>NC_138967.1:90675000-100675000 GCF_055761805.1 Camellia sinensis | reverse complement strand
CACTTGTTAAGTATCTTTCTTACACAGGCAAACAATATTATGAGTAAGGTTCATTCAAAGAAATGAACCATATTGTATGTATGGTTCATTTAAAGGAATTCCAAGTAAAATCATTCGTGCCATATTTAGATTGCATCCTTTTTCCCTTTGGTTAAAAACATTTGGGTACGCCCGGTGTTTACACCACCCTTCGGTTAAAAACATTTGGTTGCACCCGGTGTTCGCACCACCCTTCGGTTAAAAACATTCGGGTGCGCCTAGTGTTCACACCACCCTTCAGTTAAAAACATTCAGGGTACGCCCGGTGTTCACACCACCCATCGGTTAAAATCATTCGGGTGCGCCCGGTGTTCACACCACCCATCAGTTAAAAACATTCAGGTGCGCCCAATGTTCACACCACTCTTCCTCTTCTCACGTGACACGCGTTAGGATTGCAAATCGGTTAAAAACATTCGGGTGCGCCCGGTGTTCACACCACCTCTCCTCCTATCGTGTGAGACGCATTAGGATTGTTTGCATCAGTTAAAAACATTCGGGTGCTGTAGACACCCCATTTTGACCGACCTTAAGACTCAGACGTCATCAATTGAGTGCTCGATGATCGTGCATGTTTGCGCTTGTTTTGAGTTTTCGAAGTTTTTGGCTAAGACCCTTGCCTTCGGGCCTCTAAACTCTTTGTGTTTTGGCTTGGTTTGTGGACCGAACCTTGTTTTCTCTTCCCTAGAGGGAGGGAGAGTTCTTTGGACCACCTTTTTGCGGTCGTAGACCACTTTTCGCTCTTGGAGAGTAGTTTTCGATTTTCGGAGCCTTCGGCCGCGCGCCTTGTCTCGGGACCGCTTAACGTTCTCCGTTTGGCTTGGTTTTTGAACCATGCCTTGTTGCCTTGGCCTAGAGGGCCACTGTGGTCTGGGAGACCACTTTGGTGGTTGTAGACCACTTTTGGTGCTCGTAGACTAGTTTTCGGGTCTCTTGGCTGCGCGCCTTGCCTCCCAGACTTTCGTCTTGCATCCTTTTTGGCTTGTTTTTGGTACAAACCTTGTTTTCCTTGTTTGGAATGTGGTATAAGGGTGGGAGACCAGTTCTTCTCCTTGGAGACCACTTTCCTTCCTGCCAGCCAATTTTCTGGTCGGCCAACTGGCTTTCTTGGTCTTTGAGCCAGCTTTTCTGGTCGGCCACCACACCACTGCCTTGCTTTCATGCTGCAGACCATCTCTGCCCCATGGCTGACCACTTTCTTCCCTGGCTGACCACTTCCACTGGTCGGCCGACCAGTGTACGTAAGAAGTGGTCGGCAGCTTTCCATCACCCTTTCGAAGATCTTTTCTTGCCAGCTGTGACGACTGGAAGGCACATAAGTCATGTATGGAGGGATGACTTAGAGCTTCAAGTGTGTTCAACAAGCTTCTTTCTTGATTTTCTATAAGAGGAAGGCCCTCCCTCCCTTCTCTAGGTTCAGAAAAAAAGGGCTGAGAGATATACATACATCTTTGAATCTATCTTGCATCTTCTCTTCATATTTGCGAATGAAATTGCATTTTCATCATACTATTGCACACAAACACGCACTCAAACACCATCGTTTTGTTGCTGAGGCTCTTTGAGGTTGGTTTTAGAGTTTTTGGATTGGTTTTGATCCAAAAAAGCTGCTGGAGTTATTGCTCTAGAGTTGTTCTACAAGGGTGAGAAACTAACCTCTTAAACCCTTATTTTTGCTTAAGCTCTTGGACCTAATTGCATGCTTATTTTGGCTTGACTTTAAACTACAAAAAGTTTTGATTTTGCATGCTTAACATGTTTGTTTAAGGTCTCTTTTGTGTTGGGTGTAGTCTACCCCCTCTTAGGCCTTGTTTGGCTTTGTTTTGTACCATCCTTTTAAGCTCTTGGACCACCTTGTTTTGGCTTTCTCACTACTGAAACTTAGAGGAATTTCAGTGGTGAAAATTGTGTTTTGAGGTCCCAAATAGGAGAGTGTCATCCCCTCTCCTTATGTTTTGTATGCTTGCTTTGTATGCCTCATGTGTAAGCATGTTTGTTAAGCTTATGTTGGCTCCATCTTAGCATGTATTTGGGGTTATTTTGACATGGCATACCACTGTTTTGATTTGGTTTTGTCATCCCTTGCATGCCTTATACACTTGTAGCGTAATCCTCATAAACTAGCTTTGTGTGCTTCATAAAGTAGCATGTCTTTCTAGCTTGTTTTGAGTCCATCTCAGCATGTTCTTGGTGTTGTTTTGCCATGATATACCTTTGTTAAGGCTTGGTTTGATAGCCCCATGCATGCTCCATGCATTTGTAGTGCAATTCCATGAATTTTCCTAATGCGTATCATATGCTTTAGACTGTCATCCTAGCATGATTTTGGCTCAACTCTGAGAAGATTTTGTCCGTGTTTTAGCATGCTCTAGCTCTGATTTGTGTTGTTTTGGTCATGCATGCCATGCTTTGTATAGCTATAATGCATTCTAGCTTGTTAGCTTTGTGTATTAAGTCCACTAGCATGCATTGCTTGGGCTATTTACATGATTTGGCATCATTTGTTATGTGATTTCAGTCCATATAATGTTGCCATGCACTCACATTTGTCACTCTTTCCATACTTTGGAGGGTTGGTCCTTGATGCCTAGGAATGAGTCATGGCGTATGCCTTCATGCCTAAGCTTGCAAGCTATCATTTCAGTGTATTTTTGGGGTTATTTTACCATGATATAACTCTGATTTTTGTTGGTTAAGTCATCTCATGCTTGGTCTTGATAGGTGTAGTGTAATCCTTTCTTTTGGCCTTGTATGCATCATGCCTTATGCCCTTCATGCTAGCTTGTTTTGGCTTCCTTACATGCATGTTTTAGACTCATTTTGACATGTTCCAGGACTGTTTTGGGTTTCCTCGACCATATGCTTCATGTTTTGTATAGCTATAGTGCAAGTGCCTATGCTAGCTTTGAGTTTTGAGCACCATAGCATGCTTCATTTGCATCGTGTGTATGGTTTGGCATCATTTATCATGATATTTCAGAGCTTATAGCATTGCCATGTTCCACTTCTTTCATGCTTTGAATGCCTTTAAGGCTTATACATTGTTGCCTAGCTTATGGCCTAGCTTGTATGCTTGCATGCCTAGACTTTTGAGCTCCCATCTTAGCATGTTTTGGTCTTTGTTTTGACCTACTTGAGCTCTGTTTGTGGCTAGTTCATGCATTTGCGCCATGTATTGCATGTCTCTAGAGTAGTCCTCCTCAGTAGCCTTATGCCTTAAGGACTCTTGCATGCCTTACTTATGTTGTTTGAATGATTTGGCATCATTTCATACCTTATTTCAGAGCTTATAGTGTTGTTACACTCTCAGGCTTATCACTCCTTGAGCACTCTTGAGGGTTGTGCTCTTAGGCCTAGTTGATAGGCCAATGCATGTGCATGCTTGTATATGCTTTCGTGCCATCTTTTTCTTAGCATTATGGCCACTGATTTGGGCATGGCTAAGGTCTGTCCACATTCGGTTTAAGTCCATTTAGCATGTTTCTTTGCATGTTGCTTGGATGCTTACTGTCACGACCCGAACCCGCCCCCGTGGGTTAAGGACATAACCGGCCAGTAATCATGGGATTACCTACGGCCTCAAACCAAACCTAACGTATTTTAACAAAGTTAATGGGGGCCAAACGGAAGCAATTTTAAAACTTTGTCCATAGAGCTATGCTTACATGGCACACCAAAACAAACCATACATATATACATTAATAACTCACAATAGAAACACAGTAGCATAAGGTTTTGTACAGACAGGATCATCAAAAGCTAAATCAACCCATGGAAACTATATATAGACATATTCAAAGACTTCGCCAATATAACAATATAAAACAAAATGACAAAAAGGCGAAGACGAGTCTCGTGCGTGAGACACAAGGGCTGACTCTTCAAAACCTTTGTTGTTCCTCACCGACTTCACTGGGGCTGGGTTTGGACCTCTCTTGGCTCACCTATAAACACATGAATGAGCGTGAGCGAAAGCCCAGTGAATAATATCAATTAAAGATGTTGTACCGATGATATGTAGAACAACATGCTACAAACGGCCTTAGGCCCAATTCACATTTCTATTTAATATATATACACAATTTAGATCAAGTTACTGCGGTTCCAAACGAACTGGCCTTTGGCCCATTCAAACTTTCATTTGTGTCAAAACGGCCTCCGGCCTGTTCATTCATGTCAAAATGGCCTTCGGTCCATTCATTCATGACAAAACGGCCTCTGGCCCATTCATTCATGTCAAAACGGCCTTTGGCCCATCCATTCATGACAAAACGGCCTCTGGCCCATTCGTTCTTTTATTTAGATCAGACTGGCCTCTGGCCCACTCATTTGGTGTAGCAAACATGGTCCACCAATCGAATAAAACTTACATAGAAGTAAGTAATTGGACAACAACATATTCCAGATATCTCTGTTAAGATATTACTCACAGTGATCGGTTGGTTGGTTTGCCCTGGAGCTCGACCCAAAACATTCCACGAACACAAAAGGGTCACAAACAATTCGATCCGTTCTAAATTCACATTTTCCTCTTTAGGCTTCATTCTTATCTCTTTAACTCAATTACAATGCTCAATGCATGCCTAAGAGTACTTGGAAGTGAAAGAGAACACAAAATGGAACACAAAATGTCTTTTCAAAATTTTCAAAAACAGGGTCCCCGCTCGAGCATGGATTTCCCCGCTCGAGCGGACCCTTGAGGCTTGCAAAAGTACTGGTTAGGTCGAATTTACGCTCGATCGTGCACTATGGCGCTCGAGCGGAAGGCCACTCTACATGGCTCCCCGCTTGAGCGTGGACTTCCCCGCTCGCTTGAGCGGACACCCATGTCTGCAAAATACTAGGAGCACGAATTTCCCGCTCGAGCGGCACTTCCCCCACTCGAGCGGACATCAAAAATTCTGGGTTTTCCAGAACACATTCTTGAGCTTTAACTTGGTATTCAAAGGTCCTAAATGCATAATTTTGGCTCAATCTTCACATAAACATGTACTAACATGGTACCAACACCAAATTACAACACAATGGAGCTCAATTTCACAATTTAATCACATGCATGTCCCAATCTACACCGAATTCATTTTCAACATAACAATTTCATGCATTTAAGCTTTATATAGGCTCCTCATCTTCCATAATCAAACATGAATGCAAATCTTTGACTTCAATCCCATTTCAAAACATGCAAGTGACACTTATTGTTATGGAATTCATGAAAATCATACATGCATGTAAAGATTGATGCCCAAACCTCCATATTCAACATTATACATGCTAGCTCATGCAAAGTTCAAGCTCAAAAATACAATCCCTGGCAATCTCCTACATGCATGTGTACATTGACTCCCAATTCTTCAAGACCAACTCATTTCATATTCTTTATCATCATTCAACCTTGAATTTACAAATTACAAACAAAAATCCAAGAAATACTCACCTAGGAGCTTCTATTCTCACAATCTATGGCAAATTCTTGAGTAATCTTCAAGGTTTCCAAGCTTTGAGCTAAATTGCACAATTCTCTCCCTTTCTCTCTCTATACCCGACTGTCCCTCTCTCTCTTGGAGCCAAAATGAGCCAAATGAAAATAATAGGGAGATTTTGAGTGTATAGTGCCTCTCTTTAAGTCCCACTAATCACTATTATTTCAATATAAAATATTTGGGCACTAATTCATCAATTAATCAATTTAATCTAGTTCAAATCAATTTTTCAATTAAACTTCACCGTAGGCTCTAAAAATTATGCCAATCACAATGGCGTGACCAATTTCGGTTTCGGTGGCCGATAAGGCCTTCAATTTAAATTCCAAAGCAGATTATCACACAGATATTCCTACGGTGAACAAATAGAAATTCAAAACCACATATTTTCACATAATGGCACACAAAATCATATCAAACACATAACAATACTCATATTAAGGACCAATTAACATAATACAGAACAGGGGTATTACAGTCTTCCCCCCTTTAGGAAGTTTGGTCCTCCAAACTTATTTTACCTTCGTCGGGAAACAAATGTGGATAGCGTAGTCGCATTTCCTCCTCTTTTTCCCATGTAGCATCCGTCCTATAGTGTTCCTTCCATTCCACTTTCACCATTGGGATGGACTTGCTTCTCAATTGCTTAACGGGGCCGGCTCCACCCTCGATTCTACCTCAGCTATCCAAGGCACCTACGCCTATCAATCAACCAGACTCTCCCTTTGAGTTCGAGGTGGACCCTACAGCGTTGAAGTTGAGAAGCTTGAAAATTTGTTCAAGAAATCCCAAAGGGTAAACTCAATCCCAGACATTGAGGACGGGTATACCGACGCGGCTCTAACGCTGCCAGATAGGTTCAAAATGCCACAAATCGACCCCTTTGACGGGTCCAGGGATCCCATGGTGCATCTATGTTTGTTTTCGGACATACTGAGGCCGATGGGCCTAACCAGACTGAAGAAGCTTTCATTGTTTGGTCGGACCCTGTTGGGTGTGCGGCCATCTGGTACGCAAAATTGGAAGACGATGTCAAGTGGAACTGGGATGAGATGGCCGAGGCTTTCATTGCACAGTACTCCTATAATACACAAATTGAGATTACAATACATGATCTTGAGATGACCAGGCAAGAGCCGAAGGAGAGCTTCTCTGATTTTGTGACCCGGTGGAGGGCCAAGGTCTCAATGATGACCCTTAGGACAACTGACAAAGATCAAATACAGATGGTTGTGTGCAACCTCCAGCCCAAACTGATGCAGAAGATGATCGTTATCCCCTTCCCCACCTTTTCAGATTTACATGAGATGGGAGTACAGATCGAGGTTGCTTTGAAACAGGGTCTGATTGACCAAGACAGAGAATAGCCCATGAGGACTTTCAACAACCGTAGTACGAATGTAGGCACAAGCAGTGCTGCAGCTGCCAGAGCCTCAGAAGTGAGCATGGTTACCACCAATCCCCCAAGAACCCTTGCAGCTACGCCATTCACCGGTGCGTCTGGTAGTAGTTCGCAAATAGTCAGATACCCACCCAAAAACCAAAGAACCTTCACCTCATTATACATGTCCTTGTCCAAGGCTTTAGGAGTTTTGACCAGGAAAGGGCATCTGAAACCCCTAGAGCTGCGGCCATTACCAGAAAAAATTCCCCCCTCACAACCCAGCCAAATGTTACGCATTTCACCAACATCACGGTCATGACACCGACCAATGCTTTCGATTGCGTCATGAGATTCAAGATCCCATTGACAAACATGTGATTATGCCTCCAGAGAAACCCAATGTCACCACCAACCCTCTCCCTCCACACAACCAAGCTCCACCTCCCAAACGCATCAACTTTTTCCAAACTGGGGTCGTGTCTTACGATCCTAGCATCTACATCACCCCATCTCACCTACACAAGCCGGAGGTGTTCCTTCCTGATATCATTGACTTGTGCATGATGGACATCTCCCGAACCCAATCCGAACCAACGGTGGTGGCTGTCGAAGACAAAATAGGGACGATTTCAGAGGAAAGTGGCATAGTGGATTTAGGGACTGAGGAATTGGGGAGCTTTGCTGAGGAGGTGTACGATCCGAGTGGCTACATTGCGTCAGCGGATCAGATTAGGCCAAACGTGGAATTGTCGGTGGGTGTAGAAATTTGTGTAATACGGGGGGACGGATTTTATCAGAGGCATGATGACTTAGCAACTCTGGAAGGGGACATTGCTGACCTTCAGATTTCTAGCGAACGAGATCCGGGGGACATGACAGTCAACTGGTTCGATTTTGAGGAATCAGCAGAGGTCACAGGATGGCTTGACGACCAACCATACATTGTTGAAGAATCTCAGCTGGAAAAGGGCCCGTCAGGGGAAGTACATCAGTTGTGGCTGGAAGGGCCGGGAATCAGTTTGTATCGCCGGAGAGCGCCGGCGCTAAGAATTTCACTCGGGACTTGGGCATTGTGAATGCAGGAAATGTTGAGCGGGCTGTGTTGAAGCAGTTAGAACAAGATGGGATCGAAGATTCTGAAAGGGCCAGAAAAGCTAAAGCTCCTGTGGGGGTTGAGAGTGTTGTGTGCACAAGAACAGAATGTACTGCGAGTACAGGAATGCAAGTTGCTGCGGGCACAGAGATTTTTGTAACGGAGCCGGACAGGTGTCTGTCGACTGCCGATGGAATGTGGCGGGAGGACGATGATCTATGTCTTGCTCACAGAGATGAGGATTGGGGAAACAATCAACCGGATGATACCTGGTACATCGGCGAAGTGGATCATATGACCAGGAGCGGGCGGTATTTCAAGCCCCCGCATCTAGATCAACCAGAAGCGTCCGGGAAGGACAAGGAGGCAGAGAAACAGAAAGAAAAGCAACTCGAAGATGAGGCCGTCCTGGGACAGTTGAAAAAGATACAAGTAGACATCTCCATTTGAAGATTGCTTATGGCTTCTCGAGTACATAGACAAGCCGTCCTTTCAGCCATGGACAAGGCCAAACTCGCGATAGACACCACGCCGGAGCAGCTAGTTGGATTGGTTTTTCTGAGAGGAGGTTCCCCAACGTTGACCTTTTCCGACAAGGAATTGCCACCTGAGGGTGCAAATCATAACAAGCCACTCTACATCTCTGTGGAGTGTAGAAACAAATGGGTACCGGTGGTTCTTGTTGATACGGGATCCGCCATTAATGTATGCCCAGTGGTTCTCTTTCGAGTATGTTGTAACAGAAGAAACAGATAATTTAGAAGTGCTTAATGAGAATGGAATGGCTGTGGTTTCTGATTACTTTTCTGTGCCTTTGATTTATTGCATTAATCAGAACTTTCAAAATTTTGATGAAAACGACGAGGAAGAAATTCCTCCGGTTTTACAACGCTTAATTGATCAAGAGCAGGAGAGATTTGTTAAACCCCTGGTTAATGAAATCACTACAGTTAATGTGGGTACTGAGGAGGACCCGCGGTTGGTCCAGATCGGGTCCACGTTGTCTTCGGAGGAACACGAGCACTTAGTCGCTTTATTAAAAGATTTCAAAGATGTTTCTGTGTGGTCCTACGAAGACATGCCTGGAATCGATCCTAAGATTGTACAGCACCGGATCCCTCTTGACCCAGAGGCCTGACCCATTAAACAGAAACTTAGAAGGATCCGCCCAGACTGGGCCCTCAAGATTAAAGAAGAGGTCACCAAGCAAATTGACGCAGGTTTCCTGCTGTTATCCGAATACCCAACTTGGTTGGCCAACATAGTTCCAGTGCCGAAAAAGGATGGTAGGATCCGGGTATGTGTGGATTTCAGTGATTTGAACAAAGCCAGTCCGAAGGACGACTTTCCCTTGCCACATATTGATGAGTTAGTGGACTTCACAGTGGGGCATGCTTTGCTTTCGTTCATGGATGGATTCTCGGGCTATAATTAGATAGTGATGGCACCTGAAGACTGGGAGAAGACTGCTTTCACCACCCCGTGGGGGACTTACTGTTACAGGGTGATGCCATTTGGGTTTAAGAACGCTGGAGCTACATATCAACGGGCCGCGACCACAATATTGCACGACATGATCCACAAAGAGGTTGAGGTGTATGTGGATGACATGATTGTCAAGTCCAAAGAAAGAGAGGGCCACTACACCGCCTTGCAAAAATTCTTCCAAAGGATCAGAGAATTTTGGTTGCGGCTGAATCCTCAGAAATGTACGTTGGGTGTTACAGCGGGGAAAATACTGGGGTTTCTGATTACATAGAGAGGTATTGAAGTTGACCCTTCCAAAATCAAGGCCATCTTAGAAATACCACCACCAAGGACTGAAAATGAGGTGCGAGGCTTTCTGGGTAAAGTGCAATTCATAAGACGATTTATCTCAAAATTAACCTTGACTTGTGAACCAATTTTTGGTCTCCTGAAGAAAGGAAAGAAGTTCCAATGGGACGGCCGATGCCAAACTGCTTTTGAATAGATCAAGAAATACTTACAGAACCCACCCGCGTTGTCACTGCCCGAACCGAGGAAACCGTTGATTTTGTATCTTTCAGTAACTGAGACTACCATGGGCTGCATGCTCGCACAAGAGTCTGAGGACAAGGTGGAGAGGGCTATCTACTATCTGAGCAAGAAGATGCTGAAGTATGAAACCCGCTACACACTGTTAGAAAAGGCTTGCTTAGCCTTGGTATGGGCTACCAGGAAGCTACGGCACTACCTGTTAGCTCACTCCGTAATGTTGGTTTCAAGATTAGATCCCATCAAATATCTCTTCGAGAAAACGACACTTACAGGTAGGCTAGCTCATTGGTTGCTCTTGCTTTCCGAATTCGATCTGAAATATGTGACACGCAAGTCAGTCAAGGGAAGAGCGGTAGCTGAGTTCTTAGCCGATCATCCAGTGGAAGGAGGTGAAGCAGTTGAGTACTTATTCCCAGATGAGGCCATTTTGCATATCGAAGACGAAACTTGGACGATATACTTAGATGCAGCGTCAAACCAACAGGGGTATGGGGTAGGAGTGTTGCTAATAGCACCCAACAATTCCCATATCCCTCTAGCATTCAAGCTCCGTTTCAAAGTCTCGAGCAACGAAGCAGAGTATGACGCGTGCATTGCTGGTTTAGAAGCAGCCCTAGAACTAGGGGCAAAGCGGTTGGACGTCATCGGGGACTCGAACCTTGTTGTATCTCAAGCAAAAGAAGATTGGAAAGTCAAAGAAGAAAAGATGATAATGTATCACCAGACCTTGGACTTGTTAATTCATCGATTTGAGAAACTAAACTTTGCTCATCTGTTAAGAGAGAACAACAGGTTCCCAGTTTCACTAGCAACTCTGCCTTCCATGATAGACATCCCTTTTGGAGACCGGATACGTCCGATCATTATTAACTAGAAATTTGCGCCAGCCTACGAGTCGATTGTTGCTATAGAAGAGGTTTAAGATGAGAACCCCTGGTATTACGATGTCTGGAACTTCTGGGAGAAAAAAACATATCCACCAGGGGCAAATGCCAAGGATAAAAGGGCAATTAGAAGAATGGTCGTTCAGTTCATCATCTGCGGGGATAAATTGTACAAGAGAGGTCATATGGGAAGGCATAAGTTATGCGTTGATGCCGAAGAATCGAAGCACTTAATGGAGGCCTTCCATGGAGGAGAGTGCGGAGCACATATGAATGGGGTAATGTTAGCTCGGAAGATCTTCAGACAGGGTTACTACTGGTCCACCATGGAGGAGGATTGTATCGGCTTTGTTCGGCGATGTCACAAATGTCAGATCCATGCAAACCGCATGAACATCCTGCCGTCGAAGCTGTACAATATGACTTCGCCATGGCCATTTTCAGTTTGGGGAATCGATGTGATCGGGGCCGTCACTCCGAAGGGGTCTAATGGGCATGAGTTCATTCTGGTCGCGATAGATTTTTTCACGAAGTGGGTCGAGGTCCAATCTTATGCGGTGTTGAAGGCTTCGCACGTTGCAAAGTTCATCCGGAATAACATCATCTGTCGCTACGGAGTCCCAAATGAGATTATTTCAGATAACGGTTCCCACTTCAAGAAGGAAGTGATTGATTTGTTGGAAAAATACAATGTGGCTTTTCATAAGTCATCCACCTAACGGCCGCAAACTAATGGAGCAGTTGAGGCCGCCAACAAGAATGTCAAACACATTTTGCAGAAGATGGTGGAAACCTACCGGGACTGGCCATATAAGTTGTCATTTTCTCTGTGGGGCTACCGGATGTCAATTAGAACTTCCATTGGGGCGACTCCATATTCATTGGTTTATGGGATGGAAGCCATTCTACCTATTGAAATTGCGGTTCCGTCATTGAGAGTGCTAGCTGAGTGTCAGATAGTCGAGGCAGATTGGCAGCAGAGCAGATTTAAAGAACTCATGCTCTTTGATGAAAGAAGACTGAAAGCACTGCACTATGTTCAAGGTTATCAGCACAAAATTCCCAGGGCTTTCAACAAGAAAGTTAAGTCCCGGAATTTGAAAGAAGGAGATTTGGTGCTCAAAGACAATCGAGCTCTCATCCACGACCCTAGGGGCAAGTTCAGACCTAATTGGACTGGTCCTTACATTATCAAGTCTATCTGGTTGGGTGGAGCTGTCGTTTTGATGGACCTAGATGGCCTAGAGTTCTCACAGCCGATCAATATGGACAAGTTGAAGAAATATTACCCCTGAGAGGCTCGCTAGGCCGAAAACCCGAAAGGGCGACCTAGGCAAAAGTTAGAGCCCAGAAAATTGGAAATTATAAAAACTGAGCTCGCAAGGTTGAAAACCCGCAAAGGACGGCCTTGGTAAAAGTTAGAGTGCAAAAGGAGAGCGTTAATACCCGAGTGAACCCGGGCCTGAACTACGTAAGGCTTGATTCCCATCTTTGGGATATGTAGGCAACTTCATCCTGAAGTTCAGCCATAAACTTTTCCCCGATCAACTTTGTCCATTTGATCATCTCTGTCATCTTTGTCTATTTAGCATTCAAGAGTTCGGTTGTGATCTCCGGTGCAGTGCTACTCAGACTAGGGGCAACTTTCCAGTTGCTGGAATCCGGGGTTGTGTGTCTCAGTGACAGATCTCAGGCGTGTCCATTTTTGATCCATGTCGAAATTGGTTTTGAAAAGTTTTAATAAAAGTTGATTTTGTTCAAATTAATCTTTTTACAACTTAGACCATTTTTGGACCAAAGCAGAAAATTTTCAGTACCCATAACCTTCAATTTTATTGACTTTAATACAGAGTTCTCCTGCTCTTGCATACAAATTGAAGTTGTTTTTGGCTACATTAATAAAGAAAACTTGAAAGTACTAATAAAGCAATAAATCCGGGGCATAGCTAAGTCAGGTGTTCCTGCGCCCCCTCCTAGAGCTGGTCGAAGCTTTTGACGCCAAAGTGGGCCCAATCTGTGCCTCTTCATTGAGCCAATCTATGCACTCATCAGACAAAGTGCAACTAAAAGTGGGAGCGGGAGCCAGGAGTTCTCTCGTCCTCCATGCCGTGGCATACTGAGCAAGCTGTGCGCCTATCCCCTCTAGCGGGCAAGTCTGATCATGGCCGAACTGGCGCTAGAACCGAAAAAGAAAGTAAAACACGCAGTGCGTTAGACCAATCAACTGAATCCCAGTCTGTCGGGACATGCTGTAGCTCATTGCCGGTAGATTGAGCCAAGGACAACGCCAAGCAATGCGATTTGCGGACAAACTGCATATCCAGTCGAACCACCATCCCTCATCCAGGGTATTGACTAGACAAGGTTGGAAGAAGTAGCCACGAGCTGAGTATGCTGGGCAAGAGTCCACAACCTATAACTTGTCCATCAAACACACCTGGGGAGTGATGAAAAATGAGAGATTAAAGAATTGAGAGGTGTACGATGAGAGAAAAGTGAGAAAAGGGTTTTTGAGAGAAAACAAAAAGAGCCTGAGGGCCGAGTGATGTGAGCAATATATATGTGAGGAAGGGTGGGAAACATTACCTGCAGCAATAGTGGACTCCCCGCGAATCAGGTCGTCTCTTGGTGATGAAAGACATCCAAGCACATCAACGTCTCAGCCAGTGTCATGGCAATGCAGCTCTTGCCCTCCTTTAAGCCTTGGGCAACCTCGATCAGCTGGACACTAGATCCTCCGGAGCCTGAGGCAAGCAAGAAATGAGATAGCATGCACAAACAAAGGGCATGTTGTCGAAAGCCTTGCCAATGATGGTCACCGCGGTCACCGGCATCGGAAAACTGACAAATCAAGCTCGGAATATCTAGCGTTCCGTCACAAATCAAAGATCGAGCGTCGTGCATGGTCAACCCGCACATTCACCCTAAGGCTTGGGCGTGGCCGAACGGGAGTTGAGGTGAGACTTCTTCATTACGCTCGGATTCCATTAAAGCTTGGAAGTCTTCGAAAGTAAGACACATTTCTTGGCCGCAAAAGCTAAAGACGTGTGTTACCGGATTCCAAAACCTTGCCGTGGCATAGAGAAATGGAAACTGCAGCGGGGTGCGACCCAGCGGGAATAGCGCATTTATGCCGAAATCCCAGAAATTCAGCTTTTCCGAGCCATCCAAGCTGGCAATCCAGTTTGAGAGATTTTGGACAAGGAACTCTTCCATTTGGTGCAAAACATTGCTGAAATGACCAAACTACGAAGCTGGGGTTTTGTAGAAGATAAGATGTGAGTGGAAGACAGGTGTCAATATTTTGGTGGTTCTTGCCATTTTTGGCCGATCGCCTGATAAGAGTGCCGATCGGCCACCTTTTTTTGGCTGACCGACTAGTTTTATGGCCGATGGCCATTTCATGTGGCCGGTGGCCCCTCTTCTTGGCCGGTGGCTATAGACGCGCCCTTGAGGGCCTCACTCTACAGTTCGGACTTGATTTTGTTGTCGGTTCTTAATCTGAACCAAAGAGTCCAAGTCCGGCAAATCGTTTTTGAAAACAGATTTTTTGAAAGAAGTGCCAAACATGGACTGCTTTGCCAGATACAGAGTCGCCACCTAAATGTTTTATTTTTGGAGAAATTTAGGAAACCCTGACTCGTTGCCAAAGGCCACGTGTCCGTTATCACCAAAGTTGCCTCGGCTCGGGAACTTGGGTACGATTGGGGAAGGTCAGCTATGAGCACCTCCTTTCGCCCGATCAAAGATCGGCCTCTACTAACCGTGATATCTTGTTTTGAAAGCATTATGTGTTCTTATTCCGGTTATTAGCCTAGAATTACTATGTTATGCGCACAGCAAAGAAGTATAGACCAAATCGCCTAAATTGGAACAAAAAATTACATGTTTGTTTTGAAAATGGTTTGCTACTCGCAAGTAGGCTAAAATGCAGGTTTTGCCACCCTCAAGTGGGCTTTAGAAAAGATGGTTTTGCCACTATCTAGTGGGCTTAAAACTCACAGTTTTAGTGTGTTATTCCAATTTAGGTAATTCAACCTCCATCCACAGGCACTCAAGCATGGTAAGTATGCTGTCATGGCAACACTCACACGCATGCAAGGATGCTAAAGCATAAGAACTTACCGAGTGCTCCGAGCCAAAACAGAAACTAGTTAGTAATCATATGCATGATCCTAGTTCATGTTAAGATGGCTAATGCAACACACGCAAAATACAACTAAGATAGGCTCGGCTAATCTACAATGACATGTGAGATGCTACAACTAACACGTATTCAATTTGGAATTGAAGTACAAATGCAGTTAGAATGATGCGCCGAGCCCGGTGCATACAAAACGAATGAATAGATGCAAACATGCTATCATACAGTATGCTAATTGAAACATGCCCTAGACTAACCATCGAAAGCTAGTAAATAAAAGGGAAGAAAGACGTGGGGTTGGAAGACATGCACACACTCACGCACACTTATTACATAATTGCCCTCGCTTGGAGGGTTCGAATAAATATTACAGTTCGAATAAATAATACTAAATTAATTATTACAGAACTTCTGATTAATTAACAAATTAAATGCAGAAAGAACGTGGCCATAGCCCTGCCTCGGGATGTGTGAATGATGCATGCTTGACTCGCCTCACCTGGAAACTCGCTGCCATAGCACTGTTGCCTCTGTTTTCACTGCCTTGTTCCTCTGAAAATTTTGAAAGTCTCCAGACCCCTTTTGAATCATCCTCTGAGTCCTCTGGGATGTCACCAGCCAGAATTAAAGTTCACCGGCCATGGTAATGGGCTTATCGGCCAACTATTGTACCACCGGCTAGCCACTGATGGTTGGTCGGCACTGTAGGTGGCCGGCCGGCCATTGTTTCCTGCAGGATCCTGCAGTTGACAGCAGCAGAGGGCAAGCAGTGTATGGCATGGAATTTTCAAGCAAATGTGAGCATGGACACACTCCCTATCATGCAATGGACTCAAGGGAGCATGACCCTCGACCCTCGGGCCATCAACTACGCAATTCGATGCATGATGGCCTAAGAAGCCAAGTTAGCAACTTAATGTAGATGCATGAAACAAACAAATGAGTGTTAACACCCTATCATGTCGAGATCAAGGGTATTGGCGACCGAGGGTTGAGACGTGTTTCGTCACTTCGGGTACAAACACACCTCTCCCCTCATGCTTGGTTTGACACCCCAAACTAAGCGATGCAATGCATGTATGCCATATACAATGAAAAGTGATGCAACTCATGCAAGGCTACACTAATGCAATATGAACGTGTCAAGCATACAACCAAACTATATAATGCAACTTAGCTAAGTAACATGCAAACATGCAAACATGATGCAATATAAGCATGCAACCAATGCAATGCAACATGTCAAACATGCAAAGTATGCAAGGATGGACTTATACTGAAATGAGAAGGCTTCAGCCCACCCCAAAACAGTGGCCAAAAATGCCCAAAATAGAGGTGCCAACATGCAAAACAAATATGCAAACCAAAGGGCCTAAAGCTAAGGCATGGAAGGCAATTTTCAAGAGCACCCAAAAAGGGTAAGCATGGATATCAAGACCTACAAAATTAGAGATATGGTATGGTAGAATAAGCCCCAAAACCCACATAAAAGGCATCCCAAATGACTCAAGCAAAGAGGCATACACCAAAGCCAAAACATGGAGCATAAGACTACACCTCTTTAAGGAATTAAAAGGGGAACAAATGCAAGTATGTAAGCATCAAACATGGACTAAAATGACCTAATAAGTGATTCCAAATCACTGAAATAGTCTAGCCAATACATGTTAATGACTCACACACCCGATGCCAACATGCTAGAAAGCAAAGGGGCCATACAAAACATATCAAATACGACCAAGCCAGCACCCAACAGACCTCAATCATGATAAATAATGACCAAAAGCTTCACAAAGCTAGGCAAAAATATGCAAGCATGATGGTCTAATGGCTAGATGCATTTCTAGGAAAGATGAGGGAATACAAAGCAAGTGTATTAAGCATGAAAGGGACCATCAATCAAACCAAAAATAGAGGCATATTATGGCCAAAAAACACCTAAAAACCTTTGAAATGGAGTCGAAGACAACTATTCATGCATGCTACCAGTATGAGCCAAAAACATGGACAAATGAGACACAAAGGGGAGACGGGTGTCCCTCCCCTATGCAAGACTTCAAACCCCCTTCTTCACCACTGAAAATCCACTGGATTTCAGTGGTGAGAAGGCCAATACACCAAAGTTACCAAAGCTTATCAATGGAAGCACAAAAAGGGCCAAACAAGGCCTAAGAGGGGGAGGTCGACTCCCAACACCAAAACAACCTTAATAAAATATCTTAAGCATGCAAAAACAAGACTTTTTTCAGTTATACCCAAAGTCTAAAACAGTAAGAAATGTAGGTCAAAAACTAGTGTAAGATTGGGGAAAATAAAGCAAGATTGTTACCCTTGAAGAACACTCCAAGAACAGCAAGCTCAGGCCCCTTCTTGTGATCAAAATCAGCTCAAAACTTCAAGAACAAACCCTCAAGGCCTCCCAAGTTGAAGTATGGTGTAATAGTGTGTGTCTTAGTGCAATACTATGAACTAAACACAGTTTTAGGCTATAAAACACACACAAAATGAAGAGAGAGAGGGAGATATAGAGAGAGAAAGTGTATATCAGATATATTTATGTATTTTGCTCAGGTTTTTTCTCAACCAAAACAAATCAGAGGGTGGGGCTCTTATATGGACAATGCAAAGTGTAAAGCTTACAAGAGAAGCTAAAGAAGAAGGGTCAAATGGGCCAAGTCTTCCAAAGGAAGCTAAGCTAAAGGTGCAAGCTTGTTGAGTAAGCCATGACAAAGGGTCAAGCTTCCTCAAGAAGCTTGATCAAAGGGTGCAACCTTCTAGAAGAGGTTTAGACCAAAAGGGTTGCAAAGGCTCAAAACAGATACACCCGTGCACGGGGAGCAGGGTCTGTGCATCCCAGCTGGCACAGCTGGTATGCACCATGCTCGAAAGGTGAAAAAGTGTAATACCGGCCAAGAAAGGAGGTCATCGGCCAAACAGAGTGCCGGTCGACCATACCAAGTGCCGACCGGGCATTGGTATCAAGAAACCAAGGCCGGTGGCATCAATGAATGGCCGGTGAGGTATGGGAAAGGCCGGTGAGGTGTGGGGATGGCCAACAAGCCATTCCCTGCCCTCCAAAGCAAAAACACAAGTGTTTGGTGCGAAGCCAAACACAAAACGGTCGAGTTGAGAGATCCTGAGGCAGGGTGCGGAGCCGAGACCTCCGGGAACTCAAAACGAACACAAACATGGATGATCACCGAGTGTTCCAACGGTGACGTCCAAGTCTTGAGGACGGTCAAAAATGGGGTGTCTACAGTGGCCTTTCCTCTTATCCTCAAAATTGTCCATCTACTGAGGATGCTGAGAATTTGGGACTGGCTCCATTTCCAGTGCCTTTGATGATGATTTTGCGAAGTCACACCTGTTTGCTTATCGAGTTGTTGTACATTTGTTTATCAAGTTGTATTTCGTCCTCTTTAAGTCTTTGTTTTGCTTATCGAGTTATATTTACACTTGGTTAACTTGTCAAGGTCTTTGTTTTGTTTATCGAGTTGTTGTTGTCATTAATCGGTTACTACCAGATTATTACAGTGCAAGTGCTCAATTTTCAAACAGAGTTCAATCCCATTTACATTGTTATGTAATGTGATATGATGCGATGCGATGCAATGCATAGAATGTACTAATGTAACACCTTTTCAATTAAACGGTTGTTTCATTTCACATCATCTTTTGCAAAAATACATAGTTTGAAGAAAACAAAAACCTGCCTGAGGCAGTGCAATGTGCTCAAATTACTGGCAAAAAAGAGAACTAAAACAAAAAAAGAAAAGCGACAAAACGTCTGGACAAAGCAAAAAGTGCACTTTTGAAGCTTAATCGACCCTCGTGTTGACCTCGAGCCGCGTCGTCTGTGTATGATGCTCAGTGCGTGCAAAGTGTATCCTTTCCCGTATCCTTTTATCTTGCGAGTTCCACATGTCACTGTAATAAGCACGCTCGTTACACGTCTTGCTTTGAACAAATGCCTCGTCTTGTTTTGGTTGCATCTCAACAATGCGAGTAGCATGCCTTCACCATACTTATGCTGAACATGTATTCAAGTTCCTATCATAAACATTGCTCGCGTTAGTGCGCATGCTTTACTTACATGTGTTCATACCTTACTTGCTTTACACAATGCATGCGTTTCCCCGTGTGCTTTACTTATATGTGTTCATGCATCCCCCCCAGGTGGTTACACATTGCTCGCGTTAGCGCGCTTGCTTTATTTACATGTGTTCATACCTTGCTTGCTTTACACATTGCATGCGTTTCCCCGTGTGCTTTACTTACATGTGTTCATGCATTCCCCCCAGGTGGTTACACATTACTCGCGTTAGCGCGCTTGCTTTACTTACATGTGTTCATACCTTGCTTGCTTTACACATTGCATGCGTTTCCCCGTGTGCTTTACTTATATGTGTTCATGCATCCCCCCAGGTGGTTACACATTGCTTGCGTTAGCTCGCATGCTTTACTTACACGTGTTCGTACTTTGCTTGCTTTACACATTGCATGTGTTTCCCCATGTGCCCTACTTATATGAGTTTATGCATCGCCCCCAGGTGGTTACACATTGCTCGCGTTAGCGCGCATGCTTTACTTACACGTGTTCATACCTTGCTTGCTTTACACATTGCATACGTTTCCCCGTGTGCTTTACTTATATGTGTTCATGCATCCCCCCCAGGTGGTTACACATTGCTTGCGTTAGCGCGCATGCTTTACTTATATGTGTTCATACCTTGCTTGCTTTACACATTGCATGCGTTTCTCCCGTGTGCTTTACTTATATGTGTTCATGCATCCCCCCCAGGTTGTTACACATTGTTTGCATTAGCGCGCATGCTTTACTTACATGTGTTCATACCTTGCTTGCTTTACGCATTGCATCCGTTTCTGCGTGTGCTTTACTTATATGTGTTTATGCATATTTCCAGGAGGTTACACATTGCTTGTGTTAGCGCGCTTGCTTTACTTACATGTGTTCATTCCTGCTGCACACATTGTACACGTTGTCGCGTGTGCTTTACTTACATGTGTTCAAGTTCCTTTTATTTCACACATTGTACACGTTGTCGCGTGTGCTTTACTTATATACGTTTGTGCCTACCTAGCATTGTCGTGCTTGTTTCAAATCGCAATGTTATGCATCCTAGTCGGCTTGCGTTGTCTCGCACGTCACCCGCATTGTTCTGCGTCGTCCTTAAGTTGCATTGTCTTACATCCCTTCACCTGCGTTGTCACGCACTTCTCAGTTGCATTGTTATGCACACTTGACCTGCGTTGTCATGCACTTCTCACTTGCATTGTTATGCATATTTCTAACAATATTGTACTTGTTAAGTTTTCTTTCTTTTTCAGGCACGATATTGTATGTACGGTTCATTTGAAGCTAGCACGACCAGACTAGCCGGGCAGGTATTGTATTCTCCATGTGAGATGTAGCGAGAATTGAATAATTCTCTTACATCCTCTCTGCATTGTAGTGTAGTTCGCTGTATGCTAGCTTTAAACTGTTGCACCTTATGCTTCGTTCCAACTTTCTTTACATGATCAGAAGTTATGCTCGGCTTTGTGCATTGTTCTTGCTTTTCACCCCTGCCTTCGGGTGCATATCTTTATCTGTATCTTGTATGCCTGTCTAAGTCTTCGGCCTTGTAAAAAATGGGTCGTCTCTAGGCTTTGACACTCACTCCGGTCATTATTATGACTTTCGAGTTCTGTCAAAGAGGGGCAACCGTAGACACCCCGTTTTTGACCGTCCTCAAGACTTGGACGTCACCGTTTGAACACTCGGTGATCATCCATGTTCATGTTCGTCTTGAGTTCTCAGAGGTTTCGGCCATGCGCCTTGCTACAAAACCTCTCGACTTCTTTGTTTTGTGTTTGGTCATGGACCAAACACCTGTGTTTTTGCTTCTGAGGGTAGAGAATGGTTTGTTGGCCATCCCCACACCTCACCGGCCATGGCTTGAGGCCACCGGCCCTGTTTCCTTGCCATCGGCCAACAGTGTTGGCCAGTCGACATTGTAGTTGGTTGGTCGACTATATTTGTTGGTCAATCGGCCATATCTTCCAGCCGACCATTTTCTATCTACTTTTTGCAGAACGTTTATGCCAGCTGTCACAACTGGCATCCACTTTACACCCCTTCCATACACGTGTATGGAGGGATTTGCTTCCTTACACTTAACTTCCTTTGGAAGCTTGGTTTGGCCTTGCCTATAAGAGGAGGGCCTCCCCTCCCTTTCCAGAGGTTGAACAAGCTGTGATATAGCTTATATATCCATATATCTCTATATCTCCCTCTCTCTCTACATTTGTGTGTGTAATAGTATTCAAAAGGGGTTTTTGTTCTTAGTTTTACACTAAGACACCTAGTGTTACAGTATACTTCAGTTACTAAGGTGTTGAGGGACTGGTTTCAGAGTTTTTAGGTTGGTTTTGATAAGAAGGAGGGGCTGGACTTGGTGTTCTTGAAGTGTTCTTCAAAGGTGAGCACTATTGCTTTATATTTCCCATTTTTGTACAAGCTTTTAACCTATCTTGCATGCTGTTTTGAGCTTTATGTATAACTGATAAAAGTTCTATATTTTCATGCTTAAGATGTTTGTTTAAGGTTGCTTTTGGGTTGGGGGTTGTCTACTCCCCCTTAGGCCTTGTTTGGCCTCTTTTTGTGCCTTTCTCTTTGGGCTTTGGACCCCCTTTATTTCGACCTTCTCACCACTGAAATCTAGAGGATTTTAAGTGGTGGAAAGGTGGTTTTGAGGTCTTGTATAGGGGAGGGACACCCCTCTCGCCTTGTGACTCATTTGCTTGCATTTAGGGCTCATAAAGGTAGCATGTTTGCATAGCTTTTGTTGACCTCATTTTAATGGATAGTTAGTGTTATTTTGGCATGATATACCTCTATTTTAAGTTGGCTTAATGGTCTCTCACATGCACTATATGCTTGCTTTGCAATTCCCTCATTTGCCTTAACATGTACCTTGTGTTTAGACCACCATGCTTACATGTTTTGGCTTAACTTTGAGAAGCTTTTAGCCTTTTTTCATCATGCTTGTGGTTTGTTTTTGGTTACTTGGATCACATATGCCATGCTTTGTATAGCCACCATTCATTTTGGCTTGTTGGCTTTGGGTGCGTGAGTCATGAGCATGCTTTATTTGGGCCATTTCAGTGATTTGGAATCACTTGTCACGCTATTTCAGTTCGTGTCTCATGCTTGTATGCTCGCATTTGTCGTCCTTTCAACGCTTCGAAGAGTCGTTCTTTCGTGCCTTAAAAAGGGTCATTGTGCATGCCTCTTTGTTTAAGTCCTTGGGTTGCCATATTAGTGGGTTTTGGGGCTCCTTTTAACGTATTATAACAATGATTTTATGGGCCTAATCCATGCCTTGATTGGTTGTAGTAGGTGTAGTGCATTTGCCTTTTTAGGCCTTGTATGCGCCTCGTTTTGTGCTCGCCTTTATAGCATGTTTTGGCCTCATCCCATGCATGTTCTAGCTTTATCTGGGTCTGCCTTGGGACTGTTTCGAGTCACTTTGGCCCTTTAGGTCTTGGTTGATATGGCTATGGTGTTAGCCCCATGGCTAGCTTTGAGCATCGGGTCCATTAGCATGCTATACTTCACTTGTGCATTTGGTTTGGCATTCCTCTTAGCACGATTTCAGAGCTCAGCATGTTTGCAAAATGCCCTTGTTTGTCTCTTTTCAATGTGTTTAAGAGTCGCCTCTTTTATCCCTTAGATGATAGGTCTTTGTGCATGCATGTTTCCATGTGTGTTTTGTGCATTTGTTGTACCATTTTGGCCACTGTTGTGGACACGGCTGAGGTCTGTCCATCTATAGTGCAAGACCATGGATCATGCATTTGTATATTGTTGTGTGCTCATTACATTGCGTGATTGTTGCATCCTTGTAGTTAGTGCGTTGTTGCATGCGTATCACTTTGCATAGTTGTCTATCTAGGTTGCATTGTAGTATTGCATACTTATCATATTGCCATGTTGTTTGCATGATAGGTCACATTGCACGATATTTGGCATGCTCATGTTTCATTACATTAGTTGGATATGTTGCATTTGCATTGCATTAGTCGCATGTTTCGCATTGCATTTGGCATACGTGCATTGCATTTTTGTTTGGTTTGGGGTGTCAAACCAAACATGAGGAATGAGGTGTGTTCGTACTTAAAGTGACGAAACACGTCTCAATCCTCGGTCGCCGACACTCTTGATCCAACATGATAGAGTGTGTAGCATTCATTTATTTTGTTGCATTCATTCTACATTGATTGGCACACTTGGCCTCCTTGGCCATCATGCATCGGGATGCCTGATTGGTGGCCCGAAGGTCGAGAGCCATACTCCCTTGAGTTCATAGCATGATAGAGAGAATGGCCATACATACATTATCTTGTAAATGCCTTGCCATGCACTGTTTGTCCTCTGCTGCAGCAAAACCAGTGTTCTGTAGGAATAAATGGCCGGTCAGCCACTTTCAGTGCCGGCCGGCTACCCAAAGTCTAACCGATGGCCCTATTTCTAGTCGATGACCATTTTCTCATGGCCGGTGGACCTTTATCTTGGCTGGTGGAATCCCAAAATGCTCAGGGAGCAATTCAGAGACATCTCAAGGATTTTCACAGTTTTCAGAGGAGAATAACAGTGCAAACAGAGGCAACATGTGGCATGGCAACGGGTTTCCAAGTGAAGCGATCGAGCATGCATCATTCAATCATTTCGAGGCGGGGCTGCGGTGACCTCTTTTAGTTTCATACTTAGATTGTTTTGTAATTAATTTGTTAATTAATTAAGGATTTGTAATAATTAATTAGTTAGGATAGTTGATTTATTATTCGGACCCTCCGAGCGAGGGCAATTGTGTAATGTGTGTTGCATGTCTTCCAACCTCCACTTCTTTCTCCCTTTTATTTACTAGCTTACGATGGTTAGTTCTAGGTCATTTTCAATTTAGCATCCTTATGCTATGCACGTTTGCATCATTCATTTGTATTGCATGCACCGAGCTTAGCTCATCATGCTAATTGCATTGTATTTAATTCCAACTTGAATACGTGTATCGAGTTGTCGCATTTCTCATGTCATCTTAGATGAGCCGAGCCTATCCTAGTTGCATTGTGCATGTGTTGCATTAGCCATTGCTAACATAAACTAGGATCATGTATGATTACTAACTAGTTTCTTGTTTTAGCTCGGAGTACACTGTGAGTGTTTATGTTTTAGCATCTTCCATGTATGTAAGTGTTAACATAACAGCATGCTTACCATGAGGCTAATTGCTTATGTGATATAACTGCCTAAATGCCTGTGGGTGAAGGTTGGATTACTTGAATTGGAGCAATTCATTAAAATTCGTGTTTTAACCTACTTGTGAGTAGCAAACCTCAAAACCATTTCCAAACAAACGGATATGCGATGCTTTGTTCCAAATTAGGCGATCTGGTTTATCCTTGTATGCTGTGCGCATCATGTAGTAAATTCTAGGCTAATAACCGGAATAAGAGCACACATGTTTTTAAAAACTAGATATCATGTTTAGTAGTGGCCGATCTTTGATCGGGCGAGCGGGGGTGCGCATAGCTGACCTTCCCCAATAGTACCTAAGTTCTCGAGCCGAGGCAACTTTCGTGATGACGGACACGTGGCCTTAGGCAACGAGTCAGGGTTTTCTAAATTTCACCAAAAATAAAATATTTAGGTGGCGACTCTGTATCTGGCAAAGCAGTCCATGTTTGGCACTTCTTTAGAATAATCAGTTTTCCAAAACGATTTACCGGATTTGGACTCTTTGGTGATTTATCAATCTCACATCGTACATTGTGAGATTACATTCAGAACCGTGACATTTGAGTCCGAACTGTAGTGAGCCTCAAATGAACAAAACAGGATTCCCTCCTAGGACGTTCGGGGATGTCTACTATCACGCCCCAAACCCGCCCAAAAACGTTTGTGCATGACCTATTGAAAAACAGACTTGAAACCTGATATACATAACATATGGGGCCTGAACGGAAGCATTAAATATCAAAATTTGACAATAGAAACAAACTCCATTGAGCTACTACTATCATGCCAGGATCACAAGCTTTAAACAGACAAATAAAATCTAAAACATACACCTCAATATTGGTTATGTACGCACATATATACAGGCCCAGCTCTATAATTGGGCATACATCAGAAACATCTTGGAAGAAAGTATTATACACATTTCAACCTTAGGCCAATAAGTAAAGCGTAGTGCCAAAAGTTCGTCAAGACTTCACAAAAATATGAGTGGCTTCATCTAGAGTCTGGGCACTCAAAGGTTGACAAAAAGAACGAGCATCATGGCTTAGGATTAACCACTTGGTTGTTTACCTACAGAAACAGACATAACACAAAGTGAGGTAAACTCAGTGGGTAATAGTACTTAAATGCTCAATTTACACATAACACCTAGCAACGCATACTTAAATACAAAGATCACGTAGTTCATCTATTCCTGTTTTCATTTCAAAATGGCCTTAGGCCCAATCGTGAGACATAGTGGCTAAAAACCCTTGAACACATTAACACTAAACTTTTAAACATGATGGCATATAGCCCTTGAACATATGGCATGGAGCCCTTAAACATGGTGGCATATTGCCCTTGTACATATGGCATGAAGCCCTTGTCAGAATGGCATAAAGCCCTTATCAGAATGGCATTACAGCCCTTGAACATATAGATATATGAACCCAAGAGGTGTCTCACACGGATTCTAGAGGTAACTCACATCGTAGCACTTAGTTCTGCGTAGCACTTTGTTTCATATCAGAATGGCATAAGCCCTTATCAGATTGGCATTACAACCCTTATCAGAATGGCATTAAGCCCTTGAAACATATCGGCATTAAAGCCCTTGAAACATATTGGCATTAAAGCCCTTGAAACATATTGGCATTAAAGTCCTTGAAACATATCGGCATTAAAGCCCTTGAAACATATATATATATATATATATATATGAACCCAAGAGGTGTCTCACACGGATTGTAGAGGTGACTCACATTGTAGCACTTAGTTCCGTGTAGCACTTTGTTTCATTTCAGAACAACTTATACAGATGGCCATGAGCCTCATAACTTTCACAGAATGGCTTTCAGCCTCATAATTTTCACATATGTACGGACTCAAGAGGTGTCTCAGAGGGACTCGAGCGGTGGCTCACAATGTAGCACTTAGTTCCATGTAGCACTTTGTTCCATACCAATAATTAGCAGGTCTTACAGACCAAACCACACATAAATGTCATCCCATAAACGGAAATAAATTCATACATATGCATTACGCTTGAATCGTTAACAGAAATCAGAATTCATACTGACTTATACTTAGCTTTTTAATAGCGCTGGCAAATCAATAAAAAGCATTCTTGTTAGTTCCATAAAGAAATTCCTCAACATTGTGAACTTGTAGTATACTTGAACTTGTACATACGGAAGCTTGTAACGTACTTAAGCTTGTATCGTACTTAAACTTGTAACATACTTAAGCTTGTAACGTACTTAAACTTATAACATACTTGAACTTATAACATGCGTATACTTGTAACATACTTGAATTTATAATATACGTGAACTTATAACATGCGTCTACTTGTAATATACTTGAACTTATAACATGCGTGAACTTGTGACATACTTGAACCATGGTATTATTACCCCCGGGCAAGGGCCATAAGGCCACGGTATTATTACCCCCGGGTAAGGGTCTTGTGCTAAGGTTGTCATGAATACTTTTACATATATGGATAATCATTCCTTAAGTCATAACGTAACTTATCAGAAAATGGAGCATTTCTTGTTATATCATGTCAGTATCATGCACTTAACAAAATAGAATAATTCATATTCTTATGTGGGTTGCATACTGATGGTAAACCTTTACATTCATATCATAGATTCTAAACGATCTTGGGTCCCTTCGTAACATAATCGAATAATCTTAGATTCAAACAAATATCATTCTTCAAGGATGAACATAAGTTCCACTTATTCTTTAAGAAATAACATAGTATGCTGATAAATAACAAAGGGCTAATATTAGTCATTAACAGAACATAAGGATTCCAAAATCATACCGACGTACGCGAATCTTTCAGCGTTCATATAAGTTCACATTGCTTTCCAATTGTCATAAATGTTCGTATAACACTTACAAAGAACAGAGCATTAGTGACAATAATTATCAATAGTAGATAAAATGTACGTTTTTGTACTACTACTCACAGTGTTCAGGTGTTTGGTCCGCCCCTGTAGCTGACCCTACACAATTCACGTAATTCAAACATAATTCATCATAGTACAACACCATTCAATTCACTATGAGTTAACACAACATAATCCAACCAGGCTAACACCATAACACCATTTGCAATTCAACATAATTCAAAATAAACCCTTGAATCTCAATTCTACATTCCAAAACCGAGTTCATATCATCCATGTCATTAATAAATTATTTCCCCAATTTTCTCTTCATATTATAACATGAATTACAATGTTCATAACATAGTTCATTCACAAATTTTAAACATAATTTTCAAACATTTCCAAATCCCAATTAAACTTGAACACATATAATTCAACACCTCAATTTCATTACTCTACTTTCAATTTGGCCCAATTCTTGGGTTATCATCATTAATCAACCTAGGGTTTCAAGAAAAATGAGGATTGTCAACAAAAATTCAAACTTCTTAAATCACCACTTTTAATTCCAATTTTCCCAATGATTATACATTTAGGATTTACAATCCATCATTTTAACCCATCAATTTAACTCCCAACATCTTCAAACCTTTAAAACCCCCTCATTTCTCATACCATACATTACATGCTCAAAAATGGGGATTTTTGCATTTAAATAATGGAAATACCACAAATCTATCTATCAATATAAGTATTGAAAAGGATTAGGACCCCTACCTCGAGGAACAAACAAAGGAGTGAGCTTAGATGAGATTCCTCCACAATTTCAAATTTCCAATCGGTAGAACATGATAATCTTCAAGCTTGTTCACTTCTTGATGGGTAATCTTGATCAAAACTAAGGGAAATGGAAGGTATTGAAGATCAAGGACCTAGGGTTTTTCAGTCCTAGGACAGAGAAAAGAAGAGGGGAAAAGAAAATGTGAGAAATGATCTAAAAAATTCCGTTTTTTAAGCTGCTGACTCGCAAAACCCGCTCGAGCGTACCTGCTTCCAGCACAGATTTCAAACCTTTGAACAGGTATAGCTCTCCTGTCCGAACTCCATTTTAGGTCGTTCTTGTGTCCAAATTGAAGCCCCGGAAATAATCTTTCCAATAGTTCTAACTCCACATCCATATTCAAAGTGTGGAAAAATAAAAGGGAAAATGAGTGACAGTTGGTCGTAAAAAACTATCCAAACTAAATTCTTTGGTCCAATCTTAACTTACCATCATATTATCACTTCAATCAATACCCCAAAATAAGATAAGAACATTCTAAATACACCAATAAGAATGCCAAAAAAATGAGCCCACGTGCCTCAGAAGTCCAGACTTAATCAGGCGACCTGCTTGAGCGCCCAAACATGCGCTCGAGCGCGGCGACCAACAAAGCCGTCCGCTCAAGCGACCACTTCTACGCTCGAGCGGAAAATCTCCACTCCTAGAATTTCAGTCCACCTGCAAAATTACTGGAAACTCGAAAAGTACGCTCGAGCGCCAATAACTCCGCTCGATCAGTGGGAAAAATTTCAGATTGTTCGATAAAGGTCACCAATTCTAGTTTCAAAGGCATAACCCAACAGATAGTTCTTCAATTCCAATAGAAAACACATTAACCCCTAATTAAATAGGGATAACTTTCTATACGCATTTTGGGGTCGTTACATTCTCCCCACCTTAAGAAGTTTGGTCCTCCAAACTTGATTCACCTTGTCACAAGTCTAGTTCTGTCCTGGACATCTAACATTTCTCAATCATTTCATAAGCTATCAAACATAATTCAAACTTTTTAAGTTCACAAGTAACCCCCATTATCACAATTCCTCAAAGGTATATGTTTCTTACAACAATTAGACCCATAATAGCAATTAAGTGCTGAATCAACGACTTCGGGGCTCTTTGTTCATTATCTGAATTAGACTTATCAGTTCAAATCAAATCTCTAACAGACTCAAATTTAAAATCCATGCTGGCTTATCTCAAAGTCAACATCTTGACATCAAACACATAATACATTCATCATAAAGTTATTATATTCTTGTTCCATAGTTAGTAAAATGTTCCTAGCGTGGACAAAAACATTTTCCAAGAATATGTAATACGTAAGTTCTTCAAACCCTTCATAAGTACACATAATACGTTGTTCAGAGATATTACTCAGAAACTTATCAGACCTTTCAAAGATATCAGATAATGGAATAATTCCCATTAGTATTAAACTGATTTAAACTTTGATAGAACAATCTCCAATCCAACTTATAATAGATAAAACAGAATAGCTTGAAGCTCAACATAGAGCCTTCATCAATTATCAAATGAAGGACTTATCCATACATAGCAAAATATTTCTTTCAGAAAACTTGTCATATCTTGAACATTCGGAGTTTCGTAGCGTATCTTGTCATCTTGGGAAAATTATCCAGAAAGCTTATCATAGCATAAACTTGTCGGAAGTTCGTAGCATTTTTATCAGTTCAGAAAATACTTATCATATTAAACATTTCGTAACCCAAAATATGGATTTCATGAATCATTGTATAGCATAATCATTTTTAACATCATTCACACAAAAGTATCTTTTACAAAAACGTTAATCCCTTAGGTCCATGGTCAACTTATACAAGGTCATACTTGTCAGAAATATCGGATGTAATTGATGGTATGACATCTCTAAATAACACGGATCACGTAAATTTCATTGCAATGATCACTCATTTGCAGATCACAATAAAGGAACAAGCCTTGAATTAATTGTAGAGAAATATTGATTACAAATTACAATTTACACATAACAAAACAAATTACAAATGGTAGAGTTAAAGTTCAGATTTCAAAGTTCAAATTTTAGCTTACGGGTTTCCATAAACGAACTACACTCGCTAAGAGAGGTCCTTATATGCATAACGTTGTCATGGTAAGGAAGACATAACTCTAGCTTGAAGTTAGAGTATCACATATAGCATTTCCTTTGTTCTTGGAAATAGTCCACGCTTAGAGTTTAATCAATTCACCAATTCACTTAGAAAGATGCTAAAAAGCCTACGTATATCGTCATCATTTCTCACAGATGACTAACAATCGACAACATACATTTCATTTAACCTTTACATATAAATCGTCTTACCGATCAGTTCGAACCCTCACCACGCTTCCGCTGTGCTACTTTATCGATTTAATCCCATCTGCAGGTCTTACCATGTTCTGCATAGCAATCAATCACAATATATACAAAACATGCATAATAGGCATGAATAATAACCATTGCGGTGAACGTCATTACGTATACCATTAACGTTGCTATCAATTCCTTTCATATGCACTAAGGATGTCATGCATGATGCCTAAGTCTTTTCTAGACATCCTAAAGCTCAATGGATCCATGTGTTGGATAGCAACTCGTGCTTTGATACCACTTGTCACGCCCCAAACCCGCCCCTAAAAGTTTGGCCATGACCTATTCAAAAACAGACTTGAAACCTGATATACATGACATATGGGGCCTGAACAGAAGCATTAAATATCAAAATTTGACAATAGAAACAAACTCCATTGAGCTACTACTATCATGCCAGGATCACAAACTTTAAACAGACAAATAAAATCTAAAACATACACCTGAATAACGGTAATGTACGCACATATATACAGGCCCAGCTCTATAATTGGGCATACATCAAAAACATCTTGGAAGTTCGTCAAGACTTCACAAAAATACGAGTGGCTTCATCTAGAGTCTGGGCACTCAAAGGTTGACAAAAAGAACGAGCATCATGGCTTAAGATTAACCACTTGGTTGTTTACCTACAAAAATAGACATAACATAAAGTGAGGCAAACTCAGTGGGTAATAGTACTTAAATGCTCAATTTACACATAACACCTAGCAACGCATACTTAAATACAAAGATCACGTAGTTAATCTATTGTTGTTTTCATTTCAAAATGGCCTTAGGCCCAATCGTGAGACATAGTGGCTTAAAACCCTTGAACACATTAACATTAAACTTTAAAACATGATGGCATATAGCCCTTGAACATATGGTATAGAGCCGTTAAACATGGTGGCATATAGCCCTTGTACATATGGCATGAAGCCCTTGTCAGAATGGCATAAAGCCCTTATCAGAATGGCATTACAGCCCTTGAACATATAGATATATGAACCCAAGAGGTGTCTCACACAGATTCTAGAGGTAACTCACATCGTAGCACTTAGTTCCGTGTAGCACTTTGTTTCATATCAGAATGGCATAAGCCCTTATCAGATTGGCATTACAGCCCTTATCAGAATGGCATTAAGCCCTTGAAACATATTGGCATTAAAGCCCTTGAAACATATCGGCATTAAAGCCCTTGAAACATATCGGCATTAAAGCCCTTGAAACATATATATATATATATATATATGAACCCAAGAGGTGTCTCACACGGATTCTAGAGGTAACTCACATTGTAGCACTTAGTTCCGTGTAGCACTTTGTTTCATTTCAGAACAACTTATACAGATGGCCATGAGCCTCATAACTTTCACAGAATGGCTTTCAGCCTCATAATTTTCACATATGTATGGACTCAAGAGGTGTCTCACATGGACTCTAGCGGTGGCTCACAATGTAGCACTTAGTTCCAAGTAGCACTTTGTTCCATACCAATAATTAGTAGGTCTTACAGACCAAGCCATACATAAATGTCATACCATAAACTGAAATAAATTCATACATATGCATTATGCTTGAATCATTACCAGAAATCAGAATTCATACTGACTTATACTTAGCATTTTAATAGCGCTGACAAATCAATAAAAAGCATTCTTGTTAGTTCCGTAAAGAAATTCCTCAACATTGTGAACTTGTAGTATACTTGAACTTGTACATACGGAAGCTTGTAACATACTTAAGCTTGTATCGTACTTAAACTTGTAACATACTTAAGCTTGTAACGTACTTAAACTTGTAACATACTTGAACTTATAACATGCGTATACTTGTAACATACTTGAATTTATACTATACGTGAACTTGTAACATGCGTCTACTTGTAATATACTTGAACTTATAACATGCGTGAACTTGTGACATACTTGAACCATGGTGTTATTACCCCCGGGCAAGGGCAATAAGACCACGGTATTATTACCCCCGGGTAAGGGTCTTGTGCTAAGGTTGTCATGAATACTTTTACATATATGGATAATCATTCCTTAAGTCATAACGTAACTTATCAGAAAATGGAGCATTTCTTGTTATATCATGTCATTATCATGCGCTTAACAAAATAGAATAATTCATATTCTTATGTGGGTTGCATACTGATGGTAAACCTTTACGTTCATATCATAGATTCTAAACGATCTTGGGTCCCTTCGTAACATAATCGAATAATCTTAGATTCACACAAATATCATTCTTCAAGGATGAACAGAAGTTCCACTTATTCTTTAAGAAATAACATAGTATGCTGATAAATAACAAAGGGCTAATATTCGTCATTAACAGAACATAGGGATTCCAAAATCATACCGACGTACGCGAATCTTTCAGCGTTCATATAAGTTCACATTGCTTTCCAATTGTCATAAATGTTCGTATAACACGTACAAAGAACAGAGCATTAGTGACAATAATTATCAATAGTAGATAAATTGTACATTTTTGTACTACTACTCACAGTGTTCAGGTGCTTGGTCCGCCCCTGTAGCTGACCCTACACAATTCACGTAATTCAAACATAATTCATCAAAGTACAACACCATTCAATTCACTATGAGTCAACACAACATAATCCAACCAGGCCAACACCATAACACCATTTGCAATTCAACATAATTTAAAATAAACCCTTAAATCTCATTTCAACATTCCAAAACCGAGTTCATATCATCCATGTCATTAATAAATTATTTTCCCAATTTTCTCTTCATATTATAACATGAATTACAATGTTCATAACATAGTTCATTCGCAAATTCTAAACATAATTTTCAAACATTTCCAAATTCCAATTAAACTTGAACACATATAATTCAACACCTCAATTTCATTACTCTACTTTCAATTTGGCCCAATTCTTGGGTTATCATCATTAATCAACCTAGGGTTTCAAGAAAAATGAGGATTGTCAACAAAAATTCAAACTTCTTAAATCACCACTTTTAATTCCAATTTTCCCAATGATTATACATTTAGGATTTACAATCCATCATTTTAGCCCATCAATTTAACTCCCAACATCTTCAAACCTTTAAAACCCCCTCATTTCTCATACCATACATTACATGCTCAAAAATGGGGATTTTTGCATTTAAATAATGGAAATACCACAAATCTATCTATCAATATAAGTATTGAAAAGGATTAGGACCCCTACCTCGAGGAACAAACAAAGGAGTGAGCTTAGATGAGATTCCTCCACAATTTCAAATTTCCAATCGGTAGAACATGATAATCTTCAAGCTTGTTCACTTCTTGATGGGTAATCTTGATCAAAACTAAGGGAAATGGAAGGTATTGAAGATCAAGGACCTAGGGTTTTTTGGTCCTAGGACAGAGAAAAGAAGAGGGGAAAAGAAAATGTGAGAAATGATCTCAAAAATCCCGTTTTTTAAGCTACTGACTCACAAAACCCGCTCAAGCGTCAAACTTCCCGCTCGAGCGTACATGCTTCCAGCACAGATTTCAAAACTTTGAACATGTATAACTCTCCCGTCCGAACTCCGTTTTAGGTCGTTCTTGTGTCCAAATTGAAGCCCCGGAAATAAGCTTTCCAGTGGTTCTAACCCCACATCCATATTCAAAGTGTGGACAAATAAAAGGGCAAATGAGTGACAGTTGGTCATAAAATGACTATCCGAACTAAATTCTTTGTCCAATCTTAACTTACCATCATATTATCACTTCAATCAATACCCCAAAATAAGATAAGAAAATTCTAAATACACCAATAAGAATGCAAAAAAAATGAGCCCACATGCCTCAGAAGTCCAGACTTAATCAGGCGACCTGCTCGAGCGCCTAAACTTGCGCTCGAGCGTGGAAACCAACAAAGCCGTCCGCTTGAGCGACCACTTCTACGCTCGAGCGGAAAATCTCCACTCCCAGAATTTCAGTCCGCTTGCAAAATTACTGGAAAGCCGAAAATTACGGTCGAGCGCCAACTACTCCGCTCGGGCGGAGGGAGAAATTTCAGATTGTTCGATAAAGGTCACCAATTCCAGTTTCAAAGGCATAACCCAACAGATAGTTCTTCAATTCCAATAGAAAACACATTAACCCCTAATTGAATAAGGATAACTTTCTATATGCATTTTGGGGTCGTTACATCTACAGTTTCTGGCGACTCCGCTGGGAAGTTCGAGAACTTGACTCGAACTCATGGTATCTTGTTTTGATTGTACACTTATGTGTTTTTTGCTTTGCATTTGCATTGGTGCACCTAGGACACCGTATTTTCCATCTGCTATTCCTGAACAGTTTGTCGGAGGCTGCGTGCCATACGGCTGACCGGTTACAGGCTCTGCCACGATGGGAACACAAACCCCGATTTTTATCGGTGCACCCTTATTGACCATTTGACCTAGTGCATATTCAGAATCCATAGTGACCATTCCAAGCTAGGACAGGCTACCTACCCGATTGTAGGTTGTTCGAAACCGCTGCGTGCGTAGTGAAGCGCTAGTTCTTGGCGAAACTAGGACAGGTAAACCCTGCCCCTCCATAGGGGTGTTTTGGCTCTCACTTGTTTGTTATGTGCTTTAGAGTTGGCCTTTACAGGAATGCATGTATCAGTTTGCAAGTTTGGGTATTAGGCCTAAGGGCACCAGTTCAGTATTTTGGGAATCAGTTATCTGCAGATATCAGATTCAGATTTGGGGGCAGTAATTTGGGAACAATGATCAGTGTTTGAGAACGGTCTATTCAGCTTATCAACTGTGTGTTGTGATGCCCAACTGTTTGTTGTGTGTTTATTTACGTTGTTATGCTGTCCGTCTGTCTGATTGTTTATTTCCTTATTATTGCTTTATTTATCTTTTTGCTAGGTAGTTTAGCACGATTGCTTCAGACCATGCAGGTATTCCCCAAGCACTCTGGATTAGAGGTCACCGACTCCATCGATCTGAGGATCTGGTTGACGGACAACCAGTGTTCTGCTCTTTACCCCTGGTTGTCAGGCGGAGGTCGAGAAGACGCAGTGTATAGGTACAGAGGTTGCCAGACCAGTGGTCTTTGAATAGTCAGGCTGAGATTTTCGAGTCTATTACAGAGACAGATATACCGGTAGTCCAGTCAGATTAGAGCAGTATGGCAGGAATGGAAGAAATGGTGCGCCAACTCCAGGAGAGTATGAAGGCCATGCAAGAAGACGTTGTTCGTCAAGCAGAATTTGCCAAACAGCAGGCCATAGTCATGGCGCAACAGACAGAATTGATCACCCAGCTACAGCAGCAAACCGGAACATCAGCTTCACACCAAGCTCCTCTCCCACCAAGAGTCCCAATACCCGGGGAGACGGTGAATGTCCAGAATGTACAGGAGGATACAAACATACTAACGGGGCCAGCTCCGCCACCGATTCTACCTCAGCTATCCAAGGCACCTACGCCTATCAATCAACCGGACTCTCCCTTTGAGTTCGAGGTGGACCCTACAGTTTTGAAGTTGACCAAGCTTGAAAAGTTGTTCAAGAAATCCCAAGGGGTAAAGTCCATCCCATATATTGAGAATGGGTATACCGACGCGGCTGTGATGCTGTTAGATCGGTTCAAAATGCCACAAATCGACCGCTTTGATGGGTCCGGAGATCCCATGGTGCATCTACATTTGTTTTCGGACATACTGAGGCCGATGGGCCTAACCAGACTACAGAAGCTTTCATTGTTTGGCCGGACCCTGTCAGGTGTGGCGGCCATTTGGTACGCAAAATTGGAAGACGATGTCAAGTGGAACTGGGATGAGATGGCCAAGGCTTTCATTGCACAGTACTCCTATAATACACAAATTGAGATTACAACCCGTGATCTTGAGACGACCAGGCAAGAGCTAAAGGAGAGCTTCTCTGATTTTGTGACCCGGTGGAGGGCCAAGGCCTCAATAATGACCCTTAGGCCAACTGACAAAGATCAAATATGGATGGTTGTGCGCAACCTCCAACCCAAACTGATGCAGAAGATGATCGTTATCCCCTTTCCCACCTTTTCAGATTTACATGAGATTGGAGTACAGATCGAGGATGCTTTGAAACGGGGTCTGATTGACTAAGACAGAGAACAGCCCAGGAGCACTTTCAACAACCGTAGTACGAATGCAGGCACAAGCAGTGCTGCAGCTGCCAGAGCCTCAGAAGTGAGCATGGTCACCACCAATCCCCCAAGAACCCTTGTAGCTACACCATTCACCGGTGCGTCCGGTAGTAGTTTGCAAACAGTCAGATACCCACCCAAAAACCAAAGAACCTTCAGCCCATTATACATGTCCTTGTCCAAGGCTTTAGGAATTTTGATCATGAAAGGGCATCTGAAACCCCTAGAGCCGCTGCCGTTACTAGAAAAACTTCCCCTCTCTCATAACCCAGCCAAATGCTGTGCATTTCACTAACAGCACAGTCATGACACCGACCAATGCTTTCGATTGCGTCATGAGATTTAAGATCTCATTGACAAACAGGTGATTATGCCTCCAGAGAAACCTAATGTCACCACCAACCCTCTCCCTCCACACAACCAAGCTCCACCTCCCAAACGCATCAACTTTATCTAGACTGGGGTCGTGTCTTACGATCCTAGCATCTACATCACCCCGTCTCACCTACCCAAGCCGGAGGTGTTCCTTCCTGATAGCATTGACTTGTGCACGATGGACATCTCCCGAACCCAATCCAAACCAACGGTGGTGGCTGTCGAAGACAAAATAGGGATGATTTCAGAGGAAAGTGGCATAGTGGATTTAGGGACTAAGGAATTGGGGAGCTTTGTTGAGGAGGTGTACAATTCGAGTGGCAACATTGCGTCAGCGGATCAGATTAGGCCAAATGTGGAATTGTCGGTGGGGGTAGAAATCTGTGTAATACGAGGGGACGGATTCGATGAGAGGCATGATGACGTAGCAACTCTGGAAGGGGACATTGCTGACCTTCGGATTTTCAACGAACAAGATCCGGGGGACATGACAGTCAACTGGTTCAATTTTGAGGAGTCAGCAGAGGTCACAGGATGGCTTGACGACCAACCATACATTGTTGAAGAATCTCAGCTGGAAAAGGGCCCGTCAGGGGCAAGTACATCAGTTGTGGCCGGAAGGGCCGGGAATCAGTTTGTATCGCCGGAGAGCGCCGGTGCTAAGAATTTCATTCGGGACTTGGGCATTGTGAATGCAGGAAATGTTGAGCGGGCTGTGTTGAAGCAGTTAGAACAAGATGGGATCGAAGATTCTGAAAGGGCCAGAAAAGCTAAAGCTCCCGTGGGGGTTGAGAGTGTTGTGTGCACAAGAACGGAATGTACTGCGAGTACAGCAACGCAAGTTGCTGCGGGCACAAAGATTTTTGTAACGGAGACGGACAGGTGTCTGTCGGTTGCCGATGGAATGTGGCGGGAGGACGATGATCTATGTCTTGCCCACACAGATGAGGATTGGGGAAACAATCAACCGGATGATATCTGGTACATCGGCGAAGTGGATCATATGACCAGGAGCGAGCGGTATTGCAAGCCCCCGCATCTAGATCAACCAAAAGCGCCCGGGAAGGACAAGGAGGCAGAGAAACAGAAAGAAAAGCAACTCGAAGATGAGGCCGTCCTGAGACAGTTGAAAAAGATACAAGCAGACATTCCTACCGGGGGACTACTTATGGCTTCTCGAGTATATAGACAGGCCGTCCTTTCAGCCATGGATAAGGCCAAACTCGCGATAGACACCACGCCAGAGCAACTAGTTGGATTGGTTTTTCTGGAAGGAGGTTCCCCAACGTTGACCTTTTCCAACAAGGAACTGCCACCTGAGGGTGCAAATCATAACAAGCCACTCTACATCTCTGCGGAGTGTAGAAACAAATGGGTACCGGTGGTTCCTGTTGATACGGGATCCGCCATTACTGTATGCCCATCGAGGACGGCATATGCAATCAGGTTGAAGCCCGTGACTTTGTGCCAACTGCCCAGATGATTCGGGCATGTGATAACACAAGCAGGGAGGTGATGGGGACTGTCAAAATCTAGACTAAGGTTGGTCCAGGACAGTATGAGATTGACTTTCATGTCTTGGATGTTCCCGTAACCTTCAATTTACTCCTAGGGCGGCCGTGGCTACACCAGGTAAAGGCGGTCTCCTCCACCCTGCACCAGATATTGAAATACCCCTACGGGAAGGGGGTGGCTATAGCTTTTGGGAATTTGTCAATCCATCCTCCGCCAGAGGTGTCCACACAAGTCTTGAAAATCGAGCACGGTACGGAGGATGTCTTCTTATCAGGATTTACTTTGGCTGAGGCTCGAGTCGTGCAAAACATTTTGGCTGATAGTGAGGGGTTGAATGTCAGCGCGCAATCAGTGTACCTCATGAACAAACTCCAGCACATCCCTGGGATGGGACTGGGAAAGAGTGGCCAGAAGGCATCGCAGTATCAGTCGAAGTGCCGCATAACCCGCATACCTTTGGCTTGGGTTATCTGCCCACCAAAGAGGACTGGGTGAGGAAAGGTAAGGAGATGGCAGGGAGAGCCAGAGCCAAGAAGGTGGGGAAGCCTTTCGAGTTGATGCACCGACCCATCCAAGGTACCCTAAACGGACGTTTTGTCCGGGAAGGGGAGGACTTTCCATTTTGTGGCTTCCTAGAGCCATGGCTGAATGCCAAAAAGAAGCGCCCGCCGAGGTTTGAGATCTTCTTCGACCTGCAGTGATCCGGGGATGATGTTGCCGAAGAGCAGACAGACCCGTCAGCTGAGATTGGGCAGTGTAAGGAAGTGGATTCCGAGAGCGCCGAAATTGAAATGAGGGTAGCATTGGCTTATCTACTTTCAGATCCTCTGATCGAACAAAAGTGTTTGGGGGATAAATTCTCGGTATGCATGATCGAGAATGAAACGACTGCGAGCCCACCATCAAACATTTTGGATGCATCCATCACACCCCCTCTCATCTGGCAGTATGAGGAGGGATTTTTGTCAAGCAGCAGCACCGGGTCAGGTAGTGAGCCGAAATCTGATTCCACCTAGTCTATAGAGTCGGAATCAGGTTCTAGTTCGATTGAGTCTGAGTTCGGTATTCCTGGCGGTGATAACCCGGATACCACAGTCCTGTCTAGGTCGTCTTTTTCTTTTTCTTTTGAGTCTGTTGTAACAGAAGAAACGGATGATTTGGAAGTGCTTAATGAGAATGGAATGGCAGTGGTTTTTGATTACTTTTTTGTGCCTTTGATTTCTTGCATTAATCAGGACTTTCAAAATTTTGATGAAAACGACGAGGAAGAAATTCCTTTGGTTTTACAACGCTTAATTGATCAAGAGCAGGAGAGATTTGTTAAACCCCTGGTTGATGAAATCACTACAGTTAATGTGGGTACTGAGGAGGACCAGCGGCTGGCCCAGATCGGGTCCACGTTGTCTTCGGAGGAATACGAGCGCTTAGTCGTTTTATTAAAAGATTTCAAAGATGTTTTCGCGTGGTCCTACGAAGACATGCCTGGAATCGATCCTGAGATTGTACAGCACCAGATCCCTCGTGACCCCGAGGCCCGACCCATTAAACAGAAACTCAGAAGGATCTGCCCGAACTAGGCCCTCAAGATTAAAGAAGAAGTCACCAAGCAAATTGACGCAGGTTTCCTGCTGGTATCCGAATACCCAACTTGGTTGGCCAACATAGTTCCAGTGCCAAAGAAGGATGGCAGGATCTGGGTATGTGTGGATTTCAGGGATTTGAACAGAGCCAGTCCGAAGAACGACTTTCCCTTGCCCCATATTGATGAGTTAGTGGACTTCACAGCGGGGCATGCTTTGCTTTCGTTCATGGATGGATTCTCGAGCTATAATCAGATAGTGATGGCACCTGAAGACCGGGAGAAGACTGCTTTCACCATCCCGTGGGGACTTACTGTTACAGGGTGATGCCATTTGGGTTGAAGAACGCTGGAGCTACATATCAACGGGCCGCGACCACAATATTGCACGACATGATCCACAAAGAGGTTGAGGTGTATGTGGACGACATGATTGTCAAGTCCAAAGAAAGAGAGGGCTACTACACCGCCTTGCAAAAGTTCTTCCAAAGGATCAGAGAATTTCGGTTGCGGCTGAATCCTCAGAAATGTACGTTTGGTGTTACAGCACGAAAAATTTTGGGGTTTCTGATTACACAGAGAGGTATCGAAGTTGACCCTTCCAAAATCAAGGCCATCTTAGAAATGCCACCACCAAGGACTGAAAAGGAGGTGCGAGGCTTTCTGGGTAAAGTGCAATTCATAAGACGGTTTATCTCAAAATTAACCTTGACTTGTGAACCACTTTTTGGTCTCCTGAAGAAAGGAAAGAAGTTCCAATGGGACGGCCGATGCCAAGCTGCTTTTGAACAGATCAAGAAATACTTACAAAACCCACCCGTGTTGTCACCGCCCAAACCGGGGAAACCGCTGATTTTGTATCTTTCAGTAACTGAGACTACCATGGGCTGCATGCTCGCGCAAGAGTCTGAGGACAAGGTGAAGAGGGCTATCTACTATCTGAGCAAGAAGATGCTGGAGTATGAAACCCGCTACACACCGTTGGAAAAGGCTTGCTTAGCCTTGGTATGGGTTACCAGGAAGCTGCGGCACTACCTGTTAGCTCACTCCGTAATGTTGGTTTCAAGATTAGATCCCATCAAATTTCTCTTTGAGAAACCGTCACTTACGGGTAGGCTAGCTCGTTGGTTGCTGTTCCTTTCCAAATTCAATCTGAAATATGTGACACGCAAGTCAGTCAAGGGAAGAGCGGTAGCGGAGTTCTTACCCGATCATTCAGTGGAAGGAGGTGAAGCAGTTGAGTACTTATTCCCAGATGAGGCCATTTTGCATATCGAAGACGAAACTTGGACGATGTACTTTGACGGAGCGTCAAACCAATACGGGTATGGGGTAGGAGTGTTGCTAATAGCACTCGACAATTCCCGTATCCCTCTAGCATTCAAGCTCCATTTCAAAGTCTCGAACAACGAAGCAGAGTATGAAGCATGCATTGCTGGTTTAGAAGTAGCCCTAGAGGGGCAAAACGGTTGGACGTCATCGAGGACTCGAGCCTTGTTGTATCTCAAGCGAAAGGAGATTGGAAAGTCAAAGAAGAAAAGATGATAATGTATCACCAGACTTTGAACTTGTTAATTCCTCGGTTTGAGAAACTAAACTTTGCTCATCTGTTAAGAGAGAACAACAGGTTCGCAGATTCACTAGCAACTCTGTCTTCCTTGATAGACATCCCTTTTGGAGTCCGGATGCGGCCGATCATCATTGTCCAGAAATTTATGCCAGCCTACGAGTCGATTGCTGCTATAGAAGAGGTTCAAGATGAGAACCCCTGGTATTACGATGTCTGGAACTTCTTGGAGAAAGAAGCATATCCACCAGGGGCAAATGCCAAAGATAAAAGGGCAATTAGAAGAATGGCCATTCAGTTCATCATCTGCGGGGATAAATTGTACAAGAGAGGTCATCTGGGAATGCATAAGTTGTGCGTTGATGCCGAAGAATCGAAGCGTTTAATGGAGGCCATCCATGGAGGAGAGTGCGGAGCACATATGAACGGGGCAATGTTAGCTCGGAAGATCCTCAGACAGGGTTACTACTGGTCCACTATGGTGGAGGATTGTATCAGCTTTGTTCGGCGATGCCACAAATGTCAGATCCATGCGAACCGCATGAACATCCCGCCGTCGAAACTGTACAATATGACTTCGCCATGGCCATTTTCAGTTTGGGAAATCGATGTGATCGGGGCCGTCACTCCGAAGGGGTCTAATGGGCATGAGTTCATTCTGGTCGTGATAGATTATTTCACGAAGTGGGTCAAGGCCCAATCTTATGCGGTATTGAAGGCTTCGCACGTTGCAAAGTTCATCCGGAATAACATCATCTGTCGCTACGGAGTCCCAAATGAGATTATTTCAGATAACAGTTTCCACTTCAAGAAGGAAGTGATTGATTTGTTAGAAAAATACAATGTGGCTTTGCATAAGTCATCCACCTATCGGCCGCAAACCAATGGAGCAGTTGAGGCCGTCAACAAGAATATCAAATACATTTTGCAGAAGATGGTGGAAAGCTACCGGGACTGGCCAGATAAGTTGCCATTTGCTCTGTGGGGCTACCGGACGTCAATTAGAACTTCCACTGAGGCGACTCCGTATTCATTGGTTTTTGGGATGGAGACCGTTCTACCTATTGAAATTGAGGTTCCGTCATTGAGAGTGCTGGCTGAGTGTCAAATAGCCGAGGCTGATTGGCAACAGAGCAGATTTGAAGAACTCATGCTCTTTGATGAAAGAAGACTGAAAGCACTATACCATGTTCAAGGTTATCAGCGCAGAATTGCAAGGGCTTTCAACAAGAAAGTTAAGTCTCAGAATTTGAAAGAAGGAGATTTGGTGCTCAAAGACAATCGAGCTCCCATCCATCACCCTAGCGGCAAGTTCAGACCTAATGGGACTGGTCCTTACATTATCAAGTCTATCTGGTCGGGTGGAGCTGTCGTTCTGGTGGACCTAGATGGCCTAGAGTTCTCACAACTCATCAATATGGACAAGTTGAAGAAATATTACTCTTGCGAGGCTCGCTAGGCCGAAAACCCAAAAGGGCGACCTAGGCAAAAGTTAGAGCATAGAAAATTGGAAATTATAAAAACTGAGCTCGCAAGGTTAAAAACCCGGAAAGGGCGGCCTTGGCAAAAGTTAGAGTGCAAAAGGAGAGCGTTAATACTCGAGTGAACCCGGGCCTGAACTACGTAAGGCTTGATTCCCATCTTTGGGATACGCAGGCAACTTCATCCAGAAGTTCAGCCATAAACGTTTCCCCGATCAACTTTGTCCATTTGATCATCTCTATGATCTTTGTCTATTCAGCATTCAAGAGTTCAGTTGTGATCTCCGGTGCAGTGCTACTCAGACTAGGGGCAACTTTCCAGTTGCTGGAATCCGGGGTTGTGTGTCTCAGTGACAGATCTCAGGCGTGTCAATTTCTGATCCATGTCGAAAATGGTTTTGAAAAGTTTTAATAAAAGTTGATTTTGTTCAAATTAATCTTTTTACAACTTAGACTATTTTTGGACCAAAGTGGAAAATTTTCAGTACCCACAACCTTCAATTTTATTGATTTCAATACAGAGTTCTCCTGCTCTTACATACAAATTGAAGTTGTTTTTGGCTACATTAATAAAGAAAACTTGAAAGTACTAATAAAGCAATAAATCCGGGGCATAGCTAAGTCAGGTGTTCCTGCGCCCCCTCCCAGAGCTGGTCGAAGCTTCTGACGCCGAAGTGGGCCCAATCTGTGCCTCTTCATTGAACCAATCTATGCACTCATCAGACAAAGTGCAACTAAAAGTCGGAGCGGGAGCCAGGAGTTCTCTCGTCCTCCATGCTGTGGCATACCGAGGAAGCTATGCGCCTCGGACCGGGAATACAACAGGGTACTCTATCCCCTCTGACGGGCAAGTCCGATCATGGCCGAACCGGCGTTGGAACCGGAAAGGAAAGTAAAACACGCAATGCGTCAGACCAATCAACTGAATCCCAGTTTGCCGGGACATGCTGTTGCTCATTGCCAGTAGATTGAGCCAAGGACAATGCCAAGCAATGCGATCTGCGAACAAACTGCACATCCAGTCGAACCGCCATCCCTCATCCAGGGCATCGACTAGACGAGGTCGGAAGAAGTAGCCGCGAGCTGAGTATGCTGGGCAAGGGTCCACAACCTGTAACTTGTCCATCAACCATACCTGGGGAGGGATGAAAAATGAGAGATTAAAGAAACAAGAGGTGTACGATGAGAGAAAAGTGAGAAAAGGGTTTTTGAGAGAAAAAAAAAACGAGCCTGAGGGCCGAGTGATGTGAGCAATATATATGTGAGGAAGGGTGGGAAACATTACCTGCAGCAATAGTGGACTCCCCGCGAATCTGGTCGTCTCTCGGCGATGAAAGGCATCCAAGCCCATCAACATCTCAGCCAGTGTCATGGTAATGCAGCTCTTGCCCTCCTTTAAGCCTTGGGCAACCTCGATCAGCTGGACACTAGATCCTCCGGAGCCTGAGGCAAGCAAGAAATGAGATAACATGCACAAACAAAGGGCATGTCGCCGAAAGCCTTGCCAATGATGCTCACCGCGGTCACCGGTATCGGAAAACCGACAAATCAAACTCGGAATATCCAGCGTTCCATCACAAATCAAAGATCGAGTGTCGTGCATAGTCAACCCACACATTCTCCCTAAGGCTTGGGTGTGGCCGAACTAGAGTTGAGGCGAGACTTCTTCATTACGCTCGGATTCCATTAAAGCTTGGAAGTCTTCGAAAGTAGGACACATTTCTTGGCCACAAAAGCTAAAGACATGTGTTACCGGATTGCAAAAAATTGCCGCAGCATAGAGAAATGGAAAATGCAGCGGGGTGCGACCCAGCGGGAATAGCGCATTTATGCCGAATTCCCGAAAATTCAGCTTTTCCGAGCCATCCAAGCTGGCAATCCAGTTTGAGAGATTTTGGACAAGGAACTCTTCCATTTGGTGCAAAACATTGCTGAAATAAGCAAACTACGAAGCTGGGGTTTTTGTAGAAGATAAGATGTGAGTGGAAGACAGGTGTCAACATTCTGGTGGTTGTTGCCATTTTTGGCCGATCGGCTAATAAGAGTGCTGATCGGCCACCTTTTTCTGGCCGACTGACTAGTTTTATGGCCGATGGCCATTTCATGTGGCCGGTGGCCCCTCTTCTTGGCTAGTGGCCTTTCCTCTTATCCTCAGAATTGTCCATCCGCTGAGGATGCTGAGAATTTGCGACTGGCTCCACTTCTAGTGCCTTTGATGATGATTTTGCGAAGTCACACCTGTTTGCTTATCGAGTTGTTGTACATTTGTTTATCGAGTTGTATTTTGTCCTCTTTAAGTCTTTGTTTTGCTTATCGAGTTATATTTACACTTTGTTAACTTGTTAAGGTCTTTGTTTTGCTTATCGAGTTTTTGTTGTCATTAATCAGTTCACTACCAGATTATTACGGTGCAAGTGGTCAATTTTCAAACAGAGTTCAATCCCATTTACAATGTTATGTAATGTGATACGATGCGATGCGATGCATAGAATGTACTAATGTAACACCTTTTCAATAAAATGGTTGTTTCATGTCACATCATCTTTTGCAAAAGTACATAGTTTAAAGAAAACAAAAACCTACCTGAGGCAGTGCAATGTGCTCAAATTACTGGCAAAAAGGAGAACTAAAACAAAAAAGGAAAAGCGACAAAACGTCTGGACAAAGCAAAAAGTGCACTTTTGAAGCTTAATCGACCCTCGTGTTGACCTCGTGCCGCGTCTTTTGCGTACGATGCTCAGTGCGTGCAAAGTGTATCCTTTCCCGTATCCTTTTATCTTGCGAGTTCCACATGTCACTGTAATAAGCACGCTCGTTACGCGTCTTGCTTTGAGCAAATGACTTGTCTTGTTTTGGTTGCATCTCAACAATGCGAGTAGCATGCCTTCACCATACTTATGCTGAACATGTATTCAAGTTCCTATCATACACATTGCTCGCGTTAGCGCGCATGCTTTACTTACATGTGTTCATACCTTGCTTGCTTTACACATTGCATGCGTTTCCCCATGTGCTTTACTTATATGTGTTCATGCATCCCCCCCAGGTGGTTACACATTGCTCGTGTTAGCGTGCTTGCTTTACTTACATGTGTTCATACCTTGCTTGCTTTACACAATGCATGCATTTCCCCATGTGCTTTACTTATATGTGTTCATGCATCCCCCCAGGTGGTTACACATTGCTCGCGTTAGCGCGCTTGCTTTACTTACATGTGTTCATACCTTGCTTGCTTTACACATTGCATACGTTTCCCCGTGTGCTTTACTTATATGTGTTCATGCATCCCCCCAGGTGGTTACATATTGCTTGCGTTAGCGTGCATGCTTCACTTACATGTGTTCATACTTTGCTTGCTTTACACATTGCATGTGTTTCGCCGTGTGCTTTACTAATATGTGTTCATGCATCCCCCCCAGGTGGTTACACATTGCTCGCGTTAGCACGCATGCTTTATTTACATGTGTTCATACCTTGCTTGCTTTACACATTGCATACGTTTCCCCGTGTGCTTTACTTATATGTGTTCATGCATCCCCCCAGTTGGTTACACATTGCTTGTGTTAGCGCGTATGCTTTACTTACATGTGTTCATACCTTGCTTGCTTTACACATTGCATGTGTTTCCCCATGTGCTTTACTTATATGTGTTCATGCATCCCCCTCAGGTGGTTATACATTGCTTGCGTTAGCGCGCATGCTTTACTTACATGTGTTCATACCTTGCTTGCTTTACACATGGCATACGTTTCTGCGTGTGCTTTTCTTATACGTGTTTATGCATATTTCCAGTAGGTTACACATTGGTTGCGTTAGCGCGCTTGCTTTACTTACATGTGTTCATTCCTGCTGCACACATTGTACACATTGTCGCGTGTGCTTTACTTATATGTGTTCAAGTTCCTTTTATTTCACACATTGTACACGTTGTCGCGTGTGCTTTACTTACATGTGTTCAAGTTCCTTTTATTCCACACATTGTATGCGTTGTCGCGTGTGCTTTACTTATATGTGTTTGTGCCTACCTAGCATTGTCGTGCTTGTTTCAAATCGTATTGTTATGCATCCTAGTGGGCTTGCGTTGTCTCGCACGTCACCCGTCGTCCTTAAGTTGCATTGTCTTGCATCCCTTCACCTATGTTGTCACGTACTTCTCAGTTGCATTGTTATGCACACTTCACCTGCGTTGTTACGCACTTCTCACTTGCATTGTTATGCATATTTCTAACAATATTGTACCTGTTAAGTTTTCTTTCTTTTTTAGGCACGATATTGTATGTACGGTTCATTTGAAGCTGGCACGACCAGACGAGCCGGGCAGATATTGTATTCTCCGTATGAGATGTAGCGAGAATTGAATAATTCTCTTACATCCTCTCTGCATTGTAGTATAGTTCGCTGTATGCTAGCTTTAAACTGTTGCACCTTATGCTTCGTTACAACTTTCTTTACGTGATCAGAAGTTATGCTCGGCTTTGTGCATTGTTCTTGCTTTTCGCCCCTGCCTTCGAGTGCATATCTTTATCTGTATCTTGTATGCATGTCTAAGTCTTCGGCCTTGTAAAAAATGGGTCGTCTCTAGGCTTTGACACTCACTCCGGTCATTATTATGACTTTCGAGTTCTGTCAAAGAGGGGCAACCGTAGACACCCCATTTTTGACCGTCCTCAAGACTTGGACGTCACCGTTTGAACACTCAGTGATCATCCATGTTCATGTTCATCTTGAGTTCTCAGAGGTTTCGGCCACGCGCCTTGCTACAAAACCTCTCGACTTGTTTGTTTTGTGTTTGGTCGTGGACCAAACACCTGTGTTTTTGCTTCTGAGGGTAGAGAATGGTTTGTTGGCCATCCCCACACCTCACCGGCCATGGCTTGAGGCCACCGGCCATGTTTCCTTGCCATCGGCCAACAGTGTTGGCCAGTCGACATTGTAGTTGGTCGGTCGGCTATACATGTTGGTCAATCGGCCATACCTTCTAGCCGACCATTTTCTATCTGTTTTTTGCAGATCTTTTATGCCAGCTGTCACAACTGGCATCCACTTTACACCCCCTCCATGCACGTGTATGGAGGGATTTGATTCCTTACACTTAGCTTCCTTTGGAAGCTTGGTTTGGCCTTACCTATAAGAGGAGGGCCTCCCCTCCCTTTCCAGAGGTTGAACAAGCTGTGATATAGCTTATATATCCATATATCTCTATATCTCCCTCTCTCTCTCTACATTTGTGTGTGTAATAGTATTCTAAAGGGGTTTTTGTTCTTAGTTTTGCACTAAGATACCTAGTGTTATACTATACTTCGGTTACTATGGTGTTGAGGGACTGGTTTCAGAGTTTTTAGGTTGGTTTTGATTAGAAGGAGGGGCTGGACTTGGTGTTTTTGAAATGTTCTTCAAGGGTGAGCACTATTGCTTTATATTCCCAATTTTTGTACAAGTTTTTAACCTATCTTGCATGCTGTTTTGAGCTTTATGTATAGCTAATAAAAGTTATGTATTCTCATGCTTAAAATGTTTGTTTAAGGTTGCTTTTGGGTTGGGGATTGTCTACTCCGTCTTAGGCCTTGTTTGGCCTCTTTTTGTGCCTTTCTCTTTGGGCTTTGGACCCCCTTTATTTCGACCTTCTCACCACTAAAATCCAGAGGATTTTCAGTGGTGGAAAAGTGGTTTTGAGGTCTTGTATAGGGGAGGAACACCCCTCTGCCCTTGTTACTCATTTGCTTGCATTTAGGGCTCATAAATGTAGCATGTTTGCATAGCTTTTGTTGACCTCATTTCAATGGGTATTTAGAGTTATTTTGGTATGATATACCTCTGTTTTAAGTTGGCTTAATGGTCTCTCACATGCTCCATATGCTTGCTTTGCAATTTCCTCATTTGCCTTAACATGTACCTTGTGTTTAGACCACCATGCTTATATGTTTTGGCTTAACTTTGAGAAGCTTTTAGCTTTGTTTCATCATGCTTGAGGTCTGTTTTTGGTTACTTGGATCACATATGCCATGCTTTGTATAGCCACTATGCATTTTGGCTTGTTGGCTTTGGGTGCGTGAGTCATGAGCATGCTTTATTTGGGCCATTTCAGTGATTTGGAATCACTTGTCACGCTATTTCAGTCCGTGTCTCATGCTTGTATGCTCGCATTTGTCGTCCTTTCAACGCTTCGAAGAGTCATTCTTTCGTGCCTTAAAAAGGGTCATTGTGCATGCCTCTTTTTTTAAGTCCTTGGGTTGCCATATCAGTGGGTTTTGGGGCTCCTTTTGACGTATTATAACTCTGATTTTATGGGCCTAATCCATGCCTTGATTGGTTGTAGTAGGTGTAGTGCATTTTCCCTTTTAGGCCTTGTATGCGCCTCGTTTTGTGCTTGCCTTTATAGCATGTTTTGGCCTCATCCCATGCATGTTCTGGCTTTATCTTGGTCTGCTTTGGGACTGTTTCAAGTAGCTTTGGCCCTTTGGGGCTTGGTTGATATGGCTATGGTGTTAGCCCCATGGCTAGCTTTAAGCATCGGGTCAATTAGCTTGCTATACTTCACTTGTGCATTTGGTTTGGCATTCCTCTTAGCACGATTTTCAGAGCTCAGCATGTTTGCAAAATGCCCTAGTTTGTCTCTTTTCAATGTGTTTAAGAGTCGCCTCTTTTATGCCTTAGATGATAGGTCTTTGTGCATGCATGTTTCCATGTGTGTTTTGTGCCTTTGTTGCACCATTTTGGCCACTGTTATGGACACGGCTGAGGTCTGTCCGTCTATAGTGTAAGGCCATGGATCATGCATTTGTATATTGTTGTATGCTCATTTCATTGCATGATTGTTGCATCCTTGTAGTTAGTGCGTTGTTGCATGCCTATCACTTTGCATAGTTGCCTATCTAGGTTGCATTGTAGTATTGCATACTTATCATATTGCCATGTTGTTTGCATGATAGGTCGCATTGCACGATATTTGGCATGCTCATGTTTCATTACATTAGTTGCATATGTTGCATTGCTCATATTGCATTGCATTAATTGCATGTTTCGCATTGCATTTGGCATACGTGCATTGCATTTTTGTTTGGTTTGGGGTGTCAAACCAAACATGAGGAATGAGGTGTGTTCATACTTAAAGTGACGAAACACGTCTCAATCCTCGGTCGCCGACACTCTTGATCCAACATGATAGAGTGTGTAGCATTCATTTATTTTGTTGCATTCATTCTACATTGATTGGCACACTTGGCCTCCTTGGCCATCATGCTTCGGAATGCGTGATTAGTGGCCCGAGGGTCGAGAGCCATACTCCCTTGAGTTCATAGCATGATAGGGAGAATGGCCATGCATACATTGTCTTGTAAATGCCTTGCCATGCACTGTCTGTCCTCTGCTTCAGCAAAAACAGTGTTCTGCAGGAATAAATGGCCGGTCAGCCACTTTCAGTGCCAGCCGGCTACCCAAAGTCCAGCCGATGGCCCTATTTCTGGTCGATGACCATTTTCTCATGGCCAGTGGAATCCCAAAATGCTCAGGGAGCAATTCGGAGACATCTCAAGGATTTTAACAGTTTTCAGAGGAGAAAAACAGTGCAAACAGAGGCAACAGGTGGCATGGCAACGGGTTTCCGAGCGAAGCGATCGAGTATGCATCATTCAATCATTTCGAGGCGGGGCTGAGGCGACCTCTTTTAGTTTCATACTTAGACTGTTTTGTAATTAATTTGTTAATTAATTAAGGATTTGTAATAATTAATTAGTTAGGATAGTTGATTTATTATTTGGACCCTCCGAGCGAGGGCAATTATGTAATAAGTGTGTGTGTGTGTGTGTGTGTGTGTGTGTGTGTTGCATGTCTTCCAACCTCCACTTCTTTCTCCCTTTTATTTACTAGCTTACGATGGTTAGTTCCAGGTCATTTTCAATTTAGCATCCTTATGCTATGCATGTTTGCATCATTCATTTGTATTGCATGCACCGGGCTCAGCGCATCATACTAATTGTATTGTATTTAATTCCAACTTGAATACGTGTATCGAGTTGTCGCATTTTACATGCCATCTTAGATTAGCCGAGCCTATCCTAGTTGCATTGTGCATGTGTTGTATTAGCCATTGCTAACATAAACTAGCATCATGCATGATTACTAACTAGTTTCTTGTTTTAGCTCGGAGAACACTGTGAGTGTTTATGTTTTAGCATCTTGCATGTATGTAAGTGTTAACATGACAGCATGCTTACCATGAGGCTAATTGCTTATGTGATATAACTGCCTGAATGCCTGTGGGTGAAGGTTGGATTACTTGAATTGGAGCAATTCATTGAAATCTGTGTTTTAACCTACTTGCGAGTAGCAAACTTCAAAACCATTTCCAAACAAACGGATATGCGATGCTTTGTTCCACATTAGGCGATCTGGTCTATACTTGTATGTTGTGCGCATCACGTAGTAAATTGTAGGCTAATAACCGGAATAAGAGCACATGTGTTTTTAAAAACTAGATATCATGTTTAGTAGTGGCCGATCTTTGATCGGGCGAGCTGGGGTGCTCATAGCTGACCTTCCCCAATCGTACCCAAGTTCCCAAGCCGAGGCAATTTTGGTGATGACAGACACGTGGCCTTAGGCAACGAGTCAGGGTTTCCTAAATTTCCCCAAAAATAAAATATTTAGGTGGCGACTTTGTATTTGGCAAAGCAGTCCATGCTTGCCACTTCTTTACAAAAATCAGTTTTCCAAAACGATTTGTTGGATTTGGACTCTTTGGTGATTTATCAATCTCACATCGCACATTGTGAGATTAGATTCAGAACCGTGACATATGAGTCCAAACTGTAGTGAGCCCCATATAAACAAAACGGAATTCCCTCCCGGGACGTTCGGGGATGTCTACACACACAACCCAAACCTTTATAAGACACATTACTGAAAATTACAAAATTCTCCGTACCTGAAGGTAGTGTCAAAATTGGTGCAGTGGTCAATCTTGTTTTTAGTTCATGAAAGGAAGCTTCATTTTCATCGTTCCATTCAAACGGTTGCCATTTTCGTGTCAATTGGGTAAGAGGCACAGCTAATTTCGAAAAGTCCTTCACAAACCTCCTATAGTACCCAGCTAAGCCCATGAAACTACGGACTTCTGTCACATTGGTCGGTGTAGGCCAATTCACAATTGCCTCTATTTTTTGCGGGTCCACTGAAATTCCTTCCTTGTTGATTACATGCCCTAAGAAAACAACTTCATCCAACCAAAACTCACATTTCTTTAGTTTAGCAAATAATTTCCTTTCCCGTAGTATTTGTAGGACAGTTCTCAAATGTTGTTCATGTTCAAGTCTATCTTTAGAATATATCAAAATATCATCCATAAAAACCACGACAAATTCGTCAAGGTAGGTTTTAAAAATTCGGTTCATTAACTCCATAAATGCTGCCGGAGCATTAGTCACTCCAAATGGCATAACAAGAAACTCAAAATGTCCATACCTCGTTCTGAATGCGGTTTTCTCAACATCTTCTGCTTTTAATTTCAACTGATGATACCTGGATATCAAATCAATCTTGGAAAACACTTGTGATCCCTAAAACTGGTCAAATAAGTCACCAATACGGCGTAGGGGATATTTGTTGTTTATTGTTACCTTGTTCAATTCCCGATAATCGATGCACAAGCGTAGGGTTCCATCTTTCTTTTTCACAAACAGTACATGTGCATCCCATGGCGAAGTGCTAGGTCAGATAAACCCTTTGTTAAGCAGGTTTTGCAACTGTTCTTTCAACTCTTTCATTTCAGCAGTAGCCATTCTGTAGGGAGCTTTAGAAATGCGTTGGGTGCCTGGTATAGTTTCAATAGTAAACTCTATCTCCTTGTCTACCAATTCCCCTGGTAATTCATTTGGAAATACATCTGAAAATTCTCTAACAATAGGGATACATTTAATTCAACATTCACAGATTGTTCAGACAACACATAGCACAAATAACCCTGACACCCTTTCCTGATCAGTTTGCATGCTTTCATTGCAGATATCAAATAAGGTGGAGGCACTACTCCATTACCCACAAACACAATCTCTTTATGTTCTGGTGGTTTAAACACAACTCGTTTTGTCACACAATCAATGGTGGCACAATATTTGGTCAACCAATCCATGCCCAAAATCACATCGAAATGCCTAAAGTTTAAGGGTAGCAAATCTACATATAGAATAGCATCCTCAACACGCATATCACAAAACCGGTATATAGATTCACACAACACAGATTCCCCAGATGGAGCAGACACCCAAAGCAGATATGGCAGTAATTCTAGAGGTCTATTCAGTCAAGATGCAAATGCACATGTTACAAATGAGTGTGTTGATCCAGAGTCAATTAACACAAAGGCATCCTGACTACATATAGAAATGGTACCTGAGACAACTGCGTTGGCATTCCGCGTATTGCCCGGAACAAGCGCAAAAACTCTCCCCTATCTCACGGTATCCCCAGTAGTAGCAGATCTCAAGGTATTTCCCGGCTTTGGGATCGATGCAGTGGAACTAGCAGCTATCTTTCCACCATTCTGATTACAATCTCGGGCCATATGCCCTTGCTTCCCACATTTGAAACAGGCTCCTGATGCACGGCAACAAACTCCATGGTGCCTTTTGCTACAAATGTTGCACATGGGAGCTGTGTCTCGGGAAGAATTCGAAACATTTGTGGAGCCCGTGTTTTTCTTTTTCAAAAATTTATTCTTTGAAAAGAAGCCTTGCCTTTTGTTGTCTTTCCATTTTGTCGTTGGCTTAGCCTGTCTAGCTATGTTAGCCTATGATATGATGGCCCTGTCTAACACCCCAATGTAGGTTTCTAGCTTCAAAACATTCACTCTTTCTAAAATATCACTTCGAAGCCCACCTTCAAAATGTCTCGCCTTCTTATAGTCAGTGTTAATCACGTGTGGTGCAAACCTGGCCAATTCAGTGAATTTGGCCTCATACTCGGTTACAGTCATGCTGTCTTGCCTAAGTTCCATGAATTCTGCTACTTTCCTGTCCCGGACACACTGCTGGAAGTACTTGTCATAGAAGATCTCCAAAAATTTTGCCCAATCAACATCTCTATGATTTTCTCGCATTAACATCCACCATCTTCTTGCCTCGTCTTCTAGCATAAAGGTGGCTAGAAGCACCTTTTGTGTCTCTGAGCACGGGAACACTTCAAACAGTTTCTCAATGCCGAGGACCCATGCTTCGGCTTTCAACGGATCTAGTCCACCATGGAACTGTGGTGGTTTTATTTTCTTGAATTTTTTGGTGAGAGCTATTATCCGATCATCATTCTGATTATCTGGCACCGGTGGTGCTGGAGGTGGAGGTCAACGATGTGGTTGTTGCCACTATTGCTTCCACTCCTATTGCTGTCTCAAAGTTTCTGCCATTTCCTGTATCAGTCTTTCCATTCTGTCTATTCTGGCAGTAGAGGACTCTTCTATTTCATCACCTCTTGTTCTCACCATCTGATTAAACATACATTATACTTCATACAAAAGATACACAAGTATGCATATAACAAGGACATACATATTCAAACAATTGCAATGCAAGCAACTCACAAACTTATAGCACGTAATCTTTCATATCAAAACAGTTAGGCATGTTCTCGATGCTTCTAAATTCATACTTATCACATGAATGCATCCTAGATCTTTTCTAGACGCTTATTGCTCTTTTGGACAAGTGTGTGAGTTATTAACTCGCGCTCTGATACCATTCTGTCACGACCCGAACCCGCCCCCGTGGGTTAAGGACATAACCGGCCAGTAATCATAGGATTACCTACGGCCTCAAACCAAACCTAACGTATTTTAACAGAGTTAATGGGGGCCAAACAGAAGCAATTTTAAAATTTTGTGCATAGAGTTGTGCTTACATGGCACACCAAAACAAACCATACATATATACATTAATAACTCCCAACGGAAACACAATAGCATAAGGTTCTGTATAGACAGGATCATCAAAAGCTAAGTCAACCCGTGGAAACTATATACAGACATATTCAAAGACTTCGCCAACATGACAATATAAAACAAAATGACAAAAAGGCGAAGACGAGTCTCGTGCGTGAGACACAAGGGCTAACTCTTCAAAACCTTTGTTGTTCCTCACCGACTTCACTAGGGCTGGGTTTGGACCTCTCCTAGCTCACCTACAAACACATGAATGAGCGTGAGCAAAAGCCCAGTGAATAATATCAATTAAAGAAGTTGTATTGATGATATGTAGAACAACATGCTACAAACGGCCTTAGGCCCAATTTACATTTCTATTTAATATATATATACACATTTTGGATCAAGTGACTGCGGTTCCAAACGAACTGGCCTTTGGCCTATTCAAACTTCCATTTGTGTCAAAACGGCCTCTGGCCCATTCATTCATGTCAAAACGGCCTCCAGCCCATTCATTCATGTCAAAATGGCCTCTGGCCCATCCATTCATGACAAAACAGCCTCTGGCCTATTCGTTCTTTTATTCAGATCAAACTGGCCTCTGGCCCACTCATTTGGTGTAGCAAACATTGTCCACCAATCGAATAAAACTTACATAGAAGTAAGCAATTGGACAACAACATATTTCAGATATCTTTGTTAAGATATTACTCACATTGATCGGTTGGTTGGTTTGCCCTGGAGCTCGACCCTACACATTCCACGAACACAAAATGGTCACAAACAATTCGATCCATTCTAAATTCACATTTTCCTCTTTGGGCTTCATTCTTATCTCTTTAACTCAATTACAATGCTCAATGCATGCCTTATAGTACTTGGAAGTGAAAGAGAACAGAAAATGGAACACAAAATGTCTTTTCAAAATTTTCAAAAACAGGGTCCCCGCTCGAGCATGGATTTCCCCGCTCGAGCGGACCCTTGAGGCTTGCAAAAGTACTGGTTAGGTCGAATTTACGCTCGATCGTGCACTATGGCGCTCGAGCGGAAGGCCACTCTACATGGCTCCTTGCTTGAGCGTGGACTTCCCCACTCGCTCGAGCGGACACCCATGTCTGCAAAAATACTGGGAGCACGAATTTCCCGCTCGAGTGGCACTTCCCCCGCTCGAGCGGACATCAAAAATTCTGGGTTTTCCAGAACACATTCTTGAGCTTTAACTTGGTATTCAAAGGTCCTAAATGCATAATTTTGGCTCAATCTTCACATAAACATGTACTAACATGGTACCAACACCAAATTACAACACAATGGAGCTCAATTTCACAATTTAATCACATGCATGTCCCAATCTACACCGAATTCATTTTCAACATAACAATTTCATGCATTTAAGCTTTATATAGGCTCCTTATCTTCCATAATCAAACATACATGCAAATCTTTGATTTCAATAACATTTTAAAACATGCAAGTGACACTTATTATTGTGGAATTCATGAAAATCATACATGCATGTAAAGATTGATGCCCAAACCTCCATATTCAACATTTTACATGCTAGCTCATGCAAATTTCAAGCTCAAACATACAATCCATGGCAATCTCCTACATGCATGTGTACATTGACTCCCAATTCTTCAAGACCAACTCATTTCATATTCTTTATCACCATTCAACCTTCAATTTACAAATTACAAACAAAAATCCAAGAAATACTCACCTAGGAGCTTTAATTCTCATAATCTATGGCAAATTCTTGAGTAATCTTCAAGGTTTCCAAGCTTTGAGCTAAATTGCACAATTCTCTCCCTTTCTCTCTCTATAGCCGACTCTTCCTCTCTCTCTTAGAGCTAAAATCAGCCAAATGAAAATAATAGGGAGATTTTGAGTGTATAGTGCCTCTCTTTAAGTCCCACTAATCACCATTATTTCAATATAAAATATTTGGGCACTAATTCATCAATTAATCAATTTAATCTGGTCTGAATCAATTTTTCAATTAAACTTCACCGTAGGCTCTAAAAATTATGCCAATCACAATGGCGTGACCAATTTCGATTTCAGTGGCTGATAAGGCCTTCAATTTAAATTCCAAAGTAGATTATCAAACAGATATTCCTACGGTGAACAAATAGAAATTCAAAACCACATATTTTTACATAATGGCACACAAAATCATATCAAACACATAACCATACTCATATTAAGGACCAATTAACATAATACAGAACAGGGATATTACACTTACGTTACATAGCATTGAGTATGCCATGTTGTTCTTAGCATTTAGCATTGTGTATGCCATGTTGTTTGCATGCTTATGTCACATTGCATTGAGTATGCCATGTTGTTCTTAGTATTGTGTATGCCATATCATTTGCATGCTTATGTTACATTGCATTGCGTATGCCATGTTGTTCTTTCCATTGTGTATGCCATGTTATTCTTTGCATTGTGTATGCCATGTTACATTGCATTGTGTTATGCATGTTGTTGCTTGCATTGTGTTTGAATTAAGTGTTAATCCAAACACGAGAAACGAGGGACGTTTCATACTTGAAGTAATGAAACGTGCCTCAATTCTCGGTCGCCCACCCTCTTGATCAAACATGATAAGGGTCAAGGCTTTATGTGTTTATTTGTGCATTCATTTTACATTGAATTGTGCAATTTGGCTTCTCGGCCATCATGCATCGAGATGTGCAATTGGTGGCCCGAGGGTCGAGAACCGCACTCCATTGAGCTCATGAAATGATAGGGAGGGTGGTTGTGCACATATATCTTGCAAATACACTGCCATGCCCTTTCTTGCTCTCTGTTGCAGCAAACTGGAAAAGTGCAGCAAAAACTGGTCGGCCGACCAGTAAAATTAGCTGGCTGACCACTTTTTCTAGTCTGCAGCAAAGAAAAGTGGTCGGCAAGTGGTCTCCCCCATCAACAACTGGTCGGCCATATTCCTACAGGTTCCCATGGTGGAGTTGAAGTTTTCTGGAGCTTGGTGCAAGGTTCTGAGAATAGTTGAAAACAGAGACAAATCGGGGCATCGCGTTGGATTTCCGAGTGAGGCGAACGAGCATGCATGCATTCTTCTCCCTCTGAGGACATTTCTTTACTGCTTTACTTATCATCTTTTCCTTAGCTAGTTTAAGCTTTGGTTTTGTACTTAAGTAGTTAATGCATTTAACTGCTTATTTGTGTTGTAATAACTAGTTAGTTAACTTGTTAGTTAATTAGTTTCGTTTTGTACTTAATTAGTTCACTTGTTAGTTAATTAGTTTTGTGATGTAATAATTAGTTTAATTAGCTTAGATTAGCTAGTTAGCTTTTTATTCGGACCCTCCGTCGAGAGGGCCAACTGTTGTAATAAGCGTGCATGTGTGTGATGCATGTCTTCCAACCCCCATTTCTTTCTCCCATTTACTTAACAGCTTACGATGGTTAGTTCTAGGGCATCTTTCAATTAGCATCCTTATGCTTCGCATGCGTGCATCCATTCATCTGTTTTGCATGCACCAGGCTTGGTGCATCATACAAATTACGTTGAATTTTAATACATTTACTTGAATATGTGTTCAACAACATGTTATCAAGTTGCATTTCACACGACATCTTAGAATAGCCGAGCCTATCTGAGTTCCATTTCCGCATGTGTTGCATTGCCATCTTAACATGAACTAGGATCATGCATGATTTCTAACTAGTTCTCTGTTTTGGCTCAGAGTACACTGTAAGTGTTTACGCTTTAGCATACTGCATGAGATGTGTATGTTGCCATGTTAGCATGCTTTCCATGAGGCTAACTACTTAAGTGTTTAACTGCTTGAATGCCTGTGGGTGAAGGTTAGATTGCTTGAATTGGAACAATTCATCGAAATGCGAGTTTTAGGCGCACTTAAGGGTGGCAAAAACGACGACTTAGCCTACTTGCGAGTAGCAAACTTCAAATAATTTTCACAAACGAACATGCAATGTTTTGTTCCAACTTAGGCGATCTGGTCTATACTTGTATGTTGTGCGCATCACATAGTAATTCTAGGTTAATAATTGGAATAAGAACGCATGTGTTTTCAAAAACAAAATATCATGTTCGTAAAGGCTGATCTTTGATTGGGCGAGCGGGGGTGCTCATTGCATGACCTTCCCCTCTCATACCCAAGTTCCCGAGCCGAGACAACTTTGGTGATGACAGACACGTGGCCTTAGGCACGAGTCAGGGTTTTCTAAATTTCCCCAAAATAAAACATTTAGGTGGTGACTCTGTATCTGGCAAAGCAGTCCATGTTTGGCACTTCTTTATAAAAATCAGTTTTCCAAAATGATTTGCCGGATTTGGACTCTTTGGTGATTTATCGGTTGCACATTGCACTTTTGTAGACACCCCATTTTTTTGACCGTGCTCAAGACTTGGACGTCACCGCCTGAACACTCGGTGATCATCCATGTTTGTGTTCGTTTTGAGTTCCCGGAGGTCTCGGCTGCGCGCCTCGCCTCAGGATCTCTCAACTCATTTGATCTGTGCTGGGTTTTGCACCCAGGACTTGTGTTCTTTTTTGTGCCTAAGGGTAGAGGGTAGCTTGTTAGATACCCCTGAAACCCACCGGCCATGGCTTGAGGCCACCGGCCGTGGTTTGAGCCTACCGGCCATTGGTGAAATATACCATTGTCCGGTCGGCATTTAGTGTGGCCGGCCGGCTATATCTTTGGCCGGTGACCTCTTTTGCTGGCCGATATGCCCCTTTTGCACCCTTCAGGCATGGTGCATTCTAGCTGTGCCAGCTGGAATGCACCAACACTCTCCCCCGTGCATAATGTGGTTGTTTTGAGCCTTTGCACTCCTTTTCCTTCAAGAAGGTTGGACCCTTTGGTCAAGCTTCTTGAGGAAGCTTGACCCCTTGTCATGACTTCCTCAAGAAGCCTTGACCTTCTTGCCCCCTTTGCCCATTTTTTTATTTAGCTTCTTTGAGAAGCTTCAAGCTTTTGATTGCCTATTTAAGAACTTCTCCTCCTCCATTGTTAGGGGGTGTTGATATTGAACAAAAAACCAGAGCTTATACACATATATATCTGTCATATACTCTCTCTCTCTCCCTCCAGATTTCCCTCTCTCTCATCCTTTGTGTGTGTTTGGAAGCCTAAAAAGTGTGTTTTGACCTTAGTTTTGCACTAAGACACACACCATTACACCATACTTCGAGCTTGAGAGGCTTTGAGGGCTTGTTCTTGAGTTTTTGGATTGGTTTTGATCAGAAGAAGGTGGCTGATCTTGCTGTTCTTCAAGGGTTCTTCAAGGGTAACATTCCTACTTTAGATTCCCCAATCTTACACTAGATTTTTGCCTATCTTGCTTGCTGTTTTAGACTTTGTGTATAACTGAAAAGAGTCTTGTATTTGCATGTTTAAGATACTTCATTAAGGTTGTTTTGTGGTTTGGGGTCGAACTCTCCCTCTTAGGCCTTGTTTGGCCCTTTTGGTTCTTTCTTTGTTGAGCTTTGATTACTATTGTGCATCAGCCTTCTCACCACTGAAATCCAGTGGATTTTCAATGGGGAAGAAGTGGTTTTGAGGTCTTGTGAAGGGGAGGGACACCCCTCTCCCTTAGTCTCTCATTTTTGCATATTCTTGGGTTATAAGGGTAGCATGCATGATTAGGTGTTTTTGGTCCCATTTCAGAGGGTTTTGTATGTTGTTGGGTCCTCATATGCCCTTATATTTGGTCGGATTAGTGCTCTCTTTCATGCTTAATACATTTGCTTTGTATTTCCTCATTTGGCCTAGAAGTGCATCATGCCATTAGACCGCCATGCTCTCATGTTTTGATCTTGCTTTGTGAAGTTCTTGGCATTATTTTTCCATGCTTAAGGTCTGTCGGTTACTGTTTTGGTCATGCTTGACATGTTTGATATAGTTGCTATGCATTTTGGCTTGTGAGCCTTAAAGGTGTGGGTCATAAACATGCCTTAGTTGGTCTATTTCAATGAGTTGTAGTCATTTGCCATGTCATTTCAATCCCCAAATCATGCTTGTATGCTTGCATTCACCACCTCTTTCATGCCTTGAAGAAGTCCCATTTTATGCCTTGAAATGAAGCATTGTTCATGCCTATGTGTTTGGGTCATTCGAGCTGCCATATCAGTGGGTTTTGGGACCTATTTTGGTCCCTTAAAACTCTGTTTTGGTTGTATAGCTTCTGCCATTTTTGCTTAGGGTAGTGGTAGTAGAATGCTCTTTTGTTATGCCTTGGTCTTGAGCCTCTTGGAGTGCATGCTTACATGAGTATTTATCTATGTTTTTAGGCATCTTTTGTCATTGTTTTGGGGGTGGGCTGAGGTCTGCCCCTTTGTGTTTTATGTCCATCGTTGCATGATTATATTGCATTATTTTGGTTTTATGCTTACATTGCATGATATGATGTATCACATTGCATTTTGTACGATAGGTCACTTCGCATTTGGTATGTTTTGTACCTATTAGCCTCGTGTTGCATACTTGAGCCACCTTGCATACATTGCATTGCATTTTGCTTAGTTTGGGGTGTCAAACCAAGTATGAGGATTGAGAAGTGTTTGTACTACAAGTGACAAAATGCGTCTCAATCCTCGGTCGCCGACGCTCCTTGACCTCAACATGATAGGGTGTTGGCATTCATCTTTTTGTTTGCATGCATTTACATAGAATTGCAAACTTGGCCTCTTAGGCCATCATGCGTCGAAATGCACAATTGATGGCCCAAGAGTCGAGGGTCATGCTCTCTTGAGTCTATTGCATGATAGGGAGTGTGGCCGTGCATACATTTGCCTAAAAATTCCATGCCATATACTGCTTGCCCTCTGCTGCTGTCAACTGCAGGTTCTGTAGGAAGCTTTGGCCGGTCGGCTGAATACAGTGCCAACCGGCCAGTAATCTGTGGCCGATAGATCGAAAGGCAGCTGATGGTCACTTCCCATGGTCGGTGGTCATCCCTACTAGCCGATGGTGTTCTACAGCTTGCAGAGAGCATACCCTTGGGCTTTGGCAGTCTTCAGAGGGGCAGGGCAGTGTAAACAGAGGCAACAGTGCTATGGCAGCGAGTTTCCGGGCGAGACGAGTCGAGCATGCATCATCCAAACATTTTGAAGACGGGGCTGTGGCTATTTTAATTCTGCATTTAATTTGTTAATAAAATTGGAATTCTGTAATAATTAATTAAGTAGTTAGTTATTCATTCGGTTGTGTAATATTTATTCGGTCCCTCCGAGCGAGGGCAAATTTGTAATAAGTGTGGGTGCGTAGGTGCATGTGTGCATGTCCTCCAACCCCCAATTCTTTCTCCCTTTTACTTACCTGCTTTGATGGTTAGTATTAGGACATGTTTACTTTAGCATACCTTATGCCATGCATGCGTGCATCGTTCATCAGTATTGCATGCACCGGGCTCAGCACATCATGCTAACTGCACTTGTATTTCAAATTCCAAGTTGAGTACTTGTTAGTTGCAGCATTTCACATGCCATGTTTAGGATAGCCGAGCCTGTCAAGATTGCATCTCTGCATGTGTTGCATTAGCCATTCTAACATGAACTAGGATCACGCATGTTTGCTAACTAGTTTTCTGTTTTGGCTTGGAGTACTCGGCAAACATTTATGCTTTAGCATACCACATGTGTGTGAGTGTTTCCATAACAACATGCTTACCATGAGGCTAGTTGCTTATGTGATATAACTGCTTGAGTGCCTGCGGATGGAGGTTGAATTACCTAAATTGGAATAATGCACTAAAACTAGATAGTGGCAAAACCATCTTTTCTAAAGCCCACTTGAGGGTGGCAAAATCTGCATTTTAGCCTACTTGCGAGTAGCAACCATTTTCAAAACAAACATGAAATGTTTTGTTCCAATTTAGGCGATTTAGTCTATACTTGTTTACTGTGCACATAACATAGTAATTCTAGGCTAATAACCGGTTTAAGAACACATAACGTTTTCAAAACCGGATATCATGGTTAGTAGAGGCCGATCTTTGATCGGGCGAGCGGGGGTGCTCATAGCTAACCTTCCCCAATCGTACCCAAGTTCCCGAGCCGAGGCAACTTTGGTGATGACGAACACGTGGCCTTTGGCACCGAGTCAGGGTTTCCTAAATTCCCCCAAAACAAAATATTTAGGTGACGACTCTGTATCTAGAAAAGCAGTCCATGTTTGGCACTTCTTTCAAAAATCTATTTTCTCTAAACGATTTGCCAGATTTGGACTCTTTGGTTCAGATTAAGAACCGTGACAAATCGAGTCCGAACTATAGTAGACCCATAAAATGAACAGAACGGGGGTTCATCCTCCCGGGGCGTTCGGGGACATCTACAACTTTGTGAGATTAGATTCAGAACCGTGACACGAGTCCAAACCATAGTAGCTAAGAACAAAGCGATTCGCGCCCTCGCAGCGCAGCGCGGAGAGCGGAGTTCTCGAGGCGGTCTACAGGTGCGCCCATTTTCACACCACCCTTTCCTTTTCACACGTGCAATGCGTTAGGATCTCGGTTGAGACCTCAGGTGTGCCCAACGGTTATGTCGTTCTTCGCCTTTCCTGCTCGACACGTACTTAAGCTTGCATAATTTTCTTACATCCTTTCTGCATGAAATATGGTTTGGCTTGAGATTCCCACGCGTGGCATGTTTATTTACTTACTTCTTTACATGATTGGAATTGTGGTGCCTTGTTTTAGTTTGTTTAACTGTGGCATTTTCTTGCATTGCATTTGCATTCAAATGTTTCATTGCACAGCCTCATTGCATTATCATAAGTTATGTTCTTGCATTTTGCATAGCAATTACGTTTTTCCCCAGAACTACGCTGGTTTGATTCCTTGGAAAGGGATATGTAGGCAGCCTACGGATGCAACTATTTATTTTTGTCTTGATTGTTTGTCCAAGTCTTATGGCCTTGTCAAAATGGGTCGTCTCTGGGTTTTGACATTCACTTACGTCATTTCATCACTCCGAGTTCTGTCAAAGAGGGCCAACTGTAGACACCCCATTTTTTACGGCCCTTATGACTTGGACATCTTTGTAGGTACACCCGATGATGAGTCTGTTTGCTCACCAAGCGCTCGAAGTCCTTAGCAGAATGCCATAACTTTGAGCCTTTCTCATCCTCTATCCTTTTTGTCTCATTTTTGGACCATGCCTTGGTCTTTTCAGCCTACAACCTCTGGTGGCCTATGGCCATCCCTATAGGCTGTCGGCCTTCACTTTTGGTTTGTCGGTCACTAATGTGGCTTGTCGGCCACCAATGATGGCCGGCCGACCACTAGTATTTTCTATAGATATTTTATGCCAGTTGTGCTAGCTATTTTGACAGATGCTTGCATCTGTCCACACGTGGAGGGCTGGATCTACTTGTAGAAATTTCATGTTTTCTGTATATAAGGACCCCCTCTCTCATGTTTGGAGGTTAGGAAATTTTAGACTCAAAAATTTTCCTCTCTCTACAAATTCTCTACACTTTTGCCTACTTACACTACACTCTTGCTTATACTTCCTTAACCAAATCCTCTCGCCTTTGAGCTGAGGTTCCTTTAGGCCTTCTTGGAGCTCTTGAAGTTTGTTTTGGCTTGAATTGTTGCTTAGAGTTACTCTTCTCTTCAAGAGGTATAATACTTGCTTTATTAGCTTGCTTCACATATTTGTTTTTCTACCTTTTCCCACTGTTTTGGGCTGTTTTGGGGCTATAAAAAAACTCAATTTTTGTGGGCAGAAATTGGTGGTTTAGGCCATTTAAGGTTAGGAGGTGGTTCACCCTTCTTTATTCCTTGTTGGTAAGGCCTTTTCACCTTTGTTTCCCACATTCAAACCATCTTTTTTTGGGGCTTTAAACACTGAATTTCAGAGCTTTTTTAGTGATGAAAATCATGTTTTGAAGTCCAAATTTGGAGGGGTTAGCCTCCCCTCCTTTTGTCTTGTTTGCTAGCCTAGTTGGTGCTTTGCGTTACCTTATTTTTCTAGCTTGTTCCAGCTTAATTCCACCATGTTTTAGCCTCTGATTTAGACTATTTTTACTCTGTTTTGGATTAGTTAAGTCATTTAAGTCTTGTTTTTCATACTTCTAGTGTAATAGTCCTCACAAGCTTGGTGTTTTAGGTCTTTAGACACACTTGTTTGAGTTAATTGCATGTTTTTAGTGCTTTTCTCACTTAATTTCAGTACTAACCATATTTGCAGCCTCCCTTATTTCTTGGCTTTTACTTTTGTTTTGAAAGTTGTTTCAAGTCACTTGTTTACCTAAGTGTGAAATGGAGGTTTCATACTTAATGGTTTAATCCCTTAGGGGATTCATTACCAACGGTATGATACTTCTTTCATACCTAAAGCAACTTGTGTTTTGAGTCCTCTTTCCATTAGAGGACTTTAATTCACCTTTGGACTTAATTGGATTAAAGGATGGTTGGTTAGTTAAAATGAATAACTAAAACTTGGGACTAAAAATGAGCAAGATAATAATTGGTTGTGTTCAATCAGATGTTAATTGAACACATGGAACTTGGACCATTTCATACTTGCTAGTGATGAAATGATCCAAGTCTCCAAGGTCTACTTCTTCCCTTGATCTTTCATGAAAGTGAGGAGGTTTGTGTCTCATTTTGCATTTATTGAACTTGCACATCTTGAATCACAAGCCATCATGCAATGAAATTGCTTGAATTGGTGGTTTGTGGCTTAAGTTCACCTTTGCTTGGATTTGCTTATGAAAAGGAGGGGTAAGTTGTGCAAACAATCCTTGAAAATACCCTGTATATGCTTTGTTTATTCTATGTTGCACCAAGATGAACCAATGGATCAGTGGCCGACAGGCCACTTTCTATGGCTGGCAGGTAGCCGGCAGACTTCCATCCATAGCCAGCAGGCTACTTCCATGGTCGGTAGGTGGCCGACAATATTCACCAGTGGCCGGCTGGCCACTAATGCAAATCTCAGCAGAGTGTTGGTAAGGTGGAGCAAAGTGTTTCAGAAGTGTTCAATTGTGCAAACAATGGCTTTCAAGAGCAAACACAAAGGTCTTTTCGGGTGAAAACTGAGCATGCGCATGCACATCCTTCGTTTCCCGAGGTAGAGTAGCTAATTGGCTTAGTTTAGTTACTTAGTTTAATTATTAGTTGCAATTGTTTTGTAATTGTTTAATTAGTTAGTTAGCTAATTAGTTCATATGTTGTTGTAATAATTAGCTAATTAGTTTAACTAGTTATTCATTTTCGTTTGAAATAATTAGCTTAATTAGTTTAGCTTAATAAGCTTAATTAGCTTAGCTTAGTTATTCATTCGGACTCTGCTTCGTGAGAGCGTAATGTAATAATGTGTATATTTTCCAAACCCCACGTCTTTCTTCCTTTTATTTATCCTCTTTTGATGGTTAGATTAGGGACATATTTCAATTAGCATACCTTATGCTTGCATAGATTCATCTCGTCTTGCATACACCGAGGCCCGGCGCATCATTCAAACTGCATTGTCATTTTAATACTTCTTTGAATACGTGCTTAGAATTCATGTTATTTAATTTAATTGATCCATATGCCATATTAGCAGCCAAGCCTATTAGTTGCATCTTGCATGTGTTGCATTAGACATTTTGTATAGTTAGAATCATGTATTTTTTCTAACTTTGTTTTCTTTTGGCTTGGAGTACTAGGTGAGTTTTTAGCGCTGTATGAGTGTAAGTGATTGCCATGTCTAGCATGCTTGCCATGACGCTAAATGCTTACTTGTTAAACTGCTTGAGTGCCTGTGGATGAAGGCTTATTGCTTGAATTAGAATGATTCAATGAATGTACGTTTAAGCCCACTTTGTTGAGTGGCAAATTCGTGAACTTTAAACCCACTTGAGGTGGCAAAATCAAACCCTTTTCAAAAAACAAACATAAAATTGCATTGTTCCAATTCAAGCAAACTAGTCTATACTTGCTTGTGCACATCACATAGTAATGCTTGCCTAAATAAACCGGAACAAGGGCATATAATGTTGATAAAAATCATATTATGATTAGTAGAGGCCGATCTTTGATGGGGCGAGCGGGGGTGCTCAATTCATGACCTTCCCCTCTCGTACCTAAGTTCCCAAATCGACGCAAACTTGGTGATGACGGACACATGGCCTTTGGAACGAGTCATGGGTTTCCTAAATTTCCCCCAAAATAAAATATTTAGGTATCGACTCTATATTTGGCAAAGTAGTCCAATTTTGGCATTTTTGATTCAAAAATCGATTTTCCAAAACATTTGTCGGATTTGGACTCTTTAGTGTTTATGAATTTCACATTGCACTTGTGAGATTAGATTCAGAACCGCAGGAGTCTGACCTGTAGGGCTTCTTTTCAAACTTCTGAAAGGGGGCGCGAAAAAGGCGAGCTACAATATTGCACTGTTTCCCATACAACACGGTCATTCTCATACTGTTGCTTCGATACTACATTGACATTTCATACTGCACTGACTTCTGACATCTGACGTCTGCTTCCATAGGTTGACTGGCATCCTTAGGCTGGCATTCCCCAGGCATCGAGAATGACCTATGTCACTGCATGGCAGGCCTCCACCATGCGGATTTTGTTCGAGGGCCCCTTTGGCTAAGCTTACTAACTAGGGGAGAGGTTCATCCACCAGACACGAGGCGTCACTGACCCCGACATCCCACTGTAGACACTCCATTTTTAACTGACCTTAGACTCAGACGTCATCGATTAAGTGCTCGATGATCACGCATGTTTGTTCTCGTTTTGAGTTTCCAGAGTTTGCGGCTAAGTGCCATGCCTCCGGGCCTCTGAACTCTTTGTGTTTTGGCTCGGTTTGTGGACCATGCCTTGTTGACCTTGCCTGGAGGGAGAGAGAGGTCCGTAGACCACTTTTTGTAGTTGTAGACTACTTTTCCCTCTTCTAGGCTAGTTTCTGATTTTCGGAGCCTTCGGCCGAGCGCCTTGTCTCGGGACCGCTTAACGTTCTCCTCTTGGCCTGGTTTTCGGACCATGCCTTGTTCCCTTTGCCTAGAAGGAAATAGAGGTCTGTAGACCACCTTTCCCTCGTAGACCACTTTTTGTGCTCATAGACTAGTTTTCAAGGCTTCCGGCTGCGCGCCTTGTCCCACGGACTTTTGTCTTTCATCCTTTTTGGTTTATTTTTGGAAAAAAACCTTGTTTTCCTTGCTTGGAGGGTGGAATAAGGGTTGTAGACCAATTTCTCTCCCTGAAGACCACTTTTTGTGCCTGTCAGCCAGTTTTCTGGTCGGCCAGTTGATCTTGGTGGTATGTGGACCACCTAAAGTGGTCGGTAGCCATGCCACCACCATGCTTTCTTTGTGCAGACCACTCCTCCCCCTTGCCGACCACTTTTCATTCTTATAGACCACTTTCACTGGTCGGTCGACCAGTGCAAGTAGCTGGCCGACCACTTCAACTGGTCGGTAGCCTTCCTGCACTTTCTGCAGATATTTTCCATGCCAGCTGTGCCAGCTATTGGGCACAGAAAGCATCCTCCATACACGTGTATGGAGGGATTGATTCAAGCTTCAAGCTTGCTCAACAAGCTTGATGCATGTTTTTCTATAAAAGTGAGCCTCCTCCCTCTTGTCTCAGGTTGAGAAAAATTGATTGGAGCTATACATATATCATCTATCTCTATATTTCTCTTTTCTCTTCATATTTGTGCTTGAAAGTGCCATTTCTTCACACTTTTGCACACAAACACATAGTGAAACACCTTCGCTTTGGAGCTGAGGCACCTTGAAGCTGGTTTTTGGAGGTTTTTGGATTGCTTTTGGTCCAAAAAAGTTGCTGGAGTTGCAGCTTTGAAGTTGTTCTTCAAGGGTGAGTTTCTAACCCCTTAAAGCCTTGTTTTTTATTAAGCCTTTGACCCCCTTTGCATGCTTATTTTGGCTTAACTCTCAACTACAAAAAAATTCCGATTTTAAGTGCTTAACATGTTTGTTTAAGGCTTCATTGGTGTTGGGGGTGGTCTACTCCCTTGCATGCCTTATTTGCTAGGCTTTTGAGCCATCACTTCAGGCCTTTGTGATCACCTTTATTTGGCCTCTTCACCACTGAATTCCAGAGGAATTTCAGTGGTGGAAAGTGTGTTTTGAGGTCTTAAATAGGAGGGGGTTGTCCCCCCCTCCTCTTCTCTTGTTTGCTTGTATTGATGGCTTATCAAAAGAGCATGTAGCTCTATCTTCTTGAAGCTTTGTTTGAGCACTTTTTTGTGACCTTTTAGACCTTCCATGACTTTATTTTTGGTTGTCTTGGTCACCCCTTGCATGCTTCTTGTATGTGTAGTGTAATCCTACTTGAAGCTTTTCAAAGTAGCATGCCTTTCTAGCATGTTTTGGTTCTATCTCAGCATGTTTTTGGTGTTGTTTTTCCGTGGTATAACTCTTTTTTGGATTGGTTTGATAGCTTCTTGCATGCTCCTTGCACTTGTAGTGCAATTCCACTCACTAGCCTAACATGTATCATGCTTTAGACCATCGTTCTAGCATGATTTTGGCTCAACTCCAATAAGCTTTTACTCATGTTTTACCATGATTAAGCTCTATTTTATGTTGTTTTGGTCATGCATGCCTTGCTTTGTATAGCCATAGTGCATTCTTGCTCACTAGCTTTGAGTTTCCAAGTCACTAGCATGCATTGCTTGGGCTATTTGTATGATTTAGCATCATTTGATATGTGATTTCAGTGCATGTAGTGCGGTCATGCCCTCACATCTTTCACTCATTCAATGCTTTGCAGGGTTGGTGCTTTATGCCTTAAACATGAGCCGTTATGTATGCCATTTTGCCTAAACTTGTGGACTATCATTTCAGTGTGTTTTTGGTCTTGTTTTGCCATGCCATAACTCTAATTTTTGTTAGTGAAATCATCTCATGCTTGGTTTTGGTAGGTGTAGTATAATCCTTCTTATTGGCCTTGCATATTCCATGCTTCATGCCCTTCATGCTAGCATGTGTTAGCTCTAGTCCATACAAGTTTTAGCATTATTTTGACATTCTTTAGGACTATTTTGGGTTTCCTTGGCCATATGACTCATGTTTTGTATAGCTATAGTGCAAATGCCTTGACTAGTCTTGAGTTTTGAGGCCCCTGCCATGCTATTCTTGTGATGTTTGCATGCTTTGGCATCATTTGGTATGGAATTTCAGAGCTTATATCTTTTCCATACTCCCATGTTTACCACTCTTTAATTGTGTTTAAGAGTTGTGCCTTTATGCCTTGTTTGTGAGCTAATACATGAGCACATCTTTCTTGCCATCTATGCTACGTGTCTAGCATGTTTTTGCTACTATTTTGACCTGCCTTAGGTCAGTTTTGAGTGGTTTAGGTCATTTGAGCATTGCTTAGCATGGTTGTAGTGTAGAGCCCTTGACTAGCTTTGTACTTCAAGTCTCTTGGCATGCTTTATTTGAGACATGTGCATGATTTGACATCATTTAACATGATATTTCAGAGCATATAGCATTGCCATGTTCTCACTTCTTTCACTTTTCGAGTGCTTTTAAGGGTTATGCCTTTGTGCCTCGTTTATGGCCTAACTTGTATGCATGCCTAGGCTTTTGAGCTCCTATCTCATAATGTTTTGGTCTTTGTTTTGACCTAATTGAGTTCTGTCCATGGTTGATTCAATCATTTGTGCCATGTATTGCATGCCTCTTGTATAGTTCCTTTTGGTAGCCTTATGCCTTAGGCCTTCTAGCATGCTATGCTTATGTTGTTCAGATGATTTCGCATGATTTCACACATAATTTCAGAGCATATAGTGTTGTCACACTTCCATGTTTGTCACTTCTTAATCGTGTTTGAGAGTTATGCTCTTATGCTTAGTTGATGGGCCAATGCATGACCATGCATTATCTTGCTTTTCATGCCATCATTTCAGAGTATTTTGGCCACTGTTTTGGACCCTCTTAGGTCTGTCCATAGGCAGCTTAAGTCCATTGAGTTTTGCATTACATAGCCCTTGCCATGCTTATATTGTTTGCATGTTGTTGCATGTCGCATTATGTTTGCATGTTGTCACATTTGCATGCTGTTAGCATGTTGTTGCATGCTCCTGTTGTTTGCATGTTGCATGATTGCATTATGTTTGGGTTGAACGTCAATCCAAACACAAGGAACGTGGGGCGTTTCATACTTGAAGTGATGAAACGTGCCTCATTCCTTAGGTCACCGACACCTTTGATCATGTATGATAAGGTGGAGGTCCATCGAGTCCTATATGTTATTTGTGTGCATTCATTGTCATTGATTTGTGCAACTCGGCCTCTTTGGCCATCATGCATTGAGATGGGTGATTGATGGCTTAAGAGCTGAGCACTACACTCCTTTGAACTTTAGACATGATAAGGAGTGTGGTTGCACACACATTTTCTTGCAAACACACTGCCATGCCTCTGTTAGTGCTCTGTTGCAGCAAAAGGAGAATTCACAGGAAGCAGTGGCCGATCGACCACTTAGTCCGCCGATCGGCTATCAAAATTGGCCGATAGCCATAAACTCTGGCCGATGGCCACTCCTCTTGGCCGACCACTTCTCAGCATGTCCATAAGGTGGATCAGAAGTATCTTGGAGGTTGGCACAGTCTTCAGAAGTCTAAAACAGTGCAAACAGAGACATCACGAGGCACGATAGTGGATTTCCGGGAGGACGCGACCAAGCATGCATCATTCATCATTCCGAGGCAGAGCTGTGGCAGGCTATTTTAGTTTCTTACTTAGTTGGTTTTGTAATTTAATTAATTTGATTAAAATTTAAAGTTTTGTAATAATTAATTAGCTAAGTTAGTTAATTAGTTGATTTGTAATAATTAGTTTAATTAGTGTAGCTAATTAGCTAAATTCATTTGGACCCTCCGCCGATAGGGCAAATATTGTAATAAGCGCGTGTGTGTGTGATGCATGTCTTCCAACCCCATTTCTTTCTCCCTTTTACTTATCAGCTTTTGATGGTTAATTTTAGGGCATGTTTCGATTAGTATCCTTATGCTAGCATGTTTGCATCATTCATTCGTATTGCATGCACCGAGCTCGGCGCATCATTCAAACTGCATTGTATTTCAATTCCTATTTGAATACATGTACCAAAATTGTTGCATTTCATATGCCATTCTAGAATAGCCGAGTCTATCTTAGTCGCATTTTGCATGTGCTGCATTAGACAATTTTGACATAGCTAGGATCATGCATTGATTACTAGCTAGCTTCTGTTTTGGCTCGGAGTACACTGTGAGTGTTTATGCTTTAATATCCTTGCATGTGTGTAAGTGACTGCCATGATAGCATGCTTGCCATGAGGCTATTTGCTTAAATGATATAACTGCATGAATGCCTGTGGATGAAGGCTTCATTGCTTGAATTGGAACAATTCATCAAAATGTGCATTTTAAGCCCACTTGAAGTGGCAAATCCACGTCTTAGCCTACTTGCGAGTAGCTCTTTCAAACCATTTTCAAACAAACAAACATGGGATGTTTTGTTCCAACTTGAGCGATTGAGTCTATACTTGTATGCTGTGCGCATCACGTAGTACGTTAGATTAATAACCGGAATAAGAACGCATGTGTTTTCAAAAACAACATATATGTTAGTAAAGGCTGATCTTTGATTGGGCGAGCGGGGGTGCTCATTGCATGACCTTCCCCTCTCATACCCAAGTTCCCGAGCCGAGGCAACTTTGGTGATGACGGACATGTGGCCTTTGGCACGAGTCAGGGTTTCCTAAATTTCCCAAAAATAAAATATTTAGGTGGCGACTCTGTAATCTGGAAAAGCAGTCAAGTTTTGGCATTATTTGATCTAAAATGAATTTTCCAAAATTGATTTGCCGGATTGGACTCTTTGGTGTTTATCAGTCTCGCATTGCACTTTGTGAGATTAGATTCAGAACCGTGACAGGAGTCCGAACAGTAGGAGACCAATTCGCGACTCTCCAAAAGGCGGGCGCGCGAGGAAAGTCGAGTCTACAGTTTCTGGCAACTCCGCTGGGGACTTAGAGAACTTGACTCGAACTCATGATATGTTGTTTTATCTACATTTCTGTGTTTCTTTGTATTGCATTTGCATGGGTGTGCCTAAGTCATAGTGTTTTCCATCTGTTATTCCTGAGCGGTTTGCTGGAGGCTCGCTTGGAAAAGCTTGCCAAAAGGCTGACCGGTTACGGGCTCTGCCACGATGGGAACACAAACCTCGGATCTAGACTATCACTGTACCGTTTGATCCTCTTTTCACTTCTCAGTGTTTGGAGCGAGAATTATATTAGGTGGTCTTGCTGAGGCACCCATTTTGACCAATTGACCTAGTTGCATATCAGAAGCCTTAGAGACTGTTCCAAACTAGGATAGGTTGCTTACCCGAATGCAGGATTGTTCGAAACCGCATGCGTGCATAGTGAACCCCTAGTTCCTTACGAAACTATGACAGGGAAACCATACCCCATCATAGGGGTGTTTTGGCTCTCACTTGCTTGATATGTGCTGTTAGGGTGTGTCTTTACAGGAATGTATGTATCAGTTGCAAGTCTGGGTATCAGTCTGAGGACATCAGTGTTTGAGGGTATCAATATTGTGACCGAAAATTTGGGGGCTAAAATCAGTGTTTAAGTACAGATTGTCCAGCTTACGATTTCAACTGTGTGTTGTCTTTATCTAAGCCGAGGTGTTATGCATTTGCTGATTGTTGTTTCCTTTTTGCTTTACTTTTCTTTTTGCAAGGTAGTATTTTCACCATTGCTTCCGAGAAGGCAGTTACCCCCCAAGCACTTTGGACCAGAGTAAGGAGGCTTTATTGATCTGGGGATCTTGTGAGAGGATAACCGATGTTTGCTTCACTACCCCTGATTACAAGACGGAGGAGAAATCGACATAATTCACTAGTTCGTCAGTTATCAGTGCTCACCAAAGTCTGATTTTCGGCTTCTACCTCAGACAGGGAATATACACTAGTTCTGTCAGATCGGCACCCCTCAGTCAGTAGAGAGGATATGATGCGTCAACTCTAACAAACCATTGAGGTCATGCAGCGAGACGCTACTCGCCAGGTGGAGGTTACCGCTTGCCAAACAGAGGTTGTAGCCCAGTAGGCTGAGTTGATTTCCAAGCTTCAATAACAATAACCATAACAAGCAGTAGCATCTGCTTCGCACCCACCCCGACCTAGGGTTCCGATACCTGGGGATACAACTAATGTCCAGGAGAATACGGACATTCCAGTAGGGCAAGTCCCACCTCAGACTTCAAAAGCATCGGCATATCCAACAGACACACCGTTCGAGTTTGAGGTCGATCTAACCGCTATAAAAGTCAACAAGGTCGAGAAGTTGTTCAAGCGAGCTCAGGAAGTCAACTTGATCCCAGATATAGAGGACGGCTACACAGATTCGGCGGTGACATTGTCGGATAGATTTAAAATGCCTTACATAGACCGTTTCGACGGCTCGGGCGATCCTATGGTCCACTTGAGGCTGCTTTCAGATATTCTGCGGCCGATGGGCCTGACTAGACTGTAAAAGCTATCCCTTTTTGGTCGGACCCTGTCGGGTATTGCGGCCATTTCGTACGCTAAACTGGAGGATTTAGTGAAGAGGAGTTGGGAGGAAATAGCCGAGGCCTTCATTGCCCAATATTCTTATAATACTCAAATTGAGGTTACAACTCTTGATCTCGAGGCAACTAGGCAAGAGCCGAATGAGGGCTTCTCTGACTTCGTCACTCGGTGGAGGGCCAAGGCCTCTATGATGACCACTAGGCCAGCTAAGAAAGAGCAGATAAGGATGGTCGTTCACAATCTGCAACCAAAGCTACTGCAGAAGATGATTGTCTTACCCCTCCCTACCTTTGTTGATCTTCATGAGATAGGGGTACAGATAGAAGATGCTATGAAACAAGGTCTGATTGACCAGGAGAAAGAGCAGCCCAAGAGGGCCTTTACACGTAGTTCAAATGTGGCTACAAGTAGCAACGCAACTGCGAGGACCTCTGACGTTGGTATGGTTGCCACCACACCAAAAACAGCCACACCCTTTACTGGTACATCTGGAGCCACCTCACAACCAGCAAAGTACCCACCCCGGGGCCAGAGGGTTTTTACCCCACTTTGCATGTCTCTGTCTGCAGCCTTGAGGGTCCTGATTAGAAAAGGGCATCTGAAGCCCCTGGAACCACGCCCATTGCCAAATCCCCTCCCTCCTACACACAACCCAACCAAGTATTGTGCCTTCCATCAACAGCATGGGCATGATACTGACTGTAGACCGCCCAGAACTCCGCTTCGCGCGCGAGAGCGCGAATCGTTGTTCTTAGCTACTACAGTTCGGACTCATGTCACGGTTCTGAATCTAATCTCACAAAGTGCAATGTAAGACTGATAAATCACCAAAGAGTCCAAATCCGGAAAATTGTTTTGGAAAACTGATTTTAATCAAGAAGTGCCAAACATGGACTGCTTCGCTAGATTTCAAAGTCGCCACCTAAATATTTTATTTTGGGAAAATTTAGGAAACCTTGACTCGTGCCTAAGGCCACGTGTCCGTCATCACCAAAGTTGCCTCGGCTCGGGAACTTTGGTACAAGAGGGAAAGGTCGTGCAATGAGTACCCCCGCTTGCCCGATCAAAGATCGGCCTTTATTAACATGACATGTTTTTTTGAAAACACATGCGTTCTTATTCTGGTTATTAATCTAGAATTACTATGTGATGCAGAAAGCATACAAGTATAGACTAAATCGCTCAAGTTGGAACAAAGCATCTCATGTTCGTTTGTTTGAAAATGGTTTTAAAGTTGCTACTCACAAGTAGGCTAAGTCGTGGATTTGCCACCCTCAAGTGGGCTTAGGAAAACATGATTTTGCCACTTTAAGTGGGCTTAAAACTCGCATTTTGATAAATTGTTCCAATTCAAGCAATCCAACTTTCACCCACAGGCATTCATGCAGTTAAACACATAAACAATTAGCCTCGTGGCATGCATGCTATACATGTTAACATACACATCTCATGTAGTATGCTAAAGCGTAAACGCTGACCTAGTACTCCGAGCCAAAAAAAAGAAACGAGTTAGAAAACCATGCATGCTCCTAACTATGTTATCAATGCCTAATGCAACACATGCAAAATGCAATGAGATAGGCTCGGCTATTCTAAGATGTCATGTGAAATGCAACACTTGATAACATGCATTCAAATTGGAATTGAAATACAATGCAGTTTGTATGATGCGCCGAGCCTGGTGCATGCAAAACAGATGAATGGATGCAAACATGCGAAGCATTAGGATGCTAATTGAAAATGACCCTAAAACTAACCACAGAAAGCAGGTAAGTAAAAGGGAGAAAGAAATGGGGTTGGAAGACATGCATCACACACATGCACACTTATTACAACAGTTGTGCCCTCTCGACGGAGGGTCCGAATAATAAGCTAACTAGCTAATCTAAGATAATTAAACTAATTATTACAAAACATAACTGATTAACTAACAAGTTAACTAATTATTACAAAATGAAGCTAATTAACTTACAAGTTAGCTAACTAGTTATTACAGACACAAATGAATAGTTAAGCGCATTAACTACTTAAGTACAAAAACGAATACATTAGCTAGCTTAAGCTAAGCAACTAAGTAAAGCAAATAGAAGGGGCCTCAGAGCGAGAAGCGCTTGCATGCTCGGTCGCCTCGTTCAGAAATCCATCGCGATGCCCCAACTTGCCTATGTTTTCAATTGTTCTTAGATCACTGCACAAACTTTAGGGTAGCTTCTACTCCATCGTGGGAACCTCCAGGAGCATGGCCAACCACTTTATGGTGTTGCCAACCACCAGCCGACCACTTACCTTTGCTGCAGACCAGAAAAGGTGGTCGGCCAACCACTTTTACTGGTCAGCCGACCAGTTTTTGCTACGCTTCTCCAGTTTACTGCAATAGAGAGCAACAAGGGGCATGTCAATGTATTTGCAAGATATGTGTGCACAACTAGCCTCCCTATCATTTCATGATCTCAAGGGAGTGTAGTTCTCGACTCTCGGGCCACCAACCAAGCATCGCAATGCACGATGGCCGAGAAGCCAAGATTTCGCAACTCAATGTAAATGAATGCACAAATAACACATAAAGCCTTAACCTCTATCATGCATGATCAAGAGTGTCGGTGACCGAGAATTGAGGCACGTTTCATCAGTGCAAGTATAAACATCCCTCGTTTCTCGTGTTTGGACTAACACCCTATCCAAACACAATGCAATGCATGTACATGGAAATACAATGCAATGCATGCAAGCAAACAACAATGCAATGAAACAAGCATGCAAACCGGAGGCAATGCAACAAGCATGTGAACACAATATAATGCAACCAATGCTCAACCTAGCAATGATAATGGCATGCAAACACAATGCTATGCAACATAAGCATGCAAATAACAAAACAATGCAACCGATGCTAGAAGGGCATGCACAAAATTCTATCATGCAAACAATGCATGTATGACAAGCTTAGAAGCTAAGGCATCAAAGCTAGTAAAGGACACCTCACAAGGGGCATCCAACACAATGCTCAAATGAATGAACCAAGCATGGACATAGCTCAAATAAGTCAAAATAAGGACCAAAACATGCTGAGATGAGATCTCAAAGGCCTAAGCATGCATGCATATAAGCTAGGCCACAAACAAGGCAACAATGCACAACCCTTAGAGGCACTCAAAGGGTGAAAGAAATGGGAACATGGCAATACTATATGCTCTGAAATGCCATGTTAAAGGATACCAAATCATGCACATGTCATAAATGAAGCATGCTATGGTGCTCAAAACTCAAGGCTAGCAAGGCCAATTGCCCTGCAGCTATGCAATACATGAAGCATATGGCCAATACAACCTAAAAAAGTCCTAGAGCATGTTAAAAGGACGCTAAAACCTGTATGGAAGGAAAGCCAAAATGAGCTAGCATGGTGAGCACGAAGCATGACGGATGCAAGGCCAATAAGGAGGATTACACTACACCTACCAAGAGCAAGCATGAGATGGCTTTGCCAACAAAAATTATAGTTACGTCATGGCAAAATAACCCCAAATACACACTGAAATGATAGCTCGGAAGCTTAGGCTTGAAGGCATACACAATGGCTCATGTTTAAGGCACAAAGTACCAACCCTCCAATGCATTGAATGAGTGACAGATGCGAGTGTATGACCACACTACGTGCACTGAAATCACATATGAAATGATGTCAAATCATGAAAATAGCTCAAGCAATGCATGCTAGTGGACTCAATACACAAAGCTAGTGAGCTAGAATGCACTGTGGCTATACAAAGCAAGGCATGCATGACCAAGCCAACACAAATCAGTGCTAGGGCATGCTAAAAAATGAACGAAAGCTTCTTTGAGTTAAGCCAAAAGCATGCTAGAATGATAGTCTAAAGCATGATACACATTAGGCTAGTGAATGGAAATGAACTACAAGTGCAAGGAGCATGCAAGGGGCTATCAAACCAACCCAAAACAGATCTAAGGCATGTTAAAACAACACCAAAAACCCACTGAGATGGACTCAAAACCTGCTAGAAGGACATGATACTTCATGAAGCACACAAAGCTAGTTTGTAAGGATTACACTACAAGTGTAAATAGCATGCATATGGTGACAAAACCAAGTTAAAACAGTGGTATGCCATGTCAAAATAACCCCAAAAACAAGTTGAGAATAAGCCAACACAAGCTTTACAAACATGCTCAAACATGAGGCATACAAGGCAAGCAACCAAGATACAAGGAGAGGGGATGACCCTCTCCTATTTGGGACCTCAAAACACCATTTCCACCATTGAAATTCCTCTGAGTTTCAGTGGTGAGAAGACCAAAAGAAGGTGGTCCTAATAGCTTAAAAGAAGAGCACAAAACAAAGCTGAACAAGGCACAAAAGGGGGGTAGACCACCCTCAACACAAAAGAGACCTTAAACAAACATTACAAGCATGCAAAATTAGAACTTTTTGCATTAGAAAGTTAGGCCTAAAACAACATGCAAATTGGGCCAAAATCTTAATAAAAAACAAGGGTTTAAGAGGTTAGAAGCTCACCCTTGTAGAACCACTTCAAAGCTGCAACTCCAACAACCTTTTTGAGCCAAAACCAATCCCAAAACTCCAAAACCAACCTCGAAGTGCCTCAGCTCCAAGAGTATGGTGTTTCACTATTTGTTTGTGTGCAAAAGTGTGAAGAATAAGCACTTTCAAGCACAAAACAAGAGAGAAAGGAGAAACATAGATATAGATGATATGTATAGCTCTCAAGCAACTTTTCTGAACCTAAGGCAAGAGGGGGGAGGTTCTCTTTTATAGAGAACCAAAGTTCAAGCTTGTTGAGCAAGCTTAAGGTCTAAAGCCATCCCTTGTGCCCACCAGCTGTCACTGCTGGCAAGAAAAGATCTTCAAAAAGGTGCTAGAAAGCTAAGTGGTCTGCAGGGGAAGAAAGTGGTCGGCAAGGGGGGAGGAGTGGTCTGCACACTGAAAGCAAGCTAATGGCATGGTGGCCGACAACTTTTGATGGTCCAAAGACCAAGAAGACCAGTTGGCCGACCAGAAAATTGGCTAGCGGGAAGAAAAGTGGTTTTCAGGTAGAGAAACTAGTCTCCCACCCTTATTCCACCCTCCATGTAAGGAAAACAAGGTTTGTGCCAAAAAAAAAATCCAAAAGGGATGAAAAATGAAAGTCCGCTGGTCAAGGCGCGCAGCCAAAAACCCTAAAAACTAGTCTACGGGCACCAAAAGCAGTCTACGAGGGAAAAGTGGTCTACGACACCAATGTGTCCCTGTAGGCAAAGTCAACAAGACATGGTTTGAAAACCAGGGCAAGAGGAGAACGTTAAGCGGTCCCGAGACAAGGCGCGAGGCCGAAGGCTCCGAAAACTAGAAACTGGTCTCCAAGAGGGAAAAGTGGTCTGCAACCACAAAAAGTGGTCTCCAAGACCTCTGTGGGGGCCGAATATACGGATCGTAAAGAGGCCGAATGGATGAACTTGGAAAGTTGGAATATAAATATAGTATTCGGCTTCGCCCCATATATTTGGCCTCCTACCCTATTCGGTCGAAAGGCCGGTTGGGTAAGGGGCTGAGTGAAAAGCAGTCTGCTACGAAAGAGGCCGAATGCCGAATGAAAAATGTGCCCAATCCTGAGGCCCAAGAAAGAAAAGATATAAATAGAAGAACATCAGGCAGAAAGAGGTATGTGAGAACCATTATGCTTAACTTAAAATACAAGTAACCTTGAGTGCAGAGACTGACTAGTTCGTCGGAGTGCTAATTTCGGCACCCCTGACTGGAGTGTTTATTCCTTTTAAGGTGACTAGCTGAGGATCACGAGCGTCCCCCAGGATCAAAAGAGTATTTCCAAATCACTTCTCCACAATTGGCGCCGTCTGTGGGAATACTCAAATACATCCATGGCGGGCGTAACAGAAGACCCTCCGATAGTCACTAATGAAACCACGCAGAGAGACGACCTCACTCCAACAAACATGCATGGACCGAAAATTATCCCCGCAAGACGTGCTTGGAACTTTGCCTCCTCGTTGACTCCAGAGCATGAGGCAATACATGCGATCATGGAACAGGCAAAGCAAAACGAACAGAGGTTGGAGAACATGATCACTGAGAATGAACATCTCTGTCAGGATTTGGCCTTGGAAGTGGCGAAGTCCAGACAAGCCGTGCGCCAAGAGCCGGAATGACATCTGAGGGCAGGTGGTCGACGACCTCGAGCCCAAAAAGACGACGCTGATAGTGACTTCGACTCATTATCCTCGGAGCCCAAGAAGAAGGGGTGACCTGAAACTACCAGTTCTACTGAAGAGAGTCCCTGTATAAGGCATAAGCGAAGAAGAAACAGTTCGGATGAAGATCAACACGATCCCTTTGTACGACGGATTACAAAGGCAATGCTACCTAAGAATTCAAAGCACCCTTATTTACCTTGTATGACGGTAAATCAGACCCCACCGATCACATCCGCCATTACAAGCAAGCCATGACGCTGCATCTAGATGACGAGGCTTTGATGTGTAGAATATTTCCAAGCAGTTTGGGACCACTAGCTGTCAGGTGGTATTATAAGCTGGAGCCAGCTTCGATTAAAAGCTTCCACCAACTCCAAAAATGCTTTAGGGCAAGGTTTATCACTAATAAGGTCCAGCTAAAGCAAGTCGATTCCCTCTGGGGAATGCAGATTCAACCGGGGAAAACCCTTCGTGCCTACTCGGCGCGGTATTGGGAATGTTTCAATCTAGTAGATGATGCTTGCAATGACTCCATGGCCATCGCCGCCTTCAAGATGGGGCTGCATCCCGACAGCGCCCTTCGCAGCTCTCTGACCAGACGACCCCCCAAAACAGTTTGGTCGTTGATGAAGAAAGTTGAACAATACTGTAAAGTGGAAGATAACGCCTTGAGGGTTAAAGCCGGCCATGTGACCAACAAGATGGCTCCTGCTGAAATTGCTCAGCCATTAAATTCTGTAGCACCTCAGAGCCTTGAACCACAACATCGGGCGAAACGAGATAAGAGACGAGATTCTCACCGATCAACTGACCAATGCTCCCACTGAGCAAATGAACAACTACAAATCGACAGCAGGCGCACAAGGCACTCCAACAAGAAATATACTGAGTTTTCCGAACTGATCAGCACGGTCATGTCCAAAATCCAACATCTTTCGTTCTTTAAGTGGCCGTCAAAGATGGTGGGATCTCCCGACACGAGAAGACGGGATAGGCGGTGTGAATATCACAAAGATCACGGTCATGACACTGACAGTTGTTATGCTTTGAAAGACCACCTTGAGGAACTGGTGGAAGATGGTTGGCTCCAACAACATATCCGAAAGAGCGCAACTAAAACCGTGGCCCTTAGGCAGGATTCACCTTCGTTCGGCATCATTCATATGATATACAGCTTGCCAATGCCCCTAACCGTGCATACAATTCAGTCACATCCAGTACCCTAAAAGCAACTCACGCCAGCAAAACGGCCACACGAAGCTCCGAGTATTGCCTTCGACGATTCTGATCTTATCGGCATAACAGTCCGCCACATTGTTCCACTGGTCATTGAACTACGCGTAAACTGATTTACTATTGAACGCGTTCTCAAAGATCAGGGGAGTACTTCGGAGGTTATGTATTACAAGACCTTCATCAAACTCGACTTCAACGAATCAGACCTGTCTCCGGTTCCTTATCCATTATTCGACTTCAACGCAAATACAGAATATCCGTTGGGGAAAATCTCACTTCCCGTTCGAGCGGGCTCCCGAACAGTGGATGTGGAATTCTTGGTCGTCAAGCTGCCTTCGCCGTATAATCTCATCATGGGTCGAACTTGGTTACATACTATGCGGACTGTGCCAAGCACCTATCATCAGCTGCTACGCTTCCCGACAGAACACGACATTGAGCAAATCTGTGGTTTCCAACAATCGGCACAAGCATGTTATCTTTTTTCTGGAAAAACGCCGAAGGAGTTGCAAGTTAATTCTATTGAGGTGCCAGATCAAGACAGCCTCGACGATGTCGGGCGGCTCCCAAATGAAAAGGCCACGGAAGACCTAGACCAAGTTGAGATTGACGGCAATCCAGAGAGGTTCTTCATGGTCGGTGCCTCCCTACGTCAAGCCAACAGACAACAGCTAATATCCTTTCTACTCGGCAATCTTGATGTATTTGCGTGGACTCCGTATGAGATACCGAGCATAGACCCATATGTTTCACAGCACCGTTTGAATGTTGACCCTAAATGCAAGCCGATCATTCAGAAAAGCTGACGATCAGCTGCAGAGCACACTGCCGCCGTCGTCGAAGAGGTTGACCGGTTGCTTGACGCCGGAGCAATTAGGGAAGTGACGTACCCCACATGGCTCTCTAATACTGTCATTGTAAAGAAGCAGAATGGAACTTGGCGAGTCTGTGTTGATTTCACGGATCTAAACAAAGCCTGCCCCAAAGACTGTTTTCCTCTCCCCAGGATAGACCAACTTGTAGATGCTACCGCGCGTCATCACCGTATAAGCTTCCTTAATGCCTACAGAGGCTATCATTAAATCGCTATACACCCGGAGGACCAAGACAAAACTGCATTCCTCACCCCAAGAGGGACCTATTGCTACAAGGTTATGCCTTTTGGGCTGAAGAATGCAGGGGAAACTTACCAGAGACTAGTCCCCACCATGTTCAAGGAGCAACTCGGCCACACAATGGAAGTGTACATCGGCGATATGGTGGTCAAGGGCAAGGAAAAGTAGAATCATATAGCCGATCTGGAAAATATATTCGGCATCCTACGCAAATATGGAATGAAGCTTAACGCTTCTAAATGCGCGTTTGGTATCGGCTCTGGCAAATTCTTGGGATACATTGTCAACCACCGAGGAATCGAAGCCAACCCAAGACAAATCACAACAATCCTGGAGCTCGGCTCCCCTCGTTCAGTAAAAGAGGTTCAAAAGTTGATGGGGATGGCCGCCGCACTTAACAGGTTCATCAGTCGGTCCACAGATCGCTGCCGACAATTCTTTCATACACTACGGCAGAGCAAGGCTTTTGAATGGTCTGCCGAATGCGAAGCTACTTTCAACGGCCTCAAGACCTACCTCCGCTCAGTACCACTCTTGACAACACCCTCTGCTGGGGACCCACTCATTTTGTATCTGGCAGTTTTCGATCGGGCCGTCAGTGCCGTACTAATAAAGGAAGAGCTAGGGGAGCAGCGGCCGGTATATTATGTGAGCAAGGCACTGGTTGACGCCGAAACTTGCTACCTTTGGCTGGAAAAACTCATCCTAGCCCTTGTCATGGCGGCAAGAAAATTGATGCATTACTTCCAGGGGCATAGCATATGGGTGCTAACAGATTGTCCCCTCCGATCAGTACTGCGCAGTGCAGAAGCATCAAGATGTGTTTCAAAATGGGCTCTCGAACTCGGCCAGTACAATATTCAGTTTCTACCTAGAACCTCAATCAAGGGATAGGTGCCTGCCGACTTTGTTGCCGAATTCACTGGCTACATTGCCGACTTCAGGTCTGATGAAATTCGACCAAAGCGAAACTGGAGAATTTATGTTGGGGACATTTGGTAGTTGTATTGTGATGGATCGTCCAACCAGCGGGGCAGTGGAGCCGGAGTTGTAATCATGGCTCTCGATGGTGCAATAATTGAGCCGGCCATGAAGCTTGGCTTCGAAGTATCAAACAACGAAGCTGAACATGAAGCCCTTCTAGCCAGTTTACGGAATGCGCATATTCTGGGTGCTCGGCGTTTGCTTGTGTTTTGTGATTCAAAAGTGGTGATCAATCAGTTGAAGGGGGAGTACGCGGCAAGAAACGACCGTATGGCCGCCTACATGAAAATGGCCAATTCCTTGCTGGAAAAATTTGACCATCATGAATTGAACCAGATAACACATGATTAGAACACACATGCAGATGCCTTGGCTTGCCTAGCCTCCGCCATTAACTTAGAGATCAAACGAACCATCGAAGTAGGTTTCATCTTGGAACCAAGCATTGGCCCTTCGGAGGAAGTCCAGATCAACGTTATAGAATCTGCACTGAGCTGGATGGATCCCATTGTTGCATTCCTGTCTTCTAAACAACTCCTAGAGGACAAGAAAGAAGCGCACAAGCTGCGAAACAAAGCCATGCGATACTACTTGGATCCGCAAGGAAGGCTTTATAAAAAGTCCCTATCTGGTCCATATTTGGAATGCGTGCACCTGGACAAAGTGGAGGAGCTTCTCGTTGAGATACATGAAGGCAGTTGTGGTGCCCATTCTGGCGGGCACTCTTTGGCCCATCGTGCTATAACGCAGGGGTATTATTGGTCGACAATGAGAGCTGATGCCGAGTGTTATGCGAAAAACTGTGAACAATGCTAGAAGTTTTTCCCGTTAACCCATCTGCCTTCTAAATACTTGAACTCTATCACCAGTCCCTGGCCGTTCACCCAGTGGGGGCTTGATATCGTAGGACCATTGCCGAGGGCCCCAGGGAACAAGCGATACTTGATCGTCACGACAGATTACTTCACAAAATGGGTCGAAGCGGAGGCATTAACATACATTTGAGATACTGATGTTAAGCGCTTTGTATGGAGAAACATCATAACACGATTCGGCATTCCAAGAGCTCTTATCTCAGACAACGGCACCCAGTTTGATTGTGGCGTCTACCGAGAGCTGTGCAGCAAGTATGGTATCCGACCTTACTTCTCTACGCCGACTTTCCCCAGAGTAATGGTCAAGTGGAAGCCTCTAACAAATCCATCTTGGACGGCATCAAGAAGAGGCTGGAAAAAGCTAAAGGCAAATGGGTCATAGAGTTGCCGAGTATGTTATGGGCTCATCGAACTATGCCGAGGAGATCCACTGGAGAAGCACCGTTTGCCTTATGCTTTGGAACCCAGGCGATCTTACCCCTGGACATCGGCCACCCGACCCTGAAGTTGCAAGTTTTTGATACGGGCCGAAGCGATATGATACTGGCTTTGGATTTGATTCTAATCGAAGAATGAAGAGACCGTGCCCTTGCGTCCATGGCACGGTACCAGCAGCAGCTAGCTAAGTCTTATAATCAACGCGTTCAGCTGCGCCGCTACATACCAGGAGAGTTTGTCCTGAAGGGGGTACTTCCAGCTGACAGGAAACCGGTTGATAGGAAATTGGGTCCTAACTGGGACGGCCCCTATCAGATAGATTCCATCATTGAAGCAGGGGCATATCGACTCAAAGACATGTCGGGAAGGAGTCTTCCACGGCCTTGGAATTCAACGCATTTACGTAAATTCTATCATTGATCCGGCTTGTGGGGCTTGATACCTGTACATTTTTCACTTCTGTAATGCAAAGTTTCTCATTTCCTCATCACACAATTCAGTTCACAATTCGGTTCACAAGCCCTTCGTGGATATCATGATGGGCCAATTAAGCCTCCGGATTCAGAGCGCCCTTCGTGGATATCACGATTGGCCAATACAAGTCTCCAGATTCGGAGCCCCGCTGGTGCATGACACCTTTGGGCCGATTAAGCCTCCGGATTCGGAGCACCCTTCGTGGATATCACGATTGGCCAATTAAGCCTCCGGATTCGAAGCGCCCTTCGTGGATATCACGATTGGCCAATACAAGTCTCAGGATTCGAAGCCCTGTTGGTGCATGACACCTTTGCGCCGATTAAGTCTCCAGATTCAGAGCGCCCTTCGTGGATATCATGATTGGCCGATTAAGCCTCCAAATTTGGAGCGCCCCTCGTGGATATCATGTTTGGCCAATATAATTCTTCGGATTCAGAGCCCTGCTGGTGCATGACACCTTTGGGCTGATTAAGCCTCTGGATTCAGAGTGCCCTTCGTGGATATCACGATTAGCCAATTAAGTCTCCGAATTCGGAGCGCCCTTCGTGGATATCACGATTGGCCGATTAAGCCTCCAGATTCGGAGTGCCCTTCGTGGATATCTCGATTGGCCGATTAAGTCTCCGAATTCGGAGCGCCCTTCGTGGATATCACGATTGGCCGATTAAGCCTTTGGATTCGGGGCGCCCTTCGTGGATATCACGATTGGCCGATTAAGCCTCCGAATTCAGAGCACTCTTCGTGGATATCACGATTGGCCAATACAAGTCTCCGGATTCGGAGCCCTGCTGGTGCATGACACGTTTGGGACGATTAAGTCTCCGGATTTGGAGAACCCTTCGTGGATATTACGATTGGTCGATTAAGTCTCCGAATTCGGAGCGCCCTTCGTGGATATCACGATTGGCCGATTAAGTCTCCGGATTCGGAGCCCCGCTGGTGCATGGCACCTTTAGGCCGATTAAGCCTCTGAATTTGGAGCACCCTTCGTGGATATCACGATTGGCCGATTAAGTCTCCGAATTTGGAGCGCCCTTTGTGGATATCACGATTGGTCGATTAAGTCTCCGAATTCGGAGCACCCTTCGTGGATATCACGATTGGCCGATTAATTCTCCGAATTCAGAGCACCCTTCCTGGATATCACGATTGGCCAATACAAGTCTCCAGATTCGGAGCGCCCTTCGTGGATATCACGATTGGCCGATACAAGTCTCCGGATTCGCAGTCCCGCTGGTGCATGACACCTTTGAGCCGATTAAGCCTCTGGATTCGGAGCGCCCTTCGTGGATATCACGATTGGATGATTAAGTCTCCGAATTCGGAACACCCTTCGTGGATATGTTGGTGCTCTCTAGAGCCGAATAAATACTTAATGTACGATTGGCCAATTAAAGATTCCGATTTCGAAGCCTGAATCTGGAGCCGAATAAATACGAAATGTAGAGGGCTCTTATGTCAATCTAGCAAAATCTGTTTACACATTTACACCGAAACGCTTAGTTAACTCGGGCCGATCAATATTTATTCAAACATTTACACTATGAAATGCAAAACATGCAAATGCGTGTCGAATAAAAATTACAACAAAACACAAACACTTTTCGTCACTCAAAATTACATAGATTTCAATCAATAAACTATTATTCAAAATTACAATAAAAATAGACAATGTACTACTATTCAATCAGTCAAAAATTACATAGATTTCGCATTACAATGTCTACTCCTACACAGCTTCTCCCTCATCGTCACTATTTTCGACTTCAAATGTGGAGAAGGGAAATCACATTGGTACCGCGGTAACGCCGAATCAACACCCTCTGCTCGAAGAGCCTCCGCGGCCTGAAGTGCCTTAATCCAACCGTGCCTAAAGCCGCGGTTCTCGCATCGGCAGACATCCTCTGCAAGCTTCTCCTTGGATTTGTCGATCCCAATCTTTTGGCCCGCATGAAAGCCTTGTTCATACCCCATGGTCCTTGCATTTTCCACGGAAAACATGCTTGCCATCTCCCTATCGGCTATCATGTGACTTAATAGCCGTTGGGTCACTCTTTCGTCCATGACCGGGTTAGAGTGACTTGTCGCGAGAGTCTCGACGGTTTGAGCCTTCCTAAGTTCCCTGAGCTCACGCTCAACTTTTTTCGCGCGAACCTCCAAACTACGTATTCGTTCTTCCTTCTTCTCTGTTTCTCATTGTGCGGCACGCAGACGTATGCCAACCTCATAAGCGGTGTACAGCCCCTTCACCGCCCCATGGATTCCTTGAAATACATCGAAATCTTGTCATCCAACCATCGACTGCTGGACCTCCGGTGGAAAGATCTGTCGAGCGAACTCGACTGCTACACCTGGATCGTTAATGATGGAATCCGCCTCCGTCATCGGTTTATTTCCCACGAAAATCACAAAAATCAACCGTCGTGGCATCACATCGGGCTCGCTTCTCGGTCACGGTCGCGGGGAGCTTCCCCGTTGCTGCTTCTCCTTTCGGGGTGATCTGCTTCGACGGTTAGGGGACTGACGCCTTTCCCGTTCTTTGGACGCCCTTCCTCCCATGCGCATAGGCTCGCTACTACAATTCATTGTAGCGTCTATCTCAGTCAATGTTCGTCCTTCTCCTCTGCTGTTGAAGAACAACTTGTTTGACATTCGCACTTGTCCTAGGCTAGTTTAAATCAAGTCTGAATAAAAATAAGTGGACTCACTGGCGCGAACTCACCCCATTTATCCTTAATGTATGCAGCGACCCCGAGGCGACGTCATTAATTCTAAACGCCAAAAGGCCAGATGCCGATTGGACCATTCCACAAACTAGTCCTATTCGGCTTATGAAGTTCACTGGCTGGCGCAATGGCAGATTTATTAATCTGATCGGCCAAATATCTAGGCCCAATGCCTATCCATCTATGCCTTAGTCATTCCATGAACTAGTCCCATTCGGCTTATGAAGTTCCAGCACTGGCTGGGGTAAGGGCAGATTTATTAATCTAATCGGCCAAATATCTAGGCCCAATGCCGATCCATCTATGCCTCAGCCATTCCACGAACTAGTCCCATTCGGCTTATGAAGTTCTTGTACTGGCTGGGGCAAGGGCAGGTTTATTAATCTGATCGGCCAAATATTTAGGCCCAATGCCGATCCATCTATGCCTCAGCCATTCCATGAACTAGTCTCATTCGGCTTATGATGTTCCTACACTGGCTGGGGCAAGGGCAGATTTATTAATCTGATCAGCCAAATATCTGGGCCCAATGCCGATCAATCTATGCCTCAGCCATTCCACGAACTAGACCCATTCAGCTCATGAAGCTCGTGCATTGGCTGATGCAAGGACAAATTTATTAATCTGATCGGCCAAATATCTAGGCCCAATGCCGATCGATCTATGCCTCAACCATTCCACAAACTAGTCCCATTCGACTTATGAAGTTCCTGCAATGGCTGGGGCAATGGCAGATTTATTAATCTAATCGGCCAAGTATCTAGGCCCGATGTCGATCAATGCATGCCACAGCCATTCCATGAATTACAAGCATTCAGCTTTTTGGAGTTAAAATTGCCTAATTATCTACTCGGCAAGTATACATGAACATTTTATCCAAAATAGCAAAACACTATATCATTCATTAATAACACAATTTACCATAACTAACAGCAAAGTACAAAAGGAATTTTCATTAAGTAAATTGCGCACAAATTGTGGCCATTTTACATTTGAAAACTACTAAACAAAACGCTACAATTTCACATACAAATGGCTAGCAAAAACAAAAAGAAAAACATCTGAAATGAAAATGACTGTAGCCATACCAAATGAAAAGTTGTAAAATACATTTGAAATCCTAAAACAAAAACAAGTGTCGCCCAAATCAGTCCTCGGAGTCAGACTCCAGCGGCTCAACATCCACTTGCTCGTATGGAATTGGCATAGCTAATGTCACATTAGCAGCAACAAGGGCTTTGAGCCAGCCGTGTTTCAATCCCCGATTCTAAAATTTAGGGACTTCTTGCACGTAATTTTTGAGGGTAGCGCCTTCCCCGGCCTCATACGCCTTTGAAGCTTCAACGACGGCTACTTCCTTCGCCGCCTTTGATTTCGCCAAGTCTGCCTCAAGTTTGGCGATTGCCTCTTGAGCTAACTTAAGCGCAGCTTCGCTCATGTCTGCCCTTTGCTCGGCAACCAATTTGAGTTGGTCTGCATTTCTGGCCCTCTCCAACTCGGCCTCGGCCTGGCAGCTTCTATTTTCTCCCTCAGGGCCTCAAACTTGGCACGGCTTCTTTGGCCCTCAACTTCGGTTTGTAAACGGCCAATTCGTTCGATGGCGTCGTGCTGGCGGCGGCCTATCTCGGCTATCCTTCCGACCGTTTGCAAAATAGGAGCAGGAGGTTAAATCCAAACATATATGCATAGAGAGGAAAGACAAGATCAAGATTTTTACCAAAAGAGCCGATTGAGCGGCTAACGCTACCGCTAAAACATCTGGCTCCGAGTGGAAAGTGGCCTTGTCAGACGGCAATGAGACTGATGAAGCCAGGCTCAGCGCAAAAGCTGGGTCTTTTATAGCCGACGCGTCAGAGGAGATCGGCATGTTTCTTACCTTTGGTTGAACCACAACAGGCACAACTGTATCCGACTCCTCTAAACGTGGCCGTTTGTTGGCAGGCTCTTCTCCAGACCCGGCCTCAACCTCCACAGGACGCTTCTCCGACCATCGTTCAGCCTCGTCATTTGCCGGCATGATCGGCTCTAACGCGGTATCTCATACTTGAATCGTCTCCTCCGTAACAGGCAGGGCGGTTCAACATCTGCGACGGGCGGCACTTCGGATCGATTGGCCTCCGCTCGAATGGCCTCCGCACTCCGCCGCGTGGCCATTCATTCGGCGTTGGCCTTTTTGGCGAGCTTTGTAAGTGATAAGCCGGCCATATCTTTAGGGAACGTGCCGGGAAGATCCTTTAATCCGTTAAAGACGTCATCGTAACCTTCCCCTCGACCTGAGGTGGATGGAGGGTTGGCTGAATTGAGGTCGGCTTCTTCAAACGCTAGCCTTAAAGCCTCGTCTACTTCGGCCTCGTACTGGCTTGATTCGTCAACGACCTATTCTTCGCGTTCCGAGTCAGATCTTTCGAAGCCGATTTGGCGCAAGTTTCTGAAGTTGGTCAAAATAAGAGCCGTTGGAAACTCCTCGCCCCTTGGAATCGCGATGTTTTCTGCTGCTGAGAGAGTCGTGTACGTCGGCTCGTATTGAAGCAAAATATGGGCCACCCTCCCTTGTTTCTGAAGGCTTGGATGGCCGAAGTATTTCAAAGCAACTTTTATCTCCGAAAGAACGGCGTCGTCGGTTGAGGTCAAAACTTTCTTCAAATCGTTTCTTGTACAAGCAAAACCATTAGGTCTCAAAAGTGAAGCTTTACAAATATAACAAAAGGAAAAAATAAACACAACAGGCTATACGGCCACCTGGTTCACCCTTCCGCTTAGGAATTGGATCGAGGCGATCCTCGCCTTCGCCGAATTCCCAGTTGCCTTGAACAACGACCATAACGTCGTCGACTCACTTCCTAGAGCTGGAAAGCATAGTCATTGGTTGATGGTCTGTGTCCTTGGCCCTAAGGAAATAATGACTGTGTCGACCGGAAGACTTGGCCAAGGCATAACAATGCCGAATAGCAAGAATGCCGAGGTTGATCCTAAGGCGACAGTTTAGCGCTACAATCCCTATTATGACTCTACAGAAGTTGACATTGGGTTGGGAAAGAATTAGACCCCAATGGCAAAGCACAACCCTAAGGAGTGGGTGAAGGGGGAATCGGACTCCACCCTCTGTAATTGATAGGAGAGGGAAGACGATCATGGTTTTGTCAGCCCTCTCCATATCGAGGGTGTCGTCTGTCACCAGAGACAGACGAACGTCGTCAGGAATGGAAAAATGGCGTCGGCAGCCAGAAATTCGATCCGAAGAGAGGAGATCTTTCAAATGTTTTTCCATTTTCTTCAGTCTATAGATATATTCTAATCTAAAAACAAACTAGGAAAAAAGGATTTAGAGTAGAGAGGGAGAAAACTTACAAGAGATGAAGAAGATTGTGAAACAAAGGAAGTTACAGAAATAGTTTGGAAGGAAGTCCAACAACAAGTATCTGAAAGTGTATGTATTTGAAAGGACGTCCAAATTTTAAATCATAATAAATAGAAGTGTACGAAGGGGTGGGAAGTTGAAATGATAATCGAGAAGCGTGTGCTCAAACATCTGCATTGGAATGAGGTCAGCCGCCGAATTTCGGCCTTGACTTTTCGAGTTCAAAACCAAACACTCCAACCAATTGTCATTAGTGGGGTGTTTGGAGCGCAATTGTGGGGGCCGAATATGCGGATCTTAAAGAGGCCGAATGGATGAACTTGGAAACTTGGAATATAAATATAGTATTCGGCTTCGCCCCACATATTCGGCCTCCTACCCTATTCGGTCGAAAGGCCGGTTTGGGAAAGGGCCGAGTGAAAAGCAGTCTGCTACAAAAGAGGTCGAATGTCGAATGAAAAATGGGCCCAATCCTGAGGCCCAAGAAAGAAAAGATATAATTAGAAGTACATCAGCCAGAAAGAGGTATGTGAGAACCATTATGCTTAACCTAAAATACAAGTAACCTTGAGTGCAGAGACTAACTAGTTCGTCAGAGTGCTAATTTCGGCACCCCTGACTGGAGTGTTTATTCCTTTTCAGGTGACTAGCTGAGGATCACGAGCGTCCCCCAAGACCAAAAGAGTATTTCCAAACCACTTCTCCACAACCTCAGTGTCCCTCTAGGCAAGGGAAAACAAGGTTAGGTTCAAAACCAAAGCAAGAGGGAAGCAAGACACAGCGCTCGGCCAAAGGCTTCGAAAATCGAAAACTGGCCTACCAGAGGGAAAAGTGGCCTACGGACCTCTCTCTCTCTCTCTCTCCAGGCAAGGTCAACAAGGCTTGGTTCATAAACCGAGCCAAAACACAAAGAGTTTAGAGGTCTAGAGGCAAGGCACTCAGCCAAAAACTCCGGAAACTTAAAACGAGTAGAAACATGCACAATCATTGAGCGCTCAAACGATGAAGTCTGAGTCTTAAGGTTGGTCAAAAATAGGGTGTCTACAGTTGCCCCTCTTTGACAGGACTCGAAAGTCAAGAAGTGATGGGATTGAATGCCAAAGCCTAGAGATGACCAATTTTTGACAAGGCTGAAGACTTAGACAGACAGGCAAGATAGCAAAGAGATGCGCCCATAGGCAGGGGCAAAATGCAAATGACATGCACGATGCCGAACATAACTTATGATCATGCAAAGAGGGCTGTTATGAAGCAAATATGCAAAATAAATGCAACAATTTAAACGAATGCTATGCGAGCAAGTAAACACGAACCAAACTACATCTCATGTAGAAAGGATGTAAGAAAATTATACAATTCTCACTGCGTCTCACGCGGAGAGGACTAATACATACAATATCGTCTGGTTTCACCAGCTTCAAAAGTACATACAATATCGTGCCTGCACAAAAAAAAAAAACATTTTGAAAAGTACAATATAATAGGAACATATGATCAACGCCATATCAAGATACAATATCAAGGCAAGATAAACACGTGCACATATGATGCCGATGGAAACATGCATAACAACGCAAGTGAAAAGTCCACAACAATGCAACTGAACGTGCGCGACAACGCAAGTAATGAGGTGCATAACAATGCAAGTAAAATGTGCATAACAATGTAAGTAAATTGGTGCATGACGATGCAACTGAACATGCACGACAATGCATGTGAAGAGTGCATAACAATGCGATTAGAAGAGTGCATAACAACGCAAGTGGAACGTGCGCGACAACGCATGTGAAGAGTGCACGACAATGCGGGTGGAACGTGTGTGACAACGCATGTGAAGAGTACATGACAATGCGGGTGGAACATGCGTGACAACGCATGTGAACAGTGCATGACAATGCGAGTGGAACGTGGGTGACAACGCATGTGAAGAGTGCATGACAATGCGGGTGGAACGTGCGTGACAACGCATGTGAAGAGTGCATGACAATGCGGGTGGAACGTGCGGGACAACGCATGTGAAGAGTGCATGACAATGCGGGTGGAACGTGCGCGACAACACAAGTAGAGTGCATAACAATGCGAGAGCAATGTGCGTAACAACGCAACGAATGGTGTGCATAGCAATGCGACTAATAATGTGCGTAACAACGCAACGAATGGTGTGCATAACAATGCGACTAATAATGTGCATAACAACGCAACGAATGGTGTGCATAACAATGCGACTAATGATGTGCATAACAATGCATTTTCAGTGTCGCTTTAAAAGCATGTTTGAAACAAAATGCCGAATAAGGAAATACAATCCTTAACGAGAGCAATTCAATCGGAACCTCAGATTTACCTCTCGGAGAGGTCACAATGTACTTAAAAAGGATACACCATGCTCTTGACGAGTAACGATGAGCCATGCATCGAAGACTTGAATCGAAGTTCCTGCGAGGACAATTTGGGCCAAAAAAGTATACTTTCCTTGCACTTTCTCAAGGGCCGAGGACTCCAATCATCACAAAAACACACAGGGAGGACAATGGGGCCCGGCAGACCATCCAGGAGGGTGGCCGACCACCTAGAACAGCTACCGACCAGTTGCAGACCACTTAAGTGGTCGGCCAGCTAGAAAAACTGGTCGGCCGACCAGTTTACCAAAACAGGGACAGCTTGGTCTTTTAAGGTTCGGCCCTTTAAGTATACAACTCCAAAACACATTTCATCACACCTCCAAGGCCGAAATACACTTCTCTTCCTCCCTAGACCATTTTCCCTCTCAGATACACACTTTATACGTGTTTTCCAACGTCCCACGCGAAGTTGTTTCACGAAAACTTTTGATTCTCTTCGTTTTGAACCGATCAAAATTTGTTTTTGGAGTTTCTTTCTCCATTTTCACCACTTAAGGTATGTTTCTCTCGAAGTTTAGCACCTTTTCCCGGGTGTTGACTTTTGTTGACTTTTTCTTTTCCCGAGAGTTGACTTTTGTTGACTTTTTGCAAATTTGGCTCATTTGGCTCATTTCTACTCATTTTTGCAGATTTCTTTAGATGGCCGACGATATCCCGTACGACGGAGGTTCTCCGAAAATAGAGGATGAGCCCGACATTATGTCGTTGCCGCCTAGGATGCAGCATTTCGATCTGGAGGGGTACCACCCTCAGGAGCACATCCTACCTCCCAGCACCTTTCATCTTTCCATCGATTTCGCGCGACGGGCACGCACAGACCTATTACTACGGGAGCCAAAGTCTCACCTATCTCATTATGCGCTCGAGGTGCGGATTTCACTTTTACATCTTCTGCGATGTATTTTGCATTTCTTGCACACTTCATGCTTTCGCTATGTATTTCATATGCTCATTTTGAACACACTTACATACACAGCACTTCTGCTCATCTCAAACACAACTCACGACATAGCATTCCATTCATTTGGCACACAGCTCATTACACAGCATTCTATTCATTGGCACACAACTCATAACACAACACTTTGTTTATTGGGCACACAGCTCGTTTGGGCACACAGTTCATACACAACACATTGTTCTTTGGGCACACAGCTCAAAACACAGCATTCTATTCATTGGCACACAGCTCACAACACAACACTTCGTTTATTGGGCACACAGCTCATACACAACACTCTGTTCTTTGGGCACACAACTCATACATAACACTCTGTTCTTTGGGCACACAGCTCAAAACACAATATTCTGTTCATTTGGCACATAGCTCGTTTAGGCACACCTCTCATACACAACACTCTGTTCTTTGGGCACACAGCTCATTTGGGCACATAGCACATTTTGGGCACACAACACATTTTAGTCACACAGCTTATTTGGGCACACAGCTCATAACACAGCACTGCTCATTCTGAACACACAGCTTATAACACAGTATTCTATTCATTTTGCAACTGAATACATCTATTCATTTTGAACGCAAGCATCTTCCTGTTTCACACGGGGTTACGGGTCTATCATCACGAGGGAGTGGTATATGGAACTCCCAGATGTTGTTCGATACATCGTTGATAAGGCTGGATTTGGCCCGTTTTGTATGGGGTTGTCGCGTCATCCGGGGAGCAAGACCCTTTTAGGTGCATTAGTAGAGAGATGGTGGGACACCACCAACTCCTTTCATTTCTTTGCTGTTGGGGACTTGACGATGACCTTGTATGACTTTTCCATGCTGACGGGTCTCGACGTGGGAGGCCGGCCGATCCCATACGATTTTGATATGGGCAAGTGGGAGGCAGCTTGGACTTATCTTCTTGGAGCCCATCCGCCGACCTATAGATCGACATGCATGGTCAGGTACACCTTGTTTACCGAGCAGTACAGGAGGACTACGCCCATGACCGTTGAGGCCATAGAGCAATATGCCTGGGCTTTCTGATGTTCCTTCTCAGGACGACACTGTTCTCCGACAGGGGGAACACGGTCAGGCTCTATCTTCTCAGCGCTCTGGTAGACCTATCACAGGTCCGGCACTTTGATTGGGGTGGCGCTGGCTTTGCTACCCTTTACTTCTACATGAGCACGACCTCCAGCGGGCGCGGGACATAGTAGGTGGCTACTAGAGAGCCTAGGAGGTACCTTCTGCCCTCTTGATTTTTATTTCTGCTTTCCATTACTTGTACACTGCGCACTGCACATATTGCATATTACATTCTGTACTCTGCATTCTGTATTTTCTGTACATTCTGTATTCGCATTCTGCACTCAGCATTCTACATTCGGTATATTCTGTATTCTCATTCTGCACTCAGCATTCTACATTCTGTATATTCTGTATTCTCATTACCACTATCTTGCCTTTCACAGCTGTGGGTTTACGCCTACTTCCCGATGCTTGCCCCCGAGCTTGAGGTCAAGGCACTGCTCGAGATACCGTACTCACGCAGATTCAAGGGTCGGTGCCGGCCCAGGCCCCGGGAGACATTACCATATCTCTGGCAGTATTTTGACACTGTGCGGGTGACCGAGGTAAACCAGAACTCTCAGTTCTTCATGTTTTCTGCTTTGATTCATCTTGCATATTTATGACATCTAATCAATTCATGCACTTGCTATCCGCAGATCACTTGGCAGCCTTGGCTGGCGATGCTAGGGTATTCTCGGTTCCAGTTCACAGGGGCATGGGGCGCCTCCCGATATAGGATTTTGTATGAGAGACTAGTCGGTAGAGCCTGGTTTCTCGGGGAGCGCCTCATGCACCAGACGATGGGTAATCTCGCTCAGGAGATTCCTTTGCCGCCTCCACCGGACATGCAATCCACAAAGAGTCTCACTCCCCGGGAGACTGACTACCTCATGCTGGGTGTTGACGCAGTTCTTTTCCTGGAGGAGGGGGAGTACGCGACATACCGCCATACATACTTGATGCCTCCACTAACAGGTGCCCGTACTCCCACGAGAAGAGCTACTGATATGCCGTCATTGAGTCACGCCCGAGTTGCAGACATTCCCTCGACTAGCAGGGCCAGTGCTTCGGGAGGTGGGAGTAGGGGGATCCCCCCCATTAGGTAGTGTGCTGGATGGCCAGATCTTCCGACCGTGCTGACAAGCTGGAGGTATGGGACGCCTTACCAGATTCCACTGGAGCCTCTATTAGCCGATCATCGATATGTTAGTGACCCTGACTCACCACCGATATGCTCCACAGTTTTCATTTATCATTTAGATATTTAGACATTCATTCATTCACTGATGACTTGAACTTGCATCTACAGCCTCCCAGAGAATATACTGAGGGGTTGCTCGGGATGGTAGCCTCACTCAAGAGTATGGTCTTGCGGAGGGAGACGCTGTTGTACGCCTCCGGCATTGTGGTACTTTTCAATTCCTTTGTATTTATCATACTTCTGATGACATATTAAAACTAAACATTTCATTGCACTGATTCACTGCATGTGTAGAGCACATCCGACACATCACATTCACATACTATATCTGCATGCACACACTCTATGTACTATTCTTGCATCTGATATCTGATACACACACTCTAGCTGATGTATTCGAAACTGCCTTTTCTGGCCGCACCACTACAGGCCGAGCCATCTAGGCCTTCTCGAGCAACTGGGAGAGAGGTCTCGACTCGCGGCCGAGGGAGGAGTAGAGCACCTGCCAGACATAATGACAAGTCCAGCAAGGAGGTGGAGTTAGCACAACCCCAGTTAGAGACATCTGCAGGTAGAGATGACGACTCCGGTACCGGTTCTGAGGAGGAGGTGACGCCAAGGAGGATTCCAAGGATGGCGACTCCGATTCAGATGGTGGTGCTGGCGGCGGTGGTACAGAGGCTGCTCAGCCGAAGAGGATAAAGGGGGCCTCTTGACCTTGAGTCAGATAGCACCGAAGCAAATGTTTTGCTTTATTTTCTGTTTACTAGTAGTTGTAGCACATTGTACAGCGTTAGGCAGTTTTATTTTCCTTAAAACTTGTACCCTGTTGTAAAATGTTGTAAAAAGAAAACATGATGGAATGAAAACATCTTTTCATTCAACAAGTGTTATATTTGTATTCTAAGCATCGCATCGCATCATTTTGTACAAAAATGAAATTGAATGGAAATTGAACATTCATGTATTGCCAAGTCAGGTAGTGAACCAACATAACAAACTAAACAACTTAAAACAATAAACAACAACAAGACTTCAACAAGTTTACAACTTGATAAGCAAAGAGCAACAACTCGATAAATAAACCACGATAACTCGATAATCAAAGAGCAACAACTTGATAATCAAAGAGCAACAACTCGATAAGCAAATGCATTTTAGACAAACAAAGTGACAAAACGCATCCGAAATAGCAGTAAACTCATATCTTCAGCATTCTCAAAACATAGGAAAGCTAGAGACTCCCTTCCGGAGACAAAAAGGTGGCTGCAGACCACTTTCTGCTCATGGCCGACCACTAAAAGGGCCTGCCGACTGCTTTTTTGGTCTGCCGACCAGAAAAAGTGGCAGGCCAACTAGTTTTTCTGGAGACGTCTAGATTCTTGCCACATGTCCTCTAAACAGTGCCTTATCGTCCATAAAGGTTCCAGCTTCGTGGTTCCCTCATTTTAACTCAGTTTTCCACTAAAATGGAAGCATTTCTTGTCCAAAATCTCACAAATTGAATTGCCAACTTGGATGGCTTGGAAAAGTTGAATTTTCAGAGCTTCGGCATAAATGCACTATTCACGTTGAGTCGCACCCCTCTGCGTTTTCCGTTCCTTCATGCCGCGACAAGATGTTGGAATCCGGTAACTTACGTCTTTAGCTTTGGCGGACAAGAGATGTCTTCCAATTTCGAAGACTTCTAAGCTTTGATGGAATCCGAGGGTAATGAAGAAATCTTGCCCTAGTTCTGCTTCGGCCACGTCCAAGCCTTAGGACGGATGTGCGGGCTTACTTTGCATGACGCTCGATCATTGATTTGTGACGGAGAACTAGACATTCCGAGCTTGATTCATCAATTTTCTGATGCCGGTGACCGCGGCGATCATGACTGGCAGGGTTTCCAGTGACATGCACTTTGTTTGTGCATGTTGTCACATTTCTTGCCTGCCCTAGGCTCCGGTGGGTTTAGTGCCCATTTGATTGAGGTTGCCGAGGGCTTGAAGGAGGGCAAGAGCTGCATCGCCTTGACACTAGCTGAGACACTGATGGGTTTGGATGCCTTCCATCGCCGAGAGACGACTGGATTCGCGGGGAGTCCACTACTGCTGCAGGTAATGTTTCCCACCCTATCTCGCATATATTTCTCACATCACTTGGCCCTCAGGCTCGGTTTTTATCTCAACACCCTTTTCTCACTTTTGTTTCAACGTATACCTCTCTATTCTTTAATCTCTCATTTTTCATCCCTCCCCAGGTATGGTTGATGGATAAGTTGAAGGTTGTGGACTCATGCCCAGCATATTCAGCTCACGGCTATTTCTTCCGGCGATGTCTAGTTGATGCCCCTGATAAGGGATGGTGGTTCGAATGGATGTGCAGTTTGTCTACTCTCGACATTGCTTGGCGCTGCCCTTGGCTCAATTTACCGGCGGTGAGCTACAGTATGACTCGCCAGCCCGGGATTCTTTTGATCGGCCTGACACACTATGTCCTTTACTTCCCATTTCGATTCTGACGCCAATTTGGGCATGATCAGACTTGCCCAAAAGAGGGGATAGAGTACCCTACTGCATTTCCAGTCTGAGGGGCACAACTATCTCGGTATGCCAATACATGGAGGATGAGAGAGCTCCTGGCCCCCGCTCCATTTTCAGTTACATCCTCTCTGATGAGTGCATAGCTTGGCTTTATGAAGAGGCGCAGGTTGGGACTACTTTGGCATCAGAGGCTTCGACCAGCTCTGGGAGGGGGTACAGGAACACCTAACTTGTCCATGCCTCGAATTTATTGCTTTGTCAGTACTTTCAAGTTTTCTTTATGAATGTAATAAAAAGCAACTTCAATTTGTATTCAAGAGCAGGAAAGCTCTATACTAAAATCAATGTAATTGAAGATTGTGGGTACGGAAAATTTTTCGTTTGGTCTAAAAATGGTCTAAGTCGTAAAAAGATTAATTTGAGCAAAATCAACTTTTATTAAAACTTTCCAAAACCATTTTCAATATAGATCACAACTGGACACCGGATCCCATCCACTGGAAAGTTGCCCCTAGTTAGAATAGCATTGCACTGGAGATCCCAACCGAGCTCTTGAATGCAGAATAGACAGAGATGACCAACATGATCACATGGACAAAGTCGATTTGCAAGTGTTTATGGCTGGACTTCAGAATGAAGTTGCCTACGTATCCTAAAGATGGGAATCAAGCCTTATGTAGTTCGACTCGAGTTCACTCATGTATTAACACTCTTCTTTTGTGCTCTTGATTTTGCCAAGGCCACCCTTTCTGGGTTTTCAACCTTGCGAGCTCAGTTTTTATTATTTCAAATCTTTCATGCTCTAACTTTTGCCTAGGTCACCCTTTCGGGTTTTCGGCCTAGCGAGCCACTCAGGGATAGTACTTCTTCAACTTGTCCATGTTGATCGGCTGGGAGAACTCTAGGCCATCTAGGTCCATCAGAACGACAGCTCCGCCTGACCAGATAGACTTGATGATGTAAGGGCCAGTCCAATTAGGTCTGAACTTGCCCCTAGGGTCGTGGATGGGAGCTCGGTTGTCTTTGAGCACTAGATCCCCTTCCTTCAAATTCCTGGACTTAACCTTCTTGTTGAAAGCCTTGGCAATTCTTTGTTGATAACCCTGAACGTGATACAGTGCTTTCAGCCTTCTCTCGTCAAAGAGCATGAGTTCTTCAAACCTGCTTTGCTGCCAATCTGCCTTGGCTATCTGACACTCAGCCAATACCCGTAATGACAGAACCTCAACTTCGATAGGTAGAACAACCTCCATCTCATAAACCAATGAATACGGAGTTGCCCCAGTAGAAGTTCGAATTGAAGTTCGATAGCCCCAAGAGCAAATGGCAGCTTATCTGGCCAGTCCCTGTAGGTTTCCACCATCTTCTGCAGAATGTGCTTGATGTTCTTGTTGGCGGCCTCAACAGCTCCATTGATTTGCAACCAATATGTAGATGACTTACGAAAAGCCACATTGTACTTCTCCAACAAGTCGATCACCCCATTCTTGAAGTGGGAACCATTATCCAAAATAATCTCATTCAGGACCCCGTAGCGACAGATGATGTTGTTCCTGATGAACTTAGCGACATGCGATGCCTTCAACACCGCGTAAGATTGGGCCTCAACCCACTTCGTGAAGTAGTCTATCGCTACCAGAATATACTCATGCTCGTTGGACCCCTTTGGAGTAACAGCCCCAATTACATCAATTCCCCAAGCAGAAAACGTCCATAGCGAAGTCATGTTGTACAGCTTCGACGATGGAATGTTCATGCGGTTTGAATGGATCTGACATTTGTGGCATCGCCGAACAAAGCCAGTACAATCCTCCTCCATGGTGGACCAGTAATAACCCTGTCTAAGGATCTTCCGGGCTAGCATCACCCCGCTCATGTGCGCTTCGCACTCTCCTCCATGGATGGCCTCCATCAGGCGCTTAGACTTTTCAGCATCAACGCATAGCTTATGCATCCCGAGATGACCCCTCTTGTATAGTTTACCTCCGCAGATGATGAACTGAGCATCCATTCTTCGAATTACCCTCTTATCTTTGGTATTTGCCCCTGGTGGATACGCCTCTTTTTCCAAGAAGTTCCAAACATCGTAATACCATGGATTCTCATCTTGTACTTCATCTATGGCAACAATCAGCTCGTAAGCCGGCATGAATTTCTGTTCGATGATGATTGGACGCATCCGGACTCCGAAAGGGATGTCTATCATAGAAGATAGACTTGCTAATGAATCAGCGAACCTGTTGTTCTCTCTTAACAGATGGGTGAAATTCAGTTTCTCAAACCGAGGAATCAGAACGTCCAAGGTCTGGTCATAGATTCTCATTTTTTCTTCTTCCACTTTTCAATCTCCTTTAGCTTGAGATACAACAAGGTTCGAGTCCCTAATGACGTCCAACCATTTTGCCCCTAGTTCTAGGGCGGCTTCTAGTCCAACAATACATGCCTCATACTCTGCCTCATTGTTCGACACTTTGAACTGGAGTTTGAATGCTAGAGGAGTGTGAGAATTGTCGGGTGCTATCAGTAACACCCCTATCCTATACCCGTATTGGTTTGACGCTCCGTCAAAGTACATCGTCCAAGTCTCTTCTTTGACATGCAAAATGGCCTCCTCTAGGAATAGATACTCAACTGCTTCGTCCCCTTCAACTGGGTGATCGGCTAGGAACTCCGCTATCGCTCTCCCTTTCACTGACTTGCGCGTCATGTACTTCAGATCAAATTAAAAAGCAGAAGCAACCAACGGGCTAGCCTACCCGTAAGTGTCGGTTTCTTGAAAATATATTTGATAGGATCTAATCTCGAAACTAGTATTACAGAGTGAGTTAACAGGTAGTACCTCAGCTTCCTGGTAACCCATACCAAGGCCAGACAAGCCTTCTCCAGCGGAGTGTAGCGGGTTTCATAATCCAACATTTTCTTGCTTAGGTAGTAGATAGCTTTCTCCACTTTGTCCTCAGACTCCTGTGCAAGCATGCAGCCCATTGTAGTTTCAGTCACTGAAAGATACAGAATCAACGATTTCCCCGGCTCAAGCGGTGACAACACAGGTAGGTTCTGTAAATATTGCTTGAAGCAACTTGGCATCGGTCATCCCATTGGACCTTCTATCCTTTTTTCAGGAGACCAAAGAGTGGTTCACAAGTCAAGGTTAATTTTGCAAGAAACCGTCTTATGAATTACACTTTACCCAGAAAGCCTCGCACCTCCTTTTCAGTCCTCGGTGGTGGCATTCCTAAGATGGCCATGATTTTAGAAGTATCGACCTCGATACCTCTCTGTGTGATCAAGAACCCCAGCGTTTTCCCTGCTGTAACACCAAATGTACATTTCTGAGGATTCAGCCACAACCGATACTCTCTAATCCGTTGGAAGAATTTCTGCAAGGCGGTGTAGTGACCCTCTCTTTCCTTGGACTTGATAATCATGTCATCCACGTACACCTCAACCTCTTTATGGATCATGTCATGCAAAATTGTGGTCGCAGCCCGTTGATACGTAGCCAAAGCATTCTTCAGCCCAAACGGCATCACCCTATAACAATAGGTTCCCCATGGGGTGGTGAAAGCAGTCTTCTCCCGGTCTTTTGGTGCCATCAAAATCTGATTATAGCCTGAAAAGCCATCCATGAATGAGAGCAGCTCATGCCTAGCAGTGAAATCCACTAATTCGTTGATATGTGGTAGAGTAAAGTCGTCCTTCAGACTGGCTTTGTTCAAATCCCTGAAGTCCACACATACCTGAATTCTACCGTCCTTCTTCGGCACTGGAACTATATTGGCCAACCATGTTGGGTATTCAGATACCAGCTGGAACCCTGTGTCAATTTACTTGGTGACCTCTTCTTTGATCTTGAGAGCCCAGTCCGGGCGGATTCTTCGGAGTTTCTGCTTAACAGGTCGGGCCTCTGGGTCAAGAGGGATCCGGTGCTGTACAATCTCAGGATCGATTCCAAGCATGTCTTCGTAGGACCATGTGAAAACATCTTTGAAATCTTTTAATAAAGCGACTAAGTGCCCGCGCTCCTTCGAATACAACATGGACCCAATCTGCACCAGTCGCGGGTCTTTCTCAATACCAACACTAATTGTTGTGATTTCATAAACCAAGGGTTTAACAAACCTCTCCTACTCTTGATCAAGCAAATATTGCAAAATCGGAGGAATTTCTTCCTCGTTGTTTTCATCAAAATTTTGAAAATCCTGATTAATGCAATAAATTAAAGGCATAGAAAAGTACTCGGGAGCCATAGCCGTACCATTCTCATTAATAACATCCAGTCCGTTTGATTCCTCTGTTACAACAGACTCAAAGGAAAAAGAAAAAGACGACCTAGACAGGACTGTGGCATCCGAGTTGTCACCCCCAAGAATACCGGACTTAGACTCAGACGAGCTGGAACCTGATTCCGACTCCACAGACTCAGTGGAATCAGATTCCGGCTCACTACCTAACTCGGTGCTGCTCGATAAAAAGCCCTCCTCGTATTTCCAGACGAGGGAGGGTGCGATGGATGCATCTAGAATGTTTGAAGATGGACCCACAGTCGCTTCATTTCCGATCATGGACACTGAGATGTCATCCCCCAAGCACTCCTGTGTGATCTGAGCATCTGAGAGTAGACAAGCCAATGCTAGCCCCATTGCAGTCTCTGTATTCTCCGAATCCTCCTTGAACTGCTCAGCCTCAGCTGGTGGGTCTGTCTACTCTTCGGCAACGTCATCCCCGGACAATTGCAAGTCAAAGAAAATCTCAAACCCCGGCAAGCGCCGTCTCTCTGCATTTAACCATGGCTCTGGGAAGCTACAGAACGGGAAGTTCTCCCTCTCCCGGACAAAGCGTCCATTCAGGGTACCCTGGATAGATCGGTGCATCAACTCATAATGCTTCCCGACCTGCTTGGCTCTGGCTCTTCCGACCATCTCTTTTCCCTTCCTCGCCCAATCCTCTTTGGTAGGCAGATAACCTAAGCCAAAGGTATATGGGTTGTGCGGCACTTCGGCTGATGTTGCAACGCCTTTCCGGCCACTTCGCCCTATTCCCATCCCGGGGATGTGCTGGAGCTTGTTCATAATGTAAACAAACTGTGCGTTGACGTATAACCCCTCATCAACAGCTAGGATGTTCTGTACAACCCAGGCCTCAGCTAGGGTGAACCCTGACAAAAACACATCCTCCGCGCCATGCTCAATCTCCAGAACTGGTGTAGTAACCTCTGGCGGCGGATGGATTGAAGAATTCCAAAAAATGATGGCTACCCCCTTTCCATAGGGGTACTTCAACATTTGGTGGATAGTGGAAGAGACCGCCTTTACCTGGTGCAGCCACGGCCACCCCAAGAGTAGATTGAAGGTTGCCGAGACATCCAAGACATGAAAGTCAATATTCTATTGCCCTGGACCAACTTGAGTTCGAATCTGTACAGTCCCCATCACCTCTCTGCTAGTATTGTCGTAGGCCCTTATCACCTGGGCAGTAGGCACAAAATTTGTAGGCTTCAACCCGATAGCATATGCCATCATCGACGGGCACACATTGATAGTAGCTCCTGTGTCAACAAGGACTACCAATATCCATTTCTCCCTACACTCGATAGAGATGAAGAGAGGTTTGTTATGATCTGAGCCCTCAGGCGGCAGTTCCTTGTCAGTGAAGGTCAACGTTAGGGAAGCTCCTCCTGAAAAAACCTGCCCTACTAACTGTTCGGGCATGGTGTCAATTGAAAGTTTCACCTTGTCCATGGTAGAAAGGACAACTTGCCTGTGAACTCTTGAGGCCATAAGCAGTCCCCAGATGGAGATGTCTATTTGGATTTCCTTAAGCTGTTTCAGCACAGCCTCTTTCTCGAGCCGTTTTTCCTTCTGCCTCACCGTTTCTTTGTCCTTTCTGGACGCCTCTGGTTGATCTAAGTGTGGGGGCTTGAAGTACTGCCCCCTCCTCGTCATATGATCCACCTCTTCAATATACCAAGTATCATCAGGTTGATTATGCCCTAATCCTCATCGGTGTGGGCAAGACGTAAGTCGTGGTCTTCCCACCACATACCGTTGGCAACCGACAGACACCTGTCCGGTTCCGTTGCAACTGCTCCTGTGCTGCACATTCCATTTTTGTGTTCGCAGCACATTCCGTCCCCGTAGGGGCTTTGGCCTTTCTAGCCCTCTCCAGATCTTCAATCTTTTCCTGCTTAAACTGCTTCAGTGCAGCCTGTTGTTCAGTATCTTCTGTATTCAAACTGCCTGGATCCCGAGCAAAATTCTTAACACCGGTGCTCTCTGGCGATTTCTCCTGATTCTCGGCCATTTCGACCACTAATGATGTCCTAGTTCCTGATTGCCCCTGTTCTAGCTGAGGTTGTTCAACAACATTCGGCTGGTCGTCGAGCCACCCAGTATTCTCTACTGACCCATCCAAGTCAAACTAGTTGACAGTCACGTCCGCTGAGTCCTGCTCTTCAAAGAACTGCAGATTTGCGATGTCTTCTTCCAGCTCTGCCAAGTCATCTAACCCCTTATTAGGTTCATTCTCCCGAACTACACAGATCTCTGCCCCAACTGGCAGTTCTATCCTCGGCTTAATCTGGCCCGTTGATGTGATGTAACCACTCGGGTTGTACACGAAGCCTGCAGATCCCTTTGGCTCTGAATCATCATTCCCCTCTGCCCCTAAAGTCATCCATGTCCTATGTTCGATAGTCACCACCACCGGTTTAGGTTGGGTTTGGGAGGTGCTCAATATGCACAAATCCATGCTATCCGGAATGAAAACCTCCGGCTTGGGTAGGTGGGAGGGCGTGATATATATACTAGGGTCGTATGACACAACCCTGATTTGGATCAGGTTGATGCGTTTAGGTGGTAGAGCTTGGTTATGTGGTTTGAGAGGGTTGGTTGTGACATTTGGTTTTTTTGGAGGTGCCATCACCCTATTGTCAATGAGATCCTGGATCTCGTGACGCAGTCTAAAGCACTGGTCAGTGTCGTGACCATGCTGTTGGTGAAAGGCACGGTATTTGGCTGGGTTATGGGAAGCAGGAAGTTTGTCTGGTAATGGCCGCGGCTCCAGGGGCTTCAAATGCCCTTTCCTGATCAGAACCCCCAGAGCTTTGGACAGGGGCATGTATAGTGGAGTAAAGGTTATTTGACCTCGGGGTGCATATCTGGCTATTTGTGAGCTACTTCCGGACGCACCAGTGAATGGTGTGGCTGTGAGTGTTTTTGATGGGGTAGTGGTGGTGACCATACCCACATCTGAAGTTTTGGCAGCTGCAGTATTACTCGTGCCTGCATTCGTACTGCGGGAAAATGCCCTCTTGGGCTGCTCTCCCTCGTGATCAATGAGGTCCTGCTTCATGGTGTCCTCAATTTGCACCCCAATCTCGTGTAAATCCGCAAAGGTGGGAAGGGGGAGGACGATCATCTTTTGCATTAGCTTAGGTTGGAGGTTGCGCACAACCATCCGAATCTGATCCTTGTCGACCGGCTAGATGGTCATCATCGAAGCCTTGGCCCTCCAATAGGTTACGAAGTCGGAGAAGCTTTCTTTTGGCTCCTGTCTGGTTGTCTCAAGATCACGAGTTGTGATCTCGATCTGCGTGTTGTAGGAGTATTGAGCTACAAAGGCCTCATCCATTTCCTCTCAACTTCTCTTGATAGAATCCTCCAGTTTTGCGTACCAAATAGCTGCAACACCCGACAGGGTCCGGCCGAATAGGGAAAGCTTCTGCAATCTGGAGAGGCCCATCGGTCTTAGGATATCTGAGAACAACCGCAGGTGCACCATGGGATCCCCAGAACCGTCAAAGCGGTCAATGTGCGGCATCTTGAACCGATCCGGCAAAGTCACCATCGAATTGGTATATCCATCCTCTATGTCGGGTATGGAATTAGCGCCTTGAGCCTTCTTGAACAGCTTTTCTAGCTTGCTCACTTTCAGCGCTGTCAGATCCACCTCGAATTCAAATGGTGCATCCACTAGATTAGTCGGTGCTTTGGACAGTTGAGGTAGGATTGGGGTTAGAACTTGCCCTGTTGGGATGTCCGTATTTTCCTGGACATTTGCAGTATCCCCGAGTGTTGGAACTCTAAGTGGGGGTGGAGGTGGATGCGAAGTAGATACTCTGGCTTGCTGTGGTTGTTGCTGCTGCTGCAGTCTGGCAATCAGCTTCGTCTGTTAAGCCACAACCTCGGCCTGACGTGCGGCAGACTCTGACTGGCGGGCAGCTTCCCACTGCATGGCCTATATAGTCTCTTGAAGCTGACTCATCATCTCTTCCATGCTTGCCATAAGATGCTGATCTAATTGAACGACATGTACATCTCTCTCTGTGATAGAAACTGAAACCTCAGCCTGACTACTCACTGGCGGGGTGGATAAGGACCACTGATTCGGTAACCGCTGTACTGATGAACTGCGCCTTACTGACCTCCGTCTAATAACCGGGGGTAATGGAAAGAACACCGGTTGTTCGTCTATCAGATCCTCGGATCAATGAAGTCTTCGACCTCTAACCCAGAGTGCTTGGGAAATATCTGCCTGGTCGGAAGCAATCGTGCAAAACTACCTTACAAAAAGATAAATAAAGCATAATAAGAAAACAAACAACCAGAAAACGGATAGCATAACAGCTTAAATAAAGACAACACACAGTTGGCATTTGTAAGCTGAATACACTGTTCTCAAACACTGATCACTGTTCCCAAATCACTGCCCCAAATCTGATACCCTTAGGTAAAACTAATTCCCGAAATACTGATTCCCGCAGGTCTGATACCCAGACTTGCAAACTGATACGTGTATTCCTATAGAGGCACACTCTAAAAGCACAGAGCAAGCAAGTAAGAGCCAAAACACCCCTATGGAGGGGTTGGGTTTCCTTGTCTTATCTTGTCAGGAGCTAGGGTTTCACTACGCACACAACGGTTTCAAACAACCTACAATCGAGTAAGCAACCTGTCCTAGTTTGGAATAGTCACTATGGATTCCGATATGCACTAGGTCGAATGGTCAAAAAGGGTGCCCCGGTAAAGACCAAGGTTTGTGTTCCCGTCGTGGCAGAGCCCGCAACCGGTCAGCCTTATGGCATGCTTCTCAAAGCGAGCCTCCGGTAAATCGTTCAGGAATAGCGTACGGCAAACAGGGTGTCCTAGGCACACCAATGCAAATGCAATGCAAAGAAGCGCATAAGTGTAAACAAAACAACATATCATAAGTTCGAGTCAAGTTCTCTAAATCCCCAGCAGAGTTGCCAGAAACTGTAGACCGCCCAGAACTCCGCTCTGCGCGCAATGGCGCGACTCATTGTTTTTAGCTACTACAGTTCGGACTCATGTCACGGTTCTGAATCTAATCTCACAAAGTGCAATGTAAGACTGATAAATCACCAAAGAGTCCAAATCTGACAAATCGTTTTGGAAAACAGATTTTAATCAAGAAGTGCCAAACATGGACTGCTTTGCCAGATTTCAGAGCCGCCACCTAAATATTTTATTTTTGGGAAATTTAGGAAACCTTGACTCGTGCCTAAGGCCACGTGTCCATCATCACCAAAGTTGCCTCGGCTCGAGAACTTGGGTACGAGAGGGAAAGGTCATGCAATAAGCACCCCTACTCGCCCGATCAAAGATCGGCCTTTACTAACATGATATGTTGTTTTTTGAAAACACATGCATTCTTATTCCGATTATTAATCTAGAATTACTATGTGATGTACACAACATACAAGTATAGACTAAATCGCTTACGTTGGAACAAAGCATCTCATGTTTGTTTGTTTGAAAATGGTTTGAAAGTTGCTGCTCACAAGTAGGATAAGTCGTGGATTTGCCACCCTCAAGTGGGCTTAGGAAAACATGATTTTGTCACTTCAAGTGGGCTTAAAACTCGCATTTTGATAAATTGTTCCAATGCACAATGGTCGAGAAGCCAAGATTTCGTAATTCAATGTAAATGAATGCACAAATAACACATAAAGCCTTAACCTCTATCATGCATGATCAAGAGTGTCGGCGACCGAGAATTGAGGCACGTTTCATCACTTCAAGTATGAAATGTCCCTCGTTTCTCGTGTTTGGACTAACACCCTATCAAAACACAATGCAATGCATGCACATGGAAATACAATGCAATGCATGTAAGCAAACAACAATGCAATGAAACAAGCATGTAAACATGAGGCAATGCAACAAGCATGTAAACACAATGTAATGCAACCAATGCTCAACCTAGCAATGATAATGGCATGCAAACACAATGCTATGTAACATCAGCATGCAAATAACAAAACAATGCAACCGATGCTAGAAGGGCATGCAACACAATGCTCAAATGAATGAACCAAGCATGGACAGAACTCAAATAGGTCAAAACAAGGACCAAAACATGCTGAGATGGGATCTCAAAGGCCTAAGCATGCATGCATACAAGCTAGGCCACAAACAAGGCAACGATGCACAACCCTTAGAAGCACTCAAAGGGTGAAAGAAATGGGAACATGGCAATACTATATGCTCTGAAATGCCAGGTTAAATGATGCCAAATCGTGCACATGTCACAAATGAAGCATGCTATGGTGCTCAAAACTCAAGGCTAGCAAGGCCAATTGCACTACAGCTATGCAATGCATGAAGCATATGGCCAATATAACCCAAAACAGTCCTAGAGCATGTTAAAATGATGCTAAAACATGCATGGAAGGAAGCCAAAATGAGCTAGCATGGTGAGCATGAAGCATGACGGATGCAAGGCCAATAAGGAGGATTACATTACACCTACCAAGACCAAGCATGAGATGGCTTCGCCAACAAAAATTAGAGTTACGTCATGGCAAAATAACCCCAAATACACACCAAAATGATAGCTCGCAAGCTTAGGCCTGATGGCATACACAATGGCTCATGTTTAAGGCACAAAGTACCAACCCTCCAATGCATTGAAAGAGTGACAGATGCAAGTGTATGACCACACTACATGCACTAAAATCACATATGAAATGATGCCAAGTCATGAAAATAGCTCAAGCAGTGCATGCTAGTGGACTCAATACACAAAGCTAGTGAGCTAGAATGCACTATGGCTATACAAAGCAAGGCATGCATGACCAAGAAAACTCAAATCAGAGCTAGAGCATTTTAAAACATGAACAAAATCTTTTTAGAGTTAAGCCAAAAGCATGCTAGAATGATGGTCCAAAGCATGATACACATTAGGCTAGTGAACGGAAATGCACTACAAGTGGAAGGAGCATGCAAAGGGCTATCAAACCAACCCAAAAAAGATCTAAGGCATGTTAAAACAACACCAAAAACCCACTGAGATGGACTCAAAACTTGCTAGAAGGACATGTTACTTCATGAAGCACACAAAGCTAGTTTGTAAGGATTACACTACAAGTGTAAATAGCATGCATGTGGTGACAAAACCAAGTCAAAAAAGTGGTATGCCATGTCAAAACAACCCCAAAAACAAGTTGATAATAAGCCAACACAAGCTTAACAAACATGCTCAAAGATGAGGCATACAAGGCAAGCAACCAAGATACGAGGAGAGGGGATGACCCTCTCCTATTTGGGACCTCAAAACACCCTTTCCACCACAGAAATTCCCCTGAGTTTTAGTGGTGAGAAGGCTAAAAGAAGGTGGTCCCAATAGCTTAAAAGAATAGCACAAAACATAGCCAAACAGGGCACAAAAGGGTGGTAGACCACCCCCAACACAAAAGAGCCCTTAAACGAACATTACAAGCATGCAAAATAAGAACTTTTTGTAGTAGAAAATTAGGCCTAAAACAACATGCAAATAGAGCCAAAAGCTTAATCAAAACCAAGGGTTAAGAGGTTAGAAGCTCACCCATGTAGAACCACTTCAAAGTTGCAACTCCAGCAAACTTTTTGAACCAAAACCAATCCAAAAACTCCAAAACCAACCTTAAAGTGCCTCAACTCCAAGAGTATGGTGTTTCACTATGTGTTTGTGTGCAAAAGTGTGAAGAATAAGCACTTTCAAGCACAAAACAAGAGAGAAATGAGAAATATAGATGTAGATGATATGTATAGCTCTCAAGCAACTTTTCTGAACCTAAGGCAAGAGGGGGGAGGTTCTCCTTTATAGAGAACCAAAGTTCAAGCTTGTTGAACAAGCTTAAGGTCTAAAGCCATCCCTCCATAGTGTATGTAGGATGGCTTCTATGCCCACCAACTGTCACAGCTGGCAAGAAAAGATCTTCAGAAAGGTGCTGGAAAGCTGCCGACCACTTGAAGTGGTCGGTCGAGCACCACAAGTGGTCTGCAAGGGAAGAAAGTGGTCAGCAAGGGTGGAGGAGTGGTTTGCACACTGAACGCAAGCTAATGGCATGGTGACCGACCACTTTTGATGGTCCAAAGACCAAGAAGACCAGTTGGACGACCAAAAAATTGGCTGGCGGGAAGAAAAGTGGTTTTTAGGGAGAGAAACTGGTCTCCCACCCTTATTCCACCCTCCAAGCAAGGAAAACAAGGTTTGTGCCAAAAACAAACCAGAAAGGATGAAAGACGAAAGTCCGCAGGTCAAGACGCGTAGCCGAAAACCACGAAAACTAGTCTACGGGCACAAAAAATGGTCTACGAGGGAAAAGTGGTCTACGAGACCTCTGTGTCCCTCAAGGAAAAGGCAACAAGACATGGTTCAAAAACCAGGCCAATAGGAGAATGTTAAGCGGTCCCGAGACAAGGCACGAGGCCGAAGGCTCCGAAAACCAGAAACTAGTCTCCAAGAGGGAAAAGTGGCCTACGAACCACAAAAAGTGGTCTCCAAGACCTCAGTGTCCCTCTAGGCAAGGGAAAACAAGGTTAGGTTCAAAACCAAACTAAGAGGGAAGCAAGACAAGGCGCTCGACCAAAGGCTTTGAAAATCGGAAACTGGCCTACCAGAGGGAAAAGTGGTCTACGACCACAAAAAGTGGCCTACGGACCTCTCTCTATCTCTCCAGGCAAGGTCAACAAGGCTTGGTCCACGAACCGAGCCAAAACACAAAGAGTTCAGAGGCCCAGAGGCAAGGCACTCAGCCAAAAACTCCGAAAACTCGAAACGAGCACAAACATGCACAATCATCGAGTGCTCAAACGATGACATCTGAGTTTTAAGGTCGGTAAAAAATAGGGTGTCTACACTGACTTATGCTTTAGACTTCGTCATGAGATTCAAGATCTCTTTGACAACAAAGTGATAGTGCCTCCTGAGAAGCCAAACGTCACTACAAACCCTCTCCCATCACATAACCAACCGCCACCACCCAGGCAAGTAAACCTGATGCAAACAATGGCCGTTCCATACGACCCCAGCATATACATCACTCCCTCCTACCTGTCTAAGTAGGTGTTGTTCATCCCAGAAAGCACAAACTTGTGCATGATGAGCACGTCCATATCCCAACCTGAACCCGTGGTAGTGGCTGTGATAGAAAAGGGTATGCCTAAGAGCTCTGTGAGCTTAACTGATGAAGAGTACAACCCTTGCCACTTTATTGCGCTAGCCAGTCAAGCCAGACCGAGGTTGGAATTACTGAAGGGAACTGAGGTTAATGTCGTCCGGGAGGACGGGCCAAGTCAGGGGTTGGATGATTTAGCAAAGCTTGAGAATGACATCACTAATCTGTAATTTTTCAACGAGCAGGATCCGGGGGATGTACGTATCAACTGGTTTGACCAGAATGGATCAACAGATAATGCCAGATGGCTTAGTGATGAGCCAGATATTGATAAGGGGTCTCAACCAAAACAGGGATAGTCTGAAACAGAAACGTTTGCAACGGCGGGAACGATCGACAACAAGAGAGGGTTGCTGGAGAGCACCGGTACTGAGAATTTTGCTCAAGAATTGAGTAGCATTTGTACAGCTAATACAGAACAGGACGCCGCGCTGAAGCGATTCAAACAAGAAAGGATCGAGATTGATTAGAGGGCTAGAAAAGCCAAAGCCCGCATGGGGACAGAATGTGTTGTGAACACGGAAACAATTACGGTGAAATCGGACAGTTATTTGTCGGTTGCCGAGGGAATGTGGTGGGAAGACGATGATTTGCATATGGCCCATACTGATGAAGACTGGGGATAGAATCTCCCAGATGATATGTGGTATACTGAAGAAGTCGACCACATGAATCGGAGTGGGAAGTACTTCAAGCCTCCACATTAGGACCAGCCAGAGGCATCAGGAAAAGACAAGGAAACAGAGAAGCAGAAAGACAAACTGTTGGAGGACAAAGTTGTGCTGAAGCAGCTGAAAAAGATTCAAGCAGACATCTCTGTCTGGGGATTACTCATGGCCTCACGGGTGCATAGACAAGCCATCCTATCAGCAATGGATAAGGCTAAGCTCTCTATTGATACAACCCCTGAGTAGTTAGTGGGATCGGTTTTCCCAGGTGGCGCATCACCGACTTTGACCTTCACAGATAAAGAATTGCCGCCTGAGGGCTCTGAGCACAACAAGCCGTTATACATCTCTATGGAGTGTAAAGAGAAGTGGATACTAGTTGTCTTAGTTGATACGGGATCTGCAATTAATGTGTGTCCGTCGCGTACGACCTATGCCATCGGTTTGAAACCAGCAGATTTCGCACCAACAGCCCAGGTGATTCGAGCTTATGACAATACAAGTCGGGAAGTGATGGGGACAGTATGGATCAGAACTCAGGTTGGCCCGGCATAGCAGGACATCAAGTTCCACGTTTTGGATGTTCCAGCCACCTTCAACTTACTCCTTGGACGGCAGTGGCTGCACCAAGAAGGAGTTGTCTTTTCCACTTTACATCAGATGCTGAAGTACCCCCATGGAAAGGGGGTAGCTATTGTTTTTAGGAACTCTTCCATACATTCGCCGCCGGAGGTTACTACACCGGTCATGGAAATTCCACACGGCAAGGAGCATGTCTTCTTGTCTGGGTTTACCTTGGCCGATGCTCGGGTAATACAAGATATTCTAGCTATTTATGAGAGACTATATGTCAGTGCGCAATCTGTTTACCTCATGAATAAGCTTCAACATGTACCTGGAATGGGATTGGGAAGGAGCGGCCGGAAGGGCGTCGCTGTGTTGGCCGAAGTACCACACAACCCTTATACCTTTGGTTTAGGTTACACGCCTACCAAAAAAGATTAGGTAAGAAAGGAAAAAGAGATGGCAGGAAGAGAAGGAACCCTGAACGGCCACTTTGTCCGGGAGGGGGAAGATTTCCCATTTTGTGGCTTTCCTGAGCCGTGGCTGAATTCTGAGAAGTGGCGTTTGCCCGGCTTCGAGATCTTTTTTGACTTACAGTTGCAAGGGGATGAAGTTACAGAAGAGCAGACTGACCTACCAGTTGTGGCTGAACAGTGCAAAGAGGATGAGTCCGATGGCACGAAACTTGAAATAGGAGCAGCGCTGGCTTGTCTCCTCTTAGATCCTCAGATCACATCAAGGAGCTCAAGGGATGACTTCTCTGTTTCCATGATTGGAGATCAAACGGCCGTGGGCCCTTCTTCTGGCATTCTGGATGCATCTATCGCACCCTCCGTCGTTTGGCAATACGAGAAAGGCTTTTTGTCCAGCAGTTCTGAGTCAGGTAGTGAACCAGAATCTGATTCCACAGAGTCTGTGGAGTCGGAATCAAATTCTAGTTCTTCTGAGTCAAGTTCAGAATTCCTGGGGGTGATAACCCGGATGCCGTTATTTTGTCCAGGTCGTCTTTTTCCTTTTCTTTTGAGTCGGTTGTAACCAAGGAATTGGACGAACTGGAAGTTATTAATGAGAATGGTACCACTGTTGTTTCTGAGTAGTTTTTTGTGCCGCTCGTTTATTGCATTAATCAGGACTTTCAAAAATTTGATAAAAACGACAACAAAGAAATTCCTCCGATTTTGAAACATTTGATTGATCGAAAGGAGGAGAGGTTTGTAAAACCTTTGGTTGATGAAATCACTTCAATTAATGTTGGTACTGAGAAGGATCCGTGTCTGGTCCAGATCGGGTCCACATTGTCTTTGGAGGAACGTGAGTGCTTAGTCGCTTTATTAAAAGATTTCAAAGATGTTTTCGCGTTGTCCAACGAAGACATGCCTAAAATCGATCCTGAGATTGTACAGCACTAGATCCCTCTTGACCCTGAGGCTCGACCCGTCAAGTAGAAGCTTCGGAGAATACGCCCGGACTGCGCTTTGAAAATCAAGGAAGAGGTCACCAAGCAGATAGATGCAGGGTTCCTGTTAGTATCTGAGTATCCTACTTGGTTGGCCAACATTGTTCCGGTGCCAAAGAAAGATGGCGGAATTCTGGTGTGTGTTGATTTCAGAGATCTGAATAAAGCTTGTCCGAAGGACAACTTTCCTCTACCGTACATTGACGAATTGATGGACTTCACCGCAGGGCATGCATTGCTCTCCTTTGTGGATGGGATTTCCCAATACAACCAGATCTTGATGGCACCCGAGGATAGGGAGAAGACTGCCTTCACTACGCCGTGGGGAACCTACTGCTATAGGGTAATGTTGCTCGATTTGAAGAATGTTGGGGGCTACTTATCAACGGGCTGCAATTACGATCTTGCATGACATGATCTATAAAGAGGTTGAGGTGTACGTGGACGACATGATTGTCAAGCCCAAGGAAAGAGAAGGCCACTACACCGCCTTAAAGAAAATTTTCCAACAGATCAGAGAGCATCGGTTGCGACTGAATCTTCAGAAATGTACTTTTGGTGTTACAGCAGGGAAAATGTTGGTGTTCTTGATTACACAAAGGGGCATCGAAGTCGATCCTTTCAAAATCAAGGCCATACTAGAAATGCCACCACCAAGGACTGAAAAGGAGGTACGAGGCTTTTTGGGTAAAGTGCAATTCATAAGACAGTTTATTGCAAAATTAACCTTGACTTATGAACCACTATTTGGCCTCCTGAAGAAATGAAAGAAATTCCAATGGGACGACCGATGCCAAGTTGCTTTCGAGCAGATCAAGCAGTATCTATAGAACTCACCCGTGTTGTTACCGCCAGAGCCGGGGAAGCCATTGATTTTGTATCTGTCAGTAACTGACACGACTATGGGCTATATGCTTGCACAGGAATCTGAGGATAAAGTGGAGAAGGCCATCTATTACCTGAACAAGAAGATGCTGGAATATGAGACCCGTTATACTCTGCTTGAAAAGGCTTGTTTGGCCTTAGTATAGGCTACCAGGAAGTTGAGGCACTACCTGTTAGCTCACTCTGTAATTCTGGCTTCAAGATTAGATCCCATTAAATATCTCTTCGAGAAACCAGCACTTACGGGTAGGCTAGCCCGTTGGTTGCTTCTTCTTTCCGAATTTGACTTGAAGTACATGACTCGCAAGTCTGTGAAAGGGAGAGCGGTAGCGGAGTTCCTAGCCGATCACCCAGTGGAGGAAGATGAAGCAGTAGAGTATCTATTCCCAAATGAGGCCATTCTGTAGGTCGAAGAAGAGATTTGGACTATGTACTTTGACGGAGCATCAAACCAGTACGGGTATGGGATAGAGGTGTTGCTGATAGCGCCCGACAATTCCCGCATACCTTTAGCTTTCAAACTCTAGTTTAAAGTATCGAACAATGAAGCAAAATACGAGGCATGTATCGCTGGCTTAGAAGTTGCCCTAGAACTAGGGACAAAACGGTTGGACATCATTGGGGACTCGAACCTGGTTATGTCTCAAGCAAAAGGAGACTGGAAGGTTAAAGAAGAAAGGAAAAAAATCTATCACCAGACCCTAGACGTTCTAATTCCCAGGTTTGAGAAGCTAACCTTCACGCATCTGTTAAGAGAGAGCAACAAGTTCACTGACACTTTATCAACTCTATCTTCCATGATAGACATCCCTTTGGGAGTCCGGATACGTCCGATCTTTATTGAACAAAGGTATGTGTCGGCCTACGATCTGATTGCTGCCATAGATGAAGTACAAGATCAGAACCCTTGGTATCACGACATCTGAAACTTCTTGGAAAAGGAGGCTTATCCACAAGGGGCAAATTCCAAAGATAAAAGGGCGATGCAGCGAATGGCTGCTCAGTTTATTATCTGCGGGGGTAAATTGTACAAACGGGGCCGTCTAGGAATGCATAAACTGTGTGTTGATGAAGAAGAGTCGAAGCGCCTAATGGAGGCCATACACGGAGAAGAATGTGGTTCGCATATGAGCGGAGTGATGCTAGCGCGGAAGATTCTCAGACAAGGTTATTACTGGTCAACCATGGAGGAGGATTGTTTTGGTTTTGTTTGGCGATGCCACAAATGCCAAATCCATGCAAATCGCATGAACATCCTGCCGTCGAAGCTGTACAACATGACTTCACCATGGCCATTTTCAGTCTGGGGAATTGATGTCATTGGGGAAGTTACTCCGATGGGGTCAAACATGCATGAGTATATCTTGGTGGCAATAGACTACTTTACAAAGTGGGTCGAGGCCCATTCCTACGTAGTGTTGAAAGCGTCACATGTAGCCAAGTTCATCTGGAATAAAATCATCTGTCGTTATGGGGTGCCGAATGAAATCATCTCAGACAATGGTTCCCACTTCAAGAAGGAAGTGATCGATTTGTTGGAAAAATACAACGTGACTTTTCATAAGTCATCTACATATCGGCCGCAAACCAACAGCGCTGTTGAGGCCGCCAACAAGAACATCAAGCACATTCTACAGAAGACGGTGGAAACCTACAGGGACTGGCCATATAAGCTGCCGTTTGATCTTTGGGGCTATAGAACATCAATTTAGACTTCTACTGGGGCAACTCCGTATTCTCTAGTTTATGGGATGGAAGTTGTTCTGCCAATTGAAGTTGAGGTTCTGTTGCTGAAGGTTGTGGCTGAGTGCCAGATAGCAGAAGCAGATTGGCAGCAGAGCAGGTTCGAGGAACTTATGTTGTTCGATGAGAGGAGACTGAAAGCACTGTACCACATCCAAGGTTATCAACGCAGGATTGCTAGGGCTTTCAACAAGAAAGTTAAGTCCAGGAATCTAAAAGAAGGGGATTTGGTGCTTAAAGACAACCGAGCTCCCATCCATGACCCTAGGGGCAAGTTCAGACCCAATTAGATTGCTCCTTACATCATCAAATCAATTTGATCGGGTGGAGTTGTCATTCTTATGGACCTAGATGGCCTTGAATTCTCCTAACCAATCAGCATGGACAAGTTGAACAAATATTACCCTGAGAGGCTCGCTAGGCCGAAAACTAGAAAGGGTGAGCTAGGCAAAAGTTATTAGAGCACAAAAAATTTCAAATACGAAAAATTGAGCTCGCAAGGTTGAAAACCCAGAAAGGGCATCCTTGGCAAAAGTTAGAGCGCAAAAGAAGAGTGTTAACACCCGAGTGAACCCGAACCGAACTACGTAAGGGTTGATTCCCATCTTTGGGATACGTAGGCAACTTCATTCTGAAGTCCAGCCATAAACACTTCCAAATCAGCTGTGTCCATTTAATTGTTTTGGTCATCATTGTCCCTTCTGTATTCAAGAGTTCGGTTGTGATCTCCAGCGCAGTGCTATTCAGACAATGGGCAACTTTCCAGTTGTTTGATTTGGGGTTGTACATCTCAATGATAGATCTCAGGTGTGTCCAGTTGTGATCCATTTGAAAATGATTTTGAAAAGTTTTAATAAAAGTTGATTTTGTTCAAATTAATCTTTTTACAACTTAGACCATTTTTTTGGACCAAAAGGAAAATTTTCAATACTCACAACCTTCAATTTTATTGATTCCAATACAGAGTTCTTATAATAACCCGACCCTCGCATATGTTTCTGGTATATTGTTAGTTCCTTATTTTGTGCATTTAAATGCCTAATGTAAAATGTCATGAGAAATTAAGTTTAAACCTATGCATCTTATGATTTGAAACCTATATCTGTTTGGTAAGGAAAGCATCTGTTACAATTAAAACGTTTGAATCAGAAATTGAGAGCCTTAGAGGCATAATAATCTGAAATTGACTGTATATCTGAGATCAGTATAATTTTTAAGTAATAATAAGCATTTTTGTAGAAATTTGATTTGGGATGATTAAACTGTTTAAGTTTTGTTTTATTCACTATATATATATATATATATATGTTCTTTTAAATGGTTGGCTTAGAACTCTACAAAATATCCTGAGAGAGAGAGAAGAGAAGAAATTGAGAGGAGGAGTTCTCATGCTAGGAATTTGGGGAAATCTAGAAGATTGTAGGGTTCAGAACTCCAGGTACGTGAATTTTATTTGAATTAATTGGTAATCATGCAACCTAGGGTGTGTGTTGGTTAAATTGAAAGAAGTGTTATCATGGAATTGATTTGGGGTTAAGTTAGGTTATGAGAGAGGGGGGGGGTAGAAGCTTATTCTATCTTTTATCATTCTATTCCTTACCTTTACATATTTGAACTCATTTTTAGCTTGAAGGATTGTGTATATATTTGGTTTTGGCTTTGAAGGATTGTGTATATATTTGGTGATTATCTAGAAGGGATTCAAAGTGTCCAACTTGTGTTTATGAATTGTGGGGAATTGAAGAATCAATTCATGTTGAAGTGGATACATGCTTGAAATGTCTTTATAAATAAATTTTGAACCATGTTACATCAACTAAGAGCCTTATTTCAAGCCTTGGAAAAACTTACCAAAAGATGGATTTTGTGGGAAATCCAAACTGGAAATTGAAGCAAATCGCCGCACGTACGGGGATCATGGCCGCACATGCGGAGAATGATGAATTTTGAGGTTTTGGCTACTGTCTAAAAGGCACGTGCGGGGAATCACTGCCGCACGTGCGGGGATTTTTGCTGCACGTGCGGGGCTCACAGCCGCATGTGCGGCCCATGCTGAAAAGTACGTGTTGCTCCGTTCTACGTGTTTAACCCTCTAATATTGTTAAAATCTCTATTCAATGCCTTTTTGATATTTGTAAATTTGTTTGAACCAAAGCGAGTCTGGGAATGATTAACAAAGAACAAGGATTGATTTGTGACTTGTATATTTGTGTAGGGCATACTCCGGAAGGAACCAGTGTCCCGCCGCGACACTGTGAGTAATAGTGCAATAAATGTACATTTATTTACCGTTAATGCCTATTGCTATTAACGTTCTGTTTTCCACAAGTTACTACGTTAACATGTATGTTGGTTGGGAATAGGTGTGAATGTAAACGTTGAGGGAATTTGTGCACATCTGGATCACTCTGGAACTATTCCCTTTTGTTATTTCTGGGCTGATGGCCGTTATGTTATTTCTGGGCCGATGGCCGTTACGTTATTTCTAGGCCGATGGCCGTTATGTTATTTCTGGGCTGATGGTCGTTCTATTATTTCTGGGCCGATGGCCGTTCTGATATATCTGGGCCCAAGGCCGTTATGAAAATAACACAGCATCAGATTAACCATGTGAACTCTCCAGTTACATATGCATTGTTATGTATTATAATTTAAGTTGTGCATTGTTTAAGTACCATTGCTCACTGAACTTAGCTCACTCTGTATTTTGTCTGATTCTGTAGGTAATCAACCGGGAGGTCAGTCCTAACCCCGATACCATTCTCCCTTTTGCCAACCTAAGTATAACCAGGCACTTGGAGAAGCACGTGCATTTTAGTGAGGCTTGGTTGGACTTTTGGTTTGTACGCTAATTGCCGACTAAAGTTGAAACGTAAATGATGTTTTTTTTGTATGCCCAATCTTAGGGCTGGGTCTGTATATGTGTATGTATATAACCAATGCTCAAGTGCATGTTTCTGTATATTATTTGCCTGTTATGATGTTTGTGATCCTGGCATAGTAGTGGTAGCTCAATGGAGGTTGTTTTCTATTATTTTATGATATTTAATGCTTCTGTTCAGGCCCCGTATGTTATATATATCAGGTTAAATGTCCATTTCTGAATGGGTCATGCCCAAACTTTTAGGGGCGGGTTTGGGGTGTGACGAGTGGTATCAGAGCACGAGTTGCTATCTCACACACGGATCCATTGAGCTTTAGGATGTCTAGAAAGATTTAGGCATCATGCATAACGGATATGGAAGATCGATAGCAACGTTAAATGTATTCCGCTAACGTTAATGATTATGAACCACGCCTATTGTATATCTTTTGTGTATGTTGTAATTGATTGTCTTGTAGAATATGGTGAGAACAAGGACAGAGGACCCGGAAGATGCTACCTCTGCACGGTTGGACAGAATGGAAAGAATGATTATGGAAATGGTGGAAACCTTAGGGCAACAACAACAGCTGCAACAACCACAACCCCCACCACCACCGGTACCTTCACCTGTAGTGCAAGATTTCCATGCCGAGGACCTAACCATTACACTCACAAAGGAGTTTAAAAAGATGAAACCGCCATAATTTAAAGGAGGAATTGAACCAATGAAAGCTGAGGCATGGGTGTTGGGAATAGAAAAATTGTTCGAAGTTTTCCCTTGTTCTGAAACCCAAAAGGTGCAACTGGCTGCCTTCACTCTCGAAGACGAAGCGCGGAGGTGGTGGATGCTTACGAGAACTGTGCACCAGGGGTTAACATGGGACAGATTCCTGGAGCTGTTTTATGATAAGTACTTTCCTCAAAGTGTGTGAGACAAAAAGTTGACTGAATTTGAAACTCTTAGACAAGGAAATAAGACCGTTGCAGAATACGAAGCTCAATTTGCAGAATTAGCCTGGTTTGCACCTCATATGGTGGATATAGATTATAAGAAGACACAAAAATTTGAAGGGAGATTATGGGGTGCTATCCTAGACCGAGTTAACATGTTGAAGTTACCCACCTATGTTAATGTGTTGGAGAGGGCTGTTATAGCAGAGGGAAACCTTGCTGCTCAGAATTGGATTTCTGAGTGGAAAGGGAAGAGGCAGAACAATCAATTGTTCAAGGGGTTAGCTACTCCACCAAACAAGAAGCAAAATTCAGGGTCCTCCAGCACAACCACTTCCACTCAAGATTCAGCCCTTGTGTGTTCAGAATGTGGAAGGAGGCACCGTGGAGTTTGTCACCGACTGTCTGGAGCATGTTTCCGATATGGCAAAACTAGTCATCTGATAAGGGATTGTCCTCAAGGAAATCAACAAAATAACAACAAAGTTGTTACAAGTTCAGTAGGGTCTGCACCAACTTCCAACACTAAGTCGGTTGTAAAACCTCCTAACAACAAAGACACTGCGAGGCAAGGCAGGGTATTTGCATTGGTTCCGGGGGATGTGCAGAATGCTGCGACAGTAGTGTCAGGTACATTTGTGGTTCACGGTTATTCTACTCATGTATTGTTTGATTCTGGCTCTACCCATTCTTTTGTGTCAAAATTATTTGCACAAAATTTAGATAAATCTGAGGAAAATTTGTCATATATGTTATGTGTGTCTTCACCTTTGGGAGACTTTATGATCTGTGCTTCTGTATATTTTGCTTGTGAACTCCAACTTGGAAATATCCGGGTATATGCCAATCTATTACCTCTTGATTTGACCTATTTTGACATTATTCTGGGCATGGACTGCCTGAGGGAATATGGTGCACTTATAGGCTGTCTGAACAAGCAAATCAGTCTCCACCCTCCGGGACAACCATAATCTATTTTTCAGGGACATGGCGTAACCTCACCACCTTATTTCATTTCTGCAGCAAAGGCTTGTAAATTGATTCAGAAAGGGTGCCAGGGGTATTTATGCAGTATTTTGGAGGGACAGGTGATGAATGAGAGTATTGACGAGATTTCAGTTGTCTGTGAATTTCCGGATGTCTTTCCAGAAGAATTACCGGGAGAGTTAATGGACCGTGAAATCGAGTTTACAATTGAAGTGGCTCCGGGAACTCAACCCATTTCTAAGACTCCGTATCGAATGTCACCAGCTGAGATGAAGGAATTGAAGACTTAGTTGCAAGATCTTCCTGATAAGGGGTTCATTCGCCCGAGTATCTCCCCATGTGGTGCACCAGTTCTATTTGTAAAGAAGAAAGACAGAACACTCCGATTATGTATCGACTACAGGGAACTCAACAAGGTAACAATCAAGAATAAGTACCCACTACCGTGGATCAATGATTTGTTTGACCAGCTACAAGGGGCACAAGTCTTCTCGAAAATTGATTTACGGTCTGGATACCACCAACTGAAGGTTAAAGCTGATGATGTTGAGAAGACAGCTTTTCGGACTCGATACGACCATTACGAATTTCTGGTTATGCCCTTTGGAGTCACTAACACACCAGCAGCATTTATGGATCCGACGAACCGTGTCTTTAAGCCTTATCTGGACGAGTTTGTGGTGGTCTTTATTGATAATATCCTCATTTACTCAGAGAATGTGGAAGCTCATGAGAACCATCTTTGCTTAATTCTTCAAACCCTCCGAGAAAAGAAACTGTATGCAAAGCTGAAGAAATGTGAATTCTGGCTACAAGAGGTGGCATTTCTAGGGCATGTTATAACAAAGGATGGAGTCTCTGTAGATCCACACAAAATTGAGGCGATCGTGAATTGGCCAACTCTTACCAATGTGACTGAGGTACGTAGTTTTATGGGATTAGCCGGTTATTACAGGAGGTTTGTTCAAGATTTTTCCAAAATTGCTGTGCCACTTACACAATTGACCCAAAAGGGAGTTGCGTTTGAATGGTCAGAAAAGCGGGAATCTACCTTTCAAGAATTGAAAACAAAGTTGACTACAGCACTAGTTCTGGCCTTACCATCCGGTACTAAAGGGTTTGTAATCTACAGTGATGCTTCGCATAAAGGGCTTGGTTGTGTACTTATGCAAAGTGAAAGAGTTATTGCTTATGCCTCTCAACAATTAAAACCCCATGAGAAGAACTATCCCACACACGATCTTGAGCTAGCAGCAGTAGTTTTTGCTTTAAAGATATGGCGACATTATCTGTATGGTACTACTTGTGAAGTTTATACTGATCACAAAAGTCTCAAGTATCTTTTTACTTAGAAAGAGTTGAATATGCGACAACGACACTGGTTAAACCTGATTAAAGACTATGATTTACAGATTCATTACCATCCTGGTAAAGCCAACACAGTTGCAGATGCGCTTAGTCGGAAAAATATGGGAGAATTGGCAAATCTATTTACGAAGCAAAAGGAGTTGGTGATTGAATTGGATAAAATGAATGTGGATCTTGTGGTACGTGGACAGAAGGCCGTAATAGCAACGATGATGGCTCAACCAGCCTTACTTGAAGAGATCAAGCTACATCAAATGGAAGATGAAACTCTACGGAAAGTATATGATGAGTTAGAGACAAAACCAAAATCGGGGTTCAGTTTAATGGATTCGGTGCTCAAATTTCAAAACAGAGTATGTGTCCCTAATGTGTTGGAACTTAAGCGGAAACTAATGGAAGAAGCACATGCCTCAAGATTTTCGATGCGTCCGGGAAGTACTAAAATGTACCGGGATTTGAAACAAAATTTTTGGTGGCCAAGTATGAAAAAGGAGATCATAGAGTTCGTTTTCTAAATGTCTACAATGTCAGAAAGTAAAGGCAGAGCATCAGAGACCAGCAGGACTATTGCAACCCTTTCCAATCCCGGAATGGAAGTGGGAACATTTGACCGTGGATTTTGTTGTGGGGTTACAACGGACTCCTTGGGGTATGAATTCTATATGGGTTATCGTAGACTAATTAACTAAGTCCGCTCACTTCCTACCAGTGAAGACTCAATATAATGCAGATAAACTTGCGGTAATTTATGTGAATGAAATCGTAAGGCTTCATGGTGTTCCAGTCTTAATTGTGTCGGATAGGGATCCCAAGTTTGTTTCGCGGTTCTGGCAAAGTCTGCAGGAAGCTATGGGTACAAAATTAAATTTCAGCACAACTTTCCACTCTCAGACCGACGGTCAGTCCGAGAGAACGATACAGACTCTAGAGGATATGCTCCGAATGTGTGTACTGGATTTTCAAGAAAGTTGGGAAACCCATCTACCGTCAGTAGAGTTTGCGTATAATAATAGTTACCATTCGAGTATTGAAATGGCACCCTACGAGGCTTTGTATGGAAGACTGTGTCATTCTCTCGTGTGTTGGGCCGAGATTGGAGATAGATCATTGCTAGGGCCCGAAATTGTACAGTTGATGACTAAAAAGGTTAAAATTATTCAGGAGAGATTGAAAACTGCTCAAAGTAGGCAAAAGAGTTATGCAGATAACCGACGAAGGAATTTAGAGTTTGAAGTGGATAGTCATGTGTTCGTGAAAGTTACCCCAATGAAAGGGCATATGAGATTCGGGAAAATGGGTAAGTTAACACCCCGATATGTTGGTCCCTTTCAAATTTTGGAAAGAGTGGGTCCGGTAGCTTATCGAGTTGCCCTTCTGCCAAGTATGAGTCAAGTGCATAATGTGTTCCACGTCTCTATGCTTCGAGGATACCTTTCGGATCCGTCTCATATCATTGATCACCACCAAATTGTTTTGGATGATAAGTTAGCATATGAAGAAAGGCCAATCCGAATTCTGGACCGACAAGTGAAACAGTTACGCAATCGAGAAATCCAGATGGTCAAGGTTGAATGGCAATAACATTACGGAACCGAAGCAACTTGGGAAAAAGAAGAGGATATACAACACCAATATCAACATTTGTTCCTACCTTGAGGTAAAACAAGTTTGAGGGACCAAACTTATTTAAGGGGGGGGGAGAGTGTAATAACCCGACCCTCGCATATGTTTCTGGTATATTGTTAGTTCCTTATTTTGTGCATTTAAATGCCTAATGTAAAATGTCATGAGAAATTAAGTTTAAACCTATGGATCTTATGATTTGAAACCTATATCTGTTTGGTAAGGAAAGCATCTGTTACAATTAAAACGTTTGAATCAGAAATTGAGAACCTTATAGGCTTAATAATCTAAAATTGACTGTATATCTGAGATCAGTATAATTTTTAAGTAATAATAAGCATTTTTGTAGAAATTTGATTTGGGATGATTAAACTGTTTAAGTTTTGTTTTATTCACTATATATATATATATATATGTTCTTTTAAATGGTTGGCTTAGAACTCTACAAAATATCCTGAGAGAGAGAGAAGAGAAGAAATTAAGAGTAGGAGTTCTCAAGCTAGGAATTTGGGGAAATCTAGAAGATTGTAGGGTTCGGAACTCCAGGTACGTGAATTTTATTTGAATTAATTGATAATCATGCAAGCTAGGGTGTGTGTTGGTTAAATTAAAAGAAGTGTTATCATGGAATTGATTTGGGGTTAAGTTAGGTTATGGGGGGGGGGGGGGGGGTAGAAGCTTATTCTATCTTTTATCATTCTATTCCTTACCTTTACATATTTGAACTCATTTTTGGCTTGAAGGATTGTGTATATATTTGGTTTGGCTTTGAAGGATTGTGTATGTATTTGGTGATTATCTAGAAGGGATTCAAAGTGTCCAACTTGTGTTTATGAATTGTAGGGAATTGAAGAATCAATTCATGTTGAAGTGGATACATGCTTGAAATGTCTTTATACATAAATTTTGAACCATGTTACATCAACTAAGAGCCTTATTTCAAGCCTTGGAAAAACTTACCAAAAGATGGATTTTGTGGGAAATTCGGACTGGAAATTGAAGCAAATTTCCGCATGTGTGGGAGTCATTGCCGCACGTGCGGGAGTCATTGCCACACGTGCGGGAACCCTTGCCGTACGTGCGAGCGTCATGGCCGCACGTGCGGAGAATGCTGAATTTTGAGGTTTTGGCTATTGTCTAAAAGGCACGTGCGGGGAATCACTACCGCACGTGTGGGGACTTTGTCGCACGTGTAGGGCTCACAGCCGCACGTGCGGCCCATGCTGAAAAGTACGAGTTGCTCTGTTTTACGTGTTTAACCCTCTAATATTGTTAAAATCAGTATTCGATGCCTTTTTGATATCTGTAAATTTATTCGAACCAAAGCGAGTCTGGGAATGATTAACAAAGAACAAGGATTGATTTGTGACCTGTATATGTGTGTAGGGCATACTCTGGAAGGAACCAGCGTCCCGCCGCGACACTGTGAGTAATAGTGCAATAAATGTACATTTACTTACCGTTAATGCCTATTGCTATTAACGTTCTATTTTTTGCAAGTTACTACGTTAACATGTATGTTGGTTGGGAATAGGTGTGAATGTAAACGTTAAGGGAATTTGTGCACATCTGGATCACTCTGGAACTATTCCCTTATGTTATTTCTGGGCCGATGGGCGTTCTATTATTTCTGGGCCGATGGTCGTTCTGTTATTTATGGGTCGATGGCCATTCTGTTATTTCTGGGCCAATGGCCGTTTTGTTATTTCTGGGCCGATGGTGGTTCTGATATATCTGGGCCCAAGGCCGCTCTGAAAATAACACAGCATCAGATTAACCATGTGAACTCTCCAGTTACATACGCATTATTATGTATTATGATTTAAGTTGTGCATTGTTTATGTACCATTGTTCACTGAACTTAGCTAACTCTGTATTTTGTCTGATTCTGTAGGTAATCAACCGGGAGGTCAATCCTAACCCCGATACCATTCTCCCTTTTTTCAACCTAAGTATAACCAGGCACTTGGAGAAGCACGTGCATTTTAGTGAGGCTTGGTTGGACTTTTGGTTTGCACGCTAATTGCCGACTAAAGTTGAAATGTAAATGATGTTTTTGTTGTACGCCCAATCTTAGGGCTGGGTCTGTATATGTGTATGTATATAACCAATGCTCAGGTGCATATTTGCGTATATTATTTTCCTGTTATGATGTTTGTGATACTGGCATAGTAGTGGTAGCTCAATGGAGGTTGTTTTCTATTATTTTATGATATTTAATGCTTTTGTTCAGGTCCTGTATGTTATATATATATCAGGTTAAATGTCCATTTCTGAATGGGTCATGCCCAAACTTTTAGGGGCAAGTTTGGGGTGTGACTATTCTCCGACCCTTGATACAAATTGAAGTTGCTTTTTATTATATTCAAAAAGAAAACTTGAAAGTATAGATTAACGCAATAAACTTGGGGCATAGGTGAGTTAGGTGTTCCTGCGTCCCCTCCCAGAGCTTGTGGAAGCTTCAGATGCCAAAGTAGGCCCAGTTTGTGCCTCATCTTCAAGGCAAGTTATTCATTCGCCAGAAAGGGCACAACTGAAATTGGGAGCGGGGGCCAGAAGTTCTCTTGTCCTTCATGCAGTGGAATACCGAGCTAGTTGTGAGCCTCGGATTGGAAATGAAGCTGGGTACTCTATCCCCTCTTCTGGGCAAGTCTGGTCATGGCCGAATTGACGCCGGAACCGGAATGGAAAATAGAAGACACAGTGTGTCAAGCCAATCAACTGAATGCCAGGCTGCCGGGACATGCTGTAGCTCATCTCAGGTAGATCAAACCAGGGGCAATGCCAGGCAATGTCAACAGCAGACCTGTTACACATCCATTGGCACCACCATCCCTCATTTGGGAAATCAATTAGGTGTGGACGGAAGAAATAGCCGCGTGCTGAATATGCAGGGCAAGCATCCACTACTTTCAACTTCTCCATGAGCCATACCTGGGGAGGGATAAAAAGTAAGAGAGATTAAAGAATAGTGAGGTGTACATGGAGAGAAAAGTGGGAAAGGGTTTTGAGAGAAAAATAGAGCCTGAAGGCCGAGTGATGTGAGAAATATATATGAGAAGGGTGGGAAACATTACCTGTAAGAGTAGTGGACTTCCTGCGAATTTAGTCATCTCTCGACGGTGGAAAGCATCCAAGCCCATCAAAGTCTCGCCTAGTGTCAAGCTAATACAACTCTTTCCCTCCTTCAAGCCTTGGGCAACTTCAATCAAGCGAATGCTAGACCCTCTGAAGCCAGGAGCAAGCAAGAAATGGGCCAACATGCACAAGCAGAGGGCGTACTGCCGAAAACCTTGCCAAACGTGGTCACCGCGGTCGCTGGCATCAGAAAGTCGATGAATCAAGCTTGGAATATCCAACTCCCCGTTGTGAACTAAGGACTGAGCATCATGCAAAGTGAGCCCGCACATCCTTCCTAAAGCTTGGATGTGGCTAAAACAGAATTAGGGCAGGATCTCCTCGTCACGTTGAGATTCCATCAAAGCTTGGAATTCTTCAATTGTAGGGCATATCTCTTGCCCACCAAAGCTAAAAACATGCGTAACCGGATTCCAACATCTAGCCGCGGCATGGAGGAATGGAAAACACAGTGGGGTGCGGCTTAGCGAGAATAGTGCATTTATCCCGAAACCCCAGAAATTTAACTTTTCCGAGCCATCTAAAGTTGCAATCCAATTTGAGAGTTTTTTGGCAAAGAATGGCTCCATTTGGGGCAAAAACAGAGCTGAAATGAAGAAATCACGAAGCTGGAACTTTTGTAGAACATAAGGCAGTGAATGGAGGCCAGGTGTCAACGTTTCAGAGGTTCTTCTCATCAATGGCCGGCAGGGGCACATTGATGGCCGGTAGAGGGAAATGATGGCCGGCAGGCCATCCTCCATGGCCGGCAGCCTCCTTGCAAGCTCACTGACCTTCTTTGTGAAGATTTAGTTGTTTGCTGCAATGGAATTCTGTCATTCATACCTTTTGAAATCTTGTGTTTGGTCCTTTTGGGCTTGAGTATGTTTATTTAAGTTGTAATCGTTTTGGTTTTGTTTATCTAGTTGTTTTGTTAGTTGTTTCACTACCTGATTAAGACAATGCAACTTGAATGTGCAGTTTTCAAAAGAATCAATCTCATTTTCATGTTATGCGATGTTATGTGATGCTCAGAATATAGAATACAACACTTTAATCAAAAGCTGAGTTTTCGTTCCAATCATGGTCACTTTTTGCAAAGAGTACAAGTTTTAAGAAAATAAAACTGCCTAAGGCTGTACAATGTGCTAACACTACTAGCAAAAAGAAAATAAAGCAAAAACAACATCTAAATTAGTGCCAACTATCTCAAGCTCGAGAGGCCCTCTTCGTCCTCTTTCTCGACGAAGCGGACTCTGGAGCACTATCACCATCGGCACCGCTCTCTGAATCTGGATCAGAGCCTGAACTGGAAACCTCCTTAGCCTCTCCAGCCACACCGCTAGTAGAATCTGAGCCGGCGTCGTCGTCTCCACCCTCAGATGACTTTGATTGTGGACTCGTTGCCTCATCCTCCTCCTCGCTCGTCTCGTCATCATCATCGCCCAAAATGGGCTCTGAAAGGCAACTCTCGCTACGGATGCCCTTAACTCCACCTCGACTGCTTGTCTGAGCCTGTCTTCCTCTCCTCTCTGCTGCTAGAGGAGGTACTAAAGGTCCTGTTGTGGCTTATGCTGTGGCATCCGGTGGAGCTGGAGTCTGGAAAGGGGTCTGAAAAGGACAGTTTGTCAGAATACATTAGTTGTGGTGTATATTAGGTGGTGTACATCAGATACAATGTATTGATGCAGTGTATGTGTACAGTGTATGGGAGCAGTGTATCTACGCAGTGTTTTGATGCAATGAATCAGATCAGTGTAGTGTGGAACAGTTAAAATGCTAATGCATTAGCAGAGAATTTCATGGCACAAAGTGCAAATTGGAGGAAATTATCAAAGTCCTGTAGAGGCTGAGCAGGTTCATGCTCGTCTGAACCATCCCCATGAGAGAGGCCGCCAGCTCGAGAGCCTACCCGGTGTACTCTATGGATGCATGCAAATGTGTTGAGATGATCAGTGGTCTATAAAGTATAATTAAAATGAACTAAATGTGCAAAATGTAAAGTATGGAACATACCGGGGTCGGGCCTTGAACTCCGACGAGCTCGTGACCAGCTGGTGTGGGCTCAATGGGAATCTGATAAGTCTCTCCAGAACGTCCCCAGCAAGTCAGTGTAGTAGGAAGCTCTAGCCATCCCACTCTCTGTCTCTCCCCGGAATCTCTTCTGCCATGAGACCTGGTCGTTCTGGCCCCTCTGCCTCTCTCTCTCGCTGCTGGAGCTCTCGCTCCCTCACCTGCGTGGACGCTGTAGACGTCCCCGAATGTCCCGGGAGGATGAGTCCCCATTCTATTCATATGGGGCTCACTACAGTTCGGACTCAAATTGTCACGGTTCTTAATCTGAACCAAAGAGTCCCAATCCGCCAAATTGTTTTGAGAAAAACAAATTTTTAGAAAAGGAGTGCCAAATATGGACTGCTTTGCTAGATACAGAGTCGCCACCTAAATATTTTATTTTTGGGGGAATTTAGGAAACCCTGACTCGTTGCCTAAGGCCACGTGTCCGTCATCACCAAAGTTGTCTCGGCTCGGGAACTTGGGTACGATTGGGGAAGGTCAGCTATGAGCACCCCCTCTCGCCCGATCAAAAATCGGCCTCTACTAAGCGTGATATCTAGTTTTGAAAACATTATGTATTCTTATTCCAGTTAATTAGCTAGAATTACTATATGATGCACACAACAAAACAAGTATAGATTAGATCGCCTAATTTGGAACAAAGCATTGCATATCCGTTAGTTTGGAAAATAGTTTGGAATTTGCTACTCGCAAGTAGGCTAAAACGCGGATTTCAATGAGTTGTTCCAACTCAAACAATCCAACCTTCACCCACAGGCATTCAGGCAGTAATATCACATAAGCATTTAGCCGCATGGTAAACATGCTCATGGTCAATGCATCATGGCATGCAAAGTGGGATTACATGGTAGCTATACAAAGCAAAGCATGGATGACCCAAATGACCAAAAACAGACCTCAAGTACATCAAAACAAGCACAAGAGCTTCACAAAGCTTGGCCGAAAACATGCTAGAACAAAGGGCCAAAACCTAAAGCATGTTAAGACCTAAACATGGCATTACATGGCATGTATGCTAAGAAAGCATGGTGTACCTAAACCAACTCAAAACAGAGGTAATACATGGCAAAATACTACTAAATAACACTTAAGACATGGCCAACATGCACTTAAATCATATGCTCAAACATGAGGCAAAAATGGCCCTTTTCAAGGACAACAAGGAGAGAGGGTGGCCCTCTCCTTCTTAGGACCTCAAGGCACCATCCTCACCATTGAAATCTCTCAAGATTTTAGTGGTGAGGAGGCCCAAACACAATGGTCCTGGAGCTCACCAAAAATGGCACAAAACAAGTGCCAAACAAGCCTTAAGAGGGGTCAAACAACCTCAAAGCTTAGAACACTCTTAACCAACTATTTAGAGTAGGCAAAAACAAGACTTTTATATGTTATACACCAAGTCTAAAAACAGTTGCAAGATAGGTAAAAAAAACTATGCAAAAATGGGGAATAAAAGGGGAAAGTGGTTACCCTTGAAGACCCTCTTCACAAACAATGTTCCAGCAGCTTCCTTAAGCTTGAATCAGCTCCAAAACTTCAAGAACAACTCCTTAGTACCTCAGAAGCCAATGGAGGGTGTAAGTCTAGGTGTTTGTGTGCAAATCTAAGACTAAAACACCTTAAAGGCCAAGAGAGAGAGGGAAATAGAGATAGTATAGAGACAACTATGCTAACCCTAAAACCAGAGCTCTCCTCTATAAATTTTTGCTAACCCTAATGGAGGGAGAAGATGCCTCCTCTTATAGAGATCGATCTTGCAAGCTTACAAGACAAGCTAGCTAAGAGGGAGATCCCTCCATACATGTGTATAGAGGGGAGCCAAGTACATGCCAACTGCATGAAAATATTTGCAAAAGCAGATGCACAGTAGTCGGCCGGCCAAAAATGCAATTTGACCAAGATAGATGGCCGGTCGACCATCTAGAGTGCTGGTCGGCTAAACATTTGGCTGGTGGCAACAAAACACAGCCGGTGGCCTCAAGCCACGGTCGGTGGAGTGTGGGGATGGCCCACAAGCCATTCCCTGCCCCTCCAAGGCAAAACACAAGTGTTTGGTGCAAAACCAGACACAAAGCAGTCAGGTCTTGAGGACGGTCAAAAATAGGGTGTCTACAGTTGCCCCTCTTTGACAGAACTCGAAAGTCATAAGGATGACGGGAGTGAATGTCAAAGCCCAGAGACGACCCATTTTTGACAAGGCCGAAGACATGAACAAAGCATGCAAGACAATAAAGATATGCGCCTGAAGGCAGGGGCAAAATGCAAGACAGATGCAAGAAGCCAAACATAACTTATTATCATGCAAAAAAGCTGTAACGAAGCATAACATGTGACAATTTTAAGTTAGCATACACCAAACTACACTACAATGTAGAAAGGATGTAAGAGAATTATGCAATTCTCAATACGTCTCACTCAGAGGATACAATACCTGTGCGGTTCGTCTGGTTGTACTAGCCTCAAATGAACCGTACATACAATATCGTGCCTACAAAGAAAGCAACTTAACAGGTACGATATCGTTAGCAACATGCATAACATGCAAAATGATATGCAATATATACAAAACTATGTATAATAATGCAAATGAAAATGCAATGTAATTGAATCATGATCCAATCATGAGCGGTTCAAAACCACACAAATGTCAAATAGATTGATGGAAGTAACAAGTCCGTCTACCATAGAAAAGGTGCCGCAACCCTCAAAGCGCATACACATGCAGAACTATGAGTGATGTAGACGGACACAAGAAAAAGTAATTGGGTGGATTGACATAAGTGGGGAAACGACCCGCTGGGGAAAGAGCAATGATCCTAATGCTGGATGCAAAAATTACACTACAATGTAATATATATACAATGGATATGGTGCACGGGCCAAACCGTATCTTGCCTAGGAAAGGCATGTACATGTACAAGCCATGTCTAACACAGAAAAGGTGCCGCAACCCTCAAAGCGCGTACACATGCAGAACTGTGCTTTAACATGAAAAGTATGGGCACATACCAGACCAAGCTCAACAAGGAAAGACGCAAGCCATAGATGATGGCGATGCAATGGATACATGCAAGCTACAATGCAATATATACAATATGCAATGGAATGAATAGGATACAATGGATATGCATGACATATGCACTATATTACAATGAAATGCATGACATATGTATGTGTGTTTTTTTTTTGGTTTTTGCAATGCTAATGATGCATTTTTTTTTCTTGAAATGCATGTTGGCTGGAATGCGCGACAACGCAAGTCGCTTGAAATGCATGAAAATGCATGGTTTCGAAATGCGCAACAACGCGCGGCTTTTGAGATGCATGATAATGCATGATCTTCTTTTTTGCAATGCGCGACAACACGCGGCTTTTAAGATGCAAGACAACGCGGGATAGGGGAGATGCAAAATAACGCATGCAGGGCGCGCATGATAATGCGCAATGAGGATCATGCATGATAATGCAGACCGATGGATTTAAGGTCTCCCAGACCAAGCGGGTTTAAGGTCTCGCCAGACCGAGCGGGTTTAAGGTCTCGCCAGACTGTGCGTGTTTAAGGTCTCGCCAGACCGGGCTATGCATGACAATGCAAGTACGACATGACAATGCGAGATGTGTGCACAACAATGCAGATGAAATGACGCATAATCAGCGTGCGTTCACGACAAAGCATTGTAAAGCAATGCATGTGGGGCAACTTTCGAACCTTGCAAGAGACAAAAGAATACAAAAAGGATACTCCTTGCACATTTTCGAGTGCCATGCATAGAAGACACGATCCGAGGTCAAAACGGAGACCGGTTGAGCTTCGAAAATGCCATTTCTCGTATTGTCTTGAGCAATGAAGGCCCCAAACTATACATCTGACCCAAACAAGGTTGTAGAAGGCTCACCGGCCAGAAGGGGAAGTCACCGGCTGTCCATGGGCCATCAAAACACATCACCGGCCAAAAATTTGGCCGGCCGGCCGAAAAAGTAGCCGACTGGCCAAAAATGCCTGAACCAGGGCAATTTTGTCCTTTTGGCTTAGGTCTTTTAAAATAGGGTTTCAAACCCTATTTTATTCACTTTCCTTGGCCGAAAATACTTCCTCTCTCTCTCTAGAGCATTTTCTTCCCTTCGATCCTCCATTTTCTTGCGTTTCACGCCCGTTTCATCGTTCGATTCGCGAATATCTTCGCGTTTCGAACATTTTGAACCGAACGTTTCATCGTTTCAGTGTTTCTTTTGCTATTTCCACCTTTTAGGGTTTGTTCACCTCAAGTTTCTCTCGATCTTCGTGCCTCTTCCATTTCCCGGCCTTCTCGGCCATTTTCTGCCCTCTCGGGGTTGACTTTTCAGTTGACCTTTCACATTCTGATCCGATTTCCACTTTCCCGGCCATTTTCTCATCACCTTTGACATGGCGGATGATATTCCATGGGGTGGGACTCCCTCAAATCTTGAGATGGATCCCGGGGCGGAGCTTCTACCCTTGAGTGTCCGCCCATTCGATCCGGCGACCTACCAGCCGGCGATTCCCATCCTGCTTCCCAACGGACTCCGTCAGTTCAGGAGCTTTGATAGGGCGGTGCCTCCAGAGCTTCTCTTGCGCAATCCGACGTCTCATCTGTCCTTCGACGCTTCTGAGGTATATTCTTCCCTCTGCTTTACTTTCCGCAATGTAGAACACTTAACTGCCATAGCTGATTATGCTCTTTAACTGCTTAGCTCAGATACACTGATACATTGTATACTGGAGTTCATCCGTGAACACATTCGCAACAGATATCTGTTTCAACCTGACAAGTGCACACACACTGCACTGGCCCTGAACCACTCAAATACACTGACACAGCCCACACTGTAGTTTACTGCAAGCACACCGGCGCCTGATATCTGTTTGAACTTGAAAACGTGCACACGCTATATCTGTACTGAACCCCTCAAACACGCCGACATATCACATGTTGTAGTTCACTGTAAGCACACTGGCACCTGGTATTTTGTTTGAATTTGAAAACGTGCACACAAGCTATATTTGCATCAATTTTGACTGTTCTTCAAAACTGTATATTTAGCGTTGCTTCACAATTGTTTGCTTGAAAACAGGGAGATTCCCATGCCGTCCGTGGGTATGGGAATGTTACTGCTCGAGATTGGTACACAGAGCTATCCGATGCGGCTCGCCACATCGTGGATCAGGCTGGCTTCGGCGCATTCTATAGGGGACTCTCGCGCCTCACTGCGAGCAGGCCTCTCCTTGCCGCTCTAGCGGAGAGGTGGTGGGACACCACTGACTCCTTCTACTTCTCTGCTCTGGGAGATATGACGATGACTCCCTATGACTTCTCGATGCTCACTGGCATCGGGGTGGGGGGTGATCCAATCCCCTTCGACACCGACATGGACGAGTGGGAGGCCGCTCAGATCTACTTGCTCGGCGAGGTGCTGCCTCTTGCGCGTCTCGGCTTTGTCCGATATTCATGGTTTGTGGTCCGGTTCAGAGTCCAGCCAGCCTTAGTTGAGGAGGCTCCGATGACCCAGGAGGCAGTGGAGCGATATGCGCACGGCTTCCTCATGTTTCTACTAGGGACGAGCATTTTCACTGATCGGGCGAACACCGTGCCCCTCTGTCTGCTCAGCGCCTTGGTGGATGTCACGCAGATCCTGCGCTATGATTAGGGTGGCGCTGCTCTGGCCACACTCTATGGATACGTGAGCTCAGCCTCTCGTTGCAGCGGACAGTTGCTCAGGGGCTACTGGCGAGCTTGGGAGGTACGTTTCCTTCTTCTGCTTTTCATTTCTGCTCTACATTATCTATACTCTGTACACTGCACACACTGTACTCTCTGTTTCATGCTAACTGTATACTGCACACACGGCACACATATGCCCTGTTTTACACTGACTGTACACTGTACACACTGCACACTCTACACAATACACTGCACAATACACGATTCTACTATTTCTACTTTATCTGATAGGCATACTGGTATTTGCTCTGCAGTTGTGGGTCTACGCCTACTTTCCCAGGCTAGCCCAGTACCTGACGTAGAGACCCCTCTCGTCGTTCTGTTCTCGCGCCGTTTTGACGTGAGGTGCGTGCGGAGACCCCGCGAGTCATTCGTCTTCTTCCGCCACTATTTCGACACCATCACCCCCGCAGAGGTATGTTCAACTTACAGTTCATTTAAGCTTCGCTTTACACCGTCTTGCCAATAATAGTAGATGACAAACTGCATTTCATTTTTCAGATCACCTGGCAGCCATGGGCTCCATTGCCTGCGACGATGCGGGAGAGGTTTGTTGGTGCGGAGGAGACCTCGCGCTTTAGGATTTTGCTAGAGGGCCCGGTCTGTCAAGGTTGGTACCTGGGCGAGCGTTTCCTATGCCAGACCCTAGGTTCACCTGAGCAGATAGTCCCGGTTCACCCTCTTGAGCATATGAGGGAAACAGAGAGGTTTACACCCAAGCAGATGACTGACTATACGATCTGCTGGGAGGCAGATGGTTACAGGGGCGAGGGCGACTACTCGGAGTACGTCCAGACCTTCATTATGCGGCCTCTGAGCGGTGGCCCCCGAGTTGAGAGAGAGAGACCAGCGGCGTCGGCAGCTAGGGCAGGAAAATGGGCGGGGACATTGAGGACGGCTCGAGTCCATGGCAGGAGTGGAGCTCGGAGGGGACGGGGGGTAGTTGACCAGCACTCCCCACTACGATGACATGCCGAGGACAGGGTGGGATGACTGACCAGATTCCCATTGCTCCCCCTCCGGCTGATCATGAGTTAGTCGGGTTCTACGACTTACCCCCGGTATGTACTACTTCATCTTACATCTTGCATCTTGCATTGTCATTTCATTTCAGTTTATTGATATTTCGCAGAATACTGATGCATCTAATACTTTTGCAGGCTTCCTCCGAGTACACTCGCCAGTCCTTGGAGCTGACCGCTTCTGTGATGGGGATGTTCCAGCGGAGCCTCGACCTGCTGGCCATCTATGGCATCCCTATATGTTCTTCTGACCACAGTCTCAAACCATACACTGTTTCACACTATCTGATGCATAACACAACACTTGATACATGGCCCTCACGGCATCTGATACACTATACTCATACACTGCGTTCTGCACTGATACATTGTTCACGACATTCAGACACTGTACTCATACACTGCATTCTGCACTGATAAACTGCTCACAGTATTCTAATACGTTTGCCTTTTGTACTTTTCAGCACCCTTTCAGATTCCTCTTGTGGAAGGCGCTCCGGCCGGACCTTCCCTTTCCACCCGAGATGGTAGAGTGTACCCCCGCACCAAGGCGGGGCGTACCCACGTAGCGTGTAGCTCACGGGCTCCAGTCCCTGATGATGATGATGATGATGATGAGGAGTCCGAGGCTGAGGCTGAGGCTGAGGCGGAGGCTGAGTCATCCGAGGAGGAGACCGGAGACGACTCTGACTCGGGCCCGGATGACGGCGTTGCTAACGATGCTCCTGGACCTTCGTCCAGGAAGAGGACGAGGATAGACCCCTAGGCCTGAGGCCACTTGACATTGATACAGATTTTTGCTGTTTGCCTTCTTTTTTGTACTTTTTCTTTTTTGCTGGTAGTTAGAGTACCTTGTACTGCCGCAGACAGATTTTTGTTTCCAAAACTATGTACTTGAAAAAGATGATGAAATGAAACAAACCCCTTTTTTGTCTGAAAAAGTGTTACATTTGTATATTTCATACTTTGTATTGCATTGTATCGCATCGCATTACACCTCAATGTAAATGGAATTGATCTGTTGTCTGAATATTGACCACTTGCATTGTAATAACCAGATAACTAACCAGCCAATTGACAAAACAACTCAAGCAACCCACTGCCCCATTCTGAACACACAGCCCATACTCTGCTGAGGATTAATCTGCATACAGCCCATAACACAACACTTGGTTCATTCTGTACGCGGCGGATCCTAAACAAACAGTCCAATCTGACAAGACGGAATACAAAGGTAGAATCGACAGAAGCTGAAACACACAGATGCAATCCGAAACCCAAAAGCTTCAAATAGGCCCAGGTTTTTTTTGTTTTTGTTCACACTTATCGGGAGTGGACCCTGCAGTTGTTGAAAGAACCGAACTTGCTTTGCACAAATGTGGAGGGCGGCACAGCACTCTGAGCACAGAACGGTTAATTTTCAAATTGAAGAAAGGTTTTTTTCCAAGTTGGGGTATTGAGCTTACAACTGAACACAGCGAAAGGACTCAACAGAGAAAACAAAAGGCACACGACCTAAACACAACAATACGCGCTCGGAAAAGACTCAAAACAAGAGTTGAGACAGACAAATCAAAAGACACGACACACAGACGTGTTACAAAGACAAGAGACCTCTCAGTGCACGAGGAGCCAGTTTCTCTGGGTATTGTTTTCCACCCTTTCTCACTTGTGTGATTCTCACGTCACTCGGCCCTCAGGCTTGACTTTTCTCTTAAAACCCTCGTGCTCACTTTTTCTCTCAACTTACACCTCTCTATTCTTTATTCTCTCATTTTTCATCCCTTCCCAGGGTCATTGATGGACGAATAGGAAGTTGTGGGTTCATGCCCGATACGGTTAGCTCGCGGCTACTTCTTCTGGTGACATCTAGTCGGTGTCCCAGGTAAGGGAACGGAGTATCTTGATCTGTTCTGATTTGTGCCTCGCACTTGGTTCAATACCTCGTTGCTCGGAGGTTGTTGAGAGCTTTCAGTCCTTTATAGACACCTTCGGTTGTGCCTTCTTCTGGCGAATAGAGTGCCCTTCTGACGAATATGCTGATAAAAATGGGATAAAGACAGAACACCTGACTCAACTGTGCCCCTAGTTCATCACTTCGACCATTTTTTGTTTCGGTTTTCTATTAAACAGTTTTGACCAAAATGAGAGTCAGATTAACATACTTGTTCGATTTTTGATTTAAAATCGTGCAAGTCAAGCTATGAGCACTGAAAATTTTCCTTTTTGGGTCCAAGAAAATGGTCTAGTTTTGGAAAATGAAATAGTTTTCGAGAAAATAGTCAAGCTCAGTAAAAATTTTCAAGAACTATTTTTGCAAATGGCCACCGCTCGACGAGCGTAGAACTTACTCTTGAGATGCGCAACCTCGGATCGGAGGCAATGGAAAATTGCCCCTTGCTTGAAAGAGCTGCATGGCAACGGAAAGTTGCCCCTGGTTGAACAGTGACTCGTGGCAACTTACGGCAACAGAACGTTGCCCCTTATTTGGATGAATGCCGCAGCATTTTGTAAACAGTCCTCATCGGTGATGATCACGACCGAACTCTCGGATATAGAGAAGGCAAGGATGATCAAAGCCAATATATGGACACAGTCGCTATGAAAGCGTTGGGGGCTGGACTTCAGGATGAAGTTGCCTACGTATCCCAAACACAGGAATCAAGCCTTACGTAGTTCCGGTTAAGGTACACTCGGGTATTTTAACCTTCACTTTTTTTTTTTTTTTTTTTTTTTTAGGCTCTAACTTTTTCCAAGGCGCCCGATGCGGGTTTTCGACCTTGCGAGCTTCTTTTCTTTTCTTTTTCTTTTCTTTTTTCTTGCTCTAACTTTTGCCTGGGTTGCCCTTCTGGGTTTTCGGCCCAGTGAGCCTCTCAAAGGGTAAAAGTGTAACAAGTCCATGCCAAATGGTTTTAGGGTTTTGAAGTCATCCGTATCCAGGAGAGTGGCTGTTGTATTGATTTACTGAAGGATCCATCTTCGGTTCTTCGAGCATATCAGACATTTCTGTCCCTAGTTCGAGGGGCGCTTCTGATCTAGTTTCGCAAGCTTCTTCTCATGAGATCTGATTTTCTTGATCTGACTTTCTGGCCTCTTGTTCGAGGGATACTTCAAATCTAGCCATACAGGCCTCTCATTGTAGTTGATCGTTGAACATTCTGAAGTCAAGTTCAAGGTTTGAAAGTGAGGGGTCGAGTTTCGAGGCTGAAAGCGATCCTAGGCTGCACAATCTCAAGAGCGATTCCACACAGGTCTTCGCAGGACTGCGCAAAACATTTTCTTTGAAAGTTTTTAAGAAAGCGACAAATCGCTCGCGCTGAAGGTAGTGTGGAACCAATCTGGATCAAGCCAGGGTCCTTCTCAGTACTCACGCTAACAAGCATGATTTCAGTCATTAAAGGCTTAGCACGCCTATCTTTCTCTCAAATTGATCAAATTTTGGCAAAACCTGAGGAATTCCTTCCTTTTCGTTTTTATCACTACAGTGTTCAAAAACAGTTTTGAAAAAACTTAGGTCAATACAATGAGTTTAGAGCGCAGAAGAGTAGGTGAGATGCTCCCCCATTTCATTCAAATCCTCTGGCACAACTAGCTCAAAGTAGCAATAAGCACGGAAAACATGATAGCCACAGCTGCTTCGTTCGAATTTCCTGATTGCAACTGGCTCCACAGCAGAGGCAGACTCAAAAGGAAAGCAAAAAGGGTAATTACAAAACAAAATGGTTTTCAAGGCAACAACCCCGGAATCACCTGATATTCAATACAACGGGACCGACTCGTCACCACAAGACAGACTCTTAAGCAAAAAGAACTGACTCAAGACGATGAGACAGACTCAAAACAAGACCACCGAACTGACTCAACACCTATGTTAGGAACGACAAAAATTGGCACTCGCAGATGCTCAAAAAGTGCGTGCCAGGCGCCACATCTGAAATACACCGGGTATCGCCCGCCCTGATCACAAACTTGTAGTATCCTCGAGGTCCAACAGCTCAGTAGTAACAGACTTTGCTGAGGTAGATGGGAGGATAACCTCGTTGTCGATCAAATCTTGCACTTCGTGGCGAAGGCGGAAACAACCATCGGTGCTGTGACCGGACTGTTGGTGGTACGCGCAGTACAAGGTAGCATTATGTGAGAGAGGGGGACTCTTCGGGAGAGGCCGAGGCTCGAGGGGTTTAAGATGCGCCTTTTTAGTCAAAATTTGAAATGCCCTAGACAATGGCATGTAGAGGGCATGAAAAACTCTGCGCCCTCGACGCAGATACTTTGAAGTCTGAGGATTCTTGTTAGACACACTAGCGAAAGGGTCAACAGATACAGCTTTGACCTTTTGATCTTTCCCAGGTGCAGCGTTGGGGGTGGGAGAAACTGTTCTAGCATGACGGGGCCCATCCCATTTTTCGCCTGGCTTGAACTGCCTTCGGTTGGAGTGGGGAAAGCATTATCCACAGTTTTGGCCACGACTGTAGATATTTGTTGCTTATTCATCCCCCCGGCTTTCAAAGCCTTGACTGCCCACAGCAGTTGTTCAATGGGATTGGCATCTGCCTTCATTTTGTCCTTACCTCTGACCTCAGCCTGATCGAGGGTTTGGGGTGATGTTGAAACGTCATTGCTATAACCTGAGACCACTTCGGGTTGGCTAAGTTCAATCACAATTCGTCCCAATAGCGGGGGCTCCTGGGGTACAAAATTCCCGGCATATGGTGCTGCTGGTGGCGAAGCCGACATTCCGTAGGCGAGATCCGCCACAGACCTCTGGAGGTCACCTATCATCCCCATCAACTCGAATGTAGTGGGCTCGCGAGCCTGATACAACTGGGGGGTCCAGACCGGGTGCGCGACAGGCAACCTGGGCGGATGCGGTATATCAACATTGGTCTCATCCTGCATGGTGATTCCTTAGTCTAGTGTGGCTGCCATAACCACAGTCTCTTCTGAACTTTGGGTCGTCATGAGTCCACTGAACTGAACGGTGACTGACGGATCATATGTCTGCCTTGCCTCAGCTAAGGAGAATACCAGCTACTCTATACTGAATCCCTGAACTGAAAGGAAAAGCATGCAGCATTTCAGCCCCACTTGATTAGAACTGACAGAAGTACGATTGAACAACTATTTCCAACGACTGATCACTATTTTCCAGATTACTGTCCCCAAAATACTGAATCAGTGCCAACTATCTCAAGCTCGAGAGGACCTCTTCGTCGTCTTTCTCGACGAAGCAGACTCTGGAGCACTATCACCATCGTCACTGCTCTCTGAATCTGGATCAGAGCCTGAACTAGAAACCTCTTCAGCCTCTCCAGCCACACCGCTAGTAGAATATGAGTCGGCGTCGTTGTCTCCACCCTTAGATGACTTTGATTGTGGACTCGTTGCCTCATCCTCCTCCTCGCTCATCTCGTCATCATCATCGCCCAAAATAGGCTCTGAAAGGCCACTCTCGCTACGGATGCCCCTAGCTCCACCTCGACTGCTTGTCTGAGCCTGTCTTCCTCTCCTCTCTGCTGCTAGAGGAGGTACTAAAGGTCCTGTTGTGGCTCATGCTGGGGCATCCGGTGGAGCTGGAGTCTGGAAAGGGGTCTGAGATGGACAGTTTGCCAGAATACATTAGGTGTGGTGTATATCAGGTGGTGTACATCAGACACAGTGTATTGATGCAGTGTATGTGTACAGTGTATGGGAGCAGTGTATCTATGCTGTCTTTTGATGCAATGAATCAGATCAGTGTAGTGTGGAACAATTAAAATGCTCATGCATTAGCAGAGAATTTCATGGCACGAAGTGCAAATTGAAGGAAATTATCAAAGTCCTGTAAAGGCTGAGCAGGTTCATGCTCATCTGAACCATCCCCATCAGAGAGGCCGCCAGCTCGAGAGCCTACCCGGTGTACTCTATGGATGCCTGCAAATGTGTTGAGATGATCAGTGGTCTATAAAGCATAATTAAAATGAACTAAATGTGCAAAATGTAAAGTATGGAACATACCGGGGTCGAGCCTCGAACTCCGACGAGCTCGTGACCAGCTGGTGTGGGCTCAATGGGAATCTGATAAGTCTCTCCAGAACGTCCCCAGCAAGTTAGTGTAGTAGGAAGCTCTAGCCATCCCACTCTCTGTCTCTCCCCGGAATCTCTCCTGCCAGGAGACCTGGTCACTCTGGCCCCTCTGCCTCTCTCTCTCGCAGCTGGAGCTCTTGCTCCCTCACCTCCGTGGACGCTGTAGACATCCCCGAATGTCCCAGGAGGATGAGTCCCCGTTCTGTTCATATTGGGCTCACTACAGTTCGGACTCAAATTGTCACGGTTCTTAATCTGAACCAAAGAGTCCCAATCCGGCAAATCGTTTTGAGAAAAACAGATTTTTAGAAAATGAGTGCCAAACATGGACTGCTTTGCCAGATACAGAGTCGCCACCTAAATATTTTATTTTTGGGGGAATTTAGGAAACCCTGACTTGTTGCCAAAGGCCACGTGTCCGTCATTACCAAAGTTGTCTCGGCTCAGGAACTTGGGTACGATTGGGGAAGGTTATCTATGAGCACCCGCTCTCGCCCGATGAAAGATCGGCCTCTACTAACCGTGATATCTAGTTTTGAAAACATTATGTGTTCTTATTCCAGTTAATTAGCTAGAATTACTATGTGATGCACACAGCAAAACAAGTATAGATTAGATCGCCTAATTTGGAACAAAGCATTGCATATCCATTGGTTTGGAAAATAGTTTGGAATTTGCTACTCGCAAGTAGGCTAAAACGCGGATTTCAATGAGTTGCTCTAACTCAAACAATCCAACCTTCACCCACAGGCATTCAGGCAGTAATGTCACATAAGCATTTAGCCGCATGGTAAGCATGCTGTCATGTTAACATTCACACTCATACAAGATGCTAAAGCATAGATACTTACATCGTACTCCGTGTCAAAACAGTAAACTAGTTAGCAAACATGCGTGAGCCTAGTTCATGTTAAAGTGGCTAATGCAACGCATACAGAATGCAATTAGGATAGGCTCGGCTAATCCTAAGATGGCATGTGAAATGCAACCATTTAATGCACGTATTCAAGTTAGATTTTAAATACTTATGCAGTTAGCATAATGCGCCGAGCCCAGTGCATGCAATACTGATGAATGATGCACGCATGCATAGAATAAGGTATGCTAAAGTAAACATGTCCTAATACTAACCATCAAAGCAGGTAAGTAAAAGGGAGAAAGAAGTGGGGAGGGGGTTAGAAGACATGCACACACGCACCCACACTTATTACAAATTTGCCCTCGCTCGGAGGGACCGAAATAATAATACAATTTAATTAACCTACAAGCTAATTAAATATTACTGACCAATTAATTAATTATAAATTAACTAATCTAATGAAAGCAGTAAACAGCAGCCTTAGGAAGAGGGTCCAATGCATGTGCGCTCGGTTCCGTCGAGAAAGTCACTGCCACGCGCAAGTTGCCTCCACTTTGACTGTTATCCTCCTCTGAAGACTGCACAAGTCCCAGGGTTGCTTCTCTGAATGCTGTGGAACACCACCGGCTAAGGGGATTGGCCACCGGCCATGGAGAATGACCACCGGCCACTGATTGAGATATCGGCCACTGATGGATGGTCGGTCAGCACTTAGTATGGCCGGTCAGCCAAATCTTCCTACAGAATCTGTTTTTGACAGCAGCAGAGGGCAAAGCATAGCATGGCAATGCATTTCAAGCAATGTATGCACCTACCACACTCCTTATCATGTTCATGGCTCAAAGGAGGATGGGCCTCGATTCTCGGACCACCAATCGCGCATTTCCATGCATGATGGCCCAAAGAATCAAGTGTGCATTTTGAATATGGAATGCAATGCACATAATCAAACAAAGCAACTCGACCTCTATCATGGTTAACTCAAGAGGTGAAGCATGCATGCCAATGCAATGCAACCTAAGCATGTTAGCTAGGCATGCAACATGGCAATGCAAACAAGCATGCAAGGCATAAGGCAAACATATAACCACATGCTAAGGGGTGGACTCAAGCTAAAATAAACAGCTCTCAACCAAGTCCAAAACAATGGCCAATACTATGGAAATGAGGGCCAACAGACACACACACATGTACATGTTGATGGGCCAACACTTAAGTATAAAACAAGCAATTTTTAAGCACACTTAAAAGAGGCAAAACATGGAAAATTAGCATGCATAGAAAGCTCTGAAAATCATGTTAGTGATGCTGCCAAACCAATTTAAACAAGACAAACATAGCATGCAATTGGTCCAAGTACTCGAGGTAAGCCAAGGAGACTTAAACCATGGCTAAGCCAACCAAGCCTCACAAGGTCAAGAGGACTTAAAACAATTTCAAGGCAGACCTAGACAATGCTAAGGGAACATCTAGATGGCACCTAAGTGGCTTAAGCATGCAAGCATACACAAAGGCCTAAACAAAGGGGCATAAGACAACAACCTTTTAAAGCATCAAAGGGGTATCAAATGCAAGTATGCAAGCATGTTATAAGGACTGAAATTACATGGTAAGTGGTGCCAAACCACTAAAATGATGCAAGGATGGCATGCTCATGGTCAATGCATCAAGGCATGCAAAGTGGGATTACATGGTAGCTATACAAAGCAAAGCATGGATGACCCAAATGACTAAAAATAGACCTCAAGTACATCAAAACAAGCACAAGAGCTTCACAAAGCTTGGCCGAAAACATGCTAGAACAAAGGGCCAAAACCTAAAGCATGTTAAGACCAAAACATGGCATTACAAGGCATGTATGCTAAGAAAGCAAGGTGTACCTAAACCAACTCAAAACAGAGGTAATACATGGCAAAATACTACCAAATAACACTTAAGACATGGCCAACATGCACTTAAATCATATGCTCAAACATGAGGCAAAAATGGCCATTTTCAAGGACAACAAGGAGAGGGGGTGGCCCTCTCCTTATTATGACCTCAAGGCACCATCCTCACCACTGAAATATCTCAAGATTTCAGGGGTGAGGAGGCCCAAACACAATGGTCCCGGAGCTCACCAAAAATGGCACAAAACAAGGGCCAAACAAGCCTTAAGAGGGGTCAAACAACCTCAAAGCTTAGAACACTCTTAACCAACTATTTAGAGTAGGAAAAAACAAGACTTTTATATGTTATACACCAAGTCTAAAAACAGTTGGAAGATAGGTAAAAAAACTATGCAAAAATGGGGAAAAAAAGGGAAAAGTGGTTACCCTTGAAGACCCTCTTCACAAACAATGTTCCAGCAGCTTCCTTAAGCTTTAATCAGCCCCAAAACTTCAAGAACAACTCCTTAGTACCTCAGAAGCCAATGGAGGGTGTAAGTCTAAGTGTTTGTGTACAAATCTAAGACTAAAACACCTTAAAGGCCAAGAGAGAGAGGGAAATAGAGATAGTATAGAGACAACTATGCTAACCCTAAAACTAGAGCTCTCCTCTATAAATTTTTGCTAACCCTAATGGAGGGAGAAGATGCCTCCTCTTATAGAGCTCAATCTTGCAAGCTTACAAGACAAGCTAGCTAAGATGGAGATCCCTCCATACACGTGTATGGAGGGAAGCCAAGTGCATGCCAGCTGCATGAAAATATCTGCAAAAGCAGATGCATAGTAGTCGGTCGGCCAAAAATGCAATTTGACCAAGATAGATGGCCGGTCGACCATCTAGAGTGCCGGTCGGCCAAACATTTGGCCGGTGGCAACAAAACACAGCCGGTGGCCTCAAGCCATGGCCGGTGGAGTGTGGGGATGGCCCACAAGCCATTCCTTACCCCTCCATGGCAAAACACAAGTGTTTGGTGCAAAACCAGACATAAAGCAGTCGAGTCGAGAGATCCTGAGGCAAGGCGTGTAGCCGAGACCTCCGGGATCTCAAGACAAACACAAACAAGGATGATCACCGGGTGCTCAAGCGGTGACGTCCAAGTCTTGAGGACGGTCAAAAATGGGGTGTCTACAGATGCCGGTCAGAGGTGACATCAGATAAGTCTGGACGAAGGTTGCATAGTCGCCCTCCATGCGGAAGTAATCTGTCTCCAGCCCTACCATAAACTGGATCACCTCCTCAGCAGAAAGTCTGTGTGTCCCTCTCATGGATAGTAGAGGTGCCATCGGTATGAATGGGTCAGGCAGTCCTAAAGTCTGGCGTGTAAAACGCTCGTCCAAGAACCAAGCGTGGCAGATCAAGAACCAAGCACGGCAGATCGGGCCCTCGAGAAGAACATGGTGTCATACTGGGCTCGAAGCCCCAATGGTATCGCGTCCCACGGCTGTCATGTGATCTTAGAATAAGAAAATGAACAGATGATTAGTCGTCGTCAATTGATTAATGGGTATATCAAGATTGATTGAAAACAAAATAACTTTGTTTTAGGTTACCTCATGTGCTGCAACCACATCAAAGTACTCGCGGAAAAACATAAAGTTTTTCCGGATCCTACGGTGGAGCTGGCCATCGTATACCCAAGAAAACGGGACTGTCGCCGAGGTCTCATCTATAGGCTCTGGAGCAAGAGTCGGGAATTCGTACACCCACAGCTGCAAGGAAAATGTGATCAATACAGAGTATAAACAGATACAGAACATGCAAAGTAGAAAGCATACAGTGTATGAGCAAATGCAGAGAATGCAAAACAGAAAGTACATGTGTTGAACAAATGTAAAGCAAGAAATGTTGAGCAGGAAATGTAAAACAAAAAGGGGGAACTAAGCTGCGTACCTCCCAAGCTCGCTAGTAACCAACGATCAAGCTCCCACTCATGCAAGAAGTCAAGCTCAAGTATCCATACAATGTAGTGAGGCCAGCTCCGCCCCAATCGTAGAACTGAACTCGATGGAGTACTACCAAAGCACTCAGCAAGTATAGGCCCACGGTATTCCACCTATTCGAAAACAAGGTGGTACCGAAAAGGAACATGTGGAAGCCCCTCGCGTATTGCTCCATCTCCTCGAATGTCTCGAGCTCAAACCCCTTGTACTACTCCTCGAACCAGCTATACTGGACCATGCCCGCCCGGAGTGTCGGTAGGTGTGCCCCAAGCAATGCGGCCCATGTTACCTCCCACTCTCCCATATCAGGGTCGAGAGGGATCGGATCACCCACTACTCCTAAGCCAGTGATCATGGCGAAGTCATAAGGGGTCATCGACATCTCCCCTGTGGTAGAGAAATAGAAAGAGTTGGTGGTGACCCACCACCTCTCCACTAAAGCCTCTAAGAGAGGGCGGCTCACTACGACCCACGTCAGGCTACAGTAGAAGAGACCGAAGCCTGTCTTGTCAATAATGTCACGGACTCTAACTGGGAGCTCGCCGTACCAGTCTCGAGCGGTCGTCGTACTGTAGCCTTTGAAAGAGCGAGACCCATCATGTGGTAATGCATGAGACGCAATCTGATCGAGCAATGAAAGTACAGTTGAATACAAAGCAGTGATGATAGTACAGTTAGATCAAGGCAGTCTATGCAATCAGATCAAAATAGTGCAAGAAATGCAAACAGTTAAAGGTAATACTGCAAAAAACAATGTTCGTACCTCTACGGGGATAATCGACAAATGAGATGCTGGCTCTCTCAGTAAAAGGTCATCTGCCGCATCCTCAGTGAAGTCTGTGAAGGCGTTGATGCCTCCTGCAGTAGGCACTATATGAGTCTTGGGGTGGTACCTCGCTAGATGGAAAGGGCGTATGCTCGGCGGTAATGGCTCCGGCTCGGCCTTTGGCTCGGCCGCAAAGTCTGCCTCAAACTCTACCGAAGGAAGAGCGGGGATAGCCTCATCATGTGGGATATCATCTACCATTTGAAAAAGATGCAAGAGAAGAAAAAAATAGGAAAAATAAAGAAAAGGGTGAAACTTTGAAAAAGTCAACTGTAGGAGAGGGGAAAAAGTCAAAGAAAGTCAAAACCCGGAAAAGCATACTAACCTTGGGAGAAACTCGAGGGGAATGAGCCTAGAATGGTGGAAATGACAAAAGAAGCATCGAAATCAAATTCTGATTGGTTCAAAGTGAAGAGAACTAGAGGGTTTTAGCGAAGAAAATTTTTTAGGGTGTTGGAAAGCGCATAGAACGCGTGGATCTAGAGAGAAGGAGCACCTAGAGAGTAAGGGAGAAGAATTTCGTGCAAGGGTTTGTGAGGAAATGAAGAGCCTTCACTTGTTTTTAAAGACCCAAGTGTGAAAAGTCAAGTTTGCCCCAATCTGCCATCGATAGCCGGCAGTGGCACATCGATGGCCGGCACTAGTATATTGGTGGCTGGTAGGTGCCATCAGTAGCCGGCAGGGGACCAGTAGCCTCCCCTGATGGCCGGCAGGCTTCCACAAGCTTCCTATGCCTCTGATTATTTGATTTGTGTCCTTGGATTTTGAGAAGTACAAGGTATTCTCAGTGTTTGATTCAGAATGTCTTCACGGAAGCTCAGAATCGCATTTCCAATGCATGATGGTCATCGCTCATCAACACGAACAGGGTGTATCCTTTTTAACATGTTGCAACTCTTCCAAGAGGTAAATCGGAGGTTGCCTTTGAGTCGTCTTTAGCACACTTACTTTTGTCGTTACATTTGAGTTTGCTGTACCGTGTTTCGGTTTGTTCAAATGTAGCATTTCTTTGCATAACACTTGCATCTAGATGTTTCATTACAGCCTCATTGCGTGATCATAAGTTATGTTGTTGCATCGTGCATATCATTTTGCATCTTGCCCGAGAACTACGCTGGTTTGATTCCTTGCAAAGGGATACGTTGGCAGCCTGCGGGCGCAACCGTTCTTTGTTTTGTTTGTCTGTTTGTCCAAGTCTTTAGCCTTGTCAAAAATGGGTAGTCTCTAGGCTTTGACATTCACTCCTGTCATTTCATGAATTTCGAGTTCTGTCAAAGAGAGGCAACTGTAGACACCCCATTTTTGACTGTCCTCGAGACTTGGATGTCGTCATTTGAACACTTGATGATTTTGTATGCTCATGTTCATTTTGAGTGCCCGAAGGTCTTGGCCGGGCGGCTCGTCTTTGAGCCTTCGAACCTTATCTGCTTTGTGCTTGGTTGTGGACCAAGAGCTTGTTGTTTCAAGTCTAAAGGAAAGAGTGGTCTGTCGGCTAGCCCCATAGCCTATTGGCCATGACTTGTGCCTGCCGGCCATCAATGGCGGCCGGTCGGCTATGTTGTTGGCCGGTCAACCACCAGTGGTGGCTGATGGCTATTTTTCTCCTTTTTCAGATATTTGTTTGCCAGTTGTGCCAGCTGTTGTTCACTGAAGTGCATCTCCATACACGTGTATGGTAGGATGATATTCAAGCTTGAACCTTGGTTTTCTATATATTGGGGGTGCTCTCCCCCATTTGAAGGGGTTAGAAAATTTGGATCAAATTTTTTTCTCTCTCCCTCTAGAATTCTCTCTCTCTTCTTGTTTTATGCCTTAAAGTCTTGTTTCTCTACACCTTTGCACACCAAGCCTTAACCAAACACTCTTACCTTTGAGTTGAGGTTCTTTGGAGTCTAGTTTGAGCTCTTGAAGGAAGTTTGAGCTGGAATTTGAGGTTGTTTTGTGCTTGAGCTTCAAGAGGTAGTTCACTTGCGTAGCATACTTGCATTGACTACTTATTTTGCCATCCTTTTGTATCGTTCTTGAGCTGGTTTTCAACTAAAAAAAACTCTATTTTTTTTAGGCTTGACATGATGGTTTGAGGCTATTTTGTGCTAAGGGGTGATCCACCCTTCTTGATTACTTAATTGTGTAGACTTTTGCACCATCTTTTAGCATATTCAAACTAAACTTTGTGGGCCTTTAAACCACTGAAATTCGGAGTTATTTTAGTGACAAAAACTTGTTTTGAAGTCCAAAATTGGAGGGGGTAGCCTCCCCTCCTTGTGTCTTGTTTGCATGCCTAGATAGCTTAACATGTGAGCATGTTTTCTAGAATTTTGTACCTTAATCTCAGCATGCTTTTGCCACTATTTTGACTAGTTTCAGCTCTGTTTTGAGCTGGTTTGGTTCTTTGAGGCTTGTATTGTATGGTTGTAGTGTAAAGAGGCTTCACTAGTGTGCTCCTGAGTTGGGGCAGAGGCATTCTGGAAGTCGGGCAACACTGTTGGTGTTCAAGCATGTGCAAACAGAGGCTGCAATGGAAAGGCGGTGGCATTTTCGAGAGGAGAATCTGAGCATGCGTGAATCCCTCGTCCCTCGAGGCCGTTTAATTACTTTGTTAGTTAGTTGTAGCTAATTCATTCATGCAAGTGTTGTGAGTATTTAATTAATTAATTTGTATTGTAATTAATTAGTTTAATTCGGTTTGTAATAATTGGTTAACCAAAGTTGTTAATTAGTTTTGGTTTGTAATAGCTAACCTTAATTAGCGTAGCTAGTTGCTTAGCTTATTCATTTTGGACCCTCCTTCGCGAGGGCATAATGTTGTAATAAGTGTGCGTGCGTGTGTGCATGTCTTCCAACCCCACTTCTTTCTCCTTTTTATTTAATCGCTTTCGATGGTTAGATTAGGGATCATATTTCAGATTAGCATACCTTATGTTTGCATGTTTGCATCCACTCATTTGTCTTGCATGCACCGGGGCTCGGCGCATTATTCAAACTGCATTGCAATTTCAATACTTCTTTGGATACGTGTTTCAAAGCATGCTATCAAAGTGTTGCAAATACCATGATTAGGTAGCCGAGCCTATTAATTGCATATCGCATGTGTTGCATTAGGCATCTTATATAGTTAGGATCCTACATATTTCTAACTAGTTTTTGTTTTGGCTTGGAGTACTCGGTAAGTTTTTATGCTTTAGCATGCTTGCATGAGTGTGATTGCCATGATGCCATGTTTCGCATGCTTTCCATGAGGCTATATGCTTATATGCTAAACTGCTTGAATGTCTATGGATGGTGGCTTTGTTGTTTGAATTGGAACAATTCAATGAATGTAAGTTTTAAGCCCACTTTGCGAAGTGGCAAAACCCTGTTTTAAGCCCACTATGCTTGGTGGCAAATCCACATCTTTTAAGCCCACTTGAGGGTGGTAACTTCAAACCATTTTCGAAAACAAACATGAGTTGAATTTGTTCCTAGTCTTGCGACTAGTCTATACTTGCTTGTATGCATCACATAGTAATGTTAGCTAATAATCGGAACAAGAACACATAATGTTAATAAAAGAACATATCATGGTCAGTAAAGGCCGATCTTTGATTGGGCGAGCAGGGGTGCTTATTCCATGACCTTTCCCTCTCGTACCTAAGTTCCCGAGCCGAGGCAACTTTGGTGATGACGGACACGTGGCCTTTGGCACGAGTCAGGGTTTCCTAAATTTTCCCAAAATAAAATATTTAAGTAGCGACTCTGTAATCTGGCAAAGCAGTCCAACTTTGGCATTTTTGATTGAAAATCGATTTTCCAAAACGATTTGTCAGATTTGGACTCTTTGGTGATTATCAGTTTCACATTGCACTTTGTGAGATTAGATTCAGAACCGCGGGAGTCTGAACTGTGAGGCCTTCTTTTCAAACCCTTTTCGAAAGGCGGGGGCGCGGAAAAGGGCGAGTCCATAGCTAGGTTACTCATTGCTTGGAGGACAAGAGAGCTTCTGGCTCCTGCCTCGAATTTCAGCTGTGCCCTTTCTAGTGAGTGCATGACTTGGCTCGAGGATGAGGCATAAACTACGCCCACCTTAGTTTTAGAAGTTTCCACAAGCACAAGCGGGGGACGCAGTAGCACCTGACTCATCTATGCCCCTAGTTTATTGCTTTGATCTCTACTTTTCAAGTTTTATGAATGTAATAAAAGCAATTTTGATTTGTATCGAGAGTTTGGAGAACTTCGTTTTGAAATTAATGATATTAAAGTTGTGAGCACTGGAAATTTTCCTTTTGGTCCAAAAATGGTCTAAGTTGTAAGAGTTAAAATTTGAACAAAATCAACTTTTATCAAAACTTTTCAAAATCATTTTCGATAAGGATCACCACCTGACATGCACAGAATCCATCCTCGAGATGTACAACCCCGAATCTAAAGATCACAAATTGCCCCTTGATTGAATAACATTGCTCAGCACTATAACCAATTTGTCTTTCAGAGTGAGGATCACAACCGAACCCTCAGGTAAAGAAGAGACAAAGATGACCTGATCAAACACATGGATAGAACAATTATGTTGGAGGTGTTTACGGCCGAACTTCAGGATGAAGTTGCCTACATATCCCCAAGATGGGAATCAAGCCTTATATAGTTCGGTTGGGGTTCACTCGAGTATTAACTCTCTACTTTTGCGCTCTAACTTTTGCCAAGGCCGCTCTTTAGGGTTTTCAACCTTGCGAGCTCAGTTTTTCTTTATTTCTAATTTTTTTGTGCTCTAACTTTTGCCTAGATCGCCCTTCTGAGTTTTCGGCCTAGCGAGCCTCTCAGGGATAGTATTTCTTCAACTTGTCCATGTTGACCACTTAGGAAAATTCTAGGCCATCCAGGTCCATGAGAATAACAGCTTCACCCGACCAGATAGTTTTGATGATAGAAGGACCAGTCCAATTGGGTTTGTACTTGCCCCTAGGGTCATGGATGGGAGTTCGGTTGTCTTTTAGCACCAAATCCCCTTCCGTGAGATTCCAAGACTTAGATTTCTTATTAAAAGCCCTGGCAATCCTGCGTTGATAACCCTGAACATGGTACAATACTTTTAGCCTTCTCTCATAAAACAACATCAGTTTTTCGAACCTACTTTGTTGCTAGTTCGCCTCTGCTATCTGACACTCAGCCATAACTCGTAGCAATGGGACTTCTATTTCGATTGGCAGAACAATTTCCATCCCATAGACAAGAGAATAAGGAGTTGACCCCGTAGACATTCAGATTGAAGTTCTATAGCCCTGCAAACAGCAATTTATCTGGCCAGTTCCTATAGGTCTCAACCATCTTCTGCAAAATATGCCTGATGTTTTTGCTGGTGGCCTCAACAGCTCTGTTAGTTTGAGGCCGATATGTAGTTGACTTATGGAAAGCCACATTGTATTTCGCCAACAAGTCTATCACTTTTTCCTTAAAGTGGGAGCCATTATCTGAAATGATCTTGTTTGGGACTCCATATCGGCAAATGATGTTGTTTTGGATGAACTTAGCCACATGCGTTGTTTTTAACAATGCATAGGACTGAGCTTCCACCTATTTTGTGAAGTAATCAATTGCCACCAGAATGTATTCATGCCATTCGACCCTTTCGGTATGACTGCACCGATGACGTTGATTCCCCAGACTGAAAAAGGCTATGGTGAAGTCAGGTTGTACAGTTTCGACGGTGGGATATTCATGTGATTCGTATGGATTTGGCATTTGTGGCATCGCCGAACAAAATCGATACAATTCTCCTCTATAGTAGACTAGTAGTAACCTTGCCTGAGAATCTTCCGGGCTAACCTCACTCCGTTCATATACGCTCCGCAGTTTCCCCATGGATGGCCTCCATCAGGCACTTTGATTCTTCTGCTTCGACACACAACTTGTGCATTCCCAGATGACACCTCTTGTACAATTTACCTCCGCAGATGAAAAATTGAATGGCCATCTGCCGTATTGCCCTCTTATCTTTGGCATTTGCCCTTGGTGGATAAACCTCATTTTCCAAGAAGTTCTAGATATCATAGTACCAAGGGTTTTGATCTTGTGCTTCATCTATTGCGGCAATAGTCTCATAGGCCGGCATATCTACTCAATGATGATTGGACGCATCTAAACTCCCAACGTGATGTGTATCATAGAAGATGGAATTGATAAGGCATCAGTGAACCTGTTGTTCTCTCTTAGTAGATGCATGAAAGTTAGCTTTTCAAACCTAGGAAACAGAATGTCCAAGGTTTGGTGATAGATCTTCATCTTTTCTTCTTTGACCTTCCAGTCTCCATTTCCTTGAGACACAATTAAGTTTGAATCCTCGATGATGTCCAATAATTTTGCTCCTAGTTCCAGGGCGGCTTCCAAACTAGCAATACATGCCTCATATTCTACTTCGTTATTAGATATCTTGAATCGGAGTTTGAAGGCTAAGGGTATATGGGAATTGTCAGGTGCAATCAGCAACACACCTATCCCATAACCGTATTGGTTAGACGCTCAGTCAAAGTACATTGTCCAAATCTCTTCCTCGACCTGCAGAATAGCTTCATCTAGGAATAGGTATTCCACCGATTTATCCCCTTCTACTCGGTGATCTGCTAGGAACTCTGCCACAACTCTCCCCTTGACCGACTTGTGAGTGACATACTTCAAATCAAATTCGGAGAGATGAAGCAACCAACGGGCTAGCCTACCTGTATGCACTGGTTTCCCAAAGGGATATCTGATGGGATCTAATCTCGAAACTAGAATTACGGAGTGAGCTAACAAGTAGTGCCTTAACTTCTCCAGTAGAGTGTAGCGGGTCTCATAATCTAGCATTTTCTTTCTCAAATAGTAGATGGCTTTCTCTACCCTATCCTCAAATTCTTGAGCAAGCATGCATCCCATTGTTGTGTCCGTGATTGTCAGATACTGAATCAAGGGCTTCCCTGGCTCTGGCAGCAACAACACATGAGGATTCTGATGGTACTACTTGATCTGCTCAAAAGCGAATTGACATCGATCATCCTATCGGAATTTCTTTCCTTTCTTCTGGAGACCAAATAGTGGTTCACAAGTCAAGGTTAATTTAGAAATAAATTGTCTTATGAATTGTACTTTACCCAGAAAGCCTCACACCTCCTTTTCAGTCCTTGGTGGTGGTGTTTCAAGGATGGCCTTGATTTTGAAAAGATCTACCTCGATGCCCCTTTGTGTGATAAAAAAAACCCAGCATTTTCTCTGTTGTTACGCTGAAAGTACATTTCTGCGGATTCAACCTCAGTTTGTATTATCTGATCCGTTGAAAGAATTTCTTCAAGACGGTGTAGTGGCCCTCTCTTTCTTTGGACTTGACAATCATGTCATTCACATACACCTTGACCTCTTTATGGATCATATCATGTAGATTTGTGGTTGCAGCCCTTTGATAGGTAGCCGCAGCATTCTTCAACCCAAATGGCATCACCTTTTAGCAGTAGGTTCCCCACGGCGTAGTGAAAGCGGTTTTCTCTCTGTCCTCGGGTGCCATCAAAATCTGGTTATACCCGAAAAATCCATCCATGAAGGAGAGCAACGCATGACCCACGGTGAAATCCACCAATTCATCAATATGTGGCAGGGGAAAATCATCCTTCGGACTAGCCTTATTCAGATCCCTGAAGTTGAAACAGGCTCTAATTCTACCATCCTTCTTTCGAACTGGAACAATGTTAGCCAACCACGTTAGATATTCAGATACTAGCAAGAACCCTACTTCAATCTGTTTGGTGACTTCCTCCTTGATTTTCAAAGCCCAATCCAGGTGTATTCTTTGCAACTTCTGCTTGATGGGTCGGGCCTCAGGGTCAAGAGGAATCCGATGTTGTACAATCTCCAGATCGATTCCAGGCATGTCTTTGTAGGACCACGAGAAAACATCTTTGAAATCTTTTAATAAAGCGACTAAGCGCTCGCACTCCTCTGAAGACAATGTGGACCCGATCTGGACCATATGCGCATCCTTTTCAGTACCCACATTAAAAGCAATGATTTTATCAGCAAGGGGTTTTGCAAACCTCTACTCCTCTCGATTAATCAAAATTTTCAAAACTAGAAGAATTCCTTCCTCATCGTTTTCATTAAAATTTAGAAAGTCCTGATCAATGCAATAAACAAGCGGCACAAAGAAATACTTAGAATCTGCAGCGGCATTCTCATTCAAAAGGTCCAGCTCATCTAACTCTTTGGTTACAACTGACTAAAAAGAAAAAGAAAAAGACGACCTGGATAAGACCTTGGCATTCAGGTTATCACCCCAAGGAATACCAGACTCTGACTCAGAAGAACCGTAATTTGATTTCGACTCCACAGACTCTGTGGAATCATTTCTGACTCACTACCCGACTCAGAACTACTAGACAGGTAGCCCTCCTCCAGCTGCCAAATGAGGGATGGTGCATCAGATACATCCAAAATGCTGCTAAAAGGGTTCACACCTGGTTGGTCTTCGATCATGGAAATGGTCAGGTTCTCCTCTAAGCTCTTTGAGTCGATCGGAGGATTTGAAAGGAGACATGCCAATGCTGCCCCTACTTCAAGTTCATTGCTGTTTGGGTCACTTTCTATGCTCTTCTCATCTTCAGCAGTAATTGGTTCTGCCCTTTCCTCTGTATCACTGTCTTGCAGCTGCAAGTCGAAGAAAATTTCAAAGCTGGGAACACACTGCTTCTAAAGTTGAACCAGGGTTCGGGAAAACCGCAAAATGGGAACTCTTTACCCTCCCGAACAAAATGACCATTCAGAGTTCCTCGAATAGCGCTTCCCGATTTTCTTAGCTTTGGCTCTGCTTGCCATCTCTTTTACTTTCCTAACCAAATCCTCTTTGGTGGGCGTATAGCCAAGACCAAAGGCATGCGGATTATGTGGCACTTCGTCCAGTGTTGTGACGCCTTTCTGGCCACTTTTTCCTAAACCCATTCCTGGTACATATTGGAGCTTGTTCATGAAGTAGATTGATTGGGCGCTGACATACAAGCCCTCATCGGCTACCAAGATGGTTTGCACTGCTCATGCCTCAGCTAGAGTGAACCCTGAAAGGAATACATCCTCCTCGCCATGAACAATTTCCAACATAGGTGTAGTTACCTCTGGCAGAGGATGTATGGATGAATTCTCGAACACAATAGCCACCTCATTCCCATGAGCGTATTTCAGCATTTGGTGGAGGGTAGAAGTGACAGTTTTCGCCTGATGCAGCTAGGGTCTCCTTAGCAGTAGATTGAAAGTGGCAGGCACATCCAGGACGTGAAACTCAATATCCTGTTGAGCTGGGCCCACTTGAACTCTGATCTGTACCGTGCCTGTAACTTCTCTACTCGTATTGTCGTATGCCCGAATCACCTGGGCTGTATGCACAAAATTTATTGGTTTCAAACCGATGGCATAAGCAGTAGGAGATGGACAGACATTGATTGCCGACCCAGTATCGACTAACACCACTGGCACCCACTTTTCTCTACACTTCACAGATATGTATAGAGGTTTGTTGTGTGCTAAGCCTTGTGGCGGCAGTTCTTTTTCTGAGAAAGTTAAAGTTGGCGCAGCACCACCTGGGAAAACTAACCCCACGAGCTGTTCAGGAGTCGTGTTAATGGATAATTTAGCCCTGTCCATCGCTGATAATACAGCATGTCGATGCACTCGAGAAGCCATGAGCAGCCCCTAGATTGAAATATCGGCTTGAATTTTCTTTAGTTGCTTTAGCACTACCTCTTCCTCCAACTGTTTTTCCTTCTGCCTTTCAACCCCTTTATCTTTCCCGGAGGCTTCAGCTAGGTCTAAGTGTCGGGGCTTGAAGTACCACCACTTCTAGTCATATGGTCTATCTCTTCAGAGTACCGGGTGTTGTCTAGCAAGTCTGCACCCCAATCTTCATCTGTGTGAGCCAAGAGCAGATCATCATCCTCCTACCATGCACCTCCAGCAGCCGACAAATAGTTGTCCGGCTCCGTTCCAATCATTCTTTCATCAGAAGTATCGCACACAGGGTGTTGGGCTTTTCCAACTTCCTATTTGTCTTGATCCCTTTCTTGCACAAACCGCTTCAACGCAGCTTCCTGCTCTGTATCAGTAGTACTTATGATGCCCAATTCCTGAGCTAAATTCTTGATACCGGTACTCTCTGGCAATTTCCTCTTGTCCTCGGCCATTCCGGCCACTGCAGCTATTCTTGCTTCCTTTTCTTCAGGTTTTGGTTTAGTCTTTTCCTCTCGGTCAGGTTCATCAATAAGCCATCCGAAGTTGTCCGTCGACCCATTCAGATCAAACCAGTCAATCTATATGTCCCCCTAATCTTGTTCGTCATAGAACTACAGATTGTCTAAGTCTTCTTCCAGCTCAACTAGATCATCTAGATCCTAGCTCAGGCCATCCTCCCGAACCATACTGACCTCCATAGCTGTCAGCAATACCACTTCTAGTTTGGCTTGATCAACTGGTACAACGTAATAGCCCGGGTCATACACTTCCTCAGCTAAGTTCACAGAGCTCTCAAGCAATGGGCTAACACTCTCCTCCAAGGCTAACCTCCCTCCTTCTGCCACTGTCACCACCATGGGTTCAAGTTGGAGTGTGGATGCATCCATCATGCACAAGTATGTCCTTTCACGAATGAACACAGCCGGTTTAGGTAGGTGAGAAGGGGTAATACATACACTGGGGTCATAGGGGATGGCCAGTGTATGTATTAGATTTAAATACCGGGGTGGAGGAACCTGGTTGTAGGCTAGAAAACGGTTGGTGGTTACATTTGGCTTTTGAGGTGGTGCTCTCACCTTGTTGTCAATGAGATCTTGAATCTCATGACGCAACCTGTAACATTAGTCGGTGTCGTGACCGTGTTGCTGGTGAAAAGCATAGTATTTGGCTGGGTTGTGTTTAAGCGAGAGAGGATCGGGTAGTGGGCGTTGTTCTAATGACTTAACATGCCCCTTTTTGATCAGCACCGCCAAGGCTTTGGATAAAGGCATATAGAGCGGGGTAAAGACCCTTTGAGATCGGGCCTGGTTGTTTGAGGTTTGTGGATTTGAATTGGCGAATGGGTTGCCAGTCTTAGCTGTAGTGGTGACAACATTCATATTAGATGGCCGCACAGTTGTGTTTCCACTTGTGCTTGCATTGGAACTGTGCGTGAAAGGCCTCTTAGGCTACTCCTTCTCATCGGTTATCAACCCTTGTTTGATTTTATTTTCAATCTGAACCCTTATCTCATGGAGCTCAGTGAATGTGAACAATGGCAAGACTATCATCTTCTATAATAATTTCCCTTGTAGATTGCAGACCACCATTCTGATTTGATCCTTCTCAGATGGCCTGGTAGTCATCATTGAAGCCTTGACCCTACACCTCGTTACAAAGTCCAAGAAGTCCTCCTTTGGCTCTTGATAGGTTGCCTCAAGATCACGGGTTGTGACCTCAATCTGCGTATTGTATGAGTACTGTGCAATGAAGGCCTCAGTCATTTCCTCTCAGCTTCGTTTCACAGAGTTTGCTAGCTTTGCGTACCAGATAACCATTATCCCTGACAAGGTCCGGCCAAAAATCAACAGCTTTTGAAGTCTAATGAGGCCCATTGGCCACTGGATATCAGAGAACAACCTCAAATGGACCATGAGATCGCCAGAGCCATCAAATCGGTCTATATGTGGCATTTTGAATCGGTCTGGCAGAGTTACTACAGAGTCAACATATCCATCTTCGATGTTAGGGATTGAGTTCACACCCTGTGCCCGCTTGAGAAGCTTCTCCAGCTTGTTGACCTTTAGTACAATGGGGTTAGCTTCGAATTCAAATGGAAGTTCAGTTTGGTACACTGGTGCCTTGGAGGCTTGCGATGGGATGGGGTCTACTGGGTTTCCCAGATTCTCTTGGACATTGGCAGTAATTCCAGGTGCTGGAATACCCGCAGGAGGTGCATGAGAAGCAGAAGCCGTTGCAAGCTGTGGTTGCTGTTGCTGCAGCCTATTTATCACTTCGGCTTGATGGACTGTAACTTAAGCTTGGCGGGCAGTATCTTGCTACATGGTTTCCACTGTTTGTTGGAGATGACGGATCAAGTCCTCGATACTAGTTGCAAGATACTGAGTCATCTAAATAGGCGAGTGATCTCTTGTTGGCCTATATGTAGATGGCCTAGATGTAGATGATGAAGCCTGACTGAATGCGGGTGATTGTTGCACTTGTGAATTATGCCTAACCCTCCTCCGTCTAGTAACCGGTGGGAGCAAAGCAAACACAGGCTGTCCCCTGACAAGATCCCCGGATCTATAAAGTCTTCTTACACAGGTCCAGAGTGCTTGGGGGGTAACCGAACTATCTAGAACAATTGTGATAAACTACCTTGCAAAATAGAAATAAAGCAAAAGGAAAGCGAATATCAGAAACCGCACAACACCTCAACTCAGATGTGATCAAGACACAGTTGTAATCATAAGCTGTTGAACTGCACTCAATACTAATTTCTACCCCCAAATCTGATACCCAAACTTGCAACTGTACGTACATTCCTGTAGAGTTTCACTCTAAAAGCACATACCAGTTGAGTGAGAGCCAAAACACCCCTATGATGGGGTAGGGTTACCCTGTCCTAGTTTCATCAGGAACTAGGTTTAACTATTCAAGCAACGTGGTTTCATACAATCCTACATTCGGGTAAGCAACCTGTCCTAGTTTAGAACAGTCTCTATGACTTTCGATATGCAACCAGGCCGATTGGTGAAAAATGATACCTCGGCAAGACTACCTAATATACCTCTCACACCTAACGGTATAACGGTAGTCCAGATCCAAGGGTTGTGTTCCCATCGTGGTAGAGCCTACGATCGGTCAGCCTTTTGGCAAGCTTTTAGGGAAGCTTTCGGCAAATCGTCTAGGAATAGCAACTGGCAAACACAGTGACTTAAGCGCACCAATACAAGTGCAATGCAAAAAAACATTTAAGTGTAGATAAAATTTCATATCATGAATTTCAAGTCAAGTTATCTAAATGTAGGAACCCACATTTTATATTCTCATCATGTTCATGAGCATCGGTATGATTATGACTTGTTAAGTTTGCATGTGTATGTTTGTGATTTGTTTCGCTTGAGCTAATGTGATCCATGCCTTGCTTTGGAGCCTTGTGATTTGTCTAAGTGTAGTATGCTTGTCTTGTTCCTTCCTTGATGTGAAACTTAGGTCACGCCTTGCCTGAGTTATGCTAGCCGATGTTATTCCAAGCCGAGGTCATCCTTAGTCTAGTAGTAGCATCTTGGAACCCCTTGTTGACCTTCGTTCTCGCCTTGACACATTAGCCGAGATGTTACCTTGCACCCAAGTGATCTCGTCCTGGAGTGGTATGTCCTAGACCGAGGTGTGGCGCATCTAGGCCAAGATGTGGCACAGCTTAGTCAAGTGTTGTCCTTCCTAGCCGAGGTCATTGTCACCTTAGTTGCCGAAGTCCTTTGTTAGCCGATGTCACCCCTTGCCGAAGTGCCATTCCATGTAGCTTGTTAGATACGCCTTGTTGTTAGCCGATGTCAATGCCCCGTCAGAAAGCCCATACCGCTTTACTTGTTGAACACCCTTCCACCATGCTTTGTCTGGTCTGTCAGCCACCTTTTCAGGAAGAACCCAACCAGTCGCCGCCACGTGTCTCAGCAGAGGGTTAACCCCAGAACCGGGTAAAGAAAACTATCATTTGGTATCATAACCTTGCCTTGTAGAGAGAAAAACTCTAGGAGGAAGAAGGAGTTTTAGAGTGAGGAAGTAGATCTTCAAGCTTGATTCCTAGAGATCGAACCATTAGATCCGTGTTCTAAGGTTAGATTCTTGATCTGCTCATGATGTTCTCTATGTTCATGTTATTGCATTGCATGATCGGATATGATTTGTAAGCCATGCATCGTTTTGAAGTTCGATTTTAGAAAGAGAAAATGACATTCATGTGTTCTTTAAGAAAGTCTTGTTTTGATCCGAAAGCTTGCATAAAGAAGCATGTTTTGTGTTTATTTCCGCAAGAATTCCAAGTACGGGTACCCAGGTCCATGTTTTCAAACTCATAGCACGAAAATCCCAGATTTGTGATGACAGATTATGATTGAGCATTCGTATTTTTCATGTTTTCACACTCATGTTCTTCATGTTCATCAGCAGAGGGAAACCCAGAGTTTCCCGATCTCTTTTCCTTGCATGTGGCCCTCGGGAACACACCTCGGCGAGGAGGTGTGGAACCTCGGCCTAGACCTGGTTGGTGCCCAGCATGTTTTCCGAAATCAATTGTGTACATACAAAACTGTTGAGGGTGCATTCAATAGGCTTTGCCATGTGTTTGTAGGACTTGGGCTTGTCTCGACCCCGACGTTTGAACAAACTATGTGAGTGGTATTTTTAATAAAGCTATGTTACACTTGCTTTCATAAATCTCGTCTTGCTTCGTTTTAGAAAAGTACTTGTTCTAGCATGAATGACTATCCCTACTTGTATATTAAACACTATCTTGTTTTGATGACATTTCTTGAAAGTCCTTAGCTGCAGGGGACTATAATGCAACTGCACTCTTGTCTTGAAAGTCCTTAGCTGCAGGGGACTATAATGCAACTGCACTCTTGTCTTGAAAGTCCTTAGCTGCAGGGGACTATAATGCAGCTGCACTCTTGTCTTGAAAGTCCTTAGTTGCAGGGGACTATAATGCAACTGCACTCTTGTCTTGAAAGCCTTAGTTGCAGGGGACTATAATGCAACTGCACTCTTGTCTTGAAAGTCCTTAGTTGCAGGGGACTATAATGCAACTACACTCTTGTCTTGGAATTGTCATCACCCCCTTGTATTAAGTAGACGTAATAACATCCAAAGAACTTGAAAGGCCGGCAATGAACTTGATTTCCCCTTGATTGTAAAGTATGATATGTATTGTTTTGAAAGAAATCTTGGATATCAATCATGCAAAACCTTTATTTCTGGTATCATTCACTGAGTATCCAAGCTCACCCTCTCTATATATATGTAGGTGATGAGCAAGAAGGCAATGAGGCCTAGACGTGTAGCCGATGTATTTTTGGGTGCATTGCCGACGTGTTTTGGATTAGCATTTTGTACCATCTTGAAGATTATGCTTCTTAGTCTATATTTCATGTGTACTTGTATATGTTGGCTTGAGAAGCCTTTTGGTCAAGATGTATTTTGTATCTCATTTCCTTATTGTATCTAAGTTGTAAGACCTTGTAAAAATGTATGTCATTTCATTGGACTTAAGCACGGCTCTCATGGACTATTTAGATTCTGTATATGTATATATATATTACTTCCGCACTTGTAAGCCCCATATTTTATACTCTGATTGTGTGTGTTTTTGTAAGTCGGCCTTCGGTAATCTCGGATTACTGGCCATCACGGCACCAAACTACTAGGGGCGGTTTGGGGGCGTGACAGAATGGTATCAGAGCAGAGATCCTTATAGTACGTTAATCACCCACCTTGAGTCCTGAAGAGCATAGGATTTTCCTTAGAATGATGTTAGGATTGCATCATATTACTTGCTACTTGACTACGTGTGCATCATTTCGGCATAGGCATTTGTTACTTGTATACGTATTATCTGTTCAGTTATTTTAAAGTCTCATCTTGCATCCTCCTAGCATCATGAGGAGAGGTAGACCTCCGGTTGGCCGAGATCGTTCAGAAGATAGATTGGAGAGATTGGAAAGGTTAGTCGAAGGCTTGGTTCGTGAGCAGAGACAACCTAGGCCACAGGATACTGGTACGACTTCCACGCAGGCTGAGCAGACGAATGGCCGTTATACAGCTCCACCCCCTCCAGTGCCACAAGTGCCTCTACAACAGGCTTTGTACGGGAACGACACGATAACCCTAATCAGAGAGTTCAAGAAAATGAAACCGCCGAGATTTCAAGGAGGTATAGAACCAATGAAAGCCGAGGCATGGGTTTTAGAGATGGAGAAGTTGTTTGAGATCTTCCCCAGTACAGACGCCCAGAAGGTATCTCTGGCAGCATTCACATTAGACGACGATGCTCGTAGGTGGTGGATGATGGTCCGAGAAAGCAATCCGGGTTTGACTTGGGCAAAATTTTTGGAGTTGTTCTACAACAAGCATTTCCCCCTCAGCGTCCGAGACCGAAAAACCACGGAGTTTCAGAATCTGATGCAAGGGAACAAGACAGTCGCAGAATACGATCGTGCCTTTACTGAACTGGCGAGATATGCGCCTCATATGGTTGACGACGAATACCGAAAGGCGAGAAAGTTCGAAAGTGGGTTACGTGGACCGATACAAGATAGGGTCAATATGCTCAATATGCCGACATACGCTGGAGTACTGGACAAGGCCATCCTGGCTGAAGCTAATTTAAACCGATACCAGAGTTCAGGTGAGGGTCAGAGGAAGAGACAGAATTATGATAATCGTCGAGTTCCGTTCAATGCCAAGAAGAGAATGAGCACAGACAGTTCCAGCAACTCAAGTCAGGATGGTAACGCCAAGCCGGTGTGTGCGAGTTGTGGAAAGCAACATTTCGGGGTTTGTCGTTGGGCAACAGGAGCTTGCTATGAGTGCGGCGAGATAGGCCATCGTGTGAAGGACTGCCCGAAGGCAGGGACTGACAATGGAAAGAGGAATGGAAGCACCTCGGGCTCTGCACAGAACAACAACGTCGGGAGAATACAGGCAAGGCAAGGCAGAGTTTTTGCATTGGTACCCGGAGACGCCCAGAATGCCGAGGCGGTAGTGTCAGGTACCCTTTCAATTTGTTCTCAAGATGCATACGTATTGATTGATTCGGGTTCTACACATTCATTTGTGTCCACTATATTCGCCGAAAAGTTGAGTAGAGAATTAGAACCCCTTGATTACGTATTGTCTGTGTCTACTCCATCTGGGAGAAATATGATTGTTACATCCATTTATAGGGCGTGTATTGTTATGATTGAGAGTGTAGAGTTGTTAGTTGATCTGATGCCATTAAGCATGACCCATTTCGATGTCATATTGGGAATGGATTGGTTAGTAGCGAACCATGCATCCATTAATTGTGTTACTACGAGCGTCACATTGAAGACCCCAAGTCAAGCTGAGGTCATTTTCGAAGGTAAAGGAGTAGTACCCCCACCTTACTTAATCTCATCCATGAAGGCCTACAAGTTGATCCAAAAAGGATGTCAGGGTTATTTATGCAGTATACTAAGTGATTTGAATGGAAGTGTTGAGTTAGCCGGCATACCCGTTGTTGAGGAATTCCCCGATGTCTTTCCGAATGAGTTGCCTGGCCGCCTTGTCGATAGGGAAATAGAGTTTACCGTGGACATCCTGTCGGGAACACAACCCATCTCCAAAACACCCTACAGAATGGCCCCAGCCGAACTTAGAGAACTGAAATCACAATTACAAGAATTGTTGGACAAAGGATTTGTTAGGCCGAGCACTTCACCATGGGGAGCACCCGTTCTATTTGTTAAGAAAAAGGATGGCACACTTCGTCTTTGCATTGACTACAGAGAACTTAATAAGGTGACCATTAAGAACAAGTACCCATTGCCTAGAATCGATGATTTGCTTGATCAACTACGAGGAGCACGAGTCTTTTCCAAGATTGACCTTAGGTCAGGCTACCACCAGTTGAAGGTTAAAGCCGAGGACATCGAGAAAACTGCTTTTCGGACAAGATATGGCCACTACGAATTTTTGGTAATGCCCTTCGGAGTAACCAATGCCCCAGCAGCATTCATGGACTTGATGAACAGAGTCTTTAAGCCGTACCTAGATGAGTTTATCATTATTTTTATCGACGACATATTGATCTATTCTGGGAGTACGAGCGAGCACGAGAATCATCTGAGACTTGCCCTGCAGACCTTGAGAGATAAAAAGTTGTACGCCAAGTCGAGTAAATGCGAGTTTTGGCTTTCCAGCATTTCATTTCTAGGACATGTGATTAATGAAGACGGTATATCAGTTGACCCCAATAAGATTGAAGCCATTGTGAATTGGCCGACGCCGACCAACGTGTCCGAGGTTCGTAGTTTTCTGGGTTTGGTAGGTTATTACAGAAAGTTTGTGAAGGATTTCTCGAGGATTGCAGTGCCATTGACACAACTAACTAAGAAGGGAGCAGCTTATGAATGGACCAATGAAAGAGAATCGGCTTTCCAGGAGCTGAAGACGAGGTTAGTTACAGCACCAGTTCTGGTACTACCGTCAGCTAATGAGGAATTTCAAATTTACAGTGATGCTTCACATAAGGGTTTGGGTTGCGTGTTAATGCAAGAAGGTAATGTCATAGCGTACGCGTCCCGTCAGTTGAAGCCCAATGAAAAGAATTATCCCACCCATGATCTGGAGCTAGCTGCCGTGGTTTTTGCTTTGAAGATATGGCGTCATTACTTGTATGGAACATCTTGCCAAGTTTTCACCGACCACAAGAGTCTGAAGTACTTGTTCACTCAGAAAGAGTTAAATATGAGGCAGAGAAGATGGCTCGAGCTACTGAAGGATTATGACATGCAGATTCAGTATCACCCAGGTAAGGCAAATTCCGTAGCCGACGCATTGAGCAGGAAGTTAGTTGGAAGTTTGGCGTGCCTGACAGCGGTTTCGGTGGAACCGACGATTATTGAGGAAGCGAAGACCAGACAGAGGAAGGATAAATTCCTCAAGAAGGTAATTGATGAATTCGTCACCAAGCCGAGGCCGGGATACACTATGGAGAATCAAGTGCTTAAGTTTGAAGGAAGATTGTGCGTGGCCGACGTACCAGAGTTAAAAAGGAAGATTTTGCAAGAGGCCCATAGTTCCAAGTTTGCCATTCATCCAGGGAGCACCAAGATGTATCTGGACGTAAAGCGGACCTTTTGGTGGCCAAACATGAAAAGAGAGATAGCCGAGTTCGTATTTCAGTGTCTGTGTTGTCAGCGAGTGAAGGCAGAACACCAGAGACCGGCAGGACTTCTTCAACCCTTGTCAATTCCTGAGTGGAAATGGGAGCACATCTCCATGGATTTCGTAGTGGGCTTGCCGAGGATGCAAAGAGGTATGGATTCCATATGGGTTATAGTTGACAGGTTTACTAAGTCAGCTCACTTTTTGCCTGTCAAGACTACATTCAATGCCGACCGACTTGCCGAATTGTACATGAATGAGATCGTTAGGCTTCATGGTGTGCCGATGTCCATTGTGTCAGACCGAGATCCGAAGTTCGTTTCTAGATTTTGGCAGAGTCTACAAGAAGCCTTGGGAACAGAGTTGAGATTCAGCACAGCCTTTCACCCCCAGACCGACGGGCAGACAGAAAGAACGATTCAGACACTCGAAGACATGCTCAGACTGTGCGTGTTGGATTTCCAGGGAAGTTGGGAATCGCATTTGCCATTAGTAGAGTTCGCGTACAACAACAGTTATCAAGCCAGCATAGGCATGGCGCCGTATGAAGCTTTGTATGGAAGGGAGTGCAGATCACCGATATGTTGGACTGAAGTAGGAGACAAAGCTCTAATTGGCCCCAAGTTGGTTCAGGTGACAACTGAAAAGATCAAACTCATTCAACAGAGGATTAAAACTGCACAGAGTCGACAGAAGTGCTATGCCAACCAAAGAAGGAGGGAGTTAGAATTTGAAATTGGGGATCATGTGTTTTTGAAGGTCTCGCCGATGACAGGAGTTTCGAGATTTGGGAAAAAGGGTAAACTTGCACCCCGATATATTGGGCCGTTTGAAATTCTTGAGAAAGTTAACACCGTTGCTTACAGACTCGCTTTGCCGCCAGATTTGAGCCAAGTCCACAGCGTGTTCCATGTTTCAATGCTGAGAAAATATATCCGAGACCCACTGCATGTAATAGATTACTCCGGGGTTGTAGTTAATGAAGACTTGGGCTACGAAGAGAAGCCGATGAAAATTATCGGCAGACAAGTGAGACAGTTGAGAAACAAGTCGATATCAATGGTGAAAATCGAATGGGAGAAGCATTAAGGCGAGGAGGCCACATGGGAAAAGGAAGAGGAGATGAAAATCTGTTACCCGGAGTTATTCGTAGGACAAGGTAATTTAAGTTTGGGGACCAAACTTCCTTAAGGAGGGTAGACTGTAGGAACCCACATTTTATATTCTCATCATGTTCATGAGCATCGGTATGATTATGACTTGTTAAGTTTGCATGTGTATGTTTGTGATTTGTTTCGCTTGAGCTAATGTGATCCATGCCTTGTTTTGGAGCCTTGTGATTTGTCTAAGTGTAGTATGCTTGTCTTGTTCCTTCCTTGATGTGAAACTTAGGTCACGCCTTGCCTGAGTTATGCTAGCCGATGTTATTCCAAGCCGAGGTCATCCTTAGTCTAGTAGTAGCATCTTGGAACCCCTTGTTGACCTCCGTTCTCGCCTTGACACATTAGCCGAGATGTTACCTTGCACCCAAGTGATCTCGTCCTGGAGTGGTATGACCTAGACCGAGGTGTGGCGCATCTAGGCCAAGATGTGGCACAGCTTAGTCAAGTGTTGTCCTTCCTAGCTGAGGTCATTGTCACCTTAGTTGCCGAAGTCCTTTGTTAGCCGATGTCACCCCTTGCCGGAGTGCCATTCCGTGTAGCTTGTTAGATACGCCTTGTTGTTAGCCGATGTCAATGCCCCGTCAGAGAGCCCATACCGCTTTACTTGTTGAACACCCTTCCACCATGCTTTGTCTGGTCTGTCAGCCACCTTTTCAGGAAGAACCCAACCAGTCGCCGCCACGTGTCTCAGCAGAGGGTTAACCCCAGAACCGGGTAAAGAAAACTATCATTTGGTATCATAACCTTGCCTTGTAGAGAGAAAAACTCTAGGAGGAAGAAGGAGTTTTAGAGTGAGGAAGTGGATCTTCAAGCTTGATTCCTAGAGATCGAACCATTAGATCCGTGTTCTAAGGTTAGATTCTTGATCTGCTCATGATGTTCTCTATGTTCATGTTATTGCATTGCATGATCGGATATGATTTGTAAGCCATGCATCGTTTTGAAGTTCGATTTTAGAAAGAGAAAATGACATTCATGTGTTCTTTAAGAAAGTCTTGTTTTGATCCGAAAGCTTGCATAAAGAATCATGTTTTGTGTTTATTTCCGCAAGAATTCCAAGTACGGGTACCCAGGTCCATGTTTTCAAACTCATAGCACGAAAATCCCAGATTTGTGATGACAGATTATGATTGAGCATTCGTATTTTTCATGTTTTCACACTCATGTTCTTCATGTTCATCAGCAGAGGGAAACCCAGAGTTTCCCGATCTCTTTTCCTTGCATGTGGCCCTCGGGAACACACCTCGGCGAGGAGGTGTGGAACCTCGGCCTAGACCTGGTTGGTGCCCAGCATGTTTTCCGAAATCAATTGTGTACATACGAAACTGTTGAGGGTGCATTCAATAGGCTTTGCCATGTGTTTGTAGGACTTGGGCTTGTCTCGACCCCGATGTTTGAAGAAACTATGTGAGTGGTATTTTTAATAAAGCTATGTTACACTTGCTTTCATAAATCTCGTCTTGCTTCGTTTTAGAAAAGTACTTGTTCTAGCATGAATGACTATCCCTACTTGTATATTAAACACTATCTTGTTTTGATGACATTTCTTGAAAGTCCTTAGCTGCAGGGGACTATAATGCAACTACACTCTTGTCTTGAAAGTCATTAGCTGCAGGGGACTATAATGCAACTGCACTCTTGTCTTGAAAGTCCTTAGCTACAGGGGACTATAATGCAACTGCACTCTTGTCTTGAAAGTCCTTAGTTGCAGGGGACTATAATGCAACTGCACTCTTGTCTTGAAAGTCCTTAGTTGCAGGGGACTATAATGCAACTGCACTCTTGTCTTGAAAGTCCTTAGTTGCAGGGGACTATAATGCAACTGCACTCTTGTCTTGGAATTGTCATCACCCCCTTGTATTAAGTAGACGTAATAACATCCAAAGAACTTGAAAGGCCGGCAATGAACTTGATTTCCCCTTGATTGTAAAGTATGATATGTATTGTTTTGAAAGAAATCTTGGATATCAATCATGCAAAACCTTTATTTCTGGTATCATTCACTGAGTATCCAAGCTCACCTTCTCTATATATATGTAGGTGATGAGCAAGAAGGCAATGAGGCCTAGACGTGTAGCCGATGTGTTTTTGGGTGCATTGCCGACGTGTTTTGGATTAGCATTTTGTACCATCTTGAAGATTATGCTTCTTAGTCTATATTTCATGTGTACTTGTATATGTCGGCTTGAGAAGCCTTTTGGTCAAGATGTATTTTGTATCTCATTTCCTTATTGTATCTAAGTTGTAAGACCTTGTAAAAATGTATGTCATTTCATTGGACTTAAGCACGGCTCTCATGGACTATTTAAATTCTGTATATGTATATATATATTACTTCCGCACTTGTAAGCCCCATATTTTATACTCTGATTGTGTGTGTTTTTGTAAGTCGGCCTTCGGTAATCTCGGATTACTGGCCCTCACGGCACCAAACTACTAGGGGCGGTTTGGGGGCGTGACACTAAATCCCCAGTAGAGTCGCCAGAAACTGTAGCTGGCCTTTTTCGCACCCCCTTTCGGAAGTTTGAAAAGAAGCCCTACAGTTCGGACTCCTGCGATTTTGAATCTAATCTCACAAGTGCAATGTGAAATTGATAAACACCAAAGAGTCCAAATCCAGCAAATGTTTTGGAAAATCAATTTTTGAATTAAAAATGCCAAAATTGGACTGCTTTGCCAGATACAAAGTTGCCACATAAATATTTTATTTTTGGGGAAATTTAGGGAACCCATGAATCGTGCCAAAGGCTATGTGTCCGTCATCACCAAGTTTGCCTCGTTTTGGGAACTTAGGTACGCGAGGGGAAGGTCATGAATTGAGCACCCCCGCTCGCCCTATCAAAGATGGGCCTCTACTAATCATGATATGATTTTTATCAACATTATATACTCTTGTTCCAATTTATTTAGGCTAGCATTACTATGTGATGCGCACAAGCAAGTATAGACTAGTTTGCTCGAATTGGAACAATTTAATTGCATGTTTGTTTTTCGAAATGGGTTTGATTTTGCCACCTCAAGTGGGCTTAAAGTTTGCGAATTTGTCACTCAGCAAAGTGGGCTTAAACATACATTCATTGAATCATTCCAATTCAAGCAATAAGCCTTCATCCATAAGCACTCAAGCAGCTTAACAAGTAAGCATTTAGCCTCATGGCAAGCATGCTAGACATGGCAATCACTCACACTCATGCAAGTATGCTAAAGCACTAAAAACTCACCTATTACTCCAAGCCAAAAGAAAACAAAGTTAGAAAAAATGCATGATTCTAACTATACAAAATGTCTAATGCAACGCATGCGATATGCAACTAATAGGCTCGACTACTACTATGGCATATGGATCAATTAAATTAAATAACATGCGGTCTAAGCACGTAGTCAAAGAACTATTGAAATGACAATGCAATTTGAATGATGCGCAAGGCCTCGATGCATGCAAGACGAGATGAATGTATGCAAGCATAAGGTATGCTATTGAAATATGTCCCTAATCTAATTATCAAAAGCGGATAAATAAAAAGGAGAAATACGTGAGGTTTGGAAGACATACACATTATTACATTACGCTCTCACGAAGGAGAGACCGAATGAATAACTAAGCTAAGCTAATTAAGCTAATTATTACAAACCAAAATGAATAACTAGTTAAACTAATTAACTAATTATTACAACAACAAATGAACTAATTAGCTAACTAACTAATTAAATAATTACAAAACAATTGCAACTAATAATTAAACTACGTAACTAAACTAAGCCAATTAGTTACTCTGCCTCGAGAAACAAAGGATGTGCATGCGCATGCTCGGTTTTTACCTGAAAAGACCTCTGTTTTGCTCTCGAAAGCCGTTGTTTGCACAATTGAACACTTCTGGAACAACTTTGCTCCACCTTACCAACACTCTGCTGAGATTTGCATCAGTGGCCAGCCGACCGCTGGTGAATATTGCCGGTCACCTACCGGCTATGGATATTGGTCTACCGGCCACCTGCCGGCCATGGAAAGTGGCCTGCCAGCCACTGATGTAATGGTTCATCTTGCTGCAATAGAGGACAAACAGAGCATATACAGGGTATTTTGAAGGATTGTTTGCACAACTCACCCCTCATTTTCATGAGCAAATCCAAGGAAAGGTGAACATAAGCCACAAACCACCAACTCAAGCAATTTCATTGCATGATGGCTTGTGATTCAAGATGTGCAAGTTCAATAAATGCAAAATGAGACACAAACCTCCTCATTTTCATGAAAGATCAAGGAAAGAAGTTGACCTTGGAAACTTGGATCATTTCATCACTAGCAAGTATGAAATGGTTCAAGTTCCATGTGTTCAATTAACGTCCGATTGAACACAACCAATCATTATCTTGTTTATTTTTAGTCCCAAGTTTTAGTTACTCATTTTAACTTACCAACCATCCTTTAATCCAATTAAGTCCAAAGGTGTTTTAAAGTACTCTAATGGAAAAAGGGCTCAAAACGCAAGTTGCTTTAGGTATGAAAGAAGTATCATACCGTTGGTAATGAACCCCCTAAGGGATTAAACCATTAAGTATGAAACCTCAATTTCACACTTAAGCAAACAAGTGACATGAAACCACTTTCAAAACAAAAGTAAAAGCCAAGAAAGGAGGGAGGTTGCAGAGATGATTAGTGTTGAAATTAAGTGAGAAAAACACTAAAAACATGCAATCAACTCAAACAAGTGGTGTCTAAAGGCCTAAAACACCAAGCTTGTGAGGATTGTTACACTAGAAACATGCAAAACAAGACTCAAATGACTTAACCAACTCAAAACAGAGTTAAAATAGTCTAAATTAGAGACTAAAACATGCTGGAATGAAGCTAAAACAAGCTAGAAAAATAAGCTAAAGCAAAGCACCAACTAGGCTAGCAAACAAGACACAAGGAGGGGAGGCCAACCACTCCAAATTTGGACTTCAAAACATGATTTTCATCACTGAAAATCCTCTAAAATTCAGTGTTTAAAGGCTCAAAAAAAGAGCGTTTGAAAGTGGGAAACAAAGGTGAAAATGCCTTACCAACAAGAAATAAAGAAGGGTGAACCACCCTCTAACCTTAAATGGCCTAAACCACCAATTTCAACCTACAAAAACAGATTTTTTTATAGCCCAAAAACAGCCCAAAATAGTGGGAAAAAGGTAGGAAAAAAAAATATGCAAAGCAAGCTAATAAAGCAAGTGTTATATCTCTTGAAGAGAAGAGTAACTCTAAGCAACAATTCAAGCCAAAACCAACTTCAAGAGTTCCAAGAAGGCCTCAAGGAACTTTAGCTCAAAGGTGAGAGGATTTGGTTAAGGAAGTATATGCAAGAGTGTAGTGTAAGTAGGCAAAAGTATAGAGAATTTGCAGAGAGCGGCAAATTTTTTAGTGTAAAATTTTCTAACCTCCAAACATGAGAAAGGGGGTCCCTATATATAGAAAACCTGAAATTTCTATAAGGAGATCCAGCCCTCCACGTGTGGACAGATGCATGCATCTGTGCAAACAGCTGGCATAGTTGGCATAAAATATCTGCAGAAAACACTAGTGGTTGGCCAGCCATTAGTGGTGGCCGGCCGGCCATCACTGGTGGCCGACAAACCAAAAGTGAAGGCCGGCAGCCTCTAGGGATGGCCGGCAAGCCACCATAGATTGCAGGGTAGAAAGACCAAGGCATGGTCCAAAAATGGGACAAAAAGGATAGAGGATGAGAAAGGCTCAAAGTTATGGCATTCCGCTGAGGACTTCAAGCGCTTGGTGAGCGAACAGACTCATCATCGGGTGTACCTGCAAAAACGTCCCAAGTCATAAGGGCCATCGAAAATGGGGTATCTACAAGTATGCTTACAGTATGTGGTAGTTAAGGGTTGATATTTTGTTACCTGATTCGCGGTGATCGTGTCAAAGAAGCGGTGGAAGTAGGGGAAATCTCGCTATACGAGGTGGCGGTGCTCAAATCAAGAGTTGTAGTACCGAGAGTGGGGTACTGACAACTCGATCGGCCTCACCGAGACCGGAGCCAGAGAGGTTAATTATATACAAACCCAGAGCTACAAGCAGAAAGACATGGACAACTAGATGTGCAATTATGAACAAAGCATATAAGTAAATGAGCAGAAAATGAAATGCAAAGTCAAGATGAGCAGGAAATGCAAAATGAATAGAATGCACAAAAAAGATAAGTGTGAGGCATACCTCTCAAACCCTCTACTAGCTGCCTAGTGAATCCGCCTTGCGGCAGGAGACGGAGCTCATGTAGTAGTATAAGGCGGCCAGGCCGGCGCTATCCCAATCATACTCTGTCACCTGGCAGAGGTACACCAATGCCCCCTGAAGGTATAACCCCATGGTATTTTATCTGTTCGCAAACAGGGTAGTACCAAGGATACATGAGAAAGCCGCAGGTGTACTGTGCGACCTCATTCGGAGTAGTGGGCTGGGACTTAGAGAAATGATCATAAAACCAGTTGTACCTCTCCATCCCATGATTGGTGATGTCCGGGATCACCTCATGAAGCTGACATTGTGCGGCTTACCACTGCGTCATGTCAGGATCACATGGGATCGGGCGGCCAACTCCAACCTACAGGCCGGTGAGGATCGAAAAATTGTACGGGGTCAGAGTCAGCTCCCCGATCGATAAGAAGTGGAATGAGTTCGCAGTGTCCCACCATCTCTCGACTAGGGTCCCGTACATCAATGACTTGGCCCTCATCTGTATAAGCCCTGAGCAGAAGGGCCCAAAGCCGGCCGCATCAACTAGTGTGTGGACCTCTACAGGCAGTTTCTCATACCAACGTCAGGGGCTGGATATGGATTCATTGCCGCCGATCCTCCTGGCTCTCACCTGCAAATGGGGAATGTATATGGCATTAACTAGTGATCTACTTGTGAGATTCAACAATGCATCCAAACAAGGAAAAGTTGCTTGCCGTGGAGGCATCGGCGAATAAGTGCTCTGTGGGCTCTTACAGCAAAATGTCCTCGTCTATCCAGGGGATGAGGCCCTCGAATATCAAAATATCACCTGGAGGTGGAGCATGTGTGCGTGGTCGGTAGGTGGCCACATCAAATGGCCTATCAACTATGGGAGGCAATGCAGGAGCGTCCTCAACCTCCATATCTGCGTCTAAGGTAGCCCCAATGTCAATGGCAGGGTCCGGGATGGCAACGTCGTCACTAGCCATGGAGAAAAGTGGAGGAAATGAGAAAAAACAAGAAAAATATAGGGGGCTAAACCCTAGGAGAGAGAAAATGAGAGGGAAAAGTGAAACACAAGAGTGAGTACACAAAAAACCAAGAAACCCCATGAGAAACAAGTCAAAAACAATAAGAAACCTAAAAACTCCACCAAATTCAATTCCAATCGGTTCAAAATATACAGGAGGGGAAGGGTTTCGAAGGAAAAATGGCGAGGGTTGTTGGGTAACTCAAGAAAAGGGAAAATCTAAAGAGATATGGAAGCTAGAGAGAGAGAGAGAGGAGGGAGTTTCAGATGAGAGGGTGTGAGGAAGTAGGGTTTGAGTTTGTTTTAAACAAACAAATCGCACGGAATGCCCGAAATTGCCTCTGCCGCTATCGAAACCCGGCCGACTGTCTCGATTCCCGGTCGTGCTTCATTGAGGCTCAACTGACTCTCTATGTCAACCCGGTTCAGTTTTTGTTTTTTTTACTTTATTTTATTATATCTTGTATTATGGAGTTAAAAAAGAGAAAAAAGAGGGGGGAAAAAAACAGTGAAGAAGAAGAGTTGAAAACAAAAAAGAAAACCAAAAAAGTAAGAGTTAAAAAAGAAAGTGACAAAAAAAATAAGCAAGAAAACAAGAAAAAAAAAAGAGAAATAAAAGAGCAAAACAAAAAAGAAAGTAAAAAGAAGAAAAGAAAAATATGAAAAGAGTGGAAAAGAAAAGAAAGAATTTTTGTTCATTCGAATTTATTGTATGATGCATGATTTGATTCAGAATTTATTTGTTTAAACTCATTTGTTTAACTCATAGTTTAAGTCGTAATTTGATCTGTTTAAATTTTCCTGTTCTGTTAGTTTATAAATTGTTTTGCCCAAATTGTCTGTTCTGTTATATCATAAACAAACGATATTGTATGTACGGTTCATTCAGAGGAGTTCCAAATAAAATCATTTGTGCCACAATAAAATCATCACGTGTGACGACTCTTGACACAATAGACTTGGCATAATGTCCTACCGAGCCCAAGCAATATAACTCATGTTCTTTATGTTGGTTGGTTCATTTTAAGCCAAATTCATTAGTCCTTGCCATTCTTTAATCCATTTGTCCAAGGTAATGATTACGTCCACTAAATGAGAAGCATGTCAAACAGGAAGTGATTCTCAACATGAAAAAAAAACCATGCCGTTGACGATGAACCTCCGTAGAGATTAAGCCATTAGGCATAGATCTCTAGTTCATGTTTTGAATAACCATCAACTGGTTGAAACAACTCTTAAATGAAAGAAATGGATGGTAGGTCGCTTGCTAAATGAGGCATCTTAACATGGAAATTAATTAAAGAAAAGCTAGAACAACATGCAACAAGCTATGTATACGGACTTATGACACAAAAAATGGACTAATCAAAGCTTGAACCAATTAAACAACCTAGGACAGCCCTAAAACAACCCCTAATAGGTGAAAAACAATGGCTCAAAGTGCATGAAAAGTGCCCAAAAAGCTAAGTAACAAACAAAGAAAATAAGACTAGTAAGCAAGAACAAGGAGGGGTGGCTAACCCCTCCACCTTTGAAACCTCAAAGCATGACTTTTAGCCTATTTTAAACTCTGAAAATCAATTTGGATAACAAAGAAAAGGGTGTAAAATAAGGATTTGAGCTATAGGTGAAGGTGTAAGAAATAATGTTAACTCTCTCTACCCTTTGGTAGCTATGCAAGAGGATCAATCTGAAAGAGGATCAAAACAATACAAAAATACAAGAACTTGATAGTAAATGATAGAAATGAAAGCAAGAGAGAAAATGGTAAGCTTATACCTCTTGAAGAAGGTAAGCTCTTTGTTTGTGAATCGAACTTGGTCCAAAGACACTCTCAAGCTTGAATTGTGATGCTCAATGCTCAACCAATATTCCAAGGTTAAGGTCTGAAGGTGTATATGGTGTATGGATATAGGTTAAAGGTAGTAAGCTTGCTCAAAGGTTGCTTGCACAAGAAGAAGGAGCTCTCAAGAAGGTGTATAAGCTTTTTAGAGTTTTTTCAACCCTCAAAATAGAGATACAACTTTGTTTTTATAGAATTTGAGCAAAAGAGATCATAAATATCTTCAAAAATAGATAGTTGGTGGGCTCCTGCCCAAAACAGTGTTTCTCGCTACCAAGTCACGGCTAGCCATAAATGGCCACGGCCGGCTCCCAATGGGGCACGGCCGGTCCTCAATGTGATGCCCTGTCTCTCTACTTTAGACTCAGCATAGGGTGGTGCAATGTGTAAAAATAGATTTCTGGGGTACAAACAATGGAAATATGGAAGATTTGGGATTGTTTCGAACCTTAAACATAGCCCCTTCGTTGAGACCTCGAACCACGCACAACACTACTTTCATCATCGAGTGCACCGGACTAAGTGCTTAAGCCTTGCGGACAGTCAAAAATAGGGTGTCTACTATTGCCCCCTCTTTGACAGAGCTCAAAGTCATAAAATGACTTGAGTGAATGTCAAAGCCCGAAGACGACCCATTTTGATAAGGCCATAAGACTTGGGCAAACAAACAAAATGCAGATGCAGTTGTTCGAACCCGGGGGTTGCTTTCATATACCGTTGCAAAGAATCAAACCAGCGTAGTTCAGGGCAAGATGCACAATGATACGCAATGCAACGAAATAATCAAACCACAAATAGTGCAAAACACATGAATACCATGAAGGAATGGAGATGCAAATCAAACTACGTTTTATATAGAAAAGAAGTGTGGGCACGAGCCAAATGACGCCTAACACAAGGTAGTGCCTACATCCTCAATACTGGCCTCAGCACAACATGGATGCTTACACATAACAGAACCATGTTTTAACGTGAAAGGGTGCGAGCAACCCCAAAACTATGTTTTTCGTAGAAAGAGAAAGAGTACAAGTAATTGGGTGGTATGATATAATTAAGGAATGATCTGCAGGGGAAAGATAATGATCCTAAATGCTGAATGCAACAAGACAAAGTACAATGCAATGAATGCAATGGATGAAGTGAATAAGGGGCGTAGGCTAAACTACGTCTTACCTAGAAAGGGCATGGACACAAAACAGACCGCGTCTAACATAGAAAAGGTGCTGACACCCTTAATACTGGCCTTAGCGTAGCATGGGTACTTATACATGACAAAACCATGTTTCAACAAGGGAAAGATATGAGCATATGCCAAACTAAGCTTAACATGGAAAGGATGTAGACAATAAAATGGCACGATGTAATGTAATGGATAATGTAGTAGATGCATGCGATAGATGTTATATGCAATGCGATAGAGGTAATAGATGTGATGCAATAGATAATAACTATGATATAGCAGTTAGGAAGTGATGCCTTTAGAAAGTACCTTACAGGGGCAATCGGTGATGACTCACTTTATGCTGCTGTCGATCTATTTCTTCTTCTTGGTTTCAACACTTCTTCCTTCATCTTGCACTTTCGAACCATAGGTACTACTTTTCTCCCTAGCTATGTATGCAGCTTTCCCTATTCTCCAACAAGGTGACAGACTAGGTTGGTTCAGCATCTAGAATTGAGGCGCATACAAGCTACCTCAACCTATGGGGCTGTCATACAAATTTCAAGCCGAGGATACACCCCTGGGTATTTAAACCAGACTTTAGTTTCAAAAATCCCAAACCTTTATGTTCTAGGCGTCGCCATTCGAACTCTAGTTTCCACCGTCTCAATTGGTCTTTCAGGAACTCACTACAAACACAGTCAGGTGGCTATACCAGACCGCCAGAAGTCGTTCGTGCATGAGAAACACCAAAGGAATTGCACCTTTAGAGGATTTAAGGTTTCCTAGACCCAGTGAGTGCATAAGACAGTGTGAGTGAGGGTGAATGAATGCACAAAACAGTGCTATTCAAGATAAATGCACAAGATAGTGCGATGTGGATGCACAAGACAATGCGATGCAAGGTGAATGCACAAAATAATGCGATACAAGGTTAATGCACAAAACAATGCGAGCAAGGTGCACAAAACAATGCAATGCAAAGTGTACAAAATAGTGCGATACAAGATGAATGCACAAAATAGTGCAAACTCAAGGTGCACAAAACAGTGCGAACTAAAGTGAATGCACAAAATGGTGCGATACAAAGTGAATGCACAAAATGGTGCGATACAAAGTGAATGCACAAAACAGTGTGATGCAAAGTGAATGCACAAAATAGTGCGAACTCAAAGTGCACAAAACAGTGCGAACTAAAGTGAATGCACAAAACAGTGTGATATAAAGTGAATGCACAAAACAATACAATGCACGGTGCACAAAACAGTGCAATACAAGGTGAATGCACAAAATAGTGCGATCTCAAGGTGCACAAAAGAGTGCAATATAAAGTGCCCAAAATAGTGCGAGATAGAGTGCACAAAACAACGTGATATAAAGTGCACAAAACAGTGCGAACTCAAGGTGAACGCACAAAACAGTACGATCTCAAGGATGAATGCACAAAACAGTGCGATGTGAGTTTGCACAAGACAGTGAGATGCAGGGTGCACAAGATAGTGTGATATAAGATGAATGCACAAATAGTGCTATGTAAGATGCACACAACAGCGTATGCTGTGGAGTGCACACGATAGTGCGGTGCAAGTGTAATGAGCAGTACGTAAAGTAGCGCATCATGTACATTATGAAATGTAGGACAACTTGCCACAATTTATTGAAAATGTAACACAAAGGGAGGCAACTCGACGAAACTCTATTAAGTACAGAACAAAGTCAAGAGCAAGAACAACCAATCACACAGTTCAAATCAACAGGGTGTATGAACACTCAGGTATAACACAAAACACACGTATTAATTAGAGGGAAGATAGCAATCCTAAGAGAGTTTTGAAAAGGTTAGAGACAACTTTCGAAAGCTGAATCATATCAGAATCATTATAGAGGTGAGCTCATCCTAACATAGGGGAAAGTACTCAACAAATGGCTTTGAGCGGACTGAGAGAAAGGTTGGGTCCATGCCCCTTGTTGAAATGATGGCCCGAAAATTGTCCCTAGTGTCTAGTCATTGGCCACCGGTTGCGTTCATGCCCCTTGTTCAATTGATGGCCTGATCAGATGTACTGAAAATTGCCCCTAGTGTCCAGTCATTGGCCACATTTTTCAACATCATGCAGGTACGTGTGATAGAGATCATCAGATCCTAGAACAATTGCTAACCAATCAGACTCTTGCTTCTTTTCTACCCCCATGTTGAGAGCTGACTCCAGTCCCCTCCAATGCCTTGATGGATTCCTCATATACACTTTGCAATGATCATGAATGCGATGCCCCTTGTATAGGCTCTCTCAGTTTGTTTATAAATTCCACACATGGACTTGTTTTCGCGTTTGGAGCGAACGTTCATGTATGGAATTTTGGCGATGCCACTTTGTTGAACTTTGAATGACAAACACACTATGGTGACTCAATGAAAAGTGCCTTTGAGCGATAGATACGTTATGGTGACTTGATGAATAGCACAGACTGAAACAAACACCAGGCACGACACAACAAAACTCACAACTAACCCAAAAGAAAAAAGGACTCAAGGTGACTGATCATTCATAGTGCCCCTAGTATTACTTATGCTCCCTTTAGAACTCAATTTCACAAAACCCGAGTTTTGATTCAATTTTTGCTCAAGTTAGAAATTCAACTGATAAGTTTAAGTATTGAAAATTTTTCCACTTCTTGATTCAAGCTAGTTCTTTCTTACCCAACCCAAGTATGATATGCACAACAGTCGGTGTAGCTCATGGATTGATGCGAAGCTGACAACATAAATCAGGCCAGATGATTAGGTCGAGATGAATGAGATGGATATGGCCGAGATCGAAATTCAGGATGAAGTTACCTACGTATCCCAAGAATGGAAATCGGGTCAACGTAGTTCATGGCTGAGGTTCACTCGGGTGTTGACACTCTCCTTTTGCGCTCTAACTTTTGCCAAAGTCGCCCTTTCAGGGTTTTCAACCTTGCGAGCTATATTTGTTTGATTTCTTATTTTTCATGCTCTAACTTTTGCCTAGGTCGCCCTTTCGGGTTTTTGGCCTAGTGAGCCTCTCAAGGATAGCGTTATAACATTTGTGGTGAATTTAATCAATAGTCATCCTTGCCCTAACGCTGGAACTGGCTTCGCCTTGATTTGAGCTTCATTCTCCATTCTCTTATGCATGTCTTCTCATTTTCTTTTGCTCCATTTTGAAAGTTTGTTCTTCTCGCAATGTGGTACCTCCTCACATTGGCTTCTGCGAATTCAGACAAAAGTTTATTTCCTCACAGTTGATTGGATTTCATTCCAATGAATACCCCTAGCTTGATGGTTGACTTCTTTTCCCTTTTTTTTTTCTTTTTTCGTTTTTCTTTTTTCTTTTCTTTCCCATTTATTTTTCTTATTTTTTGGCTTCGCTTATCCATTTCTTTCTTAAATAATGAAAACACCAGAGGGAGAAATTCCATGATTGGGAGGTCTGAAAGCCGTCTTGTGCTTTCCAAAATGATCGCCTAAAAGTGAAAAGCATCCCCAGTACAATACAGAATAACACGCACAATTCTGAATCTATCTTCGCAAGTTTTGTAGAAGGAACAACTGAAGAAGCAGCTTAAACTTTTGAGATCATGAAGGACTTTGTGCCGATAAGTTAGAATTCACTCAAACCATTTGGGGGATCCTTCTTAACACTTACGCTTATTAACGGAATCTTATTCAAAAAAACAAATTCAAAGCTATTTTCTATTTTTAAAAGGGCACACATGCATTTCTATAGGCAGAGCAAAATTATCAAAAACTTGACTCATGTTTTCTTATAAAGACGAAGACCTGAGGGTACATGAAAGTGACTCAAAGGAAAAGACTCAACTGACGCAACAACGCAAGAAAAGACAAAGAAAATAAAACTCACAACTCCATACACAACTCAACTACGTACAAGACACAACTCAAAACAAAATCAGTACTCTGGAGACAAAAGGTGTTTTCTCCAAATCCATCTGTAGAATTCGAAAACAACTTCAAGTAGCCTACGGAAGGGTTCAAACCAGCCTTCAATTCAACAATACTAACGTCCACACCCAGTAGGATAGACTCACAATCATCCTAGTTGTCCCCACACATCTCCATGGTCATGCTAGTTGGGGTCAATGTTGGTTGTTGGCAAACCATGGATGGGATTTATGTTATGGGGTGGAAATCTATTACAGTCAGGGAGAGGTTTATCGACAACTTTAGGATTTTTAGGTGGGGTAATGACCTTATTATCAATCAGGTCTTGAATTTCATGGTGAAGGCGAAAGCAACGGTTAGTATGGTGGCCATATTGTTGAGGGAATGTGAAATATTGGGTAGGGTCATGTCTAGGTGGGAGTGGGTTAGGGAGAGGTCATGGATTGAGTGGTTTGAGATGCCCTTTCTCCATCAATACCTTAAAGGCAAGGGTTGGGCTTATATGGAGATGGGTGAAGGCTTGTTTTTTAGAGAAAAAAGTATCAGTTTTAGAAACATTGGCAGATGTTGGCTGGGTATTCATGGGCTTGGAGCAGGAATCAGGATGAGTTTTTGTGGTGAAGTCTCCTTTTTCGTGGCTTACCCCCTAATTCAAAATGCTCCCAGCTTAAGTGACAAAAGTATCATCCACAGTCTTTGCAATAACTGTGAGCACTTGCTGCTTGTTCAACCCTTTGACCTTCAAAGTCTCAAGGACCCACCGAAGGTGTGCATAAGGATCAATAGTTACCCCAGACTCATTCATGATACATGTTCGCTTTTGATTGGCCCATTCTACTTTTAGTTTGTCCCAAGATTGGAGAATTCTTTGATGGGGTTGAAATCCCAAAGGTTAAATCTGCCACTGTTCCTTGAGGTCATCAATCATTCTCAACATCTTAGTAGCAGTGGGTTTGGCCATTTGGTGCTCTTGGTGTATTCGAACCGGGGTAGGTGTATGCATCATGCACAAATCGGTACTTTCAACAATGACCACCTCTAGCTTGGACAGATGGGATGGAGTGATATATATACTAGGGTCGAAGGTAGAAGGTAGTGTATGGATGAGATTAAGGTGATGAGGTGGTTCTTGGTCACGGATGGGAAGTGGGTTGGTGGTATCATTAGGTTCTTGAGGTGGAGCTATCGTCTGGTTATCGATGAGATTTTGAACCTCATAACGAAGGCGATAGAAACGATCGGTGCCATGACCGTGCTATTGACGGTATGCACAGTATTTGGTGGGGTTATGTCTAGCAGAGAGTGGGTTAGGAAGAGGTTAGGGATCAAGGGGTTTGAGATACCCTCTTTCCACCAGGACTTTTAGTGTGCTAGTTACACTCATATGGAGGGGAGTAAAAGTTCAGCCTTAAGCTCGGGTTGGACTAGCTGTTTGTGGGTTGGAAATGGCAAAAGGGTCGGCAATTTTGGGATTAGTAGCGACGGTATTGATTTTAGTGGGTTTGGAAATAGTGTTACCGCTAGTATTGGTACTCCCGAAAAACACAATGTTGGTTCGCTTGTTCTAGGAATAATCTTTTTGTTAAATGCGCTCTCAATCTGAACTCCTAATTCATGCAAATTTTTGAAAGTGAATAGTGGAGAGACTATTAACTTTTGTAACATATCTGGCTCAAGGTTCTGCACCACTATCCGCATGTGGTCCCTCTTAGAAAGTCGATCTGTCATTTGTTCTGCTTTTGCTCTCCACCTTGCAACAAATTCCACAAACGGTTCTTCAGGATTCTGGCGGGTTGCTTCAAGCCCTTGGGTGGTCATTTCAATTTGGGTATTGTAAGAATACTGATTGACAAACGCCTCAGCCAAATCTTCCCAGTTCAGTGTCACTTTATCCTCCAACTTGGCGTACCAAATGGCTGCTATACCAGATAGGGTTCTTCCATAAAGAGAGATTTTCTGAGGCTTAGTCAGACCCATCGGTTTCAAGACGTCCAAGAAAAGCTGGATATGTACCATAGAATCTCCAAACTCGTCGAAACGATCAATGTGTGGCATTTTGAATCTGTTTAGGAGCCTTACGGCAACCTTCGTGTACCCATCCTTAATGTTGGGAATGAAGTTAAGTCCCTGTGCCTTTTTGAATTTTTTTTATCAGTAAAAAAGAAACTTTATAGATGAAATAGTAAAGAACAAGATACAAAACAAAACATCAATAAAGAGAGGAAGTGTAAAAGCGTCACGATGAGCTAATTCATCTCAAGTAGGTTGGCACCAAAGAGCCCATCCTATCATTTGCTAGCACCCTCAAAGTTGGTGAGCAACCAACCAAAAACCTAGAAAAAACACCCCAAATTATTCCTATACAGGACCAGCAGAGCAACCACCAAGACTTGCATCCAACTGTTCATATACAGGACCAACAAATTCAACTCCTATTGTATATATAACTGAACCACCAGTAGAGAGCCAGTAATTAAGCTTGTTTGTGGACAAACTTGCTTTAAACAAATTCTCTTAGACAATGTTTTTTTGAATTGCTTCTCAAGGTTAGCAATTTTTAACAAGGTCGGGTCGAGATCATTAATATCAAGGGAAAAAAGTCCCTCATTAGGCTACACTAGGGGTTTGAAAACTCGAGCTTGAGCCAACCCTTCTTGATGATCTAGTCCTTGCAACTCTTCAGCTGGCGAAGGTGGGTCAAAGTTTGGCTGGGGGTCAAGGACTAGATGTGTGGTAGATGCCCCAGATGGGCGTTACATTTCAGCACTGGTTTCATCCTGCATGTCAATTCCCTAGTAGATGCCACAACTTCTTCCAGACTCTATGCCATTACAAGTCTCCTGAGTTGACAACTGGAGAAATGAATGGGTGTAAACTGAGAGCTAACTAGTAAGGATTTTGACCCAGTCATACTTGATATATCTGAACTGGATTGAGCTTTTTTAGAATGGGTCTTTTGGCATTGGATGGATCTTTTATGAGTTGGTCGTTGAGGATCAGATGGACTGGCCTTTGCTAAGTGGGTTTTTTAGGGGGGGGGATTGGATGGACTGGGATGGATTAAGGCTTTCCAGGTCAGATTGGGTTGGGCCTTTGCTGAGTTGGGTATTGCTCCTTCTTTGGCTCAAGCAAACCTAGCATTAAAAAACAAATATCCCATCAAATCAGGGTACCGAGTATGCTAGTTAAAACAAAGCAAGATATAACTTTTGGCTCTAGTTCTGGTATTGGTATGTTTCCACCATATCAAACACAAGCCCCAAGATTTTGACCCGAATTATGATTCTGATATGACCCTCAAGGTTTAAAAGGAACCTCCTCAAGATTTAAGACTCTCCAAGGATTGCATCACATAGTTACAAAGATTTCACATTTTGCACAAAAGCACTCAAAACACCCCTATAAGAGGTTAGGGTTTCCCTGTCCTAGCTTTTGGAGTGATCTATAGCTTTACTATTCAAACAAACGGTATCACAATAGCCTAGTAAATAGGAGGGCATCCTGTCTTATGTTTGAAAAGTCACTAAGGCTGACTATATGTAGTTAGGTCGATTGGTCAAAAGGGGTATCTCAGCAAGACTACCTAATATACCTCTCACACCTAACACCGAGAAGTGAAAGGAGGATTAAATCGTATAGCGGTAATCCAGATCCAAGGGTTGTGTTTCTAACATCGCGGAGCCCATGACCGGTTAGCGTTTTGGCAAGCTTTTGGGCAAGCCCCTGGCAAACCGTCCGGGAATAGCAGATGAAAAACACAGTGACTTAAAGTAACAATGCAAATGCAATGCAAGAACATATAAGTGTAGATAAAATTTCACATCATGAATTTCAAGTCAAGTTCTCTAAGTCCCTAGCTAAGTCGTTAGAAACTGTAGCTTGCTTTTCGTGCTCTTTTCAGATACAACTAGCCCTATAGTTTAGACTCTCGTGGTTCTGAATCTGATTTCAAAAAGTGCAATGTGAAATAGTGAAAACACAAAAAGAGTCCAAATTTGGCAATTCTTCTGGAAAATTGATGTTTGAATCAAATGCCAAAAATGGACTGCTTTCTAGATTATAAGAGTCGCCACCTAAATATTTTTTGGAAATTTACGAAACTCGAGACTCGTGCCAAAGGCCATTAGTTCGTCATCACCAAAGTGTCTCGGCTCGGGAGCTTAGGTATGAGAGGGAAAGGTCATTATTTGAGCACCCTTCTCATTCGATCAAAGATCGGCCTCAACTAATCATGATGTGATTTTTATTTACATTATATGCTCTTGTTTCGATTTATTAGGCCATCTTTACTATGTGATGCACTTAAGTATAGACTAATTTGCAAAAGTTTGAACATTTGATTTTATGTTCATTTTGAAAATTGTTTTTGATACTCGTCACTTGAAAATATGAGTTTGTACGTACATTAATCAACTTATCCCAATTTAAGCAATTAGCCTTCATCCATCGGCATTCAAACAGGTATATCATTTAAGCAATTAGCCTCATAGAAACCATGCTCGACATGGCAACACAAACATTCGATGCAAAATGCTAAAACAATAAATTCTCACCTAGTACTCCAAGGCAAGCCAAACAAAGCAAAATGATTAGAAAACATGCATGCTCCTAACTAATGCAATATGACTAAATGCAATGCACACGTTATGTAATCTTAATAGGCTCGGCTATGAACATGGCATATGATTCCATTCAAGACATGTGATGAATCACGTATTCAAGCAATGAATTTAAACATTTGGTTAGTATGATGAGTCGAACCTTAGATGCATGCAAGACAATGGATGCAAAGTATAAAGATGCTAATTTGGAAAATGGTGCTCTACACTACCATCGTAAGCGAATAAGTAAAAGGGAGAAAGACGTGGGGTTTGGAGGCATACACGTTATTACATATTTGCCCTCGTGCAAGAGGGTGCGAATCAATGTTTGGGAGTTTGAATTAAACTAATTATTACAAAACCAAATGAATGAATAAGTAACTAACTAGCTAAGCTATAATTAACTAAACTAGCTAATCTATTACAAAAAAATAAACTACCTATCTAATGAATCATTGCTACAACAATATTAATTACAATGCTAATAACTATAACCGTTTTGAGATCATTAATTTATAATTTACAATGGAAGCACAAGGATGGCATGCACGTAGTGGTTTCAGAAGTAACTCTATCTACCTTCTTTGGAATCTGTCCTGTTTCACCTTCAGTCACTGCCCTCTGCTTCTACAAAAGACACTGCCTTACCAAACATTGATGGCCGGCCGGGCCCCAATGAAGCCCGGCCGGGCCCAAATAAGGCCGACCGCACCTTAATTTTATGCAAAATCTTGTTTTTGTGCTCTAACGTGAAAACAATGCAGATAGAATTTTTTGAGCTTTGTTTGTCCCTCTTACCCTTCTCTATCATGGAAAGCCTCAAGAGAAGGACAAAGTCATTTCTAAAACCATCAACGAGCAATTTGCTTGCTTGATGATTTTGGCTATGATTTGGACAAAAATCAATGAATGCAATGAATAACAACCACCCCTCCCATTTATCATGGAGTGAGCTCAAAAGAGGGAGTAAAGACGCTTCAAGGGTCATCAAAACACCATGGATTAACATGTGACGACTCTTGACACAATAGACTCGGCATAATGTCCTACCGAGCCCAAGCAATATAACTCATGTTCTTTATGTTGGATTGTTCGTTTTAAGCCAAATTCATTAGTCCTTGCCATTCTTTAATCCATTTGTCCAAGGTAATGATTATGTCCACTAAATGAGAAGCATGTCAAACAAAAAGTGATTCTCAACATGGAAAAAAAAAAAAAAAAAGACCATGCCGTTGACGATGAACCTCCGCAGAGATTAAGTCATTAAGCATAAATCTCTAGTTCATGTTTTGAATAACCATCAACCGGTTGAAACAACTCTTAAATGAAAGAAATGGATGGTAAGTTGCTTGTTAAAATGAGGCATCTTAACATGGGAATTAATTAAAGAAAAGCTAGAACAACATGCAACAAGCTATGTATACAGACTTATGATACAACAAATGGACTAATCAAAGATTGAACCAATTAAACAACCTAGGACTGCCCTAAAACAGCCCCGAATATGTGAAAAACAATGGCTCAAAGTGCATGAAAAGAGCCCAAAAAGCTAAACAACAAACAAAGAAAATAAGACTAGTAAGCAAGAACAAGGAGGGGTGGCTAACCCCTCCACCTTTGAAACCTCAAAGCATGACTTTTAGCCTATTTTAAACTCTGAAAATCAATTTGGAGAACAAAGAAAATGGTGTAAAACAAGGATTTGAGCTATAGGTGAAGGTGTAAGAAAGAGTGTTAACTCTCTTTACCCTTTGGTAGCTATCCAAACCCCTTGCTTAGACACTTGAAAGAGGATCAAAACAATAACAAAATACAAGAACTTGATAGTAAATGATAGAAATGAAAGCAAGAGAGAAAATGGTAAGCTTATACCTCTTGAAGAACGTAAGCTCTTTGTTTGTGAATCGAACTTGGTCCAAACACGCTCTCAAGCTTGAATTGTGATGCTCAAGGCTCAACTAAGGTTCCAAGGTTAAGGTGTGAAGGTGTATATGGTGTATGGATATAGGTTAAAGGTAGTAAGCTTGCTCAAAGGTTGCTTGCACAAGAAGAAGGAGCTCTCAAGAAGGTGTATAAGCTTTTTAGAATTTTTTCAACCCTCAAAACAGAGATACAACTTCGTTTTCATAGAATTTGAGAAAAAGAGGTCATAAACATCTTCAAAAATAGACAGTTGGTAGGCTCCCTCCTAGAACATTGTTTCTCGCTATCAAGGCATAATCGGCTCCCAATGGGGCATGGCTGGGCCTCATTGTGATGCCCTGTCTCTCTGCTTCAGACTCAACATAGGGTGGTATAATGTGGAAAAATGGATTTCTGGGGTATAAACAGTGGGAATATGGAAGATTTGGGATTATTTTCGAGTTTAAACATAGCCCCATCGTTGAGACCTTGAACCACGCACAACACCACTTTCATGATCGAGCGTACCAGACTAAGCGCTCAAGCCTTACGGGTAATCAAAAATGGGTTGTCTACAATGAAGGTGCGGCACCTTCCGCACGTGCGGTGAGGGGCTTTCGCACGTGTGGAAAATATGGAGAAAACCTATCAATTTTTGTTAACTTCTTCAGCCCTCTGAATCTGTTTATGAGCGTGTTTTGACCCTCCGCAATACCTAAAGATGAATGGAAAATGAGCAAATCGTAAAATGAATAAATAAAGGAAAAGGCTAAGAATTGAATGAATTGTTTACCGAATTCGTATATGTGTTATGTTTTGTAGGTCACCTGCAGAAGGACCGTCGCACGGCCAACATCATTGTTAGTAATAGTATTATAAAGATATGTTCTCAATTACTTATTTTTATCCGTGAACAGTGATTTATTCCTCTATTATGTGTTTGATCAAAATGAATGGGTTTTATGAATGTCATATGACATATGCAATGTAGACATAAGGTCGTTCTGTTATACTATGATATGTTTGGACCCGAGGCCGTTCTGTACCATGTGTGGGCCTGGGGTCGTTCTGTTAATGATATGATAATACATTATTGGACCTGAGGTTGTTCTAAATAGCTGTTCATATGTGGGCCGGAGGCCATTCTGTACTTTATGTGGGCCTTAGGCCGTTCCGATAATGATGGGCCTAACGTCGTTCTATTAATGCGATGGGCCTAAGGCTGTTCTATTTATATGACGGGCCTGAAGCCGTTCCGTATTATGTTGGGCCCGAGGCCATTCCGTAATGTAATTATGAATATTGTGTGAAACTTATGCTCATTCATTTAAACCTCTTTACTGTATTATTACTTGTTGAGTTTCACTCACTCTATATTATGTATGTTTATGTAGGTGATCAGCAGCATGGAGCCCAACCTCACATTATGTTATGACCTTTGACTCACATTATGTTATGAACTTTGTTTTGTTTTTGCTATAATGGCCTTGGGATATGTAAATTATAAGCAGTGAGTTTTTCTATGGTACATAAGTTACGTGGATATGTAAATGTGTGAATGTGCTATGATATAAGCAATGTATATTTTCTTGATCATATTGGTACAGATCAATGGACTTACATTATTGTGATATGCTTCCGCTTATGACCCATTATTATAATTATTCTGTATGTTCGTATGAGGCCATAGGTAATCAATTGATTACTGGCCGGTTATGGTCCAAACCTCTAGGGGCGGGTTTGGGTCATGACACATAGTGATGAAAATTTTAATCAATCATTAGCAAATCTATTTGTATTTGACTTTCAATTATTAAAATTTTATATACACAAAGTATTAAAACTCAAAATTAATTTTACATTTTAAAAATAAATTTTTGTATATCGCATGGGTCAACTACTAGTTTAATAGACAAAAATAAGAGAGAAAGAAAGAAACAAGCCATCACCCGGTGAGCCCGAATATATTAATGACATTTGTGATTAACTTTCTATTCAATTATTATTATTATTATTATTATTATTATTATTATTATTATTATTATTATTATGATACAAAATATTATGCATTATTATTAAATTCATCGAAAACCAATCTTCAATTTATTCATGAACAAAAAATTAATTACCTTTGTTAAAGTGTATTTTTAAGACACGTGTTCAGAAAAAGAATATACATTCAACATAAAATTGAGTAAAATAAAGAATTTATAATTTTTTTTAGGGGTTTGTTTTTAAGGTCCCTAGTATTATGATTTTATAGCATAAAGGACACCAAATATTTTCATAATGTCTAAGGTCCCTCAACCTTGATCCAGAGAAATTTCAGTCCAGAGATATTTCAATCTAGAGAAAATTGGTCCAGAGAAATTTCAGTCCAAAGAAAATTGGTCAGAGAAATTATGGCCCAGAGAAATTTCTCTGGACCAAATTTCTCTGGATGAGTTTCTCTACTTTTCTTCTCATTCACATCCAAATCATTGTGATTCATTAGGTAAGCAACATTGTTCAACTGAATTCAACTGGAAAAATTCCACATTGTAATATGTAAGCAACATTAGAACGGGATAACAATGGCAACTTACCAGAACCAGAGAAATTCTGGAAAAATCTGAGTATTTCTCTGGTTTGTTATTGAAATATCAATTGAGAATTTCTTTGGTTTATTAAAAATAACAATTGAGAATTTCTCTGGTTTATTAAAAATAACAATTGAGAATTTCTCTGGTTTGTAATATCTAGAAAAATTTCTGCAACTTACCCAAATCTGTTCTTCGCTTTTTTCCAGTTGAATTTTTCAATCGAAAGTGTTTCTCTGTTGAACAATGTTCAACTGAATTCAACTGGAAAAATTCCACATTGTATTATGTAAGCAACATTAGAAGGGATAACAATGGAACCTTACCAGAACCAGAGAAATTCTGGAAAAATCTGAGAATTTCTCTGGTTTATTTAAAATAACAATTGAGAATTTCTCTGGTTTGTAATATCTGGAAAAATTTCTGCAACTTACCCAAATCTATTCTTCTCTTTTTTCCAGTTGAATTTTTCAATCGAAAGTGTTTCTCTATTGAACAATGTTCAACTGAATTCAACTGGAAAAATTCCACATTGTAATATGTAAGCAACATTAGAAGGGATAACAATGGCAACTTACCAGAACCAAAGAAATTCTGGAAAAATCTGAGAATTTCTCTGGTTTGTTATTGAAATATCAATTGAGAATTTCTCTGGTTTATTAAAAATAACAATTGAGAATTTCTCTGGTTTGAGAATTCACCTGGTTGGTTCCTTTCATTTACAAAAACATTCTGTGAAGACCAATCAAACATTAACCAAAAAACATTAGCCAAAAAATTTATTTTCTGTCACCATTCAAATCCAACCACTTAGCTTACTTGATCTTCTCAAGCTGAACCTGAGTATCCTTGGACAGCTGCATTCTCTCAACCTTCAAATGTCAACCATGGTAGCTTCATTTTTTGAGCTTCACACCGCACACATACAGCTTCAACCCATGCACATACACAATCCATGCACACAGTCACACACATACACGGCACACACACACACACCACAACACACAGATAACTAGCTATATCAACATTACCTCTCCAGAGAAATTTAGAAATTTCTCTAGATCAATCCAGAGAAATTTTAGCGGCTTAGTTCTTCTCTGATCTGTCACTTATATACTCTATTACCTCCAGCTACTGATCCATCCGAACAACATTCTAAGTGAATCTGATTTTGGATCTTTCAATTCTTATGAATCTGATTTTGCTTTGGAATTAGGTTTTGTTGGGAAAGATTTCAACAGGAGCCCAAAACGACTTGGAGAAGGTGACCAAGATGACCTATGCTCAAGTGGCGATCTATGGTTTCAGCGATAAAGTAGGTCTTCTCTCCTTTCCTCAAAGAGAGGACACATTTGAGATGAGGAAGTCATACAGCAGCAAGACCGCTGCAATCATCGACAACGAAGTAAGAGAATGGACGGCAAAGGCATACGATCGCACGTTACAGTTGATAGAGCAGCACAAAGAGCACGTAGCACAAATCGCAGAGTTGATCGATGTGTCCCTAGCAGAGGAGCTGAGTGTAGGAAGGAGAGCAACTAGTCAAGGGTTGGGGATTTGGAGCCAGCGGTGATCAAGCTCAAGACAACGTGGATGGAGAGGGGATGGGGTGAGGGACCTTAGACTACAAAAGAACAGATTGTGGACCTAATCCATTACTAAAAGTTAGATAGAGACCTTAGACCGATTTTCCCTTTTTTTTAATATTTAATTAACATATACATGTTAACAAAACAGATAATTCTATTGTCATACATGAAATCTCCTTATGGCATACACTTAGGTTTTTTTTTTTTTTAAATCACATTTTATCATTTAATTAAAAGATAAATTACACCTTCTAAGATTTGCTTAAAATACAGATTGCCCCTGTCGTTTGAAAAATTACAAATACCCTATTTTTAGATTTTTTGTTTAACAGAATTAACTAAAAAATAAAATTTCTAATTGCTTTCCTATATAATAATAAAATTACCTAAATTATTAATTGAAATAAATTTCTGAAATCATTAAAAACTGTTAATTAACTTGATTTATTTATAAATGGTGCTATTTGTTATGAAATTAAAAACTTTAAGGGACGAGATGTAATTTCTAAAACTACAGCGGACAATTCGTATTTTAAGCAAACCACATGGGGTGTATTTGTAATATACCCTTAATTAAATTACCATTTTGAATACATCTTTATTTTTTTATAATTTCTTAATACACATCCGAACCTATAAGGTTTGGTCGGATATCAACCTTCAAACGAAGCTAGAGTTTGCTAACATTAGATTCATGTCAATAAAAAGGTTTGTTGATTTCAAGATCATAGTAGAGCGGGTTGCAAAAGTTAGGGTTTTGAAGAGATGATGGGCAACAATAGTAGATTATAGTCTAAGCTAGAACGGGGATAGCCTAGGAGTAGGAGCGGCAGTAGCAATGGAGGGCTAAAAGTTGCGGCGATGGCAATAAGTTACGGCGATGGCAATAACATCGCCAATTTTCTGGTAGAGGAAGAGTGAGTGGATGAAAAATAAATTAGATTTCTGAAAATAGAAGATGAGGGAATTATTGAAATGCGGAGATATGTATTGCGAACATTTTTATTTTTGATGTGTGCACTGAGAAAGTATTCATTAACTATGTGTCCTGACGAGATTTAGTGTGTGGAAATAGAATTACCCTAACAAAACTCATATATACATATATATATATAGGATTTTTCTTAACTGTGAAATGCATATGGTATGCAATACTTATATATATATATATATATATGGTTTTAATTATGTAATTTTATGGTTTTTATTATGTATATATGCGACTCTAGTACATAAATTATTTTGAAGATAACTTGTTTGGCAGGTTATCAAGTAGGTCACTAAAATAATAAATTATATTAGTTATGGCATAATAGAACTACAAAATTCCATAACTAATCTATAAAAATATGTAACACTACCATTAATATGCGTTAAAATTTTTATTAAAAAAAAAGAAGAAAAGAACAAAGCCATTTAATTATGTAACAAATCATTAAATGTCGTAGTGAACTATACTGTAGCATAATTTATGTGTTTTAACTAAAAAAAAATACCAGGTATGGCGTAATAGAATTATAAAATTTTGTAATGAATTCAGAAAAATACATAACCCCACCATTATTATGCGTAAACATTAAAAATATAAAAATTAAAAATTATTAAAGTACATATCGGACCGTTAACTGTCATAACTCACCATAATCATTATAGCGGCCCAGGTTGAGACTCAACCCTTTTACACCCCTTGATTTGGAGTCTAGTATATATTATTGTTTTTTATACTCCTTTTAATCTTCTTGTTGACTTGGAGTGGTTGTGTAGATTATTGAGTTATATTTTGAATAGGTTGGGAGTTAGTATTTCAAAGAAAATTATGTTTGTTTGTTCTTGAGTTCGCTTGAGCGGTCTTTTCTTCACTCGAACGGTTTTTCATTTCCTTAGAATTTTTGTTTTCAGTCTGAACTTCTGCGAGTGGGGTGTTCTTCACTTGAGCAGTGTTTTCTTTGCTCGAGTTGTCTTTCACAATCTAGACTTTTGAAAGGGGGTCATTATTTGCTCAAGCGGTGGTTAGTTCGCTCGAGTGATCTGTTTGGCAGGCTGATGTTCTAGAAGTTTGGTTTCTTCATTCGAGCCCTAGTTTGGTCATCGAGCGGTTCCCTATGTTTGACGTTCTAGTGGTGGTTTGGTGGCCCGAGTGGTCTGTTTGTATAAAGCTGTAGGAAAACATTTTTTTTACTTTTTTGCTTTTCTCTTTCCTTTTCCTTACTTTCTGAACGAAATTTCTTTCTTTCTCTCTCTCTCCCTCTCTATAAAATCTCACATAAATCTTCCCATACACCCTAATCCGCTAATTTTGCCACCTTGGTACTTTGGGATAAAAAATAGAGCTTGTGGAGGTGGTCCTTTTAATCTGAAAAGTTCAGATTTCTGCTACCGTCGATTTTGGGACTGATCTTTCTCTCTCATTCTACTTTGAGATAGGGATTTCTTTAGTGTTTTGTATGACATTTAATTATGTTATGTGTTCTTTGAAGAGAATGGTGTTTTTGGAGAGTTATGGGTTTGATTTAGGATTGGATGTAGTTAATTTGGGTTTGGTTTGGTATGGTAATTTTGGGAAAATTTCTTTTAAAGTGTGAGAGGTTGAAAAGAATATTTGTTTAAGGGTATATAAAATCCTTGGGTATTCATGATTTGAATAAATAGTAAAGAAATTGTTGAGAATGGAAATGATATTTTCCTAATATCTGTTGAACTGAAAGTAGAGTTGAACATGTATTGTTACTCCTATGTTGAAATTATGAAATTATATCTGTTGCTTGGAATTTATCTTTTGTATAGAGATATCTGCTTTGGCCTATCGATGGAGGATTATTTTGATTGTTGTAGAAATTGCATAAAGACTAGGTTAATAAAAACCATTCAATCATACATCTTTCATTTGAATAGCTTTTCATATTTATACAATGAAAATGTATTGTTTTGAGAAAAAATTGTGAAGACCTTGGAGAATCTGGTTAGAGGGTATTGGTGTGGTTATGGTTTATATTATGTTGGCCTATGTGTCCATGGTGAAATTCTAGAAACCCGTGTGGTTAGTTGCCTATCCTTTCGATTAGTACTAGTAAAATGGCTTTGGTAGTGCTTTTATAGCCTACTAGCAGATATATACCTAGAGATCCCTGGTGTTGTGTATCCACTGCCCTATTTTATGTTTTAAAAAGGTATCGGTTTATGAATTGATTTGTAAACACGGCATTGCATTGTCTGAAAGAGAAAATGCATCGTTTTGGTAAATGGCATTCATGTGCATTCACCATATGACTTATTAAGTATCATACGGTATATTAAATTAATCTCTGTTGGGTTTTAGCTCACCCTATGTGAAAAACAACTTTCAGGTGTTAATGATATGCCTTCGCCAAGGAAATAGCTCTGTAGGATCTTGGAGCTGAAGGCTCATTCATTTTTTATTGTAAATATCTTTTGCACAAACCTAGGGCTTTATATGTATTGGGCTTGACCCACTTTTGTTGTAACCAAGTATCGTCTTGGAAATATGTAGCCATTAGGGCATGAACTTCTCTTTCCTTCTTTTCATTTCTATATATATATATATATATATATCTCACATGCTATAAATTCATAGCTTAGGGTTAATGAACGTATTAATGCATGTGACATTAGTCTTGCAATACTTTATAGAAATTGATGAAATGGAAGATAGTTTCGAGAAATGCTTGCAAAGTTATACGATTTAAAGATTTATATTAATAAGCTTCTGCATATCTGTTGAGGGTTATGAGTGTCTGTGGCCTATATTTTGAGAGAGTTACACCTTGGTATCAGAGCATTCTAGGTTCAAATATTTTGAGATCATGGGACATGGTTATTACAACAGTGGGTTTGTCTCACTAGATAGTAATAGGTGTATGCTTGGTATGCTATATGATAACATGCTTGTGTGATTAAATGAGTAAGTATAATACGGGAGAGGGTTATCACACTCTTGCCCCTTTAGGAAGCTTGGTCCTCCAAACTTATGTTACTCGTATGGAAAACAAACCATACATCTCTATCATGTTACATTTCTATTTTCTCAATTAACTTCCTTACCCTTTGATGTTCTCATCATAGGAGTTCAACTCATTTCTATCGGATGGTTAATATTCAAATTTGTGATTCGTCCCAGTGCATATTGTTATCAAAAGCTATTTAGTAGTATATAGTAGATCTCGAAGCCAACCTCATAACATTAAGCCACAAAACATAGTAACCACAATGTACTACTCACATCCATCACATAACTTAGATACCTTATGTAGCTAACCACATATCTTCTAATAATTCATATATTTCCAAATAACCCACATGTTCCCAAATAGTCGAGGGTTCATCACAAATGATATTTATGACCCTACTCAATTTCAAATAAATCAAAGTACTCCTTTATTGACGTCCCATATGAAGTCTTCCAAATAAATTAGTGTTAATACAACATTGATACAACAGTAATAACATATTCAACTTTACAGTCCACCAATTCCTTTACAACAATAATCTGGATATTCGTTTAGTTCTCAGACGAGTCATAAGCCGTTAATAAAAAATTAAATAGGGTGGGGATTTACTCCATTAGTTCTATAAGAAAAACTAGTTAATCTCGGTGATGAACACAATTCGCTGGGGCATATAATTAATGTTTGCCTGGCAGGTAGAAAATCTACTCATACACAACATTACATCCTAGTGATCCATGTCTAAGGCACTAAATCGTAGTCATCGTACCGGATTCTCAAATGAAATAAATCTTCTGGCCGACAAAGAAACACTTATTACACGGTAGTGAATGAATTGGGTTCTGAACCCATTACGAGATAGACAGCTTGCTCACAAATAGTTTAAGTACTCGAAATGACGATCTTGGTACATTGAAATGTTTTCAATCGAATTATCTTTAACAACCTCAGATTAAGTTTCAACTGTGCAAACAAATGAATTCTAAATTCTCCCGTAGTTAATCTATCAAATATAAGATTATTACTTCCAACTCAATACTTCTTACATTTATCAAACATATTCTTGTTGATCTTTTCTACTACAAAATTCCCAAACACATTCTTTGATTCCTTGTTGGCTAGTACTACATTGGCACGGTCATTTTACAATTCATTATTTTTGTACTCATGTCAAATTCTCTAGTGCATATGTAAATATATATCTATGTTATTATGGCTACTAATATCTTATATGAGATCTTCAGCATAAATTAGATATTCAATGTAACACTATTAACAACCATAGTTTTGGCCTTGTAATTCTATTAACAATAATAATTTTAATATTCGTTCCTATGTAATTCATAAGCATTTATTAACAACCTTATCTAAGCTGGAAAAACTAGTCTGTTATTTCCAAATAAAGGTCATTTAACTCCGAAGGTCAAAATCTTTTCACTTAGGTATATCAAGAAGGTTTACACAATATATTAAAGTTCATCCGTTTCTCTCAAATTTCATCATATTAGTTCTTGTCCAAAGGTACTAATGTAATATCCCCAGATAAAGTTTCATATGTCAATTTATGACAAAAATATTTGGACGATAAAAAAAATATTATCGCATAATAATCACTTCAATTTTAATTTCATCATATTAGTTCATGTCCAAAGGTATTGATGTAATATCCCCAGATAAAGTTTCATATGTCAATTTATGACAAAAATATTTGGACGATAAAAAAAAAATTATCACATAATAATCACTTCAACTTTATATAGACATCTTATTCGCAAATAGTAAAGGTAATCCTAAAATAGAGACATATCAGATCCAAAACGAAAGCATGTCAGAGTCTGAACAGAATCATGTCTTCCATAAATTCATTGATCATTTTCAAAAATAACAGGTGTTGGGTTGCACCCAAATAACATTAAACAGATTAGAGCAGAATGTTACGTACTTCCAATTTAATCATTCTCATAGGAGGAAGTTACTATGTTTCCTGAGAAGCCAATCCATATAGGTCTATAGCGTGAGTAAATAAAAATATTCCTTCTCCGATGTTCGCCAAGAATTCTAATGACGATATGATTCTAGTAACTTGGGTCCTTCATACAAATAGTCGGCTGCTAAAATGGAGAACAACTCTCCTCCTATTCACACACATTCCCAAGCGCATATGATTTAATCAAATTAAATAGTCTTAACAAAACTGAAAGGAAAATAGAAACTTCACTTATCATTCCATATCTAACAGTTGGTTAGGTCTTGCTCACGTTCTTTAATTCTAATAGTTTTAGGTCGAAGCTCAGTTATTTGAGCAAATGAATTCTAATTTTGCACTAATCAATAAGGCAAATGCAAATGTCTCAAATTCTGACTTAAGGCTTCTTGCATGTACTAAACTTATTCCCATCGATCTTTTCATTAAGTACCGACCTCCCTCAAATTGAGTGATTTGAAGCATCCTTTCATTTATTTTTATTTTTATTTTTTGGAAGAATCTTTCACTCGATGCCCTATTTCTTCACCTCTGAAGCACGCTCTCGTAAGGCGATGACATAACTGCCCATAAGGCTTGAGACATGTTGGACATATTGGGAAGATTTACTCCTTCTATATCCTTGCTTAAAACTACTTGTCTCTCCACCCGCAAAGCCCTTAGATTTACTCTTTGATTGTTCTTTCGACTTCACGTTTAACTTTTTCCTTTAATTTTGAAAATCATCATAACATTGCATAGCTTTCACCACACTCTCTCAAACTTCTTTTACTTGGTCTAATCATTCCGCTAAGGACCCAATCTCTACTTCATTCTTACTTTTCACCATCCTTTTCCGCAAAACACAGAACAAAAGTTGACTTAGATCGTAACATCATACATAATCATATAAACTCTATGGTTCAAGATTTCACACAATGTCTTCACTATATCAGCATACCATCTTATATATCAAACAACATATTGCCATAATGCCACATAAGATGGTATGCTGATATAAATGATGTCTTCACTATGATTGAATGTTAAACCATGATTAAGGATGCCTAATAAGTAATTAAGAAGAAATTCTACATTAATTGCATGTGTGTTCCATTATTGGTGTTTTTATTTGTCTATTGTTGAAAGATCTGTTTGTGTTTCTATTTGTTCTATGAATTGAAGGCCTTATCGGCATCTGATCACGAAATTGACTTAGGTTACGTGTTATTTGGAATTTTTGGTATTTTATGATAGGTTCAATTTAAATTCAAATTGGAACCAAATAATTAGAATAAATAGTGTCAATTAATTAGAGCCACTAATGGAACCTATATAAGGCTCCTACAACCTCTAGAATACATTTTGCACCTTCATACCATCATCCTTGAGACCAAACAAACATGGGGAGAGAGAGAGAGAGAGGAGTGGATTGAGTTGAAATTAAGGGGATTGTTAGAGACCTTAGGGATTTTGGCTTGGAACTTCAAATAATTGAGCATTTAGAGCATCATTGACCATCTAAGGTAATAATTCAACCTTTGAGCTTTGGAATTAAGTCATTTAACACTTGAATTCAAAGAATTAAGTTGTGTAATGCAAGAACCAAGCTTAGATAAATGGTTTGAGAAGTGTATCATGCATGCATGCATAATTCTCATGATTTTGAAGTTGAATTTAAAGAATTTTCTATTGCATGTCCTCATTTTGGTCTTGTTCTAAGAATTCAACGTGTTTTTGAGTTAAACACCTCATTTGCTCATGTCTTGAAAGCTTTGAACTTGCATCTTTACATGCATGATATGTAATGATATGTTTTCTCAATTTCAAGTTTGAGTTTTGAACAATTGACAAAGATTTTGGGCTTAATTGTGCGAAATGATTTTGAATTCACCATGGTTTATCAGTTTACAAGTGTTTCCTCAAGTTTTTGGTCCAAAAGACCATGATTTGTTGCTTTGAATTGGAGTTTTGAACTTGGAAGAGCAATCTGGAAATTCCAGATTCTCTCCGCTCGAGCGACAAAACCTGTGCTCGAGCGACCACACTTTGTTTTGCACTTCCGCTCAAGCGACCAAAAGTTGGCTCGAGCGTAAAATGCATGCACCCAGAAGTTTACAATTTTTACAGACCGCTCAAGCGACAAGAGTTGCGCTCGAGTAAAGACCTCAGTCCCACGCTCAACCGACCATCAAGTGGAGAATTCACACAACCAGTGCTTTTACAGAAGTTTACAGACCGCTTGAGTGACCAAAGTTGCACTCGAGCAACCACTCACATCTTTGAGTCTCAACAAATTTTAGTAAGTGTTTCAAAGGGAATTTTGGCATCCTCATTGCATCCTAGGCATTCCTAAGCTATAGTTAAGACATAATAACGAAGATAAGAAGTAGAAACACACCAAGACAAGAAAGAATTAAGTTAATGATTCCGGGTGTGCAATTCAGTACGTATTTGTTTTGTGTCTGTGTAGATCATGCGCCGCAAGTTATCTGATTTGTCTACTATGTGTGTATGCTTTGGAGCCATCTGTGAGTAATAACTCTGTAAAGTTATTTTTAACTTTAATTATTTCTGATGATACGAAATGTTCAATTTACTTAAATGCTTCATTTTGTTTGAATGAATGATTGTCCAAGTTTCTGAAATGTATTCGTGACATCTTTAGCATCATATGATATGTGTCCCTTTATGGGTCATCGGAATGCCTTTATGGTTGTTCCTTTATGGGTTATCGAAAACGTCTCTGTGCACTTGAGTCATCGGATACCTTATGGCTGTCCTTTTATAGGTCATCAGAATGCCTTCACAGTCGTCCCTTCATGCGTCATCGGATTTGTTAACACTAATGGATGTACCACGTACTATCACGTGAAATGTATGAACTTTGAATACGAATATGATTATGTATATAAATATGTTTCAGCTTTGACATTTGATTATATACAAGACTCTGTTTCTGTTACGGACATCATTCATTAAAACCTTTACTCTGTTATTATTCAATGGGCTTTCGTTCACTGTTTATATTATGTATGTAGGTGAGTAGGCGCGTGATCAGGCCTAAGATGCTGCCTGGAGAATTTTGTTTTGTCAGCCAGCCACCACGCCTCCCAGGGAGGTTCCCCGTTTGAAAAGTCGAGTTTTGTGAATCATGTTAAGAATGTTCTTCTTTGCTTCGTTTGATTAATGTACACTAGGCTTAGTCCCTTTTGGTGATACCTATACGGTGTTGCATAACTTATGAACTTTTGTAGTCATATATATGTATAAAGTTTTAAATTATCTATCTCATGTTTGTCTGCACAGCTCGATGGACATTGTATTTTGTATATTTGCTTCCGCAGCCCCTCTATTTATATGATTTTCAGGTCAAAGGCCATCAGTAATCCCAGGATTACTAGCTGATTACAACGCTAAAGCTATGGGGACGGGTTTGGGTCGTGACATAAGACGCTTAAGAAAGCACACTTGCATTTACATCTTAACTCATACACTTATAACACAAATGAAAATGCTCCCAACTCTTTCCTAGACTCCTTATTGCTCAAATGGACTAGTGTATGAGTTATTAACTCGTGCTCTGATATCACTCCATCATCACCCAAACCCACTCCTAAAAGTTTAGTTCATAATTGGCCAGTAATCATATAATTTACCTACGGCCTCATACAGAAACAAAAGTTTTTAATAATGGGGCCTTAAGTGGAAGCAAATATTATAAATAACGCCCATTGAGCAGTGCTTAAATGATTATGATCAGGATAAACTCCCATATATATATATATATATCATGATTTCTAAACATAACTTATATACATAGGCATCAACAATGTTAAGTTTACATATTCATAAACCCATTTAACAAAACAAAACAAAAGACTCAACATAAAACATAACACCAAAAAACAAAAGCTCCATCTTGGAGGCTTGACCTAATAGGTCCTCATAAGCGATTTCCTGAGGCTGACTTTAAGGTTGAACTCCATGTTGATCACCTACATTCATATACAATAGGGGGAGAGCGAAGCTCAATGAGTAATAATAATGTAAAAGAATAATAATTTAGTTAAAACCATAGAAAGCTTTTAACGTAAAACAATAATTTTTCTCAAAATTTAAACAAATAATGGCTTTCTTCATATTCGAATTTGACAATCGGTCTCGGCTCCAATTATACAAAATGGCCTTGGGCCCATCAATATTACAGAACGGCCTCAGGCTCAACATATTGCAAAATGGCCTCAGGCCCACATATAACTTCATTATTAATCATTCTATACCATAGCATTCGTAAAACATTAATCGAAATTCATTCATATCACAATGCAATTTCAAAAATACGTATACATGTATAACATTCATATTGTTTCAAATAATAATTAAGAACATATCTTTACCAACTTATTACTCACATTGATTTAGGCCTTGCGATGATCCCCGTCAAGCGATCTACATAACATAGCACACATACAAATTCGGTAAACAATTCGTACACTTCCATTTTTATTCAATCACTTTATTTGTCAATAGGTTTCTTATTCTCTTTTAATTCTCTAGAGGGTCTAAATAAGTTCAAAAAATGTTTAGAAGGTCGGATAAGTCAACGGAAATTGATAGAATTTTCTCCTATTTTTGCACATGCGAAACCTCCTCACCGCACTTGCAGAAGGTGTCATACGTGTGAACCATGCTCTGCTCTACCCTATATTCCGCACGTGCAGGGCTCACAGCCGCACGTGCAATTCTGGGCTAAGTTGAGCAATCCAAAATTTGATCCAAGTTTTCAAGCTTCCAAACTCATTTTCAAGCCTCAATTCACATAAAACCACTTCAAAAACATGATAAACCTACATAATTACAGTGTAATTCAAGCTCAATTGAATTAAAACATGCTTTAATTTCAAAAATAAAACCTCAAATTCCATGAATTCATGATCTCCTTCATTTTCTTTCCAATTCAAATGTACACACATCTTGTATGTAAACTTTTGAGTTCAAAACATACAATTTCTAAGAATTAAGGCTCAAATTCTCACAATCAAACTCAAGTCAAGTCATTTCAAAGGAATTGACCCTCAAATCAAGCAAATCCAAAGAATCAAAGTTCAATTTCATGATTATAGCTCCCTTAAACTTACAACTCAAAACCCTAACTCCCTTAGGTGTTTAATCTTCATTTTTTTCCATGAATTCAAGCAATTGAAGTGTTATTCCAAGAGTTCAAGTTGAATTCTACATAACTTAAGCTTAATTTCTTGTATCTCCTTTAATTTCTCCACTTGCCCTAAGTTTTTCTTTCCTTTAAGCTTGAACTCTATTTCTTTTCTTTTCTCCCTTCTTTCCTTTCCAGCACAATGTTGAGTCTAGTTCCTTCTAGACTTAAATTCGACATATATATATATATATCTACACATCTTAATTAAATCAAATTAATTTATTCTGAATCAAAATTGTTCCAAACTTCTCATTAGGCTCTAAATATTAGGTTGATCACAAATATTTACTCAATTTTGGTTTCTGGTGCCTCTAAGGCTTTCAATTTTCAATTCAAAGTTGTAATTTCAACAGGTCTTTCTACAAACAATAGATATAAATTCAAATTTAGATAAATCACTCAATTAAACATGCAATTTCACATCAAACACATAATTACATGTATAATTAAGGAATTACGGTATAATACGGGGTAGGGTTATTACACTAATATATATATATATATATAAGTTTGTCTAGAGAGAGAGAGAGAGAGAAGCATTCAAGAACACTAGAATCAAGAAGATGCATAACCCTAAGATCCAACAAAAGAAGAAGATCACCTGAGGAATCAAATATAGCGCTAGATGGTGTTGCTACTTCATACAGTGGTGGCAAAGGGAGGGGAGACGAACGAGCTACTCTGTTGCAACAGTGAGGTAAAGAGACAGAGAGAGAGAGAGTAGAGAGAGATGGAGCTGGAAAATAGGTGTAAATGACAGTATTAACATATATACATATATATATATATATATCTATATAATAAGGGAGAAAGGTTTTTGAATTTATCCTAGAGACAATTGTCTTACTAGGACATTTTAATGGTCATGATTCACTTGTATATTTAGATAGATGGATGAAATGAGCCCCTTTAAATATATATCAATCCCAAGTATATATCTACATTTACTTCCCCCCCAAACACTAAACTTCCCACTTCCCCACGTCTCTCTCCATTCTATCTTTATCTCTCACCTTCCCACTTACCCACATCTCCCCTCCATTCTATCTTTATCTCCTCCCTTCTCTATTATCACCCACCACATTCCCTCTTTATCCCTCTCTCCCTCCCTGTTCTTCTTCTTCCATACCCTCCCTTCTCGCTCGCTCCCAAAACTGTTGCTCTCCAGGTAAGATCACTTTGTCATAAAAGAGACCCGTTTAGTTCCCTCTCAACTGTGCTTCATAAGTTTTGAATTCGAGTTCTCTGATTCAAATTTTTGGAATTGAATTCCACATTTTGCAGTAGCTTGATTCGATCCGAGAAATTTTGAGCTTTGATTAGGTTTTAATTGAATTGTAATTGAAGATTGCGATCATAGTTTTGCGTTTATTCTTTGATTTTATTCGAACTACGATGATTAGTTGGGTAATGATTTCAGTTTCCGCTTGAAATTTCAGATTTTGCCTTGAAAGGCTTGTGGAGAAAGCAAAAAATAGAGTTTCTGCGAAGCATTAGGGTTAATTTTCAAGTGAGATTCTAATTGTGAACATATGAACTTCTAATGCTTCGTTTTGTCACAGTTTATGATTTGAATGGAAAACAAAACAATGTAACATAAACGATTCAAAATCATCTTCTTCTTCTATTTTTTAATTTTTTTTTCCTTCTTTTCCTCAGTTCTCTCAGCAACCAGAGTTTAGCTGTCAAGGTTTATTTATGGTTCGGTATTTTATTGTAAAAGGCTATTTAAATTTTTGTTGAGGCATTATGATGAAATCCTCTGCTTTAGACCCCCATTCTAAGCAGTTTGCTTTCTGATTAAATGTAGTGACTATGTACTTCATTTTATCATGTTTGATTTCTACCTCCTCCTCCATCATATAACAGAGTAACAGAGTACTCATTTTGATTTTGATTTTTTTTTTCTAAACCTTGAATTGATTTGTTAATTAGGTATTCTTTGGATATCACCACCACCACAGCCACCGTTATCGTCATCGTCATCGTCTTTGCTTAGAGCCCCCTCTAGTACCTCTGTCCCTCTCTCTCAAACCCTGTGTCTCTGAGGTTTAAATTGATGTTTTTTGTGGTTGTGTCTGTTCAAACCAGTGAGAAAGAATGTCTTTGCTATAGTTCTCTCTCAAACCTTGTGTCTCTGAGGTTTAAATTGATGTTCTTTGTGGCTGTCTCTGTTCAAACCAATGAGAAAGAATGTCTTTGCTATAGTGACAAATCTCTTTGATCCATGTTTAAGAATTTCAATATTTATTGGATCCTAAAGTATACGTGGTGATTAAAAAACAAGATTTTACCCATACTCAAAATAATGAACACTTACATGACAGTGGCTAACCAACCTAACTGGGGAAAAACTTAAAAAAGGAAAAGGCAACATATAATAATTCTTGCAAAATAAAATTATGAAAGGGTTGGATAGTGCATGAAAAAGAAATAAGTGTAGTACCAAGCAAGAAACACATTTACATAACTTTGAGAACATTTCAAGAGAATTCAGAGGTTAAGGAAATAATAAAAGGTGTAGTTGCATTGCTGTTGTGCAACTCACCTACTGTCACTGCTATCTCCCTCTCTATCTCTGCTTTTTAGCAATTAAAGCTTATTTTTGGAAGTTTGTTGAAAATTAATTTTTTAATTTTTTTAAGAAAACATATAAAAAAATAAAAAATTAATGTGACTAAAAATAAATTAGAAGTCAAAAATTAATTTTTATTCATATTCCCAAAACACCCCAAATTCATCACTCGTGAAACGTTTCTCACTATCTGTCATCTTTTACATGAATTATGCAGCTTTGATTTTCTGGCAACAATTGCAGACCATCTATATATGATATCTACTTTGATAAGCACTGCACTTTGTGATAGGTTGGTATAGAGGATTCACAATTTATATGACCCCACCTCATTTATGTTTCTTTAGTGTTATTGGATTTTTTTATATTTGATATCATGATATGTGATCAGATTATTTGATTTGTGTATTTTATATTTTAAAAAAATAATAATTCACAAATAATTTTTGTTTAAGAATTTCAATATTTATTGGATCTTAAAGTATACGTAGTGATTAAAAAATAAGATTTTACCCATACTCAAAATAATAAACACATACATGACAGTGGCTAACCAACCTAACTGGGGAAAAACTTAAAAAGGAAAAGAAGAAAGAAAAAAGGAAAAGGCAACATATAATAATTCTTGCAAAATAAAATTATGAAAGGGTTGGATAGTGCATGAAAAAGAAATAAGTGTAGTACCAAGCAAGAAACACATTTACATAACTTTGAGAACATTTCAAGAGAATTCAGAGGTTAAGGAAATAATAAAATAAAGACAAACCAAAACTAATTTTACCTTTCCAATACCAGAGGCTCATATCGCATCTCTTCTGTAATTGATGGTATAAGAGATTCTGGAACCCATTCATCACATAGCTCATCTATTTCCTAGAAAAACCAAGCAAACACCTGAACAATGTTAGGTTGTCAAATTGTTTATGGTACAAGAGCTACTATCTTGAAACAACGGCACATAAAAGACTCATAATAGTTGTTTGGGCCCTTCAATCTTAGTTTTACAACCATTCATGTATACATAGTTTTAGCCTCATTTACCTCATTGCCTTTAGAAGTCAGCAAGTTCTCATAAACTTCAGCTCAATATGTATTTTCAATAATTTACGAATATAACTCCACCATTATTAACACTCTCAAATCCAAGGCAAAGTTGTTCTGCAATTTTCAAATTGGATAGACCCTATGTGAATGGATCAATAATTATCAATTTATCATCATACTTGCATTTGCAAGCAAGGAAACCTCGAACAGCTGCAAATCTATCTATATATGCCTTCCAAAGGCACCTCAAGTGAGAACAACCAGTTTTCTTTCTATTCTGAGGTGGAAATAATAGGTCCTACATTTTGTGTCTGCATATACAGTGTGTTACTTGGTGGTGGTGGTCGTGGTTTTTATTTTCTTTTTCTTTTTATGATCTTTCCATTACTGGGGACTATTAATGTGATTTAGGCAAAGATGATATTGAATGCATGGCATGTAATACCTTTTGTTTAGTGTGATGTATGAAATTTTCAGTGGTATCTATTTCACCTTTGTTAATGTTCTTTTGCGTAGTAAAATCATATTCATATTCACTTTTTGCTGATCCAAAACATACCAGTTGGTGGTATATGTTCTTTTACTTCTATTTTTTTTCTTGCCAGTTATTCATACTCAAAGTATAGTCTTTATATGTCAATAAATTGATTTACATGGGTACTTCACACAATGAACATGCTCTTATTGACTAAGAAGCAGAGACTAAGCAGCCATTTTAATATTACTTTTATTTCTTTGAGCCCATATGACACATTACCTTGTCATCATAGATTATGTTATATGTTACTATTCATGATTGAAAAGCCAACCAATAGAAAAATTATTGAAAGGTGTTAAATAGCATTATAGAAGACTTTGTTTAACCAATGTGTTTATGAAAAATATATAGGTGATAAATTTATTTTATTCCCTTCCTGTAATTAAAAACAGCAGGTATGGTTTAACCAATGTGTTTTTTTAGTTTTTTTTTTCCAGTGCGTATAGTTTTTTCCATTGTTTGTTTGTTCGATTGTATTTTTTTCATTTTTTATTATGAATTTGGGGTTGTTTGTTTCATGTTTTTTTTTTGGGGAATGTTCCATTGTATCTTTCAATGTGTTGGGTTAGTTTTACTTGATAGTTAGTATAAATTGTTGATTAAACATTTTTTTTTTGGTGGCACACATTTATGTTTGGACTTTCTAAATGATAATAATAAATTTAATTTCAACACTATAAAATTGAAGTCAATTGGGGGAAAAAAGAGTTCAAATTTGGACAATTGTTGTGTTTCCATTTTAATACTCTTCATGTTGCTAGGGTTGATTTTAATTTTATCATTTTAATGTGATTGTTAAAATACATCATCGAACAACCACAATTATATAACCAAACATTTCAAGTTGAAGTACAACAGTTATGGACAATATCACTATTTTCGGTCAAGTGTTTTTTTTTTTTTCTCCATCCATAGAAATTTAAATACCTCTCTTATAATGTAAGGCCTATTTATTTATTTATTTTAAACTTATCATATCTAATTTTCTTCTAATAAATGTTTTTTCCCTCATACTTTTTAGGTGGATAAAGACTTACACCGAACGGTAATATCAAGAAAGAAATGATTTTGTTTTCTTATTTATGTGTACAAAATTTTATTTATCACTCTAAAGTTTTTTTATATATATATTCAATTTCTTCAAGAAAGAAATGTTAATGTTGTTGTCTGTGATGAGGGTGACCTTAAATACTATACGCATTCGTGAGGTAAGCCTACAAGTAACTTATATTCGCATGCATTTTCTTATCATTTTAAAAATATATTTGAATTATATATTCTACTTATTTTTAATGGGCAAAGGCAAAGGAAAAACACAAAGCAATATCAAAAGAGACAGAAAAAGCTATTCCTTCTAGCAAAGGAAAGGAACATGCAAATCCCGTAGTATGGTTTCTCAACATTTTTAAAAAGTTTATTTTTCAATAATTTATTAAATTTTTGTTTTTATATAGATTTTTGTAAGAATTGCATAGTATCATATGCTCTTTTTTATGTATGTTTTTATGAGTTATTATTTTTAAAATATTTATTCAATTGTTTTGACTGATTATGAAATACTTTTCTAAACCATGTTAAAGTAAGTATTTGTACAACATGTTAATGCATTTGTCTAAACATTAATTTGAACACATGTTGCATTTACAACATATCATAACAAACATATAAAAGAAGAAAACGAAAAATGAAATGAAGTTTTTAATTATAGAATATAGATTTTTTTTTTAATTTTAATTTTACTTATAAGTTCTTAAGGAAAGAAGAAAAAAACAACAATCAATTTTAATATAACGGAAAGAACACGAAGAACGAAGAGGGAAGCGGAAACTAGAAAACATTATACACTAATATTCACATTGTACGTACCCAATGATCTAATATTTATCTTTTCAACGTAGGACAAAAAAGATGAGTGTAATTAGCAATAGGAGTGTGGTCTCTAAAAAAAATAATAAAGCCACGCAAAATTATAGGAGGTGTATGGGAGCTTGGTTAATTTAGTAAGTTATTTTAATTTTTTGGTTACTTTAGTAGGTTAAAATAATTATGTTTAGCAAGATTATTCAATTTTTTTATAATTAGATATGATAATGTAAAATAGTTAAATACATTTTTAACTTATTTTTTCTTTTAATATTATTTTAATCAAAAAAATATTTAAATACATACGACTCAAGAAAATGTTTGAGGTGACATTATTAAATACATTATAGATATATATATATATATATATATATATATATTTTATAAATAAACTAAAGTTTATATATGACTCAACTCAAACCACATTTTAAAATTTTAAAAATGTGTTAACATACGGCGATTTTAAATTCTATACTTCTTTTAGATGGTGAAATTCTATAAAAAGTTCAAATATGAATTAATATTTTAACTTAAACTTTTAGCAATGAATTTGATAAATTACATTTTAACTTAAACGAACCGCCATCATACGATACCTGCTGAAGTCACAGTGGACGGTGGTGTTGCTGTAGATGGTGGAGGAAGTCTTATGTGTGGAGTTTTATATTGCAGTGAAATTTTTATCATCTTGAATTGATTTATTATAATTGATTTCTGTACCTATGAAATTATTATCATTTTGAATTAATTTTTTTGTAAAGGATGTGATACCAATATTAATAATTTATGTTAATTGATTTTTGTAGAATATGTGTACCAATATTATTTACACCGTGCCTAATACACTAGATGGATAGTGTCTTTTGGCATTTGGTGAAATTCCATGAGTTTTTTTCCTCCCTTTTTAAATTTTATCAATACACGCATTGGTTCTTATGTGACTAACAACTCAACCGAGCGAAGAAGAAAAGTTTGTTAAACTTTTGAGAACAAATACATGATAAAAGGGAAGCAAGAGATGGGACAATATTCACATTTTATACACCTAATTGTATAATATTCTCATTTTAGGAACACAATGATAATGTCTTATCAAAAGCTGCATTGGCTCAACGTGCACGACGAGAACATGAAAAAAATCAAAACTCATGTTCTGCATACCAATTAGGACAACGCTTGCGACAAAAACGAGAGAGATCAAATGAATGTATTAACCCAAGACAACCTTCTGTAACACCCAATTGGTAAACAACTCTGTTTAATTCTTGAAATATATACTCTTACTATTGCCACTTTATTATACAGATTTTAATTTATCCACAATCCATTACCCCATCTAGAAATGTTGGTGTGGTCATCCATGATGAGCATGACCTTAATTTTATTCGTGTTCGTGTGGTAAGTACAAAATCAAGTAAAACATTGTATGTATTTTTATTTATATAAGATTTTTTTAAATCTTTTAAATATTTTATTTATATTTGTTAGGCAAAAGAAAAAGAAAAGGTCAACTCAATATCTAAGGGAAAAGAAAAGGTGGCTCCTTCTAACAAGAGAATGACAAATGCATGTCAAGTGGTATATATTCCTTCTAAAAAATATGAAGCAAAACTATGTGAATTTGTTGCTTTATGTTGTTTTTGTAGAATGATTGTAATATATTTTCCTGTAATTTGCTATTATTTATATGTGTTTTCCAAATTTATCTATTTTTATTTGGCATAGATACATGTGCATTTATAATGTACCATATGAAAAGAATAGGAAAAAGAAACAAAGAAATAAAGACAAACTATCTAATGAAAAAATAAACTAAATAAGATAGATTTTTATTTCTTCTTATTTTTATTTTTTTTGATAAAAAACAAAATGCATAAAGAAAGAAATAAATACATATAACACTATTAAAGGTATAAAAGAAATAAAATATAAAACAAATTAAGAGAAACAAAATAAACAAGAAGATATTTCATGTTAAGTACAAAATATTCACATATTTTGCACCAATGACAAAATATTTTCATTTTAGGCACAAAACGATAATGTAATATCAAAAGCTGCATTGGCCCAACTTGCACGGCGAGAGCGTGAAAAAAATGAAAAGTCATACTTTCAATGCTCGCAGCGAGAACAAGAGGGATCAGAAGAATGTATTCAACTAATACAACCTTCTTTAGCACCAAATCATCGCAATCGCGTTTGCCTGGAATGGCAAATAATAACTGAAGATTCTCATTCAGCACAAAAATGAACAATGGTTGCCCATCATTCTACATGTTTGTTTTCTATGCCAAGCACATCTTTACCTCCACAAAGGAATCGGTAAACTACTATGTCTAATCTTGAAATACATAGTCTTACGATTTTGTTTTATAGAATTTTATTTATACACAAATATTCGTAGGTCTACTCCTATAAATCAATTTCTTCAAGAAGATCTATGTCATGATGATGAATTAGAAGATATGCTTATGAGTACATCAATTGATGCCTGAGCACACAACGATTCTTGTCGCCATTATCTTGGCAAGATGGACGTATTATGTCCTTATTGTTCAGCCTTACATTGGATGGATGAAAAATTGACCAAATCATCTATAAAGTGTCCCTTATTCAGAACTTGCTGTTTGGAATGGAAGATTAGGCTACCTTTACTTATTACACCCCCTCCATCACTTCAAGCATTGTATGATAGGAATAATGATCAATCAAAATCCTTTCGAAGTTATACTCGATTGTACAATGCAACCAATGCTTTTATGAGTCTTGGTGCTACATTGGATCCTAGAGTACTCAGTGGAAGGGGTCCTACATCATTCACAATTCATGGGGAATTACGACATCGAACAGGATCACTACAACCACAACCAGGGCAGGATGCGAGTTATGCTCAACTGTATATCTAAGACCTTGATTCAGTGTTAGAAATTCGTAATCATAGAAATCCTAACTTGAGAAAGGATGTGCTCAAAACTATTCAGGATAGTTTGTTGCATGTCAATGCATTTGTAGCTACATTTTGCCAGGCTCATGCCATTTTACATCAATTAGACACGGTAGGATACAATCTACCTGCTCATCTTCATTACAATTTAACAACTGATAGACGTCGGTATAACTTACCAACTGCAGATGAGATTGCGATTGTAATACCAGGTGATGGAACAGAGGTAAGTGGAATGAGAGATATTATCGTACATTTCCAAGGAAATAATGAGTTGATGCAAATTAATGAATGTCACCCAGCATACTTTCCATTACATTATGTTATATTATTTCCATATGGTGAGCTTGGATGGGAACCTGAGTTAAAATTGTGGAACGTTCAATATGATTGACCTTCAACTGATCGACTTACTCAAATGGATTTTGATAGTTATCATTTGTTTGAACGACCCACAGAGTATTCAACTATTGTGAGAGATGGGAAACTATTTCAAGAGTTTTTGGTAGATGCTTGGGCCACAACTGAGAAAAATCGATTGACATACTACAAGCTTAATCAAGGGAAACTTCAGGTTGAGCTTTACCAAGAGTCGTCAGATATTGATCTAGATTATGTGCGACCTAGTCAAATTAGTCAAATGTTTGTTTTGCCATCTTCATTTACTTGTAGTCCTAGACATATGTTTGAAATCTTTCACGATTCAATGGCTATCTATAGACACCCCATTTTTCACCGACCTCAAGACTTCGACGTCATCGGTTATGCACTCGATGATTGCGCATGCTTGTGCTTGTTTTGAGCGCCCGAGGGTCTCGGCTAGGTGCCTTGTCTTTGAACCTCTTAACTCTATGTGTTTTGCCCTTGTTTTTGGGCCAAACCTTGTTGCCTCTTGCCTAAGGGGAGGGGAAGGCCTTGCCGGCCACTTGTGGCACTTGCCCGCCACTTTCCTCTCTTGTAGACCACTTGAAGTGGTCGGCCGGCTAGGGGAAGTGGCCAGCCGATGGCCAATTTTTCTCCTTTTTAGATATTTTCAGATCTTTTGAGCTAGCTGTGGCTCACTGAAACTCATCCTCCACAAATATGGAGGGATCAAGCAAGCCTTTTTGCTTGCTTTCTCTATATAAGGGGAGCTCCCTCCCCCTTTAGAGGGGTTACAAAATTCCAGAGTTGAAATCTCCGTCTCTCTCTCTAGAATTCTCTCTCTATATATATATTATGTGATATTGAGCTTAAAAGTGAGTTTTCTTCATACATTTGCACTAAAACACCTAGTCAAACACCTTCACCTTAGTGTTGAAGATCTTGGAGGCCTTGTTGGAGCTCCTTGGAGTGATTTTGGCTCAGAAGTTGGCTGTTTGCTTGTTGTTTTAAAGTTGTGCTTCAAGGGTGAGAATCCACCTCTTTAAGCTTTGTTTTTGTACATTGGTTTGGCCACCCTTGCATGCTGTTTTTGGCCTAGCTTTCAACTACAAAAATCTCTTTTTTTAAGTGTTAAAAGTGATTGTTTGAGGCCTTGTTGGATTTAGGGGTGTTTCACCCCCTTGTATGCCTTATTTGCTTAAGCCTTGTGCCATCTCTTAAGGCTTTTGAGGCACCCTTTGTTTGGCCTTTCTACCACTGAAACTCAGAGAAATTCAGTGGTAGAAATCATGTTTGGAGGTCCAAAGTAAGAGGGGGTGGCCTTCCCTCTTTGCTTCTTGGTTACATGTCTTGTTGGCCTACTTGTTAAGCATGTTTTTCTACCATCACTTGACTTGATCTCAGCCTACTTTTGACCTTGTTTCAGCATGTTGTAACTCTGTTTTGGCCTGGTTGAGTCACCTCATACGTGCTTCTTGCACTTGTAGTGTAATCTTGCTAATTAGCCTTGTATGCTTAATGCTTTAGCCCATCATTCTAGCTTATTTTGGCCATACTCAAGCATGTTTTTACCCATGTTTTAGCAAGCTTTAACTCTGTTTTGAGTGGTTTTGGTCATATGGGGCTTGCTTTGTATAGCTGTAGTGCAATGGACCTCACTAGCCTTGTGTTTTGATGTCTCTAGCATGCTTTGTTTGAGATGTTTGCATGCCATGACATCATTTCACACATGATTTCAGAGTATATTTCTCTGTCACACTCTCATGCATATCACTCTTTCATTCTACTAAGAGTTAAGCCTTATGCCTTGCTTGTTGGCCAATTGCTATGCAAGATTTTCTTGCCTTATAAACTTCAATCTCAGCATGATTTTCTTGCCTTATAAACTTCAATCTCAACATGATTTGGCCACTATTTTGGCATGTTTGAGGTCTGTTTTGATTTGGTTTAGCCCTTTGAGGCTTGTGTTGTAAGGTGGTGGCATAACCCCTTTCATTAGCTCAATGAGTTAAGCCTTTGAGCATGCATTACATGAGTTGTTTGCATTGTTTTTTAAGTCACTTAGCATGCCATTTCAGTGCTAAAATGTGTGTTATTGCACTCCATTGTTTCAAACTTTCATTCACTTTGAAAGTGGCCTTAAGCCCTTGTTGGCTTGAGCATGAACTTGAGGCATTCATGCCTATTGGTTTTAATCCTCCCTTAAGGATTTCTACTAACCAATAGCATGATACTTTCTTCCATGCTCAAGGCACTCGAAGCTTAGGTCATCTTTCAAATTAGAGGACTTTTCACAATTGGACTTAACCAATTAAGGAATGGTTTGGTAATGTAAATAAGTAAACAAGAATTGAGCCAAGTAAAACATGCCAAAATAACATGTGTGTTGCATTGCATGTGTTTGGATCGGACGTTAATCCAACACAAGAAATACGAGACATTTCATACTCAAAGTGATGGAACGTGTTGCTTTTCTTGGTCGCCAACACCCTTGATCATGCATGATAGGGTGGAGGCACTTTGAGTCTTATGTGCGCATTCACTAAACTTGTACAAGCTTGGTTTTCAAGCCATCATGCATTGAGATGCTTGATTGGTGGCTTAGGAGCCAAGTATCACACTCCTTTGAGCTTGAGATATGATGAGGAGGGTGGTAGTACACACATTTCTAGCCAAATACATTGCCTTGGCTCTGTTGCTCTCTGTTGCAGCAAAGGCAAGATTCTGGAAAGAAAAGTGGCCGGCCGGCCACTTGCACTAGCCTGCCGACCACTTGTACTGGCCGGCCGGCCAGTTGAAGTAGCCTACCGACCAATTGAGGTGGCCGGCCGGCCACCTGCAGGAGAAGTTGTCCAAAATGTTCTTATTTTGGGACAGAAGCCATCTGGAAGTTTGTGCAATGTTCTGAGATCACAGTGAGTGCAAATAGAGGTAACTCATGGCAAGGCAATGCGCTTTTTAGCGAAGCACACCGAGCTTGCGTGTCTCCCTCCCCCGAGGCCATTTTACTGCTTTACTTAGCTAGTTAATTTACTGGTTTTGTAATTAATTAGTTAATGTATTTAGCTAATTTAATTCGTCTTTGTAATATTCTAATTAGCTTAGATTAGCTAGTTATTCAATCTCATTTGGTTTTTAATAATTAATTAGCTAAGTTAGTTAATTAGTCATTTTGTAATAAGTAGCTTAGTGTAGACACCCCATTTTTGACCGTCCTCAAGACTTGGACGTCACCGTTTGAACACTCGGTGATCATCCATGTTCGTGTTTATTTGGAGTTCCCGGAGGTCTCGGCTACGCGCCTTGTCTCAGGATCTCCGAATTCGACCGTTTAGTGTCTGGTTTTGCACCAAACACTTGCATTTTGCCTTTGAGAGGCAGGGTAGGGCTTGTAGACCATCCCCACCCACCACCGGCAGTGGCTAGAGGCCACCGGCTGGTTTTTTGTCTCCGCCAGCAATATAGTTTGCCGGTCGGCATATTTTATTGCCGGTCGGCACTATTTAGTGCCGGTCGGCACTCTTTTGGCCAAAATGGAATTTTTGGCCGGCCGACTACTGTGCATCTGCTTTTGCAGATATTTTAAGACAGCTGTCTTGCTTTTGCTCCCCTCCATACACGTGTATGGAGGGATCTCCCTCTTATGAGGCTTGTCTTGTAAGCTTTACAAGACAAAAAGCTTCTATAAAGAGAGGGGCTCTCCCTTGTTGCTAAGGTTAGAGAGTTTAGACATTTTAGAGAGAGGAAAACACAGACCAAGCTCTGGTTTTAGGGTTTGAGTTACATACACATCCTATCTCTATATTACTCTTGTGTGTGTTTTAGTCCATACTATTGCACACAAGCACCTAGTGTTTCACCTTCTTCTTGAAACTAAGGTTCTAAGGGCTTGTTCTTGAGGTTCTTGACTGGTTTGGAGCCAAGGAGGGCCATTGGAGCATCATTGTTGAAGAGGTCTTCAAGGGTAAGAATCTTACCCCTTTTTACCCCAATCTTGCATTGTATTTCTACCTATCCTAAAATCATTTTTGAGCTTAGTGTATAATACAAAAAAGTTCTGTTTTTAGGCCCTCTTGACTGTTTATTAAGAGTGTTTTGTGTTTTGGAGGTGTTTGATCCCTCTTAGGCCTTGAAAGGCCTCTTTTTGTGCTATTTTGTGCAAGTTTCGAGACTTTGGTGTTTGGGCCTCTTCACCACTGAAATCTTGAGGGATTTCAGTGGTGAAGATGGTGCCTTGAAGTCTCCGAAAGGGGAGGGCCACCCCCTTCCCTTGTTGTCCTTGAAATGGACTATTTTTGGCCTCTTGAGAGAGCACCATGTTAGAGTGTGTATTGATCATGCCTTGGCTATTTTTTGTGCCTATTATATCATGATATACCTCTGTTTATTGTTGGTTTTGGTACACCATCCATGCTTAGCATACCTACCTTGTAATGCCATATTTATGCCTTAACATGCTTTAGGTTGTTAGCCTTTGTTCAAGCATGTTTTAGGCTTAGTCTTGTGAAGGATTTGTGCTCATTTTGCCATGTTTTAGCTCTGTCCATAATCGTTTGGGTTGATCTCGGCATGCTTAGTATAGCTCCTTTGTATTCGGGCTTGTTGGCCTCAAGTATGTGGATGTGTAAAACGTGTTTCTTGCACCATTTCGGTGGTTTGAAACCACCCACTTTGTCATTTCAGAACTTATAGTATGCTTGTATGCTTGCTTTAGTTACCTCTTTGATGCTTTGAAAGCATGTGTAGCAAGTTCCATGTTTTGGCCGTAGTGCATGCTTTGAGATTGAGCCACTTAGATGCCATCTAGGGAGTTCCCTTTGCATGGTCTAGGCCTGTCTTGAACCTATTTTAAGTCCTCCTAGCCTCGTGAGGCTTGGTTGGCTTGGCCATGGTTCTAGCCCCTTTGACTTGCTTCAAGTACTTAGGCCATTTGTTGCATGTTTAGCTTGATTTGTTGCTTGGTTTGGCTCCATGTTTTAACATGATTTTCAATGTTTATGTTGCATGCTATTTTGTCCATGAATGCCTCTTTCAAGTGTGCTTGAGGGTTGTCCAATTTGTGCCTAAGTGTTGACCCTTAATCATATGTATGCGTGCATGTGTTTTGGTCCCTTGTTTTGGTCATTTTGGCCACTGTTTTGGGCCTTATTAGAGTTGCCCGAATCATGTTTAAGTCCATCTTGACATTAGTTGGCATTGCCTCATGTTTGTTTGTATGCTTGCATAAGTGCCTTGTCATGCCATGTTGCATCCTTAGCTTGCATGCCTAGGTTGCATTGCATCTTGCATGCATACCTTGTTCCTTGACTTGGTGATAGGAATTGGGCCTTGTTTTGCTTAATTGGTTTGCATTTCATTTGACATGAACGTTGCATACTTGATTCTTTGGGCCATCATGCATGGAAATGCGTGATTGGTGGTCCGAGAATCGAGGCACATGCCCCTTTGAGTCATTACCATGATAAGGGACATGAATGGTGCATATATGCCTTGAATTGTGCTGTCATGCTTTGCCTTGCCCTCTGTTGCTGTCATTTGCAGATTCTGCAGGAACACTCTGCCGACCGGCAGTGTAAGGTGCCGACCGGCAATCATTTCCCTGCCAACAGCTTCATTTTGTGCCGGTGGCCGCATCCCACTGCCGGTGGCAATTCCATGCAGCCGGTGATGTCTCCCAGCATCCAAGGAAGCATTCCTGAGGTTTTGGCAGCCTCTAGAGGAGCGAAGGAAGGAAAACAGAGGCAGTCTATGCATGGCGGTGCATTTCCGAGCGGGATCGAACATGCATTGCATCAGGCTCTCCTCCCGAGGCGGTTTACTGTTTTCCTAGCTTTAGTTCATTTGCTTAGTTGATTAGGCAATTTGTAATATTTAATTAGCTTGCGTAGTTAATTATTTGTAATATTTATTTGGCCCCTCCGAGGGAGGGAAAATCTGTAATAAGTGTGTGTGAGTGGTGTGTATGCCTTCCAATCCCCACTTCTTTCTTCCCTTTTACTTACCTGCTTTGTTGGTTAGTATTAGGGCATGTTTAATACTGCATACCTTATGCTATGCATGCGTGCATCCATGCATTTGTATTGCATGCATTAGGCTCGGTACATCACGCTAACTGCATTTGTACTTCAATTCCAAATTGAATACATGCATTAATTAATCACATCTCATATGCCATGCTTAGGTTAGCCGAGCCTATCTAGACTGCATTTTTGCATGCGATGCATTAGCCATTCTTAACATGAACTAGGACATGCATGTTTGCTAACTAGTTTACTGTTTTGGCATGGAGTACAATGTAAGTATTTCCGCTTTAGCATATCGCATGAGTGTGAATGTTGCCATGATAGCATGCTTAACATGTGGCTAGATGCTTATGTGTTATAAACTGCTTGGATGCCTGTGGGTGAAGGTTGGATTGTTTGAGTTGGAAAAACTCGTTGAAATCCGTGTTTTAGCCTACTCGCGAGTAGCAAATCCCAAAATGCTTTTCAAAACGAACGGATATGCAATGCTTATTTCCAAATTAGGCAATCTAGTCTATACTTGTTTGCTGCGCGCATAACATAGTAATTCTAGGCCAATAATTGGTTTAAGAACACATAAACGTTTTCAAAAATGGATATCATGGTTAGTAGAGGCCGGTCTTCGGACCGGGCAAAAGGGGGTGCTCATAGCTGACCTTCCCCGATCGTACCCAAGCTCCCGAGCCGAGACAACTCCGGTGATGACGGACATGTGGCCTTCGGCACCGAGTCAGGGTTTCCTAAATTCCCCCATTAAAAAATTTAGGTGGCGACTCTGTATCTGGCAAAGCAGTCCATGTTTGGCACTACTTTTCACAAATCTGTTTCTCAAAACGATTTGCCAGATTTGGACTCTTTGGTTCAGATTTAGAACCGTGACACAAATCGAGTCCGAACTGTAGTGACCCCAAATGAACAGCACGGGACTCACCCTCCCGGGGCGTTCGGGGGACGTCTACAGTTTCTGGCGACTCTGCTGGGGATTTTAGAGAGCTTGACTCGAACTCGTGATATCCTGTTTTGATTTCATTTATGTGTCTCTTTGCATTGCATGTGCATTGGTGCACCTAGGAACACAGTGTTTGCCATCTGCCATTCCTGAACGGTTTGCCGGAGGCTTGTCTTGTCAAGGCATGACCATAAAGCTGACCGGCTATGGGCTCTGACAGCATGGGAACACAAACCCCGGTTTTACCGGGGCACCCTTTTTGACCATTCGACCTAGTACATATTCAGATCCATAGTGACCATTCCAAGTTAGGACAGGCTGCTTACCCGATGTTAGGTTGTTTGAAACTGCTGCGTGCATAGTAAAACCCTAGCTCCTGACGAAATAGGACAGGGAAACCCTACCCCGACATAGGGGTGTTTTGGTTCTTTTTACTTGCTATGTGCTTTTAGAATATATTTCTACAGGGAAAGTACATACCAGTTTGCAAAGTTTGAGTATCGGGCCCGAGGGCACCAGTATCAGAATTCGAGAATCAGTTATATCCGCGGGTATCAGATTCAGTTTTGGGGATAGTAATTCTGGGGAACAGTTATCAGTAGTGAAGTACAGTTATTCGGCTACACCTGTTTTGATCCGTTTGGGGCTGAAATACTGTCTGTTTTTCCTTTAGGGTTCAGAGGGTCAGAGAGTTGATACAGAATAGCCAGTGTTCCCCCTTGCTGAGGAAGGACCTATGACGACACAGAATTCAGAAGAGTTCATGGTTATGACAGCTGCATTAGATCAAGGGATCACCCCGCAAAGTGAGGCCAACATCGATATGTCGCATCCACCCAGGTCGCCTGTTGTGCACCCGGTCTGGGCCCCCCAGTTGTATCAAGCTTGTGAGCCCACCACCTTCGAACTAATGGGGATGATAGGTGATCTCCAGAGGTCCGTGGCGGATCTCGCCTACGGAATGTCAGCTTCACCTCCAGCTGCACCATATGCCGGGAGTTGTGTACCCCAAGAGCCCCCGCTGTTGGGGCGAATTGTGATCGAACTTAGCCAACCGGAGATGGCCTCCAGCTATGGCAATCACATGCCAACACCAACCCGAACCCTCGATCAGGCTGAGGCCGGAAGAAAAGACAAAGCAAAGGTAGATGCCGATCCCATCGAACAACTGCTGTGGGCAGTCGAGGCTTTGAAAGTCGGGGGGATGAACAAGCAACAGATAACCGCAGTTGTGGCAAAAACTGTGGAGGATGCTTTCCCCACCCTACCTGAGAGTAGTTCGAGCCAGTCGGAAAATCGGGATAGGCCCCGTCATGCCAGAACAGTTCCTTCTATTCCCGCCCCTGCACCCGGGAAAGATCAAAAAGCTAAGGTGGCGCCTGCCGACCCTTTTGTCTGTGCGGCTAGTAAAAGTGCTCAGACTCCGAAGTACCTGCCCCGAGGGCGCAGGGCCTTTCATGCTCTATACATGCCTCTGTCTAAGGCACTCCAAATCCTCGCCGAGAAGGGGCACCTTAAACCCTTGGAGCCTCGGCCACTCCCGAAGAATCTCCCAGCCACGCATGATGCTGCTCAGTACTGCACGTACCACCAGCAGACAGGCCATCCAACCGACAATTGCTCCCGCCTCCGTCATGAGGTGCAAGATTTGATTGATAACAAGGTTATCCTCCCGCCCACCTCAGCCAAGTCCGTTACCGCCCAGTTGTTGGATTTTGAGGGCTCAGATACTGCGAGTATGTGAAGTGAACCGCCTGCAGGCGGCATTCGGTAAATATTTTGGATGTAGCGTCTGGCACGCATTTTTGAGCATCGGTGAAACCGAGTTTTGTAAATTCTAGCTAGGAAATCGAGTCAGTCTTTTGTTTTGAGTCTGTCTCTTTGTTTTGAGTTAGTCTTTTTGCTTAAGGGTCTGTCTTGTTGTATTGAGTCAGTCCCCTTCGTACAAAATACCAGGTGATTCTGGGGTTGTCGTCCCGAACGCCGTTTTGTCTTGTAATTATCTGTTTTTTTTGTTTTGAGTCTGTTTCTGCCGAGGGGCCAGTTACACCAACAAATCTGAATGAAACGGCTGTTGCCATCTCACTTTCGTGCCTGCTTTCAGTGGGCTGACAGTACATCTCGCCTGCTCTCCTGCGCGCCAAGTTCATTGCATTAGCCTAAGTTTTTCAAAAACCCCTTTTAACACTGTGGTGATAAAAACGAAGAGGAAGGAATTCCTCGGGTTTTGCAAAAACTTTGATCATTTTGAGAGAATGAGAAGCATGCTAAGCCTTTTAATGAATGAAATCATGCTTGTCGGCGTGAGTACTGGGAAGGATCCTGGCTTGATCCGGATTGGTCCCACACTATCTTCGACACGAGCGATTCGTCGCTTTCTTAAAAATTTTCAAAAACAAATGTTTTACGCGGCCCTGTGAAGACCTGTGTGGAACCGCTCTTGAGATTGTGCAGCCTAGGATCACTCTCAGCCTCAAGATTCAACCCGTCCATTTTGAACCTTGAACCCGTTCAGAAAGTTCAACGGTCAAACACCATGCAAGGTCTGTGTGGCCAGTTCCCAAGCAGCCCTCGAGCAAGAGGCACCAAAGTCGAATCAAAAGGAGTAGATCTCGCCGGAAGAAGCTCGTGGAGCATCCGGGACGGATTCTCCGCAAATCAGTGCAACAGCCGTTCTCCTAGACACAGAGAGGCTTCAGTTTCAGGAACCATTTGACATGGGCTTGCTACACTTTTACCCTTTGAGAGGCTCGCTGGGTCGAAAACCCGGAAGGGCGACCCAGGCAAAAGTTAGAGCAAGAGAAAAATACAAAAAAAAATGCAAAAAAAAAAGAGAAGAAATAAAATCAAAAAAAAAAAGAAAAAAAAAGGGAAAAAAGAATGAAAGATACAAAAAAGAGGAAAATGAAAAGAAGCTCGCAAGGTCGAAAACCCGCGTCGGGCGCCTTGGCAAAAGTTAGAGCCTGAAAAGTGAAGGTTAAAATACCCGAGTGTACCTTAACCGGAACTACGTAAGGCTTGATTCCCATGTTTGGGATACGTAGGCAACTTCATCCTGAAGTCCAGCCCCCAACGCTTTCATAGCGTCTCAGTCCATGCAATGGTTTCGACGTCATCCCAAAGTCCAGTCGCCAACACCTTCCAAGGTGACTGTGTCCATATATTTGTTGTGACCGTCTTCGTCATCTCTGTGTCCAAGAGTTCGGCCACCACCAATGAAGACTGTCTGCGGATTGCTGCGGCACCATCCAAACAAGGGGCAACTTTTCGTTGCCACCAGTCGTCGCGAGCCGCCATTCAAACTAGAGGCAACTTTCCGTTGCCATGCAGGGTTCTCCAAACTAGGGGCAATTTTCCATTGCCTCCGATCCGAGGTCGCGCATCTCAATGAGTAAGTTTCATGCTCGTTGAGCATCAGCCGTTTGCAAAAATAGTTTTTGAAAATTTTTTACTGAGGTTGACTATTTTCTCGAAACCTATCCCATTTTCCAAAACTGGACCATTTTCTTGGACCCAAAAGGAAAATTTTCAGTGCTTACAGCCTGACTTGTATAGTTTTCAAATCAAAAATCGAGCGAGTACGTTAATCCGACTCTCATTTTGGTCAAAACTATTTTAGTAGAAAACCGAAACAAAAAAAAAATGGTCAAAATGATGAACTAGGGGCACAGTTGAGTCAGGTGTTCTGTCTTTCCCCCGTCATCGACGTACTTGCCAGGAGGGCACTCCACCCACCAGTAGAAATAGTTGTTAGCTAGCGGCATTGGGCATGAACCCGCACCTTCTTATTCATTTATTAATCACCTTGGGGAGGGACGAAAAATGAGAGAATAAAGAATAGAGAGGTGTAAGTTGAGAGAAAAAGTGAGCCAAAGGGTTTTGAGAGAAAAAACCGAGCCCGAGGGCCGAGTGATGTGAGAATCACAAATGAGAAAAGGGTGGGAAACAATACCCAGAGAAACTGGCTCCTCGTGATCTGAGGTTCCCCGTCGTCATTGACGCGTCTGTATGTCGTGTCTTTTGTTTTGTTCACTTCAACCTTTGTTTTAGGTCTCTTCCGAGCGTGTCTCGTTGTGTTTTAGGTCGTGTACCTCTTTGTTTGAGTCCTCCCTGATGTGTTCAGTTGTAGGCTCGATGCCCCGGTTTGAAAAACCCTTATTTGATTACAAAAATCGTTTATGCTCAGAATGTTGTGCCATTCTCTATATTCGATTGTGTTTCAACTCCAGCTGGTTTCGCCTCCGTAGGCCGTCTTGTCAGATTGGGCTGTTTGTTCGGGAGTTGCTGTGTGCAGAATGAACCGAATGCCGTGTTATGGGCTGTATGCAGAGTAATCCCCAACAGAGTAAGGGCTGTGCGTCCAGAATCAGGCAGTGGGTTGCTTGGGTTATTTTTGCTGTTGGCTGTTTAGTTATCTGATTACTACAGTGCAAGTGTTCAATTTTCAGACAACCAATCAATTCCATCTACATTGAGGTGTAACATGATGAGATGCGATGCAATACATGAGATATGTAAATGTAACACTTTTTAAGATAAAAAAGTCCGTTTCATTTCATGACCTTTTAAGTACAAAGTTTTGGAAACAAAAATATGCCTGAGGCAGTACAAGGTAATCTAACTACCAAAAAAAGGAAAAGTACAAGAAGAAGAAAAATAAGCAAAAAATCTGCATCCATGTCATGCACTCCAGGGGAGGCCATCAGTCCGTCCTAGTCCTCTTCCTGGACGAGGGTCCAGGAGCATCATCAGCACCGTCGTCAGAGCCCGAGCTAGTGCCGTCTCCGGTCTCCTCCTCTGATGACTCTGACTCCGCCTCTGCCTCCGCCTCTGAATCCTCGTCATCATCATCGTCCGGGACTGGAGCTCGCGAGCTACTCCCGACATGAGTGCGCCCCACCTTCGTGCGGGGGAATGCTCTACCCTCCTCGTCTCTTCCTCGAGCCGGGACGGAAGGTCCAGCTGGAATGCCTCCTACAGCAGGGATCTGGAAAGGAGGCTGAAAAGTACATAAAAGGGAAATGCATCAGTATACTGTAGACAGTTTATCAGTGCAGAATGCAGTGTATGAGTACAGTGTGTGAGTGCCGTGAGCAATTTATCAGTGCAGAATGCAGTGTATGAGTACAGTGTGTGAGTGCCGTGAGCAGTTTATCAGTATAGAGTACAGTGCAGAATGCAGGGAATGCAGTGTGTCAGATACTGTGAGATCAGTGTATCAGGTGTTGTACCGTGCATCAGATTATGTAAAGCAGTGTATGAATGGTTTGAGGCCAATGTCAGAAGAACATACCGGGATGCTGTAAAGGGCCAGGAGATCAAAAGTCCGCTGAAGCATCCCCATCATCGAGGCATTCATCGCCAACAACTGACGGGTGTACTCAGAAGAAGCCTGCAAAAGTGTCAGATGCATTAATATTCTGTGGAATATCAAATAAACTGAAATGAAATGACTGTACAAAATGCAGTAATACATACCGGAGGTAAATCGGGGACAGCGATGAACTCATGATTAGCTGGCGGAGGGGCGAAGGGGATCTGATAGGTTGCCCCACCCTGCCCCCGGAAAGTCAGTGCAGCAGGCAGGGCGGGCCAGCCGGCTCCCCATCCTCCCTGAACTCCGCCCCTGCCCCGGACTCGAGCCCTCCTCGCAGCTCCTGCTCCAACTCCCGCTCCGGCCCCAGCCGCCGATGCCGCAGGTCTGCCTCCCTCCGCTCGACGGCTACCGCTCAGAGGTCGCATCAGGTACGTCTGCACGTACTCCCGGTAGTCGCCGATACCTCTGAAGCCGGCCTCCTCCCAGCTAACGGTGTAATCGTCCATCTGCTCGGTCGTGAGCCTCTCAGTCTCCCTCATGTCCGCAGGAGGGTGAACCGGGACTATCTGCTCAGGTAATCCTAGGGTCTGGCGTAGGAAACGCTCACCCAGGTACCAAGCCCGACAGACCGGGCCCTCTAGCAAGATCCGGAAACGCAAGGTCTCCTCCGCGCCGGCAAATCGGTCCCGCGTCACCGCCGGCAACGGAGCCAACGGCCGCCAGGTGATCTGAAAGTAACAGACAGTTTGTTATCTACTATTTTTGAAATATACAGTGGAAAAGCGAAGCTTAAATGAACTGCAAGTAAAACATACCTCGGCAAGGGTAATGGTGTCGAAGTATCGGCGGAAAAAGCCGAACGTCTCTCGAGGCCGCCGGGTGCATCTCTCGTCAAAGCGGCGTGAAAAGGGGACAACCAAAGGAGTCTATGTGACTGGTACGGGAGCGAGCCTAGGAAAGTAGGCGTAAACCCACAACTGCAAGATAAATACCAGTGCATTTATCAGATAAAGCAGAATACAGAATAAAGCAGAAATGGCAGAGCCGTGTGTTGTGCAGTGTATTGTGTATAGTGTACAGTGTGAGCAGTGTATAGTCAGTGTAAAGCAGAATGTATGTGTGTGCCGTGTGTACAGTATACAGCAACTATGAAGCAGACTATAGGGTGTGCAGTGTACAGAGTACAGAAAGTATGGGACAGAAATGAAAAGCGGAGAGGAAATGTACCTCCCAAGCCCGCCAATAGCCTCCGAGCAGCTGGCCGCTGCCGCGGGAAGCCGAGCTCATGTATCCATAGAGGGTGGCCAGAGCGGCACCACCCCAGTCGTAGTGCAAAATGTCCCGGACGTCCACCAGTGCGCTGAGAAGGCAGAGAGGCACGGTGTTCGCCCGGTCGGCGAAGATGGTCGTCCCGAACAGGAACATGAGGAAGCCGCGAGCATACTTCTCCACGTCCTCCTGAGTCATCTGCGCCTCCTCCTCCAACACGGGCTGGACCCTAAACTGGACCTCAAACCAGGAGTACCTCACAAAACCTGGACGAGCTAGGGGTGGCGCCTCACCCAGTAGATGGACCTGAGCGGTGGTCCACTCATCCATGTCTACGTCAAAGGGGATCGGATCACCCCCTACCCCGATGCCTGTGAGCATCGAGAAATCATAAGGGGTCATCGTCATGTCCCCTGCTGCAGAGAAGTGAAACGAATCAGTGGTGTCCCACCACCTCTCTGCCAAAGCGGCAAGGAGAGGTCTGCAGGTAGAAAGCCTGGAGAGCCCTCGGCAGAAGGCGCCGAAACCCGCTCGATCTACTATACGGCGGACCGCGTCAGGGAGCTCGTCGTACCACTCCCGAGCGCCAGTGTTCCCATACCCGCGGATGGTATGGGAATCCTCCTGTAAACAGAAAATAACAATTGCAAGACAACATTTAAAATGCAGTTTTGAGAAGCGTACAGATATAGCATGCGTGCAAGTTTAACAGATTGAAACAAATACCGGGTGCCAGTGTGCTTACGGTGAACTACAGCGTGTGATGTGTCAGCGTGTTTGGGTGGTTCAGTATAGTATAGCATGTGTGTACGGTTTGACAGATTCAAGCAAATGCTGGGTACCAGTGTGTTTGCAGTGAAATACAGTGTGCGCAGTGTGTTTGGGTGATTCGGGGCTAGTGCAGTGTGTGTGCATATGTCAGTTTCAAGCAGATATTAGTTGTGTGTATGTTTACAGTCAACTATGGTATACAATATATCAGAGCTAAAGCAGTTAAAGAGTACAATTAACTATGACAGTTTTTTGTATCCTACATTGCGAAAAGTAAAGCAGAAGAAAGAGAATTACCTCAGAAGCGCCGAAGGAAAAGGTGGGAGGTGGGCTCACGCAGCAATAGCTCGGGTGGCACGTGCCTCTCGAAGCTCCGGAACTGGCGCAGGCCGTCAGGGAGCAGAACGTGGATCGCTGGCCGGTAGGTCGCCGGGTCGAACGGGTGCTCGCTCAACGGTAGAAGCTCGACCCCGGGATCCATCTCGTGGTCCGGGGGAGTCCCGCCACGTGGAATGTCGTCCGCCATATCGAAAATGATGTGAAAATGGCCGGAAGAAGGAAAATCGGGCCGGAATACGAAGAGTCAACCGGAAAGTCAACTCCCGGGAAGGTCGGAAATGGCCGGGAAGGCCGGAATGTGAAAAGGCACGGGAATGAAGAGGAAAGCGAGGGGAACAAACCCCGAAAAGGCGGGAACGCCAAACGAGGCACCGAAACAAAGTTTTGTTCGGTTGAAAATGTCCGAAACGCGAAGAAAATCGCGAATCCGACGACAAAACGGGCGTAGAACGCGAAGAAACGGAGAAACGGGGAGAGAAAAATGCTCTAGAGAGAGAGGGTGAGAGTTTTCGGCGGTGGGGAAGTGAGGAATTAGGGTTTGAAACCCTATTTTAAAACACCCAAGGTGAAATGTCGAAACTGCCCCGATTCAGCAACTTTTTGCCGGTCGGCAATTTTCTGTGCCGGCCGGCAATATTTTGTGCTGATGGAGTTATTTTGCAGCTGGTGGACAGCCGGTGGCCTCCCCTTTCCGGCCGGTGGTGTTCCCACAACCTTGTTTAGGCCATATGAGCAGCTTTTGGTCTTCATAGCTCAAGAAAGTGCAAGAAAGTGCATCTCTGATGTTCAACCGGCCTCCGTTTTGACTTCGGACCGTGTCTGCCGTGCGTGGCACTCCAACTCGTGCAAGGTTGTATCCTTTGGTATCCTTTTTGCCTCTCACAAGATCCAAAAGTTGCCCCGTGTGCGTTGCACGTGTTCATCGCACTATTTCGGTGCATTACATCGCGCTATTACGCGCCTCGCAGTTGCATTGTCTTGCATACTACATGCGTTGTAACACGCACCCCTTGCATCGTCATGCACATCTCTCATGCATTGTCATTGCATCTTTATTACGAGCATTGTCATGCGTTTAGACACACGTGCGTTGTTGCGCATTTAAGTCCGTGTGGCATGCGTGTCACACTTTGCATCATTTCACATTCTGTGTGGCATGCGTGTCGCACTTAGCATCGCTTTACATTCCATGTGGCATGCGTGTCACACTTTGTATCATTTGTATCGGCATGTGTGCCCCGTTTTGCATCGGCACGTGTGCCTCTTTTGCATCGGCATGTGTGCCTCGTTTTGCATCGGCATGTGTGCCCCGTTTTGCATCGGCACGTGTGCCTCTTTTGCATCGGCATGTGTGCCTCATTTTGCATCGGCATGTGTGCCTCGTTTTGCATCGGCATGTGTGCCCCGTTTTGTATCGGCACGCGTGCCTCATTTTGCATCGGCACACGTGCCTCGTTTTGCATTGGCATGCGTGCCTTGTTTGCATCGCGCTATCTTGCGCACCTTATCAATCGCACTGTTTTGTGCATTGTATTTCAATCGCGCTGTTTAGCGCATCGCACTGTTTTGTGCATTGTATTTCAATCGCGCTATTTTGCGCATCGCACTGTTTTGTGCAGTTTATTGCATCGCGCTGTTTTGCGCACCTCTTTACACTTGTTAGTGCATTGCATCGCGCTATCTTGCGCACCTTATCAATCGCACTGTTTTGTGCATTTCAAATCTCGCGCTGTTCTACGCATCGCACTGTTTTGTGCATTTCCAATCTCGCGCTGTTCTGCGCATCGCACTGTTTTGTGCATTTCAAATCTCGCGCTGTTCTGCGCATCGCACTGTTTTGTGCATTTCAAATCTCGCGCTATTTTGCGCATCGCACTGTTTTGTGCAGTTTATTGCATCGCGCTGTTTTGCGCACCTCTTTACACTTGTTAGTGCATTGCATCGCGCTATCTTGCGCACCTTATCAATCGCACTGTTTTGTGCATTTCAGATCTCGCGCTGTTCTGCGCATCGCACTGTTTTGTGCATTTCCAATCTCGCGTTGTTCTGCGCATCGCACTGTTTTGTGCATTTCAAATCTCGCGCTGTTCTGCGCATCGCACTGTTTTGTGCATTTCAAATCTCGCGCTATTTTGCGCATCGCACTGTTTTGTGCAGTTTATTGCATCGCGCTGTTTTGCGCACCTCTTTACACTTGTTAGTGCATTGCATCGCGCTATCTTGCGCACCTTATCAATCGCACTGTTTTGTGCATTTCAAATCTCGCGTTGTTCTGCGCATCGCACTGTTTTGTGCATTTCAAATCTCGCGCTGTTCTGCGCATCGCACTGTTTTGTGCATTTCAAATCTCGCGCTGTTCTGCGCATCGCACTGTTTTGTGCATTTCAAATCTCGCGTTGTTCTGCGCATCGCACTGTTTTGTGCATTGCATATCTCGCGCTGTTTTGCGCATCGCACTGTTTTGTGCATTACATTTCACTCGCGCTGTTCTGCGCATCGCACTGTCACGTGCATTATCCCGGTCTGGCGAGACCTTAAATACGCTCGGTCTAGGAGACCTTAAATCCTCTGAAGGTGCAAGTCCTTCGGTGTTTGTCGTGCCTGAACGACTGTTGATGAGTTGCGTCATCTTAAGCCGCGTGTTGTCGTGCATTCCATGCAACATGCATTTTATACATCATTTGCATTTCAAAAAAAAAAAACATGCATTGTCATGCATACATCTTGCATCCCGGTCTAGGAGACCTTAAATCCTCTGAAGGTGCAATTCCTTTGGTGTTTGTCGTGCCCGAACGACTTTCGGTGGTCTGGTAAAGCCACCTACCTATGTTTGCGGTGAGTTCCTAGAAGACCAACTGGAACGGTGGAAACTAGAGTTCGAATGGCTTATGCCTAGAGCGCAAAGGTTCGGGAGTTCTGAGACTAAAGTCTGGTTTAAATACCCAGGGGTGTACCCTCGGCTTGAAATCTGTATGGAAGCCCCATAGATCGAGGCAGCATGTCTGCGCCTCAGTTCTGGATACTGAACCAACCTAGTATATCGCCTTGTTGGTAAGATAGGGAAAGCTGCAATCATAGTCATTGCATCAACATGCATTGTCATGCATTTCCATTGTAGCTTGCATGCATCCATTGTATTTTCCCCAGTAGATCGCATCATACTGCATTGTCATGCATATTTGTAAATATCCATTCCATTGCATATTTGTAGATATTGCATTGTAGTTTGCATGCATTCATTGCATCGCCTTCCGCCTATGGCTTGCGCCTTTCCAGGTTGAGCTTGGTCTGGTATGTGCCCTTACTTTTCATGTTAAAACACAGTTCTGCATGTGTATCGCCCCGATTCCACGCTGGTATGTTGGTTTGAGGGTTGCGGCACCTTTTCTGTGTTACACATGGCTCGTATGCGTATATGCCTTTCCTAGGCAAGATTTGGTTTGGCCCGCGTGCCATATCCATTGCATTGTAGATCGCATGCATTCATTGCATCACCCCCATCTATGGCTTGCACCTTTCCATGTTGAGCTTGGTCTGGTATGTGCCCATACTTCTCGTGTCGAAGCATAGTTCAGTAGACCGTTCTATGTTAAACATGGCCTGTATGCGTACATGCCTTTCCTAGGCAAGATTTGGTTTGGCCCGCGTGCCATGTCCATTGCCATCTTCCTAACATATCCATACATATTACATTGTAGTGTAATTTTTGCATCCGGCATTAGGATCATTGTCCTTTCTCCAGCGGGTTGTTTCCCCACTTGTGTCAATTCCACCCAATACTTGTTCTTGTGTTTGTCTACAATGCTCATAGTTCAGTTGACCGTTCTATGGTAGACAGACTTGTTACCTCCATCAATCTATTTGACATAGGTGTGGTTTCGAACCGCTCGTGATTGGATCGTGATTCAATTGCTTTGCATATAGTTTGCATCTTCATTTGCATTGTTTATACATTGTTTTGTATATATTGCATATTGTTTTGCATCCATTTTGCATTGTCATGCATGTTGCTAACAATATTGTACCTGTTAAGTTTGTTTTCTTTGCAGGCACGATATTGTATGTACGGTTCATTTGAGGCTGGTGCAACTAGACGAACCGGACAGGTATTGTATCCTCCGAGTGAGACGTATCGAGAATTGCATAATTCTCTTACATCCTTTCTGCATTGTAGTGTAGTTTGGTGTATGCTAGCTTAAAATTGTCGCATGTGTGCTTCATTACAGTTTTCTTTGCATGATCATAAGTTATGCTCGGCTTCATGCATTGTCTTGCATTTTGCCCCTGCCTCCGGGCGCATACCTTATTTGTCTTGCATGTTTGTCTAAGTCTTCGGCCTTGTCAAAAATGGGTCGTCTCTGGGCTTTGACATTCACTCCCGTCATTTGCTTAGTTGATTAGGCAATTTGTAATATTTAATTAGCTTGCGTAGTTAATTATTTGTAATATTTATTTGGCCCCTCCGAGGGATGGCAAATCTGTAATAAGTGTGTGTGAGTGGTGTGTATGTCTTCCAATCCCCACTTCTTTCTTCCCTTTTACTTACCTGCTTTGTTGGTTAGTATTAGGGCATGTTTAATACTGCATACCTTATGCTATGCATGCGTGCATCCATGCATTTGTATTGCATGCATTAGGCTCGGTACATCACGCTAACTGCATTTGTACTTCAATTCCAAATTGAATACATGCATTAATTAATCGCATCTCATATGCCATGCTTAGGTTAGCCGAGCCTATCTAGACTGCATTTTTGCATGCGATGCATTAGCCATTCTTAACATGAACTAGGACATGCATGTTTGCTAACTAGTTTACTGTTTTGGCACGGAGTACGATGTAAGTATTTCCGCTTTAGCATATCGCATGAGTGTGAATGTTGCCATGATAGCATGCTTAACATGTGGCTAGATGCTTATGTGTTATAAACTGCTTGGATGCCTGTGGGTGAAGGTTGGATTGTTTGAGTTGGAAAAACTCGTTGAAATCCGTGTTTTAGCCTACTCGCGAGTAGCAAATCCCAAAACGCTTTTCAAAACGAACGGATATGCAATGCTTATTTCCAAATTAGGCAATCTAGTCTATACTTGTTTGCTGCGCGCATAACATAGTAATTCTAGGCCAATAATTGGTTTAAGAACACATAAACGTTTTCAAAAATGGATATCATGGTTAGTAGAGGCCGGTCTTCGGACCGGGCGAAAGGGGGTGCTCATAGCTGACCTTCCCCGATCGTACCCAAACTCCCGAGCCGAGACAACTCCGGTGATGACGGACATATGGCCTTCGGCACCGAGTCAGGGTTTCCTAAATTCCCCCATTAAAAAATTTAGGTGGCGACTCTATATCTGGCAAAGCAGTCCATGTTTGGCACTACTTTTCACAAATCTGTTTCTCAAAATGATTTGCCAGATTTGGACTCTTTGGTTCAGATTTAGAACCGTGACACAAATCGAGTCCGAACTGTAGTGACCCCAAATGAACAGAACGGGACTCACCCTCCCAGGGCGTTCGGGGGACGTCTACACTTAGCTTAGCATAGCTTAGTTTTTATTTATTCGGACCCTCCTTCGAGAGGGCGTAATGTTGTAATAAGGGTGCGTGTGTGTGTGTGTGCATGTCTTCTAACCCCACTTCTTTCTTCCTTCTACTTTACCGCTTTCGATGGTTAGTTTTGGGGCATATTTCAATTAGCATACCTTATGCTTGCATGCGTGCATCATTCATTTATCTTGCATGCATCAGGCTCGGCGCATCATACAAACTACATTGTATTTCAATACCTATTTGAATACGTGTATCAATTGTTGCATTCATATGCCATCTAAGATAGCCGAGCCTATTTAGTTGCATTTTTTCATGTGTTGCATTAGGCATCCTGCATAGTTAGGATCATGCATGATTTCTAACTAGTTTTTTGTTTTGGCTTGGAGTACACTGTAAGTGTTACGCTTTAGCATACTTGAATGAGTGTGAGTGTTACCATGATAGCATGCTTTCCATGAGGCCATTTGCTTAAGTGCTTAACTGCTTGAATGCCTGTGGATAAAGGCTAGATTACCTGAGTTGGAACAATTCGACGATTGTGAGTTTTAAGCCCACTTGAGGTGGCAAAATCATGTTTTCTGAAGCCCACTTGAGGGTGGCAAATCTGCGCTTTAGCCTACTTGCGAGTAGCACTTTGAAACTATTTTCAAAAACAAACATGAGTTGCTTAGTTCCAATTCTTGTGATTGAGTCTATACTTGTATGTTGTGCGCATCACATAGTAAGTTAGCTAAATAACCGAAATAAGAACACATATTTTATAAAACAACATATCATGCTTAGTAGAGGCTGTTCTTTTGATCGGGCGAGTGAGGGTGCTCATTTCAGGACCTTCCCCTCTCGTACCCAAGTTCCCGAGCCGAGGCAACTTTGGTGATGACAGACACGCAGCTTTTGGCACGAGTCAGGGTTTCCTAAATTTTTCAAAAATAAAATATTTTGGTGGCGACTTTGTAATTTGGGAAAGTAGTCCAGTTTTGGCATTATTTGATTCAAAATATGATTTTCCAAAATGATTTGCCGGATTGGACTCTTTGGTGTTTATCAGTCTTACATTGCACTTTGTGAGATTAGATTCAAAACCGTGACAGGAGTCTGAACTATAGTAAGACCAATTCGCGCCCTCTCTGAAAGGGGGGCGCGCGAAGAAAGTCGGGTCTACAGTTTCTGGCGACTCCATTGGGGATTTAGAGAACTTGACTCGAAATCATGATATGTTGTTTTGTCTACACTTATGTGTTTCTTTGCATTGCATTTGTATTGGTGCGCCTAAGTCACAGTGTTTACCATCTGCTATTCCTGAATGGCTTGCCGGAGGCTCGCTTAGAAAAGCATGCCATAAGGCTGACCGGTTACGGGCTCTACCACGATGGGAACACAAACCTTGGTTTTGCCGAGGCACCCTTCTTGACCAATCAACCTAGTTGCAAATCAGAAGCCATAGAGACCATTCCAAACTATGACAGGTTGCTTACCCGAATGTAGGTTGTTTGAAACCGAATGCGTGCGTAGTGAAACCCTAGCTCTTGACAAGATAGGACAGGGAAACCCTACCCCACCATAGGGGTGCTTTGCTCTCACTTTCCTGATATGTGCTTTTAGAGTGTGTCTCTACAAGGATGCATGTATCAGTTTGCAAGTCTGGGTATCAGTCTGAGGACATTAGTGTTTGAGGGTATCAGTTTTGGGGCAGTGATTTGGGGGCAGAGATCAGTGTTGAGTGCAGTTTTTCCAGCTTACAATTTATCAATTGTGTGTTGTCATTATCTAAGCCGAAATGTTGTCCATTTTCTTATTGTTGTTTCTTTTTTTGCTTTATTTATCTTTTTGCAAGGTAGTATTGCTTCATTGCTTCCGAAAAGGAAGATACCCTCGAGCACTCTAGACTAGAGGAAGGAGACTTTCCTGATCTAACGATCTAATTGATGGACAACCAGTGTTCATTTCGCTCCCCCAGGTTACTAGACGGAGGTCAGTTAGGTACAGGTCATCAGTACAGCAGTTACCAGATCAGCGGTCATTATCCACCTCACCTGTACGCAAATGGGCTGAGATATCTGCTTCCACCTCAGACAGGGAATACATACCAATTCAGTTAGATCAACACTTTATAGTCAGTATGGAAGAGATAATGCGTCAACTCCAAGAGACCATGCAAGCCATGCAGCGAGATGCTGCTCACCAGGTAGAGGTTACCACACGTCAGGCAGAGGTTGTAACCCAACATGCAGAACTGATTGCCAGGCTCCAACAACAGCAGCAACCACAACAAGCTGGAGAATCTGCTTTGCATCCACCCCCACCCCCACCTAGGGTTCCAACACCTGGGGAAACAGCAAACGTCTAGGAAAATACGGACGTTCCTACAGGGCCAGTCCCACCGCTAATCCCACCTTAGATGTCTGAAGCACCGGCTAATCCAATGGACACACCGTTCGAATTTGAGGTTGATCCAACCGCGTTGAAAGTGACTAAGTGTCATGACCCGAACCCGCCCCTATGGGTTAAGGCCATAACCGGCCAGTAATCATGAGATTACCTACGACCTCAAACCAACTAAGACAAAACTCATCAGAGTAAAGGGGCCAAACGGAAGCAAATTTAAAATTTTGTCCGTAGAGCCGTGCTTATATGCACATCATAACATTCCATACATACATATGTTAATAACTTACAACAGAAAGTATAGTAACATAAAGTTCTATACAGACAGGATCATTCAAATCTAAGCCAGCCAAAACAAAGCTATATACAGACGTACACCAAAGTCCTCGCCAACATGACAAAATAACATAGAATGGCAGAAGGGCGAAGACGTGTCTCGTGCGTGAGACACAAGGGCTGACTCTTGAAAACCTTAGCTGTTCCATACAGACTTCACTGAGGCTGGGTCTGGACCTCTCTTGGCTCACCTACAACACATGAATGAGCATAAGCGAAAGCCCAGTGAATAATATCAAATAAAGAAAATACATTGGAATAATATACATCAGACGGCCTTAGGCCCAATTCATATTTCTATCTAGCATATAAATAGATATAGATCATACTGGCCTCTGGCCCATTCGTTCTATCATGTCAGACTGGTCTTTGGCCCATTCACACTTTAATGTCAAATTGGCCTACGGCCCATTCAAACTTTCATGTCAAACTGGCCTTCGGCCCATTCAAACCTTCAATCATGTCAAACTGGCCTTCGGCCCATTCGTACTTTCATGTCAAACTGGCCTTTGGCCCATTCAAACTTTCATGTCAAACTGCCCTTCGGCCCATCATGTCAGACTGGCCTTCGGCCCATTCATTCATTCGTATCAAGCTGGCTTTGGCCCATTTATACTTTCGTATCAAATAGGCCTTTGGCCCATTTACACTTTCGTATCAAACTGGCCTTTGGCTCATTTATACTTTCATGTCAAAACGGCCTCTGGCCCATTCGCTCATGTCAAAACGGCCTCTGGCCCATTCGTTCATTCGTATCAAGCTGGCCTTGGGCCCATTTATGCTTTCGTATCAAACTGGCCTTTGGCCCATGTATACTTTCATGTCAAAACGGCCTATGGCCCATACATTTGGCATAGCAAACATTGTCCACCAATCGAATCCACGAACTCATAAAACTTACATTGAAGCAAGCAATTGGACAACAACATATTTCAGATATCTTTGTCGAGATATTACTCACAGTGATCGGTTGGTTGGTTTGCCCTGGATCTCCACCCTACACATCCATGAACACAAAAGGGTCACAAACAATTCAATCCATTCTAAATTCACATTTTCCTTTTTAGGCTTCATTCTTATCTCTTTAACTCAATTACAATGCTCAATGCATGCCTAAGAGTACTCAGAAGTGAAAGAGGACGGAAAACGAAGCACAGAACGCATACACAAAATTTCAAAAAACAGGGTCCCCGCTCGAGCGTGGACTTCCCCGCTCGAGCGGACCCAAGAGGCCTGCAAAAGTACTGGCTATGTCAAATTACGCTCGAGCGTGCATTCTGGCGCTCGAGCGGAAGGCCTCTCTACATGGCTCCCCGCTCGAGCGTGAACTTCCCCCGCTCGAGTGGACGCCATGCCTGCAAAATATGTTGGGAACACGTATTTCACGCTTGAGCGGCGGTTTCCCCGCTCGAGCGGACGCCAAAATTTTGGAAAATCCAGAACATGTTCTTGAGCTTCAGCCTGATATTCAAAGGCTCTAAATGCATGATTTTGGCTCAAACTTCACATATACATATCCTAACATGGTATAAACACCAATTACAACACAATGAAGCTCAATTTCACAATTTAATCACATGCATGTCTCAAATTAACTCAAACTCATCACCAACACACTAGATTCAAACATGCAAGACTCAAACTTCCATGATTTGCACTTGCATGTGAAATATACACAATATCCTCAACTTAATTGGTGAAGAGATGATCAAATACATGGACTTAAACCGAAAACCCAACATGGATCATACACATTGTGCTCAAATATGGAAATTCATAGTAATTTCCTACATGCGTGCATTTATTGACTTTAAATTCAACAAATACAACTTAATTTCCTTATAATCAAACTAATTTATGTTCTTGACCATTAATCAAACTTGAATCCACAATTTACAACATTAAGCTCATGAATTCCCTCACCTAAGAGCTCAATCTTCCAAACTATAGCAATTCTTGAGTTTAATCTTCAAATTCCCCAAACCTTGAGCCAAGACTACACAATTCTCTCCCTCTCTCTCTCTAGCCGACCCTCTCTCTTCTTTGAGTTCAAATCAGCCAAATGAAGCTATCAAGAGAGAATTGAGGGTGTAGTGCCTTAATACAACAAACCCCACTAATTCCAATATAATATTAATAAAGTAGTTGGGCACTAATTCATCAATTAAATCAATTTAATCTTATCTGAATCAATTTTCAATCAAATTTCACCGTAGGCTCTAAAAATTATGCCAATCACACTGGCGCAGTCAATTTCGATTTTTGTGGCTGATAGGGCCTTCAATTTAATTTCCAAAGCAGATAATCGAACAGATATTCCTACGGTGAACAGATAGAAATTCAAAATCACATATTTTCACATAATGGCACACAAAATCATATCAAACACATAATCATATTCGTATTAAGGGCCAATTAGCATAATACGAAACAGGGTTATCACAGTCTTCCCCCCTTTAGGAAGTTTGGTCCTCCAAACTTATTTCACCTTTAGTTGAACACAATTCGGAACACTTTTCATTCAACGGTTCCAATCCTTTCTGATAATCGTTTACTTAGTTTCAAAATCAAGCAACACTCTATTCTCACACGGTCAGAGACTTACCTTTTTCCTCCATACAAGGTTTGTATGGTGTCATACCAAAACTAGAGTGTAAGCTGTGGTTGCAAGTAAGGTCTGCCAACAATGGATAGATCTTCCAAATTCCCTAAAAAATCTACTGCATATATTTGGAGCATTTCTCCTAGAATCTAAAAAGTTCTTTCTGATTATACATCAATTTGCGGATGGAAGGTAGCGCTGAATCACAATTCAGTTCCCATTGCCTCTTGAAGGCTTGCCAGAATTCAAACACATTTCATGATTCTTGTTTAAACAATTGATACTGAGACCTCATGCAAACAAGCAATCTTATTGATATAATAGTGGCTAGCCTACAAACATCATACAAAAATTTTACAGGGAGGAGATGAACAAACTTAGTAATTATACATACAATAATCCAAACGGGACTCATACCTTAGGTGCTCAAGGTAGCCCCACAATGAAATTCGTAGCCACATATTTCTATTTCCATTCCAAAATAGAGAGAGGCGAACTAGCCCCGTCTATACATGATGTTCAACTTCGTCTTATTGATACCGAAAATATTTAGACACGATTTTCAACAATTTCCTTCTTCACAAAAGGTCACCAGCATATTTATTTCAGTTGTCAGCTAACTTTACTATAGAGTTTAGTCCGTTCCCTTGTCACAAAAGTTCAATTCATTCTTCAATAATTCTGCAATTCACAATCCAACTCGGTATTTAGTTCAGTGACTCATCACAATTATCCAAGGTCAATCAAAAGTCTACAAGAATTTAAAGTGGATCTAGACACTGATTCCCGAGTCAACAAAGATAACAACGAAGCAATCAACCATATGACATACGTAACTCATATATCCCCATAGTACCAATTGTAAAGTACCATAACTCTGAGGCAGTCGACTTCTAACAAAATACACGTGTTCTTAATTCATTCAAAAGTTTACAGTTTATAATTCGGTTCAACATTCAATTCCCTGTTCCATCGAGTCTTTCCACACTATCTCATAGCCGCCAAAAGCCGAAGGCCATTCCTATATTAATCCCCATGACATCAAAGATAATATCAAAACAGTCAGTCACATGTTAAACACAATTTACACATCCTCACAGCCCTAGTCATAGAATATAATGGCACTGAGCAGTTATTCACAAGGTGTACTGAATTCACACCCTTACGGACAATCAAGGTTTTTAAAAGCTTCTTGGATGTTAATAACATCCACATAATACCAAAGAATGATATTCTGGACAAAACAAAGGAATAATCATCTCGGAACCAAAGCACACCCGTTCACGACCGTCCGTGGCCGGCCCGAGATCGATTAGGCAAACCCACCTGTACGAGACCGTCTGTGGCAAAAGAGATATCTCAACAAAGGTGCTACATGGACTTAATGTCCCCTAGCACGAAAGGACGTCTCTAGAATGTCATCAAAACAAACACAATACCACTCACCATAACCTGATTTCCCAAAATCCGATAACACTGAAGCAGACATACGAAACATATTCTGATTAGTCGAGGATAAATATTCAGTACTGTTTACAATCAAATCAATATGTTGTCGTCGGCTTCCGTAGCATCAAATAAGCAAGAATATGGTAATTCAGAAGCATCGTTCCTTAAGACACCCAATCACCGGATTGTACAATTCTATTCATTTATAACACATATGTCCCAATAGTTGAAGGTCGGTTCTCAATGGTGTTCATGGTTAGATCAATCTGTTGATAGCCCACAAAAGGTCTTTCAAATAAGTCAAGTATTCCAAACGGATTCAAGTGTTGGGTCTATCAGTTTTTCTGCCAAGAATAATCTGGCTATTTATTTACAAGCAATCCTTAATCCCCCTCTACAAAATCAAATTAGGTAGAGGGTTTTACCAAATCGATCTAGGCAAAGGTCTCGTCAAATTAAATCAAACAAAGGTCCCATCAAATCATATCCAATGAGGGTTCTATCAAGGCAATATCAGACAAAGGTTCTATCAGATCGAATCTGATAAAAGTTTTCTCAAATAGGGTACAGTCGGTTCTGTAAGGCATACTCCGTTTGCTTAGGTACATGGTTGATAGTTTTACAATTGTCCTAAGTTCATCAGTTCTCAAAGTCATATCGGAGTCATTCATCACAACTGTTCATATCAAAGCATTTCAAGTCATGTACAATATGGCATTGTCCACATAAGTTCCGATGTAGTTACACATGCATGCAATTATTCATATCAGGAGGTATGTATCATAACCAATACGGCAGTTCCCAAATAAGTCTTATATGCAAGCACATGGTGCACAGTAACACATTAAACAAAGTTCCTTGGTTGTACATAAGATAAGGTCTGTTACGCAAAAGTTTCAAATTAGTCACAAAACGTAGGTTTATGAGTCGGGCTCAGTATAGTCACATAACTCGGTCACACAATCACATAGTAATAATTCCAGTGGCTTAGCCATTGAAGACAATAATATAATAGATCACCCTGAGCATGGGTTTAGATGTACATGTGCATGTGCAGAGTTAATCGATATCCCAATACGTATTTCCCAAATTTCCCAAATGGAGTATATTCATTTAAGGGATACGGTCTCGATCTTGTGGGTCTAACCAATCTAAATACACATGCAGCAGATATGAAAGAATATGCCGATCCGAATCAAATTATATCCCAAGCAAAGATGTACACATGTACTAATTCAAAATCAATCAACACATAAGTATTCATTTATAAACAGTACAGATACCTGGGATAACGGTCACAGTATTTTGAGCGCTTTCTGGGATGAGTGTGATTACTCTATCCTGATTAGCAATTCCTACCATTGGTACGGATCTAGCTGAGGCAGAAGATTTATTCACATTTTGTTCAGTCCGGGGACAGTTCCTCACCATACGGTCCATTTCACCGTATCTATAACAAACCCCAGAAATCCTATAACAAACTCCTCAATGTTTCTTACACTGGTGGTGGCAAAGGTTCTTGCCGTAGCGGCAACTAGCATTGTTGTCGTAAGATCTCGGCCATTTCTTGTACTATTCTTTCCAGTCTATCAAGTCGGGCTATGGAAGAGCCTTCCAGCTCGTATGCCCTTAATTTATCCACACCCTACACAAACTCTTATTAAACCTTGCCAATTACTGGGATGCTCAATACAAAAATAAACACAAATACACATAGGTACATTCGCACGTTGTTATATTCTCATTTTACGTATCGTCAAGACACAATTAATCACATACGTAACAGATGATTGCATACTTATCAGATATTGCATGTTGAACACTTACTAAATCATTATACACTTAGATTATGTTCATATTCCACATAGACACCCATTTGCAGAGTCGAATGCACATAAGCAACTTTTCACGATTCATATGTTCATATTTGTGCATTAAAGCAAAACAAACTTGTTGTACACATTAGTGCAACAATTCGTATCTCATATAATCGCATGTTCTCAACATTTGATTAAACTTGCATTATACTTTATATCAAAGATCCACAGGTATGCATATACTAAAGAGCATACATACTCAAATAATTTGCAATGCAAGCAGGTCACAAACTTATAACGTAAAACCGTTCACACTAAACATTTAAGCGTATTCTTGATGCTTTCAGATTCATACTTATCACATGAATGCATCCTAGATATCTTCTAGATGCTTATTGCTCTTTTGGACAAGTGTGTGAGTTATTAACTTGTGCTCTGATACCACTCTGTCACGACCCGAACCCACCCCTATGGGTTAAGGGCATAACCGGCCAGTAATCACGAGATTACCTACGGCCTCAAACCAAATAAGACAAAACTCATCAGAGTAAAGGGGTCAAACGAAAGCAAATTTAAAACTTTGTCCGTAGAGCCGTGCTTATATGCACATCATAACATTCCATACATATATATATTAATAACTCACAACAAAAAGTATAGTAACATAAAGTTCTATACAGACAGGATCATTCAAATCTAAGCCAGCCAAAACAAAGCTATATACAGACGTACACCAAAGTCCTCGCCAACATGACAAAATAACATAGAATGGCAGAAGGGCGAAGATGTGTCTCGTGCGTGAGACACAAGGGCTGACTCTTCAAAACCTTAGCTGTTCCATACAGACTTCACTGAGGCTGGGTCTGGATCTCTCTTAGCTCACCTACAACACATAAATGAGCGTGAACGAAAGCCCAGTAAATAATATCAAATAAAGAAAATACATTGGAACAATATACATCAGACGGCCTTAGGCCCAATTCATATTTCTATCTAGCATATAAATAGTTATAGATCATACTGGCCTCTGGCCCATTCGTTCTATCATGTCAAACTGGCCTTTGGCCCATTCACACTTTCATGTCAAACTGGCCTTCGGCCCATCATGTCAGACTGGCCTTCGGCCCATCATGTCAGACTGGCCTTCGGCCCAATCATTCATTCGTATCAAGCTGGCCTTTGGCCCATTTATACTTTCGTATCAAACTGGCCTTTGGCCCATTTATACTTTCATGTCAAAACGGCCTCTGGCCCATTCATTCATGTCAAAACGGCCTCTGACCCATTCATCCATGTCAAACGGCCTCTGGCCCATTCGTTCATGTCAAAACGGCCTCTGGCCCATTCATTCATGTCAAAACGGCCTCTGGCCCATTCGTTCATGTGAAAATGGCCTCTAGCCCATTCATTCATGTCAAAACGGCCTCTGGCCCATTCCTTCATGTCAAAACGGCCTCTGGCCCATTCATCCATGTCAAACGGCCTCTGGCCCATTCGTTCATTCATATCAAGCTGGCCTTGGGCCCATTTATACTTTTGTATCAGACTGGCCTTTGGCCTATTTATACTTTCATGTCAAAACGGCCTCTGGCCCATACATTTGGCATAGCAAACATTGTCCACCAATCGAATCCACGAACTCATAAAATTTACATTGAAGCAAACAATTGGACAACATATTTCAGATATCTTTGTCGAGATATTACTCACGGTGATCGGTTGGTTGGTTTGCCCTAGAGCTCGACCCTACACATCCATGAACACAAAAGGGTCATAAACAATTCAATCCGTTCTAAATTCACATTTTTCTCTTTAGGCTTCATTCTTATCTCTTTAACTCAATTACAATGCTCAATGCATGCCTAAGAGTACTCAGAAGTGAAAGAGGACGGAAAACGAAGCACAGAACGCATAAACAAAATTTCAGAAAACAGGGTCCCCGCTCGAGCGTGGACTTCCCCGCTCGAACGGACCCAAGAGGCCTGCAAAAGCACTGGCTATGTCAAATTTACGCTTGAGCATGCATTCTGGCGCTTGAGTGGAAGGCCTCTCTACATGGCTCCCCGCTCGAGCATGAACTTCCCCCGCTCGAGCGGACGCCATGCCTGCAAAATATGCTGGGAACACGTATTTCACGCTCGAGCGGCGGTTTCCCTGGTCGAGCGGACACCAAAATTCTGGAAAATCCAGAACATGTTCTTGAGCTTCAGCCTGATATTCAAAGGCTCTAAATGCATGATTTTGGCTCAAACTTCACATATACATATCCTAACATGGTATAAACACCAAATTACAACACAATGAAGCTCAATTTCACAATTTAATCACATGCATGTCTCAAATTAACTCAAACTCATCACCAACACCCTAGATTCAAACATGCAAGACTCAAACTCCCATGATTTGCACTTATATGTGAAATATACCTAATATCCTCAACTTAATTGGTGAAGAGATGATCAAATACATGGACTTAAACTAAAAGCCCAACATGGATCATACACATTGTGCTCAAATATGGAAATTCATAGTAATTTCCTACATGCATGCATCTGTTGACTTTAAATTCAACAAATACAACTCAATTTCCTTTTAATCAAACTAATTCATGTCCTTGACAATTAATCGAGCTTGAATCCACAATTTACAACATTAAGCTCATGAATTCCCTTACCTGAGAGCTCAATCTTCTAAACTATAGCAATTCTTGAGTTTAATCTTCAAATTCCCCAAACCTTGAGTCAAGACTACACAATTCTCTCCCTCTCTCTCTCTATAGCCGGCCCTCTCTCTTCTTTGAGTTCAAATCAGCCAAATGAAGCTATCAAGAGAGAATTGAGGGTGTAGTGCCTTAATACAACAAACCCCACTGATTCCAATATAATAGTAATAAAGTAGTTGGGCACTAATTCATCAATTAAATCAATTTAATCTGATTCAAATCAATTTTCAATCAAATTTCACCGTAGGCTCTAAAAATTATGCCAATCACACTGGCGCAGTCAATTTCGATTTTTGTGGCCTATAGGGCCTTCAATTTAATTTCCAAAGCAGATAATCGAACAGATATTCCTACGGTGAACAGATAGAAATTCAAAACCACATATTTTCACATAATGGCACACAAAATCATATCAAACACATAATCATATTCGTATTAAGGGCCAATTAGCATAATACGAAACAGGTTATCACAGTAAGCTTGAAAAGCTGTTCAAGCGAGCCCAGGGAGTTAACTCGATCCCGGATATAGAAGATGGATACACTGATTCGGCGGTGACATTGCCGGGTAGATTCAAGATGCCCCACGTAGACCGTTTTGACGGCTTGGGCGATCCTATGGTTCATCTGAGGCTGTTCTCGGATATTTTGCGCCCAATGGGCTTGACGAGACTCTAGAAACTGTCACTCTTTGGTCAGACCCTGTCGGGTATTGCGGCCATTTGGTACGCTAAGCTGGAGGACTCAGTCAAAAGGAGTTGGGAGGAGATGGATGAGGCCTTTGTCGCCTAATATTCATACAATACCCAGATCGAGGTCACGACTCGTGATCTTGAGGTGACCCGACAAGAGCCGAAGGAAGGTTTTTTTGACTTTGTTACTCAATGGAGGACCAAGACCTCCATGATGACAACTCGGCCACTCGAAAAGGATCAGATAAGGATGGTCGTGCGCAACCTACAACCCAAGCTGATACAGAAAATGATCGTCTTACCCCTCCCTACCTTTTCTGACTTGCATAAGATTAGGGTATAGATTGAAGATGCTATGAAGCAAGATCTGATCGACCAGGAAAAGGATCAGCCCAAGAGGGCGTTTACACACAGTTTGAATGCAGCTACAAGTAGTAGTGCAGCCGCAAGACCTTCTGATGTGGGCATGGTTACCACCATCACCCCAAAAACAGCCACACCCTTCACCGGTGCGTCCGGAACCACCTCTCAACCAACAAACTATCCACCCCAAGGCAAGAGGGTTTTTACCCCACTTTATATGCCTTTGTCTAAAGCTCTAGGGGACCTACTCAGGAAAGGACATCTCAAACCATTAGAACAACGACCTCTACCTGATCCTCTCCCTCCAAAGCATGACCCAACTAAATACTGTGCCTTCCATCAGTAGCGAGGTCATGACACCGACTTCTACTTCAGACTACGTCATGAGATTCAAGATCTCATTGACAACAAGGTGATTGCACCACCTAACAAACCAAACATCACCACAAACCCCCTTCTACCACATAACAACCCCCTCCTCCACCCAGGCAGATAAACCTGATTCAAACCATGGTCGTCCTGTACGACCCCACCATATACATCACTCCCTTCTACCTGCCCAAGCCTAAGGTGTTCATCTCAGATAGCACGTACTTGTGCATGATGAGCACTTCCCTAACCCTACCCAAGCCAGTGGTGGTGACTGTCGAAGACAAAGCTAGGGTGACCTTGGAGGAGAATGGGAATGTTGGTTCAGAACCTAAGGGATCTACGAGCTTAACTGAGGAAGCATACAACCTGTGCAGTTATATTGGGTCAACAGATCAGGCTAAGCCAAGGGTGGAGTTGCCAACTAGGGCAGAGGTCAATGTGGTTTAGGAAGATGGGCCAAGTCATGGGTTGGATGATTTAGTGGAGCTTGAAGAGGACATTGCTAATCTACAGTTCTTTGACGAGCAAGATCCAGGGGATGTGAGCGTCAATTGGTTTGACCTGAATGGAGCGACAAACGCTACAGGGTGGCTTAGTGACGAGCCAGATGTTGTTGAGGAGTCTTCTCAGTTGAAACAGGGCCAGTCAGAAACTAGAACATCTACAGTGGTCGGAATGGCCGAGAATCAGGAGGAATCGCCGGAGAGCACCAGTGCGAAGAATTTTGCTTGGGACTTGGGCAGTTTGTGCATAGCAGACACAGAATAGGAGGACGCACTACGCCAATTCGAACAAGAGAAAATTGAGAATGATGACAGGGCTAGAAAAGCCAAGGCCCCTGCGCGGACAGAATGTGTTGTGAGCACTGAAACAGCTACAGCAGAGCCGAATAGTTGTCTATCGGTTGCTGAGGGTATGTGGTGGGAAGACGACGATTTGCGTCTGGCCCATACAGATGAAGACTGGGGGCAGAGTCTCCTTAATGATACTTGGTATATTGAGGAGGTCAACCATATGACCCAGAGTGGGCGGTATTTCAAGCCCCCACACCTAGACCAGCCGAAGGCGTTCGGGAATGACAGAGAAGCTGAGAAACAGAAGGACAGACTGTTAGAGGAGGAAGCTGTACTGAAGCAGCTAAAGAAGATTCAAGCAGACATCTCCATCTGGGGATTGCTTATGGCCTCCAGGGTACATAGACAAACCGTCCTTTCAGCTATGGACAAGGCTAAGCTTTCGATTGATACAACACCCGAGCAGTTGGTGGGATTGGTGTTCCCGGTGGTGCTACACCAACTTTGACCACTATAGACAAAGAACTACCACCTGAGGGCTCCGAGCACAATAAACCGTTATACATCTCTGTGGAATGTAGGGATAAATGGGTACCGGTTGTCGTAGTTGATATGGGATCTGTAATCAATGTATGTCCATCGTAAATGGTGTATGTTATCAGGTTGAAGCCCATATATTTCGTTCTAACAGCCCAGGTGATACGGGCTTACGACAACACTAGCTGGGAGGTGATGGGGACAGTGCAAATTAAAACTCAGGTTGGCCCGGGCCTACAGGACATCAAATTTCATGTTCTAGATGTGCCAGCCACCTTCAACTTACTTCTTGGGCGGCCGTGGCAGCACCAAGTAAAGGTTGTCTCCTCCACTTTACACCAAATGTTGAAATACCCCCACGGGAAGGGGGTAGCAATAGTTTTTGGGAACTCTTCAATACATCTGCCGCCAGAAGTTTCTATACCAATTTTGGAAATTGAGCACGGTATGGAGGATGTCTTTCTGTCAGGATTCACCTTGGCTAAGGCTCGAGTGGTACAGGACTTGCTGGCTATTGATAAGGGGCTGTACATCAGTGCACAATCTCTTTACCTCATGAACAAGCTTCAACATGTGCCCGGGATGGGATTAGGAAGAAGTGGCTGGAAGGGCCTTGCTGAATTGGCCGAAGTGCCACACAATCCCCATACCTTTGGACTAGGTTATACACCTACCAAAGAGGATTGGGTAAGGAAAGGAAGAGAGATGGTTGGAAGAGCCAGAGAGCTAAACAAGCCGGGAAGCACTATGAGTTAGTGTACAGACCTATCCGAGGAACCCTAAACGGACGCTTCATCCGGGAGGGGGAAGATTTCCCGTTCTGCGGCTTTCCAGAGCCATGGTTGAATTCAGAGAGGCGGCGCTTGCCAGGTTTTGAGATCGAGGGAGATGAAGTTTTCGAAGAGCAGATTGACCCAACAGTTGTGGCTAAGCAATGCAATGTGGATGAGTTCAGTGGCACAGATTTTTAGCTAGGAGCAGCACTGACCTGTCTCCTATCAGATCCTCAGATCTTACCAAAGTGCTCAGGGGATGACTTCTCAGTTTCCATGATCGAAGATGATTCAGCTATGGGCCCTTCTTCTGGTATTCTGGATGCATCCATCGCACCTTCCCTCGTCTGGCAATGCGAGGAAGGCTTTTTATCTAGTAGTTCTGGGTCAGGTAGTGAACTGAAATCTGATTCCACAGAGTCTGTGGAGTCGGAATTAGATTCTAGTTCTTCTGAATCTGAGTCAGGTATTCCTGGGGGTGATAACCCAGATGCCACTGTCCTGTCCAAGTCGTCATTTTCATTTTCTTTTGAGTCGGTTGTAACTGAAGAATTAGACGATCTAGAAGTTAATGAGAATGGTACTTCTGTGGCTTTTGAGTACTTTTTTGTGCCTTTAGTTTATTGCATAAATCAGAACTTTCAAAATTTCAATGAAAACGACGAGGAAGAAATTCCTCCGGTTTTAAAACACTTGATTGACTGAGAGCAGGAGAGGTTTGTGAAAACCTTTGGTTGATGAAATCACCTCAATTAACGTTGGTACTGAGAAGGATCCGCGGCTGGTCCAAATCGGGTCCACGTTGTCTTCGGAGGAGCGCGAGCGCTTAGTCGTTTTATTAAAAGATTTCAAAGATGTCATCGCGTGGTCCTACGAAGACATGCCTGGAATCGATCCTGAGATTGTACAGCACCGGATCCATCTTGACCTAGAGGCCCGACCTGTTAAGTAGAAGCTCCGAAGGATCCGCCCAGATTGGGCTCTGAAGATCAAAGAAGTGGTCACCAAGCAGATTGATGCAGGGTTCCTGTTGGTATCTGAATACCCTACTTGGTTGGCTAATATAGTTCTGGTGCCGAAGAAGGACAGCAGGATTCGGGTATGTGTGGACTTCAGAGATTTGAATAAAGCCAGTCCGAAGGACGACTTTCCTCTGCCGCATATCGACGAATTGGTGGACTTCACTGCGGGGCATGCGCTGCTCTCATTTATGGATGGATTTTCAAGCAACAACCAGATTTTGATGGCCCCCGAAGACAGGGAGAAGACTGCTTTCACGACCTCGTGGGGAACCTACTATTATAGGGTGATGCCGTTCGGTTTGAAGAATGTTAGGGCCACGTAACAATGGGTTGCGACCATGATCTTGCACGATATGATTCATAAAGAAGTTGACATGTACGTGGACGACATGATTGTCAAGTCCAAGGAAAGAGAGGGCCATTACACCGCCTTGAAGAAATTTTTCCAACGGATCAGAGAGTATCGGTTGCGGCTGAGTCCTCAGAAATGTACTTTTGGTGTTACAGCAAGGAAAATGCTGGGGTAAAGAGGTATCGAGGTCGACCCTTCCAAAATCAAGGCCATCTTAAAAATGCCACCACCAAGGACTGAAAAGGTGGTGTGAGGCTTTCTGGGTAAAGTGCAATTCATAAGACGGTTTATTGCAAAATTAACCTTGACTTGTGAACCACTATTTGGTCTCCTGAAGAAAGGAAAGAAGTTCCAATTGGATGACCGATGCCAAGTTGCTTTTGAGCAGATCAAGCAGTATCTACAGAACCCACCCGTGTTGTCACCGCCGGAGTTGGGGAAACCGTTGATATTGTATCTGTCAGTAACCAAAATGACAATGGGCTGCATGCTTGCACAGGAGTCTGAGGGCAAAGTAGAGAATGTTATTTACTACCTGAGCAAGAAAATGCTGGAATACAAAACTCGCTACACTCCGCTTGAGAAGGCTTGTTTGGCCTTAGTATGGGCTACCAGGAAGTTGAGGCACTACCTGTTGACTCACTCTGTAATACTAGTTTCGAGATTAGATCCCATCAAATATCTCTTCGAGAAACCAGCACTTACGGGTAGGCTAGCCCATTGGTTGCTTCTTCTCTCCGAATTTGATTTGAAGTACATAACGCATAAGTCTGTGAAAAGGAAAGCGGTAGCGGAGTTCTTAGCCGATCACCCAGTAGAGGGAGATGAAACAGTAGAACATATGTTCCCAGATGAGGCCATTCTGCAGGTTGAAGAAGAGGTATGGACTATGTCCTTTGACAGAGCGTCTAATCAGTACGGGTATGGGATAGGGGTGTTGCTGATAGCACCCGAAAATTCCCACATACCCTTAGCTTTCAAACTTTGGTTCAAGGTATCAAACAATGAAGCAGAGTACGAGGCATGTATTGTTGGCTTGGAGGCTGCCCTGGAACTAGGGGCAAAACGGTTGGACATCATTAGGGACTCGAACCTTCTTGTATCTCAAGCGAAAGGAGACTGGAAGGTTAAGGAAGAAAGGATGAAAATCTATCACCAAACCCTAGACGTCCTAATTCCCAGGTTTGAGAAGTTAACCTTCACCCATCTGTTAAGAGAGAGCAACAGGTTTGCAGATGCTTTATCAACTCTATCTTCCATGATAGACATCCCTTTAGGAGTCCAGATGCGTCCAATCATCATTGAACAGCGGTGTGTGCCAGCCTACGAGCTGATTGCCACCATAGATGAAGTACAAGATCAGAACCCCTGGTATCATGACATCTGGAATTTCTTGGAAGAGGAAGCTTATCCACCAGGGGCGAATGCCAAAGATAAGAGGGCAATTCGAAGAATGGCTGCTCAGTTCATCATCTACGGGGGTAAATTGTACAAATGGGGTCATCTTGGGATGCATAAACTGTGTGTTGATGCCGAAGAATCGAAGCACCTGATGGAGGCCATCCACGGAGGAGAGTGTGGAGCGCACATGAGCGGAGTGATGCTGGCTCGAAAAATTCTCAGACAGGGTTATTACTGCTCAACCATGGAAGAGGATTGTATTGGCTTTGTTCGGCGATGCCACAAATGCCAGATCCATTCAAACCGCATGAACATTACGCCATCGAAGCTGTACAATATGACTTCACCATGGCCACTTTCAGTCTGGGAGATTGATATGATTGGGGCAGTTACTCCGAAGGGGTCGAATGGGCATGAGTACATTCTGGTGGCGATAGACTACTTTACAAAGTGGGTCGAGGCCCAATCGTATGCAGTGCTGAAGGCGTCGCATGTTGCTAAGTTCATCAGGAATAACATTATCTGCCGGTATGGGGTCCCAAATGAGATTATTTCAGACAATGGTTCCCACTTCAAGAAGGAAGTGATTGACTTGTTGGACAAGTACAACGTGGCTTTCATAAGTCATCCACACATAGGACGCAAACCAACGGAGCAGTTGAGGCCGCCAACAAGAACTTCAAACACATTATGTAGAAGATGGTGGAAACCTGCAGGGACTAGCCAGATAAGCTGCCATTTGCTCTTTGGGGCTACCAGATATTAATTCAAACTTCGACTGGGGCAACTCCATATTCCTTGGTTTATGGGATGGAGGCTGTTCTGCCTATCGAAGTTGAGGTTCCTTCGTTGCGAGTAACAGCTGAGTGCCAGATAGCTAAGGCAGATTGGCAGCAAAGTAGGTTTGAGGAACTCATGTTGTTCGACGAGAGAAGGCTGAAAGCACTGTATCATGTCCAAGGTTATCAACGCAGGATTGCCAGGGCTTTCAACAAGAAGGTTATGGCCAGGAATCTGAAAGAAGGGGATCAAGTGCTCAAAGACAACCGAGCTCCCATCCACGACCCTAGGGGCAAGTTCAGACCCAATTGGACTGGTCCTTATATCATCAAGTCAATCTGGTCCGGTGGAGCTGTCATTCTGATGGATTTAGATGCCCTTGAGTTCTCCCAGCCGATCAACATGGACAAGTTGAAGAAATACTATCCCTGAGTGGCTGGCTAGGCCGAAAACTAGAAAGGGCGACCTAGGCAAAGTTAGAGCACAAAAAATTTAAAAAAAGAAAAATAGAGCTCACAAGGTTGAAAACCCAGGAAGGGCGGCCTTGGCAAAAGTTAGAGTGCAAAAGGAGAGTGTTAATACATGAGTGAACCTGAACCGAACTATGTAAGGCTTGATTCCCATCTTCGGGATACGTAAGCAACTTCATCCTGAAGTCCAGCCACAAACACTTCCAAATCAACTATGTCCATGTGATTGTTTTGGGCCATCCTTGTCTTTTTTGCATCCAAGAGTTCGGTTATGAGCTACAGTGCAGTGCTATTCAGACAAGGGGCAACTTCCCAGTTGATTGGATCCGGGGTTGTACATCTTAGTGATAGATCTCGGGCGTGTCCAATTGTGATCCATATCAAAAATGGTTTTGAAAAGTTTTAATAAAAGTTGATTTTGCTCAAATAAATCTTTTACAATTTAGACCATTTTTGGACCAAAACAGAAAATTTTCAGTACCCACAACCTCCAATTTCATTGATTTCATTACAGAGCTCTCTGACTCTCGATACAAATTGAAGTCGCTTTTTTATTACATTCAAAAGAAAACTTGAAAGTGCAAATTAAAGCAATAAACTAGGGGCATGGTTAAGTCAGGTGTTCCTGCGCCCCCTCCCCAGGCTTGTGGAAGCTTCTGATGCTAAAGTAGGCCCGATTTGTGCCTCTTCCTCAAGCCAAGCAATTCATTTACCAGAAAGAGCACAACTGAAAGTGGGAGCGGGGGCCAGAATCTCTCTCGTCCCCCAGGCGGTGGCATACCGAGCTAGATGTGAGCCTTTGATCAGAAATGCAACAGGGTATTCTATTCCCTCTTCCGGGCAAGTCTGGTCGTGGCCAAACTAACGTCGGAACCGAAATGGAAAGCAGAAAACACAGTGCATCAAGCCAACTAACTAAATCCCGGGCTGTCGGGACATGCTGTAGCCCATCTCCGGCAGATCAAGCCAAGGACAATGCCAAGCGATGTCAACAGCAGATCAAGTGCACATCCATTCGCACCACCATCCCTCATCTAGGGCATCAACTAGCTGTTGTCGGAAGAAATAGTCATATGCTGAATATGCTGGGCAAGAGTCCACTACTTTCAACTTATCCATAAGCCATATCTGGGGAGGGATGAAAAATAAGAGAGATTAAAGAATAGAGAGGTGTACGTGGAGAAAAAAAAGTGAGAAAAGGGTTTTGAGAGAAAAATAGAGCCTGAGGGCCAAGTGATGTGAGAAACACATGTGAGAAGGGTGGGAAACATTACCTGTAAGAGTAGTGGACTTCTTGCGAACCTGGTTGTCACTTGGCGATGGAAAGTATCCAAACCCATCAAGGTTTCGGCTAATGTCATGCCAATGCAGCTCTTGCCCTTTTTCAAGCCTTGGGCAACCTCAATCAAATGAATGCTAGACCCTCCAAAGCCAGGGGCAAGCAAGAAATGAGATAACAAGCACAAATAGAGGGCATGTCGTCGAAAACTTTGCCAAAGATAATCGTCGCGGTCACCGGCGTCAGAAAAGTGATGAATCAAGCTTGGAATATCCAGTTCTCCATCGCGAATCAAAGACCGAGTGTCGTGCAAAGTAAGTCCACATGTTCGTCCTAAAGCTTGGATGTGGTCGAAACAGAACTGAGGCAAGATTTCTTCGTCGCGTCGGGACTCCATCAAAGCTTGGAATTCCTCAAAAGTGGGGCACATCTCTTGGCCTCCAAAGCTAAAAACATGAGTTATCGGATTCCAACACCTAGTCGCGGCATGGAGGAACGGAAAGTGCAGCGGGGTGCAACTCAGCGTGAATAATGCATTTATTCCGAAACCTTGAAAATTCAACTTTTCTGAGCCATTCAAGGTCGCAATCCAATTGGAGAGTTTTTCTGCGAAGAACGATTCCATTTGGGGCAAAAATGGAGTTGAAATGAAGAAACCACAAAGCTGGAGCTTTTGTAGAAGATAAAGCATTGAATGGAAGACAGGTGGCGGCAATCTGGAGGCTCCCACCAAAATTGGCCGACTGACCAGTTGGAGTAGCCGACCGGCCACCTTTTCTGGCCGGCTGGCCATTTAAGCGGCCCACATAAGTAAAAAGTGGCCAGTAGAAGCAATAAGTGGCCGGCAGCCTCTGTCTATCTCCAGTAGAGTGCTTTTCAGCCTTCTTGTGTACTGAGGATGCTGAAAACCAAAGTTTCATTCTACTTCGGATGCGTTCTGCTGTTCTGTTTAACAGTTGCATTTGTTTATTGAGTTGTATTGGTTTTATTCATCGAGTTGTTGCTTTGCTTATCGAGTTGTTGCAATTTGTTTATCGAGTTGTAATTACATTGTTTGGTCCGTCAAGGCCTTGTGTTGTTTATCGAGTTGTGTTGTTCTTATAGTTGTTAGTTGGTTCACTTCCTGATTAAGAAAATGCATTTTGAATGTTCAATTTTCATCAATTTCATTTTTGTGTAAAATGGTGCGATGCAATGCTCGAAATACAAAATACAGCACCTTTTTCGATCAAAAAGTTGTTTTCCATTCCATCATGGTTTCTTTTTACAAAGGTATAAGTTTTAAGAAATAAAATTGCCTAGGACTGTATAATGAGCTAATACTACTAGCAAAAAAGAAAACAAAGCAAAAAACATCTAAATCGGTGCCGGCCACCTTAGGATCGCGAGGCCCTCTCCATCCTCTTCCTCTGTTGAGCAGACTCTGCATCATCACCGTCAGCACCGCTGTTTGAACTTGAGCTACCTTCGCTCCCACCCTCGGAGCCCTCCTCGGCATCGTCGCCACCCTCAGAACCTGAGCCGGTGCTGTCGCCTCCACCCTCAGATGGCTCTGACTGAGGACTCGTCGGCTCCTCCTCCCCACTAGACTCGCCATCGTCATTGCATGTGACAGGTGCTCGACGTCTCCCTCAGCTGTGTGCCGGAATCTCTCTCTCTGCCGCTCGAGGAGGCTTTGAGGGTCCTATCTTCAAGGGTGTGACCTGAAAAGACAAGTTTGCATTTATCAGCAAGTATCAAGTGCGATATGCAGAGTATGTGCAGAAATCAGATACAGTAGGTGTATGCAGTGTGTCGTGTCAGATGTGATCCATACATACAATGAATCAGTACAATGAAATATTCAGTTTTAGTATATCAGCAGAAGTATGATAAATGCAAGAAAACTGAAGAGTACCGGAATGCCATGAGAGGTCAGCATCGTCTCTCTTCGCAAGATCATGCTCTCGAATGAGGCCATCACCTGGAGTAACCCCTCCACATACTCTACAGAGGGCTGCAAATACAAGTTGAAATCATGAGCGCATGAATGCTTGCACAAGTATCGGAAAGCTGTAATGAAAGGCATAAAAGCTGTAAAGTGTACTGGTGGTGAGCAAGGTGTCCTGACGTATCGGTGATCAAGCAATGGGGGTTCAAGTGGAATCTGATAAGGTATCCCATACCGCCAACCTGTCAACTTAGTCGGGGGATCCGGCCACCCAACGCACTGCCTAGTAGAAGGCATCCCTCTGACCTCACCTCTCGGTATCCGAGCCCTGCTCGTCGAAGAGGCACCTGCTGCCTGAGCCCTTCTCGTCGAAGGGACGCTTACTGCCTGAGCCCTGCTCGATGACGCAATATCAGCTACTCTCCCCATGTGAGCGTGAGCATCTGCCAACGGAGGCAGAAGATATGTCTGGAGGTAGATCGTGTAGTCCCCTTCCCTGATGAACCGGTCTGCATATGAGCCTCGCATGATGTCAATAAGCTCCTGAGGGGAGAAGCTCTCCGTGGCCCGCATAGATGGTGGACGAGGCAAAGGAACTGACTGCAATGGCAAGCCCAACGTCTGGCGCATGAAGCGCTCGCCTAAGAACCAGGCTCGGCCCACGGGTCCCTCAAGCATAAGCCGATATCGAGAGGCGCCCCAAGCTCTAGCAAAATGAAACCGGGCGAACTCTGGCATCACCGCCTAAGGCTACCATGTAATCCGCAGATAACAAATGCATCAGTTGCCATTTAGATATGCGAAGTGAATTGAAGATGAAAACAGGAAAAATTGTGGGTTTTGTGTTACCTAGGTCACCCGCACGGTGTCAAAGTACTGGCGCAAGTACGAGAGGGTCTCTCAGGTCTTGGGCTGGCACCTACCATCATACCTATGTGAATAGGGTACCTCGGGCGGCGCCTCAACCTCTAGCTCGGGAGCAAGTGCGGGGAAATAGGCATATATCCACAACTGTGAAAAGCAAGACAATGGCAGTGAGAATACAGAAAATGCAGAAAGCAGAGTATGGCACAGTGTATAGAAAGTACAAGTGTAGAGCAGAGATTAGACTATGTGTGTGCAGTGTGCAGTGTGCAGTGTATAGAAAGTGCAAAGCAGAAAGCATGGTAGAGAATGTAAAGCAGAAATGTAAAGCGTACCTCCCAGGCTCCCCAGTAACCTCCTACTCTGTTCCCGCTCCTGTGGGAGGTCGAGCTCATGTAGTAGTAGAGGGCAGCAAGGCCGACGCCTCCCCAGTCATAGTGTCGTACCTGTGATAGGTCCACTAAGGCACTCAGCAAATATAGTCCCACTGTGTTCCCTCTGTCAGCAAACAAGGTAGTGCCAAAAAGGAACATGAGGAAGCCCTGAGCGTACTGCTCTGTCTCCTTGATTGTCGTAGGCTCTCTCTCCCAGAAGTGGTCGGCGAACCAAGTGTACCGGACCAAGCCTGTCGAGCAAAAAATAGGCGGGTGGACTCCCAACAGATAGGTCCAAGCAGCCTCCCACTCGTCCATGTCAGAGTCGTATGGGATCGGCTGACCTCCTACGTCCAGGCCTGTCAGCATCGCAAAGTCATACGGGGTCATCGTCATGTCTCCGGTGGTAGAGAAATGGAAGGAGTTGGTGGTGTCCCATCATCTCTCTACCAGTGCTCCTAACAGGGTCCTGCTCGCAAAGAGACGTGAGAGCCCTGCGCAGAATAGACCAAAGCCCGCCTCGTCGATAATCTGTTGGACCTTGCTGGGGAGCTCCAAGTACCACTCCCTCGCTGTGGTTGCCCCATACCCGCGGGTGAAACGGGAGGTAACCTGTGTGAATGAGCAGAAATACGGTGTATGACTATGTTCAGAGCGAGCAAAAATACAGTATGCATGTGTTCAGAATGGGCAGAAATACAATATGCATGTGTTTCGAACGAACAGATGAAATACAGAGCAAAAGTACGAGCTATGTAAGAAATGTAAAGTATATCACAGAAACTGCAAGAGTGCCGTGTGTACCTCAGTGGTGTCATGGGACAGATGGGACTCTGGCTCCCGTAGTAGCAGATCCGCGGGCGCACGCCGTGCGAAACCAGTGAAATGGCGCACTGTGCTAGGTGGTAACACATGTACCTCGGGATGGTACGTCATAGGGTCGAATGGTCAGATCCTTGGTGGTAACGGTATGTGCTCAGGCTCCTCCTCCCTCCTCGAAGAACCCCCGTCGTGTGGCGCGTCATCTAGCATCTGAAAAGATGGTGGAAAATGAGCAAAATGAGTAGAAATGCAAAAAGTCAACCCTCGGGAAGAGGAAAAGTCAAAGAAAGTCAAAGCCCAGGAAAATGTGCAAAACTCAAGACAAACTTGGGGGAAGCATACCTCAAGTGGTGAAAATTGAGGAAAAGGCTCCGAAAATAACTTTTGTTCGGTTCAAAACGAAGAGAATCGAAAGGTCTTAGCGAATCAACTTCACGGGGTGCATTGGAAAACGCGTAAAAAGTGCAGATCTGAGAGGGAAAAGTGTTTGGGGATGAAGAACAAGAGATTTTCGAGTTGTATGTGTGAGGAAATGTGATTTGGGGAAGTGTTTTTAAAGTTCTCTGTGTAAAATGACCAAGCTGTCCCGAAAATACAACAACTAGCCGGCCGGCTAGTTTTTGTGGCCGACAGATGCAAAAAGTGGCTGGCAGTTTATTCAAGTGGCCAGCAAATTCCCACTGTTCCCTCTGAGTGTTTTCAGACTGTTTTGAGTCATTGGGTTCCAAGAAATGCAATTTCTGCTCAAAGTTTGGTTCAAAATGCCTCCGCGAAAGCCCAGAATCGTGTTCTCGGTGTGCGGTGGTCGTCGCCCATCAACACACACACAAGGTGTATCCTTTTTGATACGTTGTAACTCTTCTGGGAGGTAAACTGGAAGTTTCCTTCGAGTTGTCTTTATCGAGCATGCTTTTGTTGTCACATAGTATTTGCACGTTACGTCGAACATGCATTCTAAATTGTTGCATAAATCATGAATTACCTTGTTTGCATGAATATGCATCATTGATTATCTTGCATTGAATATGCATCGTTGATTATCTCGCATAGAACATGCTTCAGTTTCATTTCTTGCATATTGGGCATTGAGCATGCCTTGGCATCGTATTGCAATCATTCATCTCGCGTGAGACATGCATTGTATTGCATTGTACCTATAAAGTTTCTTTCTTATACAGGAATGATATTGTATGTACGGTTCATTTGAAGCTGACACGACCAGGTGATATGGGATGTGTGGTTCATTCAGAGAAGTTCCGTTTAAGATTGTTTAACTTTGTGTATCTATCGCAGATGTTCATTTTTGTGTATCTATCACACATGTTCATTTTGTGTATCTATCGCACATGTTCACTTTGTGTATCTATCACACATATTCACTTTGTGTATCTGTCACACATGTTCACTTTGTGTATCTATCACACATGTTCACTTTGTGTATCTATCGCACATGCTCATTTTTGTGTATTTATCACATATGTTTCTCTTTGTGTATCTATCGCACATGTTCAACTTTGTGTATCTATCACATATGTTCAACTTTGTGTATCTGTGATAACCCTGTTCCTTATTATACTAATTGGTCCTTATTATGAATGTGATTATGTGTTTGATATGATTTTGTGTGCCATTATGTGAAAATATGTGGTTTTGAATTTCTATATGTTCACCGTAGGAATATCTATTTGATTATTTGCTTTGGAATTTTAATTGAAGGCCCTATCGGCCACAGAAACTGAAATTGACTGCGCCATTGTGATTGGCGTAATTTTTAGAGCCTACGGTGAAATTTAATTGAAAATTGATTCGAATCAGATTAATTAGATTAAATTAATGATATAGTGCCCAATTATTTAATATTGACAATTGTAATTGAGAGAGAGCTTTTAAAGGGCCTTATTATATCTAATTCCTCCTCTTTTAAATCACTTTGGCTGAGATCAACTCTCTAGATAAAGAGAGAACTGACTTTCAGAGAGAGAGGAGGCATCTTTGTGCATTTTGGCTCAAGATTTGTGAATTTGGAAGGCTAGGTGCAAGATTTAACCATAATTGTGAGAATTAAGGCTCCTAGGTGAGTAATCAACCCTTGATTCATGGATTTTAGTTTGTAATTTGTGAATTCATAGTTGAATGATGGTAAGGAACATGTATTGAGTTGGTTTTAATAAATTGGAAGTCAATATACACATGCATGTAGGAAATTGTCGTAGATTTGTATGTTTGAGCTTAAAATACATGATCCATGTAGAATCTTTGATTGGAGTTCATGTTTGTGAACACCATTTACACCATGTAAGTTGAAAGGGGAGTTAGAATCCACATGCATATACAATTCATGAGAAAATGAGTTTGAAATACATGGAATTGTTGTGATGAGAACAAGTTTGGTGTAATTTGGAACATGCATGTGAGTAATTCATGGAATTGAGCTTCATAATGTTGTAATTTGGTGTTTGTACCATGTTAGTATATGTATATGTGAAGTTTGAGCCAAAATCATGCATTTAGAGCCTTTGAATATCACGTTGAAGCTCAAGAACATGTTCTGGAAAATTCAGAAAATTTGATGTCCGCTCGAGCGGGAGAACCGCCGCTCGAGCGTAAAATTCGGGCTCCCAGTATTTTTTTGCAGACATGGTGTCCGCTCGAGCGCCAGAATTCACGATCGAGCGTAAAAATGACATAACCAGTACTTTTGCAGACCTCATGGGTCCGCTCAAGCAGGGAAGTCCACGCTCGAGCGGGGACCTTGTTTTTTGAAATTTTGAAAATGCCTTCTGTGTTTCATTTTTTGTTCTCTTTCACTTCTAAGTACTCTTAGGCATACATTGAGCATTGTAAATGAGTTAGAAGGATAAGAAAGAAGTCTAAAGAGGAATATGTGAATTAAGAACGAATTAAATCGTTTGTGACCCATATGTGTTATATGATGTGTAGGGTCAAGCTCCAGGGAAAATCAACCAACCGATCACTGTGAGTAATATCTTAACAAAAGATATTCGAAATATATTGTTGTCCAATTGCTTACTTCTATGTAAGTTTTATAAGTTTGTTAATTCGATTGGTGGACAATGTTTGCTATGCCAAATGAATGGGCCAAAGGCCAGTTTGACATGAATGAATGAATGGGCCAAAGGCTAGTCTGACATGATAGAATGAATGGGCCAGAGGCCAATATGATCTGAATGATAGAATGAATGGGCCAGAGGCCAGTATGATCTGAATGATAAAATGAATGGGCCAGAGGCCAGTATGATCTGAATGATAAAATGAATGGGCCAAATGCCAGTATGATTTGAATGATAGAATGAATGGGCCAAAGGCCAATATGATTTGAATGATAGAATGAATGGGCCAGGGGCCAGTATGATCTGAATGATAGAATGAATGGGCCAGAGGCCAGTATGATCTGAATGATGAAATGAATGGGCCAAAGGTCAATTTGACACAAATAGATTGGGCCCGAGGTCGTCCGATGTGTTTGGAATTGCAGTCAATTGATATATGTATGTATTAGATAGAAAAATGAATTGGGCCCAAGGCCGTCTGATGTATATTGTTCCAATGTATCTTCTTTATTTGATATTATTCACTGGGCTTTCACTCACGCTCATTTATGTGTTTGTAGGTGAGCCAAGAGATGTCCAGACCCAGCCTCAGTGAAGTCTGTATGGAACAACTAACGTTTTGAAGAGTCAGCCCTTGTGTCTCACGCACGAGACACGTCTTCGCCCTTTCGTTATTTTATGTTGTTTTGTCATGTTGGCGAGGACTTTGGTTCATGTTGTATATATAGTTTTGATTGGCTGACCTAGACTTGAAGGATCCTGTTTGTACAGAACTTTACGTTACTGTATTTTCTGATGTGAGTTGTTAACATAATTATGTATAGAATGTTATAATGTGCATATAAGCACGGCCCTATGGACAAAGTTTTAAATTTGCTTCCGTTTGGCCCCTTTATTCTGATGAGTTTTGTCTTATTTGGTTTGAGGCCGTAGGTAATCTCGTGATTACTGGCTGGTTATGACCTTAACCCATAGGGGCGGGTTCGGGTCGTGACAGTATCTATCGCACATGTTTATCTTTGTGTATCTATCGCACATGTTCACTTTGTGTATCTATCGCACATGTTCACTTTGTGTATCTATCGCACATGTTTATCTTTGTGTATCTATCACACATATTCACTTTGTGCATCCATCGTACATCTTCACTCTGTGTGTCTATCGCATTTAACCTCATATGCCTTGGGTGTTGTTGTTCTTTCTCCTGGCGCGCATGGCGGGTTAGACCTTCTTTGGTTAAGAGCATTTGGAACGTGTTCCAATGCTTATACCACTCATTTTCCTTTCACGTGCAACGCGTCGGAATCTTGTTTGAGACATCGGGTATTCCCAGTAGTCACTTTTAGCCTTTCCTGCGTGAAGTGCAGTGAAGATTGTATAATTTTCTTACATCATTTCTGCATGAAATGTAGTTCGGTTTGTAGTTCCCACGCATAGCGTGTTTGCTTACGAGTTTGCTGTAGCATTTCTTTCCATAACATTTGCATCTAGATGTTTCATTACAGCCCTCTTTGCATAATCATAAGTTATGTTCTGCATTGTGCATGTCACTTGCATTTTTCCCTACCCGTGGGCGCATCTATTTTATTATCTTGCCTATTTGTCTAAGTCTTTGGCCTTATCAAAAATGGGTCGTCTCTTGGCTTTGACATTCACTCTCGTCATTTCATGACTTCCGAGTTCTGTCAAAGAGGGGCAACTGTAGACACCCCATTTTTGACCGACCTCAATATTTCGATGGCATCGGTTATGCACTCGATGATTCTGCATGTTTGTGCTTGTTTTGAGTGCCGAAGGGTCTCGGCTAAGTGCCTTGTCTTTGAGCCTCTTAACTCTCTGTGCTTTGCCCTTGTTTTTGGGCAAAACCTTGTTGCCTCTTGCCTAGGGGAAGGGGAAGGCCTTGCCGGCCACTTGTGGCACTTGCCGGTCATTTTCCTCTCTTGTAGGCCACTTCAAGTGGTCGGCTAGCTAGGGGAAGTGGCCGGCCGGCCTCCTTAACTGGTCGGCGGCCAATTTTTCTCCTTTTTAAATATTTTCAGATCTTTTGAGCCAGTTGTAGCTCACTGAAACTCATCATCCATACACGTGTATGGAGGGATCAAGCAAGCCTTTTTGCTTGCTTGCTCTATATAAGGGGAGCTCCTTCCTCCTTTAGAGGGGTTACAAAATTCCAGAGTTGAAATCTCCCTTTCTCTCTAGAATTCTCTCTCTCTCTATATATATATATATATCGTGTGATATTGAGCTTAAAAGTGAGTTTTCTTCATACATTTGCACTAAAACACCTAGTCAAACACCTTCACCTTAGTGTTGAAAATCTTGGAGGCCTTGTTAGAGCTCCTTGGAGTGATTTTGGCTCAGAAGTTGGCTGTTTGCTTGCTGTTTTAAAGTTGTGCTTCAAGGGTGAAAATCTACCTCTTTAAGCATTGTTTTTGTACATTGGTTTGGCCACCCTTGCATGCTGTTTTTGGCCTAGCTTTCAACTACAAAAATCTCTTTTTTTAAGTGTTAAAAGTGATTGTTTGAGGCCTTGTGGGAGTTAGGGGTGTTTCACCCCCTTGTGTGCCTCATTTTCTTAAGACTTGTGCCATCTCTTAAGGCTTTTGAGGCACCCTTTGTTTGGCCTTTCTACCACTGAAACTCAGAGAAATTTCAGTGGTAGAAATCATGTTTTGAGGTCCAAAGTAAGAGGGGGTGGCCTCCCCTCTTTGCTTCTTGGTTACATGTCTTGTTGGCCTACTTGTTGAGCATGTTTTTCTACCATCACTTGACTTGATCTCAGCCTACTTTTGACCTTGTTTCAGCATGTTGTAACTCTATTTTGGCCTGGTTGAGTCAGCTCATGCATGCTTCTTACACTTGTAGTGTAATCTTGCTAATTAGCCTTGTATGCTTGATGCTTTAGCCCATCATTCTAGCTTATTTTGGCCACACTCCAGCATGATTTTACCCATGTTTTAGCATGCTTTAACTTTGTTTTGAGTGGTTTTGGTCATATAGGGCTTGCTTTGTATAGCTGTAGTGCAATGGACCTCACTAGCCTTGTGTTTTGATGCCTCTAGCATGCTTTGTTTGAGATGTTTGCATGTCATGACATCATTTCACACATGATTTCAGAGCATATTTCTCTATCACACTCTCATGGATATCACTCTTTCATTGCTACTAAGAGTTAAGCCTTATGCCTTGCTTGTTGGCCAATTGGTATGCATGATTTTCTTGCCTTATAAACTTCAATCTCAGCATGATTTGGCCACTATTTTGGCATGTTTGAGGTCTGTTTTGATTTGGTTTAGCCCTTTGAGGCTTGTGTTGTAAGGTGGTGGCATAACCCCTTTCATTAGCTTAATGAGTTAAGCCTTTGAGCATGCATTACATGAGTTGTTTGCATTGTTTTTTAAGTCACTTAGCATGCTATTTCAGTGCTGAAATGTGTGTTATTGCACTCCATTGTTTCAAACTTTCATTCACTTTGAAATTGGCCTTAAGCCCTTGTTGGCTTGAGCATGAACTTGAGGCATTCATGTCTATTGGTTTTAATCCTCCCTTAAGGATTTCTACTAACCAATAGCACGAAACTTTCTTCCATGCTCAAGGCACTCGCAGCTTAGGTCATCTTTCAAATTAGAGAACTTTTCACAATTGGACTTAACCAATTAAGGAATGGTTTGGTAATGTAAATGAGTAAACAAGAATTGAGCCAAGTAAAACATGCCAAGATAACATATGTGTGTTGCATTGCATGTGTTTGGATCGAACGTTAATCCAAACACAAGAAATACGAGACGTTTCATACTCAAAGTGATGAAACGTGTTGCATTTCTTGGTTGCCAACACCCTTGATCATGCATGATAGGGGTGGAGGCACTTTGAGTCTTATGTGCTCATTCACTAAACTTGTACAAGCTTGGTTTTCGAGCCATCATGCATTGAGATGCTTGATTGGTGGCTTGAGAGCCAAGTATCACACTCCTTTGAGCTTAAGATATGATGAGGAGGGTGGTAGTACACACATTTCTAGCCAAATACATTGCCTTGGCTCTGTTGCTCTCTGTTGCAGCAAAGGCAGGATTCTGGAAAGAAAAGTGGCCGGCCGGCCACTTGCACTAGCCTGCCGACCACTTGTACTGGCCGGCCGGCCAGTTGAAGTAGCCTACCGACCAGTTCACGTGGCTGGCCGGCCACCTGTAGGAGAAGTTGTCCAAAATGTTCTTGTTTTGGGGCAGAAGCCATCTGGAAGTTTGTGCAATGTTCTGAGATCATAGTGAGTGCAAACAGAGGCAACTCATGGCAAGGCAATGCGCTTTTGGGCGAAGCACACCGAGCGTGCATGTCTCCCTCCCCGGAGGCCATTTTACTGCTTTACTTAGCTAGTTGATTTACTGGTTTTGCAATTAAGTAGTTAATGTGTTTAGCTAATTTAATTCGTCTTTGTAATATTCTAATTAGCTTAGATTAGCTAGTTATTCAATCTCATTTGGTTTGTAATAATTAATTAGCTAAGTTAGTTAATTAGTCGTTTTGTAATAAGTAGCTTAGCTTAGCATAGCTTAGTTCTTATTTATTCGGACCCTCCTTCGAGAGGGCGTAATGTTGTAATAAGGGTGCGTGTGTGTGTGTGCATGTCTTCTAACCCCACTTCTTTCTCCCTTTTACTTAACTGCTTTCGATGGTTAGTTTTAGGGCATATTTCAATTAGCATACCTTATGCTTGCATGCGTGCATCATTCATTTGTCTTGCATGCACCGGGCTCGGCGCATCATACAAATTGTATTGTATTTCAATACCTATTTGAATACGTGTATCAATTGTTGCATTCATATGCCATCTTAGATAGCCGAGCCTATTTAGTTGCATTTTTCCATGTGTTGCATTAGGCATCCTGCATAGTTAGGATCATGCATGATTTCTAACTAGTTTTTTGTTTTGGATTGGAGTACACTGTAAGTGTTACGCTTTAGCATACTTGCATGAGTGTGAGTGTTACCATGATAGCATGCTTGCCATGAGGCCATTTGCTTAAGTGCTTAACTGCTTGAATGCCTGTGGATAAAGGCTAGATTACTTGAATTGGAACAATTCGATGATTGTGAGTTTTAAGCCCACTTGAGGTGGCAAAATCATGTTTTCTAAAGCCCACTTGAGGGTGGCAAATCTGTGCTTTAGCCTACTTGCGAGTAGCACTTTGAAACCATTTTCAAAAACAAACATGAGTTGCTTAGTTCCAATTCTTGTGATTGAGTCTATACTTGTATGCTGTGCGCATCACATAGTAAGTTAGCTAAATAACCTGAATAAGAACACATGTGTTTATAAAACAACATATCATGCTTAGTAGAGGCCGATCTTTTGATCGGGTGAGCGGGGGTGCTCATTTCAGGACCTTCCCCTCTCATAACCAAGTTCCCGAGCCGAGGCAACTTTGGTGATGACGAACAAGTGGCCTTTGGCATGAATCAGGGTTTCCTAAATTTCCCAAAAATAAAATATTTTGATGGCGACTCTGTAATCTGGAAAAGTAGTCCAGTTTTGGCATTATTTTGATTCAAAATCTGATTTTCCAAAATGATTTGCCAGATTGGACTCTTTGGTGTTTATCAGTCTCACATTACACTTTGTGAAATTAGATTCAGAACCATGACAAGAGTCCGAACTGTAGTAAGACCAATTTGCGCCCTCTTCGAAATGGGGCCGCGCGAAGAAAGTCGGGTCTACACTATCACGCGATACAACCAACACCCAGATATTTTTCTTACCATGACTGCAAATCCTAATTGGCCAGAAATTACTTCAGCATTATTATCACATCAAAAACCTATTGATCGTCCTGATTTAATTGCCCGTGTTTTTGAGTTGAAGAGAAAATGTTTGATGAAGGAGATAAAAACAAATAAAGTATTTGGAAATAAAGTTGCACATGTTTTTACAATTGAATTTCAAAAATGAGGCCTCCTCTATATGCATGCACTTTTATTTCTTAAGGGTCCAGACAAAATTCGGACATGTGCTCAAGTAGACAAATTGGTCTGTGCAGAATTTCCAAACCCAAAAGGTGATCCTATGCTTTTTGAAACTGTCAAATGTTGTATGGTACATGGACTATGTGGTGCTCGAAATCCGCATGCACCATGTATGGAAAATGGTAGATGCAGTAAGAGATACCCTCAAGCTTTCACAGAAACAACAACTATGGATCAAGATGGATACCCTATCTATCATCGTCGCAATAATGGTCAAGTACATACTATGAGGGGGCAAGAAATTTATAACAGGGATGTCGTACCATACAATACATATCTTTCTAAACTTTTCAACTATCATATAAATGTGGAAGTTTGTGCCGGAATGAGATATGTCAAGTATATACATAAGTACATTTACAAGGGTTATGATCGTACAACGATGGTGTTGAGATTCATAAATGAGATTAAACAATATCTCGATGCAAGGTATATTGGACCTTTAGAAGCGGCTTGGCGAATATTTGGTCATCATTTGCATGCAGAGACACTAACAGTTGTACGATTGGCACTTCATTTACCTGGAATGCATCGTGTTATTTTAACCCAGAAGAGTCATTAGAAATGATTCAATCTAGAGCTGGTCAACAAATGTCAACTCTTACTGGCTTCTTTGCATATTGTGCTACCAGTGAAGATGAATGTCCATTTGTAGACGTCCCCGAACGCCCCGGGAGGATGAGTCCCGTTCTGTTCATTTGGGGGTTCACTACAGTTCGGACTCAAATTGTCACAGTTCTTAATCTGAACCAAAGAGTCCAAATCCGGCAAATCGTTTTGAGAAAACAGATTTTTTGAAAGAAGTGCCAAACATGGACTGCTTTGCCAGATACAGAGTCGCCACCTAAATATTTTTTTTTTGGGAAATTTAGGAAACCCTGACTCGTTGCCTAAGGCCACGTGTCCGTCATCACCAAAGTTACCTCGGCTCGGGAACTTGGGTACGATTGGGGAAGGTCACTTCGTGAGCACCCCCGCTCGCCCGATCAAAGATCGGCCTCTACTAACCATGATATCTAGTTTTGAAAAACTTTATGCATTCTTATTCCGGTTATTAGCCTAGATTTACTATGTGATGCGCACAGCATACAAGTATAGACTGGATCGTCTGAATTGGAACAAAACATTTCATGTTTATTTTTTAAAGTGGTTTGATGGTGCTACCCGCAAGTAGGCTAAGACGTGGATTTGCCAGCCTCGGGTGGGCTTAGAAAAACATGATTTTGCCACTATCTAGTGGGCTTAAAACTCACAGTCAATGCATTTATTCCAATTCAAATAATCCAACATTCACCACAGGCATTCAGGCAGTTATATCACATAAGCATATAGCCTCATGGTAAGCATGCTATCATGGTAGTCACTCACACACATGCAAGGATGCTAAAGCATAAACACTTACCGAGTACTCCATGCCAAAGCAAAAGCTATGTTAGAAATCCATGCATGATCCTAACTATACAGAAATGCTTAATGCAACACATGCAAAATGCAACTAAGATAGGCTCGGCTATTCTAAAGATGGCATGTGAAATGCTACAACTAACATGTATTCAACTTGGAATTGAGATACAAATGCAGTTAGCATGATGTACCGAGCCCGGTGCATGCAAGACAGATGAATGAATGCAAACATGCTATCATACTGTATGCTAATTGAAACATGCCCTAATCTAACCATCATAACCTGATAAATAAAAGGGAGAAAGACGTGGGGTTGGAAGACATACATCACACACACGCACACTTATTACAACATTGCCCTCGCGCAGAGGGTCCGAATAAATAATACAGTCCCAAATGAATAAATAATACAGTCCCGAATAAATACAAAATCCTAATTAATTAACACATTAATCTAGGAAAGTAATAAATTGCACGTAAATCCGTGGACCACCTCAGCTCTGTTCCAGATGATGAATGATGCATGCTTGAATTTGCCTTGCGCGGAAATCCCTTGCGATGCCCCGGTTTGCCTCTGTTTGCAATTTTTCTTGGGATGTGCGCCAAGCTCTGGAAGGCTACTGATTTCTGATTTGCTGCAACAGAGAGCAACAAAGGGGCATGGCAAAGTATTTTCACATATGTATGCATGACTACTCTTCAGGGAGTGTAGTCCTCGATCCTCGTGTCACCAATCACTCATCTCGAAGCATGATGACCGAGGAGTCGATTTGCACGACTCAATATGAAATGAATGCACATATGGACACAACAAGGCCTAAACTCCATCATGAGTAATCCGGAATGTCGGCGACAAGGAATTGAGACACGTTCCGTCACTCGGAGTATGAAACGTCCCTCGTTTCCCATGCTTGGGCTAACTCCTATCCCAAACATAATGCGATATGCATGACATGCATTAATGCAATCCTAACATGCGACCTAGCATACACAATGCTATGAAGTGGCATACACAATGCATGATGTAACGAGGCATACACAATGCTCTAACATACAACCTAGCATACACAATGCTGCGAAATGAAATGGCATACACAATGCATGATGGACTTACACCAACATGAGTGGACCTCAGCCACACTCACATCAGTAGCCATTAGGTGAAAATGAGACTCTCGAAATGCGTGCACGCATGCACGCAAACTGAGGACCGAACCTAAGGCAACAAATGCTACTCTACCAAAGCATGGCAAGGCATGGAACATGGTATGCAAACATGCAAATTTCAGTGCTGAAATATGATACAAAACAGCCCCGAATCATGGAAACATGGCACCCGATGCATGGAATGAACCCCGAAATTCGAAACTAGGCACATGGAATGACTTACAGCTATACAAAGCATGCATTATTTGATCATGAAGCATGAAGACAGATGCAAGACAGTCCCAAAACATGCATATTTCCAGTTTATAACAAGTCCCAAAAATGAATGCAAGTAGGGCTAATCTATCATGCAAAAATGGCCCCAAAAGAGAGATTAAACATAAGGGGACAGCAGCTGGCCTCAAATGGAAAAGAGCCCTTCAACAAAGTTGAAGAGGGGCTCAAAAAAAAGGCACTTTACAGTTTACATCAAGCCACGAAAATTATCACAAATAAGGCCAAACTATCATGCAAGAAAAGGCCTAAAAGAGGGGTAAAGAGACAGGTGGCAGCTTCTGTTCTCAAACAGAGGAGAGCCCTTCAACAATGTTGAATATGGGCTCAAAACAAGATATTTTACAGTTTATGGAAAGGTCCAAAACAGCTTATAAATAGGCCTAAAATACTATGCAAAAGTAGGCCTAAAAGAGAGTTAAAGTGGCAAGTGACAGCTTCTGTTCTCAAACAGAGGAGAGCCCTTCAACAATGTTGAAGAGGGGCTCAAAAAAAGATGTTTCACAGTTTATGGAAAAGTCCAAAACAGCTCACAAATATGCCTAAAATACTATGCAAAAATTGGCCTAAAAGACAGATAAAGAAGCAAGTGATAGCAGGAGGCCTCAAACAGAGGAGAACCCTTCAACAATGTTGAATAGAGACTCAAAAGAAGTTTTTTTTACAGTTTATGGAAAAGTCCAAAACAACTCAAAAATAGGCCTAAAATACTATGCAAAAATAAGGCCTAAAAGAGAGTTAAAGAAGCAAGTGATAGCTGCTGGCATCAAACAGAGAAAGACCCTTAATCAAACATGAAAATGAGCTCAAAATATGACTATTTACAGTTTGGGTCGGAGCCCAAAAATGCTAGCAAGTATGGCTTAGATACAAAGAAAAACAAGGCAAGAAAAGAGGAGGAGAAGACTCACCCTTGAAGACCAATGAACCAGCAGCTTTTGGTTGAAGAAATGGCGCTCCTAACCTTTGGAAATAACCTCCAAGTTTCAGGAATGGAGTATGGAGGTGTGGTGCTATGAGGTGGTGTAGAAATGGTCCAAGAACAAAGGTGTTTTGAGGCTTGGAAGAGAAGAAGAGGGAGGATGAATGCAAGAGCTCAAAACCAAATCTTGTAACCCTGAAAAATGGAGCTGGGGGGTCTGGTTTTATAGAGGGAGGAGTGGAGGAAAAGGGGGGGAAAACCAATTCAAATTTCCCCCCCAAAAGGGCAGACCCTCGGGCAGGGGTTTGGTGCAAAACAGCTGGCACAGCTGGCATCCACTCAATCTGTAGAATACTCCGGAAGGTCGTCGGCTAGCAAAATTGGTTGGTCGGCTACTTTAATTGGTCGGTCGGCCATCTGTTCTGGTCGTTCGGCAGAATGTCTGGTCGGCCGGCAGGAAAAATCTGCTCTGCAGGTCCAATTTCAAACGGGCATAACTCCTTCATATGAACTCCTTTTCAGGTCATTATTGTGTCCAAATTGAAGCCCCTGAAGTAAGCTTTCCAATGGAACCAATCTTGTATCAAAATTCCAACTATGAAAAAAGTTATGCTTATTTTGGTGAAGGTTGCTTAGTTTCGGTCCAACCGGGATGATGCCCAACTTCAACCAATCATATCTCCCCCATCCGGACTTGACCTTAGGAGATTCTTGAGTGCAAAACGAAGCCCCAGAAGTATTATTTCCAATGGTGGTGGCCTCATAGCTTAACCTAGAGTGCATAGACAGATAAACCTGATTTAGCGAGAACTGCTCGTCTCTCTCTTAGCGATTCTTGCCTATCTTCTTCTCCAACTTGGTTTCTTCTCTCTTCCCCTTCTTTTTTCAACTTCAAATCCCTAAGCAACGTGTTTTGAAAGGTTTTTCAAGGATTTCATCTCTCTTTTATTCATTTCCACTTTGTCCTTGCTCGGTTTATCGAAAAGCGCATCATTTGACAAAATGTGAGCCTCGGAACATTGTAGAAACTTTATTTCAAAAATATTTTGAAAGAGAGGGTTCTAAGGTCTAAAAACCCTCCAAAATAACTTTGGTCCAAAATGGGGTGTGATGTTGAGATTTGTCTCTCTCCTTGCTGAAGAAACTGAACCTTTGCCCTGCACACCTTTCTCCACCAAGTAAACCATCAGTAACGCCCAAGTCTTGAGGGCAGTCAAAAATGGGGTGTTTACAGTTGCCCCTCTTTGACAGAACTCGGAAGTCAAGAAGTGACGTGAGTGAATGTCAATGCCTAGAGACGACCCATTTTTGACAAGGCCGAAGACTTGGACAAACAAACAAAATACCGATAAATAAATGGTTGTGCCCGCAGGCTGCCTACGTATCCCTTTGCAAGGAATCAAACCAGCGTAGTTCAAGGGCAGGATGCAAATGATATGCAGGAAGACTTTGATAATTGGACTTATACGCTACGCGAAGCCGGTTTGAAAATTGTGAAATCTTCACGAACATGTGCGATAGATATACAAAGTGAGTAAGCATGTGCGATAGATACACTAAGTGAGCATAGTGTGATAGATACTCAAAGTAAGTATAGTGTGATAGATACACAAGGTGAACAAAGTGTAATAGATGCATTAGGTAAGCGTGTGATAGATACACAAAGTGAAGCGAGTGTGATGGATACACTATATGAAGCAAAGTGTGATGGATACACTAGGTGAGCGTGTGATAGATACACAAGGGTGAACGCAAAGTGTACTAGATGCACTAAGCGAACAAAGTGTGATAGATACATAAAAGGTGATGAAGTGTGATTGATACACTAAACATGGACACAAAGTGTGATAGATGCACCAAGTGAACAAAGTATGATTGATATACTAAATGTGAACACAAAGTGTGATAAATGCACTTAGTGAACAAGTATGATGGATACACTAAAGGTGAACACGAAGTGTGATAGATGCACTTAGTGAACAGAGTATGATAGATATACTAAATGTGAACACGAAGTGTGATAGATGCACTTAGTGAACAAGTATGATGGATACACTAAAGGTGAACACGAAGTGTGATAGATGCACTTAGTGAACAAAGTATGATTGATATACTAAAGGTGAACACGAAGTGTGATAGATGCACTTAGTGAACAAAGTATGATTGATATACTAAATGTGAACATAAAGTGTGATAGATGCACTTAGTGAACAAAGTATGATTGATATACTAAAGGTGAACACGAAGTGTGATAGATGCACTAGTGAACAAAGTATGATGGATATACTAAAGGTGAACACGAAGTGTGATAGATACACTTAGTGAACAAAGTATGATTGATATACTAAAGGTGAACACAAAGTGTGATAGATGCACTTAGTGAACAGAGTATGATAGATATACTAAAGGTGAACACGAAGTGTGATAGATGCACTAGTGAACAAAGTATGATGGATATACTAAAGGTGAACACGAAGTTTGATAGATGCACTTAGTGAACAAAGTATGATTGATATACTAAAGGTGAACACAAAGTGTGATAGATGCACTTAGTGAACAGAGTATGATAGATATACTAAAGGTGAACACAAAGTGTGATAGATGCACCTAGTGAACAAGTATGATGGATATACTAAATGAATGAAGTGTGATTGATACACTAAATGTGAACACGAAGTGTGATAGGTGCACTTAGTGAACAGAGTATGATTGATATACTGAAAATGAACACAAAGTGTGATAGATGCACTATGTGAACAGAGTATGATTGATATGCTAAATGAAGTGTGATTGATACACTAAATGAGTGAAGTGTGATTGATACACTAAACGAGAATGTATGTGATAGATACACTAAAGTGAATATGTGCATGGTAGATACACAAAATGAGAATGTGTGTGATAGATACACAAAAGTGAATGAAGTGTGATTGATACACTAAGTGAATGAAGTGAAGTGTGATTGATACACAAAACGAGAATGTATGTGATAGATACACAAAATGAAAGAAGTGTGATTGATACACTAAATGAATGAAGTGTGATTGATACACTAAACGAGAATGTATGTGATAGATACGCTAAAGTGAATATGTGCATGGTAGATACACAAAATGAGAATGTGTGTGATAGATACACAAAAGTGAATGTGAATGAAGTGTGATTGATACACTAAGTGAATGAAGTGAAGTGTGATTGATACACAAAACGAGAATGTATGTGATAGATAGACAAAATGAAAGAAGTGTGATTGATACACTAAGTGAAGAGAGTGTGATTGATACACTAAATAAATGAAGTGTGATTGATACACTAAGCGAACGAAGAAAGTGTGATAGATACACTAAGGGTGAATGAGGTGTGATTGATGCACTAAAGAAATGAAGTGTGATTGATACACTAACTGAATGAAGTGTGATTGATACACTAAATAAAGGATCTCAAACGGAACTTCTTTGAATGAACCGTACATACAATATCGTGCATGAATGAGAAAGAAACTTGATAGGTACAATGCAATACAATGCATGATGTTTAAGGAACGCAATAAACAAGCGTAGCGGCGCTTTAGAAGGCACCTCATGGGGTGAGTGGCAATGAACCGCTCTACTCTGACGGGGATCTCCCCTCGTGCTCTTCGAACACTTACCTTCAACTCGCAGTACAAAGCTCTGAAAATACTGACAAGGATTCTTCACGTAGAACACTTTGGATGTTGCCTTTCTTCCTGATCATATTCACAACTTTCCCTATTCTCCAACGGGGTGACAGACTAGGTTGGTTCAGTATCCAGAATTGAGGTGCATACACGCTATCTCAACCTATGGGGCTTTCATACAGATTTCAAGCCGAGGACACGCCTCTGGGTATTTAAACCAGACTTTAGTCTCGGAAATCCCGAACCTTTGCGTTCTAGGCAACAGCCATTCGAACTCTAGTTTCCACCGTCGCAGTTAGTCTCCTAGGAACTCATTGCGAATACAGCCAAGATGCCTCTGGTAGGGAATGGTACTCAGGGAGAGCACTTTTGATCGCCATTCTGACTTGAAGCAGACTTGATCTTGAGCTTGAGGTAGAGGCACACTCATACTTCGGAGCATTGGCAAGACCTGAAGAGGTACACACGGAATGTAGTCTCAGAACTTACTGAAGTTGAAACAAACTCAGATGCTCGGCATTTCCTCTTTTCTTTTGCTTTGCAGTCTGGAACCCATATAGCTTCAGATAGGTCCTGGTTTTACTGTTCTGACATGACCTGGGTTGAACCCTGCGGTTTTATGAAAGAACGAATCTTGTTTTGCACAGATGTGGAGAACGGCACGGCACTCGGAGCGCAAAACGATTTTATTTTGAAATTGATAAATGAGTTCTCGACCGGGTATTGAGCCTACGACTGAACACAACGCACTACGACTCAACAACGGAAAACAAAAGGTAAACAACCTAAACACAAATACAGACACTCAAAAAAAATGACTCAAGACAAGAATCGAGGTAAAACAAAAAGACACGACACTCAGACGCGCACAGGGAGCCTGTTTCTCTGGGTATTGTTTCCCACCCTTTCTCATTTGTGATTCTCACATCACTCGGCCTTTAAGCTCGATTTTTCTCACAAAACCCTTTTCTCTCATCGTACATCTCTCTATTCTTTATTCTCTCATTTTTATCCCTCCCTAGGGTGGTTGATGGATAAACAAAAAGTTGTGGGCTCTTACCCCTAGCACTCAGCTAGATTCTTCTTTTTCTGCGCGCAGCTAGTGAGTTCCTCCCACAAAGGGGTTGTGCTGCAACTGGGTGTGTAGCAAATCTGCAGCTAGCATCAGTTGATGATGCTTTGCTGGGGAGTTTGGACGTGATCAGATCTGTCCAGATGAGGGAGTGGAATATCTTAGTCCATTCCAGTTCGTGCTTCGCACTTGACTTGATACCTCGTTGCTTGGAGGATGTGAGAGCTTTCTCCCCTGTTGCGGTCAGCTTCAGTGGTGCCTTTTTCCGACAGGTAGAGTGTTCTTCTTGGCAAGTATGGTGCCCTTTCTGGCAAATGCATTGACAACAGGGAAAAGACAGGAAGCTTGACTCAATTGTGCCCCTAGTTCATTATTTTGACCATTTTTTTTTTTGTTTTGGCTTTCTACTAAAACAATTTTGACCAACATGAGAGTTAGATTAACATGTTTGTTCGATTTTCTGATTTAAAATCATGCAAGTCAGGCTATGAGCACTGAAAATTTTCCAGTTTTAGGTCCAAGAAATGGTTCAGTTTTGGAAAAATGGAATAATTTTCGAGAGAATTAGTCAACCTCAGTAAAAATTCTCAAAAACTATTTTCACAAACGACCACTGCTCAACGAGCACGGAACCTACTCTTGAGATGCACAACCTTAGATCTGAAGGAAAATTGCTCCTTGCTAGGAGGACACTGCATGGCAACGGAAAGTTGCCCCTTGTTTGGACGGCACCGCAGCACATTGAATGGCAACGGAAAGTTGCCCCTTGTTTGAACGGCACCACAGCGCATTGAATGGAAACGAAAAGTTGCCCCTTGTCTGAATGGCCCCACAGCGCATTGTAGTCAGTCCTCAGAGTGACGAACACAACCAAATTCTCGGATACAGAGAAAGCGAAGATGATCAAAACCAGTACATGGGCACAATCAATTTGAAGTGTTTTACGGCTGGACTTCAAAGTGAAGTAGCCTACGTATCCCAAAGATGGGAATCAAGCCTTATGTAGTTCGGGGTTAAGGTACACTCAGGTATTAACCTCTCCTTTTGCGCTCTAACTTTTACCAAGGCCGCCTTTCCGGGTTTTCAACCTTGCGAGCTCTATTTTTCTTTTCTTTTTTATTTCTTTTGTATTTTCTTTTTTCTTTTTCATCTTTTCTTTTTATTTTCTTCATTTTTTTGTCCTCTTTTTTTGCATTCTCTTTTTTTGTATTTTTCTCTTGCTCTAACTTTTGCCTGGGTCGCCCTTCCGGGTTTTCGGCCCAGCGAGCCTCTCAAAGGGTAAAAGTGTAACAAGTCCATATCAAATGGTTTTGAGATCCTGAAGTCATCTGCGTCCAAGAAAATGGTTGTTCGTTCGCTGATAATGCAGGAGTCCATCCAATAGGGGGTTGAATTTGCCCTTAGTGTTGCGGATAGGAACTCAGTTGTTCTTCAGCAGAAACTATCTTCTTTGCTCCCTTCTGGGATTTGGCATTCTTGCCGACCTTCTTTGATTTGTGGAATGATCCATCTTCGGCTCCTCGAGCACATTTGAAATCCTTTGCCCCTAGTTCGAAGGGTGCTTCTGATCTAGCTTTGCAAGTTTTTTTTTTTTGATGACATCTGATCTTCTTGATCTGACTTTCTTGCCTCTTGTTCGAGGGCTGCTTTGAATCTGGCCACCCAGGCCTCACGTTGTAGTTGACCATTGAACATTTCTGAACTTAAGTCCAAGGTTTGACAATGAGGGGTCGAGTCTTGAGGCTGAGAGCGATCCTAGGCTGCACAATCTCAAGAGCGATTCCACACAGGTTTGCGCAGGATCGCGCAAAACATTTTTTTGAAATCTTTTAAGAAAACGACTAGTCGCTCGCGCTGAAGACAGTGTGGGACCAATCTGGATCAAGCCAGGATCCTTCTCAGTACTCATATTAACAAGCATGATCTCGATCATTAAAGGCTTAGCATGCCTCTCTTTCTCTCAAATGATCAAATTTTTACAAAACCCGAGGAATTCTTTCCCCTTTATTTTTATCACAATGTTTCGAACAAAGTTTTAGAAAACTTAGGTCGATGCAATGAGCTCAAGGCACAGAAAAAACACAGCTTCTAGTCAAATACTACCATCTCATTTAGAATTTCTGGCACAACTGGCACACGGCAGAAGCAAACACAAGAGTGTGAAAATCACTGCTGTTCCATTCAAATCTGTTGGCGTAACTGGCTCCTCGACAGAAACAAACTTAAAAGAAAGCAAAAAAAGACAAGCACAAAACAAGCAAGTGATGTCCGAGGTAACACCCCCGGAATCACCCGACTCTAACAAAACAGGACTGACTCGATACAACAAGACAGACCCTTAATCAAAAAGACCGACTCAAAACAAAGAGACAGACTCAAAACAAAACCACCGAACTGACTCAACACCCAAGTCAGAAGCTACAAAAACTAGTATTCACAAATGCTCAAAACAGTGCGTGCCACACGCCATATCTGGAGTAAACTGAGTGCCGCCCGCAGGTGGTTCATCCCTTGATCTCATCACATTATCCCCTACAAGTTCACTAATCAAGTGCCGATAGACTTTGCTGAGCTGGTGCGGCGATGACCTTGTTATCAAACAGATCTTGTACATCGTGGCGAAGACGAAAGCAACTGTCAGTGCCATGACCGGTTTGTTGATGGTACGCACAGTACTTAGTCTGGTCATGCTTTGGAGGGAGAGGATCGGGTAGAGGCCATTGTTCCAATGGTTTCAGATATCCCTTTTGGAGTAAGGCCTCTAGAGCCTTTGACAAAGGCATATAAAGTGGGGGTAAAAACCCTCTTGACTCGAGGCGGATATTTGGTTTTTTGTGAACTACTTCCGGACGCACCGGTGAATGGGGTAGTTATTTTTGATGCGGTAGTGGTAACCATGCCCAGCGGTGGTGGTAACCATGCCCACATCAGAAGATCTTGCAGCTGCATCACCACTGGTGGTCGCATTCGAACTGCAGGAAAATGCCCTCCTAGGCTGCTCCTTCTCCTGGTCAAGAAGGCCCTCCTTCATAGCATCCTCGATCTGTACTCCCATCTCATGTAAGTCTGAAAAGGTGGGGAAGGGGAGAACGATCATTTTCTGCATAAGCTTGGGCTGGAGATTGCGCACAATCATCCGAATTTGATCTTTATCAGTAGGCCTAAGGGTCATCATCGAGGCCTTGGCCCTCCAGCGGGCTACGAAATCAGAAAAACTCTCCTTAGGCTCTTGCCTTGTTATCTCAAGATCACGGGTTGTGACCTCAATTTACGTGTTATAGGAGTACTGCGCAACGAAGGCCTCGGCCATCTCATCCCAGTTCCGTTTGACATCGTCTTCTAATTTTGCGTACCAGATAGCGGCCACACCCGACAGGGTCCGGCCGAATAATGAAAGTTTCTGCAGCCTGGTGAGGCCCATCGGCCTTAGTATGTCCGAAAACAACCGGAGGTGCACTACGGGATCGCCAGATCCATCAAATCGGTCGATGTGTGGCATCTTAAATCTGTCCGGCAGCGTCACAGCTGCGTCGGTATACCCGTCCTCAATGTCCGGAATGGATTTTACTCCCTGAGATTTCTTGAACATGTTTTCTAGCTTGCTCACCTTCAGCGCTGTAGGGTCTAACTCGAACTCAAAGGGTGAATCCGGCAGGTTGATCGGTGCTTTAGACAGCTGGGGTAAGATTGGGGGTCTGTCGGAATGTTCGTATCTCCCTGGACATTTGGTGCCTCCTCGGGTGCTGGAACTCCTGGTGGGGGAGGGGCTTGGTGCGAAGCAGATGCTCCATTTCGCTGTTGCAGCCTGGTGATTAGCTCAGCCTGCTGGGCCATGATCGCAGCCTGTTGTTTGGAAAATTCCGTCTGCCGGGCAGCGTCTTGCTGCATGAGTTTCATACTTTCTTGGAGTTGACGCATCATTTCCTCCATCCCTGCCATGTTCTGCTGTTCCGACTGACTGACTGGTGAGGTGACTAAAAACTGATAAAAACTGAGGCCTCAGCCTGACTATTCCCTGGTAGGATGGATAAGGTCCACCGATCTGGTAACTGCTGAACTGGTGATCTGTGCCCGACTGGCCCTTTTACCCTGCCTCTGGCAAAGGAACACTGATTGCCTTTGAACTGAATCTCCGACCTAACAAAGTCTATCAGCACAAGTCTGATGAACCTCGGGGGATATTGGAGCCTTCTGAAGCTATGGTTCCAAGACTATCCTGACAAAAGAGAAAACAGACAGCATCTCAGCCTGATTTCACCTGAACAGATATGAGCATAGTTGAATGAGTGTGCTCTCTACTGAATTCTGCCCAAAATTCTGCTGGTAAACTGATACCCTCAGGTAAAACTGATTCTTCCAAATATTGATTCCCGCAGGCCTGATACCCAGACTTGCAAACTGATACATGCATTCCTGTAGAGACACACTCTGACAGCACATAACAGATAATTGAGAGCCAAAACACCCCTATGTTAGGGTAGGGTTTCCCTGTCCTATTTTGTCAGGAGCTAGGGTTTCACTACGCACGTAGCGGTTTCAAACAACCTATAATCGGGTAAGCAACCTGTCCTAGCTTAGAATGGTCACTATGGATCCGAATATGCACTACGTCGAATGGTCGAAAAGGGTGCCCCGGTAAAAATCGGGGTTTGTGTTCCCATACTGTCAGAGCCCATAACCGGTCAGCCTTATGGTCATGCCTTGACATGACAAGCCTCCGGCAAACCGTTCAGGAATGGCAGATGGCAAACACGGTGTCCTAGGCGCACCAATGCACATGCAATGCAAAGAAACACATAAGTGCAGTCAAAACAAGATATCATGAGTTCGAGTCAAGTTCTCTATTATCCCCAGCAGAGTCGCCAAAAACTGTAGACGTCCCCAAACGCCCCGGGAGGATGAGTCCCGTTCTGTTCATTTTGGGGTTCACTACAGTTCGGACTCAAATTGTCACGGTTCTTAATCTGAACCAAAGAGTCCAAATCCGGCAAATCGTTTTGAGAAAACAGATTTTTTGAAAGAAGTGCCAAACATGGACTGCTTTGCCAGATACAGAGTCGCCACCTAAATATTTTATTTTTGGAAAATTTAGGAAACCCTGACTCGTTGCCTAAGGCCACGTATCCGTCATCACCAAAGTTGCCTCGGCTCGGAAACTTGGGTACGATTGGGGAAGGTCACTTCGTGAGCACCCCTGCTCGCCCGATCAAAGATCGGCCTCTACTAACCATGATATCTAGTTTTGAAAAACTTTATGCGTTCTTATTCCGGTTATTAGCCTAGATTTACTATGTGATGCGCACAGCATACAAGTATAGATTGAATCGTCTGAATTGGAACAAAACATTTCATGTTTATTTTTTAAAGTGGTTTGATGTTGCTACCCGCAAGTAGGCTAAGACGTGGATTTGCCACCCTCGGGTGGGCTTAGAAAAACATGATTTTGCCACTATCTAGTGGGCTTAAAACTCACAGTCAATGCATTTATTCCAATTCAAATAATCCAACCTTCACCACAGGCATTCAGGCAGTTATATCACATAAGCATATAGCCTCATGGTAAGCATGCTATCATGGTAGTCACTCACACACATGCAAGGATGCTAAAGCATAAACACTTACCGAGTACTCCAAGCCAAAGCAAAAGCTATGTTAGAAATCCATGCATGATCCTAACTATACAGAAATGCTTAATGCAACACATGCAAAATGCAACTAAGATAGGCTCGGCTATTCTAAAGATGGCATGTGAAATGCTACAACTAACATGTATTCAACTTGGAATTGAGATACAAATGCAGTTAGCATGATGTGCCGAGCCCGGTGCATGCAAGACAGATGAATGAATGCAAACATGCTATCATACTGTATGCTAATTGAAACATGCCCTAATCTAACCATCATAACCTGATAAATAAAAGGGAGAAAGACGTGGGGTTGGAAGACATACATCACACACACGCACACTTATTACAACATTGCCCTCGCGCAGAGGGTCCGAATAAATAATACAGTCCCAAATGAATAAATAATACAGTCCCGAATAAATACAAAATCCTAATTAATTAACACATTAATCTAGGAAAGTAATAAATTGCACGTAAATCCGTGGACCACCTCAGCTCTGTTCCAGATGATGAATGATGCATGCTTGAATTTGCCTTGCGCGGAAATCCCTTGCGATGCCCCGGTTTGCCTCTGTTTGCAATTTTTCTTGGGATGTGCGCCAAGCTCTGGAAGGCTACTGATTTCTGATTTGCTGCAACAGAGAGCAACAAAGGGGCATGGCAAAGTATTTTCATATATGTATGCATGACTACTCTTCAGGGAGTGTAGTCCTCGATCCTCATGCCACCAATCACGCATCTCGCTGCATGATGACCGAGGAGTCGATTTGCACGACTCAATATGAAATGAATGCACATATGGACACAACAAGGCCTAAACTCCATCATGAGTAATCCAGAATGTCGGCGACAGGGAATTGAGACACGTTCCGTCACTCGGAGTACGAAACGTCCCTCGTTTCCCGTGCTCGGGCTAACTCCTATCCCAAACACAATGCGATATGCATGACATGCATGAATGCAATCCTAACATGCGACCTAGCATACACAATGCTATGAAGTGGCATACACAATGCATGATGTAACGAGGCATACACAATGCTCTAACATACAACCTAGCATACACAATGCTGCGAAATGAAATGGTATACACAATGCACGATGGACTTACACCAACATGAGTGGACCTCAGCCACACTCACATCAGTAGCCATTAGGTGAAAATGAGACTCTCGAAATGCGTGCACGCATGCACGCAAACCGAGGACCGAACCTAAGACAACAAATGCCACTCTACCAAAGCATGGCAAGGCATGGAACATGGTATGCAAACATGCAAATTTCAGTGCTTAAATATGATACAAAACAGCCCCGAATCATGGAAACATGGCACCCGATGCATGGAATGAACCCCGAAATTCGAAACTAGGCACATGGAATGACTTACAGCTATACAAAGCATGCATTATTTGATCATGAAGCATGAAGACAGATGCAAGACAGTCCCAAAATATGCATATTTCCAGTTTATAACAAGTCCCAAAAATGAATGCAAGTAGGGCTAATCTATCATGCAAAAATGGCCCTAAAAGAGAGATTAAACATAAGGGGACAGCAGCTGGCCTCAAATGGAAAAGAGCCCTTCAATAAAGCTGAAGAGGGGCTCAAAAAAAGGCACTTTACAGTTTACATCAAGCCACGAAAATAATCACAAATAAGGCCAAACTATCATGCAAGAAAAGGCCTAAAAGAGGGGTAAACAGACAAGTGGCAGCTTCTGTTCTCAAACAGAGGAGAGCCCTTAAACAATGTTGAAGAGGGGCTCAAAACAAGATATTTTACAGTTTATGGAAAGGTCCAAAACAGCTTACAAATAGGCCTAAAATACTATGCAAAAGTAGGCCTAAAAGAGAGTTAAAGGGGCAAGTGACAGCTTCTGTTCTCAAACAGAGGAGAGCCCTTCAACAATGTTGAATAGAAGCTCAAAACAAGATGTTTCACAGTTTATGGAAAAGTCCAAAACAGCTCAAGTGTAGGCCTAAAATACTATGCAAAAATTGGCCTAAAAGAGAGATAAAGAAGCAAGTGATAGCAGGAGGCCTCAAACAGAGGAGAACCCTTCAAAAATGTTGAAGAGGGGCTCAAAATAAGTTTTTTTAATAGTTTATGGAAAAGTCCAAAACAACTCAAAAATAGGCCTAAAATACTATGCAAAAATAAGGCCTAAAAGAGAGTTAAAGAGGCAAGTGATAGCTGCTGGCCTCAAACAGAGAAAGACCCTTAATCAAACATGAAAAGGAGCTCAAAATATGACTATTTACAGTTTAGGTCGGAGCCCAAAAATGCTAGCAAGTATGGCTTAGATACAAAAGCAAAACAAGGCAAGAAAAGATGAGGAGAAGACTCACCCTTGAAGACCAATGAACCAGTAGCTTTTGGTTGAAGAAATGGCGCTCCTAACCTCTGGAAATAACCTCCAAGTTTCTGGAATGGAGTATGGAGGTGTGGTGCTATGAGGTGGTATAGAAATGGTCCAAGAACAAAGGTGTTTTGAGGCTTGGAAGAGAAAGAGAGGGAGGATGAATGCATGAGCCCAAAACCAAATCTTGTAACCCTGAAAAATTGAGCTGGGGGGTCTGGTTTTATAGAGGGAGGAGTGGAGGAAGAGGGGGGAAAACCAATTCAAATTTCCCCCCCCCCCCCCCAAAAGGGCAGACCCTCGGGCAGGGGTTTGGTGCAAAACAGCTGGCACAGCTGGCATCCACTCAATCTGTAGAATACTCCGGAAGGTCGTCGGCTAGCAAAATTGGTCGGTCGGCTACTTTAATTGGTCGGTCGGCCATCTGTTCTGGTCGGTCGGCCATCTATTTGGTCAGTCGGCAGAATGTTTGGTCGGCCGGCAGGAAAAATCTGCTCTGCAGGTCCAACTTCAAATGGGCATAACTCCTTTGTATGAACTCCTTTTCAGGTCATTCTTGTGTCCAAATTGAAGCCCCGGAAGTAAGATTTCCAATGGAACCAGTCTTGTATCAAAATTCCAACTATGAAAAAAGTTATGCTTATTTTGGTGAAGGTTGCTCAGTTTCGGTCCAACCGGGATGATGCCCAACTTCAACCAATCATATCTCCCCCATCCGGACTCGGCCGTAGGAGATTCTTGAGTGCAAAACGAAGCCCCCGAAGTCTTCTTTCCAACGGTGGTGGCCTCATAACTTAACCTAGAGTGCATAGACAGATAAACCTGATTTAGCGAGAACTGCTCGTCTCTCTCTTAGCGATTCTTGCCTATCTTCTTCTCCAACTTGGTTTCTTCTCTCTTCCCCTTCTTTCTTCAACTTCAAACCCATAAGCAAGGTGTTTTGAAAGATTTTTCAAGGATTTCATCTCTCTTTTATTCATTTCCACTTTGTCCTTGCTCGGTTTATCAAAAAGCGCATCATTTGACAAAATGTGAGCCTCGGAACATTGTAGAAACTTTATTTCAAAAATGTTTTGAAAGAGAGGGTTCTAAGGTCTAAAAACCCTCCAAAATAACTTTGGTCCAAAATGGGGTGTGATGTTGAGATTTGTCTCTCCTTGCCGAAAAAACTGAACCTTTGCCCTGCACACCTTTCTCCACCAAGTAAACCATCAGTAACGCCCAAGTCTTGAGGGCGGTCAAAAATGGGGTGTCTACACCATTCACTTATCAAGAATTTCTACAGCATTTTGTATGGCTCAAGTCAGAAAAGAGATGGAAATCAAGAGAAAGGGGATATGCAATTGGTAGAATGTACTTTGCCAGTCCTAATTGTGGTGAAAGATTTTATCTGCGTTTGTTACTAACTGTTGTCAAAGGCCAAAGTTGTTTCGGTCTTTGTGCATAGTCGATAATGTTGTGCATGATACATTTAAATTAGCATGCGTTGTAAGGGGGTTTTAGAAGATGATGAAGAATGGATACAATGCTTGAAAGAGGCCGCAGTTATGAAAACTGGATACCAATTGAGGAGATTGTTTACTATTATTCTTGTCCAATGCTCTCCACTAAATCCATGTGCATTATGGAATCAATTCTCAACGCATATATGAGATGATCTTGCACATAAAATTCGTACATTGTTTTCCATTTCTAACCCAACTGAGGCTCAAATTGAAGATTATGGTCTCCATCTTTTGAATCAAATGCTTCATGAATCAAGAAAATGTTTAATTGACTTCCCACCTATGCCACAACCTACTGCAAATTGGAGTGCAGTAGTTGGTAATCAATTGATATTCGAACATCAACAACTACAGAATGAGGCACAACAGGCAGATCCACAAATTACTATTGATTGTCTCAACAATGGACAATAGAATGCTTATAACACAATCACTTCTTCAATTTTTCAAAATAAAGGAACTGTTTTCTTTTGTTAATAGGGGTGCTGGAACAGGGAAAACATTTATGTACAATACGATTGCATTAAAATGTCGCAGCCTTGGACATATCGTTGTTACTGTGGCTTCATCTAGAATTGCATCATTGTTATTGGCAGGAGGTCGCACTGCACATTCAACATTTTCCATTCCGTTAGATGTCTTGGAAAATTCACTTTGTGGGTTTACCAAACAATCATTACAAGCTGAGTTGTTTAGAGAAACAAAACTCATAATTTGGGATGAAGTTCCTATGTAACATAGACATTGTGTTAAGGCAGTTGATCGTACATTGAGGGATATTCGTGATAGTGAAAAGCCATTTGGGGGTATTACTGTTGTTCTTGGTGGAGACTTTCGACAAATCTTACCAGTTATACCCAAAAGAATTCGTGAGCAAATTGTGAATGCATCATTAAGACACTCTATTATATGGAAGCATACACATATCTTAACTTTGGATTTGAATATGCGCTTGAATCGTGGAGACCATAAAAATCCTATTTTTGCAAATTTCTTGATAGAGGTAACACTACTTTAACCTTTTTCTTTATTATATAGATTATTTTAAATTAATAAATTGTGTTTACACTCATAATTTTTTTAATTGATTTCACTTTTTTTAGATTGGGACTAATCCTCAAGAAATCATCAACCTTCCATCAACAATACACAAATGTCAAGATTTGAATGAATTACTCTCTACAGTTTACCCACAGTTGAATATGATAAAGACGTCGACCCCAACATTTTTAACTGAACGCACCATTCTATCTGCGCGTAATGATGATGTTAGTGACATTAATACTACTGCATTGAATATATTTCCAGGGAGATTATATACTTATTTTGCAGCAGATAAAATGTCTGAAGATAATGAAATTGATCCTACCATTACGAATAGATATCCTAATGAATATTTAAATTCATTGGATCCTCCCGGACTACCAACTTTTAAGTTAGAGTTGAAAGTGGGTTGTCCTATAATATTGTTAAGAAATATTGCACTGAAAGATAGACTATGTAATGGTACAAGATTGATGGCTACTAGGTGTGACACTCGCATAATTGAAGCTCAAATTTTTACTGGAGAAAAGTTTGGCAATTTGGCATTCATACCAAGGATATCTTTAACACCATATTCTTCAGAAATGCCTTTCCAAATGACAAAACGTCAATTTCCAGTCTGATTAGCATATGCTTTGACCATTAATAAAGCTCAAGGACAATCTGTGAAATTTGTTGGGGTTGATTTGCGCATACCAATGTTTAGCCATGGCCAATTATATGTGGCATTGTCCAGATGTACATCCTTTGATCGTATAAGTATTCTCCTCTCTAAAGATAGTTTGGATTCTACTACAAATATTGTTTATCCTAAAGTGTTGTTGTAGTGTTCCATGTTCATTAAATCATGTTTTATCAAAAGGTAACCATGTAGATTTATTTCTATTGATTATATATATATATATATATATTAATAAAATTTCAATCTAATAATAATTGGAAATATGGATTTTTTTAGGATTGGATCGAAAAATTTATGGAGCTTAAAAGGAGAAATACAACTAGCTTGGTAATTTCAATCTCAAAGTATTTTGATATGTATATTTCCAACAAATATACCAATCTATATTTTATTTTTATTTTTATTTTTTTGTTTCCACAAATTACCAGATTGTTGTGCATGTTCCTCATTGGGAATACATACAAGTTGATACAAAGACTTTTTCGAAAGTAATGAGCAGGAAGTTTGGGCAAACGCATGTTTGAAGGCATGTTATTGACACATCTTCTGTAAAGCATACATATTCTGGAAAGTTTTACTCACTTTTTTTTTTTTATGAAGTTTTAACCCACTCTTTTGGTGTATGACAATATAATGTTTATTTTCTTATGTAGTTATAATTTGATTGGCAGAAGTAACACTAACTGGTGTGCATTTTAATTTTAATTTCTTTTAAATTGCAGAGCATTGGCTGGTGGGCATTATTTGCAGTGTGTTTGGTAACGTTTACGTTTTCAGTTTATATTTACAAAAATTTTATAAACTAGTTTTTGTTTATTTTTTGTTTATTTTTAGAAAAACATAAACTGCAAACGCGTTTGGTAATTGACAAAATGTTTAAAAAAATTTAAATATATAAAAAGAGTGAGAAATAGCAAGTGGTGGCAAGTGGCGGCAAGTGGCGGCGGAAGACGGTGGTGAAAAGTGATGACGGTGGGTGGTGGGTAGCTAGTGGTGGCGGGTGGGTGGTGGTGGTGGTCGTGGTGGGTGGGTGGGTGGGTGACGGTGGCGGGTGGTGGGTGGTAGCGAGTGGGTGGTGGTGGTGGCGGGTGGCAGGTGGGTGGCGGATGGCGGGTGGTGGTGGCGGGTAGGTAGTGGGTGGTGGTAGTGGGTGGGTGGGTGGGTGACGGTGGCTGGTGGTGGGTGGTAGCGAGTGGGTGGTAGTGGTGGTGGCGGGTGGCGGGTGGTGGTGGCGGGTGGCGGGTGGTGGTGGATGGTGGCAAATGGGTGGTGGGTGGGTGGGTGACGGTGGCAAGTGATAGGTGGTAGCAGGTGGGTGGTGGTGGTAGTGGTGGTGGCGGCGGTGGCCGGTGGTGGGTGGTGGCGAGTGGTGGTGGTGGGTGGGTGACGGTGGCAGGTGGTGGTAGTAGTAGTGGTGGGTGGTGGCAGGTGGGTGGCGGGTGGATAGCAGGTGGGTGGTGGGTGGTGGTGGTGGCGAGAGGTGGATGGTGGTGGCGAGTGGGTGGTGGGTGGTGGTTGCGGAAGACGGTGGTGGAAAATTGTGGCGAGTGGTAGCTAGTGTTGGGTGGTAAAAAAAAAAAAACTGAAAACTCAAAATGGAAACACATTTTTTGTGTTTTCATTTTTTGGCCAAATTTATAAACTGAGACCACTGATTTATAAATCAAAAATTTTACCAAACAAATTTTTATTTGAGTTTTTTAAATTTTTGTAAATGTAAACAGAAAACAGAAAATGTAAGTGTTACCAAACGGCACCTTGATATTTATTTATTTTTATATATTTGATTTGTTTGGAATTGTAGAGTATAGTCTATTAAATATATTTTTATAATTGAATTTTAATCTTAAATTTAAATAATGTTGCGATTATAATTATATTATAATCCTAACATTATTTACACTGTGCCTTCAGGTACAGACATACGCTAGTATATATACAATGGGGAGTTGGATTGTCTGTTGTGGTTACCTACAGTGGCTCCTGAGGTGGTCCAAAATGACGCCGTTTTGGACCCTTTTTTTTTTTCCTCCTTCTTTTGCTTTTGATCCTCTTTTTCTTCTCTCTTAGCTCTCAAATCAAAGACAATGACAACGACAACAGCAACGGCAACAGTCACGAGCCCCTCCCAATGCCAGCGACGATGGTGCAGTAACAACGACAACGACCATCCCCACCCTCACCCGCTCTTTCCCAACCCCTCCCAATGCCATTGCTGTCGAGCCATGACTACCATGAGCCCCTTTTTCTTTATTTCTATCTCGATCTCAGCTTGCCATCACCAGATCGGCTGCACTCTATCTCGACGCTCTCCTCCTCCTCCTACTCTTCTTTTCTTCTTTTTCACTAAAATCAACCACCTTCACTAAAATCAATCCACATTCAGTGATTTAGAAAGAATCCCCAAACACAAATCAGGAAATCAAACAAATCAAACCCACAACCACAATACTAAAACCCCAAAACCAACCTAACGAAAATGATTAATTTCAACAAACAAATGATCTATTGGTTGCTATGATTTGTGGAACCCTTCTTGGAATCATCCTAAAATTGTTTTTATAATGCAGTTTTCTTGTTTTTAACTTTTAGCATCAAGAAATGTGAAAAGTCATAGGCTAAGAGCCCAACTCCATCAATGGTGGTTCTAAGAACTTAATAGATGCGATTTCTTTCGATGAAGAGAGAGAGAGAGGTTGAGGAACTTGACAGTTTCTTCTTCTCAAAATTTATTTTATTTTTTTTAAAGTTTCACCCCAAAACGACGTCGTTTTGGGGCATAGCAGGAAACCACGGCAAGAAACTAAGGCAGAAGATCCAGACTCATCGAATGGGTAGTTTGGTCTTTTTACACTAGCTTGTCCTTATGGACAAAATGTTTTAGTACTTGGACCTACGGATAACAAAAATTTTAATTTGGATTTTTGACCTAAGCACCCTTGATTTTCTTTTTTAATATCATTTTTCAATTATTCATACATATTAGATATAAAATATATAAAATTTAAATTAAATATAACTATTTTATAATAAATAATTTCATGTTAAATAAAAAATTAAATATAAATTAATATTAAGATATTAATAAAATAGACAAAAAATAAAAAATTTTAAAAAATAATTTGATCCGTGCAATACACATAATTAAATACATTCTACCTTATTTATTTATTCATTTGTATATCGTGATTTTTTTTTTTCAAATATCATAGTAATTAAATTATAATTATATATATATATATATATAATAAGTATTTCTCAAATAGAATCTATATAAAATTGATTATTATAATTAAAATTGAATTTGTATAGAACTTTATTATATATAAATTGAAAAGACATGTTATGATTTTTTTAGGGAAAAAAAATTTAAATGGGCCATATATAAATAAAAAAAAATACTACTTATATATATATATATATATATATATATCTGTCTATCTATACTATATATATAACTAAATGTAGTGATCTCTTAAAAAATTTCAAATTCTCAATCCTAACATCTCATTAAACTGTTTTCTAGGTGGCACATCTATTCTTTTCTCATTCTATTTTCCTATTTTTTCTTCTTTTTTAATATATTTTGTTTCACTTTTTAATTACTTAGGGCATGGATATATATAATATCATATGGATAGAATTTTTTTCAAACTATTTATAGATAAAAGATGAGTTTGACTCTAATTCAAATTCCTGCATCAAATTTATATCCTACTCAAAGATATTTCAAAAAAAAATAAATAAATCAAACTATAAATCTCAAAACCTTGCGTCCATGACAATATGAAATTGGGCAAAAATATTGGAGAACAGAAGAACCCTGCAAAGAAATTAAACAGGTGATTTAACCAATTTTGCAAGATTTTTCTTATGTGAAAAGAAATACATATTTGAAATCTCATATTATGTTTTTTGCTTTATTTTTTCTTTTGCAGTTTTTGTTTGTTTGTTTTAGTTTTGGTTTATTTTGTGTATTTAATTTTTTTTTTCTCCATAATCTAAGTTAGTTGTTGAAATTATAATAATGTAGTAGATGCGTTTATTTCTCCAAAATTTATTATTCATTTTTTTAAAATTTTACAACTACAAGGTATAGAGAAAAAAGAAGAAAAAAAGTAGCAATGGCAACAAAGGACTAAAAGACCAATACAAAGAGTGATGTTTTGTGATGCAGTTGGAGTTTACCCACTTTTTTTTAGAAAAAATGTACCAATTGAGAAGAGTATTTGGAACATATTCACGAGTTTGAAAGAAGTTTTTATTCAATCTCATTTATTTTTTATTATATTTTGTTCTTCAATTATATTAATTTATGTGTTCGATTTTGTTGTAATATATAAGGAGGGCACTCAATTTAAATTCAAACGTAAATAAACTTAATTATGTAGTAGCTCTAAAATATTTTTGCTTATATTCTTATTTTTTTTATTTGAGATCTTCATGAGTTTAAATTTGATTCTTTGCATATACGTAGTGAGTAGGATTAAGTTTTTAAATGATAAATTTCTCTTTTGCAGTAAAAAGTTAACTGCACAAAGGAATATTTGAAGCACAAGATTGGATTTCAAAATCCTTAATGAATATACAAATAAATTACTTCGTTTTCAACTCATAATACTCTTTATATATATATATATATGTATAATGAAAATTAATTGTAGATAAGGTCATTTGGATCCATTCGAAGAGCAAAAACTCAATATACATGCTTTTTACTTAATTAATAGTTAATAGTTAATTTCAATTATATTATTGAATGTCATGTAATTTTTAAACAGATTGGATTCAATATATGAAAACTTCAATAAAAGTTTGGTTAATTTCTAATAAACAAAATTATTATTCAACTATGTTTGTATTGAAATTATAAACACATTACATATTAATGATCAAAATTTTAAAATTTAATTTGAATAGATATGTTTTATGTATTTAGACAAAAATCATAAGTAAGAAACTTTTTTCTATGATTGTTGAATTTTATATTCACATGTCACTGCCACAGAAATATTCATATCATGCTCGTTCTATGGTTAAGACTTTATTATTTAAAATAAATGATTATATTATCATATAACATAAAGTAAAAATAAAACAAACTGAGATGTTAAAAAAAAAGTGATGCTATTTTTTTTTTTTATTATTTAGTAGCTTCAAAATAAGAAAGTTGTTGAAATTTATAGGTTATAGACACAAAACAATTTTTTTTAAAAAAATAAAAAAGGGATCCTTGAATTTTGTTTGTAATTAAATAGCTTTAGTATACCAAAACTGTTAAAAATAGAGTTAAAATTTGTATAATAAGATAACATAAAGGAAAAATTGGTCTAAGGTCCCTCTCCTAATTTTAGTAATGGAAGAGATCCACAATATTATTTTATGATGTCCAAAGTACCTCTTCCTCTTTCGTACGCAGCAATTTCTTCTTCCTTCTCTCCGATTCACTGAGATTGAAGTTTCGAAATAATCATCACTTCTCGGAAGCTTCGTGATCTTAGCCGTTTCGACCTCTTTGCAACTCAAATCAACGTTGAGATCCAACATCTCTGTCTCTGTCTCTCTAAGTTTAGAGTTGTTTGTGATAGAGATCTTGAATTAGAGAGTCTGAGAGTGATTTGAAGGTTGTAGAGAGCATTGATATATTTGAGTTTGAGGAAACGCAATTAGAATCAGAAAAGAAGATTACAGTAATATCAATGAATTATAGAGATTGGAGAATCTGAATTCAATGAATAAGACACTAAAATCACGAGAAAACTGTGGGTGAGGAGGCTTTGTCTGCGTCTGTGTTTGTATCTGTGAGTATGAGTGTAACGCTAATGTAACGGCCATTGGTGAGGTTTCATGGAAAAGAAGAGAGACAGATGTCTAGAGAGAAAGAGAGAGAGAGAGTTGGTTGTGGTTGTGGATTTAGCGATGGAAGACAAGTGGAGCAGAGATCTTCGGTATCACAACAGTCCAAAGCAAGAGTTGAAGATCATGTCTTTCTCTCTCTCTCTCTCTCTCTCTCCACCCCTCTCATTTCAAATTTCAAATCTTTATAGCTTCTTCATTCAAACCCAAAGAAAATTCAAATTTCTCAGGATTCATTTTGACCAATTGAAGGCCGGTGAAGTTAGAGAAATTTTAAATTTCTCTGGAGTGTTGAGTCCAAGAGAGGCAAAGAGGGCAGAGAAGTCTAGAGAAAATTTAGTTCAAACCAGAGATGGACCAACCCCAATTTTCTCTGAAGTAAAGCACTAGAAACAAGAAAATTTCTCTAGACCAACCCAATTTTCTCTGCAGAGCACTAGTTCAACCTAGGGAATTTCTCTGGACCAACCCAATTTTCTCTGAAGCAGAGCATTAGTTCAACCTAGAGAAAATTCAGTCCAAATGAGAGAATTTCTCTGGACCAACCCAATTTTCTCTGAAATAGAGCACTAGTCCTTATTGTTATCCAGAGAAATTTGGAGTTTTCTCTGTGATGTGTTCAGAGAAATTTGAAATTTTCACTGTGATTTGTCTAGAGAAATTCTCTGAATCGAATTTTCTCTAGATCGAATTTTCTCTGGATTGATGTTGAGGGACCTAGACATCATGAAAATATTGAGTGTCCTTTATGCTATAAAATCTTAATACCAGGGACCTTAAAAAAATTTCCCTAACATAAATGTTTATTTTTTAACTACACAAAATTTAATTTTAAAAAAATTATAGATTGCATTTAACTCTTATATAATTTTTAACTTACTACGGTTCTTATTTTTGAGTTCTTTTTTTACAAATTTTAAAAAATTATAGATTGCATTTAACTCTTATATAATTTTTAACTTACTGCGGTTCTTATTTTTTAGTTCTTTTTTTACAAATTTTAAAAAATTATAGGTGGCATTTTATTCTTATCTAATTTTTGAACTATTATTCTCTCCGGTTCTTATATTATTAGAGTTGTATTAGATGTTGTTTTTCTTATCAAGTTTATCTTATCTTATTTTTGAATTTTTAAATTTCAACTTTGATTTTTTTTTTTTTTTCAATCTTCATTTGATATTTACTAAATTTCTCTCTACCTCATTTTTTCTAGGATTTATCTAAATTTCACTTTCTATATCCTTATAATTTATCTTCACATTTACACTTGATTTTTTTTTTAAAAATCTTTATCTTATATTTACAAGATCTACTCTTACTCTTGATTTTCAATTAAGTTTATTCTTTTTTTAGGATTTATCTGATTTTCACTTTTTATATTCTTATAGTTTATCTTCAAATTCAACCTTAATTTATTTTTATTTTTATCTTATATTTATAGAATCTCACTTTGACCTTTTCTTTTTTAGTTGAGATCAATCAAATCTATTATTTAAGTACCTATCTAAATTAATATCATAAAATTTTGTTATTAATTTTTAACATATTTAGTATTATTTACCACCTTTTATTACTTGCCCTTATATAGTACGGGTTACCACTAGTATATATATATATATATAACCAAATGTAGTTGTTTTGTCAAAAGCCTCCAAATATTTATTCCTAAATTTTTATAATTTTAAAACACTCTCTTTCTTACGTGGCAACTTTCTTTGATTGCCTTTCATGTTTTCTATTTTTCTTCATTTTTTATTTGTTTGATTAATTAAAATTAAAATTAATTTCATTACTTATGGATAAAGATTTGAATTTCAAAATTCCTCCATATAGATAAACATATAAAAACTGAAATTTGATTTTATAATCTACAGATAAAGATAAAAAATAAACAATTAATTTTAAAAAATTAATTTCATAACTTATAGATAATTTAAAATTTCTTCCCATACATAAACAAATAAAAGTTGATAAATAACTTATAAAAATTAATTTCATGGCCTACAAATAAAGATAAAGATTAAATAACTGATTTTTTAAAAAAAAAAAACAAAATTACTCTCTTTCCCCCCCCTCATTTCGTACTTTAATTAATTTCATTATGGATAAACATATAAAATTCATAAATAATTTATGAAAATTTATTTCATGACCTATAGATAAAGATAAAAAATTTTAAAATTATTTAAAAATAATAATTTCATGACATAGATAAATAAACATATAAAAATTGATAAATAATTTATAAAGATTAATTTTGTGGCCTACAGATAAAGATAAAGATTAAATAATTGATTTTCAAAAAATTAAAATAATAAAATTTAAATAAAGATATGATTTGTTAATCTATATATCTATCAAAAACATATATATCTAAATCTTTATTTTGATTTACTCATTTTTTTTTCTCCTATCACATATTATCTTTTTTTATTTTAAATTTTTTATCTTATGAAATGCTCTTATCTATAACGTCTTATCTCCTATTAAATTTTTAACCTTCTCTTGATAATTTTTATTATTCGTTATTATCTACCAAATGATAAAGATTATTAAAAAAAAAAATTATCGCTCTGAAGGAGGATAGTATTAATAATGAAATAATAAAGGCTACATGGGAGAAGGTAGTACAAAAATCTCACAAAATTAATTTTCTTCACTATATTTATAAAAGGTAATAATTTGAGATTCTTTCTATTAGTTATTAAAAATAATTTGCATTAGATCATTGTTATGTTTTTTTTAAAATTTTTTTTATAAGACTGTCATTCGTTATAGTATTTCTTCAATCCCGTCTCTAAATTCTCTCTTTGAAATTTTTATTTTTTCAATAATTAAGTTTAGAATCAATTTCTTATCAAATTTGTTTTCTTGATCCTTATTTTATTGAAGGATCGAGACGAATAAAATTTTCATATAATATATGAAATTAATGAATATAATACAAAGATGAAAGGGAAGTACTACATATTTGTCAATATCTCTATGTTATTATTATATCGATTATACTATCAATTTAGAGCTCATATGATTCAATTCAATGCTCATGACTCTATTTGTATTTGATCATTTTTTCGTTGAGTAACCGATATAATTTTTTTTTTGGTATATAATGATTAAAGCTATCATTTGTTATATTTTTTCAAATACAATTCAAATAATTTTTTATCATTTTTTTTATAAATAAAATGGATTAAAACTATTCTCTTATATAATTTTTATAATACTATGACATTCTTATCTTGATTATTTTTTTTAAAATGACGTAGGGACTATGCAAGTATTATTCAAACTATGGAGAATGATTTATATTTTGATATGATATGAGTGTGTATTGATAGAGGAAATCAAAGATAGAGAGTTGCTAATATAATCAATTAATGATTTGTTTGAGAAGTTCTTTTTATAAGCAAGGCAACAAACTTAGATTAAATTTTTTTAAAAACTACTTATAAATTATAATTAAAAGTTGATATTTATTCATAATTTGATCCCACAATGATAATATACACCACTGATTTAAAAGTCCATGTAAATTTATATATAGAGTATAGATATTATCAAGTGATTGTGATACTATTATTCTCAACAATTTTTATAATTAATAATTTCTTATGCATATCAAATTTTATTGTAAAATTTTGTGGGTTAATTATTGTTAACATCTACCTAGATGGCTTAATATTATGGCTTGTCGCTATTAAGATATAATTTAAGATTAAGATGATTTATTTATCATACAAAATATATATAGTCTATTTTTTCGTGCATCGCACGGGTTACCGCTAGTATATATATGATTGTGATGTAATGGGTGTTTAGACGCTTGAGATGGTGAGGGTTCAACTCTTACAAGAACAACGTTTTCAATAAGGGAATTAGATGTTCTGCCAATTGGGCATCTTACAACAGAAGCCTTGTTGAGCTCATTTGGCATCTATTTTAGTGATAATATTATAAAATTATTATAGTTTTATAAAAAAAAAGTTATAATTATAATTATTAATATTTATAAAATTTACCACTTATTTGTAATTTTTTTAAATTTACACTAAATTGAAAAAATTTCTTAATTTTAAAACCATCCTAGCTGCAAACCCACCTAACGTGAAAAGTCAATTTCGATGGAACAAAAAATAAAAAATTACAGCAGGTACATATAATTCGAGAAGCAAAGGAGTCGATAATTGAAGTTTGGAGACTTAGGTCTCGTTTGGCGAATACATGTTTTAGTCAAAAATTACTATAAGTTGTCACATTACTTTCTCTATTTTTTCGGTACATCTTTTCGTAAAAAGTTAAAAAGTTACTAAAATAACTTATTCCCAAACGAGGCCTAAGAAAAGGAGATTAGGTGGTGTATTAGAAATGAGGTAGTTTTTTTTTTTTTTAAAGACTTGTTGCATGTAAGATATTATAATGAAATCTAATGAATTACAATCATAATAATGGCCCCGTTTGGTAGAGTTGTGGGAAAGTAATTATAACTTATAGCCTAACAGCTTATAGCTTATAACTGTAAACATAAGCTGATTTTTGACTTATAAATTAAGCTTCTCCTCCTTCACTCAAAGAATAAGTTGATTTTTGACAAAAACCTATAAGTTGTATTGTTAAGCTGAACCAAACACATCAAGATAGCTTAAATTAAGCTAAAAACTGAAATAAGCTGAAAATAAGCCCTACCAAACAGGGCCTATAAAAGATAATACACACTTTTAAAGAGAAACTCTCAAATTGAGAGAGAAAGTCCCGAGTAATACACGAAAAATAAGATTTACACGCAGGGAGAGAGATTCGAACTACTGACCTTCTAGTGAGGTGCAGGAGTTCTGCCCAACAGGACTAACCCCGTTGGTTAAAGGAGGTAGTTAGACCTATTTTGGGAAGCTTATCGGCTTTTTGACTTTTTTGAATTATATCATCTCTCTATTTTTTTACATATTTTTTCAATATATATATATATATATTAAAAAAAAAACTGACTTTTTAACCTACTTCTTAGGGGTTGTTTGGAATGTTCTAAATAAATGCAGTTTTTTACTTTTTATGAAATATGGGCTGGGTTGAAGTGATGTGGTAGAGAGGTGATGTGACTTAAATAAGATGATGTGACTTAAATAGGATAGTGACTTTTTGACTATTTTAGGCGATGCCAAACAAGGTCTTAAAATAGGCCTTAGTTATGAGGTTGTAATGAGGGTGGGGAGACGATCGATTATAGAAATATGGTCGAAAGGTACACAAATGACCAGAAAAAAGGGACAAAATAGAAAAACTGATGCGTTATGAAACAACAGTATAGTGAATGATGTGACAAATTATAATTGAAGGGAATTTTTGTTTATATATTTTTTGAAGATTATAGTAAAAAAAAAATGATCATATTTTAAATGGCAAAATCGTAGTTTATTAGAAAAAAAAATAATAAATGCGTGTGTTAGAGGTTGTGTATATTTTCAATTTGGAATCTAAATCAGGTTGGAGAATATTGTTGGGCCTCCGTATGTCAATTACAGAGTCCGCATCGATAATCTGAACCGTTCAATATGTAAAACTCGTCGATTATTTTTTCCCTACAAAACATCACGTTGATCCAATAGTAATAACTACTTAATCTGATCACATTTGTGACAACGGTAAGTATGATTTTCACAATAAATTGTTTACACAAATTTGATATGATCAAATGACTCTCGATACCGGATTAACATGATTTTATACAAAAACAAAATACTCAATAAGGTCTACATATTAAATAGTTCGAATCATTAATGAGGGTTCCGTGCACGGAACCCCAATAGCACCCTCCAATTGTTATATCCAACTGCAGAGAAGCCTAACCGTGTAAATGGTCAACATCGACACCCTTAAATTTGCAGACTCGAAAAATGGGTCAAAGTCTAATGACGCGGGCAAGAGAGAAATTTGTAGGAAGCTTCTGAAGAAATTGGAAGATATCTGAAATGCCCTTCAATAGCTTCAACGCAGAGAACCCTTTTGGTGTTATTTTCAAAGGGGGTACTATGGTCAATGTACGAGAAAGTGGGTAGTTAATTTTCGCATCCCGCGTCCTACTCCTAATAGGATATGATTGCAGAATCAAATTGGCCAACAACTTGTAGTTGACAAATTCATAATAAAGAGGTATAGAGAGGAAGAGCAGGCCATTGAGTTTGTTGTTGGGTTTTGATTCATAATAAAGAGGCAGAGAGAGGAGGAGCAGGCCATTGAGTTTGTTGTTGGGTTTTGATTTTGTGTTGAAGTTGGAAGAATGGGAGATGAAGGAGGTTGCAGGCCATTGGGATTCTTGTTGGGATTGCCTTTTGCTCTAGTTGCATTAGTTCTATCTCTAGTTGGTGCTGTTATCTGGGTTTTGGGGTAAGCATATTCGCTATCAATCTCTCAATTTCACTTTTGTTCTGTATCTTGTTTTCCTCTCTTTTCTCCTTCATCCAATCTTGTATGCTAAATGATTTAATTTTAATTTTAATTTTTCAGAAAAACCTTTTGGTTTTGCCTCTCAATTGACTGATTCTCATATATGCATAATAATGCATTGGACTAGTCAACTGATTTAACTTTTAGTACATATCCTGCAATATGATGTTTCTTTTCCCCTTTTCTTTTTGCGATAATTTCCTCTTTTTTTAAAAGCAATCTTAAGATTTGTTTAATGTTGTGTTTGGTTAAAGGATTTGGAGAGGGATTTGAAAAGGAAAAGGGAAAAGTTAGGTGAAATGTGAATAAAATATACTTACATTTCACCTAGTTTCACACATCTTTTCTATTTTCTTTTCCAAATCCCTTTTCAAATTCCCAAACAAATATTTTTTCTGCCCTTTATCTTTGTTTGTTTGGAAGATTCAATACGCACGTACACACATATATTTATGTTTGATACAAAAAAAAAAAAAAAAAAAAAAAAAAAAAACGATCATATGTATTCTGTACACAAATTATGTGCACGTAGCAAAACTGTATCTGATGATTTCAAGGGAAATGTACTTCTTTCTTGTTTCATATGGATGGTTTTGAAGAAACCCAGATCATAAAATTGCTGAAAAGTCAAATTCCTTTACTTTATCTGATTATGTATCAAAATTGCTTTCTTAATTTTAGCACTTCATTTTAGGGAGAAAAAATAAAAATAAATGATGATTGATTTGGATTTTTAAATACAGGTCAGTGCTGAGTTGTTTGTGCCCATGCTGCTGCTGTTGTACGGGCATTGCAAATATGGCTATGGGTCTCATAAAGCTTCCTTTCAAAATAATTAGATGGTTCACTGATCAGATCCCTTGTTAATCCTCTGATTTTTTTAAATTTAAATTTTTTTTTTTATTTTAGTTTCCATTTGGTTGTCTATTTGATGATTCATACATTAATTTGTTTGATTTGTTTGTATTGTAACCATTATTAGGCATGGCATTGACATCACTATATGTCATATGATGCATTCATTGTATTTGATTTTCATATGATTATAGCAGTTGATATGGACACTGAATCTGATTGATCATAGGAGAATAATTGTTTGGTTTGTGTGTAAAATATTTGAAAGGGATTTATATAATTTGTTTTAGTAGAAGGGAGAATATCGTCGTATATCACATCTGGCGTGGGTCGGATTCAAGTTGGGCTTGTGCTAATTAATGAAAGACTTCGTGTCTATCTAAGCTAATCTAACTTGAATATCAGATCTACATGGTTAGTCTAATTCTATTTGCACATTACAAAAAAATCTCAATAAATACCAATTTTTATATTGTTGAGATATAAACTTCTTGACAAATATCAAAAGTCTGGATATAAACTTATGGGACATAAATAGTCAAATAAAATGTATATTTGAATAATTAATTTTGCTTATAAATTTACGTCTAAATATTTGACTTTTGTTCGAAAATTTAAATTTGAACAAAACAAATGGTGTAAGTTGAGATTTTTTCTGGTGTGCAAATAGAATTTTCCTAACCTCAACCCTAAAGTAAATATAATTTCCAAGCTGCCGATCGAGTTTACCTGTATAACAAAGCAGAACATTTCAGATTCTTGGGACCATGAAAGAAGCAGAATATCTATACTCATCTTCCACTGATCTCTATTAATCCACTGGTGAATTTGAAAGCCCAAGTATCAATTACTTCCAATTTGCTGAGATACACAACAAACATCATTAGATCATAATAAAATTAATTTATTATTAAGCAGAGTGTCGAAAATCATAAACCAACCTGTAATGGGAACACTACTATACTGAAGAATTGAATAATTAAATTGAACCCTAAAAAGGACTTATATAATTTTTAATATATTACATCAATAAATAAAATAAAATAAATATATTAAAATTGAACTGGGCTGGGCTGGGTTACAAACTTGAATCTCAATTTCAGCTCAAAAAATAACCGGGTCTAAAATATTAGTCCATCATAGCCCAACTCTAAGGTCGGAATACTTTTCTTAAGAACTAAAAATATAGAGTTGGGCGGAGAGATGAGCATACCTATACCTACTAGTCGATGGCCACCACTAGACACATCCTTAACCCAAGACTTGGTTTAAATTATTCTTCCTCATTCCAAACATGGCCTCAGTATTTTATTTTTTTGTATTTATTTATTTATTTATTTTTTGTATGTCCAATTTGATTTTGAGGACTTTTTCATTTTAGTTGGTATTAGACATTTCACTTATCGAAAAAGTTACTATAATGTATATAATTTATTTTGTCTATTCACTTTTTCATGTTTTCACTTTAATCTTAGCTTTTATTTTAATTATTCATTCAAATACTTCTCATTTTATGAAACGGCACATCAACAACAAAGATGGAAGAAAAAAATCATAAGGGTCCAAACGAATTTTACCTAACTTATGAAGGCTAACTACATTTAACTAATGTGTGAGTGTTAACAAAATATCTAATCATATGCTTAGTGCATTAGTGTTAAAAAAATAAATTTTAATAGACATTTTAACTAATTGACATTATACTCATAGTGGTTGGTGATACTTCTATAAAAACAAATTGACTATTTATCACAAGTTGCATTTAGGTGGTGTTTGGCAAGTGATTTTGGGGCTAAAATAGCCACAAAAGATAAAATAGGCTATTTTAGTCACAACAAATAAAACATCACATCCAACCTATAATCATAACACTCTTCTCTCACAAAAAAAAATTTAGGCCAAGTTTGGCTAACCTAAAAAAGTGCACTTATTTCATCTTTTTATCTTTTTTGGGTCATATCAATCAACATCTCCTCTCTACTTTTTCTACACATAATACAAAAAAATCAAAAAGTGTACTTATTTAGTCTCCCCAAACTTGGCCTTAAAAAGTCAAAAAGCCAAAAAGTCCTTCCCAAACCAAGCTTTTTAGCCTAGGCTAAAATAGCCAAAAAAGTTAAAAAATTAAAAAGTCAATCCACTTCCCAAACGGAAGCTTAAAGGTATAGTCAAAATTTGTCCAATTAGAGCAAAATCTTACATATTGAACTCATGTTAAAATTAAAAAATTTGAATTTATGCCACACGTATGTATGACTGAGTTAAAGTCCTGAATTTTAATCCTACATCAATAAAAATAATTTAAAATGAGGGAAAATAGAAAATGCAAATTGAAAACAAAAAAATTCAAGCTTCCATTCCATATCACAAGGTCAAAAGATTGATGAATAGTTGGTACTGATTAAGATGAAGCCAACTCACACATGAATTATTAGAGAACCAAAGTCTCATTCAACGTTCTGAATCATGAGAAAGTATTGAGTGTACGGTTATACAATCTTATATTGTTTCACAGATTAATAAAAAATCACAAATAGAATTGCAAAGAAAGTTTTATCTCTTACTAATCTAACAATGTTGTGATTCTTATTGTAAATTAAGATTATTCATTAGATGTGATACTATCACATGATATTACCATTACATACGATATTTGCTGTGAATCAGAATCTCCCAGTACACAATAAAATTATGTGAAACAAAAGTAAACCAAGCTTATAATGCATACACGTAAAGTGCGTCAGATATTATTAGGATCAAAAACCCTAGTAAAAAATATTTCAAAAAAAAAAAAGCATCATTATTGAATTTGAACATTCATGTCACAAACATAAATCGCAATTAAAATCCAAAATTAATATTGATTAATGAAGATGGAGAGGGCATTGAACATCAACATTAATAAAGAACCGTTCAAAGTGGTGATGGTGTCCCCCCCTTATCAAGATTTTGAAACCAGTTGTGGTCAGGGTAAATCATCGTAGCGAATTGGTCACTTCATATTGGAGACCCCCAAGTTGGATACAGCCTGATATACCATTATAATAATTAAAAAAAAAAAAAAAAAATTGCACGCAAAAGACCGATTCACATTAAGAACTGGTGTGAACCAGATATAGAGGTTATTTGCTGTGACATATAGTTTATTTAAAGGGGTATTGATCTGTAAGTCTCATATATAAAGTTCAAAATTTATTTAGTCGTAAAACAAGATATTTGCACAAATTAATTTTATACATTTTTAATTGTTACCAAAAAAAATTTTTGTTTTAAATTTAAAGACGTTGACACATCTCACCATTGTCGGACCATCGCCAGACTTCCGTCTAACAGTGACTGGAGATTCGTTAGAATATTCAATATTGCCGGAAGTCACCGGAGTATTTTGAATGTCACCAGAAGTCATCGAAATGTCCAAAGTGTCGCTGGACACCAAGAATATCGCTAGTGATTTACCGGAATGTCTAGAATATCGCCCCCCCAAAAAAAAAAAGAAGGAAAGAAGAGAAGAAAGGGAGAAATTAGAGAAAAAACATAGCAAAATTTAACTGCACCCTCTCCAATACCACAAAACACACACAAAAAAAAAAAAAAAAAAAAAAGAAAAGAAAAAAAAGAAGAAGAAGAAGCACTCTTTCTCATATACAACATATAATTTTCAGTTTATAAAATTGTAAAAATACAGAGTTTGAACTTATTACTCATCAAATTGCATAAATTTGCAGTTCAAAAAAAATTGGCATAAATTTGCAATTTTAAAAATGCAAAAATTATCAGTTTGCTCCTTTACAATTTATCAAAACACAATTTCACGTTGCGGCGATGGTGGTGATCTCAAATCAGTAGTTTGTAAGTGTTTGTACCTTTTCAGTTTGTCAATATTTGTTTTTTTTTTTAATAAAGAGAAAAAAAATAAAAGTCTAGAGTCATACAAAAAAGCAGAAACGTATCTTCAAAATTGTAAAATTTTGCAGTCTTCACCATTTATAACTAAAATTCAAAAAATATTTGTTTAGTGCTTCAAAAATTTTTCCATTAAAACAGGAAAAGTGAAGAGTGTTTTAGAGGAAAAAAATGAAAGATCGAATGAGAGAGACAGAAATAGAGAGAGATTGTACTCCGACAACCATTTTTGGTTTAGATCTAGGCGGATCTAATGTTGATCTACTCAGATCTGCTCTAAATCTGAACATTTCGATAAGTCTTGTCTTGTGATCTTTGCCAGATTTAAGTAGATCTATGTCAAGAACATCATCGAAACTCATCTCATTCGCCGTCAGTAAGGGCAAAACAAGGAGTTGGTGGTCGATGGTTGCTAGTGAACCTCAATCGATGGTGGTTGCTAGTCGCCAGTCGCCGATGAGTGTATATCAGAAAGAAAAAGAGAAGAAGGAAAGAGGCTTAGGACTTTTGAGTTTACACAAAAAGTTATGGAACTAAATAGATTATAGCCTCTTGAAATAGGACATGTAGGTAATTTTTCCTTGTTATATATATATATATATAGATAATTGTTCACCCATTACAATTTTATAACCAACCATATGAGGCTGTTTGGTGTAGTTTATTATAAGTTAAAAACTAATAATTAGAAAGCAGAAACAAAAAAAACACCATTTCCCTAGCTTTTCAGATAATTAGCTTTTTTTCAATATGTTTAAATTATTTTTACTTAATAAGTTGTAAGTTAAATGGTACTAAATAATTTGACACATATTTCTAAATTAAAATATGTAGCGATCCCGGTTTCGATCCCTTCTTTCATGTGTTTGCCACTTCGACTGTGTCAGTCGGTGTAGAAACCCCATTTTCGACCTACCTTAAGACTCAGACGTCACCGATTGAGCGCTTAGTGATGTTGCATATTGTGCTCGTTCTGAGGTTGCGGAGTCTCGGCTGCGAGCCTTACCTCTAGACTTCGGGGCTCTTTTGTGCTTTGTCTCGGTTTGCGAACCAAGTTCTGTTTTCTTTGTTTTCTCTTCCCGAGGGGAGGGAGAGTTCTCGAAGACCATCTCTCAGTGGCCGTAGGCTACGTTTCGTGGTCGTAGGCCATTTTTCCCGTTTCGAGCTCGGTTTCCGATTTTTCGGAGCCGACGGCCGTGTCCCTCGGTTCGGGACCGCTTAACCACCTCCGTTTGCTCCGGTTTTTGGCATGCATCTTATTTTCTCCCTTTTGAGGGACACTGGGCTTGAGAGACCAACTTCGTGGTCAAACACCACTTCCGGTGCCTAACAGTCAGTTTTCAGGGCCTCGGGCTGCGCGTTTCGGACCCCGAACCTTCATTTTGCATCGGTTTGGGCTCATTTTTGGTGGAGACGTTATTTTCACTGCTAAGAAGGTCGTAGAAGAGTGGGAGGCCAGTAATTGTTCTTACAACTAGTTTTATTCCTCCATCGCTCTCCCTCGCCCGTTTTTCTCACTTGAAAGCTAATGTTGACCACCCTAAGGCCACTTTTTCTAGCCCTAAACCACATATTTGTGTTGTACACACCTGGGAGGCCACCAATATCACATGGCCGGCCAGTAATTGTGTTTGACCCTTTTGAACCCCTCCAAAAAGTGGGCTTTTCTCTCTCCTGGTTTACTTTCTCCAGTTTTTTACCACATGGCTATGTTGTGCACACATGGGAGGCCACCAATCTGGGGTGGCCGGCCACTAATACTTCTTGAGCCTTTTGACCCTTGGCCTGCCGGCCATGGAGAGGGACGGCCGGCCACCTGCAATTTAAATACCAGGCCGGCCTTGCTCCCCTCCTCTGGTACATTACAAATATGTATTTTGTTTTCCTCCAGATTGTGTATCAGGGGGGCTGCACTTTTGTGGGGAAATTTGAAATCTATTTCTCCCCCTTTTTCCCACACTCTTGCCTATATATCCAGGCCCTCCAACTCCCTTTTGAAGGGTTAGAAAGTTTGTTTAAGCCTCCTACATTGTATCTCTCTCTCTCTACACTCCAACCCTCAAAACCTCTCAAATCCTACATCCATTCTACTCCATCTCCAAGCCAACCAATCCACACTCCATTCCAGCAGCTTCAAGGCCATTTCCAGAGGTCAAGGGCTCCCAAACTTGGTCCAAGAGTTGTTGAAGCATTGGTTTTCAAGGGTAAGTCTTCTATCCCTCTCTTTGGCCCTATTTTTGCTCAATATATTAGCTCCTCTTTCTTGCATATTTGGGCTCCGACCCTAACTTAAAATAGCATTATTTTGAGCTCCTTTTCATGTTTGTTTAAGGGCCTCTCCCTGTTTGAGGCTTCCTTTTTACACTTGCTTCTTTACCTCTCTTGTATGCCTCTTTCTTGCATAGTATTTTAGGCCTATTTGTAAACTGTTTTGAGCTTGGTTATAAACTGTAAAGTGGCTTATTTTGAGCCCTTATTCAACATTGTTGAAGGTATCTTCACTGTTTGAGGCTTCCTTTTGTCACTTGCCTCTTTATCCCTCTTTTGGCCTTATTTTTGCATGTTTTGTTAGCCCCTTGTGCTTGTATTTTTGGGCTCTGGTCCAAACTATAAATAGCCTTATTTTGACCCCCTATTCATGTTTTATCAAGGGACTTTTGCTTTTTGAAGCTCCCTTTTTGCTCTTTGTGTTTAAACCTCTTTTTAGGCCTTATTTTGCATAGTATTTTAAGCTTGCATGTGCACTGTTTTGGGTTTCGTCACTAACTGTAAAATACCATATTTTGGGCCCTTCTTAAACTTTGTTGAAGGGCCCTCCTCTGTTTGAGGCCATCAACCATCACTTGTTTCTTTGTCTCCCTTTTGGCCCATTTCTTGCACAAAAGTTTAGCCATACTTGTGTTTATTTTTGTGGCTTGTTGTAAACTGTAAAGTACCATGTTTTGAGCCCCTCTTCAACTCTTTTGAAGGGATCTTGGCCATTTAGGGCCAGCAGCTGCTACTTGCTTCATTATCTCTCTTTTGAGGCCATTTTTGCATGTTAACTTAGCCCTATTTTTGTTCACTTTTGGCCTTGCTTAAAACTGTAAATATGCTTTTTTTGGGACTGCCTTGATTCTTTCTTCACACTTCGTGTTCAAATAATGCATGCTTTGCATAGCCATAGGTCATTCCATGTACCTAATTTCATGTTTCGGGTCTCATTCCATGTATCGGGTGCCATGTTTCCATGTTCTGGGGCTGTTTTGCATCATATTTTGCTACTAAAATTTGCAGGCTAGTATGCCATATTCCATGCCTTGCCATATCTTGTTAGAGTGGCATTTGGTGCCTTAGGTTCGGTCCTCGGTTTGCGTGCATGTGTGCACGTATTTCGAGTGTCTCATTTTTCATATCATGGCTACTGATGTGAGTGTGGCTGTGGTCCACTCATGTTGGTGTAAGTCCATTGCGCATTGTGTATGTCATTTCATTTCATAGCATTGTGTATGTTAGGTTGTATGTTAGAGCATTGTGTATGCCCTGTTACATCGTGCATTGCATATGCCATCTCATAGCATTGTGCATGCTAGGTTGTATATTAGTTTCATTCATGCATGTCATGCATATTACATTGTGCTTGGGATAGGAGTTAGCCCAAGTACGGGAAACGAGGGATGTTTCGTACTTCGAGTGACGGAACGTGTCTCAATTCCCAGTCACCGACACTCCGGATTATCCATGATGGAGTTTAGGTTTTGTTGTGTTTATATGTGCATTCATTTCATATTGAGTCGTGCAATTCAACTCCTCGGCCATCATGCGTCGATATGCGTAATTGGTGGCACAAGGACCGAGGACTACACTCCCTGAAGAGTAGTCATGCATACATATGTGAAAATACTTTGCCATGCCCCTTTGTTGCTCTTTGTTGCAGCAAATCAGAAATTGACAGCCTTCCGGAGCTTGGCACGCATTCCAAGAACAATTGCAAACAGAGGCAAACTGGGGCATCGCGAGGGATTCTCCGCACAAGGCAACCCGAGCATGCATCATTCATCATTCGGAGCAGATTTGAGGCAGTCTCTGGCTTGCATGCCAATTTATTGCTTTCCTAATTTAATTTGTTAATTAATTAGGGTTTTGTACATATTTGGACTGTAATTATTCATTTGGTACTGTATATTATTTATTCGGACCCTCTGCGCGAGGGCAATGTTGTAATAAGTGTGCGTGTGTGTGATGTATGTCTTCCAACCCCACGTCTTTCTCCCTTTTATTTACCCGCTTATGATGGTTAGATTAGGGCATGTTTCAATTAGCATATAGTATGATAGCATGTTTGCATTCATTCATCTGTTTTGCATGCACCGGGCTCGGCGCATCATTCTAACTGCATTGTATTTTCAATTCTAAGTTGAATATATGTTAGCTGTAGCATTTCATATGCCATGTTTAGAATAGCTGAGCCTACTATAGTTGCATTTTTACATGTGTTGCATTAGGCATTTTCGTATAATTAGGATCATGCATGGATTTCTAATTAGCTTCTGTTTTGGCTTGGAGTACTCGGTAAGTTTTATGCTTTAGCATCCTTGCATGCGTGTGAGTGACTGCCATGAATAGCATGCTTACCATGAGGCTATATGCTTATGTGATATAACTGCCTGAATGCCTGTGGGTGAAGGTTGGGTTATTTGAATTGGAACAATTCATCAAATGTGTGTTTTAAGTCCACTAGATAGTGGCAAAATCATGTTTTTCTAAGCCCACCCGAGGGTGGCAAATCCACGTCTTAGCCTACTTGCGGGTAGCACCATCAAACCACTTTAAAAAATAAATATGAAATGTTTTGTTCCAATTCAGACGATCCAGTCTATACTTGTATGCTGTGCGCATCACATAGTAAATCTAGGCTAATAACCGGAATAAAAACGCATAATGTTTTCAAAAATAGATATCATGGTTAGTAGAGGCCGATCTTTGATCGGGCGAGCGGGGGTGCTCACGAAGTGACCTTCCCCAATCGTACCCAAGTTCCCGAGCCGAGACAACTTTGGTGATGACGGACACGTGGCCTTAGGCAAATGAGTTAGGGTTTCCTAAATTTCCCCAAAATAAAACATTTAGGTGGCGACTCTGTATCTGGCAAAGCAGTCCATGTTTGGCACTTCTTTCAAAATCTGTTTTCTCAAAACGATTTGCCGGATTTGGACTCTTTGGTTCAGATTTAGAACCGTGACAATTCGAACTGTAGTGAACCCCAAATGAACAGAACGGGGAGCTCATCCCTCTCGGGGGCGTTCGGGGACGTCTACAGTTTCTGGCGACTCTGTTGGGGATTTAGAAAACTTGACTCGAAGTCATGATATCTTGTTTTGATTACACTTGTGTGTTTCTTTGCATTGCATTTGCATTGGTGCGCCTAGGACATCGTGTTTGCCATCTGCTATTCCTGAACGGTTTGCCGGAGGCTTGTCTTGTCAAGACATGACCATAAGGCTGACCGGTTGTGGGCTCTGCCAGTATGGGAATACAAACCCCGGTTTTACCGGGGCACCCTTTTGACCATTCGACCTAGTGCATATTCGAAATCCATAGTGACCATTCCAAACTAGGACAGGTTGCTTACCCGATTGTAGGTTGTTTGAAACCACTGCGTGCGTAGTGAAACCCTAGCTCCTGACAAAATAGGACAGGGAAACCCTACCCCAACATAGGGGTGTTTTGGCTCTCACTTGTCTGCTATGTGCTTTTAGAGTGCGTCTCTATAGGAATGCATGTATCAGTCTACAAGTTTGGGCATCAAGCCTGCGGGCACCAGTTTAGTAGTTTGGGCATCAGGCTTGCGGGCATCAGTATCTGGGAATCAGTTTTACCTGAAGGTATCAGCTCACCGGTAGAATTTTGGGCAGAATTCAGTAGAGAGCACACTCATTCAACTATGCTCATATCTGTTTAGGTGAAATCAGGCTGAGATGCTGCATGTTTTCTCTTTTGCTAGGGGGTAGTCTTGGAACCATAGCTTCAGAAGGCTCCGACATCCCCCGAGGTTCATCGGACTTGTGCTGATAGACTTTGTCAGGTCAGAGATTCAGTTCAAGGACAAATTAGTGTTCCTCCGCCAGAGGCAGGGTAAAAAGGGGCCAGTTAGGCACAGATCCCTAGTTCAGCAATTACCAGATCAGTGGCCCTTATCCGCCTCACCAGTGAATAGCCAGGCTGAGGCCTTAGTTTTTATCAGTTTTTAGTCACCCCACCAGTCAGTCAGTCGGAACAGCAGAACATGGCAGGAATGGAGGAAATGATGCGTCAACTCCAAGAGAGCATGAAAACCATGCAGCAAGAGGTTGCTCGTCAAGCAGAATTTACCAAACAGCAGGCTGCGGTCATGGCCCAGCAGGCTGAGCTAATCACCAGGCTGCAACAGCAAAATGTAGCATCTGCTTCGCACCAAGCCCCTCCCCCACCAGGAGTTCCAGCACCCGAGGAGGCACCAAATGTCCAAGGAGATACGAACATTCCGACAGGACCGGCTCCGCCTCTAATCTTACCCCAGCTGTCTAAAGCACCGATCAACCTACCGGACTCTCCATTTGAGTTCGAGACAGACCCCACAGCATTGAAGTTGAGCAAGCTCGAAAAGCTGTTTAAGAGATCCCAAGGAGTCAAGACCATCCCTGACATCGAAGATGGATATACCGACGCAGCTGTGACACTGCTTGACAGGTTCAAAATGCCGCACATTGATCGATTTGATGGGTCCGGGGACCCCATGGTGCACCTGAGACTGTTTTCAGATATCTTAAGGCCAATGGGCCTCAGCAGACTTCAGAAGCTATCTCTGTTCGGCCGAACCCTGTCGGGTGTGGCGGCCATATGGTATGCCAAATTAGAAGATGATGTCAAGAGAAACTGGGACGAGATGGCCGAGGCCTTCATTACGCAATACTCATACAATACACAAATCGAGATTACAACCTGTGATCTCAAGACAACAAGGCAAGAGCCTAAAGAGAGTTTCTCAGAATTCGTGACCAGATGGAGGGCCAAGGCTTCAATGATGACCATTAGGCCAACGGACAAGGATCAAATACGGATGGTTGTGCGTAACCTCCAGCCCAAACTAATGCAGAAAATGATCGTGCTCCCTTTCCCTACCTTTTCAGATTTGCATGAGATGGGAGTACAGATCGAGGATGCTATGAAGCAGGGCCTTATTGACTAGGAGAAGGAGCAGCCCAGGAGGGCGTTTTCCCGCAGTTCGAATGCGACCACCAGTGGTGATGTAACTGCAAGATCTTCTGAAGTGGGCATGGTTACCACCCTCGCATCAAAAACAGCTACCCCATTCACCGGTGCGTCCAAAAGTAGCTCACAAGAAACCAAATATCCACCTCGGGTCAAGAGGGTTTTCACCCCACTTCATATGCCTTTGTCAAAGGCTCTAGAGGTCTTAATCCGGAAAGGACATCTGAAACCATTGGAACAACGGCCCTTACCCGATCCTATCCCTACAAAGCATGATCAGACTAAATACTGCGCCTACCATCAATAAACCGGTCATGACACCGATAGTTGCTTTCGTCTGCGCCATGATGTACAAGATCTGTTTGACAACGGGGTCATTACCGCACCAGGTCCTGCAAAGTCTATTGGCACTTGATCAGTGGACTTGTGGGGGATAATGTGATTATGTGATCGGGGGATGAACCAGCTGCGGGTGGCGCTCGATTAACTCTAGACGTGGGAATGGTACGCACTGTTCTGAGCAATATGCAAACACCAGTTTTTCTGCTTTCTAACTTGGGTATTGAGTCAGTCTTGTTGTTTTGTATAGAGTCAGTCTTTTTGTTTTGGGTCTGTCTTGGTGTATCGAGTCAGTCATGTTTTGTTGGAGTCGAGTGATTTCGGGGGTGTTACCTCGGACATCACTTGCTTGTTTTTTGTTTGTCCTTTTGTTTTCTTTTGAGTCTATTTCTGTCAGGGAGCCAGTTGTGCCAACAGATTTGAATGAAACAGCAGTGATTTTCACACTCTTGTGTTTGTTTCTGCCTTGCGCCAGTTGTGCCAGAAAGTTTGAATGAAACAGCAGTACCTTTTGCCTGCTCTTCTGTGCCTTGAATCGTTGTATTGACCTAAGCTTTTCAAAACTTTTTCTAACACTGTGGTGAAAACAAAAAGGAAGGAATTCCTCGGGATTTGCAAAAATTTGATCAGCTGAGAGAAAGAGAGGCGTGCTAAGCCCTTAATGAATGAGATCATGCTTGTTAATGTGAGTACTGAGAAGGATCCTGGCTTGATCCGGATTGGTTCTACATTGTCTTCAGCGCAAGCGACTAGTCGCTTTCTTAAAAGATTTCAAAAAATGTTTTGCGCGGTCCTTCGAAGACCTGTGTGGAATCGCTCTTGAGATTGTGCAGCCTAGGATCGCTCTCAACCTCGAGACTCGACCCCCTGCTTTCAAACCTCGAACTCGGACTCAGAAAGTTCAAAGGTCAACCATAATGTGAGGCCTGCGTGGCCATATTCGAAGCAGCCCTCGAACTAGGGGCAAGAAAGTCAGATCAAGGAGATCAAGTGTTTTCAAATGAAGCTTGCGAAGCTAGATCAAAAGCCCTCAAACTAGAGGCAAAACTGTCAGATGTGCTCGAAGAGTAATAAAAAAAAAAAAAAATTGGAATATTTCTCAAGCTAACATCGGCAAGAATGCCAAACCCCAGAAGGGAGGAAAGAAGAAGACATTGCTGAAGGACAACCGAGTTCCTATCCATAACACTAGGGGCAAATTCACCCTCCATTGGGTGGACTTCTACATCGTCAGCGAACAGCAGCCACTCTCTTGGATTCAGACGGATTCGAGATCTCAGAACCATTTGACATGGACCAAGCTACACTTTTACCCTTGAGAGGCTCGCTAGGTCGAAAACCCGGAAGGGCGACCCAGGCAAAAGTTAGAGCAAGAAAAAGAACAAAAAAAAAGAAGGAAAATGCAAAGAACAAAAAAAGAAATGAAGAAAAAGAAATGAAAAATTCTGAAAAAGAATGAACAAAATAGAAAAGAAATGAAAAGAATTGAAAAGAAAAGAAGAACATAGCTCGCAAGGTTGAAAACCCGGAAGGGCGGCCTTGGCAAAAGTTAGAGCGCAAAAGGAGAGGTTAAATACCCGAGTGTACCTTAACCCCAAACTACGTAAGGCTTGATTCCCATCTTTGGGATACGTAGGCAACTTCATTCTGAAGTCCAGCCGTAAAACACTTCAAAATCCGACTGTGTCCATGTGATGGTTCTGGTCATCTTTGTCTTTTCTGTATCCGAGAATTCGGTTGTGATCATCACCCTGAGGGTTGATTGCAATGCGCTGCAGTGCCATTCAGACAAGGGGCAACTTTCTGTTTCCATACCATGCGTTGTGGCGTTATTCAAACAAGGGGCAACTTTCTGTTGCCATTTAATGCGTTGTGGTGCCATTCAGACAAGGGGCAACTTTCCGTTGCCATTCAATGCGCTACAGTGCCGTTCAAACAAAGGGCGACTGTCTGTTGCCATGCAGCTCCCCTCAAACAAGGAGCAATTTTCCTTCGAATCTGAGGTTGTGCATCTCGAGAGTGGGTTCTATGCTTGTTGAGCAGTGGTCGTTTTAAAAAGTAGTTTTTTAGAATTTTTACTAAGGTTGACTGATCTTCTCTCAAAAACTATTCTATTTTTCCAAAACTGGATCTTTTTCTTGGACCCAAAAAAGGAAAATTTTCAGTGCTCATAACCTAACTTGCATGATTTTGAATCAGAAAATCGAACAAGCGTGTTAATCTAACTCTCATTTTGGTTAAAATTGTTTTAGTAGAAAATCAAAAACAAAAAATGGTCAAAATGATGAACTAGGGGCACAGTTGAGTCAGGTGTTCTGTCTTTTCCCCATTGTCAACATACATGCCAGAAAAGGCGCCATACTTGCCAAGAAGGGCACTTCACACGCCAGAAAAGGCACAACTAAAGGCGACAGCGAAAGGGCTGAAAGTTCTCTCATCCTCCAAGCAGCGAGATATCAAGCCAAGTGCGAAGCACGAACTGGAATGGATCAAGATATCCCACTCCCCCATCTGGACAGATCTAACCACGTCCAAACTCCCCGGCAGAGCATCGACAGCCGATGTCAGCTGCAGATTCGCTACACGCCTAGCTGCAGCGCAACCCCTCTGTAGGAGGAACTCACTAGCTGCGCGCAAAAAAAAGAAGAATCTAGCGGAGTGCTAGGGGCAAGAGCCCATAACTTTTTGTTTATCCATCAACCACCCTGGAGAGGGATAAAAATGATAGAATAAAGAATAGGGAGATGTACGATGAGAGAAAAGTGAGAAAAGGGTTTTGTGAGAAAAACCGAGCTTGAAGGTCGAGTGATGTGAGAATCACAAATGAGAAAGGACGGGAAACAATACCTAGAGAAACAGGCTCCCTGTGTACGCTTGTATGTCGTGTCTTTTGTTTCGTTTGTCTCAAATCTTGTTTTGAGTCGTTCCGAGCGTGTCTCATTGTGTTTAGGTCATTTTACATTTGTTTTCCTTTTTTTTTGAGTCGTTTTGGCTGTGGTCAGTTGTAGGCTCAATGCCCAGTCGAGAACTCATTCTCAAATTCAAAAATGAATCGTTTTGTGCTCAGAGTGCCGTGCCGTTCTCCACATCTGTGCAAAACAAGATTTGTTCTTTCATAAAAACCGTAGGGTTCAACCTAGGTCATGTGGGAACAATAAAACTAGGACCTATCTGAAGCTATATGGGTTCCAGACTGCAAAGCAAAAGAAAAGAGGAAATGTCGGGTATCTGAGTTTGTTTCAACTTCAGTAAGTTCCGAGACTACATTCCGTGTGTACCTCTTTAAGTCTTGCCAAAGCTCCGAAGTACGAGTGTGCCTTTACCTCAAGCTCAAGATCAAGTCTGCTTCAAGCTAGAATGGCGATCAAAAGTGCTCTCCCTGAGTACCATTCCCTGCCAGAGGCATCTTGGCTGTGTTCGCAATGAGTTCCTAAGAGACCAACTGCGAAGGTGGAAACTAGAGTTCGAATGGCTGAGGCCTAGAACGTAAAGGTTCGGGATTTCCGGGACTAAAGTCTGGTTTAAATACCCAGAGGCATGTCCTCGGCTTGAAATCTGTATGGAAGGCCCATAGGTTGAGATAGCATGTATGCACCTCAATTCTGGATACCGAACCAACCTAGTCTGTCACCCCGTTGGAGAATAGGGAAAGTTGTGAATATGATCAGGAAGAAAGGCAACGTCCAAAGTGTTCTACATGAAGAACCCTTGTCAGTATTTCAGAGCCTTTGTACTGTAAGTTGAAGGTAAGTGTTCGAAGAGCACAAGGAGAGATCCCCGTCGGAGAAGAGCAGTTCACCGCCACTCACCTCATGAGGTGCTTTCTAAAGCGCCGCTACGCTTGTTTATTGCGTTCCTTAAACATTATGCATTGTATTGCATTGTACCTATCAAGTTTCTTTCTCATTCATGCACGATATTGTATGTACGGTTCATTCAAAGAAGTTCTGTTTAAGATCCTTTATTTAGTGTATCAATCACACCTCATTTTGTGTATCTATCACACACATCCTCATTTTGTGTATCTATCACACACATTCTCATTTTCTATATCTATCACATACATTCTCATTTTCTGTATCTATCACATACATTCTCATTTTCTGTATCTATCACACATATTCTCATTTTCTGTATCTATCAAACACACCCACTTTTAGTGTATCCATCACACTCGTTCACTAAGTGCATCTATCACACTTCGTGTTCACATTTAGTATATCAATCATACTCTGTTCACATTGTGCATCTATCACACTTTGTGTTCATTTTCAGTATATCAATCATACTCTGTTCACTAAGTGCATCTATCACACTTCGTGTTCACATTTAGTATATCAATCATACTCTGCTCACATTGTGCATCTATCACACTTTGTGTTCACCTTCAGTGTATCAATCACACTCTATTCACTAAGTGCATCTATCACACTTCGTGTTCACATTTAGTATATCAATCATACTCTGTTCACATTGTGCATCTATCACACTTTGTGTTCATTTTCAGTATATCAATCACACTCTGTTCACTAAGTGCATATATCACACTTCGTGTTCACATTTAGTATATCAATCATACTCTGTTCACATTGTGCATCTATCACACTTTGTGTTCATTTTCAGTATATCAATCATACTCTGTTCACTAAGTACATCTATCACACTTCGTGTTCACATTTAGTATATCAATTATACTCTGCTCACATTGTGCATCTATCACACTTTGTGTTCATTTTCAGTATATCAATCATACTATGTTCACTAAGTGCATCTATCACACTTCGTGTTCACATTTAGTATATCAATCATACACTACTCACGTTGTGCATCTATCACACTTTGTGTTCATTTTCAGTGTATCTATCATACTCTATTCACTAAGTGCGTCTATCACACTTTGTGTTCACCTTCACTGTATCAATCACACTCTGTTCACATAGTGCATCTATCACACTTTGTGTTCACTTTTAGTGTATCAATCACACTTTGTTCACATAGTGCATCTATCACACTTTGTGTTCACCTTCAGTGTATCAATCATACTCTGCTCACATTGTGCATCTATCACACTTTGTGTTCATTTTCAGTATATCTATCATACTCTATTCACTAAGTGCATCTATCACACTTTGTGTTCACCTTCAGTGTATCAATCACACTCTGTTCACATAGTGCATTTATCACACTTTGTGTTCACTTTTAGTGTATCATTCACACTTTGTTCACATAGTGCATCTATCACACTTTGTGTTCACCTTCAGTGTATCAATCACACTCTGTTCACTTAGTGCATCCATCACACTTTGCGTTCACTTTTTGTATATCCATCATACTTTGCTTCACGTAGTGCATCTATCACACTTTGTGTTCATCTTCAGTGTATCAATCACACTCTGTTCACATAGTGCATCTATCACACTTTGTGTTCACTTTTAGTGTATCAATCACACTTTGTTCACATAGTGCATCTATCACACTCTGTGTTCACCTTCAGTGTATCAATCACACTCTGTTCACTTTGTGTATCTATCACACTTTGCTTCACTTAGTGTATCAATCACACTTTATTCATATAGTGTATCCAGCACACTCTCTTCACTTTTGTGTATCTATCACACATGCTCGCTAAGATTGCACCATAACTGCATAAAATGTAGTTTGATTTGCCTTCCCGCTTAAAACTGTCGCATTTATTGTGAATATGTGCTTCATTACAGCTTACTGCATTTGTATGATCATGAAGTACAATCGGCTTCTTGCATTGTCGGTTGCATTTTGCCCCTGCCTGCGGGCACGCCTGCGGGCGCATCTCTGTTTATCTTGCCTGTTTGTCTAAGTCTTCGGCCTTGTCAAAAATGGGTCGTCTCTCGGCTTTGAGATTCACTCCCGTCACTTATTGACTTTCGAGTTCTATCAAAGAGGGGCAACTGTAGACACCCCATTTTTGACCTACCTTAAGACTCAGACGTCACCGATTGAGCGCATAGTGATGTTGCATATTGTGCTCGTTCTGAGGTTGCGGAGTCTCGGCTGCGAGCCTTGCCTCCAGACTTCGGGGCTCTTTTGTGCTTTGCCTCGGTTTGCAAACCAGGTTCTGTTTTCTCTGTTTTCTCTTCCTAAGGGGAGGGAGAGGTCTTGAAGACCATCTCTCAGTGGCCGTAGGCTACGTTTCGTGGTCGTAGGCCATTTTTCCCATTTGGAGCCCGGTTTTCGATTTTTCGGAGCCGACGGCCGTGTGCCTCGGTTCGGGACCGCTTAACTACCTCCGTTTGCTCCGGTTTTTGGCATGCATCTTATTTTCTCCCTTTTGAGGGACACTGTGGCTCGAGAGACCAACTTCGTGGTCGAACACCACTTCCAGTGCCTAATAGTCAGTTTTCGGGGCCTCGGGCTGCGCGTTTCGGCCCTCGAACCTTCATTTTACATCGGTTTGGGCTCATTTTTGGTGGAGACCTTATTTTCACTGCTAAGAAGGTCGCAGAAGGGTGGGAGGCCAGTAATTGTTCTGACAACCAGTTTTATTCCTCCATCGCCCTCCGTCGCCCGTTTTTCTCACTTGAAAGCCAATGTTGACCACCCTAAGGCCACTTTTTCCAGCCCTAAACCACATATTTGTGTTGTACACACCTGGTAGGCCACCAATATCACATGGTCAGCCAGTAATTGTGTTTGACCCTTTTGAACCCCTCCAAAAAGTGGGCTTTTCTCTCTCCTGGTTTACTTTCTCCAGTTTTTGACCACATGGTTGTGTTGTGCACACATGGGAGGCCACCAATCTGGGGTGGCCGGCCACTAATACTTCTTGAGCCTTTTGACCCTTGGCTGGCCGGCCATGGGGAGGGCCGGCCGGCCACCTGCAACTTAAATACCAGGCTGGCCTTGCTCCCCTCCTCTGGTACATTACAAATCTGTATTTTGTTTCCCCCCAGATTGTGTATCCGAGGGGCTGCACTTTTGGGGGGAAATTTGAAATCCATTTCCCCCAGCTCCCTTTTGAAGGGTTAGAAAGTTTGGTTTAAGCCTCCTACATTGTATCTCTCTCTCTACACTCCAACCCTCAAAACCTCTCAAATCCTACATCCATTCTACTCCATCTCCAAGCCAACCAATCCACACTCCATTCCAGCAGCTTCAAGGCCATTTCCAGAGGTCAAGGGCTCCCAAACTTGGTCCAAGAGTTGTTGAAGCATTGGTCTTCAAGGGTAAGTCTTCTATCCCTCTCTTTGGCCCTATTTTTGCTGAATATATTAGCTCCCCTTTCTTGCATATTTGGGCTCCGACCCTAACTGAAAATAGCATTATTTTGAGCTCCTTTTCATGTTTGTTTAAGGGCCTCTCCCTGTTTGAGGCTTCCCTTTTACACTTGCTTCTTTACCTCTCTTGTATGCCTTTTTCTTGCATAGTATTTTAGGCCTATTTTTAAACTATTTTGAGCTTGGTTATAAACTATAAAGTGGCTTATTTTCATCCCTTATTCAACATTGTTGAAGGGATCTTCACTGTTTGAGGCTTCCTTTTGTCACTTGCCTCTTTTTCCCTCTTTTGGCCTTATTTTTGCATGTTTTGTTAGCCCCTTGTGCTTGTATTTTTGGGCTCTGGTCCAAACTGTAAATAGCTTTATTTTGACCCCCTCTTCATGTTTTATCAAGGGACTTTTGCTTTTTGAAGCTCCCTTTTTACTCTTTGTGTTTAAACCTCTTTTTAGGCCTTATTTTGCATAGTATTTTAAGCTTGCATGTGCACTGTTTTGGGTTTCATCACTAACTATAAAATACCATATTTTGGGCCTTTCTTAAACTTTGTTGAAGGGCCCTCCTCTGTTTGAGGCCATCAACCATCACTTGCTTCTTTGTCTCCCTTTTGGCCCATTTCTTGCACAAAAGTTTAGCCATACTTGTGTTTATTTTTGTGGCTTGTTATAAACTGTAAAGTACCATGTTTTGAACCCCTCTTCAACTCTTTTGAAGGGATCTTGGCCATTTAGGCCCAGCAGCTGCTACTTGCTTCATTATCTCTCTTTTGGGGCCATTTTTGCATGTTAACTTAGCCCTATTTTTGTTCACTTTTGGCCTTGTTTAAAACTGTAAATATGCTTTTTTTGGGACTGTCTTGATTCTTTCTTCACACTTCGTGTTTAAATAATGCATGCTTTGCATAGCCATAGGTCATTCCATGTACGTAATTTCATGTTTCGGGTCTCATTCCATGTATCGGGTGCCATGTTTCCATGTTCTGGGGCTGTTTTGCATCATATTTTGCTACTGAAATTTGCAGGCTAGTATGCCATATTCCATGCCTTGCCATATCTTGTTAGAGTGGCATTTGGTGCCTTAGGTTCGGTCCTCGGTTTGCGTGCATGTGTGCACGTATTTCGAGTGTCTCATTTTTCATCTCATGGCTACTGATGTGAGTGTGGCTGTGGTCCACTCATGTTGGTGTAAGTCCATTGCGCATTTTGTATGCCATTTCATTTCATAGCATTGTGTATGTTAGGTTGTATGTTAGAGCATTGTGTATGCCCTGTTACATCGTGCATTGCGTATGCCATCTCATAGCATTGTGCATGCTAGGTTGTATATTAGTTGCATTCATGCATGTCATGCATATTACATTGTGCTTAGGATAGGAGTTAGCCCAAGTACGGGAAACGAGGGGTGTTTCGTACTTCGAGTGACGGAACGTGTCTCAATTCCCAGTCACCGACACTCCGGATTATCCATGATGGAGTTTAGGTTTTATTGTGTTTATATGTGCATTCATTTCATATTGAGTCATGCAATTCGACTCCTCGGCCATCATGCATCGATATACGTGATTGGTGGCACGAGGACCGAGGACTACACTCCTTGAAGAGTAGTCATGCATACATATGTGAAAATACTTTGCCATGCCCCTTTGTTACTCTCTGTTGCAGCAAATCAGAAATCGACAGCCTTTCGGAGCTTGGCACGCATTCCAAGAACAATTGCAAACAGAGGCAAACTGGGGCATCGCGAGGAATTCTCCGCACAAGGCAACTCGAGCATGCATCATTCATCATCCGGAGCAGATTTGAGGCAGTCCCTGGCTTGCATGCCAATTTATTACTTTTCTAATTTAATTTGTTAATTAATTAGGATTTTGTATATATTTGGACTGTAATTATTCATTTGGGACTGTATATTATTTATTCGGACCCTCTGCGCGAGGGCAATGAGGTAATAAGTGTGCGTGTGTGTGATGTGTGTCTTCCAACCCCACGTCTTTCTCCCTTTTATTTACCCGCTTATGATGGTTAGATTAGGGCATGTTTCAATTAGCATACAGTATGATAGCATGTTTGCATTCATTCATCTGTTTTGCATGCACCGGGCTCGACGCATCATACTAACTGCATTGTATTTTCAATTCCAAGTTGAATACATGTTAGCTGTAGCATTTCATATGCCATGTTTAGAATAGCCGAGCCTGCTATAGTTGCATTTTTGCTTGTGTTGCATTAGGCATTTTCGTATAATTAGGATCATGCATGGATTTCTAATTAGCTTCTGTTTTGGCTTGGAGTACTCGGTAAGTTTTATGCTTTAGCATCTTTGCATGCGTGTGAGTGACTGCCATGAATAGCATGCTTACCATGAGGCTATATGCTTATGTGATATAACTTCCTGAATGCCTGTGGGTGAAAGTTGGGTTATTTGAATTGGAACAATTCATCAAATGTGCGTTTTAAGCCCACTAGATAGTGGCAAAATCATGTTTTTCTAAGCCCACCCGAGGGTGACAAATCCACGTCTTAGCCTACTTGCGGGTAGCACCATCAAACCACTTTAAAAAATAAACATGAAATGTTTTGTTCCAATTCAGACGATCCAGTCTATACTTGTATGCTGTGTGCATCACATAGTAAATCTAGGCTAATAACCGGAATAAGAACGCATAATGTTTTCAAAAATAGATATCATGGTTAATAGAGGCCGATCTTTGATCGGGCGAGCGGGGGTGCTCACGAAGTGACCTTCCCCAATCGTACCCAAGTTCCCGAGCCGAGGCAACTTTGGTGATGACGGACACGTGGCCTTAGGCAAACGAGTCAGGGTTTCCTAAATTTTCCCAAAATAAAACATTTAGGTGGCGACTCTGTATATGGCAAAGCAGTCCATGTTTGGCACTTCTTTCAAAATCTGTTTTCTCAAAACGACTTGCCGGATTTGAACTCTTTGGTTCAGATTTAGAACCGAGACAATTTGAGAGTCCGAACTGTAGTGAACCCCAAATGAACAGAACGGGGAGCTCATCCCTCCTGGGGGCGTTCGGGGACATCTACAGTTGGGGATCGAGCTGCTCGATCAGCTCGCGGGGGTCCAGGGGGTAGCGCCCCTTGGCGGGTCCGAGGGCAGTGCCCTGGCGGGGTCGAGGGGCAGCGCCCCCGAAGCAAAAATACAAAATACATTCGAAGTTGCTTGTCCGCTCGAGCGGCCATTTTTGTGCTCGAGCGGAGAATGTTTGGTTTCAGAAGTTTGACCTGTCTGCAAAAGTACTGGGTTAGTGTATTTGACGCTCGAGCGGGGCTTTCCACGCTCGAGTGGACCATGTTATATCAGTTCGTGAATCTGATATGTTAGATCACCTTTTCAGTCCTCTCTTTCTCTAAAACTCTCCAGAATTCCAGATCGGAAACTTCTCTTTCTAGAAGCCATCTTCTCTCTTTGATTTTCTCCAAATCCATTAGGATTTAGACCTAAGTTCTTCACCAAAGTTGGTTATCATCTCGAGGGCTTCGTTGTGTGCGGTGAAGATCGAGTTTCGACACCGTTGATTTTGGAGGCTTCATCTCATTTCTTCTTCAGAACTTGAGGTAGGGATTTTCTTAGAGTTATATATATATATATATATATATATATATTTTCAAGATCTATATGATTTTCGAAATCATCTTTCGATAGCTTTAAAAATTGATTGTTGATTCAAGAAGTTGAGCGATTTTGAAAGTGAGTTTGTCTCTTGTTCTTTGAAAATGATCTTATGGGTTTTGATCTTCATTGATTGAAAAAAAGATGATTTTGGAAAGTTTTCTTTCAAAGGATTTGAGTTGTATAGTTTTGGTGAGAAAATCGAGAATTTGGGGATTTTTTTAAAAAGACTGAAAATCCATGAATGTTATTGTTGTATTTATTTTGTGTGTCAAAATAAATGGATGTTTGGAAAATTTCTTATTTATATTTATATAAATGATGAATTTTAGGGAATACGAGAATTGTTGTTCATTTTGAAAATTATTGTTCAAAATATTGAAATAGTCTTGAAATGACTAATTATTGAGGATACTTGAGAAGAGGGAATTGTGTTATTCTTTAGATGATGAATTGGAATAAAAGTATTTATATTCATCTTTTGTTATTGACATAACAATTCATTTGATTACATTAAACTTTGAAAGTTGATTTGAAAACTTGCATTGAGAAAAGAATGTTGAGAAACAAGTTTTCATGAAATGGTTTTAGGGTAAATACGTTCGTAAGTCTTGATATGTGGTATAGATGATATTGAATAAGTTGGCCTGAGAGTCTGGGGTGAAAGACCGAAAACCCGCGCAGATAGGTGTCAAGCCTTCCGGTTAATACCGGTAAAAATAACAATTTGGTAGTACTTGTATAGTCTACTTGCAGACACCGACCTAGGGATTATCAGAGTCGTATTTATCGCCCTTGAACTAAATTGTTAAGTTTTGAACAATTGAAATTGCTTGACATCATTGAGCATGATGGCTTTCAAAAGATGAAAATGTGATTTATCTTCAAAAAGGGGCATAACACGACATATGCATTTCATCTCTTGAGACTTGTATAATATACTTTGTTATGGATTTCCTACTGGGCTTTATGCTCACCCTACGAGATTTTTGTGCAGGAAAAGATGTGGTGATGCCGCCTAACTAAAGGCAAAGAAATGTGTGTTGAGAGTACGAGACTCTCATTTTGCTGTGACTCTGTGTGTAAGCCAAGGGCTGTATGTGTGTGGATTTGAATGACCGTTTTGTGTAACCAAGCTCAAGCCATAGAAACTTGTAAACCCTTGCTGGTATTTATTTGTTTATTTACTTGTTGTTGGATTAGTGTGCTGTTGCATGAAGAACTACTGTATCATGTAATGTAAGTTTGAAGATTTATATTCGGTTTTCCTTAAAAGAGCAATAATTATTATATTATCATTTGGGCTAGAAACTTGGAGCGTTACAAAATAAGGGGCACTTATGAGCCAATTCTAGTAACTAGACTTATTTACCCACAACTTCTGACCTGTAAATTTATTCATTAATATCCACCGTCTTTATTCATATCCACTCACTCACTTACAAGAATCCACTATCCTCTTCCACATACATAAATAACAAGAGAGATTGATAAATTTATAACTAAAATGAATCTAAAACAAAGGAAGTGGTGGTGATACAGTGGCAGTGTAGATCGGTAATGGTGAAGTGTAGATCTACGACGGTAAAGTGTAGGTTTGCAATGATGATTGAGATAGTTGGTAAACGGTGGTAGCATCTGAATAACGACGGTGGTAGTGGGTGAACGACGACGATGACGGTGATGCTAGCAGTAGGTAGACGGCAACAGCAGTGGTGGCGAGTGGACAACAACAACTGCGGTGGTGGTAGACAATGGTGGTGTGAAACTTTAAAAAAAATGGTGGAGAGAGAGAGAGAGAGAGAGAGAGAGAGAGAGAGAGAGAAGAGAAGAGAAGAGAAGATGATGGGTGAATGACGGCGATGGTGGTGATGGATAGACGGCAACAGTGGCGACAGTAATGGGTGGGTGGTGGCGGAGGTGGTAGACAATGGTGGTGTGAAACTTTTAAAAAAATGGTAGAGAGAGTGATGGAGAAAGAGAAGAGAAGATGAAATAACTTGATAGGTTGTATGACTTATTGGTGCATTAAAAAGTGAATAAGACTTAATGATATTTAAGTCTATTTAACGAGACTAGTTCGTAATTACACCTTCTTTTTTTTTTTAAAAATAAAAAATAAAAAATTACTAATACCTTACTGTGTGAGTGATTTTCTGACCACACTGCAATTTTAGTAGCCAGCTGGAGAGCACCGGCAGAATAGACGGCACCTGACTAACCTGCAACAGAAAGAGAAGACTCCGGTGGTGGTTCGCCACCCGGGGGTACTCCGACAATCAAATCAGTACTCAATATCTCTCAAAGATAATCAATAGTGCTAAACTTTCTAGCTTGAGCATAAAAAGCATACCTTAAACCTATGGGGGTGCCTCTCTTTTATAGTTACCTCAATCCTAATCCCAATAGAAGCCTGACTTCTATGGATTCCTGTTCAGTACTTACTTTGGACTTCTCAAAAGATAAAGATAAACTCCCTAAGAGCTTTATCCTTATCTTGGCTAAGTCTCCTATTTATTCTAGGTCTTTTGTCCCTTATCCCTTATCCGCTTATCTCGGATTCCGATGTCTTCGGAGATAACCTCGGCCTAACCGAGATGACCTCGACATAACGACCAGGACACGTGGCACCTCAGCTGACACATCGGCGTCACCTTGCCACGTGTTAGTACTCAGAAAATATATCCCCACAACTGCCCCCTAGGTTCTATTACCTCGTCATTCTGAGGTGATGGAACCTACATTGTTCGTCCATCTGTGCCCTTCTGTCTGAGATCAAACTCACCGATTTCAAAGTTCCCTGGACTTTACTGTACACTTGTGTCAAGTATCAAGTTTCATGCTTTCCAAGATGCTAGAGATCGCACCTCCTAACCGAGGTTTCGGTTCCATTAATTTGTAAACTGTAAGAGCTTTGCAACTGCTCCATTCACACTCTCTGGTGGGCTCCTGATTTCCAGTCATCTATTTGACTCCGGCGATTTTCATATCGGCGTTCATTTCACTTGGTAATTCAGCTATTCTTTACTTGCTTTTAAGCTCAATCTTTCATAACTCTTCTGTTTTACTTCGAATCTGTTTATTTGCCATCTGTTGCCTTCTATTTTCGTCTGTCTTCAAGTTTTGAATTGTTTATTGTTTGAATGCCTGGCACTGTTCTTGCCATATTCGCTTTCTGTTGCTAGCATCGTGTCTGGGTCATTACTTTCTTGTTCTTCACATACTTACTTAGTGCCTGTGCACTTGGCGTTATTCTTGAACTTTGTTGTCTTCTTGATTCTGAATTTTCTTTTCTTGTTTTTCTTGTTATATTTCCAGATTCTTGCCTTCGTTTTTGTTTTCTGTATAGTCTTAGAACCACGTCCCTTTTTTGCAATTGATGAGGAGATAATGGTAAAGAAGCTCCCCCAACTGATTGCCGAGGCTGAACCACTGCCAACTGTTGAAGCAGATCATTCCGACGTTCTTGCTTTAGTCCCCAGTTCTTAGGGTCTTCATTTTTGTATTTTTGTTTTTTCTGCATATGTAACCTTTTTGCTTCTGAAAAATGTCTGTCGTTGGCCGATGTGCTACTGATTTGATCTTGAACAAGGAATCACTTTACTAGGTCGAAGTGCCTTTTTTAATGCACGTTTGTGTTTTTCTGAATGTTGAATGTTTTCTTCTGCTGACTGCCTGTATGCTTCCCCATACTTAGAATTTTTTCAATTTTTTTCAAATATATTCTGCAAATCACATCGGGGTAGTACACCTCGGATAAGCATCACTTCGGAATTATCATCAGGTGGACACCTCGAATCAACATAACCTCGGTATTTTATTTCTACAAGTGTGCTCTTTAATAGAGGTATTCAAGTGTTGCTTCCTCATTTGTACTTGCCTTCTTTTATACATGCTTCTCCTTTCCCAACCTTCTGAGTTTTTAACAAGCTAGTTGGTCATCTTGGATGATTATATTTCGAAAACGTCTTTCGGTGTAATCTCGGCTATAACAAACTTGTAAATTGCTAAAAATTTCAACAACTGTTAACAATCCTTGCTTATTCCTTCTTCCTTTCTACTAATGTAAACACAAGTTGCACAGACCCTTTCAAGCCAATGTGTTCCTCTTTTTACTCTTGTATGCTTAATAATTTCCATGTCTTCAAAATACACTCTAACTGTGCAATCTCCTCGGGGTGTAATACCTCGGTTGTACCCACTAATCGGTTTTTCCCAGCCTTGGCTTAACACTTGAAAATAATATTTTCACAAGTGTTTATTTACAACTTGATACTCCACTTTTAGCAAGACTTCTGTCTTCAAATTTCTTCCAAGTCTCGACAATATGGTAATCGTGGCAAGTATGTAGATACTTGTTTCCACATAACCTTGGCTTAACTTGTAAATTTTTATCAAAAATTTCAACAAGTGTTTAAACCAATCTTTCTTCTCGGCTTAACTTCAACTTGTAAATTCTCTCAGAATTTCAACAAGTGTTAATCTTCATTTCGGTTTAACTTCAACTTGTAAACTTTTCTAAAGTTTAAACAAGTGTTAAACATTATCTCGGCTTAATTTCAACTTGTAAACTTTTCTCAAGTTTAAACAAATGTTAAACCTTAGTCTCTAACTTGTAAAATTTTCTCAAGTTTAAACAAGCATTAAACATCATCTCGGTTTAACTCTGCTTGTAAACTTTTCTCAAGTTTCAACAAGCGTTAAACATCATCTCGGTTTAACTCTGTTTATAAACCTTTCTCAAGTTTATACAAGCGTTAACTCTACTTGTAAACTTTTCTCAACTTTCAACAAATGTTAAACATCATCTCGGTTTAACTCTGCTTGTAAACTTTTTTCAAGTTTCAACAAGCGTTAAACATCATCTCGGTTTAACGTCAACTTGTAAATTGCTACAAATTTCAACAAGTTCTAAACAATAATCTCGTTTTAACTTCAACTTGTAAATTGCTACAAATTTCAACAAGTGTTAAACAATAATCTCGGTTTAACTTCAACTTGTAAATTGCTACAAATTTCAACAAGTGTTAAACAATAATCTCGGTTTAACTTCAACTTGTAAACTTTTCTCAAGTTTAAACAAGCATTAAACATCATCTTTGTTTAACTCTGCTTGTAAACTTTTCTCAAGTTTCAACAAACGTTAAACATCATTTTGGTTTAACTATGCTTGTAAACTTTTCTCAAGTTTCAACAACCGTTAAATATCATTTCAGTTTAACTCTGCTTGTAAACTTTTCTCAAGTTTCAACAAGCGTTAAGCATCATCTCGATTTAACTTCAACTTGTAAATTGCTACAAATTTCAACAAGTGTTAAACAATAATCTCGGTTTAACTTCAACTTGTAAATTACTACAAATTTCAACAAGTGTTAAACAATAATCTCAGTTTAACTTCAACTTGTAAATTGCTACAAATTTCAACAAGTGTTAAACATTATCTCGGTTTAACTTCAACTTGTAAATTGCTACAAATTTCAACAAGTGTTAAACAATAATCTCGGTTTGACTTCAACTTGTAAATTGCTACAAATTTCAACAAGTGTTAAACAATAATCTCTCTTCTCTTTGCCCCCTGCATGGCTTTCATATGCTCTTTTGTGGACCTTATAAAAGGTCTTCAACCTGGCTAACTGCAGTCTGACCTTGTATGTTTTCCTTTTATCTTCTGGGATCTGATATCTGCTCACTGAACTCTTCTCTTCGCGGACATAAGTGCCGAGGTCTTGTCTGCTGGAATCTTGGATCTGCTCTCTCAGGTTGAGCTCTTCTCTTCTCAGACCTACTCATCTAGGCCGAGATCATGCCTTCTGGGATCCGGGATCCAAGATCTGGAATCCGGGATCTGCTCACTTAGGCTGAGCTCTTGTCTTCTCGGACCTACTCATCTAGGCCGAGATCATGCCTTCTGGGATCCGGGATTTAGGATCTGGAATCCAGGATCTGCTCACTTAGGCTGAGCTCTTGTCTTCTCGGACATACTTATTTAGGCCGAGATCTTGTCTTTTGGGATCCGGGATCTAGGATTTGGAATCCGGGATTTGCTCACTTGGGCTGAGCTCTTCTATACTTGAATGTCATCTCCTTGGGAGCACTCATGCCCCCTGTCTTTGCGTCCCTTCTGGAAGGGTCTTCACTCCATTTATGTCGACACATTCTCCATCTTTGCTAAACTCGTCGTTTCCGATACGTTGATCTTGTACAGTGATGGCCATCTATTCTCCTTTCTTTCCCACAGACGGCGCCAAATTGTGTGAGTGATTTTCTGACCACACTGCAATCTTAGTATCCAGCTGGAGAGCACCGGCAGAATAGATGGCACCTGACTAACCTGCAACAGAAAGAAAAGACTCCGGTGGTGGTTCGCCACCCGGGGGTACTCTGACAATCAAGTTAGTACTCAATATCTCTCAAAGATAATCAATAGTGCTAAACTTTCTAGCTTGAGCATAAAAAGCATACCTTAGACCCATGGGGGTGCCTCTCTTTTATAGTTACCTCAGTCCTAATCCCAATAGAAGCCTAACTTCTATGGATTCCTGTTCAGTAATTACTTTGGACTCCTTAAGAGATAAAGATAAACTCCCTAAGAGCTTCATCCTTATCTTGGCTAAGTCTCCTCTTTATTCTAGGACTTTTGTCCCTTATCCCTTATCCGCTTATCTCAAATTCTGATATCTTCGGAGATAACCTCGGCCTAATCGAGATGACCTCGGCATAACGACTAAGACACGTGGAACCTCGGCTGACACGTCGGCGTCACCTTGCTACGTGTTGGTACTCAGAAAATATATCCCCACACTTATAAGTGTTTAGAGCATCTCTAAAGCTGTGTCGAATTTTTGAACCAAAATAAATTTTGATTATATCATTACAAAAGTCTTCTTTAATGGTGTGCTAAATCTTGAGTTAAAATTTGACAAAATCAAATTTGGCACAAGATTTAGTTTTGTCAAATTTACCACATTAGCAAAAATAATTATGATCACATGATACTTTTTAAAAAATAGATTCAATAGTCAAAAATTGATATGAGAGTTGATTGTGCGAAAATAGGATGGAAACCATTCTAATGGTATAGCTATATATATATTTCTATTGTGACAAGCTAAAAAATAACTTTGATAAAGCTGTTTTAGATTTCACCATTGGAGTTACTCTTAGAAGTTGTGTTATTATATACAAAGGAAAGAAGACATTCCATTGTGAGTTCTGCCAATGTGGAATATGCTAATAGGAACACTTTGGTTTTTTTTTTTTTTCGCCATTCTTTAAATTTTTAATTCATCCTCACTGGCTTATCATAAAATTATTTACGTATTAAAACACCTTAAGTTATTAAGATTACCATATGACATTTACAATGAATAAAATGTCATAAATTAGGATTAAGAGAGTGAAATAATACATATCATTAACTTTGGAGAAGTTACTAATGATTTTTAAAATTCTATGATCACACCACGCAGTTCTTGATATATATCATCTGATACTCTCGATACTGATACAATGTGACCGATATCGATCGTAACATGTTTCGATACAGTGATTTAAAACCAAGAGAACAAAGGAGAAAGAAAGGAAGTTTGATGAAAGAGAGAACCTGAAATATCAAACTTTGAATGTTATGTGCCTCGAGTAGGGGTAAAAAGGCTAATCAATTAAAATTTATTATTATGTGCTAAATTTTAGCCTTCAAATAAATTAACACAACTAAAAGCAACCACATGAGAAATCTAATATAACATGGAAAAATTCAGAAGGGGAAAAAACCATGGTCCCAATATTTAATAGAAATCTATTGCCATATTAAAGAATACAAGACATAGTTGAGAGGACTTACAACGTTTAGCTAACACTACTGACTTGTAGTTACTACACGTGCACAGTTTGACTTAGTCAGCCTTTCTAATCTTCTGGACACCACAAAGAAACAATTTCGATCTCTATTGTTAAACAACTTCGATTACCCAATTGGTCTTAATTGTGGAATGAACAATGAAAATGGTTATATTAAAAAGGTTTTCTACCAAAAGATCCTACCTATACATTGTAACGTCTCGGGTCGAGATCCGACCCTTTCTTTTCTGCATAAAGATGGTTATATTAAAAGGTTTTCTGTCAAAAGATTGGACTTAGTCTAAAAATTTTCTAAGTGTAAAAATTGGAATTTTCAAAACTTACGATTTTGAAAATAATTTTTGGCCGTAATTGTTCCTTATATAGTAAATAGTCTAATTTGATTTTATGAGATATATCCACGAGCTATTAACCACTTTATTTCAACGTCAAACTTAGAAATTTCAATCAGAAAATTATTTTTGTACTAAAACTGAGAGAATCCCTTGTTGATTTAATTGGATCTAGATTTTATTTATCTTTGAATCCAAATGGGAGATATTTCCTTATTTACACTGTAAACTTAAGTAAATAAAATATAAATCTAAGAGGCTAAACTCAAGTAAAACATTTACTTAAATGGTTACATATGGAAATATGATTGATGTGCAAGGAGTGCCTTGGGAACTGAACCTGTGTAACTAGTTGTTTCTATGGTGACCGCTCAAGCGATTGGTTTACCACTCGAGCAGTGAAAAGAGGGCAACCAATACTTTGTTTTGCAAACCAAAATGTTGAGAGATTGAGTTCACCGCTTATGCGGTGGAACGATAGGTCTGTTCCAATCAGCAAACTTAAAAGTCCCTTTTGCCCCACTTTTCTCACTTTTTCTTTTCCTTTCCTCCCTCTCTCTCTCTCTCTCTCTCTCTTCTTACCCATGAAATCCTAGCCCTAAATCTTTGATTTCACCATTTCTACAAGGGATCCACCTTAGATCTTACAAGAAAAGCGAAGATGGAGTGAAGATTAACGGTTCTACTGATTGAATTGTGTTTTCTTTGAAGCTCTCTTTGGGTTTGATCTTCTTGCCTCCATCCTTGAGGTAAGGGTGCTTTTAACTTGTTATATCTATGATTTGAGATATATATGTGGTATTTTCTTAGTTATAGAGATGCATGAGATGATTTTGTTATATAAAATGGGGTTGATAAACAAAAGGGGCTTATACCTAATGCTTTTGAGAAATGTTATAAATGTTTCTTGTTGATTATTATTGTTGATGATCAATATAGGCTCTTTAAGTGTAAAAGAGAAAAAAGCCCAAATTTTCTCAAAAGCCCTAATTTTTAAATTTGATTTAATAATGGTGCTTCGCTCAATTGACACTTAAATCTTGAAATTAGGTGAATGAATATGGTAAGGGTGCTGAGATATGGGATTTTTAAAACTCCTGGGATACATGTATTGAGATTGATGAGTTGAAATTGTGGAATTGAGAAATTAGAGAAATCCATTTGTTGTTGATATTGTTAAATCTTGTTTATGAATTGAACAAACCTTAGGTAAATTAGATTTGAAAACTCATACGTCATGTGCAGTATAATGTTCTCATGTGATGTCATAATCTTGTGAATATTTGAAATGTTGGAAGAGGGTAAATGGTGTATGAGTCCATGTAGTTGAGTCAGGTTTTTGGTAATGGGTTGTTTATTGTATTTGGTACCTGTGCGGGGAGTCAATGTGCCTAATTTCTCTATCTTGAGCTTATCATCGGATGAATGTGAGAAAAGATTTTTGGGTGTCTATGAGCTCGTCACTTCAGGAGTCAGCAAATGTGAAAAAACATAGTTTTGGGTGTCCATGAGCCCGCCGTTTCAAGGGTCGACAATGAAAGGGAAAGGTTTTTGGATGTCCATCGCCCTGCCGTTTTTAGAGTCGGCAAATGTGGGAATACTTTTTTGTATATAAACATATATATATATATGTATATATGGTTTTCTGGCTCTTACTTGGGACGTCATAGTGTATTTACCACCCCATTGTTGTGCATGAGACTTTTAAATGGAAATTATGCATTGAGCATCATTGATTTTAGATGAGAAAATATGAATTTTCTTAACATGTGCATAGTATGATCATATGCATCTCAATCATCTACATACTTTGTTAATAGTATTTCTACTGGGCATTAGCTCATTCCAAACTAATAATATTTCAAGAATCGATGGTGTGACTCCGTCCAAGTAACAAGATGGTGGAGACTTTTGATTGGAGCATATGGGCTCATTGATGTTATGTGTTGAAACTCCGAAGCTAATGTTTTTTTGAGACTGAACGCCCACCTTTTATTTCCTCCTTCAATCAATCATAAATTATTACTCTTATCTTTTTATCATTGCTTCTTATCCACAAAAAAAAAAAAAAACACTATACTATAATTTTACTTTCTTCCTTCACTTTTATTATGTGTTCAAGCGTTGTTTACCAAAAAAAAAAAAAAAACAAACAAACTTTGTATCCCTTTTTGATTTTAGAGAGCTTTGTTATCTCGTCCACTACAACCCTATTAGAACTCCTATTGTACAATTATCAGAACAACAATATTTGTGTTCTGTTTTCATTTTACGAATTGGTTTCTATTTCTATTATAGTACAAAAGCTCTCTTTGTCCAATTATATTACTATATAATTCTCTATATTCAACCCTGCTTTTCAAAAATAAAAAAACAAAAAAATTGTAATCCGTTTTGATTTTGTCAAGTGTCAAGTGTTTCTTTCGTATCTTCACATTCTCTGCAAACTCTATTTTGCTTTGTAAAGCTCAATTTCCACACTTCCATTTCAATTGCTATAGAAAATCCCTTTGTTGTGTTCTAGCTTCTTACATTTTAAGTTCCGCTATCCGTAGAAGCAACACTTGAGAGAAAGGTGGGGTTGGGGGCATAACTAAAACAGGGGGTGAGAAATGGTCTTGAACTTTGTTGTTCCTATAGTAATGAAGATTGGAGAATATCCCAAAATCCTCTCTCTCTCTCTCTACTTTCTCTCTCTATATCCTTATTCTCTCTCATTTGGAATGCATAAGTTTCTCTCTCTAAAATCAACACATTGCAGTCTATACATACATATATACATGTGTATACATATATGCAACTGTTATTGTTGTTGTTGTTGTTCTTCTTCTTCTTCAATCTATTTGAATTCGAGTGTGTAATGAGAGATAGAGACTTGGGGGATAACAATGTTAGAGCAAAGTTAGGGTTTTTGGATTTCAATAGAAGTGCGTTTGAGTTTGGATTCGAAGGGTTCTTCGTCAAATTCAATTGTTGTGGCGGCGGAACACGATGGAGTTTTGTCTGCCACTACGGGGCTCGCGAAGGACGCTAGTGTCATCTTTCATTTGTGTCACGTCCCTATTGGTTTAGTGTCATAATCGGCCAGTAATCCTAAGATTACCGAAGGCCTCTGAAACATATTAACAAAATAAGGGGCTGGTGGAAGAAAATAACAAAATACAATGTCTATATAACTATGCAGACTTGTATGGGGTAGAAAATTTAAACTTATATTTACATATATTATGACGTCATTCTAGGGTCAACACATCATCACATGTACAGATAGAACAAAAAGGGACTTAGCCCTATATACAAAATTGACAAAAGAAAATAAGAGCTTAAAACTTGATCACAAAACATCTTTCCAGGTACCTCCTCATAAAGTACAGTGGTTGGCTGACAAGACAGATCCAGACTAGATGTCTCAAGCCTAGTCACGCGTTTGATCACCTACATATATAATATAAACAATGAGTTGGAGCCTAGTGAATAATAACAGAGTAAATGTTTTGATAAACGGTGTCCATATCAGATTCAAAAATCAGAATTCATATAAAAAACGAATTCATTTGCATATTCAGATTTGTAATCAGTCATACGTGGTACATCCATTAGCTAACAAAGTAGATGGTCATATAAGACCCATATACAAAGCAGATCAGATAGATGATTATGCATAATCGTAACAAATAACCATATATGTTTGATAGATAGTTTCATGATTGGAACCCACATACATCCCTGGTACTAGGTAATAGATCATAGATATTAGATATCAGATAATAGATGCTAAGGATACCACGATTACATTTCAGAAAATTGGACAATCATTCATTCATTCATTCGTTCAGAAAATATCATTTTAGAAAACAAAGTATAACTTATTCTCAGAAAATAAATATAAGTAAACTTATCTTTATAGTGTTGTTACTCACAGATAGCTCCAGAAGCAAATCAGATGAATCAGACAAATCAGATAGACAACAACACGTGACCTACACAAACACGTGTCAGATACATACTAAAACACACACTTTGAAAACACTTGACCTATTATATTTCTTTCTTAGTGTGTTTCTAATTCATTTCCTCATTATTGTGGCCTAAACCAAGGCTTAAGAATGCCTAAGATGGAATTAAAATGCAGTTATGCACTTCAAAACACTTGACAAAATTTTAAAAAACAGGGCAGTTCGCTCTAACAAAGCTTTGGTTGCTCGGAGTGGACTCCTTAATATGCAAAAGTACTGAGAGCTCGCATTTTACGCTCGAGCCAACTTTTTGGTCGCTCAAGCCATGGGCCTAACAAAGGTGAGTTCACTCGAGCGAAACTTAGGTCGCTTGAGCCAACTACACCATTTGCAAAACTTCTGAGAGCTCACAAAGTATGCTCGAACAAAGAGTTCATCACTCGAGTGAACCCTGCAAACTTTGAAATTTCCAAATTGTTCTTCAGGCTTCAAAACTCAACTCCAATGCATTAAAACTTGTCCTTTTGGGCCAAAATGTTGGAGAACACTTGGAAACTTCTATAAAAACATGAATTGAATTCTTAAAATCAAAGCCCAAAATCAAATAAATTCTTTAAAATCATGCTCAAATACTTTTCAATTCTTCAAAATCAAGCTTTAAAGTACATGCATGCAATAATATGAACCCTTAGTTTTGAAAACATGAACAAATAAAGTTTTATTAGTAAATTAATGTTGAATTCTCAAAATTATGCAAGTGTAGACCCATGCATGTAAGTATTTGTTGAAACTCAAACTCAAAGCTTGGTGAATTATACATTCATGCAAGATTTGCCTACAATTTCATCCTTCTAAGCTCAATTCTTGATCTTGATCATAATGTCTTCTTGAATCCTCATACTTAATAAGTTAAACACAAAAATTACTCACCTAAAGTCTTGAATTTGGAGTGTGAAAGCTCAAATACTCAAATTCTCTCTAATCTCCCTTTTTTACTCCTCAATTTAAGCCCTCCTTCTAAGTTGGCTTAAATTCTCTCTCTCTCTCTCTCTCTCTCTCTCTCTCTCTCCACTTTTTTTAGGCCAAAGAAATGATAGGGAATAGGTAGTCTTAAGCTCAATGTACTTATTTATAGTCTTGATTAACTTAGGCTAATTAAGTGCAATTTGGATTAATTAACCTTATATAATTTATTTATTCTAATTATTTTGAATCCGAATCAAAATTTAATTAAACTTACTATAGGGTTCTAAAAATTTTAAATAATGCATTGACTTAGTCAATTTCATCTTCGGATGCCGATAAGGATCTCAATTTTCATATCAGAACATAATTTTAGATAGATAGAAACACAAATGACGTATAAGATGCCCAATTGACTCACAATTTCATCTTAAATACTTATTAGGCATTCTTAATTATGGATTAGTAGTTAATTACGGATCAAGGTTGTCACAGTCCTTTAAGAGTTTGGTCCTCCAAACTTTAGGTTACCTTCATTTTGGACGAACATAGGATCCAACGGAAACAAATTAGGGTATCATATCTTCTTCTGTTTCCCAAGTTGCATATGTTCCTCCGTGTTGTTGCCAATCAACTTTTACCAACGGAATTTCTTTGTTCCTCAATTATTTGATTTGGCGGTTAACAATTTGAATTGGTTGTTCTTCATAAGTAAAGTCATCTTTCAGAAGCACATGTGTCGACTCAATCACATGGAACGAATCTCTCAAGTAATCTCGTAGCATTGAGATATGGAAGACATTATGTATATGTTCCATAACCGGAGGTAGAGCCACTTGATAGGTCACCGGATTAATTTTCTCAATAATCTCATACGGGCCAACATATCATGGCGCTAATTTTCCTTATGCTCCAAATCGTGTATGGCCCTTTATTGGAGTCACTTTGATAAACACGTGATTACCAACTTCATGCTCTTTGTCTTTTCTTCTAACATCTGCATAATTTTCTGATGACTTTGTGCGGTTTTTAACCGTTGTTGAAACAATTTCACTTTTTCAATCATCTCTTGTACAAGTTCTGGTCCCAACAAAGGTCTGTCACCTATTTTAAACCAACAGATTAGATATCGACATTTTCTTCCATACAAAGCCTCATAAGGAGCCATACCGATACTTGAATGATATCTACTATTATAGATAAACTCGGCCAAAGGCAAGTAGGTTTCCCAATTTCCTTGGAAATCTAACACCACATTCTCAACATATCCTCTAAGGTTTGTATTGTTCTTTCTGACTGACCATTTGTCTGTGGGTGATAGGCACTGCAAAGTCTTAATTCAGTCCTTAAGGCCTATTGCAAACTTTTCTAGAACTGTGTAGTAACCTTCAAATCCCCGTCGGACACAATAGATACTGGCACTCTATGTAGTCTCACAATCTCATTCACATAGATGTTAGTCAATTTGTTCACATTATAAAAAGTTTTAATAGGCAAAAAGTGAACAGACTTAGTCAAACAATCAATAATAACCCATATAGAGTCCATACCTCTTAAAGAGTGAGGTAGACCGACAATGAAGTCCATCATAATGCTCTCATTTCCATTCTGGTCCCAACAAAGGTCTGTCACCTATTTTAAACCAACAGGTTAAAGCAACCCAACGGGTCGTTGATGTTCGGCTTTTGCTTGTTGGCAAAGTAAACATTTAGCTACAAAATCAGCAATACACTTCTTCATTCCAGGCCACCAGAAATTCTATTTCAGATCATGATACATCTTTGTTTTGCCTAGATGCATAGCAAATTTGGAATTGCGAGCTTCAGTCATAATACGCTTTATTAGATCAGAATGGCCCAGTACACAAAGCCTACCCTGGAATTTCAATACATTGTTCTCAAGCATAAATCCTGGTCTCGGTTTTGAATCAATTTCTTCAGCAATCTTTTTCAAAAACTCATCTTCTAGTTTTTTTTCTTTAACTTCCTCAATGATTGCTTGCTGTGCAAAAATGGTAGCTAAGACTCCACCCTATTCACGCAGAACAATTTCAATGTCATTTCTTTCTAAGTCACATCAACTCTTTCTAACTGGTGAGTAAACATGCCAAATTTCCAATGAATTTTCTGCTTAAAGCATTTGTAACTGTATTGGCTTTTCCTGGATGGTACAGAATCTGCAAGTCATAGTTTTTTATTAATTTAAGCCATCTTTTTTGTCTCATGTTCATTTTTCTTTTTAGTGAAGAAATATTTCAAACTTTTGTGGTCCGTGTACACTTCACAAGTTGCTCCATATAAATAGTGACGCTAGATTTTCAAAGCAAACACTACAGCTACAAGTTCAAGATCATGGGTCAGATAATTCTTTGCATGAAATCAGAGTTGTCGAGAAGCTTACGCTATCACTTTCCTATTTTGCATTAACACACCCCAAGCCTTTGTATGAAGCATCATTGTAGATTTGGAACCCGTCAGTACCAGAAGGCAGTGTCAGAATTGGTGTAGTCACTAATCTAGTCTTTAACTCTTGAAAAATTGATTCTCTCTAATCATTCAAGTCAAACGACACACCTTTCTCTGTCAATTGAGTGAGTGGCAAAGCAAGTTTGGAAAAGTCTTTCACAAATCTCCTGTAAAAACTAGCAAGTCCCAGAAAACTTTGAACTTCTGTCACTGTAGTTAGTCTTGGCCAATTCACAATGGCCTCAATTTTCTGGGAGTCAATAGATATACCATCCTTGTTGATCACATGCCCCAGAAAAGTCACATTATCAAACTAGAATTCACATTTGGGCAGTTTCGCATACAATTTTTTCTCTTTTAATGTATACAACACAATTTTCAGATGATTTTCATATTCTTCCTTGCTTTTAGAGTAAATCAAAGTGTCATCAATAAACACCACAACAAATTCATCATGAAATTCTTTGAAAACCCTATTCATTAAATCTACGAAGGCAGCTGGTGCATTAGTTACCCCAAACGGCATTATCAAAAACTCATAGTGTCCATATCTAGTTCGAAAGGTTGTTTTCTCAATATCCTCAGCTTTAACTTTCAACTGGTGATACCTGGATCTAAGGTCTATTTTAGAAAACACTCAAGCTCCCTGGAGTTGATCAAACAAATCATCTATTCTGGGCAATGGGTATCTGTTTTTCACAGTCATCTTATTCAATTATCAGTAATCTATGCACAATCTTAAGGTCCCGTCTTTCTTTTTGACAAATAAAATTGAAGCACCCCAAGGCAAAGTGCTCGGTTGGATGAATTTCTTGTCAAGCTATTCTTGTAGTTGAATTTTCAATTCTTTTAGTTTAGTGGTTGACATTTTGTATGAGGTTTTAGAAATTGGTTGCGTTCAAGGCACTACTTCAATAGTGAATTCGATTTCCTTGTCCATCAAACCTCCGGGTGGTTCATTAGGAAAAGCATTTGAAAATTCATTAACTATTGGAATGTTTTCCACACTGGCACTATCTATAGTCACAGACAACACACTACACAAGTAGCCCCTACAACCTTTTCCCAACATTTTGTTAGCCTTCATAGAAGAAGTCAAATTGTAATACCCCTATTCCGTAATATGTTAATTGGTCCTTAATATGAGTATGATTATGTGTTTAATATGATTTTGTGTGCCATTATGTGGTTTCGAATTTCTATCTGTTCACCGTAGAAATATCTGTTTGATTTATCTGCTTTGAAAATTAAATTGGAGGCCTTATCGGCCACAGAACTCGAAATTGATTGCGCCATTGTGATTGACATAATTTTTAGAGCCTACGGTGAAATTTAATTAGAAATTGATTCGGGTCAGATTAAGTTGATTAAATTGATAATTTAAGTGCCCAATTGTTTATTATTATTATTATTTTGGAATAGTGGGGTTTGATGTAAAAGGGTACTACACCCTCAATTCCTTCCCTTATGTGGCTTTGGCTGATTAAACTCTCTAGAGAGAGTGATAGACCCGAAATTGAGAGAGAAAGGGGGAAATCATCTAAGTTTGCTCTTGAAGCTTTGGAGTCTTGAAGGCTAGCTCAAGAATGAACCATAGTTGTGAAGATTAAAGCTCTTTGGTGAGTAATTTTGTAAATTCAGAGTTGAATAAGAATAAAGAACATGAATTTAATTGAGTATGATGAAATTGAATTGGTTTTGTTGAATTGAAGGTTAAATTGTGCATGCATGTAAGAAATTGTCTTAAATTTGCATGTTTGAGCTTGAAATACATGATTCATGTAGAGTTTTGGTTAAAGCTCATGATGTAATCACCAATTGTATTATCTAAGTTGAGAATCATCACATGCATGTGCAAATTATAAGGTTGAATGCATGACATTGTTATGTTGGTAATGAGTTTGGTGGAAACTGAGCCATGCATGTGTTTGATTCATGAGATTAAGCTCCATGTTGATGTATTCTAGTGTTAGTACCATGTTAGTACAAATATATGTGAGATTGGAGCCATAGTATGCAAGAAAAGTTGGTTGAAAGTCGATTTGGAGCTCAAGAACTCATTCTGGAAAACCCAGAATTTTGATGTTCGCTCGAGCGGGGGAACTGCTGCTCGAGCGGGAAATATGTGCTCCCAGCACTTTTTGCAGACATGGTGTCCGCTCAAGCGGGGAAGTTGACGCTCGAGCGGGGAGCTATGTAGACAAGCCTTCCGCTCGAGCGGGTATTTGATGTAACCAGTACTTTTGTAGGCCTTAAGGGCCCGCTCGAGCAGGGAAGTCCACGCTCGAGCGGGGACCCTGTTTTCTGAAATTCTGAAAATGCATTCTGTGTTCTGTTTTCCGTTCCCTTTCACTTCTAAGCACTCTTAGGCATACTTTGAGCATTGTAATTGAATTAAAGAGATAAGAATGAAGCTAAAAGAGGAATATGTGAATTAAAGAACGGATTGAGTTATTTGTGACCCATATATGTTATGTGATGTGTAGGGTCAAGCTCTAGGGCAAATCCACAAGCCAATCACTGTGAGTAATATCTGAAATGTATTATTGTCCAATTGCTTACTTCTAGGTAAGTTTTGTAAAGCTCATTAATCTGAATGGTGGACAAAGTTTGAAATGAAAGTTTGAAAGGCTTGAAAGGCCAGTTTGAAATGAAAGTTGAAAGGCCAAGAGGCCAGTTTGATACGAAAGTATATTTGGGCCGAAGCTCATTTTGGCACAAATGAATGGACCGAAGGTCGTTTTGGCACAAATGAATGGACCGAAGGTCGTTTTGGCACAAGTAAATGGACCGAAGGTCGTTTTGGCACAAGTGAATGTGTGGACCGAAGGTCGTTTTGGCACAAGTAAATGGACCGAAGGTCGTTTTGGCACAAATGAATGGACCAAAGGTCGTTTTGGCACAAATGAATTGACCAAAGGTCGTTTTGGCACAAAGGAATGGACCAAAGGTCGTTTTGGCACAAACGAATGGACCGAAGGTCGTTTTGGCACAAATAAATGGACCGAAGGTCGTTTTGGCACAAATAAATGGACCGAAGGTCGTTTTGGCACAAATGAATGGACTGAAGGTCGTTTTGACATAAATGAATGGACCGAAGGTCGTTTTGACATGAATGAGTGGGCCGAAGGCCGTTTTGACATAAATGAATGGGCCGAAGACTGTTTTGACTTGAATGAATGGGCCAAAGGCCAGTATGTTTGGAACTACAATCACTTGATCTAAATTTTGTATAAGTGCATATATGTTAAGTAGAAATTGAATTGGGCCCAAGGCCGTTTGGAGCATGTTGTTCTACATATTGTTTATGTAACTTCTGTATTTGATATTATTCACTGGGCTATCGCTCACGCTTATTCATGTGTTTGTAGGTGAGCCAAGAGAAGTCCAAACCCAGCCCCAGTGAAGTCTGTGAGGAACAATAAAGGTTTTCGGAGAGTCAGCTCCTGTGTCTCGCGCACGAGACCCGTCTTCGCCCTTCCGTCATGTATTTATATCTTGTCATGTTGGCGAAGTTTTTGATTATGTCTGTATATAGTTTCATGGGTTGACTTAGTTGGATGATCCTGTCTGTACAGAACTTTATGCTACTACATTTCTGACGTGAGTTATTAACATGAGTTTCTATGGAATATTATGATGTGCATATAAGCACGGCTCTATGGACAAAGTTTTTAATTTGCTTCCGTTTGGCCCCTTTTACTCTGATGAGTTTTTTCTTATTTGGTTTGAAGCCGTAGGTAATCTCGTGATTATTGGCCGGTTATGGCCTTAACCCATAGGGGCGGGTTCGGGTCATGACACAAATATGGGGGATAAACTGCACCATTCCCAGCAAATACAAATTCAAGCAACCCTGGTGGTCGAAACACAACAGATATAGCAACACAATCAATGGTAGCATGGTATTTTGTCAATCAGTCCATACCCAATATACAATCAAAATAATCAATATCCACAGGCAGCATGTCAATAGATAACAACATATCTCCAATCACAATGTCACATGCAGGATACACATATGCACACATCATAAAACCACCTGAGGGTGTAGATACAGATGAGAAGTAGTTTATTCATTCTAGAGGTCTAGTTAATTTTTGAGAAAAAGCATGCGATACAAACGGATGAGTGGATCCATAATCTATCAACACAAGCATTTTGGGCACAAATAGTAAGTATACCTAACACCACAAATTTGGTATTCTAAACATCTCCAGGCACAAGTGCGAACACTCTCCCATGTTTCAAAGTTTCTTTCCCAATATTAGCCCTTGCATTTGGTCTTGGTGTAGATTCGGCAGAATTTGCTGTAGGGCGGTTGGTATTCTGAGATGAAAGCAGACAATCTTTTACCATATGACTAGCTTGACCACATCGGAAACAAACACTCGTTGTTCGGTAACATACACTTTTATGTTTCTTTCTACATTCTGAGTAGTTAGGTGCAAAACTATTTCCTTGACTTGAGCGGCTCGTAGACCCCGTGTTTTGCTTCTTATTCATTGAGAATGAACGACCCTTCTTGAAATTGAACCCAGATCTTTTACCTCTCCATTCATTTGGCGGAGTCTTGGCTTGTTTCATAGCTGCTATATTAGCTTCAAACATTAAGGCTCGATCCAGTACATCTACATACTTTGTCAGTTTCAAGACACCAACTCGGTCTAGCATATTAAGGTTAAGCCCTCCTTCAAATTTCCTGGTCTTCTTGTAGTCTATGTCTACCATATGAGGAACAAACCAGGCTAGTTCAGTAAATTTGGCCTTATATTCGGCCACTGACATGTTGCCTTGCTTCAACTATTCAAATTCTGAACCTTACGATCTTGGAAGCACTGAGGGAAGTATTTCTCATAAAATATTTCCTTGAATTGACTCCATGTCATAACCCCATTGTTATCTCATATTAACATCCACTAATGCCTTTGCTTGTTCTTTAAAAGTATAGGTGGCCAACAAAACTTTTTGAGTCTCAAAGCATGGAAACACTTCAAATAATTTCTCTGTCTTAAGCATCCAAGTCTCGGCTTTCAACGGCTCAGTGCCACCTAGAAAAGTCGATGGCCTCATTTTGTTGAACTTTTGAGTCAAAGTAATAAAATCATTATTCATTAGCTCAACTTGCACCGGAGAAGGTGGAAGAGGTAGTGATTGTTGCCTTTGTTGTTGTTTCATGGACTCAGTTAGAGCTTCCAACGTGCGTTCCATTCGGTCTATTCAAGCATCAGAGGATTTAGTTACATAATCACTTATTGTTCTTTCCATTTGCTATAGGTAGATAGACCACTAATAAACATGGACAAATAATTCATTTACATTTTTCAAAGTGTTCAGTTTTATTTCATATTGTTTTGTTGCAAATACGTTCACATAAATCACACACACTCTTACACATGCCAATGTAGTGTCCCTAATCCATTTCTAGGAGATAGCTCATATGGACTCGTGTGTGTGGTATAATTTGTGCTCTGATACCACTCTGTCATGACCCAAATCTGTCCCTATAGGTTTAGTGTCATAACATGCCAGTAATCCTAAGATTACCGAAGGCCTCTAAAACAAATTAACAAAATAAAGGGCTAGCGGAAACAAATAACAAAATACAATGTCCATAGAATTGTGCTGACTTATATGGGATAGAAAATTTAAAGTTTTATTTACATATATTATGATGTCATTCTAGAAACACATCGTCGCGTGTACAGATAGAACAAAAATGGACTTAGCCATATATACAAAATAGACGAAAGAAAATAAGAGCGTAAGACTTTATCACAAAACATCTTTCCAGGAACCTCCTCGTAAGGCACAGTGGTTGGCTGACAGGACAGATCCAGACTAGAAGTCTTAAGCCTGGTCACGCACCTAATCACCTATATACATAATATAAACAATGAGTTGGAGCCTAGTGAATAACAATAGAGTGAAGGTTTTAATGAATGGTGTCCATATAAGGTTCAAAAATCAGAATTCAGATAAAAAATGGATTCATATACATATTCAAATTTGTAATCAATCATACATGATACATCCATTAGCTAACAGAGTAGATGGTCATATAAGACCCATATACAGAGCAGATTAGAAAAATGGTTATGCATAATCGTAACAAATAACCATATAGGTTTGACAGATAGTTCAATGATTGGAACCCACATAGATCCCTGGTACTAGGTAATAGATCACAAATATCAGATATTAGATACTAAGGATGTCACGATTGCATTTAAGAAATTGGACAATCATTTATTCATTCAGAAAATATCATTTCAGAAAACAAAGTATAACTTATTATTAGAAAACACATATAAGTAAACATATCTTTACAGAGTTGTTGCTCATAGATAGCTCCAGAAGCAAATCAGATGAATCAGGTAGATCAGACGGACAACGGCGTGTGACCTACACAAACACATGACAGATACATATTGAAACACACACTCTGGAAACATTTGACCTATCATAATTCTTTCTTAGTGTGTTTCTAATTCATTTCCTTATTATTGTGGCGAAGCCATGGCTTACGAATGCCTAAGATAGAATTAGGATGCAATTATGCACTTCGAAACACTTGACAAAATTTCAGAAAATAGGGCAGTTCACTGCTTGAGCGGACCCCTTGGTCTGCAATAGTTCTGAGAGCTCACATTTTATGCTTGAGCCAACGTTTTGGTCACTCGAGTCATGAGCCTAATAAAGGTGAGTTCGCTCGAGTGAAGCTTACGTCGCTCGAGCTAACTTCACTGTTTGCAAAACTTCTGAGAGCTCTCAAAGTATGCTCGAGCAAAGAGTTCACCGCTCGAGCAAACCCTGCGAACTTTGAAATTTCCAGATTGTTCTTCAAGTTTCAAAACTCAACTCCAATCCATTAAAACTTGTTCTGTTGGGCAAAACGTTGGAGAACACTTGGAAACTTCTATAAAAACATGAATTGAGGATCAATTCTTAAAATCAAAGCCCAAAATCAAATCAATTCTTTAAAATCATGCTCAAATACTCTTCAATTCTTCAAAGTCAAGCTTTAAAGTACAAGCATGCAATAATATGAACTCTTAGCTTTCAAAACATGAACAAATGAAGTGTTATCAGTAAATTCATGTTGAATTCTCAAAATTATGCAAGTATAGACCTATGCATGTAAGTATTTGTTGAAATTCAAACTCAAAACTTGGTGAATTATGCATGCATGCAAGATTTTCCTATAATTTCATCTTTCTAAGCTCAATTCTTGATCTTGATCATAATGTCTTCTTGTATTCTCATACTTAATAAGTTAAACACAAAAATTACTCACCTAAAGTCTTGAATTTGGAGTGTGGAAGCTCAAATACTCAAATTCTCTCTAATCTCTCTTTTCTCCTCCTCAATTTAAGCTCTCCTTCTAAGTTGGCTTCAATTTTGTGTGTGTGTGTGTGTGTGTGTGTGTGTCTCAACGTTTTTGAGGCCAAAGAAATGACAGGGAATAGGTAGCCTTAAGGTCAATGTACTTTTTTGTAATTTTGATTAACTTAGGCTAATTAAGTGAAATTAAGATTTATTAACCTTACTGAATTCTAATTATTTTGAATCCGAATCAAAATTTAATTAAACTTACTATAGGGTTCTAAAAATTCTAAATAATGCATTTACTTAGTCAATTTCATGTTTGGATGCCGATAAGGCTATCAATTTTCATATCAAAATATAATTTCAAACAAATATTCCTATAATAGACAGATAGAAACACACATAACACATAAGATGCACAATTAACTCACAATTTCATCTTAAATACTAATTAGGAATTCTTAATTATGGATTAGTAGTTAATAAAGGATTGGGGTTGTCACAATTTGGGCAAGTTTTTGGAATGCGTTGATTTGTTGAATCAGCTCTTGTAGATAAAAGGCTGCGATCCAAATTTTTTAGATGACAGCAGATGAGGAAGGAGGAGGGTGGCGGAGGGATTTGGGTAATTAAGGGAATGATAAGAGAGAGGAAGAGAGGGTAAGTTTGTATTTTTCTTTTAAAATTTGCGGTTAAATTATAAATTTTTTTTTTTACTTTTTTGTTTCAAATGTGACAGTAGGGGGCAAATTGATACGATTTCAAAACTTTAGGGGCAAAATTGAAATGATTCAAAGTTTGGGGGTTTAATTGATCGTCGAGGCAAAGTATAGGGGCAAAAATGAATTTTTTTTCTAAATTCTATCATAAAGATGGGAATTGAGGATCAAAATTACTGTAAAGTTCTCACAAATTTTGATTGTTTGTAAAATATTTGGGATCGTAAAAAATGAGTTATTTATGTGTTTTTATACTAAAACAAATTATAAAACAAACTCAGGAAAGGATTTGTGAAAAACTTGGAAAAGCGATCAATCGCATCCTTCAGAGTGATTAATCACCTGTTAATCACTTCTAGCGATCAATCACTTTCTAGATAACCCATATAGCAACCTTAGTGGCAATGCCTCCAAACCAAATAGTTTTAGGACACTATATGTAATGACACCCATACAGGCTTACTTACTCGAGTTAAAAAAGCTATAAACTCTAGGGAATCACATAAGCATATCATACGCAAGACTCCCACTGTTTGATATGAACACTCAAAACTTATTGATGCAAAAGGCTTGACTACTAGGTAAAGACTTTGGTAGCTACTGCAGGTAAACCTCAAATATAGATCAGTGTTTTTAGGGCTCTCCGAAGCAACTAAAGATATTTCTGATTATCCCAAGATTTTTTCAAAACACACTTATAACGATGTACGTGCTGTGATTTCAGTGGGCATATATGTTTTGAAGAATAAAGATAAGTGCATGTAATAATGCTAGAATGTATCAAAATAATATCATGTTTGTACGAGAACAAAATATTCATCGCACGTGTACTCTTTGTGATCAAGCTATCCCCTCCAGAAACGGTGTCGTACTGCTGAAATCACAACTCCGGTGAGCTTACCAGCAGGTGTATGTTGGAAAGCCCCTCCGATGCTTACGTTAGCACTCATGATAAATGTGGGAAAAGCTCTCTAAGAATTCTATAAACAAAGTTCTATTATCTCCATTAGGTTAACTTCTCAGCTTTTATGTATTCTGCATGGTAGAATCTTAGATCTCGTTTGGGAACATGTTATTTTAGTAACGTTTTGGTTTTTAGGCTAAGATATGAGGTAAAACAAATTAGTATGTTTGGAATGAATTTTTAATTTTATACGAAAAGGTGTGCAAAAAGTAAAGAGAAAAGAGAATCTTTACTTTTTGGTATAGATTATAGGCTTTTGAATTTTTTTAGTAACTTTTTGACTTTTAAGCTAAAAGTATTGCATGCCAAATGAGGCCTTAGTACGACTCTAATTCCTATTCACAGAGTCCTACTAGGAATCATCCTCTTAAAGGATAATGCCCATCGATCCTTTAATACCCTGATCACCAAAGTAAAGTGAAACGACCTAACTCCCAGGTTGGCGACCAGGCCGAGCATGCCATCAGCCTAGTTGCACGTCAACCGTGTAACTGCTCATGGCCAATTACTGACTATTGCAATCAGGCTAAAACCAAACACTAACATGTTAAGTTTGTCTCGTTCATACCAAGGCTAAGACCACCTTACCGGTCAAAGACTTAACTAGATCGGTTAATCTTCATGTTAGTCTAGCCGAAGTTCATACTCTAAACAATTGGATCTTTCTACATGACAAACGCCTCAAGACCAATTTTGCCCGGTCAACATGATACCAAGTTGTCTGTTCGGTCGGTGGTAGCAGGCCGTTTGTCCAATCTACCATTCTTTGTCCGGTCTAAATTTTCACCCAACTGGCCTTTAGCACGGCCCGAACCTTCGAGTTTGTCAGTCATTAGGCCGGCCCAAAACTAAGTCTCATTCTGATTTAGCCTGACCCGTTAGTTCGATATAAATTACCCTCTCAATGTTCCAACACAAATATCAAATCAATTGATATACACAAAATCTAGAATATAGTTATGCTAATGTATTTAAGATATATGAAATTCTTGTATCAAGCACAAGCATGCAAAATAAAATAAAAACATGCAAACAATCAGATTATGTTATAGTATGAAACAGTTAATAACATGCAAGAGCAGAGTGAAAAGCGTCATTCCAAACCCAAACTGTTCTAACATTAGACTCTATGGGTTTAGAGACACTCTTGAAGAATTAATTCTTCCTAACATTCTCAGGTTTTTTATTGGGAAACTAATTTTGAGAACTTGCCAATTCTTAGCAACAAAAGACAACTTATTTACCTCAAGACTAAGGTTCTTAGATTGGTTTACTAGAGTCTCTAGATGACGAAAAAAACTAGTATCACCCCAACTTGACTGACCTCTCGAAGGACATACACAGGAATAGGTCTGACAATCGACTTCTCTTCTTTCTTAGGTTCATGTTTTTAGGAGGTTCTAGAGGATGACTATAAGAGGTACCAGACCCATAATTGGTGACTTTGATAAACTTGGTTTTCTTTTACAATTTCCCATTAAATCCTAAACCAGTTTTACCAAATTGTCCTATCATTAGTATTTTATTAAGTTTTTCTTTTCCACTACATGGTCTTTTCATTAATTCTGCTTCGAGTTAGACTCAATACTTGTTAAGATATTTTAATAAAAATAATATTATATTTCATATATTCAATTTGTCCATTATCAAATTTATTTCAAATAATTATAAAAATATTAAATCTTCTAATTATGTGACTTCATTTCAAAATTAATTCTGCAGTTTTATTATTTATTATGTTACTGTTTGGCTTTAAATAAGTTTACAAAACTCTTGTCCTGCCTTTTTCACTATATATATATTGCTCTCTTAGTATTATGAGATATAGAAGAAGTAACGAATTATCTGTGCCTGAAGACACTCAAAACACAATTTGATACCAATTAAAATCAATCACTCTCATGCAATTGACCTACTCCGTCCTCTTTTCACTACAAGAATTAACACTTTTGGCAACAAAAAAATTGGTCGCTAAAAGTCACTTTTTGGTCGGCAAAAGTTATCCGCGACCAATTTTTTTGGTCGCTACTTTGGTCGCCAATTGAGGGTCGGCAAAAGTAATTCGCGACCAAATTTTTGGTTGGTCGGCAAAAGTTAGATTTACCGACTAAATTTTTGGTCGCTAAATATTTAATTACCGCGACTAATTTATTTTGTCGCTAAAACATTTTGGTCGCGAAAAGTTGCCTTTTGCCGACCAAATTTCTTAGTCGCCAATTGTGACATTTCGCGACCAAAAAATTTTGGTCGCCAATTGTGACATCTTGCGACCAAAATTAGTTTGGTCGCCAATTGTGGCATTTCGCGACCAAAAATTTTGGTCACCAATTGTGACATTCTGCGACCAAAATTAGTTTGGTCGCCAATTGTGACATTTCTCGACCAAAATTTTTGGTCACCAATTGTGGCATTTCACGACCAAAATTAATTTGGTCGCCAATTGTCACATTCCACGACTAAAAATTTTGGTCGCTAATTGTGACATTCTGCGACCAAAATTAGTTTGGTCGCCAACATCCAACAAAATAAACCTGTAATTTATAATAATCCATCCAATTTATTCAATATAATCTGTAATTTGCAAAAATCATTCAAACCAACAAATAAATTGAATCATGAACATTCAACAAAATACATAGATCAACCATTTCTGAACATGTTTAATTAAAATCAGCAACTATTATAAGTTTTCATCCACAAATAATTCCAAACTACATATTTCATCTAACATAAAAATTTAAGACATAACAAATACTTGTTATTATGTTTAAAATTTTTATCCATGTACATCAACCGAAAAATATAACTAGTAGTCTACTAAATATTTTCTATACACACCCATCCAAAAATATAACTACTAGTCTACCCTTTTTCTACCCATATCGAATCTCTAATCTCCTGGACTGATAGTCAGTGCAGTTTGAACAGGAAACAAGTTCTCTGTAAGTGCTGGATGCAGGAAACCATCCTTCCAAATCATACTTCTTTGCAGCTGCATCATTCAAAGCACCGGAAACAATAGCCACAATTTGATAGGGTAGTTTTAGCTGCAATAGAGAGAATTATGTCATACTTGTAGGAAAGAAAAATGCATAATTAAATAGAGAAAAATCAATTCGTCATCAGCAGGAGCCCATATATAGGACCCTCGAATTTCTTTGGCGTCAAGTGGCAAACTTTTTAGCATTAACCAAACAAAACAACCAATTCCAAAATCACTCATCTTACATGACATTACAAAACCTGGCAAGATAATCTATATGAGTCCTATAAGAAACATTATCAAGTATCTCCAGCTTAAAAAAAAATGAATATAACGAAGAAATAACCAAAAATTATACACATCATTCCCTTACAATTCTGAGGGCAGGAAAGCTCTATACCATCTTGTAAAACTCTTCTGAGTTCGTTATCATTTCCTCGTGCATGTCCCAAGAGTCATATATGTTAAACCTACTATATGTGATTTAAAACAGTTACGCACATATAAGGTAAAAAAGAAGCATAAAGAAATTAATTTTGTGAACCAAGTGGATCTAATTGGGCTGATCAAAATTTTGTGCCTTGTTAATTGCCTTGTAAGAGTCAAGGAAGATTTCTCCTTCCTGGACTATGACCTCCAACTCACAAAATATATATATAGAATTGTTTGATCTAAATTCATTATGAGTGACATTCATTTAGGTCACCCTTAATGAATCTATCACATATTGAATTTGTTTGCCTATATTTCTAAAAAAAGAAAAAAAAAAAAATTTCCTTGCGCATATGTGAACTTGGGTTGTCATAATAGAATACTTAATAGGAAATGCTAACCATCTCCATTGGATGGTGATTAATGTTCATATATGTGTAAAAATTATATTAACATATATAAAACAAATATATGAAAAATACATAAAAATATGTGAAATATATTGTGGACTATTATTATTATTATTATTATTATTATTATTATTATTATTTTACCTTATTTAATGCATAACAAAATTCCACATGATAAAAAAATCCATAGGTAATTTACCTGAGTATCCAAGCCATTAGCAAAAACATGGCAGGAACAATGTTACACATGGCAGTGGCAAAAGTAGCTGTTGTGTACTTCATTCCAGTATAGAACAAGTTTTGGTCTATCACAGGCCTGATTACAATTACACAAAATAAGAGTAAAAACATTACATACATGCATTAGATTCACCTTTAAAGCATAATTAAATTAATTTATAAGGATTTGCTTTTTGAGGTGAAAAGATAAATTAATTACTCCAACAAGCCCAGTAACATTATCTTCAAGAAGACAGAAGTGGTCATCCTTGGCCTTACTTTCCTGTACATTTGTTATAGTCAATAACATAGTCTGATTAGTTTAAAACCTTCTCTCATAGAGCAAAGAACAGAGAGAGAGAGAGAGAGGGGGGGTGTGAGGGGAATACCTTTCAAACAGGAGAGCAAAAGTGGAGCAGTTCAGCAAAAGTCCTTGTTTGTTTTCCTGAAAAGTTTGCAGTTAGACAATAATCAAGCAACTGAAATGTAGCAATGAGTGCAAATACAATAATTACCAAAATTAAAGCTGATAACATATCTGTAGACTCTTCACACTACTCAAAAAAGAACATTTCGCATAGACAAATTCACAAGATGAGGAGCAAATGCAATCATAATCATTACAACAAAAATAGTTAGAAACTATAAGGTACCCTTCCACAGTTTTAGTGTAATGATAAAAAAGCAACGCCATCCAAGTATGCGCTCAAAGTAGGTAGTTTATCAAGTTGTTCGTGGAATGTCATTCAAGAAGGGTCAACAGATATGAGACATGTTGGCAACAATGTGTTCAAGTTCATTCTTGCTTGATGAAATTATCTTATTTAAGGAAATTTCAAGCAGCAGTAATGAAAATAGGAACTAATAAGCTAGAAAAACAACCAAAGGCCATCTACAAGATAATATATGCCTCAGATAATGACAAGTGACGCAAAACGTAGCTTTTCCTAACATGAATTTTATTTTATTTTCCTTTCCTTTGTGGACAAAGAAAAATTTCATAGAAGGTGCCAGACGAAGCACAACCAATTCAAAAGCAGAGTATGCGGGACCTATAGAGAAGCTGCTCCCCCCCCTCTGCTCCACTAATAACATAGTCTGATTAGTAATAACATAGTCCCACTAATAACATAGTCTGATTAGTAACATAGTCTGATTAGTAAGGCAGAACTGCTCCACCTTCTCAAACTGGTGAACTCGGAAAATCCCAAGAGTATCGCGACCATGAGAACCTGCATACTCATAATCATAATCATAATCAGTTCTTTCTTTCAACAAACCATTAGAAGCACTCTTTCATATTTTCTCCCTGACACAGTGCTGAGATCCTAATGGATATGAATGTGAGTGGACAGCCCCATGCATGTATCGTGTGAAACAAACCACTAGAAGCACTCTTCATACTTTCCCCCTGACAAGTGCTGAGCTCCTAATGGATATCAATGTGTGTGGACAGCCCCATACAAGCATCATGTGAACATGTGTCAATGTGTGTAGACATAAGAATGAAACTAAATGGCCACTATTATCAATGTATTCTTTGAAAATAAGGCAACAGCAGCTTTTAAAAAAGTAAGAATATATTTTTAAGGATGCAAAGCAAGACACTTTGTAGAAATCAGAATCCCAAGCCTGTAGTTTCATCTCGGCTGTATCTCTTGGAAGGAATAGTGACAAAAATGGGGAATAGGCTTCCTAAGCCAAAAAAAAAAAAAAAAAATCTAGCAGAATTATTTACATTACAAATTAGAACATTAGCTCTGGGCATATCCACCCTTGTAGTTTGGGTAAAATTGTAAGGGTCGAAAACAGCAGTTTTGCTCAAAAAAGAGGTACATTAGTTGTATTCTCCTTTAAGCCTATGTCATAAATAACAGACTAAAACACTAGCTTTGGGTGTATCAACTTTCATAGAGAAAAAATTGAATATTCAAGATGTGTGACCCAACAACCAGTTTTTATGCGGGAGATTAGAAAAAAAAGGCATATTAGATGTTTAACACATGTTCTCCGTTAAGGGTTGAGCCTATATCATAACAAATGTATGGCAGAAAACTGCATAAAACAAAGCCCATCAGTGAAACCTCTTTCTGCTCCAAACGCTTGTTTAACTCATTAAACTCTTTGCCCATCGTTGTTCGCAGGAGTGCATGCTCCCACTCTTTTGCTACAGCTTCATCAATTTCCATGTAATTTTCACCTGCAATTTTTGGCAAATTCATTTGAAACATAAAGAACTGAACTAGAAAAGTGCAATATGAGTCGCATGTTTTAGAGACTAAACACACCTCTCTTACACATACTTGTAATATAAAAACTGATAACATGCCAACTAAATGATAGAAAAATCAAAGTCTGTCATGCATTAACTAAGGGTATGGCATCTTGAAGCTTATTCCCCTCTGCTTCAGCCTCATTCATCTGAAATAATCTCACAAGTAAGTAGCTTACCTGTCATGGCTTCACCCATGGGATAACCAGATGCATCCATGCTCTGTAAGCCCCTCTTTAGCCCATCCCTTTTAACAAAACAGGAGCCATCCTGAGATAGAAAATGTCACATAACTATCAATCAAGCGCCGACCAAAAAAAATAACTATCAATCAAACTATTGTAATGACCAAAACCTCAATAAATATGGTCTGTTGACCACAATTTAGTGGCAATAAAGAGGAAAGTTAAAATTGCAATATATATATATATAATTCTTTTATTTTTCTTTTTCGAAGATAAAGAAGGAATTATATTAGCGTACTTCAGCATCTGTTTCTCTCGGCTCTACAACAGCACGTCTGCTGTGGTATTCATGTAGTTCTCGAGAAAGCTCCTTATTAAGTTCAGCCTGCAAGTACTCTAGCTGCTGCCGCATATTTTGCATCTCATTCGACATAACATCTCTGTTAACTGTACAACAAGATGATGTGCTCCCTCAGAAATCAAAAGATACAGAACTTGATGCCAATAGAATCTATCCATCTCCAAATAGTGAAGTGGAAATATTTAACAAAAAGAAAATAATAATAACATATAATCATCAAGGTTACTTACAACAGGCTTATTCTGAATGTTTCGAGCACGATTAGCATATTTGAGTGTTCAGAGTTTCCTCAACATTGATGTCAACAGGGCTGATGCAGGCTGGAAGAAGGATGATGGCAGAATCAACCAGACAAGAATGAAAAAGGTTTTAACAATAATCATAGGTGCACAGGCTAACCAACTTATCCCCAGGAAAAGATGAGGGGGGGGCAAATTGATAAAAAAAAAATTAGAAAATAAAAAGAGTTATAGAATAAACAACAATAACTGGTTTCCAGATTTGGAAGACGAAAGCACTAAGAGACCCACCCAATCTCAAGACAAACCCAAGTAAACTGTTTGATAAAAAATGGAGTCTTTTCATATATATTTCTACTGCTCAATTTAATCAGCAAAAGGACCAACAAATGCATATTCATCTGCTATATCAACTATGAGTTGCCTGCCTAATTGGTGGCTAAAGCAGGCATTTAGTATTAAAAATGTATATCATCCTGCAGCTTGACAAGTTGTTTCCCACTAATTTAAACTCTTCGGATTTTTAAATTTATTAAAAACCATTATTTAACCCTGCAACAAGCTTACATTGCAAACATTCAAGTTCACGAAAATTTTGGTAGAGCATATGCGCTAAAAAATGTATGTTGATACATGCAGAAGAAAAGCAATAAAGTCCGCATCCAAAAGTACATTATTTAACTGTACATGACAGGAATTAAGTTATTAATCCATACCACCATTAATTGCAGGCCAAGAAGAGTGCAAGATGGTGTTGACCAATCTGGAACAAGGGCTTCAAGAGCTCAAGCGTTGTAGGTTTATGTTACTTTGGTCTCATCTGTTCATAGTTCTCCACCCAACATAGTAATTTGGCCAAGAAAAAATACTTCTGTTTGATTACTAGTCATTTCTTACTACACTACAAATTGGTGTACATTTTTGTTTTTGAACTACGTGATTAACTGTGTTTATGTGCATAAATTTGATTGCTGCAAGCCTCCAACATGATAAGCACTCTAACACGCTGGAAACTTAAAGCTGTCGGAAGTATGGGAATATAGTGTAGTCAAAGCCTCATATCCCACTATCCTCCAAGTGATGTTGTGTTCCCATGGTCTCTACTGCAAGATTAAGAGACAGATCCCAAAAATAATATATTTGCAAAAACCACATTTGGAGAACAGAAAACATTGAAGAGTCAATACCATGACATCCATACCATCTGCCCTCTAATTAATCAGTCACCAGACCTTCACCAATTCTTTCATCCATCAAATTCAAATTTGATGAATAAAGAGCTAAAAGTGAGCTTTAATTCAAGGCATTGTGTTTGGTCTGACTGTTGGGCTGTTGTAATTCAGGGCAATGTAGCTTACTTTTAGCTCTTTATTCATCAAATTTGAATCAGGGCAATGTGATCTTCGCAACTGGGGAAAATAAAAAGCATAAATCACTTGCATACCAAACAGGAAAAAGGACCTCAAATACTAGAAGAAAGCTGGCAGTATAAGAGTGTTTGCAACCTCATCACTACCCTTTTGTGACAACATTACCAGTCACAAAAAAAAAATTAGCACAGAGGTTGAAAACATGAAAGTTAATAATGGTGTTTCTGTTGCCCCAAGGATCATCAATTTTATAAATTTAATAATCACTTATTGAATAAAACTTTCAGCTTCCACTTTAATCGTTCATGAGACGTAAGACTTTACAAATTTTGAAAACTTGGAGTGACAGAAGTCTAGTAAGACTAAAGGGTTGATTTACCTGGAAGAGAGTTACAAAACCATTACCAAAATGAAAATAACTAATGAATGATAGGTAATCCAAATTAAACAGATGTACAAAAATAGCATGCTCAACTGTACCAAAAGGGAGGTTGAGTGTAATTACGCTAACTATATTTTTCTCAAATATCAAGGGAGGTAAGAAAAAGGGTCTCCATAAGTTAATTTCTGAGTAATAAAAAATCCATCAATCCTCCTAAATGCCCTAATTGTTTATTGATTGCTCAACATTGTAAAACAAAAAACATCCCAATCCAAGTATACATTGAACTGTGCTTGTGTGTGTATGTAATGTATAATGTATGGTTGAGAATAAGATCGAAGATAATACATAAATATAATATCATACTGAAGATGAGCCCTTTTGGCCACATTGAGCACACGATAAGGTATTGATCCACCAACCATCACTGCACAAATCAATTCATATCACAGAACAACGTTATGATATGGATCAGAGAGTAGTGAAATGGAAACTAGTATTTTGCGAGAGTTGATTAATTATTGAACAACCATCACTGCACAAATCAATTCATATCACAGAACGACGTTATTATATCACTGCACAAATCAATTCATATCACAGAATTGATTAATTATTGACCAGTCACGAAAAAAAGGAACAGCTGAGCCAGTGCATATATTTTGCGAGAGTTCCTAACACCTTAATGAAAATCAAATTCAAAGAGAGTTGTGAGAGGAGAGAGGAGAATCAACCAAAAAAGAAAAAAGAAGAAGAAGAAACCAGGGGACCGAAGAAATGCATCCTGTTCAATCCACCAAGGCACTAACCTTGATCAATCCGCCAAAAAATTCGTCACCAGTAAGAAAATGCAACAACTATACATTTGAATCTACACTTACAGAACCGAATAAGCATTTCATTTCTTCTACTGAAATTGCTATTGAAAATTAATGGCTAATTCATTCCAATATCCATTCATTTTTTTTTCTTGAAATTAGCTTGAAAATGAAAATTTTGAATCCAATAGCAATTCCAAGGTTCATTTTTTTTTTGGGAGTAATGCTGAACAAACAAATTTAAAAACAAACTGATATAAGTAATGAGTTGTTCCTATTATGTATTTAAATTCAATAGATCCTATTTCAAGTTTCAAATCTTCACTTTTGTAAGAAAATTCTGTTTGTATATCATCTTCTCATAAACCAAACAGACAACTGTATACAGACTAACCTGATCACTCCAAAATGCTCGATCACACAAATTGGAACCCAAGCCATCGATCAAACTATCTCGACCCCTCAAATTTGACCCGATTGATCGGGTTTGATCCGCAGGGAGAGTGATTTGGTGAGAGAAAGAATGAGCACAGCGAGAAGAATGCCAAGGAGATCAGCAACAGTGTCTTTGGAGGAGGCTCCGGCCGACTTGAAGAAGCCAAGCTCGTCGGCGACCTCTTTGGCAGCGCCGGCGGAGAGGGAGATGATGGATCCGAACCAGATGGTCCGGCGGCAGAGGAAAGAATAGCGAGTTAGGGAAGCGAGGAGAGAGAAAATAATGGTGATGGAGAAGCAGAAGAGAATGTGTTGTAGCTTATTCGGGGACCAACCACTCATCCCCATTCTCCATTAGAGACAGAGAGAGAAAGAGAGAAAGAGAGAGAGAGTTGGAAGGGGGCAGCGGTTTAGGGTTCATAAATGGCAACACTTAGAAATGGCGACCAAATTTTTAGGGGGAGTGGGTACAAAACGATGTTGTTTTATAAATGGCGACCAAATTTTTTTTGTCGCAAAAAAATTTCATTTCCCCCTCCATGTTTCAAATTTCCCTCCTAAACTTTTCGCGACCAAATGACCAGATTAGTCGCAGAAAATGTACTTTCGCCGACAAATTTTTTTAGTCGCCAAATCTCAATCAACGGCGACTAAAATATTCGTCGCTAAAAATACAATTTTGGCGACTAATTTTTTTTGGTCGCCAAAATGTAACCTTCCGCGACCAAATTTGAAGTTGGTCGCCAAAAGCATACCAATTTCTACGACTAACTCATTTTTGGTCGCCAAAATGTGACTTTCTGCGACCAACTCATTTTGGTCGCCAAAAATAACGATCATTTGCGACTAATTAATATTTTGGTCGGCAAATATCATTTTTTTGTGACCAAAATTTTTTTGGTCGGCAAAAGTGATCGCCAATTGTGTAAATTCTTGTAGTGTTTTCTCTCAATTTATAATATGTATTAAGTCAAATGGTCTTTTTAACCAAGAGCTTGTTCATGGCCGGCCAAACGTAAAAGTATAGTGGAATTGTTTTTAATTTTTTTTAAGCTTTTGTTTTGTTTTGTTTTTTTTTTTTTTTTTCATAAATCCTTTGAATTTTAACATAGCATTGTGGATTCAACTAGTGGATCTGACAATAACGACGCTAATGGAATACTTATGTTATAGACTAAACGTTGATTTAAATATACATTTTTTAAAACATGTTTACAATTCTCTTCTCTATTATATTTTTATTCAAATAATTTACTTGTGCTTTTTTTTCTTTTTTCTTTTTTCTTTTTTGAACAGCTCGATTGAAGAACAAATTAAGGCTAATTTTTTATTAAGTTCTAGAAATAAATTTTGATCGTTTGATAGTGTACAAATTTTTTTGTACTCAACTAAAATAAATTGTGGTTACATATAAATTGAGAGAGAAAGATGACAGGGTAGGTTAATTGCATGGGAATGATTGATTTTTAATTAGTGCCAAATTGTGTTATGAATATCTTTAGGTACGGTTAATTCGCTAGTACTATATATTAATCAAAATGTGCATTTTTTTCTTCTTTTTCTGAAAGTTCTATAAATATTAAACATTAATGTAAATTTTTTATTTAAAAGAATTAAATGTTAAGAAGTATACATATACAAATGTTAGTCCATCTAAATATTTAAAATTTTAAAATCTTAATATAAAAAGTAAAAATAAAAATTAGCCATATCTAACTTATCATACTTAATCCATATATAATTTGAAATTTAAAAATCTTTAAAAGAAAAGTTAAATTTAAAATGTAGCTTTAGTCTTATATAATTTTAAAATTTTAAAGTATTTATTTCAATTTTTTTTTTTGAAAACTAAAAAATAAATATGGCACCTAAAAAATTGTCAAAATATTTATGACACATTTATTAATAAAAAAGAAAATTTTGCATTGCACATGTAAAAAAATAAAATAAATACATGTGTAATGTATATTTTTTGCCGCATCCAAAAATGCATGCGAAAAAGAACCATCAATATAGAACAATAAATTATTATAGTCAACTCATTCAAATTTATATAAAATCTTACATTTTTATGCATAAAATAAGGAAAGAGAGGGAGAGAGATGATAAGTGAATTACAAATGGTTAGGAAAAGAAAACAAACAAAAGAAATTCAAAAAAAAAAATATTTGGAAATAGAGGAAGATGTTAGAAAGTGCTGAAAGTTCTTTCGGTAGAAAATTTAATTTTGATCAAGCAAATCCAACTGTTAATCTCATAGATAGATTAATCTGAACCGTTCTAACTAATTGTGTTAGAGAGACATTTTCAAAACCATTCTGTTTTCTTATATAGATATCATTAGTGTGAGATATAGAGTTTACTTACAGATTTATATATTGAGATGTTGAAGGCCAACTCTAATTTTGATAAGGTTTAAGTCTCTTGGTGGTCGTGAACATTAGATGGGGATGCTATGAGCAACTTGTGTTTTATTTTAGAACTGTTTCATTCTGGTTGTACCTTCACGAAAAGAAGAAAAATAGTTTTAGGATAGAGACCTGGGCAACTCCCAGAGGATAACTATTTCTTCTCTACTCTTTTTTGGTCTATATATATATATATATTATTTATTGTCATTATTATTATAATATTCGCTCTAATTATTTGATTTATTATGTTGCTAGAATAACACCTTGTTTTCCTTTCAAGTCATTCCTCTCTTTATCAGAATCAACAAATTTATTTGCCATTGTAGCTCGGTGGGTTTTTATTTAAGTGATTTCAGTAACTTTTTCAACAAGATCATCCTTAAGAATATCTACTTCCTTTTCAAGAGTTTAAATTGAATCCAGATTCATCTTACTCTTTTTCAATTATATGAACTTATCATAAAATTCTGCATTCCTAGATTCTCTCATCAGATTTTTCCTCACCAGTCTCGTTTTATAGACAATCTCAGACACTGTCCTTTTAGGTTCATCGTCCTTTTAGGTTCATCACTCACAATAAGATCACCAGATTCATGAGGCTTCATACTAGCTACAAGAACCATTTAATTCACACATCTTTTGTTAGATTTAGAGCCATCAAATTGACTTTGTTCACTACTAGTCTCATCATCCCAAGTAACCTTTAGACCCTTACCTTTGGTTTTTCGATTCCCATAATCAACCTGCACATGCCCAAACCCATGGTGCTCATGACACTAATTCCCTGCTTTCTAGGTTTGGATTTAAAATTCTTTTTATCAGATTAGAAGTTTAATTTTTATGATAAATTTTTTTTTTTTTTTTTTTTGTCTTTTCTCAGTTGATTAGATTTTTGAAAGTTCCCAATTTTTGTAGTTTGATTTTGAACTTGATTTTTATTCTTTTGAATGCCATGCATCTTTAAAAAAATTTAGCATAGTATTTCAAATCTTCCTCATTATCTTTTTCAGGTTTAGATTCATGATTATCCTCTTTAACAGATTATAGAGCAATTCCCTCATTTGAACTTCCTGATGGTTTTTAACTAGTATTTAATAAGATCAATATGTTTTTAAAGGCCCTACCAACTCGTCAATATCTAAATGTCCATAGTTTTTCTATTCTCTTCTATGGTTGTTATATTAGGAAAAAATCTCTCAAGAAGAGATTTAAGAGCTTTACAGACAGCTCTCTCTTCGGATATATGGTCTTCCCTAGACGAAGGGATGAAACCACAATATCACTAAATCTAGTATAGAATTGTTTAAAGGTTTCAAAATCCTGCTTTCTATATTCTTCAAATTTTGTGGTTAACATCTGCAATTTAGAATCTTAACAAGTTATGTACCCCCATATGTAACTTTCAAAATATCCCTGACTTCTATAGCAATCTCACACTTGGAGATATGCCTGTATTAACTTGCATTTGTTGGGAGAAAACAAAACAAAAAACCAATTCGAAATATCCAAATCCGGCACAAAAATAGCGGAAGTAGTTTATTCTCCCTCTTTGTGTGAACCTATTAGGAAGCAATTTAATAGAGCACAATATATTCTGAAAATAATCTGAAAGCGATGATCCAACAATCACACAACAAGGCGACAACAAATTTTTAACGTGGAAAACCTTCCTGATGTGAAAAGGAAAAACCACGAGACCGTAGTCCACCAAATATCTCCACTATCAACAAATAATGGGTATACAAGAGTTCTCTCTAGATAGAACTAGAGGCAAACAATCAAGAACAACTTACAAATAAGCTTCCTTGGCAACCAAAGATCAAAATACAAAGTTTAGGAAAAATCTCACCAAAAACGGGTACTGTTCACGGGCCAAAAACCAGCAGTAGAATACTCCAAATCTGATCTCCACTGTCCAGAATTTAGAGTCTTGAGTTGTGAACTCGCCTACCAAATTTCAGCTCAATCGGACCACAGATGCTTGTTGATCGGATAGCTTGATCACTGCTGGACAGAATTTCTCTTCTCCTCTCTGTTTTGGTTGCTGCTGCTACGTCTCCTTTTGTGTTACAAAGAAAGGGTTTGTAATCCTAAACTCATGGGCCAGATTTTTTCAAAAACATAACCTCTCCATGTGGGCTTTGGAACTCACATGGGTTTTACTAAATGTTTTGGGCCTTCCTCCACATAGGAGGGAAACCCAACCCAACAAATCTCTCCCTTTCCGACTAGGTGGAGGGATTCTCCATCCCGGCAATTGAGCAACATGTCTCAAGCTTCTCCCTTACCAAAGCTTTTGTCAACATATCAGCACCATTATCATCAGTATGAATTTTTCCAAGTTCCAACAACTTATGATTAAGAATTTCTCTTATTCAATGGTACCTCACGTCGATGTGCTTCGACCTCGAATGGAATGTAGAGTTCTTAGCCAAGTGAATAGCACTTTGGTTATCACAAAACAACACATATTGTTGTTGTTTGAAACCAAGCTCCGTCAAGAACTTTTTCATCCATAGCAACTCTTTACAAGCTTCCGTTGCCGCAATAAACTCTACCTCTGTTGTAGATAGTGCAACACATTTTTGCAACCTCGACTGCCAAGAAACAGCTCCACCTGAGAAAGTGATCAAATAACCCGAAGTAGACTTACGGGTATCCACATCTCCTGCCAAATCTGCATCATTGTAGCCAACTAAATTTGGTTGTCCATTTCCAAAACTGAGTGTCAACCTGGAAGTGCCTCTAAGATATCTCATTATCCACTTTACTGCATTCCAATGCTCTCTTTCTGGATTTGAAAGAAATCGACTAACCACACCAACTGAATGAGCTATATCTGGTCTTGTGCAGACCATTGCATACATTAAGCTTCCCACAGCTGAGGCATATGGAACTCTTTCCATATCTTCCTTCTCTTTATTTGTAGAAGGGCTTTGATTAGTGGTTAACTTAAAATGAGTAGCAAGAGGTGAGCTAACCACTTTAGCATTGTTCATATTGAATCTTTCAAGCACTTTTTCAATGTACTGCTCTTGTGACATGTACAACTTCTTCTCTTTTCTGTTTCGATAGATTCGAATACCAATAATTTGCTTTGTTGGCCCCAAGTCTTTCATGGCAAAGAACTTGCTTAGTTGCTTTTTCAATTTGTCAATTCTTGAAGGATTCCTGCCAACAATCAACATGTCATCAACATAGAGCAGTAAAATAATAAAATCATCATTAGAGAATTTCTGCACAAATACACAATGGTCAGAAGTAGTTTTCATGTAGCCTTGCTCCTCCATAACTGACTCAAACTTCTTATACCACTGTCTGGGTGCCTGCTTCAGACCATAAAGACTTTTCTTTAGCTGACACACATAATCCTCTTTTCCTTTCACCCTAAAACCCTCTGGTTATTCCATGTAAATCTCTTCCTCCAAGTCACCATGAAGGAAGGTAGTTTTCACATCCATTTGCTCAATCTCTAAGTCTAGATTAGCTGCTAAGCCAAGAACCACACGAATAGAAGACATTTTTACAACTGGTGAGAAGATCTTATCAAAATTAATGCCTTTTCTCTGACTGAACCCTTTAACAACTAGTCTAGCTTTGTATCGTAGTTGTGAAGTGAGTTCATCATGTTTCACCCTGTACACCTACTTGTTCTTTAAAGCTCTCTTGCCCTTAGGCAGCTTCACCAACTCAAAAGTGTGATTGTCATGCAATGTTTGCATCTCATTTTGCATCGCATCATCCCATTCCAACTTATGATCATCTTCCATGGCTTCTGCATAACCCTTGGGCTCTCCCCCATCAGTCATTACACACAGTCATCTGCAGAATACCAAGTGGAAGGATGTCGGTCTCTAGTTGACCTCCTGGTTGGAACATCTGGTGGTATCTCTGGTGTTGCTAACTGCTCAAGAGTCTCATCACCTGTCTCAGCCTGTAAGGGATCATCTGTATCACCTAAACCTTGTTGGTCATCCTGAATATCATGTTCAACCTGTGCAGGCAAATCTGTCAGAGGAACCGGATCCAAGTCAATTAGACCATCACTATGCCAGGACATTGTGTTCTCTGCTTTTTCAATATCTTGTATAATTTGATCTTCAATAAACACAACATCTCGTCTTCTCACTAGTTTCTTGTCAACTAGATCATATAACCTATAGCCAAACTCATCTAGGCCATAGCCTAGAAAAATGCACTGTCGGGTCTTCATATCGAGCTTAGACCTCTCATCTTTGGGAATATAAACAAATGCTTTACATCCAAAGACACACAGGTGATCATAGGAAACATCCTTGCCAGTCCAAACTCTGTTTGGTACATCGAACTGAAGAGGAACACATGGTGTGAGATTAAGAACATGTACAACTGTGCTCAAAGCCTCACCCCAAAAGGATCTTGGCAACCGTGCCTGTGAAAGTAAGCATCTAACTCTTTCAACTAGTGTCCTGTTCATCCTTTCAGCTAAACCATTCAACTGAGGAGTCTTCGGGGGTGTCTTTTGATGTCGAATACCCTGCTGTCTGCAATAATCATCAAAAGGACCGCAATACTCTCCCCCATTATCTATTCTGATGCACCTGAGCTTCTTCCCAGTCTGTCTCTCAACTAAGGCTTGGAACTGTTTAAAAGTCTCCAACACTTGATCTTTGCTTTTTAAAGTGTAGACCCACAACTTCCTTGAATAATCATCTATGAAGGTCACAAAGTAACGGAAGCCACCAAGTGTTCTTGTCTTCATAGGACCACAAACATCTGAATATACCAAATCAAGTACATTTGGCTTTCTTGAAGGAGGGGAACTCTTGAAGGAAACTCTATTCTGCTTTCTTGCCAAACAGTGAGTACACCTTTTCAAAAGTGCATTCTTCATTCCAGACAGAAGATTCTCTTTAGCCAATGTTGCCAGGCCTTTCTCACTCATGTGAGCAAGCCTTTTATGCCACAATTCCACTGTAGACTCATCATCCACTGCATTAATAACGTCTTTGGGCAGCCTTGCTTGCATTACGTACAAAGTAGAATGCTTCTTGCCTTGAGCCACAACCATAGCACCCCTAGTGAGCTTCCACTGACTATTACTGAAAGTGTTGCAATACCCTTCATCATCAAGTTTACCTGTAGAAATCAAATTCATACAGATATCAGGAATATGCTTTACATCTCTAAGAACCAACCTCGCGCCATTATTCGTCTCCAAGTGCACATCTCCAACACCAATAATTTTGGCCAAGCCATCATTACCCATCTTTATCGAACCAAAGTCACCAGGTATGTAGGATGTGAAGAAATCTTTTCGAGATGTAGCATGAATAGAGGCACCATTATCAATCACCCAGTTGGTCTCATGGCATGCTATGTTAATAACATCTTCATCATAAACAATGAGAAAGTCTTTGGAAGTAGTGGTGGCAACTTGATCATTGTCCTTTCCATCATGCTCAATCCCTTTCTCCTTGTTCTCTCTCTTCAATTTTTTGCACTGTTTCTTGATGTGCCCTTTCATGCCACAATGATAACACTCAGCATTAGCAAACTTGTTGGACTTGCTTCTACCTCTATCTCTGTTCTTCGGACCTCTGCTCTTGCTTCTCCCCCTCCTTTCTGTAACCAAAACCTCTGACTGTGAAGAAGATCGCTGTGATTTCCTCCTCATCTCTTCATTTAAAATACTACTCTTAGCCAGATCCATATTGATTACACCATCTAGAGCCGAGTTAGATAATGACATTCTAAATGTCTCCCAAGAGTCCGGCAATGTACCAAGCAAGCACAACCCCTGTACCTCATCGTCGAACTTAATACCCATTCCAGCCAACTGATTAATTACTCCTTGAAAAGTGTTCAAGTGATCTGTCAATGGGGTTCCATCTTGGTAACTCAAGGTCATCAATTGCTTTATTAGAAACATTTTATTTTTCTAGTCTTCCGAGCATACAATTCTTCAAGTTTGTTCCAGAGTGTACGAGCATGTGTCTCTCCACTAATATGATTCAAAACATTATCATCCACCCATTGCCTAATGTACCCACACACTTGTCGATGTAGTAATGTCCATTCTTCATCAGATTTATTTTCTGGTTTTTTCAGTAGCAAACACCGGAAGATGAAATTGTTTCACATAAAGGAGGTCTTCCATTTTTCATTTCCATGTGTGATAATTAGAACCATTCAAAGTAACCATTCTACTTAAATTTGCTTCCATTATTCAACACAAGACACACAACAATATGAACTTGGCTTTGATACCACTATGTTGGGAGAAAACAAAACAAAAAACCAATTCAAAATATCTGAATCCGACACAAAAATAGCGGAAGTAGTTTATTCTCCCTCTTTGTGTGAACCTATTAGGAAGCAATTTAATAGAGCACAATATATTCTGAAAATAATCTGAAAGCGATGATCCAACAATCACACAACAAGGCGACAACAAATTTTTAACGTGAAAAACCTTCCCGATGTGGAAAGGAAAAACCACGGGACCATAGTCCACCAAATATCTCCACTATCAACAAATAATGGGTATACAAGAGTTCTCTCTAGATAGAACTAGAGGCAAACAATCAAGAACAACTTACAAATAAGCTTCCTTGGCAACCAAAGATCAAAATACAAAGTTTAGGAAAAATCTCACCAAAAATGGGTACTATTCATGGGCCAAAAATCTGTAGTAGAATACTCCAAATCTGATCTCCACCGTCCAAAATTTAGAGTCTTGAGTTGTGAACTCGCCTACCAAATTTCAGCTCAATTGGACCACAGATGCTTGTTGATCGGATAGCTTGATCACTGCTGGACAGAATTTCTCTTCTCCTCTCTGTTTTGGTGGCTGCTGCTACGTCTCCTTTTGTGTTACAAAGAAAGGGTTTGTAATCCTAAACTCATGGGCCGGATCTTTTCAAAAACATAACCTCTCCATGTGGGCTTTGGAACTCACATGGGTTTTACTAAATGTTTTGGGCCTTTCTCCACATAGGAGGGAAACCCAACCCAACAACATTCACCACACAAAATATAGCATACAAAGCCTTTGCATTGGCCTCAATGTTATTCATATCAGCCTTATCCTATTGTGTGTGACTTTTTAACTTTTTCTCACTAGTGGTGGAATCAGTCAGAAAAAGGGGTTGAAATCCGAACACAATAGAAGTCTGGATCATGTACCCAGCGAAATCAAGAAAAAAAAAAATTATCATAGATTTCCAATATGAACAATTACCCCATGTGTTCATATTGAAGGGTGGTCTCGAACAAAAGAAGTTTTGGTAACTCATTTAGCTTATCATGTCACAGATCAAGGTTTCATTATATAGACAACAATCTAACCAATCCTATTCTAATCTAACCATATGAGTTAACACTAACTCTAACTAATTCTATTACAACAACTAATTGTATATAATCTGTTACAATTATGTCAAATATTATATTGGATATGGGATGACTGCACTTGACTCAGCTTGTAGCTTCTCACACGTGGATAATGGAGTCTGAGTCAAGGCCTCTGAACTGAACCATATCAAGAGTTGTATGAGCTGAAGCTGTAGTCTTGGTCTTTTTGAACTGTTTGGTTTGGTCTATACTCTCATCAGCCCCTGCAAGCTCATAGGGAAAGAAAGCACCATGACCTTGTCATGAAGAAAGTGAAACCGAGAAACAGATAAAGCTTTTGTAAAAATGTCAACAAGCTGATCGGAGGAGGCAACATGCTTGACAAAGACCTATTTAGAGGCAACCCTTACTCTGATATAATGATAATGAACAACAATGTGTTTAGACCGAGAATGAAACACAAGATTGGAGCTTAAGGAAATAGCAAAAAGATTATCACACCAAAGAATAGGACAAGGATGAGATATTTTTAAGTCAGTAAGAACTATTTGAAGCCAACTCAATTCAGTTGCAGCTTGGGCCAGAGCTCTATACCTAGCCTCTGTGGAAGAGCATGAGACTGTAGGCTGTTTCTTGGCAAACAAAGAAATAAGATTGGAGCCTAAAAAGATACAATAGCCAGTGATAGACCGTCGATCAATTACACTCCCAGCCCAATCTGAATCAGAGAAGGCATGAAGTTCAAGAGGACCAGGAGTAAAAGACAGACCTTGATGAATTGTACCTTTCAAATATCTCAACAAGTGTTTTACAAAAACAAAATCAGCCTCATATGGAGAATGCATAGTTTGGCAGACATGATTAACAACAAAGGAAATATCCGGGCAAGTAATTGTCAAATATTGGAGAGCACCAACAATACTACGATATAGGAAAGGACTAGAATATGCCAGAGTATGAGAAGACAAGGAAGAAGGCTTGACTGAAATGGAAGAAGAAGAGGGCTTGCAATCAGACATCCCAGCTTTAGCAAGAATTTCTAAAGCATACTTAGTTTATGAAAGAAAAAATCATGAGGCAGATTGATTAGTAGAGACACCCAAGAAATAATTGATGAGACCTAATTCTTTCAGAGAAAATGCTGTGTGCATGCGAGTAATGAGAGAAGCAATATGAGCAGAGTCATTCCCAGTTACTATGATATCATCAACATACACCAGTAACGCAGTCATAGTAGTAGCTGTGTGTTGAATAAAAAGAGAGGAATCTGATGAACTAATAACAAACCCATTGGTAAGAAGATAATTGGAAAAGGTAGAATACTAAGCACGAGGTGCTTGTTTGAGGCCATATAAGGCTTTAGTTAACTTGCACACAAACTGAGGCTTAGAACGTCAACAAATCCTTGAGGTTGTGTCATATAAACTTCTTCTACCAAAACTCCATGCATGAAGGCATTGGAGATGTCAAGTTGTTTAATAGGCTAACCAAAATAAAGAGCTAAACAAAGCAAAATTTGAATAGTTGGCTCCTTAGCAACTGGATTGAATGTCTCATGATAGTCCAATCCTTTTTATTAGAGATAACCTTTGGCCACAAGACGAGCCTTATGGCGAGCAATTGTACCATCAGAATTTTGTTTGAGATGAAAAACCCATTTACAGCCAATGGCCAGTTTGGTGGGAGGCAAAGGAACCAAGGTCCATGTGGACTGTTGTTGAAGAGCTACAAACTCTTCATGCATAGCCTTGGTCTAGACAGAAGAAAGAGTAGCCACTTTATAAGTACAGGGTTCAGAATCAGTAGGAGTGCTGGCAGAAAAAGAGAGATAAGCTGCCTTAGATCAAGCAACCATAGGATGATGATTAAGAGATGGAGCAATAGGAGTCGGAGGACTAGAAGAAGGAGTATAAATAACAAGAGAGTAATGGTGAAAATCAACAACCAAAGACTCAATGGAAATAGCAGAAGGAGAGGGAGAAGAAGAAGAAGAAGAAGAAGAAGAAGAAGGAGATGAAGATGAAGATGAAGATGAAGAAGCACGAGTAAATAGAGCTGTGGAGGAATGAGAACTAGTAGACACAGCTGGTGAGGAATGAGAACAAGAAGACCCAAAGAAAGACTGATAGTAAGATAATGAAAGAGGAGAATGATCCACAGATGGGGAAGCAAAAGGGAAAGTTTGCTCATAAAAAACAACATGCCTAGAGACATAAATTCAACCAGTTTTTGAGTCAAGACACCTATAACCTTTGACAGAAGGAATGTAGCCAAGAAACATACAAGCAATAGAACGAGCCTGAAGCTTGTGAGTGACATATGGCTTGAGCCAAGGAAAGAAAAGGCAACCAAATGGTTTAAGAAAGTGATAGTCAGGTAATTTGTGAAACAAAAGCTCAAAAGGGGATTGATTTTGAAGCTTAGAGCTGGGCATGTGATTAATAAGATAAACTGAAGTGGCTACAATGTTAAACCAATAATCAAGAGGCACACAAGACTGCTGAAGTAAGGCAATAGTAGTGTCTATGATGTGTCTGTGTTTTCTTTCAACAACACCATTTTGTGGTGGCGTATAGGGGCAAGACAACTAATGATCAATACCACGAGTGCGAAGAAAATCCTGAAACATAAGGCCTAGATACTCAGTACCATTATCAGTGTGAAGAATTTTCAATTTAACTATAAATTGATTTTTAACAAAGGCTTTGAATTCCATGAATTTGGCAAAAACCTCGCTTTTATAATGTACAGGATAGAGCCATGTAACCTTATTGAAATCATCAACAAACAAAACATAGTATTTATTGGAAGAGGAAGATGGAAATGGTCCCCATACATTACTGTGAATGAGAGCCAATGGTTTATTAATAGAAGTAGTTGACAAACTAAAGGGCAATCGATGGCTTTTGGCCATACAACAATGCATACAAGGAAATGAAGAACTAGGAATAGTTTTAGACAATTTCAGTTTATTACAAATCATTTGCATCTTATGCAAAGAAGGATGGCCTAAGCTAGAATGCCAAGTAGAAGGATAAGTAGTGGTGTTGAGGCAGACTTGATGAGAGGAAGGTCTAAGAAGAACAGCTAGAAGATGATAAAGGCCATAAGAAGTAGGGCCTCTATAGAAAATAGCTTTATCACTCTTGTCCTGAATCACAAAACCAGTACAATTATAAGTAATAGAACAGTGGTTATCTGATACAAATTGATGAACTGAAATAAGATTTGAAGAGATTTTAGGGACATAAAGAAGTTTTGTAAGAGTGAAAGTATGAGGAGTTGGTAAAATACCATTTCCTTTATGTTGAATAGGCAAGGCATTGCCATCTCCAACCATAACTTGATTTGATTCTTGATAGGGCTGATAAGACTGTAAATTCTGTAGGTCATAAGTGACATGACTAGTGGCTGCTGAATCTAAAAACCAATTTTCAGATAGAGAAGAGGCAGAAGCAATGTAGGCCTTATTCTGAAAATCAGAGGGACTAGTAGAGGTCTTATTGTTAGAAGATTGATAGGAATTATCCATTTGATACCAGCAGTTGAGAGCGATATGATTTCTCTTGCCACACGTTTGATAAATCACAGAGTTGTTATTGTGCATAGAGTTGTGATAACCAAATTGACCTCTTCTTCCTCTTTGAAAGTATCTACCACCAGATCTTCCTCACCTGCTGAAATGAGACTGGCCAGAGGAAGAATTGTGAAATCCAGAAGACTAAGAAGTATGTTTCTGAGGATTGCCTTGATGTGCAACAGAATAAGCCACATGCAAATCAGAAGAATGTTTAGAAACTGATTCTACATGAATTTCCTTTGAACAAAGTAGAGACGAGAGATTTTCCATGGATATGGATTCAGGTCTTGCTCAAAATAGTAGTCTTAAAGGCATTGTATTCGACAGGAAGACCATTCAATGTTAGAAGAACAAGATCTTCTTCATTAACTGGTGAAGCAGCCATACCTAACTGATCAGATAAAATTTTAATTTGAGAAAGATAATCTTTTATTGAACATGATGTTTTCACAACATTATGAAGCTTGTTTTTGAGTTGATGAATATGAGATCATGAAAGAGAAGTAAACCTTTTCTCAAGCGTGCACTGGACTTCATAACTGGTCTTGCAATGAAAAACTATGGTGAAGAGAGCAGATGATAATATGGCTATAATACAGCTCAGTAGATGCAAATCAATGAGAATCGATTGAGTATATTCAAGATTTGGTAAATCTCTGATGTATTGAGACAGAGGATCAACAGAACCATCAACATAGCGAAGCAAACTAGTAGCTCGAAGAATGTTTTGAAATTGATTCTTCTAAACAATAAAGTTTGAAGAATCACGTTTAGCAATAACAAAGGAGTTTAGATTTGAAATAAGAAGCGATAGATTCGAAGGAAGCTGAGGAGAAGAAGGCAAGGTTGCCATTGATGGATCTTCAAGCTCGTGAGAGCATTATCGGAGCTCTGATATCATAAAGAAGATTTGGTTACTCATTCAGCTTATCATTTCACAGATCAAGTTTTCATTATATAGACAACAATCTAACCAATCCTAATCTATTGTAACCATATGAGTTAACATTAACTTTAACCGATTCTATTACAACAACTAATTGTATAGAATGTGTTACAATCATATCAGATATTATATTGGATATGGGATGACTACACTTGACTCAGCATGTAGCTTCTCACACGTGGATAATGGAGTCTGAGCTAAGGCTTCTCTGAATTGAACCATATCAAGAGCTATATGAGCTGAAGCTGTAGTCTTGGTCTGCTTGAGCTGTTTGGTTTGGTCTATACTCTCATCACGAACTATACTCTGACTCTTGTGACTCAGACTCTATTATTGCAGAATATGATCAACTCTAGTAGTCAAACTAAGTCAATAAGCAATCGTTACTCTGATACCAATTGAAATATCGGAGTCTAAATATTATGTGCCTAGAGTAGGGGTGAATAAACTAATCAATTAAAATTTATGGTTAAGTTCTCAAATTTTAGCCTTTAAACTAGTTGAAACACTTAAAAGAAATCACATGAGAACGCCAGCTATTACGTGAAAAAATCAAAAATAAAAAAATAATGGTCCCAACACTTAATAGTAATTCACTATAATATCAAAGAATACAATACATAGTCAAGAGGAGTTCTAACATTTATCTAGGTTTACCTAATATCAATGACTTGTAGTTACTTTATAAGCACAACTTGACTCAGCCAACCTTCTTGATCTTAATGGACACCACCAAGCAACAACTTCGATCTTTGTTGTTGAACCTCTCCGGTTACCCAACCGACCTTAAGTGTAGAATCGCAAAGGTTTTGAGGGTTTTCAGAAAAATTCTATCATGAAGATGGGAATTGAAAATTAGAATTATTTTAAAGATCTCACAAGTTTTGATTGTGTGTAAAATATTTGGGATCACGAAATATGAGTTATAGAAGTGTGTTTATATAACAACCTTTTAAACCAACAGAGGAAAGGATTTGTGAAAAAATTGAAAGAGCGATCGATTGCATCCTTCAGAGTAATCAATCACCTGTCTATTGCTTTGAGTAATCAATCACTTTAAAGAGTGATCGATTGCTTATTATTTGCTTATTAATTGCTTCGTTTTGGTACAAAAGCGGTCAATCACATTTAAGAGCAATTGATCACATATCAATCAACTTATTAATCCATTCTAAAAAAAAAAAACAAAGAAAAAAAGAAAAAGAAGGAGCAATTGATTGCATTTAAGAACGAGTAAAAGAAGTTGAATTCTTTCATTTATAAGCACAAAATGTGGGAGTAAAAATAAATAAATAAATAAATAAAATAATTTTTCCTTTGCATGAAATGTTATTGGTGCATTGCATAGTGACGTTAATCTTACACACTGTTATAATTAAGGCTTGTCAAAATTTTGCATGACCAATGTAGAGGTTGAGAGTAATTATATCTTTTGTTTCCTTTCTTTTTTGTTCTCTTTTTTTGTTTGAAATCTGAACCATCTCAATGTTAAAATATTATTATGTAACTAGGGACTTATGATTAAACTAATGATCGATTTCTTAAAGTTAGTTTCTTAGACGTAAAATCAACTTATAATACTTGCATAATTAGACATAAGATTTTAATTTAAAGGGTTAAAATTGAGTAATCACTGAAGCACCTCTAGTAATAAAATAATAATACTAATAATGAAGTAAATTTATACTAATTAAATAATTAAAAAACTTATTAAGTAACAGGTTCTCACACAATGTGCCTATATTTTGCGTAAAAATGATATAAAATGTTAGTTGTTTATACATGGCCCTTGATTCTTGTAAACTTGAGGCATAACAGATGTTATGTAAGGATTTCAACACCAGATCTATAATATGTTGGGAAATTATGGCAATTTCCTTTATAAGCTCTGATACCACTGTTGGAAGTGGGAGAGGGATGTAAATCACTTGGTGTGATTCACAAAGAGACACAATATTTAACGTGGTTTGGCCTTACTGCCTACGTCTATGGAGAGAGTAACCATTTTCACTATATAATGGAAATTACAAAGAGATTACAATGAAGGATGACTCTCTCTCACTCTACTCCCATTGAGTTCCCCATCTCACACCGAAGGAGCTCATCTCTCTACCACATAGGGTCAATCTCTCATTTAGCTTTCTGAACAGAGCAACTCTCTCAAACTCTCCCAAACTCTCTTAGAATCCAATGTCCTTGATTGGAGATGGCTTTGTATCTTCTACTCTTGGAGATAACATTTTCTCTCACTCTATCTCAACCAATCTCACAACCTTTTTATTTATAGACTCATCCTACAATATGAACATAAGAAGGTACAAATAGTAGGAAATCAAATCCAAATTGAACTCCTCGGTTCCAAAAGTTTGTTCTTCATTCTAGACTCTCTTATTTAACTTGAACTTTGCAGCCTCTAAATGCACAGTGGTAAAACTTTATGGATTCTCCAAAAACTTCTAGCTTCTTCTTCTCTTCTTCAAATTCAAATTAAATTTCTTTTCTTCACTCTGGAATTCTTTGAAACCTTCTTTTTCAAATTCAAATTGAGCTTATTGATTTCCAACATTTTCCCTCAAACTCAATTTGCTAGATTCCTTGACTCTAAGCAATCTTCAAGCTTATAACTTCAACATTCCCTCTTAAGCTTGATTCGCAACACGATACCTCATATTTGTTTGTAGATCTCATCATGACCTCTTGTTTGGTCTTCATAGTCAATCCTTTATTGACTTCTATCTCTCTTGGAACAACCTCCTGTTGTTTGGTGCTGTCAACCTCCTGTTGATATCTTCTCTCTTACAGATCAACCATATGTTGTTTGTTGCGTGGTACAACCACTTGTTTTCCACTGTAGTCAACCATCTGTTGACTTATGTCTCTCCAATGTCACAGAGCAACAACCTATTGCTTATCTCGTCCACAGTATCTGGGATGTCTTCTATTACCCATTTGTGATGTCTTCTTTGTTGTATTCCTCAACTCTCGTTTCAAAGAATCTTTTTTTTTTCACTTCATTTCTTCAAATAAAATCTACAAATTTCTGGTATGGAATTTGCAAAATCTAACCATACAGATGTGCCCAAAATGCTCCAAATAGCTAGAAATGACTATTGGATCGTCAAAATCCGACTTCGAATGACTTAGATCTTGACAAAATAAATTTTACAGTTTAGATCTGTTGAATCTGTAACCCGTGATGCAGCAGATAATTTTCCTAGATCAGCTTGTGTTAGCAACTTGTCAACGTGACATCAACGGTTGGATTTATTGGCTCGACTTGGTGGCTTTTCTCAATGGCTCAACTCTATAGCTCAGCTTGATGGCTCGGTTGTAACACTGCCCTCAATGCATGGAATAATTTCTTTTGTTTATTTTGCTGCTCATTTGGTTTGTCTTATCTGGCAGACCTATTTTTCCAACAAACTTTGATTCGACAATTGTGGCTTCGTTTTAGCTCTGATTTCAACGTGATTTTTTGCGTTGGAATTCTCTTGACAAATGCTTCAATCTTCTATACTCAAAAATGGATTTCAAAAACTTTGAAATTTTTTGTTTCTGGATGTCGCGTTAATCGGCAAACTGCGAATACTTCTTAGCTCTTCTGGTTAATGGTTCTAGACTCCTCTACATGACACAAACCCTCTGGTATATTCAAAAAGTAATTTTGACACCTTCAGAGTTTGGATAAATTTTGTAACAGTATTCTGTTTTTTTTCAAAATTTCTTAATATTTAGCCTAAATTGGTTGTTCTCTTACCTTTTCTAGATCGTTGTGGCTCTGATACCAATGTTGGAAAATTATGGGAATTTATAAGCTCTAATACCATTCTTGGAAGTGGGTGAGGGGTGTAAATTACTTGTCGTGATTCACAAAGAGATACAGTATTTAACGTGGTTTGGCCTTACTACCTACGTCCACAGAAGAGTAATCATTTTAACTATATAATGGAAATTACAAAGAGATTACAATGGAGGAGGGCTCTCTCTCACTCTACTTCCACTGATCTCCCCCTCTCACACCGAAGGAGCTCATCTCTCTGCCACAAATGGTCAATCTCTTATTCAGCTCTCTGAACAGAGCAACTCTCTCAAACTCTCTTAGAATCCAATCTCCCTGACTGGAGATGGTTTTGTGTCTCCCACTCCTGGAAATTACATTTTCTTCCACTCTATCTCAACCAATCTCACAATCTCTTTATTTACAGACTCATCCTTCATTCTGAGCACAAGAAAAAATACAAATAGTAGGAAATCAAATCCAAATTGAATTCCTCAGTTTCAGAAGTTTCTTGTTCATTTTAGACTCTCTTCTTCAACTTGAACTTTGCGGCCTTCAAATTCACAGTGATAAAACTTCATGAATTCTCCAAAAACTTCTAGCTTCTTCTTCTCTTCTTCAAATTCAAATTGAATTTCTCTTCTTCACTTTAGAATTCTTTGGCACATTCTTTTTCAAACTCAAATTGACTTTAAATTCCAACATAGTCCATGTCCTTCCTCTGTAATTATTATTATTTTCTTAATACAACAGTGGTAACAAGCAGAACAAAATTCAAAATAATTAATCAGTTATACAGTTATACAATAGAAATGTCCAAGTGTCACAACAAGAAAGAAAAGTGTAATATGGTGAATAAAATCTTCATCAATCTTATAATGACAATCTATTCAAGAAGGTCAAACATCTATGAATATGTTCACGTGAGTATCACTTTGATTTTTGTAATTTTAATTTTATTAATTTAAAGTTCATACTTCTAATAATGTTTCAATATATCAGTTGCGTACAGAATTTGTGAAAGAAAAATAGTCATGTGCAACTTATATAAAAATTTTAGTAATACCTACAAAAAAGAGAAATGAATAAATTGTATTGGTAGTTCTTATAATTTCTCCTAAATTTCACTTTGGTCTCTTTAATTTAACAAATTGTTTTTTTGTTGAAAATATTAATGACAATTGGCTAAGTGACAAAGTTTGTGGTGAAGTGGTTTGGAAATACTCCAAAATCCAGTTAGACGCCATCGCTCCTCTGATCGCTACCTGAAAGAGGGATGAACACTCTGGTCGGAGGTGCCGGAATTAGCACTCTAACGGACAAGTCAATACTCTTTACAATTTACTTCTATCTCAAGTTAACTTCTATATTCACACATACCTCTCTTTGGCTGATCTTCTCCTTTTCATATTGCTCTCCTGGGGCCCACCCTTTCATTATCATAACTGGGACCCCCAGGTATGTCAGAAACTATTTGGCATATTAGGTCCATGGGCTGGATTTTACTCGGCCTTGTTCTCGTCCAATAGGTTTTATCACGCCGACTTATCCTTATCAGCATGCTCGGCGCTCTGTTTGAACCTCTTGAGTACATAATTATTCGGCCCCCACAATTGCCCCCCAAACACCCGAATAAAATATTTACTCGGTGTGTTTGGTTTCTCGACCAATTAAAATGAGCCCTCGAAAAACGGATATGGCGGTTGCACTCCTTTTCGTACTGATTCGTCAAAGCTGTCAGAGCAGACTCGCTACTTGAATCATTATAGCTTCCCGCTCCTTCGTATTTAACATTCATTTAATGCGTTTTGAAATCTATACCTCTGTATACTTTTGAATCGAAAAGCCATTGACATTTTTTATGCCCGTATACTCTTGAATTGGAGAGTTACTGTCATCCTTCAAGCATCCTTCATATCAACCTCCTTATAGATCTCTACAACCTTGCCTCTTATTGTTCATCTCCTTCCTTATCTTGTAAGTCCCCTCTCTCTTCTCATTCTATTCCTCATTCTGATTTCCCTGCATATTTTTTCTTTCATTTTTCGAATCCGCTATTTTTCGTTTTTTGTATCCCTTGTTCCAGACAACGTAGTGGACATGGAGAGGGCTAACACTAGCACCATTAATTTTCCTCTCTTGGCAATCGCAAAGGGTGGAGTTCGATTCCCCCTCCATCCTCTTCTCAGGACAATCCTGCATTACTGGGGATTAATTCCCTCCCAGCCAAACGTGAACTTTTACCGTATTGTTATGGGCATAGTGGAATTGAATCGACGACTGGGTCTTAACCTAGGAATCCCAGCTATTCGGCACTGCTACGTTATGGCGAAATCAACCGGTCGACAAGGCGGTTACTTTTTAAGAGCCAAGGACATTGACCATCATTTGGTAACCATGCTCACCAACTTTGGCAAAAGGGTTGATGATGTCATGGTCACCGTCTGAGGTAATTGGGAATTCAGCGAAGGAGAAGATCGCCAAGACCCAATTCCCAGGCAAAAGGACGAACCAACTTGCTGACTAGAATTGCTAACATGTCTTAAAATAAACGGTTTATTCGGCTTAAATATTGTTCTGATCATTTCTCTTGCAGGCAACGATTTGAAACGAGCATTGCCATCCCCCGACGAAGCCGTTTTAGACCAAGTGAAGATGGTCCGCAATTGCAAAGGCCGTGCAAACTTCAAAGGACAAGGGCATGTAGCCCATGTCTTGCTGAGATATGACCCAACCTACTCCACTTTTTTTGGCTGCAGATAATTCATGTGCCGACACACGAACGACAGCTTACTGCGCTCATCTTCCCTAGCTACAAAAGCCTAAGGGACATTGGCATCGAAGGCTCTGACGCCGGTGGGGAGGTGGTGAAGACGCTCAATCAGAAGGCCAAGAAAGGGTTCAAGAGTTGAATAGGGAAATTCAATTGGCGTTGAGAATATCAGTGCAGACCAGTACGCTGACCTTCTTTCTACTTCTGGCTGAATAGATTTAGTTACCCCAGATGAAGATATCTTCACCGGCTTAGAGAACCTGCCTGGAGCCAAATCAGAAGCTGAAGAGATGAGCTGGAGTCGCTTGCCCAGTTTGCCAATCGACGAAATGCGAAGAAGATGGAGGCCAAGAGACAAGCTGGCGGGTTAGGAGGGAGCCAAATAATGCCAACTCGTGAGGTGTGTCAGGAAGAAACGGCCCGTAAAACGACATTGGCCGAGTTAATTCCTGAACAGAATCAAGTTGAAGTCCTGGAAGCCGATCTCATGGGGCAGAAGCGTCCTGCCGACACCGTGATCAATTTGCAAGAGGCGCTAATTGAAAAATGGCCGAAGGTGGATATGCCGCCCGTCGAAGATGATTTGGTCGAGGCGTTTATCATCCAACCAAGGATGAAGAATGTGCTGGTGCTTGCCAGTGGCTCGGCGATCAAAGATCCCATCGTGGCCCTGAGTATAGCTTCGGCCCTCTCTTTGCCTTCAGACCGGGCGACGTTTCATGCTGAACCGGACGTAATCTCAATTGCTCTGGCCGCTCAGTCAGCCATTTTGGTAAGTTAAAAACCTCAAATTTCCAAGTAGCTTAAATTCGTATTCCTGTCCAAACTGATTTTATTGCTTTTGCAGACGGCGGGAAGGCTTGCAGAAATCGGTCGTCGTCATTACGACGTTGTGGAGAAATTCGGTGTCCTTGAATGTCAGCTGGAGGAAGAGAAAGGCAAGGTTACAGCAGCCGTCGCCGAACTTTTTGCAGTGACTACAAAAGCTGAAGAAAAACAGGTGAGGGAGTGGCTGCTCAACAGAAAGCTGAGCACGCCGATTTGCACTGTAGGGCCACCGAAGAAAGAATAAACTTGATGGACGGCTCTCTAAAGTCAGCTCAAGAAGAAGTATCAACGATGAAGGCCGAACTTGAAACTGAGAAGAAGGCGAAGGAGCGCATTGAGGCGGACACGACCAAAGCCTTCGCAGCCAGCCTTCTGAAGGCCAAGGAGCTTTACGCTGATGAAGCCTTGAAATTCAAGAATCAAGGATTCAAGGATGGATGGCTAAAGGCTTTGGCAGCCACTAAGGTGACTCTGGATCAGTCGATTCCTTACGAACAACTGGAAGTTGTGCAGTTGGAATCGGATCCAGAGGATCTGGACCCTTGATCGACAGTTTCATAATAGATAGTTGTTATTATTTATTTTTTTTGTTAGCTTTTGTTAGTAGTTTATTTCAGATGTAGGACATTTTCATGTATAAAGTGGATGTAAACAGTTTATTTAATGAAAATGTCTATTTTGTTATTGAATGTTATCATTAAATGTTGAAAAACAAAAGTATGTCATTTCAACTTAGATCATGACCTGTACATCTTAATTCGGCAAAATGACAAGTGTATAAAGTGGATGTGCACAATTTTATTAAATGTTATCATTAAATGTTGAAAAATGAATGTATTCATAATTCTACCCTTGCCCTAGCTGATCACTAAACATAACCGCCGAATATGTATAGTTCATGGGATCGGGTTGGGGCATTGTAGTTATTTAGCGAATTGCTTTGAAAATAGACCGAATATATTAATAATTCTACTCTTGCCCTAGCTGATCGCTGAACATAACCGCCGAATATGTGTAGTTCATGGGATCGGTTGGGGCATTGTAGTTATTCGACAAATTATTTTGAAAATAGGCCGAATATATTAATAATTATGCCCTTGCCCCAGCTGATCGTTGAACTTAACCGCTAAAGATGTATAGTTCGCAGGATCGGGTGGGGCATTGTAATTATTCGGCGAATTGCTTTGAAAATAGGCCGAATATATTAATAATTATGCCGTTGCCCCAGCTAATCGCTGAACATAACAGTCGAATATGTATAGTTCATGGGATCAGTTGGGCAATGTAGTTATTCAGTGAATTGCTTTGAAAATAGGCCAAATATATTTATAATTCTACATTTGCCCCAGCTGATCGCTGAACATAACCGCCGAAGATGTATAGTTCATGGGATCGTGTGGGGCATTGTAGTTATTCGGCAAATTGCTTTGAAAATAGGCCGAATATATTAATAATTCTGTCATTGCCCCAACTAATTGCTGAACATAACGGTCGAAGATATATAGTTCATGGGATCGGGTAGGGCATTGTAGTTATTCGGCGAATTGCTTTGAAGTGGTCGCTTCGGGAACGCTGCATCCGTAATTAATAAGTGGAGGGGGGGGCTAGGCGTGCATGGGTCCTGCGCTGTCGTTAAATATAGTTTGCTCAAATTCAACAGAGTGCGAGAGGGAAAAGGGCATTGTGTCGAACTGAGGAAATTTGTATGTCAAGAAGAGTATTCTTTAACAGTAGAGGGGACGACAGGACGTTGGCTAAACTGGACTTAGAAATGAATCGAAGAGGTGGTGAACCTGCACGAATGGGTAACAGGACGTCGGAGGAGCATGAGAGGTGTTGCAAGAAAGGGCAGGGTAGAGAAGTCACCAAGAAAGGAGAGGCAGCAACGAGGGAGCTCCCCTTGTTCGCAAAACGAAACAAACAGGCCACTACGCCCATTGAGTTTTTCGATTTTTGTTGGGAATGAACTAATGACCGAAGCGGATTCCATTATCCGCGATCCAAATGTGGCAGTCGAGTTTACTCGACAAATTTTTCCGCTCGAAGTCTAGTAATCAATGGTCGGTTGGCCTGATTACAAATTTTTTTGAGAGGGTGCCCACGGAGTGTTAAAGGAACTATACATCTCTTACGAAATCGGCATGCCCCTTCATGCCGCGCGAAGAGAGATAGAATAGAAAGATGGCTGCATTCGAAGTTTGGAACATCGCGTAGAAAAGGCCGAGAACGAGCTGAAAAAAGCTAAGGCTTCCGAAATGTAGTCGCTGGGTCAAACGAACCCGATTGTGACGGAAAGAGTAAACCAGTGCCTTCTTGATCATGCCATTGCCAATCGTGATACGACGAGCTTGTTCGCAAGAGAAACTATAAGAACAAGGGCATATGAACAAGGCTTTTTTGATAGCCGAAAAATTGGTATTGAAAAGACTAGAGAAAAGTTAGCTAATGATGTTTGGCGATGCGAAAATTGTGGATTTAAGCATGGATGAATTAAGGCTCTATAAGCCGTGGGTGTCGATTTGGCGTCACCTCTGGATCAGAATTACGAGTTTCTTTTCAAAGCTTATGACACTGAGAAAACCGATGATGAAGAGGGTGCCAAGTCGAAGAAGACTTAGATATCAATAAACATAATGTACTTTTGAATTTGTCAAAAGCCACGTATTTGTACCTTTTCGGCGAAATAAATAAATATTTGTTACATGTTTTTTTATTATTATTAATGTTCGTATCAACTTGTGACAATTGTATGTTGGTTCATGCTGTTCCATTGCCAAATACAAAGGGCCTTCAAAATTTGGAGTATTTGTATGGGCCAATCGTGATATCCATGGAGGGCGCTCTGAATTTGGAGGCTTATTTGGCCCAAACATGATATCTACGAAGGGCGCTTCGAATTCAGAGTCTTTGTATTGGCCAATCATGATATCCACGAAGGGCGCTCCAAATTCGAAGGCTTATTCGGCCCAAACGTGATATCCACAAAAGGCGTTCCGAATTCGGAGTCTTTATATGGGCCAATTGTGATATCCACAAAGGGCGCTCCGAATTCAGAGGCTTATTCGGCCCAAACATGATATCCACGACGGGCGCTCCAAATTTAGATTCTTTGTATGTGCCAATTGTGATATCCACGAAAGGCGCTCCGAATTCGAAGGCTTTATATTGACCAATCGTGACATCCACGAAGGGCACTCCGAATTCGAAGGCTTATTTGCCCCAAACGTGATAGGCGCTCCGAATTTGGAGACATGTTCGGCCTAAACGTGATATCCACGAAGGATGCTCGAAATTCAGAGTCTTTGTATTAGCCAATCGTAATATCCATGAAGGGCGCTCTGAATTCGGAGTCTTTGTATTGACCAATCGTGATATCCACGAAGGGCGCTTCGAATTCGGAGGCTTATTCGGTCCAAACGTGTTATCCACAAAATGCGCTCTGAATTCAGAGTCTTTGTATAGGCCAATCGGGATACCCACGAAGGGAACTCCGAATTCGGAGTCGTTGTATTGGCCAATCGTGATATCCACGAAGGGCGCTCTGAATTCAGAATCTTTGTATTGGCCAATCGTGATATCCATGAAGGGCGCTCCAAATTCAGAGGCTTATTCGGCCTAAACGTGATATCCACTAAGGGCGCTCCGAATTCGGAGTCTTTGTATGGGCCAATCATGATATCCACAAAAGGCGCTCCGAATTCAGAGTCTTTGTATTGGCCAATCGTGATAGCCACGAAGGGCGCTTCGAATTCGGAGTCTTTGTATTGGCCAATCGTGATATCCACGAAGGGTGCTCCGAATTCGGAGTCTTTGTATTGGCCAATCGTGATATCCACGAAGGGCGCTCCGAATTCGGAGGCTTATTCAGCCCAAACGTGATATCCACGAAGGGAGCGCCGAATTCGGAGGCTTATTCGACCCAAACGCGATATCCACGAAGGGCGCTCCGAATTCGGAGTCTTTGAATGGGCCAACCGTGATATCCACGAAGGGTGCTTCGAATTCAGAGGCTTATTCGGCCCAAATGTGATATCCACGAAGGGCGCTCCGAATTCGGAGTCTTTGTATGGGCCAATCGTGATATCCACGAAGGGCGCTTTGAATTCAGAGGCTTATTTGGCCCAAATGTGATATCCACAAATAGCGCTCTAAATTCGGAGGCTTGTTCGGTCCAAACGTGATATCCACGAAGGCGCTCTGAATTCGGAGTCTTTGTATTGGCCAATCATGATATCCACGAAGGGTGCTCCAAATTCAAAGGCTTATTTAACCATTATTAACGAGACGACAATAAAAATGGGCATTGCATTATGGAATTTGTAGATGTGTACACATTACATTAACATAACAACAAAAATTAGAAACAAACTAGCACGCCATATAAGTTGGCTTAATGATAAAATTTACGCAAATATGTGGAATTCCAGGGGCATGGAAAACTTCTGCAAGCCATGTCTTAAAGTCGATACGCCTCTGTTCTGGCAATTGAATCAATCTAATAAGGGTCGTCCCAGTTGGGGCCTAATTTACCGTTTGCTGGATTCTTAGTAGTAGGAAGCACTTTCTTGGGGACCAATTCTCCAGGTGTATAACGACGCAACTGTACGCGCTGGTTGTATGACTTGGTGAGCTGTTGCTGATACCGCGCCATGCATGTAAGGGCATGATCTCGGCGTTCTTCAATCAGTGTCAGATCTAAGGCCAACATCATGTCATTACGACCCATGTCAAAAACCCTGGATTTTAGCATTGGTAGGCCAATCTCAAGGGGGATAATTACATGTGTTCCAACGCACAGGCGAACAGCGTTTCCCCAGTAAATCGTCTTGGAGTAGTGCGATGAGCCCATAACACACTGGGCAATTCTTCGACCGACCTACCTTTGGCTTTTTCCAACCGTTTCTTGATGCCGTCCAGGATCACTTTATTGGAAGCCTCCGCCTGATCGTTGCTTTGTAGGTATGTCGGCTAGGAAAAGTAGGGCCAGATACCATAAGTGTTGCATAATTCCCGATAGACGCCACAATCAAATTGAGTGCCGTTATTGGAGACAAGTGCTCTCGGTATGCCGAATCGTGTTATGATTTTGTTCCATACAAAACGTTTGACATCGACATCTCGAATGTGTGTTAACACCTCTGCTTTGAACCAGTTTGTAAATTAATCTGTTGAGATGATCAGGAATCGCTTGTTCCCTGGAGCCCATGGTAATGGTCCGACGATGTCAAGTCCTCGTTGAGCGAATGACCAAGGACTAGAAATAAAGTTTAGTTCTTCGGCAAACAGATGAGTTAAAGGGGAAAACTTTTGGCATTGTTCGCACTTCATTACGTAGTTCTCGACATCTATTCGTATGGTCTGCCAATAATACCCTTGTGTTTCGGCTCGGTGGGGCAATGAGCGTCCTCCAGAATGGGCGCCACAGCTACCTTTATGTATTTCGGCCAAGAGTTCCTCAACTTTATCTGGGTGAACACATTTCAAGTACAGCCTAGAGAGAGATTTTTTGTAAAGCTTTCCCTGCGGATCCAGATAGTATCGCAGGGCTTTATTTTGCAATTTGTGGGCTTCTTTTTTATCCGTTGGGAGCTGTTCTGAGGAAAGGAATGCAGCAATAGGGTCCATCCAACTTGGTCCTAGTTCAAGGATGTAAATCTGAACTGGTTCAGAAGAGGTGATGCTTAGCTCTAGGATGAACCCTACTTTGATTGTTCATTTGGCTTTTGAGTTAATGGCGGAGGCTAGGCAAGCAAGGGCATCCACGTGAGTGTTCTGATCCCGGGTTATCTGATTCAATTCGTGGTGGTCAAATTTCTTGAGTAAGGAATTTTCCGTTTTCATGTAGGCCGCCATGCTGTCATTTTTAGCTGCATACTCCCGTTTCAACTAGTTGATGACTAATTTCGAGTCACAGAAAACAAACAACCGTCATGCACCAAGGTGAAGTGCATTACGAAGGCCGGTTAGCAATGCTTCGAATTCGGCCTCATTATTCGATGCATCAAATCCCAGTTTGACTGTCTGTTCGATTATTGCCTCTTCGAGGGTCATTATCACTACGTCTGCCCCGCTGTTACTTTGGTTGGATGATCCATCACAGTACATCTGCCAAATGTCTCCAACATATATTTGCCAGTTGGGTTTAGGTTGCACTTGATCGGACTTGAAGTCGGCATGGCATCCCGTGAATTCGGCTACAAAGTCAACGAGCACTTGCCCCTTGATGGCAGTTCTAGGCAAAAACTGGATATCATACTGGCCGAGTTCCAAAGCCCATTTCGAAACTCACCCTGATGCTTCCGTGCTACGGAGCGCTGATCGAAGGGGATAGTCCATTAGTGCCCCTATAGTGTGAGCCTGGAAATAATGCATAAACTTTCTTGCAGCCATCACGAGAGCAAGGATGAGCTTTTTTAGTGGTAGATATCGCATTTCGATTGCCTTGCTTAGATAGTAAATTGGTCGTTACTCCTTGAGTTCTTCCCTTAATAGCACGACACTGACCGCCCAATCGGATACCGCCAGATACAAAATAAGCCGATCGCCTGCTGATGGAGTTGCCAAGAGTGGTGCTGATCAGAGATAAGTTTTCAAGCCATCTAGCGCGGCCTGGCACTCGGGGGTCCATTCAAATGCTTTGCCTTGCCGAAATGTGTGAAAGAATTGTCGGCAGTGATCTGAGGAACGACTGATAAACTTGTTGAGGGCGGCGGCCATTCCCATCAACTTCTGAACTTCTTTGACCGATGGAGAGGAGCCGAGTTTTAGAATTGCTATGATTTGCTTCGGGTTGGCCTTTATTCCGCGATGGTTGACAATATAGCCGAGAAAATTGCCGGATCCAATGCCAAATGCACATTTCGAGGCGTTCAGTTTTATTTTGTACTTTCGTAGAATGCCGAAGGTCTCTGCTAAATTGGCTAGATGAGCGTCCTTTTCCTTGGATTTCATCACCATGTCATCGATGTATACTTCCATTGTGCGGCCGAGCTGTTCCTTGAACATAGTGGTAACCAGTCTCTGGTAAGTTGCCCCCGTATTCTTCAGCCCGAAGGGCATGACCTTGTAACAATAGGTTCCCCTTGGGGTGAGGAATGCAGTCTTTTCCTGATCCTTCGGATGCATGGCAATTTGGTGATAACCTCTGTAGGTGTCCAAGAAGCTCATGCGTTGATGATGTGCTGTTACATCTACGAGTTGGTCGATTATAGGAAGAGGAAAACAATCTTTAAGACAAGCTTTATTTAAGTCCGTGAACTCCATACGGACCGGCCAAGATCCATTTTTCTTTTTTACAACCACGGTATTGGAGAACCAAGTGGGGTAGGTTACTTCGCAAATCGTCGCAGTATCAAGCAATCTATCAACTTCTTTAAATAACGGCCGATGCATGCTCCATGGCTGACCGCCGACTTTTCTGAATGATTGGTTTGAATTTTAGGTCAACGTTTAAATGGTGCTGGGCCACAACTGGGTCCACCCCCGTTATCTTATATGGTGTCTACGCAAACACATCGAGGTTGCTGAGTAAGAAGGATACCAATTCGCGTCTATCAACTTCACTCAAGGAGGTGCCGATCATGAAGAATTTATCAGGACTCCCATTGATTTCGATCCGATCAAGATCTTCAGTTGCCTTTTCGTTGGGGATTTTCCCAATGTCCTCAGGCTCTCTCGATCTGGTACTTCAATCGAGTTTACTTCCAGTTCCGTTGGCCTCTTTGCAGTAGCAATAAGATAACATGCCTATGCCAGTTTCTGAGAACCCTGAATATGCTCAATGCCATACTCAATTAAAAAGCGGAGTAGTTGATGGTAGGTGCTCGGCACAACCTGCATGGTATGCAACCAAGTCCTTCCCATGATGAGATTGTGTGGTGACGGGAGTTTGATGACCAGAAATTCTATATCTACTGATCTGGTACTCACCCGTACTGGTAGTGTGATCTTACCCAAGGGATACTCAGGGTTGGCATTGAAGCCTAGGTAATCAGTAGACAACAAATCTGAATCAGTGAAGCTGAGTTTAATAAACGTCTTGTAATACATTATTTCCAAGGTGCTTCCCTGATTAATGAGAACACACTCAACAGTGAACTCATTCACGCGTAGCTCAACAATGAGTGGATCGGCGTGGGGGAGAGTTACTCCATCTAGATCGGTGTCATCGAAGCTAATCCTCCTAGTTTCATGGGGTCGTTTGGCTGGTGTGAATGGCTTGGGCGGGCTAGGTTGCAACTGAATTTTATGTACCTCGGCTGATGGCGATAGGTAGTATATCATGCGAATTACACCAAGTGGAGGTGAATCCGGCTATAGGGCTACCGTGTTCGATGGATTGTTCTTTCAGACGTGTTGGGCCAGCTGACCATCTTGTACCAATTCCTCCAAGTGGTCCTTCAGCGCGTAACAACTGTCGGTATCGTGCTTGTGGTCCTTGTGATATTCGCACCGTTTATCCCTTCTCCTTGTATCAGGAGGCCCCATCATTTTGGACGGTCATTTAAAGAACAGAAGATGTTGAACTTTGGACAAGATCTTACTGATCGGCTCTGCCAATTTTGTATACTTCTTGTCCGAATGTCTTGTGCGCCTGCTATCCACTTGATATTGTTCATTTGATCAGCGTGAACACTGATCGCTTGAACGGCGCGAATCACACCTTTGGTCTCGCTTAGCCTGAGTCGGAGGTTCGGGGCTCCTTGATGGCACGACGCTTATCGGCTGAACTAGACCAGATATAACCGACTTAACAACTTTCTGTCTGGCCTTGACGCACAGGGCATCGTCTTCCACCTTACAATATTCTTCGACTTTCTTCATTAGCACCCAAACTGTTTTGGGAGGCCGTCCGGTCAATGAACTACGGAGAGGACTATCAGGATATAATCTCATTTTAAAGGCGGTAATGGCCATGGAATCATTGCAGGCATCATCCACCAGGTTGAAACATTCCCAATAGTGTGTCGAATACTCACAGAGGGTCTCTTCCGGTTTAATTTGCATTGCCTAGAGAGAGTCGGCTTGCTTTGGCTGAACTTCGTTGGTGATAAATCTTGCCCTGAAGGATTTTTGGAGTTGATGAAAGCTTTTTATTGACACTGGCTCCAGCTTATAGTACCTTGTAACAGCCAACGATCCCAGGATACTTGGAAACATTCAACACATGAGGGCTTCATCATCAGCATGCAACATCATCGTTTGCTTATAATGACGAATATGGTCAGTGGGATATGATTTTGTCATAAAGGGTGAGCGTTGGTGCTTTGAACTTTTTAGGCAGCACAACCCGTGCAATGTGGCATACGAAAAGGTCATGCCTGTCTTCTTCTTTCGAATCATCACTTCATTTCCCTTGCCTGTACCGTACGTATGGACTTCCTTCATATGAGCTGGATACATCGACTCATTCCTTCTTTTTGGGTTCCTGAGATGGTGAGTCAGAATCACTGCCATTATCATGTTTCTGAAGTCGACGTCGTCGATCATCCTTCTTTTCTCGGAATCGACCCCAATCATGGCATGCGGCTTGCTGGGATTTGGCGAGCTCTAGGGCCAATTCCTTAAGCAAGCGCTCGTTCTCAGCCATCATATCTTCCAGCTGTTCATTTCACTTTGCTTGATCCATAATTGTTTGCATAGTCTCTTGCAGAGAAGTTGAGGGTGAGTGAACTCCATTTTTCTAATGGAGTGTCTAAAAACTCTATTTTTCTAATGGAAGACCCCATTTTTGCAGTTCAATCATTACAGAACCAACTCACACTACCCTCAGCGCCATATACCTATCATAATCTCTCCATCTATAGCCATAACTTTTGTAGCAAATTCTATCTCCAAAATGAAAACCAGTCACCAGAAACTCCATTTTTTTTTATCAAACCAAATCTCCTCTCATGAAAATGAATATGTTTGTATCCTATTTGGCATAGGAGACTGCCACGTGGCACTGAATTTCAAAAGAAGGATAGGCCGACAGGTGTTAACCCATGGTATCCATTAACGGGTGAGTCAACCCATGAGGTGCACTCCTTGACCCATCTATGAGTCACAACGAAAAGGGTAAGACTCAATTAACATGGAGGTTATAAATCCTTGGTTTTCCAAAAAAAAGTAGTTATAGATCAAGTTTCTATTATTTTTGAATAATGCTACGGGTCAGGAAATGTTTATCAGGAAATGGATCATGAATGAGGTGGCATTGACCAACTCATTTTGGTGGAGCTCCCATATGTTATTAAAAAAATAAAAAATTAAAAATAAGAGAAGTTGGAAAGACTAGAGAAAGAAAGTTGAATGCCTTCTATATATCTCTTGATGAGCGCTGACCCTTTTCACTCAATTTAAAATTATTCACACTCATTAAAAAATATTTTAATTTTTTAAATATTTAAATATTTTAAAAATATTTTAATTTTGTTAAGATTTTAAATATTTTAATATTTAAATATGTTACGATTTTTTTAATTTTTTAATTTTTTGAATATTTTTAAATATTTTAATTTCAAAATATTACGATTTTACTTTTTTAAATTTTAAAATATTTTATAAAAATAAATTCAAACTCTATTTTATAAAAATATTTTTGTCAATTCCATACTCAATTCAAAATTCAATTCAACACTCTTTTCAAAAATCATAACCAAACAAATTTTCTATACTCAAATCATAATTCCACAACTCACAAATTCAAAATACAACTCATACTCTCAAATCACATTTACAAAACTCTACCAAACGCAACCTTTATTTTTGTCATGCTCTTATTGATATTGTTACTAGCAACTCCTCATTGACTTTTTCTTAATTTTTAATGACAAACATAACCTGTTAATGGGCTTGGTTGAGATCACAAATTAAAGAACAAATGAAATTTATTCATAATGAAGAAAAAAATTCTTAATGGTAATTTACTCATAATGTGAAAAAAAAAAAAATTCACATTTCATGATGAAAAAAAACTTCAATGTTTCACAATAAACTCTAATAATTGATAATGCTTCAATGTAATAGTTCAACTATATAATCCAACACAAAAATTATTGTGTTTTAACAAATAAGTCTCTCAAAATGTAATATAAACATTCTCAATAAACTTTAAAAAAAAAAGGCAACAAATGTCTAAGCAACCCTGTCATGTAGACATTTTCAACTTCTACCATTGTGTCCTCTTCTGGATTGTTAGTCTGTGATTGTACTATGTCATTCAACATTTTTGTGAAACTTGAATGTTCGAATATCAAAGATGGAGATGGATGATGATGCCCCTATCAAAAAAAATAAAATATATTAAATTTTCATAAAACCATGTAAATAAATACATACTAGAATATTACGTACATAGTATGACAAGTTTTCTTGAAATATGTTTTGTTGCTCTAAACTTGGACCCAATATTTCAGATTCCTGCCATATAAGAAGCAATTAGACAATCCAACTATAAATAAATCATATAACTATAAAGTTAATGAATAAAATAAATTTCTTACATTCACTTGAATACTCTCTTGTGTACCAAGATCAACAAGTCCTATATTTAAAGATGCACCAAACTCGGATTGCTGCAAAATATAAAATTTGAAAGTTAACAAAATAATAGTTTTTTTTTTAATAGTAAATTAACTCATTCAAATAATTTTCACACCTCTACACTTCCTCGGATGTTGATGGTCTTTTTCTTGGTATTTGCTCCTTTCTTCTTCTTGTTAACAACTTTTTCAACCATGGATTGTTTCCTTTTACATGGTGGCCTCCCCTTTTGACGTAAAGCGACTGGATCAAGTATGATTCTACTCTCCTTTGACTTCGAAACACCATCTCCATGAGTGGTTGAATTATGATGATTACTCACAAAACTAGACTTATTATTTCCATAATCAATTTCAACTTCTTCTTTCAATTTCCCTTTTAGTTCAAGTAACTGTTCGACCACCATATCACACCTATTTTCACAATCAGTTGCCAAATCAGCCACATCATTGAAGACATTGAACATTTTATTATACCGACGTGTTTCAGGCAACATTGAAGAGTTGTTATAATTGATGATCACTTTACTATGGCACCTTTTCACATTTTTGTTCCATCTTCTTAAAATGTACTTGTCTGGTATCTCATGAACCCTTTCTTTCATTAATACCACAATTTGATGCCTGCACACTATTCCCCTAAACTCGAACAGTCGACAACTACAATTTGTGTCAAAGTTTTCCTTATCAAAATAGACAATGAAAGTTGCTAATCGAAGGTTCTCTCCAAATGGAACATCTTCACTCACTTCATATACAGAAAAATCAGGACCTTGTGTATACAAAGATAAATTGCAATGAAGCTGTCCTACAACCTCCTGTTGGAACTCCTTAAATTTTGCAATAGTGTAAGCTTTTTGAAATTGCTTCTCAAATGGATACTGAGTTATGCATGGGATGTATGAGTTGAGAGAATTAAATTCTTCACCATTTTCATTTTCCACCTTCTTCGCCAAAGCATTCTCATATTGCTCCACAAATTGTTTCAAAGTGGTTTTTGAGTTGATGTACCCATCAAAGAATACATGCATGCTTTCACTTCGTTGTGTGGTTGACATTCCCGCCCAAAAAATATCGTTGACAAATGCAGGTACCCATTGATGTCTATCCTCAAACAATCCAAATAACCATTCATTGCCTTCAAGTTGATAATTCTCTATCAATTTGTTCCAATTTTCTTCAAACTCCTTTTTTGTTAAGGAATCATAAACTGCATTCTGTATACCAAATTTTATTGCCTCATATTCTTTGTATCCTCTCAATTTTTCAGGTAATTTTTTCAAGATATGCCACAAACACCATCGATGACGCACATTAGGGAAAACAATTTGTATAGCATTTTTCATGGCTTTATCTTGATCTGTAATAATAGCATTTGGAGGACATCCAGACATGCATGCAAGCCAAGACTTAAACAACCATGTAAATGTTTCTGTATTTTCATGTGAAATGAGTCCACAACCTAACAATGTCGACTGTCCATGATGGTTGACCCCAATAAATGGGGCAAAGGGCATATCATACTTATTTACCAAGTATGTCGTGTCAAATGTAACCACATCGCCAAACTCCTTAAATGCAGCCCTACTCCTTGCATCAGCCCAAAATACATTTAGTAATTTGCCATCTTCATCCAAATCCAGGACATAAAAAAATTCTGAATTATCAGCTTGCATTTTCACAAAATAATCATACATTGCAGTGGCATCTCCTTTCTCGAGTTTCAAACGACGAACTTTGTCCATATGATTCCTACAATCTTTCTCTAAATATGACAACTTCTCATGCCCTCCAGCTTCAAGCACAAGTGAAGTAAAATTTTTGTTCATCCTAATTCCTGCACTATCATTTAATTCAAGTCTCCTTTGCACATGTGGTTCAAGAATCCTATTTTGCTTGAAAAAACGAGATTTGCTTGGACTCATTTCATGGTTATGCTCAAGTCTTAAGGATCGCACTATCCACATTCCATCACCTTGTAAATTTACATTAAGTCCAGCTTTGCATCCCGTTTTAGTTTGTGGGCGTAGTTTAACTATATTGCTTGTTCTGATTTTTTGCTTTTCCAGCACGAGTACAAGCAATAGTTACATATCTTTTCTCCCCATCATCTCCCCTTTTACAATATTTCTTCGACACTGCAAAACCATTTCTCTTCCCATATCTTGAATAATATTCATAAATTTCATCAATTGACTTAAATGTCATTCCCACTTTAGGATCCTCAATTTCAACTTCTACATTTTTTGTGTCTTCTATTTCAGTCTCAATATCAATTTCGTCACAGTCCTCATTTGATCCACTTGATATTTCTTTATCCATACCTCTACAATGTAAATAACAAATTAGAAAAAAAAATTATTCATAACAAAGGCCACAAAAATCCTAATTAAGAAGAAAAATAAATTATTTTATTAACTTTTTGCTGAAAATTTGTAAAAATTCAAGCAGAAAATTCAGCAATATATTTAAGAAAGTTAGAGACAACAAGAAAGTGAGCTGTGAAAAGCGTAATAAAATCTTAATTGTTAATTTTTAATTAAAAATGTGAGATGGGTCTCACTGAAACTAGTTATGGCCATTTTGTGGTCAGTAGAAAGGTTGGAAAAAAATGGAAGGATGTACAATAGTGGCAGTCTCACCGGAGGAAGGCGAGAGAGACGAGGAACTGGAAAAGAAAATACTTCAGAGGAAGATGGGTTTCTTATATATATATATATATACAATAGCTTTTCTGCAACATCAACAAAACATTTTAATAAAAGAAAATAGCCAAATTCACAAGTGAAAGAGAGGAGTACCAGTCAAACGACGACAAAGATGAGTTCTGTGAATAAAATTTATTCCGATGACGCTTATCTTTCTTTCTCTCCCCAGTTCGTTCTGAGAAGAATGACAATGGTGAGAAGGCATTCAACTTTCTCTCTCTAGTCTTTCCAACTTCTCTTCTTCTTTTTTTTCTTTTTTTTTTTTAATAACATATGGGGGCTCCACCAAGATGAGTTGGTCAATGCCAACTCATTCATGATCCATTTCCTGATAAACATTTCCTGACCCGTAGCATTATTGATTATTTTTTGGCCATAATCACCAAGCAGCTATAAATGAGCAAATTTAAAGAGGATTCAGCCATGATGCATGCCACTTGTTGAGCTTTCAGGATTCATTAGTGATCAATCCCATCATATCAACTAATCTCTTTCTCTCTCTCAAATTTTTCTGAAATTATGTACATGCTCTTGATAACAGTAGGCAAGGATAAGTTATGTCATTTTATTTTTTTAATTTAATTTGTTGAACTCCTTTATGTGCGGCTATGTTCCCTTCGGATAGTTCAAATGAGATTTCTACCTAGCAAAGTAATACAAAGAGTATTTCTGAATTTTTTAAATATTTTTTTTCAATTGGTTCACGTGTTTTTTTATCATGTGTTGGGAACTTAGGTCTCTTCTATATCCACCTCCACTAGATGAACATGAACTATTTCATGCATTGTTAAGACCTGAGATTAGAGTGACCCAAATTAATAAAAAAAACATGCAAAGTAAGAAATTACACATGGATAAACCCAATGATATCACTGATGAAGAAAGCCAACATTAATATTTTTATGACCTCCTTGGCATGCCACTTTCTTGCTTTGCTCTTCCAACATTAGAAGTTAGAATCACAACACATTGGAACATTTAAGTTTGCTTTCCTATGATGATTGTTAAGACTTTAAATTGGTTTTTAAAGGTTGTATTATGTTGTGAAGTTCACTAAGTTTTGTAGGAGATTTGGTTTTGGTTGGTGCGTGTTGGCAAGAGTAAGTCGTTCTTGCAGGTATTTTTTTTTTTCTCTCTTTTCCTCTTCGTTGAACTTCTTGTTTTTGTCTTTTGCAATAAATCTGTTATTGATGTCGATAATAACTTTACTAGTTTTATAACTTCAGACTACAGTTATTATAGATGGTGTCTTTTTTTCTTTTTTGTACAAATAGAACTAAACAACTCTCTAAGAATTTTCCAGAGCCAAGATAAGATTTTATTAAATTTTAGCTTTATTTATTTATGCTTGCATGAGTTTCATAGGTTAGAAATTTTGTTTGTGTTTTAAGTATTTAATTTTGCCCTTCTGGACTATCCATTATATATGTTCAATTGAAAGCCCTTGTGCATTGTTTGGCTGCATTGTTTACTTTGATTTAAGACCTTGTTCTAAGTTTCACTTGTGTGTAAGGGAAAATATTGATTGTGTGAAAGTAATTTCTTTTTTGTGTGCAACAACTTTTTTTAGGTAGCGGATTGTGTGCAACAACTTGATGAAAGCCCATATGTATCTTCATAGAATTTTCTACTATTTATTGGTTTGATTTGATTGAAATTGAAATGGGATTCATGGAATTTTCATGCTTTGCAAACAGATTTATGTAGCCTTAAACTGCTCCATATATCAAAATTCCCTTTGTCTTCATAGATACTCTTTTGAGTTTAGGGAAATTTTGCAAGATCTTTATTTCTTTTACTTTGGCACAATTTTAAACTGCAACCTTAAACTAGATTTCTTGGCAAACCTTCCTTATACAGTCGGTCCATAGTTTATGTATGATCTTGGTGGTTGACCTTGTTGGATCATAATTTGTTTCATAAAGCTAATGCCATATTTGTAGACCATGTTTGTTGAAATACCTCACATTACAAAATCCTTTTTAAGCTTTATGAAAAATAGCATGTTTGACCTTCTGGTCAAATAGACGCGCACTTACATTTGATGTCAGACTAAAATTGGTGGTACTTGATCTTGCTTTTGTTTTAGTAGTATTGATTGATTCCGATGCTAGTGAAAACACAGATGCCATAGTTGGATATGTTCTTTGTTTTCTATTTGGAACATTAGAACTCAAAGTATTCTTAACTTGTGTTAAAGGATCTGGAAATGGAAGCTTGTATGCCTGAAGTATCATCACATGAAATAAGGTTACCCTTCTATTCAATCATAACCCTAAACTTCCTCCCTTCCCCATCCACCCACTGTGATAACCCAACTCGTATTATGCTTAAATATGCATGTGTTTATGTGTTTGATATGAATTTGCAAGTTTAAGTATGTGAATTATGTGATTTTGGAATTATATCTGTTGAATGAAGGAATATTTGTTGCAATTATGACTTTGAACTGAAATTCAAAGCCTTAGAGGCGCTAAAAACCAAAACCGACTTCATATCTATGTTTGGTATGATTTTTAGAACCTACCGTGAAATTTTATGAAATTACGATTCGTAATGATTAATTAAGTGTAATTGGTCGAACACATATATGGACGTAGCTATCTTTTGTTCATCATTTTGTTGAGAGCTTTGCTAGAGACTGAGTTAGAGAGAGTGGAAGGGGAAAAACTAGGGATTTGGAAGAGATTCAAGGGGCAAACCCTAGATTGAAGCTAAGGTATGGAAATCTACTTAGAATCTTTGTATATGGCTTATCTTTTACTTGGAATCAAGAGGACCTTGGAAATTTGAGTTAGGGTTTTGGGTTGTGTAATGGTTTGAACTAAATTGAAGAAATCTCTTCAACCTTGTTTTATTTGAGCTCAATCTTGTGATTAATGCATGAAATAAGCTCTAACTTGTTCATACAACAAAGATTTGTTGAAAGATCATCCATGTTTATTTGTGTTTTGAGCTTGAAAATGTAATTCATGAACTTATGAAAAAAGATGAGACCTTAAATTTGATATTGAAGCTAGATTGATGTGTTTGAGTTGAAATTACACTTGAATCATGCTAATATATCATGTTTTTGAGTTAATTTTACTTGAATTTGGGCTTGGGAATGAGTTTGGAAGATTTCATTTTGGGCCATTTTCAGATTGTCTAGATTTTGCCCAGACCGCTCATGCAGCTACGAGCTACGCAGGGGCAAAACATGAACAAATCTGTGAGTTGCATTCTGCACGATCAAGCGGCTCACACTTCCGCACAAGCAGAGCATGACCGCTGGAGCGGTTGGACCTACCGCGAGAGCAGCCAACAGGGGAGAAAAATCCTACTTTCTTATATTGACCTCTTTGACCCTCTGAACGTATTCTCAACCTTATTTAGACCCTCTAGGAAGTAAAATGATGACTAGAAACCCATTGAAAAAGTTTGTGAACTATTAAAAGAAAAGTGTACGAATGAAATGAATTATTTATTAAATGTGTATGTGAAATGTTTGTGTAGGTCTGGTGCCGGATGCAACCTCGCAAGACCAAACTCACTATGAGTAATAGAATTATAAAAATATGTTCTTAATTACTTACTTTGAGTTATGAACGATGATTTATTCCAATATTGGGTTTTGAACGAAATGAATGGGTTTATGAAAGTTATATGACATATGCAATGTGAACCTAAGGTCGTTTTCTTATACTATGAGATGTTTGGGCCCAAAGCCATTCTGTACTAAGTTTGGGGCCGAGGCCATTCTGTTAATGATATGATATCATGTGATTGGACTTGAGCTCATTTTGAATAGTTGTTAATATGTGGGCCTAAGACCGTTCTGTTTATATGATGGGCCTAAGACCGTTCTGTTATATGATGGGTCTGAGGTCGTTCCGTATTATGTTGGGCTTGAGGCCATTCCATAATGTGATTATGAATATTGTGTGAGACTTATGCTGATTCATTTATATCTCTTTGTTGTATTATTACTCATTGAGCTTCGCTCACTCGATATTATGTATGCATATGTAGGTGATTAGCAGCATGGAGCCCAACCTTAGAGTTTACTTTAGGAGTTATTTTTGTGAACCTGTTGGTCGAGTCTCCAAGATGGAGCTTTTGTCTTTGACTCGCTTTTTGTTATGACTTTTGTTTTGATTTTGTTACAATAGTCTTGGGATATGTAAACTATATGTATGGAGTTTATTGTATGTAAGTTTTATATGGGTGTGTGACAGTATGGATGTGCTTTGAGATAAGCAAAGTACGTATATTTTTGATCATATTGGTACAACTCAATGGACTTACATTATTGTGATATGCTTCCGCTTATGGCCCCATTAATATAAATATTATATACATTCGTATGAGGCCTTCAGTAATCTACGGATTATTGGCTGGTTATGGTCTAAGCCTCTAGGGGCGAGTTTGGGTCATGACAGAGTGGTATCAGAGCATGAGTTAATACCTGAAGTTTAGAAAAGGCTTAAGTTGCATTCATAATGCATTCTTAACCAAGTATGACATAAAGATGTGCATTTGTGAGTGTGACTTATGTGCATGTTTTCTGTGAGAATTATAATTTATGTTCATATAGATCATGGTGAGAACAAGGGCGGAAGAAGTGAGGGAGTCAACCTCTGCACGACTCGATAAAATGGAGAGAATGATCATGGAAATGGCAAAGGCTTTTAGACAATAACAACAACAACAACAACCACCATCACTGCCACTAATGCCTGTGCCACCACCAGTGGTGCAAGACCACCAAGCTAAAGATCGGACTATTGCACTCACCAAATAATTTAAAAAGATGAAACCGCTGTTGTTCAAAGGAGGAATTGACCCACTGAAAGCGGAGGCATGGGTTCTTGGCATTGAAAAATTGTTTGAAGTCTTTCCATGTACTAAGGCATAGAAAGTTCTGCTCACTGTTTTTACACTAGAAGATGAAGCACGCCGATGGTGGATACTGATAAGAGATGAACATTAGGGAATAAATTAGGCTCAATTTTTGGAAGTCTTTTATGAAATGTATTTCCCGCAATGTATCCGAGACAAGAAGGTGACATAATTTGAAAACTTGAAGCAAGGAAACAAAACGGTAGCAGAGTATGAGGCACAATTTACCTAGTTAGCCTGTTTTACACTGCACACGGTCGATATGGATTACAAGAAGGCAAGGAAATTTGAGGGAGGACTCTGAGATTCTATTCTTGAGAAGATTAATGTTTTGAAGTTGTAGAAATATGTTGATGTATTGGATAGGGCCATCACGTCTGAAGGCAACCTGGCTAACTGAAACTGGTACTCGGATTGGAAGGGAAAAAGGCAGGGTTCGAATATGCACAAAGGGTCAACGTCCTCACAAAACAAGAAACATAATTTGGGAACTTCCAGTGCTTTTAGTTCTACTCGTCATTCAGCATCAACTTGCCCGAAGTATAGAAAGAAACATTGGGGAGTTTGCTATCGAGCAACCGGGGCTTGCTTTAAGTGTGGGAAAATGAGGCATGTAGTGAGAGACTATCCTATGATTGATCAACAAAAGGGAAATAGACCAACTGCTAGTTCTGCCAGTTCCACCTCTTCAACGAAGGCTATGATAAGACCTATTACGACTAGAGACAATGTCAGGCAAGAGAGAGTCTTTGCTCTTGTTCTTAGTGATGTCCAGAATACAGAGGTTGTGGTCTCAGGTACACTCTCTATCAATGGCCAACCTGCTCATGTGTTACTTGATTCGAGTTCCACTCATTCCTTTGTTTCGAAAACATTTGCTCCTAATTTGAATAGATCTATGGAACCATTGATTTATGTGTTGTGTGTGCCTTTAGCATCTAGGGACTCTATGTCATGTGCTTCTCTATATCCTGCATGTGAGATTTTACTTGGGGACATTCCATTATGTTCTAATTTGATGCCTCTTGATATGGTTCATTATGATATAATTTTGGGGATGGATTGGTTAGCTCAGTATCATGCAGCCGTTGATTGTGTGTCTAAACAAGTTGTTTTCCGACCTCCGGGACAACACGAGTTTACTTTTCTGGGTCATAGGGTGGTTCCTCCACCTTATTTGATGTAACGCCCTCAAAATAATAACATTAAACTAACCACATTCCTTTATTTCATTGAGTTTCATTACATAAGTATTACATGTTAACATCAAAACAAAATGCCCTACGGGCTTACAGCTTTCCAAGTTAACACTTGGTTTCAACAAAAGAGTACTACTCGTTTACACATTAAGCCCTTGGCTTGAAGTTACATGTAATACATCAAAAGTAAAACAACTACACTATGTCTGCCTCTAGCCTCCCAAGCTATGTCCTTGGAAGTGGCATGCTTCCTGCACCTGAAAATGATATTCCCATATAGGGTGAGCCACAGCCCAGTAGAAATACACTAAACCAACCATGGACAATGACTAAAACATTAGCAATTGATAGTTGGTCAACACTGATACAATCACATAAATAACTTATTTATGTCAACGACTTACAAGTCCCAATTACTTTTCATTTTCCCTTTAACAACAGATAAGCATGCTAGATCTATCATCATTTCCACAGATATGTATAAAAAACTATATCTCACATTCAGATAAGCATAAAAACTATATCCACATTCTCAACAGATATGTATAACAACAATATCTTCAGATAAGCATATAAGCTGTATCCACATTCTACAACATATATGTATATCAACAATATCCACAGATAAGCATACAAGCTGTATCCACACTTCACAAAGATAAGCATATGAGCTCTATCTTCACTTCTCTAGACAAGCATATGAGCTGTGTCTACGGAGTTCATCCCCTATCTCCTCCCAATACCTATCCGGTTTAGAGGTACATCCCCTATCTTCCCCTAAACCGCGGAGTACATCCCCTATCTCCTCCTCTACACATAACGTATACAAACACAATGGTTCTATATACAATCACCCAATACATACAAATAATGTATTCTATCAACCGCCAAGTTCCATGACACATTCCATTGATTAGTTTCCGTTTACCTAATCATCATGCATTGTCTACAACAATCTCGACTATCCTCCACCGATAGCCCAAAGCAATTATTTCTAAAACAGAAAATAAATGCACAAATGGATATTCAATCAACATTTCATTTCCTCATTTCTCACCAATTAATTATCCCAATTAATTATACAATGTAATTAGGCCATTTTCCATAATTACCATTTCAACCCTTAGGTCCCATTTTCATCAATGATTCAACAATCATTCCATTTTTCTATGCCAAACATGCATCTAGGTTTATTATGAATAAACCCCAACTTTTGTAAAATTACACAAAAGTCCCAAACTTTCACAAAATTACCAAACCAAGCCCAACATCTCAAAATACCAAAATTTAAAGACAAAACCCATAGAGAGGAGTAGGTTATCCCTACCTCAAATTCGGAGTCCCAAAGGAGAAGACGACAAAACCCAACGTGCTCCAAAAGCCGAGATTTTCAGATTAAAATGAAGCCCTCGACGATCAACAACTTTTTTGTAAAGGCGAAAGGTGAGTAAATCACTCCTACTAGATCAAAACCTAGAGAGAAGGTAGAGTCTAGAGTGAGAGGCTTAACAATGGTGATTTTGGAAAAGTAAGAGAGAGAAGAGAAAGTGAAAAAGTGATTTGAAAAGTCACAATTTCGGGACTTTAACCCAGGTCTCCGCTCGAGCGTAAAACACCCCGCTCGAGCGTCCACTCACAGACTTCCGCTCAAGCGGCCAACCGCCCGCTCGAGCGCAGAATGCACTCGCCCAGCACTTTTGCAGAACCAGGACTCCGCTCGAGCTCCCAACCATACGCTCGAGCGGCCACTCACACAGATCCGCTCGAGCGGCCAACTCCACGCTCGAGCGTACAACACTGCACAACAAATACTGGATGGGTGTATTACCCGCTCGAGCGCCAACACCTCCGCTCGAGCGTACAGGCCAAAAATCTGGGCAACTAGTTTTGGTTTCTAAACTCAACCAACCTGAAACAAATCCGCCCAACACATCCTATAACTCAAGTACGAAGTAAAAGGATGTAAACAAAATAATAAACAACTACCAACATCCACGGACACATGTCCGGATCACGGTATAACAAGGGTAAACCCGGGATCGCTATAACCTCCCCCCCTTAAAGAATTTCGCCCCCGAAATTAAGCACAAGTTTTCAAAACAAGTTTTCCTTCATTTTAGACAATGTTACAATTTAACATTCAACAATTCGACCCATTACCGGTCATCCCGTCCCTTTAACAAGAGACATATCACAATATGTAAACAACATATGTATTTTCAACATGCATTAACATTATGCACTATCTTTCCAATTTCAACAATATATTCAACACATATAGTGTCACATTCAACTTCCATATGAGGCAAGTTCCAAACATACTTCCAATAATCAAAACATTTTCAATGTTTCACAACTTAAGACATATATAAAAGCTCTTAAGTTCAACAAAAAGTAAAATTTAAATACAAGATTACATATCAACAAACAAGTCCGGATATTTCTCACGGACTCCCGACTCACGTTCCCAAGTGGCTTCCTCCACTCCGTGATGTTTCCACAAGACTTTCACCAAAGGAATGGTCTTGCCACGCAGGACCTGATCCCGCCTATCCAAGACCCGTACCGGTCTCTCCTCATACGAGGCATCCTCATCTACCTCTAAATCAGTCCAATCCAACACATGTGATGGATCTGGCTCATACTTCCGAAGCATACTCACATGAAACACGTCATGCACTCCGGACAACTGCGGTGGTAAGGCTAATCGATAAGCAACCTCACCAATCCTCTCAAGGATCTCAAAAGGACCAATAAACCGAGGGGATAACTTCCCACTCTTCCCAAACCTCATCAGGCCTCGTCTAGGTGATATCTTCAGAAAGACATGATCACCTACCTCAAACGCCAAAGGCCTCCTCCTACGGTCGGCATAACTCTTTTGTCGACTCTGGGCTGTAACAAGCCTCCTACGGATAAGTTCAACTTTCTCCGTCGTCTCCCTAACCAACTCCGGACCCAACAAAGGTGCATCACCCACCTCGGCCCAACAAACTGGAGACCTACACGGTCGGCCATACAAGGCCTCAAACGGTGCCATACCGATGCTAGACTGAAAACTGTTGTTGTAGGCAAACTCTACCAATGGCAAGTGCCTCTCCCACGTCCCACTGAAGTCCAGGACACAACCCCGAAGCATATCCTCGAGGATCTGAATAGTACGCTCGGACTGCCCGTCAGTCTGAGGATGATAAGCCGTACTAAAGGTCAACTTATTGCCCAAGGCACTCTGCAAACTCTGCCACAACCTAGCAGTAAAACGAGGATCTCTATCTGAGACGATCGTCACTGGGACCCCGTGCAATCTCACTACGTCCCGAATATATAGGTCGGCAAGATGATCTACCGAATCTCTCACGCGCATAGGAATAAAGTGCGCCGACTTAGTCAACCGGTCTACAACCACCCAAATAGCATCACTACCCCGCTGAGTCCTCGGAAGACCTACAACGAAGTCCATAGTGACATGCTCCCATTTCCAATCGGCAATAGGCAAGGGTTGCAACAAACCCGCTGGCCTCTGATGCTCGGCCTTCACTTGCTGGCAAGTAAGGCACTTCGATACGAAAACAGCCACATCTCTCTTCACACCCCGCCACCAAAACTGGCGACCCAAATCCTGATACATCTTAGTACCTCCCGGATGCACCGCAAGGCGCGAATGGTGAAACTCTCGGAGTACTTCCTCTCGGCAAGACTCCGGTACAAACAAACGGTTTCGGTATCTCACACTCAGGTCGGGATACACCGTCAAACCCTTCTCAACTTTCCCACTGGAGATCTTCTCTCGGAGGGATTCTACCTCAAGGTCACCTCTCTGTGCCTCTAACACTCTAATCACAAGTGTAGGCTGCGCAACAACAGAAAACAAGGCCGCAGCCTCGACAGATTCGCCCAGTAGCAAATCAAACTCGCCAAGTGCTCCCAACATCTCCCATTCCCGGATGGCTATACAAGCTACATCACTAATGGTTTTCCTACTAAGGGCATCGGCCACAACATTGGCCTTTCCCGGATGATAATGCAACTCAAAATCATAATCCTCGATGAACTCCATCCATCTCCTCTGCCTCAAATTCAAGTCTCTCTGTGTAAACAGATACTTCAAACTCTTATGATCCGAGAATACCTCGAACCTCTCACCATAAAGGTAGTGCCTCCAGATTTTCAAGGCAAAGATCACAGCTGCTAACTCTAGGTCGTGTGTGGGGTAATTCTTCTCGTGTATTTTCAACTAACGTGAGCTATAAGCTACCACTTTCCCCTCTTGCATCAACACACAACCCAAACCCTCTCGTGAGGCATCACAATAAACCGCATAACCCAACCCTCTCTCCGGAATAATCAACACCGGAGCGGTGGTCAATCTAGCTTTCAACTCTTGAAACGACTTTTCACAAGTCTCACTCCACACAAACTTGACTCCTTTCCGAGTCAGCCTAGTCAACGGTGACGCTAACCTGGAGAAATCTTTCACAAACCGACGGTAATACCCAGCTAATCCCAGAAAACTGCGGATCTCAAACACATTCTTAGGCTGTGCCCAATCTTGCACTGCCTCAACCTTGGATGTATCAACAGACACCCCTTCCCCAGATACCACGTGGCCTAAGAATTTGACTTCCCTCAGCCAGAACTCACACTTCCCAAACTTGGCATACAGCCTATGAGCTCTAAGTAACTCAAGCACCACTCTCAAGTGTGCCTCGTGCTCCTCCTCAGAAGACGAATAGATAAGGATGTCGTCCACGAAAACAACCACAAATCGGTCTAAGAACTCCCGGAAAATCCGGTTCATCAAGTCCATAAAGACTGCCGGTGCATTGGTAAGCCCGAATGGCATCACCAAAAACTCATAATGGCCATACCGCGTACGGAATGCCGTCTTAGGAATATCTTCCTCCCTGACCCTCAACTGATGGTAACCCGATCTCAAGTCTATCTTAGAGAAACAACGGGAACCCTTCAACTGGTCAAACAAATCATCTATACGGGGCATAGGATACTTATTCTTAACCGTAGCCCGATTTAACTTCCGGTAGTCTATACACAATCTCAAGGCACCATCTTTCTTTTTAACAAAGAGTGCCAGTGCTCCCCACGGTGAAACACTAGGGCGAACAAAACCCTTATCGAGCAATTCCTGGAGCTGAACTTTCAACTCAACCAACTCTGCTGGAGCAAAACGGTAAGGTGCCATAGAAATCGGCGCCGTACCAGGCACTAAATCAATAGAGAACTCTATCTCTCGGTGAGGTGGCAAACTAACAAGATCTTCGGGAAAGACATCCGAATACTCACAAACCACCCTTGGCAATACAACCTGGGTCTCACCACTCTCACCACTCTCAAAGCTGGCAAGTAGACTACTAAGCTCACTTCGCCCTCGCGAATCATACCCCGGTGGCAAAACACTACCAACCCGGTCTCCCAAGAAATGGAACCACTCCCCGCTCAAGGTACATAACGTGACCCTCTGGCGGTAGCAATCAATAACAGCCCGGTATGACGATAACCAGTCCATACCCAAAATAACATCAAAACCCTTCATGGGCATGACAACAAACGGAAAAGGAAGCCTATAATCGGCGACCTCTATATCACATCCTCTAACACCCTGTTTCAGGATCAACTCACCACCCAAAGGCGATACCACACAAATAGGAGATGCTAACTGTGCTAACTCCAATTCCAAAATAGATGCAAATGCAGCAGATACAAAAGAATGAGATGCACCCGTGTCTATCAACACATTAGCAACTGAGTTGCAAAACAGAAAAGTACCTCTCACTACTGATGGAGCTGGTACTAAATCCTGCGCGGTAACAGCATACACGCGCCCCGCAGGCCCCTGGTCTACCTGCTCACCTCTCGGAGCAAAAGACTGCTGCACAGACTGGGATGACGAAGCTCCCGGATTGGCCCTCGAGGCCTGCACAGACTGAGCTGGCTGAAAACCCTGCGTCTGCCTAGAACCAGACGCTCCCGAAGTGGCACTCAACTGTGGGCAAAACCTCTTCATGTGCCCAGGTTGTCCACACTGATAACAAGTCAAGAGCTGCCCCCTGCCCAAACTCTGACTCTGCGGTCTAGCTGAAGAAGAAGCAGCTTTCTGACCCCCACCCTTCTGCGGGAAAACAGAAACCTTGTGACCCAGCTGGCCACACTTGTAACAAGTGAATTCCCCCTGACTGCCTCTCCCCGAGCCTACACTCGGCACTGGAAAGGTTGATCTAGAGACTGCGCCCTGAGACTGCTGAGGGTTATAACCCTTCTGTCTCCTGCCATCACCCTGACTATCCTGGCTCCTCTTGGAGCCTCTCTGACCCTCATCCTCCTCCTGCATCATAAGCTCCATATGAGCTGCAGCGTCCACTAGGTGTCTATACTCTCGAATATAAGACCCACCAATTCTCAACTTGAGGCCCCGCCTCAACTTCCGCTCAAACTCATAGCAACGGCGTTCCTCAGACGCCACCAGTTCAGGTGCAAACCTAGACAGACTGGTAAAAGTAGCCTCAAACTCGGCCACTGACAAGCCCTGCTGATTAAGCCGGCTAAACTGATCCCTCAGCTTCTCCCTAGCTGCTGCTGATAAAAACCTCTCCTGAAAAGCATTCACAAACGCCTCCCAAGTACCACCAACACGAGCTTTCTCGTACTTCCACCATTGACCCGCATCTCCCTTCAGTTGGAAGGATGCCAAGGTCACTTTCAGTGCTCCGTCCTCGATGCCAAGCATCTCAAACGTCTTCGTTGTCTGTTCGAGCCATTCATCTGCCTTAAGCGGCTCTTTAGGATCCCCGATAAACTCGTCCGGATTACACCGAAAGAACTCCCTCTTCAAGAAGGAGGGCCCTGTCTCAGCTGCCTGATTCCCAGCTCTAAGAATACCCAAAGCTCCCGCTATCTCTCTGGCCAAGGCACCCATAGCCTGCTGACCTACTGGCTCGGCCACAGTGGCCTGCCCAACCCCCTCCTGTACTGCCGGAATCTCACCAGGTAACGGTACTTCCTGCCTCGCAGGTCTACCACGCCTAGCACCTCTTCCTCGTCCTGACATCCTAATAAAGGCAACACAGAACATTAGCACATTCATAAATGTGCCGAAACTAAACACTCACGTCCTAATACATGGACAACTGTAATTCACTCCACATAAGCACATAAACACATAAGCACTTACGAATTTCATTTCCGGATAATGATAGTCCCGAGGCGTTACTAGAGTTCCGGTTAGAAACAGCATTGATCAAGTGCTTTTCCAACAAGACTCCCAGAAACTCAAGGATCCAATCAATATCCCAGAAATTAAATCCCATACCCACATAGTCACATAAACATGTTATCACTTAAGCCCATAGCATATGATACTATATCTAAATCTCTATCAAGCGAGACAAACCCATTGTGATACTAATCACTTCCCACGTACCCAAAGTATTCGAACCCGGTACGCTCTGATACCAAGTTGTAACGCCCTCAAAATAATAACATTAAACTAACCACATTCCTTTATTTCATTGAGTTTCATTACATAAGTATTACATGTTAACATCAAAACAAAATGCCCTACGGGCTTACAGCTTTCCAAGTTAACACTTGGTTTCAACAAAAGAGTACTACTCGTTTACACATTAAGCCCTTGGCTTGAAGTTACATGTAATACATCAAAAGTAAAACAACTACACTATGTCCGCCTCTAGCCTCCCAAGCTATGTCCTTGGAAGTGGCATGCTTCCTGCACCTGAAAATGATATTCCCATATAGGGTGAGCCACAGCCCAGTAGAAATACACTAAACCAACCATGGACAATGACTAAAACATTAGCAATTGATAGTTGGTCAACACTGATACAATCACATAAATAACTTATTTATGTCAACGACTTACAAGTCCCAATTACTTTTCATTTTCCCTTTAACAACAGATAAGCATGCTAGCTCTATCATCATTTCCACAGATATGTATAAAAAACTATATCTCACATTCAGATAAGCATAAAAACTATATCCACATTCTCAACAGATATGTATAACAACAATATCTTCAGATAAGCATATAAGCTGTATCCACATTCTACAACAGATATGTATATCAACAATATCCACAGATAAGCATACAAGCTGTATCCACACTTCACAAAGATAAGCATATGAGCTCTATCTTCACTTCTCTAGACAAGCATATGAGCTGCGTCTACGGAGTTCATCCCCTATCTCCTCCCAATACCTATCCGGTTTAGAGGTACATCCCCTATCTTCCCCTAAACCGCGGAGTACATCCCCTATCTCCTCCTCTACACATAACGTATACAAACACAATGGTTCTATATACAATCACCCAATACATACAAATAATGTATTCTATCAACCGTCAAGTTCCATGACACATTCCATTGATTAGTTTCCGTTTACCTAATCATCATGCATTGTCTACAACAATCTCGACTATCCTCCACCGATAGCCCAAAGCAATTATTTCTAAAACAGAAAATAAATGCACAAATGGATATTCAATCAACATTTCATTTCCTCATTTCTCACCAATTAATTATCCCAATTAATTATACAATGTAATTAGGCCATTTTCCATAATTACCATTTCAACCCTTAGGTCCCATTTTCATCAATGATTCAACAATCATTCCATTTTTCTATGCCAAACATGCATCTAGGTTTATTATGAATAAAACCCCAACTTTTGTAAAATTACACAAAAGTCCCAAACTTTCACAAAATTACCAAACCAAGCCCAACATCTCAAAATACCAAAATTTAAAGACAAAACCCATAGAGAGGAGTAGGTTATCCCTACCTCAAATTCGGAGTCCCAAAGGAGAAGACTACAAAACCCAACGTGCTCCAAAAGCCGAGATTTTCAGATTAAAATGAAGCCCTCGACGATCAACAACTTTTTTGTAAAGGCGAAAGGTGAGTAAATCACTCCTACTAGATCAAAACCTAGAGAGAAGGTAGAGTCTAGAGTGAGAGGCTCAACAATGGTGATTTTGGAAAAGTAAGAGAGAGAAGAGAAAGTGAAAAAGTGATTTGAAAAGTCACAATTTCGGGACTTTAACCCAGGTCTCCGCTCGAGCGTAAAACACCCCGCTCGAGCGTCCACTCACAGACTTCCGCTCGAGCGGCCAACCGCCCGCTCGAGCGCAGAATGCACTCGCCCAGCACTTTTGCAGAACCAGGACTCCGCTCGAGCTCCCAACCATACGCTCGAGCGGCCACTCACACAGATCCGCTCGAGCGGCCAACTCCACGCTCGAGCGTACAATACTGCACAACAAATACTGGATGGGTGTGTTACCCGCTCGAGCGCCAACACCTCCGCTCGAGCGTACAGGCCAAAAATCTGGGCAACTAGTTTTGGTTTCTAAACTCAACCAACCTGAAACAAATCCGCCCAACACATCCTATAACTCAAGTACGAAGTAAAAGGATGTAAACAAAATAATAAACAACTACCAACATCCACGGACACATGTCCGAATCACGGTATAACAAGGGTAAACCCGGGATCGCTATATTTGATATCGGCCATGAAAGCTTGCAAATTACTTCAGAAAGGTTGTAAGGGTTATTTGTGTAGTATCATGCATGAATAGACAACAAATCTAAGTGTTGATACAGCTGCAAGACTTTCTTGACAAATGGGTTCATCCGACCGAGTATATCACCATGCGGCGCACTAGTTCTATTTGTGAAAAAGAAAGATGGGACACTCCGGTTATGTTATAACTTGTGAAGTCTATACTACCACAAGAGCCTTAAGTACTTCTTTACTCAGAAGGAGCTTAATATGTGACAAAGATGGTGGTTAGAACTCATCAAAGATTATGACCTACAAATTCATTACTATCCCGACAAAGCCAACACGGTAGCGGACACTCTTAGAAGAAAGTCAATAAGAAATCTATCATGTTTGCTTATGGAGTGGAATGAACTATTACTTGACTTGAAAGAATGGAAGTGGAAATTATGCTACATGAATGGGGTGGAATGGTAGCCGTAATGGCAGCACAACCGCCTATTATTGAAGAATTTAAGCAAAGGCAATTGGAGGATGAATTCCTCAAGAAAGTACATGATGAAATGGAAACAAAACCAAGACCGGGATTCTCTTTGGAAGCTCAAGTGTTGAAATTTAAGGGAATACTGTGTGTTCCAAACGTTCCAGAAATTAAAGGAATAATTTTGAAAGAAGCTCACAAGTCCAAATTTGCTACGCATCCTGGAAATACTAAAATGTATCAAGATCTCAAGCAAGCTTTTTGGTGGCCTAATATGAAGAGAGAGATTGCAAAGTTTATCTCAAGATGCCTTCAATGTCAGCAAGTGAAAGCGGAGCATCAAAGACCAGTTGGCTTACTTCAGCCTCTCCCTATTCCGAAATGGAAATGGGAGCACATAACCATGGGATTATTGTTGGCTTGCCCTGAACACCTCGAGGTATGGTTTCTGTATGGGTGATTGTCGATAGATTGGCTAAGTCTGCTCACTTTTTTATTATGAAAATTGTTTATAATGTTGATAGACTTGCCACTGTGTGCATTGCTGAGATTATTCGATTGCATGGTGTTCTAGTCTCCATTGTGTCAGATAGGGATTCTAAGTTTGTGTTAAGATTTTGGCAGAGCTTACAGAAAGCAGTAGGAACAGAGTTGAGGTTCAGTACTGCATTTCATCTACAAACTAATGGGAAGTCTAAAAGGACTATACAAACGTTGGAGGACATGCTCCGGATGTGTGTTTTGAATTTTCGTGAAAGTTGGGAAACCTATTTACCATTGGCAAAATTTTCATATAACAACAGTTTCCACTCCAATGGTGCTGTTTGGTATAGCTGTTAAAACAGATTATAGATTATAACTTAACAGATTATAGATTATGACTTTAATCAGAAGTTGTTAATCTGTTTGGTATAGCTGTTGGATTATAGATTTAAGTTGTTGAGCAGTGTTTGTTAAATAAGCTGTGAGTAACTTTTTCAATTAAGTTTTATTTTTTATTATTCACTATCTGTCTACATTTTTCATAAAAAATAATAATAATATTTTATAGACCATTTGAGTCTTTTTCTATTTTTAAAAAAATAAAAAATAAAAAAATCTAAGAGTATAACCGTGAATTAACATGTCCACAGCAAAAGCTGATAATCAGAAGCAAGGGGTGAGCAGCTTCTCAGAATCAGCTTTTTTGACTTAAAATAAGTTGTTAGAATCAGAAGCTGTTTGAAATAAGTTTAACCAAACTGTCCAAAATAACTTTTTAAAAGCCAGAAGCCATAAGCTGGCTCAAAAAAGCCCCACCAAACACCCCCAATAGAGGGATGGAACTATATGAAGCTTTGTATGGGAGAAAATGTCGAACTCTGATTTGTTGGGCCGAAGTTAGGGAAAGAACATTGATTGGGCCTGAAATTGTGCAAGTTACTACTGAGAAGATCAAGATCATCCAACAGAGATTGAAAACTGCTCAAAGCCGACAAAAGAGCTATGCAGATCAAAGAATGAGAGACTTAGAATTTGAGGTTAGGGATCATGTTTTTATCAAAGTCACTCCAATGAAAGGGTAAACAAGATTTGGGAGAAAAGGGAAATTGTCACCCCTACATAGGGCCATTCCAAATTATAGAGAGATTCGGTCTGGTTACCTATCGAATTGCTTTACCACCGGGCATGGAGCAAGTGCATAATATGTTCCACGTGTCAATATTGCGAGGCTACCTTCAGGAGCCGTCTCATGTTATTGACTATCATCAGATTGTTCTAGATGACGATATGGGTTATAAAGAGAGTTCTATTCAGATCCTTGACCGGCAAATCAAGCAGTTACGAAACAAGACTATCCCAATTGTAAAATTCTAATGGAATGAACACTATAGAAAGGAAGCCACTTGGGAACGAGAAGAAGAAATGAGGCAACAATATCCAGAATTGTTCTCGACTTGAGATAAATAAGTTTGGAGGACCAAACTTCCTAAATAGGGGAAGACTGTGATAATCCAACCTGTATTATGCTTAAATATGCATGTACTTATGTGTTTAATATGAATTTGCAAGTTTAAGTATGTGAATTATGTGATTTTGGAATTATATTTGTTGAATGAACGAATATATGTTGCAATTATGACTTTAAACTGCAATTGAAAGTTTTAGAGGTGCTAGAAACCAAAACCGACTTTATATCTGTGTTTAGCATGATTTTTAGAGCCTACCGTGAAATTTTGTAAAATTACGTTCGTAATGATTAATTAAGTGTAATTGGCCTAATCCATATATGGACATAGCTATCTTGTGTTCGTCATTTTGTTGAGAGGTTTGCTAGAGAGTGAGTTAGAGAGAGAGGAAGAGGAAAAACTAGGGATTTGGAAGAGATTCAAGGGGCAAACACTAGATTGAAGCTAAGGTAAGGAAATCTACCTAGAATCTTTGTATATGGCTCATCTTTTGCTTGGAATCAAGAGGAACTTGGAAATTTTGAGTTAGGGTTTTGGGTTGTGTATTGGTTTGAACTAAATTCAAGAAATCTCTTCAACTTTTTTTGATTTGAGCTCAATCTTGTGATTAATGCATCAAATAAGCTCTAACTTGTTCAAACAACAAAGATTTGTTAAAAGATCATCCATGTTTATTTGTGTTTTGAGCTTGAAAATGTAATTTATGAACTTATGAAAAAAGATGAGACCTTGAATTTGATATTAAAGAAAGATTGATGTGTTTGAGTTGGAATTACACTTGAATCATGCTAATATATCATGTATTTGAGTTAATTTTACTTGAATTTGGGCTTGGGAATGAGTTTGGAAGATTTCATTTTGTGCCATTTTTTAACTGTCTACATTTTGCCCAGACCACTCATGCGGCTATGAGCTCCACACGAGCGGAACATGAACAAATCTGTGAGTTGCATTCTGCACGCTCGAGTGGCTCACACTTTTGTATGAGCAAAGCATGACTGCTCGAGCGGTTAGACCTGCCGCAAGAGCGGCAAGTAGGGGAGAAAAATCCTACTTTCTTGTATTGACCTCTCCATATAGCGACCCCGGTCTTTTCCCATTTGATTATTGTATCCGGACTTAGGTTCCGTAGATTTCGTCATTTTATAATTGTTGTTGTCATTCATTATTTTCTTATTTTGAGTCTTGGGTTGTGTTGGGAAGATTTGGAGCAGGTTGGTTGAGCTTAGGAACCAAGTCTAGTTGCCCAGATTTTGGCTTGTCCGCTCGAGCAGGGGTTTGGACGCTCGAGCGGGGAATACACCCATCCAGTATGTCCTGTGTAGTGTTGGCCGCTCGAGCGGGGGATTGGACGCTCGAGCGGGAAGTCGTGAGTGACGCTCGAGCAGGGAGTTGGGCACTCGAGCGGGGACCTGTCTGCAAAAACTTCTGGGAGAGTGCATTCGCCGCTCGAGCGGGAGTCTGTGAGTGGCGCTCGAGCGGGGGTTTCCACGCTCGAGCGGGGCGACTGGTATAAAAATCCGAGATCCGACTTTCAGGATCATTTTTCATCTCCTTTTTTATTTTAAAACCCTAGAACCGTCTTCTCCCTCTCCCTACACACCTTCTCTCTTAGGTTTGATCTACTTAGAGTGTATTTCTACCCTAAGCCCTTTGTTAAAAAGATAGAGTGGGTCGAGGGCTTCCGTTTAATCTGAACAATCTTGGGTTTGGAGCACTTTGGTTTTCGTCATCTTCTCCATTCGAGTTCTTCGCTTCAAGGTAGGGATTTCCTACTCCATCCTATAAGTTTTGTCCTAAGTTTTGGTATTTTGATATGTTGGGGGGTACTTTGGTAATTTTGGGAAAAACCCTAGTTGTATTAATAAATTAATTTGTATAATTAATTTAAGGAAATTGGGGAAATTGGTTAAATGCATGAAATTGAGGAATTCATTGATTAAATGGTGTAGTTGGATAATTAAAATCACTCGCCTATTGAATTGTTGATATATTTATTTTCAGTCTAGAAATAACTGTTTTGGGCTATCGGTGGAGGATAGTCGTGTTTGTTGTAGACATTGCATGTGGATTAGGAATAACTGAAACTAATCACATTGGTTAAGTCATTAATTTTGACTATTGCATTAATATAGAAAATACGTGTATTGATTGAGCATTGCGTTTGCATATATAATGTTTTGTGTGGGAGGAGATAGGGGATGTACTCCACGGTTTAGGGGAAGATAGGGGATGGACCTCTAAACCGGATTTTGTTTGGGAGGAGATAGGGGATGGACTCCATTAGCATCACTTTTATGTGTGCTTATTTATATTGAAGTGTTTTATTTGATACAGCACTAAAATGTGTATCAAATTGGAAGTATGAAGTGTTTGATTTGAGCCTGAGTCTCATCTGTTTGTTGACATTGGAAGAATGTGAATATAATATATATAGTTCACTGTTGTAAGTTTGGCCAGGTTCTGAGCCATATTGATAAAGTTGGAAAGTAAAACGTGTCTTAGACAATATTGTCATGAGACTGTACAATGATGTAATTGATTATCTTGGTTAACCATCTATTGAATGCTATAGCTTTATTCAATGCTTATATTTGGTTTAGTACTTTTCTACTGGGCTGTGGCTCACCCTTTATGGGAACATCATTTTCAGGTTCAGGTGATAAGCTACCTCCACGGACTTAGCCTGGAAGGATTTGATGTCTGGGATTTTGAAGACTTGTCTTTAGTTATATGTTTTATTTTGTTATTTTTGAGATTTCATGTAAACATTCAAGCCTAGGGCTTAACTTGTAAAAGAGTTAGTACTCATCCTTCTTGTGTCCAAGTGTTAGCTTGGAAAGATGTAAGCCCTTAGGGCATTTATTTTGATGTTGCAGGATGTTACATGTGATGTCTTTCAATAAGAATACTCTGATGAATAACTCAAATGATTCGTTTTCTTTTATAAATGCATGTTAATGTTATGGTTATTATGGGTTTATTTTGAGGGCGTTACAACTTGGTATCAGAGCGTACCGGGTTTGAATACTTTGGGTACGTGGGAAGTGATTAGTATCACATTGGGTTCGTCTCGTTTGATAGAGACTTAGTGTAATGTTATATGTTTATGTGATAACCTGTTTATGTGATTATGTGGGTATGGAATGTAGTTTCTTGGATGTTGATTGGACCCTTGAGTTTCTAGTAGTCTTGTTGGAAAGGCACTTGATCACTGCTGCTTCCAACCGGAACTATAGTAACGCTTCGGGACTATTATTATCCATGAATGAAATTCGTAGGTGCTTATGTGATTATGTGCTTACGTGGAATGAATTATTTTTTTGTCCAATGCATTAGGACGCGAGTGTTTAGTTTCGGCACATTTATTAATGTGCTAACGTCTTTGTTTGTTTCCTTTATTAGGATGTCAGGACGAGGACGAGGACGCGGTAGGCGTGGTAGGCCGGGTAGGCAGGAGGTACCGGTGCCAGAGGAGATTCCGGCAGTTCATGAGGGAATTGGCCAGGCCAATGTGGCCGAGCCAGTAGGCTAGCAGGCTCTGGGCGCTTTAGCCCGAGAGATAGTAGGGGCATTCAGGGAGTCAGTAGGCATTCTTAGGGCTGAGAATCAAGCCCAGGTTGTTGTTGCGGATGCAGGACCTTCCTTTCTGAAGAGGGAGTTCTTCCGGTCTAATCCGGATGAATTTGTGGGTGATCCTAAAGAGCCGCTTAAGGCAGATAAATGGCTCGAACAGACAACGAAGACGTTTGAGATGCTTGGCATCGAAGACGAGGGGTTGAAGGTGACCTTGGCATCATTCCAGTTGAAAGGGGATGCGGGTCAGTGGTGGAAGTTCACTAAGGGGCGTATAGGAGGTACATGGGAGGCTTTTGTGAATGCTTTCCAGGAGAAGTTCTTATCTCTAGTAGTTAGGGAGAAGCTGAGAGACCAGTTCTGCCAGCTTAAGCAGTCAAGTTCTTCAGTGGCCGAGTTTGAGGCTGCATTTACTAGTTTGTCCAGGTTTGCACCTGAATTGGTGGCGTATGAGGAACGCCGTTGTATTGAGTTTGAGAGGAAGCCGAGGCGTGGCCTCAAGCTGAGAGTTGGGGGAACTATGATTCGGGATTATGGGCGTTTGGTTGATGTTGCAGCCCACATGGAAATCATGATGCAGGAGGAGGAGGAAGGACAGAAGGGCTCCAAGAGGAGTCAGGATGGTCAGAGTGATGGTAGGAGACAGAAGGGTTTTAATCCCCAACAGTCTCAGAGTAGCTTTTCTAGATCGACTTTTCCTGTGCCGAGTGCTAGTTTGGGGAAAGGCAGTCAATGAGACATTACCTGCTTCAAGTGTGGCCAGCTGGGCCACAAGTCTCCAGTTTGTCCTCAGAGGGTAGGAGTGCAGAGAGTAGCATCATCTTCGGCTCGATCTCAGAGCCAGAGTCAGGGTAGAGGCCAGCCAATCTCGTGTTATCAGTGTGGTCAGCCAGGGCATATGAAGAGGTATTGCCCGCAGTTGGGTGGCACACCTGGTGCATCTGGTTTGAGGCAGATTCAGGGTCAACAGCCAGCTCAGTCGTGTCAGGCCTCGAGGGCCAATCAGGGGGCTTCATCGTCTCAGTCGGTGCAGCAATCTTATTCTCCTAGGGGTGAGCAGGTTGATCAGAGGTCATCTGGGCGCGTGTATGCTGTTACCGCGCAGGATCTTGTACCGGCTCCATCTGTTGTGAGAGGTATTTTCTTGTTTTGCAACTCGGTTGCTAATGTTTTGATTGATACGGGTGCATCTCATTCCTCTGTGTCTGCTGCATTTGCATCTGTTTTGGAGTTGGAGTTAGCACAGTTAGCATCTCCTATTTGTGTAGTGTCGCCTCTTGGGGGTGAATTGATTTTGAAACACGGTGTTAGGGGTTGTGATATAGAGGTTGATTAACATAGAATCCCATTTTCCTTTGTAGTTATGCCTATGAGAGGTTTCGATGTTATTTTGGGTATGGACTGGTTATCGTCATACCGGGCAGTTATTGATTGCTACCGCCAGAGAGTCACTTGTTGTACCGTGAATGGTGAGTGTTTTCATTTTCTGGGGGACCGTGTTGGTAGTGTTTTGCCACCGGGGTATGTTCCGCGAGGACGGAGTGAGCTTAGTGGTCTACTTGCTAACCTTTCGATTAGTGAGGACGGTGAGACTCAGATTGTGTTGCCAAGGGTGGTGTGTGAGTACTCAGACGTTTTTCCCGAGGATCTTGTTGGTTTGCCACCGCATCGAGAGATTGAATTCTCTATTGACTTAGTGCTCGGCACGGCGCCGATTTCTATGGCACCTTATCGTTTTGCCCCAGCTGAGTTAGTTGAGTTGAAGGTCCAACTCCAGGAGTTGTTAGATAAAGGCTTTATACGTCCTAGTGTTTTGCCTTGGGGAGCACCGGCCCTCTTTGTTAAAAAGAAAGGTGGTGCTTTGAGACTTTGTATAGATTACCGGAAATTGAATCGGGCTACGGTTAAGAATAAGTACCCTATGCCCCGTATAGATGATCTGTTCGATCAGTTGAAAGGTTCCCGTTGTTTCTCGAAGATAGACTTGAGATCAGGTTATCATCAGTTGAGAGTCAGGGAGGAGGATATTCCAAAGACGGCATTCCGTACGAGGTATGGCCACTATGAGTTTTTGGTGATGCCATTTGGGCTCACCAATCCACCGGCAGTATTTATGGATTTGATGAACCGGATATTCCGGGAATTTCTAGATCGTTTTGTAGTCGTCTTCGTGGACGACATCCTTATCTATTCACCTTCAGAGGAAGAGCACGAGGAACACTTGAGGGTGGTGCTTGATTTACTTAGAGCCCATCAGCTTTATGCTAAGTTTGGGAAGTGTGAGTTCTGGCTAGAAGAGGTGAAGTTCTTAGGCCATGTAGTTTCTAGGGAAGGGGTGTCTGTTGATACATCCAAGACAGAGGCAGTGCAAGATTGGGTACAGCCTAAGAGTGTGTTTGAGATCCGCAGTTTTCTGGGATTAGCTGGGTATTATCGCCGGTTTGTAAGAGATTTCTCCAGATTAGCTTCGCCTTTGACTAGATTGACTCCCTTTGGAGTGAGACTTGTGAAAAGTCGTTCCAGGAGTTGAAAGTTAGACTGACCACTGCTCCGGTCTTGATTATTCCGGAGAGAGGGTTGGGTTATGCAGTCTATTGTGACGCCTCACGAGAGGGTCTTGGTTGTGTGTTGATGCAAGAGGGGAAAGTGATTGCCTATGGCTCACGTCAGTTAAAAGTTCACGAGAAGAATTACCCTACGCATGATTTAGAGTTAGCAGCTGTGATATTTGCCTTGAAGATTTGGAGACATTATCTTTACGGTGAGAGGTTCGAGGTATTCTCGGATCATAAGAGTCTGAAATATCTGTTCACACAGAAAGACTTGAACTTGAGGCAGAGGAGGTGGATGGAATTTATTGAGGATTATGACTTTGAATTGCATTATCATCCGGGAAAGGCCAACGTGGTGGCCGACGCCCTTAGCAGGAAACCTGTTGGTGACATAGCTAGTATAGCCATCCGAGAGTGGGAGATGTTAGATGCACTTGGAGAGTTTGATTTGCTTCTGGGCGAATCCGTTGAGGCTGCGGCCTTGTTTTCTGTTGTTGCGCAACCTACACTTGTGATTCGAGTGTTAGAGGCTCAGAGGGGCGACCTTGAGGTAGAATCCCTCCGTGAGAAGATTTCTGGTGGGAAGGTTGAGAAAGGTTTGACGGTGTATCCCGACCTGAGTGTGAGATACCGAGACCGTCTGTTTGTGCCGGAGTCTCATCGAGAGGAGGTACTCCGAGAGTTTCATCATTCACGCCTTGCGGTGCATCCGGGAGGTACTAAGATGTATCGGGATTTGGGTCGCCAGTTTTGGTGGCGGGGTATGAAGAAAGATGTGGCAGCTTTCGTGTCTAAGTGCCTTACTTGTCAGCAAGTGAAGGCCAAACATCAGAGGCCAGCGGGTTTGTTGCAACCCTTGCCTATTGCCAAGTGGAAGTGGGAGCATGTCACTATGGACTTCGTTGTAGGTCTTCCGAGGACTCAGCAGGGCAGTGATGCTATTTGGGTGGTTGTAGACCGGTTGACTAAGTCGGCGCACTTCATTCCTATGCGCGTTAGAGATTCAGTAGATCATCTTGCCGACTTGTATATTCGGGACATAGTGAGGTTGCACGGGGTTCCAGTGACAATCGTCTCCGATAGGGACCCTCGTTTTACTGCCAGATTATGGCAGAGCTTGCAGAGCGCCTTAGGTACTAAGTTGACCTTTAGCACAGCTTATCATCCTCAGACTGATGGGCAGTCCGAGCGTACTATTCAGATCCTTGAAGATATGCTTCGGGGTTGTGTTCTTGACTTTAGCGGGTCATGGGAGAGGCACTTGCCAGTAGTGGAGTTTGCCTACAACAACAGCTTCCAGTCTAGTATCGGTATGGCATCGTTTGAGGCCTTATACGGCCGACCGTGTAGGTCTCCTGTTTGTTGGGCCGAGGTGGGTGATGCACCTCTGTTGGGTCCGGAGTTAGTAAGGGAAACGACGGAGAAGGTTGAGCTTATCCGTAAGAGGCTTGTTACAGCCCAGAGTCGTCAGAAATCTTATGCCGACCGTCGGAGGAGACCTTTGGTGTTTGAGGTGAGTGATCATGTCTTTTTGAAGATATCACCAAGACGAGGATTGATGAGGTTTGGGAAGAGCGGGAAGTTGTCCCCTTGATTCATTGGTCCTTTTGAGATCCTTGAGAGGATTGGCGAGACTGCTTATCGTTTAGCTTTGCCGCCGCAGTTGTCCGGAGTACATGACGTGTTTCATGTGAGTATGCTTCGGAAGTATGAGCCGGATCCATCACATGTGTTGGATTGGACCGATTTAGTGGTTGATGAGGATGTTTCGTATGAGGAGAGACCGGTTCGGGTCTTGGATAGGCGGGATCAAGTTTTGCGAGGCAAAACCATCCCTTTGGTCAAAGTTTTGTGGAAACATCACGGAGTGGAGGAAGCCACTTGGGAACGTGAGTTGGAAGTCCGTGAAAAATACCCGGACATGTTTGTCGATTTGTAATCTAGTATTTAGATTTTGTAATATTGTTAAACTTAAGAGCTTTACATATGTCTTAAGTTGTAAAACGTGAGTATGTTTTGATAAATGGGTGTGTCTTGAAATGTGCTTCATTGTAGAAGTTTAGTGTAACATTGCATCTGTTGAGTACATCGTTGAATGTGTTGTTTATATCATGCGATTGAATATGATATGGGAATTGTTAACATTAAAAGGAATAATCCATAATAATGATACAGGTTGAAATATATGTTGTTTTATATATATTGTGAGATACCCCTTGATAAAGAGATGAAGTGACCAGTATTGGGTCAAGATGTTTATTGTTGTTATACAATATCTTTGAGAATTGAGAAAAACTTGTTTTTATTTACAAACTTATGCTTAATTTCGGGGACGAAATTCTTTTAAGGGGGGGAGGTTATAACGACCCCGGTCTTTTCCCATTTGATTATTGTATCCGGACTTAGGTTCCGTAGATTCCGTCATTGTATAATTGTTGTTGTCATTCATTATTTTCTTATTTTGAGTCTTGGGTTGTGTTGGGAAGATTTGGAGCAGGTTGGTTGAGCTTAGGAACCAAGTCTAGTTGCCCAGATTTTGGCTTGTCCGCTCGAGCAGGGGTTTGGACGCTCGAGCGGGGAATACACCCATCCAGTATGTCCTGTGTCGTGTTGGCCGCTCGAGCGGGGGATTGGACGCTCGAGCGGGAAGTCGTGAGTGACGCTCGAGCAGGGAGTTGGGCGCTCGAGCGGGGACCTGTCTGCAAAAACTTCTGGGAGAGTGCATTCGCTGCTCGAGCGGGAGTTTTGCCGCTCGAGCGGGAGTCTGTGAGTGGCGCTCGAGCGGGGGTGTCCACGCTCGAGCGGGGCGACTGGTATAAAAATCCGAGATCCGACTTTCAGGATCATTTTTCATCACCTTTTTGATTTTAAAACCCTAGAACCGTCTTCTCCCTCTCCCTACACACCTTCTCTCTTAGGTTTGATCTACTTAGAGTGTATTTCTACCCTAAGCCGTTTGTTAAAAAGATAGAGTGGGTCGAGGGCTTCCGTTTAATCTGAACAATCTTGGGTTTGGAGCACTTTGGTTTTCGTCATCTTCTCCATTCGAGTTCTTCGCTTCAAGGTAGGGATTTCCTACTCCATCCTATAAGTTTTGTCCTAAGTTTTGGTATTTTGATATGTTGGGAGTACTTTGGTAATTTTGGGAAAAACCCTAGTTGTATTAATAAATTAATTTGTATAATTAATTTAAGGAAATTGGGGAAATTGGTTAAATGCATGAAATTGAGGAATTCATTGATTAAATGGTGTAGTTGGATAATTAAAATCACTCGCCTATTGAATTGTTGATATATTTATTTTCAGTCTAGAAATAACTGTTTTGGGCTATCGGTGGAGGATAGTCGTGTTTGTTGTAGACATTGCATGTGGATTAGGAATAACTGAAACTAATCACATTGGTTAAGTCATTAATTTTGACTATTGCATTAATACAGAAAATACGTGTATTGATTGAGCATTGCGTTTACATATATAATGTTTTGTGTGGGAGGAGATAGGGGATGTACTCCACGGTTTAGGGGAAGATAGGGGATGGACCTCTAAACCGGATTTTGTTTGGGAGGAGATAGGGGATGGACTCCATTAGCATCACTTTTATGTGTGCTTATTTATATTGAAGTGTTTTATTTGATACAGCACTAAAATGTGTATCAAATTGGAAGTATGAAGTGTTTGATTTGAGCCTGAGTCTCATCTGTTTGTTGACATTGGAAGAATGTGAATATAATATATATAGTTCACTGTTGTAAGTTTGGCCAGGTTCTGAGCCATATTGATAAAGTTGGAAAGTAAAACGTGTCTTAGACAATATTGTCATGAGACTGTACAATGATGTAATTGATTATCTTGGTTAACCATCTATTGAATGCTATAGCTTTATTCAATGCTTATATTTGGTTTAGTACTTTTCTACTGGGCTGTGGCTCACCCTTTATGGGAACATCATTTTCAGGTTCAGGTGATAAGCTACCTCCACGGACTTAGCCTGGAAGGATTTGATGTCTGGGATTTTGAAGACTTGTCTTTAGTTATATGTTTTATTTTGTTATTTTTGAGATTTCATGTAAACATTCAAGCCTAGGGCTTAACTTGTAAAAGAGTTAGTACTCATCCTTCTTGTGTCCAAGTGTTAGCTTGGAAAGATGTAAGCCCTTAGGGCATTTATTTTGATGTTGCAGGATGTTACATGTGATGTCTTTCAATAAGAATACTCTGATGAATAACTCAAATGATTCGTTTTCTTTTATAAATGCATGTTAATGTTATGGTTATTATGGGTTTATTTTGAGGGCGTTACAACTTGGTATCAGAGCGTACCGGGTTTGAATACTTTGGGTACGTGGGAAGTGATTAGTATCACATTGGGTTCGTCTCGTTTGATAGAGACTTAGTGTAATGTTATATGTTTATGTGATAACCTGTTTATGTGATTATGTGGGTATGGAATGTAGTTTCTTGGATGTTGATTGGACCCTTGAGTTTCTAGTAGTCTTGTTGGAAAGGCACTTGATCACTGCTGCTTCCAACCGGAACTATAGTAACGCTTCGGGACTATTATTATCCATGAATGAAATTCGTAGGTGCTTATGTGATTATGTGCTTACGTGGAATGAATTATTTTTTTGTCCAATGCATTAGGACGCGAGTGTTTAGTTTCGGCACATTTATTAATGTGCTAACGTCTTTGTTTGTTTCCTTTATTAGGATGTCAGGACGAGGACGAGGATGCGGTAGGCGTGGTAGGCCGGGTAGGCAGGAGGTACCGGTGCCAGAGGAGATTCCGGCAGTTCATGAGGGAATTGGCCAGGCCAATGTGGCCGAGCCAGTAGGCCAGCAGGCTATGGGCGCTTTAGCCCGAGAGATAGCAGGGGCATTCAGGGAGTCAGTAGGCATTCTTAGGGCTGAGAATCAAGCCTAGGTTGTTGTTGCGGATGCAGGACCTTCCTTTCTGAAGAGGGAGTTCTTCCGGTCTAATCCGGATGAATTTGTGGGTGATCCTAAAGAGCCGCTTAAGGCAGATGAATGGCTCGAACAGACAACGAAGACGTTTGAGATGCTTGGCATCGAAGACGAGGGGTTGAAGGTGACCTTGGCATCATTCCAGTTGAAAGGGGATGCGGGTCAGTGGTGGAAGTTCACTAAGGGGCGTATAGGAGGTACATGGGAGGCTTTTGTGAATGCTTTCCAGGAGAAGTTCTTATCTCCAGCAGTTAGGGAGAAGCTGAGAGACCAGTTCTGCCAGCTTAAGCAGTCAAGTTCTTCAGTGGCCGAGTTTGAGGCTGCATTTACTAGTTTGTCCAGGTTTGCACCTGAATTGGTGGCGTCTGAGGAACGCCGTTGTATTGAGTTTGAGAGGAAGTTGAGGCGTGGCCTCAAGCTGAGAGTTGGGGGAACTATGATTCGGGATTATGGGCGTTTGGTTGATGCTGCAGCCCACATGGAAATCATGATGCAGGAGGAGGAGGAAGGACAGAAGGGCTCCAAGAGGAGTCAGGATGGTCAGAGTGATGGTAGGAGACAGAAGGGTTTTAATCCCCAATAGTCTCAGAGTAGCTTTTCTAGATCGACTTTTCCTGTGCCGAGTGCTAGTTCGGGGAAAGGCAGTCAAGGAGACATTACCTGCTTCAAGTGTGGCCAGCTGGGCCACAAGTCTCCAGTTTGTCCTCAGAGGGGAGGAGTGCAGAGAGCAGCATCATCTTCGGCTCGATCTCAGAGCCAGAGTCAGGGTAGAGGCCAGCCAATCTCGTGTTATCAGTGTGGTCAGCCAGGGCATATGAAGAGGTATTGCCCGCAGTTGGGTGGCACACCTGGTGCATCTGGTTTGAGGCAAATTCAGGGTCAACAGCCAGCTCAGTCGGGTCAGGCCTCGAGGGCCAATCAGGGGGCTTCATCGTCTCAGTCGGTGCAGCAATCTTATTCTCCTAGGGGTGAGCAGGTTGATCAGAGGTCATCTGGGCGCGTGTATGCTGTTACCGCGCAGGATCTTGTACCGGCTCCATCTGTTGTGAGAGGTACTTTCTTGTTCTGCAACTCGGTTGCTAATGTTTTGATTGATACGGGTGCATCTCATTCCTTTGTGTCTGCTGCATTTGCATCTGTTTTGGAGTTGGAGTTAGCACAGTTAGCATCTCCTATTTGTGTAGTGTCGCCTCTTGGGGGTGAATTGATTTTGAAACACGGTGTTAGGGGTTGTGATATAGAGGTTGATTACCATAGAATCCCATTTTCCTTTGTAGTTATGGCTATGAGAGGTTTCGATGTTATTTTGGGTATGGACTGGTTATCGTCATACCGGGCAGTTATTGATTGCTACCGCCAGAGAGTCACTTGTTGTACCGTGAATGGTGAGTGTTTTCATTTTCTGGGGGACCGTGTTGGTAGTGTTTTGCCACCGGGGTATGTTCCGCGAGGACGGAGTGAGCTTAGTGGTCTACTTGCTAACCTTTCGATTAGTGAGGACGGTGAGACTCAGATTGTGTTGCCAAGGGTGGTGTGTGAGTACTCAGACGTTTTTCCCGAGGATCTTGTTGGTTTGCCACCGCATCGAGAGATTGAATTCTCTATTGACTTAGTGCTCGGCACGGCGCCGATTTCTATGGCACCTTATCGTTTTGCCCCAGCTGAGTTAGTTGAGTTGAAGGTCCAACTCCAGGAGTTGTTAGATAAAGGCTTTATACGTCCTAGTGTTTCGCCTTGGGGAGCACCGGCCCTCTTTGTTAAAAATAAAGGTGGTGCTTTGAGACTTTGTATAGATTACCGGAAATTGAATCGGGCTACGGTTAAGAATAAGTACCCTATGCCCCGTATAGATGATATGTTCGATCAGTTGAAAGGTTCCCGTTGTTTCTCGAAGATAGACTTGAGATCAGGTTATCATCAGTTGAGAGTCAGGGAGGAGGATATTCCAAAGACGGCATTCCGTACGAGGTATGGCCACTATGAGTTTTTGGTGATGCCATTTGGGCTCACCAATGCACCGGCAGTATTTATGGATTTGATGAACCGGATATTCCGAGAATTTCTAGATCGTTTTGTAGTCGTCTTCGTGGACGACATCCTTATCTATTCACCTTCAGAGGAAGAGCACGAGGAACACTTGAGGGTGGTGCTTGATTTACTTAGAGCCCATCAGCTTTATGCTAAGTTTGGGAAGTGTGAGTTCTGGCTAGAGGAGGTGAAGTTCTTAGGCCATGTAGTTTCTAGGGAAGGGGTGTCTGTTGATACATCCAAGACAGAGGCAGTGCAAGATTGGGTACAGCCTAAGAGTGTGTTTGAGATCCGCAGTTTTCTGGGATTAGCTGGGTATTATCGCCGGTTTGTAAGAGATTTCTCCAGATTAGCTTCGCCTTTGACTAGATTGACTCGGAAGGGAGTCAAATTTGTTTGGAGTGAGACTTGTGAAAAGTCGTTCCAGGAGTTGAAAGTTAGACTGACCACTGCTCCGGTCTTGATTATTCCGGAGAGAGGGTTGGGTTATGCAGTCTATTGTGACGCCTCACGAGAGGGTCTTGGTTGTGTGTTGATGCAAGAGGGGAAAGTGATTGCCTATGGCTCACGTCAGTTAAAAGTTCACGAGAAGAATTACCCTACGCATGATTTGGAGTTAGCAGCTGTGATATTTGCCTTGAAGATTTGGAGACATTATCTTTACGGTGAGAGGTTCGAGGTATTCTCGGATCATAAGAGTCTGAAATATCTGTTCACACAGAAAGACTTGAACTTGAGGCAGAGGAGGTGGATGGAATTTATTGAGGATTATGACTTTGAATTGCATTATCATCCGGGAAAGGCCAACGTGGTGGCCGACGCCCTTAGCAGGAAACCTGTTGGTGACATAGCTAGTATAGCCATCCGAGAGTGGGAGATGTTAGATGCACTTGGAGAGTTTGATTTGCTTCTGGGCGAATCCGTTGAGGCTGCGGCCTTGTTTTCTGTTGTTGCGCAACCTACACTTGTGATTCGAGTGTTAGAGGCTCAGAGGGGCGACCTTGAGGTAGAATCCCTCCGTGAGAAGATTTCTGGTGGGAAGGTTGAGAAAGGTTTGACGGTGTATCCCGACCTGAGTGTGAGATACCGAGACCGTCTGTTTGTGCCGGAGTCTCATCGAGAGGAGGTACTCCGAGAGTTTCATCATTCACGCCTTGCGGTGCATCCGGGAGGTACTAAGATGTATCGGGATTTGGGTCGCCAGTTTTGGTGGCGGGGTATGAAGAAAGATGTGGCAGCTTTCGTGTCTAAGTGCCTTACTTGTCAGCAAGTGAAGGCCAAACATCAGAGGCCAGCGGGTTTGTTGCAACCCTTGCCTATTGCCAAGTGGAAGTGGGAGCATGTCACTATGGACTTCGTTGTAGGTCTTCCGAGGACTCAGCAGGGCAGTGATGCTATTTGGGTGGTTGTAGACCGGTTGACTAAGTCGGCGCACTTCATTCCTATGCGCGTTAGAGATTCAGTAGATCATCTTGCCGACTTGTATATTCGGGACATAGTGAGGTTGCACGGGGTTCCAGTGACAATCGTCTCCGATAGGGACCCTCGTTTTACTGCCAGATTATGGCAGAGCTTGCAGAGCGCCTTAGGTACTAAGTTGACCTTTAGCACAGCTTATCATCCGCAGACTGATGGGCAGTCCGAGCGTACTATTCAGATCCTTGAAGATATGCTTCGGGGTTGTGTTCTTGACTTTAGCGAGTCATGGGAGAGGCACTTGCCATTAGTGGAGTTTGCCTACAACAACAGCTTCCAGTCTAGTATCGGTATGGCACCGTTTGAGGCCTTATACGGCCGACCGTGTAGGTCTCCTGTTTGTTGGGCCGAGGTGGGTGATGCACCTCTGTTGGGTCCGGAGTTAGTAAGGGAAACGACGGAGAAGGTTGAGCTTATCCGTAAGAGGCTTGTTACAGCCCAGAGTCGTCAGAAATCTTATGCCGACCGTAGGAGGAGACCTTTGGTGTTTGAGGTGAGTGATCATGTCTTTTTGAAGATATCACCAAGACGGGGATTGATGAGGTTTGGGAAGAGCGGGAAGTTGTCCCCTTGATTCATTGGTCCTTTTGAGATCCTTGAGAGGATTGGCGAGACTGCTTGTCGTATAGCTTTGCCGCCGCAGTTGTCCGGAGTACATGACGTGTTTCATGTGAGTATGCTTCGGAAGTATGAGCCGGATCCATCACATGTGTTGGATTGGACCGATTTAGTGGTTGATGAGGATGTTTCGTATGAGGAGAGACCGGTTCGGGTCTTGGATAGGCGGGATCAAGTTTTGCGAGGCAAAACCATCCCTTTGGTCAAAGTTTTGTGGAAACATCACGGAGTGGAGGAAGCCACTTGGGAACGTGAGTTGGAAGTCCACGAAAAATACCCGGACATGTTTGTCGATTTGTAATCTAGTATTTAGATTTTGTAATATTGTTAAACTTAAGAGCTTTACATATGTCTTAAGTTGTAAAACGTGAGTATGTTTTGATAAATGGGTGTGTCTTGAAATGTGCTTCATTGTAGAAGTTTAGTGTAACATTGCATCTGTTGAGTACATCGTTGAATGTGTTGTTTATATCATGCGATTGAATATGATATGGGAATTGTTAACATTAAAAGGAATAATCCATAATAATGATACAGGTTGAAATATATGTTGTTTTATATATATTGTGAGATACCCCTTGATAAAGAGATGAAGTGACCAGTATTGGGTCAAGATGTTTATTGTTGTTATACAATATCTTTGAGAATTGAGAAAAACTTGTTTTTATTTACAAACTTATGCTTAATTTCGGGGATGAAATTCTTTTAAGGGGGGGAGGTTATAGCGACCCCGGTCTTTTCCCATTTGATTATTGTATCCGGACTTAGGTTCCGTAGATTCCGTCATTGTATAATTGTTGTTGTCATTCATTATTTTCTTATTTTGAGTCTTGGGTTGTGTTGGGAAGATTTGGAGCAGGTTGGTTGAGCTTAGGAACCAAGTCTAGTTGCCCAGATTTTGGCTTGTCCGCTCGAGCAGGGGTTTGGACGCTCGAGCGGGGAATACACCCATCCAGTATGTCCCGTGTAGTGTTGGCCGCTCGAGCGGGGGATTGGACGCTCGAGCGGGAAGTCGTGAGTGACGCTCGAGCAGGGAGTTGGGCGCTCGAGCGGGGACCTGTCTGCAAAAACTTCTGGGAGAGTGCATTCGCCGCTCGAGCGGGAGTTTGGCCGCTCGACCGGGAGTCTGTGAGTGGCGCTCGAGCGGGGGTTTCCACGCTCGAGCGGGGCGACTGGTATAAAAATCCGAGATCCGACTTTCAGGATCATTTTTCATCTCCTTTTTTATTTTAAAACCCTAGAACCGTCTTCTCCCTCTCCTTACACACCTTCTCTCTTAGGTTTGATCTACTTAGAGTGTATTTCTACCCTAAGCCCTTTGTTAAAAAGATAGAGTGGGTCGAGGGCTTCCGTTTAATCTGAACAATCTTGGGTTTGGAGCACTTTGGTTTTCGTCATCTTCTCCATTCGAGTTCTTCGCTTCAAGGTAGGGATTTCCTACTCCATCCTATAAGTTTTGTCCTAAGTTTTGGTATTTTGATATGTTGGGAGTACTTTGGTAATTTTGGGAAAAACCCTAGTTGTATTAATAAATTAATTTGTATAATTAATTTAAGGAAATTGGGGAAATTGGTTAAATGCATGAAATTGAGGAATTCATTGATTAAATGGTGTAGTTGGATAATTAAAATCACTCGCCTATTGAATTGTTGATATATTTATTTTCAGTCTAGAAATAACTGTTTTGGGCTATCGGTGGAGGATAGTCGTGTTTGTTGTAGACATTGCATGTGGATTAGGAATAACTGAAACTAATCACATTGGTTAAGTCATTAATTTTGACTATTGCATTAATACAGAAAATACGTGTATTGATTGAGCATTGCGTTTGCATATATAATGTTTTGTGTGGGAGGAGATAGGGGATGTACTCCACGGTTTAGGGGAAGATAGGGGATGGACCTCTAAACCGGATTTTGTTTGGGAGGAGATAGGGGATGGACTCCATTAGCATCACTTTTATGTGTGCTTATTTATATTGAAGTGTTTTATTTGATACAGCACTAAAATGTGTATCAAATTGGAAGTATGAAGTGTTTGATTTGAGCCTGAGTCTCATCTGTTTGTTGACATTGGAAGAATGTGAATATAATATATATAGTTCACTGTTGTAAGTTTGGCCAGGTTCTGAGCCATATTGATAAAGTTGGAAAGTAAAACGTGTCTTAGACAATATTGTCATGAGACTGTACAATGATGTAATTGATTATCTTGGTTAACCATCTATTGAATGCTATAGCTTTATTCAATGCTTATATTTGGTTTAGTACTTTTCTACTGGGCTGTGGCTCACCCTTTATGGGAACATCATTTTCAGGTTCAGGTGATAAGCTACCTCCACGGACTTAGCCTGGAAGGATTTGATGTCTGGGATTTTGAAGACTTGTCTTTAGTTATATGTTTTATTTTGTTATTTTTGAGATTTCATGTAAACATTCAAGCCTAGGGCTTAACTTGTAAAAGAGTTAGTACTCATCCTTCTTGTGTCCAAGTGTTAGCTTGGAAAGATGTAAGCCCTTAGGGCATTTATTTTGATGTTGCAGGATGTTACATGTGATGTCTTTCAATAAGAATACTCTGATGAATAACTCAAATGATTCGTTTTCTTTTATAAATGCATGTTAATGTTATGGTTATTATGGGTTTATTTTGAGGGCGTTACAACTTGGTATCAGAGCGTACCGGGTTTGAATACTTTGGGTACGTGGGAAGTGATTAGTATCACATTGGGTTCGTCTCGTTTGATAGAGACTTAGTGTAATGTTATATGTTTATGTGATAACCTGTTTATGTGATTATGTGGGTATGGAATGTAGTTTCTTGGATGTTGATTGGACCCTTGAGTTTCTAGTAGTCTTGTTGGAAAGGCACTTGATCACTGCTGCTTCCAACCAGAACTATAGTAACGCTTCGGGACTATTATTATCCATGAATGAAATTCGTAGGTGCTTATGTGATTATGTGCTTACGTGGAATGAATTATTTTTTTGTCCAATGCATTAGGACGCGAGTGTTTAGTTTCGGCACATTTATTAATGTGCTAACGTCTTTGTTTGTTTCCTTTATTAGGATGTCAGGACGAGGACGAGGACGCGGTAGGCGTGGTAGGCCGGGTAGGCAGGAGGTACCGGTGCCAGAGGAGATTCCGGCAGTTCATGAGGGAATTGGCCAGGCCAATGTGGCCGAGCCAGTAGGCCAGCAGGCTATGGGCGCTTTAGCCCGAGAGATAGCAGGGGCATTCAGGGAGTCAGTAGGCATTCTTAGGGCTGAGAATCAAGCCTAGGTTGTTGTTGCGGATGCAGGACCTTCCTTTCTGAAGAGGGAGTTCTTCCGGTCTAATCCGGATGAATTTGTGGGTGATCCTAAAGAGCCGCTTAAGGCAGATGAATGGCTCGAACAGACAACGAAGACGTTTGAGATGCTTGGCATCGAAGACGAGGGGTTGAAGGTGACCTTGGCATCATTCCAGTTGAAAGGGGATGCGGGTCAGTGGTGGAAGTTCACTAAGGGGCGTATAGGAGGTACATGGGAGGCTTTTGTGAATGCTTTCCAGGAGAAGTTCTTATCTCCAGCAGTTAGGGAGAAGCTGAGAGACCAGTTCTGCCAGCTTAAGCAGTCAAGTTCTTCAGTGGCCGAGTTTGAGGCTGCATTTACTAGTTTGTCCAGGTTTGCACCTGAATTGGTGGCGTCTGAGGAACGTCGTTGTATTGAGTTTGAGAGGAAGTTGAGGCGTGGCCTCAAGCTGAGAGTTGGGGGAACTATGATTCGGGATTATGGGCGTTTGGTTGATGCTGCAGCCCACATGGAAATCATGATGCAGGAGGAGGAGGAAGGACAGAAGGGCTCCAAGAGGAGTCAGGATGGTCAGAGTGATGGTAGGAGACAGAAGGGTTTTAATCCCCAACAGTCTCAGAGTAGCTTTTCTAGATCGACTTTTCCTGTGCCGAGTGCTAGTTCGGGGAAAGGCAGTCAAGGAGACATTACCTGCTTCAAGTGTGGCCAGCTGGGCCACAAGTCTCCAGTTTGTCCTCAGAGGGGAGGAGTGCAGAGAGCAGCATCATCTTCGGCTCGATCTCAGAGCCAGAGTCAGGGTAGAGGCCAGCCAATCTCGTGTTATCAGTGTGGTCAGCCAGGGCATATGAAGAGGTATTGCCCGCAGTTGGGTGGCACACCTGGTGCATCTGGTTTGAGGCAAATTCAGGGTCAACAGCCAGCTCAGTCGGGTCAGGCCTCGAGGGCCAATCAGGGGGCTTCATCGTCTCAGTCGGTGCAGCAATCTTATTCTCCTAGGGGTGTGCAGGTTGATCAGAGGTCATCTGGGCGCGTGTATGCTGTTACCGCGCAGGATCTTGTACCGGCTCCATCTGTTGTGAGAGGTACTTTCTTGTTCTGCAACTCGGTTGCTAATGTTTTGATTGATACGGGTGCATCTCATTCCTTTGTGTCTGCTGCATTTGCATCTGTTTTGGAGTTGGAGTTAGCACAGTTAGCATCTCCTATTTGTGTAGTGTCGCCTCTTGGGGGTGAATTGATTTTGAAACACGGTGTTAGGGGTTGTGATATAGAGGTTGATTACCATAGAATCCCATTTTCCTTTGTAGTTATGGCTATGAGAGGTTTCGATGTTATTTTGGGTATGGACTGGTTATCGTCATACCGGGCAGTTATTGATTGCTACCGCCAGAGAGTCACTTGTTGTACCGTGAATGGTGAGTGTTTTCATTTTCTGGGGGACCGTGTTGGTAGTGTTTTGCCACCGGGGTATGTTCTGCGAGGACGGAGTGAGCTTAGTGGTCTACTTGCTAACCTTTCGATTAGTGAGGACGGTGAGACTCAGATTGTGTTGCCAAGGGTGGTGTGTGAGTACTCAGACGTTTTTCCCGAGGATCTTGTTGGTTTGCCACCGCATCGAGAGATTGAATTCTCTATTGACTTAGTGCTCGGCACGGCGCCGATTTCTATGGCACCTTATCGTTTTGCCCCAGCTGAGTTAGTTGAGTTGAAGGTCCAACTCCAGGAGTTGTTAGATAAAGGCTTTATACGTCCTAGTGTTTCGCCTTGGGGAGCACCGGCCCTCTTTGTTAAAAATAAAGGTGGTGCTTTGAGACTTTGTATAGATTACCGGAAATTGAATCGGGCTACGGTTAAGAATAAGTACCCTATGCCCCGTATAGATGATATGTTCGATCAGTTGAAAGGTTCCCGTTGTTTCTCGAAGATAGACTTGAGATCAGGTTATCATCAGTTGAAAGTCAGGGAGGAGGATATTCCAAAGACGGCATTCCGTACGAGGTATGGCCACTATGAGTTTTTGGTGATGCCATTTGGGCTCACCAATGCACCGGCAGTATTTATGGATTTGATGAACCGGATATTCCGAGAATTTCTAGATCGTTTTGTAGTCGTCTTCGTGGACGACATCCTTATCTATTCACCTTCAGAGGAAGAGCACGAGGAACACTTGAGGGTGGTGCTTGATTTACTTAGAGCCCATCAGCTTTATGCTAAGTTTGGGAAGTGTGAGTTCTGGCTAGAGGAGGTGAAGTTCTTAGGCCATGTAGTTTCTAGGGAAGGGGTGTCTGTTGATACATCCAAGATAGAGGCAGTGCAAGATTGGGTACAGCCTAAGAGTGTGTTTGAGATCCGCAGTTTTCTGGGATTAGCTGGGTATTATCGCCGGTTTGTAAGAGATTTCTCCAGATTAGCTTCGCCTTTGACTAGATTGACTCGGAAGGGAGTCAAATTTGTTTGGAGTGAGACTTGTGAAAAGTCGTTCCAGGAGTTGAAAGTTAGACTGACCACTGCTCCGGTCTTGATTATTCCGGAGAGAGGGTTGGGTTATGCAGTCTATTGTGACGCCTCACGAGAGGGTCTTGGTTGTGTGTTGATGCAAGAGGGGAAAGTGATTGCCTATGGCTCACGTCAGTTAAAAGTTCACGAGAAGAATTACCCTACGCATGATTTAGAGTTAGCAGCTGTGATATTTGCCTTGAAGATTTGGAGACATTATCTTTACGTTGAGAGGTTCGAGGTATTCTCGGATCATAAGAGTCTGAAATATCTGTTCACACAGAAAGACTTGAACTTGAGGCAGAGGAGGTGGATGGAATTTATTGAGGATTATGACTTTGAATTGCATTATCATCCGGGAAAGGCCAACGTGGTGGCCGACGCCCTTAGCAGGAAACCTGTTGGTGACATAGCTAGTATAGCCATCCGAGAGTGGGAGATGTTAGATGCACTTGGAGAGTTTGATTTGCTTCTGGGCGAATCCGTTGAGGCTGCGGCCTTGTTTTCTGTTGTTGCGCAACCTACACTTGTGATTCGAGTGTTAGAGGCTCAGAGGGGCGACCTTGAGGTAGAATCCCTCCGTGAGAAGATTTCTGGTGGGAAGGTTGAGAAAGGTTTGACGGTGTATCCCGACCTGAGTGTGAGATACCGAGACCGTCTGTTTGTGCCGGAGTCTCATCGAGAGGAGGTACTCCGAGAGTTTCATCATTCACGCCTTGCGGTGCATCCGGGAGGTACTAAGATGTATCGGGATTTGGGTCGCCAGTTTTGGTGGCGGGGTATGAAGAAAGATGTGGCAGCTTTCGTGTCTAAGTGCCTTACTTGTCAGCAAGTGAAGGCCAAACATCAGAGGCCAGCGGGTTTGTTGCAACCCTTGCCTATTGCCAAGTGGAAGTGGGAGCATGTCACTATGGACTTCGTTGTAGGTCTTCCGAGGACTCAGCAGGGCAGTGATGCTATTTGGGTGGTTGTAGACCGGTTGACTAAGTCGGCGCACTTCATTCCTATGCGCGTTAGAGATTCAGTAGATCATCTTGCCGACTTGTATATTCGGGACATAGTGAGGTTGCACGGGGTTCCAGTGACAATCGTCTCCGATAGGGACCCTCGTTTTACTGCCAGATTATGGCAGAGCTTGCAGAGCGCCTTAGGTACTAAGTTGACCTTTAGCACAGCTTATCATCCGCAGACTGATGGGCAGTCCGAGCGTACTATTCAGATCCTTGAAGATATGCTTCGGGGTTGTGTTCTTGACTTTAGCGAGTCATGGGAGAGGCACTTGCCATTAGTGGAGTTTGCCTACAACAACAGCTTCCAGTCTAGTATCGGTATGGCACCGTTTGAGGCCTTATACGGCCGACCGTGTAGGTCTCCTGTTTGTTGGGCCGAGGTGGGTGATGCACCTCTGTTGGGTCCGGAGTTAGTAAGGGAAACGACGGAGAAGGTTGAGCTTATCCGTAAGAGGCTTGTTACAGCCCAGAGTCGTCAGAAATCTTATGCCGACCGTAGGAGGAGACCTTTGGTGTTTGAGGTGAGTGATCATGTCTTTTTGAAGATATCACCAAGACGGGGATTGATGAGGTTTGGGAAGAGCGGGAAGTTGTCCCCTTGATTCATTGGTCCTTTTGAGATCCTTGAGAGGATTGGCGAGACTGCTTGTCGTATAGCTTTGCCGCCGCAGTTGTCCGGAGTACATGACGTGTTTCATGTGAGTATGCTTCGGAAGTATGAGCCGGATCCATCACATGTGTTGGATTGGACCGATTTAGTGGTTGATGAGGATGTTTCGTATGAGGAGAGACCGGTTCGGGTCTTGGATAGGCGGGATCAAGTTTTGCGAGGCAAAACCATCCCTTTGGTCAAAGTTTTGTGGAAACATCACGGAGTGGAGGAAGCCACTTGGGAACGTGAGTTGGAAGTCCACGAAAAATACCCGGACATGTTTGTCGATTTGTAATCTAGTATTTAGATTTTGTAATATTGTTAAACTTAAGAGCTTTACATATGTCTTAAGTTGTAAAACGTGAGTATGTTTTGATAAATGGGTGTGTCTTGAAATGTGCTTCATTGTAGAAGTTTAGTGTAACATTGCATCTGTTGAGTACATCGTTGAATGTGTTGTTTATATCATGCGATTGAATATGATATGGGAATTGTTAACATTAAAAGGAATAATCCATAATAATGATACAGGTTGAAATATATGTTGTTTTATATATATTGTGAGATACCCCTTGATAAAGAGATGAAGTGACCAGTATTGGGTCAAGATGTTTATTGTTGTTATACAATATCTTTGAGAATTGAGAAAAACTTGTTTTTATTTACAAACTTATGCTTAATTTCGGGGATGAAATTCTTTTAAGGGGGGGAGGTTATAGCGACCCCGGTCTTTTCCCATTTGATTATTGTATCCGGACTTAGGTTCCGTAGATTCCGTCATTGTATAATTGTTGTTGTCATTCATTATTTTCTTATTTTGAGTCTTGGGTTGTGTTGGGAAGATTTGGAGCAGGTTGGTTGAGCTTAGGAACCAAGTCTAGTTGCCCAGATTTTGGCTTGTCCGCTCGAGCAGGGGTTTGGACGCTCGAGCGGGGAATACACCCATCCAGTATGTCCCGTGTAGTGTTGGCCGCTCGAGCGGGGGATTGGACGCTCGAGCGGGAAGTCGTGAGTGACGCTCGAGCAGGGAGTTGGGCGCTCGAGCGGGGACCTGTCTGCAAAAACTTCTGGGAGAGTGCATTCGCCGCTCGAGCGGGAGTTTGGCCGCTCGACCGGGAGTCTGTGAGTGGCGCTCGAGCGGGGGTTTCCACGCTCGAGCGGGGCGACTGGTATAAAAATCCGAGATCCGACTTTCAGGATCATTTTTCATCTCCTTTTTTATTTTAAAACCCTAGAACCGTCTTCTCCCTCTCCTTACACACCTTCTCTCTTAGGTTTGATCTACTTAGAGTGTATTTCTACCCTAAGCCCTTTGTTAAAAAGATAGAGTGGGTCGAGGGCTTCCGTTTAATCTGAACAATCTTGGGTTTGGAGCACTTTGGTTTTCGTCATCTTCTCCATTCGAGTTCTTCGCTTCAAGGTAGGGATTTCCTACTCCATCCTATAAGTTTTGTCCTAAGTTTTGGTATTTTGATATGTTGGGAGTACTTTGGTAATTTTGGGAAAAACCCTAGTTGTATTAATAAATTAATTTGTATAATTAATTTAAGGAAATTGGGGAAATTGGTTAAATGCATGAAATTGAGGAATTCATTGATTAAATGGTGTAGTTGGATAATTAAAATCACTCGCCTATTGAATTGTTGATATATTTATTTTCAGTCTAGAAATAACTGTTTTGGGCTATCGGTGGAGGATAGTCGTGTTTGTTGTAGACATTGCATGTGGATTAGGAATAACTGAAACTAATCACATTGGTTAAGTCATTAATTTTGACTATTGCATTAATACAGAAAATACGTGTATTGATTGAGCATTGCGTTTGCATATATAATGTTTTGTGTGGGAGGAGATAGGGGATGTACTCCACGGTTTAGGGGAAGATAGGGGATGGACCTCTAAACCGGATTTTGTTTGGGAGGAGATAGGGGATGGACTCCATTAGCATCACTTTTATGTGTGCTTATTTATATTGAAGTGTTTTATTTGATACAGCACTAAAATGTGTATCAAATTGGAAGTATGAAGTGTTTGATTTGAGCCTGAGTCTCATCTGTTTGTTGACATTGGAAGAATGTGAATATAATATATATAGTTCACTGTTGTAAGTTTGGCCAGGTTCTGAGCCATATTGATAAAGTTGGAAAGTAAAACGTGTCTTAGACAATATTGTCATGAGACTGTACAATGATGTAATTGATTATCTTGGTTAACCATCTATTGAATGCTATAGCTTTATTCAATGCTTATATTTGGTTTAGTACTTTTCTACTGGGCTGTGGCTCACCCTTTATGGGAACATCATTTTCAGGTTCAGGTGATAAGCTACCTCCACGGACTTAGCCTGGAAGGATTTGATGTCTGGGATTTTGAAGACTTGTCTTTAGTTATATGTTTTATTTTGTTATTTTTGAGATTTCATGTAAACATTCAAGCCTAGGGCTTAACTTGTAAAAGAGTTAGTACTCATCCTTCTTGTGTCCAAGTGTTAGCTTGGAAAGATGTAAGCCCTTAGGGCATTTATTTTGATGTTGCAGGATGTTACATGTGATGTCTTTCAATAAGAATACTCTGATGAATAACTCAAATGATTCGTTTTCTTTTATAAATGCATGTTAATGTTATGGTTATTATGGGTTTATTTTGAGGGCGTTACACTCCAACCCTCTAAATGTATTCTCAAACTTATTTAGACCCTCTAGGAAGTAAAATGAAGACTCGAAACCCGTTGAAAAAAGTTGTGAACTATTAAAAGAAAAGTGTATGAATGAAATGAATTATTTATCGAATGTGTATGTGAAATGTTTGTGTAGGTTGGGCGCCGGAGGCAACGCCGCAAGACCAAACGCACTGTAAACTTTGAGCTATGAATTGTGATTTAATTCGATATTGGGTTTTGAATGAAATGAATGGGTTTATGAAAGCTATATGATATATGCAATGTAGACCTAAGGTCATTTTGTGATACTATGAGATATTTAGGCCCGAGGACGTTCTGTACTAAGTGTGGGCCTGATGCCGTTCTATTAGTGATATGATATCATATGATTGGACCTGAGGTCGTTCTGAACAGTTGTTAATATGTGGGCCCGAGGTCGTTCTATATTAAATATGGGCCTGAGGCCATTCTGCATTATGTTGGGCCTAAAGCCATTCTGTTTATATGATGGGCCCAAGGCCATTCTGTTTATATGATGGGCCTAAGGCCGTTCTGTTTATATGATGGACCTAAGGTCGTTTTTTTATATGATGGGCCTGAGGTCGTTCCGTATTATGTTGGTCCTGAGGCCATTGCGTAATGTGATTATGAATATTGTGTGAGACTTATACTGATTCATTTATATCTCTTTGCTATATTATTACTCATTGAGATTCACTCACTCTGTATTATGTATGCATATGTAGGTGATTAGCAGCACGGAGCCGAACCTTAGAGTCTACTTCAGGAGTTATTTTTGTGAACCTATTGGTCAAGTCTCTAAGATGGAGCTTTTGTATTTTACTCGCTTTTTGTTATGACTTTTGTTTTGATTTTGTTGCAATAGTCTTGGGATATGTAAACTACATGTATGGAGATTATTGTATGTAAGTTTTACATGGGCGTGTGACTGTATGGATGTGCTTTGAGATAAGCAAAGTATGTATATTTTTTATCATATTGGTTTAGCTCAATGGACTTACATTATTGTGATATATTTTCTGCTTATGGCCCCATTAATATAAATATTCTGTATGTTCATATGATGCCTTTGGTAATCTACAAATGACTGGCCGGTTATGGTCTAAACCTCTTGGGGCAGTTTTGGTCATGACACCCACCCACCCACATTTTGTTTTATACAATTGGATATTACATCAAGCAAATTGAACTATTTATTGATGATACACAACAGTGCCAATTCTAACTCTATCGTTGATGCATAGGTGGCAAGTGGCGGCAACCACATTGGCATTGCTTCTTAGTTGATGTGGCACCTTGTCGGGTCATATTTGTTGTTGCATCCTTAGTTCTCACATTTTAGATACCTAATAATCTAAAATCAGCAATTGAATTTGGAACTGGCAACCCTGAAATTGTAGGACAATCTGAACATATTTCTTAATGAGTGCACAATGATGTCTAATTGCTTCATGATAAAAACCCTCAATAGTGTTCATGTCGAGAGATATATCGGCTTGCTTGCTCGCAGCTTGTGTTTTGGTAAGAATGGAAAAGGACCATTTCTTGGTTGTTTCAGAGCTTATGTAGAAATTTGTAGTCCCACTACTTTTCATAGTTATTGTTTACGCATTTCATTTTTAGTTCACAACCACAAACAACACTTTTGGAGACTTAATTTTTAGTTGCCAAAAGTCATTTTTTAGTCGCCGATTATTTTTGTCAACTAAAAGTTTTGGTCACCAGATTAGTCGTTGAATGATTGTCGAGAAAGGTAATTGGCGACTAAAAAAAGTTTAGTTGCCTAAAGTTCCCAATTAGCGACTAATTTTTTAGTTGCCAAATTTTTTTAAATAAAATTAATTAGCGCATTTTTAGCGACTAAAGATTTTTATTGCCAAAAAACTTAAATTATTTAGAACGACTAGATATTTAGTCGCTAATTTTTTCTTTTTTTTTTGCTCATCTTAATTTTTTTAGCTACTAAATATTTTAGTCGCCTAAAATCCTTTTTTTTTTTTTTGGCTACTAAATATTTAGTAGCCAAATTTTTCTTTTTCATTTTATTTTATGTTTTAGCTACCAAAGTTTTAATTGCCTAAAGTCTAATTTATTTATTTATTTATTTTTGCCAGTAAATATGTAATAGCCAAAAAGTTTTTTTGGTTTTATTTTTTATTTTTAGCTACTAAAGTCTTTTTTTGTTTTTTTTTTTGTTTTTTGTTTTTGGGGCTACTAAATATTTAGATGCCAAAAAACTATTTCTATTTATTTATTTTTAGTTACTAACTATTTAGTCGCTAAAATTATTTACTTCATTTTTAGCTACCAATAGTGTAGTCGCCAAAAACACCATTTTGTGTTTTTTTTTTTAAATTAATTTGTCCACAGCCTGTATGTATTCCATGTAACTTGTATCATGTATATAAACAAAACAATATATATATTATTGACCATTCCACAATCTACATCCATTTTACATCCAATCATCCAAAAAGGAATAACTTTTAATGTCAAATTCAATACAAATATATTCCAACCTGAATTAATAATTCCATACAAAACAAAGAATCATACGAAACTCGTCTCCTTCGTACACAAAAAATATATTCACTACCATGCCAATTGGCTATTTGTTGTCGTACAAATTACCATGGTAATCTGCAACATGACAAAAGGCAATCTATATATCATGCCAATAACTATCCTTTTAATGCCAAAAGTAATCAGTACCACGCCAAAAGTTATCTACACAATTATACTAATCCACACAAAAGCAGAGGACGACAAAATAGCAGGATTATACAAAAGTGTAATATGTCCTCCGCACACAAAAATGGAATATCCACAAATCCACGCCAAAAACTATCTACAAAAAAAATTGCACCCATTAGTACCAGAAATGCATGCAAAACTTGATAGTTTGAGGTAAAAACATCAGAGGTTATGGTAAGTGAATTAAGTTGTTCATTTTCTTCATTACTTTTTCCATATACTCTTATACATGGTGGAAGTGTTGACTGAAAAGATGACATTTTGTATGCCTTTTTTTTTAAATAGTATAGTGGCATTTATTGCTATACAAAATATCAATACACTCAGTCCAATAGTCTCAAGCATCATAAAGTTCCAAATGCATGTGAATAACAGTAATCACTAATAACATTCAAGATTAAGAGTAGTGATAAAATATGTTTGAAGACTCAAAAAGTAGTTATCTATAATTAATAGTACATGGGGCAAACAAGAAAGAAACCAAAGTTTTATTTACACCCAAACAGCCCTAAGCATTAACCAATGTTTTCTCATTCGCTTATGTCTCTTCTGTTGTAACTGCTAAGCATTTCCGTCATTAGCAAGTACCTCTATAACGATTTCCCAGGAAAACTGTTGGAAACCAAAGTAAAATATTCATTATATATGGCCATCATCTATTATAAACAAATCTTCTAAAGTTTGAAGCTGCTCGTGACATCCATAGAGTGCTTCAAGGGCTGTTTTGTATTTTCAGCCCCTGAACACCCTTTCTCGACTAAGTTTAAGGCATTTTTGGCTCTAACTCCTGACCTACAAGTGCTAATTACGTGTCATCTATCCCCACAGGTCCTACTTGTCACGAGTAAGCTACCCATGACATCCATATAGTGGTTTGGGGGCTGTTTTTACCCCCCTCCCCCCCCCCCCCCCGAATGCCCTTTTTTGACTAAGTTTAAGGCACTTTCGACTCTAACTCCCAACCCACATGTGCTAATTACATGTCATCTGTCCCTACACATCATATTTGTCACGAGCAAGTTGTCTGAGACATCCATATAGTGGTTGCCCTTTTTCAACGAAGTTTAAGGCATTTTTGACTTTAACTCCCAACCTACATGTGCTAATTATATGCCATCTATCCCCACACTATTTTTCATGAGGAAGCTACTCGTGACATCCATAGAGTGGTTCGGGGTCTTATTACATTTTTGGCCCTCAAACGCCTCTTTTTCGACTAAGTTTAAGGCATTTTCAACTCTAACTCCCAACTTACATGTGCTAATTACATGTTTTCTGTTCTCACAGATCCTATTTGTCATAGGGAACCTGCCCGTTACATCCATATAGTAGTTCAGGGGCTGTTTGGCGTTTTTGCCCCCTGAATGCCCTTTTTCTACTAAGTTTAAAGCATTTTTTTATTCTAACTCCAAACCTATGTGTGCTAATTACATGTCTTCTGTCCCCACACGTCCTATGTTTCACTAGGAAGCTATCCGTGACATCCATAGGGTGAAAAAACTAACTATTTAGTTTTCAACAAACTTACTTGGTTTTTCAGCTTTAAAAGTTTAAAATAAGCTGAAAAACTAAATACAATGAAGTTCAAATTCAAAAATAAGTGCGATGCCATCTCCTTTTTTTTTTTTTTGGGAGGGCGCCGGGGGGGGGGGGGGGGGGGTTCTTTGCAAATGAAAAAAAAAACATCATTGGTTGTTAAAAACGAAAGTAGAATAAGGACTATACAAGCGAAATTCTTTTCTTTTTTTTTTTACAAATAGTAAATGTGAAAATAAACATAAGAGGTTTAGGCTATGGGTTCAATGTTCATGATTTTATAAAAAAATTAAAAATAAAGTAAAAATTGGCTAATAATTTCAAGAAGCAGAATGTAAACTAAGTTTCTTTATATGTATACTCTTTGCTCCAAATGCAAATATCAATATCTTGTAGATTAAGAAACAAAAATTATTCCAAAAGAACATGAAAAATGCAAAGGGAAGTGAACAAACTGCTAGTTACAAGTCTTCAAGAATCCACACAAACAGGAAATATAGTAGTAAGAAAGGAAAAAGCAACAGAAAGAACAAAGAAATGCACACATTAGTTGGATATAGAACTTCTAAACCATATGTAAACTATGACAGTTCCGTCAAGTGTAATGAAGCACATAGACAACATCAATAAGAGGGCCATATTAATTTTAATGAAGGAATTATCATTAAAATTTAGGCAGAAAAGGATCATGGGTGATAGCTTAGAACCATTAGAAATAAACTTCATAATCAGCCTTCATCCAGACATACCTTATGCCACCTCTGGCTGGCACTCGTGGACGTGAGAGAGCGAGGGCTCCAGCTACGGGAGAGAGAGGCAAAGGGGCTAGGGCGACTGGGACCCGTGGTAGAAGAGACGTTCAGTCGAGACAAAGGATGAGGTGGCCAGAGCTGCCTACCACACTCATCTATTGGCGGCATACCGAGGAGGCTTGCCAAATCCCCATTAACCCCGCACCAGCCGGGCATGAGCTTGTCAGGGTTCGAGGCCCAACTCCAGTCCATTTATACAAATGACAAACACCTAGGTTAAAACTCATATTAAAGAGTAGAATATCCCTACCTCAAGTGAAGAAGCTCAAACAGGAAGAAGGAGAAACTTGAAGATGTCGAAAACTCAAACTTTCTTGGATCAAAATGAAGCCCACGAGTTACTCTACCTTTTTCTCAAAGGGAGTAGGGTAGAAAGGCCCTAGATCATGGAGTATTTGTAAAGAGAGAGAGTTTTAGAGAGAGGAGGTACCAGATTAGGATTTTTAGGGAAGAAGAAGGTCAAAAGTGATGTAAAATATCACTACTGCGAATTGATATATGCGAGGCTTGCTCGAGCGAAGGAGTTGTCGCTCGAGCGACCAGACACAATAAGTGACCTCGCTAGAGCGCAAAAAGTGTCACTTGAGCACAGAATGCAAAGCTTTAGGTCTGGCACAAACGCACATGCACGCTCGAGAGCAAGAAGCCTCGCTCGAGCGAAGGAACAAATAACACAAGGCTCGCTTAGGCGCAAGAAACCTCACTCAAGCGAAGAACTTCACATTACCCAGAAAAGCTGCATCTGGAAGAAAACCTGAAGGCTCTTAATTCTCACTCAAGCGCAAGAAACCTCGCTCGAGCGAACAAGCAAATTACCCAAGGCTCGCTCGAGCACAAAAAGCCTCACTCGAGCAAAGAAGCCAAAACCTGGGCAGCAATACTCTAGACGAACTAGCAACCAACCTGTTCCAAACTCACCCAACAGGTCCCAAAATTCAAATTCAAAGAATTAAAAGAAAGAAACGAGACATAGACAACAACATACAATCACGGAACCCGAGTCCAAAACACAATAAAGGTTAGGGTAAAACTGAGATCGCTATAACCTCCCCCCTTAAAGAATTTCGTCCCCAAAATTTTGGTGCAAGTTTCAAAAATCATGATTATCCAATTTTCAAAAATGATTACAATTCAATTCTCATATTGCCCAAATAGTGTAGGTGGGGGAAAGGACCACAACAAGCGAAACTGATCACGGTACAATGTCAATTAATACACTTTTTAATAGTATTACAAATTCATAAATTGGTGATTTTGCATAAACTAGTTCCATATATCCCTCTACACTATTTAAGTTACTTTTTGTTATTATGGGATGCTTCTTTTTCTTCTCTTTTTTTCAAACCTCATAATTTTTTGAGATCACCACAACTACCAATGTGAGGCCCCTAACCTTTGTAAAACTTATTAAGTCTCCAATCCTTATTTGTTTTCAATTCTAGTTATAGAATCGAACATGCTCAAAAAACCTGATTGAACCCAGAACTCAAGAACCATTTCTAAAACCCTAATAATAATTAAATTAATTTTCAAAGTATATTTTCTATACAAGAAACTCTAGGTTTCCGGTTCTCAGTACAATTCGTTGTTTAATTCAAAACAGAGAAACTTTAACTGAATTACATTTCCAGACCTTAAATAAATTAACTACTGCACTTAATTAAATGTTCAAATTCATAAATTAAGATTTTGGCCCCCATATTCTTCTTGAATCACATGTTGACCCCAACTAGTACCATTACATATATATATATATATATATACATTTGTACCCTAAAATCTATTTTTATACACTATATTTTACAATTTCCAACATTTTTACACAAAAAAAAAATAAAAAATAAAATAAGTCCCTCAAATCACCATCATTTGGCCAGCCATACCTACATAGATACAATGAGTGTTTTTGAGACAAACTTGCATAATTTAAGAGAGCTTATATATATATATATATATATATGTATATACATTGTACTTGTAACTAGGTTGGTTTGATTAAGATAAAACCCTAACAAGATCAAACTTAAGTACTCAATTAAGGTCTCTAGTCCTCCACTATTCCATTGAATTCAAACTAAATCCAAAATATCCCATCCAATTCCAACCAATTGGCATTTTGGACCTTTTGCACCAATTTTATTATAAAAATAACCCCTCCCTTAGGATTTTACATAAAAGAACACACACACAAACACTTCATTCGGCTGGAAGAAAAGAGAGGAAAGGGAGTGAGCTTGGTGGAGGATAGGGGAGAGAGAGAAAGTTGCTAGCAATTCCATCAAGCCTCAAGTAAGCCACAACACAACTCTCTCTTTCATTTTTCCTTTCAAATACAAGCTCTAAGAAGTTCTAAACATTAATTTAAGATGTGCTTTATATGGTATTCTTGTGTTAAAAAAAAATAAAAAGAGTTGAGTCTTGTTCCACCCTTCTTGTGTTTTCCCCTAATCACCTTTTTCTGTGCCATTTTCTCAAAATTTCCAAAGACACATTCAATTCAAATTTCTGAGTTTAATATTATTATTTAGCATATTTTCATAACAAAAGATGTGAAAATTTTTCCTTGGTTGGCCTCTTTTCTCACCAACCTTCTTATTTTAAGTATTTGGCATAAACCCTGTTTTATAGCCAAATTTCAAAAATTCTTAAAAAATGTATATACATCTTCTGGACCTTGGTTTTACGTCAAAAACTTCCTTAAGGAGTTGTCTTTCAAGGAAAATTGGTTTCATTGAAAAAGATTGAGCGGTTTGTAAGAAAATTCGATTTTCGTAGCGGTTGGTGAATTTGGACAATGCTGGAGTGTTTCTTAAATAAATAAAAATATAGAAAAGCTATTCCATTTCTGAAACATGCACTGAAAACTAGATTAAATTCTCTATGAACCATAGGAAGTCTGAGTTCGGGAAAAATCTAAAATAGCCCTTTTGATTTTAATTTTTAAATGGTACTGAATCTAGAAATTTAGTTTTGCATTAGTGTTCTATGCTCTTGTCTTCATGAATATGCTTATTAGTATATGATCACGTCTTGGTATGATATGGCGTGTGTTATGGTTACGTTCCTTATCTTCATCATTTGATGATGCTCATGCTTATGTGGATGTTACTATCTTGTTAAGTTGTTTTAACTTTATTTTAAGACATCTAACTCAGCAGAAACCTTAATTGGGGTGGTATTAGGTTTTCAATCACTTGAATAATGAAAAGGTGATAATGTGTTACGTATGGATTGATGGGATGTGCTCCCTAATTGATGGTTAAGTCTTGCGCAAACGGTTATCGCATAAACCCTAGAATGGAACAGACGTATTCGGACTCTTGCAATGATTTGATTTGGTGAGAAAAGGTTAGGTCTAGATGGGATATTCAGGAGGATAAAAAATTTCTAGAAGGATAAGGTTGGATTCAGGATGATAAAACCATTTTTCTTTTCATCGTCCCTTTTGATGCCCTGCGGTTGGCGTTACACGGTACATAACCGTTGGTAGGAATCCAAGGTAAGTTCTGGAACAAAGCTTGGCGTTATAATACATATTCCTTATTTTCTCATCGACTCATATAGACCTTGTGTTAATATCTTGTTAAGATCTGTCAAAGGGTACTTTTGCTATCTAAGGTGGTTGGACTTTAAAGAGAGGCTATATTGATATGACCTTCCAGGGATCTTACTTGGTTGTTAACCAAAGGACTCATTAGTGACGTTTCCTATTTTGTAATCTTAAGATAAACCTTGTATTTATTGTTAATATAATCTCTGATGTCCCCGATTTTTGGGATGTCACAACCAATTATGCATTTAATCAATTATCTTCCGTCAAAATCAATGAAACCAAACAAGACCAAGTTATAGGTGCACAATCAAAATGTGAAAAGTATCATCAGGTATCAAGCCAAACAAGCCTCCTGTGTATCTTTGTTAAGTCTATAAATCAAACTTAAATTCATTTTAAAACTTATTAAAATTTTAAAACAAATTAAATAACTTACCACTCAGCTCAAACTTTATTCAACTTGTTTATAATCCTAATTATGTGAAGCCTACACCTGATAAGGTCCAATAGACGTAAATGAGGCTAGAAGATGGACTTGAAACCAATGGTATAATTTATTTATTTATTTATTTATTTATTTATTTTGAAAAAAGGAGTGTACTATATACACTATATATTCTGACAAAATCACAACATTTGGTAATACTAGTTGAACCCCCACAATCATAGCACAATGGGGTTGCATCGTAGTTGCAATGCTTATTATCGTGTCAATGTGTCTATATGCTTGCTTGTTTAAGTTTAAAAAAAAATGAAGTGCAGGAAATGGAAGAAGGGCCAATAACACAATAATTTAGCTAAATGATTCATGCATTATGTTAAAGAAACTCTACTTTTTCCTTCTAGTATTTTTAGAGTTATATGTAGCTCAAGCATCTCTTCCTAGTGTCATATGTGATAATTTGACAAAAATAGAATAAGCAAAGGAAAGAAATGCTTTGATTCACATATAAGGTGCCATAAGAATGAAAGTTGAATAGAATATGGGTCAAGGTAGTAAGGTAAGAACCACAATAATAAGCAAAGAAGAAAACCTAATCGTAATTCATATAAAATAACTGCTGATGAGGAATCTTCAGTGCCTTACTTGTCCTTGAGTGGTATATGAGGACCATGAACAATGCATTTCACTTTTGCACCATATTCCAAAGTAGAGATTGTCCTGTGTATCTCTTTGGGGTCTAGGCTAGGGCACAATATCATCAAAATTTGTGATTTGTCATCCTCAAATGAATCCTAAATACAAAGTGAACAAAAGACTCCCAGATATCAAAATCAATAAGGGGGGGGGGGGAAGGGAACAAGAAAATCATATCAACAATAATGCAATTTACCTACAAAAGCATGGTTAACTTGTCTCTGAATGGCACATGAGAATCACCATTTGCAATGGACTTAACCACCCTCTTCAATGCTACATTTCTTTGTTTGATCATCGTCGTTTGCAATAAAGGGAATCAAAAAATTGATAGTTTTATTGTTATGAAACAATGAAAAGCTAAAATTGGCAGGAAAAAAAAGTGTTCATAATTTCACAAAAGAATCCTAATTAATTATGTACAAAATATACCTGCATTTTTGCTTCCAAACCAATTTGACCAGCTTACTCAATATTTTCAAAACTGGCCATGTTAGCAAGCATAAGCTGAAATCCTACTATTGGAACGTCAAGAATTTTTTTCACAAGTGTAGAGAGAAGTGTAAGTTCAAGTTGAAATAGGACTACACAAAAAAAGTAATGGTGTATCTATCATAGAGCGAATTTTTTTTTTTTTAATAGAATGAAACCATGTAGTGGCTTCAAGAGCTTCACTCATTGCAGAGTGTGCTTTTAACAATCCTTTGCTTTTATACTTTTTGGATCTCTTTTTGATATCTTTTCAGTGTCAGTTCTGTAGACACCCCATTTTTTACCTCACTTAAGACTTGGGTGCCACACTGTCGACACTCAATGATGAAAAGTTAGGATGTACAATCGTTCAAATTCTTTAGTAAAAAGCTTCAGTTTTGAGCTTCTAATCCCAACCTTACACCCCATTTTGACCAAAACTATTTTAGATCTTAAACCCTCTTTTTCAAGAATATTTTTCCAAATGTTTTTATGATGTGCCGAGGCTCGCATTTCAATTAAAATATTACAGTTTTTGGTAAACGGAGTAAGGACAAAGTGGAAATAAGTGGAAGGGAGGTGAACTCTTTGGAAAATCTTTAAAAAACATCTTATTTATAGGTTTGGAGTTGAAAGAAATAGGAGGGGTTAGAAGAAAACTAGTTGGGGGAAAAGTTAGTCATTAAATCGTTAAGAAAGAAATGAGAAGCATTCATTAAATTAGGCATATCTCTTTGTACATATAGAATTTAGATGTCAGGCCACCACCATTGGAAATTTGACTTCCGAGACTTCAATTTAGACTCAAGAATCACCTAAAATCGAGTCCGGATAAAGGAAATATGCCCGTTTAAAATCGGACTTGCGAGTAGTTTTTTGTGGCTGGCCGTACAAGTCATTGGCAGTATAAGTCATTGGCCAGCCAACAGGCAGACATTTTGATGCCAGATGTCCCCCCCCCCATGTGCATGCCTTGCACCAGCTATCTCTATACATATATTTCCACCAGAGGCACTTGTTTTTCTATATATAGATGACCATCCCTCTTGATTTTAGGTTAGAAAAAATTTCTAAGAGCCAAAAACTTGCAAAACACTCTCCCTCTCTACCTTGAAATATACATACACTCTCTATACACTTCCTAAACCAAAAATTTGAGTCTTCTTGCTAAGGTTCTTAAGCTAAAATTTCAGCTCTTGAGGGTGCTGACTTGTTGGTTTGTGAATCAAAGAGTAACCTCTCTTCAAGAGGTATAACTCTTGCCATCTCTACACTACTTCTTTCCTCTCTTTTCTTACTGATTTTATACTATTTTTGGACTGTGTTTGTGAGCTGAAACTTATGACTTAAAGCTACCAAAGGTGGAGGGGTTAACCACTCTTCTTTGAACCTTATTTCATAAGCTTTTGTCCTTGTGTTTCCCACTTGTTTCTCAACTTTTGGCTACTATTTGTCAGATTTTTAAGAGGATGAAATGTGTGGTTTTGAGTCCAAAAAATGGAGGGGTTAGCCATCCCTTCTTAGGCTTGCTTACTAACTTTAATTCTCTCTTGTTTTGGCTTACTTTTTTAGCTTGTTTCAAAATATTTTCGACACTATTTTGCTGTTTTTAGGACTTTTTTTATGTGTTTACTTCATTTATGCTTTCAATATTATACTTGCCTTGTTGTAAGTCCTCATAGGTTTGGTGGTTTAGGCCTTAGACACCAACCTATTTGAATTGATAGCTTTTATTTCATAGTTTTCATACATGTACTCACACTTGTAACAACCATCTCTACAACCTCCCTCCTTTCTTATTTTCTTTCTTTTTGTTAAGAGTTGTTTCAAATAATTGAGGTTGTTTAAGGCATGCAAAAGTGACCTTCCATGCTTAATGGTTTAATCTCTTCGGAGGTTCATTACCAGGGCATTACATCTCTCTCATGCCAAGAATAACCTCGTGTTTGACATTTCTCTTTATTAGTGGACATAATTATCACTTCTGGGACAAAATGATTAAAGAATGTAATGTTAAAAGAGGCAAATAAAAATGGTAAAAGTGATAACAAGATAATAAAATCAAGTCGGGTTCAATCGGACGTTTGAACCTATTGAGCCTTGGATCATTACATGCTCCTAGTGATGCTAATGGTTCAAGGAGCAATGTCCACTCCTTTCCTTGAGGTGACTCCATGATAGGAAAGGGGTGTTGTTGGTCTTTCATGTCATGTCATTGATCTTTTTGTTCAATTAGTTCATAGATCATCATACAATAACCTTGCGATCATTGATGATTTGTGGACCGATTCTACTCCTCCCTTGATCAGTTCCATGACATGGAGAGGCAGAAAGGACAAACACCTCCTAGAAACACTCTATCTGTGCACTATTTTCATTATGTTGCAACAGGGCAATACCAAAAAATATTGGCTGGTCGGCCACCCTACCATCCGATCGACCACTTTTCAAGGCCAACCGGCCACTTTATGCAGGTAGTGCCATTTTCATGGCAGAACAGAGCAGAAGCTGGGGCAAAAATAGATTATTTTTCTGACTGCAAAACACAATAGTTCTGGCAACAAAACAAAGAGTTTCTGGGAGGATGTTCTCAGTTGCGCACTTGTGGCTTCTCTCCTTTCGTTCCATTAATTTAATGCTTTAATAGTAGTATAGTGTGTTGTAATTAATTACTTAGCTTCATTTGAATTTGTAATAATTAGTTAAATTAGCTTATTTTATTCATTTATTGTAAGTTATCTAATTAGGATATTCATTCAGACCCTCTTGTATGAGGGTTAAATTGTAATATTGTGTATGTCTTCCAACCCCATTTCTTTCTCCCTTTTATTTACTCGCTTACGATGGTTGTATCCATATTTTGATTTCATATCATTACTATGTGTAAAATATCCATTTTTTGCATGCATTAGGTTCGGTTCATCATTCTACCCTTGTTTTTATTTAATACTTACTTGAATATGTGCGCTATCGCATGCCTTGAGTTGAGCCATATCTCATATTAAATAACCAAACCTAGTAGTTGCATTTTGTATGTGTTGTATTAGTCACTTGCATTAGAGCATGCATTTTTCTAACTATTTTCTTCTATTTTGGCTTGCCTCAGTTGAGTACTAGGTGAGCGTTTTTGCTTTAGCATTTTTTTTTTTTGGGTGAATTTTGCTTTAGCATGTTGGATGTATGTTTATGTTCCCATATCAAGCATATCACTATGAGGCTAAGTGTTTATTTGATATACCTCTTGAATGCCTGTGGATGGAGGTTTTTTCACTTAAGTTGGGATGATTTGATTAATGTATATATGAGATCACTTATTTCAAGTGGTACATATTTAAAACACTTTTCAAAAACAAACATAAAATCAAAACGTTCCAAAGTAGGTGGATTAGTCTATACTTGTTTGCCCTCACATAGTAAGGTTAGCATAATAATCGAGACAAGAGCATATAATGTAAATTAAAATTTTATCATGATTAGTAGAAGCCGATCTTTGATTTGGTGAGTAGGGTCCTTAATTCATGACCCTCCCCTCTCATACCTAAGTTCCCGAGCCGAGACACTTTGGTGATGAAGGACAAGTGGCCTTTGTCACGAGTTACAGGTTTCCTAAATTTCCCCAAAACATTTAGGCGGCAACTCTGTAATCTGGCAATGCAGTCCATTTTTGACATTTTTGATTATAAATCGATTTTCCAAAATTTCCGGATTTGGACTCATTTATGTTATTCTGTTTCGCATTGCACTCGTGAAACCAGATTCAGAACCACATGAGTTCGAACTATAGGGCTATCGTATCCAAGGAGACTAAACCCCTCCATAGATAAAAGTTTCATTATTTGCCTTCTTTCCCATCACTTCCAGTCTGCAAATACAAAATAAAGATTTAAAATTACTAACAAGAGTTCATTAGGCATAAACAATACCATTTATTAGAGAAATTAAATATGCAATATGAGATAGACATCTTATTAAGAATTTCAAATTTGAAGGCCTTTTCCAACCAGAAATCATTGCCTTTATAATGCTTCAATAAGCCAACACCTACTTGTAGAAAAGTGGCCTTAATTATACAGTAGCAGTACCGTGCAATTAGCGGAAAATTGAAGTGTTAGTTCAATTGTAGGTTATGCATGCTTAAACAAAACAGGACCTTAGTAAAGCCACTACAAATTTGGATTTGAAGGAAAATCATATTTTCTTAGGAAACTGAGTACCATATTTATTCTAAAGTGCAATGACCAATAGTAGATACAAAACAAACACTATCAGAGCAGTGGACTAATGTCCACTTCAAACAAACGCAGTCCAAATTCAAGCAAAGTATGTCCATAAAATTGGGCACTCTCACAAACACCCCCAACTTAGATTTTCAAATTTCATCATGTATATCAATAGTACTATCCTTAAAGATATATACAAACATCTAAAACCCAACAAAAATGTAACACTTCATATTCCTTGGACTAGTAGGATTGCTGTTGACACTCTTATTATTGTACTTAGAGCCTCTTTGATTCATTTTAGAATATTGATTAAGGTGGTATCATAATGGTAAAGAGGGATTGAACCTAAAACATTGATTTGAATAATTGTCCTATGAGCAGTTTTCACTCCTTTACCTTTTTCTTTTCCTACGCTTTGAATCTGAATGTGAGGCTAGAGCCATTGGAAAGTTTGTTCCCATGGCTTCGATTTATACACAAGAACGACCCAAAATGGAGTTTGAATGAGGAAGTTATGCCCATTTGAAATTTGAGTACCTGTGTTGGAAACAAGTCTGCTCGAGCGAACTTTTGACTGCTCAAGCAGTCTGCGTGAATTACAGAGATTCTGGGAGCTTTCTGTCATAGCTCAAGCCAAGTTTTGACCGCTCGAAGTTCCTGATTCAAACAGACCGCTCGAGCGGTCTGTTTGAATCAGGAACTTTAAAGTCACTTTTTCGGCCAAACTTTTCATTCTTTCTTCCTCTCTTCTCTTTCTCTCCTCCATACCCAAAACCCTAGGCCTCCAAACCTTGATTTCATCTATTTTTCACCAAGAATCCACCATAGATCTTGCTTCGAATGTGAAGAACAAGAGAAGATCAACATTTTGACCGATTGGATTGCGATTTCTTCGAGGTTTCTATTTGGATTTTCATCTTCTTATCTCCATTCTTGAGATAGGAATATTTTTACCCATGTATATTTATATTTTGGTTTGAATATGTATTAATCCCATGATATGGAGGTGTGATTTGGAATGAGTGATATATATATATATATGTAAACATTAATGGTGATAGCAATTTTTTTCTAAGATTTGTGGGAGATTTGGTTATTTCTTTGTTAAAAATAATGTGCACACCAATAATTTTGGAAAACTAAGGAATGGAAAGAAATGTCCTAAATTTCTTGTCAAATCTAAATTGTTGTTCATAAATCTTGGTGGGTAATGGGAGAGGAATTAATGGGTAAATTGATTGTGTTGAGATCCTTTGTGTTAAGTTGAAATTTGATTTTTATTTTTTATTTTGTTTTTTTTTTTTCAATTGTTGCTTGTTGTGTGATATGGTTTACCCGTGCAGGGAAATTAAGGTGCCCACTTGCCTGGTCGTTTAAGGATAACAAATTCAAGAATGTTTGAGGTTGTCACGACCCAAACCCATCCCTAAAGGTTTAGTGTCGTAACCGGCCAGTAATCCGAGATTACGAAAGGCCTGCTTTATAGTAATACAGTAAATGGGGCTGGTAGAAGCCAATAAAGAATATAAATATCATCCAATAAGCTGTGAGGACTTAAATGAACAAAAGAAACTTTCTATGAAGTCCATGTCAATACATATGTACAAAACAAAACATAACATAACTTAGGGAATTAAATCCCATATCAAAAGTCATAAACAAAAAAAATTCATAACATAGTTCACATTTTCAGATGGGCAAATTGAAACACCCAGAAGCCTTAACACTAGACGACTTGGAACCTCGTAGTGAGGCACAGTAGTTGGCTTGACAAAACAGGGTTCAGGTCAACGCCGCTATGTTCGTTCCGGTGCTTGCTCACCTACGTACATATATTAAACAGTGAGCTAAAACCCAGTGAATAACAACTGTGCAAAGGGGTTATGAATGATGTCCCTACTGTAATTGAAATAGTCAATTTCATGAGTAAAGCATTTTCTCAATCAGTAACTCATAACATATTAGTCATTCTGAATCATAGCACTCATACGTGGTACATCCAATAGAAGAACATTAAAGTAAGTCTTAAAGATCGCATCAGTCATGTATGATAGCCATCAACACAGTAAACAGTAGTTCCAAAGATTGGAATTGACAGAGATCTCTGTAACAGTAATAGTAACAATAGCAATAATAGATGCTATGGATGCCACGATTACAGTTTATAAAATAAAACAACCATTTATTTAGTAAACAGTATCATTTCAGAGAACAATGCATTTTTATCGATCAGAAAATAATGATAATTGAACATAGCTTTACAGCATTGTTATTCACAGTGGGCTCCCTGAATTACGTGCTTAAGATGCAGCATCCGACCTAGTCAAACAAATTCAAGCACAACTCAATTACATTCATGTCATTCAATCATTTCTGTTTAGTTCAGTACTTATACTTATTTAGTTTCTTCGTTACCCATTTGTTCGATTATTTCTATTTGTTCTTTGTTCTCTTTTCCATGAAATGTCATGAAATGCATAAGAAAAACATTTGAAAACCATGCAAACGGAGGCCCGGAAGTCAAAAAAATAAAAAGAAAACAAAATTGCGCCTGCTCTATTGGCCGCACGTGCAGTGGAAATGCCGCTCATGCGGTGGCCTTGGCCGCACTAGCGAGCAGAATGCAAATTTAGAGAAGGGTTGGCTGCTCGTGAGATGGACCAAGCCGCTCGAGCGGTCTGAGTTGAAACAGTCTGAAATATGCTCTTCTTTTTGGACTTCCCTTTCTTCAAAATCTAACTTCATATCCATATATTTCAAAGCCCTTCATAAAAACATGTTGAATTCATAATTTCTAACTTCAAATAAAAATCATAAGTTCAACTCAAAGCTCAATATCCATGCAATGATCAAGTTCTTTGAGTTCATAGTTTAAATCACCAAAATATGTATTCATAACTTCCAACCCAAAATCTTTGAAGTTTACTCTTCAATTTCCATGAACCATGCAAGAACTCAAGTGTATAAATAAGATTTTCATGAAATTATGCCATGCATGTGAAGCTTTGAGCTCAATTCCTATAACTCCTTTCTTAGTTGTGCATATGAGCTCTTGTCATCAATTAACATCATTAAACTCCTAATCATGGATGATTTCTTCTTGAGTTAACTTAGATTCTATGATTTCATGGGTAATACAATTTAAGTTCATGAAATTGGAGAAGAATTCCTACCTTGGTTGCTTGAATTGTTGAAGATTGCTTGATTCTTTTCTTCCTTTTATTTTCTTCTTTGGTGAGCTCTCAAGAATTTTCTCTCATTCTCTCAATTTGTCTCCAACACTCTCCACTATTCTCTTATTATGTGATGAATAGCTTAGGAATATAAGTAATCTCTAATCTTCTCAATCCCTAATTAATTATGAGGTTAAACTAAAATTTAAAATAAATTCATCCAACTTAAATTAATCCCCATCATAGCCTAATTTAATCTAAACTAGCCTAAACTTAATTATGCCAATGTGGATTAGGCTCTAATTACCTATCCAATTATTTCCTTCTAATTTGTTTAAATTACTAATTCAGACATGTTCAATTCATATTTATACATATATGTTCACAATAACACAATTCAAATATCACCCGGCTCATAATTAACACATAATCACGTGATCAAAATAAAGCACATAATTAGCTTAATTAATTAAGGAGGTGGTTGTCACAGAGGTGTCCATTTGCTTGATCATGTGAGGACGATAAATGTGGAAGGTTTGCGGTGCCCATTGGCCATCCGTATGAGGACGGAGAAATGTGGAGTTAAGTGGAATGATTTGTATTGGATCATGAGGTTGGAAAATTAATGTCTATAAGTAAAGGAATATGATTATGCATGATTTAAATCAAATGTTTATATACGTGGTTAAATATATTCTCTACTGGACAATTGCTCATTCCTATCTAACAAATTTTCAGAACTTGGTGAACCGCAACCACCCAAATGAAGAAGAACCTGTCCAACTCTCTTATTTAAAAAGTCAATGATATTTTGAATGTATAATGTAATTGTTAAACTTTTAATTCATTTTGAAATCATGGGCCCTTTTTTTTTCCATTAAAGACCATGTATTTAATATTGGACACCGTGGGCATTTTGTTAAACTTTCCTTATCTTTTGTAACTATGAATGCTTGAATATATACTTGCAACCTTGAAATTATAGGTCAATTAGAAAGAGAAACTTTAGGATTTGTGGTGAATTTGAGTTGAATATTATACGTACATCTCTGTTGTGTTGGATAGTCTTTAGTTGCTGATTTTTAGAGCATTACAAAAAAAATCATTGTAATTTCAAGAAAAATAGTAGTTTTTACCTAGGAAGCACTTCCCTTAGACCACCAAATACTTAGTCATCCACCATTATTAGTTGACAACATATCATATATCTCTTCATTGCATATCTCTAAGACAATGACTTGAACAAATGTCCCAACTCCTACATTTTCTTCATCTCCTTCACCCAATATATCCTTTAGAGATCTATACACAATCCCCTACTGCTTTGCACAACCAAACATGGTGTGACTCTTGCCTTACCTAGTTGGCCCGTACATCATCATTGTGCATTTAGCCCCCAATTTCACACCATTAATTGAAATATATAATCTCCTTTTGGTTTTCTGAGGAAGATGGTGTACAAGAAGAACAAATTGGAATCTTATAACTCTGTCATAAAGTTTTCTTCTTTTCTTTTTTTCTTTTTGTTCCATTACTATTTGTTTCCTCTTCCTTGTAAACAGTCTTCTTTTTTTTTTCAATCCAAAATTAAAAAAATAAAAAGAAAAAAAACTTGGGTGGCCACTATTTTTTGCAACTGATATATAACATTCCCTCAAAGATTAGTCTTTCAAACTTATTTTGATGCATTCTATTGTTTAACATAAGTACGATTTGGGGCTCATTCAACTTTTACTATCAAAATTTTTGGAAAACCCAAAAGTATCACAAACAACATCATTGATATTTATTCAATCACTGCTTTTTTTTCTTTTTTAACCTATGAACCTAGACAATCAAAAATAAATAGAGAATGGACAACAGGAATGGGTTTTATTTTATCATCTAAAATTGCACCTAAAAATAGCTCATGAACAGGTAATTTAAAAAAATAAAAAATGAAAACTATTAAACTCAATCTGGGCACTACCAAAGCTCATAAATTGATGTGAAACACATGAGCATTGTCCAGTTTTGTTTGAACATTTTGCCAAACACATGGTAAGCAAAAGGGTCAGAAGACAACAACAAAAACAAGCATGGACAGATTTTGTTTGAAAAAATTTTCAGGCACATGGTGAGCAAGAGGGTGAAAAACAACAACAATTACAAGCATAAACCAAACAACAGCAATACATACACTACCATCAACAACAAAAATAACCCCAATAAATTACACTAATTAGAGTGAAATAGGGAAATCTTCATTCTGGCTAAAAAAAAAAAAAAGCCCCAATAAATTACTTGTTCCTTTAATCATTTTAGAGAAACCCATTTCAATCATTGGTTCATTGATTTCAAATAAATCAAAACCCTACACCATAAAAAAGAAAACCATAGAGGTAGAGTGGAATGGGGAAATAGAGAAAGAGAGACAGAAAAACAGAGCCGAGAGGGAGAGAGATAAAGAGAGTAAGAGAAAACCTCAATGTCGAAGCGATGTGATGCAATGCGAGACGAGGAGCTGCGAGGTGAGTGATAGCAGTGGTGGTGTGCGATTGTGGAAGATCAACGGTGAGCGATGGAGGGTAAAGTGATGGTGAGTCATTCGTGAGAGAGAGGGAGGACAAGAGTCAAGAGTCTTGTTTTTGTTTAGGTAGATTGATAAAAACAAATATGAAAAAAGTAAAAGAATAAATGAATTGCCTTCAAATTTGAAAAACTTCCCCACCAAAAGTTTGTTATCAATGCCAACCAAACAAAATTTGGTCGCCTATTGTAGCACTTTTGGCAACTAAAGGTATTTTGGTCACCCTAAAGAAATATTCACCGACCAAATTTTTCATCACCAAAAATAAAAGTAAAATTTATGCTTTTTATTTAGCGATTAAATTATTTTAGTAGACAACAATTACCTTACAACGATTAAAAGTTTTTTAGTTACCAAAAATGAATATTTGCCAACCAAAACTTTGCGCACCAAAGTTTAATAGCATACACTATGCTAGCTTTTTGGTGACTAAATTTATTTTAGTAGGCAAAAACTGGTATACCATGGCTAACAAAAATTTTAGTAGCCTAAAACATGATCTAATGCTGGCTAAAACAATTTTTAGTCGCCAAAAGTCGCATATTTAGTGACTAAATTTTTTTAGTCGCCAATAATTAAGATATAGCTACAAAAAAAATTTAGTAGTTGAAAACCATACACTACAAGAATTTTCACTTTTGGTGACTAAATTTTTAGTCGCCAAAAATCAATTTTTAGTCGCCGAAGGGCTTTAGCGGTTAAATTTTTTGGTCGCAGGATTAGTAGCCGAAGAGTAGTCGGGAAAGCTAATTGGCGACTAAACTTATTTTAGTCGCCAAATGTATTCATTTGCCGACTAAATATTTAGTCGCCAAAAGGTTGGAAAAAAACTTAAATAGCACATTTTCGGCTACTAAAGTTTTAGTCGCTTAAAGTGTTATGTTTTTAGCTATTAAAATTTTAGTCGGCAAATAGTTTGTGTTTTGGCTACTAATATTTTAGTCGGCAAAAGTGTTATGTTTTTGGCTACTAAAGGTTTAGTTGCCTAATGTATTATGTTTTTGGCTACTAAAATTTTAGTCGGCAAATAGTTTGTGTTTTGGCTACTAATATTTTAGTCGGCAAAAATTTTATGTTTTTGGCTACTAAATTTTTAGTAGGCAAAAGTTTTTTTTATTCTTCAGCTTTTGTTTTTAGCTACGAAATATTTTAGTCACCAAATGATTGACTTTTTTTTGCTATAAAACTTTTAGTTGCCAAATGTTTGATTTTTTTTTGCTACAAAACTTTTGGTCACCAAATGTTTGATTGTTCTTTTGGCTACAAAGTTTTTAGTCGCTAAATGTTTGATTTTTTTTTTTTTTTGGCTACAAAACTTTTTGTCGGCCAAACTATTTTTCTAATTTCTTTTTAGCTACTAATTATTTAGTCGCTAAAAACATGATCTTATGTTTTATCACAAAATTATAATTTCTTCACAACCTGTCTATATTTCATACAACCTGTAATACGTATGTAAACAAAATAATACGTATACTATCAATCATTCCACAATCTGCATCCGTATACAAAAAATTAATAACTTTAAATGTCAAAGTCCATACAAACCAACTATTGTCTAAACTAAAATAATAATTCCATACAAAATATAGAATCATACAAAAATCAAAGCCCTCCGTATACAAAATATACTTTCAGAAAAGCAGAGGAAGACATAGTTAGCAGGATTATACAAAAGTGTCAAGTGTCCTCCACAAACAAAAATGTAGACTATCCACAAGTCCATGCCAAAAGCCATCTACAAAAAATAAAAATAAAAAAACAATTGCATCCATTACAAAATATCAATTCAGAAAAACATAGGAAAAAGGCTCTAATGACATGCATTTAAGGTAGAACAATCTATAAAAACATTTTTTTGAAATACAATCATATGTATGTATTATGAAAGATTTATTTCAAACTTGATTTTAATTTACAAATAATACAATTTTAGGAGCATACCTCTTCATAAAATAAATTTTTATGAGTAGAATGTGAAGGTAGTAAATTTATTTTAACTCTTCTTCATTCTCATTTTCCTAATCAAAGTAAAATGATTGAGTAATCTACGGGGTTATCACCATAACCATATCATGCTTTCTTAATACGTTTACCACCCAAATGACCACCGTGTATGATGAAACAATGGCATCATTTACAATGAAAATGTTGAACATTTATTGGATGTCAAATTCTCCCTTTTTCGAATAAGTTTAAGTCGTTTCCGGCTCTAACTCCCAAACTACGTGTTGTAATGACATTCTGTCTGTTTTCAGAAGTCCTATATGTCACGGGGAAGCTGGCCATGACATCCCTATGGTGGGGCCTGTTTCGATTTTTCGTTCCCTTAACGACCTTTTTCGGTTAAGCTTAAGGCATTTTTGGCTCTAACTCCCAACCTACACATGCTAATTACATTCTGTTTGTTGTCACAGGTCCTATTTGTCACGGCGAAGGTGGCCGTGACATCCGTACGGTAGTTCGGGGGCTGATTCGCATTTTTGCCCCCTTAACGCCCTTTTTCGGTTAAGTTTAAGGCATTTTCGACTCTAACTCCCAACCTAAACGTGCTAATTACATTCCAACTGCTATCACAGGACCTATTTTCCACGGGGAAGGTGGCCATGACATCTGTATGGTAGTTTTGAAGCTGTTTCGCATTTTTGCCCCCTTAACGCCCTTTTCGGTTAAGTTTAAGGCATTTTTTGCTCTAACTCCCTACCTACACGTGCTAATTAAATTCCATCTGTTGTCACAGGTCCTATTTGTCATGGGGAAGATGGCCGTGATATCCGTACAGTGGTTCGGGGGCTGATTCGCATTTTCGCCCTCTTCACGCCCTCTTTCGGTTAAGTTTAAGGCGTTTTCGACTCTAACTCCCAACCTAAATGTGCTAATTACATTCTGTCTATTGTCACAGGTCCTATTTGCCACGGGGAAGTTGATTGTGACATCCCTACGGTGGTTCGGAAGCTGTTTCATATTTTCGCCTCCTCAACGCCCTTTTTCAGTTAAGCTTAAAGCGTTTGTGGCTCTAACTCCCAACCTACACGTGCTAATTACATTCTGTCTATTGTCACAGGTTCTATTTGTCATGGGGAAGGTGGCCGTGACATCTGTACGGTGGATCGGGGGCTAATTCGCATTTTCGCCCCCTTAACGGCCCTTTTCGATTAAGTTTAATGCGTTTTCAACTCTAACTCCCAAACTACGTGTGCTAATTATATCCCATCTATTTTTACATGTTCTATTTGTGACAGGGAAGGTGGCCGTGACATTCGTACGGTGGTTTGGGGGTTGTTTCGTATTTTCGCCCTCTTAACGCCCTTTTTTGATTAAGTTAAGGCGTTTTCGGCTCTAACTCCCAACCTACACGTGCTAATTACATTCCGTCTGTTGTCATAGGTCCTATTCATCACAGGGAAGGTGTTCGTGAGAGTCACATAGTGGTTCGGAGGCTATTTTCAATTTTCGCCCCCGAAATGCCCTTTTTTGACTAAGTTTCAAGCATATTCGGCTCTAACTTCCAACCTACAGGTCCGAATTACATTTCGTCAGTTGTCACAAGTCCTATTTGTCATGGGGAAGCTGTCCGTGAGAGCCACATGGTGGTTTGGGGGTTGTTTTGAATTTTAGCCTCCGGAATGCCTTTTTTCAACTAAGTTTAAGGTGTTTTCAGGTCTAACTCCCAGCCTACAAGTCCGAATTACATTCCGTCAGTTGTCACAGGTCCTATTTGTCAAAGGGAAGCTATCCGTGAGAGCCACACGGTGGTTCGGGGGTTGTTTTGAATTTTCACCCCCAGAATGCCCTTTTTCGACTAAAACTCCTGGTGGAGCCTTGCTCCTTGCTCTGACACCGCCCTCCCGCTTTCGCTCTCAACTTTAAACTCTTCTATAGGGTGCTCACTCCCCGTCCTCCATCCTGTCCCCACTCTCACTCCCAATCCCAATCCCGCCCCCACTTTGTGCAACTACAACTAAAACCCTTCTTTAAAATCTAATACTGATTTCCATCAATTGTGGGGGTTAAGGAATCAAAGACCGGTCAAGGTGGAACCACCTGAGGGAGTGAACCAAATAACCTTGATGATTGCTCCTTTAGCCTTCAAGCCACAAGTCCTCCAATGATCTTAAACGAGGGTTCATATCCTTACTTCCAGTCTACGCGATTATGGTGGTGATAAAATTGTAGAGTGTTTCTGTTCATTTGTGTATTCTGGGTATTCTAAACACCAAAAAGTTGATTCCAAATATTTAAAAACTGTTTACACAAAAATGAAAACAATATGAAAACAATGGGTATTTTTGAACTTTTCATTGTTTTTGTTACTGAAATACAAACAATGAAAGAAAAAATGATACCAAACATGTTGGATTTTAAAATTATTTCCTTGTGTACTTCTTGGGCCTACCCTAGGGATGAAAAATCCATGGTAATGCTGATGTATTTTATCCAACTTCCTCATATCTGTTGGTTTGATTATGTTTCTTAACATTTCTTTCATATTACATAGAACTTCAGCATTCCTATGCAAAGAAATGTACAGGCATTACTAAGAGAACACAGTGTTTAGAAAACTGAGTATGAGGGCAAGCACACATCCCATACCCACGTTTATTGAGGTTATCTAATCATAAACCTCTTGCAAGTTACCAATTCTTCACATCAATTACTTTTGGGCAGTACAGAACATATGCTTATAGCAATAGAATATCAGACCAACATTGGTGTGTAAGCATAAACAAACAACATAAGCACAATTCTAGAGTAGCAGGAAAATTAATAGCTAGAACCATTGAAGAAATTAATCTTTAGAAATTTTTAGCAAGCATTTATGATGAGCATTCCACATAATTAAACCTCAAGCAGCAGTTCCAGAACCAGAAAACAAAAAAGAAATGAAAACAAATAGTAGAAAAGAAAAGGTACCACGGCAGATTGAATACCACAATAACGTGGATCTCCAAGAAGGTCAACAAATGATATGTGGTCATCTGACAATCTTGCCCCTCCTGCTTGCTCCTCTATCATAGAATAAGCAATCTACAATTAAATGATAATACAATATTAACCCGCTAGATAATAAACCCATTGTGTTTGTCAGTCCCAAACTGCTTCAAGGAGTGAATATCAGTCACTTCAAGATACAAGACCTCAAACTTATATTAGTCTAATTATGAAAAGCATACTTGAATAAAGAATGAATAACGAAACAAAAGCACAGAAATGTCAAATGAAAGGAGAAACAGTTTCATAATAAAACCAGCCAAGTATAGGTTGGCCCTAAACGTCAAGGGGCTTCTGAGGCCATCAAATCATGAATCTATTCTCAACCGCCTGGGGGGAGGGGGGGTGGGGGGGACGTTATGACCTCTGGATCCAACAGGTGCTGGACTCCTACTGGTAGCAAAAAGGGTTTCTGACTGCACTCATCATATTCCAATTCAGAAAGAGTTTTGCACACAGCATATAACTCATTAGGCCAATAATAAGCATTATTGGACCAACAAGGTAATTGAATTGTAAAACCATGAAAGTGCCACATTATTTTTCTACAAATGTGAAGCTGGGCGTGTACCTTACAATTGAACCCAAAAGGAAAGCAGATTTTTTTTTTTTTTTTAACAAGTCAAATAAGTTCACTGTTAACTTTGGCAAGTCTAGTACTGAATAAAGCATAAAAAAATCAAAGATTACATGATGTCTTTTCCATAAGAAGCTGGAAGCCTAAATTGACTTTCCCCTTCACCCAATAGGAAAAAGGAAAAAAAAAAATCTCCTTTTCATAGCAGTGATATGTCTGAGTAATGCATAAAAATATGATCGACTGAAGCAAAATGCAAATAAAACGAAAAAGGGGGTGAGAAAATGGAAAGAAAAGAAAAACAACAGTCCCATCCAATAATCTTTGATAATGAGGATTGACCTGGGTATCCACAACATTGTTCAACTTGATGCCAAATATATGTTTATATATATATATAAAGAAAAGAAAAACACGCATGAGCAAAGAAAGTCATTCACAGAGGACTTGTTTAATACTGGACCTCAAAAAGGTCATGTATCTAACAATTCACATAATGTATAGCTAAGGAATCAAACAGCATTTATTCATTCAAGCCTACTAAAAATTTAGTTGCATTACAACATATGTACATAGAGGCAGGTATAAGCATTAGACGAAACCTGGCAGCCTGGTCTCATGACAAGAACTGGTCTCCCATGCTTGACTGCATAATTTGACCTATACATTTATGTTTAATAGCAATTAAAACCCATTATTTAGAGATATATCATAAACATTGATGAACAATAATATCCTTAGTTTTGATTCTCAAATTCAGGTCTTTTGTTCTCATTCTCCATTTCAACCCTCTATCTCATTCTCGTAATGTTGTTATGTCTTCACAATTTGAATTCAAAATTAACTCTATCACTTAAGATTTGTTAAAATTAAAACAATTTAATATTTTTTTTAAAAAAAATTAAATAACCTCCATTTGACTTAAATGACGACTCAACCACAACATTAGAAGAGCGAGACAGATAGAACAGAAAATTGGTTGAAATCTGCTTGGTCTATGATTTTGCTCCTATTTTCTTTACATTGGTTGAAATCTTCTTGGTCCATAATTTGTTTTAAACATGATTTTGGTGTTTTTGTATTGATGCATTCTATGTGTTTGTTGAAAGTCCACATAGAAAGATTTTGTTTGTTAAGACAATTGTTATGTGTATGGTACCTTTATTTCATTGTTGAGAAATGGTGAAGTTTATCACAGAAACCGAACTGTAATGAAGAAATTAATGTAAGCTGGATTCAATTTAGGGATGGAAACAAAATAGAAACAGTTTCTTCACAAAGACAAAGTAGAAGCAGAAGCTAAGAACAGAGAACTTACCTTGTCTACAATGAAAATCTCTAATCCATTAAACAAAAATTAAATTGTTTGAACATTAAACAAAAACCAATGATGGACTACCAGACTGAAGGTCATTCACTAAGCATTTCATTGAGGCATTTTATCATACACTTGCAATGCAAAATGTAAGTGTAGAGAGAATTACACATGCTTCCAATTATCACACATGCTTTCAATTTACCATTTCAACAAGATGATTTTTCTTTCAAAATCACAACAGAACTCAGCAAGTCTATTTTCATAACATTCTTCATGACAGGACTTTTGTTCTGTTTTTCAAAAATCCTTTCCATTTATTCTTACACTTACAAAATTCCTCTCCATATGCATCATGAAAGGAGTTGTTCTGTTTTTGTAAAAGGGATTAGAATACTGATGCATATCATGTATGCCTAACAACAAGTCTATTTCAGCAAGTAAACAATGATCAAAATTCCTCTCCACAATTGAGTTGATAACAATGATCAAAATTCAATGTTTTTATAACAACAAAATGCAATTCTACAAGCAAAATTGGTCTTGGTTTCATCTAAATTATTTCAAAATCAACACAATGAACATCATCTAAATTATTGAATATATATTCAATGCTTTTAGTCGCCTATTCTACAACTTTTGGCAACTAAAAAATGTTTAGTTGCCAAATTTGGTCGCCAAAAGTATAAATTGTTGTAGTGGTTGGAGATTTTGGTGAAAATTGTGTGCTGATAAGGTTGTTAGGTCTCCAAACTTCTGATATTTGATTTTTCTAAATTTTTTTTTTTCCCAGATTTGTTTTAGTTGCAATATATAGATGAATTGTTGCAATGAGAAATTTTTTTACCGCTATGAGATGTATCTGGTGTGGATAACTTTCATGGGTATATATATATATGAGAGTATAGGTTGATATTTTTATTATATGTTTAAATTAAGTTGTTAATTTTACGTTGTTTTTCATAATAGAAAAAATAGTTGCATGCTTGCTATTGATATTTTTGTTGGGACAAATGCATATATAATTTTTATAATAAATATTCATTTGCAATGTCATTGAAAACTATTTGCAACACTAACAAGACGGTCGCTAAAAATAATAATCAACTTTTTTATTTTTTTATTTTTTTGGGCGATAGCAAAATAACAAACGCCAAAAGTATGTTAGGCGGTTGCAAATAATTTGTGACCGTTACTTTACTGTCGCAAAAATGTATTTGTCATTCTCATATTTTGCATCCCCCATTTGTTGTCACATGACCGTCGCAAAAAGTTTTTTGTGACTGTATTTTTATTATTTACTATGGCTTATAATAGTCATAAAAAATATTTTTTTAGTAATGTTAGTGGGACAGCCCCTATGAAATTTTTTTAAGACTATGGGTGGTTATCTCAGGTTATAGGTTGTTGCCCATAGCAAGGAGTCACCAAAAATGTAGGTTGTCGGGTTGATAGTGGCAAGAGATTATGGGATACCAATCAAACCAATGTCATACTTCAAAATTGGCCTAGTGCCCTTATCTTTGACATTCCCTAGTTTCATTAACTGACAATGTTGTAGCTTATCAATTTCAATTTATTTACGCACGTAACCTACTTTCGTTGATTAATGAAATAGTTTCTTTTACCTTTCATTACATTTAAGTTCTACACTCACTCATAAATAAGAAATAGTGAAATCTTCTTTTTTGAGGCAAAGAAATAACCTCGGTAGTATTTTTTCCCTTTGATCACTAGCTTTTTTGTTTGTTCTTAGAAGTTAAATTGAGTGCATCGCTCACATTGGATTGTAATTCGATCCTGGCACATCTTATAGCGATCCCGGTTGCCCCTTTACTGTTCTGTTGTATTCCGGACTCGGTTCTGTAAAGTTGGTAGTTGTATCTATCTTGTTGTCGTCCTTTAATTCCGATTGATTGAGTTTTAGGATGTTTTGGGCAGGGTTGTTACAGGTTGGTTAGGCCTTGGTTTCAATTCCTTGTTGCCCAGTTTTTAGGCAGTCCGCTCGAGCGGGTCTTCTTGCGCTCGAGCGGGGATTGCACACTCCCAGTTTTTCGTGTCCCTGCAAAACTTCTGCAGGTGTGATTTCTACGCTCGAGCGGGTTTCTTTACCCTCGAGCGGTAGCGCTCGAGCGGGTTTATTGGCACTCGAGCGGGTAGTACATTTTTGGTGTAAGTTTTGGGAGGGGGAAATCTACGCTCGAGCGGACTGGTTTTCGTGCTCGAGCGGATGTGCTTTGTTCTTGTGTCTTGGCGCTCGAGTGGGCCTTCTTGCGCTCGAGCGTGTCCAGATTTTTGTTCTTGACGCTCGAGCGTTGTGTTCTCCGCTCGAGCGGGAATGTCGTATATCAGTTGGCAGCTGGGCATTTTAAAATCACTTTTTACATTCTCTCTCTCTCTCTTACTTTTCCAAAAAGCCATTTGAGAGCTCCTCTCTCTAAAACCATAACTTCTCTCTAAGTATTGATCTAGCTAGGGTGTTTTCCTCACCTTGGGTCTTCACAAAAAGGTTGTTGATCGTCGAGGGCTATCTTTTGATCCGAGAAACTCGTGGTTTGGAGCAACTTCGTTTTCGTCATCTTCTCCTTCGAGTGTCATCTTTTGAGGTAGGGATTCCTACTCACAACTATGGGTTTTGACCTAGATATTTGGGTATTTTGTTAAATGTGTTGATTTTGGAAAGTTAGGGTTTGAAAATGTTGAAAGGGGATTTTGTTATTTTGATTCAAAAATATGTATTTTGAGTTTCAAAATAATGATTTTGTTGTTGGTTGTTGATATGTAGGCCATTGGGTCAATATTGGGAAATGGGGTAGACAGCCCTAATTGGTTGTATAAATTAATTGGTATGATTAATTTGAGAAAATTGTGGTTATATGGAATTGAGTTGTAAATAATGAAATTGCCTCATTATATGGTTGAATAGTGGAGTCAGATTTGTTAATCGCTCATTTTTGAAAATATTAATATTTTATCTGTTAGAGCTTTTATTATCTGTTTAGAAATAATTGCTTGGACTACCGGTGGAGGGTAGTTTTGATTGTTGTAGACAATGCATGATGATTAGGCAAACTAAAACTAATCAATTGGATATGTCATAGAGTGTGGCAGTTGATAGAATACATTAATGTTATGCATTGATTGATTACGTATATGACCTTTGTGTATATATGTTGTGTGTGGGGGAGGAGATAGGGGATGTACTCCACGGTTTAGGGGAAGATAGGGGATGGAGCTCTAAACCGAATGTTGTTTGGGAGGAGATAGGGGATGGACTCCACTGATACAGCTCATATGCTTGTCAAATAATGTGTTGATATAGCTCATATGCTTATCTTTGGAAGTGTTGATACAGCTCATATGCTTGTCATTGGGAGTGTTGATATAGCTAATATGCATATCTGTTGAAATGTGGATACAGCTTGTATGCTTATCTGTTGAGATGTTGATACAACTAATATGTTTATCTACTGTAAAATGAGAAACGTTTAATATGAGTCATTGTCTCATATAAGTGGTTGGCCAGGTTCTGAGCCATTGATGTAAATTGTGAAAATTGACAAGAAATGAAAACTGAAATGAAACATGAACATAGTGGTCATGTCACACCCTCAAAATAAACTCATCATAACCATAACATTAACATGCATTTATAAAAGAAAATGAATCATTTGAGTTATTCATCAGAGTATTCTTATTGAAAGACATCACATGTAACATCCTGCAACATCAAAATAAGTGCCCTAAGGGCTTACATCTTTCCAAGCTAACACTTGGACACAAAAAGGATGAGTGCTAACTCATTTACAAGATAAGCCCTAGGCTTGAATGTTTACATGAAATCTCAAAAAAAAAATAACAAAATCAAACATATAACTAAAGACAAGTCTTCAAAATCCCAAACATCAAATCCTTCCAGGCTAAGTCCGGGGAGGTTGCTTATCACCTGAACCTGAAAATGATGTTCCCATAAAGGGTGAGCCACAGCCCAGTAGAAAAATGCTAAACCAAATATAAGCATTGAATAAAGCTATAGCATTCAATAGATGGTTAACTAAGATAATCAATTTTATCATTAAACAGTCTCATGACACTAATGTCTAAGACACATTTCACTTTCCATTATTATCAACATGGCTCAGAACCTGGCCAACTTACAACAGTGAATTGTATATCATATTCACATTACTTCCAATATCAACAAAACAAACGAGACTCATGCTCATATCAAAACACTTCATACTTCCCATTTGATACACATTTTAGTGCTGTATCAATAATCATGTAAAAACACATCAATATAATAAGCACACATAAAAATGGTGCTAATGGAGTCCATCCCCTATCTCCTCCCAAACAAAATCCGGCTTAGAGGTCCATCCCCTATCTTCCCCTAAACCGTGGAGTACATCCCCTATCTCCTCCCACACAAAACAATGTATGCATACACATAACATATACAACACACAATCAATACACATAATGTCTGTATTAATTCAGCAGTCAATATTGATGACTTAATCAATGATTAGTTTCAGTTATCCCTAATCCACATGCAGTGTCTACAACAAGCATGACTATCCTCCACCGATAGCCCACAACAGTTATTTCTAGATTTGGAAATAAACATACCATCAATTCAATAGGCGGATGATTTACATTATCCAACTACACCATTTAACCAATAACTTTCCCAATTTCATGAATTTAACCAAATTCCCCAATTCCCTTAAATTAATTATACAAATTAATTAATTAACACAACTAGGGTTTCTCCCAAAACTATCAAAGTATCCCCAACATATCAAAATACCAAAACTTAGAACAAAACTTATAGAATGGAGTAGGAAATCCCTACCTCGAAGAAAATAATCCGTATAGAGAAGATGGAGATGAAGACCAAAGACCCACGTGCTCCAAATCCCAAGTTTCTCAGATTAAAACAAAGCTCTCGCGAAGCTCTACCTTTCTTCCAAAGGAACTAGGGTAGAAGACCACCGGAAATAGATCAAATCTTGGAGAGAAGGTAAGAGTAGAGAGAGAAACTCTCAAGGGGCGGTTTTTAAAAGTTAAGAGATGAAAAGTAGGTCAAAAAGTGATCAGAAAAGTGAAATCACGGACTGATGTAGTCGACTCTACGCTCGAGCGTAGAAAGCCCCGCTCGAGCGTAAGACACAGAATCATGCTCGAGCGTGAAGAAAGCCGCTCGAGCGTCGATTGCACCCTTTCAGAAGTTTTGCAGGCGCTGCACCCGCTCGAGCGTCAAACTCCCCGCTCGAGCGGAGGAGCAAAAACAAGGGATCACGCTCGAGCGTAAAAACTACCGCTCGAGCGGAAGAACTGCAGAGCAAAGTACTGGGAGATGGAAAATCCCGCTCGAGCGTCAAAACTCCCGCTCGAGCGGAGAAGCAACAACGAAGGGCCCGCTCGAGCGTTAAAACCTCCGCTCGAGCGTGAAGGCCAAAATCTGGGCATCACCTATTGGCATCAAAATTCAACCAACCTGTACCAGACCCGTCCAACACAACCTATACTTCAAATACAAAGAGATTAAAGGATAACAACAACCAATAAATAATGACAGGATATACGGAGCCTAAGTCCGGATACAATAATCTAAAGAGAAAAGACCGGGGTCGCTATAGGTCATGAAATGGAAATGGATTATGAATTGGTTTATGAAAATTGAACATTTATCAATTGCTAATATCTTAGTCATTGCTCATATTGTGTTTAGCATATCTCTACTGGGCATTGGCTCACCCTTTATGGGACATTATTTTCAGGTACAGGTAGTATGCCACCTCCAAGGACATAGCTTGGATGATGATGAGAGTTGAAGACTCTTTCTTTTGTTTATTTTGATGTGTTACTTGTAAATTCAAGCGAAGGGCTTAATATGTATTGAGTTAGTACTCTTCTTTTGTAACCAAGTGTTAACTTGGAAAGCTGTAAGCCTATAGGGCATTTGCTTTTGTTGTTAACATGTAATGTAGTTGTAAGAATTACTCTGATGAATAGAAATGGTGGATTTCTTTTGTATCAATGCATGTCTAAAATGTCGGTTTAATGCTATTATTTTGAGGGCGTTACACATCTGCATTTTTATTTTACACGTTAGTCATCAAAAAGTTAAAAAGTTAATATAAGTTATCATCACACTCTCTACTTTTCTGTACATTTTTTTATAAAATATCAAAAAGTCAACTAAAATAGCCAATTTCCAAACAGGGCCTAATTGTTTTATTTCGCACGATAAACAAAATAACAAAGTTATCATTTAAAAATCCAAAATTTAGTTACCTTGGACATAAATTTTGAATTTTTATTTTAGTTTTTTAATTGTTGAAGATGTTGGGGGTGATGATGGTAGCGAAAGCAGCAGTAATTATGGTAGTAAAGGGCGGTGGTGGAGGTGTTCACAATGCTAGTGGTAGTAGTAGTGGCGTGATTAGGGCTGAGCAAGGAATCCGTGAAATCCGTAATCCGATCCAGTCCAGTCCAATCTGATAGGTTTGGATTGGTTTTTTGAATCCACGGTTCGGTTCCGGATTGAAGAATTAAAAATCCGTAATTCACGGATTGGTTCTGGATTGAATCCCACGGTTCTGGATTGGAATCGATCCGGACCGTATACAAATAGTCTATATTTTTATTATACATCCTCCCCCATAGTATCTTCTCCTATTCTATGTAAAATCTAAAGTCAAACCTAAAACCGTATAATATCTTCTTTTATTACTTTTGTTTGTTAGTTTTAAGTTTTAATTTGCAATGGTCTAAATACTTATGGTGAAACCAGTTTTCTTATGGTTGTTTAAATTCTAGAACAGCATGTCGTTATTATAGAAAAACATGTTGCTATTATGGAACTAATATAGCGCTATGTTTATATTTTTATGAAATTCAAGTGTTATATATATATATATATATATTTGTTATTTAATTATGTGAATCCGTGGTCCTAAACCGATCCAATCCGTATTTAAATGGATTGGTTCGGATTGGTTCCATGATTTAAACGGATTGGATTGGTTCCAATTTTTCAGGAACCGTAAATAACGGATTGGTCCTGGTTTTACTCCAATCCGGTCCAATCCAGACCATGCTCACCCCTAGGCGTGATGGTACTCATTAGATGAGTATAAATAGTTATCCTAATCTATTCCATTTAAATTTGTTCATAAATTTAGACCAATTTAAATAAATTTTAATTGATTGTAATTGAACCAATTTATAATGAGTGATGCTAGGGATCTCAAATAATCTATTAAAATTTCTACTAAACCCCTCACATGGGTGTGGGACCCACACACGTGTGGGTTTGTATAGGTCCCACACCCATATAAGAAGTTTGGTAAAAAATTGTTAGAAATGGTTGGGAAAATTCTGGGTAAAACCAAAATTTGTTCCTAAGTTTGGTCTATTTTTTAGGTGGGCCCCGTGCGTCGATTTTCACGGGTCAAAGTGGTAACGCATTGTATGCCGCGTTGTGATTCACGTGGTATATTTGGTTGCTCAAAATCATTATCGAGTGAATAAGAAATTGAAGCCAAAGTGTGCTCCATAGAAATGGAGTTTTGGTGGAAATTCCTTAAGGTTGGAAAATGGCTTGTCCCACATTGATTTGGTAGGAACTTTTGAATGGGTTTATAAGGCATGGGATTGGAACTTGGGGTGTGCCCCAAGGGGTACCCAAGTTTTGTAGAGAGGGAGGTTAATTTTGAACCCTTTGTTGTGTCCAAAATAATTCTGCATCTATTCTCTTCATATTGTTGCATTTAATTTTTGTGAGAAAGAGTATATACACTAAGTGTGTTCATTGAACAAATAAGTTGTAGTAATGCATTTATTTGTTGTTGATCATTTCATCTTGGGAGATAGACGTCCATATTCTGAAAACACCGTGGAGAGGACGAATCTGTCTTAAGGAGACAGTGTCAAACACTGGACTTGATCATATTATTATTCGAAGATATTAATCAAGTAAGTTATTTATTTATTTTCTGTTTTGTTATTGTTTATTTAAATCAAATTTTAATTTTGTTTTTGTAACAAAATAAAATCTGTTTTTATTTATTTAATTCTTTTTCTAATTTGATTTTTGTAATCAAACATTCATTCTCCTTTCCTATTTTTCTTTTATATTCTGTTTGTCGTTTAGTACCCAAATAGAATAACTAATTTAAATACAGTGAAGATTGTCCAACAATCTTAAGACATATTATTTTTGTATCTTTATTGTATTTAATTTTCTGTGTTTAACAAAGTGATATTCTGGTTGGAAAATACAAATAGTATTTATAAACTATTTGACAGATAGTAGTAATATACTGTCTATTTTCTTTGACAACTAGTAGTTATATACTGGTGTCATTAACAATTGCAGAATATTATTTGGTGTCATAGAAAATTATTGTGGCATTTTATTTTCTAGTTTTAGTAACAAGGAAAATTAAATTATTTTGTGTTATAATTTATTTTCTGGTTTTAGTAACTAGAAAATTAATTTTGTTAATTAATCATGTAACTTTGTGTCTCGGTCACAATCTGTATATTTTGTACGTGACTTACGATTTCGTTTGGAAGGCCACTTAATTTTGAACCCTTTGTGAAAAGGTGTTAGTTCTTTTGACTTTATCATAGTTCATCATGAGTATACATGGAAGTATTTGATTCTGGAGTTAAATATTAGTTTTACAAACTAATTTCATTTTTATTACGAAGAAACCTTTGTGGCAAGTTTATTTTCTTTATTGGTTTACTGATTCATTCTTTAATTTCTGTGTATGGATCCGCAGTCGTGAATAGTTTCTGCACATGAGTCGGAAAATATATATATATATATATTCACAAGAACATTTTAATGTATATATAATTAGCTTATTTATGCACAAATCAAACTGATTAAATAAATATATGTTTTGTCATTTTTGGAGTTTAAAGTTTAAAACGCGTTGGATTTTATTTATGGGTTGAGAATCTTTTTATCTCATGATGCAAGTTATGAGATCATGCATGATTAATTTATTTTTTTAATTCATTATTTTTAGTTGATGCGTTTGATATGCATGTATTGATATCAACTCAAGTTATTTCTTAAAAATAATTTCATGTGATTTGGAATGATAAATTGATATGTTGACTTTGTACATAAGCAGATTAATTTGAGTATTTCTAATCAATTTTGAATGGGTGTTTAAACACCAGAGAAATTTAAACATGAAGATGTATGTAGTTATATCGTTCCATTTAATTGGAAGCAAATTTAAGAAATCTTTTATGTTGATTATTAGTTTGTTTTGAATTTGTGACATGAGATGTCGTTAATTATTATTTTACTTGCGTAGTAGAATTTGTTAAACCATAAACCATTCTATTAATATGGGAGTGTATCTCTTGCATTAGATGAGATAACATAATTTTCTTTTGTCACAAATATTTGATTGTATCTCTTACAATCAAATGGGTTTTTTGAATTGTTTGATTCTTAGGCAAAAATTTTATGAGGATATGATTTTGTCAAAACATTAATTTTGATTTGTGTAGTCATAATTATTTTGGATTTTTCATTTGAAATTTATGAATCATGATTTGAAATTTATGAATCAAGCACATCATAGACAACAAGTGATGGATGTTATATTTTGATTTATATTAGAAGTGATAGGGGTGGTGAATATGATGCATCATTAAATGAATTTTGTGCACAACATGGCATTATTCACCAAACTATAGCACCCTATTCTCCTCAGCAAAATGGAATTGATGAAAGAAAGAATAGAACCCTAAAAGAAATGATGAATGTCATGTTACTAAGTTCAGGCTTACCACAGAACTTGTGGGGGGAAGCAATATTGTCTGCTAATTATGTTCTTAACAGAATACCCTACAAGAAAACCAACAGCACTCCTTATAAATTGTGGAAAGGTCGACCATCTTCCAACAAATACTTAAAAGTGTAAGGGTGTTTGACAAAAGTTGAAAAGACTAAGATTGGATCAAAAAAAGTAGATTGTGTGTTTATTGGTTATGCTCAGAATAGTAGTGCATATCGCTTTCTGATTTATTTATCAAAAATACCTGATATAAATGTGAACACTATTATAGAGTCAAGAAATGCTGTGTTTTTTGAACATGTCTTTCCTTACAAGAAAGGACAGGAATTAAGTTCACAGAAAAAAACTTATGATTGTACACAAAGTCAAGAGACTAATGACAATCAAACACAAGAGACTAGTAATGGTCTCGGCCAACAGGATTTAACTGATGATAAACCAAGAAGAAGTAAGAGAGCGAGAACATCAAAATCCTTTGGTCTAGATTTCCTAACATACCTGTTAGAAAATGAACCTTAATTTAAGGCAGCAATGACAGGTCCTGAAGCACCTTTGTGGAAAGAGGCTATTAATAATGAAATTGAGTCCATTATGCAAAACCATACTTGGGAATTAGTGGATCTTCCACCAGGTTCTAAACCTCTTGGATATAAATGGATATTCAAGAGAAAAATGAAGGCAAATGGTTCAATAGACAAGTATAAAGCAAGACTTGTAGTAAAAGGTTACAGACAAAAGGAAGGTCTGGACTATTTTGACACATATTCCCCTGTGACTAGAATAACATCCATTCGCATGCTTATTGATATAGCAGCGTTGTTTAATTTAGAGATACATCAAATGGGTGTTAAGACAGCTTTCTTAAACGGTGATCTAAATGAAGAGATCTATATAGAGCAACCCGAAGGGTTTGTAGTGTCGGGGCAAGAAAAGAAAGTTTGTCGGCTTGTAAAGTCTCTTTATGAATTAAAACAAGCACCTAAGAAATGACATGAAAAATTTGATCACGCAATGCTTACTAATGGGTTTAAGATAAATGAATGTGACAAATGCGTCTATGTTAAAAACACTGACCAAGGATATGTCATAGTTTGTCTTTATGTGGATGACATGCTTATCATTAGAAGCAGTCAAAACATGATCAAATCAACTAAGCAAATGCTTAACAGAAGATTTGATATGAAAGATATGGAGGTCGCAGATGTTATATTAGGAATGAAAATTACTAAAACATCTGACGGATATGCGTTATCTCAATCTCATTATATTGAGAAAATTCTTGATAAATTTATTAAATATGATTTGAATGTAGGTAGAACACCTGTAGACATCAGTCTTTATTTATCAAAAAATAAAGGTAATGCAGTGTCTCAGTTGAAATACTCTCAAATCATTGGAAGCCTAATGTACCTAATGAATTGTACTCGTCCTGATATAGCTTATGCTATCAGTAAATTGAGTAGGTACACTAGTAACCCCGAAGAAGACCATTGGAAGGCGATCATTCGGGTTCTTAGATATCTAAGATTCACCTGTGATCATGGTTTGAATTTTACTCGATATCCAGCAGTACTCGAAGGTTATTGTGATGCAAATTGGATATCGGATACTAAAGATTCAAAATCCATAAGTGGATATGTTTTTACTCTTGGAGGCGCTGTTGTTTCTTGGAAATCCACGAAACAAACATGCATCGCACGATCCACAATGGAATCTGAGTTCATTGCTTTAGACAAAGTAGGAGAAGAGGCAGAATGGCTTCGTCACTTCTTAGAAGACATTCCAGTGTGGCCAAAACCTGTGCCAGCTATTTGTATTCATTGTGATAGTTAATCAGTAATAGGCAAGGCACAAAATCACATGTATAACGGTAAGTCATGACATATTCGTCGTTGACATAATACCGTAAGGCAATTGTTGTGAAGTGGAATAATCTCAATAGATTATATAAAATCTAAAGAGAATAATGCGGATCCGTTAACAAAAGGTTTGACAAAAGAGCTAGTGCATAGTTCATCGAAGGGGATGGGATTAAAGCCTATTACATAAGAGTCATCATAATGATAACCCTACTTATATTACTGGAGATCCCAAGAACTAAGTTCAAAGGGACAACTAAGTTATGTGTGGCTCGCCAGAAATCACCAAGGGATTAAAATTCCTTACTCATTCCTATGGTGAGAGTGATATCTACAACATGTGTTCTATGCCGCATTGTGATATCTACAACATGGGAAATTCCTAAGTTTGGTCTATTTTTTAGGTGGGCCCGTGCGTCGATTTTCGCAGGTCAAAGTGGTAGGGCGTTCTATGCCGCATTGTGATTCACGTGGTATATTTGGTTGCTCAAAACCATTATCGAGTGAATGGGAAATTGAAGCCAAAATGTGCTCCATGGAAATGGAGTTTTGGTGAAAATTCATTAAGGTTGGAAAATGGCTTGTCTCACATTGATTTGGTGGGAAGTTTTGATTGGGTTTATAAGGCATGGGATTGGAACTTGCGGTGTGCCCCAAGGGGTACCCAAGTTTTGTAGAGAGGGAGGTTATGGGCAAAATGGGCTAGACCCATTGTACCAAAAAAAAAAAAAAATTCACCATGCGCGCCGTCGCCGCTGTCTGTTCAGTCGGGCGGGAGGGCTAGGCTGGGCCTGGGCTTGGGCGCGAGTGCGTGGTGTGTGGTTGGGCTTGTTCTGCCCAATACTAATCTTTTTGGGCCAAAAACATTTGAATTTAAATTTTATTTTTTGAAATAAAATCTGTCCGAATTTCTGTCCAGATTAATTTCAATTTTTGAATTCAAAATTTTGCACCTCTCCAGAATTTTGCATAGGTTTTAGACAGATCCGAATTTGTCCAGATTCAAAGCCAAAACCAGTTTTATCTATGCAACAGAATCGGGTGTATGTTCAAAATTCAAAACCAAACAGTGCCTTAAACAGATTTGAATATGTTTAATTCAAATTGAACAGGTACTATACCTGTTTAATTCAAAATGGAAAGCCACCAGTCCATCTATAAATAGACTAGCCCTCATTTGTTATTTAGATTCACTAAATTCGTCCAAAACAATTATGCATCTATTCTCTTCATATTGCTGCATTTAATTTTTGTGAGAAAAAGTGTATACACTAAGTGTGTTTGTTGAATAAATAAATTGTAGTGCTGTATTTATTTGTTGTTGATCATTTCATCCTGGGAGATAGACGTTCATATTCTGAAAGCATCGTGGAGAGGACGAGTCTGTCTTAAGGAGACAGTGTCGAACACTGGACTTCATCATATTATTATTCAAAGATATTAATCAAGTAAGTTATTTATTTATTTTCTGTTTTGTTATTGTTTATTTAAATCAGATTTTAATTTTGTTTTTGTAACAAAATAAAATTTGTTTTTATTTATTTATTTAATTCTTTTTCTAGTTTGATTTTTGTAATCAAACATTCATTCTCCTTTCCTATTTTTCTTTTATATTCTGTTTGTCGTTTAGTACCCAAATAGAATTAATTAATTTAAATACAATGAAGATTGTCCAACAAAAATTTGATAAATTATTTAAGATCCGTAGCATTTTCCATTTATAATTTCAGAGTTGAATTGGTCGCATTTATGGTGTTCATATAACATTTTCATAGCATTACTCTCAATTTAGTGAAAATTTAGTTTGATGAGACCACGTGTTTTACATATACCAGGAAAATTATAAATAAGTGGAACGATTTTAAAATAATTATATAAATGGAACAATTTAAAAATAATTAAGCTACAAGTAGCATACTTTTTTTTATGCAATTTTAACACACAAAAAAATTACACTAACACAAAAAACTTGCATCACTATTATATATAAAATTAATTTTCTACTGTGTCCAACTAAATAATAATAATAATAATAATAATAATAATAATAATAAAACACTAATCACAAAGGTTTGACCTATGGAGTTAGACCCTAAGGAGTTGAGATTTTAGAGGTCACTCTTAGGTGATGTTGGCACCATAAATCTGTAATTTTATTATTTATTATTTATATAATTGCAAGACATGTGGCACCTTCCTACTCATTTGGAGGTTATGAGAAGTTATAAAATGCGGAAAGATGATGTAGAACAAAGTGGAGAACATAGAGTATGAAGTGGAGGTTGAAGGAAGTTATAAAAAATCATGAAGTATGAATGGAGGAGGTGGAAGAGTGGATAGTTTTAGGTAGTTTTTTCCTATAAATGTTTGCCTATAAATAGTCATTCATAGCTACATTGTAAAAGGTCCAAAATTCAAATAAAAGACAATTGATTTTTATTTTTCTTATCATTTATATTTCCTGCACTTTATTTTATACACTTCATGTTCGAAACATATGAGTAGAGGTAAGTTCTCTGCACTTTATTTTATGCACTTCCTTTTCAAAGAATAGGAGTGGAGAAAAATTATTGGTTAGTTTGATTGTTCACTTAATCATCTTTCTCTGTCTCCCTCCTTCTTCTTTCAATTTTTCTTTTCTCTAAACTTGGCAATTTTGAAATCCTCTTCGTTAAGGCAAAAGAACTGTCAACGTAATCGCTTGATAATTAGCTGGAATTTAATCTGTAAACATTTTTCAATACTTGTTGGCATGCTCGCATTTATGATATTTCCCTCGTAGGAAAAATAAACCAACAATTTTTGACACGCCCAGTGAGACGTCAAGTGCAAGAAATGAAAATGAATTGGATTTGTCCATTTCAAAAAGCCTAGACGAAATTTTTTGTCGTAAACAAAAACTTTTAGATTTTCAAGAAGAGATCTATTTTCTTGATGAAACCAACTTCCATCTATTACAATATTATTTGGTGGAAGAAAAAAAATACGATTTAATTGGAGAAATTCATAAACTTGATATGGAAGTTTGCCAATGGAATGATGAGTTGTCAACTCTCATTACTAAGTCTTTAACCGAGGCTTTAATGGCTAGAATTGGTAAAAAAAATTTAAAATTGTTTCAGTGTTGAAAATGGCAAAAGGAAAGAGTTGATTTCATCAATGGCTCGGGGAGTTAAAATGTCCATTTTTAAAGAGCCAACTTATGAAAATAACATGGCTAAAAAGAATGTGGTTGAGCCAAATATGGTTAAAAATGATGTTCCATCTAAGGCTCGAGGGGTTGAAAAACCTATTCTTAAAAAGTCAAGTCATGGAAATAACATGTCTATGGGGGATTTTCATAAGTCATTAATGGCTAAAAAAAAAAAAGCAGCCCCATTTGTCAATGAATGATGAAAGTTATTTGGCCAAAAAATATGTTCTCAAGCCAAACATGGCTAAAAATAATGAATAATTTAATGTTCAAGAATTTGAATTTTTTGAAATTATTCAAAATGTCAAGTTGTTTGAATTTTTAAGGTCATTGTACTATGGTTCTTGGTGTTCAAAATCCTTTTTGGATTTGTGGTTCACATCAAAACTTAATTTTGATGAAATAGCTAACAAAACAATCATCTTTAAGCATTGTCTTGATGAGTTTTATGCACTAAAGAACAACTTAGCCATTTGAAATGTTGAACTTGGCTAGAAAAAGTCTATGCATTTAAATCAGTGGTTGATAATGGCTTATCTTTTCAAATCGATGGTGAATTATTATTTTTTTTTTAAAGGCCCAAAAGGCACAAAATAATGGCAGCATGTGTACTTCAGTTGTAGTCAAACAATGGCACTTGCATTCAACCGACAAAATTGTGAACATTTGGTGCTATTATATCATTTGAAGCACTTTGTTGATATTATTCAAAGCACTTTGTTTCTTAGATTAGTCATGTGCTTGGTTCGGCCCTTTAAAAATTCAAATAAACATCATTCTTAATAGCTGCAGGGGGTAATGTTGGCACCATAAATCTGCAATTTTATTATTTATTATTTATATAATTGTAGGACATGTGGCACCCTTCTACTCATTTGGAGGTTATGAAAAGTTATGAAATGTGGAAAGATGATGGAGAACAAAGTGGAGAACATAGAGCATGAAGTGGAGATTAAAAGAAGTTATGGAAGATCATGGAGGATGAAATGGAGGAAGTGGAAGATTGGATAGTTTTAGGTAGTTTTTTCCTACAAATGTTTGCCTATAAATAGCCATTCATGGCTACATTGTAAAAGGTCCAAAATTCAAATCAACGACAATTGATTTTTATTTTTCTTGTCATTTATATTTCCTGCACTTTATTTTATGTACTTCATTTTCGAAGCATAGGAGTAGAGGTAAGTTCTCTGCACTTTATTTATGCACTTTCTTTTCGAAGCATGGGAGTAGAGATAAATTAATGGTTAGTTTGATTGTTCATTCAACCATCTTTCTCCGTCTCCCTCATTCTTCTTTTAATTTTTTTTTTCTTTACACTTGGAAATTTTGAAGTCCTCTTCATTGAGGCAAAAGAATCGTCAACGCAATTACCTAATAATTTGTTTGAATTTGATCTGCAAAGATTTTTCAATCCTTTTTGGCGCGCTTGCATTTATGATATTTTCCTTCGTAGGAAAAATAAGTCAATAGGTGATGTTACACAGTAGAACTAGTTAATTATGTAGCAGTAAGTTGCAGACTTGTACACAGTTGGGAATTTGAATCCACACTCTTGATACTGGGTACTATTTATTCAGGCCTAAAAAATTCATCCTATCTACTATATTTAATTTCGTCATAAAAACTGGTCCCGAAAATAATCAAACTTAAGACCTTGAGATTTAAGCATTAAGCCTCACCAATCGGCCACACTCTTGGAGTTACTAAAATGTGATTTCTCCTATCAATCAAATCTAATTGGGTGAATTACAAAGGGTGATTCTACTTACACCACTACTTTATCTCTTTAGATGATTTTTTTTCCCCCAATTTTATCTGTGTGTGAAATTACCTATAAGGATAAAATACTAAAATTAAATATATTTTATTATCTCTTTATACCCCTTGGTCTTCAAACCCTACTCCTCTTTTTTCTTTCTTTTCTCTTACACATCTCTTTTCAAAAAGTGAAAATCATAGTATTTTGATCATTAAAGAAAGCAATGGATGAAGAAATGGTAGTGAAAAACCATCAAAAAAATGTGAAATTGTGAGATTTTTTTATTTATTTGGTAGTTTTTGTTTCGTTTTTCTAGATTGGTGTTCGACTTTCATTCGGTGGTTTGAAATCGAACAAAATAAAATAGCCCGGCATCACTTTGCCGAACAAAAAATATAAGTCTGGTATACATTTCTGGTAACCCCAAACCGAATTTTTTTAATTTGTTCGGCTTCTCATTACCATGTATTTTCAGTTTCATTTATTTTTATTTTTTTTATTTTTTTGCCCAGAAGGATTGTACTTATACCCATGTAGCTTCCTTTTCGTGCTCCTTTCGGTTACGATAGCCCTACAATTCAAACTCTTGTGGTTCTGAATCTGATTTCACAAGTGCAATATGAAATAGATAAACACAAATGAGTTCAAATTAGGCAATTCTTTTGAAAAATCGATTTTGAATAAAAAAAATTGTCAAAAATTGACTACTTTGCCAGATTACAAAGTCGCCACCTAAATATTTTTGAGCAATTTAGGAAACTCGAGACTCGTGCCAAATGCCACTTATCCGTCATCACCAAAGTATCTCGGCTTGGGAACTTAGATATGAGAGGGGAAGGTCATGAATTGAGCACTCCACTCACCCAATCAAAGATCGGCCTCTACTAATCATGATTTGATTTTTATTTACATTATATGCTCTTGTTCCGATTTATTAAGCTAATTTACTATGCGACGCACACAAGTATAGACTAATTTGCAAAAGTTAGAACGCTTTGATTTCATATTTGTTTGAAAATTGTTTTGAATATGTACCACTTGAAAATGTGATCTCATATGTACATTCATCAAGTTATCCTAACTTAAACAATTAGCCTTCATCCACAGGTATTCAAACAGCTATATCAATTAAGTACTTAGCCTCATGGTAGTATGCTTGATATGGCAACAATCACACACATGCAATATGCTAAAGCAGTACGTGCTCACCTAATATTTCGAGGCAAGCCAAAACAGATAAAATAATTAGAAAAATGCATGATTCTAATCGATTCAAGATGGCTAATACAACACATACAAGAATGCAACTAGCAAGTCTGGTTCCCTAATATGTCATGTAAATCACTTTGATAGCATGCGGTGAAGCACATATTCAAGGAAGTAATAAATGACAATGACGTTAGAATGATGAACCGAACCTTATGCATGTAAGATAAATGGATACAAACATGGAAAATGCTAAGGAAACATGATGTTCTATACTATCCATCGTAAGCAGGTAAATAAAAAGGAGAAAGAAATGGGGTTGGAAGACATGCACATTATTACAAGTTTGCCCTTATACAGGAGGGTTCGAATGAATGTCCTAGCTACTTAACCTAATTAACTAGCTATTCTAACTAATTAATACAAATTAGAATTCCACTAACTAATTAGTTACAAGTCCACTACTTTAGGTACAACATACTATTATTAAACATAATTTTAATGGGCCCTAAGAGACAAGGGATGGCTTATGCATGCGCCCGAATTTCCACCCGAAAATGCTCTCTGTTCTGCTACCAGAATGCTTCTGTTGTACAATCAGAAAATTACACTATTTTTCACCTCAGTCTCTACTCTGTTCTGCAAATAAAAAGGACACTGCCTGGCTGAAAAAGGTGGCCTCCAGCCAAAAGAAATGGACGGCCGTACAGTAAAGGTGGCCGGCTGACCACTAATGTTTGGTATTGCCCTGCTGCAACAAACATGAAACAGAGTACAAACCGAGTATTTTCAGGAGATGTTTGTCCACCATACCTCTCATTATCATCAAACAGATCAAATGAGGAGTAGGCTTGATTAGCAAACCATCAATTGACACAAAATGATTGCATGATGATCTATGAATCAAGGGAAAAGATTTCAATAAATGATAATGAAAGACCAACAAAACCTCATCCCTATCATAGAATTGATCAAGGAAATGGGTTGACATTGACTCTTGAACCGTTTGCATCACTAACAAGTATGAAACAACTCAAGACTCAATGGGGCCAATTAACGTCCGATTGAACCCGAAACTATTTTATTATCTTATTACCTCTTAGTCCAATTTTATTGCCTCTTTTAATTACCTTTCCATTCATTAATCATTTTAGTCCAATAATGAAGATTAAGTCCACTAATGGAGAGAAGTGTCCAACAAATGGTTGTTTTGGGCATGACACAGATGTCATGCATTTGGTAATGAACCTCCGAAGAGATTAAATCATTAAGCACAAGGATCTCTATCTCAAGCTTAAACAATGACCATTTGAAACAACTCTCAAAGCAAAGAAAAAGCCAAGAAGAGAGGGAGGTTGCAGAGGTGATTAGAGGTGAACACAAGTATGGAAAACACTAAATAAATGCTATCAACTCAAATAGGTTGGCGTCTAATGCCTAAAACACCAAACCTATGAGAACTATTACACTAGAAGCATGCCATACAAAGCATAAAATGAAACTAACAAATAAAAATAGTCCTAAAACAGTCAAAAATAGCACTGAAATTCACATGGAAAAGCTTGAAAAAACTAGCTACCATATTAAGGAAATTAAGCTCATAAACAAGCACAAGGAGGGGAGACTAACCCCTTAATTTTTAGGATTTCAAAATAGCATTTTTAGCCTCTGAAAACCTCTAAAATTCAGTGGTAAAAAGTTCAAAAAAAGTTGATGAAAAAATGGAAAACATAAGGGCAAAAGCTTGGACGACAAGGTTCAAAGAAGGGTGGTCCACCCCTCTACCTTGGATATCTTTTAACGTCAAGTTTCAGCACATAAAAATAGTTGAAAAATGATCCAAAAACAGCAAGTAAAGATGGTAAATAAGTAAGGGAAAGAAGCTAGGAATTACACCTCCTGAAGAGGAATGACCCCTTGAGTTACAAACCACCAATTTCACACCCTCAAGCGTTAATATTCAAGATCACTAATCACAGCCAAGAACCCTCAAGAAGCTTGGTTTAAGGAGCGTAGGTAAGGTATGTATAGATGTGTATAGGTTGCAAGAAAAAGAGAGAGATGTTTTGTGACGCCCCAAATTTTGATAATATAATACAACGATGCACCGGGGTTTAACTAGAGGATACACATCATTTTTAAGCACAAAATGCAAATAATTACACTAAAATAAAATATTAATAATAGTTACAGATAAAATTCTTCAAGTCTTTAAATACATATCGGTTCCTTGATACAAAAAGATTATCCAAAATACAGGAAATATACAATCTAATTTCTAAGGCAGCCACGGTTCCATAAAGCTTTTAGGGATTCTGTTCTTGGTGTAAAACTCACCTTCACCTGGCATAAAACGCCATGAGCTTGGAATGCCCAGTAAACACACACACCCCGACCCTTTTTCCATTCCAAATACACAAGAACATAACAGCATGATCATAACATACAATGAAAGCAATAATTAAGCAGAGCTTATAATTAAATTTCAGTTCTCATAAATAATAGTCAATTTTAGTTAGTTCTAGGCAACTCCCCGTGGAATGCCGTTCCTACCCAACCACTAACTCTGGCCACGGGCAATTCTGACTCCCCCTTGGTTAATACAATACCAATGCGTCGCTTACCGCATAATCACCAGTGCGTCGCTTACTACACAATTACCAATGATGCCCACGCACCTAGGTTACATACCCAAGTGGTGACATCACGGTCTGCCCCAAGGAAACGGGCTTCCAGGGATACTCTCCCTGTGTGAGACCCTCACTGCCACCCTTATGCCTCCCATTTCCGTTAAGCAGCCAGAATATCTCCTGTGCCATGTTAGGGTTCGGAAACACACTTGCGTAAGACTTCACAAAAATGGAATACATTCCACTATATCATACTCTTGAATCCATCGTTCATTATCTCATAAAATTTAATACAATTATTGCAACCCATTACCATCCCATTTGATTTCCCCTCTATTAAGTGCATTATGTTCTCAGTTATAGCAAAGCATGGTCAGTATAATTACGAATCCAAACTAAACAACAAGTAATTTATTCATGGTAAAGAAAATTTACAATTTATCATAGATTACATATCGAGACTAAAACATTCAAGAAACATAGAATATAAGAGTTGCAAACCAAATAAGAGCATATTAACATAAATTTTCAGATTTGAACCAGTTTGAAAATAATTATGAAAAAAATACTTTTATTGGCCCTAAATACCTGGCCTCATGTGAGTTTGTAGATAAATAAGTCTAGTTTCAAACTCAATTTATGAAAGTAGGATAGGTATTTTATATTTTAAGATAATTCAGAATTACCAAGATCTGTCCAGATTCGTTGATCGTTACGCAAATCAGTTTTTCTCTCAAACCCCTCACTCTCTTGAGTTCAAACAAATTTTAGTTAAAATATAACACCAATATTAAGATTTTGACATAAAATTGGGCTCAAGATTATTTTTCTGGAATTTTCTAAAAATAGATAAAGTTGACTATTTTTCTGGTTCTGTGAGTAACAAACTTAGAAAATTTGTTTAGGTTATAAAAACGCATCCTTAGGACCTACAAAAATTACCACATACCCTAGACATACCAAATGTTGTACCATAAAAACAGATTTTGAGTTTATGGAGTTTTGATAGGAAAATAAATTCAAGAGAGGGAAAAGATTTGCTGCTGGAAATTTAAGAAAGAAAGAGAAACACACCATTTATTGATTAATACACCTTTATACAAGAGTGTAGGCCTAGACTACAACAAATATATACAAATAGCATGTATTAGGAGGGGAAAAACAAGTGGTACGAGAACTTGAGAGAAGAGATGTTGTATGTTTACATTTGTTGTACAACACTAACACAATTATTCCTTTTCTTCTCCTCTTCTCTCTCACTCTCTCCCTCTCTCTTTTTTTCCCCAAGATCACTCTCTCTCACTCCTCTAGTGAATAGCTGAAAATGTATATAATGAGGGGGGAGAAGTGTGCATATATATATATAGAGAGAGAGAGAGAGAAAAGATTGGGAAGGTTTCTTAGGGACCAAGTTTTATAAGTGTAAATTGTCAAAGTTGCCATTATGGCCCTTTTCATCCATCACATGGTCAACAACTTGGGCTCCAAGACATATATATATATATATATATATATATATATGTAAGATATTTTTATTTATAAACATAATATAATAGCCACAAGGACATTAATAAAATATTACAATTAAGGGTTGGAATGAAATAAAATAAAAGTATATAGGGACCAAGTCTAAATTTATGAAACCTTGATATATGTTATTAATATACTAACATTAGAAAATAGTTAAAATAATAAATTCGGGTCCCGTTAAATTAAAGCGCAAACAAATGCGAGAAACCGAGCAAAAACGGCATTACCGGGAATTAAAATTTTAGAGTGATTAATATATAATGATAGGGTCTAATAACTAATAATATGGTTTTAAAGGTGATTATTAATCTACGGGATCGATTAGGGTTTACTCGAATTAATCCGCAATGCTTCCCGATTCTAGGGTTTAAAATGCAATTAAGCAAAAATTCAAGGGCATTATTGAAATAAACTCAAGGTTAGGGATTTAATGGTAATTACAAAAATTAGGGTCTCTACATGTTTTGCAAGAATTTTGCTTCACTAAAATTCTTCTAACCTACTTTTATGAGAGGGGGTCAAGCAATGGCGGAGGGAAAGCAGGCCGAGGGGGGTCATGTGCCCCCCTTCGGTTTTGATTTTTTTTTTTGTGTTGTTGTCATATACAAAATGTATATATATATATATATATATTGCTTAAAATGTTTTTTGGCTAAGGGTTTATTGTATTGTTCACAACAAATAGTTATTTGATATTTTGAGAGTACTATGTGGTATTATTTATGTAATAGTTTAAACTAATAATATAGCAAAAAATCTTATACATTGAATATAATGAACTCATTATTTTTAGGCAGTTGACAGATTACTTATTGTGATTTATGATTTCCCATGCTTTGAGCATCACGTAAGCAATGCTATATGACATTTTAAGTCCGTTTAATAATTTTCCTTCAAAACACATCATTTATAAGCAATGTCATCTCTTTAATAAATTTTTGTCAAATAAAAATTAAATAGATTTTATAATAATTTTTGCTATAAAGGATGTGTTTTTATTTTCTAAAATTAGGAATTTTGATCCATACTTTTTTGTGCTAAAATTGCAAACTTACATCACCATCCCGCACCGAACTATTCTACACTATTATAGAATTTTAATTTGTTCTTATCAATAATGAATATGTAATTTTTTATGCTTAAATTTAGCTCATAAAATTATTATCATCTTAATGTTGATTATAATTTTTTTAAATAAAAAATTATAATTAATAATGCCCCCTCTAACTTAATTTTCTGCCTCCGCCACCAGGGTCAAGAATATATAGAAAAATATGTTAGGCTCTTGGAAATATCAACACAGAAATAGCTGGTGCAATGCATGCACCTGTGGAGATAGCTGACACAACTGGCAAAAATATTCGATTTTTTTACACAAGTGGCCGGCTGGCTGGCCACTAAGGGGACAGCCGTACACTCATTTGTGGCCGGCCGGCCACCAAGTGGCCTGCAAGCCTCTGGGTGGTCAGGCTTAGTTTTGGTCCAAAACAACTGGTGCAAGGTTTGTAAGTTTTTAAGGCTTAAAACTAAGGCTTTCCGTTGAGGAAATCAAGCATTTGACAAGCGTAAAAAAATTCGTCATTGGGTGATCAATCGGTGGTTCCCAAGTCTTAAAGGCGGTCAAAAATGGGGTGTCTACAACTCATTGCAACAATGCAAGTACTACAATATTAGTGGACTCTAGTCATAAATTCATTACAAACGAGGTTTGTTAATTTTTTTTTTATGAATACGATTTTTTCTTATTTTTAATTTGTATTGAGTTTTATTAATAATTTGACGTATAAATGTATTTATTATCTTTAGATTTTTCGTAGTCGTGAAGCGTTAATTAAATGGGCTTCTGACGTTTGGAAGAAGACTATAAAAACATCAGATACAGAAGGCAATGGAAGAAAACCAAGACTTACACTTGCTTGTAAAAGAAGTGGTTACTATAGAGATATCAGGAAGATCAATGGAGAATAATTAAGATTGCCAAGTTTTAAAAAGTGTGGATGTCTATTTTTATTAAGGGGGAAAAATTATCTACAAATTATCAAGACAAATTGTGATAACATATTTGATTGATGGATGCAAACAATGACAGATTTTATGAATACCTTATGGATATTCGTACACTTGATGTTTTTATAAATAATTTTATGGATACTTTTTATTTATGATTTTATGAATGTGTGTTTGATTTATGAATTTGTTTGTGGGTGTTTTAAGGAAAAAGTAAATCTTTCAATGTGCAGTGACGGGGGCCTGGACAACTCTATTGTAGTTTGGCAATATGACACTGGAGTAATCTCATTTGTATAACAATGTATCACTGAACATGCACGTCACAAGTGGTCCAAATTAATTTCTTGTATCATCTAATTGGACGACAACATAATGCTGGAAAAAAAATATTGTCCGGTAACATGGCACTAGAGTAATTCAAATTAATTGGCGTTGTATTTCCGAACAAGCCACCACAAATTTAAAAATCATTATTCAGAAGAAACTGTCTCTGTAAATATATAGCAACAAAATGCTGGAGAGATCTATTTTTTCTGGCAGCATAACACCGGAATAATGTAAATTGTTTAGCACCGTGTTACCAAAATTAGTGGTGTAAAGAAATGAAATAGTTAATTTAGGATTAGTTTTGATAATATATTGGGGGTGTAATGAGAATTATATTTTTTTTAGTAGCGTAATAAGATGGAGGGTGTAAAGAGGTTAAATAGTGGTGTAAGTAGAATCACCCATTGCAAATACACTTTTTGAGATTTATTTAAAATACAAATTATCTCATATGGTTTGAAAAATTACAGATATCCTATTGTTAGAATTTTTTATTTAACATAATTAATTAAAACAAATAAAATTCATAATTAATTTTCTATACAAAATAAAATTACTTAAATTATTAATTAAAACATATTTCTAATATCATTAAAAAATGATAATTGATTTGATAATTTATTAATAAAAAATACGAATTGTTATGAAATTAAAAATCTCAATAATGAAAAGTAATTTTTAAAACTATAAAAAACTATTCGTATTTTAATCAAATTTTAAAAAATATATTTATAATTTACCCAACTCAATTTTACTTTTAACCCATTAAAAAAAAAAAAAATACTACACAAATAGCAAATGACCAACGCGTCTCTTTCAGACTTGTTTTTTCTTCGTTCAAAGTCTTAAAGGTTCCTAATCCTCTGAAAATGCACAGCCAATGCCATCCCTTCCCCGTGCAAAACAATCCAACCTTTCACTTTCTTTCCTTTCAAATTGACTGGAAAGGACGCTTTGACTTACAGGCTGTGCTTCTTTAAAGTTTAGTTTAAATTTGAGGGAACATAAATTATTCGCAATGTTTATCATAGATTTTATTTTAATAATATAAATTATTCGCAATGTTTATCATAGATTTTATTTTAATAACATAAATTATTCATTTTATATAATTATCTTTTTATATAATTCATAAAAAAATTAAAATTAATTTAATAATAATAATATTTTTATTTCATCACGTTTAGATAAAAAAAAATGGATTATCTTTTTTTAAAACTATATTTGATCACCCTTATTTGCAATGTTAAAATTGTCATTATTGTACACGAAACTTTTTTAGGGTCAAAATTTGAAGAGCAAAGTGTAATCTCTTTATGATGTGTTCGGTTGAGAAATTTGAAAAAAAAAATTAAAAAAAGAAAGGGAAAATATGTATAAAATTAAGTGAAATATTGATATATTTTATTCATATTTTATCTACATTTTCTTTTTCTCTTTCTAAATTCATTCCCAAATCTCACGATCAAAAATATCTTTAGGATTCAACATCTCTCTTATGTTGAGATTTCAATATGAGAAAACATGAGGGATCCATAGGGTTTAATACAGGTCTCGTTTTAGTAATCTGATCTATTTATTTTGTAGGACCTTCAATATATATAATTCACGAACAAATTTAGGCCAATTTGATGATTGTAAATTTTTCATTTTGTAACATTTGTCTCTAAAAACATGAATGGTTTATTTCAAAAATGAAACTCATAATTACTTTCCTATAAATAATAAAATTTCCTAAATTATTAATCGAAACATATTTCTAATATCATTAAAAACTGTTAATGAAATGTGATTTATTCTAAAATCACTTAAACTGTTAATAAAAAATGTGATTTGTTCTGAAATCAGAAACCTCAGGGGGTGAAATATAAGTTTCAGGATGACAGGAACAATTTATATTTTAATCAAATCTTAAGAAATATATTTATAATTTAATCAACCTAATTTTATTTTTAATACATAAAAAGAAAGAAAAAAGAAAAATAAAATACACAAATAGCAAATGGCCTACCCGTCTCTTTCAAACTTGCTTTTTGTTGGTTCAAAGTCTTAAGGTTCCTAATCCTCTGAAAATGCTCCAGCCAATGCCATCCCTTCCCAGTGAGAAAACAATTCCAACCTTTCACTTTCTTTTGCTTTCACATTGACCGGAAAGTATACTTTGACTTACAGGCTGTGCTTCTTTCAAATTTAAAATTAAATTTATGAGAACATAAATTATTTGTAATGTCCATCATAAATTTCATTTTAATAATATAAATAGCTCAGTTTATATGATCGTCTTTTTATATGATTGATAAAATAAATAAAAAAATTAATTTAATAATAATAATATTTCTATTTTATCACATTTAATTTTTAAAAAATGAATTACCTTTTTTATAAAACTATATTTGGTCACACCTATTTGCAATGTTAAAATTGTCATTATTGTACAGAAAACTTTTTTAGTGTCAAAATTTTTAGAGTTAACTGCAATCTCTTTACGCTGTGTTAGAGCATCCCCACTCCACCTTGTACATCCTTCTTTTACCTATTTTAGGGAGTTGGAGCTCTCTTATACGATTCCATCAACTCTCTTATAAGTTATCATAAATTAATATTTGTTACAGTGACTCCCTATTTATAGAGAGTCATTGTAACTCCCTTATATATATATTTTTTCTTTTGTTTTTGTCCTTTGCTTTGCTTAGGGACTGCTGTACACATTTATAATTTTTATTTTTCTAAATTTATAATTAAAAATTATATTTTAATAGAATAGAGCAAAAAATAGAGAGTTTGTTCATAGAATATAAAAAGAACAGGAAGTTTGCTGGGAAAAATGTAGATGAAAAAGTAATTCCTAAAATAGGGAATGAGTTTTTTAATAATATTTTACAGTAAACTATAAGTAAGTTGGTAAGGATGCTCTTAGGCCAAGTTTGGGAAGTCTCAAAAAAGCCAAAAAGCTAAAAAGTTACTCAAAAAGTTAAAAAGCTATCACTATTCACCAAAAGTCAACAATTACGGCTGCACAACTCCCAATACTAATTTGTCCTTACACATTAATTTATACAATTTTTTAATACACATTTTTTCATAAAAAGTCAAAAAGTTAGCCCAAACATTCATATTTTCAACCTCAACTTTTTAGTCTAAAAAGATAAAAATTGCACTTATTTATGACACCCCAAACAACCCCTTAGTTGAGAAATTTGGGAAGGGATTTGGAAAAAGAAAAGAAAAATATGTGTAAAATTATGTGAAATATAGATATATTTCATTCACATTTTACCTACATTTTTCTTTTTTCTTTCTAAATCTCTTCTCAAATCTCACAACCAAACACAACGTTAGGCTTCAGCTTCTCTCTCATGCTGATATTTCAACATGAGAGAACTTGAGGGACCCGTAGGGTTTACTACGAGTCTCGTTTTAATAATCCGAACTATTTATTTTGTAGGACCTTCCATATATAAATCCATGAACAAATTTTGGTCAATTTGATGATCGTAATCTTTTTATTTGTAACATTTGTCTCTAAAAATATGAATGGTCTATTTCAAAAATATATTTGTCATTTATTTTTTCGGAGACAAATGCGATAAAATGAAAATGTTACGATTATTTAATTAAACTAATTTTTTTTTCATGAATAATATACATTGAGTGCCTTACAAAATAAACAGTTTGAATCATGAAAAACGAGACTATACTGGGCCCTATAGGCCCCCTCAAGTTCTCTCATGTTGAAATCTCAACATCAGAGAAGCCTAATCCATATATATTATTACTTTTAAACAATGGACATTTTCTTTTAAAAAACATAATTGTTCATCAACTTTTAAAAATTGATATGATAAATAATTTAACTTACTAATATAAAATTTATAGAGACTATGTAACCATCCACCATCCAATTTTGAAAAGAGTGGGATCTCCCGGATGAGGCGTTTGAGCAGGCCTGACAATTAGAACCCTCGGTCTGGTTTCATGAATGTAATGTGAAGCAAAATGAGAGTTTAAATTTGGCAAATTCAAAGAAAATCCACTAATCACAAGAAATGTCAAAAATAAACTCTATCACCAGACTTAGAGTCACCATATAATCTTTTGGAAAAACTAGGAAACCTATGACTCGTGCCCAATGTCACTGTCCATCGTAACTAAAGTGTCCATTGTAACTAAGGAGGGAAGGTGATGAATTGAGCACCTCTACTCACCCGATCAAAGATCGGCCTCTATTTATTCTAGATATAAGATTCATTACTAATATATGCTCATATTTTGACTATTAATGCCAAAATTACTATGCAAAACAAACAAGTATAGACTAAATCACCTACTTTGGAATGCTTTGATTACATGCATTTTAAAAAAAAGTTTGGAAAAGTGCAACTCAAAGAAAAGATGAGTCCATATGCATGGAAATCAATATCATCCAAACTTAAGTGAATTCTTAGTGGATTTTTTGTGACTTTGGCTCGTAGTTTTTTTTTTTTTTTTTAAATATCACAATTGGAGGTACTCCAATTGTGATTTTTTCACGTTAAATCGTTGTGTCAATTTATCTTTGATTGTTTGATTGAAATTATTATTTATTATTTTAAAATTGAAACATAATCACAAATCAAAAAGACTTTTAGACTTTTCACATACAATTAGTTTTAAAAAAACTAAACTCATACCAATGTGGACATTCACACTGCAACATGAAAACATGAAACAAAATTCAAAATATTGAAAATCGACTATTCTGATTATTCAGTGTCAACAAAAATGATTGTTCAACCAATAAGCATAGTAACAAACAATATACAACAAATCATCAAACAATATATAAAAATATCATCAAATAGTTTATATATATTGACGAACATTTTTAGAAAAATCTGTTTATAATTAATGTCAGCATAATACCTGTAGATAAACTACACAATATCGGTGACTACACAAACCGATAAATAGATTATGGTTTATGTGTAATAGTTGCAAAACGAATGATTGTTGTTTATTCATTTTGTAAGATTCTTAGTGTATGTCATCTATGAAAAAAATTAAATTGATCTGATAATCGTAAAATTTTCATTTTATCGTATTTATCTTAAGGGAAAAAAAAAAAAAAAAAGATGAACATGATAAAATAAAAATGTTACAATTAAAATTAATCCTTTTTTTTTATTATTTTTATAGATGATATATACTGATGACGTTAAAATGTTTGGATCATCGAAATAAGAGTTGTGGTGGGCCTCACGGCTCCTTAATTTTTTTATTTTTTTTTTCAAATTTAGATTTAACATGAGAGAAGAGCAGCCCAACCCTTTCAAAAATTCTTTAATACTCTCTAGACTTATTGAGAATTTGCATATAGACTAAAAAATTTAGGAATACATAAACTAAATATAGAATATATATATATATATATATAAAGAATAGATTAGGTTCTCTTAAGTTTAAATATGAACTTGAGAAAACTTGAGGGTTGAAACTTGTCACATGTGTCGTTTTGATGATTCGAATCATTCATTTTTTAAAGTCATCTGTGTATATTATCAATGAAAAAAATTAGGGCAATCCAATAACATAGCATTTGCATTTTATCATGTTTATATTATGAAAAATAAAAAATAACATTTTTTAAAAATAGACTATTTATTTTTATTTTTTAAAGATAAAATAATAAAATAAAAATATTACAATTATCTAATTGACTTAATTTTTTTTTTTTGATAGATGACATATACAGAGGGTCTTGCAAAATGAACAATTCGTATCATTTAAACGAGACTTGCGGTAAATCTCATGTCTCGAGTTGAGATTTGAACTTAAGATAAACCAAAAATAATAATAATAATAATAATAATAATAACAACAATAATAATAATAATAATAATAAATTTTAAAAAATATTCTCATAAACAAATCTTAAAGGAGGAATGCTAGGATTCCAAATAAATTATGGGTTATGCTCTACTTAGGCTCACAAATTAAATTTACTTTTATAATTGAATGATATGACATTGTATTAAAATATTTAAGGCAATTTTTTCTTTCATATATTTTTTTAATTATCAGCTAATCATTTCAGTTACACATTATCGGCTCTAGAAAAAAAGACTTGTATGTATATTTTTCACAAATTATTAAAAATACAGATATTTGATAAACACGTTTGATATTTCATTTAAGTGTCTTAATTTGGAGAATTCTATGGTACGCACCATCCAAAATATGTGTATCATATGTAATTTAATTATGACTTTTATTTATGACTTATTGTAGTGTTAGTTATAACCTGATTATAACTTGGTTATGACTCTTGATATTAATAATGACTCATTGTGACAGTAGTTATGATATTATTTTAGTTATCATTCAAAAGGTGTTTAGTTATACTTCATGTGGTATTTGGTTATAACTCAATTTTTCTTTAAGTTATGATTGGATGAGAATTTGGCTATGGCATTTATGATAAACTATATCACTATCATGACTTGCATATAGGTATGGTGTTAGTTATGACTTGATTATAACTTAGTTATGACTCTCGTAATATTAATTATGACATATTGTGACGTTAGTTATGATATTGTTTTAGTTATGTTTCAAAAGGTATTTAGTTATACTTCATATAATGTTTGGTTATAACTCTCTTTTTTTTTTTTTTTTTTTTCTTTCTTTTGGTCTTAAATGAGGATTTAGTTATGACATTTATGATAAGCTATATCACTAGCATAACCTACATATGGCTGTGCACATTACAACATTTTCTTAGTTCAGTGACACTTGGAAGTGCCACAAAACCACTCCTCCAGTGGCATTATTTAGTTTTGTGGTATTTTGAACAAGTGTTAGTTATACCCATGCCATAGTAGATACTAGTGACACCTTAACGATACTTGCAAGTGCCATTACACCATTAAGACTAAAGACTTTCAATAACACATTAATGTCATGGTAGACACTATTCGTGATACTATCAAACACCATTAAAAAAGACTTAGTGGCACCTCAGTGACACTTACAAGTGCTATTACACTATCAAGGCTAAAACACTTTCAATGTCACTTTGATGTTATGGTAAACACTATTCGTGACACTATCAAGCGCCAGTAAAGAATATTTACAATTTAAAAAATGCCACTATATGCTTTTTTAATGGCGCTTGTCATGCCACAATTGATATTTTCAACAACTCTTATAAATGCCACTAAACCCAACTTTTAGTGGCGGCTCAAAGTGCCAGTACATCACAATTCATTTGTGCCATAAATGGATATAAGTGCCGTTAGAGCTTATTCTAGTGACACTTTGCAAAACTATTACCACTCCTATGAAATGCTACTTATATGTTATTTTTAGCGACACTTTTGAAAGTCATAACTAAACATGCATAAATGCCTGTAAAAATTATGCCTTATTTATATAAGGGGGAAAAAAAAACTTAACTATTAAATGCTACATCCTAGATTCACAATTTGACATCTATTCATCCTTAGGCTATAAATGAATAGAGTCATTTATGAACAGACTTGAGTTCAGCTCGACAAGCGCTCGTTCAAACTCAGTTCATTAAATTTTTATTGCATTCGAGCTCGAGCTCTAGCTCATTAAAATCTTCATAAATAAGCCCAAACATACTAAAACTTGGCTCGGTGGTTGGCTCATTTAAAATTTGTAACATCCCATGAAAATTACCTTAACCAAACATGTTCACTTGGCTTTATCCAATATAGAAATGTGTGTGTGTGTGTGTTTTTGTGTGTGTGTGTGTGTGCGAGAGAGAGAGAGAGAGAGAGAGAGAGAGAGAGTAAATCCATAATAACAACAAAATAAATTCCATGATTACCTCTTTTCCATTGAACTATTCCAGTGATTACATCATTGTTTATTTACATCTATCAACAAAATAAAAATAGTTCAAAAGACAAGAGATGATGTAAAGAAAAAGCCAAAAAGGCAAACATCTTCTCAAAGGGTGTCATTGAATACACAAAAATAGAACTCTAATTTCCCATACAAAATAGCCCAAAACTTAAACATAAAACCTCAAGAGAAAAAGGGAGAGAGTTTCAACCCCGTTCAAAATCTTTTCCAGGGCAATCATTGAGGTGGTGCATCAACTTCATTTCTTGAAAGGTGGTTAGTTTTGGGGTGAGCTAGTGCCCAGTAAGAAATATATTTAAGTTATATAATTGATTGAAATACACATGATCATGATATGCAAGTGTTGAAAGGAAAGAGAACAAAATCTAAGTCCATTTCCTTCTTAAGTCCAAATGCCAAAACATGCAAGGCTAATAACAATTCTCAATCAAAATATAGGGTGTAAATGCATTATGACATCCTGAGCAAGAGACGCAAACCCACACATACTTATATAGAGATACATAGAAAATGTAACACCCTGAAAATAAAAAGATAACCCATGACGTATTATCAAATAAGATAAAGCGTTCCCAAAATGAATATCCTTTCCCTTCATATATGATTTGAAATATACAAAAGATAACACATGCATTTATACATTGGCAAGCTCTAACGCTGAATCTATAGCATGCGTTACAACAGGAGATATGATATGAAAGTAAAACAGATAATTAATGCCCTAAAGGCTTATAACTTTCCAAGACGATGCTTGGTTTCAACAAAAGTGGATTTAGATCTAATATAGTTAAAGGCCTTTGGCTTGTTATACAATAATTAACAAAAATGAAGCCCTCGCTCCTAGTCCTCCCAAGCTATTCCCTTGGCGGAGGCATGCCATCAGCTCCTGAAAATGTTTTCCCACATAGGGTGAGCCAAAGCCCAGTAGAGATAATCCAACAAAGTATATGAATCTTAACAAAGATATAAGGTGAATGCATATGCAATGCACGTGCCAAAAACGTTTTGTATTTCTTTCAAAACCATGCAATGCCAAGTTACAACACAACTTGTAAATCATTTCCTTTACAATAGAAAACAGGGCACTGAATCACACTCTGGGAATCTCAAAACCAATACAACCTTACACAGAAATTTCGTCCGCGGGAAACCGTAAGTCGGCACCCATGTAAACGTAGGCTATACAAGTACTACTATTTCCATTTTACGAATATTTCGATTGTGGGATCGGCACCCATGTATACACGCGTATTTTAGGACTTTCACCATGGACACTCAGGCCAAATTATTTCAACGAGTCAACATATACTTTCCAAATTCACCAATTTTCTCAAAATGATAAAAATTTCCAATGTATAAATATGAAATGATAGCTGATGCAAATGGATGAGACAATAGTTTCAATTCTCCTAATTCTCATGCAATTTCTACAACAATCATAGCTATCCTCCACCGATAGCCCAAGATAGATATTCTAAACAGATAAACAATTTTCAATAAAGGTAAACTTTTCAAATTTCAAGGTGTGAGTGATAATACATATCCAACTCCACCATCCTCATTAATATCAATCCAATCTCACAATTTCAATATCAATTCCATTATTTATATAAAGATCAACATTTGAAACATTTAGGGCAAAACCTTCTTTTTTTTCCAAAATCAATTCCAAGTAACAAAATCAACCATTTCATCACAACTCAACTTTATTTTGAATACCATAATCATTTCCAAGAATCCATTTGAAAACCCCTTTTTTGATCTTTAACCCAAAACCCTAGGTTTGTTTAAAAAATCTCCAAAATCACAATATTGTTTAAAACTAGCAAATAACTACGTTAAAACTCATAGAAGGTGCGAAGAATCCCTACCTCAAGCTTAGAAGATGATTGAAGGAGTGATGGAAACTCAAAGTCCCCGAAAATCAACTTTGCTTCGATTAGAACGCAGTCCTCGTCAAGCTCTACCTTTTTAATAAAGGAGCATAGGCGAAGAACTCAACAGATCTACGCCTATTGTAGAGAGAAGTAGAGTTTTACAGAGAGATGGTGCAGAGGGTTTTTAGAAAGTTTAGAGAGATATATGAAAAAGTGAATTAAAAGTGGTTTTTTATGAACTGATATATGCATAGATCGCTCGAGCACAAGAAGTGTCACTCGAGCGACCTGATACAATAAGTTTCTCCACTCGAGCGAAGAAAAAAAACTCCCAAAAGTTTTACGGACAAAAGACCTACGTTCGAGCGCAAGAAGTTTCGCTCGAGCGAAGAATACCAACTTCCAGCATCTCTACAGACTTTTAAAAGTGCTGGAAGTTCACCAAGACCGCTCAAGCACAAGAAGTGTCGCTCGAACGAAGGAACAAAATTCTAGGCAACAACAGTTGGAAAAACAAGCTATCAATCTGTTTCAAATGCAACCAACACATCATAATAGCCAAACTCAAAGAGAATTAAGGGAAAACAGGACAAGAACAACTACATAAGGAAAAGAAACCCGAATCGAAAGCACCAAATGGGTTGGGTCTAAACCAGAATTGCCATAGAAAATATTCTCACATTTGATGACTCTAAAAACGGTTGGGTGATGGGCACCCAAAACCTTTCCCACTCCACTTTCGCCGATTCCTGAAACGGTGGACTTGTGGACACCCAAAATCAAGTTTTTCAACATTCGCCGACTCTACAAAAGGTAGGCCCGTGCACACCCAAAAACCTTTACCACATTCCTCCAGCGATATGCACAAGACAGAGCAATTGGATACTTTGACTCCCTGCGTGGGTATCAAATACAACACACAACCCATTACTAAAACCCGACTAAACTACCCGAACTCGTGCTATTTACCCCCTTCCGATAATTTCCAAACATCCATAAAATTGTAGGATCATAAGCTAAATTTTAATGCACATGATGCATGAGTTTTCAAATAAATTTCTCCTAAGGTTGTTAATCCACAACAACATTAATAATATCAGCTACCAAAAAATCTCTCAAATCTTATAAGTTCCACAATCTCAATATTCATTTATTTTAATACTTATATCAAAGAAATTCAACGATCTCATGTCTCAACACCATTTCCATAGATAATCACCCAATTACAAAGTTTAAGAGTCAATTTGGCCCTAACCCATTATTAAATCAAATTTAAAAACTAGGGTTTTTGAAAAAATTGGGGCTTCGCCTCCTTTACGCATAAAGAGTCAATATTCACCATTTCTAACAATAATCAAGAAGGATACGCATAAACTTTTCTAAAACATGGAGGAAAAATCTTTTTTTCATTCAACCAACCCACTTTATATCACAAAATCATCTCATACATTACAATAACTAAAAAATTACCATATATATATATATATATATCAAATCAAGGATGTAACAAGTTAAAGGTACCCCCACCTTGAAATGGTAGCTAAAAGATGAAGACTTAACAAGAAATTTGACAAAAACACGATCCAACTGGTGAGAATCTTGAATCAAACTTGCTATTCACTTTTCTTGAAAGGGTTTAGATGAATCTTTAGTAAGACTTGAGGAATCAAGTATTTTTAAGGTTAGGGTTCAGAATTGGGTGTTAGAGAGAGAGAAGAGTTGGAAAAGATGAGAAAGAAAGTGTTTGATCAATTTTTAAGTAAGTTGTCCCGACCAAACTGCTCGAGCGAAATTTCACCGCTTGAGCAGTAAACGCAAGGTTCTAGAAGTTTTGCAGAGCTACAATGAAAATACGGGGAGTCTAGATTCTACGCTCGAGAGACCACTCCATCTCTCGAGTGGTCTCGCCTGTAAAGAAGAAAGATACTGGGAGCTGCACATTTATGCTCGAGTGACCGAATGACCACTTGAGCGGTCACCCAAAACAAACTATTACAATCTACCCCCTTAAAGAATTTTGTCCCCAAAATTTCATTATTCCTTCCAAAACAACTCTAGTCATCACAATGTTACCAATAAAAACCAAAATCAAGTCAAAATTCTCATCAAGACACAAAAGTTCAAGTCTTCAAGAAATTACCACTTTCCATTTCTCCTTTCCATAATTCAAGATGTATATATTGATAAACACAACCATCCGACAAAATTACGCATTATTAAATAATTCGGGATGTTTTTCTTGGACCATGGCTTCTTGTTCCCAAGTAGCTTCTGCCACTCCATGTGGTGCCACAACACTTTCACTAAAGGAATGATCTTATGAACCAATTTTGGCCCAAGCTTAGGTGAATCCCCCCACCTTGGTCCTACATGCCGGTGATCTACACGGACACCCATACAAGGGTGAATCCCCCACCTCGGTCCTAACTTGAAAACTATTATTGTAGGTGAACTCCACTAAAGGCAAGTGCCTCTTCCAAGAACCCTTGAAGTCTAATACGCAACCTCTCAACATATCTTCCAAAATTTGGATAATGTACTCGGACTACCCGTCGGTTTGAGGGTGGTAGGCAGTGCTAAAGCTCAACTGAGTGCCCATGACAGTTTGTAAACTTTGTCACAACCCTGTGGTAAAGCGAGGGTCTCTATCTGAGATAATGCTCATCAGAACCCCACAAAACCGGACAATTTTCCTGGCATAAAGTTAAGCTAGGCAATCAACCGAATCACCCACACACATAGTAAGAAAATGGACCGACTTAGTCATTCGATCTATAATAACCCAAACCATGTCATTACCTTTCTGTGTTCTAGGAAGACCCGAAACAAAATCCATAGTGATGTACCCTCATTTTCATTTGACTATAGGTAAGGGTTGTAACAACCCAGCTGGCTTTTGGTGTTCCACTTTGACTTGTTGGCAAGTTAAGCATTTGGACACAAACAAGGTTATATCTCGCTTCATACCTCTCCACCAAAAATTGATGGCTAAGGTCATGATACATTTTTGTGCCTTCCTGATGTATCGTAAGGCGTGAGTGATGAAATTTTCGACGTACTTCGTCTCTACAAGATTCTAGTACAAAAAGGTGGTCTACATACCAGATACTTGAGTCAGAATGTACTCTTAACACTTTTCCCTCATTTTCTTGTGGGATTTTCTCTTTAATTGCCTCTACTTCTGAATTGCTCTATTGTGCTTCTATAACTCGTGTTGACAAGTGTGGGTTGTGCAAGAACTGAAAACAAAGTGGCTTGCCGAAGAGACTTGCTAAGCTGCAAGTCAAACTCACCTAGATCACCTAATATTTTCCACTCTCTGATGGCAAGACTAGCAATGGTGCTCGCATAGTTCTTGCTTAAGGCGTCGGCCACCACATTGGCCTTCACCGGATGGTAATCCAATTCAAAATCATAATCTTCCATGAACTCCATCTGTAACGCCCTCGAAAATAATACATAAAACCCATCACTTTAGACATGTATTGATATAAAAGAAAACAAACATCTTTCCATTAATCAGAGTAGTTCTTACAAAAGTATTACATGTTAACAACAAAAGCAAATGCCCTACGGGCTTACAGCTTTCCAAGTTAACACTTGGTTACAAAAAGAAGAGTGCTAACTCAATACATATTAAGTCATTGGCTTGAATTTACATGTAATACATCAAAAGAAAGCAAACAACAAAAGCAGTCTGTCTGCCTCTAGCCTCCCAAGCTATGTCCTTGGAGGTAGCATGCTACATGTACCTGAAAATGATGTCCCATAAAGGGTGAGCCACAGCCCAGCAGAAATATGCTAAACCAACTATGAACAATGACTAAAAGATTAGCAGTTGATAGATGGTCAACACCGATACACTCACTTATATCACATTTCGGTTTCATGACATTTAAGTCCATGTTACATTTCACTTCTCAATTCTTTTTCAACCTTAAGTTTGAAAACAAGGCTCAAAACTTAGCCAAATAACTTGATGAGAATAAGACTCATCTTAAAAAATACTTTCGAAATTCATGATGGATACACATTTTGATGCTGTATCAATAACACATAAGCCACTCCCATACTATACGAATGATACACATTGTGGTGCTGTATCAACATGACATAGAAACACTTTTATACTTCACAATTGATAACGATATACATTTTAGTGCTATATCAAATCAATCTAAACACTTCCGTAATCAACACTTGATACACATTATAGTGCTGTATCAATGTCACACACAACCCGGCTTAGAGGTCCATCCCCTATCTTCCCCTAAACCGTGGAGTACATCCCCTATCTCCTCCCATACACACAATGTATATAAACATAGATCATATACATAAACAATCAATACATAAAGTCGATGTATTATTCCAACCGCTATATTCGATAGCATACTCAATCGATTAGTTTTAGTTTGCCTAATCATCATGCATTGTCTACAACAATCAAGGCTATCCTCCACCGATAGCCTAAAACAGTTATTTCTAAACAGGAAATAAATGCACCAAAAGGATATATTATCAACATTTTACCTGGGTGAGCGATTAAATGAGTCCAACTACACCCGTTAGTCCCATAATCTTTTCAATTTGAATACTCTCAATTCAATTCCTCATTTCTCAAAATTAATTATACAAATTAATTTATCCCACTAATTAGGGCCTTTTCCCATAATTAACATAACAACCCCAAGGTTCCACTTTTATCCATAGTTCATCATCTATATCATTTCTCCATGCCAAAACATGCATATAGGTTTAATTATAAATATAACTCCATCTTTTGTAAAATTACACAAAGACCCAAACTTTCTCAAAATTACCCAACAACCCCCAACATATCAAAATGCTAAAATTCAAAGACAAAGCTCATAAAGAGGAGTAGGATATCCCTACCTCGAAGTTAGAGTTCAAACGGAGAAGGAGAAGAAAGCGAAAATGCTCCAAACACCACGATTCTCGGATCAAAATGAAGCCATTGACGATCAACACACTTTTTACAAAGGCCGGAGGATAGGGAGACACTCTAACTAGATCAAACTCTAGAGAGAAGGGAGATCCTAGAGAGAGAAGCTCTCAAAAGTGTTTTTAGAAAGTTAGAGAGAGAGAGAATGTAAAAAAATGATTTTAAAACGCCTAGCTGCCAACTGATATACGACATTCCCGCTCGAGCGTATAACAGGACAGTCGAGCGTCAAGAACAGAAAACTGAGCCCGCTCGAGCGCAAGAATTCTCGCTCGAGCGCGAAAGACCAGTCCGCTCGAGCGTAGATTTTCATCTCCCAGAACTTTCACCAACGAGGTACTACCCGCTCGAGCGCCAACAAGCCCGCTCGAGCGTAGAAAACACACCTGCAGAAGTTTTGCAGAGACTCAAAATGCTGGAAGGGTATAAACCCCGCTCGAGCGTAAAATAACCCGCTCGAGCGGACCACTCAAAAAACTGGGCAACAGCAATGTGAGCCAAAGCTCTACCAACTTGTAACAACCAAGCCTAACACATCCTAAAACTCAAACAAATGGGTTTAAAGGACGACAACAAGATAGATACAACTACCAACTCCATGGAACCGAGTCCGGAATACAACTGAACAGTAAAGGGACAACCAGGATCGCTATAACCTCCCCCCTTAAAGAATTTCATCCCCGAAATTAAGTACAAGTTTTTCCTCAATTCCCAACAATGTTATAACACAACATTTGAATAACCCGACTCATTACCGGTCGATCTCATCTCTTTTCAAGAGACAAAACACACCACATCACATATATAAAAACCTGCATTATCAACATGCATTCCCTTGAAATTTACCAATTTCAACACATTTTCCACAATTCTACCACATCTGCCACATTAATGTCCTGTTTGCATTTCCACAATATATTTAACACATACAAGATGTTAAAACAAACTTCCAATTTTAAGGCAAGTTCTACAACATTTCCATAAACCAAAACATTACCATGTTTTACAACTTAAGACATATACAATGCTCTTAAGACTCAATAATATTACAAAATCTCAATACATAATTATACATCAACAAAAAAGTCCGGATAATTCTCACGGACATCCGCCTCACGTTCCCAAGTGGATTCCTCCACTCCGTGATGTTTCCACAAAACCTTTACCAAGGGAATGGTCTTGCCTCGCAAGACTTGATCCCTCTTATCCAAGACTCGAACCGGTCTCTCTTCATACGAGGCATCCTCATCAACCTCTAAGTCGATCCAATCCAATACATGGGATGGATCCGGCTCGTACTTCCGAAGCATACTCGCATGAAACACGTCATGAACTCCGGACAACTGCGGCGGCAAAGCTAAATGATAGGCAACCTCGCCAATCCTCTCAAGGATCTCAAAAGGGCCAATAAACCGAGGGGACAACTTCCCACTCTTCCTAAACCTCATCAATCCCCGCCTAGGTGATATCTTCAGAAAGACATGATCACCCACCTCAAATACCAAAGGTCACCTCCTATGGTCGGCATAAGATTTCTGATGACTCTGGGCTATAACAAGCCTCCTACGGATAAGCTCAACTTTCTCCGTCTTTTCCTTCACCAACTCCGGACCCAACAAAGGTGCATCACCCACCTCGGCCCAACAAACTGGAGACCTACACGGTCGGCCATACAAGGCCTCAAACGGTGCCATACTGATACTCGACTGAAAGCTGTTGTTGTAGGCAAACTCCACCAAGGACAAGTGCCTCTCCCACGTCCCACTAAAGTCAAGGACACAACCTCGAAGCATATCCTCAAGGATCTGAATAGTGTGCTCGGACTGCCCGTCAGTCTGAGGATGATAAGCCGTACTAAAGGTCAACTTAGTGCCCAAGGCACTCTGCAAACTTTGCCACAACCTAGTAGTAAAACGAGGGTCTCTATCTGAGACGATCGTCACTGGGACCCCGTGCAACCTCACTATGTCCCGAATATACAAGTCGGCAAGATGATCTACCGAATCTCTTGCGCGCATAGAAATGAAGTGCGCCGACTTAGTCAACCGGTCTACAACCACCCAAATAGCATCACTACCCCACTGAGTCCTCGGAAGACCTACAACGAAGTCCATAGTGACATGCTCCCACTTCCACTCGGCAATAGACAAGGGTTACAACAAACCCGCTGGCCTCTGATGTTCGGCCTTCACTTGTTGACAAGTAAGGCACCTTGATACGCAAACAGCCACATCTCTCTTCATACCCCGCCACCAAAACTGGCGACCCAAATCCCGATACATCTTAGTGCCTCCCGGATGCACCGCAAGGCGTGAATGATGGAACTCTTGGAGTACTTCCTCTCGGCAAGACTCCGGCACAAACAAACGGTCTCGGTATCTCACACTCTGGTCAGGATACACCGTCAAACCCTTCTCGACCTTTCCACTGGAGATCTTCTCTCAGAGGGATTCTATCTCAAGGTCACCTCTCTGTGCCTCTAATATTCAGGTCACAAGTGTAGGCTGCGCAACAACAGAAAACAAGGCCGCAGCCTCAACAGATTCGCCCAGAAGCAAATCAAACTCGCCAAGTGCACCCAACATCTCCCATTCCCGGATGGCTATACAAGCTACATCACTAATGGGTTTCCTACTAAGGGCATCGGCCACAACATTGGCCTTTCCCGGGTGATAGTGCAACTCAAAATCATAGTCCTCAATGAACTCCATCCATCTCCTCTACCTCAAATTCAAGTCTCTCTGTGTAAACAGATACTTCAAACTCTTGTGGTCCGAGAACACCTCGAACCTCTCACCATAAAGGTAGTGCCTCCAAATCTTCAAGGCGAAGATCACTGCCGCTAACTCTAGGTCGTGTGTAGGGTAATTCTTCTCATGTATTTTCAACTAACGTGAGCCATAAGCTACCACTTTCCCCTCTTGCATCAACACACAACCCAAACCCTCTCGTGAGGCATCACAATAAACCGCATAACCAAACCCTCTCTCCGGAATAATCAAAACCGGAGCGGTGGTCAATCTAACCTTCAACTCCTGGAACGACTTTTCGCAAGTCTCACTCCACACAAACTTGACCCCTTTCCGCGTCAATCTAGTCAACGACGAGGCTAGCCTGGAGAAATCTTTCACAAACCGACGGTAATACCCAGCTAATCCCAGAAAACTGTGGATCTCAAACACACTCTTAGGCTGTGCCCAATCTTGCACTGCCTCTACCTTAGATGTATCAACAGACACCCCTTCCCCGGATACCACATGGCCTAAGAATTTGACCTCTCCTAGCCAGAACTCACACTTCCCAAACTTGGCATACAGCCTATGGGCTCTAAGCAATTCAAGCACCACTCTCAAGTGTTCCTCATGCTCCTCCTCAGAAGGCGAATAAATAAGAATGTCATCCACGAAAACGACCACAAATCGATCTAAGAATTCCCAGAAGATCGGTTCATCAAGTCCATAAAGACTGCTGGTGCATTGGTAAGCCCAAATGGCATCACCAGAAACTCATAATGGCCATACCGCATACGGAATGCCGTCTTCGGAATATCTTCCTCTCTGACCCTTAACTGGTGGTAACCCGATCTCAAGTCTATCTTAGAGAAACAACAGGAACCCTTCAACTGGTCAAACAAATCATCTATACGGGGCATAGGGTACTTATTCTTAACCGTAGCCCGATTCAACTTTCGGTAGTCGATATACAATCTCAAGGCACCATCTTTCTTTTTAACAAAGAGGGCCGATGCTCCCCACGGCGAAACACTAGGGCGAACAAAACCCTTATCTAGCAATTTCTGGAGCTGAATCTTCAACTCAATCAACTCGGCTGGGGCAAAACGATAAGGTGCCATAGAAATCAGCGCTGTGCCGGGCACTAAATCAATAGAGAACTCTATCTCTCGGTGAGGTGGCAAACTAACGAGATCCTCAAGAAAAATATCTGAATACTCACAAACCACCCTCGGCAATACAATCTGGGTCTCATCACACTCACCACTCATAAAGCTGGCAAGTAAACCACTAAGCTTATTCCGCCCTCGCGGATCATACATCGGTGGTAACACACTGCCAACCCGATCCCCAAAGAAATGGAAACACTCCCCGCTCAAGGTACATACTGTGACCCTCTGGCGGTAGCAATCGATAACAGTCCGGTATGAGGATAGCCAGTCCATACCCAAAATAACATCAAAACCCTTCATGGGCATGATAACAAAAGGAAAAGGAAGCCTATGGTTGGCGACCTCTATATCACAACCTCTACATCCGTGTTTCAAAATCAATTCACCCCCAACAGGTGATACAACACAAATAGGAGATACTAACTGTGCCAACTCCAACTCCAACACAGATGCAAATGCAGCAGATACAAAAGAATGAGATGCACCTGTATCAATCAATACACTAGCAACCGAGTTACAAAACAAGAAGGTACCTTTCACAACTGACGGAGCAGGTACAGGATCCTGCACGGTAACAACATACACGCGCCCTGTAGGCCCCTGATCTAACTGCTCACCCCTCAGAGCAAACGACTGCTGCACTGATTGGGACGACGAAGCTCCCGGATTGGCCCTCGAGGCCTGCACAGACTGAGCTGACTGAAAACCCTGCGTCTGCCTAGAACCAGACGCGCCCGAAGTGGCACTCAACTGTCGGCAAAACCTCTTCAGGTGCCCAGGCTGACCACATTGATAACAAGACAAGGGTTGGCCCCTGCCTTGACTCTGGTTCTACGGTCTAGCTGAAGATGAAGCAGCTCTTTGACCTCCTCCCCTCTGTGGACAAACTGAAGCCTTGTGGCCCAACTGACCACACTTGTAACAGGTGAAATCTTTCTGATTACCCCTCCCCAAGCCTGCACTCGGCACCGGAAAGGTCGATCTAGCAACACCCCCCTGAGACTGTTGAGGGTTAGCACTCCTCTGTCTCCTGCCATCACCCTGACCATCCTGGCTCCTCTTGGAGCCTCTCTGTCCCTCCTCTTCCTGCATCATGATCTCCATATGGGCTACAGCATCAACCAAGCGCCCATAGTTTCAAATCATCGAACCTCCAACCCTCATCTTGAGGCCGCGCCTCAATCTCTTTTCGAACTCGATACAGTGGTGTTCCTCGGACGCCACAAGTTCAGGTGCGAACCTGGACAAGCTAGTAAAAGCAGCCTCATACTCGGCTACTGAAGAATTCAACTGCAAAAGCTGACAGAACTGGTCTCTTAGCTTCTCTCTGACTGCTGGAGATAAATACTTCTCCTGAAAAGCCTCCACAAAAGCCTCCCACGTGCCAACAATACGGCCCCTCATGTATTTCCACCACTGACCCACACCCCCTTTTAGTTGGAAGGATGCCAAGGTCACTTTCAACGCTCCGTTCTCGATGCCAAGCATCTCGAACGTCTTACTCATTTGCTCTAACCACTCGTCAGCCTTTAGTGGCTCCTTCGGATCCCTAATAAACTCATTCGGGTTAGACTGGAAGAACTCCCTTTTCAAGAAGGAAGGCCCTGCCTCAACAACTTGGGCCTGTACTGGAGCCTGAACTAGATTCTCAACTCTGAAAATACCCATAGACTCCCTCAAAGCATCGGCTATCCCTCGGGCTAAAGCGCCCATAGCCTCTTGACCTGCTGGCTCGGCCATATTGGCCTGGCCAACCCCCTCCTATTGTGCCGGAACATCATCCGGTAAGGGCATCTCCTGCCTACCACGTCTTCCACGTCTACCACCTCTTCCTCGTCTTGACATCCTAATAAAGATAACGAAGAACATTAGCACATTTATAAATGTGCCAAAACTAAACACTCGCGTCCTAATACATGGACAACTGCAATTCACTCCACGTAAGCACATAAACACATAAGCACTTACGAATTTCATTTTCGAATAATGATAGTCCCGAGGCGTTACTAGAGTTCCGGTTAGAAACAATATTGATCAAGTGCTTTTCCAACAAGACTCAAAGAAACCCAAGGATCCAATCAACATCCTAGAAACTAAATCTCATACCCAAGTAGTCACATAAACATGTTATCAATTAAACACCTAATGTCACACATAAGTCTCTAAAAAGCGAGACAAACCCATTGTGATACTAATCACTTCCCACGTACCCAAAGTATTCGAACCCGGTACGCTCTGATACCAAGTTGTAATGCCCTCGAAAATAATACATAAAACCCATCACTTTAGACATGCATTGATATAAAAGAAAACAAACATCTTTCCATTAATCAGAGTAGTTCTTACAAAAGTATTACATGTTAACAACAAAAGCAAATGCCCTACGGGCTTACAGCTTTCCAAGTTAACACTTGGTTACAAAAAGAAGAGTGCTAACTCAATACATATTAAGCCATTGGCTTGAATTTACATGTAATACATCAAAAGAAAGAAAACAACAAAAGCAGTCTGTCTGCCTCTAGCCTCCCAAGCTATGTCCTTGGAGGTGGCATGCTACCTCTACCTGAAAATGATGTCCCATAAAGGGTGAGCCACAGCCCAGCAGAAATACGCTAAACCAACTATGAACAATGACTAAAAGATTAGCAGTTGATAGATGGTCAACACCGATACACTCACTTATATCACATTCCGGTTTCATGACATTTAAGTCCATGTTACATTTCACTTCTCATTTCTTTTTCAACCTTGAGTTTGAAAACAAGGCTCAAAACTTAGCCAAATAACTTGATGAGAATAAGACTCATCTTAAAAAATACTTTCGAAATTCATGATGGATACACATTTTGATGCTGTATCAATAACACATAAGCCACTCCCATACTATACGAACGATACACATTGTGGTGCTGTATCAACATGACATAGAAACACTTCTATACTTCACAATTGATAACAATATACATTTTAGTGCTATATCAAATCAATCTAAACACTTCCGTAATCAACACTTGATACACATTGTAGTGCTGTATCAATGTCACACACAACCCGGCTTAGAGGTCCATCCCCTATCTTCCCCTAAACCGTGAAGTACATCCTCTATCTCCTCCCATACACACAATGTATATAAACATAGATCATATACATAAACAATCAATACATAAAGTCGATGTATTATTCCAACTGCTATATTCGATAGTATACTCAATCGATTAGTTTTAGTTTGCCTAATCATCATGCATTGTCTACAACAATCAAGCCTATCCTCCACCGATAGCCTAAAGCAGTTATTTCTAAACAGGAAATAAATGCACCAAAAGGATATATTATCAACATTTAACCTGGGTGAGCGATTAAATGAGTCCAACTACACCCGTTAGTCCCATAATCTTTTCAATTTGAATACTTTCAATTCAATTCCTCATTTCTCAAAATTAATTATACAAATTAATTTATCCCACTAATTAGGGCATTTTCCCATAATTAAGATAACAACCCCAAGGTTCCACTTTCATCCATAGTTCATCATCTATATCATTTCTCTATGCCAAACATGCATATAGGTTTAATTATAAATATAACCCCATCTTTTGTAAAATTACACAAAGACCCAAGCTTTCTCAAAATTACCCAACAACCCCCAACATATCAAAATGCTAAAATTCAAAGACAAAGCTCATAAAGAGGAGTAGGATATCCCTACCTCGAAGTTAGAGCTCAAACGGAGAAGGAGAAGAAAGCGAAAATGCTCCAAACACCACGATTCTCAGATCAAAACGAAGCCCTTGACGATCAACACACTTTTTACAAAGGCCGGAGGATAAGGAGACACTCTAACTAGATCAAACCCTAGAGAGAAGGGAGATCCTAGAGAGAGAAGCTCTCAAAAGTATTTTTAGAAAGTTAGAGAGAATGTAAAAAAAGGATTTTAAAACGCCCAGCTGCTAACTGATATACGACATTCCCGCTCGAGCGTATAACAGGACACTCGAGCGTCAAGAACAGAAAACTGAGCCCGCTCGAGCGCAAGAATTCCCGCTCGAGCGCCAAGACACAAAGACAAAACACACCCGCTCGAGCGCAAAAGACCAGTCCGCTCGAGCGTAGATTTTCATCTCCCAGAACTTTCACCAACGAGGTACTACTCGCTCGAGAGCCAATAAGCCCACTCGAGCGCAACCCGCTCGAGCGCAAGAAACCCGCTCGAGCGTAGAAAACACACCTGCAGAAGTTTTGCAGGGACTCGAAATGCTGGAAGGGTGTAAACCCCACTCGAGCGTAAAATGACCTGCTCGAGCAGACTACTCAAAAACTGGGCAACAGCAATGTGAGCCAAAGCTCTACCAACCTGTAACAACCAAGCCCAACACATCCTAAAACTCAAACAAATGGGTTTAAAGGACGACAACAAGATAGATACAACTACCAACTCCATGGAACCGAGTCCGGAATACAACTGAACAGTAAATGGACAACCGGGATCGATATACCATCCATCTTCTTTGACATAGGTTCAAATTTTTTTGTGAAAATAGGTAATTGAGACTTTTATGATTTGAGAACACATCAAATTTCTCCCCATAGAGATAGTGCCTCCAAAGTTTTAGAGCAAATATTACAGTGGCTAATTCAAGATTGTGAGTTGGTTAGTTCCTCTCATGAGTCTTTAGCTGACGTGAACCATATGCCACCACTTTCCCCTCTTGCATCAGAACACATTCCAAACCTTCGCTAGAAGCATCACAATATATGGTGTAACCTAACCCTCTCCCCGGAATGATTAAAATTGGTGCAGAGGTCAATCTAGCTTTTAATTCTAGGAAGGATTTTTCACAAGACTCACTCCAAACAAATTTTACTCATTTTCTGGTTAGTCTAGTCAATGGTGATGGTAGGGTAGGAAAGTCTTTCACAAACCGTCTATAATACTCGGCAAGACCCAAAAAGCTTCAAATCCCAAAGGCATTCTTAGGTCGTTCCCAATTTTGCATGGCCTCGATTTTTGAAGAGTCCACGGTAACCTCCCTTCCTCCCCCCCTCCCCCGGAGACAGCATAACCCAAAAACTTCACGTTGGAAAGGCAAAACTCATATGTCTCATACTTAGCATACAACTGGTGTTCCCTAAGCAACTACAAGACAATGCGGAGGTGTTTTTCATGCTCCTCCTCGGAAGGTGAATAGATAAGAATATCATCCACAAACATCACCGTAAATTTATCGAGATAAGCTCAGAAGACTTGATTCATTAAGTCCATAAAAGTAGTAGGGGCATTGGTTAAACAAAACGACATCACAAGAAATTCATAGTGGCCATACCGAGCACGAAAAATCATCTTCGGAACATTTTCCTCTTTCACACGCAACTGATGATAACCTGATCTTAGGTCTATCTTTGAGAAACATCGGGGACCCCTAAGTTGATTGAAAAGATCATCTATCCTAGGCAACAGATACTTATATTTCGTAGAGGCCGTATGCAGCTTGCGGTAGACGATGCATAACCGTAATGAACCATCCTTCTTCTTGGCAAAAAGAGTCGATGCTTCCCATAGCGAGGTATTAGGGCATATGAAACCCTTGTCTAACAACGCTTGCAATTGCTCCTTCAAAATAAGAAACTCTGCTGGTGTAAATCTATAAGGTGACATGGAAATGGGTGCTGTGCTAGGTACCAAATCTATAGAAAAATCAACCTCACGGTGAGGTGGCAATTCAATGAGATCCTTAGAAAAAACATCTGAGTACTCACAAACGACTCTAGGAAATATCCCTTGAACCACACTACTTCCATCATCCACAATTGTTGTAAGAAGAAAACTAAGTTTGCCTCTACTTCGCAGGTCATACAACGACAGCAACCCACCATCGGTCCTATTCCCTAGAAAAATAAAAATAGTCCCCACCTGCTGTGTACACAGTAACTCTTCCATGATAACAATCTATGGTGACACGATAAGAAGACAACCTATCCATACCAAGGATGACGTCAAAACCTGACATACCTAATAACACAAGATTGAAAGGAAGTCGACGACCAGCGACTTCAATCACGCACATACGGCATCCCTAATTCAAGACAACGTGACCTCCAATTGGTGACTCTACCATAAGTGAAGACTCTAGTTGTTCGATCTTTAAGCCCAACATGGATACAAATGTAGATATTATGAATGAATGCAATGCTCCGGTATCTATTAATACATTAGTCTAAGTATTATAGATAAGATATGTACCTCTCATCACCGATGGTCCAGAAGATTGCTTAGAATCAGGGACAGTATAAACTCGCCCTTGAGGCCTCTGCTCACTCCAACCACCCCTCGAAATGTAGGTCGGCTGTACTGACTGTGCAGAAGTAGCCCCTTGCACCGCCCTAGATGCCTGTCTAGGCTGGACCAACTAATAATTCTGTCTCTGACCTTGGCCTGCCTGATAAACCCAGACTGTCGAGACCTTGAAGCAGTCCCCGTCCCAGCTAACTATGGGCAAGACCTCTTTAAATGCCCTGGCTGTCCACAATGATAACATGTGGGCGACTAACCCCTCTCTTGGGGTTGGCTCTGGGAATGAGCTAACTGCTAATGGTTAAGATTCTACTTACACTCCGATGCCCTGTGACCTTGTTGGCCACTCCTAAAACAAGTAATATGGCTAGGACCCGTATTTCCCAAACTCTTCATAGAAATAGACCCCAAAGACTTGGTCTGTTGGGGCAAGGACTAGAAGGAAGAAGAATAAAAACCCCTGGACTTCTTAGAGGATTCCGTGTGACCTCGAGATTCTGCATAACTCGACCTCTTATGTTTCAGCCTAGATTCCTTAGCTTCTAACATGATTTCTATATGAGTCGCGACATCAACTAGCCTATCATACTCTCTGAACATATTGCCCATCACCTTAATCAAGATCTTGGACCTTTATCTTTTCTCAAACTCCAAACATCGACACTCCTTGGTCACCATGAGCTCGGGTGCAAAGTGTGCCAAACTACTAAAAGTGGCGTCAAATTCTACCACCGGTGTATCTAGTTGTCTAAGCTCCTCAAATGGTTTCCTCAACCTCTCCCTAGCCGTGGGAGGCAAGAACTTCACCTGGAAGGCATGGGTGAATGCCTCCCAAGTGTGCTCGACCCTAAGCTTAACAGATTTCCTCCGCTGCCTGGCCTCCTATTTTAGTTGATATGCCGCCAACGCTACTTGAAGCTCTCCATCACGGATGTCTAAGATCTCAAAGGACTTAAGGATTTGCTCTGACCATTCATCAACATTCATGGGATCGAGCCCGCCACTAAATTCGATAGGGTTGGAGTGAAAGAATTCCTTCTTCAAGAAGGGGGTTCGAGTTTCTCTTTCTATTGTCCTTGCCGCTTGCTCAGCTCGGAGTATATCCATGGACTCTTGAAGAGCCCCAACCATATCTCAGGCTAGTGCCCCCATCGCATCTTGGGCCGGAGGAGTGGCCATATTGTTTTCTTCTACCCATTCTTCTTGGAGAGGAAGATCTTATTGGGCAGGAATACCCCGACCACCCCTACGAGGTCTACCACGGCATCTGCCACATCCAAACATCCTATACAAGAGTAAGAGAGAATGGAATTAACTCACAATTCATGCACCTACATGGCAACCCACGCATCACACGCAAATAGGCACAACCCTAACCATAGATTCATTAAACATAAAACAATCCACATAAGCACATAAACACATAGAGTACATACGGATCATTCTCCTAAGATACTGACTCATTCTGCGACACTCAAGGACTTCCAAGTGGAAAAAGATTGATCAAGTGCCTTTCCATAGGGACTTGGATAAGTGTGATGGATGAAACTCGTATCTTAAAAACTTGACCCCATACCCATATAGTCACATAAGTACATCAACATATAAAGTACAAATGTCCCATTCCAATATGATAACCCATTGTGGCATAAGCCACATCTCATGTGCTCCAGGTATTCAAACCCGGTTAGATTTGATACCAAATTGTAACGCCCCAGGAAAATTACCTTAATCAAACATGTTCACTTTGGTTTATCCAATATAGAAATGAGAGAGAGAGAGAGAGAGAGAGAGAGAGAGAGTAAATCTATAATAATAATAAAATAAATTCCATGGCTACCTCTTTCCCATTGAACTATTCTAGTGATTACATCATTGTTTATTTACATCTATCAACAAAATAAAAATAATTCAAAAGACGAGATAAATGTAAAGAAAGAGCCAAAAAGGCAAATATCTTCTCAAGGGGTGTCATTGAATACAGAAAAATGGAATTCTAAATTCCCATATAAAATAGCCCGAGGCTTAAACATAAAACCGAGAGAGAGAGAGAGAGAGAGAGAGAGAGAGAGAGCGCGCTTCCATGCCCCCGTTCAAAATCTTTTCCAAGGCAATCATTGAGGTGGTGCATCAACATTATTTCCTGAAAGGTGGTTAGTTTTGGAGTGAGCTAGTGCCCAGTAGGAAATGCATTTAACAAGTTATATAATTGATCGAAATACACATGATCATGATATGCAAGTGTTGAAAGGAAAGATAACAAAATCTGAGTCCATTTCCTTCTTAAGTCCAAATGCCAAAACATGCAAGGCTAATAATAATTCTCAACCAAAACATGGGGTGTAAATGCGTTATGACATCTCGAGCAAGAGCCGCAAACCCACACATACTTATATACATATAGCAAATATTCTTACATTTGCTGACTCTAAAAATGGCGGGGTAATGGGCACCCAAAACCTTTCCCTCTCCACTTTTGCCGACTCCTGAAATGGCGGGCTTGTGGACACCCAAAATCAACTATTTTCACATTCATTGACTCTACAAATGGTAGGCTCGTAGACACCCAAAAACCTTTCCCACATTCATCCAGGGATATATACAAGACAGGGCAATTGAGCACCTTGACTCCCCATACGGGTACCAAATACAACACATAACCCATTACCAAAATCCGACTCAACTACCTGGAATCATGTGTTATTTGCCCCATTCTAACAAATTCCAAACACCCAGAAAATTGTAAGATAACAAGAGAAATTTTAATGCACATGATGCATGAGTTTTCGAATAAAATTTTCCTAAGGTTGCCTAAGGTTGTTTAATCCACAACAACATTAACAATATCAACAACCAAAAGATCTCTCAAATCTCATAATTTCCACAATCTCAATATTCATCTATTTTAATACATATATCTTAGAAATTCAATGATCTCCTGTCTCAACACTATTTCCATAGTCATTCACCCAATTATAAGATTTAAGAGTCAATTTGGCCCTAACCCGTTATTAAATCAAATTTGAAAATTAGGGTTTTTGGAAAAAGTGGGGCTTTCTCCTCCTTCATACATAAAGAGTCAATATTCACCATTTCTAACAATAATCAAGAAGGATAACATAAACTTTTCCAAAACATGGAGGAAAGCCCTTTTTTCATTTAACCAACCCACTTTATATCACAAAATCATCTCATACATTACTATAACTAAGAAATTACCACACACACACACACACACACACACACACATATATATATATATATATAACTAGACCACTCGAGCGAACTTTTCACTGCTCGAGCAGTAAACGTAAGGCTCTAGAAGTTTTGCAGAACTACAGTGAAAATACTAAGAACCTAGATTCTAGGCTCGAGCAACCACTCCATCGCTCGAGCAGTCTTGCCTGTGATCGCTTGAGCGGTCTTGCCTGTAAACAGGCAAGATACTGGGAGCTGTGCATCGACGCTCGAGTGACTGAATAACCGCTCGAGAAGTCACCCAAAACAAACTATTACAATATTTATTTAAATAATAGAATAAATATATTATTTATATATCAAATAATGTAAAAATATGTATAAAAATAGGATAAATATGTTATTTATATATTTAAATAATGTGAATATAAATAATAGCTAAATTTATATATACATAAATAATAGATTATACATTTATATAATAATAGTGGATGACATTATTATTTTGGTAAGATATTGACTTCTTTTTTTTTAGTATGCTCATATATATTGTATATATAATTGTATAATCAAAGTTTCAATTTTTATTTTAGTCTCATATGCATGTATGAATTTATAATTTATTTGGCTCATTAAGACTCGTGAACAAGCTAGAACTCGAGGCAAGCCAGAGTCAACTCGGATCAAGCTCGGTTCATTAAATTTTTATTAAGCTCAGGCTCAAGCTCAAACTCATTAAAATCTTAATAAATAAGCTCAAATATACTAAAACTTGGCTTCACTCATTTTATCTTGTAATATTTTCATAATAATAAACAAATATTATCACCATGGGATCATCACATCAAAAATAAAGAAAATTCAAAACACAATTATTTTTAGTCTAAAGATATAAATTTATTTATATTGCAATAAAAATCATAATCAAAGTTATAAAACATTCTACCACGCTAATAAAGCCAAAGCAAAAAGAATTATTCCAACCATGGACAATCTAAACATAAGTTCTCAAAAATCATTGTTATATCCATCTTCCATAGAGACAAATTATCATAAAAAACTCACTCCCCAAATTCTCAACCTTACCTATATAAGTATTTTCGACTAGCATCCATAACTTACGAAATCTGCATCCAAAAGATAAACATATAAAAGTACTAGAAATTATATTAAGCTAATATAAATTTGTTAATAAAATTAGTATTTATGGAAGAAATATACCACAAATGGAGCAGGCCAAGCAACATGAGCTCCAATAGCTTGTTCAATTACTTTGACAAATCCATATGTTCGGATCAAGCTCTCGCTCGGTTTGACTGGCACTTGAACATGTACCTCCCAATAGTCGGGTCCTTATTCTTCCCCTTCTACTTCTTTAGATGGGTCTATTCTTTTAAGTACTCCGATTGTAACTATTTTCTTGGCCTAATGATACTTTTTAGAACAACTATATCTCCAACGTATAAATCCAGATTCAAGTGCTTAAGTAAAATATGTATTTACAATTAATAAATAATATTTAAAAACAACTAGTACAAAGTGCTAGAGTAAAAATGATCACAACTGATAGTGATATGCATTTCTTTAGTAGATAGGCAGGCCATAATTTATTTGATATTATTTGTCTACTTTTATATATTTTGGATACACATACACACACACACACACACATATATATATATATATATATATATTTGTGACAACCATGTTCTACGTTATGTCGTTAATCTTTAATTACACTTGCGATTATGTGTTTAATATGAACTTGGATGCTAAGTATGTGATTAAATGTATTTTTGAATTTATATGTGTTTATCGTAGAAAAATATGTTTTGTATTCTGTAATAAACTGAAATTGAGAACCATAGAGGCGACAGAAACCGAAATTGACCACACCGTTATGATTAGCATAATTTTTAAAGCTTATGGTGAAATTTAATTAAAAATTGATTCGGATAAAATTGATTAGATTAAATTGATTAAACTTAAGTAAGATTGCTTAGCATTAATCAAGCTTAATTAGCCTAAACTAATCACCCACTATATATATGATGAGATTAGTGCTTAGGCTCATAGAATTGAGCTTTTCTTCATCAATGTGCTGAGATTATACACTATAGAGAGAGAGAACATCATTTTAGAGAGACGAAGGCAAGAACTTGAAAAATATTGACTTGGAGATTGAAGATTTGGGAAGCTACGCTCAAGAACTTGCTAGGATTGGAAGAATGAAAGGCTCTATGTAAGAGATTGAAATATAAATTCATGAACTTAAGTCATATAAATGTGACTTCAAGAAGGATGTGTAGTTAAGTATGTGATTTGAGAAAAGATTGTAGAAATTGCGATGAATTTTGGGCAAGCATGCATGAATTTGTGTTGATTCTTCAATTTTGAGCATAAACCTTGTAAATTATGATGAATTGGAAATTATATCTTACATGCATGCCTGAATTATCATGTTTTAGAGTCCAATTCTCAGCTTGAAAGTCTATGGATGCAAGATTTGAAAAATGGTTCACATACATGAAGATTACGATTTAAATTCTAATGAATTCATGGAATTTAGAATTACAGGTTGAAACTAGCTTCAAATATATGTATTTGGGAGTGTTCTTGCATACTTGAGTGAGTCATGCATGAATTTGGAACTTTGAACGTGTGTTTGAAGCTCAAACAGAATTCTAGAAATTCTAGAATTTTAGTAGTTCGCTCGAGCGATGGAATTGTCGCTCGAGCGTACATTTCGAGCTCCTAGTACTTTTGCAGACATTGGAGGTTGGCTTGATTGACCAGAAGACCGCTCGACCGACCACCCTTTATTTTCAGTCTTGGCTCGAGCGACCAAAAAGTTGGCTTGAGCGTAAAATAAGAGGATCCAGTACTTTTGCAAACCAAGGGGTTCGCTCGAGGGACCAATGTTGCACTCGAGCGAAGTACCCTTTTTCAGGAAACTTTGAAAAGTTGTTTTATGTCTCACTTTCTGTTATGTTGCATTTTTGAACACTCTTAGGCATACATTGAGCATTCTAAATGAACTAAAGAGTTAGAAAGAAGCCTAAGAAAGAAATAAATTAAAGGACATATTGAATTGTATTGTGACCCGATTTTCGTATGTGCTATGAATTGCGTAGGGTCAATCGCGATGATGAATCAACCATCTGAACACTAAGAGTATTATCTTAGTAAAGATATTTTTATGTATGTTATTTTCTAAATACTATCTACGTGGTAAGTTTTCTCAAACTCATGAATTTGTATTATGAATGAATATCTTACCTGTCTGATTCGTAAAAGACTTGAAACATGATTGATAAGCACCAAATTATAAGGTTGGACCAAATGTTGTTTTGTATGAATACATATTGGGCCTAAGGCCGTTTGGTATGTTTGATGAGAATATAAAATGGGCCCAAGGCGTTTGGTATATTTGACAAGGACATGGAATAGGCCTAAGGCCGTTTATAATATTTGATAAGATAGACCTAAGGTTATCTTACATATAAATTGGATCGAAGGTCATTTTGTATGATTGATTAAGAGGACCGAAGGTCATTTGAGAATAAGGAATTGATTGGACCGAAAGTCGTTTTGTATGCTTGTTTGTCATCTTAACTATAGAGAGTGAGGGAGATTGAGTAGAAAAGTTACTCCCTCCATCCCAAAATATTAATCTATTTTCAAAACTCAAGTACAAAAATAATATATATTTTTTTATTTTGCTATTCTCTTAAATTCATTAACAACATAAAAAGTACAAATTTGACATTGATATTCCCCAAAAAATATACCATGAAAGGGTAATTTTGAAAAATTAATTTTTTTTAAAGTGTAATAATTGTACTACTAAAAAATATTAAATTTCTCAAAAAGAATCGTTATTTTGAGACGGATGGAGTATATATTGCAATTGTTCTTAGCTATAGTCATATGTACACACGTGTTACATATATATAACCGAGAGAGAACAAGGAGAGGGGGAGGATTGTTCAAAGATTTGTTGCAATTAGGGGAATTGGAGGGAAGAGAGAGAAATGGGAGCAAGGGTCTTCTTCTTGGATTTTTTTCTTGTTCCTTACTTGGTAGATCATTGGGTTTATTTTTTAATCAAATTTTGACAATTTGAATTGTTCATATTTTAAAATTTATCGAGTATATCATAATCTTAAAATCAACTCTATCGGATATCAGAAACTATGTGTTCGGATAACTATTTATTACATTTTTTTAATAAATGATTTTTAGTTCAATGATCCAAATACGTAGGCTCCGTTTGGTAAACCTCTCAAATTATAGTTTTACCTATTGATTTGAGTATATTGTTTGTTTTGAACTTTCAAATCATAATTTTACTCTTATTTCTCAAAACTCAATTCAAAATATAATCATTACTTTTCAAAACTCATAACCAAATACATAATTCAAAATTCTTTTCAAAACTCAATTCAAATCAATATTTTAATTTTTTAAATATTTTAAATATTTAAATATTTTAAAAATATTTTAATTTTGTTAAGATTTTAAATATTTTAATATTTAAATATGTTACGATTTTTTTAATTTTTGAATATTTTTAAATATTTTAATTTGAAAATATTATGATTTTAATTTTTTAAATTTTAAAATATTTTATAAAAATAAATTCAAACTCTACTTTATAAAAATATTTTTAAATATTTTAATTTTTTTGTTAGGTATTTGGTTACGATTTGAGTGTAGAGTTGTGAAAGTAGTATGGAGTTTCGAGTTATGTGTTTGTTTATGAGTTTTAAAAATAGTTTCTTAATTGAGTTTTGTTTTATGTGTTTGGTTATGACTTGAGTGTAGAGTTGTTTTTACATGTAAAATATTAACATTTTAAATTATTTAAATTTTTGAATATTTAAATTTTTACGATTTAAATTTTTTGAATATTTATTTTAATTTTTTACTTATTAAATTTTTTAGATTATTTAAATTTTTTAAATATTTATGATTTAAAATTTTTGAATATTTATTTTGAAAAAAAATTATTTCCTTTGTAGTATTTTCAATTAAAAATTTGATTAATGTTATTTTTTGTTAATAATAAATTTTTTTAATTGAATTTTAAAAAGAGTTTAGTTATGAGTGTTGATTAGAATTTTTAATAGTGTGAAAGTAGTGTGTTTTGTTATGAGTTATAACAATTTGAATTAAGTTTTGAAAACTCTTTCCAAAACTCATAACCAAACAAATTTTCTTACTTCACATGTCAAATTAAACTTTCAAAACTCAATTTCACACTCAATTCAAAACTCAATTCAACACTCTATTAAAAAACCATAACCAAATAAATTTTCTACCCTCAAATCATAATTCCACAACTCACAAACTCAAAATAAAACTCATACTCTCAAATCATATTTACAAAACTCTATCAAACGCAACCGTAGTTTCCAATATATGATTAATTTAATTTTTTACATGTATGATATATTTGATAAATTTTAAAATATAAATAATTTGAATTATCAAAATTAAATGTAAAAATAGGTCCAGTCATCGCCAAGAAAAAAATTCAAAGAGAGAATCCTTGCTCCCATGTCTCTCTCTTCCCTCTGATTCCCCTTTTTTTTTCTTTTTTTTTTTAGATTGAGGTTTCCGGCTTCTATCGCTGGATTGCGTCCACCGACTAATTCTCAGAGGGGGAAATCACAGCATCCCACTGCCGCGGCCCCCCACTTAAATCCCAAGAGACTCTAGAGAGGAATCGAACTCGTAACCATGCGCCTAACCCACACAGTCACGTGTACGCCATTATTACTAAGGCCTCGTTTGGGAACATGCTAATTTAGTAACTTTTTGGCTATTTGGCTAAAAAGGTAGGTAAAAAAAACTTGTATGTTTGGAATGACTTTTTGGCTAATTACGAAAAGATGTGCAAAAAGTAGAGAGAAAAGAGAATCTTTGACTTTTTGGTATAAGTTATTAATTTTTTGGCTAATTTAATAACTTTTTGACTAAACGAGGCTTAAGCCACCAAGGGAGTAGGTTTCCCTCCGGTTCCCCTAACTGCAACAAACCACCAACCCCCCCCCCCCCCGGTTATATATTTGTAACACGTGTGCATTATAATTACAGCTAAGAACAATAGCAATATATAGCTTTTCTACTCAATCTCCCTCACTCACTCTCTATAGTTAAGATGACAACTATGCTAGCCTTGCTCCTTCTCTTCCTCTCTCTACCACCGCTCATTCTCTCACTGAAACAAGAAGTTCTCTTCCTCCATCAAGTGAAGCTCCGCCTATCCGACCCCAACGGTGTCCTCTCCAACTGGAACGACCAGGACGACACCCCATGCAACTGGACCTCCGTCACCTGCGACCCACTCACCTCCTCCGTCATCTCCGTCGACCTTTCCAACTCCAGCCTCTCCGGTCCCTTCCCCATCTTCCTCTGCCGCCTCTCTTCTCTCTCTTCCCTCTCTCTCTACAACAACAACATCAACTACTCTCTCCCTCTCACCATATCTACCTGTCGCAACCTCACTACCCTCAACTTGGCCCAGAACCTCCTCACGGGTCTTATTCCATACACTTTCTCTCTTATTCCCAACCTCAGATACCTCAACCTCGGAGGAAACAGCCTCTCCGGCGATATTCCGGCGACTCTTGGACTCTTCCGCCGACTCGAGACTCTCATTCTTGTCAACAACCTACTCGACGGCACAATCCCTGCGGCTCTTGGCAACATAACGACTCTCAAATCGCTTCAACTCGCTTATAACCCGTTTACGCCGAGTCGACTTGTTCCGGAACTCGGGAACCTTTCGAGTTTGGAGTATCTCTGGCTTAGTCACTGCAATTTCGTGGGTTCGATTCCTCCGAATTTTGGTAGGCTGAGTCGACTCACGAATCTCGACGTGTCGAGTAACATGCTTAGTGGGTCGATACCGAGTGTGATATTCGAACTGAAATCTATAGTGCAAATTGAGCTGTTCAACAACTCGTTTTCCGGTGAATTGCCATTGGGGTGGTCTAACCTGACTGCTTTGCGACGATTCGACGCGTCGTTGAACGGGTTGGTTGGGACCATTCCTGACGAGTTATGCAAGTTACCGCTCGAGTCTCTGAACCTGTGCGACAACCAACTCGTGGGTTTGCTGCCAGAGAACATAACTGGGTCCCCAAATTTGTACGATCTCAGAGTGTTCAACAATCGGCTTTATGGGTCGTTGCCGAGTGAATTAGGCAAGAACTCGCCGTTACAAACTATTGACGTATCGGGAAACCAGTTTTCGGGTGAAATACCGGCCAGTCTATGCGAGAAGGGGGTCTTGGAACACCTTGCCTTGATAAACAACTTGTTTTCGGGGACAATTCCTGATGTTCTTGGAAAATGTAGGACTTTGAACCGGGTTCGATTGAGGGGTAATCGCTTTTCTGGTGAAGTTCCGGCCGAGTTTTGGGGTTTACCACATGTTAATTTACTTGATCTAGGTGAGAATTTGTTTTACGGGAATATATCACACATGATATCTGGTGCATCAAATCTTTCAGTTCTGTTCATTTCCAAAAATCGGTTTTCAGGGACCATACCTAAAGAAATCGGATCTTTAGGCAATTTAGTTGAATTTTCTGGTAGTGATAATGAGCTTTCAGGGCAAATCCCACCAACAATTGTCAATTTGGGTCAGTTAGGAACACTTGATCTTCATAAAAACGAACTTTCTGGGGAAATTCCTGTAGGAATTCAATCTTTGAAGCAGCTCAATGAGCTTAATTTAGCAAATAATAGGTTATCTGGTAAAATCCCAGATGAAATTGGGAGTTTACCGATGCTTAATTATCTTGATCTTTCCCAGAATCATTTTTCTGGGAAAATCCCACTTGACTTGCAGAATTTGAAGCTCAATATGCTAAATTTATCCTACAATGATCTCTCTGGCAACATTCCCCCGCTCTATGCCAAGGATTTTTATAGGGATAGCTTTTTGGGCAATCTGGGCTTATGTGGTGATCTTCCTGGTATTTGCATTCGAAAAACTGAAGCTAAGAATCATACTTATTTGTGGATACTTGGATCAATTTTTACACTTGCTGGCATGGTTTTTGTTGTTGGTATTGTTTGGTTTGTGTGCAAGTTTTGGAATTTCAGGAAAACAAAGAAAGGGATATCCATGTTGAAGTGGAGATCATTTCATAAATTGGGTTTTAGTGAAAGCGAAATCCTCGATTGCCTTAATGAAGATGATGTTATTGGAAGTGGAGCTTCTGGGAAAGTCTACAAGGTTGAGCTTGGTAACGGTGAGTTAGTAGCAGTGAAGAAGCTAAACGAAAGATCAAAAAAAAATTATGAAAGCTTTGCCAGTGTTGATTCACAGAGCTTTGCCACTGTTGATTCACAGAAAGATGCATTTGAGGCTGAAGTCGAGACATTGGGAAGAATTAGGCACAAGAATATTGTGAGGTTATTGTGTTGTTGCAATACAGAGGACTGCAAACTTTTGGTGTACGAGTACATGCCAAATGGGAGCTTGGGGGATTTTTTGCATATTGGCAAGTGTGGTTTGTTGGATTGGCCTACAAGATTTAAGATAGCTTTGGATGCTGCCGAGGGGCTTTCTTATTTGCATCATGACTGTGTTCCTTCCATTGTCCATAGGGATATTAAGTCGAATAATATCTTGTTAGATGCAGAATTTGGAGCTAGAATTTCTGATTTTGGAGTCGCTAAAATTATCAATACGGTCAACAAGGGGGCAGAACCCATGTCTGCAATTGCCGGTTCTTGTGGTTACATTGCACCAGGTATGACAAATTCGTTATTCCAACTGCTGTTTTCCATTTTCTATTATTGAATTGTTTCTAGTTCTGATGTGTATTTCTCTTGCAATTTGTGTAACTAGTTAGTTTTTGTGGTATGCTTAGATCAGTCTGCTTTTAATCTATATACAAATTTATTTGACACATTCATAACTTTTTATTAGTAACACAAGGTGCTATGTTTGATCTTAATGTACTGCAGAATATGCATACACTCTTCGAGTGAATGAAAAGAGCGACATTTATAGCTTTGGGGTGGTCATCCTAGAGCTATTGACTGGTAAAAAACCCATTGATCCGGAGTTTGGGGAGAAGGACCTAGTGACATGGGTGCGCAACAGTTTGGACCCGAAAGGAGTTGAACATGTGCTTGATCCCAATCTCGGTTCTTCTTTCAAGGAGCAAATTAGCAGGGTTCTTGACATCGGCCTCCTCTGTGTTAGCCCACTTCCCATTAACCGTCCTTCGATGCGTAAGGTGGTGAAAATGCTACAAGAGGCAGGGGCAGGGGCAGGTAACAATCCTAGGATAGCAAATAAGGATGGGAAGCTTTCTCCTTATTACTATGAAGATTGCTCTGATCAAGGAAGTGTAATTTGAAGAATTTAATTGCAAGTCTTGCCAACATGTGAGGGAGGAGAGAGGGACTTTCCTATCTGCAGTCTGAGAAGTGTACCATCCTCAAGGTGAGGTGGTTTGAGCACCTAGTTGGTTGATCCTCAACTGGTTGTCAACAAGGCAACATTTTGTTTATCTATTTATGTTTTTTTTTTTTTTAACTTTAGCAGGAAAAAATTGTAAAAATTTGAAGAAATCCCAATATGGGTAATCTCATTTTAGATGTGGCCCCTTTAGATCATCAATGGCTTCACTACTGTTCTGTGAAATTTCTACAGACAAAATCATTGGCAGCATATATGTAATATCTTTTTCTAGATTATGTTGGTTATATTGATTGTTGGTCTTTGTCTTCCTTGGCGGTCCACCATTAAATAAAATGGCCCCCATGCATTGTACTCATGAAACAAGGCAAAACTGCATAAGAGTGAGAGAGTCAAGGGACTACTTTGTGTATTTTCCAGTGAAAGTGACAAGAGGGCACTCAAAAGTTGACTAATGTGGTATATGATTAACCAAGATAGTCAAAAGACCAGAGCTTTGCTGCCACGTGGTACTATACGAAAGCTACCATAAAAAAAAAAAAAAATTAGACTTCTATCTTGTCATTTTATGCAATTTTTCCACACACACACACACTCTTTTTTCCTTCTTCCTTTTCTTTTTCTCTTTCTTTTTTTTTTCAATAATTACTCGATTTTTTTCTTTTCAGTTGCACCATTGTCTTGAGGAATATGCATAGACTTCAAATTTTAATCTTACTCACACTAATTGGCAAACTCATAATTGTCAAATTCTCAAGCCTTATCATATTTAAACCAAGTTATAGAACTAAGTCCTTTCACTTTGAACTCTATTGTATAATTTATTAAGATATAGAAGTTTTTATTCACCCAAAAAAAAGATATAGAAGTTTCAAAAAAATTTCTAAGAAAATTTAGCAAGTACATCTACAAAAATCATCTTCTTTTTATTTTTATTTATTTACTTATTTATTTTTTATTTTTTGGGATCAGACATCTACAAAAATCATCTACAACCCACAAGCATATACTTCTTCCAAGCCAAACGCCCAACCCATAATAACCCCATGTTGCAGTAGGCTCTAGGCACCCTTATATCATTTTGTTTTGGTATGTATTTTTGTTGGTTTTGTGTGTGTGTGTGTGTGTGTGTGTGTGTGTGTGTGTGTGTGTGGTGGAATACCTATTAGTTCTCTTGCGAGTATATGCACACACTTATGTAATACTTTAAATATGACTTGTTCTAATTACATGTTAAGAAAATGATATGTGAACCAAAATCCCTCCCTAATGAGGTATCAAAAGAAACAATTAAAATCAAGCCAATAAGTTCGGTCCTTCACTCTCACTCAATATCATCATTCAAATATCCCCTCGTCTATAACTCTTAAATCAATGTGTATCAAACTTTTCATTGTTTTCCGTCAAAGCCCAAAAATAGAGCAAAAACGTTGCGATCAAGTAGAAATTGAGAAATAAGGGAACATCTATGTAATTAATTGAACAAAAAATTATGTGAAACTCATGATTTCTTTACAGGATCAATATATGAAGCGTCAATGATGGATGTAGATGACAATCATGGAAATTTTAAATGGTTTCAGAGGGTGTCTGCTTGAATCATGGTTTGATTTGAACAAATATATGGTTGTTCAAGGGTGGAGAGGCTAACTCCCATGCTAATCTAACAACTAAAAATTGATTTTCACCGATAAAACAAAACACATAAAAGTGGTAGAGGATGGGATTGAGTTTAATTTACAGTGGTTGTCGTGCAAATTGACACTGATTCTAATTAATCACTCTAATGCTTCCTTATCTTATGTTGGTGAGAGAGCAATTTGTGTAGCCAAATTGGGTTGAGCTAGTTGAAAGTGTCTTCAAGGCTTGGGCCGCGCAGTGGGCTGAGTTGTGTCTTGAAGATAGCCTTGTTTGGGCCAAGTAATGGCTACGCCAATCTAAGATGTTCCATCGGGCTAGCAAATGTCCATGTTCTTAGACCTAGCAACAATTGAATGGCGGTCAATGCCATGACCGAACTATAAGGAAGGCAATCAAACGGTGCTAGGAGAAGCTTTGACCGAGCTAGGAGACGAGCTGCGCAATGTTAACATGGTGGCGCGTCGAGCAAGCTGTGCACGGTTCTATGTCGTACGCTAAGTTAGTGGCGGACAGAGTCAACTAGTTTGGTTGCTCAACTAGAAGTCGTGCAAAAAGTTGTGCCATCTAACTTGGCTTGTAGTGAGGAGGGTGTCAAAGGATAAGCATTATTCTTTACGAATGTGATTCCTAGAAGGACTCTACAAAGGAGAGTTAGAGTCCTACTAAGATTATGCCTTACGAAATCTACAAAAGCTCAAACCAAATCATAATCTTAGGTATTGCAATTCTTACTCCCGAATCCACAAAGCTTTTGCTTCCTTAGTCTATTTGCTAACTTTGGCATCGGAGGGGATTTTAGCACACACCCTCGACTAGCTCACGTGTGTGATTTTGGGTCTTTGGTGTCCTCTTTCTGGATGGCTCCTCACTATCCATGTGGTGTGGTAGCAGATGATTGGGTTAATCCCATGGTGTCAATTTAGTTGGGATCTCTAGAATAACTAAGATGTTTTTTCCATTCACTTTATTAATTGATGCATATATCTTTTACCCTTCACGATTATCATCAATAAATTTTTTGCTGATTCAAAAAAAAAAAAAAAAAAATGCTAGTGAAACGAGGTGGTTTCGTGATTTGTGTTTTTAATATAACCTTTCAAAGGGGCTTAAATATTCTAGTTAATGAATCGTAAAGTTAATGTGATCACCGAACTAGATCACAAAATCAACCCACCAAGTCCAAACACACTCTTAAGTTGAGATGCCTAATTTGCAATAATCTAAACTCTTTCCAAATAATGTGGTTTGATTATCAATTTCAATATGTTTGGTTTTATTTTAAGAAATTTGTTTAAGAATTTTTTTTTTAAAACTAAAAAAATATTTGGTGAAAAAATAAAAAGTACTCATCATTTTTGTTTAATTTTTATCTTTTAGGAGGTCATAAATAATTTTAAAAAATTTAAAAAAAAAATGATTTTTATTTTTCTTAGTTTTAATTTGTTAAAAAAAAAAATCTAAAAATTGCTTCTTTTTTTTTTTTTTCCGATCAACCTCTAAAAATTGTTGTTTTTCCCTAAAATACAAAGGCGGAGGAAAGTTTCCCTCCCAAATTCCTCCCCCCCCTTTTTTTTGGTCCTTCCCTAGGTAGGTAAACCCCCTCATCACTCTCTACGATTTGTACTTTTGCACAACCTTTTCTCACGATTCGTAGTTCTCTCACCCTCACAATCGCACACCGACATAGATGTTTGTTGACCATCAGGTTTCCGCCACTTGCTGTTGTTGTGTGAGACCATCGGTGCTTCAGTCTGTCCCTATAGGTTTTTTCCTTTTTTTCTTTGTATCTCACTTTGCCTGCATATCTCTCTCAATTTCTTTAACTGAATCTATGTTTCTCTTTACTTTGTATGTCCTTTATTTTCAATTATTTGGTTTTTTGTCAAGGGTTCCTATAAGTTCTACCCAATTGTTGCCCCATGGTTAGTTGTTGTTGTTGTTGTTGTTGTTGTTTTTTTTTTTTTTTTTTTTTTTGGATTCTAGGCATACAATCTGAGCTTGAATAAGCATTACTAATAAATTTAAAACAATTCTCCTGATGATGGCTTATTAGACAGACTTATGCCATTGAGACTCAAGTATATGTTCCATCCGTTTAATGGTATTTTAAAGTGCCTAGGTTTCTTATTTTTTATTCAAAAATTTTAAATGGCAAACATGATTCAAGCTCCAAGTTTATTTGGCAGCACTGCTTACATTGTTGTACATTATTGGTTTTCTTCTAGAACCTTTGTACACTTGAGAAAAGTAATCTATATTCAAACAAATTTTATCTATTTGATGTATAAATAGTCATGGCTTAATGTTTTTCAATATAATTTTGTGAGAGCTCCATGAAGCTTCCCATTAGGAGATCTTTTTTTTGTTAATTTCATACTTTAATTATAGCAATTTCGGTTTTAACCTGACCTTTTTGTATCTTGGACTCGGATTTCGTGGTTTCGTAGTGTTGTTCATGTCTTTTCCCCTCATACTTCCTTAAGTTCGGCTATTGGATTGTAATAGTTGTGTTTGGAACATGTTGGTTGCTTGGTTTTCAAACTTTTGTTGCCTAGAATTTTACCCCTTCGCTCAGGCGGCACTTCTTGCGCTCGAGCGGACTTTGTGAACTCTCAGTACTTTTGTAGGTTTGCAAAACTACTGGAAGAGTGTATTCTACGCTCGAACAGTGCTTTCTGCGCTCAAGCGGTCTCAACTCGAGCGGCCTCAACTCGAGCGGCCTGTCTTCCGCTCGAGCGTTAGTCTGTTGTCTGCAAAACTACTGGGAGTGTGCATTCTGCGCTCAAATGTCACTTCTTGCGCTCGAGCAGAACAACTTATTGTGTCTGATGCTCGAGCGTCACTTTTTGCACTCGAGCGGACTGTGGGTATATCAATTCGCAGCAGCACCCTTTGATATCACTTTTTCATATCTTTTCCTCTTAAAACCCTAGATCTATAGCTTCTCTCTCTAAAACTCACACTCTCTCTAAATTTTCACCAACATTTGGTGATTTCTTTACCTGTGTGCCTTTGTTAAAAAGGTAGAGCACTCTGAGGGCTGTCCATTGATTCGAATAGAGTTGATTTTTGGCATATTTGATGTCTGTGCATCTCTTTCTTTGGTCTTCTAAGCTTGAGGTAGGGATTTTCTACACCCATCTATGAATTTTAACTTAGTTATTTGTGGATGTGTGAAGAATATTGGAACTTTGGATGATTTTGAACAAACTTAGGGTTTTGGTTTAAAATCAAAAGAGGGGTTTTCAATGTATGAACTAAAAATGGTTATGGGAGTAGATGTGAGGTTCTGTTGTGATAAATTTGTTGATTTTGATACCCAGGGTGGATTTTGAAAGAAAAAGGAGTTTTTCCCTAAAATGTCTCAAATAGTTATTTGTATAAATAAATGAAATTGGTATTGGGAATATGAAATTGGATGAATGTTTATATAAATGGTGGAGTTGGATATGTGTTACCAATTTGGATAATTTATCTGTCTTGGAGATTGTATATCTGTTTAGAAATATCTATTTTGGGCTATCTGTGGAGGATAACTATGATTGTTGTAGAAATTACATGAGGATTAGGTGAATTGAAACTAATCTCTTATCAGTTGTCATTGAATATGACTGTCTTTGATACATTGTAAATGTATGACATTTGAGAGAAGAAAGGGGATGAACGCCATTGAATTAAGTTGGCCTGTGTGTCCAAGGTGAAAGTCCCGAAAACCGTGCGTATATATGGGTGCTGATTTTCGCATATGAAATATCCTTAAAATGGCAAAATGGAAGTATTTGTATAATGGCTTTGTTGGTTAGAAACCCACTGAGTTGTACCCTCAGTTTGGTTGTCTGAATGAAATGGTAAATATCTGATTACATAGAAAGACTTGAATTTGAGGCAGAGGAGATGGATGGAGTTCATAGAGGATTATGACTTTGAGTTACATTATCATCCGAGGAAGGCCAATGTTGTGACCGATGCATTATGTAGGAAATCTATTAGCAGTGTAGCTTGTATTGCCATCTGGAAATTGGAAATGTTGGGTGCCATCGATGAGTTTGACTTGCATCTCGGCGAGTCTGTTGAGTCGGCAACCTTGTTTTTAGTAGTTGCACAACCTACACTTGTGAACCGAGTGATATAAGCACAAAGGAGTGACTTTGAGATAGAATCCCGCAAGGAGAAGATCTCCAGTGGGAAGGTAGAGAGAGGCTTGAACTTGTACTCCGACTCCAGTGTTCGATACTTTGACAGTCTCTTTGTGTCAGAGTCTTGCCGAGAGGAAGTACTTCAAGAGTTTCACCATTCACGCCTTATGATGCATCCGGGAGGCACAAAAATATATCACGACCTTAGCTGCTAGTTTTGGTGGAGGGGGAATGAAAAAGGATGTAGCTGTGTTTGTGTTGACGTGCCTTACTTATCAACAAGTGAAGGCCGAGCATTAGAAGCTAGCAGGTTTGTTATAATCCTTGCCTATAGCCGAGTGGAAGTGGGAGCATGTCACAATGGATTTTGTTGTGGGCCTTCCGAGGACTCAACAGGATAGTGATGCAATTTGGGTGGTAGTTGACCAGTTGACCAAGTCAACACACTTTATACCTATGCGTGTGAGTGACTCGGTAGATCATCTTACCGACCTCTATATTAGGGACATAGTGAGGTTGCGTAGGATCCCTATGACGATTGTCTCAGATAGAGATCCACGTTTCATGGCTCAGTTATGGCAGAGCCTACAGAGTGCCTTAGGCACGAGATTCACTTTTAGTACTATGTATCATCCTCAGGCTGACAGGCAGTTTGAGCGTACTATTCAGATCCTTAAGGATATGCTTCGGGGTTGTGTTCTTGACTTTAAGGAGTCGTGGGAGAGACACTTGCCTTTAGTGGAGTTTGCCTATAACAATAGCTTCCAATCAAGTATTAGCATGGCACCGTTTGAGGCCTTGTATGGTTACTGTGTAGATCCCCTGTGTGTTGGGCCGAGGTGGGTGATGCACCTATGTTGGGTCCAGAGTTAGTCTGGGAAACGACGGAGAAAGTTGCACATATTCGTAAGAGGTTGGTTACTACCCAGAGTCGCTAGAAAAGTTATGCCGACTGTAAGAGGAGACCCTTGTCTTTTGAGGTGGGAGACCATGTCTTCTTAAAGATATTACCTAGGAGGGGTGTGATGAGGTTTGGAAAGAGTAGAAAGTTGTCCTCTCGATTTATTGGGCCTTTTGAGATCCTTGAGTAGATTGGAGAGGTAGCTTATCATTTGGCTTTGCCGCCACAGCTTTCCGAGGTTCATGATGTGTTTCATATTAGCATGCTTCGAAAGTATGACCCGGACCCATCGTATGTGTTGGATTGGATAGATGAGGATGTCTCGTATGAGGAGAGACCGGTGAGAGTCTTGGATACTTGAGACCAAGTCTTACGAGGCAAGACAATTCCCTTGGTTAAAGTATTGTGGAAACATCACGGGGTTGAGGAAGCAACTTGAGGATGTAAGTTGGAAGTTCGTGAGAAGTATCTGAACTTATTTGTTGATGTTTGAGCATGTATTGAAATTTTGATTATGTTAATGAAATATGAAAACATTGTCTATGTTTTGAGAATATGGAAACATTGTATATGTTGCATGTGTTTTGGAAACACGAATTTAATGTAAACATTGTATATGCTTTTGGAAAAATGTGAATTGTGCTTTCAATGTTGAAACTTGTGTATCGAGTTAATGAGAATGGGTGACCAGAGAAGGGGTCATAGTGACGGAATTGATTAATTATCTTTATTGTGATCAGTTTAAACATAGGTTTAAAACTTGATTTGAAATCTCGGGAACGAAATTCCTTAACGGGGAAGATTATTGCGGTTTTGGTTTTAACCTGACCCTGTTGTATCTTGGACTCAAGTTTCGTGGTTTTGTAGTGTTGTTCATATCTTTTCCCCACATACTTCCTTAAGTTTGGCTATTGGATTGTAATGGTTGTGTATGGAACAGGTTGGTTACTTGGTTTTCAAACTTTTGTTGCCTAAAATTTTACTCCTTCGCTCGAGTGGTACTTCTTCCGCTTGAGCAAGCTTTGTGAACTTTCAGTACTTTTGTAAGTCTACAAAACTATTGGGAGAGTGTATTCTACACTAGAGTGTTCTCAGCTCGAGAAGTTTTTCTTGCGCTCGAGCGTTGGTCTGTTGTCTGCAAAACTACTGGGAATGTGCATTCTTTGCTCAAGCGTCATTTCTTGCGCTTGAGCGGAACAACTTATTGTGTCTGACACTCAAGCGTCACTTCTTGCGCTCGAGCGGGCTATGCATTTATTAGTTCGCATCACTTTTTTCAAAACTTTTCCTCTCAAAACCCTAGATCTAGAGCCTCTCTCTCTCTCTAAAACTCACTCACTCTCTACATTTTCTCCTATATTTGGTGGTTTCTGTACCCGTGTGCCATTGTTAAGAAGGTAGAGCACCCGAAGGGTTCTCCGTTATTCCGAATAGAGTTGAGTTTTGGCATCTTTGAAGTCTCTTCATCTCTTCATTTGGTCTTCTAAGCTTAAGGTAGGGACTTTATACACTATTCTATGAGTTTTAACTTAGTTATTTGTTGATGTGTAAAGAATATTGGAACTTTGGATGATTTTGAACAAACCTTGGGTTTTGGTTTAAAATCAAAAGAGGGATTTTCAAATGTATGTATTAAAAATGGTTATGGGAATAAATATGAGGTTGTGTTGTAATAAATTTGTTGATTTTGATACCCGGGGTGGATTTTGGAAGAAAATATAGTTTTGCCCTAAAATGTCTCAAATAGTTATTTTGTATAAATAAATGAAATTGGTATTGAGAATATGAAATTGGATGAATGTTTGTATAAATGGTGGAGTTGGATATGTGTTACCTCTTACCTATGGAAATTTGGATAATTTATCTATTTGGACATTGTATATCTGTTTAGAAATATTTGTTTTAGGCTATCGGTGGAGGATAATTATGATTGTTATAAAAATTGCATGAGGATTAGGTGAATGAAACTAATCTCTTATCAGTTGTCATTGAATATGACTATGTCTTTGATACATTGTAAATCTATAATGCTTGTGAGAAGAAAGGGGATGGACTCCATTGAATTAAGTTGGCCTATGTGTCCAGGGTAAAAGTCCTGAAAATCGCGCGTATACATAGATACCGATTCTCACGGACGAAATATCTATAAAATGGCAAAATGGAAGTATTTGTATAATGGCTTTGTTGGTTAGAGACCCATTGAGTTGTACCCTCACTTTGGTTGTCTGAATGAAATGGTGAATGACTTATGAATTGAGATATAAAGCTCGACATGGCATGGTTTTGTGAAAAAGTTATAAATGATTTTATTGTGGGCATTGGATATGCATATCATACTTATATCTTTGTTAAGATTCATACATTGTAATAGATTGTTTCTACTGGGTTTTGACTCACCCTATTTGGGAAAAACCATTTTCAGGTGTCGGTAATATGCCTCTGCCAAGACAGTATCTTGGAGGGATTTGGAGCAAGAGCTTCTCTTTTGTTGTATTTATTTTGTATAGCCAAGGACTTTATTTGTATTGAGCTTATGACTCATTTTTGATGTACCCAAGCCTTGGCTTGGAAAGATGTAAGCCCTTAGGGCATGTGAATATTTGTTTAGCTTTCATTTCTTATCGCTATTTTTCATACATACTGTAGATTCAGGATGAATAATTTATGAATGTATATTGCATATATCACCTTTTGTATATCAATTCTGATTAATGAAAGCTTATCATTTCGATTACGTCATCTTGTATTGGTTGTTTGGAGTTGGATTATTGTAATTATTTCGGGGCGTTACATTAATTTAAAGTTTTTATTTTTAACAAATTATATACACACTAAGGTCAATACAAGATTCATTCAATATAAACGGCGAGAATTGGGTTCAAATGATCTAATAAAAAAGTTTGGTCATATATAGGTTTATTGGCATTCTCCACACTTTGTATTTTCGTATGATTTTGTTTTTGTGTTTCTTATTTTGTGATTACATGTCAAGATTAGAAAATTCTTCAATTGTGACTCATGTGCATTTGTTCCTCATTAGTCAAAATTTCGTTTCTGGTTCTCTTATTTTTATTCGATATTTACATTCTTATACATCTTCATTTATGTAGGCACCCCATTTTTGACTGCCCGCAAGACTTAGACACTTGGTTCAATGCACTCAATGATGAAAATTGGATTTCGAATTCACAGCAAATTGGAATTAATTAGGCTTCTGAAATGACCTCGCATCTTTTACATTCGCCTTGTTTGAACCCTTGGGTTTCATTTCTGGACCATTTCTCACCCTGAGTTGAGTTAGAACCACAAAAATAGTGGAGGCCATCAAGGCCCAGCTGTGCATCAGTGATGGCCGGCCGTGGCTATGAATGGCCAGCCGGCCTTCGATGGCGATAAACACTGTTTCTGAGTGGAAGGCTGCCAGCTGTCAATTTTTGAAGATATTTGTCACCTTTTTAGCTTGAATTATATAAAACCGAAGCTCTAGAATTGTTTTGAGGATTGGACAAATATCTAGAAGAGAGATATACACCTTGAGAGCCTTGACTCCTCTTTCTTCCATTGCAAGGCAACCTTTGAGCTAACCTAGTTTGCTTACACCACCTATACACATCATATACAACCTTGTTTGATCATCCTAAAGCCTTGGTTGATCTTGAGGAAGTGCGTTTCAAGTTTGAGAGTGCATTGAAATTGAGTTGGAAACTCTAAGAACAAGCTAGCTTCTTGAAAGGTATAAGCTTGCTTTCTCTTTCCTTGTTTTCATTTCAGTTCTTTACTCCATCATTCTTGTTGTTTTGGTTGTTTTTGAGCTTGTTTGAAGTGTTAGAGTTGAGTTTAAAGAGTTACCACAAGGGTAGAAAGAGGTTGCTCTTTCTACACCTTTATTTCATAACCCAAACTCTTCTCATTTTCACTGTTTTTCTTTCGTATTCATACTGATTTTCAGAGGTTTAAAAGGGTTGAAACTCATGCTTTGAAGCTCCAAAAACGGAGGGATTAGCCACCCCTCCTTATTCTTGTTTGTTAGCTTCAATTCTTATCTTTATTGTCTAGCTTTCCACCCTCTTTTCATGCATGTTTCACCTATGATTTGCATGTGTTTGGGACTGTTCTAAGGTTGTCTAAGCTTTTCCATTTGGTTCATACCTTGTTAGATACATTTGAGGTTACATAGTTGGCATACTTGTTGCTTAACATGCTTTCTCGGTTCATTTCACATGCTTTAAGGCTGAAATTTGCTAATCAATCAATTAATCCATATCTTTCATTCATGAGAATGGTTTCAACCAATTGAGTTTCCTCAAGGCATGTAAAGGAGATCTACACTTAATGGCTTAATCTCTTCGGGGATTCATTATCAACGGTAATCTCCTTCTCATGTTTTAGAAGGACCTCTTGTTTGACGTCACTTCTCGGTTAGAGGAATTAAACATCACCATGGACAAATGGACTAATGAATGGCAAGGCCTAAAATAATTGGTTTAAAACTTGAATCAACACACTTAAAGAAAATGGCTAGAAAAGCTTGAACTTGGCTGGACGTCATGCCAAGTTCCTTGTGTCAAGGGTCATCAAACACCAATCCATGGTGTTCTTGATGTCCTTGAAGCGTCTCAACTTCCTTTTTTGAGTCCATTCCTTGACAAAAAGGGAAGAGTGGTCTTTTGCATTACATTCATTGATTTTTGGTCCGAAATGACATCTGAGATCATAAAGCGATCATGTCGCTCATTGATGGTTTTAGAGTCAATCCCAACCTTCTCTTGAGGGTTTTTTATGATAGAGAAGGAAGGAAGGACAAACAGAGCTTGAAAATGCTCTATCTGCACTAATTTCACCTCAGAGCACAAAAACATAGTTTGCACCAAATCAATGCACGACCAGCCCTCTATAGGCCTGGCTGGCCATCAGCAATGCACGACCGGCCTTTGGTGTGTGGCCAGCACTGTAGTTTTGTAGAAACAGAGGCAGTGGCTGAAGGTGAAATAGAGGCAGTTTGGGGCAAATAGAGCAGCTTTTAGGCGATGCACATGCAACCTCCGTCCATCTTCCTTGGTGCTCATATCGAATGCATTTGATTGTTCTAATTGTTTCATTAGTATAATGAATTGTGTTGTAATATTTGCTTAGTCTAATTAGTGGTAGCTAATTAGTTGATGTTATAACATTTAATTATCTTAGCCTAATTTACTTTAATTACCTTAGATAGTTAGTATTCATTTCAAGTGTTGTAATAAATTAGTTAATTAGTTTAGCTATTTATTCAAGTTTTGTAATAATTAGTTAGTTTAATTAGCATAGCTATTTAGCTCTTATTTATTCGGACCCTCCTTCACAGGGGTGTAACGTTGTAATAAGTGTGCGTGCGTGTGTGTATGCTTTCCAACCCCACGTCTTTTTCCCTTTTATTTAATTGCTTTTGACAGTTAGATTAGGGATCATATTTCGATTAGCATATTGCATGCTTGCATACATTCATTTTGTCTTGCATGTACCGAGGCTCAGTGCATCATTCAAACTGCATTGTCATTTCAATAATTCTTTGAATACGTGTTTAATCGCATGCTGTTTAAATCGATCCAAATGCCATGCTTAGTAGCCGAGCCTATTAATTGCATTCTTTGCATGTGTTGCATTAGACACTTAACATAATTAGGACTCATGCATATTTCACTAACTCATGTTTTCCAAGCTTGGAGTACTAGGTGAGTTTTTACGCTTTAGGATACTTGCATAAGTGTGAATGTTGCCATGATTAGCATGTTTGCCATGAGGCTATGTGCTTAAATGCTAAACTGCATGAATTCCTATGGATGAAGGCTCGTTGTTTGAATTGGAATGATTCAACAAATGTGTGTTTTAAGCCCACTTTGTGAAGTGGCAAATCCTGTTTTAAGCCCACTGTGTTTGGTGGCAAATTCATATCTTTAAGCCCACTTGAGGTGGCAAATTCAAACCATTTTCGCAAAAACAAACATGAGTTGAATTGTTCCAAATTGAGCAAACTAGTCTATACTTGATTGTGCACGTCACATAGTAAAGCTAGTTTAATAATCAGAATAAGAATACATAATGTTTATAAAAAATCATATCATTATTACTAGAGGTCAATCTTTGATCGGGCGAGTGGGGGTGCTCAATTCATGACCTTCCCCTCTCGTACCTAAGTTTCCGAGCCGAGGCAACTTTGGTGATGACGGACACATGGCCTTTGGCACGAGTTAGGGTTTCCTAAATTTTTCCAAAATAAAATATTTAGGTGGCGACTCTGTATCTAGCAAAACAGTCCAATTTTGGCATTATTTGATTTAAAATTAATTTTCCAAAACGATTTGCCAGATTTGGACTTTTTGGTGTTTATCAGTTTCACATTGCACTTGTGAGACTAGATTCAGAACTGTGGGAGTCCGAACTGTGAGGCCTTCTTTTCAAACCTTTCTGAAAGGCGAGGTGTAGGAAAGGGCGAGTCCACAGTTTATAGCGACTCTGCTGGGGATTTACAGAACTTGAGTTAATCTCATGATATGACATTTTATTTGCACTCATGTGTTTCTTTGCATTTGCATTTGCACCGGTGCGCCTAAGTCACAGTGTTTGCCATCTGTTTTTCCTGAGCGGTTTGCCAGAGGCTTTCTTGGAAAAGCTTGCCAAAAGGCTGACCGGTTGCAGGCTCTGCCACGATGGGAACACAACCCTTGGATCTAGACTACCACTGTACCGTTTGATCCTCCTTTCACTTCTAGGTGTTAGGTGTGAGAGGTATATTAGGTAGTCTTGCTGAGGTACCCTTTTTGACCAATCGACCTAGTTGCATATCGGAAACCATAGAGACTGTTCCAAACTAGGACATGTTGCTTACCCGAATGCAGGAATTGTATGAAACCGCTTGTTTTACGTAGTGAACCCCTAGCTTTTGACGAAATTAGGACAGGGTAATCTTACCCCATCATAGGGGTGTTTTGGCTCACTTGCTTGATATGTGCTTTTAGAGTAACTCTGCAGGAATGTATGTATCAGTTGCAAGTCTGGGTATCAGCTTTTTTGGGAGACAGAATTCAGTTTTGAGCGTGGTCCTACAGCTTTGATAACATTAGAGTATTGATTGGAATCTAAGCAGAGGTGTTGTGAGGTTTCTGATTCTTGTTTTCTTTTTGCTTTATTTTCTTTTTGCAAGGTAGTTTATTATCATTGCTTCGGATAGTCCTGTTACTCCCCAAGCACTCTGGACCCGAGTAAGGCGACTTTACCGATACAGGGATCTTGTAAGAGGATAACCAGTGTTTGTTTCACTCCTATCGGTTACCAGACGAAGGAGGATCAGGCATAACTCATCAGTCCAGCAGTCACCTTTTCAGACCCAGTCGTTCACTTCTACTCCAGAAAGAGAGTATTCACCAGTTCTGATAACTCAGCATTCTCCAGGCAGCATGGAAGATATGCTTCGTCAACTCTAACAGACTATTGAGAACATGCAGCTAGATGCTGCCCGACAAGCTGAGGTAATAGCTTGCCAAGCTGAGGTTGTAGCTCGCCAAGCAGAAGTGATAGATAGGCTTTAGCAACAGCAACCACAACTGGCAATAGCCTCTGCATCCCATGCACCCCCAGCAGGAATTTCGGCACCCGAGGTCACAATTAATGTCCAGGAAAATGCGGGCATTTCGGCAGATCCGATCCCATCTTAGACCTCCAAGGCACCGGTTTATCAAATGGAGGCGCCGTTTGAATTCGAGGTAGACCCCACTACACTAAAGGTCAACAAGCTAAAAAAGCTCTTCAAACGAGCTTAGGGCGTGAATTCAATCCATGATATTGAGGATGGCTATAGATTCAAGATGCCGCACATAGACTGGTTTGATGGCTCCGAGGATCCTATGATCCATCTACGGCTATTCTTTGACATCTTACAACTAATGGGTCTCTCCAAACTACAGAAGTTGCCACTTTTTGGCAGGACCCTGTCGGGTATAGCGGCCATCTGGTATGCCAAGCTTGAAGACTCTGTGAAAAGAAACTGGGAGGAAATGGCTGAGGCCTTCATCGCACAGTATTCCTATAATACCCAGATCGAGGTCACAACTCGAGATCTCAAAGCGAACCGCCAGGAGACAAAGGAGGGTTTCTCAGATTTTGTGACCTGGTGGAGGGCTAAGGCCTCTATGATGACTATCCGGCCGTCTGAAAAGGACCAGTTCAGAATGGTGGTCCGTAACTTGCAAGGAAGAGTATTATAGAAGATGATAATCTTGCCTTTGTTTACATTTGTTGAGCTCCATGAAATAGGGATTTAAATTGAGGATACAATGAAACAGGGTCTGATAGGCCATGAGAAGGAACAGCCTAAGAAGCCCTTTACACAGCTCCAATGCAGCCACGACGGGTGGCACCTCTGCACAGCCTTTGGATGTGAGCATGGTCACCACCATACCCAAGACTGCCAACCCGTTCGCCAACACCTCCAATACAACCTCCTAAACCTCAAGCCATCAGGCCTGAGGCCAGAGGGTCTTCACTCCGCTCTATATGTCCCTATCTTCAGCCCTGAGGGTCCTAATCAAAAAGGGACATCTTAAGCCGTTAGAACAACGCCCACTGCTTGATCCTTTACCTCTGAAACACAACCCGACCAAATACTGTGCTTTTTACCAACAGCATGGTCATGATATTGATCACTACTTCAAATTATGTCATGAGATTCAAGATCTCATTGACAATAAGGTGATAGCACCATCCGAAAAACCCAATGTCACTACAAATCCTCTCCCACCACATAACCAAGCGCCTCCATCCCAGCAAATAAACCTCATCCACACACTGGCCGTCTCTTATGACCCCAGTATATACATCACCCCCTCCTACCTACCCAAGTCGGCGTTGTTCATCCCTGAGAGCACAGACTTGTGCATGATGAACGCGTCCTCACACCAACCCAAACCAGTGGTGGTGACAATGGAAGATGAAAGGAGGTCAGCCTTGGTGGAGAATGCCAGTTTGTTGCCCGAGGAATTTGAAGACTTATCTGATAGGGTATACAAGCCGAGGTGTTATGTTGTGCCAATCAATCAAGCTAAGCCGGAAGTGGTGCTGCCGACTAGGATGAAGGTTAGTGTAGTCCGAGAAGATCGACCAAGTCTGGGATTAGATGATCTAGCCAACCTGGAGGAGGATATAGAAAATTTGTAGTTCTTTGATGAGCAAGATCAAGGAGACATGCACATTTGATCTGAACGGGTCAACAAAAATTTCCTGGTGGCTAAGTGATGAACCCGATATAGATGAGGGAACTGAATCGAAGCTTGGAGAACAAAAAGCGGGAATCGCTGCAATGGCCAGAACGGCTAAGAGGAAGGGTAAACTACTGGAAAGCACTGGTAAAGAACAACTGGCTCAGGAACTGGGCATTGTTAGCACTGTACATACAGAACAAGAAGCCGTGCTGGATCGGCTTGGGTAGGAAATGAGTGAAAGTGATCAGAAAGCTGGAATAGCTCAACGCCCCGTGGGAAATGTTATTGCTAAGCGAACACTTAGGCCGAAACTAAATAATTGCTTGCCGGTTGCCAAAGGTATGTACTGGGAAGATGATGATCTGCATCTTGCCCACACTGATGAGGATTGGGGTGAAGGCCTTCCTGACAATACCTGGTATGTGGAGGAAGTTGACCACATGACAAAAAGTGGCCGATATTTTAAGCCCCGACATCTAGACCAACCCGAGGCATCTGGGAAGGACAAAGAGGTTGAGAAACATAAGGAAAAAAGTTAGAAGAAGAGGCTGTGCTGAAACAGTTGAAGAAAATTCAGGCAAACATATCTATCGAGGGGTTGATTATGGCTTCGTGAGTACACAGACAGGCTGTGCTGTCGACAATGGATAAGGCCAAGTTGTCCATTAAGACTACCTCGGAACAACTGGTGGGATTAGTCTTCTTGGGAGGCGCTGTATCGACTTTGATATTTTCCGACAAGGAATTACCGCCAGAAGACTCTACACACAAGAAGGCTCTATACATATCTGTTGAGTGTTGGGAAAAGTGAGTGCCAGTTGTACTAGTTGACACCGAGTCAGCAATCAACGTCTGTCCATACCGCACAGTTCATGCTATTGGCCTGAAACTGGCCGATTTTGTGCCTACAGCCCAGGTGATCCAGGCGTATGACAATACAAGCAGAAATGTGATGGGAACAGTGCAAATCAGAGTGTAAGTTGGACCTACTCAACAGGATATTGAATTTCACGTCTTGGATATTCTAGCCACTTTCAACCTACTGCTTGGGCGACCCTGGCTACACCAAGTAAGAGTTATCTCTTCCACCCTCCACCAAATGCTGAAGTAACCCCATGGAAAAAGAGTGGCCATAGTCTTCGGGAATTCATCTATACATCCTCTGCCAGAGGTCATTACGCCTGTACTAGAGATTGTTCATGGCGAAGAGGATGTTTTCATTTCGGGGTTTACCTTGGCTGAGGCCCGGGTAATGCAGAGTATCTTGGCTGTTGATGGGGCTTCTATGTCAATGCCCAATCTGTGTACTTCATGAACAAGTTGCAGCACATGCCCAGAATGGGATTAGGCCGAAGTGGCTGGAAAGACGTCGCTGCATTGGCCGACATGCCACATAACCCTCATGCCTTTGGTCTTGGCTATATGCCCACCAAAAAGGACTGGGTGAGGAAAAGGAAAGAAATGGCCGGAAGAGCCAGAGCAAAGCAAAGCGGGAAGCGTTATGAACTTGTGTACCGACCAATTCAGGGAACCCTGAATGGTTATTTTGTTCGAGAGGGTGAAGACTTTCCATTATGTGGTTTCCCCGAGCCCTTGTTCAACTCTGAGAAGTAGCGGGTTTCTGGCTTTGAAATTTTCTTTGACTTGCAGCTGCAAGAAAGTGATACAGAGGAACAGAATGAACAAACTGCTATGGCTGCAAAGAGCATAGAAAGTGATTCGAACAACAATGAACTCGAAGTAGGGGCAGCATTGGCATGTCTCCTTTCGGATCCTCCAATTGATCTAGAGAGCTTGGGGGATGACCTAACTGTTTCCATGATCGGAGACCAACCGAGTGCTAACCCTTCTAACGGTATTCTGGATGCATCTGACACACCGTCCCTTATTTGGCAGCTGGAGGAGAGCTTCCTGTCCAGTAGTTCTGAGTCGGGTAGTGAGTCGGAATCTGATTCCACAGAGTCTATGGAGTCAGTATCAGATTCTAGTTCCTCTGAGTCGGAGTCTGGTATTCTTGGGGTTAATAACCCGGATGCCTAAGTTTTGTCTAGGTCGTCTTTTTCCTTTTCTTTTGAGTCGGTTGTAACCGAGGAATTGGATGAGCTTGACCTTCTGAATATGAATACCACTGCAGTTTCTGAGTACTTCTCTGTACCAGTTGGGTACTATATTAATCATGATTTTCAAAATTTCGATGAAAACAATAAGGAAGGAATTCCTCTGGTTTTAAAATATTTGATTAATCGAGAGAATGAGAGGTTTGTAAAACCCCTTGTTGATAAAAGCATTCCAATTAATGTGGGTACTGAGAAAGATCCACGTCTGGTCCAGATCGGGTCCACGTTGTCTTCGAAAGAGCGTGAACGCTTAGTCGCTTTATTAAATGATTTCAAAGATGTTTTTGTGTGGTCCTACGAAGACATGCCTGGAATCGATTTTGAGATTGTACAACATCGAATCTCTTTTGACCTCGAGGCCCAACCTATCAAACAGAAGCTTCAGAGAATACGTCCGGATTAGGCTTTGAAGATTAAGGAAGAGGTCACCAAGCAGATAGACGCAGGGTTCTTGTTAGTATCTGAGTATCCAACTTGGTTGGCCAACATTGTTCCGGTGCCGAAGAAAGATGGTAAAATTCGGGTGTGTGTGGATTTTAGAGATCTGAACAGAGCCAGTCCGAATGATGACTTTCCTCTACCGCACATCGACGAATTAGTGGACTTCACCGCAGGCCATGCATTGCTCTCCTTCATGGATGGATTTTCTGGGTATATCCAGATTCTGATGGCACCCGAAGACAGAGAGAAAACCAGTTTCACCAAGCCGTGGAGAACCTACTGCTACAGGGTGATGCTGTTTGGGTTGAAGAATGTTGGGGCTACTTATCAACAAACTGCAACCACAATTCTGCATGATATGATCCATAAAGAGGTTAAGGTGTACATGGACGACATGATTGTCAAGTCCAAGGAAATAGAGGGCCACTACACCGCCTTAAAGAAATTCTTCCAACGGATCAGAGAGTACAGATTGAGGTTGAAGCCACAGAAGTGTACTTTTGGCGTAATAGCAGGGAAAATGCTGGGGTTCTTGATCACACAGAGGGGCATCGAGGTAGATCCTTCCAAAATAAAGGTCATCCTAGAAATGCCACCACCAAGGACTGAAAAGGAGGTGCAAGGCTTTCTGGGTAAAGTGCAATTCATAAGACGGTTTATTTCAAAATTAACCTTGATTTGTGAACTACTATTTGGCCTTCTGAAGAAAGGAAAGAAATTCCAATGGGATGACCGATGTTAGTTTTCTTTTGAGCAGATCAAGCAGTACCTTTAGAACCCGCCCGTGTTATCGCCGCCAGAGCCAGGGAAGCCGTTGATTCTATATCTATCAGTAACGGACACAACAATGGGATGTATGCTTGCTCAGGAATCTGAAGATAGGGTGAAGAAAGCCATCTACTATTTGAGCAAGAAAATACTGGACTATGAGACCCGTTACACTCTACTCGAGAAGGCTTGCTTGGCCTTGGTATGGGCTACCAGGAAGTTAAGACACTACCTGTTAGCTCACTCCGTAATTCTAGTTTCGAGATTAGATCCCATCAAATATCTCTTTGAGAAACCAGTGCTTACAGGTAGACTAGCTCATTGATTGCTTCTTCTCTCTGAATTTGATTTGAAGTATGTCACTCGCAAGTCTGTGAAGGGGAGAGCGGTAGCAGAGTTCCTGGCAGATCACCCAGTGGAAGGAAATGAAGCGGTAGAATATCTATTCCCAGATGAAGCTATTCTGCAAGCCGAGGAAGAGATTTGGACAATGTACTTTGACGGAGCATCTAACCAGTACGGTTATGGGATAGGGGTGTTGCTGATAGCACCCGATAATTCCCATATACCCTTAGCCTTCAAACTCCAGTTCAAAGTATCCAACAACGAAGCAGAATACGAGGTGTGTGTCGCTGGATTGGAAGCTGCCCTGGAACTAGGGGCAAAAAGGTTGGACGTCATCAGGGACTCGAACCTGGTTGTGTCTCAAGCAAAAGGAGACTGGAAGGTTAGAGAAGAAAAGATGAAGATTTATCACCAGACCTTGGATGTCCTGATTCCTAGGTTTGAGAAGTTAACTTTCATGCATCAACTAAGAGAGAAAAATAGGTTTGCTAATGCCTTATCAACTCTATCTTCCATGATAGACATCCTGCTTGGAATCTGGATGCATTTGATCATCATTGAGCAAAGATATGCGCCAACCTATGAGACTATCGCTGCAATAGATGAAGTGCAAGATCAAAACCCCTGGTATTAGGATATCTAGAACTTCTTGGAAAAGGAGGTTTATCCACTAGAGGCAAATGCCAAAGATAAAAGGGCAATACGGCGGATGGCTGTTCAATTTATCATTTGCGGGGGTAAATTGTATAAGAGGGGTCATCTGGGAATGCACAAGCTATGTGTCGACGCAGAGGAATCGAAGCGCCTAATGGAGGCCATCCATGGGGAAGAGTGTGGAGCACACATGAGCGGAGTAATGTTAGCCCGGAAGATTCTCAGGCAAGGTTACTACTGGTCCACCATGGAGAAGGATTGTATTGGTCTTATTCGGCGATGCCACAAATGCCAAATTCATGCAAATCACATGAATGTCCCGCCATCGAAACTGTACAACACGACTTCACCATGGCCTTTCTCAGTTTGGGGAATTGACGTCATTGGAGCAGTTACACCGAAAGGGTCAAATGGGCATGAGTACATTCTAGTGGCAATTGATTATTTTACGAAATGGGTGGAAGCTCAGTCTTATGCAGTGTTGAAGGCAGCGCATGTGGCTAAGTTCATCCATAACAACATCATTTGCCATTATAGAGTCCTGAATGAGATCATTTCAGACAATGGCTCCCATTTCAAGAAAGAAGTGATCGACTGGTTGGAGAAATACAACATGGATTTTCGTAAGTCATCCACCTACCGGCCACAAACCAACAGAGTTGTTGAGGTCGCCAACAAGAACATCAAGCACATTTTGCAGAAAATGGTTGAGACCTACAAGGACTAGCCAAACAAATTTCCATTTGCTCTCTGGAGCTACAGAACTTCAATTCGAATATATACTGGGGCAACTCCGTACTCTCTTATTTATGGGATGGAAACTGTTCTGCCGATTGAGATAGAGGTTCTGTCACTGCGGGTTATGGCTGAGTGCCAGCTAGCAGAAGTGGATTGGCAGCAGAGCAGGTTCGAAGAACTAATGTTGTTCGATAAAAGGATTGCTAGGGCTTTTAACAAGAAACTTAAGTCTCATAATCTTAAGGAAGGGGATTTGGTGCTAAAAGACAACCGAGCTCCCATCCACGACCCTAGGGGCAAGTTCAGACCCAATTGGACTGGTCCTTACATTATCAAAACCATTTGGTCGGGTGGAGCTGTTATTTATATGGACCTGGATGGCCTAGAATTTTCCCAACTGATCAACATGGACAAGTTGAAGAAATATTACCCCTGAGAGGGTCACTAGGCCGAAAACTTGGAAGGGAGACCTAGGCAAAAGTTAGAGCACAAAAAATTGGAAAAAAGAAAAATTGAGCTCGCAAGGTTGAAAACCCAGAAAGGGCGGCCTTGGTAAAAGTTAGAGCGTAAAAGGAGAGAGTTAATACTTGAGTGAACCCGAACCGAACTACGTAATGCCTGATTCCCATCTTCAGGATACGTAAGCAACTTCGTTGTGAAGGTCGACCGTAAACACCTCCAAATCAACTGTGTCCATGTGTTTGATCAAGGCATCTTTGTCTGTTCATCATTTGAAAGTTTTGGTTGTGATCCATACTCTGAGAGAAGAGCTAACTACAGTGCTAAGCAGTGCTATTCAGACAAGGGGCAATTTTCCCTTTCAGATTCGGGGTTGTACATCTCAAGGATAGATTCCATGTGTGTCAAGTTGTGATCCTTATCGAAAATGGTTTTGAAAAGTTTTAATAAAAGTTGATTTTTGTTCAAATTACTCTTTTTACAACTTACACCAGTTTTGGACAAAAAGAAAAATTTTCAGCGGCCACAACTTCAATTTCATTGATTTCAATACAAAGTTCTCTGATTCTTGATACAAATCAAAAATGCTTTTATTACATTCAAAAAGAAAACTTGAAAAGTAAGATCAAAGCAAATAAACTCGGGGCATAGATGAGTTAGGTATTCCTGCGTCCCCTCCCTGTGCTTGTGGAAGCTTCTGATGCTAAAGTGGGTCCTAATTGCGCCTCATCTTCAAGCCAGGTCAGGCACGCACCAGAAAATGCGCAGTTGAAACTAGGGGCAGGAGCTAGAAGTTCTCTCGTCGTCCACGCAGTGGGGTATCTAGCCAATTGTGAACCTCAGATTGGGAATGAAGCTGGGTACTCTAGCCCTTCTTATGGGCAAGTCTGGTCATGTCCAAACCGACGCCTGAACTAGGACGGGAAGTAGAATACACAGTGTGTTAGGCCAATCAGCTAAATGCCAGGTTGTCGAGTCATGTTGTAGATCATCCCGGGCAGATCGAACCAGGGGCAGTGCCAAACAATGTCAGTAGTAGACCTGTTGCACATCCAATGGCACAACCACCCTTCGTTCGGGAAATCAACTAGCCGTTGGCAAAAGAAATAACCTTGAGCTGAATATGTAGGGCAAGAATCCACTACCTTCAGCTTGTCCATAAGCCATATCTGGTGAGGGATGAAAGAAAAGAGAGATTAAGGAATAGAGAGGTGTATGTTGAGAGAAAAGTGAGTAAAAGGCTTTGAGAGAAAAACAAAGCGTGAGTGCCAAGAGATGTGAGAAAACATTACCTACAAAAGTAGTGGACTTCCTGCGAATTTGGTTGTCTCTTGCCGATGAAAGGCGTCCAATCCCATCAAGGTCTCAGCTAATGTCAAGCAAATACAACTCTTGCCCTCTTTCAGGCCTTGTGCCACTTTAATTAGCCGGATGTTAGACCTGCTGAAACTAGGGGCAAGGAGGAAGTGTGCTAGCATACACAAACAAAGGGTGTGTTGCCGAAAACCCCAACAAAAGAGATCCCCTCAGTCACCGGCGTCAGAAAATTGATGAATCAAACTAGGGATGTCCAGCTCTCCATTGTAAACTAAGGATCGAGCCTCATGCAGAGTAAGCCCACACATTCGTCCTAAAGCTTAGGCGTGACCAAAACGGGGCTAAGGTAAGATTTCCTCATCACGCTGGGACTCCATTAGTGCTTGAAATTCTTTGATTGTTGGGCATATCTCTTGCCCCCCGAAATTAAAGACGTGCGTAATCGGGTTCCAACATTTGGCCACGACATGAAGAAACAAAAAGCAAAGAGAAGTTCAGGTCAAAGGGAAAAGGGCATTGAGGCCGAAACCACGAAAATTCACTTTTTCTGAGCCATCTAAAGCAACTATCCGTCTTGAAGTCTGTTGATGAATAATATCTCCATTTTGAGAGCAAAATATCAAGAACTTATGTGTTTGCCAGAAAAGCAGCATGAGAGTTTTATTTATAGAGTTTGGGAAGCAACTGAGCATGACACCTAGATAGCACTGACCGACATCACACCAATGGCCGGTCGTGCATCAGTGATGGTTGACCATGCATCAGTGAGGCTCGGCCGGGTCCTGGTGTTGGCCTAGTGCAAGTCTGCTACAGTGAAACTTGGCCTTTGTATGGATAAATTGCAATTATACTTTTGAGTTTTATTTTGCTTGTATCAAGTGTATGTTAGCTTTTTCGAGTTGTTTTCATTTTATTTTCCATTATCGAGTTGTATTTTGTGTTTTGATCGGTTGTAAGTTATTATCTGGTTCATGAATCAATCGAAGAGCAAAGCATTTATTGTTCCAACAAATGCAAAGATCATAGTGTACAAAGAAGCCATTCAACAAAACTTGTTTTTCATAACTGTTGGGCCCAATTCTGATCATTGTTTTATACAACCAAATAAAAGAAAGCTTTTGAAAAATAAAAGGACAATCTGAAGCTAGTTTTATAACTACATAACAAAATGAAAACAAAAGCAAATTAAAATGAAGTCAGCATCGCCGCCAATTGCCCATCCTCACTCTCTTCCTCCTCGGTTGTGGAGGAAGCGTATCGCTATCATCACTGGGGCTGCTCGACTGTGGGTCCATCTCCTCTCCCTCATCCTCTGGGGTCGTGGACCAATCAAAAGACTCCTCAGAAGGCGAGCGCTGCCTCACTCAACCTCTCCCCCTATCAGCGCTTCCTCAGCCTCTCATTGGGCCTTGTCTTCCCCTACTGACTGCGAAAGGTCTTGCTTGATTGCGGGTCCATCTCCTTTCCCTTATTGTCTGGGGTCGTGGACCAATCAAAAGACTCAGAAGGCAAGCACTGCGTCACTTGACCCCTCCCCCTATTAGCGCTTCCTCGGCCTCTCACTGGGCCCTGTCTTCCCCTATTGACTGCGGAAGGTCCTGCAGGCACTACTGGCACCGGCTCAAACTGAAAAGGATATCAGATATCAAATAGAGTAACCTGGAGTGTACAACATGGTAATGACAGTAAGCTATGCATAGAATGTACCTCAATTCCATGGGTGACTAAGGCAGTCTGCCTCTTCCGTACCATGATGAATAGTCGGTCGATCGTCCAAAGAAGCTTGTCACCATATGCCTGAGGAATCTGCAAAACAAGGGAAACTGAGAAAAACAGATAGCAGTAATTGAACAATAAATAGTAATGGCTGAGAATAAGCTAAAGTGCAACATGGACTAGCATGAAAAGAAAATGTACCTGCTCAATGCTAGGGGCAAACACAAGTCTGTGTTCCCTCTCCTCGATGGGCTCGAGCGGGATCCACTCAATCACTCCGTCTGGGCGCATGTACATAATCTCGGTAGGGAGCACAGGCAATCCAGGAATGGGGGCAACGGCAGGCGCACCTCTAATAAGCGCATCGCCAACCCCTGCAGCAGGAGTAGCAGCAACCTCTGGTATAGCTTGAACCACACCCGGGGTAAGAAAGGCCATCACCCGAGTGCACAAGAAAGTCATGAAGTCGCCGGGCTCATAGTGACGATCGCCATCATTGCCTATCATTAAGAGGTCCAGATCAGGACCATCCTATAAATCATCTACGACCCTCATGCTAGCAGAAGGAGGATGTGGAACATCGGGGTCAACCACGCCCCGAGTTTGGCAGATGAATCTCTTCCCCGCGTAGTATGCTTGGTCAAAAGGGCCCTCAAACAATATCTTCAGCGTGGAAGCATGCCAGGAAGCCGTATAGGTTGCCCTCGACACGTGGGGAATGCCTGCCCAAGGGTGCCAGTCGGCCTAAGGAAATCAGTGCAGTTTCAGACTGGCAAAATAGTGTTAGAATCAGTGCAATGTCCGAATTAGTGTAGTGTCAAAATGGCAATACAGTGTCAGAATCAATGTAGTGTTAGAAAATCAGTGTAGTGTTAGAATGGCAGTGTGGTGAGAAAATCAGTGCAGTGTCGAAAGTCAGTGCAATGTCAAAATGGAAATGTGGTACAGTGCAATAGTACAACAGTATAAGAATGATCATATAATGTGGGAAATAGTGCAATACCTGATCCGCTGTGATAGTGTCGAAGAAACGGCGAAAATATGGAAAGTTGCGATCCACAAGGCGATGCCGCTCGAATCGTGAGTTGTAGTACCGAGAGCGTGTTACGGAGAACTCGATCGGCCTCACTGGAACTGAGGCTAATGAAGTAAAGTAAGTGTAGAGCCAAAGCTACGAATCAAAGATAGATAGATGAAATGAGAAAACAGATCAAATGAGCAAGAAATGCAACAGTGAACAGAATATAAAGTGCATCAGGAAAGTAAGTGTAGGATGTACCTCTCAAACCCTCCAGTAGCTGCCAAGTGAATCTGCCTTGCGGTGGGAAATAGAGCTCATATAGCAGTATAGGGTGGCTAAACCTGTGCCGTCCCAGTCGTAATTTGCTACTCGAGGAAGATGTACCATCGCTCTGAGAATATATAATCCCATGGTATTTTCTATATTTGCAAATAGGGTAGTACCGAGAAGATATATGAGGAAGTCACGAGTGTACTGAGCAACCTCGTCTGCAGTAACCGGCTGTGTATTGAAGAAATGGTCATAAAACCAATTGTAGGGCACCATTCCATGACTAGTAGTGTCTAGAATCGCCCCGAAAAGCTAGAGCTGTACATCTCTCCACTGAGTCATATCTAAATCAAAAGGGACTGAGCCATCGACCCCAACCTGCAGACTAGTCAACATCGAGAAATCATACGAGGTCAGTGTCGTCTCCGTGGTAGAAGAGAAGTGAAATGAGCTGGTGGTGTCCCACCATTCTCTACCAGGGCCCCGTAAAGCAAAGACTCAACCCTCATCTCTATGAGTCTAGAGCAAAAGGGCCCAAAGCCAGCATCATCTACCAAAGTGCAGACCTCCGTGGGGAGCCACTCATACCAACGCCGGGGGCTGGAGATAGAGCCGTAGTTGCCTACTCTCCTGGCGATCACCTATCAATTGAGAGTTTTATCAATGTATGTGCAACATGGGTAAGTGATTTGTTCATCAAGTTCAACATTTCAACATGTGTGCAAAGTAAAATGCAAAGCAAAATGGGGGAGGAGTTATGTACCGTGGAAGCGTCGGCAAAGATATGCTCCATAAGCTCTCGCAGTAAAGTATCCTCGTCTAGCCCGGGAATGAAACCCTCAAATCTCAGGATACTGCCAAGAGATGGCACGTGTGTACGTGGCCGGTATGTGGTCGCATCAAAAGGCCTCTCAGTAAAAGGGAGTAATGCAGCGGCTTCCTCCGCCTCCATATCTACGCCAAGGGCAGCGCTACACCTATAGCAGGCTCTGGAATGTGAACCTGGTCACTAGCCATGAAAAAAGCAAAGAAAAGTAAAGGGGATGAGTAAAAGTAGGTGAAATCCTAGAGTTTCAAATCCTAAAAGAGAGAAAATGAAGAGGGGATGAAAAAATCAAGAGAGAATAAGACAAGATTGGGAAAAAATGTGAGGAAGTGAGAGAATAAGACAAGATTGGGCAAAAATGTGAGGAAGTGAGAGAAAACAAAGAGAAAACCCAAACTTTAACCAAAACAATTTTCAATCGGTTCAAAATCAAGAGGAAAACAAGTTGTTTTAGGAAATATTTGTGAGGGTTGTTGTGAAAACTCAACAAAGAGAGGAAATCTAGAGAGAAAGGTGGTTTAGAGAGAAGGAAGAGGGTTTTTTGACCAAGAGTGAGATAAAAAATGAGTGTTTTGTTTTAAGAGCCATGAGTGTGGGTTTTGACCAAACTGTCCCATGCATCACCGAGGCTCGGCCGGCCTTCGGTGATTTAATTTGTTGTTGTTGTTGTTGTTGTTGTTTTTTTTTTTTATGTGTTTTTATTTTATTTTTATTATTATTTTGTTTTGTTTTGTTTTGTTTTGTGCATTGCTAATTCGTTTAGGTGTATATTTAGATTCCTAATTTATGATCTGTGCATTGCTAATCTGTTTTTATTTCACCATTATTTTAATTTCTAAGTTTTGGTCTCGGGTTTTAATTTTGAATTTTAATTTCTGTTTTGATTCTTAAGTTTGCTTAAGTGTTAGTTTTGGTTTGACTCGAATCAGGAGTTGTATGTTAAAAAATATATAAGGAGTGAAAAAAAAAAGAAAGAGAAAATAAGAGTTGTTGTTATTATTGTGTGAGCTCATTTGTTTCGTTTGGAGTTTGTTTGTTTAAACTTTATTTATTCAAATGTGTTTGGACTAAATCATGGTTCACTGTATTTCATCGTTTCTTATCAGACAATATTGTATGTTCGGCTCATTCAGAGAAGTTCCAGATAAAATCATTCGTGCCCTTTGAATCATATCTTTTTACTTCCCCTCCTCTCGTCTGCAACGTGTTAGGATAAACCCTTCGGTTACCGTCCTTCGATTAAACATTCAGGTGCATCCCAGTGTTCATACCATCCTCGTTTTCTTCCACGTGCAACGCATTAGGATCTTGTTTGACATCTCGGTGCGCCCGATGATTCTGTTACTCCTTTTGGTTAAAAGCATTTGGGTGCGTCCTGGTGTTTACACCACTCCTATGGGTTAAGAGCATTTGGGTGCGTCCCGGTGTTTACACCACTCGTCTTGGTTAAGAACATTTGGGTGCGTCCCGGTGTTTACACCACATTTTCCCCTCGCGCGTGAGATGCATTGGCATTGTTTGTTTTGGTTAAGAGCATTCAGGTGCGTCCCGGAATTCACACCTCCCTTTGGTTAAAACACATTCGAGTGTGTCCCGGTGTTCACACCACCCTTTTCCTTCTCATGTCTGCAACACATTAGGGTTTCGGTTGAGACCTTGGGTGCACCCGATGGTCACTCTTCGCTTTTCCTTCGCGTCGTGTAGTTAAGTTTGCATAACTTTCTTACTTCCTTTTTGCATGAAATGTGGTTTGGTTCGTGATTTCCACGTGTGCCGTGTTTATTTACTTTTGTGCTTGAGGTTGATATACTTTGTTTCGGACTAGTAAATGTGGCATTTTCATTGCATTGCATTTGCATTTAAATGTTTCATTGCACAGCCTCATTGCATGATCATAAGTTATGTTCTTGCATCTTGCATATCGCTTGCATCTTGCCCCAGAACTACGCTGGTTTGATTCCTTGCAAAGGGATACGTAGGTAGCCTACAGGCCCAGCCATTTTAGTTTATGTCTTGTTTTCTTGTCCAAGTCTTGCGGCCTTGTCAAAATGGATCGTCTCTGGCTTTGACATTCACTCCCGTCATTTCATGACTTTGAGCTCTATCAAAGAGGGGCAATTATAGACACCCCATTTTTGACTGCCCGCAAGATTCAGATGCTTGGTTCCATGCACTCAATGATGAAAGTTGGATTTTGAATTCACAGTAATTCGGAATCAATCAGGCTTCCGAAATGACCTCACATCTTCCATATTCACCTTGTTTGAACCCTTGGGTTTCATTTATGGACCATTTCTCACCCTGAGTTGAGTTTGAACCAAAAAAATAGGGGAGGCCATCAAGGCCCAGCCGTGCATCAGTGATGGCTGGCCGTGGCTATGAATGGCCGGCTGGCCTTTGATGGCGATTAACACTATTCTAGACGGGAGGCCGCCAGCTGTCCATTTTTGAAGATATTTGTCACCTTTTCAGCTCAAATTCTATAAAACTGAAGCTTTGGGATTGTTTTGAGGGTTGAACAAATACCTAGAAGAGAGATATACACCTTGAGAGCCTTGACTCCTCATTCTTCCTTTGTAAGGCATCCTTTGAGCTAACCTAGTTTGCTTACACCACCTATACACATCATATACAACCTTGTTTGATCATCCTAAATCCTTGGTTGATCTTGAGGAAGTGTATTTCAAGTTTGAGAGTGCATTGAAATTGAGTTGGAAACTCTAAGAACAAGCTACCTTCTTGAAAGGTATAAGCTTGCTTTCCCTTTCCTTGTTTTCATTTCAGTTCTTTACTCCATCATTCTTGTTGTTTTGGTTGTTTTTGAGCTTGTTTGAAGTGTTGGAGTTGAGTTTGAAGGGTTACCAAAAGGGTAGAAAGAGGTTGCTTTTTCTACACCTTTATTTCATGACCCAAACTCTTCTCCTTTTCACCCTTTTTCTTTGGTATTCATACTGATTTTCAGACGTTTAAAAGGGCTGAAAATCATGCTTTGAAGCCCCAAAAATGGAGTGATTAGCCGCCCCTCCTTATTCTTGTTTGTTATCTTCAATTCTTATCTTTATTGCCTAGCTTTCCACCCTTTTTTCATGCGTGTTTCACCTCTGATTTGCATGTATTTGGGACTGCTCTAAGGTTATCTAAGCTTTTCCATTTGATTCATACCTTGTTAGATACATTTGAGGTTACATAGTTGGCATACTTGTTGCTTAACATGCTTTCTCGGTTCATTTCACATGCTTTGAGGCTAAAATTTGCTAATCAATCAATTAATCCATATCTTTCATTCATGAGAATGGTTTCAACCAATTGAGGTTACTCAAGGCATGTAAAGGAGATCTACACTTAATGGCTTAATCTCTTCGGGGATTCATCATCAACAGTAGTCTCCTTCTCATGTTTTAGAAGGACCTCTTGTTTGACATCACTTCTCGGTCAGAGGACTTTAAACATCACCATGGACAAATGGACAAATGGACTAATGAATGGCAAGGCATAAAATTTTTGGTTTAAAACTTGAATAAACGCACTTAAAGAAAATGGCTAGAAAAGCTTGAACTTGGCCGGACGTCATGCCAAGTTCCTTGTGTCAAGGGTCATCAAACACCAATCCACGGTGTTCTCGATGTCCTTGAAGCGTCTCAACTTCCTTTTTTGAGTCCATTCCATGGCAAAAAGGGAAGGGTGGTCTTTTGCATTACATTCATTGATTTTTGGTCCAAAATGATATCCGAGATCATCAAACAATCATATCGCTCATTGATGGTTTTAGAGTCAATCCCAACCTTCTCTTGAGGCTTTTCTATGACAGAGAAGGGAGGAAGGACAAATAGAGCTTGAAAATGCTCTATCTGCAATGATTTCACCTCAGAGCACAAGAACAAAGTTTGCACCAAATCAGTGCACGACTGGCCCTCTATTGGCCCGGCCGGCCATCAGTAATGCACGACCGGCCCTTGGTGTGTGGCCAGCAGTGCAGTTTTGCAGAAATAGAGGCAGTGACTGAGGGTGAAACAGAGGCTATCTGGGGCAAACAGAACAACTTTCAGGCGATGCACATGCAACCTCCATCCATCTTCCTTGGTGTTCATATCGAATGCATTTGATTGTTCAAATTGTTTCATTAGTATAATGAATTGTGTTGTAATATTTGATTAGTCTAATTAGTCGTAGCTAATTAGTTGATGTTGTAACATTTAATTATCTTAGCCTAATTTACTTTAATTACCTTAGATAGTTAGTATCCATTTTAAGTGTTGTAATAAATTAGTTAATTAGTTTAGCTATTTATTCAAGTTTTGTAATAATTAGTTAGCTTAATTAGTGTAGCTAATTAGCCCTTATTCATTCGGACCCTCCTTCGCGAGGGTGTAATGTTATAATAAGTGTGCGTGCGTGCGTGTGTGTTTTCCAACCCCACGTCTTTCTCCCTTTTATTTAATCGCTTTTGATGGTTAGATTAGGGATCATATTTCAATTAGCATATTGCATGCTTGCACACATTCATCTTGTCTTGCATGCACCAAGGCTCAGCGCATAATTCAAACTCCATTGTCATTTCAATAATTCTTTGAATACGTGTTTAATCGCATGCTGTTTAAATCGATCCAAATGCCATGCTTAGTAGCCAAGCCTATTAATTGCATTCTTTGCATGTGTTGCATTAGACACTTAACGTAGTTAGGACTCATGCATATTTCACTAACTCATGTTTTCCAAGCTTGGAGTACTAGGTTTGTTTTTACGCTTTAACATTCTTACATAAGTGTGAATGTTGCCATGATTAGCATGCTTGCCATGAGGCTATGTGCTTAAATGCTAAACTGCATGAATGCCTGTGGATGAAGGCTCGTTGTTGGAATTGGAACGATTCAACAAATGTGTGTTTTAAGCCCACTTTGTGAAGTGGCAAATCATGTTTTAAGCTCACTGTGTTTGGTGGCAAATCCATATCTTTAAGCCCACTTGAGGTGGCAAATTCAAACCATTTTCGGAAAAACAAACATGAGTTGAATTGTTCCAAATTGAGCAAACTAGTCTATACTTGCTTGTGCGTGTCACATAGTAAAGCTAGTTTAATAATCGGAATAAGAACACATAATGTTTATAAAAAAATCATGTCATGGTTAATAGAGGCCGATCTTTGATCGGGCGAGCGAGGGTGCTCAATTCATGACCTTCCCCTCTCGTACCTAAGTTCCCGAGCTGAGGAAACTTTGGTGATGACGAACACGTGGCCTTTGGCACGAGTCAAGGTTTCCTAAATTTTTCCAAAATAAAATATTTAGGTGGCGACTCTGTATCTGGCAAAGCAGTCCAATTTTGGCATTATTTGATTTAAAATCGATTTTCCAAAATGATTTGCTGGATTTGGACTCTTTGGTATTTATCAGTTTCACATTGCACTTATGAGACTAGATTTAGAACGGCGGGAGTCTGAACCGTGAGGCCTTTTTTTCAAACCTTTCCGAAAGGCGCGGCGCAGGAAAAGGTGAGTCCACAATTTATGATAAGTAAAAACACATACAAGTATGTATGTCTGAGTTACCTCCATTCTTTGACTAAGTATTTATATTTTAGATATTTGAATTTCCTACTTTAGTGGATTGCATTGTTGATCCAAAATCTTCAATGAGATCAAAATGGCATTGTGATTTGTGAACATGCTCAGCCCTTTTTGAGTTTCTCTTGTTATTTGTTGCTTTTGTTCTATGACTGTTCTGGTGCTTTAGGGGCGAGAGTTTTCTTTTAGTTCTTTGTGTTTTTTTGCTAAGGTTTCATTTTTTTCTCCACCCCATAAGCTTAGGCTTCTTGTTGCTATTTCACTTTCCTTTTCAAACGTCCAATTCATGACGAAGTTTAGGAATGTAAAATAAAAAACAGTGTGTTTGGTAACATTTACGTTTTAGTTTATATTTACAAAAATTTTATAAACGCGTTTGGTAATTGACAAAAATGTTTAAAAAAATTTAAAAATATAAAAAAAGGGTGAGAAATGGCAAGTGGCGGCGGAAGACGGTGGTGAAAAGTGGTGACGGTGGGTGGTGGTGGTGGCAGGTGGGTGGCAGATGGCGGGTGGTGGTGGTGGGTGGTAGCGAATGGGTGGTGGTGGCGGGTGGTGGGTGGGTGGGTAACGGTGGCGAGTGGTGGGTGGTGGTAGTGGTGGCGGTGGGTGGTGGTGGCAGGTGGCGAGTGGTGGTGGGTGGTGGTGGTAGTGGGTTGGTGGGTGATGGTGGCGGGTGGTAGGTGGTAACGAGTGGGTGGTGGTGGTAGTGGTGGTGGGTGGTAGCAGGTGGGTGCTGGTGGCGGGTGAGTGGCAGGTGGCTGGTGGTGCTGAGTGGCTGGTAGTGGTAGGTGGGTGGTGAGTGATGGTGGCAAGTAGGTGGCAGGTGGTGGTGGTGGCGGGCGGTGGATTGTAGTGGCGGGTGGTGGGTGGTGGCAGGTGGGTGGTGGTGGCGAGGGGTGGATGGTGGTGGCGAGTGGGTGGTGGGTGGATGGTGGCGGGTGGTGGCAGGTGGGTGGTGAGTGGTGGTGGCAGGTAGTGGTGGGGGGTGGGTGGTGGGTGGTGGTGGCGAAAGACGGTGGTGGAAAATGGTGGCGGGTGGTGGCTAGTGTTGGGTGGTAAAAAAAAAAAAAACTGAAAACTCAAAATGGAAACACATTTTTTGTATTTTCATTTTTTGGCCAAATTTATAAACTGAAACCACTAATTTATAAATCAAAAATTTTACCAAACAAGTTTTTATTTGAGTTTTTAAAATTTTTGTAAATATAAATAGAAAACAGAAAACATAAGTGTTACCAAACGCCACCTTAACTTTTTTTTTAAATTTTTTTTTATGATAAATGCAAAAAAACACTTAACTTAATACATAGTATATGCAAATATAATAGAATTTTAAAGGATTTGTTGGTCGAAACCTTGATACAATATTAAATAAGCCTATAGCTGGATGCACCTTTATTGACTATGATGTGTCACTCTACAATAATATTAACTACTTTGTTTCTATGTTTATAATAATAATAATAATAATAATAATAATAATAATAATAATAATAATAATAATAATCTACAAGGACGTGACATAACTCAATTACAACGAGAAGAATTTCTAAAATGATTCAAAAATTGTGTAAGATATACTAAAGAACTTAACTGAATACTCACGTAATAAGGGTTAACTAACAGTTTGTTGTGCAGGTTTTGGAAGTTTGAGAATGCTTATTCTTTCTAAAAGATTGAAGGTTAAGTGATGAAATCCAAATACATGATGGATCTATATCTAAATTGAAGTTGTGAGGTGCTACTATGTGGGTTAAGTGATCAGAGTCCAATAATGTTATTACTAATCTGTGGGTTTAGTGATGTGAGCTTATATGTAAGTGTGTTTCTAACCTTTGTTATATATTATCAGTTTTATGTGCAAGTTAAGGAAGCATCTTATAATGAGTTCACGAGGGTTGGATCAAGTGATGTGAGACCATATATTGAGTGTACTGCATATATATTGAGAGATAGTGAGTCAAGTGAGCTTCTTACTTGTGGGTTGAGTGATGTTAGCCTTTATATAGTGTGCATGCTCTTCTTGTTGCTTTGTGATTGGTTTTACTTGTATCATCTTGGTAATACTTATCTGTTGCTTCATAATGGACAAGGTTACTTGATGCTCTTTGGTTTGACTGTGTGGATTCGAGGTGGTTGCAATTGGCACCCTTCTATGGTAATAGGTCATTTTGATGTTCAATGGTTTGGCTTTGAAGTCTGGGGGTGGTTGCGACTTTTTGCGCCGTGCTATGTCAGTGAAGTGGATCATCTTATAGTTTTCAATACCTTTTGTCTACATTCCTCTTTCATGTTGCTACTACTATATCCATTAGTTTAGTACCTACTCCTACGGGTTGTGTAGGATATTATATTATAATTTTTGGTTGGGTAGTTGTGGTAAGTAATGGTGATATGGCTATAATACTTTTTGTTATTGTAAAATTGTGTTGTTGTTGTCAAAGAAGTTAGATTTACAACTAGTATTCTACCCAGGTGTTGGTGCTATCACAAAGATCATAGGGAAGCATTTTGTAGAAAATTATTGTCATATGTGCAGTATATATATGCCAGAGATTTTTGCATTTTTAGCGACGCAATCAATTGTCGGTAAAACAAATCTTATAAAAAGATAAATGTTTTCCAATTATTTTTGTTGATGCAAATTTGTGGTTGCCAAACAGTAAAGCTTTCTTGACAAGCAACTCGTCGGTAAATGGCAACATTTATCGACGTAAATGTGTTGCCAAAAGTTTAATTTTGTCAACTCATATTGTGTTGCTAGAAGTGTAGTTTTTGCCAATGCAAATTTTCCATTGCTAAAAGTAAAGCTTTCTCGACAAACAAATCATCGGCAAATGGCAACAGTTATCAACGTAAATGTGTCGCCAAAAACTTATTTTTGCCGACTTATATTTTGTTGCGAAAAGTGTAATTTTTTCCAATTAAAATTTGTGTCGGGAAAAGTGCCACATAATCATCATATTTGAAGTATTTTTACCGACACAAGGTAAATTGTCAACGATGGATGAAGGTTTTTATCAACGACTGTGTTTGTCGCTAAAGGTATTACTTTTACCAACGCAATGATAATTTCGTCAGCAAAAATTTTTGCTAACTCACTTTTGCTTACGGGTTGTCGACGTAGCTCTATGTGTCGGTGAAACTCTTTGCCAACGAGTTTTCCCTTTTAGCAACATATTTTGTTGCATTGCGAAAAATGAAATTTCTTGTAGTGAGCGCGCGAGAAAAGCGGGGTTTCAGCCAATTTCTTGTAGGGGATTTCTATATTGCTAACATCTAGCCTTGTAATACTTTATTATTGAATGATTATCATGCTTCATTATTTTCTTGCTATAATTGTGATAGTGTATTGGATTGGAAAAAATGGATGGGGTTTGTGTGTGTTTACTAGGCATTCAAAGCTCACGGCGTTTAATGCCAGGTATTGACGACTATTAGACCAGTCAGGGGCAAAGCTGAAGTATTTGAAGACCTATGGCTACCCTATGAGATTTAGGAACTAGTTTTGTAAACACATTTTGAGATTGTAAGTGACTAATCGCTTGTTGTATTTAAGACATGATTTGTAATTATTATATATATCATTTGTAACCTATCCTTATACTCCGTCAACTCATGTAATCCATGTGTTAATTCTTTCTCAAGATCTGTCAAAAAGGTAGCTTTTCTATCTGAGGTGATTGGACTTAGAAAGGAGACTATATTGACTCCTCCAACCTTCTTGGAATCTTACTTAGTTATTAACCAAATGACACATTAGTGATGTTTTACTACTCTTATAATCTTAGATAAACCATATTCTTATTTGTTAATATATTCTCTAATGTTCCTAATTTTTAGGGCGTCACAACAACAAAATGAGTTTAACACAATACAATTAAAACCCGAGGGTTAAACAAAAATAATTACATCAAATAAACAAAATGAACCACTTGGCTTTAAGTCCTTCCAAGCTACGTCCTTGGTGGAGGCATATCATCAGCACTTGAAAGTTGTTGTCCACATAGAGTGAGCCAAAGCCCAGTAGAAATACTTTAACACAATATATGAACTTAACAAAGTTATAAGATGAATGCACATGCATGCCATTTGTTAAACATTCATCATTTTCCATCTCAAAACTATGCAATGCCAGATAATGAATCAATTCATGAAAATAATCATTTTATAACAAAAAATAGAGCAGTGGATGCAAAACATGGGGAATCTCTAGGTATGTGTGTGCCAGTAGGCTATATAAGCACTACCAAAACCATTTTATCAGTGCTAACCGGAAGGATCGACACCTAACCGCGCAGGTTTCTGGACTTTTACCTAGGACACACAGGCCAACAATAAAACCACAACCACATCCCCTAACCAAATTCACTAAGGTATACACCCATTTTCTCAAAAATAAATACATTTCCAATGTTCAAGCATGAAATGATACTTACTGCACAATGTATGAGAAGTTGATTTCAATTTAACCTAATTCTCATGGAATTTCTACAACAATCAAGACTATCCTCCACTGATAGCTCAAAACAGATATTTCTACTCAACAGATAATTTTCCAACAACAGATAAAATCTCATAAATTTTAAAATAGAAGCAATAATAAATATCCGACTCCACTCTCATCATCAACAGATACACTCTCCATATCTTTTCAAAGCCCGACATCTTTTCCTATACTTCCATGAACCAAATATCAATGATTTTCCAACAAAATCTCCTTTGTTCTTTAAAATCTCATTTAAAGAGTAAGTTTCCAAAATTTCAACATAACTCAACAATATACACCCTTCCACAATATTCTCAAGCATTTATTTGAAAAACCCCTATTTTACTTTCCAAAACTAAACCCTAGGTTCAACCAAAAACCCCCAAATCACTAACGCTTTTCAAAGAGTAAAGAACTAAGCTGAGAACCACATTAAGGGTTGAAGAAATCCCTACCACAAAGCAGAAGACAAGAGAGAGCAAAAGGTAGAAGCTTCGCGGAGAAAAAAACAACAACTCCTCCAATTAGAACAAAGCCCTTGACGTGCTTAACCTTTTTCTCTAAAGGGCTACGGTGAGGAGACCAATGGATTGGGAGTATTTGGAGCTAGAGTGCAAGAACTAAAGAGAGAGAGAGAGAGTGAACGTTTAAGGTTTTGAAATGCATAGAGAGAGAAATAGATGAAAAATTTATTCAAAATGGCCTTCTCTCAGATTGATAAACACGCAGACTGCTTGAGCGACCAAAACAACGCTCGAGCATCAGACATAATAATTGACATCACCTGAGCGACTAAAGACACCGCTAGAGTGAACAATGACCCCTTCTGGAAGTTCAGACCTGCAAAAGATTGGTCGAGCGCAAGAAAGAACGCTCAAGAGAAGATACCACATTTCCAGTAGTTTTGCAGATTGTAAAAGATTGCTCGAGTGGAAGAAAGACCTCTCGAGCGAACAAACAAAAATTCGGGCAGTAACTCTTTGAAAAACTTACTCCCAAACCCATTTCAAACGCAATCACAACTCCTACTTAACTAAACTCAACTAGTAACAAGATGAAAATGAGATGAATAATAGTTAAGGACATGGATTCTCGGATTCAAAGGCAAGAAATGGGTCAGGTCTAAACTGGAACCGTTATAATCTCCCCTCTTAAGGAATTTCGTCCTCGAAATTAAAAATCAATAAACAATCACTAAAAGTAAATCAAATCATATACCATCCAGACTTGTAACAAGGATACACTGAGTTCTTCAACACCAACTATTACAATTCAATTCTCCAAAACATAGACAATGTTTATATATATATATTACAACATTAATAAGATTTTCAACACAAGTCTCAAATATTAACAAATAGGTCCGGATACTTCTCATGGACCTCTGCCTCACACTCGCAAGTTACCTCTTCTACTCCATAGTGTTGCCACAACACCTTAACCAATGGAATAATCCGACATAGTAAGACTTGGTTCCGAGAGTCTAAAACCCATACCGGTTTTTCCTCATACGAGTCATCCTCATTCTCATCTACCTCTAACTCGGTCCAATCCAACACTTGTGAAGGATCAGGCACGTACTTCCGAAGCATACACATATGAAACACTTGATGAACCCCAGAAAGTTGGGGTAACAAGGCCAAATGATAAGCTACCTTATCGATCCACTCTGGAATCTTAAAAGGCCCATGAACCTTGGAAACAACTTCCTGTTGTTTCCAAATCTCATTATACCCCGTCTCAGTGATACTACCTCAACAGATAAAGGTCTCTTTCTACGGTTGACATAACTCTTCTAGCGACTCTGAGTCAAAACCAACCTCTTACAAATAAGCGCGACCTTCTCCATTGTTTCCTGGACTAATTCAGGACCTAAAATAGTTGCGTTACCCACCTCTACCCAACACACTGGAGATTTACACAGTCGGCCATACAAGGCCTTAAACGGTGCCATACCAATACTCGCTTGAAAGCTGTTATTATAGGCAAACTCCATTAAAGGCAAATGCCTCTCCCACAACCACTTAAAATCAAGAACACAACCCCGAAACATGTCCTCTAAGATCTGAATGGTTCGCTCAGACTACCGTCAGCCTGAGGATGATTGGCGATGTTAAATGTCAATTCAGTGCCCAAGCATTTTGTAGGCTCTGTCACAACTATGCCGTGAAACGAGGATCTCTATTCGAAACGATAGTCACAGGGACCCGATGAAGTCAAACTATGTCCCTAACATAAAGGTCGGGAAGATAATCTATCGAGTCATTCGTGTGTATAGGTACAAATGTGCTGATTTAGTTAACCGGTCGACTACCACCCATACGACATCATTACCTTGTTAAGTCCTCGGAAGACCCACAACAAAATCCATCTTGACTTGCCCCCATTTCCACTCAGTTATAGGTAAGGGTTGCAACAAACCCGCTGGTCGTTGGAGTTCAGCCTTCACTTGTTAACAAGCAAGGCACCTCGAAATAAACAAGGCTACGTCTCTCTTCATCCACCTCAACCAAAATTGGCGGGTAAGGTAATGGTATAACTTTGTGCCTCTTAGGTGTACCACAAAGTGTGAATAGTGGAACTCTCGGAGTACCATCTCCTTACAAGATTCTGGCATGAAAAGACAATCCAAATACCTTACACTCGAGTCAGAATATATGTTCAAGCATTTCTCTACCTTTCCACTAGATATCTTCCATCGGATAGCCTTTACTTCACGATTGCCCTGCTATGCTTCTATAACTTGGCTTACTATTGTACCTTGTACAACTACAGTGGATAAAACAGCTGACTCAACGGACTCACCAAGATGCAAGTCAAACTCGCTAATAACACCTAACATCTCCCATTCCCATATGGCAATACTAGCTACACTACTTACGAATTTCCTACTCAAGGCGTCGACCACTGCATTAGCCTTCCCCGCATGATATTTTAACTCGAAATCATAATCCTCCATAAACTCCATCCACCTTCTATGTCTCAAATTCAAATCCTTCTGTGAAAACAGATATTTTAAACTCTTGTGATCGGAAAACACTTTAAATCTCTCGCCATATAAGTAATGTCTCCAGATTTGTAAGGTAAAGATCACCATTGCTAGCTCTAGGTTGTGAGTAGGATAGTTTTTCTCATGTGTTTTCAACTGCCGCAAACTTCATGCTACCATCTTCCCGGCTAAGGCCAAGAAACTCCAAATCTCAAAGGCATTCTTAGGTTGTTCCCAATTTTACACTACCTCTATCTTGGAAGAGTCTACAGTCACTCCTTCTCCAGATGCCACATGGCCTAAGAACTTAAATTCCTTTAGCTAGAACTTGCACTTCCCAAACTTAGCATATAAATGATGTGCTCTAAGCAACTCAAGTACAATCTGCAAGTGTTCCTCATGTTCCTCCTTAGAGGGTGAGTAGATTAAGATGTCGTCAACAAAGACAACCACGAAACGGTCTAAGAACTCATGGAAGATTTGATTCATCAAATCCATAAATGAAGTTGGCACATTGGTTAGCCCAAAAGGCATCACTAAGAACTCATAATGGCCATACCACGTATGAAATGTCGTCTTCTGAATATCTTCCTCCTTCACCCTCAATTGGTGATAACCCTATCTCAAATCAATCTTAGAAAAGCAACAAGACCCCTTTAATTAGCCAAACAAATCATCTATACGAGGTAATGGGTACTTGTTCTTAATAGTTATTTGGTTCAACTTCCGGTAATCGATGCACAGTCGCAAAGTGCCATATTTGTTCTTAGCAATGAGAGCCTGTGCTCTCCAAGGCGATCTACTAGGGTGAATGAAACCTTTATCTAACAGCTCTTGGAGTTAATTCTTCAACTCATACAACTCGGTGAGTGCAAATCTATACAGTGACATGGAAATCGGTGTCGTGCCAACACTAAGTCAATGGAGAACTCAATCTCTCAGTGGGGTGGCAAACTAGTAAGATCTTGGGAAAAAATGTCTGGGTATTCACAAACTACCCTCGGTAGTTCAACTCGGACCACATCACTCTGATTACCCAAGAAAGTTGCAAGAAAACAATTAAGCTCGCTCTGACCACGTGAGTCATATACTGGCAAAAAAACTCTATCAGCTCAACCCCCCTAGAAAATAAAAACAATCACCACTCGAGGTGCACACCGTCACTCCCTGACGGTAACAATCTATAAGAGCATGATACGAAGACAACTTGTCCATGCCTAAAATGGCGTCGAAACTCGACATGTCTAACAATACGAAAGCAAAAGGAAGTCGACAATCGACAACCTCTATCTTACAATCACGACATCCCCGATCTAAGACAACCTTACCCCCAACTGGTGACTCTCCCTTGAGTGGAGATGCTAACTGATCCGCCTCTATCCCCAAAACTAATGCGAATGCAAATAAAATAAAGGAATGAGATGCATCAATATCAATCAACATATTGGCAATCGAATTGAACAACATAAAGTTACCTCTCATAACAGAGGGTGTTGACAACTAATCTAGCGTGGTAACAACATACACACGTCCTATGGGCTTCTACTCCACTTACTCACCCCTAGGAGCATAGGACTGATACACTGATTGAGCCAAAAAGGCTCTCTGAGTGACCCTCAAGGCCTATACTGAATGGGTAGGCTCATGGCTCTATCTCTGCCTCAAACTAGATACACCAGATGTGCCACCTGCCTAGGGGCAAAATGTCCTCAAGTGCCCTACCCACACTGATAATAGGTAGGCAACTGCCCTCTCCCTTGACTTTGGCTCTGAGAACGAGCCGAAAACAGTGCTAACTGTTGCCCTCCTCCTCTTTGCGGGAAAACTAAAGATTTGTAGGCCAGCTGACCATGCTTAAAACAAATGATCCCACCCTGACTACCTCTTCCTGAACCAAAACTCAATACAGGAAAAATGGATTAGAACTGTGTCGCATGGGACTATTGTGGAGTGTAAAGTCTCTGTCGTTTGTTGGCCTGAGTCTTCCCATACGGCTCATGACTCCTTTACCTGGAGCCCTACATCCGCTCCTCCTCCGTCTAGATCATGATCTCTAAATGTGCCGCCACCTCCACAAGGCGACCATAATCCCTAATCATAGACCCAACAACCTTGAAAAGGAGCTTGGTCCTCAAACTCTTCTCAAACTCAATACAACGGTGTTCCTCTGTAGCCACAAGTTCCGGTGCAAACCTAGAGAGTTTTAAGAATTGATCCCTCAACTTCTTCCTAGCAGTGGGATTCAAAAACTTATCTTGGAAGGCGTTGACAAAGGCCTCTCGTGTCACCTTGATACACCCTTGTGCATAATTCCGCTATTGACCCGCATCTCCCTTCAGTTGGAAGGATGCTAAGGTTACCCTCAAATCGTTATCCTCGATGCCAAGCATCTTGAACGACTTCGGCATCTGTTCAAGCCACTTATTTGCCTTCAGTGGCTTATTCAAATCTCCTAAAAACTCATCCGGATTTGACCAGAAGAACTCCCTCTTCAAAAAATACGGCCTTGCCTCAGCAATATAGGCCTGGACTTGATTCTCAGCCCTGAGAATGTCCATAGATTCTAGCAAAACACCAATCATTTCACGGGCCACAACACTTATGGATTGCTGACCTGCTGGCTCAACCACGTTGGCTGGACCAACTCCATCCTCTTGCGCCGGAATATCATTCAGTAACAACACCTCCTGCCACCTAGGCCTACTACGCCTACCACAACCATGTACATGTCCAGACATCCTAATAAAGGTAACACAATAGATTAGCATATTTACAAATGTGCTGAAGCTACTTCACTCACGTCCTAATACAGTGGACAACAAATAATTCACTCCACATAAGCACTTAATCACATAAACACAAATGAACTTCCATTCTAGATAGTGACCATCCTGCAACATTGCCAGAGTTCCAATTAGAAATAGCAGTAATCAAGTGCTCTTCTAACAGGACTTCTAGAAACTCGAGACCTAATCAATATCTACAAAATTAAATACATACTCATTTAGTCACATAAGCATGTTATCACATAGCATACCAAGTCTACTTCTAATATCTTCTAACAAGACAACCCATTGTGGTAAAAACCATATCCCACAATCCCAAAGTATTCAAACCCGATAGCTCTGATATCATGTTGTAGTGCCCCGATAAAAATAACAATAACCCATCACATAGCATTACTTACAAATGATCAACAACATCACATCTTCTATTCCATTTATAACTTTGATTAATACAAAAGACGACATATGCAATATGAATTCATAAATCCTAGATTTTGAATGTATAGCATATGGCAGGGATACATGAGTTAAAATAAAAGTAAAACCAAATAATTATATGCCCTAATGGCTATATCTTTCCAAGTTGATGCTTAGGTACAACAAAATGAATTCAACTCAATACAATTAAAGCCAGAGGCTTAAACAAACATAATTACATAAAATAAACAAAATAAAGCCCTTGGCTCCAAGTCCTCCCAAGCTATGTCCTTGGTGGAGGCATATCATCAGCACCTGAAAGTTGTTTTCCACAATATTTGAAACTTAACAAAGTTATAAGGTGAATGCACATGCATGCCATTTGTCAGACATTCCTCATTTTCCATCTCAAAACTATGCAATGCCTGATTACAAATCAATTCATGAAAACAATCTTTTTATAACAGAAAAAAGGGTAGTGGATACAAAACACTAGAAATCTCTAGGTATGTGTGTGCCAGTAGGCTATACAAGCACTAACAAAGCCATTTTACCGATACTAATCGGAAGGATCGGCACCTAACCGCGCGGGTTTTTAGACTTTCATCAAGGACACACAGGCTAACAACATAAACCACAACCACACCCCCTAACTAGATTTACCAAGGTATACACCCATTTTTCTCAAAAACAAATACATTTTCAATGTTCAAGGTAAACCTCTTGACTATCTAGACCCTGCTACACTCAGAGTCCTTACTTTCTGCGGGCAGAACTTCTTCAAATGTCCCGGTTGACCACATTGGTAACAAGATTGGGGCTGGCCCTTATTCTAAGATTGACCCTATGGACGCATAGATTGGGACCTTGCTCCACTTTTCTGTCCACACTCTGCAGCCTTGTGACCCATTTGGCCACATCTATAACAGGCACCAGCAACTTAGGTCATGCTTCCCGAACTTCCACTCATCACGGAACCAGAGGATTTGGCTTGTGGTGGAGGCGATTGAAAGGATGATGATGAACCCCTCGACCTCTTTGAAGAACTCATGTCACCCCTAGCATCATTCAATCTATGCCTTACCTCTTCAACCTCTACAGTAATCTCCACATGAGCTGCTTCTTCAACTAAACGGTCATAATCACGTATCATATTTCCAACCACCTTCATCAGGATCTTCGGTCTCAACCTTTTCTCAAATTCAAGGCACCTCCATTCTTCCGTTGCCACTAATTCAGGTGCAAAACATGAAAGGCTAGTAAATTTGGCTTCAAACTCTGTCACTGGTGTGTCTAATTGTAATAACTCCTCAAACTGCTTCCTCAACCACTCCCTAGCTGTGAGAGGGAGGAATTTTTCTTGAAAAGCTTGCACAAATGCTTCCCAAGTACGTTCAACCCTATTCTTTATGGATTTTAACCATTGCCCGGCCTCTCCCTTCAACTGGTAGGCCTCTAATGCCACACTCAATTCATTTTCTCGAATGTCTAAGATCTCAAAGGACTTGACCAATTGCTCCAATCACTCATCAGCTTTCATTGGATCAGGCTCGCCGTTATACTCGACGGGATTAGATCAAAAGAACTTCTTTTTCAAAAAGGAAGCTCTTGTTTCTTCCTCAATTGTTCTAGCCACTTGCTCGGCTCTAAATATCTCCATGGACTCCCGTAGAGCCCCTGTCATTTCCCTAGCCAAGGTCCCCATAGCTTCCTGGATTGGTGGAACGGGTATATTATTTTGACCCACTCCTTCTTCTTGCGGAGGGATCTCGGGTTGGGCTGGAATATTCCTGCCTCCCTGACGGGGTCTACCGCGAGCTCTAGCACATCTAGACATTCATAAGAAGTAGAGACAATATTAAATTCAAGACCTACTTGGCGCACTCATGTGCTCCATTCTTAATCTTTACACTTATACACCAAGTAAACACATAAACTTCCACATAGAATAATCCAAACAATCACACATACAATCACATAAAAGCACGCGTGAGTTGTCATCCTAAGATATTAGCTAGTTCCATGGCAATCAAGGACCTCCAAGTGGAAAGAACAATGATCAAGTGCCTTTCCAAAAGGATTTCGATGAATGTAACGGGTAAAAGCCATATCATAGGATTCTAACCCCATACCCACATAGTCACATGAAAACACATAACACACAAGACATCCTAAGCATTCCGTCCTAGCCAAGGGACCCTATCGTGACACACGTCACTTACCACGAGCCCGAGGTATTCTAACCTATGGCTCTGATACCATTTGTAATGCCCTGAAATTTTCGACAATAATATGCCCAAACAAATACAACAATATACCCAAAAAGTCCACCTTCTCATTGAACTAAGAGATAAAAGGTTACAATTCACCATATACATTCCCAAAATGTTCTGAATTCGTATTACAATTCAATGAACTAGGTGACCTTACAAAATATAAGCCTCTAGGGCATACAATTACAACAAAATAGATTAATCGTTTTGTTACAAAAATTTCAATTCAAAATAACAAAATACATATGGATAAACTTTTCTGAAAAGGAACTGATTCTTGACCACTCATTCAGGGAGGTGGAACTAGTGCGGTGTTGGTGTGCACAAAAGGAATACAACACTTGCCCATCTTTTATGTGAGCAAGACAATGCTCGGCGCTGAAACGAGATACCTATCATTAGAGAAGTTTGGCTTAGCTTTAATGATGGCATCCAGGAAATTGCCGCACTACTTCCATACACACACGGTGGTAGTATTGACCATATTTCTTTTGAAGGCCCTATTTGAAATGGCACACTTTTCTAGAACAATACTAAAGTAAGTCGTGGAGTTAGGACAGTTCGACATCAATTTCCAACCTAGAACGGCAATAAAGGCATAAGCATTAGCAGACATTGTAGTGGAGTTTGCTCTAGGAAGTCATAATGTTTGCCCAGTTGACTTGACCAAGGAAACTAAATAAAGGGGCAAAACAGCTGTGGAAGCAGTGCAACTCCACACCACCTAGCAACAAGTTGCATTAGCACCTCAAGTGAAGGAATTGCACAATGTGCCATTGAGCTTGGCAATGGTTGCACCACCCATTGAGGTCAACGATACATTGCCAGGGGGTGATGAAATAAGCCACACAACGACAAGCTCAATTTACAATGATGTGCCTAAAAGGGAAATGGTAGAACAACCGAGCAAAGAGATTGACGAACAAACGACAAACAAAGACTTGGAGCATATATTTGAAGTACCAAACCCCAAGATATCTTCAGACCCATCTACTTGTTGGAAGTTGTTCGTAGGAGAGATGTGAAAACTTTTTGTGAATAGAGCTTCTAGCAAACATAAAGCTGGACTGGGAATAGTCCCTATCTCGCCAAATGGCCTGACTATTGAGCAGATGATCAAACTTGGGTTTCCAACATCCAATAACAAAGTGGAGTACAAAGCACTCTTTGTCGATCTAAATCTGCGTTCCAAATAAAGGCTACCAAGCGAATGGTGTACAACGACTCCCAATTGGTAGTTAACCAAATATCTGGCATGTACGAGGTAAATGATAACATGATGGCCAAGTATCAAGAGCTGATCAGAACAGAGATCAAAAAGTTTAAAGTTGACAAGACAGAACAAATTGGACGAGATGAAAAATAGAAAGGTAGATGAGTTGGCCTATTTCACATCAATGTCAAACACCTCTATCCCAAACACTTTATTGATTAATTTCTTGCCAAGGCCAAGTATTGAATATCCCGAAGCGACAGAGGTACTGTGCACGGAGGTAGGACCTTCTTGGATGGAACCTATTGTCACTTTCTTGAAGGACAGGATCATGCCAGATGACAAGAAGGAGGCGAACAAAATTTGAACAAAGTCATAGTAATTTTTGTTGTCCCCATCTCTAGCATTGTATAAAAAGTCATTCACAGGGCCATACTTGAAGTTTGTGCACCCTAGCAAGGTTAAGGTCTTCCAGTTTGAAATTCAGGAAGGAATATGTAGAAGTCATCAAAGGGGAGATCATTGGCCTACCAAGCTATCTCGTAGGGATATTGGTGGGAGTGTATACAAGAAAACGCAAAGAAGTATGTCAGGAAGTGTGAAAAGTGCAAGAAGGTTGCGCACCAAATCCACCAACCAGCCAGAGAACTCTTTCCTTTAACTAGCCTTTGGCCTTTTACAATGTGGGGTTTAGACATAGTGAGACCACTACCAATCGCACCGAGTAACAAGAATGTGAAGAACATGTTGCGAAAAATGGTAGAAACCTACAGGGATTGGCCGGATAAACTGCCATTCGCACTCTGGGGCTACAGAACCTCGATTTAGACATCTACCGGGGCAGCCCCTTATTCCCTCGTCTATGGAATAGAGCCGTTTTACCAATTGAAATTGAAGTCTCATCGTTGCGAGTTATGGCCAAGTGTCAGATAGCAGAGACAGACTAGCAACAAAGTAGATTTGAGGAGTTAATGTTGTTTTGTGAGAGGAGGCTAAGGGCATTGTATCATATCCAGGGCTACCAACGTAGAATTGCCAGGGTTTTTAACAAGAAAGTTAAGTCCAAGAATCTTAAGGAAGGAGACTTGATATTGAAAGACAACCGGGCTCCCATCCATGACCCTAAGGGCAAGTTCAGACCTAATTGGACTGGTCCTTATATCATCAAATCTATTTGGTCAGGAGGGTCAATTATTCTCATGGACTTGGATGGCCTAGAGTTTTCATAGCCGATCAATATGGACAAGTTGAGGAAATACTACCGTTGAGAGGCTCGTTAGGTTGAAAATCCAAAAGGGCGACCTAGGCAAAAAATAGAGTATAAAAAATTAGAAATAAAGAAAAGCTGAGCTCGCAAGGTTGAAAACCTTAAAAGGTGACTTTGGCAAAAGTTAGAGTACAAAAGGAGAGAGTTAATACTCAAGTGAACCAAAACCGAACTACGTAAGGCCTGATTCCCATCTTTGGGATACGTGGGCAACTTTATCGTGAAGTTCAACCGTAACCATCTCCAACTCAACTATCCTATTCGTTCATATATTCGATCAAGTCATCTTTCTCCATTATTAATTGGCTTAATTGTGTGATCTTTATGTTGGTAAACGAGCTGGTATGGCGGACTCAGTTATGGGCAGTTACGATTTGTTGATTCAGGGCTATACGTCTTGAGGGTTGATTCCGCGCGTGTTAGGTGGTGATCATTTTCGAAAATTGTTTTGAAATTTTTTAATAAAAGTTGATTTCCCTCAAAATTTACCCTTTTACAACTTGGATCATTTTTGGGACCAAAAGGAAAATTTCTATTACTCACAAGTTTAATTTTATTGATTTCAACACAAGTACATTCTCCAACTCTCTAATTTAAATCAAAGTTGTTTTTACATCATAAAGCTTGAAAAGAAAGATCAAAGCAGTAAAACTAGAGGCAAAGCTAGACAGGTACTCTATGTCTTCTGCTTACACTCATGGAAGTTTCTGCAACTAAAGATGGTCCACTTTGTTCTTCATTTTCATGCCAAGTCGAGCACCCATCAGAAAGGGTGTAACTGAAGCTAGGGGCAGAGGCCAGAAGCTCTTTCATCCTCCAAGCAGTGAGGTATTGAGGCAAGTGTGAACCAGAAATAGGAAATGATGCCAGCTATTCCATCTCCTCATCTGGACGTGTTTGATCATGCCCAAAATAGCGTCTGAACCCGAAGGGGAAATAAAACACGCAGTGTGTGAGGCCAATCAACTGTATACCCGACCGGTGGGACATGTTATAGCTCATCTCAGGCAAATTAAACTAGGGGCAACGCCAAACTATGTCAGCTGCAGATCGGTTACACATCCAATTGCACCACAATCCCTCTGAAGGGAAATCTATTAGCTGTTGGTGAAAGAAGTAAGCTCTAGGCGAGTACTCGGGGCAAGGGTCCACCACTTTCAGCTTATCTATCAACCATACCTAGGGAGGAATGAAAAATAGGAGAGATTAAAGAATAGAGAGATGGATGTTGAGAGAAAAGTAAGGAAAGGGCTAGAGAGGAAAATAGAGAATGAGTGTTGAGTGGTGCGTGAAATCATAAATAAGGGGGATGGGAAATAAAAAAATCTGGAGAAACAGCGAACTCCCTGCAAACCGAGTAGTCTCTCACTGACGAAAAGCATCAAAGCCTATCAAAGCTTTGACCAGGGCCAAACCCATGCAACTCTTTCCCTCTTTCAAGCATTGAGCCACTTCGATCAACTGGATGCTGGCTACGCCGACATTAGGGGCCAAAAGAAAGTGCACAAACAGGAACAAACATAGTGCATGTTGCCGATAGCCTCGCCTAAGGAGGTCACTCTTGTCTCCAATAATGGAAAATCAATGAACTAAGTCGGGATGTCTAGTTCCCCATCATGGGCTAGAGACTGAGCCTCATGTACTAAAAACCCACACATCCATCCCAAAATCTGCGCATGGCCAAAAGGGGGCTAGGGCATAATTTCTTCGCCACGCCGAGATTCCATTGATGCTTGAAATTCTTTGAGTGTTGGAGACAGCTCTTGTGATCCAAAGTGAAACACATGTGTAATTGGGTTCCAACACCAGACTGCAGCATGGAGGAACCGAAAGCAAAATAGAGTGCGGCTTAAAAGGAAAAGAGCGTTCAGGCCAAAACGACAAACATTTACCTTTTTCGAGCCGTCTAAAGTGGCTATCTAGTCTCGGAGCCTATTGTTGAGGCGGATCTTCATCTTAGCAGCAAAATATCAAACCTTTGCTATTTTGATGTGATAATAACTTAGGATCAATTTTTATAGACTTTGAGAAGGAGCAGTGCATGACAGCTGGACTGCACTAACCGACATCTTTTTAATGTCAGCCAGCTTTCATTGGGAGCCGGTCGAATCTATTGGGAACCAGTCGGCTCTCAATGACTGCCCAGAGCAGAGCAGTTGCAGAGAAGACAGGTTCTTGCATTGGTGTATTAGACCTGTGATTTGAGTCTTATCTTGTTTGTATCAAGTGTTGTTTAGTGTTTTTAGGTTGTTTTCATTTTGTTTTTGTATCATCGAGTTGTATTCTGTATTTTGACCGGTTGTAAGTTATTATCCAATTCGAGAATCACTTCAAGAGCAAGCATTCACAGTTGTAACAGTCTTGTACAAGATTATCATGCAAGCGCCATTCATTCATCACATGTCACATTATACAAGAGAATTCATCCAAAATATTCTTTTTGTAGCTAGAGGATCCATCCCCGATCATTGTTTTCAACAAAAAACAAACAAAAGAAAAGACTTCAAAACAAAATACAAGGGTCTATCTGAAGCTAGTCCATAACTACAAAGCAAAAGAAAAGAAGAGAAAAGTGAATAATCAAAACATCCTCGCCCTTCTCCTCCTCGGTTGCTGAGGAGGTGCATCACTATCATCACTGGGACTACTAGACTACAAATCAACCTCCTCTTCCTCGTCTTCAAGGGTTGTAGACCTGTCAAAAGACTCCTCTGAAGGTGAGCGTTACCTCGCTTAGCCTCTCCCATGATCAACTCCTCCTCGGCCTCTCACTGGGCTCTGTCTCCTTCTCCTCCCAACTGGAGGAGTTCCTGCTAGTGCTACTGGCGTTGGCTTAATCTGAAAAGAGGACAGACATCAGTAAGGACTAACAGAAGCATAGACAATGTGACAACAATAGTGAACTAATGATAAAGTATACCTCAATCCCATGGCCAGCCAGAGCAGTCTGTCTCCTCTACACCCTGAGAAGTAGTCGGTCAATCGTCCGGAGGAGGTCGTCGACATACGCCCTGGGTACCTGCAAAAGGAAGAGTATTTGAGAACAGTGAACATAAATAACAGGGTACAGTGAACAAAAATAACAGAGGACAGCAAAAATAAGGTGCAGTGGGTAGAAATATAAAAGGAATGTGCACCTGCTCAATGTTGGGAGTGATCACTAGTTTACGATCCCTCTCCTCGATATGCTCAAGAGAAATCTTCTCAATCACCCCATTAGGTCGCATGTATACGACCTCGGTGGGAATTGCATGAAGCCTAGGAATGGGGGCGGTAGCCTCAGGAAATACTTGAGCTACGGTAGTAAGGGCACCTCCAGCAACAACGGCGGCAATCTCGGGAAGTGCTTGAGCTACAACCTTGGTAAGAGGCCCCATCACTGGGTCCCGCAAGAAAACAGTGAAATCACCGACCCCATGGTGTCTGTCACTGTCCTCTCCCTACATCAAGAGGTCGATCATAGGCCCGTCGTGAAAATCATCGATAATCTTCATACCAGGAGGAAGAGGATGTGAAACATCGAGATCAGCCTGGCCTCTCCCCCAAGTAGTATCCCTGTCGAAGGGGCCCTCAAAAAAGATCCGCATAGTGAAGGCCTCCCATGATGCAGCATAAATCACCCTCGAAGCCTGGGGGATGCCCGCCCAGGGATGCCAGTCGACCTCTGAACATAATATGCAAAGTAAGGCTAAGTGGTACGGAAATAGTGCAATACTGGACAACAGAATGAGAATAACAGTGCAGAGTGGGACAATAACATGGAAATAGTAAAATGGAAAGACTAGTGATAGATTTTGTTACCTGATTCATGGTGGTGGTGTCAAAGAAAAGGCGAAAGTAAGGGAAGTCTCGGTTTATGTGGCGACGGCGCTCAAATCAGGAGTTATAGTACCGAAAGCGGGGTACTGACAACTGAAGTGGCCATACTGGGACCGGAGCAAGGGAGGTGAAATATGTGTAAACCTATAGCCGCAAAAAAATGGTAGATAAGTAGTTGTGAACAAAGCAGTTGGGAACAGAGTAGTTATGGACATAGCAGACAAGCAAATATAAACAAGAAATGTAAAGCAAAGTAGGAAAGAGGAGAGTGAAATATACCACCCAGACTCTCCAATAGCTGCCAAGTAAGTCTGTCTTACGGCAACATGCGGAGCTCATGTAGCAGCATAAGGTGGCCAAGCCGGCACCACCCCAGTCATACTCCCTCACCCGCTGAAGATGCACCAGTGCCCCCAAGAGATATTGCCCCACAGTATTTTCCTTGTTTGGAAACAGGGTAGTACCGAGGAGATACAGAAGAAATCCGCGAGCGTACTGGGCGACCTCCTCTAGAGTAGTTGGTTGATGATCGGAGAAGTGCTCCAAGAACCAATTGTACCTCACCATCCCAGGGCCAGCAGTGTCTGGAGTCACTCCGATGATATGCGGCCCTCCACTATGCCATGTTAGGATCAAAGGGGTTCGGGCTGCCAACTCCGACCCGCAGGCTGGTGAGTATCGAAAAGTTGTACGGGGTCAGAGTCATCTCCCTGATCGATGAGAAATGGAACAAATCTGTGATGTCCCACCATTCCTCTATCAAGGCCCCATAGAGTAGTGGCTCAACCCTCATATGTATGAGCCCTGAACAGAAAGGCATGAAGCCAGCCGCATAGACCAATGCACAGACCTCCACAGGGAGCCTCTCGTACCAGTGCTTGGGGTCAAAAATAGACCCATAACCTCTAATCCTCCTGGCCATCACCTGTAGTATGGTAATGTTATCAATATCCGCAATACCTTGAAAGGAAAATGCTCAAACAAGAAAAGAATAGTGCTTACTGTACAGGCATCGGTGGACAAGTGCTTGGTGGGCTCCCGCAGTAGGATGTCCTCGTTAATCCCCAGAATGAGGCCCTCAAATCGCAGGATACTGCTCGGGGTCAAAGCGTGTGTACGTGGCTGGTAGGTATCCATCTCAAATGGTATGTGAGCAAGAAGAGGCAATACCGGCTCAGGAATGGGAGGAAGGATATCCTCAGCCTCTATGTCCTCCTTTAGGACGGCTCCAATATCAATAACGAGGTCGGGGATGGCAGTTCACCGCTAGCCATGGAGGGAAAGTGAGGAAGGTAAGGAGAAATGAAGAAAATTGTGTGGGTGAGTGAGATTAGGTGAAAAGCCCCAAATCTTAAACCCTAGGAGAGAGAAAATAAAGATAAAGAAAAAATGAGGGGAAGAGGGGAAAGTATGGGTAAAGATAGTGATAATGAGCCAAAAAGCACAAGAGAAACCCAAAACTCAACAAAATCAAATTTTGTTCGGTTCAAAACATAGAGGAATGAGAGGGTTTTCAAAGAAAAATTTGCAAGGATTGTTGGGTTTTGCGAAAATAGGGAGAATCTAGAGATAGGAGGATCCTAGAGAGAGAGGGAGAGGTTTTTCGAACATGGGTATGTATGAAATGAAGGTTGAAGATGGGTGTAAATCAACCACGGTCGTGGTTTACTAATTCTGTCCCTACCGCCATCGTGAGCCGGTCGGCACTGTTTGGGCCCAGCCGTGTTTCGTTGGGTGCTGGCCGGCTCCAAATGCAAACCAGTTCAGTTTTCTATTTATTTTTTATTTTATTTCCGTGGATCTCAGTGTTGGGCCTCGGTTTGGTTGTAAAAAATGTATATATATGTAGAGGGCAAAATTACAAAAACAAAAAAAATATATATATATATATATATAACAAAAGAGAGGAAAAACAAAGAAAAGAAAAAGAAGGAAAAAGAGTGGACAAGAAAGTGAGCAAAAAAAGAGAGAACGTAAAGAAAGAGAAAATAGAAGAAAAACAAAAGAGAGGAAAATCAAGAGAAAAGAGATTTGAAAAAAAAAAAAAAAACCACCAAGAGAAAAGAAAGCAGAAATGAAAAAGCAAGTAAAGAGTTTTTGTATTTTGCTCGGTTTCAATTTGATTAATTCGCAGGTGTGTATATTCACAAGTGTTTACATTTGTAATTTTTTAAGTCAAATTTATCGGTTCATAGTTGGGTATTTTATTAATTAGTGTGAGCTCATAATTTGTTTTGTTTAGAGTTATTCCTAGGTCATACTTATTTCGCTACTCGCTTCGTCAAGTCATGCTTTAGCTCCATCATCTCTTTATTTTGAGCATTTTTAATTGACAAACTTGATCTTAAAATTGCTAATTCGAGCCCGGTTTCGAATTTGTGCATTCCCTTTTGAATTGTGAGTTCGTGCTTATTATTTCCCCTATGGAGTTCATGGCTTCGTTCTTCGACGCCTCCCTGGGGATGAGTTTATCTCGTTCTTTTTCGAAGTTGTTTAAAAACAGCAGGTGCGCTTGTTTGTTCACACCACTTTTCCTCCTCTCGCGTGCGACGAGTGAGGATTGTTCACCTCGGTTAAAAACAATAGGTGCGCCTATTTGTTCACAACACTTTTCCTCCTCTCACGTGTGACGCGTGAGGATTGTTCACCTCGGTTAAAAACAACAGGTGCGCCTATTTCTTCACACCACTTTTCCTCCTCTCGCGTGCCACGCGTGAGGATTGTTCACCTTGGTTAAAAATAGCAGGTGTGCCTGTTTGTTCACACCACTTTTCCTCCTCTCGTGTACGACACGTGAGGATTGTTCAGCTTGGTTAAAAATAGCAGGTTCGCCAATTTGTTCACACCACTTTTCCTCATCTCGCGTGTGACACGTGAGGATTGTTCACCTTGGTTAAAAATAGCAGGCGTGCCTGTTTGTTCACACCACTTTTCCTCCTCTTGCGTGCAATGCGTGAGGATTATTCACCTCAATTAAAAATAGCAAGTGCGCCTGTTTGTTCACACCACTTTTCCTCTTCTCATGTACGACAGGTAAGGATTGTTCACCTCGGTTAAAAACAGCAGGTACGTCTGTTTGTTCACACCACATTTCCTCCTCTCGCATGCAACACATGAGGATTGTTCACCTCGGTTCAAAATAGTAGGTGCGCCTATTTGTTCACACCACATTTCCTCCTCTCACATATGAAATATAAGGATTGTTCACCTCGGTTAAAAACAGCAGGTGCGCTTGTTTGTTCACACCACCTTTCTTCTTCTCATATGCGACGCGTGAGGATTGTTCACCTCAGTTAAAAACGGTAGGTACGCCTATTCGTTCACACTAATATTTCATCCTCTCGTGTGCGGCGCGTTAGGAGTGCTTTCCTTGATTAAAAACGGCAGGTGCGCCTGTTCGTTCACACCAATCTCTCCTCCTTTCGTGTGCAACGCGTCAGGATTGTTTTCCTCGGTTAAAAGCATAAGGTGCGCCTGGTGTTTACACCACCCTTGTAACTTTTCACCCTTCTTACGTGAGGCATAGTTGGGTTTGCATTTTCTTACATCCTTTCTATGTGGGACATGGTTTGGTTCGCACTCTCTTTGTCCCCATGATTTGTTTACTCACGTCTCTCCATATGAGACGCGCCTTGAGTTGTTTTTCTTTCATTCAGACATTGCCTACCTGCTTTTGCTTATAGCATTGCTTCATTGCTTGTTATTTTCATTTATGTTTCATTGCATTGTTTCATTGCATGATCATAAGCTATGTTTTCTGTATATCGTTTTATGTACCGCCCTTGAACTACACAGGTTTGATTCCTTGTGAAGGGATACGTAGGCAACCTTTGGGTTCAACCTTTGGCAATTGTATTTTGGTTTTCTTGCCCAAATCTTACTGCCTCGTCAAATGGGTCATCTTTTGGCTTTGACATTCACTCACGTCATTTTATGACTTCGGGTTCTGTCAAAGAGGGGCAACTGTAGACACCCCATATTTGACCGCCCGCAAGACTTGGATGTTTTGTCCTGTGCACTCAATGATGAAGTCGTGTTTAGTGTGATTCAAAGTCTCAATGAAGGAACGCAAGCTCGAAGCTCTAAAACTAATCCCAAACCCTTCGTATTCATACTGTCTTTGCCCCACAAATTCATTTTTGCACATCATGCCACCCTGTATTGAGTTTAAAATAATCAAATAGGGGAAAACTTTGGGCGCCGGCCGTAGCCATCGGGAGTCGGCCGGCACTCGATAGTGATAAACACTATTCATGGTAGGAATGGGCTAGTTGTCCATTTTTGAAGATATTTTTGACCTATTTTGCTCGAATTCTATAAAAACGAGGTGATACTTCTGTTTTGAGGGCTGAAAATTTTCAAAAGAACATATACATACAAAAGAGAACTCCTTCTTCCTATACAAGTCATCTTGGAGCCAACCTATCTCTCTTGATCATAACCTTAGAACCTTGGTTGAGCTTGGTGAATCACATTTCAAGCTTGAGAGTGTGCTTGAACAAAGTTTGTGCTGCAAACTAGAGCTTACCTTTCTTGAGAGGTATAAGCTTACTACCTCTTCTTTTGCTCTCTTTGCTATCTCTTGCTATCTATTTCTTGTGATTTTGTGCTATCTTGAATGTTTTTCAAGTGCCTTAGCTTAGGTTTGGATAGCTACCAAATGGTAGAGAGAGTTAACACTCTTTCTTGCACCTTCACCTATAGCTCAAACCCTTGTTTTACACCATTTTTCTTTGCTTTCCAAATTGATTTTTAGAGTTTAAAAGAGGCTAAAAATCATGCTTTGAGGTTTCAAAAGTTGAGGGTTTAGCCACCCCTCCTTGTTCTTGCTTACTAGCCTTATTTTCTTTGCTTGCCGTTTAGCTTTTTGGGCTATTTCATGCACTTTGAGCCATTGTTTTTCACCTATTAGGGGCTATTTTAGGGTTGTCCTAGGTTATTTAATAGGTTCAAGCCTTGATTAGTTCATTTGTTGTGGCTTAAGTGCTCATATATAGCTCGTTGTATGTTGTTCTTAGCTTTTCTTTAATTGATTTCCATGTTAAGAGCCTCATTTTAATAAGCAACTAATCATCTATTTCTTTCATTTGAGAGTTATTTCAACCAGTTGATGGTTATTCAAAACATGAGCTAGAGACCTATGCTTAATGGCTTAATCTCTAGGGAGATTCATCGTCAACGAAACGGGAAGCGATTACGGAGATTCATCATCAACGGCACGGTCTCTCTTTCATGTTGAGAATCGCTTCCCGTTTGACACACTTCTTATTTAGTGGAAGTAATCTTTAGTGGACATAATCACCACCTTGGGCAAATGGATTAAAGAATGGCAAAGACTAATGAATTTGGCTTAAAACAAACCAACCAACATAAAGAATATGAGTTATATTACTTGGGTTCAGGCAAACATTATGCCGAGTCTATTGTGTCGATGGTCATCATATGCCGATTAATGATGTTTTGAGGAACCTTAAAGCGTCTCTACCTCCCTCTTTAAGCTCATTTCATGATAAGAGGGAGGGGAGGTCGTGGTTCATTGCATTCATTAATTTTTGTCCGAACTCATGTCTGAAATCATCAAGCAATCAACTTTCTTATTGATGGTCTTGGTAATGACTTTGCTCTTCTCTTGAAGATTTCCATGACAGAGAAGAGTAGAGAGGACAAACAGGGCCTAGGAAGGCTTTGTCTGCACTGTTCTCACCTCAGAGCACAAAACCTTTTTTGACATAAAATTTAGTGCCGCCCGGCACTCTTTGGGTCAGGCCGGAGCTCATTTTGAGCCGACCGGCTCCCAATGCTTGGTAAGAAGGGTGTTTTGCAGAAAACAAAGAGCAGTGATTGAAGGTGAAACAGAGCAAGTTTGGGCAAATAGAGCAGCTTTTGGGCATTGTGCGTGTGATCGTTGTATCTCATGGTTGATTAGATTAATCTTTTTTTTATTGTTGTAATTATTATTGTTGTAGTTATTATTAGTGTTTATTTGTGCTTGCATAGCTGGTTAACTTAGACTGCTAGTTTATTGTTCATTATTATCCTTGTTGTAATAAAGTAGTAGATAACTAGTTAAGTTTTTTAATTCATTTTTGTAATGATTAGTTTAAATTCTGACACTCGGACATTTATTTGCACCCTCTTGCACGAGGGAAAAATATGTAATAAGCGTGTATGTCTTCCAACCCCCCATTTCTTTCTCCCTTTTATTTCTCCACTTATAATGGTAGTGTAGAGCATCATGTTTATTTAGCATTCTCATGTTTGCATACACTCATCTCACATGCATGTGGGTTGGACTCATCATACTAACCAATGCCAATTTCAATTTCATTACTTGAAAACGTGATTTATCATGTCTTGAAATGAATCACACATATACCATGCTCATAGCCGAGCCTATTAAAAATTGCGTAAATGTGTGTGTTGCATTAGTTGCATTGCATTGTTTAGGAACATGAATATTTTCTAATTATTTTGTTTTGTTTGGCTTGCCTACGAGTACTAGGTGAGCATTTATTGCTTTAGCATCTTGCATCACGTGTGATTGTTGCCATGTCAAGCATGCTTTCCATGAGGCTAAATGCTTAGATGATATAACTCTTTGAATGCCTGTGGATGACGATTAATTGCAAAAATTTGGATGCATTGATTAGTGTACATACAAACTCACATTTTTCAAGTGACGAGTATCAAAAACAATTTTCAAACAAACACAAATCAAAGTATTCCAACTTTTGCAAAATAGTCTATACTTGTGTGCAATGCATAGTAATGTTAGTCTAATAATCAAAACAACTGCATATAATGTAGATAAGAATCACATCATGAATAGTAGAGGCTGATCTTTGATCGGGTGAGTGGGGTGCTCAATTCATGACCTTCCCCTCTCGTACCTAAGTTCCCAAGCTGAGACACTTTGGTGATGACGGATAAGTAGCCTTCGGCACGAGTCATGGGTTTCCTAAATTTTCCAAAAATATTTCGGTGACAACTCTGTAATCTGGCAAAACAATCCATTTTTAGCATTAATTCAAATATCAATTTTTCAAAAAGAATTGTCGGATTTGGACTCTTTTTGTGTTTTCACTATTTCACATTGCACTTGTGAAATCAGATTCAGAACCACAGAAGTTCGAACTGTAGGGCTAATCATATCTGAAAGGAGCACGAAAAACAAGCTACACTATCCCATAACCATACTGATTAGCCGCCCTGTCAAAGTACATCATCCACGTTTCCTCTTTCATATGCTGAATATTTTCACCTGGGAACAAGTATTTCACTGCTTTATCTCCTTCTACCGGATGATCCTCCAAGAATTCTGCCATAACTTGCCCTTTAATTGACTTGCGTGTAACATATTCGAGATCAAATTCGGAGAGAAGAAGTAACCAATGAGCTAGACTACCTATAAGCGCTGGTTTCTCGAAGAGATATTTAATAAGATCTAATCTCGAAACCAGGATTAGATAATGAGCTAACAAGTACCACCTCAACTTCCTGGTGGCCCATACCAAGGCTAAGCAGGCTTTCTCCAGGGGAATGTAATGGGTCTCATAGTCTAGCATCTTTTTTCTCAATATGTATTCCCCGATCTGTTGAAAGAATTTCTCCAGCACAGTGTAGCGGCCCTCTCGTTCTTTGGACTTGATAATCATGTCGCCAACATATACCTCAATCTCTTTGTGGATCATGTCATGCAAAATGGTGGTCGCAGCCCTCTAATAGGTAGCTCCATCCTTTTTCAACCCAAACGGCATAACCCAGTAGCAGTAGGTGCCCCACGGAGTAGTGAATGCGGTCTTTTCTCTATCCTTGGGTGCAATTAGAATCTGGTTATATCCAAAAAACCCATCCATGAATGATAATAGCGCGTGGCTGGTGGTGAAGTCTACCAACTCGTCTATGTGTGGCAAAGGGAAGCCATCCTTTGGACTAGCCTTATTCAGATCCTGAAGTCGACACAAACTTTGATTTTACCATCCTTCTTTGGAATTGGAACAGTATTGGCCAACCATGTTGGATACTCAAATACAAGCAAGAACCCTGCCTCAATCTGTTTGGTAGCTTCTTCTTTGATCTTGAGAGCCCAATAGTGAACCCTACGCAACTTCTGCTTAACTGGTCAAGCCTCAAGGTCAAGAGGGATCTAGTGCTTCACAATCTCAGGATCGATTCCAGGCATGTCTTCGTAGGACCACGCGAAAACATCTTTGAAATTTTTTAATAAAGCAATTAAACACTCACGCTCCTCCGAAGACAACATGGACTCGATCTGGACCAAGTGAGGGTCTTCCTTAGTACCCACGTTAATTGATACAATTTCATCTATACAGGGTTTAACATGCCTCTCCTCCTCGTGATCAACCTAATTTTTCAAAACCCGAGGAATTTATTCCTCTTCGTTTAAGTCAAAATTTTGAAAATCAACATCAGTACAACAAACCAAAGGCACAGAGAAGTAAGCAAAGTCTATTGCATTCTCATTCAAATAGTCCGGATCCTCGGTTACAATGGACTCAAAAGAAAAGCTAAAAGATGACTTGGACAGGACTTTGGTATCCAGTTTACCACTCCCGGAAGTACTAGACTCAGGGGAAATCGAATATGATTCTGACTCCATAAACTCGATGGAATTGGATCAGGACTCACTATCCAATCTAGAACTGCTGGTAATGCCTTACTCAAACTTCCAAACCAGGCATAGAGCCTCAAATGCATCCACGGTGAGACTAGTGAAATCTGCTGCCAGTGTACCCCCAATCATTAAGATAGTAAAACTATCTCCTAAGTTGACGGACTCAACTTTAGCAGTAAAACTTGCCAGTAGGTCAGCCAATGCTTTTCCCAATAGCTCTTCCTCTTCAATGTCCAAGGTTGTAGTCTCGCCTTGATCTGTGCTAGGGCTCAGGTCTGCTTGTTTGTCCTCCTCTTCTGGTAACTGGTGTCTTCTGGTAACTGGTGTTCGAAGAAGATCTCGAACCGTAGATACCTTGTTTTTGTGTCCTTGTCAAACCAGGGCTCTGGGAATCCACAAAAAGGGAAGTCTTCCCCTTGGCAGACAAAACATCCGTTCAAGGTCCCCTGTATTGGTTTGTGGACTATTTCATACTGCCTCCCAATTCTTGTTGCTTTCAGCCTTCCTCACAACTCCTCCTCCTTTCTTTGCCAATTTGTAGTGGTAGGTTTGTATCCTGGACCAAAAGTGTGGGGGATGTGACTCATCTCCTTGGCAATAGTACCTCCCTACTTGCCACTTCTACCCAATCCTGATCCAAGAATATGCCCATGTTTGTTCATCATGTAGATGGACTGAGCACTCACGTAATTCGCCTCGTCCTCCGCCATGATGGTTTGGACCAACCGGGACTCTACCAGAGAGAAGCCAGAAAGGAACACATCCTTCCCTCCATGTATGATTTCCAATAATGGCGCGGTAGTTCCCTAGGGATGATGGATCGCAGAATTGTCGTACACAGTAGCAATCCCATCTTTGAACTGGTGGACCGTTGATGACAACACTTTCATCTGATGTAGCCAGAGCCTTTCCAGTAGTAAATTTAATGTGGCCGGTACGTCCATTACATGGAATTCCACCTTGTGCTCGAACGGGCTGATTAGGATATGGCTCTTGAACGTTCCCACAAGATCCCGACTTGTATTGTCATAAGCTCAGACGGCCTGAGTCATAGGCGTAAAGTCAACCGGCCTCAAACCGATGGCGTAGGCAGTCCTCACTGGACATACATTGATTGTTGATCCGATGTCTACTAACACCACCAGAATCTACTTTTTTCTGACTTTCCAGGGTTACATATAAGGGTCAGTTATGGTTGGCACCCTCAGGTGGTAACTCCTTATCTGTAAAAGATACCATCGGCCTAATGTCCCAGATGTAACCAACGATACCAATTGGTCAGCAGTGGTGTTGATAGGCAATTTGGTTTGGTTCATTGTGTCTAACAATGCTTGCCTATGCTCCTGAGAAGCCATCACCGGCCCCCAGATTGATATATCCACCTGAATCTTCTTGAACTATTTCAAGACCAGGTTTTCTTCAACATGTTTCTCTTTTGATCTCTCAAACTCTTTGTTGGAAGACTCTGGCTGATCTAAAAAAAAAAGATTTAAAGCACCGATCACTCCGGGTCATGTGATTGATCTCGTCAGTATACCAGGTGTTACCCGGGGTGTCAGCTTTCCACCTTTTGTCAGTGTACGCATGACTTAGGTCGCTGTCTTCCTACCACTCTCCTGCAGTCATGGTCGGGCTAGGATCGGGTTCCATCTGGGGCTAGTGTCAGGTTCCATCTAGAGCATGTTAACATCACGCACCCCATCATCATACCATTCTTCCTTCACCACAGTCTTGGTTTCTGCATCCCGATATTTTCGGATCTTGGGCTCCCATTCGACCTTTTTGGTAGTTTGGACATCACCCACCGTTGTCTTGGGCTCCTCTTTCCCTTTTCCTTTTCCCTACTCTAAAGCTATCCTTGTCTGGATCTCTTCTATCATTTCCCTTTGAAATTGTTCCAAGGCCTGTTCTTTCTCAGTCAGAGGTGCAGCCTCAGCCTTGCCACTAGCACCAATTTCATCTTCCTTTCCAGTCTCTCCCATCTGTTCCTCCATATCTGACTCCTCCTCACTCAGCCACCCATTGCTTGTTTCTGACTAGTTGGGATCCCACCATTCCAGTTGTACACTGCTTGTATCTTCTTCTTCAAAAAAATAGAGGTTGTCCAGATCCTCTTCCAGCTCATCCAGGTCTTCTTCCTGTTCGGCCAAATCATTTAGGCCCTGTTCCGGCCAATCGTTTTGATTCTGCCCTAACTGGTCTTCCCCAATAGCGTTAATGTTGAGGAAGTCCAGCAATATGACTACTGGCTTTGGCTGACCGACGGCCACGATGAATAAGTTGGGGTCGTACTCCTCTACGAGTGAGGCCCATTTTTCTATGACTTGGGCATTAGGCAAGCCCTTCTCTAGTGCACTTCCTTTCTTCTCCATTTCTACTGCCACAGGTTCGGGTTGGATTTGTGGTGTTAAATCCAGCATGCACATGTCCATGCCTTCTAGAATACTCATATCTGGCTTAGGTAGATGGGATGATGTAATATATGTGATGGGATTATAGAAGGGTGGTAGTGTATGGATGTAGTTAATGTTTCTGGGTGGAAGGGACTTGGTTACGTGTAGGAAATGGGTTGGCAGTTACGTTTGGTTTGGAAGGTGAGGCGATGAGTTTGTTATCGATGAGATCCTAGATCTCATGACATAGGTGGTACCACAGATCTATGGGGTGACCATGTTATTGGTGGAAGATGCAATACTGGGTAGGGTCATGTTTGGGTGGCAATGGGTCCGAAAGTGGACGAGGATCAAGAGGGTTGGGATGCCCCTTTTCCATTAATAATTTGAGGGTGGGGGCTGGGCTCATATGGAGGGGAGTAAAGATTCTCCGATTTCGAGGTGGGTTGATATTTTGTGAAGGTTGCGAGGTTGTGGTAGTAGTAAAGGGATCAGCCATTTTGGTCATTGAAACAACAATACTTACATCTGCAGGCCGCGGAATAGTGCTACTACTAGCATTGGTACTCCGAGAAAATGGCCTTCTTGCTGGTTCACTTGTTTTATAAATGATACACTTTTTGAATGCACTCTCAATCTAGACCCCCAACTCATGTAAGGAAGCAAAGGTGGATAACGGTGCCACTATCATCCTCTGCAGCATATCTGGTTCAAGATTCTGGACCACTAGCTGGTCTCGTTCTCTTTCAGCAGGTCTATTTGTCATTCGGGCTGCCTTGGCTCTCCACCGGGCAACAAAATCAATGAATGATTCTTTAGGGTTCTGGGTAGTAGCCTCCAGCTCGCTGACGGTCACCTCTATCTAAGTGTTATAAGAGTACTGATTGACAAACGCCTCGGATAACTCCTCCAATTCTGCTTTGTAGAGTCCTCCAACTTAGCGTACCAAATGGCCGCCACATCAGACAAGGTTCTCCCAAACAGTGATAGTTTCTGAGCCTTAGATAGGCCAATTGGCCTCAGCACATCTAAAAATAAGCGGACGTGCTCAATCGGATCCCCATTTTTATCAAATCTGTCGATGTAGGGCATCTTAAATTTCTCCGGTAATCTGACCGAAGCATCAGTATACCTGTCCTCAATATCCAAAATGGAATTGAAGCCCTAGGATTTTTTCAATGTTTCTCCAATCTAACAATCTTGATCAAAGCCGAATCAATTTCATTGATATTAAAAGGAAAAGTTCATGCAGGAGGTTGAACCGGAGGCCAATAAGCTGGAGCCGGGGGAAGCATTTCCTGAGGATTTAGGATTTAGGGATTTTCTACTGGTGGAGGTAGATCCGAGTTTGGTTGAGCAATCAGGATCGGATGCACGACCGATGCGGATGCCCCAAATGTACGCCGTAGATCAACGATGACTTCGTCCTATGCGGCTATCCTTTAGTTGACGGTATCCATGGTTCTCTGGAAAGTCGCCATCATGGCAGCAAATTCTTTTGTGTTCTGTGCCATTGCTGGTCTAGATGAGTTAGACGCTGGTGAACTGCTTGAGTGAGAACGGTTAGGTGTTTGCTGAATGCTTTGTACCAGTGTTGCTGATTGTCTGTTCCTTCTTCGTCAAGTAACTGGCAGAAGTGAGACCAACATAGGCTGGCCACCAACAAGGTCTTGAGCTTTGCAAAGCTTGCCAAAACAAGTCCAAACAACTTGGGGAATATCAGGTCATTCTGAAGCTATGATGGTAAACAACCTAGCAAAAGAAAAGAAAAACCATTGATCAAAATCGGACGGCACTTCAACCCAAGTCATAGCAGATAAAATATAACTGAAGAACCCCAATCCCCACTGAACTCTGTTTCTCAAACTCATACTGATATGAACCATCATGTATAGTCTCACTGTAAAAGCACATACCAAGTAAAAGAACCAAAACACCCCTATGAGAGGGGTCAGGGTTACCCTGTCCTAGATTTTTGACATGATCTAGGCTGCATTATTTCAAACAATGATTTTCACAACATCCTGCAAATGGGTGGCATCCTGTCTTAAGTTGGAATAGTCACTATAGCTTCACTATATGCAACTAGGCCAAATGGTCGAAAGGGTACCTCGGCAAAATTACTTAATATACCTCTCACACCTAATACCGAGAAGTGAAAGGAGGATCAAGCAGTACAACGGTAATCCAGATCCAAGGGTTGTGTTTCCAACATGGTAGAGCCTATGATCGGTCAACCTTTTGGCAAGCTTTTTGGGCAAGCCTCCAGCAAACCGTCCAGGAATAGCAGATGGAAAAAACAGTGACTTAAAGTAACCATGAAAATGCTATGCAAAGAACATATAAATGTAGATAAAATTTTCACATCATGAGTTTCAAGTCAAGTTCTCTAAATCCCCAGCAGAGTCTCCAGAAACTATAGCTCAACTTTTCGTGCTCCTTTCGGATATGATTAGCCCTATAGTTCAGACTCCCGTGGTTTTGAATCTGATTTCACAATTGCAATGTGAAATAGTGAAAACACAAAAAGAGTCCAAATCTGGCAATTCTTTTTGGAAAATTAATATTTGAATTAATACAAAAAATGGACTGCTTTGCCAGATTACAGAGTTGCCACCTAAATATTTTTGGAAAATTTAAGAAACCCATGACCCGTACCAAAGGCCACTTATCCGTCATCACCAAAGTGTCTCAACTCGGGAACTTAGGTACGAGAGGAAAAGGTCATGAATTGAGCACCCCACTTGCTAGATCAAAGATCGGCCTCTACTAATCATGATGTGATTCTTATCTACATTATATGCACTTGTTCCGATTATTAGACTAACATTATTATGCGTTGCACACAAGGATAGACTAATTTGCAAAAGTTGGAATACTTTGATTTCGTGTTTGTTTGAAAATTGTTTTTGATACTTGTCCCTTAAAAAATGTGAGTTTGTATGCACACTAATCAATGCATCCCAATTTTAGCAATTAACCTTCATCCATAGGCATTCAAAGAGTTATATCATCTAAGCATTTAGCCTCATGGAAAGCATGTTTGACATAGCAACAATCACAAGCAATGTAATAAGAGCTCACCTAGTACTCCAAGGCAAGCCAAACAAAGCAAAATAATTAGAAAATATGCATGTTCCTAAACAATGCAATGTGACTAATGCAACGCACACATTTATGCAATTAATAGGCTTGGCTACTAATCATGACATGTGAAATGATTTGGAAGCATGCGGTTTAAACACGTATTCAACGAAGTAAAAAACGGCAATGCTTGTTAGAATGATGAACCGGGCCTCAATGCATGCAACACAAGTGGATGCAAATCATGGAAAATGCTAAAAGAAACATGATGTTCTAAACTACCCATCATAAGCAAGTAAATAAAAGGGAGAAAGATGTGGGGTTGGAAGACATACACAATATCACAAGTTTTGCCCTTGCGTAGGAGGGTCCGAATGTCCGAATAAACTAACTATTACAAATTTGAATGAATGAATTAAAGAGACAAGCTAGCTATCTATTTTATTACAACAATGCTAATAATGAGCAATAAACTAGAAATCCTATTTAACGAACCGTAGCACTAGCTACACAATTACAAATGAAAAATTGCACAAATTACAACTAGACTAAGGATAATGATAATAATCAATTACAATAATAATTACAATCATTAATCATGAAACATGGATGCACAAGAATGCACAATGCTCGTATGCGCAGCGTCCAGAAATTGCTCTGTTTGCCCAAACTATTTTGTTTCACTTTCAGCCACTGCCCTATGTTTTCTGCAAAACATGTTGCTAACCAAACATTGGACCCAACCGGCTCCAAATGAGGCCTGACCAGGCTCAAATAAAGCCAGTCGTGCCCTATTTTTGTGAAAAGCCTTGTTTTTGTGTCCTGAAGTGAAAACAGTGCAGACAGAGTTATTTTGAACTTTGTTTGTCCCTTCTACTCTTATCTGTCATGGAAAACCTCAAGAGAAAAACGAAGTCATTTCCAAAAGCATCAATGAGCAAATTAATTGCTTGATCAGTTAGGACATGATTTTGGACAAAAAATCAAGGAATGCAATAAATCAATAACCACCCCTCCATTCTATCATGGAGTAAGCTTAAAGAGGGATGTAGAAATGCTTCAAGGCTCATCAAAACATCATGATGTAGGACGACCCTTGACACAATAGAATTGGCATAACGTCCGGCTGAATCCAAGCAATATGACTCATTTTCTTTATGTGGATGGATTTATTTTAACAATTTTTTAGACCTTTCCATCCTTTAGTCCGTTTGTCCAAGATAATGATTAAGTCCTCTAAAGATTACATCCACTAAATGAGAAGTGTGTCAAATGAGAAGCGATTCTTAACATGAAAGAGAAACTGTGTCGTTGATGATGAACCTTCGTAGAGATTAAGCCATTAAGCATAGATCTCTAGCTCATGTTTTGAACTACCATCAACCGATTGAAACAACTCTCAAATGAAAGAAATGGATGATAAGTTGCTTATTAAAATGAGGCTCTTAACATGGAAATCGATCAAAGAAAAGCCAAGAACAACATATAACGAGCTATATATGAGAACTTAAGCTACAACAAACGAACTAATCAAGGCTTGAACCAATTAAATAACCTAGGACAACCCTAAAACAGCCCCTAATAGGTGAAAAATAGTAGCTCAAAGGGTAAGAAAAGGGCCTAAAACTCTAAACAACTAGCAAAGAAAATAAGGCTAGTAAGCAAGAACAAAGAGGGATGGCTAACCCCTCCACTTTTGAAATCTTAAAACATGATTTTTAGCCTCTTTTAAACTTTGAAAATCAATTTGGAAAGAAAAGAAAAAGGGTGTAAAACAAGGGTTTGAGCTATAGATGAAGGTGAAAGAAAGAGTGTTAACTCCCTCTACCCATTGGTAGCTATCCAAACCCAAGCTAAGACACTTGAAATAGATTCAAGACAACATAAAATCACAAGAAATAGATAGCAAGGGATAGCAAAGAGAGGAAAAGAAGAGTTAGTAAGCTTATAGCTCTCAAGAAAGGTAAGCTCATGTTTGCAACACAAACTTTGTTCAAGCACACTCTCAAGCTTAAATTGTGATTCACCGAGCTCAACCAAGGTTCTAAGGTTATGATCTAAGGTGATGTATGGTGTATGGATATTGACCAAGAGATATAGGTTGGCTCAAAGATGACTTGTGTAGACACCCCATTTTTTACCACTCTTAAGACTTGGGCGCCACTGATTGCTTACTCGATGGTGCATGCTATCTTGTGTAAAGGTTTGATTTCTTCGGCAAGGAGAGTGTCAAATCCCAACATCACACTCCATTTTTGGGCCAAAACTATTTTGACTAAAATGATTTTTAGACCTTAAAACCCTCTCTTTCAAAATATTTTTGAAACAAAGCTCCTACGATGTTCCGAGGCTCGCATTTCATTAAATGTTGCGCTTTTCGGTAAACTGAGCAAGAACAAAGTGAAAATGAATGAAAGAGAGGTGAAATCTTTGAAAACCTCTTTAAAACATCTTTTTTACAGGTTTGGAGTTGAAGAAAATTGGAGGAGAGGGAAGAAACCAAGTTGCGGAAGAAGATGGGCATGAATCGTTAAGATAGATTCGAGCAGCCCTCGCTAAATCAGGCCTATCCGTTTTTACACTTAGATTTCAGCTATGAGGCCACCACCGTTGGAAATTGGACTTCCGGGGATTCATTTTGCACTCAAGAATCTCCTAAAGCCAAGTCCGGATGAGGGAGATATGGCTAGTTGAAGTTAGGCATCAATCCGATTGAGCTGAAACTGAGTAGTCTTCACTAAAAGAAAGATATCTCTTAGAACACTTAGAATTTTGATGTTAAGCTTCCACCATTGGAAAGAAGACGTCTGGGGCTTCAATTTAGGCTCAAGAATGACCTGAAAAGGAGTCCAGATGAAGGAGATATTCCCATTTAAAGTTGGACCTGGAGAGCAGATTTTTGCTGTCAGCCAGTGATAGTGGCCTGTTGGCCACGGGCGTGTTCGGTCGGCCACCAATGGTGGTTGTCGGCCATCGGTGGTGGCCGGTCAGCCACCAATGATGGCCAGTCGGCCAATGGTGTCCAAAACTTAGATATTTGCAAATATTTCTCCTCCAGCTATTCTATACTGCTCCAGCTGTCCCATTTTCAGATATTTTCGACCAAGGCTCTCTTTTTTTCTATCTATAGAGGCCATATCTCTTATATTGCAAGGTTGAAAATTTGGGGAGCCTCTCTATCTAAAATCTCTCTCTCTCTACAATTCTCTCTCTCTCTAGATTTCTCTCTCTCTCTCTTGAGCTTTTGTGCTTAGAAGCTTGTATACTTCAAAATTTAACCTATCAACCCTTAACCAAAGTAGTTCATCTTTCGGTTGAGGTTGCTTGAAGCTCTCTTGGAACCTCCTTTGAACTCTAGAAGGTGGTTTAAGCTCAGATTTGTGCCTATTTTGTGCTTTGCCTCTAAGAGGTATATTACTTGCTTTGCTAGCTTGCTTTGAACACTTGTTTTGCCATCTTTTCACACTATTTTTGAACTGGTTTTCAACTGTAAAAACCTCTATTTTTATGACCTAAAAATGGTGGTTTGAGCCTATTTTGGGTTAGGGGGTAGTCCACCCTTCTTGTCTCTTTGCTTGCTAAGCTTTTGTGCCATATTTTCATCACTTTCAAAAAAACTTTTTTTGGCCTTTTAAACACTAAATTTTAGAGGTTTTTCAGTGGTGAAAAACATGTTTTGAAGTCTAAAATTAAAGGGGTTAGCCTCCCCTCCTTGTGTCTTGTTGGCAAGCCTATATAGCTTAACATGTGAGCATGTTTTTCTAGCATTTTGTACATTAATCTCAGCATGTTTTAGTTACTATTTTGACCTATTTTAGCTCTGTTTTGAGCTGGTTTGGTCCTTTGAGGCTTGTAATGTATGGGTGTAGTGCAATCTCCTTCACAAGTTTAAGGTTTTAAGCTTTCAAGCATGAATTGCATGAGTTGCTTGCATGTTTTAGTGTCTTTTTGCACTCCATTTCAGCACTAAAATCTCTACAATCTCCCTCTATTCTTCACTCTTTCATCCAATTTGAAAGGGGCTTTGAACCCCTTGTTGGCTTAAGTGTGAAATTGAGACACTTGTGCTTAATGGTTTTAATCCTCTTTTGAGGGTTTCTACGAACCAATGGCATGAGGTTTCTTTCATGCTCAAGGCACTTATGGTTCAAGCCCTCTTTCCATTAGAGGACACTCACCTTTTGGACTAATCAATTAAAGAATGGATTGGTAAGCTAAAATGGGTAAAATAAAACATACAAGTAAAAGAGGCAAGATAAGCATCTTTTATGTTGCATTTCATGTGTTCGGATTGGACGTTAATTCAAACACGAGAAAAATGGGACGTTTCATACTCAAAGTGATGAAACGTGCCACTTTTCTTGGTCACCATCACCCTCGATCATGCATGATAGGGTTGTGGTTTTGTTGAGTCTTGTTTTGTACTCATTAAGCTTGTACAAGCTTGGATCTTTGGCCATCTGTAGACGTCCCCGAACGCCCCGGGAGGACGAACCCCCGTTCTGTTCGTTTTGGGTTCACTATAGTTCGAACTCTCGAATTGTCACGGTTCTTAATCTGAACCAAAGAGTCCAAATCCGGCAAATCGTTTTGAGAAAAACAGATTTTTAGAAAAGAAGTGCCAAACATGGACTACTTTTCCAGATACAGAGTCGCCACCTAAATATTTTATTTTGGGGCAATTTAGGAAACCCTGACTCGTTTGCCTAAGGCCATGTGTCCATCATCACCAAAGTTGCCTCGGCTCGGGAACTTGGGTACGATTGGGGAAGGTCATCTATGACCACCCCCGCTCGCCCGATCAAAGATCGGCCTCTACTAACCATGATATCTTGTTTGAAAGCATTATGTGTTCCTATTCCGGTTATTAGCCTAGAATTACTATGTTATGCGCACAGCAAACAAGTATAGACCAAATTGCCTAAATTAGAACAAAACATTGCATGTTTGTTTTGAAAATTGTTTGCTACTCGCAAGTAAGCTAAAATGCAAGTTTTGCCACCCTCAAGTGGGCTTTAGAAAAGATGGTTTTGCCACTATCTAGCGGGCTTAAAACTCACAGTTTTAATGCATTATTCTAATTTAGGTAATTCAACCTCCACTCACAGGCATTCAAGCAGTTATATCACATAAGCAAGTAGCCTCATGGTAAGCATCCTGTCATGGCAACACTCACACGCATGCAAGGATGCTAAAACATAAATGCTTACTGAGTACTTCAAGCCAAAACAGAAACTAGTTAGTAATCATATGCATGATCCTAGTTCATGTTAAGATGGCTAATGCAACACATGCAAGATGCAGCTACAATAGGCTCGGGTAATCTATGGATGGCATATGATGATGCTACAACTAACACGTACTCAACTTGGAATTGAAATACAATGCAGTTAGCATGATGCGCTGAGTCCGGTGCATGCAAGACAAATGTATGGATGCACGTATGCATAGCATAAGGTATGCTAATTTACATATGACCTAATACTAACCATCAAAAGCAGGTAAGTAAAAGGGAGAAAAAAGTGGGGATTGGAAGACATGCACACACGCACCCACACTTATTACAAATTCACCCTCGCTCGGAGGGACCAAAAAAATAATACAAACCGAATAAGTAATTAACTACTCTAGCTAATTAAATATTACAAACCCTTAATTAATTAAACAAATTAACTAAGCTACTAAAGCAGTAAAATAGCCTCGAGAAGAGGGATGAATGCATGCTCATATTGGCTTCGCTCGGAAATCCATTGCCATGACACATGTTGCCTCTGTTTTCACTGTTTGGCACCTCTAAAGACTACACACGTCTCAAGGTATGCTCTCTGCACACTGTGGAGTGCCACCGGCTAAGACAGAAAACCACCGGCCATGTCCGGATGGTCATCGACCATCTGTAAAGCCATCGGCCAACAATGGATGGCCGGTCGGCAGTATAGATGGCCGGCCGGCCAAAGCTTCCTGCAGAACCTGTTTTGACAGCAGCAGAGGGCAAAACATGGCATGGCAACGCATTTCAAGCAAATGTGTGCACCACCACGTCCCTTATCATGTTTGTGACTTAAAGGGGTATGGTGCTCAATTCTCGGACAACCAATCGCGCATTTCAATGCGTGATGGCCCAAAAGCCAAGTGTGCAATTTCAATATGGAATGCAATGCACGAAACAAACAATGGGCCCCAACCTCCATCATAATCAATTCAAGAGGCAAGAGATGTATGCTTAATGTTATGCAACCTAGGCATGGAAGCTAAGCATGCAATATGAGCATGTGAACAAGCAATGTAAACATACAAGCATGCAAGTTATGCAAACTAACGAGCATGCAAGATAGATGAGCATGCAACGACATGTGTGAATGGTCTTAAACCAAAATGGGCAGCTCTCAAATAGGCCCAAATCAGTGGCCAAATGCCATGGAAATGAGGGCCAAAACACATACAAGCATGTATGCACACAAGGTCCAACACTTAGGCACCAAAGAGCAACTTTTAAGCACACTTAAGAGAGGATAAACATGGATACATGGCATGCATAGAAAGCTCTGAAATCATATTATAGAAGGTGCAAAACCAAGTAAACAAGACAAGCTAAGCATGCAACAATGGTCTAAAACTCAAGGCAAGCCAAGGGGGGTTACATGGTAGCTATACAAAGAAAGCCATGGACGGCCTAAGCAACCAAAAACAAACCTTAAGCATGCTAAAACAAGAACAAAAGCTTCACAAAGCTAGGCCAAAAGCATGCTTGAACAAGGGTTAAAACCTAGATGCATGTTAAGGCTACAATATGGCATTACAAGACATGTATGCTAGACAAGCAAGGTGTGTCCAAACCAACTAAAAACAGAGGCATATTATGACATAATAAGCATGAAAATCAGCTAAGGCATGGCCAATACACACTTAGACTAGATGCTCCCTCAAGAGGCAAAAAGGGGCACTTTTCAAGGACAACAAGGAGAGGGGGTGGCCCTCTCCTTCCTAGGACCTCAAGGCACCATCCTTATCACTGAAATCCCTCAAGATTTCAGTGGTGAGGAGGCCCAAACACAATGGTCCCGGAGCTCAACCTAAATGGCACAAAATGGAGCCTTTCAAGGCTTGAGAGGGGTCAAACCACCCCAAAGCTTAAAGCAACCTTAACCAACTATTTAGAGCACTAAAAATCAGAACTTTTATATGTTATACACAAAGCTCAAAAAATAGATGCAAGGTAGGCAAAAATGCAATGCAAAAATGGGGAATAAAATGACAAGTTTCTTACCCTTGTAGACCCTCTTCACCAATGGTGAACCAGCTGGTTCTTCAAGCTCAAACCAGCTCCACAACTCCAAAAAACAACCATCAAGGGCCTCAGCTCCAAGAAAAGGTGTGATGGTAGGTGTTTGTGTGCAAAACTAAGGCAAAAACACTCACAAAACAAAGAGAGAGAGAGATATAGAGATGGAGGACGTATGAACCCTAACCCTAAAACTCAAAACCCTCTGAAAATTCTTTCTAAGTTGTCTAACCCTAGAACAAGAGAGAAGAGGTTCTCTTTTATAGAAATTGGTCTTGTAAAGCTTCCAAAAGAAGCTAACAAGAGGGCAATCCCTCCATACACGTGTATGGAGGGGGTCACAGTGTATGCCAGCTGCACAAAAATATCTGCAAAAGCAGATGCACAGTAGTCGGCCGGCCAAAAATGTATTTGACCAAAAAAAGATAGCCGGCCAGCCATCTATAGTGCCGGCCGGCCAAGCATTTGGCCGGTGGCAACAAAACACAGCCGGTGGCCTCAAGCCATGGCCGGTGGAGTATGGGGATGGCCCACAAGCCATTCGCTGCCCCTCAAAGGCAAAGCACAAGTGTTTGGTGCAAAACCAGACACAAAACAGTCGAGTCGAGAGATCCTGAGGCAAGGCGCATAGCCGAGACCTCCGGGAACTCAAGACGAACACAAACATGGATGATCACCGAGTGTTCAAGCGGTGACGTCCAAGTCTTGAAGACGGTCAAAAATGGGGTGTCTACACCATCATGCATGAAAATGCTTGGTTGATGGTTTGAGGGCCAAGAACTACACTCTTTTGAGCTTGTGTAATGATAATGAGAGTAGTAGTACATACACTCCTTGAGAATACACTGCTTTGCCTCTGTTTGCTCTCTGCTGCGGCAAAAAAGAGAAGTTCAGGGAAGAGGTGGCCGACCGGCCACCAGTAGTGGTTGACCGGCCACCAGTAGTAGCTGACCGGCCACCAATGGTAACCGACAGCCACCATTGGTAGCTAACTGGTCAGAAATGAAAATTGCACAAGTGTGTTCCTGAGTTGGAGCAGAGGTGTTCTGGTAGTTGGCAGCACTGTTGGTGTTCAAACGAGTGCAAACAGAGGCATCCGATGGCAAGGCAGTGGCATTTTCAGGAGGAAAGCAACCGAGCATGCATGCATCCCTCATCCCTCGAGGCCATTTAATTGCTTAATTAGTTAGTGTAACTAGTTAATCAATTCCGGTTTGTAATATTTAGCTAGCTTAGAATAGTTAGTTAATTTATTTCAATTGTTGTAATAATTAGCTAGAATAGTTAATTAGTATTGTGTTGTAGTAGTTAGCTTAATTAGCGTAGCTAGTTTGCTTATTCATTCGGACCTTCCTTCATGAGGGCGTAATGTTGTAATAAGTGTATGTGCGTGTGTGCGTGTCTTCTAACCCCACGTCTTTCTCTCTTTTATTTAACCGCTTTTGATGGTTAGATTAGGGACATTTTCAATTAGCATACATTATGCTTGCATGTTTGCATCTATTCATTTATCTTGCATGCACCGAGGCTCGGCGCATCATACTAACTACATTGTCAATTCAATACTTACTTGTATACGTGTTTCAAAGCATTCTATCAAAGTGTTGCAAATGCCATATTAGTAGCCGAGCCTATTAATTTCATATTGCATGTGTTGCATGAGGCATCTTGTATAGTTAGGATCATGCATCTTTCTAACTATTTTTTGTTTTGGCTTGGAGTACTCGGTAAGTTTTATGCTTGAGCATACTTGCATGAGCGTGATTGCCATACTACCATGTTTTACATGCTTGCCATGAGGCTATGTGCATACTTGCTAAACTACATGAATGCCTGTGGATGAAGGCTTGTTGTTTAAATTGGAACAATTCAACGAATGTGCATTTTAATCCCACTTTGCGAAGTGGTAAATCATGTTTTAAGCCCACTCGAGGTGGCAAACCCGCATCTCTTTAAAGCCCACTTGAGGCTGGCAAATTCAAACCATTTTTGAAAACAAACATGAGTTGATTTGTTCCAAGTCTTGCAATTTTAGTCTGTACTTGTTTGTGTGCGTCACATAGTAAAGTTAGCTAATAATCGGAATAAAAACTCATGAGGTTTATAAAACAACATATCATGATTAGTAGAGGCCGATCTTTGATCGGGCAAGCGGGGGTGCTCATTTCAGGACCTTCTCCTCTCGTACCCAAGTTCCCTAGCCGAGGCAACTTTGGTGATGACGAACACGTGGCCTTTGGCACAAGTCAGGGTTTCCTAAATTTCCCAAAAACAAAATATTTAGGTGGCGACTCTGTAATCTGGCAAAACAATCCAATTTTGACATTATTTGATTCAAAATCAATTTTCCAAAATGATTTGCTGTATTGAACTCTTTGGTGTTTATCAGTTTCACATTGCACTTTGTGAGATTAGATTCAGAACCATAGGTAGAGTCCGAACTGTGAGGGCCTTTCTTTTCAAACCCCTTTCCGAAAGGCGAGGGTGCAGAAAAAAGACAAGCCCACAGTTTCTAGTGACTCCGCTGGGGATTTAGAGAACTTGACTCGAACTCATGATATGTTATTTTATCTACACTTATGTGTTTCTTTGCATTTGCATTTGCATCGGTGTGCCTAAGTCACAGTGTTTGCCATCTGCTATTCCTGAGCAGTTTGCCGAAGGCTTGCTTGGAAAAGCTTGCCAAAACGCTGACCAGTTGCGGGCTCTGTCGTGATGGGAACACAACCCTTGGATATGGACTAACGCTGTACTGTTTGATCCTCCTTTCACTTCTCAATGTTAGGTGTGAGAAATATATTAGGTAGTCTTGCTGAGGTACCCTTTCTGACCAATCGACCTAGTTGCATATCAGAAGCCATAGAGACTGTTCCAAACTTGGATAGGTTGCTTACCTGAATGCAGGATTGTATGAAGCCACTTGTTGTGTATAGTGAAACCCTAGCTCCTGACGAAACTAGGACAGGGTAACCTTATCCCCTCATAGGGGTGTTTTGGCTCTCATTTAACTGGTATGTGTTTTACAGTGAAACTGTACAAGGATGTGCATGTCAATTGCCAAGTTGGTATCTATTTTGGGGCAGAATTCAGTAGAGAGCATAGTCATTCAGCTGTGATCATATCCGTCCTAGTGAAATTGGGCTGAGATGCTGTCTGTTTTCTCTTTTGCAAGGTAGTCCTGGAACCATAGCTTCAGAAGGCTCTAATATCCCCCAGGTACTCTGGACTTGTATCGATAGACTTTGTCAGGTTGGGAATTGTTCAGAAGCAACCTATGTTTACCTCACCCCTACCGGTTACAAGACGAAAAAGGTTCAGGCAAAATTCACCAGTGCAGTTTCTATAGCAGTCACCCCTCAGTTCACCTGGGTCTAGTCTGGTCTGGGAACAGTTGTCTGCATTTAGCTCAGCACAAGATCAATCACCCATTCCCATGGATCAATATCTCCCAGCCAGTGTGAAAGAACAGATACAACACCTGCAATAGACAATCGAGGCACTACAGCAGAACACAGTCCGTGAGGCTGAAGTCATGGCTCGTCAGGCCGAAGTGATAACCCAGCTACAATAACGACAGCCACAGCTGGTCACGGTTTCTACATCTCATGCACCTCCCACGGGTAACCCGAGAACCGAAGCCACTGCCCATACTGCTAATGTCCAAGAGACTCAGGGCAATCTGGCGGAGCTAATCCCAGCACAGGCCTCTAAAGCTCCTGTCTATCAAGTTGAATCTCCGTTTGAATTTGAGGTTGACCCAACTACACTCAAGGTCAATAAACTAGAGAAGTTATTCAAACGAGCACAAGGAGTGAACTCCAACCCGAATTTAGAGGACGGGTATACTAGATCTGCAGTTACCTTACCGGAGCGGTTTAAAATGCCGCATATCGACCGCTTCGATGGCTCTGGAGACCCAATGGTGCGCCTCCACCTGTTTTCTGATATCTTGTGGCCCATGGGTTTGACTCCATCCTAGAAGTTGTCTCTCTTCGGCCGAACTATGTATGGGATAGCCATAATCTGGTATGCGAAATTGGAGGACTCTGTGAAGCAAAACTGGGAAGAGCTGTCTGAGGCCTTTATTGCTCAATACTCCTACAACACACAGATCGAGGTCACAACTCATGATCTTGAAGTCACCCGCCAAGAGTTAAAGGAGGGTTTCTCAAAGTTCGTGAAGAGATGGAGAGCGACGGCCTCGATGATGACTACAAGGCCTCCCGAAAAGATCAGATCAGGATGATTGTTCGGAACCTGCATGGCAAGTTGCTACGGAAGATGATCGTTCTACCTCTATTTACCTTTCCAAAGCTTCATGAAATTGGGGTTCAAATCAAGGATACCATCAGACAAGGGATCTTTGTGGAAGATAATGAGCCTTTGAAGAAGAATGTTGTTCGCAGTTCCAATGCTACTATTGATGGTAGCACAGCTGGGAAATGCTCAGAAGTAAACACGATCACCACTCCCCTCAATGGTCAAAAACCAACCACTTTGACTCGGTCCCAAACCCGAAATTTCGATCCTCTTTACATGAGTCTCTCTCAAGCCTTGAGAATGCTGCAAGAAAAAGGGTACCTAGAACTCTTAGAACCCCAACCCCTTCCAAATCCTCCTCCACCAAGATATGATCCAGCTAAATATTCGCCTATCATGAACAACACGATTGTGATACGAACCGTTGCATCCGCCTCCGTCATAAGATTCAGGATCTTATTAACGAAGAGATCATGGCTCCACAAAAGGACCTCCGGCTAACACTAACCTGTTACCTTAACACCTCAATTTAATCCATACACTCCCATCCACCTACAACCCTAGCGTATACATCACCCCATTCTATTTACCCAAGCTTGAGGTGTTCATTCCAGAAAGCACGGACTTGTGCATGATGGATGAACTCGAACCCCAACCATCTCAAACCGATGAACCCACTACTTCTGAGCTGATAAGCATGATTGAAGATCTTCAGAGAACAGTGGCAGATTTACCCTTTGGGGTTTTGGCTCCATCATCAACCACATCACGAGCCAGAAATTTTGGGCCAAAAGGCTCCCCAATCTTGGGACGGGCTACATTTGGAAAATGCCAATCCCTTGGCAAATGGAGGCAAGTGGTAAGAACAAGGTCGGGGCAAGCATTGGTCCTTATGAACATCTTCAGTGGGCTGTCGAGGCTTTGAAGGCTGAAGGACTGAACAAACAGCAACTACTTGTAGTTGTTCCAAAGATTGTGGATGACACTTTTGTCACTCAAGATGAGGGCATTCTGACTCAAGGGGCAAGCAGAGAAAAAGGGATGTCGTACCGGAAATGCTCCTTTCAACTCCAATCCTACACTTGAAAGAGATCATCAAACCCAGTCAACACCTGCCAACCCCTTTGCCGGTACATCCAACATAACTCCACAAACCTCGAAGCACCAACCCCGAGGCCAGAGGGTCTTCGCCCCACTTTACATGACCTTGTCCAAAGCTCTTCAAATCCTTATAGGACAAGGCCATCTCAAACCTTTTGAGCCTTGGCCTCTCCCGGATCCCCTTCCAGCTAAGCATAATCCAGCCAAGTACTGTGCCTTCCATCAACAAGCCAGCCATGATACCAACAGTTGTTTTCGTCTTCGCCATGAAATACAAGATCTGATTGACAAATAGGTCATTGTCGCACCAGGTCCAACAAAGTCTATCGGTACTAGATCGATGAACTTAGGGGATAATGTGATTATGTGATCGGGGGATGAACCACATACTGATGGCACTCATTTTACTCTGGATGTGGGGATGGTACGCACTGTTTTGAGTAATTTATGAATGTTGTTTATTGTACTTTCTAACTTGGGTATTTGGTCAGTCTTGTTGTGTTGTTTTGAGTCAGTCTTGTTGTATCGAGTCAGTCTTGTTGTATTAGAGTCAGGTGATTTTGGGGTTGTTACCTCGGATATCACTATCTTGTTTTGTGTTTGTCTTTTACACTCTTTCTTTTGTATCTGTTTCTGTCATTGAGCCAGTTACACCAAAAGATCTGAATGAAATGGCAGAGATTTTCACCTACTTTTCTGTGCCTCGAAATCATTGCATTGACCTAAGTTTTTCAAAACTTTTCTAACACTGTAGTGAAAACAAAGAGGGAGGAATTCCTCGGGATTTGCAAAAAAATGATCAACTGAGAGAAAGAGAAGCATGCTAAGCCCTTAATGAATGAGATCATGTTTGTCAATGTGAATACTGGGAAGGATCCTGGCTTGATCCAGATTGGTTCTGCATTGTCTTTAGTGCGAGCGACTAGTCGCTTTCTTAAAGGATTTCAAAAAATGTTTTGCGTGGTCCCACAAAGACATGTATGGAATTGATCTTGAGATTGTGCAGCATAAGATCACTCTCAACCTCAAGACTCGACCCCTTTTGCTTTCAAACCTTGAACCTTCACTCCGAATGTTCAAGCAAACAATCACAATACAAGGCTTGTATGGCCGGATTAGAAGCAACCCTTATACTAGGGGCAATAAGTTCAGAGGAAGCTTGCAAAGCTAGATTAGAAGTAGCCCTTGAACAAGGGGCAAAAATGTCATATGTGCTCAAAGAGTCAAAAATGAGTCATTTCTCAAACCAATGGAGACTAGCAAGAAAGCCAAATCCGAGAAATGGAGAGAAGAAAGTTTATCGCTGAGGGACAATCGAGTTCTTATCCGCAACACTAGAGGCAAATTCAGACCCGATTAGATGGACTCCTACATCATCAGCGAACAACAGCCATTCTCTTGGATTCAGATGGCTTAGAGATCCTATGGCCAATCAACGTGGACAAGTTAAACTTTTCTATCCTTGAGAAGCTCGCTAGGCCGAAAACCCGAAAGGGCGACCCAGACAAAAGTTAGAGCAAGAAAAGAAAAAAGAGGAAAAGAACAAAAATGAAAAGAAAAAGAAAAGAAGAAAAGAAATGAAAAGAAAAGAAAAACAGAGCTCACAAGGTTGTAAACTCGGAAGGGCGGGTTTGGCAAAAGTTAGAGCGTAAAAGGCGAGTGTCAACACCCGAGTGAACCTCAACCCAGAACTACGTACGGCCTGATTCCCATCTTTGGGATACGTAGGCAACTTCATCCTGAAGTTCAGCCCCAATCATTTTCAGCCCGCTTGGCCCATCCATGTTGATTGGTTTACCCTTGTTCAACTCGGCTATCGTCTCCATGTGCAAATTGGCTTGTCTTCATCCAAAATCGGACTGCCCTATTTTGTTAGAAGATTTAGCTGCAAAATAATTCAAGTTCAAATCTGAGGTTGTGCATCTCAAGAGTTAATTCTATCTTGGTCGAGCAGCGGCCATTTGCAAAAACAGTTTTTGAGAATTTTTAATGTGGTTTTTCTTCTTGAAAATTATTCTATTTCTCCAAAACTGGACCATATCTTGGATCCAAAAAATGAAAATTTTCAATGCTCACAACCTGACTTGCATGGTTTGAAATTAGAAAATCGAACAAGTATGTTAATCTAACTCTCATTTTGGTCAAAATTGTTTTAGTAGAAAGCCAAAACAAAAAAAAAAAGGGGGTCAAAATGATGAACTAGGGCACAGTTGAGTCAGGTTTTCTGTCTTTTTCCCATTGGCATCATACTTGCCGAAAAAGGCACCATACTTGCCGGAAAGGGCACCATATTCGCCAGAAAGGGCACAACTGAAGCTAACAGCAAAGGGCTGAAAGCTCTCACATCCTCCAAGCAGCAAGGTATCAAGCCAAGTGCAAAGCACGAACTGGAATGGAGCAGGATATTCCACTCCCTCATCTGGACAGATCTGTTCGCATCCAAACTGGTCAAGGGCATAATCAAACGATGTCAGTTGCAGATCTGTTGCACATCCAGTCGCATCACAACCCTTCTGTGGGAATGGTTCACTAGTTGTGAGCGAAAAAATGAGAATCTAGTAGAATACTAGGGGCAAAAGCCCACGACTTCTTGCTTATCCATCAACCACCCAGGGGAGAGATTAAAAAAAAAAAAAGATTGAAGAATAGAGAGATGTGTGCTGAGAGAAAAAGTAAGGAAATGGCTTTTCAAAGAAAAAGAGATTGAGTGCCAGAGTGATGTGAGAATCACAAATAAGAAAGGGTAGAAAATAATACCTAGAGAAGCAGGCTCCTCGTGAACTGAGAAGTCTCTCGCCATTGGAACACATTCGAGTGTTGTGTTGGTTGTTTTTGTTTCTCTCGATTCTTGTTTTGAGTCGTTTCGAGTGTCAATGTTTGTGTTTAGGTTGTTTTACCTTCGTTTTCTCTTTGTTAAGTCGTGGTGTACTATAGTCGGTCGTAGGCTCAATACCCGATTAAGAAGTCATGTCTCAATTTCAAAAATAAATCATTTTGTGCTCAGAGTGTTGTGTCATTCTCCACATTTGTGCAAAACAAGATTCTTTCTTTCATAAACTGCAGGGTTCAACCCAAGTCATGTAAGAACAATAGAACAAGGACCTATCTGAAGCTACATGGGTTCCAGACTGCAAAGCAAAAGAAAATATGGAAAATTTGGAGCTTTTTAGTGTGCTTCAACTTCAGTAATTTCTGAGACTGCATTCCATATGTACCTCTTCAAGCCTTGTCAATGCTCCGAAGTATGAGTGTGCCTCTACCTTAACCTCAAGCTCAAGCCTGCTTCAAGCCAGAATGGCGATCAGAAGTGCTCTTCCTAAGTACCATTCCCTGCCAGAGGCATCTTGGCTATGTTTGTAATGAGTTCCTAGGAGACCAGCTGCGATGGTGGAAACTAGAGTTCGAATGGCAATGCCTAGAACATAAAGGTTTGGAATTTCCGAGACTAAAGTCTGGTTTGAATACCCAAGGGTGTATCCCTGGCTTGAAATCTATATGGCAGCCTCACAGATTAAGATAGCACGTGTGCACCTCAATTCTCGATACTGGACCAACCTAGTCTGCCACCCCATTGGAGAATAGAGAAAGTTGTGAGTATGATCAGGAAGAAAGGTGGCATCCGTGGTTTCTACATGCAGATGTCGCTCCTTCTCAGTATTTCAGGGCCTTTGTACTGTGTGTTGAAGGTAATAGTTCGAAGAACACAAGAGGAGATCCCCATCAGAGTAGAGCGATTCATCGCCACTCGCCCCGTGAGGTGCTTTCTAAAGCACCGCTTTGTTTGTTTATTGCATTCCCTAAACATCATGCATTACATTGGTTGTAACATGTATCATATCATCACACGTATTGCATTTATTCGCATCTTGTGTTATCTTATATCATTTATCCTTTTACGCTGAGCAGCATTTAGGATCGTTGTCCCCTGGGGCTGTCTCAGGTTGCGTAGAATGCGCCCCTGAGTAGTTGTTTTCGAACCTACTCAATAGATTCGCTAAGATGCAAGTCAAACTCGCTAATAGCACCCAACATCTCCCATTCCCAGATGGCAATACTTGCTATACTGCTAATGGATTTCCTACTCAAGGCATCGACTACTACATTGGCCTTCCCTGGATGATAGTGTAACTCAAAGTCATAATCCTCCATAAACTCCATCCACCATCTCTGCCTTAGATTCAAATCTTTCTGTGAAAACAGATATTTCAGACTCCCGTGATTGGAGAATACCTCAAACCTCTTACCATACAAATAATGTCTCCAAATCTTCAAGGTAAAGATCACCGCTACTAGCTCTAGGTCATGGGTAGGATAGTTTCTCTCATGTGTTTTCAACTGACATGAACCATAAGCTACTACATTCCCTTCTTGCATCAGGACACAACCCAAACCTTCTCGAGATGCATCACAATACACAAAATAGCCCAAACCCCTCTCCAAAATTATCAACACTAGAGCAGTGGTAAGTCTAACCTTAAGCTCTTGGAACGATTTCTCACAATTCCCACTCCACACAAACTTAATTCCCTTCTTTGTCAGTCTAGTCAAAGGTGAGGCCAATTTAGAGAAATCCTTTAAAAAGACGGTAATACCCGGCTAGCCCCAAGAAACTATGAATCTCGAAGGCATTTTTAGGTTGTTCCCAATCTTGCACTGCTTCTATTTTGGAAGAATCTACAGTCACCCTTTCCCCGGATACCACATGGCCTAAGAATTTTACCTCCTTCAACCAAAACTCACACTTCCCGAACTTAGCATACAACTTGTGGGCTCTAAGGAACTCAAGTACAATCTGCAAGTGTCCCCCGTGTTCCTCCTCAGATGGTGAGTAGATTAAAATGTCATCAACAAAGACAACCACAAAATGGTCTAGGAACTCACGAAAGATCCAATTCATCAAATCCATAAACAAGGTAGGTGCATTGGTTAACCCAGAAGACATCACTAGGAACTCATAATGGCCATATCATGTACGAAATGTCGTTTTCTGGATATCCTCCTCCTTCACTCTCAATTGGTGATAACCTGATCTCAAGTCTATCTTAGAAAAGCAACATGACCCCTTCAAATGATCAAACTGGCCATCTCTATGAGGCAATGGGTACTTGTTCTTGATAGTAACCCAGTTCAACATCCGATAATCAATACAAAGTCGCAATGTGCCATCCTTCTTCTTAGGAAAGAGAGTTGGTACTCCCCAAGGCGAAGAACTAGGGTAGACAAAACCCTTATCTAACAATTTTTGGAGTTGAATCTTTAATTCACTCAACTCGGCGAGTGCAAGTCTATTCTGTGCCATAGAAATCAGTGTCGTGCTAGGCACTAAGTCAATAGAGAACTTGATCTTACCATGAGGTGTTAAACTAGTGAGATCCTCGAGAAACACGTCCGAGGTATTTACAAACTACCCTTGGTAACTCAACTCATACTACATCACTCTTAACACCTAAGAATGTAGCAAAAAGGAGACTAAACTCACCCCGACCACGTGGATCACGCCCTGGCAACAAGGCTCTACCAACTCGAACCCCCAAGAAGTAAAAACAATCACCACTCAAGGTATATACAGTGACCCTCTAATAGTAACAGTCTATAACAGCCCGATAGGATGACAACCAATCCATGCCCAAAATGACATCAAAACTCAACATATCAATCAATACAAATACAAAAGAAAGTTGACGACTGGCAACTTCTGTCTTACAACCCTGACACCCCTGATCTAACACAATCCCACCACCAACAGGTGACTCTACCCTGAGTGGAGATGTTAACTGAGCCACTTCTAACCCCAATTCCAATGTAAATGCAAACGAGATAAAAGAATGTGATACACCCGTATCAATCAATACATTAGCAATAGAATTACACAACAAAAAGTTACCTCTCACTACCAAAGGCGCTAGTACTAAATCAGGCATGGTAACAACATATACACGCCCTGTAGATCTCTGCTCTACTTGCTCACCCCTCAGAGCATAAGTCTGATACACTGACTAAGCCGAAGAGGCTCCCTGATTTGCCCTCGAGGCATGTACTGACAGTGTAGGGTAATGGGTCTGTGTCTACCTCTGACTAGATGCACCAGGTGTGCCATCCAATTGAGGACAAAACCTCATCACATGCCCCGACTGCCCACACTAATAACAGGTAGGCGGCTGCCCTCTCTCTTGACTCTGGCGCTGAGAACGAGCCGCAGGCGGTGCAAACTGTTGTTGTCCTTCCTTTGCGGGCAAACTATAGACATGTGATCCAACTGGCCAAACTTAAAACAAGTGATCCCTCCCTGACCACCCCTTTCTGCCCCAGAACTGAGTATAGGAAAAGTGGACCTAGACTGTGCTCCCTTGAAATGTTGTGGGGTGGAATCCCTCTGCCTCTTACGATCCCAAGTCTCCCCTTGAACCTCTTGACTTTTTTGCCTAAAGCCCCTCATCCGCTCCTCTTCCATCTGAACCACAGTCTCAAGATAAACCACTACCTCCACAAGGCGTTTGTAGTCCCTAATCATAGACCTAGCCACTTTGAAAAAAAGCCTGGTCCTCAACCTCTTCTCAAACTCAATGCAACGATGTTCCTCCGTCACCACAAGTTCCAGTGCAAATCTAGAGTCGCCAGTAAAAGCTGCCTCAAACTTAACTAATGGTGCATTCAACTGCTTAAGCTTCGAAAACTGCTCCCTTGACTTCTCCCTAATAGTGGGGGGTAAAAACTTGTCCTAGAAGGCATTAACAAAGGCCTCTTAAGTCACCCCAATACACCCACGTGCGTACTTCCACCACTCACCCGCATCTCCCTTCAGTTGGAAGGATGCCAAAGTCATTCTCAGCCCGTCATCCTCGATGCCAAGAATCTTGAATGTTGTAGACGCCCCCGAACACCCCGGGAGGACGAGTCCCGTTCTGTTCATATTGGGTTCACTACAGTTCGGACTCTCAAATAGTCACGGTTCTAAATCTGAACCAAAGAGTCCAAATCCGGCAAATTGTTTTGAGAAAAATAGATTTTGAAAGAAGTGCCAAACGTGGACTGCTTTGCCAGATACAGAGTCGCCACCTAAATATTTTTTATGGAGGAATTTAGGAAACCCTGACTCAGTGCCAAAGGCCACGTGTCCGTCATCACCAAAGTTGTCTCGGCTCGGGAACTTGGGTACGATTGGGGAAGGTCACTTCGTGAGCACCCCCGCTCGCCCGATCAAAGATCGGCCTCTACTAACCATGATGTCCGGTTTTGAAAACACTATGCGTTCTTATTCCGGTTATTAGCCTAGATTTACTATGTTATGCGTACAGCAAACAAGTATAGACCAAATCGCCTAAATTGGAACAAAACATTGCATGTTTGTTTTGAAAATGGTTTGCTACTCGCAAGTAGGCTAAAATGCAAGTTTTGCCACCCTCAAGTGGGCTTTAGAAAAGATGGTTTTGCCACTATCTAGTGGGCTTGAAACTCACAGTTATAATGTGTTATCCCAATTCAGTTAATTCAACCTCCATCCACAGGCATTCAAGCAGTTATATCACATAAGTAGCTAGCCTCATGGTAATCATGCTATTATGGCAACACTCACACGCATGCGGTATGCTAAAGCATAAATGGTTACCGAGTACTCCAAGCCAAAACAGAAACTAGTTAGTAATCATGTGCATGATCCTAGTTCATGTTGAGATGGCTAATGCAACACATACAAGATGCAACTACAATAGGCTCGGCTATCCTAATGATGGCATGTGAAATGCTGCAACTAACAAGTATTCAACTTGGAATTGAAATACAAGTGCAGTTAGTATGATGTACCGAGCCCGGTGCATGTAGGGCAAATGTATGGATGCACGCATGCATAGCATATGGTATGCTAATTTAAATATGCCCTAATACTAACCATCAAAAGCAGGTAAGTAAAAGGGAGAAAGAAGTGGGGGATTGGAAGACATGCACACACGCACCCACACTTATTACAAGTTAGCCCTCACTCAGAGGGACCGAAAGAATAATACAATTTAACTAACTAACAAGCTAATTAAATATTACAGACCACCTAATTAATTAAGCAAATTAATTAATCTAATTTAAGCAATAAACAGCCTCGGGAAGAGGGTCCAATGCGATGCGTGCTAGATTCCACTCGAAAGTCATTGCCATGCACAAGCTGCCTCTGCTTTGACTGTTCTGCTTCTCTAAAAATTGCACAACTCCCAAGGTTGCTTCTTTGAGTACTGTGGAGCACCACCGACCAAGTGGGAACACCACCGGCCATGTCCGGATGGTCATCGGCCATTTGTTGAGCTCTCGGCCAACAATAATTGGTCGGTCGGCACTCCATGTAGTCGACCGGCCAAATATTCCTGCAGAACCTGTTTTGACAGCAGCAGAGGGCAAAACATGGCATGGCAATGCATTTCAAGCAAATGTATGCATGGCCACTCTCCCAATCATGTTATGGACTGAAGGGAGCGTGGTCCTCGACCCTCAGGCCATCAATTGCGCATTTCGATGCATGGTGGCCCAAAAGGCCAAGTATGCAATTTCAATGTAAAATGAAATGCACACAAAACATACAAAGGGGCCCCAACCTCCATCATGTTTGATCAAGAGGGATGGGATGCAAACATGCAAGCAAGACTAATACAACATGAGCATGTTGAGGTAACAAGTATTCCAAATGCAATGCAACCTAGTCATGCATACAAGATGCAACATGGTCATTCAAGCACGCAAGGTAAACATGCGACGACATATAAAGGATGGACTTAAACTAATATGGGCAGCTCTCAAGCATGCCAAAATTAGTGGCCAAAATGATGCAACAAAGGCATAAAAACACACACACAAATATGCATCAACAAGGGCCTAAACATGGAGCATAAGCCATCAACTCTTCAAAGCATGAAAGGGATGGAAAATGCAAGCATATAAGCACATCATGAGGTCAAAAATAACATACCAAGTGATTCCAAACCACTGAAACAAAGCAAGGATGGCATGCTAGAGAGGCCAAAGCTTAAGGCATTCAAGAGGGATTGCATGGTAGCTATACAAAGCAAGACATGAATGACCCAAATGACCTAAAACAGTCCCTTAACACATCAAAATGTGCATGTAAGCTTCACAAGGGTTAGCCAAAACACATGAGCATGGTACTCTAAATGCTATGCATGTATTGAGGCAAATCACGGCATTACAAGGCATGTATGCTAAGCAAGCATGGTGTACCAAAACCAACTAAAAACAGAGCTATATCATGACATAATAAGCATAAATATCAGTCAAGGCATGGCCAACATGAACCTAAACATGATGCTCACTAAAGAGGCAAAAATGGCCCTTTTCAAGGACAACAAGGAGAAGGGGTGGCCCTCTCCTTCTTGGGACCTCAAGGCCCCATCCTCATCACTGAAATCCCTCAAGATTTCAGTGGTGAGGAGGCCCAAACACAATGGTCCCAGAGCTCAACCGAAATGGCACAAAACAAGGGCCAAACATGCCTTAAGAGGGGTCAAACAACCCCAAAGCTTAAAACATCCTTAAGAAACTATTTAGGGCAGATAAAAACAAGACTTTTCTATGTTATATGTTAAGCTCAAAAATAGTTGCAAGATAGGCAAAAAGACTATGCAAGAATGGGGAATAAAGGGTGAAGTTCTTACCCTTGATGACCCTCTTCACAAACAATGGTCCAGCAGCTTCTCTAAGCTCAAAACCAACCAAAAACTTCAAGAACAGCCTCTTAGTACCTCAGTAGTTAAAAGAAGGTGTGATGGTGGGTGTTTATGCACAAAAGTAAGACAAAACACACACAAAACACAAAAGAGAGGGAGATATAGATATAGGATAGATACACAACTCAAACCCTAAAACTAGAACCCTCTGAAAATATTGTCTAACCTAAAAGAGGAAGAAGAGGCCCCTCTTTATAGAACTTCCCTCTTGTAAAGCTTCTCAAGTAAGCCATCCAAGAGGGAAATCCCTCCATACACGTGTATGGAGGGGAGCAAAGTGTATGCCAGCTAGCATAGCTGGCACAAAAAATATCTGCAAAAACAGATGAACAGTGATCAGCCAGCCAAAAATGCAATTCGACCAAAATAGATGGCCGGTCGACCATCTATAGTGACGGTCGGCCAAATATTTGGCAGATGGCAACAAAACACAGCCGGTGGCCTCAAGCCATGGCCGGTGGAGTGCGGGGATGGCCCAAAAGCCATTCTCTGCCCTCCAAAGCAAAAACAAAAGTGTTTGTTGCAAAACCAGACACAAAACAGTCGAGCCAAGAGATCCTGAGGCAAGGCGCGTAGCCGAGGCCTCCGGGAACCCAAGACGAACACAAACAAGGATAATCACCGAGTGTTCAAACGGTGACGTCCAAGTCTTGAGGACGGTCAAAAATGAGGTGTCTACAAACGTCTTCACCATCTGTTCGAGCCATTCATCCACTTTCAAAGGCTTTCGAATCCCCCACAAACTCATTTGAATTAGACCAAAAAAACTCCCTCTTCAAGAACGGCGGAGCTGTCTCAGCAACATGGGCCTGAACTTGATTCTCAGCTCTGAGAATGTCCATGGATTCCCGCAAAGCCCTGACCATTTCACGGGCCAAACTACCCATGGCCTGCTGACCAAATGGTTCGGCCACATTGGCCTGACCAACCCCCTCTTCCTGTGTCAGAATTTCATCTGGTATCGACACCTACTAACGTCTAGGCCAGCCATGCCTACCACCACCTCCACGTCCTAACATCCTAATGAAGGTAACACAAATGATCAGCACATTTACAAATGTGCCAAAGCTAACTCACTCACGTCCTAATGCAGTAGACAATAGATAATTCACTCCACATAAGCACATAATCACATAACTGCCACGACCCAAACCTACCCCTAAAAGTTTGGGCATGACCGGCCTATATCTAGGCCTCAAAACCCAATTTAAGTTTAATACAACACTGGGGCCTAAGCGGAAGCAAATATAATATCAAAATATAATATCCATTGAGTTGTGTCTAAATGCCAGGATCTTAATACAATATAGCATACATACATATGCTTATATATATAAGACTTTCATATACTATTCATATCCCATTAAGCCCACACATATAAGCCTATACATAGGGTAGCAAGCAACCCGAAAGTTACATATTGACAAAGTATTTAAGACAATTCATCCAAAACTAGTTACATATGCCAACATATGAATCCGCCAAATAAAGACAAAAGGCCACTTCGGGTGACTCGGAAAAATAGGTCCAGCAAAAGGCACCTGCAGCTGGCCTAAGGTTGTCCTGCGGGCTGATTACCTACAAAACATTCACAAAAATAGAGTGAGCAAGGCTCAGTAAATGATAGCAATGCAAAAAGATTATGTGTACGAGAATAAATCTTGTGGTGAATTTGCATAAATTTCAAGTCGATCTTATCTATATTTCCTTTTCTAAACGACCTTGGGCCCACTTAAGTCAAAATGGCCTTAGGCACAACGTAATACAAAATGGCCTTAGGCCCATTATAATAGCAAAACGGCCTTAGTCCCAACATATCAACAGTTGTTCACAACATTATAGGGTAGATAGAACATCAGCATGTCTCCATCATCCTTGGCCTTAGGCCACGAGTCATAATTCATTCATGTCAAAACGGCCTCGGGCCCATTATTCACAACAAAAACAAAATGACCTCAGGTTCATTTCTCATGTACCAATGTTCAATCATTCCACTTATCTTATCAAATATAACTCATAGAGCATAAGTTATTTAAGAGAAAATAGAACAGGTATTGAATAACACATATGAGTATAATACGTGTATGAAACATATCATTACATTACTATTACTCACTGTGATGTGGATGAACAATGGTCCCCTCCTGCACGTGCCCTACACATAGTAATAACTCGTAAGTACATCACTTTTCTTTAGTTTTCTCTTTTTATTCTATGTTCGAGTCACTACATCCCATTCAATTAAATGCATTACAGAAGCATTCAATGGACATATTAACATGTTCAGAGGATTGAAAAGAGCAAAAGAAATTAATAGAAAATTTTCTATCTTTGGCCGTACATGCGGAAGTCCCCACTACACATATGAAAAGGTGTGCCGCATGTGCGGCACATGCTTTTATTACAGTATACTTCAATCTGTCTCCCCTATTTTTCGCATGTGCGTAAGTCCCGTACGTGCGGCTATACATCCCACACATGCGACCATGGGCCCCGCACGTGCGGTTCTGGCTCTGTTCTGAGCAATCCGAAAAGTCACAATTTTAAGCTTTCAAGATATAATCAAATAGCCAAACTCAAGTAGATTCACTTCCAAAACAGAACACATAAACACAATAAACATGAGATTCCAACCTATTAAGATCAAGACTTGGTTTAGTTGGATCCTTACACCTCCAATCCAAGATTCCTTGATTTTCACCATATAAACATATATATATATATATATATATATCCATATGTACATAAACTCAAGCATACAACAAGGTAGGATTATACATAATTGCTCTCAAGCCAATGCAAATTAAACATAATATAGAAGAATCAACTTCTCCATTACACACATCTAAGAGATACATAATCACTTATGAGAGTTGATCATTCATAACTCATAACCCTAGACAAATTTCATTTCAAAGCTTGATTCAAGACAATTGAAGAAGGATTGAGAGTTTACTAGTGATTTACACTCACTTGAAGTTGTATTCTTCAAATCTTCCTTAGCAAGTTCTTCAATTCCCCAAACTTGATTGATCTCCTTCTCTCCCTCTAAAATCTCTACCAGGAGATATTTTTGTTTTGGGTTCTTTGATCTTAGTATTGTTTCTAACTCATGGTCTCATATATAACTAAGACTTACATTTATTTGTCCACAATGCAAGTTTAACGATGGTTAATCCCATTAACTCAATTTAATTCATTACGAATCGAATTTTTGCAAAACTGCATATAATATCCTAAAAATCATGGTAATCAAAACAGTAAAGTCAATTTCGGGTTATTGCGCCTCTAAGGCCTTCAATTTCCAATCCAAATGTCTCAATTTCAACAGATTTGTTCAATAACCGACATATATAATATCATAATTAAATAATTCATGTATGTAAGCGCAACTCCACATGGAATTTCACATTAAGCATGTAATTACTCATATAACTAAAGATGTAAAGCATATAAAAGGGTCGAGTTATTACACTCTTCCCCCCCCCTAAATAAGTTTGGTCCTTCAAACTTGTTTTACCTCAAGTTGAAAATTATTCTAGATACCGTTGTTTCATCTCCTCTTCTTTTTCCCACGTGGCTTCCTTCCCGTAATGTTCCTGCCATTCAACCTTCACCATCGGAATTGTTTTGTTCCGTAATTGCTTTATTTGTTGATCTAAAATCTGAATTGATTTCTCTTCATAAATCAAATTATCATCCAGAGCAATTTGCTGATAGTCTATAATATGGGATGGATCTTGAAGATAACCCCGTAACATTGATACATGAAACACGTTATGTACTTGTTCCATACTTAGTGGAAGAGCAACACGTTAGGCTACTGGACCCACTTTGTCCAAGATTTGAAACGGTCCAACATACCGGGGGCGCTAATTTACCCTTCCTGCCGAATCTTGTGTGCCCTTTCATCGGGGTGACTTTCACAAATACATAATTACCCACTTCAAATTCCAAAATCCCTGTGTCGTTGATCTGCATAGCTCTTTTGCCTGCCTCGGGCGGTCTTCAACCTTTCTTGAATGGTTTTAATTTTCTCTGTCATCAACTGTACAATCTCAGGCCCAAACAACGATCTATCATCGACTTCAGTCCAGCACGCAAGAGAGTGGCATTTTCTTCCATATAAAGCTTCGTAGGGTGTCATTCATATACTTGCGTGGTAACTATTATTGTATTCAAAGAAATCCGAAGCATCAAGATGAGTAATATCTATTGGTGCATAACAATCTATTAAATTCATTTCAATTCCTTTTCCTTTTTCTTTTTCTTTTATTGATACTTGATAAAGATCCATCAAATGTTTAGGCGTACGACAGGTACGTGACCAATGTCCTTTCATACCACATCTGTGACAAGCATTTCCATATATCTTGGTAGGTTTATTCTGTAAACTTTTTCCTTTTTCTTGTGATGTCTAAAGATTATTCCACTTCTGGTGAAATGGCATGGTATTTTTCTGAACATGCCCTTCACGGATTCGATAATTATTTCTACCTCAGCCACATCCAAAGCCATGATTTCTCTCTCGTCCACTATAATGCACAGGGTGTACCTCCCTGACCCTGTTCACTCGTCATTCCACACTACCACACAAGCAATTAATAGGAGAAATAATAACAAGGAAATATCCTACATTTCATTTCTTTCTCCTTGAACTATTCCTCAATTTACAATATCTTCTCATCATATCCCATGCAAAACAAAATAGTTTAGAAAGAAAGAAACATAAACAACAAACTAAGTCCAGGTGGACTTCTTTCGAAGATATGTCTCTTGCTAAATTTATACACAATTCCATTTTTAATTACATTTGTCCTAGCCAAAATTCAACAAAACATCAAAGACAAGACATCAAGCTCCAAAGAGTCATTTCTTATGAATGCCATCATTTACTGGTTGCTTCGTCTCCATTTCCTGAAATTGTTAGCTTTAGGGTTGAGCATAAGCTCAGTAGGTGATGAATTTAACAAGTTATATAATCAATTGAATAACCCATGATCATGCCATGAAATATTAAAACATATGAAGGAAATAACATATGAGTGTCTATGTAAGTGAAAATAAATGTGCAATGCATGAGATTTTTTCCATCTCTTCCATATTTTCTATGGGCGGTAAATGTACTATGACTTTCCAAGTAAGAGCCGAAAAATTTGAAATACATATTTAGATATAGATTTTGTATGCTGAAAATAGTCCCAAATTTGCTGACTCTAGAAATGACGGGGCGATGGGCACTCAAAAACATTTTGTTCCTCCGTATTTGCCAGCTCCAAAAACAGTGGGGTTGCGGACACCCAAAACCATGTTTTTCCACATTTGCCAGCTCCAGAAACGATGGGCTCGTGGACACCCAAACACATTTTCCTACATTCATCCAGTGATATGCGCAGACAAGGCAATTGGGCACCTTGACTCCTCGTGGAGGTACCAATTACAATACATAACTCAAATCCAACCCGACTCACTACCTAAACTCATAGACTATTTACCCCCTTTTTTGCCTTCATCCGTTTATACAAAGATAGAACCAATAAAGAAATGAATAGTGCAAGTGATGCATGAGTTTATAAATGATGCATGATTTTTCCTAAGACGATATCAATTCATAAAAAAAATGTCCACCACTTCACGTTTCATACATTAAGTATTTACCATCAAGCAGTCATCATTCTTATCTCATGGTTTGCATTAAAAAGGAACTTCCAATGGTACATTTCAACCTCAAAATCAAGTAATTACCCTCAATTTCATGTTTTAGAAACCAATTGAGTAGACCCCTTTTTATAAGTTAATTTCAAAAACTAGGGTTTGGGTGAATTTTGGGGTTTTCTCTCCCTTATGAGATTAAGTTAATTTTCCTTCACAAATAATAATATTCATCCATAATAAGTTAGATCCTTTCATAACCATGGAGTATTTTCCCCATTCTTCTCAACTTTAGGTCAACACATAGAATCTATGCATATATAGATGTAGATAGGTACTCCATGAATAACTAATGAAAATACCACATAAGTTGCCCAAATTGAAGATATAAAGAGTTAAAGACACCCCTACCTCGAAATTGGAACCTAGGGTTACGAATCACACTTGAAACGTCGAAATTCTTGCCAAACAATCGGTAGAAGTGTTGATCCGAACTTCCTTTCAACTTTTCTTGGATGAGTTGTGTGGATCTTGAGTAAAGATTAGAGAAATCAAGGGTGTATGGGCTCGGGTTTTCCAGAAAATAGAGTTTGAGAGAGAGAGGAGAGATGTAATGTGTAAAGAAAATGAGTAAGGATCGACTTTTTAATATCTACTGTCCTGACAGGCTGCTTGAGCGCAACTTCCTACGCTTGAGCGGACAGCACAAATACAAAGGGATTGCTCAAGCGACACTTCTTCATGCAAATTTCTAGTCCAAATGATAATACAACAATCATGGCTCTTTCAAGAAAAACAGAATATAAATCTCCAAACTTACATTACATGATACAATAGTTCTTCATGCAACAATACATTAATCCAACAACAAGTAAATAAACAAATAAATACCCCCAAAGGTTTACAAGTTTTCATGGCTTGAGCCTGGTTACACAAAACAGTTATTCAAACCCACACACATACAACCCTTGGCTTACACACAGAGTCACGGCAAAATGAGAGTTTTGTACTCTCAACACACATTTCCTCGCCTTTAGTTAGGTGGCATCACCACATCTTTTCTTACACAAAAATCCCGTAGGGGGAGCATAAAGCCCAGTAGGAAATCCTTAACAAAGTATATACATTTTATACAAGTCTCAAGAGATGAAATGCACATGCAAGATAAATAACTTTTTCATCTTTTGAAAACCATCATGCTCAATGATGTCATGCAATTTCAATTGTTCAAAACTTAACAATTTCTTTCAAGGGCGGTAAATACGACTCTGGTAATCCCTAGATCGGTGTCTGCAAATAGACTATACAAGTACTACCAAATTGTCATTTTTACCGGTATTAACTGGAAAACTCGACGCCTATCCGCGCGGGTTTTCGGTCTTTCACCCTGGACTCTTAGGCCAACTTATTCAATATCATCTACACCACCTATCAAGACTTACCAACGTATTTACTCCAAAACCATTTCATAAAAACTTGTTTCTCAACATTCTTTTCTCAATGCAAGTTTTCAAATCAACTTTCAAAGTTTAATGTAATCAAATGAATTGTTATGCCAATAACACAAGATGAATATAAATACTTTTATTTCAATTCATCATCCAAGGAATAACACAATTCCCTTTTCTCAAGTATCCTCAACAATTAGTCATTTCAAGACTATTTTAACGTTTTGAACAATAATTTCCAAAATGAACAACAATTCTCATATTCCCTGAAATTCATCATTCATATAAATATAAATAAGAAATTTTCCAAACATCCATTTATTTTGACACACAAAATAAATATAACAATATCATTCATGGATTTTTAATCTCTTTTAAAAAAAAATCTCCAAATTCTAGGTTTTCTCACCAAAACTATACAACTCAAATCTTTTGAAAGAAAACTTTCCAAAATCATCTTTTCTTCAATCAACGAAGATCGAAACCCATAAGAGCATTTTAAAAGAACAAGAAACAAACCCACTTTCAAAATGGCTCAACTTCTTGAATCAATAATCAATTTTCAAAGCTATCGAAAGATGATTTCAAAAATCATATATATCTTGCAAAAATATATATATAACTCCAAGAAAATTCCTACCTCAAGTTTTGAAGAAGAAATGAGATGAAACCCCCAAAATCAATGGTGTCGAAACTCGATCTTCACCGCACACAACGAAGCCCTCGAGATGATAACCCACTTTGATAAAGAAGCAATGGCAAAACTCAAATGGATCTTGAGAAAGCAAGGTTTTTTATCTAGTTTATGTAGAAAAATGTAGAGAGAAGGGAGAGGAAATGTTTTTAGAGAGAGAGATATACAAAAGTGATATGAAGTATAAGATTCAAGAACTGATATAACATGGTCCGCTCGAGCGTGGAAAGCCCCGCTCGAGTGTTGAATACACCTTCCCAGTACTTTTGCAGACAGGTCAAACTTTTAGAACCAAACATTCTCCGCTCAAGCGCATAAATGGCCGCTCGAGCAGACAAGCAACTTCGAATGCATTTTGTATTTTTGCTTCGGGGGCGCTGCCCCTCAACCCTGCCAGGGCGCTGCCCCCTCGACCCCGCGAGCTAACCGAGCAGCTCGATCCCCAACATAGTCAGCGAAGTGGCAAAACATGAAAGATACGCTACAACCTGATACAAACATGAGACATTACCTGTTCCAAACACACCGCTACAACCCGATAACCAATATGAGGGGAATAGAGGGAGCTAAGATACATAACACTATTCAAAACCATACCAACGCGAGCCTGGAACACCACAAAGAGACGGGTCAAAACCGGGATCGCTACAGGAAGTTGGTAAAGTAAGTGAAAAATGGTAAAGTTAGAGAAATTGTTGAGGTTGAAGAGGTAAGTAAATAAATACAACCTCATTCACTAAGCCCCGGTTTGGCATTCCAAGTGGGGCTAAATAATCACATTTGGACAAAAAAAAAAAAAAAAAGCTACAAAATCATAAAATGCCAAAACACTTGAGTTGGGATGTAAAATTACCAAACTGACCCATATACAATCAAAAAGTCAAAAAGCATCATTTCCAAGGGGAGGGCAATTTTATCATTCCAATGCCAAAAGGACAAAAAAGTCAAACAAGAAAACCAAACAAATAAAAAAATCTGAGGCTAAAAAAGTTTAAAAAAATCAAAAAAATCAACTAAAAAAGTCATTACCAAACGAACCCTAAATTCTATCATATTTCATTAAGCTCATTTTCTTATCTTGAATCAAAATAATATCTCTTTTAATGAATATCTAAATATTTTACAATGCAAATCAATTTTTTAGTTTTTGACGTTTAGCTAAAAGTTTGTATAAGTGGATTGCAACTTCACTTTTTTCCAAAAAGTAATAAATGTCATGTTTAGACAACCAATAAATGTACTTATGTCGCTATCCATCACTTCTCACTTGGATAGGAAAAAAATAAATAAATAAATAACAATAAAGTTATATCAATAAAAATCAGTTATAGAGTCATAAAAATATATAATTTTAATTATTAAAATGTATAAATTTTATTATTAATTTATAAAAAAATTTTGCTGTTATATTGTATAATTATTATTTTTTTAAAATTATATTTCAATAAAAGATTTTTAAGAAAACAAAAAAAAAATTGCAATAAAGTCAAACGATTAAAAAAGAAAAAAAATTATAAAAAAATGTAATAAATACATTATTAATTTTATTTTTTTTTCTTTCAATTTAAGCTATTAGTTCATTATCATTAACTAAAAAAGATATTTTAGTTATTAAACTTAAGCCCGTTTGGTAAGATGGTTAAGAATAATTTCTCTCACTAAAAGATAAAAAATCAATAAGATAATATATCATATTTGTAACGCACTCAAAATATGATACCAATAAGCCATTCAGAGGATATATGAACATCATGAAAACGTTCCACTATTATTCATCAGAGATCATTTTATAAAAGGTATTACATGCATTACCCTTTCATAAATGTTCATTCAGAAAGTACAGCATGTAACACTAATTGATTACAACAAAATAAACGCCCTAAGGGCTTACATATTTCCAAGATATCACTTGGTTACAACAAAAGAGTCCTAACTCTATACATATTAAGCCCTTGGCTTGAATTGACATTTAACACAAAACGAAATAACAAAATGAAGCCTTCAGCCCCTAATCCTTCCAAGCTATGTCCTTGGAGGTGGCATGTCACATGTACCTGAAAATGGTTTCCCAAATAGGGTGAGCCAAATCTCAGTAAAGAAATGCTAAAACAGTATATGAGATTTAACTAAGATATAAGCATCAGATAAATGTGTAATACTCAAAACCAACACATGTTCTTCCCAAGACCATTCAATATAGATAATCATACCTCGATCCATTTCCATTCTTCCATTTCGGGAGAATCTATTAACCAAATTCATTATTATCTATCTACCAAAACGAGATTACAACTCAATGGTTCACAGTTATATACATTCATCAATCCAACACTTCTATTTTCTTACCATTTTACGGAATCACATCCGAGGGAACCGATGCCAACATATATATAAGATTCTGGGACTTTCACCCTGGACACTCCGGCCAACTTAATTTTCAATGGAGTCCATCCCCTATCTCCTCCCACACAATGGAGTATATCCCCTATCTCCTACCAAACAATGATACATATGCAATGTATTTAAAAACGTTGTCATATACAATGACCAACCAAATCACTTATTCAATGGTTTAATTGAACAGTCATATTCAATGACATATTTCAGATGATTAGTTTCAATTCACCTAATCCTCATGCAGTTTCTACAACAATCATAGTTATCTTCCACCGATAGCCTAAAATAAATATTTCTAAACAGATATAACATTTATCAAACAGATAATTCATCAAATTTCCATAGATGAGAGATTTAACAAATCCAACCACACCATTCAATTATACGCCCTTCCAATTTCATATTCCCCGCATCAATTTCATTATTTATTCAAATAGTTCTTTATCACGAATTAGGGCAAAACCTTCTCGGTTTCCCAATATCATCCCCAAGGCCCTGTATTATCATTTATTTTCATATAACATCATAATCAAGTCCTCATCTACATATATGAAGCCAACTATAGAAAATCCCTCTTTCAAAATTCAAATCCAAACCCTAACTTCACTCAAATCTTTCCAAACCCCACCATTTATACAAAATGACAAATACCTAGGTTAAAACCCATACCAAGGAGTAGAATATCCCTACCTCAAATGTAGAAGCTCAAAGGAAGAATGGAGGAAGCCTCAAAGATGTCCAAACTCGATTTTACTCGGATGAAATGAAAGCCCACAAGATGCTCTATCTTTTTAACAAAGGGACTAGGGTTGGGAGACCCCCAAATCAAGGTGTGTTTATAGAGAGAGAGAGAGAGAGAGAGAGAGAGAGAGTATTTTAGAGAGAGAATGAGCTGGGCCAGGGTTTTGGGTGAAAGAGATACAAAGAGTGATGCAGAAAAGCTTTGCTGCGAACTGATATACACGACCTTCGCTCAAGCGAAGGAGTTGTCGCTCGAGCTACCAGACATAACAAGTGGCCTTGCTCGAGAGCAAGAAGCCTCGCTCAAGCATAGAATATAAAGCTTCAGAAGTTTTACAGACGCACATGCTCGCTCGAGCGCAAGAAGCCTCGCTCGAGCATAGAATACATACCTTCAGGTATTTCATAGACGCACACCCTCACTCGAGCACAAGAAGCCTCGCTCAAGCGAAGGAACAAACAACACAAGGCTCGCTCGAGCGCAAGAAGCCTCGCTTGAGCGAAGAGGCCAAAACCTAGGCAATAACAATCTAACCCAACTAACAACCAACCAATTCCAAACACGCCCAACAAGTTCCAAAACTCAAATACAAAGAGTCAAAGGGAAAAACAAGACATGGATACAGTATTTAACCACGAAACCCAAGTCCGGAACACAAAGAAGGTCGGGGCAAAATCGAGATCGCTATAACCTCCCCCCTTAAAGAATTTCATCCCAGAAATTTTAGTAAAAGTTTCAAAACCATGATTATCCAATTTTCAAAATGATTACCATTCGACTCTCATCACCATGACCCACCCACCGGTCATTCCATTTCTTCACAAGAGAACAAATCCACAATATACACATAGCCCAACATATTTTACCAATATGCATATTCTGAAAATTTAACTAATTTCAATGCATCTTCCATATCTCCAAAACTCAAACAACATATACAATGTTCAAACTAAACTTGCATTTCCGAAACAGATTCAACATTTATAATGCTTTCATAATCCAAAACATATATAATGTTTTTATAGTTCATAAACAAAACTAAAATTTTCAACACATACTCAAACATCAACAAATGAATCCGGATATTTCTCTCGGACTTCCAATTCACGCTCCCAAGTTACTTCCTCAACCCCGTGATGTTTCCACATTACTTTGACCAAGGGGATTGTCTTGTCTAGCAAGACTTGGTCCCGCCTATCCAAGACTCGCACCAGTCTCTCCTTATACGAGGCATCCTCGTCTACCTCTAAGTTGGTCCAATCTAGCACATGCGATGGATCCGGGTCATACTTCCGAAGCATGCTAATATGGAACACGTCATGCACCCCGGAAAGTTGTGGTAGTAACGCCAAACGATATACAACCTCCTCAATCCGCTCAAGGATCTCAAAAGGGCCAATAAATCAAGGGGATAACTTCCCACTCTTCCCAAATCTCATCAAACCCCGTCTAGGTGATATTTTCAAAAAGACATGATCACCCACCCTGAATGACAAGGGTCTCCTCCTACGATCGGCATAACTCTTTTGGCGACTCTGGGCTGTAACCAACTTCTTACGGATAAGTGCAACCTTCTTCGTCGTTTCCCGCACCAACTCCGGGCCCAACAAAGGTGCATCACTCACCTCGGCCCAACACACTGGAGATCTACACGGTCGGCCATACAGGGCCTCAAACGGTGCCATGCCAATACTCGATTGAAAACTGTTATTGTAGGCAAATTCTACCAAGGGTAAACGTCTCTCCCACGACCCCTTAAAGTCAAGGACACAGCCTCGAAGCATATCCTCAAGGATTTGAATAGTACGCTCGGCCTGCCCGTCAATCTAAGGATGGTAAGCGGTACTAAAGGTCAGTCTAGTGCCTAAGACACTCTGCAAGCTCTGCCATAACCGAGCAGTGAAACGCGGATCTCTATCTTAAATAGTCGTCACAGGGACCCCATGCAACCTCATTATGTCCCGAATATACAAGTCAGCAAGGTAATTTACCGAATCTCTTACGCGTATAGGAATAAAATGCGCTGACTTAGTTAGTCGATCAACTACCACCCAAATGGCATCACTACCCCGTTAAGTCCTCAGAAGGCCCACAACAAACCCGTTGGCCTCTGATGTTCGGCCTTCACTTGCTGACAAGTAAGGCACTTCGATACAAACACTGCCACATCCTTCTTGATACCCTTCCACCAAAACTGGCGACTCAGATCATGATATATCTTTGTGTCTCCCGGATGCACCGCAAGGTATGAATGGTGAAACTCTCGGAGTACTTCCTCTCGGCAAGACTCCAGCACAAACAAGCGGTCACGGTATCTCACACTCAGGTCGGGATACACAATCAAACCCTTCTCTACCTTTCCACTGGAGATCTTTTCCCAGAGGGATTCTACCTCAAAGTCACCCTTCTATGCTCCTAACACTCGGTTCACAAGTGTAGGTTGTGCAACTACAAAAAATAAGGCTACGGACTCATCAAACTCACCCAGATGCAAGTCAAATTCACCAAGGGCACCCAACATTTCCCATTCCCGGATAGCAATACAAGCTACACTACTAATGGATTTCCTACTTAGGGCATCAGCCACAACATTGGCCTTTCCCGGATGGTAATGCAACTCGAAATCATAATCTTTTATGAACTCCATCCATCTTCTCTGCCTCAAGTTCAAGTCCTTCTGTGTAAACAGATACTTCAGACTCTTATGATCAGAAAACAACTAAAATCTCTCACCATACAGATAGTGCCTCCAATCTTTAAGGCAAAAATCACATCTGCTAACTCTAAATCGTGAGTAGGGTAGTTCCTTTCGTGTGTTTTCAACTGCCATGAGCCATAGGCTACTACGTTCCCTTCTTGCATCAATACACAACCCAAACCCTCTCGTGAGGCATCACAATACACTGAATAACCCAATCCCCTCTCTAGAATAATCAAGACTGGAGCGGTGGTAAGTCTAACTTTAAGCTCTTGAAACGAATTTTCACAAGTCTCATTCCACACAAATTTGACCCCTTTCCTTGTCAACCTAGTCAAAGGCGAAACTAATCTGGAGAAATCCTTCACAAACAGACGGTAACACCCGACCAACCCCAAGAAACTACGGATCTCGAAAACATTCCTAAGTTGTGCCCAATCCTGCACCGCCTCAATTTTGGATGAATCTACAGTCATCCCTTCCCCGGATACCACATGGCCTAAGAACTTAACCTCTCGTAGCCAGAACTCACACTTCCCGAACTTAGCATACAACTTATGGGCTCTAATCAACTCGAGCACCACTCGCAAGTGTTCCTCATGCTCCTCCTCAGAGGGTGAGTAAATTAAGATGTCGTCCACGAAGACGACCACAAAATGATCTAAGAACTCTTGGAAGATTCGGTTCATCAAGTCCATAAATACAGCTGGGGCATTGGTTAGCCCAAAAGGCATCGCAAAAAACTCATAGTGGCCATACCGCGTACGGAATGCCATCTTCGGGATATCTTCCTCTCTGACCCTTAACTGATGATAGCCCGATCTTAGGTCTATCTTGGAAAAACAACATGACCCTTTCAACTGATCAAACAGGTCATCTATACGAGGCATAGGATATTTGTTCTTAACCGTAACCCGGTTCAACTTTCGGTAGTCAATACAAAGTCGCAAGGCTCCATCTTTCTTTTTAGCAAAGAGGGCCGGTGCTCCCCAAGGCGAAGTACTGGGGTGAATAAAGCCCTTATCTAGTAATTCCTGGAGCTGAATCTTCAGCTCACTCAACTCGGCTGGCGCAAACCAATACGGTGCCATAGAAATCGGTGCCATGTCAGGCACTAAATTAATAGAAAACTCAATCACTCAGTGAGGTGGTAAACTAATAAGATCCTCGGGAAAGACATCCGAGTACTCACAAACCACTCTTGGCAAATCAACTCGAACTTTATCACACTCACTACTCAAAAGGCTAGCAAGAAGACAACTAAGTTCACTCCGGCCACGCAAACCATACATCGGTGATAAGACTCTATCCACCCAGTCTCCCAAGAAATAAAAGGAAATCATCGCTCAAGGTACATACAGTAACCCTCTGACGATAGCAATGTATAACAGCCCGGTATGACGATAACCAGCCCGTACCCAAAATAACATCAAAACCAGACATGTCCATCAATACAAAAGAAAAAGGAAGCTGACAATTGGCGACCTCTATATCACACCCCCAACGGCCCTGTTTCAAAACCATTTCATCCCGACAGGTGACACAACACAAATAGGAGATGCTAACTGAGCCAACTCCAATCCCAAAACAGATGTAAATACAGACGACATAAATGAATGGGATGCACCCATATCAATCAACACATTAGCAACCGAGTTGCAAAACAAAAAGGTACCTCTCATAACAGATGGAGCCGGTACAAGATCTGGCGCGGTAACAGCATACACTCGTCTCGGAGGCCTTTGATCAACCTGCTCACCTCTCGGAGCATAAGGCTGCTTCACCGACTAAGCCGAAGAGGCTCCCTGATTGGCCCTCGAGGCCTGTACTGACTGCGCTGGCTGGTGACTCTGTGTTTGCCTCGAATGAGACGCACCAGGTGTGCCACCCAACTGTGGGCAAAATCTCTTCAGGTGCCTCGCCTACCCACACTGATAACAAGTGAGTGGTTGGCCTCTGCCTTGACTCTGCCCCTGAGAATGAGCCGAAAATGAAGCTGATCACTGCCCTCCTTCCCTCTGTGGGCAAATTGGAAACTTGTGGCCTAACGGACCACATTTGTAACAGGTGATGCCTCCCTGACCACCTCTCCCAGAACCCAAACTCGACACTAGAAAGATGCGTCTCGAATGCACTCCCTGGGACTGCTGAGGGTTAGAACCCCTCTGCCTCTTACTGTTCCCCTGATTATCCTGACTCCTCATGGAGCCCCTCATCCTCTCATCCTCCGCATGCATGATAGTCGCAAGGTGGGCTGTTGCCTCCCAAGGCGCCCATAATCCCTAATCGTGGACCCAGCAACTCTTAACATAAGTCCGGTCTTCAATCTCTTTTCGAACATCAGACAACGGCGTTCTTCAGCCGCCACTAACTCCGGTGCAAACGTAAACAAGCTGGTAAATGTGGCCTCAAACTCAGCCACTGGTGTATTCAACTACACCATCTTGGAGAATTGACCACTCAACTTCTTCCTCACTGTAGCAGGTAAGTACTTGTCCTGCAAAACATCAACAGAGGCTTCCTAAGTCCCTCCAATGCGCCCCCACGCGTACTTCCACCACTGACCTGCGTCTCCCTTCAGCCAAAAGGATACCAAGGTCACTCTTAAACCTCGGTCTTCGATGTCGAGCATCTCAAACGTCTTCGTCATCTACTCCAACCACTCGTCAGCCTTCAGTGGCTCCTTAGGATCTCCCAAAAACTTGTCCGGATTAGACTGGAAGAACTCCCTCCTCAGAAAAGACGACCTAGCTTCAGCTACTTGGGCCTGGACTTGATTCTCAGTCCTGAGAATGACTATGGATTCCCTCAATGCTCCTGCCATTTCACAAGCTAAGCCCATGGCCTATTGACCTACTGGCTCAACCATATTAGCCTGACTAACTCCCTCTTCCTGTGCCGGAATCTCATCCAATATAGGCATCTCATGCCTCCTAGGCCTACCACGTCTACCACCACGACCTCGTCCTAACATCCTAATAAAGGTAACAAAGAGATTAGCACATTTACAATTGTGCCGAAGCTATCTCACTCACGTCCTAATATGATGGACAATAGTAATTCACTCCGCATAAGCATATAATCACATAAGAACACACGAACTGCATTTTCGGATAATGACCGTTCCGTGGCGTTGCTAGAGTTCCAGTTAGAAATGGCAGTGATCAAGTGCATTTCCACCAGGACTCCCAAAAACCCATGGCCTCGATTAACATCTTAGAAATTAAATCTCATACCCATATAGTCACATAAACATGTTATCATATATGCGCATAATCATTCATACTTAAGTCTCTAACAAGCGAGACAAACCCATTGTGGTACTAACCACTTCCCACGTACCCAAAGTATTCAAACCTGGTACGCTCTGATACCAAGTTGTAACATCCTCAAAATATGATACCAATAATCCATTCATAGGATATATGAACATCATGAAAACGTTCTACTATTATTCATCAGAATTCATTTTACAAAAAGTATTACATGCATTACACTTTCATAAATGTTCATTTAGAAACTACAACATGTAACACTAATTGATTACAACAAAATAAACACCCTAAGGGCTTACATCTTTCCAAGATATCACTTGGTTACAACAAAAGAGTCCTAGCTCCATACATATTAAGCCCTTGGCTTGAATTGACATTTAACACAAAACGGAATAACAAAATGGAGCCTTCAGCCCCTAATCCTTCCAAGCTATGTCCTTGGAGGTGGCATGTCACCTGTGCCTAAAAATGATTTCCCAAATAAGGTGAGCCAAAGCCCAATACAGATATGCTAAAACAGTATATGAGATTTAACTAAGATATAAGCATCAGATAAATGTGTAATACTCAAAACCAACACATGTTCTTCCCAAGACCATTCAATATAGATAATCATACCTTGATCCATTTCCATTCTTCCATTTCGGGAGAATCTATTAACCAAATTCATTATTATCTATCTACCAAAACAAGATTACAACTCAATGGTTCACAGTTATATACATTCATCAATCCAACACTTCTATTTTCTTACCATTTTACGGAATCACATCCGAGGGAACCGACGCCCACATATATATAAGATTCTGGGACTTTCACCCTGAACACTCCGGCCAACTTAATTTTCAATGGAGTCCATCCCCTATCTCCTCCCACACAATGGAGTACATCCCCTATCTCCTCCCAAACAATGATACATATGCAATGTATTTAAAAACGTTGTCATATACAATGACCAACCAAATCACTTATTCAATGGTTTAATTGAACAGTCATATTCAATGACATATTTCAGATGATTAGTTTCAATTCACCTAATCCTCATGCAGTTTCTACAACAATCATAGTTATCCTCCACCGATAGCCTAAAATAAATATTTCTAAACAGATATAACATTTATCAAACAGATAATTCATCAAATTTCCATAGATGAGAGATTTAACAAATCCAACCACACCATTCAATTATACGCCCTTCCAATTTCATATTCCCCGCATCAATTTCATTATTTATTCAAATAGTTCTTTATCACGAATTAGGGCAAAACCTTCTCGGCTTCCCAATATCATCCCCAAGGCCCTGTATCATCATTTATTTTCATATAACATCATAATCAAGTCCTCATCTACATAAATGGAGCCAAATATAGAAAATCCCTCTTTCAAAATTCAAATCCAAACCCTAACTTCACTCAAATCTTTCCAAATCCCACCATTTATACAAAATGACAAATACCTAGGTTAAAACCCATACCAAGGAGTAGAATATCCCAACCTCAAATGTAGAAGCTCAAAGGAAGAATGGAGGAAGCCTCAAAGATGTCCAAACTCGATTTTACTCAGATGAAATGGAAGCCCACAAGATGCTCTATCTTTTTAATAGACGGACTAGGGTTGAGAGACCCCCAAATCAAGGTGTATTTATAGAGAGAGAGTATTTTAGAGAGAGAATGAGTTGGGCTAGGGTTTTGGGTGAAAGAGATACAAAAATTGATGCAGAAAAGCTCTGCTGTGAACTGATGTACGCGACTTTCGCTCAAGCGAAGGAGTTTTCGCTGGAGCAACCAGACACGACAAGTGGCCTCGCTCGAGCGCAAGAAGCCTCGCTCTAGTGTAGAATACAAAGCTTTAGAAGTTTTACAGACGCACACGCTCGCTGGAGCGCAAGAAGCCTCACTCGAGCGTAGAATACATACCTTCAGGTATTTCACAGAAACACACCATCGCTCGAGCGAAGAGGCCAAAACCTAAGCAATAACAATCTAACCCAACTAACAACCAACCTGTTCCAAACACGCCCAACAAGTTCCAAAACTCAAATACGAAGAGTCAAAGGAAAAAACAAGACATGGATACAATATTTAATCACAGAATCCAAGTTCGGAACACAAAGAAGGTCAGGGCAAAACCAAGATCGCTATAATATTCAAACCATAATAAATTGATGGTTTAAATTGAAATCAAATTAAAAAATTAAGATTTAAATTGATAAAATTAAAAATTCAATATTTACTTGAATACAATGGTTAAACTTTGGGATTTTGTTTATCATTTTCTCAAAAAAAAAAAAAAAAAAAAAAAAGAAGAAGAAGAAGAAGACTTATTTTAAGTTTAAATCTAAACTTGAGAGAATTTGGGGGCCCTATGAGACCCATCACGGGTCTTGTTTCGATGATTCGAACAATTTATTTTATAAGACCCTCTGTGTATATTATTCATGGATTACAAATATGTTTTTAAAAATATCTCATGAATTTTTTGAAAACCATCACAATGAAATAAAATGTTATGATTCTTGGAATCAATCTAATATTTTTCACAGATGATATATACTGAGATTCCTTCAAAATGAACATTTCAAATTAAGATAAATTACATTGACACTCTTAATTTCTTTGAAATCACACTGATACCCTCTTTATTCTTTGAAACATCATTACGCTCCCTTACTTTAATAGTAATATGTGTAATAGTTGTGTCCATCTGTTCATAGGCTATCAATTAATGAACAAAAAAATGATGAGTTCAGCACAAAAAAGATTGGAAATGCCAAAATTACCCTTCCTCCCCCTCTCACTCTCTCTTTCCTTTCTTATTTCCCACTCAAGGCCATAGCCACAAAACCTTTATATATATATATATATATAGGCCTCATCAGAGAAATTTTTTTTTACTAAAATAGTCAAAAAGATAAAATATCCAATCACATCACTCTTTCTATTTTATTTTATTTTTTTTACATTTTTTCATAAAAAATAAAAAATAAATTAAAATAATCTATTCTCAAATGGGGCCATATGTATGTATAAGTATGTATATTTACACATATCCATCACCACTATTACAAAATCCATAATCAATTCAAACAAATATGATATTGTAATTTTATAGAGGAAATAAAGATGATAGAGAAAGAGAGAGAGAGAGAGAGAGAGAGAGAGAGAGAAAATGGTTAGTGAAGATTAGTTCATCCCTCACCACCAGTACAACCTAAACGGTATTGAACAGTGATTGTAGGGATAGTTTGTGTCAGTGAACATTGATAGTGGTGGTCTTCTCGGAGGCTATAGCGACGGCACTAATATAAAATGTATCCTCGATTTTTTTTTCTCTACTATACTATTCTCTCATTTAAAATAAATAAAAGGTGTTATTGTAATTTTATCATTGTAATTAATTGTGTCATTTGACAAGGGGTAACAGTGTGATTTCAAAGAATATGGAGGAGGATACATTGATTTCAAAGAAATTCAAATGGAATTTTCTTCTCAAATTATTAAAATGAATCTCACAAATTTCTCAAGTACTCTCAAATAGACATTAAAAACAAGGAGAGGTGATTGAGTGCAGAACACTGCCGTTTCACTTTGAAAAGGCAAATTGTGTCCTAAAATTTTCTTTGAGTAATACTAACATCCAAACCTAACTATTAAAAAATTATCTAAAATTATCACATAATTAATCAAATTTACTTTATACATAAATTTTATATTATATAAATTTAATCTTAACCAAACATCATCATCTGAATAGATTTGAGGACCATAATTCTGGTCCCGGACTTATTTTCTTTACCTCTTACCCAAATTCCGTATATGTATAGTAATCTTTTATGTCCCCACTTTGTTTGTAATTATTGAAAATTATAATATTTATCATCAAACATGTTTGGGAGCTCTAAATTGGGAACTTTAAAAAAGCTCTAAGTGTATGAGCCTCACAATGATAGTGATGTTTTGATTTCTTTTTTTTTTATTATTTATTTATTTATTTCCTATCATATCATTAAAACTCAATTAATGTTTCAAAATTAGAAGAGGTATCATTACTGATTTACCATTCACTTTCCACTTACACAAGTCTGATTTGAAAAGTTTCGCACTAAAGGTAATGTTTAGTTTAGCTTTTAATACATGAAAATATATATATATATAGGGAGATTTTTCCATAAATCCATCTTTAATTACTTATGTTCCAGTTAGTCCAAAATTTATTTTAATATTCCACTTAGTTCTGTCCTAGGTAAAAAGACGATATTACCCTTATGTTCATATCATATCATAGGCACCTTTTTTCTTTCAACTCTACAATTTTGTTTTTCCCCAAATTAGAACCCTAACGTTGAACTCCTTCTTGTTCGACCAAAACCTTACGATCGGCGAGTCCTGTTCATTCCGGCAACAAAAATCATGAAGTATTGTTCATTCCGGCAACATTGATCGCCAAGAACAATCCATTCCGGCAACTGAGATCGCTGATAACTGTTCATTCCAGTAACTGCTATCCTCACTCCAATCGATATCTACAATGGTGAACAAAAGTAAGTTGTTTTCTTCAATTTCATACCATTTTCTGACATTAAATCCACTAGTTCATATTCTTTCATTAAAATCTAAATATTCACATTTCAATGTTTGATGTTTATTGATTCGACATTTAGCCTTTGAAAATTACAAATTATAATTTTCTTCTTTATGAATGCTTTGTTTTTCATGTCACATTTATGAATGCTCTGTTTTTCAGCTTTAGTGTTTAGGGACTCAACATTTAGGAATGTTTATGAATGCTCTGTTTCTCATTGTGAATGTTTGAAATTCTATTTCCATCGTTAACATTTTGTGTTTCAAGTATGAATGTTCACATTGTAAATGATTGGAGTCTATTTCCATTGCTAGAACAATTATGTTGAGTCATATTGTTGAGATTACAATAGACTCAAAACACCATTGTTAGTATTTGGAATTTGTTTTAACATTTCATTGATTATGTTGAGTGAATAGTCACATTGCTAACATTTGCGTTTGAAGTATGAATCTTCTCATTGTGAATGTTTGGAGTTTGTTATCCATGTTACATTGATTATGTTGAGTCACATTGTCAAGGTTTTCATTTGACATTCACGATTCAAGTATAAGTCTTCCCATTGTGAATGTTTCGAGTCTAATTTTCATGTTAAATTGAAAATGTTCAATCATAGAGTTGATATTCCAATATTCACATTTTTCATTCAAAATAATGTGCTAATTGTTTTTTAGTAGGAATTTTCTCATTGTTAGTATTTTGAGTCTATTTTTCATGTCACATTGATTATGTTGAGTGAATGGTCACATTGTTAACATTCCATTATTGACATTTGTATTTGAAGCATGAATCTTCTCATTGTGAATGTTTAGAGTTTGTTATCCATGTTACATTGATTATGTTGAGTCACATTATCGATATTCCATCGTTGACATTTTGTGTTTCACATATGAATGTTCACATTGTGAATATTTGGAGTCGAATTTTCATGGTACATTGAAAATGTTCAATCATATAGTTGATATTCCAATATTCACATTTTTCATTCAAAATAATTTTTAGATGCTGTCATATTCTCTAATTCTTTACATATTATCTATGAGTGATGCTATGAAATTTGGTCCTCATCAATATTCATTTTAATAGCACTGTTAATTACTCATTCCTCTTAATGTCTTGTCTCTATTTTTGTTTAACATTTTATTGACAGATGTTATATCAACACCAAAGACAAAAATAAAAAAAGAAGAAACCCATGAGGAAGAGACAGCTCCAGCTGATGTGAAACCCAATGTTGATATGAACAAACTGAACTATCGTTCAAACATGACTGGCTTGGTAAAGTTGATGTCAACAACGAAGTTCACTGATGGGCAGCTGAAATGTTTGAAGAGAACTCCATTTTGGATGATGTTTGATGCACTGATAAACACAAAAATTGAACTATCATCATGCATGAAATATGACGATGTGATAGCAAAGATCATAGAGACATACAACCCTGCATCAAATTGTTTCAAAATTGGCCCCAAATCTGTCAAATTGTCTGCACATGACATCAAATTAATTTTTGGAATAGACTACGAATCTGTGCCAATGGAAACTGCATATGGTTCGAAGCCAACATTTGGACTCATCGGCAAGAAGTGCAAGGACACACAGAGGCTTACATCGAAAAATATCCGATCTTTGATCGATGATGATTGGTTGGGAGAAAGAAATCAAATAATGAGGAGGTTGCTAGGTTGATAAGTTTGTATGCTTGTTTAAAGCTCTTTTATTCCACAACTGGCGAGACAATTGGATGGGCATACTATCAACACATGGAGCATTTGGACAAGATAAGGGAATATGATTGGGCAGAAACCATCAAGTCTACATTAATGAATTCCATTGAACTTCATCATCGACGTCCAGAACGAGTGACTAGCTGTGTTATGGCTTTAATGGTATGTAATACTTCATTCACTCACATAACTATTAATGTCTACGTCTGAAACGATACATTCACATTAGTTTATAATCATAATTTTTTTTCGACATGCATATTAACTGATTATGTTGAGTCACATTAACAAGATTTTGTTTTAACATTCATGTTTGAAGTATAAGTCTTCCCATTCTGAATGATTGGAGTCTAATTTTCATCTTACATTGAAAATGTTCAATCATATACTTCATATTTCAATATTCACATCACATTGATTATGTTGGGTGAATGGTCACATTGTCAAGATTCCATTGTTGACATTTGTGTTTGAAGTATGAATCTTCTCATTGTGAATGTTTAGAGTTTGTTATCCATGTTACATTGATTATTTTGAGTCTCATTATTGATATTCCATTGTTGACGTTTGTGTTTCAAGTGTGAATCTTCACATTGTAAATGATTGGAGTCTAGTTTCATTGTTACATTGATTATGTTGTGCCATATTGTTGATATTCCAATAGACTCAAAACACCATTGTTAGTATTTGAAATTTGTTTTGACATTTCATTGATTACATTGAGTGAATTGTCATATTGCTAACATTTGTGTTTGAAGTATGAATCTTCAAATTGTGAATGTTTGGAGTTTATTTTCCATATTACATTGATTATGTTGAATCACATTGTCAAGGTTTTGTTTTGACATTCATAGTTAAAGTATAAGTCTTCTCATTGTGAATGTTTGTAGTTTAATTTTCATCTTACATTGAAAATGTTCAATCATATAGTTGACAATTTGTTACATTTTATGTAGTATTGGTTGTGTGAGCGTACCAAAATAGTGGAACCAATTTTGCAAAATGCAACACCTCGATTTCTCAAATGAAATCTAACAAAACGTCACAAGAATGTGAAGAATTTGTCTTTCTCGTCAATCAATGATGATGAGGTTATATACCAACATTATCCAATGTGAATAATATTATTTATTGTACTAAAACTAACAGTAATCTCTATTACCAGGTTTATATAAAGAAACTCATGCTGACAAACCGTGAGAGCACACTGTTGTCGCAGACAATAATTCGGGATGAGGAGAATCAAAAAGATGCACCTGAGAGTATTATTTATCATGAAGTCAAAATTGAGGAAGAAATGGGCATGAGCATACAAGAGGATGACATTGATGAGGCATTTGATACAGAGTTTGGCAATGAAGCAGAATTTCAGAGCAATGAACATGATGAAGCCAATATTGAGGAAGGTGCAGAGACTCTTGCATATCTACATGCACATGGGGTGCATCAAGTCATTATGTCAAAGGTTGCTCAGGACAACATTATAGAGAAAATGGTCGCTGACCATCAAAAAGCATTGGATCTCATTGAGAAACTACAAATTGAGAACCAAAATCTACAGGCACCAAATGACATGAAAGACTAAATCATCTTGGAGCTGGAAACATTAATATGTAACCAGAAGGAGAATCCAACAGTTCAGAATGAGTTGTCCTCTGTCAAACTTACAATTGATAATAAGAATGCAGAGATAGAAAGGCAAAGCAACTCAATAATTGACCTCCAAATTGAGAAGACTACACTCCAACTTAAGAAAACTATGCTAGAAGATAAAATTGATGATGATGCAGCACATGTTGTCACACAACAAATAAACCAGGAGACTATGGATGTGGAACTGAAGCAAAATTTAAAAAAGAAGACCCAAAAAAACTTCTACATCTTTGGTGAAGCGCATCAAAATCAAAAAAAGAAAAAAATTGAAGTTGCCTGATTTTGAATATCAAGACAAAAAGGGTGACAAACTGAAAAGGAAGTTGAAAAATTTGGAACAAAATGACATTGAGAAGCAATGTGAAATTGTAGATCCAGATTTTGAAGGCTATTTGCCCAAGCTTCGAGACTTTAAGCGTCCTAAGCACAATAAGCTTAGGTTGTCCAACAAATATGAGGTTTAGAAGATCATATCTGAACAGGACAAGCAAAAGATAAGGAATATGCATAAAAATAGAGGTTATGGGTTATTATATTTCAAACAACTTCTATGTCTTTACATACCATCCTTGTCTTATGATATCTAAATTCTAAATGTAGGTTAACTATTTGGCGAGGAACCACCAAGGAGACTTATGTTTTCTATGACGATTTTGAGTCAATAATTCAAGACAAGTCCATAACAAACAATGTATGGTGCTTTGTACATTGTGCATCAAAGGTTATATATATTAACATTCACATCATAATCACATTAACATTGAATATATACAGGTCATAGATGCATATGTAGAAATTTTAAGAAGAAAGCAGGAATCAATGATGACAGATTCACAACAATTTGACAAATCATTCTTTTTCAACAGCTTGTGTTTAGTATAATTTGTTATTTTATTTTTTTTTATCCTGAATTAAAAACAAGTTTGATCCCTTATTTATAAAACTCATTACTCACAAAGTGCTGTCAATGTTTACAGAGCATGATTAAAGATGAAAAAGCAAAACTACAAACCAAATTCATTGATCCTCACATCAAGCATGCAAATCAGTACCGATATCTGCACTTTCCACTCCACTTAAGTATCATTGGACCATAGTAGTGAGCGACATGGATGATGGAGTGTGGAAGCACTACAATTCAATGAGGCCCAGAGATGGTTTTGAAGATATACACCTAGCTCAAGCAAACATAGTGGTAATTTCAATATTTCATTCAATAATATGAAAAAATGTGCATGTTGAGTTACATATCAACGTAGTTAAAATATTATCTATTCTACACATCTAATCATATTCACAATCACAGAAAACATATATCGAATCACATATTCAAAAATTGCTCTCCACATAGGATATGGCAGATACATTAACACCCTCAGACTATATCAAGCCATTACAATCAGTTAATGCATGCCCTCAACAAGACCCAAATTCGTGAGTATTCACAATTAATATTCTTATTGACATAGTAGCTACAACCAATGTGATATAAGAAAATATTGATTTTTTTTTTTCTCCTACAGTCTTAATTGCGGAGTTGCACTTTGCTACATAATGAAGCAGCATGCCCTTCATGAACCAATTGAACCTGTGCTGGACAAGAAAGCTTGGCTTGCTATGAGAGCTCTGTTAGTCGAAGCATTCCTGAAAGAACAAATCATCCAAGTTTTGTTGTTGACACCAACGAGGATGCATCTCAGAACTAAACTTCATATTTTCACACCCTACCATTTTCTTTTGATGTATTGATGAAACAATGTTAACATCAGGTTTTGTCCAAGTACAATATGTTTTGTATATAATATACTACTCACTAACATGTGAAATTGGGTATTGTTAGTCAGTAAACAATCATTCCACAAAGATGTTGATATGCAAAGCTATATACATTTCGTCTACCAAGAAATGTACTTTTAATATCAATGTTCTTTCTTGGTCTTATTCATGGTGTATGAGTATTATTAGTCATTATATGTGTTTGTTAAGCACAACACAACGTGAAAGTTTACATATGTATATCATATGCTCACCCTTTCAACACATATTGGGGATATATGTAACTTTTCTACATTTTATTTTGCAAAAAATCAAAACAAACTATTTCAAAAAAAAATGTAAAGAAACTACAAAATTACAAATTTCATAGAACAAATCAACTTTTTATTGACAAATTGTATCAAAATATGAAAATTCACATTAAGAAGCTTGCACCAACAAATACACTCATACATGAACTACTAAATTGTTTACTAATGCAAATGTATGTAACATTCACAACACTAAGTTATTTATCTAAAACAAATTATGCACTATAAATACTCACAACTCAACATAATATTCACAACGATATCCAACAAATGAACCAATACTCACAACTCAACATAGTATTCACATGAACTCTATTATTTGATCTTTACACAACTTTAATTGTAGCTGCCCATCTTTTTACATCTACCACACCTCAAATCTGTTCAAAAACATATATCATATTCCATCCATCAACACATATTGTGTATATATGTAACAAGATAATATTTTATTTTGATAAAACTGATAAACAAACTATTTCATAAATATACAAAATGAAAAAAAAAAAAAACCTACTAAATGACAAATTACATAGAATTAATGAATCCCTTCTTATTAAAAAATTATATCGAAAGACAAAACAAGTATACCAATGTATCAACTAATAAAATGTGTATCCAATGCAAATGTATGTAACATTCACAATGGTATCTTATTTATCTAAAAAAAAAAAAAAAAAAGCACTGTAAATGTTCAAAACTGAATGTGAAATTCACAATGTTCGCCAACACATCAACTAATATAACTCTGTATTGGCTCTTTACACGACTTCTGATTGTGCCTGCCCATCTTTCCACATCTACCACACCTGATTTGACTTACTTTTTTCCCTCGAGATGGTATTCTACTCTTTCTTGGCCTACCAACTGGCCGTTTTACAATTAGAGGTAATATGATGAAATCGATAGAGCAAAAATCTGGTTTCTCCACAGATGGTATTAGGAAAATAGCCGCTGCATATGCTTCCCTATAATTCTCTACATGAAAATATTTTTCAACACAATCATTAAGATTATATGCACTCCTTTGGATAACCGCAACAGCATGTTCACAAGGAAATCCATTTACTTGCCACTGGTAGCAAGAACAAACACAGCGTCCAACATCACCTGTAACTGATGGAAACGAATGCACCTCAAACACATCATCATTAGCTTTACTCACATTCCATGACCTACTAGAATTGAATGAATCTTGGAGGTTAGTCTCAAAGCTAGGGCAAATAATTCCATTCCACTTGTTTGCAATATCCCTTCCCTCTGACATTTGACAAATTATTTGGTTCCGGACAGTATCAACCAATTTTGTTATTGGAAGATTTCGTGCTTCTTTAATCCAATTGTTGAATGATTCAGCAACATTGGATGTCATCTCACCATATCGTTGTCCCCTAACACATAACAGCAAAAATTGTCACAATTTAATACTATATGTGACATTTCACATTGTTATAACAGCACAAAAATATAAACAATGTACATATAACCATCATTATATTCCATGAAACACACAATTGTACACATTTTACCTAAAGTAAGCATTTGCCCAATGTTCAGGTTCTAACCCTGACAAGAAGTTATATGCTTATTGCTTCCCCTCACTCTTCAACTCTTCTAGTAATGCATGAAAACCTGTCACAGTAGGTTCATATGCACAATCACCCAACTTCCGTATTAAGTGTTCCTTGAAACCATTTTCCATACCCTTCAACTTGTCCCTAAAATTATTCTTTAGGTGTTATAAACACCATCCATGATATGCTGATGGGAATGCCTTTGGCATTGCTTCCAAAAGCCCTAGATTACGATCAGATACAAATTTCATGCGTCTATCATCAGCAATTACTTTTGACAGTTCATATAGAAACCATGACCAATTCGATTCACTCTCCGAATTAACAATTGCAAAGGCTACTGGAAACAATCCTAAAAACAAAACCAATGTTAACAGTCACAACTCACACATAAAAAGTAAACAAATATAAAACTTCACATCAAAAAGCTAAACAAACCTTGGTTACCGTCTTTAGTTGTCGCTGCAAGCAACTGCCCTTTGTATCTCCCTTTTAGAAATGTTCCATCAAGAAAAAGCAAAGGGCGACAATATTTGAAGCCATTTATGCACGCAGCAAATGCTACAAAAAACCTTTTAAACTGACTAGTCTTCAAATCATAGTCAATATTGATATGATTTCCAGGATTATAATGTTGAACAGCATCACCGTACCATCTCAGTTGGTCAAACGATGTTAAGTAATCACCAAGCATAGCCTCTCTCGCTTTCTTAACACCTAACCACACTACATGGTAGCTGATATCAAGTCCACAGTCTGCTTTGAAAGCATATGCCACATCAATGGGGCGCATTAGTGGCCTGTCCCTAACACGCTCAAATACAACATTTGACACCAAATCAGAGCTGAGCCTTGGATTTTTTTAAGTACGAACATCAGCACCACAACTATGTATCTTAGTCCATCTCTTAAGGTAGAAAAATTGGTTTGCTCTTTGGACTCTACCATGCATCGACCACAAATATCCTCTACCATCTCTGTGTGAGCATACAGCAGTAATTCGTTCTGAATCGTTCTTCAAATATTTGAATTTAAACCCACATTGCACTGCATATTTGCATAAAATAGTACGAAACTCAAATGCTCCTCCAATAAAACATTGACCAACATGCGTAATACCATTTTCCCAAACTAAAGACAACAAAACCTTCTCACTGTGCGCACAATATCTACAAAGCAAATTTGTTTGATCCTCATGTTCAATGCATGGATTTACTAAACTACTATGTCTATTAGTGCCCAATTTTTGCTCAACAACAACATCAATTCGTTCAACTCCAATTGATTTACCAAGCAATAACATGTTTTGCAATTCCTCATTGTTATCCAAATGACAATTCGTATACCCCGACAGTTGATAAAACATAGTGATTGAATCAGCAGACAAATCACACCATTTGTTGCACACACATTTCACTAACTCGTCAAAGGAAAATGATTGTACCACATTTATCACAAACATGTTTGACCCATAACAGCACAACAACAACATGAAAAAAATCCATTTGTCTCGTATCACATTGCAAAATCATCAGTAGTACATAAAATAATTTGAATATTCAATCACATTCATATGTGTGAAGATTTGCTAACACAATGAAATGTATCAGGATTTTTAAATAGTTCAACTATTCACATCATAAAAAAAAACTCTACCTCCTCAACAAACAATCATAAGCCCTACATTTATCATCATACACACCACATACAACAAATTTTATGCTCACAGTATACACACATACATACAATTTTAATTATAAAATTCATATACAAATAGCATGAACTTCCAGTTCACTACATGCTTAACAATAGTTTGTTCAAACACTGATGCAACAAAACTTCATCATTCAAAATTTTACATGAACACAATGATTTCATCACAACAACGGATCAATCACTAATCGCATGACATAAACATCACTATAATCAATTGATGATAAACGATGAAGAACGACGAAGAACAATGAAAAACAAAAGTGATGATAAACGAAGAAGAACGACGAAGAACAATGAAGAACAGAACCAATCACAACACCAATCTCAAACAAAAACTCACCTTCTCCAGAATATCGATTGAAAACCAGACAAAATCGCAAATCGAAAATCGCAAAAATAAACCAGAAATTGCGAATCGCGCAAAACCTAGAGCTTCAATAATTGCAAAATCGCGCCCAATCTATAGCTTCAGAAACTAGCAAATCGAAAATTGAAAATGGCAAAGAGAAATCAGAAATTGCAAAGAATCCAGAATCCAAACGCAGATCGCTGACTTCCCAAAAATCATATTCAAACAAGCAGCTATATATATAAGGGTAAAATGGTCCAAAAAAAATATAATAAAACTGAAAATAGGACCTCTGGGTATAAAAGTGTAAACTTTAGGATTTAATAAAATAAAAATAAAAAACATGGACTGATTGGTATAAAAAAATCTGAAATAGGATTTTCTGGTAATTTTCCCATATATATATATATATATATAATTATTTGGTTAATAAATTTAAAATACAACTTAAAATTTAATTTTTTTTTCTCTCCTCTCTTTTTTTTATTACTAATAAATCAATAAATCATTTTTTCTCTCTACCCTCTCCTCTCATATTCTATACATCATTCAATCAAATTTTCTCTCACACTCATCTATTCAACTAAAAAAAATTTAAAAAAATTACAAATCATCCCAAAACTATTTTTAAAACTCATAACTAAACAAATTTTTAATTTTCAAAACTCTTCTCAACGACATATCTTCAAAATAAAACTCAAAACTCATTCCAAAAAATAAATCAAACGGAGCCTTTGTTTAGTTTATAATTTTTTCAAAACTGTTGGCAATCACTTTTTCTATCTCTTATCTTCTTCTCCCGCATCCTACACATCAATCAATCATTTTTTTCTATCTTCTCTCTCATTCTTTTTTGGATAATTTCCCTTTTATATCTCATTTCTCTATACCTTCTCCATACTTCTTTTATTTGTTTAAATTCGGACCCTTCAAACAATCTATCTCATAAGCCTGCAATGAAGGTCAATGTCACGACCCAAACCCGCCCCTCTGGGTTAAGGCCATAACCGGCCAGTAATCACAAGATTACCTACGGCCTCAAACCAAATAAGACAAAACTCATCAGAGTAAGAGGGCCCAAACGGAAGCAATTTTAAAACTTTGTCCATAGAGCCGTGCTTATATGCACATCAAACAAATCATACTCAGATACGTTAATAACCCACATCAAAAGTACAGTTTCACAAAATTCATTACAGACAGGATCATCCAAAAACGAGTCAACCTATGACAGACTATTTACAGATATACATAAAGTCCTTGCTGGCAAGACAAAATATAATTACATAGTAAAAGGCAAGGGTAGGTCTCAAGAGTGAGACGCAAGGCTGACTTCCTCAAAACTCAGATTTTTCCTAGCAGACTTCACTGGGGCTGGGTTTGGACTTCCCTTGGCTCACCTACAACCACATGAATGAGCGTGAGCGATAGCCCAGTGAATAATATCAAATATGGCAGTTACATAACAATATGTAGAACAAAATGCTCCAAATGGCCTTAGGCCCAATTCATACTTCTATTTAACAAATATATATGACTATACGAATTGCAAATCAAATAACTCTAGTTCCGAACATTCTGGCCCTTGGCCCATCTGGGTTTCCATTCATGGCAAAACGGCCTTCGGCCCATTCACTTATGTCGAAACGGCCTTCGGCCCATTCATTTCTGTCAAAGTGGCCTTCGGCCCATTCATTTATGTCGAAACGGCCTTTGGCCCACTCGTTCATGTCAAAACGGCCTTCGGCCTACTCATTTATGTCAAAATGGCCTTCGGCCTACTCATTCATGTCAAAACGACCTTCGGTCCATTCATTTATATCAAAACGACCTTCGGTCCATTCATTTATATCAAAACGACCTTTGGTCCATTCATTCACATCAAAACGACCTTTGGTCCATTCATTCACATCAAAACGACCTTTGGTCCATTTATTTATATCAAAACGACCTTTGGTCCATTCATTCGTTCTTATCAGACTTTTGTCCACAATCCCAATTAACAACTCATAAAGTTTATAAGGGAATAAGCAATTGGACATTGACAAGCTTTCAAATATTGATATTACTCACAGTGATCGGCTTGTGGATTCGCCCTGGAGCTTGACCCTACACATTCCATGCACACAAAATGGTCATTAACAATTCAATTCGTTCCTTAATTCACATATTCCTCTTTAGGCTTTATTCTTATCTCATTAACTCATTTATAATGTTTAACACACGCCTAAGAGTGATTACAAGTGAAAGAGAACGGAAAACGAAACACAGAACGCATGAACAAAATTCCAGAAAATAGGGTCCCCGCTCGAACGTGTACTTACCCGCTCGAGCGTACCCTTAAGGCCTGCAAAAGTACTGGTTGCATGAAAAATGCGCTCGAGCGTGGAATAGAGCGCTCGAGCTGAAGGCCTGTCTACAAAACTCCACGCTCGAGCGTGAGGTGTCCCGCTCGAGCGGACATCCAACTCTGCAAAAGTGCTGGGAGCACGATTTTCCCGCTCGAGCGGACATCAAAATTCTGGGTTTCCCAGATTGTGTTCTTGAGCTCCAAATCGGTTTTCCAGCTACATTACTTGCATGCAATGGCTCAAATTACACATTTACACATGCTAACATGCTACTAATACAAGATTACAACATCAGGAAGCTCAATTTCATGATTTATCTACATGCATGTCCCAAAATATCTCAAACCCATCATCAACATGCTCAAATTCAAACATTCAAGACTTATACTCCCATGATTTGTACATGCATGTGGGAGATGCTCATCATTCTCAACTTAGATGGTACAAATGGTGATTACAACTTGAGCTTTAACCAAAACTCTACATGAATCATGTGTTTCAAGCTCAAACATGCAGATTCAAAGTAATTTCTCACATGCATGAGTTCCAAGACTTCAAACTCAACAAAAATCAACTTATTACATGCTCTTTAACATTCTTTCAACTTTGAACTTACAAATTACAAACAAGAGTCCATGAATTCACTTACCTAAGAGCTTCAACCCTCAAGCTCTAGCCAAATCTTGAGCTAGATCTTCAAATTCCCAAGTCTTGAGCCCAAATTTCACAAGTCTCTCCCTTTCTCTCTCTACAACCGGCCCTCTCTTCTCTTCTTTGAGTTTAATATCAGTCAAAATGAGGCTAGGGAGGGAGAGATTGAGTGTTTAAAGCTTGACAACAAAATCCACTAAAGCCAAGATTATAATAATAAAGTAGTTGGGCTCTAATTCATTAATTTAATCGGTTTAACCTAACCCGAATCAATTTTTAATTAAATTTCACCGTAGGCTCTAAAAATTATGCCAATCACAACGGCGTAATCAATTTCGGGTTCTGTGGCCGATAAGGCCTCCAATTTAATTTCCGAAGCGGTAAAATCAAACAGATATTCCTACGGTGAACAGATAGAAATTCAAAACCACATATTTTCACATAATGGCATACAAAACCATGCTAAACACATAACCATAAACAACTTAAGGACCAATTAGCATAATACAGAATAGGGATGTCACAGTCTTCCCCCCTTTAGGAAGTTTGGTCCTCCAAACTTAATTTACCTTCGTCGGGAAACAAATGTGGATAGCGTAGTCGCATTTCCTCCTCTTTTTCCCACGTAGCATCCGTCCCATAGTGTTCCTTCCATTCTACTTTCTTATTCAACGGTTCCATTCCCTTTTTAGTTATCCACTCAATCTCAAAATCAGGCAACACTCTGTTCTCAATCAGTCAAAGACTCAACTTTTCCTCCATACAAGGCTTGTATGGTATTACACCAAACTAGAGCGTAAGCTATTGTCGTAAACAAAGTTTGTCAATGATGGATGGATTTCCCAACTGCCTTGGAAATCTAAAACATACATTTGGAGCATTCCCTCCAGAATCTAAAAGGTTCCTTCTGACTGTACATCAATTTACGGATGGAAAGTAGCGCCGAATCACAATTCAGTTTCCATTGCCTCTTGAAGGCTTGTCAGGATTCAAACACATTTCAGGATTTCTGTCTGAGCAACAGACACTAGGACCCCATACAAACAAGCAACCTTATTAATGTAAACAGTGGCCAGTCTACAAGCATCATATGAAAATGTCACAGGGAGGAAACGAGCAAATTAAGTAATTCCTCATACAACAACCCAGACGGGATTTACACCTTGAGTGCTCAAAGTAGCCCCACAATGAAATTCGTAGTCATATATATCCCTATTTCCATTCCGAAATAGGGAGAGATTGAAGCAGTTCCGCCACTACTGATATTCGACTTCGACCTGTTGGCACCAAAAATATTCAGACACAATTTCACCAATTGTCCTCTCCAAGGTAGGTCACCAACATATGCATTTCAGATGCCAGCTAGCTTTATCATAGAAGTTCGGTCTATTCCCTTGTCACAAAAGTTCAATTCATTCTTCAATAATTCCACAATACACAATCCGATTTGGTATTTAGTTCAGTGACTCGTCACAACTATTCAAGGCCAACCAAAAGTTCACAGGAATTTAAAGTGGATCCAGACAGTGATCCCCGAGTCAACAAAGATAGTATCGAAGCAATTACCCATACAATGCACATAGGCCAATATCCCCATAATACTGATTGTAAAATACAATGACACTGAGGCAGTAGACTTCTAATAGAATACATGTGTTCTTAGTTCATTCAACAGTTTACAGTTTGCAATTCACAATTCAGTTCAGTATTCAATTCTCTATTCCATCGAGTGTTTCTACTTTATCTGATAGTCGTTAAAAGCATAAGGCAATTCATATACGTAAATCCCCATGATGTCAAAGGCATTATCAAAGGAGTCAATCGCATGTCAAACACAATTCACACATTCTCAAGGTTCCAATCACAAAATATAATGACACTGGGTGGTTATATACAAAGCGTACTGAATTCACGCACTTTTCGGACAATCAGGGTTTTTCAAAGTTTCTTGGATGTTAAAACATTTACATAATACCAAAGGATGACATTCCGAACAAAACAAAGGAATAATCGTCTCGGAATCGAAGCACACCCGTTCGCGACCGTCGGTGGCCGATTCCAGATCGATTAGTCAAACCCACCCGTACGAAACCGTCGGTGGCAAAAGGTATCTCAATCAAAGGTTCTACATAGGCTTAACGTCCCCTAGCCCGAAAGGATACTCTAAGAATGTCATCAAAGCAACACAACACCATTCGCTATAACCTGATTTCCCCAAAATCTGGTAACACTAAAGCAACCACTCTCCCTTACAAAACATGTTCTGATCAATCAAAGACAAATGTTCAATACTACTCAAAATCAAATCAATCTACCGTCATCGGTTCCCATAGCGTCAAACAAACAAAATGGAACAACACTCCTTACGACACCCAATCACGGGGTTTGTACAATTCGGTTCATTTTTAACACATATGTCCTCAATAGTTGGAGATTGGTTCTCAACGGTGTTCATAGTTAGATCGATCTGTTAATAGCCCACAAAAGGTCTTTCAAATAAGTCAAGTATTCCAAACGAATTCAGGTTTTGGGTCTAACAGTTTTTCCGCCAAGAATAATCTGGCTATTTATCCATAAACAATTCTTAATCCCCTGTTTAACAAAATCAAATTAGATAGAGGGTCTTATCAACCCAATCCCGACACAGGTCTTGCCAAATTAACTCAAACAAAGGTTCTATCAGATTATATCAAATGAGGGTTCCATCGAGACAATATCAGGCAAAGGTTCTATCAGGTCGAATCAGATAAAAATTTTCTCAAATAGGGCACATTCGGTTCTGTAAGGCATACTTCGTTTGTTTAGGTACATGGTTGATAGTTTCTCAACTACCCTAAGTTCATCAGTTCTCAAAGTCATATCAGAATTATTCATCACAACCGTTCATATCAAAGCATTTCAAGTCATGTGCAATATGGCATCGACTACATAAATTCGGGGGTAGTTGCATAAACATGCAGTTATTCAGATCAGGAGATATGTACCATAATCAATACAGCAATTCCCAAACAAGTCTTATATATGAGAACATGGTGCATAGTAGCACATTAAACAGAGTTCCTCGGTTGTACATAAGATAGGGTTTGTTACGCAAAAGTTCCAAATTAGCCACAAAATGTAGGTTTATGAGTCGAGCCCAGTATAGTCACATAATCCAATCAATTTTCTACCAATCAAAATGCATGGTCTCGTAACTTGCAGAGTTTATTATTTGGGGTGCTCAACTCAATTATACAATCACAAAGTCACAATTCCAGTGGTTTAGTCATTGAAGACAGAAACATAGCAAATCAACCTGAGCATAGGTTTAGATATACATGTGCATGTGCAGAGTCAATCAATATCCCAAAACGTATTTCACAAATTTCCCAAACGGGGCATATACCTCCAACGAATACAGTCTCAATCATGTGGGTCTAACCAATCTAGATACACATGCAGCAGATATGGAAAAATATGCCAATCCGAATCAAATAATATCCCAAGCAAAGATGTACAAACGTACTAACTCAGAATCAATCAACACATATGCATTCGTTTACAAACAATATAGATACCTGGATAACAATCACAGTATTCTGAGTGCTTCCTGGGTTGAGTGCAATTACTCCATCTTGAGTAGCAATTCCTACCACTGGTACGGATTTAGCCGAGGTAGAGGACTCATTCACATTTCGTTCAATCCGGGGACGGTTCCTTGCCGTATGGTCCATTTTACCACATCTATAGCGAGCCCCAGAAATCTGATAATAAACTCCTCGGTGTTTCTTACACTGGTGGTGGAAAAGGTTCTTGCCGTAGCGGCAACTGACGTTGTCATCTTAAGGTTCTCGCCATTTCTTGTACCATTTTTTTTTTTTTTTCCAGTCTATCAAGTCGGGCTGCGGAAAAGCCTTCCAGCTCGTATGCCCTTAATTTAACCATCCTCTACACAATTCTCACTAAACCTTGCCAAATACTGGGATGCCCAATACAGAAATAAACACAGATACACATAGTCATATTCGTACATAGGCACGTCTTTATATTCTCATTTCACACATCGTACGCAATTAATCACATACGTAACAGATAATTGCATACTAATCAAATATCACATGCTGAACATTTACTAAGTAATTATACACTCAAATCATGTTCATATTCCACATAGACACCCATTGGCAGAATCGGATGCACATAAACAACTTTTCGTGATTCATATATTCATGTATGTGCATTATAACAAAACAAATTTGTTGTACACATTAGTGTAACAATTCATATCTCATACATAGGCCACGGTATTGTTTCCCCCGGGCTAGGGCCTCATGACCATCAGCCACAGTATTCTGTCCCCTGGGCGAGGGCTTCTGCTAAGGATACCACAATTACATTCGAAGAAATTTTAGACAGTCGTCCACTCATGCAAAACATAGCATTTCAGGGAACTTGTCATTTCATATCTTCAGAGAATAATTAAAGTTCACCATTTGGTTAAACTTGCATTGTACCTTATACAAAAGATTCACAAGTATGCATATACTAGAGAGCATACATATTCCAATGGTTTACAATGCAAGCAATTCACGAATTTATAATACATAACTGTTCATCTCGAAACAATTAAGCATATTCTTGATGCTTCTAAGTTCACAATTATCACATGAATGCATCCTAGATCTTTCCTAGACGCTTATTGCTCTTTTGGACAAGTGTGTGAGTTATTAACTCGTGCTCTGATACCACTCTGTCACGACCCAAACCCGCCCCTCTGGGTTAAGGCCATAACCGGCCAGTAATCACAAGATTACCTACGGCCTCAAACCAAATAAGACAAAACTCATCAGAGTAAGAGGGCCCAAACGGAAGCAATTTTAAAACTTTGTCCATAGAGCCGTGCTTATATGCACATCAAACAAATCATACTCAGATACGTTAATAACCCACATCAAAAGTACAGTTTCACAAAATTCATTACAGACAGGATCATCCAAAAACGAGTCAACCGATGACAGACTATTTACAGATATACATAAAGTCCTTGCTGGCAAGACAAAATATAATTACATAGTAAAAGGCAAGGGTAGGTCTCAAGAGTGAGACGCAAGGCTGACTTCCTCAAAACTCAGATTTTTCCTAGCAGACTTCACTGGGGCTGGGTTTGGACTTCCCTTGGCTCACCTACAACCACATGAATGAGCGTGAGCAATAGCCCAGTGAATAATATCAAATATGGCAGTTACATAACAATATGTAGAACAACATGCTCCAAACGGCCTTAGGCCCAATTCATACTTCTATTTAACAAATATATATGACTATACGAATTGCAAATCAAGTAACTGTAGTTCCGAACATTCTGGCCCTTGGCCCATCCGGGTTTCCATTCATGGCAAAACGGCCTTCGGCCCATTCACTTATGTCGAAACGGCCTTCAGCCCATTCATTTCTGTCAAAGTGGCCTTCGGCCCATTCATTTATGTCGAAACGGCCTTTGGCCCACTCGTTCATGTCAAAACGGCCTTCGGCCTACTCATTCATGTCAAAACGACCTTTGGTCCATTCATTTACATCAAAACGACCTTCGGTCCATTCATTTATATCAAAACGACCTTCGGTCCATTCATTTATATCAAAACGACCTTTGGTCCATTCATTCACATCAAAATGACCTTTGGTCCATTCATTCACATCAAAACGACCTTTGGTCCATTCATTTATATCAAAACGACCTTTGGTCCATTCATTCGTTCCTGTCAGACTTTTGTCCACAATCCCAATTAACAACTCATAAAGTTTATAAGGGAATAAGCAATTGGACATTGACAAGCTTTCAAATATTGATATTACTCACAGTGATCGGCTTGTGGATTCGCCCTGGAACTTGACCCTACACATTCCATGCACACAAAATGGTCATTAACAATTCAAACCGTTCCTTAATTCACATATTCCTCTTTAGGCTTTATTCTTATCTCATTAACTCATTTATAATGTTTAACACACGCCTAAGAGTGATTACAAGTGAAAGAGAACGGAAAACGAAACACAGAACGCATGAACAAAATTCCAGAAAATAGGGTCCCCGCTCGAGCGTGTACTTACCCGCTCGAGCGTACCCTTAAGGCCTGCAAAAGTATTGGTTGCATGAAAAATGCGCTCGAGCGTGGAATAGAGCGCTCGAGCTGAAGGCTTGTCTACAAAACTCCACGCTCGAGCGTGAGGTGTCCCGCTCGAGCGGACATCCAACTCTGCAAAAGTGCTGAGAGCACGATTTTCCCGCTCGAGCGGACATCAAAATTCTGGGTTTCCCAGATTGTGTTCTTGAGCTCCAAATCGGTTTTCCAGCTACATTACTTGCATGCAATGGCTCAAATTACACATTTACACATGCTAACATGCTACTAATACAAGATTACAACATCAGGAAGCTCAATTTCATGATTTATCTACATGCATGTCCCAAAACATCTCAAACCCATCATCAACATGCTCAAATTCAAACATTCAAGACTTATACTCCCATGATTTGTACATGTATGTGGGAGATGCTCATCATTCTCAACTTAGATGGTACAAATGGTGATTACAACTTGAGCTTTAACCAAAACTCTACATGAATCATGTGTTTCAAGCTCAAACATGCAGATTCAACGTAATTTCTTACATGCATGAGTTCCAAGACTTCAAACTCAACAAAAATCAACTTATTACATGCTCTTTAACATTCTTTCAACTTTGAACTTCCAAATTACAAACAAGAGTCCATGAATTCACTTACCTAAGAGCTTCAACCCTCAAGCTCTAGCCAAATCTTGAGCTAGATCTTCAAATTCCCAAGTCTTGAGTCCAAATTTCACAAGTCTCTCCCTTTCTCTCTCTACAACCGGCCCTCTCTTCTCTTCTTTGAGTTTAATATCAGTCAAAATGAGGCTAGGGAGGGAGAGATTGAGTGTTTAAAGCTTGACAACAAAATCCACTAAAGCCAAGATTATAATAATAAAGTAGTTGGGCTCTAATTCATTAATTTAATCGGTTTAACCTAACCCGAATCAATTTTCAATTAAATTTCATCGTAGGCTCAAAAAATTATGCCAATCATAACGGCGTAATCAATTTCGGGTTCTGTGGCCGATAAGGCCTCCAATTTAATTTCCGAAGCGGTAAAATCAAACAGATATTCCTACGGTGAACAGATAGAAATTCAAAACCACATATTTTCACATAATGGCATACAAAACCATGCTAAACACATAACCATAAACAACTTAAGGACCAATTAGCATAATACAGAACAGGAATGTCACAGTCAATCATGTAAAAAATTAGCTTCATTGGACAAATATAAACATAGGACCAAATCGGATTTTATTTTATAAAATAGATGGTTTAAATTTAATTATATTTACCATTCATTTCATAAAACAAAATCTGATTTATTTTTGTATTTATAACTTTCTGATAAAATTAAATTTTTACATAGATGACCTTTATTGCGAAACCTACAAAATAGACGGTCAGATCATCAATACGGGTCTGAATTAAAACCAATATAAAGAGTATGGAGAGGTATAAAGAGATGAGGTATGAAGGAGAGCTTGTCCATATTCTCTTACATTCTACACATCAATCAATCATTTTTTCTCTCGCATTCATCTATTCAATTATAAAAAACTTACAAATCATCTCAAATTATAAGACTACAAAACTCCAACTATAAAATAATTTTCAAAATATACAACTAAACAAATTTTCAAATTTTGAAGACTCTTTTTAAAAATTTATCTTTTAAAACTTAACCAAACGTAGCCGTATGGTAGCATTTGATTTGATTTTGATTAAAAAAATTTAAAACTCTTTTCAAAACACATAATCATACAATGTTTTCAAAATTCAATTAAAAAATTATTTTCAAAACTCATAACCAAACTATTATCAAAACTCTATCTTTTTTTATAAAAAAAATTTTAAAAAAATCATTTTTTTATTTTATTGTTTAAAATTATTTTTTATGTTTTTGAAAAAATATTTTTTATATTTATTTTTGAAGAAAAATATTTTTCATTATTTTTTATTTTTTTAAAAAAATTATTTTGTTATTTTTGTAAGTATTGGCCAAATAATTTGTTATGATTTACATATATATATATATATATATGAGGGATCAAAAAATTTAAAAATTTTAAAAAAATAAAATATTTAAAATAGAAAAAATTAAGAAATATTTAAAATAAAATTATATATTTAAAATTAAAAAAAAAATTAAATTTTTAAATGCTTAAAATATTTTAAAAAAAAATACAACGCACACATTAAAAATAGTAAATAAATATTTATAATAAAAAATATTTACCCTAAAAAACTAAAATTAAGAAAATTTTTAAATATTTTAAAAAAATAAACCCAAAATAATTTCAAAATACAATTCAAAATTCAAAACTTTTTTCAAATTTTTTTTAAGACTCATAACCAAACAAATTTTCTTTTTCAAAACTTATTTAAAAAATTTATCTTACAAAACACAATTCTATACTCAAAACTTAATATAAAAACTAAATCAAATTGAGCCACTTGAGTTTTGCACTCTCAAAAATTATTTTCACAATTCCGGGTTTATTTTTTAATATTTATTATTATTATTATTATTATTATTATTATTATTATTATTATTATTATTATGTACATTTGATCATTGTCGTTTCTATGTAGTGTAGTGGTTTCTAGCTCAACAAAAAATAACTTTCAATCTTGCTTATGTCATGATTCTGATCTCACGAGATAATCCAAACGAGTAAGGTTAAAGATTTTAAAAATTCCACCAAATTTTTTATCAAATGTCTCCATAAGGGGTGAGACCCACATTATATGGATCTCATGTGGGTCTCACACCCATATAAGATATTTGATAGAAATTTTGATAAAACTTTTAAGATCTTTATAATTTTTGAATCCAAATAGCGTGAAACATGTTGAACCTATGCCTTCTGGGCTTAGCCTTGGACTAAAAATATTTTAGTCAAAAAAAATAAAATTTTATTATAAATATTCACTTCATTTTTTTCCTATAATTTTTATAAAAAAAAATTAAAAATTTATTAAAATAATTTGTTCTAAACCAGGGCTTAGTACTCTCAATAATTGAGGACTTTCCAATAATTGATGACTTTAGGGACTATTTGGCATCTTTTTTATATTTTTTTAGGTTACATTATGTTCTTATACATCTTTTCATAAAAAGTTAAAAAATATACTTATTTAAATTATTCCAAATACACCCTCAATTTTCAAAATTAAAAATTGAAAACTTATTTTTAAAAATTGAAAACTTTAAAAATTGAGGATCTTTCAATAATTAGGGACTTTATTTTTTAATTTAATAATTTTTTATATTTAAAGGAAAAATTGGTGATAAATTCAATCTAATTGTATTAGGCACCGTATGACTGTGACTAAAGAAAATGTGCAATTAATGATGAGATCAAAATATAATTAAATATTATATTTTTTAAATTAAATTGTAATTTATCAAATTCGTTGCTAAAAGTTTTAGTCAAAATATAATTATAAATCTGGTTGGTTTTGACTTTCAAATGAATTTTATAAAATTACCCGAACATAAATACACATGTTGTTTGTGTTGTGGGTTTTGTCACCGGGGTATACTAATAAGTACGTATTTTTTATCTTTTTATTTTTTTAGATTACATTACCTTTATATTTTTTTCTACATTTTTTTGCAAAAAGTCAAAAAGTACACTTATATCATCTCAAATCACCCCATATTTTCAATTTTTAGACAAATCACATTACCCCATTATTTCTCGCCTTTCAGTCTCACTTGCCTTGTCTTTCTTTCTCACTTGCCTTTTGAAAATATTCCCTAATAGTAAAACAAAAACCATTTTCATCATTTTTTTTTTTTATAGCAGAACTCAATTTAAACTCAATTTAAATTGAGTTTAAATTTGTCCCAAAAAAAAAATTCCAAAAAAAGTGGATTTAATAAAAACAACATTTAAACCCACTTTTTTTTAAAAAAAATAATAATGTTACATTTCTTAAGAAACAACATTTTTTTTTATATATTTTTTAAAATTTTGAGTTCAACATTGTCAATCAAAACATATATACATATATATATATATATATATATATATATATATGTATTCAATCTATTGGATGTGTTCAATCTATTGGATGTTGTCAACCTGATGGAATTAATCAATTAATATATACAATAGTTCGACATTTTATTGGTACCCCAACAAATATTTATTCTCGAATCCATGATCAATTAAGTAATCTTAACTGTCCAACCTTAAGTGATTTTAGATGGTATAAAGATGTCTTTACCTCTCGTGTCATGTTAAGAGAAGATTGTACTAAATCATTTTGGAAAGAAAAATTTATTAATGGATTACCTAGCTTATTTGCCCATAAAATTAGAGATGTTCTTAGTCAACCCACTGGTGTTATTGAATATGATAATCTCACATATGGTGATATAATTAGTACTATTCAAAAAGAAGGTTTAAAAATGTGTATTGACCTCAAACTTACTCAAAAAGCTAATAAAGATAAACATAAAGCTAAGTATGAATTAGGAAATTTCTGTGAACAATATGGTTTACCTCCTGTTGCACCCTCTCGTAGGAAGTCACACAAATACTCCAAACATAAATCCTCCCACAAACATTCCAATAAATATAAGTATAAGAAGAATTATTCACCTTCCAAATCCAACGATAAGTTTTATACTAAACCTAAAAAGAACTATTACAAATCCAAATCCCATCCAAAATCCAACTCAACTAAAGATGTTACCTGTTATAATTGTGGTCAAAAAGGACATTATTCAAATAAGTGTAAAGACAAACACAAATTAAAGGATAAAGTAAATCAACTTCAAATTGATGCTAACTCCAAAAATCAGTTATATGAAATTTTCCAATTAAATCATTCTGATAATAATTCTTCCTCTTCTGATCCATCTAATACTTCATCCGACTACCATTCACCTAGTGATAATTCCGATAATAATATTACATTAGGTTGTAATGACGTTTGTTGTAAACCCGTTAAACAAATTACTGTCCTTACCAAAACTACTCAAGAAGAATCTGCTTTAATTGACCTAATTAGTAAATTAGATGATCCCAAGTTAAAACAAAAATATACTGATAAATTAAAATCCCTCTTAATTCATTCAGATTCCAAACCTAAATTTGATAAACCTATCATTAGTCTATCCAAAACTTTAGAAAGATTTAAAACTAAACAAAAAGACGTCACATTACAGGATTTACAACAAGAAATCAATCAGATTAAACAAACAATCAAAGACTTACAACATAAAGATAAAAAATTAGAAGATGAAATTATTACTTTAAAACTTGATAAAAGTTTAGACAATTTCCAAACCAATGAACATGAATCCCCACATGAATCTGAACATGAATCTGATCCTACTAATCCTGATAATTTAATATTCGACAACCGATCACACCACTCTCAATCCAACCATCCTGACGAAAAACGGTTAAGCCTAATCAACAAACTTTACATTCAAAAATGGTATTCTAAAATCAAAATAATTGTAAATGATTTTGAATTAGAATTAATTGCCTTAATTGATACTGGTGCTGATTTAAATTGTATCCAAGAAGGATTACTTCCTACTACATATTATGAAAAATGTCAAGAAAAATTAACTTCTGCTAATGGTACTAAAATGCATATCAAATATAAATTACCAAAAGTACATGTTTGCCAAGATAATATATGTTTTAACACCTCTTTTGTTTTAGTCACTAATATGACAGATAAAATTATTTTGGGTTCCCCATTTATATATTTACTATATCCCTTTACTACCTCTAGTACCGGAATTACTACACATGTTCTAGGCCAACCAGTTACATTTAAGTTTTTATCTCCTCCTGAATTATTATACTTAAATCAATTAAAAGATTGTTCTATTTCTCATCAAATTAACCGCCTTACTCGACATTTAAAATTCCTAAAAGAAGAAATCAATCACAAAAGAATTGATCAACAATTAACTAATCCAGTTCTTGTCTCTCAAATCCAGGATTTTCAATTAAAACTCGAATCAACTGTTTGCTCCACTTTACCTACTGCATTTTGGCATAGAAAAAAACATGTAGTTACCTTACCCTATATTAAAGATTTTCATGAATCCCAAATTCCTACTAAATCTCGACCTATCCAAATGAATCATGAATTACTTGAAATGTGTAAAACAGAAATTAAGGAATTATTGAAAAATCGTATAATTCGTCCAAGTAAATCACCTTGGTCCTGCCCTGCTTTTTATGTTAATAAAAATGCTGAATTAGAACGAGGTGTTCCTCGACTTGTTATTAATTACAAACCATTAAATTCTGTTTTAGAATGGATTCGGTATCCTATTCCTAATAAAAAAGATTTAATTAAACGCCTTAGTCAAGCTGTTATTTTCAGTAAATTTGATTTAAAAAGTGGTTTTTGGCAAATTCAAATTCACCCTAAAGATAGGTATAAAACTGCATTCAATACACCTTTTGGTCAATATGAATGGAATGTCATGCCATTTGGTTTAAAAAATGCCCCTAGTGAATTCCAACATATAATGAATGACATATTTAACCCATTTAGTCATTTTTCCATTGTCTACATTGATGACATATTAATTTTCTCGAAATCAATTAGTGAACATTGGAAACACTTAACTGCATTCTTTTACACAATTAAAAGTCATGGTCTTGTTATTTCTGCTCCTAAAATTAAATTATTTCAAACTAAAGTCAGATTTTTAGGATATGATATTCATCATAATACTATCCTACCTATTAGTCGATCCATTGAATTTGCTTCAAAATTCCCTGATGAAATCCTTGATAAAACTCAATTACAAAGGTTCTTAGGTTCCCTCAATTACATTGCTGAATTTTACAAAGACCTTAGGAAAACTTGTCAACCTTTATTTGATAGGTTAAAAGATAATCCTCCTCCTTGGTCTTCTGTTCATACTTCTATTGTTAAACAAGTCAAACAATATGTTAAGTCTCTTCCCTGTCTTGGTATTCCCACTGAAAATTCATTCAAAATTATTCAAACTGATGCCTCTGATATTGGTTATGGTGGCATTCTCCTTCAGCAACTTACTCCTCAATCCTCTGAACAAATTGTTCGTTATCATTCTGGGGTCTGGAATAAAGCACAATTTAATTATAGTACTATTAAAAAAGAAATTTTATCCACTGTTTTATGTATTCAAAAATTTCAAGATGATGTTTTAAATCAAAAATTCTTACTTCGTGTTGATTGCAAATCTGCTAAATTTATTTTAGAAAAAGATGTTGAAAATCTTGCTAGTAAACAGATTTTTGCCCGTTGGCAAGCTATTTTAAGTATTTTTGATTTTGATATTACCTATATCCCTGGTTGTCAAAATTCCCTCCCTGATTTTCTTACCCGGGAATTTTTACAGGGGGGTAAGAGATGACTGCACCATTTACTGCTTACCATAAATCCCGAATTACCTATTTCAAAACTCTCATTAAACAACTTACTCATCGCATTCGCCGCCTCAAATCAGCTAGACCCACTACCAAACGAGCCCAGTATATCAATTACCAACAGATTCAAGCTCGCCGCAATTTACTTGCTCACAACTACAATTGTTTACATCATCATCAAGATTATTTAGATCTTCTTTCTGGTTGCTAATCACTGTTTATTATTTCACAGATGTCTCGACCAAGGCCTCCTTCAAAGGCTTTGGCCTCCTCTTCCAATAAACCAAATCAACTCATTGTCCCTCCTCCTTTGGAGTCAGTTTCCCCCTCTTATTCACTTGACCTCGTTAACCGTTACCAGACCCTTGGTACTATTCAACGCCCTGATTATTCATCTGCATTGGCCTCTGATCCTTTTGTATCCAGCCAATCAGTTTCAGTTACTCCATTCCCAGTTAACCCTGTTAAATCATCTCGATCTGAATATACCAATTCACATGTTACCAACCTGTTCTATAAAGAACCCAGTCACCCCAGGAATCAATCCATCAATGACATTGCTAAATTCCATTTTGGCTCTGGATGCCATTTCACCCTTTCTCATCCAGAGAAAACCTTAGCCTACTACAAAGATATTCTAATCAATCACCATTCCATTTTGATTAAACCTATTCAAGACCGCACCTATGCCTATAAGGTCCTATACCATTCACTTTATATTCACAATATTGTTTCCATGGCTGAATGGGGAAATCCTAACCAGCTTCGTGATCTACCCGGTCATTCTATTCCATACAATTATCATGATTACATTGATGCTTGGTTCAAGATTTTCTTGTACCAAAATGAAACTTTTAGTCATTCCTGGTTCATCTCATTTGATCAAAAATTCAAATCTGAGTTACCAACTTGGTTTCTGAGATGGTGGTCTCACTATGGCGCCATTTCAACTATCCTTCCTGATGATCTCAAAAATATAATTCATTATTTCAACTCTATTTACCCATTTTCTGCTCACCAGAAGCAATTTCCCTTATTACTCATATTCATTGCCAAATACAAGATTCCATGGATATTCAAATGGAATTATGGGATTGATGATAATATTATCATCCGCCAACACACAGTTAAATGGTGGGATAAATTCAATGTTCCCAGAATTCTTGAAATTGTTCCAGCAGAATTTCCACCTGATCAATTTGCTCCAACTCCTGCTCTTGCTCAAGCCCAGCAGAACCCAACTGCTGCAATCACTCAAGAAAGCCAGCCCAGTCTTCCTCCAGTCAACCTTGGTAGCCCCTCATCTAGTGGCTCCAAGCCCAAATCAACAAAATCAAAGTCCAAAGCTGTTGCTGCTCAACCAGCCCAATCCAAGTCCAAAGCACAGTCCAAAGTCAAGGCAAAGCCCATTCCACCTCCTGTTCAGCCCAAAGGTAAATCCAAAAGTAAAGCCCAATCATCCAAAGCAGACATGATCCAGTTAGCCCATCAACTATTGAATCAGGCTAAAGCCCAATCCACCGACTCAGACAATTCAGATGATTCAGCCCAGGTCCATTCCTCTGAAGAATCAACCAATCGATATTCCGGACCAGAGTTTCAAGATGCTCAAGACCCATTTATCTAATCAACATTGGATTCCATATAAATACAAATTAGCTTCAATCAATACTCTTTTGAGAAAAGCTGCCAATTTGTATTTATATTGATTCATAATTCACATGTTCCACCGAAAGTAATGAATAGTAAACTACTGTTCACTTTTACTGTTCATCGTCACTATTCAACCAATCAACTTTTGCTAAAGGCTGCTCAGTTGTGTAAACTCCACCGAAAGCATCCGACAGCATCTGCTTTTCACCTGCTCAGCCAGCTGCTTTCAGAATTCACATGCTCACTGTTTTGCTTTTTATTTCTTTATATTGTAATCAATTGTAAGCATTCAGCATTCTTCAATTTTTCTTCTCCATCCTTGTTGTAGGAAAAACCAGAGTGTTTTGAGAGCCTTACCAGTTTTCTCATTGTACCTATTTAAGATCCTTGCAGTTGCTACTAATACAATTGTAAGTTATGTTTTAATGTTTTAAACTTTCAGTTAATTAAATGTATTTTAATTAAATGTTTGTTAATTAATTTAATTATTTTCCAGTGCTTAGTTCTTATCTGATGTGTTCAATTTTGATTTCGTAATCCATCTCCTTCATATATGCTGCTTCCGCCTTTATTTTCCAGTGCTTAGTTCTTATATGACTGCACCATCAGTATATATATATATATATATATATATATATATATATATATATATATATATATATATATATATATATATATGTATTCCACAAATATTTTTTAACATAACCACATTCACAATTCCATTTTTAAAATACTTTACTTATCTACCTTTCTTTTTTCCCCAAACATAAAACATTAGACATTGGATCCTTTTGGAGAGTGGGTTAACTTTTTAACTTTTTATCTCTTTTAGTTATTTTAGTCTATGGCTAAAAAGTCTCATTTGGAAAGGACTTTTAACTTTTTTGACTTTTTTGTGATGTGATGTTTTGTCTTATTAAACTAAAAAATCTTTTATTTTTTATGACTAAAATAACCCAAAAAAAATCCAAATTTGGCTACCCAAACGAAGCCATTATCTACTAGACTATTTGGTAGTACTTTTTTAAAAAAAATCAGTTGTGTTTGGTGAAGCTTTTCAAATATGATTTCACATATGGGTTTGAATGTTCTGTTTGTTTACAATTTTTTAAAATTGATTCCATACACACTTTTCAAAACACGTGTACTCAGTCATCCTCCCAGACGTCCGGCCAGTTGACCGGAACAGTGTTCGTGTTTTATTTTTCACCTATTATTTTTATACTTTAAATAAAAAATATTTTCAGAATTTTTAAAAAAAATTTTATAAATTTTGAATAAAATTTTAGGTTGTGCATTTGGTTATGAGTTGTAAATTTTTGAATCAAATATCATATGTCACATCACTCAATTCAAAACTCTTTTCCAAACTCAAGCAAATAAATTCTTTAAACTCAAATCATAATTTCAAAACTCACAAACTCAAAATATAATTCTATTCTCAAATCATAATTATAAAACTCTACCAAACACAACCTTCTACTCTACTTGTTTTTTTTTTTTTTTCAAAAAATATCTTTTCAAGATGAACTAGAAAAATTATATAGGAGTCTTTTGGGAAGTTGGTAAAGCCAACTTCCAGCTTTTTACTCATTTTGAGTCAAATCACCTCTTACATAACTTATCCACAAAAAGATAAAATAAGTTAAAAAAAATCAAAAAATTAACTTTTTACTAACTTTCCAAAACACCCCCTCAATTCATGTGATATGTATGGATATATATACATTAGATATGTGTGCATGGGTAAAATATATGTATATATATAAAATAAAAGTATATATATATATATATAAGTAATTTTTTTTTGGTACTTACGTGTATATCCTAATAAGTGGACTTATTATCTAATAGGTCCTATGGAAAAAATTTGTCATAAAAAAAATTACTAATTGTAAGTTTTAGCGACAATTTATAAAAATCATGACAAAAAAAGTCACTAATTGTCAATTTTTAGCGACGTATGTAAAAAATTGTTACAAAAAAATTATTTTTAGCGACAATTTTACTAAAACTTATTTTCAATAGGACTTAATGAGAATTAAGGGGTTGTTTGGGATGTCCTAAATAAGTGCACTTTTTGAATTTTTAAACTAAAAAGTTGAGGAAAAAAATATGGTTGTGTAGATTAACTTTTTGAATTTTTTTGGAAAAATATGCATTAAAAATTGTATAAATTAGTGTGTAAGGAAAAATTAGGATTAAAGTTGTACAGTCGTAATTTTTAACTTTTAGTGAATAGTGATAACTTTTTAACTTTTTGAATAACTTTTTAACTTTTTAACAACTTATCAAACTTGGCCTAAGTTAATGATTAGGACATGTTGATAATTTAGCTTTTCTTTTTTTTTTTTTTTTTTGTGTTAGTCTGTGATGTTATGCCGAGTGGACCACGTGGGACAGAACCCACATGGGCTGTCCATCAATTCCTGACTTATTTTTTTATTATTATTATTATTATTATTATTATTATTATTATTTCTTTTCCATCTTCTCTCTCTCTAACTTCTAGAGAGAGAAAATCCAACTCTCCCTCTTTGGAGATGAATTCGGATCCTCGGCCGCCCTACCCGGCAGCCCCCCAAAACGACGTCGTTTTGGGGGTTTTTTGTTTTTCTTTTTTTTTTCTTCGTTCTTGCTTTCTCTCTCTTCGAACAGAAACCAGAGGGTAGGGAAGAGGGAGAAGAGGGAGGAAGGAGGAGGTAGGAGGCTGCGAGCTCGCCATCGCAGCTCATCGCCTCGCCGCCGGCCGTCGCAGCCGTCCGATTGTCGCCCGATCCAGCTCGTCGCAGCAGCTGCACCGCCGTCGCCTCCGCCTCCGGCCCCGCCTCCGCCTCCTCCTCCTCCTCCTCCTCCCCCACTGGTTATGGCCCCCTCCAGTCCGGCCCTTCCCTTCCTCCTCCTCCTCCTCCTCCTCCCTCCTCCTTCCTCCCTCCCTCTTCCTCTCCTTCCTCTGCGTTTTTTTTTTTTGAAAATTTGCCCCCAAAACGACGTCGTTTTGGGGGCTGCTGGAAACGGCTGTCGGGTAGGGCGGCCGAGAATCCGAGCTCTTTGGAGATATGCTTGTCTGACAAGTCAATGTCTTGTCTTAAAATTAAAAATGATTTAGACTCCTAAAAAGAGAGTTTTAATGGAACATTAATTTATTTTTTTCTTTCTTTTATTTTGTCTTTTACCTCACTATTTTTTTTTTTTTATATGTGACCAGCTCATTAGAGCTACACTGTAGCAGCTCTAATTAGAGCTCTGCAGCACTGCCGCTCTTAAAATATTTTTGAATGCAAATATATTTGTTATTTTATTTACGAAATCAAAAAAAATAAAATTCAATCTCTACATTTTTTTTTTTGTTTTCTTTTAATTTAGGGGTGGTTTGGGATAATCTAAATAAGTGCACTTTTTGACTTTTTATGAAATATGGGTTGGGTATAGATTGGGTTTGAAGTGATGTGGTAGAGAGGTGATGTGACTTAAATAGGCTAGTGACTTTTTAACTTTTTGACTTTTTTAGGTTATGACAAACAAGGCCATAATTTCTTTTATTTCCTGTGTTTGGTTAGAAATTTAAGAAAGAATTTAAAAAGAAAAAAGTAAATAAAATATTTTATATTTTATCTAATTTTACATACATTTTTCTTTTTCCTTTTTAAAACTCTTGCCAAATCTTCTCACAAAATACAACATAAAACTTAGAAAAATGTTTGAGAACTCTAGAGAGAGAGAGCTCTAATCGTTTTAATTTGTGTGTGAGCCCTATTTGATATGATATTTTGACTTTATTTTTAAAAAAAAAATTCACATCACTAAAGCTCAATTAGAACTTTAATTTTAAGAGGATGAATCATTGTTGAAAAACTTATAACATATGACAATAAAAATATATATACACACAATAAATACATGACAAAAATCAAAAGTTGAGAAATAAACTGAGAAATCAAAGAAATGGTCTCACCACGTTTTGCAATTTTTATTTTTTTTTTTTTGACCTTTTGTGGGTCACTCTTTAGTCTCCATCTTCCATCACTCATTGGCTTGGTTTGAGAAGTTAGTTATTTTAGTAGGTTATTTTATTTTTTTGATTATTTTAATAGATTAAAATTTTTATATTTAAGGAGATAATTAATTTTTGATAATTAGATGTAATATTTATAAAAGAAAAAATGAAATAATTATAAATTTAATATAATATTTTATTTTATAAATTATTTTAATTTTCTTTTTTTTATAAATTTTAACTTAAAAAAAGTCAAAAAAAATTACTTTCCATACAAGGCCATTGTCTCTCTACCTATTCTCTCTCCATTTACCCCTTCATTCTCTCTCCATCTTCCACGCATTCTCTCCGTAAGTAGGGCTGCAAACAAACTGAGCTGAGCCGAGCTTTGCTGAGCTCGAGCTCGGCTCGTTTACTTATCGAGCTCGCTTATTGAGCTCGAGCTCGACTCGATAAGAAACTGGGCTCGAGCTCTGTTTTACTCATTAACATTAATGAAACTCGAGTTCGGCTTGGTTCGGTTCGATATTTTTTTTAAAATATTATTTATACTATTTAAATAAAAATATTTAAATAAAAAATATTATTTATATATTATTTAATATATAAATAATATATTCATTATATAATTTAAATAAAAATAAACGAGCCAAACTTGACGAGCCGAGCTCGTGCGAGCTCGAGTTCGGCTTGTTTACTAAACGAACCTAATATTCAAGTTCGAGTTCGACTCGTTTACTAAACGAACTGAGCTAAACATGTTCATGAACAATTCGATTCATTTGCAGTCATATGCGTAAAGGGTGTGCATTACACCCGAAAAATTTGCCGCTTGTATTAATGTGGATATGCAACAAAATAGTGCAAAGTACTGTCTTGTATTATCACGACCCAAAATTTCATCGAGCGGTCAAACCTGAAGCACAATAACATTTATACGCACATGCACAATTCTTATATGGAAAATGGCTCGTAGCTCGAATTCGATGGCCCGAATTCGGCTCGAAACCAAAAACGACGTCGTTTTGGGTTTCGATTTTTTTTTTCTGCCTTTTCTTTCTCTTCCTTTTCTTTCTTTCTTTTCTTCTTCTTCTTCTTCGTTGAACACAGGAGAATAGCAGAGGAAGAAGAGAGGAGAAGAGAAAAAGAAGGAGAGAGAGGGAGGGAGAAAGAGGGAGAAGGAGAGGAGATCGTCGCAGCACCACCGCCGTCGCCTCGCCACCGCCGATCGTCGCAGCACCAGCGATTGTCGCAGCACCACCGCCGTCGCCTCCGGCCCTGCCTCCGCCTCCGCCTCCGCCTCCTCCTCCCCCTGTGATTATGCCCCCTCCAGTCCTCCTCCTTCCTCCTCCTCCTTCCTCCTTCTCTTCTTCTTCTTCTTCTTCTTCTTCTTCTCTGAATTCGAGCCAAATTCGAGCCTCCAAATTCGAGCTACCTATCGGAACCGTTCTTATATTTATATCACTAATAGTGTTAACCTTTCAATCAATCGTCTTATTGGGTGTTTGAAAAAAAAGCCTTTTTAGTTTTTTATGGGTTAAAATAGTAATAAAAACAAAATAGATTAAAATAGTTAATAAGATAAATGAGTCATTTGGGAAGATGATAAAAAGTTAGTTTTTAGTTTTTTTACCCATTTTGAGTCATATCGCCTCTTATATTTTTTATTCACAAAAAGACAAAATAGACTAAAAAAGCCAAAAAAATCAATTTTTTACCAACTTTTCAAAACAATCCAAAATGTCACATTAAATTTATAATCATTTTATTTTTTTCTTATAAACATCACATCCAACTATAAAAAAATCTAATTATTTTTCCAAACACAAAAATTTTAACCTCCTAAAATAGCCAAAAACTAAAATAACCTATTAAAATATCAACTTTCCAAACACCCACTATATTAATTGATCCATTCAATTATAAAATATTCATTCAATTTACAATTTAATATTTTAATTTAAAAATTAAAAAGTCATTAAAAAAATTAAAAGATCAACAATATATATTAAAAAGTAAAAAAATTATTTTTCTTTTTACTTTTTATACATTTTTTCGTAAAAAATTAAAAAAATTATTCTAAGCATACTAATTTTTTACCTCTTATATTAATCAAAAAATTACTAAAATAAAATTTTCTCGCCTAAGTTAGTTCCTTCCCTTGCACCATTATCCAAAAACACTAACATGAATCTATTTTTACATCTAACTTCATAATAAAAAAATATATATTTACAATCAACTCTTTCATAAATACAAAAGATAAAACTACATCTTAGAGTAACCCTGTGTAAAATCTCAACTACAAAACGCACACATTTGATTCTCTAGAAAATCCAAACTTCCAAATTGAGGTGAGGTGAGCTAGCTATAGTTTGGGAATCTAAAGAAAAGAAATTAATTTAAAAATAATGAGTTAGAGCCCAGTAAGGATATCAATCTCATGGAGTTATAAAATTTGTTCCTTCTAATTGGGGTCAATAATAAGGATAATAAATATCACAACTTTATTAGACTCAGTGAAAAATTTCATAAATCATTATCAAAAATTTTCAAAGAATATAATAAAGAGAAAAAATACATTTGAACAAGGAAATCAAAACAAAAAAATAAATAATTTCTCAATACACTACATTGCCTTAGGATTGCTTACCTTGTGACTTAGATGGTAATAGTAGCATTACCCAAAATATATCCATATGAACATAACTCATGTCATCAAAATATTTCAATTCTTATTTCAATATTTCAATCTCCATGATTCTTTATGTACAATGAGCCTTATGATCCTTAAAACATTTCGGTTCTAAGACTCCAAAACATTTCAGTCCTTGTGGCCCAATATACTACATTTGGTTATATGATCAACAAAAAGAAGTATTTTCATATAATGTTTCATTGCCATTCCATCACCATCATCATCATCACCATCATAAAATTTGAAAGACTCAACTTAAATAAATTTTCATAGAAAAATTGATGCTTCATTATACAAATGAAATCCTTTATTTAAACTCGATTTTTGACCTCGTTAAATTTATAGATTTTTCAATACATACTAATATCATGATAACACATGTAATTTAACTCATTCTCGAACTTTGTATTTCAAATAGAGGTACTGTTTTTCATAGCAAGATATAATTGCCCCCAAAATAGCAAAAAGTATAGATTTGAAACTCAGGAGTAGAGACTCCTTTCTCCAATCTTAACAATTAGTAGATAAGATCTAAAATTAGGGAAATACTATGAAAACTACAACATCCATCAAATTAATAACTTTTATACATGCAAAAACATCCATAGAAACTTAGGGCACGTTTGGTATGATGGAATGAAATGAAATAGGAATGGAATGAGAGTGAGAATGGAATATAAGGTTAAATGGAATGAAATGTACATTCTCATTCCATTGTTTGGTTGCCAATATTGAATGATATAGGAATTTGATGATAATTATCATTCTTATGTTTGGTTATGCTTATCTTATAGAATGGAATAATTTATTATTATTTTTTTTTTAACAAGCTAGTAACAAATCAATTAAAAATTTATATAGATCATGATAATGTTAATAGTTGTGAGAGTGATGGTGTGAGTTGTAGTGATGGTAGCGGTGGCATCGGTGATGGTGATAGCAACGATAGTAGAATGGTGATCGTAGATTGTTATAGCCATACTAGTGGTGGTAATGTGGTATTATGGCTACAATGGTGGTGGCAGTGACAGCAACCAACTGTAGTAGAGTAGTGGTTCTCATGATTAGAGGTGTGCGCAGTGTGGTTCAGGCAGTTTTAGAGTAAAATTACAAACCGAATGGCGGGTTAGCGGATTGACAAATTGCGATTTGGGAGATTTTTGGCGGATTGGAGGATTGAAGAATATTCTAACTAATTATAATACATTTGCATAATATATAACACTAATTTGTATAATATTTTTTAGATATATAACACAAAGTAATTTTACATAATATGTTTCATATATATAACCACTAATTTGTAATAAATTTTATGTCTTAAATCTCTCACACACTCATTTTTACATTGATATTTCATTGGAAGTTAAAAAAATATATATGTATTAACTATAGCAAAGCGAAGCGGTTCGGTTAGCTGATTATAAATTTTAAATTTTAAATTGCGGTCAGCGGTTAGAACGATGAGGATTGATGCGGATCAGTGCAGTTTTAGCGGATTGAGCAGTATTTTGCACAACCCTACTCGTGATGGTGATGGTGGTAGTGTGATTTTTATGAAAGTGGTAATAGTAGTGATAAGGTAGTGGTTGTGACGACAAAGATAGTAGTAGTAGTAGGAGCGGTGGTAGTATAGGGGGTGTGGTGGTTGAGGTGGCAACCGTGGTAATGGTGGCAGCAGTGTTGTGGTGGCAGTAGCGGTGGCAGTAGTAGGAAAATGGAATGGTGGTAGTAGCTAAATAATAATATATTTTTTAAGTGTCAACAAATTTTTTTTTTATAATTAATTTCATGATAGAATGGAATAGTCATTCCTTAAATTGGAGGAATGAATAAGCATTCCCATATTTCGTTGCAATATTCTCATTTAGATAAGGCGTACCAAATAAGAAAAAGGGAATGCAAAGTGTAGACACCCCATTTTTGACTGACCTTAAGACTCAGACGTCACCAATTGAGCGCTCGGTGATGGTGCATATTGTGCTCGTTCAGAGGTTTCGGAGTCTCGGCTGCGAGCCTTGTCTCCGGACTTCCAGACTCTTTCATGCTTTTCCTCGGTTTGCGAACTAGGCTCTGTTTTCTCTGTTTTCTTTTCCCGAAGGGAGGGAGAGGTCTCGTAGATCATCTCTCAGTGGCCGTAGGCTACGTTTCGTGGTCGTAGGCCATTTTGCCCGTTTGGAGTCCGGTTTCCGATTTTTCGGAGCCGTTGGCCGTGTGCCTCGGTTCGGGACCGCTTAACCACCTCCGTTTGCTCCGGTTTTTGGCATGCATCTTATTTTCTCCCTTTCGAAGGACACTGTGGTTCGAGAGACCAACTTCGTGGTCGAACACCACTTCCGGTGCCTAACAGTCAGTTTTTGGGGCCTCGAGCTGCGCGTTTCGGCCCCCGAACCTCCATTTTGCATCGGTTTGAGTTCATTTTTGGCAGGGACCTCTGTTTCACAGCTAAGAAGGTCGTAGAAGGGTGGGAGGCCAGTAATTGTTCTGACAACCAGTTTTATTCCTCCATCGCCCTCCATCGCCCGTTTTTCTCACTTAAAAGCCAATGTTGACCACCCTAAGGCCACTTTTTCCAGCCCTAAACCACATATTTGTGTTGTACACACCTGGGAGGCCACCAATATCATATGGCCGGCCAGTAATTGTGTGTGACCCTTTTGAACCCCTCATAAAAGTAGGCTTTTCTCTCTCCTGGTTTACTTTCTCCAGTTTTTGACCACATGGTTGTGTTGTGCACACATGGGAGGCCACCAATCTGGGGTGGCCGGCCACTAATACTTCTTGAGCCTTTTGACCCTTGGCCGGCCGGCCATGGGGAGGGCCGGCCGGCCACCTACAACTTAAAAAATAGGCCGGCCTTGCTCCCCTCCTCTGGTACATTACAAATATGTATTTTGTTTCTCCCCAGATTGTGTATCCGGAGGGCCAACTTTTGAGGGGAAATTTGAATTCCATTTCCCCCCCTTCTTTCCCCCCTCTTTTGCCTATATAACAGCACCTCCAGCTCCCATTTAGAGGGTTACAAAATTTGCTTTAAGCTCCTACATTGTATCTCTCTCTCTCTACACTCCAACCCTCAAAACCTCCCAAACCCTACACCATTTCTACACCACCACCTAGCACTACACCACCACCTAGCACCACACCACCACCATCCATTCCAGCCACTTGGAGCTGTTTTCCAGAGCTAAGGAGCCACCAAACTTGGTCCAAGAGCTACTGAAGCTTGGTCTACAAGGGTGAGTCTTCATTCTCCCTCTTTTGTGCTTTATTTTGTTCTATATCTAAGCCATACTTGCTTACATTTTTGGGCTCCGACCTTAACTGAAAATAGCATTATTTTGAGCTTATTTTCATGGTTGTTTAGGGGCCTCTCCCTGTTTGAGGCTTCCTTTTTACACTTGCTTCTTTACCTCTCTTGTATGCCTCTTTCTTGCATAGTATTTTAGGCCTATTTGTAAACTGTTTTGAGCTTGGTTATAAACTGTAAAGTGGCTTATTTTGAACCTTCTTAAACATTGTTGAAGGGATCTTCACTGTTTGAGACTTTCTTTTGTCACTTGCCTCTTTATCCCTCTTTTGGCCTTATTTTTGCATGTTTTGTTAGCCCCTTGTGCTTGTATTTTTGGGCTCCGACCCGAACTGAAAATAGTCATATTTTGACCCCCTCATCATATTTGATCAAGGGTCCTTTTCTGTTTGAGGCTCCTTTTTTCTCTTTGTGTTTAAACCTTCTTTTAGGCCTATTTTTGCATAGTGTTTTAAGCTTACTTGTGCACTGTTTTGGACTTGGTCATAAACTGTAAAGTGCATTATTTTGAGCCCCTATTCAACTTTGTTGAAGGGCTATTCATTGTTTGGGGCCATCTTCTGTCCCTTTGTGTTTAATCTCTATTTTAGGCCTTTTCTTGCATGATAGATTAGCCCTATTTGCATTCGTTTTTGGGACTTGTTATAAACTGGAAATATGCATGTTTTGGGACTGCCTTGATTCTGTCTTTATGCTTCATATTCAAATAATGCATGCTTTGTATAGCTATAAGTCATTCCATGCGCCTAATTTCGAGTTTCGGGTCTCATTTCATGCATCGGGTGCCATGTTTCCATGTTTCGGGGCTGTTTTGCATCATATTTTGGTACTGAAATTTTCATGTTTGCATATCATGTTTCATACCTTGCCATGCTTTGTTAGAGTGGCATTTGTGCCTTAGGATCGGTCCTCGATTTGCGTGCATGCGTGCACGCATCTCGAGTGTCTCATTTTCATCTAATGGCTACTAATGTGAGTGTGGCTGAGGTCCACTCATGTTGGTGTAAGCCCATTATGCATTGTGTATGCCATTTCATTTCATAGCATTGTGTATGCTAGGTTGTATGTTAGCGCATTGTGTGTGCCATGTTACCTCGTGCATCGTGTATGCCATTTCATAGCATTGTGCATGTTAGGTTGTATCTTAGTTGCATTCATGCATGTCATGCATACTGCATTGTGCTTGGGATAGGAGTTAGCCTGAGCACGAAAAACGAGGTACGTTTCGTACTCCGAGTGACGGAACGTGTCTCAATTCTCGGTCGCCGACACTCCGGATTATCCATGATGGAGTCTAGGCCTTGTTGTGTCCATATGTGCATTCATTTCATATTGAGTCATGCAATTTGACTTCTCGGCCATCATGCATGCGAGATGCGTGATTGGCGGCACGAGGATCGAGGACTACACTCCCTGAAGAGTAGTCATGTATACATATGTGAAAATACTTTGCCATGCCCCTTTGTTGCTCTCTGTTGCAGTAAATCAGAAATTGGCAGCCTTCCGGAGCTTGGCACGCATTCCAAGAACAATTGCAAACAGAGGCAAACCGGGGCATCGCGAGGGATTCTCCGCACAAGGCAAACCGAGCATGCATCATTCATCATCCGAAGCGGCGTCGAGGCAGTCCCTAGCTTGCATGCTAGTTTACAGCTTACCTAGTTTAATTTGTCAATTAATTAGGATTTTGTAATTATTTGGACTGTAATTATTTGGGACTGTATATTATTTATTCGGACCCTCTGCGCGAGGGCATAATTGTAATAAGTGTGCGTGTGTGTGATGTATGTCTTCCAACCCCATGTCTTTCTTCCTTTTATTTACCCGCTTATGATGGTTAGATTAGGGCATGTTTCAATTAGCATACAGTATGATAGCGTGTTTGCATTCATTCATCTATTTTGCATGCACCGGGCTCGGCGCATCATACTAACTGCATCGTATTTTCAATTCCAAGTTGAATACATGCTAGCTGTAGCATTTCATATGCCATGTTTAGAATAGCCGAACCTGCTATAGTTGCATTTTTGCATGTGTTGCATTAGGCATTTCCGTATAATTAGGATCATGCATGGATTTCTAATTGGCTTCTGTTTTGGCTTGGAGTACTCGGTAAGTTTTATGCTTTAGCATCCTTGCATTCGTGTGAGTGACTGCCATGATAGCATGCTTACCATGAGGCTAATTGCTTATGTGATATAATTGCCTGAATGCCTGTGAGTGAAGGTTGGGTTATTTGGATTGGAATAATTCATTCATTGTGTGTTTTAAGCCCACTAGATAGTGACAAAATCATGTTTTCTAAGCCCACCTGAAAGTGGCAAATCCACGTCTTAGCCTACTTGCGAGTAGCACCATCAAACCATTTTCAAATAAACAAACATGAAATGTTTTGTTCCAATTCAGGCGATCCAGTCTATACTTGTATGCTGTGCGCATCACATAGTAAATCTAGGCTAATAACCGGAATAAGAAACGCATAATGTTTTCAAAAATAGATATCATGGTTAGTAGAGGCCGATCTTTGATCGAGCGAGCGGGGGTGCTCACGAAGTGACCTTCCCCAATCGTACCTAAGTTCCCGAGCCGAGGCAACTTTGGTGATGACGGACACGTGGCCTTAGGCAAACGAGTCAGGGTTTCCTAAATTTTCCCAAAATAAAATATTTAGGTGGCGACTCTGTATCTGGCAAAGCAGTCCATATTTGGCACTTCTTTCAAAATCTGTTTTCTCAAAACGATTTGCCGGATTTGGACTCTTTGGTTCAGATTTAGAACTGTGACAATTTTAGATTCCTGAACTATAGTGAGCCCAATATCGAGCGGAACGGGGGGACTCGTTCCTCCCGGGGCGTTCGGGGACGTCTACACAAAGCTGTAATGAACATTCCATTGCAACCCATTCCATCGTACCAAACGTGCTCTTTGTTTGGCATAAACTAAACAAGTGCATTTATTTGAATCATATTATCTCTCTACTTTTCTGCACATCTTTTCATAAAATGTCAAAAAGGATACTTATTTAGATCATCCCCAATAACTCCTAAAGGCCTCATTAGACAACACAACTTTTAACCTAAAAGCCAAAAAATACTTAAAAACCCCAAAACCTACTATTTTACCCTATAAACCTATCTATAAAATTCAAATCACATGATGTCTACAACAGGTTTGGTAAAATGACCTTTTTATCCCTCATTTATGTCAAAACCTACAATTGATGGATTGATTTAAGCAGAGTTCAGCTGTAACACTTCAACAGACTTGTTACATCAAACAAGATGACCAAAGAGAGGGATTGGCTTCATTTAACAATGCAACACAACACCAATAAAAAAACTCTGGTTGCGTTTGGTAAAGATTTAGCCTCTGTTTGAGAAGATGGGTTGAGCTAGGTTTGGGGCTATTTTAGCCACAAAAACACAAAAATAGGATTTTTAATCCAATAAGACAAAACATCGCATTCAATCCATAATCATTACATTATTTCTCACACAAAAAGTCACAAAAGCCAAAAAGCCCTTCCCAAACGAGACTTTTTAGCACCAGGCTAAAATAGCCAAAAAGCCAAAAAGCTAATCCACTTCCCAAATGAACCTTTAGAATTATGATTTAAGAATAGAGTTGTATTTTGAGTTTGTGAGTTTTAGAATTATGATTTGAGTGTGAAAATTTTGTTTGGTTATTAGTTTTAAAAAGAGTTTTGAATTGAGTGATGTGACATATGATATTTGATTCAAAAATTTACAACTCATAATCAAACACACAACTTAAAATTCTATTCAAAGTTCATTAAAAAAAAATTTAATTCAAAATATTTTTTATTTAAACTATAAAAATAACAGGTGCCAAAAAAAAAAACTCAAACACTAGGGGTGTTCGTGGTTCAGTTTGGGATGGTTTGCAGTTTGGTTTGAACCTGCCCACATTTATATGGTTTGGGAAAAAGTCAACCCGCAACCGCCTTCAGTGCGGTTTGCGGTTTGTGCAGATAGGGTTCGCGGATGTGCGGGCGGTTACGAGCGGTTTGCAGATTGGACTTTTTTTCAAAAATTTATTTTAAAAAGCCTTTTTTTTTTCCCATTTTGTCAATATTTATTTTGGACCATTTTCCTCCCATTTTCTAAAATGCTTCAACATAAATAATTAATGAATTAAAACTTATAAAATTAAAAATACAACAAAATCAATTCGTAACCCAAATAAATCATTCAAAATCCTAAATTCATCATTAAGTTGCATTCATCATACATTCATTATTCCTATCCCAAATTAAAAAATCCTACATTGAAAATCCTACATTCTTCATTCCTAACCCAAATAAATAAATAAATAAATAAAATAATTCTTCATTAACTTACATTCATCCAAAATGCAATAAAAAAAATTAAAAAAAAATAATTAACTTACATTCATCCAAAATGCAATTAAAAAAAAAATTGTTGTCAAACTTCATTCAATTCAAACCCATGAAATAAAATAAAAACATTTCTAAGATATAAAACTTCATCATGAATCACATCCAATCCAACTTTCAAAAATTCCAATTCCATGCATCTGGTTGATGAATCATACACAAAAATAAATTGAAAAATATAAACTTTAATCTTCAATCTTCATAATTCCTTTGACAAAAAAAATTGTAAAAGAATAAAGTAATGAAAAGATAAACAAATGTCTATATATTGCATCTCAATATAGTAAGAAAATGTGTTGAGTATATGAAAAAATTGCCAATAAGCAAATGGATATTAGAGTTCAATTATAGTATCAACATTATAGGTTGAACTTTAAGATGAGCTTGACTCCAAAGTACCTAATTAACAGTCAACAAGAGAAGATTAATAAAACTTACATTAGAAAATGAACAACACAAATAAAAATGAAGATAAATAAACTCTCATATATATTTTTTTTTTGGGTGAATAAGTCAAAAATAAATTACCCGAGTCATATTGCTCAAATTCCTCCACATCATCCATTGCCTTTCAAAGAGAAATTGGAAGGTTGCTTCGAAGCTAATTTTGAGTACATACAAGAGCTTCAACCATATAAGGCAAGAGTAAACTACAAAATGGGTCAAGAATACGCCTCCTAATACTAAAAGCCGACTCCGACACAACGGTAGAAATAGGCATGGCCAACACATCCCTTGCAAGTTGCGATAACACTCTATATTTGATTGCATTCGCCTTCCAATAATCCAAAATCTCAAATGTTTGATTCTTTGCAAAATGTTCAACCTCAGATAAATATTGTTCCAATTCTGACTTAGATCCACTAGTGCATCACCCCTCCAAATAGGAATTAAATTGGGAGTCAACCAAACAATAGGGATCGTCGTCGTCATCATCTTCCACCATATGCACAACTTCACTCACACCTGGAAGTTTCTCATTTGAAGGATAAAGTGTGACATAATGGCTATACAAACAACTCAAATAACTCTTAACCTTGTCTACCATATCTCCCACCTTCTTATTATATCCAAGAAATAAATTTGAAAAACAAAACTCTAAGTATGTCATTTTTTTGGTAGGATTAAGAACAACCGCAACATACAATAACAAATTGATCTTACTTCCCTCCCCCAATACTTGCTAAACTTTTGTTTCATAGTTTTTGCCATTGTGCTCAAAGTATCATCCTCCTCCAAAATTAATTGGTTAATTTTGCTTTCAATAACAAACATTTCTTTGTAAAAAGTATTGGAAGTAACAAAGAGAGACCCCGAAAATTCTTAGTTGCAAGATAAAATAATTTTAGAAATCTCAAAAAAATTCTACATTTTTTCCAATCCAACTCATTCGGACTTCTCCTTATGCCACCATCAACATCCTTAAAATAAGGTTCAAAGTTGGAATCCACAAACTTCAAGCGGTTAAAAGCCTTCTAATACTTTTCGGCGGCCTCTAACATCAAATAGGTAGAGTTCTACCTAGTTGGTACATCTAGGCATACAAGAGCTTTTGAATCAAGTTTGAGTGTAGCTGCACACTTCTTAAAAACATCATGCCTATGAGGAGAAGACCTCACATATCTCACCGCAAGTCTAATGATGGCAATAGAATCGTCCATTTCTTTCAATCCATCACTTACAACGGGATTAAGAATATGTGCACAATAACACATATGAATAACTCATGTTGCAAAATAGTCCCCTTCCAATCTTTGGTTATCGTATTCAAATATTGAATGGTAGATTATTAAAACTAGCATTATCAACTATTAAGGTGAATATGCTATCAATGTTCCACTCAATCAAACACGACTCAATTTTCTGACCCAATGTTTCTCCTTTGTGATCCTCAACTTGTTGAAAATTTATGATTCTTTTTTGAAGTTTCCAGTTATCATCAATGAAATGAGCTGTCAAACACATGTAACACAAATTCTGAATAGATGTCCAAGTGTCCGTAGTAAAACAAATTCTACAACCCTTCATGGCCTTCTTTAACATATCCCTTTCATTCTTGAATATGTTAAGCACTTCTCTAGATATGGTTTGACGAGAGGGAATTGGTGTGAATTTGGGTTGCATGACATTACAAATCTTCTAAACCTAACACCTTCCACAAATCTAAATGGCAACTCATCAATGACCACCATCTCCGCAAGAGACCTTTTACAAGTATCAAAATTAAAAGTTATTGCTACAACCTCAACACTCTCTTCATTTTGTTTTGGTTTAAGAATTAATGTTTGTTGACCATTTGTATCCTTATTTCGATATTCTTTACAATTGGGTGTATGACTTCTCAATTTGCTAGTCCTATGAAGTCTAGAGTCAGCCAAATACTCTTTCTTGCAATATTTACATACAACTCTACACTTCCTATCGGTCCCTACAACCTTATCAAAATGATCCCAAACTGTGGATGGTGCTCTCCCTCTTCCATCCTCACTCTTTCTCTTTGGGGGTCTAGGAGGCTTAGGTTCAAGTTCGGGTTCGGCTAAGAGGGGATTCATTTGAGAATTAGAGGATTCCGGAGGTAAAAGATTGATTGCGGGAGATTGAACACTATCCTCCATTTAAACTGGATTGCACAAATTACAGATTCAATTTCATTAACATAACAGATTACAGATTCAATTTCAATAACATAACAAATTTAATAATAGATTCAATAACATACTCAATTTAATAACAGATTTAATCACCCTCTACAAATTTTTTAATAACAGATTCAATACAGATTCAGTTTAATAACAAATTTAATTTCCACTTCTAACACAAATTCAATAACAGATTTAATTCCAATACCACAGATTTAATTCCAAAAATACAGATTCAATTAAAAAAAATCAGAGAAAGAGATCTGTTTGCATAAACACAGATTCAATTTCCATATCTTACAAATCTGTTACTACAAAAAAAAAAAAAAAAAAGACAAATCTGATTGCATAAACAAATCTGGTGTGATGAGAGAGTGAGAGAGACAGATCACAGAGAGAGAGAGAGAGATTTGATATGTTGCAAAAAAAATCAAAGATCGAGGAGAGAGAGAGAGAGAGAGAGAGACAGAGACAAAGAGACAGGGACAAAGAGAGAAAGGCTTACTTGAGAGGTTGATCGGTGAGACGAGAGAGTGAGGTCGATCAGTCGATCTTGCGATGAGAGAGAGTCGATCGGTGAAGATGCAAAATGAGAGAGTGAGAGAGTGATGAGATAAGAGAGTGAGGGAAACAGATTAGAGAGAGAGAACTAATATGTTGCAAAAAAAAAATTCAAAGATCGGAGAGAGAGAGAGAGAGAGAGAGAGAGAGAGAGAGAAAGGCTTACTTGTGAGGTCGATCAGAGCGATGAGAGAGTGAGGTTGATCGGTCGATCTTGCGATGAGAGAGAGTCGATCGGTGCTGATGAAAAACGAGAGAGTGAGAGAGAGACTGATGAGATGAGAGAGTGAGGGAGACAGATGAGAGAGTGCGTAGCAGTGTGTTTTTGAGTTTGAGAGATAGATTAGGGTTTTAACTAGTTTTGTTTGTTATAGATGAAGTGAAGATGAACGGTCTAGATTTGAAATATATATATATATATATATAAAGGTTAATGCGAGCGGGTTAGGCGAGTGTGGTTCAAACCCGCAACCCGCCCGCAACCTAAAAATCAACCAATATCCAAACCGTACCCGACCCTAATGTGTTTGCGAAACTATCTATACGTGTGCGGGTCGGATCGAGTAGGGCACTTTGGACGGGTTGGATAACCCTATGCCCAGCCCTAATGAACACTGTTCCGATCAACTGGTCGGACATTTGGGAGGATGACAGGGTAGACCCAAAATTCAAAAATCCTCTACTTTTCGGAATGGAGGAACACAAAAGAGATAGAGTGGCTAAACAGGAAAGAGAAATATGTTTTGAAATGTGTGGTGGAATCACAATTCCAAAACTCCATCCAAATAATGCATGCAAATGGAGGGGTGGAATTAAGTTTTCAAAGCTGCACCAAACACAGTCTCTATTTTTTTTATGTCAAAACCAATAGAGAGGAATACAAAAATAATAATTGAAGCGAACAAATTATTTATTTATTTTTTGCTCTTCATTTGGTTTTTGAATTGAAATTTTGAGTGTGGAGTTATATTTTGAAAAATAAGTTTTCAAATGATTTTTTTTTTTTTTTTTTGGAGTAAACTTGTTTGGTTATAAGTTTCCTCAAGAGTTTTAAAAAAAAAGTTTTGAGTTATATTTTCCAATAATTTATTTTAACTATTTACAAATTTTCTTAATTTTATTCAAGAGTTGGGTACATATTTTTTGGCCAATACAAAAATCATAACAAAATTTGGCCAAAAATTTGAAAATATTTTTTTCGAATAAAATTAAATAAAAAAGATTTTTCTTCATAAATAGTAGACGAAAAAAATATTTCTTGAAAAAACAAGATTCCACAAAAGTAGAAAAAATTTAATTTGAAAGAACAAAATTAAAATTATAGTTTTTTTACTTTTTTTGGGGGGGGGGGGGAATAGAGTAGAGAGTTTGGTTATGAGTTTTGAAAAGAATTTTTGAATGGAGTTTTAAAATGTTTATTTTGAATGAAATTTTGAAAAAAATTTAGTTATGAATTTTAAAAAGAAATTTTTAAAAAAATTTTGAATAAAATTATTACATTCCAAAAATTAGAACCTGGATAAAATTGTAACACATAAACTGACAAGGATTTTTTGGGAATAAAAAAATGGTGAAGTCCAATCTTTATGGTTTCTCAACAACGGAAGTCCCACTTGATGCATCCCATTTCAGTCTACCTTGGCAATTTACCTATATTTTGATTTCATAAAATATTTTATTTGACGTCTTTTTTTTAAAAAAAGTCAAAAAATTGTCCTCAATCATGTCAGTGTTTTTTTATTTCATATTTTAGTTAAAAAGTCAAAAAATTATTAAAATAACATATTTTAAATGAGGCCTAAATACAAGTATAAAACTCAATAACTAAAACTAAATCACCATAAATCTAGAAATCACCATTTCAAACTCTAAAAATGTAAAACATTAAATTAAACCTTTTAAGAGAGATATTCTTACCAATTAAAGGGATATTTGAGATGATTTAAATAAATATACTTTTTAACTTTTTATAAAAATATGTAAAGAAAAATAAAAAAGTGATGTGACCCAATAAGTGTAGTTATCTAAATAAGTACACTTATATAGTGTATGCCAAATAACCCCTAAAAAGCCTCTAATCTCTCAAGAAAGAAAAAAAATATATATATATATATATATAATCCAAGCTTTGATCCTTTAAGAGGTTAAGAAAAATTTAGAATTGGAACTTTTTTTCTGCTATTTTCGAAGAAAGAGGAGTGGGCAATTGGAGTTTTTTCCAACAAGGTAAGATGGCCGGCCGTGGTAGAGATGGTGGGTTGAGGTGGTGGTATAAGGTTGGAGCAAAGGTGGGGTGTTTGGCCAACAAGAAAGTAAGGGAAAATAAGAGAAAGGTAGAGAGAAGTTAGAGAGAGAAGAATGAAGACAAAATGAAATAAAAATTTGCATTTTTTTTTTTTTTTTTTTGAAAGGTGGTGTTTGGTCACACCTACAATTAAGTTTGGAATTGGGTTTAGATATCCTAAGTGAAGTTTAATTTGGGAGCGTGTTTGACTCTAGATAAATGTTGAATATATTATGGGTCCCTTTTTTTGGGGTTATAGGAAATGAGATTGGATTAAGATGGATGTTGGGTCCACTAATATTGTGTTTGTTTACAAAATAGGAAAGGAGATTCACAATACTTTGGAACTATGATAGGGCTTCATGGATGGGATTAGTAGTTCTCCATAAGAGACGATAATAGAAAAACAATGAGGTACTTACGTGTAGGTCCTAATAAGTGGACTTATTGTCTAATAGGTTCTATAGAAAAAATTTGTCATAAAAAAGGTCACTAATTGTAAGTTTTAACGACAATTTATAAAAATCATGACAACAAGAGTCACTAATTGTCAATTTTTAGTGACATATATAAAAAAATTATTTTTAGCAACAATTTTACCAAGATTTATTTTTTATAGGAGAATGGGAATTAAGTCCAACTATTAGGACCTATTGGTAGTTTATCCTAATATTTATACCAAAAAAAATTATATTAAAAAGATAAAATAGTATCCCAAAAAAATATATTTATGAAGTATAGTTTTTAATATTAAAATATGTAATGCATTTATTAGTTGTATAAATCCAAATTTGATAGTAATGCGATAAGGGTATTTATAAAATTTTACATAATTAATCTTATTTCTATCTATAAAAAACAGACAGAAACTATTATTGATCTAATTTTTATCAAATAAACACAATTTTTTTTAATCGCTCATTAACAATCTCAGTCAACCAACCTTTAAAAACAAGCATGCCGTATATATATATATATATATATATATTTCTTCTTCTATTCATTACTTACTGTACCGGCAAAGAAAAATCACGTACTTGTTGATAAAGAAATCTAACGAAGAAGATGATCAGCACCACTATGCGATCGTTATCTGCAAGAAAAAAACCCCTAACCTTAGTTGGGGGCCCTCCGACGCCCAAGTCAGTCCTCCAATATTATCGAAATATTTAATGGACTAATTCATAGAGAGAAATTGCGTACCTCAATCCATGAGAGTGTTGCCTATTTATAATATTCAATGACTTACTTAGCAAGTTGTTTGAATGTGTCACGCCCCACTTTTTATTACTCGAAGTCATTACCAAATTCATTAACTTAATTCAATTTCAAGGATAACATGTGGAAATAAACTCATACATTCAATCTGTAGAAGTGATTAACAATACTCTCATTCGTATGCAAAGTAAATATTACATGAACATACTTAATAAATTGCCCCTGGGGCTTACATCACATAAGGTACAAGAAGAAGGGTGTAACCCTTTTACAACAATGGCATTCCGCCCACATAAGAGAGGCCCCGTGGCCAACAAATCAGAAGACCCAAATCTTGCAGCACATTCTGCTCAACACCTGAAAAAGATTCAACAACGTGTGATGAACATATAGTCCAGTAGGGAACTCAACATGGCCCTCAACAATAACAACATACAGATAGCTATGATCATGAACACCCATTCTCATGCTAGAATAGTAATGTGACAGTTTATACAAAATATACATAAGTATGAACTTTTCTTGAAAACAACCATTTCAATCAACGCCATAGGCGATTCAATTTTCTTTTCCTTTTCATTAATCCCCGTTCCCGATCTTTCACAACATTAACAATACCTTAGGAAATAATTTCACTAAGCCCACTACACTCTTCCATTTTCCAAATATACACGGATATGCTTTTCAAAATATATGTTTCTTTAAAAAGTCCGTTCTCCTTCACACTTTCCAAAAGACAAATATGACATTTTAGCTTTTTCCCGATACAATCAATTATAAACATGCACTGTTATAAAAAGGAGATAACAACTCACCGATATGCACAAGATAAACCAATGAGGCAACTCGCCCCTCCAAAACCACAATCAACACAATCCATGATATTCCCTAACACACTGAAATATCAACAACAAACTTTGCTCTACTAGCTATGCGCATAGTAAGCCAAAGATACACCTCTCACAACAACATACCAGTTTACCAGGCGCTAGCTGGAAGGGTGTGGAACCTTAGATTCTCAGCGCAGTCAGTTTACCAGGCGCTAGCTGGAAGGTAACGGTACCTCTGATTATCAGCGCAGGGTATAACACCACCAATCAAAATGCAACAGGGCATAACCAACATGTACAACATATATACATAAACTATCCAAATACAAACAATGTGTTAAAGTATATGAACACATAGGTGTGTGGAGTCCATCCCCCATCTTCTCATGCACACTGGAGTACAACCCCTCTCTCCTCCCTAACAAGTATACATATATAATGCATCTCAATATTTCATCACATAAGATGTTCAATTAACAATGGTGTAATGCATACACGACTATTCAACACAACCACGTCATCCTCCACCGATGACCAAGGACAAAACCTCTAGATGCAAATATTTAGTACATCTATTAAAGACTCAATTACTATGAGACCACAAACCCGACAACAACATTAACATGGTAGTTCAAGATACAATTCCACACATGTGTGTTCAACACTCATGAAACAACAATCCAATTTTCATACGTATTTCAAAATACCTTTCCCATTTCACAAAACAAGTTCCATATCCCTTTTGTTTTCACAAAATCAACTCCGTCTCTTTTGTCGTTACAAAACCAAATTTATTCCTTTGTTTTACAAAACCACTTCCATTGATAATAAAGTCATAACTCACATTAGTCCACTACATTCATTTCAAATCATTCCAAAGCCAAAGTTAATCCCTTATGCATTAACACCTTCACCCAACCCACATCAACACTAGAGATTTACAATATAGATTCACTATCCTCCATTTTAATTTATCAATCAAAATATGATTTAGGGCTTTTTCTTCTATCAACTACAACATGCTAATTTACACTCCAATTAGCCCAAAACATCCATCAATGACAACATAACCATTTTCCAACACCCAACCCTAGGTTCCTTCTCATGATTTCAAACAAATCCAACATGGATATGATTTTTATGCAATACAAAATTACCACATGTCTATCTATAGACGAAGTATTAAAAAAGAACAAGGAGAATCCCTACCTCAAATGGAGAACTCAAATAGAGAAGATGACCCGAAATCAAAGTGCTCCAAATCTCAAATTTCTTGGATCACAACGAAGTCCTCGACGATCAACACACTTCTTACAAAGGCCCAAGGTGAGGAAAACACTCTAGCTAGATCAATCCTAAGAGAGAAGTTCGGTTTTAGAGTGAGGTGCTCTCCAATGGAGGTTTTGAAAAAGTAAGAGAGAGAAAGGAAATCAAAAAGTGATCAAAAAGGTGATTTCACGGACTGATATAAAAACAGGTCCGCTCGAGCGTACAACACCCCGCTCGAGCGTCAGACACAGGTTCACGCTCGAGCGTCCAAAGATCCGCTCGAGCGCCGGATGCACTCTCCCAGAATTTTTTGCAGACGACCAAAATGCTGAGAGGAGGAAATTCACGCTCGAGCGTCCCAACTGCCGCTCGAGCGGAAAGGCAACAACAAAAACCCGCTCGAGCGTCAAATCGCCGCTCGAGCGTAGAGACCAAAACCTGGGCAAAAATTCTAAGTTTTAAAACACAACCAACTTATTCCCAACTTGCCCAACACAACCCAAAACTCTAACACAAAGAGTAAGGGATAGAAATGAGGATAAAACAACAACGAATCTACGGAACCGAGTCCGGATTACAGTTAAACAATAACAGGGAATACCGGGATCGCTATAGAATGTTTCAGAAGTTCTATGCCCAACAATCTCCGACTGTTCAAGACTTCTATATCGATGAAATTTCATATCCCGATGAGCTTTATATAACATAAAACACTAATGCAGTGTTTGATAAATATTCGACAACTGTCATACATGTGATAATCCGTAACCATACTAAGTGGCAATGCCTAGACCCACATAATTCTTATGGTTATTTTTATTCCCTCTCAATTGCCCCCCAAGCTTTCATTCTCTTTGAACCCAGTGAAAGAGTTAAAGCTTTCCATTGTTCTGATAAAAATAGCTGTGTTATATTGCCTAGCTAGAACCATACATGGGTACTAGGGCTTATGTCAAAATACCTAACCTTGTTAGGACTTATTCTGAAAATGCCTTGTTATGACTTATTCTAACAATGCCTAACCTCGTTAGGACTTATTCCGAAAATGCCTTGTTAGGACTTATTCCAAGAATTCCTAAACTTGTTAGGACTTATTCCGAAAATGCCTAACCTTGCTGGGATTTCTTTTAAGAATGCCTAATCTCATTAGGACTTATTCCGAAAATGCCATAGTAGGATTTATTCCAAAAATGCCTAACCTCATTAAGACTTATTCCGAAAATACCTAATCTTATTAGGGCTTATACCAAGAATGCCTAATCTTGTTAGGAACTACAAAAAAAAACCAATTGACTTATTGGCAAGCAAAACCCGCTCGGTAAGGAATCCCACTGTTGGACAAACCACCAACTTACTCTACAAAAAATTTCAAAGTTTGTCAAACCTGCCAACCCACTTTGCCAAGCAAAACCCGCTTGACAAAGATTTTTCAAGTTGGTCAAACCTGTTAACCTACTTTATTGAGCAAAACCCGCTCTACAAAGATTTTCGAAGTTGGTCAAACCTACCAATCTACTTCGCTAAGCAAAACCCGCTTGACAAAATTTTTTTAAGTTGGTCAAACCTGCCAACCTACTTTTCTCAACAAAGATTTTCAAAATTGGTCAAACCTGTCAATCTACTTCACCAAGAAAAACCCGCTCAATAAAATTTTTTCAAGTTGATCAAACCTACCAACCTACTTTGCTCGACAAAGATTTTCAAAATTGGTCAAACCTGCCAATCTACTTCATCAAGCAAAACCTGCTCGGCAAAGATTTTTCAAGTTAGTCAAACCTGCCAACCTATTTTGTTCGACAAAGATTTTCAAAATTGGGCAAACTTGCCAATCTATTTCACCAAGCAAAACTCGCTCGATAAAGATTTTTCAAATTGGTCAAATCTGCCAACTTATCTTTTGTCCAAACCAGCTTGGCAAAGAGATAAAATTTGTAACCAAAGGGTAGCATAATTCATATTGCCTCCATGATCCATAAAGCGCGAACTCTATCTCAACATATTTGACCTAAATAATAGTCTTTATCCACGTTTGATATAAAAACTCATATTTTTCAGATAATAAAAATATGATATAATAATTTGATCTTCCATGTTTTCGTGGTTGGAATAATAATGCATAAACTCCATGCTCCATAGATAAATCAAAATTCAGCACAATAAAATATCTTCATCCGCAGAGTAATAATGCATAAAATCCATACTCCACAAATAATAAAAATTGAATATAATATCTTGGCTAGGAAGCCACTGCCTTTTTGTAAGGACTCATAAGCCATGCTTCGATTTGTTCGTTATTCAGCCATATTCCGATTTATCTACTCTTCTGCCCCCTGACTTCAGTGTGATGTAATCACGGTAAAAGTTTTCATGACTTCAGCAATTTAACTTCCAAAGCTCAGTTGTTGCTTGTCTTCTTATAAGTATATACAGTAATTTCTTCCCTGTTTGCTTGGGCAATCAGGTGACTCAATTGCCCAACCAGGCTGAGGTTGCTGGGTCTAGTTATTGAGAAGATATTTCTTTCTTGCTTATCGACCATGTAACAAGGAATTCGTGCATATTAATTCAAACTTTATTTGCCAATTGCTTGGTTGGACCGAGCTAAATGCGAATTTGGCTATATCATGCAATGACTGTCACTGGGATAATTCTAACCACAAAACTAGATTCTCGTGGAAATCTTGACACATACAGTACTCATACGATATCATCAATCTTGTTTTGCCTATGAGGTCCCAGATTATATAATAGGCCAAAACCATTAATAAAACAAAATATTCTTTCAAAACAGAAAAGAGTGGAAGTAATTTGTCATCAAGCTAATGGTTGGAGTATTATAGTCAAATATCACGTTAAGAGCAGCTTATCTACAGGAGCTTATCTTTTTCGTTGAATTCTATTGCTTTCCACAGACGGCCCCAATTGTACAGACATTAAAAAAAAATACCATATTTGATGATAAAGAAATCCAACAAAGAAGATGATTAGCACCATCACGCAATTGTTATCTGCAAGACAAAACACCCCAGCCGTAGCCAGGGGCCCTCCGACGCCCAAGTCAGTACTCTAATATTATCAAAATATTTAATGGACTAATTCATAGAGAGAAATTGCGTATCTCAACCCATGAGAGTGTTGCCTATTTATAATATTCAATGACTTACTTAGCAAGTAGTTTGAATATTTCAGAAGTTCTATCCTAAACAATCTCCGGTTGTTCAGGAATTCTATATCGATAAGATTTCATATCCTGATAAGTTTTGCATAACATAAAACATTAATGCAGTGTTTGAAAAATATTCGACAACTGTCATACATGTGATAATCCGTAACCATGCTACGTGGCAATGCCTAGACCCACATAATTCTTGTGGTTATTTTTATTCCCTCTCACTTACAATTTGCAAGATCTGCAGATAGGTGAGCAAAAAGATAAGGTGAGCTATTCTTTGCTTAAATTATTGTTGTTTTGTCTCATCCTTCGTTTAAACAAACCACTATAAACTTCCACATCAAAACTGATTGATAGTTATTGCTTCATTTCTCTTACTTCATGGGTTGATCATGTTCTGTTTCAATTTGATAAATACACTTTGCAAAAGCTAATAGCTTTCAATTTTTTTTACTGTTAAGGTTTGGTAAGACATTAAGCTATGCAAAGCTGAGGAAAATTGATTTGGAAATTCTTGTGAATCTTGTTGGTGACAAGGAAAGATATTTAAAATCTCGCATGGTGCTAAAATCTTGGGATTTTAGAGGTATCTCTTTTTATTTTGCGGACTTATTTATTTAAATTATGTGCTCTTTAAGTTTCTGTGAATATTTTCGTAGATCTTCATAGCATCAATACAGGATTGAAGCGAAGTGTTGCCTCCTTCATATTTTTTCTCGTGTTTCTGCAGAATTTTCTTTTCTGTACTCCCTTCATTCAAAGTTGAATATCTCTATCTCACCATGACTCTAGATTGAGTAAGATTAATGGTGTTGGAATTTTATCGTTCATATCTAGATCGGGTTATTCTTGACATCGTTTGAGAGGTAAAAATCTACCTAAGAACTTTTTTCCTTTTCAAATCAAGCTCCTTGAATCATAAATTTAGGTATGAATTTAAAAAAAGAAAAAAGAAGAAAGAAAAAAAAGAAAAGGAAAAGGTGAGACAATTGTTAATAAAGTATAAGTTATTTATTTATTTTTTTTTTTTTTCATTTCTCTTTTATTTTTAAATTTCTATTGAAATCTATATCCAAATATAGTGTTATTTCTTGTTTGAAATTTGCATTCATTCAACGAAAGCTATGTTAGTGTATGTTTTACATTGACGGTATGAATATGGGTGTAGTTATGTGTTTTGGATTGAATAATACTAATATATACTCAAAATTTTATTGGGAAATTTATTAGGAAATTTTATATTCTAAGTCTTATTATTTGGATATTTGATTCACGAATCATAATTTTCATATTTAATATATTTTTTGAACAATTGTACACTTACAAATATTTTTTAAATCCTTAATAACTTAGTGATGTGAACATTCATATATGACTATGTGAATATTCACATTACGGTACATTCACATGGTTAACTTTAATGCGTATTACCCTATTATTATTAGGGATATTTTAATAATTTTGTCATTCATACAACTTATTAAAATATAAAAAAATAATTTAAACTAAATATAAGTAGATAAAAAAAATTATAAATAAATATCTCAATTTTATTCAACATTATTTAAATTTATTTTATGCATGGACCTAAAAAACACCTCTTGAATCTCCATTACAGGTTTGAAATATGGACAAATTTCTTATTATTTTTTGGACAGTAGCTTTAGTGGTCCTGGACCTCCTTAAACTTAAATATTAAGATATACAAGTACTAGTGTATGCTCGTACACGGTACAATTAATGATGAGATTAAAATATAATTAAAAATAAATTATGAAATTAAAATGTAATGTATCAAATTCGTTCTTAAAAATTTAAGATCAAAATATAAATATAGATCCAGTTTCAACTTTTAAATGAATTTTGTAAAATTACTTGGATAAAAATGCACCCAATAAAATTAATGTAAAAACTAAAAAAAAGTAATTTATTGTAAGAATATATCTGGTGGGTTTTGTCACGGAGGTGGATAAAAAAGTTCTGTTAAAAAAAAAAAACCTCTTTATTTAGTCTTTAAACAAATCACATCACCTTCATTTTCTCTCCTCTCTCCCACTTGCCTTGTGAAAGATTTCATTTTAACGGAACTCAATTTAAATTTTGAGTTCAAATTTGTCTAACCCAAAAAAACAACATTTTCTACAAAAATCACCTTTTTTTTTTTTGTGAAAATGATAGTTATGTTTTTTAATAAACACAAACATTTCTATGATGTTACGTTTTTTTAATAAATGTAAACATTTTGTTTTCATTTATTTATTTATTTAAACTTTGAGTTCAACTTTGACAATCAAAATTTTTTTTTGCCACAAATATCTTTTAACATATGATTTATGGTGAGATAAAATTATGATTTATGTTACAAAAATTTTAAGATATTATAAATTTTATTGTACCAATTGGTGAATTGAATAATACAAAATAAAACATTGGGGGGTTTCGACAAGCTCACGTGCCGTCACACATTGCTCGAAGCCATGCGTGCATTACTGTTTTGCAACAATGATTGAGACCCCATTTTTTTGGAGAATCATTGATGGTGTGAGCTCCACACATACATGAGTGGATTCCACATATACATCAATAATTGATATCTAAAGGGAATTGTGGAGTCTCAAAAAAAAGGGATCCCAAACATTTTTCATTGGGTCTTGTACATTAAACTCTTTGCTTCCAGCCAAGGTTTTGAAAATCGGACCGGCCGGTTCGACCGGTTGAACCGTCGACCAGTCGGGATTTCGGTCCGGATATACCCTCTGAACCGGTCAAAACTAAAAACCAGCCTATTTAGAGAGAATCGGAAAAACTGGCGGTTGAATCGGCGAACCAGGCTTTTTTTTCTTTCTTTGTTATTTTATATATATATATATATATATAATATAAGAATATAAAAAAAAATTAATTTGAAACTCTCTTTCGAGGGTCTCCTCTTGTGAGGAATCCCATTAAGGGCTTAATGAAATTATTGTGAAAGTCTTCACCTATTTATAAGAAAAAAATTCTTTCAAAAAAACTTAAGAAATTCATGTGGGATTCAATCAAATGTATTGGAGGAAATATTGAAATTTTGACATCCCTCCAAAATTTTTGCTCTCCTTTCAATCAAATTATTTGAATTAAAATCATATGAAGGGAATATTAAATTTTTGATTTCCCCTTCCAAAATTAAAATTAATAATATTTTAAAATATATTATTATATTTTTCAGTAAAAAAATATTAGGACAAATATTTAAGATAATTTAATATTTTTAATTTATATTTTTATTATTTTTATTTTTATTTAAATATAATTTTAATATATTTATTACGTCACGGTTCAATTCTGGTTCAGCCTGACGGTTGAACTGATGACCTGTCCATCCGATTTCTTTTCCGGTTCGCCCATCCGTCCAGTTTTTAAAATATTGCTTCCAGCAAAGAGTTGAAGCTTCAACTTTTCAAAAGTTGGTGGGACAAAAGTTGATGTAAATATGATGAGACAAAAGTTGGTGAACAATTTAAAGAAAAAATAATAATAATAATGGGATAAGATGATTGAGTTGCATAATATATATATATATATATTTAAGTGGGAATAGCCGGGGTTATAGAAATAAAAATAATGACCTGTGAGAGACATGCCCAGATGGGTTGAAGAAAGAAAAAAACAAAACGAAAAGGTTGAAATATTAAAAAAGTGTAGTGGATTTGAAAGTGGTAGGGCATCTCTTGGTGCTTGGGTCTTAACTTGGATGGATAGAAAAAAACAAAGGATCCGTGAGAGAGAGAATGAGATGAGTGTGATTAAAAAAAAGAAAAAATTGAGAAGAATGATGGTTTAATTAATCAATTGTGAAGGATGTGTTGTGATTAAAAAAAAAAATTATGGATTTGAGGGAATGAAAATTTGAGAGAGAGAAAATGAGATAGGGAGCAAACAAGATAGGTTTAATAAAATGTGGTGATGTACATGGAAAGAGATTAGATTTCAAAATTAGATTTCAAAGAGAAAAGAGAGAATGGGAACAAAGCCATTTTCATTTGGCTGGACGAACAGCCATTGAAAAAGAGAGATGATAAATGAGGGCAAGAGGAGATGAGAGGCGATGGTGGTGGGGTGGTTGGTGATCGTGATAGTTAGTGAGGACGTTGCGATAGGAGAGACGGGGACAAAGAGGTGAGAGGCAGAAGAGAGAGAGGTTTGGGCGTAGATGTTGAGGTGAGAGAGAGAGAGAGAGAGGGGGTTTGGCAGAGTGATGATTTAAGAGGAGAGAGAGTGAGCATTTGGGCGAAAAATGAAGACATCTCAATCATTGAATTTTGGATAGGACAATCTGAAACATTGAAACAAAATGTATCTCTAATATATTTTAGATATTTTCAAAAACCTTCTTGCCATATTAGGTTTCGTTTGAGATATGTGTTGGTTTTTTGACTTTTTGGCCTGAGGCTAAAAAATTTCGTTTGTGATTAACTTTTTGATTTTTGTGAGAGAAAAAAAATTAAAAGATTATAATTTAGATGTGACATTTTGTCTTATTGACTTTTTAGTCTATTTTAATTTTTTATGACTATTTTAACTATAAATCCAACCCAACCAATATGCCAAATGAGTGCTATATAAATTTTAAGAATTATCAAGTTTTAGAAGGCCACCATAAGCTCTATGTTTAAGACTCGAATAGTTCACTTTTAAGTATTTTTGTGTAGATAATTTTTTAAAAAGAAAATAAATTTATTGATAAAACGTAGTCACATAATTCTTGTATATTTTTTTTTAAAAAAATAATTAATAACAAACATGATTTTAAAAATACATCATTAATTATTTAAAGATGGATACATTAAAATTATGTAATTATATTTATTGAATCAATATGATTTTTTTAAGAATAATCTAAGCAGATTTACCTAAAAATAAATAATTTAAATTAACCAAACGAAACTTCAGACGGACTCACAAACCAAAAATTTGACGGTCTATTCCTATAATCCTTTAGATGACTAGAGAGATGCGAAGGGATATGTACAGAAGCATATTTTGAACATTTATTTGTTTGGGAAGTTTGTGGATTGGATTTTTTTTTTATTTTTTATATTAAAAGACAAAATTTTTGCAAAATCAAAAAAACCAAATTTAAACAAAATATCACATCCAACCCCATAATCATTTTACTTTTTCTCTCACAAACATCACATTCAACCACAAAAAAAATTAACTACCTTCCCAAACACCAAAATTTTTTTATCCAATAATATCCTATAACTAAAAAAACCTATATAAAAACTCACTTCCCAAACACTCACATTGTAATAGTCTAACATAAAATGTTATTATATTAGGAATGTAATTCAAATTGAATAAGTTTTAAGGTTAAACTGCACTCTCTTTGTTTGAAAAATCTTATCTTCTTTGATTCCACTTTTTTAAATTTAATTTTTTAGAAATTGAATTTTTTGTTTTTCCATTTTTTTTTTGTTTTTAATAATTTTTTTTAATCTTTTAAGTAATTGTTTTACTTTTTAGATACACTTAATATAAATAAAATTAAAAAGTATAATATTTATATAAAAAAATCTATAAAAAATTCATTCAATACCAAAAATAAAAAAAGGGTAAATTACACTGTCACCCCCTGAGGTTTCTATTTAATACAGATCCATCTCTCATGTTCGCATGTTTGAAAAATTACACTTACTTTCCTGTCAGATTAAAACGACATATTTGTCCCTTAGCTTTTACACCTATGAAATGATAAAATAATGCTGATATTTTGTTCATGTCATTGGAAGAGAAATAACAATAATTTTCTTTGGTTTTAACTAAAACAAAAAAAAAATTAATTTTTTTTTGTTTTTCGTGTTTTTTTATTTTTATTGAATTTTTTAAATTTTTTAATCAATTTTTTTATTTTTTTATTTTTTAGATATACCTAATCTAGATATACTTAAGAAGTATAATATTTTGTGATTTTTTTTTTTAAATTCACCAAATACAAAAAGATACAATAATACAAAAATTCAATAATACTGTAATAAATGTGAATGACGGTGTTTGGTAATACTGTAATAAATGTGGGTGAATAGACGAGAAAAAAAAAATGATGTTGGAAATAAAAATGAAAAATTCTATTCATATATAAAAAGTTATACAAAAAATATCATAAAAATGTTGTGATAGTGATATTTTTATAAATATAAATAATGTAAATGTTGTGTTAGTGATATTGTTGTAAATATAAATAATGTTTATGAGTGTTTCGTTTTAAAGTGAAAGGTCACCATCAAACTATATCATTGTGTTTGAAAATTTTATATAAAATTTATGTTTGTATATCATCGGTCAATAAGAATATGTTCAGGTAGAATTTAATGATAAAAAATTGTAGAATGTAATCTTGATGATAGGAAGAAGTAATAGTAGGAAAAAGAGTAAAATGGTCATTTAAGAAATTTTAGTGCATGACATCAGCAATCCAGGGAGCAATTTGTAATAAGATTACAATTATCTCAAGAGGGGAATGTAATTTTTCAAACGTGAGGGGAGATCTGTATTAAACAAAAATCTTAGGGGGTGTCAGTGTAATTTACCCATACAAAAATATGAAAATTCAGTATATTTTCATATTCTTATGTATTTATAGATTTTTTTAATATTTTCTTACTTTCTTACAAATATTTTATTTTTTTAGGTACATCTAATTACTTAAAATATTAAAAAAATTCATTAAAAATAAAAAATAAAAAACTCAATTTTAATAAAATTGAATTTAGAAAATTAGAGTCAAACAAATTTGTTAGAATAAATTCATATTAGATCAAGTCCATATAAAAAGATTTTCAAAATTTAAGTCCCTTAGTTATTAAATTGGGAGCTAGTTTCTTTTCCGATCCATAATTTGGATTGGAAATCATTGTTCGGGACTATGGATCCTACCATGGTTTTATTCCAATGTCGAATTATTCATTTTGTTAGGTACTTCATGTACATCACTCGCACAAAAAATTAGATTGATTCGATAATCATTTTTTCGCTTTTGAAATAAACAAAAAAAAAAAAAAAAACAAACAAACAAATGATTTATTTTAAAAATACAATTGTAGTCCATTTTTTTTTTTTTTTTTGTTGACAAACATGATAAATTGAATAAGTTACGATTATTGAATCAACTTAATTATTTTTTAAAAAAAATGATATAGACAAAGTGTCCGACAAAATGAATGATTCGAATAATTGAACCTGTTAGAATAGTATATAGAGAAAGAGAAAATAATATGTATTGTATTCAATGAATTAATCCTATACAATAGAAGGTCTGTATATATAGGCTGAGAAAGAGTATCATACTAGAAATCTAACTATGAGAAACAGTATCCTACAAGAAACCTAACTATAGCTATTTCCAAATATATCTAGGAAATCAATACCTAATATATCTAGGAATATATACTTTATATACATTAATATCCCCCCTCAAACTCAAGGAGTATAAACTTCTTGAGTTTGGAGAGAGAAACTAAAACATGAAATAACACTAAATAAAATAAAAAGCAAATAGATTGCAAAGTTTGAACGGGAGTGTAATGGCGCTTGAGATATATCAAAGGCCGGAGCTAATGCTGGGAGACAGTTCATGGTCATGCCGGACCGTTATAGGAACTGGTCGAAACTAATGCCGGGACAGTTTAAGGTTATGCCGGACCGTTGTAAGAACTGACTGTAATCAATGTAGGGACCGTTTAAGGTCGTGCCAGACCGATGTTAGAAGCTAACCAGAATCAATGTCGGGACAGTTTAAAGGGGTTATGCTAGACCGATGTAGAGAACTGGATGTTGGGACAGTTTAAAGGGGTCATGCCAGACCGTTGTAGAGATTTGCAAACTGGAATCAATGTTTGGACAGTTTAAAGGGGCCATGCCGGACCGATGTAGAGAACTGGATGTTGAACTAGCAAGCGTGGCACACACATGACTTACGACGTGGTGCTGAACGATGATGGCAATAGAAGACTGAGTGCGCCAGGGGGCAGCCTGGATGGTGCGCTATGTGGTGTGCCAAGAAACGACTTAGAGAGTGCGCCAAAAAGAGGTAGCTTAGAGAGTGCGCCAAGGAGATGGCTTAGGTAATGTGTCAATGGGGTGGCTTAGAGAGTGCGCCAAAGGAGAGCAACTTGGATTGTGCGCCAGAGGGGGCGGCTTGGGGTTGTGCGCCAAAGAGGGCGGGTTAGGTGGTTCACATGGTATGTCACCATGCTCACCATGATATAGGGATAATACCCCCCTCAAACTCAAATAGGTTTGAAGATAAAAACCTATTTGAGGTTGAAATAGAGTGAAAGATAGAGTGGAGTTGAAGTGCACACAAAAAAAAAAATAAAAAAAAAATGATAGAGATATTTGAGGTAGACATAACTTAGTGGATAGAGGAAGAGATTACCATGAAGTGATACTGAAAGAAAAATATGACAGCGAAATAGGTTGAGGTCCAGCGGGCGGCCAATGCAAGGTTGCCGCCTGTTAGTAAGGCGAAGAATACCAAGAGCTTAACCTATAACTTTGATACCATGTTAGAATAGTAAAAAGAGAGAGAGAAAAAAAAATAATATGTATTGTATTCAATGAATTAATCATATACAATAGAAGACCTGTATATATAGGCTAAGAAAGAGTATCTTACTAAAACCTAACTATGAGAAAGAGTATCCTACAAGAAACCTAACTATGGCTATTCCCAAATATATCTAGGAAATCAACTCCTAATATATCTAGGAATATATAGCATATATACAGTAACACAACTGATACACTTGATGCACACTTCATGGTCTCGAACAGTTTCATGCAATCTAGATTATGAACTAGAGACAATTCATCTCCTTTAAATTTTGAGAGGTGAGATCCATACTTTATACGTTTTTTCCTCACGCCTCAAACTTATCCCAAATCTTTCCATGAGCCGTCTTTCTAGTCTTGATTAATCTACCAACTCGATCAATGCTCATACACTTGTTACTCTATATCCAAATTAAAAATGCTAGAAACACCAAATATTTTACTAAATTTTTTACAAAATATTCATATTAGATGGGTCTCACATAAGGGTGGATCTCACCCCCTCATGTGGTTAAATCTCTGGTAAACTTTTTTGTATGGCTAACATTGCTCACTGTGCTAAAATCTTAGAATCTCAGTCATATCATTTTTATTTTTTTTTTAATTCTGCAAACTTATATCTTTGAAGGGAATGATTTGTCTCATGTTGAAATTTTAACTGGATCACATAGTCGAGATTTTTTATCGACCAAAGTTAATCAACGAAGGTCTCTTACTAGTCAAAATTAATGAAATGATTCAACTGGACCAAGAGCTAGAATACTGGGCCAAGGAATTTCATAAATTTCATTAAAAAATCATGTCATTTGGTCCATGGTGAGGAAAATTGTTGATCTATAGTTTTTATGATACTAAATACATAGTTGCATTGTCATGAATTTCCTTGGCCTTGATATGCCTCGAAATAGATCTATTCGTTATTTTTCAATAGGTCTATTTGTTGATTTATTTATTTTTTATTTTTTTTTCATTTTTAACTTTGATCTCTTTTTAAATTTCTTGAAAAGACGAATACAAAAATATTGATTTTATTAAAAATTGATATATATTGTTAAAGTTATAATATTTTAAATTTTTTTTAACACTACACATAAAAAAGGTAAATATGTCAAAAAAATTCTTTGCCATAAAATGTTTAGACTTGCCAACCAGAAAGTGTTTTCCTACATTTATTCATTTTTCTTGTGATTGTGTAATAACTAATGTAAGTAAATTTCTCTTTTATAAAAATTAAATTTATTTTGTTTGATACAATTTTTTTAATCTCGTTTTGCTACATTTGTCAGTCTTATCTAATAATTTTTTTGACTTCTTCCTTCCATCTTATATATGGACATGAGTACAATAGGGGTTGAGAATCCATGTAACGCTGAGCAAAAGTTATAAAATTATAGCTTGTCTTCTTTGGCATCAAAGATTAAATAACTCAATTTTTTGATTAGCAAAATAAAATCTGTATTAATAATAAAAAAATACTCATACATTTAAGAAATAACAAAAACTCTCTTATTGTGATTGTTAACATAATAACTCTGAATTTTGTTCGCTTCTACTGCAACAATATTCATGTAGTGAGATTCTATTTCTGCATTATTTCAAGCTCATTTTTCTAGGTTTGTGTAATAGATTCGTGAGCATTTTGGGTTTGCTCAATTCTAGTGATATCGAACCAAATATGTATTTTTAGGTGATATCTAGGTAGTATGTGGAAATAGATTTTCCGAAATGCTTCCCCATATGTTTTTGGCTCGAGATAGATTGCAAGCTTATCTCATAAAAATGTATCATCTCATTAATTTTTGTTGTTGTGGACAAACAGATAACAGATCTCTTGCAAGCTTATCTCAATTCATGATTTGGTGAATGTATTCTACAATTTCTTTAAATAAAGGTATCTTCTATCTACTATAATATTCAATTCTTATTCTCAAACTTAAATGCACAGGTTCTAAACTATGTTTGATCAACTAATTGGATTAAAGACAAAATTCATTTTATATAGTCAGTGTCACGACTCGCTTCCCATACCTAAGGGTTAAGTATCGTGATGGCCAGTAACTGAAGTTATCTCCGGCCAATTCTTAAACAAATTAATAAACGCAAGCAGAAATAATATTTAAATGAGGGTACCAAAATAATCATTGGAGTTTCTATTTTTATTACCAAATTTATTGACCAAAAGGCTGATATTTACATATAAAAATATCATAAAAGTGTTGTGTGTGTCTATTCTGCAGCCCCGCGTCTAAGACTTTCCAAAAGCTATTTCTGAATTGCATTGTTTCTTGAAAATTGGTAAACAGTTATAAGCACATGGCAGAGTGAGAAATATTATACCAAGAGTATAAGGGACACAAAATAACCATGAATAGTTATGTAACTAAAATATTTAAGATAACTTAGTCTAAACAAATAATTATTTAAGTAGTAAAACTGAAATTATGTAAATAAATAACCATAACCACGGTACCGAACAAAACAGAACAAAGGTCACATGAGTGACAGTCAAAACAGAGGTACAGATTCAAGAAGTGGCTCGTACGGATTATAGAGGTGGCTCCCACAATAGTGTAAACTTATCTACGCACAACACTTTGCTCTGCACAAAATAGAGGTCAATAGATCCATGATAATAGAGGGCCACAAAGTGACCAAACAGAAGCCAATGGTTATGTAAATCCCCCAAGGCGTGAGACTCCCGTGGTGGTACTTTCAAAACATAATTGTTTATAAGGTCATAGTCAGATATTCTTTAAAATAGAAACAAACATATCAATGGGTTTCATTTTATACAAATAGAGTTCAGAAAATAACCCACGTAATTGAAATATTAATATAATTTATAAAACATAAACTTGTATAAATAAATAATGGTAAGTCAAAACATACGTAAAATATATTATGGTAACTCAATATATAATATAACTCACTTTAATATTGACTCTTACTATTTTTTTTCTTATTTTTACTACCTTCTCATAGACGTTACTTCACTCTCCTTTCCTATTTTCTTTTCCTTTCTATTTCCTTTTCTCTTCCTTTCTCTCCCTTTTTTTCCTTTCTTCTTCCACCCAGTGATCACCTCCTCCCTATTAGGGAGGTAAGAACGTCCGCTAGCCAACCCGTGACAGCGCGTATCCTATCACAGATTTGATAATAAATTATATAGACTTATATTTATTTTTAATAAATATTTAAGATAATTATATTTTGATTTAATTTTCTAATATAACTATATAAACAAATTAATTCCTAATTAAATTACACTTTATCGTATACCAACAGAAAATTAATTATTTATTTTACTACCACACTTATTATTATTATTATTATTATTATTATTATTTATTTACTCTTACTTTTATATTTATTTATTTACTATCTTTAACTTTAATTTGGCCCAATTAGTATTATAATTTCATATTTCTGTTAATTTGACCCCAAATAATAATCCCTAATTAATCCCATATTTGATAATCCAATTCCAAATTAGATTCTGTATTTATTATTATTTATTTAATAATATATTATCACATACAACCATAATACTAGTATAAAAATTAAGGGAAAACTTAAATTTTCGAGTTGTTACAATCAGAAAGGCTCTATGTGGTTTTGGTCTAAAATACAACTGTTAATTTTTCCATCCAAAGTCATGGAAGGTGTATCACACACACTGTTTTTTAAAATGACTTGATTTTCTAAAAAAAAAAAAAATTGAAATTAACTCAATAAAAAGATAATTTTATCTCGATATTCTCCAAATCTAAAATTAAATTAAGATGTAATTAAAATAAAATAAATATATAATAATGGATTGGTCTAAAATATAAAATATAATTAAAGAGTGATTTAAAATATTATTAAATTAAAATATAAAATAAATAATTATTAAGGATTGATCGAAAATATAATTAAATTAAAATCAGATTAAGATGTTAGGAATTACAAAAAATAATTAAGGATGTATGATTAATTGTGATCTAAACTATAATTGATCTAAAATATAAACTATAATTACAAGAAATAATTAAGGAATTAAAACTAGAGTAAAAAATTAGAAATTATAATAAATAATTAACAATTTATGATTGATTATGATTTAATTGAATTGATGTTAGAAATTATAAATTATGTGTATGAGGGAGAAAAAAGAAAATATACATAAATAAAAGACATAAGATGTAACACCCTCAGAAAACCCCTTCCTGATCCTGTTCTCTGGGCATTCCCACCATACGATACATACAAACAAGTGTAGGATAACAACTAGAACACAAAATTCAGTACATTTCTTCCTCCTTGAACTATTTTTCAACAATTACAATTTTGATTCCTTACATCGTCAGAATACAACAAAACAGTTCAAAAAGTATAAGACAATTACAATTGTGTAATTGGGGCGCCCTTCCTCATATGTCATTCCAAAACACTAATATATGCACAACACATAATTACAGCTTATTTAAACAAAAGTCAACAAGTCCCCAAAAGATTAACAATCAACTCCACAAAAGATTTCTTCATGCCAACATCATTCCTTAGTGGCCGTCTCATCTCGAATTCCTGAAACTGTTAGCTTTGGGGTGAGCATAAGCTCAGTAGGCAATGCATTTAACAATTTACATAGCCAATTGAAAGACTTATGATCACGCAATGCAACTTTGAAATGATATATATATATATATAAAATAATTAAAGATGTATGAAAGGGTCCATTTATGTAAATGAAAAGATGTAATGCATGAGTCTTGTTCTATCTTTATCCGCATTTCAATTGGGCGGTAAACCAACTATGACATTTTAAGTAAGAGCCGAAAGTAAAAACATACATATATAGCAGTAATTTTGTATACTGAAAATAGTCCCACATTTGTCGGCTCCGAAAACGGCAGGGCGATAGGTACCCAAAAACATTTTTACCTTCCACATTTGCCGGCTCCATAAATGGTAGGGAGTGGACACCCAAAATCCTTCGTTTTTCCACATTTGTCGGCTCCAGAAACAGCAGGACGTGGACACCCAAAAACATTTTCTCACATTCGTCCGGCGATATGCGCAGACAGGGCAATTGGGCACCTTCACTCCCTGCATGGGTACCAATTACAATATGCAATTCAACTTCCAACCCGACTCACTACCCAGACTCATAGACCATTTATCGCCTTTTTGCGTTCAACCGTTTTCACAAAAGTAGAACCAAAAGAAATGAACAATGCATATGATGCATGAGTTTGTAAATAATGCATTTTTCCTACAATGATTTCCATTCACAGCAATCTCACAACTTCATATGTCCAAATTAGTGGATTTAACACCAAAACTTCATCCTTTCAAGGAAATATATATAGAGAGAAGCTTAAAGTTTTACAATCTCAACCTCAAAATCAAGTAATTACACTCAATTTCATGTTTTTGAAAACAATTGACCAAAGCCCCTTTTTATGAAAAAAAATTGGAAAACTAGGGTTTGAGAATAATGAGAAAAATTGGGGTTTTCCTCTCCTTGATAAAATTGAGGCAAATCATCAATCATAAACAATGATATTTCATCATAATAAGTGTAATTCCTTCAACAATCACAAAATTTCACCCTCATTGTTCTCAATCTTTAGTCAACAAGCTCAAATCAATACATATACATATATACATATATATACACACACATGAATAGCTAATGAAATTACCACATAAGCTACTCAAATTGAAGATATAAAGAGTTAAAGACACCCCTACCTTAAAATGGTGGGTTAGGGTTACGAATCTACAAGAAACTTCGACAAAATTGCAAAACAATTGGTAGAAATCTTGAACTATGCCTGCTTTTCAACCTTCTTGAATGATTTGGGGGTGAATCTTGGGTAAAAAGATGAGAAATCAAGAGTTTGGAACGCTAGGGTTTCGGGTTTGGAGGATGAGAGGAGAAGAGAGGCAAAAAAATAATGTTTTTGGGCCAAAAAGTCACTTTAACAGGTTTGAAATCAACCTGGTCGCTCAAGCAAAGGAAGCTTGTTTTGAGCATAGAAAAGAAGCTCCCAGAATATCTGAAAATCGCGTAGTTTGCTCACGCAAAGAAAAGCTCGCTTGAGCAAGATTGCTTCGAACACAGAAACTTAAAATTCAAACAGGCATAACTCTCTTGTTCGGACTCCGTTTTAGGTCGTTCGGACTTTATTTTAGGCCGTTCTTGTGTCCAAATTGAATCCCCGAAAACAAGCTTTCCAATGGTTCTAGTCTCACATTCAAATTAAATGTGTGGAAAAAGAAAAGTGCAAAAGAGTAAAGGTTGGTCAAAAATGAAAACTCAAATTTGGGGCTTTTGATCTAATCTTGCCTAAATACCTTGTTAAGACTTCAATTAAGATTCCAAACATCACCCAAGGGTCCTCAATTATAATATTTAAGGTTCACTTGTCAACCCATCAATACTAAGAGTTTGACAACCATGCAAGTTTTAAGGTGACGAACACCAATTACACCAATTCCAATACGTATTAGAATTCAAATCATTACATAAGATTTAAGGTTATTACAATCATTTCAGATTTATAATTAACGAAGCTAACAATTATATTTCTGTTCAAAATTATATGGGAGCTTTCTTACTATATTTGAACAATACGGAGAGCTAAAATGTTCCAATCTCAAATCACGAGGAAGAAAATATAATGTAAATTTGGTAATGACCATAGAATACATAATTATGAAATATTGGAGTCAATAGATTTTCGGCCAAGAGGGGTGAACAAACCAATTTTAATTTCAAATTGTTCTTTTTTTTTTGGATAAATAATTTCAAATTATTCTATTTTCAATTCGCCAATTAAAAGTTTGTCTAATTTTGTTAGGATTAATAGTGAAAATCACAAAAATTCACGGGTAAATTACACTTTGCATCCCTACACTTTGCACTAAATTTCACTTTGATCCCTATACATGAAATCGTGACAGTTAATCCCATGTGCTTCTGGTCAAATCCCTTTTTGATTCCTACACGTGAAATCGTGTCAATCAATCCCCTGCACTTCTAGTCAAGTGTCAATGTCTCCTATTACTCCATTGTTTAAGTCTTTAACATGAATTCAATCTTATGACAAGTATGTGACTACAAAATGAGGACAATAGAAGAAAATTATCCTTATTTTTATATAATACAATATATATGTATGTATATGTTTGTATGTTGAAAATTAGGACAAAGAGTAAAGAAAACAAAACTCTTTTGAAATAAATAAAGGTAGTAGAGAAATCAAAGAATAGGGAAGAGGAATAGACAAAAGACTGTATTACTGTGAAAAACACGGTTTCGTGATTTCAATTTCTACAACAAAAAAAAAAACCCTAATTTGTCTCTCTAATGGTTCATAATTAGTGTTTTGTTTTAGTCGAATATAAATATGATGTAAATTTTGAGATGTGTATAAGCGGGAAATATGGGTGATCTTCCTCTTTTGCCCTTATTTTGTAGTCATATGCTTGTCGCATTCCGTACTAACCTCTATTAAAGATTTTTATGGTAGGGTAACAAAAGGGGGACATTGATACTTGACTAGAAATGTAAGGGTGTGCAGGGACCAAAAGATTTACTAGAAGTGTAATGATTTGATTGTCATGATTTCATGTATAAGAGCTAAAGTGGAATTTGGTGCAAATTACAAGGGTGCAAATTGTAATTTACCCAGGAATTTTTTAAAAAATACAACTATTCACACATTCAATAAATTAGAAAATATAAAATTTTAAAAAGTGTGAATATTTTTTAAACGTATTCATAACTTTCATACTTTCTAATAGTTAATAATATCTTAATAATTAAAAGTACTATCAATGTTCAGGTTTACAACATTCACACCTATTACAAAATTAAGATGAGTCTCATTACAAAATATTTCTCAAAAGTATGAAATTTTATGTGATATTTTTTTCACAATTTCAAATTCTAAACAACTGTATTTTTTTTTACATTTTACATAATTATGAATTTAATTGAGAACGATCTCGCTGAGTAGTTATAAAAAAGGGATTAAATTCATTTCACCTCCTACGATTTAAATATAATCAGAACGTTCCCATGTGATTTTGAAGGATTAAAGTGTCGCTGTTAGTTTTTTCATTCAAACTGACGGAAGGTGTATCACACCACTATTTTAAAATGGATTTAGTTTTCTGAAAAAATAAAATAAAATAAATACAAAAAGGATTAATATGTCAATTAAAACAAAATAAAATAAAATATAATTAACGATTAATCTAAAATATAAAATATAACTAAATATTTTAAGTAAGAATATAAAATACATAATAACTAGAAATTGATCTAAAATAAGATTAATTTAAAATTAGATTTAAAATTTAGCAATTACAATAACTAATTAAATATTTAAGATTAATTGTGATTTAAAATATAACTAAATTAAAATCAGAATAAAAATTCAAGAATTACAATAAATGATTAAGAATTTATAATTACTCGTGTTTTAATTGAATTAATGTTTAAACATTATAAACTATGTGTATTAAAGGGTATTACAGTCATTTTACATCTCTAGTTAACTATGTTAATGGTTGCACTTTAGTTCAAAATCACATGAGATCTTTATGGTTATTTTTGAAAGGGTAAAGTGCTTTGGTGTCAAATCACAAGAGAATAAAATAAATTTTTTCCTATAGAAAATCTATTTTTTTTTAAAAAAAAAAATAGATGTATATTTTAAAAGTTGTAAGATTTTAAAGTTTTGAAACATTAAAAAAAAGAAAAAAAGAAGAAGAAGTCTTTCATATAAGCATGTTAATCAACTAGGCCTAGCCTAGTTGGATACTATGGCTTTCCTAATTGGATTTAGTCTCTAGGGGAGATCATAGGTTTAAATCTCCTTAAGGGAGTTAAATTAAAGAGGCAAAGACTTGACTTTGTAAAAGGTGAAAATGTTAACTCTCGTAGGTGTTAATCTAACAATTAACAATTGATTTTAACTGATCAATATATATATATATATATATATATATATAAGCATGTTGACCAAAATAAGGATAAAATTGTCATAAAAAAACATCTAATTTCAACAAAAGGATTTCTAATATAGAATTCATACACATATAGAATTTATCGCATCACATTTTATTTCCATAATATTTATGACTAAACAAATTCTTGAAAAGAGGCTTTTCACTAAATTTTCATACACTTAAATGGATTCTATTTTGTTATGATTATTAATGTACAAATATTTGTGAATGCTTTATGTAGTATCTACAATTTCCCATCTCTCCTCAAGTGTTTCTCTTGTGTTTATCATATTTTCAGAACTAAAAAAAAAAAAAAAAAGGAAGTTTTTGGTAGAGAGATCAATGTACATTAAACATTGTTTGATTCACAAATTTAGAGAGAGATTTAGAAAAGAAAAAAAAAGGGGGTAAAATATGAATGAAAAAAAAAAAATGTTTTTTTTTTTTGAAAAAATTGAATTATTTTTTTTTTATAAAACTGGAAATTTTGTGTTTATAAAGGAGCATGATGATGGAACATTGATGTATAAAACTAAAAAAAAAACTTTAAAAATGAAAAAACTGATAATATAATCAGGAAAAACTGATAATGTTCTCGGTTTTATTGAATAGCTGAATCAAACCAATAAATAGAAGGGAAAAAATGTTTAATCCTATGCTCTGTTTTTTTTTATCAGTCAGTGAAACAAATATCTGGAACATTATTATTCAAAACTGATAATGTTGTTTGTTTTATAAATTGGGAAAAAATAATAATATTCTCAGTTTTATTAAATAGGACTTATTGGTTCAAAAATCTTAGATAAAATCCGAGCTAACATAATATTTGTAAATAGGGCTTTTAAATAATTAACTCTTTCTACATAGTTAATGTTAATTTCTTTTTTGTTTTTCATTTTTCTAATCAGCAAAAGAGAGAATTTTATCTTCACTTTTTAGTTCTCTTCTTTGATATCTCTCCTTTTGTTTTACCTGCAGATATAGATTGATAGAGCTTTATCCTTTGAAATTCGAATCTCAAACTAGTTTCTTCTTCAATATTTGTTTCAAAAAAAAAAAAAAAAAAGTCGAAAGAAAAAAAGAAAAAAAAGAAAGAGAAAAGGTGGATTGAAAATGAGTGCCCTGCAAGGTGTATTTTCAATTGTAGGGGCAATTGCAGGGAGAATAGTTGAGCCAGTGATCCAATTAGTGGTGCTCCACGTTGGTTTTGTTTTTCAGTACAAGAAGAAGCAGAAGAAACTGGAAGTTGAAATTAAAAACCTTGAAGAGCAGAGAAAACAAATCGAAGAAAAAGTTGATGAAGCCATTACTCGTGGTGAAGAAGTTGATGAACCTGTTTCAAACTGGCTAGCAGAGGTGGAAGAAAGAGTTCAGAAAATTAAGGATGACAATACTATTAACGCAAACATGCAGTGCTTTAAATTCTCATGTCCGGATTACATCTCGCGCTACCAAATGAGCAAGGAAGCCGAAAACAAGATGAAAGAAGTAAAAAATCTCACTCAGAGTGGCAATTTTAGCATAGTTGCACATCCTAAGCCATTTGCTCAAGAACTTCAATTCCCATCATCAAGTGCAAACTATGCAAATTTTGAATCGCGAGAATTGGTTTTCAATAACATCATGGTGGCATTACAAGATTCCAATGTTAAAATGATTGGAGTATATGGAACAGGAGGCGTTGGTAAGACGACAATGGTCGAAGAGATTGGCAAACAAGTGAAAAATGGACTTTTTGATGAAGTTGTGGTGGCAGTTGTCTCTCAGGACGCAAATGTGAGCAATATTCAAGGGCAACTCGCTGATCGCTTGAATCTGGAACTAAAAGGGGAAACTGAAGTGGGAAAAGCAAACCAATTGTGGAATAGATTGAACAATGGGAAGAAAAATCTCATTATATTAGATGATATGTGGCAAGAATTGAACTTGAAGACAATAGGGATTCCTATCACTGATGGAAACAATTGTTGCAAAGTTGTGATAACGTCTCGAATCCGAGGTGTGTTGGAAAAGATGCATGTTGATAGATATGTTCCAATGCAAGTATTATTAGAGAAAGAAGCATGGGCCCTATTCAAGATGAAGGCGGGAAATTCTGTTGACTCTCCTGAACTCCATGATATAGCTGATGCAGTCTGTAAAGAGTGTGGAGGCTTGCCGGTCGCTATACTTGCAGTTGGAGCCGCATTGAAAGATAAGAAAAAATATGTCTGGGAAGATGTACTTGATCAATTCAAAGATTCCATGCTAAAGAATATTGCGGGAATCGACCCAAAGGTGTATGCTTCCTTAAAGTTAAGCTATGATCGGTTAGAATCTAGTGATGCAAAATCATGCTTCTTGCTATGTTGTTTCTTTCCTGAAGATACTAATATTTCAATTGAGGTGTTGGCGAGACATTGCATAGCGAGAAGTTTGCTTGGACAAAACACAAATACATTAAGAAGAGCAAGCCGTCGAGTACTTACAGTGGTCGATATCCTCAAAGATGCTTGTTTGTTATTAGAAGGCAAATATGAAAACTTTGTCAAAATGCATGATGTCATTCGAGATGTTGCCGTTTCAATTGCAAAAGATGATGGTAAGGAAATTCTAGTAAAACTTGGTGTCAAAGAGTGGCCCGAGAAAGATACATGCGAATCTTACTCAGCAATCTCATTAAGGTTCGACAACACTCTTGAGCTTCCGGATTATTTGCTATGTCCACAACTCCACACTTTGAGTATACTATCGAAAAGGAATATCAGCAAGTATCTTTTGCTTAATGTTCCTGATAGGTTTTTCAGTGGAATGGAGAAACTTACAATTTTAGAATTGAATAGAATCTGTATGTTGCCTCCATTATCTCTTGCAAATTTGGTTAACCTTCGGATGTTATGGTTACATGATTGTGAGTTGGGAGACATAGCTATACTCAAGGATCTAAATAATGACCTTGAAATACTTAGCCTTCGAGGTTCTAATATAGAGGTTTTGCCATCAGAGATAGGACAATTGACTCATCTTCGGTTGTTAGATCTGGAAAAATGTTACCAGCTCACAGAGATTCCACAAGGTGTCATATCCAATTTGTCTCGCCTGGAAGAATTGTACATTTTAGATAATTTGACACCATGGGAGGCCACAAGAGGCAACGAGGAAAGAAGCAAAGTGAATCTTGATGAGTTGGGGAATTTGACGCAATTAACCACTTTACAGATTCACATACCAAATGTCATGCTATTGCCCAAGGACTCCTGCTTTGAAAACTTGATCAAGTTTAAAATATCAATGGGTAAGGAGTACGATTTTTCTAGAACTTATTCAAAGTCGTGTAAACTTGCGGGTGTTACCTTAATGGACAAGTTAATCATTTTGTTGATGAGAGCCGAAGAACTACATTTGGAAAAAATTGAAGGTTTACAAGAGGTGCTGCATAACAGAGGTGAAGAGGGGTATTTGATGGAACGTCATGGATTAAATCCATCAGGGTTCTTCAATAATTTAATTGAATTAACAATTGCAGATTGTAGGTTGAAATATCTCTTCTCCCTGTCCTGTGCAAGAGGATTTCCACGACTTCAGACACTACAAATAATTGGTTGTAAGATGATGGAAGCAATAGTTGGAATTGAAGAAGAAAAAGATGAAGATGAACTCTCAAGTCAGGTAATTAATTTCAGTCAGTTGAAATATTTGCGTCTCAAGAATCTACCCAAGCTCATAAGCTTCTACCCCAAAGTGGAGAAGATGACAACATCTGAAGGAAATTCTTCTAGCCAGGCACAATCTTTGTTTAATGAAAAGGTATGCTATATCAATACCCTTTTTATTTGCTTTAATCCATTATATCTAGTTATTATAAAATGCTTTATGCATTAGGAATACAATCAAACAATGCTAAGGTCTTTTCAATAAAAATCCAAATTGTTACTCTCTAAAAAAATCACCAAATTGTTTGTCACATAGTGGCAAACATAAAATCATTACAAATTAAGATTTTAAAAATAAAAATTATGAATAAAATTACTTTTTAAGAACAAAATATTTAAGTGGTCAAAAGTGTCATTGTTTTATGTTTAGCGATGAAATTAGATTTTTAGTGATGAATTATTATCGTATTTTGATCAAAATTTGTCTAAAAAAGTGAACATTTTATGAACCAAATTGTTTTCCCTTAAAGTGTATTTATTAATAACATTTTTAAAATTTTGAAGCAAAAGTCTGTTTTTTGACTTTTTAACAAAAATTAGTCCTTAAATATTTCTCACTTCATTTTGGGGACAAAAATTTGATTTTTAAAACTCGCTCTCCGTTCCCTCTATAAATGAAGAGAAATATCAATTATTTCTATTATTTCATTTCCACGTCAAATTAATTAATCATTTTTTTTTTTTTTGTCACCAAGTATTCCAAATGAAGTTTTAGGGATTGGTTTACTTTAGATTTGCCACTAAACAAAACTAATGTGCTCCAAGCCTCCTGCCCATAATCTATATGAAGTAAAATTTAGATTAAGCGCCAAAGCATTAATCTATTTTTTATTTTATTTTTATTTTAAATGTTAAAAACGCATTACATAGAAATATTGGTCCATCTAACTGTATACAATATTGTGACTTTCCAAACTAGTTCAAATTTATGTTGACAGGTAAATTAACCTAGCAAAAAACATATGCCAGCATACTTGTTTGATTTTTTTTTTTTATATATATATAAATCAATAGAAGATTAATTATAAATATGAGAAATCTTATATCAAATTGGAAAATTAAAATTCAACAATAGACCAAGCCATATATTGTATCAATGGAAAATGCCAATTGAGTTGTGATACACGCACTACAACATATAAGAGTTTTATAGATCAAATATTTTGGTCTCTAAAAGTGAAAATTTTGTTGTAGAAGACATTTATGGACTAATTTCTATTATCGTAAGGTTAGTCGCTAAAAGGTCGTCTCGAAAAGCCAAAAATAAGGCTTTTATCGACAAAATTTTGAAAATGTCACTAGTAAATAGACTTTTAGAGACAAAATAATTTGGTCTCAAAATAGTTTATTTTTTGAGACAAAAAATTTGATCCCAAATAGATAATAATTCATCACTAATGTTCAATTTTCGTTACTAAAAATATAATAACGACATTTTTCTCAATAAAAATATTTTATTCCTAAAAAATAATTTTATCCCTAAATTTTGGTCCCCAAAGCCTTAATTTTTTGTAGTGACGCAGTAGCTTCAAAATTTCCGAAGTCTTAATGTTTATGCTATGAAAAACTTTTGAGACTCCAAAAAAGGTTCTTTCAATTTGATCAACAACAATGGTATGATCTGTTAAGTGTCAATTTCACAAATCTAGTCATATAAAACATATCTGTCTTGCCACATCATTTTGGATGAATTATAATATTTAAATGGTGATTTTCTAATATTTCTATTATAAAATTTAATAGTAAATGGGATTCAAACTCAAATATTACCATCAAGCCTAGACACCAGAAAATATACTCTTAATTCTATAAGTTTCTAATTTCAATATTCTAGGAAGAATTTAATATGTTTTTAAGTCCAGAAATTCTACAATACACACCATTTAAAATGATTATTTTAATTATGATTTATGCGATCATATGCATTCTTAGTTATGTCATCTTCTTTTTTAATTATGATCGATTTTTTTCTTTAGTTATAACATTATTTTAGTTCTGATTTATGAGATCTTTAGTTATAAATTTTTTTTCCAAATTATGACTCAGAAAGTATAAAATTATGTAATTTTTTTTTCTTTAATTATAATGTACATATTTGAAGGGCGTGTATCATAAAATTTTTCTTTTAAATTTGAAACAACTTTTTGCCATCTAAAAAAAAAAGGTTTGAACAACTTTCTTCAACACAGCACATTTTCCAACTAAAAGTGAAGGATTATATAATTGTATGTTTTAACTGAAGGATAATTTACCTATAAATCTCATCTTGAGGAATGGTGATCTATTTAGTCCTAAGAATTTTTTATAGACCAATTAGACCCATTGATTTTGGAAAGGTAAATTTAATATATTATTTAAAAATTAAATTTATAGTTATACCTTTATTTCTATTATGTTCCTTATCTTTTTTGTCTTTTGTGCTAGAAAGGTAAGTATACAATATATGAGAATCAAATTTGGAATGAATTTTTATATAATCTTTTTTATTTGAAAAATATTTCAAAAGTATTACAAAAATGACTTAAAATATGGGATTATTCAAACATTCCAAAAAGATGTGGGATTCTTCAAATATTTCAAAAAGAGTACAAAAACTACTCGGTAAGTTTTTGTTACATGTATAATTTCAAACTATAATACTCCGATGTAACACTCAAACGTAACACTCCAATGTAACACAAAAGAAAAAAAAAAAATCTTAGTGTAATATCCTAATGTAACACATAAAAAAACTCCTTACTGTATTTTTCTAAACGTAACACTTCAATATACCACTCTAAAAAAATTCCTTAGTGTAATGCTTTAATATAACACACAAAAAAAATTCCTCATTGTAACACTCAAATGTAATACACAAAAAAAAACTCCTTAGTTTATTTTTTCCAAACGTAACACTCTAATATAACACTTCAAAAAAACTTTTTAGTGTAACACTCTAATGTAATACGCATAAAAACTCCTTAGTGTAACACTCTAATGTAACACACAAAAAAATTTCTTAGTGTACTTTTCCCAAATGTAACACTCTAATATAATACTTAAAAAAAAAATATTTAGTGTAATACTCTAATGTAACACACAAAAACTCCTCAGTATAACATTATAATGTAACACACAAAAACCTTCCTTAGCGTAATTTTTCCAAATGTAACACTTCAATATAATATTCCAAAAAAATTCTTTAGCTTAACACTTTAATGTAACACAAAAAAAAAAAAAAAAAAAAATTGATGCACTTTTTCCAAACATAATGCTCAAATGTAAAAAAAAATAAAATTAAAAAATTAAAAAAAAATTCTTAGTATACTTTTTCTCAACGTAACACTTCAATGTAACACTAAAAAAAAATAAAAGAATATGAGATTTTTCAAACCATTCCGAAAGGCGTACAAATATTCCTTAGTAAGTTTTGGGCAAATGTATAATTTCAAACTGTGAGTGTTACGTTTGAAAAAAGTACACTGAGATATTTTTTTAATGCTTTTGTGTGTTATATTGGAGCATGTTACATTAAAGAGTTACGTTTGAGTTTACATTGATTTGAGTGTTACATTTGGAAAAAGTACACTATTGATTTTTTGTGTATGTGTGTGTGTGTTATATTGGAGCATTACGTTTGGAAAAAGTACACCAAATAGTTTTTTTTAATGTTACGTTGTTACGTTTGGGAAAAGTATACCAAGAAATTTTTTAGTGTGTTACGTTAGTAAAGTGTTACATTAGAGTGTTAGGTTTTTGTTCATAATGTGGGATTTGTCTTAGAATGAAGGACGATCCAAAACTTCTATAGTGTAAATTGTCTAAATGTGTAATTTTACAATTTGAGAAACTCACTTTTATTCTTAAAAAATTAAATTCAAACATGAAAGTGACTACTCTTTTATGTAATTTTCACTTTAATGAGACTTTTAGGTTCGTAAGTAAAAATGGAGGACTAAACCATTCTGAATATCACATTTTAAAATTTATTAATGCTTCACCCTTAACTGAATTTAGGCCATGTAATTGATGAAATGAAGAATTTAACAACTTTGTTTGTAACGCCCTAAAAAATAAACTAATTATATATATCATTGACATGCATTATTTAAAGAAAACACTTTAATAATTCATTATAATATCCATCAGAGTCTTACTAAACAAAAGCATTACATGTAACATCAAAGTAAATGCCCTACCGGCTTACAACTTTCCAAGCCAACACTTGGACACAAAGTATGAGTTCTAACTCAAATATAAATAAAGCCCTAGGCTTGTGTGTTTACATGTACTAACAACGAAAAACAAATAACTAAAAAATAGTCTTCAAAATCCAAGTCCTTCCAAGCTAAGTCCTTGGAGGTAGCTTATCACCTGAACCTGAAAATGATGTTCCCATAAAGGGTGAGCCACAGCCCAGTAGAAAAATACTAAACCACATATAAGCAATGAATAAAGCAATAGCATTCAACAGATGGTTAACCAAGGTAATCAATTACTTCATTTTACAGTCTCATGACACTATTATCTAAGACACGTTTTACTTTCCAATTTTATCAACATGGCTCAGAACCTGGCCAAACTTACAACAGTGAATTACATATATCATATTCACATCCTTCCAATATCAACAAACAAATGAGACTCAAGCTTAAATCAAAACACTTCATACTTCCAAATTGATACACATTTTAGTGCTGTATCAATAAAACACTTCTATATAAATAAGCACACATAAAAGTGATGCTAATGGAGTCCATCCCCTATCTCCTCCCAAACAAAATCCGGTTTAGAGGTCCATCCCCTATCTTCCCCTAAACCGTGGAGTACATCCCCTATCTCCTCCCACACAAAACAATGTATGCAAATGCAATGCTCAATCAATAAACATATTTTCTGTATCAATGCAATAGTCAAAATTATTGACTTAACCAATGTGATTAGTTTTAGTTATTCCTAATCCACATGCAATGTCTACAACAATCACGACTATCCTCCACCGATAGCCCAAAACAGTTATTTCTAAACTGAAAATAACTATGTCAACAATTCAATAGACAAATGATTCAAATTATCCAACTACGCCATTTAATCCATAAATTCCCCAATTCCATGAATTTAACCATCTTTTCCCAATTCCATGAATTTAACCATCTTTTCCCAATTCCATGAATTAATTATACAAATTAATTTAATAATACAACTAGGGTTTTTCCCAAAATTTTCCAAAGTATCCCCAACATATCAAAATACCAAAACTTAGAACAAAACCTATAAAATGGAGTAGGAAATCCCTACCTCGAAGAAAAAAACCCAAATGGTGAAGACAGAGATGAGTGCCCAAATACCAATGTGCTCCAAACAACCAACAATTCAGATTAAAACGAAGCCCTCGACTCACACACTCTTTTTAATGAAGGATCTAGGGTAGAAACACACCCTAAGTAGATCAATCCTAAGAGAGAAGGTGTGTATAGGGAGAGAAAACTCGTAACTAGGGTTTTGGAATATGAAAGTGTATGAAAAACAGATCTGAAACACGCTGCTGCCTATTTAAACCTGATAGGCTCGCTCGAGCGAAGACTTGGTCGCTCGAGCGACCAGACACAGAGAAGCTACGCTCGAGCCAAGGAAGCCTTGCTCGAGCCAACAACCCAAAAGCTCGCTCGAGCGAAAGAAAACTCGATCGAGCGAAGAACTCAAACCCTCAGGTCTGTAACCAGACACACGCTCGAGCGAAGGAACTATCGCTCGAGCGAAGAACGAACTAACACGCTCGAGCGAAGAAAAGGTCGCTCGAGCCAAGAATGCACAGCTACAGGTCCAAATCAGACGCAACCTCTCGCTCGAGCTACCAAACCCCGGCTCGAGCGAAGAACCAAAAATAACAGCTCGCTCGAGCGACAAACTCCTCGCTCGAGCGAAGATCCAAAATTCTGGACAGCAACACTTGGTTTCTAAACCCAACCGACCTGAAACAAACCTGCCCAACATCCAATAACTTCAAATAAGAAAATATGGGACAACAACAACAATTATACAATGACAGAATCTACGGAACCTAAGTTCGGATACAATAATCAAATGGGAGAAGACCGGGGTCGCTATATTGTTAAATTGTGTTAAGGTGCGGGAAAAATAATTATGGTACGACAATATCATTTTTATTCTTTTTTAGTATAAAATTGTATTATTATATTTTTAAAATATCTTTAATGATCAATTTTTCAACTAAATGTTTCAAAATAATATTTTCTAAAAGGGGATTCAAGAAATATTGTATGCTAAGAGTGGGAATAGGATAGATCGGTAAATTGTTTGGGCAAAACATCAATAAATCTCAAATTTTAATATGTTAAACAATTTGGTCCTGCCTTTTATTTTGTAGACTAATAAGTCCTACGTGAATGTTAAAAGCTCACTATAGGCCTTTTTTAGATTTCTCTCCTTTCCGAACATCAGCAACATTAATTACACCAACAACATCATCAAACATCATTAAACATCATCAAACATCAACTACATCATCAAACATCATCAACATCACCAACATCATAAAACATCATCAACATTGATCAAACATCAACTATATCATCAAACATTATCAACATCATAAAATATCATCAACATCATCAAAACATCAACTACATCATCAAACATCATCAACAACACCAACATCATAAAACATCATCAAACATCAACTACATCATTAAACATCATCAACATCACCAACATCATAAAACATTATCAAACATCAACTGCAACATCACCGACATTGTGAACATCATCAAACATCAACTACATCTTCAACCTCATCAAACATCATCAACATCATAAAACATCATCAATATCATCAAACATCAACTACATCATCATACATCACCAACATCAACAACATTGTGAACATCATCAAATATCAACTACATCTTCAACCTCATCAAACATCATTATACACCAATATGGGATACAATATATTGATGTTTATACAATATAACAAACAGAGATACCATACCAAATATAAAATATAACAAACAAAGATACCATACCAAATATAAAAAGGACTAAATGGTTTACAAAAAAACACTCAGGACTAGATAGAGCAACATTTCCCAATATGGGATTTATAAGTAATTTTTCCCAATTGTTTATGGTAATACTTTTTATTTTCAATAATAATATTTGATGTTATAATGAAACCCAATAGATTTTAATAGTCAAATATAATATATAATTTATACGAAAAAAAAATTCAAAAGTATAAAAGAAAAACCCAAACAAATATATAAGGAATTAAATTCAAACATTAGTAGCACGATCATCCCCTGGTAAGATGCGATATAATATTTGTCAATAGGGGTAAGGACCCCTAAAAAACAACCTTTCTTCAGAAGGAGGGGGATCCCCTCTAGTCCAGATTTTGGACTGGAGTGTGCTGTTTGAGCCCGTGAGGCCTATTACCCGTCCTATTCTGATGATTTAAACCTTTCATTTTGTCGGGCACTTAGTTTATTCATCCAAAAAAAAAAAAATTAGGTCAATCCCATAATTATAACTTATTCAATTTTTCACAAAAAAAAAAAAAATAGAAAATAGATAACAATTGTGTTTTTAAAATAAATCATACAATTTTTTTTTCAGTGAGAAACGTAATAAATTGAACAAGTTATAATTATGGGATCGACCTAATTTTTTGTGTGGATGAAATATACGAAGTGGCCGATAAAATAAATGGTTTGGATTATCAAAATAAGATCCGTGGTGGACTATACGGGCCCAAACAATACCCTCCAGTCCAATCCAATGGAGAAAAGTTATTGTGGAGAAGTATGAAGGTAAAGGCTTTGAATATTACCATGGAAAAAGTGTTAGGAAAGATAACATTATGGGTCTTGATTGTAAAGACAGTAAGTTCAGAAAAATTGTGGTGGGAAATATGATTTTAAAAGTTAGATATGGATTAAATATTAACTTATGAATTGATGTATGGTTTAGGTGATTTGCCATTAAGCTTTCCTCTCACAAGAATGCGATGGCAGAAGTATGGAATGGGTATTGTGTGTGCTAAAAATTGATGACATAACTAAATTGAATCGTTTATAAAGATTCAAAGAACAAAGTTGAAGAGTACGTGTACTAGATGAAATTCAAAATTTGAAACAAAGAAACTGGGAGGGCATTCTGACGATTAAGTCAGTAACAATGTCTCTCAAAGATAATCAAACAGTAACAACTCAAGCAATTAACTCACCAGTAAAAACGTACCTTTGACCCACATGTGCCTCTTTTTATATGAGAACTAGTGTTCTCCTTATCTTATAAATCTTACTACACTTATTCTCTACAAAAATAACACTAATCCAGGTCTCATCTATCCTAGTGGGATTAGGACAGACCTCTCACAAGAGTCTCAACTTATCCAACCTAAGAATCTGTCTTCTACAAAGACTCAAGTTCTACTCTGTGAGAATATGTGTTCTCTTAGGATTAGGAATAAGTGTCCTCTATATAAATGATGTATGTATTCTTTGTTCAATCAATTCAATCTAATATACAGTTGTGTTTAGAAAACTTACATGGTATCAGAGCAAGGTTTGAACCGAAACCCTAGAAGCTCTCTGTGAGTTAATCACAAATAGTATCTCGAAAATCAGCCCTCTAGTATTTTCTCTCTAAGTCGCAGGTCATGACTTCCTCTGTTTCTTCTGTGTTCGTCTGGTTCGAGCGAAGGTCTCTATTTGTCCTTCGTCTGTCATCTGGTTCATCTCCCTGGCACTCTACCTCGCAACCCATTCGTGAAAACCCTATCCTTTGGTTCGTAATCTGTCACTGGACTCGAGTCATCGTCGTCGTCGTTGGTTCTCTCCTGCTTCACTTCGCGCGATCGAAGCGCTGTCTATGCCGGCTGCTCCAGAGTCGACTTCGACTCTTGTCTTTCTCTCTTTCCCTCAATCTCTCTCTCTCTCTCTGTCTCTGTGTGTGTGGTTTGAAGTTGACCTACGGCTGTCTTTCGTGACCACCAGTTCTCCTTCATTCTTCTTTGGACCAAACAAGTTCCTGATTATTATACTTTGACCCCGTAGTTTTTTTTTTTTTGGCTGGTTATCACACTTTGTCCCCTCTTTTCCTTCTGGTTTATCATAATGTCAGAAGATAAAATTTAGGCTATTAAATGCAAACTTACTGGTGACAACTATCCTTATTGGTCTAGTGTTATGAAAAATTTTCTTCTCGGTCGAACAAAAATGGGGTTATGTTTCTGGTTCTGTTCCGCGACCATTAGACCTGAAGGAGGATGGATATCTGACTTCCTGTGATACTTGGGATTGTGATAATGCCCAAGTTCTAACCTGGTTTCATAATTCTGTGGATGACCGTATTGGAATGATGTTTTCCAAGTACAGTACTGCCAAAGAAGTGTGGGATTATTTACTCGGTGTTTATCAGCAGTCCAACTTTGCCAAGCGGTATGAGTTGGAAACAACTATTCAGAGTGCTCGTCAGCGGGAACAAACTATTCAGGACTTCTATATTGAGATGATAGGTCTCTGGGATCAGTTGGCTCTTATGGAACCACCTAGTCTCAAGATACTAGACACTTATATCGAGTTTCGGGAACAAGGTCGTTTAGTCCAGTTCTTAACAGCTCTCTCTCCTCAGTATGAGGCTATTCGAGGTGGCATCCTTCACCGATCTCCTCTTCCCTCTGTGGATGCTATTGTTCGTGAACTCTTCTCTGAGGAAACCCGTCTTAAGACGACCAGTCAGATTTTGCCTCCTTCTGTGTTCTTGGCTTCTGTCAAGCTGCCCTTGTTATCGACCCCTCCTCCTCATCAGCTTCAGGCCACTGTGAAACCCAAAAGAGGACCATTAGGGCCAGGTGGGTGTGCTTTCTGCCATCAGAGGGGTCATTGGAAGAACAACTGTCCCAAGAAGGGACATCAGCCTGCCCTGTCTTCTCAGACACAGTTCTGCGGTCCTACATCGGTTACTTTCCGACCTCCTACTGCTTATACTGCTTCTACTCTGGCTCCCGATCCTGACTTGGCTTCCTTGAGTGCTCAGGTTGCACAACTTCAGCATATCTTGTCCAATACTCAGCTATCGCCATCTGCTTCCGCTCTTACCTCTCTTTATTCAGGTTTGCTGGGGTCCTCTTCAGGTATCCCTTCTTCTGTCTGGATTTTTGATTTTGGTGCCACTCATCATATGACTCCTCACATTTCCTTACTTCAAAACTATATTCCCCCACCTGTTCCTATTACTATTAGTACTGCTAATGGGTCTGGTATGTCTGTTTTGTCTATTGGGTCTGTCTTACCATCTGCCATGTCTACTGTTACTATTTCTTTTGTTCTTTATGTCCCTCAGTTATCTGTCAGTTTATTATCTATCAGTCAACTTGATGTGTCTGGTTTTGATGTTATCTTTTCCTCTTCTGTTTTTTGTGTACAGGATCGGGTGTCTAAGAAGCAAATTGGGACCGGCCGTAGAGTTGGAGATCTCTATGTGGTTGAAAGCTTGCATCTCCCCTTATCTACCTCTCCAGTTGCACTTTTCTTATTTTAATTAGATTCTCAGTCGAGTCAGTTTTACTTATGGTATTCTCATCTCGGTCATTTGTCTGTTGACCGCTTACGGTCTTTAGCTCAGTCAGGATTGTTGGGTAAAGTTTCTCCTAGTCAAATTGATGAATGTCGGGGGTGTAAACTTGCCAAAATGTCAGCTTTACCTTTTAATAAAAGTACATCTATTTCTGTTTCTCCTTTTTCTCTTATGCATACTGATATCTAGAGACCCTCTCCTGTTCTCACTAAAGGGGGTTCAGTATACTATGTGTCTTTTATTGATGATTGCACCCGTTACACGTGAGTTTATCTTATGACTCATAAGTCTAACTTCTACCAGATATATCGTACTTTCCAGTCTATGGTCACTACACAGTTTGAATCTACTATTAAATTGTTGCAGTCTGACTTGGGTGGGGAATACTTTAAAATTGAATTCTGTGAATATTTGGCCAACTTGGGTACCATTCACCAAACTTCTTGTACTGATACACCTGCCCAAAATGGCCGAGCTGAGCGTAAACACCATCATCTTCTTGAAACAGCTAGGTCTCTTCTTCTCTCTGCCTCCGTTCCAGCTCCGTTTTGGGGTGAGGCAGTTCTTACTGCTGCTTTTCTTCTCAACTGTATGCCTATCCCCATTCTTTCTGGTCGGTCTCCTTATGAGGCTCTATTTTCTCAACTTCCTAATTACTCTCTCCTTCGTGTGTTTGGGTCTGCGTGTTTTGTCCTTTTACCCCGTAAAGATAGGACTAAACTTAGTGTCCGGTCTGTCCTATGTGTTTTTTTGGGATATAGTCTCACTCAGAAAGGTTATCGCTGTTATGACCCTGTTTCTCGTCGCCTTTATGTCTCCCGCCATGTTGCCTTTCTCGAACGTCTATCTTATTTTCAGCTTCCTCCTCTCACCGCCCCGTTTCCAAAGAGGATTTGGTTCATATTGATCCATTTCCTTCTGAGGTCCCATCTGATGAGTACATATCCACAGTTCCTCCTGAGTTTATTCCATCTTCTCGTCCTACTTCACCTCTGACTACTTCTCCTCATTTGTCTTCTCCTCATTCTTCTCCTCTGTTGTTAGTTTATTCTCGTCGCAAGGCTCCTCCTCTACTAGATGTCTCTACCCCTGCTGCTGATCCTCTTACTTTTGACGACTCTAATCCTACTACACACCGATATCCTCTTCGAGCGCGTCATCCTCTAAAAAGGTTGGGTTGGTCTAATACTTTTTTTTTTTTACTTCTTATAGTACCTTTTTGTCTGCTATTCACTCTTTTGCAGAACCTCAGTCTTACAAGGAGGCCTATCAAGATCCTCATTGGGTTCAAACTATGGAGGATGAGTTGTTTGCTCTACAGAAAACTAGTACTTGGGAGTTGGTTCCTTTACCTGCTGGTAAGAATCTGGTTGGTTGCAAATGGGTTTACAAAGTCAAGACTCATTCTGATGGTTCTCTTGAGCACTACAAAGCTCGTTTGGTGGCCAAAGGTTTCTCCCAGGAGTATGGTATTGATTTTGAGGAGACATTTGCTCCTGTTGCCAAGATGACTACTGTCCGTACTTTGATTTTTGTCGCTGCTGTTCGTTCTTGGCCTCTTTATCAGATGGATGTTAAGAATGCTTTTCTTAATGGCCATCTCACTGAGGAGGTTTACATGCGTCCTCCCCCTGGTCTTCACCATTCCTCTGGCCAAGTCTGTCGTCTTCAGCGTGCTCTATATGGTCTGAAGCAATCTCCTCGTGCTTGGTATGATCGCTTTCAGACTGCTGTTACCGAGCTTGGGTTTCATTCTTCTGCTTCCGACTCTGCTTTATTTCTAAGACATACCTTGGCTAGTTTTGTTGCTCTCTTACTATATGTAGATGATATGATCATCACTGGCTCTGACTCTGCTACTATCTCTGAGGTCAAGCAGCATCTCTTCCGCACCTTCGAAATGAAGGATCTGGGACCATTGCGGTATTTTCTTGGCATTGAGGTGGCTTCTTCTCCCAAGGGTTACTTTCTGTCCCAGACTAAGTATGCTAACGAGGTTATCCATCGTGCCAGACTTACTAACACTAAGCTGTCTGATACCCTCATTGAGCTTAATGTAAAGCTCAACACTACTGATGGGGTTCCTCTAGATGATCCTACGTTATATCGCGAGCTTGTGGGTTGCTTAGTCTATCTGACAGTTACTCGCCTTGATCTTGCCTATGTTGTCCATGTGATTCGTCAGTTTGTTTCTGTCCCTCGCTCTACACATTGGGCTGTTTTGCTTCGGATTCTTCGTTATCTTCGCAATACTATCTTTCAGGGCTTGCTGTTCTCTTCTACTTCTTCCTTAGACTCGGTGGCTTATGCTGATGTTGATTGGGCTGGTGATGTTAATGATCGTAAATCTACTTCTGGTTTCTGTATGTTTCTTGGCGATTTCCTAATTTCTTGGAAAAGCAAGAAACAGACTGTTGTTGCCCGTTCTATTGCCAAAGCTGAGTATCGTGCTATGGCTTATGCTACTGCTGAAATTATCTGGCTTCGTAATCTCTTATCTGAGTTGGGCGTTCCTCAATCTTCCCCAACCTCTCTCTATTGTGACAACCGATGTGCTATTCAAATTGCTCATAACACTGTCTTCCATGAACGGACAAAGCATATTGAGCTTGATTGTCACTTCGTCCGTCAGCATCTGCAGTCTGGCCTTATCTCCCTTCATTTTGTCTCTTCGGCTCTGCAACTTGCTGACTTCTTCACTAAGACTCACACCACTGCTCGGTTTCAGTTTTTTCTTGACAAACTCTCAGTGTTTTCTGCTAAAACACCTTGAGTTTGAGCGGGGATGTGAGAATATGTTTTCTCCTAGGATTAGGAATAAGTGTCTTATATCTGTTAGACTTCTATATATCTCAGTGATGTATTCATGTAGGATTAGGAATTAGTGGTACTCTATATAAATGATGTATGTATTCTTTGTTCAATCAATTCAATCAATATACAGTTGTGTTTAGAAAACTTACACAAATATCTCGAATATGGTGTGATAGAATCATATCTCAACCAATCACAATCATCCACGCAGTACATTGGCTAACAATCAAGCCACATGCATGATGCAAGTCCTCAATGGAATCTAAAGTTTAGAAGGGATTTGTTTGTGTAGTAAAGGGAGATGCTAGAAGAATCGTATAAGCTAATTGGAAATGTCTATCTGGTGGCCAATGAGGAAGATAAATTGTTGGGAAACTGGAGAAGGCTGTATTGTTCACACTTAAATCATTTTGCCAACATTATGCAAGCATTTTGGCTTGTAATAACGCTTTTATTAAAGTTGTTTGATTATTTATTTATTTATTTATTTGTCCTCCCTCCAAATTTAGATTTTTGCGTTGATAACATTGCTAATTAGAGGTCAGAGATCGACTCCCACAACCTCGCCATTATGAAAATGTTACTTGCCCCTACCCAAAACATCTTACGAAACTTCTTGGAAGTTCAATCCCAACCATTGATCCAATTTAAAAACTGCATTAATTGATGGATTATGCATGCTGGCTTGAGTTGTTACTAGCAATTAATCAATAACAACTTAAAGCTCAATTAATTTTACTTTAGTGTTACATTTATTAGGGGCCAATCTTGCTATATCAATATGAAAAACACAAAAACTAAACACATAATATAATATAGATATCTCACATGAGGTGAGGTCCCAAGGGTGGATCTAGGGGGGGTGCGGAGGGAGGCGACCGCACCACCGAAAATCTGAAAAATATCATATATTATGCTAGAAAATCTAAAATAATTAAAACAATAAGGATTTACACCTCCAAATTTGCACCCCTATACTGATTATCCTAGATTCATCCTTGAACATAGGAGGTCCACATGATGTGAGACCTACATTTTATGACACATCTGTATTTCATTTTTTGATTAATCTTGCGACTATGGTTTTCTATTTCGATAGATAAAAATTCTACAAGAGTTTCATAATAGGGAAAATTATTACTTTCACACCATACTGAAGGTCAAATAGAATTGCAATTGACTTAAATGAGCTGAAAAGCCTACACAATAAAAACCTTACTAGCAAAGGCACCTGATGATTAATTTTAATTTTTTTTTCTATTCCATAGGTCAAATACTTACACATATCGCATGATTTTCTCAATTTAAAAGTAGGGTAAATTATAAATACATACCTTGATATTTGCTTAAAATATAAATTACTCTTTATGGTTTTAGAAATTATAAATACTCCATTGTTAGAATTTTTTGTTTAACTGAATTATTAGAAAAAATAAAATTTCTAATTACTCTCTTATATAACACTAAAATTACTTGAATTGTTAATTGAAATATATTTATGCCATTATTAAAAATATTAATTGACTTGATTTATTAATGGAAAGAGCGATTTGTTATATGACTGGAAACTTAAAGGAGCAACATGCAATTTCTAAGATCACATGGGACAATCTGTATTTTCAATAAACCTCAAATGGTGTGTTTTTATAAGGGACTTGGCTTTTCTCTAGTTGAAACTTCAAATGGAACAGACAGTTAAGGTCGCATACTGATAAGAGTCATTAAACGGAGGTCTCTTACCAGTAAGGGTTTATGAAATTTTAACTCTTTGTTTAGTTAAATTTTTCTTAAACTCTTAGAGGGAAGAGACCTCCGTTTAATGACTTTTATTGGTAAGAGATCTCAACTGTCTTGTCCAGTTGAAATTTCAACTGGAGACAAGCGATTCCCTTTTATAAAATCATATAGAACACAGATTATCAAAGCCAAATAGAAAAAATCACGATGAAATGTGAACAGAATGTGAAGCCTGATTTTCCCTCATTTTGTACTTTTAATTTGTCGAACAATCAATTTTGAGAAAGGGTGGATTTATGGTGGGTTGAAAATTTCTTAATATGTTCAATTGTTGATTTGTTGTCAAACCAATCAAACCAACGCGTGCACAACACCTATTGCACAATGTATTACTTCCAATCTATTATAGTTTCTATTACATGAAACAAAATCATTAATTGTTTTTGGGTGAATAATCATTAATTGTTATGGAACCAACAATTTAAGTTTTGGCATTAAGTGGAACATAGTAAAATCAATTTATTGGACTTAAAATGATTGACTAATTAAGACTAACATCAATTTATTGGGATACATTGTACTGTTGTTATAATGCTGACCTTGGAGTCTAATGTTTAACAATTGTGTTATGAATGCTGCAGGTTACATTCCCTGCCTTGGAGACATTGTATATTATTGGACTAACAAAGATAACAGAGATATGGGATAGGAAATTACTTCTATCAGAGTTCTTTCAACAATTGAGAGACGTGGACATCTTGCGCTGTGAGAAACTGGTGAATGTCGGTTCGTTTAATATGCCGCAACAATTACCAAAACTAGAAAAACTTAATGTCAGTTTTTGTCGAGAGCTGAAAGTAATAGTATTGAAGAATGGGGGGAAAGAAGAAGAAAAAGCTAAAAACAACAATAATACCATCTCATTCCCTCAACTAACGAGTTTGAGACTTGAAGATTTGCAGAGCCTCAAAAGCTTTTTCACCTCTAGATCTAAAGCACAATCCCTCTTCAGCCAGGTATGAATGTCCTCATCAGTTTTTGTTGCACATGACCTGTAAAACCAGAAACACAAATGTATATATACATATATGTAAATGTATGTATGCTTGTATGTATTTTACCTAGATTAGACTTCCCTCCTAACAATAATCTACATTCAAATGTGTTATTTGGGCCTGTGGGCCCACTACGAGTCCCATTTTAATTATTCAAACCATGCATTTTTTAGGATTCTTCAATTATATCATCCGCAAAAAAAAAAAATTAAATCAATTTGATAATTTTAGCCTTTTCCAATTTATCGTGTTTGTCATTAAGTAGAAGGATGGTTTTTTTATTTTATATTTTTATTTTTTTCCCGAACACACTTATGGTTCATTTTTTTAGATACAATTGTAATAAATTAAATAGGCTCAGAATATTGGATCAATCTTTTTTTTATTATTTTATTTTATAGATGATATACACTAAGGACTTTACAAAATGAAAATTTTAAATCATTAAAACATGACCCATGGTGGATTCCCAGGGCCCGAAAGGCACCCTTGTTGGACATGTATTGATAATGTATATTTATATTGAATCTTTCATACTTTTCAATTTAATAGTTTGACATTTGCTTGAATATTACTATCTAAAAACTTGAAAAAATAAAATAGTAAAATTCAAGGTTTTAGATAAACCTCAAATGGTGTGTTTTTATAAGGGAATTTAGCTTTTCTCTAGTTGAAAGTTCAAATCGAACAGACAGTTCAGATCTCTTTCCGATAAGAGTCATTAAACAAAGGCCTCCAACCATTAATAGTTTATGAAATGTACTGGCCCATTATTTTAACTCTTGGATTAGTTAAATTTTTCATAAACTCTTAACGGGAAGAAACCTCCGTTTAATGACTTTTATCGGCAAGAGATCTAAACTGTCTTGTCAAGTGGAAATTTCAACTAGAGACAAGCGATTACCTTTTATAAATTCATAGAACACAGGTTATCAAAGTTTAATAGAAAAAATCACGATGAAATATGAAAATAATGCAAATCCTAATTTTCTCTCATTTTGTACTTTAAATTTGTCAAACCCATCAATTTTGAGAAAGGGTGGATTTAGGGTGGGTTGAAATTTTTTAATATGTTAAATTGATTATTTGCTGTCAAAACAATCAAACCAACTTGTGCACAACACCTATTGCACAATGAGGACAAAAGGTTGCACTAATGCAACAAAAAGATTTATTACTTCCAATCTATCATAGTTTCTATAAGATGAGACAAAATCAATAATTGTTATGGAAACAACAATTTAAGTCTTGGCATTAATTGGAACATAGTAAAATCAATTTATTGGACTTAAATGATTGACTAATTAAGATTAACATCAATTTATTGGGCTACGTTGTATTGCTTGTTATAATGTTGACCTTGGAGTCTAATGTTTAACAATTATGTTATCAATGTTGTAGGTTACATTTCCTGCCTTGAAGACATTGTATATTGCTGGACTAACAAAGATAACAGAGATATGGGATACGGAACTACTTCCATCAGAGCCCTTTCGACAATTGAGAGACGTGGACATCTTGCGCTGTGAGAAACTGCTGAATGTTGGTTCGTCCTATATGCCCCGACAATTACCGAAACTACAACAACTTTATGTTTGCTTTTGTCAAGAGCTGAAAGTGATAGTATTGAATGATTGGGGGGAAGAAGAAGAAAAAGAAGAATACAACAATAATACCATCTCGTTCCCTCAACTAACGAGTTTGAAACTTGTCCAGTTGCAGAGCCTTGAAAGCTTTTTCACCTCAAGATTCGAAACACAATCCCTCTTCACTAGCCAGGTATGAATATCCTCATCCTTTTTTGTTGCACATGACCTGTAAAAACAGAAACACATGTGTATATATACCTATATGTATATGTATGTATGTTTGTATGTATTTTTACTTAGATTAGGCTTTTCTCCTATCCATAATCTATAATCAAATGTGTTGTTTGGGCCATTGGGCCCACTATGAGTATCATTTTAATTATTCAAACCGTGCATTTTTTAGGATTCTTTGTTTATATCATCCCGAAAAAAATTAAATCAGTTCGATAATTTTTGGCTTTTCAATTTATCGTGTTTCTCATTAAACAAAAGGATGGTGTTTGTTTTTTCAACACATTTATCATTCATTTTTTTAGATACAATTGTAAAATTAAATAGGCTAGACTATTAGATCGATCTTTTTTCTAGATGATATACACTAAAGACTTTACACAATGAAAATTTCAAATCATCAAAACGTAACCCATGGTGGACTTCCACGGCCCGAAAGGCACCCTTGTTAGCCATGTATTGATAATGTGTATTTATTTTGAATCTTTCATATTTTCCAATTTAATACTTTGATATTTGTTTGAATATTACAATCTAAAAACTTGAAAAAATGAAATAGTAAAATTCAAGATTTTAGATAAACCTCAAATGGCGTGTTTTTATAAGGGAATTTGGCTTTTCTCTAGTTGAAAGATCAAATGGAACAAACAGTTAAGGTCTCTTACCAATAAGAGTCATCAAACGGGGGTTGCTTACCCGTAAGAGTTTATGAAATGCATTGGCCTGTTATTTTAACTCTTGGTTTAGTTTAAATCTTTTCATAAACTCTTAGTGGTAAGAGATCTCCGTTTAATGGCTTTTACCGGTAAGAGATCTCAACTGTCTGGTGCAGTTGAAATTTCAACTGGAGACAAGCAATCCCCTTTTCTAAAATCACGGAACACAGATTATCAAAGTCAAATAGAAAAAATCAAGATGAAATGTGAAAATAATGTGAAGTCTAATTTTCTCTAATTTTGTAATTTTATTCTTCCAAACCCAGCAATTTTGAGAAAGAGTGGATTTATAGTGGGTTAAAATTTTCCTAATATGTTCAATAGATGATTTGTTGCCAAAACAATCAAACACACTTGACCACAACACCTATTGCACAATGAGGACAAAAGGTTGCACTAATGCAACAAAAAAGATTTATTACTTCCAATCTATTATAGTTTCCATTACATGAAACAAAATAATTAATTGTTATGGAACCAACAATTTAAGTTTTGGCATTAAGGGGAACATAGTAACATCAATTTATTGGACTTAAATGATTGAATAATTAAGAGTAAGATCAATTTATTGGGCTACATTGTACTTCTTGTTTTAATGTTGACCTTGGAGTCTAATGTTTAACAATTATGTCACGAATATTGCAGGTTACATTCCCTGCCTTGAAGAAATTGTATATTATTGGACTTACAAAGATAACAGAGATATGGGATAGGAAATTAATTCCATCAGAGTCCTTTCGACAATTGAAAGACGTGGACATCTTGCACTGTGAGAAACTAGTGAATGTTGGTTCGTCCAATATTCCTCGACAATTACCGAAACTAAAACAACTTAATGTCAGTTTTTGTCGAGAGCTGAAAGTAATAGCATTGAAGAATAGGGGAGAACAAGAAGAAAAAGCTGAAAACAACAATAATACCATCTCGTTCCCTCAACTAACACGTTTGAAACTTAAAGATTTGCAGAGCCTCGAAAGCTTTTTGACCTCCAGATCCGAAACACAATCCCTCTTCACTAGCCAGGTATGAACGTCCTCATCGTTGTTTGTTGCACGTCACCTGTAAAACCAGAAACACAAATGTATATATACATACATGTATATGTATGTATGTATTTTACTTATATTAGGCTTCCCTCCTATCAACAATCTACATTCAAATGTGTTATTTGGGGCCGTGGGCCCACTACGAGTCCCATTTTAATTATTCGAATTGTGCATGTTTTAGGATTCTTCATTTATGTCATCCGCAAAAAAATATTAAATCAATTTGGTAATTTTAGCCTTTTCAATTTATTGTGTTTGTCATTAAACAAAAGGATAGTTTTTTTTTTTTTAAAAAAAAAAAAACACTTATCATTCATTTCTTTAGATACAATTGTAATAAATTAAATAGGTTTAGATTATTGGATCAATCTTTTTTTTTAGATGATATACACTAAGGACTTTACAAAATGAAAATTTCAAATCATCAAAACGTGACCCATGGTGGGCTCCCAGGGCCCGAAAGGCACCCTTGTTGGGCATGTATTGATATTGTGTATTTATATTGAATCTTTCATATTTTCAATTTAATACTTTGACATTTGCGTGAATATTACTATCTAAAACTTTGAAAAAATAAAATAATAAAATTCAAGGTTTTAGATAAACCTCAAATGGTGTGTTTTTATAAGGGAATTTAGCTTTTCTCTAGTTGAAAGTTCAAATGGAACAGACAGTCCAGGTCTCTTACCGATAAGAGTCATTAAATGAAGGCCTCTTACCAGTAAGAGTTTATGAAATGCATTGGCTCATTATTTTAGCTCTTGGTTTAGTTAAATGTTTTCATAAACTCTTAGTGATTAGAGAACCCCGTTTAATGACATTTATTGGTAAGAGATCTCAATTTTCTAGTCCAGTTGAAATTTCAACTAGAGACAAGCGATTCTATTTTATAAAATCATAGTTTACAGATTATCAAAGTCAAATAGAAAAAATCACAATGAAATGTGAAAATAATGTGAGGCCTGATTTTCTCTCATTTTGTACTTTTAATTTGTTGAATCTATTAATTTTGAGAAAGGGTGGATTTATGGCGGGTAGAAATTTACTTAATATGTTCAATTGATGATTTGCTGTCAAAAAAATCAAACCAACTCGTGCACAACACCTACTGAACGATGAGGACAAAAGGTTGCACTAATGCAACAAAAAGATTTATTACTTCCAATCTACAATAGTTTCCATTACATGAAACAAAATCATTAATTTTTATGGAACCTACAGTTTTAGTTTTGGCATTAATTGGAACATAGTAAAATCAATTTATTGGACTTAAATGATTGACTAATTAAGAGTAACATCAATTTATTGGGCTACATTGTACTGCTTGTTATAATGTTGACCTTGGAGTCTAATGTTTAACAACTATGTTATCAATGTTGCAGGTTACATTCCCTGCCTTGAAGACATTGTATATTGATGGACTAACAAAGATAATAGAGATATGGGATACAAAATTACTTCCATCAGAGTCCTTCCGACAATTGAGAGGTGTGGACATCTTACGTTGTGAGAAATTGGTGAATGTCGGTTCGTTCTATATGTCCCGACAATTACCGAAACTACAACAACTTAATGTTAGGTGTTGTCGAGAGCTGAAAGTAATAGTATTGAAGATTGGGATGGAAGAAGAAGGAAAAGCAGAAAACAACAATAATACCATCTCGTTCCCTAAACTAAGGAGTTTGAGACTTAAAGATTTGCAGAGCCTCGAAAGCTTTTTCTCCTCTAAATCCGAAACACAATCCCTCTTCACTAGCCAGGTATGAATGTCCACATCCTTTTTTGTTGCACATGACCTATTAAACCAAAAACACATGTGTATATATACATATATGTATATGTTTGTATGTATTTTTACTTAGATTAGGCTTTTCTCCTATCCATAATCTATACTCAAATGTGCTCTTCTGGCCCTTGGGCCCACTACGAGTCTCATTTTAATTACTCGAACAGTGCATTTTTTAGGATTCCTGGTATATATAATCCCGAAAAAAATTAAATCAATTCAATAAGTTTAGGCTTTTCAATTTATCGTGTTTGTCATTAAACAAAAGGATTTTTTTTTCCAACACACTTATCATTCATTTTTTTAAATACAATTGTAATAAATTAAATAGGCTAAGATTATTGGATCGATCTTTTTTCTGGATGATATACATTAAGGACTTTAGAAAATGAAAATTTTAAATCATCAAAACATGACCCATGGTGGACTCCCACGGCACGAAAGGCACCCTTGTTGGCCATGTATTGATAATGTGCATTTATTTTGAATCTTTTATATTTTCCAATTTAATACTTTGACATTTGCTTGAATATTACATTCTAAAAACTTGAAAAAAATAAAATAGTAAAATTCAAGTTTTTAGATAAACCCCAAATAGCATGTTTTTAAAAGGGAATTTGGCTTTTCTCTAGTTGAAAGATCAAATGGAATAGACAGTTAAGGTCTCTTGACGATAAGAGTCATTAAATGGAGGTCGCTTACCAGTAAGACTTTATGAAATGCATTGGCTCATTATTTTAACTTTTGGTTTAGTTAAATCTTTTCATAAACTCTTAGCGGTAAGAGACCTCCGTGTAATGACTTTTATCGGTAAGAGATCTCAACTGTCTGGTCCAGTTGAAACTTCAACTGGAGATAAGCAATTCCCTTTTCTAAAATCACAGAGCACAGATTAGCAAAGTCAAATAGAAAAAATCAAGGTGAAATGTGAAAATAATGTAAATCCTAATTATCTCTCATTTTGTAGTTTTAATCTGCGAAACCCATCGATTTTGAGAAAGAGTGGATTTATAGTCGGGTAAAATTTTCCTAATATGTTCAATTGATGATTTGCTGTCACAACAATCAAACGAACTCAAGCACAACACCTATTGCACAATGAGGACAAAAGGTTGCACTAATGCGACAAAAAGATTTGTTACTTCCAATCGATTATAGTTTCCATTACATGAAACAAAATCAATAATTGTTATGGAAACAACAATTTAAGTTTTGGCATTAAGTGGAACATAGTAACATCAATTTATTGGACTTAAATGATTAACTAATTAAGAGTTACATCAATTTCTTGGGCTACATTGTATTGCCTGTTTTAATGCTAACCATGGAGTCTAATGTTTAACAATTATGTCATGAATATTGCAGGTTACATTCCCTGCCTTGCAGAAATTGTATGTTATTGGACTTACAAAGATAACAGAGATATGGGATAGGAAATTAGTTCCATCAGAGTCCTTTCGACAATTGAGAGACGTGGACATCTTGTGCTGTGAGAAATTGGTGAATGTCGGTTCATCCAATATGCCTCAAAAATTACCGAAACTAGAAAAACTTAATGTTTGGTTTTGTCGAAAGCTGAAAGCAATAGTATTGAAGAATGAGAGGGAAGAAGAAGAAAATGCAGAAAACGACAATAATACCATCTCGTTCCCTCAACTAACGAGTTTGACCCTTGAAGATTTGCAAAGCCTCAAAAGCTTTTTCACATCTAGATTTGAAACTCAATCCCTCTTCACTAGCCAGGTATGAATGGCCTCATCAGTTTTTGTTGCACATGACCTGTAAAACCAGAAACACATATGTACATATACATATATGTATATGTATGTATGTTTGTATGTATTTTACTTAGATTAGGCTTCCGTCCTGTCAATAATCTACATTCAAATGTGTTATTCGGGCCCGTGGGACCACTACTAGTCCCATTTTAATTATTCAAACTGTGCATTTTTTAGGATTCTTCATTTATATCATTTGGAAAAAAAAAATTAATTTGATAATTTTAGCCTGTTCGTGTTTATCATTAAACAAAAGGATTTTTTTTATAAATATTTTTAATTTTTTTTTAAACACACTTATCATTCATTTTTTTAGATACAATTGTAATAAATTAAATAGGCTCAGATTATTGGATCAATCTTTATTTTTTTAGATGATATACAGTAAAGACTTTACAAAATGAAAATTTTAAATCATCAAAACGTGACCCATGGTTAACTCCCAGGGCTGGAAAGGCACCCTTGTTGGCCATGTATTGATAATGTGTATTTATATTGATTCTTTCATACTTTTAATTTAATACTTTGACATTTGTTTGAATATTACTATCTTAAAACTTGAAAAAATGAAATAGTAAAATTCAAGGTTTTAAATAAACTGCAAATGTTGTGTTTTTCAAAGGGAATTTGGCTTTTCTCTAGCTGAAAGTTCAACTGGAACAGACAGTTCAGGTCTCTTACCGATAAGGCCTCTTACCAGTAAGAGTTTATGAAATGCATTGGTTCATTATTTTAACTCTTGGTTTAGGAAAAATGTTTCCATAAACTCTTAGTGATAAGAGACCTCCGTTTAATGACATTTAGAAGTAAGAGACCTCAATTTTCTGGTCCATTTGAAATTTCAACTGGAGACAAGCGATTCCTTTTTATAAAATCACAGAACACAGTTTATCAAAGTAAAATAGAAAAAATCATGATAAAATGTGAAAACCATGTGAAGCCTTATTTTCTCTCATTTTGTACTTTTAATCCGTCGAACCCATCAATTTTGAGGAAGGGTGGGTTTATGACGGGTAGAAATTTTCTTAATATGTTAAATTGATGATTTGCTATAAAAAAAAATCAAACGAACTCCTGCACAACACCTACTGGACAATGAGGACAAAAGGTTGCACTAATGCAACAAAAAGATTTGTTACTTCCAATCTATAATAGTTTCCATTACATGAAACAAAATCATTAATTGTTATGGAACCGACAATTTAAGTTTTGGCATTAATTGGAACATAGTAAAATCAATTTATTGGGCTACATTGTATTGCTTGTTATAATGCCGACCTTGGAGTCTAATGATAACAATTATGTTATCAATGTTGTAGGTTACATTCCCTGCCTTGAAGAAATTGTATATTGATGGACTATCAAAGATAATTGAGATATGGGATACAAAATTACTTCCATCAGAGTCCTTCCGACAATTGAGAGACGTGGACATCTTGCGCTGTGATAAACTGGTGAATGTTGGTTCGTCCTATATGCCTCGACAAGTACCGAAACTACAACAACTTAATGTTAGGTGTTGTCAAGAGCTGAAAGTAATAGTATTGAAGAATAGGGGGGAAGAAGAAGAAAAAGCAGAAAACAACAATAATACCATCTCGTTCCCTCAACTAACGAGTTTGAAACTTGAAGATTTGCAGAGCCTCGAAAGCTTTTTCACCTCTAGATCCGAAACACAATCCCTCTTCACTAGCCAGGTATGAATGTCCTCATCCTTTTTTGTTGCCGATGACTTGTAAAACCAGAAACACGTGTATATATATACATATATGTATATATATGTATGTTATGTATAGTTGTATGTATTTTTTCTTAGATTAGGCTTTTCTCCTATCCATAATCTATATTCAAATGTGTTGTTCTGGCACTTAGGCCCACTAGAAGTTCCATTTTAATTATTCAAACCGTGCATTTTTTTAGGATTCTTCGTTTATATAATCCTGAAAAAAATTAAATCAATTCGATAATTTTAGCCTTTTCTATTTATCGTGTTTGTCATTAAACAAAAGGATGATTTTTTTTTTCAACACACTTATCATTCATTTTTTTAGATACAATTGTAACAAATTAAATAGGCTAAGATTATTTGATTGATGTTTTTTCTAGATGATATACACTGAGGAATTTGCAAATGAAAATTTTAAATCATCAAAACGTGACTCATAGTGGACTCCCACGGCCCGAAAGGCACCCTTGTTGGTCATTTATTGATAATGTGTATTTATTTTGAATCTTTCATATTTTCCAATTTAATACTTTGACATTTGCTTAAATATTACTATCAAAAAACTTGAAAAAATAAAACAGCAAAATTCAAGGTTTTAGATAAACCTCAAATGGCATGTTTTTGTAAGGGAATTTGGCTTTTCTCTTGTCGAAAGATGAAATGGATTTGACTGCTAAGGTCTCTTACTAATAAGAGTCATTAAACGGAGGTCGCTTACTAGTAAGAGTTTATGAAATGCATTGGCTCATTATTTTAGCTCTTGGTTTAGTTAAATCTTTTCATAAACTCTTAGTGGTAAGAGACTTTTTTTAATTACTTTTACTGGTAAGAGATCTCAATTGTCTGGTCCAGTTGAAATTTCTATTGGAGACAAGCTATTCCATTTTCTAAAATCACGGAACACAGATTATCAAACTCAAATAGAAAAAATAATGATGAAATGTGAAAATAGTGTAAAGCCTGATTTTCTCCCATTTTGTAATTTTAATATGCCAAACCAATCAATTTTGAGAAAGACTGGATTTATAGTGGGTTGAAATTTTCTTAATATGTTCAATTGATGATTTGCTATCAAAACATTCAAACCAACACGTGCACAACACCTATTGCACAAGGAGGACAAAAGGTTGCACTAATGCAACAAAAAGATTTATTACTTCCAATCTATTATAGTTTCCATTACATGAAAAGAAAATCATTAATTCTTATGGAGACAACAATTTAAGTTTTGGCATTAAATAGAGCATAGTAGAACCAATTTATTGGACTTAAATGATTGACTAATTAAGAGTAACATCAATTTATTGGGCTACATTGTACTACTTGTTATAATGCTGACCTTGGAGTCTAATGTTTAACAATTATGTTACGAATATTACAGGTTACATTCCCTGCCTTGGAGACATTGTATATTACTGGACTAACAAAGATAACAGAGATATGGCATAGGAATTTAGTTCCATCAGAGTCCTTTCGACAATTGAGAGACCTGGTCATCTTGCGCTGTGAGAAACTGGTGAATGTCGGTTAGTCCAATATGCCAGACAATTACCGAAACTAGAATAACTTAATGTTAGGTGTTGTCGAGTGCTGACAGTAATAGTATTGAAAATTGGGGGGGAAGAAGAAGGAAAAGTAGAAAACAACAATTATACCATCTCGTTCCCTCAACTAACGAGTTTGAGACTTGAAGATTTGCAGAGCCTCGAAAACTTCTAGATCCAAAACACAATCCCTCTTCATTTGCTAGGTATGAATGTTCTCATCATTTTTTTTTGTTGCAGATGACCTCTAAAACCAGAAACACGTGTGTATATATACATATATGTCTATGTATGTTTGTTTGTATGTATTTTTTCTTAGATTAGGCTTTTCTCCTCTCCATAATCTATATTCAAATGTGTAGTTCTGGCCCTTGGGCCCACTACGAGTCCCATTTTAATTATTGAAACCGTGCATTTTTTAGGATTCTTCGTTTATATAATCCTGAAAAAAATTAAATCAATTTGATAATTTTAGCCTTTTCAATTTATCGTGTTTGTCATTAAACAAAAGGATGGTCGTTTTTCCAACACACTCATTATTCATTTTTTTAGATACAATTGTAATAAATTAAATTGGCTAAGATTATTGAATCGATCCTTTTTTTATTTTTATTTTTGATGATATACACTAAGGAGTTTACAAAATGAAAAATTTAAATTATTAAAACGTGACTCATGGCGGACTCTCATGGCCCGAAAGGCACCCTTGTTGGCCATGTATTGATCATGTGTATTTATTTTGAATCTTTCATATTTTCCAATTTAATACGTGGACATTTTCTTGAATATTACTATCTAAAAATTTGAAAAAATAAAATAGTAAAATTCAAGGTTTTAAATAAACCTTAAATGGTGTGTTTTTTTATATGGGATTTGGCTTTTCTCTAGTTGAAAAATGGAATAGATAGTTAAGGTCTCTTATCGATAAAAGTAATTAAACAAAGGTATCTTACCTGTAAGAGTTCATGAAATGCATTGGCCCGTTATTTTAACTTTTGGTTTAGTTAATGTTTTCATAAACTCTTAGCGGTAAGAGACCTCCGTTTAATGACTGTTGCCGGTAAGAGATCTCAATTGTCTGGTTCAGTTGAAATTTTAACTGGAGACATGCGGTTCCGTTTTATAAAATCACATAATATAGATTATAAAAGTCAAATAGAAAAAATCACGATGAAATGTGAAAATAATGTGAAACCTAGTTTTCTCTCATTTTCTACTTTTAATCTGTCAAACCCATCAATTTTGAGAAATGGTGGATTTATAGTTGGTTGAAGTTTTCTTAATATGTTCAATTAATGATTTGCTGTCAAAACAATCAAACCAACTCGTGCACTGCACCAATTGCACAATGAGAACAAAAGGTTGCTCTAATGCAGCAAAAAGATTAATTACTTCCAATCTATTACAGTTTCTGTTACATGAAACAAAATCATTAATTGTTATGGAACCAACAATTTAAGTTTTGGCATTTAGTGGAGCATAGTAAATTCAATTCATTGGACTTAAATGATTGACTAATTAAGAGTAACATCCATTTATTGGGCTACATTGTACTGCTTGTTATAATGCTGACATTGGAGTCTAATGTTTAACAATTTTGTTATGAATGTTTCAAGTTACATTCCCTGCCTTGGAGACATTGTATATTACTGGACTAACAAAGATAACAGAGATATGGGATAAGAAATTACTTCCATCAAAGTCCTTTTGACAATTGAGAGACGTGGACATCTTGTGCTATGAGGAATTGGTGAATGTCGGTTCGTCCAATATGCCTCGACAATTACTGAAACTAGAAAAACTTAATGTAATTTTATCGAGAGCTGAAAGTAATAGTATTGAAGAATGTGGGGGAAGAAGAAGAAAAAGAAAAAAACAACAATAATACTGTCTCGTTCCCTCAACTAACAAGTTTGAAACTTGGAGATTTGCAGAGCCTCAAAAGCTTTTTCACCTCTAGATCTGAAACACAAACCCTCTTCACTAGCCTGGTATGAATGTCCTCATCCTTTTTTGTTGCACATGACCTGTAAAACCAGAAACACAAATGTATATATACGTATATGTATATGTATGTTTGTATGTATTTTTACTTAGATTAGGCTTCTCTCATGTCCATGATCTATATTCAAATGTATTGTTCAGCCCCGTGGGCCCACTATGAGTCCCTTTTTAATTATTTGAACCGTGCATTTTTTTGGATTTTTCGTTTATATCATCCAGAAAAAAATTAAATCAATTTGATAATTTTAGTTTTTTGCAATTTATCATGTTTGTCATTAAACAAAAGGATGATTTTTTTTATTTTTTATTTTTTATTTTTTTGTTTTTATTTTTTTAAATTTTTTAACACACTTGTCATTCATTTTTTTAGATACAATTGTAATAAATTAAATAGGCTAAGATTATTGAATCGATCTTTTTTTTTTATAGATGATATACACTAAGGACTTTACAAAATGAAAATTTTAACTCATCAAAACGTGACCCGTGGTGCACTCCCACAGCCCGAAAGGCATCCTTGTTGGCCATGTACTGATAATGTGTATTGTTTTCAATCTTTCCAATTTAATACTTTGACTTTTGCTTGAAAATTACTATCTAAAAACTTGAAAAAATATTTCTAATGTTTATTTATTTTGAATCTTTAATATTTTCCTTTTTAATACTTTGGCATTTGCTTCAATATTACTATCTAAAAACTTGAAAAAATAAAATGGTTCATATAATATTTTCATAAAAAAATTTTGAATTTTGAATTTTGAATTTTCCAAATTTTGAATTTTCATAAAAAAATTATACAAATTTTAATTTTATCCCTAAGTTAAGTTGTCATAGTTCATATAATATTTTCCTTTTTTTTTTTTTTTTTGGTGTGTGAAACAAAAATAATACCACCATTTTATTGCTTTAGGCTATGTTTGGTTTATAAATTTGGAGAAAATTTTGGAAAAGGAAAGTGAAAATGTATGTGAAATGTAGGTAAAATGAGAGATAGTCAAACCGAACATTTCACCTAGTTTTTCCCTAGTTTTTTAAATCACTTTCCAAATTCATAAACCAAATACAGTCTTCGAGAAAGAAGTAAATGAGAGATAGTCAAAACCGAACAAAATTACAAAAATATAAAACAACATAACAAAGAACGAAACAAGACCTTGGTAGAACAAACTTAAAACATGACCAACTTAAAACATGATGACTAGATTAGTATCTTAAGTAGAGAACAATGTGGGACTTTGGTGGAATGAATGGCTTTGTGAACAAAAATATGCTTCCTTAAAGTTAAGCTATGATCGGTTAGAATCTAGTGATGCAAAATCATGCTTCTTGCTATGTTGTTTCTTTCTTGAAGATGTTAATATTTCAATTGAAGTGTTGGCGAGACACTCCATAGTGAGAAGTTTGCTTGGACAAAACAAAAATACACTAATGAGAGCAAGCCGTTAATTACTTACAGTGGTTGATATCCTCAAAGATGCTTGTTTGTTATTAGAAGGCGAAGATGAAAACTTTGTCAAAATGCATGATGATGTCATTCGAGATGTTGCTCTTTCAATTGTAAAAGATGATGGAAAGGAAAACATGGTGTCAAAGAGTGGCCCGAGAAAGATACGTGCGAATCTTACTCAGCAATCACATTAAGGTTCGACAACACTCCTGAGCTTTCGGGTGATTTGGTATGTGCACAACTCCACACCTTGACCATACTATAGGAATGGGATATCAGTCCTTTGCTTAATGTTCCAGATAGGTTTTTTAGTGGAATGGAGAAACTTACAATTTTAGAATTGAATGGAATCTGCATGTTGCCTCCATTATCTATTGCAAATTTGGTTAACCTTCGGATGTTATTGTTAGTTTGTTGTAAGACATAGCTATACTCAAGGATCTAAATAATAACCTTAAAATACTTAGCCTTTGAGGTTCTAATATCGAGGTTTTCCATTAGAGATAGGACAATTGACTCGCCATCAGTTGTTAGATCTGGGAAATTATGAATAGCTCACAGAGATTCCACAAGGTGTCATGTCCAATTTGTCTCGCCTGGAAGAATTATACATTTTAGATGATGTGCGTGTGTTTAGGGAGGAAAGAAGCAAAGTGAATCTTGACGAATTGAGGAAATTAATGCAATTAACCACTTTACAGATTCACATACCAAATGTCATGCTATTGCCCAAGGAATTCTTCTTTGAAAACTTGATAAGATTTAAAATATCAGTGGGTAAGGGATATCATTTTTATAGAACTAATTCAAAGTCGTGTAAATTAAAACAACAATTAAAGATTGTAGGTTGGAATATCTCTTCTCCCTGTCCTGTGCAAGAGGATTTCCACGACTCCAGAGACTACAAATATTTGATTGTGCGATGATAGAAGCAATAGTTGGAATTGAAGAGGAAAAATATGAAGATGAACTCTCAAGTTAGGCAATTAATTTCAGTTAGTTGAAATATTTGTGTCTCCAGAATCTACCCAAGCTCATAAGCTTCTACCCCAAAGTGGAGAAGATGTCAACATCAGAAGGAAATTCTTCTACCTAGGCACAATTTTTGTTTAATGAAAAGGTATGCTTTATCTATACACTTTTTATTTTCTTTAATCCATTTTATCTAGTTTTTATAAAATACATTAGGAATACAATCAAACAGTGCTAGGGTCTTTTCAATAAAAATCCAAATTGTTAATCCTTGAAAAAATCACCAAATTGTTGGTCACACAGTGGCAAGCATGAAATCATTCCAACAAATTAGGATTTTAAAAATAAAAAATTATGAATAAAATTAATTTTTAAGAAAAAAATATTTAAATTGTCAAAAGTATCATTGTTGTATGTTTATCGATGAAATTACATATTTACTGATAAATTATTATCGTTTTTTGACCAAAATTTGTCTAAATGTGAACATCTTATGCATCAAATTGTTTTCTCTTAAAGTGTATTTATTAACAACATTTTTAAAATTTTGAGGCAAAAATTTGTTTTTTGAATTTTTAACAAAAATTAGTCCGTAAATGAAGAGAAATATCAATTATTTCATTTCAAAGTCAAATTTAATTAATGATTTTTTTTTTGTCACCAACTATTCCAAATGAAGTTTTAGGGATTGGTTTACTTTTAGATTTACTGATAAACAAACTAATGTGCTCCTAGCTGGAGGTGGGCGTGAGTCAGTTGCGGTCACGGAACCTCCAATCCGCCATTCGTCCGCCAAATTGGCGGATTGGAGAAAATCAATCCACATCCGTTTGCCAATCTGGTGGATGTGTATTGAGCGGATTGGCGGATGGATGTAAATTGGATTGGCGGTTTAAAATTTTATAAATTTTTAACATAATTCAACTTGTGCACTTTCTCAAAAAAAAAAAGAAAGAGTATTACAGTCAATAACTTTAAAAAGTATTACAATCACTGCATGCCTTATCCAAAGAAAGAAAGTTTGAAACTTTAGAATATTACAATCACTGCATGCCTCATGCACAAATTACAATCACAACATGCCTCATCCACATAAAGAATTACAATCTGTGGTTCTTAAAATATAAAAATAATTCAAACCACCAAAACCATGAACAGAGCAGTAGTAGAGGTTGTATGCCTCTGTATTGTTACATCTATATCTGAATTTGAAAACAAAAACCAACCAGCATATATCATCATTTTTATTTATTATTTTTAGAGTTAGATTTAAAAACCAAAAAAATATAGATAAACAATATATTTATTTTTTTCAATTCAAAAAATATATTCAAGTTGAAAACTCTTTTTCAATAGAATATTTAAACTCATTTTCAATTGAAAACACAAATAGAATATCTAAGCAAATTGAAAACATAAAGTTTTACAAATTACTAGGGGTGCTCGCGGTTTGGCGGTTCGATTGCGGCCAAAGGAACCTCAAATCCGCCATCCTTTCAAAACTAGGCGGATTGGAAAAAATCAATCTGTAACTGTCTGCTTGTCATCGTGCATCCGTCCAAAATGCGGCGGATCGGTTCAGTCGGTTTGGACGGATTGGTATATCTGCTGCTCACCCCTACTCCTAGCCCCCTACCCATAATCTATATAAATTTTTTATTTTAAATGTTAAAAATACGCATTACCTAAAAACATTGGTCCATCTAACTGTATACAATAAAGTGACTTTCCAAACATTGGTTTACTTTTATGCTTGTGTGATTAAATTTTTTTTAAAATTTTAAATCGATAGAATATTAATTATAAATATGAGAAATATTATATCAAATTGGACAATTAAAATTCAACAGTAGACAAAGTCATATATTGTATCAATGGTGAAAAATCTAGTTTTGTCGAAAAACCTTTTGAAAATCTGGATTTGTCCCGTGATAAGTGATTGTCGATATAGGTAATCCAAATTAAAAATTATATAACCATGATCAATGTAGAAAAGAGAGAGAGTAAGAGAGAATTCAACCACAACACAATATTTTTTATGTGGAAAAAATCACAATTGAAATCTTACCAACTTATGATAAAAAACCACAGGCCCTTGGCCAAATGAACAATCTACTATAAAAGAAAAGAGTACAAGAGATATCTTACAAAGGCCACTCCGGGCTCATGCGTTTGCTCAACCTACGAGTCACTCTTCTTTCTCTTCTCCACTGGATCTCAACGGTTGTTGAATCACCACAACGCCAATGACTTCGGAATCCATCGAAGTCTACAATCTCAGAATATTCCGAGAAGGTTCACAGTTGAAAGGTGTGAAGGACTTAGAACAGTTTGATGATTAGCTTGAGGTTCTTAGATGTTAATGAATGATCAAGCACATGAGAGTATTACAATATAATCCTCACTATAAAGTTTACTCTCAGATACTTGGCAAAATCTCTCTACAACAAAATGATCTCTCTTACAAAAATGTATTTCACACATAAAAATGATCTCTCAAAGGATAAAAATACTTATAGGAGCTTATGAGAGAGTGCTCAGAAAAGGTGTGCAAGAGAGATGCAAAATAAACCAACAGAGCATGCCTTAAATAGGCCTTGGCCAAAGACCTTTGCGGGCGTGCACACCACAGTAGTGGCTGCGGTCATGGCGGTCGCTCCTCCGTAGGGTGTAGACTAAACTTCTAGGAGCACGTTTTGGTCGAGGCCTAGACGTAGGCGTGATCACCTTTACCGTGGGCATGATGACGTCAATGAGACCAGTTGATTTCGCAGACTCCTTGCTGCTACTTTTGGCCAAACTTTTCTCTATGCGATTTCACCTTTTCTCACAACATGGACCTATCTTTTAGGCTAAAAAAATCAACAATCTGCCACACATATTTGTCAACAACATTACTTTTAGTGTTGACCAACCAAATCAAAAATACAACTCTAGCACTTTTGTAGCACATGGATATGCCAACAAAATAAAGCATTTAGCAACATGTTTATATCAACAACGTCAAACAAAATCTATGCCAGTCCATGACAATCCATCTTCGAACCCTCAAATAAATTTGCAACAATCAAATTTATAACCCCAACAAGATAATCCACATGCTCAAGAGATGAAATTAAAACAAAACCAACTAAGATAAAAGTCAATAAATAAAAAGCCAAGAAAGAGAGAACCAATGTTTTGGAACGGAATTTGCCAAAATAAATACAACTTAAACAGTAGGATTAAAAAACAATCTCCCTTTTGGCAATTCCGTGACAAAATCTAATATCCTGCATAAAAATTGTTAGAATAATTTCACACGAGATATTATAACATAAAATTAAAACAAACCAAAATCAAAACATTTCATAACAAGATGACTAAGTTCACTCAAAACACAAAAACTAAGTTCATCAAAATGCAAATACTCCCCCTAAATACTCCTCTTTTTTTTTTATATCTAGAAATGATGAAGGAAAAGTATACAAACTAAAAAACACAACAACTCCTACAGCAAAACAAAACACAGGTTGCCAAATATGAAATCAGGATGGTGGCAGTGGAGGACGGAACAAAGTGAAAAACTCTTGAAACTGTGCTGTGAGATGGGTAGTGGACTGATCAAGATGATCAAAACGAGTAGCAAAATGATCCATTCGCGCATCATGTTGATCTATCCGTCCTCGCATGTCCTCTTGAAACGCTAGTTGTGTAGCTTGCATTTGAAAAATTTGATCTTGAATTGACTGAAAATTTGCATTCTCCCCTTCAACTACTTCTTCACTATCATGTCGCCCTCTCTGACCATGACCACCATGGTCACCTGGAGCTTTTCCAGCTCTCTCCCTCACTTAAGCATTACTCAGATTGACAGTTAGTTTGGAGATGGGGTATTAGGCTTGACCATATCATCCGTATTGTCAAAGGAAACTTCTTGAGATGACAGAAATTTTGTGAGAAGTGACGCATATGGTAACCCAAGAGATTTCTTTCCATTAAACACAGCTACTGTAATTCCTTGAAATAATTAACATTAACCCAACTCATAACAGTGATACAATTAATCAATAATCTCATATCTTCTATTCATTTTACCTTTGATCATTACAAAAGATGACAAATGCAATATATATTCGTAAATCTTAGATTCAGAATCTATAGCATATGACATGGATACAAGATTAAAAAGGAAATTAAAACCAAATAATGAAATGCTCTAATGGCTTACAACTTTCAAAGACGATGCTTGGTTACCACAAAATGAGTTTAAACTCTATCCAAGTAAAGCCCGGTGCTTGAACAAAATATTTACATCAATAAACAAAAAGGGAAGCCTTAAGCTCCGAGTCCTCCCAAGCCATGTCCTTGGCGGAGGTATGTCATCAGTATCTGAGAGTTATTTTCCACATAGGGTGAGTCAAAGCTCAATAGGAATACTCTAACACAGTATATTAATCTTAGCAAAACCATAAGATGAATGCACATGCATGTCATTTTCAAACATTCCTCGTTTTCTATCTTTAGACCATGCAATGCCCGATTATATATATATATATATATATATATTCATGAAAATAATCCTTTTATACAAAAAACAGGGAAGTAGATACAAAACACTAGGAATCTATAGGGACATGTCTGCCAGTAGGCTATACAAGCACTACCCAAGCCATTTTACTAGTACTAACCGGAAGGATTAACATCTAATTGTGCAGGTTTCTGGACTTTTGCCAAGGACACAGATGCTAACAATATAAACCACACCCCCTAAACAGATTCACCAAGGTATACACCCATTTTTTCTCAAAATCAATATATTTATAACGTTCAATGTATAATGATGCACAATGCACAATGGATGAGAAATTAGTTTCAATTTAACCTAATCCTCATACATTATCTGCAACAATCAAAACTATGCTCCACCGATAGCCCAAAATAGATATTTATGTACAATTGATAATCTCCAATCAAAAGATACATTTTCATTAGTTATAATAGGAGTGATATTACATATCCAACTCCACCATCATCATCAAGATAACCATTGTTCCAATTTTACAATATCCAACATCATTTTCTATTTCCCTTTTTCAAATATCCAAAATTAGGGCAAAACCCCATTTTCTTTCCACAATCACTTTTGAGAAAAGATTTCTACCATTTCAACACAACTCATCCACAATCATATTCCTCCAACCATTTTCAAGAATCAATTTGGAAAACCCCTCTTTTGATTTCAAACCAAACCCTAGGTTTTACCAAATATTTCTGAATATATAACCCTTTTGAAAGAGCAAATAACTAAGCTAAAAATCATTTAACAGAGTCAAAGAAATCCCTATCTCAAAGTAGAAGACACAAAGAAAAGATGGGTAGAAGTTGACGATGTCAAAAGCACTAGATGCTCTAATTAAAACAAAGCCCTCGATGTGTTCAATGTTTTTCTCCAAAGGATTAGGTTGAGGAAACTCACTGATTGAGAGTATTTGGAGCCAAAGTTCAAGAATTAGAGAGAGAGAGAGAGAGTAGACCTAGGGATTTGGAATGTTTAGAGAGAGAAAGAGATGAAAAAGTGATTAAAAAGGCCTTCCTTTTGGATTGATATATGCACAAACCTTTTGAGTGAAGAAATGGTCGCTTGAGCGATAGATGAAAAAAGAAGACACGGATTGAGAAACCAAAACCATCGCTCTAGCACACAGTGTCCCCTTCCTAGTAGTTTTAGATTTGTAAAAGTTTACTTGAGTGCAAGAAAGACCGCTCAAGCGAAGAATTCAAACTCTCAATAATTTTATAGACTGTAAAAGATCACTCGAGCTTAGGAATGGTCGCTCGAGCAAACAAGCAAACTTCTTGGCAACAACACTTGGAAAAACTAACTTCCAAACCTGTTTTATAACGATCCCAGTTTTGACTCGACACTTGTCGTAGTTCGGACTCGGGCTTATGGTTTCTGAGTGTCGTTGATTGTCTTTTACTCTTTATTCCTCCTTAAATTTGGTTATTTGGACGTGTTGAGTGTGTTTGGAACATGTTGGTTGCTTAGTTTTCAAACCTTGTGCTACCCAGAATTTTGGTCCTCTGTTCGAGCGGGCCTTCTTGTGCTCGAGCGGGGTTTGCAAACCCTCAGTACTTTGCATGTCTGTAAAAATACTGGAGGGGTGTTCTCCACGCTCGAGCGGCGTTTCCTATGCTCGAGCGAGTGGGCGCTCGAGCGTCCCTTCTTGTGCTCGAGCGGTTTATCTGTTGTTTGCAAAAGCACTAGAGGTGTATATTCTGCACTCGAGCGGGCCTCTTATTGCGCTCGAGCGGAATAACTTATTGTGTCTGACGCTCGAGCGTCAACCCTTCTGCTCGAGCGGACTGTGCGCATATCAGATCGCGAAAATGATTTTTTATATCACTTTTTCATATCTTTTCTTCTAAAAACTTTAAACAAAGACCTTCTCTCTCTAAAATACTCTCTCTCTCTCTCTCTACTTTTTCTCCTTGATCCGTTGATCTCTCTACCCTAGTGTGTTTGGAAAAAGGGTGGAACATCTTGAGAGCTTCATTTTGAACTGATTGAAATATAGTTTTGGCATCGTTGGAGTTCGTGCTTGCTCCATTAGTCTTCTAAATTTGAGGTAGGGGCTCTCTACACCTTAATATGGGTTTTAACTTGGTTATAGGTTGTTGTATGAAAATGGTGAGATTTTGGGGATGTTTTAAGCAAACCTAGGGTTTGGGTCAAAGTTTGAAAAGAGGGGTTTCTATGTGAGTGTTGTATAAATGGTTTTCGGGTTTGGATATGAGGTTATCATGTGTCAAAATAGTTGATTTTGGCCTTCGGGTTGATATTTGGAAAATGAGGAGTTTTGCCTTAAAATGTTTTGGATAATTATTTTGTACAAATAATGAAATTGGTATAGGGAATGTGAAATTGGGAGGATGTATACATATGAATGGTGTTGTTGGATTTGTTTAATCACTCACCTATAGAAATTTGATGAATTATCTGTTATAAAGATTGTATATTTGTTTAGAGATAACTGTTTTGGGGTATCGATGGAGGATAGTCATGATTGTTGTAGACACTATATGTGAATTAGGCGAATTGAAACTAATTCTTTAACCATTATCATTGAATATGATATGAATGATATACATTATATATGTATGATATTGGAATGAGAAATGGGATGTACTCCATGTTTTGATGAGAAGAAAGGGGATGGACTCCATTGAACTAAGTTGGCTTGTGTGTCCATGGTGAGAGTCCCAAAAACCATTTGTATACATGGGTGCCGATTCCTGTGGACGAAATTTCCGTAAAATGGAAAATGGAAGTGAATGTCTTTATATGATGGTTTATCTGTGGAAACTTGTGAGGTGTAACCTCTGTTGACGGATTAAATGCAATGGGTGTATCTATTAAAACAAAATGAATGAATTGAGGTGTACGTTTTGATATAACATGGTTGTGGAAAAAGTTACACGGATTTTGTCATAGGACAATGAACATGTGCATCATACTTATATCTTGTTAATTCTCATATACTGTGTTAGTATGTTTCTACTGGGCTTTAGCTCACCCTACTTAGGAAACCATTTTCAAGTACCGGTGATATGCTTCCTCCAAGGACGTAGCTTGGAAGGACCTAGGAGCTAGATGCTCTATTTTGTTATTTTGTGCTTAGATGTTTATTCAAGCCAAGGGCTTCATATGTACAGAGCTTATCTCTTTTGTTGTAACCAAGCAATGTCTTAGAAAGATGTAAGCCCATAGGGCGTTTATTTTGTTGATCATTAATTGGCACTACATGCTATAGATTCAAGATTCACATTTATGAATATATATTGCATGTGTTATCTTTTGTAATATGAACTCTGATGAATGAAAGTATTTCATTTCTGTTATTCTCCCATTTATGAGTTGGATTTATTATATTATTTTGGGGGCATTACATGTTTCAAGCACCACCAAAACTCTAAATAGCCAAACTCAATGAGCAATAAGACTGAAAATGAGTTAAATAACAATTAAATACACAGGTCCTCAGATTAAAAAACAACAAATGGGTCGGGTCTAAGCCCAATTTGTAATCTACCCCCTTAAGGAATTTCGTCCTCGAAATTTAAAATTAACCTTCATTAAAAGAAATTGAAAATATTTCCATATAATCCAGATTGTAGCTAGGATACATCGAGTTTCTCAATACCAACTATCACAGTTCAATTTCCTCAAAACATATACAATGTTCATTTATTACAACATTTGCAACATTTTCAACATAAGTTTCAAACATTAACAAATAGGTCCAGATACTTCTCATGGACTTCTGCATCACGCTCTCAAATCGCCTCCTCAACCCTATGGTGTCGCCACAATACCTTAACTAATGGAATAGTCTTGCCTCGCAAGACTTGGTCTCAAGAGTCTAAAACCTTTACCAGTCTCTCCTCAAACGAGGCATCCTCATCTACCTTTAACTCGGTCCAATCTAACACGTGTAAAGGATCAGCCTCATACTTCCGGAGCATACAGATATAGAACACGTCGTGAAACTTGAACAGTTGGAGTAGTAAGGCTAAACGATAAGCTACCTCCCCAATCTGGTTTAGAATCTCAAAAAGCCCATTAAATCTAGGAGACAACTTCCCGCTCTTCCCAAACCTCATCAAACCTCGTCTCGGTGATATCTTCAAGAGCACATGATCTCTTATCTCAAAAGATAACGGTCTCCTCCTATGGTTGGCATGGCTCTTTTGGCGACTCTGAGCAGAAGCCAACCTCTTACGGATAGGCGTGACCTTCTCAGTTGATTCCCAAACTACTTCCAGACCTCACATAAGTGCGCCACCCACCTTGGCCCAACACATCAGAGATCTACATGGTCGACAATACAAGGCCTCAAATGACGCCATACCAAAATTGTTATTATAGGCAAACTCCACTAAAGGTAACTGCTTCTCCCACAGCCCCTTAAAATCAAGAACAAAATCCCGAAGCATATTCTCTAAGATTTGAATGGTTTGCTCGGACTACTCGTCAGTCTGAGGATGATAGGCATTGCTAAACGTCAATCTAGTGCCTAAGATATTCTGTAGGCTCTGCCACACCTGAGCCGTAAAACGAAGATCCCTATTCAATACAATAGTCACAAACTAAGTCCCTAATATAAAGGTTGGTAAGATAATCTACCGAGTCACTCGTGCACATAGGTACAAAATATGCTGACTTAGTTTATCGGTCGATTATTACCCACACGGCATCATTACCTCGTTTAGTCCTCAGAATACCACAACAAAATCCATTGTGACATGCTCCCACTTCTACTCGACTATAGGCAAAGGTTGTAATAGATCCACTGGTTGTTGATGCTCGGCCTTCACTTGCTAACAAGTAAGGCACCTTGAAACAAACAAGGCTACATCTCTCTTCAGCCCCCTCCACCAAAATTGGAAGCACAAACAAGGTCTTTGTGCCTCCTGAGTGTACCATAAGGAGTGAATGGTGAAACTCTCAGAGTACCTCCTCTCTACAAGATTTTGGCACGAAAAGACAGCCCAAATACCTCACACTAGAGTCAGAATACACGTTCAAGCGCTTTTTTTACTATCCCACTGGATATCTTCCCTTGGATAACCTCTACCTCATGATCACCCCGCTGTGCTTCTATAACTCAGGTTACTAATGTAGGTTGTGCAACTATAGTGAACAAAACGACCGACTCAACGAACTCGTCAAGATGCAACTCAAACTCACCAATAGTACCCAACATCTCCTATTCCCGGATAGCAATACTAGCTACACTGTTTACTGACTTCCTACTTAAAGCGTCGGCCACAACATTGGCCTTTCCCGGATGACAGTGCAATTCAAAATCATAATCCTCCATAAACTCCATCCACCTGCTCGGTCTCAAATTCAAATTTTTCTGTGAAAATAGATACTTTAAACTCTTGTGATTGAAAAACATTTCAAATTTTTCACCATAAAAATAATGCCTCCAAATCTTTAAGGAAAAATTACCGCCGCTAGCTCTAAGTCGTGAGTAGGATAGTTTCTCTCATGAGTTTTCAACTGCAGTGAACTATAAGCAACCACCTTCTCCTCTTGCATTAACACACAACCCAAACATTCCCGAGATGCATCACAATAAACCGAATAACCCAAACCTCTCTCCGGAATAATCAAATACTGGAGCAGTGGTGAGTCTAACCTTAAGCTCTTGCAACGACTTTTCACAAGTCTTACTCCACACAAACTTAACCACCTTCCTCGTCAATCTAGTCAATGGTGAGGCCAATCTAGAGAAGTCCTTCACAAAATGTTGGTAATCCTAGTTAAGCCTAAGAAACTCCGGATCTCAAAGGCATTCTTATGTCGTTCCCAATCTTGCACCGCTTCTATCTTAGAAGAGTTTACAGTCACTTTTTCCCTGGATACCACATGGCCTAAGAACTTAACTTCTTTTAACCAGAACTCGCACTTCCCAAACTTAGCATACAAATAATGGGTTCTAAGTAACTGAAGTACAACCTGCAAGTGTTCCTCGTGTTCTTCCTCGGAGGATGAATAAATCAAAATGTCATCAACAAAGACAACCACAAAATGGTCTACGAACTCATGAAAGATTTGATTCATCAAATCCATAAATGAAGCCAATGCATTGGTTAGCCCAAAAGGCATTACTAGGAACTCGTAATGGTCGTACCACGTACGAAATGTCGTTTTCTGAATATCCTCCTCCTTCACCCTCAATTGGTGATAACCCGATCTCAAGTCAATCTTGGAAAAACAACAAGACCCCTTTCAACTGGTCAAACAAATCATTTATACGAGGTAATGGGTACTTGCTCTTAATAGTTACCCGGTTTAACTTCTGGTAGGTGCCATCATTCTTCTTAGCAAAGAGAGCTGGTGCTACCCAAGGTGATGTACTAGGGCAAATGAAGCGTTTATCTAACAGCTCTTGAGTTGAATCTTCAACTCATAGAACTCGGCGGGTGCAAATCTATATGGTGCCATGGAAATTAGTGCTATACCAGGCACTAAGTCAATGGAGAAATCAATCTCCTGGTGGGGTTCCAAACTAGTAAGATCCTCGTGAAAAACATCCGGATATTCACAAACTACCCTCGGCAATTCAACTCATACCACATCACTCTCACTACCCAAGAGAGTAGCAAGAAGACAATTAAGCTTGCCTCTACCATGAGGGTTATAAACTGGCAATAAGACTCTATCAGCTAGGTCCCCCAAAAAATAAAAATTATCACCACTCAAGGTGTACATCGTAACTCTCTGACGGTAACAATCAATAACAGCATGATATGAAGACAACCAATCCATGCCTACGATGACATCAAAACTCGACATGTCTAACAACATAAATGCAAAAGGAAGTTGGCATCTGATAACCTCTATCTCGTAACCACGACATCCCCAGTCCAAGTCAACCTTACCCCTAATTGAAGACTCTACCCTGAGTAAAGATGCTAACTAAGCCACATCTAAACCAAAAACTGATGTGAATGTAGATGAAATGAAGGAATGTGATGCACCAGTATCAATCAACACACTAGCAATCGTATTGAACAACAAAAAGTTACCTCTCAAAACAGAGGGTGTTGGCAACTGATTTGGGGTAGTAACAGCATACACATGCCTGGTAGGTCTTTGTTCCTCCTGCTCACCCCTCGGAGCATAAGACTAGTGAACTAATTGAGCTGAAGAGGTTCCATGTGTTGCCTTCGAGGCTTGAGCTGATAGAGTAGGCTAATGGCTTTGTGTTTGCCTTGAACCGGACGTACCAGGTGTGCCACCTGCTTGAAGGAAAAACCTCCTCAAATGCCCTGACTGCCCACATTGATAACAGGTAGGCGGCTGCCCTCTCCCTTGACTTTGGCTCTAAGAATGAGTCGTTGACGGTGCAGATTGTTGCCCTCATTCTCTCTGCGGGCAAACTGGAGACTTGTGACCTAGCTGGCCACACTTAAAGCAAGTGATCCCACCCCGACTTCCTCTCCCTAAACCAGAACTCAGTACAGGAAAAGTGGATTTGAACTGTGCTGTTTGGGACTGCTGTGGGGTAGAACCCCTCTGCCTCTTGTTGTCCCGTGTTTCCTCTTGAACCTCCTGACTCCTCTGCTTGGAGCCCCTCATCCTATCCTCCTCCTCTTGAATCACGGTCCCTAAGTGAGTTGCCGCCTCCACAAGACGACCTAATCCCTAATCATTGACCTGACCACCTCAAATACGAGCCCTATCCCTAGCCTTTTCTCAAACTCTACACAACGGTGTTCCTCCGTCACCACTAGCTCCGGTGCAAACCTAGAGAGGCTAGTAACAATGATAATCAACCAATCTCATTACCATGACCCATCTACCGATCATTCATTCATATCAACATGATAAACAAGTTCTCAATACTGAATATACAATTCACATTTCCAAAACGTATACAATGTTTACATTACATTAACACAACAAAACTCTCAATACATGCTCAAGTACCAACAAATAGGTCTGAATACTTCTCACGAATTTCTAACTCACGTTCCCAAGTTGCTTTCTCAACCCCATGATGTTTCCATAACACTTTCACGAAAGGAATTGTCTTGCCTCGCAAGACTTGATCTCGAGTATCCAAGACTCTCACCGGTCTCTCCTCATACAAGGCATCCTCATTTACCTCTAACTCAGTCCAATCCAACACATACAATGGATCTGGCTCATACTTCTGGAGCATACAGATATGAAATACGTCATGAACCCCAAAAAGCTGTGGCAACAAGGCCAAGTGATAAGCTATCTCTTCAATCCATTTTAGGATCTCAAAAGGCCCGATAAATCTTGGAGATAACTTCCCACTCTTCCCAAACCTCATCAAATCCCACCTAGGTGATATTTTTAAGAAGACATGATCTCCTACCTCAAAGGATAAAGGCCTCCTCCTATGCTCGACATAGCTCTTCTAACGACTCTGAGCCATAACCAACCTCTTATGGATAAGCGTAATTTTCTCCGTCATTTCCTGGACTAACTCTGGACCCAACATTGATGCATCACCCACCTCGGCTCAACACGAAGGGTATCTACACAGTCGGCCATACAAGGCCTCAAGCGGTGCCATGCCAATACTCGACTAGAAATTATTGTTATAGGCAAACTCCACTAAGGGCAATTGCCTCTCCCACGACCCCTTAAAGTCAAGGACACAATCTTGAAGCATATCCTCAAGGATCTGAATAGTACACTCTGACTACTTGTCAGTCTGAGGATGATAGGCAGTACTAAAAGTCAACCTTGTGCCCCAGGCATTATGCAGGCTCTGTTACAACCGAGCCATAAAACAGGGATCTTTATCTGAAACAATCGTCATAGGGACCCTGTGCAACCTCACTATGTCCCTAACGTAGAGGTTAGCTAGATAATCTACCGAGTCACTCGTGCGCATAGGTACAATGTGCGCTGACTCAGTCAATCGATCAACTACCACCCAAATGGCGTCATTACCTCATTGAGTCCTCGGAAGACCCACAACAAAATCCATTGTGACATGCTCCCACTTCCACTCAGCTATAGGCAAGGGTTACAACAAACCCACTAGCCTCTGGTGTTTGGCCTTCACTTGTTGACAAGCAAGGAACCTCGACACAAACACAGCTACATCTTTCTTTATTCTCTTCCACCAAAACTGGCGTCTAAGTTCGTGATACATCTTTGTGCCTTCTAGGTGCACCGCAAGGCATGGTTGGTGAAACTCTCGGAGTACTTCCTCTCAATAAGACTCCGGCACGAAAAGACGATCAAGGTATCTAACACTTGAGTCAAAGTACATGTTCAAGGCTCTTTCTACCTTCCTGCTGGAGATCTTCTCTCGAAGGGTTTTTACCTTAAGGTCACCCCTCTGTGCGTCTATAACTCAGCTCACAAGTGTAGCTTGTGTAACTACTGAAAACAAAGCTGCCGACCAATGGACTCGCCAAGATGCAAGTCAAACTCTCCAATAGCACCCAACATCTCCCATTGCCAATGGATTTCCTACTCAAGGCATCGGCCATAACATTGGCCTTCCCCAGATGATAATGCAACTAAAAGTCATAATCTTCTATAAACTCCATCCATTTCCTTTGCCTTAAATTCAAGTCATTCTGTGCAAGCAGGTATTTCAGACTCTTGTGATCAGAAAATGCTTCAATCTTCTTACCATACAAATAATGCCTCCAAATCTTCAAGGCAAAGATCACTGGTGCTAACTCTAGGTCATGAGTAGGGTAGTTCTTCTTATGTGTTTTCAACTACCGCGAGCCATAAGCTACTACTTTCCTCTCTTGCATCAATACACAACCCAAACCTTCCCGCAAAGCATCGCAATACACCGAACACCCTAAACCCCTCTCTAGAATAATCAATGCTAGAGCAGTGGTAAGTCTAACCTTAAGCTCTGAAATGACTTCTCACAGGTCTTATCCACATAAACTTAATTCCTTTCCTCGTCAGTCTAGTCAATGGTGAAGCTAATCTAGAATAATCTTTCATAAACCAACGGTAATACCCGGCCAACCCCAAGAAACTATGGGTCTCAAAGGCATTCTTAGGTTGTTCCCAATTTTGTACGGCTTCTATCTTAGATGAATCTACAGTCACTCCTTCTTGGGATACTACGTAGCCTAAGAACTTAATTTCTTTCAACCAGAATTCACACTTCCCAAACTTAGCGTACAGTTTTTGGGCTCTAAGCAACTCGAGCACAACTCGCAAGTGTTCCTCATGTTTCTCCTCGAAGGGTGATCAAAGATGACCACAAAGCGATCTAAGAACTCACAGAAGATTCGGTTCATCAAGTCCATAAACATGGTTGGTGTATTGGTTAGCCCAAAAGGCATCACTAGGAACTCATAATGGTCATACCGCGTACGGAATACCGTCTTCTGGATATCCTCCTCTTTTACCCTCAACTAGTGGTAACCTGACCTCAACTCTATCTTAGTGAAACAGTTGGAACCCTTCAACTAGTCAAACAAATCATCTATGTGTGGCATTAGGTACTTGTTCATAACAGTTACCCGGTTCAACTTCCGGTAATCAATACAAAGTCGTAATGCACCATTTTTCTTCTTGGCAAAGAGAGCCAGTGCTCCCCAAGGCGAAGTACTAGGGCGAATAAAACATTTATCTAATAATTCCTGGAATTGAATCTTCAACTCACTCAACTTGGCAGGTACAAACTTATATAGTGCCATAAAAATCATTGTCGTGCTAGGCACTAACTCAATAGAGAAACTCGATCTCCCGATAAAGTGATAAACTGGTGAGATCCTCAGGAAAACATCTGGTATTCATAAACTACCCTTGGAAAATCAACTCGGACTTCATCACACTCACTGTCCAAGAAGTTTGCAAGAAGACAATTAAACTCACTCCGACCACGAGGATCATACATAGGTGATAAAACTCTATTGGCTTTGTCCCCCATGAAATAAAAACAATCACTGCTCAAGGTACATACAGTAACCCTCTAACGGTAACAATCTATAACAGCCTGATACGACGACAACCAATCTATACCCAATATAGCATCAAAACTCAACATGTCAATCAACACAAATGCAAAACGAAGTCGGCGACCGGCAACGTCTATGTCACAACCCCGACACCCTGGTTCCAAAACAATCTCACCACCAATAGGTGACTCTACATTGAATGGAGATGCTAACCGAACCAATTCTAACCCCAAAGCCGATGCAAATGCAGATAAAATAAAAGAATGGGATGCACTCCTATCAATTAACACTTTGACAATAGAATTGCATAACAAGAAAGTACCTCTCACTACCAAAGGCGCTGGTACTAGGTCTAGCACAGTAACCGCATACACAAGCCCTGTAGGTTTCTACTCCACCTACTCACCCATTCGAGCATAAGTCTGATGTACTGACTGAGCTGAAGAGGCTCCCCGATTGGCCCTCGAGGCCTATGCTGACTGTACAGACTAGTGGCTCTATGTCTGCCTCAAACCAAACGCACCAGGTGTGCCATCCAACTGAGGGCAAAACCTCTTCAAGTGTTCTGCCTGCCTACACTGATAACAAGTGAGCGGCTTCCTTCTTCTCTGACTCTAGCTCTGAGAACGAGTCACAGATGAAACAGATTGTTGCCCTTCTCCCCTTTGCGGGCAAGCTGGAGACTTGTGACCCAACTGACCATACTTAAAGCAAGTGAAATCTCCCTGACCACTTCTCCCAGAACCCGAACTTAGTACTAGAAAAGTGGACCTCGACTGAGCTCCCTAGGATTGATGTAGGGTAGAACCCCTCTGTCTCTTACTGTCCCCTTAAACATCATGACTCCTCCTAAAGCCCCTCATTCGCTCCGTATCCATTTGCATCACGGTCTCAAGATGAGCCGTCGACTCTACAAGTCACCCGTAACCTCTAATCATTGAACTGGCTGCCTTGAAAAGAAGCCCAATCCTTAACCTTTAGCGCTCTTCTGTCGCCACCAACTTTGGTGCAAACCTAGAGAGGCTAGTAAAGGCTGCCTCAAACTCTGCTACAAGCATGTTGAGCTGCTTGACCTTTGAGAACTATTCCCTCAATTTCTCCCTAACCAGGGGAGGTAAGAACTTGTCCTGGAAGGCGTTGAAAAAAGCCTCCTAAGTCACTCCAATGCATCCACGCGCATACTTCCACCATTGACCTGCATCTCTCTTCAGTTGGAAAGATACCAAGGTCACTCTCAGTCCATCGTCCTCGATGCCAAGCATCTCAAACATCTTCACTATCTGCTCCAACCACTCATCTGCCTTCGATGGCTCCTTAGGGTCACCCAAAAATTCGTCTAGATTCAACCAGAAGAACTATTGCTTCAGAAAAGACGACCCCATCTTAGCAACATGGGTCTAGACTTGAGTATCAGCTCTGAAAATGTCCATGGATTCCCTCAAAGCCCTCGCCATCTCACCGGCCAAAGCTTTCATGGCCCACTGGCCAACTGGTTCAGCCACATTGGCCCGACCAACCCCCTTCTCTTGTGTCGAAATTTCATCTGATAAAGGCAGCTCATGCCTTATAGGCCTACCACGCCTACCACCACCATGACCACGTCTTGACATCCTAATAAAGGTAACAAAAGAGATTACCACATTTACAAATGTGTCGAAGCTAACTCACTCGCGTCATAATGTGGTGGACAACAGTAATTTACTCCACATAAGCACATAGTCACATACAAATTTCCTTCCTGGATAATGATCGCCCCGCGGCTTTGCTAGAGTTCCAATTAGAAATAGCAATGATCAGGTGCTCTTTTAATGGAACTTCTAGAAACCTGTAGACCCAATAAATATCCTAGAAATTAATCTCATACTCATATAATCACAAAAGCATGTTATCACATAGCATACCATACATACAAATGTCTTTATTAAGCAAGACAAACCCATTGTGGTAATAACCACTTCCCACATACCCAAAGTATTCAAACCCGGTACGCTCTGATACCAAGTTGTAACACCCCGAAATAAACATGAGATGTCCATCTCATAACATCCAATAAATAGCAGCACAAATGAAATAATAAGCTTTCATTAATAAAAGTTTGATATACAAAAGGTAACGCATGCGATATATGTTCATAAATAGTACATCCTGAATCTATATCATGTGTTACAAGATAATGAAAAGAAATGAAAACTAAATAGATAATCATATGCCTTAAAGGCTTACATCTTTTTAAGTCCATGCTTGGGTACATCAAAAGTGAGTCTTAAGCTCAATACAGATAAAGTCCTAGGTTTGTAGAAAATTAAATACAAAATAAACAACAATGAGCCTTCAGCTCCACAGTCCTCGCAAGCTAAGTCCTTGGTGAAGGCATATCACCAGCACCTGAAAATGGTTTTTTCCACATAGGGTGAGCCAAAACCTAGTAGAAACACCACAACACAATGTATAAATCTTAACAAAACTTTAAGGTTTTATGCATATGCAATGCTAGTGCCAAAACATTTATATCATTTTTCAAAAGCCATGCTATGTTAGGTTTATATCACAATTCTCAAATCATGTCCTTTACAATAGAAAGACAGGGGAAAATCTCAAACTAGCACTATCTTTCACGAAATTTCATCTACAGAAAACTGTCAAACGGGACCAATGTAAATGTAGCCTATAGGAGTACTACTATTCCCATTTTACGGATATTTCATCTGCGGGAATTGGCACCCATGTATATGCGCATTTTTTGAGACTTTCACCCTGGACACACAGGCCAACTTAATTTGGTGATACACACCTCTTTCCCACGTTCACCCTTTTTTTCCCAAAATCATATACATTTTCAATGTATTAAATGAGCAATGATGTTCAATGCACATGAATGAGAAATTAGTTTTAATTCACCTAATTCTCATGCAATTTCTACAACACTCATAGTTATCCTCCTCCTATAGCCCAAAACAAATATTTCTAAATAGAATAATAAATTTTATTAAAGATACACTTTTCCAAAATCTCAAAATGGAAGTGATAATACATATCCAACTCTACCATCATCATCAACATTACTTCAATTTCATAATTCTCAACATCAATTCCATTTTCTCTTTATAATCTCAAACATTCACATTTTAGGGCAAAATCCATTTCTCTTTGAAAATCAATTTCAATATAGGAAATACCTCATTTTAACATATATCAATTTCAATTTCATAACCAAAATAATTTTCAAGAAACCATTTGAGAACCTCTCTTTTACATTTTAATTCCAAACCCTAGGTTTTTGACAAAAACCCCCAAAACCACCATAATCATTTGAAATAGAAAATAACTAAGGTAAAACTCATACAAGAGTGTAAAGGATCCCTACCTGGAAGCTAGGAGACCAAGGAGAGAGTGAAAAAACTTCAACGACACCGAAACCCAACTTTGTTCGGATGAAAATGAAGCTCTAAGTGAGCTCTACCTTTTTCTCCAAGGGAGTAGGGTAGAGAAATCAATGGATCTAGGTGTTTTAGAAGAGAGAATGTGAGTTTTAGAGAGATAGAGTGTAGATCTAGGGTTTTTAAAAAGTTTAGAAAGAGAGAGAAACGAAAAAGTGATGTAAAAAGTGACTTTTGCGGACTAATATACATGCAGACCGCTCGAGCACAAGAAGTGACGCTCGAGCGTAAGGCATAAAAGATGTGACAGCTTGAGCACAAGAACTTATCGCTCGAGCATGAAATACAAACTCCTAGTAGTTTTACAAATAGAAGGCAAACACTCGAGCACAATAAGGGCCGCTCGAGCCCTAGACTGCTCAAGTGCAAGAAGCTTAGCTCGAGCGAAAAATACCAAAACATCATTGATTGACGTTTCTGGATGATGATTCTTTCCAAAACATCCTCTCTGGCTGCCCAGTCCTTGAAGAATTGGACATACAGAGGACTAATCAGGGCGATAACATAAAGACATTATGCATTTGCTCATCTACTCTGAAGAAATTATGTATGTATAACAGCTTCTGTGTAACGCGTCTCCAACCTAGTGTCGTGATTAAAGCCCCAGTTCTCGAAATCTTTCAGCTTAATGATTTTGTGTCCAGTGTTTTTAATGTGGATGAACTCCCCTCCTTAGTTAAAGCAAATTTTACATTTTATTTTGAGAATCGTAGAAGTGAGGATTACTATAATGGTGTAGTTGGGATGCTTGGAAAGGTTTCTAATGTGCAGCATTTGGAATTAAGCAATGGCATCCCCAAGGTAATTAGAAGTTTAATGTTATTATGGTCATTAAGTTTATTAATACTCTTTTAAGTTGAGTTTAAATTCTCACTTAAAAAAATAATAATAATAAAATCTTTTTCAGGTTGTCACTGATGCTTTTGACTACAATACACTGTTGTTTCATAATTTGACCCATTTGCGCTTGCAAATTTGCGATATTCATTGGTCAATTTTGCTTGACTTGCTTGGCCACATGCCTAATTTGAAAGTTTTAGTTTTCAACAAGTTCATGGTGAGTTCATTTGTTGGAGATCATTTCAGTTTTTATTATTATATATTTACTAGTATGTTTGATGTGTTTTTTGTGATTGTTATTTGGATTGCAAGGTCGGTGAGTTGTGTTTGTGGAGTGGGGAACCAGAGAGTGTGCCCAAATGTCTGTCACTCTGCGTGGAGGCAATTGAATTTAGTGGATTTGCAGGGTGAAAGGGGTAAATGAAGCTGGTAAGGTATCTTTTGGGGAATGCAATGGTTTTGAAGAAGCTAACTATTACGTCTCGGACTAGGAATAAAAAAATAAAGGCAAATGTTCTAGAGTTTCCAAGAGGCTCATGCACATGTCAAATTAAACTGCTCTACCGTAGCTATTCCATGTACCCCAAAGTAGCGGAGTGGCTTTGATATTTGGCAGGCTATAGCAGCACCGGACCCAAAGCAGCAACATGAACTCTTATGGGATAGCATTTTGGTCTTAGGATTTCTAGTCACCAAGATAGCAGGAATGAACTTGTCTAGACACAGCGTCCTAAGATAGATTCGATTAGAACCAACTAATTTTATCAATAATGTCTATCCTCTAGGATGTAGCCCTTGAAAGAGCTGGTAATCGAGAAAAGACTGTAAGCTTCCTGTTTGAGAACCAGATGTAGATCACTTTCTTTTAACATAGCTTTGTTCTTAAAAGGCTGGTGGAAATCATTGTAAAGAGTAGATAGTTTTTGGTTTACTGGAATAAATATAGAATGCTCATTCATTAATCTTTCTATAGAATGATCGTTCACTTATAATGATGAATGATGATTTCATTTGCAGTATATTGTTTACATCATTTTTTTAATTTATTTATGGAATGATCATTATATTTTCTGACACTGCCTAAAGAGGAGCCACAATATTAAATCTATAATTCATCAGACCAACAATTAATTGAGACTTGAAGAACGTTGTATGACTTGGAAATGACATGATTTGAGTCCCTTTTGTTCTTACCTTATGTTCTAATCTTGACTCTTGAGTAACGGTTTGATTTACATTCTCCTTGTATGAATGAATTTTGTTTGCTAATTCAGTTCTGACTATTTTGAAGAAGAGCTTTAGTTTTCCTTTTGCTAATTGACATGTAAATCTCCACGGGCAGTTCTCAGGACTGAATGGATGAATGTTGAATGATCTTAAGACTTATTCTTGGGTTATTAGTGTAAGGCCCTGGTGTCCCACATCGGGAATGGAGGGGAAGTTCCTAGGCTATAAAAGTAAAAAGCTGGACCCTTATATAACATCAAGGCCTTTTCCCAAGTGGTGAAATCCTTATTAGAACTCCCCAGTTAAGCGTGCTTAGGCTGGAGTAGTTCTAGGATGGGTGACCCACTGGGAAGAACAAATCTGTGCGGGCGTGGCCCAAAGCGGACAATTTCGATGACGTGTAAAAGGTCGGGACGTTACAAAATGGTATTAGAGCCGACTCTCCGGAGTACCGAGTGTGGGCTCCTAGCGTCTCTCGGTGCATGTGGGCGGGCTTGCAAGCTGGCAGGCTATTGCACGGGGACGTGCAGCCTTATGGGGGGTGGATTGTAAGGCCCTGGTGTCCCACATCGGGAATGGAGGGGGAGTTCCTAGGCTATAAAAGTAAAAACCTGGACCCTTATACAGCATCAAGGCCTTTTCCCAAGTGGTGAAATCCTTATTAGAACTCCCCAGTTAAGTGTGCTTAGACTGGAGTAGTTCTAGGATGGTTGACCCACTAGGAAGAACAAATCCGTGCGAGCGTGGCCTGAAGCGGACAATTTCGATGACGTGTAAAGGGTCGGGACGTTACAATTAGTAGTGCTGGTGACATTTATCTAAACATGGAATTGCAAATGGAATCAATTCAAGTGCAAGATGAGCAATTGATTGATATCTACAATAGCATCTGTGGAATGATTGAGGCACAAAGCTAGTTTAGCTGGTTGAGTTGTTAATACTAGTTAGTATGCCTTTAAATCCCACCCTTATCTGGGTGGGGATGGATAAAGTGAGTCGCATGCAATTGAATGGGCACGCAGCAGCGTTGGAATTCTTGATCCATTGGATAAATTTTGGTACTCATAGATATGTATTAATTATTATATTTTGAGTTTAAGGGGAAAAAAGAACAAAAATAGTAAGTTTACAACAGTAAACAAAAGTTATTGTCCCCACTAACTATTTCATAGAACAATTGAGTAGATGTATTGATTGCAACGCAAATATTAGATCAACCTTGAACAAGATAACTTTTTCCTAGATGAGAACAGAGAACATAGGGAACGAACATAAAGTTTTTGCAAGAACCTGTGTGAGCAAAAGATGTGACAGCTCGAGCACAAAAAGTTTGTCGTTCGAGCGTGAAATACAAACTCCTAGTAGTTTTATAGACAGAAGGCAAACGCTCAAGCGCAATAAGGGCCGCTGGAGCCAAGATCGCTCGAGCGCAAGAAGCTTAACTTGATCAAAGAATACCAATTTTCAATAGTTTTGCAGACCAGCAAAAGTACTGAGGGTTCACAAAAACTGCTTGAGTGCAAGAAGTTATGCTTGAGTGTAAGAGCAAAATGTTGGGCAACAACAGTTTGAAAAACAAACTACTAACCTGTTCCTAACACAACCAACACAACCCAAAAGCCAAACTCAAAGAGGTAAAAGGAGAAACAAACAAGACAATGAAACCCGAATCCAAAACATACCATGGGTTGGGTCTAAACTAGAGACGCTATAAGGTGGAACCGCTTCTTATGAGTCTAAGGATGACTCTAGAGCACTCATGAAATATGATATAGAGATAAAACCAATCCACTTGTAAATTTTTTGAATTATCTAAAGAGAATGAAATTTATGTGTGAGACGTGCGCAATGATTGATTCGTGCTTATGAGTTAGTTCGGCAAAAAATTCGTCGGGACTTGTTACAAGTGATAGTGTCAAAGCACAGCCATCATAGATATGATAACAGGAAATATAAAAATTGACTATTGTGAAGGACTTTATACACTAAAAATTGTTAGGGTCCTTCAACCATTATAGAATTATGTGAAGCGAAATTTCTAAAATAATATAAACAAAAATCAGTATATTGATTATCTTAAAAATAAAAAAAAATAAAAAAAAAAGTCTTTAAAGACCCAATCAATATAACTATCTTGCGCTTATCTCTCACTCCGGAACTATCCCTCGCTCATTGTTGGAATCTGTCATTTTTCGTGTGATCGTTGTCAACGGCACCGGCCTCGGGGAAATATTCTGAGTTCCTACTCCCCGGTAGATAGAATCAAATGTAAAAACTCTCTCTCTCTCTCTCTCTCTCTCTCTCTCTCTCTCTAAACTTGTTTTTCTTATTCACAATTTAGCATACAATGGTTGTTAAAGTTATTTGATTGTTGAAATTCATTTAAAGGTACAAGAATAATGGAGGCGTTTTCTTTTGGATTGTGCTTACTTTATTTATTTGGGATTTTTAGTTTAATTTTTGAATAAATTACGTTTACACCTTTTGAGGTTTGAATTTAATATTTATCACCTCCTGATGTTTAAAAAATTACACCGACTCCCTATTATTGTAATTATTTTGACGAAGTTAATGTTTGTATAAAAAAGATATTAAATTTATATATTCTTTTTTTTTTCTTGCTTTGTTTTACTCTCTTTTTTTTTTCTTCTCCTTTGCTTTATTTTTTTTTTCAATGTAATTTTTTCTACTTTTCTATCAAGAATTGTTACTTTTTATATAATTAGGGGTTTTGTAAAATGAGATTATTAACCACAAGAGTGGAAATATAATTTCTATAACGCCAAGTGGTGGGAGAGGGCTGAGCAAGGAATCCGTAAAATCCGTAATCCGATCCGGTCCAGTCCAACCTGATAGGTTTGGATTTATTTTTTGAATCCATGGTTCGGTTCCGAATTGGAAATTTCAAAATCTGTAGGCCATGGATAGGTTCCGGATTGAACCCTACGGTTCCGAATTGGAACTGATCCGGACCATCTAGAAATAATCTATATTCATACTATATACCTTCCCACACAATATAATTTCTTGTCTCATATAAAAATTAAAATGTAACCTAATTCACACCTCATTTAGTTCATTGTTTCTCATTCTCATCTCATCTCTCTGTCGATGGTGGCTCTCTCTCTCTTCTCTTTCTCATTGCAGACTGAATTCTCTCTCACACTCTCATCCATCTCAGATCAGATCGGTGTGCTGCTCGTGTCTCTCTCTCTCTTGGTGAGCTCTCTCTCTTTTCTCTCTCTCTCTCTCTCTCTCTCGGTGACACTATTTGTGTTCCTTTGTTCCCAGATCATCCATCTCAGATCAGATCGGTAGCTATAGCTGTTGGCTCTCTCTCTCTCTCTCTCTCTCTCTCGGTGAGCTCCTCTCTCTCTCTTTCTCTCTCTCTCTCTCTCACTCTGAAATGGGTTTAATCTCAAAGAAAAAACATACACAATACATTGCTGTGATTTCATCTCAGATCGGTGGATTTAATCTCAAATCGATTGTTCATGTCATCTACAATGGATTCGGTAAATGCAAGTAAGAGATTTTATTTTTTTTTCTATTTTTATTTTTATTTTTATTCTGTTTTCATTTTATTTTTATCCTTTTTTTCTGTTTTCTATTTTCTGTTTTTATTTTTATTTTATTTTATTTTCTGATTTCATCTTTGTTTTCTATTGTTTGTTTTATTTTTAAATGTAAGTAAAAAAAATTAATCCCCAGTGTATGTTTTTTCTTTGATTTCTGTATGTAACTAAGAATCCACAGTTTTTTGTTCTCTTTGATTTCTTTGTTTTCTGTTTGTTTTTACCAAGGAAGCACGGGTGCGGGTACGGGTACGAGTGCGGGTACGCCGATTCAGCAAAATTTAAAAAAAAAGTACGATACGGGTACGGCTGCGGTACGTCGATATTTTTTTTTTAAATATAATTATGGTTAAAGGATCCAACCTACAAATTAAAATTAAATATCAAAACTAAAAAAAAATACTACTCATTTTCTTATAATTTAAAATCATTAAGCATTAAAAATAATATTTGTGAAATCTCTCACTTTGACATGTTATGCATTGTGAATTTGTGATCATAATTTATTTTTAAAATCTTTCTTTTTGCTCATCAATTTGCTATTTTTATAGGGTGAGACCAAAAAAATAATAGGAAACCAAAGAAAGATTTAAAGTTAATTGCCAACAGTAAAGGAAAAAAAATTCTCAATTGGGGCAGGTTGTCAATTGCAATTTGTATAATACATAAAATTGCATCATTCCCAACTACTACTAATCAACTAATATAGTATCAATTTTTAATGTTTTGTACATAAACTTTAAAAGTTTGTTATGATTAAAGATTTTATAAAGAAATTCTAGGAGGATCTGAAGCAAAAGCATAATGCATAGTCATACACAAAACTACCCTTTATAGGCCTTGTTATTTTTTTTGGTTCAAATTGCTTTTTAAAAACATCAAAATCATTTGATGATATGCTTATACAATTCATACAGACAGACAGGACAGCAGAGAAACATCAAAATTACTGATCTGCAAGGGCACAAAAAAAAATTAAAAAAATAATAATAATAATTGCTGATCTGCAAGGGCAGAAAAAAATTTAAAAAAAATTGGCCCCGACGTACCCATGGCGTACCCACGCCGTACCCATGGCATACCCATGACGTACCCACGCCGTACCCATGGCATACCCATGACGTACCCACGCCGTACCCAAATAAGTCAAACGTACCGGACCCTCTTTTGCCGTACCCGGTACGCGTACCGCCGCACCCGGTAAGTACCCAGTACTCGTACGACACTATTTTTAGAGTACCCATGCTTCATAGGTTTTTACAGTGTATTTTTTTTTTTTTGAATTGTTGGTTTTATATATTTTGTTGTCATGTCTTGAAGATTTGAGAAACTAAAGTAGTCATTGAGATTATTTATGCTCTTCTGTGAAGTATTTCCATGACACATGCACATTGCTTTTATGAAACTGAAGTTAACTAAATTCAGAACCATTGACAAGAAGAGCAATTATGAAGAGCCCTATAATTTAATATTCATTCATTTCTAATTGTTTTCATCTCAAGGTCCTTCTTCATAAACAAACTTATACAATGATAAAACGTGTGTATTATATTCCTGTTCTAAAACCATTGAACCATTTTAGCTTTGTTAATCCTCAGAACTGTGCATGTATTGTTGGAACTTGTCAATCATGTACTGCTTCCCCTTTTTGAGTTTATTGCATTTTTGCTCATTGTTTCCTCTTTCCTTATTTTTACAATGTTACTGCTTTGTTAGTCCTCAATCATGTACCATTTTAGCTTTGTTTCCTCTAACCATGGAGAAATTACAGCCATGAAAGCATGCTATTACCCACTTAAATTTAGGACTAGTGATAGCCTGGATTTGTGTTGGGCCAAAATTGAGATCCAACTTAAGATTGAATTACCAGCCAATTTTTAAGCTAATGCCAAATGATTGATACAAATATATTATATAGAAAGATTAAAAATTGATAAATGTGAGAATGAATTTGGTGTCCACCTCAATGGTATTCATGCAGCATGAATCTTTGAGAGCATCTTCCCTTATCTAAAAATCGGAGTGGGTATATGGTGCTGATGTTGGTAGTAGTGTTTATGGTCAGTAGTTGATATCATGGTAAGTGTATATGGTCTACATGTTTCTTGTAACAGACCCTTAGATTGCTAATATGTATTATGTGGTGGTGTGGTTTAATTATGTTTCTGTTTTTTGGTCTGTTCTGTTTTTTATTTCAGATTGATCCATGTTTCTATTTTGGTTTTAGCTACATGATTCTTGTAACATACCCAGTAATGAAGACAACAAAGTTAATTTGACTATCTTGCACAACTTTTTGGCAAGACCTTACACAAAATTTATTGTAATGTTCTAAGTTGGATGTAGCCCATTGGCTTTGTTTACAGGTTTCAATTTACCTTAGATTGTGATGGTATAGATATTTTTGTCTATATTTTTTTTTTACTTATATTGTTGTCCATTGGGATGGGATGTAGCCCATTGGCTTTGTTTACAGGTTCCAATATATTTTTGTCTATATTTTTTTTACTTAGATTGTGATGGTATAGATTGTGAATGGATGTTTTTTTACTTATATTTACTTATATTGTTTACAGGTTTCAATATATATTTTTGTCTATATTTTTGTTCCAATATTTTTTCCAATTTACTTATATTGTTGTCTATATTTTTTTGTTATTTAATTATTTAAATCCATGATCCGAAACCGATCCAATCCTTGTTTCAACGGATTGGTTCGGATTGGTTCCACAATTTAAACGGATTGGATTGGTTTTAATTTTTCAAGAACCGTAAATAACAGATTGATCCTGGTTTTTTCTCAATCCGGATCATGCTCACCCCTAGGTGGATGTAATCAAACCAAACCCCAGGGTGTCAGTGTAATTTACCCTTAATTTTTTTACTTCATCTTTTTCTAACACTGAGTAAGTTTGAAAACTCCCTATAATAGTTAAAAAGTTGTTAAAAACAAGACAAAAAAATTTAAAAAATTATACAAAAAATTCGAAGATTTCATTCTCTTTATTTTTTGAATTTTTTTTTAAAAAAAATTATATATCATTCCAAATATAAATTATTTTTTCACCTTATATTTTAATTAAAAAGTTCAAAGTTACTATTAAAATAGTCTATTTTCAAACCAACCCTCCCTTTGAATGGAGGTAAAAAAAATTTATAAATCATTCCAAATATAAATTATTTTTTCACCTTATATTTTCATTAAAAAGTCAAAAGTTACTATTAAAATAGTCTATTTTTAAACCAACCCTCCGTTTGAATGAAGGGATTTGGTGAGGAAAAACAAAGAAAAAGGAATAATTTTGACTAGTTAGGTGTCGTTTGATAACACTTACGTTTTTAGTTTTTTGTTTATATTTACAAAAGATTAAAAAACTCAAATAAAAACTTGTTTGGTAAATTTTTTATTTATAAATCAGTGATCTCAGTTTATAAATTTGGTCAAAAAATATAAACTCAAAAAATGTGTTTTCATTTTGAGTTTTCAATTTTTTTTTTCACCACCCAACACTAGCTACCACCCGCCACCATTTTCCACCACCATCTTCCACTACCACCACTACCACCCATCCCCCACCACCACTCACCACCCACCCCCACTACCACTCACCACCTACCACCCGTCACTACCACCCACCACCCACCACCCACTCACTCGCCATCACCACTCACTCCTCGCTGCCGCCGCCACCACCACCACCACCACCACCACCTGCCACCCACCTGCCATCCACCCGCCACTACCATCCACCGCCCGCCACCTACCCACCACCACCACTCACCACCCACCTGCCACCAACATCCACCACTAGCCACCCACCACCCACCTGCCACTCACCCGCCACCACCACCCACCACCCACTACCACCACTACCCACTACCCAGCCACCCCCCACCGTCACCCACCCACCCACCACCACCACCACCACTCGCCACCACCCACCACCACCGGCCATCCGCCACCCATCTGCCACCACCACCCGCCACCACCACCCACTTGCTACCACCTATCCACCACCCGCTACTGTCACCCACCCACCATCCCCACCCGCCACCACAACCCACCCGTCACCCAACTGCCACCACCATCCACCACCCGTCACCACCACCCACCACCGTCACCCACCCACGACCCACCCGTCACCGCCACCACCCGCCACCGTCACCCACCACCACCCACTACGCGCTACCACCACTACCACCACCCACTCGCTACCACCCACCACCCGCCACCGTCACCTACCCACCCGCTACCCACCACCCACCATCACCATTTTCCACCACCGTCTTCCACCGCCACTTGCCATTTCTCACTCTTTTTTATATTTTTAAATTTTTTAAAATATTTTGTCAATTACTAAACGCGTTTGTAGTTTATATTTTTCTAAAAATAAACAAAAAATAAACAAAAATCAGTTTATAAAATTTTTACAAATATAAACTGAAAACGTAAACGTTACCAAACAGACCCTTATTTGAATGATTAGGTAGGTGAAAAATTGTAAAAAAAATAGTACAAAAAAGCATTTACTAGAACTGTGTTTTATTTTTCATCAAAAATAAAGATTTGGTAATAAAAAAAAATACGGAATGAAACTTTTTTTAAAAATATCAAAATTACTCTTACAAAAAAAAAAAAAAAAAAATCCAATCTTTATCCTAGGGTTTCATATAACTATTTCACTATGCTATTGAAGACGTTCCAACTATTGATTGCAAGACTCTGGCGTTCCTTTATGCTGGACAACTTCCCTCTACTCACCAGGTTTTTGCTTTTTTGATTCAATAAACTTTTTATTACTATATATCTACATATTATATTTGAACAAACAGAGTGCTGCAAGGTTTATCTCTTTATGTAACTTTACTGAGTTGAGATTTTTAATTTTTTGGTAGCGAAATTTGTGTAGTCCATATTTCTCATTGTTGTATTTTTAATTTTATTTTGTTTTTTTTACTATTCATTTTTCTGCAATAATTTTTAGCTAAATGGATGAAGCCCTAGCGAAATTTTAACTCTGGTTTTTTCGATTCTCTTACCAGTGACTTTAATGATGGATCAATCCTCAAAACTCAGTGATTCTAAAGAAAAAGATCGGATCAGCAATTTGCCAGACGAAATTCTTTCTCATATATTGTGTTTTATGCCCACGAAATATGCTGCCCGAACCAGCTTATTATCTACCAGATGGAAATCCATTTGGACTTCAGTCCACATTATTGACTTATACAGTAACGAGCAAAGTTCTGGCTTCATTGATTTTGTAGACAGACTTCTGCTTCTCCGCAATTCCTCAAATTTAAATAAGTTTCGCCTTCAATGTCAATATGGGTACCGTCATCCGTATCGTCTTAATTCATGGATTTGCACCGTAATCAAGCTTAATGTTAAAGAGCTTGTTCTTAATTTCAAAACCGATCAGGTTGTCGTTGTATTGCCTCAAAGCCTATTTACCTCTGTCAGTCTTGTGGTTTTGAAGTTAGCTGGTGCTGTCTTTTTTGGGTTTCCTATGCCAGTTTTTTTGCCAAGTCTCAAGGTCCTCCATCTTCGTTCATTGAAGTTTCTGCATGATGATTCTTTCCAAAACATCCTCTCTGGCTGCCCAGTCCTTGAAGAACTGGACATAGAGAGGACTAATCTATGGGATAACATAAAGACATTATGCATTTGCTCATCTACTCTGAAGAAATTACGTATGTATAACAACTTCTGTGGAACAAGTTTCCAACAAAAAAGTGTCGTGATTAAAACCCCAGTTCTTGAAATCCTTCAGCTTACTGACATGTACAGTGTTTTTGATGTGGATGAACTCCCCTCCTTAGTTAAATTAAATTTTACAATTTGTTTTGTCGACCACAGAAGTGAGGATTACTATAATGGTGTAGTTGGGATGCTTGGAAAGATTTCTAATGTTCAGCATTTGGAATTAAGGCATGGCATCCCCAAGGTAATTAGCAGTTTAATGTTATTATGGTCATCAGTTCATTAATGCTCTTTTAAGTTGAGTTTAAATTCTCACCTAAAAAAATAATAATAATAAAATCTTTTTCAGGTTGTCATTGAAGCTTTTCACTACAATAAACTGTTGCTTCATAATTTGACCCATTTGCACTTGCAAATTTACGATATTCAATGGTCAATTTTGCTCGACTTGCTTGGCCACCTGCCTAATTTGAAAGTTTTAGTTTTCAACAAGAACAAGGTGAGTTCATTTGTAAGAGATCATTTCAGTTTTTATTATTATATATTTACGGGTATATTTGATGCTTTTATTGTGATTATTTTTAGGGTCACAAGAACTTGGAGTTGTGTTTGTGGAGTGGGGAACCAAAGAGTGTGCCAAAATGTCTGTCACTCTGCCTGGAGGCAATTGAATTTAGTGGATTTGCAGGGTATAAGGGGGAAATGGAGCTGGTAAGGTATCTTTTGGGGAATGCAATGGTTTTGAAGAAGCTGACTATTACGTCTTGGACTAGGAGCAAAAAAATAAAGGCAGATGTTCTGAAGTTTCCAAGAGGCTCAAGCACATGTCAACTTAAATTGCTCTACTATAGGTGTCCCAAGTACCCAGTGGAGTGGCTTTGATATTTGGCAGGATATAGCAGCACTGGACCAAAAGCAGCAACATGAACTCGTCTGGGATAGCATTTTGGTCTTAGGATTTCTAGTCACCAAGATAGCAGGAATGAACTTGTCTAGACACAGCGTCATAACAAGATAGATTGGATTAGAACCAATTGATGTTATCATTTGTGATAACCTAACCCGTAATATGTTTAATTATTCATGTGATTATGTGTTTGATATGAATTTGCAAGTTCAGTATGTGAATTATGTGATTTTGGAATTATATCTGTTAAATGTAGAAATATATGTTGCAATTACAACTTTGAATTGAAATTGAAAGCCTTAGAGGTGTCAGAAATCAAAACCGACTTCATTTTCGTGTTTAACATGATATTCAGAGCTTACTGTGCAATTTTGTAAAATTACGATTCGTAATGATTAATTAAGTTAATTAGCCTATGCATATATACGTATATAGCTTCTTGAGTTTACCATTCTCGAGAACTTTTGCTAGAGAGTGAGTTAGAGAGAGAGGAAGAGGAAAAGCTAAGGATTTGAAAGAGATTCAAGGGGCAAACCCTAGATTACGGCTAAGGTATGAAAAAAATACTTAAAATCTTTGTATATAGCTCATCTTTTGCTTGAAATCAAGAGAAAATTAGAAATTTTGGGTTAGGGTTTTGGTTTGTGTAATGGTTTGAACTAAATTCAAGAAATCTCTTCAACTTTGTGTGATTTGAGCTCAATCTTGTGATTTATGCATGAAATAAACTCTAGATGGTTCATACAACCAAGATTTGTTGAAAGATTCACCAAGTTTTTATGTGTTTTGAGCTTGATCATGTAATTCATGAATGTATGAAAAAGATGAGATCATGAATTTGATGTTGAAGTACGATTGATGTGTTTGAAGTGAAATTACACTTAAATCATGTTAGTATTTCATGTTTTTGAGCTAGCTTTGCATGGATTTGGGCTTGGAAATGAGTATGGCAAGAGGGGCCACTAGCGGAGAAAATGTGTTGACCTCTCCGACCTTGTGAACACGTTCTTGATCTTATTTAAACCCTCTAGATAACGAAAGGATGATTTGAAACCATTAAAAAAGATTGTGAATCACTAAAAGAAAAGTGTGAAATGAACGAATTATTTATCGAATGTGTGTGTGACATGCTTTACATATGTCGCGTGTCGGAGGAAACGCCGCAAGATCAAACGCACTGTAAGTAATAGTATTGTAAAGTTATGATTCTTAATTGATTACTTTTGAGCCATGAATGGTGATTTATGCTGACATTGTGTTTTGATTGAAATGAATGAAGTTCATAAATGTTATATGACATATGCAATGTGGATTTAAGGTCGTTTTGTTTATGCTATGATATGTTTGGGCTCGAGGCCGTTTTGTGGGCCTAAGGCTGTTCTGTACCATGTGTGGGCCCGAGGGCATTCTGTTAATGATATGATAATATGTGATTGAACTCGAGGTCATTCTGAACAGCTGTTAATATGTGGGTCCGAGGCCGTTCTGTACCATATGTGGGCCTGATGCCATTTCAACAATGATAGGCCTAAGGCCGTTCTTCTCATATGATGGGTCTGAGGCCGTTCCGTATTATGTTGGGCCCGAAACCGTTTCGTAATGTGATTATGGATTGTAGGAAACTTATGCTCATTCATTTAAACCCCTTTACTGTATTATTACTCATTGAGTTTCGCTCGCTCTGTATTATGTATGCACATATAGGTGATCAGCACCATGAAGCCCAACCTTAGAGTCTGCTTCAGGAGTTATTTTGCAAACCTATTGAGTCAAGCCTCCAAAATGGAGCTTTTGCCTTTGACTCACATTATGCTATGACTTTTGTTTCGACTTTGCTATAATGGTCTTGAGATATGTAAACTATATGTATGAAATTTCCTATGGTACATAAGTTTTTGCATGGACATATAAATGTGTGAATGTGTTATAATATAAATTGTATAATTTTGCTCATATTGGCACAGATAATGGATTTCTTCATTTGTGATATGCTTCTGTTTATGGCCCCATTATTATAATTATTCTACATGTTTGTATGAGGCTGAAGGTAATTAAGTGAATACTGGCCGGTTATGGTCTAAACCTTTAGGGACGAGTTTGGGTCATGACATCAATAATGTCTTTCCTCTGGATGTAGCACTTGAAAGAGCTGAAAAGACTGTAAGCTTCCTGTTTGAGAACTAGATGTAGGTCACTTTCTTTTAACATAGCTTTGTTTTTAAAAGGCTAGTGGAAATCATTGTAAAGACTAGATAGTGTTTGGCTTATTGGAATATATATATATATATATATATAGAATGTTCATTCATTAATCTCTCTATAGAATGACCGTTCACTTATAATGATGAATGATGATTTTATTTGCAATATATTATTTTCGTCATCATATTTTAATTTATATATGGAATCATCATTATATTTCCTAGCACTGCTTAAAGATGAGCCACAATACTTAAGTCTATAATTCATCAGACAAACAATTAGTTGAGACTTGAAGAACGTTGTATGACTTGGAAGTGAAATGATTTGAATCCCTTTTGTTCTTATCTCGACACTTGATTAACGGTTTGATTTACATTCTCCTCGTATGAATGAATTTTGTTTGCTAATTCAGTTCAGACTATTTTGAAGAAGAGCTTTAGTTTTCCTTTTGCTAATTAACATGTAAATCTCCTCGGGTAGCTCAGGACTGAATGGATGAATGTTGAATGATCTTAAGACTTACTTATATTGTTACTTCTTTTCTCTCTTGGGTTATTAGTGGTGCTGGTAACATTTATCTAAACATGGAATTGCAAATGGAATCAATTCAAGTGCAAGATGAGCAATTGATTGATATCTACAATAGCATCTGTGGAATGATTAAGGCACAAAGCTAGTTTAGCTGGTTGAGTTGTTAATAGTTTGCCTTTAAATCCCACCTTTATCTGGGTGGGGATGGATAAAGTGAGTCGTATGCAATTGAATGGGAACACAGCAGCGCTGGAATTCTTGATCCACTAGATAAATTTTGATACTCGTAGATATGTATTAATTATTATATTTTGAGTATAAGGGGAAAAAAGAACAAAAATAAAAAGCTTACAACAGTAAACAAAAGTTACTGTCACCACTAACTATTTCATAGAACAATTGAGGAGATGTATTGATTGCAAAGCAAATATTGGATCAACCTTGGACAAGATACTTTTTCCTGGATGAGAATAGAGAACACGGGGAACGAACAGAAGTTTCTGCAAGAACCTGCGCATAAAAAAAAAAAACGAAAAAAAAGGGTCTCAAACTTTTGTCTGTAGGGGGGATGGTCACATGTCTGAAAATAGCTGTGGTGGAACGTAGTGGAAATGTGTGTAATCATATGCCTCATTCCACAAAATATCCTCACACGCAGTAAGTACATTCCTTTATCCCTTCCCCGGTGCACAAACAAAGCCATTATGTAAGAAATACTACAATTAATGGATAAAAATAGAGGTTAAATTGCATAAAAAGTTCTTCATGCTTCACTAAAACATCTTCATGGCATCTATATCTATACTAATATATAATGTCAACACTTCTGTTTGTGTGGACGAAGGTATGTAACATTTTTTTATAAACCTACACTACCCCTGTTTGATCAAATAACCTCTACTCCTCGGATTTAACTGTTTGTGGCATGAATGATGGGAGTAGATTTACCAATATTTAGGGGTTGACACACACATTGCGTGTGCCAACAGTTGCTAGTATTGAAGACATGACTCTGTACAAGGACATCAACAGTCATAAGCTTTACCCTAAAAACAAAGTAACATGCCCCAAAATATGATAGAACTAAGAAAACGTACAAGTCAATGACATTAGTGAGCAGCCATTCCAACATCATGATTGCAAGTATTTTATCAATTTCATTTTCATTTTGGGGAGATGCAGGTGAAGAAATCTCGTGAGTGTTTAACTGATTTCTGATATGGGCTTGTTAAACTTAATATGTCTCTAAAAACCTAAAGCAACATCGTATCTTAACAATTCATTGCTCTATTTCTGTTGAGGTCATATCATATGATACTATTATTTTGCATTTGCTAATATTTCTCCTGTGGACTGATCCGCGGTCAGATTCCAACATGCTAGATTCCTTAACATTTCACTGGTATGAGTTTTGTTGAGGCTACAATTTTAGTTTATGTTCGAAATAAAATATTCATCAATCTATGCATAAGGTTGTTTGCAATAATTTATTAACAAAACAGAGAGAGAGAGACAAAGAGAGAAAATAAAACTGGCATTGAGGAATAGTGTGCAGATTTCCCCTTTTTCTTTGACTACATCAAGCACTTCATTATACACCAAATAACGCAGCCACAAGCGAGATGCACCATCTGTCACCAACTGGGTAAGTTGTCCGCCTATGAAGCACTAACACTTCAAAATGGTGTAGTACTAGCCATGTTGAATACAAATGCAACATGGACACACTTAAGACAAGGGTCTAATATAGACCAAGTAACACTTGCGAGGAGGAGTGATAGGATGCACAATGAAGGTGGCAAAAGAAATAGGGGCCAAGGAAAGTATGGGTTGACATGTTGGCCATGTAAAATACAAACTGGATAATGCACTTACAAGGAGGAGTCATTGGATCCACACTGAGGGAGGTAAAAGAAATACTACGGAGAATATGGGTTAATGAATTTGGCCGTGTAGAATATACACCAGGTAACACACTTGGAGGAGTCATTGGATCTACATTGAGGGTGGTAAAAGAAAGAGAGGCTAAGGAGAATATGGGTTAATGCGCTCACCATGTAGAATATACACCAGGTTACGCACTTGGAGGAGTCATTGGTTCCATATTGAGCGTAGTAAAAGAAATATCCATACTAAGCATGGTAAAAGAAATAGGGCTATGAAAAATATGGTTAATGTGATAAGTAAAGAAATAATTACCTTAGACTTAACTGAGGATATACATTCTAATGGAGCCAATTGAAGGAAATGAATTTATGTAACCAACCCCAAGTAACTAGGATAAAAAACTATTTGATAGAGTTTTAAGTACTGAAGTTCTTAGTTTTCCTAACAAGAGGCAAAGAAGAAGATGAAGAAGACAAGCTCACATGCATCCTTGAGAACTTTGTACAAATAAGAACCGAACCAAACCAAACTATAAGAGAACAATTTTATTTCTTCAAAATATCATGTGGTAACAGATGAAAAATGATATTATATATATATATATATATATATATATATATATTTTGCAGATTTTAGATTTCAATAGTAATATTTGTGATGATAACTTAAAAATTAAGTACACTAATAGTGACCCAAGAAAAAAGAAAAAAAAGAAAAAAGAAAAAAAAAATTGCTAAAGAAAAATAAAGGAAAATTATATCAAGTCAGGCATATGTGGTGCTATATTTATTTTTTGATCCGCAAAAGTCAATTGTTAAATGTTAGATTAACAACTTAGGGGAGTTGGGCATAAGTGGTGCTATTAGACACAAAAAGGGAGGAAATTTGTATTTGGCTCTAGTTAGTGTTCCAAAGAAATCTTGTGTTTACATAGTCTGCTACAACCGAAGAAAGAGTGAGACTCAATCTCTGTCATGGGTTTGATATTGCAAAAAAGCCTCAATTGTCAATTAGGGGAAAAATTAAAATTATTGTGTATGGTTGTATGTAAGGCAATAATGCAATCTTTACTAACAAATCCACAAAATACTACTAAAGCAGTCAACAATTACAAAATTCAAACATAGTTTTTTTTCTACTAAAATTTAGTTCTAACAAGAAATTCCCCATGAATAGGACAGTTTGTCTCATAAAAATTGACAAAAAAAAAAAAAAATTATTATTATTATTGCACACACAAACATTTCTTTTCTAAATAGCTCCAATCATTATTACTATTATTATTTTATGCATCCTATTGTTTTCAATTCTTTAAAGTCTGAATTCCAAGACTTACCAGAAATGCCCAGATATGTGTGCTACAGCTACAATTCCTTTCGCAAAATGTAAACATCGGCCTCTTCGTAGGCATATTCAGGGTGCAAATGCCCGTGTAGAGCCTTCTGGATATCGAAAATCCGGTCGCAGATCTCCCAGAACAAGTGGTGAGCCTCCGGAGACTGCAATTGGTATCCGAGGAGGACAATCCCGGTGTCCCCAATGTAGACGACGTCGATGGCGATGACGAGGTCAAATGGAGGGGATAGGGCTTTGATTTGGTCGGAGTTGGTCCAGTAAAGCTGGGTGGTCTTTAGGGTTTTACCGAGGACGGGTTTTCTACACTTGAGGTTGCGTTTGAGGGCGGGCATGACGGGGGCTATGTCGGTAAGGACGATGTCTTGGAGGCTGAGGAGGTGGAGCCCCATGCCGACGGCCCCACAGCCAACTCCGATCTCAACGGCGCGCTTGTTGCGGAAGTCGAGGAAGGGAGGTGTAGGGGTTTGGGTTAGGGTTGGAGGTGGTGGTGGTGGTTAGACGGGTGAGGCAGCGATCGGCGAACTTGACGAGGACAAGAGAGTAGGGCCAGACAGTAGCACCAACGTGGAAGGAACCATTGTCTTGTTGGATGGAGAGCAGGGCGTCGCGTCGGGCAGCTCGATCACTGGTGACTTTGTGAATCGCATGGCTCTCTCTCTCTCTGAGTCCAGATCCTCGGCCACTTATTTTGGTGGCCCGTCCTGCGGCACTCTCAAAACGACGCCGTTTGGGGGAAATTTTCATTAAAAAAGAAAGACAAAGCAGAGGCAAACCAAAGCGAGAAGAAGGAAGGAAGAACATATTCATGGAACAAATTTGATGAAACGGATTTGTGTTTGCCTGCTATGGATCGAACGAAGTCGAGAGTGAAAACCAAATCGTTCCGATCGAACGAAAAGAGAGAGAGAAAGAGAGTGTGTCGCCAAATCGAACGATGGTCTTCACACCCTGGATGAGATCTCCAAATCGAGCGGTGGTCTTCACACCCTGAAGGGATGATTACATTTGGACAATAATCTAGGAGTCTCATCTTCTGGAAATTCATTCAAGCAAACAGAGCATTATAGAAGGAACAGAGCACTCATTCAAGCAACCCACATCTGTGATTTCAAATTTTTTTTTTTGGTAAAATTGTTTGTATATTTGTGTGTTTTGATTTATAAATATATATATATATATATATATATATCCTCTCTATGTTTTTTTCTAGATGTTCTTTCCATATAGATGGTCCCTAAGATCTGTTCCATATAGATATGTTTTGATTCTCCCTCTGTTGCTCCATAGATCAGTTTCACGTGATTTCAATTTTTTTTTTTTGGTAAAATCGTTTGTATATTTGTGTGTTTTGATTTATATATATATCCTCTCTATGTTTTTTTCTAGATGTTCTTTCCATATAAATGGTCCCTAAGATCTGTTCCATATAGATGTGTTTTGATTCTCCCCCTGTTGCTCCACAAATCTGTTTCATCAAATTTGTTCCATGAATATGTTCTTCCTTCCTTCTTCTCCCTCTGGTTTGCCTCTGCTCTGTCTTCTTTCTTTTTTTTAATGAAATTTTCCCCAAAACGACGTCGTTTTGGGGGTACCGCAGGAATGGGCGGCTGAGGATCCGGACTTCTCTCTCTCCATCTGTTCACTTCTTGTAAATGTGTTAAAAAGAGGGCAAATTGGTTTGAGAATAAAATTATAAATTAAATGATTGATTAATAAATTAGTAGATTGATAAAAAAAAATTATGATTTGAATGATTTTAGACGGATAAACAAATTAAAGAATATTCTAATTAATTATTAAATCTTTATATAATAGATAATACTAATTTGTATAATATTTTTCATATATATAATTATTAATTTATAATAAATTTCACATCTTAAATCTATTTCACATTAATTTTTACTTTGATATTTCATTATAAGTTAACAAATATATATGTATGAACTATAGCGGAACGAAACGGTTTCGAAAACGGATTATAAATTTTAAAGTTTAAGTTGTAATGAGCAGATAGACCGGTGCAAATTAATGCAGATCAGCGCGATTTTGACGAATTAGACGGTATTCTACACAGCCCTATACTTAACTAGCATATGAACCCGTGTGACGCACAGACTAAATAAATAATTAAAAATAATTTTCACATTAATTAATAACATAAAATTTATTTAAAAAGTATAGAAAAATAATTTAGAATGAATTAAATTTTAAGCATTTTATTATAATATATATTGCAGTTGTTATGTCATTAATTGAATATTCTAAGTTCACAATAAAAAATAGATGCCATAATTTAATTGGTAAAGATGAAAAAAAATATAAAAAATTTAAAAATATATATATTTATTATAAAATAAAAATAAATTTCATTTTATAAATTTTTTAGTTTTAGTTTATTCTATGTTAAAATTTGCCATAAAACTTAAACATACCTTTTAGAAATAAAACAATATATATTTTGATAAAATCGTTAAAATCGGACAAAAGATCAACCAACTTAGATAAAAATTAATTATTTAAAACTTTTAAATTATATTTTATTTTAAAATTTAAACTGTCTTCAACTGAAACATGCACAACACTATAATATTAAAATGATGCATAGGTTTACTTTATATAAGTAAAACAATTCACTTTTTCTTTCTTTTTCTGATATAAGATTGTGTAAAATAAAAATTAATAATTGTTCAGGCGGGAAGTTTATTTTGAATAAAATAATATCAGTCATTTAGTTAGTCTTTAATTTTTTTTTCGAATCAAACAAATCTAATCAACTTATTTTAATAAAATTGCTAAGATCGCATTTAAACCAGTGAATCAGTTGAATTGAAAACGGTTCAATCTAATCAACTAGGTCAAAAGACCAATCAACTTATACAAAAATTAATTAATTAAAACTTTTAAATGTTATTTTAATTTTAAAATTTAAATTGTCTTAGATTGAATGGGAGCATAAGGTTCACTTTATATAAGTAAAACAACTCACTTTTTCCTTCATTTCCCGATGTGGGATTATAAAATAAAAGTTAATAATTGTTTGGGTGGAAAATTTATTTCTAATCAAGCAATCTTAGTCGTTCAACTTTTAATCAGATCAATCTTTAATTTATTTCGAATAAAATAAATTTAACCAACATATTTTGATAAAACTGCTAAAATCATGGTTAAACCAATCTGTTAAACAAAAAATGATTCAACCTAATCGGCTAGGTCAAAAGACCAACCAACTTACATAAAAATTAATTAATTAAAACTTTTAAATTTTATTTTAAAATTTAAACTATGTTGAATTAAAACATATACAACACTACAATATTAAATGGGAGTATAAGATTTACTTTATATGTAACGTCCCGAAATAATAATAATCCACAATATCCAATTACGACAACTTCAATAAGAGGGATATCTTCCATTAAATCAAATCTGATTTACAAAAGAGATACATATGCATTTTACATTCACAAGTCTAGCCCTGAATCTATAACATATGTTATAAGTTAAAAGAGAGGATGGAAGGTAAACAGATAAAAATGCCCTAAGGGCTTACATATTTCCAAGATAAGACTCAGTTATAATAAAAGTGGACTTTAGGTCCATAACATTTAAAACCCTTGGCTATACAAAACAAATCCCACAGTCTTGCTCCAGATCCTTCTAAGCTACTACCTTGGTGGAGGCATATCATTAACACCTGAAATGTTTTTCCCACGTAAGGTGAGCCAAAGCCCAATAAAGATAATATAGCGATCTCGGTTTCTCTTCCTTTGATTGTTGTATTCCGGACTTAGGTTCCATGGAGTTGGTGGTTGTATATGTTGTTGTTATCCTTTAATTATGTGTGTTTGAGTTTTAGGATGTATTGGGCATGTTTTGAACGGGTTGGTTGAGCTTTAGTCTCATTCCTTGTTGCCCAGATTTTTGGTGGTACGCTCGAGCGGGTCCCTTTGCGCTCGAGCGGAGTTTGATTTTTGGTTGTCCGCTCGAGCCGGTCTTTTTGCGCTCAAGCGGCATTTACACACTCTCTGCATTTCGTGCCTCTGCAAAACTTCTGCAGGTGCGTTTTTCACGCTCAAGCGGTTTTCCTTACGCTCGAGCAGGTAGCGCTCGAGCAAGTATCTTGGCACTCGAGCGGGTAGTCCATTGTCTGTAAAAGTTCTGGAAGGAGGAAATCTACACTCGAGCGGCTTCTCCTTTGCGCTCGAGCGGGTGTGTTTTGCAGTTGTGTATTGGCGCTCGAGCGGGAATCTTTGCACTCGAGCGGGTCCAGTTTTTGTGTCTGACGCTCGAGCGTTCTATTCTCCACTCGAGCGGGTCATACGTACATCAGTAGACAGCAGTGGTATTACCCTTCACTTCTTCATCTCTTCCTTTTTCAAAAACCCTAGATCTGAGCTCCCACTTTCTCTAAACAACTTCTCTTTAGGGATTGATCTATTTCTAGTGAGTTTCTAACCTAGGCCCTTTATAAGAAAGATAGAGGGTGTTGAGGGCTTCCTTTTAATCTGAAAAATCTTGGATTTGGAGCACTTTGGATTTTGGTCATCTCCTCCATTTGAGCTCTTCATCTCGAGGTAGGGATAACTACTCATTCCTATGGTCTTTGACATAAACTATTGGTCTTTTTGATATAATGTTGAGTTGGGTGATTTTGGGTGCTAGGGTTTCAAAATGTATAAAAGAGGGGTTTTTGTATTTTGAGCCTATACATTTGTATTTGAGCCTAGAAATGAGAATATTGGTGTTGTTAATAATATTTGGACCTTTGGGTCAATATTGAGCTTAAAGGGAAAAATGCCATATTTGGGTATATTTGGGTCATTAGTGTAATTAATGACATTTGTTGTGAAATTGAGTTGGGGATAATGAAATTTGCTCATTATGAGATAGAATGGTGAGTTGGATTTATAAATCGCTCACTTTTGAAAATGTCAATTATATATCTGTTGAGGCATTTATTATCTGTTTAGAAATAACTGTTTTGGGCTATCGGTGGACGATAGTCTTGATTGTTGTAGACATTGCATGATGATTAGGTGAATTGAAACTAATCAAGTTGTGTATTTGAATACATGGGTACCGAATCCCGCGGATGAAATTTCTGTAAAATGGCCATTTGAATATAATTATGCATGGGTGCCGAATCTCGCGGACGCAATTTCCGTAAAATGGCAATCCGAATATATCTATACATGGGTGCTGAGTCCCGCGGATGAAATGTCCGTAAAATGGCCATGAGAGAATGAAAATACATGGGTGTCGAATCCCGTGGACGCAATTTCCATAAAATGGCAGTTTGTAGTATTGTTGGCATGAAATGTAGTCTCATTTCAGTTACTTGGCCAGGTTCTGAGCCATGTTTATAAGTTGAGTTTTGTTAAGTTAAACATTTATCAAGTGCTAATGTTTTAGTTATTGCTCATGTTATGTTTAGCATATCTCTACTGGGCGTTGGCTCACCCTACATGGGACATCATGTTCAGGTACAGGTGTTATGCCACCTCCAAGGACGTAGCTTGGGAGGCTGGAGGCTGTAGACTCTTTTTGTTATTTTTGTTATAGTACATGTATATCAAGCCAAGGGCTTATTTGTGTAGAGTTAGTACTCTCTTTTTTGTAATCAAGTGTTAACTTGGAAAGTTGTAAGCCTATAGGGCGTTTACTTTTATTGTCAACGTGTAATATTTTTTGTAAGAATACTTTGATAGTTATAATATGAGAACTTTTTTACTTATCAGCAGGCTATGGGCGCCTTAGCCCGTGGGATAGCAGATGCTTTGAGGGAATCCATGGGCATTCTTAGAGCTGAGAATCCAGTTTAGGCCCAGGTTCAGGCCCCGGTTGTTGATGCAGGGCCTTCCTTTCAGAAGAGGGAGTTCTTCCGGTCTAATGCGGATGAGTTTGTTGGGGATCCAAATGACCCACTTAAGGCTGACAAGTGGTTGGAGCAGATGACCAAGACATTTGAGATGATTGGCATCGAGGACGGGATATTAAAGGTGACCTTGGTATCTTTCCAGCTAAAGGGGGATGCGGGTCAATGGTGGAAGTTCACGAGGGGCCGTATAGGTGGCACTTGGGAGGCTTTTGTGGATGCTTTCTAGGAGAAGTACTTGGCCCCAGCTATCAGAGAAAAGCTGAGGGACCAGTTCTGTAAGCTCAAGCAACTAGGTTTGTCAGTGGCCGAGTTTGAGGCCGCTTTTACCAGCTTGTCCAGGTTCGCACCTGAGCTCGTGGCGTCGAAGGAACGTCGTTGTATTGAGTTCGAAATGAAGTTGAGGCATGGCCTCAAGATGAGGGTTGGAGGATCCATGATCCGGGAGTATGGGCGTCTTGTGGATGCCGCGACCCATATGGAGTCTATGATGGAGGAGGAGGAGAGGATGAGGGGCTCCAAAAGTAGTCAGGAAGGCCAAGGGGATGGTAGGAGGCAGAGGGGTTCTAACCCTCAACAGTCCTAGAGTGCTTTAGCGAGGTCTACTTTTCCTGTGCCGAGTTCAGGTTTTGGGAGAGGCAGCCAGGGGGACTTTACCTGTTTCAAATGTGGTCAGCTGGGCCACAAGTCTCCATCTTGCTTGCAGAGGGGAGGAGGTCAGGGAGTAGCTTCATCTTCAGCTCGACCTTAGAGCCAGAGTCAGGGTAGAGGCCGGTCGTCCTCTTGTTATCAGTGTGGTCAGGAAGGACACCTGAAGAGGTTTTACCCACAGTTGGGTGGTACACCCGGTGCGTCTAGTTTGAGACAGACGCAGAGTTCGCAGCTAGCACAGTCTGTTCAGGCCTCGAGGGCCAATCATGGGGCTTCATCGTCTCAGTCTGTGCATCAGTCCTTTGCTCCGAGAGGTGAGCAGGTGGATCAGGGGCCTACAGGGCGCGTGTATGCTGTTACCGCGTAGGATCTTGTACCGGCTCCATCTGTCGTGAGAGGTACCTTTTTGTTTTGCAACTCGGTTGTCAATGTGTTGATTGATACGGGTGCATCTCATTCCTTTATATCTGCTGCATTCGCATCTGTTTTGGGATTGGAGTTGGCACAGTTAGCATCTCCTATTTGTGTTATATCGCCTGTTGGAGGCGAATTGATTTTGAAACACGAATGTAGAAGTTGTGACATAGAAGTCGCCAACCGCCGACTTCCATTTCCTTTTGTAGTTATGCCCATGTCAGGTTTTGATGTTATTTTGGGTATGGACTGGTTATCGTCATACCGGGCAGTTATTGATTGTTACTGCCAGAGGGTCACAGTTTGTGCCTTAAGCGGAGAGTGTTTCCATTTCTTGGGGGATCGGGTTGGTAGTGTGTTGCCACCAATGTATGATCCGCGAGGGCGGAGTGAGCTTAGTGGTCTTCTCGCTAGCCTTATGAGTAGTGAGTGTGATGAGACCGGGGTTGAGTTACCGAGAGTGGTTTGCGAGTATTCGGATATTTTTCCCGAGGATCTTGTTAGTTTGCCACCACATCGAGAGATAGAGTTCTCTATTGATTTAGTGTCGGGCACAGCGCCGATTTCTATGGCACCTTACCGTTTTGCCCTAGCCGAGTTGAGTGAGTTGAAGGTTCAACTCCAAGAGTTGCTAGATAAGGGTTTTGTTCGCCCTAGTGTTTCACCGTGGGGAGCACCGACCCTCTTTGCTAAAATGAAAGATGGTGCCTTGAGACTTTGTATCGACTACTGGAAGTTGAATCAGGCTACGGTTAAGAATAAGTACCCTATGCCTCGTATAGATGACTTGTTTGACTAGTTAAAAGGGTCCTGTTGTTTTTCCAAGATAGACTTAAGATCGGGTTACCATCAGTTGAGGGTCAGGGAGGAGGATATTCCGAAAATGGCATTCCGTACGCGGTATGGCCACTATGAGTTTCTGGGGATGCCTTCCAGGCTCACCAATGCACCGACAGTGTTTATGGATTTGATGAACTGGATATTTCGGGAATTCTTAGATCGTTTTGTAGTCGTTTTCGTGGACAACATTCTGATTTATTCGCCTTCGGGTGAGGAGCACAAGGAACACTTGAGAGTGGTGTTCGAGTTGCTTAGAGTCCATAGGCTGTATGCCAAATTTGGGAAGTGTGAGTTCTAGCTAGGAGAGGTCAAGTTCTTAGGCCATGTGGTTTCCGGGGAAGGGGTGTCTGTTGATACATCTAAGATTGAGGCAGTGCGAGATTGGGCACAGCCTAAGAGCGTTTTTGAGATCCATAGTTTTCTGGGATTAGCTAGGTATTATCGCCAGTTTGTGAAAGATTTCTCTAGACTAGCTTCGCCATTGACTAGATTGACGCGGAAGGGAGTCAAATTTGTATGGAGTGAGACTTGTGAAAAGTCGTTCCAAGAGTTGAAAGTTAGATTGACCACCGCTCCGGTGTTGAATATTCCAGAGAGAGGTTTGGGTTATGCGGTTTATTGTGATGCCTCACGAGAGGGATTGGGTTGTGTCTTGATGCAAGAGTGGAAAGTGGTAGCCTATGGCTCACGTCAGTTGAAGATTCACGAGAGGAATTACCCTACTCATGACCTAAAGTTAGCAACAGTGATCTTTGCTCTGAAGAGTTGGAGGCACTACCTATATGGTGAGAAATTCGAGGTGTTCTCGGATCATAAGAGTTTGAAGTACCTGTTTACACAGAGGGACTTGAATTTGAGGCAGAGGAGGTGGATGGAGTTCATTGAGGACTATGACTTTGAGTTGCACTATCACCCGGGAAAGGCCAATGTCGTGGCCGATGCCCTTAGTAGGAAATCTATTAGTGATGTTGCTTGTGTAGCCATCCGGGAGTGAAAGATGTTAGGTGCACTTGGCGAGTTCGATTTGCTTCTGGGCGAATCCGTTGAGGCTGCAGCCTTGTTTTCTGTTGCTGCGCAGCCTACACTTCTGACTCGAGTGTTAGAGGCACAGAGAGGTGACCTTGAGGTAGAATCCCTTCGAGAGAAGATCTCCAGTAGGAAGGCTGAGAAGGGTTTGACTGTGTATCCTGAACTGAGTGTGAGATACCGAGATTGTTTGTTTGTGCCGGAGTCTTGCCGAGAGGACGTAGTCCGAGAGTTTCACCATTCGCGCCTTGCGGTACATCCGGGAGGCACCAAGATGTATCATGATCTAGGTCGCCAGTTTTGGTGGCGGGGTATGAAGAAGGATGTGGCTGTGTTTGGTGTGTAAGTGCCTTACTTGTCAGCAAGTGAAGGCCGAGCATCAGAGGCCAACGGGTTTGTTGCAACCCTTGCCTATTGCTGAGTGGAAGTGGGAACATGTCAGTATAGACTTCGTGGTAGGTCTTCCGAGGACTCAGCGGGGTAGTGATGCTATTTGGGTGGTTGTAGACCGGTTGACTAAGTCAGCGCACTTTATTCCTATGCGCATGAGGGATTCGGTAAATCATCTTGCCGACTTGTATATACGGGACATAGTGAGGTTGCACGGGGTCCCAGTGTCGATCGTCTCTGATAGAGATCCTCGTTTTACTGCTAGGTTATGGCAGAATTTGCAGAGTGCCTTGGGCACTAAACTGACCTTTAGCACAGCTTACCATCCTCGGACTGATGGACAGTCCGAACGTACTATTCAGATCCTTGAGGATATGCTTCGAGGTTGTGTCCTTGACTTTAGTGGGACATGGGAGAGGCACTTGCCCTTGGTGGAGTTTGCCTACAACAACAGCTTTCAGTCTAGTATTGGTATGGCGCCGTTTGAGGCCTTGTATGGCCGACCGTGTAGGTCTCTGGTTTGTTGGGCCAAGGTGGGTGATGCACCTTTGTTGGGCCCGGAGTTGGTGAGGGAAACGACGGAGAAAGTTGAGCTTATCCTTAAGAGGCTTGTTATAGCCTAGAGTCGCCAAAAGAGTTATGCTGACCGTAGAAGGAGGCCTTTGGCGTTTGAGACGGGTGGTCACGTTTTCTTGAAAATATCACCTAGGCGGGGTTTGATGAGGTTTGGGAAGAGTGGGAAGTTGTCCCCTCGATTTATCGGTCCCTTTGAGATCCTTGAGAGGATTGGGGAGGTTGCTTACTGTTTAGCTTTGCCGCCGCAGTTGTCCGGAGTGCATGACGTGTTTCATGTTAGTATGCTTCGGAAGTACGAGCCGGATCCATCGCACATCTTGAATTGGACCGACATAGAGGTAGATGAGTGATGCCTCGTATGAGGAGAGACCGGTATGGGTCTTGGATAGGCGGGATCAAGTCTTGCGAGGCAAGACCATTCCCTTGGTAAAGGTTTTGTGGAAACATCACAGAGTGGAGGAAGCCACTTGGGAACGTGAGGTGGATGTCCGTGAGAAATATCCAGACTTGTTTGTAAATGTTTAACCATGTATTGGGATTTGTAATATTGATGAACTTTAAGAACATTAAATATGTCTTAAGTTGTAAAACATTGTGAATGTTTTGGTTTATGGGAATATTGTGGAACTTGCCTTGTAATGGAAGTTTATTTTAACATTGCATACGTTAACTCTGTTTTAGAAATGCAAATATAATTTTGGCATTGAATTTGTTTTGTGATGCATGTAGATAATGCATGTGGGAGATTATGTTGGAAGTTTGCCTCTTGAATAGAGGTGGAATGACCGTTAATGGGTCAAGCTGTTAAATTTTACATTGTAATAATGTTGGTAATTGAGAAAACATGTTTTTGAAAAACTTGTACTTAATTTCGGGGACGAAATTCTTTAAGGGGGGGAGGTTATAGCGATCCCGGTTTCTCTTCCTTTGATTGTTGTATTCCGGACTTAGGTTCCGTGGAGTTGGTGGTTGTATATCTTGTTGTTATCCTTTAATTCCGTGTGTTTGAGTTGTAGGATGTATTGGGCGTGTTTCGAACGGGTTGGTTGAGCTTTAGTCCCATTCCTTGTTGCCCAGATTTTTGGTGGCACGCTCGAGCGGGTCCCTTTGCGCTCGAGCAGAGTTTGATTTTTGGTGGTACGCTCGAGCGGGTCCCTTTGCGCTCGAGCAGAGTTTGATTTTTGGTTGTCCGCTCGAGCGGGTCTTCTTGCGCTCGAGCGGGGTTTACACGCTTTCAGCATTTCGTGCCTCTGCAAAACTTCTGCAGGTGCGTTTTTCACGCTCGAGCGGTTTTCCTTATGCTTGAGTGGGTAGCGCTCGAGCGGGTATCTTGGCGCTCGAGCGGGTAGTCCATTTTCTGTAAAAGTTCTGGAAGAGGGAAATCTACGCTCGAACGACTTCTCCTTTGCGCTCGAGCAGGTATGTTTTGTAATTGTGTATTGGCGCTCGAGCGGGTCCAATTTTTGTGTCAGACGTTCGAGCGTCCTATTCTCCGCTCGAGCGGGTCATACGTATATCAGCAGACAGCAGCGGGATTACACTTCACTTCTTTATCTCTTCCTTTTTTAAAAACCCTAGACCTGAGCTCCCTCTCTCTCTCTAAACAACTTCTCTCTAGGGATTGATCTACTTCAAGTGAGTTTCTAACCTAGGGTCCAGTTTTTGTGTCAGACGCTCGAGTGTCCTATTCTCCACTCGGGCGGGTCATACGTATATCAGCAGACAGCAGCAGGATTACACTTCACTTCTTCATCTCTTCCTTATTCAAAAACCCTAGATCTGAGCTCCCTCTCTCTCTAAACAACTTCTCTCTAGGGATTGATCTACTTCAAGTGAGTTTCTAACCTAAGCTCTTTGTAAGAAAGATAGAGGGTGTTGAGGGCTTCCTTTTAATCTGAAAAATCTTGGATTTGGAGCACTTTGGATTTCGGTCATCTCCTCCATTTGAGCTCTTTATCTCGAGGTAGGGATAACTACTCATTCCTATGGTCTTTGACATAAACTATTGGTCTTTTTGATATAATGTTGAGCTGGGTGATTTTGGGTGCTAGGGTTTCAAAATGTATAAAAGAGGGGTTTTGTATTTTGAGCTATACATGTGTATTTGAGCCTAGAAATGAGAATATTGGTGTTGTTAATAATATTTGGACCTTTGGGTCAATATTGAGCTTAAAGGGAAAAATACCATATTTTGGTATATTTGGGTCATTAGTGTAATTAATGACATTTTTTATGAAATTGAGTTGGGGATAATGAAATTTGTTCATTATGAGATAGAACGGTCGAGTTGGATTTATAAATCGCTCACTTTTGAAAATGTCAATTATATATCTGTTGAGGCATTTATTATCTGTTTAGAAATAACTGTTTTGGGCTATCGGTAGAGGATAGTCTTGATTGTTGTAGACATTGCATGATGATTAGGTGAATTGAAACTAATCAAGTTGTGTATTTGAATACATGGGTGTCGAATCCCGCAGATGAAATTTTCGTAAAATGGCCATTTGAATATAATTATATATGGGTGCCGAATCCCGCGGATGCAATTTTCGTAAAATGGCAATCCGAATATATCTATACATGGGTGCCGAGTCCCGCGGATGAAATGTCCGTAAAATGGCCATGAGAGAATGAAAATACATGGGTGCCGAATCCCGTGGACGCAATTTCCGTAAAATGGCAGTTTGTAGTATTGTTGGCATGAGATGTAGTCTCATTTCAGTTATTTGGCCAGGTTCTGAGCCATGTTTATAAGTTGAGTTTTGTTAAGTTAAACATTTATCAAGTGCTAATGTTTTAGTTATTGCTCATGTTATGTTTAACATATCTCTACTGGGCGTTGGCTCACCCTATATGGGACATCGTGTTCAGGTACAGGTGTTATGCCACCTCCAAGGACGTAGCTTGGGAGGCTGAAGGCTCTTTTTGTTGTTTTTGTTGTAGTACATGTATATCAAGCCAAGGGCTTATTTGTGTAGAGTTAGTACTCTCTTTTTTGTAATCAAGTGTTGACTTGGAAAGTTGTAAGCCTATAGGGCGTTTACTTTTATTGTCAACATGTAATATTTTTTGTAAGAATACTCTGATGGTTATAATATGAGAACTCTTTTACTTATCATGAATGTATGCTATGATGGGTTTATTTTTTAGGGCGCTATAGATAATCCAGCACAATATATGAATCTTAACAAAGATATAAGAGTGAAATCCACATGCAATGCTCGTGTCAAAGTGGTTTACATTACATTCTCAAAATCATGCCATGCTCAATTCATATTCCTTACAATAGAAAACAAAGGAGATTCTTGACCGATACAACATTTCACGGGTATTTCGTCCGTAGGAAACTGTCAACTGGCACCCATGTAAACATAGCCTATACAAGCGCTACTATTGCCATTTTACGGATATTTCGTCTGCGGGAACCGGCACCCATGTATACGCGCGTTTTTTAGGACTTTCACCCTAAACACATTGGCCAACTTAATTTGGTGATACACACCTCTGTCTAACATTCACCAATTTTTATCAAAATCATATACATTTGCAATATATTAAATGAGCAACAATATTCAATGCACATGGATGAGAAATTAGTTTTAATTTACTTAATCCTCATACAATTTCTACAACAATCATATTTATCCTCTACCAATAGCCTAAAACAGATATTTCTAAATAGATATAAAATCTTCAACACAGATAACCTTTCCAAATTTTCAAGATGTGAGCAATAATACATATCTAACTCCACCATCCATATCAACATACATCCCATTTCATATTTCCAACATTAATTTAATCTATTTCTACAAAATAAATAATTGAGACAATTAGGCAAAAGCCTTCTTTTTTCTTTTTTTTTTCCAACATCCATTCCAAGTACCAAAGTCAATAATTTCTCATAACTCAACCTCATTTACACTTCCCTAACCATTTTCAGTACAATCATTTGAAAATCCATCTTTTGAATTTTAAAGCAAAACCCTACACTACAGGAAATGACAGTTTTGGCGACCAAATTATTGGTCGCCAAAAGTCCCATTTTTGGTCGCTGAATGTAATTAGCGACTAAATTTTTTTGTCACCAATTTCATCGCCTATACCTTGTCGGCGATAGTATTGGCGACTAAACTATTTTTGGTCGCCGAAAGTTAAACATTTGGCTACTAAACTTTGGTTAGTCGGGAAAGGTGATCTTTTGGTGACTAAATTATTAGTCGCCGAAATTGAACTTTTGGCTACTAAACTTTGGTTAGTCGGCAAAGGTATCTTTTGGCCACTAAAATGTTAGTCGCCAAATGTTCTCACAGAAAACTAAATTAAACTATTAGAGACTAAAATTTTAGTCGCTAATAGAATACGTACATTTAGCGACCAAACACTTTAGTCGCCAAAGAATGTCATGTTTTTAGTGACTAAAATATTTAGTCGGCAATTAAACTTCCCTCATTCTGATTTGTTTTAGCTACTATGTGGTTTGGTCACAAAAAGCCATTTGGTTATTTTTTGCTACTAAATTATTGGTCGCCAAAACATTTGCTTACATTTTTGCTACCAACATATTTAGTCACCAAATACTATATTAATTTTTTTATTTTTTTTTAAATTTCTAAACCACCTATATTAATTATTAGTGCAACCTGTACCCTGTATAAACAATATAATCCATCAATACTGAATATATTATCAACAATTCAACGTGCACACATTTCACTTCCAACCATCCAAAAAATTTATATTCAACGTCCAATTCTAAATGTAATACAAATTCCATACGAACTAAGTATAATTCAACCCCAATAATTTAATTCCATGCATAATAGAGGATTAACCAAATTTAATATCCAAAAGGAAATCTATACCACACCAAAAATTTATTCTGTACCGCCTAAAAAACTAATTTGTACCACGTCCAATGCTAATTTCTATCGGGCCAAATTTTGGATATTTACCACTCCAAAAAACTAATTTGTATGAACCACTATATATACGGACGGAGATATAAAAATAATGCCCTTCCGTACTTGTCAAAAAAAGTCATATCCACATTTGTACGTCAAAAACCATCTGCAACCAAAAAAAAAAAAAATTCATTAGTATTGACTAAATATTGGCCAATTTAAAATTATAAAAAATACATATAAAATTCAAAATTAAGTAATCTTTTCAAATTAATCATTAGTTTTGCATACTCGAATATGTATGAAATAAAATTTTTGATGTTCAATCTGAGTACATACAACATATGAATCTAGTTGCTCTATTTTTTTTTTTTTTTTTTGATCGGATTCTAGTTGCTCTATTTGATGTTGCTAATAAATTGATGTTGCTATAAAAGTAATCCTAATAATAACAAGAAATTCAAACACTTGAATCTAGTTGCTCTATTTGATGTTCAATCTGAGTACATACAACATAGATTAATATACACATATTAGTCCTTCAAGAACCCATAATAACTGAAACATTAGTTCAAAAAAAAAAAAAACATACCACAAACCCATATGTGCTACTCTCTACTGGTATTCCATAAATCATTAACCAAGCAGCATTACAAATGCATCCCAAAACTTTGAATAATTGGATTTTAAGGTTTAATAGCAACACAAGGATATGAAACTAGTATAGTCAAGTGTATGCCATAGATATAAGGAGAAGGAGCCTAAAACAGATACACATTGATAAAAATTTGTTCATGAAGCATAAACAAAATCCAATAACCATATTGATCATAGTACGGACTTCGTAAGTAACCATATTAGTCGTACAATAACCATCTTAACAAAATCATAAAATAACCATATTAATTGTTTTGGATTTGTTCATGAAGCATATCGTTTTGTATTAATGTTACTATTTTGAATAGGTTATGATACTTACCATATAAAATTTGCAAACAGTTGATTATAAACATATTGTGGTTGAATATTAGATGGTGAATGACTTTAAATAATACTTCAGAAGTACATTTAGTCCTATGAATAATCAACAATCATATTTCAAAGACCATGTAAACAGAAAAGCTTCGAATAAACATTTCCTACAAACAATTCACATCTAAAATCCACCTGCATTGCCTGCAAGATTTATTGATAGCTATATTATTAAAAACCACAGCCCATTTGAAGTACACACAAAATGACAATACCTGCTTAAAAACAGTGCTGGTTCCAGAGCCTTGAGCCCCAAGTAGAAGAAGTTTCTGAATTTTTTTCTGTTCAAGATAATTTGGAACAGTAGTATAAGTGCTAGCCTCATCCCTTTGTCCATGAGGCTGACCATGGGCCACTGGCAAAGAGAACAAGGTGCAAACAAGCCGTATTGAAGCCTGTCTAACAAAGAGGAATTTTTAAATGTTTCATAAACGATTCCCACACACTAATATAATCTCCAAAATGTATTCCACTAGAAGTCTTTAGGCACATGCCTTCTCCCAAATGCTTCCCTTGATATTGTTCTGACCATCTTCCTCATAACAACCATCATCATACACCCAAACATGAGTGTCACGTGAGCACTACATGTTAGCCAACAGAAAAATGATGTAAGTTAGAGTACAGTACACATGGACCACACTCTGAAGCAAGTGATACAGACAAGAAAAGGGGGCTAAGCAATTATAATGTGAAAGTCTGACGTGATCTCTCCATACAAGAAATGGAGTATAAATTAACTATAAGAAACAGCCCTTCTATGCAAGATGCGAATCCAACCCGAATTATGTGTAGACACCCCATTTTTGACCGTCCTCAAGACTTGGACGTCACCGTTTGAACACCCGGTGATCATCCATGTTTGTGTTCGTTTAGAGTTCCCGGAGGTCTCGGCTACGCGCCTTGCCTCAGGATCTCCGAACTCGATTGTTTAGTGTCTGGTTTTGCACCAAACACTTGTGTTTTGCCTTGGAGGGGCAGGGAATGCCTTGTGAGGCATCCCCACACATCACCGGCCATGGCCAGAGGCCACCGGCTGGTGTTTTGTTGCCATCGGCAATGTGTACTGCCGGTCAGCACTATTTGTTGCCGGTCGGCAGTCCATTTTGTCAAAATGGCATTTTTGAGCAGCCGACTACTGTTCATCTGCTTTTGCAGATATTTTAATACAGCTGTATGGCATTTTGTTCCCCTCCATACACGTGTATGGAGGGATGGTTTCCTTGTTAGCTTCTTGAGTAAGCTTTACAAGATTGGCTCCTCTATAAGAGGAGCCCTCCCCTCTTGGCTTTAGGTTAGACATTTTAGAGAGAAAAGTTGTGTGAGAGCTCTGGTTTTAGGTTTAGGGTTCCATACATATTCTATCTCTATACCTCTCTCTCATTTTACCTTTGTGTGTGTCTAGGTGCATTTGTGTCTTACTATTGCACACAAACACATAGTGTTATACCTTCCCTTGGCTACTGAGGTTCCAAGAGGTTGTTCTTGAAGTTCTTGGGTGGTTTTGAGCTTGAAGAACCAACTGGTCCACCATTTTTGAAGAAAATCTTTCAGGGTAAGAAACTTGCCTTTATATTCCCCATTTTTGCATTGTTTTTTTGCCTATCTTAGAACTATTTTTGTGCTTAGTGTATAACATAAAAAAGTTCTTTTTTTAAGCCCTCTAAATAGTTTGTTTAGAGTGTTTTGTGGTTTGGAGGTGTTTGACCCCTCTTAGGCCTTGAGAGGCCCTATTTTGTGCTATTTTGAGTGAGCTCCGGGACCTTGGTGTTTGGGCCTCCTCACCACTGAAATCTTGAGGGATTTCAGAGGTGAGGATGGTGCCTTGAGGTCCTAGGGAGGAGAGGGCCACCCGCTCTCCTTGTTGTCCTTGAAAAGGACCATTTTTGGCCCTTTGAGGGAGCACCTAGCTAAGCTTCATGTTGACCATGCCTTAGTTGTTTTTTGTGCTTATTATGTCATAATATGCCTCTGTTTTTTGTTGGTTTTGGTACACCATGCATGCTTAGCATACCTACCTTGTAATGCCACGTTTAGGCCTTAACATGCCTTAGGTTGTAAACCACTGTTCAAGCATGTTTTAGCTCTAGCTTTATGAAGCTTTTGTGCCTATTTTTCCATGCTAGAGGTCTGTCCATGGTCGTTTGGGTTAACTTTGGCATGCATTGTATAGCCCCTTTGTATTTTGGCTTGTTGGCCTTAAGTGTTTGAGTGTGTAGCATGCATTACTTGCCTTATTTTGATGGTTTGGCACCATTTCTGGCATAATTTCAATCCCTTTGACAGGCTTGTATGCTTGCCTTGGACACCTCTTTAATGGTTTGAAAGCTTGTGTAGCATGCTCCATGTTTTGGCATTTGTGCATGTCTTTGAATTTAGGTCATTTGGAGGCCATCTAAGTGATCTTTAGGCCTTGTCTTAATATGCTAAAATTCTGTTTTTAGTCATTTGATTCATGCCATGTGTGGTTGCACTAAGTGTAGTTCAACGCTTCTTTGGTGGGCCTTAGGAATTGGACCATATTTGCATACGTGTGTGCGTGTGTTTTGGGCCTCATTTCCTTGGCTTTGGCCACTGTTTTGGGCCTAGCATAGGGCTGTCCAAATTAGTCTAAGACCATCCTCTTATGTTATTGCATGCATGCCTTGCACATTATCACATATCCACTCCATTTCACCTTGTGTTGCATGCCATACGTAATTGCATTTTGTTGTAGTGCTTGAGTTGCATGATATGTTGTTGTATGCTTAGGTTGTAATACATTTGGCATGTATTCTCTCCCCTAGCCACTTAACACATTGTTGCATGTTTATGTATTGCCCATGTTCATGCTTGCATGCTAGTTCGCATGATTAGAGTTGCATTGCATCGGCACGCATGCTCTACCTCTTGACCAAGTCATGATAAAGGTAGAAGCCTCTTGATCTGATTTTGTGCATTGCATGTCATTTGACATCAAAATGTGCACGCTTGGTCTCTTGGGCCATCACGCATTGAAATGCGCGCTTGGTGGTCCGAGAACCAAGAAGCATGTCCCTTTGACTCATTCACATGATAAGGAACATGCTTGGTGCATATATGGCTTGAATTGTATTGCCATGCTCTGCCTTGCCCTCTGCTGCTGTTCAACAGTTTCTGCAGGCATTCTCTGCTGGTCAACTTCATGGAGTGCGGACCGGCAATCAATCGGCAGCCGATGGATTCATTATGTGCCGAGGGACACCAAACCACTGCCGGTGACCATTCTACCCAACCGGTGGTGTCTCCCAATGTCCAGAGGAGCAATTCTGAGATTTTGACAGTCTTCAGAGGAGCAGAGCAGGAAAAACAGAGGCAGCTTGCGCATGGCAGTGCACTTCCGGGCAGGACCGAGCACGCATTGCATCGAGCTCTCTTCCCGAGGCGGTTTACTATTTTTCCTAGCTTAGTTAGTTTGTTAACTAATTAGGTAATTTGTAATAATTAATTAGCTCGCGAGTTAGTTAATTTGTAATATTTATTCGGTCCCTCCGAGCGAGGGCAAATCTGTAATAAGTGTGGGTGCGTGTGTGTGCATGTCTTCCAATCCCCATTTCTTTCTTCCCTTTTACTTACCTGCTTTGATGGTTAGTAATAGGTCATGTTTAAATTAGCATACCTCATGCTATGCATGCGTGCATCCATACATTTGTCTTGCATGCATCGGGCTCGGTACATCATGCTAACTGCATTTGTACTTCAAATCCAAATTGAATACGTGCATCAATTGACTGCATTTCACATGCCATGCTTAGGTTAGCCGAGCCTATTCTAAGTGTATCCTGTGTGTGTTACATTAGGCAATTTGACATGAACTAGGACCATGCATGTTGGCTTACTAGTTTACTGTTTTGGCACGGAGTACGATGTAAGTATCTTTATGCTTTAGCATATCGCATGCGTGTGAATGCCATCATGACAGCATGTTTACCATGTGGCTAGATGCTTATGTGATAAACTGTTTGATTGCCTGTGGGTGAAGGTTGGATTGTTTGAGTTGGAAAAACTCGTTGAAATCCGTATTTTAGCCTACGTGCGAGTAGCAAATTCCAAAGTGTTTTTCAAGACAAACGGATATGCAATGCTTATTTCCAAATTAGGCAATCTAGTCTATACTTGTGTGCCGTGCGCATAACATAGTAATTCTAGGCTAATAACTGGTTTAAGAACACATAACGTTTTCAAAACTGGATATCACGGCTAGTAGAGGCCGGTCATCAGACCGGGCGAGAGGGGGTGCTCATAGCTGACCTTCCCCGATCGTACCCAAGTTCCCGAGCCGAGGCAACTTTGGTGATGACGGACACGTGGCCTTTGGCACCGAGTCAGGGTTTCCTAAATTCTCCCACTTTAAAAAAATATTTAGGTAGCGACTCTGTATCTGGCAAAGCAGTCCATGTTTGGCACTTCTTTTCAAAAAATTTGTTTCTCAAAACGATTTGCCGGATTTGGACTCTTTGGTTCAGATTAAGAACCGCGACACAAATCGAGTCCGAACTGTAGCATGAGGCCCACGGGCGCGTCTACAGTTTCTGGCGACTCTGCTGGGGAATATTTAGAGAGCTTGACTTGAACTCGTGATATCCTGTTTTGATTTCATTTATGTGTCTCTTTGCATTGCATGTGCATTGGTGCGCCTAGGACACCGTGTTTGCCATCTGCCATTCCTGAACGGTTTGCCGAAGGCTTGTCTTGTCAAGGCATGACCATAAGGCTGACCGGTTATGGGCTCTGACAGTATGGGAACACAAACCCCGATTTTACCGGGGCTCCCTTTTCGACCATTCGACCTAGTGCATATCGAAATCCATAGTGACCATTCCAAGTTAGGACAGGTTGCTTACCCGATGTTAGGTTGTTTGAAAACTGATGCATGCATAGTGGAACCCTAACTCCTGACAAAATAAGACAGGGAAACCCTACCCCAACATAGGGGTGTTTTGGCTTTCTTTACTTGCTATGTGCTTTTTGTATCTCTACAGGAACGTACATATCAGTTTGCAAGATTGAGTATCGAGCCCGAGGGCACCAGTATCAGTGTTGTTGAGAATCAGTTATCTGCGGGTATCAGGTTCGGTTTTGGGGACAGTGATTCTGGGGAACAGTGATCCGTAATAAAGTACAGTTGTTCAGCTACACCTGTATTTGATCCGTTTGGGCTGAAATGCTGCTTGTTTTCCCTTTCAGTTCAGAGAGTTCAGAGAATTGGTACAGAAAAGCTAGTGTTCCCCTTTGATTGAGGCAGGACTTATGGCGACACAGAATTCAGAAGAGATCGTGGTTATGACAGCTGCGTTAGATCAAGGGATCACTCCGCAAAGTGAGACCAACATTGATATGTCACATCCACCCAAGTCGCCTGTTGCGCACCCGGTTTGGGCCCCCCAGCTATATCAGGCTCGCGAGCCTACTACATTTGAACTAATGGGGATGATAGGTGATCTCCAGAGGTCTGTGGCGGATCTCGCCTACGGAATGTCAGCTTCACCTCCAGCCGCACCATATACCGGGAGTTTTGTACCCCAGGAGCCCCCGTTGTTGGGGCGAATTGTGATTGAACTTAGCCAACCGGAGATGGCCTCCAGCTATGGTAATGACATATCTGCATCAACCCAAACCCTCAATCAGGCCGAGGCCAGAGGAAAAGACAAAGTGAAGGCAGATGCCGTTCCCATTGAACAACTGCTGCGGGCAGTCGAGGCTTTGAAAGCCGGGGGGATGAATAAGCAACAGATATCCGCAGTTGTGGCAAAAATTGTGGAGGATGCTTTCCCTACTCCACCCGAGGGGAGTTCAAGCCAGTCAGAAAATCGGGATAGGCCCCGTCATGCCAGAACAGTTCCTCCTATTCCCAACCCTGCACCTGGGAAAGATCAAAAAGCCAAGGCAGTGCCCGCCGACCCTTTTGCTAGTGCGTCTAGTAAGAATATTCAGACTTCAAAGTACCTGCCCCGAGGGCGCAGGATCTTTCATGCTCTCTACATGCCTCTGTCTAAGGCACTTCAGATCCTTACCGAGAGGGGACACCTTAAACCCTTGGAGCCTCGGCCTCTCCCGAAGAATCTCCCTGCTACGCATGATGCTGCTCAGTACTGCGCGTACCACCAGCAGACAGGCCATGCTACCGACAATTGTTTTCGCCTCCGTCATGAGGTGCAAGATTTGATTGACAATGAGGTTATCCTCCCGCCCACCTCAGCCAAGTCCGTTACCACCCAATTATTGGATTTTGAGGACGCAGATACTGCAAGTATGTAATTAGAAAGTGAATCACCTGCGGGCGGCCTTCAGTATATTTTGGATGTGGCGTCTGGCACGCATTTTTGAGCATCGGTGAAACCGAGTTTTGTAAATTCTGGCTTGGGTATCGAGTCAGTCTTTTGTTTTGAGTCTGTCTCTTTGTCTTGAGTCAGTCTTTTTGTTTAAGGGTCTGTCTTGTTGTATCGAGTCAGTCCCCTTTGTATAGAATACCAGGTGATTCCGGGGTTATTGCCTCGAACACCGTTTTGTCTTGTAATTACCCGTTTTTATTTTTTGAGTCTGTTTCTGCCGAGGGGCCAGTTATACCAACAAATCTGAATGAAACAGCTGTGGCTATCTCATTTTCATGTTTGCTTCCAGTGTAAGTTAGTTGTGCCAGAGGATTTGAATCGGCTGACAGTACATCTCCCCTACTCTCCTGCGCGCCAAACTCATTGCATTAGCCTACGTTTTTCAAAAAAAAAACCCTCTTGAACACTACGGTGATAAAAACAAAGAGGAAGGAATTCCTCGGGTTTTGCAAAATTTTGATCATTATGAGAGAAAGAGAAGCATGCTAAGCCTTTTTTAATGAATGAAACCATGCTTGTCAGCGTGAGTACTGGGAAGGACCCTGGCTTGATCCAGATTGGTTCCACACTATCTTCGGCACGAGCGATTCGTCGCTTTCTTAAAAACTTTCAAAAACAAATGTTTTACACGGCCCTGTGAAGACCTGTGTGGAACCGCTCTTAAGATTGTGCAGCCTAGGATCGCTCTCAGCCTCAAGATTCGACCTGTTTGTTTTGAACCACGAACTCATCCGGAACATTCAATGGTCAACTGTCGGAGGAGGCCCGCGTGGCCAGTTCTGAAGCAGCCCTCGAGCAAGGGGCACCAAAGCCGAATCAAAAGGATTAGATCTAGCCAGAAGAAGCTTGTGGAGCAACCTGGATGGATTCTTCTACAAATCATTGCAACAGCCGTTCTCCTAGATACAGAGAGGCTTCAACTTCAGAAATCATTTGGCATGGACTTGTTACACTTTTACCCTTTGAGAGGCTCGCTGGGCCGAAAACCCGGAAGGGCGACCCAGGCAAAAGTTAGAGCAAGAGAAAAATACAAAAAGCAAAAAGATACCAAAAAAGAAAAGAAAAGAAAAGAAAAAATGCGAAAAAGAAAAGAAAAGAAATGAACAAAAGAAAATGAAAAGAAGCTCGCAAGGTCGAAAACCCGCATCGGGCACCTTGGCAAAAGTTAGAGCCTGAAAAGTGAAGGTTAAAATACTCGAGTGTACCTTAACCGGAACTACGTAAGGCTTGATTCCCATGTTTGGGATACGTAGGCAACTTCATTCTGAAGTCCAGCCCCCAACGCTTTCATATCGTCTCGGTCCATGCAATGGTTTCGACTTCATCCCAAAGTCTAGTCGCCAACACCTTCCAAGGTGATTGTGTCCATATATCTGTTATAACCGTCTTCGTCATCTCTGTGTCCAAGAGTTCGACCACCACCAATGAAGATTGTTTGCGGACTGCTGCGGCACCATCCAAACAAGGGGCAACTTTCCGTTGCCACGAGTCGTCGTAAGCCGCCATTTAAACTAGGGGCAACTTTCCGTTGCCGTGCGGCGTTCTTCAAGCCTGGGGCAATTTTCCATTGCCTCCGATCCGAGGTTGCGCATCACAAAGAGTAAGTTCCATGCTCGTTGAGCATCAGCCGTTTGCAAAAATAGTTTTTGAAAATTTTTATTGAGGTTGACTATTTTCTCGAAAACTATTTCGTTTTCCAAAACTGGACCATTTTCTTGGACCCAAAAAGGAAAATTTTCAGTGCTTGCAACCTGACTTGCGTGGCTTTCAAATCAAAAATCGAACAAGTACGTTAATCCGACTCTCATCTTGATCAAAACTGTTTTAGTAGAAAACCAAAACAAAAAATGGTCAAAATGATGAACTAGGGGCATAGTTGAGTCAGGCGTTCTGTCTTTCCCCCGTTGTCAACATACTTGCCAGGAGGGCACTCTACCCACCAAAAGAAATAGCTGTGAGCTAATGGCATCGGGCATGAACCCGCAACTTCCTATTCATTCATTAATCACCTTGGGGAGGGACGAAAAATGAGAGAATAAAGAATAGAGAGGTGTAAGTTGAGAGAAAAAGCGAGCCAAAGGGTTTTGAGAGAAAAACCGAGCTTGAGTGCCAGAGTGATGTGAGAATCACAGATGAAAAAATGATGGGAAACAATACCCAGAGAAACTGGCTCCTCGTGATCTGAGGTCCCCCGTCTTCGTTAACGCGTCTGTATGTCGTGTCTTTTGTTTTGCTTACCTCAACCTTTGTTTTAGGTTTCTTCCGAGCGTGTCTCGTTGTGTTTAGGTCGTGTACCCTTTTGTTTGAGTCCTCCCCGCTGTGTTCAGTTGTAGGCTCGATACCTCGGTTGAAAACCCTTATTTAATTTCGAAAATTAGTCGTTTATGCTCAGAGTGCTGTGCCATTCTCTACATCTGTGCGAAGCCAAAGAAAAAATTTTTTGGGGCATCTGAGCGTGCTTCAACTTCAACTGGTTCCATCTTTGTGTTCCGTCTCATCAGATTGGGTCGTTTGCTCAGGATTTGCTGTGTGCAGAATGAACCGAGTGTGGTGTTAGGGGCTGTATGCAGACTAATCCCCAATAGAGTATGGGTTGTGCGTTCAATTTGAGCAGTGTGTTGCCTGGGCTGTTTTGCTATGAGGCCATTTGGTTATCTGATTATTACAATGCAAGTGTTCAATTTTTCAGACAACAGGTCAATTCCATTTACATTGAGGTGTAACATGATGTGATGCGATGCAATACATGAGATATGTAAATGTTACACTTTTTAAGCAAAAAGTTTGTTCATTTCATTATCTTTTTCAAGTACATAGCTTTGAAAACAAAAATCTGCCTGCGGCAGTACAAGGTAATCTAACTACCAGCAAAGAGAAGAAAAAAAAAAGGAGAGAAAAAAAAAAAAGAAAAAAGTACAAAAGGAAGAAAAGCAGCAATCTGGATCATCATCAGTAGTCTCGGGCCCGGGGATCTGTCCTCACCCTCTTCCTGGACGAAGGTCCAGGGGCATCGTCATCAGCGTCGCCATCTGAGCCTGAGTCTGAGTTGTCTCCAGCCTCCTCAGATGACCCGCCCTCTGCCTCTGTCTCGGACTCATCATTGTCATCATTATCATCATCAGGGGTCGGCGCCCGAGAACTACTCCCGACATGAGTACGCCCTCCCTTGGTACGGGGACGTGCAGTGTCTCCACGCCCTCCTCGAGTAGGAAAAGAAGGCCCAGCCGGAGCACCACCCATCGGAGGGATCTGGAAGGGAGGCTGAAAATCACAAAAGGCAAGTGCATCAGTATACTGTGGACAGTTTATCAGTGCAGAATGCAGTGTATGAGTACAGTGTGTGAATACCGTGAGCAGTTTATCAGTGCAGAATGCAGTGTATGAGTACAGTGTGTGAATGCCGTGAGCAGTGTATCAGAGCAAAGTACAGTGCAGAATGCAGTGTATGCAGTGTATCAGATGTTGTGAGATCAGCGTGTCAGGTGTTGTGTCATGCATCAGATTATGTGAAGCAGTGTATGAATGGTTTGAGGCCATTGTCAGAAGAACATACCGGAATACTGTAAAGGGCCAGGAAGTCAAAGGTCCGCTGCAGCATCTCCATCATGGAGGCGTTCAACTCCACGGACTGCCGGGTGTACCCGGAGGACGCCTGCAAGAGTATAAGATACATCAGTATTCCGCGGAATATCAAATAAACTGAAATGAAATGCCAGATACAAGATGCAAAATGAAGTAATACATACCAGAGGCAAGTCGGGGATGCCGGCTAACTCATGACCAGCCGGGGGAGGAGCAAAGGGGATCTGGTAGATCGCCCCATCCTGCCCTCTATATGACAGTACAGTGGGCAGGGCGGGCCAGCCAGTCTCCCGTCCCCCCCGAGCTCCGCTCCTGCCATGCCCTCGAACCCTCCTCGATGTGCCCGCTCCGGCCCCAGCTCCCGCTCCAGCTGCCGGCGCCGCTGGCCTCTCCCCCTCAGCTCGGCGACCACCGCTCAAGGGTCGCATAATATAGGTCCGGACGTACTTTGTGTAGTCGCCCTCGCCTCTGTGATGCTCCTCACCCCAACCGGTGGTGTACTCCCTCATCTCCCGGGTGGTGAATCTCTCTGTGTCTCTCATGTGGCCAGGAGGCAGACCCGACACTATCTGCTCCGGTAAACCTAGGGTCTGACACAAGAAGCGCTCGCCTAGGTACCAAGCCGACAGACCGGGCCCTCCAGCAAAATCCGACAGCGGGCAGTCTCCCCTGAGCCCTCATAATGATCTCTCACCGCGGCCGGCAACGGAGCCCAGGGCTGCCAGGTGATCTGAAAATGAAGTGCAGTTTATTATCTATCTGTTATTGAAAACATATAGTGCTAAGCAAAGCCAAAAAAATAATAAACTCTAAAGTTGAACATACCTCCGCGGCGGTGATGGTGTCGAAGTATCAGCGAAAGAAAACGAGAGACTCCCGTGGTCTCCGCACGCATCGCACATCGAAGCGATGGGAGAAGGGGACGCCGAATGGGATCTCCTCATCGGGCACTGGGGCAAGCCTAGGAAAGTAGGCATACACCCACAACTGCAGAACAGCTGTCAGTATGACTATCAGATAAGGCAAAATACAGAATAAAGCAAAATAGCAGAACCGTGTGTTGTGCAGTGTATTGTGCAGAGTGTACAGTGTGTGCAGTGTGCAGTCAGTGTAAAGCAGAGTATATGTGTACCGGGTGTGCAGTGTACAGTCAGTGTGGGGCAGTGTACAGTATATGTGCAGTGTGCAGAATACAGAAAGCAAGAAGCAGAAATGTAAAAAGGGAAAAAGACGTACCTCCCAGGCTCGCCAGTAGCCACCAAGGAGCTGTCCGCTGAGGCGGGAAGAGGAGCTCATATAACCGTACAAAGTGGCCAGAGCGGCGCCACCCCAGTCATAATGGCGGATCTGCCTGACGTCCACCAGCGCGCTCAAAAGGCATAAGGGCACGGTGTTCGCCCGATCGGCGAAGAGAGTCGTCCCGAAGAGGAACATGATGAAGCCCTGAGCATACTGGTCCACCTCCTCTAGAGACATCTGCGCCTCCTCTGCCATGGCCGGCTGGACCCGAAAGTGGCTCTCAAACCACGAATACCTAACGAACCCCGAGCGAGGGGAGGCTGAGTGCCAAGCAAGTACAGCTGGGCAGCGTCCCACTCGTCCATATCCGTGTCGAAGGGGATCGGATCAACCCCTACCCCAATGCCAGTAAGCATCGAGAAGTCGTAAGGGGCCATCGTCATGTCCCCTGCGACGGAGAAGTGGAAGGAGTCAGTGGTATCCCACCACCTCTCCGCCAGAGCAGCGAGCAAGGGCCTGCAAGTAGTCAGCCGAGAGAGCCCCCTGCAGAAGATGCCAAAGTCAGCCTCGTCGACAATGTCACGAACCGCATCTGGTAGCTCGAGGTACCAGTCCCGAGCGCCGGTGTTCCCATACCCTCGGATGGTATGGGAATCCCCCTGTAGTCAAAAATAACAATTGCAAGGCAATATTCAAAATGCAATTCTAAGGAGCATACAGGTATACAGCATGTGTGCATGTTAACAGATTCAAACAGATACCGGGTGCCGGTGTGCTTACAGTGAACTACAACGTGTGATGTGCCAGCGTGTTTGTGTGGTTCAGGGCAGATCTGGCATGTGTGCAAGTTTTAACAGATTCCAGCAAATACCGGGTGCCGGTGTGCTTACAGTGAACTACAACGTGTGATGTGTCAGCGTGTTTGGGTGGTTCAGTGCAAACGTAGCATGCGTGCATGTTTTCAGACTCAAGCCAATATCGGGTACCAGTGTGTATGCAGTGAAATACAGTGTGCGCCGTGTGTTCGGGTGATTCAGGGTCAGTGCAGTGTGTGTGCATGTGGCAGTCTCAAATAGATATCAGTTGCATGTATGTTTACGACCAACTACAGTATACAGCACATCAGAGTTAAGCAGTTAAAGAGCATAACCAGCTACGGCAGTTTTGCATCCTACATTGCAAAAAGTAAAGCAGAGAAAGGAAGTTACCTCGGAAGCGCCGAAGGACAGGTGAGAGGTAGGCTCACGCAGTAGTAGCTCGGGAGGCACGTGCCTATCAAAGCTCCTGAACTGGCGTAGTCCGTCGGGGAGCATCACGTGAACTCCAGGCCTGTAGGTCTCCGGATCGAACGGCCGGATACGGAGTGGCGGGGGCTCGACCTCGGGATCCATCTCGTGCTCTGGAGGGGCTCCGCCCTGTGGAAGGTCGTCCACCATCTCGAAGTGGATGTGAAAATGGCCGGAAGACGAAAAACCGGGCAAGAAGGCGAAAAGTCAACAAAAAGTCAAACCCCGAGAGGGTCGGAAAAGGCCAGAAAAGTCGGAGTGCGGAAAAGGCACAGGTATCGAGAAAAACTCGAGGGAAACAAGCCTCGAGTGGTGAAAATCAAGAAAGGAACACCGAAACGAAGTTTTGTTCGGTTGAAAATGTCCGAAACGCGAAGGAGATCGCGAATCGAACGACGAAACGGGAGCTAGAACGCAAGAAAATGAGAGAATCAAGGGAGGAAAACACTCTAGAGAGGGAGAGAGGTAATTTTCGACTAAAGGGAAGTGAAAAAAATAGGGTTAGAAACCCTATTTTAAAAGACCCGTGCCGAAATGACAGAACTGCCCCGATACAGGAATTCTTTGCCGGTCAGCAACACCCTTTGCCGGTCGGCAAAATATTGTGCCGATGGAGTTGTATGATGGCCGGTGGACGGCCGGTGACTCATTCTGATGACCGGTGGGAATCCGGTGGCCTCCTACAGTGATTTTGAAGCCTCCTACACCCTTTGTTTGAGTTATGTATGGGCTCCAGGGCCTTTAGTGCTCAAAACAGTGCAAAACAGTGCATTTCCGACGCTCAACCGGCCTCCGTTTTGACCTCGGGTTGTGTCTTCTGTGCGTGGCACTCGAATTTGTGCAAGGTGTATCCTTTTCATATCCTTTTGGCTTTTACAAAACTCAAAAGTTGCCCCATGTGCATCGCATTTCAATCGCATTGTCTTGTGCATCGCATTTCCATTGCACTGTCTTGTGCATTGCATTCAATCGCGCTATTTTGCGCATCTTATTGCATTTTGCATGCATTCAATCGCGCTATTTTGCGCATCTCATTGCATTTTGCATGCATTCAATCGCACTATTTTGTGCATCTCATTGCATTTTGCATGCATTCAATCGCGCTATTTTGCGCATCTCATTGCATTTTGTATGCATTCAATCGCGCTATTTTGCGCATTACACCATCCTGTACATTCGACGGTCTAGGAGACCCTAAATCCTCTAAAGGTGCAAGTCCTTCGGTGTTTGTCGTGCCCGAACGACTTTCGATTAGTTGCATTATACATGTATTTCAAGCGACTTGTGTCGTCGCATATTTCAAGTTCACGTGCATCTCAAAAGCCGCGTGTTGTCACGCATTCCATGCAACATGCATTCTATACATCATTTTCATTTCAAAAACAAAAAAAAACACATGCATTGTCATGCATCATCGTGAATAGTTCCATCGTCATGCATCGTTATAATATAGTGTACATTGCATTGTAGATTGCATGCATTCATTGCATCACCTTCCGCCTATGGCTTGCGCCTTTCCATGATTGAGCTTGGTCTGGTATGTGCCCATACTTTTCATGTCAAAGCATAGTTCAGTGGACCGTTCTATGTTAGACACGGCTTGTACGTGTACATGCCTTTCCTAGGCAAGATTTGGTTTGGCCCGCGTGCCATATCCATTGCATTTTAGATTGCATGCATTCATTGCATCACCTTCCATCTACGGCTCGCGTCTTTCCATGTTGAGCTTGGTCTGGTATGTGCCCTTACTTTTCACGTTAAAGCACAATTCTGCATGTGTACGCGCCTATTCCACGCTGGTATGTTGGTTTGAGGGTTGCGGCACCTTTTCTGTGTTAGACATGGCTCGTATGCGTACATGCCTTTCCTAGGCAAGATTTGGTTTGGCTTGCGTGCCATATCCATTGTATCCATTTCCATCCCATTGCATATTTGTAGATATTGCATTGTAGATTGCATGCATTCACTGCATCACCTCCGCCTATGGCTCGCACCTTTCCATGATTGAGCTCGGTCTGGTATGCGCCCATACTTTTCACGTCGAAGCATAGTTCAGTGGACCGTTCTATGTTAAACATGGCTTGTATGCGTACATGCCTTTCCTAGGCAAGATTTGGTTTGGCCCGCGTGCCATATCCATTGCATTGTAGCTTGCATGCATTCATTGCATCACCTCCGCCTATGGCTTGCGCCTTTCCATGTTGAGCTTGGTCTGGTATGTGCCCATACTTCTCGTGTCGAAGCATAGTTTAGTGGACCGTTTTATGTTAAACATGGCTTGTATGCGTACATGCCTTGCCTAGGCAAGATTTGGTTTGGCCCGCGTGCCATATCCATTGCCATCCTCCCCAGCATATCTATATTACATTGTAGTGTAATTGTTGCATCCGGCATTAGGATCGTTGTCCTTTCCCCAGCGGGTCGTTTCCCCACCTTTGTCATCCCCCCCCCCCAATACTTGTTCTTGTGTCCGTCTGCATTACTCATAGTTCAGTTGACCATTCTATGGTAGACAAGACTTGTTACCTCCATCAATCTATTTGACATAGGTGTAGTTTCGAACCGCTCATGATCGGATCATGATTCAATTGCTTTGCATATAGTTTGCATTGTTTCAATTACATTACATCTTTATTTGCATTGTTTATACATTGATTTGTATATATTGCACATCATTTTGCATCCATTTTTGCATTGTCATGCATGTTGCTAATAACATCGTACCTGTTAAGTTTGTTTTCTTTACAGGCACGATATTGTATGTACGGTTCATTTGAGGTTGGTGCAACCAGACGAGCCGCACAGGTATTGTATCCTCCGAGTGAGACGTATTGAGAATTGCATAATTCTCTTACATCCTTTCTGCATTATAGTGTAGTTTGGCGTATGCTAGCTTAAAACTGTCGCATGTATACTTCGTTACAGCTTTCTTTGCATGATCATAAGTCATGTCCGGCTCTGTGCATTGTCTTGCATTTTGCCCCTGCCTTCGGGCGCATACCTTGTTTGTCTTGCATGTTTGTCTAAGTCTTCGGCCTTGTCAAAAATGGGTCGTCTCTGGGCTTTGACATTCACTCCCGTCATTGTTATGACTTTCGATTTCTGTCAAAGAGGGGCAACTGTAGACACCCCATTTTTGACGGTCCTCAAGACTTGGACGTCACCGTTTGAACACCTGGTGATCATCCATGTTTGTGTTCGTTTGGAGTTCCCGGAGGTCTCGGCTACGCGCCTTGCCTCAGGATCTCCGAACTCGATTGTTTAGTGTCTGGTTTTGCACCAAACACTTGTGTTTTGCCTTGGAGGGGCAGGGAATGCCTTGTGAGGCATCCCCACACATCACCGGCCATGGCCAGAGGCCACCGGCTGGTGTTTTGTTGCCATCGGCAATGTGTACTGCCGGTCAGCACTATTTGTTGCCGGTCGGCAGTCCATTTTGTCAAAATGGCATTTTTGAGCAGCCGACTACTGTTCATCTGCTTTTGCAGATATTTTAATACAGCTGTGTGGCATTTTGTTCCCCTCCATACACGTGTATGGAGGGATGGCTTCCTTGTTAGCTTCTTGAGTAAGCTTTACAAGATTAGCTCCTCTATAAGAGAAGCCCTCCCCTCTTGGCTTTAGGTTAGACATTTTAGAGAGAAAAGTTGTGTGAGAGCTCTGGTTTTAGGTTTAGGGTTCCATACATATTCTATCTCTATACCTCTCTCTCATTTTACCTTTGTGTGTGTCTAAGTGCATTTGTGTCTTACTATTGCACACAAACACATAGTGTTACACCTTCCCTTGGCTACTGAGGTTCCAAGAGGTTGTTCTTGAAGTTCTTAGGTGGTTTTGAGCTTGAAGAACCAGCTGGTCCACCATTTTTGAAAAAAGTCTTCAAGGGTAAGAAACTTGCCTTTATATTCCCCATTTTTACATTGTTTTTTTGCCTATCTTAGAACAATTTTTGTGCTTAGTGTTTATAAATTAAAAAAGTCTTCTTTTTAAGCCCTCTAAATAGTTTGTTTAGAGTGTTTTGTGGTTTGGAGGTGTTTGACCCCTCTTAGGACTTGAGAGGCCCTATTTTGTGCTATTTTGAGTGAGCTCCGGGACCTTGGTGTTTGGGCCTCCTCACCACTGAAATCTTGAGGGATTTCAGAGGTGAGGATGGTGCCTTGAGGTCCTAGGAAGGAGAGGGCCACCCCCTCTCCTTGTTGTCCTTGAAAAGGACCATTTTTGGCCCTTTGAGGGAGCACCTAGCTAAGCTTCATGTTGACCATGCCTTAGTTGTTTTTTGTGCTTATTATGTCATAATATGCCTCTGTTTTTTGTTGGTTTTGGAACACCACACATGCTTAGCATACCTACCTTGTAATGCCACGTTTAGGCCTTAACATGCCTTAGGTTGCAAACCACTGTTCAAGCATGTTTTAGCTCTAGCTTTATGAAGCTTTTGTGCATATTTTGCCATGCTAGAGGTCTGTCCATGGTCATTTGGGTTAACTTTGGCATGCATTGTATAGCCCCTTTGTATTTTGGCTTGTTGGCCTTAAGTGTTTGAGTGTGTAGCATGCATTACTTGCCTTATTTTGATGGTTTGGCACCATTTCTGGCATAATTTCAATCCCTTTGACATGCTTGTATGCTTGCCTTGGACACCTCTTTAATGCCTTGAAAGCTTGTGTAGCATGCTCCATGTTTTGACATTTGTGCATGTCTTTGAATTTAGGTCATTTGGAGGCCATCTAAGTGATCTTTAGGCCTTGTCTTAATATGCTAAAATTTTGTTTTTAGTCATTTGATTCATGCCATGTGTGGTTGGACTAAGTGTAGTTCAATGCTTCTTTGGTGGGCCTTAGGAATTGGACCATATTTGCATACGTGTGTGCGTGTGTTTTGGGCCTCATTTCCTTGGCTTTGGCCACTATTTTGGGCCTAGCATAGGGCTGTCCAAATTAGTGTAAGACCATCCTCTTATGTTATTGCATGCATGCCTTGCACATTATCACATATCCACTCCATTTCACCTTGTGTTGCATGCCATACGTAATTGCATTTTGTTGTAGTGCGTGAGTTGCATGATATGTTATTGTATGCTTAGGTTGTAATACATTTGGCATGTATTCTCTCCCCTAGCCACTTAACACGTTGTTGCATGTTTATGTATTGCCCATGTTCATGCTTGCATGCTAGTTCGCATGATTAGAGTTGCATTGCTTCGGCACGCATGCTCTACCTCTTGACCAAGTCATGATAGAGGTAGAAGCCTCTTGATTTGATTTTGTGCATTGCATGTCATTTGACATCAAAATGTGCACGCTTGGTCTCTTGGGCCATCACGCATTGAAATGTGCGATTAGTGGTCCGAGAACCAAGAAGCATGTCCCTTTGACTCATTCACATGATAAGGAACATGCTTGGTGCATATATGGCTTGAATTGTATTGCCATGCTCTGCCTTGCCCTCTGCTGCTGTTCAACAGGTTCTGCAGGCATTCTCTGCCGGCCGACTTCATGGAGTGCCGACCGACAATCAATCGGCAGCCGATGGATTCATTATGTGCCGAGGGACGCCAAACCACTGCCAGTGACCATTCTACCCAGCTGGTGGTGTCTCCCAATGTCCGGAGGAGCAATTCTGAGATTTTGACAGTCTTCAGAGGAGCAGAGCAGGAAAAACAGAGGCAGCTTGCGCATGGCAGTGCACTTCCGGGCAGGACCGAGCACGCATTGCATCGAGCTCTCTTCCCGAGGCGGTTTACTATTTTTCCTAGCTTAGTTAGTTTGTTAACTAATTAGGTAATTTGTAATAATTAATTAGCTCGCGAGTTAGTTAATTTGTAATATTTATTCGGTCCCTCCGAGCGAGGGCAAATCTGTAATAAGTGTCGGTGCATGTGTGTGCATGTCTTCCAATCCCCATTTCTTTCTTCCCTTTTACTTACCTGCTTTGATGGTTAGTAATAGGTCATGTTTAAATTAGCATACCTCATGCTATGCATGCGTGCATCCATACATTTGTCTTGCATGCACCAGGCTCGGTACATCATGCTAACTGCATTTGTACTTCAAATCCAAATTGAATACGTGCATCAATTGACTGCATTTCACATGCCATGCTTAGGTTAGCCGAGCCTATTCTAAGTGTATCCTGTGTGTGTTACATTAGGCAATTTGACATGAACTAGGACCATGCATGTTGGCTAACTAGTTTATTGTTTTGGCACGGAGTACGATGTAAGTATCTTTATGCTTTAGCATATCGCATGCGTGTGAATGCCATCATGACAGCATGTTTACCATGTGGCTAGATGCTTATGTGATAAAATGTTTGATTGCCTGTGGGTGAAGGTTGGATTGTTTGAGTTGGAAAAACTCGTTGAAATCCGTATTTTAGCCTACTTGCGAGTAGCAAATTCCAAAGTGTTTTTCAAGACAAATGGATATGCAATGCTTATTTCCAAATTAGGCAATCTAGTGTATACTTGTGTGCCGTGCGCATAACATAGTAATTCTAGGCTAATAACTGGTTTAAGAACACATAACGTTTTCAAAACTGGATATCACGGTTAGTAGAGGCCGGTCTTCAGACCGGGCGAGAGGGGGTGCTCATAGCTGACCTTCCCCGATCGTACCCAAGTTCCCGAGCCGAGGCAACTTTGGTGATGACGGACACGTGGCCTTTGGCACCGAGTCAGGGTTTCCTAAATTCTCCCACTTTAAAAAAATATTTAGGTGGCGACTCTGTATCTGGCAAAGCAGTCCATGTTTGGCACTTCTTTTCAAAAAATCTATTTCTCAAAACGATTTGCCGGATTTGGACTCTTTGGTTCAGATTAAGAACCGTGACACAAATCGAGTCCGAACTGTAGCATGAGGCCCACGGGCGCGTCTACATTGTGCCTTGCAGAGAAGTTTGTGATGTTAATGCTTTCAAGATTGCCACTTCGCTGATTATGACGAGGATCGAGCTACATTCGAAGTTGCATGTCCGCCCTTGCTCGCTCGAGCAAAGGAGTTCTCGCTTGAGCAAAGGCTACGTCTGTGTAAAAAAGAGATGATTTTACGCTTGAGCGCAGGTTGTTTGGCTCGAGCAAAGCCACTTATGGAAAACACGCATTTTTGGTTCCTCGCTCGAGTGAGTTTCGCAGTCCCAGATTTCTATAAGTACGTGTTTCTGTCAGATTTTAGGATTACGGCTCCTGATCTTCTTTTTGGATATTAAGGTTTATATCTGGGGATATTTTGCTAGTTTTCTTTGATGTTTAATTGAGTATTCAACTCATGGGTTAAGAAGAATACATCAAAGGTTCATTTGTTCATTCTATACAAAAGAGAGAGTTGTTCTTCGGTGGATTCTAAAGAATTTGAGCCTGAAGCTTTGGTGGATTCTGCAGTGGCTCATCGTCAAGACAATTTCGAGGTGAAGACGAGGTTGGAAGAGACACATAGGGGTTGGTTCAATTTGGGCGGGGATTCGTTAGGTAATTGAGAGTATACCTGTGCAATTCCTTTATGTCTTTTTAGTGGATTGTTTTGTGGCTTTTGCCCGTGGTTTTTTTTTATCACAATTGGAGGTGTCCAATTGTGGTTTTTCCACGTAAACTCGTTGTGTCGATTTGTCTTGAATGTTTGATTGGGATTGTTATATACTGCTTAAAATTGATACATAATCACAAATCAACATCTAGGGGATTTCTAGATTTTTCATTCTTCAATGTGATTAACACTAACTTGGCTCAAAGATTAGTTGTTCAACACATTTGAAAAACTTGGCTCAAATTCTTAGGCTGTTACGTTATTCTCCTGCACATTTTTCATTTAACTGATGTGTGTGCTTGTGCTTTTTTGTTTGTAATTTAATAGTTAGTCGGCAATTAAAATATCTTGTTTTAATTACACTTATGTGTTTCTTTGCATCGCATTTGCATTGGTGTGCCTAAGTCACTGTGTTTACCATCTGCTATTTCTGAACGGTTTGCCGGAGGCTCGCTTCGAGAAGCGTGCCATAAGGCTAACCGGTTACGGGCTCTGCCACGATGGGAACACAAACCCCAGTTTTACCGGGGCACCCTTTTTGACCATTCGACCTAGTGCATATTCGGAATCCATAGTGACCATTCCAAACTAGGACAGGTTGCTTACCTAATTTTAGGTTGCTTGAAACCGTTGTGTGCGTAGTGAAACCCTAGCTCCTGACAAAATAGGACAGGGAAACCCTACCCCAACATAGGGGTGTTTTGGCTCTCATTTACTTGCTATGTGCTTTTAGAGTGTATCTCTACAGGGAATGCGCATGTCAGTTTGCAAGTTCGAATACCAGGCCCGAGGGCATCAATATCAGTGTTTTTGAGAATCAGTTATATCTGCGGGTATCCGATTCAGTTTTGGGGCAGTGATTTTGGGGAACAGTGATCAGTAGTAGAGTACAGTTATTCAGCTATGCTTGTGCCTGTTCTGAATGGGCTGAAACACTGTGTGTTTTCTCTTTCAGTTCAGAGAGTTAGTTCAGAATAGCTAGTGTTCTTCTTTGCTGAGGCAAGACAGATATCTGATCCGTCAGCCACCGTTCAAGTTCAGCGGACTTATGATGACCCAAAGTTCAGAGGAAATTGTGGTTATGGAAGCCGCATTAAACCAAGGAATCATCTTGCAGGATGAGGCCAATGATGATGTACCACATCCACCCAGGTCGCCTTTTGCGCACCCAATCTAGACACCTCAGTTGTATCAAGCTCGTGAGCCCACCACGTTCGAGCTGATAGGAATGATTGGTGACCTCCAGAGGTCTGTGACCGATCTCGCCTACGGAATGTCGGCTTCGCCACCAGCTGCACCATATGCCAGGAATTTCATACTGCAAGAGCCCCCGCTACTGGGATGAATTGTGATCGAGCTCAGCCAACCTGAGGTTGTTTCAAGCTATGGCAATGACATGTCAACAACAACCGGGTTCCGCTCTGATATAGCAACCCAAACCCTCGATCAAGCTGAGGCTAGAGGTAAGAACAAAGTGGGAACAGATGCTGATCCCGTTGAACAACTGTTGTGGGTAGTCGAGGCTTTGAAAGCTGGGGGGGTTCAATAAATAGCAAGTATTCGCAGTTATGACTAAAACTGTGGATGATGCTTTCCCCACTCCAGCCGAGGGTAGTTCAAGCCAGGCGAAAAATCGGGATAGGCCCCGTCATGCCAGAACAGTTCCTTCCACCCCCAACCCTACCCCTGGGAAAGATCAGAAAGCCAAGGCAGTGCCTGCCGACCCTTTCGCTAGTGCGTCTAGCAAGAATCCTCAGACTTCGAAGTATCTGCCTCGAGGGCGCAGAGTCTTTCATACCCTCTACATGCCTTTGTCTAGGGCATTTCAAATTTTGGCTAAAAAGGGGCATCTTAAACCCCTCGAGCCTCGACCTCTCCTGAAGAATCTCCCTTTCACACATGATGCTGCCTTGTACTACGCGTACCACTAGCAAACCGGCCACAGCACCGACGGTTGTTTCCGCCTTCGCCATGAAGTGCAAGATTTGATCGACAATGAGCTCATCTTCCCACCTACCTCAGCAAAGTCTGTCACCGCTGAGTTGTTGGACTTCGAGGATACTGCAAGTATGTGATCAGGGGTTGGACCACCTGCGGACGGTGCCCGGTTTACTTCAGATGTGGCGTTTGGCACGCACTGTTTTGAGCATCTGCGAATGCTAACTTTTGTACACTCTGACTTGGGTATTGAGTCAGTCCTGTGGTTTTGTTTTCAGTCTGTCTCTTTGTTTTGAGTTAGTCTTTTTGCTTAAAGGTCTGTCTTGTTGTATCGAGTCAGTCCTGTTGTATAGGAGTCGGGTGATCCCGGAGTTGTTACCTCGGACACCATTGTCATTTTTGTGCTTATCTTTTCCTTTCTTTTGAGTCTGTCTCTGCTGTGGAGCCAATTGCATCCAGGAAATCTGAATGAAACAGCTACGGTTATCATGTTTTCCGTGCCTATTGCTACTTCGAGCTAGCTGTGCCAGAAAATTTGAATGAAACAGCGGAGTATCTCACTTACTCTTCTGCACCTCAAATTCATTGCATTGACCTAAGTTTTTCAAAACTTTTTTAACATGGTGGTGATGAAAACGAAGAGGAAGGAATTTCTCAGGATTTGCAAAACTTTGATCAAATTGAGAGAAAGAGAGGCATGCTAAGCCCTTAATGATTGAAACCATGTTTGTTAACGTGAGTACTGAGAAGGACCCTGGCTTGATCTAGATTGGTTCCGCACTATCTTCAGCGCGAGCGATTTGTCGCTTTCTTAAAAAATTTTCAAAAACAAGATGTTTTGCGCAGTCCTGCGAAGACCTGTGTGGAATCGCTCTTGAGATTGTGCAGCTTAGGATCACTCGCAGCCTCAAGACTTGAGCCCTTGCTTTCAAACCTTGGACCTTAATTCAGAATGTTCAACGGTCAACTACAACATGAGGCCTGCGTGGCCAAAGTTGAAGCAGCCCTCGAACAAGAGGCCAAGAAAGTCAGATCAAGAAGATCAGACCTCATCAAAAGAAGCTTGCGAAGCTAGAACAGAAGCACCCCTCGAACTAGGGGCAAAAATGTCCGATGTGCTCGAAGAGCCGAAGATGGATCCTTCTACAAGTCAATACAACAGCCACTCGCCTGGATACGGATGGCTTCAAAATCTTAAAACCATTTGGCATGGACTCGTTACACTTCTACTCTTTGAGAGGCTCGCTGGACCGAAAACCCGGAAGGGCGACCTAGGCAAAAGTTAGAGCAAGAAAAAAAAAGAAAAGAAAAGAATACAAAAAAAATGCAAAAAAAAGAAAGAATGAAAAGATTTGAAAAAGAAAAGACAAAAATGAATAAATAAAAAAGAATTGAAAAAAAAAAGAAGAACAAAGCTCGCAAGGTTGAAAACCCGGAAGGGCGGCCTTGGCAAAAGTTAGAGCGTAGAAGGCGAGGGTTAATACACGAGTGAACCCAAACCGGAACTACGTAAGGCTTGATTCCCATGTTTGGGATACGTAGGCAACTTCATCCTGAAGTCCAGCCACCAACACTTTCAAAGTGACTGTGTCCATATATTGGTTTTGATCATCTTCGTCTTCTCTGCATCCGAGAGTTCGGTTGCGATCATCACTAATGAGGACTAACTTCAGTATGCTGCGGCGTTATCCAGACAAGGGGCAACTTTCCGTTGCCATGAGTCGCCATCCAAACCAGGGGCAACTTTCCGTTGCCGTACTGTGCCCTTTGGAACAAGGGGCAATTTTCCATTGCCTCCGATCCGAGGTTGTGCATCTCGAGAGTAAGTTTTGCGCTCGTTGAGCAGTGGCCGTTTGCGAAAATAGTTTTTGAGATTTTTTTTTACTGAGGTTGACTATTTTCTCGAAAATTATTGCATTTTTCTAAAACTGGACCATTTTCTTGGACACAAAAAAGAAAATTTTCAGTGCTCATAGCCTGACTTGCATGATTTTAAATCAAAAATCGAACAAGTATGCTAATCTAACTCTCATTTTGGTTAAAATTGTTTTAGTAGAAAACCAAAACAAAAAATGGTCAAAATGATGAACTAGGGGCACAGTTGAGTCAGGCTTCCTGTCTTTCCCCCATCGCCAGCATACTTGCCAAAAAGGGCACAGCTGAAGCTGTCATTAAAGGGCTGAAAGCTCTCTCAACCTCCAAGCAACGAGGTATCGAGCCAAGTGCGAAGCACGAACTAGAATGGATCAAGATACTCCATTCCCTCATCCGGGGCATTGACTAGACGTCACCGGAAGAAATAGCCGCGAGCTGATAATGTTGGGCATGAACCCACAACTTCCTATTTATCCATCAATCACCCTGGGAGGGGATGAAAAATGAGAAAGTGAAGAATAGAGAGATGTGCGTTGAGAGAAAAAGTGAGAAAATGGCTTTTTCAGAAAAACAGGGCCTGAGGGCCGAGTGATGTGAGAATCACAAATAAGAAATGGTGGGAAACAATACTCGGAGAAACTGGCTCCTCGCAAACTAAGAGGTCTCTTGTCTTTTATAAGACGTCTATGTGTCATATCTTTTGTTTTGACTGTCTCGATTCTTGTCTTGAGTCAAATCGAGTGTTACTCGATTTGTTTAGGTTGAGTGCCTTTTTGTTTTCTCTATTGAGTCCTTTTCGCTGTGTTCAGTCGTAGGCTCAATACCCGATTGAAAACCCTTTCCTCAAATCGTTTTGTGCTCAGAGTGCTGTGCCATTCCCCATATTTGTGCAAAACATAATTTGGTTCTTTCATAAAACTGCAGGGTCCACCCCCGATAAGTGTGAACAAAAAAACCTGAACCTATCTGAAGCTTTTGGGTTCCGGATTACGAAGCAAGAAATTTTGGAGCATCTGAGTGTGTTTCAACTTCTTCAAAGTTCGGAATGAACCGCGTATCCAGAATGGGTAATATACTACTGTGGGCTATGAGTTCAGAATGAGCAATGTTTAGAATGGGCTGTGTGTTCAGAATAAGCAGTGCGTTGTACAAACTGTATGTATAGGCTGTATGCAGAGTAAACCAAGCACTGTGTTATGGGCTGTGTGTTCAGAATAAGCAGTGGGTTATACAAGTTGTTTTGTCATTAGCTGGCTCACTACCTGGTTATTACAATACAAGTGTTTGATTTTCAGACAAAAGATCAATCTCATTTACGTTGAGGTGTAATATGATGCAACGCGATGCGATGTATGAAATACACAAATGTAAGACTTTTACAGACAAAAAGTTTGTTTCATTTCATCATCTTTTCAAATACAAAGTTTCGAAGAAAATAAAACCTGTCTGCGACAGTACAAGGTACTCAAGCTACAAGCGAAAAGAAAAAGTAAAACAAAAAGAAGAAAAGCAACAAAAGTCTAGATCAATGTCAAGTGGTCTCAGGCCTGAGAGTCTGTCCTCGTCCTCTTCCTAGACGAAGGTCCAGGAGCGTCATCGTCTGCACCATCATCTGAGCCCGAGTCCGAGTCGTCTCCAGTCTCCTCCTCAGATGAATCTGCCTCTACCTCTGCCTCGGACTCATCATCATCAGGAACTGGTGCCCGAGAGCTACTCCCAACATAAGTGCGCCCCACTTTGGTGCGGGGGAATACTGTGCCACATCGCCCTCCTCCTCGAACAGGAACAGAAGGCCCAGTTGGAGCACCTCCTGCAGTAGAAATCTGGAATGGAGGCTGAAAAGCACAAATGGCAAACACATCAGTATGCTACGCAAAAGCAGAGTATGAACATTGTGAGCAGTGTATCAGTATAGAACGCAGTGTATGAGTACAGTGTATGAATACAAAATACAGTGACTGAGTGCAGTGTATGAATGCCGTGAGGGTCGTGTATCAAGTGCTGTGTTGATAAGTGTGATACATCAGATTGTGTAAAGTTTGAGTCGGTGGTCAGAAAGACTTACTGGGATACTATAAAGGGCTAGCAAGTCTAAGCTCCGCTGGAGCATCCCCATCATGGAGACATTCAACTCCCGGGACTGGCGAGTGTACTCGGAGGGAGCCTACAAAAGTGTTAGAAGTATCAGTATTTTGCGAAATATCAAGAGAAATGAAATGAAATGACTGTACAAAATGCAGTAGTACATACCGGGGGCAAGTCGTAGAAACTGACTAGCTCGTGATCAGCCGGGGGAGGAGCAATGGGGATCTGATAAGTCTCCCCACTCTGCCCTCTATATGTCATCATCGTGGGCAACGCCGGCCATCCAGCTCCCCATCCTCTCCGAGGCCCACTCCTGCCACGGGCTCGAGCCATCCTAGGTGCTCCTGTCCCTGCTCCCGCTCCCACTCCAGCCGCTGGCGCCGCAGGCCTCTCTCTCTCAGCTCGACGGCCACTGCTCAGAGGCCGCATAATGTAGGTCTGGACATACTCTGCATAGTCGCCCTTGCCTCTAAAGCCCGCCGCCTCCCATCCGATCGTGTAATCAGCCATCTCATGTGGGGGGTATCTCTCTTTTTGTCTCATGTCGATGGAAGGGAGACGTGGGACTATCTGCTCTGGTAAACCTAAGGTCTAGCGCAGGAAACACTCACCCAGGTACCAAGCCCGACAGACCGGGCCCTCCAATAGAAGCCTGAATCGGGCGGACTCCTCAGCGCCTGCATACCGATCCCGAACTGTGGCTGGCAATGGAGCCCAAGGCTACCAGGTGATCTGTAAATGATACACAGTTGGTTATCTACTGTTATCGAAAGAATAATATAAAGCAAAACTTAAATGAACTGTAAATTCTTAAATACCTTTGCGGCAGTAATGGTATTGAAGTAGCGACAGAAGAATATAAAAGACTCCCGAGGTCTCCGCATGCATCTCACGTCAAAGTGACGGGAGCATGGAACACCGAGGGGGCTCTCCTCATCTGGCACTGGGGCAAGCCTCGAGAAGTAGGCATAGACCCACAACTGCAGAGCAAATATCAGTAGGCTTATCAGATAAAGCAAAATGCAGAATAAAACAGAAATTGCAGAACCGTGTATTGTGCAGTGTATTGCGCAGAGTGTATAGTGTATGCAGTATACAGTCAGTGTAAAGCAGATTGTTTGCAGTGTGTGCAGTGTACAATCAGTTGGTAGCAGATTATACAATATGTGAAGTGTATTGTGCAGTATACAGTCAGTGTAAAGAAGATTATATGTGTGCCGTGTATGTAGTATACAGTCAGCGTGAGGTAGACCGTAGTGTGTGCAGTGTACATAATACAGATGATGTAAAGCAGAAATGTAAAACAGAGAAAGAAAATGTACCTCCCAAGCTCGCCAGTAGCCCCCGAGCAACTATCCGCTGCAACGGGAGGATGAACTCATGTAGCCGTACAGTGTGGCCAAGCCTGCGCCACCCCAGTCATAGCGGCGGATTCGCGTGATGTCCACCAAGGCGCTCAGCAAATAGAGAGGCACGGTGTTCGCCCGATCAGTGAAAAGAGTCGTCCCCAGCAAAAACATAAGGAAGCCACGTGCATACTGCTCCGCCTCCTCCTGAGCCATTGGTGCCTCCTCAGCAATTCAGGCTGAATCCTAAAGTGGTCCTCGAACCACGAATATCTGACAAATCCTGGACGAGCAAGAGGCGGTAGGTCGCCTAGCAGGTACATCTGAGCGGCCTCCCACTCATCCATATCTGTGTCAAAGGGGATCGGATCACCCCCTATCCCGATGCCGGTGAGCATCGAGAAGTCGAAGGGAGTCATCGTCATGTCCCTCGTGGCAGAGAAGTAGAAGGAATCGGTAGTGTCCCACCACCTCTCCACCAGAGCAGCAAGGAGAGACCTGCTCGCAGTAAGGCGCGAGAGTCCCCTGCAGAAAGTGCCGAAGCTGGCCTGGTCGACGATGTGGCGGACTGCGTCTGGTAGCTCCAAGTACCATCCACGGGCCATGACATTCCCATACCCTCGGAAGGCATGGGAATCCCCCTGTGGTCAAAACAAACATTTGCGGAGCAGTGTTACAAATACAGCGTTGAAAGCATACAGAATTGATGAAAACACAATGTGTGTGCGCGTGTTCAGATTCAAACAGATATCGGGTGCAGGTGTGCTCGTAGTGAACTACAGCATGTGATGTATCAGTGTGTCTGAATTGGTTCAGTGAAAACATAGCGTGTGTGCACGTGTTCATATTCAAACAGATATCGGGTATTAGTGTGCTCACAAATGAATTACAGTGTGTAATATATCGGTGTATCCGGGCTAAGCAGTTAAAGAACAGAATCAACTATTGCAGTTATGTTCTACATCGCGGAAAATAAAACAGAGGGAAGACTGTACCTCAGAAGCGCCGTAAGACAGATGTGACTCTGGCTCGCGCAGAAGAAGCTCTCATGGCACGCCCCTATCAAAAGTCCTGAACTAGTGAAGACCATCAGGAGGTAGCACGTGAATCGCCGGCCTATAGGTCGTCGGGTCGAACGGTCGGACATTGAGAGGCAAGAGCTCGGCCTCGGGGTCCATCTCCTGCTCCGAAGGAGTCCCGCCTCATGGGATATCATCCGCCATGCCGAGAAGGGTGTGAAAATGGCCGGAAGAGTGAAAACCGAGCAAGAATGGAAAAAGTCAACTGAAAAGTCAACCCCGGGAGGGTGAAAAATGGCCGGAAAGGTCGGGGTGCGGAAAAGGCACAGAGATTAGGGAAAACTTGAGGGAAACAAACCCTGAGTGGTGGAAATCGAGAAAGAGACACCGAAACAAAGATTTGTTCGGTTCAAAATGTTCGAAACGCGAAGGAGTTCGCGAATCGAACGATGAAAATGGCCCTAAAACCAAGGAAAATGGGGAAATGAAGGTTGGGAAATAACCTAAAGAGAGAGGGAAGGATTTTTCGAGCAAGAGTAAGTGAGAAATATAGGGCTAGAAGCCCTATATGTAAAGACCCGTGCTGAATTGACCAAACTGCCCCGATTCAGGCATATTTGGCCGGTCGGCCACATTGTTGACCGGTCGGCCAAATATTTGGCCGATGGCCTTGTGTTGTGGCCGGTGTATGGCCGGTGACCTCCCCTGATGGCCGGTGAACCTCCTACACCTTTGTTTGGGTCTTTGATGTGGTTTGGGGCCTCCATTGCTCAACACAGTCCAAGAAAATACATTTTCAAAGCTTAACCGGTCTCTGTGCCGTGTCTTCTGTGCGTAGCACTCGAATGCGTGCGAGGTGTATTCTTTTCGTATCCTTTGATATCTTACGAGATTCAGTAACTGCTTTGAATGCGTCGCATTACAATGTTTTACCTTGTTAACGGTTAGCATACAGAGGTTGCATCGTTATGCATGCATACACGCGTTGTAACGCACACGACTTGCATTGTTATGCACCTCCCTTCGGTCTAGGAGACCTTAAATCCTCTGAAGGTGCAAGTCCTTTGGTGTTTGTCATGCCCGAACGACTTTTTGGTAGGTTTCATCTTAGGCCGCATCGTCAGGCGCACCTTACATGCATTGTCATGCATCATTATGCGTACCTCACATGCATTTGTCATGCATTTCAGAGAGAACATGCGTTGTCACACATTTGAGTCCCCTTGCATCGTCATGCACATTCCAGTTGCATTGTCATGCATTTTCTCTATCATGCATTGTCATGCTTATCTTACTTGCATTGTAGGTGCAAGTCCTTTGGTGTTTGTCGTGCCCAAACGTCTCTTGGCGGGTTTTATCTTAGGTTGCATTGTCATGCATCCCGCACTCGCATTGTTATGCACACACCTTGTGCATTGTAGCGCATGCCATACTTGTATTGTTATGCATCTTCTTTAGGCCACATCGTCATGCGCACCTTACATGCATTGTCATGCATCTTCCTTACCTCGCATTGTCATGCGCAGTTCATTTGCATCGTCATGCATTTCAAAAAAAAAAAAAACAACAACAACAACAACAACAAAACATGCATTATCATGCATGTTCCATTTGCATTTCAAGAAAAAAGAAAAAAAACAAAACAAACAAAAACAAAAACAAAAAAAACAAACATGCATTGTCATGCATTCATTGTAAATAGTGCATATTGCATTTACATCCATTGTAAATAGTGCATTGTCATGCATCACTATAAATATTGCATTGACATGCATTTCATTGTAAATATTACATTCCATTGCATATTGTATATATTGCATTGTAGCTTGCATGCATTCATTGCATCACCTCCATCAATGGCTTGCGCCTTCCCATGTCGAGCTTGGTCTGGTATGTGCCCGTACTCTTCGCATTGAAGCACGGTTATGATATTATGTGTGCGCACCAAGTGTTGTGGGTGACGGCACCATTTCTGTGTTAGATGCGATTTGTATATGTCCATGCCTTTTCTAGGCAAGATACGGTTTGGCCGCGTGCCTCATTTCATTGTAAATATTGCATTCCATTGCATATTGTATATATTGCATTGTAGCTTGCATGCATTCATTGCATCACCTCCATCTATGGTTTGCGCCTTTCCATGTCGAGCTTGGTCTAGTATGTGCCCATACTTTTCGCGTTGAAGCACAGTTATGATATTATGTGTACGCACCTAGTGTTGTGGGTGACGGCACCGTTTCTGTGTTAAACGCGATTTGTATGTGTCCATGCCTTTCCTAGGCAAGATACGTTTTGGCCGCAGACCTTATCCATTCAATCCATTGCATATTGTATATATTGCATTGTAGCTTGCATGCATTCATTGCATCACCTCCATCTACGGCTTGTGCCTTTTCATGTTGAGCTTGGTCTAGTATGTGCCCATACTTTTTGCGTTAAAGCACAGTTATGATATTATGTATGCGCACCAAGTGTTGAGGGTGACGGCACCGTTTCTGTGTTAAATGTGGTTTGTTTGTGTCCATGCCTTTTCTAGGCAAGATATGTTTTGGTCGCGCGCCATGTCCATTTCATTCATTGCATTGTAGTGTAGTGTTTTGCATCCAGCATTTAAGGTCATAGTCTTTCCTCAGCGGGTCATTCCCCACTTATATCATCCCACCCAATTACTTGTATCTTGTGTTCTGTCTACACACTCATAGTTCTGCATGTGTACGCGCCTATTCCACTGCTGGTATTGTGGTTTGAGGGTGTCGGCACCTTTTTTATGGTAGACGGATTTTGCATCTCCATCATCCTTATGATATTTGTATGGTTTTGAACTGCTTATGGTTTGATCATGTTTCAATTGCATTGCATATCATTTGCATTGTTTATACATAGTTTTGTATATATTGCATTATCATTTTGTATCCATTCCGCATTGTTATGCTTTGTCACACGTAGGTTGCATTGTCATGCACTCCTTCACTTGCGTTGTTGCGCAGCTTAGATTGCATTGTTATGCATGTTGTTAACGATATCGTACCTGTTAAGTTTTCTTTCTCCTTCAGGCACGATATTGTATGTACGGTTCATTTGAAGCTGGTGCAACCAGACGAGCCGCACGGGTATTGTATTCTCTGTGTAAGACGTATCGAGAATTAAATAATTCTCTTACATCCTTTCTGTATTGTAATGTAGCTTGGTTCTTGCTTAAAACTGTTGCATGTTATGCTTCGTTACAGCTTTCTTTGCATGATCATGAATTATGTTCGGCCTCTTGCATTGTCAGTTGCATTTTGCCCCCGCCTTCGGGCGCATATCTTTATTGTCTTGCATGTTTGTCTAAGTCTTCGGCCTTGTCAAAAATGGGTCGTCTTTGGGCTTTGACACTCACTCCCGTCATTGTTATGACTTTCGAGTTCTGTCAAAGAGGGGCAACTGTAGACACCCCATTTTTTACCGTCCTCAAGACTTGGACATCACCGTTTGAACACTCGGCGATTATCCATGTTCGTGTTCGTCTTGAGTTCTTGGAGGTCTCGGCCATGCGCCTTGCCTCAAGACCTCTCGACTTGCCTATTTTGTGTTTGGTTTTGCACCAAACACTTGTGTTTTTCTTTTGAGGAGCAGGGAATGGCTTGTTGGCCATCCCTACATCTCACCAGCCATGGCTTGAGGCCACCGGCCATTGTTTTGTTGTCATCAGCCAAATGTTTGGTCGGTCGGCACTCTGTTTGGTCGGTCGACCATTTATTTGGTCAATTTGGCATTTTTGGCTGGCCGACCACTGTACATCTGCTTTTGGCAGATATTTTGTGCCAGCTGTGCTAGCTGGCACCCACTTTGCTTAGCTTGTTTTGTGTGCTTTGCAAGAGTGATCCTCTATAAAGGGAGGCCTTCTCCTCCCTCCTCAAGAGTTAGAAGGTTGAGTTCCAGAGCTTTGGATTAGGGTTAGCATAGTTATATCTATTCTATCTCTATGTCTCCCTCTCTTTCATATTGTGTGTGTATTAAGGTGTTTTGTTCATAGTTTTGCACATAAACACCTAGAGTTACACTTTCCTTTGGCTACTGAGGTACTAGGGAGTGATTTTCAGAGTTTTTGAGTTGATTTAAGCTTGGAGAAGGGGCTGGAGTGGTCCTTGTGAAGAAGGTCTTCAAGGGTAAGAACTTTACCCCTTTATTTCCCATTTTTGCATAGGCTTTTAGCCATCCTTGCATCTATTTTTAAGCTTAACTTATAACATATAAAAGTTCTAATTTTAAGTCCTTAAAATAGTTGTTTAAGGTTGTTTTGGTGTTTGGGGTTGTTTGACCCCTCTTAGGCATTGTTTGGCCCCCATTTTGTGCTATTTTGGTGAGCTCCAGGACCACCTTGGTTGGGCCTCCTCACCACTGAAATCCAGAGGGATTTCAGTAGTGGGGATGGTGCTTTGAGATCCTAAGAAGGAAAGGGCCATCCCCTCTCCTTGTTGTCTTCAAAAGTTGTCATTTTAGCCTCATGTGTGAGCATCATTGTTGAGTTCATGTTGGCCATGTCTTAGCTAGTATTTGTGCTTATTTGGCCATGATATAGCACTGTTTTATGTTGGTTTAGACACACCATGCTTGCCTTGTATACTTGTCTTGTAATGCCATCATTTGCCTTAACATGTACTTAGTATCTAGACCACTATGCTTACTTGTTTTGGCTTAGCTTTGTGAAGCTTTTATGCATGTTTTGATGTGCTTGAGGTCTGATTTTGGTCATTTCAGCCATCCAGGACATCCTTTGTATAGCCACCTTGCATTTTGGCTTGTTAGCCTTGGGTGTGTAAGTGTTGAGCATGCATTACTTGGCTTGTTTCAGTGGTTTGGCACCACTTATAGCATCATTTCAGTCCTTGTGGCATGCTTGTATGCTTGTATTTGATGCTCCTTTAATGCTTTAAAAGGTTGGTGTTTCATGCTCCATGTTTGGACCCTTTTGTATGCCTTTAGACTTAGGCCATTTAGATGCCATATAGGTGTGCCTTTGACCTTGTTTTGGTCTACCTTGGGGTGGTTTTGAGTCCCCATGGCCTTTTGGGACTTGCTTCATATAGCCATGGTTTAAGCCCCTTGGCTTGCCTTGAGTTTTGGACATAGTTGCATGCCTTGTTTGTCTTGTTTAGTTGGTTTGGCACCATCCTTAACATGATTTTCAGAGCTTAGTATGCTTGCCGTATGCCCATGTTTGTCCCTTTTAAGTGTGCTTAAAAAGTTATCTCTTTAATGCTTAAGAGTTGGGCCATGTGTGCATGCATGTTTGTATGTGTTTTGGCCTTCATTTCCTTAGCATATTGGCCACTGTTTTGGGCTTATTTGAGAGCAGTCCAAATTAGTTTAAGTCCATTATTTGCATGTTGTTACATGCTCGCCTTGCGTATTGTTGCATACTTGGCTCCTTTTTGCATGTTGTTGCATGCTATGTATAGGTCTACTAACACGTTGTTGCATGTTGAATTGAGCATTTGGCATTCATCTTTGGTTAGGTTGCCTAACATGATGTTACATGTCTTGCATACTTGCATATTCAAATTGCATCTCGTATGTTTGTTAACTTGCATGCTTGCCCTCATGCTCATATTGCACACTTAGCTTGCATGCCTAGGTTGCATTTCATGGAGCATGCATGCCTTGCCTCTTGAATTGATTGTGATAGAGGTTGGGCCTATTGTTTGCTTTAGTTTGCATTTCATTTGACATTGAAATGGCACACTTGGCCTCTTTGGCCATCACGTATTGAAATGCGCGATTTGTGGCCCGAGGGTCGAGGGCCATCCTCCTTTGAGTCATGAACATGATAAGGAGGGTGTTGTGCAAACATTTGCTTGAAAATGCCTTGCCATGCCTTGCTTGCTCTGTGCTGCTGTCAAAACAGGTTTTTGCAGGAAGATATGGTCGGCCGACCATTCTTAGTGCCGGTCGGCCATGAATTGGAGGCCGAGATCTCAATAGATGGTCGATGACCACTTTACCATGGCCAATGGTGTTTCCCCTTGGTCGATGATGCTACACATTGTTCAGAGAGTGTTCCTTGGGACTTGTGCAATTTTCAGAAGAACAGAGCAGGGTAAACAGAGGCAACTTGTGCATGGTGACAGATTTCTGAGCAAACCCAAGCACGCATGCATTAGACCCTCTTCCCGAGGCTGTTTTATTGCTTTCTTAGCTTAGTTAATTTGCTTAACTAGTTAAGTGGTCTGTAATAATTAATTAGCTTGTAGGTTAATTAATTGTATTATTCTTTTGGCCCCTCCGAGCGAGGGCGAATTTGTAATAAGTGTGGGTGCGTGTGTGCATGTCTTCCAACCCCCACTTCTTTCTCCCTTTTACTTACCTACTTTTGATGGTTAGTATTAGGACATATTTAATTTAGCATCCTTATGCTATGCATGCGTGCATCCATTCATTTGTATCGCATACACCGGGCTCGGCGCATCATACTAACTGCATAGTATTTCAAATCCAACTTGAATACGTGTTACTTGTTACATTCCACATGCCATTCTTAGATTAGCCGAGCCTATTCTAGATTGCATTTTGTATGCGATGCATTAACCATTTAACATGGACTTGGATCATGCATTTGATTTCTAACATGTTCATTGTTTTGGCTTGGAGTACACTGTAAGTGTTTTATGCTTTAGCATCTCGCATGAGTGTGAATGTTAACATGACAGCATGCTTACCATGTGGCTATGTGCTTATGTGATATTACTGCCTGAATGCCTGTGGGTGAAGGTTGGATTGCTTGAGTTGGAATAACTCGTTGAAATCCGTATTTTAGCCTACTTGCGAGTAGCAAATTTCAAACCATTTTCCGAACAAACGGATATGCAATGCTTTGTTCCAAATTAGGCGATCTAGTCTATACTTTTGTGTTGTGCGCATCACATAGTAAGATTAGCTAATTAATTGGAATAAGAACACATAACGTTTTCAAAACTAGATATCATGGTTAGCAGAGGCCGATCTTCGGATCGGGCGAGCGGCAGTGCTCATAGCTAACCTTCCCCAATCGTACCCAAGTTCCCGAGCTGAGGCAACTTTGGTGATGACGGACACGTGGCCTTAGGCAAACGAGTCAGGGTTTCCTAAATCCCCCCTTAAAAAATATTTAGGTGGCGACTCTGTATCTGGAAAAGCAGTCCATGTTTGGCACTTCTTTCTAAAAATCTGTTTTCTTAAAACGATTTGCCGGATTTGGACATTTTGGTTCAAATTAAGAACCGTGACAATTTGAGTCCGAACTGTAGTAAACCCACAAACGAACAAAATGGGATTCCCTCTCGGGACGTTCAGGGCGCGTCTACACAGGCCACCTTTACAAAACCCAGCAGTGCCCTTTTGAAACAGAACAGAGTTGGTTTTGAGGTGAAAAACAGTGTAAGTGTTCTACTGTGCAAGAGAGGCATCTAGCAACAAAACAGTGACTTTTTCGGATGAAAATCCGCGCGTACATGAGCATTCCTCGTTTTTCGAGGTGGAGTAGTTAGAGTAGTTAGCTTAATACTTCTCTCATATTGTATTCATGTTGTAATTAGTTAATTTATAATTCATTAGTTAGTTCTAATTTGTTAAATAGTTAATTAGTGTAATTAATTAGCTAGTTATATAGACTATTTAATTTGTTGTAATAATTAATTAGCTATTTTAGTTAATTATTTCATTCATTTTGTAATAGTTAGTTAATTTGTAGTAATTAGCTTAGCTAGTTAGTTTATTTAGACCGTCCCACATCTTTCTCTCTTTTATTTAACTTCTTATGATGGTTAGTTTAGGGCATTATGTTTTGTTTAGCATCTTTCATGCCTTGCATTCATTGTCTTGCATACACCAGGGGTCGGTTCATCATGCTATCTTGCATTGTTATTTTGACACTTCTTTGAATACGTGCTTAGACCGCATGCTGTGAAATTGATTAACATGCCATGTTAAGTAGCCGAGCCTATTTAGATTGCATATCGCATGTGTTGCATTAGTCATATTGCATAGTTAGGATCATGCATTATTCTAACTTTTCACCTTTTTAGCTTGGAGTACTAGGTGAGCTTTTATTTGCTTTAGCATAATTGTACGAATGTGATTGTGGCCATGTCTAGCATGCTTCCCATGAGACTAATTGCTTAAAGGATAAATTGTCAGAATGTTTGTGGATGAAGGCTAATTGCTTGAATTGGAATAATTTGAGTAATGTTCATATGAGATCATTTTTTCGAGTGGTACACATTCGAAACAATTTTCAAAACAAACATGAACCAAGTGTTCCAATTCTTGCAAATTAGTCTATATTTGTGTGTGTGCACATCACATAGTAATGCTAGCCTAATAAATCAGAACAAGAGAATATAACGTAAATAAGATTCACATCATGATTAGTAGAGGCCGATCTTTAATCGGGTGAGCGAGGGTGCTCAATTCATAACCTTCTCCTCTCATGCCTAAGTTCCTGAGCTGAGACAATCTTGGTAATAGCGGACAAGTGGCCTTTGGCACGAGTCATGGGTTTTCTAAATTTTCCAAAAATATTTAGGTGGCGACTCTGTGTCCGGCAAAGCAGTCTATTTTTGACAATTTGATTCAAAATTAATTTTCCAAAAGATTTGCCGGATTTGGACTCTTTGGTGTTTATCTATTTCACATTACACTTGTGAGATCAGATTCAGAACCCCAGAAGTTTGATACTGTAGGGCTTATTCGTCTTTCGAAAAGAGGCACGAAAAATCGAGCTACAGATAGTCACAATGGCAACGACAGTAGTAGTGGGTGGTGATGCTAGGTTCGGGTTAGGGTGTGATAACCCAACCCGTACTATGCTTAATTATACATGTAATTATGTGTTTGATATGAATTTGTAAGTTTAAGCATGTGAATTATGTGAATTTGGAATAATATCTGTTAAATGTAGGAATATCTGTTGCAATTGAAACTTTGAACTAAAAATTGAAAGCCTTAGAGGCCCGATAAACCAAAACCGACTCCATATCTGCGATTAGAATGATTTTTAGAGCCTATGGTGAGATTTTGAAAAATTACAATTCGGAATGATTAAATTAAGTTTATGAGTTAAGTTACATATGTGTGGTGGCCTTTTTGTGTTCTTCATTTTTAGTGGAGACTTGCTAGAGAGTGAGTTAGAGAGAGAGAGAGGGCAAGAGGAAGCTATGTTTTTGCTAGAGATTCAAAGGGCAAACCCTAGATTGAAGCTAAGATATGGAATTTACTTAAAATCTTTGTCTCTAACTCATCTTTGGCATGAAATCAAGAAGAAATTGAGAATTTAAGCTATGATGTTGAGTTGTGTAATGGCTTGAGTTAAAGCATGAAGTGGAACCCTAATCTCTTCATCTTTGTTTGAATTGAGTTCATTCTTACGATTGATCCATGAAGTAAACTCTAGATGGCTCATACAACCAAGATTTGTTGGTAGATTCACCATGTTTGTATGTATATTGAGTTTGTGTATATAAATTATGAATATATGAAAAAGATGAGACCATGAATCTAAAGTTGAAGCAAGATTGATATGTTTGAAGTGAAATTACACCTGTATCATGCTAGTATATCATGTTTTTGGCTTGGTTTTGCATGAATTTGGGGTTGGAAATGAGTTTGGAAGATTTCATTTTTTGTGCATTTTCAGACTGTCTAATTTTTGCCCAGACCACTCATGCGGCCACTGGCTCCACACGAGCGAAGCATGATCAAGTTTGGTGAAATCTACTTTGTGCGCTTAAGCAACTCGAACTTTTGCACGAGCGGAGCCAAACCGCTCAAGCAGTTGGACCGGCCGCACGTGCAGCCAGATAGGGGAGGAAATTTTACTTTTTCGTGTTGACCTCCCCGGCCTCCGGAATGCATTCCCGACCTTATTTAAACCCTCCGGGAAATGAAATGACGGTTAGAAACCCATTGAAAAAGGTTGTGCGCCGAAAGCAACATATAGCTGGTTTTTCGTGCTCCTCGGAGGGGTTTAGTATCCTTGGATACAATAGCCCTATAGTTCGAACTCCCTTGTTTCTGAATCTGATTTCACAAGTGCAATGTAAAACAAAAAAACACGAAAGAGTCCAAATCCAACAAATCATTTGGAAAATTGATTTTTAATCAAAAATGCCAAAAAACGGACCGCTTTGTTGGATTTCAGGGTCACCACCTAAATATTTTTGGAAATTTTAGAAAACCTCATGGCTCGTGCCAAAGGCTACTTATCCGTCATCACTATAGTGTCTTGACTCCGGAACTTAGGTATAAGAGAAGAAGGTCATGAATTGAGCACCACATTCATTTGATCAAAAATCGGTCTCTACTAATCATAATGTAATTTTTATGTACAGTATATGCTCTTGTTTCGATTATTATGCTATCTTACTATACGAGGCACACAAGTATAGACTATTTCACAAAATTTGGAATGCTTTAATTTTATGTTTGTTTGAAAATTGTTTTGAATATTCGCCACTTGAAAAAGCGAACTCATACGTACATTAATCAAATTTTCCCAACTTAAATGAAAAAGCCTTCATCCACCGGCATTCAAGAGATATAACAACTAAGCATTTAGCCTCATGGTAAATATGCTTGACATGGCAACAATCGTACGCATGCAATATGCTAAAGCCAAAAAAAAAAAATGCTTACCCCAAATAGCCGAGGCGAGTCAAAAGAAATAAAATAGTTAAAGAAAATGCATGATCCTAACGATGCAAATGACTAATGCAACATATACAAAATGCAATTAATAGGCTCGACTATCAGAATGGCATGTGAATCAATTTAAGGCATGTGACAAAGCACGTATTCGAGTAAGGAATTTGAAATCAACATTGATTAGTATGATGAGCCGAACCATTATGCATGCAAAACGAATGGATGCAAGTCATGGAAAATGCTAAGGAAAACATGATGCTATACAACCACAGTAAGCGGATAAATAAAAGGGAGAAAGAAATGGGGGTTGGAAGACATACATAATATTACAATTTGCCCTCGCGTAGGAGGGTCCGAATGTCCAACTGTTCAAATTTTAACTAACTATTACAAATCCAAACAAATGAATTAACTACACTAATTAATTATTACAAATTAGAATTAAACTAACTAATTACATCACATTAATACTAGCACTTAATTTAAAGGACGAGAGGGGAGGAGCCGTGCGCATGCAAGTGAGAATATCCTCTCCGAAACCACTCTGTTCTGCTACTAGATTCTTTTCTGTTCGTAGTTAGAAAATAATTTTGTTTTTGCCTCAGCTCCTGCTCTGTTTTGCAACCAAAATGCCACTGCCTGTAAAAAGTGGAGTGGCTGACCGGCCAAGGAAAGTGGTCGAACGGACAGGAATGGTGACTGGTCAGCCACTATTTTGGGGTCTGCCCTGCGGCAATAGAATGCAAATAGAGCACAAACAGAGTGTTTCCATGGGATGTTTATCCTCTCTGCCTCTCCCTATCACAAAATTGATCAAGGGGGGAGTAGAATTGGTCCACAAATCATCAATGATCGTAAGGTTGTTTCATGATGATCCATGAATCGATGGGATAAAGACTCAATGAATTAAAAGTAAAGACCAACAAAACCTTATCCCCATCATGGAGTTATCTCAAGAGAAGTGGTAGACATTGATTCTTGAACCATTTTCATCACTAGTTGAAATGACTTAAGATTCAATGAATGCCCGATTAAACCCAACTCAATTTTATTATCTCAATTTTATTATCTTGTGCCTCTTCTAGTCCACTTTTATTAGCCCTTTAATTACCTTTCCATTCTTTAATCATTTTGTCCAAAAATGAGAGTTATGTCCACTAATGAAGAGAAGTGTCAAACAAGAAGTTATTTTTGGCATGAAAGAGATGTAATGCCCACGTAATGAACCTCCGAAGAGATTAAACCATTAAGCATGGAAGGTGTCTTTTGCATGCCTTAAACAACAATTAATTGGTTGAAACAACTTAGGCAAAGGAAAGAAAAACCAAAAAAGAAGAGAAAGAGTGCATAGATGGTTATTGCAAGTGTGAGTACATATATGAAAGCTATGAAATAAAACCTATCAACTCAAATAGGTTGGTGTCTAAGGCCTAAACCACCAAACCTATGAGGATTTACAACAACACAAGCCTAATATTCAAAGCCTGAATGAAGTAAACACACTAAAACAGTCCTAAAAACAGCAAAACCGTGCTGGATATACTTTGAAAAAGGCTAAAAAAGTAAGTGAAAATGAGAGAGAATTAAAGCTAGTAAGCAAGCCTAAGGAGGGGTGTCTAACCCCTCCACTTTTTAGACCTCAAAACCACATATTTTAGCCTTGTAAAACTCTGAAAATTAGTGGCCAAAACTTGAGAAAGAAGTGGGAAACTCAAGGACAAAAGCTTATGGAATAAGGTTCAAAGAAGGATGGTTAACCCCTCCACCTTTGGTAGCTTTAAGTCACAAGTTGCAGCCCATAAAAATAGTCCAAAAACAGTATAAAAAACAATAAGAAAAGAGAAAGAATGAGTAGTGTAAAAAAGGCAAAAGTTATACCTCTTGAAGAGAGGTTACTCTTTGATTCACAAACCAACAAGTGATCACCCTCAAGAGCTGAAATTTTAGCTCAAGAACCTCAGCAAGGAGCCTCAAATTTTTGGTTTAGGAAGTGTATGTATAGTGCATCTATGTTGCAAGATAGAGAGAGGGAGTGCTTAGCAAGTTTTGGAGCTTTGGCAAATTTTTCTAACCTAAAACCATAAGAGATGGTCAAGTATATACAAAAAAACAAGTTGCTATCTCAGAAATATCTATATTAAGCCAGCCGGTGCAATGCATGCACATGGGGGACAGCTATCAACAAATATATGTTCTGTAGGGAAACCTGACCGGCTAGCTAAGTAGGAAACAACCAGCCGCCTGTTTGCCAGCAGGCCTCTAGGTGGTCAAGTTTGGAAAAATTAGGTTTTGGCTCAAAAGAGGTGCAAGGTTCTAGGCTTTTGAAACTCAAAACCAAGGTTTCTTGCTGAAGAAATTGAACATTTGCACAGTGTACTAATTCATCATTGAGTGTTCAACATGAGGCACCCAAGTATTAAGGGTGGTCAAAAATGGGGTGTCTACAGTTGCCCCTCTTTGACAAAGCTCGAAGTCAAGAAATGACGTGAGTAAATGTCAAACCCTAAAGAGGACCCATTTTGACAAGGCCGTAAGACTTGAGCAAGTAAACAAAATGAAAATACAATTGGTTGAACCCAAGGGTTGCCTACGTATCCCTTTACAAGGAATCAAACCAACGTAGTTCAAGGGCAAGATGCAAAATGATATAATATGATGCAACAGTCGAAAACACAAACGAGCGTACCGTTGGGAAATTATAAAGATGAGATTCAATGCAATACAATAATTGAAAAAATGAATGAGCATACCGCCCAAAAATGAAGAAATGGGTATAAGCCACACCACATAAGGTTAACAAGAAACAATCCTAATTACACTTCCACATAGAAAGGTTGACAAGAAATAGCCCTCACTACACTTCCACGCAGAGAGGGTGGCAAGAAACAATCCTCACTCCACTTCCGCGTAGAGAGAGCAAGAGACAAACCAAACTACACTTCCGCGTAAAGAGATACAAGAAACAAACCAAACTACACTTTTGCGTAGAGAGGTATAAAAAACAATCCTAACTACACTTCCACGTAGAGAGGACAAGAAACAAACCAAACTACACTTCTGCGTAGAGAGGTATAAAAAACAATCCTAACTACACTTCCACATAGGGAGGACAAGAGACAAGACGAGCCAAACTACACTTCCGCATAGAAGGCTAACAAGAAATAATCCTCGCTATACTTCCGTGTAGAAAGGGAAAGGGGAAAAAGCCAAATCACACTCGTGCAATAAGGATGAACACAACAAATAAAAATAACGCATATGAATGCAAATGATTGCTGTAGTTGATGCAAAGTATAATGCGATGCATGCTTCATGCAACATGATATACAACAAAACTTTGAAAAGATAAATAGAAAGCGGTATTGAAAACACCTCAAAATGATCCCCGACTTACTGCTCGAAGATCTCAAATGCTCAAAAGGATACAACTTGCTCAAACTTGAAATTGGGGCATGTTCTTACTTCAAAATGACAACCGGACTTGAAACGGTGCCTTCGAAATCACATTTCAGAATTTCTGTGACTGAAACAAACCTAATTTCTACAATTCTTCACTTTAGGCTGCATACAGGACTCTCCATGCACAAAATAGGCAAGACCTCAGCAAAAAACTGCCCTGGACTAGCTTTCTAGCCAGCCAGCCACAAGACCTAAATGGCCGGCCAATTGAGTAGCCAACAGGCCACCCGATTGGGTTTTGGGGCATTTTTGAGATCTCACACCCGAGGCTCTTTAAAACACAACCCAAGCCTCATTTCATCACTCCCACACATCTGAAAACACTAAAGCTCTCTCTAGGTGTTCTCTCTCTCTAGATTCGCGCTTTATTCGTGTTACCCAATACCCCACGCAAACTTTTTTCGTAAAACACCTTTGGCCCTCTACGTTTTGAATTGATTGGATTTTGTTTTCGTTGCATTTTTGGGTTTTTCATCCCTTTGGGCTCATTTTCCTTGTATTTTTCATGGGTTTCGCACTTTTTTCCCAAGTTTTGACTTTTTCTCTCATTTTCTCTCTCCTAGGGTTTGAATTTTTAGGTTTTCTACCTTTTTCCCTAATTTTCTTCATTTGCTTCCGTATTTCTCTATGGCGTATGACTTTTCACATGATGGTGCCCCTCCTGAGGTACCCATACCTCTAACTGTCGTAGGGGTCGAGGAGTCGGTAGTTAACGAAACCGGCGGGGCGACGGAGGACATTGTCGCTGACATCGAGGCAGATGACATATACCCGCAATGGCATGAGCTAGAGTTGCCACTTCTGAGGGTGAGACCCTTTGATCCAGCCACTTACCAACCCCGGACACATGTAATGGCCCCCGGGGGGATGTTGCGGTTCGAGGATTTTGCCATGGGCTTGTTCGAAGATGTCCTGTTGAGGGAGCGGGCCTCCCATCTTTCTCATGACACTATACAAGCTTTACTTTCATGCACTTTGCTCGCTTTGTAATTTCATTACTGCCTTTCATTACTGTCTTTCATTCTACTACACATTTGATACTCTCTTTCCTTGTCAACATAGGGTGTCGCTTTCTCTTGGAGATGATATGGGGCGGTGACTACTAGAGATTGGTATCATGAGCTCCTGATCTGGGTCCACGAGCTGGTTGACGAGGCAGGTTTTGGCCTATTTTGCTTTAGGCTTTCGCGACTGATGGCCAACCGGTCTCTACTCTGATCTTTGGTGGGGAGGTGGTGAGACACCACCAACTTCTTTCACTTTTCCTCTACTGGGTAGATGACGATGACTCCCTACGAATTCTCGATGCTTACTAGCTTGAGAGTAGAGGGTGATCTGATCCCTTTTAACATGGACATAGGCTAGTAAGAGGCTGTATGGATTCATCTGCTCGGCGCACGCCCTCTGCTGGACAGGCTAGCTATGGTACGCTACAGTTAGTTCTACGACCGTTTCCACAAAAGTCAAACGACGACTCAAGAGATTGAGCAGTATACCCACGGATTCCTGATCTACCTCCTTGGTACTACCTTGTTTGCGAATAGGTGGAATACTGTAGGTATGTATCTTCTGAGTGCCTTGGTAGTGCTGTCCCGGGTCCAGTTCTATGACTGGGATGGCGCTGGCCTCACCACTTTGTACGGGTACATGAGCTCCGATTCCCGCAAGAAGGGGAACAAGATATGAGGCTACTAGCGAGCCTGAGAGGTACACACTGCACTTTCATTTCAGTTTCTTTTTGCTTGTTATGCTTTCTGCTTTGCACTTTCCATCTTTATCTCTGCTCATACATTGTGCTTGTTGTTTTACACTTTCTGTCTTTATCTTTGCTCATAGATTGTCGACTCACAAATTGATCTTTTCTTTGCAGCTCTAGGAATAAGCTTATTTCCCTGACCTTGCCCCAATTCCGAGGGACGAGGTAGTGCCGACCGTACCTTACACTCGGTGATATGATGGGAGATGCCACCCTAGACGTCGTGACGATACCATTTTTGCTTACTACTGCCAATATTTTGACACGATGATAGCTCGTGATGTATTCACTTCTGCTTCACATCCATTGCTACCGCTTTGATTCATACTCTAACAACTAACGGCAACTAACAATTGTGAATTCTCCATTTGCAGATCATATGGTAGGGTCCTGGGCTACCTCCTGGTTTCGGATCTTACTAGAGGGTCCATTCTGTTGGACCTGGTATTTAAGAGAGTGGTTCGTGTGCCAGACCCTAGGCCTACCTGCTCTGGTTGTTCTTGCCCCTCCTCCGGCATCCATGAGGACAGCTGATAGCCTCCTAGTTGAGGCTATCATACATTACACGACAGAGCAGGATACTGATTTCTTCTGAGGGGTTGGGGATTATGCGGCCTTTATCAGGACTTATCTGATGGCACCATTGACTGGAGTTCGCACGGGTGATGTTGCAGGTACCCCTGTGGCTGGAGAGACTGCTCATACCGCTAAGGCTGATATTGGTGGGACCCCTCCTACTGTGCATGTAGCCTGTTTGCCAGTGATTCTAACCGCGATCCCATGCTGGTGGCCGAACGGGGATGGCCTATTCGATTCTAGTCAATCCGTCAGAAGGAGAGCATGGATATGTCAGGGACCCTAACGTGCAGCAGGTATGTACTTTGCCTCGTAGTTTATATTTCACATTCCCTTTTGTGCATACTGATGTTCAAACTCATTTGCAGGTGCCCTTGGAGTACACGGATGGCCTCTTTCAGTTGGTCACCTCTCTAGTCCAGATGGTACAGAGGAGAGAGAGACTACTTACTTTCTATGGTATCCAGGTATTCTCCCTTCTCTCATACACTTGACTACGCTGATTCATACCCACATGCCTTCTGCTTATGCTTGCTTGTACACCCCCCTAGTTACAGCAGATCTAACATTGGGTTCATTGAAGTGGCCCAACATTTGAAAGAGGGTAAGAGTTGCATTGGTTTGGCGCTGGCCGAGACCCTGATAGGTTTAGATGCTTTTCATCAGTGAGAGACTACTCGATTTGCAGGGAGTCCACTGCTTCTCACATCACTCGACACTTACTCTCTATTTTCCTCTCAAAACCCTTTCCTTACTTTTCTCATAACGCACATCTCACTATTCTTTAATCTTTCTTATTTTTAATCCCTTCTCAGGTGTGGTTGCTGGATAAGCTGAAAGTGGTGGACCCTTGTCCTGAGTATTTGGCTAGAGCCTACTTCTTTTGGCCACGGCTAGTGAATTTCCATCAGAGGGATTATGGTGCGACTGGATGTGTAACAGATCTGCGGTTGGCAATGCTTGGCGTTGCCGCTGGCGTAGCCTGACTAAGATGAGCTACAGCATGTCCCGACAACTAGGTATACAATTGATTGGCCTTACACTCTGTGTGTTCTATTTTCCATTTACATTCAGACGCTAGTTTGAACATTTTCAGGCCTGTCCAAAGGAAGGGGTGGAATACCAGTCTCCATTTCCAATTTGTGCCTCACACTTGGCCCGATACCTTACTGCTTGGAGGACGAGAGAGCTTCTGACCCCTACCCCTAACTTCAATTACACCTTTTTTTCCGAGTGCTTGGCTTAGCTTGAGGACGAGGCACAAGTTGGGCCATCCTTGCCGCAAAGGCTTCCGCGAGTGTGAGCAGAAGACATAGGACCACCTGACTCATTTATGCCCCTAGTATATTGCTTTGACTTTTCTTTTTAAGTTTTATGATGTAAAAGCAACTTTGATTTAACCAGAGAGTTGGAGAATGTACTTGTGTTGAAATCAATGGAATTAAAGTTGTGAACACTAAAAATTTTCCTTTTGGTCTAAAGAAAGGTCTGAGTTGTAAAAGGTAAATTTTTGAGAAAACCAACTTTATTAAAACTTTTCAAAACAATTTTCGAAGACGATCACTACCTGACACACACGGAATCGGTCCTTAAGATGTATAACCCCAAATTATAAGATCATAACTGCTCATGTGACTACATGCACCATCACTGTTTTGTCTTGCAACTGGCCCTTCTGCCAAATGGAGGTAACACAACTAGACTGACAAAGAAAAGATAGGCTGATCAAACCAAATGGATAGAATAGTTGAGTTGGAGAGGGTTGTGGCCAAACTTCAAGATGAAGTTGCTTACGTATCCCAAATATGGGAATCAGGCCTTACGTAGTTTGGTTCGGGTTCACTCAAGTATTAACACTCTCTTTTTGCGCTCTAACTTTTGCCAAAGCCTCCCTTTCAAGTTTTCGATCTTGCGAGCTCTTTTTTTCTTTATTTCTAATTTTTCATGCTTTAACTTTTACCTAGGTCGCCCTTTCGAGTTTTCGGCCTAACGAGCCTCTCAGGGATAGTATTTCTTCAACTTGTCCTTGTTGATCGGCTGCGAAAACTCCAAGCCATCTAAATCCATAAGAATAATCGCTCCCCCCGACCAAATAGATTTGATAATGTACGGACCAGTCCAATTGGGTCTGAACTTGCCCCTAGGGTCATGGATGGCGGCTCGGTTGTCTTTCAGCACCATATCTCCTTCCTTAAGGTTTCTGGATTTGACTTTCTTATTGAAGGCCTTGGCAATTCTGCGCTAATATCCTTGGATGTGATATAACGCCTTCAACCTTCTCTCGTCAAACAACATCAACTCTTCAAACCTGCCTTGCTACCAATCCGCCTCTACTATCTGACACTCAGCCATAATCCTCTATGATGATACTTCAACCTCAATTGGCAGAACAGCTTCCATCCCATACACTAGAGAATAGGGGGTTACCCCTGTAGATGTTCAAATTGACGTCCGATAACCGAAGAGTGCAAATGGCAGTTTATCTGGCTAATCTTTGTAGGTTTTCACCATCTTTCGCAGGATGTTCGTGACATTCTTGTTAACGGCCACAACAGCTCTGTTGGTCTGTGGTTTGTACGTTGATGACTTGTGAAAAGCCATGTTATATTTCTCGAGCAAATCAACCAACTCTTTCTTGAAGTGCGAGTCGTTGTCTGAGATGATCTCATTTGGCACCCCATATTTACAAATGATGTTGTTTTTGATGAACTTGGCCACATGTGACGCCTTCAACACCAAATAAGACTGAGCTTCCACCCATTTGGTAAAATAGTCGATCGCCACCAGAATGTACTTATGTCCATTTGAACCTTTTGGCGAGACAACCCTAATGACATCAATTCCCCAGACTAAGAAAGGCCATGGCGAAGTCATGTTATACAGCTTCGACGGTTGTATGTTCATGCGATTAGCATGAATTTGAAATTTATGGCATCACCGAGCAAAGTTGATACAATCCTCCTCCATAGTTGACAAATAATAGCCCTGCCTGAGGATCTTCCTAGCCAGCATCACACCATTCATGTGTGCTCCACACTCTCCTCTATGAATGGCCTCCATGAGATGTTTCATTTTTTCTTCTTTGACATAGAGCTTGTGCATTCCCAGATGACCGCTTTTATACAACTTATTTCCACAAATGATGAATTGGACAGCCAAACGCTGTATTTCCCTTTTATCCTTAGCACTTGCTCCTGGTGGATACGTATCCTTTTCTAGGACATTCCAAATGTCATAATACCAGGGGTTCTTGTCTTGAACCTCATCTATCATGGCAATGGTCTCATAGGAAGGCATATACCTTTGTTCAATGATAATCAGACGCATCTTGACTCCAAGCGGGATGTCTACCATGGAAGATAGAGTTGCTAATGCATCAGCGAACCGGTTATTCTCTCTTAGCATATGTGTAAACATCATTTTTTCAAACCTTGGAATCAGAATATCCAAGGTCTGATGATAAACCTTCATTTTCTCTTCCTTAACCCTCTAGTCTCCGTTGGCTTGAGAAACAACCCAGTTCGAGTCTCTGATGACGTCCAATCTTATTGCCCCTCATTCTAGGGCAACTTCTAATCCAACAATACACGCCTCGTATTCTGCTTCATTGTTGGACACTTTGAATCAGAGTTTAAAGACTAGGGGTATGTGGGAATCATCGGGTTCTATCAGCAACACACCTATCCTATAACCGTATTGATTAGCGGCTCCGTCAAAGTACATTGTCCTTGTTTCCTCTTCTATCTGCAGAATGTCTTCATCTGGGAATAGATACTCAACTGCTTCATCTTCTTCCACTGGGTGGTCTGCCAGAAATTTTGCTAGGGCTCTCCCTTTGGCTGATTTGCACATGACGTGCTTGAGGTCAAACTCGGAAAGGAGAAGTAACCAATGAGCTAGCCTACCCGTAAGCACTGGTTTTTCAAAGTGATATTTGATGAGATCTAATCTCGAAACCAAAATTACAGAGTGAGCTAACAGGTAGTTCCTTAACTTCCTAGTTGCCCAAACCAAAGCCAAACAAGCTTTCTCTAGGGAAGTATAGCAGGTCTCATAATCCAATATCTTCTTACTCATATAGTATATGGCATTCTCCACTTTAGCTTCTGATTCTTGAGCTAGCATGCACCCCATGGTCAAATCTGTTACCGACAAATAAAAGATCAATGGCTTCCCCAGCTCTGGCAGTGACAATACATGTGGGTTTTGCAAGTACTGCTTGACTTGCTCGAAGGTGAACTGACATCGATCATCCCATTGAAACTTCTTCCCCTTTTTCAAGAGAATAAATAGTGGTTCACAAGTCAGGGTTAATTTTGAGATAAATCGTCTTATGAATTATACTTTACGTAGAAAGTCGCGCACCTCCTTTTCAGTCCTTGGTGCTGGCATTTTTAAGATGACCTTGATTTTGGACGGATCTACTTCAATTCCCCTTTGTGTAATTAGAAATCCCAGCATTTTCCCTATAGTCACCCCAAATGTGTATTTCTATGGGTTCAACCTCAATCTGTACTCCTTGATCTATTCAAAGAATCTCTCTAATGCGATGTAGTGGCCTTCTTGCTTCTTAAACTTGACAATCATGTCATTCACATGCACCTCAACCTCTTTATGGATCATGTCGTGCAAGACGGTAGTTGCAGCTCTCTGATATGTAGCCACCGGCATTTTTCAACCCAAAAGGCATAACTCTATAGAAGTAGGCATCCCACGGTGTGGTGAATGCAGTCTTCTCTCTATCTTCTGGTGCCATCAAGATCTGATTATACCTGGAAAACCCATCCATAAATGATAGCAATGCATGGCCTGCGGTGAAATATACCAGTTCGTCGATGTGTGGCAATGGAAAGTTGTCCTTCGGACTAGCTCTGTTCAGATCCTGGAAGTTGACACAAACCCTAATTCTGTAATCCTTCTTCAAAACTGAGACAATATTGGCCAGTCAAGTTGGGCATTCAGATACCATTACGAAACCCGCATCAATCTGTTTGGTGACCTCCTCTTTAATCTTCAAAGCCTAATCCGAACAGATGCTCCGCAGTTTCTACTTAACTGGTCAGGCCTCGGGGTCAAGAGGGATCCAGTGTTGTACAATCTCAAGATCGATTCCAGGCATGTCTTCATAGAACCACGCAAAAACATCTTTGAAATCTTTTAATAAAGCAATTAAATGGTCGCGTTCTTCCGAGGACAACGTGGACCCGATCTGGACCAAAAGGAGATCCTTCTTAGTACCCACGTTAATTGCAATGATTTTATCTATGCAGGGCTTAGCATGCCTCTCCTCCTCTCGGTCAACCAAGTTTTTCAAAGCCTGAGGAATTTTTTCCTCTTCATTTTCATTAAAATTTTGAAAATCTTGGTCGATGCAATAAATCAACAGCACAGAGAAGTAAATGGAATCTGCAGCGTTCTCATTCATAAGTTCTGGCTCTTCACTTGAAAGAGAAAGCAAAAGAGGACCTAGACAGGACCTTGGCATCCAAGTTACCACTTTTGGAAATGCTAAACTCAGACTCCCCAGACTGACTTGAATCTGATTCCGACTCAACAGACTCGATGGAATCAGATTCTGGCTTATCATCCAATTCCGAACTAGAAAGAAAGCCCTTCTCCAACTGCCAAGTGAGGCGTGGCTCCCTTGATACATCTAGAATACCACTGGCGGAGTCCATAATTGGTTCCTCTCTGATCATAGAAATTGTAAAAGTGACCCCCAAGTTCTCTGTGTTGGTCGCACATCGGCCAATGTTGTCCCTACTCCCTTCTCACTGTTGTCTGAGTCATCCTCTTTGCTCTGGCCAGCGTTGATGATTAGTTCAGCCCTCTCTTCATCACTGTCTTGCAACTGGTGGTCAAAGAAGATCTCAAAGCCGGGGACATGCTTCTTCGTCAATGAATCTACCCAAGGCTCAGGAAAGCCACAAAAGGGGAAATCCTCACCTTCTCTGATAAAGCGCCCATTTAGCATCCCCTAGATTGACCAGTGGACCAACTCATAGTGCTTCCTAGCTCTTTTAGCTTTGGCTCTGTCCCTCATTTCTTCCCCTTTTCTTCTCCAGTCCTCTTTGGAGTATATTTTTAGATAGAATGAGCTAAATTTGAGGAAAAGAAGATAGCTTAAGTTGCTAAAATATTATGATGTGAATATTTATATAATCCAGGGAAGGCAAATGTAGTAGCCAATTCCTTGAGTAGGAAGGTCGCAGTTGGAGATATAGTTACTTTGTCTATTGAGAGTTGTTTAGTGGAAGACATGAGACGTTTGAGGCTTGAGGTTGTTACATCTAGTAATAGGGCTTATTGTAGTCAATTGATAGTTCAGCCGACCTTAAGGGAATGGGTTCGTTTAGCTTAGGAGATTGATCCCCAGTGTGAGCGTATTAAAGAAGAAATGACAGAGGGTAAGCATGTAGACTTTGTGATTAGTAATTATGGGTTGCTTAGATTCCGTGACCGAGTTTATGTTCCTGCTGGTGGTGATTTGAGGAAGGAGATTATGATGGAGGCACATAGTTCTAGTTACAACATTCATCCTGGAAGCACTAAGATGTATCGGGATCTTTGTGAACATTTTTCGTGGAAGGATATGAAGAGAGATATTGTAGAATTTGTGGCTCAATGTTTAGTGTGTCAACAGGTTAAAGTAGAACATCAAAAACCTATAGAGAGACTACAACCCTTACCTATACCAGAGTGGAAGTGGGATTATATTACCATGGACTTTGTGTGTGTGTTACCCTCTACTAGTAGGAATCATGATGCAGTTTGGGTGATTGTTGATACACTGACAAAGTCAACTCATTTTATTGTTGTATGGATGAACTATTCATTAGCTGGATTTGCATAGTTGTATGTGAAGCAGATTGTTAGAATGCATGGTATACTTATGTCGATAGTGTTAGATCAAGACCCTTGTTTTGTGTTTGAGTTTTGGGGTGCGTTACAGTCAGCTATGGGTACTCAATTAAATTTTAGCTCGGTTTATCATTCTTAGAAAGATAGACAATCGGAAAGGACTATTCAGACCCTTAAGGATGTGTCAAGGGCTTGTGCTTTGAAGTGCAAAGGTAATTGGGATGGTTATTTGTCGCTCATAGAGTTTGCTTATAATAATAGCTATCATTCGAGTTTAGAAGTAGCTCCTTTTGAAGCTGTGTATAAGAAGAAGTACAAGTCTCCTTTGTGTTGGTATGAGGTAGGTGAGAGGCAATTGTTGGGACCTGACTTGGTGAGGATGCTACACGGAAAATTGTCATCATTAGAGAGAGATTCTTGACTGCTCAAAGTAGAAAAAAAAAAGTTATGCTAATCATTGTAGAAGAGATTTAAAGTTTCATGTGGGGGATATAGTATTCTTGAAACCATGGAAAGGAGTCATCAGATTCAAAAAGAAAGGGAAGTTGAGTCCTAGATATATTGGACCATTTGAGATATTGGAGAAGATTGGCGAGGTTGATTACCGTGTTACTTTACCCCCTAGGTTGGCAGGAGTGCATAATGTGTTTCGCGTGCCTATGTTGAGGAAATATGTGCACAGATTGTCGCATATGATAGATTATGAGCTGCTTTAGATTAGGGAAGATTTTTGGTATGAGGAGACACCTATTCAGATCTTGGATTCAAAAGAGAAGATGTTGCGTACAAAGGCCGTTAAATTAGTTAAGATACTATGGCGTAATTATCTAGTTGAAGAGGTGACTTGGGAACGCGATGCGCGAGAAAAGTACCCACACCTATTCTTATGATTTACTTAGGTGAGTTTCGAGAATGAAACTTCTTTTTTCTTTTTTTTTAAGGTAAGGAGAATGTGAGAATCCAAATATAAAAATAAATAAATAAATTATAATAATTTTACAAATCTTGAATATTTTGTTGGGGAATTATTAAGTGTAAATTAAATATTGTTTGAGGGTCTTTTAACTAATTTTAAACTTAAAATAAATTTATGGTAAAAGTCTTTAATTTAGAGGCAAAATATTATATATATATATATATATATATATATATAAAGACAAATTAATAAGTATATTTTGATCTAAAAGTTGTATTTTATTTAAGATAATGGAGAGAGAAAATAAAATAAAATAAAAAGATAATAGTTTAGAATCTTTTAGGTTTATTTATAATATATAGATATAAAGGGAAACCCTAGTTTGCCTATCACCATCCTAGCAGCAACAAGAGTCGTGAGAGAGAGAGAGAGAGAATCAAACTTCCCGCACTTTTGTGATTCCACAACTCTAAAAGTAACAATCAATCTCTTCTTATCCTACTATAGTATGTTGTTTACATAGTTATGGTACAGGTGAGTATTTGCATGTTACATATTTTTATAAATGTTTTTTTTATCATGAATTGTTGAAAAATTAAATTGTTATTTCAGGATTAAACTGTTTTGATAAAATTATTATATTATCAATGGAACTAAATTATTTCTAAAACATGTTTAAACTTGGCATACAGTAAACTGTTTGAAATGGTCTCATGTTTATAATAGTGAACCATCATGTTTGTGAAATTGAATTGTATTAATTATTAGGACCATATATGTAAAAGTCTAGGGAATTTATTCCACTGTGTGGTGACTCTAACCACTAGGGAACAAATCTGGGTGAGGTTGTGGTGACTCTATTGCTCAACGATTGTAAGGAACAGACCTAGGTTAGGTTGAGTGACCTTCAATCGGATCGTCTAAGAGAAAAGGCCAGGGTTGCCACTCCGAGGATGATTCTTGGTTCGATATTGGATCCAACGGGCTTATTGCCTTGAGAACTTTGTCTTATGTTACTTGTTATTCTTCGTACCCAGATTATAATGATGATTATGTTGTTGTCTAATTTAAGTGGAGAATGCCATTTGTTATGTTCTTGAGAGAAATTAATACTTTTAACCATAAAACTGTAGAACTTTGTTTTGAATTAAATTGTCTTTATCAAAACTGTATGTCAATCTACCTTCTGTTATGTACAATCTTATTTTCGAATTGAACTCTGTTTTTGAAATTGTCTTTTACTATCCATGCTTCTACTCATTGAGCTATCAGCTAACTTAGTTGTTAAACATTTTTAGGTAAGAGAAGGACTTAAGCCTCATTTGGCATCATCACTTTTTAACCTAAAAGTCAAAAAGTCACTAAAAAAAATTAAAAAGCCAACAATCTATACCAAAAAGTCAAATATTTCATTTTCTCTATACTTTTGCACATCTTTTCGTAAAAAATCAACAAGTCATCCCAAACATACTAGTTTTTTTATATCATATTTTAGCCAAAAAGCTAAAAAGTTACTAAAAAAACTTGTTCTCAAACGAGGCCTTAGACTGGACTCATGGCTCAACAAACACTTTATCTTATGGACCTCTAGGACATTCATTAGCTTGTTATGTCGATTTTGTGCATACATTGTGGTTGGCTTTTGTGGGTGGCATGTGTCCCATTTAGTATATATTTTTGGAAGTTGACTATGGATGGCTTTGCCATTTATACTTGTGACATGTCACTAAATTGAGTTTTGGTTTATTTATTACTGGATTATTGTTGCATTTATTCAATGTGATTATGAATTCATGTTTAGGCTTACATGTGCCTTGGGCTAAAACCTTGTGGGCCATTGCCAGTCATGTTTGGATTTGGGGTGTGACATGATTTTTGGTTTGTGGATTCTTAAAGCTTAAGAAACTATGGATAATGTAATTAAATTAGAATTTGTAATTTATGTAACTTGTATTTGAATAGAAGTTTCATATTGGTTGGTCAATTTATGAATCAATACAAATATAAGCAAAAGTCATGAAATTTAAGATATAAGAAAGTATTAGTTCTTCATATCTTAAGTATTTAATTGTTTAAGTCCCATAATTAAACTTCTCAAAATTATTGAGAAGAGATAGTTTATATGTTAAAGTAGGAATCCAATTATTTGAAAGGATACATAGGCACATGTTTCAACACTTATCATGAAAATTATAGTGTAAGAGTAAATAATGATTACTCTTGGTGGGGGTTTATCTCTTAGCATTGAAGAGATAGTTTTTACAATTTGAATTCTCTTGTAACAAAAAAGATAAAGTGACATTTTTTTTTTCTGTTACATGTTTTTCTTGAATTTTTCAAGATACATACTCATTATGAGTTGGTAGTTATAACAATGGTTGTTTGTTCGGACTTGTGAATCACGTCATGTAATATAATAACACATAGCTATGTAAAAATATTGTCCACGTGACTATGAAAATTGTCTAAGAAATACTTGAAATGGATTTGATGTGGAAAACATCAAGCGGGATGAGTCTTAAGCCTAAGTAACACAATCACTCTCAGTGGATTCTTGACTCAATGCTTGAAACATCAAGTCCTTGAGTTCAATGAGTCGAAGTACATCATATGTCGTTATTGCAAGTACTTAAATTTTATTTTTATAACCATCCCAACATGTAATGCAAACTGAGGAGGTTGAGTTACTTAACACTTAATAAACTTGTAAATTATAATGATGTTAGTTAGAGTATTATAGTTACAGGGTACTTTTAGTACGTTTACCTATATATGTGTAAGAGGTGTGTAACGCCCCGAAATAAACACGAGATACCCATCTCATAGCATCCAATAAATAGTAGCACAAATGAATTGATAAGCTTTCATTAATCAGAGTTTGATATACAGAAGGTGACTCATGCAATATACATTCATAAACAATACATCGTAAATCTACAGCATGTGTTACGAGATAAGGAAAAGAAATGAAAGCTAAATAGATAATCATATGCCTTAAAGGCTTACATCTTTCCAAGTCAATGGTTGGGTACATCAAAAGTGAGTCTTAAGCTCAATACAGATAAAGCCCTAGGTTTGTACAAAATTAAATACAAAATAAACAACAATGAGCCTTCAGCTCCACAGTCCTCCTAAGCTAAGTCCATGGTGGAGGCATATCACCAGCACCTAAAAAAGATTTTTTTCCACATAGGGTGAGTCAAAGCCCAATAGAAACACTACAACACAATGTATAAATCTTAAGAAAGTCATAAGGTTTTATGCATATACAATGCCAGTGCCAAAACATTTAAAAAAGCCATGCTATGCCAAGTTTATATCACAATTCTCAAAATCTTGTCCTTTATAATAGAAAGATAGGGGGAAATCTCAAACCAGCGCAACCTTTCACGGAAATTTCATCGACGGGAAACCATCAAACGAGACCCATGTAAACGTAGCCTATACAAGCACTACTATTGCCATTTTATGGATATTTCATCCGCAGAAACCGGCACCCATGTATACACTCATTTTTCAGAACATTCACCCTAGACACATAGGCCAGCCAACTTAATTTCGTGATGCACACCTCTTTCCCACGTTCACCCCATTTTTCTCAAAATCATATACATTTTCAATGTATTAAATGAGTAACAATGTTCAATGCACATGGATGAAAAGTTAGTTTTAATTCACCAAATTCTCGTGCAATTTCCACAACACTCATAGCTATCCTCCACCGATAGCCCAAAACAGATATCTCTAAACAGAATAATAAATTTCATTAAAGATACACTTTTTCAAAATCTCAAACGGGAGTGATAATACATATCCAACTCCACCACCATCATCAACATTTCTTTAATTTCATAATTTTCAATATCAATTCCATTTTCTCTTCACAATCTCCAACATTCGCATTTTAGGGAAAAATCTATTTCTCTTTGAAAATCAATTTCAATGTAGGAAATACATCATTTCAACATATATCAATTACAATTTCATAACCACAACTATTTTCAAGAAACCATTTGAAAACCCCTATTTTACATTTTAATTCTAAACCCTAGGTTTTTGACAAAAGCCCCCAAAACCACCATAATCATTTGAAATAGCAAAAAGCTAAGGTAAAACTCATACAAGAGTTTGAAGGATCCCTACCTTGAAGCTAGGAGACCAAGGAGAGAGTGAAGAAACTTCAACGACGCTGAAACCCAACTTTGTCCAGATGAGAATGAAGCTCTAAGTGAGCTCAACCTTTTTCTCCAAAGGAGTAGGGTAGAGAAATCAATGGATCTTAGTGTTTTAGAAGAGTGAAGGTGAGTTTTAGGGAGAGAAAGAGAGATTTAGGATTTTTAGAAAGTTTAGAGAGAGGGTGAAATGAAAAAGTGATGTAAAAAGTAATTTTTACGAATTGATATATGCGTAGACCGCTCGAGCGTAATACAAAAAAGATGTGACTGCTCGAGCACAAGAAGTTGTCACTTAAGAGTGAAATATGAACTCCCAGCAGTTTTACAAACAAAAGGCAAATGCTTGAGCGCAATAAGGGCCGCTCGAGCCAAGACCGCTCGAGTGCAAGAAGCTTAGCTCGAGTAAAGAATACCAATTCCTAGTAGTTTTGAAAACCTACAAAAGTACTGAGAATTCACAAAGACCGCTCGAGTGTAAAAAGTTATGCTCGAGCGTAGGAGCAAAATTCTAAGCAACAATAGTTTGAAAAACAAACTAACAACCTGTTTCCAACACAACCAACACAACCCAAAAGCCAAACTTAAAGAGGTAAAAGGGGAAACAAGACATGAATAACTATATAAGACAATGAAACCTGGATCCAAAACATGCCATGGGTCGGGTCTAAACTAGAGGCGCTATAACCTCCCCCCTCCTTAAGGAATTTCGTCCCCAAAATTAAAACCAAACATTAAAACCAAGTTTAAACCAATTAAAACAATGATAATCAACTAATCTCATTACCATGACCCATCCACCGGTCATTCATTCATATCAACATGATAAGCAAGTTCTCAATACTGAATATACAATTCACATTTCCAAACCGTATACAATGTTTACATTACATTAACACAACAAAACTCTTAATACATGCTCAAGTACCAACAAATAGGTCCGAATACTTCTTACAAACTTCTTACTCATGTTCGCAAGTTGCTTCCTCAACCACGTGATGTTTTCATAACACTTTTACCAAAGGAATTGTCATGCCTTGCAAGACATGGCCTCGAGTGTCTAAGACTCTCACCGGTCTCTCCTCATACGGAGGCATCCTTATCTACCTCTAACTCGGTCCAATCCAACACGTGCGATGGATCCGGCTTATACATCTGAAGCATACAGATATGAAACACGTCATGAACCTTAGAAAGCTGTGGCGGCAAGGCCAAGCGATAAGCTGCCTCTCCAATCTATTCTAGGATCTCAAAAGGCCCAATAAATCTAGGAGATAACTTCCCACTTTTCCCAAACCTCATCAAACCCCGTCTAGGTGATATTTTCAAGGAGACATGATCTCCTACCTCAAAGGATAATGGCCTCCTCCTATGGTCGGCATAGCTCTTCTGATGACTTTGAGCCGTAACCAACCTCTTACAGATAAGTGCAATTTTATTTGTCATTTTCCGCACTAACTCTGAACCCAACATTGGTGCATCACTCACCTCGGCCCAACACACAGGGGATCTACACGGTCGGCCATCCAAGGCCTCAAACCGTGTCATGCCAATACTCAACTGGAAACTGTTATTACAGACAAACTCCACCAAAGGCAAGTGCCTCTCCCACAACCCCTTAAAGTCAAGGACACAACCTCGAAGCATATCCTCAAGGATCTGAATAGTACGCTCTAGCTGCCCGTCAGTCTGAGGATGATAACAATACTAAAAGTCAACCTTGTGTCCAAGGCATTTTGCAGGCTCTGCCATAACCGAGCTGTAAAATGTGGATCTCTATCCAAAACAATCGTTACAGGGACCCAGTGCAACCTCACTATGTCTCTAACGTAGAGGTAAGGTGGATAATCTACCGAGTCACTTGTGAGTATGGGTACAAAGTGTGCTGACTTGGTCAATCGATCAACTACCGTCCAAATGGTGTCATTACCCTGTTGAGTCCTTGAAAGACCCACAACAAAATCCATTATGACATGCTCTCACTTCCACTCGACTATAGGCAAGGGTTGCAACAAACCTACTAGCCTCTGGTGCTTGGCATTCACTTGTTGACAAGTAAGACACCTTGACATAAACACAGCTACATCCTTTTTCATTCCTTTCCACCAAAACTGGTAGCTAAAGTCGTGATACATCTTTGTGCCTCTAGGGTGCACAGCAAGGCGTGAGTGGTGAAACTTTTAGAACACTTCCTCTCGACAAGACTCCGACATGAAAAGACGATCAAGGTATCTAACACTCGAGTCAAAGTACACATTCAAGCCTCTTTCTACATTCCCGCTAGAGATCTTCTCTCCAAGGGTTTCAATCTTAAGGTGACCCCTTTGCGCCTCTATAAGTCAGCTCACAAGTGTAGCTTGTGAAACTATTGAAAACAAAGTTGCCGACTCAATAGACTCGCCAAGATGCAAGTCAAACTCGCCAATAGCGCCCAACATCTCCCATTCCCCGAATGACCATACTAGCTACGCTGCCAATAGATTTCCTACTCAAGGCATCGACCACAACATTGGCCTTCCCCGGATGATAATGTAACTCAAAGTCATAATCTTCTATAAACTCCATCCACCTTCTCTGTCTTAAATTCAAGTTTTTGTATGTAAACAGATATTTCAAACTCTTGTGATCAGCAAATACTTCAATCTTCTCACCATACAAAAAATGCCTCCAAATCTTCAAGGCAAAGATCACTGCTGTTAACTCTAGGTCATGAGTAGGGTAGTTCCTCTCATGTGTTTTCAACTGCAGCGAGCCATAAGCTACTACTTTTCCTCTTGCATTAATACACAACCCAAACCTTCCCGCAAAGCATCATAATACACCAAATAGCCTAAGCCCCTCTCTGGAATAATCAATACTATAGTAGTGGTAAGTCTAACCTTAAGCTCTTGAAATGACTTCTCGCAGGTCTTCCTCCATACAAACTTAATTCCTTTCCTCGTCAGTCTAGTCAATGGTAAAGCTAATCTAGAGAAATCTTTCACAAACCAACGGTAATACCCGACCAACCCCATGAAACTAAGGATCTCAAAGGCATTCTTAGGTTGTTCCCAATCTTGTACGGCTTCTATCTTAGATGAATCTATAGTCACTCCTTCCCGGGATACTATGTGGCCTAAGAACTTAACTTCTTTCAACCAGAATTCACACTTCCCAAACTTAGCATACAATTTATGGGCTCTAAGCAACTCAAATACAACTCGTAGGTGTTCCTCATGTTCCTCCTCGGAGGGTGAGTAGATCAAGATGTCGTCTACAAAGATGACCACAAAGCGGTCTAAGGACTCACAAAAGATTCGGTTCATCAAGTCCATAAACATAGTTGGTGCATTGTTTAGCCCAAAAGGCATCACTAGGAACTCATAATGGCCATACCGTATACGAAATGTCATTTTCTGGATATCCTCCTCTCTTACCCTCAACTGGTGGTAACCCGACCTCAAGCCTATCTTAGTGAAACAATAGGGCCCCTTCAACTGGTCAAACAAATCATCTATGTATGGCATTTGGATACTTGTTCTTAACAGTTACCTTGTTCAACTTCCGATAATCAATCGTAATGCACCATCTTTCTTCTTGGCAAAGAGAGTCGGTGCTCCCCCAAGGCGAAGTACTAGGGCGAATAAAACCCTTATCTAATAATTCCTGGAGTTGAATCTTCAACTCACTCAACTCGGCAGGTGCAAACCTATACGGTGCCATAGAAATCGGTGCCATGCTAGGCACTAACTCAATAGAGAACTCGATCTCACGATGAGGTGGTAAACTAGTGAGATCCTTATAAAAAACATTTGATATTCGCAAACTACCCTTGGCAAATCAACTCAAACTTCATCACACTCACTTCCCAAGAAGTTTACAAGAAGACAACTAAGCTCACTCTGACCACGAGGATCATACACAAGTGATAAAACTTTATCAGCTTTGTCGCCCATGAAATAAAAACAATCACCACTCAAGGTACATACAGTAACCCTCTGACAGTAACAATCTATAATAGCCCGATACGATGACAACCAATCCATACCCAATATAGCATCAAAGCTCGATATGTCAATCAACACAAATGCAAAAGGAAGTCGGCGACCGACAACCTCTATGTCACAACCTTGACACCTTGGTTCCAAAGTAATCTCACCACCAATAGGTGACTCTACACTTAGTGGAGATGCTAACCGAGCCAATTCTAACCCCAAAGCCGATACAAATGCAGATGAAATAAAATACTGGGATGTACTCGTATCAATCAACATATTGGCAATAGAATTGTATAACAAGAAAGTACCTCTCACTACCGAAGGCGCTGGTACTAGGTCTGGCACGGTAACTGCATACACACGTCCTGTAGATCTCTACTCCACCTGCTCACCCCTCGGAGCATAAGTCTGATGTACTGACTGAGCCGAAGAGGCTCCCTGATTAGCCTTCGAGGCCTGTGCTGACTGTGTAGGCTGGTGGCTCTGTGTCTGACTCGAACCAGACGCACCAGTTGTATAACCTAATTGAGGAAAAAACCTCTTCAAGTGTCTTGCCTACCCACACTGATAACAGGTGAGGGGATGCCCTCTTCCCTAACTCTGGCTCTAACAACGAGCCACAGATGAAACAGACTGTTGCCCCTCCCTTTTGCGGGCAAGCTAGAGACTTGTGGCCCAACTGACCACACTTAAAGCAAGTGAAATCTCCCTGACCACTTCTCCCAGAACCCGAACTCAGTACTGGAAAAGTGGACCTCGACTGAGCTCCTTGGGATTGATGTAGGGTAGAAACCCTCTGCCTCCTACTATCCTCCTCAACATCCTGACTCCTCTTGGAGCCCATCATCTACTACTCCTCCATTTACATCACGGTCTGAAGATGAGCCGCCAATTCTACAAGTTGCTTATAACCTCTAATCATTGAATTGGCTACCTCGAAAAGAAGCCTAGTCCTCAACATTTTCTCAAACTTCATATAACGGCGCTCCTTTGTCGCCATCAACTCTGGTGCAAACTTGGAAAGGCTAGTAAAGGTTGCCTCAAACTCGGCTACAAGCATGTTGAGCAGCTTGAGCTTTGAGAATTGCTCCCTCAATTTCTTCCTAACCGTGGGAGGTAAAAACTTGTCTTGGAAGGCGTTGACAAAAGCCTCCCAAGTCACTCCAATGTTCCCACGCGCATACTTACACCATTGGCCCGCATCTCCCTTTAGTTGGAAGGATGCCAAGGTCACTGTCAATCTGTTGTCCTCAATGTCAAGCATCTCAAACATCTTCACTATCTACTCTAACCACTCATCCGCCTTCAGTGGCTCTATAGGGTCACCCAAAACTCATCCGGATTCGACCGGAAGAACTCTCGCTTCAGAAAAGACAGCCATGTCTCAGCAACATAAGCCTGGACTTGATTCTCAGCTCTGAGAATGTCCATGAATTCCCTCAAAGCCCCGACCATCTCACCGGCCAAAACTTTCATGGCCTACTAGCCAACTGGTTCGGCTACATTGGCCTGACCAACCCTCTCCTCTTGCACCGGAATTTCATCCAGTAAAGGCACCTCATGCCTTCTAGGCCTACCACGCCTACCACCACTATGACCACGTCTTGACATCCTAATGAAGGTAATAAAATAGATTACCACATTTACAAATGTGAAGCTAACTCACTCGTGTTCTAATATGGTGGAAAATAGTAATTCACTCCACATAAGTAGTCACATAAACACATACAAATTTCCTTCCTAGATAATGACGGTCTCGCGGCGTTACTAGAGTTCCAATTAGAAACAACAGTGATCAGGTGCTCTTCTAATAGGCCTTCTAGAAACTTGTAGACCTAATCAATATCCTAGAAATTAAATCTCATACTTATATAATCACATAAGCATGTTATCACATAGCATACCATACATACAAATGTCTCTATCGAGCGAGACAAACGCACTATGGTAATAACCACTTCACACGTACCCAAAGTATTCAAACCCGGTACGTTCGGATACTAAGTTGTAACGCCCCGAAATAAACACAAGATACCCATCTCAAAACATCCAATAAATAGCAGCACAAATGAATTAATAAGCTTTCATTGATCAAAGTTTGATATACAAAAGGTAACACATGCAATATACATTTATAAATAGTACATCCTGAATCTACAGCACGTGTTACAAGATAGTGAAAAGAAATGAAAACTAAATAAATAATCATATGCCTTAAAGACTTATATCTTTCTAAGTCAATGCTAGGGTACATCAAAAGTGAGTCTTAAGCTCAATATAGATAAAGCCCTAGGTTTGTACAAAATTAAACACAAAATAAACAACAATGAGCCTTCAACTCCACAGGCTAAGTCCTTGGTAGAGGCATATCACCAGCACCTGAAAATGGTTTTTTGCACATAGGATGAGCCAAAGCCTAGTAGAAACACTACAACACAATGTATAAATCTTAACAAATTTATGCGTATACAATGCCAGTGCCAAAATATTTATATCATTTTTCAAAAACCATGCTATGCCAGGTTTATATCACAATTCTTAAAATCATGTCCTTTACAATAGAAAGACAGGAGGAATTCTCAAACCAACACAACCTTTTACGGAAATTTCATCAGCAAGAAACCGTCAAATAGGACCCATATAAACGTAGCCTATACAAGCACTACTATTTCTATTTTACGGATATTTCGTCTGCGAGAATCAGTACCCATGTATACGTGCATTTTTTGGGACTTTCACCCTGGACACATAGGCCAACTTAATTTGCTGATACACACCTCTTTCCCACGTTCACCCATTTTTTCTCAAAATTATACACATTTTCAAAATATTAAATACGCAACAATGTTCAATACATATGGATGAGAAATTAGTTTTAATTCACTTAATTCTCGTGCAATTTCTACAACACTCATAGCTATCCTCCACCAAGAGCCCAAAATAGATATTTCTAAACAGAATAATAAATTTTATTAAAGATACACTTTTTCAAAATCTCAAATGGGAGTGATAATATATATCCAACTCCGCCATCATCATCAACAATACTTCAATTTCATAATTCTCAACATCAATTCCACTTTCTCTTTACAATCTCAAACATTCACATTTTAGGGCAAAATCTATTTCTCTTTGAAAATCAATTTCAATGTAGGAAATAGCTCATTTCAACATATATCAATTCCAATTTAATAACCACAACTATTTTCAAGAAACCATTTGAAAACCCCTCTTTTACATTTTAATTCCAAACCCTAGGTTTTTGACAAAAACCCCCAAAACCACCATAATCGTTTGAAATAGCAAATAGCTAAGGTAAAACTCATATAAGAATGTGAAAGATCCTTATCTCGAAGCTAAAAGACCAAGGAGAGAGTGAAGAAACTTCAACGACACCGAAACCCAACTTTGTTCGGATGAAAATGAAGCTCTAAGTGAGCTCTACATATTTCTGCAAGGGAGTAGGGTAGAGAAATCAATGAATCTAGGTGTTTTAGAAGAGAGAATGTGTGTTTTAGAGAGAGAGAGAGAGAGAGAGAGAGAGAGAGAGTGTGTGTGTGTGTGTATAGATCAAGGGTTTTTAAAAAGTTTAGAAAGAGAGTGAAATGAAAAAGTGATGTAAAAAGTGACTTTTACGGATTGATATATGCGCAGACTGCTCGAGCACAAGGATTGACACTCGAGCATAAGACACAAAAGATGTGACCGCTTGAGCACAAGAAGTCGTCGTTCGATCGTGAAATACGAGCTCCCAATAGTTTTACAAACATAAGGCAAACGCTCGAGCGCAATAAGGGCCGCTCGAGCCAAGATCGCTCGAGTGAAGAATACCAATTCCCAATAGTTTTGTAGACCTACAAAAGTATTGAGAGTTCACAAAGACCGCTCGAGTGCAAGAAGTTACGTTCGAGCGTAGGAGGCAAAATTCTGGGCAACAACAATTTGAAAAACAAGCTACCAACTTGTTCCCCACAAAACCAACACAATCCAAAAGCCAAACTCAAAGAGGTAAAAGGGAAAACAAGACATGGATAACTATACAAGACAATGAAACCTAGTCCAAAATATACCATGTGTCGGGTCTAAACCAGAGACGCTATAAGGTGGAACCGCTTCCTATGAGTTTAAGGGTGACTCTAGAGCACTCATGAAACATGATATAGAGATAAAACCAATCCACTTGTCGATTTTTTAAATTATTTAAAGAGAATGAAATTTATGTGTGAAATGTGCGCAATGATTGATTCGTGCTTATGAGTTAGTTGGGCAAAAAATTCGTCGAGACATCTTACAAGTGAAAGTGTTGAAGCACAACCATCATAGATATGATAACAGGAAAGATAAAAATTGACTATTGAGAAGGACTTTATACACTAAAAATTGTTCTCCATCAGCCATTAGAGAATTATGTGAAGGGAAATTTCTAAAATAACATAAACAAAATCAATATATTGATTATCCTAAATAAAAAATAGCAAAACTAAAAATAAAAACAAAAACAAAGTCTCCAAAGACCCAATCAATATAACCATCTTGCGCTTATCTCTCACTCTGGAACTATCCCTCGCTCATTATTGGAATCTGCCATTTTTCGTGTGATCGTTGTCAATGGCATCGGCCTCGGGGAAATATTTTGAGTTCCTACTCCCCAGTTGATAGACTCAAATGTAAAAACTCTCTCTCTCTCTCAACTTGTTTTTCTTATTCACAATTCAACATACAATGGTTGTTAAAGTTAGAGTTTTGATTGTTGAAATTCATTTAAATATACAAGGATAGTGGAGGGTTTTCTTTTGGATTGTGCTTACTTTATTCAGTATTGTTACATGCACTAATTAATGTATTAATTAGTGTACCAATTGATGATGTGGCACAATTTAAGATATTTTTGGTATTTGTAATGTAATTAATGAGTGAGGTCAATAATAATTTTATAACTAGTTTTGGTACACTACTTAGTACACTAATTGGTACATATAGCATTATTCTACTTTATTTATTTGGGATTTTAGTTTAATTTTTGAATAAACTACGCTTACACCTTATGAGATTTGGATTTAATATTTATCACTTTCTATGTTTGGAAAATTACATTGATCCTCTTGTTCTTGTAATTATTGAGACAAAATTAATGTTTGTATAAAAAAAGATATTGAATTCATATACCTTTTTTTTTTTCCTCCTTTGCTTTACCTTTTTTTTTTCAATGTAATTTTTTTATCAAGAGTTGTTACCTATTATATAAACAGGAGGGTTTTGTGAAATGAAATTATTAATCACAAGAGTTGAAATATAATTTCTACACCATCAAGTGGTGAGATGTAATCAAACCAAACTCTAAGGGTGTCAGTGTAATTTACCCTTAATTTTTTTTACTTCATCTTTTTCTAACACTCTAAGTAAGTTTGGAAACTCCCTATAATAATTAAAAAGTTATTAAAAAAAGACAAAAAAAATTTAAAAATTTTATTTTCTCTTTATTTTTTGAATTTTTATTTTTTTGTAAAAATTTATAAATCATTCCAAACATAAATTTTTTTTTTCACCAAATATTTTAATCAAAAAATCAAAATGTTAGTATTAAAATAGTCTATTTCCAAACTAACCCTCCGTTTAAATGGAGGGATTTGGTGAGGGGAAAAAAATGATTTTGAATGATTATTATTTAAATGATTAAGTAGGTGAGAAATGATAAAAAAAAAATAGTAAAACAAGAACTCTTATTAGAACTGTGTTTTATTTTTCATAAAAAATAATACTCCCTCCGTCCCAAAATAATAGTCCCTTTTGGGGAATCCAACTTTTTTTGGTAGTACAATTATTGTACTTTAAAAAAGTTGATTTTCCAAATTTACCCTTTGATAGTACATTTTTTTGGAAATATCAATGTCATAATTGTACTTTTTATATTATTTATGAATTTAAAAGAAGGGCAAAATAGGAAATTTATATTATTTTTGTACTTGATTTTTGAAGAGGGACTAATATTTTGGGACTATGAAAAATAGAATAAGGGACTAATATTATGGGACGGAGGGAGTAAGATTTTGTAATAAAAAAAAAATACGTAACGAAACTTTTTTAAAACATCAAAATTATTCTTTAAAAAAAATAAAATAAAATATTCCAATCTTTATCCTAGGTTTAACATATAACTATTTCGCTACGCTATTGCAGACAGTCCAACTATTGATTGCAAGACTCTGGCGTTCCTTTATGCCGGAGAACTTCCCTCTACTCACCAGGTTTTTGCTTTTTTGATTCAATAAACTTTTTATAACTATATATCTACATATTATATTTGAACAAACAGAGTGCTGCAAGGTTTATATTGACCCAATCAATATAACTATCTTGCGCTTATCTCTCACTCTGGAACTATCTCTCACTCATTACTGGAATCTGTCATTTTTCATGTGATCGTTGTCAACGGCACTGGCCTCCGGGAAATATTCTGAGTTCCTACTCCCCAATAGATAGACTCAAATGTAAAAACTCTCTCTCTCTCTCTCTCTCAACTTGTTTTTCTTATTCACAATTCAACATACAATGGTTGTTAAAGTTATTTTGTAACGCTCTCAAAATAACAACAATAAACCCATCTAATAAGACATACATTTACATATAAACTAACCACATTCTTTCATTCATTAGAGTTCCATTACATAAGTATTACATGTTAACCTCATAACAAAATGCCCTACGGGCTTACAGCTTTCCAAGTTAACACTTGGATACAACAAAGAGTTCTAACTCGTTTACACATTAAGCCCTTGGCTTGAAATTACATGTAATACATCAAAAGTAAAACGACAAAACTATGCCCGCCACTAGCCTCCCAGCTATGTCCTTGGAGGTGGCATGCTTCCTGTACCTGAAAATGATATTCCCATATAGGGTGAGCCACAGCCCAGTAGAAATACACTAAACCAACCATGGACAATGGCTAAAACATTAGCAATTGATAGTTGGTCAACACTGATACAATCACATAAATTACATATTTATGTCAACGACTTACAAGTCCCAATTACTTTTCATTTTCCCTTTTCAATAGATAAGCATGCTAGCTCTATTATCATTTCCACAGATATGTATAAAAACTATATCTCACATTCTCAACAGATATGTATATCAACAATATCCACAGATAAGCATACAAGCTGTATCCACATTCTACAACAGATATGTATATCAATAATATCCACAGATAAGCATACAAGCTGTATCCACACTCTACAACAGATATGTATATCAATAATATCCACAGATAAGCATACAAGCTGTATCCACACTTCACAAAGATAAGCATATGAGCTCTATCTTCACTTCTCTAGACAAGCATATGAGCTCTGTCTACGGAGTTCATCCCCTATCTCCTCCCAATACCTATCCGGTTTAGAGGTACATCCCCTATCTTCCCCTAAACCGCGGAGTACATCCCCTATCTCCTCCTCTACACATAACGTATATAAACACATTGGTTCTATATACAATCACACAATACATACAATTAATGTATTCTATCAACTGTCAAGTTCCATGACACATTCCATTGATTAGTTTCCGTTTACTTAATCATCATGCATTGTCTACAACAATCACGACTATCCTCCACCGATAGCCCAAAGCAGTTATTTCTAAAACAGAAAATAAATGCACAAATGGATGTTCAATCAACATTTCATTTCCTCATTTCTCACCAATTAATTATCCCAATTAATTAAACAATGTAATTAGGCCATTTTCCATAATTACCATTTCAACCCTTAGGTCCCATTTTCATCAATGATTCAACAATCATTCCATTTTTTCATGCCTAACATGCATCTAGGTTTATTATGAATCAAACCCCAACTTTTGTATAATTGCACAAAAGCCCCAAACTTTCACAAAATTACCAAACCAAGCTCAACATCTCAAAATACCAAAATTCAAAGACAAAACCCATAGAGAGGAGTAGGATATCCCTACCTTGAAGTTTTAGCCCAAAAGGAGATGAAGACTCCAAGATCAACTTGCTCCAAATCCAAACTTTTTCAGATTAAGTCGAAGCTCTCAACACCCTCTATCTTTTTAACAAAGGCCCTAGGCTAGATTCACACCCTAGGGAGATCAAATCTTAGAGAGAGTGTAAGTTTAGGAAGAGTGAGTGTCGAATTTAGGTTTTGCTCAAAGAAAGGGACTGAAAAAGTGATGTTTAAGACGCTGCTGTCCGCTGATATAAAACACTCTCGCTCGAGCGAAGGATTGGTCGCTCGAGCGACCAGAAACAGAAAACTCTCGCTCGAGCTAAGAAGTTCTCGATCGAGCGAAGAAAAACCCAGACCGCTCGAGCCACGAAAAGCTCGCTCGAGCCAGAAACTACAACTCTCAGGTCCAGAACCAGGTGCAACACAACTCTCGCTCGAGCGACATACTCCTCGCTCGAGCGAAGGACCAAAAATCTGGGCAGCAACACTAGGCTCCCAAACGCAACCAACCTGAAACAAACCTGCCCAACGCATCTTATAACTCAATATACAAAGTAAAGAGGATGCAAACTAGAAAATAAACAACTACCAACATCCACGGACACATGTCCGGATCACTGTACAACAAGGGTAAACCCGGGATCGCTATAACCTCCCCCCCTTAAAGAATTTCGTCCCCGAAATTAAGTACAAGTTTTCAAAAACAAGTTTTTTTTTTTTTTTAAACAATGTTACACTTGAACATTCAACAATTCGACCCATTACCGGTCATCCCATCCCTTTAACAAGAGACATATCACAATATGTAAACAACATATGTATTATTAACATGCACCAACATTATGCACTAACTTTCCAATGTCAACAATATATTCAACATATATAGTGTTACATCCAACTACCATATGAGGCAAGTTCCAAAACATGCTTCCAATAATCAAAACATTCTCAATGTTTTACAACTTAAGACATATATAAAAGCTCTTAAGTTCAACATAATGTAAAATTTAAATACAAGATCACACATCAACAAACAAGTCCGGATATTTCTCACGGACTTCCAACTCACGTTCCCAAGTGGCTTCCTCCACTCCGTGATGTTTCCACAAGACTTTCACCAAAGGAATGGTCTTGCCACGCAGGACCTGATCCCGCCTATCCAAGACCCGAACCGGTCTCTCCTCATACGAGGCATCCTCATCTACCTCTAAATCGCTCCAATCCAGCACATGTGATGGATCTGGCTCATACTTCCGAAGCATACTCACATGAAACACGTCATGCACTCCGGACAACTGCGGCGGTAAGGCTAACCGATAAGCAACCTCACCTATCTTCTCAAGGATCTCAAAAGGACCAATAAACCGAGGGGATAACTTCTCACTCTTCCCAAACCTCATCAGGCCTCGCCTAGGTGATATTTTCAGAAAGACATGATCACCTACCTCAAACGCCAAAGGCCTCCTCCTACGGTCGGCATAACTCTTTTGTCGACTCTGGGCTGTAACAAGCCTCCTACGGATAAGCTCAACTTTCTCCGTCGTCTCCCTAACCAACTCCGGACCCAACAAAGGTGCATCACCCACCTCGGCCCAACAAACTGGAGACCTACACGGTCGGCCATACAAGGCCTCAAACGGTGCCATACCGATGCTAGACTGAAAACTATTGTTGTAGGCAAACTCTACCAATGGCAAGTGCTTCTCCCACGTCCCACTGAAGTCCAGGACACAACCCCGAAGCATATCCTCGAGGATCTGAATAGTACGCTCGGACTGTCCGTCAGTCTGAGGATGATAAGCCGTACTAAAGGTCAACTTAGTGCCCAGTGCACTCTGCAAACTCTGCCACAACCTAGCAGTAAAACGAGGATCTCTATCTGAGACGATCGTCACTGGGACCCCGTGCAATCTCACTACATCCCGAATATACAAATCGGCAAGATGATCTACCGAATCTCTCACGCGCATAGGAATAAAGTGCGCCGACTTAGTCAACCGGTCTACAACCACCCAAATAGCATCACTACCCCGCTGAGTCCTCGGAAGACCTGCAACGAAGTCCATAGTGACATGCTCCCACTTCCACTCGGCAATAGGCAAGGGTTGCAACAAACCCGCTGCCCTCTGATGCTCGGCCTTCACTTGCTGGCAAGTAAGGCACTTCGATACGAAAACAGCCACATCTCTTTTCATACCCCGCCACCAAAAATGGCGACCCAAATCCTGATACATCTTAGTACCTCCCGGATGCACCGCAAGGCGCGAATGGTGAAACTCTCGGAGTACCTCCTCTCGGCAAGCCTCCGGTACAAACAAACGGTCTCGGTATCTCACACTCAGGTCGGGATACACCGTCAAACCCTTCTCAACTTTCCCACTGGAGATCTTCTCTCGGAGGGATTCTACCTCAAGGTCACCTCTCTGTGCCTCTAACACTCTAATCACAAGTGTAGGCTGCGCAACAACAGAAAACAAGGCCGCAGCCTCGACAGATTCGCCCAGTAGCAAATCAAACTCGCCCAGTGCTCCCAACATCTCCCATTCCCGGATGGCCATACAAGCTACATCACTAATGGTTTTCCTACTAAGGGCATCGGCCACAACATTGGCCTTTCCCGGATGATAGTGCAACTCAAAATCATAATCCTCGATGAACTCCATCCATCTCCTCTGCCTCAAATTCAAGTCTCTCTGGGTAAACAGATACTTCAAACTCTTATGATCCGAGAATACCTCGAACCTCTCACCATAAAGGTAGTGCCTCCAGATTTTCAAGGCAAAGATCACTGCTGCTAACTCTAGGTCGTGAGTAGGGTAATTCTTCTCGTGTATTTTCAACTGACGTGAGCCATAAGCTACCACTTTCCCCTCTTGCATCAACACACAACCCAAACCCTCTCGTGAGGCATCACAATAAACCGCATAACCCAACCCTCTCTCCGGAATAATCAATACCGGAGCGGTGGTCAATCTAACTTTCAGCTCTTGGAACGACTTTTCACAAGTCTCACTCCACACAAACTTGACTCCCTTCCGAGTCAGTCTAGTCAACGGTGACGCTAACCTGGAGAAATCTTTCACAAACCGACGGTAATACCCAGCCAATCCCAGAAAACTGCGGATCTCAAACACACTCTTAGGCTGTGCCCAATCTTGCACTGCCTCAACCTTGGATGTATCAACAGACACTCCTTCCCCGGATACCACGTGGCCTAAGAATTTGACTTCCCTCAGCCAGAACTCACACTTCCCAAACTTGGCATACAGCCTATGGGCTCTAAGTAACTCAAGCACCACTCTCAAGTGTGCCTCGTGCTCCTCCTCAGAAGACGAATAGATAAGGATATCGTCCACGAAAACAACCACAAATCGGTCTAAGAACTCCCGGAAAATCCGGTTCATCAAGTCCATAAAGACTGCCGGTGCATTGGTAAGTCCGAATGGCATCACCAAAAACTCATAATGGCCATACCGCGTACGGAATGCCGTCTTAGGAATATCTTCCTCCCTGACCCTCAACTGATGGTAACCCGATCTCAAGTCTATCTTAGAGAAACAACGGGAACCCTTCAACTGGTCAAACAAATCATCTATACGGGGCATAGGGTACTTATTTTTAACCGTAGCCCGATTCAACTTCCGGTAGTCTATACACAATCTCAAGGCACCATCTTTCTTTTTAACAAAGAGTGCCGGTGCTCCCCACGGTGAAACACTAGGGCGAACAAAGCCCTTATCGAGCAATTCCTGGAGCTGAACTTTCAACTCAACCAACTCTGCTGGAGCAAAACGGTAAGGTGCCATAGAAATCGGCGCCGTACTAGGCACTAAATCAATAGAGAACTCTATCTCTCGGTGAGGTGGCAAACTAACAAGATCTTCGGGAAAGACATCCGAATACTCACAAACCACCCTCGGTAACACAACCTGGGTCTCACCACTCTCACCACTCTCAAAGCTGGCAAGTAGACTACTAAGCTCACTTCGCCCTCGCGAGTCATACCCCGGTGGCAAAACACTACCAACCCGGTCTCCCAAGAAATGGAACCACTCCCCGCTCAAGGTACATAACGTGACCCTCTGGCGGTAGCAATCAATAACAGCCCGGTATGACGATAGCCAGTCCATACCCAAAATAACATCAAAACCCTTCATGGGCATGACAACAAACGGAAAAGGAAGCCTATAATCGGCGACCTCAATATCACATCCTCTAATACCCTGTTTCAGGATCAACTCACCGCCCAAAGGCGATACCACACAAATAGGAGATGCTAACTGTGCTAACTCCAATTCCAAAACAGATGCAAATGCAGCAGATACAAAAGAATGAGATGCACCCGTGTCTATCAACACATTAGCAACCGAGTTGCAAAACAGAAAAGTACCTCTCACTACTGATGGAGCTGGTACTAAATCCTGCGCGGTAACAGCATACACGCGCCCCGTAGGCCCCTGGTCTACCTGCTCACCTCTCGGAGCAAAAGACTGCTGCACAGACTGGGATGACGAAGCTCCCGGATTGGCCCTCGAGGCCTGCACAGACTGAGCTGGCTGAAAACCCTGCGTCTGCCTAGAACCAGACGCTCCCGAAGTGGCACTCAACTGTGGGCAAAACCTCTTCATGTGCCCAGGTTGTCCACACTGATAACAAGTCAAGAGCTGCCCCCTGCCCAAACTCTGACTCGGCGGTCTAGCTGAAGAAGAAGCAGCTTTCTGACCCCCACCCTTCTGCGGGCAAACCGAAACCTTGTGACCCAGCTGGCCACACTTGTAACAAGTGAATTCTCCCTGACTGCCTCTCCCCGAGCCTACACTAGGCACTGGAAAGGTCGATCTAGAGACTGCACCCTGAGACTGCTGAGGGTTATTACCCTTCTGTCTCCTGCCATCACTCTGACTATCCTGGCTCCTCTTGGAGCCTCTCTGACCCTCATCCTCCTCCTGCATCATAAGCTCCATATGAGCTGCAGCATCCACTAGGTGTCTATAGTCTCGAATATAAGACCCACCAACTCTCAACTTGAGGCCCCGCCTCAACTTCCGCTCAAACTCATAGCAACGGCGTTCCTCAGACGCCACCAGTTCAGGTGCAAACCTAGACAGACTGGTAAAAGTAGCCTCAAACTCGGCCACTGACAAGCCCTGCTGATTAAGCCGACTAAACTGATCTCTCAGCTTCTCCCTTGCTACTGCAGACAAAAACCTCTCCTGAAAAGCATTTATAAACGCCTCCCAAGTACCACCAACACGAGCTTTCTCGTACTTCCACCATTGACCCGCATCTCCCTTCAGCTGGAAGGATGCCAAGGTCACTTTCAGTGCTCCGTCCTCGATGCCAAGCATCTCAAACGTCTTCGTTGTCTGTTCGAGCCATTCATCTGCCTTAAGCGGCTCTTTAGGATCCCCGATAAACTCGTCCGGATTACACCGGAAGAACTCCCTCTTCAAGAAAGAAGGCCCTGCCTCAGCTGCCTGATTCCCAGCTCTAAGAATACCCAAAGCTCCTGCTATCTCTCTGGCCAAGGCACCCATAGCCTGCTGACCCACTGGCTCGGCCACATTGGCCTGCCCAACTCCCTCCTACACTGCCGGAATCTCACCCGGTAACGGTACTTCCTGCCTCGCAGGTCTACCACGCCTAGCTCCTCTTCCTCGTCCTGACATCCTAATAAAGGCAACACAGAACGTTAGCACATTCATAAGTGTGCCGAAACTAAACACTCACGTCCTAATGCATGGACAACTGTAATTCACTCCACATAAGCACATAAACACATAAGCACTTACGAATTTCATTTCCGGATAATGATAGTCCCGAGACGTTACTAGAGTTCCGGTTAGAAACAGCATTGATCAAGTGCTTTTCCAACAAGACTCCCAGAAACTCAAGGATCCAATCAATATCCTAGAAATTAAATCCCATACCCACATAGTCACATAAGCATGTTATCAAATAAACACATAGCATATGGTACTACATCTACGTCTCTATCAAACGAGACAAACCCATTGTGATCCTAATCACTTCCCACGTACCCAAAGTATTCGAACCCGGTACGCTCTGATACCAAGTTGTAACGCCCTCAAAATAACAACAATAAACCCATCTAATAAGACATACATTTACATATAAACTAACCACATTCTTTCATTCATTAGAGTTCCATTACATAAGTATTACATGTTAACCTCATAACAAAATGCCCTACGGGCTTACAGCTTTCCAAGTTAACACTTGGATACAACAAAGAGTTCTAACTCGTTTACACATTAAGCCCTTGGCTTGAAATTACATGTAATACATCAAAAGTAAAACGACAAAACTATGCCCGCCACTAGCCTCCCAGCTATGTCCTTGGAGGTGGCATGCTTCCTGTACCTGAAAATGATATTCCCATATAGGGTGAGCCACAGCCCAGTAGAAATACACTAAACCAACCATGGACAATGGCTAAAACATTAGCAATTGATAGTTGGTCAACACTGATACAATCACATAAATTACATATTTATGTCAACGACTTACAAGTCCCAATTACTTTTCATTTTCCCTTTTCAATAGATAAGCATGCTAGCTCTATTATCATTTCCACAGATATGTATAAAAACTATATCTCACATTCTCAACAGATATGTATATCAACAATATCCACAGATAAGCATACAAGTTGTATCCACATTCTACAACAGATATGTATATCAATAATATCCACAGATAAGCATACAAGCTGTATCCACACTCTACAACAGATATGTATATCAATAATATCCACAGATAAGCATACAAGCTGTATCCACACTTCACAAAGATAAGCATATGAGCTCTATCTTCACTTCTCTAGACAAGCATATGAGCTCTGTCTACGGAGTTCATCCCCTATCTCCTCCCAATACCTATCCGGTTTAGAGGTACATCCCCTATCTTCCCCTAAACCGCGGAGTACATCCCCTATCTCCTCCTCTACACATAACGTATATAAACACATTGGTTCTATATACAATCACACAATACATACAATTAATGTATTCTATCAACTGTCAAGTTCCATGACACATTCCATTGATTAGTTTCCGTTTACTTAATCATCATGCATTGTCTACAACAATCACGACTATCCTCCACCGATAGCCCAAAGCAGTTATTTCTAAAACAGAAAATAAATGCACAAATGGATGTTCAATCAACATTTCATTTCCTCATTTCTCACCAATTAATTATCCCAATTAATTAAACAATGTAATTAGGCCATTTTCCATAATTACCATTTCAACCCTTAGGTCCCATTTTCATCAATGATTCAACAATCATTCCATTTTTTCATGCCTAACATGCATCTAGGTTTATTATGAATCAAACCCCAACTTTTGTATAATTGCACAAAAGCCCCAAACTTTCACAAAATTACCAAACCAAGCTCAACATCTCAAAATACCAAAATTCAAAGACAAAACCCATAGAGAGGAGTAGGATATCCCTACCTTGAAGTTTTAGCCCAAAAGGAGATGAAGACTCCAAGATCAACTTGCTCCAAATCCAAACTTTTTCAGATTAAGTCGAAGCTCTCAACACCCTCTATCTTTTTAACAAAGGCCCTAGGCTAGATTCACACCCTAGGGAGATCAAATCTTAGAGAGAGTGTAAGTTTAGGAAGAGTGAGTGTCGAATTTAGGTTTTGCTCAAAGAAAGGGACTGAAAAAGTGATGTTTAAGACGCTGCTGTCCGCTGATATAAAACACTCTCGCTCGAGCGAAGGATTGGTCGCTCGAGCGACCAGAAACAGAAAACTCTCGCTCGAGCTAAGAAGTTCTCGATCGAGCGAAGAAAAACCCAGACCGCTCGAGCCACGAAAAGCTCGCTCGAGCCAGAAACTACAACTCTCAGGTCCAGAACCAGGTGCAACACAACTCTCGCTCGAGCGACATTGTCACGACCCCAAACCGCCCCTAGTAGTTTGGTGCCGTGATGGCCAGTAATCCGTAATTACCGAAGGCCAACCTTTCAAAACTTAACACAATCAGAGTACGAATATAGGGGGCTCACAAATGCGGAAGCGATAAATCAATTACAAGCGGTCCATAAGAGCTGTGCGTAGATCAAAGCAATGCCGAACATTTCCAATCAACTTCACAATTTAAATACAACAAGGTACAAAAATACATGTTACATCTTGATCAAAAGGCTTCTCGAGCCGACATACACAAAATACAGCTAATACAAGTCAAGAAGCATGATTTTCAAGAATTCGCCGACATGCAAAACAGGGCATCGCCGACGTAAATACAAAGTAAGGCCGACAAATACACGAATCCAAAACAAGTATCCCAACGAACTAGGCGTCGCCGCCGTCCTGCTCATCACCTACATATATATAGAGGGGTGAGTACAAAACTCAGTGAATGGTACTAAAAATAAAGGTTTTACATGAATAAAGCCGAGGTCCTTCAAAACGAAACACACCAAAACTTTAGCAAGGCAAGTGATGAACCGTATTCATCGTCAAATATCGTAACATCGGCGAGACAAGGGATGAACCGTATTCATCATCAAATATCGTAACATCGGCGAGACAAGGGATGAACCGTATTCATCATCAAATATCGTAACATCGGCGAGACAAGGGATGAACCGTATTCATCATCAAATATCGTAACATCGGCGAGACAAGGGATGAACCGTATTCATCATCAAATATCGTAACATCGGCGAGACAAGGGATGAACCGTATTCATCATCAAATATCGTAACATCGGCGAGACAAGGGATGAACCGTATTCATCATCAAATAACAAAAGCTGTACGATCCGTAATCGTTTGGTCAAAAGTATTGCGAAAGTTTAGAGTCCTCCAATACAAGGGACTTGTGTTACTTAGGCCCGTAGCCCGATTTAACAAGGACCGTATCCTTTACACATAGTACTGCGAAAGTTTAGAGTCCTCCAGCACAAGGGACTTGTGTTACTTAGGCCCGTAGCCCGATTTAACAAGGACCGTATCCTTTCCAAAGATGGCATCAAAACAAGGAGTATACTTGACTCATCAAACAAGAGCTATTATTCATGCTATCAAATACTTTCGTCAAAACAAGCAAGCAAGATTTATCAAAACGAGTATAACATAGCTTTATCAATAATACCACTCACCTAGTTCTTCAGGTGTGGGCTCAAGCAAATATCAAGGACCTACAATCACATGGCAAGTCACATTCTCAAAGCAAGCTCTATATATACATGCAAATGATCTCGGCATTCTTGCCAGATCCAAGTCAAAGACAAAGCAAAACAAGCTGGGAGTTAAGTCACTGCTCCCGCTCATAAAACACACCGGGTACTGACCAGGACTAAGCCGAGGTACCGTTTAACAAAGCCAGGAAAAATCTGGGTTTTCCTTTGGAGAATATGAAGAACATGATCATTGAAAGATGGATGCAAGCTCACAACTTGTTACAAAAATCTGAGTTTCATGCCAAGAGTTCAAAATATATGGACCTAAGTACCCATTCAAGGAGGTCATGCAAGAACAAACACAAAACATGATTTTCGTTCCAAACTCTTCGATCAAAATGGGACTTTGTTCAAGAACACATGAAAAACCATTTTCTCTTTCTAAAACCAACTCCAAAACGATGCATGGCATGCAAAACAAAACCGATCATGCAATGCAGCTAGATATTCAGCAAGAGCAATCAAAGGAGATCAAGATTCTAACCTCAAAACTCGGATCTAACGGTTCAAGCCACAAAGATCAAGCTTGGAAGACAACTCTCACTCAAGAACTCTTCTTCCTCCTTTCTAGAGCTTCTCTCTCTAAAACAAAGATTTGAGACAAGAAATGATTTGTTTCAAGGTCCGTCGGCTGCCTTAACAAACAGCTCGGACACGCGGCATTACCGGGTTGGTTCAGCTCCAAAAAGGTGATTGATGGACAAGACAAGTCTCTGACAAAGCTTATGCAGCAAGCTCGGGTAAGACACATCGGCAACAAGACGACATCGGCTCAAAACAAGGATCCAGCAACGGGATGGAAAACATCGGCTAGGGAGGACGACACTTGACTAAGCTGTGCCACACCTTGGCCGGGGTGCGCCACATCTCGGCCTAGGCCATACCTGCCTGCGGACAAGGTTCAAGTACGAAACATCTCGGCAAAGAATGCCCGAGGTGAAGATGGGGTTGAACAAGATCTCAAGATGGTTCTAAGTACAAAGGGTCAAAGGCGGACTAAGCTCAAGACGATCTCGGCTACACACACATACTAAGCAAGGAACAAAATCATGCAAGCAACTTAAGCAAAATCAAGCCAAGATAAAACCTTTAAATTAACATAAGCGGCAAGACCATGCAAGAATGCACGCAAATATGGCAAGAGTAAGGTGAGGGTTGTTACATCCTACCCCCCTTAAAGAAGTTTGGTCCCCAAACTTAGATTACCTTGTTCCCAGAACAACTCCGGATAACGGGCTCTCATGTCCTCTTCCTTTTCCCACGTGGCTTCCGTGCCATAATGCTCCTTCCATTCGACCTTTACCATCGGTATCGATCTGTTCCTCAATTGCCTCACTTGTCGGTCAATAATTCTCATTGGCCTTTCTTCGTAGCCCAGATTCTCATTAACTGCGATTTCGGAATGATCAATTACATGCAGTGGATCTCGGATGTACTTTCTCAACATCGAAACATGAAACACATTGTGGACTTGGCTCAAATCTGGCGGCAAAGCAAGTCTGTAGGCAACGGGGTTAATTCTCTCAAGAATTTCAAATGGTCCAATATACCGAGGTGCTAATTTACCTTTCTTCCCAAATCTGGAAACTCCTTTCATTGGTGAGACTTTCAGGAATACGTGATTCCCAACTTCAAACTCTATCTCATTCCTTCTCTGGTCGGCGTAGCTCTTTTGTCGGCTCTGGGCAGTTTTAATCCTCTGTTGGATAAGCTTAATCTTTTCTGTTGTCACTTGAATCAATTCGGGACCAAGCAGAGCTCTGTCTCCGACTTCGGTCCAACATATCGGCGACTTACATTTTCTCCCATACAAGGCCTCATATGGCGCCATGCCAATGCTAGCTTGGTAACTGTTATTGTAAGCGAATTCCACTAAGGGCAAATGTGTTCCCCAACTTTCTTGGAAATCCAATACACAAAGTCTCAGCATATCTTCGAGTGTCTGAATTGTCCTCTCTGTCTGCCCATCTGTCTGGGGATGAAAGGCTGTACTAAATCTCAGCTCGGCTCCGAAAGCTCTCTGAAGACTCTGCCAAAATCTAGAAACAAACTTAGGATCTCGGTCTGAAACAATTGATATCGACACTCCATGAAGTCTGATAATCTCGTTCACATATAGCAAGGCAAGTTGATTGGCGTTGAAGGTAGTCTTAACGGGTAGAAAGTGTGCTGACTTAGTTAACCTATCCACAACAACCCAAATTGAATCCATACTCTTTGGTGTTCTCGGCAACCCAATCACAAAATCCATGGAGATGTGCTCCCATTTCCACTCAGGAATCGGCAAAGGTTGAAGAAGTCCTGCTGGTCTTTGATGTTCTGCTTTCACTTGCTGACAATGTAAACACTGGGACACGAATTCGGCTATTTCTCTCTTCATATTTGGCCACCAGAAGGTCTGTTTCATATCTTGATACATCTTGGTGTTCCCTGGGTGGACAGCAAACTTGGAACCATGAGCTTCCTGCAAAATCTTTTTCTTCAGCTCTGGGATATCGGCCACACATAACCTTCCTTCAAACTTGAGTACTTGGTTTTCGATGGTATACCCTGGTCTCGGCTTCGTGTCAATCTCCTCGGCAATTTTCTTGAGGAAGCTATCCTCCATCTGTCTTGTCTTTACTTCATTAACAATAGTCGGCTCTGCTGATATCACGGTTAAACACGCCAAATTTCCATCTGACTTCCTGCTCAAAGCGTCGGCTACACTGTTAGCTTTTCCGGGGTGATATTGAATCTGCATATCGTAGTCTTTCAACAACTCGAGCCACCGTCTCTGCCTCAAATTCAATTCCTTCTGAGTGAATAGATATTTTAAGCTCTTATGATCTGTGAAAACCTGACAAGTAGCTCCATACAAATAGTGACGCCAAATCTTTAAAGCAAATACCACGGCTGCAAATTCTAAGTCATGGGTAGGATAGTTTTTCTCATGAGGTTTCAACTGACGAGAAGCATAAGCTATAACTTTACCCTTCTGCATTAATACACAACCCAAACCCTTATGCGATGCATCACTATAGACATGAAACTCTTCGTTACCTGTTGGGAGTACGAGCACTGGCGCTGTAACTAACCTCGTCTTCAGTTCCTGAAAGGCTGATTCCCGATCTTCAGTCCACTCATACAGTGTTCCCTTCTGAGTCAGTTGCGTCAATGGAATTGCAATCCTGGAGAAATCTTTCACAAACTTTCTGTAATAACCTGCCAAACCCAGAAAACTACGAATCTCGGACACATTAGTCGGTCTCGGCCAATTCACTACGGCTTCGATTTTGCTAGGATCAACTGAGATACCCTCTTCACTAATCACATGACCTAAGAATGAGATAGTAGGAAGCCAAAACTCACACTTGTTAAACTTAGCATACAATCTCCGTTCTCTCAAAATCTGCAAGGCAAGTCTCAAGTGATTTTCGTGTTCAGTCTTACTCTTGGAATAGATCAAGATATCGTCAATGAAGACAACTACAAACTCATCTAAATACGGCTTGAAGACTCTGTTCATCAAATCCATAAATGCAGCAGGGGCATTAGTCACTCCAAAAGGCATTACTAAAAACTCGTAGTGGCCATATCTTGTTCGAAAGGCAGTCTTCTCGACATCTTCGGCTTTAACCTTAAGCTGATGGTAACCAGACCTAAGGTCGATCTTAGAAAAGACTCGCGCTCCTTGTAATTGGTCAAGCAGATCATCAATTCTAGGTAACGGGTACTTGTTCTTAATGGTGACCTTATTAAGTTCTCTATAGTCGATACACAAACGGAGTGTGCCATCCTTCTTTTTAACAAATAGAACAGGTGCTCCCCATGGTGAAGTGCTCGGCCTGATGAATCCCTTATCTAACAACTCTTGCAATTGCAGTTTCAATTCTCTAAGTTCAGCGGGGGCCATTCTATAAGGTGGTTTGGAGATCGGCTGCGTTCCCGATATAATATCGACCGTAAACTCTATTCCTCTATCGGTCAAGTGGCCAGGCAATTCATCCGGAAAGACGTCGGGGAAATCACTAACAATCGGGATGTCGGCTAAGTTAACATTTCCATTCTGATCACTCAGTATACTACACAAATAACCTCGGCACCCTTTCTGAATTAACTTACAGGCCTTAATGGACGAAATCAAGTATGGTGGGGGCACTACCCCTTTCCCTTGGAAAATAACCTCGGCTAGGTTTGGGGGTCTCAAGGTGACACTTTTCGAAACACAATTAATAGATGCATTGTTCGCGACTAACCAATCCATTCCCAGTATGATATCAAAATGAGCTAGGTCTAGAGGCATCAGATCTACTAGCAATTCAACATTCTCAATCACAACAACACATGCTCTGTAAATGGATGCAACAAACATAGATCTCCCAGATGGAGTAGATACAGACAACACATAATCAAGGGGCTCTAGTTCTCTATTAATTTTCTCAGCAAACTTAGTAGATATAAACGAATGAGTAGAACCCGAATCAATTAACACATAAGCATCTTGGGAGCAAATTAGTAAAATACCTGACACCACTGCCTCAGCATTCTGAGTGTCTCCTGGTACTAATGCAAACACTCTGCCCTGTCTCATCTGTACTCTCCCAGCATTTCCTTTCTGAACGGAACCCGAGGTATTTTCTCCTTTCTTGTTGTTATCAGTCTTTGTTTTGGGGCAATCCCTCACATAATGGCCCATCTCGCCACATTCATAACAGGCTCCAGACGTTCGTCGGCAGATCCCGAAATGCTGTTTTCCACAATCCGAACACGTCGGTTTAACACTCCCTTCCTGCCTTAGGTTACCAGTACTGTCCATGTTCGTTCTCTTCTTGGTGTTCAGCTGTCCTCGGCGATTGTCATAGTTCTGCCTCTTTCGCTGGTTTTCTCCCGAGTTCTGGTATCGGTTCAAGTTAGCTTCGGCCTGAATGGCCTTGTCCAATACTTCGGCATAAGTCGGCATATCAAGCAAATTGACCCGGTCTTGAATCGGTCCACGAAGCCCACACTCGAACTTCCTGGCCTTCATATATTCGTCGTTGGTCATGTGAGGTACAAACCTTACCAACTCAGTAAAAGCGCGGTCATATTCCGCCACTGTTCTGTTGCCTTGCGTCAGAGTATGAAATTCGGTAGCCTTGCGGTTTCGAACACTTAGGGGAAAATGTTTCTTGTAGAACAACTCTAAAAATCGGATCCAGGTCAAATCTGGATTGCTCCCTCTAACCATCATCCACCATCTACGAGCATCATCATCCAATGTGAATGCTGCCAACGTCACTTTCTGAGCGTCGGTGCTAGGGAAGATCTCGAACAACTTCTCCATTTCTAAAACCCATGCCTCAGCCTTCATCGGCTCTATACCCCCAGAAAATCTCGGTGGTCTCATTTTCTTGAACTCTCTGATCAAAGCTATCGTGCCATCCCCATATAAGGCTGGTTGCGGGGGAACCTGCGGCACTGGAGGAGGTGGAACTACATTTCGGCCGTTGGTCTGCTCGGCCTGAGTCGTCGTAGCACTAGCGAACTGCTGTCTGGTTTGCCTCAGCTCGCGGGCCAAACCTTCAACTAATCTTTCCAATCTGTCCATTCTATCTTCGGGCTGATCTCGGCCAAGCGGTGGTCTACCTCTCCTCATAATGCTATGAGCGTGCAAAGTATGACTTTTAAACAAATAAGCAAATAACCACATAGGCAAGCAACAAATAAGTATATCAGGACAATGCACATTCCACTCAAACAACAATTACCATGATGCAACCCTAACATCTTTCTAAGGGAAAACCTATGCTCTTCAGGACTCAAAGTGTGTGAATAACGTATACCGAGGAACTTGTGCTCTGATACCACTCTGTCACGACCCCAAACCGCCCCTAGTAGTTTGGTGCCGTGATGGCCAGTAATCCGTAATTACCGAAGGCCAACCTTTCAAAACTTAACACAATCAGAGTACGAATATAGGGGGCTCACAAATGCGGAAGCGATAAATCAATTACAAGCGGTCCATAAGAGCTGTGCGTAGATCAAAGCAATGCCGAACATTTCCAATCAACTTCACAATTTAAATACAACAAGGTACAAAAATACATGTTACATCTTGATCAAAAGGCTTCTCGAGCCGACATACACAAAATACAGCTAATACAAGTCAAGAAGCATGATTTTCAAGAATTCGCCGACATGCAAAACAGGGCATCGCCGACGTAAATACAAAGTAAGGCCGACAAATACACGAATCCAAAACAAGTATCCCAACGAACTAGGCGTCGCCGCCGTCCTGCTCATCACCTACATATATATAGAGGGGTGAGTACAAAACTCAGTGAATGGTACTAAAAATAAAGGTTTTACATGAATAAAGCCGAGGTCCTTCAAAACGAAACACACCAAAACTTTAGCAAGGCAAGTGATGAACCGTATTCATCGTCAAATATCGTAACATCGGCGAGACAAGGGATGAACCGTATTCATCATCAAATATCGTAACATCGGCGAGACAAGGGATGAACCGTATTCATCATCAAATATCGTAACATCGGCGAGACAAGGGATGAACCGTATTCATCATCAAATATCGTAACATCGGCGAGACAAGGGATGAACCGTATTCATCATCAAATATCGTAACATCGGCGAGACAAGGGATGAACCGTATTCATCATCAAATATCGTAACATCGGCGAGACAAGGGATGAACCGTATTCATCATCAAATAACAAAAGCTGTACGATCCGTAATCGTTTGGTCAAAAGTATTGCGAAAGTTTAGAGTCCTCCAATACAAGGGACTTGTGTTACTTAGGCCCGTAGCCCGATTTAACAAGGACCGTATCCTTTACACATAGTACTGCGAAAGTTTAGAGTCCTCCAGCACAAGGGACTTGTGTTACTTAGGCCCGTAGCCCGATTTAACAAGGACCGTATCCTTTCCAAAGATGGCATCAAAACAAGGAGTATACTTGACTCATCAAACAAGAGCTATTATTCATGCTATCAAATACTTTCGTCAAAACAAGCAAGCAAGATTTATCAAAACGAGTATAACATAGCTTTATCAATAATACCACTCACCTAGTTCTTCAGGTGTGGGCTCAAGCAAATATCAAGGACCTACAATCACATGGCAAGTCACATTCTCAAAGCAAGCTCTATATATACATGCAAATGATCTCGGCATTCTTGCCAGATCCAAGTCAAAGACAAAGCAAAACAAGCTGGGAGTTAAGTCACTGCTCCCGCTCATAAAACACACCGGGTACTGACCAGGACTAAGCCGAGGTACCGTTTAACAAAGCCAGGAAAAATCTGGGTTTTCCTTTGGAGAATATGAAGAACATGATCATTGAAAGATGGATGCAAGCTCACAACTTGTTACAAAAATCTGAGTTTCATGCCAAGAGTTCAAAATATATGGACCTAAGTACCCATTCAAGGAGGTCATGCAAGAACAAACACAAAACATGATTTTCGTTCCAAACTCTTCGATCAAAATGGGACTTTGTTCAAGAACACATGAAAAACCATTTTCTCTTTCTAAAACCAACTCCAAAACGATGCATGGCATGCAAAACAAAACCGATCATGCAATGCAGCTAGATATTCAGCAAGAGCAATCAAAGGAGATCAAGATTCTAACCTCAAAACTCGGATCTAACGGTTCAAGCCACAAAGATCAAGCTTGGAAGACAACTCTCACTCAAGAACTCTTCTTCCTCCTTTCTAGAGCTTCTCTCTCTAAAACAAAGATTTGAGACAAGAAATGATTTGTTTCAAGGTCCGTCGGCTGCCTTAACAAACAGCTCGGACACGCGGCATTACCGGGTTGGTTCAGCTCCAAAAAGGTGATTGATGGACAAGACAAGTCTCTGACAAAGCTTATGCAGCAAGCTCGGGTAAGACACATCGGCAACAAGACGACATCGGCTCAAAACAAGGATCCAGCAACGGGATGGAAAACATCGGCTAGGGAGGACGACACTTGACTAAGCTGTGCCACACCTTGGCCGGGGTGCGCCACATCTCGGCCTAGGCCATACCTGCCTGCGGACAAGGTTCAAGTACGAAACATCTCGGCAAAGAATGCCCGAGGTGAAGATGGGGTTGAACAAGATCTCAAGATGGTTCTAAGTACAAAGGGTCAAAGGCGGACTAAGCTCAAGACGATCTCGGCTACACACACATACTAAGCAAGGAACAAAATCATGCAAGCAACTTAAGCAAAATCAAGCCAAGATAAAACCTTTAAATTAACATAAGCGGCAAGACCATGCAAGAATGCACGCAAATATGGCAAGAGTAAGGTGAGGGTTGTTACAGACATACTCCTCGCTCGAGCGAAGGACCAAAAATCTGGGCAGCAACACTAGGCTCCCAAACGCAACCAACCTGAAACAAACCTGCCCAACGCATCTTATAACTCAATATACAAAGTAAAGAGGATGCAAACTAGAAAATAAACAACTACCAACATCCACGGACACATGTCCGGATCACTGTACAACAAGGGTAAACCCGGGATCGCTATATATTTGATTGTTGAAATTCATTTAAAGATACAAGAATAGTATAGGGTTTTCCTTTGGATTGTCCTTACTTTATTTATTTGGGATTTTAGTTTAATTTTTGAATAAATTACGTTTACACCTTTTGAGATTTGGATTTAATATTTATTACCTTTTGATGTTTGAAAAATTACACTGACTTTCTGTTATTGTAATTATTTAGACGAAATTAATGTTTGTATAAAAAAGATATTAAATTCATATATTCTTTTTTTTTTTCTTGCTTCTTTTTTTTTTTTTTCCTTCTTTACTTTATTATTTTTATTTTTCAATGTAATTTGTTCTGGTTTTCTATCAAAAGTTGTTACTTTTTATATAAATAGAGGGTTTTGTGAAATGAGATTATTAAACACAAGAGTGGAAATATAGGGTGTGTTTGATTTGTGTTTTGAAACATGTTTTTGGAAGAAAATTTCTAAAAACATATTTGGTTACTAACTTTTTCAAAAAAAAATTCAAAATTACTTCTCTCTCTATTTCACATCAATCAATCACTTTTTTTCTCTCCTCTGTTATCATCAATCATTTTTTTTCTCACACATATCTACTTAACTATAACAAAAAATCAAATCATCTCAAATTCTTAAACTCCAAAACTATTTTCAAAATATAAAACCAAACAAACCAAAAAAAACTCTCTCCCCAAATTTTTTTTTTAAAAAAATTTATCGTCAAAATACAAACCAAAAGCACCCATAATTTTTGTAATACAAAGTGATGGGTTGTAATCAAACCAAATCCCAGAGTGTCAGTGTAGTTTACCCTTAATTTTTTTACATCATCTTTTTCTAGCACTCTGAATAAGTTTGAAAACTCCCTATAATAGTTAAAAATTATTTAAAAAAAAGATTTAAAAAAAATTAAAAAATTATACAAAAAATTCAAAGATTTCATTCTCTCTTTATTTTTTAAAATTTCTTTTAAAAAAATAATTTATAAATCGTTCCAAATATAAATTATTTTTTCACCTCATATTTAATTAAATAATCAAAAAATTACTATTAAAATATTCTATTTTCAAACCAATCCTCTGTTTGAATAGACGATTTGGTGAGAAAAAAAAAAAAAAAAAAAGAAAGAAAAAGAAATGATTTTGAATGGTTATTATTTGAAGAATAATGTTCGGGAGTGCTCCCACTAATTAGGTGGCAGTGGGTCCCGCCAGTAATGATGTGATGTTTTGGTCTTGGAGTTGTATTTTTTTTTTTTTTTTTACTTTTTTAATGCATTAGTGCTATTAGTGGTGATGTTTTTAGTGGGATGAATCATTGTTGTTATTTAAATGAGTAGCTGAGAAATAATAAAAAATAGTACCCAAAAAAAAAAAAAGGCTCTTTTTAGAACTGTGTTTTATTTTTCATCAAAAATAAAAAGATTTGGCTATAAATAAAAAAAAAACGTAAATGAAACTTTTTTAAAATATTAAAATTACTCTTACAAAAAACAAAAACAAAAAAAACAAAAATTCCAATCTTTATCCTAGGGTTTCATGTAACTATTTCACTATGCTATTGAAGACGGTCCAACTATTGATTGCAAGACTCTGGCGTTCGCGTTCCTTTTTGCTGGAGAACTTACCTCTACTCACCAGGTTTTTGCTTTTTTGATTCAATAAACTTTTTATAACTATACATCTACATATTATATTTGAACAAACAGAGTGCTGCTGCAAGGCTTACACCTCTTTTTTAAAATTTTTGGAAGCGAAATTTGTGTAGCTCATATATCCCATTGTTGTATTTGTAATTTTATTTTGTTTTTTTTACTATTCATTTTTCTGCAATAATTTTTAGCTAAATGGATGAAACCCTAGCGAAATTTTCACTCTTGTTTTTTCGATTCACTTACCAGTGACTTTAATGATGGATCAATCCTCAAAACTCAGTGATTCTAAAGAAAAAGATCGGATCAGCAATTTGCCAGACGCAATTCTTTCTCATATATTGTGTTTTATGCCCACGAAATATGCTGCTCGAACCAGCTTATTATCTACCAGATGGAAATCCATTTGGACTTCAGTCCACATTATTGACTTAGACAGTTTTAGTCAAAGAGGCCACAACGAGCAAAGTTCTGGCTTCATGGATTTTGTAGACAGACTTTTTCTTCTCCGCAATTCCCCAAATTTAAATAAGTTTCGCCTTCGATGTCGATTTGGGTACTATAATCCGTATCGTCTTAATTCATGGATTTGCACCGTAATCAAGCTTAATGTTAAAGAGCTTGTTCTTAATTTCGAAATTGATCAGCTTGTTGTTGAGTTGCCTCGAAGCCTATTTATCTCTGTCAATCTTGTGGTTTTGAAGTTAGCTGGTGACGTCTTTTTTCGGCTTCCTATGCCAGTTTTTTTGCCAAGTCTCAAGGTCCTCCATCTTCATTCATTGACGTTTCTAGATGATGATTCTTTCCAAAACATCCTCTCTGGCTGCCCAGTCCTTGAAGAATTGGACATACAGAGGACTAATCAGAGCGATAACATAAAGACATTATGCATTTGCTCATCTACTCTGAAGAAATTATGTATGTATAACAGCTGTGTAAGACGTCTCCAACCTAGTGTCGTGATTAAAGCCCCAGTTCTTGAAATCTTTCAGCTTAATGATTTTGGGTCCAGTGTTTTTGATGTGGATGAACTCCCCTCCTTAGTTAAAGCCAATTTAACATTTTATTTTGAGAATCGCAGAAGTGAGGATTACTATAATGGTGTAGTTGGGATGCTTGGAAAGATTTCTAATGTGCAGCATTTGGAATTAAGCAATGGCATCCCCAAGGTAATTAGCAGTTTAATGTTATTATGGTCATAAGTTTATTAATACTCTTTTAAGTTGAGTTTAAATTCTCACTTAAAAAAATAATAATAATAAAATCTTTTTCAGGTTGTCATTAAAGCTTTTGACTACAATACACTATTTTTTCATAATTTGACCCATTTGCGCTTGCAAATTTACGATATTCATTGGTCAATTTTGCTTGACTTGCTTGGCCACATGCCTAATTTGAAAGTTTTAGTTTTCAACAAGAACAAGGTGAGTTCATTTGTTAGAGATCATTTCAGTTTTTATTATTATATATTTACTGGTATATTTGATGTTTTTATTGTGATTATTTTTAGGGTCCCAAAAACTGGGAGTTGTGGAGTGGGGAACCCGAGAGTGTGCCCAAATGTCTGTCACTTTGCCTGGAGGCAATTGAATTTAGTGGATTTGCAGCATATGAGGGGGAAATGAAGCTGGTAAGGTATCTTTTGGGGAATGCAATGGTTTTGAAGAAGCTGACTATTACGTCTTGGACTAGGAATAAAAAAATAAAGGCAAATGTTCTGAAGTTTCCAAGAGGATCAAGCACATGTCAACTTAAATTGCTCTACTATAGCTATCCCATATACTGCAACCACAAGGTAGTGGAGTGGCTTTGATATTTGGCAGGATATAGCAGCACTGGACCAAAAGCAACAACATGAACTCTTCTGGGATAGCATTTTGGTCTTAGGATTTCTAGTCACCAAGATAGCAGGAATGAACTTGTCTAGACACAGCGTCATAACAAGATCGATTGGATTAGAACCAATTGATATTATCAATTGTGATTACCCAACCCGTAATATGCTTAATTATGCATGTGATTATGTGTTTAATATGAATTTGCAAGTTCAGTATGTGAATTATGTGATCTTAGAATTATATCTGTTAAATGTAGGAATATCTGTTGCAATTACAACTTTGAATTAAAATTGAAAGCCTCAGAGGCGCCAGAAACCAAAACTTATTTCATATCCGTGTTTAACATGATATTTAGAGCCTACTGTGCAATTTTGTAAAATTACGATTTGTAATGATTAATTAAGTTAATTAGCCTATGCATATATGTATATAGCTTCATGAGTTTACCATTCTTGAGAACTGTTGCTAGAGAGTTAAAGAGAGAGGAAGAGGAAAAGCTAAGGATTTGAAAAAGATTTAAGGGGCAAACCCTAGATTACGGTTAAGGTTTGGAAATCTACTTAAAATTTTTGTATATAGCTCATCTTTTGCTTGAAATCAAGAGAAAATTAGAAATTTTGGGTTAGGGTTTTGGTTTGTGTAATGGTTTGAACTAAATTCAAGAAATCTCTTCAACTTTGTGTGATTTGAGCTCAATCTTGTGATTTATGCATGAAATAAACTCTAGCCGGTTCAGACAACCAAGATTTGTTGAAAGATTCACCAAGTGTATATGTGTTTTGAGCTTGGTCATGTAATTCATGAATGTATGAAATAGATGAGATCATAAATTTGATGTTGAAGTAAGATTGATCTGTTTGAAGTGAAATTACACTTAAATCATGTTAGTATGTCATGTTTTTGAGCCAGCTTTGCATGGTTTTGGGCTTGGCAATGAGTATGGAAGATTGCATTTTTGTGCTATTTTCAGACTGCCTGTGTGTGCCCAGACCGCTCAAGCGGTCACGGGCTCCGTACGAGCGGACCATGACTCGAACCAGAGATGTGTGTTCTGCTTGCTCGAGAGCGGAACATGAACTAGACTTAAGGATTGCTTTCTGCTCACTCGAGCAGCTTACACTTCCACAAGAGCGGAGCATGACCGCTAGAGCAGTTGGACCTGTCGCACAAGCGGCCAACAGGGGAGAAAATCCTGCTTTCTTGTGTTGACCTCTCCAACCTTCTGAACACGTTCTTGACTGTCAAGACACAAACCCGTCCCTAAGGGTTTAGCATCGTAACCGGCCAGTAATCCGTGATTACCAAAGGCCTGCTTAACAGTAATAACAATAGTACAGAGCAAGGGGCTGACGGAAGCCAAACAGTAAATAAAAGATGTCCAATGAGCTGTGAAAATCTAGATGAAAAAAAACTTTTATGGACTAGTCCACATTCATAACCATAAACATATATACATATCGGATACACATAACATACAGGTTAGGGATCCAATCCCTTTACCATAACTATACAGCCAAAAGTCTTAAACATTTATTACATTAATAGAGATCAAAAGGGTGAGTCTGAGACACCCCAAAAATAGCCTTGGCTTAAACGGACTCGGAACCTCGAAGTGAGGTACAATGGTTGGCTTGACAAAACATGAGCTTCACTTGACGCTCCTAATTTCGGTCCGGTACTTGGCCACTTACATACATATATAAACAGTGAGCTAAAGCCCAATGAATAACAATTGTGTAAAGGGGTTAAGAATGAATGTCCTTTCAGTAATCAAAACAGTCATTTGCATCAATAGATCAGTTATTCAATCAGTGGCTCATATTTCATGCCATATCAGTCGATTAGAAATCATAACAATCATACGTGGTACATCCAATAGCAGAACAGTACAGTAGATCTTAATAGACCGAACAGTCAGTTGATGGCCATCAAACAGCAAACAGTAGTAGTTCCAAACATTGAAACTGACAGAGATCTCTGTAACAGTAGCAGTAACAGTACAGTAACAGTAAGTTGCTATGGATGCCACGAGTACAGTTCATAAAACAGGACAAACATTCATTCAGTAGACAATATCACTTCAGGAAGCAGTACAGTCAATCATTCAGAAAACAGTTATAATTGAACATATCTTTACAACATTGTTACTCACAGATTACTGGGCTATAGACAGGCTACTCAGCGTCCTCGGGTGCCAACCCTACACAGTTGCAGAACGAACACACACTAAGTTACACACTTGGGATTAATAACTTAGCCCCTTAACTTGACTTGGTGTGGTTCTGTAACATTATCCTCATTAAGATGCCTTAAACATGGCCTAGGAATGACTAGGATGGAATGAGGATGCAAAAATATACTTTAAAATATTTTTCAAAATTTGCTGAAAATAGGGGTCTCGCTCAAGCGTGGCTTTCTCCGCTCGAGCGAGCTTACCGAAACAGAGAGGTCGCTCGAGCGTGAACTCTTTCGCTCGAGCGGTCTGTAGACACCCCATTTTTTATCGACCTTAAGACTCAGACGTCATCGATTGAGCGCTTGGTGATCGTGCATGTTTGAGCTTGTTTCGAGTTTCCAGAGTTTTTGGCTGAGAGCCTTGCCTCCAAGCCTCTAAGCTCTTTGTGCTTTGGCTCAATTTGTGGATCGAACCTTGTTTTCTCTTCCCTTGAGGGAGTGAGAGGTCTTGTAGACCATCCTTTTGTAGTTGTAGACCACTTTTTGCAGTCGTAGACCACTTTTCCCGCTTGGAGACTAGTTTCCGATTTTCGGAGCCTTCGGCCGGGCGCCTTGTCTCGGGACCGCTTAACGTTCTCCATTTGACTTGGTTTTCGAACCATGCCTTGTTGCCTTGGCCTAGAGGGCCACTGTGGTCTGGGAGACCACTTTTGGTACCCGTAGACTAGTTTTCGAGGCTCCCAGCTGCGCGCCTTGCCTCCCGGACTCTTGTCTTGCATCCCTTTTGGTTTGTTTTTGGTACAAATCTTGTTTTCCTTGTTTGGAAGGTGGTACAAGGGTGGGAGACCAGTTCTTTTCCTTGGAGACCACTTTCCTTCCTACCAGCCAGTTTTCTGGTCGGCCAACTGGTTTTCTTGGTCTTTGGACCACTTTTTCTGGTCGGCCACCATACCACTGCCTTGCTTTCATGCTGCAGACCATCTCCCCCCCATGGCCGACCAATTTCTTCCCTGGCCGACCACTTCCACTGGTCGGCCGACCAGTGTAAGTAGCTGCTTTCCATCACCTTTTTGGAGATATTTTTAGGCCAGCTGTAACAGCTGCAGGGCACAGAAGTGATCCTCTATACACGTGTATGGAGGGATACTTTAGGCCTAAGCTTGTCCAACAAGCTTAACCTTTGGTTCTCTATAAAAGAGAACCTCCCCCCTCATCCTCCAGGTTCAGAAAAAAAGGGCCGAGAGTTATACATACATCTTTGTATCTATCTTGCACCTTCTCTTCATATTTGTGCTTGAAAGTGCCTTTTTATCATACTATTGCACACAAACACACACTCAAACACCATCTTATTGTTGCTGAGGCACTTTGAGATTGCTTTCGGAGTTTTTGGACTAGTTTTGATCCAAAATAGCTGCTGGAGTTGTTGCTCTAAAGTGGTTCTATAAGGGTGAGCTTCTAACCTTTTAATCCCTTGTTTTGGTTTAAGCTTTCGGACATATTTGCATGGTGTTTTAGGCTTAGCTTCCTACTGCAAAATGTTCTGATTTTGCATGCTTAACATGTTTGTTTAAGGTCTCTTTTGTGTTGGGGGTAGTCTACCCCCTCTTAAGTCTTGTTTGGCTTTGTTTTGTACCATCCTTTTAAGCTATTGGGACCACCTTGTTTTGGCCGTCTCACCACTGAAACTCAGAGGAATTTCAGTGGTGGAAATGGTGTTTTGAGGTCCCAAATAGGAGAGGGTCATCCCCTCTCCTTGTGTTTTGTATACTTGCTTTATTTGCCTCATGTTTGAGCATGTTTGTTAAGCTTATGTTGGCTCCATCTTAGCATGTATTTGGAGTTATTTTGACATGGCATACCACTGTTTTGGTTTGGTTCTGTCACCTTATGCATGCTTAGTACACTTGTAGTGTAGATGTTGCAAACTAACTTTGTATGCCTCATGAAGTAGCATGTCTTTCTAGCATGTTTTGAGTCCATCTCAGTAGGTTTTTGTTGTTGTTTTAACATGCCTTAGATCTGTTTTGGGTTGGTTTGATGGCCCCATGAATGTTCCATGCACTTGTAGTGTATTTCCATTTACTAGCCTAACATGTATCATGCTTTTGATTATCATTCTAGCATGCTTTTGGCTCAACTCTAAAAAGTTTTTGTCTATGTTTTAGCATGCTCTAGCTCTGATTTGTGTTGTTTTGGTCATGCGTGCCATGCTTTGTATAGTTATAATGCATTCTAGCTTGTTAGCTTTGTGTATCAAGTCCACTAGCATGCATTGCTTGGACTATTTACATGATTTGGTATCATTTGAAATGTGATTTTAGTACATGTTTCATGTTCATGCACTCACATTTGTCACTCTTTCCGTGCTTTGGAGGGTTGGTCATTTATGCCTAAACATGAGCCATTGTATATGCCTTCATGCCTAAGCTTGCGAGCTGTCATTTCAGTGTGTTTTTTGGGTTATTTTGCCATGATATAACTCTGATTTTTGTTGGTTAAGTCATCTCATGCTTGGTATTGATAGGTGTAGTGTAATCCTTCCTTTTGGCCTTGTATGCATCATGTCTTATGCCCTTCATGCTAGCTTGTTTTGGCTTCCTTACATGCATGTTTTAGACTCATTTTGACATGTTCTAGGACTGTTTTGGGTTGCCTCGACCATATGCTTCATGTTTTGTATAGCTATAGTGCAAGTGTTTATACTAGATTTGAGCTTTGAGAACCATAGCATGTTTCATTTGCATCGTGTGTATGATTTGGCATCATTTATCATAATATTTCAGAGCTTATAGCATTGCTATGTTCCCACTTTTTTTACTCTTTAATTGCCTTTGAGTGTTATGCATTGTTGCCTTGTTTGTGATCTAGCATGTATGACATCTTGCCTAGGTCCTTGAGCTCCCATCTCAGCATGTTTTGGTCTTTGTTTAGACCTACTTGAGCTCTGTTTGCGGTTGGTTCATGCATTTGTGCCATGTGTTGCATGTCCCTTTGTTTAGTCCTCTTTGCTAGCCTTATGCCTTAAGGACTCTTGCATGCCTTGCTTATGTTGTTTGAATAATTTGGCATCATTTCATACCTTATTTCAGAGCTTATAGTGTTGTTACACTCTCATGTTTATCACTCCTTGAGCACTCTTGAGGGTTGTACTCTTAGGCCTAGTTGATAGGCCAATGCATGTGCATGCTTGTATATGCTTTTGTGTCTTCATTTCTTAGCATTATGGCCACTGTTTTGGCATGACTGAGGTCTGTCCACATTCGGTGTAAGTCCATTTAGCATGTTTATTTGTATGTTGCTTGCATACTTATGTCACATTGCATTGAGTATGCCATGTTTTTCTTAGCATTTAGCATTGTGTATGCCATGTTGTTGCTTGCATCGTGTTTGGATAGGGTATTAGTCCAAACACGAGAAACGAAGGGCGTTTCATACTTGAAGTGATGAAACGTGCCTCAATTCTCGGTCGCCGACCTCTTGATCAAGCATGATAGAGGTCAAGGCATTTATGTGTTATTTGTGCATTCATTTCACATTGATTCGTGCAATTTAGCTTCTCGGCCAAAATGCATCGAGATGCGTGATTGGTGGCCCGATGGTCGAGAACCGCACTCCCTTGAGCTTATGAAATGATAGGGAGGGTAGTTGTGCACACATACATTGCAAATACGTTGCCATGTCCCTTCTTGTTCTCTGTTGCAGCAAACTGGAAAAGTGCAGCAAAAACTGGTCGGCTGACCAATAAAAGTGGCTGACCGACCACTTTTTCTGGTCTGCAGCAAAGAAAAGTGGTCTGCTGGTGGTTGGCAACATCAACAACTGGTCGGCCATGTTCCTACAGGTCCCCAAGGTGAATTAGAAGCTTTCTGGAGCTTTGTGCAAGGTTCTGAGAACAATTGCAAACAGAGGCAAGTTGGGGCATCGCGATGGATTTCCGAACAAGGCGACCGAGCATGCATGCACTCCTCATCCCGAGGACCTCTCTTTACTGCTTTCCTTAGCTAGGTTATGCTTTGGTCCTGTATTTAAGTAGTTAATGCGTTTAGCTGCTTATTTGTGTTGTAATAACTAGTTAGTTAACTTGTTAGTTAATTAGCTTCGTTTTGTACTTAATTAGTTAGCTTGTTAGTTAATTAGTTTTGTGATGTAATAACTAGTTTAATTAGCTTAGATTAGCTACTTAGCTCATTATTTGGACCCTCCGTCGAGAGGGCACAAATGTTGTAATAAGCGTGCGCATGTGTGATGTATGTCTTCCAACTCCCATTTCTTTCTCCCTTTTATTTACCAGCTTTTGATGGTTAGTTTTAGGGCATATTTCAATTACCATCCTTATGCTAGCATGCGTGCATCCATTCATCTGTCTTGCATGCACTAGGCTTGGCGCATCATACAAACTGCATTGTATTTCAATTCCAAATTGAATACATGTTATCTAATGGCATTCACATGACATCTTAGAATAGCCGAGCCTATCTTCGTTGCATTTTACATGTGTTGCATTAGGCATTGTTGACATAACTAGAATCATGCATGATTTCTAATTAGCTTTTGTTTTGGCTCGGAGTACACTGTGAGTGTTTATGCTTTAGCATCCTTGCATGCCTGTAAGTGTTGCCATGATTAGCAGGCTTGTCATGAGGCTAACTGCTTGAGTGATTAACTGCATGAATACCTGTGGATGAAGGTTTGATTGCTTGAATTGGAACAATTCATCAAAATGTGAGTTTTAAGCCCACTTCAAAGTGGCAAAACCATGTTTTCTAAGCCCACTTGAGGGTGGCAAATCCACGACTTAGCCTACCTGCGAGTAGCATTTTCAAACCATTTTCAAACAAACAAACACGAGATGTTTTGTTCCAACTTGAGTGATTTAGTCTATACTTGTATGCTGTGCGCATCACATAGTAAGCTAGTCTAATAAACCGGAATAAGAACACATGTGTTTTCAAAAACAACATATCATGTTAACAAAGGCTGATCCTTTGATCGAGCAAGTGGGGGTGCTTATTTCAGGACCTTCCCCTCATGTACCCAAGTTCCCGAGCTGAGGCAACTTTGGTGATGACGGACACATGGCCTTAGGCACGAGTCAGGGTTTCCTAAATTTTCCAAAAATAAAATATTTAGGTGGTGACTCTGTAATCTGGCAAAGCAGTCTATGTTTGGCACTTCTTGATTAAAATCGATTTTCCAAAACGATTTGCCGGATTTGGACTCTTTGGTGATTTATCAGTCTTACACTGCACTTTGTGAGATTAGATTTAGAACCGTGACAGGAGTCCGAACTGTAGTAGCTAAGAACCACGATTCGCGCCCTTGCACGCGGAACGGGGTTCTCCAGGCGATCTACAGAGCGATCTGTAAAAAAGTAAAAAGTACTGGTTGCTGAAATTCTCCGCCCGATGCTTGCTCGATGCTCGCTCGAGCGTGAAACACAGTTCCTCGCTCGAGCGTAGGTCTCGTCGCTTAAGCGTGCGTCTGCATACGCAAAAACCTAAGAGCTTGCAATTTACGCTCGAGCCAACATTCCGCTGCTCGAGCGAGAGTCTAAAAACAAAGGTGGTCGCTCGAGCGTGGAATCCTTCGCTCGAGCGTGGAAGCCAAAATCTGGGTTTTCCAGATTTGCTTCCAAAGCTCAAACCAAGAACCAAACAGGCCAAAACTCAGTCTTTTGGGCTAATTTTCTGGAAAGCACTTAGAAACTCATAATACAACATGTTTTGAAGATCAATTTATAAAATCAAAACCCAAAAGTATGCCAATTGAACACAAATCCAACCCAACATTCAAGAACATGATGCAAATATGCCATGCATGTGTTTATTTGAATTCAAAGCTTCTAACACATGATCAAATGAGCCATTCTTCCCAAAAACATGATGAATTCTTAGATTACAACTATAATCTAGATATGCATGGAAGAATTTCATGCAAAACAATTTCAAAACTCTATAATATGGACATGCATACATGAATTCACTCTCGAATCAACACTTTAAGCTAATTATTGACTCTAATCACCAATTGAACATAATTTCAATGAAACTTTCATAAACAATGCATGTAACAACTTAAATTCATAATCAAGAGAATGAATTTCCTACCTTAAGTCTTGAATTCCAAGTGTAGAAGCCTACTCTCTCAAGCCTTTTTCAATTTCCCTAATTTCAAGCAAAATTTCTAGATGAATTCAATTTTCCCCTATGCTCCCTCTCTCTCACAGTTTGGTCTTGAGGAAATGGTAAAATGATAGTGCGAAACATATATGAATCAAGACTAAATAAATGGCCTAGAATTAATCCACTCAATGGCAATTGTGTAATAAATTCAAACTAATGTAATTTAACTTTATTTATTCTAATTTAATCATTCCAAATTGAATTTTAATTAAACCTACCATAAAATCATATAATTCCTAATTAACATATAACACTAAACAATTTCTGAATTGGTCGCCGATAAGGCTTTCAATTTGCAATTCGAAATTAAATTCACAAACAGATCATTCTGTAACGAACAGATAGAAATGCAATTGAACAACACACTCATGCAATCAATCTAGGATTTCATCTTAATCAATTATTTATCATGTTTAATCATAAATTAACGCTAACCAGAGGTGAGGATTGTCACATTGACCTTATTTAAACCCTCTAGAGAACGAAATGATGATTTGAAACCATTAAAAAAGATTGTGAATCACTAAAAGAAAAGTGTGTGAAATGAACGAATTATTTATCGAATGTGTGTGAGACATGTTTTGCATAGGTCGTGTGCCGGAGGAAACGCCGCAAGATCAAACGCACTATTAGTAATAGTATTGTAAATATATGATTCTTAATTGATTACTTTTGAGCCATGAATGGTGATTTGTGCCGACATTGTGTTTTGATCGAAATGAATGAAGTTTGTAAATGTTATGACATGTACAAGTGGACTTAAGGTCGTTCTGTTTATGCTATGATATGTTTGGGTCCGAGACCATTTTGTAGGCCTAAGGCCGTTCTATACCATGTGTGGGCCCGAGGCCATTCTGTTAATTATATGATAATATGTGATTGAACTCGAGGTTGTTCTGAACAGCTGTTAATATGTGAGTCTGAGGTCATTCTGTACCATATGTGGGCCTGATGCCGTTCCAACAATGATGGGCCTAAGGTCGTTCTTCTTATATGATGGGTGTGAGGCTTTTCGCATTATGTTGGGCCCGAGACCGTTCCGTAATATGATTGTGGATTGTAGGAAGCTTATGCTCATTCATTTAAACCCCTTTACTGTATTATTACTCATTGAGCTTTGCTCACTCTGTATTATGTATGCACATGTAGGTGGTCAGCAGCATGAAGCCCAACCTTAGAGTCTGCTTCAGGAGTTATTTTGCAAACCTGTTGAGTCAAACCTCCAAGATGGAGCTTTTTCCTTTGACTCACATCATGCTATGACTTTTGTTTCGACTTTGCTATAATGGTCTTGAGATATATAAACTATATGTATGAAATTTCCTATGGTACATAAGTTTTTGCATGGGCATATAAATGTGTGAATGTGTTATGATGTAAATTGTATAATTTTGGTCATATTGGCATAGCTCAATGGACTTCTTCATTTGTGATATGCTTCCGCTTATGACCCCATTATTATAATTATTCTACATGTTTGCATGAGGCCGAAGGTAATTAAGTGAATACTGGCCGATTATGGTCTAAACCTCTATGGGCGAGTTTAGGTCATGACATCAATAATGTCTTTCCTCTAGGATGTAGCCCTTGAAAGAGCTAAAAAAACTGCGAGCTTCCTGTTTGAGAACTAGATGTAGGTCACTTTCTTTTAACATAGCTTTTTTTAAAAGGCTAGTCGAAATCATTGTAAAGACTAGACACTGTTTGGTTTACTGGAATATACATATATATATAGAATGTTCATTCATTAATCTCTCTATAGAATGACCGTTCACTTATAATGATGAATGATAATTTTCTTTGCAATATATTGTTTTCATCATCATTTTTTAAATTTATATATGGAATCATCATTATATTTCCTGACACTGCCTAAAGATGAGCCACAATACTCAGTCTATAATTCATTAAATAAACAATTAGTTGAGACTTGAAGAACGTTGTATGACTTGGAAGTGAAATGATTTGAATCCCTTTTGTTCTTACCTTTTGTTCTTATCTCAAGACTTGATTAACGGTTTGATTTACATTCTCCTTGTATGAATAAATTTTGTTCGCTAATTCAGTTCAGACTATTTTGAAGAAGAGCTTTAGTTTTCCTTTTGCTAATCAACATGTAAATCTCCTCTGGTAGCTCAGGACTGAATGGATGAATGTTGAATGATCTTAAGACTTACTTATATTGTTACTTCTTTTCTCTCTTGGGTTATTAGTGGTGCTGGTAACATTTATCTAAACATGGAATTGCAAATGGAATCAATTCAAGTGCAAGATGAGCAATTGATTGATATCTACAATAGCATCTGTGGAATGATTAAGGCACAAAGGTAGTTTAGCTGGTTTGAGTTGTTAATACTAGTTAGTTTGCCTTTAAATCCCACCTTTATCTGGGTGGGGATGGATAAAGTGAGTCGCATGCAATTGAATGGGCACCCAGCAGCGCTGGAATTCTTGATCCACTAGATAAATTTTGATACTCATAGATATGTATTAATTATTATGTTTTGAGTTTAAGGGGAAAAAAGAACAAAACTAGTAAGTTTACAACAGTAAACAAAAGTTACTGTCACCACTAACTATTTCATAGAACAACTGAGGAGATGTATTAACGCAAATATTAGATCAACCTTGAACAAGATACTTTTTCCTGGATGAGAACAGAGAACACGGAACGAACAGAAGTTTCTGCAAGAACCTGCGCTTAAAAAAAAAACAAAAAAAAAGGGTCCCGAACTTTTGTCTGTAGGGGGGATGGTCACATGTCTGAAAATAGCTGTGGTGGAACGTAGTGGAAATGTGTGTAATCAAATGCCTCATTCCACAAAATATCCTCATACGCAGCAAGTACATTCCTTTATCCCTTCCCTGGTGCGCAAACAAAGTCATTATGTAAGAAATACTACAATTAATGGATAAAAATAGAGGTAAATTGCATAAACAGTTCATCATACTTCACTAAAACATCTTCATGGCATCTATATCTATACTAATATATAATGTCAACACTTCTGTTTGTGTGGACGAAGGTATGTAATATTTTTTTATATACCTACACTACCCCTGTTTGATCAAATAACTACTCACTTTTTGGTAATGCCTCCACTTCTCTGATTTAACTGTTTGTGGCATGAATGGTGGGAGTAGATTTACTACTATTTAGGGGTTGACACACACATCGTGTGTGCCAACAGTTGCCAGTATTGAAAACATGACTCCGTACAAGGACATCAACAGTCATAAGCTTTACCCTAAAAACAAAGTAACATGCCCCAAAATATGATAGAACTAAGAAAACGTACAAGTCAATGACATTAGTGAACAGCCATTCCAACATCATGAATGCAAGTATTTTATCAATTTCATTTTCATTTTCATTTTCATTTTGGGGAGATGCAGGTGAAGAAACCTCATGAGTGTTTAACTGATTTCTGATATGGGCTTGTTAAACTTAATATGTCTCTAAAAACCTAAAGCAACATCATATCTTAACAATTCATTGCTATGATTTCTGTTGAGGTCATATCATATGATACTATTATTTTGTATTTGCTAATATTTCTCCTGTGGACTGATACGCAGTCAGATTCCAACATGCTAGATTCCTTAACATTTCACTGCTATGAGTTTTGTTGAGGCTACAATTTTAGTTTATGTTCAAAATAAAATATTCATCAATCTATGCATAAGGTTGTTTGCAATAATTTATTAACAAAAAAAACAGAAAGAGAGAGAGAGAGAGAGAGAGAGAGAGAGAGAGAGAAGAAAACTGGCATTGAGGAATAGTGTGCAGATTTTTCCTTTTTCTTTTACTACATCAAGCACTTCATTATACACCAAATAATGCAGCCACAAGCGAGATGCACCATCTGTCACCAACTGGGTAAGTTGTCCGCCTATGAAGCACTAACACTTCAAAATGGTGTAGTACTAGCCATGTTGAATACAAATGCAACATGGACACAGCTAAGACAAGGGTCTAATATAGACCAAGTAACACTTGCGAGGAGGAGTGATAGGATCCACAATGAAGGTGGCAAAAGATATAGGGGCCAAGGAAAGTATGGGTTGACATGTTGGCCATGTAGAATATAAACTAGATAATGCACCTACAAGGAGTCATTGGATCCACACTGAGGGAGGTAAAAGAAATACTACGGAGAATATGGGTTAATGAGTTTGGCCTTGTAGAATATACACCAGGTAACACACTTGAAGGAGGAGTCATTGGATCTACATTGAGGGTGGTAAAAGAAATAGAGACTAAGGAGAATATGGGTTAATGCATTCACCGTGTAGCATATACACCAGGTTACGCACTTGGAGGAGTCATTGGTTCCATATTGAGCATAGTAAAAGAAATATCCATACTAAGCATGGTAAAAGAAATAGGGGCTATGAAAAATATGGTTAATGTGGTAAGTAAAGAAATAATTACCTTAGACTTAACTGAGGATATACATTCTGATGGACCCAATTGAAGGAAATGAATTTATGTAACCAACCCCAAGTAACTAGGATAAAAAACTATTTGATAGAGTTTTAAGTACTGAAGTTCTTAGTTTTCCTAACAAGAGGCAAAGAAGAAGATCAAGAAGACAAGCTCACATGCATCCTTGAGAATTTTGCACGAATAAGAACCAAACCAAACCAAACCAAACCAAACCAAACTATAAGAGAACAATTTTATTTCTTCAAAATATCATGTGGTAACAGACGAAAAATGATATTATATATATATATATATATATATATTTTGCAGACTTTAGATTTCAATGGTAGCATTTGTGATGATAACTTAGACATTAAGTACACTAATAGTGACCCAAGAAAAAAGAAAAAATATATATATATATTAAAGAAAAATAAAGGAAAATTATATCAAGTCAGGCATAAATGGTGCTATATTTATTTTTTGATCGGCAAAAGTCAATTGTTAGATGTTAGATTAACAACTTAGGGGAGTTGGGCATAAGTGGTGCTATTAGACACAACTAAATTTGACCCCAAATTTTGTGAAGCAAGTTCCTTGGCTTTTTGATCTTGACATTTATTGGAAAACTTCACCCAATAAACTAAAATTTTGGCTCAATTTTCAAGTACACGTGTGATCATGAATAGACTATGGGGACATATTTTTAGGTAGTCCACGTGGCCGAGGTTGTTAGCCGAGATGCCACGTGGGCGGACCATGGTGCTAAGATATGGTGCGATAATACCTGAATTCAAGATATTTGGATAGAGGACTAGAGTCCTAGATGACATCAAGCTACTTATTTGGATAGAGACGAGACTCTTAAGGGAGTTCATCTTAATCTGAATAGTGTGAGTTGTGATAAATGTTATCCTTGTAAAAGATAGAGTCCCATGAAGTAAGACTTCTAGGGGAATTTGGACACTGATTATTATAAAAATAAGACACTCTTGTGAGTCTAAGGTATGCTTTATTTGAGATGCTTTTATGCTTTCCTTGTTGAAGTTTAAGTACTTGTATTGATATCTGTGAGAGATAAGATTACTGACTTGATCGTCGGAGTGCCTCCGAGTGGACGAACCACCGTAGTATTCTCATATTCTTGTTGGCAGGTGTTCGGGCTTAATCTATTCTGCCAGTGCTCTCTAGCTGAATTCCCCGTTTGGTTGTGTGGTCGAAAATCAACACCCACAATTTGGCACCGTCTGTGAGAATTTAGTTAGAATAGATGGCCATCATCCTGCAAGATCAACATGTCGGCAACAACTAGTTTAGCTAAGATGGAGAATGTGTCGACATTAACGGAATGAAGACCCTTCCAGAAGGGATGCAAAGACAGGGGGCATGAGCGCTTCCAATGAGATAACTTTCAAGTATAAAAGGATCGGCCTAAGTGAGCAGATCCCAGATTCTAGATCTCGGATCCCAGATCCCAGAAGACAAGATCTCGGCCTAGATGAGTTGGTCCAAGAAGACAAGAGCTTAGCCTAAGTGAGCAGATCCCGGATTCCAGATCTCAGATCCCAGATCCCAGAAGATAAGATCTCCGCCTAGATGAGTAGGTCTAAGAAGACAACAGCTCAGCCTAAGTGAGCAAATCCCGGATTCTAGATCCTGGATCCCAAATCCTAGAAGACAAGATCTTGGCCTAGATGATTAGGTCCAAGAAGACAAGAGCTCAGCCTAAGTGAGCAGATTCCAGATTCCAGATCCCAGATCCCAGATCCCGAATCCCAGATCCCAGAAGACAAGATCTCCGCCTAGATGAGTAGGTCCGAGAAGACAAGAGCTCAACCTAAATGAGCAGATCCCAGATCCCAGATCCCAGAAGACAAAAAAGAAGCACACAGGATCAGACTGAAGTCGGCCAAGTTCTGCCTGTCAGCAGAAGGCCATCTATACAAATCGACTTTTACTGGACCTCAATTGCGATGTATACATCCTTCTCAGGTTGAAGACTTTTTACACGAGATCCATATAGGGGGCAGATCCCTTGCCCACAGAGCTATATCACAGGGATTCTGGTGACCCTACATGCAAAAGGATGCCGAAGCCTATGTAAAAAAGCATAAAAATGTTGTTGGAATCCATGATTGTGCGATAAGACTGAAATGTCTTATGGCGATGTTCCCATGGTGAACATGACGAGTAACTTAAACTTATCATATGATAAAGTTGAATTATACTTGCTTATGATAGAGTTGAACTAAGTTGGCGATGTTTCTGAATGAAACGTAACGAATAACTTAGACTTATTATATGGCAGAATTGACTTATATTTGAATATAATACAGTTGAATTAAGTTGGCGATATTTTTGAATAAAACATGACGAATAACTTAGACTTATTATATGGCAGAGTCGAATTACACTTGCATACAATAGAGTTGAACTAAGTTGGCGATATTTCTTAATGAAACATGACGAATAACTTAGATTTATTATATGACAGAGTTGAATTATACTTGCATATAATAGAGTTAAATTAAGTTGGCGATGTTTTTGAATGAAACATGACGAATAATTTAGACTTATTATGTGGTAGAGTTGAATTATACTTGCATATGATAGAGTTGAACTAAGTTGGCGATGTTTCTGAATGAAACATGACGAATAACTTAGACTTATTATATGGCAGAGTTGAATTATACTTGCATATAATAGAGCTGAACTAAGTTAGCAATGTTTCTGAATGAAACATAACGAATACCTTAAACTGATTATATGGCAGAGTCGAATTATACTTGCATATAATAAAGTTGAACTAAGTTGGCAATGTTTTTGAATGAAATATAACGAATAACTTAGACTCATTATATGACAGAATTAAATTATACTTGCATATAATGGATTTGAACTAAGTTAAATTAAACTAGACTTGCCATATCGGCAGAGTCAAACTCATAATGGAACTAAGTTCATTAATAGAGAAACCAAGGTTGAAACACCTCGGGAAGCCTTTGTTTGAATCTGACTTCGGCAAAAGACCATAATTCACATTAGGGGGGTAGGAAGCTGGAGTGATGAACAAACTTAAGAGTTTGACACTTGTTTAAATTTTCAGAAATGGGCTTAACACTTGTTGAAATTTCAGAGAAATTTACAAGTTAGAGTTAGTCGATGCAATGATAAATAAAGTATCCGAGGTACATGTTACCCGAGGTGACCAAGCAGGTTGTCAAAACTTAGAAAGGGTAATAGAAGATAGCGTATGGAGGTAAAAAAGCAATAACAATTGTAAAAATATTTTTATTTTTAAAGTGTTAGCCGAGGTATGAAAATGGTTAGCTGAGGTAAACAGTTAAGGTTTATCTGAGGTATTGTATCCCGGAGTTATTATACAGTTAAGGTACGCTTTGAAGAAATGCAAAAATATTCTAAGTTTGGAAGCATGAAAGAAAGCAGCAAACATGCATAGAAGAAAAAAAGGCATACATTCAACACTTGGAAGAAAATATAAAACTTGCATTTAGAAAAGAAACTTGTTCAGATACAAAAAGGCATTTTGGCCTAGCATAAGAGATTACTTGTTCATCTACAAAGATAAAAGGGGCACATTGGCCACATATAAAGCTAACATTTTTCAAACAAAAAATTACAGCTGTCCAAAAGTAAGAAGGAAAAGTACAAAAAGGAGGAAAAACCAAAGTTTATGCATTTTCCACAGTCTGCCCTGCATTGACAATTGGCATTGTGTCAGCCTTAGCAGACAACTAGGCATATTTTTCAACTTGGACCTCGGCGTCGATCTCACGTAGTGTGTCATCTAGGCTCTTGTTGGCAATCTCGACCTCAGCCTCAAAAGTGGTCTTTTGAATCTCATCCTCCTCATCCTGAGTCAAGTCAAGGACTTGCTCATTTAGAGTTGGGGACTTGGCCCTAACAGCAGCTTCAGATTCTTTCTCGGCAACCTCAGCCTTGGCCTCTTCCTTGTCTCCGGTCTCCTCGTCGTCGGCCTCTTCCTCATATTGATTGGGAAAGGGAGGGAAAGGGACATTGAGCTAACCCATATCACGAAGGAGTGAGTCCTCGGGGACAGACATCTTTTTGAGGGCTGTCATCCAATCAAGACAGTAGCCTTTGTTGCAGGCCATGTTGACTTGTCTTTTCGGCCTTAGCAATGGCCCCAGCTTTGGCAACAGTAACTTGGTCCACTTGCTTTATGTGCTTCTCTTTCGAGATATTAAGTTGCTGGAGGCATGAGCACGTTAGATTGACTATAAGGAAATGGAGTAGATTGCACAGTTATGACATCAGGGATGTCAACAAGAAGGTCTTCTACAACAAGAGTTCGGCGAGACATGTCGTCATTGGTTACGGCAATAGTTACTCACAGATAAGCCGATTGGAAAATTATCAAGGTCTAAAGCTGGGAGCTTAGGACCTCGGTGTTTCCTGTTCCTGGTTCTAGCTGCAAGATTGTCGCTATGTCGGTGTTTTCATTGCCATTGAGATGGTGGGTTGATGTCAGCTGATGAACTGCTTGGCTGTTAGTCTGGTTTAGCTGGTAGAGTTTTGAACCTTGGGCACAAAGGGAGTCTTCATATAAATAAATGCTTCAAGAACAGCGATGATGGTTTGCAGACGCCAAGAGAAAGAGAGTCTAGGGACACAGATAGAGACAAAATAGAAAGATGATATGGTTTTGCTGGAATTAGAAAAATATGGCAAAAAGTTATAATTTCGAGTCTTGATGTGCCCGTGCTGATGTCAGACGGCGGGGCAGAACTAATGCAACATGATAGGGACGTGATTGGTACGCTTCAATGTCATGATGATCTCGGTTGAGATGGTGATCTAGATTGACATGATGACCTCAGTTGAGATATTGACCTCAGTAGAGATGACGATCTCGGTTGAGATGGTGATCTTGGTTAACATGATGATTTCAATTGAGATGTTGATCTTGATTGAGATGTTGAATTTGAATGGGGGCAAAACTTGTTTATTCTTGGTTTCTGATGAGTTGATACTAGGATCTTGATATTCTTGAACTAGCAAGTCATGATCTCTGCTAGCAGTGTGATCTCTGTCGAGATGTTGGACCTAGATGAAATGAAACATGATGGTTTATGATTTTTGGTTCTTGATTCTTGACAAGTGGGCATTTGAGTCCTTGTTTCTTGGTGCCAACGAGTCACGATCTCGGTCGGGGAAGAACATGTATAGGTTCCATCACCTCAGTTTGCCGAGGTCATAGAACTTAGAAGGCAGTTGTGGGAACATTTTTAGGTAATCCACGTGGCCGAGGTTGTTAGCCGAGGTGCTACGTGGGCGGACCATGGTGCCAAGATATGGTGCGATAATACCGAAATTTAAGATATTTGGATAGAGCACTAGAGTCCTAGATGACATCAAGCTACCTATTTGGATAGAGATGGGACTCTTGAGGGAGTTCATCTTAATCTGAATAGTGTGAGTTGTGATAAATATTATCCTTGTAAAGGATAGAGTCCCATGAAATAAGACTTCTAGGGGAATTTGAACATTGATCATTATAAAAGTAAGGCACCCTCGTAGGTCTAAGGTATGCTTTATTTGAGATGCTTTTATGCTTTCATTGTTGAAGTTTAAGTACTTGTATTGATATCTGTGAGAGATAAGATTACTGACTGGATCGTCGGAGTGCCTCGGGTGGACAAACCACCACGATATTCTCATATTTTTGTTGGCAGGTGTTCGGGCTTAATCTATTTTGCCGGTACCCTCCAACTGAGTTTTCCGTTTGGTTGTGTGGTCGGAAATCAACATCCACACTATATATTGCAGAACCTATAAAGTGTGTACTTGCGATATCCTTAAATGTCATTATATTTTGCCTATCTATTCTAAACCAAATTATAACATTAGCCATATTTTGCTTCGCCAACTTTCTATTATTTGTTTTATTCTTCTCTGTGACTTCCACATGAATGACAAAGCTTTGGTATCGCAGGATATAATAAAGAATCAAAGAACTAATATTATGCTTTAGATAATTAAGGCCATCATAACATTATAATGCTCTTCTCAAGATGAAATCCTACTGTTGACAGTTCCAGGGGATAAATTAGATATCATTGGGCAAGGTGATTTTTATGTTAGTCTCTCTTCGATCTCTGTGTCAGTGAAAGACTCACAAAATAGAGTAATGGCCAAAAACAGTGGACTCAAAAAGGGAGGAAATTTGTATTTGGCTGTAGTCAAGTGTTCCAAAGAAATCTTGTATTTACATAGTCTGCTCCAACCGAAGAAAGAGTGAGACTCAATCTCTGTCATGGGTTTGATATTACAAAAAAGTCTCACTTTGTCAATTAGGGGAAAAATTATTGTGTATGGTTGTATGTAAGCCAATAATGCAATATTTACTAACAAACCCACAAAATACTACAAAAGCAGTCAACAATCACAAAATTCAAATATAGTTTTCTCCACTAAAATTTAGTTCTAACAAGAATTTCCCCATGAATAGAACAGTTTGTCTCATAAAAAACATTTCTTTTCTCAACAGCTCCAATCATTATTATTATTTTATGAATGCTGTTGTTTTCAATTCTTTGAAGTCCGAATTCCAAAACTTACCAGAAATGTCCAGATATGTGTGCAACAGCTACAATTTCTTTCGCAAAATGTAAACATCGGCCTCTTTGTAGGCATATTCAGGGTGCAAATGCTCGTGTGGAACCTTCTGGATGTCGAAAACCCGGCCACAGATCTCCCAGAACAGTTGGTGAGCCTCCGGAGACCGCAATTGGTATCCGAGGAGGACAGTCCCGGTGTCCCCAATCAAGGCCTCCATGGCGGAGACCAGTGGAGCAACAGTGTCCTCGATGTAGACGACGTCGGTGGCGATGACGAGGTCAAAGGGAGGGGATAGGGCTTTGATTTGGTCCGAGTTGGTCCAGTAGAGCTGGGTGGTCTTTAGGGTTTTACCGAGGACGGGTTTGTTGGACTTGAGGTTGCGTTTGAGGGCGGGCATGACGGGGGCTATGTCGGTGAGGACGATGTTGTGGAGGCCGAGGAGGTGGAGACCCATGCCGGCGGCCCCACAGCCGGCTCCGATCTCGACGGCGCGCTTGTTGTGGAAGTCGAGGAGGGCGGCGTAGGGGTTTGGGTTGGGGTTGGGGTTGGGGTTGGATGTGGTAGTTAGAGGGGTGAGCCAGCGCTCGGCGAACTTGACGAGGACGAGAGAGCAGGGCCAGACAGTAGTACCAACGTGGAAGGAACCGTTGTCTTGTTGGATGGAGAGCAGGGCGTCGCGTACGGGCAGCTCGATTACTGGTGACTCTGTGAATCGCATGGCTCTCTCTCTCTCTCTCTCTCTCTCTCTCCACTTCTCTCAAATCTGTTAAAAGAGGGCAAATTTCACCGGCATGTGGTTTGCCGGATGTGCCTAAAAACCTGTGAGGGTAATTCTATTTGAGACTTGGGTATAACTCTTAGAGGGCGGGCCGTAGGATTAGATCTTAGAGGCGGGCCGTAGGATTAGAGCATCTCCAACGGTAATAGGTATTTTACCTATCTGAATATTACTATAAAGTATATATTTTATTTTGCCTATCAACTGTTTTATGTTTTTACTCCAATCATGTTCTTTATTTTAGCTATTTATCCAAATACTATTAATTTTATAAAATTCCACGTCAACAATAAAGATGGAGGGAAATGATCCTAATGATTGAATACATTTTGCCTAGCGTTGAAGGCTAGCTACATGTAGCTAGTGAAAATGAGTTGAGCCAAAATGCCTAATCATATGCCTAGTGCATTGGAATTGAAAAAAGTGAATCATACTAGGTATTTTAACTAACAAGTATTATATACCTAGTGCATTGGAGATGCTCTTAATGTTGGGGTTATGAAAAAAAACATATACATGTAGTGCATTTTTGGCAACGCAGCAAAAAGTTACGTTTTGAGCAACTTCCTAAAAATGTCAATCCTTGCAAAAACGTCACTGATTTCATTTGGGAAGACCCAAAAAAGTCACTTACAAATTTATCAAACTATCTTCTGAAACATTATAATTAATTAATTCAAAAAATTATTGAGATGCAAAAAGGTAAGAATATTTTGATCATTTTAGAGTGATGTAACACTTTTAAAAAATATTAAACCAAAAAGTAAAAAAGTCAACTTTTTATCAACTTCCCAAATCACTTTTAAAAAAGTTAAAAAACTTAGTAAAAAGTCAAAAACTAACTTTTTACCAACTTCTCAAAACAACTCTAAAATATCACCCTCTAATGAAAATTTTTTATGATATATTTTATATTATTTTTTTTATAATTTTTAATATTTTTCGTACGTTTAAGGTGAGTTGAAAATAAAATTATAAATTAAATGATAAATTAGTAAATTAATAGATTGGTAAATTATGATTTGAGTAATTTTGAGCGAATTAACAGATTAAATAATATTTTAACTATTTATTAAGTCTTTGCATAATAGATAATGTTTATTTGTATAATATTTTTCATATATATAACTATTAATTTGTAATAAAATTTACATATTAAATATATCACACACTAATTTTTACTTTGATATTTCATTACAAGTTAATAAATATATATGTATCAACTATAGCGGCAGCGGAATGGCTTCGAATGCGAATTATAAATTTTAAAATTTAAACCGCAATTAGTGAATAGAGCAGTGCAGATTGATGCAGATCGGTGCAATTTTAACGGATTAAACGGTATTCTACATAGCACTATACATAACTAGCATATGAACCTGTGCGACGCACAGGCTAAAAAATAATTAAAAATAATTTTAATATTAAATAATAACATAAAATTTAGTATAGACATATAATTTAGAATGAATTAAATTTGAAGCATTTTATTATAATATATATTGTGGTTGTTAAGTCATTAATTGAATATTTTAAGTTCACAATAAAAAATAGATGCCATAATTTAATTGGTAAAGATGAAATATATATATATATATATAATAAATTTCATTTTATAAATTTTTTAGTTTTAGTTTATTTTATGTTAAAATTTGTCATAAAACGTAAACATACCTTTTAGAAATAAAACAATATATATTTTTTGATAAAATCATTAAAATCGGACAAAAGATCAACCAACTTAAACAAAAATTAATTATTTTAAACTTCTAAATTTTATTTTATTTTAAAATTTAAATTGTCTTCAACTGAAATATACACAACACTACAATATTAAAAAGATGCATAGATTTACTTTATATAAGTGAAACAAATTTTTTTTTTCTTGTTTTCCCAATATAAGATTGTGTAAAATAAAAATTAACAATTGTTCAGGCAGGAAGTTGATTTCAAATAAAATAATATCAATCATATGGTCAATCTTTAATTTTTTTCAAATCAAACAAATCTAATTAATATATTTTAATAAAATTGCTAAGATTGCGTTTAAACCCGTGAATTAGCCAAACCGAAAATGATTTAACCTAATCAACTTATACAAAAATTAATTAATTAAAAATTTTAAATATTATTTTAATTTTAAAATTTAAACTGTCTTAAATTGAATGGAAGCATAAGGTTCACTATATAAGTGAAACAACTCACTTTTTTCTTCATTTTCCGATGTGAGATTATAAAATAAAAGTTAACAATTGTTTGGGCAGAAAATTTATTTCTAATCAAGCAATCTTAGTCGTTTAACTTTTAATCAGATCAGTCTTTAGTTTATTTCGAATTAAATAAATTTAACCAATATATATTTGATAAAATTGCTAAAATCATGATTAAACCAATCAGTCAAACAAAAAATGATTCAATTTAATCGGCTGGGTCAAAAGACCAACCAACTTACACAAAAATTAATTAATTAAAACTTTTAAATTTTATTTTAAAATTTAAACTGTCTTGAACTAAAACATGAATAACACTACAATACTAAATTAGAGTATAAGATTCACTTTATATAAGTAACACAACTTACTTTTTCTTTCTTTTTTCGATGTGAAATTATAAAATAAATCATAGACTAGTCAGAATTTTTATTTCAAAATTTAAACTGTCTTGAACTAAACTATGCACAACTATAATATTAAATGAGAATATAAGATCCATTTTTATATAAGTGAAACAACTTATTTTTTCTTTCTTCTCCTAATGTGGGATTGTGAAATAAATCATGAACTAATTAGAGTTTTATTTTTATACGGTTAAATGGAAACTTGTCAATGGAGATTTTTTAATTGTTTAAAATTAAGAAAATCAATGTGAGAAATTGCAGTTAAATCGGCAAATCAATCAAACTGAAAACAATTTAGCCTAATTGGTTAAGTCAAAAGATCAACCAACTTATACAAAAATTAATTAATTAAAACTTTTAAATGTTATTTTAATTTTAAAATTTAAAGAGTCTTGAATTGAAATATACACAATACTACAACATTAAATAGAAGCACAAGTATCACTTTATATATGTGAAACAACTCATTTTTTCTTTCTTTTCCCGATGTGGGATTATAAAACAAAAGTTAATAATTATCTCGGCGGGAAATGTATTTCTAATCAAGTAATCTTAGTCGTTTAGTCTTTAATCAAATTAATCTTTAGTTTATTTTGAATCAAACAAATCTAACCAATATATTTTGATAAAATTGCTAAAATTGTGATTAAATTGTGATGACTGGTTTCATTGCGTATCGCTTCATTTTTGTCCCCTTTGAGTTGTGGTGTTCGAAAACTTTCTTTCAAACCCCGGTTCTTGTCTAACTCTGGGTGGAACATCACTTGTTTCGGGGGTGCACAACCGAGTTCGGAGTGCTTGGGAGCGAACCAGAAAATTCTGGACTACTGAGCCAGGGCCGCACGTACGGGGAATAGTGAGTTTTAGAGGGTTGCACACTGCCTAAATTGCAAGTGCGGAGGGGGAGGTGCGGAAGGAGCCACACGTGCGGGGATCAGAGCCGCACGTGCGGGAGGCACGCTCCGCACGTGCGGAGGCAAGTGTTGCACGTGAGGTCGAGCCTGAGTCCGAGGAGCTCTGTTTTTCTTTACTTTTTGGGCTATGTGTATTGTTTTGCATGTATCACTCTCTCACTAAAAATCATCTCCTCTCCCCTTTCTCTACATTTCATACACCCAAAACACTTAGAGTTCTTGATCCCTTTGGATCTATTGCTTTTCTACCCCAAGTTCCTCATCAAAGTTGAGGAGCAAGGCAAGAGCTTCACTTTGTACGGAGGAGATCGGATTTCTACACCATTTGATCCTAGGGTTTCATCAATCTCTTCATCAAGCTTAAGGTAGGGAATTACTTAGAGTTATATATATTTTTTTGCAAGTCTTGATTGACTTTGAGAGCACATCTTGGTCTATTTCGAAAATGGGTTTATGGCTCAAGAAATTGTTAGTGTTGTAAAAGAAATTTATCCTTGTTCCTTTTTAAAGATTTTTCTTGAAACGTTGAGCCATATGGGTTGAGATTGAGGTATATAGTGAGGTTTTGAAAAGGGATGAGGAAATGTTAGGATTTTGTGAAAACCTAGAAATGTGGGGGTCTTTTAAATGAAAAAGGATGGGGGCTCATGTTTGATATTATATATATATATTAATGGAGAACTTCTTAACATATAAAAATTGTTGAGATTGGAAGTTGATGTCTATATATTGCTATGGCTTTGAAATGATTAAAATGTTGGAAGTGCACGAATTGTGGTTATATGGTTACATATGGAAAAATAATGGTAAATTTTTGGCTATTTGTTGGAATGGCATTGAAAGGTATGGAACATTTGTTGTAGCTATGATCAAAGTGGAGAAACTTGAAGTAATATGGATAATTGTTGCATTGGCATTTCTAAAACCTTGCATGTCATGAACATTGGATTGAGAATTGGAACTTTCATTGAGAATGTAATATTGTGAATGGAATCATGGAAATGTTATGGGGTAAATACGTTGGTAAGTCCGGTTAGGAAGTGTAGATGAAATTGATAAGTTGGCATGAGTGTCCGGGGTGAAAGAACGAAAACACGCGCGGAGGAGGTAGAACTTCCCTTCCGATTAGCAACTGGTAAAGTGGGGTTCTTGGTAGTGCTAGTTGAGCCTACTTACAGACACCAACCTAGGAATTACCTGAGTCGTATTTACCGCCCCTATTGAATAAAAATTGGAAGTTTCGGAATTGTTGAGATTTCAAATTATTGTTGAAACATGGTGATTTTCAAAAGAGCATGTAAAAGAAATTCCCTTTAAAATGGCATTGCATGGCATTTGCATCTAATATTGGAAAAATCTTGCATAAATGTATATACTTTGTTAAGGATTCTCTACTGGACTTTATACTCACCTTATGGGATTTTGGTGTAGAAAAGGATGTGGTGATCCCGCCGAGTTAAAGGTGTGGACATATTTTGTGAAGAGCAAATAACTCTATTTTGTTGTGATTATTTTGCTAGCCAAGGGCTATTCATGTATGGGTCTGAGAGGCCATTGTTGTGTAACCGGGCATAAGCCTTGGAAATTGTAAGCCCATGAGGGCATTATTTTATTTTTAGGACTTAATGTTCTACATGCTATAGATTCATGTATTTTTTATACCGTTCAATGTATAATTCGCATGTGAAACTTTTGTACCCATTTTGCCAATTGATGATGTAAAGGTTGGAGACCTGTCTTTATTTCTTAATAGACATTGATTAATGTACTTAATTTGTGTTGGGTTATTTCAAGGCGTTACAAAACCAACGAATCAGTCAAACCAAAAATGATTCAACATAATCGACTAGGTCAAAAGACCAACAAATTTACACAAAAGTTAATTAATTAAAAATTTTAAATTTTATTTTAAAATTTGAACTATCTTCAACTAAAACATGCACAACACTATAATATTAAATGGGAGTATAAGATTCACTTTATATAAATAAAACAACTCACTTTTTCCTTCTTTCTTCGATGTGGGATCATCAAATAAATCATAAACTAATTAGATTTTTGTTTTTATATGGTTAAATGGAAGGCAGTGAACATAAATTTTTTGTTTAAACTTAAAAAATTAAGAAAATTAGTATGAGATATTGAAACTCTTACAAGGTTTTTCACTTAAAAATCCTCTTTTACTTATATAATATATAGATTAGTTAGCGAATTGTTGAATAGGTTTTATGATAATTAATTATTTTTTTATCAAATATTATTAAAAAATGTCATTAATTGTTAATTTTCAGGGACAATTTAAAAAATTTATTACAAAAAAATATCATTAATTTTAAATTTTAGCAATAGTTTAAAAGAAGCGTCGCAAAAAAGCATCACTAATTTTTAACTTTCAACGACTGTTTAAAAAATTCGTCACAAAAAAGTTACTAATTGTAAGTTTAAATGACAATTTATAAAAATCGTGATTAAAAAAAAAATGTACTAATTGTCAATTTTGAGTGACATGTAAAAAATCGCCACAAAAAATTATTTTTAGCTATGATTTTACTAGAACTTATTTTTAATAAAACTTGATGAGAATTAAGTCAAACTATTGAGACCTATTGATAGTTTACCCATTCTATTTCTACATCTTAATTGCTCTCGGTATACACATCCTAATGAATTCTTTTTCAATTCACACATCAAATAAACAAAAGGGAAATTCTATTTATACACCACAAATTCTCTCAGTGTACACTATTTACTATTTTTTAAAATTCTTATTGCATCCCTCAACTAAATTACTAGACATAACCCAAAAACTCACTCTTACTTCACACACCACATTAGCAACCACCACCACCACTGGCACAGCCACAGCTACCACCACGATCAGCCATCGCTGTTGCCACTACCCCTTTTCTAGCATTCATTTTTCATCTTCTTTTTGTTCTTCTCTTTCTTCTTCTTTTCCTCCTAGATCTAAGGTTCAAGTGGGGAGGTTAGATCTAGTGTTTAGGACGGCGGTGACGATTGCGACCACTAGTAATCACGGGGGTGGGAAGACTGCGGACATGGCGAGTCGCAATGGTAGGGTAATGGAGGTAGTGGGCTATAGCATGTAGAGATCCTAACATGATCCTAAACAATAACAACATACAAATATCTATGATCATGAATGCACCATGATGTACAATATAAATAATATGACAGTTTAATATTCAAAATATACTTATATAAGTACATTTTCTCCAAAAATATCCATTTGAATATTACAAGGTGCAAAACCATTTGTTTTCTTTCTAATTATCCAGTTTAGTTCCAAAAGCATTTATTCACAATACAACCTTAGTTATTTAAGCCTTCACGTTAATATAAAAGAATTTAGTCTCCACATTTGTTTTGAAAACACGTTCACATATACGGGTCATAACCCAATCCGATAACTAAACCCACTACACAAATTTATGCAACAACACATTTACTATCTTCCTTGACCAAAGACCCAAGGGCAAGGAACACCCATAACAGGATACCGAGAAACATCTATTTCTAAATATAAATAACTGAATGTAATATATACTTTCATTTCCACCAGCCTACAACACGGATGACAAATAATACAATCCACAAAACCCATAACGCTTTATAGCCTCACCCGAAGGGGAAAGACCCCAAGGTCACAGTTTATCGAGCATAAACTAGATGGGAGAGGAACGTATCTCAAGGCACCATGCTCTATCGGCCTCCCGGAGAGAAATGAACCTCAATTTCACACTTTACCGAGCACATATTGGAAGGGAGAGGAACCTCAGTCAAGGCGCCACACTTTACTGGCTTAACCAAAGAGAAACGAACCTCTAACCACATCATAACATGCTATATCACATAGCTACCACACAAGCGTATTACATACTCATAATTTATTCAATAACAACAATGTCATCCTCCACTGATGTCCAAAGACAAAACCTCTAACATTTAAAGACAAGACTTCTATAAGTCGATTTCACCACTAATTTTATCATTTCATATCAACCATTTTCCATTTCATTAAACCAAAAGAATTACCAACATAATTTTGTTATCAAGTGCAACCCATTGTTCCAAAAGCCCCAATACCTTTGTCAAAAACTCTATTCCATTAATACAACCCTCTTTAAGATATACAACTTCAACCCAACTCAACGCAACACAAACAAAGCAATTACTAGGCCTAGTAAATTCCTTTTAGCAACCAATGCATTAATTCAATCCCCCAAAGTATTTTTTAAATCTCATAAGCATTAATTCAATCTCATAACACATAATCCAATTATTACCCAACTTCATCCCTTGTTGTTTATAAATTCTTAATAATAAATTAGAGCTTTTTGCCACAATCAACATAGAAATGATTAACTACCTCTCCCAACATACCAAATCAACCAACAATCATACAATTCCAACTCCCCAAAACTCAAACCCCAAATCCTCTTTCATGCTTTTGGAAAATCCCTTAACAAACATATTTTTAAATGCAATAAAAACAACCACATCTTTATCTATAAAGAGATATTGAAGAGGAGCAAAAGAATCCCTACCTCAAGCAAGAAGAGAAAAAAGCTTGAAAATCCAATTTCGATGAAAACACGATCCGCTCAAATTAAATGGAAGCCCTCGCCGAGTTCTATGTTTTGGTGTATGGAACTAGGGGCCAAAGATGCATATAAATAGATGAAATCAAGGTTAAAGAGGTTGAAAACTCAAAAATGGCAAAAAAAGAGAGAAGAGAAAATGGAAAATTTTGATCGAAAAATAGACTTTTAAAGTTATGATTCTGGACAGACAGCTCGAGTGGTCAAAAGTGCGCTTGAGCGGTGAATTGAGGCTTCCAGTATCTCAAACAATTTTGAAAAACAGAGCTAGAAGGGTCTATGGACCGCTTGAGCGGTGAAAGTTGTGCTCGAGTGAATTATGCACACAGCACAGATTTGCAAACTTTAAATAGGCATAACCCACTCGTCCGGACTCCATTTAGGGTCGTTCTATGTCCAAATTGAAGCTCCGGAAGTAAGCTTTCCAATAGTTCTAGCCTCATATCAAGATTCAAAGTGTGGAGAGACAAAATGATAAAAAAGTGAAGACTACTCAATAATAACTATTCGAATTTGAGTTTTTGATCCAGTCTCACCCAACCAATATGGTAACACCTTAACCAAGGCTCAAATATCTACTAAGAAGGTTCTCAATCATGATAATCAAAGAGTCAAATATAAAGGCTGTTTGGTACAACTTTTAGGGAATGATTATAGCTTATTTTAATGGGTAAATTACACTAACCTCCCTTGAGGTTTACCTTAATTACAGGTACCTCGTAGTTTTCAAAAATTACACTGACCTCCCTTACTATTGAAAATAATACACAAATTTCCCCTTCCCGTTAAAAGAGCATAAACGACGTTAACTTGACAGCCGAATTGACCATATTGCCCTTGAACCACATTGTGAAAAGACACAACTGACCCTTCTCCATCTTCATCTTCATCTTCATCTGCATCTTCTTTATCTTCACAAATCCTTCTCCCAGCACCTTAATGGCAGAAACCATCTCTATAATTTCACCATTTTCTCTCTTAACTCCTCTACCACCACCACCACTCTTTTTTCCTAACCCTAATCCAAAAGCAAAAGAAAACCCATTCCTATTCACAAACCTGGAATCAAGATTAGGGCAAGAATTCCCATTAGTCTTGCCTGAACTCTTTGATCTAACTCCAATAGGAATTGAATATCTGTCATTGAATTTCTTTGCCCTAAACCCAAGAGGTACCAAATCTTGATCAATTGGGGTTTTTATCCACCATCTGAATCAAAATTAGGTCCAAATTCCTATGAATCTTCTCAAATTTCTTGATTCTAATTGGGTCTTGAAAATTAGTATCATCCCCAACATCTTCATCAGATCCTTCATCCAAATACGATGAACTCCCATTCAAAACTGTAGAACCGCAATTAGGGTTCGAATTCATATCAATCTTGTTACAATTCTTTGCCCTAAGCCCTAAAATCACTGAATTTCGATCAATACCAACACCAACACCATCCTCACCTAGACCAAGATTAGAGCTTGAATTTTCGTTAATCTTCTTCACTAATTCAACACCAGATTCGATCCAATTGTTCGCATTTTGGTTAGATCCAAATGGCAAGGACATGGAATCCATGTTATTGAAGAAGAACCAAGAGGAGAAGAATCGGCCAAAAAAAGAGATAGATCATTGCTTCTCGATCCGGTACTTCTGGCGGAGCTTTTCCATCTTGTGGCAACGCTAGGCAAAGGTTTTGGAAGGAAAGGCGTCGGGGCAGCGAAGGACGACGGCAGCGACCACCGCATTCCAGTTGACGGTCCAGAGATAGCCCTGCCGGAGAGCATACCATTGCTCGCTATAGATGTCGATCAAAGCTAGGGTTTCCTCTTGGGTCCAACACGGCGGTAGAAACTTTCGAGGAGAGAGAGAAAGATAGAGAGAGACAGACAAGTAGAGGTCTTCAACAGGGGAAGAGAGACAGAGCACAGAGAGATAGTGAGAGGGAAGAAAGATGGAATGGCTGGGTTTTGACCGTAGAGTGATATATATATATATATATATATATATATAAGATATGTATGTGTTTATATATATATATGCAGGGTGAGGTAAGGGTAGTATTGGAATTTGTAGAATAATTATGGATGAGATCAGCTGAATCTATTTGAATTTGGACGGATAAATAACAGAAGGGGGTCTTTGTATATTAGTTTGAAAAGTAAGGAAAGTCTGTGTAATTTTTGAAACTACAGGAGAGGTATCTGTAATTATGGTAAATCTCAGGGGAGGTTAGTCTAATTTACCCTATTTTAATTTGGAAGTCTATGCTAGATTGTTTGGTGTAACTTCTGCTTATAGCTTATTAGGCAGAAATAGCTTAAATAAGCTGGAAAAAGCCGATTATTTAAAAGTTGGGAAATGGGTGCTTTTTATCAACTTTTAACTTAAAAAAAGCTACACTAAACAAGGCCATTATTTCATTACACCAAGAAGTATAGAGTGCTACAACCTCCCCACCTTAGGAAATTTTGTCCCCAAAATTAAGAATACACCAAAAGACAAGGCAAACCAACTACAAAAGAAATACAACCACCAATCCAAGTCCAGATCCATTCTTGGGATAATTTACCGAATCCCTGTGAAACACCTTGGGGCCCTAAAGATACCTGAACAACAAGAATACAAGAAAGAGGTCACGAATGATTCTTTGACCCACACGACTCGTTAGGGTCTATGAGACGAGAAAACAAATACTGGTCTTTACGTGCACCCTAAAGACGTCAACCATCACTGAGAACTCAACACTCAAACATTAAGGAAAAGAAAACCACCCTCACAACAAAAATCTTGGTCAACTCTCACAAAGAAGAAGACATACTACGAAAATACGGCCCAAAAAACAACGCTCTAGCACAATGAGCCCTAACAATGCCAAACCCTCCTTAAAACAAAACACCTAAACACACCATTAGCAATCCAAGCTAAGTCACTACACAAACCAACCATGAAGGGTGACATAATTCACAACACATCCATGTTTAAAAAAAAATAAAAAATCCTCATTTTCTCATTTTCTTTGAAAATCTCTCTCTTGTATATAATTTTTTTTTTTCCTTCTAAAAAGGTGCCCAAACTTGCACTGTCCATAACCAAAATACGTTTTTGATTTCCACATAAAACTTTAAATTTTGCAACCATCCTCCGAAAATAAAAATAAAGTGTTATTCAGAACAATAATTACTCACATTATTATGATTTGTTAGATTCAACTTTTATTAAATTAAATAAACTACGCATCGAAATCCTTTATTGCCAATTAGATTAAATCCACAACATTATAGTTCAACACTACCATTTGAGGCCACAACACAAGGAAAAATTCATTTTCCGAATTCATTTCTCAACATAAAACAATTGGTGAACCTCAACCGTCATCCAACAACACCCATCACTCTTATAGTGATGCCACTACACCAAAAACAACATTTTTATAACAACAAATTAATAGAAATAACAACCATGTTAATAATACAGGAAAGCACAAATAAAGTTTACATATTCTTGGGAGCCTTATCGCATCACTATCTATCAATCACACAACAGCGCAAAAGGCTCACAACATGAAGGCCTTAACATGTAACCCTAACCCAGTTACCACCAGCTTACACCAACTTCACATTTGCCTACATGAGACTTAACACTCACAAGTCCACACTATAGCGCTGCTCAACTTTACAACCCTTATGTTCAATTTCAAGCTACTCTCAAGGTGACTCTATCAACCCACTTCCGACAACAACCAACTGACTAACCAACTTAACAACCCTCAACACTCAACACCAAACACCACCATGCTACCTAGCACTGTTTACTCCAAAATGGAGTTCCACATACAAACCGACAAATTTTTTGAATCACACCAGATTCCTTAAGCTTAGACTACACCACTCTTACTCCCCAAACAAACCACCATTCAGATGTATATATGGCAAATGCTCTTATCCTACTGCATACAAAAGACCGATATGGTCAACGGCAATTCACATAACCTCGTATACGCAAAACAATCATCACTAACACTACACTCCTTATCTAAGAACACTACTCCTGCATCTAACAGATAAATTCCCCTCACATGGAAATGCCACCCAACACCTAAGCATCATAACTCTAATCACATCCACACACAACATCAATTCTCAACAAACACAAACACATGAACTACCCTCATCATTAAAAGATACAAGTCTCACACTTCCCCAAAACACTTTCACAATCCACCAGGTAACTCTTACCCATCTCACAGAATCCTAAGGTATCACACCACCCCAAAATAATCACGACTAGTCAAAACAATAAACAAACCTCTGCTTCTCAACAAGCAACTCTAAATCAATCCAAGACATCACAAGCCAACACATGCTTAACTCAAGAAAATAATACAACATAATACAACTAGAATTTCCAATCCTTACAATACTTTTTAACACAATACAAGCAAGTTCAAGATTAATTATACCCATACCATTTGGGTTCACAACAACACATACATACATATGCAACATCTATAGGAATAAAGTCCTAAATAAAATAACATCACATTACATTACAAAATAATAAAACTCCATCGCACCATAACATCACCATCGTCCCCGCTTACATTTTTGAAACTAGTCCTGCTCATGCAAAGGACAACGATGTCGAATGTGGCTTGACCGACCACACCTAGAACAAGTAGGTGGTCTTTTGTTTTGCAATTGACTCGAAGAAGCCTGAGTCTGATTTGACCTCCTGAAGGACGAGTTTGAAGAAACAAAAGTAGATTGAGGCAACAACTGCGCCTGTGCTTGAGATCTCGCCCGTCTCCAATTCTTACTAGGCCTACCACCTCCCTGAACAATCAAAATTGTTGATATGGCATCTTCTTCTCCATCTTGACCAATCTCAAGAATAATGGCTTCTACGTGAGTCGCTGCCTCTATATAATCTCTATACACAACTGTGACAACCTTTTCCCTAATATCATCACACAACCTTTCCTCAAACTTAAGACAGCGCACTCCTCTGTTGCGATCAACTCTGGAGTGAACCTTGACAAACTGGCAAACCTCACCTCAAACTATGCCAAAGGAGTATTATCCTAGCGAAACTCAACAAATTGTTTCCTCAATCTTTCTTGAGCTTAAGGAGAAAAATACTTAGCCAAAAAGGCCTCAGTTAAGGCAACCCAAGTGGTGCCCACAAAAGTCCTCGCAGACTTCCATTAATAACCGGTGTCTCCCTTCAGTTGGAAACCAGCCAAAATAACCCTCAACTTCTCATCCTCAACTCTAAGCATATCAAGAGTCTTGGTAATTTGTTCTAACCGATCTGATGCCTCTAACAGTTTAGGCTCTCCTAAAAACTCAAGTGGATTGTAGCGGAGAAACTCCTTATTAGGCTTGAGAATACGACCATGGTTTCTCTCATTGTGAGCTAGAGTATCTCTCACTGCCCTTACAATCTTGTGTGCAACTTTCTCGCCCACAGTCAATGCTGTAAGGGCAGGTGCTAACGTGACTTCATTTTTTCCCTTCAATAATTGTTCAATCCATCACCATGTGACTTCACCTGACATGCTGTCAGGTGAAGTGATACAGCAGAAATTATTGCATCATGTCAGCTATATAGGCTTAGGTGATATGGGAAAATGAACACATATTACTACCTTGGCCCATTTTTTTATGTAAAAATATTTATAAAAAAAATAATTCTACAAATTGGACTTCACCAATTTTGTAATTAGGAAAAAAAAGTCTTACAAAAACAATTATTGCAATTTGATTGACAAAAATATTTTGTTATAAATTGTGGAATGTAATAATTATATTAAATTTTGTTTCAAAAAGTCTTTTCAAAACTCATTACAAAACAATTTTCACAATTTCGCTGATAATTGTATACATGTCCAAACTATTTTCAAATCTTCATTAAAAACTTATGAACACATCAATACCAAAACAAATGCAAAACGTTGTTTTTCCCAAAAAAATATATAAAATGTTATGTTGTAATTTATGAAAATGTTAAGTTAGAATAATTTATAAAAATGTTATGTTGTAATTTTTGAAATGTAATCAGTTTGTTTGGTTTGGTTTGGTTTTTTAGGATTTACTTATCAGAAAATTAGAATTAGAAGTATTTTGTACTTTTGTTTTGCACTAAATTATTTTAATATTGTAAGCAATTTATTTAAGTATTATATACACCTAACATAAAAACACTAGAAAAAAAAATTGTGAAAAGAAACGTGAGAAAATAAAATAACAACAATAAAAAAAAATGTTAATCAATATAGTACATTTTCTATGTTATTGTGTAATTATTGTATAATATATTTTGTTACAAATTTTGTAGAAACATGTATAAAAACAAGTCTTTCTAGAAGAGTATATAAAAATTGTTAATTGCAAATATATTCACTCAAAACCAAAAAAAAAAAAATTATAGAAAACCAAAAACAAAAACAAACAATACAATTGTAAGCTTTTGGTAATCGAACACAGTGACACAGGTTTTTTCATAAAGGCTGGGTTCGGACATAAATTAAAAACAAAAATGAGGGGTAAAAAGGTCATTTGACCTCTGCTAAGGCCACAAACCACGTGATTGCAACATAGGGTAGATGTGTAGGATAAAATTATAGGCTTTTTGACTTTTTTAGTAACTTTTTGGCTTTTAGGCTAAAACAAAACTCATACCACACGAGGCCTCAATCACTGAAATTGAATACTTAAATCAAATGAAAAGATTATTTGAATAAAAGATCTAAAAATGATCATACAACGATTATCCAATTCCAAAGACAAACTAAAATTAAAATACAAAATTACATAATACTTGATTAGAGCTTTATCTCAATTCTAAGAAGGAAGCTTAGCCACTCATAGAGTGGTTGAACACTTCAAATGTTGAAGAGAAAGCCATGGATTGATGATTTGCTCTTCTTCTCTAGCTTCTAGTCGTCTTCTCAAGGGTTTCAGATGCTAAAACAAGTCCCCAAAATCCCCTTTTTATAGCCTCTAGACAATTTTGGATAAAAACACGTGTACGAATATCGAGGCAAATCCGCTTGTGCAAATTGGGAATTCCACTCGTGCGGATCAACTCAAAGATGGCACAAAATCTGGAAAATCTGCTCGTACAGATTCACTCAGTGGCGGAGGTTTTGCTTTTTTTGCCTCTTTTTGCAATCTTTTTGTCTCCAGAGTGACATTAACCTGAAAAGGGAGAAAAATACTTTATTGTATCAAATATCATAAACTAAAAGACTAAAAACATAAGATAGGGAGGCTCAACGTATAACATTTCGACTCAAATCAATATACAACTTCAACCCAACTCAACGCAACACAAACAAAGCAATTACTAGGCCCGGTTAATCCCTTTTATCAACCAAAGCATTAATTCAACCCCCTAAAGCATTTATTAAATCTCATAAGCATTAATTCAATCTCATAACACATAACCCAATTATTACCCAACTTTTTCTCTTTTTGTTTATAAATTCTTAATAATGGGTTTTTTGCCACAATCAACATAGGCATGATTAACTACCTCCTAATATACCAAATCAACGAACAATCATACAATTCCAACTCTCCAAAACTAAAACCACAAATCCCCTTTCATGCTTTTGGAAAATCCCTTAACAAATATATTTTTAAATGCAATAAAAATAATCACATGTCTATTTATAAAGAGGTATTGAAGAAGAGCAAAAGAATCCCTACCTCAAGCAAGAAGAGAAGAAAGCCCGAAAATCCAACTTCGATGAAAACACGATTCACTCAGATTAAATGGAAGTCCTCATCGAGCTCTACGTTTTGGTATGTGGAACTTGGGGTCAAAGATGTATAGAAATAGATGAAATCAAGGTTAAAGAGCTTGAAAGCTCAAAAATGATGGAAAGAGAGAGAAGAGAGAGTGAAAAGTGAAGATATTTGACTAAAAATGTGACTTTTAAAGTTATGATTCTAGACAGACGGCTCACGCTGTCAAAAGTGCACTCGAGCGATGAATCGAGGGTTCCAATATCTCAAACAATTTTAAAAAACAGAGCTGGAAGGGTCTATGGATCGCTCAAATGGTGAAAGTTGAGCTCAAGTTTTTGGAGTTTTTGATCTAATCTCACCCAACCACTATGGTAACACCTTAACCAATGCTCAAATATCACTAAGAAGATTCTCAATCATAATTATCAAAGAGTTAAATATAATTTCATTACACCAAGAAGTATAGAGTGCTATAGTATGTGGAAATAGAATTACCCAACCTTTAAGGGTCAATTATATTTTGTAACCTTATATTTTGTACCAAATCTCATTTTGGTCCCTACATATATAATCATAGCAGTCAACTCCTACACTTCTGGTCAAATCCTATTTTGATCTCTACACATAAAATCGTGACTGTCATTCTTACACTTTTGGTCAAATCTCACTCTGGTCTCTACACAAATGTCAATATCCCCCTTCTGTTACTCTATTGTTTAAATCTTTAATAGAATCTAGTTATGTGACAAAAATGTGACTGCAAAATGAGGGTAAGAGAGGAAAATCATTCCCATTTCTACCAATACAAACTTTGTCCCAAAATTTACATCAAATTATCAAATTATGACTGTATTAAGCTAAAACAAAATGCAGATTGTGAATGATTAAGAAGATGAACTAGGGTTTTGTATAAATTGGAATTAAGAAACTCTATTTGCCACAATAACACAGTCTTCTATCCATTCTTTTTCCTTTCTCTTCGATTCCTTTACTGCCTTTTTTTTATTTCAAAAATTCTATTTTTTTGTATATTCATCCCAATTTTTAGCATACAAATATATATATATATATATATATATATATATGTTAGTAATGGGCGCCCATGTGGCATGACCATTAAATTTGAATTTGAATCCTTATCCAAATAGGTTTTGAATTTGAAATCAAACCTATTTAGGATAACCACTCAAGATACAGATATTATCAGTTTTAACTGATATGGATAGATATAATAATATATTATATATCTGATATATGGTTATAGGTAATCAAGTGAGAAACAACGTATAGTCTGTTTCTACCCATATACTGACTCTCTCCCAAAAACACAACGATCAAGTCTTTGCACTGTGATTTTGTGTGGGTGATATTCAATCTGTGATATCACTCCACTGCTGGGTTGATTTATCAGTTTTCTGAAAGCACGTGATTTATCCAAGAAGGTTCTATCATCAAGAAGGTATGATCTGATTATTTTATCCGCTGCATATTCTGTGTTTTTAGTTTACATTGGTATCAGAGCATGTTAATGGATATTTTCGTGTTTCCTTTAATCATGTGTATACTTTTATATGTATATGTATACATTATACACATGAATATTTGTAGAATAAAAAAAAAATTTATCAGATTAGGAGCATAAAAATAATTTTTTTATGTTCATTAATGTCTTTTTTCATATCATAAATAGTTTTATTTTGAAAAAAGGAGTCCGACAGTACAAAAATCGGACCAGAAAACACCCTGGAAGGCGGCGCGTGGTCTGCACGCGCCACCTGACGCCGTGGGCCGTTTCCACGCGCCCCCACGCGCCAGCTGCTCAACCGATGCGCTTGCACGCGCTCTCACGCGCGCGTCAGCGGCGCAGCCACGCGCGCGCCCTCCGCGCCACGCACGCGCGCCGTGCTCTGAGCCGCGGGCCGAGCCGCGAGCCGAGCCGCGCGCCGAGCCAAGAGCCGAGCCGCGATCTGGGCCGCGTGCTGAGCCGCGCCGTTTTCCTCGGCTGGCTTGGCTGCTGGCGTATTAGGCACTGTTTGTTTTGTTTTTAATTCTGAATTGCGTTAAATGGTCATAATTAATTCATTACATATTTGTTTTATGCGTGGCTTATACTGTTAGACTCAGAATTAATTTTTCTACATTCTCTAAAATTTTGAAAATTTTCAGAAAATATAAATTATTTTTCCTGTGTTAATAATTCATGTTTTATGCTTTAAACTGCTTCTGGTATTGCATAAATAATTTTCTGGGGCTGAAATATTTATTGTAGACTTCTGAAAGGTTTTATTATTTACTGGTAATATTGTCTCATTTTATCAGTTTCTGGATTTTTTATTTCTAATTTTATGTGTATTTATTAGTCATTTAAAATTCCAGAATATTTCAGAACAATGTACATTTTAATTATGGCATAATCTGAATATTGTTTCTGTTTACTAGTTTCTGGATTTTTTATTTCTAATTTTATGTGTGTTTAATTAGTTATTTAAAATTCCAGAAAATTTCAGAAAATTCCAGAAAATTTCAAAAATGATGTACACTTTAATTATGGCATAATCTGAATATTGAATACAACATATTTTTTGTTTTTTTAATATGTTGCAATTAAAGAAGCATGATTATTTATTTATTTATTTATTTGAATTCCATCATTAAATAAATATAGCATGAGTTGTTTGTAAATTTATATTGAGATGCTATTGTATGGAATTTATCATGCTTTGTATATGCCATAAGTAGTGGGAGATTGTTTGATTGTTTTTTGCGCATGGAATGAAATTAAATTTTGATAATTATCACTAGAGGCGCAAGAGATGATTACGAGCATAGCAAATTTTCGATCTTGAGACATGTGTAAAATTATCATTATTTAATTTAGATTCTTTTTGCTGCAAAATATTTTGTTTTGTGTTGCTATCATTAATATCCCCTGCGCATTTATTTACTCTGTATGTAGAAATGGCTGCTAAGACAGTGGTGGTAGACTTAACTAAGGGAGAGAAATTGGATGGCGACAATTATGATATATGGCGCCGTAAGATCCAATACCTCCTCAATGAGCAAGAAGTGTTGACCACACTTGAACAAGTGATGGTTGAACCAGAGCAGGGCAATACAGCTCAACATCGTCGTGATCTTGAAGCCTTTCAGACTTGGCGTAACAAAGATCGGTGTGCGCGCTTTACTATGTTGAGCAGCATGCACAACGACTTGATTAGTGAGTTTGAGCATTGCCCGACTGCATTTGAGATGTGGGAAGCTCTCAAGCAAAAGTTTGGTATTACCTCTTTGGCAAAGCTACGTGGGCTGACTATGAGGTTTGACTCATATCAGAAAAGGGCGCATCACTCGATAAAGCAGCATTTGAGAGTCATGTCAGCCATGATACGTGAGCTTGCGGCTGCTGGGCATAATTTGACTCAAGAGCAGCAAGTACAGGCTGTGATACGCTCTCTGCCAAATTCTTGGGAGCAGATGAAGCAGAACATGATGCATAATGAGAGTGTGAAAACATTCGAAGACATATCGCGTCATTTGGAGCTAGAGGCTGAGCGCCTTGAGGCGGCTAAGTCTGATGGTTCTGCTATGGTGATTAAGTCAAGCTCACGTAGGACTTCTCAGTTCAAACGTGGAAAAGCAAAAGGTGCCCCTAAGAAGCAAGCAGCGGTTGCGCTTAAGCCCAATGGCGCTAGAAATTTCAAGCGTAGGGGCAAGAGAGGTGGTAAGAAGGCAAAGGCTAAATTGACATGCTTTAACTGTAACAAAGAAGGACACTTCGCTCAGGATTGCCCTGAGCAGAAGAAGGTACTCCCTTACTTAATTTCTCGCATTCAATGCTTTGTGTCTAGTCAAGCATTAATTGCTCATTCTCCTCATTTTTGGGTTGTAGACTCCGGAGCAACAGACCACATCGTGAGGGACAGAGTAGGGTTCGTTGAGTATCGTCGAGTACCTGCTGGGAGCAGAAAAGTTTACATGGGGAACGAGTCCAGTGTGGAGGTGCTTGGCATTGGCACATTCAAGCTGGAAATGCGACGAGGGCGCACCTTGTATCTTCATGATGTTCTTTATACTCCGGATATTCGGCGAAACTTAGTTTCAGTTATTAGCATGATGAGCCTTGGTTTTAGTTTTTGTTTTGAGAATAATGGTGTTAGCATTTATTTGGGAACAATTTTTTACGATTTTGGTCATCTTTGAGATGGTTTTTTAGTTTTGGATGTGGATGATTCTAGTATTAATAAAAATGCCAATGGCTCTATTTCTAATATTGCATCTTTTTGTGATAATGATTCTATGAGATGGCATGCTAGATTAGGCCACATAGGACAAGACAGGATGACTAGATTGGCTAGAGAAGGTCTTTTAGGCCCACTCGCTAGAGTCACTTTGCCTACTTGTGAGCATTGTCTTGCTGGAAAGGCAACAAGAAAACCATTTGGGAAAGCCATAAGGGCATCTATCCCATTGCAACTTATTCATTCTGATATATGTGGACCAATGAATGTGAGGGCAAGGCATGGAGCCCCTTATTTCATCACATTTATAGATGATTGCACACGTTTTGGTCATGTCTATCTGATTTCTCACAAGTCAGAAGCATTGGATTGCTTTAGACGGTATGTTAATGAGGTTGAGAATCAATTAGACAAGAGCATTAAAGCTCTAAGGACTGACCGAGGACGTGAGTATCTATCTGAGCAATTTAAAGTGCTCTGTGAGGAAAAATGAGTTATCAGGCAATTGACAATTCCTAGGACTCCACAACAAAATGGTGTAGCGGAGAGAAGGAATCGCACATTGCTTGACATGGTTAGATCAATGATGGCGCAAGCTAATCTTCCAATTTCTTATTGGGGAGATGCTTTGTTGACTGCTGCCTACGTCCTTAACCGTGTGCCCTCCAAATCAGTTCCTTCCACCCCATATGAGATGTGGACTGGCAAAAAGCCTGATTTGGGCAATTTGCGGCCTTGGGGTTCGGCAGCTTACATACACAACGCTTCTCATAAGTTTGGGAAGTTGGGCCCTAGAGGAAAGAAGTGTATCTTCATTCGCTATAGTGAGCATTCTAAGGGCTATGTGTTTGTTGGGGAGCATCCGGATGGAAGTGTGACTGAAATTGAGTCGCGAGATGTGGATTTCCTAGAGGAGGATTTCCCTAGCAGAGGTGAGGTAACTAGAGAAGTAGAATTCTACGAGATGGAGGATCTACTTGAAGGCGCACCTAGTAGCTTAGTAGAGAATGAGGAAATAATTCCTCAAGCTCCTAGGGACAGTGGGAGCGATCTACCTACCCATGGATTAGATCCAATGGATGAGGATTCTCAACTACGTAGAAGCAAACGTGGAGCTATACCCCGTCGTCGTTTTGAGATTGAAGGGGAAGCATTCATGATTGCTCCGAGTGATGAGATGGAGCCTAAGAATCTCAAAGAGGCTCTCTCATCCCCTGCTAGTAAAGAATGGAGTACTGCAATGGAAGAAGAAATAGAGTCTATGAAGAAAAATCATGTCTGGGACTTGGTTGATTTGCCGCTAGGGCGCAAGACTATTGGGAACAAATGGGTTCTCAAAATCAAGCGCAAGGCGGATGGTTCCATAGAAAGGTATAAGGCTCGCCTAGTGGCGAAAGGTTACACCCAACGAGAGGGTGTGGACTATGAGGAAACTTTTTCACCAGTTGTAAGGTTTGCCTCTATTCGCCTAATCCTGGCCATAGTAGCTCAGTTGGACTTAGAGCTATATCAGATGGACGTTAAAACTGCATTTCTCAATGGAGAATTGGATGAAGAGATCTATATGAATCAACCAGAAGGCTTTGTGGCAGTAGGTCAGGAGCGCAAAGTTTGCAAGCTTCAACGATCTATTTATGGCTTAAAGCAATCATCCAGACAGTGGAATCTGAGATTTCATCGAGCCATTGTTTCAAATGGGTTTACGATGATTGATGAAGATCACTGTGTGTACGTTAAGCGGTCCAAGGACATTTTTCTGATATTGTCATTATATGTAGATGACATATTATTGGCTGGAAATGACAAGGAGATGATTGTCGCCACTAAAATGTGGTTGTTCTCTACATTTGAAATGAAGGACATGGGTGAGGCGAGCTATGTGCTCGGTGTTAAGATCCTTAGGGATCGCTCTAGGAGACTTCTTGGTTTGTCTCAAGAGACTTACATTAAGACTATTCTAGAGCGGTTCCAGATCCAGAGCTGCAAACCCATTGACACTCCTGTTGCAAAAGGCGAGAGCCTAAGCCTTGATATGGGTCCTAAGACTCAAGAAGAAAATGAAAAGATGGCCCGTGTTCCCTATGCAAATCTTGTTGGAAGCTTGATGTATGCTATGATGTGTACACGTCCTGACATTTGTTATGCAGTCGGATTGGTGAGTCGTTACCAATCCAACCCAGGACCAGCTCATTGGAAAGCAGTTAAGAGGATATTACGATATCTTAGAGGGACTGCAGATTACACACTTTGCTACCAGAGTTCAGATCTACATCTAGTTGGCTATTGTGATGCTGACTGGGGAGGAGACCTAGATGAGCGTAAGTCTACTTCAGGATATGCTTTCATGCTTAGCGATGGTGCTATTTCTTGGAGCAGTAAGAAGCAATCCTGTATCGCCTTATCGACTATGGAGGCTGAGTTTGTGGCTTGTTCATCTGCCGTTCAAGAAACCGTGTGGTTGAGGAGATTCCTTCAGCATTTGGATGTTGTCACACACACTTCTGACCCTGTGACTATCCATTGTGACAGCATGGCTACACTCGCTTACGCTAAGGATCCTAAATACCATGGCAGAACCAAACACATTGATGTGAGGTTCAACTTTATCAGAGATATTTTGGCGCAGAAAGAAGTGATCCTGGAGCACATCTCTACGAGTCGCATGGTTGCGGACCCTTTGACTAAGCCCATTGCTAGAGATGTTTATCTTACTCATGTTAGGGCTTTAGGACTACGTAGGTGGTGATATTTTTTTTATGTGTATTCAGTTGAACTCATTTTTGGGGATATTTATGCCATTAGTATTCATACTTGTTTCTATCACACATTTATGTTTACTACTTTTAGCAATGGTTTGTGAATTAGCATACACAAAATAATTAAATTGATGTTAGCAGGCAAGATTGGCTCACTCACACGAGCAATCGCCCTTAGTGCTGGGTAGCGAGTAAGGATGAGACTAGAAGCTAAAATTATCCACTAGCTATGTCGCCTTGGTTGGAGCCAAGATGAGGTCTTGTTAGAGACCGACCATGGATATGAGAGTACCCACTTTTCCATGATATGTCTGTTATGGATAGCCAGATGCGAGATCTCATTTGATGCCTGAGAGGCGAGCAAATAGAGAATTCGAGTTAGACGCTAGGAAGCGACTCGTGCGCTTAAGAGCGACTAGACTAAGATCTGTATGGTGTGTGAGTTTAACATCACTCTTTGGAAGAGTAACTCCACTATAACATGCATTCATACTGCATGTGCTTATCGACCCGTTAGCGGGGTGAAAGAATGGATCCCTGCTTCTTCACCGTGTGAGTCCTAAAAGTCATTTTTTTCCCTAAATGACTTCACTTTGTGCCTTTTGTGACCTTTGACTATGTCATAAGATGAGGAGTTGATGTTCAGCTACTTTGGTATGTTGCCTGCGGTCATGTATGATTCGGCTTTAAGGGACATTACTGGGAAAGCGGTCAACTTCAAATTGAATGATATGAGGGTGAAGGGAAGATCATCTAGTTCTACATCTCTGCTCTATATTCACTGTCGACAACTCACATCGCTCTTTATAGGATGCTGATTGGGTGTGAATATAATGCGGGACCTAGGAGAGTCAAACATGCTCTTTGAGGGATTAGAGATGTTTTTGGACTGATGTAGCTAGATGGGTCTGGGTACATGAGACACTATTTCTATTCTTTTTGGGTTGATGTCTCTGTGCTGACTCATATTGAGTTTCTAGTATAGAGCTCCCACTTGCAGGTGTTCTCAGCGGTCGCACGGTGCATTGGCTAGTACGAGATTGTTCGTTTTTTGGGGAGATTGAGATAGAGATGTGGCAGTGTCATGCCAACTCATGTGCGAGTGGGAGATGTTAGTAATGGGCGCCCATGTGGCATGACCATTAAATTTGAATTTGAATCCTTATCCAAATAGGTTTTGAATTTGAAATCAAACCTATTTAGGATAACCACTCAAGATACAGATATTATCAGTTTTAACTGATATGGATAGATATAATAATATATTATATATCTGATATATGGTTATGGGTAATCAAGTGAGAAACAACGTATAGCCTGTTTCTACCCATATACTGACTCTCTCCCAAAAACACAACGATCAAGTCTTTGCACTGTGATTTTGTGTGGGTGATATTCAATCTGTGATATCACTCCACTGCTGGGTTGATTTATCAGTTTTCTGGAAGCACATGATTTATCCAAGAAGGTTCTATCATCAAGAAGGTATGATCTGATTATTTTATCCGCTGCATATTCTGTGTTTTTAGTTTACAATATATATATTGTATAACTCTCACGTGCTTATCTTGTCAGACAAAGTGTGTGTTGGTGAGAAATATGGATGATTTTCCTCTCTTATATTCATTTCGTAGTTACATTCTTATCACATGACTGGATTCTATTACATATTTAAATAATAAAGTAATGAAGGATAATGGTGGGCATATTGGTAGCAGCAGTAGAAGGGATGTGGTAATACTAGTGGTGGTGATATGTGTCAGTGTTACGGTGGTAAAAAATGGTGGTGGTACTAGCCAATATACTAGTAGATATTTGTTGTTGGATGATTAATGATGAAATGGAATGTATATTTGTTACTTTGGAGAAAGGAATATGTATTTTCATTTTTTGTTGAAATAACTATTTTAATGGATTAATTATTTTTACTTACATAAGGTGTACCAAATATTTTACAGTTAGAATGTGTATTTCATTCTAACTAATTCCATCATACCATACTCATAACTTATCAATTTAGACTGAATGTATTTTAATTCATACATTACAAAAAAAATTATGTAATTATTTTTAAGTAATAAACGATAAACTACACATGAAGTAAATTACAATAGGATATAGTGAGATTCCCCGATTCACCCTCTGTCTCGCCTCTCCCCCCTCCCCCCAAAAAAACCAAAAAAAAAAAAAAAAAAAAGAAGGAGATTAATTAGATCAATATTCCTTGATGTGTAGAGAAAATATAATAATCTCACAATTTTGGAATAATTATATTGATTTCCTTTTTAACGGGGTTATAGTGCATATAAATAATGCAGATAACTAACGAATTATTGATAAAAATAGATAAAGTGTTACATCTATTAAAATTTTATTTAAAAAAAAAATCAATATAATTATGTCAAAATTATAAACTTATTGTATTTTTCAAATTTCAAAAGAAGTTAATGTAATTTACTAAAAAAAATAAAATCAATGTTTATATTTCATAATTTTGAGAATGGAGTAAATTATAAATACATCCATTGAGATTTGCTTAAACATGAATTGTCCCTTGTGATTTGAAAAATTATAAATACTCTATTGTAAAAAAAAATTATTTAACAGAATTGATTGAAAAAATAAAATTTCTAATTGCTCTCTTATACAATAATAAAATTATCTGAATTATTAATTGAAATAAAATTTTCACATCATTAAAAATTATTAACTGACTTAATAATTTATTAATAAAATAAGTTGTTTGTTATGAAATTAAAAATTTAAAGAGATGAAATGTAATTTTTAAAATTACATAAGACAAGTTGTATTTTAAGTGTATTTGTATTTTACCCTGAGAATATGAACTTAGCGCATATTTTCAACGTATTGTGGGCTGTGGCCCAACCAAAACTTTCATCAACCTTGGTGAACTAAAATTTTTTCAGTCCAATTTCAATCTGACACCAAGGCCAAACCATTCTGTTCAAAGTTTTGAAATTATCCATTGAAGTTCATCATTCATGTGATCTGAAGATACAACTCATTTCATCACATACATGGTAAACTTAAACAAATATTGTTTTATGAAAAAAAATTAGTAAATATAATTACCAAAATAATAATAATAATAATAATAATAATAATAATAATTTGTAAATATAAATTTATACACAAAAAAAAAATAGGTAACAAAATCGTTAAATAAGAGTAGGAGCGACTCATTATGTTACATGCACTTGTATTCATGATGATATATATATATATATATATATATATATATACGCAGAAATTGTGTAAAGTGGGGTTAAAGAACAATTATTTAGATTTTAGAGAGATTGAAGTAAGATTATATAGATTTTAGAAATCAAAATATTAATTTATTTTACAAAAACTAAAACGACATGAAAGTAATGAGATTTTTCAAAAGTTTGGGGTGACTAAAATACTAATTTATTTTATAATTACTAAAAATTGCATAAAAAATAATGAAATTTTTTAAAATTTAGGATAACAAAAGTAAAATTATATAGATTTTGGAAGGTATGAAGTAAAATTATATACATTTTGATGGGGCTAAAATGTAAACTTCTTTTTATAAATATTCAAAATTACATGATAAAAATGTAATTTTTCAAAAGTTTGGGGTCGGTGGCGCTTGCCCGCCACCCATTGTGTCCGCCACTATCTATCTATCTATCTATATATATATATATATTAAAAAAAGGGGTTCTCAAAGAGAAGTATAGTCTAAAGTCTTCAAAACCTTAATCCAAAATTTTAACTTCCTTAAATTTTAAAAATTATGAAAAACATATGGCATTAAATTATTGGTTCATATAATCATTTCTAATTTTAAATTCTTAACAGTATGTCATGCATATGTATGGAGATAGTAATGATACATAACTCTAATTTGAGAGCTCTAAATGGAACTCTAATGAGGTGAAAGAAAGAGAGCGTAGAGACAGAGAGAGAGAGGAGTGTGAGCCCCACTTTCACATAGGTACTCTCTACATCTTTAAAGTTGTATTAGAGTTCTCAAATTAGAACTCTCAAACATGATTGATATGGATATGGTATTCTCATTTAAGCATTGACGTCACCCAAAAAATTAAAAATGAAAACTTAAAATTCAAAACATTGAAAATTCTACATATACCATAACCATCTCATCAGCCACAATACTGTAACTCCTCTGAAACAATAGTTTGAGATTTGAAACATTACATATTATATAATATAAATGACAACTAGCTATGCTTTACTTTACAGCTTTTCTGTACACTAATAACACTAACAGCCCCCGTCAAACTCAAGGAGGATAGACACAAACCAACTTCCTTGATGTCAATAACCCAAATTCCCATCCCTCTTCCACGGTTTCAATTCAATCTCTCCAAGGTCTCCCTATTTCAAAAAAAAAAAAAAAATTCTCAACACCAGGTTTGTCAATTTCTCTCTATGCACTTTGTATAGTATGATGTGATACATATTGTAAATACTATTCTGAATGTTTTGTGAATAATAAGGTCATCTTTTGTGTTTTTAATTGTTGGGTTTATTATCTAAAAAAAAATTGTTGCGTTTATTTTTATAAAAAATAAGATAAAATAAACATAAACAATACTCATATTTTTTGTTTGGTTGGTTTGGGGTTGTCAAGTTTTTCTTTCTTTCTTTCATTTGGTTCTTCTTTTTTTTTTTTTTTTTTTTTTTAAATTTTTTTTTTTCATCTTTAGATATATACCTGTGTTTTTTTGTGTTATATTCGTTTTCATGGTGAGAAATAGAACTAAAAACAATCATCAATTTTTTTTTCCGTTGTTGCATGGTCTAAAGTTTTAACCCAATATATATCGAAAGCATGTCATATGTAACATGTATATTTTTAAGTGTTGAATATCTTGATTAGGGGTGTGCGTGGTGTAATTCAGGCCGTTTAAGAGTAAAATTATAAACCGAATGGCGGATTAGCAGATTGGCAGATCAGTAAATTGTGATTTGGGTGGTTTTGGGCCGATTGGCGGATTTAAAAATATTCTAATTAATTATCAAGTATTTACATAATAGATAACACTAATTTGCATAATATTTTTCATATATATAACACAAATTAATTTTACATAATATTTTATATATATATATATAAATATAACTACTAATTTGTAATAAATTTCACTTCTTAAATCTCTCTCACACTCATCTTTACTTTTTTTGGGTGAGTAACTCATTTTTTCTTTGATATTTCATTAGAGATTAAAATATATATATGTATTAACTATAACGAAGCAAAGCGACTTCGAAGACGGATTATAAATTTTAATAGAGCAGTGAGAAATACCTTTTGAGACACATGGGGTTTGCCTTTACATTTTTGGGTGCAAAGGTCCTTCAAAAACTTAGCATAAGAAGGCCCTTGTTTGATGGCCTCCAACAGGGGGAGGTTAATTTTGACTTGTTTGAAGATTTCCATCATTGCCTCCATAGATGCCCCATTTTTTCCAAAAGGTAAGGGCGACTCTAAGCATTGAAGGAAAGGGACCTTGGGCACAAATGGTGCTGGTGGCTTACTCAAAGAGAAAGAGGGTAGATCATCCCTCTTAGTGGTGCTACTATCCTCACACTCAACTCTCAAAACCAGATTACCACGCTTTCTTTCACTTCCTTTGGTCACCTCAGGGCGAGTATCTAACTCGCACCCATTCCTAAGAGTTATCACAGCCTGAACTTGCTCATGGTATGGACCACTCGCATTGGAACTCTCTACCCCATACTGACCCTTAGGATTAGTCACCGGTTGGCTAGGTAGCTTACCCTCCTCCCTTCATGTAAGTGTGTTAGCTAATTGACTGAGTTGGGTCTCGAGCTTGGAGATGGACTGTGAATGAGAGTGAACCAATTGAGGGACCCCCTCAAGTCCTTGGAGAACTTCTAGGACCTTCTCTTTGCAAGCGGACCATCGTGGAGGTGGAGGAGGTGGCTGTTGGTAAGATGGTTGTTGTGGAGGTGGTCGGTAAGGAGATGGGTTAGCAAAATTATTGAAATTCTGCCTAGGAGGTGGTGGTGAAGCAAAAGAATTTCCTTGAGTTGGTGGTCTCCAAGAGAAATTGGGATGATTACTCCATCCCGGGTTATAGGTATTGGAATATGGATCATTACCCAGTTTGGTGAAACTTTGAGTCACAGGAACATGTTCTTTAACTAACTCAGGGAATTGTGAAGCCATGGGACACCCAGTAACATGATGAGTGGTGTGAGAACAAATAAGACAAGCTTCTTGATACTGAGGCTGTGAGGGCTGTGCAGAAAATTGCTCTACTGAAAGAAGTTTGTCAAGTTTGCAGGATAGGGCGGCTACTTGTTCAGAGACATCAACAGCGTGCCCCGACTTCATAGATACCCCCTCACTTTGGGGTACTAAAAGAGGGCTATCTTTCAAATCTAGATGTAGATGCATGGTGGAGAGAATTCTCACAAAAGTTTGTAAATAAGGTCTATGCATCATCATCACTCTTGGACATGAATGTCCCATCACAAGAGGCATCTACTGTTTAGTAGTTGCGATCAGTTAAACTATCATAGAAAGTCTAGACTAATTTCCACTTAGGCACTTGGTGATGGGGACAGTGCCTAAGTAGGTCTTTAAATTGTTTCCAGGTCTTATGAAATTGCTCGCCATCAAGTTGGAAAAAATTAGTGATGGCTCGCCTAATCTAATTAGTCTTACCTATGGGAAAATACTTCTCCAGAATTTCTGTTGAAGTTGGGCCCAAGTTGAGATGGAGTTGGGTTCTAAAGAATTCAACTAGTGTTTGGCCTTATCCTTGAGTTAAAAAAGGGATAACCTTAACTGAAGGGCCTTGTTTGTGAATTGTTGGAGTTTCACAATGGATTAGATCTCCAGAAACTCATCTAAATGGCGGTATGGGTCATCATGACCAAGTCCGTGAAAAGGTGGGAACATCTGAATGGTGCTAGGCTTGATTCCATAATGGGTGGCCGTAATGTGTAGCGGCATAATGCAAGATGGTGAAGCATATGCTGTGGAAGTGAAGTGCTCCCTTTACTATGCGGTCTGAGCCTGATTCTCTAATGGAATCATGAGTGGAACAAGGTCAATTATTCTATTGCACTCAAAAGTTTGTCAGAGAATCCAAAGTGTGTGCTCAATCTTCAGGTCAAGTGAAGTTAAATCAAGAAGACAAGACCGACGCCCAAACATAAATTGACACCAAACAACTTACAGTGGTACTTGTGCACAAGATAGCTAATATATTGCAAAAATATAATAAAAAAACCTCACAGAGCAATAACGACAACGCTATACTTATCAGGTGGTGGACACGAGATGGCGCACGTAGTCGAGATGGGTCTGTTAGATTTTTTTAGAGCAGGTTGCTTTTTGCAAAAAAAAAAAAAAAAAAAAAAAAAATTATAGTGCTTGCTGGCTGTTCACTGGTTGTGGAGACATGCGAAAATCCTGCACAAGTAAACACCAACAAGGAGAGTAGTAAACAAAGAATAAAAATCAAATCAAATCAAATCCTAAATTATAAATTAAAATAAAAACTACTAGTCAATTAAACGACCGTGCCAATGTCCCCTGCAACGGCACCAAAAATTAATCGATCGTTTTTCAATCAAAAATAAAGAACTAAACAAAACACTAATTCAGTGGAGCAATGAATTGTCCGGGTATTGTACCACAAGGACTTTGGGTTGAGTTATATTAATTCAAGAAGTAATTGTTAATTTAATTTGAAGAAGAGATAATGATTTGATTTTTGCTAATAAGAATTTAAATTAAAACTAAAATAATTGTGCAACTAAAGAGAATAATCTGAATATGAAGATAAACTTTGGATTTCGAATCCACTACTGATCTGATATCATGTAATTAAAATACCCAATTCTAGTAAATTAATGGCCTAGATAATAATGTTGTATCGTGGCTACAAGCCCCAATATCATCATTAAGAAGATGTGTAATAACTCGAATTCTAATACGTATCGGATTGGTGTGAATTGGTGTCGTCGCCTTAAAACTTGTATGGTCGTTGGACTCTTGGTATTAATGGGTTGGCAAGTGAACCATAAATATACATGTGTTTTTTTGTGTTATATTCATTTTCATGGTGAGAAATAGAACCAAAAACAATCATCAATTTTTTTTTTTCCGTTGTTGCATGGTCTAAAGTTTTAACCCAATATATATCAAAAGCATGTCATATGTAACATGTATATTTATAAGTGTTGAACATCTTGATTAAGGGTGTGCACGGCGTGGTTCAGGCAGTTTAAGAGTAAAATTATAAACCGAATGGCGGATTAGCAGATTAGCGGATTTAAAAATATTCTAACCAATTATCAAGCATTTGCATAATATATAACACTAATTTGCATAATATTTTTCATATATATAACACAAAATAATTTTACATAATATTTTATATATATATAACGACTAATTTGTAATAAATTTTGCTTCTTAAATCTCTCTCACACTTATTTTTACTTTGATATTTCATTAGAGGTTAAAAAATATATATGCATTAACTATAACAGAGCAGAGGGGCTTCGAAGGCGGATAATAAATTTTAAAGTTTAATCTGCAGTTAGCTAATAGAGTAGTGCAGATTGATGCAGATCGGTACAGTTTAGCGGATTGGGTAATATTTTGCACAGTCCTAATCTTTATTTTGAGCTTGATACTAAAAATGTACAATTCGAATTAAAACCCATACCAAAAAGGGTTCAGGGAGATTTTTGGACATGGTTTCTGAGAGGGTAATTTGCGTTGTGCAAATGGGCCGAGTTAAGTTTGCATGGATCTTGGATTTTGGCTACACAAATGAACTAGGTTAAGGTTGCGTGCAAATGAGCCGAGCTAGCTTGCAAGGGTCTTGCGTTGCACCATGCAGCGGGAGCTCCGGTTGCTTGGGCCTATGAGTTTAGGCCGAGCTAACTTGTACTTGGAGCTCGGGCCAAGCTAAATTGGAGAACTGAACAATGGTTGGCGGATTATGATGGCGGAGTTGGCAACATGACTGAGCTGAACAACCATGGGTCTTGCATCTAAGGATAGCCAGGCGTAGTATGTTGATTGGCATTCTTAAAAGCAACTGAGCTCGCTAAGTACGGTTAGTCGGTCCTTGGCTAACTGAAATGGATTTCTTAGCTTGTTGACCGAGCTAGGAGTTGTGTTGTTTTTCTTGCACTTTGGAGATTGGGGTGTTAAAGAATAGGCCTTATCCTTTAGGAGGTGAACTCTTGATAGGACTTTTCAAAGAGGAATTATAGTCCTATTAGGAGTCTACCTTACGGAATACATAAAAGCTCAAAATAGACTTGGAAAAAGGCAATGCATTTTTACTCATTGCAACCCTTGAGAGCTTTCCCATATTGATCTTAAGAACTGACTTAAACATCGGAAGGATTTTTTGGCACATACCAGTCGGGTAGTTCACCTGAGTTGTTTTGCAGATTACACGACGCCGTTCGAAGAGATACAAGCTTAATCACGAGGAGTACGTGTGTGACGAATATTTCGTGCCCATACAATTGGCACCGTCTGTAAGAACTCGACAGACAAAACCTTGTTATCAAGCACTTTCAAGGAATCTGAATGGCTGGGGTAGATGAAACACCTTTGTCCTCCATTGACAGAACCACACTAGAGGCAACCCGAAGGCGCGAAGATTTGCCTCCAGGAGTGCCTTCAATGGTGACCTTGGACATTCCCAAAGAGAATGTTTGTAGAGGTCCACATAGAAATGTACGAGACAAGCGCGTGCTCCCCTCCACGCTCGTCAAGCCAAGATAGGCATCGGCGACAGAGGACATCACATAACGATAGGGGCCTAGAGGAGGTAATAAGGCACCAAGATGAGGTAACACAAAGAATGGCGGCGGAGATGGAGGCCTTGAAGAGAAGAATGAAGGGAAAGGGTGTGGCTGGAGTGGAAATCCACAATGAGCACACTTAGTCCCAGCATTCGAAGGAACGAAGAAAGGATGCCACGCCTATACTTTCTAGTAGGAGCTACAGGACAGGTGTAGACACCCTATTTTTGACCGTCTGTAAGCCTTGGGCGCTTTATTCCAAACATCCGATAATGAAAGTTACACTGTGCAATCTTTTGAATTCTCAGCGAAGAAATTTGGATTCAAACTCTAATCCCAAACCTTATACCCCATTTTGGCTAAACTATTTTAGACCTTGAAACCCTCTTTTCAAAATATTTTTTCAAATGTTTCTACGATATTCCGGGGCTCGCATTGCGATTAAAATATTACACTTTTCGGTAAACCGAGTAAGGACAAAGTGGAAATAAATGAAAGGGAGGTGAACACTTTGAAAAATCTTTAAAAACATCTTATTTATAGGTTTGGAGTTGGAGGAAATAGGGGGGGATGAAGAAAACTAGTTTAGGAAAAGGTCGGGCATCAATCCGGTAAGAAAGAAATGAGTAGCCTTCACTAAATTAGATATATCTCTTTGTACACTTATAATTTAGATGTGAGGCCACCTCCATTGGAAATTAGACTTCCGGGGCTTCAATTTAGACTCAATAATCACCTAAAACCGAGTCCGGATGAGGGAGATATGCACATTTGAGGTCGGGCTTGAAATATAGATTTTTGGACCCAGCGGATTTGTTTAGATCCAGTCGTGGCTTGTTTAGACCCGGCCAGGTTTTAATGAAAACTTGTCCAGAGTGCCTTTTTAGACCTGGCCTTGCATTATTTGGTTCAGTCGTGGGTTTTTTGGGCCCGACCGTGTGTTTTTGGGCCCGGTTGGGTCTCATTAGCACTAAACAGAACAACTGGCGGGAATTGAACAGTTGGCTTTGTTTGAAGATATTTTCAACCAAATTGGATCAAATTCTATAAATAGACCCCCTGCATTCATAATTAAAGGTTAGAAGATTTTCCCAAGGGCTTTGAAGGATATTGAGAGCTAAAACCATCTTCCTTACTCCTTTGATCTTCAAATCTTCTTGAATAATACATACACAATACATACACCATTAGAGCTTGTTCTTGAAGCTTTTTGTTGAAGTTTCACACCATATTTCATAAACTTGAGGGTGTTTGGAATCAAGTTTGATCAACAACCAAAGCTTGCTCTCTTCAAGAGATATAAGCTTGTCACCTTTTTTCTTGCTTTCATTTCAATTTTTTTCTATCTTTTTCTTGTGTTTTCCTACTGTTTTGGATCCATTTCAAGTGTTGGAACTTGGGGTTGAAGAGCTACCAAAGGTAGAGAGGCTTAACACCTTTTCTTGCACCTTATCCCATAGCTCATACCCTTTGTTTTTGCACTCTTTTCTTTGGTTTTCATATTGATTTTCAGAACTTAAAAAGACTGGAAAACATGGTTTGGATGTCCCTTAGGCTTGCTTACTAGTTTTGGATCTCTTTGTTTTTGCCTATCTTTTGTACTCTTTTAACATGGTTTTAGCCACTGTTTTGGGACTGTTTTTGGACTATTTTTGGGCTGGAATATGTAATTTAAAATTGCAAAAAGTTAAGGGGTTAACCACCCCTTCTTAGGCTTTGTTCCATAAATTTTTCTCTACTCTTTTTACTTACCTTCTCTTGCTTTTACCATTGTTTTTTTTTTTAGGTATTTGTGGGCTGTTTTAATGTCTTTTAAATTTATGCTTTCAATATTATGTTTGTAGTATTGTAAGTCCTCATGGCTTCGGTTGTTTAGGCCTTAGACACCGAGTCATTGAAGTTGATAGCTTTTCTTACTTAATTCCATGTAAAGAGTCCCACTTGTCCAATAATCAACCTTGCACAATCATCTCTACACTCTCCCTCCTTTCTTGATTTTCTCTTTGTTTGTAAAAGTTGTTTCAAACGAGTGTTTTTTAAACTTGAGAAAGAGACCTTCCATGCTTAATAGTTTAATCTCTTCAGTGGTTCATTACCAGGGCATTACATCTCTCTTACGCCAAAAACAACTTCTTGTTTGACACTTCTCTTCATTAGTGGACGTAATTCTCATTTGTGGACTAAATGATTAAAGAACAAAAAGGTAAGTAAAAGAGGCTAATAAAATCGGCTTAAAATTGGCACAACCAACATAAAGAAGATTAATAAAATTGGTTGAATTCGGCCGAACATTATGCCGAGTTCATCGCGTCAAGAGTCATTGCATACTATTTTGTAATGTTTGATGACTCTTGAGGCGTGTCTACCTTTCTCTTTGAGCTAACTACATGATAAGAGGGAGGGGTGGTCATCTTTCATTACATCTATTAACTTTTTGTCCAAGCGTGCTCTAAATCATCAAGCAATCAACTTGCGTCTATTGATGGTTTCGGAACCAAATCCGCTCTTCTCTTGAGTTTGTTTATGATAGAGAAGAGTAGAAGGGACAAACATGGTTTAAAGCTGCTCTATCTGCACTGTTTTCACCTCAAAGCACAAAAACATTTTTCTGCAAGAAAATAGGGCACAACCGACCTTGTTTAGACCCGGCCGGGCCTCATTGGGGGCCGGCCGGGCTCCAATGTTTGGTAAGCAGAGTACTTTTGACAGAAACAGAGGGCAATAGCTGAGAGTGAAACAGAGCAGATTCCTAGAGGGCAGACAGAGCGGTCTCTGAAAACCGTCTTCATCAACGCGCATACGATCCTTGTGCATATTGTTGTTCATCTTAATGTTGTAATATTATTGTTCATATTATTGTCATAATTATTGTTGTAATTATTATTGTTCTACTTATTGTTGTAATATTATATTGTTGTAATTATTGTTGTTATAATATCCATGTTGTAATAAATTAGATAACTAGTTATTTATTTATTATTCATTTGGTTGGACTTGTAATAAGTAGTTTTAATTCAAACACTCATTCGGACCCTCTTACATGAGGGCAAAATATGTAATAATTGTGTATGTCTTCCAACCCCCATTTCTTTCTTCCTTTTATTTACCCGCTTATAATGGTAGCATCATTTTACTTAGCATTTTCCATGACTTGTATCTATTCGTCTTACATGCATAGGGATTCGGCTCATCATACTAACCGATGTCAAAATTCAACTTCTTTAAACGAATACGTGATTTATCCCATGTCTTGAATTGAATCAAATGCCATGTTAGTAGCCGAATTTGTTATTTACATAATGTGTGTGTTGCATTAGTCATATTGCATTGTCTAGAAGCATGCATTCCTTCTAATTATTTTGTTTTATTTGGCTTGCCTTGGAATACTAGGTGAGCATTTCTTACTTTAGCATGTTGCATTGTATGTTTGTGTTACCATATCAAGCATATTCCATAAGGCTAAGTGCTTAAGTGATATACTTGTTTGAATACCGGTGGATGAAGGCCTTTTCACTTAAGTTGGAATAATTTGATTAAATGAAAATACAAGCTCGCTTTTTCAAGTGACCCGTATTCAAAACACTTTTTCAAAACAAACACAAAATCAATGCATTCCAAATTTTGTGAATTGGTCTATATGCATCACATAGTAAATTAGCCTAATAATTAGAACAAGAGCATATAATGTAAATAAAAATCACATCATGATTAGTAGAGGCCGATCTTTTATCGGGTGAGTAGGGTGCTCAATTAATGACCTTCCCCTCTCATACCTAAGTTCTAGAGCCAAGACAATTTAGTGATGACGGACTATGGGCCTCTGGCAAGAGTCACGAGTTTCCTAAATTTCCTAAAAATATTTAGGTGGCGACTCTGAAATCTGGCAATGCAGTCCATTTTTAGCCTTTTTGATAAAAATCGATTTTCCAAAAGATTTGCCGGATTTGGACTCATTTGTGTTTATCTATTTCATATTGCACTTGTAAAATTAGATTCAAAACCACGGGAGTCCGAATTTTAGGGCTAATCATATCCGAAAGGAGCATGAAAAGCAAGCTACAACAGGCAAATTGCGCTCAAGGTCTCAAAGGTCGACAACGGAGGGATGTACTTACCACCCCTTGCATACTTTGTTGACATCCAGATACTCTTATTCAACAAGATTGGAGGATCTGAAGACAGTTCTTGACGAAAGGGAACATTTAAGAGAAGCCCAAAGGATACCTGCTTGGCAGAGTTAACACCCAAGTCGCATGGTAGTGCAGAAGTAGCAATACCAACGCCTCGCATTATGGTTCCTATGTCAGCTAATCAACAATTGGTCCGGTTGCAAAGTTTTCCATTCCCCCCAGAAATCGAGAATATGATTTTTCCAGTTGGTTTTCATCAACCTAAGTTTACCATCTATGATGGAAAACTGATCTCTACATGCACATTAGCCACTATCAGCAAGTCATGGCTGTGTATAGGCGAAATGATGCCTTAATGTGCATTATGTTCACTTTAAGCTTGGGGGAGTTAGGTCTGACATGGTTTGAAAGGCTACCAGAGGGTAGCATAGATACTTGGATGTAGTTTGGTTCAAACCAAACACGAAGATGCCGAAAGAAGTTGACCACTTGTTGAAGGTACAACAGAAGAATGCGAGGTGTTGAAGTCTTACAATGCCAAGTATTGGGAGACGTTCAATAAGATTAGCGAATGCCCCACAAACTTGGCCATAGCACAATACAAGCGTGGTTTTCCAATCAGACATAGACTGAGAGATACGCTTACTATGACTCCAATAAGGACAGATACAAGTACTATGGCTGTGACAACCCCATCCCATACTATACATAAAACTCTTTAATTATGCACATGCTTATGTGCTTGATGTGAATTTGAATGCCAATCATGTGTTTTATATGATTTTTGGCTTCATATCTATTGATCGTAGACATATCTGTTATGAATTCTATTATAATATGAAAATTGAGGGCTTTAATGGCATTAGAAATCGAAATTGGCCGGTTTATTATGAATGACATAATTTTTAGAGCGTACTGAGAAGTTTGATTAAAGTTTGATTCAGATTAAATTAATTAGATTAAATCAAGTTTTGATTAATAACCTTAAGCTTAATTCGTCAACTTAAGCCTTAATTAGCATCCTAAGCTAATCAAGCATATATATATGCTGAGCAATGTTAATTGAGCTCATACTTAGGCACAAAAATCTGCTGGAGCTCTAGAGAGTGAAGGAATCATCCTTGTAGAGAGGGAGAGGAGCAAGAACTAGGAAGAATTGCAAAGAGGCTTGAGGAATTTGGAAGAGAGACTCAAATCCTTGCAAGAATTAGTGTTCTTGGAGACCTTAGGTAAGTGTTTAACTCTTAATTTATAAATTTAAGCTATCAAGTATATGAATTCAAGAGATTATGAGATTAAATGTAAGAATTGCGCTAGGGTTCTTATAATTGATGTTAATCCACACATGCATGCATAATTTTGTTAAATTCCATAACTTTGAGCATGATTCATGTTGTCCAAGTTGAAATGAGAGCCATGCATACATGATTCACAAAGCTTTGAAGATGAATTTCATGTTTTTGAAGTCTTGGATGGGCCAAATTGAAACTTGCATGGTGAATTCTTGAAGTTTTGAGCCTTAATTTTGCAAATTGGTTTTTGTATCCACGCTTCTGGTTGTGTAGTTGAAGTTTAGAGCATGTCATGCAAGTTTACACCCTTTGAATATATGTTTTGGAGTTCAAACAGTGTTCTGGAAAACCCAAATTGAGACATGCATGGTGAATTCTTGAAGTTTTGAGCCTTAATTTCGCAAATTGGTTTTTGTATCCATGCTTCTGGTTGTGTAGTTGAAGTTTAGAGCATGTCATGCAAGTTTACACCCTTTGAATATATGTTTTGGAGTTCAAACAGTGTTCTGGAAAACCCAAAACTTGAGCGCACTTTGCATGCATCCAATAATTTTGCAGACATTTACAGTTGCCTCAAGCGACCAAGTGACCACTCGAGCAACCAAGTGACCACTCGAGCGACCACCTTTTATTTGAAAGTTGGCTCGAGCGACCATCGAGCCTAGATTCGAACCGTCCAGTACTTTTGTAGACCAAGTGGTCTGCTCGAGTGACCAATGTTGTGCTAGAGCAAAGTGCCGTATTTCAACACATTTTGAAAAGCCATACTTTGATCACATTTCCGTTCTCATTCATTTCTGAGCATTCTTAGGCAAGAATTGAACACCCTAAATGAATGAAAAAGTTAAAATGAAGCTTAAGATAATTGAATAAATTAGAGAATGATTCGAATAAGTAGTGTGATTCAATGTGTATATGCTAATGAATTGTGTAGGATCATCCACGAGGACGAATCAGCAATGGAATCACTATGAGTAATATCTTAATAAAGATATTTTCTTATTTACTCTATTTAATGAATGTCCTAATGTGGTAAGTTTTCTGAATCCGTGATTTTACAAGGGTGAATGAGTTTCTTCTGCGTAAGGGGGAAGAGACGGTTCACAGTGAGGTAGAGATTATGCAGCATTTGTCAGGGCATCCAGGTGTTGTAACATTGGAGGCGGTGTATGAGGATTCTAAATGCTTTCACCTTGTGATGGAGTTGTGTTCCAGTGGACATTTGATTGATCAGATGGCCAGTGAGGGTCGGTATTCAAAGCACCGGGCTGCTAATATATTCAAGGAAATTGTGCTGTTCATTAAGCATTGCCATGAGATGGGAGTTGTACAGAGAGATATAAGCCTGAGAATATTCTTCTCACCAATTCAGGGAAGATAAAGCTGGCAGATTTCGGCTTAGCCATGAGGATTGCAAATGGTAACTAATCTGACACCTCCCTTCTATATTGTTCTGTTACTTTTCTTGCCCTTAAATATTTTTCTTTCTACTGCAGTTTTGAACACCAGAAGTTGGAATGAATGTGGACCTTTTTATCTTTTTGTTTCTTTACTTATTAAATCTTTGCAATTTATTTATTTATTTTTGAGTGGTTTCTTCCAATTAAGAAAGTTTCTTATCATTTGTTGGAGCCTGTAATTGGAAATTTAGTGATATAATTTGACATGACTCGGTGGATACCAAGCTACCAATAGAAACTTGTTATAAAAAAGCCTTGTAAATGGTCTAAGGATTATATGTTTTAATTATGTCAGGTCTGTGTAATGCCTAGTGTTTGGTATTGATAAAGGTGGATGTATAGCTATTCTTCACAGGTGCTTCTCCTTCTTACCAACTGAAGCAAGAATAGCAAGATCATGAGATGAAGTACATTATGGTCATTTTTCCTATGCTAGTACAAAGAGCCAAAAAGGTGTGAGCATACATTTTTATGAAAATCATTGGGGCCAACAAGTTTTGCTGGCCTAATCAACTTCTACTATTGTTGAATGGTTACCTCGTGTCTGACTTTTTCAAAATAGTTTTGGAAGTATATCAGTTTAAAGGCATTTGAAAGTCTTAATGGCGGAGTTATTTACCTTGCTGATCTGATGCATGCCGAACTCTCAAATGGAGTGATCATTTCTTAGGCCATGATTCTTTAAACAAATTTAACATTTACCTGTACTTGCTGAATGTATGGATACGATACTCATTATTAACATAGTTTTTAGTGCATTCCCTAACATAAAGAATTTTTCTTGTGGTCTTCTAGTTTTATTAGAGGTTGTTTGGTTACTTGGGGGCATATTGGTGATTAAGATGGAGGCAGAAAGGACTTTCTTGTTTGGTTGCAAAGAACACTCAACCAAAGACATTCTATAGAGCTTTGTTCTTCCCCATTATGTGAATTTTTTTAAACCAGCATGAGGTGCCTCAAATTCCATAGCTTGTGTCTTTTGTTCTTTTTTTTTTACGAAAATGTGTAACTGAAATGTAATAGCAGTGAGATACGGAGGATTTCAGCATTACAAAGTTACACTGCGCTAAAGTAATCTGCAGAAGATAACACTAGATTCCATCATTTGTGCTTAGAAAGGATTTAATAGTGTGACAGAATTAAGATTATTTGGCTTCCTTGTATGAGGCTTCCAAAATTTAAAATCTGTAAAATTATAAGAACAGTTTCATTATGCAGGAGTTGGTTTTTGCTTAGCTTTAAAAAGAGTTGGCCACATGGAATAGCCTGTTTTTTCTTCCTTGTGGGAACCATTGGTCTTCTTGGGAGCCAAACACAGGCCTAAGCTGCAGAACATCACACCTAATTTGTGTTTGTAGGTACATGGTAACAATTTATTAAAGAGAGAAATCTCCTTATGTTCTGGATTTTAAGTGGAATTCCGATAAACCCACTCTAATGGTCTCATATTGTATTTTCTTATTTTAGTAGCGGCCTTTTGTGATTGCTTTCCTTCTTGTTTATGTAACATTGCAATCATTACATTTCAGGTCAGAGATTGACTGGTTTGGCTGGGAGCCCTGCTTATGTTGCCCCAGAAGTTCTCCTAGGCAATTATTCAGAGAGAGTTGATATGTGGAGTGCTGGTGTCCTTCTACATGCTCTCTTGACTGGTCTTCTCCCATTTCAAGTAGACTCAGTAGAAGCAGTTTTTGAAGCAATCAAGAACATGAAGCTTGATTTCCACACCGGGATATGGGAGTCTATATCGAAAGCTGCACGGGATCTGATTGAGCACATTCTTACACGAGATGTTGCAACAAGGACAACAGCGGATGAAGTGCTTAGTAAGTTTTCTATACTGGTCAAATTTCTGAATAGGGTTTCTAATCCTTGGTTTTTTTTTTTGGCAAGCTGTATACAGCCGTTTTGATCGCACACAAGATTTTGAGTATGAGATGATAATGGCTGACCAACCCTTTTGCCAATGCAATTTGGGCTTGTCTCTAGACCATTCCAGTGCCCTAGAACAATACCCGAATGTTTAGAAACATCAATTTTTATCATTCACTTTTTTTATTTTTTTTTACCATGTCATTTTCTTGACTTAATCTTGAATTTTTTTGTAAATATGCTAATCTTTTTCACTCATCAATGTTCCTTTCAGGCCATCCATGGATCTTGCTCTACACTGACCGCACATTAAGGACGCTATCTCTAAAGTCAGAATCAAAGAGCCGGTCACCACCACCACCTTCCCAGCTACCAGCCAACTAGACTGGAGGAGCAGAATGACTGTAGGACAGCCTATGATTCTTTTGGTGAGACTACCGATCCAGCATCGTTGCCTGGAAGTTTGAGTCGCAAGACTGAAGAGCAAGACGACTCTGGTTTGGTTGACGCACTTGCAGTAGCAATTTCACACATGACGATCTCCGAAACAAAGCGGAGCAGGCTATGCATTCCAACAAACCCAATACAGGAGCAATGCTCGTCCAACATGAAGGCTAACAATCTCTGCAAAGCATTTTGATTCCGAGACCTAAACAGCTGACCGACCTACACCACCAACACCATTCCTCAGTTATTTTTTGAATGGGTATCTGAATTAAAAATTTCCGCGGCGAAAAGATGATGCAACTGGCAAACATGTTTGGGTATCAAAATAACAAGTATTGGATTGATGGCCGGGGAAGGCTGGAAATTGTTAGAATGCTTGTTTGATCTAATGTTGGCCATTGTTGACATGTCAATGTACCTACAACCTGATACAACCAAATAAACTGATGTACAGTACAGGTAATGTAAATAGAGAGTGCTGGTGATTTGTGATTGTAACACGGTTTGTTTGGTTCGTTGCTTTATTTAAATATATTGCTTAGCTACGTGCATTAACTATGGAATTTTTGTAGATGGTGTGCTTTTTTATGTCATGGGTATGCCAAATGTGTTCCAGGCAGACCTCTTAATAAATTTTATAAGACAACTGAGCTCATTCATGGTATCCTATGGACTAGCAAGTTTTGAGTAGGCCCTTTTTGTTTTTTGACAGATTGTGATAGTAACGAAATTTTAGTAGGAAATTAAAATGAAGTTGAGCCGTTGATTATGGTATATATATATATCTGTAATTTCCATATATTTTTTGAGCCAGGATTCCGTCTATGGTGGATCTTGACAGAACTTACATAAAATATATTTTCATGCAGAGTAATAAACCAGCTTGACCAGGTGCTTCATTAAAAAGATTATCATCATTTAATATATCCTGCAATTGTCTTGTGCCCCTCCCCCACTTATGATAAAAAGAAAAGAAAGCCAATTGATAATCTGATTTTTCTTTTTTTTTTTCGCCTTAAAGTTGTGTTTAGTTATTAAATTTGTGGATATGTGTATATATATATATATATATGCGAATTACACTAACAATTCCTATAGTTTAGGACTCATGTCACTTTAATCCTTGACTTTTCAATTGTGACACATTTAACCTGAATTTTGAATCTTGTTTCAAATAAAGACAATTGAAGATACCATTGCTCAATTTTAAGGGCAAAGTCATCGATTTGATAAAATATAAACTAATTCGACAAAAATAAATGTCAAAAATATATTTTTTAAAATAATTTCTATTCACCAAAGATAAAATTATGTAAAATTGATAAATCTTTTAGACATTTATTTATTTATTTATTTATTTTATCAAATTAATTTTTATTATGTGTTTAGATGATGATCATGTAATGAGTGGTTGTTAGGCTTTTAATGTGTAATATATAAAATGTTTTTAGTTTTGGATTTTTTGATTTAATGGATGGGCTTAATAATGATATTGAAGTTGTCGCTATATTTGACTTTTCAAAAAATAGAAACTAATTGAATCAAAATAAAAATAACCACATATTACATGATCATCATCCAAATACATAATAAAAATTAATTTGATAAATAAATAAATGTCTAAAAGATTAATCAATTTTGCATAATTTTATCTTTAGTGGGTAGAAACAATTTTTAAAATTTTAAAAATATTTTTTTGACATTTATTTTTGTCAAATTAGTTATATTTTTGACGCATTTGCCCTTAAAATTGAGCAATTGTATCTTTAATTGTCCTTACTTGGAACAAGATTCAAAATTCAGGGTCAAAGTATCACAATTAAAAAGTCAATGACTAAAATGACACAAAACCCAAATTATAAGAACCATTAATATAATTCGTCCTATATATATTTATAGAAAAGAGAGAAAAAATATTTTTTATTTTTTATTTTTTATTGATTCACTGGGAGTTCAAAGACTGAAATAGTATTCATATTATATACATTTTTACCTAACTGCATGGGTTTCCGTTGACCCAAAATGGTAGACACAATAGTTTCTTGGTAACGTTGTTTATATTTTAGTTTTGTTGTCTCACTCCCGACACCAACCCCATTTTAAAAATCTCAACATGAAATGTCTAATTCCAAAGTCCCAAATTTTCCATCTGCAACAATCAAACCTGATGGAAATGGAGAATGGTCTCAAGATGTTCACCCAAACCAACAAGCCATGTTTCTCAACCAAACTTATCTGCACATATCTCTCAGCCTTGTTCCTACTTCTCATTCTCTTCCACATCCAAACCTCCCCTTTCACTTCTCTCTCCTCCCCTACTTCCACTCCATGGTCATTTTTCCACCCATGGAAGAGCAGCAACCACAAAGTTGTCGAGACCCTAACCGACAGGCTGAGGGACTCTGTCACTTTCGTCCCCCTCAAAGACCTCAGATTCGCCGAAACTGCCATGACTGGCAACACCTGGTTCATGAGCTCCTTAAATGACAGCCATGATGAAGATGGATCAGAATACCTCTACTTCCCTTCCCCAGCCTCAAAGGGCAAGATTCTATGCATCAAGGGACGCAACGCCAGAGATGGTACAAAAAACTCCTATGCCTTGGCTTGGCCAGAAAGTATTCCAAACTCTGCCACTCTAATCCCGGGCCTAACCTATGTCTCTGACACTTACTATAACTATGACAATCTCTGGCACGGGTTGTGTGCAGTGGCACCGTTTGTCAGCTGGTCAGTGAAGAACCAGTGCTTGAAGCCGACAAGGTGGGTACTGTTTCATTGGGGGGAGCTGAGGACAAAAATGGGATCATGGATTGAGAACTTGTTGAAAGCCAACTATGGAAGTGTAGTGGTGGTTGATAGATTCGAAGGTGGTGATGGGCCGTACTGCTTCGAGAAGGCAGTCGTGATGAGGCATGATTTGGGAAGGATGGGGGAGGAGAGGAAGATGGAGGTTTTTCAGTTGTTGAGATGTAAGGCTAGGGAGGTTTGTGGGTTGAAAATGATGAGTAGAGGGAATGAACAAAAAGGGGTTCCACTTATAAGGCTGACTTTGCTGATGAGAAGAGGGTCTAGGGCATTCAAGAATGGAACAGCAGTTGCAGATGTGTTTGCCAAGGAGTGTGCTAGTGTTAAGGGTTGCATTCTGAGTGTGGTTCAGTCTGAAGACCTGAGCTTCTGTGATCAGGTCTTTTCTTCCTAACCCTTTACATTTTTTTTAAAAATTATGTTATTTTACTCGGTCTCATTTCACATTTTAAAGTTTTGTTAATGCATGACGTTAGTATACATCTAATCGGACAAAAAGGGTAAAAATTATCAGATCGGTATGGATTTATCAGATTAGGGTCCAATCAGATTATCGGAATGGTTTTAACAGATTTGGCAATTTCAAATTGGATTCTGAGCGGATTCGGGTCTAATCAGATTATAGATTTGAACCACTATTAACAGATTTGGCAATTTCAAGTTGGATTCTGATCGGATTCAGGTTGGACCCAATTCATTGACAGACGTGTATGCCACATCAGTTTGTAACATTTTCCTTTGTAGAGTATAGAACTTCACCGTAAGTCACCAAACATATATAACACTAGTGCACCATGTTAATTTTCCCAAAACAATGACCTTTCATCTAACAATATCAGTTTAGCCTAGTTCAAATATCATCTCAGAATGTAGTGACATGCTCTTTTGCTAATGTAATAACTGACAAATTAAACAATTTATACGGTTTTGCTATGCGTCCAGAATTGATGCACATAATAAAGAAAAGGACGCCCTTCTCTTTATTATGTGGACACAGGTTTCTTTGCCAACTATGTCATACTAGATGGCAAATAAGGGTATATTAATCTGTAGAGAATGTGAACTCTTTTAAGATCAAAACCAAGACTATCCAAAACAGAGACACAAATGCAGTTGACACAGTTTCATGGTAGGTGTCTGACTTACAATTGTGTGGCCTTCATTCAGGTGAGAGTGATGACCAACACCGACATTGTTGCATCTCCGCATGGAGCACAGTTAACAAACATGCTCTTCATGGACCGGGGCAGTAGCATAATGGAGTTCTTTCCCAAAGGATGGTTAGAACATGCAGGCATAGGCCAGTATGTTTTCCACTGGATGGCAAACCAGTTGATGATGAAGCACCAGGGTGCATGGTGGGACTCAATTGGCAACGAATGCCCGCTCCCTGAACAAGAACTAGAATGCTTTCTTTTCCACAAAGACGGCCAGGTTGGTCACAATGAAACCTACTTTGCAGAGTGGGCCAGAAAGGTCCTCAACCAAGTGAGAATAAGCAAGCTGGAGGAAGCTTCCAAGAAGCCACAGCCGATCTCAAGTGCCTGTCAATGCTAGTTGGCTGTTCATTTGCCAATTCATGAGATAGAATTTCACAGACAAGCAGTAGTGAAATATGAATGGAACAACAAATACAATTATAGAATTTCACATTTTTAAAAGCCTCAAAGCAGTCTATGACAAGCCATGGGACAATGTAGGAGGATATCAGCACTCCAGATACGAACTTTCACAGAATAATTCCTGGAAAATTTCTGGGCAACATAAAGTGGGCCTATTGACAATCTCTGAGGTGTGTGGTAGTGCTAGCCTAGCATTGTTTCATAAGCCAGACATGAAAAGAAGAATACAATACATGAATGGATTGATCACAATTCCAAAGCAAATTTTCTGCACATGAACTGCTTACTAACTATGGAGGTCAATTTTTGTTCTTTAAATTCAATAAGCATCAGGGATTTTTATTTATTTATTTTTATCTAAACCAACATAACTTGTATCAACGAACACTCAGAAACCTCTGAACGAGTTCTAGTTTACTGTAGCAATATGCTCAAAAAATGGTTAACATTGTACATTAGAAATCACCCAAATATGTTGCTCTATGCAAGTGCATGAGCATGCTAGTTTGTTGCTTATTTGTACTTCAGCTAACATTGCACATACAAAAATAAACTCGAGATTGGATGAAACATTTCATTAATAAAACAAATTACTCAGAAGATAGACTGTCACATTTCACATACAGTAACCATGCTTTACATTTCAAAAGGTAAAATCCAAGAAACAAGGACCATGCTTTCTAAAGATGTCATTACAATGAGAATACGTCCAAGAGGAGTTAAAAAGAAACTGGTATTAGATCTTTTGAAAAGACAAGGAGACCCTGTTGGCCTGCATTCAAGATGATTCTTGGCAGGGCAGCAGCAGGATTAATGTCCAAATCTTCGTGAAAATTTGGACCAGAAGTAGACCACGCTAAAACAAATAAGTGCAAAAAGAACCACGTGAATAACATGGTTTGATCCATTCTGGATGATACTCTTGTTCAATCTCCTCATGTTGTTCTTCACCCCTGCTTGAGCTTTGATCAGTGTCATTTGCTGTTATGAACAAGAAAATATAGTAATTTCAGAAGTAGTAACTTCTTTCATCAAGGAAGGGAAGGCTAAGTGCCACTTACTTGATATGAATTATGAACAAGTCATAGAATATAAGCAAGAATCATTGTTAAATTCACCTTCAATACAATTTCCCCAAATAAATACATTCGGCCAACCAAATTGTTAAGTATTATTTGATCCAAAATGCAATTGCTGCCTGTCTTAGCATTGTTAAATACCAGAAACCCCTCTAGTTTTCATTCTTTCCTAATACGAACTGTAAAGAGGATTCAACACGGTTTATTTTGATATTTGACTCATGACGAGCATCTACAAGTCTCTTGTATTGATCATTATGATCCATAATGGTACTAAAAAATCTAAATCATTTAGTTATTTATTTATCTACTTTCCAAATCACTATGTGTGTGTGTGTCAAGTGTTGATCAGAACACAAAACCTAGAATGAAAAATAGCACGGCCGGCAAAGCACCAGAGTGTTCTGAACCATGAAAAGGCAATGACACTTTTGCATATTAAATGGAATTTTATATACTACCAGGAAATTGCAAATTGGAGTTGAAAGTTGAAACAAGGTCCAGAGTGCGAATTATATATCCTTAAATCTTGACATTGAGAAAAAGATTAAATACTGATTACCAAGTATTGGTTAATATCTTATTACTATTTATGCCTTTTCCTTTTCCTCTTTTCTCTTCCCACTTCACAAAGCAGCTGTAATTTATAGAGCTCAATTCATAATTCAAGTAATTGAAGATAAAAAGAAGTAATGATTGTTCATTCATGTCAATGTCAAACAATCCAGATATTCTACTAGTAAATGTTCCAGAAAGCTAGTTTACAAATAAAATAAAAAATAAAAATCTAAAGTGAATGGTGGTAAAGTTGATGGTATACCAGCTCACTGAGAAAGTCATTCTGAAACTTCGCCTCCGTTCCTATCTCTTTAGCTACCTGCAATGCCACTCTTTTTTAAGTGCTCAGGAAACAGAACATATAGAGACAAAAATGTAGAAAACTGTCGCAATTAAATGATAGCATTAACAATTCAAAAGAATTCCTTTTCTTATTCTTTTTTCTGTTGGGCTTTTCTCAGCCCTGGCGGTGATTCCAAGGAGGGTGTGGAGAATGGAAAAGTGATGAAGGCAGTCACGGGGTTTTGGGTCCTACTCTGTTAACATTCCCAAGGAGGTGTAGACAGAAGGAAATTCTGGGGTGACTCTTCAAAGGTAACTTGAGTTCCATGTGTGGCTGGGACACTGATCAGGGTGTGAATAAAGTGATGTGAGAGGAGTGTGCGTGGTGCGGTTCGGACGATTTGAGAGTAAAATTATAAATCAAATCGTGAATGACAGATTGACAAATAACCAAACCACGGTTTGGGACGGTTTCAATTTATTAGTTGATTGAAGAATATTCTTAAATAATTATCAAGCATTTGAATAATATTTTATATATATATAACACAAATTAATTTTACATAATATTTTTCATATATATAATTTCATATCTTAAATCTCCGTCATATGCACTTTTACTTTGATATTTCATTAGATGTTAAAAAAATATGTGATAACTATAGCGAAGCGGAGCGATTGCAAAGACGGATTATAAATTTCAAAGTTTAATTCATAGTTAGCGGATAGATTGGTGAGGTTTTAGCAAATTGGGCGGTGTTTTGCACTTGTTAGGGTCATTTCAGAGAGTCAATATGTTTTTTTGCAGCGTTGATGGGTAATGAAGCTGGTTGATTCTCGGATGACTATAGTTGAGAGAAAGCATCATTTGCAGGAAACAAATATTGAATTGTGTAAGTTGGAGATCGAGAAAGCAATGCCCATGTCTATTGAGACTCTCTCTTCCATTTTTTGGCAGAAGATGAAAATTATTATTTTTGGTATTGGACATCAACGCAAATGGTAATGGAGCATACATATTGAATATCCTAGAGTAGTTTACGACCGACATATCCAACTTGTCTATAGCCTAACCAGAGTTAACAACAAATATTAAATAAAAGTTATGTTCTCTGAAGCTCATCGCTGGTGTCCCAGTAGCTAAGCATGCCTCCAATTCTATCAATCAAGAAATTACAAGAAAAGTTGAGTAACAAAAAAGAAAAAAAAAAAACTTACAAATTTCAGTTGCCCAACTTGTTTACGGAGACCTGTGATCTCATCATCCAAATCCCCATGCATCGGATCAATCCGTAATTGGATTTCATCCGAACTAGCCACTTGTCGCGTGCTAAGCCCTTCTCTGCATTCACAAATGCAAATAATACATACAATACAAATTCAACATCACTACCGAACAAGAGAGAATTAGAAAATAAAAAAGAAACTCAATTGTATTAGGCTGAATTTGCAGAGACAAGACTCAAGTTTCATTCTTTTTCTTCTAAATTCTCGAGAATGAAACAGAAAATAGCCAAAAACAAATAAAAATGGAGCAATTGATTATGAAAATACCTCGATCTGTACGGAGCGGCACCGTAGAAGTCACCGCCCCTATGAGAACTGGACGCCATTGGAGAAGAAGAACTTGAGACGATGATCAAGGTTTCGAATCAGGAGAAGAAATGAATTAAGGGGATAGAAAGGGAAAGAAACCCTAGAACAAAGAACCCTATTGAATCGTCAAATTGGTCTGCCTGACTGTTTTCGAGGATCGATCGATAGATAGCTTTTGAACTTTCCTTGAACAAATTGGGTATAGCGCGTGACTGTGTTTGGTTGGCGTTACGCGGAAAGTTTTCTTGAACAAATTGGGTATGGGGCGTGACTGTGTTTGGTTGGCCTTATGGAATAACGGTGATGTGTCGACAAAGTGATCCACCGTTGGATTTGGCGATCGGACGATAACCAGTGCTTATGACGTGGTCGTACACAAATCGATTTGGGATGTCGGACCGATGTAATAGACGGTTCAGATCGTTTTATAGTATAACCACGTGTCATGGAATAATTTTTCCTGAAGAGGTGACTGTTTTACAGGTGACAATTGATCATTGGTGAAATCTGTTCCGTCCAATGATATTGTTAAAAAATTGCCACTTAAACAATTTGCACCGTGCCATGTCTCGAACAAATTTATTTATTTTATTTAGCAAATTTTTAATGTTTTTTAATTTTTTTTAAAATTTCAATAAATTAAAATTGAAAAATATACAAAATACGAAAATATCTAATTTAATTGATTTTTTTGTTTTCAAATTTTTTTTTTAATTTTTTTTTTGAAACTTAAAATTCCTCAATTTAAACTTAAAGCCTCTGTTTGAAACGATTTCTAAACGTTGATTCTACTTCCACATTTCAATATGATGTTTGGATAGATATGTGAAACTAATTTTCCACAACTCTGCAGAAAACTCTGTTTGAGAGCGTGATTTTAAAAAAAAAAAATTAATTTGGCCTAACCAGTCATCCGGCCAGTTGATCGAAATAGTGCAAATCATTTATTTATTATTTTTTTTTTTTTTGCAATTGATATGTTAATTTTTATATATTTGAAAAAAAAAATTGAATTTTTAAAATTTTTTTATGTGTTTTAATAGAATTTTGAGTTATATGTTTGGTTATGAATTGTAAGTTTTTGTATCAAATATCATATGTCACATCAAAAAATTTTCTCTCAATTCAAAACTCTTTTACCAAACAAATTTTTCATACTCAAATCATAATTCCAAAACTCACAAACTCAAAATACAACTCATACTCTCAAATCATATTTAGAAAGTTCTACCAAACACAACCAAAGTTCCTCAAATTTTTTTTTTTTTTTTAAATTCATTACAATAAGTCTAAGAATAAAAGATAAAATTCACATCTATGCCAAGCTTGTATTTTTTGACCGGTTAATGACATTACATTTTACTAATTCTTCATGAATTTATTATAAATTTAAATGTGCTTGGACGATAAATCTAATTTAGATTTTCTTTGTCCAAAGGTTCAGCCGCTGAAATATTTTTTTCATAAGGACAAGTTCCTATAAAATGACTAAATTATCCACGTATATATATATATATATATCATTTCCCAAATCAAACCCTAACAACCACCTCTCTCTTTCTCTCTCTCTCCCTATTGTGTTTGTCTCGATCATGAAACATATCACTGCCTCAAGCCTTGCACGATGGCAACTTCTCCACCGTTTGCTGCTATTCGGGGCTCAACATCTGCTATACCTACTGTACGGGGAGGAAATATTCGTCGCTTTCTGTACTCATTGGGTCCAAGCTCTATTTAGCTCCGAACAGAGTCATTCAACTTGAGAACAAAACGACGGTGAACTACCCAGCGGGTGTGCAGCCGGAAAACCCCTCCAACGATCAAGTTAGCACACTTTAGAGAGAAAGAGAATGTAGAGAGAAAGAAAGAAAATTGGTAGAATTTGCTTAGCCCTTCTGAGTGTAAGGTCGCGTGCCTTATCTAGGCTACTGGCTCGCCTCCCAAGGTTGTGTGCGCACTACTTCTATCGCTCTCTTTTGGACGAGCGACTGTACTGCCCTTTCTATTTCTTACACATGTACGCGTCAATACCGTCAAACAACATTAGTCAAACTACCAGACAATATTCACACACACCTTTAATGGATTCCTCTCATCACATTTCGATTGGGCCACGTGGCTATTCATGCCGAGTTATATATAGCCTGGTCTTACTTAGCTCTCCAGCCCTAACCCTCAGGGCCGAGCTGACTCTTGCCGGTCTATGTCTAAAACGCTCAACCAACTCGACATGCCCTACTTACTTTGTTGAGTTCTATCCCTTCATCAAGACAAATTTCGCTTAACCCCGACGCATAATAGGTACATCTAGCCCGATCAAAAGCATCATCACTTCGCCTAGCGTGGCTAATGATCCAAGCCTAACAACTAGCTCGGTCTAACTTCTGGATCTTAGACTGGCTTAACTGTGTAATCCAAAACCTCGGTCTAAACCGCCCTCAGTTATGCCAGCTCGGTCGTGCAACCCGATGACATGGCCCAAACCCAAACTAGCTTGGCCCATTTACTCGACGTAAGCCTCCCTCTCACCGACAATCTTGCTACTGTCCTTAGATCTTTTTCTCTCTCTCTCTCTCTCTCTCTCTCTCTCTCTCTCTCTCCTCAGATCTACCGTCCGAAGTCACCGTCTTCGCCACCCTTCACTCCAAGCCGCCATCCATGATTTGCGATATGAACTCAATTCAAAGATTACATCTAGGGTTTTGACTTTGATTTGAACACATAGTTGAGTTGTGATCATGATTCGATTGTTCTTGCCAAGATCTAAACTTGAATTGAATTCCAGGGTTGAAGATCCGAACTCGAACATAGACATTCTTGATCGTTTCGGTTGCGACGGTGGTAGACGATGAATTTAAGATTTGAATAGAGAGGAGAGTCCGCCATCTTGCTGGTGATGGTGAGTCCGGAGTAATTTAACCTTGAAGATCAAGAACCTATGTTCGTGCTCCTCCTTGGTTGCTTGCCGAACTTGCACTTGAAAAGCCTGAGTTAGTGGTGATTTGTGATCTAAACCTGTGTTTTGTGTTGACATTACACCAATAACCTGGATTATGGAGTCATCGTTGTTCAAATTAGAGGAGGTAACGGTGAATGGCATCGCAACGAGGAGATAGAAAACAATGAGGACAGAGTAAAGGTGATCCACGTTGAAATTTCATGATCTTAATCAATAAATTTGCACTCTTTTGGATGTTTTCCCATTGAATGAATTGGATCTTTGATAGTTTTGATGGATCTTGGAGCATTTGTGTGAAAGTTTGAGTGATGGATCTTGGAGTATCTGTGTGAATTTTTCCATTTAAGACAAAAATTTCAATATTTGTAATTCTTGTTGTTTCTGGATGCATGAAAATCTCTACCATAAAGATCAGATCACAGATCTCGCTCTTTCTCTCTCTCTCTCTCACTCTCTCTCTCTCTCTCTCTCGCTCCCACCCTCATACTCTTTTCACTTTGATATTTTATTAGATGTTAAAAAAATATATGTATTAACTATAGCAGAGATGAGCGATTTCAAAAGCAAATTATAAGTTTTGAAATTTAACCCATGGTTAGCGAATAGATCGGGGCGATTTTAGCATATTGAGTAGTGTTTTGCACTTGTTAAGGTCATTTCGGGGAGTTAATATGTTTTTTTGCAATTTTGGTGGGTAACAAAGCTGGTTGATTCTCGGATGACTATAGTTGAGAGAAAGAATCGTTTGCAGGAAACAAATATTGAATTGTGTAAGTTAGACATCAAGAAAGCAATGCCCATGTTTGTTGAGACTTTCTCTTCCATTTTTTTTTGTAGAAGATGAAAATTATTATTTTTTGTATACGACATCAACGCAAATGGAGCATATATATTGAATATCCTAGAGTAGTTTACGACCGATATATCCAACTTGTCTATAGCCTAACCAAAGTTAACAACAAATATTAAATATAATTTTTGTTCTCATAATCTCATCGTTGGTGTCAAAATTGCTAAGCATGCCACCAATTCTATTAATCAACAAATATTAACAACAAATATTAATGTGGGGATATGTTTCTGAGTACCAACACGTGGTAAGGTGACGCCGATGTGTCAGCCGAGGTGCCACGTGCCCTGGTCATTACGCCGAGGTGATCTCGGCAGGACCGAGGTTATCTCCGAAGATATCAGAATCCGAGATAAACGGATAAGGGACAAAAGTCCTAGGATAAAGAGGAGAGTTAGTGAAGATGAGGATAAAGCTCTTAGGGAGTTTATCTTTATCTCTTGAAGAGTCCAAAGTAAGTACTGAATTAGAGTCCATAGAAGTCAGGCTTCTTGTGGGACTAGGATTAAGTAAACTATAAAAGAGAGGCACCCTCGTGGGTCTAAGGTATGCAATTTATGCTTTAAGTAGAGAGTTTAGCACTTGATTATCTTTGAGAGATATACTGACTTGATCGTTGGAGTGCCCCCGGGTGGAGGAGCCATCGCCGGAGCCTTTTCTTTCTGTTACAGGTTAACTGAAGCCATCTATTCTGCTAGTGCTCTCTAGCTGATTACTAAGCGAGCAGTGTGATCAGAAAATTACTCACACAATTTGGCGCCGTCTGTGGGAAGAAGGAAGAATAGATGGCCAGTAACACACAGAACGAAAAGATAGGGGACGACACTCCTGCTGGGAGTGGCAGACCTATAGACCTTGATATTAAAGGAGACAACAACAATACAGAAACTCGTAACCAGGGCCACAGAGAGAATGACGTCGGCCAGGAGGGCGACACTTCGAAGAAGGCAGACCAAAGCAAGTACTATAACGAAGATAACCTCCAGGTATGGAGGGATAGGTGCCTTCGGAGGGATGAGGAAGTAAGAGAATTGGCAAACAAGTTGGCAGACCTGCAGTCAGTCGTCAACTTCATGATGCAAAACAATGTCATGCAGCCACCATACTCGCTGCACGACACGCCAATTCCAGCAATTAATACCCAGAAGGGAGGAAGGAAAACAGTCCCCAAAGCCTTTCAGCACAACAGAAGCGGAAGGCACTCTCACCTACCTTCCAGGGAAATCGGGCGAGAGGAGCCGAGACGAGAGAAGTCCCAAAGAACGTACCACATGAAGGACCCAGAGCCCAAAGAACATCGGCATGTTCAAGGGCAGGCGCTCTACTTTGACACAACCCATGGAGAAAGAACAAAACGGGCCCACCACGAGGCCGAAAGTAGTGTGCTGAAAAGATTGAAATCCAAAGACAGCCGAGCTCCGAGGAGGAGTAAAGAAGACTTGAGAGATTACCTCAAGAGGAAGCAACAGAATGCTGAAGCCGAGGTAACTTCCCCGGATAAGCTGAGGACACCATTCTCAGCGGAACTGGATAAATTTGAGGCACCAAAGAGATTCAGTATGCCGAGATTCCAAATATATGATGGTAAGTCAGATCCCAACTTTCATGTTGGACTATATCTGAATTCAATGGCATTATATAGTGGGCACGAGCCGTTGCTCTGTAAAGTATTCCCCTCATCCTTCGGAGAGATTGCATCAGATTAGTTCCATAAACTACCGAAGGGAAGCGTGAAGACTTGGGAAGGCCTGGCCGAGATGTTTGTGGCCAGGTTTGTGACGAACAAACTACAGCCCTTAAGGGTCGATGCACTAATGGCTTTAAAAATCACCAAGGATGAAGGCCTTAGGGCCTACGCAAAAAGGTACTACGAGGTGTTCAATCGAATACCTGATTGCAACCAAGAGGTGGCGGTCGTATCCTTCAAGAACGGCTTGAAAGATGACTGCCCATTACGGAAATCTTTGGCAAAGACATTGCCAAAAAGCATGGAAGAACTCATGGCGAGAATCGAGAAGTACGCCAGAGCCGAGGAGGATACATCGAGAAATAAAGAAACAAAGCAGGAGAAAGGAAACGGCTCGCCGAAGCGAAGCCGAGGTAACAGTGGACCGACCAAACAAGAAACGGAATTGAGGGCTAAACAGGTAATAACGACTATATTCCGAGTCTCGATCCACAAAGTCTTGGATCAAATACAAAACCAACCTTATTTCAGAGGACCGACAAGAGCACCAGGGGAATTTATGGGAAGAAACGTCGGTAGGCGTTGTGCTTACCACAATGAAGAAAGGCACCCAACTCAGGGTTGCAGAGCCCTAAAAGCACACCTAGAAGACTTGGTAAGGCAAGGCCATCTGAGGGACCTTGTCGATGAGGCCAGGACAAAGGAAGAACAGGCAAGATTGCCTCAAGCACCAGCAGCTCCGCCTTCTCCAGTACAGCAACCACAAGCAGGAGGACCACGGGTGATCAATCTAATTCACTCAAAAGTGAACGAAAACGACATACGAGGGGAGACCCAGAAGGTAAAACAGCTACAGCACGTAAACCAGGTCGAACATAAAAGACCTCCGCCTAAAGAATGCCAGGGACCAACGATAGCCTTTACTGAAGCCGACCTAGAGATGGTCCAGCATCTACATAATAATACCTTAGTTGTATCCCTCCAGGTTGGGGAGTGCCAAGTGAAACGCATCCTGATTGATCAAGGCAGCTTTTGCGACATCATGTATGTTAGATGTTACAAGGAGCTGGGCCTTCATCCTGATGACTTGGAGCAATCCAATGGCCTGATGGTCGGCTTCAATGGAACGCCGACATGGCCACTGGGCGCAACAAGCTTGGAAGTACAAGCCGGCACTAAGAAGGTCAGGACAGAATTCATGGTGATTGACACGCCTTCGCCATACAACATCATCTTGGGAAGGCCATGGTTGCATGCAATTGGGGCAGTTCCCTCAACATTGCATCAACTACTGCGATTCCCAACAGAGCATAGGATAGAGGAAGTTAGAGGCAATCAGCTACAGGCGAAGAGTTGCTCCATGGCAGCAATGAAATCTACCTGCAGCGTGCGAGAGCCAGAGAAGGCAGAAATTGAAGATGAGGACTTGGAAGTCCTAGAAGACGTCGGCAAAGAACCAGCCGAGAAGAGCGAAGAGGTGCTAAAGAAAATCCTCGTCCAAGATGGGGATGAAAAACATTTTTTTCTTCTCAGCTCGGGCTTAGCCGAAGAAGAGAAAAAAGAGTTAAGGGCTTTTTTAATAGCAAATATTGAGGTGTTCGCTTGGATGCCTTACGAAATGCCTGGCATTGACCCCGAGGTCACTTGCCACAAATTGAATGTTGACAGGTTGACCAAACCTGTAATTCAGCGAGCCAGAAGACCGACGTTGATACACGTCGAAGCAGTAAAAGAAGAAATAGACAAACTTCTGGAGGCCAGGGCCATTAGAGAAGTACACTACCCAACATGGCTGTCCAATACAGTAGTGGTAAAGAAGAAGAACGGTAAATGGAGGGTCTGTGTAGACTTTACCAGCCTCAACAAAGCCTGTCCCAAAGACAGTTTTCCCCTGCCCAAAATTGACCTGCTAGTAGATGCCACTTCAGGGCATGGAAGAATGAGTTTCCTAGACGCCTATAGGGGGTACCACCAAATCGCCATGTACCCCCCAGACGAAGAAAAAATCGCATTCATCACCCCAAAGGCCTGTACTGTTACAGGGTAATAATGCCTTTCGGGTTGAAAAACACAGGAGCAACTTACCAAAGGCTGGTAACCAAAATGTTCAAACACCTGATTGGCCGAACGGTAGAAATCTACATCGATGACATGGTCGTGAAGACCAAGGAACCTATGGGACATCTTGCCGACCTAAAAGAGGTCTTTGATATACTCAAAACATACCGGCTCCGACTCAACGCATCGAAGTGCGCGTTTGGAGTTGGATCAGGTAAGTTTCTAAGGTATGTGGTAACAAGAAAGGGCATTGAGGCCAGCCCAGATCAAATCAAGGCCATCCTAGAGTTGAAGAGCCCGACATCGGCAAAAACAGGTGCATACGCTAACTGGAAGGGCCGCAGCCCTAAATAGGTTCATCAGCAGAAGCTCAGACAAATGTAAACCCTTCTTCAACTTGGTGAAGAAGGCCACAGACTTCCTATGGACTGAGGAATGTGAGGCCGCTTTGGCCGACCTAAAAAAGTATCTGACCACGGCTCCAGTCCTCTCAACACCTGAACCTGGAGAAGAACTGTTTTTGTATTTGGCAGTTTCAGAACACGCAGTAAGTGCAGTGCTAATCCGAGAGGAAAAGGGGGAGCAAAAGGCTGTTTACTATGTAAGCAAAACCTTGGCCGATGCAGAAACAAGGTACCTACCACTAGAGAAATTAATGTCGGCCTTAGTAATGGCTTCAAAGAAGCTGAACCATTACTTTCAAGCACACAAGATTATAGTGCTAACTGAGCACCCATTGAAGTCCTTGTTACAACAAGGAGACTTAACATGAAGAATAGCAAGATGGGCAGTGGCCTTGGGCCAATACGACCTGGAGTTCAAGCTGAGAACAGCAATTAAGGGCCAAGTTTTGGTCGACTTTGTGGCCGAATTCACGCTAGAATCCATCAAACATCAGGCTCCGTTGAGCCAAGATGAACGATGTCCAAGCAAACAAGGAGAAGCCCAGCCAAAGGCAAAAGAACAAGAAAAACTCAGACCCTGCAGCATTTACATTGGCAAATCCTTTCGTCTGTTCGTCGATGGGAGCTCAAACCGGCAAGGATCAGGGGTAGGAGTAGTATTAATATCTCCTGATGGAGAGATATTGGAACAGTCAATCCGATTAGGGTTCAAGGCCTCGAACAATGAGGCAGAATACGAAGCATTGATTGTGGGACTAAAGCTGGCAGCGGCAGCAGAAGCAGATGAGGTAATAATTTTTTGTGATTAAAAACTTATAGTAAATCAAACAACAGGAGAATTTGCAACCCGAGATGAGAGGATGTTGGCATACACAAAGAAAGTTATCAGGTTAGCAGCCTTGTTTCGCAACTGCCGACTTCTGCAAGTTAGCCGAGATGATAACAGCCACGCCGACGCGTTGGCCAACTTGGCAAGTTCAATACAAACTGGAAAAACAAGGACAATCATGATTGATTATTTGTCAAGCCCAAGCATAGAACAACCGATCACAGAACAAGAAGCAATGTGTGTAGACTTGGGACCAAGCTGGATGGATGCAATTGTTGCATTCCTAAAAGAGGGAAAGCTGCCAGAAGACCATAAGGAAGCACACAAGGTCAGATTGAAGTCGGCAAGATTCAATCTAACAGCGGACGAACATCTCTACAGAAGGTCCTTCACTGGACCCCTTTTAAGGTGCGTACACCCTTTGCAGGTTGAAGATTTTCTATATGAAATTCATGAAGGGATTTGTGGAAGCCACGCTGGGGGCAGATCACTAGCTCACAGGGCCATTACCCAAGGGAATTAGTGGCCCTACATGCAAAAAGATGCTAAAGCCTACGTGAAGAAGTGTGAGCAATGCCAAAAGTTCGCACCTTTGATACACTAGCCATCTACTGACCTGAACCCTGTATCCAGTCCATGGCCATTTGCCCAATGGGGCATGGATCTCATTGGGCAGTTGCCCCAAGCAACTGGGCAAAGGAAGTACTTGCTGGTAGCAACAGATTACTTCACGAAGTGGATAGAAGTAGAATCCCTTACCAAAATCTGAGATGTAGACGTCAAGAACTTCATATGGAGAAACATCATCACCAGATTTGGCATTCCAAGAGCAATAGTTGCCGACAACGGAACACAGTTTGACAGCAAACTCATCAAGAACTTCTGTGCGAAATTCAAGATAAAGAATTACTTTTCAACACCAAGTTTTTCCCAAAGCAATGGGCAAGCAGAAGCATCCAACAAAGTAATCTTGGATGGGATAAAGAAGAGACTGTAGGCAGCAAAAGAAAAGTGGGTAGACGAATTACCCAATGTACTCTGGGCATATCAGACTACGCCGAGAAGATCAACAGGGGAAACCCCCTTTACCATAGCCTACGACACAGAAGCAATCATCCCACTGGAGATCGGCATCCCAGGGATCAGAACCCAGGGAGTAGAAAATGGGACAAATAACATACTTCTAGCCCGAGATCTGGATCTCTTAGAAGAAAGAAGGGAGAAAACTGCAATTCAACTCGCAGCATACCAGCAGCAGCTTGCTAGAGCTTACAATAAGAAGGTCAATTCAATGGATTTTCAGGTCGGCGACCTAGTCCTAAGAAAAGTTGTCGGCAATAAGAAGGATCCCAGAGGGGGCAAGCTTGGCCCAAACTGGGAAGGACCCTACAGAATTACTTCGGTATTGGGCAATGGAGCATACCGGCTTGAAGATAATGAGGGCAAAGCATTACCAAGACCCTGGAACACTTGTAATTTGAAATTTTTTTATCATTAGATGTTCCTTGTTATTTTTTACTGACGTCATCAATAAAATTTTAGTAGAATTCTCCAAAAACTTGTGAATTGATAAAAGATGCATACTGTTGTTTCTAAATAATGAGAACCCAAGTGCAACTCAAGTTCACATTAGGGTCAGAGAGAAGACAAAAATGCTTAACACTTGTTGAAATTTGTAGCAATTTACAAGTTGAAGTTAAGCCGAGATAATTGTTTATCTTCACTTGTTGAAATTTGTAGCAATTTACAAGTTGAAGTTAAACCAAAGTAATGCTTAACGCTTGTTGAAATTTGTAGCAATTTACAAATTGAAGTTAAGCCGAGATAATTGTTTATCTTCACTTGTTGAAATTTGTAGCAATTTACAAGTTGAAGTTAAGCCGAGATAATTGTTTATCTTCACTTGTTGAAATTTATAACAATTTACAAGTTGAAGTTAAACCGAAGTAATGCTTAACGCTTGTTGAAATTTGTAATAATTTACAAGTTGAAGTTAAGCCGAGATAATTGTTTATCTTCACTTGTTAAAATTTGTAACAATTTACAAGTTGAAGTTAAACCGAAGTAATGCTTAACGCTTGTTGAAATTTGTCGCAATTTACAAGTTGACGTTAAGCCAAGATAATTGTTTATCTTCACTTGTTGAAATTTATAGCAATTTACAAGTTGAAGATTAAACCGACATATATTATTTAACACTTGTTGAAATTTATAGCAATTAACAAGTTGAAGCTGAGATTAAACCAGTATATGTTTATCCTTGTTAAAATTTATAAGCAATTGACAGGACGAGAACTTGCCGAGGTATATCATCAGTTGGTATAGTCGAGGTGTGTCACCCCGAGAAGGTTACATAAAGAACGAAGAGTATACATATGCAAAATATTCTAAGTATAGAATCATGCAAAGACAAAAAAGAGAAGACAAGAGTGCAAGTACTTAGAAAAGAAAAAGTTATATTCACTTACAAAAGAAGAAAAGGGCACATCGGCCATACAAAAAGCATACATTGTTCCAAAAGATAAAAAAGCAACAAAATACAAGTAAGCAAAAGAAGAACATAAAACTAAGACTCCTCTCCATCAGTTGGTTGAATTTGAAGATCAGTTGCTTGTTAAGAAGACATCCCAGCAGCATTATCTGCCGCTATCTCGGCATCTATTTCTTGCAGAGTTTCTACAACACTCTTGTCCACAGGAGACGTCGGCAAGTGCATTCTCGGGAACAGCTTCTATGGGAACCTCATCACCTTCTTCATCTTGAGTCAATTCTAGGACTTGCTCAGTTGAAGGAAGGGACTTGGACGCAGTAGCCTCCTTCGCCTTTCTCACCAAGGCATCATCCTCTTCTTCATTTTCAGACTCTGAATCTTCATCGGGCTGAGTTGGTGGAGGAGGTGGAGGGAATGGAAGAGGAATATTGTCGGCATTTCTCAGAGGCGAATCATCAAGGACATTAAGTTTTTTCAGAAGAGACATCCAACCAAGGGTGAAACCCTTGTTGCATGCTTGCTTCACTTGAAGTTCATAGGCCTCAGTAACGTCGGCCATGCCTTGAGCATACGCCCTTTCATCAGCTTCCTTGATTTCGGCGTCTTTGGTGGCCAGAGCCTCCTGAAGCTCCTTTTCAGCCTGGGCCATTTTTTTCTCAGCTTCTCTCTTCTAAGACTCAGCCACCTTTCTGATAGCCTCAGCAGCTTTTTCATTTTTGATTCAAGGCCCTTATTGATCTTTTGAATAGAAGAAAACTCCTTCTTCATGTCGGCCAGCTTTTGTCGATTTTCAAAGGACTGAACAGAAAAGGAGTGGGCATGCTGGATTGCCTGAAAGAACACAAGGCAAAAGTTAGCACAAAATTTTCTAAGTACAAAACAGAAAGAAGAAAATTACTAAGAAGAAGACACTTACTTGAACGGAGCGTTGAAGCATCAACGCATAATTCTCGTACTCGCTCAACTCGGCGTTGCGGTCAAGGTCGCCGGGAAGGAGCAGAGCTGTGCTTAGGGCCACACCGACATTGATGTCGTCGGCACTATCAGTAGCCAAGACTGGCTTGTCCTCCAGAGTAATTTTTGGGAACTAGGGGGCATCGCTCTTCTTGGATCCCGAAGTCGTAGCTGAGGAAGACCTCGGCTTTTTAGATTTTGGGGACTCATATGGCTGGGTTTCCGAGCGCCTCTTCCCAGCAGAGGGTTGAGGTTTGTCACTCTCCGCCAACTTTGAGATAGGCAGGCTATCTTCGGGCTCGACCTGAGTTACCTTAGGCTTTGGTTGAGCCTTTTTTATCCTCTTCGGCTTCGATGGAGGAAGGGTTTGGGTTGGTTGCTCATTAACCGATGATGGAATGCTGGCCAGAAGATCTTTGGCAACAGGCTTAGGGCGACCCATCTCGGCAGTAAGGACAAGTCGTCGCCGACGTTTTCGTTCTGCAATTGGAACCAAGTATGGAGCTGAAGAAGATGGCTGATTTGCTGGGTTAGATGTTGATCCTTGATCTGTTCGTGATGTGGATATATATAGTCAATGGAGTTGTAGCAGAATGTGGAGAAAGGCTTTTCTTCTTCCTTTTGGGAACGTCGGGCAAAGTCGACTTATATGATGAAATAAAATTGAGAAGCACTGGCGCTTTTCTCTTATGGACTGGCAAGTCCAAAAGTTTCTTCAAGTCCTTGCTAGGGACAAAGGACTAGCAAAAATTTTTCGGTGGCTGACGAACAGCTACAAGAAGAATAAAACGTCAGAAACAAACAAAGTATTTAAAGACTTCGAAAGACAACAGGCAAAGTTGAATACTGGGCTCTTACCCATGCCCTCTAAAACTGATTGGGGAAGAGGGTAGAGATGGATGTCCTCGTCTGGAGCAAATTCCCAATTTCCCGAGGTGATGAGGTAGTCATCTCCAGCCCCCTTGTTGGAGTCTGGGAGGTTGGCTACAATTTTAAATTCTGTAGACCTCGGCTTAAGGTAATAAATGTAGCCTTTTTCTTTCAAATTAAGGGCACACATGGTATAGCAATACTGGATATCAGCTAGGGTGATCCTAGCGTTTTCCTGTTTAGCTAAGGCTATGGCACCAAAGATCGCTCGATAGGAGTTGATTGCCAGTTGCATGGGGTTCAACTTATAGTAATGAAGAATCTCACAAAAAAGAATGTTGAGCAGGAGCCGGAGTCCGCACTCAGTAAAAGCTACAATGGGAAAGGGCATGGCGTTTTTTGTAGGCATGATGGAGTCATCATCTCCAGCCAGCCTCAGATGGACATCGGCAGGGATGGAGAACTCTTGCCTAAAGTATTCAAGTTTGGTCGGGGTATCTACCCTATGTCTCCACATACCCATGATATCGGCCTGAATTAGAAGGGTTGAAATTCAGAAAGAAGATGTTTCTTACTGATGGGACCTTGACAAAAACCTAGGTTTGGGCTGGTACAGAAATTTGTAAAGAATGTTTCAGTTTTGCCCTAAATCGTAGGTTCTACAAACTAATCCCAACCCTAAAACTATAGAGATGAAGATCAAAGGCACAGATCTTGAAAAGACACAAGAAACAGAAAGTAAGAATGGAATTTCAGAATCAAGAATAGAGATGGTTCATCAAGAGCATAAAGAATACAAGAAATACAGGGCCAAGATTAGTGACAAAGATACTGGAAATAGTGAAATAATGCGTATGTTCAAGATATGGGCAAAGGAAAAATCATGAGAATGACACATTCAGGTGTATGAATCGCAAAATTAAAAGTTTCAACAGATGCAGTAAAGGCCACAAGTAACGAAGAATATCAACAGAAGTGAAAAACGAAAGGAACAGTAGCTTACCAGGAGAGAGTGAAACCGATATGAAGATTGCCGAAGTCTGATGAAGGTTACAGGAGTAACAGAGTAGCGAAAGCTTCACCAGAAAAACAAACGAAGACAACTGCGGAGCTTGGAGCTTGAGCAATGGCGGATTCGAAAGAAAGAGTTTAGAGAGAGAAAAAGCAAGAGAAATCAGATGCAAAAGTGGAAAAGTGAAGAAAGGGGGAAAGATTTTGTCAAAAATGAAAACGGCGGCAAAAAAGTAATCAATACGCCTGGAAGAACGCATACGTTAGACGGCGCACATGAGAAAGAGACGGCTTACGGGCGCGTCACAAGTACGAACCTGTGAGAAAGAAACGCGTGGTTAGAAACGGTTGAATTATGGTGTATGACAGCTCATACGCATGGAAGGGTTCTTGAAATTCTTGATCTTCAATAATAGGATATCGGCCAAAATAATGATCTCGGCTGAAGTACTGAAAACCGACGTACTGGAAAAATGGAATGATATAGGTTCCATCACCTTAGAATGCAGAGGTAATAGAACCTAGGGGGCAGTTGTGGGGATATATTTCTGAGTACCAACACGTGACAAGGTGACGCCGATGTGTCAGTCGAGGTGTCACGTGTCCTGGTCATTACGCCGAGGTGATCTCGGCAGGACCGAGGTTATCTCCGAAGATATCGGAATCCGAGATAAATGAAAAAGGGACAAGAGTCCTAGGATAAAGAGAAGACTTAGTCAAGATGAGGATAAAGCTCTTAGGGAGTTTATCTTTATTTCTTGAAGAGTCCAAAGTAAATACTGAATTGGAGTCCACAGAAGTCAGGCTTCTTGTGGGACTAGGATTAAGTAAACTATAAAAGAAAGGCACCTCCGTGGGTCTAAGGTATGCAATTTATGCTTTAAGTAGTGAGTTTAGCACTTGATTATCTTTGAGAGATATACTGACTTGATCGTCGGAGTGCCCTCGGGTGGAGGAGCCATTGCCGGAGCCTTTTCTTTCTGTTACAGGTTAACTGAAGCCATCTATTCTGCCAGTACTCTCTAGCTGATTACTAAGCAGGCAGTGTGATCAGAAAATTACTTACACAATTAACTATGAGTTATGTTATATGAATCTTGTCGTTGGTGTCACAATAGCTAAGCATGCCTCAAATTTTATCAACAAGAAATTACAAGAAAAGTTGAGTAACAAAAAAAAAAAAGCCTTATAAATTTCAGTTGCTCAACTTATTTACGGAGATCTGTGATCTTATAATCCAAATCCCCATGCATCGGATCAATTCGTAATTGGGTTTCATCCGAACTAGCCACTTGTTGCGTGCTAAGCCCTTGTCTGCATTCACAAATGCAAATAACACATACAATACAAATTCAACATCACTAGTGAACGAGAGAGTTAGAAAATAAAAAAGAAACGTAATTATATTAGGCAGAATTTGCAGTGACAAGACTCAAGTTTCATTCTTTTTCTTCTAAATTCTCGAGAATCAAACAGAAAATATCCAAAAACAAATAAAAATGGAGAAATTGATTATGAAAATACCTCGATTTGTATGGAGTGTCGCCATGGAAGTCACCGCCCTTATGAGAACTGGCCGCCATTGGATAAGAAGAACTTGAGACGATGATCAAGGTTACGAATTAGAAGAAGAAATTAATTAAGGGAATATAAAGTGAAAGAAACCCTAGAACAAAGAACCCTATTGAATCGTCAAACTTGGTTTGGCCTGGCTTGTTTTCGACGATCAATCGATAGATTTTGAAGTTTTCTTGAACAAATTGGGTATAAGGCATGGCTCTGACGTGTAATGTGTTTGGTTGGTGTTACGCAGAATAACGATGATGTATCGACAAAGTGATCCACTGTTAGGTTTGGCGATTAGACGATTACCAATGCCTATGATGTGGTCATACGCAAATTGATCTGGGATGTTAGACCCATATAATAGATAGTTCAGATCGTTTTATAATATAGCCACGTGTTATGGAATAATTTTTCCTGAAGAGGTGATTGTTTTACATGTGGCACCTAATAATTGGTGAAATCTGTTCCCGTGCAATCATATTGTTAGAAAATGACAATTAAACAATTCGCACCTGTGACATGTCCAGAACAAATTTATTTATTTTATTTAGCAAAATTTTAATGTTTTTTTAATTTTTTTTTAAAGTCTCAATAAATTAAAATTGAAAAATATACAAAATACGAAAATACTCAGTATAATTGATTTTTCAATCTTTACATTATTTTTTTTATTTTTATTTTTAAAACTTAAAGTTCCTCAATTTTTTTTAAAAAATTCATTATAATAAGTTTAAAAATAAAAGATAAAATTCACATCTATGCCAAGCATGTATTTTTTGACCCGTTAATGACATTACAATTTACTAATTCTTTATGAATTTATTATAAATTTGAGTGCTTAGACAATAAATTTAATTTTAAATTTTCTTTTTCCTAAGATTTAGTTGCTGAAATATTTTTGCATAAAGACAATCTCCTATAAATTGACTAAATTCTCCAAGTATATATATATATCATTTCCCAAATCAAACCCTAATAACCACTTCTCTCTCCCTCTTTCTCTCTTTTCTCTTATCTCTTGCCATTGTGTTTGTACCGATCGTGAAACATATCACTACCTCAAGCCCAGCGCGACGTCAACTTCTCCGCTATTCGCCGCTAGTCGGGGCTCAACATTCGGTACCACGATGATCTCGCTCCTGTCCTCAGACGTCTCTCTTTTTATCTTTTCTTAGATCTACCGTCTTCGCCACCCTTCACTCCGAGCCACCATCTACGATTTGCGATCTGAACTAGATTCAAAGATTGCATCTAGGGTTTTGACTTTGATTTGACCACATAGTTGAGTTGTGATCATGATTCTATTGTTCTTTCCAAGATCTGAACTTGAATTGAATACCATGTAGAAGATCCGAACTCGAACAGAGACATTCTTGGTCGTTTCAATTGCAATGGCGGTAGACGATGAGTCTAGGGTTTGAATAGAGAGGAGAGTCCACCATCTTGTTAGTGACGGCGAGCTCGGCGTAATTTAACCTTGAAGATCAAGAACCTATGTTTGTGTTCCTCCTTGGTTGCTTGCCGAACTTACGCTTGAAGAGCCTGAGTTGGTGTGTTTTGTGTTGACATTGCACTGACAACCTGGATTATGATGTCATCATCGTTCGAATTGAGGGAGGTAGCGGCGAATGACGTCGTAACAAGAAGAGGGAAAATAAGGAGGACAGAGTAAAGGTGATCCACGTTGAAATTTCATGATCTTAATCAAGAAATTTGCACTCTCTTGGATGTTTTCCCATTGAATGAATTGGATCTTTGATTGTTTTGATGGATCTTGGAGTATTTGTGTGAAAGTTTGAAGGATGGATCTTGGAGTATCTGTGTGAATTTTTCCATTTAAGACAAAAATTTCAAAATTTGTAATTCTTGTCGTTCCTGGATGCATGAAAATCTCTACCATGAAGATCAAATCACATATCTCTCTGTCTGTCTCTTTCTCTCTCTCACACACACACTCTCTCTCTCTCTCTCTCTCACAGATTGACCTATTTTGTTAATTTTATTGTTGTTGTTGTTAATTTTCTTAGTCTAATAACCTTGAGGTTATGGGTTTAAGTCTTGATGCAACTAATTTGTGCACTATGTCAAAGCCTAGTTGTGTACCTAATATTTTTCTTTCCAAACATACATTGATGTATGCTATTTGGGTGTTATTTTTGTTGTTGTTATTGTTGATGATGATGATAAAAAAGATTACAATGGAGAGAGAGAGAGAGAGAGAAGAAGAAGAAGAAGATTTGAAGAGATAAAATTTGGTTTGACTTGATATTTCAATAGATGCAAAAAATTGAATATAGATTTTTTTCAAGAGATAGAGAGAGAAAATAAAAGTGGGGAGAGAAAAGAGGGTTGAAGAGAGAAACAGATAAAGAGAAAGTTTGAAAATGGTATGAATTTGAACAAATAGAAAAAATAAATTATAAAAATTCAACAGATAAAAAAATTTGAATAGATAGATAAAAATTTGAACAAATAGAAAATAAATTTGAACAGATAGATATAAATTTGAACAAATAGTCAATTAAAAGTCAACAGATAAATTAAATGATAAAATTAGAAACAAAATGTCCTCCAAAATCAACGAAATGAGTGCTCGCCAAACTATTTACAAATGAGTGGACCTCTCACCAATAAAAAAAAGTATTCACTGGACCTAGTACCTTATACCTTTCTTTCTTTAAACTTTTCAACAATTTTCTCTAAATTTAATTATAGCTTTCATCTTTTTAAGTTTTTTCTATTGGACAAAACTCCTCTCATTATTAAGGGGTGGTATTTTAAATAAGTGTACTTTTTAGCTTTTTTGCTTTTTATAAAAAAATGTGTAGAAAAGTAGAGGAGATGTTAATAGATATTGATTGATGTGACCTAAATAAATGTTTGTATATAAAGAAATATACTTTTTAGTTGCATGCCAAACACCAACTAAATCTCTTCCCATAACCATTCTAATAAACATTCATTGGGGCTACCTTTCTCTAGGGGTGTAATTTTGGCCTGGCCGGGTCCATGTCGGGCCTTGCGGGCTCCCGTAAAAAAATTAGGCCGGACAAAAAACTAGGCCCAGGCCCAAGCCCAGGGGTATTCGAGCTTTTGGACGGGCCAGTGAGCAGGGCCTTGGGCTCGGGCTTTGGGCGGGCCTAAACAATTTTTTTTTTATTTTTTTAAAATTTTTTCCACCAAAATTTTATTATTTTCTATTAAAAATAACACTGGACCTCGGGTGGGCGGGGTTTTTGGGCGGGCCTTTAAGCGGGTCGATGGGCCGGGTTTCAAAACAATGGCTCAAGCCCAGGGTTTCGGGCTGGGCTTGGGCTCGAGCCTTTACGGGCTGGGCCCACCTCGTGCCGTGGGCCAAAATTACACCCTACTGTTTTCCACCAGCAATTCTCTCATCCGTAGATAAAATGGCAACTTGGCAGCCGTGAAGGAAGGCAGGTTAATTTTGCAATTTTAGAAACGATAATATTAATAAAATTATAAACAATATGATATATTATATTATTTATTTACAAATTTATAAAATAAATTGATTAGATTATTAAAATAAAATCTATATCCACACACTCTATTATTAAAATTTTTTTAATCATTAAACATAAGAATACATTTTACTTTTAAGTATAAAACAAATAAAGGGAGAATCACATTACACCAATCAAAAGAATAAGGCCGCATTTAAAAATAAGCTATTTTAATAAATATAAAAAATATCACTACAAATTGTTATTTTTTTTTTAATTTTTCTACACAATTTTTATAAAAAATTAAAAAATTAACTAAAACAATCAATTTTTAAAAAGTTGAGTTATACGCAAAAGGAAAAAAAGTATAAAACAATGACATGCCCCTTTTATTTAGAGAAAGTTACTCATTCTGTTTAGTTTTCATTTTTAAAATTCACTTTTTAGAACTTTTTATTTTTCGTATTTTTTTATTTTCACTAAATTATTTTTAATATTTTAAGTAATATTTTTAATTTTTAAACACACTTAACATAAATATAATTAAAAAATATAATATTTGTGCAAAAAACTTTAAAAAATTTACTAAATATCAAAAATATAAAAAAATAAAAATTCAATATATTTTTTGTATTTTTGTGTATTTATTAATTTTTAAAAATATTTTTTAAAAAATATTTTACTATTTAAATACATTTAAGTAAGGCACATTTAAAATAATAAAAAGTTGCTTAAATGTTTTAAAATATTCACTAAAAACAAAAAAATAAGAAAAACAAAAAATTCAATTTAAAAAAAAATTGAATTCAGAAAATTAAAACTAAACGCTATGACTAGTTTTTAGAAAAATATTTACACAATCATGAAAACAATTATGATTTAATATTTTAATACTTATAAAATTTATCATTAGGATTTTGTTTGTTTGGGTGAAAATATTTTTTAATATAATTTTTTTAAAAAAAAATGTTATTTGAAAAAAATATATTATTTTATGTTTAGGGGTGGCGGTGGAAAGAAAGTGGAGGTGGTGGCATGATGGTGGGACGAGACGGCGGTGATGACAATCATAAAAGTGACAATAGCCGTGGTGATGGTAGTGTGGTGATGAAAGTGAAAATGGTGATAATAGTACAGTCACATTGATAAAATTTCAGTTTTGTCCAAATACATCATAATGTTTCTTTTTTATTAACTACCAAAAAAATATAAAAATATTTTCAATAAATAACTGATTAATGTAACTAGCAAGTGACTATTGATTCTAGGGTTGGGTTCGAGCTCCGGTGAGGAAGTGAGGAATGGCCAGTAGACCTGTTTCGTCTCTGCAGAGCTTGAACACTTGGGACTCTATTTCGTACCTGTCTCAGCGAGAAGCAGCCGAGATCGATGACATCCTCATGGGTCCTCTTGGCTTCAGTGTCGATCAGTTAATGGTTAGTTAGTTTTCAATTTTAATATTCAGCTCTGTTTCTTGAGCTATCCAATAGTAGTTACTGAATTGTTATTAAAGATGCTTGGCGTCATGGTATTTGTAGGAATTGGCCGGTTTGAGTGTTGCTACTGCAATTGCGGAGGTAAGTTTTTAACATTTTTGGGTTTCCTTCCTCTGAAATTGAATGGCGAGAGGTGATTAATTGCTAGGTTGGGTATTTGATATTAAAGATGTAAATAAATTAGGAATTATGTTAAAAAAAGAGTTAGAAATTAGATTATAAAGGGAATTTGTATTAGTTATTTAATTGGTTGATATGGGACTACAAAAATAATCTGTGAACAAAAGAGAGAAAGAAAGGGTAGCTGAGGGTTGTTACTGTTAAGGGTAGAAGTTGCCATTGTGTGGAGGTATGTGGCTATTTTTAAAATACAGTGTAAAGTGCTACCAGGGGCACATGGAGGATAAGTGGATTTTACCCTACAAACAATGTGTATTTATACCTATTAATCACTCCTTTAGACTTATAGATTTTATCATTTACGTTGTGTTTGGTTGGGGGATTTGGGAAGGGATTTAGAAAAGTTGTAGGAAAATGTGTGTGAAACTAGGCGAACATTTCACCTACCTTTTGTGTGTGAAACTAGGCGAAATGTAGTTATATTTTATTCACATCTCACCTACCTTTTCTCTTTTCTTTTCCAAATTTCTTCTCAAATCCCCCAACCAGATACAACGTTAAGAATTCTAAAATCAAAGACTTCCAATTTGTTTATGAATAGAGACTCGTAAAATAGATGTTAGGACTTTTTGTTCACATTTCTTTTCCAATATGCATAATGTGGAAATGATATCTTACTATTATGATATAATAAAATATGAATGCATTTGTAATGTAAAAAATGAAGAAATGGTAATTAATTTTCATTTATGCATATCGAAAAATATATATATATTTTTTGTTATAGTGTTCTTCTTGTCTTTTTGTGTCATATTTTTTTTTGAAAATTATTGTGTCAACGTGTTTGTATCTTAGTATCCTTGAACTGTATCCGTACCTGTGCTGCTTAGTTGTTGAGAGATATAGTGCTTTGGTTTTCCCCTCTTATCTCTGCTACTATCGTTGGGGTCTTAATGGTTCATAATTTTCTCTCAGCAAGAAATATTTACTTTTTCAAAAATTTAAGAACCCGATTTAAGTTGCATGATTTTTTTTGGGTGTGTGTGTGTGTTACTATCTTTTGACAGGTCTACAGATCAACTGAGTATAATCGTGTTCTTGCTATTTGTGGTCCTGGGAACAATGGTGGTGATGGTCTTGTAGCTGCTCGTCATCTGCATCACTTTGGATATAACCTATCTGTTTGTTATCCAAAGCGTACTCCTAAACCTCTTTATGATGGTCTAGTGACTCAGGTATGGCAATGGGACTGAAGTTGAAATATTGGTGAAAGGTTAGATTATATATTTTTAAAGTTCTTATTCATAGTAGTAATTTTGTAGCTGGAATCACTGTGTGTTCCTTTCCTCTCGGTTGAAGATCTGTCCATGGACCTATCAAATGACTTTGATATTCTAGTAGATGCAATGTTTGGATTTTCATTTCGCGGTAATTTCTTTTTTATCAGTTTCTGAGTCTCTCTCTCTCTCTCTCTCCCTCTCTCTCTCTTCTTTGATTTATACCTTTAAATCCTTCAGGTACCCCAAGGCCTCCTTTTGATGTTCTGATCCAAAGGCTGATATCTATTCAAAATCATCATCGAATGCATCAGGAATCACCTGTTGTTGTCTCCATAGATATTCCATCTGGGTGGCATGTTGAAGAAGGAGATATCAGCGGAGAAGGCATTAAACCTGACATGCTGGTATATATACTTTGATGGGAACTTTTGGTGTACCTTGTACTTGACAGTTTGATTTGATAGTTATAATTTGATGTTGTCATAAAATTATACTTCTTCACCTCAAGTCAACCACATCATCAATGTAACTTTATGATGCTCTAGGTTTCTTTAACAGCTCCAAAGTTGTGTGCCAAGAGATTTTGTGGTCCACACCACTTTCTAGGTGGCAGATTTGTTCCACCATCTATTGTAGATAAATATAAACTTCAACTTCCACCATATCCTGGCACTTCTATGTGTGTCCGAATTGGAAAGCCTCCACAAATTGACATATCAGCTCTGAGAGAGAACTACATTTCTCCCGAGTTTCTTGAGGATCAGGTGGAGGATGACCCCTTTAATCAGGTATGTTTTATTTAAAAAATGATGGGTTGGTCATTAGTCTAACTTCTGATTATTTCTACTTTTGATACTACTAGGATTAATGTGCAAGCTATTTCAATACTGATGTATAAATTGCTTAATTTATATTTGAAAATTGATGTATTATGTGATTTGGTGAAATCCATTGGCAAAACCCCTTCATTCTGTCACAATAAAGGATTTAGTTGTATTGCAGTTCAAGAAATGGTTTGCTGATGCAGTGGCTGCAAGCTTGAAGGAACCAAATGCTATGGCTTTATCAACTGCTGGCAAAGATGGGAAACCGTAAGTTTCTCTCATTTTACTAGTTTTCTTTATTCATTGATACTTGATGGTAATTGAAGTTGCATGGACACTTCCGAACCTTAGTTGCACGAAGCGGGAGCGGGAGCGGGGGAACGTGTGTTGTGAGATATAATTCTTTTCTTCAATTCATATTTGAAATATATTATAATTATCATAAATTGTATTTTGTTTTGTGTTGTTAGATTTTACTTAGAATTAAAATTTATTTATTTTGTAGATATAAAAATTAACATTAATTTAATATATATATATAACACATTACATTTATATTTATAAAGGTAAACCAAACCAAACCAAGCCTTAAGTCCCATCAAATGGGGTCGGCTACATGAATCCTTCTTCTCCACGCGGCCCTATCAAAAGCCATTTCATTAGTCAAATTAAGTAGATTCATATCTCTATTCAAAATGCTAGTCAATGTTAATCTAGGCCTACCCCGTCCCCTAACACTTCCATCTACCGTTACAGTATCGCATCTCTTCACTACTGTCTCTGTTGGTCCCCGTTGAATATGACCAAACCATCTCAAACGATTCTCTCTCAACTTATCTTCTATCGGTGCTACTCCTACCCATTCTCGAATACACTCATTCCTAATCCTGTCTTGTCTAGTCTTACCACACATCCACCTTAGCATCCTCATCTCAGCCACACTCATCTTATCTACATGTTGTTTCTTGGTTGCCCAACACTCCGTCCCATACAACATAGCTGGTCTAATAGCCGTTCTATAAAACTTACCTTTTAGTCTAGTGGGTATTCGTTTATCGTACAATATCCCAGACGCACTTCTCCACTTACACCATCCCGCCTTAATCCTATGGGCCACATCTGCATTAATCTCTCCCGCTGTTGTGATAATCGACCCTAAATAACGAAAATGTTCACTCTTAGGCAATTCTTGGTTCTCAATCTTCACTTCTCCTCTGCTTTCATTGTTACTGTTACTAAATTTACACTCCATGTATTCTGTCTTAGTTCTGCTTATCCGGAATCCTTTAGATTCAAGAGCTTTTCTCCAAATCTCTAATTTTGTGTTAACTCCTTCTCTAGTCTCATCCACTAGCACAATATCGTCTGCAAAAAGCATGCACCATGGCACGTCATCCTGAATATTTATCGTCAACTCGTCCATAACTAAAGCAAAAAGATAAGGATTTAAGGTAGATCCTTGGTGTAACCCTACAGTGATAGGAAATTCATTTGTCTCTCCAGCTGGCGATCTAATAGTAGTCACCACCCCTTCATACATGTCCCTAATCACGTCAATGTAACCTTTTGTCACCCTTTTCTTCTCTAACACCCACCATATTATATCCCGGGACACTCTGCCATATGCTTTCTTAAGGTCGATAAACACCATATAAAGGTAAAATAAATAAATAGAGAAATTAACCCATTACATTTATATTTATAAAGGTAAAATAAATATATTTATAACCCATCTTCTTTATTTAATATTATATTATAATCAAAAGAAATTAAAAAAAAAGCAAGAGAGAAGAGACTCAGAAAGAGAGAGAGAGAGAGAGAGAGAGAGAGAGAAGAAGAGATGGATCGATTGAGAGAGGAGGAGATTGATAGAGAAGATCGATCGAGAGACGAGATCGAAGAATCGATTGGCGCGAGACAGAGACGAGGTCAATCGAGAGATGAGATCGAGAGTGAAGAATCGATTGGCGCGTGATCGAAGCCGGCGACCAGAGGGAAGTAGGTGACCAGGTTCTCCTTGCTCTCTTCTCTTTCGTTTCTTCTGTATTTAGGGCTATTTCGTCTCTTCTGTATTTTGAAATCGATCAGATTCGCGTTTCTCTCGCATCAAACTCGCGATGAAGCGCAGAATCGCGCTTTTGAGGAAGAATCGTGAGCAAGTTGAATGATTCTTGCTACTAAGTTCTAAATAGCTGAAGTACCCATGTTCTTCGAAGAAGTAACCTGTTCTTATTTTTTTGTTTGCTCCTAAATGGGTTCTTCTGATTCTGTTATTTGTTTATTGGGAGAATTACACTAACGGTCCCTATAGTTTGGGCCTTTTTGGTCCCCGACTTTTCAATTGTGACACATTTGACCATGAATTTTGAATCTTGTTTCAAATAATAACAATTGAAGATACCTTTGCTCAATTTCAAGGGCAAAGTCGTCAATTTGATAAAATATAAACTAATTTGACAAAAATAAATGTTAAAAAAATATTTTTGAAGTTTTAAAAATTATTTCTACTCACTAAAGATAAAATTATGTAAAATTGATAAATCTTTTAGACATTTATTTATTTATTTATTGTTTTTACCAAATTAATTTTTATTATGTGTTTGGATGATGATCATGTAATGGGTAGTTATTTTTATTTTCATTAAATTAGTTTCTATTTTTTCAAAAGTCAAATATGGTGACAATATTGATATCATTATTAAACCAATCCATTAAATCAAAAAATTCAAAACTAAAAATATTTTATATATTAAATATATTGATTATATATTAAAAGCCTAACAAACACCCATTACATGATCATCATCTAAACTCATAATAAAAATTAATTTGGTAAAAAAAAAATAAATGTCTAAAAAATTTTTCAATTTTACATAATTTTATCTTTAGTGAGTAGAAATTATTTTTAAAAATTGAAAAATATTTTTTTGACATTTATTTTTATCAAATTAGTTTCTATTTCATGAAATTGATTGCCCTTGAAATTGAGTAATGATATCTTCAATTGTCCTTATTTGGAACAAGATTCAAAATTCAGGATCAAATCTATTACAATTGAAAAATCAAAGACCAAATTGACACGAGTCCCAAACTATAAGGACTATTAGTGTAATTCGCCTTTGTTTATTTATGCTTTATCACATTGCACTTGAGATCCATTATGGAGCATAGAAGATTCATATATCTATAAAGATGTGTTTTTATTTTTTTTTAATTTTAATTTTATTTATTTATTTATTTCCCTCTTTTGAGACATTGTTGTTAGGGTTATGTAATCTTTGCCTGTTCTTAGCAATATGATTCATGATCATACCAAAATTGATAAATTTGAGGTGTCATATTTGTTAGATTTGATTTGAATAATCACATTCTTGAAATATGTCTGTAAGTTTTAAAGTTGCCAAATTATGTCACATTTGGATTGTGATATATGTGTTATTTAACATAGTGGATAGGTAGGAAAGATCTTTTTTATATTTGTAGACACAAATTTTGAAACGTGAAGTGTTTCAACACATTTCAAAATTCATGTTACAAATGTCCACTATTTGGTTTTTGGACTAAACAGTGTTGATTATTTGAATAGTAGGTTCCTATTTTCGATTTGCATTTCATGTCGTTAATTACACATTTTATTTAAATGAAACCTCCAATTATTGAAGAACAAAAAGTGAGCAGAAGACAAATTAAGGAAAAAAAATATTTTATTGAAATTGTAGGGATTTAGAACCCTTAGATACAAAACACAATAGTTAGGTTTGGAACCCTTTACCTAATGCTCGCTATCGTATCAGATGCTTGTAGTGTAGTGTAAGCTCTTGACTTCTTTCTTGTAATGACTTCTTTATCTCTTAATTTCTCTCTCTCTCTCTCTCTCTGATCTTCTAACTTCTGATTTTTGATCCTCCCTCGTGTGATGGTCCCTTATATTTATAGAGGGCCATCCAAGTGATAAGAGTGCCGCATCCTCAATTTGAATTTCAAATTGAATGATAACGCCATTTAAATTTTGAATGATAGCACCATCTGAATTTAGGTGTAACCATATCTAATTAATCGTCTATCTGATTAACCGTATTGATCCTTTGAATTCTTACCCATGTGGTGTCCTTGCTGTAGGTTCTACAAGTGTCATCCTTTGTAGGCTCCACGTGTCATTTCAGTATCTTGAATAACGTATTGAGATACGAAATTGTTTTATTTATGCACTGCAATGGATCATATTGATCCTTGAAGGAAGTGATAACCTACAACATTCCTATCATAGGCTCTATACGTGTCATTGATTGATTGACCGTATTTGAAATTTTAACATAAATTTGGTTGAAATCTATGTACCAACAATATTATTCCAGTTTCATCCACTGTCTCCGCAGAAGTATATCATGATGTGATGATATTCATAATTTGTTGTTTTGATGAAGTATAATTTTAAACGTCTAGATGGATAATGCATTATTTTTTTAGTAAAATTTGTTGACCATTTCAAATTTACCACACATCATGTTATTCTTTAATGCAGTTCGTCACGTATGGTATTGCTAAAAGGAGTTGATAAAGATGGTTTTGTCTGGTTAGAGATCAACTTTGACTTTTCCATAATGATTATAGTTAAGATTGTTTTTTTAAATGCTGATTATTTTCATTTGTATTATTTCATCATGCAGGTACACCAACTATGAAAGCCAAAAGGCTCTTGAAATATCTGAAAATCCTAATGCGTCACTGCTATTTTACTGGGATGGTCTACATCGCCAGGTAAACTTGTTCCCCCCCCCCTTTCTTTTTAATTTCCATCAAACAATTATAAAGCAAACGGGTCTGTAAGTAGAGTGCTTTTATGTTCATGTTCCTTATAGAAAATGTTTTTTAATTTGCCTTGGACTTGTAATGATGTGTTTTCTATCTTAAGCCTTGTTTGAATAGACAAATGGTGGTTAAATAAATTCTTTTCATTTTGGAATCATGATCTCTATTTTTGAAATAGAGATCTGATCTGACTGATTGTTGTGAGTAAATAGCTCAAATCTCTAATTTGTATGGATTATCTGGATAAAATTATAGGAATCTTGATTTTCTACAGAGGATTCGTGTTGGGTTCAGTTTGGATTTATAGTTTGGGTTTTACAGAGGATTTGTAATGGGTTTTATAGTGGTCTCTCCCTCTTTCCCTAAATTCGAAATATAGGTTCTCATCTGGGAAAAGAAAAATGTCGCTTTGCTTGTCTATCTATTTAATTTTTTAGTTAGTATAAACAGGAAGCTGGCAATGGCTTTTGGCTGAATAATATTGAGATGCTGCCCTAGCTAGGGCATTTAACATAGCTACTTACTTCAACAAGAAAAATGGAACTTTACACTTAGGGTTAGACCTCCAAAAAGGAAAGGGGAAATTATGGTTGAGGAGGGCATATTGTGTTGAATTGCCATAATACCATTAATTTTGCTGCCCATAATACCATGGATGAGTATGAACATTGCACTAAACTGTGAAAATCATTGGTTTTCAGGAAAAAGTTTATTAACCTAATAATTCATATCTCTTCAATTATCAAATGTTTTTTTGTTTATAGTGATAATAGTTATGATGATAAGAATACATAGGCCTCGTTTGGCAACATCACTTTTTAGTCTAAAAGTTATAAAGTCACTAAAAAAATCAAAATGCCAACAACCTGTACCTAAAAGTCGAAGATTCTATTTTCTTTCTACTTTTTTTTGCACATCTTTTCATTAAAAACTAAAAAGTCATCTCAAACATACTTGTTTTTTTTTTTTTTTACATCATATTTTAGCCAAAAAACCAAAAAGTTTTTTAAAAAATATGTTCCCAAATGAGGCCTACGCCATACCTCTTAAAATCAACTTTGAAGACCAAATTAAATGATAATGTGATTTCTAGGCAAGAGTGGAAGGATTTGTGGAGAAAGTGTCTGATGAGGAATCTGAGCAGTACTTCCACAGCCGTCCTCGAGGAAGTCAAATTGGAGCAATAGTTAGCAAGCAGGTTTCTTTTCCACTCTTTCCTTTCCAGGTATATTAAATGATATCTTCATAAACCGCTAAACCTATTTATTCTTCTCTCCAGAGCACTGTAATTCCTGGACGGCATAGTCTCTGCCAAGAATACAATGACTTAGAGGCAAAATTCTCTGACGGGTCAGTTATCAAATGTGTAATTTTTCACATCTTAAAAAAAAAAAAAAATTCAAATGTGTAATTTTTGGGTGTCTTGTGAAGCTACTTTGATAAATATTTGTGTGCTAACATTCTGCTAAACATGTTAGTTTTTATCCTAAGTCCAGGTTCCATGATTAACATATGAGAGAAATATTTATTATATATATCTTTCTGTGTGGGTATATGTATGTCTGATTTGTGTCTATGCATTTTTTATTTAGACTTTTCCATGGTCCAGTTTCTACATTACCAACTGAACAAAAGATTTTCTTTGAATGAGGGGTTCACTTCACAGTTGCAACCTTTGTCTGCTTTATTTATACACTGTTCCCTCTTTCCCTTCTCTCTGTATATATATGTACATGCACGCAAACACACACACTGAAGGTCACTACCTTATCCTGTATCCTTGAATGTGGGTGCCTAGGAAGAATGGAATGGTACAGGCATGCTGTCCATCAAGCAATGGCACCTATGTATTTGTTTGTGTGCATGTGCAGACATATTATATCCCACTATTTGATTGCATATCACAGAATGGGTCATTTCTGCATTGTTATCCTCTATGAAGTTGAAGCCTACTAAATTTTCTTTTTCATTCTGAACTAAGACTCCTAGCTCCATGCAAAAAATTCTAATAATATATTCTTTGATCTGTAGAAGTCCAATTCCCAAACCCAAGCAATGGGGAGGATACAGGCTTAAACCGGAGATTTTTGAATTTTGGCAAGGACAACAATCACGCCTGCACGATAGGTAACTTTTATCCCAGTCCTCTTGAGAAAATTTGGTATGATTGATCTATTGGGCATAAGAAGGATCCAGTTTGAAATTTGGTGTTACTGACTTGTATAATATCATGTTTGATCCTTGAACTTTTTTGATGGATCCAGTTTGGTAAACAAAATTAAGACACTAATATGAAACACCCCTTGGTGTGATTGAGAAAAATACAGGAGATGGTATTAATTGAGAAAGTTAATGGAAAACCTATAGGAAGCAGTGTCAAAAAAGATTTGAAGAAGTTCGGAAACTTTAGAAGAATCTTGAGGAGATTCTTTGTTTGGTCTCAGAGAATATTTAGGAAGAAACATTGAATTCAAAATTCTAAGGGTAAACTACCAATAGGTTCTAGTAAAATCGTTGTTAAAAATAATTTTTTGTATGTCACTAAAAATTGACAATTAATGATTTTTTTTGTCACGGTTTTTATAAATTGTTGCCAAAACTTACAATTAGTGATGTTTTTCTGTGATCAAATTTTCAAACTGTCGTTGAAAGTTAAAAATTAGCGACTTTTTTTGTGACGATTTTTTTTTTAAAATTATTATTGAAACTTATGATTAGTGACATTTTTTATGATAAAATTTTCAAATTGTCACTAAAATGAACAATTAGTGACGTTTTTTAGTAGCGTTTGATGAAAAACGCTATTAATTATACTTATCAAAAAAAGAAAAAAAAAGAAAAAGACCATTAATTATCATAGGACCTATTAGATAATAAGTCTACTTATTAAGATCTACATGTAAGTTACTCAAATTCTAAAGGTGGACAAATATTATTGTTTAGAACATGGGAAAGGTTTTTTTTTTTTTTTTTTTTTTTTTCTTTAAAAAAAAGCAACTCAATTGAGTCTCTAATAAAAATAACTTTGCTGATTAAATTACTCAATTTAATTCTCATTTATTTTCCAAATTTATTGTTTGATTGAGTTTTCGGAACTAGTTTTTTGAAAAATTAAAAATGGAGTAAATTGCAATTTACTTTGCACCCCTGTATTTTGCACCAAATCCCACTTTGGCTCGTACACAAAATCGTGACAGTCAACTCCCTGCTCTTTTGGTCAAGTGTCAATGTCCTTTTGTTACTCTATTGTTTAATTCTTTAACAAAATCCAGTCATGTAACAAACATGTGACTACGTAATGAAGGCAAGAGAGGAAAACCATCCCCATTTTCCACCAATACACACTTTGTCTCACATGATAAGCATGTGAGAGTTATATAATACAATATATATGTTCATATGCTAAAAATAGGATGAAGATGCAAGAAAATAGGGTTTTTAAAATAACAATTGCAGCAGAGAAAGAAAGAGGAAGAGATGGAGTGTTACTGTGGAAAACAGAGCTTCATGATATTAGTTTCTACAAAACCCTAGTTCATCTCCTTAACCATTCACAATCTGCATTTTGTTTTAGCTAAATATAGTTATAATTTGATGTAAATTTTGGGACGAAATGTGTATAGGCAAGAAATGGGGGTGATTTTCTTCCTTTGCCCTCATTTCATAGTCATATGCTTGTGACATGACGGGATTCTGTTAAAGACTTAAACAATGGAGTAACAGAAGGGGAATATCGACACTTGACCAAAAGTACAGGGGGTTGACTGTTATAATTTCACGCGTAGGAACCAAAGTGAGATTTGGTGTAAAATGCAGGGGTGCGAAGTGTAATTTACTCTTTGAAACTAGTTTGACAAAAACAAATACCAAAAAAAGATATTCTTGAATTTTCAAATTTTATTTCCACTCCAAAAAAGAGAACCATATGAAAATAAATGAGTGTTTTCTATCTTTTCATTTTTTATTACCTAACTAGTTTTTGAAAAAATTTCAAAAAACAAATTGTGAAAACCCAACCAAACAGATTCTTTGGAAAATTTCCAAGTATTTATTATTTTTGCTTCTTTGTCATACATGAAAAGTGTAGATGTTTTCCGAGATACAAATATGCTATCCAATAATTACAAGATGAGTTTCATATTGAACGGAATTTACGCATGGGGAAGGACCTCAAATAACTTTTGTTTCTTCACACGATAGTTGATGTCAATTGTAATGTGCAATTTTATCCTTTGACAGGATACGATATACTCCTGAAGTGGTTGATGGAAAAAGATTATGGAAAATTGATCGGTTGGCCCCCTGACTAGTATTGTCAGCATCTTCATTATGAAGTTCGTTGCTGGTATCTTTTCCATGTTAGCTCCCATTTTTTTTCCCTCTCTTTCTGTAAGTAGCAAGAGACATGCATTTGCAATATCAGTAATTTATGTGGATGTATATCTTTGATGCAATATTGGTGTCACTTTGAAATTCATTCTATACATGATGCAATTCAACTAGTACATTTTGCATGAAGGGAACACAGGAATATAATTTACAATTTTAATCTGTTGGGATAGCAAACATTCCTTTTGTGCAAGTGGCATGAGTAGGGTTATATATCTTTCATCTCATTTTGGAGATTTATCAACCAATCAATATATACGAAATGAGGAACTTTTGGTAATTTTTTAGCCCAACAGATTCCCAATACTATAGGATATATCAATGGTTTGATAGTAGCAGATAGAATCTCCTAATTGAACAGGGAAACAATGAAATGACATAATGTAAATTTTATCTTTGATCAATATTTGGGTCAAATGATCATCTTAACTTGGTGGGTAGCCCAACCTGTGGTTGTGGCTTGTTTCTTGCCATGGAATGGAACCATACTTCACAGAATTCATCATGTTTGTCTTCACATAGTCTTTAGACCTTAGCCCTCAGTTTAAGAACACAAACTTTTTAATTTCATGCTTCCAAAGGATAAGAGGTGTTGATGATGTGTACCTGGTGAACATATAGTAGGATTTGTACAACCCCCTTTCCACCTTACATTTTAGCCAGAGTTTAATTGGAAGGAGCATGGAAAATTATGATAGTTACGGCAGCATACCTGCTTTCATGGGTCATGTGGAACCGGCCTTTTAGAACTTTTTTTAATTGAATTTTTTGGGATATTTTTAAGGGAAAAATAATGAAAATTGAAAAAAACCCTAAGCATATTGAATCAGTATTTGGTTGCATTATTGATTCAACTTCTTGATTCTCCCTTCATTTTTTTTTTTTTTTTTTTCATTCTTGTCTTTCACTTAATAGAGGAGGAGACACAAAACAGTCGAACTTAATCGACAACATCATTGGATTATAATAGGATTGATTCAACTTGATGATTATTATTTTTTTTTCGTTCTTCAATTTGATAAGAGAGAATGGGACACAAAATCAAACTCAATTGATACGTATGTTTTGTTTGTGATTGCGTATATTAAGAGTTTATTCATAAGACTGTGTATTGAATGATAGGATGGATTGGTTGGAGTTGTGTCATAAAAATAATTACAATAATAACAATAATAAAAAGAGGAAAGCTGAAAAGGAGTTGAATAGAGTACTTTTCTCTTTATAATGAAGATGGAGGCTTTGCTTTTGTTTAATTCCATTCCATGTATTTGTTTAGTAATGTGACACTTGGGTTTTTCATGTAGATCTTTAGCTCCCAGGAGTTGGTTGTTTTGTAGGCGGGACCGCTCCAGCGTAGAATGCATGCTCCAAGTATTTTTACTGTAGCTCTGTAAAACTTCTGGGACTTCATATTTTTCGGTCGAGCGGTGAAATGATTGCTCAAGCTATCCCTTCGTAATTGTGTTATTCGCTTGAGCGAAGGAAGTTGCGCTCAAGCGCTATGTCGGGGATAGCTGACTTAAAAGTTAATTCTTACTCATTTTCTCGCCACTTTTTCATATCTACTCTCCCTCAACCCAAGCCCACAAACCCTAAATTTCTCTAACTTCAACCCAAGATCCCCTCAAAATCATCCAAGAAAAGTTGAAAGGAAGTCTAGATCAACATTTCTACTGATTGCTTCGCTAGATCATCGATGTTTCGAGTGTGATTCACAACCCCATCTTCCAATTTCGAGGTAGGGGTGTCTTTAACTCGCTATATCTTCAATTTGAATGTCTTATATGGTAATTTCATTAGTTATCCATGTTGCATATATATATATACATATGTATGTATGTATGTATGTATGGATTTGTGTTGCTTGTAAGTGATTTGGAAAAAATGTGGGTAACATTCTATGGTTATGGGTGCAATTATGTTTATTATTGAAGATTATTGTAGTTGATGACGAGAATTGATCTCCAATTTTTACATTAGAGAGAAAATTTCAAATTTTTCATAAACCCTAGTTTTGAGACTTGTTCAGCTAAGAGGGATTTTGCTCAATTGGTTTCAAAAACATGAAATTGAATGTATTTACTTAACTTTAAGAGTGAAATGTAAAAGTTGAAGCTCTTCCTCTATATAAACCTTGATGATGATGAGGATTGTTAATGAGGTATCCTTCATTATTGATGTGAGAAGTATTGAATTGTTATGATTTGGGATCATCTTAGGGAAAATCAAAGATTTCTAAATTCATGCATCATATACATTTTTCATTCTCTCTTGACATTATGATGGAATGAAGGTTAAAAGGTTGTAAAGGGGTAAATTGTCAATGAGTCCGAGTAGTGAGTCGGGTTGAGTTTGAGTTGTGTATTGTAATTGGCACTTGCGCGGGGAGTCAAGGTGCTCAATTGCCCTATCTGTGCATATCGCCGGACGAATGTGGGAAAATATTTTTGGGTGTCCACGAGCCCGCCATTTTTGGAGTCGACAAATGTGAGATTATTTTCAGGATACAAACTTATATCTATATATGTATGTTTTAACTTTCGGCTCTCACTTGGATTGTCATAGTATATTTACCACCCATGGATAATGTGGAAAGATTGAGCAAATTTCATGCATTGCATGTTTTCACTCACATACATAGACACTTATATACATCTTCATCGCTATATTTTAAATGTTGCATGGCATGATCATATGTTTTTCAATTGATAATATAACCTGTTAAATTCATCACCTACTGAGCTTATGCTCACCCCAAAGCTAACAATTTCAGGAAATGAAGATGAAGTACCCATCAAGTGATGACATTGATAAAAAGGAATCCTTTTGGTGTTCGATGACATGTCTTTCGAAGTTTTGTTGAGTTTGGCTATAATGATTGTAATTAAATGTTGACTTGTGTGTTAATGTAGTAAAAGATATATTTTGGAAGGAAGTCCTCCTGGACTTAATTATTGTATATGTTTCTTTCCTGTTGGGCTGTTTTGTTTTGCCTGGGATGTAATGAGATGACTTTGTAAATTTTGGGAAATAGTTCAATGGAAAAGAGATGAAAGGAATGTTGTTTCTTGTTACTACTTATATTTTTAATTTGTATGCATTATATGATGGGAACGCCTAGTGAACGAGATCAGAAAGGTTCTTCCAGGGCGTTACAAATTGGTATCAGAGCTAACCGGATTTGAATATCTGAAGCTTTTGGGAAGCGGCTTTGCCGCATAGGGCTTTCGTGTTAGGAGAGAATGCTAGATTGTCTTGTGTGTCTTAATTGTTTTTGTGATTATGTGGGTATGGAGTTAAGCTCTTGTGTCTGTTGCAATCATTGAAACCCTTTTGAAAAAGCACCTAATCAATGCTTTTTCTACTAGGAAATCTTTGAGTGCCATGGGACTACTCAGAATCTTGGGAGAGTAACTCCTGTGCGCTTTATGTGTTTAAGTCGCCTGTGTGACGTGTGAGTTGGCTTGTGATGCTTAGGCTTTGAGTTAATTTGTTTTCTTCTATAGCTGTATATAGGATGTTGGGACAAGGAAGAGGTCAAGATAGGCCCCGTAGAGGTCGCAGGGATATGCCGGCACAACAAGATCTTCTTTCCCAAGAAGAAAGGGTAGGGGAAAATGATGCAGCCGCTCCATCGGCCCAAGATGCGATGGTGGCATTAGCCCGGGAGATGGCAGGGGCTCTTCGTGAGTCCATGGAAATACTCTAAGCTGAGCAAGCGGCGACGACAATTGAAGGGAAAACTCGAGTTAGCTTCTTGAAGAAGGAATTTTTCCGTTCTAACCCCGCTGAACTTAGTGGTGGGCTTGATCCAATGAAGGCAAACGAATGGTTGGAGTAGATTATTAAGTCATTTGACATCCTAGATATTTGAGATGGGGAGCTTCGGGTGGCATTAGTGGTGTACCAATTAAAAGGGGAGGCCGGTTAATGGTGAAAGTTTGTCAAACACAGAGTAGAGCATACTTGGGAGGCATTCACCCAGGCCTTCCAAGAGAAGTTTTTGCCTCCCATAACTAGGGAGAGGTTGAGGAAGGAATTCGAAGAACTGAGGCAGTTAGACACACCAGTGGTGGAATTTGAGGCCACATTTACTAGCCTAGCCTGTTTTGCGCCCGAACTTGTAGTGACCGAAGAGCGTCGGTGTTTGGAATTTGAGAAGAGATTAAGACCCAAAATTTTGATGAAAGTGATGGGTAAAATGTACCAAGAATATGACAGACTGGTGGAGGTTGCGGCTCACGTAGAGATTATACTAGAGGCCAAAGAAACGAAGTAGAAGCACAAGAGATCGAGTTATGCCGAATCTAAGGGTGATACGAGGTCTTCTAAGAGATCTAAGGGTTCATTTTCTTCATCTTCCCAGTCCACACCCCAACAAGCAAAATCATAGGGGTCTGTTTCCATGAGAAGTTCGAGGAGTGCGGGTCCTTACCGTGTTACTTGTTTTAGATGTATCCAGCAAGGTCACAAGGCATCAGACTGCAAATAGAATCCTAGCCATCAATAACCAACTCATTCTCTAAGCCAAGCCAAGCCCAAGGGAGGGGTCAATTGCCTGTGTGTTACCATTGCAGACAATCGGGTCATATGAAGAGATCTTGTCCTCAGTTGATTGGAGTGGGAAACACTTCAGGGTCCCAAAATTCTGGGGGTTATTTGTAATGCCAGGGTCGGAGACAGAGTTACCAGCCTGTTCAGTCTAGGCAGACATCGAGGGCAGTATAAGGGGCCACATCAGCGCAGTCAACGCAACTAACCAATACTTTGAGAGGTGATCGGGGTGATCAGAGGCCCCAAGGACGAGTCTATGCTGTTACTGTTTCTGAACAGTCATTCGGGCCATTATTGATGAGAGGTACCTATCTTATTTATAACACATGGGTCAACGTATTGATAGATACCAGGGCATTGCATTCATTTATAGCATCTGCATTTGCATCCACTTTGGGCCTAAAGGTAGAATGATTAAAGTCTTCACTTGTGGTTGAGTCACCATTTGGGGGTCAAGTCGTTCTGGATCAGGGGTGTCATTGGTGTATAATTGAGGTGGCTGAACATCAACTCCCTTTTAATCTCGCATTGTTAGAAATGTCAGGCTTTGATGTTATCCTTGGTATGGACTGGTTGTCCTCTTATCACGCTATTATAGATTGCTACCGCAGAAGGGTTACGGTGTGTATCGCAAGAGGGGATTGTTTCTATTTTTTGGGGGATAGAGCTAATGGAGGGTTGTTACCATTGTATGACCCACGAACTCGGGGCAAACTTAGTTTTCTTCTTGCAACCATAGTAGATGATGAGAATAATGTTGTACAAGAGATATTTCCTAAGGTAGTCTATGAGTATCCATATGTTTTTCCTGAAGACCTCATCGAATTACCACCTCATCGTGAGGTAGAGTTTTCTATAGATTTAGTGCCCAGAACAATGCCCATTTCTATGTCACCATATAGATTTGCCTCAGCGGAGCTGCTTGTCTTAAAGGAGTAGTTACAAGAATTATTAGACAAGGGTTTTATACGCCCTAGCATCTCGCCATGGGGAGCACCAGCCCTCTTTGCTAAGAAGAAAGACGACTCGTTGCGGTTATGCATCGGCTATCTCAAGCTTAATAGGGTCACCATCAAGAACAAATACCCCTTACCCAGATAAATGATTTTTTCGACCAACTTAAGGGTTCTTGGTGTTTTTCGAAGATAGATTTAAGATCGGGTTACCATAAGTTATGGGTGAAGGAGGAGGACATTCCTAAGATGGCTTTTCATACTCAATATGGCCACTACGAATTTTTGGTAATACTGTTTGGCTTGACCAATGCTCCCACTACTTTCATGGACTTAATGAATCGAGTTTTTTGAGATTATCTTGATAAGTTCGTAGTAGTTTTTGTAGATGATATCCTTATTTATTCGCCTTCTGAAGAGAAGTATGAGAAGCACCTTCACATTGTCCTGTAACTCCTTAGAGAACACCGGTTGTATGCTAAATATGAGAAGTGTGAATTTTGGCTCTCAGAGGTGAAGTTTCTGGGCCATGTGGTCTCGAGAGAGGGAGTTACTGTGGATTCTTCTAAGATTGAAGCAGTACAGAAGTGGGAACGACCTAGAAATGTTTTCGAAATTCGTAGCTTTTTTGGGTCTTGCTGGTTATTATAGGCATTTTGTGAAGGATTTTTCTACTTTAGCGGCCGCTTTGACTAAATTAACTAGAAAAGGGGTGAAGTTCGTTTGGAATGATGCATGTGAGAAATCATTTTTAGAATTAAAGGCTAGATTAACTACTACACCCGTCCTGATTATTTCGGAGAGAGGAAGAGGTTATACAGTCTATTGTAATGCTTCTAGAGAGGGTTTGGGATGCGTTTTGATACAAGAGGGCAAAGTTGTAGCTTACGGTTCTCATCAATTGAAAACTCACGAGAGGAACTACTCATTCACGATCTTGAATTAGTAGCAGTCATCTTTGCTTTGAAGCTTTGGAGACACTATCTTTATGGAGAGAAATTTGATGTCTTTGCTGATCATAAGAGCCTCAAGTATTTGTTTTCTCAGAAAGATATGAACTTACGTCAAAGGTGGATGAAGTATATAGAAGACTACGATTTTGAATTGCACTACCACCCAGGAAAGGCAAACGTAGTTGTCGATGCCTTAAGTAGAAAGTCTATGAGTACGATTGCTAGCCTTGCCATGAGGGAGTGGAAGATGTTGGGTGATCTAAATGAGTTTGATGTACAACTTAACGGATCACCTAGTGAAGCTATCTTGTTTTTAGTTTTGGCTTAGCCAACATTAATTACACGAGTTTTAGAAGTACAACAAAATGGTCTAGAAGGGGAGGCTATTAGAGAGAAAATCTTACAAGTAAAAGAAGATTCCGACTCAAGAAAAAGGGCTAAGGGTGCATTCCGACTCAAGTATTCGATATGTAGATCGTCTTTTCGTTCCACAATCTTGTAGAGATGACGTACTACGAGAATTTCATCACTCTCGTCTTGCTGTTCACCCTGGAGGTACAAAAATGTATCGCGACTTAAGTCATCAATTTTGGTGGAAGGGTATGAAGAAGGATGTAGCTCTATTTATGTCTAAATGCTTAACTTGTCAACAAGTCAAAGCGAAGCATCAAAGGTCAGTTGGGCTGTTACAACCCTTACCTGTACCTAAATGGAAATGGGAACATATCACTATGGATTTTGTTTTAGGTCTCCCTAGAACTCTGAAGGGTAATGACACTGTTTGGGTCATAGTAAACCGACTAACCAAGTCAGCACATTTTCTTGCGATGTGCATGGGAGACGTAGTTGATTATTTAGCAAAAGTGTATGTTAGGGAGGTCGTTCGGCTTCATGGGGTTCCAGTAAGTATTGTCTCGGATAGGGATCCTTGCTTCACCGCACGGTTGTGGCAGAGTTTGCAAACCATCATGGGAACTCAATTGACCTTTAGTAGCTTACCATCCTCAAACTGATGGTCAGTCTGAGCGCACAATTCAAATTCTAGAAGACATATTGGGGGCCTATGTGCTAGATTTCGAAGGGTCATGGAAGAAATATCTATCATTAGTTAAGTTTGCCTATAACAACAGTTTCAAGCTAGCATTGGGATGGTGCCTTTTGAGGCATTGTATGGGTGTCCTTGTAGATCATCCCTGTGTTGGACCGAAGTAGGAGATTCACGCCATGCTTGGCCCAGATTTAGTTCGTGAGACTACATAAAAGATAGCTCTCATTTGGAAGAGGTTGGCCACAGCACAAAGTCGGCAAAAGAGCTATGCAGATAGAAGAAGACGACCTTTATCCTTTGAAGTAGGTGACTATGTAGTTTTGAAAATATCTCCTAGGAAAGGTTTGATGAGATTTGGAAAGTGGGAAGTTATCACTTAGATTCATCAATCCCTTTGATATCATCGAACGAGTGGGAGAGGTTGCCTATCGTCTTGCTTTGCCTCCACAATTATCTAGGATACATGACGTGTTCCACATCTCAATGCTTCACAAATATGAACCCGACCCCTCACATGTTTTAGATTGGGCGGACTTAGAAGTGGATGAGAATATTTCTTATGAGGAAAGACCCGTAGAGATTCTAGACTCCCGAGAGCAAGTATTGAGAGGCATGATTATTTCCTTAGTCAAAATACTATGGCACCATCACGGAGTAGAAGAAACCACTTGGGAGAGAGAAGTCGAAGTTCGAGAAAGATACCCTAAGTTGTTTAGAGATATGTAATCTTATTGACTTTTATGATGTTGATGATTGTATTGTAACTAATGGAATGTGAATGAGCTTTTGGTGAATACTATGTGTTGTAATTATAAGAGGGTTGTGAGTTTTGATCATTGAAAATTTAAATCCTTGTTTTATATTATGATGAATAGAGATTGTATAAGAATAATATTTGCCTTCTTGGGAATTGTTGGAGTTGCTTTGACAAGGATTGTCGAAATTTCGGGGATGAAATTCCTTAAGGAGGGTAGGTTGTGACACTTGAGTTTTTCGGACCGCTCGAGCGACACTTTGATCACTCGGGCGTAGATCTTTACCTCTCAGTAGTTGGTTGTTTTGTAGACAGGATCGCTCAAGCGTAGAAGTTGTCGCTTGAGTGTAGAATGCATGCTCCCAGTATTTTCAATGTAGCTCTGCAAAACTTTTGGGACTTCACATTTTTCGCTTGAGCAGTGGAATGATCGCTCGAGCTATCCCTTCGTAATTCTGTTGTTCGCTCGAGCGAAGGAAGTTGCGCTTGAGCGGTGTGTCGGGGATAACTGACTTAAAAGTTGATTCTTACTCATTTTCTCGCTACTTTTTCATATCTACTCTTTCTCAAACCTTATTTTCTAAAAACCCAAGCCCACAAACCCTAAATTTCTCTAACTTCAACCCAAGATCCCTTCAAAATCATCAAAGGAAAGTTGAAAGGAAGTCTAGATCAACATTTCTATCGATTGCTTTGCTAGATCATCGACGTTTCGAGTGTGATTCACAACCCTAGCTTCCAATTTCAAGGTAGGGGTGTTGTAGATGCTCCATTTTGACCGTCCTTAAGACTTGGGTCTTGAACAAGGGAAGGGCAACATAGCATTAGCTTCAATTGAAACAGCTCAACCTTGAAAAAGAAAGGTGGTAGGCTGAAGAACCGTTGAACACTTCAACTTGGCCACTGAAGAAGGCGAAGGCTGGGCAAGAGACTAGGCCAATTTACTGTTTACTGCCATGCCATGGTTGAAGAGCTTTAGGCTCCATAGACGGAACTATGTATTAGGTATTAGGGGGGGTGGGGGGAGGGGGTGAGAGGACACCACTCAGCACCTAAGGTGGGGTTCAATTTGCAATCTTTCAAATCTTTAGCAAATGAATTCAGTTTTGAGCTTCAAACCCTAACCTTGCACCCTATTTGGACCAAAACCTTTTTTTCTAGCCTGACCACTCAGCGAGTAGCAGGCCCATTTATTGACTGGCAAGTCACTTCCTTAGGCCTGCCGTACATCTGGTTGGCCAGTTGGCCGGCCATGTTCAGCGCCATATTTTGTATCTACAACATAGGCTGCTCCCATGCACGGGATTTGGCCAGCTGTCATTTTTTGAAGATATTTTCGACGTAAGAGGTCGAAACTCTATAAATAGACCACCTCCCCTCAGAGTTTAGGGTTAGGAAATATTTCCAAAGGCTTAGAAGATTTCCCAAAGCATTTCTCTACCCTTTTGAATATAGATACACTATAGATACACCATTGAAGCTCAAACTTGAAGTTTTTTGTTGAAGGTTTGAGCCGTATTTCAAATACTTGAGGGTGTTTGGATTGAAGTTTGTAAATCAAGAAGCTCTTCCTCTTTTCAAGAGGTTAACTTTTGAAATCTTTTCATTACCTTTTCTTTTACTCTTTTGTTCTTCATTCTCTGTTATAATACTGATTTTTAGAGTTGTTTTAGGCTTAAAAATGTGATTTAAACCTTGTTGAAGGTGGAAAGGTTAGTCACCCTTCCATAGGCTTATCCATTAGTTGTGCTGTCTTTGTTTTCTCCATGTTTTTTTTCTCTTTTTCTTCACTTCTTGTAGCTATTTTCAGCACTGCTTTAGGTAGTTTTTGTGTGAATATGAACTGAATATGTGTTTAAAGCTTTAAAAAGATAGCTTGATTGCTGAATCTCTCTCTTTTCTTCAAAGTGTTGTAAGCTCTCTTCTAGTTCCATCTTTGAATCATGGAAATGGATGTCTCACCCTTTATTCATGAGTAGGAAGATGGGCATATAACAACTTTTTATAGCTTTCATTTATTTACTTATTCTTGCTTTTGGTTTTGCTTTGAAGCCATATGAGAGCTCTTTCATCGGAAGTATTAGAGACTCTCTTCTAGTTTCTTTTGAAGCATGGACATGGATATCAATCCATGTTCTATGAGTAGGGAGAAAAGTCTCTAATTGCTTTCTTCAATGATGTAATCTCTTGTTTATAAGCTTCACTTTCAAAAATGGCTTTCTCTAAACCTATTCTCTTAAAATTCGAGTACTCACTTACTCTTATTTTCTATGAGATGTAGTAGGTTTCAACCATCTCTTTGAATGCTTCTTTCTTAATTAGCTTTAGTTTTGTATTCATTGAATATTCTGTCCTGTTGCTTTATTAAGCATAATCTAAATACCCTTAGGATGTTTGATGATTTGTGAAGCAAACCTATTCTCTCCTTGAATATCTTCATGATAGGAGGGAGCATGAAGGATGAACATCCTTTGGAAACCCTTTATTTTTGCTCTGTTCAAGTTCCATTGCAGCAAGTTTTCTTTCAGAAGCAGTGGCCGACCGGCCCCTAGAGTGTACGGCCAACCAACTATTTTGTACAGCAGTGGTAGTTTTTCAGCTCAACAAAGCAAATCCTAAGGTCCAAACAGAACCATTTTCTAACTGCGAACAGGGCAATTTCTGGAGACAGGCAGAGAGGTTTCCGGAGGATGTTTTTGCTTGCGCACATGCGATTTACCACCTTTCATCTAACTCCTTTAGATTAGTCGCTTTGAAATTTTTATTTGCAATAATTAGTTAATTCATTTGTGTTTGTAATAATTAGTTAATTAGGACATTTGGGCCCTCTTGTGAAGATGGCAAATTTGTAACACTTGATATATATCTTCCAACCTCTATTTTTTTCTCCCTTTTATTTGCACTTATCATAATTGTATAGCATCATGTTTTTCCTTTATCATTTCCATGATTTGTATCCATTTTTGCATGCATTAAGGTTCAACTCATCATACTTGATATCATTATCATTTCTTACTTGATTATGTGCGCTACCGCATGCGTTGAGTTGATTCATATGTCATGTTAATAGCCGAATCTAGTAGTTGCATTTTTGTGTGTATTGCATTAGTCATGCGCATTTGTTAGGATCATGCATTTTTTTTCCCCTAACTATCTTCTTTTCTTTGGCTTGCCTTGGATAAGTTTTACGTAAGCATTTTTTGCTTTAGCATACCACATGTATGTTTTTGTTACCATGATGAGCATACTACCATGAGGCTACGTGCTTACTTGAAATAACTCACTGAATGCTTGTGGATGGAGGCTATTTTGTTTACGCTGGAGATGACTTTGATCGTTGTATATACGAGCTCATTTTTCCTTTGAGTTGTGCGTATATAAAACTCCTTCAAAATTGCATGAGATCAAGGCATTTCCAAAGTGAGTGACATCGTCTATATTTGTTTGCCTCACATAGTAATGTTAACATATTAATAATCAGAACATGAATATATAATGTCTATAAGATTCACATCATGATTTAGTAGAAACTAATCTTTGATCGGGTGAGGGGGGTGCTAAATTCATGACCTTTGCCTCTCATACCTAAGTTCTCGAAACGAGACACTTTGGTTATTGTATTAGCTGTTTTTGGGTGACCACTCGAGCGGTCATTGTGTCGCTCGAGCAGAGATTTGTAGCTCCTAGTATCTCGCAGGTTTGCAAGCGAGATCGCTTGAGCGACGGAATGGTCGCTCGAGCGTAGAATCTGAGCTCCCAGTATTTCACTATAGCTCTGCAGCACTTCTGAGACCTTGCATTTACTGCTCGAGCAATGGAAAGTTCGTTTGAGTGGTCTCTTTGTATTTTGGCACTTCGCTTAAGCGAAGGAAAGTTCGCTCGAGTGGTCTGTTAGGGATTAGCCAGTATAAAACCCATTTTTTGCTCATTTTCTCTCACTTTTCTCTCTTTCTTCTATCTCACTCCTCCATGACCGAAAATCCTAGCCCTCAAACCTTTGATTTCACCTCATTACACCAAGGATCCACCTTTGATCATGCAAGATTAGTGAAGGAGGAGTGAATATCTTTCTCTTGACCGATTGGATTGCGATTTCGCCAAAGTTTTTGCTTGGGTCTTCCTTGTTAGCTCTCATTCTTGAGGTAGGGAGTTTTCTTAACACAAATTATTTATGATTTTGTTCGATTATGTTGTATTTTGAGAAATATGGGTTGATTTGAGTTTGTAATCTTTGATTAAAAGATGTTTACATTCGAAATTGAGGTTTTCACTCAAACTTTTGAAATATTTTGAATGTTTTATGATATTGATGGGTAATATTTGATGATTGGTGGATTTGATGATGAAATGAAGAAAACCCCCAAATTTCTAGAAAACCCTAGATTTGGGATTTTGTTTTTAAATGAGGGTTTGAATTAAAATTGTACCTTATGTGGAAATTTCAATTAATCTTCTTGAGTATCTGTATGTGGAATGGGATTGGTGCTATGATAGTGTTAATGAAGGATTTAAGGAAGTTGTTTTGGGTGAAAAATCTAGCAATGTTGAAAGGTTCAATGTACGAATTATTATATAATTAAAAGTGATGGTGGCGATGACATAGGGACATGGACATGTATCTATATTTCATATCGTATTCATTGGATTGATTTTGTGTGTGATTGAATTGAACTTCAGTTAAGTTACAATATTATGAACTCTTGCATTGCGTTGCATCCACAGAGTATTGGATATCAGTTTTGGGTTGTGTAGTTGGGTGTGTGTAAATGTAGAATGTGTTGTGTGTGTTGAGGTACCCAAATGCCCTTCCGTGCTCGGAGGCCGGAAAATGTGGGAATGTCACTGGCATGTGGTTAAGGTGCCCAATTGCCCTTCCGTGCTTAGTGTCAGTAAATGTGGAGGATACGGTTGAACAAATGTGTTGGGTGTCCAATTGCCCTTCCGTGCTCGGTGGCCGGTAAATGTGAAGGTAATTTTAAAAATATAATGGGTGTCTAATTGCCGCTCTGTGCTTGAAGGCCGGTAAATGTGGAGGTGTTTTCGGAAATGTAGAAGGTGCCAAATTGCCCTTCCGTGTTTGGTGGCCGATAAATGTGGGTGTAGTATGAGATGTGTTTTGGGATTTCACAAAACACGGAAAATGAAATGTTTTCAAAAAGAAGTAAGGTCCAAGTGTGGAGTCCATTATGAGTGTAAAGTTTACATTGAGTATTGAATGTTAAACAAAGTTACAAGAGTTATACATTATGAGGTGTTGCATGAATGTAACCAATATGAATTTTTTATTATTAGATATATTTATTTATTTATAGTGTGTTAAGTTTATTCTCCTACTGGGCTTCATTGCTCACTCTTGTTTTATGGGCTGGATATTCCCAAATTTTAGGTGATCAAAGTGTGACTCGTTCGTTGAGAAGTTTATGGGGTTTTAGATGGAGCACCAAGGCTCTTTGATGTTTCATGTTTCAACTACGAGCTTACCTGTTGAGATAGAATTTTATTTGTTGTAATCAAGGCGCTTAGTCTTGAAAGGTGGACGCCTTTATGGCAATTTGGAGGTTTTCAATTTTTCTTATATGTATTGCTATGCCTTGTAAATCATTATACAGAACCCGAAGAGGAATCTATGAGAATGTGACGAATTTCAATTCATAAAGTCATTTGCTTTCATTTATTGTTCACATATATACCCTAAAATTGAGGAATTAATATTGGATTAATAAAGGATGATATGATAAAAAAATCAGGGAATTATAAGTTGGTATCAGAGCTCACCAGGTTTGAATACTTTGGGTTTTTGGGAAGTGACGTTTATCACAATGGGTTACTAATTTAGAATGGGCTGTTTAAGTGCTTACTCTGATTTGTGTTTGCTGATGTGATTATGTAGGTAGGAGATTAAACTCTTGAGATGAAGTTTGTGCCTATGAATTCTTAGGAGTCTTGTTAGGAGGGCACCTAATCAATGCCATTCTAACTTGAATTCATTGAATGTTGTGGGGCAAATTGGCATCTTAGGACGGTAATTCGTATGTGCTTTATATGAATACGTGTCTATGTGATTTGTCATTGCGAGAATTGTTATGTGTATAGACATGTGTAGACATTTCGAGTAGAGTGTGGGGTTTCGCTTGGGTTACTTTGTGAGCTAAGTTTATTCTTATTCTTATATAGGATGCCCGAACATAGTGATAGAAGCCGTGGTAGACCTCGTCATGGTGGTCGAGGTGTTTCCCTTACAAGGGGAGGGAGTAGGCCAAACTAGCATGGTCGAACAAGAGGTGCAGGGTGTTATGAGCTTGTTGGCAGAGTTGGCAGGTGCACTTCAGGAATCTATGAACATTTTGAGGGCTGAGGAAGCGGCACGGACTGCCGTAGGAGAGACTAGGGCCTCTTCATTAGCTAAGGAGTTCTTTAAATCTAAACCTATGGAGTTTTATGGCAGTGCTAACCCACTTCTAGCGGATGGGTGGCTTGAATAGACAGTGAAGACATTTGAAGTGTTTCACACAGTAGATGATGAGCTTCGGGTCACGTTGGGGGCTTTTTAATTGAAAGGGGACGCTGGTCAATGGTAGAAATATGCCAAAGACCGTATAGTGCACACATGGGAGGCATTAACTCACGCCTTCCAAGAGAAATATCTTCCACCCACAGCCAGAGAGCGGTTGAGAAAATGGTTTGAAGAGCTTGAACAGCTCGACACAACCGTAGCGGAGTTTGACGCAACTTTTACTAGCTTGTCTAGGTTTGCACCAGAGTTAGTGGCAATCGAGAAGTGCTGTTGTTTAAAATTTGAGGAGAGACTTAGGTGGGAAATCAGGATGAAAGTGGTTGGTAGTATGATTCAGAACTATGATAGACTTGTGGAAGCAGCTGCGCATGTGGAGATCACTTTGGAAGGGGGAAGGAAACATAGAACTAAGAGACAAGGAGAAAACGAGTCACAGAGTGACTCAGGGATGTCCAAGAAATTGAGGGGTAACACTAGGACACCTTTGCAATCGTTGCGGATTGAGCCTCAGGGTTTGGTAGCAGAGGTAAGTTTAGGGAGTACCAGTCAGAATAAGATGACTTGTTTTCGATGTAGCCAGTAGGGTCACAAGGCTTCAGCTTTCCCTCAAAGAGAGGGAAGGCAACTACAGAAGGGTCGGCTCATTCTCAGAGCCAGTTTCGGGGTGGTGGTCGGATGTCCACTTGCTGCCAGTGTGGACAACCAGCGTGATAACCCAACCCGTATTATGCTTAATTATGCATATGATTATGTGATTGATATGAATTTGCATGTTAATTGTTATGTTCTTTTGAAATTATATATGTTACTTGTAGGAAAATTTGTTGCAGTTGGAACTTTGAACTGAAAATTGAAAGCCTTAGAGGCGTGATAAACCAAAACTGGCTTCATATCTGTGTTTAACATGATTTTTAGAGCCTTTTGTGAAATTTTGAAAAATTATGATTCGTAATGAATTAACTGGGTTTAATTAGTTTAAACCTTAGTTTTAGTTAGTATGAGCTTTATTAGTCACTCCTAATTGGTTATTAGCTTAAGTTATGTATATGTATACATATGAGAACCTTAGTCTTTTGGGCTCAAAATAAAATATCTCCTGAGGGAAAGAGAGAACAAGAGAGAAGAGAGAGAGAGAGAGAGAGAGAGAGAGAGAGAGAGAGAGAGAGAGGAGAGTTTTAGAATTGAAAAAGAAAGGCTTGGAGATTGAAGAGAGTCAAGGTGAAATTCAAGGATTTGAGCTAAGGTATGCGAATTCAACTATTATCTTTGTAGATAACTAATCTATTACATGAAATCAAGAAGGGATGTGATGATTAAACACTTAAATAAGCTAGGGTTTTGAGTTGTGAGTTTATTTGAGCTAAACTCAAGAAATTGAGCCTTGATCTCTTTAACTTTGTTTGATTTGAGTTCAATCTTGTGAATATTTTATGAAATGAGTTCTAGTGTTTGTAAATAACAAGATTTTGTGTGAGAATCATCCATGGATAAAGTGTACCTACATGATCTTGAACATTGATTTTGTAATTTAAGCAACCTTCGTTGTAATTGAGTTGTAATTACACTTGTGTAAGGTTAATATATCATATTTTTGAAGAGGATTTACATGAATTGAGGCCTAAAAATGAGTTTAGAAGCTTGAAACAAGCTTTTCATGCGATTTGAAACAAGCTTCAATGTGACTTGGAACCAGCTTTAAATGTATCAATAAGTTATATTGTTTTGATTAAGTTATGAGATTCATTCATTTAACCCCCTTATATTGAGATTACTCATTGGGCTTCCAGCTCACTCTGTTTATTTATATATATGTAGATGAGCATCAGGAAACCTAGTACTAAAGCCTGTTGAAGTGTTAGCCTTTTTGTCAGCCTTTTGTGAAGCCACCCAAGATATGCCTCCATATCGAGGCCTTAGCTTTTATCATGACAAGCTCGAGAAGCTTTGGTTTTATATAGTCTATTATGTTATAAGTTTTGCTCTTGGGTTATGTATATTTTAAGAACGTTATTAAATGTTGTGATATATGATATGAAGTGTAATGTGGGATATAACATGTGTGTTCCTGTTCATGGCATGTATGCACAGCTCAATGGACACATTTCATAATTTGTTTTCGCTACAGGCCCTATATGTTATCTATATTTTGAAATTCTGTCTGAGGCCGTAGGTAATCTCATGATTATTGGCTGGTTACGTCCTAAATTTTAAGGGCGGGTTTGGGTCATGAAGGTATCAGAGCATGAGTTATATCTCACACACGTGTCTAATTGAGCATTAAGAGTTTGTAGAATGGAATTCAAGATTGCATTCTTCTAGTAAATGTGCATCTATCTGATAAGTGTTTAGTTTACAATATCTGATAAGTATGCAATCATCTATTACGGATGCATTTATTTGATGTGTTCTGTATGTAACCATTTATCAAGTATAAGAACAATTTTGCACCCAAGATATGTGAAATTTGAACATGAGGGTATGTGCTTATGTGTGAATATGTGTGTGTAACTTTCTGTATCTGTTATAATATAAGTTTCATATAGAAAATGGTCAGAACAAGAGGGGATGAACTAGAGGAGTCAACCTCCTCAAGGCTAGACAAAATGGAAAGAATGATATATGAGATGGCGGAAAGTTTAAGACGACAAGAAGAATGGCAACAACAACGGCAACAACAGCCTCCTCCACCCCTGTGAGACCATGAAATATCCTCTCACATGGATTGTAGAGATCCAATGAAGAGATGAACTATGTCCCTGTATATCTGCAAAGATGAGCATGATCGGCACCACCCAACCGGGGTTGCAAGGATTTTGAATAATGCATCCTGTATTAGTGATGGCCTGTACCGAATGAGGTAAACGTGTTAATCATAAATAATATTGCTCTTGTAAGGAATTGCCAAGTAGATATTGGGCCAACTATTTAATTGCCGAATAAATTTTGGGCCGATTAGCATTGCTCGGTTTGCGTGTAGTCCAATGTAGACTTGCCCCATTGCTTTCGAATGACAGGTGTTAGTCGGAAGGAATGCAGATTGGACTTGCCCCATTGCCCTATGTTGCGGGGCAAATTCGGCTTAGGTAAAATGATGGCGCTCAAAAATATGCAAACTGCTGACTGCCAAGTGCGAACTGCTGACTGCCAAGTGTGTAATGTATTGCCCCAAAACTGAAGCTTGCTTGGAGCGGTGTGAAAAGAATCGGGGGTTTGTAACTCAAGTAAATTGTGTTGGAATGTTTGGACCAAGTTGGCCGAGTATGCATGCATAGCAGAGGTGCTGAGATGATGATCGACTGATATGCCCTAATTGGAAAGTGAAAAATTGACTAAGATGTCACAATGGGCAATAAATGGCCAAGGTAACGAAATGAAGATCGGGAAAGACAGAGGATTATTTCCTAGCCCCAAGATCTTGCTGCTGAAAGTGCATGCCGATCGGATATGATTTGACCGTTAATTTTGCATTTAATGTTCCCGATTGGCCAATGTATTGAGCTCAATATGCGACTCAGAATTTGCAAAAGTGGACCATGCGGATTTGTTTAGAAGGGTCCAAATAGTTGGAAATGACTATGGGATCGCTATAATCGGACTCCTGATGGCGTAGTTGTAGCCAAAATAGAATTGATGGCTTAGATCGATTGAGAATGGTGCTCCGCGAAGCATTGGATAATTGCTCTTATATTGCTGAGTTAGACAGCTTGGCTTGGTGGCTTAGCAAAAATTAAAAAGAAAGTTGTTGTTGGTGAGAATTGAACTCTTGTTCTTGGAGTGAAAGAATAATTCTAAACCACTTTGGCATGATATCTGAATAAAATTTGTAATTTTTTTTTTTGGAGTTGAATTTGCAAATTTTGATCGTACGGATGGGCCCAAAATGCGTCAAATAGCTAGAAAGGACTATTGGATCGTTGTGATTGGAATCCAGATGGCTTAGATTTCACTAAAATAGAATGAATGGTTCAGACCAACCAATTGCAACGTAACTGCGAAGTACATGATGATTTCCCATTTGCTTGTTGGTTCTTCTTCTTTGACGAAACATTGGATTTTCTAGGCAAATTTGGATGGGTCCGTACGGCTTCGTTTTAGCACCGATTTTGACGCGGTTTGTTGCGTTGGATTCATCTCGATGAGTACTTCACATTGGGATAATCAAAACTTGATTTCGACAACTTTGAAAATTTTAATGTTCTAAAAATTTGGTTCGTTTCGCAACGACTAGGGAACTTCGGTTACCTCTTGGCTCCTTGGATTGGTGGGTTTAGACTCCTTGAATTGACACAAATCCTCTTGTATATTCAAATGTTGATTTCGGTGAGCCGAGATGCTAGCTCTATGTTGAGATAGTATTGCCGAGCAATATTGTTGTACTTCCGAGAAATCATGAGATTTTTGCCGAAGAGGAAGATGGGCCATACAGTGAGAAATTGTCCTCAGGCTGGACAGACTGTGAATAGACCTACCGCTAGCTCAGTTGGAGCAGTACCAATGATGAGACCTGTTATTACTAGAGTAAATGCTAATCAAGGTACCTTTATTGATGTGAACGATTACCTATGTAGTACTTAATTTTGGACTGATATATATATACCTTTGCTTGGAATGACTGTTATATTTTTGATTAAACTATCGAGGCTATGATTTTGTGATTATGTGACTTGTTTGAATGCCTCGGATAGTAAACTCTATAATATGCATAAGCCTACATATGGACTTATGTGAGATTGCCAACTATCTACCTAGATGATTTGATTATGGCTTTGGAACAAAATTTTGATTGCAAATGATGGGATGGAACTTGTATTTGATTTGATTTCGGTTACAAGAGACTATGAATTGTTTATGAATGAATGATTAGATTATGTTTGCTAAGGGAATTAATAGACCAAGAACTTGAATCTGTTTTGCATACTTGACTTATTTTAGAGACCTTATATAGACTGTCAACGCAGACTATTTGAATTATGTAAACACATACCTTCGACTGATTGGGAACACATGTATTATGCTAAAACTTGATTGTTTTGGTGTTACCCTTGCTACCATGGGTTTGATTGTCCTAGAGAATGGTTGCTTCTATGTCACCATATTTTATTCCCGAGGCTAGGAGAATTGTTAACAACGGACTATGTTGAATGTGAACACTATTCGAGATTAACAATCTCAACTTCTGGGAAGTATATGGATTTAGTACATTCTACGAATGACCACCTTAGTATTATCATATTATACAATCGATTCTATGGGAGATGTGAATTATGAACGTCATATGACTGATAACTTCAACACTGCATTTCCTATCATGGGATTGATCTATGAATTTGCTTTACATTTCTGCTGATTTCTGAATAACTTGGATGACTGCGATAGATTATTGAATTGAATAACCAAATTGGATTGTGAACCGTTAAACAATTGAGATCTGAATTGAATTTCTATGGCAAAGCTGAATAGAGAATAAGAGAATGACATGCGATTGAAATGTCTGCTCTGTATCGGACGCAAGGTAAAACAAGTTTGGAGGACCAAACTTCCTAAAGGGGGAAGATTGTGATAACCCAACTTGTATTATACTTAATTATGCATATGATTATGTGATTGATATGAATTTGCATGTTAATTGTTATGTGCTTTTGAAATTATATATGTTACTTGTAGGAAAATCTATTGCAATTGGAACTTTGAATTCAAATTGAAAGCCTTAGAGACACGATAAACCAAAACCGACGTCATATCCATGTTTAGCATATTTTTAGAGCCTTCTGTGAAATTTTGAAAAATTATGATTCGTAATGAATTAATTGGGTTTAATTAGTTTAAACCTTAGTTTTATTTAATATGAGCTTTATTAGTCACTCCTAATTGGTTATTAGCTTAAGTTATGTATATATATATATATATATATATATGAGAACCTTAATCTTTTGGACTCAAAATAAAATATCTCCTAAGGGAAAGAGAGAAACAAGAGCGGAGAGAGAGAGAGAGAGAGAGAGAGAGAGAGAGAGAGAGAGAGAGAGAGAGAGAGAGAGAGAGAGAGAGAGAGAGAAGAGAGTTTTAGAATTGAAAAAGAAAGGCTAGGAGATTGAAGAGAGTCAAGGTCAAATTCGAGGATTTGAGCTAAGGTGGGAGACTTCAACTATTATCTTTGTAGATAACTCATTTATTACATGAAATCAAGAAGGGATGTGATGATTAAACACTTAAATAAGCTAGGGTTTTGAGTTGTGAGTTTATTTGAGCTAAACTCAAGAAATTGAGCCTTGATCTCTTTAACTTTGTTTGATTTGAGTTCAATCTTGTGAATATTTTATGAAATGAGTTCTAGGGTTTGTAAATAACAAGATTTTGTGTGAGAATCATCCATGGATCAAGTGTACCTACATGATCTTGAACATTGATTTTGTAATTTAAGTAACCTTTGTTGTAATTGAGTTGTAATTACACTAGTTTAAGGTTAGTATATCATGTTTTTGAAGAGGATTTACATGAATTGAGACCTAAAAATGAGTTTGGAAACTTGAAATGGAACCAATTTTTGAACTGCATAGATGAAACCAGAAACGCACGTGCGGCTGTGAGCTCCACATGTGCGGAAACCAGAGCAAAACAGAGCCAAGCATTCTCCTTTAATTACACATGCGGCCCGCACGTGCGGTGAGCGGCCTCCGCATGTACGAAAATCAAGGGAAAATTCTGTTTTCTTTTGTTGACCTTCTCAACCTTCTGTGCATGTTTTTGACCATGTTTAGTCCCTCTGAAAAATGAAAAGATAAATAGAAATTCATTGAAACATATGTGGATAAATTAATAGAAAAGTGAACGAATTGTTTACCGAATTTGTATGTGTGCCATGTTGTGTAGGTTCTAACATTGAAGTGGATCATCGAATCAATTGAGGTGAGTAATGCCTTTGTAATGGTATTTTCATATGAAGTACTTTGAAATTAGCGTTCCTATGTGATGATTTATGAGACTTATGCTGGTATAAGTCATGTTCTTGACAAGAGTTCTCTGAAATTGTTAAGTATGTTTGAATCTTTGAAATGAATATGATATGACAAGTTTTTGAATGAAATGAATACGATATGGCAAGATTTTGAAGGATTGTGTTGATAACAATGATTATGATAAATTGAAAAATGTACTTTGACTCTCGGTAACCGTTGTTTGCCTATGACCCGCTTTGGACGTTTTGTACAAACTAATGATTCGTTATAAACGTTCTGTTTGATGTCAATCTTTAATGATTATTCTGTATGGCTTCGATAGAACGTTCTGTATAAACCATCAAATATGATGCTCTGTATGAGCCATCAATACAGTGTTCTGTGTGAAGCCATCAATATGATGTTCTATATAAGCCATCAAATGCGATGTTCTGTGTAAGTCATCCAAGTGATGTTCTGCATTCCGTATAAGCCATTAATATGATGTTTTGAATGAGCCATCAATGTGATGTTCTGTAAAAGCCATCTAAATGATGTTCTACACTAATATGGGTGTTTCGAATGAAGACATTCTATATGAAGTTCTGTATGGTAAATTCAACAAGTTAAATAAGGCCTTCGGGTACTCCGCTACGACTTGGAGTTATGAAAGGTTTGATAAGCAATATTTAATACTATCTGATTTGAAACAAGCTTCAATGTGATTTGGAACCAGCTTTAAATGTATTAATAAGTTATATTGTTTTGATTAAGTTATGAGACTCATTCATTTAACCCTCTTACATGTAGATTACTCATTGGGCTTCCAGCTCACTCTGTTTATTTATGTATGTAGGTGAGCATCAGGAAGCCCAGTACTAAAGCTTGTTGAAGTGTCAGCCTTTTTGTCAGCCTTTTGTGAAGCCACCCAAGATATGCCTCCATGTCGAGGCCGTAGTTTTTGTCATGAAAAGCTCGAGAAGCTTTGGTTTTATATAGTCTATTATGTTATAAGTTTTGCTCTTGGATTATGCATATATAATGAATGTTATTAAATGTTGTGATATATGATATGAAGTGTGATGTGGGATATAACATGTATGTTCCTATTCATGGCATGTATGCACTGCTCAATGGACACATTTTATAATCTGTTTCCACTACAAGCCTCGTATGTTAACTATATTTTGAAATTCTGTCCGAGGCCGTAGGTAATCTCATGATTACTACCATGTTACGTCCTAAATCTTTAGGGGTGGGTTTGGGTTGTGACAACTAGGGCGCACGAAGAGACTTTACCCATAGTTGGTAGGAGTCCCTAGTGTTTTGGGATCTCAACAGTCGCTTGACCTTTTGCCAGATTCAGACCAAGAACAACTCCACTAGTCAGTCCAGTTACAAGATAGGAGGCTACCTGTTTGTTTTAAGTGTAATTAGCTAGGCCATGTTAAGCGTAATTTCCCTAAGAGTGGATGGAACCAGTTCGGTGATCCTAGTCAAGAAGGTGATGTTATAAGGGAGTAGTATAATGTATTGTTGTTCTGGTATGGTAATGTTATGGTATTATAGGTAGGGCAGTGTAATCACAAATGTTGTGTATATATATATGTGTGTGTGTGTGTGTGTATTTTCCAAGAGAATTGGACTATAATGATTTGTAATTTTATATGTTTTGATGAATCCTTGTTGAGATTGTAATCTTAATCTTGTTGTGAACACATTATTACTTCGTAAGTTGAGTGTGTGAGGTCTTGTTAGAATGAAATGTAATTGGGTCTGGGTTGTTGGAATTTGGGACTCATATTGAGATGATAGGAATGTAATTTCTTTTATTATGGGTGTATAATGTGGGGGTAGTATGACCGCTTAGAGTTTATAGAATAAGAGTGAGTGGTTGTGACTTTATCAGTCTATTGTGTGAAGTGAGGGGTTTCTTGACCAAGGGAATATGTGTGACTTGACCTAAGGATGTGAGTGATATGCTTTGACCTTTAAAAGTCCAGTTGAGACTCAGGTGTGATGAGAAGATGCGTTTTCCATGTAGGCACGTGAATGGTGGTATGTTTGGGAACATGAGTGGTAGGGTTTGATTAGGGAATCTGGTATGAGTTCGAGGAATATGGGAAATAATGTGTGAAACTTCTTATCAAAGTAAACAGTGTTGGGTAACACGTTGGTGCTTAGTGCCCTGTGTAGGAATTGTTGAGTTGGTTAATCGCTGGGTTGATAGGGGAGTTGATTGATAAGTAGTCACCTTGGCAATAGTAGGGCTTGAATAGGAGGGCTGTAAAGTTGTAGGTGCCTTAGAGTGGTTTTGCAAGTGTGAAGTCTCGTGTAGGTAGCTGTGAAGCTAGTGTAAAGCTTGTCTTGAGTTAATGAAATTTCATCGGGATAGAGTAACGTATGGTAGACTCATTGTTTTGACTTATGCAGTATGCGTCATGTAGGTAATGATTGATGGTAATGTTATGGAGGAATGAAATTGTAAAATTGTGAATTTTCTTATGCCTTACTTGTGTTGGCAACATGGTTATTATTTCTATGAATATTGGTAACACGGTTGTTATTTCTATGAATATTACTATAGAGATGTAATGTATATGTTGTTGTTGCATCACTGTAAGAGTGATGAATGTTGTTGTGTGACGGTGGAGGGTTACTGGGTGTTACATGAAAAAGGAAGTGGAAATGAAATTTTCTTGTGTGATGGTCTAGAATGATGTTGAAAAACAAATATGTTGTGGACTTAACCTAAATTCTGATGAGAGATTTCACTGAATAGTTTTTGAAACTTAATTGTAGAGGATTATATGCTCAAATTAACATTTAAAAAAAAAATGATTTTCTAATTTTGGGATGGTATGAGTTTGAACACCTTTTGAGAAATGTTTTTAATACAAAGGTTTGATTTTCAAAGAATTGAGAAAAAGAGAAATTTACTTTAACAAGGAATTATGTTGTTAATTGTTTGGAATGAATGGGTTGGGTAGCAACTTTGTTTCAATTGTTGGTCACAGGTTTGTGTGGTCGGTTAGAGGATTGTTGTTTTGACCTTGCTTTGTTGTAAGTCCTTTTCTTTGGTGAGAGTTGACCAAAGGTTATGTTGTGAGGGTTTTCTTTCATATTCGAGTGTTGAACACTCAATGGGGTTGTGCGTGTTGTTGGTGGCTGAGTCATGGTGAACGTTATTGTGGTGAGAGTTGTTGTTGTTTCTTGTCTTATAGACTCGAATGAGTCCTGTGGGTCGAAGAGATGTTTGTGATCTTCTCCTTGATTGTTCTTGTTCAGGAGTCTTTGGAGCCCTGTTGAAGCGGGATCCGGGAACTTATCTCAAGTTTGGGTCCAACCTTGAGCTGATGGTTGTGCTTACGGTTGTGATTGAGTTGCTTTGTTTCAACTTTATCTTAAATCTTGGGGGCGCAATTTTTTAAGGGGGTAGGTTGTAACAATTGTTTTTGGGTGACCGCTTGGGCGGTCATTTTGTCACTCGAGCAGAGATTTGTAGCTCCCCGTATCTCAAAGGTTTGCAGGAGAGATCGCTCGAGTGAAGGAATGGTCGCTGGAGCGTAGAATGCAAGCTCCCAGAATTTTCACTATAACTCTGGAGAACTACTGAGACCTTGCGTTTACCGCTCGAGCGATGAAAAGTTTGCTCGAGCAGTTTCTTTGTATTTTGGCACTTCGCTCGAGTGGTCTATTTGGGATTAGCCAGTATAAAATTCACTTTTTGCTCATTTTCTCTCACTGTTCTCTCTTTCCTCTATCTCACTTCTCCAAGATTGAAAACCCTAGCTCTCAAACCTTTGATTTCACCTCATTACACCAAGGATCCACCTTTGATCATGCAAGATTAGTGAAGGAGGAGTGAAGATCTTTCTCTTGACCGATTGCAATGCGATTTGGCCAAAGTTTTTGGTTGGGTCTTCCTTGTTAGCTCTCATCCTTGAGGTAGGGAGTTTTCTTAACACAAATTATTTATGATTTCGTTCAATTATGTTGTATTTTGAGAAATATGGGTTGATTTGAGTTTGTAATCTTTGATTAAAAGATGTTTACATTCGAAATTGAGGTTTTCACTCAAATTTTTGAAATATTTTGAATGTTTTATGATATTGATGGGTAATATTTTATGATTGGTGGATTTGATGATGAAATGAAGAAAACCCCCAAATTTCTAGGAAACCCTAGATTTGGGATTTTGTTTTTAAATGAGGGTTTGAATTAAAATTGTACCTTATGTGGAAATTTCAATTAATCTTCTTGAGTATCTGTATGTGGAATGGGATTGGTGCTATGATAGTGTTAATGAAGGATTTAAGGAAGTTGTTTTTGGTGAAAAATCTGGCAATGTTGAAAGGTTCAATGTACGAATTATTATATAATTAAAAGGGATGGCGGGGATGACATGGGGACATGGACATATATCTATATTTCATATTGTATTCATTGGATTGATTTTGTGTGTGATTGAATTGAACTTCAGTTAAGTTACAATATTATGAACTCTTGCATTGCATTGCATCCATAGAGTATTGGATATCAATTTTGGGTTGTGTAGTTGGGTGTGTGTAAATGTAGAATGTGTTGTGTGTGTTGAGGTACCCAAATGCCCTTCCGTGCTTGGAGGTCGAAAAATGTGGGAATGTCACTGGTATGTGGTTAAGGTGCCCAAATGCCTTTTCGTGCTTAGTGTCAGTAAATGTGGGGGATACGGTTGAACAAATGTGTTGGGTGTCCAATTGCCCCTTCATGCTCGGTGGCCAGTAAATGTGAAGGTAATTTTAAAAATATAATGGGTGTCTAATTGCCGCTCTGTGCTTGAAGGTCGGTAAATGTGGAGGTGTTTTCGGAAATGTAGAAGGTGCCAAATTGCCCTTCCATGTTTGGTGGCCGGTAAATGTGGGCGTATTATGAGATGTGTTTTGGGATTTCACAAAAAACGGAAAATGAAATGTTTTCAAGAAGAAGTAAGGTCCAAGTGTGGAGTCCATTATGAGTTTAAAGTTTACATTGAGTATTGAATGTTAAACAAAGTTACAAGAGTTATACATTATGAGGTGTTGCATGAATGTAACCAATATGAATTTTTTTTATTATTATATATATTTATTTATTTATAGTGTGTTAAGTTTATTCTCCTACTGGCTGTCATTGCTCACTCCTGTTTTACGGGCTGGATATTCCCAAATTTCAGGTGATCAAAGTGTGACTTGTTCGTTGAGAAGTTTATGGGGTTTTAGATGGAGCACCAAGGCTCTTTGATGTTTCATGTTTCAACTACGAGCTTACCTACAGAGATAGAATCTTATTTGTTGTAATCAAGGCGCTTAGTCTTGAAAGGTGGAAGCTTTTATGGCAATTTGGATGTATTCAATTTTTCTTATATGTATTGTTGTGCCTTATAAATCATTATAAAGAACCTGAAGAGGAATCTATGAGAATGTGATGGATTTCAGTTCATAAAGTTATTTGCTTTTATTTATTATTCACATATAGACCCTGAAAATGAGGAATTCATATTGGACTAATAAAGGACGATATGATATAAAAATTATTTATCTGTATTTCATATCGTATTCATTGGATTGATTTTGTGTGTTATTGAATTGGATTTCAGTTAAGTTATAATATTATGAACTCTTGCATTGCATTGCATCCACAAAGTATTGGATATCAGTGTTGGGTTGTGTAGCTGGGTGCGTGTAAATGTAGAATATGTTGTGTGAGTTGAGGTGCCCAAATGCTCTTCTGTGCTCAGAGGTCGGAAAATGTGGGAATGTCATTGGTATGTGGTTAAGGTGCCCAGTTGCCCTTCCGTGCTTAGCACCGGTAAATATGGGGGATACGGTTGAATAAATGTGTTGGGTGTCCACTTGCTCCTTCGTGCCCCATGGTCGGTAAATGTGGAGGTAATTTTAAAAATATAATGAGTGTCTAATTGCCCCTCCGTGCTTGAAGGCCGGTAAATATGGAGGTGTTTTCGGAAATGTAGAAGGTGCCAAATTGCCCTTTCGTGCTTGGTGGTCGGTAAATGTGGGGGTATTATGAGATGTGTTTTGGGATTTCATGAAAAACAAAAAGTGAAATGTTTTCAAGCCGAAGTAAGGTCCAAGTGTGGAGTCCATTATGAGTTTAAAGTTTACATTGAGCATTGAATGCTAAACAAAGTTACAAGACTTATACATTATGAGGTGTTGCATGAATGTAACAAATATGATTTATATATATATATATATATATTTTTTTTTTATTTGTAGTGTGTTAAGTTTATTCTGGTAGGCGTCATTGCTTACTCCCATTTTATGGGCTGGATATTCCCAAATTCTAGCTGATCAAATTGTGACTCGTTCTTTGAGAAGTTTATGGGGTTCTAGATGGAGCACCAAGGCTCTTTGATGTTTCATGTTTCAACTACAAGCTTACTTGCCGAAATAGAATTTTATTTGTTGTAATCAAGGCGCTTAGTCTTGAAAGGTGTAAGCTCTTATGGCAATTTAGATGTATTTAATTTTTCTTATATGTATTTTTGTGTCTTGTAAATTGTTATAAAGAACTTGAAGAGGAATCTTTGAGAATGTGATGGATTTCTATTCATAAAGTTATTTGCTTTTATTTATTGTTCACATGTATACCCTGAAATTGAGGAATTCATATTGGATTAGTAAAGAATGATATGATATAAAAATCGGGGCGTTACAGCTATGACGGACAAGTGGCCTTTGGCACGAGTTACGGGTTTTCTAATTTTCCAAAAATATTAGGTGGCGACTCTGAAATCTGGCAATGTAGTCCATTTTTGGCGTCTCTTGTGATTAATGGACTTTTCTAAGATTTGTCGGATTTAGATTGTCATTCTTTTTTTGTTTACTTGTGAAACCAGATTCAGAACCACGGGAGTCCGCTGTAGGGAAATCGTACCCAGGAGACTAAACCCCTCCGAGGAGCACGAAAATCTAGCTACAGTTTCTGGCATCTCTACTGGAGATTTAGAGAACTCACTACAACAAAAGTAACCTATGGTGACGAAAACTAGTGAAGAAAATAAAATTCGTCACTAAATGAAAATAATTCGTGAGAAATTTATAAATTTTGTCACATATAATAAAAAAATAAAAATGATAGGTGACAATTTATTTTCGTCAATAAATACTTCATTTTAAGTGAGGAAAAATTAAGTTTCGTCACCAAAAATTTTCCCGCTATTTTTTTTGGGTGGCGCCAAAATTTTGGGACTTTTGGTGACAAAAAATTTTGTCACTAATTATAAAATTATTTGTGATGAATATATTTTCGTCACCAAAACGTTTTAATATTTCTGATATATTTTGGTGAGGAAATAATATTGTCACCAATTTTGGTGGAAAATTTTTGATATATTGAGCGGCAATAAAAAAAAAAGGGTATTAATTTTTTTACCCTTTTTTCTGTTTATCATCTCTCTCTCTCTCTCTCTCTCTCTCTCTCTCTCTCTCTCTCTCAAAATAGGGTATTAATTTGTCTTACCTTTTGCTCCTCCACCACGCCGATCGCCATCGTCGCCTCTATTAGTCTTGCCGATCGTCACCTCCAGTAGCAGCCTTGTCGGTAACCGCCACATTTTCTTCGCTCGATGATTTGGTACATAATTTCTCTTTGCTCTTTTTCTGGTGTCTCTTTCTCTTATTCTCTGTTTTGGTATGGTGACAAAAATTAGTGAAGAAAACAAATTTCGTCACTAAATAAGAATAATCCATGAGGAATTATAAATTTTGTCACGTATAATAAAAAAAAGAAAAATAATAGATGAAGAAATTTATTTCCGTCAATAAATACTTACTTTTAGGTGAGAAAAAAAATAAGTTTCGTCACCTAAATTTTTCCCACTAATTTTTTTTTATGGTGCCAAAATTTTGAAAGTTTTGGTGAGATTTTTTTTTTCAATAATTAAAAAATTATTAATGAGGAATATATTTGTGTCATCAATAATCTATTTTTTTTTTTTTTGAAAAACTTGATTTTGAATATTTTAAGACCATTTGGTGAGAAATATATTTTCGTCACTAATAATTTTTAATATTTTTAGGCCTTTTAGTGAGAATTATTTTGTCATCAATTTTGAAAGAAGAATTTTGACATATTAAGCGGTAATGAAAAAAAAATCTATTATTTTTCCTTTTTTTTTTTTTGTTGCCTAGATTTTTTTTCCCTCTATTTTTTTTTGATTAGTTTTATTTTTCCCTCCCTTTTTTTTTTATTATTTGTTTATCAGTCTTCGTATCAGTCTCTATCTCTGTCTCTCCCTCTCAAAACAAACTGACGAATCAGTTTTCCTATCAATCTCTATCTCTCCCCCTCTCCCTCTCCCTCTCCCTCTCAAAACACAAGTGCTGTGTGTTCTTCTCCAGTGCCCCTTCAGTGTGTTCTTCTCCAGCGCCGTTGCCAACGTCCCTGTTCTCTTTTTCAGTGTCGCCACAGACGTCGTATCTCCTTTACTGCTGTGTGTTCTCTTCCATCAGGTATGGGTCCTCTTTCTCTCTCCCTCTCTCTCTCTCTCTCACTCAATTTCTCTATTTCTCTATCTCCGTTTTCCCTAATTTTCGAAATTAATTTTCAGAATTAATGCTGTATTTTATTCTTTCCAGCAAGGTTTCTGCTATAAACTTGAGAATGAATGTCCTATTGATTATAATTAAGAGTTTGAATTTAGTAAAAGCCCTTGACTAAATGTGAATATTTTATATGATTTGGATTGTTTGTCTATATTTTTAATAAAATTAGGGTTCAACTCCTCTCTATAATTGAATGTTCGTTTAATATCTGTTTATTTTATAGGTTTTTCTGCTTAGGTTATTCATAAAAAAATAAAATTGATTACTTACGTCATGATATCGATCGATTCCTTTGCTTCTGTGATCATCCTCCTGATTCTTCTTGGATACCATGCCTGGCTATTTGAGGATCCTTGTACATGCCTGATGCTCTGCTACTGCAATTATTTATTGCCTTTGTTTTAGTTGGCTGTGGGCATCTTCTCTTTATTTTTTTATTTTTTTTCAGATTGTGTATTTTTTTTTCCTTCAAATTGCTGATATAGTTCTGTACCCATTACATATTACGTTTTCTGGAATGGAGCTTAATTGGAAAGCTGTATGTAAGGATGAACAGAGAAAAGATTAAAAGAGATCTATTTTCTAGAATAGGAGGTCTAGGGACTGAAATTTGAAATTTTGTTGCAAAAATTATTTTTCCTTAATTTTGAAAGATGGACTGTCGAATTTGAAATTTAATTAGATATATTCGGTCTTTGTAAGAACCATTTGAATCAAGTAGTGTCCCAAATACTAGTTGCAACTGAAAAATTCGAAAGCTTTTCTTTGTGGTGATGCGGACTTATTGTTTGTATAATTGTTATACAAGCAACTATGGAACTTGTCAAAATTAATTGTTGCTTAGGTGGAACTGTGGACTTTTTGTTTGTATAATTGTTTCTGGCTGGGCTAAATCTAATCATAATTAAATGCTTATTGACTTGAGGAAGGAGTGATTTTATTGAGGAAAAAGTAACTAACTGTAAAACTCCTCTTACTAGCGAATGCTGGTTTCATATTCTGTTATAATTCGTAGGTTATTATTTTTATTTTATTCTTTTTCAATTTTCTTGGATTAGTTAAACTTCCCTAACTTATCAAGGAAAAAGAATGTGAATTGTGAAGAAGGCAAAAGCAAAATCTGTTACTGAAGATTTTGAGTGTGAGAGAAAATGGATCAAACATCTATACACAGGATAAAATGGATGGAGGTCCACTTAGATGTTATTGATAATCAATGTCCAATCTCTTTTGTTGAGGGTCACAACACTTAGGTTTCCCAGTGTACATGACATATTTTTATGACTTGTTAGTGTCTTGAGTTGCTTAAGTTCAAGATGAAGTCAAATCCTATATGTCTATGTGTGTGTATATGCATTTGTAGGTATGTATTATGTATTTTGATACTAAAACAGTAATGCTAAAGCTATTAGTTACTTAATATTTCTCTAGATGGAATTAGTATGTACTCACCAGTTGCCCAATTTTTAAAGAATTTGAAGCCCAAGTACTTGATCCAGTAACCATGAGGCCTGCTACTTAATGAGATTATATGATGGGAAGTAGAGAGGAAGGTTAAACTATGGCCATGGCTGGTTATAATAAGAAATAAATTTTGATGGGAATTTGTATTACCATTTCTTCCTCAAAGTTAAAGTATGAAAATCTATACGGGAAAGTATGTGTCGCATCTCTTTGAGTCTAGGTATCAAGTTGCATCTCTAAAGTTTAGTGAAAATTTCACAAATCTCTGTCATGGTTTGTTTGCTACAAGTTGGATATTACATCTTTTTGGATTATCAGGTTGCTGATAGTTTGGTGTTTGGAGTCAGGATAAATTGTGGACAACTTAAACTGTAGATCCTTCCACAAATATCCGTAGTCATTGCTAGTCTCAACCCAATGTTCAGCCCATCTAAGTTCATTTTTGGGAGATTTTGGTCATGTTTGGTTACCAATAATTCTTCAATTTCCAAATTATCTGCTGAGCAAGCACTTGAATTCAGGGTCATATTTATTTCCTCTATCCTCCGTTTTTTTTTTTTCTCCTTCAAATCGTTGAAATGCTTGTTGGATCACTTATGCTGATGCTACATTTGTCACATGGAATCTTGGTTTCTTTTTTACCTCTACCTTGGGAAGAATCTGACTCAAACCTTCAATTGGTCTGAAATTTCTCTGGGTGATCATCCTCCCATCTTTAACATTGTAGAAATTAATATCTTCTAGCCTTTTAGGCTCCGGACATGGATTTCGAATCAAGGGAATTTGAGTATAAAAATATTGGACAGTTAGCTATTATAGGTGGAGAGAAACTATAGCAGAAGGTAACTAGAGATAGAAGAGATGTATTTTAGTAGGATTTTTGTAGCTAGAAGAGAATCCTTGATATGATTTCAAATAACTACTTTTATATAGTTATTTCAAATCCATCATGATAAAGCTATTTAATTCAATATTGAAATTCGTTTGAACATCATGTCTTCTTATTCCATCATGTAGGTTGAATTGAACGAACTGGAATCAAATACCTTATCAGTGCAACTTGTGCATTATGATGTGCAAGGCAACTACCAGGTCTGAGAATTATCTAATGCTAGGGATGATCTTCTGACTAGATTTGGCATTTAGATTTCTGAAGTTGGGCAGGTCATGAAATCATTAGGTTGCCAACTTTTCTCCAAATTTGTGTTAGCATTCAACATTTTTAAAGTATAGTTTGCATTACTGGGCATGGAAATGAAGGATTTCAATGTAAGTTAGTGGCAGTGGTTATGGAGCCCTGGAATGTTTGACTAAATGCTAGAGTGGTTATGGATCCCCTTCTCCCCTGGCACCCAAAAAAATAAATAAAGAATGAAAGAAAAAGAAAGAGTAAACTATTAAACAAAGTAGAATTGAGTCAGTTAGGATGAAGTGTAAATTAAGAGAAAAAATCTTAAGATACGTAGTTTTTTTTGTGTTTGGCTCTTAAGATATGTTGTTTCCATCTGATAATCAATTTTACTAGATGTTTAGAATTTTGAAACATCATAGTTATAATAGCACTAGTGAATTGTTTAACTGCTCATTAGCCAGCAATTTCCTGTAAATATTGGAGGCTAAAGTGCCATTTTATATAACATAAGTTATTTATGCCGAATTCAGCTCCTTGGAATCAATGTTACGTGTTCAAAGTTTAGAGCCCCCATTAACCGCATAAATTGTTTTGCTGCCAAAGATGTGAATCGATTTGCTATGATGCAAAGCAAACGTTGTAATGCATTAAAAAATAACTTAAGCTATTTATGCCGAATCCAGCTTCCTGTAATCAATGTTAACTGTTGAAAGTTTAGATCCCCCATTATCTGCATAAATTGTTTTGCTGCCGAAGATGTGAATTGATCTGCTATGATGAAAAGCAAACGTTGTAATGCTTTAAAAAAAAAAAAATCATTATTCCTGTTTGAGATATTACATTTGACGTGAATGTGGTTTCAACTTTCAAGTACAATATTTATGTTGACAAACAGAACTAGTAATCTGGCTTGTAATGGAGAGAATTTAGGGGATGTGATGAGGCTGAATTAGGGAACTCGTATGCAACTGTTTGCTTTATTTTTTAAGCTGCAGCAATATGTTTATGAATTAGTAATAGAATCCATATGATGGGCTTTATTAGTTACATGCCCTATGATCCAAAGGATCATGTCTTGTCACTTGGTTCTAATGACAAAGAATAAGCTCTGTTAGACATGAAGGCCACATTTGATTTGTGGATAAGGAATAAGATATCATGCGACTATTTTATCTCAAGATAAAAAGGCCCTAAATTAATTATCTCTTGGGTTACAATATGTGAACCAAGCACAAGATAGCAAGATTTTTTTATCCCGGCACTAAGGCTACTTGTACCGGGATAAGTATTTGTCATAAAATTACTAAATTACCCCCATCAGGTTAAGTTATCTCATCTTATCTACAAAACTAACATGGCTTAAGGATAATTCAGGGCACCAGGTTTTTTAAGGCATTGATTAGTGTGGTACTGCAATGAAATGTTTTCTTGCTAGATTAATTTTTATGATATGGTAAAAGGTAAATAAATGTTCATGCATAATTTTGCAAGAGGTTCATCACTAGTGAGTTGCGATTCATAGGATTTGATGGGATGGGTTATTCAGGAAAGAATGTGTAAATATGTAGGAATGGCCAGCAATTAGGGCATCAAAACATCAATAATAATTTCATGCTTTGAATTGGCTATCAATTTCCAATTGGTTTAGGCTTAGAAAACATCATTTCATGTTTCTCCCTGTCCAAAGACTTATTGTTGGTTGGAAAATGATGAGAGAATTTAACTTTCTAATTACTGTTTCTAATAATTTGGTTGCAAAAAAAAAAAAATTTAGCCGTTTTTCTTTTTTGGTTGAAAATGTTGACCAAATAATTAAAAATGTTTCAAAAAAGAGATACTTAGGCCTTGTTTGGGAAAATACTATTTTAATAACTTTTTGGCTAAAATCTGAGGTAAAAAAAATAGTATGTTTGGAATAAATTTATGGTTTTTTACGAAAAGATGTGTAAAAAATAAAGAGAAAAATGAATCTTTGACTTTTTTGTATAGGCTATAGGTTGGCTATGTTTGGTATGCCCATTTGGGCTAAAATAGCTATATAGGACAAAATTAACTATTTTAGTCAAATAGGACAAAATGTCACATTCAAACCATAATCATTTTATTTTTTCGCTCACAAAAGTTAAAAAGCCAAAAAAATCTATCTCAAACGAGGTTTTTTAGCCTTAGGCTAAAAAAGTCAAAAAGTCAATCTACATCCCAAATGAAGGCTAAGGTTGTGTGACTTTATCACTGCTACATCCACTAAATTTGTTTAGTCCGAATTCGCCCAAATGAGTCTCTTCTAGGTAGAGGCTCATTCAGGCAAATTCAGACTAAACAAATTCAGTGGACAAATCATTTATCTTTGGCTAGTTAGTGAAAACCTCGTTCGGGAATAGGTTATTTTAGTAATTTTTTAATTTTTTGGTTAAAATATGGGGTTAAAAATTAGTATGTTTGGAATGAATTTTTGATTTTTTACGAAAAGATGTGCAAAATGTAGAGAGAAAAGGGAATCGGTGACTTTTTTTGTATAAGTTATAATATTTTTTGTGATTTTTTGACTTTTAAACTAAAACAGTATGTTGTCAAATGAGACCAGGGAGATAAAGAGAACCTAGAATTTGAAAATGAGAGGTCATTTTTGAAGGGATGAGTGTATTGCTTAGGGGTCGTTTGGCATTGGTTAATATAGCCAACATTTTTGTGTTAGGACTATTTTAGCCTCGTTCTTGTTTTGGGACTTTTTTTTTTTGGTGAGAAAAAGTGTAATGATTATATATAAAAAGTAGTATTTTGTCTTATTAGCTTTTATAATCAAATTTGTATTTTTTTTTGTAATTATTTAGCCCCAAAATAAATGCCAAACTGGGGCTTAACAAACTATTAAATAGTTATACAACCACTTTTATGAATGGTGTACAATCATTTTAAGTATGTTAATGGTTGTTAGTGCACCCGTGAACAGACTTCTTTTCTTGATCACTAAAGTTGAGTGCATTATTGACTTTGTTAGTAAAGAAAACCTGGATACCCTCTAAATCTTGAGTCCGACTCCTCTATGGTTATTTTGCGCAGTAGGTTATAAAGCAAGTTTTTGACTGGTCAATAACTTGTGAGCATGGCTAGACATAAGATTTGAAACAAGAAAGGAAGTACATGGACATATACACTTGAGAGGTTGTTTGACATGTATTAAAATAGACATGTTATTTTAGCAACAGATATCTTTTCTATACTATTTCACCCTCTTAATATTGCTTTTATCTTATCCTGGATATGAGTAAGTTCGAATGTTGTCAGCTTTTGTACTAATTTTATTGCAATATTAATCATACTTAATTTTCACTATGGTTTATTTTATTGGTTACGAAGAGTCTTGTTTGAGGTGGTTGTATGATAGAACCAGTGGAAGGCAGTCGGTTGCTTTGTTGACAGTCTCATTTTTTCAATTGCTGTAAATGAGATCAGAAGCCTCAAGTTATTGTTGGCATTTCCAAATACTCCACATACTTCATGATCAATAAAACATTGTTGCCATGAGCATGGGTAGGCTTATTTTGTTTACTTCTTACATTAAAATTGCCATTTTTTCCCCTAGCTGTCTACATAAAGATGTGACAAGTGTTTATCTTGAATCTTTATATACCATAGCCTTTGATCATTAACATCCTCAATCTCTCTGTCGCTTCCTCTCCAACTTATTTCCACTGTTTAGAACTTGAAATGTAATGATGTTCAAGAAATTGATAATCTATACGGGATTCAATGCCCATTTCAAAAGCACCTTTGTCACGTTTATATTGATATAACTTATAAGCATGGTTATAATTAGCATAAACGTAGGAAATTTTCCTATTGTAATTTGTATCTGTAGCGTGTGGTTTTTGTGTAGACAGAATATCTTTCGTATGAGAATACTCACATATATATATATATATATGTATATATTACGTGTTGTATAATATTTTGAGATAAAATATTGTATATTCTTTAGAAATATACTTCCAATTAATGGAATTTAAAGAAAATATGGAATTTATATATCTCATTCATTTGATAAGTTAGAAATATTAGGTTAAACCTTAATAGATGTGAGCATTTTTTTCTTCGATAAATGTCTCATATCCTTGCCTTGTATACTGAGAGAAATTGAAGAATCGTAATGCAAATTGCAATATGCAAACCTTGGAGCCAAGAGAATAGTGATGATGGACCTGGGTTTGATATTTTTTTTATTTATTGTGATGATAGTTACAGGAAGGTTCTGTGGCTTTCCACATTCAAGTCCATTAATTGGTTAGCAATTTCAATGTTTTTAGTTTATGAAATAGGTCAGATAATATTATTAGTTTTTAGTTTTTAGTTTATGTCATTAACTTTCAATGTTTATGTCCTGAATTTCATAAACTAATGTTGGCCATGTAACCTGCAAATCATTGGTCAGCGATTTCCTTGAATAAAATTTATGTAACAATTGTCTAGTTGAAGAGGCTATCTTGATTGGTGAATTTTACTTTCAATGATCAATGTCAGTTTTTGATGTGTTCCTATTTTTCAGAAGTTTCATCATTTCACAAATCCTAATGATCAGAAGGTTAATGAGTTGACTTCTTTGTTACCTTTACTTGATGGTGTTTCCTAGAGGACTATTGTGTTAATAAGAGAGTGAAGAATATCCCTTCTTTGGGTCTTTTTCTTGTAAATCTTTCTTTGATATTTGAGTACTTAAATTGACTGCTTTAGAAACTCAATGTGGCATATTGCGGGTTTTCTTTCTGTGTCATGTTATCTGCTTTTTACTCTCTGCTCACTGCTTTATTGGTTAAATTTTCTCTGAATTATGATATTTGTCTTCTTATTGATGGTTATTTTGCTGTGGTTAATGTTTTGGTTATGAATACTTCTTCTCTTTACGCTAAATTGCTTTGGCTATTTTCTCACGTGATTTATGTGTGGTTGTAATTTATATAACTCAGTATAATCATTGGACTTGAAATTTTTTTTAATTAAAATATATATATATATATATATATTTTTTTTCTATATAAAATTTTTCCTATTCACCTAACTTTAATTAACTCGGCATAGTCAGACATGGACAAAAGTTAGATTGCATTAGGTAGCACAGTTGATGGAAGGATAAGTTGGGCATATAATGATGGGGTAATATCATTTCTTTGTTTTGCAATGGCGGTTATCGATCGAGATGGTAAAATTTTGTGCCCTTGTCGAAAGTGTGTGAATGTTGTTCGTCAAAATTTTCAAATTGTTCAAATTCATTTGCTACAACATGGGATTATTCCAACTTACACTATCTGGCATGTACATGGGGAACCCCGTGAATCAAATGAGGCTTATCATCATGATATACCCGTTGAGGGCAATGAGGTTTTGGGAGGTATTAATGCCGTAGTGGAAGATCGAATAAGAGGGGAATCAACTAATACAACTCAAGAGGAGGAGGTTCGCACTTTTGATAAATTATTGAATGATGCCAAACGTGAGGTGTACCCAGGTTACACAAATTACACTTTGTTAAAATTTGTCATCGAGATACTTAATATGAAGGTAACAAACCATTGGAGTAATAAGTTAGTTGACATGATACTAGAGTTTTTAACAAAACTTTTATCGAAGGATAATTTGGTTCCAAAGTCAACTTATGAAGCTAAAAAAATACTACGTGAATTGGGTTTGTCATACGAGCTCATTTGGAAGGGGAATGCAACACTAGATAAATGTCCAAATTGTAAGGCTTCTAGATACAAGACAAATCATGGTAGAGGTAAGAAGATCTCTCGCAAGGTTCTTCGATACTTCCCATTAACACCGAGATTGAAAAGGTTGAACATGTCGAGGAAGAGAGCCGAGGATATGAAATGGTTCAAGGAAAAACGTCTAGATGACGGTGTATTGAGGCATCCTGCAAATGGTGATGAGTGGAAGGAATTCGATACACAACATCCTGAATTTGCCTTGGAGCCTCGGAATGTGAGGCTAGGGTTGGCTACTGATGGTTTCAACCCTTTCGGAAATATGAATAACTCATATAGTTTGCGGCCTGTCGTACTCATTCCGTACAACTTGCCACCGTGGTTGGCTATGAAGGACCCATTTTTCATGCTATCATTACTTATTCCTGGTGAATCACAACCAGGAATTGATATTGATGTCTACATGAGACCTTTAGTGGAAGAATTGAATGAATTATGGAAAAATGGTACATTAACCTATGATGCCTCAACTGGTGAGACTTTCTGCATGTGTGCAGCTTTGCTGTGGACGATACATGATTGGCCCGCATTTGGTGACAATTCTGGATGGAGAACAAAGGGTCATTACTCTTGTTACACTTCCAATGATGAACCATATTTTGAATCTTTAAGAAGTAAGACTGCGTACAGTAACCATCGATGCTACTTGCTTGATGACCACCCAGAAAGATGAAAGAGTAGAGCATATAATGGCAAGCATGAAAATCGGAAGAGATCTTTGGTGATACCGATAGAAAAGATTGAAGAACAATTGGGCAGCGTGACGGGTGTCACATATGGAAAACATCCAAGCAATAGGAAAAGACCTTGTCAGAACCCAAACTAGACAAAGGTAAGCATCTTGTATGAGCTACCGTATTGGAAGAAAAGGAGGCTTCGACACAACATTGATGTCATGCATGTGGAGAAGAACTTTAGTGAAAATGTTTTTGGAACGATATTGGGAATTGATGGGAAGAACAAGGATACAGATAAGGCACGAATGGATTTAGAAGATATGAATATAAGGAACGAATTGTGGCTGACAACAAATCCCGATGGATCATATGTGAAGCCGCGAGCTAGCTTCTCATTGACCCCTAAAGGGAGAGAGGGTTTCTTTGAATTCTTGAAATCAGTCAAGTATCCAGATGGGTACGCGGCAAACATTTCGAGATCAGTGAATGCGAAAAATGGTAGATTAACAGGATTGAAAAGCCACGACTGCCATGTACTTATACAACAGATTCTTCTTATTGGGATGCGTGGTTACGTAGATAAAGAGATCAGTACAACACTTTTTGAGTTAGGTAGCTTTTTCCAAGATCTATGCTCAAGGACATTGAAACGAAGTGAAATGGAGAAATTAGAGGAATGTATAGTACTCATACTATGTAAGTTTGAAAAGATCTTTCCTCCAGCCTTCTTCGATGGATGGTTCATTTGGCCATTCACTTGCCACGTGAGACTATTCTTGGAGGACCTGTGCAATATCGGTGGATGTACCCGATTGAAAGGTAATTTCTAAAATTGTACTTTCAAATGAAAGGTATAGATTATGTTGTGTGCCTAACCATACTCCTAATTGGTTATCTTTTCAAGGTTTCTTGGAGCTTTGAAAAAGTTTGTCACCAATCGAGCTCGACCAGAAGGTTCTATTGCAGAGGCCTACATTGTCAAGGAGTGCATTATTTTTTGCTCAATGTATCTTGAAGGGATTGAAACCGTGCATAATCGAGATGCACGAAATGAAGATTATGGAGTCCGTCGTGAAGGTTTGATAATATTCACCGAAACTGCTCGTCCTATTAGCCAAATCAGAAAGCATGTTGAGATGTCACAGGAACTTCGTGATATTGCTCATTGGTTCTTATTATACAATAGCCCTGAGATAGAGAAGTATATTCAGTACGTGTTTCTTATAATTATATATATTTTAACAATTTTCATGTTATTAGTCATTAATAATAGTAGTATTTCACACATTAACCAAAACTATTTGAGTAGGGAACACAAGAATTTGTTACAAATTCCCACTGGACAAGATATAACTCAGATACAACAGAAGGAATTTCCGAAGTGGTTCAAAGAATATGTAAGTCATTTTTAATATTCACAATTACCCAAACACTATTAGGCTTGTATAAAATACAAACATTACTAACATAATTCAAATGTTGCACATTGCATGTGGATGTAGATAAATAGATTGAGAGTTGATGAGGCACCAGAAGCAACCGAAGAATTGTGGTCATTAGCGAATGGTCCTAATTTGTTAGTGAAAGAGTACTCGGGTTGTATAATCAATGGTGTAAGATTCCATACGAAGGAATTCGACAATCGTTGTAAGAGTCAAAACAGTGGTGTGCTTACTGAAGGGGACTACAAGGGAGAGATGCACGAATTCTATGGTCACTTGTGCAATAATTGGGAATTTGAGTACATGTGTCAAAATAAAGTTGTTTTGTTTCAATGTGAATGGTACAACACTGGTAACACTGGTTAAAGTAGAATAGTACGAGCTGACACATATTGCACAAGCATCGATGTCACAAGCCGATGGTATCAATCTGACCCTTTTATCTTGCCTAGTCAAGCTAAGCTAGTGTTCTACCTAAATGACACGAAATGGGGGCAACCTTGGCAAGTCGTGCAACGGGTCCAACATAGAGGTGTGTTTGATGTGCCAGAGGTTGCTGATGGAGAACCACCAGATCAACCAGAATTTAATGATGCATTCCAACAAGAAAACATTAACTCAGTTGTCTTGATCAACATTGAAGATATTATTCGATTTCATAGGGATGATATTGAAGCTGAGGTTATTTCAAATAAAACAAAGAAAGATGGTAGAGATGACGAAGAAGATGAAGAACTTGGCATACTTGATGATGATACGGATCTTGATATGGAACCTGATATGGATTATGATATGTAGTTTTTGTTTTTTTTAGGTTTCTATATGGACATATGTTTTTAATGCATTACATGGTTATGCTATATTTTGTTGCGTCTCTTCAAGTAAAATTATGCTTTATATTTTATGTTTTATTTCAATTTATGCTTTTTTAGTTACCAAAATGGCCAAAGGGGAGAAACAATGGATCAAACCAGGTTTTCTAGCGAAACAGAAGCGAACAGAGTACGAAATGGAAAGATATAAGACAATCAAGAAGAATAATAAGAAAATGGATGCTCTACAATTGAAGCGTATAGCACCTTCTTTGATGGGTTCTACTCAGCCCAATCGTGTTAAGCAGAAGGGAAAGAACATTAGGGTAGATGATGATGACTACATACTGTCAGATCATGAGGATGACACTGATGTTGAGTCCTTTGAAAGTGTTGACGATGAGGTACTATATGTATGGCCATTCATTTTTTTTATTATGTCACCGATAGCTATATATTTGTTAATGATGCTTTGTTAATACTTTCTTTATATTTCCGTATACTTTACTGGATCAGATTACAAATATCAACAGTGGCCTTGATGGGTTTCCATATACATATCTTTACTTATCCATTTTTATGTATTTATTGTTTATGCTTTTGTATTATGTTTTTTAGGGCTTACCAATGCCACCAAAACAATTGGCGTAGTCATCTCTTCAACCTTCGCACGAGGCAATTGTTGTTCCAAATGGGGATTTACATGACAATGTGGATACCCAACACTCACAGCCACTTGATGTCGATATGGAGGCACCGAGGGAGGCAGCCCCCCAATCTACTGTCGGTAAGATACTGAATTTTACTAAGCTAAAGAAATTCTCTGTTTTAATATAATTCTATGGTGCAAAAAATTTCAAGCAATTTGTTTCATAGGGATTGATTTTTTATTTTTTATTTTAGTTTTGGTCTCACTTTTAATTTTTTGTCATATAACACACAAAGTTAACATCTCTATTGGAGATGCTCTTAGTTTTCAAGCATTCCTAGTTCTTTGAACAAAAACATTGAAGAAGGAGAAATTATTGGGTATAGAAAAGGGTATAACATGACATTGTTATGTGATAATACTCGTCACCAATTATTAATTGCCACCTTTCATACTATTAGATAAACCATTAATGTAAATGTGATAAGCGATAAGCCTTATCCTGTAAACCAAACTCAATCAAAGAAGGCACCACGTGACAATACTTTGGTACCCAATAATTGCACGTGAGAAAAATCAAAGAATTGACGTGGTAGATGAAACTCTTTTTTACCCTGCGTGATACCTAGATTTGAGTATTATGACTAAGCTAGGTAGTTGCTTCTTTCTCTATTTGGTTCATACAAATTTGAAAAAATAGCAAAAACAAAAATAAAAACAAAAATAGAAAAAATTACAGTGGTAGAGGATTGAAAGCAACAGATTATGGCTAGGAGTGGTAGAAGTCCTTCCGGATGTTCTGGAAACTCAAAGCAGGTTGTGATAAAGATGTGGCATCCGATCGATTGCCATTGTTGTTGCCATTGTAGGTTATGTTTAATGAAACAGATTGTTATCTACTTCTGCTGAAAGTGCAAGAATTTATTGAACTAGGGGAAAAATAAAAACACTTCATATTTGTTTCAAGTGTTGTTATGGGGAGGCTGACATTTTGGAGTTTCTATTTTCTCACACAAACAAAAGCTTTACGTGGTTTCATGTTAAACATGATTTAATCAGAATTATGTCAATAAAAGGAACATGGTTTAATCAGAATTTGTGGGTAAAGGCCAGTGGTGATGCAGCGTTTTTTTTTTTTTAAAGGATTTTCTTTGTTTGGTAGCTGAGAATATGTGAGAAAGAGGGGAAATAGGAAAGAAAATAAAATGTTGTCCTTTTGTGCCATCATGCTACTGCGGTTTCTAAGATAGTGAAAACCTTTTCAATAGTTTCCATTGTGCTTAATTGGGTGAAAATATCTGTCTGCCTCTGTCTATGAAGTTGTGGAATTAGTAATTAAAGAATCTGAGGACCAAAATTTTGATTTCATTTCTTTGCTCATACTGAATTTTTTTCAGGAGAAATTGTTGGGCTTTTTACGTAAATTGCTTGTTGGGTTGCTTCATTTGTGATGAGGATTTACCGGGTGGTAATGACTTAATGCACTTGAGGATTTTGCTAACTGAAGAACTAGACCTCGAAATGTTCCGGAATTTAATCTTTAATTGTTGCCTTGCCTTTGTTGTACTACATTGTAATACATTTTTCCAAGTTGTAGTTTTTGTTTAAATGCTTAACTTTAGAACACTATTGTGATATGCTCAAATTTCATATTTGCTGTGTTGGATCCCAGATGGGAGTAGGCCTGTAAAATCTGGGTTATGTGAAATCTTAGGTTAAATTGTGTAGCCAAGCTTGCGATATTGGTTTAACAGCATAAAGGCCAGGGTATACCCCAGCATAAAGGTCCTCACTGGGGTAATCACAGCCGACCTTGAGCCCAAAAAATTATGCAATTTGTGGGTAAAGAACACTTCATCACCACTGATGGAAGCACCCAAGGTACTGAAATTGTGGTGAGAGTAGCTGAACTACTTACCAAAATAGAGAAGGAGACTAGTGCTCTATAGGAGAAACAGAGAAGGAGACTAGTGAATAGAAAGCAATAGCAGTACGGTAAAGAATTAGCAGCCGCAACAACTGCAGAACAAAGCAGCAGCTGTATAGAAGAGATTGAACAGAAACAACGAGTAGGGAAGAAATTGGTAGTAACAGAGAATAACGAAAAAGCTGCAGATGTAGGAAAGAGTGAAGAAACAAGAAAATGGAATAGCAAATATAACTGTGAAAAAGAGAAAACAACTTGAGAAATGAAAAGCATCAACTTCAGAGTAGGGAAGAAAGCTGCAGCTGTACCTGTGTGGCTGCTGCTAGTGCTGTTTGTGCAGGGCTTTTCTTGGGTTTATTTTCTAGTTTTGCTTGCTTTTTCTCTCTTGAGGGTTGTGCAAGTGTATTTTGTATTGTTTTTGGCTAGTCTATTGAATGTTCATAGCCTTTTTTTCCTCATGTGGCAAATGAACATTCTTTTGTGTGGTTTATTTTAGGATGATTCTCTTTATAGTTTATTTAGTTTAGTTTATCTATTTGGTTTTGTTTCTCTTTTATAGCTCTAGTTTTTTTTGTTTGGTGTTGCAAGGCCTGGGGAATGCCCCTCGTATATCTCTATATGTTATCATTTTATTTTATGACTTACTAAAAAAAAAAAATTTACTTATATTGCTTTTATGATTTCGCTTTAATTAATTGCTAACCAGTCAATGTTATGTTTTTAAAATAGTGCCTAGTAGACACCCTCGTGGCTTGACACGTGGGTTGAAGGTTCAAGCAATGGTTCAAAAAGATGGAAAGCTCAAAGTTCCCATACCACAGGAGTATCGTGTGCCAGTGGGGGATCATGCCTCTCAATTAGTCTCCAAAATTGGTGTTGAGGTCCGAACACACTTGCTAGACTTTAGCATTCGCAGGTGGAAACATGTCAACGAAGAAGTTACGGCACCTATGTTTCAGCGTCTAACGGTAAAAGTTTTACATAATTGATTGAATTAATGTAATATAATTAATTATGACTTACAAGATTTGTGGTTGTTGCTAGGATCAATTTGACATGGAACATGACCCCACAAATGTTAGCAAAGCGGTGGCAACAAAGTGTGGACGGAGCTTGAGCAGCCACACCTACAGACTACGAAAAAGATACCTGAACCTTAAAAGTGCTAAGGGAGAGGAGTATGCTAGAAGCTACCCGTCGCCTGAATGTGACTTCGAGAAATGGAAAAACTTGATTGACAAGAAGTGGAATGATACCAATTGGCTGGTAAACTTTTCTTATGTTTATTTGTTGTTGACAATTACCTTGTCTTCCTAATATATTTATTTTTCTATTGGAACTTGCTCCTTGTAGAAGCAATCAAATGCTAACATTGACAATAGAAATCAATTGAAGACGAAGCATAGGTGTGAGTCAAAATCTCTCCCAGTTAGGGTACACGAGGCGGTGGGTCTTCTTTAATTTTTTTTATGTTTGTTTTTTAAAGATGATTTTACTACCATCATTCTTATTTAACTTACTAGTTGAACAAAAAAAATCAGACAATTGCAAATGGGGGCCAACTGCCAGAGTTGCCATGTGTTTACAAATCTACACACTTTAATGATGTCACAAAGCAGTGGATTTCTCCGGAGTGCGAAGAGAATTATGTTTGTATATTTACCTTTTGTATTAGGATGATTGCAATTTTAATTGTATCTTTATTCATTTTTTCTATTTGTTTTTTTAAATGACAGGATAATATGATAAAGATCCAAGCTGAACATTGCTCCCAACCTGGTGTGGTTCCAATTACTTCGGAGGAGCTATCTGTGAAGGTGCTAAAGCCAAGGTCGCGATATGTTAAAGGACTCGGGTTGAGGCGTTCCTTCTCTGTCAGGACTACCAGTGCTTCGACTGACAGTGACTATGTGAGGCGTCTAGAGATGGAAATACAAGAGCAAAAGGAGGAAATTTAGTCACAAAAAGAGGAAATTCAGTCACAAAAAGAGGAAATTACAGCATAGAAACATGAAATTCAAGTACAAAAAGAGGAAATTCAAGCACAAAATAAAGAGATAGGGAAGATGAATGGGTCGATTGACGAGCATTTTGAGATCACATCAAGCATCATGGAGTTTCTTAAGAAGCAAGGTTTCAAAGGACGATTTAGAGGATGAGGTATCCCATGAACTCGTACATCGCCTTTTTGGTAAGTCTCGCTCGTTTTATCATTTTATTTTTCTCATGTTGGTTAGTATATACTAGTTAAAGTACAACAATTTGACTACTTATTAACTAAGATTTAACAAGTTTGAAGATGTATTTAATGAAAATAGATTCATTATCAAAATTCTTACTTAGCATGACTCTAGTTAAAATACACACTAACCAAAGTAGAGGCAAAAATAAGTCAGATAATAGCCTGTTGTTAAGTGTGCTTGTATCTGTGGATGTTGGTATCTGTATATCCTATGTCACAAGTATCTGTATGCTCTGCTGTTTGCTCTATTGTTGGTATCTGTATGATCTATTGTTGGTATCTGTATGATCTGCTGTTTGCTCTACTGTTGGTATCTGTATGCTTTGCTGTATGCTCTGCTGTTTGGTATCATTCTGCTTTGCTGGTTGTATCTGTATGTTGTGTGAATGGATAGATCTGCTGGGCTGGGTAATTTTGCTTCAGTTTTGCTTCAATTTTTTGTGTTCAGTTTTGCTTCAGTATCTGTATAGCCTAATTTTGCTTCAATTTTGCTGGGATGGGTAGCTTGCTGTCTGCATTTGATCCTGCTGTCTGTTGTGTTTTTTGTGTTGTTGTTGGTCCCTCACCAACAGTTCCGTTTTGGTGCTGTGCATCATCCCCCTCTCCCCTGTCCTTTCTTGTCCTCTTTATTGATGTATTTTCTCCTTCTTATAAGGTTCTTTCATCAATAAAGTTTTTGTTGATCAAAAAAAAAAAAAAAAAAGGAAGCAGTCAATGTTAAAACAAAATAATACGTATAGCAGTGTGTACTATTTTCTAAATTTAGAAGGGAGCTGTTTTTAGGTTTTGTACGTGGCCTTTTAATGTTAATGTTAAAAATAATAAGCTTATTATCTACATCCATTTTGGTCATTGCTGTCACAACTCACCAAGCTAGTGGTCTAGTTATCCATTTTTTGCATTGTAGGTTGTTGCTCTCTCTCTCTCTCTCTCTCTCTCTCTCTCTCTCTCTCTCTTCTTGTCAATCAAGTTTACCAGCCAATTGGTTATCATTCCACTTCTTGTCAATCAAGTTTTTCCATTTCTCGAGGTCACATTCAGGCGGTGGGTGGCTTCTAGCATACTCCTCTCCCTTAGCACTTTTAAGGTTCAGGTATTTTTTTCGTAGTCTGTAGGTGTGGCTGCTCAAGCTCCGTCCACACTTTGTTGCCACCACTTTGCTAACATATGTGGGGTCACCTTCCATGTCAAATTGATCCTAGCAACAACCACAAATCTTGTAAGTCTCCCTGAATTCAAAAAAAAAAAACGAAGGATAGAGGAAATAAATATGACCCTGAATTCAAGTGCTTGGTCAGCAGATAATTTCGAAATTGAAGAATTATTGGTAACCAAACATGACCAAAATCTCCCAAAAATGAACTTAGATGGGCCGAACATTGGGTTGAGACTAGCAATGGCTACAGATATTTGTGGAAGGATCTACAGTTTAAGTTGTCCACAATTTATCCTGACTCCAAACACCAAACTATCAACAACCTGATAATCCAAAAAGATGTGGTATCCAACTTGTGGCAAATAAACCATGACAGAGAATTGTGAAATTTTCACTAAACTTTAGAGATGCAACTTGATACCTAGACTCAAAGAGATGCGACACATACTTGCCCGTATAGATTTTCATACTTTAACTTTGAGGAAGAAATGGTAATACAAATTCCCATCAAAATTTATTTCTTATTATAACTAGCCATGGCCATAGTTTAACCTTCCTCTCTACTTCCCATCATATAATCTCATTAAGTAGCAGGCCTCATGGTTATTGGATCAAGTACTTGGGCTTCAAATTCTTTAAAAATTGAGCAACTGGTGAGTACATACTAATTCCATCCAGAGAAATATTAAGTAACTAATAGCTTTAACATTACTATTTTAGTATCAAAATACATAATACATACCTACAAATGCATATACACACACATAGACATAATTTTTTTAAATCGCATTTGTGCAGTAGCCACAATATTTGTTCCTTCCCATTCTCATTGACTGCATGCCCTAGTTTCTTACCATGAGATGTTGTAGTGTTATAACTGGTTTGCCTGCTGTCCGTGGGTCACTCCCAGTTTTTGATCCGAGCATAATTCTGGGGATACAGTGAATTGCCATGTTAAGGTGATCATTGCAAAGCCCATGGGTGGGAATGAGCATGGTATTCATCTTTTTAGTTAATCTCTGTTAATTTCTGTTCAAATAACTTCAAGCTTGTGATCTTGAGAACAGTTCTGTATATTTGTTAAGTTTATGATATTTGGCTTTAAGTTTATAATAAAACTTTGCTATTATAATAAACTTTATATATATATATATATATATATATTCTATATTAATGTTTGCCTTGTTTATTTTCTTTGTAGATTGGTTTTGATGACGTTCAGAAGCATATTTGCAAATGAAGATCAACTGTTGAATTTTTTTTCCTAAACTGATGCTTAGTTGTAGTTGCAAATTAAGATGTGTTGATTTGTTTTGGTGGACTCCACGTTTGTTCATTTTGGGATTGCTTTTATGGTTTTTTTGTGATACTTAATGGATTATTATTAAACTTGTTTGATGGATATATTTTGATTTATAATATAAATTGTTTAGTGAATTTTTTTGTGGAGTGATGTATAATAACTAGTGGATTTCTTAGTACAATTAAAACGCTATTGGGATATGAGCAGGGATATTTGTGAAAAAATAATTTAAATTGAATATAAAAAATGGAACAAGTTTAATGACGAATTTGTTTCGTCATTTGTACTTGTTATTATGACAAATTGATTATTCGTCACTAATAAACTTTTTTTGTGACAAAATTTACTACAGTTTATATATGAAAGTTTTTATTTATTTTGTTGTTTGGTGACTAAAAATTTCGTCACGTATATATATATTTGTGACGAAATATATTTCGTCACCCATGTATGACTTTTGAAGACGAAAAATTTCGTCACCTTTACATCTTATTGTGACGAAATTATTTCCTCATCAATGATCAACATGCGTGACAAATTTATTCGTCAACTAAAGTTATAAATATGGTATTGAATAACTATTTGGTGACGAAAATGAGAATTTTTGGCGACAAAATGTTGTTTTATTGGTGACAAAAAATTATGACTTTTGAAGACGAAAAATTTCGTCATCTTTATATCTTATTGTGACGAAATTATTTCCTCATCAATGATCAACATGCGTGACAAATTTATTCGTCAACTAAAGTTATAAATATGGTACTGAATAACTATTTGGTGACGAAAATGAGAATTTTTGGCGACAAAATGTTGTTTTATTGGTGACAAAAAATTTCATCGCTGAAGTAATTTCATTGGTGACGAAATTATTTTTCGTCACGTTGGTTTTTAGTGACAAACATTCAATGACGAAACCGGTGACGAAAATATTTCCTCACAAATATCTACAGTGACGAAATTAGCTCTTTGAAGACAAAAAAATTTCATCATTCAAGACCCAACTTGTTGTAGTGACTTGACTTGACTTGAACTTTATGATATGAACTTTTATCTACATATATATGTTGTTTGCATTGCATTTTGCATGGTGCTCTTAAGTTATTGTGTTTACCATCTGATATCCTGGGTGGCTTGTCGGAGGCTTGCCAAAAGCTTGCCAAAAGGCTGGTCGGACGTAGGCAATGCCACGCTGGGAACACAACCCTTGGATCTGGGTTACCGCCATATCGCTTGATCCACCTTTCGTTTTTCGGTGTTAGGTGTTGTAACGCCCCGACCCTTCAGACGTCATCGATATTGTCCGCTTTGGGCCACGCCCGTACGGATTTGTTCTTCCCAGTGGGTTACCCATCCCAAAACTACTCAAGCCTAAGCACGTTTAACTGTGGAGTTCTGTTAGGGATTTCACCACTCGGGAAAAGGCCTCGATGCTATATAAGGGTCTAGGTTTTTACTTTTATAGCCCAGGAAATCCCCCTCCATTCCCGATGTGAGACACTGGGGCCTTACAATCCACCCTCCATAAGGCTGCACGTCCCCGTGCAGTAGCCTGCCAGCTCGCAAGCCTGCCCACATGCACCGAGAGACGCCAGGGGCCCACACTCGGTACTCCAGAGAGTCGGCTCTGATACCATTTGTAACGCCCCGACCCTTCACACGTCATCGATATTGTCCGCTTTGGGCCACGCCCGCACGGATTTATTCTTCCCAGTGGGTCACCCATCCCAGAACTACTCCAGCCTAAGCACGCTTAACTGTGGAGTTCTATTAGGGATTTCACCACCCGGGAAAAGGCCTCGATGCTATATAAGGGTCTAAGTTTTTACTTTTATAGCCCAGGAACTCCCCCTCTATTCCCGATGTGAGACACCGGGGCCTTACAGGTGTGAGAGGTATATTAGGTAATCTTGCTGAGGTACCCTTTTGACCAATTGGCCTAGTATATGCAGTGAGCTCTAGTGACCTTTCAAGTTAGGATAGGATGCTCTCCCACATTTAGGATGTTATGATACCACTTGTTTGATATAGTGAAGCTCTAGATCGTTCCAAAGCTAGGGCAGGGTAACTCTACCTCTCATAGGGATGTTTTTGCTCTCTTTACCTGTTATATGCTATGCATTTGATCTATATAGGGGTTCTTGAATTTAGATTAATGGTTCAGTTATATCAGTTTGTGGGGCAGAATTCAGTATCCTCAGTAGGGAGTACAGTCATTCAGCTATGATCATATCTGTTGAGAATTGGGCTGAGGTGCTGTCTATTTTTTGATTATTGCTTTTCTTTTCATTATTTCTTTTGCTAGGTAGTCTTGAAATCATAGCTTTAGAAAGACTTGATATCCCCCAAGTTTTGTGGACTCACACCGGTAGGCTTTGCAAAATCAGAGATCTAGTTGAAGGCCAGCCAGTGTTAGTCTCTCTTCCGTCAGTTGTTCGAAGAAGGAAAATCAAGCAGATGTCACCAGTATAGAGCACTTACCAATCACCTATCCATTCCCATCCACTCAACTCACCAATAGTTGACTCTCTCAGATCCGTAATGGCATAAAGTCCAAAAGAGGTTGCAGCCATGATGGCGACCTTTCCAAGGGTTATGATACACTGAACCAAAGAAGTGCTGTACAGAATGAGACCATTGCTGAAATGCGACACCTATCTGGGGCATCTACCGTACATCCAGTCCCAGATACCCAGCCAAACCTTGATCTGCCTCCGCTAGCTGAAAATCTCCAAGCTCCAGATCCCCAAGAGACGTTACCTCGAGCTCAAGCTTTCAGGCCTCTGGCACAACCCCATGGGGGACCTCTCCCCTTTGATATTAATGATTTAATCTTGCCATGATAAAAATCTCCAAGCTTGAGAAATTGCTCAAAAATTCTCAAGGCTTTAGCTCTATCCCGGACATCGAGGACGGTTACACTAGGGCTTCTGTAAAGTTCCCAAAGAAGTTTAAAATGCCTCATATTGACAGGTTCGACAGAAGTGGGATTCGATTGTCCACATTTGTCTCTTCTCAGATGTCTTGAAACCAATGGGCTTGACATGGGCTCAGAAACTGTCATTGTTTGGGAGGACTCTATCGGAAACGGCAGCCACCTGGTATACCAAATTGGAAAACTCGACCAAGTAGAATTGAGAAGAATTAGTTGAGAGATTTGTTGATCAGTATTCTTACAACATCCAGATATAGGTAACAATTAGCGTGCTAGAGGCAACTTCTCGAAATCCCAAAGAGCCTTTTATTGACTTTGCTACTAGATGGAGGGTAAAGGCCGCCCGAATGACAAATAGACCTTCAGAGAAGGAGCAGGTCCGGTTGGTGGTTCAGAATCTTGAACATGACATATTGCAAAGGATGATACTCGCTTCACTATCCACTCGCTACTTTACAAGAATTAGGGGTTCAAATCGAGAGTGCATTAAAAAAGGAGATCATTTAGAGGACAAGTGAACTTGCAAAAAGGCCATTTACCAGGAGTACCAATGCTAGCGGTAGCACTATTCCTAGACTTGTTGAAGTCAATACCGTCACCACCTCAACCAAAACAGTTGATCCCTTTGCTGGTGTAAACCCATAAACCACTACCTCGACTTGAACCCAACTCAGAACCTTCACCCTCTTCACATGGGTCTAACCCGTGCTCTAAAGGTCCTAATATAAAAATGGCATCTCAAGCCCCTTGACCCTCGACCTCTCCCTGACCTACTCCCCACCAGACATGACACTACTCAGTATTGTGTTTTCCATCAGCAGCACGACCATAACACTGATTGTTGGTTTCATCTCCGTTATGAGATCTAGGATCTCATGGACGATAAAGTCATAGCTCCACCACCAAAGCCAAATGTGACCACCAATCCACTCCCTGTCTATAACCAGGTCCTTCTACCCAAAAATTTCAACCTTATCTACACACATTACCACCCACCTTCAACCCTAGCATATGTATCACCCCATCCCATTTGCCTAAGCCCGAGGTGGTTATTCCAGAAGGCACAAACTTGTGCGTGATGGATACGACACCCCGAACCCCAACCAAAGCCTGTGGTGATGGTAGTTGAGGAAAATGAAGAATTATTAAAAGAAGAGGTGTCTGATGTTCAGATTATGGAAAATGGACCATCACATGTGGAAAGGTATGATCCTAGCCGATACATCGTGGTTTTTGATAAACTAAAGCCAACGATTGTATTACTTGACTCACTTAGTACCAATGTTGTTAAAGAGAATGGGCCAGAACAAGGTCTGGACAACCTGGCAAAAATAGAAGCAGACTTGGAGAATCTCAGCTTCTTTAAGGAACAAGATTTGGAGGACGTACAGATTGGATAGTGGGATCCAAGCAAGCTCGAAACTAATCATGGGAGGTCCAGTAGTGAAGAATAGTTTGAAACAAATAAATAGACGGAGGAAAAGACAGGCAAGAACGGAGAAAAGAACGCCAAAGGAAAGGGCCCGATGGAAGGGGGAATTAGAGATGGAAACGACAAGTCCGAGGAAGAGACAATTACCGAAAGAGAGGAAGCACTGGAGCTATTTCAACAGGAGAGAGTGGAAGAAATACAGAGATCAAGACTGGTCTGGGAGTAGATAAAGGGGAAGGAGACTTCTTTTGATATTCGGCCCATTTCATCTTTTTAGCTGGGGGATGGTTATCATAGCATTGGCATGATTCAGGCAGAACCGAACAATTACCCGATGATGACTGAAGGAGAGTGGTGGGAAGATAATGATCTGAACTTCACTTACACTGATGAGGGGTGAGGAACCAATGCCCCTGATGATATGTGGTATACAGAGGAGATCAACCATATGACTAGAAGCGGTCGCTATTTCAAACCCCCACCCCTGGACCAAGGAGAGCCCTCTGGTAAGGATGTTGAGAAGATGAAAAGAAGGAATTAGAAGGAGACCCGATACTAAGACAACTCAAGAAGATCCAGGTAGATATCTCAATCTTGGGATTACTGATGGCTTCCTAGAAACATAGACAAGCATTGTTAGAGGCATTGAATAAAGCCAAGCTGCCTATCGATACTATGCTTAATCAACTGGTGTCTTTGGTCACATCTGGGGACATTACCCTATTGTTGTCATTCACAAACAAGGAATTGCCACTTGGGGACATTACCCTATATGTGAATCTGGAAAGCCATAAGAAATGGATCCCAGTGGTGTTAGTGGACATTGGATCAACAATCAATGTGTGTCCAGTGAGGACTGCTTATGCTATAGGCTTGAAATAAGTTGACTTCGCGCCTACAACTCAAGCTGTCCGAGTCTATGACAATACCAGCCGCAATATTATGGGAACTTTCAAATGCTAGATATTGGTCGGTCCGCCTGAACATGAGGTTGAGTTCCATGTTATGGATGTACCAGCAACCTTTAATCTGTTGTTGGGCAAACCTTAGTTACACCAAATGAAAGCAGTTTCTTTGACGGTACACCAATTGGTAAAGTACCTGTTCAGGGGAAGGATTGCCACGGTCTATGGCAATCAATCCACTCTCCCTCGAGAACCACCACACCCTTGTTGGAGATATTACACGAGGAAGAGGATGTGTTCCTCTCTGGGTTCACCTTGGCAGAGGCATGGTTGGTGCAGACTATTACGGCAAAAGATGGGGGACACTACATAAGTGCACAGTCCATATACATGATGAACAAACAGAGACATCTCTCCGGATTAGGATTGGGTAAAAGCGGGAGGCAAGGAAATACTACTACCAAGGAAGTGAGCCATAATCCCCATGTTTTTGGGTTGGGATATGAACTGACTATAGAGGATTGGAAAAGGAAAGAAGATGAAGTGTGGGAAAGAATCAAGGCAAAGAAAACCGAAAGGTAGTTTGAGTTGATCCACAAACCAATTAGAGAGATTCTGAATGAACGCTTTGTTCATCAAGTAGAAGACTTCCCTTTCTGTGGGTTCCTAGAGTCGTGGATTGAACAAGAGACAAGGAAGATGTTCCCAGGGTTCGAGATTTTCTTTAATCATCTATTGTCAGATAGCGAGGAAGAGTGGATTAATCCAAGCATTGATGTGGGGCTAGAAAGAAATACCAATTCGGAGAGTGTGAAGAGGAACTTATGGGGATAACACTGGCTGACCTCTTGTCAGATTCTAGCTCCGGGGCTGAGCCTACTAACTTGGGGGATAATGTGACTATTTCTGTGATCGTGGATAAACTAGCAGTGGATTGCACTGATTTCATTCTGGACACAATCGAGGCTCAACGTTTGGTTTAGTAGTTCAAAAGGGGTTCTATTGAAAGTTTTGATTTGGATAATGAGTCTAAGTCTGATTCCACTGAGTCTCTCGAGTCGGAGTTAGATTCAAGTCAGTCCGTTGAGTCTGAGTCTGGCAGTTCTAGGGGTGGTAACTCGGGTGCCAAAGTCCTGTCTAGGTTGTTTTTTAGTTTCTCTTGAGTTGGTTATAACCAAGGATCCTGATTTTATCAATGAAAATGCAATAGACTTTGCTTACTTTTCTGTGCCTTTAGTTTTCTGTACTGAACGTGATTTTTAGAATTTTGATGAAAACGAAGAGGAAAAAATTCCTCAGGCTTTAAGAAATCTGATTGACCAAGAGGAGGAAAGGTGTGCTAAACCTTTCATGGATGAGATCATTTCAATTAACATAGGTATTGAGGAGGATCCTCGCTTAGTCCATATTGGTTCCACGTTGCCTTCGAAGGAGCGTAATCGATTAATCGCTTTGTTAAAAGATTTCAAAGATGTTTTTGCGTAGTGCTACGAAGACATACCTAGAATCGATCCTAAGATTGTATAGTACATGATCCTTCTCGACCCCAAGGCCCGACTAGTCAAGTAGAAGCTTCGCAGGATTCGTCCAGACTGTGCATTGAAAATCAAAGAGGAAGTCACCAAGCAGATCAACACAGGGTTCTTGATGGTATCTAAATATCCAACTTGGATGGCCAACATCGTTCTGGTTCCGAAGAAAGATGGCAGAATCAGGGTTTGCGTTGACTTCAGTGATCTGAACAAGGATAGTCCTAAGGACGACTTCCCGTTGCCACACATTGATGAGTTGGTAGACTTCACCGCTGGCCACGCATTGTTGTCATTCATGGATGGCTTTTCAGGGTACAACTAGATCTTGATGGCACCAGAGGATAGGGAAAAGACTGCTTTCACTACGCCATGGGGTACCTATTACTATAGAGTCATGCCATTCGGGTTGAAGAATGCTGGGGCTACGTACCAGAGGGCTGGAACCACAATGATGTATGATATGATCCACAAAGAAGTCGAGGTGTATGTGGATGATATGATTGTGAATTCCAAGGAGCGAGAAGGCCAATGCGCTGGACTAGAGAAGTTCTTCGAAAGGATCAGGAAGTACAGGCTAAGGTTAAATCCACAGAAATGCACCTTCAGGGTAATCACAGGCAAGATGTTGGGATTCTTGATCACTTAGAGGGGAATTGAGATTGATCCATCAAAAATCAAGGCCATATTAGAAATGCCACCACCAAGGACTGCAAAAGAGATGCGTAGTTTTCAGGGAAAACTGCAATTTATAAGACGGTTTATCTCCAAATTAGTCTTGACTTGTGAACCACTATTTGGTCTCTTGAAGGAGGGAAAGAAATTCCAATGGGACGATCGATGTCATTTCGCCTTCAAAACAAGTTAAGCAGTATCTTCAGAATCCGCCTGTGTTGTCACCACCAGAGCCAGGAAAACCACTGATCATATACCTGTCTGCAATAGAGTCAACTATGGGTTGCATGCTAGCACAAGAGTCAGAAGCAAAAGTGGAAAAGGCCATTTTCTATTTGAGTAAAAAGATGTTGGATTATGAGACTCGTTACACTCCTTTGGAGAATGCTTGTTTAGCTTTGGTTTGGGCCATAAGGAAGTTGAGACACTATCTGTTAGCCCATTCAATAATTCTGGTTTCGAGATTGGATCCCATTAAATATCTCTTTGAGAAACCAGCACTCACGGGTAGGCTAGCTCGTTAGTTGCTCATTCTCTCCGAATTCGACCTCAAGTATGCCACTCACAAGTCGGTCAAAGAAAGGGCTGTAGCAGAATTTATGGCAGGCCATCCAGTGAAAGGAGGGGAAGAAGTAGAGTACCTATTCCAAGATAAGGAGATCCTATAGGTAGAGGAGGAGACGTGGAAAATGTACTTTGATGGAGCGGCTAACCAATACGGTTGTGGAATAGGCGTGTTGCTTATAGCACCTGATGGTTCCTATATACCCCTAGCTTTCAAACTCCATTTCAAAGTATCCAACAATGAAGTAGAGTATGAGGCGTGTATTGATGGATTAGAAGGTGCCCTGGAACTAGGGGCAATAAGGTTGGACGTCATTGGAGATTTGAACCTAGTTATTTCTCAAGCCAATGAAGATTGGAAGGTCAAAGAAGAGAAAATGAAAGTTTATCACCGGACCTTGGAATTTTGATTCCAAAAGCTAACATTTACACACTTGTTAAGGAAGAACAATCGGTTTGTTGATGCATTGGCAGCTTTGTCCTCTATGGTAGACATACCGATTGGGGTTAAGATGCGTCCGATCATTTTTGCACAAAAGTATGTTCCCGCACATGAAACAACAGTTGCAATTGAAGAGGTTCAGGGCAAGAATCCTTGGTACCACGGCATTTGGAACTTTCTGGAGAAGGACATATATCCACAAAGGGAAAATGCCAAAGATAAAAGGGGAATACGACGTCTAGCCGTCCAGTTCATCATTTGTGGAAGTAAGCGGTACAAAAGAGGGCATCTGGGAATGCACAAACTGTGTGTAGAAGAGAAAGAATCAAAGCGTTTTATGGAAGCCATTCACGGAGGAAAGTATGGAGCACGCATGAATGGTGTAATGCTAGCCAGGAAGATCCTCAAGCAAGGTTACTAGTGGTCAACCATGGAGAACGATTGTGTCAACTTTGTTTGGCGATGTCATAGGTGTCAAATCCATGCTAATCGCATGAATATTCCGCCGTCGAAGCTCTACAATATAACTTCACCATGGCCTTCCTTAGTTTGGCGCATAGACGTCATCGGAGCAGTCTCGCTGAAGGGCTTGAATGGACACGAGTTCATTTTAGTGGCAATTGACTACTTCACTAAATGGGTAGAGACGCAATCATATTCTGTGTTGAAAGCTTCACATGTGGCCAAGTTCATTACGAATAACATCATTTGCAGATATGGGTTGCCAAATGGAATAATATCGGACAATGGCTCACATTTCAAAAAGGAAGTGACAGATTTGGTTGAGAAGTACAACGTGGCCTTTCATAAGTCATCAACATATAGGCCGTAGACCAATGGAGCCGTTGAAGCTGCAAATAAGAACATCGAGAACTAGCCAAAGAAACTACCTTTTGCACTTTAGGGTTATAGAATATTAATATGAACTTCTACAAGGGCAACCCCATACTTTTTGGTATATGGAATGAAGGCTGTTTTGCCAATATTCTATAAAGGGTACATATATCACTTGTGATTTGTGAATTTTTTTTGAACTTTTTGCCATCTAGGTTATGATGTTGCTTCAATGTGAAGATCGTTTCTATCAATTCTTGAGACGATGATAGTCCAGGCCAACGAAATGCCCTCGTGTTTGTTAAGAATTTATCTTTTTGATCCTCTGGTACTGATGTCATTGCGTTCGTCAGAGTGTTGAAATTAGGGAATCTGGTCTATCCCCTTTAAACAATAAAAATATTCAACCGGATGCATAAGTTGTCTCTCCTGGTAACTATTGATCAGGGCTTAATGTGCAAGTGACGAGTCTATATCTAAGATGATGTTGGGGGTTGATGCGAAGAAATGCGATGAATAAAATATATACTCAAGAATTTTGAAGTACGAATATAAAGGCACCAAGACTTGGATTAACAAAAGAGAATTTACTCTCGGATTGCAAAATGTCCTTTCTAGGAGTTCGAACTGCTATCCTAGTTACATTATCCTAGGTTAGCTATGGCTCATACTGCGGTTCTTCGGGCTTGTTCGTGGTGTATTTCTCACTTTCAGGGTACTGCCTAGTGAGGTCTTCGTATTCTTTTCCTTGTAATGTAAAAACCCCGCCGGTGGGCCTCTAATTATCATTGATTGACTTGTCATTGCTTGTTTATCCATGGGTTCTGCCCTCCAATTTCCGTTCCTTCTCCTTGATATCTTGATTGAGCGAGTTGGGGACATTCATTCTTAAAATGTCCTGGTTGGCCACACTTAAAACATTTTCCCATCTAGTCATTAATCATATTCTTCTATTCTTGCCCACACCTTTGTTGTCAACGTGTTCTTTGCAGGTAAGGTGTTAATGTGGCCTAACGATTGACTATTCCAAACTTCAAATTGCTTTCTGCCTAAATTTTGTCGCCTAACCATTCTCAGCTTAGTTATGCATAGTTGTTGTCCATCGATAACATGCGTATTTTCCCCCAAGTGCTTTTCTTGATTTACGACCAGTTGGGGACATTCAAACTCCCTGTGTCCCATCTGTTAGCAATCATAGCACTGGATCGGCCGTGTTAGTCTCTCTTAAAACATTCTTTCAGATTTTGTAGTTATGGCTATTGGGGTTGTTGCGTTTCCTCGAATATGGCTTATGCATGCCTTTGGCTATTCCTTTCTGATCCTATATTGAATTAGTTTTTTCCTTTCTTCAAGCTCCAAATCCTCTTGGAATCTACCTCCTCTCATTTCTGAATCCAATGCTATGTCAACTATATCCGCAAAAGTGGGAAGTCGTAACGGCGAAACTTTTTTGTAATTGTAGGGTCTAAATGCCATTCAAACTTTAGTGCATTCTCCTTGTCATTTGCTACATGTCAGGTTGCATATCGGGTCAACTCTTTGAACTTCGCCATGTATTGGGTTACCGTCATTGTGCCTTGCTCTTTTTTTTTTTTTTTTCTTTTTCTTGGATCCTTTCTTATCTGATCCTGTTTGGGAAGTACTTCTTTAAAAATAGATTTCCTAACTATGTCATCATTGTGATGTCCCTAGATTCCTTGATTAGGGTCCATCAATGACCTACTTCCCTTTCCCATTAGTAAACTGCTAAGGTGATCTTATCAGTGTGCTCAACTATTCCTATTGTATCAAGCATCTTTTCAATCTGTCTGATCCAATTCTTTGCCACCTTCGGGTCCTGTACTCCTAAAAATTTGAGAGGTCTCTATTTCCTAAATTTCGAGAAGAGACAAGTTCTATCGTTTTGTTGGTTTTCTCTTAAATATCACAACTCCTCCAGAATTTGATTCCCAATGTGGTGCAAGATTTCATCCATAGGTACTGGTTTGTTCTCAGGGTTTCGATTTCCTAGTATCGCATTCCTATTGCGTTGTTGTTCACAGGTTCGTGTATTGTTGCTTGTTTCAGTGTAGTCATTGGCTTGAGTGTTCTGTTCTTAGTATGAGGTAAAGCATAAGTTGGGGTCTAATTACGGCAACAATTTCTCAAGAGCAATCAACTAGTCTTAAAGTTATGATGTAATTATCCTAGGGTGTTTGAAGCAATAAGATCAAGTAGTAAATAACAAATATAGGAAAATACACAACACCACTTCATATATATATAGGCAAAATAATAACTACTAGAGTTTTAAGACTGGATTAATGGAAGGAATGAAAGGATACAAAGTGGTTATAGCATCAATTAACACAAGGATCATTTGAAATATGGATAAATGATATAATGGAATGGATGATATTACGGTTTTAGACGTCAATATGGTCAAGGTTATAGAGGTAGCGACTAATCTAGATATTTAACTTGAAACCGCATTGGCCATCCGTGTTTCAAATTGAATATCCAAGATTCCTCACCAAATAAAGAAAATGAAACTATGTATAAGAAGCCTTGCGCTAAATAATCAGGGTTCAAAAGAGGTCAATTCTACGAAGGGTAGTATATAAAATAGAACAAGATGGTCATGACTTAATCTTGGGAAAAGGATGACATCAAATAAGGGTTACGAATACAAGATGAGGGTATGACGATCGATAGAAGATGCGTAGAACTAATAGTAAACCTACTGCGTGATGTAAGGCCTTGCTCAGAGTTAAAACCACTTCCTGATCCTGAAATACGTCCTTGTGAGTCGATGTTGTTATGCCTGAAATTTGAACAAATGCCCTGAGATAAGTTAAGAAAATTTCTACTTTTGATGTCTTTTAGTTGATAGAATAGGTAGTGTTATAATAATATAGCATAGTCGGAGAAAGGTAGTCGCTAATCACAGGCCGAAACGCGTGGGTAAGGGTTGAACCTAGGCTCTGATACCAAGTTGTAACGCCCAAAAAATCAGGAACATTAGAGAATATATTAACAAATAAATACAGGGTTTATCTAAGGTTACAAGAGCAGGAAATGTCATTAATGAGTCCTTTGGTCAATAGCCAAGTAAGATCCTAGGAAGGTCGGAGGAGTCAACATAGCCTCCCTTCTAAGTCTAACCACGTTAGATAACAAGCTATCCTTCTGACAGATCTTAAGAGGTATTAACACAAGGTCTCAAGTAACGCGGAGATATTAAAGAAGAAATAATAATTTATATGTTTCACATCTTAAATTACAAAACGAGTTCCATTACTATTAGAATCTAAAAATAAAAACACGAATAGACTCATAAACGAAATGGCTACTAACTTTCTCTAAAACAGGCACAAGTCTTCAAATGTCTCTGGCTCTTCATCGGCCTCATATGTTTCTTCGATACCTGGCATGAAACGCATGAGCTTTGACTGCCCAGTAAATGCACACATACCCCGTCTCTTTTTCCCAATTCAGTACACAATAGCAATTACAACAATAGGGAAATAAACATGATATTCAAGAAAATCACAAGGGTTACAAGGTTAGTTGTTAGTTGTCTAGAAATCCCCCAAAGAGATTTCATCCTCCCAACCACAAGAATTGGACGCGGATTATTCGGTATGTCCCCTCTTTTGCTGCTTTGTTGCAGATCTTATCTCAGATGCCTATCAGCGGTTATATATCGCGTAGCTCCAACTGCAGGGCCTCAAAAGAGATGGTAAAATAGGGTCTTGCGCATTCCCTCATCACACCGAAACCACCTAGGGTCCGAATACAATCGTTCCGTTCAAGGGTTCCGAAACAGCCACTTGCGCAAGACTTTAACTTTCAAAAGGGAACACATCCCGCTAATCAATTTAATTTGAACATAACTTCATCTCATAACAATACTAATGTGATCGAAACCCGATTAGCCACCCCATTAAGTTTCCCGTTTAGATTAACGTTTTAAGTTAGTTAGTACAAGCAAGTAACAAAAGAATAAATTTACATCAATGTAAGCATCATCGAAGGACTAAAATAAAAGGTATACACCCATAACATATGTAATATCATACCAAGATGTAATCATGTATTAATAAGCATATTCATGAACATAAGAGCATAAAATACCAATATCAAACAGAATTTTCAAATTCAGTACGACTTAAAGATTATAATCAAAATGGCTATTTCATATTTTTCCCGAACTCGACCATCCTATGGTTTGTATAGAATTTAATCTAGTTTTTAGAACATGTTTTGGAAATAGAATAGCTTTTCTAGATTTTTAGTTATTTAAGAAATACTCCAGCGCTGTCCAGATTCGTTGACCGTTACGAAAATCGAATTTTCTTACAAACTGCTCAATCTTTTTCAACGAAACTAGTTTTCCTTGAAAGAAAACTCTTTAAGGAAGTTTTTGACATAAAATTGAGTTCTAGAAGATTTTTCTAAATGTTTCTAGAATTTTTGAAAGTTGGTTGTAAAACAGATTTTTCATGCACAATACTCAAAATAAGAAGATTGGTGAGAAAAGAGACCAACTAAGGGAAATTTTTCACTCGTTTTGTGATGAAAATATACTAAATAATGTATTAATAACTCATATTTTTATTTTGATGGCATGCCTTTGGAAATAATGTGAGATATCAAAAGAAAAAGGTAGTTTTGCATCTATTAAGAGGAAATATGAATAGAAGAAGGATTAAAGCCCAATTCATCAACTTTGAACACATGAACACCATTACAACGAATCTGAAAATTGATTTTAAATCTCTAATAACATGTATTTGAAAAAGGAAATAGAATGAGAGATGGTGATGTGTCTTACTTGTTGCCCAGTTAAAGAGTTTGCACAATTTATTCTCTTTTTTCCCTTTCCTCTGCCACCAAAGCTCTCTTCCTCTCTTTTTCTCTCCCTCTCCTCTTTTTCTCAATTGAATATGTAGTGTGTGAGTGTGTTTTGAGCTCAAAAGTGTAGAGAGGATTAGTGTATTTATAGAAAGAAAAGAATGGTGAAAAGTCCAAAATATCCTTAGTTCCAATTCAATTGAATAGGCTTGGATTTAGTTAGGATGGTAATGAGGGGTGATTAGGGCCCTAATTGTGTACTTAAACAAGTTCTAGTTATGGTTATGTTTAATTAGAACTAAGTTTGTTACAAGTACAAGACAAATTTGCTAGATTTTGGGGTCCTAGTCAAAAGTCTTCCCTAAATTCATGAAATTTGTTTCAAAAAGGACACTACAATGTTTATTCATAGGGTGGCCGGCCATGTGATATAGATTTGAGGGACTTTTTCTTATTTATTTCTATACAAACTCTTATATATATATATATATATATTGTAGATATTTTGAAAAAAGATTATAAGATTAGGGGTGTACTTTTATATGTATAAAGAAAGATTTGGGCTCAAAATGTAATTAAAATAAAATGTGTGGGCTTGGAATTAATTAGAATATCTATTTCAAGTGTAGTATTAATTAAAATAATATTAGGAAAAATAAATTGGTTTGAATGATCTCAATTTGAATTAAAAGACACATAACAAAATGAAAATGATAAAAATCGAAAATTAGGATTTCAAGCTACTAATCTAAAATTTGAGAGTTCAATAATTATTAATAGAGTGTTAGAAATGATTTCTAAGTTACTGGGATCGTTTAGGGTTTGTACGGGTTCATCCATGATAGGTTTTTAGTTCTAGGGTTAATTTTGCAAATAAACGGGGAACTAATGCCTTTTATTATAATAATTCAAAAGTAAGGGTCTTAATAGGATTTACAAAATTTAAGGGTCTCACATTCTATACATGATTTATGGCTCAATGAAGATTAATAAGCTAATAATCAACATAAATTAGTTGGTTAAAGAATAAGTCATTGATTTAGTATTTGGAAAAGATAGATTTGGTAATGAAATAATATGTGAAATGAAAACTCAATTCATTTGAATACGAAATAATAAGCGTAATAGAACTTCGGATTACTTAGGAAGAAAAAGACAAGAGAAGTTAAGTTTGATCAAGAAAGTGATACTGTGTTTCAATGCGTATCTGTTATGTATTTGTGTAGGTCACGCGCCACTGTCCATCTGATCTATCTCTGGAGCTATATGTGAGTAACAACTCTGTAAAGCTATGCTTAATTACAAGTATTTTCTGAATTATAAATTATATTCTGTTTCTGAAATATTAATTTCTGAAAAGAATGACATGATATATTCTGTTTTTTGAAATGATATTTTGCTGTAAATGAATGATTGTCCATTTTTCTGAAATGTATTCGTGGCATCTTTAGTATCATGTGATATCTATTATCTGTTACTTGGTACCAAGATTTCACGTGGGTTCCATTTATGGAACTGATTATGCATAATCAATTTTTGATTTGCATGTGGGTCTTAATGACCATCTCATGTGAATAAGGGTCATTTAAATGACCAACTACTCTGCACGTGGGTCTCATATGACCAAATCTCATGTGATTATAGGTCTTTATGACCATTTACTCTGCATGTGGGTCTTTATGACCAATCTGATCTGTTAGCTAATAGATGCACCACGTATGACTGTTTACAAATTTGAATATGTATATGAATCTATTTCTGATATGAAATTCTAATTTTCGAATCTGTTACGAGACATCATTCATTAAAACTTTTACTTTGTTGTTATTCATTGGGCTCCAACTTACTATATCTTTTATGTTTGTAGGTGATCAGGTGACCAGGCCTAGAGCTTCTGCTTGGACGCTGTCTTGTCAACCAACCTATGTGCCTCTCAAGGAGGTTCCAGATATGTCAAGTGGTCATAGCTATGTGATTAAAGTTTAAGTTTTTGTTTTCTTGTTTTGATTAAAGAAGTTTTTGTTTATTTTGTAAATAGGGCTAAGTCTCCTTTTTGTCTTACATGTATAAATGTAATGACGTAAGGGTGATGTATAATATATGTATATAAAGTTTAAAATTTTGTTGTCCCATATATGTCTGCACAACTCAATGGATGTTATATATTTATTATTTACTTCTACTAGCCCCTAATAATTTGATTTTTGTTTAAGAGGCCTTCGGTAATCTACGGATTACTGACTGGTTATGATGCTAAACATATAGGGGTGAGTTTGGGACGTGACAGATGGCCACGCAACCAGCAGAACCAAGCAAAGAGGTTAATGAAGTCTCAGACCTTAAGAAGTTTCAAGACCCTTCAGAGTGCTAGAAGTTGTTCGTCGGATAAATGTGGAAACTTTTTGTGGATGGAGCTTCAAACAAACATGGTGTCAGGCTAGGCATTGTTTTGATCTAAACAGAAGGTTTGACCATGGAGCATGCGATCACACTTAGATTCTCAGCCTTAAATAATGAAGCTGAGTACAAAGCACTACTAGCCAGGCTAAAGAGCACCATCCGAATGAAGGCAACTGTAGTGTCCTAGGTCTTAAACCCGACTTGTTTATGTTAAGTGATAACTGTTACCTTATACTTACAATTTTTTTTTTTGGGACTTTTAAATAGTTATGGGTTGCATTTGACCTTTTAGTTATTATAATTGGAACCTCTTTCTTATTGTTTGGAGCCTTGATTGATGACTTAACATGTTGGTTGGGCAAGATTAGACCAAAAATGCCAAATTCGAATATTTGTTTTGAGAAGTGTTCACTCTTTTGCCTTTTTATTTCTCCACATTTTGAATCTTGATGTGAGGGTAGAACCGTTGGAAAGTTTATTTCCGAGGCTTTAACTTAGACACAAAATTGACCATATCCCGTTTTGAATGAGGGAGATACGCTTCTTTGAAGTCACTCAGCAAAGCTGTCTAGGTTAACACTACAAGAAAAAGCATTTTTGCCGACCACTTTTAGCTACCAAAACTAATTTAGTCGCCAAAAGTCACGGAATTGGCTACCAAAAATAATATTAGTCGGCAAAAGTCAGATTTTTAGCTACTAATTTTTTTTAGTAGGGGAATGTTGATTATTGGCTACTAAAAAAAATTTAGTAGCTAAAGATATTACAATTGGTGACTAAAACAATTTTTAGTAGCTAAACATATGACAATTGGCGACTAAACAAAAATTTAGTAGCCGTAGAGGTACCTTTAGCTACTAAATTGTTTGGTAGCCGAATGAAAATAAAAAAATTGATTTTTAATCTTTCCCGACCAAACTTTTGGTCGCCAAATGTCAACTTTCCGCGACAAAATTTATTTTAGTCGCTGTATATCTACTTTCGGCTACTAAATTGTTTGGTAGCCGAATGAAAATAAAAAAATTGATTTTTAATCTTTCCCGACCAAACTTTTGGTCGCCAAATGTCAACTTTCCGCGACAAAATTTATTTTAGTCGCTGTACCTCTACTTTCGGCTACTAAATTGTTTGGTAGCCGAATAAAAATAAGAAAATTAATTATTTTTTTTTATTTTTATTAAGAGGTTGTACACCCACCATCCAAAAATATTAATATCTTTTTTTTTTTATTATCTCAAAATATAAATTTTTTGAAAAAATTAATTATTAAAATAATATGAATTTCTTATTTTGTCCTTTTTTTAAATCTATATAATAAAGTAGAACGGATTTTGAATTTATCCTAGAGACATTTGTCCTACTAGGACATTTTAAGGGTCATGATTCATTTGTATATTCACATGGACGGCTCAAATAACCCCCTTAAGTTTATATCAATCCCCTTCCCGCCCAAACACTAAAGTACCTGCTCACCCACGTCTCATCTCCATTCTACTCACCCACGTCTCATCTCCTTCTATCTTTAAGATCACTCTATTAATCTTTATCTATTCCCCTCTTTGTTCTCACCCACCCCATTCCCTCTTTTATCTCTCTGCTCTCCAGCCCTGTTCTTCTTCTTCTTCTGCTCTCCAGGTAAGATCACTTTTCAATTGCTCTATTGTTTGATTATCACTTTTCAATTGTTCTTGCGATCATAAATAAATGTGGTCTCTATCACTCTGTTGTTTGATTTTTCAAATTTTTTAATTATTATTTTCTCTCCGTACCCATTGCTTCAATTGCTCTGTTGTTTGATTATCACTTTTCAATTGTTCTTGCGATCTTCAATTATCACTTCTGATTAATTCTTGCTATCTGTTCTTGCTTTCAGATTTTCTGATTATCATTTTGCTTCTCTTTCTCTTATTCTAATCTTCTTTTTCAGTCCAGGGCTTCACACCCAATAAGTGTTTGTTTGAATGGGTTTGAGAGGTTGTTCCATTTTTTAACTGAATCGACAGTTGGGTTTTCTTGAGCTGTCCATTTCATGGGTTAGTTCTGATTAATTCTTGCTATCTCTTCTTGCTTTCAGATTTTCTTTTTATCATTTTGATTCTAATCTTCTTTTTCAGTCCAGGGCTTCACACCCATTAAGTGTTTGTTTGAATGGGTCTGAGAGGTTGTTCCATTTTTTAACTGAATCGACAGTTGGGTTTTCTTGAGCTGTCCATTTCATGGGTTTGTGCTGCTGGGTTTTCTGGGTTTTCTGGTTCGGGTTTTCTGGTATTGCCATTGTTCTCTTTGTTCTTTGTTCTCATTGTTGATTGCTTATGCAGATAAAGGTGGTGATAAGTAATATTTGAATCTGTTTTTGAATCTTTATAAAATATTACTAATCCCAAATCATCTTTATAATGAGCATCAATCCATAAGAAGTAATATTACGGAATATAATATCTCTATAATGAGCAGATTTTTTCGAACAAAAATACTCCATTTTATAAGAAGTAAAAAACATCTGTTTATAAGAAGTAAAAAACATTTGTTTATAAAAAACATGCTTAAAGAAGTAAAAATGGAGTGCAGAATCCATTTTTAAGAAGTAAAACATGCTTTGGGAATTTTGAATTTTTATAATGACAAACATATGTTATAAAAAGATTTGGGTATTTGAATTTGGCTTAAGTAATATATGTGTTAAGCAAGCATCTGTAATTTTTGTGTGTCCAAATTCAAAACCCAAATCTGTACTGATATTGATTTTTTTACAGATGTATGCTTAAGTAAAATTACAGATGTATGCTTATTTTTTTAACTTATGTGTGTCCAAATTCAACTACCAGATGGGATTCTTTCCAAAATCATTTCTATGCTGCCATTGAAAGAGGCTGTGAGAACTAGCGTCCTATCAGAACGATGGCAGTTCATTTGGATTGATCATGCTGACCTCTATTTTGATTCTGCTAATATACTTGGGAGCATTGTTTACTCCAATAGCATATCTAATTGTCAATCCGAGTTGGATAGGAAACTGCAGAGGTGTAAGTTTATAAAGCGGGTCAATCACTTTATGCACCAATGATGCAAAGGCACAAAAGTGGGCTCTTTTGTTGTCCAATTTCCCTTGATCAAGGATTCTGCTCTTCACATTGATCAGTGGATCAGTTCTGCAATCACAAATGGAGTTAAAAACATTGATCTTGACTTATCAGAGTCATGTAGCTTTATGGTGGATCATGCCTCTTCTACTGTATCAGAAAAATATTTGTCAAATCATCAATTATATTAGTATAATAATTTCTCCATTCAAGTAAAGATTAATTTTAATTTTAGGTGTAATAAATGAGAGATTGTTTGAATTGTTTATTATTGTCAAATGATTTCTTAATCTTTCATTCTCTATCAAAAATTGTAATTTATTGGAAGGCCATTAGATTTTTTATTTTGATTTTTTTACTTCTATATTTATTTATTTTTACATTTTTGTAATTATGTAAGATATATTAACCTGTATTTTTTAAATATGCATCAATTAGAAATTTAATGACTCGAAAATAAAAATTGAAAATAATATATGATTGAGAAAATATGAAATAATAAGTTTTTATACATATGAATAAATAAGTAATGTAAATTGTGGGAAAAAAATAAATCCATTTATCCTTATCTTTAAAAAAAAAATCAAATAATTAATATATTAGTTTAAATAATAAATTTTACGTTGTTTATATAGTGTGGAATAAGTCTTATATTAAATTATTAGAATGTTATATAGTAATATTCTTTTTAGAGAAATTGTTTATTTTTGACTATTGTATCAATAAAAATTAATTTTACGTTGCTTACAATTTATTGCTGCTTCTCTGTTAGATTTGTGATTTTAATTTGTTTAGTTAAGCAATATTGGTAATTGGTAAGTTGGATCAACATATACCTTATTCTCCTTTGTCTACTAAATGCTTGATGAATTGCTTCACAGGAGAGGTCCTCTCTTTTATCATTTTTTTATTTGCTGCTTAGATATTTTCAACAGATAAGAGAGAAAGAGAGTAAGATAGATCTGAGGCCTTTTTTTATTTTTTTTTTAATTTTTATAAAAGAAAAAAAAAAGATTTGAGCTCATATATGTGTTCAAGGCTCAGATTCAAGCAAATTCCTCCTCTTTTTTAAAATTTTTTTAAATTGTTGAAACAAATTGCAACAGACTAAAAAAAATGACAAATAAAATTCAGAGAAAAATTATTACTGTTATGGTTTACCAACAAAAAAATTATTGAAAGGTGTGCATTATTTGATATTTAATTTTTTTAATATTTGATTTGTTTGGAATTGTAGAGTATAGTCTATTAAATATATTTTTATAATTGTATTTTAATCTTAAATTTAAATAGTGTTGCGATTATAATTATATTATAGTCCTAACATTATTTATACCGTGCCTTCAGGCACGGGCATACGCTAGTCCATTAATAATACAAAAAGTACAATTATGACAATTGATATGTCTAAAAAAATACACTATCAAAAGGTAATTTTGAAAAATTAATATTTTTAAAATGTAATAATTGTATTATAAAAAGAAATTAAATTCTGAAAATAGATTATTATTTTTAGATGGAAGAAGTAGACAGCTTTCATTTGATGGTTGAACACATCTTTTAATAATTGGGCCCTCACGCGAAAGGTATGCTAAAATGGGCAACTTGTTATTGGCTGTTTGTCGATAGTTTTACATTGCAAAAATTTAAAGGCATAGTTACAGGTCAGTCTGATGAATTTAATTTATCGAGCTCCTTCTCGATTTATCAATCCACTATAAGAAAATACACTTTTAGCAGCCACGTTGTCTATCTCTCTCTCTCGCTCATCACTCTATCTCTGTCTCTCTCTCTCTATCTCTCTTCTTTATCTAACTTTTATCATCACATCACCACCACCACAACTACTACTACCGTGAGGCCTTAGTAGATTAAAAATAAAGAGAATGATGCGACCGAAAATAGATTAAAAACTGAATTTTTGATTTTTTTAGTCTTCACAAAAGAGGCCTTAGTAGATGAAGATTCACTATCATTCCCAATGCTACCACCGTCTATGTCACCACTATCCTATCACCATCACCGCATCACATCATCAAACCACCTCATAACTATCATCACATCACCACCACCACAACTACTACTACTGTGGTTGCACCACACCATTTCTACAAATATTTTCAAAGTTGGGAAAATAGTTATATAACAACACTACAAGAAAACACATTTTTGGCGACCAGTTTTGACTACCAAAACAAATTTAGTCTATAGCAACACTGCATGCCTGATCCACTTTTATAGACTAGAGGCAATCCTGATGATAATATTATGACAGTTAATTGACCTTAATTTTGATGATGACAGCTTGAATTAAAGAAGATAATAAGTCAATTTTCTTTAATCTCAAATATTCTTATATTTGAATTCACTCCGTCCGTTGCACCACCACATAACTTAGGCACAATGCAGTGTACTGATTACATAAAATATTCAAAATCTGTAAAATTAGTGTCTCCCTTCATCAGTAGAAAGAGTTCATGCAGCATTTCATAAAGCCTCTCAGAACAAGGGTGGATTTTATCAGCAACATAACAGTTGTGAGTTTCACTATTAATATATCTCTGCAAATGTGTGTGTATATATATGAGGAATTTGGGGATCCTGGAGAAGAGAAAAAAGAAGAAAAATGAAAATCATGTGTCTCTGGAAATGTGTATATATATATATATATATATATGTATATATGTATATATCAATCGACCTATGTATTGGAAAGAAGTGAATTACAGAGTTGGAAAGACAAAAGCAGACAAAATCTTGATCACAGTTGACCGTTTCAAATCTGGGACCAATTTGAAGGCTTCCCTGTGTTTGAGTTTGTGTTTGATTTCTTTTATTTTTTTATTAGTCCTGTGGAAGAAAAAAAACTTCTCAATCTCATCTCTATTCTAATTCATACCACCCAAAAAATTTTTTAAAATTAATAAATAAATTTTGACAATAATGCGATAATATGATTATTATAAATAAATTTGTTTTTTATATTAATTTATTTTAAAATAAGAAATTCACAATAAATTTTTCTATTTGTATAGTATTAGTCTTTTAAAAAAATATTTACAATATTGAATTATAGGGAAAATTTTTAAATTATGTATTTGAAAAAAATTTTAAATTTTGTATTTTGAAAAAAATATTAGGACAAATATTTAAGATAATTTAATATTTATAATTTAAAATTTTATTACTTATATTTTTATTTAAATATAATTTTAATATATTTGTTATGTTACGGTTCGATTTGCTCATTGGTTCGATTTTACTATTTTTATTTACTATTTGTTTTTGTTATTTTTTATCTTTACCGAATTTTTTTTGAAATTTTAGAACAAAATTATAATTTTTCGATTTGTTTTGTCGAATGAAAAGGAAAAAAAAAAAAAAATTTCACTTTTATACCTTTCGCGACCAAAATTTTGGTCGCCAAAAGGTTGCTTTAGAATTAATTAGTTTCGGCGACTAATTTCATTTTGGTCGCCAAACGTCCCACGAAATTGTGGAGGGAATATTACTTCTTCTATTTGCATTGCAAAAGGATCCCAGTTCCCTCCCTCTCGCACTCCTGCCTCTATCACTGCTCTGTCTCCATCGCAAGAGTTGCTGTACAGGTATCTCCCTCTCTCTCTCTGTATCTCCCTCTCCATTTCTTAAACATCTCACACGGCCTTTCGGTTTCCCTCTTTCTCTCTCTCTCTCTCTGTTTACACACACACACGAATCATATATTCACAACATTGATTCCATATATACTGGATTATTTTCCCAAATCATATGTACACTCACGCCTCTGCCCTTTTCTGTACAGGAATAGTCTCCATCGCCCGAACTCCCCCGAACTGGATCATCCCCCGAACTCCCTCCCAGGTATGTTTGAATTTCGCATCTGTCTCTCCCTCTCTTTGTATCTCCCTCTCGATTTGCCTCAGTTTCTATCTGTCTCTGTTTACACACACACACATACATACATATATATATATATATATGCATATATACATATATATATATATATATATCTACATATATATATATATATATATATATATGTGTGTGTGTGTGTGTGTGTGTGTGTGTCAAAACACACAGAATATGAAGTACGAAATGCCCTCAATTAGGGCATTGTTATTGAAATGTGTTTCAAATGAAAAATTAGGGCAATGCTTGGGGTGAATCAACCCATTTGCTACATAAACTAGGGCAAAGAGTACTTTTGGCATCTTCATTCTAGTATTACCCATTTTTTAACATATGGCATTTTTTAACATATGTTAGCTCAAGTGAAAGAGTACTTTTGGCATATTATGTAATCCATGTGAATTTGTATAATTAATCAAGTATACAAACATTGATAGAGTAGAATAGTGAAAAATGATTTATGTAGTCTATCTCACTTGAATAGGATACAAGCCTTAATTTTAATTTGGTTTGGACTGTGGCAATGCATTTTTCTATTGGTTAAATGGTGGATCATCAATCTTACATGACAATAATGTTTTCTGTTGTAGGCAATGTGAGGTTAGTTTGCTTTTCTAACATAAATTCTTCAACTAACTAAGGCATATTGATTGCTAAAGGAAATTGTTTGCTAGTGAAGATCCAGTCATCCTCTGATCAGCTGCTATTATGTAGCTTGGGTATTTTTTATGTTAACACTAACAGTTAGGGGTGAACCGCTGATATGTACCATGGGTAGTTTTTTATATTAATACCAACAGTTAGGTGTGAAGAATGGAACATTTCATTTTGCATGACAACGTGGTAATTTGAAATATACTTATATAATCATATTACTGTACAAGGGATGCTTATCTTGGACTTATGAATAGGGATTTTCTGCACCAAACAACTCTTTGGCTCAATTGATTTGTACCCGAAGTTGACATCCTCTTACTTTTGTTTCACATCCAAGTCTTTCCTACAAACCTGTACTGTCCAACAAGATGAGGGATTTTAACTTTGTTAATTAAAAATTTCTTTTCTATGGTGTTTGCACTCGCTTTTCTCATTGTCGGTACATACATCATTGCCAACTACCCAAAACCAGGCTGCTTGCTAGAGCTTGCTGGTCTACTCTGTGGAGTTACCCGTAATGGTAATCCTATAGCACAGGATTGTCATTCAGGTTGGTTTTTTTTTTTTTTTAATGGATATTAATTATTAGCTGCTTTAGGTCACATATTATAATATATGTTTGTGGCCACTGTTAGTGCAGGACTAGTAGTACTTAAACTTGCATGTATAGGATTTTGGAGTTTTAACTTCCCACGGTAAGTATGCTATTTGTAAAATGCTCCGTCACCTTTATAGCCTTGTCGTCAACCATTGCAGCCTCCTTCGTCCATCATCTTCTCCAATTGGCCCTCCCTCGCTATTCTGATTTGTGAGCGTCAAAAAGCCTATGGCTTTGACATTCTTCTCATGTTAAGAAAACAAATCTGAGTTTAAGTGGTATAAAAGTCATGCTTAACTCTTAACCTGTTTCATTGTAATAAGAGCATGACATGGTTTTCATTATTTTGATATATCATTCTATCATTGACCATATAGTTTCACTAGTACTAGTGCTCTACTAGTTATGCTATGTAGTGGTCCAAAATTACGGGTCATTTCTTAAATTAACTTGTTTTAGAACTAATCGTGTCATAAAGTTCCACCCTAAAAGAGATTTATGTGACAAGCCAAACAGTGAATGAAAAACAACCTAATCTATCTCAACTTGAAATGCGTGTTCTCATGGCTTCCTCGGTTAATGTTTGTGTGAGTTGTAGGTGACAAAATGGACAAGAGTTGGATGACGATAAATAATCGGTTGACAAGTAAAGAGTATCAACAAGGGGTGAAGTCATTCCTTGATTTTGCTACGGCAAATTTAGGCGTAGAGGATGAAATTAGGTGTCCGTGTGTCGATTGCATTAATGGCACAAAATATAGCAGACAAGTTGTGTGGATGCACTTGATCCGAAGAGGCATGGCATCTTCGTATCTAACTTGGGTGCATCACGGGGAACATGTTCCCGTGTCTCGTCCTAGTGTATCAAATGACCAATATGGAGGTAGTGGCGAATGTATGACAGATATCGATGATCCGCCCATGGATGAATTGCCTATTATGTTGGAAGAAATTTATGTGAGTGGTCTTATGGATGATCATACCGACGAGGAACCTAATGGTTTGGAGAGGGAGGATTTGCATAAGTTCACTAGGTTATTCGAAGATGCACAACGCAAAGTTCACCCGACATGTGAAAAGTTTTCTGTGTTATCATTCGTCATTAAGATGCTTCATGTGAAGGTGTACAACAAATGGAGCAACAAGTCATTCGATATGGTTATGCAGGTATTCAAGGACATTCTACCAGAATGTGATCCAATAGTTCCATGGACACTCTATGATGTTAAGAAGTTCTTACGTGACTTGGGGTTGGGATATGAAACAATTCATTCGTGCAAGAATGATTGTGCACTATTTTGGAAGGAGAGTGCTAATTTGGAGAAATGCCCTACATGTGACGCGTGTAGATACAAGTTGAACGATGATGGTGGTAAAAAGATTCCACACAAGGTATTGCGGTACTTTCCTTTGACACCGAGGTTGAAAAGACTGTATATGTCCAAAAAAACAGCCGCAGATATGAGATGGCACAATGAGAAGCGTGTGGATGATGACATATTAAGGCACCCGGCCGATGGTGAAGCATGGAAGGACTTTGATAAGCAACATCCGACGTTTTCTGATGACTGTCGAAATGTAAGGCTAGGGCTGGCAACAGATGGTTTCAATCCATTTGGGAATATGAGCATATCGTATAGCATGTGGCCCGTAATCTTAATGCCTTACAATCTCCCACCGTGGAAGTGCATGAAAGAGCCATATTGCATGATGCCATTGCTTATTCCCGGATGATCGGCTCCTGGAAGAGACATTGATGTTTACTTGCAACCACTAATAGAAGAATTGAAGAATTTGTGGGAGCATGGTGTGCAAACATATGATGCATCGAACGGGCAAATTTTTAGAATGCATGCGGCGGTAATGTGGACCATAAATGACTTCCCTGCGTACGGTAACATGTCAGGGTGGAGTACAAAGGGTTACTTGGCTTGCCCTAATTGTAACAATAATGCATCGTCTCAGGGATTACGAAGTAAAATAGGGTATATGGGTGCTCGTCGCCACTTGCCTGAGAACCACACTTGGCGAACAAGTAAGCTCTTCAATGGTCAAACGGAGCATAGGTCCAAACCTTTGGAGTTATCGGGGGACCAAATACTAGAGCAAATTGATTCTGGGACTTACAAGCCGTATGGGAAGCACCCACAAAATCGAAAACGAAAAAGGAATGAACATCAAAATTTGAATTGGAGCAAGAGAAGCATTATGTTTGACTTGCCCTATTGGAAGACGTTGAAGCTTCGACACAACCTTGATGTCATGCATATTGAGAAGAACATATGTGACAATGTCGTTGGGACACTTTTGAGCGTAGATGGAAAGAACAAGGACACGGACAAAGCACGCTTAGATTTGGAGGACATGAAAATACGTAAAGAGTTACATTTGAAGAGGCGTTCTAATGGGTCCTTTGAGAAGCCTCCCGCATTGTTCACATTGTCGGTGAAAGAGAGGGAAGGCTTTTGTGATTTCTTGAAATCAATAAAGTACCCTGATGGCTATGCAGCAAATATCTCCAATTGCATAAACTCTCAAGCTGGAAAATTATCTGGACTCAAAAGTCATGACAGTCATGTCCTTATACAACGACTTCTTCCAATTGGGATGCGTGGCTACCTGAATAAGGAAATTGGAACGACACTTTTTGAGTTGGGAAATTTCTTCAAACAATTGTGTTCAAAGACATTGAGGCGTTCAGATTTGCATAAATTGGATGAACAAATCGTACTCATACTTTGTAAGCTTGAGATGCTTTTCCCGCCGGCTTTCTTCGATGTCATGGTCCACTTGGCAATTCACTTGCCTCGAGAGGCTATGCTTGGTGGCCCAGTGCAATATCGATGGATGTACCCAATTGAGAGGTATTAACTCAGCCCTCATATTACTGTCAAATTTAAGTTAATGCTTTACTGCTGATATAAATATTGCAGTATAACATTGTTATGATGCTTGCAAAATTAGGTTGCTTGGCCGTCTAAAAGGGTTTGTGGCCAACAAAGCTCATCCTGAAGGTTCTATTGCCGAGGCTTACATTTCCAAAGAATGTACAACATTTTGTTCAATGTATTTGGATGGAGTTGAAACATTGTTTAACCGCCCAGAAAGGAATTATGACATGGGTGACCGTGGCCTAGGGTTGGCGGTATTCACTCAAACTGTACGTCCCTTTGGTCTAATGACAAGGGCGTCCGATGTGTCCGTAGCTGAACGCGAGTTGGCTCATTGGTTTGTCCTACACAACAGCACAGAAGTGGATAAACACGTAGAGTATGAATCCTTCATACGTATTTATAATGTTTTTGTTGTAAATTGATTTGTCTTTATCTTAGTAAATAGTTTTTGAATCGCATTTCTTGTAACTAGGGAGCACAAGAACTTGTTACACCAAAGAGCCGGTGCGTTCGACATCGAAAACAGACATCGAAAAGAATTTCCTAAATGGTTCAAAGATCATGTAAGCTAGTAGTCTCATATCCTACCATAGATCGTACATTACGTAAATGTTACGCATGCTAGTAACATGACACATGTTCTTCATGTAGATGAATGAATTGCGGAGCCAACATTCCCCCGAAGCAACTGATGATATGTGGTCATTAGCCAATGGTCCTAGTGGCTTAGTGAACACATATTCAGGATGTATTTGTAATGGTGTCCGTTATCATACTATCGACCGTGACAACCGTCGGAAAAGTCAGAATAGTGGATTACTCGTGGAAGGGGAGCATGAAGGGCAATTGATACACTTCTATGGACACTTGTGCAGAGTGTGGGAACTGAACTATTTGTTCACACGTCGGATTGTATTGTTCCAATGTGAATGGTTTAACAGCGGTAGTAGTAGAACTATGCGTGTAGAGCCACATTTCACAACAGTTGATGTAACAAGTCGTTGGTACAAAGATGACTCATTTGTATTACCAAGTCAAGTTGAACAAGTATTCTATGTTAATGACACCAAATTAGGTACCAGTTGGAGAGTCGTTGAAAAGTTTGAACATCGAGGAATTTGGGATGTGCCGGAGATGGATGTCGTACAACCTGATGATGCGTTCCAACAAGAAGAAACCACCGAGGTCGTACCTACTATGGCTATTGATGATGATGTGGCTTTGCGTCGAGATGATATTGATTATGAAATTATTCCCTTGGAAGTTTTGCAATCTGTCAGAGGGGTAGAAGCCAAGGGTGTTACAGATGATGCCTTCATCTGTGATGATGAAGATGGATTGATGAGGGAGGGTGACGACACAGACGAAGAATATGACCTACAAAGTGATTTTGATACAGATGTTGATATAGAATCTTGAATTTGGTCGTGCTTTAGTTCATGCCATAATTTGAGCAATGTGAATGTTCAATTGGTGCACAAATGCAAAGGAAACTCAAAATAATGAAGGGGGATCTGTCTTCGTCAATGTCAATAAACTCAGAAATCAATGTGTGTTTAAGGCAGCTAATCGAAACTGAAATGGGTGGAGTTTTGCTGTGGGTGTACCCACTCAGTGCAGAAGTGCAGTCCCTGGACTCATGTTTTTGTTCTCTGCCATTCTATGTTTTTTTCCTCTGGTTTATCTCTGCCCTGCCTTTGCTGTCCACAATGTAGTGGGAGGCATTTTTGGTGTATCTTTGGTAGTGAAGTTTATGGTGTAGCTTTGGTATCTAACTGCTGCTTACTGTGTGAAGTAGAATGTTTTCTGAGGGGGCTAATTCTAGATATGAGATGTTTTGATTGGTGAAGGTTGGGATGTAATGGAGATGTTAAAGTATTTAAATAAAGATGTCATTTTTTCACGAAGAGGAGCTGCTGTCATTGTATGTCTATGAATGGGCCAGATTTAAATGCTCAATTTGTATGTCTATGAATCTGCTTGAATGCTCCAGGTTTTGGTTCAGATTATGTGTGTAAATGTGACTGAATGAGCCAGATTTTGAATGCTGAAATGTATATATCTGTTATGCTCCAGGTTATATTTTATGGTAATATTCCAGGTTTTGAATGTATGTCTATGAATCTATGAATCTGCCTGAATGCTCTAGGTTTTGTATGTCTATGAATCTGCTTGAATGCTCCAGGTTTTGAATGTCTTTGAATGGGCCAGATTTTGAATGCTGAATCTGTATGTTGAATGAGCATTCAAGCATAACAGATTTTGTATGTCTGTGAATTTGAATGCTTGAATGCTCCAGATTTTGTATGCTTGAATGCTCCATTCAAACAGATCCATTCTGTGAATCTGCCTGAATGCTCAATCTGTTATGCTCCAGATTTTGAACAGATCCATTCAAACAAATCCCTTCTGTGAATCTGCCTGAATGCTCATTCTGTTATGCTCCAGATTTTTAACAGATCCATTCAAACAAATCCATTCTGTGCATCTGCCTAAAAGCTCAATCTGTCATGCTCCAGATCCATTCAAACAGATTCATAATAAAATGCTCCAGGTTATGATTGTTCAATCCATAATAAAACAGATTCGTTCAAACACTACATTCAAATTACATAATAGAATACACAAAATATGTCCATTACATCCATTTAAACACTTGTCTACTGTTGATTTGTAGGACGATATCCTATTTGAAGTGCTTTTGCAACGGTTTCTCGTGTCCTTTGGTGCCAAGCAACAGTAAGCAACACATGGTATATAATCAATTTAATACTAATTTGATAGAGCCCGAGATTTGTACGTTTTTCATGCAGCATTCGGTGGACATGCAGCATTTTAATACTAATCATTTTCTTCTTCAGAACTTTAATACCAATTTAATACTAATCATTTTCTTCTTCAGAACTAATCATTTTAATACCAATTTAATACTAATCATTTTCTTCTTCAGAACTTTCCTCTGCGTCAGCATTCGGTGGACATGCAGCTTTTTGGGTTGAATCAGTAATCGGTTGTTGTAAAACTTCCTGTTGCTTTCTATCTCCAGCAAGTATCTTGGTCACATCGACAATCTCTGCGTCTCTGCAAGATGGATTATCTTCATGAAGCTTAGAACCAGAGCGTTCATCAATCTGTTGTGTCTCCGCAAGTGTTCCATCATTTACGGTCACACCACCTTCTCGACAAGATAGATTGCCATTAAAGCCTGATACTGAAGGTTCTGCTTGTTGCTTAGCTTCTACATTTTCTCTGTATTGAGAACTATTGACTTCATCTACATGGTTTCCATTGTAGTTTGTTTGATTGTTTCCATTCACGTTGTCATCTCGTCTCAACTGATTTTGCTCTGATCTAAGAAATCTCTTACAAAGTTTGTTTGCCCGATGTCCATTCTCCAATCCAATGAAAGCAGCGAGATCTTTCCTAGCTAAAGACGCCTTTTTCTTGACTTCAAAGTACTTCAAAATTGCATGAGAATATGCACAAAAAGGGCAGTAAAATTTCCCACTGTCATCAAAGCTGGGTGCAGAGCTCAAGCACCTCTGATGAACCACTAACGGACACGTGCTTGAACTACAAACAGTTCTTTATTGCTATATGCATGAACCAAGCGGACTTATTTTTGTGTAGTTCATGTATATAGGAAAATGGAAAATGGAAAATGGTGTAGTTCATGTATTATTTTTGTTATTGTGTTATTTTTGTCTAGTTCATGTATTATTTTTGTCTGCAATAATCAAGCGGACTTATTTTTGTCTAGTTCATGTATATAGTGTTACTTATGTTATTGCAGATTGGAAAATGGTTCCTGGCTTAAAGACTGGTCGGCTTCGGAAGAAGACACTCACGCAGCCAGAAACAGACTCGCCGGCTGCTATTCCTTTAGGATCACCCGTTGCTCCGTCTCCTATTGTACCCGTCCGATCAAATGTGGGACCATCTCATCATGTCACTAGCCAACCAATGGATGATTCTGATGAGACACAAGCCCCATCCGAAACGCAGCCGAGTGGCGTAGGTAAGAATGAAGTGTATAAAATTTGTCAATTACCACATGCCATTGCCATTGTTTTTTTGTAGCCAAATTTTAGGCAATTTTCATGATGTTATGTTGTTAACAGGGACTTCGAAGCCCCTACGTGTACGTGGACCGACACTTGGCAAGGGCATACAAAAAATAATTAGAGCCAACAAAGGGGAAAAATGTTATGTTCACATCGATCGTGGGTTGAATGCAATGACTGGCAAGTATGCCACTCCAGCAACTAACGAGTTAGGAATTCAAATTAGAACCTTGTGCCCTTTGAAAGATGTGAAGTCATGGCTGGATCTTGATGAGACTACTAAAGCTGCCGTCATCCAAGGAGTTCTTGTAACTAATATTACTTGTCCACAATATGTAATTGTATTATGTGAGTAATAAGAAAGACTAATATGTAATGATTACTATTTCAATTTGTTTTGCATGTAGGACAAGTTTCAAATTGGAGACGATTTCCACAATGACTTACAAGCACAGGAGATTGTGAATAAGAAGGCCTATGGGTTGTACAAAGATTGGAGGTACACCTTGAAGCAAGAGTTCGAATTGTTAAAAGGACTTCCACGTGATGAGATCTATGGTCATCCGCCCGTAGGGGTGAGTTTAGATAATTGGAAGCATTTGATCGATGTGGCATGGCAAGATGCATCTCACCAGGTAAAATAATAGACTAGATAGAGTACATACATCTATGTGAAAATGTGATATGCCTTAATATTGACAAAAAATATTGTTTATCTGCTTGACTTATTTTTAGAAACGGTCAAAAGCTGGCAAGAGTAATAGGAGTCAATTGCCGTACAATCATACCAATGGGTCTCGCTCATTTCCTATCGCAATGGCTGCTATGGTGAGTTCGATTTTTTTTAAACTTGAATCCATTATATGTTGTTTGGATTTGAAAAATGTTATGTTCTCCTACACACACACACACACACATATATATATATATATATATATATATATTTTTTAAACTCTGTTAGTAAACATGTACTGTCTGCAAAAAATCCGTCTGGAAAAAATCTGTTAAATCTACCCTTGCCACATGTTTGCATTCTAAATCTGCCTACACTATACTCTGTCTTTCTTTCGAAATCTGTCTCACAAAATCTAAACTATACTATGTTTACACTATAATACACTATAATACACAAGCTGTCAACACTATAATACAGTATATATAAATCTGTCTACACTATAATACACAATCTGAACAATATATATATATTTTTTTGAACGGCAAAAAAAACTTTATTGATGGAAGAGGAAAATTTACATCAATAAAGAGGAGCTTGGAGCTAAAAACAAGCTCCAACCTCCTAGTTGGTGAGAAGCCAACGAGCATACAAAAAAGAGAAAAAGCCAGAAAAAGCAGATAGTTTCTCTGTTGCTGTAGACCACACCTCTGCTGAGATCTGATAGAATGCAAAACAATACCAGCTCAACGCAGAAGCAGAATGAAGAAGCAGCCCAGCTGATTGCAAGCCTCACCCATCTCATTTCCAGAGCCCAACCCTGCATCCACTCAGAACCAAACTGAAGCCTTCCAAGGATACCTCAAAACAGATAAGCAAAACAGACAGATCAGCAGCTGAAAACCAAAATTAGTGCAGTCCACTCAGAACCAACAGATCAGCAAAAATCAAAGCCAATCTGAACAATATATACTGCACTATACTACAAAATGTAAACTATACTCTAAAAATCTGTCTAAACTATAATACATATTGTGTATAGTTTAGATTTATAAATCTGTGTACACTATGCTACACTATAATACAGTAGACACAATAGTTTTACTAAATCTGTCTACACTAATTCATACACAATCTGAACTATATATACAGCCCAAGATCTAAACTATACTTTGTTTTTCACTTAAGATCATTAGTCTTGTAGCTATGTGTTTTAGATTTAAGTTAATACATTCACAAAAAACAGATATTCCTGTACATACACATGTTATAATACACATAATCTGAAGTGATTATAAGTGGCTATGTGCCAAAATCTGTTGGACATAATCTGTTTGAGAAATTCTGTTTGATAATCTCTAGTAACATAGCTCATGTAAATCTGGTGGACATAATCTGTTTGAATTTAAAATCAATGAGGATTGGGTTAATTTGATTATGAGCGCCTTTACTAATAGCCACTCCTCCATACTTTGGAATGGAGAAGTGATTAATGGTATCCATAATGAAAGGGGCGTAAGGGAAGGTGACCCAATCTTACCTTACCTTACCTCTTTGTACTCTATATGGAAAGACTCTCAAACATGATCACTTCGAAAGTTAAAGATCGCACTTGGAAGGGCATTAAAGCCTCTAGAAATAGTCCCCCACTTTCTCACTTGTTCTTTGCTGATGACCTCATACTCTTTGCCAAAGCTAATCAACCCAACTGTGAAATTATCATGGATGTTCTCATTGAATTTTGTGATGTGTCTGGGCAGAAAGTCAACCATGCTAAATCTAAACTTTTTGCCTCTTCTAACCTTCCTAGACATAAAGCTATGACCTAAGCTTTCAAAGTAGGATCCCCCTGACGTAAGATCTTGGTAAATACCTGGGATCCCTACTTCTCCAATTGAGAGTTAACAAGCCAATGTTCAATGAGATCATAGAAAAGATGAAGAGTAGACTCTCAGGGTGGAAAACTAGAAATCTATCTCTTGCTGGCAGTACCACTCTCATTCAATCTGTGACCTCAATTATTCCCAGTTACAACATGCAAACTATGGAACTTCGTAGGAGCCTTTGTAATGATATTGACAGATTGAACATAAATTTTCTCTAGAGGGACACTGATAGCAGGAAGAAAGTTCATTTGGTGTGTTGGGATAATGTGTGTAAAAGAAAAGTTGAAGGGGGACTAGGTATTAGAAAAGCTAAAGATGACAATGCATCCCTTCTCATTAAACTGGGATGGAAAATTCTTAGTGAGAAAGACAAACTTTGGTGCTAAGTACTACAGTCTAAATATCTTATACTTAATTGGCCCATAAGGAAAAGATCATCTCATACTTAAGAATAACACCCAATCATTAGTCTAGTAAGGAAAAGATCATCTAAATATTTTCTCTAGGTTTTTTTTTTTTATTTATTTAAATACAAAATAGGACTTCCAACTGTTGTCATACTACCAATTTCCACCTATAATTCACTGCCACTATGTTGGTTGAAGGATTTGGAAAAGGAAAAGTGTGTCAGCGTAGAGGATTCATTTTTTTGATACATCTATTAAAGAATTGTGTGTTGTATAATCTAAAACCACAATAATATTCATTTGATATCAGTATCTAATCAATTGATTTGTCATAAAAAGTTTAGAAACACCCACTTCATTCTCATTAGTTTTTTTCATAAGTTTCAGGACAACTCACACATATGCATCAAATAGATGAAAACAAAGTTTGGGCATAAATCATCAACAAACCAAAAAAAGGCCAGTAGAAATAATACCACACCATATGTCAAAGATTCGTTTAATTTAAGAAGAATCCATCTCATGTTTAACAACTAAAGCAGTAGAATAGAAATAAGCCATCAAAATTCAAACTTTAACACAAATCCATAACCTTCTGCACTAAAACAAAAACACAAACAGTAATTCAAAGTTGAAATCAAAGGATTAATCACCACCAGACTTCTGATAAACATAGGTGAAGCCACACTTGCCACAATAGTGCCGATCAAAATGATTCACCATGAAAGTCCTAGCACCGTACTCCCCATTAAGGCTAGGTTGGGGCTCATCCTTAAAATATCAATATCGCATATTTAAAAATCAATGATGGACTGCAACAAGTACACATATTCAATCCCATTTAGGTAATAACCTACATGTTTGGTGTTTAGAGCAATTTTAATTTATTTTTAAAATTGAATACGAATCTGGCTTCAAATCTGGCAGAAAATCTGTCTTAAAATTTGTCTCCAAATCTGTCTCCCAATCTGTCCAGCAATTTGTTTAAAAATCTGTTCATGGAAATTTGTCTGTTTGGTGCATAAAGTGTCATTGATTTATACATTGATGTGTTAACAGGTAGCAAAAGATGGAGAGTTGGATTTCCCAAAGTTCTATGAGGACAGCCACACTTCAAAGAAAACGAATGACTGGATCCATCCGAAATGCCGTGAGCTGCATGTAAGTATGTGACAAGGAAATATATGTATTCAATATTTTCTTGTACTTAGTACCCAATAATACATATATGTTGCCAAAGTTTTTTAACCCTTATTTATTTGAAATGACAGCAAGAGATGGTCAATGTACAAGCGGCTGCCATCGAGTCGGGGACGCCATTGACACAAGAGGATATTTCAAGGCAAGTGCTTGGACAGAAGAAAAGGTACTTGCTTGGATTTGGGAGTGGCCCACAACCGTCTACCATATTTGCAACACGAGCACACGATAAGGACATGGAGGCAATGCGAGCTGAGGTGGAGGCACTTCGTGAGGAGCGGCAAAAGGATCATGACGAGTTAATGAAAGAGCGAGAGGAGCGCGAGAGATGTTACAATGAGTTGTTGAAAGAACGAGAGGAGCGCATTCAATTATCCAATGAGATGTTGAAAGAGTGGGAGGAGGGACAAAAGGCAAGGGACGAGACAAATACAAAGGTCGAGCATCTCAATAACGTAGTCGCCAAACTGTCACAACTCTTGGGAATCTAAGTTGGGCATCCGACGTTTGTTTTTTGGTAAGAACAATTTCATTAATGTCACACTTACTTTGTTTAAATATGTTCGCTTGAAGAGTTGAAAATGTCATCAATTTGTGAGTTATTTGGGGTTAATGATTTCTTGTGTAGTTACTAGAGTTTGGTATTGAGTTTTCTTAACAATGAACTTGTATTTAAAATATGTACTTGATTAAGATTAACTATAGTAGAAACATGTTAAAAAAACATAGCGAATTTCAATCTTCGTTTACAGTAACATGTAAACTTCAACAGTGGTATTTTGAATAGTAACTCGAATATGTGTTTAAAAGTAATAGTAACCTTCCCGGTGACAAAAGTGACACGTTGGGACAGACGGTACGTAAATAGGACACATACGTTGGGAGTTAGAGTTGAAAAAGTCATAAACTTAGACGAAAAAAGGGGTTCGGGGGGCGAAAATGCGAAATAGCCCCCGAAACACTATTTTCTCATAACGGGAAGCTTCCCGGTGATAAATGTGACATGTAGGGACAGACGGTATGTAAATAGCACGCCTACGTTGGGAATTAGAGTTGAAAATGTCATAAACTTAGTCGGAAAAAGGGGTTCGGGGGGCGAAAATGCAAAGCATCCCCCAAAACACTGTTTTCTGATAACGGGAAGCTTCCCGGTGATAAATGTGACATGTAGGGACAGACGGTACGTAAATAGCACGCCTACGTTGGGAATTAGAGTTGAAAATGTCATAAACTTAGTCGAAAATAGGGGTTCGAGGGGCGAAAATGCAAAGCAGCCCCCAAAATTTTATTTTCTGGTAACGGGAAGCTTCCCGGTGATAAATGTGACATGTAGGGACAGACGGTACGTAAATAGCACGCCTACTATAGCGATCCCGGGTTTACCCTTGTTGTATAGTGATCCGGACATGTGTCCGTGGATGTTGGTAGTTGTTTATTATCTTGTTTACATCCTTTCTTACTTTGTATTTGAGTTATAGGATGTGTTGGGCGGATTTGTTTCAGGTTGGTTGAGTTTAGAAACCAAAACTAGTTGCCCAGATTTTTGGCCTGTACGCTCGAGCGGAGGTGTTGGCGCTCGAGCGGATAATACACCCATCCAGTATTTGTTGTGCAGTGTTGTACGCTCGAGCGTGGAGTTGGCCGCTCGAGCGAATCTGTGTGAGTGGCCGCTCGAGCGTAGGGTTGGGAGCTCGAGCGGAGGCCTGGTTCTGCAAAAGTGCTGGGCGAGTGCATTCTGCGCTCGAGCGGGAGGTTGGCCGCTCGAGCGGAAGTCTGTGAGTGGCCGCTCGAGCGGGGTGTTTTACGCTCGAGCGGAGACCTGGGTTAAAGTCCCGAAATTGTGACTTTTCAAATCACTTTTTCACTTTCTCTTCTCTCTCTTACTTTTCCAAAATCACCATTGTTGAGCCTCTCACTCTAGACTCTACCTTCTCTCTAGGTTTTGATCTAGTAGGAGTGATTTACTCACCTTTGGCCTTTACAAAAAAGTCGTTGATCGTCGAGGGCTTCATTTTAATCTGAAAATCTCGGGTTTTGGAGCACGTTGGGTTTTGTCGTCTTCTCCTTTGGAACTCCGAATTTGAGGTAGGGATAACCTACTCCTCTCTATGGGTTTTGTCTTTAAATTTTGGTATTTTGAGATGTTGGGCTTGGTTTGGTAATTTTGTGAAAGTTTGGGGCTTTTGTGTAATTTTACAAAAGTTGGGGTTTTATTCATAATAAACCTAGATGCATGTTTGGCATAGAAAAATGGAATGATTGTTGAATCATTGATGAAAATGGGACCTAAGGGTTGAAATGGTAATTATGGAAAATGGCCTAATTACATTGTTTAATTAATTGGGATAATTAATTGGTGAGAAATGAGGAAATGAAATGTTGATTGAATATCCATTTGTGCATTTATTTTCTGTTTTAGAAATAACTGCTTTGGGCTATCGGTGGAGGATAGTCGAGATTGTTGTAGACAATGCATGATGATTAGGTAAACGAAAACTAATCAATGGAATGTGTCATGGAACTTGACGGTTGACAGAATACATTAATTGTGTGTATTGTGTGATTGTATATAGAACCAATGTGTTTATATACGTTATGTGTAGAGGAGGAGATAGGGGATGTACTCCGCGGTTTAGGGGAAGATAGGGGATGTACCTCTAAACCGGATAGGTATTGGGAGGAGATAGGGGATGAACTCCGTAGACAGAGCTCATATGCTTGTCTAGAGAAGTGAAGATAGAGCTCATATGCTTATCTTTGTGAAGTGTGGATACAGCTTGTATGCTTATCTGTGGATATTGTTGATATACATATCTGTTGTAGAGTGTGGATACAGCTTGTATGCTTATCTGTGGATATTGTTGATATACATATCTGTTGAGAATGTGGATATAGCTTTTATGCTTATCTGAATGTGAGATATAGTTTTTATACATATCTGTGGAAATGATGATAGAGCTTGTATGCTTATCTGTTGAAAAAGGGAAAATGAAATGTAATTGGGACTTGTAAGTCGTTGACATAAATACGTAATTTATGTGATTGTATCAGTGTTGACCAACTATCAATTGCTAATGTTTTAGTCATTGTCCATGGTTGGTTTAGTGTATTTCTACTGGGCTGTGGCTCACCCTATATGGGAATATCATTTTCAGGTGCAGGAAGCATGCCACCTCCAAGGACATAGCTGGGAGGCTAGTGGCGGGCATAGTTTTGTCGTTTTACTTTCGATGTATTACATGTAATTTCAAGCCAAGGGCTTAATGTGTAAACGAGTTAGAACTCTTTGTTGTAACCAAGTGTTAACTTGGAAAGCTGTAAACCCGTAGGGCATTTTGTTATGAGGTTAACATGTAATACTTATGTCTTGGAATTCTAATGAATGAAAGGAATGCAGTTAGTTTAAATGTAAATGCATGTCTTATCTGATGGGTTTATTGTTATTATTTTGAGGGCGTGACAACTTGGTATCAGAGCGTACCGGGTTCGAATACTTTGGGTACGTGGGAAGTGATTAGGATCACAATGGGTTTGTCTCGCTTGATAGAGACGTAGATGTAGTACCATATGCTAAGTGTTTATTTGATAACATGCTTATGTGACTATGTGGGTATGGGATTTAATTTCTAGGATGTTGATTGGATCCTTGAGTTTCTGGGAGTCTTGTTGGAAAAGCACTTGATCAACGCTGTTTCTAACCGGAACTCTAGTAACGTCTCGGGACTATCATTATCCGGAAATGAAATTCGTAAGTGCTTATGTGTTTATGTGCTTATGTGGAGTGAATTACACTTGTCCATGCATTAGGACGTGAGTGTTTAGTTTCGGCACACCTATGAATGTGCTAACGTTCTGTGTTGCCTTTATTAGGATGTCAGGACGAGGAAGAGGTGCTAGGCGTGGTAGACCTACGAGGCAGGAAGTACCGTTACAGGGTGAGATTCCGGCAGTGCAGGAGGGAGTTGGGCAGGCCAATGTGGCCGAGCCAGTAGGTCAGCAGGCTATGGGTGCCTTGGCCAGAGAGATAGCAGGAGCTTTGGGTATTCTTAGAGCTGGGAATCAGGCAGCTGAGACAGGGCCTTCCTTCTTGAAGAGGGAGTTCTTCCGGTGTAATCCGGACGAGTTTATCGGGGATCCTAAAGAGCCGCTTAAGGCAGATGAATGGCTCGAACAGACAACGAAGACGTTTGAGATGCTTGGCATCGAGGACGGAGCACTGAAAGTGACCTTGGCATCCTTCCAACTGAAGGGAGATGCGGGTCAATGGTGGAAGTACGAGAAAGCTCGTGTTGGTGGTACTTGGGAGGCGTTTGTGAATGCTTTTCAGGAGAGGTTTTTATCAGCAGCAGCTAGGGAGAAGCTGAGGGATCAGTTTAGCCGGCTTAATCAGCAGAGCTTGTCAGTGGCCGAGTTTGAGGCTACTTTTACCAGTCTGTCTAGGTTTGCACCTGAACTGGTGGCGTCTGAGGAACGCCGTTGCTATGAGTTTGAGCGGAAGTTGAGGCGGGGCCTCAAGTTGAGAGTTGGTGGGTCTTATATTCGAGAGTATAGACACCTAGTGGATGCTGCAGCTCATATGGAGCTTATGATGCAGGAGGAAGATGAGGGTCAGAGAGGCTCCAAGAGGAGCCAGGATAGTCAGGGTGATGGCAGGAGACAGAAGGGTTATAACCCTCAGCAGTCTCAGGGTGCAGTCTCTAGATCGACCTTTCCAGTGCCGAGTGTAGGCTCGGGGAGAGGCAGTCAGGGGGAATTCACTTGTTACAAGTGTGGCCAGCTGGGTCACAAGGTTTCTGTTTGCCCGCAGAAGGGTGGGGGTCAGAAAGCTGCTTCTTCTTCAGCTAGACCGCAGAGTCAGAGTTTGGGCAGGGGGCAGCTCTTGACTTGTTATCAGTGTGGACAACCTGGGCACATGAAGAGGTTTTGCCCACAGTTGAGTGCCACTTCGGGAGCGTCTGGTTCTAGGCAGACGCAGGGTTTTCAGCCAGCTCAGTCTGTGCAGGCCTCGAGGGCCAATCCGGGAGCTTCGTCATCCCAGTCTGTGCAGCAGTCTTTTGCTCCGAGAGGTGAGCAGGTAGACCAGGGGCCTACGGGGCGCGTGTATGCTGTTACCGCGCAGGACTTAGTACCGGCTCCATCAGTAGTGAGAGGTACTTTTCTGTTTTGCAACTCAGTTGCTAATGTGTTGATAGACACGGGTGCATCTCATTCTTTTGTATCTGCTGCATTTGCATCTGTTTTGGAATTGGAGTTAGCACAGTTAGCATCTCCTATTTGTGTGGTATCGCCTTTGGGTGGTGAGTTGATTTTGAAACAGGGTGTTAGAGGTTGTGATATAGAGGTCGCCGACTATAGGCTTCCTTTTCCGTTTGTTGTCATGCCCATGAAGGGTTTTGATGTTATTTTGGGTATGGACTGGTTATCGTCATACCGGGCTGTTATTGATTGCTACCGCCAGAGGGTTACATTATGTACCTTGAGCGGGGAGTGGTTCCATTTCTTGGGAGACCGGGTTGGTAGTGTTTTGCCACCGGGGTATGATTCGCGAGGGCGAAGTGAGCTTAGTAGTCTACTTGCTAGCTTTGAGAGTGGTGAGAGTGGTGAGACCCAGCATGTATTGCCGAGGGTGGTTTGTGAGTATTCGGATGTTTTTCCCGAAGATCTTGTTAGTTTGCCACCTCACCGAGAGATAGAGTTCTCTATTGATTTAGTGCCTGGTACGGCGCCGATTTCTATGGCACCTTACCGTTTTGCTCCAGCAGAGTTGGTTGAGTTGAAAGTTCAGCTCCAGGAATTGCTCGATAAGGGCTTTGTTCGCCCTAGTGTTTCACCGTGGGGAGCACCGGCCCTCTTTGTTAAAAAGAAAGATGGTACCTTGAGATTGTGTATAGACTACCGGAAGTTGAATCGGGCTACGATTAAGAATAAATATCCTATGCCCCGTATAGATGATTTGTTTGACCAGTTGAAGGGTTCTCGTTGTTTCTCTAAGATAGACTTGAGATCGGGTTACCATCAGTTGAGGGTCAGGGAGGAAGATGTTCCTAAGACGGCATTCCGTACGCGGTATGGCCATTATGAGTTTTTGGTGATGCCATTCGGACTTACCAATGCACCGGCAGTCTTTATGGACTTGATGAACCGGATTTTCCGGGAGTTCTTAGACCGATTTGTGGTTGTTTTCGTGGACGATATCCTTATCTATTCGTCTTCTGAGGAGGAGCACGAGGCACACTTGAGAGTGGTGCTTGAGTTACTTAGAGCCCATAGGCTGTATGCCAAGTTTGGGAAGTGTGAGTTCTGGCTGGGGGAAGTCAAATTCTTAGGCCACGTGGTATCCGGGGAAGGGGTGTCTGTTGATACATCCAAGGTTGAGGCAGTGCAAGATTGGGCACAGCCTAAGAGTGTGTTTGAGATCCGCAGTTTTCTGGGATTGGCTGGGTATTACCGTTGGTTTGTGAAAGATTTCTCCAGGTTAGCGTCACCGTTGACTAGGCTGACTCAGAAAGGAGTCAAGTTTGTGTGGAATGAGACTTGTGAAAAGTCGTTCCAAGAGTTGAAAATTAGATTGACCACCGCTCTGGTGTTGATTATTCCGGAGAGAGGGTTGGGTTATGCGGTTTATTGTGATGCTTCACGAGAGGGTTTGGGTTGTGTGTTGATGCAAGAGGGAAAAGTGGTAGCTTATGGCTCACGTCAGTTGAAAATACACGAGAAGAATTATCCCACACACGACCTAGAGTTAGCAGCAGTGATCTTTGCCTTGAAAATCTGGAGGCACTACCTTTATGGTGAGAAGTTCGAGGTATTCTCGGATCACAAGAGTTTGAAGTATCTGTTTACACAGAGAGACTTGAATCTGAGGCAGAGGAGATGGATGGAGTTCATCGAGGATTATGATTTTGAGTTGCATTATCATCCGGGAAAGGCCAATGTTGTGGCCGATGCCCTTAGTAGGAAAACCATTAGTGATGTAGCTTGTATAGCCATCCGGGAATGGGAGATGTTGGGAGCACTTGGCGAGTTTGATTTGCTACTGGGCGAATCTGTCGAGGCTGCGGCCTTGTTTTCTGTTGTTGCGTAGCCTACACTTGTGATTAGAGTGTTAGAGGCACAGAGAGGTGACCTTGAGGTAGAATCCCTCCGAGAGAAGATCTCCAGTGGGAAGGTTGAGAAGGGTTTGACGGTGTATCCCGACCTGAGTGTGAGATACCGAAACCGTTTGTTTGTACCGGAGTCTTGCCGAGAGGAAGTACTCCGAGAGTTTCACCATTCGCGCCTTGCGGTGCATCCGGGAGGTACTAAGATGTATCAGGATTTGGGTCGCCAGTTTTGGTGGCGGGGTATGAAGAGAGATGTGGCTGTTTTCGTATCGAAGTGCCTTACTTGCCAGCAAGTGAAGGCCGAGCATCAGAGGCCAGCGGGTTTGTTGCAACCCTTGCCTATTGCCGAGTGGAAGTGGGAGCATGTCACTATGGACTTCGTTGTAGGTCTTCCGAGGACTCAGCGGGGTAGTGATGCTATTTGGGTGGTTGTAGACCGGTTGACTAAGTCGGCGCACTTTATTCCTATGCGCGTGAGAGATTCGGTAGATCATCTTGCCGACCTGTATATTCGGGACGTAGTGAGATTGCACGGGGTCCCAGTGACGATCGTCTCAGATAGAGATCCTCGTTTTACTGCTAGGTTGTGGCAGAGTTTGCAGAGTGCCTTGGGCACTAAGTTGACCTTTAGTACGGCTTATCATCCTCAGACTGACGGGCAGTCCGAGCGTACGATTCAGATCCTCGAGGATATGCTTCGGGGTTGTGTCCTAGATTTTAGTGGGACGTGGGAGAGGCACTTGCCATTGGTAGAGTTTGCCTACAACAACAGTTTTCAGTCTAGCATCGGTATGGCACCGTTTGAGGCCTTGTATGGCCGACCGTGTAGGTCTCCAGTGTGTTGGGCTGAGGTGGGTGATGCACCTTTGTTGGGTCCGGAGTTGGTTAGGGAGACGACGGAGAAAGTTGAGCTTATCCGTAGGAGGCTTGTTACAGCCCAGAGTCGACAAAAGAGTTATGCCGACCGTAGGAGGAGGCCTTTGGCGTTTGAGGTAGGTGATCATGTCTTTCTGAAAATATCACCTAGGCGAGGCCTGATGAGGTTTGGGAAGAGTGGGAAATTATCCCCTCGGTTTATTGGTCCTTTTGAGATCCTTGAGAAGATAGGTGAGGTTGCTTATCGGTTAGCCTTACCGCCGCAGTTGTCCGGAGTGCATGACGTGTTTCATGTGAGTATGCTTCGGAAGTATGAGCCAGATCCATCACATGTGCTGGATTGGAGCGATTTAGAGGTAGATGAGGATGCCTCGTATGAGGAGAGACCGGTTCGGGTCTTGGATAGGCGGGATCAGGTCCTGCGTGGTAAGACCGTTCCTTTGGTGAAAGTCTTGTGGAAACATCACGGAGTGGAGGAAGCCACTTGGGAACGTGAGTTGGAAATCCGTGAGAAATATCCGGACTTGTTTGTTGATGTGTGATCTTGTATTTGAATTTTACATTTTGTTGAACTTAAGAGCTTTTATATATGTCTTAAGTTGTGAAACATTGAGAATGTTTTGATTATTGGTAGTATGTTTTGGAACTTGCCTCATATGGAAGTTGAATGTAACATTATATCTGTTGAATATATTGTTGACATTGGAAAGTTAGTGCATAATGTTGGTGCATGTTGAAAATACATATGTTGTTTACATATTGTGATATGTCTCTATTTAAAGGGATGGGATGACCGGTAATGGGTCGAATTGTTGAATGTTAAATTGTAACATTGTCTAAAATGAAGGAAAACTTGTTTTTTTTTTTGAAAACTTGTGTTTAATTTCGGGGACGAAATTCTTTAAGGGGGGGAGGTTATAGCGATCCCGGGTTTACCCTTGTTGTATAGTGATCCGGACATGTGTCCGTGGATGTTGGTAGTTGTTTATTATCTTGTTTACATCCTTTCTTACTTTGTATTTGAGTTATAGGATGTGTTGGGCGGATTTGTTTCAGGTTGGTTGAGTTTAGAAACCAAAACTAGTTGCCCAGATTTTTGGCCTGTACGCTCGAGCGGAGGTGTTGGCGCTCGAGCGGATAATACACCCATCCAGTATTTGTTGTGCAGTGTTGTACGCTCGAGCGTGGAGTTGGCCGCTCGAGCGAATCTGTGTGAGTGGCCGCTCGAGCGTAGGGTTGGGAGCTCGAGCGAAGGCCTGGTTCTGCAAAAGTGCTGGGCGAGTGCATTCTGCGCTCGAACGGGAGGTTGGCCGCTCGAGCGGAAGTCTGTGAGTGGCCGCTCGAGCGGGGTGTTTTACGCTCGAGCGGAGACCTGGGTTAAAGTCCCGAAATTGTGACTTTTCAAATCACTTTTTCACTTTCTCTTCTCTCTCTTACTTTTCCAAAATCACCATTGTTGAGCCTCTCACTCTAGACTCTACCTTCTCTCTAGGTTTTGATCTAGTAGGAGTGATTTACTCACCTTTGGCCTTTACAAAAAAGTCGTTGATCGTCGAGGGATTCATTTTAATCTGAAAATCTCGGGTTTTGGAGCACGTTGGGTTTTGTCGTCTTCTCCTTTGGAACTCCGAATTTGAGGTAGGGATAACCTACTCCTCTCTATGGGTTTTGTCTTTAAATTTTGGTATTTTGAGATGTTGGGCTTGGTTTGGTAATTTTGTGAAAGTTTGGGGCTTTTGTGTAATTTTACAAAAGTTGGGGTTTTATTCATAATAAACCTAGATGCATGTTTGGCATAGAAAAATGGAATGATTGTTGAATCATTGATGAAAATGGGACCTAAGGGTTGAAATGGTAATTATGGAAAATGGCCTAATTACATTGTTTAATTAATTGGGATAATTAATTGGTGAGAAATGAGGAAATGAAATGTTGATTGAATATCCATTTGTGCATTTATTTTCTGTTTTAGAAATAACTGCTTTGGGCTATCGGTGGAGGATAGTCGAGATTGTTGTAGACAATGCATGATGATTAGGTAAACGAAAACTAATCAATGGAATGTGTCATGGAACTTGACGGTTGACAGAATACATTAATTGTGTGTATTGTGTGATTGTATATAGAACCAATGTGTTTATATACGTTATGTGTAGAGGAGGAGATAGGGGATGTACTCCGCGGTTTAGGGGAAGATAGGGGATGTACCTCTAAACCGGATAGGTATTGGGAGAAGATAGGGGATGAACTCCGTAGACAGAGCTCATATGCTTGTCTAGAGAAGTGAAGATAGAGCTCATATGCTTATCTTTGTGAAGTGTGGATACAGCTTGTATGCTTATCTGTGGATATTGTTGATATACATATCTGTTGTAGAGTGTGGATACAGCTTGTATGCTTATCTGTGGATATTGTTGATATACATATCTGTTGAGAATGTGGATATAGCTTTTATGCTTATCTGAATGTGAGATATAGTTTTTATACATATCTGTGGAAATGATGATAGAGCTTGTATGCTTATCTGTTGAAAAAGGGAAAATGAAATGTAATTGGGACTTGTAAGTCGTTGACATAAATACGTAATTTATGTGATTGTATCAGTGTTGACCAACTATCAATTGCTAATGTTTTAGTCATTGTCCATGGTTGGTTTAGTGTATTTCTACTGGGCTGTGGCTCACCCTATATGGGAATATCATTTTCAGGTGCAGGAAGCATGCCACCTCCAAGGACATAGCTGGGAGGCTAGTGGCGGGCATAGTTTTGTCGTTTTACTTTCGATGTATTACATGTAATTTCAAGCCAAGGGCTTAATGTGTAAACGAGTTAGAACTCTTTGTTGTAACCAAGTGTTAACTTGGAAAGCTGTAAGCCCGTAGGGCATTTTGTTATGAGGTTAACATGTAATACTTATGTCTTGGAATTCTAATGAATGAAAGGAATGCAGTTAGTTTAAATGTAAATGCATGTCTTATCTGATGGGTTTATTGTTATTATTTTGAGGGCGTGACACCTACGTTGGGAATTAGAGTTCAAAATGTCATAAACTTAGTCGAAAATAGTGGTTCGAGGGGCGAAAATGCAAAGCAGCCCCCAAAATTTTATTTTCTGGTAACGGGAAGCTTCCCGGTGATAAATGTGACATCTATGGACAGACGGTACATAAATAGGACAGCTACTTTGGGAATTAGAGTTGAAAATGTCATAAACTTTGTCGAAAAAAGGGGTTCGGGGGCCGAAAATGCAAAACAGCCCCCGAGCCACTGTTTTTCCGTAATAGGAAGGTTCCCGATGATAAATGTGACATGTAGGTGTCCACAATACGTAAGTAGGACAAGAACTAAATGTGACGAATGATATATCCTGTTGACGTAGTCCTTTGGAAATTGGAACAAAGGATTTGTAAAGTTCAGCTAAGGTTTAGGCGCAATTGTGTATTTGATAAGTTTAACTATCACCACTACAAAATGTGCAACAGTTGAACAATAGATAGTTCATATACATAACATGGCCTCAAGATTTGGCTGAAGGGAGGATAATTCCTTAGCAACAGAATAGGGAACTTAGGACTAAAGAAGCTAAGTATTGAAGGTACGTATCAAAATTAGATAGTGTAATGGAAGAATAGTTAAGCATAATCTTATATAGCTCGTCCCCATAAGCCTATAAAGAACCCAAGGCATTACTCATTCACAAACAGAAGCATATCTACATCTATAAACCCACTAATTAGTTTATTCTTTAAGGAAAGTGTTTCCAAAATTTCAATGATTATATTGAGAAAATTAGAATCTTTTATGAAGAAAAAGACCATATTAATTTCCATCCGTGGAGGTCAGAAAAACACTGAACTAACGTAACTGGAAGCTTCGTGGAGGTCACAAAAGCATAAGCATAGTGAGTTTTATGGATACCAGACAAACTGTAATGATGGGTTTTCTTACATTTTTATACCAAATAATTTTTGGATTAAATGGTAAGTACACCCAAAATTTTGGTAATTTCATAATACCTACACAATTTACTTTCACATTTAAGTACTAAAATTTACTTCGATAGATTTAGAGATAAAAAAGCTAGAACAAGAACTCGTGATGGGTTCATGTTTGGATGTCTTGCATTAGTTAATAGATATCACTGTCTTTGTCTTTTAATGTTTGAAATTATTACGATATATATATGTCGTCCAGAAGTGCCATTACATGCACCGAACTAATGATTTTTTCCCCCTTTTTTGCAGATGTTTTTGGACATACAAATGTGGATATGTTTTTGTTGACAAGTACGGGAGGGCATTTTGTTCATATCTCTATCCGTATATATAGTGGTTTGTAAAAAATTTTTTGGTGGTAGCAATTAACATAGCACGTGGTACATAATATAATTTTTGTTGTGGTACAAAAGTTGTAGGTGCACAAAGAATTTGGTTATTCCAGTATTATGTATTGAATTAAATTATTGACGTGGGCTTACACTTGGTTCTTATGAAATTTGTAATATATATATATAAGTGGATGTTCAATATTAATTTTTTGGATGGTTGGAACTGAAATGTGTGTAATTGTTATTGAATGCTTCATAACATATTTACTGTTGATGGATACAGGAATGCTGATTAATAATGGATACAGGTGCACCAAATATTTTAATTAAAAAAAAAATGTTAACATATTTGGCCACCAAATATTTTGGTAGCTAAATATGTAATCAAATGTTTTGGTGACTAAGAATTTAGTAGCAAAAACATAACCCATTAATTTTTTGTGACCAAATAATTAGTAGCTAAAACAATTGAGAAAGAGATAAAGAAAGTATTGGCTACTAAATGTTTTAGTCACGGAAAAAATATGGTGTCATTTGGCGACTAAAACGTTTGGTGGCAAAAAATGAAGAAGTAAATGTGAGCAGGCTTTTGGCTACAAAACTTTTAGTGGGCAAAAGTAACAATGACAAAAATTGCTTAGTCACTAAAAATATGTATTCTATTGGTGACAAAAATGTTTGGTCTATAATAGTTATTCTTAAATTATGGTAGCACTTTTAGTGACTAATACTTTAGTGGCAGAAACAGACCTTTTTCCGACTAAACTCAAAGTAGTAGCCAAATATGCACTTTCGGCGACCAATTTTTTTGTAGCTAAAAGTGAATCTTCCCCGACCACCACAGGTTGGTAGCCAAAAAGCCTAATTCTGCGACCAATTCTTTAGTGGCAGAAACACACCTTTTGCCGACTAAACTCAAAGTCGTAGCCAAATGGTGATTATCGGCGACCAATTATTTTAGTAGGGGAAACATACCTTTTGGCGACTAAAGCCAATTTAGTAGCCAAATGTGTACACTTTCGGCGACCAAACAGATTTTAGTCGCCAATACTATCGCCGACAGGGTAAAGGCGACGAGCTTAGCGACGAAAAATTTTGGTCGCTAATTCATTTTGGCGACTAAATAAGTGACTTTTGGCGACCAATATTTTGGTAGCCAAAAGTGACATTTCTTGTAGTGTAAATCTGCACAAGCGGAATCTGAATTTCCACATAAGCGGATTTTGCGAGAAAGCCATTTTTCCCTGAGTTGATCTGTACGAGCGATTTTAAAATCTGCATGAGCAGATTTTGTGCGTCCAGACATCGATTTTTGTGCTCTTTTCACTCAAATCAGATCCCACTCTCTTTTTGACCATTTTTCATCACTCTCTCTCTCTAACTTTTGTTTTCTTTCCCTTCTCTCTAAACTCTCACCAAATTTCACATTCTCTTCGATCTACAAAGATCAAACGAGATTTTGATACTAGTTCTTTATACAAAAATGATGAGCGTCTTGAGGGCTACATTTTGATTGGTGGAGACCAAATTATGACAAAGTGGATTTTTAGGGTTTTCTCCAAGTGGAGATCAAATCTACGATTTTTTTTTTTAATTTTTATCCAAGTGAATAATTGTATTCATGAAGAATTACTACTTGTTGAATCAAATTTAAATATTTTGAATTGAATCATAAAAATGAGATGGTAGTAATTGAATGGATTTTAATTATGAGTTTTGAAAACGGTGTGAATTAGAAGTTCAATTAATTGGAGTTGAAAGATGAAAGTTAAGTAACATATAAATGTTGATAAATCTAAATCAAGAGGATGAAATTGAATTAATGGGCTTGGCCCTTGTTGTTTATGAGGATGTGTCATTGGCCATCGGTAGAGGATAGTATTGATGTTATTGAATAAATTGTCAAATTTGGAATAATGTGCAAATTGTTCTGTTGAATGAAAGTGCACATTGATATAGGTTCCTCTCCCCTCTGGATTTGTGTCCGGTAAAGTTTGGCACTTTGACATGGGTTCCTCTTGCCTCCAGTTCACGCTTGGTAAAATGTAAATGGGTTTCTCTTCCCTCTGGTTTGTGCTGGGTAAAGTGTGAACGGGTTCCTCTCCCCTTTGACTCGAGGTTCGATAAAGTTTGGCCCTTTGAAATAGGTTCCTCTCCCCTCCAGCTCGTGCCCAGTAAAGTGGGTTGTGGTGGTTATAGCTTGATGAAGCCGGGGTCCATTATGTTAATTACACATAGTTTATGTTTGTACTTATGTTGTGATGAAAAGAGATGTATTATTAGCTTTTCATGCTTGTGACCAGTAAAATATGGTAATGTGTATTGATGCATTTATTGTTGCTTATATATACATGTATTTGTGAACGTTCATTTTACATTTGTGCTTAAGGCCATAATATGTAGTAATTTTCCTTATAGTCATAATAAGTTGGAATGTAGGACGAGTATATTGTTTAGATCAATCTTAGGAGATTGTGATAATGTGATGAATGGTTGAGATTTCTTTAAATGCAAATGAAAAGTTTTGAAAGGTAAGAACTGGTGTTTGCTTCTTGTTATGTTAAATAGGATCTTTTGGAAAATTGTACCTATATAAGTATATTTTGAAGTATGAAATGTCACATTACCTACATGTATATATGCGGAGCATTTATGATCATAGCTATCGATATGTTGCTATTGTTTAGGATAATTGGGATTCCTACTGACCTTTGTGTTCATTCCACGTTGCTAATCATTTTTCAGGTATGGAGTGAAGAGTTACTCGAGAGTTGAAGTCTATTAATTGTTAGCCATGGGGCCCCTTAAATGCAGGCAAAATGCCAATGTGTTGTAAAAAGGGTTAATCCATTTTATATATTTCATTATTTTGTAATTGATGATGTAACGCCTATGGGCGTGTATTGTATTTCATTACATGTACACGAGAGAGAATATTGTAATTTATTCCTTCATAAATATCTTTGATGTTTATCATTATTGAAATGAACTGATTTAAAGGAAAAATTAACTTTATCCGAGTAATAAAAGTTAGAGCGTTATAGAAACGAGCTAATGGTCTACAGTGATTTCGAACTTGTAGTCAATTAAGTTTCTAGAGAATATGAAGCAAAGGATGATAGGATGGCTAAATACCAGGTACTGGTAAGACAAGAAATCAAGAAGTTTGAAGCGATAACGGTGGAACAAATTGGCCGCAAAGAAAACAACAAGGCAGACGAGTTAGCTGGGTTGGCCTCCATGGCAGACATGTCAAGACCTAATCCTTTATTAATAGAATTCTTACCATGGCCCAGCATTGAAGAGCTTGAAGAAATTGAAGTACTCTATGCCGAACTAGGACCTTCCTGGATGGATTCCATAATTGTCTTTTTGAGAGATAGAAGTTTGCCCACCGAAAAGAAAGAAGCTAACAAGATTAGGGTCAAATTAGAGTGGTCTTGTTTTTCTCCATCTGGGGCGTTGTATAAAAATTCTTTCATAGAGCCATACTTTAGTATATTCATCCCAACAAGGTTGAAGCGTTCTTGTTTGAAATTCATAAAGGCATATGTTGAGGTCACATAAGAGGGAGATCATTAGCCTACTGGTCTATTTCACAAGGATACCAGTGGCCATACATGTAGGTCGACGCACAAAAATGCATTCGAAAATGTGAGAAATGCCAGAAGTTTGCACATCAAATTCATCAATCTACTAGAGAGTCGCTCCCATCGAAAGTCCATGGCCATTTGCTTTATGGGGGTTGGACATCGTGGGGACATTGCCTGCTGCATCAGGAACATGAAGTTTTTTATCGCGGCAACGAACTACTTCACAAAATAGGTAGAGGCAGAACCTTTGGCATCAATCAAAGAAATAGGCGTGAAGGGATTTGTCTGGCAGAATGCTGTCACTAGGTTTGGAGTTCCAAAGGCCTTAATATATGATAATGGCATGCAATTTGATGGGAAGTTTTTTAGAGTGTTTCACGAAGAGCTAAAGATAGAAATTTACAACTTAACACCAGGCTACCCATAATTAAACAAGTAGGAGCTTAAAAAAAAACAATCTTAGACGGACTAAAGAAGGAAATGGGTTGAAGAACTGCCCAATGTGGTGTGGGCATACCGAACTACCCCAAGATGTTCAATTGGGGAAACACCATTCGCCTTGGCTTATGGCATGGAAGATGTCATTCCTTTGGAGATTGGAATGCCAACAATTAGAAGTGAGAACTTTGAGCTAGATTTGAACGGCGATGCAATTGCTCTAAAGCTAGATTTAGCTAAGGAAAGAAGAGAGAGAGCATTGATTCATATCACGGCATATCAGTACAAGTTGGAGAAGAAATACAACAAAATCATGCATCTAAGGCAGTTCAAGATTGGAGATTGGGTTTTGCAAAAGGTGATGGGCAACACCATTATACTTGGTGAAGACAAGTTGCGAGCAAATTGGGAAGGACCATACAAAGTAGTGGGCTTATCTGGAAAAGGGGCATACAAATTGGAAGATATGGACGGCCACACTGTTTCCAGACCTTGGAATGCTACCAACCTTAAGTTGTTTTACTTTTAGCTTTACTATTGTAACCCTTCCAAATTTTTATTAATAAGACAAGTAGATAGATTTTCATTTTTGTAATCTACAATATTTATTGTTCTCTTATTATACTCTGGTTAAGAATGGACTTAGTGACTAAGGGGCAACAAATCTTTACCGAGTTGATTTTGCTCAGTGAAACAAGTTGGAGGATTTTTCCAACTTTCTAAATCTCTGTCTAGCTGATTTTGCTTGGCGAAGTAAGTTAGGAAATTTTTCCAACTTTCTAAATCTTTACCGAGCTGATTTTTCTTGGCGAAGTAAGTTGGAAGATTTTTCTAGCTTTCTGAATCTTTGTTGAGCTGGTTTTGCTCGACAAAGCAGATTAAAGGATGTTTCCAACTGTGAGAGTCTTTGTCAAGCTGGTTTTGCCCGGCAAAATAGGTTGGAGGATGTTTCCAACCATGAAAGGCTTTGTCGAGCTAGTTTTTCTCGACAAAGCAGCTTGGAGGATGATTCTAACTTTGAAAGACTTTAACGAGCTGGTTTTGCTCTGTGAAGCAAGTTGGATGATATTTCCAACTTTGAAATTATTTGTTGAGTTGATTTTTTTCGGTAAAGCAGGTTAGAGGATGTTTCCAACTTTCAAAGCATTTGCCGAGCTGATTTTTAAGTTATTTTGCTAAGTAGATAACACAAGAACAACTACATGACGTGCATAAAGTTGGATATTTTCATTGATTTCAAAGATCATTACAAAAGACGGGGCAGCTAGCCTAGTTACAACTCCAAAAAAAAAGAAAAAAAGAAAAAAAAGAAGTGTTGTTGCGGTCAAACACTGGGATCTACTTGTTCAAGCGTGGCGCTAACCTCACCTCCAATAGTTAGGTCAGTAATTCCCTCTTTAGCCAGGTTGGTGATTCCCTCTTTAGTAATGACACCAAGCTGAGTGTCACCCGTATCATCACTTTGAGCAGCCACCTAATCCACTAGGCTTACCTTTTCTGGCACTTCTAGCAATTTTTGTTGCACGACGCTTGCTGTAGACGTCCCCGAACGCCCTGGGAGGGTGAGTCCCGTTCTGTTCATTTGGGGTCACTACAGCTCAGGACTCTTAAATTTGTCACGGTTCTTAATCTAAACCAAAGAGTCCAAATCTGGCAAATCGTTTTGAGAAAATAGATTTTTTTTGAAAGAAGTGCCAAACATGGACTGCTTTGCCAGATACAGAGTCGCCACCTAAATATTTTATTTTTGGGGAAATTTAGGAAACCCTGACTCGGTGCCAAAGGCCACGTGTCCGTCATCACCAAAGTTGCCTCGGCTCGGGAACTTGGGTACGATTGGGGAAGGTCACTTTGTGAGCACACCCGCTCGCCCGGTCAGAGACCGGCCTCTACTAACCATGATATCTATTTTTGAAAACATTGTATGTTCTTATTCCGGTTATTAGCCTAGGTTGCTATGTGATGCGCACAGCATACAAGTATAGACTGAGTCGCCTGAATTGGAACAAAACATTTCATGTTTGTTTTTTAAAAGGTGGTTTGCTACTCGCAAGTAGGCTTAAAAATGTAGATTTTGCCACCCTCGGGTGGGTTTAGAAAAGATGGTTTTGCCACTATCTAGTGGGCGTAAGACTCACAGTCAATGATTTGCTCCAATTCAAATAACCCAACCTTCACCCACAGGCATTCAGGCAGTTATATCACATAAGCAATTAGCCTCATGGTAAGCATGCTATTGATGGCAGTCACTCACATGCATGCAAGGATGCTAAAGCATAAAAACTCACCGAGTACTCCAAGCCAAAACAGAAATTACATTAGAAATCATGCATGATCTTAAGTATACAGAAATGCCTAATGCAACACATGCAAAAATGCAAACTATAGCAGGCTCGGCTATTCTAAACATGGCATATGGAATGCTACAGTTAACATGTATTCAACTTTGAAATTGAAATACAAATGCAGTTAGTATGATGCGCCAAGCCCGGTGCATGCAAAACAGATGAATGAATGCAAACATGCTATCATACTGTATGCTAATTGAAATATGCCCTAATCTAACCATCATAAGCGGATAAATAAAAGGGAGAAAGACGTGGGGTTGAAAGACATACAACACACACACGCACACTTATTACAATTACGCCCTCGCACAGAGGGTCCGAATAAATAATACAGTCCCGAATAAAAGAATAATACAGTCCCGAATAAAAGAATAGTACAGTCCAAATAATGTACAAATTCCTAATTAATTAATAAATTAACTAAGAAAACTGTAAAACTGGCGCGCGAGCCAGGGACTGCCTTGCTTCTGATGAATGATGTATATTTAGGCTGCCTCGCGCGGAAATCCACTGGGATGCCCCAATTAGCCTCTGTTTAGCAGTTATTCTTGAAAAGCGTGCCAAGTTCTGGAAAATTGCTGATTCTTCGTTTTGCTGCAACAGAGAGCAGGAAAGGGGCATAGCAATGTATTTTCACAAATATATGCATGGCTCGATCCTCGTGCCACCAATCACGCATATCGAGGCATGATGGCCGAGGAGTCGAATTATGCAACTCAATATAGAATGAATGCACATGAAAACACAACTAAAACCTAACTCCATCATGGATAATCCGGAGTGTCGGTGACTGGGGAATTGAGACACGTTCCGTCACTCAGAGTACGAAACGTCCCTTGTTTCCCGTGCTCGGGCTAACTCCTATCCCGAACACGATGCAATATGCATGATATGCATGATATGCATGAAATGCAACTAAGATACAATCCTAACATACACAATGTTATGGAATGGCATACACGCTACACAAGGTAATATACAACCGGGCATACACAATGCTGTGGATGAAATGGCATACGCAATGCAATAATGGGCTTACACCAACATGAGAGAGCCTCAGCCACACTCACATTGGAGGCCATTGGACGAAAATGAAGTGCCTCGAAACGCGTGCACACGGGCACGCAAACCGAGGCAATGGAAAATGCAATGCAATATGGCTAAAATGGCATATAGAATGCAACATGGACTTATACTAACATGAGAGAGCCTCAGCCACACTCACATAAGAGGCCGATGGATGAAAATGAAGTGCCTCGAAACGCGTGCACACGGGCACGCAAACCGTGGCAATGGCATATGCAATGCAATATGGCTAAAATGGCATATAGAATGCAACATGGACTTATAATAACATGAGAGAGCCTCAGCCACACTCACATAAGAGGCCGATGGATGAAAATGAAGTGCCTCGAAACGCGTGCACACGGGCACGCAAATCGAGGCAATGGCATATGCAATGCAATATGGCTAAAATGGCATGCAAACATGCTAATGGAATTTCAGCACTGAAATGTGGGGGAAAAACAGCCCCAAAATAAGACGAGTACACCCGATGCATGGAATAGTCCCGAAACATGAATTTTGGCACCCGAAATGGCCTATAGCTATACCAAACATGCACAATATGGACATGCGATGAATAGACAGTAGCAAGGCAGCCCCAAAATAAGCACTTTTACAGTTCAAAGCATGGCCAAAAAGCAAATAGAAACAGGGCAAAACTAGCATGCAAGAAATGACCCTAAATGTGAGATAAAGAAGCAACTCACAGCTTCTGTCCTTAAACAGATTAGGGCCCTTCAACAAAGTTGAAGAGGGGCCCAAAACATGATCTTTTATAGTTTATGGCAAACCACAAAAACCAGCACAGATATGGCTAAACCCTCATGCAAGAAACAGGCCAAAAGATGGACAAAGGGACAAGTGGTAGATGCAAAGCCCAAACATAAAAAAACTCTTCTACAACACTGAAGAGGGACCAAAAATACAGCACTTTACAGTTGATGGCCGGACCCAAAACAGTATACATACAGGCCAAAAATATCATGCAAAATATGGCCAAAAAGAGAGGTATAACACAAAGTATATAAATTATGCCTCAAACAGTGAAACACTCTCAATGAAACATGAAGAATGGGCCAAAATAAGACTGTTTCCAGCTCTGAAAATCACCCAAAAACAGAAGTACAATAGGCTAACAAATCATGCAAAAATGGGGACCAAAAGAGAGATATAATACAAAGTGTATAAAATATGCCTCAAACCATGAAAGACCCTTAATGAAACATGAAGAATGCACCAAAATAAGACTGTTTTCAGTTCTGTAAAATGACCAAAAACAGAAGCACAAGGGGCTGCCAAGTCATGCAAAAAATGGGGACCAAAAAGGGATATAAAGACAAGTGGTACATGGAGGTCCCAAACAGTGATGAGCCCTTCTTCAAAGTTGAAGAGGGGCTCAAAATAAGCCTACTTACAGTTTACATCATGCTCCAAAACAGATCACACACAAGCTAAAAATATCATGCAAGAAAATGACATTCAAGAAGGATATTGAAGCAAGTGCAAGATGGGGGGCTCAAACAGGGTTGAGCCCTTAATGAGACATGAAAATGAGCTCAAAAAAATGACCTTTTCAGTTTTGGTCAGAGCTCAAAACAGCAAGCATATATAGCTAAGAAATGTTGCAAAAATGAGCTCAAAAAGAGGGAGTTGATGCTTACCCTTGAAGACCAAACTTTGGTTGCTTCTTGGCTTGAGAAGTGTTGCTTCTTAGCTGCTGGAAAGCTCTCCAAACTGCTGGAAATGGAGTAGTGGTGGTGGTGCTTGGTGGTGATGAAGGAATGAGGTGTAGAACTTGGATGTTTTTGAAGAAAATGAGAGAGATGGAGGGAGATATGTATGTCTATGCTTGAAGCAATTTTTCTAACCCCTAATACAAATGCTAGCAGCTGGTTATATGGACCAAGGAGAGGGACAAAAGGGAGGGAAAGAATGGGGAGAAAAGACCAACTTCTCCCCCAAAAGGTGTCCCCCGGATTTAGATATTTCTGGGGGACAACAGTTATACAGCTGTAAAGTGAATATTGCAAGGATCATGGCCGGCAAGGTTTTGGGGCTGCAGGTGGCCGGCCGGCTACCTCCCATGGCCGGCCGGCCAAGGATCAAAAAGGTCAAGTGAATTAATAGCCGGCCACTAGAAATTGCTGTCCTCCCATGTGTGTACATCACAACCCTGTAGTTAAAAATTGGCAACTGTGAAACAGGGAGGGACAACAAGCCATTTTTAGGGGGGGTCAAAAGGATCAGATGGAATTACTGGCCGGCCACCAACTTTTAGGGTCCTCCCATGTGTGTACATCACAAATAAGTGGTTAAAAGTTCAAGAAAATGGCCCAAGGGTGTTCAACATTGGCTCGGAAGTGAGAAAAACAGGAGTCGGAGGGCGCCGGAGGGATATAACTGGTTGTTGAGACAATTGCTGGCCTCCCACCCTTCCATGGCCTTCTTGGTGATGAAACAGAGGTACCTGCCAAAAATGAACGAAAACCGATGCAAAACGAATGTTCGGGGGCCAAAACGCGCAGTTTGGGGTCCCGAAAATGGGCTGTTAAGCACTGAAAGTGGCATTCGGCCACGAAGTGGGTCTCTCAGACCTCAGTGTCCCTCAAAAGGGAGTAAATAAGAAGTATGCCAAAAATCAAAGCAAACGGAGATGGTTAGGCAGTCCCGAACCGAGGCACACGGCCAACGACTCCGAAAAATCGGGAACCGGGCTCCGAAATGGGCAAAATGGCCTATAGCCACAAAATGTAGCCCACGACCACTGAGAGATGGTCTACGGGACCTCTCCCTCCCCTCAGGAAAAGAAACAGAGAAAATTGAGTCTGGTTCGCAAATCGAGACAAGGCACAGAAGAGGGTTCGGAAGTCCGGAGGCAGGGCTCACGGCCGCGACTCTGGAAATTCTGAACGAGCACGACATGCAACATCACCAAGCGCTCAATCGGTGACGTCTGAGTCTTAAGGTCGGTCAAAAATGCGGTGTCTACAGTTGCCCATTTTTGACAGAACTCGGAAGTCATAAATGACGAGAGTGAATGTCAAAGCCCAGAGACGACCCGTTTTTGACAAGGCCGAAGACTTAGACAAACGTACAAGATAAACAGAGATGTGCCCGCAGGCAAGCCCGCAGGCAGGGGCAAAATGCAACTGATAATGCAAGAAGCTGAAGGTAACTTGATGATCATGCAAATGCAGCAAGCTGTAATGAAGCAAGTATTCGTAGATAGATGCAACAGTTTTAAGCAAGAATGCAAAGCAACAACTACATTTCATGCAGTTAAGAATGCGGAGAATTATTCAATCCTCGCCACGTCTCACACGGAGAAGATACGATACCTGTGCGATTCGTCTGGTCGCACCAGCCTCAAATGAACCGTACATACAATATCGTGCATGATAGTGCAAAACGAGCATGAATCAAGGTACCCGGTTGTTACGAATTAATGAGCGAGGAAAGGCGTGTTTCGGCGAAGACGACTCGATCACGGCCTCTGATCCACTTCCGGGAAAGACTACAACACATTCAAAAAGGATACACTTTGATTTCGATGAATGATGATGAGACACCTGTCAGAACTTGAAGCTGAAGTTCCGGCGGAGCAATTTCGCGACAGAAAGTGCACTTTCTTTGAACTTTTTCAGGTCCCGGGAACTCCGATCCTCCTCAAAATTTGCAGAGAGCTAGTTGAGCATGTGGGGAATATGGCCGGCTAGTTTTATGAGGGAGGGGAGGTGGCCGGCTGGTTTTCAAAAAAGGAAATAGCTGGCCGGCCGGAAAAGGTGGCCGGTCGGCCACTTGCCCAAATCCGAGGGCATTTTGGTCTTTTCACCTCCTTCCTTCATGCTTTCTCACCCAAACACTTTGAGCCTATAAATTCAGCCGAGATCTTCTCCTCTTGCTTCCCAAACCATTTTTCTCCTTCAGATCTAAGCTCCATACGCGTTTTCCAACGCCCCACACAAGTTGTTTTCGCGAAAATATTCAGTTCCAAGCACTTTGAACTGATAAAATTTTGGTTTCGGGGCTTCTTTTCTCATTTTCGCCACTTGAGGTGAGTTTGTCTCAATATTAGGAAGATTTTCTCGAGAGTTGACTTTTGTTGACTTTTTCATTTCCCGAGAGTTGACTTTTGTTGACTTTTTCCAATTTTGGCTCATTTTTGCTCCTTTTGCAGATTTTCTGAAATGGCGGGTAATTCTCCTCATGCTGGAGGTTCTCCGGGTGTCGGGGATGAGTTTGACGTCATGACTTTGCCCCCGAGGGTTCGACCCTTTATTCCTTGGAGGTATGCTCCGCCAGCACATGTCCTTCCCCGTGCCGTTTTTCGTCATTTTACTGATTTTGACGATCGAGCACCTGGGGATCTGCTTCTCCGAGAGCCAGAGCGTCACCTCTCTTATGAGGCACGAGAGGTATTTATTTAATTTTCTGCATTTTTCGTGCATTTCGTGCCTTTGCTATGCTTGAACACACAGTTTAGCTTATGACATAGTACTTCGCTTGCATCCTGAACATGTAGCTTAAACACTTGAATTTCTGAACACTCGACTCATTAATTGATTGCGAACACACGGCACACATTAGTTAAGAAGTGGACACACGACTCAAACACTGATTTATCGAACACACAGCCCGAATTTTAGGTGAACACGCAGCACACACTGACTAAGAGTAGAACACGCAGCCCAAACTCTGATTTTCTGAACACGCAGCCCAGATTTGATTGTGAACACGCAGCCCACATTTGATTGAAAGTTGAACACGCAGCCCAAACTCTAATTTTCTGAAATCTGAACACGCAGCCCAAATTTTAGGTGAACACGCAGCCCACATTGATTGAAAGTTGAACACGCAGTCCAAACTTTAAATTTTCTGAACACGCAGCCCAGATTGAAGGTGAACACGCAGCCCACATTTAACTGAAAGTTGAACACGCAGCCTAAACTCTAATTTTCTGAAATCTGAACACGCAGCCCAAATTTTAGGTGAACACGCAGCCCACATTGATTGAAAGTTGAACACGCAGCCCAAACTTTAAATTTCTGAAATCTGAACACGCAGCCCAAATTTTAGGTGGACACGCAGCCCACATTGATTGAAAGTTGAACACTCAGCCAAAACTTTAAATTTTCTGAAATCTGAACACGCAGCCCAAATTTTAAGTGAACACGCAGCCCACATGGATTGAAAGTTGAACACGCAACCCAAACTTTAAATTTTCTGAAATCTGAACACGCAGCCCAAATTTTAAGTGAACACGCAGCCCACATGGATTGAAAGTTGAACACGCAGCCCAAACTTTGAATTTTCTGAAATCTGAACACGCAACCCAAATTTGATTAGTGAACACGCAGCCCACATTGATTGAAAGTTGAACACACAGCCCAAACTTTAATTTTTTTGAAATCTGAACACGCAGCTCAGATTGAAGGTGAACACGCAGCCCACATTTAACTGAAAGTTGAACACGCAGCCCAAACTTTAAATTTTCTGAACACGCAGCCCAGATTGAAGGTGAACATGCAGCCCACATTTAACTGAAAGTTTGAACACGCAGCCCACATTTAACTGAAAGTTGAACACGCAGCCCAAACTTTAAATTTCCTGAACACGCAGCCCAGATTAGATTGTGAACACGCAGCCCACATTTAACTGAAAGTTGAACACGCAGCCCAAACTTCAAATTTTCATACAGCTTATACATCACACATTGAACACACAGCTCATTCATTCTTATACTGAAACATGTATTCATTCTGAATGCAGGTTGGTTCTCGCGGTGTACGGGGATATGGCTCCACCGCCGCGAGGGATTGGTACGTTGAGCTCCCGGAGTCTGTCCGGGATTTAGTAGACTTGGCAGGGTTCGGGGCCTTCTGCATTGGATTATCACGTTGTCCTACCAGGAGGACACTGATGGCGGCTTTGGTGGAGAGATGGTGGGACACCACCAACTCCTTTCATTTCTCTGCCACTGGGGACATGACTATGACGCCTCTGGATTTTGCTGTGTTGACCGGCCTGGACATAGGAGGTTGGTCCATCCCATATGACGAGGACATGGGCGAGTGGGAGGCCGCTTGGATATATCTACTGGGGGCTCGCCCGCCTGTTGACAGGGCTTCTGGGAGAGTCCGATACACTTGGTTCTCTTCCCACTTCCGGCGGGCGGAGATGGAGCCCGAGACTCCTGAGGAGACAGAGCAGTATGGCCGTGGTTTTCTTATGTTCCTCTTCGGGACTACTTTGTTTGCCGATAGAGGGAACACGGTTGGGCTATATCTGTTGAGCGCTCTGGTTGACCTATCACAGGTCAGTCGATACGACTGGGGTGGCGCCAGCCTGGCTACCCTTTACTTCTACATGAGCGCGACATCCCGCGGGCAGGGAGACTTACTCGGCGGCTATTGGAGAGCCTGGGAGGTACTTTCTGTCCTCTTGATTTACATTTCTGCTCCTCATTACTTGTACATTGCACACACAGCACACTTTACAGTCTGTATTTTGCCCTCAGCACTTTGTACTTACATTCTGCACTGCTTTTCTCAGTTATGGGTTTATGTATATTTTCCGACGTTTGCCCCAGAGTTGGAGGTGGCAGGGCCCCTCATGACACCATATTCACTGGTATTCGAGGGCCCGCACCGGCCGAGGCCCCGAGAGACTCTCCTTTATCTACGGCAGTATTTTGACACCGTGCGACCGTCGGAGGTATTTCAAAACTCTCGGTCCCTTCCATTTTCATCTTTGATTTGCCCCGCATATTCCTGATTTCTGATTGACTTATGCATTTGTTATCCGTAGATCACATGGCAGCCCTGGGCGCCCTTGGGTGATGGTCTCCGATTTCAGTATGCCGGAGGATCGGGCGCCTCCCAGTACAGGACCCTGCTCAAAGGACCGGTTGGCAGAGCGTGGTTTCTGGGGGAGCGCTTTCTGCGTCAGGTATGGGGATACACCTCTCAGGATCCTCCCGCAGCACCTCCAGTCAGTATGCGGACTGCTGATAGGCTCTCTTTCCAGGAGGTAATCGGTGCTATGCTGGGTAGTGATGCTTTGTTACATCTCGAGGAGGGGGACTACGCCACTTACCGTCATACATATTTGATGCCTCCATTGACGGGAGCTCGCACCCCGATGACGAGGTCTGCTGGTACGTCATCTTCGAGCCAGGCTCGGGCTCGGGCTGCTGATGCCCCTTCCACCAGCAGGGCTGGTACATCTAGAGGTGGGGGTAGATCGATTCCTCCGATTCCTCCGACTTACCCTCATCCTGGATGGCCGGATATGCCGACTGAGCTGATGGGGTGGCAGTTTGGGACTACTCTCCGACTCCGATCCCGTTAGAGCCTCCGATGCTTGGTGATCGATACGCCATTGATCCCGACTCACCACTGGTATGCCCCATTGTTTTCTATCTAACATTCAAACACTTAGACATTCCTTTATTCACTGATGATTATGAGCTCGTATTTGCAGCCACCCCGAGAGTACGTGGAGGAGGTGGTCGGATTGGTGGCCTCACTCGAGGGCATGGTCCTGCGGAGGGAGGCACAGTTGTCTATCGCGGGCATCCAGGTATCCTTCAGTTTTCTGGCATTTATCATACTTCTAATGACATGCTGATTTCTACTGCATTGATAGGCTACCTATGTAGAGCACATCTGACACACACACCCCACTTGTACACTGTATTTACATGCACTCATTTCATGTAGTTTTTGGCTTGTATCTGCATCTGTTTGTACATATCTGGACTGATGTATTTGAATTGAACTCTTTATTTTCAGATGCCTCTGGTGTACGCTCAGCCGCCGGCCAGGCCACCTGGGCCTTCTTGGGGAGCTGGGCCATCTGGACCTTTTTAGGGAGCTGGGCCATCCAGGCCTTCTCAGGGAGCCGGGCCATCTAGGCCTTTCCGAGGAGCTGGGCCATCCAGGCCTTTCCAGGGAGCTCGTGGAGGGTCCTCCCGCAGACGCAGGGCACATGTTATAGAGGCCGAGCCCGATGAGGAGGAGGAGGAGGAGGCTACAGACCGTCAGTCAGAGACATCTGCTGAGGAGGGGGACTCTGGTCTTGGTTCCGGTAGTGGAGACGAGGCTGAGGGGGATCCTGAGGACGACAGCTCCGACTCGGATGATGATGGCGATGGCGATGGTGGCGGAGAGTCCATTCCGCAGAAGAGGACGAAGAGGGCCTCTTATTACTGCTCTTGAGAGCACAGATGCGACTGTCCCTTGTTTTATTTATCTTTTTGCTAGTAGTTGTAGCACATTTGTACATTATCAGGCAGTTTATTTTCTGTAAAACTTGTGCCTTAATCTGTAAAATGTTGTAACAAACAAATCATGATGGAATGAAACAGCTTTTGACAAAAAGTATTGTATTTTAAACACTTAGCATCATATTGTAACAAGCCCGCGGGGGACCTCGCTACAGCTCGGACTCGACTCTTCGTAGTCACGGTTCTAAGTCTGAACCAAAGAGTCCAAATCCGGCAAATCGTTTTGAGAAAACAGATTTTTGAAAGAAGTGCCAAACATGGACTGCTTTGCCAGATACAGAGTCGCCACCTAAATATTTTATTTTGGGAAATTTAGGAAACCCTGACTCGGTGCCAAAAGGCCACGTGTCCGTCATCACCAAAGTTGCCTCGGCTCGGGAACTTGGGTACGATTGGGGAAGGTCACTTCGTGAGCACCCCCGCTCGCCCGGTCATAGACCGGCCTCTACTAACCATGATATCAATCTTTGAAAACATTGTGAGTTCTTATACCGGTTATTAGCCTAGGTTACTATGTGATGCACACAGCATATAAGTATAGACTGGGTCGTCCGAATTGGAACAAAACATTTCATGCTTGTTTATTTGAAAATGGTTTGATGATGCTACTCGCAAGTAGGATAAGACGTGGATTTGCCACCCTCGGGTGGGCTTAGAAAAATGTGATTTTGCCACTATCTAGTGGGCTTAAAAACTCACAGTCAATGATTTGTTCCAATTTAAACAACCCGACCTTCACCCACAGGCATTCAGGCAGTTATATCACATAAGCACATAGCCTCATGGTAAGCATGCTATTCATGGTAATCGCTCACACGCATGCAAGGATGCTAAAGCATAAAGCTCACCGAGTACTCCAAGCTAAAAAAAGAAGTTTATTAGAAATTATGCATGATCCTAAATATACAGAATTGCCTAATGCAACACATGCAAAATGCAATGATAGCAGGCTCGGCTATTCTAAGATGGCATATGGAATGCTACAGCTAACATGTATTCAACTTTTAAATCGAAAATACAATGCAGTTAATATGATGCGCCGAGCCCGGTGCATGCAATACAGATGAATGATGCAAACATGCTGTCATACTGTATGCTAATTTAAACATGCCCTAATCTAACCATCAAAAGCGGATAAATAAAAGGGAGAAAGACGTGGGGTTGGAAGACATACATCACACTCACGCACACTTATTACAGTTGTGCCCTCGCGCAGAGGGTCCGAATAAATATACAGTCCAAATATTACAGTCCCGAATAAAAGAATATTACAGTCCGAAATATTACAAAATCCTAATTAGTTAAAGAATTAACTAAGAAAGCAAATAAACTGGCGTGCAAGCCAGGGACTGCCTTGCTTCTGGTGGATGATGCATGTCCGGACTGTCTTGCGCGGAAATCCACCGGAATGCCCCAATTAGTCTCTGTTTACACCTGTTATTTTTTGAAAAGCGTGCCAAGTCCCGGAAAGTTGCTGATTCCTGGTTTTGCTGCAACAGAGAGCAGGAAAGGGGCATAGCAATGTATTTGCACAAATATATGCATATCTCGATCCTCGTGCCACCAATCACGCATACCGAGGCATGATGGCCGAGGAGTCGAAATGCACAACTCAATATAGGATGAATGCACATGAAACTACAGCTAAAACCTAACTCCATCATGGATAATCCGGAGTGTCGGTGACTAGGGAATTGAGGCACATTCCGTCACTCGGAGTACGAAATGTACCTCGTTTCCCGTGCCCGGACTAACCCCTATTCCGGACACGATGCAATATGCATGATATGCATGAAATGCAACTAAGATGTAATCCTAACATACACAATGTTATGAAAATGAGATGCCTCGAAGTGCGTGCACACGGGCACGCAAACCGAGAAAAATGGCAGAATGCAATGAAAAAGAGGTGCCTCGAAATGCGTGCACGCGGGCACGCAAACCGAGAAAATGATATGTGTCTCGAAATGCGTGCACGCGGGTCACGCAAACCGAGGCGATGATATGTGTCTCGAAATGCGTGCACGGGGGCACGCAAACCGAGGCGATGATATGTGTCTCGAAATGCGTACACGCGGGCACGCAAACCGAGGCGATAATATGTGTCTCGAAATGCGTGCACGCTGGCACGCAAACTGAGGCGATGATATGTGTCTCGAAATGCGTGCACGGGGGCACGCAAACCGAGGCGATGATAAAATGTAATGAAATGACATGGAAACATGATATAGACTTATACCAATGTGAGTGAGCCTCAGCCACACTCACATAAGAAGCTGGTTGATGAAAATGAAGTGCCTCGAAATGTGTGCACACGGGCACGCAAACCGAGGCAATGGCATACGCAATGCAAATGACATGGAAATGACAAATGGGCTTATACCAACATGAGTGAGCCTTAGCCACACACACATAGGATGCCGGTTGATGAAAATGAAGTGCCTCGAAATGCGTGCACACGGGTACGCAAACCGAGGCAATGGCATACGCAATGCAAATGACATGAAAACATGATATGGGCTTATACCAACATGAGTGAGCCTCAGCCACACTCACATAGGATGCCGGTGGCAGAAAATGAAGTGCCTCGAAATGCGTGCACACGGGCACGCAAACCGAGGCAATGGCATACGCAATGCAAATGACATGGAAACATGATATGGGCTTATACTAACATGAGAGAGCCTCAGCCGCACTCACATAAGATGCCGATGGCAGAAAATGAAGTGCCTCGAAATGCGTGCACACGGGCACGCAAACCGAGGCAATGCATACGCAATGCAAATGACATGGAAAATGACAAATGGGCTTATACCAACACGAGTGAGCCTCAGCCACACTCATATCGGATGCCGACGGATAAAAATGAGGTGCCTCGAAATGCGTGCACACGGGCACGCAAACCGAGGCGATGGCAGAATGCGATGTAATGACATGAAATGGATGGAAATCATTCTAACAGAATTTCAGCAACAAAATATGGGGGAAAACAGTCCCGAAATGAAGCGAAATGACACCAAATGCATGAAATTGTCCCGAAATATGAATTTAGGCACCCGAAATGGCCTATAGCTAGGCCAAACATGCACAATATGGACATGCAATGCAAAGACAGAAGCTAGACAGTCCCAAAATAAACACTTTTCCAGTTTATAGCATGGCCAAACAGTAAGTATAGATATGGCAAAAATGGCATGCAAGAATACGGTATTTTCAAGGGGTAATGAAGCAAGTGATATAAAAAAAACCCAAACTGAAAAATTTCCTTCTAAAACACTGAATATGGACCAAAAATATGAACATTTACAGTATATGGCAGCCTCAAAATCAGTATACAAATATGCTAAAAATGTGATGCAAAACAAAGCTCAAAAGGTGCTATAACATGAAGTATACAAAATAATCACCAAACAGAAAAAAAGTGTTAATGAAACATGAATTATAGATCAAAATAAGACTATCTCTAGGCCTGTAAAATGGCCGAAAACAAAAGCATGGTAGACTAACTAAACATGCAAGAAAACGAACCAAAAGGTAGCCAAAGAGGCAAGTGGTATATGCAATGCTCAAACTGAAAAATTCCCTTCTACAACATTGAAGAGGGACCAAAAATAAGCATATTTCCAGAACTGTAAAACAGCCAAAACAGAATACAAACATGCTAGAAATGCAATGCAAAATTAGGCTCAAAAGTGGCTATAACATGAGGTATGCAAAATAATCACCAAATAGCCAAAGACCCTTAATAAAACATGAATTATAGGTCAAAATAAGACTATCTCTAGGCCTGTAAAATGGCCGAAAACAAAAGCATGGTAGGCTAACTAAACATGCAAGAAAACGGTATTTACAAAGGGTATTGAAGCAAGTAGCATATGGAGGGCTCAAACAGGGTTGAGCCCTTCATGAAAAGTGAAGATGAGCTCAAAATATGGCCCTTTTCAGTTAGGGCCGGAGCTTGAAACCAAAACGAAATGGGGCTTAGAAATGGATCAAGAAAAAGGGTCAAAAGGGTAAAAGTGTAACTTACCCTTGAAGATGCAAGCTTTTGTTGCTTCTTGGATGGATTTGCAGCTTCTTTAGCCTTCAAGAATCCCTCCTTGCTGCTGGAAATGAGATGGTGGTGGTAGAGCTTGGTGGTGTAGAAGGAATGATGGTTAGGGGGTTAGGGTTTTTTGGAGAATTGAGAGGGAAGAAGATGGAGATGGCTATGGAGCTTTGAAGAGAATTTTTTCTAACCCTTAGAAGTGAGGCCACCAGCTGGTTATATGGACAAAAAGAGGGTGTAAAGGTGGGGCAAAAAGGAGGGTAAAACTCCCCCACAAAATATCCCCCGGACACAGAAAATATCTGGGGGATATTGCCCCACAGCTGTAAAGTGCACAGTGCAAGGAACACGGCCGGCCTATCACTTTTTCTGCAGGTGGCCGGCCAGCCACACCCCCTAGCCGGCCAGCCACCTCCCCTAGCCGGCCAGCTAGGGGTCAAAAGGGTCAAGTTGAATTAATGGCCGGCCACCACTTTTTAGTGGCCTCCCATGTGTGTACATCACAAATATGTGGTTTGGGTTTGAAGAAAATGGCTCCAAGGTGTTCAACATTAGCCCGGAAGGAGGGGTTCAAAAGGGTCAAATTGAATTAATGGCCGGCCACCACTTTTTAGTGGCCTCCCATGTGTGTACATCACAAATATGTGGTTGAAAGTTGGCAACACTAACCCCAGGGTGTTCAACATTGGCCCGGAAGTCAGAAAAACGGGCGCCGGGAGGCTCCGGAGGAGAGATAACTGGTTGCTGCAACAATTACTAGCCTCCCACCCTTCAGTGACCTTCCTGGTGATAAAACAGAGGTACCTGCCAAAAATGAACGAAAACCGATGCAAAACGAATGTTCGGGGGCCAAAACACGCAGTTCGGGGCCCCGGAAACTGCCCGTTAAACACCGAAAGTGGCGTTCGGCCACGAAGTGGGTTTCTCAGACCCCAGTGTCCCTCAAAAGGGAGAAAATAAGATGTATTCCAAAAATCAGAGCAAACGGAGGTGGTTAGGCGGTCCCGAACCGAGGCACACGGCCTGACGGCTCCGAAAACCGAAAACCGGGCTCCGAAATGGGAAAAATGGCCTACGGCCACCAAATGTAGCCTACGGACATTTGAGAGACGGTCTACGGGACCTCTCCCTCCCCTCAGGAAAAGAAACAGAGAAAACCGAGTCTGGTTCGCAAACCGAGACAAGGCACAGAAAAGGGTTCGGGAGTCCGGAGGCAGGGCTCACGGCCGCAACTCCGAAACTTCTGAACGAGCACATCATGCAACATCACCAAGCGCTCAATTGGTGACGTCTGAGTCTTAAGGTCGGTCAAAAATGGGGTGTCTACAGTTGCCCCTCTTTGACAGAACTCGGAAGTCACAAGTGACGGGAGTGAATGTCAAAGCCCAGAGACGACCCATTTTTGACAAGGCCGAAGACTTAGACAAACATACAGGATAAACAGAAATGTGCCCGCAGGCAGGGGGCAAAATGCGAAATGATATGCAGGGAGATTTTGATAATTGGACTTATACGCTACGCGAAGCCGATTTGAAAGTTGGACTTATACGCTACGCGAAGCCGATTTGAAAATTGAGGATTCATGCATGCAATGTACTGTAATGTAGTGGCTAAAATGCAATGTAATAGCTAAGAGGTAAAGGTACCTTACAGGGGCAATTGGCAATGACTTACTTCATGCTACTGGGGATCTTCCGCTCCTTCTTGGTTGAACGGCAGGTACTACTTTTCTCCCTGACTATGGTCGCAGCTTTCCCTATTCTCCAACAGGGTGACAGACTAGGTTGGATCAGTATCCAGAATTGAGGCGCATACAGATGCTATCTCAATCTATGGGGCTGCCATACAGATTTCAAGCCGAGGATATACCCCTGGGTATTTAAACCAGACTTTAGTCTCGGAAATCCCGAACCTTTGTGTTCTAGGCATGAGCCATTCGAACTCTAGTTTCCACCGTCGCAGTTGGTCTCCTAGGAACTCACTGCAAACACAGGCAGGTGGCTATACCGGACCACCGGAAGTCATTCGGGCACGACAAACACCAAAGGAATTGCACCTTTAGAGGATTTAAGGTCTCCTAGACCGGGGAGTGCACAAGACAGTGCGATGCAGAGTGAATGCACAAAACAGTGCTAAACAGATGCACGAAATAGTGCGATGCTAAAGGTGTACAAAACAGTACGAGCAAGGTGAATGCACAAAACAGTGCGATACAAATAAGGTGCGCAAGATAGCGCGATACAATGCACTAACAAGTACAGGTGAGATGCGCAAGATAGCGCGATGGAATGCATGCAAAATGCAAGTAATGGGCACAAAATAATGCGATGCGCAAAATAGCGCGAGTGAAATGTAATGCACTAACAAGTGCAGGTGGGACGCGCAAGATAGCGCGAATGATACAATGCACAAAACAACGCGATTGATTTGAAATGCACAAGATAGTGCGAATGATAAACTGTACAAAACAGTGCGATTGAGGTGCGCAAAATAGCGCGAATGTAAACTGCACAAAATAGTGCGATTGCGGTGCGCAAAATAGCGCGAATGATAAACTGCACAAAACAGTGCGATGCCCAAAATGGCGTGAGTGATTTTGAAATGCACTAAACAGTGCGACACGCTAAACAGCGCGATTGATTTGAAATGCACTAGACAGTGCGATACGCTAAACAGCGCGATTGATTTGAAATGCACTAAACAGTGCGATACGCTAAATAGCGCGATTGATTTGAAATGCACTAAACAGTGCGATACGCTAAACAGCGCGATTGATTTGAAATGCACAAGACAGTGCGATACGCTAAACAGCGCGATTGATTTGAAATGCACTAAACAGTGCGATACACTAAACAGCGCGATTGATTTGAAATGCACAAGAGAGTGCGATATGCTAAACAGCGCGATTGATTTGAAATGCACTAAACAGTGCGATACGCTAAACAGCGCGATTGATTTGAAATGCACTAAACAGTGCGATACGCTAAACAGCGCGATTGATTTGAAATGCACAAGACAGTGCGATAAAATGCATCTTCTATGCAAGTATGGGGGCATTTTCCATGCAAAAGATACAGGCATTTTCTATGCCAGTATAGAAGCACATTCTATGCAATATTGAAAGCAAGCATATTCTATGCATGAAACAAGCGAAGCATATTCTATGCATGAAACAAGGAAAGCATATTCTATGCAGAATCGAAAGCAAGCATATTCTATGCATGAATCACAACGATGCGCGGCACGCATGCCACAGAAGTGTATACGAAAGTGCACATTCTATGTAGTAGAGGAGCATCAAACACGTACTCTGGCGCCTCTGATTTACCTTTTAGAGGACTTTGCAACACACTCAGCTCAAAAAAGGGCACACCCTGTTCATATTGGCGAGAGATAACATCTGCTGCTTTAATTGCCGTTCTGGCTTGAAGCATACTTAAGCTTGGAGTAGAGGCACACTCATTCTTCGGGGCACTGGCGAGGCCTGAAGAGGTACATATGGAATGCAATCTCAGAATTTTTTGAAGGTGAAACACACTCAGATGCTCAAAATTTTCCCTATTTTCTTTTGCTTTGCAGTCCGGAACTTATATAGCTTCAGATAGGTCCTTGTTTTACCGTTCACACTTATCGGGGGTGGACCCTGTAGTTTTATGAAAGAACAAATCTTGTTTTGCACAAATGTGGAGAATGGCACAGCACTCTGAGTACAAGATGATTTTTTTTTTTTGAAATTGAGAAATGAGTTTTCAACCGGGTATTGAGCCTACGACTGCACACAGCAAGACAACTCAACAAGGAAATAAAAGACACACAACCTAGACACATCGAGTAACACTCGAAACGACTCAAAACAAGAATCGAGATAAAAACAAAAAGACACGACACTCAGACGTGCACAGGAAGCCTGTTTCACCAGGTAGTGTTTCCCACCCTTTCTCATTTGTGGTTCTCACATCACTCGGCCCTCAAGCTCTGTTTTTCTGAAAAAGCCCTTTCTCACTTTTTCTCTCATCGCACATCTCTCTATTCTTCAATCTCTCATTTTAAATCCCCCCCTGGGTGGTTGGTGGATAAACAGCAAATTGTGGGCTCGTGCCCCTAGCATTCTGCTAGATTCTCTTTCTTCTGCTTACAGCTAGTGAATTCCTCCCACGGAAGGGTTGCGCTATAACTGGGTGTGTAACAAATCTGCAGCTAACATCGGTTGATGATGCTTTGCTGGGGAGCTTGGACGTGATAAGATCTGTCTAGATGATGGAGTGGAATATCTTGCCCCATTCTGGTTCGTGCTTCGCACTTGGCTTGATACCTCGTTGCTTGGAGGGTGAGAGAGTTTTCAGTCATTTTGCTGTTAACTTCAGTTGTGCCCTTATTCTGGCAAGTAGAGTGCCCTTCTTGGCAAGTATGTTGACAAAGGGGAAAAGACAGAACACCTGACTCAACTGTGCCCCTAGTTCATCATTTTGACCATTCTTGTTTTAGTTTTCTCCTAAAAAAAATTTGACCAAAATGAGAGTTAGATCAACGCGCTTGTTCGATTTTCTGATTTAAAATCATGCAAGTTAGGCTGTGAGCACTGAGAGTTTTCCTTTTGTGGGTCCGAGAAATGGTCCAGTTTTGAAAAATGGAGTACTTTTCAAGAAGATTTAGTCAACCTCAGTAAAAATTCTCAAAAACTATTTTTACAAACGACCACTGCTCAACGAGCACGGAACCTACTCTCGAGATGCACAACCTCGGATTCGAAGGAAGATTGCCCCTTGCTTGAGGGGAACTGCATGGCAACGGAAAGTTGCCCCTTGTTTGAACGGCACCACAGCGCTTCGAATGGCAATGGAAAGTTGCCCCTTGTTTGGATGGCACCACAGCGCTTCGAATGGCAGCGGAAAGTTGCCCCTTGTTTGGATGGCACCGCAGCGCATTGTATGGCAACGGAAAGTTGCCCCTTGTTTGGATGGCACCGCAGCGCATTGTATGGCAACGGAAAGTTGCCCCTTGTTTGGATGGCACCGCAGCGCATTGTAGGCAGTCCTCAAAGCGACAAACACAACCAAATCCTCAGATACAGAGAAGACAAAGATAACTAGAACCATGGACACAATCGAATTGTTTTACGGCTGGACTTCAGAATGAAGTTGCCTACGTATCCCAAAGATGGGAATCAAGCCTCACGTAGTTCGGGGTTAAGGTACACTCGGGTATTAACCTCTCCTTTTTAGGCTCTAACTTTTGCCAAGGCGCCCATTGCGGGTTTCCGACCTTGCGAGCTTTGTTCTTCTTTTCTTTTCAATTCTTTTCATTTCTTTTTTCCTTTTTTGATTTTTTTGTTCTTTTCTTTGCATCTTTCTTTTTGTTCTCTTTTTTTCTTTTTTTGCATTTTTTGCTTCTTTTTTTCTTTTTATTTTTCTCTTGCTCTAACTTTTGCCTAGGTCGCCCTTCCGGGTTTTCGGCCCAGCGAGCCTCTCAAGGGTAAAAGTGTAACGAGTCCATGCCAAATGGTTTTGAGATCCTGAAATTATCTGAATCCAGGAGAATGGTTGCTGTTCTAGCTTCGTAAGCTTCTCCTGATGAGATCTGATCTTCTTGACCCGACTTCCTTGGCCTCTTGTTCGAGGGCTGCTTCAAATCCGGCCACATAAGCCTTACATCATAGTCGACCGTTGAACCTTCTGAATGGGCCCAAGGTTTGAAAGCAAGGACTCAAGTCTCGAGGCTGAGAGCGATCCTAAGCTGCACAATCTCAAGAGCGATTCCACACTAGTCTTCGCAAGACTGCGCAAAACATTTTGTTTTTGAAAATTTTTAAGAAAGCGACAAATCGCTCGCGCTGAAGATAGTGTAGAACCAATCTGGATTAAGCCAGGATCCTTCTCAGTACTCACGCTAATAAGCATGATTTCATTCATTAAGGGCTTAGCATGCCTCTCTTTCTCTCAAATGATCAAAGTTTTGCAAATCCCGAGGAATTCCTTCCTCTTTGTTTTCACCGCAGTGTTCAAAAAGTTTTGAAAAAACTTAGGTCAAATGCAATGATTTTGGGGTGCAGAAGAGTAGGCGAAAAGTACTGCTGTTTCAATCAAACTTTCTAGTACAACTGGCATAAAGCAGAAGCAAGCACAAAGCATGAAAAAACCACTGCTGTTTCATTCAATATCTGTTGGTACAACTGGCTCCCTGGCAGAAACAGACTCAAAACAAAACGAAAAGACAAACATAAAACAAAATGGTGACGCCCGAGGTAACACCCCCCCCGGAATCACCCGACTCCTATACAACAGGACTGACTTGATACAACAAGACTGACTCAAAACAAAAGACAGACTCAAAAACAAAACAACAAGACTGACCCAATACCCGAGTCGGAAACCGGCATTCGCAAATGCTCAAAACAGTGCATGCCATCCACCATGTCTGGAGTAAATTGAGCGCCACCCGCAGCTGGTTCAACCTCTGATCAGATCACATTATCCCCCAAGTTCACTGATCAAGTGCCAATAGACTTTGCAGGACTTAGCAGGGGGATGACCCCATTGTCGATCAGATCTTGTATTTCGTGACGGAGACGAAAGCACATGTCAGTGTCATGACCGGTTTGCTGATGGAAGGCACAGTAGTCGGCTGGGTTGTGCGAGAGAGGGAGGTTCTTTGGTAATGGCTGCGGCTCCAGGGGCTTCAAATCCCCCTCTCTAACCAAGATCCTAAAGGCCGCTGATAGAGACATGTATAGTGGTGCGAACACCCTCTGGCCTCGAGGTGGGTATTTTGAGGTTTGTGGATTTTTACTGGGTGCACCAGCAAAGGGATTGGCAGGTGCTGGCCTGGTTTGCCGATCTCTTCCGAGTAAGGGTTTAGAGCTGAAAGGAACATTCCTGGTACAGCGGCCCTTCTCCCGGATTGCCCCTTGATTCAGACTAATCTCATGCTGAGTGGCGAAAGTGTTATCTACAATTTCTGCAACAACTGCGAGTACTTGCTGCTTGTTCAGCCCTTCGGCTTTCAAAGCCTCAATATCCCACCGAAGGTGTTCATGGGGACCAATGCCTGCCCCTACCTTGCTCTTACCAGTCGCTTCCACTTTGCCAAGGGATTGGCCTTCCTCAAATGCAGCTCGTCCCAACATCGGGGAGTCTTTTGACATGAAGTTCCCGGTATGTGGTATGGTCGATGATGGAGCCAATGTCCTGGAGGCCAGATCCATCACGGTTTTTTGAAGATCTTTAATCATTCCCATCAACTCAGAAGTAGTGGGTTCATGGGTTTGAGATGGTTGAGGTTCGGGTGTTCCCATCATGCATAAGTCCATGCTTTTTGGGATAAACACCTCAGGCTTGGGTAGATGGGCCGGGGTGATGTATATACTGGGGTCAAAGGTGGATGGCAGTATGTGGATGTGATTGAGGTAGGCAGGAGATGTTTGGTCATTGGGGTCTGAAGGTGGAGCTATCGTCCGGTTGTCGATGAGATTTTGGACCTCATGACGAAGGCGGTAGCAACGGTCAGTGCCATGACCGCGCTGCTGATGGTACACACAGTACTTGGCGGGGTTATGTCTGGCTGGGAGTGGGTTGGGAAGAGGTTGAGGATCGAGGGGTTTGAGATGCCCTTTTTCCATCAAGGCTTTCAGTGTGTTAGTCAGGCTCATATAGAGGGGGGTGAAAGTTCTACCCTGAGCTCGGACTGGGCCAGCTGTTTGTAGGCTCGGTTTGGCAAAAGGGTTGGCTGTGGTGACTGTATTGATTTCGGTGGGTTTGGGAATAGCGCTACTACCAGCGTTGGTACTCCTTGAAATCACCTTCCTTGTCAGTTCCCTTGTCCTGGGAATGATCCCGCTGTTGAACGCATTCTCGACTTGAACCCCCAGTTCATGCAAACTTTTGAAAGTGAATAGTGGAGCGACTATCAACTTTTGCAACATATCATGCTCGAGGTTTCGGACCATCATCTGCACTTGATCCTTCTCAGAAGGGCGACGATCTGTCATTTGTGCTGCCTTTGCTCTCCACCTTGCAACAAATTTCACAAAAGGCTCTGTTGGGTTCTGGCGAGTTGCTTCAAGCTCTTGGATGGTCATTTCAACTTGGGTATTGTAGGAATACTGATCGACAAAGGCCTCAGCCAGTTCTTCCCAGTTTTGCTTCACTGTATCCTCCAATTTGGTATACCAGGTGGCTGCTACACCCGACAGGGTTCTTCCATACAGAGAGAGTTTTTGTGGCTTAGTCAGACCCATCGGTTTTAGGACATCCAAGAAAAGTCGGATATGTACCGTTGGATCTCCAGACCCGTCGAAACGGTCGATATATGGCATTTTGAATCTGTCTGGGAGCCGGATGGTAGCCTCGGTGTGCCCATCCTCAATACCAGGAATGGAGTTAAGGCCCTGTGCCTTTTTGAATTGCTTCTCAAGGTTTGCAATTTTCACTGCAGTCGGATTGAACTCATCAACATGAAAGGGTTGAGTTTTCTCATTAGGCTGCACCAGAGGTCTGAGCACCTGAGCTTGAGCCAACCCTTCTCGAGGATTCAGACACTGCGAGTCTTCAACTGGCGGAATTGGGTCAAAGTTCGGCTGGGGTCCCAAAGCTGGATGTGAGGCAGATGCCCCAGATGGGCGCTGCGTTTCAATACTGGTCTCAGCCTGCATGGTAGTTCCCTGATTTAGCGCTGCTGTCACGGCCGCAAATTCTTCCGAACCTTGTGCCATCACGGCCTGCTGGGTCTGAACAAAGGTGATGTGACTGGTGACTGACGGATTAGATGAACATATGAGCCCTGACCGGCTTTTCTTTACCTTGCCTCAGCGAAAGAACACTGGTTGCCCTTGAACTGAATCTCTGACCTAGCAAAGTCTATCGGCACAAGTTCAATGAACCTTGGGGGATATCAGAGCCTTCTAAAGCTATGGTTCCCAGACTACCTTGCAAAAGAGAAAACAGACAGCATCTTAGCCTGATTCCATCTGAACGGATACAAGCATAGTTGAATGAGTGTGCCCTCTACTGAATTCTGCCCCAAAATCCTGCCCTAAACTGAGTCTGATACCCACGGGTAAAGCTGACTCCCAAATACTGATAGTAATGCCCGCAGGCCTGATGCCCAAACTCGCAAACTGGTGCCCGCAGGCCTGATGCCCAAACTCATACACTGATACATGCATTCCTGTAGAGACGCACTCTAAAGCACATAACAGATAAGTGAGAGCCAAAACACCCCTATGAAGGGGTAAGGTTTCCCTGTCCTATTTTGTCAGGAGCTAGGGTTTCACTACGCATGCAGCGGTTTCAAACAACCTATAAACGGGTAAGCAACCTGTCCTAGTATGGAATGGTCACTATGGATTCCGAATATGCACTAGGTCGAATGGTCAAAGAGGGTGCCCCGGTAAAACCGGGGTTTGTGTTCCCATACTGGCAGAGCCCACAACCGGTCAGCCTTATGGTCATGCCTTGACAAGACAAGCCTCCGGCAAACCGTTCAGGAATAGCAGATGGCAAACACGGTGTCCTAGGCGCACCAATGCAAATGCAATGCAAAGAAACACTCAAGTGTAGTCAAAAACAGATATCATGAGTTCGAGTCAAGTTCTCTAAATCCCCAGCAGAGTCGCCAGAAACTGTAACAAGCCCGCGGGGGACCTCGCTACAGCTCGGACTCGACTCTTCGTAGTCACGGTTCTAAGTCTGAACCAAAGAGTCCAAATCCGGCAAATCGTTTTGAGAAAACAGATTTTTGAAAGAAGTGCCAAACATGGACTGCTTTGCCAGATACAGAGTCGCCACCTAAATATTTTATTTTGGGAAATTTAGGAAACCCTGACTCGGTGCCAAAAGGCCACGTGTCCGTCATCACCAAAGTTGCCTCGGCTCGGGAACTTGGGTACGATTGGGGAAGGTCACTTCGTGAGCACCCCCGCTCGCCCGGTCATAGACCGGCCTCTACTAACCATGATATCAATCTTTGAAAACATTGTGAGTTCTTATACCGGTTATTAGCCTAGGTTACTATGTGATGCACACAGCATATAAGTATAGACTGGGTCGTCCGAATTGGAACAAAACATTTCATGCTTGTTTATTTGAAAATGGTTTGATGATGCTACTCGCAAGTAGGATAAGACGTGGATTTGCCACCCTCGGGTGGGCTTAGAAAAATGTGATTTTGCCACTATCTAGTGGGCTTAAAAACTCACAGTCAATGATTTGTTCCAATTTAAACAACCCGACCTTCACCCACAGGCATTCAGGCAGTTATATCACATAAGCACATAGCCTCATGGTAAGCATGCTATTCATGGTAATCGCTCACACGCATGCAAGGATGCTAAAGCATAAAGCTCACCGAGTACTCCAAGCTAAAAAAAGAAGTTTATTAGAAATTATGCATGATCCTAAATATACAGAATTGCCTAATGCAACACATGCAAAATGCAATGATAGCAGGCTCGGCTATTCTAAGATGGCATATGGAATGCTACAACTAACATGTATTCAACTTTTAAATCGAAAATACAATGCAGTTAGTATGATGCGCCGAGCCCGGTGCATGCAATACAGATGAATGATGCAAACATGCTGTCATACTGTATGCTAATTTAAACATGCCCTAATCTAACCATCAAAAGCGGATAAATAAAAGGGAGAAAGACGTGGGGTTGGAAGACATACATCACACTCACGCACACTTATTACAGTTGTGCCCTCGCGCAGAGGGTCCGAATAAATATACAGTCCAAATATTACAGTCCCGAATAAAAGAATATTACAGTCCGAAATATTACAAAATCCTAATTAGTTAAAGAATTAACTAAGAAAGCAAATAAACTGGCGTGCAAGCCAGGGACTGCCTTGCTTCTGGTGGATGATGCATGTCCGGACTGTCTTGCGCGGAAATCCACCAGAATGCCCCAATTAGTCTCTGTTTACACCTGTTATTTTTTGAAAAGCGTGCCAAGTCCCGGAAAGTTGCTGATTCCTGGTTTTGCTGCAACAGAGAGCAGGAAAGGGGCATAGCAATGTATTTGCACAAATATATGCATATCTCGATCCTCGTGCCACCAATCACGCATACCGAGGCATGATGGCCGAGGAGTCGAAATGCACAACTCAATATAGGATGAATGCACATGAAACTACAGCTAAAACCTAACTCCATCATGGATAATCCGGAGTGTCGGTGACTAGGGAATTGAGGCACATTCCGTCACTCGGAGTACGAAATGTACCTCGTTTCCCGTGCCCAGACTAACCCCTATTCCGGACACGATGCAATATGCATGATATGCATGAAATGCAACTAAGATGTAATCCTAACATACACAATGTTATGAAAATGAGATGCCTCGAAGTGCGTGCACACGGGCACGCAAACCGAGAAAAATGGCAGAATGCAATGAAAAAGAGGTGCCTCGAAATGCGTGCACGCGGGCACGCAAACCGAGAAAATGATATGTGTCTTGAAATGCGTGCACGCGGGTCACGCAAACCGAGGCGATGATATGTGTCTCGAAATGCGTGCACGGGGGCACGCAAACCGAGGCGATGATATGTGTCTCGAAATGCGTACACGCGGGCACGCAAACCGAGGCGATAATATGTGTCTCGAAATGCGTGCACGCTGGCACGCAAACCGAGGCGATGATATGTGTCTCGAAATGTGTGCACGGGGGCACGCAAACCGAGGCGATGATAAAATGTAATGAAATGACATGGAAACATGATATAGACTTATACCAATGTGAGTGAGCCTCAGCCACACTCACATAAGAAGCTGGTTGATGAAAATGAAGTGCCTCGAAATGTGTGCACACGGGCACGCAAACCGAGGCAATGGCATACGCAATGCAAATGACATGGAAATGACAAATGGGCTTATACCAACATGAGTGAGCCTTAGCCACACACACATAGGATGCCGGTTGATGAAAATGAAGTGCCTCGAAATGCGTGCACACGGGCACGCAAACCGAGGCAATGGCATACGCAATGCAAATGACATGAAAACATGATATGGGCTTATACCAACATGAGTGAGCCTCAGCCACACTCACATAGGATGCCGGTGGCAGAAAATGAAGTGCCTCGAAATGCGTGCACACGGGCACGCAAACCGAGGCAATGGCATACGCAATGCAAATGACATGGAAACATGATATGGGCTTATACTAACATGAGAGAGCCTCAGCCGCACTCACATAAGATGCCGATGGCAGAAAATGAAGTGCCTCGAAATGCGTGCACACGGGCACGCAAACCGAGGCAATGCATACGCAATGCAAATGACATGGAAAATGACAAATGGGCTTATACCAACACGAGTGAGCCTCAGCCACACTCATATCGGATGTCGACGGATAAAAATGAGGTGCCTCGAAATGCGTGCACACGGGCACGCAAACCGAGGCGATGGCAGAATGCGATGTAATGACATGAAATGGATGGAAATCATTCTAACAGAATTTCAGCAACAAAATATGGGGGAAAACAGTCCCGAAATGAAGCGAAATGACACCAAATGCATGAAATTGTCCCGAAATATGAATTTAGGCACCCGAAATGGCCTATAGCTAGGCCAAACATGCACAATATGGACATGCAATGCAAAGAAAGAAGCTAGACAGTCCCAAAATAAACACTTTTCCAGTTTATAGCATGGCCAAACAGTAAGTATAGATATGGAAAAAATGGCATGCAAGAATACGGTATTTTCAAGGGGTAATGAAGCAAGTGATATAAAAAAAACCCAAACTGAAAAATTTCCTTCTAAAACACTGAAGATGGACCAAAAATATGAACATTTACAGTATATGGAAGCCTCAAAATCAGTATACAAATATGCTAAAAATGTGATGCAAAACAAAGCTCAAAAGGTGCTATAACATGAAGTATACAAAATAATCACCAAACAGAAAAAAAGTGTTAATGAAACATGAAGTATAGATCAAAATAAGACTATCTATAGGCCTGTAAAATGGACGAAAACAAAAGCATGGTAGGCTAACTAAACATGCAAGAAAACGAACCAAAAGGTAGCCAAAGAGGCAAGTGGTATATGCAATGCTCAAACTGAAAAATTCCCTTCTACAACATTGAAGAGGGACCAAAAATAAGCATATTTCCAGAACTGTAAAACAGCCAAAACAGAATACAAACATGCTAGAAATGCAATGCAAAATTAGGCTCAAAAGTGGCTATAACATGAGGTATGCAAAATAATCACCAAATAGCCAAAGACCCTTAATAAAACATGAATTATAGGTCAAAATAAGACTATCTCTAGGCCTGTAAAATGGCCGAAAACAAAATCATGGTAGGCTAACTAAACATGCAAGAAAACGGTATTTACAAAGGGTATTGAAGCAAGTAGCATATGGAGGGCTCAAACAGGGTTGAGCCCTTCATGAAAAGTGAAGATGAGCTCAAAATATGGCCATTTTCAGTTAGGGCCGGAGCTTGAAACCAAAAAGAAATGGGGCTTAGAAATGGATCAAGAAAAAGGGTCAAAAGGGTAAAAGTGTAACTTACCCTTGAAGATGCAAGCTTTTGTTGCTTCTTGGATGGATTTGCAGCTTCTTTAGCCTTCAAGAATCCCTCCTTGCTGCTGGAAATGAGATGGTGGTGGTAGAGCTTGGTGGTGTAGAAGGAATGATGGTTAGGGGGTTAGGGTTTTTTGGAGAATTGAGAGGGAAGAAGATGGAGATGGCTATGGAGCTTTGAAGAGAATTTTTTCTAACCCTTAGAAGTGAGGCCACCAGCTGGTTATATGGACAAAAAGAGGGTGTAAAGGTGGGGCAAAAAGGAGGGTAAAACTCCCCCACAAAATATCCCCCGGACACAGAAAATATCTGGGGGATATTGCCCCACAGCTGTAAAGTGCACAGTGCAAGGAACACGGCCGGCCTATCACTTTTTCTGCAGGTGGCCGGCCAGCCACACCCCCTAGCCGGCCAGCCACCTCCCCTAGCCGGCCAGCTAGGGGTCAAAAGGGTCAAGTTGAATTAATGGCCGGCCACCACTTTTTAGTGGCCTCCCATGTGTGTACATCACAAATATGTGGTTTGGGTTTGAAGAAAATGGCTCCAAGGTGTTCAACATTAGCCCGGAAGGAGGGGTTCAAAAGGGTCAAATTGAATTAATGGCCGGCCACCACTTTTTAGTGGCCTCCCATGTGTGTACATCACAAATATGTGGTTGAAAGTTGGCAACACTAACCCCAGGGTGTTCAACATTGGCCCGGAAGTCAGAAAAACGGGCGCCGGGAGGCTCCGGAGGAGAGATAACTGGTTGCTGCAACAATTACTAGCCTCCCACCCTTCAGTGACCTTCCTGGTGATAAAACAGAGGTACCTGCCAAAAATGAACGAAAACCGATGCAAAACGAATGTTCGGGGGCCAAAACACGCAGTTCGGGGCCCCGGAAACTGCCCGTTAAACACCGAAAGTGGCGTTCGGCCACGAAGTGGGTTTCTCAGACCCCAGTGTCCCTCAAAAGGGAGAAAATAAGATGTATTCCAAAAATCAGAGCAAACGGAGGTGGTTAGGCGGTCCCGAACCGAGGCACACGGCCTGACGGCTCCGAAAACCGAAAACCGGGCTCCGAAATGGGAAAAATGGCCTACGGCCACCAAATGTAGCCTACAGACATTTGAGAGACGGTCTACGGGACCTCTCCCTCCCCTCAGGAAAAGAAACAGAGAAAACCGAGTCTGGTTCGCAAACCGAGACAAGGCACAGAAAAGGGTTCGGGAGTCCGGAGGCAGGGCTCACGGCCGCAACTCCGAAACTTCTGAACGAGCACATCATGCAACATCACCAAGCGCTCAATTGGTGACGTCTGAGTCTTAAGGCCGGTCAAAAATGGGGTGTCTACACATATCGCATCATTTTTGCACCAAAATGAGATTGAATGGAAGCGTGTATTATGCATTCTGCTTAGTCAGGTAGTGAACCGACGCAGCAACCTAACTTTCCAAGATATAACAAAATCTTAGCAAGTTTACAACTTGATAAACGAAATACAATAATGTTGATAACGCAAATAAACAAGACTTAAATAAAGATTGCTTAAACAGAGAGCAATGACTCAAAACACGAAACGCGACAGCTCGACAAACAACTCGATAAGCAAAACGACAACTCGATAAACAAAACTCAACAACACAAAGTGTATTCCGGACGATCTGGGCAACGGAACGCATCTGAAACAGAGGGAAATGAAGGCCTTTGACTCTCCCATTGCATGAAAATGCTTGAAACTTTTCCCTCGGAGGGTAAAACATGGCCAAGGAGACACATTGGAGCATGGCCGGCCACCTTTGGGAGCTGGCCGGCTAGTTTTATGGAGAGGGAGAGGTGGCCGGCTGATTTTCAAAAAAGCAAATGGCCGGCCAGCCAGAAAAGGTGGCCGGCCGGCCACTTATTCCTGCAGCCACCCAGTTTCTAACACGTGTCCTCCTAAATAGTGTTTCTCCCTCTTTAAAAGCCCCAACTCCATGGTTCATTCATTCACCTCAGTTTTGCATCAGAAATGGAGGCGTTTCTTGTTGAAAACCTCACAGCTTGGATCGCTTCTCTAGATGGTTCCGAAAAGCTGAACTTCCGGGGTTTCGGCTTAAATGCACTGTTCACGCTAAGTCGCACTCCGTTGCACCTTCCTTTCCTCCATGCCGCGGCGAGGTTTTGGAACCCCGGTGACGCACGTCTTCAGCTTTGGCGGGCAAGAGGTATGTCCGACTTTTGAAGATTTTCAAGTTTTGATGGAATCTGAAAGCCAAGAAGAGATCTTGCCCCAGTTCCGCTTCGGCCATGCCCAGGCTTTGGGGTTGATGTGCGGACTCACCGCTCATGATGCTCGATCTTTGGTCTGTAACGGGGAACTGGACATCCTTGGCTTGATCCATCGCTTTTCTGATGCCGGTGACCGCAGCAACCATTATTGGCAAGGTTTCCGGCAACACGCCCTTTGCTTGTGCTTGTTGCCTCACTTTCTGCTTTCCTCGGGCTTTGGCGGATCTAGCATCCGTCTGATCGAAGTTGCCCAAGGTTTGAGAGAAGGGAAGAGTTGTATTGCCATGACCTTGGCTGAGACGCTGATGGGCTTGGATGCTTTTCATCGCCGGGAGACGACTACATTTGCTGGGAGTCCACTACTGTGGCAGGTAATGTTTCCCTCCCCATCTTACATGTGTATTTGCTCACATCACTCGACCCTCAGGCTCGATTTTTCTCACAAAACCCTTGTCTTACTTTTCTCTCGTCGTACATCTCTCTATTCTTCATTCTCTCATTTTTCATCCCTCCCCAGGTATGGTTAATGGACAAATTACAGGTCGTGGACTCTTGCCCGACCTATTCAGCTAGAGGCTATTTCTTTCGACAGCATCTAGTCAATGCCCTCGATGAAAGGTGGTGGTTTGACTGGATGTGCAATTTGTCTGCAGATCGCATTGCTTGGCGTTGTCCTTGGCTTAGTCTCCCGGCAATGAGCTGTAGCATGTCCCGGCTGATCGGGATCCAGTTAGTTGGTCTCACCCACTGTGTATTTTACTTTCCATTCCGGTTCCTGCGCTAGTTTGGTCATGATCAGATTTGCCCACCAGAGGGGATTGAGTACCCGGCTGCTTTCCCGGTCCGAGGTGCACAACTTGCCCGATATGCCACAGCATGGAGGACTAGAGAACTTCTGGCTCCTGCTCCCATTTTCAATTGCGCTTTGTCTGACGAGTGCTTGGATTGGCTCAACGAGGAGGCACAGGTTGGGCCTAGCTTGGCGTCAGAGGCTTCGACCAGCTCTGGGAGGGGGCGCAGGGATGCTTGACTCGACTATGCCCCAGATTTATTGCTTTATTAGTACTTTCAAGTTTTCTTCATGAATGTAATAAAAAGCAATTTCGATTGTATGCAAGAGCAGGAGAACTCTGTTTTGAAATCAATGAAATTGAAGGTTGTGGTACTGAAAATTTTCCGCTTTTGGTCCAAAAGGGGTCTAAGTTGTAAAAAGGTTAATTTGAACAAAATCAACTTTTACTAAAACTTTTCAAAACCATTTTCGATATGGATCAAAACTGGACACACCTAAAATCTGTCACTGAGATGCACAACCCCAGATCCCTGCAACAGGAAAGTTGCCCCTAGTTTGAAGAGTACCGCGGCACTGCATGGCAACGGAAAGTTGCCCCTAGTCTGAATAGCGCTCCGCCGTCGTGGCAACGGAAAGTTGCCCCTAGTCTGAATAGCACTGTACCGGAGATCGCGATAAATGCTGATGGATAAAGATGACTGAGATGGTCAAAATGGACAAAGTTGATCGGGGAAGAGTTTATGGCTGAACTTCAGGATGAAGTTGCCTACGTATCCCAAAGATGGGAATCAAGCCTTACGTAGTTCAGGCTTAGGTTCGCTCGGGTATTTTCACTCTCCTTTTACGCTCCAACTTTTGCCAAGGCCGCCCTTTGCGGGTTTTCAACCTTGCGAGCTCAGTTTTTATATTTTCAAATTTTTTGTGCTCTAACTTTTGCCTAGGTCGCCCTTTCGGGTTTTTGGCCTAGCGAGCCTCTCAAGGGTAATATTTCTTCAACTTATCCATATTGATCGGTTGTGAGAACTCCAAGCCATCTAGATCCATCAGAACCACAGCTCCACCTGACCAGATAGCTTTGATGATGTAGGGACCAGTCCAATTGGGTTTGAACTTGCCCCTTGGGTCGTGGATGGGAGCTCAGTTGTCCTTGAGTACCAAATCTCCTTCCTTTAAATTCCTGGACTTAACTTTCTTGTTGAAAGCTCGGGAAATTCTGCGTTGATAGCCTTGAACATGGTACAGTGCTTTCAGTCTTCTTTCATCAAAAAGCATGAGTTCCTCAAATCTGCTCTGCTACCAATCTGCTTCGGCTATTTGGCACTCAGCTAATACTCGTAACAATGGAACCTCAATCTCAATTGGCAAAACGGCCTCCATCCCATAAACCAATGAATACGGAGTCGCCCCGGTAGAAGTTCTGATTGAAGTCCTGTAGCCCCACAGAGCAAATGGCAGCTTATCTGGCCAATCCCGGTAGGTTTCCACCATCTTCTGCCGTATGTGTTTGATATTCTTGTTGGCGGCCTCGACTGCTCCGTTAGTTTGCGGCCTGTATGTAGATGACTTATGAAAAGCCACGCTGTATTTTTCCAACAAGTCTATCACTTCCTTCTTGAAGTGGGAACCATTGTCTGAGATGACCTCGTTTGGGACCCCGTAGCGACAGATGACGTTGTTTCTGATAAACTTTGCGACGTGTGACGCCTTTAACACCGCATATGATTGGGCCTCGACCCACTTCGTGAAATAATCTATCGCAACCAGGATGAACTCATGCCCATTTGACCCCTTCGGGGTGACAGCCCCGATCACATCGATTCTCCAAACTGAAAATGGCCATGGCGAAGTCATATTGTACAGCTTCGACGGCGGGATGTTCATGCGGTTTGCATGAATCTGACACTTGCGGCATCGCCGGACAAAACTAATACAATCCTCCTCCATGGTGGACCAGTAGTAACCCTGTCTGAGGATCTTCCGTGCCAGCATTACCCCATTCATATGTGCACCGCATTCTCCTCCATGGATGGCCTCCATTAGGCGTTTTGATTCTTCAGCTTCTACACACAGCTTGTGCATTCCTAGATGGCCTCTCTTATACAGCTTACCCCCACAGATGATGAACTGAACGGCCATCCTTCTGATTGCCCTCTTATCCTTGGCATTTACCCCTGGCGGATATACTTCCTTTTCCAAGAAATTCCAAATGTCATAATACCAGGGGTTTTCGTCCTGAACCTCATCTATAGCGGCGATCGACTAATAGGCTGGTGCAAATTTTTGGTCAATGACGACTGGACGCATCTGGATTCCAAACGGGATGTCTATCATAGAAGATAGAGTTGCCAAAGAATCTGCGAACCTGTTGTTCTCTCTTGGAAGATGAGCAAAGTTTAGTTTTTCAAACCGAGGGATTAGCAAATCCAAGGTCTGGTGGTACATCATCATCTTTTCTTCCTTGACTTTCCAGTCTCCGTTTGCTTGAGATACAACCAGGTTTGAATCCCCAATGACGTCCAACCATCTTGCCTCTAGTTCCAGGGCTGCTTCTAGACCGGCAATACATGCCTCATATTCAGCTGCGTTGTTCGAGACTTTGAATCGGAGTTTGAAGGCTAGAGGGATACGAGAATTGTCGGGTGCTATCAGCAACACCCCTATCCCATATCCGTACTGATTTGATGCTCCGTCAAAGTACATCGTCCAATACTCGTCGTCGATATGCAAAATGGCTTCATTTGGGAATGAGTACTCGACTGCTTCACCTCCTTCTACTAGATAGTCGGCCAAGAACTCTGCCACTGCTCTTCCCTTGACTGACTTGCGCGTTACATATTTCAGATCGAATTCGGAGAGCAACAGCAGCCAACGAGCTAGCCTACCCGTAAGTGCCGGTTTCTCGAAAAGATATTTGATGGGATCCAGTCGTGAAACCAACATTACAGAGTGAGCTAACAGGTAGTGCCGCAGCTTCCTGGTAGCCCATACCAAAGCTAAGCAAGGCTTCTCAAGCGGAGTGTAGCGGGCCTCATAATCTAGCATTTTCTTGCTCAGATAGTAGATGGCCCTCTCCACCTTATCTTATGATTCTTGTGCGAGCATGCAGCCCATTGTGGTCTCAGTCACTGAGAGGTACAATATCAACGGTTTCCCCGGCTCTGGCGGCGACAACACAGGCGGATTCTGCAAGTATTCCTTAATCTGTTCAAAAGCAGCTTGGCATCGGCCGTCCCATTGGAACTTCTTGCCTTTCTTCAGGAGACCAAAAAGTGGTTCACAAGTCAAGGTTAATTTTGAGATAAACTGTCTTATGAATTGCACTTTACCTAGAAAGCCTCGCACCTCCTTTTCAGTCCTTGGTGGTGGCATTTCTAAGATGGCCTTAATCTTTGAAGGGTCGACCTCGATGCCCCTTTGTGTAATCAGAAACCCCAGCATTTTCCCCGCTGTGACACCGAAAGTACATTTCTGAGGATTTAGCCGCAACCGAAATTCTCTGATCCGTTGAAAAAACTTTTGCAAGGCGGTGTAGTGGCCCTCTCTTTCCTTGGACTTGACAATCATGTCGTCCACGTACACCTCAACCTCTTTGTGGATCATGTCGTGCAATATGGTGGTCACGGCCCGTTGATAAGTAGCTCAGGCGTTCTTCAACCCAAATGGCATTACTCGGTAGCAGTACGTCCCCCACGGGGTGGTGAATGCAGTCTTTTCTCTGTCTTCTGGTGCCATCACTATCTGATTGTACCCTGAGAAGCCATCCATGAATGAAAGTAAAGCATGCCCTGCCGTAAAATCCACCAACTCATCGATATGCGGTAAGGGAAAGTCGTCCTTCGGACTAGCTCTGTTCAAATCCCTGAAATCCACACATACCTGGATCCTGCCATCCTTCTTCGGCACTGGAACGATGTTGGCCAACCAAGTCGGGTATTCGGATACCTGCAGGAAGCCTGCGTCGATTTGCTTGGTGACCTCTTCCTTAATCTTGAGAGCCCAGTCGGGGGCGGATCCTTCTGAGTTTTTGCTTAATAGGTCGGGCTTCGGGGTCAAGGGGGATCCGGTGCTGTACAATCTCAGGATCGATCCCAGGCATGTCTTCGTAGGACCACGCGAAAACATCTTTGAAATCTTTTAGTAAAGCGACTAAGCGCTCGCGTTCCTCTGAAGACAGCGTGGACCCGATCTGGACCAGCCGCGGGTCCTCCTCAGTACCAATGTTCACGGTAATGATTTCATCAGTTAAGGGTTTGACAAATCTCTCCTGCTCCTGCTCCTGCTCAATTAAGCGTTGTAAAACCGGAGGAATTTCTTCCTCGTCGTTTTTATCAAAATTTTGAAAGTCTGAATTCATGCAATAAATTAAGGGCACAGAGAAGTACTCAGAAACCACAGTCAATTGATTCTCATTAAGCTCATCCAAATCGTCCGAAATCTCGGTTACATTAGACTCAAATGAAAAAGAGAAAGACGACCTGGACATAACTGTGGTATCCGGGTTATCACCCCCAGGATTACCAGACTCAGACTCAGTCGAGCTGGAACTTGATTCCGACTCACAGGACTCGGTGGAATCAGATTCCGGCTCACTACCTGACCCGGTGCTGCTGGATAAGAATCCCTCTTCGTATTGCCAAGTGAGAGAGGGTGCGATAGATGCATCCAAAATAGTCGCTGGAAGGCCCGCAGCCGTTTCATCCCCAATCATGGAAACCGAGGAGTTATCCCCCAAGCACATTTGGTCGATCGAAGGATCTGAGAGTAAACTTGCCAGCACTACCCCCATTTCAAGTTCGGTGTCCTCAGAATCCACTGCCTTGCTCTGTTCAACCTCAGCTGATGGGTCTGTCTGCTCTTCGGCAACGTCATCCCCGGGTAGTTGCAGATCAAAGAAGATCTCGAAACCAGGCACGCGCTTCCTCTCCGCGTTCAACCATGGTTCTGGGAAGCCGCAAAATGGAAAATCTTCCCCCTTCCGGACGAAGCGTCCGTTCAGGGTACCCCAGATGGGCCTATGCATTAATTCAAAAGGCTTCCCAGCCTACTTTGCTCTGGCTCTTCCGGCCATTTCTTTTCCTTTCCTCACCCAGTCCTCTTTGGTGGGCAGATAACCCAGTCCAAAGGTGTGAGGGTTGTGTGGCACTTCGGCCAACGCTGAGACGCCTTTTCGGCCGCTCCTTCCCAATCCCATTCCTGGGATGTGTTGTAGCTTGTTCATGAGGTAGACGGATTGAGCACTGACGTACATCCCCTCATTCATAGCCATGATATTCTGTACCACTCGAGCTTCAGCCAAAGTGAACCCGGATAAGAACACATCCTCAGTGCCGTGCTCGATTTCTAATACTGGTTTGGACACTTCCGGTGGTGGATGGATTGATGAATTTCCAAAAACAATTGCTACCCCCTTCCCGTGAGGGTACTTCAGCATCTGATGCAGAGTGGAAGAGACTGCCTTGACCTGGTGCAACCACAATCGCCCCAAGAGTAGGTTAAAGGTTGCGGGAACGTCCAAGACATGGAATTCGATGTTGTGTTGTCCTGGACCAACCTGAGTCTGGATCTTGACAGTCCCCATCACTTCCCTGCTAGTGTTGTCGTAGGCTCTGATTACCTACGTAGTTGGCACAAAGTCCGCGGGTTTCAACCCAATTGCATATGCTGTTCTGGCTGGGCAGACATTAATAGTGGACCTGGTATCAACAAGTACCACCGGTATCCACTTGTCTCTACATTCTACGGAAATGTAGAGGGGTTTGTTATGATTTATGCCCTCAGGCGGTAGTTCCTTGTCTGAAAAGGTCAACGCCGGGGAACCTCCTCCCGGGAAAACCAGCCCAACCAGCTGCTCTGGTGTAGTATCGATGGAAAGTTTGGATTTGTCCATAGCAGTTAAAACAGCTTGTCTGTGTACCCGCGAAGCCATAAGCAGTCCCCAGATGGAGATGTCTGCTTGTATCTTCTTTAGCTGTCTCAGCACAGCTTCCTCTTCAATCTGTTTCTGTTTCTGCTTCTTTGCTTCTCTGTCCTTCCCGGACGCCTCGGGTTGGTCTAGGTGTGGGGGCTTGAAGTACCGCCCACTTCTCGTCATGTGATCCACCTCATCGAGGTACCAAGTATCATCCGGTTGGCCACTTCCCCAGTCTTCGTCTGTGTGGGCAAGACATAAGTCGTCGTCTTCCCACCACATTCCGCTGGCAGCCAACAGACACCTGTCTGGCTCCGGTCCACTCGCACTCGCAGTGCTTTCCGTCTACATGCTCGCAGCATTGTCTGTCTTCGTGCACACGGCACTCTCAGTCCCCTCAGGGCCTTTAGCTTTCCTAATTCTCTCGGCATCCTCAAACTTTTCTTGTTCCAACTGCGTCAGTACAGCTGGTTGTTCAACAATTCCCGTACCCATAATGCCCAAGTTTCGAGCGAAATTCTTAGCATCGGTGCTCTCCGATGGTATAACTTGACTTCCGGCCCTTCCGGCCACAGCTGATACCTTTGCCCCTGCCGGGCCCTGTTCTGGTTGGGGTTCCCTCACTACATCTGTTTGATCATCGAGCCACCCAGTGGCCTCTGCCGATTCTTCATAGTCAAACCAGTTGATTGACGCATCCCCCGGTTCCTGGTCGTCGAAAAATTGCAGGTCGGCAAAGTCCTCCTCTACAGTTGTCAGATCATCTGCCCCTTGCCTGAATCCATCTCCCTGGATTACACAGAGCTCTCCTGTTTCTGGCAATTCTATACCCAACCCAATCTGGCTTGTTGATATGATGTATTCGCTCGGATTGTAGGTTCCCCCAGCAAAACTCCGTTCATTCCTAGATTCAACAATCCGATTCTCTCCTGAATTCTGCCTCGTCCCATCTTCGGTGGTCACCACCGTTGGCTCTGGTTGGGTTATGGAGACGTCCAACATGCACAGGAAGTCAGTGTAGTCGGGGAGGAACACCTCCGGCTTGGGTAGGTGGGATGGGGTGATATAGATACTAGGATCGTAAGATGCGACCCCAGTTTGGATAAAGTTGATTCTATTGGGAGGAGGAGTTTGGTTATGTGGTGGGAAAGGATTGGTCGTGACATTGGGTTTGTCGGGAGGCGCAATCACCTGTTTGTCAATAAGATCCTGGATCTCGTGACGCAATCTGAAACAACGGTCGGTGTCGTGACTGTGTTGTTGGTGATACGCGCAGTATTTTGCTGGGTCGTGAGAGGGAGGGAGTGGATTCGGTAGTGGATTTGGCTCCAGGGGTTTCAAATGCTTTTTCTAATCAATACCCCCAGAGCTTTGGACAGGGGCATGTATAAGGGTGTGAAGGTTCTTTGGCCTCGAGGTTGGAATCTGGGGGTTTGTGTGTTGCTTCCGGACGCGCCAGAGAAAGGTGTGGCCGCCATGGGCCTTGGAAGGGGAGGGGGATGGTGGTGACCACGCTCACCTCTGAAGTTCTTGCAGTCGCAGCGCCACTCGGGCCCGCGTTGTTGTTTCGGATGAATGTTCTCCAGGTTGCTCCCGGTCTTGGTCAATCAGACCTTGTTTCATGGCATCCTCAATTTGCACCCCCATCTCGAGTAAATCTGAGAAGGTGGGAAAGGGGATTACAATCATTCTCTGCATCAGCTTTGGTTGGAGATTGCGCACAATCATCCGGATTTGATCTTTATCGGTGGGCCTCAAGGTCATCATCGACGCCTTTGCCCTCCACCGGGTTACAAAATCAGAGAAAGTTTCCTTGGACTCCTGCCTCGTCGTCTCGAGATCACGAGTTGTAATCTCGATCTGAGTGTTGTATGAGTATTGTGCGACGAAGGCCTCAGCCATTTCATCCCAGTTCCTCTTCACTTCATCCTCTAGCTTTGCATACCAGGTGGCGGCAACACCTGACAGGGTTCGGCCAAATAGTGAGAGCTTCTGAGGTCTAGTTAGGCCCATTGGCCGCAGGATGTCTGAGAATAGCCGAAGATGGACCATGGGGTCGCCGGACCCGTCAAAGCGGTCAATTTGCGGCATTTTGAACCTATCGGGCAATGTCACGGCTACATCGGTATATCCATCCTCGATGTCCGGAATGGCTTTTACCCCTTGCGATTTCTTGAAGAGCTTTTCAAGCTTGCTCAATTTCAGAGCGGTGTGGTCTATCTCGAACTCAAAGGGAGAGTCCGGGTGATTGGGAGTATGGGTCTTGGATAGTTGTGTCGGAAGTGGGGGCGGAGCTGGCCCCGTTGGGAGGTTCGTGTCCTCTTGCAGGTTCTGGATATTCGGCACGGTATTCTGGGCATTTGGTGGAGCGTTCTGAACAGTAGGTGTCTGCTCAGGTAATGGAACCCCTGCCGGAGGAGGAACTTGATGCGAAGCAGATGCCGCATTCTGCTGTTGCAGTCTGGTAATTAGCTCAGCCTGCTGGGCCATGATCTCGGCCTGTTGCTTGGCGAATTCATCTCGGCGAATGGTATCCTGTTGCATGGCCCGCATGGTCTCTTGCATTTGGCGTATCATCTCATCAACTCCTGTTGGTGCCGCCATACTGTTTTGATCTATCTGAACTGCTGGCAGATCTATCTCTATAGCAATAATGGGGATCTCAATCCGACTGTCCGCTGATGGGGGAAACCACTGTTCTGGTGATCTCTGTTCAGATACACTGCGCTTTCTCTGCCTTCTTCTGATAATAGGGGGTAGAGAATGGAACACTGGCTGTCCGTCAATTAGATCCTCAGATCGATTGAGTCGACGACCTCGTGTCCAAAGTGCTTGGGGGGTATCTGCTGGGTTTGAAGCAATTGTGCTAAAACTGTTCCCTAGCAAAAAGATAAATAAAGCAATAAGGAAACAAATAAACAGATAAACGGACAGCATAACAGCTTAAAATAAATGCATGACACACAGTCGAGCATAATAACACACAGTCGATGAGCTGAATGCATACTGTCCTCAAACACTAATTATTATCCCTGTATCACTGTCCCCAAACTGAATCTCTGATACCCGCAGATAACTGATTTTGAAATAATGACTGATGCCCGCAGGCCTGATACCCACAATACTGAACTGACGCCCGCAGGCCTGATGCCCAAACTCATACACTGATACATGCATTCCTGTAGAGATGCACTCTAAAGCACATAACAGATAAGTGAGAGCCAAAACACCCCTATGTTGGGGTAAGGTTTCCCTGTCCTATTTTGTCAGGAGCTAGGGTTTCACTACGCACGCAGCGGTTTCAAACAACCTATAAAAGGGTAAGCAACCTGTCCTAATTTGGAATGGTCACTATGGATCCGAATATGCACTAGGTCGAATGGTCAAAGAGGGTGCCCCGGTAAAACCGGGGTTTGTGTTCCCATACTGGCAGAGCCCACAACCGGTCAGTCTTATGGTCATGCCTTGACAAGACAAGCCTCCGGCAAACCGTTCAGGAATAGTAGATGGCAAACACGGTGTCCTAGGCGCACAAATGCAAATGCAATGTAAAGAAACACGCAAGCGTAGTCACAAACAGATATCATGAGTTCGAGTCAAGTTCTCTAAATCCCCAGCAGAGTCGCCAGAAACTGTAGACGTCCCCGAACGCCCCGGGAGGGTGAGTCCCGTTCTGTTCATTTGGGGTCACTACAGCTCAGGACTCTTAAATTTGTCACGGTTCTTAATCTGAACCAAAGAGTCCAAATCTGGCAAATCGTTTTGAGAAAACAGATTTTTTTTGAAAGAAGTGCCAAACATGGACTGCTTTGCCAGATACAGAGTCGCCACCTAAATATTTTATTTTTGGGGAAATTTAGGAAACCCTGACTCGGTGCCAAAGGCCACGTGTCCGTCATCACCAAAGTTGCCTCGGCTCGGGAACTTGGGTACGATTGGGGAAGGTCACTTTGTGAGCACCCCCGCTCGCCCGGTCAGAGACCGGCCTTTACTAACCATGATATCTATTTTTGAAAACATTGTATGTTCTTATTCCGGTTATTTGCCTAGGTTGCTATGTGATGCGCACAGCATACAAGTATAGACTGAGTCGCCTGAATTGGAACAAAACATTTCATGTTTGTTTTTTAAAAGGTGGTTTGCTACTCGCAAGTAGGCTTAAAAATGTAGATTTTGCCACCCTCGGGTGGGTTTAGAAAAGATAGTTTTGCCACTATCTAGTGGGCTTAAGACTCACAGTCAATGATTTGCTCCAATTCAAATAACCCAACCTTCACCCACAGGCATTCAGGCAGTTATATCACATAAGCAATTAGCCTTATGGTAAGCATGCTATTCATGGCAGTCACTCACACGCATGCAAGGATGCTAAAGCATAAAAACTCACCGAGTACTCCAAGCCAAAACAGAAATTACATTAGAAATCATGCATGATCCTAAGTATACAGAAATGCCTAATGCAACACATGCAAAAATGCAAACTATAGCAGGCTCGGCTATTCTAAACATGGCATATGGAATGCTACAGCTAACATGTATTCAACTTTGAAATTGAAATACAAATGCAGTTAGTATGATGCGCCAAGCCCGGTGCATGCAAAACAGATGAATGAATGCAAACATGCTATCATACTGTATGCTAATTGAAATATGCCCTAATCTAACCATCATAAGCGGATAAATAAAAGGGAGAAAGACATGGGGTTGGAAGACATACAACACACACACGCACACTTATTACAATTACGCCCTCGCACAGAGGGTCCGAATAAATAATACAGTCCCGAATAAAAGAATAGTACAGTCCAAATAATGTACAAATTCCTAATTAATTAATAAATTAACTAAGAAAACTGTAAAACTGGCGCGCGAGCCAGGGACTGCCTTGCTTCTGATGAATGATGTATATTTAGGCTGCCTTGCGCGGAAATCCACCGGGATGCCCCCAATTAGCCTCTGTTTAGCAGTTATTCTTGGAAAGCGTGCCAAGTTCTGAAAAATTGCTGATTCTTTGTTTTGCTGCAACAGAGAGCAGGAAAGGGGCATAGCAATGCATTTTCACAAATATATGCATGCCTCGATCCTCGTGCCACCAATTACGCATATCGAGGCATGATGGCCGAGGAGTCGAATTATGCAACTCAATATAGAATGAATGCACATGAAAACACAACTAAAACCTAACTCCATCATGGATAATTCGGAGTGTCGGTGACTGGGGAATTGAGACACGTTCCGTCACTCGAAGTACGAAACGTCCCTCGTTTCCCGTGCCCGGGCTAACTCCTATCCCAAACACGATGCAATATGCATGATATGCATGGAATACAACTAAGATATTATCCTAACATACACAATGTTATGGAATGGCATACACGCTACACGAGGTAATATACAACCGGGTATACACAATGCTGTGAATGAAATGGCATACGCAATGCAATAATGGGCTTACACCAACATGAGAGAGCCTCAGCCACACTCACATAGGAGGCCATTGGATGAAAATGAAGTGCCTCGAAACGCGTGCACACAGGCACGCAAACCGAGGCAATGGCATATGCAATGCAATATGGCTAAAATGGCATATAGAATGCAACATGGACTTATACTAACATGAGAGAGCCTCAGCCACACTCACATAAGAGGCCGATGGATGAAAATGAAGTGCCTCGAAACGCGTGCACACGGGCACGCAAACCGAGGCAATGGCATATGCAATGCAATATGGCTAAAATGGCATATAGAATGCAACATGGACTTATACTAACATGAGAGAGCCTCAACCACACTCACATAAGAGGCCAATGGATGAAAATGAAGTGCCTCAAAACGCGTGCACACGGGCACGCAAATCGAGACAATGGCATATGCAATGCAATATGGCTAAAATGGCATGCAAACATGCTAATGGAATTTCAGCACTGAAATGTGGGGGAAAAACAGCCCCAAAATAAGACGAGAGTACACCCGATGCATGGAATAGTCCCGAAACATGAATTTTGGCACCCGAAATGGCCTATAGCTATACCAAACATGCACAATATGGACATGCGATGAATAGACAGTAGCAAGGCAGCCCCAAAATAAGCACTTTTACAGTTCAAAGCATGGCCAAACAGCAAATAGAAACAGGGCAAAACTAGCATGCAAGAAATGGCCCTAAATGTGAGATAAAGAAGCAACTCACAGCTGCTGTCCTCAAACAGATTAGGGCCCTTCAAAAAAGTTGAAGAGGGGCCCAAAACATGATCTTTTACAGTTTATGGAAAACCACAAAAACCAGCACAGATATGGCTAAACCCTCATGCAAGAAACAGGCCAAAAGATGGACAAAGGGACAAATGGTAGATGCAAAGCCCAAACAGAGAAAAACTCTTCTACAACACTGAAGAGGGACCAAAAATACAACACTTTACAGTTGATGGCCGGACCCAAAACAGTATGCATATAGGCCAAAAATATCATGCAAAATATGGCCAAAAAGAGAGGTATAACACAAAGTATATAAATGATGCCTCAAACAGTGAAACACTCTCAATGAAACATGAAGAATGAGCCAAAATAAAACTGTTTCCAGCTCTGAAAATCACCCAAAAACAGAAGTACAATAGGCTAACAAATCATGCAAAAATGGGGACCAAAAGAGAGATATAATACAAAGTGTATAAAATATGCCTCAAACCATGAAAGACCCTTAATGAAACATGAAGAATGCGCCAAAATAAAACTGTTTTCAGTTCTGTAAAATGACCAAAAACAGAAGCACAAGGGGCTGCCAAGTCATGCAAAAAATGGGGACCAAAAAGGGATATAAAGACAAGTGGTACATGGAGGTCCCAAACAGTGATGAGCCCTTCTTCAAAGTTGAAGAGGGTCTCAAAATAAGCCTACTTACAGTTTACATCATGCTCCAAAAAAGATCACACACAAGCTAAAAATATCATGCAAGAAAATGACATTCAAGAAGGATATTGAAGCAAGTGCAAGATGGGGGGCTCAAACAGGGTTGAGCCCTTAATGAGACATGAAAATGAGCTCAAAAAAATGACCTTTTCAGTTTTGGTCAGAGCTCAAAACAGCAAGCATATATAGCTAAGAAATGTTGCAAAAATGAGCTCAAAAAGAGGGAGTTGATGCTTACCCTTGAAGACCAAACTTTGGTTGCTTCTTGGCTTGAGAAGTGTTGCCTCTTAGCTGCTGGAAAGCTCTCCAAACTGTCGTTCGCCTCGGCTCGAGACCAAACTAGTTTCTGATTTTTCAGAGCTGTCGGCCGTGCGCCTCGGCTCGAGACCACTTAACATTCTCCGTTTGGAACGGTTTTTGAAACACACCTTGTTTCCTCTATCTAGAGGGACACTGTGGTCCGGGAGACCACTTTTGTGGCCGTACGCCACTTTTGGTGCTCAACAGCCAGTTTTCGGGGCACCCGGCCGCGCGCTTTGCCCCCCGAACTCTCGTTTTGCATCCGTGTTGGTTCATTTTTGGCATGAACCTTGTTTTCCTTGTTTGGGAGGTGGTACAAGGGTGGGAGACCACCTTTTCCCCTTGGAGACCACTTTCTCCCCGCCAGTCGGTTTTCTTGTCGGGAAGCTGGTTTTCTTGGTCTTTGGGCCACATTTACTGGTCTCCCACCACATCACTAGCTTGCTTTCAAAGTGGAGACCACCAAATGGAGCCATCGACCAATTTTTTGTGTGGGAGACCACCTACCCTGGTCGGCCGACCAAGGCAAGTGGTCGGCCGACCACCTTTTCTGGTTGGCCAGCTCCCTCCTGTTTTGTCTGTTTGAGTGGGTGCCAGCTGTGCCAGCTGGAAGGCACAGACTGTATCCTCCATACACGTGTATGGAGGATCTTGAGCCTTGTTTTTTAGCTTCTTGAAGAAGCTTTGGCCTGGTTTGGCTATAAGAGAGGCCCTCCCCCTCCTTGAAAAAGGTTTAAATTTCTCTAAGGCAAAACAATACATATCTCTCTATATCTCTATATTTTGGTTCATAAGGTGCATTGTTCTTGACCCTTTTACACTACACCTCATAGCCATACACTTCCACCATTGATTTGAGGTTCTTGGAGGTTGTTTTCAGAGGTTAAAGAGCTAGTTTTTGGTCCCAAAGTTTGCTGGTTTTGCTGAGCTTCAAGGGTAATCACTTTTCCCTCTTTTAAGCATTATTTTGATCCTTCTCTTAGCCTCATTTACATGCTTATTTGAGCTTTGTTGTCAAATGAAAAAAGGTTCATATTTAAGTGATTTTCATGTTTGTTTAAGGCTCTTTTGGTGTTGGGGGTCATCTACCCTTTTGCATGCTCTATTTAGCCTTGTTTTGAGCCATGCCATGAGACCTTTGTATTGAGCTTTGCTTGGCCCTTTAGCCACTGAAATCCAGCGGATTTTCAGTGGTTGGCATGTGGTTTTCAGGGCCAAAATCAGAGAGGGGTAACCCTCTCTCTTTTGGTCTTGTTTGCTTGCATTTTTGGCTTTCCAGGGGAGCATATATTTCCACACTTCCTAGCCTTGGTTCAGGCCCTTTTTAGTGACTTTTAGGACCTGCCTAGACTCTGTCTGTGGCTGGTTTGGTCCCCTTTTGTTTGCCTCTTGCATGTGTAGAACAATCCCTTGCATAGTCTATCAAAGTAACACCTCATTCTTGCATGTATTGGTCATGTTTCAGTGGGTTTTTGGCCATCATTTGGCATTCCATGATTTTTTTTGGCTGGTTTGGTAGCCTCTCATATGCTTCACGTGCTTGTAGTGTAAATCATGTTCACTAGCTTATAATGCATGTTGTTTTGGTCCTCTATGCTAGCATATTTTGGCCATGCGCCAAACTGATTTTGTTCATATTTTGGGCTTCCTTAGCTCTATTTTGAGGTCCCTTGGTCGAATGGTGCTTGCCATGTATGGTTGTAGTGTAATAGCCTTGCTTAGCCTTGAGTTTTGAATCCCCTTGCATGCTTAACTTGAGGTGTTTGCATGTTTTAGCATCATTGAGCATGATATTTCAGAGTTTATTTCTTGGCCATATTCTCATGTTTGTCACTCTTTCAATATGTTTGAGAGTTGCATCATTATACCCCATTTATGAGCCTTTGCATTGAGCTTCATTCTTATGCCTTTCAAGCCACCATCTTGGCTCATTTTGCCACTATTTTGGGCCTGGTTAAGGTCTATTTGGAGTTGGTTATGTCATTTGAACATCGCCTTGCATGCCTTTAGTGTAATGTGCTTCACTAGCTTCGGTACTTGAGCCTTTCAACATGCATTGTGTGAGTTGTTTGCATGATTCGGAGCCATTTTGTATGTCATTTTAGAGCTGGAACATGTGTCATTGTATGCCATATTTCAACCTTTCAATGCTTTTATAGAGTTGCATTTTGTGCCCTTGGGCTTAGATCCTTGCATTGTGTATGCTAGCATGAGTTTTGGAGCCTTGTTTTCATCATGTTTGGCCACTTATTTGGGTGTGGCTGAGGCCCATCCATTTTGGTTTAAGTCCATTTTGCATTGAGTATGCCATTGTAGTCCATAGCATTGAGTATGCCATGTTGTCGTATGATTGATCATTGCACTGTGCAAGCCTTGTTCATCTCATTGTGTATGTTAGTTTCTATGTGCATTGTGTATGCTAAGTGCCATGTCCATTGAGTATGCCATTGTGAGTTCATAGCATTATGTATGCTAGTTGCATGTCTGCATGTTATCCCTTGCATGTTTGCATGACTTAGTTGCATTGCATTTAGGATTGCATGCTAGAGTTATATTTGTGCATGCCATGTTATGTGTTGCATTGTGTTTGGAGTAGGAGTTAGTCCGAACACGGGAAGCGAGGGACGTTTCATACTTGAAGTGATGAAACGTGCCTTAATTCCTGGTTGATGACACTCTTGACTACCCATGATGGAGTTGTTGGCTTTAGGTGCTTGTGTGTGCATTCATTTCACATTGAGTCGTGTAATTCGGCTCCTCGGCCATCATGCATCAAAATGCATGATTGGTGGCTCGAGGGTCGAGGACTACACTCCCTTGAGCTTATGCAATGATGAGGAGAGTGGTCGTGCACACATGTGTTACAAATACTTTGTCGTGCATCACTCTTTCCCTTTGTTGTAGAAAACCAGAAACCAGGAGAGGAAACTGGTCGGTCGACCAGATTTACTGGCAGGCCGATCACTTTTTTGGTTTCCACCACAAAAGGTGGTCGGCAGGTGGTCTCCCATGCCCATAAGCTGGTCGGCAACCTTCCCACATATTCCCAGGGTGGAGTTTCATCTCTCTGGAGCTTTGTGCAAGTGTTTGAGATCAATTGCAAACAAAGGCGAGTTGGGGCGTCGTGAAGGATTTCCGAACGAGGCAACGCGAGCATGCATGCATCCTTTGTCATCCAAAGCAGAGCTGAGGCAACCTATTTCATTTGGTTTACATGCTTATTTAAATTGCCTACTTAGTTAATTGGTTGATTAATTAGAGTTGTGTAATAATTAACTGTAGCTTGTTATTCATTTCGTTGTGTAATAATTAGTTTAATTAGATTAGCTTAGGATAGCTAGTTGGTTTTGTATTATTTATTCGGACCCTTTGTCGAGAGGGCAAATTTTGTAATAAGTGTGCATGTGTGTGATGCATGTCTTCCAACCCCACGTCTTTCTGCCTTTTATTTACCAGCTTATGATGGTTAGTTTTAGGGCATGTTTCAATTAGCATCCTTATGCTTCGCATGTTTGCATCCATTCATCTGTCTTGCATGCACCGGGCTCGGCGCATCATACTAACTGCATTGTATTTCAATTCCGAGTTGAATACATGTTATCTGTAGTATCTCATATGCCATCTTAGAATAGCCGAGCCTATCTTAGTTGTATTTCACATGTGTTGCATTAGCCATCTTAACATGAACTAGGATCATACATTGATTACTAATTAGTTTCTGTTTTGGCTTGAAGTACTCGGTGAGTGTTTATGCTTTAGCATCCTTGCATGTGTGTGAGTGACTGCCATGATAGCATGCTTGCCATGAGGCTAACTGCTTATGTGATATACCTTCCTGAATGCCTGTGGGTGAAGGTTGGATTATTTAAATTGGAACAATTCATCGATTGCGAGTTTTAAGCCCACTTGAGAGTGGTAAACCACCATGTTTTCTAAGCCCACTTGAGGGTGGCAAAATCTGCATTTTAGCCTACTTGTGAGTAGTAAACCGCTTTCAAAAACAAACATGAGATGTTTTGTTCCAACTTAGACGATCCAGTCTATACTTGTATGCTGTGCGCATCACATAGTAATTCTAGGCTAATAAACCAGAATAAGAGCACATATGTTTTCAAAAATAAGATATCATGTTTAGTAGTGGCCGATCTTTGATCGGGCGAGCGGGGGTGCTTATTGCATGACCTTCCCCAATCGTACCCAAGTTCCCAAGCCGAGGCAACTTTGGTGATGACAGACACATGGCCTTAGGCACGAGTCAGGGTTTCCTAAATTCCCCCCAAAATAAAATATTTAGGTGGCGACTCTGTATTTGGCAAAGCAGTTCATGTTTGGAACTTCTTTCTAGAAATCAGTTTTTCAAAACGATTTGCCAGATTTGGACTCTTTGGTGATTTATCAATCTCGTATTGCACTTTGCGGGATCAGATTAAGAACCGTGACATGGAGTCCGAACTGTAGTAAGCCCAATGAACAAAACGGGATTTTCTCGGGGCTTTCGGGGACGTCTACACTTTCTGGCGACTCTGCTGGGGAGTTAGAGAACTTGACTCGAACTCATGATATCTGGTTTTGACTACACTTATGTGTTTCTTTGCATTGCATTTGCATTGGTGCGCCTAGGACACTATGTTTGCCATCTGCTATTCCTGAACGGTTTGCCTGAGGCTCGCTTTGAGAAGCGTGCCATAAAGCTGACCGGTTACGGGCTCTGCCACGAAGGGAACACAAACCCCGATTTTTACCGGGGCATCCTTTTTGACCATTCGACCTAGTGCATATTCGGAATCCATAGTGACTATTCCAAAATAGGACAGGTTGCTTACCCGATTATAGGTTGTTTGAAACCGCTGAGTACGTAGTGAAACCCTAGTTCTTGACGAAACTAGGACGAGGAAGCCCTACCCCAACATAGGGGTGTTTTTATCTCTCACTTGCTTGCTATGTGCTTTTAGAGTGCGTCTCTGCAGGAATGCATGTATGAGTTTGCAAGTCTGGGTATCAGGCCTGCGGGCATCAGTATCAGTATTTGGGAATCAGTTTTACCTGTGGGTATCAGATTCAGATTTGGGGCAGTAATTTGGAAACAATGATAAGTGTTTGAGAACAGTATATTCAGCTTACAAATGCCAACTGTGTGTTGTCAATGATCGCCTGTGTGTTGTGTTTATTTAAGCCGTTATGCTGTCCGTTTTTCTGGTTGTTTATTTCCTTATTTTGCTTTATTTATCTTTTTGCTAGGTAGTTTAGCACAATTGCTTCCGACCAAGAAGATATTCCCCAAGCACTCTAGACTAGAGGTCGCAAACTCCATCGATCTGAGGATCTGATAGACGGACAACCAGTGTTCTACTCTTTACCCCCGGTTGCTAGAGGGAGGTCAGTGAGGCACAGTGTATCAATACCGTGGTTCCCAGATCACTGGTCCTTGAGCAGTCAGGTTGAGATTTCAGAGTCTACTACAGAGGCAGATATACCGGCAGTTCAGTTAGATCAGGGCAACATAGCAGGAATGGAGGAAATGATGCGTCAACTCCAAGAAAGTATGAAAACTATGCAGCAGGACGCTGTTCCTAAAGCAAAATTTGCCAAATAACAGGCTGAGGTCATGGCTCAACAGGCAGAGTTAATTGCCAGGCTACAACAGCAAATCGGAGCATCTGCTTCACACCAAGCTCCTCCCCTACCAAGAGTCCCAATACCCGGGGAGACGGCGAATGTCCAAAATGTCCAGGAGGATACAGACATCCCAACGGGGCCACCTTTGTCCTTGATTCTACCTCAACTATCCAAGGCACCCATGCCTATCAATCTACCAGATTCTCCCTTCAAGTTCGAGGTGGACCCCACGACATTAAAAGTGAGCAAGCTTCAGAAGCTGTTCAAGAAATCTCAAGGTGCGAAGTCCATTCCGGACATCGAGGACAGGTATACCGATGCGGCTGTAACTTTGACGGACCGGTTTAAGATGCCACTTATTGACCGCTTTGACGGGTCTAGAGATCCTATGGTGCATCTGCGGCTGTTTTCAGACATACTAAGGTCAATGGGCCTCTCCAGATTACATAAGCTTTCCTTGTTTGGCCGGACCCTGTCGGGTGTAGCGGCCATTTGGTATGCAAAATTGGAGGATTCCGTCAAGAAAAATTGGGAGGAGATGGCCGAGGCCTTTGTAGCTCAATACTTCTACAACACACAGATCGAGATCACAACTCGTGATCTTGAGACGACTAGACAGGAGCTGAATGAGAGCTTTTCTGACTTCGTAACTCGCTGAAGGGCCAAGGCCTCCATAATGACCATTAGGCCAACTGACAAAGATCAAATACGGATGGTTGTGCACAACCTCCAGCCCAAGCTCATGCAAATGATGATCGTCCCCCCTCTCCCCACTTTTGGAGATCTACATGAGATTGGAGTGCAGATCGAGGACGCTCTGAAACAGGGTCTGATTGACAATGACAAAGAGTAGGCCAGGAGAACCTTCAACCACAACGCCAATGCAGGCACGAGTAGTGCTGCGACTGCCAGAGCCTCAGAAGTGAGCATGGTCACCACCACTCCCCCGCAAGAGCCCTTGTGGCTACACCATTCACCAGTGCATCCGGTAGCAACTCACAGACAACCAAGTACCAACCCCGAGGCCAAAGAACCTTCACCCCATTATATATGCCCCTGTCCAAAGCTCTGGGAGTTTTAATCAGGAAAGGGCACTTGAAGCCCCTGGAGTCGCGGCCATTGCCAGAAACACTTGTCCCCTCCCATAACCCAACCAAATATTGTGCCTTTCACCAGCAACATGGTCATGACACTAACTATTGCTTTCGATTGCATCACGAGATTCAGGATCTCGTCGACAACAGCGAGATCGTGCCTCCGGAGAAGCCGAACGTCACAACCAACCCTCTCCCACCACACAACCAAGCCCCACCTCCCAAACGCATCAACTCAATCCAAACTGGGGTCGTGTCATATGACCCTAGCATATATATCACCCCGTTTCACCTACCCAAGCCGGAGGTGTTCATTCCTGACAACATTGACTTGTGCATGTTGGACATCTCCCGAGCCCAACCTGAACCAATGGTGGTGATCATCGAAGATGGAACAGGGATGATTTCGGAGGAAAACGAGGCTGTTGATTCAGAATCTGCGGAAATTAGGAGCTGTGCTGAGGAGGTATATGATTCGAGTAGCTACATTGTATCAGCAGGTCAGGTTAGGCCGAATCTGGAATTGCCAGCAGGGGCAGAACTTTATTTAATACGGGGGAAAGGACTTGATCAGGGGATAGATGACTTAACAGCTCTGGACGGGGACATTGCTAACCTTCAGTTTTTTAATGAACAAGATCCAGGAGATATGACAGTCAATTGGTTTGATTTTGAGGAGTCAGCAGAGGTTACAGGGTGGCTTGACGACCAACCAGATTTTGTTGAAGAATCTCAGCTGGAAAAGGGCCCGTCAGGGGTAAGGACATCAATTGTAGCCGGAAGGGCCGGGGATTAGAATGCATCGCCAGAGAGTGCTGGTGCCGAGAATTTTGCTCGGGATTTGGGCATTTTGAATATAGGAAATTTTGAACAGCAGGCTGCATTGACGCAGTTAGAACCGGAAGGAATCGAAGACTCTGAGAGAGCCAGAAAAGCCAAGGCCCCTATGGGGACTAAACCTGCTGTGTGCACAAAGATAGAGCGTGCTGTGAGCACATAGACGGAAGGTACTGCGAGTACAAGGATAGTTGCAACGGAGTCGGATAGGTGTCCGTCGGCTGCCGATGGCATGTGGTGGGAAGACGATGATTTATGTCTTGCCCACATAGATGAGGACTGGGGGAGTAACCAACCGGACGATACCTGGTACATTGGCGAAGTTGATCATATGACTAGGAGCGGGCGGTATTTCAAGCCCCCATACCTAGACCAACCAGAGGCGTCCGGGAAGGACAAGGAGTCGGAGAAGCAGAAAGAGAAGCTACTTGAAGAAGAGGCCGTGCCGAAGTAGTTGAAAAAGATACAGGCAGACATCTCCATCTAGGGACTGCTCATGGCTTCATGTGTTCACAAACAAGCTGTCCTATCGGCAATGGACAAGGACAAACTCTCAATAGACACCACGCCTGAACAACTGGTGGGATTGGTCTTTCCAGGAGGAGGTTCCCCGACGTTGACCTTTTCTGACAAAGAACTGCCGCCTGAGGGCGCAAATCATAACAAACCGCTCTACATCTCTGTGGAATGTAGAAGCAAATGGATACCGGTGGTTATTGTCGATACAGGATCCGCTATTAACGTGTGCCCGTCAAGGACGACATATGTAATCGGGTTGAAGCCCGCGGGCTTTGTGCCAACAGCCTAGGTGATAAGGGCGTATGATAACACAAGCAGAAAGGTGATGGGGACTGTGAAAATTCAGACCCAGGTTGGTCCGGGACAACACGAGATTGACTTTCATGTCTTGGACATTCCCGCAACCTTTAACCTACTTTTGGGGTTGTCGTGGCTACACCAGGTAAAGGCAGTCTCTTCCACTTTGCACCAGATGTTGAAATACCCCCACGGGAAGGGGGTGGCTATTGTTTTCGGGAATTCGTCAATCCATCCGCCGCCAGAAGTGTCTATACCAGTTTTGGAAATCGAGCACGGCACGAAAGATGTGTTCCTATCAAGGTTTACTCTGGCTGAGACCCGGGTCGTACAGAACATCTTAGCTGTTGATGAGGGGTTATATGTCAGCGCACAATCAGTGTACCTCATGAACAATCTCCAACACATCCCCGGGATGGGATTGGGGAAGAGTGGTCGAAAAAGCATTGCAGTATCGGCTGAAGTGCCGCACAACCCGCATACCTTTGGCTTGGGTTATCTGCTCACCAAAGAGGATTGGGTAAGGAAAGGCAAGGAGATGGCCGGGAGAGCCAGGGCAAAGCAGGCAAGGAAGCCTTATGAGTTAATGCACCGACCCATCCAGGGTACCCTAATTGGACGCTTTGTTTGGGAGGGGAGGATTTTCCATTCTGCGGCTTCCCAGAGCCATGGTTGAATGCGGAGAAGCGTCGCTTGCCAGGGTTTGAGATCTTGTTTGACCTGCAGTTATCCGGGGATGACGTTGCCGAGGAGCAGACAGACCCATCAGCTGAGGTTGATTAGAATGAGAAAGTGGATTCTGAGAACACCAGAATTGAAATGGGGGTAGCGCTGGCTTGTCTACTTTCAGATCCTCCGATCGTACAGAAGTGCTTGGGGGATAACTTCTCGATGTCCATGATTGGGAATGAAACAGCTGCGAGCCCACCTTCAAGCATTTTGGATGCATCCATCGCACCCTCTCTCATCTGGCAATACGAGGAGGGGTTTTTATCGAGCAGCACCGGGTCAGGTAGTGAGCCGAAATCTGATTCCACCGAGTCTGTGGAGTCGAAATCAGGTTCCAGCTCGTTTGAGTCTGAGTCCGGTATTCCTGGGGGTGACAACCCGGATGCCACAGTCCTATCTAGGTCGTCTTTTTCTTTCTCTTTTGAGTCTGTTGTAACAGAGGAATCGGACGATTTGGAAGTAATTAATGAGAATGGAATGGTTGTGGCTTCTGAGTACTTTTCTGTGCCTTTGATTTATTGTATTAATCGGGACTTTCAAAATTTTGATGAAAATGACGAGGAAGAAATTCCTCCGGTTTTACAACGTTTAATTGATCAAGAGCAGGAGAGATTTGTTAAACCCTTGGTTGATGAAATCACTACAGCTAATATTGGTACTGAGAAGGACCCGCGGCTGGTCCAGATCGGGTCCACGTTGTCTTCAGAGGAACGCGAGCACTTAGTCGTTTTATTAAAAGATTTCAAAGATGTTTTTGCGTAGTCCTACGAAGACATGCCTGGATGACTTTACAGCAGGGCATGCTTTGCTTTCGTTCATGGATGACTTTTCAGGCTACAATCAGATTGTGATGGCACCCGAAGACCGGGAGAAGACTGCTTTTACCACCCCGTGGGGGACCTACTGTTATAGAGTGATGCCGTTTGGGCTAAAGAATGCTGGAGCTACATATCAACGGGCCGCGACCAATATATTGCACGACATGATCCACAAGGAGGTTGAGGTGTACGTGGACGACATGATTGTCAAGTCCAAAGAAAGAGAGGGCCACTACACCCCCTTGTAAAAGTTCTTCCAAAGGATCAGGGAATTTCGGTTGCGGCTGAATCCTCAGAAGTGTACGTTTGGTGTTACAGCAGGAAAAATGCTGGGATTCTTGATTACACAGAGAGGTATCGAAGTCGACCCTTCCAAAATCAAGGCCATCTTAGAAATGCCACCACCGAGGACTGAAAAGGAGGTGCGAGGCTTTCTGGGTAAAGTGCAATTCATAAGACGATTTATTGCTAAATTAACCTTGACTTGTGAACCACTCTTTAGTCTCCTGAAGAAAGGGACGAAGTTCTAATGGGACGGCCGATGCTAAGCTGCTTTTGAACAGATCAAGCAATACTTACAGAACCCACCCGTGTTGTCACCGCCTGAGCCGGGGAAACCGTTGATTTTGTACGTTTCAGTAACTGAAACTACAATGGGCTGCATGCTTGCACAGGAGTCCGAGGACAAAGTGGAAAAAACTATCTACTACCTGAGCAAGAAGATGTTGGGTTACGAGACCCGCTACACTCCACTCGAGAAGGCTTGTTTGGCCTTGGTATGGGCTACCAGGAAGCTGCGGCACTACCTGTTAGCTCACTTCGTAATGTTGGTTTCAAGATTAGATCCCATCAAATATTTCTTCGAGAAACCAGCACTTACGGGTAGGCTAGCTCGTTGGTTGCTTCTACTTTCTGAATTCGATTTGAAGTATGTGACTCGCAAGTCAGTAAAGGGGAGAGCGGTAGCGGAGTTCCTAGCCGATCACCCAGTTGAGGGGGATGAAGCAGTTGAGTACTTATTCCCAGACGAGGCTATCCTGCATATCAAAGATGAGTTTTGGACGATGTATTTTGATGGAGCATCAAACTAGTACGGGTATAGGATAGGGGTGTTGCTGATAGCTCCAGACAATTCCTGTATCCCTCTAGCATTTAAACTCCAGTTCAAAGTCTCGAACAACGAAGCATAGTATGAAGCATGCATTGCTGGTTTAGAAGCCGCCCTAGAACTAGGGGCAAAACGGTTGGATGTCATCGGAGACTCGAACCTTGTTGTATCTCAAGCTAAAGGAGATTGGAAAGTCAAAGAAGAAAAGATGAGAATTTACTACCAGACCTTGGACTTGCTGATTCCTCGGTTTGAGAAACTGAACTTTGCTCATCTGTTAAGAGAAAACAACAGGTTCGCAGATTCATTAGCAACTCTATCTTCTATGATAGACATCCCTTTTGGAGTCCGGATGCATCCGATCATCATTGACTAGAAGTTTGCACCGGCCTACAAGTCGATTGGTGCCATAGAAGAGGTTCAAGATGAGAACCCCTGGTATTACGATGTCTGGAACTTCTTAGAGAAAGAAGCGTATCTACCAGGGGCAAATGCCAAAGACAAGAGGGCAATTCAAAGAATGGCTGCTCAATTCATCATCTGTGGAGGAAAACTGTATAATAGAGGTCATCTGGGAATGCATAAGCTGTGTGTTGAGGCTGAAGAGTCGAAGCACTTAATGGAGGCCATCCATGGAGGGGAGTGCGGAGTGCACATGAACGGGGTGATGCTAGCCCGAAAGATCCTCAGACAAGGTTACTACTAGTCCACCATGGAGGAGGATTGTATCGGCTTTGTTCGGCGATGCCACAAATGTCAGATCCATGCAAACCGCATGAACATCCTGCCGTCGAAGCTGTACAATATGACTTCGCCATGGCCATTTTCAGTTTGGGGAATCGATGTGATCAGGACTGTCACTCCGAAGGGGTCCAATGGGCATGAGTTCATTCTAGTCGCGATAGACTATTTCACAAAGTGGGTTGAGGCCCAATCTTATGCGGTGTTGAAGGCGTTGCACGTTGCAAAGTTTATCAGGAACAGCATCATCTGTCGCTATGGGGTCCCGAACGAGATTATCTCAGTTAATGGTTCCCACTTCAAGAAGGAAGTGATTGACTTGTTGGAGAAATACAACGTGGCTTTTCACAAGTCATCTACATATCGGCCGCAGACCAACAGAGCAGTTGAGGCCGCAAACAAGAACATCAAGCGTATTTTACAGAAGATGGTGGAAACCTACCGGGACTGGCCAGATAAGCTGCCATTTGCTCTGTGGGGCTACCAAACTTCAATTAGAACTTCTACTGGAGCGACTCCGTATTCATTGGTTTATGGGATGGAGGCCGTTCTACCTATCAAAATTGAGGTTCTGTCATTATGAGTACTGGCTGAGTGTCAGATAGCTGAGGTAGATTAGCAGCAGAGCAGATTTGAGAGCAGATTTGAGGAACTCATGCTCTTTGATGCGACAAGGCTGAAAGCATTGTACCATGTTCAAGGTTATCAACGACGAATTGCCAGGGCTTTCAACAAGAAGGTTAAGTCCAGAAATTTGAAGGAAGGAGATTTGGTACTCAAAGACAACCGAGCCCCCATCCATGACCCTAGGTGCAAGTTCAGACCCAATTGGACTGGTCCCTACATCATTAAGTCTATTTGGTCGAGTGGAGCTGTCATTCTGATGGACCTAGATGGCCTAGAGTTCTTACAGCCGATCAACATGGACAAGTTGAAGAAATATTACCCCTGAGAGGCTCGCTAGGCCGAAAACCCGAAAGGGCGACCTAGGCAAAAGTTAGAGCACAGAAAATTTAAAATTATAAAAACTGAGCTCGCAAGGTTGAAAACCCGCAAAGGGCGGCCTTGGCAAAAGTTAGAGCGTAAAAGGTGAGGGTTAATACACGAGTGAACCTGAGCCGAACTACGTAAGGCTTGATTCCCATCCTTGGGATACGTAGGCAACTTCATCTTGAAGTCCAACCATAAACACTTCCCCGATCAACTTTGTCTGTGTGATCATGTTGGCCATCTTTGTCTATTCTGCATTCAAAAGCTCGGTTGTGATCTCCAGTGCAGTGCTATTCAGACTAGGGGCAACTTTCCAATTGCTGGGATCCGGGGTTGTGCATCTCAATGACAGATCTCAGGCGTGTTCAGTTCTGATCCATATCGAAAATGGTTTTGAAAAGTTTTAATAAAAGTTGATTTTGCTCAAATTAATCTTTTTACAACTTAGACCATTTTTGGACCAAACGGAAAATTTTCAGTACCCACAACCTTCAATTATATTGATTTCAGTACAGAGTTCTTCTGCTCTTGAACACAAATTAAAGTTACTTTTCATTACATTCATAAAGAAAACTTGAAAGTTTTGATTAAAAGCAAATAAATCCGGGGCATAGTCAGGTGTTCCTGCGTCCCCTCCCAGAGCCGGTCGAAGCCTCTGATGCCAAGCTGGGCCCTATCTGTGCCTCTTCATTGAGCCAATCTATGCACTCATCAGAGAGGGTGCAACTGAAAGTGGGATCGGGGGCCAGAAGTTCTCTCGTCCTCCATGCCGTGGCATACAGAGCTAGTTGTGCGCCTCGGACCGAAAATGCAGCTGGGTACTCTATCCCCTCTGTCGGGCAAATCTAATCATGGCCGAACTGGCGCTGGAACCGGAAAGGAAAGTAGAACACGCAGTGTGTCAGACCAATCAATTGAATCCCGGCCTGTCGGGACATGATGTAGCTCATTGCCGGTAAATTGAGCCAAGAACAATGCCAGGCAATACGGTCTGCGGACAAACTGCACATCCAGTCGAACCACCATCCCTCATCAAGGGCATCGACTAGATGTCGCCAGAAGAAGTAGCCGCGAGCTGATTATACTGGGCAAGAGTCCACAATCTGCAACTTGTCCATCAACCACACCTGGGGAGGGATGGAAAATGAGAGATTAAAGAATAGAGAGATGTATGATGAGAAAAAAAGTGAGAAAAGGGTTTTGAGAGAGAAATCAAGCCTGAGGGCCGAGTGATGTGAGCAATATATATGTGAGGAAGGGTGGGAACATTACCCGCAGCAGTAGTGGACTCCCCGCAAATCTGGTCATTTCCTAGCAATGGAAAGCATCCAAGCCCATCAATGTCTTGGCCAATGTCATGGCAATGCAGCTCTTGCCCTCTTTCAAGCCTTGGGCAACTTCGATCAGACGAATGCTAGACCCACTGAAGCCTGGGGCAAACAAAAAGTGAGATAGCATGCACAAACAAAGGGCATGACGCCGAAAACCTTGCCAGTGGTGATCACCGTGGTCACCAGTATCAGAAAAACGATGAATCAGGCTGAGGATGTCCAATTCTCCATCGCGGATCAGAGATCGAGCGTCGTGCATAGTGAGCCCACACATTCGTCCTAGGGCTTGAGCGTGGCCGAAGCGAAGTTGGGGCAAGATTTCTTTGTCACATTCGGATTCCATCAAAGCTTGGAAATCTTCAAAGGTAGGACACACCTCTTGCCCGCCAAAGTTGAAGACGTGTGTTACCGGATTCCAAAACCTTGCCGCGGCGTGGAGAAATGGAAGATGCAGCGGAGTGCGACTTAACGTGAATAGTGCATTTATGCCGAAGCCCCAGAAGTTCAACTTTTGCGAGCCGTCCAAGGTAGCAATCCAAGCTGTAAGATTTTGGATGAGAAATGCCTCCATTTTGATGTAAAACAGGGGTGGAATGAGAGAACCACGAATCTGGAACCTTTATGGAGGATAAGGCACTGTTCGGAAGACACGTGTCAAAAATCTGGAGGTTGCCAAGCCAACTGGTCGGCCGACCACTTTTTCTGGTCGGCCAGCCAGTTTTTCTGGTCGGCCGGCCACACAACTAGTCTCCAAGACAAGAAACTGGTCGGCCTTTGTTGGTCGGCCATGGAGGAAAGCTGGTTTTTGGTCTTTTCCTGGTCTCTAGAAGAGAGCTCCTAGCCTTTCCATGTATTGGGAGTGTTGAAGGTCAGAGTTTACCTCTGTTTCGGATGCATTTGCTTATCGAGTTGTTATTAAGTTTGTTTATCGAGTTGTTAAGTTTGCTTATCGAGTTGTCCAGTTTTGTGCATCGAGTTGTTACTCTTTGTTTAATCAACATTGTCGAGATTTGTTTATCGAGTTGTAAACCTGCTAAGGTTTTGTTGTTTCTTAGTAAGTTAAGTTGTTTAGTTTGTTGCGTCGGTTCACTACCTGACTTGGCAATGTACAATGCTCGATTTTCATTCAATCTCATTTTTGTGCAAAATGATGTAATGCGATGCTAAGAAAACAAAATACAACACTTTTTGAACAAAAAGTTGTTTCATTCCATCATGATCCTTTTGTTACAACATTTTACAACAAGGGTACAAAGTTTTAAAGAAAATGAAACTGCCTAACACTGTACAATGTGCTACAACTACTAGTAGAAAAGGAAAATAAAGCAGGAACATCTGTATCAGTGCTCTCGGGCTCAAGATCGGGAGGCTCTCTTCATCCTCTTCGCCTGGACAGCCTCTGCAATACCTGCGCCAGCACCATCATCTAAATCAGAGATGCCGTCCTCAAGATCCTCTCTGGCATCATCTCCACTCTCAGAGCCGAAACCAAAGTCCTCCTCTCTGTCTACGGATGTGTCCGACTGAGGATGCGCAGACTCCTCCTCCTCGTTAGACTCCTCATCATCTCTGATAGGCGCTCTACTCCTGCCTTGGTTGCAAGTCAAGTCCCCTCTCCCAGCTCCTCGAGAAGGCCTGGATGACCCAGCCTGTAGCGATGGCATCTAAAAAAGAGAGGGCAATTTGAATACATTAGCCAATATGCAGAGACAAGAAAGCTACATAGAATGGGTGCATGCAGATACAGAATATGAATGTGGTGTGTGTCAGATGTGCTCTATACATGCAGTCAACCAACGCAGTGAAATGGTCAAATTCAGCATGTCATCAGAAGTATGATAAATGCAAGAAAATTGGAAAGTACTGAAACACCGGCGATGAACAGCTGCGTCTCTCTCCGCAAAACCATGCTCTCGAGTGAGGCCACCACTCCGAGTAACCCGTCACATTATTCTCTGGGAGGCTGCAGATACAAGCTCAAGTCATCAGTGAATGAATGGATGTCTAAATAACTGAATGTTACATCAAAATTGTAAAGCATACCGGTGGCGAGTCAGGGTCACTAACATATCGATGATCGGGCACTGGTGGCTCTAATGGAATGGGGTAAAATGTCCCGTACCGCCATCCTGTCAGCTCGGTTGGGAGGTCTGGCCACCCAGCATGCTGGTAAGTCAGGGGAATCAGTCCAGCCACGCCTCTCGATGTGCCGGCCCTACTAGTTGAAGGGGTATCTGCAGCCCGGACTCGGCTCGACGATGATGCACCGACAGCCCTCCTCGTAAGAGTACGGATACTTGTCAATGGGGGCATCAAGTACGTATGGCGGTAGGTCGCGTACTTCCCCTCCTCCAAGAGTAGAACTACATCAGTGCCCATTATAGCCTCCTCGATGTCCCGGGGAGTGAGTCTCTCAGTGGACCGCATATCCCGTGGAGGTGCTGTCGGGATACCCTGATCGGGGATGCCCATCGTCTGACGCATGAAGTGATCCCCCAAAAACCAGGCCCTGCCCACTGGTCCCTCAAATAAAATCCGGTATCGAGAAGAGGCCCACGCCCCAGGGAATCGGAAACGGGTATCTCCTCCCAAAGGTATCCAAGGCTCCCAAGTGATCTGCGGATAACAAGTGCACAAACTGATTAGATGTCATAAATATGCAAGATGAACCAAAGCACTGCTGAAGAACTGAGAGTTCTAGATTACCTCGGTTGCCCACACAGTATCAAAGAACTGCCGAAGGAAGGGCAGAGTCTCCCGAGTCCTCGGCCGGCACCGGCCCTCGAATCTGCGAGAGTAGGGGATCTCAAGAGGTGCCTCCACCTTGAGCTCTGGGGCCAACGTTAGGAAGTATGCATAAACCCATAGTTGTGAAAAACAGAACAATGGCCATCAGAATATAGAATGTATACAAAATACAGAGTGCTGAGTGCATAATGTGAATACAGAATATACGAAAAATACAGAATGCTGAGTGCAGAATGTAGAGTATAGAATGAAAAGTGTGTCGTGTGTGCAGTGTACAGATAATGAAAAACAGGAGTGTAAATCAAGAGGATAGAAAGTACCTCCCAGGCTCTCCAATAGCCACTGACTATGTTCCCCCGCCTGCGAGAGGTCGTACTCATATAACAGTAAAGGGTAGCGATGCCGGCGCCGCCCCAATCATACTGGCTGACCTGGGATAAGTCTACTAAAGCACTGAGCAGATAACGTCCAACTGTGTTCCCCCTGTTGGAGAACAAAGTGGTCCCGATGAGGAACATCAAAAACCCCCGAGCATACTGATCTATCTCCTCGATGGTCTTGGGCATAGTCCCCTTGTACTGCATGGGAAACCAGGTGTATCTAACTCTACCAGATGATCTGTCGATCGGCGGGCGGGCTCCCAGCAGATAAATCCAAGCCGCCTCCCACTCGCCCATACTGCGTCATAAGGGACCGGTCGGCTGGCCATGTCAAGGCCAGTCAGCATGGCAAAGTCAAATGGGGTCATCGTCATGTCCCCAGTAGCTGAAAAGTGGAACGAGTTGGTGGTGGCCCACCATCTCTCCACAAGTGCCCCCATCAGGGTCCTGCTCACCGAATAACAAGATAGCCCTGCGCAGAAAGGTCCAAATCCTGCCTCATCCACGATATGGCGAACAGCATCTGGGAGCTCTGCATACCACTCCTTAGCAAGGATCGACCCATAGCCCCGTGTGGAATGGGAAGATACCTGCATTCGGAATGAACAGATGTATTTAGTTTCAGAATAAAATGTATGAGCTGCGTGCAAATGAAGTAAATGAACTGTGTGTTCAGAAATGAAGTAAATAAACTATGTGCTTAGAAATGGAATAAATGGGCTGTGTGTTCAGAATTGAAAGGTTTGAGCTGTGTGTTCAAAGTGGAATGTATGGGCTGCGTGCGAACAAAAATATATGGGTTGTGTGTCCAGGATTGAAAGGTCTGAGCTGCGTGCAAATGAAATGTGTGAGTTGTGTGTTCAAACAAAACGAGCTGTGTGCCCGAAAATGAGCTGTGGGCCCGAAAAACGAGTTGTGTGCCTAGAAAAGAGCGGTGTGCCCGAAGAACGAGCTGTGTGCTAGAAAAATAAGTTGTGTGCCCGAAGAACGAGCTGTGTGCTAGAAAAACGAGCTGTGTGCCCGAAAACGAGCTGTATGCCTGAAAACGAGCTGTGTGCCAGAAAAATGAGTTGTGTGCCCAAAGAACGAGATGTGTGCCAGAAAAACGAGTTGTGTGCCCGAGAATGAGCTGTGTGCCCGAGAATAAGCTGCGTGCCTGAAAAAGAGCTGTGTGCCTGAAGAACGAGCTGTGTGCCAGAAGAACGAGCTGTGTACCAAAAAAAAAAATGTGTGCTGTGTGCCCGAGATAAACTGTGTGGTCAGGATGAACCGTGTGTTGTGTTGTGAGCTGTGTGCCCAAATGGACAGAATACTGTGTTGTGAGCCACGTGTTAAAATGACCAGAGTATTTCTATATATGAGCTGTGTGCCAAATAGACCGAGTGGTGTGTGAAGGTCTTCAGAACGAACAGATAAAATACATAGCAAAAGCATGAAATGTGCAAGAAATGCATAATACATTGCAGAGAACGTGGAAGTAAGGTACGTACCTCTTGCGCCTGGTAGGATAAATGAGACGCTGGCTCCCATAGCAGTAGGTCCGCGGGTGCTCGTCGCTCAGTCAGTAAAATGATAGAAGGTGGTAGGAAGTAGGACATGCTCCGGAGGGTCGTACCTCTCGAGGTCAAAAGGCCGAATCCTCGGAGGCAGTGACATGATGTCTGGCTCGTCCCTGGCATGTGGAGAACCTCCCCCGTGATGGAAATGATCCGCCATCCAAAGAAATTTGCAAAAATGAGCAAAATGAGCCAAAATCATAAAAAGTCAACAAAAGTCAACTCTCAGGAAAGGAAAAAGTCAACAAAAGTCAACTCTCAAGAAAATGTGCCAAACTTCGAGAAAAACATACCTCAAGTGGTGAAAATGGAGAAAGAAGCTCCGAAATCAAATTTTAATCGGTTCAAAGTGAAAAGAACTGAAAGTTTTTGTGAAACAACTTCGCGTCGGGCATTGGAAAACGCATATAAAGCGCATATATGAGGGAGAAAATGGTCTAGGAAGGAAGGGGGGCTGATTTTGGCCTAAAGGGTGTGAGCAAAAGTGATTGGGATTTGTGTATTTAAAGAACCGAGCATAAAAGGACCAAACTGCCCCAAGTTTAGTAAACTGGTCGGCCGACCACCCTGTGAGCAAAAATTGGTCGATGGCCCTCCTGGGTGGTCTCCCAGGTCCCTTTGTTCTCCTTGTGAATTTTGGTGATGATTGGAGTCCCCGGCTCTCGAGAAAGTACAAGAAAAGTGCACTCTTCGGCGTGAAACGCCTCCGCGGGAACTTCAAATCAAGTCTTCAGTGCGTGACTCGCCGTTACTCGCCAAGAGCAAGGTGTATCCTTTTTGAGTAGGTTGCAACCCCTCCGAGAGGTAAATCTGAGGTCGCGTTTGAATTGCTCTCTTCGAGGCTTGCACTTCTTTACTCAGCGTTTTGTTTCAAACATGCTTTGAAGTTGCACTTGTCCTGTATTGTTATGCACACTACTTGTATCGTTGTACACGTTTCACTGGTATGACCACCCATCCATACTTAACTTGCGTCGTTACGCACGTTTCGCTTGCATTGCTATGCACTTTTCCATTAGCGTCGTACGTATCCGCGTTGATATAGCGTTGAACATGTGTTGCTAACTCTATTGTACCTGTTAAGTTTCTCTCTTTTACAAGCACGATATTGTATGTACAGTTCGTTCGAGGCTGGTGCGACCAGACGATATTGTATGTACGGTTCATTTGAAGCTGGTGCAACCAGACGAATTGGACGGTATTGTATTCTCCGTGTGAGACGTAGCGAGAATTGTATAATTCTCTTACATTCTTACTGCATGAAATGTAGTTTGATTTGCATTCTTGCTTAAAATTATTGCATATATTGTGTATATTTGCTTCATTACAGTTTTCTTTACATGACCATAAGTTATACTCGGCTTTGTGCATACCCTTTGTATTTTGCCCCTGCTTGCGGGCACTTCTTTTTGATTATCTCGCTTGTTTGTCTAAGTCTTCGGCCTTGTCAAAAATGGGTCGTCTCTGGGCTTTGACATTCACTCCCGTCACATATGACTTTCGAGTTCTGTCAAAGAGGGGCAACTGTAGACACCCCATTTTTGACCGACCTTAAGACTCGGACATCATCGATTGAGCGCTCGGTGATTGTGCATGTTGTGCTCGTTTCGAGGTTTCAGAGTTCTTGGCCGAGAGCCTCACCTTCGGGCCTCGGGACCCTTTGTGCCTTGACTCGGTCTGCGGACCAGGTCTTGTTTTCTCTTCCTGAAGGAAGGGAGAGGTCTTGTAGACCATCTCTCAGTGGTCGTAGGCTACTTTTCGTGGTCATAGGCCACTGTTCCTGTTTGGAGACTAGTTTCCGGTTTTTCGAAGCCGTCAGCCATGGGCCTTGGCTCGGGACCACTTAACATTCTCCGTTTGGCATGGTTTTTGGAACACACCTTGTTTCCTCTATCTAGAGGGACACTGTGGTCCGAGAGACCACTTTTGTGGCCGTACGCTACTTTTGGTGCTCAACAGACAATTTTCGGGGCACCTGGCCGCGCGCTTTGCCCCCCAAACTCTCGTTTTGCATCCATGTTGGTTCATTTTTGGCATGAACATTGTTTTCCTTGGTTGGGAGGTGGTACAAGGGTGGGAGACCACCTTTTCTCCTTGGAGACCACTTTCTCCCCGCCAGCTGGTTTTCTTGTCGAGAAGCTATTTTCTTGGTCTTTGGACCACATTTGCTAGTCTCCCACCACACCACTAGCTTGTTTTCAAAGTGGAGACCACCAAATGGAGCCACCAACCACTTTTTTGTGTGGGAGACCACCTACCCTGGTCGGCCGACCAGGGAAAGTGGTCGGCCAACCACCTTTTCTGGTCAGCCAACTCCCTCCTATTTTGTCTGTTTGAGTGGGTGCCAGCTGTGCCAGCTGGAAGGCACAGACTGTATCCTCCCTATGGAGGATCTTGAGCCTTGTTTTTTTAGCTTCTTGAAGAAGCTTTGGCCTTGTTTTTCTATAAGAGAGGCCCTCCCCCTCCTTGAAAAAGGTTCAAAATTTCTCTAAGGCAAAACAATACATATCTCTCTATACCTCTATATTTTGGCTCATAAGGTGCATTGTTCTTGACCCTTTTACACTACACCTCATAGCCATACACTTCCAGCATTGATTTGAGGTTCTTGGAGGTTGTTTTAAGAGGTTAAAGAGCTGGTTTTTGGTCCCAAAGTTTGCTGGTTTTGATGAGCTTCAAGGGTAATCACTTTTCCCTCTTTTAGGCATTATTTTGATCCTTCTCTTAGCCTCATTTTCGTGCTTATTTGAGCTTTGTTGTCAACTGAAAAAATGTTCATATTTAAGTGATTTTCATTTTTATTTAAGGCTCTTTTGGTGTTGGGGGTCATCTACCCTCTTGCATGCTCTATTTAGCCTTGTTTTGAGTCATGCCATGAGACCTTTGTATTGAGCTTTGCTTGGCCCTTTAGCCATTGAAATCCAGCAGATTTTCAGTGGTTGGCATGTGGTTTTGAGGGCCAAAATCAGAGAGGGGTGACCTTCTCTCTTTTGGCCTTGTTTGCTTGCATTTTTGGCTTTCCAAGGGAGCATATATTTCCACACTTCCTAGCCTTGGTTCAGGCCCTTTTTAGTGACTTTTAGGATCTGCCTAGACTCTGTCTATGGCTGGTTTGGTCACCTTTTGTTTGCCTCTTGCATGTGTAGAACAATCCCTTGCATAGCCTATCAAAGTAACACCTCATTCTTGCATGTATTGGTCATGTTTCAGTGGGTTTTTGGCCATCATTTGGCATGCCATGATTCTGTTTTTGGCTGGTTTGGTAGCCTCTCATATGCTTCACATGCTTGTACTGTAAATCATGTTCACTAGCTTATAATGCATGTTGTTTTGGCCCTCTATGCTAGCATATTTTGGCCATGCTCCAAACTGATTTTGTTCATATTTTGGGCTTCCTTAGCTCTGTTTTGAGGTCTCTTGGTCGAATGATGCTTGCCATGTATGGTTGTAGTGTAATAGCCTTGCTTAGCCTTGAGTTTTGAATCCCCTTGCATGCTTAACTTGAGGTGTTTGCATGTTTTAGCATCATTGAGCATGATATTTCAGAGTTTATTTCTTGGCCATATTCTCATGTTTGTCACTCTTTCAATATGTTTGAGAGTTGCATCATTATACCCCATTTATGAGCCTTTGCATTAAGCTTCATTCTTATGCCTTTCAAGCCACCATCTTGGCTCATTTTGCCACTGTTTTGGGCCTGGTTAAGGTCTGTTTGGAGTTGGTTGTGTCATTTGAACATCGCCTTGCATGCCTCTAGTGTAATGTGCTTCACTAGCTTCGGTACTTGAGCCTTTCAACATGCATTGTGTGAGTTGTTTGCATGATTCGGAGCCGAGCTAATTTTACATGGATCTTGGATTTAGGCCGCACAAATGATTTCATGACCCAAACTCGCCCCCTAAAGGTTTAGAGCGTAACCGGCCAGTAATCCCAGATTACTCGGCCTCAAAGACAAAACAAACAATTAATAATAGTAAACGAGGCCTTGCGGAAGCAACAAATAAACATAACCATGTCCATCGAGCGGTGCATAAATGCAATTTCATAAGTAATTAAACTTGAACTCATACATACATCTTATATACAGATATACAACACATCCAATCAAATTTTTCATACATATTAAGCATTCAATCAAGACCTCATAAAGATACAAAAACAAAATGGCTTAAAACAAAAAGAGGTTGACATAATTTGACTCCTTTGAGTCCAAGTACGCCCCATCACAAGAGCACTTCAAAGCGGCTTCACAAAAGGTGGACTCCAAGGCCTGGTTAGACTTGACGCTCCATCTGCTCACCTACATATATATATATATATATATATATATAGGGGAAAGGAGTGAGCATAAGCCCAGTGAGTAAAATCAGTATAAAAAAGTTAAATGAATGATGTCTAGCAAAATTTGAACCATATCACAAGAGTTCTAAGCAAATCATAACATGGTACTTATTATTTCAAAAGTTCATAAGCATAACTTATATGTGGTACATCTAATAGAGTAAAACAAAGGGCCCGTATGCATGTCAAAGGGACCTTAAAGGTCAAGCAAAGGGACCACTTGGGCCAACATCAGAGATCTCTGTGTACATATAACAAAGGGCCGTGGTATTATTACCCCCAAGCAAAGGCCATATCAAACAAAGGGCCACGATATTGTTTACCCCAGACGAAGGTCTCACTAAAGCATGCCACAATTATTTTTCAAAGGAGACAATCATTCATTCATAGCAAACTAGTATTTCAAACAATACTTGTCTTTGCAGTAATTCAAAATAAATGTATAAACATATCTTTACAAAGATTTTACTCATAGTGGGCTGACACAGATGTTGGACCTCAGATGAACACCTACACAAAACACAAAATGAAAGCAGACATTGAAACATACGTTCATAACTAATGACATTTCTTAATTCGATCTTCTTATGTATGTTCCTAGCTTATTCTGTGATTAAGGATGTCTAAATAATGTGAAAGAATGCCTAAAAGAGCATGAGGATGCAAGGATGCACATGTGACAGCTTTTCAAAAGCTGCTGAAGATAGGGTGTTCGCTCGAGTGCACATTTGGTCGCTCGAGCGGTGTGGCCTGACTGCAAAAGTACTAGATGGTGTTAATGTAGGCTCGAGCCATTACATTGGTCGCTCGAGCCAACTGCTGTGTAAAGACGGGCTCGCTCGAGCGCACACTTGGTCGCTTGAGCCAATTACAATTGTCTGCAAAAATACTAGAAGCATGTGAAGTTCGCTCGAGCCACGAGTCCATCGCTCGAGTGAACTGGACGATTTTTGTGTTTTCCAGAATTATGTTTGAAGTTCGAACTTGCAATTTAATGGTTCAAACCTTGTGTGGTTGGTCCAAAAACATGGAAAATCATTATAGAACATGAAAACATAGTCAATTTGAAACCAATTGCTCAAAATCATGGTCCAATTCTCAATTTCAAACTTAAAACTCTTAACTATAAACCATGCAAGTCTTGAATTGGATTCTTTTCTTTTCAAAACACTACAAGGTGGTATGAAACCATAAAAACCTTCAAGTTCATGTGTTTGCAACTCATGCATGTGGTAGCTTTGGTGAAATTCACTCCCAAAGATGGAGATTTATGCATGCATGTATACAATTATGCTCTTAATGACTCAATTCATGGAAATCCTAGCTTATCCTACTCAAATCATGCAAATGGTCCTACAAACTTGTTGAATTCAATTCTTACTTAGATTATTTGCAAGAATTATGGTTGAAAGCATACCTAAGGCTTGTATTCAAGTGTCAATTAGCTTTTTTCTTTAATCCTCTACCAATTGTCTACACTTTCTCTTTCTTCTCTCTCTATATTGTTGAATTCTCACTCCCTCTCTACAATTTTCAGCTCATGTGATGAAGAGTGTAAGTTCAATTAAGCTTATGTGGCCTATATATACATGTTGATTATGTTAAGCTAATCAAGGGTGATTGAGGCTTATTAACTAATCTTAATTCTAATCTATTCTAATTATTTTGATCTGAATCAATTTTTAATTAAAGTTGCCATAGGGTTCCAAATATTTCAAGTAGCCTATTGAGGTAATCAAGTTTGGCTTCTGAATCCGTTTGGACTTTCAATTTCGCATTCTAAGTCGGTACTCTAACAAATTTTTCATAATATTATAGATAAGCTCAAATTAAACACTTATTGATACAAATATGCTAAATAAAATAATATAGAATAACAATACGTATATCAAGGTTGTCACAGTCTTCCCCCCTTAGGAAGTTTAGTCCGCCAAACTTGAGTTACCTTCATTTGGAAATAAATGCGGGTATTGTTGTCGCATCTCATCTTCTTTTTCCCACGTTGGCTCTTTTCCATAGTGTTCTCTCTACTCTACCTTTACCATTGGAATTGATCTATTTTGTAGTTGTTTCATTTGTCGGCTAATAATCTGGACTGGCCATTCTTTATAAATCATGTCATCATCAAGTGCTATTTGGTGGTAGTCAATAACACAGAATGGATCTCTAAGATACCCGCGGAGTATAGACACATGAAACACAATGTACATCTTTTCCATTCCTAGTGGCAAAGCAATACGGTAAGCAACAGGACCCAACATTTCAAGGATCTGGAATGGTCCAATGTAGCAGGGAGTTGATTTTTCTTTCCTGTCAAATCTTGTCTACCCTTTCATTAGTGTTAGTTTAATGAGCACATGATCCCCTACTTCATATTCCAAGTCTCGCCTCCTCTGATCCGCTTAACTTTTGGTCAGCTTTGAGTAATTTTGAGCCTTTGTTGAATGATTTTTATCTTCTCAGTTGTTTCTTGCACAAGTCCAGTCCCATACAATGCCCTATCTCCAACTTCAGTCCAGTAAATTAAAGACCTATACTTTCTTCCATACAACGCCTCATATGCCATGCCAATACGCCTCATATCTCCTAGAATTCCAAAACACACATACGAAACATGTCTTCCAGCATTTGGATAGTCCTATCAGTTTGCCTATCGATTTGTGGACAGAAGGTAGCACTAAACCTCAATTATGTACCCATTGCCTATTGCAAACTTTGCCAAAATCTGGAAATAAACTTAGGATCTCTATCTAACACAATAGATACTGGTACCCCATGTAAGCAAATAATGTCATAAATGTAAATAGTGCCAAGTCTATAGGCATTAAATGAGGTTTTCACAGCAAGAAAGTGCGCAGATTTCGTTTATCTATCAATAATAACACAAATAGCATTCATTCGTCTAGGCGTTTGAGGTACATTGACTATGAAGTCCACAGTTATACGTTCCCACTTCCATTATGGAAAAGGAAGAGACTGAAGTAGGCCTACAGATTTTTGGTGTTTAGCTTGACTTGTTGGCATTGGACGCATTTGGAGTTATAATCAGCAATGTCTTTCTTCATGTTTGGCCACCAGTATACTTGCCTCAAGTTTTGACACATCTTCTTATTCCCCAGATGCATAGTAAACATTGACTTTTGGGCTTTGTCTAGGATTCTCCTTTTTAATTCTGTATCATTAGGAACGCAAAGTCTTCGCTAAAACTTAAGCACTTGATCTTCAATAATGAAGCCCGGTCGAGACTTGGTCTCAAATTCGTCACACACCCTCTTAAGAAATTGATCTTCCTTCTATTTTTGTTTGATTTCTTCAATGATAGTCGGTTATGCGAACATTGTAGTCAACATACTATCTTGCTTATGATACACAACTTCTATTTCAAGTCTGTCTAACTCTTGCAAAAGTTCCTTCCAATTAGTAAGAAAACACGCCAATGTCCCCATACTCTTCTTACTAAGTGCATCAGCCACGGTGTTAGCCTTTCTCAGATGATAATGAATTTGCAAATCATAATCCTTGATCAGTTCAAGCCACTGCCTCTGCCACATATTCAATTCCTTTTGGGTAAAGAAGTATTTCAAACTTCGGTGATCCGTGTACACCTCACATTTAGCCCCATACAAGTAGTTGTGCCTGATTTTCAATGCAAATACAACAGCTGCCAGCTCTAAGTCGTGTGTTGGGCAGTTTTTCTCATGTGGTTTAAGCTGTCGAGATGCATATCCAATTACCTTGCCATTCTACATTAAGACACAACCCAAACCTTTGTGAGATGCATCACTAAAAATTACAAACCCTTCGGTACTTAAGGGTAATGTCAGAATTGGAGCTGTTGTTAACTTCATCTATAAGTCTTAGAATGCCGATTCCCTTGATCTATCCATACAAATGGTTCTCCTTTGCAGGTCAATTGAGTCAATGGTACATCAATCTTAGAGAAATCCTTAACAAATCTTCGGTAGTAACCTTCCAAACCTAGAAAACTTCAAATTTCTGTTACATTAGTTGGAGTAGGCCAATTAATAATCGCTTTAATTTTCTGTGGATCAACAGATACCCCATCTTTGTTAATGACATGTCCCAAAAATGTAACTTCATCAAACCAGAATTCACATTTCTTAAATTTTCTATACAGTTGTTTCTCTTTAAGTGTTTGAAGGATTATTCTTAGATGATGTTCATGTTCTTCCATACTCTTTGAATAAATAAAAATATCATCGATCAAAACCACAACAAATTCATCTAAAAATGGTTTGAAGATCTTGTTCATTAAATCCATGAAGGCTACAGGTGCATTGGTAACTCTAAAAGGCATAACTAAGAATTCGTAGTGTCCATACCTGGTCCAGAAGGCAATCTTCTCTATATCCTTGGCTTTTACTTTCAACTGATGATACCCTGATCTTAAGTCAATCTTCGAAAACACTTGGGCCCCCTGTAACTGATCAAACAAGTTGTCAATCCAAGGAAAAGGATATTTGTTTTTAATAGTTACCTTATTCAACTCCCTATAATCAATACACAAGCAAATCGTTCCATCTTTGTTCTTTACAAACAATACAGGTGCACCCCACGATGATGTACTTGGCCGAATAAACCCATTATCTAGTAGTTCCTGAAACTGAACTTTTAATTCTTTCATTTCAGTAGTAGACATACGATATGGAGTTTTGGATATGAGCTGAGTACTCGGTATTACATCAATTACAAATTCAATTTCTCTATCAATCAGTTGCCCAAGCAACTCTTCCGAAAACACATCAGAAAAATCTTTCACAACTGGAATGTCATCTAAGGTAACGTTTGTAGTTTACACATTTAGTATGTTACACAAATACCCTTGACATCCCTTATTAATCAACTTTCGAGCTTTCATTGCAGAAATTAGGTATGGTAGGAGAACTACACCCTTTCCTTCAAAATAAAATTAATTTTGTCCCGGTGGTCGGAATATTACTCGTTTAGAGGCACAAACTATAGTTTCATAATATTTAGATAGCCAATCCATACCCAATATAATGTTGTAGCTTGCTTTTCGTGCTCCTTTCGGATACGACTAGCCCTACAATTTAGACTCTTGTGGTTCTGAATCTGATTTCACAAGTATAATGTGAAATAAATAAACACAAATGAGTCCAAATCCGACAATTCTTTTGGAAAATTGATTTTGAATCAAAAATGCCAAAAATGGACTGCTTTGCCATATTTCAGAGTTGCCACCTAAATATTTTTGGAAAATTTAGAAAACCTGTGACTCGTAAAAGGCCATTAGTCCGTCATCAACAAAGTGTCTCGGCTCGGGAACTTAGGTATGAGAAGGGAAGGTCATTAATTGAGTACCCCACTCCCCCGATCAAAGATCGGCCTCTACTAATCATGATGTGATTTTTATTTACATTATATGTTCCTGTTCTGGTTATTAGTGCTAATTTTTTACTAGGTGATGCACACAAGTATAGACCAATTCACAAAATTTTGGAATACTTTGAGTTTTATGTTTGTTTTGAAAGAGTGTTTTGAATACATGTCACTTGAAAAAGTGAGCTCGTATTAACATTAATCAAATTATTCCAACTTAAGTAAAAAGGCCTTCATCCACCGGCATTCAAACAAGTATATCACTTAAGCACTTAGCCTCATGGAATATGCTTGATATGGAAACACAAACATACAATGTAATATGCTAAAGCAAGAAATGCTCACCTGGTACTCCAAGGCAAGCCAAATAAAGCAAAATAATTAGAAAAAGAATGCATGCTTCTAAACAATGCAATATGACTAATGCGGCGCATACATTATGTAGATAACAAGTTTGGCTACTATCATGGCATGTGATTCAATTCAAAACATGGGATAGATCATGTATTCGAGCAAAGAATTTGAAATTGACATTAGTTAGAATGATGAGCCAAATCCTTATGCGTGTAAGACAAATGGATACAAGTCATGGAAAATGCTAAGTAAATATGATGCTACCATTATAAGCGGGTAAATAAAAGAGAGAAAGAAATGAGAGTTGTAAGACATACACAATTATTACATATTTTGCCTCTCGTGCAAGAGGGTCTGAATGTCCGAGTGTTCGAATTAAAACTAACTATTACAAATCCAAATGAATAACTAGCTATCTAACTTATTACAATGAAGATATTATGATAATAATTAACAATTACAATCAATATATAATAAACAACAATAATAATTACAACAATAATTATAACAAGAATACTTACAACAATAATATGGAAAGTAATTACAACAATAATAACATGAACATTACACAACTAAAGATGCAAAAGGATTGCATGTGCGCCAATGAAGACGGTTTTCAGAAGCTGCTCTGTTTGCCTTCTGTGCCACTACTCTGTTTCACCCTCAGTCACTGCCCTCTATTTATGCCAAAATGCTCTGTTTACTAAACATTGGAGCCAGGTTGGCCCCCAATGAGGCCTAGTCGGGTCCAAAAAAGGCCGATCGTGCCCTATTTTCATGCAGAAAAATATTTTTGTGCTCTGAGGTGAAAACAATATCGACAGAACCTTTCTAAGCCTTGTTTGTCCCTTCTGCTCTTCTCTGTCATGGGGAAACTCAAGAGAAGAACAAATTCAGTTCCAAAACCGTCAATGATAGCAAGTTCATTGCTTGATGATTTCGAGCACGTTTGGACAAAAAGTTAATAAATGCAATGAAAGATAACCACCATTCCCTCCAATCATGAAGTTAGCTCAAAGAGAGAGGTAGACACGCCTCAAAATTCATCAAATCATCATGAATTAATATATGACGACTCTTGACGTGATGGACTTGGCATAACGTCCGGCCAAATCCAACCAATGTTATTCATCTTCTTTATGTCGGTTTCATTGATTTTAAGCCAATTTTATTAGTCCTTTCCATTCTTTAATCATTTAGTCCGATAATGAGATTTAAGTCCACTAAACGAAGAGGAATGTTAAACGAGAAGTGATCCTTAGCACGAAAGAGAGACTATGCCTTGACGATGAACCTCTAGAGAGATTAAGCCATTGAGCATAGGAGATCTCTTTTTCATGCCTCGGATAGCAATCAATCGCTTGAAACAACTCTCAAACAAAGAAAACCAAGAAAGAAGGGGGGGGTGCAGGAATGATTATGAGAAGTTGATTATTACCAAAAATGAAACTCTTTACATAGAAACTAAGTAAAGAAAGCTATCAACTTGAATGACTCGGTGTCTAAGGCCTAAACAACCGAAGCCATGAGGACGCACAACACAACAAGCAAAGTATTCAAAGAATATACTATGTAAATGAATTAGAATAGCCCTAAACAGCCCCTAAAACGTAAAAAAACAATGGCTAAAAGTATGTTTAAAAGGCACAAAAGATAGGTAAAGACAAGGAGATACAAAGCTAGTGAACAAAAGCAAGGAGAGGTGGCTAACCCCTCCACTTTTGAGACTTCTAAACCATGTTTTCAGCCTTTTTAAACTCTAAAAATCAGTTTATGAGCCAAGAAAAATAATGGTAAAACAAAGGGAATGAGCTACGAAGTAAGGTCCAAGAAAGGGTATTAAGCCTCTCTACCTTTGGCAGCTATTCAACCACAAGTTCCAACACTTGAAATGGATCCAAAACAACACAAAAACACAAGAAATAGATAGAGAGAGCTTTAAATGAAAGCAATTAAAAAGGTAACAAGCTTATACCTCTTGAAGAGAGCAAGCTTTGGTTATAAACCAAACTTGATCCTAGCACACCCTTAAGGTTGAATTATGATTCTCAAGGCTCAACCAAGGCTCCAAGGTTCAGCTCTAAGGGTGTATATGGTGTATAGATATAGCTCAAAGATGATAGAATATCTTAAAGATAGCTTGCTAAGGAAGAAGAAACTCTTAAAGATTTTTTACACTCTTGGAAATTTTTTCTAACCCCTAACACTGAGGCATCAATTCGTATTTATAAAATTTGAGCCAAATAGGTCATAAATATCTTCAAAAATAGACAGTTGGCTGATTCCTGCCCAGAACAGTGTTTCTCACCCAAAAGCCATGGCCAGCCCCAAATAAGGCATGACCGGGCCCCAATGTGGATCCCCTGTTCCTTTGGTTTAGGCTTAGTATAGATTGGCATGGTGCTGAAAAATGGATTTTTGTGGTATATAGGCATAGAAACAGCTTGGGAATGGAGGGTTGAGATTTTCTAGGGCTAAAAACCAGATTCCTTCATTGAGAATTCAAACCATTGACAATGTAACTTTCATCATTGAGTGCTCAGGACAAAGCACCCAAGTCTTGCGGGCGGTCAAAAATCGGGTGTTTACAATTGTCAAATTGAGTCATATCCACGGGTAACAGATCAACATACAAAATAGCATTCTCAAGTAAAATTTCACAAGTAGGGAAACAGTTGAACACAACATAGATCCCCTTGATGGTGATGACACACAATATATATTTCAAGGCTTTCAATGGTCTATTCAATTTATGAGCAAATAGCATAGAAACAAAAGAATGGGTAGATCCTGAATCAACACATATGCATGTTGCCCACAAATGGAGAGTGTACCTAAAACTATAGTTTCTGCATTTTGTGTGTCCCCCTGAACAAGTGTGAAAACCCTGCCTTGCCTTTGATTATCCCTTGCCACAGCTGGTGTTGCATTAGTTCTTGCAGTTGGTCCTGACCCTTTCGAACTTGTAGCCCCTCGATTACCACCCTATTGAGGCTGTGGACACTATTTTTTCCATATGTCTCATCTTTCTATACAGAAAACAAGCCCTTGTGGCCCAGTAGCATACACCTCAATGCTTTCTTCCGCAATCTATACAAACTGGTGCTGAGTTACCGCTCTTATTTGAACTACTAGAATTACCCGACTTTGCTTTCTTACTCGTCACTAATGTTGTCCCCTTATTTGTATTAAAGTTCTTCCTTTTGCATTTCCATGTATAGTTCCAACTACGAGTGGCCAAATTTGTTTCCGTCATAAGTGCCCTGTCCAAAACATTAACGTATTTTGACAACTTTAGTACATTAACTCTTTGTAAAATTGAGTCTTGAAGGCCTCTCTTGAACTTCCTTACTTTTTTATAGTCTGTATCAACCATGTGGGGCGCAACGTATTCCGACATTGATTTGTTTCCCTGTTTAAGTTGATCAAATTCAGACACTTTCCTAGCCCGGATGCACTATGGAAAATATTTCTCATAAAATATTTCTAAGAAACGTGCCCAAGTGATGTCTGTGTTCTCTTCTCGAACCAACATCCACCATCTTCTAGTTTTTTCTTCTAATGTGAATGCGAATAATAGTGCTTTCTGTGCTTCGGTACATGGAAACACCTTAAACAATTTCTCGATCCCTAGAACCCAAGCTTCTGCCTTTAACGGATCAACCCCGCCATGGAACAATGGTGGTTTCATCTTTTTAAACTCTTTGATCAAACCAATGGTGCAATCACCTGCCTGGCACCCTGGTAGTAGAGGTAGTGCAAGCATTGGAGGTGGGGATGGCGGTTATTGTTGTTGCCACTATTGCTATTGCCTTAGAGCTTCGGCCATATCGTGCATTATCCTCTTCATACGGTCAAGCCTTGAAGATGTTGACTCCTCCAGCTCATCCCCTCTTGTTTTCACCATTTTCTATATGAAACTTTGTATTACAATAAACACAATATATTCACACACTCAATTTTACATATTCAAATTGCACAAGTCATTCCACTTTAATGCTCAAATGCATATGAATGCAATTCTAAAGTCTTTTCCAGACTCTCTATAGCTCCATGGACAAGTGGGTGAGATATGACTCGTGCTCTGATACCTATTTGTCATGACCCAAACCTGCCCCTAAAGGTTTAGGGCATGACTAGCCAGTAATCCTAGATTACCCCGCCTCAAGACAAAACAAACAATTAATAATGGTAAACGGGGCCTTACGGAAGCAATAAATAAACATAACCATATCCATCGAGCGAAGCATAAATGAAATTTCATAAGTAATTAAACTTGAACTTATACATATACAGATATACAACACATCCAGTCGAACTTTTCGTACATATTAAGTATTCGATCAAGACTTCATAAAGATACAAAAACAAAATGCCTTAAAACAAAAAAGGGTTAACATAACTTGGCTCCCTTGAGTCCAAGTACGCCCTATCACGGGAGCACTTCAAAGTGACTTCACAAAAGGTGGACTCCAAGGCCTAGCTAGACTTGACGCTTCATCTGCTCACCTACATATATATATATATATATATATAGGAAAGGGATATGCTTAAGCCCAATGAATAAAATTAGTATAAAGAGGTTAAATGAATGATGTCTAGCAAAATTTGAATCATATCACATGAGTTCTAAGCAAATCATAACATGGTACTTGTTACTTCAAAAGTTCATAAGCATAACTCATATGTGGTACATCTAATACTGCAAAACAAAGGGCCTTGTGGGCATATCAAAGGGACCAACTGGGTCTAGCAAAGGGACATTAAAGGTGAAGCAAAGGGACCACTTGGGTTAACAACAAAGATCTCTGTGTACATATAACAAAGGGTCTTGTTATCCCCAGGCAAGGGCCATATCAAACAAAGGGCTTTGGTATTGTTTCTCCCGGGTGAGGGCCTTACTAAAGGATGCCACAATTATTTTTCAAATGAGACAATCATTCATTCATAGCAAAATAGTATTTCAAACAATACTTGTCTTTGTAATAATTCAAAATAATGGTTTAAACACATCTTTACAAAGATTTTACTCATAATGGGCTGGCACAGATGTTGGATCTCAGATGAACACCTACACAAAACATATAATGAAAGCACACATTGAAACATATGTTCAAAACTAATGACGTTTCTTAATTCGATCTTCTTATGTGTGTTCCTAGCTTATTCTGTGATTAAGGATGTCTAAATCATGTGAACGAATGCCTAAGAGAGAATGAAGATGCAAGGATGCACATATGAAAGCTTTTCAAAAGTTGCTGAAAATAGGGTGTTCGCTCGAGTGCACATTTGGTCGATCGAGTGGTGTAACCTGACTGCAAAAGTACCAGATGGTGTTAATGTAGGCTCGAGCCATCGTGTTGGTCGCTTGAGCCAATTGCAATGTAAAGATGGGATTGCTCGAGCGCAAACTTGGTTGCTCAAGCCAAGTGCAAATATCTGCAAAAATATTGAGAGCATGTGAAGTTTGCTTGAGCCACAGGTCCATCGCTCAAGCGAACTGGACGATTTTTGGGATTTCCAAAATTATGTTTGAAGTTTAAACTTGCAATTCAATGGTTCAAACCTTGCATGGTTGGTTCAAAAACATGGAAAATCATTATAGAACATGAAAACATAGTCAATTTGAAACCAATTGCTCAAAATCATTGTCCAATTCTCAAATTCAAACTTAAAACTCTTAGCTATAAACCATGCATGTCTTGAATTGGATTCTTTTCTTTTCAAAACACAACAACGTGGTATGAAACCATGAAACCCTTCAAGTTCATGTGTTTGCAACCCATGCATGTGGTAGCTTTGGTGAAATTCACTCCCAAAGATGGAGATTTATCCATGCATGTATACAATTAAACTCTTAATGACTCAATTCATGGAAATCCTACCTTATCTTACTCAAATCATGCAAATGGTCCTACAAACTTGTTGAATTCAATTCTTAATTAGATTATTTGCAAGAATTATGGTTGAAAGCATACTTAAGGCTTGAATTCATGTGTCAATTAGCTTAATTCTTCAATCCTCTTTCAATTCTCTACACTTTCTCCATCTTCTCTCTTTATACTGTTGAATTCTCACTCCCTCTCTACAATTTTCAACTCATGTGATGAAGAGTGTGAGTTCAATTAAGCTTATATGGCCTAAATATACATGTTGATTATGTTTAGCTAATCAAGGGTGATTAAGGTTAATTAACTAATCTCAATTCTAATCAATTTTGATTAATTTATTCTAATTGTTTTGATCTAAATCAATTTTTAATTAAAGTTGTCATAAGGTTCTAAATATTCCAACTAGCCTATTGAGTTAATCAATTTTGGCTTTTGAATCCGTTTGGGATTTCAATTTCACATTCTAAGTCGGTACTCTAACAGATTTTTCATAAACAAACAAATAAGCTCAAATTAAAGACATATTCATGCAAATATGCTAAATAAAATAATAGAAAATAATAGTATGTATGTCGGGGTTGTCACAAATGAGATGGGCTCAGGTTGCATGAAAATGAGTCTAGCTAGCTTGCAAAGGCCTTGCGTTGCACCACGCAACAAATCGAGTTGCGGTTACTTGGTCCTATGAGTTTGGGTTGAGCTAACTTGTACTTGGAGTCGGCTGAGCTTAATTGGAGAATTAAACAACAGTTGGTGGATTATGACGGTGGAGTTGGCAATATGACTAAGCCAAACAGTGGAGCTGGATCTTGCATCGAAGGATAGCCCGACGTAACATGTTGTTTGGCATTCTTAAAAGCAACTGAGTTCTCTAGGTACAGTTAATCGGTCCCTGGCTAACCGGAATGGATTTCTTAGCTTGTTGACCGAGCTAGGAGTTGTGTTGTTTTTCTTGGACTTTGGAGATCGGAGTGTTAAAGGATAGGCATTATCCTTTAGGAGATGAACTTTTGATAGGACTCTATGAAGAGGAATTAGAGTCCTATTAGGAGTTTACCTTGCGGAATACATAAAAGATCAAAAATAGACCTGGAAAAAGGTAATGCATTTGTACTCATTGGCACTCTTGAGAGTTTTCCCATATTGATCTTAAAAACTGACTTAAGTATCGGAGGAGTTTTCCAACACACACCCGTTGGGTAGTTCACCTGAGTTGTTTTGTAGATTACACGACGTCGTTTGAAGATATACAAGATTGATCACGACAAGTATGCATGTGACAAATATTTCGTGCCCATACAGTTTCAATACTATTTATGTTTAGTACTTTGTTGTTACTATAGCTATCATCTAATTGCAATCTGGATAGCTCTTAAGAAAAAGAAAGAAAGAAAAAAATCATACATTTAATGAAATTTCAAAATTCAAGAATTTCGAAGTTTAAAATCACTTGCCCTTATATGCTTTCCAACTCATAGAGTGAAAGTTGTGAGTATGATTAAGAATGATTACAAAAAATAATAATAATAAATCATACTGGTTCACATTTCAAAAAGCAAATTCTCCTAGGATTGACTAGGAAAAATAATAACAATAAAAAAAATCATACTTTCCAAAATCAAAAATAGTAATGTATATAAAAAAATATAATTAAAAATAAAACTTGATATAGAAATAAAAATAAAAATAAAATGATATCTATTTATCTATACAATTATATAAGCAAAAATATTATTTCCGTTTTGAAGGTCCAAGTTCTAATCTAATTATCTTAATTTTTTGAGTTTTAAATATAAAAATATATTTGTAATTATCATAACAACTAGGGAGATTAGAGCGGATGTGGTTTATAGAATTAAGGTAGGGTGGCTTAAATGGAGGAGTGCGTCTAGAATACTGTGTGATAAACAAGCACCCATTAGACTAAAAGGGAAGTTCTATGGAACAACTATTAGTCCAGTTATGTTGTATTGGGCAACTAAGAAACAACATGTAGATAAGATAGCTAAGATGATGATACTAAGGTGGATGTGTGACAAGGCTAGAAAAGACAAAGATAGGAATAAGTATATTCGAGAATGAGTAGGAGTAGTACCAATAGAAGATAAGTTGAAAGATAATAAATTGAGATGGTTTGGTCATACACAATAGAGACCAACAAATGTAGTAGTGAAGAGACACGATATAATGACGGTAGATGGTAGTGTTAGGGGAAGGGGTAGACTTAGATTGATGTGGACTAGTGTAGTATATAGATATATGAATCTCCTTCATTTGATTAAGAAAATGGCCTTAGATAGAGTCAAGTGGAGAATAAAGATTCATGTAGCCGATCTCATTTGATGGGACATAAGGCATGGTTTAGTGATTTGTAATTATATTAGAGATAATTGTTGATAAGGCATTAGGCTCAGTTGATTTTTTTGTTAGTGAGAGGTCCATCCTTTGTGAAATAGTTTGGTGAGAAGTCCTTTTGTTGGTTTTGGAGGATATTTTGTTTTTAATTTTATCCGTTAATTTATCTGTTGACTTTTTTTTTCTCGAATTTTCATTGACTATCTGTTCAAATTTATATCTATCTATTCAAATTATTTTTATTTGTTCAATTTTATATCAATCTATTGAAGTTTTTAGCCTATTTGTTCAATTGTTTTCTCTATCTGTTCAAAATCTGTATGTTTCTCTCTTTATCTGTTTAAAATTTGTTCAGTTATTTCAGCTCAACAATTTAGATTGTATCTGTTGAAACAAACGATTACTTTATCAATTTAGATTTTATTTGTTGAAATCTGTAGCAATCAGTCATTACTCTCTCTCTCTCTCTCTCTCTCTCTCTTTTATCTATTGCAATCTGCAAGAGAAACAAAAAAAAAAAAAAAAAGAACCCCAAAGCATCATCAACAACAAAATAGATCATCATCATCAACAACAAACCCTTAAAAAAACTCTCTCCCTCCATCTCTCTCTAAGTTCAAAGGTGTTGCAAAGCAATAACCCTAATTTCACATACATAGCAGCCCTGTTGCCACATTCAACGATGGAATCGCCTTCGTGGTCAGATTCAACTTGCAGACGATTAAGTTGAATATGATGCTTAATAAGAAACTTGTAATCATAGATCTCACTGTTTTGTCTTCTTCTATGAAGATACCTCCGAGTTCTTTAATAGAGAAAACTGAGGATAGAGAGAGAAAATGGACCAAACTTTGGTTTCTGTTACTGGATTCATTCCAGATCTGTGATCTGTGATCCCTTTCGCTTCAAATCTCTAAGCTTGTTGTTGAGTTCGAATCAAATGATCGGCATTGATCTATGTTGTGATCTACGGTAGTGGTGTTGAAGTCGTCGTTGCCGTAGTAAATAAGCAGTGGTGCACTGTCGTCGATGGCAGTGGATAAGGAGCTGTCGACGGGGAGGTTGAAGTTGTAGTGTTGGGACTTGAGGCAAGAGTCATAGCCGATGTAGCCATTGTCATTCAAGGGTCGCGATTAGAGGTGTAAACGGTTCGGTTTGGTTGGTGTTAAGAGTATATTTGGTACCAAACCAATTTTTTTGGTTTTTATGATTGAGAAACCAATATGGACCATATGCTACGGTTTGATTTTATCAGTTTTGTCGGTTTGATGTAGAAGATAAATTTAAATGAAATTTTAAAAGTTTTTATAGTAGATTATAGAATTTTACATTGAAAATAAATGAAGAAAATATATCAAAATTTCTCTATAAATCTTTTCTCCCTAATTTTGATTACAAAAGTGTATTATATTAGTTACTTCTCATATAATATTTAAGAAATTATAATATAAAAATATTTAAATATAATATTGAGTCAGTTCGGTTTGCGTTAGTATAAAAAGTTTCAAAATTGAAACATACCGTATGTTATGAAAAACATAGCAAAAACTAAAATTTTGATCAGTTTCAATCGATCGACTTGATTTTCTCAATTTTTCTTACATCCCTAGTCGCGATGTTGCCTCAATCGGTCTGCATGGTGGTCAGAATAGATCGTGATTCCGTTCAATGAGTCTAGGGTTCCGGCGTGATTCCAGATCTACGTGAGTTGCAGCGAGGGCCGACGATCGATGAAGATCAACAAAGAGAAGAGGAAAAAAAAGAGAGATAGCAGCAACAATGGTTATCGTGGTGGTCGAACTAGAGACGACGACATTGGCGTGGGAGGCAGATAAGAGAGAGAGATGGGAGTGTGACTGTTAGGTTTGGGACAATGTATATTTCAGTCATTTTGTTTGAACTTGTCTTTTTTAACAAAGTATTTCAATTCTTGAAATTTTGGCCAAACAAAATTAAATTTTAGATTTATAGATCGAGTGTCATTTTATTGATATTTTTTCTTACCATTTCTGTAAATACTATAATAATCAATATGGTAAGTTTTCTATTTTTCTTTGATTATAAATATTGGAAAGAATATGCAGTAATTTAATTTGGCCCATCTAACTGTATCTATAGAGTCAATTTTTTTAAATTTTATACATAAACTAAAAAAATAAAAGAAAATCTATCCATATTAAACCGATTTCTAATCTAAAATTTAAATTTTTTTCTAAGGAAATTCCAAATACGACTTTAGTCTTATATGATTTTAAAATTTTAAAATATTTATCTTAAGATAATAATAATAAAAAAAAGAATTTAAAATACATGTGGCATTAAATTATTTATCACGCATTTATAAATCAAAAAAAAAAATCAAATATACATGTACAAAGAAATTTTTTAAAAAAATACATGTGTATATTTTTATTCAACATCTAAAAATACATTTTCCGTGATTAAAAATACATTATGGTTTTAGATATATCTTTTAACCATATGTAAGTCCTCTATTTTATTATTTTTAAAATTTTACATAAAATATACACAGTATAAAATTACAATAAAAATAAGTATACAATTATTTTCTTATATATTTTGAACAAATTTTATGTTATTATTTAATTTTGGATTATTTATTTTTGTTCGTGCTAGTATATATATATATATAGTTAAATATATTTTACCCAAACAAAAACAAAAAAAAAAATTAATAATAATAATAATATACTTCATCGTCCGTGTCTCCATGAGATTGGATATGCTTAAACACAAGTCATGTCTTGATTGGCTAAAATTTTAAGCCCACAAATTTAGTAAAATAAATCCGTAAATTGGAAGAAATAAGCTCACTAATTCACGACGAATTCACTTTGAAATTGCAAACTCACGCACTAATTCGCCATCCTCAGCCATTAGCTTAGCAAAAAATCTCATCATAATGTTGTGCAGTTATATTTTTAAAATCACAAGTTATCAATTACCCAAAAAAAAAAAAAAAAAAAAAATTCATACTCTAAGTCATTTTGATGATTCTTTTGGTTTAAAAAAATTGATACAAATCTATCATATGAGTCATTGGTGATAAGTTCTTGGCTACGTCCCATGGCCGCAACATCGATGAAATATTTGAAAGAAAATGTAATTCTTTATTATTTCACGGACTGAATATTGTTTACAACTCTAGTATATATACATTCGAGTTATTCAATCAATATATCTATCAATCTAACAATCTAACCTCTTAATAAATTAACTGCCTAATAGATATTTGTTGCTTAGATGTTTTCTTTGCTTTGCTTAGCTGAGTGCTAGCACATGCCTTAGGGTGGAGCCTAGACTGCAGCCCAGCCTGCTCTTGAGGCTTGAGCTGGGACTGATCTTGGTCTTTTTTTGGCTTCTGCAGCTTTGACATCTTCTCTTCATCATGCCCCCTCAAGCTGATGGGAGATTCAATCACCATAAGCTTGGATTGAAGATAGGTAAATCTAGAAATAGTCAAGGCCTTGGTGAAAATATCTGCAATTTGTTCTGAAGTTGGAATGTGTTTGATTTGAAGCAACTTCTGCAGTACCTTTTCCCCTACAAAGTGAAAATCTATTTTAATGTGTTTGGTTATGGCATGAAACACGGGATTTGAGGCTAAAGAAAAGGTAGAAAGATTGTCACACCACAAAGTGGGAACGGAAGGAGAAGACAAATGCATTTCAGCAAGAAGCATTTGAATCCAAGCCAATTCAGTCGTGGCTTGTGCTAGGAAACTATATTCTGTTGGACAATCTTCACTGTATTTAAATAGATTAAATTCTGTTGTGTACTTAACAACAACCAGAATATAAAAGAAATAAAAGAAATGAGAGAATTTGTTTGATTACAAAAATCAAACTCGAAATAAAAAAAATAAAAAATAAAAACAGAATAATAAATTAAACAACTTACTTGATTAATTTCTTTGAATAATTATCTGATCAAGTCCAGTGTTTGACACTGTGTCCCTAAGACAGATTCGTCCTCTCCACGGTGCTTTCAGAATACGGACGTCTATCTCCCAAGATGAAATGATCAACTACAAACAATAGCAGTACTACAAATTATTTGCCTAACGAACACACTAAGTGTTTATACTCTTTCTCACAAAAAATAAAATGCAGCAAAATGAAGAATTAATTTGCAGAGGTGAAGTATGAAATTTCTGAATGTGTAAACATCAAATAAGGTCTGTCCTATTTATAGATGTAGTGGTGGCTGCAGGTTTTGAATTAAACAGGTGCAAAACCTGTTTGAACAGGTATGCTACCTGTTCAGTTTGAATAAACAGATACAAGTCTGTTGGGTTCAAAATTCAAACAGATAAAAAACGGGAAGGGCCCTGTTTGGGTGTACAGTAAAACCGGACCAGTTTATTTTCGGTATTAATTTGAATTCTGGATTTTATTTTACCAAAAAATAAAATAAAATTCAAATATTTTTGGCCCAAAAAGATAGGTATTGGGCCGAACAAGCCCAACCCAACCACACACCACACACCACGCACCCGCGCCCAAGTCCAGCCCGCCTAACCGGACGGACGGCGGCGGCAGCGCGCCCGCGCGTGTGTGGTGATTTTTGGGTCCAATGGGTCTTGCCCATTTTGCCCATAACCTCCCTCTCTAAAACACTTGGGTACCCCTTGGGGCACACCCCAAGTTCCAATCCCATGCCTTATAAACTCATTCAAAACTTCCTACCAAATCAATGTGGGACAAGCCTTATTCAAACCTTTAAGGATTTTCCACCAAAACTCCATTCCATGGAGCATACTTTGGCTTCAATTTCCCATTCACTCGATAATGGTTTTGAGCAACCAAATATACCATGTGAATCACAACGCGGCATAGAACGCGTTATCAATTTGACCCGCGAAAATCGATGCACGTGGCCCACCTAAAAAATAGACCAAACTTAAGAAAAAATTCTGGTTTTACCCAGAATTTTCCAACCATTTCCAACAATCCCCTACATGAATGGAATTTGATGACAACGGAAATGCAACAATATGCAGACTTTATCGAAAGAGTATAAGTCGAAAATATCTTGCATCAGGATAAATAGCTTTCGGCATTGAACCTTCCCTAGTGATAACCTATCGAACTTACTGACTAACCAATGGACGCGGTGCCTTGAATTATTCAGCCGTTTGTGTAAGCCAAGACAATAGATTTCACACAAAATATCTTCTAACACATCGTGGTTCTCACTGTTGTGTTCATTTTGGCCTTGAACGCTCTTGGTTTTCATGAGTGTTACTAGAGAATTTAACCTCTTCATTCTCATAGAACCGGCCCCAGTTCGACACTCATATAGGTGATTTTTATTGTGAGCATCTCCTTATACTCGTCTTGATTTTATGCCTCAATCAAGATATAAGTAATCATTAAAAGCAAAGCTTATCCTTATACCCCTGCATACAACATATGTTGTAGATATCACTCTCACCATAGGAATGGGTAAGGAATTTTAATCCCTTGGTGATTTCTGGTGAGCCACACATAACTTAGTTGTCCCTTTGAACTTAGTTCTTGGGATCTCCAGTCATATAAGTAGGGGAACCATTATGACAACTCTTATGTAATAGACTTTAATCACATCCCCTTCGATAAACTATACACTAGCTCTTTTGTCAAACCTTTTGTTAACGGATCCGCAATATTCTCTTTAGATTTTATATAATCTATTGAGATTATTCCATTTGACAACAATTGCCTTATGGTATTATGTCGACGACGAATATGTCGTGACTTACCGTTATATATGTGATTTTGTGCCCTGCCTATTGCAGATTGACTATCACAATGAATGCAAATAGCTGGCACAAGTTTTGGCCACATTGGAATGTCTTCTAAGAAGTGACGAAGTCATTCTGTTTCTTCTTCTTTGTCTAAAGCAATGAACTCCGATTCCATTGTGGATCGTGCGATGCATGTTTGTTTCGTGGATTTCTAAGAAACAGGAGCGCCTCCCAAAGTAAAGGCATATCCACTAGTGGATTTTGAATCTTTAGTATCCGATATCCAATTTGCATCACAATAACCTTCAAGTACTGTTGGATATCGAGTAAAGTTTAATCCATGATCACGGGTGATCTTAGATATCTAAGAACCCGAATGATCGCCTTCCAATGGTCTTCTCCGAGGTTACTAGTGTACCTACTCAATTTACTGGTAGCATAAGCTATATCAGGACGAGTACAATTCATTAGGTACATTAGGCTTCCAATGATTTGTGAGTATTTTAACTGAGACACCGCATCACCTTTATTTTTTGATATATAAAGATTAACGTCTACAGGTGTTCTAGCTAAATTCATATCATCCTTGATAAATTTATCAAGAATTTTCTCAATATAATGTGATTGAGATAATGCATATCCGTCAGATGTTTTAGTAATTTTCATTCCTAATATAACATCTGCGACTCCCATATCCTTCATATCAAAACTTTTATTAAGCATTTGCTTAGTTGATTTGATCATGTTTTGACTGCTTCCAATGATAAGCATATCAACCACCTAAAGACAAACTATGACATATCCTTGGTCAGTGTTTTTAACATAGATGCATTTGTCACATTCGTTTATCTTAAACCCATTAGTAAGCATTGCATGATCAAAATTTTCATACCATTACTTAGGTGCTTGTTTTAATCCATAAAGAGACTTTACAAGCCGACAAACTTTCTTTTCTTGCCCCGACACTACAAACCCTTCGGGTTGCTCCATATAGATCTCTTCATTTAGATCATCGTTTAAGAAAGCTGTCTTAACATCCATTTGATGTATTTCTAAATTAAACAATGCTGCTATAGAAATAAGCATGCGAATGGATGTTATTCTTGTCACAGGGGAATATGTGTCAAAATAGTCCAGACCTTCCTTTTGTCTGTAACCTTTAACTACAAGTCTTGCTTTATACTTGTTAATTGAACCATCTGCTTTCATTTTTCTCTTGAATATCCATTTATATCCAAGAGGTTTAGAACCTGGTAGAAGATCCACCAATTCTCAAGTACGATTTTGCATAATGGATTCAATTTCATTATTAACAGCCTCTTTCCACAAAGGTGCTTCAGAACCTGTTATTGCTACCTTAAAGCTTTGAGGTTCATTTTCTAACAGGTATGTCAGAAAATCTGGACCAAAGGATTTTGATGTTCTCGCTCTCTTACTTCTTTTTGGTTCATCATCAGTTAAATCCTATTGGTCGAGACCATTACTAGTCTCTTGTGTTTGATTGTCATTAGTCTCTTGACTTTGTGTACAATCATAATGTCTTTTCTGTGAACTTAATTCCTGTCCTTTCTTGTAAGGAAAGACATGTTCAAAAAACACAGCATTCCTTGACTCTATAATAGTGTTCATATTTATATCAGGTATTTCTAATTTATAAGTCAGAAACCGATATGCACTACTATTCTGAGCATAACCAATAAACACACAATCTACTGTTTTTGGTCCAATCTTAGTCTTTTTAGGAACAGGAACTTCAACTTTTGCCAAACACCCACACACTTTTAAGTATTTGTAGAAAGGCGGTCGACCTTTCCACAATTCATAAGAAGTGCTGTTGGTTTTCTTGTGGGGTATTCTGTTAAGAACATAATTAGCAGACAATATTGCTTCCCCCCACAAGTTCTGTGATAAGCCTGAACTTAGTAACATGGCATTCATCATTTCTTTTAGGGTTCTATTCTTTTTTTCAGCAATTCCATTTTGCTGAGGAGAATAGGGTGCTGTAGTTTGGTGAATAATGCCATGTTGTGCACAAAATTCATTTAATGGTGCAACATATTCACGACCCCTACCGCTTCTAAACATTTTAATGGTTTTACCAAGTTGATTTTCAACTTCTATTTTGTAGAGTTTAAACATTTCTAAGGCTTCATCTTTACTTCTAAGTAAATAAACATAACAATATCTTGTGCAATCATCGATAAATGTTATGAAATACTTTTTGCCTCCTCTAGTTTGAACAAATTTTAGATCACATACATCAGTATGAATTAAATCTAGAGGTTCAGTTTTCCTTTCAACCGATATAAATGGAGCCTTAGTTAGTTTCACTTCTACACAAATTTCACATTTATGATTAGGATTAATTTCAAACTTTGGTATATAATCTAAACCAATTAATTTAAGTATAGCATCAAAATTTACATGTCCTAATCTACCATGCCATAAATTCAAGTCAAGAATATAAACAAAAGATGTGTTATTCTCATTCATAGCAACTTTCGGTACAACTGTTATTACATTTATCTTAAAGAGACCATCACTCATGTATCCCTTACCAACATACATACCACTCTTTGTTGATACAAATTTATCAGACTCAAAAACAAGCCTAAAACCATTTTTACTTAACAAAGAATTAGAAACTAAATTCTTCCGGATGTCAGGTACATGCAGTACGTTGTTGGGAGTCAGTTCTTTCCCTGATGTCATCTTCAAGATCACTTTCCCTTGTCCAGCCATAGTAGAAGTAGAAGAATTTCTCATGAAAAGTTGTTCACCATTTGCAGTGTCATTGTAGGTAGTGAACATCTTCTTGTCCACACATATGTGACAAGTTGCTCCTGTGTCAACCCACCACTCTTTGGGATTTCCAACCAAGTTAGCCTCAGACACCACAGCAGAGAGGTTGATGTCATTCACTCCGTCAGAGATGTAATCTAGTTCAGTTACATTGGCCTGATTGGTAGTCTTCTTGCTTGGCGGCAGTCAGAAGCTTGATGTCCAGTCTTGCCACAGTTATAGCATTTTCCTTTGAACTTCTTGTTGCTATCGCCTTGTTTAGGACCATCTCCATTAAACTTCATCTTTTTGTTATGTGGTTTATGAACTTGTTCAACCACATTAGCCTTGGACTCAATGGGATTTTTCCCATTCCTCTTTTCAGCTTTTCGGTTATCTTCCTCAATTCTTAATCTTACAATCAATTCATCCATAGTCATCTTTTTGCGTTTATGTTTTAAATAATTTTTGAAATCTTTCCAAGCCGGTGGTAATTTTTCCACTAAAGCAGCGACTTGGAATGACTCGCTAAGAGACATACCTTCTGAATGAATATCATGCAAAATTATTTGAAAATTTTGAACTTGAGAAATTACCATTTGGGAGTCTACCATAACAAAGTCTAGAAATTTACCGACAACAAATTTCTTCTTGCCGGCATCCTCTGTCTTGTATTTCTTCTCCAAAGAATCCCACAATTCTTTTGCTGACTTCAAAGGACTGCAAACATTATACAGCATGTTGTCAAGGCCATTGAGGATGTAGTTTCTGCATAGGAAATCTGAATGTTTCCAAGCATCTACAGCAGCAACAACTTGCCGATCACTTTCACCCTCTTTAAGTGCTGGAGCCTCTTCATGGAGAAACCGGACCAAATTTAGAATTATAAGATTGAACAGCATCTTCTGCTGCCATCTCTTAAACTCAGTACCGTTAAATTTTTTCAATTTTTCTCCATGATTTATTGGTACATGAACATGGTTCTGGATAGGGACCGGTGTTGGTGTAACAATAGGAGTACCACTACCAGATTCAGTTTCAGTTGCAGTAGCCATAATCTCTGATTACAAAAATCAGAAAAAATTAAAACACAAATTAATTTTCTAGTTACTAAAACCAGAAAATAATTGATAACACAAAATAATTTTATTTTCCTTGTTACTAAAACTAGAAAATAAAATATCACAATAATTTTCTGTAACACAAAATTAATATTTTGCAATTGTTAATGACACCGGTATATTACTACTAGTTGTCAAATAAAAGAGACAGTATATTACTACTTTTTGTCAAATAGTATGAATCACTATTTATTTTTCCAACCAGAATATGTTTTTTTGAAATCACAGAAAATTAAATACAATGAAGATACCAAAAACGAATCTGTCTGAAGATTGTTGGTCAATCTTCACTGTATTTAAATAGATTAAATTCTGTTGTGTACTTAACAACAAGAATATAAAAGAAATAAAAGAAATAAGAGAATTTGTTTGATTACAAAAATCAAACATGAAATAAAAAAATAAAAAATAAAAACAGAATAATAAATTAAACAACTTACTTGATTAATTTCTTTGAATAATTATCTGATCAAGTTTAGTGTTTGACATTGTGCCCTTAAGATAGATTCGTCCTCTCCACGGTACTTCCAGAATACGGACGTCTATCTCCCAAGATGAAATGATCAACTACAAACAATAGAAACACTACAAATTGTTTGCCTAACGAACACACTAAGTGTTTATACTCTTTCTCACAAAAAATTAAATGCAGCAAAATGAAGAATTAATTTGCAGAGGTGAAGTACAAAATTTCTGAATGTGTAAACATCAAATGAGGGTTGTCCTATTTATAGATGTAGTGGTGGTTGCAGGTTTTGAATTAAATAGGTGCAAAACCTGTTTGAACAGGTATGCTACCTGTTTAGTTTGAATAAACAGATACAAGTCTATTGGGTTCAAAATTCAAACAGATAAAAAATGGGAAGGGCCCTGTTTGGGTGTAAAGTAAAACCGAACCAGTTTATTTCCGGTATTAATTTGAATTCTGGATTTTATTTTACCAAAAAATAAAATAAAATTCAAATATTTTGGCCCAAAAAGATACGTATTGGGCCGAACAAGCCCAATCCAACCACACACCACGCACCCGCGCGCAAGCCCAGCCCGCCTGACCGGACGGACGGACGGACGGCGGCGGCGCGCCCGTACGTGTGTGGTGATTTTTGGGTCCAATGGGTCTAGTTCATTTTGCCCATAACCTCCCTCTCTAAAACACTTGGGTACCCCTTGGGGCACACCCCAAGTTCCAATCCCATGCCTTATAAACTCATTCAAAACTTCCCACCAAATCAATGTGGGACAAGCCTTATTCAAACCTTTAAGGATTTTTCACCAAAACTCTATTTCCATGGAGTATACTTTGGCTTCAATTTCCCATTCACTCGGTAATGGTTTTGAGCAACCAAATATACCACGTGAATCACAACGCGGCATAGAACGCGTTACCACTTTGACCCGCGAAAATCGACGCACGGGGCCCACCTAAAAAATAGACCAAACTTAGGAAAAAATTATGGTTTTACCCAGAATTTTCCAACCATTTCCAACATACTTCGCTTCAATGGAGGACCTATGAACAGTACGTTGTTTCTTAGCTTGCCAAGAGATGAGGTTAGACCCAAGATAGACACAAAAATCAGAAATAGACTTTCTATCTGAACTGTCTCCAGCCTAATCCACATCAGAGTAAACTGGTAAGTCAAAATTACCAGGCATAAAATTCGAACCATAGGTAAATGTGCCTTTAAGATAACTCAGAATTCTCTTGAGAGCTACAAAATTAGCAAGGGATGGAGATTGCATATGCTAACATATTTGATTTACTACAATGCCTAGATCAGACCTAGTAAGTGTCAACTATTGAAGAGCTCCTACTAAACTCCTATAGAGAGAGAGATTAGAATAAGGCAAAGAAGAATCAAGAGCAGAGGAAGTTTTAAGAGAGAGAGAAGAAGAATAAGGCTTGTAATCAGTCATAGCAGCCTTATCCAAGATTTCAAATGCATACTTGGACAGAGAGAGAAATAAACCAGAAGAAGTAGATTGCATAAGAAAGAAGACTAAGATCCTTAAGAGCAAAGACATAGTGCATAGAAGAAATTAAGGATTGAATGTGAGAAGGAGAGTTTCCAGTGAGAAGTATATCATCTACATAGACAAGTAGATAAGTGAAGGTAGTAGAGGACTTTTGAATAAAAAGATCATGATCACACTGACTATTAACAAAGCTAATGGAAAGAAGATAAGAAGAGAAGGTTGTGTACCAAGCTCTAGGAGCTTGCTTAAGACCATATAGGGCCTTATTGAGCTTACAAACATTGGTAGGATGAATGAAACTTTCAAAACCTGGGGGTTATTGCATAAACACCACTTCATCAAGGTGACCATGAAGGAAGGCATTTGATATATATCGAACTATCAAATAGACTACTTGAAATGGAGAGCTAAACACAGTAAAATTCTCACAGTTGGCTGCTTTGTAACTGGACTAAATGTATCATGAAAATCAATTCCTTCCTCTTGAAGATAACATTTTACTACTAGTCTGACCTTGTATCTAGCAATAGTGCCATCGGAGTGCTTTTTAATTCGAAACACCCTTTTACATCCAATGATATATTTAGCAGAAAATGAGGGAACAAGAGTCCATGTTTGTTGTTTTTGTAAGGCTTGGTACTCATTTGTCATGGCTGCAAACCACTTAGGAGACTGAAGAGCTTGCCTATAAGTGTGAGGTTTAGTAGAAGAAAGAGAAGAGAGATAAGCAGATAGACAGGTCTTAGACCTAGTGAGCATTGGATGAACATTGAGAGAAGAAACCAAAGGAGAATTATAAACAGGAGTAGAATTGGAAGTGGCAGTGGGAACCATAGGAGAAGGAGGAGCCAAAATAGGAATAGTGAGAGATATACCAGGAAGAGATGAACAATCAGGTGGAGAAGAAGAAGGAGAGCTAGACGATAAAGAATCAGAAAGAGAAAATGGAAAAGAGGAATTAGACAAAGAAGAAGATGGAGAATTAAGAGAAGACCAGAAAAATGAATGTAACTGATGAAGTGTAGGAGGAAAGGAGTAAGATGAGGTGGAAGTAGACTTAAAATAAAATGTCAATTCATTAAACACTACATGCCTAGAGACATGAATAGTACCTGTGGAGATACCTAAGCACCTATAACCCTTCATAGCAGGATGATAACCAATGAAGATATGTGTAGACCTAGGTTCCACCTTATGAGAGGCATAAGGCCTTAGCCAAGGGTAGCAAGAACAACAAAACACTCTAAGAAAACCATAGTCAAGCTTGGTGCCAAACAAAACTTCATAGGGACTAAGAAAAGAAGAGCGAGATCTAGGCAATCTATTAATAAGATAGGCAGCAGTAGACATAGCCTCAAAGCACTATTTGAGGGAAAGAGAGGACTGATGAAGTAAAGTGATGGCAATGGTAATGAGATGCCTACATTTTCTCTCAGCTAGGCCATTTTGAGGAGTGTAAGGACAGCTAAACTTATGCACCAAACCATTTTCTCTAAAAAATTGTTGAAACTTATGATTAGAATATTCTCCACCAACATCACTTCTCAGAATTTTTAAAAATGTGTCAAATTGCTTTTCCACAAACGCTTTGAATTCAAGAAATTTAGTGTGTACTTCACTTTTGTAATGTAATGGAAACAACCAAGTAAAGCCATTGAAATCATTCACAAACAAGACATAGTACCTATATTGAGATTGCTCATGTGTAAAAGGACTCCAAACATCACTATGGATGAGGACCAAATGCTTATTCACAGTTGAAGAAGACAACAAAATAAATAAATAAATAAATAAAAAAGGCAATCTATGATTCTTAGCTACACAAAAATGAGAGCACAAGCTATGTTTATCTTTATGACAGTTCATAGAAAAGCAAAATTATTAAATTTCTCATCAGAAGGAAGTCCTACCCTTTGATGCCAAAGCTGAGAAGACACACACTTAGACACAAAAACTTGAGAAGAAGGTAATGAAGAGGAAAAGAATTGATATGATCCATTTGAATGAAATCCTTTAGATAGAGCTGCCTTCGTAGTTTTGTCCTGAACAACAAAAGAATCATGATCAAAAGTAATTGTACAATGATTATCTTGAGTTAGCTGATGAACAGAGATAAGATTAGAAAGGATATGAGGAACATGTAGAAGATTATTGAGACGAAATTGAAATTAGGAATAGGAAGAATGCCAGTTCCATTGTTGTGAATGGAAACAGATGTTGCATTACCAACAACAACCAGATCAAAACCTTGATATGGTTGATAATGTTGCATATTGTGCAAATCATTGGTCACATGTGTTGTTGCCACAGAATCAAGAAACCAAGGTATCACATTAGAAGACTAAGGTGAAAAATGAGAGCCAGATGTAGTGAGATAGGCCCTAAAGTTTGTACCAAATGACTGAGGAAAGGTAGAGCTACCATAGTTTGGAGCAGAGAACTAAGAACCACCACCAAAATGAGGAGATGAGAAATAAGAAGCTCCTAAGCCTTGATAAGTTGTATTAGAGCCTTGAAATTCTTGAAAACTAGGATTCATACGATTTTGACATTCCTATGCATAATGATTACCTCTCCCACATATTTGATAGATCACTCCTGAGAAGCGACCTCATTGTCCTTGATTTCTTAAGAAATTTGATCGACCTCTACCTCTAAAATTGCGTCTGCCTCTGTGAACTAATCGATTTTCAGAATGAAATTGTTATGAGTTTTGAGGTCCATGATAAGACATCACATGCTAATATTCTTGGACTTGATTTGAATCTCTAAAAGGAGAAAAAGCTCCAATTGAAGTAGAAGAAGATTACGTACTGTGGGAACATATTTTATGAATGACAGCATGTGGCCAAGGTGATATCGAAGTGTCAGTCGATGTGCCACGTGGCTTGGTCCTGATGCCGAGGTGATCTCGGCTAGGCCGAGGTGATCTCGGCTAGGCCGAGGTTATCTGCAGAGATACCGGAATCCGAGATGAGTGAATAAAGGACAAGAATCCTAGAATAGGGGAGGATCTCATCCTGGATGAAGATAAAGCTCTTAGGGAGTTTATCCCTATCTAGTTGAGAGTCTAGGATGAGCATTGAGCCTGAGTTCACTGAAGTAAGGCTTCTATAGGATCAAGTCAATGCTGGCTGTAAAAGTAGGGCATCCCCGTGGGTCTGAGGTATGTGTGATATACTGTGGGTAGTAAATGTTTTCTTGTGAGTTAGGTACAATTTGCTATCTTTGAGAGATATTTGATTACTGACTTGATCGTCGGAGTGCCCCCGGGTAAACAAACCACCGCCGGATTCTTATCTTTTTGTGACAGGTTGTTCGAGTTTAATCTATTATGCCGGTGCTTTCTAGCTGAATTTCCCGTTTGGTTGTGTGGTCAAAAATCAACCCCCACAATTTGGCACTGTCTGTGGGAACGTAAGGAGAATGGATGGTCAACAACGGGCAGGAAGAAAAGATTGGGGATGACATCCCTAGTGGGAGTGGTAAACATGCCGACCTTAACATCGAGGAAGAAAACCATAATGAAGGAACATAGGACCAGAATCCCGGGGATAAGGACGTCAACAAAAAGGGAGATGCCCCGAAGAAATCAGGTCGAGATGAGTATTACAACGAAAGTGACCTCTAGGTATGGAAGAATAAATGCTTGAAGAGGGACAACGAGATGATGGGAATGGCCAACAAGTTGGTAGATCTACAATCGGTTGTCAACTTCATGATGCAGAACAACGTCATGCAACCACCATTTCCGTTGCAGAACATGCTAATGCTAGGGACCAAAACTGATGCTCAGAAGGGGGACAGAAAACAATCCCAGCAATCCCGTAACATGGTAAGGAAAATAAGCACTCACATTGGCCTTCACGGGAGGTCTGGCGAGGAGAGTCGGTCAGTGGTGACTCGTAGAGGACACCTCGTACCAAGGGAACATATGTCAAAGAACCTCGGAACATCCAGGGGAAGGGCCTGTGTTTTGACACGGTGAATGAAGAGAAGTCCAAGAGAACACATAACGACACTGGAAGTAGCGCACCCAAAAGACTGAAATCTGTTGACAGCTGAGCTCCTGGTTGGACTAAGGAGGACTTAAGGGACTACCTCCAGAAGAAGAGGCAAAATGCTGAGGTCACATCCCCCGTAAAACCGAGAACACCATTCTCAGTGGAGTTGGATAGATTTGAGGCCCCAAAACGGTTCCATATGCCGAGGTTCCAAATTTATGACGATAAGTCCAATCCAAACTTTTACGTCGACTTATATCTGAATTCAATGGCTTTGTATACCAGGAACGAGCAGTTGATGTGCAAGGTGTTCCCCCCATCCTTTGGGGAAATCGCATCAGATTGGTTTCACAAGTTGCCGAAAGGAATTGTGAAGAGTTGGGAAGACCTGACTAAGATGTTTGTGGCAGAGTTTGTTACAAACAAATTGCATCCAATAAGGGTAGACTCCCTGATGGCTCTGAAAATTATTAAGGGTGAAAGCCTCAGGGCTTATGCCAAAAAGTATTATGAGGCGTTCAACCGAATACTAGGATACAACCAGGAGTTGGTGGTCGTGTGTTTTAAGAATGGTCTGGAGGATGAATGCACGCTTTGGAAGTCACTGGTAAAAACTCTACCAAAGAGTATGGAGGAGCTCATGGCACGAATCGAGAAATATGCTAGAGAAGAAGAGGATACACTAGGAACGAAGGCGCCGAAACTAGAGAAGAAAAACGGCTCGCCAAAGTGAGGCCGAGGTAATACTAGTTTTAACAGGCTGGAAACAGGGCTGAGGGCTGCACAAGCAGTCAGCACTGTGTTCCGGATCCCGGTTTATAAAGTTCTAGAAAGGATCAAGAACTAGCCGTATTATAGAGTGCCGGAGAAGATTCCTGGTGAGTTTATAGGAAGGAGCCTTGCGAAATACTATGCCTACCACAATGAGGATGGACACCTGACTCAAGGGTGCAGAGCCCTGAAGACGCACTTGGAAGACGTAGTCAGATAGGGTCACTTGAGGAACCTAGTAGATGAGACCAGAACGAGGGAAGAGCATACAAGGCTTCCCCCGGCATTGGCGGCACCACCACTGCCATAATCACATCAAGCAGAACCTCGGGTGATCAATGTGATTCACTCGAAGGTTAATGAGAATGATATGCGAGGAGAGACACAAAAGGTGAGACACTTACAGCATGTGTATCAGGTCGAGGAAAAGAGGCCCAGGACAAACGAGTACAAGGGACCGATGGTGTCCTTCATTGAGGCAGACCTAGACATAGTGCATCATCCACACAACGATGCTCTAGTGATAACCCTTAAGGTTGGAGAATACCAGGTAAGGCGTATTCTGATTGACCAAGGCAGCTCTTGTGACATCATGTATGTCAGATGTTACAAGGAGCTTGGCCTTTACCGAGATGATTTGGAGCAATCCAACAGCCCAATGGTCCGGTTCAATGGAACGCCGACATGGCCCCTAAGAGTAATAAATTTGGAGGTACAGACATGCACCAGAAAGGTAAGCACAGAGTTTACAGTAATTGACACCCCCTCCCCTTACAATGTTATCTTGGGAAGGCAATGGTTGCACGCAATGAGGGCTATTCCCTCAACACTGCACCAGCTGTTGCGATTTCCAACTGAATAGGTGATTGAAGCAGTCAGAGGGGATCAAGTGCAGGCACAAAATTGCTCCATGGCGGCAATGAAATCCAACTACAATGTGCAAGAGGCAAAAAAAGTGAAAATCGGACGAGGACATAAAAGTCCTCGATGATGTCGACAAAGAACTAGTCGAGAAGAGCGAGGAAGCCTTGAAGAAAATTCTGGTCCAAGAAAAGGATGAAGAGCGCTTCTTCCTTCTCGGCCGAGGATGAGGAAAGGGAGTTGGAGGCTTTCTTATGGACCAACATGGAAGTATTTTCCTGGACACTTTATGAGATGCCAGGCATTGACCCCGAGGTCACATGCCATATGCTCAATATAGACGGGTCGGCTAAACTTGCCATTCAGCGGGTAAGGAGGCCGACGTTGATTCATGTGGAGACAGTAGAAGAAGAAGTGGACAAGCTATTGGAAGCCAAGGCTATTCGGGAGGTGAACTACCCAACCTAGCCGTCCAACACAGTAGTTGTGAAAAAGAAGAATGAGAAGTGGAGGGTCTGTGTGGACTTCACCAGCCTGAATAAGGCTTACCCTAAAGACCGCTTCCCTCTGTCTAAAATTGATCAGCTGGTGGATGCCACTTCAGGGCATGGGATGATGAGCTTCCTGGATGCTTATAGGAGATACCACCAGATAACAATGTATCCCTCTGACGAGGAGAAGACTGCATTTATCACCCCAAAAGGGTTGTACTATTATAGAGTGATGCCTTTTGAGTTGAAAAATACAAGAGCAACCTACCAGAGATTGGTGACCAACATGTTCAGACATCTAATTGGCAAAACAGTAGAAGTGTACATTGATGACATGGTCGTGAAAACCAATGAACCTGAAAATCATCTGGCCGACTTGAAAGTAGTTTTTAATATCCTGCGAACATATCAGCTCCAACTCATTGCTTCAAAATGCACATTTGGAGTCGGTTCTGGTAAGTTCCTGGGATACTTAGTTACTAGAAGGGGCATTGAGGCAAGCCCAAATCAAATCAAGGCCATTCTTGACTTAAAAAGCCTCACGTCAGCCAAGCAAGTTCAGATTCTAACCGGCAAAGCGGCAGCCCTGAACAGGTTTATCAGCCGAAGTTCTGATAAGTGTAAACCATTTTTTAGTTTGTTAAAGAAGGCCACAGATTTTTTGTAGACGAAAGAGTGTGAAGTCGTCTTGGCCGACTTGAAAAGGTACCTGACAACAACTCCAGTTTTGTCAAATCCAGTACCTGGAGAGGAATTCTTCCTATACATGGCAGTTTCAGAACACACAGTGAGCGTAGTAGTAATCCGAGAAGAGGCGGGAGAACAAAAGGCTGTATACTACGTAAGTAAAACCCTAGCATGAGCAGAAACGAGGTACCTGCTCCTAGAAAAATTGACATTGGCCTTAGTGATGGCTTGCAAAAAGTTGAATCATTATTTCCAAGCTCACAAGATTATGGTATTGACTGAGCATCCCTTGAAGTCCCTGTTGCAGCATGGAGATTTGACAGGAAGAATAGCTAAATGGGCAGTAGTGCCGGGCCAATACGACTTAGAGTTTAGGCCTAGAACAACAATTAAGGGCCAGGTTTTAGTCGACTTTGTTAGTGCCATCCCACATCAGACTCTGATGAATCATGGCTTGGGATGCCCAGGGGAGCAGGAAGAAACCCAATTAGGGCCCAAGAACCCCACTCTAGCAAAATAGAAGAAAGAAGAAAAACCAAAGCCCTGTGACATTTACATCGGCAATTCCTTTCGCCTGTTTGTTGATGAAAGCTTAAACCGTCAAGCAGCGGGTGCAAAAGTAGTGGTGGTATCGCCAGATGGGCGAATGATAGAGTAGTCTATTCGTTTGGGATTCAAGGCCTCAAACAATGAAGCAAAGTATGAGGCACTGATTGCAGGGTTGAAGTTGGCAGTAACAATGGAGGCTGATAAGGTGGTAGTCTTCTGTGACTCCCAACTTATTATGAATCAGGCAACAGACGAGTATACAGCCCTAGATGAACGAATGATAGCCTATGTTAAAGAGGTTGTTAGATTGTTTTCCTTATTCCAAGATTGCCGGCTACAACAAGTTAGCCGAGATGACAACAGTCACGCCAACACCTTGGCCAACCTGGCTAGTGCAGTAAAGTCGGGGGAGTCAAGGACAATCATGATTGATTACTTAACAGGACCAAGTGTGGAACCTCTAATAATAGAATATGAGGCAATGTGTGTGGAGATGGGTCCAAGTTGGTTGGATACAATAGTGATGTTCCTTAGGGATGGCAAGTTGCTAGATGACCGAAAAGAGGCGCAAAAGACCAGATTGAAGTTAGCCAGGTTCAGCCTAACAGTAGATAGCCATCTCTACAAGAGATCCTTCACTGGACCCCTTTTGAGATGTTTGCATCTCTCCCAGGTTGAGGATTTTCTGTATGAGATTCATGAAGGAGTCTGTGGAAGCCATGCTGGGGGCAGATCACTTGCTCATAGGGCCATCAATTAGGGTTACTGGTGGCCCTACATGCAGAAGGATGCTAAAGCCTATGTTAGAAAATGCGAGAAGTGTCAAAGATTTGCACCTTTGATACATCAACTAGTAATAGATTTGAAACCTATATCCAGCTCTTGGCCATTTGCCCAGTGGGGCATGGATCTTGTTAGACAACTTTCCCAAGCAACTTGGCAAAAGAATGTTCTGCTGGTAGCAACTGACTACTTCACGAAGTGGGTAGAGGCTGAACCCCTTGCGAAGATTCGAGATATTGATGTAAAGAACTTCATATGAAAGAACATCATCACCAGGTTTAGGATCCCAAGGGCAATAATAGCAGACAATAGTGCACAGTTTGACAGTAAGCTAATCAAAAGCTTCTTTGCAAAGTACAAAATCAAGAACTACTACTCCACTCCAAGTTTCCCTCAGAGCAATGGCCAGGTAAAAGCATCCAATAAGACTACCTTGGATGGGATCAAGAAGAGGCTGAAAGCAACAAAAGGGAAGTGGGTAGAAGAGTTGCCCAATGTGCTCTGGGCATATCGAACTACGCTAAGAAGATCAACTGGGGAGTCTCCTTTTGCCGTGGCTTATGGAACTAAAGCAATTATATCCCACTGGAAGTTGGCATCCCTAGAATCAGAACCCAATGAGTGGAAGATGGGACCAATGAGGCATTCTTACCCCGAGATCTGGATCTGTTGGAGGAGAGAAGAGAGAGAGTAGTAATTTGGCTGGGGGCATACCAGCAGCAGCTTGCTAGGGCTTACAACAAGAAGATCAACCCAAGAGAGTTCAAAGTTGGGGACGTCGTCCTGAGGAAGGTTGTCGGCAACAAGAAGGATCCTAGGGAGGGCAAGGTTGGCCCAAACTGGGAGGGGCCTTATAGAATCATCTCGGTTGCCAGTAGTGGGGCATACCGGCTTGAAGACACTGATGGCAAAAAGTTACCAAGACCCTGGAACACTTGCAGTTTGACGTTTTTTTATCATTAGTTTTTTGTTTTTCGAAGTTTATGTCATAATTTTATTAGCCGAAGTATTAATAAAATGCTAGTTTGATTTTTGTTAATTTGAAATTTGTGCGATAGGATTAACCAATCCTATGACGATGTTTCTGAATGAAACATGACGAGTAACTTAGATTTATTATATGGCAGAGTTGAATTATATTTGCATATAATAGAGTTGAACTAAGTTGGCTATGTTTTTGAATGAAACATGACGAGTAACTTAGACTTATTATATGGCAGAGTGGAATTATACTTACATATAATAGAGTTGAACTAAGTTGCTGATGTTTCTGAATGAAACATGATGAGTAACTTAGACATATTATATGGCAGAGTTGAATTATACTTGCATATAATAGAGTTGAACTAAGTTGGCAATGTTTCTGAATAAAACATAACGAGTAACTTAGACTTATTATATGGCAGAGTTGAAGTATACTTGCATAGAATAGAATTGAACTAAGTTGAATTAACCTTGACTTGCCATGTCGGCAGAGTTAAACTCAGAATGGAACTAAGCTCGGTTAACAGAGAAACCAAGGTTGAACACCTCGGCTAGTCTTTGTTTGAATCTGACTTTTGCAAAAGACCATAAACGTATAATGTGAACTTAAGTGGAACTTAGGCTCAGATTAGAAGGTAGCGAGCAGGGATGATAAATAAACATGAGAGCTCGAGACTTGTTGAAATTTTTCAAAAAATTTACAAGTTGAAGATTAGCCGAGGTAATGATGAAAGATGTATCTGAGGTACATATTACCTGAGATGACCAACCAGGTTGTCACACTTGGACAGGTTAGAAGGATGAAGTCTTGATAGAAGACATCAAGTGGAAGTAAAGAAGCAATACTTGACTAAATAAGTTTGAGGAAACAGCACTCGTAAAAATATTTCGAAATATTTTTAAGTGTTAGTTGAGGTATTACAATTGTTGGCCGAGAGAAACAGTCAAGGCTTATATCCGAGGTGTTCTAAACCCGAAGTGATTATACAGTTAAGGTATACTTTGAAGAAATGCAAAAATATTCTAAGTATGGAAACGTGCATAGAAGGAAAGCAGTAAGCATACATGAAGCAAAGCATTCAACACTTAGGAAAAAAGGAAGAAGGCAAGCATGCATTCAAAGAAGAAACTTGTTCAAAAACTAAAAGGCACTTCGGCCTGGCAAAAGAGATTACTTGTCCAAAGTTACAAAAAATTACAACTGTAAAGTTCAAAGTAAAGAAAAAATTCCTAAGTGTTAGAATCATGGCCATTGATCTCGAATTGCTTAACCTCAACTGTTGACATTGTGTCAGCCTTTGTTGGCGATGTGGCTTTCTTCTCTGCCACTATCTCGGCATCAATTTCCAACAAGGTCTGGTCTAAGCTCTTCTCGGCTGCCTGGACCTCGGCCTCAGAAGTTGTTTGTTTAGGAAAGTCACCCTTGGTAACCAAGTCTTCCTCCTCATCATGAGTCAAGTCCAGGACTTGATCATTCAATGTTGGGGACTTGGCCCCCTTAGCAACCTCCTTCTCTTCTTCAGTGTCGTCGGACTCAACCTCTTCTTCATGGGCCTCGTCGTCCGATCCTTTGGGAGGCAAAGGGAAAGACACTTGGAGTTTACTGATATCTCAAAGGTCGGAGTCCATAGTGACAGATAATTTGTTGAGAGCTGCAGTCCAACCGAGGTAGAACCTCAGTTACAAGTTTAGTTGACTTCTTCTTTATATGCATCACGGACGACAGCCTAACCCTCTGAGAATGCTCTCTTGTCAGCCACCTAGATCTCTGCCTCTTTTGTAGCCAGGGCTTTTTGGAGCTCCGTCTTGGCCATGGCAGTTTTGGTCTCGGCGTCCTTGATTTCAAACTTAAATACCTCAGTCACAGCCTTGGCCACCTCAACTTTTTCCTCGGCTTGGTCTTGGGCTCGTTTGGCTTCCTTGGCCTGATCTAACAAAACTTGGATCTTGGCCTCGGCGTTGTTTAGAAAGAAGAGGAAGCCAGTAACTTCCTTGGTCTTGTGCACCAACTCTTGTTTGAAAGCCTCAGCTTTCGTGGCAAAAGAATGGGCATGCTAGATGGCCTGCATGAAAACAAGTAGATTAGTAAAATTTCAAAGTGTTGAGCGTTTGCAGAAGAACAAGAACGATACAAGTGTCAGGTACTTACAAGACCTGAATGCTGCATCATCAATGCAAAATTTTTGTATTCATTGATCTCGACCATACGATTGAGATCAGTTGGAAGTAGTGCGGCTGTGTAGAGAGCAACGCCAACCTCAATGTTGTCGATGTCACTATCACCGGCCTTCATTGGCTTGTCACCAATCATGATAGCAGGGGCCCAAGGTTCATCAGCTTTGAAGGCACTTGGGCTTGTTGTGGCTTTGGACCTCAGCTTCTTCTACCAAGCAATATCGGATGGCTCGGCCTCGGCAGGCCTTTTCTCAATAGTGGTGGGGCTCCTTTCGATCTCATCCAATTTCGAGATCGACACTGTGTCCTCTAACTCCACTTGGGTCACAGTGGTTTTTGCCTTGCCATGCTTCACCCTTTTGGCCTTAGGCTTGGGCTGGGACTCTGATGGAGAAAAGTTGACAGTAACCACTCCTGGCAAGTCGGCCAGAAGGTCTTCCACAGCAGCTTTTCAACCCATATCATCGGCGGTTGCAGCAAGGATAACTTTGGTGCCGAAATGAATTGCATGAAGGGCGATTGGAGGATTAGCTGGATCGTAAGCCGACGCCTCAGAGTCTTAACGTTTGCGGCTACGAGTTCTACCTACTAGTACGTTTCGTAGAGCTTGACGCCGGCGTCGGTACTAAGATTGTAGGATTAGTTGAGCTGGAGCAGAAGTAGAGGGCTGCTCTAATGGGCCTGATGAATAGGCCTGGTCTGGCTTTGGCGATGAAGCAACTGTTGGAGTTATTGCTGATGGGGAAGTCTTGCTTTGGTGAAGAACGTCAGGCAAAGCAGACTTGTAGGTCGTGATATAATTAAGCAGCAAAGGGGCTTTGCGCTTATCAATATCCAAACCTAAAAGTCTTTTTAGATCGGGGCTGGGAAAGAAAGTTTGTCAGAAATCCTTTGTTGGCTGGAGAAGAGCTGCAAAAAAGAACAAGAAGAAAAACATTCAAAAACAAATATTTGAGTTGACAAGTCCTAGCAGAAATAGGATTAAGAGGATGACTCAGTTCTTACTATCACCCTTTTTAAACATCGATCGGCGCAGAGGGAAGGGATGAAGATCATCATCAGGAGCAAACTCCTAATTGCCCGAGACGATCAGATAATCATCTCCAGCATCCTTGTTGGAGTCTGGGAGGTCAGCTATAATTTTGTAGGCAGTGGATCTAGGCTTGAGGTAATAAATGTAGCCTTTTTCAGATTTCAGGCCATACCTGGTATAACAAAATTGGATGTCGGCTAATGTTATCCTAGCTTTTTCTCAGTGGGCTAGGGCGATTATACCATTGATAACCTAATAGGAATTGATGGATAGCTGTATAGCGTTGAGTTCGTAGTAGTGGAGGACTTCCCAAAAGAGAATGTCTAAAGGAAACCAAAGTCCACACTCAATGAATTCAACAACGGGGAAGGACATGGAGTCTCCATCAGGTGTGATAGAGTCCTCCTCCTCAGCTAACGTGATCTGAACGTTGGTTGGGATAGAGAACTCTCTCTTAAACTACTCAAGTTTTTCTAGGATGTTTACCCTCCACCTAAACATACCCATTATCTCGGCAAGAAGGGGTTGGACAACAAATTTGTTTTGGTAAAGGTTTGAAAACCTCGGCTAGAACCTAAGTGGAACTAGGGTAAGGATATTTTGTTGCCTAATTGAGTTTCGATTTTCCTAGGTATGTGATTTCTATCAAATCCCAAACCTATGAACTGTGCAAATGAACAAAGATTCGAAGACAGAAATCTGGAAACAGAGCAAGAAAACCAGGGAACAATCTTAATTCAGAAATTCAGAATGAGGCAGAAAACAAGAAAACATATGTGCACACCAAGTGCAAGCAAAATCAGTGAGCATTGGGTGAGTGTGCACAAGGCATTATGCAAAAACCATAAGCAATACGATGCATATAACAGATTCAAGAACAAGAACTAAGGTGAAATGTTTCAAACATGGCGAAACAGAATCAGAGGATGAGTAAGGAGATCGAACAACAAGAGACATACGAGTAGTTGCATAACAATAACATATTCAAGAACAGTGAAAGACTGAAATTGGAGAGAAGAAATCAGAGACTTACCAAGTAAAACCGAGGAAATGATGCCAGAGAGATGCTCGTCGGAGTCTGATGATGTCAATCTTGAAAACAAAGTAATGAATACTTCACCGGAAGTGGTGAATGGTGTGGTTACAGAGCTTGAGAACTTGAAAATGGAGGTTTGGAAGAGAAATGTTAGAGAGAGAGAGAGAGAGAGAGAGAGAGAGAGTCTGAGAGACGAGGGAAATTGTGAATTCAAAAGTGAAAAGACGGAGAGAGAAAGAAGTGTTTTGTCAAATATACAAAAAGGTGGCAAAACATAATGGGATGCCTTGGACGACGTGCTTGTCAAGCGGCGTGTGCAGAAGCAACACAACCTGATAGCGCGTGTCAGGTACGAACCAATGAGAAAAGGACGCGTAGAGGAAACGGTTGAGAAAACCGTGCATGACAGCTTATACGCAGTCAAAACTCTTGGAGTTCTTGATTAATGATGCAAAAACCTCGGCTAGAGGAGCGATCTCGGTTGAGATATTAAAAAAACTTGACTCTTGGTTCTTGATCATTGACAAAAATAGACAGTTGAGTCCTAGGAACTTGAAACCGACGAGTCATGATCTCAGTCGAAGGAAAGAATGAATTTTAGCCAACATAATATATGAATATGTGGTGTAGGTTCCATCACCTCAGGTTGCTGAGGTGATATAACCCAGGGGGTAGTTGTGGGGACATATTTTGTGAATGATAGCATGTGGCCAAAGTGACGCCAAAGTGTCAACCGAAGTGTCACGTGTCCTGGTCCTGATGCCAAGGTGATCTCGGCTAAGCCGAAGTTATCTGCAGAGATACCAGAATCCGAGATGAGCGGATAGGGGACAAGAGTCTTATAATAAGGGAGGATATCAGTCTGGATGAAGATAATAAAGTTCTTAAGGAGTTTATCCCTATCTCGCTGAGAGTCCAAGATAAGCATTGAGCCTGAGTCCATTCAAGTAAGGCTTCTACAAGGATCAGGTCAATGCTGGCTATAAAACAGGGCAACCCCGTGGGTCTGAGGTATATATGATATACTATGGGCAGTAAGTGTTTTCTTGAGAATTAAGCACAATTTGCTATCTTTGAGAGATATTTGATTACTGACTTGATCGTCAGAGTGCCCCCAGGTGGACGAACCACCGTCGGATTCTTATCTTTCTGTGACAGGTTGTTTGGGTTTAATCTATTTTGCTGATGCTCTCTAGCTGAGTTTGGTTGTGTGGTTGTATGGTCAAAAATCAACATGCACACGTACGACTTTTCTCAATGTGAATAGCCTCTAAACACAGTATGGATGACAATTCCTCCATAGTTATAGCGTCCAATCGTGCTCTAATAGTAATTTTGAACGGATTATATTCTTCAGGTAATCCATTCAAAGCTAACAGAACTAAATCTTCATCCTTGAGAGGGGTAGACACCAAAGCAATCTGATCAGAAATGATTTTGAATTGCTCCAAATACTCTTCCATAGACTGAGATTTCTTTGAGAGAGTCTAAAGCTTGTTCTTGAGTCGATGGATATCCGATCTTGACATCACAATAAATTGTTTTTCCAAAGCAATCCACAATTCATTGCTATACTTCATATGCAATACTAAAGAGAACACAGATGGAGACAGAGTTGACGTTAAGCAACTTAGAAGATGTGCATCGATGATCTTCTATTTGCTGAACTTTAGATTTGGAGCTGATCTATTATTTGCATTAAGAACTAAAGCCAGAGGACATGGAATTGATCCATCAATATAGCCTAAGAATTTTGTTTCTCTGAATAGATTGTGAACTTGATTCTTCCATATGATGAAGTTTGAAGCATCAAGTTTCACTATGACTAACGAGTTTAGATTCATAAGAAGAAGAGTAAGATTTGGAGGAAGAGAACTTGATGAAGACAAAGAAACCATTTTTGCACGTTAGAGATCTCTATGCTCTAATACCATGAAAAAAAAAATGAATTTCTTTATCATTTCACACTGAACATTGTTTACAACTCTGGTATATATACATTCTAGTTATACAATCAATATATCTATCAATCTAACAATCTAACCTCCTAACAAACTATCTGCTTAACAAATATTTGTTGCTCAGATATTTTCTTTGCTTTGCTCAGCTGAGTGCTAGCACGTGTCTTAGGGTAAAGCATAGACTGCAACCTTGCTTGTCGTTCAACCTTGAGCTGTGACTGATCTTGGTCTACTTTTGACTTTAGCTACAGCTCTGATATCTTCTCTTTATCAATATTCACTGTAGAAAGTAATTCAAAACTAATAGTTTTAATTTTTAAAAATAAGCAATTTTTTACTTAGATATGCTAGAAGCTTCCCATTCGATTCCAAACACATTAGAGAAGTTGTGTAATTCAAATTAAAACATTGATTTGTTGCTCTAATAGGTGCATCAATAATGCTATGGTAACAGAGGTAATTAATCAAGTTGTGATTGTTTTTTCAAGAGGTATTATACAAATTCTCTTTGACTAAAAGAGTTACATATATATCCCACATCTTCAAAAAAAAAAAAAAAAAAAAAAAAAAAAAAAAAAAAAAAAAAAAAAAGGAGTTACCTATTAAACCAGCATTATGGTCCTTGAAGGTATTGTGCATATCTACAAGAGACCCTAGTTGTGTTTTTAAGTAGTATTATACCATATGAGTGTGGGTATTGATTTTTGACTTTACAACCAAACTAGATCTCCTAGTTGAGATGTAAGGAACTTAGTCGTGGAGTGTACGGAAGAATAGAGAAACCCAATACTTACACACAAGAAGACAGCAATCCACGGTGGTTCGTCCACTCGGAGGCACTCTGACGATTAAGTCAGTCAACTTATCTCTCAAAGATAACAACTTAATCATAGTACTCACAAAGTAAAAATATACCTTAAACCCACAGGGGAGCCTTTCTTTTATAATGAACAGTGCCCTCATCCCCTAAAAGTTTTACTTCATAGGACTTTATCCCTTATAAGGATATCATTTATCAAGATTCCACATATTTAAATTAGAACAAACTCCTTTAAGAGTCCATCATTACCCAAACAGGTAACCTGATACTCTCAGTCTTCATTTGGACATTTCGGACTCCGGTATGATTGCATCACACATCGGCAATCCAAGACCACCCACGTGGCACCTCGGCTAAACACCTAGGCCACGTGGACAACCCAAAAATATATCCCCACTACAAGTTATTGTGAGCATGAGGATTATGTCATGTGTAAATTGAATGTCACTTTGATGACATTCATTTGCTTTTCGTTGGACACACCCCATCCCATCTAGTCTTACATTTTTGTCATTCCACAATGAGGTTTTGGAGCTTGGAAGGTTTGGTGTACTCAATCAACATATGAATAGAATGTGCAATATAGTTACTTGAAGACTTGTTCAATCATGCAAACAAAAGTATACAAATTTAAGAGACTATAGTGCAAGAATATGGCTTCTTTTTCACTTTACCTTTTTTTTTTTTTTTTTTTCTTTCTTTTCTCCTTTTGATCTTTGTTTTCCTCTTTGTAATGTTTGTACTATGCATGTCCCTACATCCAAAGTGTACAAAAACATGTCAAGAGAGAAAATGTTAGGCCAGGCGAATTAATTCCCAATACACATTCCACTCACCATTACTAATTAACATGCTCAACTCCTAAGTTAGCCAATTTTTAATTGGGTCTAGGTCAAGATCCCAAAAGAAAGGATAAGATTTTTTTGATCAGCGAAAAGAAATCTTTATTAATAAATAGAAAAAAAAAAAAAAAAACAAGAACAACAAGAACAAGTAAGAGCGAAAAATTGCATCAACAATATTGTTGGTACAATTATAATTTTGTACAAACTTGTGTGTTGTCAATACAATATTGTAAATTATTATTTAGTTTCAAATTATTTATTTATTTTTTTTTTTTTTCCTAATGCTGTCTTGACAACATAACACATTTTGCGCAAAAACCATGTCTGTAATATGATGTTTTTGGGTTACATTGATCACGAGACTTGACTACAAGAATTTTCACTTTCGGCGACATGATTACTTACATGTTTCTAAATTTTTTGTGCTCATATTTTAAATGATATTTTAATCGCTTGAGATTTCGTAATACTAGTATATGACATAATAGAAATTTTGGAAACAAAATCCATGCATGCCACACTATAGCTTACTGCTGTTATAGTAGTTAGCAACCAAAATTAAATCACCAATAGTTTTGATAGAGTAAAAAATGGTTAAAAATCATCGAAAAACATAAACACCTTTCGTGGGTGGGGATGAAATGAAGACTTTTAGGCACTTCCTCAGTTTCTTGCATGCTAATCTTGTTATAAACAACTTTGCATAGATGATTAAAATAAAATAAAAAAAGCTACATAATTTTATTTTAAGTAGTGGGCTTAGCCTACGTATAATCTATAGTTTTGCCAATGAAATTCTCTTTCATATGCAGTTTAAAAAAGACAACCACCACAAGAGAGAAGGAACATTGCAATAATGGAGTTCAAAAGGGCCTCTTGCTTTGTCCCCACTAGTCACCCCTTTTGCATCAAAAATAAAAGCCACCATTTTAAAGGAAACAACTTTCAGAGTTCAAAAGAATATGCATGGATCTCCTCCACCACTTGATTAGTTTTTCTACGCACAACTTTTAGGCTTTAGCTCCCAAGCACTCAATACCTCCTTTTCCTGTCTGCAAAGTTTGCCATTACTAAAATCTCCTTCCTTCTTCCCCCAATATCGATCCCACTTCATTACCAACTTTATGTTTATTCTCGAGTTAATTACATGAACACCCTCCCAATTATATCATTGAATATCATTTTATTCTCTCAATTATAAAATTACCCCCCTACAATGAGAGTATTTTGTATATTTTCATAAAATGATATTTTCAATGATAATTGAGACAGTATTTGTGTAATTAACCTTTTATTCTTCTGGGAAAATATGTAGAGTCCATAAAATTCCCGTATGATCAAATCCACCCATTCACTGATGATGAGTGGCAGATGGATTGAATACCAACTCCCAAGAAATCCCTTGTTTCCCCTCCAACAGAATTATTACTACTATCTTCATTTTGTATGTTTCGCCACTTTGAGGGGTAATTTTGCAACTGATTAAATGTAGAGAGATCATTCAGTGAGCTCTCTACATCACTTCTATTTCCATGGCTAGTTTTTATTGGGTTTGTCGTACCGTACAATCCACACAACTTATTTCCATCTTGAACTTGATTGTTACTGCTACACTTCAACCCAAAGCTTCCAAGGAATGATGGGTCAGTAGAAGTTGCACCGATTTGTGCAGCTTTCTGCAACAAAGCAGTTGCGGAAATATTTGGCAAAAGTGTTTGATGAGAATGGTGTTGGGTGCTGTACAATGAAGGAACACTAACAAGCTGATCCTTAAAATTGCTCAAAGGAAGTGAAGTGCTTGTTAGTTCTTCTTCACCATTTTTGGAAGAAAGCTTATTTCCAAGTACCCAATTCAACTGATAGTCGGTAGGTGGAGGATTCGAACATGAAACAAGCGGATCACCATAAAGTGTTGATGAACTTAATGATCCAATTTGATGAATCTGTTGAAGATTGTTGCCCATTGCTTCATGACCTTGGGTTCCTTGGGCCATCCACAGCGAGAATCCCCACTTTTGTGGATCGGTAATTCCATCATTGTTGTTTAAGGTTGTTGGCTTGAAAATCGAAGAGAAATGTGCTAGGTCAGATCCTATTGGACTTGGGGCTCCAGTGACATGATAATTGATGTCGCTAAACATTGTGTTGTTGATGTTTGATGTTGCGGTAACTCTAGCTGTTTCTTCAGCCAAAGCATCACAAAAGGCCCTATGAGTGATGAAGCTATCTCGCCTGCTCATCGTAAAACAAGAAACTAATCATGAGTATATTCACATAGGAGAGTAATACCAAAACGTTGACAAAAAATCGGTTGCATATATCATTTCTCAATTTATAAATAATTAATCAGTTAAAAAAGAATACCATATGAGGATTAAAGTAACATAGTGGAAGCATTCAAGACATAATAAAAAGTAAACATAAATTGCTAGAAGAAAAGATCATATATCTGTAAAAATATGAACTTTGATTTAGGCTAATGGATGAATATTAAATGCAACAATGAGAATGTGCAATTGATCCCTAGGCCTAACCATAAATTAAAGAAAAATAACAAAAAGAAGACCATTATTATTCAAATAAGGCATGATCACTGATTACAAGATGAGATAAACTAATGTAAGAAAATATTTCAAATCATGGAAATCAACAATTTATTTATTTATAACAAACTATATAATCTTGTCTTCACTATGATCTACCTTTCTTTTTTATTCTAAAATCCACAAGAAGCAAGAGAGAGAGAGAGAGAGAGAGAGAGAGAGGTTTTCTAGTGTCTTGATATAGACAAAAATACCGCAATCACTGAAAAAACACTTACAGGCTTCATTAGCCTCCTTAATCTGCTTCTTTTGAGCTGTTCTACTCAGACAATTCAAATTTGCTCTAAAATTTAGATAGAGTAGGAGCAATTACCTCGAAAATACAGTCCCACAGCCACATTTGTATTCCCTAGTGCCACAGGTTTTTGAGTGTGCCTTCCAATCTGATTGCACAGCATATCGCTTTGAGCACTTCTCGCACTTCCACTTCTTCTCTCCATGCTTTCGACAAAAGTGCTTCTTTATACCAGTTAGGTCGCCGAGAGCCCTTGAAGGGTCGTGATGGACACAAGTTTTTTCAGGGCACACGTAAACACGCTTCCTCGGTTCCTTGCTAGTTCTCTGCTTGAGCTTCCATGGTAGGTTATGTCCCCTTAGATGCAATTGCAAGTTTTGATCCCTTTGAAACCCCTTCCCACATATCTCACACAGGAATCTGTTGGTGGCCATGAGAGTTTTGGGTGATAAGGCGATGACTTCGGCATCAGGATCTGTACAGTTTGATACCCAATATCCATATGTCAAATTATCTAACCATTAAATTTTTTTTTGATCGGCAAATTATCTAACCAGTAAATTAATAATGTGTATCCATGACTATACATGTTCCATAAAGTTAGCTAGACAGCAAAACAATAGGTATACATATAAATATATGTATATATGTATATGTGATAGAAAATCAAAGAGAGTCATGCATACCTGGGGTTCCTGGGAGGTTTCTCTTCTTCTTTAGATGGGGAGGGTTGGATGCACCAGTTGGGTTTTGAACAAAACCCATTGGAATTGCTTCTTCTGCCATTTTTTCTAACATGTCTGCTCTTTCTTCAAAGTTTGGTTCAATCTACATAGAAAACCAAGTAAAGTAAGGGTGAGCTGGTAGAGTTGTACAAATATTGCATAGAAAAATTGTGGGGGGAAAAAAACAACAGATATAGATACCATTTGTATGTTATGATGTCAACCTAAACAACTGAGGCCAATATTTGGAGATTTCTCTCTCTCTCTCTCTCATCAAGGGGAGTATTAGGTACTAGAGGTAGAATTAGGAGAAAACCACAGAGAATGAGTACCTTGATAAGGTCTCAACCTTAATAGGAAGAGCTGATAAATGGAGGGTTGGATCCCTATCTCTATGTCTATCTTTCTGCTTCTGGTGGGAATCAACAAACATAACATAATTATTTTTATTTTGAGGAATTGTAAAGGTGTTGAAAAGGAAAAATGATACGACTCTAAATGTTTTATTAATATTTTTATTAAATGTCTCATATTATATGAGTTCAAATAAATTCTACATGAGACATTTGATAAAAATATTAGTAAAACATTTAATTTCCTTAACATTACTATGTTAAAAGTGAAAGTTGGACGGAAGTGGGAGAGGAAGCTGGTGGCAAATACCCAAAGGTGCATGATGACACATATGATGAGGTCAATGTAAAGCTACTCTCCATATGCCTTTCCCATTGGAATGATTATCCCATAATTTGCTTGCATTCTATTTTTAATAATTTCCTACTATATATAATGCTCTCTTTTGTTGGTATCACCATATTTAAATATACTTTTCTTTGTGTAAATTAAATTAAATATTAACTTAGCTATCTGCAAGAACCCCACACCAATTTGTGTGCAAGTCTTGTTTAATAGCAACACATTCATGTTGTTATATTTTTCTCTTTTTTTTCTTTTTCTTTTTTTCTTTTTTTTCTTTTAGGTCAATGTATATATTGCATATATTTTTGCATTATATATACAGTTACTTGCAGATGTAGGTGGTTTGTTTTTGATACTTCATATTAAAATTCATGGTGGTCATTTTTTACCATGTATAGAACTCCATTTGTATAAACCCACAAATAAATGTGTTTTTGTGCTGTAGGTTTATGGCCTTTGATACTTCAAATTTTACTTTGGTCTTTGATTTTTAAATTTATTGTATTTTCAGTTAAGATGTAGTCCGATCTTAAAAAAAAATTTAAAAAAAATTAAAAAAATTTATGTTGTAGTGTGTCTCTTCAGTAGTTTGGTGTTGAACTCACTATCGAAAGTTATCGTGTGACCCTCACATGAGACATTATTTTGGGACAAAAATTTATTTATTTTATTTTAATTTTTCTACGATATTTTCTCAAAAAACCACTAGAGGTGCAGTGATGGCGTGAAGTGGTGAAAAGGAGTAGGCAATAGCCATGAGTGGTGGGGAAGGAGTAGGAGAGTGGCAAGGAAGGGTTGTTCAATGTTAATGGATTTAGAAAATATAATGAAGAAAAAAAGGTGAAAAAGAAACTAAATTTTTGTCCTAAAAAATGCATCAGGTGTTGTGTACGGGGGCGAAATATCCTCTGTTTTCCGTACTCCTTGGAGTTCAAGCTTCACGTGACGACGTCTAACCTGGCAACACAGAGAACGGTGAGCTGCCCGGTGGTGGTGTGCCGGATAGACCCTCTGACGATCAAGTCAGATCACTTGAGGAAGAAGCAGGCTATTCGAGAGAGAGAGGGTGTTTCAGATAGCGCAAGTTGCTTACCACTAACGTTCATCCTCCCTTCCTTTTTCTAGGCTGGCCATGCAGCCTTAGGATTGTGCGCACACTACCTCTGCTGTCCTTCCCTGGACAGTTAGCTGTGCTCGCCTCCCACCACCTTACACGTGTAAAGGCCAAATCCTCCATCCAGTACATGCAAAACTACCAAACGGTACTGACGCGTGCCTGGAGCAGATATCCTCTCCCTCACGCCATTGGCTCAAGTGGCACACCTGACCGGCATACCAAGACCGACCTATTCTTTGGGAGAAAATCACAACCACAAAGAACACGATCGAGCTTCCGAGCTATCTGGTCGGGCGCACGCCGACCTCTTCCCGGCCTAGACTCTTTCCGGACTGTCATCTGCTCGGTCACGCCGTGCTAACGCGCGCCTACCGCTGAACGCCTAACAGTCACAGCTCGGCCAGGCCTTAGACCATGACTGGTCGGCAAACTTACCTCGGCCGTGTAAGACAGGCCGGAGGGCCATGCCGATTGAGGAGATAGCTCGGCACCGAGAGGTTTGCCACACCTGCGTTGCCATAGCTCGGCCGTACTGTCCGGTGCAAATCTGCCCTCTCAATTGACCCTTAATCCCATCCGAGCTAATCGTGATTGGGGTTACCTCCATGACCGAGCTAATGGTCCCTGAGTTGCGCCAGTACCAAGCCGAGCATGATTGGTTTTGAAGCCGTTACCGAGCTATCCTATTTGGTCGGTCATTGCTTCAGTAGTCTTGTCAAGGGTCGTACAGCCGTACTGATAGAGTCGCCCTCGCGATGCCACGTGGCCTCACGCCATTGGTGACGTGCAGCCCTACAGCTGTCTTTTCGTGCACGAAATTCAAACGACTACTGCCCATTGGCTTTCCCACCACTTTTATACACATAAACGAGGGGTCAAACACCCCCCACTGTTCATCTCCAACCACGAGCCCCCAAACCCTAGCTCTTAAGACCTCCCAACTTCTGCCATTGCTGCCGTTGTTTCCCCTTTGGCTCCTCTACATCTGTTTTTGCTCCCTCAGGGGCTGCAATCGAGCTCGTGATCGACTGATCCCTTCTTGGACTCCGTCGTCGGTAAGCCCCTTCCCCCTTGTTCTTCGTGTTCTTCACGTTTTCAAGCCTGTGTTCTTCGTGTTCGTTATGCACTTTGTTTAGGGCAATAGTTGCATATCCTAGGAAAAACTGGAACTGGAATCGGAAAAGCAGATGGGGCTCCCATGCCCCTAGTTTCTTCGAGTAAAACGTATCAACTTTGAATCTAGGATGAACAACTTGAATCTGGGTAGGACCGAGCTAAATAGGTAACTTGGATCCATAAATAAAACTTCAGCCGAGTAAAGATCAGTTTGCGGCTTCCCGTTGAGGCCGCGACCGTGCTGGATATAGGGAGTCAGAACTGAACTAGGAAGGCCATATCGGCCGGATAGACGAGCCGAGATAGGGGGTAGACCAGCCACATATAAAGGGGGATTTTGACCGAGCTAGGAGAACCAATAGGAGCCGTGCAATTTATGCCGCGCTAACCCTTAGGCTTATTTTTTAACAATGCAGAACTAAGACCGACCAGGCCCCTACAGCATTACCACTGGTGGAGCTCAAAGTCCGAGCAAATACACCAGAATTTTCTCTCGAGATACAAATTAAACCACCAAATAAGTAAAACCGAGGTAGATGGGGAAGTACCGATTCATGGTGAGCTCGCCCGGTGCACTAGCTGAGTTTTATAGGGAGTACAACATTCCAGACGATGCCCATTTAGAGTTGGCCAAGAAGGGAGATACCCCATGGGGTGACCTAGATTGGTGCGCCTTCACGGTCGTATCCATCGTGGGAGGAGGGCTTCGCTGCCTGGTCCAACCCTTGATCTGCGAATTTTTGAGGCAGACAAGGCTTTGTCCGACCCAAGTCTCGAACAACACGTATAAGATAATAAACGGTGTGGCTAAGCTGAATAGGAGGCTCGGTCTCAATCTCGGTCTCGCCGAGATATTACATCAATACAGCCTTAGCAAAAATAAGGGTGGGTTTTGCTGGTACCTGAAGGTCAAGAAGGGCCGAGCAAAATTCATAGAGGGTAACCCAGATAAGAAGAAAAACGAAGATGACTTCTTGTGGGTGTCTGGTCGTTATGAGGACACCGAGGTGCCCATACCGGGCTGGTATATTAGGAAAGATTTTGGCAGTGCTGGTGAGTAGCTCGGCAAACTGCACTACTTTCTTTTTGCACTGATTTTCTTCTTGCCGATCTAACACTTGTCCTCCTTTTTGCAGATTACAAGCTCTTAGCCGACGACTACTCCCGAGCTAATCAAGAGGCCATCAAAGTTCTGCTTCGTCATCCGGCCGAGGAAAGGGAGTCTCCAAAACTCCTCGGCTTCGAACCGACCTACCACTACACAGCACCGCGCAAGAGCAAGGTGACTGACTTTCTTCGTGCGCCCTCTCCAGAACCAGATCCAAATCTCCCAGCGATCAAACTTGTTCCCCTCACCGCCGAACAAGAAATGGCAAAAATCCGGGCAATCAAATCAATGATCACCGGAGAACCGAGCAACTCCCAGCCACCAGAGGTATCTGGGGGGACTTCCTCCACTCCAGCCGAGCAAAGAGAGGGGGCTGTGCTGGCTCTTGCAAGCGAACATCCAATAGGCCGGTCGAAGAAGCGACCGAGAAAAGACCAAACCGGGCAACAACTAGTCGACGAAGATTCAACTGAGCACGCATCCACCGTGTTGGGTGACCAGACCGAACAACTACTCAGCGGGCCATCCAAAACCCCAACGACCCCCCCGGTCTGGGCGCCCGAGATTAAGTACAAAGGCTGGGCTGTCTCTGAGGCCGATTCAGTGTACGCAGACAAGGATTACTCCCTCGGTTTCAACATGACCAAGGGGCTGATCCTTCCCGCCGACATGAAGAAGCACGACGAGCTGTCCGACCTGAAGGTGCTTCGCTCGGCGGCAAAATCGATCATTTTGGTAAGTTTTCCACTCTTTTTTCTGCAAGTTGTTGACCGGTTTTTGCTCAGTTTTCTGAATGCTTACAATCTTTCATTTGTTTTCAGGCCGCGCAAAAGAACTATTTAGCACACGATCGAATGATCGCAGTGCGGCAGAGCCTGCGGGATGCCATTACTGAAAACAAGGCCAAAACGGCCGAAATAACCAAGTTAAAGGTCGCGCAAGAGGCGACCGAGGCCGAGTGCGATACGCTAAGCCAGAAGTTGGGCCGAGCTGAAGAGGATAAACAGCGGGCCGTGAAGTCGATGAAGGCTCGGTACCTCGCCGAGCTGCGCAAACTCCACGATGTCCATAAGGAGGAGAAGGATAAGGCGGTTGACGCCGCCGAAGATCAGGGGTATGCGCAGGGCGAGAAGACTTACGAACGGCAGGTTCTGGCGACCAAGGACATCTTTTTCTAGTGCGGTTGGAAAGCTGCCGTGGAGAAAGTTGGCCTTGGTCAGGACGCGAAGATGTTCCAAAATCCGCCCACTGCCTTCATACCGCCTTACATGCAAGCCTACGCCAGCGCCGCACAAAAGAGGCTCATCGAAGAGGCGAAAAAGGCCGCCGAGGAAGAGGCTAAGAAAGCAGCCGAGGAAGAGGCTGCCGCCGCGCAACCTGCCGATCAAACTTCCCCTGAGGCTTCTGACCGTGCCGAAGATGAAGTGGCCGAGCGGGAGGTTGTTGCGGTGGAAGGCGCTGACGATGAAGCCGAGGAGGGCTTGACCGAGCAAACAGTTGATCCCGCCATGCAAACCATTGACATCGAACTAGATTGATGTTTTCCCCCTATTCCTTTCTGTTTTTTTTTTTTTTTTGAATGTAACCGGGCTCGGCCCCACTTTGTAATGCAATTTCCCTTATCAATGAAAATTTGAACTTGTTGCTCGTTGATCATCAATTTCTGCTCGGCTGCAACATACAAAATTTCTTCATTCAAATGGTCACGAATCATAACCGGTAGGTCGGCTAAGCCGCGCCATATGCCAGGCTAAAATCAGTATTTCTTCAATTTTTGGATGATCGTCGCATTTCACTTGGCCGAGCTAAAATTAGCTCGGACCTTGTAAGTGCGATAAAACACTAATATTTCGAAGTGACTGAGGAAAATTCAGCTCGGCCCAACAGGAGGTTGGATATATCGCCAAAATTTCACTTTGGCTGAGCAAAATCCTGCTCGGCTTGCTCGAGTTGCGCATCCCCTTTCATTTTGATAAAACGCCAGGCATCATGGCCCTTTCTCCGAGCGAAAATCATCTCGGCCTTTTGAGATTGGCAGAACACCAATATGTCCAAGTGGCCGAGCAAAACGTCAACATTTCATTTGTCCGAGCAAAGTCAGCTTTGCTCTTGTAAGTTGGACAAGACACCAACATTTCATTGGGCCGAGCAAAGTCAGCTCGGCTCTTTTCAGCTGGACAAAACACCAACATTTCGATTAGGCCGGGCAAAATCAGCTCGGCCTGTGAATTGGTCAGAACACCAATATTTCATTTAAGTTTGGCATGACGCCAACATCCCAATTGAGCGAGCAAAAATCAGCTCGGGCATTATGCAAATTGGACAACACACTAATTATTTCACTGGACAATACACCAACTGTTTATGCGGTCTGTTTCTACCGGTGAGTGGAAATCAGTTCTTCTAGTGCAGGTTGGTCTCCCAGCCCCTGGCATCCATAATGGCCCGATAGCCTTGCCATGTCATTCATACAGAAACATATAATTCAAAAGAACGATAGGGCTATTTTTCATTACAAAAAGCAGTGCTATCTCTTACATCAAGTGCCAAAAGGCTTAAGGTCTAGAAAGCTAAGCAACAAAAGCAATTACATTTTAAAAGTAGAAAATCTTAAGGTTGGCTGCATTCCATGGTCTGGGGATAGCTTTACCGTCTAAGTCCTCTAGATGGTATGCCCATTTGCCTACTAGGCCAGTCACCTTGTATGGCCCCTCCCAATTTGTGCCGAGCTTTCCTTTGCCAGGGGCCACCGTATTGCCCATCACCTTTCTTAAGACCCAGTCCCCAATTTTGAACAGCCTGGGGTGCACAGCCTTGTTGTATTTCTTGGAGAGTTCTTGCTGATAGGCCGCTATGTGGATCAGAGCCCGTTCCCTTCTTTCCTCGGCTAGGTCAAGCTCCAATGCCACTACTTCCTCGTTCAAATCTGGCTGGAAGCTCTCAGATCGGATGGTTGGCATACCGATTTCCAGCGGGATAACGACTTCCATGCCGTAGGCCAAGGCGAATGGTGTCTCCCCGGTCGATCGCCTTGGCGTAGTGCGGTATGCCCAGAGCACATTAGGGCGTTCTTCAGCCCACTTCCCTTTGGCTTTCTCAAGCCGCTTCTTTAGCCCGTCCAGGATGGTCTTGTTTGAGGACTCTGCTTGACCATTTGACTGAGGATAGGCCGGCGTTGAATTGTAGAACTCAATCTTTAACTCTTCGCAAAATACGCGAAAGAGTTTCCCATCAAATTGAGTGCCATTATCCGAGATAAAGGCCTTTGGTATGCCGAAGCGAGTGACAATATTTTTTCAAACAAACTTTTTCACATCTCTTTCCTTTATGGTTGCCGATGGCTCAGCCTCGACCCACTTGATGAAGTAGTCGGTAGCGGCGATGAAAAATCTGCGATTGCCTGGAGCTGCTGGGAGTGGCCCCACTATATCCAACCCCCAAAGTGCGAACGGCCAAGGACTTGTAAGGGGGAGCAATTCTCTCGCTGGCTGGTGGATCTGGTGAGCGAATTTCTGACACTTTTCACATCGGCGAACGTATTTCTGCGCATCTGCCTGCATGCACGGCCACCAGTAACCTTGAAAAATTGCTCGGTAAGCCAAAGACCTGCCCCAGTATGGCTTCCGCAGATGCCTTCATGGATCTCATAGAGGAAAGCCTCCACCTTGGCGGGGTGGGCACACTTCAGATACGGCCCGGTAAAGGACTTCTTATATAAGGCTCCAGACGGGGAGAGCTAAAACCGCTCTGACTTGGCCCGGATCTTGTTGGCCGCCTTCTTTTCTTCCGGTAGAACCCTATCTTTCAAGAAAGCGACGATAGGGTCCATCCAGGAAGGACCCAAGTCGGTGCAGAGTACCTCGGCCACTTCTGGTTCCTCAATGCTTGGTCGAGGTAAAAACTCTATCATCAAAGGGTTAAGAAAAGCTGTCTGAGTAGAAGCATGCCCGGCCAGTTCATCAGCTGTGTTGTTTTCTTCGCGGTTGATCTGTTCCACTCTTATGGCGGTGAACTTCTTGATCTCTGCGCGTACCAGTGCCTGATACTTGACCATTCTTTCATCCCTGGCTTCATACTCCCCAGAGACCTGATTGACCACCAATTTAGAGTCGCTGAACACCATGAGGGCTGACGTTTTCATCCTCAAAGCACTCCTTAGCCCGGCAAGGAGGGCCTCATATTCCGCTTCATTGTTAGACGCTAAGAAGCCGAGCGTAATTGCTTGCTCGATAACCAACCCGTCCGGTGAAGTCAGTACGATACCCAGCCCGGCCCCATGTCTGTTGGATGCCCCATCGACGAAAAGCTTCCACATCTCACCAATAAACAGCTTCCAACAATCAAAGGGGTTCTGGGAGCTTCTCAATTCCAAGTCTCTGATCGGTTCACCCTGGTCTCTTTCCTTGTCTTGGTTGAGTCCGTCTTCCAAGAAGCCACTCGGCTCCTCTAGTTCGGTCGCTCTTCGCCCTTCTCCCACTTGTGAGCCAACACTTGTCTCTATTGCTAGAACCATGGGCTACGCTAAATCCGCACCAGCCAAATCAGCCAAGCAAACTAGATGCATTCCAGGGGCAAATTCCGCCACAAAGTCTACAAGAGCTTGAGCCTTGATTGCGGTGCGCGGGCGGAACTTGATATCGTACTGCCCCAATTCCACGGCCCATTTCAAAATTCTTCCGGTGAAGTCTGCCTTTTCAAAAAGCATCTTAAGTGGAAACTCAGTCAACACAACTATTGCATGGGCATGAAAATAGTGCGCCAGCTTTCTTGATGCCATCATCAGGGCCAGCGCTAATTTTTCCAGCGGAAGATATCTCGTCTCGGCCGGGAGCAAAGTCTTGCTTACATAGAAGATGGGCAAGTGCTGGATACCTTCAGCGCGGACTAGGACGGCGCTCACCGCATGTTGAGAGACTGCCAAGTAGAGATACAACTCTTCGCCCCGCCGGGGAGTGACTAAGATAGGGGCTGAGGAAAGGTATATTTTTAAGTCTGCCAGTGCACGGTCACATTCGTCATCCCAGAAGAACTTGGCCTTCAAAGTTCTAAAGAAGGGCTTGCAATGATCTGAAGACCGGCTGATAAATCTGTTTAGCACGGCTGCCATCCCGGCAAGATGTTGCACGTCCTTCGTGGAGTTTGGGCGCTCCAGCTCTTGTATAGCCTTGATCTGTGATGGGTCGGCTTCGATCCCTCGGTTCGTGGCCAAAAACCCCAGAAACTTCCCGGTGCCGACTCCGAAGGCGCACTTGAAGGCATTCAAACGAAGTTTGTGGTGCTTAAGTATGGTAAACATTTCTGCTAGATCGGCGAGGTGTTGCGACTTTTCCTTATTCTTTACCACCATATCGTCGATGTAGGCCTCCATTGTTCGGCCCAAAAGAGGAGCGAACATCTTTGTCATCATCCTCTGAAAAGTTGCCCCGGCGTTCTTTAGTCCGAACGGCATGACTTTATAACAATACAGGCCTCTAAGAGTAGTGAACGACGTGATCTCTCGGTCCGGTTCATACATGGCTATCTGGTGGTAGCCGCGATATGCATCCAGGAAGCTAAACCTCTGATGGCCAGCGGTCAAGTCCACCAGCTGGTCAATTCGAGGGAGGGGGAAGCTATCCTTTGGGCAAGCACGGTTGACCGTCTTGTAGTCAACGCAGACTCGCCACTTATCATTCTTTTTCGAGACCACCACCGTGTTGGATATCCATCGAGGGTATTGCACTTCTTCTATCGCTCCTGCTTCCAACAAGTTTTTGACCTCCTCTGCTACTACCTCGGCATGGTGCAGAGCTAAGCAGCGTGTCCTTTGGATGACCGGTCGTGCATTAGGAAAGACATTCAACTGATGGCAAATGAAGTTAGGGTTGACGCCAGGCATATTGTAAGGTGTCCACGCAAAAGCCTCCATGTTGGAAACCAAGAAGTTGACATAATCCAACCGCTCGGCGCTAGACAAAGATGATCTCAAGAGAAAGAACTTAGTTGGGTCATTCTCGTCGATGCGCACTTCCACCAAATCCTCGACCGATTTTTCCTCGGCCTTTCTTCCTACGTCTTCAAGGACCTCTTTCTTCCTACGTCTTCAAGGACCTCCTTTCCCTCGGGTCCCTCAATCATTTGGACAAATCCTTTAGCTACTTGGCTGCCATTTACCGCAACGAAGCATTGTTTCGCCATCACCTGGTCTCCCCAGACTTCCTCTATTTGTCCGTTTGGCGCCGGGAAGCGCAAGACCTGATGGTAAGTCGACGCTACTGCTTGCATGGCGTGCAACCAGCCCCTGCCTAAAATTAAGTTGTAGGTGGATGGGACTTTGAGCACCCAGAACTCTACTTGCTTTGTGACTGAACCCGCTTTGACCGGCAGTATGATCTTCCCTATCGGCCATTCTAGCTGAGAGTTGAAGCCAACCAAAGGTGACGTCGCAGGGGCCAAGTCCTTGTCCTCCAACTTCATTTGTTTGAACGCGTCATAGTACATAATTTCGACTGAACTCCCCTGGTCGATCAAGATCCTCTTGATGTCAAAGTCTTTGACGCGAAGAGTTACCACTAGGGTGTCATTGTGGGGCATCTGGATCCGCTACAAGTCCCTGCTCGAAAAGGTAAGAATGTCCTTCTCCTCAGTCTTTCCTTTCTTCACAACGGGCTGAACGGAGAGCATTTCCCTCATGTGCTCGGCTTTCTTAATCATCCATCTGAGCTCGCAGACCCTTCCTGGTTCAACAATGCCGTGGATGACGTTGATTACGCCTTGGGGTGCTGTCTCTAGGGCAGCTAGGCCGTTTGGCTCGGTTTGCCCCAATGGCGAGGTTTCCATACCCCCATCTATGTATTGGTCAAGATGTCTCGCGGCCACTAGCTCTTCCAAATGTTGTTTGAGCGGCAAGCAGTCCTCCGTTCGGTGTCCCCACTCCTCATGGAAGGTGCAGCGATACCTTGAGTTGAGGCTTCTCTGTGCATTCCCCAATTTGGCCGGCCAGCGGACAAAAGGCTCGCCTCTGATCTCACTCAAGATGCGGTAGATAGGGATTTTAAAGACCGTGGTGATTCCAGTCCGCGCGTTTAATTTTCTCTTAGCATCCTCCGCTGCATCACGGGGAGCGTCAGCTCGGTCGTTTCTACGACCCTTGTTTCTGTCATCGCGGTTTGGGCCACGTCGTTGATCTTTTGGCCGGTCGCTTGGGCAGTTATCCTCCTGCCCGACCGAGTGAACCTTCCCCGCTACCCTTCTGTCTGCTGCGACCGGATTAACCTTCTCGGTCGCGGAGGCGACATCATCCTCTACACAAATGTGCTCATTGATCCGCTATATCAAGGACTCCATGGTTTGTGGGTTGGTGCATTGTGAGTGAATCTCGCAGCCTATGTCCGACTGGGAGACCCCGCTTGTATTGAGTGATTGCCAGATTGGTAAGGCAGTCGAGGATTTCGTTGTAAGTTTCCCAGTACCTCGCGTTGTATGCCTTCAATGATCCCCCTGACTCCATCTTGACGCCTAGAAGATGATCGACCTCCTTCGGCGTTCGAGTGTTGGTTTTGAATCTGGTGACGAAGGCTTCCGCTAGTTGCTGCCACCCCTCTATACTCCCCTAGAAGCCTTTCGAACCACTTCAGGCCCAGTTCTCCCAAGCTTGCTGGGAATATGAGGCACATCAAGGTGTCATTGCGCCGGTGGCCAGCCATTGCTTGCCAGTAATGACTCACGTGCATGTACGGATCCGTTTTGCCGTCGTACAAGGTGAACTTAGGTTGGTGGAATCCGGCAGGGAGTGGTGTACTCTCGATCTCCGGAGACAACGACGTGGCTGTAAGTCTCGCCAACTCTTTGTCCACTGGCGCATAGGCCATCACTCTGGGCGTTAGCATCGCCACTTCTTCGCTATAATGAACCGGGGCGCTCAATCTCTGCCACACCGGCGCTCTCTAAGCCTCTCGACGGCGCGCCCTCTCCTCCAATACATCCCTCAGGTCTCTGGAACGGGTGGAGAAAGAGTATCGTGACGTCAGAGACGGGCGCGAGGGACGGTATGTGCTGTCTCGAGTGAAGGATCTGCCCTCCCTTCGGTCGGAATCTCCAACCCATAGTTCCTGGTGATGGAGAGAGAGTGGGTCCTCTCCTGGCGGCGACTGCTAGAACGGGGGGACGGGGTGCGCTCATTGAGGTTGCCCTCTCCAACAACACCCTTCCCCTTAATCTGACGTCTCAGCATCTCCACCTCCGCCGCCATCTTGTGAATGAGGGCGTCTTGGTCTTTGAGTTTGTGCTCCAGGCGCTGCGCATAGGACTCCCCCCGCCGCCGACGGCCCTCTGGACTCTTCGAGCAATCGGTACTCCTTCCGCGTTTGTCTCGTGCACCTCGCGAAGAAGTTTCTATGTCCGCCATGGCTGGAACATTCGGGGGGCCTTCTCTCCGTCGGACGGACTCTGGTGTGACGCCATTGACGACGGACAGTGGAGTTTCGTCGTTGTTGGCCATAGAGATGGTCGAAGAAGCTTGAAAAATAAGGTTTGAGTATCAAAGATCTTCCCACAGACGGCGCCAATTGTACGTAGGCGAAATATCCTCTGCTTTCTGTACTCCTTGGAGTACAAGCTTCACGTGACGGCATCTAACCTGGCAACACAGAGAACAGTGAGCTGTCCGGCGGTGGTGTGCCGGATAGACCCTCTGACGATCAAGTCAGATCATTTGAGGAAGAAGCAGGCTATTCGAGAGAGAGAGGGTGTTTCAGATAGCGCAAGTTGCTTACCACTAACGTTCATCCTCCCTTCCTTTTTCTAGGCTGGCCATGCAGCCTCAGGATTGTGCGCGCACTACCTCTGCTGTCCTTCCCTGGATAGTTGGTTGTGCTCGCCTCCCACCACCTTACACGTGTAAAGGCCAAATCCTCCATCCAGTACATGCAAAACTGCCAAACGGTACTGATGGGTGCCTGGAGCAGATATCCTCTCTCTCACGCCATTGGCTCAAGTGGCACACCTGACCGGCATACCAAGACCGGCCTATTCCTTAGGAGAAAATCACAACCACAAAGAACACGACCGAGCTTCCGAGCTATCCGGTCGGGCGCACGCCGACCTCTTCCCGGCCTAGACTCTTTCCGGACTGTCATCTGCTCGGTCGCATCGTGCTAACGCGCGCCTACCGCCGAACGCCTAACAGTCATAGCTCGGCCTGGCCTTAGACCATGCCTGGTCGGCAAACCTACCTCGGCCGTGTAAGACAGGCCGGAGGGCCGTGCCGATTGAGGAGATAGCTCGACACTGAGAGGTTTGCCACACCTGCGTTGCCGTAGCTCGGCCGTACTGTCCAGTGCAAATTTGCCCTCTCATGTTGGGTCAAACGTAATACTCTAATCAATGTAACATACAAAAACTCTTTACTGTATTTTTTTAAACGTAATACTCCAACATAATACATTAAAAAATTTATTAGTGTATTTTTCTCATACGTAACAACGTAACATTGTAGAAAAACTCGTTAGTGCATTTCTTCTAAAGTAACACTCCAATCAATGTAACACACAAAAATTCATTAGTATAGTTTTTTTTTTTTTTTTGTTGCAAACATAGCACTCTAATGTAAGACTCCAATGTAATACTAAAACACCGCACTAATAAAAATATAGATTTTCACGCTCGATAACCAACACTTCAGCCACCAATCCCTTCAAAAAGAATGTTTCGCACCTCATATTTTCGTTCGTTTTCATCCCAAAAACGAATCAGAAAATAAAAAAAATGAATCACAAAAAGACAATCACTTAAATTCACATGTCATCAAATCAAATAAATACAACTTCTAAAACAAAAATAAGTAATTGATTCATTAAAAAACCTCTTAAAACTAAAGGGGTCAACATTCCTTTATCTAGGATTGATGGGTAAATTTTTCTATTTTTTAATAAACTCAACACAAGTAACTCTAAAATAATAAAAATATTAATTTTTTAATATTGGACTAGTCAAAATTTCTAACTACATTTGTTGAGCCAAAATCATAAAAACTAAAATAGCTAACTTGGTAACTAGTTTGATAGAATTAAAATTTGATAATTTATTCACTACAAGAAATTAAAGTTTTAAAGACAAATTTTTAGAGATAAAAATAATTTATTTGTAAAAATTATACTTTCAAAAATGCCTCAGACCCCCAGTGGGGGTCACTGGGGGTCGTGTCTGTTGTCCTCCCATTGGCCAAAACAAAAAAACTGTTTTTTTTTTTTTTTTTTTTTTTTTTTTTAAGATTTTCGGTGAATCATGGCCCGCCACCTCACTGGGGGTCGACCCCCAGTGGGGGTATTTAGCACGGTTGTTATACTTTTAAGGACAAAATGAAAGAATTTTTAAAAAAAATATATATTTAATCATGTTATTATATTTTTTGGAAAAATTTATTTGGGGTAAAAAGATCAACCACTTTTACATACCATTTTAATTGGCTCCTAATAAATTCAAATCATATATTATTTTATTTTATATATTAATTTCTGAACTCAATAGTTGGGACTATCAAAAACAAAAACAAAAACACAAAAACAAAAAGCATCCAGGTTTCATCCCTCCCTCTCTCCCCCCTCTCTCTCAAATCCCTAATTTCTTTTTCTCTCGCAAATCACCTCCGAGACCTGAGAAATTCATTCACCTCATTCCTCTTCTCACCGTCCTTTGCTTCTTCATCCTCTACCTCTCCTCTCACGATCCATCTCAAAAAGGTAAGTGGATTAGGCACTACTACTACTGTTCCTCTTCATTACGATATGCTTTTAATCTAGTGATTCTATGTTTTTTGATTCAGATTTGGCTCAGTTCAGTGGATTTAATCGATTGTCGAAGTCTGTAGGTATAATGCAGATTGCAATGCGTACTGCTTTGTGTTTTTTGAAAATGTTTTTTTGGTGTTTTGTTGTTGATTATTGAGTTTTCTCTGCTTTGTGCTGTGTAGATTCGATAGAGATTGACGATATCGGACCATTTTCGGATATCAAAAAGGAGATGTTATAGCTATTTGGAGCCTCAAAAACTTGAAGGAGATCGAAAAACATGCTCCGTTGCTGCCTCATCTCTTCTTGATTCTCCGATTTCCCGGCGACTCTCCGGTAGCGATTCCGATTAGGTACCATATATATATGTATATACATACATGTATGTATCTGTATAATCGATTTGATATTTTAGCCCTCGGTTTCATACATGGTTTTGTATAGATTCATGTGTTTGTTCAATCAATCTGTTTCAGTGAAGTGTTTATAGTAATCGTCAATAATTAAGCATTTTTGGTTTTTAGGGTTCATAGTATAAGAAAGTCTCTAAATCATGCATTTTTTGATCTTATCACATCATTATCAGCATTTTGTTATACTGTGAATGTTGTTGTTATTAGAAGCAATCGTAATTTGTATTAGTTGATTAGTTTTGGCAATTTCTTAACCAGGTGATGAACATATATGGCTTCAACACTGCAAATAAATTATAATTAAACAATGACGAGATCAATGAAAGATTGATGTGTGGTTTCAATTCTCTTTATTAATTTCTTTTTGGGTGGGTCTCTTTATTAATTTCAATTTCGAATAATCAATATAAGTGCACACCAGTATATATAATATAAATATAAGAACATGTATGCGTATATAGATACATACTTGCGGCCAAATTTGTAAGGAGAGAGCAATATAAGTTAAGTATTAACAATTACTTTTGAATTGGGAAAATTCAAGTTAAGAAAAGTAGAACAATTATTGTAAAGCACTTTGAATTGTGAAAATTCAAAATTTGTCAAATTTACACCAAGTCAAAACTCAAAGGTGACTATTTCAACTTGTTGTCAAAATAATCATTAACATAATTGAAGTAATTTATAATAATCATAACTTTTTAGTACATTTTTAAATTTTTATTTTTGTAATATTTACACTCACAGTGGTGACCGCTTTATATATTACTAAGGATAAATTACAAATATATAGGAGAGCAATTATGAATTTATTTTTTTAGTTAATTCTGTTAAATAAAAAATGATAACCATGGAGTATTTGTAATTTTTCTAACCACAATGTACAATCTGTACTTTAAGCAAACTTCAGGAGGTGTATTTGAAATTTACCCTATTACTTTATATATATATATATATATATATGGAATTAGATGCTCCCCAATTGGAATATGTAATTAGATAGTTTAGTCTAGTCAACTGTGAGCTCATTTCAAGTTTGTCTTAATATGGTATAATCTAATCCTGATTTGTTTGATTTGATTATATTTGTGTTATTTGGAAATGTAGATGTCAATTCGATTGATTGCATTGTTAAATTTATTTTGATTCGCTTGTTTTATTAGAGTCGAAAATTCTAGCATCATATTTCCTATTTTTAGTATATCCCATTTTTTAAGTTTTTACCTTTTTTCTTTTTTCTTTTTTTCTCTTTCTTCTTTAGTTCTTTTGCACCATGGATAGGAGTTGGATGCAACTTCATAATAGAAGGTCACCTCAATACGTTGATGGGATGAGGTAATTTATCTTGTTTGCTCGTGATCATATGAAACCAGGGGCAGATAAGATTTGGTGTCCATGTTATAGATGCAACAACCATATTCAAAAAACCATAGAGTATTTAGAAAGATTGCTTGCTAATTTATCATCTTGCAATGTAGGACCAGATGGTCTTCTTTGTTTGTGAATTTCCTATCGTAGCGATTATTGGTGGCAACGGTCACTAGAGTACTCTTTGAGAAGAATATGCTAGCAATTGAACTTGCCAAATGGGGGGATAATTTCATGCTAGAGTATTTAGAAAGATCATCTGCTAATGACAATGAAAAGACCATAGAGTGTAGAGGTTAAAATATTGAAGTTCTCAAACTAAAACTATCTATCGTACTTTGTGCTGCTGTCAGCTTGCCTCTCTAGGTTTGCTTTGCAATGTATAGAGAGAAAATTTGTATCATGCAAGTAGAATATATATATATATATATATATATATATATATATATATCAATGCAGAAAATAGTTGAAGATGGATGTGAATGGTAACATCCACACATATAAACGTACACACATTATAAAACTAAGTTCTGGTGCATCCATCGAAGTGGATGTCTGAGTTGATGCATCTTAAATAATGAGAATGCAAGAAACAATAAATGTTTCATGCATGCTTATGTGGTAGTTCCTTGGACCCTGAATCGGCAAATTTGTTTTTTAAATCGAATTCTTCCATGAAATTTTAATAAATGTATCAAAATTTTTTTTACCTTGTGATAATCTGAATATGCTTGGGAATTCCTCTTACCTTGTACTCTGACTTATGCATTCAATAATAGGTGAGATGTGGCAAGAATAAGTTGAATCGGAAGAAGTTGAAAGTCTTCCACACTGCTAGCTCGAAGGCCTTCAGAAAAGTGCAATATGATGAGGTATTAATTATAGAATCTACAATTTATGTTTTGCAATTGTAATTGAACAACGTAATCTATATTGAGGTTTAATGTATGCTATAAATGGCACAGTGAGACTGTGCCATTGAAGAAGAACTTGGACTTGTTGAATTGTACAAAAAGACGCATTTTAGTGAGAAAAAAGAGGCATGGGTACATGCTAATGCTAAGATTAGACATGTAAGACATCAATCTTTATGTACTTTCATTCCTTATATCGTTAATAAAATGTGGATAGATACTTAGTTTTATCTTAACTAATGAATATTGTAGTACAAGCTTGAAAAGCGGCAAGAGAAAGTTATTGAAGATGGATCTTGTCCGATATCCGATGAGCAACTTTCTATTGAGGTATTTGGACAAAAATTTGGCTACATACGAGGCTTAGGGCGTGGTCGAAAACCAAGTACAACATTATCTGGAAAACTTACTCGTGCCCAACTTGAGAGGGATAATGAGGCTGCTACAAGTAGGGATGTGCATAATACCGCCAAAACCGTACTGAATCGCTTCAAACCACGCAAAATTTCAACTCTGGCTTGGGCGGGTTGGAGGCCCAACTCTGGCGGGTCGGCGCAGGTGACGGGTGAGATTTTCCAACCCGCAAGTCTAACCGACCTCGAACTGCCCCTGTTTCACAAAAAAAAAAAATGTTATACAAACACAGATCAAGTGCAATCCAGCTACATGATTATATCTATCATACATGATATACTCTCTCTCACACACACACACACACACACACACACACACAATAATTCCTCAATTAAACCCAATTGACACCCACACATTTCAATTTCATCTCATTCACATCGATTCATCATCACTATGCACAACATTTCATCAATTCCTCTTCATTACCTTGCTGATCGGCTTACCGCTGTTAGCCTCTCCTCACCACTGCCGCTGGTTTCTCCTTCCCTTATCAATCGGCGCTGCCTACTCGTCGTCATTGACATGTCGGTACGTTTTTTTCGCTGCTTTCTCGCTGCTCTCTCTCGCTCTCACTCTCTTTGCTCTTTTTTGTCTCTCTCTCTCTCTCTCTCTGTTCTTGTCTTTCTTTGTTGTGTCTGTGCTCTCTCTGCTCTATATACATATATATATATATATATATATAACAATGATAGTTGGTAATGGCCCGGCTGTTCAAAAAAAAAAAAAATGATGGCTGCTTTGCTTTGCTGTTCAATTTTTGATGAGTTTTTGTTTATATATACTTATTATGATTTTTATTTATATGTACTTCTTATGATTGATAATTTTTATTTATTTACTTATCATTCATATAAATTTTTATTTTTTATTTACTCTTTCTCTGTTTTTGTCTTTCTCTGTTGTGTCTGTGCTCTCTCTACTCTATATACATATATATATATATATATATATATATAACATTGATAGTTGGTAATGGCCCGGCTGTTCAAAAAAAAAATATATATGATGGCTACTTTGCTTTGTTGTTCAATTTTTGATAAGATTTTATTTATATATACTCCTTATGATTGATAATTTGGAGTGTTTGTGGACTTTGATTAACTTTTAAACTTTTTTTAAAATTATGTTGGATGTTGGACTACTGTTGAGGACTAATTTGTTTGGATTGTTGGATTTTTAGTTTACTAGTTTGTTAATATTTAATGTTATATTAGATGAATATTTTAATTTTGACTATTTCAATTAATTTATAAATTAGATCTTTTTATTCTTTGATTCAAGTTTTGTAATTTGAATTATATTTTGTTATAAACCGCCAATCCGCACGAACCGCCAAGGCATATCCGTCATTATTTGCCAACCGAGCCGTCGGTTTTTGGTAAGAAAAATGGCAAATTCTAATGACATTTTTACCAATCCGCCACCCGTCATACGGTTTCTATTTTTCTCCTAAACCGCACCGACCTACACCGCACACACCCCTAGCTACAAGGGAGGAGGACCCTCTACTGATTCTTCTTCTCAGTAAGTCATCTTTTGAGATCTATATTTGTTTCCTTTGTGGGTTTCTATATTATTTTTATGGGTATGCATTTAATATTGTTTTATCCATTTTGTTGAGCATGAATTCATAGCTGAGCATCAATAATTGCAGTTCAAAGAGTCAATAAGGCTTTAATTCAGGCACAACACATAGCTTCCCCTGAATAAAAAAAGAAGAAACTGCAAGAAGACTACATCTAGTATGGAAATTATGTACAAAATTCATGTATCTATATCATCACTCAATAGGAAAAAAAAAAAAAACTATCTTCCAACATGCTTTATGTTTGTTACTATGGTGGAATTCCTTAGGTATTTTAATTTATCTTTTTCCTTGTATGGAAACATGTTTCTTTTTTCTTTCCTTTCTATTTTTTATTTGATGGATGGTGACAAGTATGTATGTTAGAAAATGTGCAATTATGTGTTTAAAGAATTCAAGTTGTTGCTCATTATTATATTATTTATATATAGTGCAGAATATGAGAAGACAAATTGATGTTTTAAAGGATTATTATTTTACGTTGTCTTTTTCTCCACTGCAAATCTAGACTCTTATTTAAAAATAAAAAAAATCTAGGCATCTATGTGAGAGGTTTCTCCACAAAAAAAAAAAAAAAAAATGTTGTTCCATGGATGCTGAATGCCCAATTTAGATATTTACAACAATCATGTTGGCTGTGTCATAAATTTTTTTATAATAAACATTTGCATATAAGAATTTCTATATGATGTTAAACCATGCTACTCATTGATTGTCTCTCGTGGTATTGAGAAATTCATTGAGTTGGGTGGTACATTCAATGTTAGTGCATGCCTGGTGGTATTAGGTGATATTGGGATGAATTGATTTATCTCTCGACGTAATCTGATTGGCTTTGAGTATGAACTATGAAGTATTTATTGTATACAGTGGATATTGACCATGTAATTGTGATTTGGTTCTTGACAAGTAAGATCCTCACATTGATTTTCTTTTATACAATTCAATTCTGGATACTGATTTTAGTATCTTCTGAGCATGAACAGTAATTTTTATGAGATTCGAGATACAGGTCGGAGCTCCTGCACGTGTTGGCCTTATTGCTCCAATTGATGTTGTTCCTCCTGAAAACACTAGATTGGATCCATCTCAAGCTTCCTTCTTCTAGGTATACATCTTTCAAGCTACTAACACCACTTTGTGATTCACTTTGCGAGATTTTGAATGACATTCCAATGAAACCCTTGAGAAGAAGATGTGATGGATGAGTTGTTCTGTTTTGTAAGTAGATATAATTACAATTTACAATCTATTCATTGAATAGTTGAATGCTACAAACAATGCTTATGGCACTAGCCTTATAAATTGGAAATGATACTTTTGAAATCTCTATCAATTTATGATATACAATCAAATATTACATATTAATGAATCAGAGCATTGTATTTGTTTGTCATTGAAATATCTTTTGATTAAGACTTTTTGAATGCGATGAGCATGGTGTTTGTTTGTGTTTGTGTTTTTTTTTTTTTTTGGTGTTGTTGAATTTTAATTTGGAGTTGAATAGATTAGTTTGGTGATATGTTTGATATTTTGTATTTGATTGTTGAGAAGTCAAGTAAGGAATATGAGTTTCTGTTCAAACTAGCATTATTAGAGTAATTGTTACAAAATCAAAAAGCCAAAAGAAAAAAAAAAAGAAAGAAAAGAAAAAAAAATATATTATCAAATTTTTAGAGACCAATTTTAGTTGTTTGAAAAAAATTATAACTTTTGCAGACCACCTTTAGTTGTTGTGAAAATTAAGGCTCTTAGACAACTTTCACTAGTCTCAAAAACTAAAACTTTTAGAAACCAATTTGGGTCTTCTCAAAAACTAAATTTTTTGTCTCAATAAACATTGTGACCATTGTAGGTTGTAATAGACTTTTAAAGACAAATTTTGATTGTCTCAAAATCAAAACTTTTTGCAATCACATATTTTTGTCTCTAAAAATTTATTTATAGTGACAAATGTAAAATTTTGTCTCTAAAAGTCAATTTAGGATTTTTCTGGATGGATCATTTGAGACAAATTTTGCTACGGACAAAATTCGTTGGCTAAAGTTTTTCTTAACAAATATTATATTTTTAGAGACAAAATAAATTTATCCCTAAATAACTGATTTCTTGTAGTGATTCACTATTATAGTTAAAAAATAAAAATAATTAATTTGGTGGAGATTCTCTAAAAATCATTTTTTTGAGTTTTCATTATACAAGAGGTTCAAAGAGAGATAAGTTATCAGAACAATAAATATTAGACATAGGGAGACAAGTGCCTTTATTTATTTATTAAATTTTTTTATTTTTAATGCACATGAAAGATGCATAGCATTGTAAATTATCGGGCATACTTCCACTACAGGTGTAAAAATGGACCGTGGCTTGAAACCCGTCCACAGTTTGGGTTGAGCACAGCTTGATTAGGTTCGGGCCCGAGCCTAACCTGGGATCCTAGGCATGGGCCGTCATTTTGAAACTCGGCCCGGCCCAACCCATGGGCTCGATTCGCCGACCTGCTCAAGGGCCACTCAAAACCTTGCTTGAGACTTGACCCACTTGAGACCCAATGTCATTTTTGGTGAAAAAGAATAAAATTTTAATGAAAAAAATATAAAAAATGTTCAGGCCGGCCCAAGCCCCGCCTAAGCCCTCGGCCCGAGACCCGAATATCCCCTGGGCCAGGGCTGGGCCAGACCTAATTTCCTTACCTGTGACTCAACCGGGTCCGAATTTGGGCAGGAACCCACGTGACCCGACATGAGCCGGTCCAAACCTAAGTCCAGATGGATCGAGACAGATTAATGCCCCTAACTTCAACCATATATATCTCTGCCTCGTGAGATCACTTTTAAATGTTATTTGAAAATCTACTAGTTTAAAGCTCTTTTGTGAAGAAAAAGTAGACAAAGTTACTTCATCTCTCACAATCACTAGGGCATTATTATTATTATTATTATTATTATTATTATTATTATTATTTTAGTTGTCCGTGGAAATTCAACAATTTTATTCGGGTAAAAATATTACTATTTAGTGTAGAAACGGAAACAAAATGCAGAGAATTTTTGCACGAAGGTAAAAAATAATAGGGACTATTATATTCAAATTAGAGATTTTGTTTTATTTTTTTTATTTTATTTTAATGATTGGCTGTTGGGGCCAGCATATGTTTACCTTAACTAATCTCAGTACCCATACAAAGTCTCCCCTCTATATAGATTGGTAAATCTTAGGCAGAACCCGTAGACGTGGTCCTAAGGAATTGATAGCACTTAGTGATAGTTGAACTTAAGACCTAAAGAGAGCACACCTCCAGACCCCAAGTTACACCTACTAGGCCAATTTAAGGGTTTTCAAATTAGAGTATTAATTAATATACCTTTTTCAAAATAGATATCACAAGATTCAATCATACAAATTTTGAATTTTAAAAATCCAACAAAATATCTAAACTATACTGTGAAATAAACTATCAGTATTCACGGTAAGGGTAAATTATCAATAGGTTTTACATTTGGGACTTATTACCTATTTAATCCTATAGATAAATTTATCAAGAAATAAATTTATCAGTTTCTATTGTTTTATGAATAAATTTATAATAATAAATTTATCAATAAGACCTATAAATAAATAAATTTAATTAATAGTACTGGTCGGCAAATGTCCCTCGTGATAAAAGCAATTCAATGGGAAATAACATCCTCCTGAAGTAAGTGGGTGGTGAGATTTGAAATGTTTTTGTGAAGAAAAAAGAAAAAAGAAAAAAAAATTAAAGCAGAAGTTTGAGTGTGATTATACTGTGAAATAAACTACTAGTAGTCATGGTAAAGCAATTCAATGGGAAAGTACATCCTTTTGAAATAAGTGGGCGGTGAGATTTGAAATGTTTATGTGAAGAAAAAGAAAAAAGAAAAAAAATTAAAGCAGATGTTTGAGTGTGATTGATGAGAAATGCCCATCCAACAGTAGCAACTTTAGTTCTCATACTCCACAAAAGTGTAATCTTCTCTTTTAGCAGATGCTGCTTAGTCAAAATGAAAATGGGAAACATTTCCAAAAGAAAGATTACATCACAGATACATTGAAATCCATCCTTTTCTTAATGTTGTTAATTAAGATATTTTTGAGGATTAATTACGATAAGACCATAGCATTAGATTGATCTTGTTTGGGTGGTGTGAATTCTAATAAATGTTAAGCACTGATCACACGACCTTGTTGGAGTAAGGGTATTTTCTAATTCCGTACTCGTGTACTATTGCCTTAATGTTTATGTATGGGTGATTTTACTTATACCGCTATTTTACCTTTTTACACCTTTCATATGAGTTCTTTTTTTTTTTTTTTTTTTCCTAATTTTATTCATATGTGAAATTACCTTTAAGGACAAAACACTAACATTAAATATATTTTGTTATTTTATTACACCCTTGGTCTTCAATCCCTACTCTTTTTCGTTCTTAATTTTTATTTTCTCCTATACATCTCTTTTCAAAAAGTGAGAATCATAGTATTTTGATCATTAAAAAAAGCAATAGATGAAGAAACAGTGGTGCAGAACCATTAAAAAAGTGAAATTGTGAGTTTTTTTTTTATTTATTTGGTAGGTTTTTGTTTCGTTTTTTGAACTGGTGTTCGACTTTCTTTCGGTGGTTCAAAATCGAACAAAATAAAATAGTCCGGCATCACATTGCCAAACAAAAAATATAAGTCTAGTAACCAACTACCAAATAAAAGATACATTTCCAGTAATCCCAAACCGATTTTTTTTAATTTGTTCAGTTTCTCATTAACATGTATTTTTAGTTTCATTTTTTTATATTTTTATATTGTTTTGCCTGAAAGGATTATACTTATACTTATTACAACAACGCAAGCACTGCAATATTAGTGGACTCTAGTCATGAACTCATTATAGACGAGATTTGTTAAGGTCTTTCTTCTTCTTCTGTTTTTTTTTTTTTTTTTTTTTTTTATGAATACGATTTTTTCTTATTTTTAATTTGTTTTGAGTTTTATTAATAATTTGACGTATAAATGTATTTATTATCTTTAGATTTTTCGTAGTCGTGAAATATTAATTAAATGAGCTTCTGACGTTGGGAAGAATACTGGATTTGTCATTATTGTAAAGACATCAGATGCGAGAGGCAATGACAGAAAACCAAGACTTGACTTGCTTGTAAGAAATATGGTTACTATAGAGACAACAAAAAGATCAAAAGGGAACGATTGAGATTGACAAGTTTTAAAAAGTATGGATGTTTATTTCTATTAAGGGGGAAAAATTACTTACAAATTACCAAGACGAATTGTGATAACATGTTTGATTGATGGATTTAAACAATGACAGATTTTATGAATATTTTATAGATATTCATACACTTAATATTTTTATGTATGATTTTATGAATGTGTGTTTGATTTATGATTTTTTTATGGATACCTCAAGGAAAAAGTAAATCTTTCAATGTACAGCGAGGGGGGTTTAGACAACTCTATTGTAGTTCGACAACATGACACTAGAGTAATCCCATTTGTATAACAATGTATCATTGAACATGTACTTCACAAGTGACCCAAATTAATTTCTTGCTATCATCTAATTGGACGGCAACATAATACTAGGAAAAAAAATATTGTCTGGTAACATGGCACTAGAATAATGCAAATTAATTAGTATTGTATTACCTAACAAGCCCACCACAAATTAAAAAATCATTGTTTGGAAGAAACTGTCTCTGTAAATGTATAGCAATAAAATACTAGAGAGATTTATTTTTTTCGGCAGCATAACACCGGAATAATATAAATTGTTTAGTACTGTGTTACCAAAATTAGTAATGTAAAGAGATGAAATAGTTAATTTAGGGTTAGTTTTGGTAATATATTGGAGGTGTAATGAGAATTACATTTTTTTTAGTGGTGTAATGAGATGAAGGGTGTAAAGAGGTTAAATAGTAGTGTAAGTAGAATCACCCTTATGTATTTATAAAAAAATGATTTAGAAACCCACTTTTTAGACTAATTTTTAAGATCTAGTAACGTGTAAAAGAAATGATTGACTGATGATTAAATAAACATAAGAGACAAAAGGTGTTCCTAAATATTCTAATAGATTATTACATTATTGAGTTGGAAAGATGGGTCTAACTTCTGGGCTAGGGCAACACTACTCATATATTTATAATTGAGGAGAAGATCACCATCTTCGTATCTTATAATTTCCTTATTATAGCGAAACTATAACAATTATAAATGTATCCTTTGCTTTAGAGTCCATCATGTAAATTCTTATGTTTTTTTATGTATATTTAAATTATATATATTTTATTTTATTTATATTTGTGTTCTGCGTCGCACCAATTCTGATTTGTAAGAGAATCGTCTCATAAGGTAACATTTGTCTACATCAGCATGTATGGTAGTATCTTCTTAATCGTCCTGCCAAAATGAATTAAAGCGTATGGATTGAAGCATGAAGAAAAGAGCAAAATATATAAACATGAGTTAAGTAAGATTTTCTTTCTTTCTTTCTTTCTTTTTTTTTTTTTTTGGGTAAATTATATTTTTCACCTTTATAGTTTAATTTAAATTTTATTTTGATCTTTGTTATTTTAATTTGAACAATTTAATTTTTACACTTTAAGTTCAGTTTTAATTTGATTATTCTATCTAAATTTTTGCTTAATTTTCTCACATGTACACCTTATAACACTAATAAGTGTGTTAAAATCATTTATTTTAACTTTCAACTTAAATAAAATGACTAAATTAAAATTAAATTTAAAGTTTAAAACTAAATTATTTAATTGAAAATCATAGAGGTCTAAATTAATTCTAGATGGAACTAATTACACTTATTTTTTTTATTCTTTTCAATGGATCGAAAAAGGATGTAAAGCCATGCACGTGTCCAGCTGTCAAAGATGGTAAATCCAAAGGAAACGATGAAAAAAGCAAGCATAAAAGGGTATAATCGTCCTTATGACTGGAGTGTCACTGTCCATGTCCATGGCAGCTCCATCTCACTCTTCATAGATCATCATGTAACCCAGTTGCTCTTGTTATTCAAAACACAAAAACTGATACAATTTGATAATTTATCTAATAATTAATAGGGTAAATTATGTAAATTGTTCCTGTGATTTACACGATGTGTTAATTTGGTCCCTATAGTTTCAATTTGCTTGATTTTGTCCTTTAATTTAACGGATTGTGTCATTTTAGTTCAATAAATAACGATTGTTAAATTAATTTAATTGGATGTCAAACAATATGTCAATTTGGTCTTTATACTTTACACGATATGTCAATTTGGCCCCTATAACTTTAATTTTTTCGATTTTGACAAGGACTAAACTGACACATTGTAAAAAATACAGAGGTCAAATTGACACATTGTTTGACCTTTTGTTAAATTAACTTAACAACCGTTATTTATTGAATTAAAATGACACAACCCGTTAAATTAAAGATCAAAATCGAGTAAATTAAAACTACATGAACAAAATTGACATATAATATAAACTACAACGACTATTTACATAATTTTCCCTAATTAATAATAGTGAAAGCATTTGTTGCCAGGTTTGCGTTTGGTTTTTTGAGAATCGTGATTGTATTAAAAAAAAATTAAAATTCATAACCAAATAAATAATTCAAAACTCAATTCAAAAATTATTTTCAAAACTCATAATCAAACAATTCAAAACTCTTTTTAAAATTCATAACCAAACTCTTTTGACTGTAAAAACATAATTTGAATATGGAATTGTATTTTGAGTTTTGAGTTGTATCACAAGTTTTGAAATGAGAAAATTTATTTGGTTATGAGTTTTGAAAAAAAATTTAAAATGAGTTTAGAAAAGAGTAGATATATTCAAAGTATGTTTGGATTATTTCAAGTTTGACACCTAATTTGAGAGAACAATTGGGCTTAGTGAGCCCGTTTTGAGGCAAATCTCAGTAATCTGAACTATTTGATTTTAGGACTCCTTGTATAAAATATTTATACAAAAAATTAAGATAACAAAAAATCAATAGCTACGTGTTTAATATATATTATAGTTACTTCATGGTCAGGCAACAATGAAGTGAAGAAATGCCTTGTCATTGCCTCAAAGTAAAGGCACCTCCACTTCGTGTGTTTGGCAAGTTTTCTCCTTTTTTTTTTTTTTTTTTTTTTTTTTCACTAAAAGACAAAATTTTTACAAAATCAAAAAAAAAAAAAAGTAAATCCAAACAAAATATCACATCAAACCACATAATCATTTCACTTTTTCTCTCACAAATATCACATCCAATCACAAAAAAAAACCCAACTATCTTCCCAAACACTAAAATTTTTTTCTCCAATAATATCCTACAACTAAAAAAATTTACATAAAAATCCACTTCCCAAACACACATTGAACTGTTTTGAGAGTTAAACAAAATATAATAAATCTCATAAGTTTGATATAATTTTATTAGATTCTATTGGAGTTTTAATTTATATAATATTTGGCTTCTTTTTTTTATCAAAAATTTGTTAGTTGTATAAATAAATAAATTATGTTGTGATTTATCTTATACTGAAATATCTATTTTATCCTTATTTTTCTATGATTTCAAATCATTTGCATTATTTCAATCTCTTTAGTAATACTAAAAAGGAGGTTGGTGTAATAATATCAAAATTATAAAATTTATTATATCTTCTCTAAATTTCAAGGGAAGTTAGTGTAATCTATCCATCTATTATAACAGTGTGAAGAGCGTACTATATTTTCTATTTTTTTTTTAAATTTCAATTTTACCATTTCCATTACTATATTTTCTAAAAATCATGAATATAAATTATCTCTTTATTTTTTGAGTTGAACACAAAAAAAATGATATATCTACTTCCAAGAGTCCTATATAAATATAAACAAACCGTCTATCTTCTTATTAAATTAAAAAAGTTGTTTTCTTATTTTTTTTTTCATTGATAATGATTGAAGAACAAAAAATAGTTACTTTTTTCTTATTTCCTATGTCTCATTCTATATTGATATACATAATATTTATAATTATCCATCATAGATCAAATCACTATGAATAATTTTGATCGAATCTTAAAATTGTATGCATTCGTTCGAATCTAGATATAAAAAAACGCATGGATTTTTAAAATAGAGATTTGTGCTGGGTCTCAAAATTTGCAGGTTATCTTCATATACATTCTTTTGTTTAAATTATATTTTAGAGCATCTCCAATGCACTAGGCATATAATACTTGTTAGTTAAAATGCCTAGTGTGATTCACTTTTTTCAATTCCAATGCACTAGGCATATGATTAGGCATTTTGCCTCAACTCATATTCACTAGCTACATGTAGCTAGCCTTCAACGCTAGGCAAAATGTATTCAATCATTAGGATCATTTCCCTCAATCTTTGTTGTTGACATGACATTCTATAAGATTAATAGTATTTGGATGAATAGCTAAAATAAAGAGCATGGTTGGAGTAAAACATAAATCAGTTGATAGGCAAAATAAAATATATACTTTATAGTAATATTCAGATAGGTAAAATGCCTACTACCGTTGGAGATATTTTACATGGTGTACTTTAATAACCAATGCATGCTGTCAAATTCTAAACAAGAACCACTTTCATTAGTTTTATTTTTTAAATCTAATTTTCAATTTTGGTTGTCATATTTTCTCAGTTTTGGTGGTTAAAGATACTCTTCATATTTTATATACTTTTACATTAAACCTAATATCTAATCTAAATAGAATTAAAAAGTAAAATATTGATAAAAAAAATTATAAATACAAATATGCACTGATTTTTTATTATATATATATATATATATATATATATTTGTTATCATTATTATTTAGGTCTCGTTTGGGAACCTTCATTTTTAGCCAAAAAGTCAAAAAGTTACTAAATTAGCCAAAAAGCCAACAACCCATACCAAAAAGTCAAAGATTCTCTTTTCTCTCTACTTTTTGCACATCTTTTCGTAAAAAGTAAAAAATTCATCCCAAACATACGAGTTTTTTTTAGCTCATATTTTAGCCAAATAGTCAAAAAGTTACTAAATTAGTCTGTTCCCAAACGAAACCTTAATATTAATTTTTTTTTTCCAAAAAAAAATACACAACAAATTATTTTCTAAGTGTATCTAGATTAAGTGAATCTAAATCTAAAAGTAAAAATTAAAAAGGAAAAAGTATTAAATTAAGTGAATCTAAAAAAATAATAATAAATGGGTTATTAAAATAAATAAATAAAAAAAACAGTGTCAATGACCCAAAAAAAAAAATGAAAACCACAATATTCAAAACAAAAGTTTGAAAAAAAAAAAAAACTATAAACTTCATCTTCTTTTTTTTTTTTATAATTTATTTTTTTTGTGTTTTTGTATTTAAAATCTTAACCAAACCAAACAATACATTTCTCTTTTTTTTTTTTTTTTTTCTCTAATCTCTAATTTTATATAAATTATTAACAAACTCCTTTTAGTTTTTATGTGAATTTAATAATCCAATTAAAAATAGTGCATACTCATAAAAATATAACACTAAATATCTACATTACAACCAATTATTTAATTATGAACAATTAAGTTCTCATTGTTATCAGTATTATGTTGTTACCAAAGATTTCACATATTACTTTTGTAATATATTATATATGTCAATGTCTACATATATAAATATATATATATATATATAGAAATATAAATGTAAATTTATATATGTTATTGTATTCATACATTGTCAATCTGTAATGCTATATTACCATCAGATATTTTAATTTTCTAACATGTATCGCTTTAATAATATAGTTATATTTATTATGAAAAACTGTGAAATTGTGTATTATTTTCCTATCAATTTATATTCAATACATATATACGTACATGTCATACAAACAAATGTCAATGACAAACACTTTCAATAACAAATTAAGACTTTGCAAAACACCTCCATTACGATAATAATTGTACTTTTTTCTCTCATAGAAAAAAATCACATCATCGAGGAAAAATAAATTTTAAAATTCATAACAAGATAATATCACCTTAAAGTCTTACTCATCAAAATATTTTTATTACAATGAGTTATAATGGTGAGCAAAAAGAAAAACAAAAAGATGGTGAAACAAAAATTACAAAAGATCTATTGTAACATATTCTACAAGCATAGCTAGAGAATTGTCCTATCTGTTGTGAAATTTAAGAAAAATAATGTATCTCGTGCACACATTTTTGTCAAATTATTAGAAAAAGAAAAAACCAAATGATATACAAATATTATTGCAACAACTTAATGATGCAAAAAGTAAGTACATCAAATAAAAAGTTTCAATCAATTTTTGTTATATGCTGATTATTTACAAACGCCATAAATCAATTATGTAACTTGGCAATTTCATGGAAATGATCATGCAAACACTCATAAGTATGGATCCATAAATATCATGAAAGTTATTATGAAATTCCTAGATCAATAGAAATATTAAGCTACATTATTATTCCATTTTCGTAAAAAAAACAGTTCCACATTTTCTACATAAATGAAAATATACTAATGACTAATGTTATATTTTTCATCATGCACGATAGTCGTAGCACAAGAAACGAGATTCAACAACTCTTAATGTATAAAAATAAATTACATGTTGATATTAATGCATTGGGGTAGGCTTGTCTCCAGTCTACTTTGTAGGACTGGACAATGCTGTTGGGCTCGTGGGGCCTAACATGAGTCCTATTTTTGATAATCCGAATCGTCAATGTATAGAGCTTGTCAAATAATTTATCCCTGTAAAAAATCACGTTGATTGGATATCGATAGTTACTTGATCGGATCAGATTTTTGATAACAAACCTAATCCGATGAAGTAACTTCGATATCCGATCAATGTGATTTTTTTACAGAGATAAATTACTTGACGATTTCTACAAATTGAACAGTTCGGATTATTAAAACAAAATCCATGGTGGGGTTCCATGGGCCTAACAACGCACTCCAATCTGATCTCAAACTGGAGAGAAGCCTGGCCCTAATGCATTCTTACACTAATAGTATACAAATAATATGTAATAGTGGATTCAATGAATTTATATTATGAGATGAACTATTAAAAAAAATTGTGTAACTGTATAATTAATTCTATACCTTCAATTGTACTACAAGTACGAATTATGAAAAATTAATACTATATATTTAAAGGACCTATTATTGTTTATTGTTTAAGATAAAATTGTAATATCAACAATCTAGTTATAAATTAATATTTATGTTTATAAAATTTCTCATTTATCATGTAAATTATTCAACCAAGTATATATATTCATTTGTTTATTAGTTATATTTTAGATACAGATTAATTTACCCATACAAATCTTTATACTTTGTAATATATCACATACTAATTTATGAGACATATAATTACTAATTGTTAATGAAAAATCACGTGAACTAGTTTATCCAAAAAATTAGAGTAAATTTTAACTTACATTCATACCCTTTATATTTTATCTTACTTTGCTGATTAACCTTTTAATTGTCTCAATTAATCTTTCAAGTTTTGAGTCAATTTACTGTTGCAATTGGATCTATCTGTATAGCACACCGTTTTGAAAACCAACGAAGAATAATCACAAAATATATAGTCCCTTTACTTTAGTCTTTAATATCTTTATATTTTTACCAAAATATCACTTTAGTTTGTCTATTAATTTCTGAAACAATGAGATGTTTTGGGAATATGATTAAAAATTACTTTTTGATTTTTTTTGATTTTTTTGTGAAAGAGGGAAGTTGATTAAAGTTAGGAAGTGACTTTTAATTTACTTTCCAAAATAGACTAATATTATAAGATTAGATCTAATTACAACTTGATTCCAAATAGTATAAGAAGTTGACTGGATCAATTAAAAGCCACTAGCAAAGTCAAATTAAACATAAAATATAAAAGTACAAAGTGAAATTTATCCTAAAATTTATCAAGTGGCAATCTTCTTTTCTATGTTCTGAAAATGGCTAAGGTGATATTTCATAAAGTTAAAAATTAAAAATTAAATATTAAAAATTGAATGCTAAATTTTTTTAGTCGAAATAATATTTTATAAAAATTAAAGTATTGAACTAAAATAAGTTATTGAATATGTATGATATCAAATTTAAAATTTATTATTTTCAAATTAATGTATCTTTCATTTTTTATATTATGATGGTGAGTTGGTGGTGGTGGTGGTGGTGGAGGAGGCGGTGACGTTAGTTATGGCATCAATGATAATGGTAATAGAGGTAAAGGGATAGTAGTTGTGATGATAGTGGATAGATAATGTTGTGGAGATAAAATTGAGGTGGAGACGGTGGTTTTTGTGGTAGTGGTTATGGCAATGGTAACAATGGTTGTGGAGGTGAGTGATTATAATAACTGTTGTAGTGATAATAGTAATGACAGTGATAGCTGTGGTGATAGTAGTGAAATGATGGTAGTGCTTATGGAAATAATAACAATAATAATGAAGGTGGTGGTAGTAATAGCGAGTGACATGATAATGCTGGCGGTAGCAACAGTAGCGGTGCGGTGGCGGTGGTAATGAATTTATAATGGTGTATATCGATGTTTTATATTTAATATTTTATAAATTCAGTTAAGATTAAGTAAATTTCATATCATTTAAATTATTTTTAAACTGTTAGTCTACGTAGTGAAAAAACTTCCTCAAAAAATATTCAGAAAGTTTATTTAATGACCACATTAATTCTAAGTATGATTCATATTCAGTACAATAAATTATGATTTTAGAGACAAAAATTTAGAAATAAAATCACTTTTTAATAATGAAATATTATTGTTGTCAAAAATATCATTATTGTATTTTTAGTTATAAAATTAGGTATTTAGTGATGAATTACTATCCTTTTGAGATATATATATATATATATATATATATGTGTGTGTGTGTGTGTGTGTGTAAAAATATACCCTTATGGGATCAAATTATTTTGTACGTTTATTAGCAATCATGTTATAATTTTGTCACTCGAAGATCTTTTTTTTTTTGACTTTTCGAAATGATTTTCTAGCAATTATTTTCGCAATGAAAGAATTAGTTGCCAAATAATATTTTCAACAATTTTTTAATTTTTTTAGAATAAATTTTTTTTTCTCTAAAACTCATATTTGTTATAATAATTCTATACCAATTTTAAATTTATATCATAGGTATCATTTCAGAATAAATTTCAAGCAAAATTTTATAAATTATAGTAGCAAGTGATATTAATTGTTTAGTAATTTAGGGTGTCAACTAGGGATATAAAAAGGGCCCACGGCCCTGTTAGGCCTGGGCCCAAGCCCACCCCCAGACCTAAGGCTTGGGCCGTCATTTTGAAACTCTACTCGACCCATCAGCCTACTCAAGGCCCACTAAAAGCTCAACCTGTCCAAGGCCGAGTGTTATTTTTAGTGAAAAAAAATAAAATTTTAGCAGAAAAAATTGAAAAAATAATAAAAAAATGGTCAAGCACACCTAGGTCCACCGATCCGGCCCAACGGCCCGTTCAATGCCCGAATACCCCCTGGTTCTAGGCTTAGGCCTGGGCCTAAATTTTTGGCTTGTGGGCCAGCCTAAATTTTTGGCATGTGGGCTGACCTAAATTTTGGCAAGAGCCTGAGCGACCCAAAATGGGTCGGTCAGAGCCCGGGCCTGAGTGGGTCAGGCCCAATTTAGACCCCTAGTGGAAACATGTTAAAAAGATAGTGAGTTGACAAAGGCAGTGCATTTTTAGAAGAGGGTGGGCAGTTCATTTTAGGGGAAATTACACTACAGTGTGGTGTTAGAAAAAAAAAAAAAAATAATTATCAGAAAAATTTACATTTTTAATTATTGGAAGAATTACATGTAAGTGAGAGATCAAAAAATTATTTATAAAAAGGTGATAAATATTATAAATATCAATAATTAAAATCATAAATTATCTTACCTTTTTGTAAATAATTTTCTGATCCTCTACTGACATGTTATTTTTCCTTAATTATTAATATTGACAATTTTTTTATTAATTTATAATTATTTTCTAACATTGCAGTGATGTGTAATATCCCCTTTATTTATTTATTTTTCTAACTCCTTAATCATAATCTAATTATCTTTTTGCTTTCCAACGTTGTTTAGTATATAATGTTTGGAGTTTATTTGTTGAACTTTGGTGTTCCCAGAATATTCTCTCCTTCCCCCAACATTCCGCAAAGGCAGCTTCAACTTTCAAGATTGGCAGAGGCTTCTCCCAATCCACACAGTGGACTGAAGCATACTGTTGAAGATGTGAGGCTTATCACGAGTCTCATTTCAATAATTCGAACCGTTCAATGTGTAGAACTCGTCAAGTATTTCATGTCTGCAAAAAAACACATTAATCGGATATTAGTAGCCGCTTGATCAGAACATATTTTTGTTAATGGTAAATATGATTTTAAAAATAAATTGTTAATAGAAATGTGTTCCGACCAAGGGGTTACTGATATCCGATCAACGTGATTTTTTGAAAGTATGAAGTACTCAACAAGTTCTACATATTAAATGGTTTGAATTACTGAAATGAGACTTATAATAAACTCCACGGTTTCAACAACACGCTCTAATCCATTGTGTAGACGAGAGAAGCCTCCCCTTCAAGATTTTAAATAACACTAATCTAAAGTAACTCTCTCTCAGTTGCCGGTAAAAATTATTGTACTTTAATATGAACTACTAATATATATTGAGATTATATGGGACCTTCCGTCTCGAAACAATGTTACAAATTGAAAAAAAAAAAATTCCGTACAATTTTTTCTACAATTCAAATATGTGGATGTGATTTCATTATCCATATAACTTTTATAATAAATTAACTTCGAATCTATACTCTACTAACATATTGAGTAAATTTCAATGATGCTTAGAATTGTTAATCTCCAAAATTCTCGCACCATCAAATCTCAATAAATTTTTAATTATTAGATCATTTATAAAAATTCATAGTACTAAATTTTTTATATAATTTAATAATTAAAGTTTATTAAAACAAAAGAACAGAGAAATTTGAGTAGAAAGTATCATCAACCTATTAAGAATTGTACAAGTTTTAAATCATGTATGGACATTTGAAATAAGTGACACTTACCAATCAGTCCTATTAACTAGACTTATTTATCTACATGTCCTAACTGATAAATTTAACACTATAAAAACAAGAGACTGACAAATTTATTACTATAAATTTATTTATAAAAACAAAGAGACTGATAAATTTATCACTATAAATTTATTTATAAAAACAAAAGACTGATAAATTTATAAATTTATTAATAAGACTTAATGGATAATAAATTTTAAAAGTAGAACCCATTGATAATTTTCCCTTGAAATAAAGGGGGTTGGAGAAAAACAAATTGTCGTCACCAAGGCTATTGTTTGTTTCTTTGGTTGGCTTTAGTTACTTCGGAAATGAAGACAAGACTAATTTTAATTTGTATGTGGTAAATAAATAATTCCTAACACCCCACAAAAGTATTTCCCAATTTCAAAGGATAGATTTCTCCGTGACTTTGAAATCAACACTCCCAAAAACATTCAAAGTTCCAAGTGGAATTTTTCTGCTACTTAAAAATTCGTTTGATTCCATAATTGTTTGTTTGTACTCAATAACTGGGAATGGAATATTTGTCTCATGAAAAAAAAAAGAAGGTAAATTATACTTTACCTTTATGAAGTTTTAGAATTTTCTCACTTTGATTCTTAACATTTAAAATTTTTCTCAATTTCCTCTCAAAATAAACATCCATTTAATTTGGACAAAAAAATGTCACGTTGACAATCACATAGCATAAAAATAAGTAAATTACACTTTGCCTCTTTAAATTTTACAATTCTTTCACTTTGGCGCTTGAAGTACCTGTTTTTCCACTTTGGCCTTAATGTTTTTATTTTTTCTCAATTTAATTCCAAAACGAAGTACTGTCCAATTTTGGATGGAAAAATGTTAGTTTGGTAGTCGCGTTGAAAATAAACAGTAATACTACCAATCTAGGATTTTTATTTTCAAATTTTACCAAGAAACATCAATCTCGGGCTTAGATTCATTCCATACTTGGATTCACACTTCACCAATTTAATAGTGTCTTTGAAAAAAAAAATCATATCAAATTTGGTTGAGTTTTCAAACTTATTTTTTTGAATAATTAGAAACAAGTTTGAAAAAAATAAACACCAAAAAACATATTTTTGAATTTTCAAAACATATATATTTTTCCCATAAAAGGGAAAACCAAACTATTGCTTTTGATTTTTATTATTTTTACCAAACTATTTTTTGAATTTAAAAAAAAGAAAAAAGAAAAAGCAGATTATGAAAAAACCTCAACAGAAAGAAGAGGTGTTTGGGTTTTATATGAACGATGGTCATTGTACCGGGGTAGGACAATGATGAAAAGGTACGTAGAGGAACAATGGAATTGGAGAAGTGGTGGATCTTAAGGCAATGGGGGTTGAAGGTAGAGGTGCTCGTGAATCGGGTTAGTCGGGTGGTCTCTCATCTGTCATTTGTCTAAAGTTAGGTGAATTGGAAAAAATTAATCCGCCTTTGTCTGATTAGTTAATAGATGTGGATTGAGCGAGCCATGCGAATTGGCGGGTAAATACGGATTGGTTTGGCTATTTGGACGTTACTGTTTTGGGTTTTTTTTGAACTATTTTTCAATAATTCTTTATTGTTTTGCACCAAAAAAATTTTGGTTGTTCATTTTTTATAATGTATATTTCATAAATAGCAAATATAATTAATAAATAAAAGGACATATTTTTTTAACCAAAAAAGTATAAAAGCATTATTTCATTTTCTTAGGAGTATTGGCGGATCAAGTTGGGTTGGAAGGCCTCCTATCTGTCATTCTTCCGAACTTAGGCAGATTGAAAAAAATGCATCCATATCCGTTCGCTCAAACCATTGAAACCGTCCATTTTGTAACAGATTAGTGCAGGCCATTCGATTTTGGCAAATGGGTGGATGCTTGCCCAACCTTAGTTGAAGGAATAGTAGATGTTTAAGGGTGAATTTGAATAGAAGAAAAAGAAAGTAGATTGGATTTTGGGTTTTAAATTTTGGATTTTAGTTTTGAATTTTCAGTTTTGGGTGTTAAAATTTGACATACATTTATTTGGGAAATAAATTGGAAAAAATTATAAACATTAAGAACCAAAGTAAGAAAAAAATTGCTCTATGGGTTAGATGGGAAAATATGAAACTCAAAAAGGACAAAATGTAATTTATCCATTTGGCACATGGTGCCACGTGGCATTTCGGTATAAAATTGAACGAAAGGTAGTTTTTGGAGTAAAATTTAAAAAAATTGCAAACTCCAAAGACAAAATTAGAAAAAAAAAAAAAAAAAATTTAAAGACCAAAGTGAAAACACCATGAAATTTTAAGGCAAACTGCAATTTACCGAAAATTTATGTTGTTGTTTGGAAAAATTCTATTTAACACTATTAATACCATCTTCTAAGTTCACGTCACCCCTATCTTGATTTTTTTTATGAAAAATTTACCCATAAGTCTTAGTTTTTGAAAAGTTGAACCATTTAGTCCTAAAAGTTTTCTTATGCTCCATTTAGTCTCATTTGCACATCAATCTAATGTTTGAAACATTAATCTGTTGTTTGAAATCTAATGTTCGAAACATTAATCTGATGTTCGAAATCTAATGTTCGAAACATTAATCTGATGTTTGAAACATTGTAATGGGGCCTTTTAGTCTATAAGAAAACTTTTAAGACTAAACAGTGTATAAGTTATTAATTTGGGATTTATTGGTGCATCCCTTTTTTTATTTATTTATTATTTTTTTTCAATTCACACCGTCAATTCTCTAATAACACCAAAATACTATCTTTTCCATTTTCGAACCCCAACTTTAATTCTTCAGTCGTTGCCGGCCCTGTCAACTACCGCCAATGCAACCACTGTTGCCTCTACCAACTACAGCCATTACCACCACCTTCCCAACCCTGTTCCCCCCTTTTCCCAATCGTTTGTCTCTAGCCTCTCTTCCACCTCTCCTCTGTCCTCGCCCTCCGTCTGCAACCAACCCCACAACCCCAAAATGAAACGATATATATATATATATATATATAAGCATTACAAAGTGCAGGACGGAGAAAACCAAGTGATTTACTATATTTCCCTTAAAAGTGGCTATGTGAATCTTGCGTGACTTTTTTTTTTTTGGGTTTAGGAGTGAGTATAATCTGGATTGGTTCGGTTTGAGTTAAAATCAAAACTAACTCGTTGTCTACAGTTGTATAAAAATTTAAACCAAATCAATTCATTTAAATCATGAGATCAATCTAAATCAAATTATTTAAACACAGTTCAACTCAATTTAGAATCACAGTTTCATATAATCTATGCATAAAGAAAAATCATATAACATTTTAATTTCAACATTAATCTACCTATGATTTTTCGAAGCATAGACATTCATGTTCTTCCACCATTAACTTAAATAAACATATCAAATCTAAAAAACATAAATAAATAAACAAGTATAATATATAAGAGGGTAGGATTGTATGTATCAGGGTGTATAGTATGGCGGTGTTTCGCAACAATTTTTTTTTGGATTTTTTTCACTAAAAGACAAATTTTTTGCAAAACCAAAAAAAATAAATCCAAACAAAATATCACATCAAACCCCATAATCATTTCACTTTTTCTCTGACAAATATCACATCCAATCACAAAAAAATCCAACTATCTTTCCAAACACAAAATTTTTTTTTCCAATTATATCCTACAACTAAAAAAACCTACATAAAAATTCCACTTCCCAAACACCCACTATGTATATGATACAAGTCACATATGGTTTGGATCGGCTCTAATCTAGAATTGTAAACTCCAATTTAGAACCGATCTGTAAAGAATGGATTCCCAATTTTCCAATCCAAAACCGAATCATGGATTCAAAAAATCAATTCAAATCTACCAGATTAGACTAGACCGGTTTGGATTGCAGATTTTTTAGATTCGTTACTCAGTCCTATTTTTTGTCTAGTTCGTTAACATAGGTTAAGAAATGGGGTAGAGTGTCACTGTTATAAAATCAAGGGGCAAAGTGGGATTGAGCATAAAGTACAGGGGTTGCAAGTATAATTTGCCTTTTATGTTTGGCTTGACTCAATATATCATTATGAGGAAAGATTGACAAAAAAAATTCTAATTAATTTTGCAATTTAACTAATTAGATTTTGCTTTGAATCAAAAAATGATTAATAACATCAAGATATATTGCTTCCTACTATTGAGAAATCCAAGAAAAATTACTATCCTCTATTCAAAGGAGAGAAATTAATCTAGATATAATGTTGATTTAGAAGAATTTGACTATTACAAAATTTAATCAATATCCCTTTGTCTATTTATAAAAAAAAATGATGGATAATTTATCATGTATCAAACCATAGACATTTCATTAGTTCATATGAGTAGGCATGAAACTACTCAAAGATACTGAGAACAAAGATATATTGATAAGAAGAATAAGAATTTTGATGAGTCCATTTCAAAGCATCATCAAAGGATAACCGGAAATAGAAAAAAAGTTATTATGATTTGTTTGTTTTTGAAAATATTTTATCGTAGAGAATTGAGAATTCTAATTTGTTTAAATTCAGAGACTAAGCATGGTGTGAGTAGAAATCCAATACGAAAAAAGAACTCATATTTTTTATTTTTATTTTTTGATTACCTTCCTCGCATATGTAGAAGACCCTATTCCATTTAATTTCTAAAAAAGATTATTAATCCTTAACTTTTCAAGGAATCCTTCATTAGTGGTTGTGAATGATTAATTTTTTCAATCTTTTCGACGTCAATTCCGTAGGAGTAAGTCAAAAAGATTAAAACATAGAACCAACTGATTTGATTTGATTTCAAAAGCTGTGAGATAAACTTTTTATTGGTTATCTATTTTTTTCCCACCACTCTTTCAGAGTCAATTGTCCCTTACATGGGAGATTCTATGTCTGAATGGACTACTGATCCATACCTCAATTTTCTTAATTAAAAAACAAATTATCTATTTTATTGAATTATTAGTCAAATTACAAGAATATATCCACCCAAAAAAATATGAACCGAATTGTACTCTCGGATACTATAATAAGAAGTTTCCCATCGAAGTGGCTTGATATGGACCATTGAGCCATCTAGGCCCTTTTCTTCCTTATAGTTTTCCTGAAACAAAATGCTGTGGTGTTTGAGGTTGACAATGACATCCATTTGAGATGTACTGGGCTTATAAAACAAGCAAGCCCAATTAAAGTTATCAATTAGGCTTATAAATGTTCTTTGTTTGTGAAAGAACCAAACTGTCGACAAATAAAAGTACAGTTTGGCCAAGACAATTTTTTGTGTGCAAATTCGGATGCCTATCTTATGCAATGATTTTACTAAGAACATGATGAAGGCTTCAGTTGTAGAGTTTTTTAGGTTAAATGTTTACTAGAAGTTCAGGATAAAAGGTCTTGTTTTGACAAATTAATGTTTCATATATATTATTTGAGTTACACATTTGTATATACATATGCAAACTATTATCTAAATAAAATTTATTAGTGGTTTTTATAATTGTACACTTTTATTCTTATTTTATATTAGAAACCTAACTTGTCTTATTAAAATTTGGATAGAAACCTAATTTATTTATTAGAGAAGTTATTAAATGTGATATGCCACGCTGATGTGACTATATTACAATTCAATCTTAATTATTTATTTATTTAGAATACATGTATAAATACTTGAAATTCATTTAACGGTGGTGTTACATGTACTAATTAGTTTACTAACTAGTGTATCAACACTAATTATGACATTATTATTGACCCCACTCATTATACAAATTACAAATACTAAAAACTTCTTAAATTATGCTATATCATCAATTATATACTAGTTAGTATACTAATTAATTCACATAGTATTGTTCTTCATTTAAATGTGATGCTGAGTATTGTTTTTTGAAGACATTAATGTGAAATCAACACATTTCCTTCCAAAGTTTTAATTATTAGAAAGTACCACCAAATTTTACATAATACAACATAACAAAAGCATAATTAACTAAATATCATATAATAAGGCAAATTAGGGATACATTATACATCCCTCGACACGTTTGTGTTGGAATTTTAGGATAAAAAAAGTTTGCTTGTTAGTTGTAGTCCCTAAAATTTTTAATTGTGTAAGAATAAGAAAAAAATATTGATATAAATGGTCAAAAATAAATTTTATCAACCTAAAATCCTATTTTTTTTTTTTATATCATTATTTCTCTCTCTTTATCTATCTTTCTGTGTTCATTCTCTCTTTGTTACTGTTGGCGACGCCTCAATGCTTCCACCAGTGTCGCCTTAACACATGCACCGATGATTCACAACTGTATCTACCACCATCGCATCATTTTTTTCCCCCAATCTATTGTTCTCAACCACAGAACGACGATGCCGAGGATATTGACATGCAGCCACTGCCACTGTAATACTTTTTTTTTTTTTCCGAATAATGTTAGATATCATGAAAAAAATATTATGAAAATGATCATGAAAGATTCTCCACCGTTAGATTACACATATAAGAAAACACCACACACTAATCAAATGAGGAGAAATCATCATGAAGGATTTTATAATATTATTTTCATGATTCCAATTATTATTCTTTTTTTTTCGATCCATTTTCGTCAGGAAAACCTTACAAAGTTAGTGATCATTTAAGCAGATCATCTCCAGTAAATCATGTCATTTCGTTTTGATCCTCACATCAAAAATACTGTCGCCGCCATCGTCACACCGCCATTAAACGATGAGATTGAGGATACTGATACTCCATGTTCGGCAAAACGGATAGAGACTACGGTGATTGGAATTGATTTTTGATTAGAAAATGTATAAAAGCCTTATTTTACTTCTTTTATTGTGTAGAATGCGTGAATTTCCAATGTCAGTGAAATTTCACTAACTTTTAGTCTAACTAACTTAGGCCTCGTTTAGAAACAAACTATTTTAGTAATTTTTTGATTTTTTAAGAAAACATATACATAAAAGTAAAAAGAGTGATGTGACAATTTATATGGACTTTTTAACTAAAATATATAGTTGACTAACGAGGCCTTAATGAAATTTCAAAGACTAAGAGAGTGGAAATTTAATTGATTTTCAATTTTGTTATTTTAATCATCAATTGAAAATTTTCTTATCTTGAAAATCATTGAAATTTTACTAAGTAAGCAAAGTGAAATAGCACTTTACTAGAGCGTTGCTAGAAATGGTTACCAAGGAATTTTGTTGTGTTCTTCATTGGGCTTTATGTTCCATTTTCACAAAGAGACTTGTATTTGTGTATGCAACCCTTAGTCATTAGTTTTCTATTACAGTAACATCCCAAATATCTGAAACCTTCTTCTAATCAATATATCTCTAAGTTTGGACTATTTGTAATTGAGTTTATGGGTTTCCACAACTTGAGAAGTAGGTTGTTTGTTTATCTTTTATGTTTCTGAGATTGTAAGGATGTGACTAAACCTCGTTTCCTTTCATTTATTACATTGAACTTCATTCCCTTTGTTAGAGTGAGGTGTTGAGGTTGTGAATTGGAGTTCTTACTTAGTTTTAACACTAGAAGGTTTGGGTGTTTGCTCGAGCAATGGTTTTACCGCTTGAGCAGTGTTGTGCAGCTTGTGCGACTTTTGCCGCAAAGATGTTTCCTGTGAACTTGGGTTTTACCACTCGAGTGGCCTATTTGACCTTGGAACTTCTCTTCCTGTGACTAAGTGTAGAGCTTGAAAGGTTAGGAAGACCACCCGAGCTGTGCGATAGATCTAGATCCAATTTGGGCGATGTGGCCCATTCTCCTTCACTCAGTTGACCGTCCCTTAATTTTGTACTTAGACTTTACTTCTTCATTAGATCCATCACTTTCAACTTTACTCTCTCTCTCTCTCTCTCTCTCTCTCTGTGCAACTTCTTTTTTCCTATTTTTTTATCTTCTTTCTCTATACTCCACCATTATTAACCAACTTATAGCTTAGATCCTATCTATGTGATGACCGAGTGCGCTACTCATTTTGTCTTCCCTTGTTTAACTTTGGGTTGGTCATGTTGGGCTGTCAGTTTGACTCAGAATCTTGTTAATCGTTTGGGTTTGTTGTGTTTGAGAGTTTTTCTCAAAACTTTGTTCTTGTTTATTTCGGTGTTGAATTCCACTTGTTTCAGAGGGAAAGGGTTCGGTCCAAACTGCCAGGGATTGAGTCGAGGAAATTTTGGGTTGGTGGACCAGGGCCGCATGTACAAGGCCTTGGGCCACAGGTGTAAAGAGGAGCCACACGTGCGAGAGGTGAGGCTGCACGCGCTGGAATCTGGGGAATTCAGGCTAGCACACTACATTATATACAAGTGCGGGAGGAGGTGCGGATTGGGAGGGCCGCACGTATGGGAAGCACGCTCCGCAGGTGCGGGAGTGAGTGTCGCACGTGCAGGGTCCAAAAAATTTCTTTTTCTTCCTTCTTTAGGCTGAGTGTATAACATTTTATACACCTCTGTCTCTCTCTAAAAACCCTTTTCTCCTCATTCTCTTTATATTTCCTACATCAACACCCACTAAATCCTTGATTTCTCCAAATCCTCAAACATTTTGACCTTGGTTCCTTGATTAAAGTTGAAGAGCTAAGCTAGAGCTTCATTGTGTGCGGTGAAGATTAGGTTTCATCACCATTGACCTTGAGGCTTTTATCTCTTTCTCTCCAAGAACTTGAGGTAGGGTTTTTCTTAGAGTTATATATATATTTTGTAAATTTTTGGTTGATTTTGAGAGTTCCTCTTTGAGTGTTTTGAAAATTGGTTTTTGGCTCGAGAAATTAGTGGCTTTGTAAAAGGAATTCATCTTTTGTTTCTTTTTAAAGATTTTCTTGAATAGTTGAATCACATTGGCTTAAGAATGATGTTTTTAGCGAGGTTCTTCTAAGAGGTGGAGAAATGTCTAGTTTTTGTGAAAAACCCAGAAATTGGGGGTTTTGAAAAATGTTGGGGATTTATGGATTTTCTTGGGTTAAATGAAGGAGTGAATGGAAATTTCATATTGTTGTTTGCAAATATGGCAACTTCTTGATGTATGAGGATTTGGAGACCTTACTTGAATTTATTGTTAAATGCCTATACATATGTAGTTATGAAATGGCACATTGTTGAGTTCCATGAAATATGAGAATTGTGATTTTGGAAGTTGATGTTCAAAACATGCATATAGTCTTGAAATGACTAAAATGTTGAGAATTGTACAAGATGAGGAAATGTTGCTACGTGTTGATAGATTTAATTGAACATGTGGTTATTATCATATTATTGTTGAGATACTTAAAAATGGAGAAAATGTTAGGAGGCATTGATAGCTATTAGTTTACATACTCATTCAATTGATCATTATACATTTTGAATCGAGTTTGGAAACGTTTACATTGAGAAAAGAATATTTTGAAATGAGAATTATTGAAATGTTTTGGGGTAAATACGTTGGTAAGTTCAAATAGGAGGTATAGATGAAATTGATTAAGTTGGCCTGAGTATCCGGGGTGAAAAACCGAAAACACGCGTAGAGGAGGTACCACTTCCCTTCCGGTTAGCAACCGGTAAAGTGGGATTTTGGTAGTGCTAGCTATGCATACTTGCAGACACCAATCTAGGGATTACCTGAGTCGTATTTACCGCCCCATTGGATTAAATTGTAAATTTTTGAATTTTTGAGATTTCAAATTATCATTGAGCATGGTGGTTTTCACAAGATGAAAAATGTAAACTTCTTTTAAATGGCATAGCATGACATTTGCATTTCGTATTGAGAATCTTGCATAAATGTATATACTTTGTTAAGGATTTTCTACTGAGCTTTATGCTCACCCCTATGGGATTTTGGTGCAGGAAAAGACGTGGTGAACCCACCAATCTAGAGCGTGGATATATGTATATAGAGCACAAGGCTTTGTTTTGTTGTGATTGTATTTTGTAACCCTAGGGCTATAACTCTTTGAGTCTGAGAGACTATTTTTGTGTAACCAGGCTTAAGCCTTGGAATTTGTACGCCCTTGAGGGCATTTTATTTATTTTTGAACTTGACGTTCCACATGCTATAGATTCATATATGTAATATCATTGAATGTATAATTCGCATGTGGGACTATTTTGTACAAACTTTAACGATCAATGTTATGATGATTTGGAAAGTGCTATTATTCTATGACGAATGTTAGTCGATGTACCTAGATTATCTTGGAGAAATTTTGGGGCGATACAACTTGGTATATTGAGCTACCGGGTTTGAATACTTGGGGCTCGCGGGGAAGTGATTATTTTGCTACAATGGGTTCATTTCGCATGATTATGAAAAGTTTTGTATTTCGTGACTATGTGATAACATGCTGATGTGACTAGATGGGAATGAGATTGGACTTTTGGAATGTTGCTTATGCCTCTTAAATTCCTTGAGGTCTTATTAGAAGAGTACTTGATCAATACTAATTCTATTAAGAATTCTTGGTTTTTCGTGGGACGAATTTCATCATAAAGGGATAATCCGTATGTGCTTACGTGACTAAATGCTTATGTGGAGTGGAATTGAGTTGTTTGTATGGTAGGAAATATATAGAATTGTTGTGTTCAAATGAGTGAGAGAAGTCGTGAGCACATTTGAGATTATGTGCTAAATTGTTTATCTTGTTCCTTAATTAGGATGTCAGGAAGGGGTCAAACCCGTGATGGTAGAGGTGGAAGGCGTGGTAGGAGTCGCCGGGTTGTGCATGGAATGTCGGTTCATGAGGTTCTGGTGCAAGAGGCGGGGTTGGGCCAAGCTAATGTGGCCGAGCAAGTGGGGCAAGCAGAAATTTCGGGGCAAGTGGGTCAAGCCGTAATGGGGGCCCTAGCCCAAGAAATGGTGGGGGCCTTGAGGGTGTCAATGAATATATTGAGGGCAGTGAACCAAGCTAGAGAGAACGCCGTAGAGACAAGGGCTAGTTTCCTTACGAGAGAGTTTTTGTGAGCCAAGCCAGATGAGTTCCATGGTGGCCCTGAGCCTAAGAAAGTGGATGAGTGGCTTGAGCAAACGGTGAAGACATTCGAGATGCTTCACATTGAGGATAGCGAATTAACGGTGACTCTACCGAGTTACTATCTCAAAGGAGATACGGGCCAATGGTGGAAATATGCCAAGGGTCGAATAGAACCAACATGGGAAGTATTTGTGGTGGCTTTCCAAGATAAGTATCTACCTCTCACTGCTAGGGAGAGGTTGAGAAAGGAATTTTAGGACTTCAAGTATTTTAACATGTTCGTGGCCGAGTTTGAAGCGGCCTTCTTTAGTTTGTCCCTGTTTGCACCGGAGTTGGTAGCAACGGAAGAGCGCCGTTGCATTGAGTTTGAGATGAAACTAAAAACTAAGATCTTGTTCAAGGTTGTTGGAAATATGATCCGGAACTACGACCATCTTGTGGAAGCGGCGGCGCACGTAGAGATTACCGTGGTGGCCGAGGAGGAGAGAATTCGGGGTTCAAGGTCGAGGGGTCAAGGGTCTCAGGGGGACTATAGGCCCAATAAGAAGAGTAGAAGCACCTTTTCATCACAGTCCCAACCACAACAGTCTAGATCTACCTTTCCTTTGCTTAGTGTTGGCCCCAAGAAGAATGCACCGAGTGATTTTTCTTGTTTCAAGTGTGGCCAACTGGGTCATAAGGCGTTTTCATGTCCGCAGAAGGGGGGAGGACAACAGATGTTACGACCACCACCAGATCGATCTCAGAGCTAGTTTCAGAGTAGAGGGCAGAGGCCTACTTGCTATCAGTCCGGTCAGTCAAGGCACATGAAAAGAGGTTGCCTGCAATTGGGAGGCGCATCTAGCGCATCAGGGTCGAGGTAGACTTAGAGCCACCAGTAGGCTCATTTAGTTCAGACTTCACGAGTTAATCAGGGAGCCGCTTCAGCTCAGTCAGTGCAGCAGGCCTATGCTCTGAGAGATGAGCAGGTTGATCAGAGGCCACAGGGACGCGTGTATGCTGTTACCGCCCCAGTGCAATTTCCGGGATCTTCAATTATGAGAGGTATTTTTGCTGTGTGTAATTCTTTGGCTAATGTGTTGATAGATATGGGTATGTCTCATTCATTCATATCTACTGCATTTGCGTTTGCATTGGGGTTAGAGGTGGCACGATTAGCGTCTCTGCTCAAAGTAGAGTCACCAGTTAGGGGTACAATTGACTTAGATCGGGGGTGTCGCGGTTGTGAGATAGAGGTTTCCAAGCAGTGACTCCCGTTTGCTTTTGTGTTGCTAGACATGTCAAGTTTTGATGTCATTTTATGCATGGATTGGTTGTCTTCGTACCGAGCAGTGATTGATTGTTTTTGTCAGAGAGTTACAGTGCGCACCTCAAGTGGTAATTGTTTCTACTTTCTGGGAGATCGGGTTGATAGGGTCTTGTCGCCAGTTTTTGACCCTCATAGTAGAAACGAGCTTAGTGGCCTTCTTGCTACTCTCTTGGATAGTGAGAGTGACGGGACTCGTGTTGAGTTGCCAAGGGTAGGTTGTGAATACCCGGATGTATTTCCCGAGGATCTAACTAGTTTGCCACCCCACCAGGAGATAGAGTTCACCATTGACATAGTGCTTGGAACGGCACCAATTTCCATGGCGCTGTATAGATTTGCACCCATGGAGTTGCATGAGTTGACGATTCAACTCCAAGAGCTTTTAGACAAGGGTTTTATTCGCCCTAGCACATTGCCTTGGGGAGCACCGGCTCTCTTTGCGAAGAAGAAGGATGGATCGTTGCGGTTGTGTATTGATTACCGTAAGTTGAATTGGGTTACCGTCAAGAACAAGTATCTTTTACCCAGAATAGATGACTTGTTTGACCAACTTAGAGGGTCTTGTTGCTTTTCAAAGATAGATTTGAGGTCAGGTTACCATCAGTTGAGGGTTTTGGAGGAGGACATCCAGAAAACGGCCTTTTGTACGCGTTATGGCCATTACGAATTCCTTGTGATGCCTTTAGGGTTAACCAATGCGCCGGTTTCCTTTATGGATTTAATGAACCAGATTTTTCGAGAATACTTGGATCGTTTCGTTGTCGTCTTTGTGGACAACATCCTAATTTATTCAACCTCGGAGGAGGAACACAAGGCTCACTTGAGAGTAGTGCTTGATTCGCTTAGAGAGTATCAGTTGTATGCTAAGTTTGAGAAATGCGAGTTTTGGCTCACCGAGGTCAAGTTTTTGGGTCATGTAGTGTCAAGAGAGGGGGTAACTGTGGACTTTTCAAAGATAGACGCCGTATAGGATTGGGGACAACCCAAAAATATTTTTTGAGATCCGGAGTTTCTTGGAATTGGCAGGGTATTATCGGCGTTTTGTAAGGGACTTTTCTAGACTAGCTGCGCCTTTGACTAGATTGAATAGAAAAAGGTCAAGTTTGTGTGGAGTGAGGCATGTGAAAAGTCATTCTAAGAGCTTAAGACTAGACTGACTACCGTACTGGTGTTGATAATTTCGAAAAGAGGTTTGGGTTACACCGTTTATTGTGATGCATCTCAGGATAAGCTTCATTATGTCTTGATGCAAGGGGGAAAGGTAGCTTACGGTTTACGATAATTGAAAACTCATGAGAAGAATCACCCCACCTATGACTTGGAGTTAGCAGCTGTAGTGTTTGCCTTGAAAATTTGGAGGCATTATTTGTATGGCGAGAAGTTTGAGGTTTTCTCCGATCATAAGAGTCTAAAGTATTTGTTTTCCCAAAAAGACTTGAATTTACGACAACGGAGGTGGATGGAATTTTTGGAGGATTATGACTTTGAGTTAAACTATCATCCAGGGAAGGCCAATGTAGTGGCCAATGCCTTAAGTCAGAAATCCGTGAATAGTTTTGCGAGTGTGGCCATTCGGGAATGGGTTATGTTGGGTGACATCGGCAAGTTTGAATTGCACTTGGGTGAGTTCGATGCGGGCACAACTTTGTTTACTTTGAGTGCTCAACCTACCTTGATTAGTAAAGTTATAGAGGCACAACAAGGAGACCGTGAAGTAGAGTAAATTCGTGATAGAATCTCCAACGGGAAGGAAGAGAAGGGTTTGAACATCCACTCGGATCTGAGTGTACGTTTTCTAGACCGTTTGTTTGTACCAGGATCTTGTAGAGAGGAAGTGCTTTGGGAGTTCCATCACTCACGCCTTGTGGTACATCCGGGAGGCACCAAAATGTATCGTGATCTTAGCCGTCAGTTTTGGTGGAGGGGCATGAAACGAGATGTCGCCTTATTTGTATCGAAGTGCCTTACTTGTCAATAAGTGAAGGCCGAGCATCAAAGACCAGCAGGTTTGTTACAACCCTTACCGATAGCCGAGTGGAAATGGGAGCACGTTACCATGGATTTTGTAGTTGGGCTTCTTAGAACACAGTGGGGCAATGATGCCGTTTGGGTGATTGTTGATAGGTTGACTAAGTCTACACATTTCATTCCTATGCGTACAGGTGACTCAGTTGAACACTTGGTAGAGTTGTACATTAGAGAGATAGTTCGACTTCATGGTGTTCCTATAACCATTGTATCAGATAGGGATCCTCGTTTTACTACCCGGTTGTGGCAAAGCCTTCAAGAGGCGTTGGGAACTAAGTTAACCTTTGGCACCGCTTACCACCCTCAAACCGATGGGAAGTCGGAGCATACCATTCAAATTTTTCGAGGACATGCTTAGAGCTTGCGTCCTCAATTTCAAGGGGTCTTGGGAGAGGCACTTACCGTTGATTAAGTTTGCCTATAACAATAGTTACCAAGCTAGCATCGAGATGGCACCGTTTGAGGCCTTGTATGGCCGACCTTGTAGATCACCGGTTTGTTGGGCCGAGGTGGGGGATGCACCGTTGTTGGGCCCAGAAATTGTTAGATAGACAACCGAGAAAGTTACTCTCATTCGAAAGAGGTTAGCTACAGCCCAAAGCCAACAAAAGAGTTATGTTGATAAAAGGAGACGACCTTTGTCTTTTGAAGTGGGTGACCATATTCTCCGTAAAATATCACCAAGACGAGTTTGATGAGATTCGGTAAGTGTTGTAAATTATCTCTGAGGTTTATTGGGCCTTTTGAGATATTTGAGAGAATAGGGGAAGTGGCGTACTGGTTGGCCTTACTGCCACAACTTTCGGGGGTTCACAATGTGTTTCATATGTCTATGCTTAGGAAGTATGAGCCTGACCCTTCTCATGTACTAGATTGGGTTGAATTGGAGGTAGATGAGGATGCCTCTTACGAAGAGCGACCGGTTCAAATACTAGATAACCAAGAACAAGTGCTACGGGGAAAAACCATACCGTTAGTAAAGATGTTGTGGAGACACCATGGGGTTGAGGAGGCAACTTGGAAACGCGAAGTGGAGGTCCTCTCCAAGTATCCGGATTTGTTTGGAAATGCTTAGTTATTTTAATTTGTATTATCCCCTAATGTTGGAGGGAAATGTATCAAAGTTGTTGATCATGTAGTATTATTTTGAAAATTGGAGTTGTTATGAATTACCAATATCTTGTTGGAAGGCTTCATGCACATGAATCGTTGTTGTTAACATTGTAACTAGGACACTTGGGAACCACGATGATAATAGTAATTGTTGTTTGAAAATCTATTTTGTGATTTGAATCAAAATAGAACGGTTGTGATTGCTAGAGACTCTTTTGTTTGAGTAACCGATTCAATTTCGGGGATGCAATTTCCAATGGTGGGGAGGTTGTGTTGACCGAGTGCGTTACTCATTTCGTTTTCCCTCGTTTAACTTTGGGTTGGTCATGTTGGTGTGTCAGTTTGACTCGGAATCTTGTTAATTGTTTGGGTTTGTTGTGTTCGGGAGTTTTACTCAAAACTTTGTTCTTGTTTATTTTGGTGTTGAATTCCACTTGTTTCGGAGGTTAAGGGTTCGGTCCAGAGTGCCAGGGATTGAGCCGAGGAAATTTTGGGCTGGAGGACCAGGGCCGCACGTGCGGGAATCTGAGGAATTCTGGCTAGCACACTGCATTATATGCAGGTGCGGGAAGAGGTGTGGATTGGGAGGGTCGCACGTACGGGAAGCACGCTTCGCACGTGTGAGAGTGTCGCACGTGTGGGAGTCGCTATGTTCGAAAATTTTCTTTTTCTTCCTTCTTTGGGCTGAGTGTATAACATTTTATATACCTCTGTCTCTCTCTAAAAACCCTTTTCTCCTCATTCTCTCTATATTTCCAACATCAACACCCACTAAATCCTTGATTTCTCCAAATCCTCAAACATTTTGACCTTGGTTCCTTGATTAAAGTTGGAGAGCTAAGCTAGAACTTCATTGTGTGCGATGAAGATTGAGTTTCATCACCATTGATCTTGGGGCTTTTATCTCTTTCTCTCCAAGAACTTGACTTAGGGTTTTTCTTAGAGTTATATGTATATTTTGTAAATTTTTGGTTGATTTTGAGAGTTCCTCTTTGAGTGTTTTGAAAATTGGTTTTTGGCTCAACAAATTAGTGGCTTTGTAAAAAGAATTAATCTTTTATTTCTTTTTAAAGATTTTCTTGAAGAGTTGAATCACATTGGCTTAAGAATGATGTTTTTAGTGAGGTTCTACTAAAAGGTGAAGAAATGTCTAGTTTTTGTGAAAAATTTAGAAATTGGGGGTTTTGAAAAATGTTGGGGATTTATGGATTTTCTTGGGTCAAATGAAGGAGTGAGTGGAAATTTCATATTGTTGTTTGCAAATATGGTAACTTCTTGATGTATGAGGATTTGGAGACTTTACTTGAATTTATTGTTAAATGCCTATACATATGTAGTTATGAAATGGCACATATATGTTGAGAATTGTACAAGATGAGAAAATGTTGCTACGTGTTGATAGATTTAATTGAACATGTGGTTATTATCATATTATTGTTGAGATACTTAAAAATGGAGAAAATGTTAGGAGGCATTGATAGTTATTGTTTTACATACTCATTCAATTGATCCTTATACACTTTGAATCGAGTTTGGAAACGTTTACATTGAGAAAAGAATATTTCGAAATGAGAATTATTGAAATGTTTTGGGGTAAATACGTTGGTATGTCCGGATAGGACGTGTAGATGAAATTGATTAAGTTGGCCTGAGTGTCCGAGGTGAAAGACCGAAAACATGCGCGGAGGAGGTACCACTTCCTTTCCGGTTAGCAACCAGTAAAGTGGGGTTTTGGTAGTGCTAGTTATGTCTACTTGCAAACACCAACCTAGGGATTACTTGACTCGTATTTACCATCCCATTGGATTAAATTGTAAATTTTTGAATTTTTGAGATTTCAAATTATCATTGAGCATGGTGGTTTTCACAAGATGAAAAATGTAAACTTCTTTTAAATGGCATAGCGTGACATTTGCATTTCATATTGGGAATCTTGCATAAATGTATATACTTTGTTAAGGATTCTCTACTGGGCTTTATGCTCACCCTTATGGGATTTTGGTGCAGGAAAAGACGTGGTGAACCCACCAATCTAGAGCATGGATATATGTATATAGAGCACAAGGCTTTGTTTTGTTGTGATTGTATTTTGTAAGCCTAGAGGTATAACTCTTTGTGTCCGAGAGACTATTTTTGTATAACCACGCTTAAGCCTTGGAATTTGTAAGCCCTTGAGGGCATTTTATCTAGTTTTTAACTTGATGTTCCACATGTTATAGATTCATGTATGTAATATCATTGAATGCATAATTCGCATGTGGGACTATTTTGTACAAACTTTAATGATCAATGTTATAATGATTTGAAAATTACTAATATTCTATGACGAATGTTAGTTGATGTACCTAGATTATGTTGGAGAAATTTTGGGGCGTTACAATCTACCTGCTGGTATTTTTTTCATAATAACACGAAAAAAAAATATAAAATGAATTAAATAGAAATGACAAAACAATTTTTTTTTTAATTAAAGAATGAAATACAGAATAAACTACATAACTAAAAATACATAAATGAATTAGATTATTTTACTAATAGAACAAATTATTAACATGGATAACTAAAGATTAGAACTCGTTGAAATAAACTAAATAATGAAAATTAAAGAACAAATGATAAGAAAATAAACAAACCAAAGCCTGTGTAATACCACAGTTTACTTAAAACAGATTCATCGCCTCCTGATAGATGATGGAGGTATGCTAACGTCTGTCTCCCAAGATACGACGGTCAAAACCAGCTAATGCAGAAGCACCTTCTAAATAGTTTCAATGAACTTGACAATGACAGCACTCTATCTCTAACAACAACTAAATAAGAGGCTAGCAAAAAGATGGGGAAAAAAATTGGTATGAAATCATCTCCAACTTTATTATCAAAACACCACCTCATTTTCCATAAAAAAACCTTTCCAAAAATTATTCTGTCAATAGGGCCATCAAATGCCATTAACCAAGGCCATCAACTCTAGCCATTAGGGATAGAGTTACAAAGGTTGAAAATATATGGTAACTAATATGGTCATCAACTCCGTCATCGAAAGATAAAAGTTACAAAAATTTACATTTATCATGCGCTTAATATATGCAAATAAATATGTATATAATAATGTTTGAATAAACCAACTAGTTAGGTCACAAAATGGATACTAATGTTGGGTCACAACTCGATCCAAACCCAATTCTCAAACACATGCACAAGCTAAGCCCAACACAACATAGCTTAGCCCAAGCTCAAGATTAAGTCCAAGTCCAAGTCCAAGACCAAACCCAGTATATGCACAAGCACAAGCACAAGCCTAGGCCCAGTCCAAACCAATATTAAGTCCAAATCTAAGTCCAACTTTATTGATGCTTACTTTATGAGACAATTCTCATTCACAACTCAATGGTTTCGGCTTATTATTTTTGTATTGCGATCTTCTCACTTAAGAGAATACAAAACCACTCAGGTCTACCTCAATCAGCAGTTGGATCTCACTTTAATTTTAAATTAAAGTTGTTGAAAAACCATTATCTCGAACAATCCCCCACATGAATAAAATTGGCCGAATAAATAAAAACGTTCAACATTAAACAACAAAGACTCAGAGAGAGAGCACACAGAATAACCCTGCATCAGAAAAGTTAGCTGTTAACCTTAAACCTTTCGTAGTGAAAGCCTATCATATTTACTGTCTGACCAGTGAACGTGATATCTTGAATTATTTTGTCGTTTGTGTAAACCGAGAAAATAGACCTCATACAAGAATTACTCCAACCATCATTTTGTTCTCATTGTTGTGTTTGGTTTGGCCCTGAAACACTAGCGTGGTTCAATGAGTGTTTTTAAAGAATTCGGTCAATTCTTAAAGAAGCGGCCCCAATTCGCACTTACATAGGTGACCTATATAAGGTATCTCGCTATACCACGGTTGACTATTTATAGCACTTTAGTCATTAAAGGCATCAGCTTAACTTTCCACCCCACAAGGTATCACTGTATAAAAGAAAGGGCAAGGGGACTTACCTCTTTAGTGACTCACCCGTTACACGCAATTAGGTTGTCCCTTTGAACATAGATCTTGGAATCTCCAGTCAACTATGTTTGGTTTTTTTGTTCTAGTAACATTTGCTAAGGGCCTTAACCCTATTCCCCATGACGACTTCTAACTAACTTTCAATTTTACCTTTAAGTTAACGGATTCGTAATATTGTCCTTAGACTGTATATAGTCTATAGTGACAACACACGAAGTAATTGTCGTATGGAACTATGTCTTTGACGAAAAATGTCTAGACTTTCCACCTGTGCCCTCCCAATACTTGATTGGTTGTCGCGAAGTATAGAAAATTGCTAGCATAAGATTTGATCAACATGGAATATCCTCAAGAAAACGGCAAAGCCATTCAGCTATTTTAATACTAAATTTCGATTCCATCATTGATCTTGTAATACAAATCTGCTTGGAAGATCTCTAAGACATGGTTACAACTCCAATTAGAGAAAACATATCCACTAATGGATTTATAGTCTTTATATTAGCTATCTAGTAGGCGCCTTTGTACTCTTCTAGTACAACTAGATATCAAGTGTTAAGCAACTCATAATCCCGGGTGTAGTGTAAATAATCCAACACTTGCATAATGCCCTTCCAATGAGCAGCATTGGGATTACTCGTGTATATACTAAGCCTGCTAACTGAGTAGGCTATACTTGGCTTTGTACAACTCATCAGATACTTTAAACTTCCAATGACCGGAGAATATTCTAGTTAAAATACACTTTTACCATTATTCTCAACCACATGTAGACTCAAATCTACTAGTGTCCTCGACACACTTGTATCTGATTTATTAAATTTCTCAAGTATCTTATCAACATAATGGGACTGAGAAAGTACAATACTACTAGATATTCTGATAAACTTAATACCCATAATCACATTTGCAAAGCCCATATCTTTCAAATCAAACTTAGAGTGCAACATCCACTTGGTAGTATTGAATATCTTCTCATAACTAGCAACAATGAACATGTCACCTATACATAGACACAACATGACATATACTATTGTCAACATCTTTGACATAAACCCATTTGTCAATAACCACTTGACAACATAGTGTAGTCAAATTTCTCCTGCCATTGTTTCGGTGCTTATTTTAAATCATAAAATGATTCTCAAGCTTACAGTCTTTCCTCGTCTTGGAACTGACAAACCCTTCGGGTTGTTCCATAAAGATTTATTCAACTAAATCTTCATATAGAAAAGTTAACTGAACAACCATCTTGATGTATCTCCAGACTTTATACAATTGTGATCACACTCACTATAACCGGTGATCATGTATCAAAGTAATCCGGGTCTTCTCTTCGCTGGTATCCTTTGATAAAAAGCTTGTCTCATTGACTTTCATTCACTTGCATCCCAAAGATTACTACCTTTGCAAGATCAAGTTAATTTAATAACTATTTTCTAGAGAAATCACAACTTCAAAGAAGTTTTTAGCCTCACTAGCTACCATATAAGTCTAAGAAGATTAGATAGAAGAACTTTAAAGTCCTACTCTCTTAACATCTTCTAGGTTTATCTTTTTCCTCATGACAATTGCTTCCTCATTTCCATGATTGTATTCTTGTGTAAATCTAAATATCAGATTCGTCTACAAGAAAACCGATATGCATTACTATATTATGCATAACCATTGAACACAAAGCCAGCAGCTTTTTAAGTCTATTGTACCTACTTGGGTTTAGGTATTGCCACCTTTTGCATGACACCCCCACATTTGCCACCTTTTGCATGACACTCCCACATTTATAGAATTTATACGATGGCTTTCGACCTCTCCAAAAATTCATAGAGGGTCTTTAAACAATTTGTTGTCTCACAATGATTATAAAACTCTCAAAATCATATCATAGAAAACACATTCCCAAACCGTCATCAACCAAATTAGGTCTTTTCCGAATTAAAGGCACCAAACAAGTTTGGTCCAACAAGTCACTTTGAAGTCAATAGCTTTACTATTAGGAAATACAGATCCAGTGTTCAAAAGTCTACTATTCGGAACTTCATAACATGGCCAGTAGTCTTATCACTAGGAATTACTAATTTCTCAGTATGTAGTAGTAGACTTTTTAGTACTAGGAATCACAATATCTTAACATGTGATCAGTAGTCACTCCATTACTAGGAATCACAATGTCTTGACATAGGATCTGTAGACTCTTTCATTATTAGAAATCATCATGTCTTGACATATGATCAGTAATCTGTTCACTACTAAGAACCACAATCTCATAACTGAGTAACCGGTGGTTTAACACTCCTTAGGAACCACTAGTTTTCTATTTTTGTGATCAGTGATCTTACACTCACTATGAGCCACCAATTCAAGAACACATTCAGAATTATAAAAATTCAAAAAATACATCCACCTACGCTAACAGGTTGTCTCATCTTTGCTCTTCAGCAAAGTCACATAGCAATCATATATGCTATAATTGACACAAGGATAACATACTAATTACTTCTGATTAATTCAGAGATATTATCATGCAATCTTATGATTTCTTTTAATCACATTTGATCTCTCTAGATCTTCATTTAAGAACCTTGCAAGGCTTAAAGTTGTTAGGTGGAACAACATTTTCTGTTGTCAGCTCTTGAAGCCATTTCTAAAAAATCACAATAAAATTTCACTATTTTGTTTTTCCATAAACTAAACTCAATACTAGAAAATCCAAAGTCTGAAATTTAATTCAAAACTGATCTCACCACTTATCCTAGAATCGAGCATGGTCAAGAAAGTTTTCAAGAAGACTAGAAGGGCCACTTAAGACCCAGTTAACCTTAGTCAAAACTTTCAAGAGCATGTTGACTCCTAGTCCATAGGAAACAAATTTAAAATTAAGTTTCTAGGGGATAGACTAGGTTAAAACAAATCAAGTTTACAAAACTTACAAGTATTTAAAAATTGCTATCAGAATTACATCATTCATAAAAGTTAACCGGTACTCCCTAAACTGAGCCCGTTATTTCTGAATAAAAATCAGAAATATTTTAGCTAATGCTAAAATTTGGTTTCTTTTTCCAAAACAAAACACTTTGGAAATAATTAGATTACAACCAAAGACTTTATCAAAACTTGGTTTCCTTACCACTTTGAGAATAAAAAGATTAAACACAAAGACTTCCTCTAATCATAAAAGTTTGAAACCAAATCCATCTTAGTTGCCATTTCTAAACATAACTCAGAAATACTCTTTAGACAAGACTTAAACACTTTGGTTTCTATTACAGAAAACCAAACCACTTTGAGAATAATAAAATTAATCCCAAAAATTTTCTATAAACTCGAAGGTTTATAATTGCTTCTTTCCCTTTTTCCTTTAACTATAGTGAAACTTTTACAAATTAGAAATTAAAATTGCAACAAATTGAAATGCAAACTATTACTATTGAAATTTGTCTAAATCTACAAAAATAGAATTCACGATTGCATCCGGAATGGTCTGTTTAGCCAAGAACACACTCATCCACATTTTTAGGGGTCAAAACGTAATTTCATAAACTTCCAAGGGTTAAATTGCAAATATCAGAAACTCCAAGGGCCAAACTGCAAATATCATATACTAGAGGGGTTAAAATGCAAAAACCAAAAAATTTAGGGGCCAAAATACAATTTTAAAAAATTTTGGGGTCAAAATAAAATTATCCTAAAATTCAAGGACCAAAACACAATTTTTGAAAAAATTCTGATGACATGTTAATCTTATTGATGGGCCATTGACTGCTCTGCCATATGCCATTGACATGATCTCTAAATCATGATATGTCATCATTTGATAACAAAAACCACTAAACTTTTTGACAATTGTGTGGGTTTATTTAGATTTCGTTTGAGACGTTCTTTATATTGTTGGAAAGCTCTCGATGAGAAGAATCTTTTGAAATTCTCAAAACACAAATTCTAACACTTCATTTTTTTTCCAAAATTTAATTAATCGATTAAATCAAAATGATTATCAAACTTTCAAATCAATATGGAGAATAAATCCGAAATAAAACTCAACATTAAAACGAATATTTCAATTTACAAATATGTACAAAAAAAAAAAAAAATTGAAAGTCCAATCTTATTCCTTGTTCCACGCAGAGGTAATCCTGTTTCAATCACAAATTAGTAGTCCAATATATTTGTTCCAATTTGTTTTGATCATTTGTATCATCTTTTCATGCTTAAGTAAACCTATACAAAAAGTTAGGTACAAAACAAAATAAAAAATAAACAAATCAAACAAATTAGTAAGAATTTTAAGAAATAAAATTCTTATTTTATTTTTATAAAACTTCTACTAACTTAAACTCTAACAATCAAATAATTCATGTAATAACAACTAATTAATATAAAATAAATTACATTAATAATTTACTAGAAATAAGCAACTCAAAACAATCCAATAACACTTACCCCCCCCCCCAAAAAAAATCAATAACTCTAGGCAATTAAATTAATTTTAATTCCAAGAGTCACTAGAATAAAATAAAAACTAAATTATTTTATCAAAACTATCTATATAATTTTGTTTATTATTATTAACACAAATAAAGAACTAACACAGTGTATATCCTAGGTTCTCAGGAAATACTAGCACGTAATTTTTGTTTTTTAGTAATTAAACATTAATCTTTGAAAATTACATTTAAATCAGTTTTAAGATTGTTGGTATTTTTTTATTTTATAAAAATATAAGGAAAAAAAATAAAATGAATTAAATAAAAATGACAAAGCATTTTTTTTTAATATTAAAGAACGAAATACGGAATAAACTGCACAACTAAAAATACAGAAATGAATTAGATTATTTTACTAATAGAACAAATTATTAACATGGATAACTAAAAATTAGAACTCATTGAGATAAACTAAATTATGAAAATTAAAGAACAAATGATAAGAAAAGAAGCAAACTGAAGCATGTGTGATACTACAGTTTCCTTAAAATAGATTCACTGCCTCCCAATGAATGCTGGAGGTATGCCGGCGTGTGTATCCTAAGATACAACAGTCGAAGCCAGTTAATGCAGAAGTACTTTCTGAATAGTTTCGGCGAACTTGACAATGGCATCACTCTCTCTCTAACAAAAACCAAGAAGAGGCTAGCAAAAAGAAGATAGAAAAAAAAAAAAATGGTATAAGAATCATCTCCAACTTTATTATCAAAACACCACCTTATTTCCATAAAAAATCTCTCCAAAAATTAGTTTACTAAGTTGGAGGGAAAATGCCTTTATTTATACAAGTAGGGGAATTTCTAGCCATGACGTCAATAGGGCCATCAAACACTATTAACCAAGGCCGTCAACTCTAGCAATTAGGGCTAGAGTTATAAATGTTAAAAACCTATGGCCACTAATATGGTCATCAAATCTATCATCAAAAGATGAGAGTTACAAAAATTTACATTTCTCATGTGCTTAATATATACAAATAAATAAATATATATATATATATATATATATATATATAATGATGTTTGAATAAACTAACTAGATGGGTCACAAAATGCATACCTGACCCAAACCCAATTCTCAAGCACATGCACAAACTAAGTCTAACACAACATCACTTAGCTCAAGCTCAAGATTAAGTCCAAGTCCAAGTCCAAGACCAAACCCAGCAAACGCACATGCACAACTACAAGCCTAGTTCCAATCCAAATCAAGATTAAGTCTAAATCTAATCCTAACTTTATTGATGCTGACTTTATGAGACAATTCTCATTCACAACTCAATAGTTTCGGTTTATTATTTTGGTATTGCAATCTTCTCACTTAAAATAATACAATATCACTCAAACTCGCCTCAACCGGCAGCTAAGTCCTACTTTAATTTCAAATTAAAGTTACCTAAAAGCTATTGGCCCTGTTTGGTAGAGCTGTGGGAAAGTGCTTATAGCTTATGCCTAAACAGCTTATAGCTTATAACTTTCAGCTTAAGCTGATTTCCAGCTTATTCTTAAAGCATCTCCTGCCCTACTCAAAGAATAAGCTGTTTTCTGACTTCCACAAAGTTATAAGCTATAAGCTAAACCAAACACATCAAAATAGCTTAAATTAAGCTGAAAGCTGAAATAAGCTGAAATTAACCTGTACCAAACAGGGCCATCTCCAACACTACCTAGAGTGAGAACCGACCATCCATCTGAAGGTTAATGTTGTAAACCTCGACGAGGGCTACCTTCGTTTAATCAACTTTGATCAACTACCAATTGCATGGGGTTTGCTTCTCTTTCTTTATATGTTAATATATATTTTGGTTAATTTATTTTACATACATTATTGTCTACCATGTTAGTGTTTGATTGTAGTTGTGTTTACTCATGTTGTTCATGTTCTGTACCTTTTTCATGCAATTGGTAGTAGATTGGTAACTATTAAAACTCGTGTCAATACTTGAATCATCATATGTGTGAGCAAAAATAGGGATGTCAATGGGGATTAATGGAGTGGATATTAATTCCCCATCTTCATTCCCCTATAATAAATTTTTCTCATTCCCCATTTCCCATGGGTACCACCCTCCCCATTTTTTAATGGGTTTGGATTTTCCCCAACCCACTTTAATCCTCATTTTTATTTTTTATATTTAATGTTAACAACCACTTTTATTTATTTATTTATTTATTTTTTATTTTTAAGGTTCACAACAAAAACTAAATATACTTTCAATCTTTTTTCTTTCTTTTTTAATATATTTAATGTTAACAACTTTTTTTTTTATTTTTTTTTATCTTTTTAAAGGTTCACAACAAAAGCTAAATATACCTTCAATCTTTTTTCTTTCTTTTTTAATATATTTAATGTTAACAACTTTTACTTTTTTTATTTTATTTTATTTTTTTATTTTTAAGATTCACAACAAAAGCTAAATATACCTTCAATCTTTTTCTTTCTTTGTTAAATATATTTAATGTTAACAACTTTTACTCTTTATTTATTTATTTATTTATTAAGGTTTTAGCTAAATATACCTTTAATCTTTTTTCTTTTTTTTTAAATATATTTAATATTAACATCTTTTACTCTTTATTTATTTATTAGCTAAATATACCTTCAATCTTTTTTCTTTCTTTTTTAATATATTTAATGTTAACAATTTTTTTTTTTTTTTTTTTTTTTTTTTTTTTTTTTTTTAAGATTCACAACAAAAGCTAAATATACCTTCAATCTTTTTTCTTTCTTTTTTAATATATTTAATGTTAACAACTTTTACTTTCTTTTTTTTTAATTTTTTTTAAGGTTTTAGCTAAATATACCTTCAATCTTTTTTCTTTCTTTTTTAATATATTTAATGTTAACAACTTATTTTTTTTTATTTTTTTATTTTTTTAAGGTTCATTACAAAAGCTAAATATACATTCAATCTTATTTTATTTTATTTGGTTCAACAACAAAATCACATACACATTAATTAATTAATTAAAAAGTTTTTCTTATAATAATCAAATATATAATTTTGAGACAATCAAATAAGTTTTAGTAATTGAAAAAAAAAATGTGGAAGAATGTGGAAGATTAAAAAAAAAATTACAACTATCTCTCTCTCTCTTTCACTCTCACTCTCTCCCCTACATGTTATAAGAACCTGATTACAATGTTATAAGAGTCTGTTTGAAGAAATAAAATGTGAAAGAACCTGTTTGAAGAAAGTGTTATAAGACCCATATTAAATTGTATCAGGGCATAAACAAGGAATTATTTGTTGATCTCTTAGTCAGGGACATTTTAAACATTAAACCATCTTTCTCTTAGCAAATTTGAACCATTCATTTTAATTTATCCAAAATCTAGTTATACCTTTTAACAAATCTGAACCACTCATTTTAAGGTATCTATGCCTTACCACACCCAATCCATCCTCCATCTTCTTCCTTTAGTCCTCCATGAATTTTGTTGTTTGTTACTTTTAAAAAATAAAAAATGTTTTTTCAATTAAATTTTTACTAATTTCCCAACGCCATCACCACTATTCTCACCTTCACTATCACACTACTATCACCATAGCCACTACAATCATCACTGTCACCATCACCCCACCACTATGTCACAATCTCTACTTTCACTTTCGTTTCATCACCACCACCACCACCAAATATAAAAAAATATATTTTTAATTTTTTTTATAAAAAATATTTTTCATTAAAAAATATTTTCTATCTAAATAAATGAAGCATAACATTAGGAAACAAGTTGATTTCAGTTAAATCTATTCATAGCTAAGAAAAATTCTTTTATTTTAAAAAAAAATTATTTAGTAAGACTTTGTATCCCCTTTTTGTTTTTTCAGCAAATAAATCTTTGTACCCATCCTTTCTAACCAATCACAACTCATGCTTGTTTCGATTCTCTACAATTTCCTTATTTTCAAATACATTCATATATATATATATATATATGTTGTATAAATTGTGTGATAACATAAAACATATAGATTCATATTCGTTAATTAAAATTTCAGAACAAGCAAACCATTATGAAAATTACAATACATAACAAAATAAAATAACATAGAAAAGCAAACCGAAACCTGCACTAGACAGTGTCATTAATTTTTTTAAATAAATTAAAAAAATTCTAGATATGCATAAAATTTGACAAGAATAATGTGACAATTTTAATTAATGTGTATTCGACTTTATTGTTGAGCCAAATAAAATAAAATAAGATTGAATGTATGTTTAGTTTTGGTTGTGAATCTTAAAAAAAAAATGGTTGTGAACCTTAAAAAAAAAATTAAAAAAAAAACAAAAGAAAAAAGATTGAATGTATATTTAGTTTTGGTTGTGAATCTTAAAAATTAAAAAAAAAAAATGGTTGTGAATCTTAAAAAAAAAAGAAGAAAGATTGGATGTATAGCTTTGGTTGTGGATCTTCAAAAAAAAAAAAAAAAAAAAAAAAAAAAAAAAAAAAAAACATATGAGGAAATTAGTGGGTATCCATCCCCAATCCATCCCCCGTGGATATTTAAAGAATATCACTTACCTTACCCAATGGAGAAGAAAAAAAAGGGAAAAACCCATATATTTGGGTTGGATCTCCATAGATACCCACATGGTAGGTTATCCATTGTCATCCCTAAGCAAAAAGTCTTTATTTTCCTTGAGTTATCATAGTTCAATGCAAAGCACAATAATACATATTAAAATAGGAGGAAAATGTTGGTTGTTATAATAGTTTAAAATTAAAAATATCAATATTCAAAATATATGTCTCATACATTTAATGTTTTGAAATTTGTTGAATCTAGTGGAGAAAAAGAATTCAAGTAATCGATTTCATTTGATAAAACTTAAGATTTGGTTTGATTTGATAAATGTGTATAAAAAAAAAATTGTAGGGGAACGTGGTGGTGAACAATGGATGTTAGCAGCCAAATTTAAAGCGTAATAGATAAATAATAAATGCAAGGAAGAAAACATGTCTTCAAAAACAAGATAAACTTTTGGTACATTAAAACAATTTAATGAAGGGATGTAAATGTCAAAAAGTAGGAACTATGTGAAAGAGTAATTTATTGGATCTTGTTTTTACTATTAACGAATTGAACTCATTGTCTCATCTATATACACAAGTTCTGGCATATTAACAATATACATAGAACTGCTACTTGGCTCTTTTAACTTTTTGACATTTACTATTAACAATAACGAATTGAACTCTTGTTTTCAACTTTTTCTTTCCCATACCGGTCCGAACCGGTGAGTATCGGCCCGTCGCGGCTTGTGTAACGGCTACAGGCCGATACGTACCGGGACTCGGCCGATACTCCTGCGATTTTCAATCTCAGTGGTATACGCTACGTATCGGCCGATATTTAGAACTATGCTATCTTATAATATCTTTCTTGGATTGATATTTTTGGATTAATCAATATGTGGCTTGATACATAGGCTTTTTGACAAGCATGGTGAAATAAGGCGGCTGTTTGTTTGGTTAAAGAAAGAAGGAAATCGTGCCTCAGAACATGAAAAAAATGATCTGCAAAAGTCAGAAATTGCAGTTTGTCTGCCATGCATATCCGTGCCTGCGAACAAGTTACTCGTGCCCGCGGCCAGGCCGTGAGGAAATAAGCTTTCAGAAGTTTTGGCTCTGCATCCCGCAAAGGTTGGTCGTGTCCGCGACCACCTTGACTGCGCCTGCGACCATGTGGTCTGCGGCCGCGAGGAAGCCCTGGCCCAAGCCAATTTAAGTCAGGCTCGACTGAAGTATTTTGTATCTCTTGCACACCTTTTCTAAGCACTCTCTCCGAAGTTCCTCTGAGTATTTTTATCCTTTGAGAGATCATTTTTTATGTGTGAAATACATTTTTATGAGAGAGATCATATTGTTATAGAGAGATTTTGCTAAGTATTTGAGAGTGTTTTGTAGTGAGGTTTCATTTGTACTACTCTCATATTTGCTTGATGATCAGTTAGCTCATCAGTGCTTCAAGTTCATCATCAAGCTGTAACAAGTCGTTCTACCATTTTAATTGCGAATTTCTCAGTGGATTCCGATCAGTGGCATCGTGGTGATTCCACAACTGTTGCAGAGATCCAATGGAGGCAGAAGAGTGACTCATAGGTTGAGTAAATGTGTGAATCCGACACTACAATAAAAGTAACCTATGGTGACTAAAATTAGTGAAGAAAACAAATTTCGTCGCGAATAATAAAACAAGAAAAATAATAGGTGACGAAATTTATTTTTGTCAATAAATACTTTCTTTTAGATGAGAAAAAAATTAAGTTTCGTCACCGAAACTTTTTGCACTAATTTTTTTGGATGGCGCCAAAATTTTGAGACTTTTGGTGAGAAAAAAAATTTGTCACCAATTACAAAATTATTAATGAGGAATATATTTTTGTCACCAATAATTTTAAATATATTTTTTTTGAGAAACTTGATTTTAAATATTTTAAGATCATTTGCTGAGAAATATATTTTCGTCACTAATAATTTATAATATTTTGACCTTTTGGTGAGAAAAATATTTTCGTCACTAATAATTTTTAATATTTTGAGACCTTTTGGTGAGGAAATTATTTTGTCACTAATTTTGGAGGGAGAATTTTGACATATTGGGCGGTAATAAAAAAAATAGTCTACTATTTCCCCCCCTTTTTTTGTTGTGTTTATCAGTTTTCCTCTCATCTCTCTCTCTCTCTCTCAAAACAAAACACAAGTTAGCACCCCTTGTCCTCCTTCAGTGTGTTCTTCTCCAGTACGGCCGCCGACGTCCCCGTTCTCCTCCGTCAGTGGCACTGCCAATGTCGTATCTCCGAGCCCGTCCACCTATCTCCTTTAGTGCTGTGTGTTCTCTTCCATCAGCGCCTTTTATTATTTGATTTCTTTGTTTTTTCATTTTCAAGTATGGGTCCTCTCTCTCTCTCTCTCTCAATTTCTTTATGTTTGTATCTTTGTTTTCCCTAATTTTCAAAATTAATGTTTTCCCTAATTTTTGAAACTAATGAGACACAAAGTGTCCCATATGTGATTTATTCAGACTGCATTTAAAGGTTGCGTCCATGTCAGTTTCCATTTGCTTGATTATTTACTACAAACAACTATTTGGTTCTCGTCTTTCCTTTTCTCATTTTGTAATCCAAGTTTAATAATGAGTTTAAGGAGAATCTATTTCTTCCTGGATATTTCTGCTGGTGATGTTGTGTGAGAGTTACATTATCTATCTAGGGTATTTCTACACCTCCCATACCCAGCTAAATGCACATTAGCAATCTTGCCCTATATTGGATGATAAATCTGTTTCTCACCCCTATCAAGATTGGGATATGTGAGTCTGAGTTTATCATCATCTTCTTTAACCTAAGCACTAACTTTCTGAACCGTTGGATTATTATGGTTTTTGGACTATTTTGATTTAACCTGTGTATTTATTCTTTCCAGCAAGGTTTCTCTTTAATAAATTGTCAATGTGTAAATTTTAAACTTGGCCATCCTCATTTCATGTCTTTTGCTTGTTTCTGCTATAAACTTGAGAATGAATGTCCTATTGATTATAATTAACAATTTGAAATCAGTAAAAGCCCTTGACTAAATATGAATATTTTATATGATTTGGATTGATTGTCCGTATTTTTAATAAAATTACGGTTAAACTCCTCTCTATATTTGAATGTTTGTTTAATATCTTTTTATTTTATAAGTTTTTCTACTTAGGCTATTCATAAATAAAAAATAAAAAATAAAAAATAAAAAATAAAAAATAAAAAAAAAAAATCGATTTTATTATCATAATCATAATCATAATCATATAATTTTATTATATTCGTTAAAAAAAATCTATTTAAATTGTAACGAACATTATCATAACCTCATATAATATAACTAATAGAGTTGTCCAGTTATTCAGAAGTTTTTGAATGTCATTAAGAGGTGGTCAATGATTCGATTCTCTCGATTCCTTTTTAGGAATGCAAGATACTGCAATTTATCCACAATGACATTTAGAGTATTTCACCATAAAAAAATAATAAATAAAATTCAAAGGTATTTTTTAAAGGTCTTAATCTTTTCCATGAATTTGTTTTATGCTTAAGTTTTGTGAATAAAAAAAACATAGGTGAATTATTCAATTGAGTAAAAAACTACTGGTTTTGGTTCGTGCCTTGGAATTGAAAAATGATTGGGACAGTAATATATATATATATATATATTAATGGTTGGTATACGTAATGCATGTGCAAGTCAAATAAATAAGTAAATAAACAAAATATTTTCTATATATTGTATGCAACTCAAACGGTAAAAGGCTTGTTTATCAAATTTGCGATCTTTAAGTTCAAGTCACACCGTCTTCTCTATATTTTTTTTTTCTTTTTTTGTGAATAGAAAATTGGACACTTGACATAAAGAGAAAGAAAGTTTCAAGACACCAAAGTAGGTGCTCACATATATAATAGTATAGATGTAAAAATATTGAATTAGTTAGTTGTCCACGACTTCAAACATATTCAATCTGTCCATTTCATAAAAACTTTCCAATTTGTAGATTAATAAAAATACAAACAAAAAAATAATAATAAATATTAAGCCTTCATAATAAAACTTTGTTTGGAGTGCACTAAAAAAGTGTACTTATATAGCAATTCTAGTTTAGACCCAACCCATTAGATGTTTGGATTCGAGTTTCATTGTCTTATATAGTTGTTCGTGTCTTGTTTCCCCTTACTTCTCTTTGAGTTTGATGATCGAGATGTATTGGTTGCGTTTGGAACAAGTTAGTAGCTTGTCTTTCAAACTGTTGTTGCCTAGAATTTTGCTCATTCACTCGAGCGACACTTCTTGAGCTTGAGCTATCTTTGTGAACTTCTAGTACTTTTGCAGGTCTGCAGAGATATTGAGAGTTGGCATTTTTTGCTCGAGCGATCTTTCTTGCGCTTGAGCGGTGTTCGCTCTAGCGAGCCTTCTTGTGCTTAAGGGGTGGTATTCTATCTATAAAACTTCTGGGAGTTGGTATTCTTTGCTCGAGCAATGATTCTTGTGCTCGAGCGGTGCAACTTATTGTGTCTGGTCGCTCGATACGTATATCAGTTCGTAAAAAGCCACTTTTGAATCACTTTTTCATTTCTCTCTCTCTCTAAACATTCCAAAAACCCTAGATCTACACCCTCTCTCTAAAAGTCTACTTCTCTCTACAAATACACCTAGATCCGTCGAGTTTCTCACCCGTGTCCCTTTGTTAAAAAGGTACAGCACGCTGTGGGCTTCCTTTTGATCCAAACAAAGTTGGGTTTTCGGCATTTTTGAAGTATCTCGATTCTCTCTCCCATCTTCTAAGCTTGAGGTAGGGACTCTTTGCACTTTCTATGAGTTTTAACTTAGTTATTTGCAATTTCTAAACAATATTGTGATTTGAGAACTTTTTAGACAAATCTAAGGTTTTGGGTTAAAGAACAAAAAGAGGGGTTTTCAAATGGGTTCTTGGAAATGATTATAGTGTTGAAAATAAAGTTGAGTTGTGATGAAATGGTTAATTTTGATACTTGGGATTGGTTTTGGAAGAAAAAGGAATTTTGCCATAAATGTCTCAAATGTTGATTTTATATAAATAATGAAATTGATGTCAGAAATGTGGAATTGAGTTGATATTGATGAGGATGGTGGAGTTGGATATGTATAATTACTACATCTTGACATTTAGAAAGTTTATCTTTATTGAAAATTATTTATCTGTTCAGGAATATCTGTTTTGGGCTATCGGTGAAGGATAACTATAATTGTTGTAGAAATTGCATGAGAATTAGGAGAATCGAAACTTTTGTTTCATCCATTTGCATCGAGCATTATTTCATATCTATACATTAGAAATGTTCATCGTTTTGAGAAAAAGGGGTGACTCTGGGAAACATGTATTATCTCGTTGAAATAAGTTGGCCTGAGTGTCCATAGTGAAAGTCCTAAAAATCATGCATATACATGGGTACTGATCTCGCAGACGAAATTTTTGTGAAATGGCAATAGTAATGCTTGTATAGCCTATATTTACATAGGTGCTAGTTTACAATTTCCCGTGGATGAAATTTCCGTGAAAGGTGACATTTGTTTTGAGATTCCCAGAGTGTGATTCACCTCCCTATTTTCCACTGTAAAGGAAATGATTTATGAATTATGATATTAACCTGCCATTGCATATGTTTTGGAAGGAGATATAAAATGTTTTGGCATGAGCACTGCATGTGCATTCACTTTATAACTTTGTTAAGATTCATATATTGTGTTAGATTATATCTACTAGGCTTTAGCTTACACTATGTGGGAAAAATATTTTCAAGTGCTGCTGACATGTCTCCACCAAGGCAATAACTTTTGGAAGGACTTGGAACAAGAGCTTCATTTTGTGTATTTATTGTATAAGCCAAGGGTTGTAACTGTATTGGATTCAAATCCACTTTTGTTGTAACCAAGTATTGACTTGGAAAAATGTAAGCCCTTAGGGTATTTCTCATCTGTTTAACTTCCATCATATTTCTTTATTATGCAACATATGCTATAGATTCAGGGCTAGGCTTGTAAATGTATACCTGCATGTGTTACTCTTTTGTAAACTTAATTGGACTTAATGGAAAATGATTACTTCATCATTGTTGTATTTATTAATGTTATGGATGGGTTATTGTTTATTTCGGGGACGTTAGAACTTGGTATCAGAGCGTACCAGGTTTGAATAATTTGGGTACGTGGAAAGTGGTTCTTACCACAATGGGTTTATCTCGCTCGATAGAGATATTTGTATGTATGGTATGCTATGTGATAACATGCTTACGTGATTATATGGGTATAAGATTTAATTTCTAAGCTATTGATTGGGTTTATGAGTTTCTAGAAGTCCTGTTAAAAGAGCACTTGATCACTGCTATTTCTAATTGGAACTCTAGCAATGTAGCGGGACGATCATTATCTAGGAACGAAATTCGTATGTGTTTATGTGACAACATGCTTATGCGGAGTGAATTACTATTGTCCATTGCCTTAAGACGCAAGTGAGTCAGCTTCGACACACTTGTAAATGTGCTAATCTCTTGTGTTACCTTCATTAGGATGTTGGGACGTGCGCAGGGTGGTAGGTGTGACAGGTGTGACATAAAGAGAAAGAAAGTTTCAAGACACCAAAGTAGGTACTCACACATATAATAGTATAGATGTAAAAATATTGAATTAGTTAGTTGTCCACGACTTCAAACATATTGTAATGCCCCAAAAATTTCTAACGAAAATTAGGTGCATCAACCAACATTCAGGAAAAAGGATGATAATAATTCTCCAACCTTTACATCCTTGATCATGAAAGTTTGTACAAAATAGTCCCCCATGCGAATTATACATTCAATGATATTAGATATATGAATCTATAGCATGTATAACGTCAAATCCAAAAATGAATAAAAATGCCCTTAAGGGCTTACACATTCTAAGGCTTAAGCCGGTTTCACAAAAATGGTTTCTCGAACTCATATATGAATAGCCAATGCAATAATAGAAATGCCAATGCAATATATATCAAGGCAAAATAATAATATTCCATTAACAATATTTTCCGTACATTTCCTCAAATTCAATCGCAATTCCCATTCTCCTTTCCAATGCAATTTCATCAAATATCACATATGAATATATACATAATATCCAAGTGTAGCAACATTTCCACATTTCATGTGTTCTCAATAATTTTCCATTTCATAACTATGTATGCATATGCATTTAACAATAAATTCAAAATAAAATCCCCAAATCCTCATACACCAAGAAAATTGCCATTTTTGCGAGTAATAATATGAAATTTCCACTCATTCATTCATTTAACACAAGAAAATCCATATATTCTCAACATCTTCCAAACCCCCCCAAATTTCTAGGTTTTTCATCAAAACTAAACATTCCCTCATCCCTTGGGGGAATCTCACCAAAATCATCTCTCTTAAATCAATGTGATTCAAATCTTCCGGAAAATCTTTTAAAGAAAACAAGAGATGAACCCATTTTTCAAAACTACCAATTTCTTAACCCAAAAACCAAATTTTCAATGCCACCAAAGAGGAAATCTCGAAATTAGCTTAAACTTGCAAATATATATATATATATATATAACTCTAAGAAAGTCCCTATCTCAAGTTTTGATGAAGAGATGAGATGAAACCCCAAAATCAATGGTGTAGAAATTCAATCTCTACCGCACAAAGTTAAGCCCTCACTTAGCTCTCCAAAGTTTGTGAAGGATGATGGATCAAAACCCCAATGGATTTGAAGAGATCAAGTGTTTATGGTGTTTGGTGGGTGTTTTTAGAGAGAAGGGAGAGGAAATGATATTTTTAGAGAGAGAGAGAGATGTGTAAAAAGTGAAATGTGCACAGGCCCAAAAGAGAAGAAAAACAAAATTTTCAAACTCAACGTACTCCCGCACGTGCGGCACCCATTCCCGCACGTGCAGAGCATGCTTCCGGCACGTGTGGCACTGATCCCTGCATGTGCGGCACTCTCCCGCACCTCCCTTCTGCACCCGCTTTTATTGCAGTAGCCGACCCTTGATTTCCATGTTTCCCACACGTGCGGCCTCACCTCCCGCACGTGCGGCCCAAGGCCCCGCACGTGTGGCTCTGCCCTCCAGCCTAGAAAATTTCCAGCTCAACACTGGACACTCTGGATCCAACCCCGCACCTTCTGAAACATGAGCAACTTGACACAAAAACTAATAAAAGCAAGGATTTTGAAATAAGTTTCCCAAAACAACAAACCCATGGTTAATCAAAACCTCGCACTAGAACCCGACACTACAATGAGAGTAAACCCAACAAAAATTCGAAGGAGACAAGGCGAATGATGAACTCGGTCATCACAACCTCCCCACCATAAGAAATTTCGTCCCCGAAATTTAAACAACCACCTAAACAAAGACAACAAGCGATTTATAACCACGCAAAATATAATTTTAGATTACAGTATTTATTCTCCACCCAAATTCACCATCATAGTCAAGGCTAGCTTACTAATAATAGTTATCCAAAATAAGCATATGTATGAAATTCTCTAATAAAATTGCAACAGCCTATAAAAATCTCATGCTTGAAACAACAATTTAACAACTTTGATACATTTCCCTCCAACACTAGGGGGTGTTACCAATTAAAACAACTAAGCATGTTCAAACAAATCCGGATACTTGGAACGGACTTCCACCTTTCATTCCCACGTTGCTTCCTCAACCCCATGGTGCCTCCACAACACCTTCACTAACGGTATAGTTTTGCCCCGTAACACTTGCTCTTGAGTATCTAGTATTTGGACCGGTTGCTCTTTGTAAGAGGCATCCTTATCTACCTCTAATTCAATCCAATCTAGTACATGGGAAGGGTCGGGTTCGTACTTCCTAAGCATAGATACATGAAACACATTGTGAACCCCTGAAAGTTGTGGAGGTAAAGCTAACCGGTATGCCACTTCCCCAATTCTCTCAAATATCTCGAAAGGCCCAATAAACCTTGGAGACAATTTACCACTCTTACCAAATCTCATCAAACCCCGTTTTGGTGAGATTTTAAGAAACACATGGTCACCAACTTTGAAAGATAAAGGTCGTCTCCTCTTATCGGCGTAACTCTTTTATCGGCTTTGGGCCGTAGCTAACCTCTTCCAAATGAGAGCAACTTTCTCAGTTGTCTCCCTAACAATTTCTGGGCCCCACAACGGTGCATCACCCACCTCGGCCCAACAAACCGGTAATCTACAAGGTCGGCCATACAAGGCCTCAAATGGCGCCATCTCAATACTAGCTTGGTAGCTATTGTTATAGGCAAATTCAATCAATGGTAAGTGCCTCTCCCAAGACCCCTTGAAATCAAGGACACAAGCTCTAAGCAAGTCCTCCAAAATTTGAATGGTATGCTCCGACTGTCTATTAGTTTGAGGATGATAAGTGATACTAAAGGTCAACTTGTTTCCCAACGCCTCTTGAAGGCTTTCCCACAACCGGGCGGTAAAACGAGGGTCTCTATCCGATGCAATAGTTACAGGAACCCCATGAAGTCGAACTATCTCTCTAATATACAGCTCTGCCAAGTGTTTAACTGAGTCACCGGTGCGCATTGGAATGAAATGTGTAGACTTAGTCAACCTATCAAAAATCACCCAAACGGCATCATTGCCCCGCTGTGTCCTAGGAAGCCCAACTACAAAATCCATGGTAACGTGCTCCCATTTCCACTCGGCTATCGGTAAGGGTTGTAACAAACCCGCTGGTTTTTACGTTGGGCCTTCACTTGTTGACAAGGAAGGCACTTTGATACAAATAAAGCGACGTCCCACTTTATACCCCTCTACCAAAACTGACGACTAAGATCATGATACATTTTGGTGCCTCCCAGACGTACCGCAAGGCGTGAGTGTTGGCACTCTCGAAACACTTCCTGTCTGCAAGATTTTGGTACAAACAAATGGTCTAGATAACGTACACTCAAATCCAAATGAATGTTCAAACATTTCTCTTCCTTCCCATTGGAAATTCTATCATGGGTTGTGTAACAACCCGACCCTCGTATATGCTTGTGATATATGTCCGTCCTCTATTCTGTGCTGTTGAATGCCTAAACTGAAATTGTCCAAGGGAATAAGTTCAAGTAACTATGTTGTAATGCCTTATGAAATGAATTGTATCTATTAAGAACGAACTGTATCTGTTATTACTAGAACGATAAAGTAGGAATTGAAGGCCTTAGCGGCTCAATAAGCTAAAATCGATCATATATTTAGAACCAGCATAATTTTTAGGTAATATTAAGCACTTTTGTGAAATTTCAATTTTCGGATGTGTAAACGATTGATTTTCGTCTCATTCTCTCCATGAGGATATATATGTATGTGACCTTAGCCATTTGACAAATCAAGGAACTCATAACATAACTTTAGATTTGAGAAGTGAAGGGATAGAGAAAGAAGTCCTCAAGAAGGTGAAGATTGGGCTTAAGGTATGTAGATGTTTGTTTAATGTCCATCTATAACCCTTCTTGTCATAAATTATGTGAAGATGCTTCTATGATCTTATTCCTAAGAGTTGGAATTGTGGTGTTGTAAGTTTGAGAAGTAAATGGATAAAATGACCTTACCATGCATGTTTTGATTCAATTTGTAGTCCCTAAGAGAGACCCCACTCTATGTCTTCAATTACCTTGTTTGAATTCAAGTATGTGATATAATTTTATGTTATGAATTGAGATATGAGAACAAGTAGGAATTTTGTGACTTGGAGTGAATTTGAGTTGTGGATTCATGATTGATTTTTACTCAAATGAAATGTGTAATTTGATCCTAGTTCACATGAATTTTTATGCTTTGAGCTTATATATTGGTAATTTAAAGCTTGATTTTGGAGCCCTAAACATGTCTACAAGAGGAAGAAATTATGCAGAAATTTCAGACTTTTGGTGCAGAATCGCCGCACGTGCGGGGCCTAAGGCCGCACATGCGGGAACCTCAGCCGCACGTGCGGGAGTCACTGCCGCACGTGCGGGAAAATGGCAAAAATCTGGCTTTCAACACTGCAAAAAAAGCACGTGCGGGGCCTCAATGCCGCACCTGCGGGAGGTGTGCCGCACGTGCGGGAGATCCTAGCCGCACGTGCGGCTCAAGCCAGAAAAATTGAGATGCTCCGTTTTGCGTGTTGGGTCCTCTAATGTGGTCAAAACCTGCAATTTATATTATTTGAATGTTCGTTAATTGAATCAAAGTAAGTGAATCGAAAATTGATTTAACAAGGATGAAAAGGGACTAATGTGATTTCTTTCATGTGTGTAGGGAACACCTCAAAAGGAAGTGCACCGCCACAACACAGTGAGTAATAGTACTTCAATGTATCCCTACTCAGCATGTATTGTTTATGATGTTGTGACCTTATAGAAAGTATTATCGTACTACATTGATGTTATATCTGGACGTTACGAATGGCACTATCAAACTTGTGTTGGCATGAAATGATTGGTATGAAATGATATGTTTGCCATAAGTGATTTGATACGAAATTGTGAAAATATTGTAAAAGGTTGTGAAGGTATACACACCTTATATGAAAACTTGTGACTAATGGAACGTAACAAGGCAAGTATAAATTTGTGAATCAATGTGGCTTAGAGCCATCTGTGAACCAGTGTGGCTTAGCGCCATTGTGAATCAATGTGGCTTAGGACCATTTGTGAGCTAATGTGGCTAAGAGCCCTAATGTGAAAATATGTGGCCAAGGGCCATTTGTGAACAATGAAATATGAGGCCAAGGGCCGTTTGTGAACAATGAAATGATGAGGCCAAGGGCCGATGTGTGAAATATGAATAGCACTATGATGAGCTTGTGAATTAAACAGAACCAAAGGTTTATGTGATAAATTGTAAATTGTGAATCCAAGGACTCTTTCCGAATGTGTGGAGTTCTTAGGCCAGGGGCCATATTATGACAATTATAAACCGATTACGTTGTCCCAATAAGCCGTACAGAGACAGACTAATTACATGAGTTCAGCATTAAATATGTTTACAAGCATACTAGCACTATTATTCACTGAGCTTGGCTCACCCTATGTTATGTCTGTTTCTGTAGGTAATCAACCAGGAGGTCGATCTTAGCTCGGCATTGTCATGCTTTTGTCAGCCTAGGCACAGCCAAGCCTGGAGTCGGGACCCTACTTTTGTGGAAGTTGTTAGATGTTGACTCACACTTTTGTTATTGGCTTAAGTGATATGTACTTAATGACTTTGTTATACCCCATCTCGGGGTTAGTTCTGTCTATGTCTGTAAATAACTAACTTTTAAATGTATTTTGGCTTTTGATGTACTTGCCCTGTAAAATGTTTTGATCCTGGCATGATTAGTGGCTCAATAGATGTCATACTTTTTAGTTTTCATTAATTATGTTTTATAGCTTCCGGGCAGGCCCCTCTATAGACCCAGGCTACGTGTCATCTTCTGTTCAGGTCATGCCCAAACTTTTAGGGGCAAGTCTGGGGTGTGACAGGTTGACTCCACTTCATGGTCCCCTTGTTGCGCCTCTATGACTTTACTAATCAAGGTAGGTTGAGCACTCAAGGTAAACAAGGTTGCACTCTCACTAGACTCACCCAAGTGCAAATCAAACTTGTCGATATCACCTAGCATAAACCATTCCCGAATGGCCACACTTGCCAAACTACTTACGGACTTCCGACTCAAGGCATCGGCCACTACAATGGCCTTCCTCGGATGATAGTGTAACTCGAAGTCATAATCCTCCATAAATTCCATCCACCTCCGTTGGCGTAAATTCAAGTCTCTTTCGGAAAACAAATACTTTAGGCTCTTGTGATTAGAGAAAACCTCAAACTTCTCGCTATACAAATAATGCCTCCAAATTTTCAAGGTAAAAATTACAGCCGCTAATTCCAAGTCGTGGGTGGGGTAGTTCTTCTCATGAGTTTTCAATTGTTGTGAACCGTAGGCCACAACCTCTGCCCCTTGCATCAAGACACAACCAAGCCCATCCCTAGATGCATCACAATAAATAGTGTAACCCAAGCCTCTTTCCGGGATTATCAAAACTGGTGCGGTGGTCAATCTAATTTTAAGTTCTTGAAATGACTTTTCACAAGCCTCACTCCACACAAATTTAACACCCTTTCTAGTCAACCTAGTCAAAGGCGCAGCTAGTCTAGAGAAGTCTCTTACAAAATGTCGATAATACCCCGCTAATCCCAAGAAATTTCGGATCTCAAAAACATTTTTGGGTTGTCCCCAATCCTGTACAGCATCTATCTTCAAGGAATCTACAGTTACCCTCTCCTTCGACACCACATGACCCAAAAACTTCACCTCGGTGAGCCAGAACTTGCATTTCTCAAATTTGGCATACAACTGGTGCTCCGTAAGCAAATCAAGCACTACTCGCAAGTGTGTCTCATATTCCTCCTTGGAGGTTGAATAAACTAAGATGTCGTCCACAAAGACGACCACAAAACGATCCAAGTATTCTCGAAAAATTCAGTTAATCAAATCCATAAAGGAAGTCGGTGCATTAGTTAACCCAAAAGGCATCACAAGGAATTCATAGTGGCCATAACATGTACGAAAGACCGTTTTCTGGATGTCCCATTCCCACATGTGCGGAGCGTGCTTCCCGCAAGTGCGACATTGATCCCCGCACGTGCGGCACTCTCCCGCACCTACCTTTATTGCAGTGGCCAACCCTGGACCTCTCCTGTTTCCCGCACGTGCGGCCCAAGGCCCCGCATGTGCGGCTCTGCCCTCCAGCCCATAAAATTTCCACCTCAACACCAGACACTCCGGATCCAACCCCTCACCTTCTGAAACATGAGCAACTTGACACAGAAACTAATAAAAGCAAGGATTTTGAAATAAGTTTCCAAAAACAACAAACCCATGGTTAATCAAAACCTCACACTAGAACCCGACACTACAATGGGAGTAAACCCAACAAAAATTCAAAGGAGACAAGGCGAATGATGAACCTGGTCATCACACATATTCAATCCATCAATTTAATAAATACTTTCCAATTTGTAGATTAATAAAAATACAAACAAAAAAATAATAATAATAAAGAGTTTACTAACTTAAATTATAGAGATGATAAGGTTAATAATTTATTATACTTATTAATTAAATTATTAGATTGTATATATATTATAAATATAATATATGTTGAATCGGTCAGTTTTTTTTTTAGTTTGGTGCATAAGATGCTTGAATCGATACGAACTTAAAATAAAAAAAAAACCTAATTAAAAAATTGCACAGATCGATTCTTATTAAAAAAACAAACCAAATATAGCCGTTGCAGTTTGTTTCAATCGGTTTGGTCAATTTGTTTTGGTTTTTCTTACCTTCATAGCTAGTCCTACTATTAGCTAAAAATAGAAAAGTGCTGGAGCAACTTGAGTAGCTTGGATTGTTGACTCAAGAGTAGTTCAGGTTTGATTTATTGAAATGTCTAGTATATTTGAAAGCTGGATTTTATTGTCAAACAATTATTGGTTTCAATATAAAATTGAAAAGTCAAATCATAAAAGTAAGAATTTGCCATGGTGACCTCATTATAGAAGCTTATAGTAAATTCTAACACTACTAGCAATGGATAGTCAAAACCTTCCTCAATTATAACTACTTGAACTTGTGCAAAATTATGAATTAAATGTTCAGCCTACTGATTCAATTTTTTTATGCTAAATTGCTTTGTTTATTTCCTCGTGTGATTTATGTGTGGTTGTCATTTATATAACTCGGTATAATCATCGAACTTCAAATTATTTTTTAATTACAATAAATATATTTTTGATTTTTTTTAATATAAAATTTGTCTTATTCACCTAACTTTAATTAAATTGGAATAGTTAGACATGGACAAGAGTTGGATTGCACTATGTAGCACAGTTGATGGAAGGATAAGTCAACCATATTATGATGGGTAATATCATTTCTTCGTTTTGCAATGGTGGTTATTGATCGAGATGGTAAAATTTTGTGCTCTTGTCGAAAGTGTGTAAATGTTGTTCGACAAAATTTTCAAATTGTTCAAATTCATTTGTTGTAACATGGGATTATTCCAACTTACACTATCTGGCACATGCATGGGGAACGAATCAAATGAGGCTCACCATCATGATATACCCGTTGAGGGCAATGAGGTTTTGGGAGGTATTGATGCCTTAGTAGAAGATCAAATAAGAGGGGAATCAACTAATACAACCCAGGAGGAGCATGTTCGTACTTTTGATAAATTGTTGAATGATGCCAAATGTGAGGTGTACCTAGGTTGCACAAATTACACTTTGTTAAAGTTTGTCACCAAGATACTTAATGTGAAGGTGACAAACCATTGGAGTAATAAGTCAGTTGACATGATGCTAGAGTTTTTAACAAAACTTTTATCGATGGATAATTTGGTTCCAAAGTCAACTTATGAAGCTAAAAAAATACTATGTGAATTGGGTTTGTCATACGAGCTCATTGATGCTTGTGTAAACGATTGCGTGCTCTTTTGGAAGGAGAATGCAACATTAGATAAATGTCCAAATTGTAAGGCTTCTAGATACAAGACAAATCATGGTAAAGGTAAGAAGATCTCTTGTAAGGTCCTTCGATACTTCCCGTTAACACTGAGGTTGAAAAGGTTGTACATGTTAAGGAAGAGAGCCGAGGATATGAAATGGTTTAAGGAAAAACGTCTAGATGACGGTGTATTGAGGCATCCTATAGATAGTAATGAGTGGAAGGAATTCGATTCATAACATCCTAAATTCGCCTTGGAGCCTCGAAATGTGAGGCTAGGGTTGGCTACTAATGGGTTCAACCCTTTCAGAAATATGAATAACTTATATAGTTTGTGGCCTATCGTACTCATTCCGCACAACTTGCTACCATGATTGGCTATGAAGGATCCATTTTTCATGTTGTCATTACTTATTCCTGATGAATCATAACCAAGAATTGATGTTGATTCCTACATGAGACCTTTAGTGGATGAATTGAATGAATTGTGGAAAAATGGTACATTAACCTATGATGCCTTAACTGGTGAGGCTTTTTGCATGTGTGCAGCTTTGTTGTGTACAATACATGATTGGCCCGTATTTGGTGACATGTCTGGATGGCGAACAAAGGGTCACTATTTTTGTTACACTTACAATGATGAACCATATTTTGAATCTTTAAGAAGTAAGACTACATACACTAACCATCGATGCTACTTGCTTGAAGACCACCCAGAAAGGCGAAAGAGTAGAGCACATAATGGCAAGCATGAAAAACGAAAGAGATCTTTGATGATACTGATAGAAAAGATTAAAGAACAATTGGACAGCGTGACGGGTGCCACATATGGAAAGCATCCAAGCAACAAGAAAAGACCTTGCCAGAACTCAAATTGGACAAAGATAAGCATCTTGTATGAGCTACCTTATTCGAAGAAAAAGAGGCTTTGACATAACATTGATGTCATGCATGTAGAGAAGAACTTTAGTGAAAATGTTTTTGGAACTATGTTGGGAATTGATGAGAAGAACAAGGATATAGATAAGGCACGAATGGATTTGTAAGATATGAATATAAGGAAAGAATTGTGGTTGACACAAAATCCCGATGGATCATATGTCAAGCCTCAAGCCAGCTTCTCACTAACCCCTAAAGAGAGAGAGGGTTTCTTTAAATTCTTGAAATCAGTCAAGTATCCAGATGGATATGCGGAAAACATTTGTAGATCAGTGAATGCAAAAAATGGGAGATTAACAGGATTGAAAAGCCATGATTGCCATGTACTTATATAACAGATTCTTTCTATTGGGATGCGTGGTTACGTAGATAAAGAGATCAGCACAGCACTTTTGGAGTTAGGTAGCTTCTTCCAAGATCTATGCTCAAGGACACTGAAACAAAGTGAAATGGAGAAATTAGAGGAATGCATAGTACTCATACTATGTAAGTTTGAAAAGATCTTTGCTCCAGCCTTCTTCAATGTGATGGTTCATTTGGCCATTCACTTGCCACATGAGACTATTCTCGGTGGACTTGTGCAATATCGGTGGATGTACCTAATTGAAAGGTAATTTCTAAAATTGTACTTTGAAATGAAAGCTATAGATTATGTTTTATGGCTAACCATATTCCTAATTGGTTATCTCTTCAAGGTTTCTCGGAGCTTTAAAAAAGTTTGTCACCAACCGAGCTCGACTAGAAGGTTCTATTGCAGAGGCTTACATTGTTAAGGAGTGCATTACTTTTTGCTCAATGTATCTTGAAGGGATTGAAATTGTACACAATCGAGATGCACGAAATGAAGATTATGGAGTCCATCTTCAAGGTTTGACAATATTCACCGAAATTGCCCATCTTGTTGGCCAAATCAGAAAGCATGTTGAGATGTCATAGGAACTTCGTGATATTGCTCATTGGTTCTTATTGTACAATAGCCCTGAGATAGAGAAGTATCTTCAATACGTGTTTCTTATAATTATATATATTTTAACATTTTTCATGTTATTAGTCATTAATAATAGTAATATTTCACTTATTAACCAAAACTATTTGAGTAAGGAACACAATAATTTGTTACAAATTTTCACTAGACAAGATATAACTCAGATATAGCAGTAGGAATTTCTGAAGTGGTTCAAAGAATATGTAAGTCATTTTTAATTTTGACAATTGCCCATACACTATTAGGCTTGTATAAAATTCAAACATTACTAACATAAGTCAAGTGTTGCACATTGCATGTGTATGTAGATAAATAGATTAAGAGTTGATGTTGCACATAAACAAAGTTGAAGTGGTGACTTGGACAATTTGGTTGGATGTTTACGCCAGGTGGTTTATGCTAAATGAATGACTCTGACTTCTACTAGTCTCATACATTGGGTTGGGCATATTTATTCAGGAGATATAGATATATATATATATATATATATATATATATATATAAACAAGGGAGAAAGTTGTTCAATATTTCATAAATCAATTATGTTCCTCTCAAAATTAAACACAACATTGGGCTGGGGTACATTTGAGTTGTTTGAACGTACCAAGCTCAATAGTAGCATCCTTATAGCTGCTCTTCTTTCCTGGGATACTCCCACAGAACAAACATACTCTCTTGAATTTTGATTCCTTTATTTCATTCTCTTTCTCTCTCCATCACCCTCTCTACACTTGGGAGCAATATGCAAATATCCATTGCCCCAATATGCCTACATCTTTTCTAGATCAAGAGCTGATGTTGAGTGGATGTTGCTGCGTAGCTGCTGCTACTGCTGTTTGTGAAAGGTTTTTCTTGGGTTTAATCTCTAGTTTTGCTTGCTTTTTCTCTCTTGAAGGTTGTGCAAGTGTATTTTTGTGTTGTTTTTTTGCTAGACTTTAGCATTCACAGGTGGAAACATGTCAACGAAGAAGTTATGACACCTATGTTTCAGCGTCTAATGGTAAAAATATTACATAATTGATTGAATTCATGTAATACAATAAATTATGAATTACAATATTTGTGGGTGTTACTAGGATCAATTTGAGATGCAAGGTGAATCCACGGATGTTAACAAAGCGGTGGCAAAAAAGCATGGACAAGGCTTGAGCACCCACACCTACAGACTACGGAAAAAATACCCGAACCTTAAGAGTGCTAAGGGAGAGGAGTATGCCAGAAGCCATCCACCACCAAAATGTGACCTCCACAAATTGAAAAACTTGATTGATAGGAAGTGGAATGATAGCAGTAGGCTGGTAAACTTTTTTTATGTTTATTTATTGTTGACAATTACCCTATGTCTTCCTAATATATTTATTTTTCTATTGGAACTTGCTTATTGTAGAAGCAATCAATAGCTAACATTGACAATAGAAGACAATTGAAGATGAAGCATAGATGTGGGTGTAGACACCCCATTTTTGACCATCCTTAAGACTTCGGCGCCACTGATTGTTTACTCGATAGTGCAGGTTATACAATGCAAAGGTTCGATTTCGTCGGCAAGGAGAGAGTCAAATCCAAACCTCACACCCCATTTTGGACCAAAGCCTTTTGACCAAAATGAGATTTTAGACCTTAAAATCCTCTCTTTCAAAATATTTTTGAAAATGCTTCTACGATGTTCCAAGGCTCGCATTTTGTTATATGTTGCGCTTTTCGGTAAATCGAGCAAGGATAAAGTGGAAATGAATGAAAGAGAGGTGAACTCTTTGAAAAAAATCTTTAAAACATCTTTTTTAGAGGTTTGGAGTTGAAGAAAAGAAGAGGAGAGGGAAGAAACCAAGTTGGGAGAGAAGATGGGCATGAACCGTTAAGAGAGAGAGCCGGGCAGCCTTCACTAAATCGGGTTTGTCCATTTGTACACTTGAATTTCAACTATGAAGCCACCATCGTTGGAAAGAGGACTTCTGGGGCTTCATTTTACACTCAAGAATCTCCTAAAGCTGAGTCCGGATGAGGGAGATATGGTTGGTTGAAGTTGGGCATCAATCCGATTGAGCTGGAAATGAGAAACCTTCACTAAAATAGGTATAAATTTTTGTACAGTTAGAATTTTGATGTGAGGCTGCACCATTGGAAATTTTACTTCCCGGGCTTCAATTTAGACACAAGAATGACCTGAAAAGGAATCCAGATGAAGGAGTTATGCCTGTTTGAAATTGGGCTGCTGATTTTTGGTGGCCGACTGGCCGCCATCAGTGGACGACCGACCACCACAAGTGGACGACCGGCCACCTAAAGTGGCCGACCGCCATTTTTTCCCTTTTTTGCCTTGTTGGCCCCCTTTTGGCACTTGTCGGCCACTTGTTCCCCTCACCGGCTACTTGAAGTGGACCACCTGCTAGAGAAGGTGGCCGACCGGCCACCTAAAGTGGCCGACGGCCATTTTTCTGCTTTTTCAGATATTTCATGTGCCAGCTGTTGGTCACTGAAAGCCTCCACCATACACGTGTACGGATGGATTCAAGCAAGCTTTGGCTTGCATTTTCTATATAAGGGGAGGCCTCTCCCCCATTTTTGGGGTTTAGAAATTTTGTGAGCAAAAATTCTCCTTCTCTCTCTAGAATTCTCTCTCTTTGTCTCTCTCTCTCCCTATATTTTGTGCTTGAAAGTGAGTTTTCTCTTCATATTTGCAAAGAGACCCTTGATCAAATATCTCTATCTTGGAGCTAAAGTTCCTTAAGGCTTGTTTGGAGCTCCGAAGCTGGTTTTGGCTCAGAAAAGTTCCTGTTTTGTAGCTGTGCTTCAAGGGTAAGGACTTATCCCTTTTAAACTTTGCTTCAGCTACTTGTTTGACCACATTTGCATGCTACTTTAAGGCTGGTTTTAACTTCTAAAAAACTCTTTTTTTGAGGTTTTAAAATGGTAGTTTAAGCCTTGTTTGGTTAGGGGGTGGTATCCTCCCTTTGCTCTTTGGCTTGTAAAGCCTTTCGAGCCATCTTTCAAAGCTTTTGAAATACCCTTTTCTTGGCCTTAAAACCATTGAAATCTAGGAGAATTTCAGTGGCAAGAATTGTGTTTTGAGGTCCAAAATAGGAGGGGGTGGCCTCCCCTTTTTGTGTCTTGTTTGCATGAGTAGATGGCCTAAGAAGTTAGCATGCTTTTCTACTCTTTTGTAGCCTAGTTCAAGCATGTTTTTGGCTTTGTTTTGACCTGCTTCAACTCTATTTTTGGTTGGCTAGAACACTTCTTGCTTGCTTTTTGTACTTGTAGTGCAATCATGCTTACTAGCCTAGCATACTTGATGATTTAGCCTATCATTCTAGCTTGTGTTGGTTTGATTTCAGTATGTTTTTGCCACTGATTTAGCATGCTTTAACTCTATTTTGAGTGGTATTGGTCATATGTGCTTTGCTTTGTATAGCTATAGTGCAATTGGTCTTCACTAGCTTTGTGATTCAAGGCTCCTAACATGCTTTGCTTGTGATGTTTGCATGCCATAGTATCATTTAGCATATGATTTTAGAGCATATACCTCTGTCACACTCTCGCATATATCACTATTTAATCGCTTTTGAGAGTTATGCCTTATGCCTTGATCGTGAGCCATTTTGTGCGCATGATTTTCTTGCCTTTTAAGCTTCAATTTCAGCATGTTTTAGCCATTGATTTGGCATGTTTTAGGTCTGTCCATAGCTGGTTTGGTCATTTAAGCATTGTAATGCATGCCTCTAGTGTAATGCTTGTCACTAGTCACCATGCCTTTGGCCCTTAACATGTTGTGCATGCGTTGCTTGCATAGTTTAGTGTCTTTGTCATGCCATATCAGCACTAAATATCTGCCATCTCCCTCCATTCTTCATCTTTCAATTTGCTTTTGAAAGTGGTCTTGAGCCCCTTGTTGGCTTGAGCATGAAATTGAGGTATTCATGCCTAATGGTTTTAATCCTCTCTTGAGAGTTTCTACTAACCAACAGCATGAGACCTCTTTCATGCTCATGACACTTGTGGCTTAGGCCATCTTTCCAATTAGAGGACTTTTACATTGGACTTAACCGCTTAAAGGACTAATTGGTAAGTTAAAATGTGTAAACAAGAATTGAACCAAGTAAAACTTGTACAAGATAAGCATGTGTGTTGCATTGCATGTGTTTGGATCGGACGTTAATCCGAACACGAGAAATGCGAGATGTTTCATACTCAAAGTGATGAAACATGTCGGATTTCTTGGTTACCAACACCCTTAATCATGCATGATAGGGTGGAGTTTCTTTGTGTATTGTTTGTGCATTCACTAAGCTTGTACAAGCTTGGTCCTTTGGCCATCATGCATTGAGATGCTTGATTGGTAGCTTGAGTGCCAAGCGCCACACTCCTTTGAGCTTGAGAAATGATGAGGAGAGTGGCGGTGCATATATTCCTGCAAAATGCCTTGCTTTGCCTCTATTGTTCTCTGTTGCAGCAAAATAAAGGACTGACCGACCGACCACCTAAGGTAGCCGACCGAGCAGTGGTGGTAGCCGTACGACCAATGGTGGTGGTCGACAGCCACTTCCTGTGGCCGACCGGCCAGAAAAGAAAAGTTGTGCAAAGTGTTCTCGTTTTGGAGAAATAGCAGTCTGGAATGTTGGTTCGATGTTTAGCAATCAGGGGGAGCGTAAACAGAGGCAACCAATGGCAAGGCGATGGATTTTCGGGAGGATGCCAACCGAGCTTGCATGCCTTCCTCACCCACGAGGCCATTTAGTTGATTAGAATTATAGCTAATTTATACATGTTTTGTAAATTATTTAGCTTAATTCATTCTGTATTTTAATTAGCTTAGCATAGCTAGTTATTCGATTGTGTTGTAATAATTAATTAGCTAGAATAGTTAATTAGTTGGTTTGTAATAATTAGCTTAGCTTAGCGTAGCGTAGCTTAGCTTATTCATTCGGACCCTCCTTCCAGAGGGCACAATGTTGTAATAAGGGTGCGTGTGTCTGCGCATGTCTTCCAACCCCACTTATTTCTCCCTTTTACTTAACCGCTTTCGATGGTTAGTTTAGGGTCATGTTTTGATTAGGATATCTTATACTCGTATGCATGCATCATTCATTTGTTTTGCATACACCGAGGCTCGGCACATAATTCAAACTGCATCATATTTCAATACCTATTTGAATACGTGTTTCAAAGCATGTTATCAAATTGTTGCATTCATATGCCATTTTAGATAGCTGAGCCTATTTCATTGCATTATTTGCATGCGTTGCATTAGGCATCTTGTATAGTTAGGATCATGCATGATTTTCTAACTAGCTTTTGTTTTGGCTCGGAGTACACTGTAAGTTTTACGCTTTAGCATACTTGCATGAGTGTGAGTGTTGCCATGTTTAGCATGCTTGCCATGAGGCTATGTGCTTAAAGGATTAACTGCATGAATGCTTGTGGATGAAGGCTTTGTTGCTTGAATTGGGACAATTCGACAAATGTATGTTTTAAGCCCACTTTGCGAAATGGCAAATCATGTTTTAAAGCCCATCATGTTTGGTGGCAAATCTACGCTTTAGCCCACTTGAGAGTGGCATTTTCTAACTATTTTTGAAAACAAACATGAGTTGAATTTGTTCGAAATCTTGCGACTTAGTCTATACTTGTATGCTGTGCGCATCACATAGTAAGTTAGCTAATAATCAAAACAAGAACACATGTGTTTTTAAAACAACATATCATGCTTAGTAGAGGTCGATCCTTTGATCGGGCGAGCTTGATCGGGCGAGCGGGGGTGCTCATTTTAGGGCCTTCCCCTCTTGTACCCAAGTTTCCGAACCGAGGCAACTTTGGTGATGATGGACATGTGGCCTTTGGCACGAGTCAGGATTTTCTAAATTTCTCAAAAATAATATATTTAGGTGGTGACTCTGTAATCTGGCAAAACAGTACATGCTTGACGCTTTTTCATTCAAAATTGATTTTCCAAAACCAATTGCCAGATTTGGACTCTTTGGTGTTTGTCAATCTCACATTGCACTTTGTGAGATTAGATTCAGAATCGTGACAGGAGTCCGAACTGTAGGACGTCCAATTCGCGCCCTCTCCGAAAGGAGGGCACTCAAAGAAAGTTGAGTCCACAGTTTCTAGCGACTCTGCTGGGGATTTAGAGAACTTGACTCGAACTCATGATATGTTGTTTTATCTACATTTATGTGTTTCTTTGCATTGCATTTGCATAGGTGCGCCTAAGTCACAGTGTTTGCCATCTGCTATTCCTGAACGGTCTGCCGGAGGCTTGCTTAGAAAAGCGTGCCATAAGGCTGACCGGTTGCGGCTCTGCCACGATGGGAACACAAACCTTGGATCTGGATCACCGCCGTACCGTTTGATCCACCTTTCGCTTCTCGGTGTTAGGTGCGAGAGGTATATTAGGTGGTCTTGCTGAGGCACCCTTTTTGACCACTTGACCTAATTGCATATCAGAAGTCATAGAGACTATTCCAAACTAGGACAGGTTGCTCACCCGAATGCAGGATTGTATGAAACCGCATGCGTGCGTAGTGAACCCCTAGTTCCTGACGAAAATAGAACAGGGAAACCCTCCCCACTATAGGGGTGTTTTGGCTCCCACTTGCTTGATGTGTGCTGTTAGGGTGTGTCTCTACAGGGAATGTATGTATCAGTTGCAAGTCTGAGTATCAGTTTGAGGATATCAATTTTCGGGCAGAATTTTGGAGCAGAATTCAGTAAAGAGTACAGTCATTCAGCTATGCTCATATCATGTTCTAGTGAAATCAGGCTGAGATGCTGTTTGTTTTCTCTTTTGCAAGGTAATCTTGGAACTATAGCTTCAGAAGGCTCCGATATCCCCCAAGTACATTGGACTTGTGTTGATAGATTTTGTCAGGACAGAGATTGAGTTCAAGGGCAACCAATGTTCCTTCGCTGAGGTAAGGCAAAGAAGGGCCAGTTAGGGCTCATTGGTTCAACTGATTCAACAGTCACCAGTCACATCACCTTTGTTCGACTTAGTAGATTGTGATGGCACAGGGTTCGGAAGAAGTTGTGGCCATGATAGAGGCATTAAACCAGGGAATTGCCATGCAGGGTGAGACCAATGCCGAAATGCAACGCCCATCTGGGGCACCTACCACACATCCACTCTCGGAACCCCAATCATCTCAAACCCAGGAACCCATTACTTCTGAGCTGATGAGAATGATTGAAGATCTTCAGAGAACAGTGGTAAATCTAGCCTTTGGAATTTTGGCTCCGTCATCGACCACATCACATGCCAGAAAAGGCTCTCCAATCTTGGGGCAAGCTGCAATTGAAAATGGACAACCTAAAGCTATCCTAGGTCTGGGCAATGACATGTCGACAACAACTAGGCTCTGCTCTGATATAGCGACCCAATCCCTTGGTAAAGAGAAGGCAAATGGTAAGAACAAGGTAGGGGCATGCATTGGTCCCTATGAACACCTTCAGTGGGCTGTTAAGGCTTTGAAGGCTGAAAGACTGAACAAACAACAAGTGCTTGCAGTGGTTGCAAAAACTGTGGATGACACTTTTGTTGCTCAAGTTGGAGGCATTTCAAAACAAGGGGCAAGCCAGAAAAAAGGATGTCGTACCGGAAACGCCCCTTTCAGCTCCAATCCTACACTCGGAAGAGATCAGCAAACCTAGTCAGCACCTGTCAACCCCTTTGTTGGTACATCCATAACTCTACAAACCTCGAGTCATCAACCCCGAGGCCAGAGGGTCTTCACCCCGCTTTACATGCCTCTATCCAAAGCCGTAAGGGTCCTGATCGGAAAGGGGCATCTCAAGCCCCTGGAGCCACGACCATTACCAAATAACCTCCCTCCCTCACACAACCCGGCCAAGTACTGCGCCTTCCATCAACAAACCGGCCATGACACCGACCTTTGTTTTCGTCTTCGCCACGAAATACAAGATCTGATTGATAACGAGGTCATCGTCGCACCAGGTCCTGCAAAGTCTATTGGCACGAAATCGATGAACTTGGGGGATAATGTGATTATGTGATCGGGGGATGAACCACCTGTGGATGTCACGTATTGTTTTGAGCATTTGCGAATGCTGGTTATTTTACTTTCTGACTTGGGTATTGGGTCAATTTTGTTGTGTTGTATTGAGTCTGTCTTGTTATATCGAGTCAGTCTTGTTGTGTTAGAGTCGGGTGATTTTGGGGGTGTTACCTCGGACATCACTATCTTGTTTTGTATTTGTCTTTTACACCCTTTCTTTTGAGTTTGTTTCTGTCATTGAAGCCAGTTGTGCCAGAAGTTCTGAATGAAATGGTAGAGATTTTCATATACTTTTCTATGCCTTGAAATCATTGCATTGACCTAAGTTTTTCAAAACTTTTTCAAACACTGTGATGAAAACAAAGAGGGAGGAATTCCTCAGGATTTGTAAAAATTTGATCAACTGAGAGAAAGAGAGGCATGCTAAGGCCTTAATGAATGAAGTCATGTTTGTTAATGTGAGTACTGAAAATGATCCTAGCTTGATCCAGATTGGTTCTACATTGTCTTCGACGCTAAACGACTAGTTGCTTTCTTAAAAGATTTCAAAAATGCTTTGCGTGGTCCTGCCAAGACCTGTGTGGAGTCGCTCTTGAGATTGTGCAACATAGGATCATTCTCAGCCTCGAGACTCGTCCCCTTTTGCTTTCAAACCTTGAACCTTGACTCAGAATGTTCAAGCAAACAATCACAATATGAGGCTTGTATGGCCGAATCAGAAGCAACCTTTGAACTAGGGGCAAGAAGGGCAGATCAAGAAGTTCAGATGTCATCAAAGGAAGCTTGCAAAGCTGGGTGAGAAGTAGCCCTTAAACTAGGGGCAAAAATGTCAGATGTGCTCAAAGATTCAAAAGATGAGTCATTCCGCAAACCAATGAAGACTGGCAAGAAAGCCAAATTCCAGTAATTGGAAGAAGAAAATTTATTGTTAAAGGACAATCGAGTTCCTATCCACAACACTAAGGGCAAATTCAGGCCCGGTTGGATGGACTCCTACATCATCAGCGAACAGCAACCATTCTCCTAGATTCAGATGGCTTCGAGATCTCAAAATCGATCAACATGGACAAGTTACACTTTTTTTATGCTTGAGAGGCTCATTGTGCCGAAAACTCAGAAGGGCGACCCAGGCAAAAGTTAGAGCAGAGAAAAAAAAAAAGAAATGAAGAAAACGAAAAAATGAAAAGAAAAAGAAAAGAAGAAAAAAATGAAAGAAGAAAAAGAAGAGACAAGAAAAGAAGAACAAATGAAAAGAAAATAAAAACAGAGCTCGCAAGGTTGAAAACCCAAAAGGGCGACCTTTGCAAAAGTTAGAGCACAAAAGGAGAGTGCCAACACCCGAGTGAACCTCAACCCGGAACTACATCAAGACTGATTCCCATGTTTGGGATATGTAGGCAACTTCATCCTAAAGTTCAGCCCCAATCATTTTCAGCCTGCTTGGCTCATTCTTGTTGATTGGTTTATCCTTGTTCAAACTCGGCTATCTTATCCATGTGTAAATTGGCTCAGCTTCATTCAAAATCGGACTGTCTTATTCCGTTGGAAGATTCAGCTACAAGACAAATCAAGTTCAGATCTGAGGTTGTGCATCTCAAGAGTAGATTCTATGTTGGTCGAGCACCGGCCATTTGCAAACAGTTTTGAGGATTTTTAATGAGGTTGACTAATTTCCTCAAAAACTGTTCCATTTTCTTTTCCCAAAACTAGATCATTTCTTGGACCTAAAAAAAGAAAATTTTCAGTACTCACAACTTGACTTGCATGATTTCGAATCAAAAAATTGAACAAGCATGTTAGTCTAACTCTCATGTTGATCAAAATTGTTTTAACAGAAAGCAAAAGCAAAAAATGGTCAAAATGATGAACTAGGGGCACGGTTAAGTCGGGTTTTCTGTCTTTCCCCACTGTCAACATACTTGCCAGAAAGGGCAACATACTTGCCGGAAAGGGCACCATATTCGCCAAAAAAAGCACAACAGAAGCTAACAAGCAAAGGGTCGAAAGCTCTCTCATCCTCCAAGTAGCGAGGTATCAAGACAAGTGCGAAACACGAACTGGAAATGGAGCTGGATATTCGTTTCCCTCATCTGGGACGATCGTGCTCAAATTGGCGTCTGACCCGAAATGGGGACGTAGAAAACGCAATGTGTGGAACCAATCAATTGAATACCTGGCCGGTGGGACATGTTGTAGTTCATCTCGGTCAAGTTAAGCCATGGGCATCATCAACCGATGACAGTTGCAGATCTGCCGCACATCCAGTTGTAGCGTAACCCCTCTGTGAGAAAGCTCACTAGTTGTGAGCGAAAGAATGAGAATATAGTAGAATACTAGGGGCAAGAGCCCACAACTTCCTGCTTATCCATCAACCACCCAGAGGAGGGATAAAAAATAAGAGATTGAAGAATAGAGAGATGCGCGCTTAGAAAAAAAGTGAGAAAAGGGTTTTTAAGAGAAAAAGAGATTGAGTGCCATAGTGATGTGAGGATCACAAATGAGAATGAGTGGGAAACAATACCCGGAGAAGCTATGGGCTCCCCGTAAACTGAGAGGTCTCTCACCATTGGAACACATTCGAGTGTTGTGTTTGTTGTTTTTGTTTGTCTTGATTCTTGTTTTGAGTCATTTCGAGTTTTAATAGATGTGTTCAGGTTGTTTTACCTTTGTTTTCCTTTGTTGAGTCATTTTTGACTGTGGTCAGTCATAGGCTCAATACCCAGTTAAGGACTTGCTTCCGAAACACAATTTCAAAAAAAAAAAAAATCATTTTATGCTCAGAGTGTTGTGCCATTCTCCACATATGTGCAAAATAGGATATCTTTCTTTCATAAACTGTAGGGTTCCACCCAGGTCATGTGAGAACAATAGAACAAGGACCTATTTGAAGCTATATAGGTTCCAAACTACAAAGCAAAAGAAAAAAGGGAAAATTTGGAACATCTGGGTTTGTTCCAACTTCAGCAATTTCCAAGATTGCATTCCGGATGTACCTCCTCAGGCCATGTCAATGCTCCGAAGTACGAGTGTACCTCTACCTCAAGCTCAAGATCAAGCCTACTTCAAGCCAGAATGGCGATCAGAAGTGTTCTCCCTAAGTACCATTCTCTGCCAGAGGCATCTTGGTTGTGTTTGCAATGAGTTCCTAGGAGACCAACTGCGACGGTGGAAACTAGAGTTCGAATGGCCGATGCCTAGAACGCAAAGGTTTGGAATTTCCGAGACTAAAGTTGACCAGGAGCAAGAATCCTCAATACCAAATCTGAGAGGAGGGGAAAAATCCAACATTCCTAACAGCCTCTGCACCTCCTCCTCTTCCCAAGCTAATAGATTCCTTCTAAATTGAAGCTGCCACCCAGCTGAGATACTCTTCTTTGCACTAATTTGCTGCAAAGACTCCTCCTTCTCTGTTGATAAACTAAATAGTCTAGGAAATTCATCTAAGCCCAACTTTATTGATGCTTACTTTATGAGACAATTCTCATTTACAACTCAATAGTTTTTACTTATTATTTTTGTATTGGAATCTTTTCACTTGATAGAATACAAAACCACTCAGATCTATCTCAACCAGCGATTGAGTCACACTTTAATTTTAATTCAAATTACCGAAAAACTATTATCTCCAACACTACCTAGAGTGAGAACCGACCATCCATTTGAAAGTTAATGTTGTAAACCTCCACGAGGGCTACGTTATACCGTTTTGGATTTTCGTTTCATCAACTTTGGTCAACTATGACTTCTCTCCTCTCTCTCTCTCTCTCTCTCAAAGATGGGGTTTGCTTCTTTTTCTTTATATGTTGTTATACTTTTTGGTTAATTTATTTTACATATATTATTGTCTACCATGTTAGTGTTTGATTGTAGTTGTGTTTACTCAAGTTGTTCATGTTCTATACCTTTTTCATGCAATTGGTAGTAGATTGGTAGCTATTAAAATTCCCGGCAATACCTGAATTATTATATGTGTACAGGCCTGGTCCTGAGATTTTCGGAGTCCAAAGTCAATAATCAATTAATAAATTTCTGGGCCCCTTCATATTTTTTTTTTCATTGAATGAATTTTTTTTTTGAAAGTAAATGGCAAAAGATTTGTGTCAAAATCACAAAAAATACTTAGCATTACATTACAATAACTAATAAGTATCGCTTGATCCTCACTTTTTTTGTACTTTTAGAAGCAAATAAATCAATCATATTTGCATAATCTAATTTTTTTGCATAATCTAATTTTTTTGCAAAATCATTTTCAATGAATAACAATGCTAATTATTTTAAATAGGCGATTCAATTTTTTTAATAGATTAATTTATTTTAAGTTAATTTGGGTCTTCCTTAATTTTTTTTGGGCTTAATATATTAGACTAAACTATAATAAGAGAGACCCCCTTTTTTGGGTTTATTTTCAATGGATAACATTGCTAATTTTTTTGAATGGTTTTTCAATTTTTTAATGGGTCAATTTATTTTAAGTTAATTTAGGTCTTTTTAAATTTTTTAAGACTTAAAATATACCTAATATATTACACTAAATTATAAGAGAAGGGGACCCCTTTTTTAAATCTATTTTGAAGGGCCCTAACCCATGGCCTTGTGACCTATGCCTCAGGGCCGGCCCTGTATGTGTGAGCAATAAGTCTTTATTTTTCTTGAGCTATCATAGTCCAATGCAAAGCACAATAATATATATTAAAATAGGTGAAAAATGCCGGTTGTTATAATATTTTAATATTAAAATATCAATATTTAAAATATATATCTTATACATTTAATGCTTTAAAATATGTAGAATCGTGTAGAAAAAGAATGATTTATACAACAGATTTTATTTGATGAAATTTAAACTTAATTTGATTTGACAAATATGTAGTAAAAAAAAAATTTATAGGGGAACGTGGTGTTGGAATAATCTTCTGTGTAAATAAAATAAATTGAAATAATTCAAACAAAATAAAATAAAACTTACAGAATTTATTTTGTTGAATCGAATCAATAATTAAAGACCAAGTCGAGTATGTGACACTCTGTCCTTAAGACAGATTCGCCCCGCTACGGTGCATACGGTTGAGTGGCATCTATCTCCCAAGATACAATGATCTTCACAAACTTGTAGTAGCACTTCACACAAATTTGTACGGCGAACTAGAACCTTGTGTTCTAACTCTCTGAATTTTATTCTAAAACTAAAATGAAGAATAATGCACAAAATAAATACTGGACAGCAAAGAGACAATTTGCAGATTAATTTTCGGATCTAAATACACTACTGGAATGTTAATTTGCAGATTGATCTTCGGATTTAAATACACTACTGGAATGTTGGTATTTATAGGCAACTAAAATTGACCCGAACTGAATTTGTCTAGAAGTGAATAGGTGTAAACTGTTTCAAACAGATTCACAGCCAGATTTACATACCTGAATTTGTCTGGAAAATAGTTTGGAACTGCTGGATAGTTACGGAAGTTAATACCTGTTTGAAAATTGAATCTGTTTTGTCATGGACTGAATAAGGAATGTAACGCCCTCAAAATAAACCCATAATATCATACAGTCAAGTTACAGGAAAGAGATATTATATTACAATCATCAAAGTATCCTTACAAAATGTATCACACTTTGACAACAAAAGTAACTGCCATATTGGCTTACAACTTTCCAAGTCAACACTTGGTTACAGAAAGAGAGTACTAAAACTCAAATACATATTAAGCCCTTGGCTTGAATTTACATGAAATACATCCAAAGAAAACAAAACAACAAAATAGTGTGTCTGCCTCTAGCCTCCCAAGCTATGTTCTTGGAGGTGGCATATCATCGGTACCTGAAAATGAAGTCCCATATAGGGTGAGCCACAGCCTAGTAGAAATACACTAAACCAACTATAAACAATGACTAAAACAATAGCATTAGATAGACGGTCCACACTTATATCCCAACGTATACCATGTTACAGTTTCATGACAATCATGTCCATATCACAATTCATTTTCCATTTTTTATCCAACTTTAAGTTTGAAAACAAGACTCAGAGTCTGGCCACATAATTTAATGGGATGATAACTCATCACTAAATTACTTTCGAAATTCATAATGGATACACTTTTTGGTGCTGTATCAAAGTCAACAAAAACATTTCCATACTTCACAACTGATACTGATATACATTTTAGTGTTACTCCCTCCGTCCCAAAATATTAGTCCCTTATTCCATTTTTCATTGTCCCAAAATATTAGTTCCTCTTTATAAATCAAGTACAAAAATAATGTAAATTTCTTATTTTGCCCTTCTTTTAAATTAATAAACAATTTAAAAAGTACAATTATGACATTGATATTCCCAAAAAATGTACTATCAAAAGGGTAATTTTGGAAAATCAACTTTTTTCAAATGCAATAAGTGTACTACCAAAAAAAGTTGGATTCCCCAAAAGGGACCAATATTTTGGGACGGAGGGAGTATATCAAATCAAACAAACACTTCCATACTTCAAAAATGATATTGATATACATTTTAGTGCTATATCAAATCAAACAAACATTTCAATACTTCACGAATGATAATGATATACATTTTAGTGCTATATCAAATCAAACAAAATCTGGTTTAGAGGTCCATCCCCTATCTTCCAATAAACCGTGGAGTACATCCCTGTAACCAGCCCGCGGGGGGACCTCGCTACAGCTCGGACTCGACTTTTGTAGTCGCGGTTCTAAGTCTGAACCAAAGAGTCCAAATCCGGCAAATCGTTTTGAGAAAACTGATTTTTTGAAAGAAGTGCCAAACATGGACTGCTTTGCCAGATACAGAGTCGCCACCTAAATATTTTATTTTGGGAAATTTAGGAAACCCTGACTCGGTGCCAAAAGGCCACGTGTCCGTCATCACCAAAGTTGCCTCGGCTCGGGAACTTGGGTACGATTGGGGAAGGTCACTTCGTGAGCACCCCCGCTCGCCCGATCAAAGATCGGCCTCTACTAACCATGATATCTATTTTTTGAAAACATTGTGAGTTCTTATTCCGGTTATTAGCCTAGGTTACTATGTGATGCGCGCAGCATACAAGTATAGACTGAGTCGCCTGAATTGGGACAAAACATTTCATGTTCGCTTTTTGAAAGATGGTTTGCTACTCGCAAGTAGGCTTAAAAAAAAACATTTGATGATTTATTCCAATTTAAACAACCCAACCTTCACCCACAGGCATTCAGGCAGATATATCACATAAGCAAATAGCCTCATGGTAAGCATGCTATCATGGCATTCACTCACACGTATGCAAGGATGCTAAAGCATAAAGCTCACCGGGTACTCCAAGCCAAAACAAAAACTCATTAGAAATCATGCATGAATCCTAAGTATACAGAAATGCCTAATGCAACACATGCAAAAATGCAACTATAGCAAGCTCGGCTATTCTAAACATGGCATATGAAATGCTACAACTAACATGTATTCAATTTGGAATTGAAAGTACAATGCAGTTAGTATGATGCGCCGAGCCCGGTGCATGCAATACAGATGAATGAATGCAAACATGCTATCATACTGTATGCTAACTGAGACATGCCCTAATCTAACCATCATAAGCGGGTAAATAAAAGGGAGAAAGACGTGGGGTTGGAAGACATACAACACACACATGCACACTTATTACAGTTATGCCCTCGCTCGGAGGGTCTGAATAAATAATACAGTCCCGAATATTACTGTCCGAATAAAAGAATATTACAGTCCAAAATATTACAAATTCCTAATTAATTAACAAATTAACTAAGAAAAACTGTAAAACTGGCGTGCAAGCCGGGGACTGCCTTGCTTCTGATGGATGATGCATGTCCGGGTTGTCTTGCGCGGAAATCCACCGGAATACCCCAATTAGCCTCTGTTTACACCTGTTCTTGAAACGCGTGCCAAGCCCCAAAAAGTTACTGATTCTTCGTTTTGCTGCAACAGAGAGCAGGAAAGGGACATAGCAATGTATTTGCACAGATATATGCATGCCTCGATCCTCGTGCCACCAATCACGCATACCGAGGCATGATGGCCGAGGAGTCGAAATGCACAATTCAATATAGGATGAATGCACATGAAAACACAATTAAAACCTAACTCCATCATGGATAATCCGGAGTGTCGATGACTAGGGAATTGAGACACATTCCGTCACTTGAAGTACGAAATGTACCTCGTTTCCCGTGCCCGGGCTAACTCCTATTCCGAACACAGTGCAATATGCATGACATGCATGAATGCAACTAAGATACAACCTAGCATGCACAATGCTATGAAAATGGGATGCCTCGAAATGTGTGCGCACGGGCACGCAAACCGAGAAAATGCCTATGCAATGCAATGGCATGGAAAATGACATATGGAATGCAAAATGGACTTATACTAACATGAGGAAGCCTCAGCCGCACTCACATAAGACGCCGATGGATGAAGATGAAGTGCCTCGAAATGCGTGCACACGGGCACGCAAACCGAGGCGATGACAGATTGCGATGCAATGACATGAAAACATGATATGGGCTTATACCAACATGAGTGAGCCTCAGCCACACTCACATAGGATGCCGGCGGATAAAAATGAAGTGCCTCGAAATGCGTGCACACGGGCACGCAAACCGAGGCGATGACAGAATGCGATGTAATGACATGAAAACATGATATGGGCTTATACCAACATGAGTGAGCCTCAGCCACACTCACACAGGATGCCGATGGATGAAAATGGAGTGCCTCGAAATGCGTGCACACGGGCACGCAAACCGAGGCGATGAGAGAATGCGATGTAATGACACGAAAACATGATATGCAAACATGGTAATGGGATTTCAGCACTGAAAAGTGGGGGAAAGCAGTCCCGAAAAGAGGCGAAAATACTCCCGAAGCATGAAATGGTCCCGAAATGCAACATTAGGCACCCGGAATGGCCTATAGCTATGCCAAACATGCACAATATGGACATGCAATGCAAATACAGAAGCTAGACAGTCCCAAAAAAGGCATTTTTACAGTTATAAACATGGCCAAAAAGCAGGCATAGGTAGGGCAAAAATGGCATGCAAGAATAGGGGCCAAGAGAGGGGTAATGAAGCAAGTGATATAAGCAAAACCCAAACTGAAAAATTTCCTTCTACAACATTGAAGAGGAACCAAAAATATGAATTTTTACAGTATATGGCAAGCCTCGAATCAATATACAAACATGCTAAAAAAAGGGCACAAGATTGAGGCTCAAAAGATGCTATAACATGAAGTACACAAAATAATCATCAAACAGAAAAAAAATGTTAATGAAACATGAATTATAGGCCAAAATAAGGCCACTTTCAGTTCGGACCAAGGTCCAAAAACAGAAGCAAAGGGGGCTTCCAATTTATGCAAAAATGGGACCAAATAAGGGATATAACTACAAGTGACACATGGAGGCACCAAATGGTGAGGGGCCCTTCAAAAATGTTGAAGAAGGGCCCAAAATAAGCACATTCACAGATTATATCATGCTCAAAAACAAATTACTCACGGGCCAAAAATAGCATGCAAGATTATTACATATAAGAGGATCAATGAAGCAAGTGCATCATGGAGGGCTCAAACAGGGTTGAGCCCTTAATCAAAAGTGAAAATGAGCTCAAAAGAAGGCCCCTTTCAGTTAGGGCCGGAGCTTGAAACAAAAAGCATATAGGGCTTACAAATGGATCAAGAGAAAGGGTCAAAGAGAAGAAACGTTACTCACCCTTGAAGACTAAAGCTTTTGTTGCTTCTTGGACCAATTTGCAGCTTCTTTAGCCTTTGAGAAGCCCTCCTTGCTGCTGGAAATGAAGTGGTGATGGTAGAGCTTGGTGGTGTAGAAGAAATGGTGATTAGGGACTTAGGGTTTTTTAAGGAAATGAGAAGGATGGAGGGAGAGATGGATCTTTAGGCTTGAAGACAATTTTTTCTAACCCTAAACAATGATATGGCTTGCTGGTTATAAGGGCCAAAAAGGGGGTGTAAAGGTGGGGGAAAAGGAGACAAACTTTCCCCCACAAAATATCCCTCGGATATTGATATTTTCTGGGGGATATTGCCCTACAGCTGTAAAGGAAACAGTGTAAGGATCTCGGCCGGCCAGGTATTTTTGCTGCAGGTGGCTGGCCGACCACACCCCCTAGCCGGCCGGCTAGGGGTCAAAAGGGTCAAGCTGATTTGGTGGCCGGCCACCAACTGATGGTGTCCTCCTATGTGTGTACAACACAACCCTGTGATTAAAAGTCCAAGAAAGTGGCTCGAGGGTGTTCAACATTAGCTCAGAAAGAGGGGTTCAAAAGGGTCAGGTGGAATTACTGGCCAGCCACCAACTTTTAGGGTCCTCCCATGTGTGTACATCACAAATATGTGGTTCAAAGTTCAGGAAAATGGGCCCAAGGTGTTCAACATTAGCCCGGAAGGAGGGGTTCAAAAGGGTCAGGTGGAATTACTGGCCGGCCACCAACTTTTAGGGTCCTCCCATGTGTGTACATCACAAATATGTGGTTCAAAGTTCAGGAAAATGGGCCCAAGGTGTTCAACATTAGCCCGGAAGTGTGAAAAACGGGCGTCGGAGGGCGTCGGAGGATGTATAACTGGCTGCTTCAACAATTACTGGCCTCACACCCTTCAGTGACCTCCCTGGTGATAAAACAGAGGTACCTGCCAAAAATGAACAAAAACCGATACAAAACGAATGCTCGGGGGCCAAAACACGCAGTTCGGGGCCCCGAAAATGGGCTGTTAAGCACCGAAAGTGGTGTTCGGCCACGAAGTGGGTTTCTCAGACCCCAGTGTCCCTCAAAAGGGATTAAATAAGATGCATGCCAATAATCAAAGCAAACGGAGATGGTTAGGCGGTCCCGAACCGAGGCACACGGCCTGACGGTCTCGGAAAACCGGGAACCGGGCTCCGAAATGGGCAAAATGGCCTACAGCCGCAAAATGTAGCCCACGGCCACTGAGAGATGGTCTACGGGACCTCTCCCTCCCCTTAGGAAAAGAAACAGAGAAAACCGAGTCTGGTTCACAAACCGAGGCAAGGCACAGAAGAGGGTTCGGAAATCCGGAGGCAGGGCTCACGGCCGTGACTCTGAGACTTCTGAACGAGCACATTGTGCAATATCACCAAGTGCTCAACTGGCGACGTCTGAGTCTTAAGGTCGGTCAAAAATGGGGTGTCTACAGTTGCCCCTCTTTGACAGAACTCGGAAGTCATAAGTGACGGGAGTGAATGTCAAAGCCCAGAGACGACCCATTTTTGACAAGGCCGAAGACTTAGACAAACATACAAGATAAACAGAGAGGTGCCCGTAGGCATGCCCGCAGGCAAGGGGGGGCAAAATGCAAAGCGATATGCATGAAGCCGAACATAACTCAATGATCATGCAAATGCAGCAAGCTGTAATGAAGCAAGTATTCGCAAATAGATGCAACAGTTTTAAGCAAGAATGCAAAGCAACAACTACATTTCATGCAGTTAAGAATGCGGAGGATTATTCAATCCCCGCCACGTCTCACACGGAGAAGGTACGATACCTGCGCGATTCGTCTGGTCGCACCAGCCTCAATTGAACCGTACATACAATATCGTGCCTGCAAAAAGAGAGAAATTGCAACAAGTACAATATGCTACCAACATATATCCAATGTGATCCTGGAAGTTTGACACACGCAGTGCCGGTGAGTGAATGCATCGCAATGTAAGAGTGGAACATGCGTGACAACGCATACTCAAGCACAGAGGTATGCCAATATCAAGAAATGTGCACGTCAATGCAGGTATGCTCATGAGAATGCAAGTTATGTGCATGATAGTGCGAAACGAGCATGAATCAGGGTGCTCGCTTGTCATGAAATAATGAGTACGGAAATGCGTGTTTCGGCGAAGGCGACTTGATCACGGCCTCCAATATGCTTCCCGGAAAGGTTACAACTCATTCAAAAAGGATACACTTTGATTTTGATGAATGATGATGAGACACATGCCAGATCTTGAAGTTGAAGTTCCGGCGGAGCAATTTCGCGACCGGGAGTGCACTTTTCTTGAACTTTTTCAGGTCCCGGGAACTCCAATCTTCCTCAAAATTTGCAGAGAGCTAGGTGGGCATGTGGGGGACATGGCCGGCCGTTTATCTTCCTAAGGGGAGGCCACCGACCACTTTTGCAAAAAGTAATTGGCTGGCCGGCCGGTTTTCCAAAAAGCAAATGGCTGGCCGGCTAGAAAAGGTGGCCGGCCGGCCATATGCCCAAATCCAAGGGCATTTTGGTATTTTCATCTCCTTTCTTTATGCTTCTTCATCCAAGACCTTGCGTCTATATAAGACAGCCGAGACCTTCTCCTTTCTCACCTCTTACAACACTTTCTTCTCCAGATCTGAGTTTCATACGCGTTTTCCAACGCCCCACGCAAATTTTTTTCGCAAAAATATTTAGTTTCAAGCACTTTGAAGCGATTAAATTTCGATTTCGGAGCTTCTTTTCGCAGTTTCGCCACTTGAGGTAAGTTTGTCTCAATATTTGGAAGATTTTCTCGGGAGTTGACTTTTGTTGACTTTTCATTTCCCGAGAGTTGACTTTTGTTGACTTTTTCCAATTTTGGCTCATTTTTGCTTCTTTTGCAGATCTTTGAAAATGGCGGGTAATTCTCCCCACGGTGGAGGTTTTCCAGGTGCCGGAGATGATTTTGATCCTATGACCTTGCCCCCGAGGACCCGACCTTTTATTCCCGGGAGGTACAACCCGCCAGCACATGTCCTCCCTCGTGCCGTCTTCCGTCATTTCACTAGCTTTGACGAGCGAGCACCTGGGGATCTGCTTCTCCGAGAGCCGGGGCATCACCTCTCTCATGAGGCCCGAGAGGTATTTACTTCATTTTCTGCATTTTTTCGTACATTTCGCACCTTTGCCATGCTTGAACACGCAGTTTAGCTTATGACATAGTACTTTGCTTGCATCCTGAACATGTAGTTTTAAACACTTGAATTTTCTGAACACTCGGCTCAAACACTGATTTGTCGAACACACAGCCCGAATTTGAAAGTGAACTCACAGCCCACGCTTTAAACTTTCTGAACACGCAGCCCAGATTAGAATAGTGAACACGCAGCCCACAATTTAACTGAAAGTTGAACACGCAGCCCAAACTTCAAATTTTCTGAACACGCAGCCCAGATTAGAATAGTGAACACGCAGCCCACAATTTTAACTGAAAGTTGAACACGCAGCCCAAACTTCAAATTTTCTGAACACGCAGCCCAGATTAGAAAATAGTGAACACGCAGCCCACAATTTTAAATTTTCTGAACACGCAGCCCAGATTAGAATATAGTGAACACGCAGCCCACAATTTAACCGAAAGTTGAACACGCAGCCCAAAATTCAAATTTTCTGAACACGCAGCCCAGATTAGAATAGTGAACACGCAGTCCAAACTTCAAATTTTTTGAACACGCAGCCCACAATTTAAATTTTCTGAACAAGCAGCCCACAATTTAACTGAAAGTTGAACACGCAGCCCAAACTTCAAATTTTCTGAACACGCAGCCCAGATTAGAATAGTGAACACGCAGCCCACAATTTTAACTGAAAGTTGAACACGCAGCCCAAACTTCAAATTTTCTGAACACGCAGCCCAGATTAGAAAATAGTGAACACGCAGCCCACAATTTTAAATTTTCTGAACACGCAGCCCAGATTAGAATATAGTGAACACGCAGCCCACAATTTAAATTTTCTGAACACGCAGCCCACAATTTAACTGAAAGTTGAACACGCAGCCCAAACTTTAAACTTTCTGAACACGCAGCCCAGATAGATAGTGAACACGCAGCCCACAATTTAACCGAAAGTTGAACACGCAGCCCAAACTTCAAATTTTCTGAACACGCAGCTACTTCATTTTATTTGTATGCAACTTATTTCACTTCATCGGCACACAGCCCATTTCATTCCATTGGCACGCAGCCCATTTCATTTCATTGGCACACAGCCCATTTCAATTCATTGGCACGCAGCCCATTTCATTTCATTGGCACACAGCCCATTTCAATTCATTGGCACACAGCCCATTCATTTCATTATTGACACATGTATTCATTCTGAATGCAGGTTGGTTCCCGCAGTGTGCGGGGGTATGGTTACACCATCGCGCGGGACTGGTATGCTGAGCTCCCGGAGGGTGTCCGAGACTTAGTAGACTTGGCAGGGTTCGGGCCCTTCTGCGTTGGGTTGTCACGTTGTCCTGCCAGGAGGACACTGATGGCGGCATTGGTAGAGAGATGGTGGGACACTACCAACTCCTTTCATTTCTCTGCCACTGGAGACATGACCATGACACCCCTAGACTTCGCTGTGTTGACCGGCCTGGACATAGGAGGTTGGTCCATCCCCTATGATGAGGACATGGGCGAGTGAGAGGCCGCCTGGATGTATTTATTGGGGGCTCGCCCGCCTGTTGACAGGGTTTCTGGGAGAGTCCGATACACTTGGTTCTCTTCCCACTTCCGGTGGGCGGAGATGGTGCCCGAGACTCCTGAGGAGACGGAGCAGTACGCCCGTGGTTTCCTTATGTTCCTCTTCAGGACTACCCTGTTCGCCGATAGAGGGAACACAGTCGGGCTATACCTGCTGAGCGCCCTGGTTGACCTATCACAGGCCAGTAGATATGACTGGGGTGGCGCCGGCCTGGCTACTCTTTACTTTTATATGAGCGCGACCTCCCGCGGGCGGGGCGATTTACTTGGCGGTTATTGGAGAGCCTGGGAGGTACTTTTCTGTCCCCTTGATTTACATTTCTGTTTTTCATTACTTGTACATTGCACACACAGCGCACTTTTACAGTCTGTATTTTGCTCTCAGCATTTCATACTCACATTCTGCACTGCTTTTCTCAGCTATGGGTTTATGTATACTTCCCAGCATTAGCCCCAGAGTTGGAGGTGGCAGGGCTTCCCATGACCCCATATTCTCTGGTGTTCGAGGGCCCGCACCGGCCGAGACCTCGAGAGACCCTCCTTTACCTGCGACAGTACTTTGACACTGTGCGACATTCAGAGGTACCTCAGAACTTTCAGTTCCTTTCATTTTCATCTTTGATTTGCTCTGTATACTCTCGATTTCTGATTGGTTTATGCATTTATCATCCGCAGATCACATGGCAGCCCTGGGTGTCCCTGGGTGATGGTCTCCGACTTCAGTATACCGGAGGGTCGGACATCTCCCAGTATAGGGTCCTGCTCAAAGGGCCGGTTGGCAGGGCATGGTTTCTGGGGGAATGCTTTCTGCGTCAGGTATGGGGTATCTTTCTCAGGATCCTCCCGCAGTACCCCCAGTCAGTATGCGGACTGCTGACAGGCTCTCTTACTCGGAGGTAGTCGGCGCCATGCTGGGTAGTGATGCTTTACTATATATTGAGGAGAGGGACTACGCCACTTACCGTCACATATATTTGATGCCTCCATTGACGGGAGCTCGTATCCCGATGATGAGGCCTGTCGGTTTGTCATCCTCGGGCCAGGCTCGGGCTCGGGCTGCAGACGCCCCTTCTTCCAGCGGGGCTGATGCATCTAGAGGTGGGGGTAGACCGGTTCCTCCGGTTACTCCGACCTATCCTCATCCTGGATGGCCGGACATGCTGTTCGAGTTGACGGGATGGCATTTTGGGACTCCTTACCCGATTCCGCTAGAGCCTCCACTTCCTGACCATAGATATGTCAGGGATCCTGATTCGCCACCGGTATGATTTATAGCTTTGATTTATCAGTCGGGTACTTGGACATTTATTCCTTTACTGATAGTTTTGCCTTTGTATCTACAGCCTCCGGTTGAGTATGTGGATGAGATTCTCGGGGTGATGGCCTCGCTTGAGGGCATGGTCCTTCGGAGAGAGACACATCTGTCCGCTATGGGTGCGCAGGTACCGTTTATTTTTCTTGTATTTATCATATTTCTGATGACACACTGGTTTTGAGCATTCTTCTGCATTGTAGAGCTTACCCGACACACACCCCACTCATATACTGTACTTGCATCTGATTTTCATATTTGAACTGATGTATTGAACTTTTCATTTTCAGATACCTCCCGTATATGCTCCGCCGCGGGCCGGGCCACCTGGGTCCTTTTGGGGAGCTGGGCCATTTGGGTCTTCTTACGGAGCTGGGCCATCTGGGCCTTCTCAGGGAGCTGGGCCATCCAGGCCTTTTCGAGGAGCTAGGCCATCCAGGCCTTTTCGCGGAGTTCGAGGAGGGCCTGTCCGCAGACGCAGGGCTCATGTTGTAGAGGCGGAGCCTGATGAGGAGGAGGAGGAGGAGGAGGCCACAGATCGTCAGTCCGAGACGTCTGCCGAGGAGGAGGACGCTGAGGGGAATCCTGAGGACGACGGTTCTGACCCAGATGATGATGATGGTGCAGAGACTGTCCCACAAAAGAGGATGAGGAGTGCTTCTCATTCCCGCTCCCGAGGACGTTGATGCTGCCGTTTCCTGCTTTATTTCTCTTTTTGCTAGTAGTTTGTAGCACTTTGCACATTGTTAGGTAGTTTTATTTTTTGTAAAAACTTGTACCTTTATTCATTGTAAAGCATGATGGAATGAAATAGCTTTTGAAAAGATGTTTGTATTCTGAACTTTTAGCATCGTATCGCATCACTTTATTTCGCACAAAAATGAAATTGAATGGGAATGTGCATTGTGTAATCACCAAGTCAGGTAGTGAACCGACGCAACAAATTAAGCAACTCAACTCACTAAGATATAACAGAACCTTAGGAAGTTTACAACTCGATAAGCAAAAACAACAATGTTGACAACGTAAATAAACAAGACTTAAACAAAGATTGTTTAAACAGAGAGCAATGACTCGAAAACACGAAACACGTCCGCTCGACAAACAACTCGATAATCAAAACAACAACTCGATAATCAAAACAACAACAACAGAGCGTACTTCAGACGATCTGGGCACCAGAATGCATCTGAAACGGAGGGAGATGAAGGCCTTTAACTCTCCCGTTGCATGGAAATGCTTGAAACTTCCCTCGAAGAGTAAAACAGGGCCAAGGAGACACACTGCAGCATTGCCGGCCATCTTTGGGAGCCGGCCGGCCATTTTTATGGAGAGAGACAGCTGGCCGGCCAGTTTTTGAAAAAGAGAATGGCTGGCCAGCCAGAAAAGGTGGCCGGCCGGCCACTTATTTCTGCAGCCACCTGGTTTTTGACACGTGTCCCCGTGAATAGTGTTTTTCCTTCTATAAAAGCCTCAACTTTGGGAACATTCATTTCATCTTAGTTTTAGACAAAGATGGAGGCGTTTCTTGCAGAAAATGTCACATCTTGGATCTCTTCTCTAGATGGCTCGGAAAAGCTGAATTTTCGGGGTTTCGGTTTGAATGCACTATTCACACTGAGCCGTACTCCGTTACATCTCCCTTTTCTCCATGCCGCGGCAAGGTTCTGGAATCCAGTGACGCACGTCTTTAGCTTCGGCGGCCAAGAGGTATGTCCCACTTTCGAAGATTTTCAGGTTTTGATGGAGTCTGAATGCTCTGAAGTGATCTTGCCCCAGTTCCGTTTTGGCCATGCCCAGGCTTTAGGGCGGATGTGCGGGCTCACGGCGCATGATGCCCGATCTCTGATCTGCAGTGGGGAGCTGGACATCCTCGGCTTGATCCATCGTTTTTCCGACGCCGGTGACCGCAGCAACCATTATTGGCAGGATTTTCGGCAACACGCCCTCTGCTTGTGTTTGTTGTCTCACTTTCTGCTTTCCTCGGGCTTCGACGGAGCTAGCATTCGCCTGATTGAAGTTGCCCAAGGTTTGAGAGAAGGAAAGAGCTGTATTGCCATGACCTTGGCCGAGACACTGATGGGCTTAGATTCTGTCTATCGCCGGGAGGCGACTAGGTTTGCTGGGAGTCCACTGCTGCTGCAGGTAATGTTTCCCACCCAACCTTACATATATATTTGCTCACATCACTCGACCCTCAGGCTCGGTTTTTCTCACAAAACCCTTATCTTACTTTTTCTCTCATCGTACATCTCTCTGTTCTTTATTCTCTCATTTTCCATCCCTCCCTAGGTATGGTTAATGGATAAGTTGCAGGTCGTGGACTCTTGCCCAGCCTATTCAGCTCGAGGCTACTTCTTTCGGCAGCGCCTAGTCAATGCTCTTGACGAAAGGTGGTGGTTTGATTGGATGTGCAATTTGTCCGCAGACGGCATTGCTTGGCGTTGTCCTTGGCTCAACCTCCCGGCAATGAGCTATAGTATGTCCCGGCTGATTGGGATCCAATTGGTTGGTCTAACCCACTGCGTATTCTATTTTCCGTTCCGGTTCCTGCGTCAGTTTGGTCATGATCAGACCTGCCCACCGGAGGGGATTGAGTACCCAGCTGCTTTCCCGGTCCGGGGTGCACAGCTCGCCCGATATGCCACAGCATGGAGGACTAGAGAGCTCCTGGCCCCTGCTTCCACTTTCAGTTGCACTTTGTCTGATGAGTGCTTGGATTAGCTCAATGAGGAGGCACAGATTGGGCCTAGCCTGGCATCAGATGCTTCGTCCAGCTCTGGGAGGGGACACAGAGATACTTGATTCAACTATGCCCTAAATTTATTGCTTTATCAGTACTTTCAAGTTTTCTTTATGAATGTAATAGAAAAGCAACCTCAATTGTATGCAAGAGCAGGAGAACTCTATTTTGAAATCAATGAAATTGAAAGTTGTGGTACTGAAAATTTTCCGTTCTGGTCCAAAAATGGTCTTAGTCGTAAAAGATTGATTTGAACAAAGTCGACTTTTATTAAAACTTTTCAAAACTATTTTCGATGCGGATCAAAACTGGACACGCCGAAGATCTGTCACTGGGACGCACAACTCCAGATCCCCGCAATTGGAAAATTGCCCTTAGTCTGAAGAACAATGTGGCACTGCACGACAACGGAAAGTTGCCCCTAGTCTGAGTAACTTTGCACCGTCGCGGCAACGGAAAGTTGCCCCTAGTCTTGAATAGCACTGTACCGGAGATCGCGATAAATGCTGATGGATAAAGATGACTGAGATGATCAGAATGGACAGAGTTGATCGGGGAAAAGTTTATGGCTGAACTTCAATGTGAAGCTGCCTACGTATCCCAAAGATGGGAATCAAGCCTTACGTAGTTCAGGCTGAGGTTCACTCGAGTATTTTCACTCTCCTTTTGCGCTCTAACTTTTGCCAAGGCCGCCCTTTGCGGTTTTCAACCTTGCGAGCTCAGTTTTTATATTTTCTAATTTTTTTGTGCTCTGACTTTTGCCTAGGTCGCCCTTTCGGGTTTTCGGCCTAGCGAGCCTCTCAAGGATAGTATTTCTTCAACTTGTCCATATTGATCGGTTGTGAGAACTCCAAGCCATCTAGATCCATCAGAACCACAGCTCCACCTGACCAGATAGCTTTGATGATGTAAGGACCAGTCCAATTGGGTTTGAACTTGCCCCTTGGGTCGTAGATGGGAGCTCGGTTGTCTTTGAGCACCAAATCTCCTTCTTTCAGATTCTGGGACTTAACCTTCTTGTTGAAAGCCCGGGCGATTCTGCGTTGATAGCCTTGGATGTGGTACAGTGCTTTCAGTCTTCTTTCATCAAAGAGCATGAGTTCTTCGAATCTGCTTTGCTGCCAATCTGCTTCGGCTATTTGGCACTCAGCCAATACTCGTAACGACGGAACCTCAATCTCGATGGGTAGAATAGCCTCCATTCCATAGACCAATGAATATGGAGTCGCCCCAGTAGAAGTTCTGATTGAAGTCCTGTAGCCCCACAGAGCAAATGGCAGCTTGTCTGGCCAATCCCGGTAGGTTCCCACCATCTTCTGCAGTATATGCTTGATATTCTTGTTGGCGGCCTCAACCGCTCCGTTGGTCTGCGGCCGATATGTAGATGACTTATGGAAAGCCACATTGTATTTCTCCAACAAGTCTATCACTTCTTTCTTGAAGTGGGAACCATTATCTGAGATTATCTCGTTTGGCACCCCGTAGCGACAGATGATGTTGTTCCTGATGAACTTTGCGACGTGCGACGCCTTCAACACCGCGTATGATTGGGCCTCGACCCACTTTGTGAAATAATCTATCGCTACCAGGATAAACTCATGCCCGTTTGACCCTTTTGGGGTAACAGCTCCGATCACATCAATTCCCCAGACTGAAAAAGGCCATGGCGAAGTCATGTTGTACAGCTTTGATGGCGGGATGTTCATGCGGTTTGCATGAATTTGACACTTGTGGCATCGCCGAACAAAACTAATACAATCCTCTTCCATGGTTGACCAGTAGTAGCCCTGCCTGAGGATCTTTCTAGCCAGCATCACTCCATTCATATGTGCACCGCACTCTCCCCCATGGATGGCCTCCATCAGGCGCTTTGACTCTTCAGCTTCTACACAGAGCTTATGCATTCCCAGATGACCCCTTTTGTACAACTTACCCCCGAAGATGATAAACTGAGCAGCCATTCTTCTGATGGCCCTCTTATCCTTGGCATTTGCCCCTAGTGGATATGTCTCCTTTTCCAAGAAGTTCCAGATGTCGTAATACCAGGGGTTGCCGTCTTGAGCCTCATCTATGGCGGAAATTGACTCGTATGCTGGCGCAAACTTTTGATCAATGATGACTGGACGCATCCGGACTCCGGACGGGATGTCTATCATAGAAGATAGAGTTGCTAATGAATCTGCAAACCTGTAGTTCTCTCTTACGAGGTGGGTGAAATTTAGCTTCTCGAACCGAGGAATTAATAAATCCAAGGTTTGGTGGTAGATTATCATCCTTTCCTCCTTGACTTTCCAATCTCCTTTTGCTTGAGACACAACAAGGTTTGAGTCCCCAATGACGTCCAACCGTCTTGCCCCTAGTTCTAGGGCTGCTTCCATGCCAGCAATACATGCCTCATACTCTGCTTCATTATTCGAGACTTTGAACCGGAGCTTGAATGCTAAAGGGATACGGGAATCGTCAGGCGCTATCAGCAACACCCCTATCCCATATCCATACTGGTTTGACGCTCCGTCAAAGTACATCGTCCAAGTTTCATCTTCGACGTGCAGAATGGCTTCATCTGGGAATAGATACTCAACCGCTTCATCCCCCTCAACCGGGTGATCGGCAAGGAACTCTGCTACCGCTCTTCCTTTTACTGACTTGCGCGTTACATACTTCAAATCAAACTCGGAGAGCAACAGCAGCCAGCGAGCTAGCCTAACCGTAAGTGCTGGTTTCTCGAAAAGATATTTGATGGGATCCAATCGTGAAACCAACATTACAGAGTGAGCTAACAGGTAGTGCCGCAGCTTCCTGGTTGCCCATACCAAGGCCAAACAAGCCTTCTCTAGCGGTGTATAGCGAGTCTCGTAATCCAACATCTTTTTGCTCAGGTAGTAGATGGCCCTTTCCACTATGTCTTCTGACTCCTGCGCGAGCATGTAGCCCATGGTGGTCTCAGTTACCGAAAGGTACAATATCAACGGTCTCCCCGGCTCTGGTGGTGACACACGGGCGGGTTCTGTAGATATCCTTTGATCTGCTCAAAAGCTGCTTGACATCGGCCGTCCCATTGGAATTTCTTTCCTTTCTTCAGGAGACCAAAAAGTGGTTCACAAGTCAAGGTTAATTTTGAAATAAATCGTCTTATGAATTGCACTTTACCCAGAAAGCCTCGCACCTCCTTTTTAGTCCTTGGTGGTGGCATTTCTAAGATGGCCTTGATTTTGGAAGGGTCGACCTCGATGCCCCTTTGTGTAATCAGAAACCCTAGCATCTTCCCTGCTATAACACCAAACGTGCATTTCTGGGGATTCAGTCGCAGCCGAAACTCTTTGATCCTTTGAAAGAATTTTTGTAAGGCGGTGTAGTGGCCCTCTCTATCTTTGGACTTGACAATCATGTCGTCCACATACACCTCGACCTCTTTATGGATCATATCATGCAATATTGTAGTTGCTGCCCGTTGATACGTAGCTCCAGCATTTTTCAACCCGAATGGCATCACTCTATAACAATATGTACCCCACGGGGTAGTGAACGCAGTCTTCTCTCGGTCTTCGGGTGCCATTACTATCTGATTATAGCCTGAGAAACCATCCATAAATGAAAGCAAGGCGTGTCCTGCCGTGAAATCCACCAATTCATCAATGTGTGGCAAGGGAAAGTCGTCCTTCGGACTGGCTCTGTTCAAATCTCTAAAGTCTACACAGACCCGAATTCTGCCATCCTTCTTTGGCACCGGAACAATGTTGGCCAACCAAGTTTGGTATTCAGATACCAGCAGGAACCCTGCGTCAATTTGCTTGGTGACCTCTTCCTTAATCTTGAGAGCCCAGTCCGGGCGAATCCTTCTGAGTTTCTGTTTGACAGGGCGGGCCTCGGGATCAAGAGGGATCCGGTGCTGTACAATCTCAGGATCGATTCCAGGCATGTCTTCGTAGGACCACGCGAAAACATCTTTGAAATCTTTTAATAAAGCGACTAAGCGCTCGTGCTCCTTCGAAGACAACGTGGACCCGATCTGGACCAGCCGCGGGTCCTTCTCAGTACCAACATTCACAGTAGTGATTTCATCCATTAAAGGTTTAACAAATCTTTCCTACTCTTGATCAATTAACCGTTGCAAAACTGGGGGAATTTCTCCCTCGTTGTTTTCATCAAAATTTTGAAAATCCTGATTTAAGCAATAAATCAAAGGCACAGAAAAATACTCAGAAACCACATCCACATCATTCTCATTAAATATTTCCAAGCCGTCAGATTCCTCTGTTACAACAGACTCAAAAGAAAATGAAAAAGACGACCTAGACAGGACTGTGGCATCCGGGTTATCACCTCCAGGAATATCGGACTCAGACTCAGTCGAGCTGGAATCTGATTCCGACGCACAAGATTCGGTAGAATCAGATTCCGGCTCACTACCTGACCCGGAGCTGCTAGATAAAAAGCCTTCTTCATATTGCCAGATGAGAGAAGGTGCGATAGATGCATCCAAGATCGGCGCTGGAAAGCCCGCAGCTATTTCATCACCAATCACAGAAACCGTAGAGTTATCCCCCAAGCACTCTTGGCCGATCGGAGGATCTGATAGTAGACACGCCAGTGCTACCCCCATTTCAAGCTCTGTGCTCTCAGGATCCACTGCTTCAGACTGCTCAACCTCAGTTGGTGGGTCTGTCTGCGCTTCGGCAACGTCATCCCCAGATAGTTGTATGTCGAAGAAGATTTCAAAACCAGGCACGTGCTTCCCCTCCGCGTTTAGCCATGGCTCCGGGAAGCCGCAGAATGGAAAATCTTCCCCCTCCCGGACGAAGCGTCCGTTTAGGGTACCCCAGATGGGCCTATGCATTAACTCAAATGGCTTCCTGACCTTCTTTGCCCTGGCTTTTCCGGCCATTTCTTTTCCTTTCCTTACCCAGTCCTCTTTGGTGGGTAGATAACCCAGTCCAAAGGCGTCAGGGTTGTGTGGCACTTCGGCCAATACTGAGACGCCCTTCCGGCCGCTTCTCCCTAATCCCATCCCGGGAGTATGTTTTAGCTTGTTCATGAGGTAGATAGATTGAGCACTAACGTACATACCCTCATTCACAGCCATGACATTCTGCACAATTCGGGCCTCCGCCAAAGTGAACCCCGATAAAAACACATCCTCCGTGCCGTGCTCGATCTCCAAGACAGGTGTGGATACTTCCGGCGGCGGATGGATTGACGAATTCCCAAAAACGATCGCTACCCCTTTCCCGTGAGGGTACTTTAGCATCTGATGTAGAGTGGAAGAGACTGCCTTGACCTGGTTCAACCACGGTCGCCCCAAAAGTAGGTTAAAGGTTGCGGGAACGTCCAAGATATGAAATTCAATGCTGTGTTGTCCTGGACCAACCTTGGTTTGAATTTTAACAGTCCCCATTACTTCTCTGCTGGTATTGTCGTATGCTCTAATCACTTGGGTAGTTGGGACGAAGTCCACGGGCTTCAACCCGATTGCATATGCCGTTCTGGTCGGGCAGACATTAATCGCAGACCCGGTATCAACAAGTACCACCGGTATCCACTTATCTCTACATTCCACAGAAATATAGAGAGGTTTGTTATGACTTGTGCCCTCAGGCGGTAGTTCCTTATCCGAAAAGGTTAATGCCGGGGAACCTCCTCCCGGAAAAACCAGCCCAACCAGCTGTTCAGGCGTGGTGTCTATGGAGAGTTTGGACTTGTCCATAGCAGACAGGACAGCTTCCCTATGTACTCGTGATGCCATTAGCAGTCCCCAGATGGAGATGTCCGCCTGTATCTTTTTCAACTGTTTCAGCACAGCTTCCTCTTCAATCTGCTTCTCCTTCTGCTTCTCCGCTTCTCTATCCTTTCCGGATGCCTCAGGTTGGTCTAGGTGTGGGGGTTTGAAGTACCGTCCACTTCTCGTCATATGGTCAACCTCATCAAGATACCAAGTGTCATCCGGTTGGCCACTTCCACAGTCTTCATCCGTGTGGGCAAGACATAAGTCGTCGTCTTCCCACCACATCCCGCTGGCAGCCAATAGGCACCTATCTGGCTCCGGTCTACTCGCACTTGCAGTGCTCTCTGTCCACATGCTCGCAGCATTCTCTATCTTTGTGCACACAGCACTTTCAGTCCCCTCAGGGCCTTTAGCTTTCCTAATTCTCTTAGCCTCCTCAAACTTTTCTTGTTCCAGCTGCATCAGTACAGCTGGTTGCTCAACAATTCCCGTATCTATAATGCCCAAGTCTCGAGCGGAATTCTTAGCACCGGCACTCTCCGGCGGTACAACTTGGTTTTCGGCCATTCCGGCCACAACTGATACCTCTGTCCCTGCCGGGCTCTGTTCTGGTTGGGTTTCACTCACTTCATCTGGTTGATCCTCAAGCCATCCGGTGGCCTCCGCCGATTCCTCATTGTCGAACCAGTTGATTGACGCATCCCCCGGTTCCTAGTCATTGAAAAATTGCAGGTTGGCAAAGTCCTTCTCTACGGCTGTCAGATCATCTGCCCATAGCCCAGATCTATCCCATCGGATCATGCATAGCTCTCCTGTCTCTGGCAATTCTATACCTAGCCCAATTCGGCTCGTCGATAGGATATACTCGCTTGGATCATAGGCTCTCCCAGCAAAACTCTATCCTGCCCCAGATTCAACAATCTCATTCTCTCCCAAAATCTGCCCTGCCCTATCTTCAACGGTCACCATCATCGGTTCTGGTTGGGTTTTGGAGATGTCCACCATGCACAAGAAGTCAGTGTAATCGGGGAGGAACACCTCCGGCTTGGGTAGGTGGGTGGGAGTAATATAGATGCTAGGATCGTAAGACGCGACCCCAGTCCGGATAAAGTTGATTCTGTTGGGAGGAGGAGCTTGGTTATGTGGTGGGAGAGGGTTGGTTGTGACATTGGGTTTATCAGGAGGCGCGATCACCTGTTTGTCGATAAGATCTTGGATCTCATGACGCAATCTGTAACAACGGTCGGTGTCGTGACCGTGTTGTTGGTGGTATGCGCAGTACTTTGATGGATCATGAGAGGGAGGGAGTGGATTCGGTAGTGGCTTTGGCTCCAGGGGTTTCAAATGCTTCTTTCTGATCAATACCCCTAGAGCCTTGGTTAGGGGCATGTATAGTGGAGTGAAGGTTCTTTGGCCCCGAGGTTGGAATCTGTTGGTTTGTGTGTTGCTTCCGGACGCGTCAGAGAAGGGTGTGGTAGCCATAGGCCTTGGAGGGGGAGGGGGAGCGGTGGTGACCATACTGACTTCCGAGGCTCTTGTATTTGCAGCGCCGCTCGGGCCCGCATTGTTGTTACGGTTAAAAGTCCTCCTCGGTTGTTCCCTGTCGTGGTCAAACAGACCTTGTCTCATTGCGTCTTCGATTTGCACCCCCATCTCGTGTAAATCTGCGAAAGTAGGAAAGGGGACTACAATCATTCTCTGCATCAACTTCGGGTGGAGATTGCGCACAATCATCCGGATTTGATCCTTATCCGTGGGCCTTAGAGTCATCATTGATGCCTTTGCTCTCCATCGGATTACAAAGTCCGAGAAAGTTTCCTTGGGTTCTTGCCTTGTCGTTTCAAGATCATGAGTTGTGATCTCGATCTGAGTGTTGTACGAATATTGCGTGACAAAGGCCTCAGCCATTTCATCCCAATTCTTCTTCACTTCATCTTCTAGCTTTGCGTACCAGTGGGCGGCCACACCCGACAAGGTTCGACCGAATAATGAAAGCTTCTGTGGTCGTGTTAGGCCCATTGGCCGTAAGATGTCTGCGAACAGTCGGATATGGACCATGGGGTCGCCGGACCCGTCAAAGCGGTCGATTTGTGGCATTTTTAACCTATCGGGGAGTGTTACGGCCTCCTCGGTATATCCGTCTTCGATATCCGGCATAGCCTTGACCCCTTGGGATTTCTTAAAGAGCTTCTCCAGTTTGCTCAATTTCAGAGCTGTATGATCAACCTCGAACTCAAAGGGAGAGTCGGGGCGATTGGGTGCATGGGCCTTGGACAGTTGTGGTGGAAGCGGGGGCGGAGCTGGCCCCGTTGGAAGATTCGTGTCCTCTTGTAAGTTTTGGATAGTTGGCACCGTATTCTGGGCATTTGGTGGGGCGTTCTGAACAGTAGGTGCCTGCTCAGGTAATGGAGCCCCTGCCGGAGGAGGCACTTGGTGTGAAGCAGATGCCGCATTCTGTTGTTGCAGTCTGGTAATCAGCTCAGCCTGTTGGGTCATAACCTCGGCCTGTTGCTTGGCGAGTTCATCTCGGCGAACGGCATCCTGCTGCATGGCCCGCATGGTTTCTTGCATTTGGCGCACCATCTCCTCAATTCCTGTTGGTGTTACCATACTGTTATGATCTATCCGAACTACTGGCAGATCTGTCTCAATGGGGATCTCAATCCGACTGTCCACTGATGGGGGAAACCACTGTTCTGGTGATCTCTGTTCAGATACACTGCGCTTTTTCTGCTTTCTTCTGGTAACAGGGGGTAGAGAATGGAACACTGGCTGTCCGTCGATTAGATCCTCAGATCGATGGAGTCGACGACCTCGTGTCCAAGGTGCTTGGGGAATGCCTGCTGGGTTGGAAGCAATCGTGCAAGAACTGACCTAGCAAAAGATAAATAAAGCGAAAAGGAAATAAATAAACAGATAAACGGACAGCACAACAGCTTAAAATAATATGCATGACATACGGCCGGGCATAACAACACACAGTCGATAAGCTGAATACATACTGTCCTCAAACACTGATTATTACCCCTGTATCACTGTCCCTTTAAAACAGAATCTGATACCCGCAGATAACCGATTCTCAAATACTGGATGATGCCCACAGGCCTGATACCCGTAATACTGAACTTGATGCCCGCAGGCCTGATGATCAAACTCATATACTGAACTGATGCCCGCAGGCCTGATGCCCAAACTCATATACTGATACATGCATTCCTGTAGAGACGCACTCTAAAGCACATAACAGATAAGTGAGAGCCAAAACACCCCTATGTTGGGGTAAGGTTTCCCTGTCCTATTTTGTCAGGAGCTAGGGTTTCACTATGCACACAGCGGCTTCAAACAACCTATAAACGGGTAAGCAACCTGTCCTAGTTTGGAATGGTCACTATGGATCCGAATATGCACTAGGTCGAATGGTCAAAGAGGGTGCCCCGAAAAAACCGGGGTTTGTGTTCCCATACTGGCAGAGCCCACAACCGGTCAGCCTTATGGTCATGCCTTGACAAGACAAGCCTCCGGCAAACCGTTCAGGAATAGCAGATGGCAAACACGGTGTCCTAGGCGTACCAATGCAAATGCAATGCAAAGAAACACACAAGTGTAGTAAAAAACAGATATCATGAGTTCGAGTCAAGTTCTCTAAGTCCCCAGCAGAGTCGCCAGAAACTGTAACCAGCCCGCGGGGGGACCTCGCTACAGCTCGGACTCGACTTTTATAGTCGCGGTTCTAAGTCTGAACCAAAGAGTCCAAATCCGACAAATCGTTTTGAGAAAACTGATTTTTTGAAAGAAGTGCCAAACATGGACTGCTTTGCCAGATACAGAGTCGCCACCTAAATATTTTATTTTGGGAAATTTAGGAAACCCTGACTCGGTGCCAAAAGGCCACGTGTCCGTCATCACCAAAGTTGCCTCAGCTCGGGAACTTGGGTACGATTGGGGAAGGTCACTTCGTGAGCACCCCCGCTCGCCCGATCAAAGATCGGCCTCTACTAACCATGATATCTATTTTTTGAAAACATTGTGAGTTCTTATTCCGGTTATTAGCCTAGGTTACTATGTGATGCGCGCAGCATACAAGTATAGACTGAGTCGCCTGAATTGGGACAAAACATTTCATGTTCGCTTTTTGAAAGATGGTTTGCTACTCGCAAGTAGGCTTAAAAAAAAACATTTGATGATTTATTCCAATTTAAACAACCCAACCTTCACCCACAGGCATTCAGGCAGATATATCACATAAGCAAATAGCCTCATGGTAAGCATGCTATCATGGCATTCACTCACACGTATGCAAGGATGCTAAAGCATAAAGCTCACCGGGTACTCCAAGCCAAAACAAAAACTCATTAGAAATCATGCATGAATCCTAAGTATACAGAAATGCCTAATGCAACACGTGCAAAAATACAACTATAGCAAGCTCGGCTATTCTAAACATGGCATATGAAATGCTACAACTAACATGTATTCAATTTGGAATTGAAAGTACAATGCAGTTAGTATGATGCGCCGAGCCCGGTGCATGCAATACAGATGAATGAATGCAAACATGCTATCATACTGTATGCTAACGGAGACATGCCCTAATCTAACCATCATAAGCGGGTAAATAAAAGGGAGAAAGACGTGGGGTTAGAAGACATACAACACACACACGCACACTTATTACAGTTATGCCCTCGCTCGGAGGGTCTGAATAAATAATACAGTCCCGAATATTACAGTCCGAATAAAAGAATATTACAGTCCAAAATATTACAAATTCCTAATTAATTAACAAATTAACTAAGAAAAACTGTAAAACTGACGTGCAAGCCGGGGACTGCCTTGCTTCTGATGGATGATGCATGTCCGGGTTGTCTTGCGCGGAAATCCACCGGAATGCCCCAATTAGCCTCTGTTTACACCTATTCTTGAAACGCGTGCCAAGCCCCAAAAAGTTACTGATTCTTCGTTTTGCTGCAACAGAGAACGGGAAAGGGGCATAGCAATGTATTTGCACAGATATATGCATGCCTCGATCCTCGTGCCGCCAATCACGCATACCGAGGCATGATGGCCGAGGAGTCGAAATGCACAATTCAATATAGGATGAATGCACATGAAAACATAATTAAAACCTAACTCCATCATGGATAATCCGGAGTGTCGATGACTAGGGAATTGAGACACATTCCGTCACTTGAAGTACGAAATGTACCTCGTTTCCCGTGCCCGGGCTAACTCCTATTCCGAACACAGTGCAATATGCATGACATGCATGAATGCAACTAAGATACAACCTAGCATGCACAATGCTATGAAAATGGGATGCCTCGAAATGCGTGCGCACGGGCACGCAAACCGAGAAAATGCCTATGCAATGCAATGGCATGGAAAATGACATATGGAATGCAAAATGGACTTATACTAACATGAGGAAGCCTCAGCCGCACTCACATAAGAGGCCGATGGATGAAGATGAAGTGCCTCGAAATGCGTGCACACGGGCTCGCAAACCGAGGCGATGATAGAATGCGATGCAATGACATGAAAACATGATATGGGCTTATACCAACATGAGTGAGCCTCAGCCACACTCACATAGGATGCCGGCAGATAAAAATGAAGTGCCTCGAAATGCGTGCACACGGGCACGCAAACCGAGGCGATGACAGAATGCGATGTAATGACATGAAAACATGATATGAGCTTATACCAACATGAGTGAGCCTCAGCCACACTCACACAGGATGCCGATGGATGAAAATGGAGTGCCTCAAAATGCGTGCACCCGGGCACGCAAACCGAGGCGATGACAGAATGCGATGTAATGACATGAAAACATGATATGGGCTTATACCAACATGAGTGAGCCTCAGCCACACTCACACAGGATGCCGATGGATTAAAATGGAGTGCCTCGAAATGCGTGTACACGGGCACGCAAACCGAGGCGATGACAGAATGCGATGTAATGACACGAAAACATGATATGCAAACATGGTAATGGGATTTCAGCACTGAAAAGTGGGGGAAAGCAGTCCCAAAAAGAGGCGAAAATACTCCCGAAGCATGAAATGGTCCCGAAATGCAACATTAGGCACCCGGAATGGCCTATAGCTATGCCAAACATGCACAATATGGACATGCAATGCAAAGACAGAAGCTAGACAGTCCCAAAAAAGGAATTTTTACAGTTATAAACATGGCCAAACAGCAGGCATAGGTAGGGCAAAAATGGCATGCAAGAATAGGGGCCAAGAGAGGGGTAATGAAGCAAGTGATATAAGCAAAACCCAAACTGAAAAATTTCCTTCTACAACATTGAAGAGAACCAAAAATATGAATGTTTACAGTATATGTCAAGCCTCGAATCAATATAAAAACATGCTAAAAAAAGGGCACAAGATTGAGGCTCAAAAGATTCTATAACATGAAGTACACAAAATAATCATCAAAAAGAAAAAAAATGTTAATGAAACATGAATTATAGGCCAAAATAAGGCCACTTTCAGTTCGGACCAAGGTCCAAAAACAGAAGCAAAGGGGGCTGCCAATTTATGCAAAAATGGGACCAAATAAGGGATATAACTACAAGTGACACATGGAGGCACCAAATAGTGAGGGGCCCTTCAACAATGTTGAAGAAGGGCCCAAAATAAGCACATTCACAGATTACATCATCCTCAAAAACAAATTACTCACGGGCCAAAAATAGCATGCAAGATTATTACATATAAGAGGATCAATGAAGCAAGTGCATCATGGAGGGCTCAAACAGGGTTGAGCCCTTAATGAAAAGTGAAAATGAGCTCAAAAGAAGGCCCCTTTCAGTTAGGGCCGGAGCTTGAAACAAAAAGCATATAGGGCTTACAAATGGATCAAGAGAAAGGGTCAAAGAGAAGAAATGTTACTCACCCTTGAAGACTAAAGCTTTTGTTGCTTCTTGGACCAATTTGCAGCTTCTTTAGCCTTTGAGAAGCCCTCCTTGCTGCTGGAAATGAAGTGGTGATGGTAGAGCTTGGTGGTGTAGAAGAAATGGTGATTAGGGACTTAGGGTTTTTTAAGGAAATGAGAAGGATGGAGGGAGAGATGGATCTTTAGGCTTGAAGACAATTTTTTCTAACCCTAAACAATGATATGGCTTGCTGGTTATAAGGGCCAAAAAGGGGGTGTAAAGGTGGGGGAAAAGGAGACAAACTTTCCCCCACAAAATATCCCTCGGATATTGATATTTTCTGGGGGATATTGCCCTACAGCTGTAAAGGAAACAGTGTAAGGATCTCGGCCGGCCAGGTATTTTTGCTGCAGGTGGCCGGCCGGCCACACCCCCTAGCCGGCCGGCGAGGGGTCAAAAGGGTCAAGCTGATTTGGTGGCCGGCCACCAACTGATGGTGTCCTCCTATGTGTGTACAACACAACCCTGTGATTAAAAGTCCAAGAAAGTGGCTCGAGGGTGTTCAACATTAGCTCAGAAAGAGGGGTTCAAAAGGGTCAGGTGGAATTACTGGCCGGCCACCAACTTTTAGGGTCCTCCCATGTGTGTACATCACAAATATGTGGTTCAAAGTTCAGGAAAATGGGCCCAAGGTGTTCAACATTAGCCCGGAAGGAGGGGTTCAAAAGGGTCAGGTGGAATTACTGGCTGGCCACCAACTTTTAGGGTCCTCCCATGTGTGTACATCACAAATATGTGGTTCAAAGTTCAGGAAAATGGGCCCAAGGTGTTCAACATTAGCCCGGAAGTGTGAAAAACGGGCGTCGGAGGGCGTCGGAGGATGTATAACTGGCTGCTGCAACAATTATTGGCCTCCCACCCTTCAGTGACCTCCCTGGTGATAAAACAGAGGTACCTGCCAAAAATGAACAAAAACCGATACAAAACGAATGCTCGAGGGCCAAAACACGCAGTTCGGGGCCCCGAAAATGGGCTGTTAAGCACCGAAAGTGGTGTTCGGCCACGAAGTGGGTTTCTCAGACCCCAGTGTCCCTCAAAAGGGATTAAATAAGATGCATGCCAAAAATCAGAGCAAACGGAGATGGTTAGGCGGTCCCGAACCGAGGCACACGGCCTGACGGTCCCGGAAAACCGGGAACCGGGCTCCGAAATGGGCAAAATGGCCTACAGCCGCAAAATGTAGCCCACGGCCACTGAGAGATGGTCTACGGGACCTCTCCCTCCCCTTAGGAAAAGAAATAGAGAAAACCGAGTCGGGTTCGCAAACCGAGGCAAGGCACAGAAGAGGGTTCGGAAATCTGGAGGCAGGGCTCACGGCCGCGACTCTGAGACTTCTGAACGAGCACATTATGCAATATCACCAAGTGCTCAACTGGCGACGTCTGAGTCTTAAGGTCGGTCAAAAATGGGGTGTCTACAATCCCCCATCTCCTCCCACACAATACAATGTATACAAGCAATTATCGTACACAAATTTAGTCAATCAAGACAAATGATACACATTTTAGTGCTATATCAATGTTAAACAAAACACTTCTATAATTTCACAAATGATACACATGGTAGTGTTGTATCAATGTCAAGCAGTATCCGGTTTAGAGGTCCATCCCTCATCTTCCAATAAACCGTGGAGTACATCCCCCATCTCCTCCCACACAATACAATGTATATAAACAATTATCATATACAAGTTCAATCAATCAATACAAAATTGTGATGTATTATACCAGCCACCTTACTCGGTAGCATACACAGTTGATTAGTTTTAATTTGCCTAATCATCATGCATTGTCTACAACAATCAAGACTGTCCTCCACCGATAGCCCAAAGCAGTTATTTCTAAATAGAAAATAAATGCACCAACTGAATAAAATATCAACATTTTGTCTAGGTGAGCAATAAACTAATCCAACTACACCCTTTAATCCCATACATTTCCAATTTGAATATTTCCTATTCAATTTCTCATTTCCCAAAATTAATTATACAAATTAATTTATCAACAATTAGGGCTTTTCCCCATAATTACAACACAACCCCTGAGGTTTCATTTTCATCAATAATCCAACACCAAGTCCATTTTCCAATGTATTGCATACATAAAGGTTTTAAACTTTGAAAACCCTTCTTTTGACAATTACACAATGACCCCAAACTTTCTCGAAATTATCCAATAACCCCCAACACATCGAAATACCAAAATTTAAAGACAAAGCTCATAAGATGGAGTAGGATATCCCTACCTCGAAGTTAGAGCTCAAACGGAGGAGGAGACCAAACTCAAAGTGCTCCAAACTTCAAACTTTTCGAATCGAAATGTAGCCCTCGACGATCAACACACTTTTTGTAAAGGCCAAAGGGTAGGAGAACACTCTAACTAGATCAATCCTAAGAGAGAAGGGAGATTATAGAGAGAGGAGCTCTCAAAAGATATTTTGGGAAAGTAAGAGAGAGAAAAGAAAAGTGAAATGTGATTCAAAAATGCCTAGTTGCCAACTGATATACGCATAACCCACTCGAGCGGATAATAGAACGCTCGAGCATCAAGCACAAAAACTGGACCCGCTCGAGCGTAAGAAGGCCCGCTCGAGCTCCAAGACACAAGAATAAAATACATCCGCTCGAGCGCGAAAACCAGTTCGCTCGAGCGTAGATTCTCCTCTCCCAGTATTTCTACAGACAATGAACACCCCGTTCGTGCGCCCACAACGCTCTAGCGTGAAAAATACATCTTCAGAAGTTTTGCAGAGGCACAGATACTGGAAGTGTGAAAACTCCGCTCGAGCGTGAAATGGCCCGCTTGAACGGATAGCCAAAAATCTGGGCAACAAGGAAAGGGACTAAGGCTCAACCAACCTGTTCGAAACACGCCCAACACATCCTAAAACTCAAACATATGGAATTAAAGGATGACAACAAAACATACAACCACCAACTCCACGGAACGTAAGTCCGGAATACAGTAAATAAAGAGAGGGAAACCGGGACCGCTATAACCTTCCCCCTTAAAGAATTTCGTCCCCGAAATTAAGAATACACCAAGATTACAAGTCCAACCGACCACAAAGCACTTAACATTTGAGCACTTAGGAAAGAAACCATTCTTACAAGAAACCTCCTGTTAACTCTCACAAAAGAATGGGCCAACTAAGGAAACACGTTCCAAAGACAACACTCAGGCACAAAAGACCTCAACAAAACCAAACTCTTCCCGAGACAAATCACCAAAACACCCGACTAGCGCTCCCAGCTAAGTCACTTCTCAACAATTATAATTCCAAATAAAACAACCAACGCAAATCTTTTGTATAAATATAAGGGAAATTATTATCTTGCTCATGAGGCATTTCTCAAAGAAAATTAAACTTTCAACGTTGGCATTTTGAAGAAAAAAAAAATTTTGCAATTCCCATGCGAACTTAAAAATTTTGCAAACATTTTTTTTTCATAAACACGATGTCACCCATGACGCATGACCATCCACAATTTTAAATTAAATCAATTTCTCAACAATATTACAATTCAACTATCAACCACCTGACCATTACTGGTCACCCTGTCTCTATTCGAGAGGCAACCTACAGTATACATCGCAACACGTATTACCCACATGCATTTCTTCCAAATCCAACGAATTCCAATATACATGATTCACAATTTTATATCATAGTTAAGGTTCATGATATGTTTCTAGTTCTACAATGCATTCAACACATGCAATGTTACATTAAACTTCCATTTCAAGGCAAGTTTCAAAATACTTCCGTAAACCAAAACATATGCAATGTTTTTCAACTTAAGACATAGTCAATGCTCTCTGAAGTTTTAACAAAACAACAAGGATACAACACATGCTCAAACATCCACAAATAGATCCGGATATTTCTCTCGGACCTGAAATTCACTTACCAAAGTGGTTTTTCCCAACCCCCTTATGTTTCCACAACACCTCATTTAATGGAAGGATCCTGTCCTCCAAGACCGATAACAATGATAATAGTAAGCCACACGCAACCACTACGGTGTTCTAAGGCATCCACTACGTCTCGACTACCGACAATACTCAAACCAATATTTAGTACTTACTACCCCAACATAGGAAATATGAAATCATTTGTACACAAGGCTTCCAGTCGACTTTCACAAAACAGGAACGCAAGACAAAGCAAGAGTAAGGAACAACATTACGGCCCATTTACACCCTAAAATTTCAAGGTCTTACCAAAGACACACAACATGTAACCAGCAACTCAGGCTAGGTCAAATCTAACTTCCCACAAAATATTCCATTCAGGTTAAAAAATCTGTTTTATTTGCTCCATTTGTTTCAAAGCACTCGGTTTTTGCCCAAAGGTATACAGACTTATACCGTCACTACTTAAGCATGCCACTTACAACTGGCCACAGCCGAACTCAGAGATTCTCCTCAAATTATTTCCCGAAAACAAGGATCGCAATTTCATGTTTCGATTCAAAATCATTTTAGTTTACGAAGAGTGCTCGATGTTCCTCAAGCGAATCACAACGTAACCAACCCCCAAAACCCGCCATACTCACCGTGATGACGCAATCCCCAAAAGCAGTACTTTCATGATAGGGACTCCTAAACGTTTGAAGCTCCAAATCAACACAACATCATAAAGGGTAACTTTGCACACCCCCGCGCCTTACAACGCATAAACAAGGACCGAATGAGTCAAAACGACTCTAACAGAGTGGCTCACTCACTCTACACAACCTTACTTCCTCACTTGTACTATCACAATCCAAACTGGATGGCAGACACTTATATCAAAGTGACCCAGCTTTACCAAACCTCAAACCATGCGATTCCATCAATAACCACATTATAGCCTTACCAAGGCATTCGCCTGGGATTCCCTAAGAGTGATCCCCTTCTACACATCATCTACTAACAACATACGAACCATGCACTATCACACATCGCACTATGCAAAACTTCCTCAATTAAAGATTTCACTCACCACCTCGACTGAACTCGAAGTAACAAAATTTGCATACCCCTTCCCTCATACCGAGTTAACTGACAGGGTTTGCTACACCACGACATTTAACACTACCAAGTAACCGTTCGTACCGAACACCAGCAAACATAGGACCTTCATCCGCAAACACCATACCATTGTGACTCCATCCACGGGTCACACCCTAACCATGGGTTATACGCCCAATCAACCCTTCCGATAGCATCTCCTGACCTAACCAGTGCTAAGGTACAAACCTATCGCATTCGATCATAATAAAGGAGCCCGAAAACTTAGGAGACACCCATATACTACTACCCGAGATTTAGCACTAGCTGCTCACAACATACCACTCTCCGATGGCAACAACCACAACCTTATATAGGGACTAACACTCCCTCAATCGAAACGACCAATCAATAAATATGTAGATTCGGCACGTTACCTACCACGAAGGTACAAGTCTAATCCTAACAAGGTCATGCGCTATGCCCCCGTAAAATACCACGTTAAATACATACTACACCTAGTATTAATCGCACCCTTCACATCCCCTTGAGGAGTTCCCGCGACAGTAGATCAACATCACTTTCACGCACATAAAGTCAATTAGATAACACTAATGAGATTCCGATCACCCGACAAGTAAAACTGTTCTCGCCCCCTAGTAATCCTAACTGAGATACGCATCCCTCAGTAATCCTTCCAAATTTGAAAACATGGCTCATTAGCCCCCATTTTTTCCCAAACGAAATCACACACATAAAAATGCATTTTTACCAAAAATGCATTTTTACCAAAAATTTTATGGTCTCACAACGACTTATTACATTAATAAAACTTTTAGAGCCACAACATGCTCTAATATGCCCATATCAAGAAAATAGATAAGCACAGGCACACATAACTATATATATATATAGAAACAAACAACCTTGATGTTCCAACAATTCCAAAACACATTGGTTACACAACAGAACCCAATGATTACAAAATGATAATTCACCGATTACAAAACGGATTAATCAAAACGAAACCACCCCATCGGTATTACCACCACTACTGTCCCTCACTGGATCGCTAAGGTTGGTCATCCCCAGCCCAAGATAACCTACGAGTTTACAAGCCACAGACAAGAACTACTGGTGTGCCCCAACTAGCCACACCTGGAACAACTGCGGACTTCCCAAAGTGGGACTTGGGAACTCGACTCTCCTGAGGCCCTCGAAGTCTGGCCTGTTTGTCCCCCCAAAACGGTATTGCCCCTGTCCAGTGAATATGGCTGGACCCGACTAGGTTGTAAAACCCCCAAAGAAGCCCCCGGCTGGGTACAAAAACGTTTGAGATGACCCGGTCGATTACACACCCAACAATTAAGCAACTCCCTAGTACGAGACTGGTTCAAAGTCTGAGCTGATGGAGACCCCAACAACTGCTTCCCCATTGAGCATTCGATTGGCCCAAAACCTGACTGGCTAAAAGATTCTGGTGGTGCAACTACTGGTCGAACTGTCAATCCAGCCCTCTTCCTCTGTGGGCAAGCTGGGGACGTGTGGCCCAGCTGACCACATTTGAAACAAGTGACAACCTGAACCTCTCTGGACCTCCCAACAGAAGAGTCTGAAACCCCTGGCAAAGAAAAGAACTTAGCCTGGGACTGAGCATACTTTCGCCTCCACCTCTTACTGGGCCTAGAGTACCTATAAACCGCAGGAGTTACCGAGATGGCCTCCTCCCTAATCCGACCAACATTCTCAGCTATGGGCTCTTCCCTATTTTGCCCCATAGCTAGCACCTCTGCCTCAACATGAGCAGCCGCCTCAACAAGTATACTATAACTCCTATGCCAAGACCCCGCTATCCTTTCACGGATGTCATCACACAGCCTACTCTCAAACTTTGAACAACGCAATTCCTCCGTCTCCACCAATTCTGGAGCCAACCTCGACAGGTTAGCAAACCATCTTTCAAACCGTACCAAAGGTGTAGTACCTTGGCGTAACTCCACAAACTGTTTCCGCAACTCTTCCAGAGCGGATGGAGGGAAATCACAACTCCCTCGTCTAGGCATCCTAGTAAAAGTAACAAAGGTATTAGCACAACAACAAGGGTGCCGAAACTATCTCACTAGCGTCCTAACACGATGGACGACTGTAATTCATTCCACATAAGCACATAAATACATAAGCACTTACGAATTTTATTTCTGGATAATGATAGTTCTGAGGTGTTACAAGAGTTCTGGGTAGAAACAGCATTGATCAAGTGCTTTTCCAACAAGACTCACTGAAACCCAAGGATCCAATCAACATCCTGGAAACTAAATCTCATACCCAAGTAGTCACTTAAACATGTTATCACATAAGCACATAACATTACATCTAAGTCTCTAACAAGCGAGACAAACCCATTGTGATACTAATCATTTCCCACGTACCCAAAGTATTCGAACTCGGTACGCTCTGATACCAAGTTGGAACGCCCACAAAATAAACCCATAATATCATACAGTCAAGTTACAGGAAAGAGATATTATATTACAATCATCAGAGTATCCTTACAAAATGTATCACACGTTGACAACAAAAGTAACTGCCCTATAGGCTTACAACTTTCCAAGTCAACACTTGGTTACAGAAAGAGAGTACTAAAACTCAAATACATATTAAGCCCTTGGCTTGAATTTACATGAAATACAACCAAAGAAAACAAAACAACAAAATAGTGTGTCTGCCTCTAGCCTCCCAAGCTATGTTCTTCGAGGTGGCATACCATCGGTACCTGAAAATGAAGTCCCATATAGGGTGAGCCACAGCCTAGTAGAAATACACTAAACCAACTATAAACAATGACTAAAACAATAGCATTAGATAGACGGTCCACACTTATATCCCAACGTATACCATGTTACAGTTTCATGACAATCATGTCCATATTACAATTCATTTTCCATTTTTTATCCAACTTTAAGTTTGAAAACAAGGCTCAGAGTCTGGCCACATAATTTAATGAGATGATAACTCATCACTAAATTACTTTCGAAATTCATAATGGATACACTTTTTGGTGCTGTATCAAAGTCAACAAAAACATTTCCATACTTCACAACTGATACTGATATACATTTTAGTGCTGTATCAAATCAAATAGACACTTCCATACTTCAAAAATGATACTGATACACATTTTAGTGCTATATCAAATCAAACAAACACTTCAATACTTCACGAATGATAATGATATACATTTTAGTGCTATATCAAATCAAACAAACACTTCAATACTTCACGAATGATAATGATATACATTTTAGTGCTATATCAAATCAAACAAAATCTGGTTTAGAGGCCCATCCTGTATCTTCCAATAAACCGTGGAGTACAACCCCCATCTCCTCCCACACAATACAATGTATACAAGCAATTATCATACACAAATTTAGTCAATCAAGACAAATGATACACATTTTAGTGCTATATCAATGTTAAACAAAACACTTCTATAATTTCACAAATGATACACATGGTAGTGCTGTATCAATGTCAAGCAGTATCTGGTTTAGAGGTCCATCCCCCATCTTCGAATAAACCGTGGAGTACATCCCCATCTCCTCCCACACAATACAATGTATATAAACAATTATCATATACAAGTTCAATCAATCAATACAAAATTTTGATGTATTATACCAGCCACCTTACTCGGTAGCATACACAGTTGATTAGTTTTAATTTGCCTAATCATCATGCATTGTCTACAACAATCAAGACTGTCCTCCACCGATAGCCCAAAGCAGTTATTTCTAAACAGAAAATAAATGCACCAACTTGATAAAATATCAACATTTTGTCTAGGTGAGCAATAAACTAATCCAATTACACCCTTTAATCCCATACCTTTCCAATTTGAATATTTCTTATTCAATTTCTCATTTCCCAAAATTAATTATACAAATTAATTTATCAACAATTAGGGCTTTTCCCCATAATTACAACACAACCCCTAAGGTTTCATTTTCATCAATAATCCAACACCAAGTCCATTTTCCAATGTATTGCATACATAAAGGTTTTAAACTTTGAAAACCCCTCTTTTGACAATTACACAATGACCCCAAACTTTCTCGAAATTACCCAATAACCCCCAACACATCAAAATACCAAAATTTAAAGACAAAGCTCATAAGATGGAGTAGGATATCCCTACCTCGAAGTTAGAGCTCAAACGGAGGAGAAGACCAAACTCAAAGTGCTCCAAACTCCAAACTTTTCAGATCGAAACGTAGCCCTCGACGATCAACACACTTTTTGTAAAGGCCAAAGGGTAGGAGAACACTCTAACTAGATCAATCCTAAGAGAGAAGGGAGATTCTAGAGAGAGGAGCTCTCAAAAGATATTTTGGAAAAGTAAGAGAGAGAAAAGAAAAGTGAAAAGTGATTCAAAAATGCTTAGCTGCCAACTGATATACGCATAACCCGCTCGAGTGGATAATAGAACGCTCGAGCGTCAAGCACAAAAACTGGATCCGCTAGAGCCCAAGAAGGCCCGCTCGAGCTCCAAGACACAAGAATAAAATACATCCACTCGAGCGCGAAAACCAGTTCGCTCGAGCGTAGATTCTCCTCTCCTAGTATTTCTACAGACAATGAACACCCCGCTCGAGCGCCCACAGACCCACTCGAGCGTAAGGAAACCCGCTCGAGCGTGAAAAATACATCTGCAGAAGTTTTGCAGAGGCACAGATACTGGAAGTGTGAAAACTCCGCTCGAGCGTAAAATGGCCTGCTCGAGCGGACAGCCAAAAATCTGGGCAACAAGGAAAGGGACTAAGGCTTAACCAACCTGTTCGAAACACGCCCAACACATCCTAAAACTCAAACACATGGAATTAAAGGATGACAACAAAACATACAACCACCAACTCCACGGAACGTAAGTTCGGAATATAGTAAATAAAGAGAGGGAAACTGGGACCGCTATAGGGAAAGAATTTAGGACACAAATTAAATTCAAAATTGAATTTTCCCGCAATTAATTTTGAAAAAATTCAAAAACACCCGTGCCTGGACAGATGGCGGCGGTGGCGTGTGGTGGTTTGGGCTAAGATACACTTTGTCCATAAATCCTCCCTTCTACAAACTTGGGGTGCCCCTTGGTGTCACGACCCCAAACCGCCCCTAGTAGGATGGTGCCGTGATGGCCAGTAATCCGAGATTACCAAAGGCCAACATACAAGGATCACACACAATCAGAGTATTACATATGGGGCTAACAAGTGCGGAAGCAATATATACAAATCTAATTAGTCCATAAGAGCTACGCATAGATCAAATGAAATGACATACATAATATGGTTTTACAATCGGTTGATTAATAAGCAAAATACAAGTTACATCTTGATCAAAAGGCTTCTCAAGCCGACGTATGCAAAATACAAGTATTACAGGTCGAGAAGCATAATTTTCAAGAGATGCCGACATAAAAACTAGCCAAGCCGACATAACAGGAATCCAAAACAAGCTTGCAAAACACATCTAGGCGTCGCCGCCATCCAGCTCATCACCTACATATATATAGAAAGGGTGAGCTTGGATACTCAGTGAATGGTACAAGTAATAAAGGTTTGTATGAATAATAGCCGAAGTCTTTTCAAAATGAAACGTAACAAGGGATGAACCGCGTTCATCTAACAAATCTTCAAAGCTTCAAGGGATGCTTACTAGCATCAACATATAACAAAATGATGACTTCCCGGACAAACAAACCCACGCGGTAAATCGTCAGTGGCAAAACAAGACAAAACAAGGGAGATATCTCGAACAAGAGTGCTACAAAGAGTTTAGAGTCCTCTAGCACAAAAGGACCTATGTTACAAAGGCTTAAAGTCCTTTAACACGAAAAGGACTTGTACTGCGAAAGTTTAGAGTCCTCCAGCATAAGGGACTTTCCAAGAATGTCATCCAAACAAAGCTAATACTTGATACACAAAATAGGGATATCATTCATGCTTAATAAATACTTTTATTAAACAAGGCAAAGCTTTACTAAAACTTGATAACATAACTATATTAGAAATACCACTCACATAGTTCCTCGGGTGTAGGCTCAAGGCAAAGATCGGGGACCTACAATCACATGGAAAATACTATTGAAGGGACTTCAAGTAGACAAGGAGAGATGCTCAAAGATGGATATGAAATGCAACTTCCAAACAAGCTTTACATGAATGCAATGATCCCGGCATTCTTCAAAAACTAAGTCGAACCACAACAGACACTGTTCCTCATCCCGGGAAACATGCTGGGCACCAACCAGGTCTTGGCCGAGGTCCCACACCTCCTCGCTGAGGTGTGGTCCCGACAACCACATTCAAAAGCGAAGTCGGGAAAATCTGGGTTTCCCTTTGAAGAACATGAAGATCATGAAGAAGGACATGCATGCTTAAATCATAACTTGTTATTACAAAATCTGAGATTTCATGCTATGAGTTCAAAAACATGAACCTGGGTACCCATACTTGAAGATCTTAAGAGAACAACCACAAAAACATGGTTCTTGATGCAAACTTTCGGATCAAAACAAGACTTTTATTCAAGAACACATGAACACTATTTTCCCTTTCTAAAATCAACTTTAAATCAATGCATGGCATGCAGAACAAGTTCGATCGTGCAATGCAGCTAGATGATCGATAAGAACAACAAGAGTAGATTAAGATTCTAACCTCAAAACTCGAATCTAACGGTTCGAACTCCAACGATCAAGCTTGAAAGCCCACTCTCTTACTCAAAGGCTTCACCTTCTTCTTCCTAGAGTCTCTCTCTCTAAAAGACAAGATTTGATACAAAATGATATGTTTTTACGACAGTCACTGGCTTAACCCTCTGCTAGGACACGTGGCATCGGCTGACTGGCTCTACTCAAAAAGGTGACTGACTGACAAGACAAGACCATGACAAAGTGTGTTCAACAAGCTAGACGGCAAAAGTACTCCGGCAAGTGATGATCTCGGCTAAGGACAAAGTTTCGGCAAGTAGGGCGACAATGACATCGGCTTGGAAGGACAACACCTAACTGAGCTGTGCCACACCTTGGCCTAGATATGCCACACCCCGGTCTGGGTCATACCAATCCAGGAACAAAATCACTTAGGTGCAAGGACAACATCTCGGCCTAGATAATACACATCTCGGCCTTGGTACGGCACACCTCGGCCTAGATAGTGGCATCTCGGCCAACATGCCAGGGCAAAGATGGAGGTCAACCAAAGTGATTCCAAGATAATTCTAAGTATAAAAGGGTTCCAACGTGACTAGGCTTAAGGTGATCTCGGTAACACACCAGGCAAGAACAAAGTACGTAAGCAACACTCAAGCAAAACAAGACAAGATTTTGCAAATGCAACAAAACAAAACAAGATCATACATAAATGTATGCAAGTATGACTAAGTTGAAGTGAGGGTTATTACACTTGGGGCTCAACCCAAGTGTTGTAGGCTAGAGCTTATATACACAAATAAACTCTCTTAAAGTTTCAATGTGGGACAACCTTCACAAGGAAACCTACATTTAAAACTTAAATGTTCAACTCCACGAATCCGAAAACGACGTCAACTTCCCATTTACTCATAAATGGTTTTGACGAACCGTCTTCACCGTGTGACTTGTCACGCGGCAAGGAACACGTCACCTCTTCGGACCCGCCCCAAATGACGTTCGGGGCCTACTCAATTTTAAGCTCAAAGTCGACCCAAAATAAGCCTAATAAACCAATTTTTCCAACACGTGATGGTGAACAATGGATGTTAGCAGCCAAATTAAAAGCATAATAGACAAATAATAAATGCAAGGAAGAAAACATGTCTTCAAGCTGGAAAGACAAGATAAAGTTTTGGTCGAAAAAATCTTGAGCTAAAATTGTACAGTAAAACAATTTAATGAAGGGATGTAAATGTCAAAAAGTGGGAGCTATGTGAAAGAGTAATTTATTGGATCTTGTTTTTACCATTAACGAACTGAACTCATTGTCTCGTCTATATACACGAGTTCTGGCATATTGAACTCATTGTCTCATCTATATACACAAGTTCTGGCATATTAACAATATACATAGAAGTAGGGGTGTGTGGGGGTACAATTTGAATAATTTAAAAGTAAAATTATAAATTAAATAATGGATTGACAGATTAATAGATTAACAAATTATAGTTTGGATAATTTTTCACGGTTTGACAGATTTAAGAATATTCTAACTAATTATCATAAATTTACATAATATATAATACTAATTTTTATAATATTATATATATATAACACAAAATAATTTTACATAATATATTTCATATCTTAAATCTCTTTTACATTCATTTTTACTTTGATATTTCATTAGAAGTTAAAATATATATATATATGTATATATATATATATTAACTATAGTGGAGCGGTGTGGTTTGAAAGGCATATTATAAATTTTAAAGTTTAAACAGCAGTTAGCGGTTAAGGCGATGCAGATTGATGTGGATTAGTGAGATTTTAGCAGATTGAGCGTTATTTTGCACAGTCCCACATAGAAGTGCTACTTAGCTCTCTTGTGCTCTTATTCTGCCTTTCAATAAATCAAACATTTGGGCGCAGTTTGTTTAGAATGAAATAGGTAAAAAGTAAAAGTAAACAAAAAAAAAATAAAAAAAATTTCTATGAGTTTGTTTAGCTTGAAAGTAGTGGAAAGTATAAAAAAACTAATTTTCTTATACAATTTATATTAACATTGTAACTAATTTTTTATTTTTTGCAAAAAATACAAAAAAAAAAAAATTGAATTTGTGAGTTATCTATAACAAAACTTTTAAATTTTTTTATATTTTTCTTAAAAAATTTTCATATTAGTCAAATACTTGCAAGAAAATATTTTCTTTTCCTTTACTTCATTTTCTTCTATTTTAACTTTTTATCAATTTTTTTTTTAATTTTTAAATCAAGCCGAACCTAATTTTTTGGGCAAAATAAAAAAGGGTGTTTTAGACAACTCAAAAGTTAAATTCTGCTGCACCGATTTGTGAATTCTACGAACCGCAGGAGGTTTGAACCTCTTTAAAAGGGTGAGATTTTCATACCTCAATCTGATTTGTTTGTACCAAAAATTTTACAATCATTGTAATTTTAATATATTTTACTCTATTGATTTTTTGCAATACATATTGTCATACAATCGATCCACGGACATAAAACGCAAAATAAAACAAAGGACTTCTACAGGGCACCTGATTTTTGTAACCATTTTATATATATTTTTTTATTTCTTTTTTTTTTTATTTATTTATAGTAACCATTTTATATCACCGGCTCCATGGCAACACACTATTTGTTTTTATTACTGAGAGTTCAGTTAAATAGTCCAATTACGAATTTTCTTTCTTCAAATATTCATGCTTTAAAATACTTTGTCATAAGGATAAGTGGTTGCAACCAAAAAAAAAAAAAATCTATAGACCCAAATGATTTATACAAGTTTTTATTAAATTTTTTACATAGCTATGAGACCTACACAAACGTAGGTGAGTTTCATACCTATGTGAGAGATTTGATAAAAAATTTAATAAATTATTAGGGTCTCTAGCCTAACCCGTTGCAAAAATAGTGGATGTATTTGATTTGGTTTTAGGAGATAAATTTTCAAAAAAAAAAAAAAAAATTGAAGAGGCAGTTTAGAATTTTTTTTGGTTTGTTTGGTTGTATATTTTGAAAATAGTTTTGAAGTATAGGAGTTTGGGATGATTTGATATTTTATTGTAATTGAATATATGTATGCGAGATAAAAAGTGATTGAGAAGGAGAGAGGAGAGGAAAAAAAAGTAATTTTAAAAAATTTCTAACCAAACAAAATTTTGAATTTTTTTTTCAAAAATTATGTTTTGAAAGTTAAACCAAACATGGCCAGTTTATCCTAACAACTCCTCCTCTCTCTTCATCTTCCCGTAGACGCAGCCGGTCGCTTCTGGTGTTGATCGCCGTCGTCGCCTTGCCACTGCCTCTGCCTTTGCTTCTGTAGATCGCTACTGCCTCCAATGTCGTTGTTGGCTCTGGTGTCGGCGTTGTCCTCGTCGTCCTCGCCGCCCTAAAAATTATTTTTTATTTTTTATTTCTTAACCAAATTAATTTTTAATTTTTTTAAAAAAATTCTAAAATCAAATATATATAGCCTAAGAATCTTTTGATAAGTTATTTCTTATGTTAGTAACTTATTTAATTATTTGTTAATTTTACGACATTTTTACCATCTGAAACATGTTTGGTAATCATTTCGTTTTCAATTTTCAATTTATATTTACAAAAAATTAAAAAACTGTCATAAAAACTTGTTTGATAATTTTTTTGGTTTATAAATGGTTATCTCAATTTGTAAATTTGAGGAAAAAACGTAAACTCAAAAAATGAGTTTACGTTGGTTTTAAACATAAATTTAAAAATTTTACTAGCAAATTTTTTTTTCAAATAATTTTTTTTTCAAATAATTTTTTTTCCAATTAATTTTTTTTTCAATGATTTTTTTTCCAACTAATACTAACCGAGGGAGCAATTGGTAATGCTACTTCAAACCTTAGGGAGGGGATTGTAATTTCTAAAATGTGAGGGGTGTTAATGTAATTTACCTAGTGAGGGCAAAATTGGTATTTAAAAAAATTAAATTGTTGAAGGAGGAATCTGTAATGAAACTTTAAACCTTAGGGAGGGAGATGTAATTTCCAAAACATGATGGGGGAAACTGTAATAAATATAAATCTCAGGGGGTGTCAGTGTAATTTACCCTAATGTTTTTATTGAATAGATTTGAATAAATTTTTATATATGGGTTTATTTTTGGGCTCTGTAAAAATATTTTTGTGTTTTGTTTGCGTACAATCTGTTTAATTCTCTCTCTCTCTCTCTCTCTCTCTCTCTCTCTCCCTCCCTCCCTATGTATGACTAATGTTCGTTTATTCAAAAAATTAATAGATAAAAATAGATGTCAGCATATAAGAAAAATTAGCATAAGAATTTCAAAAAATAAGAAAAATCAACACAAGAATTTCAACAGATTGAAAAAATTAAAGAGAGAAGCCTATAGAATTTAAACAGATAGAGAAAATAATTGAACAGATAAGGAAAAAAAAATTAATAGATAGATATAAATTTGAACAGACAGTCAAACAAATTTGAAAAATATATATAAATTTGAATAGTCAAAAAAAGTTAACAGATAAAAAAAAAATAGTCAACAAATAAATGTAGGGGTAAAATTGAAAACATAAAGTCTTTCAAAATAAACAAAATGATTGCTTACTAAATTATTTCAGAAAAGGTGAATCTCTCACAAATAAAAAATATTCAGTGAACCTAATACCTTATACTTTCCTTAGCTTAGACTTTTTAACAATTTTCTCTTTATTAATTTCTTAAGAATTATTTACAATTGAGGAACCAATCATAAATATCCATGTAAAAAAGTGATGTAAAATAGTCACAAAAATTCATTGAGATATAGCATTTTTCAAAATATACATTCATTCTCTAAATTTTATTATAGAAGCACACGATTGTAGCACAACACCGTACTAGGATCGTGAGGTGATCAGCACGATCAGCACTGCACAAACACATGCGATGCGAACCATATAAACAAAACAAAATGAGATGTTTATATTTGCTTAGCAATACATGATAAACCATGACAAGTTTGAATTGAATTGTTCTAGGGATAAACCTCAATGAGAGACGTCAAACCCAGAATGGGAGTGATTTTATAGTCACTGAAACCAGCATCAAAGGAGAGCTTGGCCCATTCTTGCTCAGTTCTCTCCCTGCCTGTTGACAAAATCATCATAAGCATGTCAAAGAAGAGTTGTGTTTCCATTAACTCGTCACGATCTCCTGCTTTCTGGTTCTTAACTATCATGTTTATGATAATCAGCTTTCCTTCACTACAAGAAATGTCACTTTTGGCTACCAAAATATTAGTCACCAAAAGTCCAATATTTAGTCGCTGAAACGATTTAGCGACCAAAATATTTTGTCGCCAAGCTCGTCGCCTTTACCCTGTCGGCGATAGAATTGGCGACTAAATTTCGTTTGGTTGCCGAAAGTGACTACATTTGGCTACTAATATTAGTTTAGTCGGCAAATGTTATGTTTCCGCCACTAAAACCTTTAGTTGCCGAATGAGGCTTTTTGGCTACTAAGTTGTGGTCGGGGAAGGTGTCACCTTCAGCTACTAAATAATTAGTCGCCAAAAGTACACATTTGGCTACGAAACTGTATTTAGTCGGCAAAAGGTGCATTCGGCGACTAAAGTGTTAGTCACTAAAAGTGCATTGGGTTATGTTTTTGCTACTAAATTCTTAGTCACCAAAACATTTGACAAACTTATTTAGCTACCAAAATATTTGGTGGCCAAATACTTTAACGTGTTTTTAAAATTTTTTTTTTCTAAACAACTTGTATCCATTATTAATACAATCTGTACCCTGTATAAACAATATAATCCATCAACGCTAAATATGTTATCAAGCATTCAACAACGTGCACACATTTTAGTTCCAACCATCCAAAAAATTAATATTGAACGTCTAATTATATATATATATATATATATATTACAAATTCCATAAGAACCAAGTCTAATCCAACGTCAATAATTTAATTTCATACATAATACAGGAAAAACCAACTACTCCCATTACACATTTTAGTTCCAACCATCCAAAAATAAGTACTAATAAGTACAAGATGTCGTCCTGGCATCACTATAAGCTCCCATTGTTCGAGTCCTTCCATAAAACCCTTCGATATTGTTCTCTTACTTTTATTGAGGACAATATGGAGGGAAGGTTGCTCTTCAGTCCTTCCATAAGTACAGGATGTCGTCCTGGCACCAGAGTCGTCTTGCTCTTCAGTCTTGCGACTCAAACTTCCAGGCAACGATGCTGGATCGGTAGTCTCACCAAAAGAATCATAGGCTGTCCTACGGTCCTTCTGCTCCTCCAGTCTAGTTGTGGCTGGTAGCTGGGAAGGTGGTGGTGGTGACCGGCTCTTTCATTTCGACTTTATAGATAGCGTCCTTAATGTGCAGTCAGTGTAGAGCAAGATCCATGGATTGCCTGAAGGAACATTGATGAGTGAAAAAGATTAGCATATTTACAAACAAATTCAAGATTAAGTCAAGAAAATGGTATGGGAAAAAAAAAGTGAATGATAAAAATTGATGTTTCTAAACATTCAGGTATTGCTCTAGGGCACTGGCATGCTCAAGAGAAAAGCTGAAATTGCATTGGTAAAATGGTTGGTCAGCCATTATCATCTCATACTCAAAATCTTGTGTGCGATAAAAACGGTTGTATCTCACCACTATTACATTTTAGTTACACATTTTCCTAAAGAAAAAGAACAAAACACATAAGCTATGGAATTTGAGGCACCTCATGCTGGTTAAAAAATTCCACATAATGGGGAAGAACAAAGCTCTATAGAATGTCTTTGGTTGAGTGTTATTTGCAACCAAGCCTCCATCTTAATCACCAATATGCCTCCAAGTAACCAAACAACGTCTAATAAAACTAGAAGACCACAGGAAAAATTCTGACGTTAGGGAATGCAATGAAAACTATGTTAATAATGAGTATCGTATCCTTACAGCCAGCAAGTATAGGTAATAGACCATCACATACAACCATGCTAAATATTAAATTTGTTTAAAGAATCATGGCCTAAGAAATGATCACTCCATTTGAGAGTTCAGCATGTATCAGACCAAATAACTCTGCCATTAAGATTTTCAAATGCCTTTAAACTGATATACTCCCAAAAATATTTTGAAAAAGGCAGACACGAGGCAACCATTCAACAATAGAAGTTGATTAGGCCAGCAAAACCTGTGGGCCCCAATGATTTTCATAAAAATGTATGCTCACACCTTTTTGGCTCTTTGTACTAACATAGGAAAAATGATATGTACTGGGAGACATAGAAACGCAATACACATATAGGACCATTATGTACTTCGTCTCATGATCTTGCTATTCTTGCTTCAATTGGTAAGAAGGAGAAGCACCTGTGAAGAATATCCACCATTATCAATACCAAGCACCAGGCATTACACCGACTGGCCATAATTAAAACATAAAACCCTTAGACCATTTACAAAGCTTTTTTATAACAAGTTTCTATTGGTAGCTTAGTATCCACCGAATCATGTCAAATTATATCACTAAATTTCCAATTACAGGCTCCAACAAATGATAAGAAATTTTCCTAATTGAAAGAAACCACTCAAAAATAAATAAATAAATTGCGAAGATCTAATAAGTAAAGAAACAAAAAGATAAAAAGGTCCACATTCATTCCAACTTCTGGTGTTCAAAACTGCAGCAGAAAGAAAAATATTTAAGGGCAATAAAAGTAAGAGAACAATATGGAGGGAAGGTTGCTTAGATAATGTGGTTTGCACTGGTATCAAACAAATTATTGAGAAAAGTTATTTATGGAAACAATAAAATAAGTAGTTCATGATACAGCAAAAATACTTCACATCCCAATTATTTACTGAAGGATCAAAAGGTTGGTGACAATATGTGTAAAAAAAATGCAAGAAGCCCCTATATGTTCATAATTCGAGGAACTTTCCCAAGATCTCTTTTCTGACTCCAAAACAATTACTTTATCATCCGTACTAAAACTTAAATTGAAAGGCAAACTCATTCACACAGAATAATATGAATGAATTCTAACAGGGTACGCTTGTTAATGTGACTAGACCTAATCTCGGTCGTGATGGCCGAAGATGATGGCATAGACAGCTGAATTGCGAAAAACAGTACATGAAGCCAACAAGAAGTAAATAGAATAAAAAGCCTTAATGAGTTGAGTACGCATTTAACAGGTTCAGCTTTATCATGTGTTGCCAAGACTAGCATATTACAAGCTCGTAAGACTTTGTTTTAATTTCACCTCAACGCATATATTAATGTCGTGAATCATGATGAAATCAGTCCTAATCCAAAATCCAAAACCAATAAATTGTTTGTCACTCCTATGCATGTCTACAAAAATTGCCCAACCAATAAATCATTAAATTGTTTGTATATAATAGAATTTGAAATTTTCATGACGAAGACAAACACTTCCCCAACCAATACAATTCCCAATAAAACTTTTTCTAAACGCTAGAGTTGAACTACACGAAACTAATGTTTTTAAAACATTTAAATTTTTTAAAAAGTAACTCATGTTAGATCAAGGTTCTCATCTCGTCATTGGGCAAACCAAAATTCAGAGTACATAATTATAAATCAATTGCATTTCCATATAGCATTGACTGAAGGCAAGAATTGAATAAGCCATTTCTTTTTTAAACCATTGAGATAGTTCAACTCTTGCAATTAATAGTTCTAAATTTAACACTTCCAAGTTCCAACCACTCAGATAAAGGCTAAAAGCAGCAGTACCAACCAAAAACCTATTTTAGAATTAACTACAGAGGGAATAGAATGGTGATTCCATAGGCTTTCCTATAGAATGACAATTCCTTAAAATTAGTAAACCATGATTCCACTTGTAATGCATTTGTCATAATTTTTTTAAGTCTAACCAAATATAAGAAAGAATATTTTGATGGAATAATCATTTCATTCCAATGAACCAAACACTATCTAAGTCTCCAATAGATTATCTGCAAATTATGAATTAAATTAACATAATCCATTGTTTTTGCAATTTGTTTACAACCCAATCTCCTCATTAGCACATTGAATAAATTTGATAAATTCAATCCATAACCCACAGTCAGCCATTCATTTTAGCTGGGCAAATTCATAATGAATGAGTGCATTGAATCCAAAAAATCAAAACTTCATAAATCAGAGCATTAATAGAAAACACAAACAGATAAAAATGAAGCAAAATGGAAAAGAGTGAGAACCAAAGGAGTGTTCTCACACAGAAGCCGGTTTTGACCATGAAAAACTCCATTGAACCTCCAATCATCGCCGACACGACTGATATCTTCAGGTACCAATCCCAAAACTTCATTTCTCTATTTCACTTCTTTTTCCACTGAAAATTTATACAAAAATGAGCAATTAGGGCAAGTTGCTTTTAGCAATTTACAATCAAATAGCCATACTCAAACGCATACACACAGATCATCAGAGAAAGAACTGAAGAGATGTGAAACAGAAGAAAAACACAAACCTGAGAAGAAATTAATGGATTAGAAAGCATACCTTCTGACTATTTGAAGAACCCATGTGTGTGCGTGTATGTGAAGCTGTATAGGTTTGTAGAGATCAGACAAACTGGAAATATAGAGATCACACAACCACTCAACCCTCAAAAGTTTGTATCAAACACAATTCACAGCCCTAATATAAGAGCTCGCCATCCCTCAACCCACACATCCTTACACTGTGTACCAGTTTTGAAAAACCTGCATTAACAAAAGTTAGCAAAAAAAAAATAATAATAAATAAATAAAAAGGAGACTAGCAGCTTTTGATGTACTCACTTCACTTAACCCACTTCCCTAAAAAGGAGACCAGCATACACCTCCAAGGCCCTGCACACTCACCAGAACATTAGAGATAATGCATCACAGTTACAGCAAATACAAGCCACTCTTAAGACCACATCATCCACACCAATTACCTACTGTCAGATTTCAAGAGACAAAACAAAAACAAAACATGTGTCAGGATCCATACGTGTAAAGCAAAATATTTTCTTGAAGAGACAACAAAATATATCATAAGCATGTAATGCATAAAAAACATATGTCCATATAGAAAATACAACACAAAAACTACATATCATAATCCATATCATCATCATGTCAGGTTCTTCATCTTCTTCGTCAACTCTACTATCTCTCATTGTTTCATTCGGAATAACCTCAGCTTCAATATCATCCCCTATGAAATCAAATAATTTCTTCAATGTTTATCCGGACAACTGAGTTAATGTTTTCTTGTTGGAATGCATCATGAAATTCTAGTTGATCCGGTGGTTCTCCAAAACACTAGATCACTACACCATTCCATCTCACCCTCTCACCGTTCACTACCTCCAAACAATTCAAAGTGGAACAGAAACCAATTAATATTTTTGACTTATTTGTTTTTTACTGGAAAAATTATACTCACATTGAGATTGCCAAATTTTCAAGTTGATGTATCTTGTTTTTAATGTATATTGCTTGTCTTAATGACTTAATTGATCAAAGTTTTTTTTTTTTTTTGAAACAACAAAAAAAAAAAATTATTGATGATCATCATGAAGGGTACAAGACACATGCATCAATAAATGAATTGGGTGTGAAAAACATCACAATTAATCTAGAGAGACAGAGAATGTCTCTGCCAAAACAGCCAAAACAACCAAAACAAAAAATAAAGAAGAGGAAACAAAGAAATGAGAGTAAGGGAAGAGGGATGGGGGTAACCCACGTGGGTTGCCTCCTTTATTGTTTCAATTATTATATATATATATATATATATATATATATTTGAATAAGTAGAACTTTCTAGATATTTGATAACAAACAACATAACAAAAACACACATGGAAATGTAAAAGCTAAAATAATAATATCCAGTGTAGTAATTCTTAGGTAGATAAACATCCTTTATCGAACCAAATCGTTCAAATGAGATTCTAAGATCTTGTGGCCTGTAAAGAATCAAATAGAATTATTAGATTTCCTCTTTCTTCTTCTTTTTTTTTTTTTTTGTAAAAGAGAGTGTAAGAGAATAATAACATTTAAAACAATCATATAATGACAAGATCAATGTTTAAAATGATACTTTTTACATATTTAGAAGAAAAACTCGCCTACCCAAAAAAAAAAGTAAATAAAAATTTGGGTACATGGGCCTATGGCTCCACTTGCCATGTGGCTCGACCATGTCACCACTACATCACCTTCTCCAAGTTCTTTAACCACGTGTGAGCCTCAAGAGGTGGCACGTGGATCAATAGGCATAAGGCTTTTTGACCCTGCCCCATTGCCAATTCCTACATAAGGTTCCTATGTCAACCTACCCATCCCCTACACCCACAACCGCAAATCCCATTAAGTTCATAAAGATTGTGAACATTGAAAAAATGAACTCCAGTGCCGTGGATCATATTGACATTAGATTGAACTCATATAAATTGGGACAAAAAAGTTTTTGGTAAACCCGCTATAAATTCATGAGAAACCGTAACAATGAAATGCTAAGCAACAAAGAATCAAATACTTGAGGTAGCCCCTGTAACTGTTGGTGAATCTATTCAATTCCCATTTGGTTGTTCACATCCAGCCAACATTTCTTCTCATTCATCAAAATGCCCAATACTAGTAAACGATTTTACTCATCAAACCATCCCAAAATTTAAATGTAAACTTGCAAACCACAAATCAACACACTAAAGCAATAATTATATAAATATGGATATATATATATATATATATATAGATCAAGGGATTGAAGGATGATATAAAAAAATAGAGAGAGAGGGAGAGATTAGAGACCTGGCGTCGAGGGAGATGTTGCAAACAAGGAAACCAGAAGGGACAAGGGAGCGTCGGTCTCTGTGAGACTTGGATTCGCGGGGGTTGTCTTATCGCTTGCTACGCCTTGGGCTGTAGCTTTGGCTTCGACTTCTGTACCTCCCAATTGCAGAAAAATAGAGGAGGACCGGTGACGGTGACCAACAAGGAGGTGAATTGGTGCTCCGGTTGCCGGCCAACGCGAGGAGGATCGGCGGTGAGAGTGGAGGGGAGGGAGCGGCGGTGAGGGAGAGGGAGACGGAGAGGGAGAAGGATGCTGAAGAGAGAGAGAGAGAGAGAGAGAGAGGCGCTATTAATGGTTCAGGGTTGGGTTTGGTTTGGTGAGAGCGTGAGATAATTTATAGAAATGGTTATTGGCGACTAAAACTTTTTATTGCTGAAGGTATTTTATAAATCCCTCTAAATATTTGAAATGTCTCCCTCCAAAACATTTTACTTCTTTGGCGACTAAAATTCAATTTTGTCGGTGAAAACAAACTTTTGGCTACTAAAATTTTGGTCGCCAAAGGTAAAAAACATATATTTTTTATTTTTCGTTTTCATTCGACAAAACGAATCGAAAAATTATAATTTTTTTCTAAAATTTAAAAAAAAATTCAATAAAGATAAAAATTAACAAAAAAATAGTAAATATTTGTTGCTTATTTTGAATTTTGAATTTTTAAAAAATTTTAAAACATATATATTTCTTAGATTCGGCTCGATAAAATGAATTGCAAAAATAAAAAATTTTGAAATAAAATTACTAAAGGACAATTTTTTTTTGAAAAAATAGGTGATTTTTTTAGATGTTGCCCAATGGTTCATGTGATACAAAAATAAAATTTAAAATATTAATTTATTATATCAAAAGAAAAGAGAAGTAAATGTTACAAAGTTTCTATAGAGATTCAAACCAATGTTTTATTCATATACCTAGTACTAATGGGAATTCATTTTTATTTAATTAATAAGCATGTTTCATTTTTATTTTTGTTTTTAAAAAAGAAGCTTCTTTCAATTTTATTTTTCTCATTAAAAAAAAAAAGAAAGTCAAATTTCAAGTGGAGACATAAAATGTCATTGTTGTTAATCTATTCATACTGCAAAAACAAATTTAAGATTTGACAATCTCTATACGAAAAATTCAAGATTTGGCAACCTGTTCATAAAAAAGAAAAAAATAAAATAACTATTTTGTTTAGTAAACTAAAATAAAATAAAATAAAAGTAACTATTTGGTTTAATCATTTTTGGCGACTAAAATATGATTTGGTCGGCAAAGATAAAAGTAATAATTTGTTTTCATTCGGCTACTAAACAATTTAGTAGCCAAAAGTAGCTCTACAACGACTAAAAAGGAACTCTACGGCGATTGTCAAAGGAATTTTGTTGCTGAAAATATATTTTTGGCGACCAAAATTTTGGTTGCCAAAGATAAAAAATAAATTTTTTATTTTCATTCGGCTACTAAACAATTTAGTAGCCAAAAGTAACTCTACAGTGACTGTCAAAGGAATTTTGTCGTTGAAAATATATTTTTGGCGACCAAAGATAAAAAATAAATTTTTTATTTTCATTTGGCTACTAAACAATTTAGTAGCCAAAAGTAGCTCTATGGCTACTAAAGTTTCTTTTAGTCGCCAATTGTGATATTTTTAGCTACTAAAAATTTTTTTTAGTCGCCAATTGTAATATTTTTAGCTACTAATTTTTTTTTAATCGCCAATAATCAACATTCCCCTACTAAAAAAATTTAGTAGCCAAAAACTTGACTTTTGCCGACTAATATTATTTTTGGTAGCCAATTCCGTAACTTTTGGCGACTAAATTGTTTTTGGTAGCCAAAAATGGTCGCGAAAAATGTATTTTCTTGTAGTGGTGGTGGAGGCCAATGGCAGGGTTAAGGGTGGTCAAAATTCGTAGTCGAAATGTTGCGGGAGATCTAGAGATGCTTGGAGACATTGGCGAAGGCAATGAAGGATGAGGGGGTCACGTGCCGCCCCCTCCCCCTCAGTTTTGATTTTTTTTTTTTTTGTCTTTTGTCATATATAAAATGTATTTTTTTTTCTTAATATGTTTTTTAGTTAATGATTTATTGTATTGTTTATAACAAGTAATTATTTGATACTTTAAGAGCACTATGTGATATTATTTATATAATAGTTTAAACCAATAGTATAGCGAAAAATCTTATAGATTGGATATAAAAAACTCATTATTTTCAAGCAGTTGATAGATTGCTTAGTGTGATTTGTGATTTCTTATGCTTTGAGCATCACGTAGGCAATGCTATATGGTATTCTAAGACTATTTAATAATTTTCATTCAAAACACATCATTTATAAGCAATGTCATCTCTTTAATATTTTTCTATCAAATAAAATTAAATAGATTTTATAATAATTTGTACTATAAACCATGTGTTTTTATTTTCTAAAATTAAGAATTTTGATCCATAATTTTTTGTACTAAAATTACAAACTTACATCGCCATCCCGCATCGAGCTATTCTACACTATTATAGAATTTTAATTTGATCCTATTAATAATGAATATGTAATTTTTTTAAGCTTAAATTTAGCTCACTAAATTATTATTATCTTAATGTTCATCATAATTTTTTTAAAATAAAAAAAATATATAATTAATAGTGCCCCCTCTAACTCAATTTTCTGGCTCCGCCATTGCTTGGAGGGTTGTCGAAAGGTAGCTAAAGGTCACAACAGTGATTGGCTAGTCGTGTAACTGAAAAGTGATCAGAGGTTAATAGTGGTTGGCCAAAAGTCATCGGTAGCTAGTTGGTCTGGTGATAGGTAGTGATGTGTGGTGTATGGAGATAGGGAGGGAGAGAGGAGAATGAAGATTTGATTTGAAAACAAGTAAAATCACATTTTTTATTTCAAAAAAAAATTGAAATCTACTCTTTTTTTCTTTTCTTTTTTCTTTTCTTTTTTAATACAAGAACAATCTATCAAACAAGTTTTCATTTACAGTTTAAAAAAAATGATAATAATAATTGAAAGCAAAATTAGAAAATGAAAGCATTAAATAAAATAAAACCATTTTCAAATGTTTAATAATTATTCTTGCACAAAAACAAAAACAACATAAAATCAGAGAAGTGGCTTTGTTTTCTTTAATAATGTTACGACTAATATTAACTAGGGTACCAACTAACATACAAATTAGATACAATATTATGTGAGATATTAGTTTTATTAGCATTGCTCTATTTTTTCAGTTTCGTTTTCATATGTCTTTTCACTACAAGAAATGTCGCTTTTGGCTACCAAAATATTGGTCGCCAAAAGTCCAAAATTTGGTCGCCGAAACCATTTAGCGACCAAAATTTTTTGTCGCTAAGCTCGTCACTTTTACCCTGTCGGCGATAGTATTGGCGACTAAAATTTGTTTGGTCGCCGAAAGTGTACACATTTGGCTACTAATCTTAGTTTAGTCGGCAAAAGGTATGTTTCCGCCAGTAAAGTATTAGTCGCCGAATGTGACTTTTGGCTACTAACATTCGTTTGGTCGGCGAATGTGTTACTTTTTGCTACGAAAGAATTAGTCACTGAAAGTTAACATTTGGCTACGAATCCATACTTAGTCGGCAATAGTGACATTTCGGCTACTAATTTTTTAGTCACTAAAAGTTCTACATGAAAATTTTAACCAACTATTCCTTACTTTTTGCTACCAAATGTTTTAGTCGCCAAATGTTTTTGCTACTAAATTATTAGTAGCCAAAAAATTCCAACTATGTATTTGGCTACCAAAATATTTGGTGGCCAAATATTTTCTATTTTTTTTTATTTTATTTTTCAAAAAAATTCTAAACAACCTACATCCATGTTTAATACAACCTATACATACATAACCCAGGATTCAATATAACCATCAACGCTAAATATATTATCAAGCATTCAACAATGTGCACATGTTACAAATTCCAATTATATATATATTACAAATTCCATAAGAACCAAGTCTAATCCAACGTCAATAATTTAATTTCATACATAATACAGGAAAAAGAGATAGACTACTCCCATTACACATTTTAGTTCCAACCATCAAAAAATAAGTACTGATAAGTACAAGATGTCGTCCTGGCATCACTATAAGCCGCCATTGCTCGAGTCCTTCCATAAAACCCTTCGATATTGTTCTCTTACTTTTAGTGAGGACAATATGGAGGGAAGGTTGCTCTTCAGTCCTTCCATAAGTACAAGATGTCGTCCTGGCACCAGAGTCGTCTTGCTCTTCAGTCTTGAGACTCAAACTTCTAGGCAACGATGCTAGATCGGTAGTCTCACCAAAAGAATCATAGGCTGTCCTACGGTCATTCTGCTCCTCCAGTCTAGTTGTGGCTGGTAGCTGGGAAGGTGGTGGTGGTGACCGGCTCTTTCATTTCGACTTTATAGATAGCGTCCTTAATGTGCGGTCAGTGCAGAGCAAGATCCATGGATGGCCTGAAAGGAACATTGAGCATATTTACATGTGAATTCAAGATTAAGTCAAGAAAATGGTATGGGAAACAAAAAAGTGAATGATAAAAATTGATGTTTCTAAACATTCAGGTATTGTTCTAGGGCACTGGCATGCTCAAGAGACAAGCCGAAATTGCATTGGCAAAATGGTTGGTCAGCCATTATCATCTCATACTCAAAATCTTGTGTGCGATAAAAAGGGCTGTATCTCACCGCTATTACATTTCAGTTCCACATTTTCCTAAAGAAAAAGAACAAAACACACAAGCTATGGAATTTGAGGCACCTCATGCTGGTTAAAAAATTCCACATAATGGGGAAGAACAAGGCTCTATAGAATGTCTTTGGTTCAGTGTTATTTGCAACCAAGCCTCCATCTTAATCACCAATATGCCTCCAAGTAACCAAACAACGTCTAATAAAACTAGAAGACCACAGGAAAAATTCTTACATTAGGGAATGCACTAAAACCTACGTTAATAATGAGTATCGTATCCTTATAGCCAGCAAGTATAGGTAACAGACCATCACATACAGCCATGCTAAATGTTAAATTTGTTTAAAGAATCATGGTCTAAGAAATGATCACTCCATTTGAGAGTTCAGCATGTATCAGACCAAATAACTCCGCCATTAAGATTTTCAAATGCCTTTAAACTGTAATACTTCCAAAATATTTTGAAAAAGTCAGACACGAGGCAACCATTCAACAATAGAAGTTGATTAGGCCAGCAAAACCTGTGGGCCGCAATGATTTTCATAAAAATGTATGCTCACACCTTTTTGGCTCTTTGTACTAATATAGAAAAAAATGATATGTACTGGGAGACACAGAAAGTCAATACACATATAGGACCATTATGTACTTCGTCTCATGATCTTGCTATTCTTGCTTCAGTTGGTAAGAAGGAGAAGCACCTATGAAGAATATCCACCATTATCAATACCAAGCACTAGGCATTACACAGACTGGCCATAATTAAAACATAAAACCCTTAGACCATTTACAAAGCTTTTTTATAACAAGTTTCTATTGGTAGCTTAGTATCCACCGAATCATGTCAAATTATATCAAATTTCCAATTACAGGCTCCAACAAATGATAAGAAATTTTCCTAATTGGAAGAAACCACTCAAAAATAAATAAATAAATTGCAAAGATCTAATAAGTAAAGAAACAAAAAGACAAAAAGGTTCATATTCATTCCAACTTCTAGTGTTCAAAACTGCAGCAGAAAGAAAAATATTTAAGGGCAATAAAAGTAAGAGAACAATAATAAATAAATAAAAAGGAGACTAGCACCTATTGATGTACTCACTTCACTTAACCCACTTCCCTTAAAAGGAGACCAGCATACACCTCCAAGGCCCTGCACACTCACCAGAACATTAGAGATAATGCATCACAGTTACAGCAAATACAAGCCACTCTTAAGACCACATCATCCACACTAATTACCTACTGTCAGATTTCAAGAGACAAAACAAAAACAAAACATGTGTCAGGATCCATATGTGTAAAGCAAAATATTTTCTTGAAGAGACAACAAAATATATCATAAGCATGTAATGCATAAAAAACATATGTCCATATAGAAAATACAACACAAAAACTACATATCATAATCCATATCACCATCATGTCAAGTTCTTCATCTTCTTCGTCAACTCTACTATCTCTCATTGTTTTATTCGAAATAACCTCAGCTTCAATATCATCCCCTATGAAATCAAATAATTTCTTCAATGTTGATCCGGACAACTGAGTTAATGTTTTCTTGTTGGAATGCATCATGAAATTCTAGTTGATCTGGTGGTTCTCCAAAACACTAGATCACTACACCATTCCATCTCACCCTCTCACCGTTCATTACCTCCAAACAATTCAAAGTGGAACTGAAACCAATTAATATTTTTGACTTATTTGTTTTTTACTGGAGAAATTATACTCACATTGAGATTGCCAAATTTTCAAATTGATGTATCTTGTTTTTTATGTATATTGCTTGTCTTAATGACTTAATTGATCAAAGGTTTTTTTTTTATTTTTTTTTTGAAACAACAAAAAAATTTGTTGATGATCATCATGAAGGGTACAAGACACATGCATCAATAAATGAATTGGGTGCGAAAAACATCACAATTAATCTAGAGAGACAGACAATGTCTCTGCCAAAATAGCCAAAACAAAAAATAAAGAAGAGGAAACAAAGAAAAGAGAGTAAGGGAATAGGGATGGGGGTAACTCACGTGGGTTGCCTCCTTTGTTGTTTCAATTATTATATATATATATATATATATATATATATATTTTGAATAAGTAGAACTTTCTAGATATTTGATAACAAACAACATAACAAAAACACACATGGAAATGTAAAAGCTAAAATAATAATATCCAGTGTAGTAATTCTTAGGTAGATAAACATCCTTTATTGAACCAAATCGTTCAAATGAGATTCTAAGATCTTGTGGCCTGTAAAGAATCAAGTAGAATTACTAGATTTCCTCTTTCTTCTTCTTTTTTTTTTTTTAAAAAAGAGAGTGTAAGAGAATAATAACATTTAAAATAATCATATAATGACAAGATCAAGGTTTAAAATGATACTTTTTACATATTTAGAAGAAAAACTCACCTACCCAAAAAAAAAAGTAAATAAAAATTTGGATATATGGGTCTATGGCTCCACTTGCCATGTGGCTTGACCATGTCACCACTACATCACCTTCTCCAAGTTCTCTAACCACGTGTGAGCCTGAAGAGGCGACACATGGATCAATAGGCATAAGGCTTTTTGACCCTGCCCCATTGCCAATTCCTACATAAGGTTCCTATGTCAACCTACCCATCCCCTACACCCACAACCGCAAATCCCATTAAGTTCATAAAGATTGTGAACATTGAAAAAATGAACTCTAGTGCCGTGGATCATATTGACATTAGATTGAACTCATATAAATTGAGACAAAAAAGTTTTTGCTAAACCCACTATAAATTCATGAGAAACCGTAACAATGAAATGCTAAGCAGCAAAGAATCAAATACTTGAGGTAGCCCCTGTAAGTGGTGGTGAATCTATTCAATTCCTATTTGGTTGTTCACATCCAGCCGACATTTCTTCTCATTCATCAAAATGCCCAATACTGCTAAACGATTTTACTCATCAAACCATCCCAAAATTTAAATGCACACTTGCAAACCACAAATCAACACACTAAAGCAATAATTATATAAATATGGATATATATATATATAGATCAAGGGATTGAAGGATGATATAAAAAAATAGAGAGAGAGGGAGATTAGAGACGTGGCGTCGAGGGAGATGTTGCGAACAAGGAAACCAGAAGGGACAGGGCAGCGTCAGTCTCTGCGAGACCTGGATTCACAAGGGTTGTCGTATTGCTTGCTACGCCTTGGGCTGTAGCTTTGGCTTCGGCTTCTGTACCTCCCAATTGCTGTGCTAATCTTCTCTTGTCTTCTTCTTCTTCTTCTTCTTCTTCTCTCTCTCTCTCTCAATTGAAACCCTAATTGAAAGAAAGAGAGACAGAAAAACAGAGCCGAAAGGGAGAGAGAGGATCTCAGGCGACGGTGACCAACAAGGAGGTGAATCGGTGCTCCGGTTGCCGGCCAACGTGAGGAGGATCGGCGGTGAGAGTGGAGGGGAGTGGAGCGGCGGTGAGGGAGAGGGAGAAGGAGAAGGAGAAGGAAAAGGACGCTGAAGAGAGAGGGAGAGAGAGAGAGGCGCTATAAACGGTTCAGGGTTGGGTTTGGTTTGGTGAGACCGTGAGATGTTTTATATAAATGGTTATTGGCCACTATCGATATTGGTCGGTAAAGGTATTTCATAAATCCCTCTAAATATTTGAAAGGTCTCCCTCCAAAACATTTTACTTCTTTGGCGACTAAAATTCAATTTTGTCGCTGAAAACAAACTTTTGGCTACCAAAATTTTGGTCGCCAAAGATAAAATTTAATTTTTTATTTTACATTTGCCGACTAAAGGTTTTAGTAGCCAAATCTATACCTACAGCGACTAAAATTAATTTTCATCGCTGAAAATCAACTTTTGGCCAAAGATAAACTTTGGGTGAGAGAGAGAGATGAGTGAGAGACGAATAGAGAAAAGAGATAGAGAGAGAGAGAAAGAGACAGAGTGATGAGCGAGAAAGAGACAAAGTGGTCGCTAAAAGTGCATTTTTTTTGTAGTGGATCGATAAATCGAAAGGGAGCTCAATAAATAAAGAAGACAGATAATTCAAAACTCTTTTCAAAACTTAATTCAAATCAATTTTTTAAATATTTTAAATATTTAAATATTTTAAAAATATTTTAATTTTGTGAGAGACAGAAAAGAAAAGAGATAGAGAGAGAGAGATAGAGTGATGAGCGAGAGAGAGAGATAGACAAAGTGGTTGCTACAAGTGTATTTTCTTATAGTGGATCGATAAATCAAGAAGGAGCTCGATAAATAGAGAAGATGGGAGTAAGAGAGTGAGCAAGACGAACATAGTAAGAGAGAAATAGACAAATAGACAAGTAGACAGAGAGAGATAGAGAAGAGTGATGAGTGAGAGAGAGACAGGGAGAGAGAGATAGACAGAAAAAGAGATAGAGAGAGAAAGAGAGAGAGATGAAGAGATAGAAAAAGAGAGAGAAACAAAAGATGAGCGAGAGATAGACAAAAATAGAGAGAAATAGAGCGAAAAGAGATGAGCGAGAGAGAGACACAGAAAAAAAGAGAGACAGAAAGAGAAAACAAATGAGTGAGAGAGGTAGAGAGAGAGATAGAAAGATAAGAGAGAGAGAAAAAAGAAATGAGAGAGATAGAGAAGAGTGAGATGAGCGAGAGAGACATAGAGAGAAAACAGATGAGAGAGATAGAGAGAAGAGAGATAGGCGAGAGACACAGAGAGAAAATGAGAGAGACAAACAGGCAGACATAGAAAGAAGAGTGATAAGTGAAAGAGATAAAGAGAATAGAGAGAGATAGAGACAGAGAGACAGAAAGATTAAAAAAATGAATGAAAAGAGAAATGTTATATCAAAAGAGTAAGACGACATTATTTTTTTTTTAATTTCTTTTGCGACAGAAAAATACTGTTGAAGCTATCTCAAAACCACAATCACTATGCTAGGTTAGAGTTTTCCAAAAACTCTTTTGAGAAAATTATACTTCTTGTTTTTCGTGTTATATTGTTTTTACTGAATTTTTTTAATATTTTAAGTATTTTTTTTAAATTTTTAGACACACCTAACATAAATGCACCTAAAAATTTAAAAAATTGTAAAAAAAATCTTTTAAAAATTCACTAAATACAAAAAATACAAAAAAAAATTACAATAATTCAATACCGTTGCAAATGCTCTCATTTTTTGAGACGGCAAATAGTGTCGTCGCAAATGCTTTGATTTTTTGAGACGGCAAATGGTTCCGTCGCAAATACTCTGCTTTTTTGAGACGGCAAGTGTGCCGTCGCAAATAGTTCTGTCTCATATACCCACTTTTCTTGTAGTGAGGAATGAGAAGGAGTTGTGTGTGAGAGTGAGATGAGAAACGGAGAAGGGTTAGGGCAAAATTTTCGGGGGAATCCCCAATTTGAGAGGGAATTTCAAATTAAGATAAAATTTTGTGAAAATATTTGCTGCTAATTTTTTTCGAGATGTGAAAAATAGATCAGGCTTGTTAAATTAATATTTTTTAATTTTATTTATTGTTTATACTTTTTACTTTATTGGAGTTTTACGACTCAGTTTGTGAAAAAAAATTACAAAATTTAGAAATATTTAGAAAGTATAAATTTAAAAATAAGTCTTACAAATCAGATTTATTTACTCATAAGTCATGAGTGAATTTTTTTTACACACTTAGCCCTCGTTTTGATAATGAAATTTTTTTAAAACTTTTTAAATATATGTTTTGTGTCTGTAAAATGATTATTTCATTAGTACTGATAATAATATTGAAAATTTTATTAAAATGATAAATAATTGGGATATTTTGTCTTTGTAGCGCCCTCAAAATAATAACAATAAACCCATCAGATAAGACATGCATTTACATATAAACTAACCACATTCTTTCATTCATTAGAGTTCCGTTACTTAAGTATTACATGTTAACCTCATAACAAAATGCCCTACGGGCTTACAGCTTTCCAAGTTAACACTTGGTTACAACAAAGAGTTCTAACTCGTTTACACATTAAGCCCTTGGCTTGAAATTACATGTAATACATCAAAAGTAAAACGACAAAAACTATGCCCGCCACTAGCCTCCCAGCTATGTCCTTGGAGGTGGCATGCTTCCTGTACCTGAAAATGATATTCCCATATAGGGTGAGCCACAGCCCAGTAGAAATACACTAAACCAACCATGGACAATGACTAAAACATTAGCAATTGATAGTTGGTCAACACTGATACAATCACATAAATTACATATTTATGTCAACGACTTACAAGTCCCAATTACTTTTCATTTTCCCTTTTTCAACAGATAAGCATGCTAGCTCTATCATCATTTCCACAGATATGTATAAAAACTATATCCACATTCTCAACAGATATGTATATCAACAATATCCACAGATAAGCATACAAGCTGTATCCACACTCTACAACAGATATGTATATCAACAATATCCTCAGATAAGCATACAAGCTGTATCCACACTTCACAAAGATAAGCATATGAGCTCTATCTTCACTTCTCTAGACAAGCATATGAGCTCTGTCTACGGAGTACATCCCCTATCTCCTCCAAATACTTATCCGGTTTAGAGGTACATCCCCTATCTTCCCCTAAACCGCGGAGTACATCCCCTATCTCCTCCTCTACACATAACGTATATAAACACATTGGTTCTATATACAATCACACAATACACACATTTAATGTATTCTATCGACCGTCAAGTTCCATGACACATTCCATTGATTAGTTTCCGTTTACCTAATCATCATGCATTGTCTACAACAATCTCGACTATCCTCCACCGATAGCCCAAAGCAGTTATTTCTAAAACAGAAAATAAATGCACAAATGGATATTCAATCAACATTTCATTTCCTCATTTCTCACCAATTAATTATCCCAATGTAATTAGACCATTTTCCATAATTACCATTTCAACCCTTAGGTCCCATTTTCATCAATGATTTAACAATCATTCCATTTTTCTATGCCAAACATGCAACTAGGTTTATTATGAATAAAACCCCAACCCTTTACAAGATTACCAAACCACGCCCAACATCTCAAAATACCAAAATTTAAAGACAAAACCCAATAGAGAGGAGTAGGTTATCCCTACCTCAAATCCGGAGCCTCAAAAGAGATGAAGACCAAAACCAAAATGCTCCAAATCTCGAAATTTTCAGATCAAAAGGAAGCTCTCGACGATCAACACAACTTTTGTGAAGACAAAAGGTGAGTAAACGATCCTTACTAGATCAAATCTAAGAGAGAAGGGCCGGTTTAGAGTGAGAAGCTCTGAAAATGGCTTTTTGGAAAAGTAAGAGAGAGAAGAGAAAGCAAAAAGTGATTTGGAAAGTCACAATTTCGGGATTTAAACCCAGTCTTCCGCTCGAGCGTAAAACACCCCGCTCGAGCGGCCACTCACAGACTTCCGCTCGAGCGGCCAACCTCCCGCTCGAGCGCAGAATGCACTCGCCCAGCACTTTTGCAGAACCAGGCCTCCGCTCGAGCTCCCAACCCTACGCTCGAGCTCACAACACTGCACAACAAGATACTGGATGGATGTATTCCCCGCTCGAGCGCCAACACCTCCGCTCGAGCGGACAGGCCAAAAATCTGGGCAACTAGTCTTGGTTTCTAAACTCAACCAACCTGAAACCAACCCGCCCAATACATCCTATAACTCAAATACAAAGTAAGAAAGGATGTAAACAAGATAATAAACAACTACCAACATCCACGGACACATGTCCGGATCACTATACAACAAGGGTAAACCCGGGATCGCTATAGTCTTTTATTTGTGAATTTTGATTTATTCTTAATTTATTAGTGTTATTGAAATATAATGATGTAAAAAGTATAAATAGTTTAATTGTACTTTTTAAAAATAATAAATTTATTATTAAAAATTAAATTCATCAGACTGTCCTGTAACTATGCCTTTAAATTTTTGCAATGTAAAAGTATCAACAAACAGCCAATAACAAGTTGCCCATTTTAGCATACCTTTCGCGTGAGGGCCCAATTATTAAAAGATGTGTTCAACCATCAAATGAAAGCCGACTACTTCTTCCATCTAAAAATAATAATCTATTTTCAAAATTTAATTTCTTTTTATAATACAATTATTACATTTTAAAAATATTAATTTTTCAAAATTACCTTTTGATAGTATATTTTTTTAGACATATCAATTGTCATAATTGTACTTTTTGTATTATTAATGTATTTAAAAAAAGGACAAACAAAGATCTAATATTATTTTAATAATTAGTTTTTTAAAAAAATTAATATTTTGAGATAATAAAAAAAAATAAGATATTAATATTTTTGGATGGTGGGTGTACAACCTCTTAATAAAAATAAAAATTAAAATAATTAATTTTTTTATTTTCATTCGGCTACCAAACAATTTAGTAGCCGAAAGTAGGTATACTGCGACTAAAATAAATTTTGTCGCCGAAACTTGACATTTGGCGACCAAAAGTTTGGTCGGGAAAGATTAAAAATTAATTTTTTTTATTTTCATTCGGCTACCAAACAATTTAGTAGCCGAAAGCAGGTATACAGCGACTAAAATAAATTTTGTCGCCGAAACTTGACATTTGGCGACCAAAAGTTGGTCGGGAAAGATTAAAAATTAATATTTTTATTTTCATTCGGCTACCAAATAATTTAGTAGCTAAAGGTACCTCTACGGCTACTAAATTTTTATTTAGTCACCAATTGTCATATGTTTAGCTACTAAAAATTGTTTTAGTCGCCAATTGTAATATCTTTAGCTACTAAATTTTTTTTAGTAGCCAATAATCAACATTCCCCTACTAAAAAAAATTAGTAGCTAAAAAGTTGACTTTTGCCGACTAATATTATTTTTGGTAGCCAATTCCGTGACTTTTGGCGACTAAATTAGTTTTGGTAGCTAAAAGTGGTCAGCAAAAATGCTTTTTCTTGTAGTGTTTATGCGCTTGGCTCCTCTCCAGTTCCCAATCGGACTGAAGGGTGTTGTTGGGCCATGGTGGGGCCCAAATCCAAGCTTATCTTGATGATCTAAACCATTCAATGTACAAAGCTCGTCGAATATATCATTCCTCTAAAAAATCAAGTTAATCAAATATCGATAGACATTTAATTGAACCACATTTCAGTCAACGACAAGTATGATTTTCAAAATAAATTGTGGATAAAAATATAATCTGATCAAATGGTTATCAATATCCAATCAAGTTAATATTTTACAAAAATAATGTACTTGACGAATTTTACACATTAAATGATTTGGATTATCGAGATGGGTCAGGATTTGGGCCCACCACAGCTCAATAGCACCCTCCAGTTCAATTGTGGACTGGAGAGGAGTCAGATCTGTCTTTTATAAGCACAATTTAATGTGCAAAAAACTAATAAGTGCTCTTCCAAAAGAGCATATTGTTGTTCTAATCTAAATGTTGGATCAACTTTTTAAATTCAATAATATGGCAATCAATTTAAATATCTAAGGCAACATTTTATCTAAAATTTTCTTTAATTATTAACTAATCATTTCTCTTACATATCACTGGGTTTAAAAACTAACCTTTTATATCATTTTTCCTTCCAAAATTGATGCTTAAAAAAATTGTGCTTGACAGTTATAACATCTTCAATAACCTTGCTACTTTCCCTTTCTTAACGAAGAATAGTGAGTCAGATTTTCCAAAATTCATTTGAAACAAGTTCTCTACCCCACTCTTTGTCACTGGGGAACAATGTTACGTGTCGTAAAATTATTACTAAAGTATGTGTCTAAATATCATTAGTTGTTCAAATATTATTATTTTCTGGCAATAAATTTTATTTAGTCTCTCATATTTTTGAATAAAAATGTTAGTATAGATAGAATTATTCACTACTGGGTGCTTGGTTTAGGCTTCCTACGTATATAAGTGAAAACTCACTTTCTATCCCACCCTTTATCTTCAATATATATTATTTTGGATATAAATTCCTACTAAAATGTAAGATTCAAACAGAGTCTAAATTGAGAATAGAAGTCAATATAACATTATGTAACTAATAAAGTCACTCTCTTTCTAACAACTTAAATGTTTAAATGAGTTGGTGGTTAATAACACTCACTATAATATATAAAAGTTTTAGTAAGTTTTGTCTTTGGGAGTAAAAATTTTGTTACAAAAAATATTTGGAGACATTCTTGTCGTCGCAAGAATAATCACTAAAAAATTGTCTTAAAAAGCCAAACACAGGGCTTTAGCAACACAATTTTCAAAATATTGCTAATAAATGTATTTTAGGAACAAAAAAATTTGATTCCAAAAATGTTAATTTTTTATACAAAAATTTTAGTCCAAACGAATGCTAACTCATAATTAATTTCTAAATTTTGTCACTAAAGTATAATAATGACACTTCTCACATGTTGATTTTATCTCTAATTTTTTGTTTTTAAAACTTTAATTTATTGTAATGACTACAATATGATATTAGACCAATTAATTTTTTAGATGTGTTGATCGCAACACTTCAATGCCTACTACATAAATCTTGTAATCTTCCATTAAAGGTGCTTTTGATCAAGAGAGAAAGAAAAAACTTCAACAGCACAAAAATCCAATCCAGCTTGATTGCTTGAAACATTATTCTGTGAGATGAGGAAAAAAAAGTGATTGGAGTTTTCTTGAGAAAATAAAAGAAATGATTATAATTTCTCAACTTCTTATTTGGATGGATAATAATTAAAAGAGGATATGTCACACCCCAAACTCGCCCCTAAAAGTTTGGGAATGACCCACTCAAAAACGGACACTTAACCAGGTATACATTACATACGGGGCCTGAACGGAAGCATTAAGTAATAATAAAATAACATGAAATAAAAAGAACTATATCCATTGAGCGACCACTATCATGCCAGGATCACCAACAGTGCATCAAATGATAAATATTTACATACATATATACAAACCCCGCCCCTTGTTGGGCGTATAACAAAAACATTGAAAACTTAACATATCATAGACAATCAGAGTGCAAGCTAAAACTTAGCAAAATTCCAAAGAAATGATCAGGCTTCACCCAAATGCCTGGACACACAAAGATTGGTGAAAGGTAGGTGAGCATCGAGGGTTAAGGCTGACCTCCAGACTTGCTACCTACAGAAACAAACAACATACAGAGTGAGACAATCTCAGTGAATAATAGTACTTAAACAATTCAATGCTTAACTTGAATTATGATATGTATCAATGTTTATATAAATAAAGAGAGCATATGATTAATTTGATTCTGTCTTAAGTTCAGAATGGTCTTGTCGGTTCACAATTCACAGATTGGCCCTCGGCCCAATGGTTCACACATTCACACATTGGCCCTCGGCCTAATAGATTCTTAACTTCACAAATTGGCCCTCGGCCTCATAGATTCACAACTTCACAAATATTCATAATTTCACAAATTGACCCTTAAACAGAACGACATTAAGCCCAGAATGGCATATAGCCATAAACAGGACGGCATTAAGCCTAGAATGGCATATAGCCATAAACAGAACGACATTAAGCCCAGAATGGCATATAGCCCTTTTCATGTACGTATGAACTCAAGAGGTGGCTCGTACGGATTCTAGAGGTGGCTCCCACCAAAGTGTAGCACTTAGCTCCATACAGCACTTTGTTTCATACCAGAAATACATAATGGCCTCTGGCCTAATAGTACATACAGAAGCACATAATTCCTTCTCATTATTCACATGAGTTAACATAGTTACGTTACGTTCAACAGAGTGCTAATAGCAGCTATTAATAGATTGAACTTCATAATGCACTCACATCCCATTTGTTTGTCGTGAATTCATGCCACTAGTTCATAGATAACAGAATGTTCGTATTAACTAGTAACATGGTTGTCTCGTAAATAGCAATGCATAACATTAATGAGGATCAAAGGCGAATGTACCATTAACAGAGGCATATATGTCATTCCATTACATTTAATAAGGATAGACCAATTTACATGCTAACGTGGTCACATCGTAACATTAAACCTTTGCATACATGTCCTAGGATCTGAACAATCTAGGTTTCATAGGCAACATATTCGTTATTGACAGAATAGAATGATTGCAAAGTCATACCGATATGTGCCAATCTTTCAACATTCACATTGATTTCCAATCGTCATAACTATTCGTGTAACACTTACCAGGAACAGAGCGTTAGTGACAATAATTATCAATGGTAGATAAAATGTACATTTTCGTACTATTACTCACAGTGTTGAGATGACGTGTTACTTCCTCCCGGAGTGTGTCCTGCACACATTCAAAACTTGCACATTATTTCCCTTTTCTTTCTTAAGTCATTTCCTGCATCATTACACTTTGCATGAATTTACAACCATCTTAAAATCATTAGAAAAATATTCTAAAAATACCAGAGAGTCAAGCATGCAAAACTAAGCGAACCACTTTTCCAGCCCGGGCCGCACGTGCGGCCGGACCCTCCGCTCGAACGGCCATGCACCGCACGTGCGGTCCTCCCCCTCCGCTCGAGCGGCCGTAGACAGTATGCCTTCCCAGTTTTTTCTTCTTTGGCCGCACGTGCGGCCATGACCTCCGCACGTGCGGTGGTGACCCCTGTTTTGGGGCAGCTCGGTTCCAAACCAAATTTCAACATCACCAAGTCAATTTATATGCAAACCAAGATGAAATTCATGCAATATATTAACCTAATATCACCATAGCATGAATTGGAACTTGAGCAACACAAAATACACATGATTAGAAGCTTAATCAAGTTAAAAAATTTTCAATTTCCATCCTTGAATTCAAGTTCAAATAAAATCTACCTTGGCCAATACATAGAAATGATTCCACTTAGATGAATTTCACACAAGAATAAAGCTTAAAAATCACCTACAAACATAATCACAATCCATGTGGACGTGAACTAGATCTTTACTTCATAACCCATAAACAAAACTTGATTTTACATACATAGCCATGTTCATATCTTGTTGTTCAAGTATATCAAGGAGGAATAAAATATAATTTCCCTTACAAGGTTCAAAGCAACACATCAACAACATGAAGAACCACTTCTTCGATTCTTTGGGTGCCATACACACACATACACAACCTTAATTTGTTTGACATCCAAGAAATTCTTTGCCCCTTAACAAGAGAGGAGTTAATGAAAGTAAATCACCCATACCTTGAGCTTCAATTTCTCTCCAAACCCCTCTAATTTTGCCCCAACTCACCTCCTTGTTGCTTTCCCCTTTTCTTCCTTCTTCTCTTATTTTCTTACCCTATCCAGGAGATAACCACAAAATGAATCCCCAAATCAAGTGTTTGAAGGCAAATACATAGATAGATATAAAGGTGAATAGGACGAAATCCAATCGTTTAATCATTCCGAAATTGAAATTTCGTAAACATGCTTAATATTACTTAAAAATTATGTTGATCACAGATATATAATCAATTTCAGATAATTAAGCCGTTAAGGCCTCCAATTTCTGATTCAAATGTGTTAATAGTGACAGGTAATGTTCTTGTGAAACAGATAAACACCCTAAAACATGGAGTTCGTTTACTTAATCTTAATTTCTCGTCAGATCTCACAACAAGCATTTAAAAGCACAAAACAAGGATGGAACATATATCAGAAAACATGTGCGAGGGTCGAGTTATTACAGGATACATATGTCTTTTTATTTTATTTGGTTTGTGTTTAGAGGGGTAATTTAGGTATAATAAATTTTTTATAAACAATAATTTTTATTGTTTTTTACCAAATCTCACTACTTTTGGTGAGAAATAAAATTTAGGTTTGGAGTAATACCGGCTCACTGGACCAACTAATCTGGAGGACCAATCCCACTGTTTACTAGTGGTGATCTCAATTAAAACCAAGGCAAAAGCCCTGTATGAATTGGCCTTGAAAAATTATTTGTACTTGGGAGATTTTAAACCTGAGACTATGGAGGGAACACACCCTCAAGCCACAAGCCATGACCACTAGGACAACCTCTTGAAGTTACGATTACTTACCTCATTAATTATCTAAACAAGTGATAAGAAACCTCATTATCATCATTTCTTTTCTTTTATCCCCAAACCTCCCAATCCAAACTTAGTGTTATAGTTAGCATAATAGATGAACTTTTGGAGGGTTGCAGTTTATGCTTTACTTTAAAGTTGTGTTTAAATGTTGAATTTGTGAAGATATTTTTAGAAATAAACAAATAAATAAAATAAAGGCAAAAAGAAAAATGAAGTAGAAACTCTACAATTTAGAAATTCAAACAGAGTGTTTCAAAAGATAGTTTTCAAGAATGCTAATTTTGTGTGCGAAATGAAATGAAAACTGACAAGCAGTGGATATTGCATTGTGGGAGCGATAAGGAGTGCATAAAAATACTGAAGAGGTGTAAAGAAGCAATTGGAAGCAACAAAGAGAAAGAAGCACTACAAGAAAATACATTTTTCGCGACCATTTTTGGCTACCAAAAATAATTTAGTCGCCAAAAGTTATGGAATTGGCTACCAAAAATAATATTAGTCGGCCAAAGTCAAGTTTTTAGCTACTAAATTTTTTTAGTAGGGGAATGTTGATATTGGCAATTAAAAAAAATTTAGTACCTAAAAATATTACAATTGGCGACTAAAAACCTTTTTAGTAGCTAAACATATCACAATTGGCGACTAAAAGAAAGTTTAGTAGCCGTAGAGCTATTTTTGGCTACTAAATTGTTTAGTAGCCGAATGAAAATAAAAAATTTATTTTTTATCTTTGGTCGCCAAAAATATATTTTCAGCGACAAAATTCCTTTGACAGTCGCTGTAGAGTTACTTTTGGCTACTAAATTGTTTAGTAGCTGAATGAAAATAAAAAATTTATTTTTTATCTTTGGCGACCAAAATTTTGGTCGCCAAAAATATATTTTCAGCAACAAAATTCCTTTGACAGTTGCTGTAAAGTTACTTTTGGCTACTAAATTGTTTAGTAGCCGAATGAAAATAAAAACTTTATTTTTTATCTTTAGTGACCAAAATTTTAATCGCCAAAAATATATTTTTAGCGACAAAATTCCTTTTTAGTAGCTGTAGAGCTACTTTTGGCTACTAAATTGTTTAGTAGCCGAATGAAAACAAATTATCACTTTTATCTTTGTCGACCAAATCATATTTTAGTCGCCAAAGATGATTAAACAAAATAGTTACTTTTATTTTATTTTATTTTATTTTACTAAACAAAATAGTTTTTTTATTTTTTTATTTTTTTATGAACAGGTTGTCAAATCTTGAATTTTTCATATAGAGATTGTCAAATCTTAAATTTGTTTTTGCAGTATGAATAGATTAACAACAATGACATTTTATGTCTCCACTTGAAATTTGACTTTCTTTTTTTTTTTAATGAGAAAAATAAAATTAAAAGAAGCTTCTTTTTTAAAAATAAAAATAAAAATGAAACATGCTTATTAATTAAATAAAAATGAATTCCCATTAGTACTAGGTATATGAATAAAACATTGGTTTGAATCTATACAGAAACTTTGTAACATTTACTTCTCTTCTCTTTTAAGATAATAAATTAATATTTTAAAGTTTATTTTTGCATCACACGAACCATTGGGCAACATCTAAAAAAATCACCTATTTTTTCAAAAAAGTTTGTCCTTTAGTAATTTTATTTTAAATTTTTTTATTTTTTCAATTCATTTTATCGAGCCGAATCTAAGAAATATATATGTTTTAAAATTTTTTAAAAATTCAAAATTCAAAATAAGCAACAAATATTTACTATTTTTTTGTTAATTTTTATCTTTATTGAATTTTTTTTTAAAATTTTTAGAAAAAAATTGTAATTTTTCGATTCGTTTTGTCGAATGAAAACGAAAAATAGAAAAATATGATTTTTACCTTTGGCGACCAAAATTTTGGTAGCCAAAAGTTTGTTTTCACCGACAAAATTGAATTTTAGTCGCCAAAGAAGTAAAATGTTTTGGAGGGAGACATTTCAAATATTTAGAGGGATTTATAAAATACATTTAGCGACAAAAAGTTTTAGTCGCCAATAACCATTTCTATAAATTATCTCATGCTCTCACCAAACCAGACCCAACCCTGAACCATTAATAGCGCCTCTCTCTCTCTCTCTCTCTCTCTCTCTTCAGCGTCCTTCTCCCTCTCCATCTCCCTCTCCCTCACCGCCGCTCCTCTCCCCTCCACTCTCACCGCCGGTCCTCCTTGCGTTGGCCGGCAACCGGAGCACCGATTCACCTCCTTGTTGGTCACCGTCGCCGGTCCTCCTCTATTTTTCTGCAATTGGGAGGTACAGAAGCCAAAGCCAAGGCTACAGCCCAAGGCGTAGCAAGTGATACGACAACCCTCGCGAATCCAGGTCTCGTAGAGACCGACGCTCCCCTGTCCCTTCTGGTTTCCTTGTTCGCAACATCTCCCTCGATGCCAAGTCTCTAATCTCTCTCTCTCTCTCTCTATTTTTTTATATCATCCTTCAATCCCTTGATCTATATATATATATATATCCATATTTATATAATTATTGCTTTAGTGTGTTGATTTGTGGTTTGCAAGTTTGCATTTAAATTTTGGGATGGTTTGATGAGTAAAATCGTTTACCAGTATTGGGCATTTTGATAAATGAGAAGAAATGTTGGCTAGATATGAACAACCAAATAGGAATTGAATAGATTCACCAACAATTACAGAGGATACCTCAAGTATTTGATTCTTTGTTGCTTAGCATTTCATTGTTACGGTTTCTCATGAATTTATAGTGGGTTTAGCAAAAACTTTTTTGTCCCAATTTGTATGAGTTCAATCTAATGTCAATATGATCCACGGCACTGGAGTTTATTTTTTCAATGTTCACAATCTTTATGAACTTAATGGGATTTGCGGTTGTGGGTGTAGGGGATGGGTAGGTTGACATAGGAACCTTATGTAGGAATTGGCAATTGGGTAGGGTCAAAAAGCCTTATGCCTATTGATCCACATGTCACCTCTTGAGGCTCACACGTGGTTAGAGAACTTGGAGAAGGTGATGTAGTGGTGACATGGTCAAGCCACATGGCAAGTGGAGCCATAGGCCCATATACCCAAATTTTTATTTACTTTTTTTTGGGTAGGCGAGTTTTTCTTCTAAATATGTAAAAAGTATCATTTTAAACCTTGATCTTGTTATTATATGATTGTTTTAAATGTTATTATTCTCTTACACTCTCTTTTACAAAAAAAAAAAAAAAAAAAGAATAAAGAGGAAATCTAATAATTCTACGTGATTCTTTACAGGCCACAAGATCTTAGAATCTCATTTGAACGATTTGGTTCAATAAAGGATGTTTATCTACCTAAGAATTACTACACTGGATATTATTATTTTAGCTTTTACATTTCCATGTGTGTTTTTGTTATGTTGTTTGTTATAAAATATCTAGAAAGTTCTACTTATTCAAATATATATATATATATATATAATAATTGAAACAATAAAGGAGGCAACCCACGTGGGTTACCCCCATCCCTCTTCCCTTACTCTCTTTTCTTTGTTTCCTCTTCTTTATTTTTTGTTTTGGTTGTTTTGGCTGTTTTGGCAGAGACATTCTCTGTCTCTCTAGATTAATTGTGATGTTTTTCGCACCCAATTCATTTATTGACGCATGTGTCTTGTACCCTTCATGATGATCATCAATAATTTTTTTTTTGTTGTTTCAAAAAAAAAAAAAAAAAAAACTTTGATAAATTAAGTCATTAAGACAAGCAATATACATTAAAAACAAGATACATCAATTTGAAAATTTGGCAATCTCAATGTGAGTATAATTTCTCCAGTAAAAAACAAATAAGTCAAAAATATTAATTGGTTTCTGTTCCACTTTGAATTGTTTGGAGGTAGTGAACGGTGAGAGGGTGAGATGGAATGGTGCAGTGATCTAGTGTTTTGGAGAACCACCAGATCAACTAGAATTTCATGATGCATTCCAACAAGAAAACATTAACTCAGTTGTCCGGATAAACATTGAAGAAATTATTTGATTTCATAGGGGATGATATTGAAGCTGAGGTTATTCCGAATAAAACAATTAGAGATAGTAGAGTTGACGAAGAAGATGAAGAACTTGACATGATGATGATATGTATTATGATCTGTAGTTTTTGTGTTGTATTTTCTATATGGACATATGTTTTTAATGCATTACATACTTATGATATATTTTGTTGTCTCTTCAAGAAAATATTTTGCTTTACACATATGGATCTTGACACATGATATGTTTTTGTTTTGTCTCTTGAAATCTGACAGTAGGTAATTGGTGTGGATGATGTGGTCTTAAGAGTGGCTTGTATTTGCTGTAACTGTGATGCATTATCTCTAATGTTCTGGTGAGTGTGCAGGGCCTTGGAGGTGTATGCTAGTCTCCTTTTTAAGTGAAGTGAGTACATCAATAGCTGCTAGTCTCCTTTTTATTTATTTATTTATTATTTTTTTTTGCTAACTTTTGTTAATGCAGGTTTTTCAAAACTGGTACACAGTGTAGGGATGTGTGGGTTGAGGGATGGTGAGCTCTTATATTAGGGCTGTGAATTGTGTTTGATACAAACTTTTGAGGGTTGAGTGGTTGTGTGATCTCTATATTTCCAGTTTATGTGATCTCTACAAACCCATACAGCTTCACATACACGCACACACATGGGTTCTTCAAATAGTCAGAAGGTATGCTTTCTAATCCATTAATTTCTTCTTAGGTTTGTGTTTTTCTTCTGCTTCACATCTCTTCAGTTCTTTCTCTGATCATCTGTGTGTATGCGTTTGAGTATGGCTATTTGATTGTAAATTGCTGAAAGCAACTTGCCCCAATTGCTCATTTTTGTACAAATTTTCAGTGGAAAAAGAAGTGAAATAGAGAAATGAAGTTTTGGGATTGGTACCTGAAGATATCCGTCGTGTCAGCAATGATTGGAGGTTCAATGGAGTTTTTCATGGTCAAAACCGGCTTCTGTGTGAGAACACTCCTTTAGCTCTCACTCTTTTCCATTTTGCTTCATTTTTATCTATTTGTGTTTTCTATTAATGCTCTGATTTATGAAATTTTGATTTTTTGGATTCAATGCACTCATTCATTATGAATTTGCCCAGCTAAAATGAATGGCTGACTGTGGGTTATGGATTGAATTTATCAAATTTATTCAATGTGTTGATGAGGAGATTAATTGGGTTGTAACCAAATTGCAAGAACAACGGATTATGTGAATTTAATTCATAATTTGCAGATAAACTATTAGAGACTTAGATAGTGTTTGGTTCATTGGAATGAAATGATTAGTCCATCAAAATATTCTTTCTTATGTTTGGTTAGACTTAAAAAAATTATGACAAATGCACTACAAATGGAATCATGGTTTACTAATTTTAAGGAATTGTCATTCTATAGAAAAGCCTATGAAATCACCATTCTATTCCCTCTGTAGTTAATTCTAAAATAGGTTTTCGGTTGGTACTACTGCTTTTAGCCTTTATCTGAGTGGTTGGAACTTGGAAGTGTTAAATTTAGAACTATTAATTGCAAGAGTTGAACTATCTCAATGGTTTAAAAAAGAAATGGCTTATTCAATTCTTGCCTTCAGTCAATGCTATATGGAAATGCAATTGATTTATAATTATGTACTCTGAATTTTGGTTTGCCCAATGATGAGATGAGAACCTTGATCTAACATGAGTTACTTTTAAAAAAATTTAAATGTTTTAAAAACATTAGTTTCGTGTAGTTCAACTCTAGCGTTTAGACAAAGTTTTATTGGGAATTGTATTGGTTGGGGAAGTGTATGTATTCGTCATGAAAATTTCAAATTCTATTATATACAAACAATTTAATGATTTATTGGTTGGGCAAGTTTTGTAGACATGCATAGGAGTGACAAACAATTTATTGGTTTTGGATTTTGGATTAGGACTGATTTCATCATGATTCATGACATTAATATATGCGTTGAGGTGAAATTAAAACAAAGTCTTACGAGCTTGTAATATGCTAGTCTTGGCAACACATGATAAAGCTGAACGTGTTAAATGCGTACTCAACTCATTAAGGCTTTTTATTCTATTTACTTCTTGTTGGCTTCATGTACTGTTTTTCGCAATTCAGCTGTCTATGCCATCATCTTCGGCCATCATGACCAAGATTAGGTCTAGTCACATTAACAAGCGTACCCTGTTAGAATTCATTCATATTATTTTGTGTGAATGAGTTTGCCTTTCAATTTAAGTTTTAGTACGGCTTACATTTGGCATGTTGGCAGATGATAAAGTAACTGTTTTGGAGTCAGAAAAGAGATCTTGGGAAAGTTCCTCGAATTATGAACATATAGGGGCTTCTTGCATTTTTTTACACATATTGTCACCAACCTTTTGATCCTTCAGTAAATAATTGGGATGTGAAGTATTTTTGCTGTATCATGAACTACTTATTTTATTGTTTCCATAAATAACTTTCCTCAATAATTTGTTTGATACCAGTGCAAACCACATTATCTAAGCAACCTTCCCTCCATATTGTTCTCTTACTTTTATTGCCCTTAAATATTTTTCTTTCTGCTGCAGTTTTGAACACCAGAAGTTGGAATGAATATGGACCTTTTTATCTTTTTGTTTCTTTACTTATTAGATCTTTGCAATTTATTTATTTATTTTTGAGTGGTTTCTTCCAATTAGGAAAATTTCTTATCATTTGTTGGAGCCTGTAATTGGAAATTTAGTGATATAATTTGACATGATTCGGTGGATACTAAGCTACCAATAGAAACTTGTTATAAAAAAGCATTGTAAATGGTCTAAGGGTTTTATATTTTAATTATGGCCAGTCTGTGTAATGCCTGGTGCTTGGTATTGATAATGGTGGATATTCTTCACATGTGCTTCTCTTTCTTACCAACTGAAGCAAGAATAGCAAGATCATGAGACGAAGTACATAATGGTCCTATATGTGTATTGCCTTTCTGTGTCTTCCAGTACATATCATTTTTCCTATGTTAGTACAAAGAGCCAAAAAGGTGTGAGCATACATTTTTATGAAAATCATTGGGGCCCACAGGTTTTGCTGGCCTAATCAACTTCTATTGTTGAATGGTTGCCTCGTGTCTGACTTTTTCAAAATATTTTTGGAAGTATATCAGTTTAAAGGCATTTGAAAATCGTAATGGCGGAGTTATTTGGTCTGATACATGCTGAACTTTCAAATGGAGTGATCATTTCTTAGACCATGATTCTTTAAACAAATTTAACATTTAGCATGGCTGTATGTGATGGTCTGTTACCTATACTTGCTGGCTGTAAGGATACGATACTCATTATTAACATAGTTTTTAGTGCATTCCCTAACGTAAGAATTTTTCCTGTGGTCTTCTAGTTTTATTAGACGTTGTTTGGTTACTTGGAGGCATATTGGTGATTAAGATGGAGGCTTGGTTGCAAATAACACTCAACCAAAGACATTTTATAGAGCTTTGTTCTTCCCCATTATGTGGAATTTTTTAACTAGCATGAGGTGCCTCAAATTCCATAGCTTGTGTGTTTTGTTCTTTTTCTTTAGGAAAATGTGTAACTGAAATGTAATAGCGGTGAGATACAGCTGTTTTATCGTACACAAGATTTTGAGTATGAGATGATAATGGCTGACCAACCATTTTGCCAATGCAATTTCGGCTTGTCTCTTGAGCATGCCAGTGCCCTAGAATAATACCTGAATGTTTAGAAACATCAATTTTTATCATTCACTTTTTTTTTTCCCATACCATTTTCTTGACTTTATCTTGAATTTGTTTGTAAATATGCTAATCTTTTTCACTCATCAGTGTTCCTTTCAGGCCATCCATGGATCTTGCTCTGCACTGATCGCACATTAAGGACGCTATCTATAAAGTCGAAATGAAAGAGCTGGTCACCACCACCACCTTCCCAGCTACCAGCCACAGCTAGACTGGAGGAGCAGAATGACCGTAGGACAGCCTATGATTCTTTTGGTGAGACTACCGATCCAGCATCGTTGCTTGGAAGTTTGAGTCGCAAGACTGAAGAGCAAGACGACTCTGGTGCCAGGACGACATCTTGTACTTATGGAAGGACTGAAGAGCAACCTTCCATCCATATTGTCCTCAATAAAAGTAAGAGAACAATATCGAAGGGTTTTATGGAAGGACTCGAACAATGGGAGCTTATAGTGATGCCAGGACGACATCTTGTACTTATTAGTACTTATTTTTGGATGGTTGGAACTTAAATGTGTAATGAGAGTAGTTGGTTTTTCCTGTATTATGTATGAAATTAAATTATTGACGTTGGATTAGACTTGGTTCTTATGGAATTTGTAATATATATATAATTGGACGTTCAATATTAATTTTTTGGATGGTTGGAACTAAAATGTGTGCACGTTGTTGAATGCTTGATAACATATTTAGCGTTGATGGATTATATTGTTTATACATGATACAGGTTGTATTAATAATGGATACAGGTTGTTTAGAAATTTTTTTTTTTTAAAAAAAACACGTTAAAGTATTTGGCCACCAATATTTTGGTAGCTAAATAAGTTTGTCAAATGTTTTGGTGACTAAGAATTTAGTAGCAAAAACATAACCCAATGCACTTTTAGTGACTAACACTTTAGTCGCCGAATGCATCTTTTGCTGACTAAATACAGTTTCGTAGCCAAATTTGTACTTTTGGCGACTAATTATTTAGTAGCTGAAGGTGACAGCTTCCCCGACCACAACAACTTAGTAGCCAAAAAGCCTCATTCGGCGACTAAAGGTTTTAGTGGCGGAAACATAACATTTGCCGACTAAACTAATATTAGTAGCCAAATGTAGTCACTTTCGGCGACCAAACGAAATTTAGTCGCCAATACTATCGCTGATAGGGTAAAGGCGACGAGCTTGGCGACAAAATATTTTAGTCGCTAAATTGTTTCAGCGACTAAATATTGGACTTTTGGCGACCAATATTTTGGTAACCAAAAGTGACATTTCTTGTGGTGCACCCACTACTAGCCAATTAGTTGCCAACAATCTTTAACCTCCACCCAAGTTAAGATGACTCTTTGATGACTGACTAGTTACCATCATGACATTCGGCTACCTTCCACTGGCCCTTTGACCACCTCGTGACCTCTAGCTATAATTTGACTACCATCTTCGGCATTGACTTCCATCTAACCCCCACTGTCGGTCACGCGACCATCCGCCATCAGTCTAGAGAAAAATATTTTTACATTGTTTGGCATTTTGTTTGATTGAAAAAAAAAATCAACAAAAAACAAACTTATTTAGACGAAAAATATTCACTTCTAAATGGAGACAAAAAAGTTTTTTTGAACTAAAATCTTACTAATACCACACCCTACCACCACCACTAACCACCATACCATCGTTGTTGCTGCCACCAGCTCTATTACCACCACCTTTGCCACTCCAACCATTACTACCTCCACCACTTCTACCAACACCACCGTGCCATCCCATTCACCACTAGCACTACTAGCACCGCCACCACCATCACTACCTTACTACCATCACCAACCCCCGCCACACCACCTCCACAATCAGTATCACCACTGTCACCACCACGACCCGCCACTCTCTCCACTGCCTCCACCACGATCACCGTAACTACCACCCCACCACCACTACCATGCCACCTCTACCTCCCCCACAACTACTAATACAATCACTAGCACATCAGTTTAATTGCAAGGTTGTAGCCAAATATAAAAAAAATATTTTCATAATTTTTTTTTAAAAAAATTAAATTTTATGAAAAAATGGTTTCTATTAGAAAAATTTTCATCTAAACAAAGAAAGTGTTACCTTTAATAAAACTACATTTGCAAAAGGAATAGCCTGAAACATGTCACCCCCAAACTTGTCAGTCCCTTGCAAGCCAGAAACCACATGTGGGAGATCCAACAAAGTGCACCTTAAGTTTGGGAAAGCATCATCAATGGCCTTTGCCACTGTGCCCGTGCTGCCTCCAACATCAACCAACGAGTGCAAAACCTCAAAAACCCCTTACAGTCCTTAACAAGCACCTTTGTGACTAACCGGGCATCACTAGCTATTGCTTCATTGAAGAAATGGTTGAGCCTTGGTTCATGTCCCCCATATTCCCGAAATGTCCTCCCATGAGCTCTGTGAAACGGCGAGGGATCGTCATTTTGGAACCATTCACTCACATGATGCCATGGCTTTGTCAAGATTGGATCTAACATGGCTAACAAAAATGGTGTAACGCTCAACGGCTCATCTTTCAGTAGGAGCCGAGAAGCCAGTGTGAGCAAATAGCTTTCTTCTTCTTTCTTCGCATTTTCAGATTGCTTCTCCTCAATAAAGAAGCCGGAATGCACGATGATGCGCATGAGGCGGTAGACACACCAGGCTTTGGAATGGTTGATTGGAAGAGCTGCAACGAGCTTCGAGAGAGGCATGGCTCAGCCATGTTTGTAGATTATGTCTGGTATGCCTAGTCGAATTGCACATTTTAGTGACATAGAGTTTATGAAGTTGAATATGTGGTTCCATATGTGAGCTTGAGAGTTGAGTAGCTCTATCCGTCATTCATCATTGGTCATATCCATCTTATTAAGATATGCCTTATTATGCTTCATGTACAACGCAACTCTTGCAAACATTTATATCTATATATAACAACTTCAATAATGTGCATAGCAGCACCATGGGCACATGAAACAAAAAAATGTGTCTCGTGATAGCTTTTAAGACAATTAAACGTGTAAGTAAAATTACCCAAAAAAAACGTTTAAGTATTGAAATGGGTGGACCAACAACAATAATGAAAAGCACTAGAACAACAGTTAATTATGTAATTTATGTAGCAAATGGTCATCTTTTCAATTTGTATTGTCGCATTATGCTTCATATGATTCGCGTTTGAAAAATTCTATTTACACTATAATTTTATCTCTTTACACATATTTTATTATTATACTGTCAAGAAATAATTAAAATTCTCATTATACTCTTTATTATATCAAAATTAACCTTAAATTAAACCCCTTTTAAAATCCTTACAGATTTTTCTCATTACACCTATTACTTTTGAATTATTCTGGTGTTACGTTACTGAACAAACTATATGTGTCCATCCATATATTGTCACCATTTACAGATTCACTTTCCTTAAAATATCATTTTTTTTCTTCTAAATTTATGATGGGTTTGATCAGTTATATATTGCCAAACAATTTTTATTATTCTGGTATCATGTTGCCGAACAAATTAGATTTGTCTAACCATTTGTTCTGCACATTTACAGATTAACTTTCCTTAAAACATCAAGTATCCATAAAAACATAAAGTGTACAAATATTTATAAAAACACGCTGAGATGTTATCACAATATATCTATATTGATAGTTTCGATAGTTACTACAATAGAGCTGATAAGTGTACAAAATTGATCAATACGGGTAGTATGTGCTTTTCTCCCATCCATTAGCACATGAGTGATAAAAATGAATCCAATTAGTTACTTTCGAAAGTACTAGATGACTAGGAAACAGATAAATCTAACAAACCATTAACAATGCACCACTAGTCTTACTGTAATAAATAGAAGCATAATCATTCAAAGTAAAAAAAAACAAAAAAAACAAAGCACTACAAGAAAAAGCACCTTTGGTGGCTAAATTTTTAGTCGCCAAAAGTCCATTTTTAGCCCCAAAAGTCGACTTTTTAGCTTTTCGGACTAAATTTTTCAGTTGCCGGTTTTGTCGCGAAAACATGGTCGCCGGAAGTATTGGCGACTAAAAAAGTTTTAGTCGGTAAAAATTAGGTCTTTAGCGACCAAAGTATTGGTCGCCAATAGTCAATTACACTTTTTAAAATTATACATTTACCGATTAATATTTTAGTTGCTAATAGTCAATGAATCGCCGACCAAACCTTTTAGTCGCCAAGGCTCATTCCGTGAAAAAAAAAAAAAAAACTTTTCTTCCGCTGAGTTTCCAACCACCAACCTCCCACATTCTAAACCTTAAGCAACGCACTCTCTCCACTATGCCTCTACAGCACCACATGATTATATATGCAACATATATTATTTATATAGTATATTGACCCGTATTAATATAAAACTATATGTATAAACATAATTATTTTTATTCAATATAATTTATGTAAAAACTAAATTATTTACTAAAAAAAATAGGAGACCACTTTTGGTGACTAAATCTGTTTTTTAGTCGCCAATTCTATACTTTTGGCTACTAATTATTTTTCAATCGCTAGAAGAATTAATTCCCGCCTAAAACCTCCACTTTTGGTGACTAAACTGAATTTTAGTCGTCAAAAACCTCCACTTTTGGTCACTAAACTGAATTTTAGTCGCCAATTGTAGACTTTTAGCTACTAAATTTTTTTTAGTAGCCAAAAAGCTTCACTTTTGGCTACAAAATTTAATTTTGTCGGTAAAACACGTATAATCGGCGACCAAACTATTTTTTAGTCACCAATAACTATACATTTGGCTACTAAACTGTTTTAGTCGCCAAAAGTCTTCACTTTTGGCTACTAATTCCATTTTAGTCGCCAATTTTGTTACTTTCAGCGACGAAAATTCTATTTTTAGTTGCCAATTCTGCTTTTTCTTGTAGTGAAAACAAAAACAAAATTAAAAACAAAAATGTCAAAAAATGAAACTGGAAATGTTTGCAGTGAATTACTGGACATGTACTTTTTATTCAGCAGTGGATTACTAGCTATGTATTTTTTATTTGGTAATATGATTTCGGGCTATTTAATTTTGTTCAGTTTTGACATATTGAACAAAAGCCAAATATTCCTTTTTAAAAACAAAATGAAAATATAAAAAATAAAGAAAAAAACTCACCATTTCACTTTTTTTTGCTGGTCTTTCATTACCATTCTTCATCCATTGATTTCTTTTATGATCAAAACATTGTGATTCTCACTTTTTGAAAGTAAATGTATAATAGAGAAGAAGAAATGAGAAAATAATGTAATGAATGTAAAGAGATTATCAAATCTACTCAATTTTTATCTTTTGTCCTTAAAGATAATTTCACACATGGGTAAAATTAAATATATATATATATATATATATATCTCCAATAAAAAATGTAAAGAGATAAATATGTTGTGTAAGTAGAATTTCCCTTCACGCTTTATTGATATATCTGTTTGTTTGTTGTAGTATATTTTGACCTAGAAAATTTATAATCTATAAATAGAATATGAAAGAATTCAATTCCTATTTTGCTTCTTTTTTTATTATTATTTTAAATTCACTTTTATTTCCTTATGGTTTCAGCTCGAAACACTTTACACTCCTATAATTTAAATATGGGCAAAAAGCTCTCTTGCGCTTTTGGACCAAATTACAATCTAACATATGTTAACTTTATCTATCATAAGACTGTTTTACCCTTGTCCAAAAAGAATATTTCTCTGTCTTCTATTATACACTTAATTTTAATATACTTAAAAACTGAATGTATTAAATAATAATTAATTAAGTCTATTTAATAATCATAATTGATATTACTCAAAATTTTAGCTGTCTCTTAAAATGTAATCTAAAATATTAGAAAATTTTAAATCATATGAAACTTACTTAATTCTGACTGAATTTATAAATACCAAATATAAGAGTTAATATACATTATAATAAACTCACTACCACCACCATCACGCCACTGCCACCATTACCACCATCACAACCATCATCGCTACCATTACCACTATTACTACCACCACCACCTTTATATCATCATTATCATTGTTATCATAAATACCACCATGTCATGACCCAAACCCGCCCCTATAGGTTTAGCGTCATAACCGACCAGTAATCTTTGGATTACCATAGGCCTCTGTATAGAATAACATATAATTAAGGGGTTAGCAAAAACAACTATACGAAATACAATGTCCATAGAGCTGTGTAGATACACATTGGACAAAAAATTAAAAGCTTTATATACATATAAGTGACGTCAAATAAACAATAGTCATATGTCACCGGCTATACAAACAAAACAGGATGAGACTTAGCCCAATATTCAGACACAAAAGAAAACAGAAAGATAGCAAACAAAAACAGATACTGTCAGCATAGAATTTGACCACACACATAAGCTTTTCAAGAACCTCTTCGTGAGGCACAGTGGTTTGGCTGGCTCGGACAGGTCTACGCAATCATCTCTCAGCTTGGTCCCGTGCCTGATCACATATATACATAATAGAATGAGTTGGAACCCAGTGAATAATAACAAGGTAAAGAGTTTAATGAATCTTGTCCATAATAGATACAGAAAACAGAATTCAGTTTATATCAGAAAATGGATTCATATTTTTATTCATAAATCAGTATTCATAACATAAATGGCATCAGAATCATATTCATAATCAGAATTTACAATTAATCGTACGTGGTACATCTATTAGAACTAACAGAAACAGTTAACCCATAAAAGGACGGCCATGAAGGCATACAATTGACTCACGTGCGCGGAGATGGTACAATTAGCTCATGAGACATACAGTTGTCCCATAAATGGAACGTATATCCATAACAATTGGCTCATGAGATGTACAATTAGCCCATAACTGGAACGTAACAAAACAGATAACAGATGTCATCTAAAGCTAAGGATGTCACGAATACATTTCATAAATATTGGACAACCATTCATTCATACAGAAAATAATATTTTAGAAAACGGATCAGCTGTTATCATTCAGAAAATACTTATAATTGAATATAGCTTTACAAAGTTATCACTCATAGTTGGCTCCAATAGCAGACAGATAGAGCAGATAAAGCACACAAACAAAGCAGATAACCAAGTAGCCTATAGCACGTGATCTACACAAACACATAATGGATACACATTGGAAACACACGCTCGGAATTCATTTAATTTATTTCTTTCTTGGCCGGGTGTGTTTCTAATCTTTATCATCATTACTATGTCTTAATTAGGGCTTAAGAATGCCTAAGATGCAATGAGGATGCCAAAATGTGATTTGAAACACTTAGTCAAATTTTCAAAAATAGGATAGTCTGCTCGAGCGCAACTTTAGTCGCTTGAGCGGTCTGCAAAGTTTGCAAAAGTACTGATTGCATGATTTTTATACTCGATGGTTGCTCGAGCCAAAGACTGAGTAAACAAGGTCTCCGCTTGAGCTCAACTTCAGTTGCTCGTGTGGTCTGCAAAGTTTGTAAAACTTTTAGGAGCTCTCATTTTACACTCGAGCTTAGACTTCTTCGCTCGAGCGAAGGTACAAATACAAAGGTGGTCACTCAAGCACAGATTCTACAACTCGAGCTAACCCCCAAACTCTATAAAAGTACTAGGAGCATGAATTCTTCACTCGAATGCAGACTCCACCGCTCGAGCTGAGAGTACAAATTCTGGAATTCCCAAATTCCCAAGTTCAAAACTCAATTTCAAAGCTTCAAAACACATTATTTGGCCCAAAACTTAGTAAACCATTGAGAAACTCATAATATATAATGAATTACAAACCATTGCGAAAAATCAAGGCCAAAAGCTTTGCCAATTGAACAAAACTAAACTTGAAATGTTGAAAACATAACATGCATGTATTTTCTTGAGTTCAAACTTTCCAAATCTTGGTAGAATGAAATGTTTAGTACAAAAAGGAGTTGAACTCTCATAACAGGACCAAAATATGAACATGCAAGTAGGAAAACTTCGAAATCAATTTCCAAAACTTCATGATATGTAGATGCATGCATCGTTTGATCCCAATTCTACTTCTTTAGTTATTCTCAAGTTAATCTACTTAATTTTCTTGAACTCATGCATTACACTCTAATTCCCTTTTGATTTCACTTGTAAATGAGCTTGAGGTTACAAAATGTAAGTTGAATTCTTACCTACGATTGAAGTCAAGTGTAAAAACTAACTCAAAGCTCCAAATCGTCTTCAAATCCCACCAATTCTTCATTTCCTCTTCTATGATCTCAATTTCTGCCTTCTCTCTTTCTCTCTCACGTGTAAGAGCTCAAAATGGTGAAGATGAGATAATTGTAAAGTGTTGTATGAGCCTTATATAGGCTAATTAAAGGGACTTAATTAACTCTTGGCTTAAGTTGATTAATTTTTATTATTTTATTATAATTATTTCGTTCCGAATAAAATTTCAATTGAACTTACCATAATTTTCTAAAAATCCTAAATAACATGTAATCGAAGTCAATTTCATATTTTGTGGCCGATAAGGCATTTAATTCGTAGAACAGAACAGAACTACAGACAGATATTTCTATGATAGACAGATATAAACACAAATATCATATAACACATGTAAGTAACTTGAGATTTCATCTTAATTACTCATTAGGCATTCTTAATCATGCAATATTAGTTAATAACGGATCGGGGTTGTCACACACCATCATTTTACTATCACTACCATCGCTACCGCTACACCACTATCACCATGCCACCACCATTAATGTTACCGCTACCGCTACCACCACCGCCGCGCCATCGCCACCACTACCACCACCATGCCACCGCCATTATTACCACCACTACCACCACCAAAATAATATAAAAATTGAAATATATAATTTGAAAATAATAAATTTTAAATTTAATTTTATACATATCAAATAAGTTAAAGTTCAATATTTAATTTTTATCAAACAGCTTTGCAGTATAAAAAATTTCAGTATTCTGTTTTCAATACTTAATTTTTAGTCTTCAATTTTCAATTTTCAACTTTATCAAACACTACCCCAATTAAACCACTTATTAACTTTAAATTTATATTTATTTAATCTAAAATATACACACACACATATATATCCTATTTATTTAACCTCGGAATATATATATATATAAACACACAAAGTAAATGGTTTGGATTAGAGCTGAGGAATTGCATGATGCAATTATGCATGTAATTGATGAAATAGACACATTGAAAAAGATCACAAATCCCATATACTTTTCAAAAAATCCAAGAACTTCAAGTTATCAACAGTATACATTAAAAGTCAAATCTCAACTTCTACCCAAAATGCAAACCACTAGCTCTGAAGTAAAATTCAGAAAAAAAAGTGAACAATCAAAGATATGTCTGCAATGGTGGATGGGGATTAGAGGGACGTTAGCGACAGTGAAGGACGGCGACTATAGAATGGACGACGGCAATAATTAGGGAGGGGAGATGAGAGGAGAGGGGTTTGTGATAGGGTTAGGGTTGAAGGTAGATGATGAAGATAAAGGGTAAAATGACTTTTTGCATTTTAATTTCATTTTAATTTCTAAAAAAAATTTGCTCACCCTTAAAATTGACAAGTGTGCTACAGCTATTGTTAATTTGGATAGAAAACTAACTGTTGCAATTTAGTTAAAAAATACAAGGGAATTACTTGCCTATATGTAAACGGAAAATGTCTCGTAGCTCAAATTTTGTGGCTCAAAAGTGGCTCAAATGGCCAAAACGACGTCGTTTTGGTCATTTTTATGTTGTTCTGTACTCAAAACGACGTCGTTTTGGCCATTTGAGCCACTTTTGAGCCACAAAATTTGAGCTACGTAGCATTGTCGTATGTAAACTATAAGGGAGAAAAGTGCCTTGGGTTTTGTATTTATTTATTTATTTTTCTTTTTTAAGCTTATGTAACACCTAGTTTGGGAAGACTAAATAAGTGTACTTTTTGACTTTTTATGAAATATGGGTTGGATTTGGGTTGGGTTTGAAGTGATGTGTTAGAGAGGTGATGTGACTTAAATAAGATGATGTGACTTAAATAGGATAGTGACTTTTTGACTTTTTGTCTTTTTTGCCTCATGCCAAACTTGGCCTAAGTTTTTTTTTTTTTTTTTTATATTTTATAAAATAAAATTGTAATAACAAAATTTTAAGAAATTTAAAAATTTAAAAATAATTCCAATAAATAGCACCAAACAAGCATTGGTTGTTATTTTATTACATTGTAGTCTAAAAAGCTCATTAAGAAAAATTCCATACCCAAAACATCATTAACATAGACAATTTAAGAATTGACAATGGTCAGAAGTTACAACATTACAAGTGTCACATAATTTAATTAGGAACGTTTACACACAAACTTTTATAAATTTTTAATAAAAGAAATTACCTTTCAGGCAATGGTTATTTATCATTTGTAATTATTTATAAAAAGTATGATGATATGACATTTATTTTAAGTTTTAAAAGGGTATTTACAAAGAAACTCCCTAAATTATTGAGAAAACTCCATAACTTTTAAAACGTAAAAATAGACTCCATAAACTATTGATATTTTAATCCACAAAGTAAATTGGACGGTACTGTTGGATTCGTGAGACTCATCACAGATCCTATTTTGATAATCCGAACTCTTTAATGTGTAGAGCTCGTCGACTACTTTATCTTATGTAAAAAATCACGTTAATCGAATATCGATATTTACTTAATTAGATCAGATTTTTGTCAATAATTCATTTTGAAAATTATATTTACCGTTGACAGAAATCTGACATGATCAAACAGCTATCGATATCCGATCAATATGTGTTTTTACAGGAATAAAGTAATCGACGAGTTCTACACATTGAATTGTTCGAATTAGCGAAACAGAATCTATAATAAATCCTCACGAATCCAACAGCAAACTCTAGTCCAATTACATACAGGAGAGAGCCAAACTCTTTAATGTTAATCATAGGATACGTATCTCATTATTGAAGCCGCCTTTCATTTTGGAGATGATAACACTTGAAAAAAATATGAATAACGTTATATTTACTATCCTCATATATAACGTTTAATGTAACCATTTCATGAAATTTGAGATAAGTGTTGTGATAGCACTCATGCTGTTATAGTATCCGTGCTGTCACATTTTATGAGATTTGTTCTGATCATATTATAAGGTTCATTAAGTATATTTTCAATATAAAAAATAAAATTAATCAGACGAGTATAATCTCATGATCAAGACAATCTGGTTGTTTTGGGATTGTTTTTGATCCTTTAGGTGCAATTTTTAGGGTTGTTTTTGTGTTTTACCTATTTGTTTGCTCTGTATTGGTTATTCACCCACTAGGAGCTTGGAGGTAGTGCTTGCACATGATTTAATGTGCATCTTGGTGCCAACCTAGTTGGAATCTTGTTGTGTCATTCTGATGCTTGTTGCACCCACCCTCCTCTTTATTAATGTTCTTTTCCATACCATGTATGTTTTTCCGTCAATAAAGTTTTTTTGCTGATTAAAAAAAAAAAAAAAAATTCCATTATCAAGCCAAATAATAGCCTTAAAAAATTATCAAAATCATGCGCTACCAGTTTATTTTTTTCTGAACATAAGCATGGTCTTATTATGGGTTACAAATGTCTAATTAACTTAATTTTTTTCATAAATGATCTATTCAACGAACCCTACATTATAAATTGTTCGAATCATTAAAATAAATTTGGGACATGCTATTATGAGCTCACAACATAGTGCTACGCATCACAAACCCCAAGCCACACATCATGTGTCAATATATTATTAATGTAATGGGTTCCACCACTTATGTTTATTTCTAATAATGTGTTAACACATAAGATAGTACATTAAAGATGGTATAAAAATGTGATAAACGTAACATTACTCAAAAAAAAAAAAAAAAAGAAAAGAAAAAGGGTTAATTACACTGATAGTCCCTATAATTTGGAGCTTGTATCACTTTGGTCCATAACTTTTCAATTGTGACACATTTGATTCTGAATTTTGAATCTTATTCCAATTAAGGACAATTGAAAATATCATTAGATTTTTCAAGGGTAAAATAGTCAATTTGATAAAATATAAACTAATTTGACAAAAATAAATGTCAAATTTTTTTTTTATAATTTTTTTAAAATATTTTTGTCCACCAATAATAAAATTATGTAAAATTAATAAAAATTATATGATTAATTTTTGAAAATTAATTTTACATGATCATCACCCAAACACATAATAAAAATTAATTTGGTAAAAAAAAAATAAATGTCTAAAAGATTTATCAATTTTACATAATTTTATTTTTAGTGGGTAGAAATAATTTTTAAAAATTCAAAAATATTTGTTTGACATTTATTTTTGTCAAATTAGTTTATATTTTATCAAATTGACAATTTTACCCTTGAAAAATCTAATGATATCTTCAATTGTCCTTATTTGGAACAAAATTTAAAATTTAGGGTCAAATGTGTCAGAATTGAAAAATTAGGGACCAGAGTGACACAAGTTTCAAACTATAGGGACTATTTTGTGTAATTTGCCAAAAAAATAAAAAATAAAAACCATTTCACTCAGAAAGACAAATAAAGATTCGGTGGAAAAGAAAATCTAGAGGTGGAAAGAGTACAATAAAAATAAATATTTAATGTAGGAATGCAAAAGTTATAAAGCAGCACCGTGATTTGAAGGGCAACTCCAAAAATCAAAATGTTGCTGTCAAATTTATTAGTGTGAAAAAAAGTTATGGACTGATGGGAAGACTATGAGGGTGATTTTAATCTTACTGATGTTATGGATGCCGAAGGGGAATCAAATGTTATCAATGCTGTAGATTGATGGGAGCCTTTGCCTTTAACAAGTGTGTTAAAATATGTTTGAAGTTAGTATTTGAACTTATTATATGAACTATTGTACTATTTTAGATTAGTTTGAATTTTGAAATTGAAGTTTGGAAATGCCTGTATAAAGGGCCTGCAGTTATATGTAAAGGGGTACCAATTCTTCAGAGTATATTTTAGTTAAAAAAAGGCAGTGGCTTCACTCCCGTTTCAGATTGGCCTGGAAGGTACTGTTGATCTCGTGAGAGTCTCCCATGAGTTCTGTTTCAATAATTCGAATCGTTTAATATGTAGAAATCGTCGAGTACTATATGTTTATAAAAAATCACGTTGATCGGATATCGATAACTATATTATCAGATCAGTTTTTTGTCAACCTTTTTTTTTTTTTACCGTCCATTTTTTTTATACAAAAATAATTTGATCACATAGTCAACGATATCCATTCAATGTGATTTTTCACAGACATATAATACTCGATGAGTTCTACACATTAAACAGTTCAGATTATCAAAACAGAACCCGTAATGAACCTCTATGAACCCAATAGCACCCTTCAGTCCAACCTCTAGAGGGAAGTCAGACTCTTAAAAAAATTCTGGACCTCAGACCTTCTTAGAGGGAAAAAAAAAACTGTCAATTTAACAATTTATAAACACTCATATCCTTGTAAGTTTTCTATGCATTAATATTAATCTTTTCTTTTCTTGGTGTGTGAAGTCTTTATTGCTTTTATATTGAGAGTTGTTACTATACAGTCACCTAGATATCCAAATATAATCGGTATGTTTGGTTTTAGTTTTGAATTTAATTTTTTAAAAATTAAAATTTTATTTTCGTGTTTTTTTTAGTGAATATTTTTTAAATTTTAAATATTTTTATTTTTATTTTTTTAAATGCACCGTACTTAGATGTATCTAAAAAACAAAATATTTGTGAATTTTTTTTAAAAAATTAATAAATAAACAAAAATACGAAAAATATACTGAATATTGGTTTTTTTTAATAATATTTTTGGTATTTAGTGAAATTTAAAAAAAAAATTCAAAAAATTATACTTTTTAAGTGTATTTATGTTAGTTGTGTTTAAAAATTAAAAATTTCTTAAAATATTAAAAAAATTCAATAAAAATATAAAAAAAATACCAAAAACAAGAATTTTAATTTTTTGAAAAGTAAATTCTAAAAACTGAAAACAAACAGAGTGAATAGTGTCTAAAGTTAAGATCTGAAGTAGTAAAAGAAATAGATTTGTACTAAGTCAAATCTAAGAGCATCTCCAATAACAAATGTTATAAAATTGTCAAATTATAACAATGGTGCTCCAATGGTCAGATGTCATTTTGGCAAAACCAAACATAGAAACTTGTGTGTTTGGGATGATCGGCCGAACAACGATTGTCCCGAACATACCAATTTCGGTATTTGGTTTTTCAAAAATTTGATTTTGTAAAAATTTATCTGTTTTGCTTGGAGGGATGGAGGAAAATGATTGGTTTTGGTTGAGTTGGCAAATATGGTAATTGCCATATTCACCATTGGAGCATCACTTTTTAATGCTAGCTGTTGTATTATAGCAATGGCAGCTTCAGTAACAAACCATTGGAGATGCTCTAAGGAAGGAAAGGTCAATGTTACCCATCTCAGTAAACTAGAAACTTACCGACGCTAGGATCCTGCACCGATTACGTTCAATTAACAGTCAAAATATTTATATGTTGTTCTTATTTCAGAAATATAGCGAACTTAAAATTAAATAATTTTAAAATATAGACATAATAATAAACAAATTTAATTTGTAAAATTTATTATATGAATATTTATCAATATTTTATGTTCAAATTTATTATTAGATCGTAATAATTTATTAGGACATATTGCCAATTGTCAAACACGTTGTAATTATTTACAGTTTTTATTAGATACTGCTACCATTATTAATAAAGAATTTACTTAAAAAAAAGAACCAAAAAATTCTATTCTATCCGGAGCAGCTACATTTAATATTTTGCGTGTAAGTTAATTTATACTATCTATCTATCTATCTATATATATATGGAAAATGAACTTTTAAGAATATTAATTGTGGGAGTTTTAAACTCCGAAACTAATTTTGTTAATTTATTAATTTTTAAAGAAATTAAAAAAAAAAAACTCTATTGGTTAGTTCCTTAAGTCAAAAAAAAAAATCCTAATTATCTATGATTTTGAATTTTAAAATTCAAAACAATATGATAAGTCACTCTTACTCTTTTCAAAAATAATATTGATCGAAACAATTCAAATAAATAAACAATAAAGGCACTAATTATCTATGATTTTAAATTTCAAAATTCAAAATAATATGATAAGTCACCTTCATCTTTTCCGAAAATAATATAAATCTTAAAATTTTAAAAACCCAATCAAATTAAAAATTAAATAAAATTCTCTCTTTAAAATAGTCAATATTTGATCTTTTTTTTAAGCCCGGCCAACTCCTCTCCAAATATAATGAAGCAAAGATTAGTCTCTCTCTTTGTCAAAGTCCAAACTTATTTCAAGTTTATTATTATTATTATTATTATTATTATTATTATTATTATTATTTCGTAAATTTCTATTTCCGTGTGAGTATTTTTTTTTCCCTATATGACTTTTTTTTCCAACTAAATTGATAATATATATATATATATATATGTATATCTATTTAACTATATTTGTTTTGGGAGTTAATTTGAAGTTTTATTTTTATTTTTTGGTGGATGTTTGTGTATTTTTTATATTGTTGTCGTTATTATTTTGATATATGTAAATTGATAATACAGTCATGAGTTTTTTAATAGAATATGACGTTTTATATTGTTCTTTTTGATTTGGCTATTTTTTTTTTAATTTCTTAAACAAAATTTTCAAATTTTTTTATTTGTAAAAAATTAAAAACATTTAATTGACTTGCCCATCAATAAATAAAATTTTAAATAATGAACACTGTTTAATAATTTATAGATCTAAAAAAAAAAAAAAATTTATCCCCCATATATGGAACAAGAAAAACTAAAACCATACATTTTTTTCATTTTTTATTTTTAACTCTTTAAAACTCTAACGGAAACCTTTTTATTTTCTCAACATTGTCTTTTTAAATTTGCAAAAATAAAAAATTATACTGGAGTTGCATAGTAGTTAGTGGAGGTGGTGAGCATGGCAACAACAAGGATAATGATGAGCTCGGTTAGAGTATTGTTTAGGCAAGTTTTGAAAATGTGAATTTTACAAAAAAATAGTAGATAGTTTGGGTGATGAATTGATTTAGAAAACTAATGTGTGGTTGAGATTAAGTGTGAATTTTACTATATAAAAATTGAATATGGATCATATATATTGTTTTTATATATATCACTTTGGGTACTTTTGTATAACTATAAAAAAATTATTGTGATTACATGTTATTTATTATCTGATATGTTATTACTGTATTATTGTAATGAGTTTTATTATTAATGACTATTATCAATGTAGTGGTAAGATGTCACATAATAAATAAAAATATATTTTGTTATTATTATTATTGATAATATATTTCTTTATTTATTTTTTACAATGTTTAAAAAACAATTTATGTTCATTGTTAGTTTTTGTAGATGAGAAGTCAAAATAAATTATATATAATTCAAGTTATAATTAATTTGAGATTTAAAAGGTTCCAAAAGATATTATAATTATATATAATTCAAAATAGGAATGGTGATGCATTTAACCAATTATATGATCATTTGAAAAGCTTATGCTCATACAAATGCAATGCATGAGAGTGTATGACAAGACTATAAAACAATGCTAGAGTATGCCATTGATAGGATGCAATTGCATTGAACAAAACTCACCGTTACCACATTCTCATCGGGCCATAACTCCATCGTGACATATACGTACAAGAGTCTAAGATCAAACAAACATTGATAATTGTAGTCATATATAGAAATTAATCCCACATTTGCCGACTCCATAAATGGTGGGGATGTGGACACCCACAACCATCCGTTTTTCCACATTTGCCGACTCCAGCAACGGCTTGTGGACACCCCAAAACATTTCCCACATTTGTCCGGCGATATGCACAAACAGGGCAATTGGGCACCTTGACTCCCCACGCGGGTACTAACTTTCAACCGTTGGCACCAAGGTAATACCAAAAGAAATGCACATTGCATGAAATGCATGAAATTTTAAAGAATGCACCATTTTTCCTAAGATGATATCAATTCATAATAGTGCAACTCATCCCTTTTCATAAATCAAGGCATTTCCATCATCATTCATTATCTCATCTCAAGTTCAACATCAAAAGGGGACCTCCAAACTTGCATTTCAAACCCAAAACCAAGTAATTACACTCAATTTAATATTTTAGAAATTAATTGAGTAAAACCCCTTTTTATAAATTAAGTTTGAAAATTAGGTTTTGAGAAAAATGAGAAAAATTGGGGTTTTTCTCTCCATTTTGAAAATGAGGGAATCATCAATCATAAACAATGATATTCCATCATAAGAAGTGTAATTCCTTCAACAATCATAAAATCTCACCCTCATTGTTCTCAATCTTTAGTCAACAACTCAAATCAATACACACACACACACACACACACACATATACATGGATAGCTAGTGAAATTACCACATAAGCTACTCAGTTTGAAGATATAAAGAGTTAAAGACACCCCTACCTCGAGTTGGTAATCTAGGATGGCAACACATGCTCGTACTTCAATGATCTAGTGAAACAACCGGTAAAAGTGTTGATCTAGTGTCTCTTACAACTAATCTTGGGAGATCTTGGGTGGATCTTGAGTTAAGATTGGAGAAATCTATGGACTTGTAAGCTAGGGTTTGAGAAAAAGTATAGTTTGAGAGAGAGAGAGAGAGAGAGGATGGAAAAATGCCAAGAAAATGACTTGGAATCGCTATTTAAAATCTGTTGTCCCTGACAGGTCACTCGAGCGCAAGTTCTGTTGCTCGAGTGTGAGACACAAATAAGTGATTCTGCTCGAGCGTAGATTTTCTCGCTTGAGCGGAAAAGAACTTGTCCCAGAATTGTTGCAGAGTTATAGTAAAACTACTAGGAGTATGCAATCCACGCTCGAGCAGTAACTCCTCTGCTGGAGCAGCCCGCTTGGAAAATTACCATTTACTGGTAATTAAAGATCTACGCTCGAGTGAGAAAAGTTGCGCTTGAACGGAGCGAAAAACTCAGGTGTCACAGCCTACCCTCCTTAAGGAATTTCATCCATGAAATTCCGGTAGTTCCTATTGAAACAAGATAAACAACTCCCAAGAAGATCAATACATATTCTAGAATACTCCCAATCATTACAATAATACCCAAAAAATTGGACTTTTCAATGTTCCAAACTCGTACATCTTTCACAATTTCAATAAATACATTCACCAACCGCCCATACCATTTAATTAGTCATGATACAAACATTAACATCACAAAAGTTATTATTTTTACAAGTTCTTAAACAAGTCGGGGTATTTTTCTCGAACCTACACTTCCCTTTTCCAAGTAGCTTCTTCTACTCCATGGTGATGCCAAAGTACCTTGACTAGGGGAATGGTTTTGCCTCTCAGTACTTGCTCCCGAGTGTCTAAAATCTTCACAGGTCTTTCTTCATAAGTAGCATTTTTATCGATTTCGATGTTAGCCCAATTTAATACATGTGAGGGATAGGGTTCATATTTGCGAAGCATAGAGACATGAAACAAATCATGAATTTCGGACATTTGTGAAGGAAGGGCGAGATAGTAAATGACTTCTCTCACCCATTTAATGACGTTAAAAGGGCCAATGTATCTAGGTGCTAGCTTTCCTTTTTGGACAAATCTCAATAAACCCTTCTTTGGTGATACTTTAAAAAATACATGGTCCCCCATTTCAAAGATTAGTGGTCGTCTTCTTTGATCCACATAACTCTTTTGCCAACTTTGCGTCGTAATTAGTTTCTTTCGAATAACAATTACCTTTTTCGTAGTCTCACGAACTAAGGCTGGGCCAAGCATGGGTGAATCTCTTACCTCAATCCAGCACATAGGAGATCTACATGGACGTCTGTATAATGCTTCGAAAGGTGCCATCCCAATGCTAGCTTGAAAATTGTTGTTATAAGCAAACTCGGCTAACGTCAGATATTTCTCCCATGACCCCTTGAAATCTAGTACACAGGCCCTTAACACGTCTTCTAAAATTTCAATGGTACGCTCTGACTGGCCATCGGTTTGGAGGTGATAAGTGGTACTAAAATTCAATTGAGTTCCCATGGAAATTTGCAAACTTTGCCGCAATCGAGCGGTAAAGCGGGGATCTCTATCTGAAACTATACCTATGGGAACCCCATGAAGTCGAACAATCTCATTAACATACAACCCTGCTAAGTAGTCAATGGAGTCACTCATACACATTGCAAGAAAATGCGCCAATGTAGTTAGTCGGTCCACTATAACCCAAGTAGCATCATTACCCCTTTGAGTCCTAGGAAGACCGAATACAAAATCCATAGTGATGTGCTCCCACTTCCATTCAGCTACCGGCAAAGGTTGTAACAACCCGCCTGGTTGTTGATGTTCTGCCTTGACTTATTGACATGTCAAGCACTTAGACACAAATAGAGCTACATTCCTCTTCATACCGTTCCACCAAAATTGACGACACAAGTCGTGATACATTTTTGTACCTCTAGGATGAACAGTCAATTGAGAATAGTGGAATTATCGTAATACATCCTCTCTGCAAGATTGTGGAACAAAATGGTGATTTACATAACGAATGCTTGAGTCAGAATGTACCCTCAATTCTTTCCCTCCCTTTCCATATGAAATCTTCTTTCTCATAGCCTCCACCTCTGGATCATTCTATTGTGCTTCCAAAACTTGAGTGACCAAAGATGGTTGAATTGAAATTGAAAACAATGTAGCGTGATTAGGTGATTAACCAAGTTATACCTTGAATTCGTTTAAATCCCCTAACATCTTCCATTCTCTCATGGCTAGGCTAGCAACCGTGCTCATAGATTTTCTGCTTAAAGCATCGGCGACAACATTCGACTTTCCCGGGTGGTAGTGCAATTCGAAATCGTAGTCTTCCAGATATTCCATCCATCTTCTCTGATGTAAGTTCAAATCTTTCTGCGAAAATAGTTACTTAAGGCTCTTATGATCAGAAAAAACATCAAATTTCTCCCCGTATAGGTAATATCTCCAGGTTTTCAAAGCGAAAATAACTGCAGCTAACTTAAGATTGTAGGTGGGGTAATTTCTCTCATGAGTTTTCAATTAGCGCGAACCATAAGCTACGACCTTGCCCTCCTGCATTAAGACACACCCCAGCCCTTCTCTTGAGGCATCACAATAAATCGTGTAACCTCTGCCTCTTTCAGGGATAATCAAAACCGGCGCAATAGTTAGTCTAGCCTTTAATTCTAGAAAAGATCTCTCACTAGCGTTGCTTCATATAAATTTCACCCCTTTCCTAGTTAGTTTGGTCAACGGTGCAGCTAAAGAGGAGAAATCCTTCACAAAACGCCTATGATACCCAGCAAGTCCCAAAAAGCTGCGTATCTCAAACACATTTCTAGGTCTCTCCCACTTCTACACGACTTCAATTTTTGATGCATCCAATGTTACTCCATCCTTTAAGACCACATGACCTAAAAACTTCACCTCTGAGAGCCAAAATTCACACTTCTCATATTTAACATAGAGTTGGTGTTCTCTAAGAAGTTGTAGGACAATGTGAAGGTGTTTCTTATGCTCTTCTTTGGAGGGTGAGTAGATAAATATGTCATCTACAAAAACCACCACAAACTTATCAAGGAATTCTCAAAAAATTTGATTCATCAAGTCCATGAAAGTTGTAGGACCATTAGTTAAGCCAAATGGCATTATCAGAAATTCATAGTGGCCGTATCGGGTACGGAAGGCTGTCTTAGGAATGTCCTCCTCCTTTACTCGTAACTGATGATAGCTCGATCTTAAGTCTATCTTCGAGAAACATCGAGAACCTTTAATTTGGTCAAAAAGGTCATCTATTCGAGGTAAAGGGTATTTATTCTTGATCATGGCTCTATTGAGTTTACGATAGTCAATGCATAATCGTAGTGAACCATCTTTCTTCTTCACAAACAGGGTTGGTGCTCCCCATAGTGAGGTAGTAGGGCGTATGAAACCCTTGTCTAACAATTCTTGTAACTGCTCCTTTAAAACAAGTAACTTCACCGGGGCAAATCTGTAAGGAGGCATAGAAATGGGCGTGGTTTCGGGCACTAAGTCGATAGAAAATTCTACCTCACGATGAGGCGGTAATGCCGTGAGGTCTTCAGGAAAGACATCGGGATACTTGCAAACTACCTTAGGGAACGTTCCTCGAGCCCCATTATTCTCATCGTCTACTATAGTTGCAAGGAGGAAACTAAGCTTGCCTCAATTTCGCAGATGATACAGGGGTGACAACCCTCCATTAGCTTTGTCTCCTAGAAAGCGAAAACAGTTCCCTTTCACGTTACACACTGTAACCCTTCCATGATAACAATCTATCAAAGCACGGTAGGTTAACATCCAATCCATACCTAGAATAACATCGAATGCTAACATTTCTATCAACATGAGATGAAAAAGGAGTTAGCGTTCAACTAACTCAATCAGACACCCACGACATCCTCTATCCAATGCAACTTGACCCCTAAGGAGAGACTCAATCAAGAGTGGTGACTCTAGTCGTTCTACTTTTAGACCCAGTGTAAATGCAAATGCTGATGCTATGAATGAATGTGATGCCCTAGTATCTAACAACACGTTGGCCCATCTGTTGTAAACAAGATAAGTACCTCTCATCACCGCTGGTCCTAACGACTGTTTAGTAGCAGTAACTGCATAGACTCGTCCTTGGACCCTCTGGTCATCCCATTCACCTCTTCCCGTATTGACTGGTTGCGTTGACTATGCAGACGTGGCTCCTTGTACAGCCCGAGATGTTTGTCCTGACTGAACTAGCTGGTACCCCTGTCTTTGACTTTAACGTAACTGATACCTTTCCAACTAGTTGTGGGAAGGATTTTTTGATGTGACCCAACTGCCCACAGTAGCAGCATGCAAGCGATTGGTCCCTTCATTGGGCTGGACTTTGAGTATAAGCTTGTTGTTGACGACTAAGATTCCGATTACAATCTGAAGCCTTGTGGCCCTGCTAGCCACATCTAAAACAAGTGACACAATTTGGGCCTGTACTTCTCGAACTTCTCATAGAAATGGACCCTGATGACTTCGTTGGTTGGGGCACAGACTGAGAAGATAAAGAAAAGGAACTCTTAGATTTCTTGGAAGATCCTGAATCCCCTTTTGATTCGATGTAGTTCAGCCTCTTATGCTTTTGCCTTGCTTCCTCAGCCTCCATCATAATCTCGACATGTGCCGCGGCTTCCACCAACTTATCATATTCCTGATACACATGACCTATCACTTTCATTAATATTTTAGGCCTTGGCCTCTTCTCAAACTCGAAACACCGACGTTCTTCAATAGCTATGAGTTCAGGTGCAAAACGTGCCAAACTGGTGAACATGGCTTCAAATTCCGCCACTGGTGTGTCCAGTTGCTATAACACTTCAAATTGCTTCCTCAACTTCTCTCTAGCCATAAGAGGCAAAAACTTTTCTTGAAAAGCATGAATGAACGCCACCCAGGTATGGTCCACTCTATGCCTAACCGTCTTCTACCATTGATCGGCCTCCCCTTTCAATTGATACGCCGCCAAGGCCACCCTAAGCTCTCCATCATTGATGTCTAAAATCTCAAAAGATTTAACAATCTATTCCAACCATTCATCCTCCTTCATAGGATCAGGCTCGCCACTATACTCGATAGGGTTAGAGCGGAAGAGTTCCTTTTTCAAGAAAGAGACTCGGGTTTCCTCTTTGATTGTCCTTGCTGCTTACTCGGCTCAGAGGATTTCCATGGATTCGCAGAGGGCACCTGCCATCTCTCGGGCTAGTGCCCCCATTACATTTTGGGCCGGTGGAACAACCGCGTCATTTTGTCCTACCGCATTTTCTTGGAGAGAGAGGTCTTGTGGTGTCGGTGAGGCCCGACGATCTCTACGGGGTCTACCTCGACCTCCTCTTCCTCGTTCTGACATGCTATATGACAACAAGGAGAAGAATTTAACCCTCGACTCACACAAGATATATGCTAATTCTTATATTACATACACCAGGTAAATGCACCATTAAGCAATTAAATCATATAAGGCACATCACATTCACAAAATCACATAGAGCACACATAAGTTACCCTCTCAAGATTCTGACTAGTCCCATGGCACTCAGAAATTTCCTAGTGGAAAAAGCATTAATCAGTTGCCTTTCCAAAAGGATTTCAATGATTGCAATGGACGCAAGTCATGTCCTGAGAGTTTAACTCCATACTTCACACGACCAGGAAAATAAACACACAAAACAATCAACTATTTCCCCCACTTCATTTAATGTATAATCCTATGCGGCAAGGCCGCTTCCCACGAGCTCCAGGTATTCGACCCGGTCCGCTCTGATACCAATTTGTCATGCCTCAAAAAGTCCGACTCTTGCAATCAAACTACCAATATTATTAACACACAAGATCCAGGAAATTAGAACAATAGAACCAACTACACATAACTTTCTTTCCCTTTGAACTATTCTCAAAAACAGAGTATACATAAGTATTCTATTGCACTCCTCAAAACATGGAATACATAGAAATTAAGAAAAATAGTTCAAAGAAAAGAGGTAGAAGTTAACACTAGAGGTTTCAAAAAGACATCTTTCTTATCATTATGCTCTTGATGGACGCTAAGTTATAAACATCAATTTCCAAAATAAAATACAATCATCAACACTACACCCCCAAGAAGACTTCAACAAAAACATGCTAGCTCTATAGACGTCATCACTTGAGAGGTATCTCGTCTTCATTCCCTGAAAAATTGTTAGCTTTTGGGGTGAGCATAAGCTCAGTAGGTGATGCATTTAACCAATTATATGATCGTTTGAAAAGCTTATGCTCATGCAAATGCAATGCATTGGGGTGTATGAAAAAACTATAAAACAATGCTTGAGTATGCCATTGATAGGATGCAATTGCATTGAACATAACTCATTGTTACCACATTCTCATTGGGCAATAACTCCACCGTGACATATGCGTACAAGAGTCCAAGATCAAACATATATAGATAATTGTAGTCATATATAGAAATTAATCCCACATTTGTTGACTCTAGAAATGGTGGGGCGATTGGCACCCAAAACACCATAACCTTCCACATTTTCCGGCTCCATAAACGGCAGGGATGTGGACACCCAAAACCATCCGTTTTTTTCACATTTTCCGACTCCAAAAACGGCGGGCTCGTGGACACCCCAAAACATTTCCCACATTCGTCCGGCGATATGCAGAGACAGGGCAATTTGGCACCTTGACTCCCCGCGCGAATACCAAATACATTACACCACTCAACTTCCAACTTAACTCACTACCCGGACTTATAGGTAATTACCACCGTTTTTAACTTTCAACCATTGGCACCAAGGTAATACCAAAAGAAATGCACATTGCATGTAATGCATGAATTTGTAAAGAATGAACCATTTTTCCTAAGAGGATATCAATTCATAGTAGTGCAACTCTTTCCCTTTCATAAATCAAGGCATTTCCATCATCATTCATTATCTCATCTCAAGTTCAACATTAAAAAGGGACCTCCAAACTTGCATTTCAAACCTAAAACCAAGTAATTACACTGAATTTAATATTTTAGAAATTAATTGAGTAAAATCCCTTTTTATAAATTAAGTTTGAAAATTAGGTTTTGAGAAAAATGAGAAAAATTCGGGTTTTTCTCCCCATTATGAAAATGAGGGAATCATCAATAATAAACAATGATATTCCATCATAAAAAGTGTAATTCCTTCAACAATCATAAAATCTTACCCTAATTATTCTTAATCTTTAGTCAATAACTCAAATCAATACATAGATATATACATACACACATGTATGCATACATACATATATATATATATATACATGGATAGCTAGTGAAATTACCACACAAGCTACTCAAATTGAAGATATAAAGAGTCAAAGACACCCCTACCTCGAGTTGGTAAGCTAGGATGGCAGCACACGCTCGTACTTCGATGATCTAGCGAAACAACCGGTGAAAGTGTTGATCTAGTGTCTCTTACAACTAATCTTGGGAGATCTTGGGTGGATCTTGAGTTAAGATTGGAGAAATCTATGGACTTGTAAGCTAGGGTTTGAGAAAAAGTAGAGTTAGAGAGAGAAAGGATGGAAAAATGCTAAGAAAATGACTTGGAATCGCTATTTAATCTGTTGTCCCCGACAAGTCACTCGAGCGCAAGTTCTGTCATTCGAGCGTGAGACACAAATAAGTGATTCCGCTCGAGTGCAGATTTCCTCGCTCGAGCGGAAAAGAACTTGTCCTAGAATTGTTGCAGAGTTATAGTAAAACTACTGGGAGCATGCAATCCATGCTCGAGCGGTAACTCCTTCACTGGAGTGGCCCGCCTGCAAAATTGCCATTTATTGGTAGCTAAAGATCTATGCCTGAGCGAAAAAAGCTGCACTCGAGCGGAGTGAAAAACTCAGGTGTCACATATTTTAAATTGAAACCCTAGGTTTGTTCAAAATCACCTCAAGTTCCAAAGATCCTTACACATCGACAAATAACTAAGCTAAAAACCATATGAGAGTGTAGAAAATCCCTACATCAAGTTTAGAAGTCGAGAGAGAGAATGGAGACACTTCAAACACACTAAAATCCAACTCTATTAGGATGAGAATGTAGCCCTTGAGATGCTCTACCTTTTTATCAAAGAGAATAGGGTGGAGAAACCACTAAATCTAGGTGAATAAGTAGAGAAAGAGTGAGGTTTAGAGAGAGGAGCTTTGGATCTAGGGTTTTGAGGGAGAAAATTATGAAAAAAGTGATGAAAAAGGATGTTGCTGCGGACTGATATACGCACAGTCCGTTCGAGAACAAGAAGTGATGCTCGAGCATCAGACACAACAAGTCATTTTGCTCGAGTGCAAGAAGTGACGCTTGAGCGTAGAATGCATACTTCTAGTAGTTTTGCAGACAATAGATTGAAGCTCGAGCGCAATAAAGGTCGCTCAAGTGCCCACCTGTTTGAGCGTAGAATACACTCCCCTAGTAGTTTTGTAGACCTACAAAAGTACTGAGAGTTCGCAAAGCCCACTTGAGCACAAGAAGTGCCGCTTGAGTGGAGGACCAAAAATCTGGGCAACACAATGTTTGAAAACCAAGCGACCAACCTGTCCCAAATACAACCACAACCTAATAGCCAAATTTGAGGAAAATACAAGGGATGCAAGATATAATCGACCATATGAAACGATGAAACCCGTATCTAGAATACAACAAAGGTTGAGTCAAGACCGAAATCGCTATAAGAAGTTTTGAATGATTCCTCCTCCTCTCTGTTCTTTTTTTTTTTTTTTTTTTTTTTTGTGCGCATATATATATATATATATTGGCTTAGATTTTGTTGTTGTTGTTGTTCATGGTGTTGAAATGTTTTATTATTATTTTTTCCCCTTCTAAATAGATCTGGAAAATACGTTTGTGTTTGTGAAAGTAGAATAGTTTATAATGTTTTTATTGAATAGATTTGAATGTGAAACTAGAATAGTTTATAATGTTTTTATTGAATAGATTTGAATAAATTTGCATGTATGTGCTTGTTTTTGGTCTTTGTAAAATTTTTTTTGTTTTTTGTTTGTGTACAATCTGTTCAATACTCTGTGTGTGTGTGTGTGTGCGCGCGCGCGCGTGCCTGTGTGACTAGTGTGTTGCTTCATTGATCGTCTTTTACATTTTTAACAAATAAAAAATTGACTAGGGTTATTTTAGCGACCACCTATTTTTTTTGGTTGCAAATAGTTAACTTTTTGCGACTAAAATCACCTTTGGGCGACCAAAAAAAAAAGTTGGTCGCGGAAGTATACCTATTGGCGACCAAAGGCTTTTTTGGTCACGGAAGATCACCTTTTTGCGACCAAAAAAAATGTTGGTTGCAGAAAGTATACCCTTTAGCGACCAAAGGCTTTTTTGGTCGCGGAAAGTATACCCTTTGGCGACTAAAAAAAAAGTTGGTCGCAGAAAATATACCTATTGGTGACCAAAGGCTTTTTTGGTCGCGGAAGATTACCCTTTGGCGACCAAAAAAAAAAGTTGGTCACAGAAAGTTATGGCGGGATAAATGTAAAAAAAAAAATGGATACTATTGTAATTCGATGTTATTTTTCTATTTAGGCATTAGAAGTTTTATAAAATTATATTTCTCTACCAAATATGAACAAGAAGCATGTTATTGGCAGAGTGGATTGGCTGCATGGTGACTCCTTGGTCGGGAGTTCAAGTCCTAGGCAGCACAAAAGAATTATTATTTTTGGGTCAAGGCACTGACTTTTCGCGACCAACTTATCTTTGGTCACTAAAAGTTCCCTTTTGGATAATATGAATTGGACTTTCCATGACCAAAAAAATTGGTCACGAATGGTCACTTTTAGCGACCAAAGCCTTTTTTGGTCTCAGAAAACTATCTGTCACGAGGCTTTAGCGACCAACTAGCGACCAACATATTTTGGTCGTGAAAAGGTTTTAGCGACCAAATACGGTACTTTTAGCGACCAAAATGTTAGTCGCTGAAAGTGTTTTTTCTTGTAGTGTTTGTTCCTTTTGCTCAGATCAGAATCAGAAGATTCAGGAATGAACACAATGGCTTGGGCTCATTGGCGGGTACGATGTGTTGACCAGGGTAATGATTGGTTGTTGGCAAGCTGTGGGTGGGTTTTATATTATGGAATGGCAATCTATTGGGGCTAGGGAGAGGGTTATTGACAGCTTTGGGATTTTCAGGTGGGGTGATGACTTTGTTGTCAATCAAGTCTTGAATTTCATGGTGAAGGCGGAAGTAATGGTCAGTATGATGACTGTACTACTGATAGAATGTGCAATATTGGGTAGGGTCATGTGTAGGTGGGCGAGGATTAGGGAGAGGTCAAGGATTGAGCGGTTTGAGATACCCTTTCTCCGTCAGTACCTTCAATGCACAGGTCAGGCTCATATGGAGTTGGGCGAAGGTTCATTTTTTGGAGGAGGAAGCATTAGGTCTAGAAACGTTGGCAAATGGGTCGGCGGGTGTTGGCCGAGTATTCATGGGCTTAGGATTGGAATTAGGATGGGTGTTTTTGGTAAAGCATCCATTTCCATTGTTTACCCCCTGATTCAAAATGTTCTCAACCGAAGTGACAAAAGTGTTATCCACAGTTTTTGTAACACCTTCAAGCACTTGCTGTTTGTTCATCCCTTTGACCTTCAAAGTCTTAATAGGCCACTGAAGTTGTGCATAGGGATCAATACTTGTCCCGGCTTTCGTCTTGCCACTTGTTTTTGCTTGGCCAAGGGATTGGGTGGCTATATCGAAGCGAGGCCCAATTGTTGTTGATCTGTCATCACCCAGACTTGAGATAGTTTTGGGTTGGCCGTTTTTCAACAATAGCTTGCCCCAAGATTAGGGAGCTTTTTGATTGGTTCAAAAACCCAAATGTTAAATCTGCCACCATTCCTTGAAGGTTTTCAATCATTCCCAACATCTCAGCAGTAGTGGGTTCGGCCATTTGGCGCTCTTGGCATACTTGAACCGGATTGGGTGCATCAATCATGCACAAATCAGTGATTTTGGGAATGAACACCTCAAACTTGGATAAATGGGCCGGGGTGATGTATATGATGGGGTTAAAGGTAAGAAGTAGTGCACGGATGAGGTTAAGGTGGGGAGGAAATACTTGGTCATGGATGTGAAGTGGGTTGGTGGTAACACTGGGGTTGGTGGTAACACTAGGGTCTTGAGGTGGAGCTATTATCTGGTTGTCGATGAGATTCTAAACCTCATGACGAAGGTGGCGGCAACGATCGGTGCCATGACCGCGCTGCTGATGGTACGCACAATACTTGGTGGGGTTATGTCTAGCAAGGAGTGGGTCAGGAAGAGGTTGGGGGTCGAGGGGTTTAAGATACCCTCTTTTCATCTGGATTTTTAGTGCGCTAGTTAGGCTCATATAGAGGGGAGAAAGTTCTACCTTGAGCTCGGGTTGGGTTGGTTGTTTGTGGGTTTGTATTGGAAAATGGGTCAGCAATTTTAGGAGTGGCAACAACAGTATTGATTTCAGTGGGTTTGGGAATAGTGCTCCTGGAAAACACCCTCCTTGTTGGTTCACTTGCTCTGGGGATAATCCCTCTGTTAAATGCACTCTCAATCTGAACCCCCAATTCATGAAATTTTTTGAAAGTGAACAGTGGAGCGACTATTAACTTTTGCAATATATCAGGCTCAAGGTTCTGCACCACTATTCGTACTTGGTCCCTTTTTGAAGGGCGATCTGTCATTTGTGCTACCTTTGCTCTCCACTTTGCAACAAATTCTGCAAAAGGCTCTTCAGGATTGTGGTGGGTTGCTTTATGGTCTTAAGTAGTCATTTCAATTTGGGTAGTGTAAGAATACTGATTAACAAATGCCTCAGCCAATTCTTCCCAGTTCTGCTTCACTTTATCCTCTAATTTGGTGTACAAAGTGGCTGCTATACTCGATAGGGTTCTTCCATACAGAGAGAGTTTCTAAGGCTTAGTCAGACCGTCCAAGAAAAGCCGGATATGTACCATAGGATCTCCAGACCCATCGAAACGGTCAATGTGTGGCATTTTGAATCTGTCTAGGAGTTTTACGACAACCTCGGTGTACCTATCCTCAATGTTGGCAATTGAGGTAATTCTTTGTGCCTTTTTGAATTGCTTTTCAAGGTTAGTAATTTTTAACAAGGTTGGGTCAAGCTCATTAATATCAAGAGGAAAAAGGCCCTTATTAGGCTGCACCAAGGTTCTGACAACTCGAGCTTGAGTCAACCCTTCTTGAGGATCTGGGCCGTGCAAATCTTCAGCTGGTGGAGGTGGATCAAAGTTCGACTGGAGGCCCAGGATTATATGTGTAGTAGATGCCCCAAATGGGCATTGCGTTTCAGCATTGGTCTCATCCTACATGGCAATTCCCTAGTTTAACGCCGCTACCATGGCCACAACTTCTTCTGGACTCTGTGTCATCACGGGTCTGCTGAGTTGGCAATCGAGGAAATGGATCGGTGTAACCTGAGAGCTGACTAATCATGGATTTCAACCTGGTTATACTTTAATGTATCTGAACTGGATTAGTGTAGACAAGTTTGACTGGATTGGGCTTTTTAGAATGGGTCTTTTGGCATTTGATGGATCTTTTCTTTTGGGAATCAGATGGAGTAGACCTTTTGCTGAGTGGGGGTCTTTTTTTCTGGGATTGGATGGACTGTGATGGGTTAAGGCTGGTACCACTCCTTCTCTGGCTCAGACAAACCTGGCATTAAAAACAAATGCTCCATCAGATCGGAATACCGGATATGCTGGTCAAAACAGTGTAAGATACAATTCTTGGCCTTGGGTCTAGTTCAGTTCTGATATTTTTCCAATATATCAAATACAAACCCCTGGATTTTTGACCCAAATTCTGATTCTGATATGACCCTCAAGTTTGAAAGGAATTGCCTCAATATTAAGACTCTCAGAGGATTGCATCATACATTCCCAAAGAGTTCACATTTTGTACAAAAGCATTCAAAACACCCCTATGAGAGGTTTAAGGTTTCCCTGTCCTAGCTTTAGAGTGATCTATAATTTTACTACTCAAACAAGCGGTATCACATCATCCTGCATATGGGAGAGTATCCTGTCCTAAATTGGAATAGTCACTATGGCTTTACTATATGCAACTAGGCCAAATGGTCAAAAGGGGGTACCTCAACAAGACTACCTAATGTACCTCTCACACCTAACACCGAGAAGTGAAAAGAAGATCAAACTGTACAGCGGTAGTCCAGATCCAAGGGTTGTGTTCCCAACATGGCAGAGCCCACGATCGGTTAGCCTTTTGGCAAGCTTTTAGGCAAGCCTCTAGCAAACCTTCCAGGAATAGCAGATGACAAACATAGTGACTTAAGCGCACCAATGCAAATACAAATGCAAAGAAACAAATAAGTGTAGATAAAATTTCACATCATGAAGGTCGAGTCAAGTTCTCTAAATTCCCCAGCAGAGTCGCCAGAAACTGTGACTCGACTTTTCGGGCCCCCTTTCAGAAGTTGAATAAGCCCCACAGTAGCGGACTCCCGTGGTTCTGAATCTGATCTCACAGTGCAATGTGAAATAGATAAACACTAAAGAGTCTAAATTTGGAAAATCGATTTTGAATCAAATTGTCAAAAATGGACTGTTTTGTTAGATACAAAATTGCCACCTAAATATTTTTGGGAAATCTAGGAAACTCATGACTCGTGCCAAAGGCCACGTGTCCGTCATCACCAAGATTGTCTCGGCTCGGGAACTTAGGTACGAGAAGGGAAGGCCATGAATTGAGCACCCTCGCTTGCCCGATCAAAGATCAGCCTCTACTAATCATGATGTGATTTTTATTTACATTATATGCTCTTGCTCCGATTAATATTAGGCTAACCTTACTATGTAGTGCGCACACAAGTATAGACTAACTTGCAAAAATTGGAATACTTGATTTCATGTTTGTTTTGAAAATGTTTGTAAATGTGCCACTCGAAAAATTGGGCTTAAATGTACATGAATCAAACTATCCCAATTCAAACAACTAGCCTTCATCCACGAGCATTCAAACATTTTATCAATTAAGCACTTAGCTTCATGGCAAGCATGCTATACATGGTAACATCAACATGCAATATGCTAAAGCGAGTAAAGGCACACCTACTACTTCAAGCCAAAAAAAGATGAGAGAATTAGAACAATGCATGATCCTAACTTTATGCAATGTGACTAAAGAAACACATGCGATATGCCATCTACATAGGCTTGGCTACTTAACATGATATGTGAAAAAAATTGATAGCATGCGGTATGATGGACCGAGCCTCGGTGCATGCAAGACAAATGGATGCAAACATGAAGTATGCTAAACAAAACATGATGTCCTATTCTAACCATCATAAGAAAACAAATAAAAGGGAGAAAGACGTTGGGTTGGAAGACATACACATTATTACAACATTGTGCCTTCACACAGGAGGGTCCGAAAGAACAAACTAGCTAACTAATTAAAGCTACGCTAATTAATTAACTATTACAAACCCAAATTAAATTAGCCAAACTGCTTAACTAATTATTACAACAACAAAATAATTAACTATTCTAGGCAACTAATTATTACAACAAATTAACTAACTAATTAATTAATTACAAATCAAAACGAACTAATTAATTACATGAATATAACATGAAAGAAGTGTTAAGCTAGCTATTCTAACTACTCCGCCTCAGGAATCGGGGAATGCTCGTGCATACATAGATTTTCCACTCGAAAAAGCCACTGTTTCTGCTGCCAGATGCCTTTATTGCACAGCAGAACACTTGCACTGATTTCCACCTCAGAACCAACTTTATCCTGCTTCAAAAGTACACTGTTTGATTTTACATTAGTGGCCAACAGATGGCCTACCATCCACCAATGATGGCCTGCTGGCCACAAAAGGTAGCCTGGATTGTCTTGCTGTAACAGAGAGCAAATAGAGCAGAGATAGTGTATTCTCAAGGGTTTGTTTGCATAATTTATCCCTCCTTATCTTTTGAACAGCTCGAAGGAGTAATAAGTTTGATTCACAAACTACCAATGGATGCAATTTCATTGCATGATGGGTTATGAATCAAGTGTGCAAGTTCAATGAATGCAACAAAACAAGACTCTTAAAACCACCTCCATATCATGAAAGACCAAGGGAAGTAGTTGACAATGAATCTTGAACCGTTTTCATCACTAATGGGTATGAAACAACCCAAGACTCAAGGGTTCAATTGGCGTCTGATTGAATCCAAACAAGTTATTATCTTTTACCCTTTTAAGCCTCAATTTATTACTTCATTTTAGATTACCATCCATTCTTTAATAAATTAAGTTCAATGGTGAATTTAAGTCCTCTAACGGAAGGGGGGCCTAAACCAAGAGTTACTTTGGGCATGAAAGAGACATTATACTGTTGGTAATGAACCCTAAAGGGATTAAACCATTACGTATGACATCTCAATCTCAGGCTTAAATAAGCAAGTAGTTTGAAACCACTTTCAAAGCAAAACAAAAGCCAAGAAAGGAGGGAGGTTGCAGAGGTGATTAAGAGTGATCACAAATATGGAAAACCATAAATAAATGCAATCAACTCAAATAAGGTGGTGTCTAAGGCCTAAAGCACCAAACTCATGAGGACAATTACACTACTAGCATGCAAAACAAAGCTCAAATATAACAAACACTTAAAAACAGTGTGAAAACAGGTCTAATACAGTCCTAAAACGCGCTAGAATTAAGCTAACAAATGCTAGATTAATAGGTTAAAACATAGAGCATGCTAGGCTAGTAAGCAAAACACAAGAAGGGGAGGCTAACTGTAGACATCCCATTATTGACCGACCTCAAGACTTGGATGTCATCATTTGTGCACTCAATGATTGTGCTTCTTTGTGTTCGTTTTGAGTACTCGAAGTCCTCAGTGGAGTACCCTTCTTTTGAGCCTCGAAACCTTATCTGTTTTGTGCTTTGTTTTGGACCAAAAGCTTGTTGTTTCAAGTCTAGAAGAGTGGGTGACCTGTCGACCAGCCCCATAGGCTGTCAGCCATGGCTTGTGCTTGTCGGCCACCAGTGGTGGCCGGTCGGCTATCAGTGGTGGCCGACGGCCACCAGTCTCTTTTTCCAGATATTTGTTGACAACTGTGCCAACTGTTGCACACTGAGCTGCATCTCCATACACGTGTATGGTAGGATGTTCCTCAGCTCAAGACTTTTTTTTCTATATATAAGGGGGTTCCTCTCCCTCTCTTGATATTTTGTGCTTGGTTGCCTAGTTTCTCTATACTTTTGCATACCAACCTTAATCAAACCTGACCATCTTTGAGCTGAGGTCCCTTGGAGTTTTTTTTTTTGAGCTCTAGAATGAGGTTTGAGCTTGAATTGTGCCTAAGTTGTGCTTTGCTTCAAAGGTAGAACACTTACCTTCTTTAAGCTTGTTTTGCATACTTATTTTCCCATCTTCTTCCACTGATTTTGGCTTAGTTTTCAACTATAAAAACCTTTGTTTTTTTGTGGCCTAAAAGTGGTAGTTTGAGGCCATTTTTTAGTTAAGGGGTAGTCCACCCTTCTTGTCTCTTTGTTTGTTAAGCTTTTGTGCTATTATCCATCACTTTCAAATCAACTTTTTTGGCCTTTTAACCACTGAATTTTAGAGGTTTTTTAATGGAAAAAAACTCATTTTGATGTCCAAAATTGGAGGGGTTAGTCTTCCCTCCTTGTATCTTGTTTGCATGTCTAGATAGCTTTACATGTGAACATGTTTTTCTAGCAATTTGTAGCTATATTCCAGCATGTTTTAGCCTCTGAAATAACCTGTTTTGCCTCTATTTTGGGCTGGTTAGTTCACTTGAGTCTTGTATTAAATGGATGTAGTGTAAAGCCCTTGCACTAGCTTGATGATTTAATGCTTTAATCATCATTAGTTTGAATTGATAGCATGTTTCAGCGTTGTTTTGCCCTTAATTTCCGCACTTTAATCTCTATAATCTCCCTCAATTCTTTACTCTTTTGTTTGTTTTGAAAGTGGTTTTAAACCCCTTGTTTGCCTAAGCGTGAAATGAAGGTGCTACACCTAATGGTTTAATCCCTTAGGGGGTTCATTACCAACAGTGTAACACCTCTTTCATGCCCAAAGCAACTTGTGGTTTGAACCCTCTTTCCATTAGAGGACACTCACCAATGGACTAAATGGATTAAAGGATGGATTTGGTAATTAAAATGAGTAAACAAAATTGGACAAGTAAAAGAAGCAAGATAAGCATTCTTTGTGTTGCATTGCATGTGTTCAAATTAGACGTTAATTTGAACACAAGGAAAATGAGACATTTCATACTTGAAAGTGATGAAATGTGCCATTTTCCTTGGTCACCATTGCCCTTGATCATGGATGATAGGGTGATGGCCATTTTAAGTCTTGTTTTGTATTTATTAAACTTGTACAAACTTGGTTCCTTAGCCATCATGCATGGAAATTTCTTGATTCATGGTTTGAGGGCTAAGAGTTACACTCATTTGAGCTTGTTTGATGATAAAGAGGGTAACAGTACAAACAATCCTTGAGAATACAATGCTTTGCCTCTGTTTGCTCTCTGTTGTAGCAGAGGAAGTTCAGGACAGCAGTGGCCGACGGCCACCGGCAGTAGCTGATCGGCCACCAATGGTAGCCGATGACCACCATTGGTAGCCGACCAACCACAAATGAAATTTGCATAGTGTGTTGGTAAGATGGAGCAGAGGTGTTCTGGAAGTTAGCGGCATCGTCAGTGTTCAAATGTGCAAACAGAGGCGTTCAGTGGCAAGGCGGTGGCTTTTTCGGGTGGAAACCGAGCATGCATGGGCTTTCCTCCCTTCCTGACATTAGCCAATTAGATTAATTAGCAATAGATGAAATACATTTTGTAACTATTTAAGTAGAGTAGTTAGTTAATTACTTCATGTTGTAATTAATTAACTTAATTGCTTTGTAATTAGTTAGTTAAGTGTTTAGCTAATTAATTTAATTTGTAATATTTAATTAGCTTAGAATAGTTAGTTAATTCATTTCAAGTGTTGTAATAGTTAGCTTAATTAGCGTAGCTAGTTAGTTAGCTTATTCATTCCGAACCTCATTCACGAGGGCATAATGTTGTAATAAATGTGCGTGCGTGCGTGTGTGCGTGTCTTCTAACCCCACGTCTTTCTCCCTTTTATTCAATTGCTTTTGATATTTAGATTAGGGACATTTTCAATTAGCATACCTTATGATTGCATGTTTGCATCCATTCATTTGCATTGCATGCACCGAGGCTCGGCACATCATTCAAACTACATTGCCATTTCAATAATTCTTTGAATACGTGCTTGGTAGCCGAGCCTATTAATTGCATATTGCATGTGTTGCATTAGGCATCTTGTATAGTTAGGAATTATGCATATTTTTCTAACTCATATCTTCCTAGCTTGGAGTACTAGGTGAGTTTTTATGCTTTAGCATACTTGCATAAGTGTGAATGTTGCCATGATTAGCATGCTTTCCATCAGGCTATGTGCTTAAATGCTAACTGCTTGAATGCCTGTGGATGAAGGCTTGTTGTTTGAATTGAAACAATTCAACAAATATATGTTTTAAGCCCACTTTGTTGAGTGGAAAATCATGTTTTAAGCCCACTTGAGGTGGCAAATTCAAACTATTTTCGAAAACAAACATGAGTTGAGTTGTTCCAACTTGAGCAAACTAATCTATACCTGCTTGTGCGCATCACATAGTAAGGTTAGCCTAATAACTGGAACAAGAGCACATAATGTTTATAAAAGACATATCATGATTAGTAGAGGCCGATCTTTGATCGGGCGAGCGGGGATGCTCAATTCACAACCTTTCCCTCTCAAACCCAAGTTCCCGAGCCGAGAAAACTTTGGTGATGACGGACACATGGCCTTTGGCACGAGTCATGGGTTCCCTAAATTTTCCCAAAATAAAATATTTAGGTGGCGACTCTATATTTGACAAAGCAGTCCAATTTTGGCATTTTTGATTCAAACTCAAATTTTCAAAATGATTTTCCAGATTTAGACTCTTTGGTGATTATCAATTTTACATTGCACTTGTGAGATTAGATTCAGAACCGCGGGAGTCCGAACTGTAGGGCTTTCTTTTCAAACCTTCCGAAAAGAGGTGCGAAAAAGGTGAGCTACACTTTTTGGCGACTCCACTGGGGATTTAGAGAACTTGACTCGAACTCGTGATATGACATTTTATCTACACTTATGTATTTTTTTGCATTTGCATTGGTGTGCTTAAGTCACAGTGTTTGCCATCTACTATTCCTGAACGGTTTGCCAGAGGCTTGCTTGGAAAATCTTGCCAAAAGGCTGACCGGTTGCGGGCTCTGCCATGATGGGAACACAACCCTTGGATTTGGACTATCGCTGTACCGTTTGATCCTCCTTTCACTTCTCGATGTTAGGTATGAGAGGTATATTAGGTAGTCTTGCTGAGGTACCCTTTTTGACTAATTGACCTAGATTGCATATCGAAAACCATAGAGACCGTTCCAAAATAGGACAGGTTGCTTACCTGAATGCAGCATTGTGGTGAAACCACTTTGTTTGAGTAGTTATCCTTAGTTCCTGATGAAATTAGAACAGGGTAACCTTACCCCATCATAGGGGTGTTTTGGCTCTCACTTGCTTGCTATGTGCTTTTAGAGTGAAACTCTGCAAGAATGTATGTATTAGTTGCAAGTCTGGGTATTAGTTTTTGGGAGGCAGAATTTAGTATTGAGCATGGTTCTACAGCTTTGTTTACATCAGTGTACTGATTAGAATCTGAGCAGAGGTGTTGTGTGGTTTCTAATTTTTATTTTTTCCTTTTTACTTTATTTCCTTTTTGCAAGGTAGTTTTTTATCATTGCTTCAGACGAGTCTACTAGCCCCCAAGCACTCTGGACCCGAGTAACACGACTTTACCGATCCGGGATCGTGTAAGTGGACAGCCAGTGTTTGCTGCACTACCGCTGGTTACAAGACAGAGGACATTCAAGCATAATTCACTGGTTTGACAGCTACCTTCATTCAGTGAAGTTTAATCTTCTACTTCTACTCCAGAAAGAGAGTGTTCACCAGTTCTGATAGCTCAACACCCCTTAGTCAGCATGGAAGATATGCTTCGTCAGCTCCAGCAGACTATTGAGACTATGCAACTAGATGCTGCCCTCCAAGTTGAGACTACAGCCCGCCAAGCCAAGATTGTAGCCCGCCATGCAGAAAAGATAGATAGGCTTCAGCAACAGCAACCACAACAAGCGGAAGCTTCTGTTTCTCATCCACTTGCAGTCAGGGTTCCAGCACCCGGGATCATAGTTAATGTCCAGGAAAATGTGTGCATTCCGGTAGAGCCAATGCCACCTTAGACCTCCAAGGCACCAGTTTACCGAATGGAGGTGCCATTTGAATTTGAGGTCAACCCTATTGCTTTGAAGGTCAACAAGCTAGAAAAGCTCTTCAAGCAGGCGTAGGGTATGAATACAATCCTAGATATAGAGGATGGTTATACTGATGCAGTGGTGACCTTGTCGGACAGATTCCATATGCTGCATACAGATCAGTTTGATGGTTCAGGGGATCCTATGGTCCACTTGCAGCTCTTCTTGGATGTTTTACGGCCTATGGGCTTATCTAGACTTCAGAAGTTGTCACACTTTGACCGAACCCTATCAAGGATAACGGCCATCTGGTACGCAAAGTTGGAAGACTCTGTGAAACGGAGCTGGGATGAAATGGCTAAGGCCTTTGTCATGCAATATTCATAGAACACACAGATCGAGGTCACCACCTGTGATCTTGAAGCGACCTAACAAGAGCCAAATGAGGGCTTCTCGGACTTTATAACAAGATGGAGGGCAAAGGCATCAATAATGATGACCCGGCCATCTAAAAAGGACCAGATCAGAATGATAGTCTGAAACCTATAGGGGAAGTTACTGCAGAAAATGATTGTCTTGCCCTTATTCACATTCGCTGATCTTCAAGAGATAGGAGTTCACATTAAGGATGTGATGAGACAGGGTTTGATAAATGATGAGAAAGAGCAGCCCAAGAGGCCTTTCACACGTAGTTCCAATTCGATTACTAGCGGTAGTGCAGCTGCAAGGCCTTCAGATGTCGATATGGTCACCACCACACCTCAGACTGCCAATCCTTTTGTCGGTATGGTCACCACCACACCACCACACCTAATATTTAGCTAATTAGGACATTTATTCGGACCCTCCCATGCGAGGGTAACATTGTAATATTGTGTATGTCTTTCAACCCCCATTTTTTTCTCCCCTTTATTTACTCGCTTATGGTGGTTCCATCCATATTTTGATTTCATAACATTACCATGTGTAAATATCCACTTTTTCATGCATTGGGTTCGGTTCATCATTCTAACCATATTGTCATTTCTTACTTACTCGAATTGATGCACTAATTGCATGCTTTGAGCTAAGCCATGTGCCATGTTAATAGACCGAACCTCGTAGTTGTATTTTGTATGTGTTGCATTAGTCACTTGCATAATAGAGCATGCATTTTTCTAATGGTTTCATTTCGTTTGGCTTGGCTCGGTGGAGTACTAGGTGAGCGTTTCTTGCTTTAGCATATTGCATGTGTGTTGGTGTTGCCATATCAAGCATGTTTACCATGAGGCTAAGTGCTTAGTTGCTATACCTCTTGAATGCTGGTGGATGAAGTCTTTTTCGCTTAAGTTGGGATGATTTGATTAATGTACATGTAAGCTTTACTTTTTCAAGTAGCACATATTCACAATTCTTTTCAAAACAAACATGAAATCAAAACATTTCAAAATGGGCAAGTTAGTCTATGCTTGTGTGCATGACATAGTAAAGATAGCATAATAATCGGAACAAGATCATATATTGTACGTAAAAATCACATCATGACTACTAGAGGTCAATCTTTGATCAGGTGAGTGGGGTGCTCAATTCATGACCTTCTCCTCTCATACGTAAGTTCCCGAGTCAAGACACTTTGGTTATGACAGACAAGTGGCCTTTGGCACGGGTTACGAGTTTTCTAAATTTTTCAAAAATATTTAGGTAGCGACTTTGAAATCTGGAAATGCAGTCTATTTTTGGCATTTTTGATTGAAAATCGATTTTCCAAAGATTTGTCAGATTTGGAGTCTTTTGTGTTTTCACTATTTCACATTGCATTTGTGAAATCAAATTCAGAACCACGGGAGTCCGAACTGTAGGGCTATCATATCTGAGGAGACTAAACCCCTCCTAGGAACAACGAAAAACCAACTACAAGTAGTCAAGTAGAACAACATCTTCTGCTATCACCTCTTGAAATTGACTCTTGTGAACTTCTCTGGGTGCTCATGATGATTGAGTGGGCCTCCTGGAACAGCAAGAACAGTAACAGGGTTGACCACAGAGGTCACAGTAATCGAGTTGACCACGGAGGTCACAGCAGCAGGGGTTGACGAGCCAATTGCCCCGGGGGTCTCATCCCCACCAACATTAGCAGCAGCAGCATCGGTGACAGTTGCCATTTCTGAAAAATACAACAAAATTTCACAATTTTGTGTTCCATAAATTAAACTCAACACTAGGAAATTCGAAAGTTAGAAATTTAATTCAAAACTAGTCTCACCACTTCCCTAGAATCGAACATGTTCATGAATGTTTCCTTGAAGACTGGAGGGGTCACACCGGTCCCATTTAAAAGCTAGTAATCCTTAGACAAAACCTTTAAGAGCATGTTGACTTCTAGTCTATGAGAAATAATTTTTAGAATTAAGTTTTTCTAGAGGATGAACTAGGTTAAAACCAACCAAGTACCAGACTTAAAAGAAATTTAAAAATTGCTAACCAAACTACAAGCAATGTAAAAAAAAAAAAAAAAAAAAAAAAAAAAAAAAAATTGCTATAACAATTACACACATATAAAATGCTTCCAACATGCGAAGTAAACAACCTTGCTTAAAATAAAATTTGCAATCAACCACTATTAAATCTCAAGCAAAAAATTCCTTCAATTATAAAGAGAGTAACCAATCCATAAGGATTTTATATAGTCCAAAAACCTTTCCATGTTTAGGTATTTTTGTTCAACAAAAAAGTTAGTAGTTGTAGCTCGACTTATTCCGCACCCCCTTTCGGAAGCTTGGAAATAAGCCCTATAGTTTGGACTCCCACAGTTTTGAATCTAATCTCACAAGTGCAATATGAAATAGATAAACACCAAAGAGTCCAAATTCAGTAAATCTTTTGGAAAATTGATTTTGAATAAAATTGCCAAAAACGGACTGCTTTGCCAGATACAGAGTCACAACCTAAATATTTTTTGTTTTGGAAAATTTAGGAAACCCATGACTCATGGCAAAGGCCACGTGTCCGTCATCACCAAAGTTGCCTCGGCTCGGGAACATAGGTACAAGAGGGGAAGGTTATGAATACATTTGAGCACCCTCGCTCGCCCGATCAAAGATCAGCCTTTACTAATCATGATATGATTTTTATCAATATTATATGCTCTTGTTCCGGTTTATTAGGCTAGCATTTACTATGTGATGCGCACACACAAGGTATACACTAGTTTGCCTGGATTGGAACAATTCAATTTCATGTTTGTTTTTTTGGAAAAAGGTTTGATTTTTCCACTTAACAAAGTGGGCTTAAAGTTTGTGAATTTGCCACTTGACAAAGTGGGCTTAAACGTACATTCATTGAATCATTCCAATTCAAGAAACAATCTTCATCCACAGGCACTCAAACAGTTCAACAAGTAAGCACTTAGCCTTATGGCAAGCATGCTAGTCATGGTAATCACTGACACTCATGCAAGTATGCTAAAACACTAAAAACTCACCTTGTACTCCAAGCTAAGATAACACGAATGAGTTAGAAAAATACATGTTCCTAACTACACCAAATGGCTAATGCAACTCATGCAATAATGCAACTAAAGTAGGCTCGGATACTTAACATGCTTTTTGCAGCAATTTCATAGCATGCATTTAAACACGTATTCAAAGAATTATTGAACTAGCAATGCAGTTAAAATGATGAACCGAGCCTCGGTGCATGCAATACAAATGAATGGATGCAAATATATGATATGCTAATTGACACGTGATGCTCCTAATCTACCATCAAAAGTGGATAACTAAAAAGGAGAAAGACATAAGGTTGGAAGACATACACATTATTACAACATTGATGCCCACATGCAAGAGGGTTCGAATAAATAAGCTACACTACTTAACTAATTTATTACAAATCGAATGAAATAAATAAACTAACAATTGCAACATACACATTATTACAACATTGATGCCCTCGCGTAGGAGGGTCCGAATGAATAAGCTACACTACTTAACTAATTTATTACAAATCGAATGAAATAAATAAACTAACTATTCTAAGCAAATTAATTAATTATTACAACAAATTAATTAACTAATTAATTAACCATTCTAGCTAATTACAACTAATTAACTATTCTAGTTAACTAATTAAACAATTACAACAAGAAACTAAACCATGCTAAACTAGCTAGTTACAACAATGAAAATACTATGCTAAACTAGCTAGGTTTCCCAATGTGGAATAGCTACAACAATGAAATACTATGCTAAACTAGCTATTCCACATTGGGAAATGAGGAATGCACAAGGATGCAAGGTTTTCCACCCGAAGACAGCCATTGTCTTGCTGCTGTATGCTCCTGTTTCACAACACTTACACTGTTTTCCTTCTCCAGATCAACTCTGCTCTGCTTCAGAAGCACACTGTTCAAAATTCATTGGTGGCTGGCAGGCCAGAAGTGAAGGGTTGCTGGCCAACATTGAGGGATTGCCCGCCACTGATGGTGGCCTGCTAGCCACTGTTGAGAGGTTGCTGGCCACTGATGGCTTGTTCCTCCTTGCTGCAGCAGAGGACAAACAGAGCAAATAGAGGGTATTCTCACAGGTTGTTTGTACTGTGTATTTCTCCTTATCATAAAAACATCTCAAATGAGTGATATACTTAGCTCTTAAACCATCAATCAAGCAATTTCATTGTATGATGGCTAAAGAACCAAGATGTACAAGTTTAATAAATGCACAAACGAGACTCACAACCTTCACCCTATCATGCATGATCAAGGGCAATGGAGACCTAGGAAACTTGGCACATTTCATCACTTTGAGTATGAAATGCCCCAATTTTCCTTGTGTTCAAATTAATGTCCGATTTGAAACACAACAAGACACTACCAAATTCTTATCTTGCACCATTTTAGTTGCAACTTTTAGCTACTCATTTTAATTACCCTTCCATTTTTTAACCAATTAAGTCCATTGGTGAGTTAAGTCCTCTAAAAGAGAAGGGAGTGTCAAACAAGGAGTAGTTTAAGGCAAGAGAGAGGTGTCATACCGTTGATAATGAACCCCCAAAAGAGGGTTAAACCATTAAGCATGGGCCTCAATCTCAAGCTTAAACTATCCTAAGGTTGAAGCAACCCTCCAAGAAAATGAAAAAGTCAAGAAATGAGGGAGGTAGCAGAGATTAATAATGCTAAAATTAAGTGAGAAAAGCACTAAAAGCATGCAAACAACTCAAATAAGTGGTGTCTAAAGGCCTCAAACACCAACCTTGTAAGGACACTTACACTACAAGCATACAATACAAGACTCAAAGGCAACAATCAACCAAAAAAAGAATTAAAATAGTACAAAATAGAGCCTAAAATGTGCTGGAATTAAGCTATAAATGGCTAGAAAAATAAGCTAACATATAGAGCTAACTAGGCTAGCAAACAAGACACAAGGAGGGGAGGCTAACCCCTCCAAATTTGGACTTCAAAACATGATTTTCACCACTAAAAATACTTTGAAATTCAGTGTTCAAAAGCCCAAAAAAAGATAGCTTGAAAGTGAGAAACAATGGTGGAAATGCTTTACAAACAAGGAATAAAAGGGGTGAGCCACCCCCTAACCTTAAATGGCCTAAAACCACCAATTTCAACCCACAAAAACAGAGTTTTTATAGCTCAAAAATAGCCCACAAACAGTGGAAGAAAGGTAGAAAAACAAGTATGTAAAGCAAGTTTAAGAGGGGAGTATTATACCTCTTGAAGCAAAGATCAACTTTAGGCAACAATTCAAGCCAAAACCACTTTCTAGAGCTCCCAGGAAGGCCTCAAGGAACCTCAGCTCACAGGTAATCAATTTTGGTTAAGGAGGTGTAGGTAAGAAAGCGGTGTATGTAGGCTAATGTGCACAAATTTGCAAGAGAGAGAGAGAGAGAGAGAGATTTGTTTCAAAAATTCTAACCCTCAAAAATGGGGTAGAAGGCCCCATATATATAGAGAAACATGCATTTGGATGAGATATATCCATTCACACACGTGTATGAAGATGAAGGCAATTGTGGTAATAGCTGGAACAATTGTCAACAAAACATCTGCAAAAAAGACACTGGTGGCCCGCAGGCCACACCATTGGTCGGCAAGGCACAAGGGTGGCAAACAGGGCACAATTGGTGGCCGGTAGCCCACTAGAGGAAGCCTGCTGATCCCAGTGTCTTGAGGTCTGAAGCACTAAGGTTTTGGGTTTGAAGCACTAGAGTTTTGGTCCAAAACAAGGCATAGAATGGACAAGGTTTTAAGGCCCAAAGACAGGGCATTCCGCCAAGAACTTCGGGCACTAAAACGAGCACATGTAGTCAAAATCATCGAGTGCACAAGCGATGACGTTCAACTCTTGAGGATGGTCAAACATGGAGTGTCTACAGTTGGCCCTCTTTGAACGAACTCGAAAGTCATGAAATGACGCGAGTGAATGTCAAATCCCGACGACGACCCATTTTGACAAGACCGAAAGACTTGGACAAACAAACAAGAGAGAAAATAAATGGTTGCACCCGCAGGCTGCCTACGTATCCCTTTGCAAGGAATCAAACTAGCGTAGTTTTGGGGCGATGCAAATGATATGCATGCAAAGCAGTTTGAAAGTTGAACTTACACACTTCGCGAAGCCGGTTATTTTCAAAACTCATGATCCTGCAAGATGATGTAATAAGCAATAACATGATAATAACACATGAATGAGCAGCTTCAATCCAAAAACGAACACAGGTTTCATGCAAAAAGCTGTAAAACAACCTCCAACCACGCCAAAACACAAGATGAGGAAAGAAAACACCTTTCAGGGTTATGTTTCACGCATCATGAGAAACTTTACTCACGCTAAAATTGCGAGAAGAGGAGAAAAATCACTCGGGTTCGTGGTTCATGCGTCCCGAGTTAAAACACGCCCAAGCTCGCACATCACCAGTCCTGATATACTCTGATCATGCTGAAACCTTGAGAAGAGGTCCTGAGAAAAAAATTCCTAACACGTTGAAATCGTGTAAGGAAAGGAACACTCAAACCACGCTGAAATCGTGAGAAGAGGTCCTATGGAAAACCCTCAGGGGCGTGTTCCACGTATCCTGAGATAAATTCCAAACACGCTGAAATCGTGTAAGGAAAAGAACACTGAAACAACGCTCAAATCGTGAGAAGAGGTCCTACGAAAAACGCTCAGGGGCGCGTTCCACGCATTCTGAGATAAATTCCAAACATGCTGAAAATCGTGTGTGAAAGGAACACTCAAACAACGCTCAAATCGTGAGAAGAGGTCCTACGAAAAACCCTCAGGGGCGCGTTCCATGCACCTTGAGATAAATTCCAAACACGCTGAAATTGTGTGAGGAAAGGAACACTCAAACCATGTTGAAATTGTGAGAAAAGGTTCTATGAAAAATTATGACCAAGCTAAAATCGTGTAAGGAAAGAAACACTCTAACCACGCTGAACTCGTGAGAAGAGGTCCCGCAAAAAACACTCAGGGTCGTGTTCCACGCATCCTGAGATAAAATCTAGACACGCTGAAATCGTGTAAGGAAAGGAACACTCAAACCATGCTGAATTCATGAGAAAAGGTTCAAAGAAAAATTCCAAACATGCTGAAATCGTGTGAGGAAAGGAGCACTCTAACCATGTTGACCTAGTGTGAAGAGGTTCTAAGAAAAAAATTCTAAACACGTTGAAATCGTGTGATGAAAAAGAACACTCAAATGATGCTGAAATCGTGATAAGAGATCCAAAGAAAAGCCCTTAGGGGCGCGTTCAACGCGTCCTGTGATAAATTTCAAACACACTGAAATCGTGTGAGGAAAGGAAGAGGTCTTGAAAAAAAATGATAAATTCCAAACACACTGAAATCATGTGAGGAAAGGAACATTCTAACCACGCTGAAACCGTGAGAAGAGGTCCGAAGAAAAATTCTAAACACGTTGAAATTGTGTGAGAAAAGGAACACTCAAACTACGCTGAAATCGTGAGAAGAGGTTTTAAGAAAAATTCAAAACACGCTGAAATCGTGTGAGGAAAGGAACACTCAAACCATGCTGAAATCCTAAGAAGAGGTCCTACAAAAAAACCCTCAGGGGTGCATTCCACGCATCCTGAGATAAATTCCAAACATGCTAAAATCGTGTGAGGAAAGGAAAACTCAAACCACGCTAAAATTGTGAGAATAAATTCTACAAAAAACCCTTAGGGGCGTGCTCCACACATCCTGAGATAAATTCCAAACACACTGAAATCGTGTGTGGAAAAGAACACTCAAACCACGCTGAAATCATGAGAAGAGGTCCTACGAAAAACCCTCAGGGGCGCGTTCCGCGCATCTTAAGATAAATTCCAAACACGCTGAAATCGTGTGAGGAAGGAACCCTCAAACCACATTGAAATCGTGAGAAGAGTTCCTATGAAAAACTCTCAGGGGTGCGTTCCATGAATTTTAAGACAAATTCCAAACACGCTGAAATCATTTGAGGAAAAGAACACTCAAACCATGCTTAAATCGTGAGAAGAGGTCTTACGAAAAACCCTCAGGGGCGCGTTCCACGCATGATGAGATAAATTCCAAACGTGTTGAAATCGTGTGAGGAAAGGACGAATAAATCCCAAACACGTTGAAATCGTGTAAGGAATGGGACACTCAAACCACGCTAAAATCGTGAGAGAAGGTCTTGAGATGATGCAATGGATGCAAAGAGTATGATGAGATTGTGCAATAGATACACAGGAAATGCAGTAAACAAACAAAGCGATACTTTAGAAAACACCTCATAGGGTGAGTGGCGATGATCTGCTCTACTCAGACGGGAATCTCCCCCTTGTGTTCTTCGAACTTACCTTCAACTCACAGTTCAAAGGCCCTCAAATGCCGACAAGGGGTAACCTCTGCATTTAGAAGCCACGGATGCTGCTTTTCTTCCTGATCATATTCACAACTTTCCCTATTCTCCAACGGGGTGATAGACTAGGTTGGTTCAGTGTCCAGAATTGAGGCACACACATGCTATCTCAATCTATGGGGCTGCCATATAGATTTCAAGCTGGGAATACACCCATGGTATTTAAACTAGACTTTAGTCTCAGAAATTCCAAACCTTTGTGTTCTAGGCATCGCCATTTGAACTCTAGTTTCCACCGTCGCTATTGGTCTCCTAGGAACTCATTGCAAAACACAGTCCAGACGCCTCTGGCAGGGAAATGGTGCTCAGGGAGAGCACTTCTGATCGCCATTCTGTCTTGAAGCAGGCTTGAGCTTGAGCTTGAGCTTGAGCTTGAGGAACACTCATACTTCGGAGCATTGACAAGGCCTAAGGAGGTACATCCGGAATGCAATCTCGGAATTTTCTGAAGTTGAAACACACTAAGATGCTCCAAATTTTTTCTTTTTTCTTTTTCTTTGCAGTCTGGAACCCATGTAGCTTCAGATAGGTACTGGTTCTATTGCTCTCACATGACCTGGGTTGAACCCTGCAGTTTATGAAAGAAAGAATCCTGTTTCGTACAAATGTGGAGAATGACACAGCACTCTGAGCACAAAACGATTTATTTTTGAAATTGAAACCAAGAATGAGTTCTTAACCGGGTATTGAGCCCACGAATGACCACAGTCAAAACGACTCAACAAAGGAAAAACAAAGGTAAAACAACCTAAACACATCTATTGACACTCAAAACGATTCAAAACAAGAATCGAGACAAACAAAAACAATAAACACAACACTCGGATGTGTTCTACTGGTGAGAGACCTCTCAGTTTACGAGGAGCCTGTTTCTTTGGGTATTGTTTCCCACCTTTTCTTATTTGTGATTCTCACATCACTATGGCACTCAATCTCTATTTTCTCTTAAAAGCCCTTTTCTCACTTTTCTCTCAGCTCATATCTCTCTATTCTTTAATCTTTATGATTTTTTTATCCCTTCCCTGGTTGGTTGATGGATAAGCTCAAAGTTGTGAGCTCTTGCCCCTAGCATTCTACTAGATTCTCCTTCTTTCACTCACAACTAATGAGCTTCTCCCACAGAGGGGTTGTGGTGCAACTGGATTTGCAGCAGATCTGCAACTGACATCGGTTGATGATGCCCTTGGCCAGTTAGACATGATCAGACCCGTCCAGTTCGTGCTTCACACTTGGTTTGATACCTCGCTATTTAGAGGATGAGAAAGCCTTCGGCCCCTGCTGCTAGCTTCAGTTGTGCCCTTTCTGGCGAGTGCATTGATAACGGGGAAAAGACAGAAAACTTGACTTGACTGTGTCCCTAGTTCATCATTTTGACCATTTTTTGTTTTTGGCTTTCTACTAAAACAATTTTGACCAACATAAGAGTTTGATTAGCATGCTTGTTCGACTTTCTGCTTTGAAATCGTATAAGTCAGGCCGTGAGCACTAAAATTTTTTCTTTTTTGGGTCCAAGAAATAGTCCAATTTTGGAGAAAAAAAAAGGAATAATTTTTGAGAAAATTAGTCAACCTCATTAAGAATCCTCAAAACTATTTTTGCAAATGGCCACTACTCAACCAACGCGGAATTAACTCTTGAGATGCACAACCTCAGATCTGAACTTGATTTGTCTTGTAGCTGAATCTTCTAACGGAATAGGACAACTAAATTTGAATAAAGATAAGCCAATTGGACATGGATAGGATAGCCAAGTTGAACGAGGATAAACCAACCAACATGGATGAGACAAGCAGTCTGAAAATGGTTGGGGCCGAACTTCAAGATGAAGTTGCCTACATATCCCAAAGATAGGAATCAGGCCGTACGCAGTTCCCGGGGTTAAGGTGCACTCGGGTATTGACACGCTCCTTTTGCACTCTAACTTTTGCCAAAGCCGCCCTTTCCGGGTTTTTAACCTTGCGAGTTCTATTTTTTTTCATTTCATTTTTCTTATTCTTCTTCTTCTTCTTTTTTTTTTTTTCCATTTTTTCATTTTTGTTCTTTTCTTTTCTTTCTTTTCTTTGCTCTAACTTTTTCTTGGCTCGTCCTTCCGGGTTTTTGGCCCAGCGAGCCTCTCAAGGACAGAAAAGTTTAACTTTGTCCATGTTGATTGGTCATAGGATCTGTAGGCTATTTGAATCCAGGAGAATGGTTGTTGTTCGACTGATGATGTAGGAGCCCATTCAATCGGGTCTGACTTTGCCCCTAGTGTTGTGGATAGAAACTCGATTATCCTTTCACCAATAAATTTTCTTCTTTCAAATTCTTGGTTTTGGCTTTCTTGCTAGTCTTCATTGGTTTGAGAGATGACCCATCTTTTGAATACATCTGACCTTTTTTGCCCCTAGTTCAAGGGTTGCTTCTCATCCAGCTTTGCAAGCCTCATTTGATGACATCTGACCTTCTTGCCCCTAGTTCAAGGGCTACTTCCGATCTGGCCATACAAGCCTCATATTGTGATTTGATCGTTGAATATTTTGAATCAAAGTTCAAGGTTTGAAAGCAAAGGGGTCGAGCCTCGAGGTTGGGAGTGATCTTATGCTGTACAATCTCAAAATCAATTCCATGTACGTCTTCGTAGGACCACGCAAAACATTTTTTGAAATCTATTAAGAAAGCGACTAGTTGCTCGTGTTGAAGACAATGCAGAACCAATCTAGATCAAGCTAGGATCCTTCTTAGTACTCACATTAACAGACATGATCTCATTCATTAAGGGCTTAGTAGGTCTCTCTTTCTCTCAGTTGATCAAATTTTTGCAAATCCCGAGGAATTCCTCCCTCTTTGTTTTCATCATAGTGTTGGAAAAGTTTTGAAAAACTTTGGTCAATGCAATGATTTAAAGGCACAGAAAAGCAAGTAGAAATTACTGCCATTTCATTCAGATCTTCTGGCTCAACTAGCTCCATGATAGAAATAGACTCAAAAGAAAGATCGAAAAGACACACAAAAACAAGCAGGGAAGCGATGTCCGAGTTAACACGCCTGAAATCACCAACCTCTGACACAACAAGATTGACTCAATACAACACAACAAGACTGATGCAATACCCAAGTTAGAAAGTAAAATAAACAACATTTTCAAATTGCTCAAAATAGTGTGTGCCATCCACCATATCTGGAGTAAAATGAGCGCCATCGGCAGGTGGTTCATCCCCGATCACATAGTCACATTATCCCCTAAGTTCATCGATCCAACACCGATAGACTTTGCAGGACCTGGTACGACGATGACCTCTTTGTCAATCAGATCTTGAACTTCATAGTGAAGACTAAAACAACCGTTAGTGTCATGACTGGTTTGTTGATGGAAGGCACAGTACTTGGCAGCATTATGCCTGGCTGGAAGGAGATCCGGGAGAAGCCGAGGCTCAAGGGGTTTGAGATGGCCTTGTCTTATAAGGATTTGGAGAGCTTTGGACAAGGTCATGTAAAGGGGATTGAAGGTGCGGTTACTAGTTCTGACAGACTTGACAGAGGGCTTGGCAGTTGCTAACTGGGTTTGATGATCTCTTACAAGTGTAGGATTGGAGCTGAAAAGGGTGTTTCTAGTACAACATCTCTTTTCCTAGCTAGCCCCTTGAGTCAGAATGCTCTCATCCTTAGTGGCAAAAGTGTCATCCACAGTTTTTGCAACACTGTGAGCACTTGTTGTTTGTTTAGACCTTCGAGCTTGAAGGCCTCTATAGCCAACCAGAGATGTGCATCGAGATCAATACTTGCCCCGGCCCTGTTGTTGCCACTTGCCTCCACTTTGCCAAGGGATTGACGTTCTTCAAATGTAGCCCATCCCAAGATTGGGGAGCGTTTTAACATGATATTCCTGGTATGTGATGTGGTCGATGATGGAGCCAATATCCCAAAGGCTAGATCTGCCACAGTTCTCCGAAGATCTTCAATCATGCTCATTAGCTCAGAAGTAATGGGTTCATGGGTTTGAGATGATTGGGGTTCAAGCGCATCCATCATACACAAGTTCGTGTTTTCTAGAATGAACACCTCAAGCTTGGGTAAATGGGCTGGGGTGATGTATATGCTGGGGTTGTAGGTAGATGGCAGTGTATGGATTAGATTGAGATGTGGAGGTAAATGGTTAGTGGTGGCCTGGGGTCCTTTTGGTGGAGCCATGATCTCTTCGTCAATAAGATCCTGAATCTTATGACGGAGATGGATGCAACGGTTTGTATCATGACCGTGCTGCTGATGATAAGCACAATATTTAGCTGGGTCATGTCTTGGTGGAAGAGGATTTCGAAGGGGTCGGGGTTCTAGGAGCTCTAGGTACCCTCTTTCTAGCAAAGTTTTCAAGGCTTGAAAGAGACTCATGTGAAGAGGATGGAAATTTCTGGCTTGGGGCCGAGTTGAAGTGGTTGGTTTTTGGCCATTGATGGAAGTGGTGACAGTGTTTACTTCTGAGCATTTCGTAGCTGTACTACTACTAGTAGTAGCATTGGAACTGCGAACACCAATGCTCTGGAAAGGTAAACAGAGGTAGAATGATCATCTTTTGCAGCAACTTGCCATGCAAATTTTGAACAATCATCCTGATCTAATCCTTTTCAGAAGGCCTTGTGGTCATCATCGAGGCCTTAGCTCTCCATCTCGTTACGAACTCTGAGAAACCCTCCTTAGGTTCTTGACGGGTTTCTTCGAGATCACAGTTGTGACCTCGATCTGTCTGTTGTAGGAGTATTGAGCGATAAAGGCCTCAACCATCTCTTCCTAGTTCTTTTTCACAAAATCCTTCAATTTCGCATACTACATTACGACTATTCCAGACGTGGTTCGGTCGAAGAGAGATAACTTCTGGGCTTGGGTCAAACCCATTGGCCTCAGGATATCAGAAAATAGGTGCAGATGCACCGTTGGGTCTCCAGAACCATCAAAACGGTCGATGTTTGGTATTTTAAACCGGTTGGGTAAAGTAACTGCAGAATCAGTATACCCGTCCTCTAAATCCAGGATGGAGTTCACTCCCTGTGCTTGATCGAATAACTTCTCCAATTTATTAACCTTAAGTGTAGTTGGGTCAACCTCAAATTCAAACGGAGCCTCGGTTTGATACACAGGTGCTTTAGAGGCTTGTGCTGGGATTGGCTTTGTCGGATTGCCTTGATTCTTTTGGACATTAGCAGTATGGGCAGTGGCTCCAAGTATCGAGTTACCCATGGGAGGTGCATGAGATCCCGAAGTCGCGGCCAGCTGAGGCTGTTGTTGTTGTAGCCTATTTTTTACTTCGGCCTGATGGGTCGTGACTTCAGCTTGACTGACTGCATCCTACTACAGTGCCTCGACCGTCTATTGCAGGTGCTGTATCAGTTCTTCCACACTGGCTGGGGGATATTGAGCCATGGGAATGGGTGATTGATCTCGTGCGTAGCTGAATGCAGACAACTATCCCCGAGATGGACTGGATACAGGTGAGCTGAGGGGTGACTACTGTGGAAACTGAACTGGTAAATTCTGCTTAATCCTCCTCCGTCTTGTAGCCGGTGGGAGTGAGATAAACACAGGTTGCTTCTGAACAATTTCTGCCCTGACAAAGTCTATCGACACTAGTCTAGATTACTTGGGGGATATCGGTGCCTTCTAAAGCTATGGTTCCAGGACTACCTTGCAAAAGAGCAAATAGACAGTATCTCAGCCCAATTTCACTAGAACAGATATGATCACAGTTGAATGACCATAATTTCTGCTGAATTCTGCCCCAAAATAGATACCAACCGTTTGCAACTGATATGCACATTCCTATACAGCTTCACTGTAAAGCACATACCAGTTAAGTAAGAGCCAAAACACCCCTATGAGGGGGTAGGGTTACCCTGTTCTAGTTTCGTCAGAAGCTAGGGTTCACTATTCAAACAATGCGGTTTCACGCAATCCTATATTTGGGTAAGCATCCTGTCCTAGTTTGGAATAGTCTCTATGGCTTTCAATATCCAACTAGGCCAAATGGTCAAAAGGGTACCTCAGCAAGATTACCTAATATACCTCTCACACCTAACACCGAGAAATTGTAGACCGCCCGAAACTCTCTCTGCACCTCCCATTTCAGAGAGGCGCGAATTGGGTTCTAGCTACTACAGTTTGGACTCCTGTTACGACTCTAAATCTAATCTCACAAAGTGCAATGTAAGACTGATAAATCACTAAAGAGTCCAAATCTGGCAATTGGTTTTGAAAAATCAATTTTAATCAAAAAGCACCAAACATGGACTGCTTTGGCAGATTTCAGAGTCGCCACCTAAATATTTTATTTTTGGAAAATTTAGGAAACCCTGACTCGTGCCAAAGGCCACGTGTCCGTCATCACCAAAGTTGCCTCAGCTTGGGAACTTGGGTACGAGAGGGGAAGGTTCGGAAATGCGCACCCCCGCTCGCCCGATCAAAGGATCGACCTCTACTAAGCATGATATGTTGTTTTTGAAAACACATGTGTTCTTATTCCGATTTATTATCTATCTTTACTATGTAATACGCACAGCATACAAGTATAGACTAAATCACTCAATTTGGAACAAAACATCTCATGTTTATTTTCAAAAATGGTTTGAAGTTGCCACCCTCAAGTGGGTTTAGAAGTGCGGATTTGCCATCTCAAGTGGGCTTAAAAAAACATGATTTGCCACAAACAAGTGGGCTGAAAACTCACATTTTTGATGAATTGTCCCAATTCAAGCAATAAAGCCTTCATCCACAGGCATTCATGCAGTTAATCATTTAAGCAAATAGCCTCATGGCAAGCATGCTAAACATGGGAACACTCACACTCATGCAAGATGCTAAAGCGTAAACACTTATAGTATACTCCGAGCCAAAACCAAAGCTAATTAGAAATCAATGCATGATCCTAACTATACAAGATGCCTAATGCAACACATGTAATAATGCAACTAAATGGGCTTGACTATCTAAAATGGCATATGAATGCAACACTTGATACATGTATTCAAATAGGAATTGAAATATGATGCAGTTTGAATGATATGCCAAGCCCGGTGCATGCAAGACAAATGGGTGATGCACGCATGCATAACATAAGGTATGCTAATCAAAATATGCCCTAAACTAATCATCAAAAGCTGATAAGTAAAAGAGAGAAAGAAGTGGGGTTGGAAGACATGCACACACACACGCACCCTTATTACAACATTTGCCCTCTCGAAGAAGGGTCCAAATGAATAAGCTAAGCTAATCTAAGCTAAACTAAGCAACTAATCTAATTAAACTAATTAGATTAATTATTACAAAACCAAATTGAATAACTAGTAAACTACTAATTATTACAAACGAATCAACTAATTAATGAATTAACTAATTCAATCACAAATTCAAGCTAACTAAGAAGTAAAACTCAAAACAACAGTGCCTCAGCTCTGTTCGAAAAAGTAGAAGATGCAAGCTCACATTTGGTTTCTCGCCCTGAAAAACTCTCCAATTTGCTCTTTAGAGGCTCTGTTTGCAGGGTGTCCTTGAGAACTTGCTGTTGGATCTCACCAAAACAGGGCTGGGGAATGCACCAGTGGCCTACCGGCCATGAGGGGATGCTGCTGGCCACCTGCCGGCCAACAGTGAGGGGGTGCCGGCCATCAGTGCAAGGGTGCCGGCCACTGGTGTGCTGTGACACCAAACTGCAATAGAGCACAAAATAAAGGAAAATGGAGGTTCTCCCAAGGACATGTATGTACCATGCCCCTTCATATCATCTCAAAACATCAAGAGAGAGGTATCATTGGATCCAAATCCATCAATCAAGCATCTCGATGCATGATGGCAAAGGATCCAACTTGTACAACTTCAATAAATGCAACAACAAACAAGGCACTAGGACCACTACCTTATCAAGGGTGATCAACGGCAATGGAGCCAAAGGGGAATTGGCTCATTTTCCTCACTTCAACTATGAAATGACCTAATTCACCTTGTGTTCAACATAACGTCCAGTTGAACACAATGCAATGCAAATGCAACATGCTTATCTTGGCATGTTTTACTTGATTGATTCTTGTTTACTCATTTTAGATTACCGATTAATCCTTTAACCGGTTAAGTCCAAGAGTGAGAGTCTTCTAATTTTGAAAGAGGATCTAAGCCACAAACATCTTGAGCATAAAAGAAGCATCATGCCGTTGGTTAGTAGAAACCCTCAAGAGAAGGCCAGAACCATTAAGCATGAATGCCTCAATTTCACGCTCAAACCAACAAAAAGCTTAAGACCTCTTTCAAAGTGATACAACAAATGAAAGATGGCATGCAATGGTATAAATTTCAGCACTGAAATGGGATGCTAAAGACCTTAAGGCATGCAAACAATGCAAGCGTAACATGTTGAAGGCCAAAAACATCAAAGCTAGTAAAGAGGATTTCATAAGAGGCATGCAATACCAAACTTAAATGACCAAACCACCCCGGATGGAGGTTAATGATGCCAAAATAGTGGCCTAAACATGTTGAAACCTAGGCTCAAAAGGCAAGAAAAGTATACTCCTTTGATGGCTCATGAACAAGGCATAAAGGCACAACTCTTAAAAGCTATGAAGAAGTGAAGTGCATGAAGAATGTGGCTACATTATATGCACTGAAATACCATGCCAAATGATGTCATAGCATGCAAAGATCGCATACAGAACATGTTAAAGGCCCCAAAACTCAAGGCTAGTCAAGGCCCGTCAAGGCACTTTACACTACAACGATACTAAGCAATGCTCAAATGACCTTAACCATTCAAAATAGACCTAAGACGGGTCAAAATAGTAGCAAAAACATGATAGACTTGTAGCATAGATGGCAAGAAAGATATGCTCATGTATTAGCTCACAAACAAGGCATAAAGGCACAACGCTTGAACACATTGAACACAGTGAAAGAGTGATAAACATGAGAGTAAGTGTAAGCTACAAGCTCTGAAATTGCATACTAAATAACGCTATATCATGCAAACATCACAAGCAAAGCATGCTACGGGCCTCAAAACACAAGGCTAGTGAGCAAGATTACACTATGGCTATACAAAGCAAGTCCCACATGGCCAAGACCACTCAAATCAGACCTAAAGCATGCTAAAACATAGCCGAAAACATGCTGGAGTGGAGCATACACATGCTAGATTAATAGGCTAAAACACCAAACAAGCTAGGCTAGTGAACAAAATTGCACTGCAAGTGCATGAAGCATGCAAGAGACAACCAAACCAGCCCAAAACAGAGTTATGGTAGGTCCAAAAAGTCACAAAAAAGTGCTTGAACCAAGCCTCCAAAGGGTAGGAACACATGCTCATTTGATAGGCCATCAACACATGCAAACAAGAGAAGAGGAGGGGTACTACCCCCACCTATCTTGGGTCCCAAAACCCACTTTCCACCACTGAAATTCCTCTGTAATTCAGTGGTTAAAAGGCCAAGAAAAGGGCATCTTAAAGGCCTTAAGAGATAACAAAAAGCAAAGCAAAAAAAGTCACAAAAGGGGGTAGACCACCCCTAACCCAAACAAATCCTTAAACAACCATTTTTAACACTTAAAAATAGAACCTTTTGTAGTTGAAAGCTAAGCCTAAAATAGCATGCAAAGGTGGCTAAACCAAGCAAACAAAACAAAGCTTAAAAGGGGGGACTCCTCACCCTTGAAGACCAATAGAAAAACCAGCAACTTCTGAGCTAAAACCAAGCCAAAGCCACTCCAAGGAGCTCAAACAAAGCTTCCAAGAACCTCTAGTCCAAGGTCAAGATGTTTGGTTAAGGATGCTAGTGCAAATATGCAAGAAAAACTCACTTTCAAGGCTAAAATATAGAGAGAGAGGATTTTAGAGAGAGAGAGAGAGAGAGAGAGAGAGAGAAAGAGAGAGAGAAATAGCTCAGCCAAAAAATTTGTAACCCTTGCATGCATATAGATGAGCCCTCTATATAGGTGATACAAAGGAGCCTTGAAGTGGTCCAGCCATCCACGTGGGTGTAGATAAGCTAACCTGTGCAAACAGCTGTCAAAATATCTGCAAAAATATCTGTTAACACATTGGTGGCCTGCCAGCCATCAGTGATGGCCGGCATTGCCTCATTGATGGTTGGCAGGGCAGATCCCATGGCCGGCAGCCCTCTCTGATGGCCGGCAGGCCATCAAGGACATCACAAAGCAAGGACCAACACATGGTCAAAAAATGAGACAAAATGGAAATAGGGTTTGGAAGGATCAAACCTAGAGCATTCTGTTATGAAAGTCAAACATTCGATGAGCAATCAAACTTGTTTCCGAATGAACCTACAAGAACATCCAAGTCTTGAGGACGGTCAAAAATGGGGTGTCTACAGTTGCCCCTGTTTGACAGAACTCGAAAGTCATGAAATGACGGGAGTGAGTGTCAAAGCCTAGAGACGACCCATTTTTGACAAGGCCGAAGACTCAGACAAACATTCAACACAGCTATATGGAGATGCGCCCGTAGGCTGGGGCCAAATGAAAATGAAATGCATGATGCAAGAGCATAACTTCTGATTATGCAAAGAGAGCAGCAATAAAGCATTTGAATGCAAGTTCTAGGCATGGTAAATGCAACATTCTAAGCAAATGAATAATATACAACAGTCTCACATGTTCCAAAAGAAAGGATGTAAGAAAATTATGCAATCTTAACCACGGACCACGTAGGAAAGACTAGAAGCGATTATCGAGAACACCCAAAGTCTCAAACGGAAAACCTCCCAGCGTACCAAACGTGAAAGGTGAAAGGCAACCAAACACGCGTCAAACGCGAGAGGATAAAGGCAACCAAACGCATGTCAAACACGAGAGGAAAGGAAACCAAACGTGTGTCAAACGCGAGAGGAGAAAGGTAACCAAATGCGTGTCAAATGCGAGAGGAGATAGGTAACCAAACGCATGTCAAACGCGAGAGGAGAAGGAGAACCAAACGCGTGTCAAACGCGAGAGGAGACAGGTAACCAAACGCGTGTCAAATGTGAGAGGAGAAAGGTAATCAAATGCGTGTCAAACGCGAGAGGAGAAAGGTAACCAAACGGATGTCAAACGTGAGAGGAGGAAGGTAACCAAACACGTGTCAAACGCGAGAGGAGAAAGGTAAGAAAACGCGTGTCAAACGCTAGAGGAGAAAGGTAACCAAACGCGTGTCAAATGCGAGAGGAAAGGCAACCAAATGCTTGTCAAACGCGAGAGGAGAAAGGTAACCAAACGCGTGTTAAACGCGAGAGGAGAGGCAACCAAACGCGTGTCAAACGCGAGAGGAGAAAGGTAACAGTGCAAACACCGGAGGGTGGTACGAACATCAAGCGTACCTGTATATTTCTAACCAACGAAGATGAACTCAAAGGACATGAAAGATCTTACTTGGAATTCTTCTGAATGAACTGTGCATATAATATCGTCCGGTTGCATTAACTTCGAATGAACTGTACATACAATATCGTGCCTATACAAAAGAGAAACTTTGATAGGTACAATATAGTAGAAACACATGTTCAATGTTATATCAAGATATCATTTCAATGCAAGATAAACGTGTGCATACCAGATGCAAAGATGCATAACAACGCAAGTGAACAGGTGCATAACAACATGAGTGAAATATGCATAACAAGGCAAGTGAAACGTGCAGTACAATGTGAGTGAAACGTGCACTACAATGCAAGTGGAATGTGCATAGCAATGCGAGTGAAAAGTGGGCATAACAATGCAAGTGAAACGTGCAAAACAATGCAAGTGAAACATGCATAACAATGCAAGTATTCAAAACACACATTCAGCATAACAACAAAACAATATATACCCTCTGCAACAGCTGAAGCATGTATGATAAAAACCACTTAATGGTAGCTTCCGATTTATTTATCAGAGAGTTACAACATGTTAAAAGGATACACCTTGCATGTGTTGATGAGTGATGACCATCGCGCACCATGAATGCGATTCTAAGCTTCCACGGAGGCACTTTGAATCAAAATTTGCATATCTCTGGAAATTATTGAAATCCAAGAACACATACCAAGGGAACAGAGGCCTAGGAAGCTCGTGGGACACTGCCGGCCATCAGGGGAGGCCGCCGGCCCCCTGTCGGCCATCAATGAAGGGATTCCGGCCATCGATGTGCCACTGCCGGCCATCGATGGAAGACTTGGACAATTCGGTCATTTTGGCAATGGGTCTTTAAGTAGACACAAAATCACTTCATTTCCTTTAAACCCCTTGCATGAAATACCTCTCCCTTGCTCTCTAGGTATTCCTTATCTCTAGATTCACGCGTTCCACGCGTTTTCCCACACCTTAAACAAGTTTGAATTGCTAAAACCTCATTGTTCTATTCGATTTGAACTGATCAGAATTTGATTCTGAGGCCTCTTCTATCATTTCCACCATTCGAGGATCATTTCCCTCGAGTTCCTCCCAAGGTTCGTTCACTTTTCTCAGGTTTTGAATTTTCTTTGACTTTTCTCTCTCCTAGGGTTTACTTGTTCCAAGTTTCACCATTTTCTCAGTTTTTTGCTCATTGTGCATCCATTGCAGATGGCAGATGACATACCACATGATGGGGACTTCCTCGTGCTCCCTCCAGCAGAGTTTGTAGCAGACTTCGAGGCTGAGCCCGAGATTGAGCCCGAGCCACTACCACCGAGCATTCGCCCATTCGATCCAACAAGGTATCAACCCGAGACGCACATTATACCTGTCGTGGAAGGCATCAAGGCCTTCACTGATTTTGCTGAGGACGCGCCAAATGACCTCCTACTAAGAGAGCCTATGTCTCATTTGTCGGCCACAACCATAGAGGTACAAACTTCACTTTTCTGCAATACTACCCATAACTGCTGCATTTCTTGCACTGTTTTGATTTGATTGCATCACATGTCTTGATTTGACTGTATTTCATACGTTGCTAGTTGGCATTCAATTGTACTTCATACATCGCTGCTCTGCATTCAACTGTACTTCTAATTATACTTTATACACCTCACTTGATGTAATTGCATCACATGCATCAACACAAGACGGATCCTGCTTCTTCTGAGGCTACGACACCACGACAGCCCCGGATTGATACGATGAGCTTCCAGTCGGGGTCCATGACATCATCGATGGGATTGGCTTCGGTCTATTTTGCTCCAGCTTGACGCGGGTCACCGCGAGCCGTCCTCTCTTAGGGGCTCTTGTGGAGAGGTGGTGGGACACCACCAACTCCTTTCACTTCTTCACCACAGGAGAGATGGCGATGACTCCCTACGACCTCGCCATGATCACCGGCTTAGGTGTGGGGGGTGATCCGATTCCGCTTGAACCTAACATGGGGGAGTGGGAGGCTGCATGGGCTGCACTACTTGGGGCACAACCATTGACACTTCGGGTAGGCATGGTTCGATACAGCTGGTTCGAGGAGCAGTTCAGAGGGTTTGAGCCAGAGACGATTGAGCAGACAGAGCAGTATGCCCAGGGCTTTCTCATGTTCCTCTTCGATACCACCTTGTTCTTGAATAAGTGGAATACCGTAGGCCTGTACTTTCTGAGCGCATTGGTGGTGTTGCAGCGTGTCCCATTCTACAACTGGAGTGGAGCTGGTCTCACCACTCTATACGGATACATGCGTTCGACCTCCCAAATGTGCGAGACATTGGTTGGCGGCTACTAGCAAGCCTGGGAGGTACGCAGCCTAGTTCCCCTTCTTCCCTTTACATCTTCCGCTTAGCATTTCCTGCTTTACACTTGTTCACACATGTACCATGCTCTACACTGTATTCGTTCTTGTACTGTATGCTTTCTATTTTTCATCTTCTACACACTGCACATACCATACACTGTATACTGCAAACTGTATACACAAAGTCTAATCTCTGCTCTAGACTTGCACCTCCCATGCATTGTACTACACTCTGCTTTCAACAGTTTCTGTACTCTGTTCATACACCGTATTAATCACATTTTCCTTGCAGCTATGGGTGTACGCATACTTCCCAGCTCTTGCTCCGGTGCCCGTAGAGGAGACCCCAACCACAGTTCCATTCTCTCGAGTGTATGACGGCCCACTTCATCGCAAGACTCGGGAGAGCTTTATGTTCTTCCGGCAGTATTTCGACACAGTCATGACGCATGAGGTAACTCAAAACATTGTCATGCTGTCTTTCAACTAGTCTAATACACACAGTAGTCAATTGACAACGATTAATCATCCGTTCATTATCTTATCTTCAGATCACATGGCAGCCGTGGGACATGATGTCGTCAGGAGCCAGATTCCAGTATGATGCTGCTAGAGTCGTTGCCCGCTACCACATCCTCCTTGAGGGATCGATCTGCCGTGCTTTGTTCTTGAGCGAGCGCTTCGCGCTCCAGACCTTGAGCTTGCCTACCCCATTTATACTGATGGCACCTCCAGTATTTATGAGAGAGACACACAAACTTACTGAGGAGGAGGTGATCCAGTTCATGGCAGGACTAGATACAGACCTTTTTCGCATGGAGGGCGCTGATGCGACCTTCATTTAGACGCATCTGATGCCACCATTGTCCGGTGTCCGCAGAGGAGAGAGAGCGAGAGCTCCAGCCACGAGGGAGAGAGGCAGGAGGACCAGAGCAGCCAGGGCTCGAGATAGGAGAGATCCCGGAGTAGGACAGGGGATGGGATGGCCAGAGCTACCCACCTCGTTGACTTATTAGAGACGTTCTGGGGAGACTTTCCAGATCCCTATCGAGCCTGCATCAGCCGGACATGCACTCGCCGGGGTTCGAGGCCCGACTCCGGTATGTACCAAACTCTTCATTTTGCATATTTACTTTATTTCAATTATGACTTGTAGAATTTTGATCCTTTCAACACACTTGCAGGGCACCCATAGAGTACACAGGGTAGGCTATTGATATAGTGGCCTCGTTGACAGAGATGATAGAGACGAGCTTGGATCTGCTCAGCCTCTACAGGATTCCGGTAATTTCCTTCAATTTGCACCTCATACTACAAAGTTTTCCACTAACACATTAGCTCTTACGCAGTTCCACATTACACTGAGTTGATACATTGCACTAAAACACTGCATTCATTCACTGCTCATGGCACACATACACTGTAATCATTCGCTGCTCACGGCATGCATACTTTGCATTTGGTACATTTCGCAACTAATGCATTTTAGAAAATTGCCCTTTTTAGATTCCTTTCCAGTCATCGACCCGATCAGATACCCCAGCAGGAGCAGAGGCAAGACCTTCAGTACCTCCCTTAGCAGTAGAGAGGAGAGGGAGACAGGCTCAGACACACGGCAGAGGTAGAGCTAGGGGCAGCCGCAGCGAGAGTGGCCCTTCTGAGCCTATTCTAGGTGTTGGGGACGATGATGAGACGAGTGAGGAGGCTGAGACAGCATGTCCACAGTCCCAGTCATCTGATGAGGGAGGCAACGGCACCAGCTCGGAGGAGGGCTCCAGTTCAAGCTCTGATCCAACTTCAGATAGTGGTGCTGATGGTGACAGTGCTCTGGAGTCTGCTCGGCCGAAGAAGAGGACGAAGAGGGCCTCTCAATCTTGAGATAGTCGGCACCAGTTCATATGTCTTTTTTTGTTTTGTTTTCTTTTTGCTAGTAGTTCTTGCACATTGTACATCCTTAGGCAGTTTTATTTTCTTTAAAACTGATACTTTTGTAAAGAGAAACCATGATCGGAATGAAAACAACTTTTTTGATTCAAAAGGTGTTGCGTTTTACATTCTAAGCATCGCATCGCATGTTATGAGAGAACTGCACATTCAAACTGCATTGGTCTTAATCAGGTAGTGAACCAACTAACAATTGGAAAGAACAAAACAACTTGATAAACAACACAAGTACAACTTGATAAGAAAAAGGCAATAACTCAGTAAGCAAACTACATACAACTTGATAAGCAAAGTGCATACAACTCGATAAGCAAAACTAAACAGTTGTAACTTAAACAGACATGTTCAAGCCCGAAAAGAACCAAAACAAGACCCTGAAAGGTGCCGATAACATGATACAACTGTTGAAAACAACTCAATCTTCACACAGGAGGTCAGTGAGCACCACAGAGGGGCTGCCGGCCATGGGGAACGGCCTGCCCGCCATCACTCTCCTCTGCCGGCCATCAATGTGCACCTGCCGGCCATTGATGAGCCACTACCGGCCATCAATGTGTTGCTGCCAACCATCGATGGCAGAACCTCCGAAATGTCAACACCTGGCCTCCACTGAATGCCTTATCTTCTATAAAGGTTCCAGCTTCATGGTTTCTTCATTTCAACTCCATTTTTGCCCCAAATGGAAGCATTTCTTGCCCAAAACCTCACAAATTGGATTGCAAGCTTGGATGGCGCGAAAAAGTTGAATTTATGAGGTTTCAAAATAAATGCACTACTTACGCTGAGCCGCACCCCGCTGCGTTTTCTATTCCTCGATGCCACGGCTAGGTGTTGGAATCCAGTAGCTTATGTTTTTAGCTTTGGCAGACAAGAAATTTGCCCCACTTTCGAAGATTTCCAAGCTTTGATGTAGTCTCAACGCAACCAAGAGATTTTGCCCCAATTCCGTTTTGGCCACATCCAAGCTCTAGGATGGATGTGTGGACTCACTTTGCATGATGCTCGGTCTTTAATTCATGATGGGGAGTTGGACATCCCTAGCTTGGTTCATTGGTTTTCTGATGCCGGCAACCACGGTGACCATCTTTGGCAGAGTTTTTGGCGACATGCTCTGTGCTTGTGCATGTTGTCTTATTTCTTGCTCGCCCCAGGCTTCAAAGGGTCTAGCGTTCGTTTGATTGAGGTTGCCCACGGTTTAAAAGAGGGCAAGAGTTGTATTGGCATGACACTGGCTGAGACATTGATGGGTTTAGATGCCTTCCATTGCCGGGAGACAACTAGGTTCGAGGGGAGTCCACTACTGCTGCACGTAATGTTTCCCACCATTCTCACATGTGTATTTCTTATATCACTCGGCCCTCAGGCTCTGTTTTCCTCTTAAAAACCCTTTTCTCACTTTTCTCTCTACGTACACCTCTCTATTCTTTAATCTCTCTTGTTTTTCATCCATTCCTAGATATGGCTAATGGATAAGCTGAAAGTGGTGGACTTATGCCTAGCGTATTCAACATGCGACTATTTCTTCCTGCAGCGACTAGTTGAAGCCCCGGATGAGGGACAGTGGTGCGAATGGATGTGCAGCCTTTCTGCTGACAACATTGCTTGGCGCTGCCCTTGGCTTAGTCTACCGACGATGAGCTACAACATGTCTCGCCAGCTCGGGATTCAGCTGATTGGCCTGATAGACTGTGTCTTTTACTTTTCCTTCTGATTTCAACGTCAGTTCAGGCACAACCAGAGCCGTCCAGAAGAGGGAGTTGAGTACCCAACTTCATATCTGATCAAGGGTTCACATCTAGCTCGGTATGCCACAGCATGGTGAACAAGAGAACTTCTGGCCCCTACTCCCAACTTCAGTTGCACCCATTTTGATGAGTGTATTGCTTGGCTTGATGAAGAGGCACAGACCGGGCCTACTTTGGCATCAGAGGCTTCGACAAGCTTTGGGAGGGGGCGCGAGAACACCTAACTTAACTATGCCTCGAATTTATTGCTTTAATCTGTACTTTTAAGTTTTCTTTATGAATGCAATAAAAAGAAACTTCAATTTGTATTCAAGAGTAGGAGAACTATGTATTGAAATCAATGTAATTGAAGGTTGTGGGTACTGAAAATTTCCCGTTCGGTCCAAGAATGGTCTAAGTTGTAAAAAAAGATTAATTTGAGCAAAATCAACTTTTATTAAAACTTTTCAAAACCATTTTCGATATGGATCAGAACTGGACATGCCTGAGATCTATCCTTGAGATGTACAACCCCGAATCCCATAACTGGAAAGCTGCCCCATGACTGAATAACATTGCATTGGAGATCACAACCAAGCTCTTGAATGCAGGATAGGCAAAGATGACCGACACGATCACATGGACAAAGTTGATTTGGAAGTGTTTATGGCTGGACTTTAGAATGAAGTTGCCTATGTATCCCAAAGATGGGAATCAAGCCTTACGTAGTTCGGTTCAGGTTCGCTCGTGTATTAACATTTCCTTTTACGCTGTAACTTTTGCCAAGGCCGCCCTTCCGGGTTTTCAATCTTACGAGCTCAGTTTTTCTTATTTCAAAATTTTCATGGTCTAAATTTTGCCTAGGTCACCCTTTCGGGTTTTTGGCCTAGCGAGCCTCTTAGGGATAATATTTCTTCAAATTGTCCATGTTGATCAGCTGAGAGAACTCAAGGCCATCTAAATCCATAAGAATGACAGCTCCGCTCGACCAGATAGATTTGATGATGTAGGCACCAGTCTAATTGGGTCTAAACTTGCCCCTAGGGTCGTGGATGGGAGCTCGGTTGTCTTTAAGCACTAGATCCCCCTCTTTCAAATTCCTAGACTTAACCTTCTTGTTGAAAGCCCTGGCAATTCTTTGTTGATAACCCTGGATGTGATACAGTGCTTTCAGCCTTCTCTCGTCAAACAACAAGAGTTCTTCAAACCTGCTCTGCTGCCAATCTGCCTCAGTTATCTGGCACTCGGCCATAACTTGTAATGACGGAACCTTAACTTCGATAGGTAGAACAGCCTCCATCCCATAGACCAAGGAATACGGAGTTGCCCCAGTAGAAGTTCGAATTAAAGTCCGGTAGCCCCAAAGAGCAAATGGCAGTTTATTTGGCCAGTCCTAAAGGTTTCCACCATCTTCTGTAGAATGTGCTTGATGTTCTTGTTGGCAGCCTCAATAGCTCCATTGGTTTGCGGGCGATATGTAGATAACTTATGAAAAGCCATATTGTACTTCTCCAACAAGTCGATCACGTCCTTTTTGAAGTGGGAACCATTATCTAAAATAATCTCATTCGGGACCCCATAGCAACAGATAATGTTGTTCCTGATGAACTTAGCAACATGTGACGCCTTTAGCACGGTATAAGATTGGGCCTCGACCCACTCTGTAAAGTAGTCTATCGCTACCAGAATATACTCATGCCTGTTCGACCCCTTCGGAGTAATTGCCCTAATCACGTCAATTCCCCAGACTGAAAATGGCAACGGCGAAGTCATGTTGTATAGCATTGACAACGGTATGTTCATGCGATTTGCATGGATTTGGCATTTGTGGCATCACCGAACAAAACCGACACAATCCTCCTCCATGGTTGACCAGTAGTAACCTTGTCTGAGAATTTTCTGGGCTAGCATCACCCTACTCATATGCGATCCACACTCTCCTCCATGGATGGCCCCCATCAGGCGCTTTGATTCTTCAGCATCGACGCATAGCTTATGCATTCCCAGATGAACCCTCTTGTACAGTTTACCTCCGCAGATGATGAACTGAGCAGCCATTCTTCGTATTGCCCTTTTGTCCTTGGCATTCGCTCCTGGTGGATAAGCCTCATTTTCCAAGAAGTTCCAGACATCATAATACCAGGGGTTCTGTTCTTGTACCTCATCTACGGCAGCAATCAGCTCGTAAGCCGGTGCGAATTTTTGTTCGATGATGATCGGATGCATCCGAACTCCGAAAGGGATGTCTATCATGGAAGATAGAGTTGCTAGTGAATCAGCGAACCTGTTGTTCTCTGTTAACATATAGGCGAAGTTCAGTTTTTCAAATCGAGGAATTAGAACATCCAAAGTCTGATGATAAACTTTCATCTTCTCTTCTTTGACTTTCTAATCTCCTTTAGCTTGAGATACAACAAGGTTCGAGTCCCCGATGACGTCTGACCGTTTTGCCCGTACTTCTAGGGCAGCTTCCAATCTAGCAATACAGTATTCTGCTTCAATGTTCAATACTTTGAACTGGAGTTTGAAGGCTAAGGGTATATGGGAATTGTCGGGTGCTATTAACAACACCCCTATCCTATAACCACACTAGTTTGACGCTCAGTCAAAGTACATAGTCCAAGTTTCGTCTTCAACATGCAGAATAGCCTCATCTGGGAACATATACTCAACCGCTTCATCCCCGTCCATCGGGTGATCGTCGAGGAACTCCACTACCGTTCTCCATTTCACTGACTTGTGCGTCATGTACTTCAGATCGAATTCGGAGAGAAGAAGCAACCAACGGGCTAGCCTACCCGTAAGTGCTGGTTTCTTGAAGAGATATTTGATGGGATCTAATCTCGAAACTAGTATTACAGAGTGAGCTAACAGGTAGTGTCTCAACTTCCTGGTAGCCTATACCAAGGCCAAACAAGCCTTCTCCAGCGGAGTGTGGTAGGTCTCGTATTCCAGCATTTTCTTGCTCAGGTAGTAGATAGCCTTCTCCACTTTATCCTCGGATTCCTATGCAAGCATCACTACTACAAAAATAGTTAAAGATCACACTTTGACAAAAAAAAAAGATCTCACTTTTATTGGAAGTGTGATAAAAAAAATTAGATTGATATTTTAATCACACTTAATTTGATTGAGTGTGATAGTATTTATTTTTTATGTCATTTTTTAATTAAGTGTGATTATATATATATTTTTTTAATCACACTTTCTAATTAAAGTGTGATTATATATACACTATTACTTTTTAATCACACTTTTTAAACAAGTGTGATTATATATATATTTTTTAATCACACATTCTATTTAAAGTGTGATTATTTATATATTTTTTAATCACACCTTCTAATTAAAGTGTGATTATATATACACCACTACTTTTTAATCACACTTTTTAAATAAGTGTGATTATATATATATTTTTTTAACCACACATTCTAATTAAAGTGTGATTATTTATATATTTTTTAATTACACCTTCTAATTAAAGTGTGATTATATATACACTACTACTTTTTAATCACACTTTTTAAATAAATGTGATTATATATATTTTTTTTAACCACACATTCTAATTGAAGTGTGATTATTTATATATTTTTTAATCACACCTTCTAATTAAAGTGTGATTATATATACACTACTACTTTTTAATCACACTTTTTAAGTAAGTGTGATTATATATATATTTTTTAATCACACATTTTAATTAAAGTGTGATTATATATACATTATTACTTTTTAATCACAATTTTTAAGTGTAATTATATATATATATATATATATATAATCACACTCCCTAAATAGGTGTGATTGTATAAAATATTTCAATTTGATTTTTATATAAAATATACAATTCCTAAATCCGCGCCTCTATTTTGAGGTTTTTTTTTAACCACCCAACACTAGCAACCACCCGCCACCATTTTCCACCACCGTCTTCCGCCACCACCACCACCACCAACCATCCACCCCTCACCACCACCTGCCACCACCACTCACCACCCACCTGCCGCCACCACCCACCACCCGCCTGCCGCCACCACTACCCACCAGCCACCCACCACCCACCACCACCCACCACCCACTCGCCACCACCATCGCCACCGCCACCACCACCCACCACTCACCTGCCATCTACCCGCCACTACCATCCACCGCCTGCCACTACCACCCGCCACCTATTTGCCACCACCACTCACCACCCACCTGCCACCACCATCCACCACCTGCCACCACCAGCTACCCACCACCACCAGCCACTTGCCACCCACCTGTTGCCACCACCCACCATCCACCACTACCATCTACCGCCTGCCACCACCACTCGCCACCTACTTGCCACCACCACTCACCACCCACCTACCACCACCATCCACCACCTGCCACCACCACCACCACCCACTCGCTACCACCTACCACCCGCCACCGTCACCCACCCATCACCACTACCACTCGCCACCTACCCACCACCACCACTACCCACTCGCTACCACCCGCCATCGTCACCCACCCACCCGTCACCAGCGCCCATCCGCCATCCGCCACCCACCTACCACCACCACCCGCCACTGCCACCACCACCACCACCCACCACCCGCCACCTACCCGCCACCACCACCATCACCACCACCATCACCCACTCACTACCACTCACCACCCGCCACTATCACCCACCACCCACCGTCACTACTTTTCACCACTGTCTTCCGCCGCCACTTGCCATTTCTTACTCTTTTTTATATTTTTAAATTTTTTAAACATTTTGTTAATTCCCAATCATTTTGCCACTCCGCCTCTATGACTATCATTACTACCACCATCACCACCACTCCACTACCACCATTACTACTACCATTACCTCTCATCCACCACCGCTATTCTATCTCCTCTACCACTACCACAACTTCACCACTAATCTCATTCGCTATCACCACCACCACCACTATCACCTCTTATCCACCACCTTCACCACTACTGCCGCTCCCTATCCTCTACCACAAAAAATTAGTTCCTGATTTTTTAGTAACAAACAAAAAAAAATGGGTCGCAGAAAAATATTTTTCATTGATGACAAAAAATTAACTTTATTTGAATGGAAAACATTTTTTATTCAAAATGAAAAAATGATAATAATAATTTTTTATTCATTAAAATAAAAATGAAACAAATAAATTTTCAACCTTAATAACTAAAAGAAAACGAAAAATAAAAAAACAAAAATTTCATTAACTATAAAAAAAAGTCTTTTCTCTTTCTCTCTCTCACTCATCACTCTTCTCTATCTGTCTGTCTGTCTCTCTTTCTCTCTATGTCTCTCGTCCATCTCTCTTTTCTTTATCTCTCTCTGTCTTTCTCTCGTTTATATCTTTTCGCTCTTTTTCTCTATTTTTCTTTGTCTATCTCTTTTCACCCATTGTTTCATCTTCTTCTCTCTTTTCTCTTTCTCTCTATTACTCACCACTCTTCTCTCTCTGTCTGTCTGTCTATCTGTCTCTCTCCCTTCTCTCTCTGTGTGTCTCTCACTCATCTATCTCTTCTCTCATACCTTTTCTCTCTCTATCTCTTTCGCTCATCTCTTTTCTCTCTCTGTCTCTCTCGCTCATCTCTCTTCTCTCTGTCTTTTTTTCTGTGTCCCACTCTCTATCTCTCTCTCTCACTCATCACTCTTCTCTGTCTGTCTGTCTGTCTTTGTCTCTGTCTCTGTCTCTTTCTCACAGACAGTGATGGGAAAAGTCAAAGCGTCAAACTTCAAAGCTATCCCCATTTTTTTCATCCATTTTTTTCATCTCTCGCTTCTATTTCTCGCTCTTACTCATCACTCTTCACTCTTTGTCTGTCTGTATATTTGTCTATTTCTCTCTCTATGTTTCTCACTCATCTATCTCTTCTCTCATCTCTTTTCTTTCTCTGTCTTTGTCGTTCATCTCTCTTATCTTTATCTCTCTCATTCATCTCTCTTCTCTTTATCTCTCTCATCTCTCATCTTTCTCTGTTTTTCTCGCTCATCTCTCTTCTTTCTATCTTTCTCTCTGTCTCTCTTGTTCATCTCTTTTCTCTTTATGTCCCTCTCGTTCATCTCTCTTCTCTTTATCTCTCTCTGTCTCTCTCATCCATCTCTCTTCTCTCTCTGTCTCTTTTCTGTCTCTCACTCTCTATCTCTTTCTCTCTCTCTTTCTCACTATGTTTGCGTTACTCACTCTCTCCCTCCCGTATTCTCTATTTACTGAGCTCCCTTTTGATTTATCAATCCACTACAAGAAAATGCACTTTTAGTGACCACTTTGTCTCTCTCTTGCTCATCACTCTGTTTCTCTTTCTCTCTCTCTCTCTCTCCTCTATCTGTCTTGCACTCATCTCTCTCTCTCACCACCCACCTCTTCTACCACATTCACCACTACTGCAAACGCCATTCCACCACCACCACTACTTCCACTGTCGCCACTTTACCTCTATGACTACCATGACTACTACCATCGCCACCACTCCACTATCACTACCACTACCACCACTGCTACCACCACCACCACCACCACCACCACCACCACCACCACTACTACTACTACTACTACTATTACCTCTCATCTACCGCCGCCATTCCGTCTCCCATACCACTACCATAACTTCATCACTAATCTCCTTCGCCACCACCACCACCTCTTATCCACCACCTTTACCACTACTGTCGCTCCCTCTCCTGTACTACAAAAAATTTGTTTGATTATGATTTTTTAATAGAGTGTTGAATTGAGTTTTGAATTGTATGTGGAATTGAGTTTTGAAAGTTTGATGTGACATGTGAAATAAGAAATTTTGTTTGGCGATGAGTTTTCAAAACTTAATTCAACCTATAATTGATAATCAAACACACAACTCATAACTCGATATCCGTATTTTTGATCAACAGTCATAACCAAACTATTTTTAAAATACTCAAATAAAAAAATATTTTTTTTTCAATTAATTGTTTTTAAGTAATTTTTTTTGAATATTTTTTTTTTCAAATCATTTTTTTTTCAAACAACTTCTATGTCAATTATTTTCTGTCAATTAATTTTTTTGTCAATTAATTTTTTAAACCTGTATAAATATTAGAAATATTAAAAAAATTAAAATATTAAAAATATTTTAAAAATTAAATATTAAAAATATTCCAAAAATCAAAATATTAAAAATATCCCGAAAATCTAAACCAAACAAAACCTTAAGTTCCCCCCTTTTTTTTCCGTCTTTCCCCCCCTTTTTTCATTTCCTTTCAAGTTTGTAGAGCCTAAGTTTCGAAACAACACTGTCTCTCTCTCTCTCTCTCTCTCTCTCTCTCTCTCACTCACGGAGGTGAGCGGCGATCTCACTACTTTTCTGTTCTTGGGTTTGATCTTTAATCCTTATATAAATTCCTTAAACCCTTTTTCACTGTTCTGTAGCTGATCTCACTACTTCACTGTTCTTGAGTTTGATCTAATATCTGGTGTTCCTGGAGTGACGAAGACAGAGAGGTTGGGTACATTCAGGGCTATCTTTACAACCCTAGCTACAATGATGTCTGTTCTGGGACCACGAATCACTCGGAGGTCGTTAGGGTTCAGTATGATCCCAAGGAGTGTAGTTACGAGTCCTTGCTTGATGTTTTTTGGGCCAGACACGACCCTACTTCGCTTAATCGTTAGGTGGGTATGTTTAATTTTGGGTTTTAATCGATGAATTTGTGATTTGGTTGTTGAATTTTGATGGGTTTTGGTTGAATTGCTATGAAATTGAGTTGAATTGGTGTTTGATTCTTGTATCTCTGCTTATATGGTGAATTGGCGATTGTTTCGTGGGTGAACACACACGCTCAAATTAATGGCTTATTGGTTTCCCAATTGTTAGGATAAGGATTATTCATTGTATTTTGTAGCTAGATGCTTGAATTTTGGGGGCTTTTGATGGACAATGACAGGGTTTGATTTTTTTATGGCTTTTTGTTGATTTCATATGGAGAAAGAGTATTTTTTTAAGGACTTGGTTGATTTCATTAGTTGTTTTGTTTGTGATTTATACATACTACTACATATCTAATTCAGAACCCCGAAATCCATGTATACATATCTGATTTATACATACTACTACTACATTTGAATTTCAAAAGGACTACAACTAGCAGTGGAGGTGATGATGTGGCTTCTTTACTCGTTGGAAAGGATGATTTTGGGCAAATCGAGGGAATATATTTGGTTTTATATATTTTTATTATCAATGTCCCAATTGCTTTATACTAATGATACAATTATTTTTTGTGAGGCGAATGCAAAGCAGCCAGGACACCTCCGTTGTGTGCTTCGTTGTTTTGAGGCATGATCTCAAGGTGAAACTAAGAAAATTGACTTTGATATGCCTAATGGATGTGGCTTTATCCTCCATTTTGGGTTTTCAAGTGGAATGCTTGCCTTCAGCTTGTTTGGATTTATCTCTAGGCTCTTTTTTTAAGGCAAGGAGATGAGTACAAAAGGGTAGTGAAGTTGACATTGTTCATTATCTAGACAATGTGATTGATTCTCATTCAATTTATTTGCAATGATTTCTTCTATGCAGGATATTTTGTTTTCATTCCTTATGTTAGTTTAGTTCTTCTATTTCTCTGTTTTCTTTCTGGGCCCAAAGCATAAACTCCTGTTTTGTTTTAGTTTATTTTAAATGTTTTCATGATGCAGTCTGTGGTGGCATAATTACATAAAAGAATCTATTTGTTAAGTGATTTTTTCACATTTCATCAACATTATGTTCTAATTTGTTATATCTTCATGCATTTTAACAGAATGAGCTCAAGGCCAGGTGGGATGTAGACAAGTCAATGCTAGAAGAATCAAAGAATGTAGCTGAGAATAAGTACAATGAAATTAATGAACAGGTCATTGATTGATTTGCTTCATGAATATGCTTATGATGTCCAGTAGACTCTTTTATGCACATCACATATCACATATTTATGTACATAACTGTATGCATGTATATTTAGTCAATGCCATAAATCAATTAAAATAAGTATGAAAACGTATCCAAACTCCTCTTCATTTGGCTAGAAGTTGTGCAAGAGCAATGCATGTCATTATAATGAAATGGAAGGTACAATTTTTTTTTAAAAAAAAGAGTGTATATATACATGTATGTGCTGATGTGTGTATGAATTTCAAAGCAGAAAATGTTTTATTGTTCATATTTGTGCAGGTTTCTTTAAACAGTTTGGAACCATCAAGAAACTTAGACTTGCCAAGAATAAGAAGGTTGGGGTCTTAATATTATTATTGCTTCTAATTATTGTTATATATATATATATATATATATATAATTTAACTAAGCATTTGTGAATACAAAGCTAAATTTGAAGATTTGTTTAATTATAATGTTTGTTTGTTTAATCATTATCTAAGAAGAATGGACATTTCTAAGATTTTTAACCATGTCGGACGCATCCACTCACTGCAAGTCTCCTATTTAATTTTTTAAACTATACATGCTTTATACATTTGGAGGACACATGCTTAGATACAAATAAAGCATATTATCAGTTTGAAGAAAATAACTTGGATCCAATAATAAAAATAAAAAAACAATATTGTTTTATTCCCATTAATCTCTCATCATTTAGAATTTTTAAGTTTAGGAATTATAAAGGCCATATTGTTTATAAATAGAGCTTTCTAAAATAGATATTATGGCCTTTTGTACAATGAAGAAAATGCTTTCTTACTATTTCGTTATAATATAAATGTATTTGCAATGTAAAAAATTCAGAGAATAATTATTATTTTAATGTATACATAAAAATGTATATTTATTTGTTAACTTGTCTCTAAAATTGTATGAAAAGAATGGAAATTACTGATATTTCTCCAAAATGACAAGGGAGGTAGGGGAGTTTCATACATTAAAAGGTAAAAAAACAACAATGAATTGTCTCCAATGTATTGCTAAAAGGATTGCTCTTCTTTATAATAATAATACAAGTTATATTATCATTATTAATTCCTTTTGATTTTTTATGGTGTTATTGTTGTGACTAGAGCACTCATGTTTTGTGTTAGGTACGTATTTCTCTCTTTTAGTTTCAGTCTCTTAATTGCTAACTGTTTTTTATTGTTTATATGATTTGATGTTTCGTAGACAGGAAAATCCAAGCACTTTGGCTTCATTGAATTTGAGTCCCCTGAGGTTGTACTTACCTCAAAGAAAAAATTCATGTGGATACTTGCTATTTAGTAATGTGTCTTATCGTTGGTTTTTAATTAGTGTAGGTTGCAAAAATTGTATCTGAATGTATGCATAATTATCTTATGTTTGAGCACATGTTTCAAGTCCATCTTATTCCTCCTGAGCGTGTTCATCCAAAGTTGTAAGCAATTTTCTATTCTTGATTGTTATCGTTTAATTGTTTGAGACCTGCCTCATATGAATTCTAACTTATCATCTACTGTATGGAAAAATATGATATTACCATGTTCTTTTAAAAGTTGGGTTGGGTGTTTCCTCAGAAGCAGTTGCAGTTGCAGTTTGTTAGATTGTGGTTTCCCATAATAATCGTAGAAAATGATAAGATTTTCAAGAAAAAAAAAACAGAAGGAATCAAATCAAGTAAATAAATAGAGGAGATAAATAAAATTGTTCTGTGTAAAATTATTTAGTTTCTGTGACACCAATGAATTGCTGATGGTTTTACTTTATTTTTAAGGTGGAAAGGCCCTAGCCGATGGCACAAGCCAGTGGACTGGGTTCAAATTGAAAGGAAGCGACATGACAAGGTGTGTGAATATAGATACAGACATCTGGAAATCATTCTTGGATGCTTATGAGGCAAATTAAGAAAACCTGTCATTCACTATTGATCTTGATGTGGTTATTTTTGAAGAGATAGTAACCATTTACTTGTGATGATTATTCAGGAAAGAACATTGGAAGAGCACAAGAAGCTGGTGGGAGAAATCCTAAAACGTGACCAAAAAAAGCGTAAGAAGATTGAAGCTGCTGGTATTGATTATGAGTGCCCGCCCTAAAATTGTAACAATCTAATTCTTGCCATTTTTTTGTTCTTCAATGCTCTTGCAATTGTTATAAACTATAGGGAACTACTTTCAAAAATTCAGGCTTGAATTTAAGGGATAATTTATGCTTTTCTGCTAATCCAAAATTTGGAGGCATGGGCCAGCGTTTTTTGACAAGCAAAGTTGCGAATTCCTATTGTCTTGAGTCTAGGGTTCTCTGGATGGGAAGACTTGGACAAACTTGAGAGTGCACGAGAATGACCAGACAATGTGCAAACCGGGTCAGTTTGCTTCATGGCCAATAATAGGTCCCAATGCTCTGCTTCCCTTCAGATTCTTTAGGGGTTATATTTGACTGCTCCCACAACCGATGATTCTAATCCATGGAACTTTTGCATTTGCTTCTTGGAGCTCTATGGTATGGTTACTTCCACTAAGTTGATTGTGTAACGAATGATCCGACTAGTCGTTTGGCCCATCGCAACCCCATTATGTACAGTTTCTGCTCGTGAGAAATAAAAGTGATGCTTGGCTCTGAAGCCTATCCCACAACTCTCTGTCGTGGCTTGAAACATGCTGCTAAGAGGTTCATTCTTCACATTATGGCACAACTTAGAACACTTCTAGGACTATGTTTGGATTAAGGATTTGAGAATTGATATCCTTCCTATTTTCTTTCCTTTTGCATGTCATTCCTCAAATCTTTGATCCAAACAAAGCCTCAGACAATTTTCCTAGAAAAACATCATATGTGAATTGAATTTATTATGTGTGAGTTACACTATACAAATTTAAATCTATGCTATATATTAAAATTTTACAAACTTTTTAAAAATAAAAATATGAGTACATAGCACTAGTTAAAAAAAAAAAAATTCTGAATCATGTGCATTCCACTATGATGAGATCGTCCTCTTTTAATTTGGACTTTGGTGGATTGAACATTCAAATTATCCATATTATATATAAGGAAAATTATATAAATAGAAGTTGCTTTAGTAAATTACCTATTGCAATGAGATGGTTGGAAAGCAACCCCATTTTGGCAGATTCCTTTCCATGAATTGGGAATTGGGTGGCATCCCCTCTTGATGCTTTCTTAATATACTTTCGGGAAAAAAAAATTATTAGCTTCCAGTTTTAATGATTTTGTAATTTACCTTATTGTATATGGTGACCATCTTTTCTTTTTGGCCTTGTCAATTGTACTTTATTGTAAGGATGTGTGAGTTTGTTATGCACTTCTGTGTCATATGTTGTAAGTTGTTACAAGTGTTGTACTTCCATTTTTCCTCCTCAATTGTGTCTTCTCTTTGTATTTTTTTGGGCATTACAACCCTCTTTCTTCTGCATTGTTAGGTGAGGAACATTATTTGCTCTAACTAGTGATAGACTGAACTGTTGATTATTAATATGTGTAGTGGCTTGTTGAGTACAATGCGGCTTTGGCATCCATCTGCTTCATGATTTTGCTTGGATTTGTAGATGATGTCCTCGATGTCCCTTGGAGAGTGAGTATTCCAATCATATTTTTTGGATTTATCGGCCCATTTATTTCAAGAGCACTATTTTCTCTTTGCATTACTGCATTCAAAGTTAATGCTAAACTAGGTCTTTCTGACTATGAAGAACAGGAAATTATTATTGCCATCAATTGCTGCTCTTCCTCTGTTGATGGCCTATGCTAGACATCCAACTATAGTTATACCAAAGCCTCTCATTCCCTATCTTGGGCTTGAGATTTTGGATCTAGGTAAACCTAAAGCATTGATTATGATTTTAGAGACCTTTCCGAAAAATTTTTTTTTTGATAAACCCAGATCCATGTCCCCAATTTCTTCTACTACAACTTTCATTTTGAATCGTTCATGTTTTTTTCAATTTCACCATCATTTCACTTTCTCATCAACATCACTTGTCATCTCTGCCTCACTAATTTCTTGCATTAATTTCTAGAAACAGGGCATTACTCTAAATTGGGTGAAAAACTCATCACCCTCTTTCCAAAATTTCTTGATTCTAAGTAATTATTTTATATGTGCCAAACAGTCTTCTAACCCAACAACATCAACTTCCTACTTCTCACGTATGAGAGGTTAAGGGTTCGACTTTCGTTACAGACAAGGCTGTGTGGCACCATTCTTTTATTATCACTATGTTGCACACTCTTCCCAGGGAATTTCAGACAAAATAGTATTTGAGTTCTATGTGCAAAATTTACTCTTTCTATTAGATTGAAGGCATTGTATGACAAATTTAATTCTAGAATTGAATATAAGACTCACCTTGTTTTTGTCTCATTGTTAAATTGTGGACAAATAATATTTCTATGTACTCTCAGCCTCAATTCATCATATTTACAAGTAGAAAGAGAACTTGTAATTTAAGTTGCCAATGATTGAGGAAAACATTGTTGGTAGAGCTAGCTATCTTCTGCTCTTCATGTTTATGCAATCTATAATTATTTTGTTTGTCAGGTATTTGTGCTCAATTTAATTGAATTACTTGATGCAGGTTTTGGTTGTAGGTGGTGGTGGTGGATTTCTTAGGGAAATCTCTCGCCACAATATTGTTATATAATTCCGAACGCCATAATTAAGTGATCCCATAGTTAACCTTGAAGTTGTTCTTAAGGTAATTGAAACTCTTGTTGCAAATCACTGATCTGCCATAGAGGTAGGTCACTGACATAGTTTTATTTTGATTATTTTAAGTTAAACTAACACATTTAAGTGTATTAAATTTTCAAGTCAAGTTTGATATATATTTTTGCAGATTTTGTTGAGGGAATAGTTGATATGATCAAGCGGTTGATGTTGGGAGCCAAAGATTATGTTGCTCTTCTTTTTCTTTTTTTTTGAAGACTTGAATTTTTTAGTACAGTGTATTTAAAGATGGTTAATGGATAATGTCTATTATAAATTTAATTAATTTGTTAATTTTGTTATTTTTCATTTACAAAAAATTGTTTGGTGCTTGTAATTGATTTTTTTGTTGTAGCAAACCCATATATGATTTTTTTTAATAAATAATTATTTGCGACAGTAAAACAATGGTCGCTAAAAGTGTTTTTTATTTTTTTATTTTTTTTGCGACGGCAAAATAGCTGTCGCAAAAAGTAGTTTAGGCGGTCGTAAATAATTTGCGACCCCCACATTTGCGTCCCCCATGTGCAGTCGTATAGGCCATTGCAAAAAGTCTTTTGCGACTGTATTTTTATTATTTACGACGGCATGTAACGGTCGCAAAAAATATTTTTTTTAGTAGTGAATGTTATTAATCACACTTAAAAGATGTGATGTAAATATTTTTAATCACACTTAAAAGGTGTGATCTAAATGTTATTAATCACACTTAAAAAATGTGATTAAAAATGATCCTTTTTAATCACACTTCCAAAGATCACACTTAAAAGGTGTGATCTAAATACTTTTAATCACACTTAAAAGATGTGATCTAAATATTTTAATCACACTTAAAATATGTGATCTAAATATTTTTAATCACACTTAAAAAGTGTGATTAAAAATGATCACTTTTAATCACACTCCCAAAGATCACACTTTAATAAAACTTAAAAGGTGTGATTAAATAACATACATCACACAAAAAAAGTGTGATCTTTATCTGTTTTTGTAGTAGTGCATGCAGCCCATTGTTGTATCGGTCACTGATAAGTACAGAATCAACGGTTTTCCCGGCTCAGGCGTTGACAACACGGGTGGGTTCTGTAGATATTGCTTGATCTGTTCGAAAGCAACTTGGCATCAGTCATCCCATTGGAACTTCTTTCCTTTCTTCAGGAGACCAAACAGTGGTTCACAAGTCAAGGTTAATTTTGTAATAAACCGTCTTATGAATTGCACTTTACCCAGAAAGCCTCCCACCTCCTTTTCAGTCTTTGGGGGTGGCATTTCTAAGATGGCCTTAATCTTAGAAGGATCGACCTTGATGCCCCTTTGTGTGATAAAAAAACCCCAGCATTTTCTCTGCTGTAACGCCGAAAGTACATTTCTGAGGATTCAGCCGCAACCAATATTTTCTAATCCGTTGAAAGAACTTCTGCGAGCGGTGTAGTGGCCCTCTCTTTCTTTGGATTTGACAATCATGTCGTCCACGTATACCTCGACCTCTTTGTGGATCATATTGTGCAAAATCATGGTTGCAGCCCGTTGATATGTAGCCCCAGCATTCTTCAAGCCGAACGGCATCACCTTATAACAGTAAGTTCCCCACGGGGTAGTGAAAGCAGTTTTCTTCCTATCCTTAGGCGCCATCAAAATCTGATTATAGCCTCAAAACCCATCCATGAATGAAAGCAGTGCATGCCCCACAGTAAAGTCCACCAATTTGTCGATATGTGACAGAGGAAAGTCGTCCTTCGGACTGGCCTTGTTCAGATCTATGAAGTCCACACATACCCGAATTCTGCCGTCTTTCTTCGGCATCGGAATTATATTAGCCAACCAAGTCGGATACTCAGATACCAATAGGAACCCTGCATCAATTTGCTTGGTGACCTCTTTTTTGATTTTCAGAGCCCAATCTGGGCAGATCCTTTGAAGCTTCTGCTTAACAGGTCGGGCCTTCGGGTCAAGAGGGATCCGGTGCTATACAATCTCAGGATCGATTCCAGGCATGTCTTCGTAGGACCACGCGAAAACATCTTTGAAATCTTTTAATAAAGTGACTAAGTGCTGGCATTCCTCAAAAGACAACGTGGACCCGATCTGGACCAACCGTGGGTCCTTTTCAGTACCAACATTAATTGAGGTGATTTCATTAACCAAAGGCTTTACAAACCTCTCCTGTTCTTGATCAAGTAAAAACTTTAAAACCGGAGGAATTTCTTTCTCATCATTTTCATCAAAGTTTTGAAAGTCCTGATTAATGCAATAAAGTAAGGGCACAGAGAAGTACTCAGAAATCACAGCTGTACCTTTCTCATTAATAGCCTCCAGGTCGTTCGCTTCCTCGATTACAACTGACTCAAAAGAAAACGAAAAAGATGACCTATACAGGACAACGTCATCCGGGTTATCAACCCCAAGAATACCAGACTCAGACTCAGAAGAACTAGAATCTGATTCCGACTCCACAGACTCTGTGGAATTAGATTCTGGTTCACTACCTGACCTAGAGCCACAAGATAAAAAGCCCTCATCGTACTCCCAGACGAGGGAGGGTGTGATGGATGCATCCAGAATGCCTGAAGATGGGCCCGCGGCCACTTGATCCCCAATCATGGAAATCGAGAAATCATCCCCCTAAGCACTCCGGGGTGATCTGAGGATCTGAGAGGAGATAGGCCAGCGCTGCTCTGATCCCAAGTTCTGTGCTCTCAGTCTCAGCCTCTTTACACCGCTCAATCTCAGCTGGTAGGTCTATCTGCTCTTCCGCAACTTCGTCCCCTAATAACTGGAGGTCAAAAAAGATTTCGAAGCCAAGCAAACGCCGCTTCTCTGAATTCAGTCATGGCTTTGGAAAGCCGCAAAACGGGAAGTGTTCCCCCTCCCGGACAAAGCGTCCATTTAGGGTTCCCTAGATAGGTCTGTGCACTAACTCATAGTGTTTCTCAGCTTGCTTAGCCCTGGCTCTTCCAGCCATTTCCCTTCCTTTCCTTGCCCAATCCTTTTTGGTGGGCAAGTAACCCAAACCAAAGGTGTAAGGGTTGTGTGGCACTTCGGCCAATGTTGCGACGCCCTTCCGGCCGCTTCGTTCCAATCTCATCCTGAGCATGTGTTGAAGCTTGTTCATGAGGTAAACAGACTGTGCACTGACGTAAAGTCCTTCATCAACAACCAGCAAATCCTAAACTACCCGGGCCTCAGCCAGGGTGAATCCCGATAGAAAGACATCCTCCACGCCGTGCTCAATCTCCAGAACTAGTGTAGAAACCTCTGGCGACGGATATATAGAGGAGTTTCCGAAGACAATTGCTACCCCTTTCCCGTTGGGGTACTTTCGCATTTGGTGTAGGGTGGAAGAAACAGCCTTCATTTGGTACAGCCACGGCCACCCGAGGAGTAGATTGAAGTTGGCTGGCACATCCAAGACATGAAACTCAATGTCCTGCTACGTCGGGCCAACTTGAGTTTTGACCCGAACCGTCCCCATCACCTCCCGGCTACTGTTATCATAGGCTCGTATCACCTGGGTTGTAGACACGAAATCTGCAGGCTTCAACCCGATAGCATATGCCGTTCGCGACGAACATACATTGATGGCAGATCCCGTGTCAACTAGAACCACCGGTATCCATTTGTCTCTGCACTTCACAGAAATGTAGAGCGGCTTGTTATGTTTAGAGCCCTCGGGCGGTAGTTCTTTGTCTGTGAACGTTAAGGTCGGTGATGCTTCGCTTGGGAAAACCAACCCTTCCAACTGCTCCGGATTTGTATCAATTGAAAGCTTAGCCTTGTCCATAGTAGAAATGGCGGCTTGTCGATGCACCCTCGAGGCCATAAGCAGTCCCCAGATGGAGATGTCTGCCTGAATTTTCTTAAGCTGTTTCAGCACAGCTTCCTCCTCTAGCAGCTTTTCTTTCTGCCTGTCTGCTTCTTTGTCCTTTCCGAATGCCTCCGGCTGGTCCAAGTGTGGGGCCTTGAAATACCGCCCACTTCGGGTCATACGGTCGACCTCCTAAGTGTACCAGGTGTCATCTGGTTGACTCCGGCCCCAGTCTTCATCGGTGTGGGCAAGACATAAGTCGTCGTCTTCCCACCACATCCCCTCGGCAACCAACGGGCAGCTGCCCCAGTTCTGCTGTAACTGCTCTCCTATTCTCCATAGATTCTGCCCCCTCAGGTGCTTTGGCTTTTCTAGCCCTGTTATCATTTTCAGTCTTCTCTTGCTCAAGCCGCTTCAATGCGGTGTGGACGCGCTCCCAGGAACCCTTCGACATCCGCGCTCGCGATGTGGCGCGCGAATCTCGTTTTGTTCTGAGCTACCACAGTTCGGACTCAATGTCACGGTTCTGAATCTAATCTCGCAAAGTGCAATGCAAGACCGATAAATCACCAAAGAGTCCAAATTCGATAAATTGTTTTGGAAAGCTGATTTTCATAAAGAAGTGCCAAACATAGACTGCTTTTCCAGATACAGAGTTGTCACCTAAATATTTTATTTAGGGGGTAATTTAGGAAATCCTGATTCGTGCCTAAGGCCACGTGTCCGTCATCACCAAAGTTGCCTCGGCTCGGGAACTTGGGTACGAGAGGGGAAGGTCATGCAATGAGCAGCTCCGCTCACCCGATCAAAGATCGGCCTGTACTAAGCATGATATTTTGTTTTTGAAAAACACATGTGCTCTTATTCCGGTTAATTAGCTAATCTTACTACGTGATGTGCACAACATACAAGTATAGACTAGATCGCCTAATTTGGAACAAAACATTGCATGTTCGTTAGTGAAAATGGTTTCAAGTTTGCTACTCGCAAGTAGGCTAAATTTGGGATTCAATGAATTATTCTAATTCAAGTAATCCAACCTTCACCCACAGGCATTCAGGCAGTTATATCAAATAAGCAATTAGCCTCATGGCAAGCATGTTTTCATGGTAATCGATAACACACATGCAGTATGCTAAAGCGTAAATACTCACAGTGTACTCCGAGCCAAAACAAAGAACTAGTTAGAAATCATGAATGATCCTAGTTCATGTTAAAATGACTAATGCAACACTTGCGAAAATGCAGCTAAAATAGGCTCGGCTATTCTAGAATGTCATGTGAAATGCGACTTGTTAACATGCTGTTGAACACGTATTCAAGTAAATGTCTTGAAATACAATGCTGGTTTGTATAATGCGCCGAGCCCGGTGCATGCAAAACAGATGAATGGATGCACGCATGCAAGCATAAGGTATGCTAAATGAAATATGCCCTAAAACTAACCATCATGAGCAGTTAAGCAAAAGGGAGAAATAAATGGGGTTTGGGAGACATGCATCACACACACGCACGCTTTTTACAAAAATTGGCCATTTTGACGGAGGGACCGAATAAGAAACTAAAAAAAGCTAATCTAAGCTAATTAAACTACTTATTACATCACAAATAAGTAATTAACTAGTCCTAGTTAACTAACTATTACAAAACAGACTGAATAGTTAAACGCATTAACTATCTAAGTACAAAACAAAGCATAAGCAAGCTATCTAAGCGTGGCAGCTAAGGAAAGCAATAAAGCAGGAGCCTCGAGGCGAGGACTTTATGCATGCTCGGTTGCTTCGTTTGGAAATCCAACGCGATGCCCTGACTTGCCTCTGTTTGTAGCTGTTCTCAGAAACTTGCACCAAGCTCTAGATAGCTTCTAACACATCTTGGGGACCTATGGGAGGGTGGCCGACCAGTTGTTGTTCTCTCCAGCCACTGGCCGACCACTTTTTGCTACTGCAAACCAGAAAAAATGGTCGACCAGCTAGTTTTTCTGGCTGGTCGACCAGTTGTTGCTGCCAGACTACAATTTGCTGCAACAAAGAGCAAGAAAGGGCATGTCAATATATTTGCAAGATATGTGTGCACAACCACCCTCCCTATCATTTCATAAGCTCAAGGGGGTGTGGTTCTCAACCCTCGGGCCACCAATCGCACATTTCAATGCATGATGGCCGAGAGGCGAAGTTGCACAAGTCAATATGAAAATGAATGCACAAGTGAACACATAAGGCCTAAAACTCTATCATGCATGATCAAGAGCGTCGGTGACCAGGAATTGAGGCACATTTCATCACTTTAAGTATGAAACATCCCTCATTTCCCTTGTTTGGACTAACACCTATTCCAAACAAAATGCAACACATGCAACATGGAAATGCAATGCAATTTAAACATGCAAACATGAAATACAACTCAAGCATGCAAACATGCAATGCAAGGGACAAGTGTGCAACAACATGTAATGCAACATGAACGACCTAACAAGGCTAATGGCATGCACAATGCACAATGCTAATGCATGCATACTCAATGCAAAACAACATTAGTATGCAACAATATGATACAATGCAACTAGCATACACAATGCGAATGTCAACTAGCATACTCAATGCGAATGGCCTACATGGCATACACAATGCAATGATCAATATGGCATACTCGATGCAAATGGCAACTAGTATACACAATGCAATGAACATGGCATATACAATGCTCAATGTGACCTAGGCATGCAAACAACATGGCATACACAATGCAATGACTAACATGGCATACTCAATGCAACATGATTATGGCATACAAAATGCGAATCAAGAACATGGCATGCGTAATGCAAACAATAACATAACATGCACGATGCGATGTAACATGGCATACATAATGTTCAATGGACTTAAACCAAAATGGATAGACCTTAGCCATGCCCAAATTAGTGGCCATAATGCTAAAACAAAGGCACAAAATACAAAGCATGCATACACAATGCATTGGCCAACCAAGTAGGCCTAAGAGCACAACCCTCAAGAAGGCTCAAGGAGTGATAAACATGGAAGTGTAACAACACTAAATGCACTAAAATGAGGTAAGAAATGATGCCAAATCATTTAAACAAAGCAAGCATGGCATGCAAAGGTCTTAAAGCATGAAAGCTAATAAAGAGGACTATAAAGGAAGCATGCAATACATGGCAAATATGCATGAACCAACCATGGATAGAGATGAAATAAGCCAAAACAATGACCAAAACATGCTAAGATGGAGGCTGAAAGACCTAAGCATGCAAGCATACACACTAGGCCACAAACTAGGCAACAATGCACAACACTCAAAGGCACTTAGAGCATGAATGAATTTGGAATATATTCATGCTATAAGCTCTAAAATGAAGTATTAAATGATGCAAAATCATCTAAATAGCTCAAAGATAGCATGCATGAGTCAATAAAACACAAAGCTAGCAAGGCCAATTACACTATAGCTATACAAAGCATGAAGGATATGGCAAAGGAAACCCAAAGTAGTCCTAGAACATGTTAAAATGAGTCTAAAACATGCATGGAAAGAAGCCAAAACAAGCTAACATGAGGGGCATAAGGCATAATGTAAACAAGGCAAAATAAGGTGGCTTACACGACGCCTATTAGGACCAAGCATGGGATGACTTAACCAATAAAAATTAGAGTTATATGATGGCAAGATAACCCCAAAAACACATTGAAATGATGGCTCGCAAGCTAAGGCATGAAGGCACACGCAATGATTCATGTTAAGGCATAAAGGGCAAACCCTCCAACGCATTGAATGAGTGAAAAATGAAAGTGCATGGCCATGGAACATGGACTGAAATCACATAATAAATGATGCCAAATCATTCAAATAGGCCAAGCAATGCATGCTAGTGGACCCGATATACAAAGCTAACAGGCTAGATTGAACCAAGGCTATACAAAGCAAGTCATGCATGGTCAAAACAATACAAATCAGAGCTAAAGCATGTTAAAATATGGACAAAAGCTTCTTAAGGTTAAGCCAAAAGCATGCTATAATGACATGTTAAAACATGATGCATGTTGGGCTATTTCATGGAATTGCACTACAAGTGCATGGAGCATGCAAAGGCCAACCAAACCAAACCCTAACAGAGGTATGACATGGCAAAACATCACCTAAAACATGCTGAAATGGAAACAAAATAAGCTAGAATGACATGCTACTTCATGAAGCATACAAGACTAGTTTGTGTGATTTACGCTATAAGTGTATAAACCATGCATGGAGTGACCAAGACAACCAAAAAAAGTGGCATGTCATCTCAAAATAACCCCAAGTACATGCTAATAACAAGCTAACACAAGCTTACAAACATGCTCAAATATGAGGCATATGAAACAAGTATACGAAATACAAGGAGAGGGGATGACCCTCTCCTATTAGGGACCTCAAAACCACCTTTCCACCACTGAAAATTCTCTGAATTTCAGTGGTAGAAAGGTCATGCAAAGGCTACAACAAGAGCCTAGAGGGATGGCTCAAAACAAGGCCTAACAAGGCCTAAGAGGGGGTAGACAACCCCAAATACAAAAGTGACCTGAAACAAAGATCTTAAGCACCAAAATTCAAAACTTTTTGTAGTTAAGAGTTAATCTTAAAACAACATGGAAATAGGCTCAAAAGCTTAAGAAAAAATAGGGGATTTAAGGGTCAGAAACTCACCCTTGACGACCACCCTTAAAGCTGCAACTCCGGCAGGTTTTTCAGGCTCAAACCAACCCAAGAACACCAAAACCAGCTCCTAAGCACCTCAGCAACAAACGGATGGTGTTTGAGTGTGTGTTTGTGTGCAAACATGAGACAAAATGACACTTTAAGGCACAAAACAAGAGCAAAAGAGAGATATAGATACAAATGTGTACAGTTATCTCAAACCACCAATTTCTCAACCTAGAGGAGGGAGGATGAGCCTCCCTCTTATAGAGAGCAAAAGCACAAGCTTCTTGAAGAAGCTAAGGCTCAAAGCCATCCCTTCATACATGTGTATGGAGGATGGTTCTTGTGCTCTCCAGTTGTGCCAGCTGACCCAAAATATCTCCAAAAAGGTGTCAAAAAGCAGCCGACCACTTGAAGTGGTCGGCCAGCTACTTAAAGTGGTCGACTGACCACTTTAAGTGGTCTTCTAAAACAAAAACTGGTCGGTCATGGTGGGAGAGAGTCTAGAGCATGAAAACAATGCAATGGTGTGGTGGCCGGCCAGAAAAGGTGGCCCAATGACCAAGCAAACCAGTTTCCTGGCCAGAAAACTGGCTGGCGGGAAGAAAAGTGGTTTACAAGGGGAAGAACTGGTCTCCCACCCTTGTACAACCTTCCAAACAAGGAAAACAAGGTTTGTACAAAAAACAAACCAAAACGGATGCAAGACGAAAGTTCAGGAGGCAAAGTGCACAGCCGGGAGCCTAAAAAACTAGCTGACAAGCACCAAAAGTGGTTTACGACCACGAAAGTGGTCTCCCAAACCACAGTGGCCCTCTAGGCCAAGGAAACAAGGTGTGGTTCAAAAAAAAAGCCAATCGGAGAACGTTAAGCGGTCCCAAGACAAGGCGCGTGGCCGAAGGCTCTGAAAAATGAAAACTAGTCTCCATACGGGAAAAGTGGCCTACGACCACAAAAAGTGGTCTATGACCGGAAAAGAGTGGTCTACAAGGCCTCTCCCTCCCTCAGGAAAGGAAAACAAGACTTGGTCCGCAAACTGAGCCAAAGCACAAAGAGTTCAGAGGCCTGGAGGCAAGGCTCTCAACCGAAACTCTGAAACCTCGAAACGAGCACAACATGTGCAATCACCGAGCGCTCAATCAATGACGTCTGAGTCTTAAGGTCGGTCAAAAATGAGGTGTCTACATGCGGCTTCCTACTTTGTGTCGGCTGTGCTCAAACTGCCCGAATCCCGAGTAAAATTCTTTGCACCAGTGCTCTCTAGCGATTTTACCTGATTCTCGGCTGTTCCGGCCACTACGGATGTTCCAGTGTCTGGCTGACCCTATTCAAATTGAGGCACCGCAACAACATCTGGCTCATCACTGAGCCACCCCGCATTATCTGTTGACCCGTTTAGATCAAACCAGTTGATGTTCACATCTCCAAGATCTTACTCATCAAAGAATTGTAGGTTAGCGATATCCTCCTCCAACTCTGCCAAATCATCTAACCCCTGACTAGGCCCATCCTTCTGGACCACGTTGATCTCTGTCCTAGTTGGCAACTCCACTATCTGTTTAACCTGATATGTTGGCACAATATAACCTCGTGGGTTATATGCGTCCTCAGTAAAGCTCCCAGATTCCTCAGGCTACGAATAAACATTCTGATTCTCTTCCGAGATAACCCTAGCTTTGTTTTCGACAATCACCACCACTGGCTTGGGTTGGGTTAATGACGTGCTCATCATGCACAAGTCTGTGCTCTCAGGGATGAACAACACCGGCTTGGATAGGTGGGAGGGAGTGATGTATATACTAGGGTCATACAAGACGGCCGTAGTTTGGATCAGGTTCACTTGCCTGGGTGGAGGAGGGGGGTTGATATGTGGTGGGAGAGGGTTAGTGATGTCATTCGGCTTCTCAGGAGGCGCAATCACCTTGTTGTCAATGAGATCTTGAATCTTATGACGTAGTCTGTAGCAGAAGTCGATGTCATGACCGGGTTGTTGGTGAAAGGCGCAATATTTGGTCGGGTTATGGGAAGAAGGAAGTTTGTCTGGTAATGGTCGCGGCTCCAGGGGCTTCAGATGCCCCTTTCTGATCAGGACCTTGAGGGCCGCTAACAGAGACATGTAAGGTGGGGAGAAAGTCCTCTGCCCCCAGGGTGGATTCCTTGCTGGCTGCAAGCTACTTCCGAACGCACCGGTAAAGGGTGTAGCTATTTTTGGCATGGTGGTGACCTTGCCGACATCAGAAGTTCTTGCGGCCGTAGTACTACACGTAGCTGTGTTCGAACAGCGTGTAAATGCGCTCTTGGGATATTCTCTCTCGTGGTCGATCAGACCTTGCTTCATGGCGTCCTCAATCTGTACCCCAATCTCGTGCAAATCGGCAAAGGTAGGTAGGGCTACGGTGATCATTTTCTGCATTAGCTTAGGTTGCAGGTTGCGCACAACCATCCTCATTTGATCCTTCTCAAGTGGCCGAGTTGTCATCATGGAGACCTTGGCCCTCCATCGAGTAACAAAATTGGAAAAGCCTTCTTTCGGCTCTTGCCTGGTCGCCTCAAGATCACGAGTTGTGACCTCGATCTGAGTATTGTACGAATATTGAGCGACGAAGGCCTCAGCCATCTCCTCTCAACTTCTTTTTACTGAGTCCTCCATCTTGGCGTACCAGATGGCCGCTATACCTGACAGGGTTCGACCGAAGAATGATAGCTTTTGTAATCGGGAGAGGCCCATCAGCTGTAGGATATCTGAGAACAGCCGCAGTTGAGCCAGGGGGTCTCCTGAACCATCAAAATGGTCTATATGTGGCATCTTGAACCTATCTGGGAAGGTCACCGCTGAGTCAGTATAACCATCCTCTATGTCCGGAATGGAATTAATGCCCTAAGCTCTTTTGAACAGCTTTTCTAGCTTGCTTACTTTAAGCACGGTTGGATCAATCTCGAATTCAAACGGCGCATCCATTGGGAAGGCCAGTGCTTTTGAAGTTTGTCGCAGAGCCGGTGTGACTGGCCCTGTTGGAACGTCCGTATTCTCCTGGACGTGTGCTGTTTCCCCGGGTGTTGGAACCCTAGGTGGGGGTGGGGTGGGTGTGTAGACCGCCCGGAACTCCGCTCCGCACGTGAGGGGGCGAATCGTTGTTTCTTAGCTACTACAGTTCAGACTCGTGTCACGGTTCTGAATCTAATCTCGCAAAGTGCAATGCAAGACTGATAAATCACCAAAGAGTCCAAAATTCGGCAAATCGTTTTGGAAAATCGATTTTTAATAAAGAAGTGCCAAACATGGACTGCTTTGCCAGACACAGAGTCGCCACCTAAATATTTTATTTTGGGAAATTTAGGAAATCCTAACTCGTGCTTAAGGCCACGTGTCCGTCATCACCAAAGTTGCCTCGGCTCGGGAACTTGGGTACGAGAGGGGAAGGTCATGCAATGAGCACCCCCGCTCGCCCGATCAAAGATCGACCTTTACTAACATGATATGTTGTTTTTGAAAACACATGTGTCCTTATTCCGGTTAATTAGCTATCTTTACTATGTGGTGCGCACAGCATACAAGTAGTGACTAGATCACCTAAGTTGGAACAAAACATCTCATGTTTGTTTGAAAATGGTTTGAAGGTGCTACTCGCAAGTAGGCTAAGACCTGGATTTGCCACCTTTGAGTGGGCTTAAGAAAACATGATTTGCCACCCTCAAGTGGGCTTAAAACTCACATTTCAATGAATTGTTCCAATTCAAGTAATCTAGCCTTCACCCACAGGCATTCATGCAGTTAAACACTTAAGCAGTTAGCCTCATGGCAAGTATGCTATCATGGCAACACTCACACTCATGCAAGATGCTAAAGCATAAACACTTACAGTGTACTCCGAGCCAAAACAAAGGACTAGTTAGAAATCATGCATGATCCTAGTTTATGTTAGGATGCCAAATGTAACACATGTAAAATGCAGTTAAGATAGGCTCGGCTATTCTAAGATGGCATATGAAATGCAACTTGATAATCATGTATTCAAGTATGAATTGAAATACAATTTGGTTAGTATGATACGCTGAGCCCGGTGCATGCAACACAGATGAATGAATGCAAATATGCGAGCATAGGAATGCTAATCCAAATATGACCTAGAACTAACCATCGAAAGCGGTTAAGTAAAAGGAAGAAAGACGTGGGGTTGGAAGACATTCACACACTCACATACGCTTATTACAACATTGCCCTCTCGGAGGAGGGTCTGAATAAATAATACAAGCTAGCTACGCTAAGCTATGCTAACTAATCTAATAATCTAATTACACTAATTATTACATAATCAAAATGAATAACTAGCTAACACTAAGCTAGATATTACAACACGTTAACTAATTAAACAAATTAGCTAGTTTAATTATTACATAACAAATCAAATAATTAACCATTCAAACTAATCCACAGCAGTGAAATGGCCTCGCAGGCGAAGAAGAGATGTATGCTCGGTCGGCTTCGCTCGGAAATCCGTTGCCATGCCTCATGCTACCTCTGTTTGCACTGTTTTAGACTTCTGAAAATTGTGCCAATCTCCAAAACACTTTTGATCCACCTCGTGGATATGCTGAGAGTTCATCGGCCAAGGGATAGAGGTCATCGATCAATTTTGAGGCTGTTGGCCAAATCTTTATAGCCGATCGGCACACCAGATAGCCGATCGGCCATCTCTTCCTGCAAACTCTCATTTCTACTGGAACAGAGCACAAACAGAGGCATGGCAATATATTTGCAAGAAAATCTGTGTGAAACCACACTCCTTATCATGTTTGAAGCTCAAAGGAGTGTAGTGCTCGACTCTCGAGCCATCATTCACGCATTTCGATGCATGATGGCCAAAGAGGCCGAGTTGCACAAATCAATATGGATGAAATGCACAAAAACACATAAATGCCTTAACCTCTATCATGCATGATCAAGAGGGTTAGCAACCGAGAATTGAGGCACGTTTCATCACTTCAAGTATGAAACGTCCCTCATTCCTCGTGTTTGGCTTAACACCCCAAACCAAACACAATGCAATGCATGCACAACTTAACAAAGCTAATGGCATGCGAACTCAATGCAATGCAATGCAACCTAAACATGCAAACAAAGCTAATGTAACAAGTATGCAAAATGCAATGCAACCTAAACATGCAAACATGCAATGTACCAAACATTCAACAACATGGAAATCATGCAATGCGACAAGCATGCGACAACATGCAATGCGACAAGCATGCAACAACGACAAAATGGAAAAAGCATGCAACAACATGCAAAATGGACTTAAACTAAAATGGACAGACCTCAATCATGCCCAAACCAGTGGCCGAAATGTTGAAATGATGGCATGAAATGCAAGACAATGCATGCACATGCTCTAGCCACCAACTAAGCATAAAAGCATAACTCTCAAAAGTGCTCAAGGAGTGACAAATGTAAGAGTGTAGCAACACTATAAGCACTAAAATAAGGTATGAAATGATGCCAAATCATTCAATCAATACAAGCATGGCATGCTAGGGTCCTTAAAGCATAAAGCTACCAAAGAGGACTACAAAGGAGGCATGAAATACATGGTACAAAGACATGAACCAATCATGGACAGAGTTCAAATAGGTCTAAACAAAGACCAAAATATGCTAAGATTGAGGCACAAATGCCTAGGCATGCATGTATACACACTAAGCCACAAACAAGGTAACAAATGCACAACCCTTAGAGGCACTCAAAGGGTGAATGAAGTGGGAACATGGCAATGCTACATGCTCTAAAATGTCATGTGGAATGATGCCAAATCATGTACATGGTACAAATGAAGCATGCTATGGTGCCCAAAGCTTAAGGCTAGCAAGGCACTTGCACTACAACTATGCAAAACATGAAGCATATGGCAAGGGAACCCAAAAAAGTCCTAGAACATGTTAAAATGAGTCTAAAACATGTATGGAAGGAAGCAAAAATATGCCAGCATGAAGGGCATAAGGCATGATGGATGCAAGGCAAATAAGGTGGATTATACTACACCTATCAAGACCAAGCATGAGATGGCTTCGCCAACAAAAATCAGAGTTATATCATGGCAAAATAACCCGAAATACACATTGAAATGATAGCTCGCAAGCTTAGGCAAGAAGGCATACACAAGGGCTCTTGCTCAAGGCATAAAGGACCAACCCTTCAACGCATTGAAAGAGTGAAAGATGTGAGTGCATGGCAATGAAACATGCTCTGAAATCACATAACAAATGATGCCAAATCATTCAAATAGGTCAAGCAATGCATGCTAGTGGACTTGATGCACAAAGCTAACAAGCTAGAATGAACCATAGCTATACAAATCATGGCATGCATAACCAAAACAACAAAAAGTAGAGCTTAAGCATGCAAAAACATGACAAAAAGCTTCTTAGAGTTAAGCCAAAATCATGCTAGAATGACATGTTAAAGCATGATACACATTAGGCTAATTCATGGAATTGCACTACAAGTGCATGGAGCATGCAAAGGCCAACCAAACAAAACCTTAACAGAGGTATGACATGGAAAAAAATCACCAAAAACATGTTTAAATAGAATCAAATCATGCTAGAAAGGCATGCTACTTCATGAAGCATACAAGACTAGTTTGTGAGAAATACACTACAAGTATATAAACCATGCAAGGAGTGAGTCCACCAATCAAAATCAGAGTTATAATATGTCAAAATAAGACCAAAAACGTGCTTGAACTAAGCTAATTCAAATCACAAAAGCATGCTACTTTGTAAGGGTAACAAGGCTAGCAAAGAGGATTTACACTACAAGTGAAATAAGCATGCAAGAGGTGACCAAGACAACCAAAAACAAAGTTAGGGTAGGTCTGATAAGTCACAAAAATGAGCCTTAACAAAGGCATAAAGAAGTAAAAACACATGCTCATTTGGTTGGCCATCAACACTAGCAAGCAAGATGAGAGGAGAAGGGACCACTCTCCCCTATTTGGGCCCTCAAAACAGGGTTTTTACCACTAAAAATCCTCTGGATTTCAGTGGTTCTAAGGCCAAAAAGAAGTTGTTTGAAAAGTTTGAAAGTTAGCTCACAAGGACTTACAAGCCAAGGAGCAAAAGGGAGAGACAACCCCCTAGCCAAACAATGCTTAAACCATCATTTTAGAACCTCAAAATCAGAGTTTTTTATGGCTCAAAACCAGCCCCAAAATAGCCCAAAACAATGGAAAACAGGATGGTGAAGCAAGTGTGAAAGACAAGCTTAAAAGGGTGAGTGATTACCTTTGGAGCACTGCAGCAAAAACAACCACTTTTCTTGAGCCAAAACCACCTTTAGCAGCCCAAAACAAGTTCCAAGAGACCTCAGCCCGATGGTGATCAAGTCTTCTTAAGGGTTGATAGGTTGAAGATGGTTGTATGCAGGTCTTCTAACACAAATGCTCAAGAGAGATGATTGTAGAGAGAGATGTTCTAGTGTGAGAAGCTCCCAAACCTTTTGCCAAAAATGTTCTCTCTTTGTTCTAACCCTTGAATATGAGATATAAGGCTTCATATATAGAAAAATATCAAGCTTCGGTCGAACTATCTGATTTGGGACAGGTGGCACAAGCTGGAAACAGCTGGAGGAGAAATATCTGTCAATTCTGGGCTTTCTGGACATTTTTGGCCGATCGGCCAACATTTGTGGCCGATAAGGCTCACTTTTGGCTGACCTATGACTGATGAGGTCAAATTGTGGCCGATGCACTTCCATAGAGACCGATGGCAAAAATCAATCCTGGTCCTTGACTTGAAGAAAGCCTAACTCCTTCATCTGGACTCCTTTTCAGGTCATTGTTGAGCCTAAACTGTAGCCCCGAAAGTCTTCTTTCCAATTATGCAAGCCTCACATCAAAAATCAATTTGTGCTAAGAGATATCCCTCTTCTAGTGAAGGCTACTTAGTTTCAGTCCAACCGGAATGATGCCCAACTTCAGCCAATCATATCTTCCCTATCCGGACTTGGCTTGAGGATCTTCTTGAGTGTAAAATGAAGCCCCAGAAGTAATCTTTCCAACGGTGGTGGTCTCATAGCCTAAATCCAAGTGCATAGACAGATAATCCTAATTTAGCGAGGACCGCTCGACTCTCTCTTAGCGATTCATACCCAACTTCTTCCTCAGCTAGGTCTCTTCCCTCTTCTCCACTTTTCTTCAGCTCCAAACCCCTAAACAAGGTGTTTTGAAAGATTTTTCAAAGATTTCATCTCTCTTTCATTCATTTCCACTTTGTCCTCGCTTAGTTTACCGAAAAGCGCAACATTTAACAAAATGTGAGCCTCTGAGCATCGTAGAAACTTTATTTCAAAAATATTTTGAAAGAGAGGGTTTTAAGGTCTAAAAACCATTCAAAATAGATTTGGTCCAAAATGGGGTGTGTAGACAGCCCATTTTTGACCGTCCTCAAGACTTGGACGTCACCGTTGGAACACTCGGTGATCATCCATGTTTGTGTTCGTCTTGAGTTCCCAGAGGTCTCGGCTTGCGTGCCTTGCCTCAGGATCTCTCGACTCGACTGTTCAGTGTCTGGTTTTGCACCAAACACTTGTGTTTTGCCTTGGAGGGGCAGGGAATGCCTTGTGAGACATCCCCACACATCACCGGTCATGGCCAGAGGCCACCGGTTGGTGTTTTGTTGCCATCGGCAATGTGTACTGTCGGTCAGCACTGTTTATTGCCGGTCGGCACTCCTTTTTGTCAAAATGGCAATTTTGAGCAGCCGACTACTGTTCATCTGCTTTTGCAGATATTTTAAGACAGCTGTATGTCATTTTGTTCCCCTCCATACACGTGTGTGGAGGGATGCACTCCTTGTTAGCTTACCTTGTAAGCTTTACAAGATTGGCTCCTCTATAAGAGGAGCCCTCCTCTCTTGGCTCTAGGTTAGACATTTTAGAGACAAAAAAAACAGAGGAGAGCTCTGGTTTTAGGGTTAGGATTAGATACATATTCTATCTCTCTTTTTCCCTCTTGAGTGTTCTAGGTGCATTTGTTCTTAGTATTGCACACAAACACCTAGACTTTCACCTTCCCTTGGCTACTGAGGTACTGAGGGGTTGTCTTTGAAGTTTTGGAGCTGGTTTGAGGCTTAAGAAGCAGCTGGAGTGCTGTTCTTGAAAGAGGTCTACAAGGGTAATCACTTTGCCTTTTTATTCCCCATTTTTACATACTATTTTTGCCTATCTTAGAACTGTTTTTGAGCTTAGTGTATAATACAAAAAAGTTCTTTTTTTAGGCCCTCTAAATAGTTTGTTTAGAGTGTTTTGTGGTTTGGAGGTGTTTGACCCCTCTTAGGCCTTGAGAGGCCCCATTTTGTGCTATTTTGAGTGAGCTCCGGGACTTTGGTGTTTGGGCCTCCTCACCACTGAAATCTTGAGGGATTTCAGTGGTAAGGATGGTGCCTTGAAGTCCCAAAAAGGGGAGGGCCACCCCCTCTCCTTGTTGTCCTTGGAAATGACCATTTTTGGTCTCTTGAGGGAGCACCTAGCTAAGCTTCATGTTGACCATGCCTTAGTTGTTTTTTGTGCTTATTATGTCATAATATGCCACTATTTTTTGTTGGTTTGGGTACACCATGCATGCTTAGCATACCTACCTTGTAATGCCATGTTTAGGCCTTAATATGCTTTAGGTTGTAAACCATTGTCCTAGCATGTTTTAGGTCTAGCTTTATGAAGCTTTTGTGCTTATTTTGCCATGCTAGAGGTCTGTCCATAGTTGTTTGGGTCAGCTTTGCCATGCATTATATGCCCCCTTTGCATTTTGGCTTGTTGGCCTTAAGTGTGTGAATGTGTAGCATGCATTGCTTGCCTTATGTTGATGGTTTGGCACCATTTATAGCATCATTTCAGTCCCCTTAGCATGCTTGTATGCTTGCCTTGGATGTCTCTTTGATGCCTTATGAGCTTGTGTTATATGCTCCATGTTTTGGCCATTGTACATACCTTTGAATTTGGGCCACTTAGATGCCATCTAGGGGGTCCCCTTTGCATGGTCTAGGCCTGCCTTGGACCTGTTTTAAGTCCCCTAGGCCTTGTGAGGCTTGGCTGGCTTAGCCATGGTTCAAGTCCCTTTGACTTGCTTCAAGTACTTGGGCCATTTATTGCATGCTTAGCCCATTTTGTTTGCTTGGTTTAGCACCATATTCTTGCATAATTTTCAGAGCTTAATGCATGTCATTTATCCATGTTTGCATTCTCTTAATTGTGCTTGAGAATTGCTTTCAAATGCTTGAAGTATTGGACATCCTTTGCATGCATGTTTGCATGACATTTAGCCCTCATTTCATAGCACTTTGGCCACTGTTTTAGGCCTAATTAGAGCTACCCAAATCATGTTTAAGTCCAATCCTTACATGTTGTTACATGTCTTACACTTCGCATGCTTTGATTGCATCATGCCTTGCATGTCCACTAGCTTGCATACTTGTTCATTGCTTGCTTGTTTGCATTGCCATGTTGCATGCCTAGTCAACATGCTTAGGTTGCATTGCATGCATGCTTTGCCTCTTGATCATCCATGATTGAGGTTGAGTTCCTCATTTGTTTGTTGGTTTGCATTACATTTTGAAATCAACATGCATGAATTGGTTCCTTGGGCCATCACGCATTGAAATGCGCGATTGGTGGTCCGAGAACCAAGAAGCATGTCCCTTTGACTCATTCACATGATAAGGAACATGTTTGGCGCATATATGGCTTGAAGTGTATTGCCATGCTCTGCCTTGCCCTCTGTTGCGGTCAATTGCAGATTCTGCAGGAACTCTCTGCCGACCGGCAGTGCTAAGTGCCGACCGGCAATCCTCCCTCTGTCGATAGCTTCACCAATGGCCGGTAATCACATTCCACTGTCGGTGGAAATTCTACTCAGCCGATGGCATTCCCCAGTGTCCAGAGAAGTAATCCTGAGGTTTTGGCAGCCTCCAAAGGAATAAAGAAAGGAAAACAGAGGCAGCCTATGCATGGCGGTGCACTTCCGAGCAAGACCCGAGCACGCATTGCATTGAGTTCTCCTCCCGAGGCGGTTTACTATTTTTCGTAGCATTAGTTAGTTTGTTAGCTAATTAGGTAATTTGTAATATTTAATTAGCTTATAGGTCAATTATCTGTAATATTTATTCGGTCCCTCCGAGCGAGGGGAAATCTGTAATAAGTGTGGGTGCGTATGTGTGCATGTCTTCCAACCCCCACTTCTTTCTTCCCTTTTACTTACCTGCTTTGATGGTTAGTAATAGGACATGTTTAACTTAGCATACCTTATGCTACGCATGTGTGCACTCATGCATTTGTATTGCATGCATCAGGCTCGGTACATCATGCTAACTGCATTTGTACTTCGATTCCAAATTGAATACGTGCATCAATTGACTGCATTTCACATGCCATGCTTAGGTTAGCCGAGCCTATTCTAAGTGCATCCTGTATGTGTTGCATTAGGCAATTTGATATGAACTAGGACCACGCATGTTTTGCTAACTAGTTTACTGTTTTGGCACGGAGTACGGTGTGAGTATTTACGCTTTAGCATCTCGCATGAGTGTGAATGTTAACATGACAGCATGCTTGTCATGCGGCTAAATGCTTATGTGATATTTCTGTTTGGTTGCCTGTGGGTGAAGGTTGGATTGTTTGAGTTGGAAAAACTCGTTGAAATTCGTGTTTTAGCCTACTTACGAGTAGCAAATTCCAAAGTATTTTCAAAACAAACGGATATGCAATGTTTATTTCCAAATTAGGCAATCTAGTCTATACTTGTGTGCCGTGCGCATAACATAGTAATTCTAGGCTAATAAATGGAATAAGAACACATAACGTTTTCAAAACTGGATATCACGGTTAGTAGAGGCCGGTCTTCGGACCGGGCGAGAGGGGGTGCTCATAGCTGACCTTCCCCAATCATGCCCAAGTTCCCGAGCCGAGGCAACTTTGGTGATGACGGACACGTGGCCTTTGGCACCGAGTCAGGGTTTCCTAAATTCCCCCATTTTAAAATATTTAGGTGGCGACTCTGTATCTGGCAAAGCAGTCCATGTTTGGCACTTCTCTTTTCAAAAATCTGTTTCTCAAAACGATTTGCCGGATTTGGACTCTTTGGTTCAGATTTAGAACCGTGACACAAAATCGAGTCCGAACTATAGTAGCGAGGGCCCCACGCGGGCGCGTCTACAGGGTGTGAGGTTGGGATTTGACTCTCTTCTTGCCAAAGAAATCGAACCTTTGCCTGCACATCTTTCATCACCAAGTAAACCATCAGTAGCGCCCAAGTCATAAGGATGGTAAAAAATGGGGTGTCTACAGTTGCCCCTCTTTGACAAAACCCGGAAGTCATGAATTGACGTGAGTGAATGTCAAAGCCCAGAGACGACCCATTTTTGACAAGGCCGAAGACTTGGACAAACAAGCAAAGTACAGATAAATAAATGGTTGCGCCCGCAGGCTGCCTACGTATCCCTTTCCAAGAAATCAAACCAGCGTAGTTCAGGGGCAGGATGTAAAATGATATGCAATATTACCAAAACAATGTAATGACATACAATGTAATTGAAATAATGCAAATGATATGTAATGTATTTGAATTAATCAAACCACGAGCTGTGCAAAATCACACAAATATCATAAAGGGATGGAGATGCAACATCAAACTACGTGCAACATAGAAAAGGTGTCGGAGCGCTCTAACCACAATTCTCTTAGTGGAATAGGTGCATGCACAGACAAAACTATGTGTTTCGTAGAAAGAATACAAGTAATTGGGGTTGCATGATATAAGTGAGGAATGATCTGCTGAGGAAAGATCATGATCCTACATGCTGAATGCAACAAAACAAAATACAATGCAATGGGTGCAATGGATGAAGTGAATAAGGCGCACGACCAAACCACATTTTGCCTAGAAAAGGCATAGACACAAAACAGACTACGTCTAACACAGAAAAGGTGCCAACACCCTCAGACCACAATTCTCTTAGTGGAATAGGTGCGTACACATAAACACAGAACCATGCTTTAACGCGAAAAGTATGGGCACATGCCGGACTAAGCTTAACATGGAAAGGATGCATGATAAAACAATGCAGTAGATGCATGCGATAGATGCTATGTACAATGCAATGTAATAGCTAAAATGCAATGTAGCTAGGAAGTGAAAGTACCTTGTAGGGGCAATTGGTGATGACTCACCTCATGCTGCTGGGGATCTTTCGCTTCTTCATCTTGATTGAACCACAGGTACTATTTTTCTCCCTAGCTATGGTCGCAGCTTTCCCTATTCTCCAACAGGGTGACAGACTAGGTTGGTTCAGTATCCAGAATTGAGGCGCATACACATGCTATCTCAATCTATGGAGATGCCATAAAGATTTCAAGCCGAGGATACACCCCTCGGTATTTAAACCAGACTTTAGTCTCGGAAATCCCGAACCTTTACTTTCTAGGCATGAGCCATTCAAGCTCTAGTTTCCACTGTCTCAGTTGATCTCCAAGGAACTAACAGCAAACACAGGCAGGTGGCTATACCAGACCACCGGAAGTCATTCGGGCACGACAAACACCAAAGGAATTGCACCTTCAGAGGATTTAAGGTCTCCTAGACCAGACGATAAAAATAGATGATGCAATGGATGTAACAGATAGAGCAATAGATGCAAAAAGGGAAACACACTCCAACAACGCTGGAATCGTGAGAGGAGAAAGAACAAAGAAAACCAATCAGGAGCGCGTTCTACGTAACCTGAGATAAATTCCAAACACGCTGAAATCGTGTGAGGAAGGGAACACTCTAACCACGCTAAAATCATGAGAAGAGGTCCAAAAATCGCTCAGCCTTGCGCTTCATGCATCCCGAGATAAAACCCGCCCAGGGCCGCATTTCACGCGTCCTGAGATATAAGAAAAATCGCCCGGGCTCGTGTTCCACACGTCCCGAGATACAACCCGCCCAGGGTCGTGCTTCACGCGTCCCGGGATAAAACCCGCCTAGGGCCGCACTTCACACGTTCTGAGATACAAGAAATAGGCACGAGACTATACCACAAATACACCATTGTAATGAAATTGTGTGCAAGATGCACAAAGTGAATGAGTGCGATAGATGCAAGTGTGATAGATGCACAAAGTGAGCATATGTAATAGATGTAAGTGCGATAGATGCACAAAATGAGCATGTGCGATAGATACACTAAACATAATCAATCTTAAACGGAACTTCTCTAAATGAATCGCATATCCAATATCACCTGGCTGTGCCAGCTTTAAATGAACCGTAGATACAATATCGTGCATGAATGAGAAAGAAACTCAGCAGGTACAATATAGTAGAAACACATGTTTAGCGTTACATCAAGATACAATTTCAATACAAGATAAACGCGTGCACATATGATGCCAATGGAAAGGTGCATAACAACGCATGTGAGATGTGCATAACAATGCAAGTGAAACGGTGCATAACAATCCAGGTGGAATAGTGCATAACAATGCAAGTAGAACAGTGCATAACAATGCAAGTGGAATGTGCATAACATTGCAAGTGAAACGGTGCATAACAATACAAGTGGAGTGTGCGTGACAACGCAAGTAAAGAGGTGCATGACAATGCAAGTAGAGTGCGCATGACAACGCAAGTAAGGTGTGCATGACAATGCAACGAGTGTGCGCGACAACGCAAGTAAGGTGTGCATGAGAATGCAACGAGTGTGCGCAACAATGCAAGTAAGGTGTGCATGACAATGCAACGAGTGTGCGGGCCAACGCAAGTAAGGTGTGCATGACAATGCAACGAGTGTGCGCGACAACGCAAGTAAAGTGTGCATGACAATGCTCGTGAGACATGCATAGCAAGGCAAGTGTAAGAAATGTAAGCTCCATGCAACATTAAGATGCGCATTTCATGCCAGGGTGAGAAGTGCACATTCTATGCAAGCAAGGTTAAAACGTGCTCCATGCAATGTACATACTCTATGCAAAAGGATCAACGACATACATCCAATGTAACGTGTATATTCTATGCGACAACAACAATAAGTATAGTACAAGATACATTTATGCAATATGTTTGATGATATGATACATGTTACAAGCAATGTAGAGCATGATGTCTAGGGAATGCAATAAACAAACAAAGCGGCGCTTTAGAAAACACCTCATGGGGTGAGTGGCGATGAACCGCTCTACTCTGATGGGGATCTCCCCTTGTGTTCCTCGAACTCTTACCTTGCGTTCTTCGAACTCTTTCCTTCAACTCACAGTACAAAGGTCTTGAAATGCTGACAAATAGCAACATCTGCATGTAGAAGTCACGGATGCCGCTTTTCTTCCTGATCATATTCACAACTTTCCCTATTCTCCAACGGGGTGGCAGACTAGGTTGGTTCAGTATCCAGAATTGAGGCGCGCACACGCTACCTCAACCTATGGGGCTTCCATACAGATTTCAAACCGGGGATACCCCCCTGGGTATTTAAACCAGGCTTTAGTCTCGGAAATCCCGAATCTTTGCGTTCTAGGCATTAGCCATTCGAACTCTAGTTTCCACCGTCGCAGTTGGTCTCCTAGGAACTCATTGCAAACATAAAAAAGATGCCCCTGGCAAGGAATGATACTCAAGGAAAGCACTTATGATTGCCTTTTTGGCTTTGAAGCAGGCTTGAACTTGAGCTTGAGGTAGAGGCATACTCATACTTCGGAGCATTAACAAGGCCTAAAGGGCTACATTCGGAGTACAATCTTGGAAATTGAAACAAACTCAGATCCTCCGATTTTTCCTCTTTTCTTTTGCTTTGCAGTCTGGAACCTATATAGCTTCAGATAAGTCCTGGGTTGAACCTTGTAGTTTATGAAAGAACAAATCCTGTTATGCACAAATGTAGAGAACGACACGGCACTCTGAGCACAAAACGATTTATCTTTGAAATTGAAATGAGAAAATGGTTCTCAACTGGGTATTGAGCCTACGACTGACCACAGTAAAAACGACTCAACAACGGAAAACAAAGGTAAAACAACCTAAACACATCTATGGACGCCCGAAACGACTCAAAACAAGACTCGAGACAAACAAAAACACAACAAAACACAAGACTCAAATGTGTTCAAAAGGCGAGAGACCTCTCGGTTGACGGGGAGCCCACAACTTCTTCGGGTACTATTTCCCACCCTTTCTCATTTGTGATTCTCTCATCACTCTGGCACTCAATCTCTATTTTTCTGAAAAACCCTTTTCTCACTTTTTCTCTCAGCACACATCTCTCTATTCTTTAATCTCTCATTTTTTATCCCTCCCCTGGGTGGTTGATGGATAAACAGGAAGTTGCGGGCTCTTGCTGCTAGCATTCTGCTAGGTTCTCTTTCTTCCGCTCACAATAGTGAGCTTTCCCACATAGGGGGTTGTGATGCAGTTGGATGTGTAGCAGATCTGCAGCTGACATCGGTTGATGACGCCCTTGGCCAGTTTGGATGTGACCAGACCTTTTCGAACAAGGGAGTGGAATATCCTGCTCCTTTTCCAGCTCGTGCTTCGCACTTGACTTGATACCTTGTGCTCGGAGGATGAGAGAGCTTTTGGCCCTTTGCTGTTTGCTTCAGTTGTGCCCTTTTCTGGCAAGTAGAAAGTAGAGTGCCCTTTCTGGCAAGTATGTTGACAATGGGGAAAAGGCAGAACACCTGACTTAACTGTGCCCCTAGTTCATCATTTTGACCAATTTTTTTTTTTGGCTTTCTACTAAAACAATTTTGACCAATTTGAGAGTTAGATTAACATGTTTGTTCAATTTTTTGATTTGAAATCATGTAAGTCAGGCTATGAGCACCGAATATTTTCCTTTTTTGGGTCCAAGAAATGGTCCACTTTTGAAAAAAAAAATGGAGTAATTTTCAAGAAAATTAGTCAATTTCATTAAAAATTCTCAAAACTGTTTTTGCAAATGGCCACCGCTCAATGAGCACGGAACCTACTCTCGAGATGCACAACCTCAGATCCAAAACAATGAAAAATTCCCCCTAGCTAAAGGGCGTTGCACGACACCAAATCTAGCAACGAAAAGTTGCCCCTTGTCTGAATAGCGTCACAACATACTGTAATCAGTCCTCAAAGTGACGATCCCAACCAAACTCTAGGATACAGAGAAGACAAATATGATCGGAACGATTACATGGACATAGTCGATTTGGAAGTGTTTATGACTGGACTTCAGAATGAAGTTGCCTAGGTATCCCAAACATGGAAATGAAGCCTGACGTAGTTCTGGGTTAAGGTACACTTGGGTATTAACCTCTCCTTTTACGCTCTAACTTTTTCCAAGGCCGTCCTTCCGGGTTTTCAACCTTGCGAGCTTTGTTTTTCTTTTCTTTTCATTCATTTCTTTTCTTTTCTTCTTTTCATTTCTTTCATTTTTTTCTTTTTTTTTTCTTTTTTTCTTTTTTGCTCTAACTTTTGCCTGGGTCGTCCTTCTGGATTTTCGGCCCAGCGAGCCTCTCAAGGGTAAAAGTATAGCCTTGTCCATGTTAACTGGTCGTAGGATCTCGAAGCTATCTGAATCCAGGAGAATGGTTGTTGTTCGCTGGTGATGTAGAAGTCCATCCAATGGGGGCTGAATTTGCCCCTAGTGTTGTGGATAGGAACTCAACTATCCTTCAGCAAAAACTTTCTTATTTCCTCTCTTCTGGGATTTGGCTTTCTTGCTAGTCTTCATTGGTTTGCAGAATGACCCCTCTTTTGAATCTTTGAGCACATTTGACATTTTTGCCCCTAGTTCAAGGGCTACTTCTGATCGAGCTTTACAAGCGTCTCTTGACGACGTCTAACCTTCTTGATCTGACTTTCTTGCCCCTAGTTCAAGGGCGGCTTCGAATCTGGCCTGACAGGCCTCCTTTGATGGTTGCCCATTGAACATTCTGAATCCAAGTTCAAGGTTTGAAAGCAAAAAGAATGTCGAGTCTCAAGGCTGAGAGCGATCCTATGCTGCACAATCTCAAGAACGATTTCACACAGGTCTTCGCAGGATCGCACCAAATATATATATATATATATATATATTTGAAATCTTTTAAGAAAGCGACTAATCGCTCGTGTTGAAGACAATGTAGAACCAATCTGGATCAAGCCAGGATCCTTTTCAGTACTCACGTTAACAAACATGATCTCATTCATTAAGGGCTTAGCATGCCACTCTTTCTCTCACTTGATCAAATTTTTGCAAATCCCAAGGAATTCCTTCCTCTTTGTTTTCAACACATTGTTCAAAAAGTTTTGAAAAACTTAGGTCAGTGCAATGATTTCGAGGCACAGAAAAGTAAGTGAAAAGCATTGCTGTTTCATTCAAATCTTCTGGCACAACTGGCTTCAGGGCAAAAACAAATGCAAAAGGGTAAAAATCACTGTTGTTTCATTCAGATCTTCTGGCACAACTGGCTCCAAGGCAAAAGCAGACTCAACAGAAAGAGTGCAAAAGACAAACACAAAACAAGATAGTGATGTCCGAGGTAACACCCCCGAAATCACCTGACTATAACAAAACAGGACTGACTTGATACAACAAGACAGACTCAACTGACTCAGTACAAAAAGACTGACTTAATACAACATAACATGACTAGCCTAACACCCCAACCAGAAAGTACAATCAACAACATTTGCACATGCTCAAAACAATGCGTGCCATCCCCAAATCTAGAGTAAACTTAGCGCCAACCTCAGGTGGTTCATCCCTCGATCAGATAATCACATTATCCCCCAAGTTCACTGACCTAGTGCCAATAGACTTTGCAGGACCTAGCACGACGATGACTTCTTTATCAATCAGATCTTGTATTTCGTGGTGAAGACGAAAACACGTGTTGGTGTCCTGGCCGGCTTGTTGATGGAAGGCACAGTACTTGGCCGGATCATGGGAGGGAGGATGTTTATTCTGGAGAGGCCGAGGCTCTAGGGGTTTGAGATGGCCTTGTCCTATAAGGATTTGGAAAGCTTTGGACAAAGGCATGTAGAGGGCATGGAAGACCCTCTGACCTCGGGGTGGGTACTTCGAGGTTTGTGGAGTTTTGCTGAATGCACCAGCAAAGGGATTGATATGCGCTGACTGGGTTTGCTAATCTCTTCCGAGCACAATATTAGAGCTGAAAGGAACGTTTCTAGTACAACGGCCCTTCTCCCGGCATGCCCTATGATTCAAACTGCTCTCATTCTGAGTGGCGAAAATGTCATCCACAGTCTTTGCAACAACTGCGAGAACTTGCTGTTTGTTCAACGCTTCCGCTTTCAAAGCCTCCATAGCCCACAGAAGGTGTTCGTGGGGATCAATGCCTGCCTCTACCTTGTTCTTACCACTTGCCTCAGCTTGGCCAAAGGATTCGGTCGCTATATCAGAGCGAAGCCCCGTTGTTGTTGACACGCCAACACCCAGATTTGAGATGGCTTCAGGTTGGCCAATTTCAATTACAATTCGCCCCCAGAGTGGGGAGTCTTCTAGCGTGAGATTTTCGGCATGTGATGCGGTTGATGGCGGAGCCGATAGTCCAAAGGCTAGATCAGCCACAGTTCTTTGAAGATCGCTGATCATTCCCATCAGCTTAAAAGTAGTGGGCTCACGGGTTTGAGATGATTGGGGTTCTAAGATTGGATGTGTGGTAGGTGCCCCAGATGGGCGTTGCATTTTAGCATCGATCTCACCCTGTATGGCGATTCCTTGGTTTAATGTCGTTGTCATGACCACAATTTCTTCTGAACTTTGGGTCATTATAAGTCTGCTAAGTTGAACAAAGGTGATGTGACTGGTGACTAACGGATCAGATGAACCGGTAAGCCTTGACTGGCCTTTCTCTGCCTTGCCTCAGCGAAGGAACACTAGTTACTCTGAACTGAATCTCTGACCCGACAAAGTCTATCAGCACAAATCCAATGTACCTGGGGGATATTGGAGCCTTCTGAAGCTATGGTTCCAAGACTACCTTGCAAAAGAGAAAACAAACAGCATCTCAGCTTGATTTCACCATAACAGGTATAAGCATAGCTGAATAACTACACTCTTTACTAAGTTCTGCCCCAAAATTACGCCTGTAAACTGACACCCTCAGGTGAAACTGATTCCTCCAAATACTGATGCCCACAGGCCTGATACCCAAACTTGCAAACTGATACATGCATTCCTGTAGAGGCCCACTCTAAAAGCACATATCAAGGAAGTGAGAGCCATAACACCCTTATAGTGGGGTTGGGCTTTTTTGTCCTATTTTGTCAGGAGCTAGGGTTTCACTGCGCACAAAGCGGTTCCAAACAACCAATAATCGGGTAAGCAACCTGTCCTAGCTTGGAATGGTCACTACAGTTTCCGATATGCACTAGGTCGAATGGTCAAAAAGGGTGCCCCGTTAAAAACTGGGGTTTGTGTTCCCATCGTGGCAGAGACCGCAACCTGTCAGACTTATGGCACGCTTCACAAAGCAAGCCTCCGATAAACCGTTCAGGAATAACATACGGCAAACACGGTATCCTAGGCGCACCAATGCAAATGCAATGCAAAGAGACACATAAGTGTAATCAAAACAAGGTATCATGAGTTCGAGTCAAGTTCTCTAAATCCCCAGCAAAGTCGCCAGAAACTGTAGACCGCTCGGAACCCCGCTCCACGCGCTAGGGCGCGAATCGTTGTTTCTTAGCTACTACATATCAGATTCGTGTCACGGTTCTAAATCTAATCTCACAAAGTGCAATGCAAGACTGATAAATCATCAAAGAGTCCAAAATTCGATAAATCATTTTGGAAAATCGATTTTTAATAAAGATGTGTCAAACATGGATTGCTTTGCCAGATACAGAGTCGCCACCTAAAAATTTTGTTTTGGAGAATTTGGGAAACCCTGACTCCTTCCTAAGGCCACGTGTCTGTTGTCACCAAAGTTGTCTCGGCACGGGAACTTGGGTACGAGAGGGGAAAGTCATGCAATGAGCACCCCCGCTCGCCCGATCAAAGATCGGCCTTTACTAACATGATATGTTGTTTTTGAAAACACATGTGTCCTTATTCCGGTTTATTAGCTATCTTTACTATGTCGTGCGCACAGCATACATGTATAGACTAGTTCGCCTAAGTTGGAACAAAACATCTCATGTTTGTTTGAAATTGGTTTGAAGGTACTACTCGCAAGTAGGCTAAGACGTGGATTTGCCACCCACGAGTGGGCTTAAGAAAACATGATTTGCCACCATCAAGTGGGCTTAAAACTCGCAGTTCGATGAATTGTTCCAATTCAAGTAATCTAACCTTCATCCACAGGCATTCATGCAGTTAAACACTTAAGCAGTTAGCCTCATGACAAGCATGCTATCATGGCAACACTCACACTTATGCAAAATGCTAAAGCATAAACACTTACAGTGTACTCCGAGCCAAAACAAAGGACTAGTTAGAAATCATGCATGATCCAAGTTTATGTTAGGATGCCTAATGCAACACATGCAAAATGCTGCTAAGATAGGCTCTGCTATTCTAAGATGGCATATGAAATGCAACTTGATAATCATGTATTCAAGTAGGAATTGAAATATAATGTGGTTAATATGATGCGCCGAGCCTGGTGCATGCAATACAGAAGAATGGATACAAACATGCGAGCATAGGAATGCTAATCCAAATATGACCTAGAACTAACCATCGAAAGCGGTTAAGTAAAAGGGAGAAAGACGTGGGGTTGGAAGACATTCACACACTCACGTACGCTTATTACAACATTGCCCTCTCGAAGGAGGGTCCGAATAAATAATACAAGCTAGCTACGCTAAGCTATGCTAACTAATCTAATAATCTAATTAGACTATTATTACATAATCAAAATGAATAACTAGCTAACACTAAGCTAATTATTACAACACGTTAACTAATTAAACAAATTAGCTAGTTTAATTATTACACAACAAATCAAATAATTAATCATTCAAACTAATCCACAGCAGTGAAATGGCCTCGCAGGCGAAAAAGAGATGCATGCTCGGTCGGCTTCGCTCGGAAATCCGTTGCCATGCCTAATGCTGCCTCTGTTTGCACTATTTTAGACTTCTGAAAATTGTGCCAATCTCCAAAACACTTCTGATCCACCTCATGGATATGCTGAGAGGTCATCGACCAAGGGGCATGGCCATCGGCCAAGGGATAGAGGTCATCGACCAATTTTGAGGCTATCGGCCAAATCTTTATAGACGATCGGTACACCAGATAGCCGATCGGCCATCTTTTCCTACAAACTCTCCTTTCTACTACAACAGAGCACAAACAGAGGCATAGCAATGTATTTGCAAGAAAATGTGTGTGCAACCACACTCCTTATCATGTTTGGATCTCAAAGGAGTGTAGTGCTCGACTCTCGAGCCATCAATCACGCATTTCAATGCATGATGGCCAAAGAGGCCGAGTAACACAAATCAATATGGATGAAATGCACAAAAACACATAAATGCCTTAACCTCTATCATGCATGATCAAGAGGGTCGGCGGCCGAAAATTGAGGCACGTTTCATCACTTCAAGTATGAAACGTCCCTCGTTCCTCGTGTTTGGCTTAACACCCCAAACCAAACACAATGCAATGCATGCACAACTTAACAAAGCTAATGGCATGCGAACTCAATGCAATGCAACCTAAACATGCAAACAAAGCTAATATAACAAGCATGCAAAATGCAATGCAATCTAAACATGCAAACATGCAATGTACCAAGCATGCAACAACATGCAAAAATCATGCAATACGACCAGCATGCGACAACATGCAATGCGACAAGCATGCAACAACGACAAAATAGAACAAGCATGCAACAACATGCAAAATGGACTTAAACTAAAATAGATAGGCCTCAATCATGCCCAAACCAGTGGCCGATATGTTGAAATGATGGCATAAAATGCAAGACAATGCATGCACATGCTCTAGCCACCAACTAAGCATAAAAGCATAACTCTCAAAAGTGCTCAAGGAGTGACAAATGTAAGAGTGTAGCAACACTATAAGCACTAAAATAAGGTATGAAATGATGCCAAATCATTCAATCAATACAAGCATGGCATGCTAGGGTCCTTAAAGCATAAAGCTACCAAAGAGGACTACAAAGGAGGCATGAAATACGTGGTACAAAGACATGAACCAATCATGGACAGAGTTCAAATAGGTCTAAACAAAGACCAAAATATGCTAAGATTGAGGCACAAATGCCTAGGCATGCATGCATACACACTAAGCCACAAACAAGGTAACAAATGCACAACCCCTAGAGGCACTCAAAGGGTGAATGAAGTGGAAACATGGCAATGCTACATGCTCTAAAATGTCATGTGGAATGATGCCAAATCATGTAAATGGTACAAATGAAGCATGCTATGGTGCCCAAAGCTTAAGGCTAGCAAGGCACTTGCACTACAACTATGCAAAACATGAAGCATATGGCAAGGGCAACCTAAAAAAGTCCTAGAACATGTTAAAATGAGTCTAAAACATGTATGGAAGGAAGCCAAAATATGCTAGCATGAAGGGCATAAGGCATGATGGATGCAAGGCAAATAAGGTGGATTACACTACACCTATCAAGACCAAGCATGAGATGGCTTTGCCAACAAAAATCAGAGTTATATCATGGTAAAATAACCCGAAATACACATTGAAATGATAGCTCGCAAGCTTAGGAATGAAGGCATACACAAAGGCTCTTGTTCAAGGCATAAAGGACCAACGCTTCAACGCATTGAAAGAGTGAAAGATGTGAGAGCATGGCAATGAAACATGCTCTGAAATCACATAACAAATGATGCCAAATCATTCAAATAGGTCAAGCAATGCATGCTAGTGGACTTGATGCACAATGCTAACAAGCTAGAATGAACCATAGCTATACAAATCATGGCATGCATGACCAAAACAACAAAAATTAGAGCTTAAGCATGCAAAAACATGACAAAAAGCTTCTTAGAGTTAAGCCAAAATCATGCTAAAGCATGATACACATTAGGCTAATTCATGGAATTGCACTACAAGTGCATGGAGCATGCAAGGGCCAACCAAACCAAACCTTAACAGAGGTATGACATGGCAAAAAATCACCAAAAACATGCTGAAATAGAATCAAATCATGCTAGAAAGGCATGCTACTTCATGAAGCATACAAGACTAGTTTGTGAGAAATACACTACAAGTGTATAAACCACGCAAGGAGTGAGTCCACCAATCAAAATCAGAGTTATAACATGTCAAAATAACACCAAAAACATGCTTAAACTAAGCTAATTCAAACCACAAAAGCAAGCTACTTTGTAAGGCTAACAAGGCTAGCAAAGAGGATTTACACTACAAGTGAAATAAGCATGCAAGAGGTGACCAAGACAACTAAAAATATAGTTATGGTAGGTCTGATAAGTCACAAAAATGAGCCTTAACAAAGGCATAAAGAAGTAAAAACACATGCTTATTTGGTTGGCCATCAACACTAGCAAGCAAGACGAGAGGAGAGGGGACCACCCTCTCCTATTTGGGCCCTCAAAATTGGGTTTTTACCACTGAAAAATCCTCTGGATTTCAGTGGTTCTAAGGCCAAAAAGAAGTTGTTTGAAAAGTTTGAAAGTTAGCTCACATGGCCTTAAAAGCCAAGGAGCAAAAGGGAGAGACAACCCTCTAGCCAAACATGGCTTAAACCATCATTTTAGAAACTCAAAATCAGAGTTTTTTATGGTTCAAAACCAGCCCTAAAATAGCCCAAAACAATGGAAAAAAGGATGGTGAAGCAAGTGTGAAAGACAAGCTTAAAGGGGTGAGTGATTACCTTTGGAGCACTGAAGCAAAAACAGCCACTTTTCTCGAGCCAAAACCACCTTTAGCTGCCCAAAACAAGTTCCAAGAGACCTCAGCCCAATGGTGATCAAGTCTTCATAAGGTTTGATAGGTTGAAGATGGTTGTATGCAAGTCTTCTAGCACAAATGCTCAAGAGAGATGATTGTAGAGAGAGAGGTTCTAGTGTGAGAAGCTCCCAGACCTTTTGCCAAAAATGTTCTCTCTTTGTTCTAACCCTTGAATATGAGATATAAGGCTTCATATATAGCAAAAAATCAAGCTTGGGTCGACATATCTGATTTGGGACAGGTAGCACAAGCTGGAAACAGCTGGAGGAGAAATATCTGCCAATTCTGGGCTTTCTGGACATTTTTGGCCGATCGGCCAACATTTGTGGCCGATAAGGTTCACTTTTGGCCGACCTACGGCTGATGAGGTCAAATTGTGGCCATTGCACTTCCATAGAGGCCGATGACAAAAATCAATCCTGGTCCCTGACTTGAAGAAAGCCTAACTCCTTCATCTGGACTCATTTTCAAGTCATTCTTGAGCCTAAACTGTAGCCCCAGAAGTCTTATTTCCAATTATGCAAGCCTTACATCAAAAATCCATGTGTGCTAAGAGATATCCCTCTTTTAGTGAAGGTTTCTCAGTTTCGGTCCAACCGGAATGATGCCCAACTTCAGCCAATCATATCTTCCCCATCCGGACTCGGCTTGAGGAGCTTCTTGAGTGTAAAATGAAGCCCCTGAAGTAATATTTCCAACGGTGGTGGCCTCATAGCTTAAATCCAGGTGCATAGACAGATAAGCTTGATTTAGCAAGGATCGCTTGACTCTCTTTTAGCAATTCATACCCAACTTCTTCCTCAGCTAGGTTTCTTCCCTCTTCTCCTCTTTTCTTTAACTCCAAACCCCTAAACAAGTTATTTTGAAAGATTTTTCAAAGATTTCATCTCTCTTTCATTCATTTCCACTTTGTCCTCGCTTGGTTTACCGAAAAGCGCAATATTTAACAAAATGCGAGCGTCAAAGCATCGTAGAAACTTTATTTCAAAAATATTTTGAAAGAGAGGGTTTTAAGGTCTAAAAACCATTCAAAATAGCTTTGGTCCAAAATGGGGTATGAGGTAGGGATTTGACTCTGCTCTTGCCGAAGAAATCGAACCTTTGACCTGCACATCTTTCATCACTAAATAAACCATCAGTAGCGCCCAAGTCTTAAGGGTGGTAAAGAATGGGGTGTCTACAGGGTGCGAAGCAGATGCTCCGGCTTGCTGTGGTTGCTGCTGCTGTGGAAGTCTGGCAATCAACTCTGCCTGCTGGGCCCCAATTTCTACTTGGCGTGTAGTGGTATCTGCTTGGCGAGCAGCATCACGCTGCATGGTCTGCATGGTTTCTTGCAGTTGACGCATCATCTCCTCCATATTGACTGTAAAATGCTGATCTGTCTGTTCCGGTGTGTGTCCTTCTGAAGTAGAAACGAAAACCTCTGCCCAACTGCACACAGGTGGGGTGGACAATGACCGTTGAACTGACTATTGTACTGGACCTTTCTGCCTAACGGCCTTTCGTCTTGTAACCGGTGGTAATGAAGTAAATACTGGTTGTCCGTCAATCAGATCCTCAGATCTATGAAGTCTTCGACCTTTGACCCAGAGTGCTTGGGGGATATGTGCCTTTTCGGAAACAATTGTGCAATACTAACTTGCAAAAAGGAAAATAAAGCAAAGAAAAAAAAAATCAAAAAAATGGACAGCACCTCGGCTCAGATAAAGACAACACACAGTTGATATCTTAAGCTAGATATACTGCACTCAAACACTGATTTATGCCCGCAAATCACTGCCCCAAGTCTGATACCCCAAAATACTGAGGTCCTTAGACTGATGCTCAGACTTGCAACCGATACATGCATTCCTGTAGAGTCACACTCTAAAAGCACATAGCAAGCAAGTGAGCCAAAACATCCCTATGATGGGGTAGGGTTTCCCTGTCCTAATATCATCAGGAACTAGGGGTTCGCTATCCAAGAAAACAGTTTCAAACAACCCACATTCGGGTAAGCAACCTGTCCTAGTTTGGATTGGTCTTTATGGCTTCCGATATAAAACTAGGTCGAATGGTCAAAAAGGGTGCCTCGGTAAAACCGAAGTTTTTGTTCCCATCATGGGAGAACCCGTATCCAGTCAGCCTTGTGGCATGCTTTTCTAAGCAAGCCTTCGGCAAACCGTTCAGGAATAAAGGACGGCAAACACTATGACTTAAGCGCACCAATGCAAATGCAATGCAAAGAAACACATAAGTGTAAACAAAACAACATATCATGAGTTCAAGTCAAGTTCTCTAAATCCCCAGCAGAGTCGCCAGAAACTGTAGACTGCCCGAAACTCTCTCCGCGGGCCCCCTTTCGGAGAGGCGGGAATTGGGTTCTAGCTATTACAGTTCGGACTCCTGTCATGGTTCTGAATCTACCCTCACAAAGTGCAATGTAAGACTAATAAATCACCAAAGAGTCCAAATTCGGAAATTGGTTTTGAAAAATCAATTTTAATCAAAAAGCAGCAAACATGGACCGTTTTGCCAGATTTCAGAGTCGCCACCTAAATATTTTGTTTTTGGGAAGAGTGAAAACATTATATTAAATACGGAAGATGTACACGGCGTAAAATCAAAACAAGCTGTTGTGCCATACAAGTTAATCTTAATGATAAAATTCGTGCAAGCGTGTGGAATTCCACGAACATGGTAAGCTTCATCCATCCATGTCTTTGAGCCAATATGCCCCCGTCCCGGTGACTGAGTCAATATTATAGGGGCCGTCCCAGTTAGGACCCAATTTTCCTTCAGTGGGATTCCTAGCAACGGGAAGCACTTTTTTGAGAACCAATTCTCCTGGTGTATAACGGCGTAGCTGAACACATTGATTATACAATTTAGCGAGCTGCTGCTGGTACCGTGCCATGGAAGCAAGGGCACGGTCTCGGCATTCTTCAATCAGAGTCAAGTCCAAGGCCAACATCATGTCATTTTGGCCCATGTCAAAAACCTTCGATTTCAAGGTTGCAAGGCCAATCTCCAGGGGGATGATTGCCTGGGTTCTAAAGCACAGAGCAAACGGCGTTACCCTAGTGGATCGCCTTAGAGTAGTGTGAGGAGCCCATAGCACGCTAGGCAACTCTTCAACCCATCTGCCTTTAGCTTTCTCCAGCCTTTTCTTGATGCCGTCCAAAATAACCTTGTTCGTGGCCTCCGCTTGACCATTGCTTTGAGGGTAAGCTGGCGAGGAAAAGTTGGGCCAGATACCATAGGTGTTGCACAATTCTCGATACACGCCACAGTCGAACTGGGTTCCATTGTCTGAAACAAGTGCTCGAGGTATGCCGAATCTCGTTATGATGTTTTTCCATACAAAACGCTTAATGTCGGAATCTCAAATATGTGTTAGTGCCTCTGCTTCGACCCATTTTGTGAAATAATCCATCGCAACAATTAAGAACCGTCGGTTGCCTGGGGCCCGTCGCAATGGTCCAACGATATCAAGCCCCCATTGAGCGAACGGCCAAGGACTAGTGATAGAGTTTAACTCCTCGACAAGCAGATGAGTCAAGGGGAAAAACTTCTAGCATTGCTTACATTTCTTAACATAACACTCGGCATCAGTTCGCATGGTCGGCCAATAATACCCCTGCGTTACGGCTCAATGGGCCAGAGAACATCCACCCGAATGGGCGCCACAACCAGCTTCATGTATTTCAGAAAAAAGTTCTTCAACTTTATTCGGGTGAACACATTCTAAATACGGCCCAGAGAGAAATTTTTTGTAGAGCTTCCTCTTGTAGACACCCCATTTTTGACCACCCTTAAGACTTGGGCGCTATTGATGGTTTACTTGGTGATGAAAGGTGTGCAGTGCAAAAGTTCATTTTCTTTGGCAAGAGGAGCCCCAAATCCCAACCTTACACCCCATTTTTGGACCAAAACTATTTTGACCAAAGATTTTAGATCTTGAAACCCTCTCTTTCAAAATATTTTTGAAAAGAAGTTTCTACGATGTTTCGAGGCTCACATTTTGTTAAATATTACGCTTTTTGGTAAACCGAGTAAGGACAAAGTGGAAATGAATGAAAGAGAGGTGAACTCTTTGAAAACTCTTTCAAAACACCTTGTTTAGGGGTTTGGGGTTGAGGAAAAGAGGAGAGGAGAGAAGAAAACTAGTTTGGGAGAAGTTCGGCATGAATCCGGGAAGGATCAAAACTGAGCGGCTTTACCAAAACAGGCATAACTTTTTTCACATTTGGAATTTTGATGCAAGGCTGCTACCATTGGAAATTTTACTTCCAGGGATTCAATTTGGACACAAGAATGACCTGAAAAGGAGTCAATATAAGGGAGATATGCCCATTTGAAGTTTGACCTGCAGAGTAGATTTTTGCAGTCGGCCAAAAAAGTAGCCCGCCGGCCAGCTGAGGTGGCCAACCGGCCACTTTTGTAAAAATTTCATTTTTTTTGCAGATCTTTCTTCTCCAGCTATTATACACTGCCCCAGATATTTCCAAACTCAGATATTTCGACCAAAGCTCCATTTTGCTATATATGGAGCCATATCACTCATTTTTGAAAAAAAAAAAGGAAGATTGAAGCAATTTTGGGAGCCTCTCTCTCTAAAAAAGACCTCTCTCTCTAGAAATTTCAGAGCTAAATTTCAGCCTTTGTCTCTAGTTTGCTGTCTCTCTTGCCCTTGTGTGCATACAAGAGATACACTTGGAGATACACCTCTCCTTGGCCTAGGCATCCTTGATCAAACTTGATCACCATTGGGCTGAGATCCCTTGTAGCCTATTTTGAGCTCTCAAAGCTGGTTTAAGCTCAGAATTTTGGCCATTTTGCTGTTGTGCTTCAAGGGTAAGCACTTCTCCCTTTCAAGCTTTTTTTGCACACTTGCTTTATTCCCCTTTTTCCATTGTTTTGTACTATTTTGGGGCTGGTTTTGAAGCATAAAAAACTCTAATTTTGAGGTTCTAAAATGGTGGTTTAAGCCTTGTTTTGCTAAGGGGTGTTTCCTCCATTTTGCTCCTTGGCTTGTAAGGCCTTTTGAGCTAACTTTCAAACTTTTCAAACAACTTCTTTTTATCCTTAAAACCACTGAATTCTAGAGGAATTTTAGTGGTAGAAAACTTGATTTGAGGTCCCAAATAGGAGGGGGTGGTCCCCCCTCCTCTTGCCTTGTTAGCATGTGTTGTTGGCCTATCAAATGAGCATGTATTTCTATCTTCTTGAGGCTTTGTTTGAGCATGTTTTCATGACTTTTTGGACCTGCTATAACTCTATTTTTGGCTGGTTTGGTCACCTCTTGCATGCTTTATACACTTCTAGTGTAATCCTACTTGCTAGCCTAACATGCTTGATGTCTTAGCCTATAATCCTAGCATGTATTGGCTCCACTCCAGCATGTTTTTGGCCATTAATTAACATGTTTTAATTCTGATTTTGGTTGGTGGGGTCACCTCTTGCTCAGTTTTTGCACTTGTAGTGCAATCTTGCATGCTAGCCTAGCTCACTTGATGTTTTGGCCTATTATTTTAGCATGTATTGGCTCCACTCTAGCAGGTTTTTAGCCTTGTTTTGATTTTCTTAAGCTCTGTTTGGAATGATCTTGGCCCTTTGAGGCTTGCCTTGTATGGCCATAGTGTAAATGGCTTCACTAGTCTTGAGTTTTGAGGCCCTTAGCTTGCTATATTTATGATGTGTGCATGATATGGCATCATTTGGTAGGTAATTTCAGAGCTTATATCTTTGCCATACTTCCACCTAAATCACTCTTTCAATGCTTTTGAAAAGTTGAGCATTATGTCTTGTTTGTGAGCCAATACATGAGCTTATTTTTCTTGCCATCTATGCTACAAGTCTAGCATGTTTTTGCCACTATTTTGACCTGCCTTAGATCTATTTTGAATGGTTAGGGTCATTTGTGCATTGCTTATTATGGTTGTAGTGTAAAGGGCCTTGACTAGCTTTGAGTTTTGGGGCCTTTAACGTGTTGTATATGTGATGTTTGCATGGTATGGCACCATTTGGCATGTAATTTCAGTGTATATAATGTAGTCACACTCTCATACACATCACTTCTTCATAGCTTTTGAGGGTTGTGTATCATGCCTTGCTCATAGGCCAACATGTGTGCATGTTCTTCTAGCATTTTGAGCTCCCATTTTAGCATGATTAGGCCTCTGTTTTGGCATGTTTAACCTCTGTCTGGGGTTGGTTTGGTCATTTGTGCTATGTATTGCATGCCTCTAGTGTTATGCTCTTTGCTAGCTTCAATGCTTTTGCATGCAACATTTTCATGCTTCGATGTCATTTAGCATCATTTGTCATGCCATTTCAGTGCTGAAATGTATACCATTGCATGCCATCTTTCATTTGTTGTTTCACTTTCGAAAGTGAACTTAAGCCCTTTGTTGGTTTGAGCATGAAATTGAGGCGTTCATGCCTAATGCATGATGCTTCTTTCATGCTCAAGAAACTTGTGGCTTGGTCCGTCTTTCCAATTAGAGGACTTCTTACTTTTGGACTTAACCGGTTAAAGGACTTATCGGTAATCTAAAATGAGTAAACAAAATGAACCAACTAAAACTTCTGCAAGATAAGCATGTGTATTGCATTGCATTGTGTTTGGATCGGACATTAATCCAAACACAAGAAATGTGGCATGTTTCATACTCATAGTGATAAAACGTGTTATGTTTCTCGGTCGCCGACACCCTTGATCATGCATGATAGAGGTGGAGGCTCTTATGTGTGGTTTGTGCATTCACTAACATTGTGCGAGCTTGGCTCTTTGGCCATCATGCATTGAGATGGGTGATTGGTGACTTGAGAGCCAAGTACTACACTCCTTTGAGCTCGAGAAATGATAAGGAGAGTAGTTGCACACACATTTCCTTGTAAATGCATTGTTGTGCCTTTATTGACCTTTGTCGCAGCAAAGTTGAAATTCTGGAAAGGGAAGTGGCCAGCCGGCCACTTGCACTAGCATGCTGACCACTTGTAGTGGCCGGTCAGCCAGTTGAGGTAGCCTGCCGACAAGTTGAAGTGACCGACCGGCCACTTACAACAAATTTTCCAAAATGCTCCTGTTTTGGGGCAGATGCAACCTGAAAGTGTATTTGATGCTTTGAGGTCACCGCAAGTGCAAACAGAGACAACTCATGGCAAGGAAATGCATTTCCGGGAAAAGCGAACTAGGCATGCATTTCTCCCTCCCCCTCGAGGCCATTTTAACTGCTTTACTTAGTTAGTTAATTTGCCAGTTTCTTGTAATTAATTAGTTAAGGTGTTTATCTAATTCAATTCATCTTTGTAATATTCTAATTAGCTTAGATTAGCTAGTTATTCAATTTGGGTTATAATATTCTAAATTAGCTTAGCGTAGCTAGTTTTCAATGCGGCTTGTAATTAATTAGCTAGAATAGATAATTAGTTGATTTGTAGTAATAAGTAGCTTAGCTTAGCTCTTATTTATTCATACCCTCCTGCGAGAGGGCATAATGTTGTAATAAGGGTGCGTGCGTGTGTGCTTATCTTCCAATCCCATTTCTTTCTTCCTTTTACTTATCAGCTTTTGATGGTTAGTTTGGGGCATGTTTCAATTAGCATACTTATGCTTTGCATGGGCGCATCATTCATTCGTATTGCATGCACTGGGCTTAGCACATCATTCAAACTACATCATATTTCAATACCTATTTGAATACGTGTTCAACAGCATGTTATCCAATCGAATCATATGCCATGATTAGATAGACGAGCCTATTTAGTTTCATTTTGTATGTGTTGCATTTGGCATCTTAACATAGTTAGGAGCATGCGTTGTTTTCTAACTAGCTTTCTGTTTTGGCTCGAAGTACACTGTAAGTGTTTACGGTTTAGCATACTGCATGAGATGTGTATGTTGCCATATTTAGCATGCTTGCCATGAGGTTATTTTCTTAATTGCTATAACTGCAAGAATGCCTGCGGATGAAGGCTTCATTGTTTGAATTGGAACAATTCATTGATTGTGAGTTTTAAGCCCACTTGGAGTGGCAAATCATCATGTTTTAAGCCCACCTTGTTTGGTGGCAAATCCGCATTTCTAAGCCCACTTGAGGATGGCAAACTGAAACCATTTTCGAAAAACAAACATGAGATGTTTTGTTCCAAATTGAGTGATTTAGTCTATACTTGTATGTTGTGTGCATCACATAGTAACTTAGATTAATAATTAGATAAGAATACATGTGTTTATAAAAACAAGATATCATGTTTAGTAGAGGCCGATCTTTTGATCGGGCAAGCGGAGGTGCTCATTTCATGACCTTCCACCCTCGTACCCAAGTTCCCGAGCCGAAGCAACTTTGGTGATGACAGACACATGACCTCAGGCACGAGTCAGGGTTTCCTAAATTTTCCTAAAACAAAATATTTAGGTGGTGACTCTGAAATCTGGCAAAGCAGTCCATGTTTGGCGCTTTTTGATTAAAATCAGTTTTCCAAAATGATTTGCCGGATTTTGACTCTTTGGTGATTTATCAGTCTTACATTGCATTTTGTGAGATTAGATTCAGAACCGTGATAGGAGTCCGAACTGCAGTAGCTAAGAACCCAATTCACGCCCTCTCCGAAAGAGGGGCGCGCTGAGAGAGTTCGGGGCGGTCTACACCTCTGCGGATCCAAGTAGTATCTGAGGGCCTTGTTTCACTGTTTATCTGCTTCTTTTTTATCCATCAGGAGCTGCTCGGAAGATAAGAATGCGGCGATAGGATCCATCCAACTTGGGCCCGGTTCGATAGCATTAATCTAGACTGATTCTGAAGTGGTAATGCTCAGCTTAGAGACGAACACAACTTCAATTGTCTGCTTAATTTCTGAGTTGATAGTAGAGGCTAAGCAAGCCAAGGCATCCGCATGCGTGTTCTGATCCCTGGTTATTTGATTCAGCTCGTGGTGATCAAATTTCACGAGCAAAGAATTCATTGTTTTCATATAGGCTGCCATGCGGTCATTTTTGGCTACATATTCCCCTTTTAGCTGGTTGATTACTAGCTTTGAGTCACAAAAAACAAGAAAACGCGGCACACCGAGGTGAAGTGCATTCCGTAGGCCGGTTAACAGTGCTTCGTATTCGGCCTCATTGTTCGATGCATTGAAGCCCAGTTTCACGGTCTGTTCGATTATTGTCCCTTCGGGGGTCATGATTACTACACCACCCCCACTGCCACGCTGGTTGGAAGACCCGTCATAATACATCTGCCAAACATTGCCAACATACATTCTCCAGTTGGGTTGGGTTTGCAATTCATCATATTTAAATTGGGCAAGGGATCCTGTGAATTCGGCTACAAAGTCAGCTAGCACTTGCCCCTTAATAGAAGTTCTAGGTAAAAACTAGATATCATATTGGCCGAGTTCCAGAGCCCTTTCCGAAATGCACCCCGATGCTTCCGCGTTGTGGAGTGCCGACCGGAGGGGATAATCTGTTAGTACCCCAATGGTGTGCCCCTGAAAGTAATGCATCAGTTTTCTTGCAGCCATGACGAGGGCAAGGATAAGGTTCTCCAATGGAAGGTAACGTGTTTCGGCGTCAGCTATTGCTTTGCTCATATAGTAGACTGGTCGCTGCTCCCTAAGTTCTTCCCTTAACATTACGATGCTGACCGACCGGTTGGATATCGCCAGATACAAAATGAGGGGATTGCCTGCCGCAGGTGTTGCCAAGAGTGGTACTGAACAGAGATAGGATTTCAAGCCATCTAAAGCAGCCTGGCATTCGGGGGTCCAATCAAATGCTCTGTGTAGACACCCCATTTTTGACCGTCCTCAAGACTTGGATGTCACCGTTTGAACACTCGGTGATCATCCATGTTCGTGTTCGTCTTGAGTTCTCGGAGGTCTCGGCCACGCACCTTGTCTCAAGACCTCTCGACTTGCCTGTTTTGTGTTTGGTTTTGCACCAAATACCTGTGCTTTGCTTTTGAGGGGTAGGGAATGGCCTGCTGGCCATCCTTACACCTCACCGGCCATGGCTTGAGGCCACCAGCCATTGTTTTGTTGCCATCGGCCAAATGTTTGGTCGGTCGGCACTTATGTTAGGTGTATCGGCTCTTTGTGTGGTCGGCCCGCCATTTATTTGGCCGATAGTCTATTTCTCTGGCCGATACCTCCTTTTTTCCCTTTTCAGGCATTGTGCATGCCAGCTGTGCCAGCTGGAGTGCACGGACCTATCCTCCATACGGAGGAATTTGCACCTTTGCACCCTTTTGGTCTAGCTTCTTGAGGAAGCTTGGACCTTTGTCTTAGCTTCCTCAAGAAGCTTGGACCCCTGTCTCAGCTTCCTCAGGAAGCCTTGACCCCTTTGTTTAGCTTCTCCTGGAAGCTTAGGCCTTTGCCTTGTCTATATAAGAGGGCCTCTCTCCTCCTTTGAAGAGGTTGAGCAAAAATCAGAGATACACATCTGATATACCACTCTCTCTCTCTCTCCATATCTCCCTCTCTCTCTTCATTTGTGTGAGTTAGAGTGTTCAAAAGGGTGTCTCGTTCTTAGTTTTGCACTAAAACACCTAGTGTTGCACCATACCTTGGTTATTGAGGTGTTGAGAAGTTGTTCTTGGAGCTTTTAGGCTGGTTTTGACCTAAGGAGGCTGCTGGAGCATTGTTCATGAATGGGGTCTTCAAGGGTAAGAACATTGCTCTTTATTTCCCATTTTTGCATAGGCTTTTAGCCATCCTTGCATCTGTTTTTGAGCTTAACTTATAACATATAAAAGTTCTGATTTTAAGTTCTTAAAATAGTTGTTTAAGGTTATTTTGGTGTTTGGGGTTGTTTGACCCCTCTTAGGCCTTGTTTGGCCCCCGTTTTGTGCTATTTTGGTGAGCTCCGGTACCACCTTGTTTGGGCCTCCTCACCACTGAAATCCAGAGGGATTTCAGTGGCAGGGATGGTGCTTTGAGGTCCTAAAAAGGAGAGGGCCATTCCCTCTCCTTGTTGTCTTCAAAAGTTGTCATTTTAGCCTCATGTGTAAGCACCATTGTTGAGTTCATGTTGGCCATGTCTTAGCTAGTATTTGTGCTTATTTTGTCATGATATAGCACTGTTTTAAGTTGGTTTAGACACACTATGCTTGCCTTGCATACTTGTCTTGTAATGCCATTATTCGCCTTAACATGTACTTAGCATCTAGACCACTATGCTTACTTGTTTTGGCTTAGCTTTGTGAAGCTTTTATGCATGTTTTGATGTGCTTGAGGTCTGATTTTGGTCATTTTGGCCATCCATGACATCCTTTGTATAGCCACCTTGCATTTTGGCTTGTTAGCCTTAGGTGTGTGAGTGTTGAGCATGCATTACTTGGCTTGTTTCAGTGGTTGGCACTACTTATAGAATCATTTCAGTCCTTGTGGTATGCTTGTATGCTTGCATTTGATGTTCCTTTAATGCTTTAAAAGATTGGTGTTTCATGCCCCTTGTTTGGACCCTTTTGCATGCCTTTAGACTTAGGCCATTTAGATGCCATCTAGGTGTGCCTTTGACCTTGTTTTGGTCTGCCTTGGGGTGGTTTTGAGTCCCCATGGCCCTTTAGGACTTGGTTCATATAGCTAGGGTTTAAGCCCCTTGGCTTACCTTGAGTTTTGGACATAGTTGCATGCCTTGTTTGTCTTGTTTAGTTGGTTTGGCACCATCCTTAGCATGATTTTCAGAGCTTAGTATGCTTGCCATATGCCCATGTTTGTCCATTTTAAGTGTGCTTAAAAGTTGCTTCTTTATGCTTAAGAGTTGGGCCATGTGTGCATGCATGTTTGTATGTGTTTTGGCCTTCATTTCCTTAGCATTTGGCCACTGTTTTGGACCTAGTAGCGAGCTGTCCATCTTAGTGTAACTCCCTTGTTTGCATGTTGTTGCATGCTCACCTTGTATGTTGTTGCATACTTGGCCTATCTCATGTGTTGCATGCTTGAAATCACATTGCATTTAGCATGTTTTCTTCCTTTTGTCTTGGTTGCTTAACACGTTATGTGTCATGCATGTTTGCATGTTCGCATTGCATATTGCATGCTTGTTAGCTTGCACATGCTGTTACATGCCTTGCATGTTTGTTTGTTTAGGTTGTGTGCTTAATACACATTACTCACCCTCATGCTCATATTGCATGCTTAGCTCACATGCTTAGGTTGCATTTGGCATGCATGCCTTGCCTCTTGAATCACCATGATTGAGGTTGGTTTCCTTATGTGTTTGTGTGCATTACATTTGACATTAAAAAGCACAACTTGGCCTCTTTGGCCATCACGCATTGAAATGCGCGATTGGTGGCCCGAGGGTCGAGGACCATCCTCCTTTGAGTCATAAACACGATAAGGAGGGTGTTGGTGCAACATCTGCTTGAAATGTATTGCCATGCCTTGTCTTGTCCTCCGCTGCTGTCAAAACAGGATTCTGCAGGCATACATGGCCGACCGACCACATTCAGTGCCGACCGGCCATGAATTGGTGGCCGAGAGCTCAATAGATGGTCGATGACTACGTCTCCATGGCCGGTGGTGTTCCCTATTGGCCGGTGACCTTCCACAATGTTCAAAGAATGTTCCTTGGGACTTGTGCAATTTTCAGAAGAGCAGAGCAGGGTAAACAGAGGCAGCTCGTGCATGGTGACGAATTTCCGAGCAAACCCGAGCATGCATGCATTAGACCCTCTTCCCGAGGCTGTTTTATTGCTTTCTTAGCTTAGTTAATTTGCTTAACTAGTTAAGTGGTCTGTAATAATTAATTAGCTTGTAGGTTAATTAATTTGTATTATTCTTTTGGTCCCTCCGAGCGAGGGCGAATGTGTAATAAGTGTGGGTGTGTGTGTGCATGTCTTCCAACCCCCATTTCTTTCTCCCTTTTACTTACCTACTTTTGATGGTTAGTACTAGGGCATATTTAATTTAGCATACCTTATGCTATGCATGCGTGCATTCATTCATCAGTATTGCATGCACCGAGCTCGGTGCATCATGCTAATTGCATAGTATTTCAAATCTAACTTGAATACATGTTACTTGTTGCATTTCACATGCCATCCTAGGATTAGCCGAGCCTATTCTAGATTGCATTTTGCCTGTGATTCATTAGCCATTTAGCATGGACTTGGATCATACATTTGATTGCTAACATGTTCTTTGTTTTGGCTCGGAGTACGCTGTAAGTATTTATGCTTTAGTATCTCGCATGAGTGTGAATGTTAACATGACAGCATGGTTACCATGTGGCTATGTGCTTATGTGATATTACTGCCTGAATGCCTGTGGGTGAAGGTTGGATTGCTTGAGTTGGAACAACTCGTTAAAATCCGCATTTTAGCCTACTTGTGAGTAGCAAATTTCAAACCATTTTCCGAACAAACGGATATGCAATGCTTTGTTCCAAATTAGGCGATCTAGTCTATACTTTTGTGTTGTTCGCATCACATAGTAAGATTAGCTAATTAATCGGAATAAGAATGAATAATGTTTTCAAAACTAGATATCATGGTTAGTAGAGGCCGATCTTCGGATCGGGCGAGCAGGGGTGCTCATAGCTGACCTTCCCCAATCGTACCCAAGTTCCCGAGCCGAGGCAACTTTGGTGATGACGGACCAGGCAAACGAATCAGGGTTTCCTAAATTCCCCCATAAAAAATATTTAGGTGGCGACTATGTATCTGGCAAAGCAGTCCATGTTTGGTACTTCTTTACAAAAAAATCTATTTTCAAAAATGATTTGCCGGACTTGGACTCTTTGGTTCAGATTTAGAACCGTAACAATTTGAGTCTTGAACTGTAGCGTGAGGCCCACGGGCGCGTCTACACTCTACCTTGCTGATGTGTATAGAAGAATTGTCGGCAGTGATCTGTGGAACGTCTAATAACCTATTGAGTGCGGCGGCCATTCCCATCAGCTTCTGAACCTCTTTCACTGAGTGAGAGGAGCCAAGCTCTAGAATTGTCGTTATTTGCCTTGGGTTGGCTTCGATTTTCCCGTTGTTAACAATGTAGCCAAGGAATTTGTCGGATCCGATGTCGAATACATACTTCGAGGCGTTCAGTTTCATCTTGTACTTTCGAAGGATGCCAAATGTCTCGCCAAATCGACTAGCTGGGAGAGCTTTTCCTTGGATTTGACCACCATGTCATCGATGTATACTTCTATAGTACGGCCGAGTTGTTCCTTGAACATTGCAGTCACTATTCTTTGATAAGTTGCCCCCGCATTCTTCAGCCCAAAAGGCATGACCTTGTAGCAATAGGTTCCTTTTGGGGTGAGGTATGCGGTTTTTTCTTGATCCTCCGAATGCATGGCAATTTGATGATAGCCCCTGTAGGCATCCAAGAAGCTCATGTGTTGATGATATGCCGTTGCGTCTACAAGTTGGTCTATTCTGGGCAAGGGAAAACAGTCTTTGGGACAAGTTTTGTTTAAGTCTGTGAAATCCACACAGACACGCCAAGAGTCATTCTTCTTCTTTACTACCACAATATTGGACAACTATGTAGGATAAGTTACTTCGCAAACTGCCCCGGCGTCCAGTAACCGATCTACTTCTTCAACAACGGCCGAAGTATGTTCCGCGGCAGACCGCCAACTTCTCTGAATAATTGGCTTACATTTTGGATCAACGTTTAAGCAGTGCCAGGCCACTGATGGATCCACTCCTGGCATCTCATATGGGGACCATGCAAATACATCAATATTGTTAAGTAAGAAGTATACCAACTCCTGCCTTTCAACTTTATCCAAGGAAGCGCCGATCATGAAGAACTTGTCAGGACTTTTGTCAATGTCGACCCGATGCAGAGCTTCAATTGCCTTTTCACTTGGGATCCTCCCAACGTCTTCGAGGCTTTCCCTATTCGATACCTCAACTGAATGCACTTCCATCTCCCTTGGTCGCTTTGCAACTAGAAGATAGCATGCCTACGCCGATTTCTCAGAGCCGTGAATTTGTTCGATATCGTACTCAGTCGGAAAACGAAGTAGTTGGTGGTAGGTGGTTGGCACGGCTTGCATTGTATGTAACCAAGTTCTATCCATGATGACATTATACGGTGAAGGAAGCTTGACAACCATAAATTCTACGTCCACTGATCTGGTGCCGGCCTGTACAGGTAGTGTGATTTTGCCTAGAGGATATTCTGGGTTAGTATTGAAGCCGAATAACAGGTAATCCGCCAGAGACAGGTCTGAGTCGGTAAAGCCAAGTTTGACGAAAGTTTTGTAATACATTATTTTCGAAGTGCTGCCCTGGTCAATGAGAACACGCTCAATGGCGAATCTATTGACGCGTAGCTCGATGACGGGGGGATTAGTATGGCGGAGGGTTATTCCAACTAAGTCACTATCATCGAAACTAATCCTTCCAGTGTCATGGGGCCATTTCGCTGGCGTCATTGGGCTATGTGGACTAGGCTGCAACTGGATTGTATGTATCTCGGATGACACCGGCAGGCTATATATCATATGAATTACACCCAGAGGAGGTGACTCTGGCCGTCGGGCTACTGTATTTGTTGAATTATTCTTTCGGACATGTTGCGTAAGATGGTTGTCTTGCGCCAATTCTTCCAGGTGATCTTTCAATGCATAACAACTATTGGTGTCATGACCGTGGCCCTTATGATACTCACACCGTTTATCCTGTCTTCTCACATCGGGAGGTCCCGTCATCTTGGGCGGCCACTTGAAGAACGGAAGGTGTTGTACTTTTGACAGAATCTTACTGATCGGCTCTTTTAGTTCCATGTATTTCTTTCCTGAGCGCCTTGTGCACCTGCTATCCACTTCATAGTGTTCATTAGCTCAATGTGTACATTGGTCATTTGACCGGTGCGAGTCATGCTTTTTGACTCGTTTAGGTTCATTTCGTCGCACGAGGCTTCTTGGTGGCACGGATCTAATCGGCTGTATAACTCCCGACGTGGCCGTCTCAACGGATTTATGTCCAACTTTGACCCGCAGGGCATCGTCTTCCAGTTTGCAGTACTCTTCGACCTTCTTCATTAATGCCCAGACGGTTTTGGGGGCCCTCTTGGTTAATGAACTACAGAGGGGGCTATCAGGTTGCAATCCCATCTTAAAGGCAGTTACGGCCATGGAGTCATTGCAAGCATCATCTACCAGATTAAAGCACTCCCAATAGCGGGCTGAGTATTCATGAAGAGTTTCTTCTAATTTAATTTGCATGGCCCAGAGAGAATCGGCTTGCTTTGGTTGGACCTCATTAGTGATGAATCTCGCCCTGAATGACTTTTGGAGTTGGTGAATGTTCTTAATCAATGCCAGCTCTAGTTTATAGTACCACCTCACAGCCAGTGGTCCCAGACTGCTTGGAAATATTCGACACATGAGGGCTTCGTCATCAACATGGAGCATCATCGCTTGCTTGTACTGACGAATGTGATCAGTGGGGTTCGATTTTCCGTCACAGAGGGTGAACGACGGTGCCTTAAAATTTTTGGGTAGCACAGCCCTTGCAATTCGTTGCACGAAAGGGTCATGTTTATCTTCCTCATTCGAATCATCACTTCTCCCTCGTTTATGCCGTACATGTGGACTTCCTTCAGATGAGCTGGATACATCAACGCGTCCTTTCTTTCTGGGCTCAGGGGATAGTGAGTCTGAATCACTGTCATTATTACGTTTCTAAAGTCGACATCGTCGATCATCCTTCTTTCCCGAAGGTCGAACTCGGTCTTGGCATGCAGCTTGTTGGGATTTTACCACCTCCAAGGCCAAATCCTGGCGCAGACACTCATTCTCGGCCATCATGTTCTCCAGCCACTATTCATTTTGCTTTGCTTGATCTATAATCGCCTGCATTGTCTCTTGCATTGAAGTTGAGGGCAAGGTCTGAGCTACTGAATCAAAGTTCAAGGCACGTTGCGCGGTGATAGTCTCCGGTCCCAGTATGTTTCTTGGAGTGAGGTCATCTCTTGGTGTAGTTTCGTCAGCGGCTATTGGAGGATCTTATGTGATGCTTGCCATGAATATGCTTGAGTATTCCCACAGACGGTGTCAATTGTTGGGAGGTAGGTTTGGAAATACTCTAGTATCTTGATGGATGTTCCTGATCCTCTGATTGCCACCTGAAAAAGGGGATTAACACTCCAGTCGGGGGTGCCGGAATTAGCACTCCGACGAACAAGTTAGTATATGTCTATAGTTTTCTTGTAACTTAAGTTTCTTAAGTCTCTTCTTACGTACCTTTCTTTGGTTGATGTTCCTCTATTTATATTTGCTTTTGGGCCCGATTCCCACTCGGCTTTTGGTCAACTGGTTCTATGGCCGATTAATCTATTCGACTTCGGGATCGTCCAGGATGCAGCCGAATATAATATTTATCCTGATTTTCTTCAGAGCCCCAGCTTTACTGTATGTATAAATCATTTGTCTCCCATATTAGCGATGTCTCACCTTTTGCTGTTGGGAAGCGTCCTCCTCTTCTTGGTTTTAAGACTTCTTCCTTTAACTTGCACTTCCAAAACGCTGATACTACTTTTCTCCCTGGGCATGTTTGTAACTTTCCCTATTCTTCAATAGGGTGACAGACTAGGTTGGTTCAATATCCAGAATTGAGAGGCATACAAGCTACTTCAACCTATAGGGCTACCATACAGATTTCAAGCTGAGGATGCACCCTTGGGTATTCAAACCAAACTTTAAACTCGGAAATTCTAAACCTTTGTGTTCTAGGCCTCGGCCATCCGAATTCTAGTTTCCACCGTCTTAGCTGGTCTCCTAGGAACTCACTACGAACACAGTTATGTGGCTATACCAGACTGCCTGAAGCCGTTCAGGCACTACAAACACCAAAGGAATTGCACCTTTAGAGGATTTAAGGTCTCCGAGACCCAATGAGTGCACAAGATAGTGCGAGTGAGGTAAATGTATAAAACAGTGCTATGCAGGTGCACAAGATAGTGCGAGTGAGAGTGCACAAGATAGTGAGATACAAGGTGAATGCACAAAATAGTGCTATGCAAGGTGCACAAATCAGTGCAATCCTAATAAATGCACAAAAAAGTGCGATACAAGGTGCACAAAACAGTGTGATGTAAGGTGCAAAAAATAGTGCGATATAAGGTGCACAAAACAGTACGATGCAAGGTGCACAAAACAGTGCGATACAAGGTGAATGCACAAAATAGTGCGATACAAGGTGAATGCACAAAACAGTGCGATGCAAGGTGAATGCACAAAATAGTGCGATGTGGGGTGCACAAAATAGTGCGATATGGGTGAATGCACAAAACAGTGCAATACAAGGTGAATACGCAAAATAATGCGGTGCAAGGTGCACAAAGCAGTGCGGTGCAAGGGTAATGAGCAGTACGTAAAGTAGTGCATTATGTACCTTATGAAATGAGTGTAGAGCAACTTGCCACAATTTATTTGAAATGTAACTGAAAAACAGCAAGGAAGGCAACTTGACGAAACTCTGTTATTACCAATACAGAACAAAGTCAAGAGCAAGAGTAACCCACCAGGCAATTCAAATCAACCAGAGTGTATGAGTATGCATGCACAATCCAAAGCACATGTATTAATCAGACGGAAGATGGCAATCCCAAGAAAGTTTTGAAAATGGTCAGAGACAATTTTCGAAAGCTAAATCATAACAGAATCATCATGGGGGTGAGCTACCCTAATCCAGGGAAAAATGCCCAACAAATGGCTTTGGCAGACTGAGGGAAAGGTTAGGTTCATGCCCCTTGTTCAATTGATGGCCCAGTCAGATGTACTGAAAATTGCCTCTGGTGTCCAGTCACTGGCCACCTATTGGGTTCATGCCCCTTGTTCAATGGATGGCCCGGTCAGATGTACTGAAAAGTGCCCCTAGTGTCCAATCACTGGCCACCGGTTGGGTTCATGCCCCTTGTTCAATGGATGGCCCGGTCAGATGTACTGAAAACTGCCCCTCTGGCCACTGTTTTTAACATTATGCAGGCATGTGTGATGGGGATCATCAGATCCTAGAATAGTTGCCAACCAATTGGACTCATGCTTCTCTTCTATTTAAGCATGTTAAGAACTTACTATAGTCCCCCACCCCCCCCCCCCCCCCCAAAAAAAAAGTAGTGATGGATACACTTTACAATGATCATGAACGCGATGCCGCTTGTATGGGCATTCTCAGTTTGTTTATGAATTCTACACATGGACTTGTTTTTTAGTTTAGAGCGAACACTCGTGTATGGAATTTTGACCATGCCACTTTGTTGAACTTTGAGTGACAGACACGCTATGGTGACTCGATGAAGAGCGTTTTTGAGCGACATACACGTTATGGTGATGCAATGAAAAGCGCAGATTGAAACAAACCCTAGGCGTAACACAACAGAACTCACAACTGACCCAAAAGCAGCAAAAGACTAAAAGTGACTGATCATTCATAGTGCCCCTAGTATTACTTAGGCTCCCTTTAAAACTCAATTTCGATTCCTTTTTTGCTCAAGGTAGAGATTCTACTGATAAGTTCAAGTATTGGAAATTGCTCCACTTGTTGATTCAAGCTAGTTCCTTCTTACCCAATGCAAGTATATGATATGCACAGCAGTCAGTGTAGTTCATGGATTGATGTGAAGCTGACGACATGAATTGGGCAAGATGATTGGGTCGAGATGCATGAGATGGATATGGTTAAGAACGAACTTCAGGATCAAGTTGCCTACGTATCCCAAGAATGAGAATCAGGTTAACATAGTTCGTGGCTAAGGTTTACTCGGGTGTTGACACTCTCCTTTTGCACTCTAACTTTTACCAAAGTCACCCTTTTGGGTTTTCAACCATGTGAGCACTATTTATTTGATTTCTGATTTTTCATGCTCTAACTTTTTCTTAGGTCGCCCTTTTGGGTTTTCGGCCTAGCGAGCCTCTCATGGATAGTGTTACAACATTGGTGGTGAATTTGATCAGCAGTCATCCTTGCCCTAACACTAGAATGTGCTTTACCTTGATTTGAGTTTGGTTCTCCATTCCCTTATGCATGCCTTCTTCCTTTCTTTTCGCTCCATTTTTAAAGTTGGTTCTTCTTGCAATGTGGTACTTCCTCGCATTGGCTTCCTCGAATTTAGACAAAAGTTCATTTCCTCACAGTTGATTGGATTTCATTCCAATGGATGCCCCTGGCTTGATGGTTGACTTCTTTCTCCTTCTTTTTTTTCTTTTTCTCTTTTCTTTCCTTCTTCTTCTCTTTTCTTATTTTTCATTTTTCATTTTTTTTTTGTTGAGAAATGAAAACACCAAGGGGAGAAATTCTATGCTTGTGAGGTCTGAAAGCCGCCTTGTACTTGCAGGTTTGAAAGTCATCTTGTGCTTGCCAAAATGATCACCTAACAGCGAAGAAAATCCCCAGTATAGTGTAGAATACCACGCACAATTCTGAATCTATCTTCGCAAGTTTGCAAGAAGAAACAACTTAAAATCTTGAAATCATGAAGAACTTTGCGCCAGTCATTCAGAATCCACTCAAACCATTTGGGGGATCCTTCTCAATACTCGAGCTTATTAACGGAATCTCATTCAAGAAAACAAAGTCGAAGATTTTCCCATTTTCAAAAGGTCACACATGAATTACTATAGGCGCAATAAAATGATCAAAAACTTGACCTCCGCTTTCTTATTATTAAAATAACAAAACAAAATCAGTACCCTTGAAACAAAAGGGGTTTTCACTCTCTAAGTCCATCTGCAGGATTTCAAAAACAACATCAAGTAGCCCACGGAAGGGTCCAAATCTGCCTTTAATTCAGCAATACTAACATCCACACCCAATAGGATTGATTTTAGACTTTCAAATTGGGTCTCTCAAATTGAGCCTCACATTTCCCCCAGTTGTCCCCACACATCTCCTTGACCATACTGGCTGGGGTCGAGGTTGGTTGTTGGCAAGCCATAGATGGGATTCATGTTATGGTGTGGCAATCTATTGCATTCAGGGAGAGGTTTATTAACGGCTTTGGGATTTTTAGGTGCGGTGATGACCTTCTTGTCAATCAAGTCTTGAATTTCATGGCAAAGGCGAAAGCAACGGTCAGTATGGTAACTGTATTGCTGATAGAATGTACAATATTAGGTAGGATCATGTCTAGATAGGTGCGGGTTAAGGAGAGGTCGAGGATTGAGCAGTTCAAGATACCCTTTCCCCGTCAGTACCTTCAATGCATAATTAGGCTCATATAGAGATAGGCGAAGGTTTGGTTTTGGGAGCAGGGAGCACTAGTTTTGGAAATATTGGCAAATGTGTAGGCGAGTGTTGGTTGGATATTCATGGACTTGGGACTGGAATCAAGATGGGTGCTTTTGGTAAAGCATCCCTTTTCATGGCTTACCATCTGAGTCAAAATGCTCTCAACCTGAGTGATAAAAGTCTCATCCACAATCTTTGTAACAACTGCGAGCACTTGTTGCGTGTTCAACCCTTTGACCTTCAAAGTCTCAATAGCCCATTGAAGATGTGCATAGGGATCAATACTTGTCTCGGTCTTGTTCTTCCCACTTGCTTTAGCTTGGCCAAGGGATTGGGTGGCTATATCGAAGCGAGGCCTATTTGTTGTTGATATGTCATCACCCAGACTTGAGATGGCTTCGGGTTGACCCTTTCCAACTGCAGCTCACCCCAAGATTGGGAAACTTTTTAACGGGATCGAAACCCCAAATGTTAAATCTATCACTGTTCATTGAAGGTCTTCAATCATTCCCAACATCTCAGCAGTAGTAGGTTCAGCCATTGGAGCCCGTAGTGCATTTGACCCAACTTGGTCTTGATGAATAGGTTGGGTTGGACTCTTTGGCGCAGGTTGGACTGGAATTGGGCTATTGTGGAGTTTGATTTCAAGTTTTGGGGTTTGAGATGATTGGGTGTAGACACCCCATTTTTGACCGACCTCAAGACTTGGACGTCATCGTTTGTGCCCTCGATGATTGTGCTTGTTTGTGCTTGTTTTGAGCGCCCGATGTTCTCCTCGTAACCCCTTGTCTTTGAGCCTCTAAATCTATTTTGTTTTGTGCTTGTTTTTGGGCCAAACCTTGTTGCCTCTTGCCTGGAAAGGGGAGGGGCCTTGTTGGCCACTTTTTGTTCTTGTTGACCACTTGAAGTGGCCGGTCGGCTAGTTAGAGTGGCTGACGGCCATTTGTCCCATTTTTGAGATACTTGTTTGCCAGTTGTGCCAGCTGTTGTTCACTGAAGTGCATCTTCATACATGTGTATGGAGGGATGAATACAAGCCTTAATCTTGATTTTCTATATATAGGGGATGCTCTCTCCCATTTGGAGGGGTTAGACATTTTTAGATCAAATTTCTCTCTCTCTCTCTCTTCTTGTTTTGCACCTTAAAGCTTTATTTCTCTACACTTTTGTACATCAAGCCTTAACCAAACTTGACCACCTTGGAGCTGAGGTCCCTTGGAGCGTAGTTTGAGCTTTTAGAAGGAGGTTTGAGCTGGAATTTGTACCTGTTTTGTGCTGTTCTTCAAGAGGTATAAGACTTACCTTGTAGGCTTAGTTTTAATTACTTGCTTTGCCATCTTTTTATACTGTTTTTTGCCAAGTTTTCAACTGCAAAAAACTCGGATTTTTTAGGCTTAACATGATGGTTTGAGGTCATTTTGTGTTAAGGAGTAGTCCACCCTTCTTGTTGCTTATTTGTGTGAGCTTTTGCACCATCTTTTAGCAAATTTAAATCAAACATTTTGGACCTTTAAACCACTAAAATTCAGAGTTATTTCAGTGGTGAAAAACATTTTTTGACGTCCAAATGGGAGGGGTTAGCCTCCCCTCCTTGTGTCTCACTTGCATGCCTAATTAGCATCACATGGTAGCATTTTTTTGTAGCCTAACTTAGCTTATTTCCAACATATGTTTGCCTCTGATTTGGAATGATTTAGCTCTGTTTTGGGCTAGTTTGATCATATGAGTATTGTTTTGCAAAGTTGTACTGCAAATGGCTTCACTAGTTTGGCGTTTTAGGCCTTTAAAGATGATTAGCTTGAGATGGTTGCATGTTGTAGTGTCTTTTTACATGTAATTTCAATGTATATAGCTCTATCACATGCTCATTTGTTTCACTCTTTCATTGCTTTTTTAGAGTTGCTTTTGAATCTTATTTGTAAGCTAACATGTGAGCATATTTTTCTAGTATTTTGTTCCTTAATGTCAGCATGTTTTAGCCACTGTTTTGATTGGTTTTAACTCTGTTTTGAGTTGGTTTAGTCATATGAGTCTTGCTTTGTATGCTTGCAGTGCAATTGTGCTTAAGGGTTTAGCTTGTGCTATGTTTGGGCCTCTTATTCTAGCTATTTTTCGCTTACTTCAAACATGTTTTAGGACTCCTTTTAGACTATTTTAAGTTTTTTTTGAAGTTTTTTTGTACCTTTTGAGCTTTGTATTACATGTCTATAATGTAATGGCTTCACTAGGTTGGTGTTTTAAGGCCTTAGATACCACTTGTTTGTGTTGGTTGCATGATTTAGAGTCATTTTGCCCTCCATTTCAGCACTAAAATCTCTACAATCTTCCTCCATTCTTCACTCTTTCATTTGTTTTGAAAGTGGCTTTGAACCCCTTGCTAGCTTGAATGTAGAATTGAGACCCTTGTGACTAATGGTTTAATTCCTTCGAAAGTTCATTACCAATAGCATGAGCCCTCTTTCATGCTCAAGGTACTTGTGGATTAAGCCTACTTTCAATTAGAGGACATTCACCTTTTGGACTAATCAATTAAAGAATGGATTGGTAATCTAAAATTGGTAAACAAAATAACCAAAGTAAAAAAGGCAAGATTAAGCATCTTTATGTTGCATTGCATGTGTTCGGATCTGACGTTAATCTGAACACGAGAAAAATGGGATGTTTCATACTCAAAGTGATGAAACGTGCCACTTTTCTTAGTCATCGTCACCCTTGATCATGCATGATAGGGTGGTGGTTATTTTTGTCTCATTTGTGCACTCATTAAGCTTGTACAAACTTGGATCTCTAGCCATCATGCATTGAAAATGCTTGGTTGATGGTTCGAAGGCCAAGAGTTACCCTCCTTTGAGTTTATGAGATGACAAGGAGGGTAGCAGTACATACATTCCTTGAAAATACATTGCTTTGCCTCTGCTTGCTCTCTGTTGCAGCAAAAGAGAAAGTCCAGGAAAGGGGTGGCCAACCGGCCAGTTGTAGTAGCCGACAGCCACTTTTTGTAGCCGACCAACCACCAGTGAATTTTTGCACAAATGTGCTCCTGAGTTGGAGCAGAGGCATTCTGGGAGTTGGTACAATTTTCAGTGATCAAACGGGTGCAATCAGAGGCATCCGATGGCAAGGCAATGGCATTTTCGAGTGGAGCAACCGAGCATGCATGCGTCCCTCGCCCTCGAGGCCATTTAGTCACTTTTGTTAGCTTAGAATAAGTTAGCTATTTCATTCATACAAGTGTTGTAATTAATTAGCTTAATTTGTTTTGTAATATTTTAGCTAGCTTAGAATAGTTAGTTAATTTATTTCAATTGTTGTAATAATTAGCTTAGAATAGTTAATTAGTTTTGGTTTGTAATAATTAGTCTAATTAGTTTAATTAGTTAGCATTAATTAGCATAGCTAGTTAGCTTATTCATTCGGACCCTCCTTCGAGAGGGCATAATGTTGTAATAAGTGTGCATGTGTGTGTGCATGTCTTCCAACCCCGCGTCTTTCTCCCTTTTATTTAACTACTTTCGATGGTTAGTTTAGGGTCATGTTTCGATTAGCATACCTTATGCTTGCATGTTTGCATCCATTTATTTGTCTTGCATGCACCAAGGCTCGGCGCATCATTCAAACTGCATTGCAAATTCAATACTCATTCGAATGTGTTGAATCGAATGTTGTTCAAATCGATTCATATGCCATATTAGTAGCCGAGCCTATTAATTTCATATTGCAGGCGTTGCATTAGACACTTAACATAGTTAGGATCATGCATTTTTCTAACTAGTTTCTGTTTTGGCTTGGAGTACTCTGTAAGCTTTATGCTTTAGCATGCTTGTATGAGTGTGTTTGTCATATTGCCATGTTTCGCATGCTTGCCATGAGGTTATGTGCTTAAATGCTAAACTGCATGACTGCCTGTGGATGAAGGCTTCGTTGTTTGAATTGGAACAATTCAACGAATGTGAGTTTTAAGCCTAGTTTTGCGAAGTGGCAAAATCATGTTTTAAGCCCACTTGAGGTGGCAAATCCACATCCCTAAGCCCACTTGAGGGTGGCAAATTCAAACCATTTTTTATAACAAACATGAGTTGAATTCGTTCCAATTCTTGCAATTTTAGTCTATACTTGCTTGTGTATGCGTCATATAGTAAAGTTCGCTAATAATTGGAATAAGAACATATGAGATTTATAAAACAACATATCATGATTAGTAGAGGCCGATCCTTTTATCGGGCAAGCGGGGGTGCTCATTTCAAGACCTTTCCCTCTCGTACCCAAGTTCCCAAGCCGAGGCAACTTTGGTGATGACAGACACGTGGCCCTAGGCACGAGTCAGGGTTTCCTAAATTTCTCCAAAAAAAAAATATTTAGGTGGCGACTCTGTAATCTGGCAAAGCGGTCCAGTTTTGGCATTATTTGATTTTAAACTGATTTTCCAAAATGATTTGCCGGATTGGACTCTTTGGTGTTTATCAGTTTCACATTGCACTTGTGAGGCTTGATTCAGAACCGTGACGGGAGTTCGAACTGTATGACCAATTAGAGCTCTCTGAAAAGGGGGACACGAAAAAGTCGAGCTACAGTTTCTGGCGACTTTGCTAGGGAATTAGAGAACTTGACATGAACTCATGATATGTTGTTTTATTTACACTTGTGTGTTTCTTTGCATTGCATTTGCATCGGTGCGCCTAAGTCACAGTGTTTGCCATCTCCTATTCCTGAGCCGTTTACTGGATGCTTGCTTGGAAAAGCTTGCCAAAAGGCTGGCCGGTTACGGGCTCTAGCATGATGGGAACACAAACCTTGGATCTAGACTACCGCTGTACCATTTGATCCTCCTTTCACTTCTCGGTGTTAGAAGCGAGAGGTATATTAGGCGGTCTTGCCGAGGTACCCTTTTTGACTAATCGACCTAGTTGCATATCAAAAGCCTTAGAGACTGTTCCAAACAAGGATAGGTTGCTCATCCGAATGTAGGTTTGTTTGAAACCGCTTGTTTGTGTAGTGAACCCATAGTTCCTGGCGAATTTAGGACAGGGTAACCCTACCCCATCATAGGGGTGTTTTGGCTCCACTTGCTTGATACATGCTTTTAGAGTGAAACTCTCCAAGAATGTATGTATCAATTGCAAGTCTGGGTATCCGTTTGAGGGTATCAGATTTGGGACAGAAATTAGTGTTTGAGCACAGTTCTCCAGCTTGTGATTACAACTATGTGTTGTTTCTGTCTAAGCCAAGGTGCTGTGCGGTTTCTAATTTTTGTTTATTTTCACTTTATTTTGTTTTGCAAGGTAGTCTTTCACGATTGCTTCAGACGAGGCAGTTACCCCCTAAGCACTCTGGACCAAAGTAAGGCGGCTTTATCGATCTGGGGATCTTATGAGAGGACAACCAGTGCTTGCTTCACTACCCCCAGTTACAAGACGGAGGAGAGTCCAGCATAATTCACCAGTTCAGCAGTTACCTTCATTCAGTGAAGTCCAGTTTTCTGCTTCTACATCAGAAAGAGAGCATACGCCAGTAAATCAGCATCCTTTAGTCAATATGGAGGACATGCTCCGCCAACTCCAACAGACCATTGAGGCAATGCAGCTAGACACTGCTCGCCAAGCAAAAATTGCAGCCCAACAGGCTGAGTTGATCTCTAGGCTTCAACAGCAACAATAACCGCAACAAGCAGCAGCTTCTGCTTCACATCCACCCCCAGTCAGGGTTCCAATACCCGGGGTTATTACTACTGTCTAGGAAAATGCGGACATTTCGGCAGAGCCAGTTCCACCCAACACTTCCAAAGCACCGGTCTACCCAACAAAGGCATCCTTTGAGTTTGAGGTCGACCCTACTGCTCTGAAAGTGAGCAATCTTGAGAATCTTTTTAAATGAGCTCAGGGTGTCAACTCGATCCCAGATATAGAGGACGATTATACAGATTCGGTGGTGACATTGCCAGATAGATTTAAAATGCCACACATAGACCACTTTAACAGCTCGGGTGATCCCATGGTCCACTTGCTTCTATTTTCAGACATTTTGCGGCCATTGGGCCTATCCAGACTGTAGAAGTTATCCCTCTTTGGCCGGACCCTGTCAAGTATCGCGGCCATCTGGTATGCTAAACTTGAGGATTCTGTAAAGAGGAATTGGAAGGAAATTGCTGAGGCCTTCGTTCTGCAGTACTCATACAACACACAAATCGAGGTCACAACTCGTGATCTCGAAACAACCCACCAAGAGCCAAAGGAGGGATTCTCCAATTTTGTAACTCGGTGGAGGGCCAAAGCCTCCATGATGACCACCCGACCTACTAAGAAGGACCAGATCCGAATGGTGGTCCGTAACCTGCAACCGAGGCTGCTGTAGAAAATGATAGTCTTACCCCTATCAACATTTGTCGACCTCCATGAAATAGGGGTGCAAATAGAGGATGCAATGAAGCAGGGTCTAATTGACCACGAGAAAGAGCAGCCCAAGAGGGCTTTCACACGCAGTTTGAATGCGGCTACCAGCAATAGTGCAATTGCAAGGCCTTCAGATGTGGGCATGGTCACCACCACACCTAAAACCGCTAACCCCTTTGCCGGCACAACCAATATACCCCCCCAAACTTCCAGCCATCAGGCCTGAGGCCAAAAGGTTTTCACCCCACTCTACATGTCTCTGTCAGCAGCCTTGAGGGCCCTAATCAGAAAAGGGCATTTGAAACCATTAGAACAACGCCCCTTGCCCGATTCACTCCCTCCTAAACGTAACCCAGCTAAGTACTACGCCTTCCGCCAATAGTACAGTCATGATACCGACCAGTGCTTTAGACTTCATCATGAGATTCAAGATCTCATAGACAACAAAGTGATAGTGCCTTCTGAAAAGCCATACGTCACTACAAATCCTCTTCCACCACATAACCAAGCCCCTCCACCTAGGCAAATAAACCTTATCAAAACACTGGTTGTCCCTTACAACCCCAGCATATACATCACTCCATCCCACCTACCTAAGCCGGTGTTGTTCATCCCAGAAAGCACAAATCTATGCATGATGAACGCGTCCATATCCCAAACCAAACCTATGGTGGTGACCGTGGTAGATGAAGGCGGGGTGGCCTTGTTGGAGGATGGGAATGTCAGTGCAGCGCTCGAGGGCCCTATGGATTTATCAGGGAGGAGTACAACCCGTGTCATTACATTGTGCCAACCAATCAGGACAAACCAAAGTTGGAACTGCTAATAGGAATGGAGGTAAGTATAGTCCAGGAGGATGGACCGAGCCAGGGATTGGATCACTTAGCTGACCTTGAGGAGGACATCAACAATCTGTAATTCTTCGATAAGCAAGATTTGGAGGATGTGCACATTAACTGGTTTGACTTGAACGGATCAGCGGATATTTCGGGGTGGCTTAATGATGAGTCGGATGTGGACGAGGGATCTCAACCAAAACTGGAACAGCTGGAAGTAGGAACTGCTGCAAGGGCCGGAATGGCCAAGGACAAGGGGAAGTTGCCGGAGAGCGCCGGTAGTAAGAATTTCGCTTGGGAAATGGGCATCATAAGCACTGTGGACGTTGAACAAAAACCCGCACTAAGGCGGTTTGAACAAGAAAGGGGCGAGATTATTCAAGAAGCTGGAAAAGCCAAGGACCCTATGAGAAATGACTGTGATGTCAGAGTTATTACAACGGAACCAGACAATTGTCTGTTGGTTTTCGAAGGAGTCTGGTGGGAAGATGACGATCTACATCTTACCCACACAGGCAAGGATTGGGGCTAAAACCTGCCAGATGACACCTGGTATTCTGAAGAAGTGGATCACATTACTAGGAGCGGGCAGTACTTCAAGCCCCCGCACTTAGACCAACCAGAAGCGTCCAGAAAGGATAGAGAGGCAGAAAAATAGAAGGATAAACAGTTGGAGGAAGAAGCTGTACAAAAGAAGCTAAAGAAGATCCAAGAAGACATATCCATCTGGGGTTTGCTCATGGCTTCACGGGTACACAGGCAAGTCGTCCTATCAGCAATGGATAAGGCCAAACTGTCCATCGAAATAACTCCCAAACAACTAGTGGAACTTGTCTTCCCGGGAGAAGGCTCGCCAACCTTGACCTTCTCAGATAAGGAATTGCCGCTTGAGGGCTCTACGCATAACAAACCACTGTACATCTCGGTTAAGTGCATAGAGAAGTGGGTACCGGTTGTGTTGGTGGACACTAGGTCCGCAATCAATGTGTGTTCGTCTCGCATAACCTATGCTATTGGCTTGAAGTTAGCGGACTTTGTACCAACGGCCCAGGTGATCCAGGCTTATGACAACACAAATTAAGAGGAGATGGGGAAAGTTCAGATCGAAACGCAGGTTGGCCCGGTGCAACAGGATATTGAGTTTCATGTCCTAGATGTTCCAGCCACCTTTAACTTACTCCTTGGACGGTCGTGGCTACACCAAGTAAAAGTTGTCTCTTCCACCCTTCATCAGATGCTAAAGTACCCCCTTAGAAAAGAGGTAGCCATTGTGTTTGGAAACTCATCAATCCATCCTCCGCCAGAGGTCACCACGCCAGTACTAAAAATTGTGCATGGTGATGAAGATGTTTCCCTATCCGGATTTACCTTAGCTGAGGCCCAGGTGGTGCAAGATATTTTGACTGTTGATAAGGGTTTGAACGTTAGTGCTCAGTCTGTCTACCTCATAAACAAGCTACAACATGTACCCGGGATAGGACTAGGAAAGAGTGGTCGGAAGGGCGTTGCTACATTGGCCGAAGTGCCACACAACCCTCATACCTTTGGTTTAGGTTACATGCCTACCAAAGAGGATTGGGTAAGAAAGGGAAAGGAAATGGCAGGAAGAGCCAAGGCAAGGCAAAGTGGGGAGCACTATGAGCTAGTGCAAAGACCAATTCAAGGAACCCTGAACGGCCGCTTTGTCCGTGAGGGGGAAGACCTCCCATTTTGCGGCTTTCCTAAGCCATGGTTGAACTCTGAGAAGCGTCGTTTGCTCGGCTTTGAGATTTTCTTTAACCTACAACTGCAAGAGGATGAAGCCATAAAAGAACAGACTGACTTAACTCCTGAGGCAGAATAGAGTATAGAGGATGAGTCCAACGGCAATGAATTTGAGATAGAAGTAGCGATGGCTTGTCTCCTTTCGGATCCTCAGACCAAATCAGAGAGCTTGGGGGATGACTTCATCGTTTCCATGATTAGGGCGAACCCAGGTGTGGACCCTTCTACCGGTATTCTGGATGCATCTAACATACCCTCTCCTGCTTGGCAGCTACAGGAGGGCTTTTTGTCCGGCAATTCTGAATCAAGTAGTGAGTCAGAATCTGATTCCACAGAGTCTGTGGAGTGGGAATCAGATTCCTGTTCTTCTGAGTCGGAGTCCGGTATTCCTGGGGTTAGTAACCCGGATGCAATTGTTTTGTCCAGGTCATCTTTTTTCTTTTCTTTTGAGTCTATTGTGACCGAGGAATTGGACGAGCTAGAAGCTTTGAATAAGAATGGTACCACTATTGTTTCTGAGTACTTCTCTATGCCACTTGTGTATTGCATTGATCATGACTTTCAAAATTTTGATGAAAATGACGAGGAAGGAATTCCTCTAGTTTCAAAACATTTGATTGATCGAGAGGAGGAGAGGTTCGTAAAACCCCTTGTTGATGAAATCATTTCAATTAACATGGGTATTGAGAAGGATCAACGTCTGGTCCAGATTGAGTCCACGTTGTCTTCGAAGGAACACGAGCGCTTAGTCGCTTTATTAAAATATTTCAAAAATGTTTTCGCGTGGTCCAACGAAGACATGCTTGGAATCGATCCTGAGATTGTACAACACCGGATCCCTCTTGACCCTGAGGCCCGACCCGTCAAGCAGAAGCTTCGGAGAATACGCCCGAATTGGGCTTTGAAAATTAAGGAAGAGGTCACCAAGCAGATAGACGGAGGGTTTTTGCTAGTATCTGAGTATCCAACTTGGTTGGCCAACATTGTTCTGGTGCCGAAGAAAGATGGCAAGATTTGGGTATGTGTGGATTTCAGAGATCTGAACAAAGCTAGTTCGAAGGACGACTTTCCTCTATCGCACATCAACGAATTGGTGGACTTCACCACAGGCCATGCACTGCTTTCCTTCATGGACGAATTTTTCAAGTATAACCAAATCTTGATGGCACCCGAAGTTAGAGAGAAGTTTGCCTTTACCACGCCATGGGGAACCTACTGCTATAGCGTGATGCCGTTCGGTTTGAAAAATGATGGGGCTACTTATCAACGGGCTACAACCACTATCTTACATGATATGATCCACAAAGAGGTCGAGGTATACGTGGACGACATGATTGTCAAGTCCAAGGAAAGAGAAGGCCACTACACCGCCTTGGAGAAATTCTTTCAACAGATTAGAGAATATCAGTTGAGGCTAAATCCACAGAAATGCACTTTTGGTGTCACAGAAGGGAAAATGTTGGGGTTCTTGATTACACAGAGGGACATCGAGGTTGATCCTTCCAAAATCAAGGCCATCCTAGAAATGCCACCACCAAGGACTGAAAAGGAGGTGCGAGGCTTTCTGGGTAAAGTGCAATTCATAAGACGGTTTATTACAAAATTAACCTTGACTTGTGAACCACCATTTGGTCTCCTGAAGAACGGAAATAAATTCCAATAGGATGACCGATGCTAGGTTGCTTTTGAGAAGATCAAACAGTACCTTCAGAACCCGCCCATGTTGTCGCTGCCTAAGATGGGGAAGCCACTGATTTTGTATTTGTCAGTAACCGACACGACAATGGGTTGCATGCTTGTGCAGGAATCTGAAGATAGAGTGGAGAAAGCCATCTATTACCTGAGCAAGAAGATGCTTGAATATGAGACCCGCTACACGCCGTTGGAAAAGGCTTTCTTAGCTTTGGTATGGGCCACCAGGAAGTTGAGGCACTACCTGTTAGCTCACTCTGTCATTCTGGTTTCGAGATTAGATCCCATCAAATATCTCTTCGAGAAACCAGCACTTACGGGTAGGCTAGCCCGTTGGTTTCTCCTTCTCTCTGAATTCGATTTGAAATACGTGACTCGCAAGTCTGTCAAAGAGAGAGCTGTAGCGGAATTTTTGGCAGAGCACCCGGTGGAAGGAGACGAGGCAGTAGAGTACTTATTTCCTGATGAAGCCATTTTGCAAGTTGAGGAAGAAACTTAGACGATGTATTTTGACGAAGCGTCTAATCAGTATAGTTATGGGATAGGGGTGTTGCTGATAGCACCCAACAAATCCCATGTACCTTTAGCCTTCAAACTCCGGTTCAAGGTATCAAATAACGAAGCAGAATACAAAGCATGTATCGTTGGGCTAGAAGCTGCCCTGGAACTAGGGGCAAAAAGGTTGGACATCGTTGGGGACTCGAACCTGGTTGTATCTCAAGCAAAAGGAGATTGGAAAGTTAAAGAAGAAATAATGAAAATTTAATACCAAACCCTAGACGTCCTAATTCATAGGTTTGAGAAGCTAACCTTCACCCATCTTCTGAGATAGAACAACAGGTTTGCTGACGCTTTATCAACTCTGTCTTCCATGATAAAAATCCATTTTGGAGTCCAGATGCGTCCGATCATTATTGAACAGAGATATGTGCCGGCCTATGAGTTGATCGCCGTAATAGATGATGTACAAGATCAAAACCCCTGGTACTATGATGTCTGGAACTTCTTGAAAAATGAGGCTTATCTGCCAGGGGAAAATGCCAAAGATAAAAGGCAATACAGCGAATGGCTGCTCAGTTTATCATCTGCGGGGGTAAGTTGTACAAATGAGGCCATTTGGGAATGCACAAGCTGTGTGTTGATGCAGAAGAGTCAAAGCGACTAATGGAGGCCATCCATGAGAGAGAGTGTGGAGCACACATGAGCGGAGTAATGCTAGCCCAGAAGATTATCAGGCAGGGTTATTACTGGTCAACCATAGAGGAGGATTGCATCGGTTTTGTTCGACGATGCCACAAATGCCAAATTCATGCAAATCGCATGAATATCCTGTTGTCGATGGTGTACAACATGACTTCACCATGGCCGTTTTTAGTCTGGGGAATTAATGTTATTGGGGTAGTTATGCCAAAATGCTTGAATAGGCATGAGCATATCCTGGTGACAATAGACTATTTTACAAAGTGGGTAGAAGCCCAATCCTATGTGGTGCTGAAAGCGTCGCACGTAGCCAAGTTCATCAGGAATAATATCATCTGTCGTTATGGGGTCCCGAATGAGATCATCTCAGACAATGGTTTCCACTTTAAGAAAGAAGTGATCGACTTGTTAGAGAAATACAATGTGGCTTTTCATAAGCAGAGTAGGTTTGAGGAACTAATGTTGTTTGACGAGAGAAGGCTGAAAGCACTGTACCATGTCCAAGGTTATCAACAAAGAATTGCCAGGGCTTTTAACAAGAAAGTTAAGTCTCAGAATGTTAAAGAAGAGGATTTGGTTCTCAAAAACAACCGACCTCCCATCCACGACCCTTGGGGCAAGTTCAAACCTAATTGGACTGGTCCTTACATCATCAAGTCTATCTGGTTGGGTGGAGCTGTCATTCTTGTGGATCTGGATGGCCCCAAATTCTCCCAACCAATCAACATGGACAAGTTGAAGAAATATTACCCCTGAGAGGCTCGCTAGGCCGAAAACCCGAAAGGGCGACCTAGGCAAAAGTTAGAGCACAAAAAAATTGGAAATAAGGAAAACTGAGCTCGCAAGGTTGAAAACCCAAAAAGGGCAGCCTTGGCAAAAGTTAGAGCGCAAAAGGAGAGTATTAATACCCGAGTGAACTCGACCCGAACTACGTAAGACTTGATTCTCATCTTTGGGATACGTAGGCAACTTCGTTCTGAAGTCCAGCCATAAAAACCTCCAAATTAACTGTGTCCATGAGATTGTTCGGGTCTATATCCAAGAATTCGGCTGGGATCTTTACTGTGAGAGTTGGTTACAGTACAATGTAGTGTTATTCAGACAAGGGGCAACTTTCTATTTGCTGGATTTGGGATTGTACATCTCAAGGATAGGTTCCAAGTGTGTCCAGTTGTGATCCTTAATGAAAATGGTTTTGAAAAATTTTAATAAAAGTTGATTTTTTTTCAATTAATCTTTTTACAACTTAGACCATTTTCGGACCAAAAGGAAAATTTTTAGTACCCACAACTACAATTTCATTGATTTCGATACAAAGTTCTCTAACTCTCGATGCAAATCAAAGTTGTTTTTTATTACATTCAAAAGGAAAACTTGAAAGTACAGATTAAAGCAATAAACTTGGGGCATTGATGAGTCGGGTGTTCCTGCGTTCCCTCCCAGAGCTTGTGGAAGCTTTAGATGCTAAAGTAGACCCGGTTCGCGCTTCATCCCCGAGCCAAGCTATGCATTCGCCAGAAAGGGCGCAACTGAAATTGGGAGCGGAAGCCAGAAGTTCTCTTGTCCTCCATGCAGTGGAATATCGAGCTAGTTGTGAACCCCGAATGGGAAATGAAGCGGGGCACTCTATCCCCTCTTCTGGGTAAATCTGGTCGTGTCCAAACTAACGCTTGAACTAGAATGGAAAATAGAAGACATAGTGTGTCAAGCCAATCAACTGAATGCCGAGTTGTCGGGCCATGTCGTAGCTCATCTCAGGCAGATCAAACCAGGGACAACGCCAAGCAATGTCAACAGCGGACCTGTTGCACATCCAGTGGCACCACCACCCCTCATTTGGGAAATCAACTAGCTGTTGGCGAAAGAAATGGCCACGTGTTGAGTATGCAGGGCAAGAGTCCACTACCTTCAACCTGTCCATAAACCATATCTGGGGAGGGATGAAAAATAATAGAGATTAAAGAATAGAGAGGTGTACGTGGAGAGGAAAAGTTAGAAAAGGTTTTAAGAGAAAAACAGAGCCTGAGTGCCGAGTGATGTGAGAAACACAAGTAAGGTGGGGTGGGAAACACTACCTGCAAAAGTATTGGACTTCCTACGAACTTGATTATCTCTCACCGGTGGAAAGCATCCAAACCTATCAAAGTCTCGACTAATGTCAAGCCAATGCATCTCTTGCCCTCTTTCAAGCCTTGGGCCACTGCAATCAAACGAATGCTAGACCCTCTGAAACCAAGGGCAAGAAGAAAATGCACAAACAGAGAGCATGCTGTCGAAAATTTTGCCAGAAACGGTCACCGTGGTTGCCGGCGTCAAAAAATTGATGAATGAGGCTGGGAATGTCCAGCTCTCCGTTGTGAACTAAAGATCGGGCATCGTGTAAAGTGAACCCGTACATCCTTCCTAAAACCCGAATGTGACCAAAACATGACTGGGTTAGGATTTCCTCGTCATGCCGGGATTCCATCAAAACTTGGAATTCTTCGATTGTAGGGCATATCTCTTTTCCTCCAAAGCTGAAAACATGTGTAACCGGGTTCCAACATCTTACCACGACGTGGAGGAACGGAAAACACAGTGGGGTAAGACTTAGCAGGAATAGTGCATTTATCTCGAAACCCTAGAAATTCACTTTTTCCAAGCCATCTAAAGTTGCAATCCAAGTTGAGAGTCTTTCAGCGAAGAATGGCTCCATTTATGGAAAAAACATAGCTGGAATGAAGAAACTACGAAGTGCCAAACTTTTGTAGAAGATAAGGCACTGAGTGGAAGACAGGTGGCAGCAATCTGGAGACCCCCTACATCAATGGCCAACCGGCCACTTTTTGTGGCCGACAGTCATCACTAAGTGGCTAACAGCCCCTGTTTGTGCCCAGCAGAATTCTTTTGGCCTTCTTGTGTGTTGAGAATGCTAAGAACCTATGTTTTATTTTGCTCTTGATGTTTTCTGTTATCCTATTTTAGTAGTTTTGTTGAGTCGCTCTCAAGTTGTTTCAATTTGTTTATCGAGTTGTTTCACTTTGTTTATCAAGATGTTGTATTGCTTATGGAGTTGTATTTGTTTTGTTTTGACTATCGAGCTGTTGCATTGTTCATTGAGTTGTTTTATTTTGTTTGTTATGTATTGGTTGGTTCATTACCTGATTAAGCGAATGCCAATACACTACACATAGTTCAAAATCTCATTGCTCTTATTTTTATGATGTGTAGTGCAATGCGAAGCTCAGAATATAAAACGCAACATGTTTTCATCAAAAAGATGTTTTCATTCCAATCATGGTTTGTTTTTACAAAGAGTACAAGTTTTTAAAGAAAATAAAACTGTCTAAAGATGTACAATGTGCTAACACTATTGGCAAAAAGAAACAAAGCAAAAACACATGAATCAGCGCCGGCTAGCTCAAGCTCTAGACGCCCTCTTCGTCCTCTCGGCGGAGTGGCCTCTGCAGGGCTATCCCCATCCGCACCACTGTCTAAACCCGATGTAGAACCAAAACCAAAGTCGTCGTCATCCTCTGCATCAAAACCTGGCTCAACCTTATCTCTACTAGCGGAATCTGAGTCAGCATCATCATCTCCGCTCTTGAATAACTCGTTATGCTGATCTCGAGCCTCTTCGGTCTCGTTGGTCTCATCATCATCGCGCATGATTGGCTCTTGACATCTCCCTCAGCCGCGTATCGGAGCCTGTCTCTCTCTCTCTACTGCTAGAGGGGGCGTTAATGGTCCTGCTTCTGTCGCTGCCGGTCCTATCGATAGAGGTGTGACCTAAAAAGGCAGTTTGAATATGTCAGCCATAGTGTGTGTATCAGATGCAAGTATCGTGTGCAGAATGAGTACATGCAGAAGTCAGATATGGTGGGTGAATGCAATGTGCCAGATGTGATCTATACATACAGTGTATCAGTGCAGTGTAGGGAAATGTTCAGTTGAGATTAGCAGAAATATGATGACCGAAATGCAAGAAAATTAAAAAATTACCTGAATACCGTAAGAGCCGAGTATCACCTCCCTCCTCAAGATCATGCCCTCAAATGAGGCCAACATCTCGAGTAACCCCTCGACGTACCTTGTGAAGGGCTGCAAATGCAAGTTGGAATGATCAGTATCTGGAATGAATGAATGTATGAGTATCTGAGCGAGAATGGAAAAAATGAAAGCTCTAGTACATACTGGAGGTGAATCAAGTGTCCTGACATATCGGTGACCAAGAAACGGAGGCTCAATCGGAATCTGATAAGGCTCTCCAGAGTACCACCAACCTGTCATCTCGGTCAGAAGCTCTGGCCATCCAAAACTCTGCCTAGTAGGGGGCATCCCCCTAGCCCTGCCCCTCGGTGCTCGGGCCCTGCTCGTCGAAGGGGCACCAGCTGCCCTCCTTGTATGAGCACAAATACCTATCAAGGGAGGCATGAGGTGCATCTGGGTGTAAGTCCTATAGTCCCCCTCCTCAAGGAAAATGTCTGCATCCACACCTCACAAAAAGTCAATGACCTCCTGAGATGAGAGACTCCATATAGCTCGCATGGATGGCCGAGGTGGTATGGGAACCAACTGTAATGGCACACCTAGCATCTGGCACAGGAAGCGCTCACCTAGGAACCAGGCTCGGTGTACTGGTTCCTCAAGCACGAGCCGATAGCGAGAAGCTCCCCAAGCGCCGGCAAACTGATATGTGACACCCTCTAGCATCGTCGCCCAGGGCTGCCACCTGATTTGCAGACAGCAAGTGCATAGATTGATTAGTTGCCATTACATATGCGATATGAATTGGAGCTGAAAGCAGAAAGAATTGTGAGTTTTGAGTTACCTCTATTGCCCTCACTGTATCGAAATACTGGCAAAAAAATGAAAGGGTGTCTCGAGTCCTCGGCTGACATCTCCTGTCATACCGGTGAGAGTATGGCACCCCAAGAGGCATCTCGACCTCCGGATCTAGGGCAAGTGTCGGAAAATAGGCATACACCCATAGCTGGTTAGCCAAGGACCTAGGAACCAGGAACCAGGCTCGGCCTACTGGTTCCTCAAGCATGAGCCGATAGGGAGAAGCGCCCCAAGCACTGGCGAACTGATATTTGACACCCTCTAGCATCGTCGCCCAGGGCTGCCACATGATTTGCAGACAACAAGTGCGTAGATTAATTAGTTGCCATTAGATATACGATATGAATTGGAGCTGAAAGAAGAAAGAACTATGAGTTTTGAGTTACCTCTACTACCCTCACTGTATCGAAATACTGGCAAAAAAATGAAAGGGTCTCTCGAGTCCTCGGCTGACATCTCCTGTCGTACCGGTGAGAGTATGGCACCCCAAGAGGCATCTCGACCTCTGAATCTGGGGCAAGAGTCAGAAAATAGGCATACACCCATAGTTGTAAAAAGCAAGAGGGCGACAGTGAGTATACAACAGATAAACACAGATAATGCGGAAAGCAAAGTATATGTGCAATGTCTAGAAAACGCAGAATGCAGAGAATACAGAATACAGAGAAAATGCGAAAAGCAAGGTGTGTAGTACAATGTATAGAAAGTCCAAATACAGAGCAAAAATTAGACTATATGTGTACAGTGTACGGTGCGTGCAGTGTACAGAAAGTGCAAAGTAGAAAGCACGACAAATAATGTGAAGCAGAAAAGTAAAACATACCTCCCAAGCTCTCCAATAGCCACCAACTCTGTTCCCGCTCCTGCAGGAGGTCGAGCTCATATAGTAGTATAGGGTAGCGAGGCCAGCACCGCCCCAATCGTAATGCCGGACCTGAGATAAGTCCACCAAGGAGCTCAAAAGGTATAGCCCGACTGTGTTCGCCCTGTCGGTGAATAAGGTAGTGCCAAGGAGGAACATCAAGAAGCCTCGGGCATACTGCTCGATCTCCTCTACAGTTTCTGGAGCTGTCCCTCTAAACTGGTCTGCGAACCAACTGTACGAGACCATCCTTGATCGGAAGATAGGTGGGCATGCCCTCCACAAATAGATCTAAGTGGCCTCCCACTCGCCCATGTCAGTATCATATGGGATCGGCCGGTCTCCTACCTTGCCCGTCAGCATAGCAAAATCATATGGGGTCATCGTCATATCTCCCGCGCTAGAGAAATGGAAAGAGTTAGTGGTATCCCACCATCTCTCTACCAGCGCGCCCAGGAGGGACTTGCTCGCCATAAGGTGCGACTGCCCCATGCAGAACAAACCAAACCCCGCCTTATTGACGATCTGGCGGACACCGTCGGGGAGGTCTATGTACCACTTCCTCGCCGATGTGGACCCATATCCTTGGGTAAAATGAGAGTCTACTTGTGTTTAGAATGAGCACAAGAAATACAATGCATACATATGTTCAGAATGAGCAGATGAAATACAGTGCAAAAGTGCGAGCTGAGATAAGTGAGACTTTGGCTCTCACAACAAGAGATCTGTTGGTGCGCCTCGTGCAAATTCGCTGAAATGACGGACTGTATTGCGCGGTAGTACATGCGCCTCGGGATGGTACCTCTCCGGGTTGAAAGGTCGGACTCTAGGTGGTAATAGTATGTGCTCGGGATCTCCCTCCATCCCTGGAGAACCTCCATTGTGAGGAATGTCATCTGCCATCTAGAAAAAAAGGTGAGAAAGTAGGCGAAAATGAGTAAAATAGGTGGAAAATGCGAAAAGTCAACTCTCCGAGAGAGAAAATGAAAGAAAAAGTCAAAACCCGGGAAAAGGCATCAAACTCAAGACAAACTTGAGGGAAACAAACCTCAAGTGGCGAAAATGGAGAAAAAAGCTCCGAAAACAAATTTCAATCGATTCAAAACGGAGGAAATCGAAAGGTTTTAGCGAATCAACTTCGCGTGGGGCGTTGGAAAACGTGTATAAAGCACGAATCTAGGAAGAAAAAGTGTCTAGGGAGGAAGAGGAAGCAATTTCGGCAATGAATGTGTGAGCAAATGTGATTTGGAAAGGTGTACTTAAAGATCTCTATGCAAAAAGACCAAAATGGCCCGAATTTGCCGCAAGTGGCCGACCGGCCACTTTTTGTGGCTGACGGCCACCTCAAGTGGCCAACAAAATCCTCAACTTGTCGACACTACTTCAGGGTGGCGGACAGGCTTCCAGTGTTCTCCCTATGTATTTTTATGTTGTTTTGTGTCCTTGGCTCCCGAAGAAGTGCAAGAAAAGTTCACTTTTTAGCTCAAAGTGTCTCTGCGAAAGTTTTGAATCATGTCTTCGATGCATGGCCCATCATCAGCCGGCATAAACGAGGTGCATCCTTTTGAAATATATTGTAACTCTTCTGAGAGGTAAATCGGAGGTTGCAACTGAATCGGTTCTATTAAGGCACGTTTTTTTATCGTTGCATAGAATGTGCGTTTCTTTATTCGGTGCTTTGCATCGAACATGCTATTGATGTTGCATTGAATATGCATCGTTGTTATTATGCATAGAATATGCATGTTGCATTGTATTGCATTGTACATGCCCGTACATTCACATAGAAAATGTTTGTACCTGTTGCATCGACCATAGGGTTGCTATTGTTGCATTGGACATGCATTTTGGTGTTGCATAGAATATGCTCCATTTTTCGTTGCGTAGAATATCCTTCTACTTTGTTTCTTCCATATTATGTATAAAACATGCCTCTAACATTATGTTACGGTTATTCGTCTTGCATAGAACATGCATTCTTATTGTATTGTACCTGTTAAGTTTCTTTCTTATGCAGGCACGATACTGTATGTACGGTTCATTCATAGCTGGTGCAACCAGACGATATTGTATGTATGGTTTATTCAGAGGGATTCCAGGTAAAATCATTCCTACCCCTCTTGAACACCTTGTTTTGGTTAAAAGCATTCGAGTTTACCATAGTGTTTACATCGTTCGCTTTGTTTAGAGATATGCGGGCACGTCCCGGTGTTCTCGTTACCCCTTTCTCCTCTCGCGTGCGACGCGTTAGGACGCTTTGTTTAGAGATGCGTGGGTGTGTCCCAGTGTTCTTGTTGCTCTTTCTCTTCTCGCGTGCAACGCGTTAGATGCTTTGTTTAGAGACACGCAAGTGCGTCCCGGTGTTCTTGTTACCTCTTTCTCCTCTCACGTGCGACGTGTTAGGACGCTTTGCTTAGAGACGCGCAGGCGCGTCCCGGTGCTCTCATTATTCTCTCTCCTCTCGCGTGCAATGCATTAGGACGCTTTTGGTTAGAGACATTTGGATACGTTCCGATGTTCTCACCATCTTTTCTCCTCTCGCGTGCGACGCGTTAGGACGCTTCGGTTTGGAACATTCGGGTGTCTCCCCGTAATCACCATCCCTTCTTTCTCCTTCTACGTGCAACGCGTTGGAATCTTGTTTGGTACCTAGGGTGCACCCGACGGTTTTGTTATCCTTTGCCTTTCCTACGTGATGCATTGTTAAGGTTGTATAATTTTCTTACATCCTTTCTGCATGAAATATAGTTTGGCTTGTGCCTTTCGCGTGTGTCGTGTTTACTTACTGCTGTTCATGTTTGAGTTTGTTGTAGTGTTTCTTTACATAACGCTTACACCTAGTTGTTTCGTTACATTCTCATTGCATGGTCATAAGTTATGTTGTTGCATCGTGCATATCATTTGCATCTTGTCCTAGAACTACGCTAGTTTGATTCCTTGCAAAGGGATACATAGGCAGCCTGTAGGTGCAACCGTTCTTTGTTTGGTTGGTTATTTTTTGAGTCTTCGGTCTTGTCAAAAATGGGTCGTCTCTGGGCTTTGACATTCACTCCCGTCATTTCATGACTTCCAAGTTCTGTCAAAGAGGGGCAACTGTAGACACCTTATTTTTTACTAACCTCAAGACTTGGACGTCATTGTTTGTGCACTCGATGATTGTGCTTGTTTTGAGCGCCCGAAACTCTTAGTGGAACGCCTTGTCTTTGAGCCTCTAAACCCATTTTGTTTTGTGCTTGGTTTTGGGCCAAACCTTGTTGCCTTTCGCCTGGAAGGGGGAGGGGCCTTGTAGGCCATTTTTTGTTATTGTCGACCACTTGAAGTCGCCGGTTGGTGACTTAGAGTGGCCGACGGCCATATGTCCCCTTTTTTAGATATTTGTTTACCAGTTGTGCCAGTTGTTGTTCACTAAAGTGCATCTCCATACACGTGTATGGAGGGATGAATACAAGCCTTAATCTTGATTTTCTATATATAGGGGATGCTCTCCCCTATTTGGAGGGGTTAGACATTTTTAGATCAAATTTATCTCTCTCTCTCTCTTTCTCTCTCTCTCTCTCTCTCTCTCTCTCTCTCTCTTCTTGTTTTGTGCCTTAAAGCTTTATTTCTCTACACATTTGTACGTCAAGCCTTAACCAAACTTGACCACCTTGGAGCTGAGGTCCCTTGGAGCCTAGTTTGAGCTTTTGGAAGGAGGTTTGAGCTAGAATTTGTGCCTGTTTTGTGCTATGCTTCAAGAGGTATAAGACTTACGTTGTAAGCTTGGTTCTAATTACTCGATTTGCCAACTTTTTATACTATTTTTGGCTTAGTTTTCAACTACAAAAAACTCTAATTTTTTAGGCTTAACATGATGGTTTGAGGTCATTTTGTGTTAAGGGGTAGTCCACCATTCTTGTTGCTTATTTTTGTGAGCTTTTGCACCGTCTTTTGGCATATTTAAATCAATCTTTTTGGACCTTTAAACCGCTGAAATTCAGAGTTATTTCAGTGGTGGAAAGCATGTTTTCAAGTCCAAAATGGGAGGGGTTAGCCTCCCCTCCTTGTGTCTCACTTGCATGCCTAGTTAGCATCACATGGTAGCATTTTTTTGTAGCCTAACTTAGCTTATTTCTAGCATATGTTTGCCTTTGATTTTGAATGATTTAGCTCTTTTTTGGGCTGCTTTGGTCATATGAGTCTTGTTTTGCATAGTTGTAGTGCAAATGGCTTCACTAGTTTGGCGTTTTAGGCCTTTAAAGATGATTTGCTTGAGATGGTTACATGTTGTAGTGTCTTTTTACATGTAATTTCAATGTATATAGCTCTGTCACATGCTCATTTGTTTCGCTCTTTCATTGCTTTTTTGGAGTTGCTCTTGAGCCTTGTTTGCAAGCTAACATGTGAGCATATTTTTCTAGCATTTTGTACCTTAATCTCAGCATGTTTTAGCCACTGTTTTGACTGGTTTTAACTCTATTTATAGCTGGTTTGGTCATATGAGTCTTGCTTTGTATACTTGTAGTGCAATTGTGCTTAAGGGTTTAGCTTGTGCAATGTTTTGGCCTCTTATTCTAGCTATTTTTGGCTTACTTCAAACATGTTTTAGGACTCCTTTTAGGCTGTTTTAAGACTATTTTGAAGTGTTTATACCTTTTGAGCTTTGTATTGCATGCCTATAATAGTGTAATGGCTTCACTAGTTTCGGGTTTTAAAGCTTAGATACCACTTGTTTGTGTTGGTTGTATGATGTAGTGCAATTGTAACGACCCCAAAATGCATATAGAAAGTTATCCTTATTTAATTAGGGGTTAATGTGTTTTCTATTGGAATTGAAGAACTATTTGTTGGGTTATGCCTTTGAAACCGGAATTGGTGACCTTTACCGAACAATCTGAAATTTTTCCCTCCGCTCGAGCGGAGTAGTTGGCGCTCGAGCGTACTTTTGGGGTTCCCAGCAATTTTGCAGACGGCTTGAGATTCTGAGGGTTGTAAATTTCCGCTCAAGCGTAGAAATGGTCGCTCGAGCGGGAGGCTTTGTTGGTCCGTACGCTCGAGCGCAAGGTTGGGCGCTAGAGCGGGTCTCCAGGTTGAATTTGAATTTCTGAGACACGTGGGTTCATTTTTGACATTTTTATTGGTATGTTTGGAACCTCCTCATTTTATTTTGGGGTCTTGCTTGAGGTGGTAATATGATGGTAAAGTAAGATTGGACCAAAAACTTTAATTAGAATAATTCGTCTACGATCAGCCAGCACTCTTTTGCCTTTTTCTTTCGCCACACTTTGAATTTGGATATGAGGTTAGAACCATTGGAAATCTTATCTCCGGGGCTTCAATTTGACCACAAGAATGACCTAAAACGGAGTCCGGATGGGAGAGTTATGCCTGTTTGAAATTTTGGAATCTGTGCTGAGAGCAGGTACGCTCGAGCGAGAATAAGGACGCTCGAGCGGGTTTCACGAGTACAGCAACTTAAAAACGGGATTTTGAGATCATTTCTTACATTTTTCTTTTCCCCTCTTCTCTCCTCTCTCCCTAGGTCCGAAAACCCTAGGGTTTTGATCCCAAATCCTCACCATTTCTCTAAGTTTTGATCAAGATCTTCCACCAAGGAGTGAGGAAGGCATGACGATCAACATTTTCCACCAATGGAATTCCGAAATTATGGAGGAATCTCACCAAAGCTTGCTTGATTCTTGAGGTATGGAATCTTGGGAGTTAAATTAATGGGTTAAAATGGTGGATTATGAATCCTAGGTGTATAATCACTGGGAAAGATTGGAATAAAGTAATGGGTTAATAAGTTTGATTTTCTTCTTGCAATTTCAATATTTTCTTGAAACCCTAGGTTGATTAATGATGATAACCAATGATTTGGCCCAAATTGAAGGTAGAATAATGAAATTGAGATATTGAATTATATATGTACAAGTTTAATTGGAATTTGGAAATGTTTGAAAATTATGTTTAAAATTTGCAAATGAACTTTGTTATGAACGTTGTAATTCATGCTATAATGTAAAGGAAAACTTGGGAAAATAATCTATCAAGGATATGGAAGACATGAATTCGGTTGTGGAATGTTGAAAGGAGATTCAAGGATTTAATTTGAATTATGTTGAATTGCAAATTGATGTGTAATTTGGTATAAAGAGAATTAAACAAGTTAAGAACGGAATAATTATATGTAACCCGATTTCTATGTGTATTATGACTTGTGTAGGGTCAGCTACAGGGGCGGACCAAGCACCTGAACACTGTGAGTAGTAGTACAAAAATGTACATTTTATCTACTGTTGACAATTATTGTCACTAATGCTATGTTCCTTGTAAGTGTTATACGAACATTTATGACAATTGGAAAACAATGTGAACTTATATGAACATTGGAAGATTCGCGTACGTTGGTATGATTTTGGAATCCTTATGTTCTGTTAATGACGAATATTAGCCATTTGTTATTCATCAGCATGCTATGTTCTTTCTTAAGGAATAAGTGGAACCTATGTTCATCCTTGAAGAATGATATTTGTGTGAATCTAAGATTATGTTACGAAGGGACCCAAGATCGTTTAGAATCTATGATATGAATGTAAAGGTTTACCATCAGTATGCAACCCACATAAGAATATGAATTATTCTATTTTGTTAAGCGCATGATAATGATATGACATAACAAGAAATGCTCTGTTTTCTATTAACTTAATGAATGATTATTCATATATGTAGAAGTATTCACATCATCTTTAGCACAAGGCCTTTACCCAGGGGTAATAATACCGTGGTTCAAATAATTAAGTTACAAGTTTACGTATGTTCTAAGTTTAAGTCTGTTATAAGTTTACGTATGCTATAAGTCAAGAATGTTACAAGTTTATATATGTGACAAGTTCAAATATGTACAAGTTTAAGTAAGGTTACAAGTACAAGTATATACAAGTTTAAATGTGTTACAAGTTTTCAAGTTTAAGTATGTTATAAATTCAAGTATGTTACAAGTATATGCATGTTATAAGTTCAAGTATGTTACAAGTTTAAGTACGTTACAAGCTTAAGTATGTTACAAGTTTAAGTACGATACACGCTTAAGTATGTTACAAGCTACGTTACATGCTTACATATGTACAAGTTCAAGTGTACTATAAGTTCCCAATGTTGAGGAATTTCTTTATGGAACTAACAAGAATGCTTTTTATTGATTTGCCAGCGCTATTAAAAGGCTAAGTATAAGTAAGTATGAATTCTGATTTCTGTTAATGATTCAAGCATAATGCATATGTATGAATTTATTTCCGTTTATGGTATGACATTTATGTATGGTTTGGTCTGTAAGACCTGCTAATTATTGGTATGGAACAAAGTGCTACTTGGAACTAAGTGCTACATTGTGAGCCACCGCTAGAGTCCATGTGAGACACCTCTTGAGTCCATACATATGTGAAAATTATGAGGCTGAAAGCCATTCTGTGAAAGTTATAAGGCTCATGGCCATCTGTATAAGTTGTTATGAAATGAAACAAAGTGCTACACGGAACTAAGTGCTACACGGAACTAAGTGCTACGATGTGAGTCACCTCTAGAATCCGTGTGAGACACCTCTTGGGTTCATATAGATATATATATGTTTCAAGGGCTTTAATTCCGACATGTTTCAAGGGCTTTAATGCCGATATGTTTCAAGGGCTTTAATGCCAATATGTTTTAAGGGCTTAATGCCATTCTGATAAGGGCTGTAATGCCAATCTAATAAGGGCTTATGCCATTCTAATATGAAACAAAGTGCTACACGGAACTAAGTGCTACAATGTGAGTCACCTCTAGAATCCGTGTGAGACACCTCTTGAGTTCATATATCTATATGTTCAAGGGCTGTAATGCCATTCTGATAAGGGCTTTATGCCATTCTGACAAGGGCTTCATGCCTTATGTACAAGGGCTATATGCCACCATGTTTAAGGGCTCCATGCCATATGTTCAAGGGCTATATGCCATCATGTTTAAAAGTTTAATGTTAATGTGTTCAAGGGTTTTAAGCCACTATGTCTCACGATTGGGCCTAAGGCCATTTTGAAATGAAAACAGGAACAGATTAACTGCGTGATCTTTGGATTTAAGTATGCGTTGCTAGATGTTATGTGTAAATCGAGCATTTAAGTACTATTACCCACTGAGTTTGCCTCACTTTATGTTATGTCTGTTTCTGTAGGTAAACAACCAAGTGGTTAATCCTGAGCCATGATGCTCGTTCTTTTTGTCAACCTTTGAGTGCCCAGACCCTAGATGAAGCCACTCATATTTTTGTGAAGTCTTGACAAACTTTTAGCGCTACGCTTTACTTATTGGCCTAAGGTTGAAATGTGTATAATACTTTCTTCCGAAACGTTTTTGATGTATGCCCAATTATAGAGCTGGGCTTGTATATATGTGCGTATATATCCGATATTCAGGTGTATGTTTCAGATTTTATTTGTCTGTTTAAAGTTTGTGATCCTGGCATGATAGTAGTAGCTCAATGGAGTTTGTTTCTATTGTCAAATTTTAATATTTAATGCTTCCGTTCAGGCCCCATATGTTATATATAACAGGTTAAGCGTCCGTTTCTGAAGTGGTCATGCCCAAACTTCTAGGGGCGGGTTTTGGGTGTGACAATAATTTTACACTCCATTTCAGCACTGAAATCTCTGCAATCTTCCTCCATTCTTCACTCTTTCATTTGTTTCGAAAGTGCCTTTGAACCCCTTGCTGGCTTGAATGTAGAATTGAGACCCGCATGCCTAATGGTTTAATTCCTTCGGAAGTTCATTACCAACAACATGAGGCCTCTTTCATGCTCAAGGTACTTGTGAATTAAGCCTACTTTCAATTAGAGGACATTCACCTTTTGGACTAATCAATTAAAGAATGGATTGGTAATCTAAAATTGGTAAACAAAATGAACAAAGTAAAAGAGGCAAGATTAAGCATCTTTATGTTGCATTGCATGTGTTCGGATCGGACGTTAATCCGAACACGAGAAAAATGGGACGTTTCATACTCAAAGTGATGAAACGTGCCACTTTTCTTAGTCACCGTCACACTTGATCAAGCATGACAGGGTGGTGGTTGTTTTGGCTTGTTTGTGCGCTCATTAAGCTTGTACAAACTTGGCTCTCTAGCCATCATACATTGAAAATGCTTGGTTGATGGTTCGAAGGCCAAGAGTTACCCTTCTTTGAGTCTGTGAGATGATAAGGAGGGTAGCAGTACATACATTCCTTGAAAATACATTGTTTTGCCTCTATTTACTCTCTGTTGCAGCAAAAGAAGAAGTCCAGGAAAGGGGTGGCCGACCGACCAGTTTTAGTGGCCGACCGGCTAGTTATAGTAGCCGACAGCCACTTTTTGTAGCCGACCAGCCACCAGTGAATTTTTGCACAAATGTGCTCTTGAGTTGGAGCAGAGGCATTCTGGGAGTTGGTACAATTTTCAGTGATCAAACGGGTGCAAACAGAATGGCATTTTCGGGTGGAGCAACCGAGCATGCACACTCGCCCTCGAGGCCATTTAGTCACTTTTGTTAGCTTAGAACAAGTTAGCTATTTCATTCATATAAGTGTTGTAATTAATTAGCTTAATTCATTCTGTAATATTTTATCTAGCTTAGAATAGTTAGTTAATTTATTTCAATTGTTGTAATAATTAGCTTAGAATAGTTAATTAGTTTTGGTTTGTAATAATTAGTCTAATTAGTTTAATTAGTTAGCATTAATTAGCATAGCTAGTTAGCTTATTCATTCACACCCGCCTTCGAGAGAGCGTAATGTTGTAATAAGTGTGCGTGCGTGTGTGCATGTCTTTCAACCCCGCGTCTTTCTCTCTTTTATTTAACTACTTTCGATGGTCAGTTTAGGGTCATGTTTCGATTAGCATACCTTATGCTCGCATGTTTGCATCCATTCATTTGTCTTGCATGCACCAAGGCTCAGCGCATCATTCAAACTGCATTGCAAATTCAATACTCATTTGAATGTGTTGAATCGCATGTTGTTCAAATCGATTCATATGCCATATTAGTAGCCGAGCCTATTAATTCATAGTGCATGTGTTGCATTAGACACTTAACATAGTTAGGATAATGCATTTTTCTAACTAGTTTCTGTTTTAGCTTGGAGTACTCTGTAAGTTTTATGCTTTAGCATGCTTGGATGAGTGTGTTTTCCATATTGCCATGTTTCGCATGCTTGTCATGAGGCTATGTGTTTAAATGCTAAACTACATGACTGCCTATGGATAAAGGCTTTGTTGTTTGAATTGGAATAATTCAACGAATGTGAGTTTTAAGCCCACTTTGTGAAGTGGCGAAATCATGTTTTAAGCCCACTTGAGGTGGCAAATCCGCATCCATAAGCCCACTTGACGGTGGCAAATTCACACCATTTTCGAAAACAAACATGAGTTGAATTCATTCCAATTCTTGCGATTTTAGTCTATACTTGCTTGTGTATGCGTCACATAGTAAAGTTAGCTAATAATTGGAATAAGAACACATGAGGTTTATAAAACAACATATCATGATTAGTAGAGGCCGATCCTTTGATTGGGGAAGCGGGGGTGCTCATTTCAGGACTTTCCCCTCTCGTACCCAAGTTTCCAAACCGAGGCAACTTTGGTGATGACGGACACGTGGCCTTAGGCACGAGTCAGGGTTTCTTAAATTTCTCCAAAAACAAAATATTTAGGTGGCGACTCTGTAACCTGGCAAAGCAGTACAGTTTTCGCATTATTTCATTTAAAATCGATTTTCCAAAATGATTTGCTGGATTGGACTCTTTCGTGTTTTTTAGTTTCACATTGCACTTGTGAGGCTAGATTCAGAACCGCGACGGGAGTCCGAACTGTAGGACCAATTCAAGCTCTCTGAAAAGGGGGACGCAAAAAAGTCGAGCTACATTGGGGTTCAAGTGCATCCATCATGCACAAGTCTGTGCTTTCTAGAATGAACACCTCAGGCTTGGGTAAATGGGCCGGGGTGACATATATACTGGGGTTGAAGGTAGGAGGTGATGTATGGATGAGGTTAAGGTGGGGAGGAGGTACTTGGTTGTGGATGGGAAGTGGGTTGGTGGTAACATTGTATTCTTGGGGTAAAGCTATTGTTTGGTTGTCGATGAGATTCTAAACCTTATGACGAAGGTGATAGCAACGATCGATGCCATAACTGTGCTGCTAATAGTACGCACAGTATTTGGTGGGGTTATGTCAAGCAGGAAGTGGGTCCGGAAGAGGCTAAGGATAGAGGGGTTTGAGATACCCTCTTTCTATCAGGACTTTTAGTGCGCTGGTTAGGCTCATATGAAGGGGGGTGAAAGTTTTGCCTTGACCTCGGGTTGGGCTGACTATTTGTGGGCTAGTACTGGCAAAGAGATTGGCAGTTTTGGGCTTGGTGGCAACGGTATTGATTTCAGTGGGTTTAGGAATAGTGCTACTGCTAGCATTGGTACTCCTAGAAAACACCCTCCTTGTTGGTTTGCTTGTTCTGGGAATAATCCCTTTGTTAAATGCGCTCTCAATTTGAATCCCTAATTGATGCAAAATTTTTAAAGTGAACAGTGGAGCAACTATTAACTTTTGTAACATATCGGGCTCAAGGTTCTTCACCACTATCCGCACTTGGTCCCTCTTAGAAGGTCGATCTGTCATTTGTGCTGCCTTTGCTCTCCACCGTGTAACAAATTTCATAAAAGGTTCTTTAGGATTTTGGTTGGTTTCTTCAAGCTCTTGGGTGGTCATTTCAATTTGGGTATTGTAAGAATACTGATTGACAAACGCCTCAACGAAATCTTCCCGGTTCGGCTTCATTTTATCCTCCAACTTGGCGTACCAAATGGCTACTATACCCGATAGGGTTCTTCCATATAGAGAGAGTTTCTAAGGTTTAGTCAGACCCATCAGTTTCAGGACATCCAAGAAAAGCCAAATATGTACCGTAGGATCTCCAGACCTGTTGAAACAGTCAATGTGTGGCATTTTGAATCTGTCTAAGAGCCTTACAGCAGCCTCGGTGTACCCATCCTCAATGTCGAAAATGGAGTTAATTCCCTCTGCCTTTTGAAAATGCTTCTCGAGGTTAGTAATTTTTAATAAGGTCGAGTCAAGATCATTAATATCAATAGGAAAAAGCCCCTCATTAGGCTGCACCAGGGATCTGAAAACTCGAGCTTGAGCCAACCCTTCTCGAGGATCTAGACCTTGCACATCTCCAACTGGCGGAGGTGGATCAAAGTTCGGCTGGGGGCCAGGGACTGGATGTGTAGTAGATGCCCCAAATGAGCGTTGCATTTTAACAATGGTCTCATCCTACATGGAAATTCCCTAGTTTAGGGCCTTTATCATGACCACAACTTATTCTGGACTCTGGGTCATCACGGGCCTGCTAAGTTGGCAATTGGGGAAATTGATAGGTGTAACCTGAGAGCTGACTAACAAGGATTTCGACCCGATTTATATTTGATGTATCTGAACTGGATTAGTCTAGACGATTTCGATTGGATTAGGCTTTTTTAGAATGGGTCTTTTAGCATTGGATGGATCTTTTCTAAGCTGGCCTTTTGGGATCAGGTGGATTGGACCTTTGCTGAGTGGGTTCTTTCTAGGATTGGATGGACCGTGATGGGTTAAGGCTTTTCCAGGTCGGATTGGGCTTGGCCTTTTCTAAGTTAGGTACTGCTCTTTCTTTGCCTCAAATAAACCTAGCATTAAAAACAAATGCCCCATCAGATTAGGATACCGGGTATGCTAGTCAAAGCAAAGCAAGGTACAATTTGGCCCTGGTTCTGGTCTTGCTAAAAATTCACCCATATCAAACACAACCGCCTAGATTTTGACCTAAATTCTGATTCTGATATGACCCTCAAGTTTGAAAGGAAACTCCTCAAGATTAAGACTCTCCAAGGATTGCATCACACATTGCGAAAGATTTCACATTTCGCACAAAAGCATTCAAAACACCCCTATGAGAGGTTAGGGTTTCTTTGTCCTAGATTTGGAGTGATCTACAGCTTTGCTATTCAAACAAATGGTATCACAACGTCCTTAAAAGTGGGAGAGCATCATGTCCTAAGTTAGAACAGTCAAGTCACCATGGCTTCACTATATGCAGCTAGGTCGATTGGTCAAAAAGGGATACCTCTGCAAGATAACCAAATATACCTCTCACACCTAACACCGAGAAGTGAAAGAAAGATCAAGCAGTACAGCGGTAATCCAGATCCAGGGGTTGTGTTTCCAACATGGCAGAGCCCACGACCGACTAGCCTTTTGGCAAGCTTTTTAGGCAAGCCGTCCAGGAATAGTAGATGGAAAACACAGTGACTTGAAGTACAAAAGAAAATGCAATGCAAAGAACATATATCTGTAAATAAAATGTCACATCATAAAGTTCAAGTCAAGTTCTCTAAATCCCTAGCAAAGTCGCCAAAAACTGTAGCTTGCTTTTTGTGCTCCTTTCGAATACGGTTAGCCGTATGTAGACACTCCATTTTTTACGGCCATTACAACTTGGACGTCATCGCTTGCAAGTGTTCGAAGTCCTCAGCGGAATGCCACAACTTTGAGCCTTTCAAACCTTGCAACCCTGTTGATTTGTTTCTGGACCAAATCCTTAGATTTTCAAGCCTACAACCCTTGGTGACCTCTTTGGGCTGCCGGCTATCACTCTTGGTTGCCAGCCACCAATGTCTTTTGTAGATATTTTGCGATAGTTATGCTAGTTGTTTGCACAGATGCTTGCATCTACTCCCACGTGTATGGCTGGATGTTCTTAAGGGAAATTCATGTTTTCTATATCTCTCTCTTGTTAACAGGTTAGAAAAATTTTAGAGCAAAATTTTTCCTCTCTCTCTCTCTCTCTTACAAATTTCTATACCTTTGCCTATACACTCTTAACGAAACCTCTCCATCTTGGAGCTGAGGTGTCTTTGAGCCTTGTTTGAGCTCTTGAGGGTGTGTTTGCTTGGTTTTATTGCTTGGAATTGATTTCCTCTTCAAGAGGTATAAGGCTTTGCCCCTTTACTTGCTTTATCTACTCTTTTTCTTGCAATTTTTCAATTGTTTTTGGGCGGTAAAAACTCTTTATTTTTGGGATGAAGCTTGGGTTTTAAGGCCATTAAAGGTTGAGGGATGGTTCACCCTTCTTTACACCTTGCTCTCAAGGCCTTTTCCCTTGTGTTTCCCACCTTTGCACTATCTTTTTTTGAGCTTTTAAACACTGATTTTCAGAGTTATTTTAGTGGCCAAAATCATGTTTTGAAGTCCAAAATTGGAGGGGTTAGCCTCCCCTCCTTGTGTTTTGCTTACTAGCCTAGCTTGTGCATTGTTTTAGCATATTAATCTAACTATTTTTGTCTTAATTCCAGCATGTTTTAGGACTATTTTTAGACTGCTTTAGCACTGTTTTTGGTTGATAATTGCATTTGAGCTTTGTATTGCATGCTTATAGTGTAATTGTCCTCATGAGTTTGGTGTTTTAGGCCTTAGACACCACCTTATTTGAGTTGATTACATTTATTTATGGCTTGCCATACTTTTGATCACTCTTAATCATCTCTGCAACCTCTCTCTTTTCTTGGCTTTTGTTTTGCTTTGAAAGTGGTTTCAAATTACTTGTTTGTTTAAGCATGGGATTGAGATGTAATACTTAATAGTTTAATCCCTTTGGGGCTTCATTACCAATGGTATGATGTCTCTTTCATGCCCAAAGCAACTCTTTGTTTGAGCCCTCTTTCCATTAGAGAACCTTAAACTCACCTTTGGACTCAATGAATTAAAGGATGGTTGGTAATTTAAAATGAAGTAATTAAAATGAGAATAAAATGATGCAAGATAAGAATTTGGTTTTGTGTTCAATCGAACGTTAATTGAACACATGGAAGCTTAAGGCATTTCATACTCATTAGTGATGAAATGATTCAAGTTTCCAAGGTCACCACTTCCCTTGATCAATTCATGAAAGGGAGAAGGTTAGAGTCTTATTTTGTTGCATTTATTGAACTTGTACACTTTAGTTCATAAGTCATCATGCAATGAAATTGCTTGAGTTAATGGTTTGCGGACCAAGTTTTGTCTCTCCTTTGATCTGTTCATGATAAGGAGGGGTGAATTGTGTAAACAAACCCTTGAGAATACCCTGTGCATGCTCTGTTTGTTCTCTGTTGCAGTATGATGAACTGTGTAGCAGTGGTCGGCGAGCCATTTTTCGTGGCCAGCAGGCCATCACTCCTGGCCGGCCGACCACCAATGCAAAATCGAGCAGTGTGTTTCTTGAGCAAAGCAGAGACATTCTGGAAGTGGACAAAGGTGTAAGTGTTCTATTGTGCAACAGAGGCTTTCTGGAAGCAAAATAGTGGCCTTTTCGAGTGGAAACAGAGCATATGCATGAGCATTCCTCGCGTAGTAAGCCTATTTAAGTTTAAATATTTAACTTAGATATTTATTGTAATTAATTAGTTGTAGCTAGTTCATTTTGTAAAAGTGTTGTAATTATTTTAATTAGCTAGAATAGTTAATTAATTTGTTGTAATTATTAGTTGAGTAGTTTAGCTAATTTAATTTGTGTTGTAATAATTAGCTTAGCTTAGCTAGTTAGCTAGTTAGTTCATTCGGACTCTCCTTCATGAAAGCACCATGTTGTAATAATGTGTATGCCTTCCAACCCCCGTCTTTCTCTCTTTTATTTACTAGCTTGTGATGGTTAGTTTAGGGGCATCACGTTTTGATTGGCATACTTTATGTTTGCACCCACTTGTATTGCATGCACCGAGGCTCGGTTCATCATTCTAACTTACATTGTTAGTTTAATACTTCTTTGAATACGTTCTTAGACCGCATGTTATTTAATTGCTTCATATGCCATATTAGTGACCGAGCCTAGTAATTGCATAACGCATGTGTTGAATTAATCATATTGCATAAGTTAGGATCATGCATCTTTCTAACTTTATCAACTTTTTGGCTTAGAGTACTAGGTGAGCCTGTACTCGCTTTAGAATATCGCATGCATGTGATTGTTGCCATGTCTTGCATGCTTGCCATGAAGCTAATTGCTTAAGTGCTATAAAGTGTTTGAATGCTTGTGGATGAAGGCTAATTGCTTGAATTGGAATAATTTGAGTAATGTTTATATGCGATCACTTTTTCAAATGGTACATATTCGAAACAATTTTCAAAACAAACATGAATCAAGAATTCTAATTTTGGCAAAATAGTTTATCCTTGTGTGTATGTGCAACACATAGTAATGCTAGCCTAATAACTGGAACAAGAGCATATAATGTACATAAGAATCACATCATGATTAGTAGAGGTCGATCTTTTGATTGGGTGAGCGGGGGTGCTCAATTCATGACCTTCCTCTCTCGTACCTAAGTTCCTGAGCCGGGACAAGCTTGGTGATGACGGGCACGTGGCCTTTGGCACGAGTCATGGGTTTTCTAAATTTTTTCAAAAATATTTAGGTTGTGACCCTGTATCTGGCAAAGTAGTCCATTTTTTGCATTTTGATTCAAAATCGATTTTCTAAAAGATTTGCCTGATTTGGACTCTTTGGTGTTTATCTATTTCACATTACACTTGTGAGATCAGATGCAGAACCACGGGAGTCCGATACTGTAGGGCTTATTTGACTTCCGAAAAGGGGCGCGAAAAAGCCGAGCTACACCCTACAGTTCAGATTCCTGTAGTTCTGAATCTGATTTCATAAGTTCAATGTGAAATGGATAAACACAAATGAGTCCAAATTCGACAAATCTTCTAGAAAATCGATTTTGAATAAAAAAAATTAAAAAAATGAACCTCTTTGCTAGATTTCAAAGTCGCCACCTAAATATTTTTGGGAAATTTAGGAAACCCGTGACTCGTGCCGAAGGCCACATAGTCCGTCACCACCAAATTGTCTCGGCTCGGGAACTTAGGTATGAGAAGGGAAGGTTATGAATTGAGCACCCCTCTCACCCAATCAAAGATCGGCCTCTACCAATCATGATGTGATTCTTATTGACAGTATATGCTCTTGTTCTGGTTATTAGGCTACTTTTACTATGTGATGCACACAAGTATAGACTAATTCACAAAATTTGAAACGCTTTGATTTCATGTTTGTTTGAAAATTGTTTTGAATATGTGTCACTTGAAAAAGGTGGGCACATATTTAGATTTAATCAAATCATCGCACTTTAAGCAAATTAACCTTCATCCACTGGCATTTGAACAAGTATATCAACTAAGCACTTAACCTCATGGTATTATGCTTGATATGGAAACAATCACATGCATGAAATATGCTAAAGCAAAAACGCTCACCTAGTACTCAACCGAGGCAAGCCAAAAGAAATAAAACATTAGAAAAATGCATGTTGTACTATGCAAGATGACTAATGCAACACATAAAACATGCGATTAATAGGCTCGGCTACTAGTATGGTATGTGAATCAATTTGATAGCATGCGGTTTAAGCACGTATTCAAGTAAGAATTTGAAATCTGACATTAATTAGTATGATGAGCCGAACCCTCATGCATGCGAACATGGATATGTACATATGGAAATGATATGAATTCAAAATATGATGCTACCATTATAAGCGAGTAAATAAAAGGAAGAATAAAGTGGGGGTTGGAAGACATACACAATATTACAATTTTGCCCTCATCCAAGAAGGTCCGAATAAATGCCCTACTTAACTAATTATTACAATACCAAAATTTAACTAGCTATTCTAACTAATTATTACAAATTGAATGAATCTAATTAATTAATTACAACACAGAATTAATTAACTAAGTTATTACAAGTTCAAAGGCATTAATTAATTTAAGTACAACATACTACAATTTAATTAACGAGCTACGGGAAGCGTGGAATCGCCTATGCATGAACAAGAATTTTCACCCGAAAATCCCTCTGTTTTGCTACCAGAATTGTTCTATTTTGCAGTCAAAAAATTGAACTGTTTTCACCCCAAACTCTGCTCTGTTCTTCCATAAAAATGGCACAACTGGTCTAAAATGAGGTGGTCGGCCGGATGGTTAGGTGGCCAATCGGCCACTATTTTTAGGCTCTGCCCTGCTACAACAGAAAAGAAACAGAGCACAAACAGAGTATTTTCAGGGGATGTTTGTCCACTCTACCTCTCCTTATCATTAAACAGATCAAAGGAGGGTTAGGCTTGATTCGCAAATCATCAGTCGACACAATCTCATAGTGTGATGATCTATGAATCAATGGACAAAGTTTCAACAAATGAATATGAAAGACCAACAAAACCTTCTCCCTATCATGGAATTGATCAAGGGAAGTGGTACACCTTGAATCTTAAATCATTATCATCACTAAAGACTATGAAATGACTCAAGACTCAATGAGTTCAATTAACGTCCGATTTAACCCAACTCATTTTTATTACTTTTGCTTCTTTTAGTCCAATTTATTAGCCTCTTTTCATTACCTTTCCATTCTTTAATCATTTTAGTCCAAAAATGAACGTTATGTCTACTAAATGGAAAGAAGTGTCAAACAAGAAGTTGTTTTGGACATGAGAGAGATGTAATGCCCCAGTAATGAACCTCCGAAGAGATTAAACCATAAAGCATGGAAGGTCTCTTTCTCATGCTTAAAGCTTAAAGAACACTCGTTTGAAATGACTCTCAAACAAATAAAACCTAAGAAAGGAGGGAGAGTGCAGAGATGGTTATTGCAAGTATGAACACAAGTATGAAAGAGCATAAAATAAAAGCTATCAACTCAAATAGGTTGGTGTCTAAGGTCTAAACTCCCAAAGCTATGAGAACTTACAACAATACAAGCACACTATACAAAGCATGAATGAAGTAAACACACTAAAACAGTCCTAAAACTCACCAAAACAGTGCTGGAATTAGTATGAAAAAGCTAGAAAAAGTGAGCTAAAATAAGAGAGAAATAAAGCTAGAAAGCAAGCCTAAGGAGAGATGGCTAACCCCTCCATTTTTGGGACTTCAAAACCACATGTTTAGCCTCTGAAAACCTCTGAAAAACAGAGGTAAAAAGATGAAAAAAAAAAGTTGAAAAAGAAGTGGGAAACACAAGGGCAAGAGCCTAGGAAACAAGGTTCAAAGAAGAGTGATTAACCCCTCCACCTTTGATAGGTTTAAGCCACAAGTTTCAGCCCATAAAAAACAGTCCAAAAACAGTTCAAAAATAGCAAGAAAAAGTGGTGAGCAAAGTAGACAAGAGATGGCAAGAGCTATACCTTTGAAGAGAAGACACTCTTTTGTTCATAAACCACAAGATTCTCACTCTCAAGGGCTGATAGGGCTCATATTTTGGCTCAAGAACCTCAGCAAGGAACTCTAAAATATTGGTTTAGGAAGTGTATGTGGATTGTATGTATATTCCGAGAGAGAGAGAGAGAGAGAGAGAGAGAGAGAGAGAGAGAGAGTGCTTTACAAGAATTTCTAACCCTAAATCATAAGGGATGGTCAAGTATATATAGAAAAACATGTGCCTCTCTCAGAAATATCTGTATTGAGCTAGCTGGTGCAATGCATGCACCTGGGGCACAGCTGGCAGCAAAATATCTATTTTACCGGGAAACCTAGCCGACTGGCCATTAGGGGGAAGGTCGGCTACTAAAATTGGCCTATGGGGACACTTGGCCGGCCGGCGAATGACTTGTATGGCTAGCCACCAAAAAGAGAGAGAGAGAGAGAGAGAGAGAGAGAGAGAGAGAGAGAGAGAGAGAGAGAGAGATAGAGAGAGAAAGAGAAAGAGAAAGGGAAAGAAAGAAAAAAGAAAAAACAACTACTCTCAAACCCGACTTCAAAACGGGCATATCTCCTTCATCTGGACTCTGTTTCCAGTGATTCTTTAGTTGAAATTGAAGCCTCAGAAGTCCATTTTCCAATGATGGTGGCCTCGCATCTAAATTCTAAGTGTAGAAAGAGATATGCATAATTTAGTGAAGGTTGCTCATTTATTTCTTAACGAATTAATGCCCAACTTCAAACGACCATATCTCCCTCATCCGGACTCGATTTTAGATGATTCTTGAATCCAAATTGAAGCGCCAGAAGTCTACTTTTTAATGGTGGTGGCCTCACATCTAAATTCTAAGTGTACAATGAGATATTTCTAATTTAGTGAAGGCTACTCATTTCTTTCTTAACGGATTGATACCCAACTTCTTCCTAACCTAGTTTTCTTCCCTCCCCTCCTATTTCCTTCAACTCCAAACCTATAAATAAGATGTTTTAAATATTTTTCAAATAGTTCACCTCCCTTCCATTTATTTCCACTTTGTCCTTACTCGGTTTACCGAAAAATGCAATATTTTAGACAAAATGCAAGCCTCGAAACATCGTAGAAGCATTTGAAAAAAAATATTTTAAAAAAGAGGGTTTTAAGGTCTAAAATAATTTTGATCAGAATGGGGTGTAAGGTTGGGATTAGATACTCAAAACTGAAGCTTCTTGTTGAGAAAATTGAATGTTTGTACAGCGTATCTTTTCATCATCGAGTAATCACCTTGAGGCGCCCAAGTCTTAGGGACAGTCAAAAATGGGGTGTCTACAGTATTCCTGTAAAGAAAGTTAGTAGAAAAACACAAGAAAATACAAACCAGACAATCTAAAGAAACTGTAAATCTAATAAATTAATTGAAACCATCTACCAAACTATTTAAAAATAAAATTAACTAATGAATTAATATATGAGTTACAAAAATAAAATTTATAACTCCACAATTAAATTAAAACTTTTAATTGCAAGAGTGACATATGAACTTATTACACATTAAACATGTCTATAACTATAAACAATTAACATGTAAATAAATAATTCTAGAAATTATAAACCAACTAACATGCAAATTCCACTAAAAATTAGAAAGCAATTAGCATTTAAATTAGATTATAAAGTTATAAATTAAAAGATATGCAAATTATGGTAGAAAGAATGTATCATGCTTATATTAAAATCCCATAAGCATGCAAAATTATATTAGAGGTCAAAAAAAAAAGACATTCTTATGAACTGGAAAAATTAAAACTTAATATTGCATATCTTAATTCCAATCATGCATTCTGAAAAAAAAAAAAAGGTAAAGAGGGCAATACAATTCTTTGAAACAGTTCGGGTTAAGTATGAATTACGGGTGATTATTCAGTACTTCTGGAGTATAGACACGAAGTGCTCCATAAGGTTTTGATTGGTGGAGAGGCGTAAAGGCCCACAATTTATGTTGGTGATGGAAGAACAATATGGAGTTAAGTAATTAGTGATTGGCATAGAGTATAACCACATAGTGTTCCGAGAGTATTGAATAATTTTCCATGAATTACTATTTTATATTCATACACTAATAATGACAAACAACTACTATGCAACAGTACGCAATAAAAATGAAAACAATGACATTCAAATTACATGAATTTAATATTGCAATCATGACAATCATAGAATTTGTGGGCAAAATTTATATTATGCAAATATGACACGAAAACCAAAGAAAACTAGATATTGTAAGCAAAGCAATTCACAGTGACATACTCGGAATTAAAAACTAATTGACCTTAGATATTTTATTACTATGGGGCCAACGCAACAGCATGCAGATTCATATATTAATATGGTAATTTACCTTCACATGCTACAGAACCCAGGAACTCACACACAGGTTTCCGAAACAGTGCAACGGACATGATGTTCTATATTAAAAACCTAACATATGCAAATATAATGTAATACTTAACCTATTACATTTACGAATTTATTTATCTAATTCATGGGAAACATTGTGGTTCTGTTTTAAGATTGTTATAAAAATTATGAAATCAAATAGAATACATAAATCCATATTTTATAATTGAAATTGTGTGATAAAACAACGCTGTAGGAATAACAATGAGAAGAACAGAAATATTTAATAAAATAGCATAGCAAAAGTAAGTAAACTGAAGTCTGCACTAGACAGTCTCCTTAAAACAGATTCGTTGTCTCACTGGTTGGGTGCTAGAGGTTGTTTGACTTCTATCTCCCAGGATATGACGGTACGGTTAGACCAACTACAGCAATGCACCTACTAAGTAGTTTCGGCGAACAGAACTATGGCAGTACTCTCTTATCAGGAAGAATATAAAAGTAGCTTCGGCTAACAGAACTGTGGCAGCACTCTCTCACTAGGAAGAATACAAAATTGGAGAAAAACTTTTAAAGACAGGAAGAGCAAATTTTCTGGTGGTGAAAATTGAAGGAGAGGGCCTCCTTTTATACACATGGAGGGAGAGAGGAAAAGACTCCGGCCATCAAAGCCCATCACAAATGTAGAAATGAATTTTGTATTAACTCGCAAAATTGATGGATTAATTCATCATCATTATAAAGGAGTTACACACATTTTATACATATGTGTAATGTGTATAATTCTGCAGCCCACAACACTGGCTTGGCCCAAAAAGATTAAGATGGGTGGGCCAAGCCCAACCCCCACACTCAATCTAGTCCAGCAAGCCTCAAGCCTAAGCCCAAGCCCCAAGATCCAAGATCCAAAATCCACGAACCCAGACAGGTTCGAGCAACGCGTATGGCAATTTTTATATAACCAACTTGGACCATAGTTTTGGCCCAAACCCATCCTTGAAGCATCCATAACTCCCTTCCTTCGAAAAATTTGGATGCCGCAAAGGGTTTACACCATTAGGCAAAAAATGATATTTAAATAGCCATTAATACTCTCATCTACAATCAATGTGGGATAGAAGGTTTCACCTTTCCCAACACCTCTTCATGAGGCCAGCTTAATGAGTCAATTTCTCAAGTTAATAGTTTTTGGTCCTTTTTGTGGTGTAAAGATCTCATTATAAAGAATCTAAACCCACTTTAACCCACATCAATTGAGAATTAAAACCCACTTTAATTTCACATTAAAGACACCGAAAAATCATTATTTTCCAACACATAGTAAATCCCAAATATCCAAAGTCAAGTTGCAAACCGTGTGTCCATTAGGCCCATAAGTTTAATCAATAAGTAATCCCATTATATATGAGATTTGCCAAATTGCAATAATAAAGTATTTTAATTCCAACATTGACCCAATGTTGGTATCTACTTAAGCCTTCTTTGTCAACTATATATTTTAGTCAAAAAGTCACTATAAATTATCATATCAGTCTCTTTATTTTTCTGTACACTTTTTTGTAAAAATTTAAAAAATTACTAAAATATGAGGCTCTCAAACGAGACCTTAGTAATCATACAATTCTAATTCTTATTTTTATACCTTATGAATATGATATGAAGCTCTTGAACCATATGATTCCATTAAACAATCATTGGAATAGCATATTTCCTGAAAACATGTGAGACATATTTATATGATTGGTTAATTTTTTGGAAAGAAAAACCAAATTCCAATCAAGGATATTGGAAGCTATCATAATATTATACTAATTAAAAATAGAATACATTAGGGGCACTTTTTCATAAATTCATTTTTACCTACTTATGTTCTATTTAGTTTACATTATTTTTTTATGTTCCAATAAGTTTTATGAGTGACATAGTTACCAAAGTACCCATAATAATATTCACATTTGCAGTGTAAATATTCTATGATGTGAATGTTTACATCGTTAATGTGAATGTTAACATGTCAATGTAAATATTCACATTGCAAAATATGAATGTTCGCATCACTAAATTGCTAACCGTGCAAAAAAATATTTGTAATGATAGAAATATCCATAAAATTCCTTAAATATGAGAATTATGATTTGGTATATCAAATGTCCAAATAATAGGACTTATTAAAATATAAAAATATCTTATGGACTAATTGAGATACAGCCACTTAAAAAGTGATTTTTTTTAATAAATTTCTCAATACTTTATAATAAATGATGACCACATGTCTTGACGAGGTTAAGCCACTTTTTCCCCCAATCATTTGGTTGAATACAAGCCTCTTTGGCTTGTTTTGTCCACACCTATCAAGGTTCTCTCATTATGCAGTTAATTTAATCAAGCAGCTGAGGGATTAATGAAATTTCACTAAATGATATTTACACACCACTATTATTTGCACTTCACTTTTTTTAAAATAAAAAAAAAAAAAAACGATTCAAATTCATATCATAGATAAGATTTCACGTTCCTCAAATATGACATTGTGTAATGTAAAAATAGAGTTTCTACATATAAAATTTTAAGGAGTTCAATCTAAGCAATCGATATCCAAATCCAAATCCAAATTCAAATTCAAATCCAAATCCAAATATAAAAAAAAAAAATTAGAACATTGACAATATTATTTTAAATTGAAAATTGTTAAAAAAATAGTTGTTGGTGTTGAAAAATATATAAAATTATTTTGAAATGTGTAAAAGGTATATAAAAGTATTTTAAAATATGTAAATATATATATATATATATTGGGATTATAAATATTTTATCGCTTTTGATTTCTTATTAACACCTCTTGAGACTATCATTAGCATGACTCTTTTAAATTTAATCAATTTCTAAAATAAAATTTGTCAACCCAAAATTTTGATCGGTATCTAGGCATAACTCTCACAATCCAAACAATTTGAATACTACTATTAATACATCAAAATAAATTACAAATACCCTCTGAAGTTTGCTTAAAATACAAATTGTTTCATGTAACTTTTAAAATTACACCCCTGCCCCCTAAGGTTTCTAATTTCATAATAAATAGCTCATTTTTATTAATAAATTATCAAATTAATTAACAATTTTTAATGATATTAAAAATATATTTCAATTAATAATTTAAGTAATTTTATTATTGTATAAGAGAGCAGTTAGAAATTTCATTTTTTCAGTTAATTCTGTTAAATAAAATTTTTTGACAATGGAGTATTTGTAATTTTCCAAACCACATGGACAATCTGTATTTTAAACAAACCTCAAGGACTGCATTTGTAATTTACCCTAATATATAATTATATATAATACTAGCTAATTATTTTTCCTTAGTTGAATTAAATTATGAGTTAATTACTTAAAAGTTCTATTTACAAATGTTATGGTAGTTCAGGTCTTATCTAAGATTTTTTGAACAAAAAAGTTCTATTTAGTAAAACTGATAATATTATCAATTTTTTCAAATTTTTAAAGAACATTATCAATTTTTGATAGTAATGTTCTACATAATTGTTTCACTAATTGATGAAAAAAATAGAGCATGAGATTAAACATTTTTACTCTTCTACTTATTGGTTTGATTCAAATATCCAATAAAACCTAGAACATTATCAGTTTTTTCAGTTTTGAGACTGAGAACATTATCAATTTTTTCATTTATAAAGTTTTTTTTTTTTCAATTTTACACATCAATGTTCTATAATCATGCTCCTTTATAGATGCAAAATTTTCAGTTTTGCACAAAAAAAAATAATTCAATTTTTTCAAAAAAAAAAAAAAACATTGCAAGTTAGTTAAGACTAGAGATTAGTTTGGATCAAATTTAGACAAATCTCTGCATGCTATAGAGTGAAATTGAATAACCAGACTTCAACCCAATCGAATTTATCCAAGCTTCAGCCTAAAAAACCGTTTGTCACATCATTAGATAAGTTGTTGGAGCAACAATAGCCAGAGAAGAAAGCATTTTATGTAATGGATATATTATGTAAATAAGATAAAGTAGCGTATTCTTTCATTTATTAATTAACATGTGATAAAAATAAAATTCAATTAATCTCTCTGTACTTGGCCCAAAATATTGAGTGTTGGGCCATATCAAATTTCGACCTCACTTTTTATCACATGTTAATTAATAAGTGGATCTGAAAAGCTGACAATGTTGAATTTGTTTTAGATTTAGCCTACCCAAAAAAAAAAGGTCAACTATCCATATATATCGGCCACCATCTTAGCCAAACAGTAGTTAAAAATATATCAATAGTGAGTTCTAAAAATACCCCCAAACACACCCACAAAAATATGATACCACAAAGAACCCAGCTTTCCGTTTCCATGGCCGCACTACACCTGCTGTTTTGAGGCCATCCCACATGACCTTTTTTTCACTACTTAAGCTTCACCAAAAAAAATAAAAATTAAAAATTAAAAAAAATGTTATGGGTCACCATCCATCGACGAATCCTCTGTCAGGCCTCGAGCCTCCAGCGCTGCTTTCGCTCGCTCTGGAACCAAATCTTGGCTTGCACTCTAGGCAAGTCATGTACTTACAGGCAGCTACCACACACCACCACCATGTCGTCTCCATCTCTGGTGGCTTCAGAGAGAGGGTTTGAGACCCCAGACATGCCTTGTGGGTGCTGTGAACACAGCAGGGACTCTTCGGACTTGGTTGCATTGAAGATCAGTCTATTGGGTGATTCCCAAATTGGGAAAACTAGTTTTCTGGAAAGTGCATTTTTTTTTTTCTTGGAAATGTTGTTTTATGCTTTCCTGGCAACCAAACATAGCATATTAAAATGTTGTTCTTGTTTGAATTTTTTTTTTTCTTTTTTGTTATTCATTTTTAGACAATGTATGTTGGGGGAGAGAGGCAAGAAGAAGGATTTGAGATATCAAATTCAAGACTAAATCAGATGGATAAAACACTCTACATTGGAGGGGTACATATCACTTGTAGAATTTGGGAGGTTACAAGTATGCATGGTTCCTTCTTTGCATAATAATTTACTGAATAACAAGTCTACAAGTATAAAACTATTCGTAAAAAATACAAATGGAACAATCTGAATAAAATTGTTTCTCTAATGACAAGCCGTACCATCTGATGTTGATTGATTCCGTCTCATCGCTAAACTTTTTCTTGATTGAAATGGCAATATATGTGTATATATATCTACTGATCAATTATAATTTTGAATGGTGTACAAGGAGATGAAACATTCCAAAATCATATTCCAAGTGCTTATAAAGACTCGGTAGCAATGTTATTCATGTTTGATCTAACAAGTCGATGTACTTTAAACAAGTAATTTTTCAAAATGCCCAAGGTTTTCATAGATTATGATTACAAAATTGTAGTTATTATTTAGGTTTGAATAATAAAGTAAACTCATGAGTTTACTACTTAACTCTCTCTGGTTTGTAGTGTTGTCAGATGATATCAAGAATCAAGGAAATGGAATCAGGTACCCATGCTCTGCTTCACCACCTCATCTGATCTTTTTAGGGAAAATTTCAATTTAGTGTAAATTATAAAAATAATAATAATAATAATTACAGAGGACCCTGACCTTGCTTCTAATTTGTATTAACTAAATTTTTTGCAATTGTTGTAGACGGCAATTCCAGTACTCATAGGGACTAAATTCAACGATTTTGTACAATTACCGATAGATGTTCAGTGGACAATTGCAAGTCAGGTAATATATTTGATCTCTTCTAATCATGCAACAATATGCATATAATCGATTCACACACAATATATATGACTAAAGTAACAATCTCTAAAATCTTATCCATTTACTATTATCCTGTGTCAAAATGTGGACCAAGCTGGTGAGACTCATGGATCAATTAACTGAGAAATTTGCTGTAATTGATTTTCACCTGATAGAAGAAAAAACATAATTAAAAAAAAAAAAAAAAAAGAGGGAGAGAGAACAGGGACACTAGTGCAAGCATGATTTACTGGGTCATCCATTTAATGATTTCTAGCTGGAAAAAATACAAATCAAATTTGATTATTCTTCTTTTGAGTATATTCATAGAAAGGGACTGAAGGGACACAGACATCTTAGTCAATTCTTCAGAAAGAAACATCTTTTTCACTCTTGGTACACACTGATTAAGTCGCAAACACAGCCTGTTCGGTATTGTTTTCAAAAAGATTTAATTTTGTGTTATTTAGAAACAAAAATAATGAAAAGCTTCAAAAACAATTTTCATTTTCATTTTTGTGTAGAAACAATTTTCAAAAATTCATGAAACAATTTATAAGGCTTTCCTAAAACTGATATGTTTCCAACAAATAATTTTCAGAAACACACAAGTTCTCAATATCAATTCCCAAAAAAAAAACGAGCAATACCAAACCTTTCCAATAATCTATTTTGAGAAGAACAGCAGTTCGTTGTTCCCACCTAAACCCTAAATCCAATATCAGAAAGTATTTAACATGTGGGTATTGTTGTTAACAAGCAAGAGCATATGCAAGAGCCCTGAAAGCAACACTTTGCTTTTCAAGAGCAACCTACAACATTAATGTGAACAAGATCTTCGAGTTCATCACGGCAAAGCTGTTCAACCTACCATGGGCTCCTGAGCTAAACCTCACAATCGGAGAACCCATCATCAATTTCTAGATCTTGCTTGGGATTAAACCTATTTGGTTTGTAAGTAGAGTAGGAAATTTCTAAATCCTAAGTAAGAAGATTGAAATCAACCGGTTCACTGGGTTCGTATTAATTGTCTGTTCCCAATGAATATTCAAAGTTGTTTCATTTGAATATAATGAAGAGGATGATACAAGCTCAAGAGCCCACATCTCCATGTAAGAATAACTCTGTTTCATTCAACCTATTACTCAGCTCAATAACCTTATATATATTATGAAAATCAAGGTACTTAAGTTCTACTCGTTATCAGCTCAATCGAAACTCGTTTGAGATCATCTTGAAAGGTAAATATTCAAAGCTTGGATCCTAAGTAAGAAGATTGAAATCAACCGGTTCACAGGGTTCGTATTAATTGTCTGTTCCCAGTGAATATTCAGAGTTGTTTCATTTGAATATAATGAAGAGGATGATACAAGCTCAGGAGCCCACATCTCCATGTAAGAATAACTCTGTTTCATTCAACCTATTACTGAGCTCAATAAGCTTATATATATTATAAAAATCAAGCTACTTGAGTTCGGCTCATTATCAGCTCAATCAAAACTCATTTGAGATTGGCTTGAAAGGTAAACAAGCCAAGCTTGAACATATTTTGGAAGCTTGATAAGTGTTTAAATCAAGTTTGAATAACCTACTACTTAGCTCGACTCAGCTCATTTACAACCCTATATGTGTTTCAGTTGAGGACATGATGCATCTTCTGAAAATAAGTGGGATTGTAAAAGACACACTGACTTGTTGGGGGAGAAAATGTAGGTAAGCTAGAGGGAATTTGAATGATCACAAGTGATGCTTCTCAAAGGAAGATTTAAAAGTGTCATCAATCGACTAGTTTACTCGGAACAAGCTTTTCCACCACAATGTGAAAAATCATATTATTTTGAACTTGAAGGCCAAAATATATGCCATATTAGCGAATCAGGCAACGATAACAAAACTCGAAATTCAGAGGACGTAAGGGTCCAACCTAAAAGCAGATATATGGCATTTGGAGACGAGCATCACTCAAGCTTCACTTCTCTTGTTGGTGGGTCCAATTGCAAATAGTAGAATGGTTCCGTTGGTTCTTCACTGTACATCAAACATTCAATCAATTGATCAGCAGCAACAATTACTTCAAAATGTAATGGAACAATTGAAATTAGAATTAAGCAATGAGTTATCTCAAAAAGTAGAAAAGACTTCAAATTATTGTGCGATGGAAATTTTGGTCAATGAAGCAACTTCTAACAAATTATAATCTACATATCTGGTATTCTATGTGATTAACTGCCAACGAAAAGCTTTCAGTGACCAATTAGAAAATTTTGAAGATTAAAGAAGACATAATCTAAGATGCTTCATCAGTATATCAAAAGAATGTACTATAGTATAAGTGAATGGAAAAAAAAAAAAAAAAAAAAAAGAAGAAGAAGAAGAAAGAAAAAATTGGGATAAGTCATCCGAATGAAAGAAAACATACCCAGGTTTTGAGCGCATGCATTGCCAGAAGAGCTTGAAAGGACCAGGAATTGTCCTAAACGGGTTACCTTCAAAGCACGCCTACACAGAACATGACTGAAATAAACTCAAAATGTACTAAAATTGAGCATAAACTTAATAGTGAACCTTCAACTACAAGGCCATCATAATACATGCTGACAAAGGTCAAATAGTCATAAGTTGTTTCCACTTAAACATATTGTTTCGTTTGGGATGTCTACCATCTCCTTGCACATCTAAGCATGATTGGTTATTTTCATCTCCTTGCGATGCGGTCATATTGAATTTTCTATAAATGAACTTACTTCTACTTTATTCCGTGGTTGCCAGCAAGCGAAGCAAAAATGGAAAACGACAATGAAGGCCAAAATGTGATATGGAATCAAAATTATAAAATAGGGGCTTGATATGAAAACTTTAAGAAAACTTTGAAAAAAACAATATGAAACATTAGAAGACTTCCACGATAAATAGACATGCGACCTCAACATAAAAAGATGAGTTTGATCCTCTACTTCTTTGCATTGGGGTTCCCTGTGTGTGTATGTGTTTAGGTAATGGCTAATATAAATGCCAAAACCAGCATAACATATTCAATCAAGAAAGTTGATTAACTGTAGCAAATATTGTACAACATCCAGCTAAAATAATACTAATTCTAACACTAGTAGCATGCAAGTCCAACAGTATGAAGCTAAGAAATACTACAAACTGTTACACAAGAATCTTTGCGTCATTGAAAAGGGTATGAACTTTTAAAGTCCCTTTCAAGGTAGGTTTTACGTGTGGATTGTAGCTCTCAGGAAGATTTTGTAAATTTACAATTGCATTTGAAGACGACATGTTCCCCTAAATTGAAGTTCAAAGTGCAAGGAGGTGACGGAGTTAGAGGACCATCTCCCTTAGTAAAGTGGCTAGGGAGGTGTGGAATTGCTCTGGGCTAGTTTCATGCAGATAGAGATGGCAATCGGAACCCGGCCCGACGGGGACCCGATCCCCCGACCTCGAATTAAGCAGTTATTCCCCGAAAAATACCACCGACGGGCCAGGGATGGTATTAAAAATTAAATCCCCAATGATATTCGGGCTGGAGACGGGGATACATGTTTCAGTCCCTGACCCGGTCTGGCCCGACCCTGCCCTGGCCCCGATCCCTGGCCCGGTTGCCCCCAACGTGAAATGACTCTTTTGCCTCTGCTTATATATAACATATGTGTGTGTGTAAGGTTTTGTTTGAACACTCACACACACTCAACACAAACACAACACAGAGTGCTCTCGCGCTCTCTCTCTCTCTCCATCTTCTCTCTCAGTTTCTCTCTTTTCTCCCTCTCTTTCAGTAGATCGAGCAGCAGCGGTAACGAAGGGATAGTCGGCGTCGGAGGCGGTCAACGTCGGAAGGGAGAAGTCTCAGTCTCCGATCGTGTACAGGGGGAAGCAGTCGGCGTCAGAGGCGGCGTAAGTGACGAAGCGCCTCCTCAAGATCTCAGATCGTTTGTGTATCAGCGTCAGAGCAGTGGACGTCAGAGGCGGTTTCTCTCTTCCCTCTCTCTCTCTCTCTCTCTCTGTGGCACAGATCTCAGATCTGTTTGTGTCCATTTTTTAATCTGTTTATCTGTCCATTTTTTTTATTTTTTGGTTTATAATCTGTTGATGCTGATGTTGATGTTGATGTTGATGATTCGGTTGATGATGTTGATGATTCTGTTGTTGTTGTTGATGATGGTGGTGGTGTTGAAACAGATTTGAGGGGCAGGGAATTTTCGGGGTCGGGGAAATCCGATCCCCGTTAGGGGGCGGGGATGGGGAGGGTGGTAGGTTTCCCTTCAAGGATCGGGGCCGAGGCCGGGGAGATTTTCACAATCGGGGATCGGGGACGGGGAGTGTGATCCTCGGCCCGGCCCCGCCCCGTCCTGTCCCATTGCCATTCCTACATGCAGACTGGGTGTTTTCCAGGTTGGTGGGTGGTGGCTAAGTTATTTCAAAGTTGGTGGGAAGTAGAGTAAGTAGAAGGAGAATCGAACTAAGGAATGGAGCCCTTTATGCGGAGCATTTGGGAAAGGAGACTTTCATGCTTCTAAGGAGTTGAGTCAATTGACAAGAAGGCGAAGGACAAATTTAAGAGTTTGATATGTAGTTGAGCCCACAAAGAGTTAGTCCTTCACTTGATGATTTTAAGAATTTTCAGATGATATTCTTTAAAAATAGATAAAAGATACAGTAAATAAATTCTAAAGATAAAAATAAACTAAAAATCCAACCAAATGAGGGATGGTCCTAATGAAACAACTACAGAAGCACTATAATGCCTTTTGCTCCCGAGGAGTATGCCTAGGAAGACCCATACTTAATCATATAAGCCTTGACGCATGTTTTGTGTGAACCTCTAAAAAGATTTCTAAGACTATAACCTTTACACTATATAGCTTTAGAAAACAAAACCCCACCCAAAAAGGGCTCCTCAACAACTAAGATTTTTTTGAAAGACACCTTCATACAGTCCCCTTTTGCCACACTTACAAGCATCACCCTCAAAGAAGTTTCTAAAAGATATATCATTCGTTCTCAAACCCCAAAACCCTAGTGCACTAATTCTTTGGAGAAACACCTATTAATGATAACAGCCCACAAAAAACTTCTCCATAGCACTACTTTTTCAAGTTTCATATGATTAAAGAAGAATCCACTGGATCATCAAATAAATGAGAAATCAATCTTTTTCATAAGTACAACAGCCTTATTATCATAGTCTTCTACTACTAATTCAAAGCAGTGATCCTTTTCTGAAGGTCTAGGCACATCCCAGTTGATTGGAAAAATCATACCTTAATTCCTTAAAACTACGTTCTTCTGGTTAAGTTTGAGTAAATTAGAAACATTGTAAAGCGGCATAATTCAAAAAGTTTTGAGTAGTAATCACATTTTGGGTCTTGATAAATCTGCATAATTTTGAAGGGGAAGTACAAGGGGAAGCACTCTAGGCTCATAAGCTTAAACAGATCCTTCTGCTTTCTTTCTACTTTCTTGCCTAGTAGTAGTTACTTTTTTCCCTTATGGAAGTTCAAGCCTTCTGTAATTGACATTTCCTTTACTCTTTCGATGCATCTTAGTATTAATGGTTCATCCATCATATATAACCAAAAAAAAATGTAAAAAAAGAGCACATTGGAATAAGGATATCATCAAACAAAATTTCCCACAACTCATAACATAACATCATCAGGTAACAAATCATTTGAGATTCATCAATCTCTTATCAAAGAGTATAAGTAAAAATTACTTGATTTTGTATAATCTACATGCACATGATTGATTTTTAAAAAATGGGGAAAAACTTCTTCTTTTTTTTTTTATCAGAATGAGTTTACTTGTCACTTAAATCAATTCAATTGTTCTAGACTTGCTAAAAATAAAAAGCTCAAATTACAACCAAACACAAAACTTTGACTCAGTACATATTGCAAAGCACAAAACAAATGAGAGCATTAAAACCCAGAACTAGTTCTTCAGATGGCCCAATTCAAACATTAAATACCAACCCACATTGCCCATACCCGTTCTCTAATCAAAGAGTGTATATGAAACATATATGTAAAAAAGGAGAATTTTTTGTATGCCAATAGGGACAACGCTGCACTACCTTCCACCAATTTATATACCCAACATAAATATAATAGATTCGACTATCAAATTCAATCATAATAATAGAAGGTACACATGACATATATCATATCCACACACAAAAATTACTTGGAAACAAGGGTTTAAGGGTTTGATGGGGAAGAGAAAGCTTACTTGGATGACATCTTCAGCTCGATCATTGCATCTGTGGGCCTTTGGCTGCCGATGATCTCCCTCGGGAGTGCCCCATGGGCTCTCTCTTCTAGGTACAGGTCTCGTACTGCTACTAGTACTACTACCACTGCTCATCTTCTCTCTCTTCTCAATCTTCGCTTCGTCTTTCTTTCTCTAAATTTGTGTTTGTGTATCTAGGTTGGGAACAGAAATGGGTGAGCTACAAAAGGGTCCTAATCTCAGCCCTTGGTTGGAACTTGGAACCGCCATTGATTGATCCATCAGTTGTATTTTTGATGGGTTAGGGTCCGATTATTTGGAGGGTCCAAGTGGAGTTCAGAAGAAAAAAAAAACTATATTTATGAAAGAAATTATAATTTTCATTATTTTTTTTATTAATATTTGCAAAATTTCTCTTTAATTTGTAATTCTTTTTTAATATTTTTTCTTATTTGAATCTACTTTATTTATTTATCTATTTATTATTTTTAAAATTTTGTCACAACAGGAAATGACAGTTTTGGCGACCAAATTAGCGACTAAATTTTTTGGTCGCCGAAACTAATTAGCGACTAAATTTTTTTCTCGCCAAGGTCATCGCCTATACCCTATCGGTGATAGTATTGGCAACTAAACTATTTTTGGTCACCGAAAGTGAAACGTTTGGCTACTAAACTTTGGTTAGTCGGCAAAGGTTAACTTTGCTACATTAATAGGAAGTTTAAAATCAGCTTCGCAGTTATTATAGACTAGAAACAATTGGGATATATGAACAAAACAAAAAGGGAAATAAGAATATTAATGTCATACATGTACATATAACATTTGTTGCATAATCTACGTAGAAGGTGAAAAAAAAATGCTTAAATTATCTAGTGATATATAATAGTTCTCTAACAAAAAAGAGTTAGGAAAAAGATTTAACAAGTCAGTCCTTCCCAACAATGCACATTCTAAAATGATATAAAACTAAAAAATAGAAAAGTAATTAAAACACATAAAATGCTATGAAGCAAAACTGAAGGATGTTTTCAATTCTCATTACCTTAGAAGGAATTGACAAACTGAGTTTGTAAGTTTTCTAAAACCTAGAAGCAGTTAGGACATGAAACCAAACCCAAAAAAAAAAAAACAAAAAAACAAAAGCAGGTAGAAAAAGGCAGCTACAAACTAGAGGGGCAAAGGGCAGGGCTAATAATGAAGTAATATTTATGATAGAGATTGTTGATGCAGAAGGCATGCTTTCCTACACAAGCACAGTAGGGAAAGTAGAATTTTCTAATAGCATCTGTTATGTGTTCACATCTGCCACTCAGTTCTTCAAAATCCATGACTTGAAGTTGCAAAATGGGACTAAAAGTGTACCGTTAAGAATTCAATCCATATCCTCTTCAGCCTCAGTTCTTCAATCCAAATCCCGGACTAGAGTGAAGGTACCTAAACAAATTTCTTACTGCATCAAAGAGAATTTAGAACCCAAGCCACGACCAAAGGTTACCAATATTACGTGGTTGTGATATTAGGGTGTCAAAAATTAACTTTCTGCTTAATTGGGGAATTTGAAACCCTGTGAGTAATGTTGTGGCTGGCAAAATGTGGTGGAGGATCATACTTAATGTACCACTATGTTTCATAGCTGTAACTGAGTGATTTAAAGCTTATATAAGCTCCTTATCCAACATTCCTAGGATAAGGTTCTGTTATTGAGTGGCTGCTGATACTAAAAAATGCTTGATAGCTATACTTAATTTGAAACACTGTGAGTAATGTTGTGGCTGGCAAAATGTGATGGAGGATCACACTTAATGTACCACTATGTTTGATAGCTGTAACTGAGTGATTTAAAGCTTATATAAGCTCTTTATCCAACATTCCTAGGAGAAGATTCTGTTATTGAGTGGCTGTTGATACTAAAAAATGTCGAATCCCATGAGAGTAGTAAGACTTCTTAACAAGTTGTGAACATCGTTGGGCAACTTTGGAGATAAGAAAGGAAGCTACATTTAGAAAACTTCACTTTTACTATTTTATAGATGACTCAGCAACAAATATGTTTAACGATGACTACTATAAGACTTAGTATATCTATATTAGCAGTGATTTGATTTTTTTTTTAATTACAAAAAATACCCTGGTGTGCATGAAACTAGTTTTAAAACAAGTGATTGATGAACTCTTCTCTTTACTGAACAAAAAAGTAATTTTGATGTATGTCGGTTAGTTTGTATGAGTTCCTAAAAGATCTCTCTTAAAAAAAGTGATGGTGAAATCATATCTTAGTGGGTGCTATTTAATATTATGCCTAAAAAATTGGAAAATCATAAGCCTATTCATTGAGAGATGTTATCATGCTGTGGACGAAATCAATATGGCTGAACCATTCATATGTTACAGTGGTTAATATGGCTGTAAACTGGCTAGCAAATAAAACTCACACTAGTAAATTAGCAGCGTGATTCTGTAATCATCCTTTGGAGGTCAAAATATAGCTCAAACTCAACAAAGGAGGGAGAGATTTCTCTTTTCATGTTACTATTAATTTGATTATACTAGAAAACAAGTACTCACACTCAACAGAAAATTAACAGACATTTTTTTTGTTTGTTAGTTTTGACTTATGTAATTCCTATGTCGTTTATTTTGTTTGAATTTTTTAATAAGTTTTGACTTATATTGCGATATGCATACTGCTCTTGCTGAGAAGGCCAAATCAGTGCCTCCAACAACAAAGGGTGCCGATAAACTAGTCCTCTACAGACTAGTTTATAAACCAGTCCAAACCCAGGTCATCCAACAGACTATCATGATTTCACTAATTCAAAACCCGTTTTGGAATTTCATCGAACAGGTCATCCGCATACTCTCACCATAGCCAAATTCATATAACAATTATACGTATATATATATATATAGAGAGAGAGAGAGAAGCAGGGATAAAAGGGAAAATGGGGCTGGTGGTGGTTGTTCATGGTGGAGGAGGAATCTGGATTAAACTCAATGGCGGTAGATGGGTCAATTTGGGGCTGGGTTTGTGTGAAGGTATGCGACTGGAAGAAAACAGAGAGAGAGAGAGAGAGAGAGAGAGAGAGAGATACATACCCGGGGTAATGCTCCAATGGTGGATCGACATTGGTGCGATGGCGGTGATGCTCCTGTACCCGACGGCTATGGAGACAAAGCAAGAAAGATAGTGTGGAAGGAGGGCAGAGGCGTGTATGTGTATGTGTGTGTGTGTGTGTGTGTGTGTGTGAGAGAGAGAGAGAGAGAGAGAGAGAGAGACAGACAGACAGGGGTGAGAGGGAATTAGAGGTAAAGATTGTATCGACGGTGATGATTTTGAAACCCTAGCAATCCAATTTTTTCCCGACTACTGTCTCGCTAATAACAAATGGTTGCGTATTTTCTTGGAAAATTTACCAATAAATCTCATTTCACAAACTATTAAACCAATTAGTCCCAACTTTATTCTTTTGTTCGGATAAGTCCTATCAGTAGGGAAGTTTATTTCTTGTTGATCATATTTTTCATATTTAGTGTAATTGTATGGACGATTTTACCTATTATTGTTTTGTTTCCATATACTGTTGGGGCCATCAATGTGATCCGTCACTTCACCATCACTTCACCATCTCCCACATTATAACTCTTCCCCCCTTCTGTTTGCAAGCCCACCCGCGCTTCTCTCTCTCTGAAATTTCGTTCCCTTCAAACCCTTCCACATAACAAAAAAGAGTAAAATCGAGTTGGGTTTTTGATCGGAAACCCTAAGATCTTATCGCCGAGCATACTAGATTTTCCATCACCGGTTCTGAGTCCTGTGACGCCATTGATTGAAGACCCATTTAACAAGTCTTGTTCGCCATCGATTGGGAGTTCTTCTTCGGAGGAAGAGAAAGCGATTGCAGAGAAGGGGTTTTACTTGCACCCATCGCCCAGAACTACGACGGCGAGAGAATCGGAGCCACCGCAGCCTTTGCCTCTGTTTGTGTGTGTGTGTGTGTGTGTGCGCGTGTATCAGTGTGTGTGTGTCTTAGAGAGAGAAGACAGAGCTGGGTTTGGTGTGTGCTCTGTGTGTGTGTGTGTATGTGCGTGTATCAGTGTGTGTGTTATGTGCTGGGTATGTCTTAGAGAGAGAAGACAGAAGCCATCAGTGTGTGTGTCTGCGTGTTGAAGCCATTAGTGTGTGTGTGTGTGTGTGTGTGTAGATGCATGTGTGTTGATGTCCCAGTCTGTGCCGTGTATACTGTGTGTGTTGTATGTGCTGTGTGTGTGTATCAGTGTGTGTATGTGTGGGTGTGTGTTGAAGCCATCAGTGTGTGTGTGTGTGCGCGCGTGTATCAGTGTGTGTGTGTTATGCACTGGGTGTGTCTTAGAGAGAGAAGAGATAGCTGGGTTTGGTGTGTGTGTGTGTGCATGGTGTCTTGTGTCTGCTAGAGAGAGAAGATATGTGTGTGGCTGGGTCTCCATGTGAGAGAGAGAGAATGCTGAGAGAGATGAGTGGTGTCTAAATGAGGGTAATTACGTCTTTCAGAATTTTTCAGGACTAAACGGTTTACTAGAATAAAAATGGGACCAATTGGTTCATAAGTTTACATTTTGGGATTTATTGGTAAATCTCCCTATTTTTTTTTCCTTATAAATATTTTAGTCGCCAATTAATTTAGAATATTTAGTCACTAATTAATTTAGAACCCCTCTAAAATTCGAAATTCCCCCCCACCCCAAACTTGTAGTTATAAATTTTTGACGACCAAAAAAGATAGAAAGTAATTTTTTTTTATTCGGCGACTAAATAATTTTAGTAGCTAAAACTAACTCTATTTTAGTCGTTGAAAATAAATTTTGGTCCCCAAAGATAAAAAGTAATTTTTTGTTTTCATTTGGCGACTAAATAATTTTAATAGGCAAAACTAACTCTACAGCTACTAAAATATGTTTCAGTCGCTGAAAATATATTTTTAGTGACCAAACGTTTAGTCGCCAAAGATAAAAAGTAATTTTTTGTTTTCTATTCGGCGACTAAATAATTTTAGTAGCCAAATCTAACCCTACAGCCACTAGAAAAAAAAAATTTGTCACCAATTGTGACATTTTTAGTAACTAAATTTTTTTTAGTCGCCAATAATCAATATACCCCGACTAAAAAAAAAAAGTAGCTAAATCTTGTACTTTTGTTGACTAATATAATTTTTGCTGGTCAATTCCAGAACTTTTGGTGACTAAATTTTTTTTAGTCACCAAATTTGGTCGCCAAAAGTGTAATTTCCTGTAGTGTGTTTGGGTACATGTAAAACAAATTAAAAGAGCAATTGGGATTTGTGATGTCCCGGATCCTGGACTCAACTGATATTGCGTAGTCAGATGGTTTGTTTTACTTTCGGCACTTTGATTATCATATTGAGTTGTTGAGATTTCAATTTCGTTCTTACTTAACTTCTCTTACTGTTTCCAAGTAACAATTTTGAGGGTGGCTGTATTTTAAGTGTACAGATAAGATGTGTGAGTACTTTGTGTTGGGAGCGGCTCCTACTGGGAATGCATCAAATATCCAAATGAGAAGTAAAGCTATTCATACGAAGAATGAAGATGAGAGAGGGTATGATTATGATTTTGAGAGAAGCAATGAAGTTGTGAATAGATTGGAACGAGTTGAGGCAAACTAAGAAGCTATGAAATTGATTATGTTCACAACCATAGTGTTAGTTGGTTTTACCATGCTAATAGTGCTACTCAAGTGAATGTAACCATTTTTTTTTCTCTCCGTGTGTATGTGTTTTTTTTTTTGGGTTTTGAATTTAGTAAACCTTAAACTATGAGTTTTGATATGTAAAGCTTAATGAAATTACATATGCTATGTCAATAGTGATGTGCTTCTTTTTTGCTTCTGTCAATGAAAGTTGTACAGCTTTGAAGTTGCTTTCTAATTCAATCTTTTCTAATGCAAAAGGATATTGAGATTTGTTATAAGCAAGATATTGAGATTTGTTATGCCTAAGGCAGGTGTTATTTGAGATGCAAATCAATTCAAATTAGAGATGTGAACTCCATGACTTATTAAAATTGAGAAAGTCTACTTGATCAATTTGTCTATAAAAAAGGAAATTAAAGTAAATTCATTCAAAAAGCAAAATTTTTTGAATAAAACTTGTCAGTTTATACTTGAAACATGTAATAGTCCGACCCTCGCACATGATTTCTGATATATTCTCAGTCCTTGATTGGTACTTTTAAATGTTTACTATAAAATTCCATGAAAGATTACGGTTAAGTAAGTGAAATCTATGTTTATGAATGCCTATCCGTTGCACAAGAAAACTATCTGTTACCATTAACACGGTTGAATTAGAAATTGGAAGCCTTAACGGCTTAATTATCGGAAATTGATTATATATCTGTGATTAGCATAATTTTTAAGTAATATTAAGCATGTTTACGAAATTTTAATTTTGGAATGATTAAACGATTAAATTTTGTCTTATATGTTATTATTTATGAATATATATATCTAAGCCTCTTGAGCCTTGATAAAAAACGTGAAGTATCTTTTGGAGAGAATAAGGGTTTGGAAAGAAGAGAACAAAGACAAGGTTCATCAAGGAAGAGAAGTGGGATTAAGTTAGGAGAATCTTTGAATTTTTCAAGCTTAAGGTATATTAAAATTTATTGTACATGAACCTTCTCCCTTTAATTGTGAAGGAAGGTTTGTTTATAATTTATGTTTGATGATTTAGGGTTATGGGGAAGTGTTCATAATTTATGTTGATTGAAGAGGATACTCATCAATTGGTTGTTTTGACATGAAATTATGCCTCAATCTTTGTTTCTCATGTTAAACTCATGAAAATATATTTATGTAATGTATGATGTTTTAATAAACATGAGGAACTTGACTTAAAAATAGAATTTAGAGGATTTGTAACTTGAATAAGCTCTTACTCATATGTATTTTATGATGCTCAAGTTCTAGTACATGCTATGGTAGAAGTTATACTTCAATCCTTGGTTTTATGCCATGTATCATGTGTTATGATTTATGAACATAAAAGAACTTAAGTGAAAAGATGGAATTTGAAAAACAAATAGGGACTTGATCAAGCTTTGAATCATGTTACTTTGTGATATTTCAATGATAAATTATGTTATAGTGAAGTTGGGTTCAAGTATTGCTTTAATTTCATCTTGGGTTGCATGAAAAATGAAATGGTGAGGCTTGATTTTGAGTTGAAACCGAGCTGCCCCAAAACAGGGCCACGACCGCTCGAGCGGAGGCCACGGCCGCTCGAGCAGAGGAAGAAGAAAAATCTGAAAATGCATACTGTCTACGGCCGCTCGAGTGGAGAGGGATGACCGCACGTGCGGTGCATGGCCACTCGAGCGGAAGGTCCGGCCGCACGTGCGGCTCGGGCTGGAAAAGTGGTTCACTTAATTTTGCGTGCTTGACTTGCCGGTATTTTGAGAATATTTTTCTGATGATTTAAGAGGGTTGTAACTTCATGCAAAGTGTAATGATTTAGGAAATGATTTAAGAGAGGAAAGAGAACTAATGTGCAAGTTTTACGTGTGTGCAGGACACACTCCGGGAGGAAGTAACACGTCATCTCAACACTGTGAGTAGTAGTACGCTTTACTGCAGATAATGATTGCCCTTAGCATTCTATTGATGATAATTATGCACATGTTCTTAATGTTAATGCATGAATGTTCTTAATGTTAATGCATGAACGTTCTTAATATTAATGCATGATGATAAGAAGGTGAACATTTTGCCTGCTTTCATAAGTTTCAAGCATGTTTCAAGGGTCTCGTGCCACATGTTTCAAGGGCCTCGTGCCATAAGTTTCAAGCATGGTTCAAGGGCCTCGTGCCATATGTTTCAAGGGCCTCGTGCCACATGTTTTAAGGGCCTCGTGCCATCACGTTTCAAGGGCTTATAGCCACATGTTTATGTTGCAGGATTGGGCCTAAGGCCATTATGTACTTAACACAGAATCAGACTCACCACGTGAACTCTGCATCTTATTATGTATTGATGTATTTCATGATTCAAGTTCAACATCATTTATTATGTATTACTATTCACTGAGCCTAGCTCACTCTCTATAATGTCTGTTTCTGTAGGTCATCAATCCGGAGGTCAGTCTTAGCCTTGACGTCGCTTTCTTTTGTCAACCTTTACGTGTCCAGGCACTATCCAAGGCCATCCATTTTGTGAAGTTTTAACATGTTGCCTTGCTATTCAAGTGTCCATCTTAGGTTGATGTACATAACTTTTATGTTTTTTTGTATACGCCCAATCATGGGGCTGGGACTGTAAATGTATGTGTATGTAACCGTTATTCAGGGATTTAGTTTTAAACTTTGTTTGCCTTTGATGATGTATGTGATGTATGAGATCCTGGCATATTAGAAATAGCTCAATGGAGTATATTGTATCTATGTTATGTCCGTATTTTTATGCTTCCGATAAGGCCCCGTAGGTTTGTATACCAGGTTATATGTCCATTTATGAGTAGGTCATGCCCAAACTTTTAGAGGCAAGTAAGGGGGTGTGACAAAACATCTATCAATAGAACTCCACCAACAAATGGATATTGCAGGCAACAAGACATTCAAATTAAGTCAAATGAAAGACAAGTATTGTAGGTAAGATTTGGATAAGCACCAGAACCAACTATAAAATTAGGAAAGTGAAAAATTAAATTGCCACCCAACAATAAAGCTGCACAAGCATGTCTGAACATCCTAGATTTGAATCTAGAACCAGAATTACAATATCCTACAACCTCTAATTTCAAACATTATCAGTATGATCTCCACATAAAAATGTTATTACTTAGGACAAATATTATCATACAATAAAAATCTCCAATATGATCTTCAAACATTATCCTACAATAATTAAATTGCATATTAATTGGAATAGATCTCTCTAAAACAAATATTAGGACAAAAGGTCTCCAACATAGATAAAATCAACTTCTCAAGGATGTCCATCTACATGACTATCAGCAGGACAATGTGAGGCTTGCGCGACTTGGACTACAAAGTGTTGAACACTTGTATCTTGAAGCAACTCGTGAAAGGATGTGTGAGTGGGATAGACAAAAAGCATTGACCGAGGCGTGTTATTTCCCTGCAATAGAGCTAAATTTATTAAAATTTTATTACAATGTATAGTACCCTTTTAATGTAAAGTATGTAACCAATGATAACTCATATCATATGTACCATACATAAGAGGAGGACCACATGTATCACCCATGACAACTTGAGCTTGAGGTTGAGATTGACAAATATAGGCACAATGACCATGATCCTAAATACAACCAATATAAACGAAAACAAAAATTTATGAAATAAAAAGAAATATTATTTAACATTTTCTTAAAAGGTTGCACACAAATAAATATTACCTGAATAGAATTACTACCCATGATGAAACGAGATTGAGAGTGACCTTGGGAAGTATAAACAGCAGTACCCTATATATAGGTAATACAGACAAATTAAAAACCATCACCTGACTACATTGCAAGGCAAACCAATTAAAGATAAGAAAAATTAAAAGTATTCAGATAGTTCATAATTTCATACAACTAGAGAGAGGACTCAATGAAATGAATTCATAAAACTAACCATAGAAAGACCACATTACTATTGAATATTACCTGAATAGAATTATTTCCCATGCCGAAAAGAGGCGGAGATTAACATTGGGGAGTATAAACAACAACACCCTACATACAATGAAAAACCATAATCCATAGCACAAAATTGCTAGGTGCCATTACAGATAAATGAAAGTGGGTCATTAATAATAATATAAAAAAAAAAATCATTGTTTTAGTTCATTAATCTAGTGCATTTTAATCATAAGCAATTTTTCATGTAAGTACCTGACTAGATTGCATTCTCTTCTTCTTTGCAATAGATTTTTCCATCCCACCTTTGATCCTCCTTCTTCCCATACTAGTTGATTCTCTTTTCTTGAGTCCCTTAGCTTGAATTGGACAATCTATTTCATCACTCTATGGGCATGTGTTACTTGACGAATTTCTCAAATCAGTTACCTCCACTTGACCACAAATGTGGACACTTAATTTGTCTTCAACCATTACGCTCAATTCTTCACCTTTTAAAACTGACAAATGATAAGTTTTTTCACTTTTAGTGGCTCTACTTGCTATTGCTCTAAACATAGTCATTAATGACCGATATCGATCGCTTTGATGTAGTTTCACATCAGCCTTCACTTCATACCCACGTCTATCTTTCACACTTTCAGCCCTTGCTTTTTTAGTCCATCGTTTGAGTATATATTGTGGAGGAAGTTCCGTTGCATTGAATATATCTCTAAGCACCTTCACACAATGTCGACACAATATGTCCTTCACTTCAAACTTCCTGTAACTACAACTAAAAGAACCATCTTTATCCATTGTCACATTCTTATCTTTTTTTCCCATTTACCACTGTTCTTATTGTAAATATGGTACTCTCACCATCATTAATAATGCCTATAATTAATGCTTCAATGGACTGCATGTACTTATTTTTCAATTCCTCAAAATTGTTTTGGTGTAAATCTCTGCCACTTGCTTTAACATCAAAGTTGGAATTTAAACCCTCAATAATTTTTGGGACAAATTATACTCAGCTTCCAATTCTTTATACCTCTTCTTATAGAGCACCCTCTCAAAATGCATGAAGAACTCCATCAAGTTATGGTCACAATTCAGATAATCCTTCAAAAATGCATTGAAGGATTCACTAAGTTGAGTAATACTCTTTCCAACTGCCCAAGAATTCATAATATATGGTCATCCCCATTTCTCCTTCACGCGAAAAGCCTGCTCTAACTAATGATGTCGCATGCATCATACTTATCAAGCATTTGGTCCCATTGTATTTGAAGTTCTTCTTTGTCATCAACGTCATGCATAAATTTTGAAAACATAGCCTTGACCCCTACATCATCGAAAATAGAACTTACATGCTTGACATCATTTTGCATCAAATGCCACATACAAAGTCGATGGTTTGTATTGGGCATGACAACTGGAATGGCCTTAGCCATCGCAGTATCTTGATCTATGAAAATAGTTTTAGGAGCTTTGTTTGACATTGCCTCCAGGAAAATTTGAAACAACCATGTAAAAGATTCGGCAGTCTTATCATACATCAACGCTGCACCGAATATAACTATTTCTCGATGATGATTAAATCCAACAAATGATCCAAAGGTCTATGCTCGTTATTTAATTTGTAAGTAGTGTCAAAGGTCACTACATCACCAAATTGATCATAGTCCATAATCATTTGAGAATCGGCCCAAAATATATTACTTATCTGTTGTTCACAATCTAATTGGACTGCATAAAAAAAGAATGGATTTTCCACAGTTTTCTTACGAAAGTAATGCAACACACTAACCACTTCTCCATATTCTAAATCTTTTTGTCTCTTTGATCTTAAGTTTTTTTTTTTTTTTTGGTCCAATTTCGTGAAGCCAAATGATGCTCTTCCACCAGATTTCCTACCAAATAGCTCATAAGCAAACCTAAAAGGAATTCTAGATTCTGAAGCCAATTCTACTTCAATTGCTTGGGTGGTAGATATTTTTCTTTAGGATGGCAACATATGAATGCAATCTTGAGGCACAAGGTCATGATTATGATGTTCAACAAAATCACAAGCAACATATTTTGTTGAAATTCTTTCTAACTTGATACTAAATCGGGCATCACAACCACATCTTACCTGTTGTCTCGAATTTTTGACAAGTGGATCTTGTTTGTCAATACCCCGACTTCCCTCTTTGTAACATACAAACGTCCGTGAAGTTATCTCCTTCGTATGTTTGTTCTTGTTTGTATAGGTCTTCCTAATACTAAAGCCCCCCTTTCCCTCATAGGTATTGTAAAAGTCATACGCAGCTTGTTCAAAGTCAAATGACATTCCCAATTTCGGCTTCCAACCACAATTGGCCAACTCATCAACAATATTTTTTTCTTCCATTACCTACAATTCAGTATCATACAAATAACAAGTTTTACCTATCCCTGTTCTTACTATTTTTTTATAAAAATAACAAGGTCATTAATAATCAATTTCAACATCATACATATAACAAGGTTTAGCCATGTTAGTTGGAATAATCAATTTCTCTCATATCAACAATACTATATGTGCTTCATCCTTGTTATGCTACGCATTAATATCGCAAATCAATTTCTCTGTTCTTGCTATTTTTTACACATCTCTCTCTCAAGGTTTAACTACGTTTATATTGAATTGTAGGTACTGGGGGTGAATTACAGAAATATGAATCATATATATATATAATGGAAGAAAATCATATATGAATCCCTAGAAAATAATATATACAAATAAATGTGATTCACTATCAAAGAGGCCCTATTTAATTTATATATGAATCCCCAAAAATCTGAATCATATATATATAGAACAACAAATTTAATTTATACTTTCTTCCATTTATCATCAAACCAATTTCAAAAATACCTATTTCATCAGACCCATGTCAAAAATCAACAACAAATGTAACGCCCTCAAAAATATAACGTTAAACCCATTAAGTAAACATGCGTTGATATACAAAAGTTCCACATCCTTTCATTTATGAGAGTTTCATTACGTAAGTATTACATGTTGATAACAAAAGCAAAATGCCCTACGGGCTTACAGCTTTCCAAGTTAACACTTGGTTACAACAAAAAGAGTACTAACTCATACACATTATGCCCTTGGCTTGAATTTACATGTAATACATCAAAAGTAATACGACAAAAGTATGTCCGCCTCTAGCCTCCCAAGCTATGTCCTGGGAGGTGGCATGCTTCCTGTACCTGAAAATGATATTCCCATATAGGGTGAGCCACAGCCCAGTAGAAATATACTAAACCAGCCATGAACAATGACTAAAAGATTAGCAATCGATAGATGGCCAACACTGATACAATCATATAAATCACATATTTATGTCATACGACTTATGAGTCCAAGTTACCTTTCATTTTCCCTTTTTCAACGGATAGGCATATAAGCACCACCCATATTCTAAACAGATATGTATAACAACAATATCCACAGATAAGCATATAAGCTATATCCACATTCTACAACAGATATGTATAACAACAATATCCACAGATAAGCATATAAGCTATATCCACATTCTACAACAGATAAGCATATCACACATCAACAGATAAGCATATTAGCTGTATCCACACTTCACTAGACAAGCATATGAGCTGTATCTACACTTCACTAGACAAGCATATGAGTTGTATCTACGGAGTTCATCCCCCATCTCCTCCTAATCCTATCCGGTTCAGAGGTACATCCCCCATCTTCCCCTAAACCGCGGAGTACATCCCCCATCTCCTCCTCTACACAATGCATATAAGCACAAATGTTCTATACACAAGTAAACGCATGTAAACACAGAATCACATACGCAATCAATTAATACATAAAGTTAATGTATTTTATCAACCGTCATACTCTATGACACATCCGATTGATTAGTTTTAGTTTGCCTAATCATCATGCATTGTCTACAACAATCAACACTACCCTCCACCGGTAGCCCAAAGCAATTATTTCTAAGCAAGAAATAAATGCACAAATGGATAATATATCAACATTTTCAATTCAATTCCTCGTTTTCTTCAATTAATTATATGCATTAATTAATTTAAACCAATTAGGGCAAATTACCACAATACATAAAACAACCCTAAGGTTCCATTTCCATCAATGTACCAACATCAATCTCATTTATCTATGCCTAACATGCATATAGGTTTATATATTTAAAACCCCGACTTTTGTAAAATTACACAAAAGCCCAAACTTTCACCAAATTACCAAACCAACCCCAACATCTCAAAATACTAAAATTTAAAGACAAAATCCATAGAGAGGAGTAGGATATCCCTACCTCGAAGTTTGAGCCAAAAAGGAGATGAAGACTCGAAGATCAACGTGCTCCAAACCCACACTTTTTCAGATTAAATCGAAGCCCTCAACGCCCTCTATCTTTTTAACAAAGGCCCTAGGCTAGATTCACACTCTGGGAGATCAATTCTTAGAGAGAATATAAGTGTAGAGAGAGAGAGTCTCGGATCTAGGGTTTGAATGAAAAAGGGAGTGAAAAAGTGATGTTCAAAAACGCTACTGTCTGCTGATATAAAACACGCTCGCTCGAGCGAAGCCTTTGTCGCTCGAGCGACCAGACACAGAAAACTCTCGCTCGAGCCAAGAAGTCCTCGCTCGAGCCAAAAACTCAAAAGTGCGCTCGAGCGAAAGAATGCTCGCTCGAGCCAACAACTCAAACCCTCAGGTCTGCAACCAGAAGCACGCTCGAGCGACAGACCACTCGCTCGAGCGAAGAACAAACCAGACCGCTCGAGCCAAGAAAAGTTCGCTCGAGCCAAGAAATACAACTCTCAGGTCCAGAACCAGACGCCATCGCTCGCTCGAGCGAAGCCACTCTGGCTCGACCCACCAGACACGAACTCAACTCTCGCTCGAGCGACCAACTCCTCGCTCGAGCGAAGGTCCAAATATCTGGGCAGCAGCACTAGGCTCCCAAACACAACCAACCTGAAACAAACCTGCCCAACACATCCTATAACTCAAATACGAAGTAAAAAAAGATACAACCAAGATAATAAACAACTACAAACATCCACGGACACATGTCCGGATCACTGAACAACAAGGGTAAACCCGGGATCGCTATAACAAATGTATCATCAAACCCATTTCAAAAATACCCATTTCATCAAACCCATTTCAAAAATCAATAACAAATCTAACCCAAGAATCATATATATATATATATATATAACAGAAAGAAATGACAATGATGATGAAATAGACCTCGTCGCCACCGTAATCTCGCCTTCTCGCCATCGCTTCGTCGCTGGACTCACCGTCACCCGCCATCCTTTGCGTTGCTCATTCGCCATCGCGTCGCTCTGCCATCTTTGCCATCTCTTTCGTCTCTCAGTTCGTTTCTCTCTCCATTCAGGTTCGTCTCTCCGTCTCTCTCTCAGTTCCTCACTCTGAATTTCAGTCGCCTCTCACGTCTCTGCCTCTCTCTCTCTGTGCTAAGGTTCACTGATGCAAAGCACAGAAGATGATATAGAGAAGAGAAAAGAGGGGGAAATGAACATTTTGAATTAAAAAAAAAAAAAACCACTAAACAAAACGACATCGTTTTGGAGACCACCGCAGGAACCCATGGCAGATGATCTGGACTCTTGAGATTGGAGGTGTGGTTGAGAAAGAGAAAAAGTCATAAGGCTACTAAATTGGGGAGAGAAAAAAAAAAGAAAAAAGAAAGGCTATTTATCGCTACATTTCATATACAAAGTTCAAAATTCATATAAGCTTAAAATAAAATAATTGCATCAATTAGTTTTACATAATTTTAATTGTTACTAAAAATTCTTTTTTTAAAAAAAATATAAAGACGCTGCTTCGTCCCACCATCGTCGGACTTCCGTCATATGGTCATCGGAGACTCTGCGAAATGTTCAATATTATTAGGAAGTCGTCGGAGTATCTTCGGAAATTTGCCCAAGTGTTTTGAATGTCATTGAAAGTTACCGAAATGTCCAAAACATTTGTTGAATGTCAAGAACATCATCAAAAACTCATCATAATGTCCAAAATATTATCGAGAAAAAAAAGAAGAATAAATAGAGAAATTAGAATGAAAAAACATAACAAAATATACTAAATATTGATAAACTAAAAGGGAAAAAAACGTAACAACAACAATAAGAAACAAACATATGTTATTTTTCAATTTTTGTAGGGTTTAAACAAATAATCTCCAATATTAATAAAACTGAAAAGCAAGTTTTAAAATGGTAAAATTGTTACAATTTCAAAGCATGATTATGTTAAGTACGTATTCTTATTAATCAAACTGAAAAGTATGTTATGAAATTGCAAAATCTTACAATAAAATAAAGTTATGAAACTATAAAATTTTACAGTAAAACGTGTTATGAAACTGCAAAATTTTACAATTTTAAAGCAAAATTCATTTTAGCACCCAAAAAAAAATGAAAAATTTTACAATTTTCACCACCTGTAACTAAAACTCGAAAACAACTTGTTTATAACTTAAAAAATTTCTATATTAAAATAGGAAAAGAGAGGTGTGTAGTAGAGAAAAAAAATAGAAAAATCGAATGAGAGAGACAAATGTAGAGAGAGGATTGTACTCCGATAATTTTTTTGGTTTAGATCTAGCTGGAACTGATGTAGATCTACATTAGATTTGAGTAGATCTACTCATCTTCTTCGCTAGAAACTAATCTCTTACACCGTCGGTGAGAGCGAAGTAAAGAGTCGGTGATTGATGGTTGTCAGTGAACTCCAATCGATGATAGTCGCCAGTCGTCGATAACTGTATATGTCACGACCCAAACCCGCCCCTATAGGTTTAGCATCGTAACCGACCAGTAATCCATAGATTATTGAAGGCCTCTTAAACATAAATCAAATTATTAGGGGCTAGCGGAAGCAAATAACAAATATACAATGTCCATTGAGCTGTGCAGACATATATGAGACAGAACAATTTTCAACTTTATATGCATATATCATACATCACCCTTGCGTTATCACATTGATACAAATAAGACAGAAAGAAACTTAGCCCTAATTATAGAATAAACAAAAACTTAAATTTTAATCATATAGCCATGACCACTTGACATATCCGGAACTTCAACAGGAGGCACATAAGTTGGTTGACAAGACAGAGTCTAGGCAGAAGCTCTAGGCCTGGTCACACGCCTAATCACGTACATACATAAATAACACCGTAAGCTGAAGCCTAGTGAATAACAATAGAGTAAAGGTTTTATGAATGATGTCTATAACAGATTCGGAAATCAGAGTTCAGTTCAAAAACAGATTCATATTTATATCAAATTCTCATAGATAATCATACGTGGTACATCTATGGTACATCAATAGCAATAACAGATGACTCATGATTACATGAGACGGTACAGATGACCCATAAATGGACCAAATGACCCATAAAGGGACGTATACAGAGCAGATAAACAGTTATGCATAACCAATCCTGGTACTAAGTCATATAACAGATATCACTTGATGCTAAGGATGCCACGAATACATTTCAGAAAGTTGGACAATCATTCATTTAATCATACCATAGCATTTTAGAAAATAGATCATATTATATCATTCAGAAAATATTTAAAGTTGAACATAGCTTTACAGAGTTATTACTCATAGATAGCTCCAGAAGCAGATCAGACAAATTAGACCGATCAGATAGATCAAGAAGACGTTAACACGTGACCTACACAAACGCATAACATATATACATTGAAACACAACACCACTTCATTAATCAAACTTGACTTCTCTTGTCTTTTTCTGTTTAAGTAATCCGAAGTTCTACTACGCTTAATCTTTCTTATTCAAATGAACCGGGTTCTCATTTCACATGTTCTTTCATTATTCTTTCATTACTAAGTCCTTTTTTTTTTCTTTTTTTTTCCCAAATAGTTCAATTTCTTACTTGGCTTTTTAATAATTATTATTAAATCAATGACTTATTCCTTAACCAACTTATTTATGTTGATTGTTAGGTTTTTAATCTTTATTGAGTCATAATTCTTGCCTAAGAATGCTTGGAAAGAGATGAGATTGAAAATATGAAATAAATACAACTTTTTCCAAACTATGTTGATAAGAGCTGTTCACTCGAGTGACCTTCTGGTCGCTCGAGCGGTTTGTAAAAGACTGCAAAAGTACTAGAAGGCTTCAATGTGCGCTCAAGCAGTAATTATATTGTTTGAGCGGTCTGTTAAATTCCAGAATTCTGAATTTCTCAAAAATGACTTCCAAATGCATTTTTCAATCTTTAAATCCATACATATCTTGATCAAAAGTGAAAACACTTTACAAAACACAAAACAATTATTTATTTATAAATCATTTGCCCAAAATCTCATCAAGTTGTCAAAACTTGAATCAAACTCCAAACATGAAAATATTTTCAAACTTCTTTTTCTTTTTAAAAAATAAGTAGGACATTAACCATGAAACTCATGAATTTCTAAAATAAAATTCAATATAAAAGCTTTCATACATCAACACTTTAAAATCCAAACTCAAAATCATGAAACATAATTACTAATTTATTTATTTAAATCTTACTTAATTTTAAAATCAAAACTCATGAACTCATGGTTTCTAAAATTTTTCTTTAAAATCAAATGCACAATAAAATTACATGTAATTTATGAAGCTTAATTTAACTATGACTTTCAAAATCAAACCCAAAATAATTAATTTCTAAATTAACATTCATAAACTTGAGCTTCGCACCAATTTTTCATTTTCTTGTCAATTTCTTTCTAATCACATAAAATAGATTTCAAACTCTGTTCCATTTTCCCTCAAAACATGAAATTAAAGTTGTAAACTCCTTGGAAAATCATTTGCATGTATGAAATTGACATCAAAATTACCTAATTTTATATTTTTATTAATTTTCTTCATATCAAACCCAAATTCAAACTCGTAAGTCTTTTAAACATGAATTAAAGTCTAAAACTTTGAAATTCCAAGATGCATGTAAGGATGAGTTTCAAATTTATGGAGAATAACAAAAATCAACCTTAAACTAATTAATTTCCAAACTTATTTCCTTAATCTTAAAATTAACTCAATTTTTATTCATTTTCTTGCTAATTCCTCTAAATTTATATGCAATTGAACCCAATTTCATTGTGATTCTAGATGTTAGGGGAATTATTTACAAGAATTACGGTATAAATTATTACCTATTATTCTTCAAAGATAAATTCTTGAGCCTCTCTTTATTACTCTATACTTTTCTTCTTTGTTCCTAACTTCTTCCATGAATTCTTCCTTAACTCTAGCAATAATATATTTTCTAGCACCAGCACAAAACAGTGGCTCTCTCTCTCTCTCTCTCTCGGCTCCTTCTCCCTCTCCTCTTTTTCAGCCTCTCTCGATTTCCTTTTTTTTTTGGGCAAATTACATATACCTCCCTCGAAGTTTAGCTAAATTACAGATACCCCCTGAGATTTCGAAAATTACATCTCGCTCCTGAGGTTTATATTTTCGTAACAATTTGTCCCCTGAGGTTTATATTTCATAACAAATTGCCCCCTAATTTGTTATGCAAATATAACATTCAGGTATCAATAATTTCTCAAACCTCAGAGGGTATCTATAATTTAACCAAACCTCAAGGGGTATATGTAATTTGCCCTTTTTTTTTTTTTTTTTTTCTACTCAAGATGAGTATAATGACTTGAGCCCAGGTTATACACTCACACACACACCTCCCTTTTTGCCATCAACGTGATACGTATACACACACTTATCAACACACACCTACAGAATTGCTCAATACGCCCACACCCACACCCACACCCACACCCACACCCACTCTCAATTCTACATTCTTCCATAATTCAATTTATAGTCTTAAATAAATCTTAATTAACACATAATTAAATTAATCATAACTAATCATAAATCCCACATAATTTAATTTGACTTCCATTAGAGCCCAATTGATTATATTTGAATTTACTATTTGGAATTAGATTTTTAATCAAACGCCCAAAAAGCTCTAAATATCAAATTAAACTTATTACATTCATTAATTTTGTTTTTCCAAATCTTTAAGACTTTTAATTTTAGATCAACTCCGAATCTTTGTCAATAAAGTACATACTTAATTGAACACCTCGTTAATAAATTTAATTTATAATAATCTTAATTCACAATTCTCACAACTTAATCAACTCCAATTCGGACCCACTTAATAAAATCTCAATTTTACTAAACTGAATCAAATATTTAATTAAACTCTTATATGATCCGATACTCGAAATTAAAATAATTCAATTCACCGATTATAATCTCTTGAGCCAGTTAGACTTTCAATTTCTAATTCAAAGTAGAATCATATATGAATTAGTCTCCATAATTTTCATAAATCCCAGATTAAATTGGAATAATGGACAATTAAGATTCAAATCTCCTTAATTAATTAAATGCTAATTATTATACATGGTGGGGTCGTCATAGTATATCAAAAAGAGAAAAAGAATAAGAAAGGCATGGTCATCAATCATCAAATATCATAAAGAGAAGAAGAAGGTGCAAGACCTTTGGGTCTACTCAAAAGGTTTTGGGATTAAATAGAGTATAACTCTTTCAAAGAAGGCTTGCGAGTAATTTGCCAAAAAAGAATTTAGAACAAAGTGAAGAGGTGTTGTTTCTCAAAGTTCTAGACGATTTCCTCAAAAAGAAAAAGTTCCAGGTGAGGAAGATGAGATGTGGAGTTAATATTTTTAGAAGAAAAATGTTATGAATCCCACCTTAACTATCTCGAATTTATCTCCGAAAGAGATTGTGTGATTGAGATTAAATTTGTGTGATATAGAATCCACGTATAGAATAAATTTAAACCATAAGATGATGATTCTAAGGGTCTGTTTGGTAACGTTTACATTTTTAGTTTATATTTACAAAAATTTTATAAATTGGTTTTTATTTATTTTTAGAAAAACATAAACTACAAACGCGTTTGGTAATTGACAAAATGTTTAAAAAAATTTAAAAATATAAAAGAGTGAGAAATGGCAAGTGGTGGCAAGTGGCGGCGGAAGACGGTGGTGGAAAGTGGTGACGGTAGTGGTGGTGGTGGATGGCGGATGGTGGTGGTGGGTGAGTGGCTGACGATGGCGGGTGGTGGGTGGGTGGTGGTGGTAGGTGGGTGGCGGATGGCGGGTGGTGGTGGGTAATGGCAGGTAGGTGGCGGGTGGTGATAGTGGGTGGGTGGGTGAGTGACGGTGGCGGGTGGTGGGTGGTAGCGAGTGGGTAGTGGTGGTGGTGGTTGTGGTGGCAGGTGGGTGGCAGATGGCGGGTGGTGGCGGGTAGGTGGCAAATGGTGGTGGTGGTGGTGGGTGGGTGAATGACGGTGGCGGGTGGTGGGTGGTGGTGGCGACGGGTTGGTGGTGGTGGTAGCGGGTGAGTGGTAGGTGGCTGGTGGCTAGTGGTGGCGGGTGGTGGCAGGTGGGTGGTGAGTGCTGGTGGCAGGTAGGGGGCGGGCGGTAGATGGTAATGGCTGGTGGTGGATGGTGGCGGGTGGATGGCAGGTGGGTGGTGGGTGGTGGTGGTGGTGGTGGTGGTGGTGGCGAGGGATGGGTGGTGGTGGCGGGTGGTGGGTGGTGGTGGCAAGTGAGTGGTGAGTGGTGGTGGCAGGTGGTGGTGGTGGTTGGGGGGTGGCGGTGGCGGAAGACGGTGGTGGAAAATGGTGGCAGGTGGTGGCTAGTGTTGGGTGGTAAAAAAAAAAAAACTGAAAACTCAAAACGGAAACACATTTTTTGTGTTTTCATTTTTTGGTCAAATTTATAAACTGAGATCACTGATTTATAAATCAAAAATTTAACAAACAAGTTTTTATTTGAGTTTTTAAATTTTTGTAAATATAAATAGAAAACTGAAAACGTTAGTGTTACCAAATGGCACCTAAGTAATTTCTAGATAATTAAGTTTAAATTTGTAATATTACCATTTTTAGAATAAGAAAAGGAAAAATCAAGGTTAAAATTAAATATATATATATATATATATATATATATTATGTTAACCATTTTAGGTTGATAACACTGAAGGTTTTTGTTATTTTAAAATTTCAAGATAAGTTTTAACAATTTTATTAAATTTTTAGGTGGGTCACTGTAAATTATCCTAAATAAAATCATTTATTTGTTTTATTTATTTATTATTATTTTATAATGTAGTTGCACTCATTTCTCTTCAACTTTCTTATTCCCTTTTCTATTGGTATAAAGCCAGACCCTTGAACACGCGAAAAATGTGTTAAGTAATATTTGTCATTGTTACAATTTGATAGGAGTACAAAAGAGTTTTAAAACGGTTTATTAGTATATTATTAAAATTTAAGAAGACTCTTTATTTTACTTTTATCAGGATTTACAAATAATATTTTTATTTAGCATTTTTTAATTAAGTGGTGTAACGTAATATTAAGGGGTTGTTTGGAAAGTTAAATTAATATACTTTTTAACTTTTTTATGAAAAAATACAAAATGCGAATTGAGATTGAAGTGATATGTATAGAAGTAATGTGATTCAAATAAGATAATTGCAATTCAAATAAGATAATGTATTAAAATAACATGTACTATTTTAACACGTGCCAAACAAATTCTAAGTGATATTATAGTTAAATATAATTTATCCAATATAAGTTAATGGATTAAGTATTTTTATTAAGTATTTTTGGGGATATTATAAAAGAAAAGAAAATTTATTAGGAAATCTTCTTTCTTATTTTAATTAGTCCATGATATATTATTGTATTTTAATAAATCCTATTATTTAAATATTTGATCTATCAAATCTTAATTCTCATATTTAAGGTATTTTATGAATAATTTTATCTTTACAAATATTTTTTTAAACTCTTAGTAATTTGGTGATATAAAAATTCATATTAGATAGTGTTGACCTTTTGGCTCTTGAAGGTTATTTTTGTAATTGCGAGCGTGCCAGTAAGGATCAATCAGTCCTTACAGAATTTTAATTGCCAACCAATTATTAGACGATTGTGTTGTAGTTCTTTCAGCCTCAATGAAGATGACTTTTACTGGTAGCTTGATTTTGGAGAATTTAAGCACAAGAACAGTTAAATAAAGAACAATTGAAGTATTTCATTAGTATGAAAAACTTACAATGATCCAAAATCAGCCTCGTAGAGGTTTACAGCGACAATCTACTTGAAACTATTCCTATGAATGAAGTGCAATGTAGGAATTTAAAGTACAGGAATGTAAGAACAGAAAATGTAAAGACTGGAAATGTGAAACTAGAAAGAAAAATATGTAAAGTAAGACTGGTTTGTTGGATTTGAGTCTGGGGGATTTTTCTAGGGTCTTCCCTGCTATTTATACTCCTCAAAGATGACCATCGAACTGCACTTCAAACCGTCGAACTGCTCCTCTGTGATCGCTGATCATGCTGCCTTATAAGTAGTTCCACTACGCCATCACTTGCAGTTAGGCTTCCCTCCTATATTTGAATTTGAATGTGAGTAACTGTTGAAGCCACGTCACCTTGTATCTCTTTGCTGACCCAATGCTGCTCGGACCACGCAATAAACAATATCAACTGCCACGTGTACGATCATGATCTAAGACTTAAACATTCTTCCACTATAACCCTTATTTTGCCACGTGTTGAATTGTAATTGGCATTTACAAAATATGTAACCAACATTACCCCCCGCACTAATGTACCCAATATTTGGTGATATTAGCGGATCAACACCTTTCTCCAGCATTTTTTAGAACGTGCATAGGGTTTACATTCCCCTAGGAATGCAACTGTCATTCATCATCTGCATTAAAACTCTCCTTCAATCTTTTGAACACCCCCACCACCTTAGTATTCGAACAGACTGATACATTTTCTATGGCCGAATCAATTTTCCCCTCCATTGATCGAGCACACGAAGAGTCATATGATGATGCTGCCCTTCCTCGAAAGAACTTCCACGCATTAATTAGCCATCTTTACCCACCTTTCTATATTCAGGTCATGGAAGCCTTTGCAAATTACCAACCTTTGGATTACGAACACATTGCCCTTAATCCTTCGATTCAGAAAGTTGCAGATATAGATACAAGAAGTTCTTCCTTTGACTCACCCTTGTACTTCGAACAAACTGCTCTCAAACCTTTGATTCGGAAAGTTGCAAATATGGACTTGGGAAACTCTTCTTCACAAACCTCTACATGGGATAAAGCTGTAACTTCTTCCTCTTCTGGGGTTTCTGACTGGACAAGCTGGTCAACACCTGAGACTTGTGATTTGAGGGAACGAATCAACCATCATTTTGTTGAGTTCACTGACCCTTTAGAGTTTCCTTCCTACGCTCGAAGTTCAGTGGTCTACCCCTACGTGCCCATTGACCATCGACGTAGTTTGGAGGAGAATCTGCTTGTAGCATGGTACACATCCTCCATGCCTACAAAGATAGTGCACGCTGCCCGGCGCCTAGAAGAAGCACAAGGGTACAATCCATCGTTCTTAGCCTAGAAGGCGAAGATTTGTTCTTCTGACTGGCTCGATTATATTAATGCCTTTGTTCCTTCTGCTCCCGTGCCATCTCCCATAATAGAAGCATCCACACCTTCTTCTCCATCTCCTGAAATTGAAGCATCCACACCTTCTTCTCCATCTCCTGAAATAGAAGCATCCACACCTTCTCCTCCGCCAACTATTTGCTGGACAGAGAGACTGAGGCTTGCCCTTTCCATGGATAAAGTCTTTCCACCTTACAAACCTCCACCTTCCCCTACTCCAGCTGAGTGGAAACAAGCTCAACTTCTGCTTGCAGCTTTCTCTCACTTGCCCTTTAATGTTCTTGAGGACAAAGTCCCTCTCAAGAACCTTCGATGGGCTTGTGATATTCTGACTAGGGGCCATGTCCTTAATTCCCTAGCCCAAGCAGAACTTCATATGTTCTTGGACCAACTTTCATTGCTCCTCTACTGGCATCGAAATTCTATGGCCACTACACAATCTTTAGACCAACTTTCGTCTCTTCGAGTTCATGCCCAGTACGAAGCAGAGAACTTCATCGAAGAATTCGATGATTTCAAGAATAAAGATTCTGCATATTGGGATGACTTGGTCATAGACGAATTGGAACAAGGATTGAGAGAGGCAGCTTTCGAAATAAAGGCTGAAGAGCTCTACTACAAAGTGAGAGCACATCAACTCATGCAGCCAATGTTAGAAGAAATAGAAGATATAATAAAGAAAGAACAAAAATTCATTGATCATTGTTGGACTAAATTTCATGATCTTGTTATTTATTCCATTCCTTATTTTTATGAGCTTGAGTTTATACCCAGATAGGGTCATTCGATGTAATTGCCTTGGCTTTAATATAAACAAAATTCTTCTGTATTTGGCATTGTTTGACCCTGTTTCCTTTTGTCTTTAAAAGCCAATTCAGAGCTTCGAACTGGACAATCTTATTCGTCGAATATGGACGCAATTGTTAAAAATGAAACACTAAGAATCAACATGAACCTTTCCAATTTATGGAATACGGTTGACATTTTTTGCTGATTTTCATCTAGAAACAGTGCTTCGAATTCAACAGTCTTATCCTTAAAATATGGACTCAATTATTTAAAAATGAAACACTAAGAATCAACATGAACTTTTCCAATTTATGGAATACAGTTGATATTTTTTGTTGATTTTCATCTAGAAACAGTGCTTCAAATTCAACAGTCTTATCCTTGAAGCTTATTCTAGTCACAACAAATATATGGTCATGGCTAGTGTGATCAATCAATCCTAAATTGACCATTTTTGCTTCGAACAATAGTTCATGCTTTTTTAGTCCAACAGACAACTTTTCTATAAACCAACCATTGGTATTGATGTTTCGAGCACCAAATCCCATCCTTAAAGAGTCTCAAGTTTTGCCTCGAAGGACATTACCTTCATTAAGAAACCTAAAAACAGGTCTTTAAACCCTTTGGAGTAAAACAAACACTTGAGTATTCTTACATTTTTAGGTATGGAAATGTGCTTCGAAGCCGGCTTCTCTGTTTCGAAGCTGTTGTTTTTTGGCTTTTGGCGCCAAAATTTGGCTTCGAAGCCAAATATTTTACTTTGAAGCTAGCCTCAACATCTAGGCTGTGTTTTTCCCTCCAAAAGTATCAATATTGAAGGAAACTCTTCGTATTCGTACTTCTAGTACTTAATGACTTAAGCAATATATTTTCTAGAAACAAAAGCTTTTGAAACCCTTTTATTTCGTGTTCTGAAATCATTTGCTCGCTCAGCACACAAACCCTTTTACCTCTGCCGATCTTCCACTTCTCTCTACTTCCATTCTCAGCTTCACCTTATGGAAAAGTGTACTATCAATGGCTTCTTCTTCAATGCCAGTCGTAGAGCGTGCGAGCCCATCTGTAGCCCTGAAGAGGCTCATTGATGCAGAATGTGAGAAGTACGAAGCTGGGGAGAAAAGCGCTATCGATAGACGCATCTTCGTCCCTCGTCATCATGTGCAGCAAGACTACGTGCTTGGGCCCATATTCAAAGAGATCCCTACTGAGCTCCCAGCCCTATATCCTCGTCTAGAAAACCAATGTCTCCTTTACGAAGGTGGTCTTGACTAGAGGAACTGAAGGATAAACCACCCCCACTGATGCTGGCCCACGGTGAGACCGGAGTGACAAGAATGGTATGACCGGGTTGTCCCTGCTAGAACTCTGGACCTTCAAGAGCTCTGCCTTCTCGATGCTCTCCGACTATCCAGGGTAACTATCTCAGAGGACCTTTTCCTAATTCCTGCTGCCTTGTGTTTTTGGAATCCTATCTTTAATTTCTTTCAATTTAGATGTGGGATGATGGCCCCTACTGTTCTTGACATTTGCCATCTACTAGGATTATCCCTCATTGGTACCCCATTTGGACCAGATTACCCTGACTTAGCAGTCCCTTTCTTCCTCCCCTCTCTTAACTCATCCTATAGTGATTTCGCTAAGGCTGAGAATAAAAGAGAGGGCCATGTGACTGATAGGGAGTTCTTTTCTTTCTTATCGTATTGGCTTTCCAAATTCCTCTTCTGCACCTTCTCTCAGAGAATTATGCCTGAATTTGCCCCTCTTGCCAAAGCCCTTGTTTTACAGAAAAATGTGGCCTTAGCCCCACATGTTCTAGGTCACGTATATAGAGTCTGCTCCCTTTTCTGTGAGAAACCCTTAGATGCTAATCAAGGGGTGCCATTCTGGATCCTTCAGTTTTGGCTTTTTGCCTATTTTACTGAGTTACAATCCAAATGCCTTAAATTTTCCGAGCCAAACCCTCTTACTCATGGCATAAGGCTGGTCAATGCTTCACTTTATCTCTCTACCTTTGCTTTTTTACTTCTCTTTCTTCCACCAACTTCCAGCTTCCCTTCCTACTTACCATTTCCGTCCCTTCAAACCCACCATTGGTCCATCTTGGTTGAGGAATTTCCTAAGTGACAGGTTCTGTGCTTCACCTATTCACAAAGATATATGGGCCTCCATTCTGATCCCCAGAGAGTTATTTATTGGGACCTTGAACCCCAAAGCCTACAAATGCATCGCTGAGCCCTACTGTCCTGCTCAATTTGCTAGACAATTTGGCTTCACACAAGGGGTCCCAATACCTCTCTGCAGTAACACCAATCTCAGTCTTAGTAAGAGGGATCTGAAAGTTCGGAAGTCCATGCTAGAAGAGGCAACTTTCAAATTTATAGATGACTTGGCCAGTTTCGAGTATACCCCTTTCAATCCTCAAGGCACCCCATTGAAGAGATACCAAAATTGTTGGGTGACCAACATGGAAGTCTACTTGGCCATTTCACCTCAAAACCTACTAATGGTGTTAGATGTGGCCAAACCCAAAGGAGCTGGAATTGTCACTTCTTCCACTATTTCAGTTGCAGTACATGCTACAACCCAATTTACTCCTGCTACCTCAACTCCTCCTAGAGTTACTCGGGCTGCCTCGAAGAAAGGTATATACCCTTGTCTCCTCTCCTTTTGCCTTCTTTATAATGCTTTTAGCCTTATCTTTAGTTCTTCTTTTGTGGAGGTGGCCAACAACAAAAGAAAATGAGACTCCTTGAGCCTGAAAAGGAAACACCTGATATTCAAGCAGAAGAAAAAGAAGAAGCAGATCAAGAACAAGAGTCGCCCTTGAAAAGAAGGAAAAGAGTGATCATCCTTTCCTCTGACTTGGTTCAAAGTGAGACAATTGCCATAGAGATAGAAGAAGAGCTCATTATTTCAGAATCTAGATCCCAGATTGAAGAAGTTGAGAAGGAAATTGAGAAGGAGCAGACCACACCAATACAGAGAAAAAAGAAAAGAAAGGTGACTGTCTCTCCTTCTGATATGGTCGAAGACTCTGATTTCGAGACAATTGCCAAAGCAATGGAAAAGACAAAGAAAGTGACTGCTTCTGCTACTAACTTGGTTGAAGATACCATCCATGAAGCAGCTGTCAAGGCAGTAGAACAAGAACATTCTAAGGCCATAATTGTCTTCGAGAGAGCTGAGAAGAGATGGTAGCAACAATTTTTGAGAGATGAAGCTGCAGCTGTTGATGCACTACAAAGGGAAACTGCAAGAAGGCAACAAACTGCCAGACATTACTCCCTTCGTAGTTCTCCCATCATTGCCGACACTTCTGGAGTAGGTAATTTCTTTCATACTTCTGCTGTTTTTTCCTTGTCAGCTTTTGGTATTGAAGTTTGACATTGCTTTACATTTCTTCCTCTTGCAGCAACAACTACTGAGTTTATCTTTCCAATGAGGCATCTCTCAATTTCAGTTGAGGTTAATCAGATGCAGGATGTAAGGGCTATTCAAATCATACTCCCACTTCCAAGGTCTACACTTCCTGCACTTTCCCTGAGGCCAAGCATTCCTGCACTTCTTTCTCTTGGTTTGACTCCACATCTTCCTCACTTGACCCTCGACTTTCCTCAATTTACTTCTCTTTTGAGCCTTGCTCCTCCTTCTCCTTCCAAGGAAATTCCAACTGCTTCTCCATCTTTGATGGCAGTTGGTTCCCCTATTGAGGGTGCTGGTAGCTCTCCAACCCGTGGTTTATCACCTTTACCTAGCTCCAGCCCTTCTTCACTTGATTCATTGGTGGCTAGGATCATGGAGACTACTTAAGATGCTTCACCCATTTCTCCTATCCCTATGCAGTCTTCTGTGTCTTCCACCACAACTCTTTCTGTGCCCCTTATGTCTATGGATGAGGTTGATGTCTTCGAAGCAAGACTAGCTAGTCTCTTCGACATACCCTCTACCTCTCCAACATTCAATGAGGAAGTTGAGCCATTAGTTTTGGCTGACTCTTTGCTGGAAATTTTTGAGAGCTCTTCTTCCTCCAGCAGCAAGCCTTTTGTACCTTTGATAGACTTAGACACCTGCCTGGAACTGTTAATCTCCTTTTCGAGGATTCCCTTCGAGGCTCTACAAAGGCGTATAATCAGAAATGGGTTTCTTCAGTGCTGCAAAATTGCTGAGCAGTCCGGCATGAATGTCTCAAGTCATCTATCCCAGGCAGCAGCTACTATCGACTTCTACATCAGCATTTGTCATGCTACCAAGGCTGCGGATGAGAAATTGGCTAGAGACCAGAGTTTTGTTTCCCAAGTGCATACTGAAATATCAAAGCTTAAGGAACAACACTCCTCTGCCTCTCACTTTCGAATTCAGCTGCTGGAGAGGAAAGCTCAACTTGAAGAGAAGCTTTCTGCAGTGAACCAGGCCTTAGTCCGAACTGACACCAAACTGCAAATCTTCAACCAAGGACTGGCTGATCGAAAGGGAGAAATGGCTGCAGCTATTCAACTATTTTCATCATTTACCAATAGGAAATTTGTTGTACAAAAACAATTAAAACATTGTAATGATTTTTGGGCCAATTTGTGGCACGATGTACTTGACTCTTTATGAAAAAACAAATTTTTGTCTATCATCTGAGTAATCTTGTGTTCTTGTACTTAGTGTTTATTTTATTCCTTGTGTTTCCCAAATAGTTGGAAAATAAGGCTTCAAATATCTACCATTAATCTTTTTGGGATGCACATAACCATTCAAATTTCTCAAATGGTATGCTCCAAAAGGCAGAACTCTATGAATTTAATATGATCCTTCCCAGTTAGGTGACCATTTGCCAAACTTATGGCTTTTAATTCCTATTGGGAGTATTGTCTTCCATACCAAATCACCTTCATCAAAGCCAATGTGTTTGACTTTCTTATTATAATTTTTGGCTGCTTTCTTCTTCTGAAAGAGAATGCTATTTAATGCCAGAATTCTAGCTTCATCTATGCTTTCTAACTCCAAGCACATACTCTGATGGTACTGCTTAGGATCCAACTGGTCTTGGCATCTTACCCTCAAGGACTTAACATTGATCTCCACAGGTAACACTGCATCATGCCCATATACTAAGGCATAAAGAGTGACTCATGTGCTTGACCTTGGGGAAGTTCTGTAAGCCCACAATACATCTAACAATAAGTTATGCCAATCCCTCGGATTGTCTTCCACAACCTTTTGTATTCCTTTCTTCAAGGACTTATTGGATGATTCAGCTTGATCATTGGCTTGTGCATAATATGGGGTGGAATTAACAAGGCTAATTCCAAACTCGGCCACAAAAGAATTCACCATTTTCCCATAAAAAACAGTCCCATTATCAACAGTTATAGTTTGTGGGATGCCAAGTCTATGGATCAAATCCTTAATGAACCCAATAACCTCTGTCTGGTCTACAGCTTTGTATGGCTTAGCTTCGACCCACTTAGTGAAATAATCGGTGGCCACTAGAATGAAAAAATGGTGCTTCGAAGAAAGTGGGTGTATTTTTCCCATCATATCCATGGCCCATCCTCTGAATGGCCAAGGCTTCACTACTGCATATAGGTCAGTTATGGGCACATGCCATATTGTGTCATGCTTTTGACATGCCTGGCAACCCTTTGCATATTCTATGTAGTCTTTAAGGATAGTTGGCCAATAGTAGGAATGCCTTCGAAGCAACCATCTTATCTTTACACCAGGTTGATGAGCACCACAAATGCCTTCATGAACCTCGGCAATAGCTGTTAATGTTTCTTTTAGGCCTAAACATTCCAACAATAAGCCATCTCCCCCTCTTTTGTAGAGGATATTACCATATATCATATATTGCATAGACTGCAATTTAATTTTCCTGCTGGCCTTCGAAGATGGGCCAGCCAAGTAATGCATTATTGGATGCCTCCAATCTTGTTCTTGTAAGTCATTATCATTGACTTCTAAGACCACATTCCTTTTATTCAAAGGTGGTATTAATTTCTGATATGTTGTTTGGCTTATGTCCCTTTGGGCATTATCCCTTCTCTTGAAATTCGAAGCTTTCTGAGCCACATCATTAGCTCTATTATTCAAGAATCTTGGGACATGAGTTACATTTGCTTATTGAAATTGAGAAAGCAGATGTAATGCAACAACATAGTATGGCAAAATGCTTATGCTTTGACACTTGAAAATCCCTTTCACTTGATTAACCACCAATTGAGAGTCTCCAAATATTTCAACTTCATGAACTTGTAATCCAATAAGAATTTCTAATCCCACTATTAAGGCTTCATATTCAGCTTGGTTATTGGAACAGGTAGCTTCATTCACTCTGAAACCATGTGTGGTTTCTACCCCTTGTGGTGACCTAATCACAATACCAATTCCAGTTAAACCATTGACTTTTGATCCATCGAACCACATTTGCCATGGCTCAACACTAGCTGTTCCAAGTTCCATTATCTCTTGGCTTTCTGTTTGAGATGGATGGTCTGCCAAAAAATTGGTTAAAACTTGGCCTTTTACTGCCTTTTGGAGAACATATTCTAAATGAAACTCTAATAAGGCTAGGATCCATTTGCCAATCCTTCCCCTCAACATAGGTCTAGATAACATGTACTTAACCAAATCTGTGGTTGCAATTACCAAGACAGTTGTAGGTAAAAGATAATATCTTAATTTCATTGCAGCAAAATACAAAGCAAGACACAGCTTTTCAACAGCTGAATATTTACATTCATAAGAATTTAGAAACCTACTAAGGTAATAAACAGCTTGCTCCTTGCCTTCTTCATTGTCTTGGGCCAAAAAGGCTCCCAGTGAATCATCTGCTGCAGCTATGTACAACTTCAAGGGCTTATCACCCTTTGGTGGCATCAGCACTAGAGGGTTGGCCAAGTAGGTTTTGATACCTTCGAAAGCAGTTTGATGCTCTGCTGTCCACACAAATTCCTCTTCATCTTTCAGCCTTAACAAGGAAGAAAATACTTTAGTTTTCCCTGCAGTGTTAGAAATGAACCTTTGAAGAAAGTTAACCTGTCCAAGGAACCTTTGCAATTCTTTCTTACTTGATGGAGGCCTAGCTTCAATGATGGCTTTGGCTTTATTCTGATCAATTTGTATTTCTTTCTTGTGCACTACATAACCCAAGAAATTTCCAGATGATACACTAAAAGCACATTTAAGAGGATTGAGTTTCAACTTGAACTTCCTCATTCTTTTAAAAGCTACTTCTAAATGAAACAGATGCTCCTCCATGGATTGGGATTTCACTACAATGTCATCAATATAACACTCCAAATACCCTCCAATGAGGTCATGAAAAATGGTGTTCATAGCCCTCTGATATGTAGCCCCAGCATTTTGTAGGCCAAATGGCATTTTAACCCATTCGAATGTGCCAATATTCCTAGGACATCTAAATACTGTTTTGTGGACATCTTCCTCTGCAATGCAGATTTGGTTATAACCAGAGTGCCCATCCATCATTGATAAAATTTGATGCCCTGTTGAGCTGTCTACCAGCAAATCTACTATAGGCATAGGGTACTCATCCTTTGGAGTTGCTAGATTTAAGTTTCTGAAATCAATGCATACCCTTATTTTGCCATTCTTCTTAACTACAGGCACAATATTAGATAGCCATTCAACATACCTGGCTGTCCTAATAAAGCCTGCCTTGAGTAGTCTAAGAATCTCTTCCTTAACTTTCTAAATCACTTCTGGACTCATTCTTCTTGGTTTTTGCTTGTATGGCTTGACATTGGGCTTCATAGGGAGCCTATGTTCCACTAATGACCTATCCAATCCTGATAGTTCATTATAAGACCATGCAAAGCAATCTTTATATTTTTTCAGGACAACCAACAACTGGTCCTTATCCAGAACTTTCAAACAAGCACTTATATAGGCGGGCTGTTGTATAGAACCTTCCCCCAAGTTTACTTCTTCTAAGGGGTCTTGTGTCTGAGAACTTATTGAAGTTTCTTCTTTGATTTCTTCTAGCTTCGAAGCAACCTCCTTGCTTTATTCTATTCCCAGGTTCCTTATTTCAACATCTTTACCCTCCTCCTCATAGACAAAATCTGTCCATAAGGCTTCTTCTTCCTGTATTTCCTGGACTTTTGTTTCAATGTCCAATGCATAGTATTTACCAAGGGCCAAAACTCTGGCCTGTTGCTGCTCCTGTTTGCAGCCAATTATCATGGTTTCTCTCTCTTGTTCCTATACTTTCTAGACTATTGATTTTACATCCAATGTTGAGAATTTAATTAGAGCCAAAGATTTGGCTTCTTGGACTTCATTTCTTTGCCTACAACCAGGCATAATTGTCATCCTTAACGACAACCTCTTCATCAGCACTCTCCTGGACTAAGTGCTTCAGGTGTGTCACTTCCTCATCAGCCGTCACTTCGGCTGAGCCATCAGGTTTCCTCAGTATACTAAGTGGTGTCACTCCCTCAATATACAATTTGGCCTTTGCGAAGTCTGCATCAATTTCCTCTGTCTCTCCATTGCCCAAAGCCATCATTATTTTCTGATGCAAAGAGGAAGGCACACATTTGTTAGTGTGAATCCAATCTCTTCCAAGTAAAGCATTGTATTTAGCATTACTGTCAATTACGAAGAATGCTGTTATGCAGTCTATGGTTCCTACACTCAAGTTGATGGGTAGAATTCCCTTAGCCATCTGTTTGTCTCTAGCGAAACCAGCAATGGTTGTGCTGGTTGGGATCAACCTGGGATTCTTTTTCCCTAGTTTCTTCAAAGAAGATTTCGGTAGTAAGTTCACTGCCGCCCCATTATCTATCAGGACTCGGTTCAATTGTATCCCATCGAAGAAAGCCTTGATATACAAAGGCTTGACATGTTGTGTCATAGAATTCGAGGGATACTCAAAAGCATATGAGAGGTTAATGCTCACCTCTTCTTCGCTCTCATATTCAGTTTCCATTGGGGTAGCCATTCCGGAATTATCCTGTACCATACTCACTTGTGAGTCTTCACTAGAGACTGGAATTAGATCAATTTCATGATCATCTTGGTTCTCATCTCCAGCTTAGAACTCATGAGGTAGTATATGCACCATGTTCACTGATACTGGAGGAAACGAGCCAAATTGGATGGCTGGCTGTACCTGTTTCCCCTCTTGGCTACCTTGATCAGTTACCTCAGAAGCATCCTGCATGCTGCATTCTGGCACTTCATTGCTAACAGGTTCCTTCGAATGGTTTTCTTCGACTGGTTTTGCAACCAAAAATGTTTGCTCGGCCATGAAGGCTTCGAACATTTCTTCTTCCACCATTTCTTTTTTTTTTGGCTTATGCCAATTTCTTCTTCTGTCTCGCTACCACTCTCCATCAGAGCTTTCTCCAATCCTGCTAAGCTGGCCTTCTCTCTGGCTTTTAGTTCAGAATGAACCTGAGCCAACAGTTCTCTACTGTAACCCACCTTGCTTTGTAGAGTTGGCTTTGGAGTATGGTCTGACTTTGTATTCTTCTTTCCTTCAGTCTGGATCAATGAAGAACTCTCTCCACTTTCTTTCAAGTCTTGCTGGTACTGGGTGTACCTACACTGAATTTTCCTCCTTTGCGATCTGGAAATTACGGGGACCATATCTGGTTCCTTCATTTTTGGGTGTTTAAGCAATACCCAATTGTTGGGGGCTACCAAAGGAGGCTTAACCATCCTACCTTGGTTTCCAACATCCCTTTGGGTAGGCATTTTCCTAGGTTTGTTCTGCATCACAAACCAATCTGGAACTCCAAGTATCCATGAACTTACTGACCCAGATGTTAAGCTACCCTTTTCTTCCTTTGAAGCCATCTTTGAAGCTGGCTGTGAAGGCAATTACTTGGCCCTGACCTTAAGTTTCGAGCCTGATTCAGGCCTCCGACGAAGGTAACCACTTTCTGTCCTGCGTGAGGCTGGTCTAGGGGGCCAATCTCTGGCTTTGATCCCAGAACCTGAACTCTTCTCCAGTCTTCTTTCAGAATGACTGCTCTCCATTCTGTAATAGTTAGGTGGCCTGGACTCATATAAGGGCCTCTTGCCTTTAGCATGCATTCTATCAACTACAGGCTCAACCACTAATGGCTGCTGCCTAACACTAGCCGGATATGGCCTTTTGTTATAAGCATTGGTTGGTTTGGGATGCCTCTGCACATCCCTATAATATTGCTTCCCATCAACTGGAAGGCCTTTCAACCACTTATAACTCAGTCTGCACCTGGGACACATCCTCTGCATTACGGCTGCCTTTAGGGAATCATCATCCAGTGCTTCTTCATTAGAGTCTTCCCTCTGGTGTGAGAAATCTTGTCCAATAGCTGGTAGATTTCTGATGTCCTTCTTGGTAGTTGTCTGATTGGCAATATGCATCTGCACATTGACCTCTTCCAATTCCTGTAGAGATAAATTCTGGAAGTTTGGTACAACAACATTAGCTGCGCTTTCTCCAACCTCTGGAAATGGATTACTGTCGATCCCCATGGCCTTTTTTGTTTTGGCTGGGAATTTCAAACTTCCTTCTCCGAATCTGTTCTTGGATCCTGTCTCGAAAAACAATGCAGTTTTTAGTCGAGTGAGACCAAGAGTTATGCCATTTACAATAGACTTTTCCCTTAAGTTCATCTGGAGATGGAAGTTTTACTCCTTTTGGTAACTTAAGGAAGTTGGCCTCTGCCTTAGTTAAATCGAAAGAGTACTTCCTATGAAGGTCTTTCTTTTTAAACTGTTGGTCAATTGTTGTATCCTTATGAATTAATGCTTCACAGATTACAGGTTCTTTTTCCACAATCTCTGCTGCATCGATCTCATAATTAGGATCTCTATAGTATGTCTTGTACGATGCATTATTTTGATCCTGTTCCTTCTCTAGTAATGCTTCATACCTAGACACCTTATAGGTTAGTTCCACCAGGTCTCTGAATTCAGTTGAGTCAAACTTCTTTCGAAGCCTGAACTATAAGCCATTTTGGGCCAATCTTACAAATTCTGGCTCTGGCAGGATAACTCTACATTTATTTCGAGCCCTTTTAAATCTGGTAATAAATTGAGTAGCCTTTTCTTCAGGCCTTAGACTTAATCTTGCCAAGTCTGCCATGGAAACTTCTGGCTCCGATTGGAAGAATTGGGCATGAAATGCCTCTTCCATTTGTTGCCAAGTCTGAATGGAGCCAGGTGTAAGGTTAATGTACCATACAAATGCTCTCTCAGTTAGAGAGTTTGGGAGTAGTCTCAACTTCATATAGTCATAATTAGTAAATTCACCACATTGAGCAGCAAACCTAGCAATATGCTCTACTGTTGATTGGTTTCCATTCCCATAAAAAAGGACAAAATCTGGTATCCTGAAACCTCTTGGGTATTCATGTACCCTGTCGACCCATTCTGGGTATGGTTTTCTGTACACAAGAGTTTGGACCCCCAGAGCCATTGGTCCATACATCTCCCTAACAATATCAGTAATTTGGTCCCTAGGGACCATATTTTGTGCCTACTGAACCACTACTGGGGGGACAAACACAGGATTTGGTGGACAAACTTGTGCTTGTGGTCCTCTTGGTCCATAGGGTGGTACATTTGGGACTGGTTGTCCCTGTGGTGCAGGTTGCTATTGGGGGTGTGGGTAACCCTTTTGAGCCTGTGCTGTGAAGGGACCTGCGAAAGGTGTTGGAACAGGTGTTGTGTCCCTTCCATTTGTGGGAAAACCTTCCAACCCCCCGGGTATAAATTCGAATAAGGGATTATTGTACCGCCTAGTGCCAGGTATGGCTTCGAACGTGGAATTTGGAACCATTCTTATACCATTTTCTTGTACTGGGCCAGATCCACCAACTTACATGGCTTCACTGTTAAACATTGAGGCATTTTGGCCTGCTATAGGCCTCGAAATGGGTTCGTACCAAGACTGAGGTGGTGGTCTTTCATAATTCTGATTACTAGTTTGACCATTAGAATGTCCATTAACTTGCATAGACTGTTTATCTCTAGCCAATCTTTGCTAATGTTGCCCACCATTCCATTGTGTTCATTAATTGTTGTCCCATGGCATCTACTAGGCCATCCCATGGATTTATTGGTTGAGTAGATGGAACAGTGGATGGTCAAATTCCTTGGTTTCGTCCAATACTATGAACATATGGTTCTTGCTCCGAAGTGCTGGTCTGTTCGACCATAGGTTCTGATAAAATAGGAGTTTCCACAGGATGTGTTATCACATTATCCCCTGGATTAGGTATTTCTACCTCTCCTTCCACGCCTTCTTCCAAGCGTTCATTTTCTCCTTGTCTCCTACGTCTAGCCATTTCAATTGGTCCCACTGGGCGTGCCAAAAATATATGTTGGCTTTTTGGCTTTCGAAGGTTATTTTTGTAATTGCGAGCTTGCCAGCAAGGATCAATCAGTCCTTACAGAATTTTAATTGCTAACCAATTATCAGACGATTGTGTTGTAGTTCTTTCAGCCTCAATGAAGATGACTTTTACTAGTGGCTTGATTTCGGAGAATTTAAGCACAAGAATAGTTAAATAAAGAACAATTGAAGTATTTCCTTAGTATGAAAAACTTACAATGATCCAAACTCAGCCTCGTAGAGGTTTACAGTGACAATCTACTTGAAACTACTCCTATGAATAAAGTGCAGTGCAGGAATTTAAAGTATAGGAATGTAAAGAACAAGAAATGTAAAGACTGGAAATGTAAAACTAGAAAGAAAAATATGTAAAGTAAGACTGGTTTGTTGGATCTGAGTTTGGGGGCTTTTTCTGGGGTCTTCCCTGCTATTTATACTCCTCAAAGATGACCATCGAACTGCACTTCAAACCGTCGAACTGCTCCTCTGTGATAGCTGATCATGCTGCCTTATAAGTAGTTCCACTATGCCATCACTTGCAGTTAGGCTTCCCTCTTATATTTGAATTTGAATGTGAGTAACCGTTGAAGCCACGTCACCTTGTATCTCTTTGCTGATCCAATGCTACTCGGACCACGCAATAAACAATATCAACTGCCACGTGTACGATCATGATCGAAGACTTAAACATTCTTCCAGTATAACCCTTATTCTGCCATGTGTTGAATTGTAATTGGCTTTTACAAAATATGTAGCCAACAGATAGTGTGAATGTTTATATCACAGAACATTCACACTATCAATGTGAACATTAATGCGTGCTTCACCCTGTTATTATTAAAGCTATTTTGATAACTATATCACTCATATAATTTACTAGAATATAAAAAAATAATTTAGATTAAGTGAAATATAAATAAGTGAAGAAAGATTTATAAATAAATGACCCTTATATATGGGAAAGATTATGGTACACACCTTTCAAATGGTATGTACCATATGTACCTTATAATTAATGAAGAAAATGATATAATTTCATACTTTCTGAGTCATAACTAAAAAAAAAAAAAAGGAAGTTGTAACTAAAAAACACATGAGGCATAATAAAAAATCTCATAAGTAATAATTAAAAAAAAAAAATTAATGATGACTAAAAAAAATGACATAGCTTAGGAGTGTATATGATTGAAGTGTGTGGGGAATTTTTTTTAAGGTCCCTGGCATTAAGATTTTATAGCATAAAGGACAGCTAATATTTTCATAATATCTAAGGTCCCTCAACATCGATCCAGAGAAAATTTGATCCAGAGAATTTTGCTGGACATCCCAGAGAAATTCTTTCCAAAGAAATTTTCTCTGGACTTCTCACTCTCTAGAGAAATTCTGGACTTCCCAGAGAATTATTCTGGGAATTTCTTCCTAAAGAATTCCTTCATAGAGAAAATCACCTCTTTCTTAAAATTCTTCACAGTCTCAAGCTCCAATACCTTATCATCACTTGCTAGAGAAAATTATTCCCTTTAGTACGCAATTTTCTCTGATTTTTCTGGACTTCCTAGAGAATTTCTCTCCAGAGAAATTCTGGGAAGGCCAGAGAAACTCTCTAGATTCTAGTCTACAGATTTTCTTTAGATTTCCAGAGAATTTCTTTGGTTTTCGCAAGAATTTCTCTGGGTTCAAACCAGAAAATTTCTTTGTCTTCCCAATCACGATGTGCAATACACAAATCGATGACCCAAATAAGTAACAACAATTTCCAATATATATAGAGAAATTCTGGGAAGGCCAAAAAAATTCTCTGAATTTTAGTCTAGAGATTTTCTCTGGATTGCCTTCCCAGTCATGATGTGCAATACACAAATCAAGATTTTCTCGGGATTTTCTTTGGATTTTCAGAGAATTTCTCTGACTTTCGCAAGAATTTTTCTGGGTTCAATCCAAAAAATTTCTCTACTAAAAAGAAGAAAAAACAAGATTATAGTTTGGATGGGGAAAAAACGGAGGGATGAAAGAAACCCAATTAATTGTAGAGAAATATGAGATGAAAGAACAGAGAATCATCCTTATAATTAAATCCAAAAGAACTCATGAAGACAATTCTACTTTTCTGTAGTCAAGATGAGTCTATCTTCGAACACAATCTATAAACTCACCTGCAACAATCTGTGCAACTCTAACAACAATTCTTCACATACCCATCAATTATTTTCAGTCGAGATCTGCTGCGGAGCTGGAGGCATCGACGACCACTGCAGACTCCTTGTCCTGCACCATCTCCACCATTCCTTTAGCCTTCGAAGAGTAGCAAAGCATGAAGCACGGAAAATTGCTAATGCTCGATCGAAGATGCAATGAGCAAGAGATCAAGCTAAGCTTGGAAGACGAGGAGACTGAAGATGAGAAAGAAACCCTAGTTGTGGTGGAGAAGACGTATCTGTGAGGCGAGAAAGAGAGGATCAACATAGTTTGTATAGAGAGAGAGATAGAGAAAGAAAGTGTTGTAGAGAGAGAGAGAGAGGGGCGTGGGGAAAGAGTAGCTCTTTGGTATGTCAAATGTCTCTGTGATATATGAGTGTTGGGTTGAGGGACCTTAGACAACACAAAATAATATTGTGGATCTCTTCCATTACTAAAAATGAGACAAGAACTTTAGACTAATTTTTCCAAGTGTGTATACCAAATTTTTCTTTATTTACATAATATATATTTTTCATTATAGAAATAAATAGTAAACAAGTACATTTTATGCCTATCTTAAAATAATAAAAAAAAACAAAAAAATAAGTACATTGTATTTTATTTTACTAACAAAAAGAACTTTGTTGAACTTTCAAAGACCAAGATCCCCTCTTCCTCCTGTATAACATAACAATAAACTTGATCTTCACATCAAAAAGCAAAAAACAAAAACCAGAGAAAGAGAGAGAGAGGGATGGGGGTTTTGATTAAGCTAATAGATGCAGTTATGTTATTCTTCTTCTTGGTGGTGATTTTAGCAGCTCCAGCTTTCGATGCACAAGTGTGCTTTCCTTCTAAGTTCTTCCCAAACTTCCTCGTTGACCTTAATCTCTGGTTCACAAGTCAGTACGGTGATTACTTGCTCATTGAAAAGCCTTCTTTCTTTGTTGGGCTTATGTGGCTCGAGCTTCTCTCCCAGTGGCCACTTGCCATTGTAAATCTCTATGCTATTCTTGTGGGAGGGAAGCCCTGCTTCAATTCTACTTGCCTAGTCTATGGAGTCTCTGTTTTTACTTGAATGGTATTTTCCTTTTTTATTTTTCTTTTCATTTCTTGCTTGGTTCTCTGGAAAAATTTGTATAATTTATTGGATTGCAATTCAAGAGGTGGATTTCACTCTCTCATTTTAGTCGTATTGTTTTGGCATAGTATGAAGGATAGCATTTGACTCCAAAAATAAATAAATAAATAAATAATTCACAAATTTCACAAAATAGAATTGGTAAAGAAGATGTTATGTTTGGATTTTATAAAAAATGAAAGAGAGATTAAAATATGTTCAGATTTTTTCACTTTATGATCTTATTTTGTTCTTTATAAATTATGATCCAAACATTGGACCAAGTACACATGACACGTGATTTAAATTGACCTGGTCTGGTGATTATTAGGTCCAAATTTGTCCTTATTTTATTGGTGCAGGGCTTAAATACATCAATTTGGTGGTATCCTAGAATGAAATATAATAATTCCAAATCTTATACTATTACTAGGCTAAAAAATAAGGATATGTTCCAGTAAATCTAAATTCACAATCTAATCTAAATTAAAGGGGCGTTATAGATTATGTAAGTTGAATTAAATAATTTTGCTTCTAAAAGTACCAGAAGAGTAATATTTTACTGGTATGTTCTTGTTGTTGGTTTAGTTTTTATTTGATATGATAACTTGAGATTTTATTTAATGTTTTTCAATATTTGTAATGATTTCTTTATGTCTTGATCATGAAAGTAAATTTAGTTTATAATTTTAGTGATTATATATGCAAGTAGAATATAAGCAAGACTTTTAAGCAGAAACCACTATTTCACTAGCTGTTTCAATTATGAAGATGTGAAAATGCATTTATCTCTATTAAATTCCAATGACTTGCATATAATAATTGGCAAAGTCAGATTTATGGCTAGCCATTTCTTTGAATTTTAAGCTCAAATGTATATACTATATGATTTATATTATTTTACGGTGGCTTTGAACAAGGAACAAAGATATCATAATCTTGCATTTCAGCAGGTCCAAACTCCTACCAATGAGTGCTTTGTGGTTATGGTTTTGCATAAATTTAAAAAATGGATAAGCCACTAATGCAGTTCAGTTCTGGTTATTAAGGATTACTGATTATGATCCTGTTCTGATTCCCGATGTATTCAGTTACAATCAAATCTTGCTTAAGGTTGATTTTTTTTTTTTACAAATTATAGGACATGGATGAATGTAATAATGATTAATAAAGTAGATTTAGCAAACATTAGAGTCCGAAATTGGTGTTTGAATCTCTTCTTGATTTTATTCATGCTTCAGGTTGCTGTATTAGCGGAGCTGATATTGTCTTCCAGAATCATGAATGTGTTGATGATGATGTACTTACCTTTCCTGGGTTTTGTAATCTTAGCTATTCTGCGCGGCTTGTTACCATGCTCTCGCCAGACTAAAATGAACGCCAGAGTCCCTACATTAGGTAGGAAAAAGAGGGCTTGAGATGCAACACGCAACCAAGATTTGGTACAATTGCATTGGATTTGCAGAACTGCTCATGCCAGTTTCGATGTCATGTAATGCTAGCTTGAAATTCTTAATAATTTTGTGATGAATAAGCTTTACTTGTTCTATGTTGTTATGCAAATACCAAAATATTGGAAGTTGATTTTTTGAGGTGTGTTAGAAGTTTGTAGTATCATTTCTTCAATAGACAGTGGCATATCACAAAGTGGTCTCACTTGATACAAAATATTTTGTAAAGCTGTTTTGGATATATAGGTTGAAGTAGAGTGACTTATATATTGTTTAATATATTATATAAATATTTAATAATATAGTGAAATATTAAATATATTATTTTCGGGTTGAGCAGGGCTACACATTTGAATACATTCGGCCCATTTATTAAATGGGCATAAAATATTGGTTCACCATAGCCTTACGAGCCAAACTAGCCTTTTTAAGTCCTAAAAAAATAGGGTTGGGTTGGGCGGGTTGGGCAAGCCAATAGGTCAATGCCCACTCCTATTTATGATAGTGTCTTTTTTTTTTTTCAAACTATTTTAGAGTCAACCTAGTAAAAAATATATATATAAGAAAAATTGTTGATAAATCCATTGATGGGCTAAGTCTAAGAATTTGTATGTTTGTTGGTGATAAGGACACATTTATTAAATTATATTGGTGAGGACAAGGCGCATGGCCAATTAAGTCATAGATTTGTCAGAAGGGTGTGCATAGTTTTAAAATCAATTGTTTAGAATGTGAGATTCACTGTTTGTGAATTTCATGTGATTAGAACTCTTCTTTAATTCATGTTTTGTGTTCTTGAGAGAAGTCTGCAAACAAAACAGTGCAAACATCAATATATCAGGTGGCTTTATTTTCCAAAAGCCATTTGATTTTTATGTCAGATGCCTAAACACTAGTGGGAAATTTTTTATTGTTTATTTGTAAGAAATCTAATTAAAAAATATTTGTTAAAAGACAACAAGAATACACTACACTACTAGAAAAAGAGGTATATGACACGGAACTTTTTGTGATGGTATATGTTACCGTCGCAAAAAGATGCTTTTTGTGACGGTTAGTATTCCATCGCTAATAGTCACTTATTGCGATGGTAATTTCTATCTCAAAAAGAAGGAAGCATATGTTCAATGGTTTTTGTGACAGTAAACCTATCACTGTCGCAAAAGGCTCATTTTTTACGACGATTCTTTCCTCCTGACATGAATATATATATATATATATTTTTTTTTGTGATGGGCATCATTGTGCCGTTGCTAATAACCACAAAACACCCAAAAGTCCCAAATTTCTCAAACGCTTAGCACCCTAATACTTTCGTTTTTCCCTCTCTCGCTTTCCATCTTCCATCTTCGAGCTCTCTCTCTCTCTCTCTCTTCTCTCTCTCTCTCTCCATCTTTTATCTACGAGTTCACTCCCGTCGGCATCAGTTTATTGATCTACCTTCACCAAGCCGACATCGCCGCCCACTCTCTCTCGATCTCGCCCTTGATCTCGGTCAATACATGGATATCACCTCTCGCAGCCCCAACAACACTAGAGTGGGAAGACCTCTCCTTTTCTTTCCCCTCACACTCGTTCGCACAGACCTTTACAATCTCTCTCTCGTTCTCTCTCTCGCGCGTTACCCTTACAGACTGTTGGTAGCAGCAGCAATGGCAACTTCCCACCGATTCTCTTTCCGGCATCCAAGTATATCTCTCCTCTGCTGTCCTCTACTCTCCACGTCTATCCTCTCCTCTTTTTCCTTCATTGGAATCAAACCCTCTTCATTGGATTTAACTAAATAAAAATAAATAAACTAACCCTAAACACCAGTTTTAATCCAATGCATTAAGCAACAATTTCATAATTAAATCTCGTGTTGAATCTGTGAAAAGCGATACTCCATTTTTGTCTATGCAAGTATGAGTGTGGGGATTGGAACCCTAGAAAACGGTGCAAAGATTGGAGATTGAGAGAGAGATGAGAGAGGGTGTGAAGGGTTGATTGGTTGATTCAAAGTGCTGTGAATGTGTTTGATGAATGTGTGTGCTCTTCACCTGTTTGTTTCTATTTGTTTTGATGAATGCGTGTGCTTTTCATTTATATATACAAGCAAAACTGCAATAGTTTCAATGCAAAAGATGGAAAATGTTTTGAGGGGTGAGAGAATTTAAGTGGCTTTTGAAAGAATGAGAAGTTGAGAGTAAAAATTGTGGAGATGATGATAAGGTTTGAGAGACATGTGAAGGTGGGATATAGGTTGGAGGTTGGAGAAGAGAGAGAGAGAGAGAGTAGTTTGGGTGTGTGTATTGGGTTATATGGTCTGAGGGCTTTGAACATAGTAGTGTGTTTTAGGGGTTTGGGATTGTGAAGGTCTAGTTGGGAGTTGAATGAGAAAGTGTTGATTGATGATGAAAAAGCCATTTAAGTAGCCGACAGGTCAAATGGCAGCAGCTGAGTACAGGGTACGTGTCTAATTGAGAAACTCATATCATCATCTATTTTTTACTTTTGCCTATTGTCTAAGCCAAGTCATCATCTGTCAAAGGAACTCATATCATCATCTATTTTTTACTTTTGGCTATTGTCTAAGCCGTTCATGTTTTACTATGTTAAAATTTAAAAGTTTTGGTGACCTGTTTGGAAGTCCTTTGCATTGATTTATTTTTATTTAATCCGTTCTCACTCTTTCACAAATTTGTGAAGGGGCACCCCTTCCTTGTGCTAAGTAAGGAAAGTGGCACCCCTCCGAACCTTGAATCATCTGTCAGTATATGCCTAGGTTCCAACCTTTTATTTATTTATTTATTTTTCTCTTAATTTAAAAAAAAGAAAAAAAATGAAATACCCATTTATCTTGGCAACTACATGGAGGATTATGGGTTTTCCACCATTAAGCATTAATTTGTTGTTTAGCCCTTGGTTGCTAAGAAATACTGATTACCCATGATTGCATTTGACCAGTTCTTTATTAGAGCTTATCTAAAATGTGTTATGGTCAATATTACTTTTTTGCTGAGTTTAGGGTAACATTCAAACCCTGAGTGCTGCTGATCTTGACAGCTATCATGCTCATGTATGGCTTCTTTCTCCTCCTTGTCAGCCTTAAAATCGGCAAGGTAAAATTATTCTCTTCTTTGCTTGTTAATTTCATTTTGATTGGCAAAGTGTTCTCAAACTGTTATTATTTAGGTCTTCAAAAGGGCTCAGCTGATGCTTGGGCATCTTTTTTTCTCAAAATTCTTGAACTTATACCAAAAACTTCTCAACCTCCTCTCATGATATTTGTGGAGAATGTTGTAGGGTTTGAGGTTTGTATAGAAAACTTTTATCTCAATAAATAAATTCAGTTCCCTTTACATATATATTATTACCACTTCTTTTTTGTTTCTTGCTCTCTTGTTTTATCTTCTTTTCTCTCTCTCTCTCTCTCTCTCTCTCTGATTAATAACCACACTTTATTGAGACAGCATCATTCTTTTTCTCTCCCTTTTTTCATGTGTATATGTTGCAAACATCTGATACGCATAGAATAATGATTGAGATATTGGCAAAAGCTGATTTTGTTATGTAGGAGTCCATTCTTAGCCCATTGCAATTTGGCGTGCCTTATTGTAGGACACGTTACTTCTGTCTGGTAGCTTCTCTTTCTCTCTCTCTCTCTCTCTATATATATATATATATATATATATGTCTGTGTGTGTCTATTTATATGTAGGTAGGTGTGGGTTTGTTTGTTTGTGATCCTTTGGATGGTTTGTAGATGGAGTCTGTTAATTTATTTGGTGTTAAATTTTATAGTCCCTAGTTATATGATTGTCCTTTTTAAGTGATTATTGGCTATTCCCTTGTAAGATGTAGAAAAGGCATAGAAGAGTTGCTTCCAAGCCCCAACCCTTGATTTGGAACAATTATTTGAGAAGGGGGGGGGGGGGAGGCATTCCAGAAATTGCATAGTTGTTTTTGAGTCAATTATTCTTTAAGCAAGTTTGCTGCTGGTTGTCAGTTTATACGTGTGAAATATGTTTAAAGAGTTGAGATTATTTTGGTATATTTTCAAACTTCCTGGACATGGGTTGTTTTTGGTTACCCATGGCTAGTAGTTGGGTAATGTTATTAGGTTTCTATTTATAGATTTTAGCTGGTCTAGAAGGGCTTTAAAATTGAAGTGAGTTTCTCATTTTGGAGTTACAGTTTTGGTTTAAAAAAATAGTGGTAAAGCCGTAAAGCCTTCTATGATTAGACAATATTTCAATTTTAACAAAGAACAAGGTAAAGATCATTTTCACTAGTTTTAAAGCTTTCCATGATTGTGTGATGCAATTCTAACAATAAGTTTGATAGAAAGATGGGGAAATGCGATGGGTATCCTAGGACTTTTGAGTTAAGATTTTGGTATTCAAGTGTCACGACCGCCACGAGTGCAGCACATGGGGGTCAAACTAGTCAAGATCTTCCATTTTGTTCTCAAAATGGGAATATTACTGTTCCATTAATAAATAGCTGACATCAAAGAATGAGTAAAAGGAACATTGTTTACCTAGCCATTTGGCCCACTGTTTGTATCTGCCGTTTTGTTCTTAGAATGGGAATTTTTTAACCTAATGAGACAGACAATATTTGAATTCAAAGGGATGACTGAATAGGTCTACATTGATTATACTTTCAGATCGGGACATATGTCACCCATATAATATTAGTTGATGCTGCATTCATAAGGGTATGAGTAGTGTATGGCATCAAAATTCAAAATTGTCGCAAAGTACTAGATTGAGCAATTTCAACAAAGAATATAGCCTTTTGCTTTATGAATAACAGCCAGATTGTGCGACTTTTTAACTATTATGAACTGACCAAAATATGAGTACTGAATCAAGGGGTGCTATGATATTTATTTATAAGAAAAAAAAGGACTTTTTTCTTAGAACCACAAAATCTTTAATGAATTGAAGTGTGGGTCCTTGTAGTCGTAAGGTAAATTACACAGTTTACCATGATAGCGTTTGTAGCGGAGTCAAACTGTCAATGCTCAATCTGCTTCTATGTTATTTCACTTATATAAATACTGTATGTGGTGGGTTGTTGACCTACATCTTAGTTTTCTTTAAATGAATCGTGGTTGCTCTAAAACATTTTTCATTCCCATCGATGCATATATACTATCACTATTCAATTTACATTGCCTGTCTTTCTGATTCATGTGTCTCTTAGTATATTCTATAGTAGTTGCTCTACATGTATTGATGTGTCTACTATTAATTTCTTATCCCAGTTGTTTTCATGACAATATCTTGCTGCTGTATTGATTGTTTAGAGGGGTTTTGTTTCCCACTGATGTACTCAATTAAAGATTGTGCTACATATAACAAGAATAGATCAAATGCATCATTAAAAATGAAGACCAAGTCAACCGTGGGGTGTTTAAGAGAAAAAAAATGGTCTCCATGTATGCCAGAAGTCAAACATGATATCAAAGAATTTTAATGGTTTTAGAGGGAAGTGCTAACATGATAGGAGTTGATTGAATGCCAAGAACTGCTTCCAATGGTAACAATGCGCCAATTGTAAAATGTGTGTGTGTGTGTGTATGTGTGTGCGCGTGTTTTTTTTTTCCTTTTTTTTATTTTTAAATTTAGCTTTTGAAATTGAGATTTTAAACATACTTCTTACTGAGGCTTTCAATGTCCTAATGTCTTTCCATACTGTCACCAATCTCTTTTCTTTCTTTAGTTAGATTCGCATATTGAGAGCCATTCTCTTATTTTCTTAGTTTTCTTATGGATTCCGTTGGAGTCATTATTTCCTTCTATCAACTGAAGTTGGAGAGTTTTGCAGAATATGAACTTTGGTGGCCAGATGGGCCTATGTAGATTGCCAATTGGTTTACTGATAAATTAGAACAGATAATTAGATTGAAAAATACTCAACGGTTTATTTCTTGTTTTTGCTACTCGAACTGTTCCCCATATTTCAAAAGTCTGACAAGGTATTCCTAGAATGTTATCATAGTTATGTGTGACAAATGATGGTTGATTGCAGGATTCTACACCACTGACCTGTGCATCAAACTTGGAGACAATTTTTTTCACCAAATTTGGAGTCAAATGAAGTTCACAGTGAACCAGAGATCAACAATGATACAGGTACAGTTTAGAATTTTTCTATTTATGCTATCTTGGGAATTGTTTTTTTATCTTAAATTAGAGATTTGTCGCTAGAGCATGTGTACTTTTTGACATGAAGATGAAGTTTTTTGAGAAATTTTGTTCGAGTGTTGCTTCATTCCTCCTAAAAAAGGTGGAAATGAAAATGCTGGAAGTCACTGCTTCATGTTTCCAAAAAATGGTGTGTATGTATTTGAAGTAAATTATCTGTTTCTTTCTTTTGGTTTTGAATACAATATTTGTCACGACCCCATTTTGCCCCTAGTAGAATGGTGCCATGATGGCCAGTAATCCGAGATTACCAAAGGCCAACTTACAAAGATTCACACACAAACAGAGTATACATATGGGGCTCACATGTGCGGAAGCAATAAGCTAATTCTAATTAGTCCATAAGAGCTGTGCATAGATCAAATGAAATGACATACATTTTATCGAGGTCTTACAACTTGAATATAAATAAATAAGTACATAATGCATCTTGATCAAAAGGCTTCTCAAGCCGACATATGCAAAATACAATAAATCACAAGTCAAGAAGCATAGTCTTCAAGATGCTATCAAAAGTATAAATCCAAAACATCGCGCCAAATGCATCTAGGCATCACCGCCGTCCTGCTCAACACCTACATATATATATAGATAGGGTGAGCTTGGATACTTAGTGAATGATATAATTAATAAAGGGGTTTGCATGTATGATATCCGAGATCTTTATCAAACCAAAACACATCATATCTTGTACGAAATCAAAGGACAAATCAAGTTCATCTAACAAATCTTTCAAGTCTCAAGGGATGCTTACTAGCATCAATAATACAAGGGATGACATAATCAAGGGTGCTACAAAAGTTTAGAGTCCCCTAGCACGTACGGACTTGTGCTACAAATGCTTATAGTCCCTTAGCACATACGGACTTGTGCTACAAATGCTTATAGTCCCTTAGCACGTACAGACTTGTCAAGAATGTTATCAAAACCAAAGCTAATACTTGATACACAAAATAGAGATAGTCATTCATACTTAACAAATACTTTTCCAAAACAAGGCAAAGCAAAGTTTTATCAAAACGTTATAACATAGCTTTATTAAAAATACCACTCACTTGGTTCTTCAAACGTCGGGGTCAAAGCAAGAGCCCAAGTCCTACAAACACATGGCAAAGTCTATTGAATGTACTCTCAAACAAGTTTTACATGAATGCAAATGATCTCGGCATTCCTTCAAAACTAAGTCGGACCAAAACAAAACATTGTTTCTCATCTCAGGAAAACATAATGGACACTAACCAGGTCTTGGCCGAGGTCCCACACCTCCTTGCCGAGGTGTGGTCCCGATGGCCACATTCAAGGAAATGAAGTCGGGAAAATCTGGGTTTCCCTCTGCTGAAGAACATGACGAACATGAAGAACATGAAAAACATGAATGCTCAATCACAACTTGTTATTAAGAAATCTGGGATTTCATGAGATGAGTTCGAAAACATGGACCTGGGTACCCATACTTGAAGATCTTATGAAGACAACCACAAAAAACATGAATCTTGATGCAAGCTTTTGGATCAAACAAGGCTTTTATTCAAGAACACATGAATATCACTTTCTCTTTCTAAAACCAAACTTTAAATCAATGCATGGCTTACAAATCGTGCTCGATCATGCAATGCAGCTAGATGAACAATAAGAACAACAAGAGTAGATCAAGATTCTAACCTCAAGACACGAATCTAACGACTCAAGGTGTGAAGATCAAGCTTGGAAATCTATTCCCTCTCTAAGAACTCCTCCTTCTTCTTCCTAGAGCCTCCTCTCTAAAAGCAAAGGATATGATACAAAATGATGTGTTTCTCAATAGCTCACTGACTTAACCCTCTGCTGGGACACGCGGCATCGGCCGGTTGGCTCTTCTAAAAAAGGTGACTGAGTGAAAAGACAAGACTATGACAAAGTGTGTTCAACAAGCAAGATGGCATAGGCACTTCCACAGGTAATGATCTCGGCTAAGGACAAAGCTTGGGCAAGTAAGGTCTCAATGATCTTGGCTAAGAAGGACAACACTTGACTTAGCTGTGCCACACCTCGGCCTAGATGTGCCACACCTCGGTCTAGGTTATACCAATCCAGGAACAAGATCACTAGGTGTAAGGGTAACATCTCGGCCTAGATAATACACATCTTGGCCTTGGTGATGAACACCTCGGCCTAGATAGTGACATCTCGGCCAATATGCCAAGGCGCGAGTGGAGGTTAACCAAAAGATTCCAAGATAGACCTAGGTATAAGAGATTCAAGGGTGCGACCCAGGCTTAGGATGACCTCGGCTAAACTCACACCAAGAAAGGAACAAAGCATGCAGTAACACTTAAGCAAAACAAAGACAAGATTAGAAATGCAAGCTTAACAAGACAAAATCATATAAATGCATGAGAGCATGAATAAGATGAAGTGAGGGTTGTTACAATATTGATCAGCTAAAGTTCCCCATAATTCAAAATTTCCTTCACTAAAAGGCACTTCAAAGAGATTGGGTTCACATATTTAAAAAAATTACAACATTCTCGACCAGTGCGAAAATTGTAAGATGACCAGAACAAAGAAGCTACACATTTTGTTTTGGAAGATCACCAAAAAGCCATTTCTAGACTCCCAATGCCTGCATTGCATTCAAACTCATTTCATTTGTTGCTTGCACACCAGTTTAATTCTTTATCACTTTCATTCCGAACTTATTTAATGTGTCACTTGAATAAATAATGATGAAATTTTGCTTGATCCATGAAGAGTTCTTTGTTGGAGATGGGAGTATAAATCTTTGCACATGTTTGTAAAGAAGGTCAAACAACATAGATTTTCCTTATTGGATTATGTTTTTATAAAATATTTCAAGAACGTGTCCTGGGTTTGGAAACTTAAACCATCTTCTGCATGTGACAGCGCAAAGTAGAAGATTCACGTTCAGTTTTGAATTGGTCATGCCAAAAATGGATTGACATTGTCTAAATAAGCCTTACCTTCCTCTTATCTCTATGCAGGGAGTAACGAAGATCTTGATCCATCGATTTTTGGAGCTGATGACAGTGATGATAACAACAGAAGCTCTAGTGAATATCAAACTTGCATTGTCTCAAATTTCTACATTTCTGACGTGATTGTTGCAGGCTTACCCATTGAAGGCAACTCAATTTATGATGACATCACATAATCTAGTTGCTTGCTTGATTACAAATTTGATGAGCCAAGTACGTTTTTTGATGTGGCTACGGAATACATGATACTGCCTTTTCTTGAGGATACCATGGAGGCAGGTGGCGATCATGATGGCAGAACATGTGAGGGCACCATTATAGATTCAAATGATTTAAGCTTGTATCTTGTAATCCATCAGTTGAGATCCTGCAATGAGGAACCTGATGTGAATCCTTACCCAGATTCAGATCAATTAGAGTGCTTTGATCCACACATGTTTATCAGAAATCTACCTGACCTACCAGATGTGGTGCCAAATTTTCACCCCACTACATTGCTAAATGAAACACAAAAAATGCAGTCCACTACCCTAGTACTGGATTTGGATGGTAAGAAAATTGAACTCCTTTGATCTGTTTACTATTAATCTTGATATTATTTCATTTTATCTTATCTAGTTTATTTCTCGATTATGTCAGTATAATATTTATGATCCACACCTACACTGAACTTTCAACTTCGGGTGATTTTGTATTTCTACTAATCATTTTAAAGAATTTTTACATAAGTTGATGCTTCCAAAGGTTGGTCACACTAGCTTTCATTTGTGCTAAAACACTTGTCCACTCTACGTTGGAACATTGTGAAGATGTGGATTTTAGTTTTCCAGTCTTTTTCAACATGAAAGAGCACAAAGTCTATGTAAAATAGAGGCCTTACCTTCAAATATTCCTAGAGAGGGTTGCTGAGATGTTTGAAATTGTGGTGTTCATAGCCAGTCAAAGCATCTATACAAAACAGCTTCTAGATATAATGGATCCAGAGAGAAAACTTATCTCTCGTCGAGCTTATCGTGAATCATGCATTTTTTCAAATGGAAGTTGCACCAAGGACTTAACAGTTTTAGGTGTTGATCTTACAAAAATTGCTATAATTGACAAATCTCTTTGGGCAGATTTCCTGCCCGTTGACTTTCACGTATCCTTTGTAAAGAATATTTAGTTGACAATTGTTAAGGGGTACATATATACATATGATTTTGTAGATGTGAATGTGAATGTGGATGTGTTTGGATGTGGATGTATTTTATTTTAGAAAATATTTATAATTTGTACAAGGAATGAATTAATAAAATATATATTGATTTTATGAAAATAATTTTATTGCGACAATAATAAACCATCGTTAATGTAATTAGCATTTCCTTATATTTTATTAGCGACGAGTTAATTTGTCGCATATATATCGTAGTTCAAATCTTTAGCGACAGTTTAAACTGTCGCAAATATGGTATTAATTTAATTTTACTATTTTGTAACATTTTAGACCATCGCTAATAATATTTTTCGCGATGGTTTAAACTGTCGCAAATACGATATTAATTTAATTCTACCTTTTTTGCGACGTTTTAGACTGTGACTAATAATACTTTTCGCGACGTCAAATACTGTCGCTAAAAAAGTTTTGGCGATGGCAACCAACATCGTCACTAAAAGTGAAGTTTTTTTTCCTTTTTTTGTGTCAGATTCAACTGTCGCAAAAGTTATTGATTAGCTGTCATTACAAGAAAGCGAAGGTTTGTAACCGTCGCAAATACTTTTTGTCACGCCTCCTTTCGCCACCCCCATTTCCCGCCGCTATTTCGTCGCAAAAAGTCTTTTGCAACGATATATAAACCTTTTGCGATGTTTAAGACCGTCGCAAAAGCTCCGATTTTAGTAGTGCTAGTTGCATAAGCACCCTGCCATTTAGGCATTGTTTGTTTGGGACGACTTTGGGATTGGATATTAATTTAATAAATTACATAATTCAATCAAACATAATTAGAGTCTAGACTTCTAATCCACATGGACATGTGTTATCTTCCATATAGAAAGGGTGAGATAGGAGATTGAGGAGAAGTTTGGATTAATTTACTAAAACACAAAATTGGTAGAATTTTGTTAATCCTTGTAATCTTGGGTGAATCCAAACATAGGACGAAATAAACAATTTAGAGGAATTGATAATCTCCAAATTAACTGCCCTCAAAATGTTGGGCAAGTTTGGCAGTATACTAAAATAGTCAAAAAGTTACAACTAAAAATTAATTTTACTTTGTAGTTTTTTACATATTTTTTAATAAAAAGTCAAAAAGTCAACTAAAATAGTTAATTTTCTAAAACAACATCTATTTCAATCAATCTAAACAAACATGGAGAAATTATTCAATACTTTTAGTGCAAATATAGGTGGTGCTCCAAAGTAGTAGTTATTGGTTTTTAAACTATGGGATATACTACTTTTATGTTAGAGTTTAGGAGATAACTGATTAGATATCAACTTCTAAATGGAATAGAGTATAGCTCCAGAAGTAAACCAAAGCAAACCAAGCCTTACGTCTTATCAAATGGGGTCAGCTACATGAATCATTTTTCTCCACGCGGCTCTATCAAAGGCCATTTCGTTAGTCAAATTAAGTAGATCCATATCTTTATTTACAACGCTAGCCAACGTTAATCTAGGCTTACCTGGTACCCTAACACTTCCATCTATCGTCATTGCATCGCATCTCTTCACTACTGCCTCTGTTGGTCTCCGTTGAATATGACCAAATCATCTTAGTCGATTCTCTCTTAACTTATCTTTTATTGGTGCTACTCCTACCAATTCCCAAATACACTAATTCCTAATTCTGTCTTGTTTAGTCTTGCCACACATCCATCTTAGCATCCTCATCTCAGTAACACTCATTTTGTCTACATGTTGTTTTTTGGTCGCCTAGCACTTCGTCTCATACAACATCGCTGGTCTAATAGCCGTTCTATGGAACTTACCTTTTAATCTAGTGGGTATTCGTTTATCGCACAGTACCCCAGACACACTTCTTCACTTAAGCCATCCCGTCTTAATCCTATGAGCCACATCCGCATCAATCTCCCCCGTCGTTGTGATAAATGATCCTAAATAACGAAAATGTTTACTTTTAGGCAGTTTTTAGTTCTCAATCTTCACTTCTCCTCTGCTTCCATTGTTACTGTTACTAAATTTACATTCCATGTACTTTGTCTTAGTTTTACTTATCCGGAATTCTTTAGATTCAAGTGTTTTTCTCCAAATCTCCGACTTTGTGTTAACTCCTTCTCTAGTCTCATCCACTAACACGATATCATCTGCAAAAAGCATATACCTTGGCACGTCATCCTGAATATTTCTCGTCAACTCATCCATAACTAGAGTAAAAAGATAAGGACTTAAGGTAGATCTTTGGTGTAACCCTACAGTGATAGGAAATTCATTTATCTCTCCAGTAGGTGAGCTAATAGTGGTCACTACCCCTTCATACATGTCCCTAATCACATCAATGTAACCTTTTGTCACCCCTTTCTTCTCTAACACCCACCATATTATATCCCAAGGCACTTTGTCATATGCTTTCTCAAGGTCGATAAACACCATATGAATGTCTCTTTTCTTTTCTTTATACTTTTCTATTACTCTCCTCAAAAGATAGGTCGCTTCCATTGTTGACCTGCCAGGCATAAACTCAAATTGATTCTTTGACACCTCTATTATATCTCGCAATCGGCGTTCCATCATCCTTTCCCATACTTTCATTATATGACACATTAGCTTAATTCCTCTATAATTGTTGCAATTCTAGACATCTTATTTATTTTTATAGAATGACACTAAAATACTCTTCCTCCACTCATTTGGCATGTTCCTAGTCAACAAAATTTTGCAAAACAATCTAGCCAACCAAGCAACCCCCTTTTTACCCAAACACTTCCAAGCTTCAATAGGGATATCATCGGGTCCTAAAGCCTTATTTGATTTCATTTTCTTAAGTGCAATCTCCACCTCAAAGTTCCTAATCTTGCAATAGAACCTATAGTCTTTGTTTATCATATTACTGGCTATTTCTCCCCCTATTGATGTGCCTCCATGTTCTTTATTTAATAGTTTCTCAAAATAGTTCTTCCATCTCTCCTTAATCTCTTCATCTTTCACCAATACCTTAGAATTCTCACTCTTGATGCCCTTAACTTGATTAAAATATCTTGTTTTCCTCTCTTGTATCTTAGCAAGTTTGTATACCATTTTCTCTTCCTCCTTACTATCTAGTCTAGTGTATAGGTCATCATAAGTGTGTGAGTGATTTTCTGACCACATTGCCAACTCAGTATTCAACTGGAGAGCACTGACAGAATAGATGACACCTGGCTGACTTGCAACAAAAAGAAGAGACTCCAGCGGTGGTTCGTCCACCCGAGGGTACTCCGACGGTCAAGTCAATAACCAAATATCTCTCAAAGATAATCAATGGTGCTAAATTCACTGTTCTGAATATAAATTACGTACTTTAGACCCATCGGGGGTGCCTTTCTTTTATAGTTAACTCAATCCTTGTCCCAGCAGGAAGCCTAGCTTCAATGGACTTAAGATTACTGTTAATCTTGGACTCCCAGTAGGATTGGGATAAACTCTCTAAGAGCCTTATCTTTATCCAAACTGGAGTCTCCTTCCATGCTAGGACTCTTGTCCCTTATTTGCTTATCCCGGACTCTGATATCTTTGGAGTAACTTCGGCCATGCCGAGATCATCTCGGCATCACGGTCAAGACACATGGCAACTTGGCTGACACGTCGGCGTCACCTCGCCACACGTTGATATTCAGAAAATATATCCCCACAACTGCCCCCTAGGTTCTATTACCTCGGCATTCTGAGGTGATGGAACCTATATCGGGACTTCCTTCCAGTACGTCGGCTTAAAGTATCGTAGCGGAGATCATTCTTTCCAAGTCGACAAGTCTCTTTAACGAACAGAAATTCCAAGAACCCGTTTATGCATATGAGTTGTCATACATAACCGTCTAGGCCACGTTATTTTCCTTTATTGGATCGTGCTTGTGACGCGCCTGTAAGCCGTCTCGCGCCTGCGTGCGCTGTCTGACAAAATCCGTTCTTCTAGACGTATTGATGTTATTCTGCCATCGTTTCAAGTTTTACCAAAACTTTTCCCTCTTCTTTCGTCTTTTCACTTTTTGTTCAGTCCTTCTAGCTTTTTCTCTTTCTAGCTTTTTTTTCCCCAGATCTGCCATTGTTCAAGCTTTCTTAGCTCTGCAACTTGCTCCGTTTACCACCTCCGACGTGATTTCCACTGTTCTTCCGCCTCTGCAACCGTTGTCAGACTTCGACAAATCCCATTCCGACTTCCCTCTTTCTGGTAAGCCACTGTTCCTCTTAGTTTTAATTTCTTGTTGCTCCTCAAGAAATTTTGCTTCATAATTTAGTCGCCATTGCTGCTTTACTCAAGCATTCTGAGGTGATTTCATGAATCTTGTATCTGAGTGTGTTTATTTCATGACCCTGCTCTGTGCTCATGTTTTGAATACACGCACTGTTCACAACTTTTTTACATTTTTGCCACTGTTCTTGGCCTCATACCCTTTATATTGACAATGTTCTTGATAATCCGTTTTTGTTCTTGAATCTGAATTGTATTCTTGTTTCTGTTTACCGTGTTTTTCTAGATTTTCGACTTCAATCCTTGCTTCCATAGATCTAGGTTTGGGATTTGATTGTAGAACCTAAAACATTTAGGAAAAACTGAAACGATTCCCCCAGTCTCTGTGTATTTTGAGATTTTTAGCCGAGGTCCTTTAAACCCTACAATACTCCTTCCTTCTGAAATCTAGCTCTTTTAAGTGAAGCCGACGTTATGGGTATGTGGAAACATAGGGTAGATACCCCATCCAAGTTAGAGTATTTTAGGCAAGAGTTTGAAATCCCAGCTGATGTCCATCTGAGGCCGGTTGGGGAGGACAACTCTATCATGCCCACTGCTGATTCCATGCCCCTCCCTGTCATTGCTTTTATCGAGTGCATACTTCGGCTCCCAGTCAATATCCTTTTTCGTGAGATCATTCATTATTACAAGTTAAACCCAATGCAACTTGCCATCAACTCCTACCGAGTGATTTATGGCATAATAGCCTTAGCAAAACAAGAAAATGTTAGGGTTACCTTAGCCGATATCCAGTATTGCTATACCATGTGTGGTCTTAAAAAAGACACAGGCTACGTTTACTACCTCAAGCTGAGATCCACAGAGTACGAAATCGTAGCCGACCTCCCAGACTCCAATAAGGGAGCTGGAGACGACTACTTCATTACCTCGAGGAACTGGGAGTTCGCTCCAGATGAGGACATCCACCTCTAGCCTCTCCCTCGATCAGTTTTTGTAGAGGGTAATGGTAAGAGCCCAGTGTTTGCATTTTACTTGTCGCAGAAAGTCTTCAATGTTTCATCTGCTCTAATGTCTATTTTTCGTGCAGCTCTTCCCAAGCCACCAAAGGGTTTTCATCAGTCTTTCTATCCTAGCAAAGACCTGAAGAAACTACTAAGCCTGCCAGTTCACAAGTGGAAGGCCCCTTTTCTTCTCAACTTTATCCCTACTTATAAGACGGCTTTTCCCGATGTCCCAAGAAAGAAGAAGAAAAGCCTTTCTCCACCTTCTGCCACAACTCCACTAGCCGCGTCCACATCTCGGACAGACCAAGGATCAACCTCTGATCCAGCTGAGCAGCCGTCAACCTCAGCTCCTTATCTGATCCCAATATCCTAACAAAAATGTCGGTGATGACTTGTTCTTACCACCGAGATAGGCCGCCCAAAACCAGTTGCTAAAGATCTTCTAGCCAACATTCCAACTGATGTTGATGCTCAATCAATACAAACCCTTCCTCCACCGAAGCCGAAAAGAATAAAAAAGGCTCAGCCCAAGGCAAAGGTGACTCACATCGATTCTGAGGATACCTTGCCAATTTCGAAACTGGCTCCGAGTGAGAAAACTGCCTCTGTCCCCGCAAGGAGGTCCGCTGAAACAATTCCATCCAAATCCACCAAATCCAAAAGGCCGAGGTCATCTTCTGCAACGACCTCGGGGTCTAAGAAGCCTGATGCCCCTTCGACCCCCGAGATTACTCTGGAAGATAAGCCTGTTATGGCTAGCGATAGCGCCGATGATATCAACGTCGGTGTCGCCCTTAGTACTGCTCTACTTCTTCCCGGCGATCTCGACCGGAACGCCGAGTTGAGCGAGTACGAAAATTATGCTTTGATGCTCCAGCGATCTGTTCAGGGAAGTATTATTAACTTGGTAATTTTTCTATCTTTCTCTTCATTTCATACTTTGAATATTTTCTAATACTTCTATTTTTTTTCAAGCCATCCAGCATGCCCACTCTTTCTCAATACAATCTTTTGAGAATCGTGAGAAGCTAGCCGAGAAGAAGAGGGAGGTCTCCAGCCTTCAGAAAACCAATAAAAACTTGCAATCAAAGATGAAGACCCTGGAGGATCAGGCCGAGGTCGTTATTAAAGCCAGAGATGAAGCTGAAGAGAATGTGCTACTAAGGTGATAAATAAAGTCCTTCAAGCCCAGCTGAAGGAGGATGGGAAAAAAGTGGCCCAGGCCTAGAAGGAGCTTCAAGACGCCTTGGCCACCAAAGAGGCCGAAATCAAAGAAGCCGACGAGAAGGCGTATGCTTAGGGCATGGCCGATGTTACAGAGGCCTATGAAAAGCAAGTCAAGCAAGCATGCAACAAGGGTTTCTCCCTTGGTTAGACGACTTTGCTGAAGAAACTTGATGTCCCCGAGGACTCCTCCCTGAGGAACGTCGATGCCATTCCCCTGTCATTCCCTCCAACTCCACCTCCCAGTCAATTTGACGACGAATCTGATTCTGAGGACGAGGCCGAGAAGGAAGTTTTGGTGAGGACATCAAAGGGGACTACTGGGACCTAGTCTCCTTCTCTGAATGAGCAAGTCCTGGACTTGACTCAAGATGAGGAGGGTGAGGAGGTCCCTAAAGATACTGCGGCTGAGAAGACATCGGCCGTCATTCCCCTTGTCGATAAGAGGCTAGATGAAACCCTTGCAGAAATTGACGCCGAGCTCGCGGCGGATAAGGCTGCTGAGATGTCTTCCCAACAATCGTCTGAACTTCAAACTCAACCAACTGCTACTGCTAAGAAGTCTTAGCCTTATGTTTTTCTTTCCCTTCTTGTACTTTGTTTTTTGAAATAATGTAAGCTTTTCGCATGGCCGATGTGCCTTCTTTGTAATTTCTGAACAATTACTTTTTGGTTAGGTCGTAGTGCCATCTTTCATGTACAAATGCAACTGCTTTCCCTGAATGCTTGAATCTTTATCTTCACTTTACTGCTCTTGTATGTCGCCCATACTTTGAATATTTTTGCATGTCTTGAATATACACTTCAATCCTTGTGTAACCTCCTCGGGGTGACGCACCTCGGGTATGCAAATTGATGATTTACCTTGGTAAGTGCCCAAGTACCTTTCTCAGCCTAAGCTTGGTTTCACCTTGTAAATTTTCATAAAAATTTCAACAAGTGTTTAACCTTAGTATACATCATCTCGGTTTAACTTTAACTTGTAAACTTTTCCCAAGTTTCAACAAGTGTTAAACATCATATCGGTTTAACTTGTAAACTTTTCTCAAGTTTCAACAAGTAAACATTATATCGGTTGAACTTGTAAACTTTTCTCAGGTTTCAACAAGTAAACATCATCTCGGTTTAACTTGTAAACTTTTCTCAAGTTTCAACAAGTAAACATCATATCGGTTTAACTTGTAAACTTTTCTCAAGTTTCAACAAGTAAACATCATGTCGGTTTAACTTGTAAACTTTTCTCAAGTTTCAATAAGTAAACATCATGTCGGTTTAACTTGTAAACTTTTCTCAAGTTTCAACAAGTAAACATCATGTCGGTTTAACTTGTAATCTTTTCTCAAGTTTCAACAAGTAAACATCATGTCGGTTTAACTTATAAACTTTTCTCAAATTTCAACAAGTAAACATCATGTCGGTTTAACTAGTAAACTTTTCTCAAGTTTCAACAAGTAAACATCATCTTCGTTTAACTTGTAAACTTTTCTCAAGTTTCAACAAGTAAACATCATATCGGTTTAACTTGTAAACTTTTCTCAAGTTTCAACAAGTAAACATCATATCGGTTTAACTTGTAATTTTTTCCCAAGTTTCAACAAGTAAACATCATATCGGTTTAACTTGTGAACTTTTCTCAAGTTTCAACAAGTAAACATCATTCTTCTTCTCTCTGCCCCCTAATGTGAACCTAAGTTCCACTTGGGTTCTCATTATACATGTATTCCAGAAGCAACGTTGTGTATCGTTATCAGTCACAAGTGTACAAACAAATATAAATAAGTTAAAACTTTATTTGTTTACTTCGGCAAATGACAGTTGAACAAATAATTCTAATGATAGAAAAATTTCAAATTGCAAGTGTTCCAAGGCCTTGGCAACTCTTTGCCCTCATTATCTTCAAGCCAATAAGCCCCATTACCCAGTACCGAGATTATTCTGTAGGGTCCTTCCCAATTTGGGCCAAGCTTTCCTTCTCCGGGATCCTTTTTATTGTCAACGACTTTCTGTAAGACGAGGTCACCTATTTGGAACTCCCTTAGGTTGACCTTCTTGTTATAAGCTTTGGCTAGCTGTTGTTGGTATGCTGCGAGCTGAATTGCAGCTTTCTCCCTTCGTTCTTCTAGAAGATCCAGATCTCGGGCTAAGAGTACATCATTAGTCCCGTTCTCGACTCCCTGAGTTCTGATCCCTGGGATGCTGACCTCCAGTGGGATGACAGCTTCTGTGCCATAAGCCATGGCAAAGGGGGACTCCTCTGTTGATCTCCTCGGCATAGTCCGATATGCCCAGAGCACATTGGGCAACTCGTCCACCCACTTTTCTTTTGCTGCTTGCAGCCTCTTCTTTATCCTATCCAAGATTACTTTGTTGGATGCTTCTGCTTGTCCATTGCTTTGGGGAATGCTAGGAGTTGAAAAGTAGTTCTTGATCTTGAACTTTACACAGAAGCTCTTAATTAGCTTACTGTCAAATTGTGTTCCATTATCGACAACTATTGCTCTTGGAATCCCAAATCTGGTGATGATATTTTTCCAAATGAATTTCTTCACATCTACATCTCGGATTTTGGCAAGGGGTTCAGCTTCTATCCACTTAGTGAAGTAGTCTGTTGCTACCAACAAGTACTTCCTTTGTCTAGTTACTTGGGGCAGTTGCCCAACGAGATCCATGCCCCATTGGGCAAATGGCCAAGGACTGGATATAGGGTTCAGGTCTGCTGCTGGTTGGTGTATCAGTGGTGCGAATCTTTGGCACTTTTCACATTTCTTCACATATGCTTCTGCATCCTTCTGCATGTAAGGCCACCAATACCCCTGGGTAATGGCCCTATGGGCGAGTGATCTGCCCCCAGCGTGGCTTCCACAAATTCCATCATGAATTTCATATAAAAAATCTTCAACTTGTAAAGGATGTACACACCTTAAAAGGGGTCCAATGAAGGACCTTCTGTAGAGATGCCCCTCTGCTGTTAGATTGTATCTTGCCGATTTCAATCTGATCTTGTGTGCCTCTTTGTGATCGTCTGGTAGCTTTCCTTCTTTCAGGAATGCAACAATTACATCTATCCAGCTTGGTCCCATGTCTACACACATTGCTTCACGCCTTGTGCTTAGTGGTTCTATGCTCGGGCCCGACAAATAGTCAACCATTATTGTCCTTGCTTTTCCAAGTTGTACTGCACTAGCCAGGTTGGCCAATGCGTCGGCGTGACTATTATCATCTCGGCTTACCTAAAGTAGTTGGCAGTTCTGAAACATGGCTGCCAATTTGATGACCTCTTTTGCGTAGGCCGACATTCTTTCATCTCGAGCTGCAAACTCACATGTTGTCTGGTTAACTATCAGTTGTGAGTCACAAAAGACTATTACCTCATCTGCTTGTACTGCTGTTGCCAGTTTTTGTCCTGCTATGAGTGCTTCGTATTCTGCTTCATTGTTTGAGGCCTTGAACCCCAAACGAATTGATTATTTTAGCACCTGCCCATTTGGAGATATCAACACTACTCCTGCCCCCGCTCCCTGTCGGTTTGAACTCCCATCAACAAACAGTCGAAAGGAGTCGCTGATGTAAATGCTGCAGGGTTTGGGTTTGTCCTCTTTCCTTTGTTCTTTCTCCTTTGGCTGAGCTCCTCCTTCCTTGTTGGGGCATCGATCATCCAGGCTCAACGGAGCCCGATGTTTGATGGATTCTGGCATGAACTCAGCCACGAAGTCGGCCAAAACCTCACCTTTAATTGTTGTTCTAGGTTTGTACTCCAGGTCATAGTTTCCCAGGGTGACTGCCTATCTGGCTATTCTTCCTGTCAGGTCTCCTTGTTGCAGCAAGGATTTCAAGGGGTGTTCAGTAAGCACTATAATTTTATGGGCCTGGAAGTAATGGTTCAACTTCTTTGAAGCCATGGCTAAGGCCAGTGCCAATTTCTTTAAGGGTAGATACCTTGTTTCTGCATCGGCCAGGGTTTTGCTTACATAGTAAACAGCCTTTTGTTCCCCTTTTTCTTCTCGGACTACCACTGCGCTTATCGCATGTTCTGAAACTACTAAGTATAAAAACAGCTATTCTCTTGGTTCTGGATTTGAAAGAACTGGAGCTGTGGTTAGATACTTCTTTAGGTTGGCCAAGGCGGCCTCGCATTCTTCGGTCCATAGGAAGTCTGTGGCTTTCTTCACTATGTTGAAGAAAGGTCTGCACTTGTCTAAGCTTCTGTTGATGAATCTATTCAGGGCTGAGGCCCTTCCAGTTAGCATCTGCACCTGTTTTGCTGATGTCGGGCTCTTCAGTTCTAGGATGGCCTTGATCTGATCTGGGCTGGCCTCAATGCCCCTTCTGGTCACCAGGTATCCCAAAAACTTACCGGATCCAACTCCAAATATGCACTTTGATGCATTGAATCGGAGTCGATATGTCTTCAGGATTTCGAAGACTCCTTTGAGGTCAGCCAAATGTCCTTCAGGTTCCTTGGTCTTTACGACCATGTCATCAATGTAGACTTCCACCGTTCTGCCAATTAGATGTTTAAACATCTTGGTTACCAACCTTTGGTAAGTCGCTCCTGCGTTTTTCAACCCAAAAGGCATTACCCTGTAGCAATACAGCCCTTTTGGGGTAATAAACGCAGTCTTCTCTTCATCTAGGGGGTACGTGGCTATCTGATAGTACCCCCTGTAGGCATCTAGGAAGCTCATCTTTCCATGCCCTGAAGTGGTGTCTACCAGTTGGTCAATCTTGGGTAGAGGAAAGCTGTTTTTTGGGCAGGTTTTGTTCAGGTTGGTAAAGTCCACGCAAACCCTCCATTTACCATTTTTCTTCTTTACCACCACTGTATTGGATAGCCATGTCAGGTAATTGACTTCTCTAATGGCCCTGGCCTCCAGGAGTCTGTCTACTTCCTTTTCTACTGCTTCGACGTGCATCAACGTCGGTCTTCTCGCTCATTGGATTACAGGTTTGCCGACCTGTCAACGTTCAGTTTATGACAAGTGACCTTGGGGTCAATGCCAGGCATTTCGTAAGGTGTCCAGGTAAACACCTCAATATTTGCTCTAAAAAAAGCTTCCAACTCTTTTTCCTCTTCTTCGGTTAAGCCCGACCCGAGAAGAAAGAAGCGCTCTTCATCGCCCTCCTGGACGAGTATTTTCTTCAGTGCTTCTTCGTTTTTCTCGGCTGGCTCTTTGCCGACGTCTTCTAGGACTTCCACGTCCTCATCTTCTATCTCTACCTTCTCTGGTTCGCGAATGCTGCAGGTAGATTTCATTGCTTCCATGGAGCAATTCTTCACCTGTAGCTGATCCCCTCTGACTTCTTCTATTCCATGCTCTGTTGGGAATTGCAATAGTTGATGCAATGTTGAGGGAACTGCCCCCATCGCATGCAACCATGGCCTTCCCAAGATTATATTGTAAGGGGAAGGTGTGTCGATTATGGTGAACTCTGTCTTTATCTTCCTAGTGCCAGCCTGTACCTCTAAACTCGTTGTTCCGAGTGGCCATGTCGGCGTTCCATTGAACCGGACCATTGGGCTATTGGATTGCTCCATGTCGTCTGGGTGAAGGCCGAGCTCCTTGTAACATCAGACATACATAATGTCACAAGAGCTGCCTTAGTCAATTAGGATGCGCTTCACTTGGCATTCCCCAACTTGGAGGGATACTACCAAGGCATCATTATGCGGATGCTAGACCATCTCAAGGTCGGCGTTAGTAAAGGACACTACTGGTCCTTGACATTCCTCTACCCGATGTCTCTTCTCCCCAACTTGGTAAACATGCTATAAGTGCTTTACCTTCTGAGTCTCCCCCCTAAGTTTGTTCTCGTTGACCTTCGAGTGAATTACATTAACTACCCGAGGTCCTCCCACCTGAGGTTGCTGTGCTGGGGGAGGCAGAGCTGCTGGTGCCTGAGGCAATCTTGCCTATTCTTCCCTTGTTCTGGCCTCATTGACAAGGTCTCTCAAATGGCCCTGCCTCACCAGGTCTTCCAAATGTGTTTTCAGGGCTCTACAACCCTGAGTCATGTGTCCATCTTCATTGTGGTAGGCACAGTGCCTGCCAACGTTCCTTCGCATAAATTCTCCTGGTGCCCTTGCTGGTGTTCTGAAGTAGGGTTGGTTCCGAATTTGAGCCAGGACCTTGTGAATCGGGATTCGGAACACAGTTGTTACTGCCTGTGCAGCCCTCAGTTCCGTCTCTTGCTTGCTGGGTTCATTGTTACCTCGGCCTCGCTTTGGCGAGCCGTTTCGTTTCTCATGCTTTGTCTCCTTATTCCCCGACGTATCTTCCTCGGCTTTGGCACACTTCTCGATTCTGGCCATGAGCTCTTCCATGCTTTTTGGCAATGTCTTTGCCAACGAATTTCGTAGTGAACAGTCACCTTTCAGGCCGTTCTTGAAAGATACGACCGCCACCTCTTGATTGCATTCAGGTATTCGGTTGAACACCTCATAGTACCTTTTCGCATAGGCCCTAAGGCCTTCATCCTTACTGATTACTGATCTTCAGGGCCATCAATGCATCCACCCTCAATGGTTGCAGCTTGTTTGTTACAAACCTGACCACAAACATCCTGGCCAGGCCCTTCCAGCTCTTCACACTTCCCTTTGGTAGTTTGTGAAACCAATCTGATGCAATCTCCCCGAAGGATGAGGGGAACACTTTGCAGAGCAGCGGCTCATTCCCACTATATAATGCCATCGAATTCAAGTACAGTCCAACGTGGAAGTTGGTGTCTAACTTGCCATTGTATATTTGGAACCTCGGCATACTGAATCTCTTCGGCGCCTCAAATCTGTCCAAGTCCACTGAGAATGGTGTTCACGGTTTAACAGTGGATGTTACCTCGGAGTGATCTTACTTCCTCTTGAAGTAATCTCTCAAGTCCTCTTTAGTCTGGCCAGGAGCTCGGCTGTCTCCTGACTTCAGTTTTTTCGAAGCAACGCTCTTAGCTTCATTGCGGGCCCTTTTCGACCCTCCTCCGTTAGGTGTGTCAAAGCACAGTGCCTGCCCCTGAACATGCCGATGTTCTTTGGGGTCTACTTCCTTGCTGTTATGTGTCCTTCGTGACTCTTCCCTCCGTGGCTCCCCTCGCCCGACCTCTCTGGAAGGCCGGTGAGAGTGTCTTTCGCTCCTGGTGTGTTGAGGGGCTAAAGGGATTGTTTTCTACCCTCCCTTCTGGGCATTAGTCGCTGTAATCGGAGTGTCCTGTAGTGGGAATGGTGGCTGCATGACATTGTTTTGCATCATGAAGTTGACGACCGATTGTAGGTCCACCAACTTGTTTGCCATCTCTTTTACCTCTTCGTCTCTCCGTAGGCACCTATCCCTACATACCTGGAGGTTTTCTCCGTTATAGCACCTGCTTTGATCTGTCTTCTTTGAACGGTCGCCCTCCTAGCCGATGTCTTTCACTCCGTGATTCTGGTCACGAGTTTCTGTGTTGCGGTTATCTCCTTCGATATCGAGGTTGATAGGTCTCCCACTCTAGCAGGAGTGTCGTCCCCAATCTTTTCTTGCGGTCTGTTACTGGCAATCTATCCTTTTTTTCTTTCTACAGACAGCGCCAAATTGTGTGAGTGATCTTCTGACCGTACTGCCAACTCAGTATTCAACTGGAGAGCACTGATAGAATAGATGACACCTGGTTGACCTGCAACAGAAAGAAGAGACTCCGGCGGTGGTTCGTCCACCCGGGAGTACTCTAACGGTCAAGTCAATAACCAAATATCTCTCAAAGATAATCAATGGTGCTAAATTCACTGTTCTGAATATAAATTGCGTACCTTAGACCCATCGGGGGTGCCTTTCTTTTATAGTTAACTCAATCCTTATCCCAGTAGGAAGCCTAGCTTCAATGGACTTAAGATTACTGTTAATCTTGGACTCCCAGTAGGATTGGGATAAACTCTCTAAGAGCCTTATCTTTATCCAAACTGGAGTCTCCTTCCATGCTAGGACTCTTGTCCCTTATCTGCTTATCTCGAACTCCGATATCTTTGGAGTAACCTTGGCCATGCCGAGATCATCTCGGCATCACAGTCAAGACACGTGGCAACTTGGCTGACACATCGGCGTCACCTCGCCACGCGTTGATATTCAGAAAATGTATCCCCACAATAAGCTTTCAACTTAACCATCACTATTTTCTTGACCTCTTTATTAGCCAATCAATAGCTCTTAAAGTTTTCGTTAGTTCTATCCTTCTGCCATATTTTAAAGCACTCTTTTTTTGCCTTAACTACCACTTGAACCTCTTCCCTTCACCACCAAATTTCCCTAGAGTTGGTCCTTTCAACTCTCCAAGCACTTCCCTTGAGATTCTCCTCATACAATTGGCCATCGAGTTCCACGTAGTGTTTGCATTATCTTCCAAGTCCCAAGTACCTTCCTTATCCATTCTATTGTTAAATATTTCTAGTTTATCCCCTTTTAGGTCTCAGCATTTCGTCCTACAATGTCCACCATCCTTCCTAACTTGGTATTGCCCTTTAAAATATAAATCTAGTACCAAAATCCTATGTTGAGAGGCCAGGCTCTCTCTAGAATCACCTTACAATCATTGCATTTTAGGCAGTCCACTTTTCTCACTAAAAAGTAATCTATTTGGTTCTTAACTGACCTACTCTTAAAGGTTATCAAATGCTCCTCCCTCTTCTTATACATAGTATTGGCCACCACTAGGTCAGAAGCCAACGCAAAATCTAAGATACTCTCTCTAGCCTCATTTCTATCACTAAAACCGTATCCACCATGCACCCTTTCATAGCCTAGTTTATTTATGCCTACATGACCATTGAAATCTCCACGTATAACTAGGTTTTCTCCTATGGGTATCTCCTATAAGATCTCATCTATTCACTCCCAAAAATCCCTCTTAGTCTGATCATCTAATCCTACTTCAGGGGCATATGCACTAATAACGTTCACTATATTTCCTCCAATAACTAGTTTAACTAACATAATCCTATCCCCTTTCCTAATAACCACCACTACATTTTCCACAAAACCCTTGGCAACTATGATTCCTACCCCATTCCTACGTCTATCCTTACCACTATAATATAGTTTAAAACCGATATCCTCAATTTCCCTAGCTTTCTCATCCCTGCACTTAGTTTCTTGTACGCATGCTGTACTAACTCTCTTCATAATCATAACATCTACCAATTCCATTGTCTTACCAGTTAAAGTTCCTATATTTCAAGTGGCTACCCTAAACCTATAGTCTTGGACTAGCTTCTTTACCCGCGCTTGTCCAGAAAAACATAGGAACCTTTGCCTATTTTTCACCGCACCCAGGCGTCAATGTGGCGCCCCTTACTCACTTTTCGAAACACCCGGAGGCAAGCACAACGCGTCACTTGAGAAGAACAACCTAACATTTAATCGATTCAAAGTAGGATTCATTGTCATAAGGGATCCGAGCAGCTTTTTTTACGTGTTGGTTGTTGGCTACCTAACACACAACCCTCCTTCTTTATCCGGGCTTGGGACCGGCAGAGTTGTTAACAACCCCGGCGGAGTTAGTATAGCTCCAGAAGTATTGAATAGTTTTTTAATAAACATGGTTTACAAGTTAGACTGCTCTTATCCATACAACTACAATTTTCTACTAAATCTATAGACTACTGAACAAAGAGGCTACATATAATATACTCATAAGGGCACAGTTATGGATTAATAATTTAGGAGAGGAAGTGAAAGATTTGGAAGAGTAGAGTTACTTAACATTATGTGTCAACCTAGTTGGATATGTTCTTCAAGAAGGATGTTAGTTTTTCTTTGCTTTCTTGTTTAATGTAATCTATTTGTACTTCTTGAACTTTGATTTACATCAATAAATTTATTTTTGCAAATAAAAAAAATATTATGTTTAATTTACTTTTTAGGGATAGAACAGAAGTATATGGAAAGTTATGAGGTGGAGAGAATACAAATATTTTAAACACTTCTCTTCCCCTTCAAAATTAGAATTAGTGAAATAGAAAAGAAAGTGAAATATTTCCTAAAAATATTTTGTAAGACCCAATTAAATATTAACTAAGCAAACAAGTGGAAGGATACCTCTCAATCTAAATGGAGTATAAAGGAAATAGTGGAACTTGAACTAAAACAAGAACAACAATTAGTGACCCAAAGGATAATTGTTTGGTCAAGACCTGTCTCCGGTCTATATATGGGTTGGACCAAAGCTAACTGGACAAGTGGGCTCACCATGGGCTTAGTCTAAAATTTGATGTGTTTCATAAAAATAAAAATAAAATGAATTAATTAGATAATCGTAATCACGTGATTTTGTGGGGTTACTCCAAAAATTTGATGTGTTTCATAAAAAAAATTAAATTAATTAAATAATCATAATTAAATGATTTTATTATATTTATATTTTAAAAAAAATTATGCAACAATGATTTAATTGTACTCATATAGTTTCATTATATTTATTTTCAAAAAATACGTAATTATGATTTTGAAAAAATATCATTAATTTTTTTTATGATATGGAAATTATGTGGCTATGATTATCTAAATGATAATATTTTATTTATTTTATTGTAATTATTTATTTATTTTTTATGGATAACCAACCTATAGGAGCCTATAGGGTCTATTTGTTTTTAGAGTTAGATTGGGTGAGATTGTTGTATGGAAATTGTTAGTGAAGAGATTATTAGCGTAGTGGGATTGAGTGAAGGGATTAAAAAAAAATTGTGTTTACTTGATGATGATCGGACTAATAAGAATTCGTGTTTGTTTTGTCATTCGATAAGTAAAGTAGTTAAGGGATTGGATTTTCTCAAGTTAGTCATCCAACTTGAAAAAGAATTTTGGTTTGGTCAGTCCATTTTGGGGTTAATCTCAGTGATTCAAATCATTCACTTTTTAGAACTCATCGAGTAAAATATTCATGCAAAAAATTAAGATGATCGAATATTGATAGCTATATGTTAAATCACATTTATCTTTAATCACCTCAATAAGTATATGTTTTAATCACAATTATAATTTCAAGAGTGACCATCAATTTTTTTGTACTACAAACATATCAATATTTTTATTCGATCATCTTAATTTTTCATATGAATATTTTACTCGATAAGAACTAAAAAGTAAACGATTTAGATCACCGAAATCGGCCTCAAAATAAGCCTACCATGCCAAAACACAATCTCAAGTAAAGATGGTAAACTTGAAAGAATCCAAACCTAATAGTTAATTATCTCATAATCCTAGTGGATTTATTTTTCAATATGCCACTACTAGTCCACTTATTCGATACCTTTCATAGTTTATTAAGACTATGAATCCGATGGTTCATTTCACAAACAAACATGATAATTGTGATTCTCACCGCATTATTAGTTCAATCCAGACTTCCATCTCTTAAGACAAACAAGGTCATAAAAATAAAAGAATTGATTCATCGAAATAGAGTTTGTGACGGGCTCATGAGATCGGACTACAAGTGTTCAATCCAAATAGTAGACTTGTGATAAGCCAAAACCTATTTGTTTATATATAACTGCCCAAAAGGTTGTTATTAGACTTGACATGCATACAAAAATATACATTAAAATGTGTTAAAAAAAATATATAAAAATATGTAAAATCGGTAGGACTAATAAAATAGAGAAAAGTTTAAAAAATTCACAAGGTTAAGTTTGAATTTTATTAATAAAAGGTTTTTTTTTTCCCAAATCGTAATAAAAAATTACAAATTCGAATCGGAAATAACTCAATTCTAAAAATAATACGGTAAATTACAAACATGTAAATTCCAGACACACTCAATTTGGATTTTGAATTTCTTTAAATAAAATAAAAATAAAAATTTGAATTATTATTTCTCCCTCTAATTTAATCATTATCTTTACTATGAAAGTGAGTGTTCTTTTAAAATTTTTACAAAACTAAAATTATTCTCATGCATTGTTTATGTTGCAACATAATTTTTAAATTGATTTTATGTATTTGTACAAATATAAATATGAGATAATTATTGAAAAATTTAAGGTAAGGATGGTATAAGCCATTAGGTTTAATGGATTTTTTTTTTTTTGTTGGTGAGAGGTCTACACTTTGTGAAATAGTTTGGTGAGAAATCTTTTTATTGGTTTTGAAGAATATTTTGTTTTTAATTTTATCCCTTAATTTATCTATTGACTTTTCGTTGACTATCTATCTCTACAAATTTTTTGACTATCTATTCAAATTTCTTAACTATTTGTTCAATTTCTCCATTTATCTATTCAAAATTTTGCTATCTATTGAAATTTACCACCTGATCTGTTGAATTTTTACACCTATCTTTTTTTTTTCTCTCTCTCTATCTGTTGAATTTATTTTGTTAAACTTTTTCTATCTATTAAAATTTACCACCTGATCTGTTGAAAATTTTCTATTTGTTAAAAGAGAATGATCTATTCAATTAAATTTTTCAAAAAATATATTTGTAGAAATTATTTGTTAAAACAATGTATTTGTTGTAAATCTATCTGTTCAAATTCTCTCTCTCTCCATTCTCTGTGCAAATACAATTCAAATTCAACAACAAGAAGAATTATAAAAATAATAACAATTTGAACAGATGTATGTGTTTGGTTTGAGTTTTCTGGATTAAATTTTTTAAAAACTAAATTTTTTATTTTTCGTATTTTTTTTGTTTTCATTGAATTTTTTTAAAATTTTAAGCATATTTTTTTTATTTTTTTATATGCATCTTACTCAAATGTATCTAAAAAATAAAAAATTTGTAAAAAATATTTAAAAAAATTAACAAATACATAAAAATATGAAAAATATACTAAATTTTGATATTTTTTTAAAATTTTTTTTTATATTTATTGAATTTTTTTAAAAAAAAATTTACAAAAATTATACTTTTTCTGTGTATTTATGTTGAGTGTGTCTAAAATTTTTAAAAAAAAATACTTAAAATATTAAAAAAATTAAGTAAAAACAAAAAAATACAAAAAAAAAAAAAACATTTTTTTTCCTGAAAACTATTTTAAAAAAATGAAACCAAACGGTCAATCACCAACAACAACACATATCAACAACCACCACCCTAAATCATCTCTAACAAGCTTACTATTCATCTCCATAAATCTGCATATCAAGTTTATCTGTTCAATTTTTGAATCAACAACAAAAAATCACAAATCTGTTTGAACCTATGTGTTCAAATTATGCTCCCAGATATAAAAGTCGTGGTGATCTACGATCCATCTTCCTTAGAGACGATCATCAACACACAATCATCTGTTTGTGAGTGTATGAGTGTCTGTGGATTACGAAGATGGAATGATCGCGAGAAATAAAATTTGGTAAGTTTGGTATCACAGACTGATCTTCACTTAAGATCTGAATCTTAACAGATCTAATGAAAGGGGGTGAGGAGATGGAAGAGGTTGGCGGAGCGAACGATCCACTGAAAGTGAAGATCACCGCTGTGGCAAGGCTCGCGGCGGAAAATGGCTTTCGATTTGGTGAATAGTATAGAGAAGTAGGGGGTTTCGCCGAGACTAAGGTCTTACAATTTGGCTTCAAAGTAGAGTCCGCCGATCCCCGCCGTCTTGTAGCGTAGGAAGAGCTTGATGTGGTTGATATTTGGAAACCTTAAAGAGAAGGTTAGAGGCAGCGAAGGCGAGGAGGCGGGAGGCGACGACAATGCAAGATGGCGACGGCGGATCTGAAGGGGGGAGGGGGAGGGGGAGGGGGAGGGAGAGGGAGGGGAAGGGTTTGGTTTATTTGGGTAGGTGCTATCATAGCACCATGCTGTGACAGTCAAACGGTTTTGTTTTATTTATTTAAAAAAAAAAATAAAACACAAGCACGCTGCCGTCTTGCTGTAGTGTAGAACAACACTTTCATAGGTTGGCTTTCAACACTTTTATAGGTTGGCTTTAGGAATTTTGGATGATTTGGTATGCAAAGAAGTTGGATTTAGAATAATATTTAACATTGAATTGATTGGTTGGTTCACAGTTTAAATTTAACTTTATTTTTAATTTAATTCAGTTGTTACAATTATATATATATGATGATAACTACATGTATTTTTTATATTATATAGTTGTTACAGGTTGTATAATTGAAGTATCATTTGTTTTAAGTGCTTATACTTCAACATTACTTTTCTTTTAAAATATAGAGTAAATTACATCGATAGTTTCTAAATTTTGTCTCCTGTGTCATATTGGTTCTTACACTTTCAATTAGTTCAATTTTGACTCTTAATTTTTTTGATTTTTGTGTCAATTTGGTCCAATTGACAATGACATTAGGATTTTTGATAAAGAATAATTACTAAGTTGGTTGATACTAACTCAATAAATTGATAAAGTTTATAAATTTGTTCTTACATGATACATGTCGTTCATATTTGCATTTTTTTTTTTTTTATAAAAAAGAACTATCGGTGCAATTTATCTTAAATTTATTTTTACAAAAAAATAATTTTGACACAAATAAAAATATTATAAAATTCAATTTTTATACTATTTTTTACATATTTTTTTCAACTAATCATACCTATTGTTTTAAATTTTTTTTATAGCTTCCAATTTTTCTAAAGTCAACCCAAACATAAAAGTGTTGTTCCACACATACACTACAGCAAAAACGGGGACTTAAGGCGCATGTTCATTTTTTTTTTTTTTTTTTTTTTATAACAAATAAAACGGCACCGTTTGGCTGTCACAGCATGGTGACAGCACCTACCCCATTCCCCATATATATATATATATATATACTTGGTTTTTTTTTTTAATTTTTTTGGGGGGGTCATTTTGCTTAATCACGTCCCAAATAAATAATTAAATTAAAATTGTCACATATATTTATTAAAATATATTTTATGAAACGATAAAACTAAGATTAGTCTTCTATACCATATACTTAGCAATATACATATATATATATATATATATAAGTTCATTTATCAGTAGTTATAGGCAAACACAAATAATTTAACAAAAAAATGTTGCATATGCTTATTTAAATAAAAATGTTGAAAATAATTTTGTATTTATATATATATAGACATATAAATAAATAAATTGAAATTTATTAAACATTATTTACAAATATATATATATATATATATATATATATAATTTAACTCGTACATATAACCACTAATTTTTCAGTTTGACTCTTAAGGTTTGTTTTTTTTCTCATTTGGTCCTTCATGTTTTAAGTTTTTTCAGTTCATTTCCAAAATTAATTTATATTAAAATTAGACAGAAAATGATACATTAATAGTCACGTCACATAAAAATATTTTATTATATATAATTCACATATTTGACATAAACTTAAACTTTAATATAATAATATACTTTTTATCTTATGTGGCAGTTATTATGACATTTGTTTTGCTAATTTTGAATAGAAATTAGTTTTAGAAATAAATTGAGAAAAATTTAAAACATAAAGAGTCAAAATGAGAAAACATAAACTTTAGAGACCAAATTATGAAAGTGACGAAACATAAAAAGGACAAAATGTAATTTGCCAATTATAAAAATACAAGAGCGTGAACAACAAAGCCCTAGCCATTCCTCACTGTCTACCTCCCATTATCTTGCACCTGCCCACGGCTCTTCTCTCTCTCTCTCTCTCGGGTATCATTCTATTTCATGCCCATTGTATTGAGCCCTCGTTTGGCATGAGACTTTTTTGAAATTGGGAGCTAATTTAGTAAAAAAAAAAAAGGGCTAAAAAGTCAATAAGACAAAATATTACATCCAAATCATAATTATTTTATTTTTTTCTCTCACAAAAGTCTAAAAAACCAAAAAGCCAAACCCAAATGAACTTTTTAGCTCTAGGCTAAAAAGGCCAAAATGTCAACTCACTTCCCAAAAGAACCATGAGCCTGAATATATGTGTCTGCAATTAAATTATTTTTTTTTGTATTCCTCCAATGTTGGAACTCCGTTATTTGCAAAACTCTAAGCTTGACTATACATGTCCATCGTCCTCAAGAAGATACCATTTATTTAAACCAAAGTTGTTAATCATGTACCAGACAAAATATCATTTTTTCAATTGGTACGGTATTTATTAGTATCAATATGTTTCTAAGTACAGTTTCGGATTTATTGCACAAATATTAGGAAAAATTACCCATAAATCCTATATGGAGGAAAGTTAAACCATTTAGTCTTAAGAGTTTTGTTATAGACCATTTAGTCCCATTTTTTTGGCAGGTTTTTTGAGTGTGATTTGATCCCATATAAGTTTACATTAATACCCTTGGTGTGATTGGTTTCCTAAATGATTTATTCTGTTTTGGGGTGGATAAGGAAATGTTAGCGTATTGGTGGGGATTTTGATTGATTTACATTGATCTAATTAGTTTCTAAGAGAAGGTTGTGGGGGCATTCAGTGTGGTGTGGGTGATTTCTTCGGGTGGTAACCGTTGTCCGTAATAGTGATCATTTCATCGTGCCATTATACTGGGTTTTCCGGTTGTGTATTACGCAGTGCAACTACGATTTGTGGTGCCTATTTGGTGGGTTCGTACTAGTGTGGGTTCTGCCATTGTAACAGGTGAGTGGTTCTTATTTGTTTGGTGTATTTTTACATTTGTATGTTTGTGTGTTCTCAATGGTGTTGATTTTTGGGTGGCCATGTTTGGGTTGTTATGTTTTATTGGTTCATTTTTTGTTCTTGTTTGCTGAATTAATGTATGGCGTGTATGGGTGGGTTGTGTTAGATTAACATCACAAATGCCATGTGGAATGGAAGTTAATGGTTTGTATTTTATGGATTATGTTGCCATTGTAATGGGTTCGAAAATGTCGGTGTCACAGGTATGGATGGTGGAATACTGTTGGTGTGTACTTACGGGCAAAACAATATTGTTGTTCGGTTGCATGGCGCGTTGTCGTTTGTACAGATTGTTGATGATATTTGTGGGAAATTTGATGGGTTGGTACCTGGGGCTGTGTTTGTTGTTCGATGTTCCCAGGTATAAGAAGTTTAAGGTTGTTAGTGATGATGACATTCACAACATGTTGTGCCTTGGTAAATCGTTCGGACTAAAACACATTGAGGTCCTCATTCAGACACGGAGTGTTAGAGTGGGTGGTAATTGTGGGGTGTTTAATTGTATGAAGGATGGTGGAAATGACCAGGATGGTATTCAGAATATTGGTGGAGACGATCAGAGGGATTTGTTACTAACAAACTATCTTAATAGGTATAAGACGTTTTTGTCGGCTCAATGGGCGCATGAGATTACCAACGTAGGACAATGTTTTGATGGCAGACCAAATGAATTCCGTGAAATTCTATGCAAGTATGTCGTGGAACATGGATTCCAATTCAAGTACGTTAAAAATGATTCTGTTCGCATTACAGTCGTGTGTAAGTTTGTAGAGCCCACAGGGTGTACATGGTCAGTTCATGCGAGGATGTTACCATCAAGTGGTGTGTTATGCAATAAGAGGTTCGATAGAGTGCACACATGTGGCGTTGCTATATGTCCTTACAAGAACCAGCGTACGGTTTTTGATTTCGTGTCTAATGTTGTTGCAGATCGGGTGCGTGATCAACCATTGACGTGCCCTACGGATGTGGTGTTTGATTTGAGAAACGAGTATGGATTGGACATTAGTTACTGGGTGGCATGGTTGGGTGTCGAGAAAGGGAGGGGTGATGATGTGTATAGGGATCACACTATGTCATTCGACCAACTTAGGTGGTACAACGATTCTGTTATGGAAAAAAATCCAAACAGTTACATTAACCTTGACTTTGAACAGAATACCGGCCAGAGGTTTGTTCAGTATTTCATTTCATTCCGTACGTGTATAGATGGATTCAAGCATTGTCGGCCTTTGTTGTTTTTGGGTGGAACGTTTTTGAGAGGCAAGTTCAAAGGTAATTTGCTTGCCACTATTGCTAAAGACGACAATCAAGGTAATTTCATGGTATCGATATGTTTCAATTTCAAATTACTAAAATAAATTTACCCACACTATTTTTTTTTCTTTAATAAGGTTGGCATGTTATTGACACCATTTTTGGTATTAGGAAACATATTCACATGGTCATTCACTGTTTTTTGAAATTTGTCATATATGACATTACACACACTAGAACCGTTTATTGTTATATGACATTAGACATTGCACAACTTTTTATTGATATGTAATTTCCCTGCCAACAACATTTGAATGTAGGGGTTTCATGTGATTCATGCTTTGTCTGTAGGATTATTTCCTGTGGCGTTCGCGGTTGTTGATTCCGAAAATGCAGCCAATTGGGAATGGTTTCTTCAGAATTTGAAACAAGTTATTGGTGGGGGGTGAACTTTGACGTTCATATCTGGCTTATTGCAGTCTATGCCAAAATATTCCCGTCGGCACATCACGCATATTGTTTGTTGCATCTCCAAATGAATCTAAGAGACCGTATGAAATATGTTAATGTGGCCCACAAAATTGGGTTGATGCGCAAATTGCGGGAATGTGCCTACGCGCCCACTGTTAATTGTTTCAATGAGAAAATTGATGTTTTGAAGAAGTGCAGCCCGGCTGTGATCGAAGGTTTTATGAAAGACTTGGACCCCAAACATTGGGCTAACATGTATTTCAGATAATACAAATTTCGGCTAATGGGTTACAATAGTGCACCGTTGCTTTTTTTGGATTTATGTTATTGTGCCTGGCATGTTTAACCATTGATTTCGGTTATTTTCTAGGAGGCAGCGGTACGGTGAAATGTGTTCAAACGCTGCCAAGTCCTTTAACAATTGGGTCAGTGAGGCGCGCCATCTTCCTATTACTCGCCTAGTAGATATGATACGAGTTCAAATAATGGAGTAGATGGCAGGCCGTAGAGTTAAAAGCACGACATGGGCCGACGTATTATGCCCAAAAATGGAGAAGAAGTTGGTGGTGGCGTATAACGACAGCAGGCCATGGTTTGTTAGTTAGGCTAATGACGATGTGTACGAGATTCACTCCCACCCGTCGGTGTTGGTTGATATGGCTACACAAAAGTGTTCTTGTTTTCAATGGCAGATAAATGGTTTCCCATGTTCCCATGCAGTCGTGGCATTCCGTAATAGCGAGAGGAACATATATGATTCCATAGATCGTGCATTCCACATTGAAACGTACCGGTCTTCATACAGTGGAACGATATATCCTATCCCAACAATGGACAAGCCAATTGGCATCCCAGCTGAATATATGATAGCTGCGGTGTAACGCCCCCAAAATAATATAAATAATTCAACTCATAAGAGAAACAAGTATAATGGAATTGGTGTATTTTCATTCATCAGAGTTCATATTACAAAAGGATATTTCATGCTTCATACATTCATAAATGTTCATCATGAATCTATAGCATGTAATGTCAATTAATGACAACAAAATAAATACCCTACGGGCTTACATCTTTCCAAGACATTAACTTGGTTACAACAAAAGGGAGTCACAAGTTCCATACATATTAAGCCCAAGGCTTGAAAAAAAAAAAAAAAACAATTAAACACAAAATGACAAAAATAGACCCTCCAACCCTTAGGCCTTCCCAAGCTATGTCCTTGGAGGAAGCATATCACCCGTACTTGAAAATGGTTTCCCAAGTAAGGCGAGCCAAAACCCAGTAGAAATAATCTATCACAATATATGAGGTTTAACTAAGATATGAGTGTCAAGTATATATATATATATATATATATTCAATTCTTATAACCAAAGCACATCTTATTCACATGACCACACGATACCGGATACCAACGTTCACATCTAGATCCATTCTCATTTATTCAGTTCAAATTAGTTCATTTCATTTCAACTCATAGGCCAAGTTTATAATTCTTCAATTAATCTAACTGAGAGTATAACTCAAAGGTTTTCAATCACCACAACAAACATATAAATACTTCAATCTTGCCATTTTACGAAAATTTTGTCCACGGAATCGGCACCCATGTATACATAAGATTTCGGGACTTTCACTCTAGACACTTCGGCCAACTTAATTTTCAATGGAGTCCATCCCCTATCTCCTCCCAAAACATGGAGTACTTCCCATTTCTCCTTCCAAAACATTATACATATACAATGTATTTAAAGACACCGTCATATTCAATGACATTCAACCACACATATTCAATGTCTCAACATACCATTGTATTCAATGACATAGTTAAATGATTAGTTTCCATTCACCTAATCCTCATGCAGTTTCTAACACAATCATAGCTATCCTTCATCGATAGCCCAATACAGATATTTCTAAACAGATATACAATATTTATAGCAGGTAATTCAATAAATTTCCATAGGTGAGTGATTAAACAAATCTAACTATACCATTTATCCATGCATCCTCCCAATTTCACATCTCTCATATCAATTCCATTATTTATACAAAATAAATTATTCCAAACAAATTAGGGAAAACTTTCTCCTTTTTTCAAATATCAACTCAAAGGCTAAATTTCACTATTTAATCACAAGAGAGCTTCATATTCAAAGCCCCAAATTCATTTTGTAACCCAACATGGAAAACCCCTCTTTTTAATTTGGGCTCAAACCCTAGTTTACCCAAAATCACTCCCAAATCTCATCATTTATACACAACAACAAATATCTAGGTTAAAAACCATATTAAGGTGTAGAATATCCCTACCTCAAGAGTAGAAGCCCAAAGGAGAGAAGGAAGAACTTGACGAATGGCCAAACTCAACTTTGTTCGGATCAAATGGAAGCCCACAAGATGCTCTATCTTTTTAGCAAAGGAACTAGGGTTGAGAGATCTCAAAATCTAGGTGTATTTGTAGAGGGAGAGAGTATTTTAGAGAGAGAGAGAGAGAGTGTCGAATTAGGGTTTTGAGTAAAAAAAATCAAAAAGTGATATAAAATTGATATACGTGAGGCTCGCTCAAGCGAAGGAGTTGTCGCTCGACTGACCAGACACAATAAGTGACCTCGCTTGAGTGCAAGAAGTGTCGCTCAAGCATAGAATACAAATCCCCAAAATTTTTGCAGACAAAAGACCGTCGCTCGAGAGCAAGAGTTCTCGCTCGAGCAAACAACAACACAATAGACCGTTGCTCAAGCAAACAACAATACCCTCCCAGAAAATTTACAGGTCTGAACAAATTACTGGGAGATCACAAATCTCGCTCGGGCACAGGAGTTCTCACTCGAGTGACCAGACACAAAAAGGTGTCCTCGCTCGAGCGAAGAAGCCAAAACCTAGGCAACTTCAATCTAGACCAACTAATAACCAACCTGATCCAAATACACCTAAGATGTTCCAATACTCAAATTCAAAGGGTGAAAAGAGGAAAGAGGTATAAATACCAATATTAACCACGAGACTTGAGTTCGGGATACAACAAAAGTCGGGTCAAAGACCGGAATTGCTATAACCTCCCCCCTATAAGGAATTTTGTCCGCAAAATTATAAATCAAGTTTCAAAGTCAAGTTTAGCAAATTTTCAAAATGATTACAAACCAATTCTCAACACCATGACCCACCTACCAGTCATTCAATCCTAACACATGATGAACAAATTTGCAATATACCTTTCAATATACATTTTCAATATGTATCTCCTGTAGTTTTAACAAATTTCAATACGTGTATTTCATATTTCCAAAACATATTCAATATTTATGATAAATTCACATCTCCAAGACTTAAACAACATATACAATGTTCATATTAAGCTTGCATTTCTGAAACACATTCAACATATACAATGTTCTCATAATTCAAAACATATACAATGTTTTTACAGTTCATGAACAAAACTAAAATTTCAACATATGCTCAAACATCAACAAATAAGTTTGGATATTTCTCATGGACTTCCAACTCACGCTCCCAAGTTGCTTCCTCAACCCTGTGATGTTTCCACAATACTTTGACCAAGGGGATTGTCTTGCCTCACAAGACTTGGTCCCGTCTATCAAAGATTCTCACCGGTCTCTTCTCATACGAGGCATCCTCATCCACCTCTAAGTTGCTCCAATCCAATACGTGCGATGGATCCGGCTCATACTTTCGAAGCATACTAATATGAAACACGTCATGCACTCCGGAAAGTTATGGCGGCAACGTAAAAGGATAAGCTACTCCCTCGATCTGCTCAAGGATCTCAAAAGGCCAAATAAACTGAGGGGATAACTTCCCACTCTTTTCAAATCTCATAAGACGCCGCCTAGGTGATATCTTCAAAAAGACGTGATCACCCACCTCAAAAGACAAAGGTCTTCTCCTACGGTCGACATAACTTTTCTGACGACTTTGGGCTATAACCAACCTCTTGATAAGTGCAACTTTCTCCGTCGTTTCCCCAACCAACTCTGGGCCCAACAAAGGTGCATCACCCATCTCGGCCCAACACACTGGAGATCTACACGGTTGGCCATACAAGCCCTCAAATGGTGCCATACTAATACTCGATTGGAAGTTGTTATTGTAAGCAAACTCCATTAAGGGTAAGTGTCCCTCCCATGACCCCTTAACGTCAAGGACACAGCCTCGAAGCATATCCTTAAGGATTTGAATAATAATCTCGGACTGCCCATTAGTCTGAGGATGGTAAGCAGTGCTAAAGGTCAGTCTACAAACTCTGCCACAACCAAGTTGTAAAACGTGGATCTCTATCGGAAACGATCGTCATAGGGACCCCGTGCAACCTCACTATGTCCCTAATATATAGGTCGGCAAGATGATTTACTGAATCACTTACGCGCATAGGAATAAAATGCACCAACTTGGTCAATCGGTCAACTACCACCCAAATGGCATCATTACCTCGTTGAGTCCTCAGAAGGCCCATAACAAAATCCATCGTGACATGCTCCTATTTCCACTCAGCTATAGGCAAAGATTGTAACAAATCCAGTGGCCTTTGATGCTCGGCCTTCACTTGTTGACAAGTAAGGCATTTCGATACAAATACGGCTACATCCTTCTTCATACCCCTTCACCAAAAATGGCGACTAAGATCATGATACATCTTTGTGCCTCCCGGATGCACCGCAAAGCGTGAATGGTGAAACTCTCAGAGTACTTCCTCTCGGCAATACTTCGACACGAACAAGCGGTCACGGTATCTCATACTCTGGTCGGGATACACAGTTAAGTCTCTTTTTACCTTCCCACTGAAGATCTTCTCCCGGAGGGATTCTACCTCAAAGTCACCCTTCTGTGCTTCTAACACTCGGTTTATAAGTATCCGTTGTGCAACTACTGAAAATAAGGCTGTAAATTTAACAGATTCGCCTAGACGCAAGTCGAACTCACCAAGAGCACCCAACATTTCCCATTCCCAAATGGCGATACAAGCTACACTACTGATAGATTTCCTACTCAAGGTGTCGGCCACAAAATTGGCCTTCCCCGGATGGTATTGCAACTCGAAATCATAATCCTCTATGAACTCCATCCACCTTCTCTGCCTCAAATTCAAGTCCTTCTATGTAAACAGATACTTCAGACTCTTAGGATCAGAAAACACCTAAAATCTCTCACCATATAGATAGTGCCTCCAAATCTTCAAGGCAAAGATCACCGCCGTAAAGTCTAAATCGTGGATAGGGTAGTTCCTCTCATGGGTTTTCAACAGCCGTGAGCCATAGGCCACTACTTTCCCCCCTTGGATCAACACACAACCCAAACCTTCTCTGAAGCATCACAGTATACTGAATAACCCAAACCCCTCTCTAAAATAATCAAGACTGGAGCGGTGGTAAGTTTAACATTAAGCTTTTGGAATGACTTTTCACAAATCTCACTCCACACAAATTTGACCCCTTTTCTCATCAATCTAGTCAAAGGTGAAGCTAATTTGGAGAAATCCTTCACAAACCGACGGCAATACCCGGCCAACCCCAAGAAACTACGGATCTCAAAAGCATTCTTAGGCTATGTCCAGTCTTGCACTGCCTCTATCTTGGATGAATCTACAGTCACCCCTTCCTTGGATACCACATGGCTTAAGAATTTAACTTCCTTTAGCCAGAACTCACATTTCCAAAACTTAACATATAGCTTGTGGGCTCTAAGCAACTCAAGCACCACTCGCAAGTGTTCCTCGTGCTCCTCCTCAGAGGGTGAATAAATAAAGATATCATCCACAAAGACGACTACAAAACGGTCTAAGAACTCTCGGAAGATTTGGTTCACCAAGTTCATAAATACAGCCGGTGCATTAGTCAGCCCAAAAGGCATCACAAGAAACTCATAGTGGCCATATCGAGTACGAAATGCCGTTTTCGGGATATCCTCCTCCCTTACCCTCAACTGGTGGTAACCCAATCTCAGATCTATCTTAGAGAAACAACGAGACCCATTCAACTGATCAAATAGGTCATCTATACATGGCATTGGATACTTGTTCTTAACCGTAACCCTGTTTAACTTTCAGTAATCAATACAAAGTTCCAACGCTCCATCTTTCTTTTTAGCAAAGAGAGCCGATGCTCCCAAGGTGAAGTACTAGGGCGAATGAAACCCTTATCTAATAATTCCTAGAGTTGAATCTTCAACTCACTCAACTTAGCTGGTGCAAACTGGTACAGTGCCATAGAAATCAGCGTCGTGCAAGACACTAGATCAATAGATAACTCGATCTCGCGGTGGGGTGGTAAACTAGTAAGATCCTCGGGAAAAACATCCGAGTACTCGCAAACCACTCTTGGTGTAACATCCCAGATTTTATTACTCGAATATCATTATCCAATCCCTGATTATAGTCCCTTTCCATAATAATAAAAGTGGAAGCAAGAATAAATAGCTAAGCAATAAATGTTCTCTCTCATATGCACGGTGATGAATGGTTCAATTACAATAATTTATAACATGTGCCCTTAGGCTTACATAGAAGAAAATAAAACAAAACAAATAGATAAAAAGGGATCAACCATTACTACAATACGATGGCATTCCGCCTACAAGTAATAGAACCTGTGGTCAGTAGATAAGGAGACTCCATGGTCTTGAATAATATTCTAAACTTCTCACCTGAAAAATGGTTAACAACGTGGGATGAACACTAATGTCCAGTAGAGATCCCAATGATTCTAAACAATAGTATAATATAGATATATATGATCATGAATGCTTAGGCTAAATAAATATACATAGATAGTGTTGTTTTGCATATCCAAAATATACATACATATGTATACTTTTCTCAAAGAATCATTCTTTATCATTTCAAGAAAAATCCATTTTCAGACCTTCGTAACTCATTATTTTCAATTCAAAAGATTTCCAAAACCGAAGTCACATCTTGAATATCACACAATAACCATTTTGGCAACTCTACGACTCATCTTTTATAATCCAAATGATTTCATCACGTTGTTTATTTTCAAAATCAAATCCACAATTAATCCTTTATACTCCCGTGCTACTCATTTACATCAACAACACTAATAAACATAACAATTATATTCTCAATAGAATCAATTCCCCCTCGTAACACAACTTCAACTATATTCTCAATACATATTTTTGTCAACAATAATCTCAACAAACATACACACATTAGCAATAAAATCTCGTAATAAAATAAACAACGTGTGGTCTCGCCAAGCCCCACATTACCATCGTGGTCTCGCCAAGACCCACGTCTGCCTGCTTTACCAGTTGCTAGCTGGAAGGAATGCATTACCTCTATATAGCACAGCCTTTACCGGGTGCTAACCAGAAGGAACGCATTACCTTTATATAGCACATCAGCCTGCTTTACCAGTTGCTAGCCGGAAGGATCGCGTTACCTCTGTATAGCACAACCACATTCCATAACACGTGCATCTCAATTTCCTTCCATTCATTCACGTATAATTACATAATTATGCAATTAATCAACAACACATAAGGTTTCATATCAACCTATTTCACATCAATTCCACAACAAGTAATACCATCCTCCACCGATGGCCAAGGACAAAACCTCTAAGCATTTAATAGTAATAGTATAATTTCTTATAAACAAGATAGTGTGATTTTCTCATAACATTTCCATACCTCATTATTACCAATATTGTCTAGAGTTAGATTAACAATTATACCATCTCATAATGTCCACAATTGATTCCATTATTTTTGATCACCCATATTTACAACATAGGCCAATTTCATGATAATCACTGTCATGACCCAAACCAGCCCCTATAGGTTTAGCATCGTAATCGGCCAGTAATCCTGAGATTACCGACGGCCTCTGAGACAGATTAACATAATATTAGGGGTTAGCGGAAGCAAATAACAATATACAACGTCCATTGAGCTGTGCAGACTTATATGAGATAGAAAAATTTTAAACTTTTCATGTACATATATACACACCATCCTCACATCATAATATATATACAGATTAGGCAGAAAGGGACTTAGTCCCTCTTTCAAAATACACATGACTTGCTGAACCAAACAAGAAAACATAACTTAAACTTTAAATCACATAACGATAACACTTAATATATCCGGAACCTCCACGGGAGGCACATAGGTTGGCTGACAAAACAGATTCTAGACAGAAGCCTCTAAGCCTGGTCACGCGCCTGATCACCTACATAAATAAATAATACAGTGAGCTAAAGCCTAGTGAATAATAACGGAGTAAAGGGTTTTAATGAATGAGTCCATACAGATTCAGAAATCATAATTCAGTTTTATCAAATTCATACTTGATCAGATCATATATAGACAGAAATCATAAGTCATGATTAAGTTTACGTGATACATTCATTAGCATAACAGAACAGAACAGAACGCGTAAGCGTAACAGAATAGAACGCATAAGCGTAAGGTTATGAATAACCTTGTTCCAAGAAGAAACCTCCGGATCTGGGACAGAACAGAGCAGAAGCTGAGCCTCCATGACGAGGCCTTCGGTACGGGTAATAGAGTGCAGACAGATATAAGTTCCATAAAGGAACTTCTGATACCGGGCAACTAACATATATCACATGATGCTAAGGATGTCACGAATACATAACAGAAATTGGACAATCATTCATTGTATAGAACATATCATTTCAGAAAACAGATCTCATTTTGTCACACAGAAAATAAGTACAGTTGAACATATCTTTACTAAGTTATTACTCACAGATGGCTGCAGAAGCAAATCAGACAGACTGGACATATCGGGAAAATCAGGCAGACAATGGCGCGTGACCTACACAAGCACATAACATATACACATTGATATACAATATTACTCCCTTGATTAAACTTGTCCTTTCTAGTCCGAAGTTCTACTACGTTTATTCTTTCTCATTTAAATAAACCGGGTTCTTATTTCACATATTATTTTATTACTAAGTCCCTCTTTTCCAAATAGATTGATCCTTTACTTGGCTCCTTAAATAATTACCACAAGATCAATGATTCATTCTTTAACTAGCTAATCTTTGTTGATTAGTAGCTTATTATTCTTTATTGAGTCATAAATCATGTCTAGAATGCATTGGAAAGAGATGAGGATAAAAATATGAACTAAATGCAACTTTCCAAAATGTGCTGAAAATGGGTCTCCGCTCGAGCGCCACTTTGGTCACTCGAGCGGACTGTAAAATTTGAAAAACTACTGGGAGGTTGATTTGCACGCTCGAGCGAGACTTCCATCGCTTGAGCGGACAACGAAAATTCTGAAATTCCAAAATTGCAATTAAAGTTCAAATTTGGTATTCAAAGCTTCAAAACATGTACTCTCGTATACAACCATGGAGAACCATTTATTAAAGTCATAAATTGCTAAATCATTTATTCAAAAAACATTTATTCAAAATCATGCCCCAATTGCCAAATTTAGTTTTAATTCATTTTCTCCATATCAAGCCAAATCCCAACCCAGAGTGATTAACCTCTAAATTAATCTTCATAAATTGAATATGGCTCCAATCTCTCATTTTCTTTTTAGTTACATAAAATTGATTTCAAGCTCTTTCTACTTTCCTTCCAAGCATGAAATTAAAGTCATAAATTCCTTAGAAAATTATTCACATGTATGAAATTGACATCAAAATTACTAGTTTTATATTCTTATAAATTTTCCAACTAATTTCCATAACCATGAGTCTACTTAATTTCTTACTTAAACCATGAGACTAATTTCATAGCTTTCTTAATTCATGATGCATGTAACTTATTTTATATTTGACACCCAATTTCATCCTAATTCCATGAATTAAATCTCAAATCTCCAAGTATTATAGGGTGGTTCTACAAAATCAAGCCAAAGATAATTAATTTCTAATTTATTTTCCATAATCATTCAGGCCTTAATTTCTGATCAGACTCAATTTTTCAACAATAATTTACATATTCAAATTGGACACATCATAAATAAATTTAATTTATAATAACCACAATTCGCAATCCTCACGACTTAATCAACTCCAATTAGAACCTAATTAATCAAATCCCAATTTTACTAAACTGAATCGAATATTTAATTAAACTCCCAAATGGGTCCATAATTAAGATTAAATCATTTCGACTTCTTAACTTCACTTACATAAGCCATTTGGACCCTTAATTTCTAATTCCAAAATAAACCTTCAATAAAATCATACACGAGTCAGATTCCACAATTCTCATAAATCCCAAATAAATTATAATACTCAGCAATTAAATCTCAAATCCTCTTAATTAATCAAGTACTAATCATTATACGTGATGGGGCTGTTACAGCCTTCCCCCCTTATGAAGTTTGTCCTCCTAACTTAAGATAGTTGTACAGAAAATCAGTCTTATAATTTCAGTCTCATTTCATTCCTTTCCTACGTAACTTCCTTTTCCATTGGACTTTCTCTTCGTAAATTGAACTTATTCCCAATGACTTAATGGTTAATAACTCAAATTGGCAATTCATTATTGTCTCTATTAATTTCAATCACATACCTTATATACATAACTCATCAATCTATAATTCATATACTTTCGATAGTAGGAGATTTATTTTAAGGAATGTTCATGATTCTCCTTATTTTCAAACTGATCAAAATATTTTACTATTGACATGATGGATTCTTCAAATTAAATTTAATAGCTCATGCATTACTAATAGCAAACACAACTTCTTGGTGTTTTTAATCTATTGACAATAATAGTCCCGACATTATTCCTACGCAATTTGCAATTCGTCATATCCCAAAAGAACAGACATTTCAACTTTCATTGGCTATGGTCAAGGTTCGTAAGTTATGCACATAACATGATTTTCCCCAAATAAGGTTCTACATCTTAATCTAAAACATAAGTTTATTTCATAGAAATTCATTGAGCCTATTGAGTAAAAGATGTTGGCTTGCTCTCATATATTAGTAGACGGTCATACAGATCAGAGAAGAACTTTACATATTCTTGTGGAATTAAAAATTACCGTTTTGACAATCTAACTCACACTATCATTTCAAAGTGGTGATTCGATTCATAACAGGTCTATGTTTTATGCGGTCTCATTAACTTTCTTATTTATCTAAGACCACACTTACATAAATAATTCAAATTACACTATCTTAAGCTCATTCCAATTCGAAGACCTATATAGATATATATTCATTAACTTTGATCAATAGTCACATGGTAGTTTAGGGCTACACTTTTAAATTTTCCTCAAATCATTATAATTAGCCAATCAAAATTCTTATGTTCCCAAAGGTTCCTTAAGAAATATGCGCTTGTTAGTCTAACGATTTTTACTTCCTTATTTCCTATTACATTTTCTTTCTTCCGTTCGACACTAGAATTGAATTTATTTGAAATAGGTTAAGCTATCTAATGTCGGATTCAAAATCTAGGTTTAATTATGCCCACAAGATCATAATGTCATTCATTTCTAATCGCTATTCCAATAAGGAATTATTGTGTTTTCCTTTCTAGAAGTCTATATTTTGACTTTGTAACTTAAGATAATTATAAATGTTTCTTGCAATGTTAGAAGATTCAATAGCGATACGATTTTTGTAAATTGGGTCTTCCCTTCCTAACTCTCATAGGTTTCAGTCTCCTAATGTGGAGTACAATTTTCTTTCTATTCAAACAAGGTCCCAAAAACATATAGCTTGTAACAAAACATGGGATGAATCAAATTCATCAATCACAATCTCTCAAAGTTCCTTGGGATGTTTATTAACATCTACATAATACAAAGATGACATTCCTGACAAAATAGAGGAATAACCGCCCCGGAATCGAAGCACACCCGTTCATGACCGTCGGTGGCCGACCCAAAATCAGTTAGACAACCCACCCGAAAAACTGTTGGTGGCAAAACATAACCCACCCGTACAAGACCGTCGGTGGCAAAACGATATCTCAACAAGGTGCTACATAAACTTAACGTCCCCTAGCACAAAAGGACCTTTCAAGAATGTCATTAAAACAAAGCTGATACATGATACAGAACTAATGAATCATCATTCCTGCTTGATCAAATAATTTTTCAAAACAAAGCAAAGCAAAGCTTCATCAAGATACTATAACATAGCTTTATAAAAGGAAATGCCACTCACACATAAACTGTTAACTTCAAGCAGTCCTACTTGTACTTAAGCACTATCCTTAACCGATTAAATCCTTTGAGCTTTTTCTTAGATTGGGATAGTGTTTTATTTGATGCCCCAACTTCTCACATTTCCAATAATTCGATGGCACAGACCCCGATGAATCTTCTGGAATATTGGCATACTAGAATAACTTACTTCTTTTGCAACTTTGCCTGGAATTACTCCTCTTTCCTACCACAAAATTCTTAGTTTTCTTTTTTGATTCACTTTTCACTTTCACACTTAATTCCTCCTTTTGATCTTGCCATGTAGAATGGGATTCACAACTCTCACTACGTTCTTTAGTACTTCTTCTATTTTACCTAATCACTTTGATAAAGACTCAATTTCCACTCCATTCACACTTTCACTATCTATTCCTAATGACGGAAGAGAAGGGTTGAACACAAGAAAATGGTTGATAACACTTGGGTTAATTTAATTGACTTAAGTTATAACACAAAGCACATATCATATACAAGTAGACATACACATGTAGGCATATAAGGACACTGGTAGGGTAACCTATTCATTTCCCAGGAATTTACCAAGAATTTCCGATTCAAAGCTACGCTGGCCAAACGTGATTCCAATCAGACTTTCAAGGTCATTCTACAAAGGCATGAGACTCTATGGTTTAACATTCTACATAATAGGTTCCCACCAAAATGTTCTATCTTACATATCAAATGACTTTTCTCGTCCTCAATTACCATAGTTCCACATATTTCATTGATCATCAAATTCCTCAATTTCCAAATATTCTCATAGTTCAATTTAACATACAACCCATATACCATCCATGACTTTCATCAAAGATTCTAATTTTTCACAATACTATGTTTCCACAAATTAACATACTCATTCTCACCAAGGTACTAGTCAAATATTCTGATTTCCTTATAAGAGTAGAGATTTCAGAAATGCCACCATAGTTCTTAGCTTCCAGCCTTCTTGCTAAACTGATTTAACACATTCCAGTTTCCTTATAATCATCACAATTCAATAATAACTCATAATTCTCAGTTTCAATACTTAAACGCATTACACAAACATATATGCATATTCTTGAATGCACAACTTCTTACTTACTTACTAGATGCATGGAACGTAAATCTGTTCTAGACATTCTAGTGCTCAATGGACATGTATGTGAGAAATTAACGCGTGCTCTGATACCACTCTGTCACGACCCAAACCAGCCCCTATAGGTTTAGCATCGTAATCGGCCAGTAATCTTGAGATTACCGACGGCCTCTGAGACAGATTAACATAATATTAGGGGCTAGCGGAAGCAAATAACAATATACAACGTCCATTGAGTTGTGCAGACTTATATGAGATAGAAAAATTTTAAACTTTTCATGTACATATATACACATCATCCTCACATCATAATATATATACAGATTAGGCAGAAAGGGACTTAGTCCCTCTTTCAAAATACACATGACTTGCTGAACCAAACAAGAAAACATAACTTAAACTTTAAATCACATAACGATAACACTTAACATATCCAGAACCTCCACGGGAGGCACATAGGTTGGCTGACAAAACAGATTCTAGATAGAAGCCTCTAAGCCTGGTCACGCACCTGATCACCTACATACATAAATAATACAGTGAGCTAAAGCCCAGTGAATAATAACAGAGTAAAGGGTGGTTCTACAAAATCAAGCCAAAGATAATTAATTTCTAATTTATTTTTCATAATCATTCAGGCTTTAATTTCTGATTAGACTCAATTTTTCAACAATAATTTACATATTCAAATTGGACACATCATAAATAAATTTAATTTATAATAACCACAATTCGCAATTCTCATGACTTAATCAACTCCAATTAGAACTTAATTAATCAAATCCCAATTTTACTAAACTGAATCGAATATTTAATTAAACTCCCAAATGGGTCCATAATTAAGATTAAATCGATTCGACTTCTTAACTTCACTTACTTAAGCCATTTGGACCCTTAATTTCTAATTCCAAAATAAACCTTCAATAAAATCATATACGAGGCAGATTCCATAATTCTCATAAATCCCAAATAAATTATAATACTCAGCAATTAAATCTCAAATCCTCTTAATTAATCAAGTACTAATCATTATACGTGACTGGGCCGTTACAATCACTTACTTCATTCTCTCCCTACTTTCCATTTCTAGTTCACAATAATTATTACAATCATCTATTAATTACTTTTTAACTATCACATTTTTCAATTTACCAATGACAATACCTAGCTCAACCATTCATAAACATTAACCATGTTTCATACTACATAACCATCAAATAAAAATTAGGGTTTTCATTTTAAACTTCACAACTAACTTTTAATAGCATCCATTCATCATATCAATCAAGACATCACAAGATCAACCATTTAAATTTCCTCCTTTTCCCATTTCACATTTCTTATTCGCACAAATATATATATATATATATATATATAAATATAAGTAAAAATAAAAATCAACATGAATCAATAGTTATATAAAAAAAATATATCATCTTTTCTTTGCATTCTCATAAACATTACATAAAAAATTAGGGCTTTTTATTTCAACCATCATAAACATGTTCTATTAGCTTAAAATTTCCATAATCAACAACAAAATATAAGATTAAACTATTTGATTCAAAACCCTAAATCTCATCTACATGTATTTCAAAAAAAATCACTTATAAACTCATGTTTTCCATGCAATAAAAAGTACCACATATCCATCTATAGTGATATATTGAAAAGAATCAAAAAAATTCCTACCTCAAAATATAAAGAAAGCAAATCCGAAAATGCAAGCTTGCCGGATCAAGAATCTGAGACTACCGGTGTGAAGAGTGCAGCGAGCTCTCCAACTTCCGTTTACAAAGATTGTGTAAAATCTCACTCTAAGGACTCCCACTTTAAGCTCAAAGCTTGAGCAACAATGGTGAAAATTAGAGAGAGAGAGAGAGAGAGAGAGAGAGAGAGAGAGAGAGAGAGTGAGGGACCAACGAACCAACTCTGTAGGGAAAGAAAAGGAACGCAGCAGTAAGGAGAGAAAAAAAAGTTAAAAGGAAAGGGGTGGGGGCAGCCCCATGTGGCTGCCTCCTTTATTTATTTATTTTTTTATACAAACATCTATATGTATATATATATACATCAATTAAAATCATTTTAACAACACTCTAATATTTTATAACATAAAATAATATAATTTGTTTCATCACAAAAATATATTTTTCGATTGATAAAACACATCATAAATTCACATTTCAAACATTTATTATAATACAATATAATAAATGATAACAACTCTCAAAGTGGTACCTTCGATTCACATAACTAAAAGGACCAAACAATTAAACATGTGTTACATGAACCCAAATAAAATCGATTCTAAATTATGGCGACGTCTCCGAACACCCCAGGAGGATGAACCGCCGTTCTGTTCATTTTGGGTTCACTACAGTTCGGACTCAAAATTGTCGCAGCTCTTAATCTGAACCAAAGAGTCCAAATCCGGCAAATCGTTTTTGAGAAAACAGATTTTTAGAAAAGAAGTGCCAAACATGGACTGCTTTGCCAGATACAGAGTCGCCACCTAAATATTTTATTTTGAGAAATTTAGGAAACCCTGACTCGGTGCCAAAGGCCACGTGTCCATCATCACCAAAGTTGCCTCGGCTCGGGAACTTGGGTATGATTGGGGAAGGTCAGCTATGAGCACCCCCTCTCGCCTGATCAAAATCGGCCTCTACTAACCATGATATCCGATTTTGAAAACGTTATGTGTTCTTGTTCCGGTTATTAACCTAGAATTACTATGTTATGCGCACAGCAAACAAGTATAGACCAAATCGCCTAAATTGGAACAAAACATTGCATGTTTGTTTTGAAAACGGTTTGCTACTTGTAAGTAGCCTAAAATACAGATTTTGCCACCCTCAAGTGGGCTTTAGAAAAGATGATTTTGCCACTATCTAGTGGGCTTAAAACTCACAGTTTTAATGCATCATTCCAATTTAGGTAACTCAACCTCCATCCACAGGCATTCAAGCAGTTATATCACATAAGCAACTAGCCTCATGGTAATCATGCTGTCATGGTAACACTCATATGCATGCAAGGAAGCTAAAGCATAAGAACTTACCGAGTACTTCAAGCCAAAATAAAAAATTAGTTAGTAATCATATGCATGATCCTAGTTCATGTTAAAAATGGCTAATATAACGCATGCAAGGATGCAATCTAGACAGGCTTGGCTAATCTACAATGACATGTGAAATGCTACAACCAACACGTATTCAATTTGGAATTGAAATACAAATGCAGTTAGAATGATGCGCCGAGCCCGGTGCACGCAAAACGAATGAATGAATGCAAACATGCTATCATACTGTATGCTAATTGAAACATGCCCTAATCTAACCATCAAAAGCTAGTAAATAAAATGGAAGAAAGACGTGGGATTGGAAGACATGCACACACTAACACACGCTTATTACAAATACGCCCCCACTCGGAAGGACCGAATAAATATTACAAAACAAATGAATACTGCTAAATTAATTATTACAGACTTCTAATTAATTAACAAATTAAATACAGAATTAAAGTGGCCACAGCCTCCGCCTCGAAATGTTTGGATGATGCATGCTCGACTCGTACTGCCCGGAACTCGCTGCCATAGCATTGTTGCCTCTGTTTACACTGCCTAGCTCCTCTGAAGACTGCCCAAGCCTTGGGTTAGGTTCTCTGCACATAGTGGAGCACCACCGGCTAGGAGTAATGACTACCGACTATGGGAAATGGTCACCAGCCCCTGATGAAGTTATCGGCCATTTATGGATGGCCGGTCGGCACTAGAGATGGCCGGCCGGCCAAAGCTTCCTGTAGAAACTGGTTTTGACAGCAACAGAGGGCATGCAGTGTATAGCATGGAATTTCTAAGCAAACGTAAGCATGGCCACAATCCCTATCATGCAACGGGCTCAAGGGAGCATGACCCTCGACCCTCGGGCCATCAACTGTGCATTTTGATGCATGATGGCCTAAGAGGCCAAGTTTTCAATTGGATGTAAATGCATGCAACTAAAAGAGATGAATGCCAACACCCTATCATGTTGAGGTCAAGGGGATTGACGAGCGAGGGTTGAGACGTGTTACATCACTTGGAGTATGAACAATTCTCAATCCTCATGCTTGGTTTGATACCCCAAACCAAGCAAAATGTAATGCAATGTATGCAAGGTTGCTCAAGTATGCAACATGAGGCTAATAGGTACAAAGCATGCCAAATGCGAAGTGACCTATCATACAAAATGCAATGTGATACATCCTATCGTACAATGTAAGCATGAAACCAAAGTAATGCAATATAATCATGCAATGATGAGCTTAAAACACAAAGGGGCAAACTTCAGCCCACCCCCCAATCAGTGACAAAAGATGCCTAAAATGATGGATAAATACTCATGTAAGCATGCACACCAATAGGCTCAAGATTAAGGTATAATGAAAGAGCATTCTACTACCACTACCCTAAGCAAACATGGCATAGGCTATACAACCAAAACAGAGTTTTAATGCACCAAAATAAGTCGCAAAACCCACTGACATGGCAGCTCAAATGACCCAAACACACAGGCATGCACAATGCTTCATTTCAAGGCATAAAAGGAGACTTCTTCAAGGCATGGAAGGAATGATAGATGTGAACATTTAAGCACAAAACATAGACTGATATGGCATGGTAAGTGATTCCAAATCACTGAAATAGCCTAGTCAATGCGTGCTAATGACTCACACACCCGATGCTAACATGCTAAAATACTAAGGAGCCATGCAAAGCATATTAAATACGACCAAATCAGCACCTAACAGACCTTAAGCATGGCAAAATATGATCGGGAACTTCACAAAGTGAGGTCAAAACATGAGAGCATGGTGGTTAAATGGCATGATACCCTTCTAGGCAAAATAAGGGAATACAAAGCAAGTGCAATATGCATGTAAAGGGGCATAAATCTAACCAAAGACAGAGGCAAAATATGCTAAATGAACACCAAATATGCTCTGAAATAAAGCCAAACAAAGCTAGGCATGCATGCTACCATATTGAGCCAAATATGCAAATAAGAGAGAGACCAAGGGAGAGGGGTGTCCCTCCCCTATGAAAGACCTCAAAATCACTTCTTCACCACTGAAAATCCACTGGATTTCACTGGTGAAAAGGTCAATACACAAGAGTAACCAAAGCTTATCAAAAGGGCACAAAAAGAGGCCAAAATAGGCCGAAGAGGGAGAGGTCAGCCCCAAACAACCAAATGAACTTAATGAAAGATCTTAAGCATGAAAATACAAGACTTTTTATAGTTATACACAAAGCCTGAAACAATAAGCAAGATAGGCAAAAAACTAGTGCAAGATTGGGGAATCTAAAGTGAAAAGGTTACCCTTGAAGGACCCTTGATGAACAGCAAGTGTAGCCTCTTTCCTTTGATCAAAACCAGTCCAAAAGCTCAAGAACAAACCCTCAAAGCCTCTCAAGGTCGGAGTATGGTGTAATGGTGTGTGTCTTAGTGCAAAACTAAGGTCAAAACACACTTTTAGGCTTCCAAACACACACAAAGGATGAGAGAGAGGGAGATATATAGAGAGAAGATGTATCTAATAGATATATATGTGTTCTGCTCTAGTTTTTCTCAACCCTTAACAATGGAGGAGGAGGGGCTCTTATATAGACAATCCAAAGGCTCTAAGCTTACAAGGCAAGCTAAAAGAAAGGGTCAAGGGGGGCAAGGCTTCTCAAGGAAGCTAATCCAAGGGTTTAAGCTTCTTGAGGAAGCCAAGACAAGGGGTCAAAGCTTCCTCAAGAAGCCTTGAGCAAAGGGTGCAAAACCAAGGGTTAAAGGTGCAAAACAACCACACTTATGCACATGGGAGAGGGTTGGTGCATTCCAGCTGGCACAGTTGGCATGCACCATGCCTAAAAGGTTCAAAAGGGCAAAACCGGCCAAGAAAGGAGGTCACCGGCCAAAAAAAGTGCCGGTCGACCATCTACAGTGCCGATCGGCCATTGGTAACAAGAAACCAAGGCCGATGGCATCAATGAATGGCCGGTGAGGAAAGGGGAAGGCCGGTAAGGCGTAGGGATGGCCAACAAGCCATTCCCTGCCCTCCAAAGCAAAAGCACAAGTGTTTGGTGCAAAACCAAACACAAAACAAACGAGTTGAGAGATCCTGAGGCAGGGCATGGAGCCGAGACCTCCGGAAACTCAAAACGAACACAAACATGGATGATCACCGAGCGTTCCAATGGTGACGTCCAAGTCTTGAGGACGTTCAAAAATGGGGTGTCTACAGTTGCCCCTCTTTGACAGAACTCGAAAGTCATAACAATGATGGGAGTGAGTGTCAACGCCCAGAGACGACCCATTTTTGACAAGGCCGAAGACTTAGACAAGCATGCAAGACAAACAAAGATATGCGCCCGAAGGCAGGGGCAAAATGCAACTGAAAATGCAAGAAGCCGGGCATAACTTATGATCGTGCAAAGAAAGCTGTAATGAAGCACATACAATGTAACAGTTTTAAGCTATCATACACCAAACTACACTACAATGCAGGGAGAGTGTAAGAGAATCATGTAATTCTTGCTACGTCTCACGCGGAGAATACAATACCTGTCCGATTCGTCTGGTTTCACCAGCCTTAAATGAACCGTACATACAATATCGTGCCTGTAAGAGGGAGAAAACTTAACAGGTACAATATTGTTAGCAATATGCATGACAATGCAATCGAAAGTGCGTGACAACGCAAACCAAGTGGGAAGCATAACAATGCGACTAATAGGTAAGCATAACGATGCTGTGAAGGCCCAAACATATGTAAGTAAAGCACAACGCGACAACGCATGCAATGTGTATAGTAACTTGAAATTGAACACATGTAAGTAAAGCATAACGTGACAACGCATGCAATGTGTATAGAAACTTGAAATTGAACACATGTAAGTAAAGCATAACGTGACAACGCATGCAATGTGTACAGAAACTTGAAATTGAACACATGCAAGAATAACGCGACAACACATGCAATGTGTATAGAAACTTGAGGTTGAACACATGTAAGTAAAGCATAACGCGACAACGCATGCAATGTGTATAGAAACTTGAAATTGAACACGTGTAAGTAAAGCATAACGCGACAACGCATGCAATGTGTATAGAAACTTGAGGTTGAACACATATAAGTAAAGCATAACGCGACAACGCATGCAATGTGTATAGAAACTTGAAATTGAACACATGTAAGTAAAGCATAACGCGACAACACATGCAATGTGTATAGAAACTTGAAATTGAACACATGTAAGTAAAGCATAACGCGACAACGCATGCAATGTGTATAGAAACTTGAAATTGAACACATGTAAGTAAAGCATAACGCGACAACGCATGCAATGTGTATAGAAACTTGAGGTTGAACACATGTAAGTAAAGCATAACGCGACAATGCATGCAATGTGTATAGAAACTTGAAATTGAACACATGTAAGTAAAGCATAATGCGACAACACATGCAATGTGTATAGAAACTTGAGGTTAAACACATGTAAGTAAAGCATAACGCGACAACGCATGTAATGTATATAGAAACTTGGAATTGAACACATGTAAGTAAAGCATAACGCGACAACGCATGCAATGTGCATAGATAGAAATTCGGGGGGGGAGGGGCAGATTCAACTTGAAGTACAGTAACGACATGTTATTCGTGAAATTGAAATGCAAAGCACTGCAACATAGTATAATTGAAGCGATTTGTGGAATTCACCAAAAGGATACGGGAAGGGATGCTCTTCGTACGCACTGAGCATTGCTCATGGAAGTCATGGCCTGAGGTCAACTCGAAGGTCTACTTACGTTCCAAAGGTGCACTTTCTTGCACTATCTTGAGTAACGAAGGCGCCAAACCATATAATTGACCCGAACAAGGGCGCAAGGGGTGCATTGACCGCAAGGGGAGGCTACCGGTATCAATCCTGATACTCTGCTGCCCTGCTCTTCTTTTGCTTTACTTTCCTTTTTAATGGTAGTTTAAGCACATTACACTGCCTTAGGCAGCTTTTACCTTTTTCAAAAGTGTGTATTTTTGCAAAACTTATGAGGGAAATGAAACAACCATTTTGTTCAAAAGGTGTTACATTTGTGTTCCTATGCATCGCATCGCATTGTATCACACAACAATGTGAATGAAATTGAACTTGGTTTGAAAATTGAGCACTTGCATCGTAATAATCAGGTAGTTAATCGACATATAACTCGATAAGCAAAACAAGGAAACTTGATAAGTAAATAGGCGTGACGCCGCAAAGGATCATCATCAGAGGGCATCGAAAGTGGTACCAATCCCTAAATTCTTAGCATATCCAACATGTAAACAACTCAGGGAGCCAGAGGGGCCGCCACCGGCCAAAGGGGAAAGTCATCGGCCTCAAGAAATGGCCACTGGCCAGCATCCTTGATCGATCGACCAAGAAAGATGGCCGGTCGGCACTATATTTGACCGGCCGGTGCCGACCGGCCATAAATGAGGGAATCACCAGAATGCTGACACCTGTCCTCCACTCAACCTTATCCCCTACAAAAGGCCTCAGCTTCGTAGTTTTTCTCAATTCAACACTGATTTGCTCTAAATGGAAGAGTTTCTTGCCCAAAATCTCACAGCTTGGATTGCCAGCTTGGACGCCTCGGAAAAGCTGAATTTCCGGGGCTTCGACATAAATGCCCCGCTGAACTTTTCTTTTCTTCATGCCGCGGTGAAGTTTTGGAACTCGGTAACGCATGTCTTCAGCTTTGGCGGGCAAGAAGTATGTCCTACCTTCGAAGATTTCCGAGCTCTGATGGAATCTGGGCACAACGAAGAAGTGCTTCCTCAACTCCGTTTCGGCTACGCCCAAACCTTAGGATGAATGTGTGGGTTGATCATGCACGACGCTCGATCTTTGATTTGTGGCGGAATGCGGGACATTCCGAGCTTGATTTGCCGGTTTTCTAATGTTGGTGACCGCGGCGACCATCATTGGAAAGGCTTTTGGCGACATGCCCTTTGTTTATGCATGCTATCTTATTTTTTGTTTGTCTCGGGCTCCGGGGGATCTAGCGTCCGGTTGATCGAGGTTGCCCAAGGCTTGAAGGAGGGAAAGGGCTGCGTCACCATGACTCTGGCTGAGACGTTGATGGGCTTGGACGCCTTTTATCGCCGAGAGACAACTATATTTGCGGGGAGTCCACTACTGCTACAGGTAATGTTTCCCACCTAATCTCTCATATGTATTGCTTACATCACTCGGCCCTCAAGCTCGGTTCTTCTCACAAAACCCTTTTCTCACTTTTCTCTCATCGTATATCTCTCTATTCTTTATTGTCTCATTTTTCATCCCTTCCTAGGTGTGGTTGATGGACAAGTTGCAGGTTGTGGACTCTTGCCCAGCATATTCAGCTCGCGGCTACTTCTTTCGGCAACGTCTAGTCAATGCCCTTGATGAGGGATGGTGGTTCGATTGGATGTGCCGCTTGTCTGCAGACTGTATTGCTTGGCGGTGCCCCTGGCTCAATCTACCGGCGATGAGTTACAGTATGACCCGCCAACTTGGGATTCAATTGATTGGCATGACACACTATGTCTTCTACTTCCCATGTCGGATCCGGCGCCAGTTCGGTCATGATCAGACTTGCCCGCCAGAGGGGATAGAGTACCCAGCGGCATTTCCAGTCCAAGGCGCACAGCTTGCTCGGTATGCTACAGCATGGAGTACGAGAGAACTCCTGGCCCCCGCTCCTACTTTCAGCAGCACTTTGTCTGATGAGTGCTTGGATTGGCTTAATGAAGAGGCACAGGTCGGGCCCAGTTTGACATCAGAGGCTTCGACCAGCTCTGGGAGGGGGCACAGGAACGCCTGACTTATCTATGCCCCAGATTTATTGCTTTATTAGTACTTTCAAGTTTTCTTTATGAGTGTAATAAAAAAGCAACTTCAATTTGTATGCAAGAGCAGGAGAACTCTGTATTGAAATCAATGAAATTGAAGGTTGTGGGTACTGAAAATTTTCCGCTTTGGTCCAAAAATGGTCTTAGTTGTAGAAAGATTAATTTGAACAAAGTCAACTTTTATTAAAAATTTTCAAAACCATTTTCGATATGGATCAGAAGTGGACACGCCTGAGATTTGTCACTAAGATGCATAACCCCGGATTCCAGCAACTGGAAAGTTGCCCCTAGTCTGAGTAGCACTGTACCAAAGATTACAACCAAAGCTCTTGAATGCGGAATAGATAGAGATGACCGAGCTGATCAAATGAACAAAGTTGATCGGGGAAAAAATTTATGGCCGAACCTCAGGATGAAGTTGCCTACGTATCGCAAAGATGGGAATCAAGCCTTACGTAGTTCAGGCTTGGGTTCACTCGAGTATTTTCACTCTCTTTTTACGCTCTAACTTTTGCCAAGGCCGCCCTTTGCAGGTTTTCAACCTTGCGAGCTCAGTTTTTGTAATTTCAAATTTTCTATGCTCTAACTTTTGCCTAGGTCGCCCTTTCGGGTTTTCGGCCTAGCGAGCCTCTCAGGGGTAATATTTCTTCAATTTGTCCATGTTGATCGGTTGTGAAAATTCTAGGCCATCTAGATCCATCAGAACCACAGCCCCACCCGACCAGATAGCTTTGATGATGTAAGGACCAGTCCAATTGGGTCTGAACTTGCCCTTTGGGTCGTGGATAGGAGCTCGATTATCCTTGAGTACCAAATCTCCTTCTCTCAAATTCCTGGACTTAACTTTCTTGTTGAAAGCCCGGGCAATTCTGCACTGATAACCTTGAACGTGGTACAGTGCTTTCAGTCTTCTCTCATCAAAGAGCATGAGTTCTTCAAATCTGCTCTGCTGCCAATCTGCTTCGACTATCTGACACTCAGCCAGTACTCGCAAAGACGGAACCTCAATCTCGATAGGTAGAACGACCTCCATCCCATAAACCAATGAATACGGAGTCACTCCGGTAGAAGTTCTAATTGAAGTTCGGTAGCCCCACAGAGCAAACGGCAGCTTATCTGGCCAGTCCCGGTAAGTTTCCACCATCTTCTGCAAAATGTGTTTGATATTCTTGTTGGCGGCCTCAACTGCTCCGTTGGTTTATGGCCGATATGTGGATGACTTATGAAAAGCCACGTTGTATTTTTCCAACAAATCAATCACTTGCTTCTTGAAACGGGAACCGTTATCTGAAATTATCTCGTTCGGGACCCCATAGGGACAGATGATGTTGTTTCTGATGAATTTCGCGACATGCGAAGCCTTCAACACCGCATAAGATTGGGCCTCAACCCACTTTGTGAAATAATCTATCGCGACCAAGATGAACTCATGCCCATTTGACCCCTTCAGAGCGACAACCCCTATCACGCCTATTCCCCAAACTGAAAATAGCCATGGTGAAGTCATGTTGTACAGCTTCGACGGCGGGATGTTCATGCGGTTTGCATGGATCTGGCATTTGTGGCATCGCCGGACAAAGCTGATACAATCCTCCTCCATGGTGGACCAGTAGTAACCCTGTCTAAGGATCTTCCGAGCCAGCATTACCCCATTCATATGCGCACCACATTCCCCTCCATGGATGGCCTCCATCAAGCGCTTCGATTCTTCAGCTTCAACGCACAACTTAGGCATTCCCAGATGACCTCTCTTATACAGTTTACCCCCAAAGATGATAAACTAAACGGCCATTCTTCTAATTGCCCTTTTATCCTTGGCATTTGCCCCTGGTGGATACACCTCCTTCTCCAGGAAGTTCCAAACATCATAACACCAGGGGTTCTCGTCTTGAAGCTCATCTATAGCAGCAATCGACTCGTAGGCTGGCGTAAATTTCTGGTCAATGATGACTGGACGCATCCAGACCCTAAACGGGATGTCTATCATGGAAGATAGAGTTGCTAGTGAATCTACGAACCTGTTGTTCTCTCTTACTAGATGAGCGAAGTTTAGCTTCTCAAACCGAGGAATCAACAAGTCTAAGGCCTGGTGATACATTATCATCTTTTCTTCTTTGACTTTCCAGTCTCCTTTTGCTTGAAACACAACAAGGTTCGAGTCCCCAATGACGTCCAACCGTTTTGCCCCTAGTTCTAGGGTGGCTTCCAGGCCGGCAATGCATGCCTCATATTCCGCTTCGTTGTTCGAGACTTCGAATCGTAGTTTGAAGGCTAAAGGGATACGAGAATTGTCGGGTGCCATCAACAACACCCCTATCCCATACCCATACTGATTTGACGCTCCGTCAAAGTACATCGTCCAAAATTCGTCGTTGATGTGCAAAATGGCTTCATCCGGGAATGAGTATTCAACTGTTTCACCCCCTTCTGTCGGATGATCGGCTAAGAATTCTGCTACTGCTCTTCCCTTAACTGACTTCCGTGTCACATATTTCAGGTCGAATTCGGAGAGCAGAAGCAACCAACGTGCTAGCCTACCCGTAAGTGCTGGTTTCTCGAAAAGATATTTGATGGGATCTAGCCGTGAAACCAACATTACGGAGTGAGCTAACAGGTAGTGCCGCAGCTTCCTGGTAGTCCATACCAAGGCTAAACATGCCTTTTCCGACGGTGTGTAGCGAGTCTCATACTCTAGCATCTTCTTGCTCAGATAGTAGATGGCTCTCTCTACTTTTTCCTCTGATTCTTGGCGAGCATACAGCCCATTGTGGTCTCAGTTACTGAAAGATACAATATCAGCGGTTTCCCCGGTTCTGGCGGTGACAACACGGGCGGGTTCTATAAATATTCTTTGATCTGTTCAAAAGCAACTTGTCATCGGCCATCCCACTGGAATTTCGTTCCTTTCTTCAGGAGACCAAAAAGTGGTTCACAAGTCAAGGTTAATTTTGAGATAAACCGTCTTATGAATTGCACTTTACCCAGAAAGCCTCGCACCTCCTTTTCAGTCCTTGGTGGTGGCATTTCTAAGATGACCTTGATTTTGGAAGGGTCGACTTCGATGCCCCTTTGTGTAATCAGAAACCCCAGCATTTTTCCCGCTGTAACACCAAACGTACACTTCTGAGGATTCAGCCGCAACCGAAATTCTCTGATCCTTTGAAAGAACTTTTGCGAGGCGGTGTAGTGGCCCTCTCTTTCTTTGGACTTGACAATCATGTCGTCCACGTACACCTCAACCTCTTTGTGGATCATGTCATGCAATATTGTGGTCGTGGCCCGTTGATATGTCGCTACGGCGTTCTTCAACCCAAACGGCATCACTCTATAACAGTAGGTCCCCCACAGGGTGGTGAAGGCAGTCTTTTCTCGGTCTTCGGGTGCCATTACGATCTGATTGTAGCTTGAGAAGCCATCCATGAATGAAAGCAACGCATGCCCCGCTGTGAAATCCACTAGTTCATCAATATGTGGCAGGGGAAAGTCGTCCTTCGGACTAGCTTTGTTCAAATCCCTGAAATCCACGCATACTCTGATCCTGCCATCCTTCTTTGGCACTGGAACAATGTTGGCCAACCAAGTCGGATATTCGGATACCAGCAGGAAGCTTGCATCGATCTGTTTGGTGACCTCTTCCTTAATCTTGATGGCCCAGTCAGGGCGGATCCTTCTGAGTTTCTGCTTGATGGGTCGGGCCTTGGGGTCAAGAGGGATCCGGTGCTGAACAATCTCAGGATCGATCCTAGGCATGTCTTCGTAGGACCACACGAAAACATCTTTGAAATATTTTAATAAAGCGACTAAGTGCTCGCGTTCCTCCGAAGACAACGTGGACTCGATCTGGACCAGCCGCGGGTCCTTCTCAGTACCAATATTCATAGTAGTGATTTCGTCCACTAAGGGTTTAACAAATCTTTCCTGCTCCCGATCAATTAATCGTTGCAAAACCGGAGGAATTTCTTCCTCATCGTTTTTGTCAAAATTTTGAAAGTCTGAATTAATGTAATAAATCAAGGGCACATAAAAGTACTCAGAAACCACATCCACATCATTCTCATTAGGTACTTCCAAACCGTCAAATTCTTCTGTTACAACAGACTCAAAAGAGAAAGAAAAAGATGACCTGGACAGGACTGTGGCATCCGGGTTATCAATCCCAGGAATACTGGACTCGGACTCAGACTCAGTCGAGCTAGAACCTGATTCCGACTCACAAGATTCGGTGGAATCAGATTTCGGCTCACTACCTGACCCGGTGCTGCTGGACAAAAATCCCTCTTCATACTGCCAAATGAGAGAGGGTGCGATAGATGCATCCAAAATGTTTGCTGGTAGGCCCGCAGCCATTTCATTCCCAATCATGGACATCGAGAAGTTATCCCCCAAGCACTTCTGTTCGATCAGAGGATTTGAAGGTAGACATGCCAGCGTTACCCCCATTTCAAGATCAGTGTCCTCAGATTCCATCTTCTCGCTCTGCTCAACCTCAGCCAATGGGTCTGTCTGCTCTTCTACATCGTCATCCCCCGATAACTGTAGGTCAAAGAAGATTTCAAAACCTAGAACGCGCTTCCTCTCCGCATTCAACAATGGCTCTGGGAAGCCACAAAATGGAAAGTCCTTCCCCTCCCAGACGAAATGTCCGTTTAGGGTACCCTAAATGGGCCGGTGTATTAACTCAAAAGGCTTTCTTGCCTGCTTCGCTCTGGCTCTCCCAGCCATCTCCTTACCTTTCCTTACCCAATCCCCCTTGGTGGGCAGATAACCCAAACCAAAGGTATGCAGGTTGTGTGGCACATTGGCCAATGCTGCAACGCCCTTCTAGCTACTCTTTCCCAATCCCATACCAGGGATGTGCTGAAGTTTGTTCATGAGATACACTGACTGTGCCCTGACGTACAACCCCTCATTATTAGCCAAGATGTTTTGAACGACCCGGGCCTCGGCCATGGTAAATCCTGATAAGAAGACATCCTCCGTGCCGTGCTCGATTTCCAAAACCGGTGTGGACACCTCCGGTGGCGGATGGATCGATGAATTCCCAAAAACTATAGCCACCCCCTTCCCGTGGGGGTATTTCAACATCTGGTGCAAGGTGGAAGAAACTGCCTTTACCTGGTGCAACCACGGTCGTCCCAAGAGTAGGTTAAAGGTTGTGGGAATGTCCAAGACATGGAAATCAATCTCATGCTGTCCTGGACCAACCTGGGTCTGAATTTTTACAGTCCCCATCACCTCCCTGCTTGTGTTATCATATGCCCGAATCACTTGAGCAGTTGGCATGAAATCCGCGGGCTTCAACCCTATTCAATATACTATCGTTGCCGGGTAGACGTTGATGGCCGACCCAGTATCGACCAGAACCACCGGTATCTATTTATTTCTACATTCCACAGAGATGTAGAGTGGCTTGTTATGATTCGCACCTTCGGGTGGTAGTTCTTTGTCAGAGAAAGTCAACATCGGGGTAGCTCCTCCCAGAAAGACCAATCCAACTAGCTGCTCTGGTGTGGTATCTACGAAGAGTTTAGCCTTGTCCATAGCAGATAGGACAGCCTGCCAATGTACTCGAGAAGCCATAAGTAGTCCCCAGATGGAGATGTCTGCTTGTATCTTTTTCAACTGCCTCAAGACGGCCTCATCTTCAAGTTGCTTTTGTTTCTGTTTCTCTGCCTCCCTATCTTTCCCGGACGCCTCTGGTTGATCTAGGTGCGGGGGCTTGAAATACTGCCCGCTCCGTGTCATGTGATCGACTTCGCCGATATACTAGGTATCATCCGGTTGGTTACTTTCCCAATCCTCATCTATATGGGCAAGACATAAATCGTTGTCCTCCTACCACATTCCATCAGTAACCGACAGACACCTGTTCGGCTCCGGTATGACTGTTCTTGTACTCACAGTTCCTTCCTTCCATATACTCGCAGCATCCTCTACCTTCGCGTACATAGCAGTTTTAACCCCCACGTGGGCTTTAGCTTTCCTGATTCTCTCAGAATCCTCAAGCCTTTCCTGTTCCAACTGCGTCAGTACAGCTGGTTGTTCATCAATTCCTGTATTCAAAATGCTCCAATCTTGAGCGTAATTCTTGACACTGGCGCCCTCCGACGATGCATCCTGTTTCCCAGCCTTTCCGGCCACAACTGTTATTCTTGCCTCTGCCGGGCTTGCCCCAACTGAGATTCTTCAACAACGTCTGGTAGGTCATCAAGCCACCCGATAACTTCCACTGTTTCCTCGAAATCTGACCAGTTGACTGCTACGTCCTCTGAGCCTTGTTCGTCGAATATTTGGAAGTCAGCAAAGTCTCCTTCCATAGCCGCTAAATCTTCGGACCTCTGATCCAACCCATCACCCTGTATTACACAAAGTTCTGCCTTTTCTGGCAACTCTACACTTGATCTATACTGGTCTGCTGACAAAATGTAATTACTCGGGCTGTACACCTTCCCGGCAAAAATCCCAGACTCCTCAGATTCTGTCTGAACAATCTCATGCTCCCCGGCAAACTCCCCGTTCTGTCTTCGACAGTCACCACCACTGGTTTGGGTTAGGTTCTGGAGATGTCCATCATGCACAGGTCGGTGCAGTTGGGAAGGAGTATCTCAGGCTTGGGTAGGTGGGAAGAAGTGATATAAATGCTAGGATCGTAAGACACGACCCCAGTCTGGATGAAATTGATTCTTTTGGGAGGTGGAGCTTGGTGATGTGGTGGGAGAGGGTTTGTTGTGGCATTAGGTTTTTCGGGAGGCACAATCACCCCATTATCGATGAGATCTTGAATCTCATGACGTAATCGGTAGCATTGGTCGGTATCGTGACCGTGCTGTTGGTGAAATGCGCAATATTTGGCTGGGTTGTGGGAGGGGGGAATTTTTTCCGGCAATGGTCTCGGCTCTAGGGGCTTCAAGTGCCCTTTTCTGATTAAAACCCCTAGAGCTTTGGACAGGGGCATATATAGTGGAGCAAAGGCTCTTTGGTTTTTGGGTTGATATTTGGCTGTCTGTGTATTACTTCCGGATGCACCGGAGAATGGCATAGCTGCCATAGGTCTTGGAAGGGGAGGGGGAATGGTGGTGACCATACTCACTTCTGGGGCTCTTGTAGTTGCAGCGCCACTCGGGCCCGCATTGGTGTTGTGATTGAAAGTTCTTCTGGGTTGCTCCCGATCATTATCAATTAAGCCTTGCTTCAAGGCATCCTCAATCTGTACCCCCATCTCATGCAGATCTGAAAAAGTAGGGAAGGGGAGCACAATCATCTTTTGCATCAACTTAGGCTGGAGGCTGTGCACAACCATCCGTATTTGATCCTTATCTATTGGCCTAATGGTCATCATTGAGGCCTTTGCTCTCCATCGGGTCACAAATTCTGAGAAGCTTTCCTTAGCCTCTTGTCTTGTCGTCTCAAGATCACGGGTCGTAATCTCGATTTGTGTGTTATACGAGTATTGTAGAACAAAGGCCTCGGCCATCTCATCCCAGTTTCTCTTGACATCATCTTCTAACTTGGCGTACCAGATGGCCGCCACACCTGACAAGGTTCGGCCAAACAGAGACAGTTTCTGTAGTTTGGTGAGGCCCATCGGCCTTAAGATATCTGAAAACAACCTCAGGTGCACCATGGGGTCCCCGGAACCATCAAATCGGTCAATTTGTGGCATCTTGAACCGATCTGGCAACATCACAGCTGCGTTCGTATATCCGTCCTCAATGTCAGGAATAGACTTGACTCCTTGGCATTTCTTGAACATCTTTTCCAGCTTGTTTAGCTTTAGCGCAGTGGGGTCCACTTCGAACTCAAAGGGAGAGTCTGGTATATTGATAGGCGTAGGCACCTTGGATAGTTGCGGTGGAATCGGGGGCGGGGCCGGTCCCGTTGGAAGGTCTGTATCCTCTTGGACATTTTGAACATTGGGTGTCTCCTCGGGTATCGGAACCTTTGGTGGGGGAGGAGCTTGATGCAAAGCTGATGCCCCGGTTTGCTGTTGTAGCCTTATGATTAATTCTGCTTGCTCAGTCATAACTGTGACCTGTTGCTTGGTGAACTCTGCCTGTCGGACAGCATCTTGCTGCATAATTCTCATACTCTCTTGGAGCTGGCGCACCATCTCCTCTAAACTTGCCAAACTGTTCCGTTCTGATTGAATTACCGGTATATGTTCCCCCTCTGTGGTGAAAACTGAGATCTCAGCCTAACTACTCACTAGTAGGGTTGACCACTGCCCTGGCAATCTCTGCTCAGACACACTGCGTCTTCTCGGCTTTTGTCTAATAATCGGGGGTAGCGAATAAAACACTGGTTGTCCGTCAACCAGATCCTCAGATCGATTGAGTCGGCAACCTCTAGTCCAGAGTGCTTGGGGAATATCTACTGGGTTAGAAGCAATCGTGCTGAATTACCCTAGCAAAAAGATAAATAAAGCAAAAAGGAAATAAATAACTAGACAAGCGGGCAGCACAACAGCGTAAAATAAATACACATAACACACAGTCGGGTATCACAACACACGGTTGGTAAGCTGAATACACTGTTCCTCAATACTGATTATTGTCCCTGAATCACTGTTCCCAAAACTGAACTTGATACCCCTGCAGATAACTGATTCTCAAACACTGAACTGGCGCCCGCAGGCCTAACACCCAAACTTGCAAACTGATACACGCATTCCTGTAGAGACGCACTCTAAAGCACATAGTAGATAAGTGAGAGCCAAAACACCCCTATGTTGGGGTAAGGTTTCCCTGTCCTATTTTTTCAGGAACTAGGGTCTCACTACGCACACAGCGGTTTCAAACAACCTAACATCGGGTAAGCAACCTGCCCTAGTTTGGAATGGTCACTATGGATTCCGAATATGCACTAGGTCGAATGGTCAAAAAGGGTGCCCCGGTAAAATCGGGGTTTGTGTTCCCATGCTGGCAGAGCCCGCAACCGGTCAGCCTTATGGTCATGCCTTGACAAGACAAGCCTCCGGCAAACTATTCAGGAATAGCAGATGGCAAACACTGTGTTCCTAGGCACACCAATGCACATGCAATGCAAAGAAACACATAAGTGAAATCGAAACAGGATATCACGAGTTCGAGTCAAGCTCTCTAAAATCCCCAACAGAGTCGCCAGAAACTGTAGACGTCCCCGAACGCCCCGGGAGGATGAACCCCCGTTCTGTTCATTTTGGGTTCACTACAGTTCGGACTCAAAATTGTCGCAGTTCTTAATCTGAACCAAAGAGTCCAAATCCGTCAAATCGTTTTTGAGAAAACAAATTTTAGAAAAGAAGTGCCAAACATGGACTGCTTTGCCAGATACAGAGTCGCCACCTAAATATTCTATTTTCGGAAATTTAGGAAACCATGACTCGGTGCCAAAGGCCACATGTCCGTCATCACCAAAGTTGCCTCGGCTCAGGAACTTAGGTACGATTGGGGAAGGTCAGCTATGAGCATCCCCTCTCGCCCGATCAAAGATCGGCCTCTACTAACCATGATGTCCGATTTTGAAAACGTTATGTGTTCTTGTTCCGGTTATTAGCCTAGAATTACTATGTTATGTGCACAGCAAACAAGTATAGACCAAATCGCCTAAATTGGAACAAAACATTGCATGTTTGTTTTGAAAACAGTTTGCTACTCGCAAGTAGGCTAAAATGCAGATTTTGCCACCCTCAAGTGGGCTTTAGAAAAGATGATTTTGCCACTATCTAGTGGGCTTAAAACTCACAGTTTTAATGCATCATTCCAATTTAGGTAATTCAACCTCCATCCACAGGCATTCAAGCAGTTATATCATATAAGCAACTAGCCTCATGGTAATCATGCTGTCATGGCAACACTCACACGCATGCAAGGATGCTAAAGCATAAGAACTTACCGAGTACTCCAAGCCAAAACAAAAAACTAGTTAGTAATTATATGCATGATCCTAGCTCAAGTTAAAAATGGCTAAGGTAACGCATGCAAGGATGCAATCTAGACAGGCTCGGCTAATCTACAATGACATGTGAAATGCTACAACCAACATGTATTCAATTTGGAATTGAAATACAAATGCAGTTAGAATGATGCACCGAGCCCGGTGCACGCAAAACGAATGAATGAATGCAAACATGCTATCATACTGTATGCTAATTGAAACATGCCCTAATCTAACCATCAAAAGCTAGTAAATAAAATGGAAGAAAGACGTGGGATTGGAAGACATGCACACACTCACACACGCTTATTACAAATACGCCCCCACTCGGAGGGACCGAATAAAATTACAAAACAAATGAATACTGCTAAATTAATTATTACAGACTTCTAATTAATTAACAAGTTAAATGCAGAATTAAAGTGGCCACAGCCTCCACCTCGAAATGTTTGGATGATGCATGCTCGACTCGGATTGCCCGGAAACTCGCTGCTATAGCATTGCTGTCTCTGTTTACACCACCTAGCTCCTCTGAAGACTGCCCAAGTCTTGGGTTAGGTTCTCTGCACATTGTGGAGCACCACCGGCTAGGAGTAATGACTACCGGCTATGGGAAATGGTCACCGGCCGCTGATGAAGTTATCGGCCATTTATGGATGGCCGGTCGGCACTAGAGATGGCCGGCCGGCCAAAGCTTCCTCCAAAAACTGGTTTTGACAGCAACAGAGGGCATGCTGTGTTTATGCATGGCATTTTTAAGCAAATGTAAGCATGGCCACACTCCCTATCATGCAACGGGCTCAAGGGAGCATGACCCTCGACCCTCGGGCCATCAATTGTGCATTTTGATGCATGATGGCCTAAGAGGCCAAGTTTTCAATTTGATGTAAATGCATGCAACTAAAAGAGATGAATGCCAACACCCTATCATGTTGAGGTCAAGGGGATTGACGACCGAGGGTTGAGACGTGTTACATCACTTGGAGTATGAACACTTCTCAATCCTCATACTTGGTTTGACGCCCCAAACCAAGCAAAATGTAATGCAATGTGTGTAAGGTTGCTCAAGTATGCAATATGAGGCTAATAGGTACAAAGCATGCCAAATGCGAAGTGACCTATCATACAAAATGCAATGTGATACATCCTATCATACAATGTAAGCATGAAACCAAAGTAATGCAATACAATCATGCAATGATGAGCTTAAAACACAAAGGGGCAAACTTCAGCCCACCCCCCAATTAGTGACAAAAGATGCCTAAAATGATGGATAAATACTCATGTAAGCATGCACACCAATAGGCTCAAGATTAAGGTATAACGAAAGAGCATTCTACTACCACTACCCTAAGCAAACATGGCATAAGCTATACAACAAAAACAAAGTTTTAAGGCGCCAAAATAAGTCCCAAAACCCACTGACATGGCAGCTCAAATGACCCAAACACATAGGCATGCACAATGCTTCATTTCAAGGCATAAAAGGAGACTTTTTCAAGGCATGGAAGGAATGATAGATGTGAACATTTAAGCACAAAACATGGACTGATATGGCATGGTAAGTGATTCCAAATCACTGAAATAGCCTAGTCAATGCGTGCTAATGATTCACACACCCGATGCTAACATGCTAAAATGCTAGGGAGCCATGCAAAGCATATTAAATACAACCAAATCAGCACCTAACAGACCTTAAGCATGACAAAATATGACCGGGAACTTCACAAAGCGAGGTCAAAACATGAGAACATGGTGGTCAAATGGCATGATACCCTTCTAGGCAAAATAAGGGAATACAAAGCAAGTGCAATATGCATGTAAAGGGGCATAAATCTAACCAAAGACAGAGGCAAAATATGGTAAATGAGCACCAGATATGCTCTGAAATAAAGCCAAACAAAGCTAGGCATGCATGCTACCATATTGAGCCAAATATGCAAATAAGAGAGAGACCAAGGGAGAGGGGTATCCCTCCCCTATGAAGACCTCAAAACCCCTTCTTCAGCACTGAAAATCCACTGGATTTTAGTGGTGAAAAGGTCAATACACAAGAGTAACCAAAGCTTATCAAAAGGGCACAAAAAGAGGCCAAAATAGGCCGAAGAGGGAGAGGTCAGCCCCAAACAACCAAATGAGCTTAATGAAAGATCTTAAGCATGAAAATACAAGACTTTTTACAGTTATACAAAAAGCCTAAAACAGTAAGCAAGATAGGAAAAAAACTAGTGCAAGATTGGGGAATCTAAAGTGAAAAAGGTTACCCTTGAAGGACCCTTGATGAACAACAAGTGTAGCCTCCTTCCTTTGATCAAAACCAGTCCAAAAGCTCAAGAACAAACCCTCAAAGCCTCTCCAGGTCGGAATATGGTGTAATGGTGTGTGTCTTAGTGCAAAACTAAGGTCAAAACACACTTTTAGGCTTCCAAACACACACAAAGGATGAGAGAGAGGGAGATATAGAGAGAGAAGATGTATCTAACAGATATATACGTGTTTTGCTCTGGTTTTTCTCAACCCTTAACAATGGAGGAGGAGGGGCTCTTATATAGACAATCCAAAGGCTCTAAGCTTACAAGGCAAGCTAAAAGAAAGGGTCAAGGGGGGCAAGGCTTCTCAAGGAAGCTAATCCAAGGGTTTAATCTTCTTGAGGAAGCCAAGACAAGGGGTCAAAGCTTCCTCAAGAAGCCTTGAGCAAAGGGTGCAATACCAAGGGTTAAAGGTGCAAAACAACCACACTTATGCACGGGGGAGAGGGTTGGTGCATTCCAACTGGCACAGCTGGCATGCACCATGCCGAAAAGGTTCAAAAGGGAAAAATCGGCCAAGAAAGGAGGTCACTGGCCAAAAAAAGTGCCGGTCGACCATCTACAGTGCCGACCGGCCATTGGTAACAAGAAACCAAGTTCTGTGGCATCAATGAATGGCTGGTGAGGAAAGGGGAAGGCCGGTAAGGCGTAGGGATGGCCAACAAGCCATTCCCTTCCCTCCAAAGCAAAAGCACAAGTGTTTGGTGCAAAACCAAACACAAAACAAACGAGTTGAGAGATCTTGAGGTAGGGCGTGGAGCCGAGACCTCCGGGAACTCAAAACAAACACAAACATGGATGATCACCGAGCGTTCCAACGGTGACGTCCAAGTCATGAGGACGGTCAAAAATGGGGTGTCTACACTCTTGAATTAAATTTCCACCAACGAACTAAACATGCCCGAAATATATACAAAACTAAACCCAATACATTTTGCCTCAAGTCATGATTTTAATATCAGATCTCAACACAAAAATTCCATTATAAATTAAGCTGAAGACTGTTCAATTCGTAAATTTTCATAAAATAAATATTCACCGTTAAATTCTGAAATTTTTATTCAACATACTAAACTCTCATAAGAACACCACAAATAAAATAAATTTTTTTTAATTTCTGAGATCGAAAATTTTATTTTTTAAAAAAATTTATTACAAAATTGAATCATTTTAAATATTACTCAATTAAATTATACACTGACTATTTAAAATATATATATATATATATATTTTCGGGTCATTACACTTGGCAACTCAACTCGGGCCTCATCACACTCGCTACTCAAAAATTTAGCGAGCATACAACTAAGTTCACTCCGTCCACGCAGATCATATACCGGTGATAAGACTCTATCCACCTGGTTTCCCAAGAAATAAAAGCAATCGCCGCTCGAGGTACATAGAGTAACCCTCTGACAGTAGCAATCTATAACAGCCCGGTATGACAATGACCAGTCCATACCTAGGATAACATCAAAACTAGTCATGTCAGGTAATACAAATGCAAAAGGAAGTCGACGACTGGTGACCTCAATGTCACAACCACAACACCCCTATTTCAGAATAACCTCACCACCAATAGGTGACTCTAGACAAATAGGAGATGCTAATTGCGCCAACTCCAATCCCAAAACTGATGCAAATGTAGAAGAAATAAAAGAGTGGGATGCACTTGTATCAATCAACAAACTGGCAACTGAATTGCAAAACAAGAAGGTACCGCTCACTACAGAAGGAGCAGGTACAAGATCTGGCGCGATAACAGCATACACGCGCCCCATAGGTCTCTAATCTACCTGCTCACCCCTTGGAGCATAAGGCTGCTGCACTGACTGAGCCGAAGAGGCTTCCTAATTGGCCCTCGAGGCTTGTGCTAACTGTGTTGGCTAGTGACTCTGTGTCTGCCTCATGCCAGACGCACCAGGTGTGCCACCCAACTGTGGATAGAATCTCTTCAAGTGCCCCACCTGCCCACACTGATAACAAGTGAGCGGCTAGCCAATTCTCTGACTCTGGCCCTGAGAACGAGCCGAAGATGAAGCTGCTCCTTTACCTCTTCCTCTCTGTGGGCAAGCTGGAGACTTGTGGCCCAACTGACCATATTTGAAATAAGTGATGTCTCCCTGGCCACCTCTCTTAGAATTCGTACTCGGCACTAGAAAGGTAGACCTCGAATGCGCTCCTTGGGACTACTGGGGATTAGAACCCCTCTGCCTTTTGTTGTCCCCTTGGTTATCCTGACTCCTCCTAGAGCCTCACATTCTCTCCTCCTCTGCATGCATGATAGTCTCTAGATGGGCTGCAGCCTCCACAAGGCGCCTATAATCCCTAATCATGGATCCGGTCACTCTAAACCTGAGCCTGGTCCTCAACCACTTTTCAAATTCTAAACACCAGCGCTTCTTGGTCGCCACTAACTCCGGTGCAAACCTAGACAAGCTAGTAAAGGTAGCCTCAAACTTAACCACTAGTGTGTTCAACTGCTTGAGCTGAGAAAACTGATCCATCAACTTCTCCCTTACTGTAGCAGGTAAGTACTTGTCCTGGAAGGCATCAACAAAGGCCTCCCATGTCCCTCCAATACGCCCTCGTGCATACTTCCACCACTGACTCGTCTCCCTTCAGCTGGAAGGACGCCAAGGTCGCTCTCAAACCCCCATCTTCGATGCCAAGTATCTCAAACGACTTCACCATTTGTTCTAGCCACTCATCAGCCTTCAGTGGCTCCTTAGGGTCACCTAGAAACTCTTCTGGATTCAACCGGAAAAACTCTCTCTTCAGAAAAGACGGCCCTGCCTCAGCTACTTGGGCCTAGACTTGATTCTCAGCTCTGAGAATGTCTATGGATTCCCTCAATGCTCTATCCATTTCGCGGGCTAAGGTGCCCATGGCTTGCTGACCAACTAGTTCGGTCACGTTGGCCTGACCAACACCTTCCTCTTGTGCCAGAACATCATCCAGTATCGGCCTCTCCTGCTGCCTAGGACTACCACACCTATCACCATCACGTCCGTGTCCTGACATCCTAATTAAGGTGACAAAAGAAATTAACACATTCACAAATGTGCCGAAGCTAACTCACTCGCGTCCTAATACGTTGGACAATAGTAATTCACTCCACATAAGCATGTAGTCATGTAAATGCGTACGAATTTCATTTCTGGATAATAACTGTCCTGCGGCGTTGCTAGAGTTCTAGCTAGAAATGGCAGTGATCAAGTGCCTTTCCAACAGGACTCCCAGAAACCTGTGGACTCGATCAACATCCTAGAAATTAAATCTCATACTCGTATAATCACATAAACGTGTTATCACATAAGCATACTATACCTACTAACGTCTCAACTAAGCGAGACAAACCCATTGTGGTAATAACCACTTCCTATGTACCCAAAGTATTCAAACATGATACGCTCTGATACCAAGTTGTAACGCCCCCAAAATAATACAAATAATTCAACTCATAAAAGAAACAGGTATAATGGAATTGGTGTATTTTCATTCCTCAGAGTTCATATTACAAAAGGATATTACATGCTTCATACATTCATAAATGTTCATCCTGAATCTATAGCATGTAATGTCAGTTAATGACAACAAAATAAATACCCTACGGGCTTACATCTTTCTAAGACATTAACTTGGTTACAACAAAAGGGAGTCATAAGCTCCATACATATTAAGCCCATGACTTGAAAAAAAAAATTAAGCACAAAATGACAAAAATAGACCCTCCAACCCTTAGGCCTTCCCAAGCTACGTCCTTAGAGGAAGCATATCACCCGTACATGAAAATGGTTTCCCAAGTAAGGCGAGCCAAAACCCAGTAGAAACAATCTATCACAATATATGAGGTTTAACTAAGATACGAGTGTCAAGTATATATATATATATATATATATTCAATTCTTATAACCAGAACACATCTTATTCACATGACCACACGATACCGGATACCAACGTTCACATCTAGATCCATTCTCATTTATTCATTTCAAATTAGTTCATTTCATTTCAACTCATAGGCCAAATTTATAATTCTCCAATTAACCCAATTGAGACTATAACTCAATGGTTTTCAATCACCACAACAAACATATAAATACTTCAATCTTGCCATTTTACGAAAATTTCGTCCGCAGGATCAACACCCATGTATACATAAGATTTCAGGACTTTCACCATGGACACTCCGGCCAACTTAATTTTCAATGGAGTCCATCCCCTATCTCCTCCCAAAACATGGAGTACATCTCATTTCTCCTCCCAAAACATTATACATATACAATGTATTTAAAGACACCGTCATATTCAATGACATTCAACCACACATATTCAATGTCTCAACATACCGTTGTATTCAATGACATAGTTAAATGATTAGTTTCAATTCACCTAATCCTCATGCAATTTCTACAACAAGCATAGCTATCTTCTACCGATAGCCCAATACAGATATTTCTAAACAGATATACAATATTTATAACAGATAATTCATTAAATTTCCATAGGTGAGTGATTAAACAAATCCAACTACACCATTCATCCATGCATCGTCCCAATTTCACATCTCTCATATCAATTCCATTATTTATACAAAATAAATTATTCTAAACAAATTAGGGCAAACTTCCCATCTTTTCCAAATATTAACTCAAAGGCTAAATTTCACTATTTAATCACAAGAGAGCTTCATATTCAAAACCCCACATTCATTTTGTAACCCAGCATGGAAAACCCCTCTTTTTAATTTGGGCCCAAACCCTAGTTTACCCAAAATCACTCCCAAATCTCATCATTTATATACAACAACAAATATCTAGGTTAAAAACCGTATTAAGGTGCAGAATATCCCTACCTCAAGAGTAAAAGCCCAAAGAAGAGAAGAAAAAACTTCAAGAATGCCCAAACTGAAGTTTGTTCAGATCAAATAGAAGCCCACAAGATGTTCTATCTTTTTAACAATGGAACTAGGGTTGAGAGATCACTAAATCTAGGTGTATTTGTAGAGAGAGAGTGTGTCGAATTAGGGTTTTGAGTAAAAAGGAAATCAAAAAGTGATATAAAACTGCTCTGCTGCGAACTGATGAACGTGAGGCTCGCTCGAGCGCAAGAGTTGTCGCTTGAGCGACTAGACATAATAAGTGACCTCGCTCGAGCACAAGAAGTGTCGCTCGAGTGTAGAATACAAATCCCCAAAATTTTTGCAGACAAAAGACCGTCGCTCGAGCGCAAGAGTTCTCGCTCGAGCGAACAACACAATAGACTATCGCTTGAGCGCAAGAGTTCTCGCTCGTGCGAACAACAATACCCTCCCAGAACATTTGCAGGTCTGAATGAATTACTGGGAGATCACAAATCTCGTTGGAGCATAGGAGTTCTCGCTCAAGCGACTAGACACAAAAATATGTCCTCGCTCAAGAACAAGAAGCTTGACTCGAGCGAAGAAGCCAAAACTTGGGCAACTTCAATCTAGACCAACTAACAACCAACCTGATCAAAATACGCCTAAGATGTTCCAATACTCAAATTCAAAGGGTGAAAAGAGGAAAGAGGTATAAATACCAATATTAACCACAAGACCCGAGTCTGGGATACAACAAAAGTCGGGTCAAAGATCGGAATTGCTATGCCGACAGTGAAGTGTCCTCTGGGTAGGCCCAAACGAAAGAGGATTCCATCAAAAGGCGAGATAGCTCAACGTATCCATTATGGTCGTTGTGGAAAATTGGGCAATTACAATAGGAAGTCATGCAAAGAGCCAATGTAGGGAGATCGGTATGCTATGTGATTAAATATTTTTCACAACGGGACGCTTTTTTGGACAATCGCATTTGTTTATCTTTGTGTTTTGTTAAGTGTCTTAAATTGGCAAACCATTTTACTTCTTTACAATTTTAATAAATGTGCTACTCTAAACTGATGGCTAACATGGTGTGGCCTAACATTGACACTGGTTTATTGTAGCGTAAACTGGTGTGTTATATTTTTTTTATGTGCTTTGTGTCCACATCGTACCAAACATTAACCCAAAACCCACTACTTTAAGTGATATGTTTTACAGGCATTCCAATCACAATGAATAACTGAACAATTCCAGGTTTATTACGTGAAGTTAAAAACATGTACGGTTCCAAGCCAATAGGGTGATATAATGTGGGATAACCAGGTTGTCTCTATGTCAACAATGTTATTCACATGCTGCATCAACTATTTGCAGCTCAATCCATGGTGTTTTATTCACATTAAATATAGTCACAGATCAATACTCAACAAACGTGCTGCATTCACAGTATTTTATCATTGACTGTCCAATTTGAAACAGTCCATACCATATTCACTTTTATGCTGCCTACAAATCACCAAACATACCTACATTGTTCACATGCCAATTCAATGGGTAAACATTCCATCAATAAATGGAATGAGTAATTCGTCATTCTCAGTTATGGGGTGTCACATATAATCAATTTGACCCACATGTTCAATGTTCAACCAATCGAATACCATAACACGATCATATGTTATCATTGAGTTACAAATAATATAGTACCTCCATGCCTAGTATGTACACTTCTGTTTGTAAATTACCCGTAAAACTACAATCCCTGTTCCACTAGTATGGTTTGGACAACTCGCAACGCGTGTAATTAAACCTTTTAGAAGGACATTGACATCGCATTACATCAACAGTTGAAAACGTACGAGCAACAAAACGTTTGTAACGACTCATATTGCAGAAATGATAATGTTTAAATCATTAACAAAACTAATATCCCTGGTCAAAAACCATTAATCCAATTCAGAATGCAAATCAAGTATCATACGATAATTAACCAAAAACATATGCGAATATTACATTGCACATTCACACATGGCACAATATTTTTTAAACTCCCTGCTTCAAAACAAATCTGCCATTTAATCTGCCATTTAAGGGGTGTTGTTCCTGCTGGTACTATGTTTGACGAACACATCTTGCAAACTCCTCGCACGAAGTCCTCTTTTCGGGTCAGTCAAAAATATTTCCACCATCTCAGCGCATATACCAGTCCAAGTAAGACCATCCATTGTGTTGTCGACATCTGCCCCATGAACGTACTGCTTGATAATGAAGCATACAAAAATCCCGTAGTCTGACCTGCATTCATAGATATTGTTAATGAACCGACACCGTACAAATTCATAGTAACGCATAGAACGAATAAGAGAGAGCACTTATGACTCTGGATCTTATTGCGGGTAATCCATAATAGATGCAAGAGTGCTATTTAAATCGTCCGACTGAACATCATTAGCGGCAACTCTTGGCTTCATAAATTTGCCATGATGGTTTGCTACCCATTGTTTTTGTTTATCGGACAAATTTTTAATTCAGTTATTCATCACGCATTCATATACAAACTAAACAGTGCAAAAATACCATGTCAAAATCTGAACAAAAAAATTCGTCCACTTACCACTTTTAGAGCCTCGTTATAATGCTCATCTCGCACCCCACGTCTGGGCCTCATTGAGTTGTAATGTTTCCAATCCCCACTATCTGAATCGTGTACCATGACAGTCCAATGTTTGGCATGGTATATCAGGTAAATAGTGTATCTGCAGTTTTTCGCAGCCTTTGTGTGTACGTTCAAGTACTTAGTTCACGATAACGCGTTTGTATTACACATCATATCCTGCACAAACATTCAACATCAATGCACCCCCGTCAGTTTAACCTACATATCAATTGTCATGGTGTGCTTAAAGAACAATGTCGTGGCATGGAGTCACGTACCGAACACACACTGCTGTACACATATTTAGCTCCTCTATGTTCTCTTCCTCCCAACACCGTCCTATGCATTTCGGTCAATATAGTAGCGTATGCATCGATTACCTGTACCACATGTTAACCATCAATATTTCTTTGTAATTGTTCAAGAAGTTTTTTACTATTTTTAGACATAGTGCATTGTGTGAAATCATGTCAACACACGATATGTTGTTAACCAATGTCCATGTACCTATAATGGTACCAAATGAAACAACTATTCAACTAACAAAGGTAGAGATGAGTGTACATTCCCATTGACCGAGTTCTGTTGCACCAAGTCTTTGATGTCAGTAAAGTGGATTTGTATCCCATTGTCACCTCCATCCCATACTATTAACCTGCAAACCATAATCCAAATTACAAAAAAAAAAAAAAAAAAAAAAAAAAAAAAAAAAATCATATTACATCATATTCAACTTCATAATGAAAACATTATTCAATTTACTACACCTATAACTTACCCGTCTCCATCTAAGTTGTACATTCTCTCTACTAGTTTGATGTCTTCATCCTTTAACATGGCCCACACAACGTGTCTCCTACTCATACCAAAATCGTTCCAGGTTTTACGATCCACCTCAACGTCCTCCACAATGTATATCACATCGGGCTCTGTCGACTTAAAAATCCTGACTTTGTCGCTCAGTTTACCCCACCCAACTATGCGGGGATACTCGTAGTCAGACAGCCTGTATTCACGTCTTGGCTTGCTTTTCATGCGCCTTACTATCGACGTAATTTGTGGCCCAGATTTTGGCTTGATGTTATTGTCATGACAGCCACCTTCTACAACACCAACTCCATCAGACAAAACTGGATCTGACTGGACAATTTGTCGTTTCCTGGAACCATCCACGCCTGCAACACTCAAACACACATATCCATCGGCATAGCCAACACTCACGTCTTCAGCCCAATCGATGTCTCCATCAAGTTTCAGTGTTGTAATGGGGACATTTTTGGTTCATCCTGCAGTGTGTGATAATTTCTAAAGAACTTCACCACTCGTCATTGTGCCCAATCCATGCATTTTCCCCGACTAGATGGTAGCAGGTGGTGGCTTCTTGCATACATCATTTGCCATGGACTGCGTCAGCATGTGTACCTCATGTTCATCAAGGCTGTCTTCTAAATTGGTTACTTTCTCCTCCAACTGATGGACCAGTTTATTGAGTCGTGCAATCTCAACATCCTTCCAACAATTACACTGTCAAATCCTATGAGCATATTAAATGCCTGTGCCCCAAGAATTTTCTCTATCGCCTCTACACGATCTTCTAATTTACGTACCCGTGCAGACTTCGTTCCAATTTCCCCCTCCAATTCACCAATTCTCATTTTTAACTTTTCTAACTCAGCTTGTATCCCCGTTGGTTGGGTACGAACGACATCACCATCCGGTGTGCTTCACAGTTCAAGAACATCTGGGAAAAATACCAGACATAACTCCCTAGATGCTAACATCTTCCCAGCCACTTTTCTCTTACTCACCGACGTCTCGTCGTTATCAGTCTCGGACTTAGTCAATCCTTCAGGCTTGACATGACCACCATTTGCTAAATGAGATTGCCAACAATTGAAGCTAGGCTCCATAACAGACACATTAGTCATATCAACATCAGTCCCTCGTCCATCTCCCACGGTATCTGGATCCACATAAAGCACATTTGTACCGAACTCAGTTGGCTTGCTGTCAATCGCCTCAGATTTCAAAGAATGACACTCTTTAATCATCCCAACAAGTTTACTGTAGTTCACCTGCAAAAAACACCAAACCTTGCACATTACAAAATCATACGTCAAAACCAAACAATGTTTTTTGCTTTTTTTTTTTTTCATCGCATACCTGAATACAACCTTCAACCCATAAGTTTAACCCTTTTAACTTCACAAAAAGTGTGCCTATGTTCCATTGACAGAATCTGGGGGTCACATTAGGCCTTTCCGAGGTCATAATGCTCAAATGTTCACATATAAGAAACTGCAAAACACAACCCATCAAGTAAAGTTGTGAAAAACGTACCACAATCATATGTGCACCATGATGAAAACTAGTATACAAAATGCGATACATACCAGCAACGCCACAACACAATTAGTTACCCGCTCCGGCCTGTTGTGCATCTTAGTGAGTGAACTAACCAGCATGTTCTGGATTGTCGCAGTCCAGTCGTACTGTCTCAATGTTTCCAGCTTGTCAATCACACGGAAAAATGCTCACCCTATACGCTCGCTACTAGTTGCAAAAAATAGCTTTGCAAAAATGTAAAGACAAAGCAGTTTCGCCACATATTCTTTGTCACGCTCCGTCTGATCACAGATTGCTTCTACTAGCTCATCCTTAATCACTTTGAAGATAACCAACCAACGTTTGGGCAATGTCGTTGCATGAAATTTGAAGGCCTTTTCACACATTAGGACAAATCCAATTTGTCCTTACTGCATTGGACCCGAGAAATCAAACGAATGTCATTGTTTCTCAAAGGTAACTCCGCACCACCAATGTAAAACTTTTCATCCTTTGGGTTGTAAGTTTGTATAATTCGGCACACTGTGGCATCACACTTTTTAGACGACTTTGGATCTAGCTTGTGAACATGGATAGCGCCAATCATCACCCAAAAGGGGGTTTTTGTAATTGCCGAATATGCCCATCACCAAACTGTAACTCACGCACAATGTTAATCACCCCCGATATATTGGACCGGTACATTAGCTTCGACGGGTCAACTTCAGCCTTATTACGACTACCAGCACTCACTTTTTGTTTCTTGAATGCCAGTTGTGATTGCCTCTTCGGGGCCAATCTCGTTGACGTTTGGCTAGACTGTTGCGACCATGGTGTTCTAGCGATGCTTATCCCATTTTTCCTCCCAGCATTACCTGAAATGGGAGTCACACGTACAAGTCAGTTTTTAATTCAAACCAACACAAATATATACGAAACATCATATCTAACATTACAACAACCAATTCAATTAAAAACACCCATTCTACTCTACCACATGTCCAACTCTTAGCCGTGTGTCAAACATATAATGAATGGTAATAACATCATGTATAACAACAACACCATATGCAAACCACCATAAATAACATTATTACAACATGCCAACATACAAACTACACCCACCATCCTACACCAACAGACGTTACACCATTCGTTGTTGCTTTGGGAATGATAAAAAATGAAAATCACCTCACGAAGCATATTTGATTACGTGTTGTATGATGTATATGTATGTTCAATAACTAGAAACAAATTATTTACATTACCACATCCTACATTTCTTTGACCATATCCACACCGTATACCTTCACGTCAACATCAAAATCACCACGCTTAATCGTCCAAACTATTAGACCATTATCCCAACCACTATCCCCCCACACACTATCCCTCACAAACCCACACATCGCTGCAATTATAGTAACATAAATTTTCCAAACACCACCTCCCACAACCAATTACATACACATGACATCTTCAAACAATAAAACAACAGAGCAAAAATCTTCCAGCCCACCAATTATGGCATGCCACCAAGCACCCCAACACATTGCAACTTGCACATTACAATTAAACATACCTCCCATAGCTCATTTTACACTAAACCCACAGCTTTCAAACACCATTCACGCAGACTAACAACGCGACACAAATCTCAATACAACATGCTGTTAATAACGTATCACACACATCAAACTACTCTAAACCATCAACCGGAAACAACAAAAACATACTCAGTTGTTCACACATACAAATGAACAACCATCCACATTAAAACATGTAGTATTCATGCAGTTCACAAAACCCAACCATACCATTGATGCGGGCTAACAATGCGACACAAATTTCAGACTATAATATTGTTAATAAGATATCACAAACACCAAACTACTATTAAACATCAACCGGAAACAACGTACTTGTCGCCATTTGTAACAAACACAATCACCGTCGTTGACGAATGGAGATTTTTCCGGCTGGTGTACGACCACACAACAGTTGCACAGCCTCTCCAACCCCCCGACGTAAACGTATTACCAGAAAAAGGGATCTGTATTTCCTAGGGTTTAAGATGCCAGAAAAATTGGTGCTTTACAATACCAATCCACAATGAATCCTCGTTGCAACTTAACAATGAATCAAAAACTTGCCAACATTACGCTATCAACATCGGAAATTCTAGTCCTTTCCATCTACGACTCTTCAATTCAAATGGGTTTGGATGGAAAGTAGCAAAACATTACATTAATGTTTTTGGGTATATAAGTAAATTCACCATTGTGAAAACCCATATGTACCCTTACTATAAGCTGCCACACGCGGGGTCATACACATAATTTGGTCATTTACATTAGACTGGGACCTATTAGTTTATAAGATATAAAATAAGACCAACTGGATCACAAGATGAGGATTTGGGATTTACTGGTGCATTGCCCAAAATATTATACATGTATTGAAATATTATCTAGTAGCAAATAATTTAAATATACAATATTATGAAACACAAATTTATTTGTAGAAGAAACTTAAAACTTACTATGTCTGCTGCATAATTGTTGGAAAGTTCAAATATGTAGTGACAAGGATGATCCTCTTAACATATTTACTTTGTTATATATATTTTGTATTAAAATACTATAAAATGCTATTATTTAACTACATAAATTCATTTTTAATAAATTTCATAATTTTCGATTCGTCTTTTATAATGACAAAGCAACAAATAGAATTATTTTTGAAGCAAGTGAAGGGAAAAAAACCCACGGTAAGGCCACTATGTATTTGGTAGCATCCAACCATGGTCCAATACAATAAAAATAGAATTTTTCTCACTATGTGGACTGAATAGCATGATTTTTTGGCCTTGTGTTTGATGATTTATATAAAAAAAGTATAAATTGAGAGCCAGTATATATATATATATATATATTTTTTTTTTTTTTGTTGAGAAAATAAGCATGTGAAATAGTCTACAAATGGATAGATCTCAAAAAAATATATGAAATACAAAAGAAAAAATTCAAAATGGACTACCAAATGTAACGTTGATTGTTGGGTTAGTGGGCTGGTGATTTCGTTCCCTTATGGGGGTAGGTCATTGTACTAATTCACTTCATTTTATTTTCAATAACATTTGTCTTTGAACAATAATATGAGACTCTAAATGGCATTTTATCACAAGTTATGAGCCAGTATATATATATATATATATATATTTTGTTGAGAAAATAAGCATGTGAAATAGTCTACAAATGGATAGATCTCAAAAAAATATATGAAATACAAAAGAAAAAATTCAAAATGGACTACCAAATGCAACGTTGATTGTTGGGTTAGTGGGCTGGTGATTTCGTTCCCTTATGGGGGTAGGTCATTGTAGTAATTCACTTCATTTTATTTTAAATAACATTTGTCTTTGAACAATAATATGAGACTCTAAACGGCATTTTATCACAAGTTATACACTCGCATCTTGTATAAAATATAACTATGGTGATATAATATTGTATTTTGTGTCATTTAGGTCATCAAAAATTTAATTTTGCTAATTTTTTCTGTAATTTTTTTAATTTCAGTAAAATTGGTTTAATTTCAAATGACTCTAAATCATTAATGGAATATATCTATTATCCTAAAGGATGCGTTCTGTGTCACTATGTGGTTCTTAGAGTTTTTCAGCGTTACTAATTTCATCTATAGAACGTTGTAAGTTATGCTTCATCTTCTTTAATTATCATTTCATAGAGTTAATTATTTAAAAGTCCTATTTACAAATGTCATGGTAGCTTAGGTCATATTTAAGATTTTTTGAACTAATAAGTCCTATTTAGTAAAATTGAGAATATTATCTGTTTTTCCCAATTTTTAAAATTAAGAACATTATCAATTTTGTATAGTAATGTTCCAGATAATTGTTTCACTAACCGATGAAAAAAAACCAAAGCATGAGATTGTTTTTACCCTTCTACTTATTGGTTTGATTCAACTATTCAATGAAATCGAGAATATCAAACAATTTTTTCAGTTTTAAAACTGAGAACATTATCATATATTTTTTTTTTATTTTTGCACATCAATGTTCCATCATCATGCTTCTTTATAGACACAAAATTTTTAGTTTTGCACACAAAAATAATTTAGTTTTTTCAATTTTTTCACCAAAAAAAATTTTTTTTTTTTTTGCACATAATTTTTTTTATTTTTTTTTAGTTTTTGAAAGTTGATGTTTTAAAGTTTTGAAAACAAAATAAATGTCAAATCATCATGTTCCTTTATAGATAATCATAAATGATGAACAATCGTTGTTTGGAGGGCAATTCCAACTATGAAAAAATTTAATGGGACTTGAAGGTCCAAAAAATCTTAGTTAGGACTTAATGGAGTATAAGTTCATAAATTAGGACTTGAGTGTAAATGACTCATTTTAGAGTTAATGGCCCATTTGAAATTGGATTAAATTAGATTAATTTTGGCTCAAATTCAAAATTTTAAGAACGAAATTATCAAATTAAAACTAGAAAAAGGATGATAGTGACATAGAACACCATTTCTAAGGAGCATAGGTCATGTGCAGATTTTATGTTGAATCTTTATCTATCTTTTCAATCATTTTGACATTAATCACAGTTTTCTTTGTCCAAGTATCAATACTACAATCAGGGTGGAAGTTTGTTGCCTAAACAAGTACATGGTTTTGATGCAGAATCAGCTCATGGACTGGAAGTGGCAGAGATAGAGTTCTCAGGTGATGAGAGAGGTTGAGTTATCAAACATTCCAAATCATTGAAGAAAATGACCATCTTTTATTCACCTCATCAAGACCTCTCCAACTCAGTCAAGATTACCGGCAAAAAGGTAGAAGCTCTCTATTGTTGGTGTTCATTTTCTTCCTCGCTGAACTCTTTTGTTTTTTGTTTTTTGTTTTGGATATCTTTTATGAAATTGTTTACAGTTACCTCTTGGGATATTGATCTATCTTTGTACACCGTTGGAATAAAAATCATACTCTTTTGATATCAATATCGATTTATTTTGGTAGTTGCATCAATTGGTTTCTTATATGTTGCAATTAACGAACCAATTCACAATTGATGCATATGGTCCTTCGGCTGTTACAAAGTTCATATATATATATATATATATTTGTTTCTGATGATTTTTAAAAAATTACAATGGTGACACTTGAATTTCGATATATATTACTCGATATTACTGCATCATGGTCGATACCAATTTGTCTCCCGACGCTACTATTTAAAACCTTAGTTATTGTGGGGACATAATTTTAAGCTGTCCACGTGGCATAGGTGATTAGTTGAGGTGCCACATGGGTGGTTTTGGTTTGCCGAGGTGTGGTTGGACTGTACCTGTATCCAAGATAATCGGATGAGGACAAGAGTCTTAGATCATGACACACTCTGTTTGAATAAGTGAGGACTCTTGAGAGAGTTGATCTTAATCTGAATTGGAAGAGTTCAAGATAAGTGTTATCCGTAAAAGGTTAAGAATTAATTACTATATAAAGAAGGCACCTCGTGAATCTAAGTTACACTTTGATTAGCCGATGTCTTTGATTAGGTGAATAAGCAGCCGGTCTTGTTGTCTTTTTGTGTGCAGCTGTTGTGTTTCTCTATTCTTGCACCGATCAGATTGTGAGGTCATATTTTAACACCTTTAGTTATGATGAATAATTTTAAAGTCATGCAAATCAATAACTCTGATGTTGCTAAACAAAATTATGACTAATTTTAAAATTTTCATAAATGGAAAAAATGAATTTGGAGATCCAAATGATTGAAATAGCCCAAAAACTAGTCATTACATTAGATGAGTGTGACTTGCTCCTTGAATGGCTTACGGAAGCCTCGGCAATGGGCCAGGCCAGGCCAGGCTAGCACAATCGAAAAATTTTAGGCTTAGGCCCAGTCCAAACCTAGGCCCGTAAGCTTTGACTAGTCAACAGATTGTGCTCAAGCAAACCCCTTCTATATTTGTAAAGCCCAAGCTCTACTCTTGGGCTCACAAATATGGGTTTGGGTCAGGCTTGGCCTATTTTGACATAATATGAGTTTTTTTTTTATTAAATTGAAAAGTAATTAAAAGAATTCAAAATTTATAATATAATATTTTTAAAGGCACCGTAACAATTATATTTACATATTTGATAATCAAAAAATTAAAATTGAACTTTATTTATTCAATTGAAGTACAAAATTACATTCATAGTATTACTAAATTGAAAATAAGAATGAGATGGATTGCATCACTACAAGATAAATATATTTTAGCTAGGCTAGTACATACAAACTTATCAATCATTTGTAATCTTATATTTATGATATTATTAAAAATTATTAATTAAATAATAATTTAAAAATAAAAGATGTCATCTATTATACAATTAGAAATTTGAAAGGGTGAGAGTAATTTCTACAACATTTCGAGATCGGCAACAAGGGTTGCTGACTCTATTGGAGGTGTTGGAAATCTTTATACTTGGAGATGCAGTTCGGCCAACATTCAATGGTTGGCAACAAGGTTGCCGAGTAAAGAACAATTCATATTTGAAGCAAATTTCAAGAGTGTAATTGTGAAGAAATTCTATTTCTACACACCATTTACTCTCTGTGCACATCATTTCATGGTGCACATACTTAGGAATAGCAACGGGGCGGGGCAGGGAGGGGCCGGGGATCACCCTCCCCGTCCCCAATCCCCAATGGTGGAAACTCCCCCGTCCCCGGCTCCGATCCCCGACGGGGAACCCACTACCGCCCCCACCCCTGCCCCCTAACGGGGATCGGGTTTCTTTGACCCCGAAAATCCCCAGCCAAAAAAAAAAAAAAAAAAACAACTCCAGAAAATAAATTCATGAACAACAAAAACATAGCATTGCGTATGCTAGGTTGCATGTTAGTGCATTGTGCATGCTATGTTGTGTCACGTGCATTGTGTATGCCATTTTAGTTCATAGCATTGCGTATGCTAGGTTGCATGTTAGTCGCATTGTGTTTTCCATCTCATTGCATTGTGTTTGGGATAGGAGTTAGCCCAAACACGGGAAGCGAGGGACGTTTTGTACCCGAAGTGACGGAACGTGTCTCAATTCCCAGTCGCCGACACTTCGCATTATCCATGATGGAGTCTAGGCCTTGTTGTGTTGTCATGTGCATTCATTTCACATCGAGTCGTGCAATTCGACTCCTCGGCCATCATGTATCGATATGCATGATTGGTGGCACAAGGATCGAGGTGTGCATACATATGTGAAAATACTTTGCCATGCCCCTTTCTTGCTCTCTGTTGCAGCAAATCAGAAATCGGCAACCTTCTAGAGCTTTGCACAGCATTCTAGGACTAATTGCAAATAGAGGCAAATCGGGGCATCGTGAGGAATTTTCCAACGAGGCGACTCGAGCATGCAAGCATTTTTCACCATTCAGAACAAGAGCTGAGGCAGTCCATTTTTATAGCTTGCATGCTAGTTTATTCGCTTTCCTAGTTAATTTGTTAATTAATTAGGGTCTTGTAATATTTAATTAGCTAGAGTGGTTAATTATTTATTCGGACTGTATTATTTATTTGGACCCTCAGAGCGAGGGCACAATTGTAATAAGTGTGCGTGTGTGTGATGTATGTCTTCCAACCCCACGTCTTTCTCCCTTTAATTTATCAGCTTATGATGGTTAGATTAGGGCATGTTTCAATTAGCATACTTATGCTCGTATGTTTGCATCCATTCATCTGTCTTGCATGCACCGGGCTCAGCGCATCATACTAATTGCATTGTATTTCAATTCCAAGTTGAATACGTGTTAGCTGTAGCATCTCATATGCCATTCTTAGAATAGCCGAGCCTATTATAGTTGCATTTTTTGCATGTGTTGCATTAGGCATCTCAGTATAGTTAGGATCCATGCATGTTTTCTAATTAGCTTCTCTTTGGCTTGGAGTACTCAGTAAGTGTTTATGCTTTAGCATCCTTGCATGCATATGAGTGACTACCATGATAGCATGCTTACCATGAGGCTATGTGCTTATGTGATATAACTGTCTGAATGCCTGTGGGTGAAGGTTGGATTATCTGAATTGGAATAATGCATTGACTGTGTGTTTTAAGCCCACTAGATAGTGGCAAATCATCGTGTTTTCTAAAGCCCACCTGAGGGTGGCAAATCCACATTTTAGCCTACTTGCGAGTAGCAAACTATTTTTCAAAGCAAACATGAGATGTTTCGTTCCAATTCAGGCGACCCAGTCTATATTTGTATGTTGTGTGCATCACATAGTAAATCTAGGCTAATAACCGGAATAAGAGCACATAATGTTTTCAAAACTAGATATCATGGTTAGTAGAGGCCGATCTTTGATCGGGCGAGCGGGGGTGCTCACGAAGTGACCTTCCCCAATCGTACCCAAGTTCCCGAACCGAGGCAACTTTGGTGATGATGGACACGTGGCCTTAGGCAACGAGTTAGGGTTTCCTAAATTTCCCAAAATAAAATATTTAGGTGGCGACTCTGTATCTGGCAAAGCAGTCCCTATTTGGCAGTTCTTTCAAAAAATTTGTTTTCAAACACGATTTGTCGAATTTGGACTCTTTGATGATTTATCGATCTTGCATTGCACGGTGTGAGATTAGATACAGGACCGTGACTTTGAGTCCTGAACTGTAGTGAGCCTAAATGAACAAAACAGGATCTCCTCCTGGGACGTTTAAAACTAGATATCATGGTTGGTAGAGGCCGATCTTTGATCGGGCGAGCGAGGGTGCTCACGAAGTGACCTTTCCCAATCATACCCAAGTTCCCGAGCCGAGGCAACTTTGGTGATGATGGACACGTGGCCTTAGGCAACGAGTCAGGGTTTCCTAAATTTCCCAAAATAAAATATTTAGGTGGCGACTCTGTATCTGGCAAAGCAGTCCATGTTTGGCACTTCTTTCAAAAAATCTGTTTTCAAAAATGATTTGCTGGATTTGGACTCTTTGATGATTCATCAGTCTTGCATTGCACTCTGTGAGATTAGATATAGGACCGTGACTTTGAGTCCTAAACTGTAGTGAGCCCAAATGAACAAACCGAGATCTCTTCCCGGGACGTTCAGGGACGTCTACAGTTTTTGGCGACTCCGCTAGGGATTTAGAGAACTTGACTCGAACTCATGATATCTGGTTTTGCCTACACTTATGTGTTTCTTTGCATTGCATTTGCATTGGTGCGGCTAGGACACCGTGTTTTCCGTATGCTATTCCTGAACGGTTTGTCAGAGGCTCCCTTCGAGAAGTGTGCCATAAGGTTGACTGGTTGCGGGCTCTGCCATGACGGGAACACAAACCCCGGTTTTACCGACGCACCCTTTTTGACCATTTGACCTAGTGCATATTCGGAATCCATAGTGACCATTCCAAGCTAGGACAGGTTTCTCACCCGATTATAGGTTGTTTGAAACCGCTGCCTGCGTAGTGAAACCCTAGTTCCTGACAAAATAGGACAGGGAAATCCTACCCTAACATAAGGGTGTTTTGGCTCTCACTTGTTTGTTATATGCTTTAGAGTGCGTCTCTACAGGAATGCATGTATCTGTTTACAAGTTTGGGTATCATGCCTGTGGGCACCAGTTCAGTATTTTGGGAATCAGTTATCTGCGGGTATCAGATTCGGCATCGGGGACAGTGATTTGGGAACAATAATCAGTACTTGAGAACAGTGTATATCAGCTTATCAACTGTGTGTTGTGATGCCCAACTGTGTGTTGTGTGTTTATTTTAAGCCGTTATGCTGTCCGTTTGTCTGGTTGTTTATTTCCTTATTATTGCTTTATTTATCTTTTTGCTAGGTAGTTTAGCACAATTGCTTCAGACCAAGCAGATATTCCCCAAGCACTCTGGACTAGAGGTCGCTGACTCAATCGATCTGAGGATCTAGTTGACGGAGAACCAATGTTCCATTCTCTACCCCCGGTTGTCAGACGGAGGTCGAGAAGACGCAGTGTATCCGAGCAGAGGTTGCCAGAGCAGTGGTTTACCCCATCAGTGGACAGTCAGGCTGAGGTCTCAATTGTTGCCATAAAGATAGATATACTAGTCAGTCAAATGGATCAGCAGAACATGTCAGGGATGGAGGCAATGATGCGTCAACTCCAAGAAAGTATGAAACTCATGCAGCAGGACGCTGTCTGCCAAGCGGAATTTTCCAAATAGCAGGCTGCGATCATGGCCCAACAGGCCGAGCTAATCACCAGGCTGCAACAGCAAAACGGAGCATCTGCTTCGCATCAAGCTCCTCTACCACCAGGGGTTCAGACACCCGGGGAGACACCAAATGTCCAGGAAGGTACAGACATTCTGATAGGGCCGGCTCTGCCCCCGATTTTACCCCAGCTATCCAAAACACCTACCAGTCTACCGGACTCTCCCTTCAAGTTTGAGATCGACCCTACAACGTTGAAGTTGAGCAAGCTTGAGAAGTTGTTCAAGAAATCCCAGGGGGTAAAGTCCATCCCAGACATCGAGGACGGATATACCGATGTGGCTGTGATGTTGCCAGATAGATTCAAAATGCCACAAATCGACCGCTTTGACGGATCTGGGGATCGCATGGTGCATCTCTGTTTGTTCTCAGATATACTACGGCTGATGGGCCTCACCAGAGCGCAGAAGCTTTCATTATTCGGCCGGACCTTGTCGGGTGTGGCCGCTATCTGGTACACAAAATTAGAAGACGATGTCAAACGGAACTGGGATGAGATGGCCGAGGCTTTCATTGCACAGTACTCCTATAACACTTAAATCGAGACTACAACCCGTGATCTTTAGACAACAAGGCAGGAGCCTAAGGAGAGCTTTTCGGATTTTGTAGCCTGGTGGAGGGCCAAGGCCTGAATAATGACCCTAAGACCCACTGATAAAGATCAAATTCGGCTGATTGTGCGTAATCTCCAACCCAAACTGATGCAGAAAATGATTGTGCTCCCCTTCCGTACCTTTTCAGATTTGCACGAGATGGGGGTACAAATTGAGGATGCTATGAAACAAGGTCTGATTGACCAAGACAGAGAGCAACCTAGGAGAACCTTCAACCGCAACACCAATGTAGTCCCAAGCGGCGCTGCAACTGCAAGAGCTTCAGAAGTAAGCATGGTCACCACCATTCCCCCCCCAAGACCCATGGCAGCGACGCCTTTCTCCGGTGTGTCAGGAAGCAATACACAAACAACCAAATACCAACCTCGAGGCCAAAGAACCTTCACCCCGTTATATATGCCCCTGTCCAAGGCTTTAGGGGTTTTAATCAGAAAAGGGCACTTGAAGCCCCTAGAGCCGAGGCCATTGCCAAATCCACTTCCTCCCTCCCATAACCCAGCCAAATACTGCGCATATCACCAACAACATGGTCACGACACTGACCAGTGTTTTAGATTACGTCATGAGATTCAAGATCTCGTTGACAAACAGGTGATTTTGCCTCCAGAAAAACCCAATGTCACAACAAACCCTCTCCCACCACACAACCAGGCTCCACTTCCCAAAAGAATCAACTTTATCCAGATTGGAGTTGTGTCCTACGATCCTAGCATATATATCACCCTGTCCCACTACCCAAGCCAGAGGTGCTCCTTCCAGACAGCATTGACTTGTGCATGTTGGACATCTCCAGAACCCAACCTAAGCCAATCAAAGATGGGATAGGGGACATTTCAAAGGAGAATGGGATCGTTGAGTCAAAATCTGAGGAATCTGGGAGTTTTGCTGAAAAGGTATACAGTTCGAGTGACTACATCCTGTCAGTAGGCCAGGTTGGGCCAAATGTGGAATTGCCGGCAGGGGAAGAGCTTTGTGTGATATAGGGGGATAGAATCGACCAGGGGGTAGATGACTTGGCGGCTGTGGAAGAGGACTTTGCCAACTTCCAATTTTTCAACGAACAAGATCCAGGAGACACGGCAGTCAACTAGTTTGATTTTGAGGAGTTAGCAGGGGTTACCGGGTGGCTAGAAGATCAATCGGATGTTATGGAAGAGTTCCAACCAGAACAGGGGCGAGAATATCAGTTGTGGCCAGAAGGGCCGAGGATTAGAATGCATTGCTAGAAAACACTGGTGCTAAGAATTTCGCTCAGGATTTGGGCATTGTGAATGCAAGAATTATTGAACATCTAGCTGTACTGACGCAGTTGGAGCAGGAAATGTTTGCGGATTCTGAGAGAATCAGAAAAGCCAAGGCCCCCGTGGGAACTGAAATTGCTATGTGCACGAGGACAGAGAATGCTGCGAGCATATGGACGGAAAGTACTGCGAGTACAATTGTACCGGAGCTGGACAGGTGTTTGTCGGCTGCCAATGGAATGTGGTGGGAAGACGATGATTTATGTCTTGCCCACACGGATGAGGACTGGGGGAGCAATCAACCAGATGATACCTGGTACATTGGTGAAGTCGACCATATGACTAGGAGTGGACGGTATTTCAAGCCTCCACATCTAGATCAGCCAGAGGCATCTGGGAAGGATAAGGAGGCGGAGAGGCAGAAAGAGAAACAACTTGAAGATGAGGCTGTACTGAAGCAGTTGAAAAAGATACAAGTAGACATCTCCATCTTGGGACTGCTTATGGCATCATGAGTGCATCGACAAGCTGTCTTATCGGCCATGGACAAAGCCAAGCTCTCAATAGACACCACGCTTGAACAGCTGGTGGGCTTAGTTTTTTCGGGAGGAGCTACCCCGATGCTGACTTTCTCCAACAAAGAACTACCACCTGAGGGTGCGAACCATAACAGGCCACTCTACATCTGTGTGGAGTGTAGAAACAAATGTATACCTGTGGTGCTTGTCGATACAGGGTCCGCCATCAATGTGTGCCCGACAAGAACTGCATATGCCATCGGTTTAAAGACCACAGACTTTGTGCCGACAGCCCAGGTGATTTGGGCATATGACAACACGAGCCGAGAAGTAATGGGGACAGTGAAAATTCAGACCAAGGTTGGGCCGGGACAACATGAGATTGACTTTCACGTCTTGGAAGTTCCTACGACCTTCAATCTGTTCTTGGGGCGACCGTGGTTGCACCAGGTGAAGGCAGTTTCGTCCACTTTGCATCAGATGGTGAAATATCCCCATGGGAAGGGAGTAGTCATTGTTTTTGGAAATTTGTCGATCCATCCACCGCTAGAAGTATCTACGCTAGTTTTGGAAATTGAGCACGATACAGAGGATGTGTTCTTATCCGATTTTACCTTAGCTGAGGCTCGGGTTGTGCAGAACATCATGGCTGTTAATAAGGGGGTGTATGTCAGTGCTCAATCAATATACCTCATGAACAAGCTTCAACACATCCTCGGGATGGGATTGGGAAAGAGTGACCGGAAGGGCGTTGCAGCGTTGGCTGAAGTGCCATACAACGCACATACCTTTGGCTTGGGTTATCTGCCCACCAAAGAGGATTGGTTAAGGAAAGGTAAGGAGATGGCTGGGACAGCCAGAGCGAAGCAGGCGGGAAAGCCTTTTGAGCTAATGCATCGACTCATCCAGGGTACCCTAAACGGACGCTTTGTCCGGGAGGGGGAGAACTTTCCATTTTGTGGCTTCCCAGAGCCATGGCTGCATGCCAAGAGAAAGCGCATGCCAGGGTTTGAGATCTTCTTTGACCTACAGTTATCCGGGGATAACGTTGCCGAAGAGCAGACAGACCCAACAGCTGAGGTTGAGCAGAATAAGGAAGTGGATTCCAAGAGCGCTGAAATTGAAATGGGGGTAGCGTCGGCATGTCTACTTTCAGATCCTCCGATCGAACAGAAGTGCTTGGGGGATAACTTCTTGGTATGTATGATCAGGAGTGGAATGGCTGCGGGCCTACTGTCAACTATTTTGGATGTATCTATCGCACTCTCTCTCATTTGGCAGTATGAAGAGGGATTTTTGTCAAGCAACACCGGGTCAGGCAATGAGTCAGAGTCTGATTCCACCGAGTCTATGAAGTCGAAATCAAATTCCAACCCGACTGAGTCTAAGTCTGGTAATCCTGGGGGTGATAACCCGGATACCACAGTCCTGTCCAGGTCGTCTTTTTCTTTCTCTTTTGAGTCTGTTGTAACCGAAGAATCGGACGATTTGGATGTGCTTAATGAGAATGCTGTGGCTGTGGTTTTTGAGTACTTTTCTGTGCCTTTGATTTATTTCTTAAATCAAGACTTTCAAAATTTTGATGAAAATGACGAGGAAGAAATTCTTCCGGTTTTGCAATGTTTAATTGATCAAGAGCAGGAAAGATTTGTTAAGCCTTTAGTTGATGAAATCGATACTGTGAATGTGGGTACTGAGGAGGACCCGTGGCTGGTCCAGATCGGGTCCACGTTGTCTTCGGAGGAACGCGAGCGCTTAGTCACTTTATTAAAAGATTTCAAAGATGTTTTCGCGTGGTCCTACGAAGACATGCCTGGAATCGATCCTGAGATTGTACAGCATCGGATCCCTCTTGACCCCGAGGCCCTACCCGTTAAACACTAACTCAAGAGGATCTGCCCGGACTGGGCTCTCAAGATTAAGGAAGAGGTCACCAAGCAAATTGACACAGGGTTCCTGCTGGTATCTGAATACCCAACTTGGTTAGCCAATATAGTTCCGGTGCCGAAGAAGGATGGCAGGATCCGGGTGTGCATGGATTTCAGGGATTTGAACAGAGCTAGTCCGAAAGACGACTTTCCCTTGCCGCATATCGATGAGTTGGTGGATTTCACAGCGGGGCATGCTTTGCTTTCATTCATGGATTGCTTTTCGGGCTACAATTAGATAGTGATGGCACCCGAAGACCGGGAAAAGACTGCTTTCACCACCCCGTGGGGGACTTACTGCTACAGAGTGATGCCGTTTGGGTTGAAGAATGCTGGAACTACATATCAATGGGCTACAACCACGATATTACACGACATGATCCACAAAGAGGTTGAGGTGTACGTGGACGACATGATTCTCAAGTCCAAAGAAAGAGAGGGCCACTACACCGCCTTGTAAAAATTCTTTCAGAGGATCAGAGAATTTCGGTTGCCGCTGAATCCTCAGAAGTGTACGTTCGGTGTTACAGCAGGGAAAATGCTGGGGTTTCTGATTACAGAGAGAGGTATCGAAGTCGACCCTTCCAAAATCAAGGCCATCTTAGAAATGCCACCACCAAGGACTGAAAAGGAGGTGCGAGGCTTTCTGGGTAAAGTGCAATTCATAAGACGGTTTATCTCAAAATTAACCTTGACTTGTGAACCACTTTTTGGCCTCCTGAAGAAAAGAAAGAAATTCCAGTGGGACGGCCGATGCCAAGCTACTTTTGAACAGACCAAGGAATACTTACAGAACCCACCCGTGTTGTCACCGCCGGAGCCGGGGAGACCGTTGATATTGTACCTTTCAATAACTGAGACTACAATGGGCTGCATGCTCGCGCAATTATCTGAAGACAAGATGGAGAGGGCAATCTACTATCTGAGCAAGAAGATGCTAGAGTATGAAACCCGTTACACACCGTTGGAGAAGGCTTGCTTAGCCTTGGTATGGGCTACCAGGAAGCTGCGACACTACCTATTAGCTCACCTCGTACTGTTGGTTTCAAGATTAGATCCCATCAAATATCTCTTCAAGAGACCGGCACTTACGGGTAGGCTAGCTTGTTGGCTGCTGTTGCTTTCCGAATTTGATCTGAAATATGTGACGTGCAAGTTAGTCAAGGGAAGAGCAGTAGCAAAATTCTTAGCCGATCATCCAGTGGAAGGAGGTGAAGTAGTTGCGTACTTATTCCCAGATGAGGCCATTTTGCATATCGAAGACGAAACTTGGACGATGTACTTTGACGGAGCGTCAAACTAATACGGGTATGGGATAAGAGTGTTGCTAATAGCGCCCAACAATTCCCGTATCCCTCTAGCCTTCAAACTCCAGTTCAAAGTCTCGAACAACGAAGTAGAATATGAGGCATGCATTGCCGGTCTAGAAGCAGCCCTAGAACTAGGGGCAAAGCGGTTGGACGTCATCGGGGACTCGAATCTTGTTGTGTCTCAAGCAAAAGGAGATTGGAAAGTCAAAGAAGAAACGATGATAATGTATCACCAGACCTTGGACCTGTTAATTCCTCGGTTTGAGAAACTAAATTTCGCTCATCTGTTAAGAGAGAACAACAGATTCGCAGATTCATTAGCAACTCTATCTTCCATGATAGACATCCCGTTTGGAGTCCGGATGTGTCCGATCATCATTGACCAGAAGTTTGCGCCAACATATGAATCAATTGTTGCCATAGATGAGGTTCAGGACGAGAACCCCTGGTATTACGATATTTGGAATTTCTTGGAGAAAGATGCATATCCACCAAGGGCAAATGCCAAGGATAAAAAGGCAATCAGAAGAATGGCCGCTCAGTTCATCATATGCGGAGGTAAATTGTACAAAAGAGGTCATCTGGGAATGCATAAGTTGTGCGTTAAAGCCGAAGAATCGAAGCGCCTAATGGAGGCCATCCATTGGGGAGAATGCGGTGCGCATATGAACGAGGTAATCTTAGCTCAGAAGATCCTCAGACAGGGTTACTATTGGTCCACCATGGAGGAGGATTGTGTTGTCTTTGTTCGGCGATGCCACAAGTGTCAGATCCATGCAAACTGCATGAATATCCCGCCGTCGAAGCTATACAATATGACTTCGCCATAACCATTTTCAGTTTGGGGAATCGATGTGATCGGGGCTATCACTCCGAAGGGGTCGAATGGGCATGAATTCATCCTGGTCGCGATAGATTATTTCACGAAGTTGGTCGAGGCCCAATCTAATGCGGTGTTAAAGGCTTCGCAGGTCGTAAAGTTCATCAGAAACAACATCATCTTTCGCTATGGGATCCTAAACGAGATTATTTCAGATAACGGTTCCCACTTCAAGAAGGAAGTGATTGACTTGTTAGAAAAATACGTGGCTTTTCATAAGTCATCCACCTATCGGCCGCAAACCAATGGCGCGGTTGAGGCCGCCAACAAGAATATCAAACACATACTGCAGAAGATGGTGGAAACCTACCGGGACTGGCCAGATAAGCTGCCATTTGCTCTGTGGGGCTATAGGACTACAATTAGAACTTCTACTGGGGCGACTCCGTATTCATTGGTTTATAGGATGGAGGCCGTTCTACCTATTGAAATTGAGGTTCCGTCATTGCAAGTACTGGCTGAGTGTCAGATAGACGAAGCAGAATGGTAGCAGAGTAGATTTGAAGAACTCATGCTCTTCGATGAAAGGAGACTGAAAGCACTGTACCATGTTCAAGGTTATCAGCACAGAATTGCCCAGGCTTTCAACAAGAAAGTTAAGTCCAGGAATTTGAAAGAAGGAGATTTGGTGCTCAAGGACAACCGAGCTCCCATTCACGACCCTAGGGGCAAGTTCAGACCCAATTGGACTGGTCCCTACATCATTAAGTCTATTTGGTCAGGTGGAGCTGTGGTTCTGATGGACCTAGATGGCCTAGAGTTCTCCTAACCGATCAATATGGACAAGCTAAAGAAATATTGCCCCTGAGAGGCTCGCTAGGCCGAAAACTCGAAAGGGAGACCTAGGCAAAATTTAGAGCTTGAAAAATTTGAAATTACAAAAACTGAGCTCGCAAGGTTGAAAACCCGCAAAGGGTGGCCTTGGCAAAAGTTAGAGCGTAAATGGAGAGTGAAAATACACGAGTGAACCCGAGCCTAAACTACGTGAGGCTTGATTCCCATTTTGGGATACGTAGGCAACTTCATCCTAAAGTTCAACCATAAACTTTTTCCCAATCAACTTTGTCCATTTGATCATGTCGGTCATCTTTGTCTATTTAGCATTCGAGAGCTGGGTTGTAATCTCCGGTGCAGTGCTACTCAGACTAGGGGCAACTTTCCGTTGCCGTGCAGTGCTGTGTTACTATTCAGACTAGGGGCAACTTTCCAGTTGCTGGAATCCGGGGTTATGCATCTCAGTGACAGATCTCAAGCATGTCCAGTTCTGATCCATATCGAAAATGGTTTTGAAAAGTTTTAATAAAAGTTGATTTTGCTCAAATTAATCTTTTTACAACTTAGACCATTTTTGGACCAAAGAGGAAAATTTTCAGTACCCACAACCTTCAATTTCATTGATTTCAATACAGAGTTCTCCTGCTCTTGCATACAAATTGAAGTTGCTTGTTATTATATTCATAAAGAAAACTTGAAAGTACTAATAAAGAAATAAATCTAGGGCATAGATAAGTCAGGTGTTCCTGCGGCCCCTCCTAGAGCTGGTCGAAGCCTCTGATGCCAAAGTGGGCCCTTCCTGTGCCTCTTCATTAAGCCAATCTAGGCACTCATCAGAAAGGATGTAGTTGAAAGCGGGAGCGGGGGCCAGGAGTTCTCTTGTCCTCCATGCTGTGGCATACCGGGCGAGCTGTGCGGCTCGGGCTGGGAATGCAGTAGGGTACTCTATCCCCTATGGCGGGCAAGTCTGATCATGTCCGAACTGGCACCGGAACCGGAACGGGAAATAGAAGACATAGTGTGTCATACTAATCAGTTGAATCCCGGGCTGATGGGTCATGTTGTAACTCATTGCCGGCAAGTTGAGCCAAGGACAGCGCCAAGCAATGCGGTCTACAGACAAACCGCACATCCAGTTGTACCACCACCCCTCATCCAGGACATCGACCAGACGTTGTCGAAAAAAGTAGCCGCGAGCTGAGAATGATGGGCAAGATTCCACAATCTGTAACTTGTCCATCAACCACACCTGGGGAGGGATGAAAAATGAGAGATTAAAGAATAGAGAGACGTACGATGAGAGAAAAGTAAGAAAAGGGTTTTGTGAGAAAAAAATGAGCCTGAGGGCCGAGTGATGTGAGCAATACATATGTGAGATTGGGTGGGAAACATTACCTGCAATAATAATGGGTCCCCGGTAAGCCTAGCCGTCTCCCGACGATGGAAAGCATCCAAGCCCATCAATGTCTCAGCAAATGTCATGGCAATACAGCTCTTGCCCTCCTTCAAACCTTGGGCGACCTCAATCAACCGGACACTGAATCCTCCAGAACCTGAGGCAAGCAAGAAATGAGATAGTAAGCATAGGCAAAACGCGTGTTGCCGATAGCCCTGCGAATGATGGTCGCCGTGGTCACCAGCATCAGAAAATCGGCAAACTAAGCTTTAGATGTCCAACTCCCCGTCATGAATCAATGATCGAGCGTCATGCAAAGTGAGGCCCCACATTTGTCCTAAGGCTTGGATGTGGCCAAATCTGAGTTGAGGCAAGATTTCCTCATTGCGCTCGGACTCCATCAAAACTTGGAAATCCTCGAAAGTAGGACACATCTCTTGCCCGCTAAAGCTAAAGACGTGTGTTACTGGATTCCAAAACCTTGCCGCGGCATGGAGGAAAGGAAGATGCAGCGGAGTATTGCCCAGTGTGAATAGTGCATTCAAGCCGAAACCCCAGAAGTTCAACTTTTCCGAGCCATCTAAAGAAGTAATCCAAGCTGTGAGATTTTGGATGAGGAACGCCTCCATTTTGATGCAAAACTAAGATGAAATGAATGAACCACGAACTTGGGACTTTTATAGAGGATAAGGCACTGTTTGGGCGACACGTGTCAATAATTTGATGGTTGCTAAGCCAGGTGGTCGGCCGACCACCCCTTTGGTCTCCAATGAAAAAAAGCTGGTCGGCCAGCTCCCTCTGGTGGTCGGCCATGAAGAGAAGTGGCGGTTTGGTCTTGTCCTAGCCTCTGGAAGAAAGTCCCTAGCATTTCCATGCATTGGGAGTGTTGAAGGTGTGAGTTTTCCTCTGTTTCGGATGCGTTCCGTCACCCCGATCGTCCGAGATACGTTTGTTTATCGAGTTGTCATTGAGTTTTGATTATCGAGTTGTTGTTGAGTTTTGTTTATCGAGTTCTTGTTGAGTTTTGCTTATCAAGTCGAGTTGTTAAGTTTATCTAGTTGTTAAGTTTTTATCAAGTTGTCGAGTTTTGTCCGTCGAAATTGTTGTTGGCAAATTTTCAGTACTCAATTTTCATTCAATCTCATTTTTGTGCAAATGATGCGATGCGATGCTAAGAACATAAAATACAACACTTTTGCAACAAAAGTTGTTTCATTCCATCATGCTTCCTTTGTTATAACATTTTACAACAGGGGTACAAGTTTTACAGAAAATAAAACTGCCTAATAATGTGCAATATGCTACAACTACTAGTAAAAAAGGCAAATAAAGCAGGGAACAGATGCATCAGTGCTATCAACTGCAGGAATAAGAGGCCCTTTTCGTCCCCGTCTGCGGAACAGCCTTTGCACCATCATCATCATTTGAATCGGGACTGCCATCCTCGGAACCCTCCTTGGCATCATCTCCACTACCGGAACCGGAACTGGAATCACCCTCTCTGTCAGCAGATGTCTCTGACTGGGGATGCGCAGGATCCTCCTCCTCGTCAGACTCCTCCTCGTCGGACTCCTCCTCTATGATAGGTGCTCTGCGCCCGCCTCGACCGCTAGTCGAACCTCCTCTCCCAGCTCCCCGAGAAGGCCTAGATGGCCCGACCTGTGGCTCAGTCTGTAGCGGAGGCATCTGAAAAGAAAAAGGACAATTTTAGTACACTAGCAAACATGTATATCAGATGCAGAGACAAGAATGCTACAATGGATGCATACAGATATAGTATATGAATGTGGTGTGTGTCAGATGTGCTCCACACATGCAGTTAATCAATGTAGTGAGATGTTCAAGTTCAGCATGTCATCAAAAGTATATGATAAATGCGAGAAAACTAAAGAGTACCCGGACACCGAGGATGGACAACTGTGTCTCCCTTCGCAAGACCATACCCTCGAGTGAGGCCACCAATCCGAGCATCCCATCCATGTATTCTCTGGGAGGCTGCAGATACAAGCTCAAGTCATCAATGAATAAATGAGTGCCTAAGTATCTGGGTGAGAAATGAAAAGTAGTGGAACATACCGGTGGTGAGTCGGGATCACTAACATATCGGTGGTCGGGCATAAGAGGCTCTATCGGAATCGGGTAAGATGTCCCGTATCACCATCCTGTCAACTCGGTCAGGATATCTGGCCATCCGGCATGATGATAAGTCAGGGGAATCGGGGGGACCAGTCCAGCCCCACCTCTCGATGTGCCGGCTCTACTGGTCGAAGGGACATTTGTAGCCCGGGCTCGACTCGATGATGGCATGCCAGCAGACCTCCTCGTGGGAGTACAGATACCTGTCAATGGGGGCATCAAGTATGTATGACGGTAGGTCGCGTACTCCCCCTCCTCCAAATGTAGCAATATGTCAGTACCCAACATGGCACTAGCGACATCTTGAGGAGTGAGACCCCCAGTGGACTGCATATCGTCCGGGGGTGCTGCAGGGACACTCTGCTCAGGGAAGCCCATAGTCTGGCGCGTGAAGCGGTCCCCCAGAAACCAGGCCCTACCAGCTGGCCCCTTAAATAGGATCCTATACCGAGAAGTGGCCCATCCCCCAGCAAACCGAAATCGGGTATCTCTACCAAAGGGCGCCTAGGGCTGCCATGTGATCTGCGGATAACCAATGCATAAGTCAATGAGAAATTGTAAATGTGCATGATGAATGGAAGATGAAAACATGGAGAACTGAGAGTTCTGAATTACCCCGGTCGTCCGCACTGTGTCAAAAAACTGCCGTAAGTAGGGCAGAGTCTCCCGAGCTCTCGGCCCATACTAGCCCTCAAACACGAGTGAGTAAGGAATCATAAGTGGCATCTCCACCTCAAGCTCTGGGGCTAGTGTGGGAAAGTATGCAAAAACCCATAGCTATGGAAAACAGGGCAATAGCCATCAGAATACAGAATGCTGAGTGCAGAATGTACAGAGAATGCAGAATGCCAACAGCAGAATGCAAAGTACAGAATTCAAAGTGTGCCGTGTGTGCAATGTACAGATAATGAAAAGTAGAATGTAAATCAAGAGCGCAGAAAGTACATCCTAGGCTCTCCAATAGCCGCCAACTATGTTCCCCCGTCCGCAGGAGGTCGCACTCATGTAGCAATAGAGGGTAGCTAAGCCGGCGCCACCCCAGTCATACTGGCTGACCCGTGAGAGGTCTACCAGAGCACTCAGCAGATAAAGTCCAACGGTGTTCCCCCTATCAGAGAACAGAGTGGTCCCGAGGAGGAACATCAAAAACCCTCGAGTATACTGCTCTATCTCCTCGGGAGTCTCGGGCAAAGTCCCCCTGAAATGTGTGGAAAACCAAGTGTACCGGACTCTGCCCGAAGATCTGTCAACCAGTGGGTGAGCTCCTAACAGATAAATCCAAGCAGCCTCCCACTCGCCCATGTCCTCGTCATAGGAGATCGGCCAACCTCCCATGTTAAGGCCTGTCAGTATAGCAAAATCGAACGGGGTCATAGTCATGTCCCCGGTAGCTGAGAGATGGAAGGAGTTGGTGGTGTCCCACCATCTCTCTACAAGGGCGCCCATCAGAGTCCTGCTCGCTGGATAACGTGATATCCCCATGCAGAAGAGTCCGAACCCTGCCTGGTCAACCAGACCGCAAACGGCCTCGGGGAGCTCCGCGTACCACTCCCTGGCGATGATCGATCCATAGCTTCGGGTAGTACGGGAAGATACCTGCATTCAGAATGAACACATGTATTCAATTTCAAAATAAAGTGTATGAGTTGTCTGCAAATCAAATCAGATACAATGTTGTGGACTGCGTGTTCAGTATGAGTTGCGTGCAAATGCAATGTGTGAGCTACGTGTTCAACATAAAGTATATGGGCTGTGTGTTCAGAATCGAAGTATATGAGTTGTGTGTTCAGAATTGACGAGTTGGGGCTGTGTGTTCAGATTTCAGAAATAGTGGGCTGTGTGTTCACCTCAGTACGGGCTGCGTGTTCAACTTTCAAAAACAGTGGGCTGTGTGTTCATAATCAACGAGTTTGGGTTGTGTGTTCAGATTTCAGAAATAGTGGGCAGTGTGTTCACCTCAGTGCGGGCTGCGTGTTCAACTTTCAAAAACAGTGGGCTGGGTGTTCATAATCAACGAGTTTGTGCTGTGTGTTCAGATTTCAGAAATGGTGGGCTGTGTGTTCACCTTAGTGTTTGAGTTGTGTGTTCAGATTTCCAAAACAGTGGGCTATGTGTTCAACCTCAAAGTGCGAGCTGTGTGTTCAACATCAAGCGTTTGAGCTGTGTGTTCAGACTTCAAAAAAACAGTGGGCTGCGTGTTCATAATCAACAAGTTTGGGCTGTGTGTGCAGATTTCAAAAACAGTGGGCTGCGTGTTCATAATCAACAAGTTTGGGCTGTGTGTTCAGATTTCATAAATAGTGTGCGCTGCGTGTTCACAATCAAAATATAGGCTGCGTGTTCAGAAATTCAAAGTTTGGGCTGTATGTTCAACTCTCAACAAGTGTGTGCTGCGTGTTCACAATCGAATATGGGTTGCAGGTTCAGAGATTCAAGTGATTGAGCTGTGTGTTCAAGATGCAAACAAAATATTGTGTTATGGACTAAGTATTCAGAACAAGCTGTGTGCTAGAATGAGTAGAAGCATGGTGTGCAAGTATGTTCAGAACGAGCAGATAAGCATGCATAGCGAAAGCGTGAAATGCACGAAAAATGCAGAATACATTGCAGAAAATGTAAAAGAGAAGTACATACCTCTCGTTCCTGATGAGAGAGGTGGAACTCTGGCTCCCGCAGTAATAGATCTACAGGTGCTCGCTCATCAAAGTCAGTAAAGTGGTAGAAAATGGCCCGAGGAAGGATGTGCGCCGGAGGGTCATACCTCTCGACAATAAATGGCCGAATCCTCAGAGGCAAAGACATAATGTCTGGCTCATCTCCGGCACTTGGAGGACCTCTGCCCTGAGGAAAATGACTTGCCATCTCTGGAAATCTGCAAAAAGGAGCAAAAATGAGCAAAATGAGCCAAAATTGGAAAAAGTCAACAAAAGTCAACCCTCGGGAAATGAAAAAGTCAACAAAAGTCAACTCCCGAGAAAATTTCAAATATTGAGACAAACTTACCTCAAGTGGTGAAAATTAGGAAAGAAGCTCCGAAATCAAATTTTAATCGGTCCAAAGTGAAGAAAACTAAAAGATTTCGCGAAACAACTTGCGTGGGGCGTTGGAAAACGCGTATAGAGCGCAGATCTGAGAGGAAAAATGGTCTAGGAAGGAAGGAGAGCTGATTTCGGACCTGAAGTTGTGAGGAAAAGTGCTTTGGCCGAGTGTACTTAAAGATCCGGGTGCAAACGGACAAAACTGCCACTGTTTTTGGCTAGGTGGTCGGCCGACCACCTTTTCTAGTAGGCCGACCACCCCCTTGCCCCAAACCTGGTCAGTGGCCCTCTAACGTGGTTGGTGGCCTTCCCAAGGTGGTCTCCCATGCCTCTTTGAGCTCCTTGCAAATTTTGGTGGTGATCGGAGTCCCCAGCACTCGAGAAAGTACAAGGAAAGTGCACTTTTCGTCGTGAAATCCCTCCGCGGGAACTCCAACTCCAACTCCAACTTTCGATGTGTGTTTCATCGTTATTTGCCGAGAGCGAGGTGTATCCTTTTTTAATACGTCGTGACCCCTCCGGGAGGTAAACCGGAGGTTACGATTGAGTTGTCCTCGTCAAAGCTCGCATTTCTTTGCTCGATGTTTTGTTTTAAACATGCTCGTAAAGTCGCACTTATCTTGCATTATTGTGCATGCCATTCACATTGTTATGAATATCGCTTGCATTGTTGTGCATGTTTCACCGGTATTGTTATACCTCCATGCTTAACTTGCGTTGTCACGCACGTTTCTCCTCGCATTGCGATGCACTTTTCCATCGGCACCATGTTTGTCTGCGTTCGATATAGCATTGAACATATGTTGTTAACTATGTTATGCTTGTTAAGTTTCTCTCTTTTGCAGGCACAATATTGTATGTATAGTTCATTTGAAGCTAGTGCGACCAGACGAGCCGCACAGGTATTGTATCTTCTCTGTGTGAGACGTAGCGAGAATTGAATAATTCTCCGCATTCTTGCTGCATAAAATGTAGTTGTTGCTATGCATTCTTGCTTAAAACTGTTGCATTTATTGTGAATATTTGCCTCATTACAGCTTGCTGCTTTGCATGATCATGAGTTATGTCCGGCTTTGGTTCATTTTGTTTTGCATTTTGCCTCTGCCTAAGGGCACACCTGCAGGCACGCCTGCGGGCACAACTCTTTGTTTATCTCGCATATTTGTCTAAGTCTTCGGCCTTGTCAAAAATGGGTCGTCTCTGGGCTTTGACATTCACTCCCATCAATTATGACTTCCGAGTTCTGTCAAAGAGGGGCAACTGTAGACACCCCATTTTGACCGACCTTAAGACTCAGACGTCACCGATTGAGTGCTCGATGATGATACATGTTGTGCTCGTTCTGAGGCCACAGAGTCTCGGCTAAGAGCCTTGCCTCCGGACTTCGGGACTCTTTTGTGCTTTGCCTCGGTTCACGAACCAGGTCCTGTTTTCTCTGTTTTCTCTTCCCCGAAGGGAGGGAGAGGTCTTGTAGACCATCTCTTAGTGGCCGTAGGCTACGTTTTGTGGTCGTAGACCACTGTTCCCGTTTGGAGACCAGTTTCCGGTTTTCGGAGCCGTCGACCGTGTGCCTCAGTTCGGGACTGCTTAACTTTCTCCGTTTGCTCCGATTTTTGCCACACACCTTGTTCCGCTCCCCTGAGGGACACTGTGGCCCAGGGGACCATCTTCGTGGTCACACGCCAGTTCCGGTGCTTAATAGTCAGTTTTTGGGGCCCCCGGCTACGCGTTTTGGCCCCCGAACCTTCGTTTTGCATCAATGTGGGTTCATTTTTGGCATGGACCCTATTTTCATTGTTAGGAAGGTGGTATTATGGTGGGAGAACACCTTTTGTTCTTGGAGACCACCTTTCCCCGATCGGCCGGTTTTTCTTGGCAGGTAAGTGGTCTCCCTCACTTTTGGGCCAAAGTTTCTGGTCTTCCATACCACCATTGTGTTGCATTCATCTGGGAGGCCACCAATCTAGTATGGCCGACCACCTTTTGTTCTTGAACCCTTTGACCCCTTGGTCTCCCTCACTTTTGGGCCATAATTTCTGGTCTCCCATACCACCATTGTGTTACATTCATCTGGGAGGCCACCAATCTGGTATGGCCGACCACCTTTTCAACCTGACCCTTTTGACCCCTGATCGATCGACCAGGGCAAGTGGTCGGCCGACCACTTGAACTGGTCGGCCAGCCATCTCCTTTTTTGTCTCCCTGAGTGCAATACAACTGTGCCAGCTGGGAGGCATTTTCCCCATCCTCCAAGATTAACCCTTTTGTTTTGCCTTCTTAAGGAAGATTTGGTCCCTTTTACTTAGCTTTTAAGAGAAGCTTGACCCTTTTGGTTTAGCTTCTTTTAGAAGCTTGGTCCTTTTGCTTGAGGCTTCTTCAAGAAGCCTTGGACCTCTTCTCCTATAAGAGAGGCCCTCCTCTTCATTTTGAAGGGTTGGAAAATTTGGCTAAGGAATTGCATACACCTCTCTCTATCTCTCTACATCCAAGCTTCAAAACTCCGTAGTTCTTGGCCATTTGAACTACACCTCCAAGCACAACACCTCCACTACCACTCTAAGCACCTTGGAGATAATTTTTAGAGGTTGAAGGCTTGCTACATTGGTCCAGAACCTGCTGGTTCTCTTCTCTACAAGGGTAACTCTCTATTTCCCTCTTTATAGCATTATTTTGCTTCATATCTTAGCTCCATTTGCAAGCATTTTTGAGCTTTGACACAAACTGAAAAGAGTCTTATTTTGAGTCCCTCTTTAAGTTTGTTTGAGGACATTTTTTGGTTAGAGGTCATCTACCCCCTTGTATGCTCCATCCCTCTTTTAAGGCGTATTTTACTTCATATCTTAGCCTTACTTGCAAGAATTTTCGAGCCTTGGCATAAACTAGAAAAAGCCTTATTTTGAGCTCCTCTTGAAGATTGTTTAAGGTCATTTTTCTGTTGGGGGTCATCTATCCCCTTGCATGCTTGTTTGCATCTTGTTTTGAGCCTTGCATCTAGGCCTTGGTTTTGTGCTTTGTTTAGCCTTCTAGCCACTAAAATCCAGTGGATTTTCAATGGCTAGTGTACTATTTTGAGAGCCAAAATCAGAGGGGGGTTGACCCCCTCTCTCCTTGCCCTGTTTGTTGGCCCTTTTGGCCTTACAAAGGAGCTCCATTTTGCATGTTTTGAAACCATGTTTCAGGCCCTATTTGGTGTGTTTTAAGGTCTGCATAGGCTCTATCCAGAGCCCATTTTTCCATATAAAGTGTCTATTATGCATGTGTAGAGCAATCCTATTCAAGGCCATTCAAAGGGGCTTTTACTTGCATGCTTCCTAGCTTCATTTTAGGCCATTTTTGATGAGTTTTAGGACCCTCATAACCTCTTTCCGGAGGTGGTTTTTCCATTTTGTATGTCTATCTTGTATGTGTAGAACAACCCCTTGCATGGCCCTCCAAATGAGCACATCATTCTTGCATGCATTGGCTGAGTTTCAGTGGGTTTTGGGCATTATTTGCCATGGCATACTTCTATTTTTGGCTGGTTTGGTGAGCTCTCATATGCTTCATATAGCTGTAGTGCAAATCATGGTTCACTAGCTTTTTTTGCATGCTTTGTTGACCCTTGATTTTAGCACTTTTTGGCCTTGTCTTGAACAGATTTTGTGCGTATTTTGGACTGCCCTAGCTCCATTTTTGGGTCTTATGGTTGAATGATGCTTGTTTTGTATGCTTGTAGTTCAATACACTTGCCTAGCTTTGAGATTTGAGGTCTATTGCATGCATATACTGAGGTGTTTTCATGCTTTGGAGTCATTTTGCATCATATTTCAAAGCCCATTTGAATGCCATATCCTCATGTTTTATACTCTTTAAATGCATTTGAGAGTCGGGCTTGTATGCCTCATTTACCGACCATTGAATGAGCTCCATTTCTTTGCATTCTGAGCCATCATTTTAGGCCATTTCCCCACTATTTCAGACCTGCCTAGGGTCCATTTGGGGTTGTTTTTGCCATTCGTGCATTGCTTTGTGTACCTTTAGTGTAACACACTTCACTAGTTTTGATATTCGGGCCATCTAGCTTGCATTGTGTGACATATTTTCATGATTCGGGACCATTGTGCATCATGTTTCAGAGCTGGAAATTGCATGTTCGTAGGCCATCTTTCATCCCTTGCTATGCTTTGGTAGAGTTGCATTTGCTACCTTAGGTTCGGTCCTTTGCATTCGTGCATGTTTGCATGTATCTCGGTTCTCTTATTTCCATCATGTGGCCACTGATGTGAGTGTGGCTGAGGTCCACTCATATTGGCGTAAGTCCATCGTGTATTGTGTATGCCATTTTAGTCCATAGCATTGCGTATGTTAGGTTGCATGTTAGTCGCATTGTGTATGCCATCTCATTGCATTGTGTTTGGGATAGGAGTTAGCCCAAACACGGGAAGCGAGGGACGTTTCGTACCCGAAGTGACGGAATGTGTCTCAATTCCTGATCACCGACACTCCGCATTATCCATGATGGAGTCTAGGCCTTGTTGTGTTGTCATGTGCATTCATTTCACATCGAGTCGTGCAATTCGACTCCTCGGCCATCATGTATCGAGATGAGTGATTGGTGGCACGAGGATCGAGGTGTGCATACATATGTGAAAATACTTTGCCATGCCCCTTTCTTGCTCTTTCTTGCAGCAAATCATAAATCAGTAACTTTCTAGAGCTTTGCACAACATTCCGGGACTAATTGCAAACAGAGGCAAATCGGAGCATCGCGAGGAATTTTCCGACGAGGCAACTCGAGCATGCATGCATTTTTCATCATTCGGAACAAGAGCTGAGGCAGTCCATTTTTATAGCTTGCATGCTAGTTTATTCGCTTTCCTAGTTAATTTGTTAATTAATTAGGGTCTTGTAATATTTAATTAGCTAGAGTGGTTAATTATTTATTCGGACCCTCAGAGCGAGGGCACAATTGTAATAAGTGTGCGTGTGTGTGATGTATATCTTCCAACCCCACGTCTTTCTCCCTTTTATTTATCAGCTTATGATGGTTAGATTAGGGCATGTTTCAATTAGCATACTTATGCTCGCATGTTTGCATCCATTCATCTGTCTTGCATGCACCGGGCTCGGTGCATCATACCAACTGCATCGTATTTCAATTTCAAGTTGAATACGTGTTAGCTGTAGCATCTCATATGCCATTCTTAGAATAGCCGAGCCTATTATAGTTGCATTTTTTGCATGTGTTGCATTAGGCATCTCAGCATAGTTAGGATTCATGCATGTTTTCTAATTAGCTTCTCTCTTTGGCTTGGAGTACTCCGTAAGTGTTTATGCTTTAGCATCCTTGCATGCAGGTGAGTGACTATCATGATAGCATGCTTACCATGAGGCTATGTGCTTATGTGATATAACTGCCTGAATGCCTGTGGGTGAAGGTTGGATTATCTGAATTGAAATAATTCATTGACTGTGTGTTTTAAGCCCACTAGATAGTGGCAAATCATCGTGTTTTCTAAAGCCCACCTGAGGGTGGCAAACCCACATTTTAGCCTACTTGCGAGTAGCAAACCGTTTTTCAAAGTAAACATGAGATGTTTCGTTCCAATTCAGGCGACCCAGTCTATATTTGTATGCTGTGTGTATCATATAGTAAATCTAGGCTAATAACCAGAATAAGAGCACATAATGTTTTCAAAACTAGATATCATGGTTAGTAGAGGCCGATCTTTGCTCGGGCGAGCGGGGGTGCTCGCGAACTGACCTTCCCCAATCGTACCCAAGTTCCCGAGCCGAAGCAACTTTGGTGATGACGGACACGTGGCCTTAGGCAACGAGTCAGGGTTTCCTAAATTTTTCAAAATAAAATATTTAGGTGGCGACTCTGTATCGGGCAAAGCAGTCCATGTTTGACACTTCTTTCAAAAAATCTGTTTTCAAAAATGATTTGTCGGATTTCGACTCTTTGATGATTCATCGGTCTTGCATTGCCCTCTGTGAGATTAGATACAGGACCGTGACTTTGAGTCCTAAACTGTAGTGATCCCAAATGAACAAAACGGGATCTCCTCCCGGGACGTTCGGGGACGTCTGCAGTTGGTGATTTTGATTTTGTTGTGATGTTGTTATTACTTTGTTGTTGTTGTTGTTATTGAATTTGTATTTTGATCATGATATTGAAAGCTTTGAGATATGTATATGTAAAGAATTTTAGATTTTTCTTTTTTTTTGGTTACAAAATTGTCTTGATTGAACACAGGTGCTGGTTTGTTATTTTATACAGTGATAATTTTATCACTGAGTATTTTGGGGGTGTTGTTGGATTAACTTTTTCAACATTGATAAATTTATTAGTGAGTATGGGAATAGGAGATGAAAAGGTTGCATAATGTAATGGTAAGATTCAAATCGAGTTACGATGTCTAATAAGTGTAAGCCTTATTCACTCCTCTTGGTCTTTGGTGGTATTAACTATTAAAGTTATCAGTGTTGGTTTTTGGATGTGCTTGAGTTGGTTGATAATTTTATCACTGTATTTGATTTTGTTTTAGGGTGTTTGAGTTGTTTGCTGAAATATAATTGTTGTTTATAGTGATGAAGAATTGTTTGTTTCTTATGTGCAAGTTTAAAGGTGTGACATTGGTTATCAAGTATACTGATGGATTTAATTTCAATGATTTAGTATATAAATTGTGTGCAAAGTGGAGTGAGTTAGTTGGTAGTTCTTTGAATATATCATATTCAATGCCTGGGCATTCTTGTTGTGGTCTACAAAGTGAAGAGGATTTGGAGGTTATGGTTGGACTTGCACTTTCTTGTGATATTCATCGTATTGATGTTTTTGTAAAGTGTTGTTCTATGGGTGAAGGTTATATGATTTGTGATGGTGAAGCTAGTAGTAGTAGTAGTAGTAGTGTTGTTTGTGAAACTGATTTTTTGCCTTCATTTTATTCAAATCAACGGAAACCTTTGCTCTCCGATGGGTGGGTTAATTGTATGAAAGGATTGGGACAAAGGTTTGCTCAAGGAGTTGTTGAATTTCGAGATGCGTTGTCAAAGTATTCTATTCATTCCGGTTTTGATTTTGATTTTGTTAAGAATGATAAGGATCGTGTCACTGTTCATTGTAAGAGAAGGGCTGATTTGGGATGTTTATGGAGCGTGCATGCTAGAGTGGAAAATTATAGTAAAGCTTTTGTTATTAAACAATTTGATGATGTTCATACTTGTGGATCTTTTTTTCGTATAGTTAAACATGCTAGGATGACTTCAAGTATGATTGGTGGGCTAATTTCGAGTGATATTCGTAATAAGACTTTGACATCGGTTAATGAGGTGGTTTGTGATTTCAAGGACTATTATGGAACAGAAGTTTCTTATCGGCGAGTTTGGATGGGTGTTGAAAAAGCAAGGGGTCTTGTTTTTGGTGACTATTTATCATCATTTGACGATCTTCGTTGGTATGTTGATGCCGCTGATGATTGTAATCCGGGGAGTGTTTTTTATGTGGAATTTGATGTTGATAGTAAAGGAAGACATTTCAAATGCTTGTTTTTTGCTTTTGAGGCATGTATTCATGGTTTCAAGTATTGTCGGCCTGTGTTAATACTTGATGGAACTTTCTTGAAAGGAAGACACAAAAGTTGTTTATTAGTTGCTACGGCAAAAGACGATAACCAAGGTATATTCTATGTCTATTTGTTATTATTATTAAAATAGTGATAGTCTATCATTTTTGTTACTGGAGAGTGTTGATTATTGAGTATTATTGATAACGTGTATATATATTTTGTTTGTAGGTTTATATCCGTTATGTTTTGCCATTGTTGATAGTGAAAGTTATGATAGTTGGCATTGGTTCCTGTCAAAGTTATTTGTTATTTTGACTCTGGGAAGGGATATTGCGTTTGTTATTGATCGGGATGGAAGTTTGCTGAAAGCTTTCGCTGAGGTCTTTCCGTTTTCTTCTCATTCTTTCTGTCTAATGCATTTGAAGACAAACTTGAAGACTTATTTGTCAGTGAAGAGTCGTGAATCTAAAGAGTATTTGCTTACTCTTTTTAGTAGATGTGCATATGCTCCTACTATTGAGTTGTTTAATGAGCTATTTGAAGAATTTAAGGGTCGTTGTGGTCGTAGTGTTGAGAAGTTTCTTAAGGATTTGCCTAATGAGTGTTGGTGTAACGCTTATTTCAAGGCAAGAGGTATGGTGAAATATGCACAAATGCTGCAGAATCTTTAGATTCATGGATTAGGGATGAACGACATTTGTTTTCAACTAGTCTTGTTGATGCTATACAGGTGAAACTAATGGAGCAATTTTCAAGAAGGAGAGAAGTTAGGAATAAGTGGAATCGTATTGTTTGTCCTTTCACAGAGAAAAAGTTGGAAGAAGCTTTTAATGATACAAAATCATGGATAGTTAAGAAATGTAGCGATGACGTTTGTAACGCCCCGAAAATTGGACATGATATATCTATTTATGCAACAAAACCCACCTAATAGACAAACACACACACACACACACACACACACACACACACACACACACACATATATATATATATATATATAGCTAACTAATCCATATGCCCATTTCCATTAAATCCCAAATGCCAAATACATATTGTTCACATCTCAGTGCCCCAGTTCTAATCCCAAACAGGCAATTTATAACAAGTATGAAATGGAAGCCAAACAAATAATAAGTGCCCTACAGGCTTACAAATTTATCCAAGAACATTCTTGGTTACACAAAATGGAGTTTCAACTTAACACAAATACAGCCCTGGGCTTACAAAACAGAGTCATGCAAAATGAGAGCATTGTACTCCCAACACACATACTTCCACGCCCCTAGTTGGATGGAATCACCACATCTTTTCCTGCACAAAAATCCTGTAGGGTGAGCATAAAGCCCAGTAGAAAATTCTTAACAAAGTATATACATTTTATACAAGTCTCAAGAGATGAAATGCACATGCCATGCTATGCCCTTTTTGAAGATAAATTACATTTTTATCTTTTGAAAATCGTCATGCTCAATGATGTCATGCAATTTCAATTGTTCAAAACTTAACAATTTATTTCAAGGGCGGTAAATACGTCTCTAGTAATCCCCAGGCTGGTGTTTGCAAGTAGACTATACGAGTACTACCAAATTGTCCTTTTTACCGGTATTAACCAGAAGGCTCGACACCTATCCGTGCAGATTTTTTGGTCTTTCACCCCGGACCCGTAGACCAACTTATTCAATATCATCTACACCACTTATCAAGACTTACCAACATATTTACCCCAAAACCATTTCATGAAAACTTATTTCTCAACATTCTTTTCTCAATGCAAGTTTTCAAATCAAATTTCAAAGTTTTTCATTATCAAATGAAGTGATATGCCAATGCAATAATTAATGATACAATCCAATATTTCTTCCACTTTCAATACTCCCACACAATATTCCCATTGTGATCAAAATTCTCATTTCTCACTTCAATGCAATTTCACAAGATGAATAAATACTTTTATTTCAATTCATCTAAGGGATAACACAATTTCCTCTTCTCAAGTATTCTCAACAATTTAGTCATTTCAGGACTATATCAACATTCTGAATAACCATTTCTAAAATGAACAACAATTCTCATAATCCACAAAATTAATCATTTATACAAATATAAATAAGAAATTTTCTAAACATCATTTATTTTGGCACACAAAAATAAATATAACAATATTACCCATGGATTTTCAATCTTTTTTTAAAATCCCCAATTTCTAGGTTTTCTCACCAAACTACACAGCTCAAATCTTTTGAAAGAAAACTCTCGAAAATCATCTTTTCTTCAATCAACAAAGATCAAAACCCATAAGATTATTTTAAAAGAACAAGAGATAAACCCACTTTCAAAAATCGCTCAACTTCTTAAATAAAAATAATTTTTTTGAAGCTATCAAAGGATGATTTCGAAAACCATCTAGATCTTGCAAAAATATATATATATATATATATATAACTCAAAGAAAATCCGTACCTCAAGTTTTGAAGAAGAAATGAGATCAAACCGCCAAAATCAACAGTGTCGAAACTCGATCTTCACCGCACAGATTGAAGCCCTCGAGGTGATGACCAACTTTGGTGAAGAACTTAGGCTTAAGTCGCAATGGATTTGGAGAAATCAAAGAGAAAAGGTGACTTCTAGAGAGAGAAGCTCTAGATCAGGATTTTGGAGAGTTTTAGAGAGAGAGGGGCCTGCAAGAAGTGATATGAAACCCTAATTTTATGGACTGATATAACAAGGTCCGCTCAAGTGTGGAAAGCCCCGCTCGAGCATCAAAGACACTTTCCTGTAAGCAATTTCGAATGCATTTTACATTTTTTCTTTCGGCGAGCTGACTGGGCATTTCATGCACGAGCGGACCATGTTATATCAGTCAGTAAAATTAGGGTTTCATATCACTTCTTGCAGCCCCCTCTCTCTCTAAAACTCTCAAAAATCCTAATCTAGAGCTTCTCTCTCTAGAAATCATCTTCTCTCTTTGATTTCTCCAAATCCATTGGGATTTTTGCCATAGTTCCTTCATCAATGTTGTATAACTTCTCAAGGACTTCGTTGCATGCGATGGAGATAGAGTTTCGACACCGTAAATTTTGGGGGTTTCAGCTCTTTTCTTCTTCAAACTTGAGGTAGGGATTTTCTTTGAGTTATATATATTTTTGCAGGATCTAGATGATTTTCGAAATCACCCTTTGATTAGTTTTGAAAATTGATTTTCGATGCAAGAAGATGAGTGATGTTGAAAGTTGGTTTACTTCCCTTTTTCTTCTAAAAATAGAAATTTATGGTTTTGAACTATATTGGTTGATGAAAGTTGTTTTTGGGGAGATCCCTTCAAGTACCTTGGAGATGGTTGGTTTTGATGAGAAAACCTAGAAGTTTGAGTTTGAAAAAGATGTTGAGATTTTATAAATAAAATAGCCATATTTTTGTTGGAGATTAAAATGAAGGAATGTTTTGGAAAAGCTTGATTTGTATTTATACAAATGACGAGTTTCATGAAATATGAAGAGTTTGATTTGTGAAGTTATTATTCAGAATGTTGTTGTAGTCTTGAAATGACTAAATTATTGAAAATGCCCTAAATGTGGAAACTATGTTATTTCTTGGATGGATTGGAAATCTAAGTTTATATATTCATCTTGTGATATTATTGTTTTGAAAAGAGAAATGGGAGAATTGTTCACAATGGAATTATTGTGCGGAAGTATTGAAAATGGAAGAAATGTTATACTGCATTTAATCATTTCATAGGCATATCAATTCATTTATTATGTTGAGCTTTGAACGTTGATTTGAAAACCTTGCATTGAGAAAAAAATGTTGAAAACAGGTTTTCATGAAATGATTTTGGGGTAAGTACGATGGTAAGTCTTGAAAGGTGTATAGATGAAATTGATAAGTTGGCCTAAGTGTCCGAGGTGAAAGACCGAAAACCTACACAGATAGGTGTCGAGCCTTCCGGTTAATATCGGTAAAAATGACAAATTGGTAATACTTGTATAGACTACTTGCAGACACGTACCTAGAGATTACCAGAGCCATATTTACCGCCCTTGAAATAAATTGTTAAGTTTTGAGCTATTGAAATTACATAACATCATTGAGCATGATGGTTTTCAAAAGATAAAGATGTGAATTACTTTTAAAAATGGCATAGCATGACATGTACATTTCATCTCTTGAGACTTGTATAAAATGTATATACTTTGTTAAGAATTTCCTACTGGGCTTTATGCTCACCCTACGGGATTTTTGTACAGGAAAAGATGTGGTGATTCCACCCAACTAGGGGCATGGAAGTGTGTGTGTTGGGAGTACAATGCTCTCATTTTGTGTGACTCTGTTTTGTAAGCCAAGGGTTGTATTTGTGTGGGTTTGAAAAACCGTTTTGTGTAACCGGGCTTAGGCCTTGGAAACTTGTAAACCCTTGAGGGTATCTATTTGTTTGTTTTATTTTGTTTTGAACTGAATGTATTATCGCATGAGAACTATTTGTATCATGTAATGCAAGTATGGGAATTTATTTCGGTTTTCCTTTAAAGAGCCATGATTGTTGTATTATCATTTGGGCTAAAAATTTGGGGCGTTACACAAACCTGGCTGAAATTGATTACGACAGCGACGAAAGAGAGTTCTCTAGTCTTCTTGGGCTAAATGTGTAAAGTAAGTTGATCATCCTTTATTATAAATATATATATAAATTTCATAATATTTACAAGAAAATTTTATAATAAACATGTTAAAAAATAAAAAAATAAAAGCGTATCATATGTCCAGTTATGATTTATCGGCTAAATATAATAAGTTGATCTTCCTTTATACCAAAAAAAGGCAAATTGCGGTGGTGATCTCTATATTCTACTTCTTGTGTCATTTTGGTTTCTACACTATCAATTAGCTCAATTTTAACTCCTAATTTTAGATTTTATTAATTTGGTCCAATTAATAATATTGTTAGCCTTTTTAAGGACAATTATCACTAAATTGATTGAGGTTACCTAACTGAGTTGAATAAGTTTACAATTTAACCTTAAAAATACGGCACGTAACACTTATATGCACATTTCTCATTAAAAAATGCTAAGAGTTGTAATCAATTAAATGAAATTGAGATAAAATCATAAATTTGTGATCAAAATCGAGCCAATTGAAAGTATAAAAACTAAAATAATACAAGGGGTAAAGTATAGAGACTACCGTGGTAATTTTCCCAAAATATATATAGGGTAATGCTATCATATACAAGTTACGTTATTTGTGAGTTTGATTATCATAAATGATATAACTCAATACTATGGGAATTGTAACCCCCCCCCCTCCCCAAAAAAAAGAAAACAAAAAACAAAACAAAACAAAAACAAAATTGCGTTACAACCAAACATCACATGAAGTATACCAAACAACTCTTAAATCATAACCGAAATAATTTCATAACAAATATCACAATTTATCATAACTGACAACACAACATGTCATAATCAAAGACAGAAAAGTATAAACCAAAGAATAGAGTTTCGCTATTATATATATGCTTACATATTTCATAATATTTATAAGGGAATTCTATATAACACTTCAAAAAATGACGTATTATATGCCTTACTTTTTGTGGTCATTAGTTATGACTCATTTAGTTGTAATTAACTACTGATGTTATTTTGGGTATAATCGAAGAAATCTTTGATAATACCTCAAGTGATATTTGATTATGATGCATTTTGGTGTTGATTATAACTTGTTGTAATATTGGCTATAATTTAATTATGACTTATTGTAATTGTTATTTTGGTTTTACTGAAAAATTTATTGGTTATATCTAAATGATATTTAATTATGATTTATTGCGGTCTTTCTGCTTATGACTGAAAGTTGTATTAAAATCACAAAAAATATGGTTACTTGAAAATAAGAGTGCGTTTTGTAGAAGCTCCTTTTATTTGGCATGTTTGGTGTAGTTGGTAAGCTAAAAGTTGATAACAAAAACATAAATTTAAAAAAAAAAAAAAACCCCTCCACCATGTCCTAAATAGTCTTCTTATGCTTTTAGTTTATTTAAATTATTTCGGTTATGTAATATATAAATAAAAGGTTCACTAAACAATCTAACACATTTAATATATATATATATATATATAATATTGCTGAACTCTTGGCACTAACAACTTTTTAATATATATATATATATATATATCTAGACAGGCAATTGGTATTGGCAGGCTGCAAACTTTTTTCATATTAGGACACTCTTTGCTGCCTTGGTGCAACTTGAGTTTAGGTTTAACTCTCTTACTGTGGGCTATGTTAAAAAAATCATGAATTTGTGGATGGATTGTGGATTCAAATAAAAAGAAAATGAAAAAGATAAGAAGAAAATGAAGTAAAATGCACTAAATTTATTTAATCTATTATTTTTCTCTTGACAAATATGCTATAAAGAAATTTAATCATTTTCAAACGAAGGTGAGGAAAAGAAAAAAAAAAGGTGAAAAAAAGGTGAAAAAAAGTGAAAAAACAAAACAAAACACATTACACAATGTTAGGATTAAGGCACACTAGAAATCAATCACACACACAGAAAAATGAGACAAGAGATTTACGTGGTTCAACAATTACCTGCGTCCACGAGGAGAGATTTCAATATAAAATTTCCCGGAGGGAGTTTATAATACTCACACCTCACTCTCTCTATAGCACTCTCACTCACTTAGATTACACAAACACATAGTTTTTCTTCTCTTCCTCTCAACATCTATATATACACGGGAAGAGGGAAACAAAGTCAAGGAAGAAGACTTATTGAGCTAGCTGCCACCTGTCATCTTCCACCTACCATTTTCCCTCTGTAGACACCCCATTTTTGACCGACCTTAAGACTCAGACGTCGCCGATTGAGCGCTTGGTGATGTTGCATAATGTGCTTGTTCAGAAGTTACAGAGTTGCGGTCGTGAGCCCTGCCTCCGGACTTCCGAACCCTCTTCTGTTCCTTGTCTCGGTTTGCGAACCAGACTCGGTTTTCTTTGTTTCCTTTCCTGAGGGAAGAGAGAGGTCCCGTAGACCAACTCTCAATGTCCGTAGGCTGCATTTGGTGGCCGTAGGCCATTTTTCCCATTTCGGAGTCCGGTTCCCGATTTTCGGAGCCGTCAGGCCGTGTGCCTCGGTTCGGGACCGCTTAACCATCTCCTTTTGCTCCGGTTTTTGGCATACTTCCTGTTTACTCCCTTTTGAGGGACACTGGGGTCTGAGAAACCCACTTCGTGGCCGAACGCCACTTTCGGTGCTTAACAGCCCATTTTTGGGACCCCGAACTGCGTGTTTTGGCCCCGGAACTTTCATTTTGCAACGATTTTCGTTCATTTTTGGAAGGTACCTCTGTTTTATCATCGGGGAGGTCACTGAATGGTGGGAGGCCAGCAATTGTTGCAGCAACCAGTTATACATCCTCCGACGCCCTCCGGCGCCCGTTTTTCGCACTTCCGGGCTAATGTTGAACCCCTTGGACCCTTTTTCTTGAACTTTGAACCACATATTTGTGATGTACACACTTGGGAGGACCCTAAAAAGTGGTGGCCGGCCAGTAATTCCACTTGACCCTTTTGACCCCCTCCTTCCGGGCTAATGTTGAACCCCTTAGGCCCACTTTCTCGAACTTTGAACCACATATTTGTGATGTACACACTTGGGAGGACCCTAAAAGTTGGTGGCCGGCCAGTAATTCCACTTGACCCTTTTGACCCCCTCTTTCCGAGCTAATGTTGAACCCCTTGGACCCACTTTCTTGGACTCTTAACCACATGGTCGTGTTGTACACACTTAGGAGAACACTAAAAGTTGGTGGCCGGCCAGAAAATATGATTGAACCTTTTGACCCCTAGCCGGCCGGCTAGGGGGTGTGGCCGGCCGGCCACCTGCAGCAAAAGTAACAGGCCGGCCGTATTCTGGGCACTGTACACTTTACAGCTGTGGAGCTGTTTCCCCCAGAAAAGATCTTTATCTGGGGGATATTTCGTGGGGGAAAGTTACTCTCCTTTTCCCCCACCTTTACACCCCCTTGTTGGCCTATATAGCAAGCAAGCCTTGTAGTAAATTGGGGTTAGAAAACTTTACCTTCAAGCTTCCATACAAGACTCCATCTCCATACCTCTCATTTCCTTGAAAAACCTTAAGTCCCTAAGCACTATTTCTTCTACACCACCAAGCTCTACCACCACCACCTCATTTCCAGCAACAAAGAAAGTTTCTCAAAGGCAAAAGGAGCTGCAAATTGATCCAAAAAGCAACAAAAGCCTTAGTCTTCAAGGGTGAGTAACCTTTCTCTTTTTTGACCCTTTTTCTTGATCCATTTTTAAGCCTTACATGCTTTTTGTTTCAAGCTCCGGCCCTAACTGAAAGGGGGCCTATTTTGAGCTCATTTTCACTTTTCATTAAGGGCTCAACCCTGTTTGAGCCCTCCATGATACACTTGCTTCATTGATCCTTTTATATGTCATAATCTTGCATGCTATTTTTGGCCCATGAGTAATCTGTTTTTGAGCATGAGGTAATATGTGAATGTCCTTATTTTGGGCCCTTCTTCAACATTGTTGAAGGGCCCTTCACCATTTGGTGCCTCCATGTGTCACTTGTAGTTATATCCCTTATTTGGCCCCATTTTTGCATAAATTGGCAGCCCTCTTTGCTTCTGCTTTTGGACCTTGGTCCGAACTGAAAGTGGCCTTATTTTGGCCTATAATTCATGTTTCATTCACACTTTTTTTCTGTTTGGTGAATATTTTGCATACTTCATGTTATAGCCATTTTTGAAGCCTCATTTTGCATTGCATTTTTAGCATGTTTGTATACTGATTTTGAGGCTTCCATATACTGTAAATATTCATATTTTTGGTTCCTCTTCGGTGTTGTAGAAGGAAATTTTTCAGTTTGGGTTTTGCTTATATCACTTGCTTCATTACCCCTCTTTTGGCCCCTATTCTTGCATGCCATTTTTACCATACCTATGCTTGCTGTTTGGCCATGTTTATAACTGTGAAAGTGCCTTTTTTGAGACTGTCTAGCTTCTGTATAGCATGTTTAGCATAGCTATAGGCCATTTCGGGTGCCTAAATTCACATTTCGGGACAATTTCATGCATTTCGTGTCATTTCGCCTCATTTCGGGACTGTTTTCCCCCATATTTTAGTGCTGAAATTCCATTAGAATGATTGCTATCCATTTCATGTCCTTTCATCACATTTTATCATCGCCTCGGTTTGCGTGTCCGTGTGCACGCATTTCGAGGCACTCCATTTTTATCAACCGGCATCCGATGTGAGTGTGGCTGAGGCTCACTCATGTTGGTATAAGCCCATTTGTCATTTCCATGTCATTTCATCACATTTTATCAATGCCTCGGTTTGCGTGCCCGTGTGCACGCATTTCGGGGCACTCGATTTTTATCAACCGGCATCCTATGTGAGTGTGGCTGAGGCTCACTCATGTTGGTATAAGCCCATTTGTCATTTCCATGTCATTTCATCACATTTTATCATCGCCTCGGTTTGCGTGCCCGTGTGCACGCATTTCGAGGCACACCATTTTTATCAACCGGCATCCTATGTGAGTGTGGCTGAGGCTCACTCATGTTGCTATAAGCCCATTTGTCATTTCCATGTCATTTCATCACATTTTATCATCGCCTTGGTTTGCGTGCCCGTGTGCACGCATTTCGAGGCACTCCATTTTTATCAACCGGCATCCTATGTGAGTGTGGCTGAGGCTCACTCATGTTGGTATAAGCCCATTTGTCATTTCCATGTCATTTCATCTCATTTTATCATCGCCTCGGTTTGCGTGCCCGTGTGCACGCATTTCGAGGCACCTCTTTTTTCATCCGCCGGCATCCGATGTGAGTGTGGCTGAGGCTCACTCATGTTGGTATAAGCCCATTTGTCATTTCCATGTCATTTCATCACATTTTGTCACCGCCTCGGTTTGTGTGCCCGTGTGTACGCATTTCGAGGCACCTCATTTTCATCAACCGACTTCTTATGTGAGTGTGGCTGAGGCTCACTCATGTTGGTATAAGCCCATATCATGTTATCATGTCATTTGCATTGCGTATGTCATTGCCTCGGTTTGCGTGCCCGTGTGCACGCAATTCAAGGCACCTCATTTTCATCCGCCGGCATCCGATGTGAGTGTGGCTGAGGCTCACTCATGTTGGTATAAGCCCATATCATGTTATTATGTCACTGCCTCGGTTTGCGTGCCCGTGTGCACGCATTTCGAGGCACTTCATTTTCATCAACCAGCTTCTTATGTGAGTGTGGCTGAGGCTCTCTCATGTTAGTATAAGTCCATGTTCCATTTTCTATACCATTTTAGTCACTTGCATTGCATTCTGTCATTTTCTCGATTTGCGTGCTCGTGTGCACGCACTTCGAGGCATCTCATGTCCATAGCATTATGTATGTTAGGATTGTATCTTAGTTGCATTTCATGCATATCATGCATATTGCATCGTGTCCGGAATAGGAGTTAGCCCGGGCACGGGAAACGAGGTACATTTCGTACTCCGAGTGACGGAATATGTCTCAATTCCCCAGTCACCGACACTCCGGATTATTCATGATGGAGTTAGGTTTTAGCTGTAGTTTCATGTGCATTCATCCTATACTGAGTTGTGCATTTCGACTCCTCGGCCATCATGCCTCGGTATACGTGATTGGTGGCACAAGGATCGAGACGTGCATATATCTGTGCAAATACATTGCTATGCCCCTTTCCTGCTCTCTGTTGCAGCAAAACAAAGAACCAGCAACTTTTCGAGGCTTGGCACGCATTTCAAGAACAGGTGTAAACAGAGGCTAATCGGGGCATTCCGGTGGATTTTCGCGCAAGACAATCCGGACATGCATCATCCATCAGAAGCAAGGCAGTCCCTGGCTTGCATGCCAGTTTTATTTGCTTTCTTAGTTAATTCATTAATTAATTAGGATTTTGTAACATTCCGGACTGTACTATTCTTTTATTCGGGACTGTAATATTCGGACTGTATTATTTATTCGGACCCTCTGCGCGAGGGCATAATTGTAATAAGTGTGGGTGAGTGTGATGTATGTCTTCCAACCCCACGTCTTTCTCCCTTTATTTATCCGCTTATGATGGTTAGATTAGGGCATATTTCAATTAGCATACAGTACGATAATATGTTCGCATTCATTCATCTGTTTTGCACGCACCGGGCTCGGCGCATCATACTAACTGCATAGTATTTTAATTTCAAAGTTGAATACGTGTTAGTTGTAGCATCTCATATGCCATGTTTAGAATAGCCGAGCCTGCTATAGTTGCATCTTTGCATGTGTTGCATTAGGCATTTCTGTATAATTAGGATCATGCATGATTTCTAATACAGTTTTTGTTTTGGCTCGGAGTACCCGGTGAGTTTTATGCTTTAGCATCCTTGCATGCGTGTGAGTGACTGCCATGAATAGCATGCTTACCATGAGGCTAATTGCTTATGTGATATAACTGCCTGAATGCCTGTGGGTGAAGGTTGGATTATCTGAATTGGAATAAATCATCAAATGTTCCAAAGCCTACCTGCGGGTAGCAAAACCTCTTTCAAAAACAAACATAAAATGTTTTGTTCCAATTCGGGCGATCCAGTCTATACTTGTATGCTGTGAGCATCACATAGTAACCTAGGCTAATAACTGGAATAAGAACTCACAATGTCTTCAAAAATTGATATCATGGTTAGTAGAGGCCGGTCTATGACCGGGCGAGCGGGGGTGCTCACGAAGTGACCTTCCCCAATCGTACCCAAGTTCCCGAGCCGAGGCAACTTTGGTGATGACGGACACGTGGCCTTTTGGCACCGAGTCAGGGTTTCCTAAATTTCCCAAAATAAAATATTTAGGTGGCGACTCTGTATCTGGCAAAGCAGTCCATGTTTGGCACTTCTTTCAAAAATCATTTTTCTCAAAACGATTTGCCGGATTTGGACTCTTTGGTTCAGACTTAGAACCGTGACTAACAAAGTCGAGTCCGAGCTGTAGCGAGGTCCCCCGCGGGCTTGTTACAGTCTCTGGCGACTCTGCTGGGGATTTAGAGAACTTGACTCGAACTCATGATATCTGTTTTTGACTACACTTCTGTGTTTCTTTGCATTGCATTTGCATTGGTGCGCCTAGGACACCGTGTTTGCCATATGCTATTCCTGAACGGTTTGCCGGAGGCTTGTCTTGTCAAGGCATGACCATAAGGCTGACCGGTTGTGGGCTCTGCCAGTATGGGAACACAAACCCCGGTTTTACCGGGGCACCCTCTTTGACCATTCGACCTAGTGCATACTCGGATCCATAGTGACCATTCCAAATTAGGACAGGTTGCTTACCCGTGTATAGGTTGTTTGAAACCGCTGCGTGCGTAGTGAAACCCTAGCTCCTGACAAAAAAGGACAGGGAAACCCTCCCCCAACATAGGGGTGTTTTGGCTCTCACTTATCTGTTATGTGCTTTAGAGTGCGTCTCTACAGGAATGCATGTATCAGTATATGAGTTTGGGCATCAGGCCTGCGGGCATCAGTTCAGTAGTGTCAGTATCAGGCCTGCGAGCATCAGATCAGTATATGAGTTTGAGTATCAAGCCTGCGGACATCAGTTCAGTATTGTTGGCATCAGGCCTGCGGGCATCAGTTCGGTATTATGGGTATCACGCCTGCGGGCATCAACTAGTATTTGAGAAATCAGTTATCTGCAGATATCAGATTCTGTTTTAGGGGACAGTGATACAGGGATAATAATCAGTGTTTGAGGACAGTGTGTTATTCAGCTTATTGACTGTGTGTTGATTATGCCCGACTGTGTGTCTTGCATTTTATTTTAAGCTGTTATGCTGTCCGTTTATCTGTTTATTTATTTCCTTTTCGCTTTATTTATCTTTTGCTAGGTCAGTTTTATCACAATTGCTTCCAACCCAGCAGGCATTCCCCAAGCACTTTGGACACGAGGTCGTCGACTCCATCGATCTGAGGATCTAATCGACGGACAGCCAGTGTTCCATTCTCTACCCCCTGTTACCAGAAGAAAGCAGAAAAAGCGCAGTATATCTGAACAGAGATCACCAGAACAGTGGTTTCCCCCATCAGTGGACAGTCGGATTGAGATCCCCACTGAGACAGCTCTGCCAGTAGTTCAGACAAATCAAAACAGTATGACGGCACCAACAGGAGTTGAGGAAATGATGCGCCAAATGCAGGAAACCATGCGGGCCATGCAACAGGATGCCGTTCGCCGGGATGAACTCGCTAAGCAACAATCCGAGATTATGACCCAGCAGGCTGAGCTGATTACCAGACTGCAACAACAGAATACAGCATCTGTTTCACAACAAATTCCTCCTCCGGCAAGGGCCCCATTACCTGAGCAGGCACCTACTGTTCAGAACGCCCCACCAAATGCCCAGAATACCCTGCCGAATGTCCAAAATTTACAAGAGGACACGAGTCTTCCAACGGGGCCAGCTCCGCCCCCACTTCCACCACAACTGTCCAAGGTCCATGCACCCAATCGCCCCGACTCTCCCTTCGAGTTCGAGGTTGATCATACGGCTCTAAAATTTAGCAAACTGGAGAAGCTCTTCAAGAAATCCCAAGGGGTCAAGGCTATGCCAGATATCGAAGATGGATATACCGAGGAGGCCGTAACACTCCCCGATAGGTTCAAAATGCCACAAATCGACCGCTTTGATGGGACTGGCGACCCCATGGTCCATATCCGACTGTTTGCAGACGTCTTGCGGCCAATGGGCCTAACACGACCACAGAAGCTCTCACTATTCGGCCGAACCCTGTCGGGTGTGGCCTCTCATTGGTACGCAAAGTTACAAGATGAAGTGAAGAAGAATTGGGATGAGATGGCTGAGGCCTTTGTTGCACAATATTCATACAACACTCAGATCGAGATCACAACTCGTGATCTCGAAAAAACAAGGCAAGAGCCCAAGGAAACTTTCTCGGACTTTGTGATCCGATGGAGGGCAAAAGCGTCAATGATGACTTTAAGGCCCACTGACAAAGATCAAATTCGAATGATTGTGCGCAATCTCCACCCGAAATTAATGCAGAGAATGATTGTAATCCCCTTCCCTACTTTCGCAGATTTACATGAGATGGGGGTGCAAATCGAAGACGCAATGAAACAAGGTCTGTTCGACCATGACAGAGAACAACCGAGGAGGACGTTCAACCGTAACAACAATGCGGGCCCGAGTGGCGCTGCAAATACGAGAGCCTCGGAAGTTAGTATGGTCACCACCACTCCCCCTCCCCCTCCAAGGCCCATGACTGCCACACCCTTCTCCGGCGCGTCCGGAAGCAACACACAAGCCAACAGATTCCAACCGCGAGGCCAAAGAACCTTTACCCCACTATATATGCCTCTGACCAAGGTTCTGGGAATATTGATCAGAAAAAATCATTTAAAACCCCTGGAACCAAAGCCATTACCGAATCCACTCCCCCCCTCCTATGACTCATCAAAGTACTGCGCATATCACCAACAACACGGTCACGACACCGACCGTTGTTACAGATTGCGTCATGAGATCCAAGATCTTATTGACAACAGGTGATCGCACCTCCTGATAAACCCAATGTCACAACCAACCCTCTCCCACCACATAACCAACCTCCCCCTCCCAAAAGAATTAATTTCATCCAGACTGGGGTCGCATCTTACGATCCTAGCATCTATATTACGCCCACCCACCTACCCAAGCTAGAGGTGCTCCTCCCCGATTGCGCTGATTTCTTGTGCACGGTGGACATCTCCAAAACCCAACCCGAACCAATGGTGGTGACCGTTGAAGACAGGGCAGGGCAGATTTTAGGAGAGAATGAGATTGTTGAATCCGGGACTGGACAGAATTTTGCTGGGGGAGCCTATGATCCAAGCAAGTACATCCTATCAACGAGCCGAATTGGACTGAGTGTAGAATTGCCAGAGACAGGAGAACTATGCATGATCCGGGGGGATGGATCTGGGCTATGGACAGATGATCTGACAGCCGTAGAGGAGGACTTCGCTAACCTGCAATTTTTAGATGACCAAGAACTGGGGGATACGTCAATCAATTGGTACGATTATGAAGGATCAGAGGAGGCCACTGGATGGCTCGAAGATCAACCAGATGCGGTGGGGGAAGCCCAACCAGAACAGAGCCCGGCAGGGGCAGAAGTATCAGTTGTGGCCGGAATGGCCGAAAGTCAAGTTGTATCGCCGGAGAGCGGCGGTGCTAAGAATTCCGCTCAAGACATGGGCATTGTAGATACAGGAATCGTTAAACAACCAGCTGTACCGATGCAGTTGGAACAAGAAAAGTTTGAGGCTACTGAGAGAGCCAGGAAGGCAAAGGGCCCTGAGGGGACTGAAAGTGCTGTGTGCATGAAGACAGACAATGCTGCGAGCATATGGACAGAGAGCACTGAGAGTGCGAGTAGACCGGAGCCAGACAGGTGTCTGTTGGCTGCCAGTGGGATGTGGTGGGAAGACGACGACTTATGTCTTGCCCACACGGATGAAGACTGGGGAAGTGGCCAACCGGATGACACTTGGTATCTTGATGAAGTTGACCATATGACGAGAAGTGGGCGGTACTTCAAACCCCCACACCTGGACCAAACCGAGGCATCTGGGAAGGATAGAGAAGCGGAGAAACAGAAGGAGAAGCAGATTGAAGAGGAAGCTGTGCTGAAACAATTAAAGAAGATACAAGCAGACATCTCCATCTGGGGACTGCTAATGGCATCACGAGTACATAGAGAAGCTGTCCTATCTGCTATGGACAAGTCCAAACTCTCCATAGACACCACGCCTGAACAGCTGGTTGGGTTGGTTTTTCCGGGAGGAGGTTCCCCGGCATTAACCTTTTCGGACAAGGAACTACCGCCTGAGGGCACAAGTCATAACAAACCTCTCTATATTTCTGTGGAATGTAGAGATAAGTGGATACTGGTGGTACTTGTTGATACCGGGTCTGCGATTAATGTCTGCCCGACCAGAACGGCATATGCAATCGGGTTGAAGCCCGTGGACTTCGTCCCAACTACCCAAGTAATCAGAGCATACGACAATACCAGCAGAGAAGTGATGGGGACTGTTAAAATTCAAACCAAGGTTGGTCCAGGACAACACAACATTGAATTTCATATCTTGGACGTTCCCGCAACCTTTAACCTACTTTTGGGGCGACCGTGGTTGCATCAGGTCAAAGCAGTCTCTTCCACTCTACATCAGATGCTAAAGTACCCTCACGGGAAAGGGGTAGCGATCGTTTTTGGGAATTCATCAATCCATCCGCCGCCGGAAGTATCCACACCTATCTTGGAGATCGAACACGGCACGGAGGATATGTTTTTGTCGGGGTTCACTTTGGCCGAGGCTCAAGTAGTGCAGAATGTCATGGCTGTGAATGAGGGTATGTACGTTAGTGCTCAATCTATCTACCTCATGAACAAGCTAAAACATACCCCCGGGATGGGATTAGGGAGAAGCGGCCGGAAGGGCGTCTCAGTGTTGGCCGAAGTGCCACACAACCCTCACGCCTTTGGACTGGGTTATCTGCCCACCAAAGAAGACTGGGTGAGGAAAGGAAAAGAAATGGCCGGAAGGGCCAGAGCAAAGAATGCCGGGAAGCCATTTGAGTTAATGCATAGGCCCATCTGGGGTACCCTAAACGGACGCTTCGTCCGGGAGGGGGAAGATTTTCCATTCTGCGGCTTCCCGGAGCCATGGCTAAACGCGGAGGGGAAGCGCGTGCCTGGTTTTGAAATCTTCTTCGACATACAATTATCTGGGGATGACGTTGCCGAAGCGCAGACAGACCCACCAACTGAGGTTGAGCAATGTGAAGCAGTGGATCCTGAGAGCACAGAGCTTGAAATGGGGGTAGCACTGGCGAGTCTACTATCAGATCCTCCGATCAGCCAAGAGTGCTTGGGGGATAACTCTTCGGTTTCTGTGATTGGAGATGAAATAGCTGCGGGCTTTCCAGCGCCGATTTTGGATGCATCTATCGCACCTTCTCTCATCTGGCAATATGAAGAAGGCTTTTTATCTAGCAGTTCCGGGTCAGGTAGTGAGCCGAAATCTGATTCCACCGAATCTTGTGCGTCGGAATCAGATTCCAGCTCGACTGAGTCTGAGTCCGGTATTCCTGGGGGTGATAACCCGGATGCCACAGTCCTGTCTAGGTCGTCATTTTCTTTTTCTTTTGAGTCTGTTGTAACAGAGGAATCTGACGGCTTGGAAATATTTAATGAGAATGATGTGGATGTGATTTCCGAGTATTTTTCTGTGCCTTTGATTTATTGCTTAAATCAGGATTTTCAAAATTTTGATGAAAACAGCGAGGAAGAAATTCCCCCAGTTTTGCAACGATTAATTGATCAAGAGCAGGAAAGATTTGTTAAACCTTTAATGGATGAAATCACTACTGTGAATGTTGGTACTGAGAAGGACCCGCGGCTGGTCCAGATCGGGTCCACGTTGTCTTCGGAGGAGCGCGAGCGCTTAGTCGCTTTATTAAAAGATTTCAAAGATGTTTTCGCGTGGTCCTACGAAGACATGCCTGGAATCGATCCTGAGATTGTACAGCACCGGATCCCTCTTGATCCCGAAGCCCGCCCTGTCAAACAGAAACTCAGAAGGATTCGCCCGGACTGGGCTCTCAAAATTAAGGAAGAGGTCACCAAGCAAATTGACGCAGGGTTCCTGCTGGTATCTGAATACCCAACTTGGTTGGCCAACATTGTTCCGGTGCCAAAGAAGGATGGCAGAATTCGGGTCTGTGTAGACTTCAGAGATTTGAACAGGGCCAGTCTGAAGGACGACTTTCCCTTGCCACACATTGATGAATTGGTGGATTTCACGGCAGGACACGCCTTACTTTCGTTTATGGATGGTTTCTCAGGCTATAATCAGATAGTGATAGCACCCGAAGACCGAGAGAAGACTGCGTTCACTACCCCGTGGGGGACATATTGTTATAGAGTGATGCCATTCGGGTTGAAGAATGATGGAGCTACGTATCAACGGGCAGCAACTACAATATTGCATGATATGATCCATAAAGAGGTCGAGGTGTACGTGGACGACATGATTGTCAAGTCCAAAGATAGAGAGGGCCACTACACCGCCTTACAAAAATTCTTTCAAAGGATCAAGGAGTTTCGGCTGCGACTGAATCCCCCGAAATGCACGTTTGGTGTTACAGCAGGGAAGATGCTAGGGTTTCTGATTACACAAAGAGGCATCGAGGTCGACCCTTCCAAAATCAAGGCCATCTTAGAAATGCCACCACCAAGGACTGAAAAGGAGGTGCGAGGCTTTCTGGGTAAAGTGCAATTCATAAGACGGTTTATTTCTAAATTAACCTTGACTTGTGAACCACTTTTTGGTCTCCTGAAGAAAGGAAAGAAATTCCAATGGGACGGCCGATGTCAAGCAGCTTTTGAGCAGATCAAAGAGTATCTACAGAACCCACCCGTGTTGTCACCGCCAGAGCCGGGGAGACCGTTGATATTGTACCTTTCAGTAACTGAGACTACCATGGGCTGCATGCTCGCGCAGGAGTCGGAAGACAAAGTGGAAAGGGCCATATACTATCTGAGCAAAAAGATGCTGGATTACGAGACCCGCTATACACCGCTGGAGAAGGCTTGTTTGGCCTTGGTATGGGCAACCAGGAAGCTGCGGCACTACCTGTTAGCCCACTCTGTAATGTTGGTTTCGCGTTTGGATCCCATCAAATATCTCTTCGAGAAACCAGCACTTACGGGTAGGCTAGCTCGTTGGCTGCTGTTGCTCTCCGAATTTGATTTGAAGTATGTAACGCGCAAGTCAGTAAAAGGGAGAGCGGTAGCGGAGTTCCTTGTCGACCACCCGGTTGAGGGGGATGAAGCGGTTGAGTATCTATTCCCAGATGAAGCCATTCTGCACGTCGAAGATGAAACTTGGACGATGTACTTTGACGGAGCGTCAAACCAATATGGGTATGGGATAGGGGTGTTGCTGATAGCACCTGATGATTCCCGTATCCCTCTAGCATTCAAGCTCCAGTTCAAAGTTTCCAACAATGAAGCAGAGTATGAGGCATGTATTGCTGGCATGGAAGCAGCCCTAGAACTAGGGGCAAGACGGTTGGACGTCATTGGGGACTCGAACCTTGTTGTGTCTCAAGCAAAAGGAGATTGGAAAGTCAAGGAGGAAAGGATGATAATCTACCACCAAACCCTGGATTTGTTAATTCCTCGGTTTGAGAAGCTAAATTTCACCCACCTCATAAAAGAGAACAACAGGTTCGCAGTTTCATTAGCAACTCTATCTTCTATGATAGACATCCCGTCCGGAGTCCGGATGCGTCCAGTCATTATTGATCAGAAGTTTGCGCCAGCATATGAGTCGATTTCCGCCATAGATGAGGTTCAAGACGACAACCCCTGGTATTATGACATCTGGAACTTCTTGGAAAAGGAGACATATCCACTAGGGGCAAATGCCAAGGATAAGAGGGCCATCAGGAGAATGGCTGCTCAGTTTATCATCTGCGGGGGTAAGCTGTACAAAAGGGGTCATCTGGGAATGCATAAGCTCTGTGTAGAAGCTGAAGAGTCGAAACGCCTGATGGAAGCCATCCATGGGGGGGAGTGCGGTGCACACATGAATGGAGTAATGCTGGCCAGAAAGATCCTCAGACAGGGCTACTACTGGTCAACCATGGAGGAGGATTGTATTAGTTTTGTTCGGCGATGCCACAAGTGTCAAATTCATGCAAACCGCATGAACATCCCGCCGTCAAAACTGTACAACATGACTTCGCCGTGGCCTTTTTCAGTCTGGGGAATTGATGTGATCGGAGCTGTTACCCCGAAGGGGTCAAACGGGCATGAGTTTATCCTAGTAACGATAGATTATTTCACAAAGTGGGTCGAGGCCCAATCATACGCGGTGTTGAAGGCGTCGCATGTCGCAAAGTTCATCAGAAACAACATCATCTGTCGCTACGGGGTGCCAAACGAGATAATTTCAGATAATGGTTCCCACTTCAAGAAAGAAGTGATAGACTTGTTGGAAAAATACAATGTGGCTTTCCATAAGTCATCTACATACAGGCCGCAAACCAACGGAGCGGTTGAGGCCACCAACAAGAACATCAAGCATATACTGCAGAAGATGGTGGGAACCTATCGAGATTGGCCAGACAAGCTGCCATTTGCTCTGTGGGGCTATAGGACTTCGATCAGAACTTCTACTGGAGCAACTCCATATTCATTGGTCTATGGAATGGAGGCTGTTCTACCCATTGAGATTGAGGTTCCGTCGTTACGAGTATTGGCTGAATGCCAGATAGCCGAAGCAGATTGGCAGCAAAGCAGATTCGAAGAACTCATGCTCTTTGATGAAAGAAGGCTGAAAGCACTGTACCACATCCAAGGCTATCAACGTAGAATTGCCCGGGCTTTCAACAAGAAGGTTAAGTCCAGGAATCTGAAAGAGGGAGATTTGGTGCTCAAAGACAACCGAGCTCCCATCCACGACCCAAGGGGCAAGTTCAAACCTAATTGGACTGGTCCTTACATCATCAAAGCTATCTGGTCAGGTGGAGCTGTGGTTCTGATGGATCTAGATGGCTTGGAGTTCTCACAACCGATCAATATGGACAAGTTGAAGAAATACTATCCTTGAGAGGCTCGCTAGGCCGAAAACCCGAAAGGGCGACCTAGGCAAAAGTCAAAGCACAAAAAATTAGAAAATTTAAAAACTAAGCTCGCAAGGTTGAAAACCCGCAAGGGGCGGCCTTGGCAAAAGTTAGAGCGCAAAAGGAGAGTGAAAATACTCGAGTGAACCTGTGCCTGAACTACGTAAGGCTTGATTCCCATCTTTGGGATACGTAGGCAACTTCACCTTGAAGTTCAGCCATAAACTTTTCCCCGATCAACTCTGTCCATTTTTTATCATCTCAGTCATCTGTATCCATCAGTATTTATCGTGATCTCCAGTACAGTGCTGTTCAAACTAGGGGCAACTTTCCGTTGCCGCGACGGTGCAAAGTTACTCAGACAAGGGGCAACTTTCCGTTGCTTTGCAGTGCCGCATTGTTCTTCAGACTAGGGGCAACTTTCCAGTTGCGGGGATCTGGGGTTGTGCATCTCAGTGACAGATTTTCGGCATGTCCAATTCTGATCCACATCGAAAATAGTTTTGAAAAGTTTTAATAAAAATTGACTGTGCTCAAATTAATCTTTTTGCGACTAAGACTATTTTTGGACCAAAAGCGGAAAATTTTCAGTACCATAACCCTCAATTTCATTGATTTCAAAATAGAGTTCTCCTGCTCTTGCATTACAATCGAGGTTGCTTTTTTAGTACATTCATGAAGAAAACTTGAAAACGCTGAATAAGCAATAAATTTGGGGCATAGTTGAATCAAGTATCTCTGCGTCCCCTCCCGGAGCTAGACGAAGCATCTGATGCCAAGCTAGGCCCGACCTGTGCCTCCTCATTGAGCCAATCCAAGCACCCATCAGACAAAGTGCAACTGAAAGTAGAAGCAGGGGCCAGGAGCTCTCTAGTCCTCCATGCTGTGGCATATCGGGCAAGCTGTGCACCCCAGATCGGGAAAGCGGCTGGGTACTCAATCCCCTCCGGTGGGCAGGTCTGATCATGACCAAACTGACGCAGGAACCGGAACGGAAAATAGAATACGCAGTGGGTTAGACCAATCAATTGGATCCCAATCAGCCGAGACATACTATAGCTCATTGCCGGGAGGTTGAGCCAAGGACAACGCCAAGCAATGCCGTCTGCGGACAAATTGCACATCCAATCGAACCACCACCTCTCGTCAAGAGCATTGACTAAGCGCTGCCGAAAGAAGTAGCCTCGAGCTGAATAGGCCGGGCAAGAGTCCACAACCTGCAACTTGTCCATTAAGCATACCTAGGGGAGGGATGGAAAATGAGAGAATAAATAACAGAGAGATGTACGATGAGAGAAAAGTAAGACAAGGGTTTTGTGAGAAAAAAATGAGCCTGAGGGCCGAGTGATGTCAGCAAATATATATGTAAGGTTGGGTGGGAAACATTACCTGCAGTAGCAGTGGACTCCCAGCAAACCTAGTCGCCTCCCAGCGATAGACAGAATCTAAGCCCATCAATGTCTCGGCCAAGGTCATGGCAATACAACTCTTCCCTTCCCTCAAACCTTGGGCGACTTCAATCAGGCGAATGCTAGCCCCGCCGAAGCCCGAGGAAAGCAGAAAGTGAGACAACAAACATAAGCAGAGGGCGTGTTGCCAGAAACCCTGCCAATAATGGTTGCTGCGGTCACCGGCGTCAGAAAAGCGATGGATCAAGCCGAGGATGTCCAGTTCCCCACTGCAGATCAGGGATCGAGCGTCATGCGCCGTGAGCCCACACATCCGCCCTAAAGCCTGAGCATGGCCAAAACGGAGCTGGGGCAAGATCACTTCAGAGCATTCAGACTCCATCAAAACCTGAAAATCTTCGAAAGTGGGACACATCTCTTGGCCACCAAAGCTAAAAACATGCGTCACTGGATTCCAGAACCTTGCCGCGGCATGGAGAAAAGGGAGATGTAGCGGAGTACGGCTCAGCGTGAATAGTGCATTCAAGCCGAAACCCCGGAAATTCAGTTTTTCCGAGCCATCTAGAGAAGAGATCCAAGATGCGACATTTTCTGTGAGAAACGCCTCCATCTTTGTCTAAAACTAAGATGAAATGAATTTTCCCGAAGTCGAGGCTTTTATAGAAGGAAAAACACTATTCACGGGGACACGTGTCAAAAATCTGGTGGCTACAGGACTAGCTGGCCGGCCGGCCACCTTTTCTGGCTGGCCAGCCATTCTCTTTTTCAAAACTAGCTGGCCAGCCATTCTCTTTTTCAAAAAATGGCCGGCCGGCTCCCAGGGATGGCCAGCAATGCTGCAGTGTATCTCCTTGGCCCTGTTTTACTCTTCGAGAGGAAGTTTCAAGCATTTCCATGCAACGGGAGAGTCAAAGGCCTTCATCTCCCTCCGTTTCGGATGCGTTTCGGTGCCCAGATCGTCCGAAGTACACCCTGTTATCGTTTTGTTTATCGAGTTGTAGTTTTGATTATCGAGTTGTTGTTTTGCTTATCGAGTTGTTTGTCGAGCGGACGTGTTTCGTGTTTTTGAGTCATTGCGCTCTATTCAAGCAATCTTTGTTAAAGTCTTGTTTATTTTGCGTTGTCAACACTGTTGTATTTTGTTTATCGAGTTGTAAACTTCCTAATGTTCTGTTATATCTTAGTAAGTTGAGTTGCTTAGTTTATTGCGTCGGTTCACTACCTGACTTGGTGATTACACAATGCACACTCCCATTCAATTTCATTTTTGTGCAAAATAAAATGATGCGATACGATGCTAAAAGTTTAAAATGCAAACACCTTTACAAAAGCTATTTCATTCCATCATGCTTTACAACAAACAAAAGGTACAAGTTTTACAAAAAATAAAACTGCCTAACAATGTGCAAAGTGCTACAAACTATTAGCAAAAAAGAAAAATAAAGCAGGAAACAACAGCATCAATGTCCTCGGGAGCGGGAATGAGAAGCACTCCTCATCCTCTTCTGCGCCATCATCATCATCTGGGTTGGAGCTGTCATCCTCAGGATCCCCCTCAGCCTCACCTCTGTTCCCCGAACCAAAACCGGAGCCCTCCTCCTCAGCAGATGTCTCTGACTGACGGTCGGTAGCCTCCTCCTCCTCCTCAGCATCCTCCTCCTCCTCATCAGGCTCCACCTCTACAACGTGAGCCCTGCGTCTGCGGACAGGCCCTCCTCGAGCTCCTCGAAAAGGCCTAGATGGCCCGGCTCCTCGGGAAGGCCGAGATGGCCCCGCCCCCTGAAAAGGCCCGGGTGACCCAACTCCCTGAAAAGGCCCAGATGGCCCAGCTCCCCAAGGAGGCCCAGGTGGCCTGGCCTGCGGCTGACCGGACCATGAAGGCATCTGAAAACAAAGAGTTCAATTCAAATACATCAGTCCAAATATATACATCAGGTGCAGATACAAGCAAAGGCTACGTGGAGTGGGTGCGTGTAAATGCAGTATACAAGTGGGGTGTGTGTCAGATGTGCTCTACACAAGTAGTCTATCGATGCAGTAGAAATCAGCATGTCATCAGAAGTATGATAAATGCCAGAAAACTGAAGGGTACCTGAATGCCCGCGACAGACAACTGTGCCTCCCTACGCAGGACCATGCCCTTGAGTGTGGCCACCAGTCCAACCACCTCCTCCATATACCCTCGATGTGGCTGCAAATATGAGCTCATAATCATCAGTGAACAAAAGAATGTCTAAACATCTGAATGATGAATGAAAAACAGTAGAGCATACCAGCGGTGAGTCAGGATCAATGGCGTATCGATCACTGGGCATCGGAGGCTCTAGTGGGATCGGGGTCGGAGAGATAGCCCCATACTGCCACGCCATCAACTCAGTCGGCATATCTGGCCATCCAGGATGAGGATAAGTCGACGGAACCGGAGGAACCGGTCTACTCCCACCTCTAGATATACCAGCCCTGCTAGTAGAAGGGGCGTCTGCAGCCCGAGCCTGAGCCTGGTCCGAGGACGACATACCGGCAGGCCTCATCATCGGGATACGAGCTCCCGTCAATGGAGGCATCAAATATATGTGACGGTAAGTGGCGTAGTTCCCCTCCTCAATATGTAGTAAGGCATCACTACCCAGCATGGCGCCGACTACCTCTGAGTAAGAGAGCCTGTCAGCAGTCCACATACTGGCTGGGGGTACTGCGGGAAGATCCTGAGAAAGATACCCCCATACCTGGCGCAGAAAGCGTTCCCCCAGGAACCATACCCTACCAACCGGCCCTTCGAGCAGGACCCTATACTGGGAGATGTCTGATGCTCCGGTATACTGAAGTCGAAGACCATCACCCAGGGGCGCCCAAGGCTGCCATGTGATCTGCAGATGATAAATGCATAAACCAGTCAGAAATCGAGAATATACAGAGCAACTCAAAGATGAAAATGAAAAGAACTGAAAGTTTTGAGGTACCTCTGAATGTCGCACAGTGTCAAAATACTGTCGCAGGTAAAGGAGGGTCTCTCGATGTCTCGGCCGGTGCGGGCCCTCGAACACCAATGAATAAGGGGTCATGGGAATCCCTGCCACCTCCAGCTCTGGGGCTAAAGATGGGAAATATACATAGGCCCATAGCTGAGAAAAGCAGTGCAGAATGTAAATACGAAATGCTGAGAGCAAAATACAGACTGTAAAAGTGCGCTGTGTGTGCAATGTACAAGTAATGAAGAGCAGAAATGTAAATCAAGGGGACAGAAAAGTACCTCCCAGGCTCTCCAGTAGCCGCCAAGTAAATCGCCCCGCTCGCGGGAGGTCGCGCTCATATAAAAGTAAAGGGTAGCCAGGCCGGCGCCACGCCAGTCATATCGATGGACCTGTGATAGGTCGACTAGAGCGCTCAGCAGATATAGCCCGACCGTGTTCCCTCTATCGGCAAACAGGGTAGTCCCGAAGAGGAACATAAGGAAACCACGGGCGTACTGCTCCGTCTCCTCGGGACTCTCAGGCACCATCTCCGCCCGCCGAAAGTAGGAAGAGAACCAAGTGTATCGGACTCTCCCTGAAACCCTATCAACAGGTGGGCGAGCCCCCAATAGGTACATCCAGGCGGCCTCCCACTCGCCCATATCCTCATCGTAGGGGATGGACCAACCTCCGATGTCTAAGCCAGTCAACACAGCGAAGTCTAGGGGCGTCATGGTCATGTCTCCAGTGGCAGAGAAATGAAAGGAGTTGGTGGTGTCCCACCATCTCTCTACCAATGCCGCCATCAATGTCCTCCTGGCAGGACAACGTGACAACCCGACGCAGAAGGGCCCGAACCCAGCCAAGTCTACCAGGTCTCGGACACCCTCCGGGAGCTCAGCGTACCAGTCCCGCGCGATGGTGGAACCATACCCCCGCCCACTGCGGGAACCAACCTGCATTCAGAATGAATACATGTGTCAATACTGAAATGAATGGGTTGTATGCCAATGAGATGAAGGGGCTGTGTGCCAATGAAATGAACTGGGCTGCGTGCCAATGGAATGAAATGGGCTGTGTGCCGATGAAGTGAAATAAGCTACATGCAAATTAATCTGGGCTGCGTGTTCAGAAAATTTGAAATTTGGGCTGCGTGTTCAACTTTCAGTTAAATTGTGGGCTGCGTGTTCACTATCTATCTGGGCTGCGTGTTCAGAAAATTTGAAATTTGGGCTGCGTGTTCAACTTTCAGTTAAATTGTGGGCTGCGTGTTCACTATCTACCTGGGCTGCGTGTTCAGAAAATTTGAAATTTGGGCTGCGTGTTCAACTTTCAGTTAAATTGTGGGCTGCGTGTTCACTATCTACCTGGGCTGCGTGTTCAGAAAATTTGAAATTTGGGCTGCGTGTTCAACTTTCAGTTAAATTGTGGGCTGCGTGTTCACTATCTATCTGGGCTGCGTGTTCAGAAAATTTGAAATTTGGGCTGCGTGTTCAACTTTCAGTTAAATTGTGGGCTGCGTGTTCACTATCTATCTGGGCTGCGTGTTCAGAAAATTTGAAATTTGGGCTGCGTGTTCAACTTTCAGTTAAATTGTGGGCTGCGTGTTCACTTTCGAATTCGGACTGTGTGTTCGACAAATCGGTGTTTGAGCCGAGTGTTCAGAAATTCGAGTGTTTAAAACTACATGTTCAGGATGCAAGCAAAGTACTATGCCATAAGCTAAACTGCATGTTCAAGCATGGCAAAGGTGCGAAATGTATGAAAAATACAGAAAATGAAGTAAATACCTCTCGGGCCTCATGAGAGAGGTGCTGCTCCGGCTCTCGGAGGAGCAGATCCCCGGGTGCTCGCTCGTCAAAGCTAGTAAAATGACGGAAAACAGCGCGCGGAAGAACGTGTGCTGGCGGGCGGTAGCTCCCGGGAATGAAAGGTCGGGTCCTCGGGGGTAGAGTCATGGGATCGAAATCGTCTCCGGCACCTGGAAAACCTCCGCCGTGGGGAGAATTACCCACCATTTTTCAGAAAATCTGCAAAAGGGAGCAAAAATGAGCAAAATGAGCCAAAATTGGAAAACGTCAACAAAAGTCAACTCCCGAGAAAATATTCCAAATGTTGAGAGAAACTTACCTCAAGTAGCGAAAGTGCGAAAATAAGCTCCGAAACCGAAATTTAATCGCTCCAAAGTGCTTGAAACTGAATGTTTTTGCGAAAACAATTTGCACGGGGCGTTGGAAAATGCGCGTGAAACTCAGATCTGGAGAGGAAAGTGTTGTAGAAGGCAAGAAAGGAAGGGGCCTCGGCTGCCTTTTATAGGCCTCAAGTCTTGGTTGAAGAAGCATGCAAAAAGGAGGTGAAAAAGACCAAAATACCCCCGGATCTGGCACATGGCCGGCCGGCCCCTTTTTCTAGCCGGCTAGCTATCTGCTTTTTGGATAACTGGCCGGCCAGCCATTAGCTTTATGGGAAACCGGTTGGCCACCTCTCCTCTTCCCTATAAGCAGCCGGCCATGCTCCCCACATGCTCACCTAGCTCCCTGCAAATTTTGAGGAAGATCGGAGTTCCCGGGACCTGAAAAAGTTCAAGAAAAGTACACTTCCGGTCGCGAAATTGCTCCGTCGGAACTTCGACTTCAAGATCTGACATGTGTCTCATCATCACTCATCAAAATCGAAGTATATCCTTTTTGAATGAGTTGTAGCCTTTCAGAGAAGCGGATTGGAGGCCGTAATTGAGTTACCTTCGCCGAAACACGCGTTTCCGTACTCGTTGTTTCATGACAAACAGGCACCCTGATTCATGCTCGTGTCACATTAACTTGCATTCTCATGAGCATACCTGCATTAACATGCACATTTCTTGATATTGGCATACCTCTACGTTGAGCATACGTTGTTACGCATGTTCCACTCTTGCATTGCGATGCATTCACTCACCGGCACTGCGTGTGTCGAACTTTCGGAATCATATTGGATATATAGCATGTTGTACTTGTTGCAATTTCTCTCTTTTGCAGGCACGATATTGTATGTACGGTTCATTTGAGGCTGGTGCGACCAGACGAATCGCGCAGGTATCGTATCTTCTCCGTGTGAGACGTGGCGGGGATTGAATAATCCTCCGCATTCTTAACTGCATGAAATGTAGTTGTTGCTTTGCATTCTTGCTTAAAACTGTTGCATCTATTTGCGAATACTTGCTTCATTACAGCTTGCTGCATTCGCATGATCATGAGTGATCACCGGCTTCGCGTAGCGTATAAGTCCAACTTTCAAAACCGGCTTCGCGCAGCGTATAAGTCCAATCTTCAAAATCTTCCTGCATTATCATTTGCATTTTGCCCCCTGCCTGCGGGCATGCCTGCGGGCACATCCCTGTTTATCCCGTATGTTTGTCTAAGTCTTCGGCCTTGTCAAAAATGGGTCGTCTCTGGGCTTTGACATTCACTCCCGTCACTTGTGACTTTCGAGTTCTGTCAAAGAGGGGCAACTGTAGACACCCCATTTTTGACCGACCTTAAGACTCAGACGTCGTCGATTGAGCGCTTGGTGATGTTGCATAATGTGCTTGTTCAGAAGTTACAGAGTTGCGGCCGTGAGCCCTGTCTCCGGACTTCCGAACCCTCTTCTGTGCCTTGTCTCGGTTTGTGAACCAGACTCGGTTTTCTTTGTTTCCTTTCCTGAGGGAAGAGAGAGGTCCCGTAGACCAACTCTCAATGTCCGTAGGCTGCATTTGGTGGCCGTAGGCCATTTTTCCCATTTCGGAGTCCGGTTCCCGGTTTTCGGAGCCGTCAGGCCGTGTGCCTCGGTTCGGGACCGCTTAACCATCTCCTTTTGCTCCGGTTTTTGGCATAATTCCTGTTTACTCCCTTTTGAGGGACACTGGGGTCTGAGAAACCCACTTCGTGGCCGAACGCCACTTTCGGTGCTTAACAGCCCATTTTCGGGACCCCGAACTGCGTGTTTTGGCCCCGGAACTTTCATTTTGCAACGATTTTCGTTCATTTTTGGGAGGTACCTCTGTTTTATCACCGGGGAGGTCACTGAAGGGTGGGAGGCCAGCAATTGTTGCAGCAACCAGTTATACATCCTCCGACGCCCTCCGGCGCCCGTTTTTCGCACTTCCGGGCTAATGTTGAACCCCTTGGACCCTTTTTCTTGAACTTTGAACCACATATTTGTGATGTACACACTTGGTAGGACCCTAAAAAGTGGTGGTCAGCCAGTAATTCCACTTGACCCTTTTGACCCCCTCCTTCCGGGCTAATGTTGAACCCCTTGGGCCCACTTTCTCGAACTTTGAACCACATATTTGTGATGTACACACTTGGGAGGACCCTAAAAGTTGGTGGCCGGCCAGTAATTCCACTTGACCCTTTTGACCCCCTCTTTCCGAGCTAATGTTGAACCCCTTGGACCCACTTTCTTGGACTCTTAACCACATGGTCGTGTTGTACACACTTAGGAGAACACTAAAAGTTGGTGGCCGGCCAGAAAATATGATTGAACCTTTTGACCCCTAGCCGGCCGGCTAGGGGGTGTGGCCGGCCGGCCACCTGCAGCAAAAGTAACAGGCCGGCCGTATTCTGGGCATTGTACACTTTACAGCTGTGGAGCTGTTTCCCCCAGAAAAGATCTTTATCTGGGAGATATTTCGTGGGGGAAAGTTACTCTCCTTTTCCCCCACCTTTACACCCCCTTGTTGGCCTATATAGCAAGCAAGCCTTGTAGTAAATTGGGGTTAGAAAACTTTACCTTCAAGCTTCCATACAAGACTCCATCTCCATACCTCTCATTTCCTTGAAAAACCTTAAGTCCCTAAACACCATTTCTTCTACACCACCAAGCTCTACCACCACCACCTCATTTCCAGCAACAAGGAAAGTTTCTCAAAGGCAAAAGGAGCTGCAAATTGATCCAAGAAGCAACAAAAGCCTTAGTCTTCAAGGGTGAGTAACCTTTCTCTTTTTTGACCCTTTTTCTTGATCCATTTTTAAGCCTTACATGCTTTTTGTTTCAAGCTCCGGCCCTAACTGAAAGGGGGCCTCTTTTGAGCTCATTTTCACTTTTCATTAAGGGCTCAACCCTGTTTGAGCCCTCCATGATACACTTGCTTCATTGATCCTTTTATATGTCATAATCTTGCATGCTATTTTTGGCCCATGAGTAATCTGTTTTTGAGCATGAGGTAATATGTGAATGTGCTTATTTTGGGCCCTTCTTCAACATTTTTGAAGGGCCCTTCACCATTTGGTGCCTCCATGTGTCACTTGTAGTTATATCCCTTATTTGACCCCATTTTTGCATAAATTGGCATCCCTCTTTGCTTCTGCTTTTGGACCTTGGTCCGAACTGAAAGTGGCCTTATTTTGGCCTATACTTCATGTTTCATTCACACTTTTTTTCTGTTTGGTGAATATTTTGCATACTTCATGTTATAGCCATTTTTGAAGCCTCATTTTGCATTGCATTTTTAGCATGTTTGTATACTGATTTTGAGGCTGCCATATACTGTAAATATTCATATTTTTGGTTCCTCTTCGGTGTTGTAGAAGGAAATTTTTCAGTTTGGGTTTTGCTTATATCACTTGCTTCATTACCCCTCTTTTGGCCCCTATTCTTGCATGCCATTTTTACCATACCTATGCTTGCTGTTTGGCCATGTTTATAACTGTGAAAGTGCCTTTTTTGAGACTTTCTAGCTTCTGTATTTGCATTTCATGTCCATATTGTGCATGTTTAGCATAGCTATAGGCCATTTCGGGTGCCTAAATTCACATTTCGGGACAATTTCATGCATTTCGTGTCATTTCGCCTCATTTCGGGACTGTTTTCCCCCATATTTTAGTGCTGAAATTCCATTAGAATGATTGCTATCCATTTCATGTCCTTTCATCACATTTTATCATCGCCTCGGTTTGCGTGCCCGTGTGCACGCATTTCGAGGCACTCCATTTTTATCAACCGGCATCCGATGTGAGTGTGGCTGAGGCTCACTCATGTTGGTATAAGCCCATTTGTCATTTCCATGTCATTTCATCACATTTTATCATCGCCTCGGTTTGCGTGCCCGTGTGCACGCATTTCGAGGCACTTCATTTTTATCAACCGGCATCCTATGTGAGTGTGGCTGAGGCTCACTCATGTTGGTATAAGCCCATTTGTCATTTCCATGTCATTTCATCACATTTTATCATCGCCTCGGTTTGCGTGCCCGTGTGCACGCATTTCGAGGCACTCCATTTTTATCAACCGGCATCCTATGTGAGTGTGGCTGAGGCTCACTCATGTTGGTATAAGCCCATTTGTCATTTCCATGTCATTTCATCACATTTTGTCACCGCCTCAGTTTGCGTGCCCGTGTGCACGCATTTCGAGGCACCTCATTTTCATCAACCGGCTTCTTATGTGAGTGTGGCTGAGGCTCACTCATGTTGGTATAAGCCCATATCATGTTATCATGTCATTTGCATTGCGTATGTCATTGCCTCGGTTTGCGTGCCTGTGTGCACGTATTTCGAGGCACCTCATTTTCATCCGCCGGCATCCGATGTGAGTGTGGCTGAGGCTCACTCATGTTGGTATAAGCCCATATCATGTTATTATGTCACCGCCTCGGTTTGCGTGCCCGTGTGCACGCATTTCGAGGCACTTCATTTTCATCAACCGGCTTCTTATGTGAGTGTGGCTGAGGCTCTCTCATGTTAGTATAAGTCCATGTTACATTTTCTATACCATTTTAGTCACTTGCATTGCATTCTGTCATTTTCTCGGTTTGCGTGCCCGTGTGCACGCACTTCGAGGCATCTCATTTCCATAGCATTATGTATGTTAGGATTGTATCTTAGTTGCATTTCATGCATATCATGCATATTGCATCGTGTCCGGAATAGGAGTTAGCCCGGGCACGGGAAACGAGGTACATTTCGTACTCCGAGTGACGGAATTTGTCTCAATTCTCCAGTCACCGACACTCCGGATTATTCATGATGGAGTTAGGTTTTAGCTGTAGTTTCATGTGCATTCATCCTATACTGAGTTGTGCATTTCGACTCCTCGGCCATCATGCCTCGGTATGCGTGATTGGTGGCACGAGGATCGAGACGTGCATATATCTGTGCAAATACATTGCTATGCCCCTTTCCTGCTCTCTGTTGCAGCAAAACAAAGAACCAGCAACTTTTCGAGGCTTGGCACGCATTTCAAGAACAGGTGTAAACAGAGGCTAATCGGGGCATTCCGGTGGATTTTCGCGCAAGACAATCTGGACATGCATCATCCATCAGAAGCAAGGCAGTCCCTGGCTTGCATGCCAGTTTTATTTGCTTTCTTAGTTAATTCATTAATTAATTAGGATTTTGAAACATTTCGGACTGTACTATTCTTTTATTCGGGACTGTAATATTCGGACTGTATTATTTATTCGGACCCTCTGCGCGAGGGCATAATTGTAATAAGTGTGGGTGAGTGTGATGTATGTCTTCCAACCCCACGTCTTTCTCCCTTTTATTTATCCGCTTATGATGGTTAGATTAGGGCATATTTCAATTAGCATACTGTACGATAGTATGTTCGCATTCATTCATCTGTTTTGCACGCACCGGGCTCGGCGCATCATACTAACTGCATAGTATTTTAATTTCAAAGTTGAATACGTGTTAGTTGTAGCATCTCATATGCCATGTTTAGAATAGCCGAGCCTGCTATAGTTGCATCTTTGCATGTGTTGCATTAGGCATTTCTGTATAATTAGGATCATGCATGATTTCTAATACAGTTTTTGTTTTGGCTCGGAGTACCCGGTGAGTTTTATGCTTTAGCATCCTTGCATGCGTGTGAGTGACTGCCATGAATAGCATGCTTACCATGAGGCTAATTGCTTATGTGATATAACTGCCTGAATGCCTGCGGGTGAAGGTTGGATTATCTGAATTGGAATAAATCATCAAATGTTTCAAAGCCTACCTGCGGGTAGCAAAACCTCTTTCAAAAACAAACATAAAATGTTTTGTTCCAATTCGGGCGATCCAGTCTATACTTGTATGCTGTGAGCATCACATAGTAACCTAGGCTAATAACCGGAATAAGAACTCACAATGTTTTCAAAAATTGATATCATGGTTAGTAGAGGCCGGTCTATGACCGGGCGAGCGGGGGTGCTCATGAAGTGACCTTCCCCAATCGTACCCAAGTTCCCGAGCCGAGGCAACTTTGGTGATGACGGACACGTGGCCTTTTGGCACCGAGTCAGGGTTTCCTAAATTTTCCAAAATAAAATATTTAGGTGGCGACTCTGTATCTGGCAAAGCAGTCCATGTTTGGCACTTCTTTCAAAAATCAGTTTTCTCAAAACGATTTGCCGGATTTGGACTCTTTGGTTCAGACTTAGAACCGTGACTAACAAAGTCGAGTCCGAGCTGTAGCGAGGTCCCCCGCGGGCTTGTTACACCCTCCCACTTCTTGACTTGGAGGTAACCTACAATAACTTCCTCCATGTGGACTGGAGCTAACAATTCTCCCGCTCCATGCCCATATGGATAATTGACTTCTCACTTGAAGTCTATCCCAGTCAGATTCTTGCAAACTTCTAGTTTGTCTCTGGTGACAACCTTGGTCATCATGTCAGAAGGATTCTTGTCCATGTGAATCTTCACTAACTCCGTCAGTTGCTTTTCCATCACTTCTCATATCCAATGATACCGGACATCAATGTGCTTTGTTCGTAAATGGTACATGGAATTCTTGCTCAGATTAGTTGCACTCTGACTATCACAATGTACCTTGTACTCTTCCTGCTGTAGACCTAATTTTTGAAGAAAGCGTTTTAAGCACGACATTTCGTTTCCAACATCTGAGGCAGCAATGTACTCTGCCTCTATTGTAGATAAAGCAACACACTTTTGTAGTTTGGACTGTTATGAAATAGCTCCCCTTACAAACGTAAACAAAAATCTTGATATAGATTTTCTACCATCAAGATCACCCACCATATCGGCATCAATAAATCCCTCCAAAATTGATGGTTGGCCAGTGGTGTGATGACTGGCTTGACATCTTTCATGTTGAACCTTTCAATCACTCGTTCAACATATTTCTCCTGTGACAACCATATCTTCTTGGTTTTCTTGTCACGAACAATCTTCATGCCCAAAATCTATTGTGAGATCCCTAAATTCTTCATGTCAAAATACTACGATAAGTTCTTTTTCAACTTGTTGATCATAGCAATATCTTGTCCGACGATCAGCATATCATCGACATATAATAGTAGGATAATGAAGTTTCCATCCGAAAACCTTCAGAAATATACACACTGGTCTGCTACCATTCTTGTGTACTCATGATCCACCATGAATGAATCAAACTTCTTGTACTATTGTCTCGGCACCTGTTTTAGGCCATAAAGACTCTTTTTCAGTTTTCAGACTAGATTTTCTTTTCCATTAACTTCAAATCCTTCTGGTTACTCCATGTAGATATCTTCCTCCAAATCACCATGGAGAAAGGCAGTCTTGACATCCATCTGTTCTACCTCCAGATTCAAACGAGCTCCTAATCCCAGAGCTACTCGAATGGAAGTCGTCTTCACAACTAGGGAGAAGATCTCATCAAAATCAATTTCCATCTTCTGCCCAAAACCTTTAACCACCAAGCGAGCTTTATGCTGTAATCGTTTACCAATGCCATTTTTCTTTAACTTATACACCCATTTGTTCTTCAATGCTCTCCTGCCTCTTGGAAGTGGAACAAGCTCATAAGTGTGGTTCTTCTACAAAGAACTCATCTCCTCCTTCATGGCTCGCATCCAACAGTCTTTCTTTGTATGACTCTTTGCTTCCAAAAAACTCTCGGGCTCCCCCTCATCAGTAATCAGAATATACTAAGAAGCGGGATATTTGGTTGATGGAACAGCAGCTCTTTCAGATCTTCGCAACTGAGACCCAGTTGCCTCTGGTTGAGGGGGTTGCTCCCCCTATTCAACACCCTATTCATTTGGGTCTTTATCTCTTTCCTCCTGATCCTCAATTTCTGGCATAGGATCCTGCAACTCTGGCACTTCTTATTGCACATCATCACATCTAGCATTTTGTAATGGTTTGGGAGATGGTAACAAGTCTGGAGTGATGACATCTCTAGACTTTGCAAACTTCTCAAAATCTGCTATTGTCTGGTCTTTTTAGAACACAACATCTCTGGTCCTAAACATCTTCCTGTTCACTGGGTCCCACAGCTTATACCCAAATGCTGCATCTAAATAGCCCACAAATATACATGGAGTGGACTTGTTATCAAGCTTCTGTCTATTTTCCTTGGAGATGTGTGCGAACGCCTTATACCCGAAGACTCTCAAATGAGAATATGATACCTTTCTTCTGGACCAGACTTGCTCAGGTATCGTAAAATTCAATGGGACTGAAGGCGATCTGTTGATGAGATAATAAGCTGTACTTTAGCCCAGAATGACTTTGGCAACGTTGCCATTCTGAGTATGCATCTAACTCTTTCAACAATAGTGTGGTTCATCCTTTCTGCCACACTATTGTGTTGTGGGGTACCGGGAACTGTTGTCTCATACCGGATACCTCTACTGGCACAATATGCTCCAAAACCATTGGAAGTGTACTCTCCACCATTGTCTGTGCGAAGACACTTATAACTTCTTCCTGGTCTCTCTTTCCACCATTGCATGGAACTCCTGAAAGTGCTGGAATACCTTATCCTTCATTCTTAGGAAATACACCACAACTTCCTTGATGCATCATCAATAAAAGTCAGAAAATACTTGTGGTCGCCAAGTGACTCCATTTCGATTGGGCCACAAACATCCGAGTATACCATACTGAGCACTTTTATTTTCCTCTTGCTCGTTGAACTGAATGATACTCGATGTTGTTTGCCATAAAGACGATGATCACACCGCTTCAGGGCACTCCCTTTAGATAAAGGTATCCTGGATTACTTTGCGAACAGATACAATCCCTTTTTCACTCATGTGAGCCAGTCTTCTGTGTCATAAGTCTGGTGACTCCTTGTCTTCTGTTGTATTAAGACTTTCTAGATAGATCTTTGTTTGAGTCTTGTACAGTGTTGAAGACATTTCTTCTCTGGCGATTGTCAAAGCTCCTCCTGTCAACTTCCATCGACCATTTCCGAATGTACTTGTATAGCCTTGTCGGTCCAGGGTGCTTCCGGAGATAAGAGTGAGACGCAAATCTTGAACATGCCTTACATCTTTGAGAACCAGCTTGTGTCCGACATTAGTCTGAATACTAATGTCTTCAATACCCATAATCTTTGAATAACTAGAATTTTCCATTCGAATAGTGCCAAAATCTCCAACATTGTACGAGCTGAAGAGTTTTCTATGGGAAGTGGCGTGATAGGATGCAGTTGTGTCTATCACCCATTATGTGTAGCTGTGGTCAGCCACGTGAAGGTAGTCCTCCTCTTCACTAACTGCAAGAAGTATTTCATCAGTTGTTGTGGATGTCATGTTCTCATCTCCCATTGACTTATTACTTTGGCCTTTATCTTTCTGGCTTGGGCAGTTTCTCTTTATGTGACCCTCCTGGCCACAGTGAAAGCAAGTGAAGCTAGAGTTACCTTAACTTTTACTATCTCTGGATTTACTTTTGTTGTTCCATCTGCCTCTCCTCTTGCTTCTTTCTCTACCTCTTCCTCTACCTCTGTCTCTGCTTTTATCTTCTGTGACAAGAGCATGAGACTGATTACCTCCCATGTCTTTCCTCCTTGTCTCTTCATTGTATATGGTGTCTGTGACCATGCTCATGGTCAACTTCCCTTATGGTGCAGCGTCGTTAAGAGAAACCACCAACGTCTCCCAACTGCCCGATAAAGAACTGAGCAGTAGTACGGCTTGCATTTCATCGTCTAAGGGCATCTTGATCAGATTCTTAAATTCACTGGTGTGCTCGGTGACAGAAACACCATTCTTTAACTTCAGATTTACAAGCCTTCTCATCACCAAGGCTTTGTTCTGGGGCGGTCTTTGACTGGTACAGTCCTTCTAACATTGTCCAGAGGACATATGCATCTGTCTCCTGGGCGACATTGTGGAACACACTGTGGTCTATCCATTGTCTGATCTGATGGACAGTGTTCCTGTTTATCTTTATCCAGTCTTCATCCTTCTCTGCTTCCAGTTTAACACTTTTCAGAGCAATAGGGTCAAACAGGTCTTTATAGTATAGGACGTCTTCCATCCGCGGCTTCCAAATTCCATAATTGGAAGCATTCAACTTTATCATCGATCCTGAAGTTGATGTGGATTCCTCCATCGTCTTTACAGAAATTCTGATTAAAAAATATGATTGTACAGATGTGTTTGAAATGCTCCAAATAGTTGGAAACCACTATTGGATCACCAAAAACGGACTTCAAATGACTCAGATCTAGCCAAAATATGTTTGATGGTTCAAATCTGTAGATGTACTGTAGCCACATAGCACCGGATAATCCCTCTATCTCTGGATCGGGTCGGGTCAACCCAACTGATTAGCTAGTCAACTAGCGTGCTGATGTCACAGTGATGTAGTAGACATATGACAGACACATGGCAGTGATGTGGCAGTGGCTTGGCAGACACGTGTAAATGATCTGTAGACACGTAGAGATGACGTGGCAGACATGTGGTGATAATGTGTCAGGCACGTGTCGATGGTGTCACGATCACGCGCAAGGCACTCTCCTTCTTTCTTCTGTCGTGCGTCAAATGCGTGTCTGTGACTATTGTGACAAGTCGGTATAGTCTTTGGCACATGAAGCGCGTGTCTGAGACTGGAATTCACGCACTTTATTTAGCTGGCACGTGATAGCGCATTAAGCCTCTTCTGGGCCTCTTCTTTACAGTTATGGACTCCTCTCATCGAGAGCTTCCTCATGGTATGCTCAAAAGTGAATTTTGAGCAACTTGATTTCTAGAAATTTTTGAAAAACACACGTTGTTTTTTCAAAAATCAACCAACGAGGCTCTGATACCACTTGTTAGGATTAAGGCACACTAAAAATCAATCACATACACAAAAAAATGAGACAAGAGATTTACATGGTTTGACAATTGCCTGCGTCTACAGGGAGAGATTTCACTATAGAATTTCCTGGAGGCAGTTTATAATACTCACACCTCACTCTCTCTATATCACTCTCACTCACTCAGATTACACAAACACACTCTGTGTTGCCCTGTTTTTCTTCTCTTTCTCTCAACATCTATAGATATACGGGGAGAGGGAAACAAAGTCAAGGAAGAAGACATATTGAGCCAGCTGCCACGTTCCATCTTCCACCTGCCATCTTTTCTCCTACTTCTTGACTTGGAGGTAACCTACAATAACTTCCTCCATGTGGACTGGAGCTAACACACAAGATATACATGATACGTTCTAGTCCTCTCCCTTCATTAAACAAACTCCTGACAATAAATTTGAATATGTAGTAAAAAATAATAGATACAACAAAATTCAAAATCCAATCATAATGTTAAGATTTGAGTCCCTTTATTAAAAATTTTCTAAAAAAAAGAAAAAAAAAAAAAAAAAGAAAAGCTAATCAAAAGGTACCTATATATTAATTCAATAAGAGAAATTATTTGAATTTTTATTTTAATCATTAGTCACTTTCACAAATCACTTCTCAAATGCAAAATCTAAAAGTCCATATTAAAAAATTTTGAATTTTGTTTTCTTAAATGATTAAATTCAAGATGCTTTTTGTAGTTATAAAATCTCCATGCATCTTCCAATAATTTTTTGGAGGGAATTGTATATTTTGTTTTACTTTGACTCCATCAATATTTTGGTCTGCAGTTATACATGATCGAGTTCATGTTGTTGAGATTGGAGTATCTTGGATTACCCTTTTACAGTCAATGGCAAACTTATTGTTTCTTCCATTAAGTTAAAAAGCAAAAAATAAAAAATAAAAAATAAATTGTTAGATTATTTCTAATTCCGATCATTTGTGTTTACATTGTCATATACTACTACATTAGTGTGTTTATTGCAAAACTATTCAGCTACCTATAGCTGTATAAGAAATGATGTGTGTGTGTGTGTGAATATGTGTGGTAGTAATAAACCTAAATGTAATGCCATATTACTCTCCTTGGTTCTTGGACTTGCTGATGAGATAGAATTTGTATGATTTTGGATGCTAGATATGCTAATTATGTGGGATATACACTTGCAGGGTATTTTATTTTATTTTCTGTTGGGATTACATTTTTTTTTTATCAACAAAAAAACACGAGCTATTTTGTTGGGATTTCATAATCATAATTCTTTTGAAAGTGGAAGAACAGGTTTTATAATTAGGCAAGGTAAACTAGCTAGGCCAGGGAGAAATGTCATCAGTCCATGTTAGCTAAGACTCAACATGGATATTGGTGACAAATTTAGCCATAAAAAAGATACTTGCATAGAAACAGATCTTAGAATGTGTTAGTGACTATGATATATATATATATTCACTATATATGGGGAATGTTGGAGGCATATTGTGTATTTGGAACCCTGAAGTTTTCATGATGTCAGAGTGCATGCTGCAGTAGGAATTTCATAGTGCTCTTAGGTATGACTTTTGATCCTTTTGAGCGTGATTTCAAACATTTATGCACCCAATGATGTTGATAGTAGAGGTAAGTTATGGGATCCACTTTTAAGGATTAAAAATAATTTCCAAAAACCTTTGTGCACTGGAGGGGATTTTAATGAAATCAACTATTTATCTGAGAGAAGAGGAGTATCTAGAAGGGATAAAAGGATAAGAGAGTTTGGTAACTTCATTGAAAAAATGGAATTGGATGATTTACCAGTGGTAGGAAGAAGCTTTACATGGTACAATTCACTTGACGATGAGAGGTGGAATAGGATTCACAGATCCTAGGTGGCTGGAGAAGTTTAAGTTTCAATTGTGGGATTTTCCTAGGGATGTATCAGATCATTGCCCTATATGACTTGGGAAGGATGATAGGAATTGGGGTCATAGACCATTTAGATTCTTGAATGCTTGGACCCTACATCCTAATTTCCTTAAACCATTACAGAAATCTTGGGAAGACTCAAAGTTTGATGGTTGGGCTAGGTATAGGTTTGTGACGAAATTGAACTCTTTGAAGAGTGATCTAAAAAAATGAAATCAGGAAGTGTTTGAAAATGTGGATCACCAGCTTAAGATGGCAGAGGATGAATTAAATGATTTTGATTTGAGGGTTGAATCAAGAGAATTACTACCACATGAGGTGTCGAGGAGAAGGGATGTTAGAAGTTTGGTTTGGAATTTTAGGAAGAAACAAGAGTTGGTATGGTTGCAGAAGTCAAGATTGGAACGAACATTAAATGGGGATAAAAACACAGGGTTTTTCCATCTAATGGCTAACAAAAGATTCACCAAAAATCTGGTGGATTCACTAGAGGTTGATGGGATTAGAGTTGAGGCACTTGATTAAGTGAGACAAAAAGTGTTAAGGCACTTTTCTATGTTGTTCAAAGAAGATTGGCTATCAAGGCCAAAGTTAGTAGGTTCTATGCCAACAGTGAGCAAATCAAAGGTTGTGGAGATACTTGAAGCTAAGTTCTCTAATATGGAAGTTTGGGAAGCAATTAAGGATTGCGATGGAAACAAAGTACTTGGGCTAGATGGGTTTAATTTGCCATGCATTCAGAAGTGCTGGAAGTTCATGAAGGGTGAGGTGATTCAACTTGTAAAGGAATTTCATTCTAATGGGAAGATTGTTGGAGGCTTGAATTCATTTATAACTTTGATTCCTAAAAAGGATAGTCCCAATGGTTTGAGTTATATATTATAGGCCGATTAGTTTGGTTAGTTCTGCTTATAAAATATTGGCTAAATTGCTGTCAAGAAGAATTAGAAAGGTATTACCAGATGTAATTGGTGAAGTATAATAAGCATTTCTAGGAGGTAGAAATATTTTTTATTGGATGACGATTGCAAAGGAGGTGGTTTACTGGTGAAAGAAGGAAAAAAAGAAGGGAGTTGTTTTGAAAATTGACTTTGAGAAGGCCTATGATTCTGTGAACTAGAACTATATGTTTTATATGATGCCCAACATTGGGTTAGGTGATAAATGGCAGAAATGGATGGTTTCTTGTGTAACCAAAGCAAGAGTTTCAGTATTAGTGAATGGGTCTCCAATAGATGAGTTTTCTCCTCAAAAAGAGATCAGGTAAGGTGATCTCCTTTCGCTTTTTCTTCTTAGCATAACAGCCAAAGGGCTCAACATTCTATTAGAAAGGGCAAAGAAGATAGGGCAATTAAAAGGTGCTTCTATTGGGCCATCTGAGTTGAAGCTTTCTCCGCATCTACAGTGCATCCAATCCTGGTTACTCAGCCAAATCCTAATCCCCTTCCACCAGTGGAAAATCCCCAAGTCCCAGATCCCCAGGAGATATTTCCACAAGGTCCAGCTTATAGACCCTCGGCACAGCCTCAAGGGAAACTTCTTCACTTTGACATTAACGATGATCCAGCTGTGATCAAAATTGACAGGCTAGAGAAAGCGCTAAAAATATCCCAAGGCTTCAATTCCATTCCGGATATTGAAGACGGGTACACTAAGGCTTCAGTCAGATTACCGGAGAAGTTTAAAATGCCCCACATCGACAGATTTGATGGAAGTGGCGATCCAATTGTACATGTTCGCCTATTTTCGGGTGTTCTGAGGCCTATGGGTCTTTCTCGTGTTTAGAAATTATCATTATTCGGGAGGACTCTGTCTGATATAGCAGCCATTTGCTATGCTAAACTAGAAGAATCTACTAAGTGGAATTGGAAAGAGCTATCTAAAGGGTTCATGAACCAATATTCTTATAACACTCAGATCGAAGTAACCATCAGTGAGTTGGAGGCCACTACCCAAAACCTCAAAGAATCTTTCATCGATTTTGTTGCTAGGTGGAGAGCCAAAGCAGCCCGGATGACAAATAGGCCTTCTGAAAGAGAGCAAGTTCAGCTGGTAGTCTTGAATCTCGAGCCCGATCTGCTGCAAAGAATGATACTAGCACCATTGTCTACATTTGCTTCACTACATGAGTTGGGGGTCCAAATTGAAAGTACATTAAAAAAAGGGATCCTTCATAGAACTAGTGAACCTGCAAGAAGGCCATTCACCAGGAGTACCAATGCTCGTAATAACACTATTTCACGGCCTGCAGATGTCAGTACCGTCGTTACATCGGCCAAGATGGCTAATCCATTTGCTGCTGCCACAACCTCACAACCTTTACAAAATATTGGTCCACCCCAAAGTCGAAGAATTTTTACCCCCCTTCATATGACCCTGACACATGCCGTTAAGCTGTTAATGAAAAAGGGACATCTTAAACCTCTCGATCCACATCCACTTCCAAATCCATTGCCATCCAAACACGACCCTACCCAGTACTGTATCTTCCATCAACAACACGGCCATCCCACAGACATGTGCTACCGCCTACGTCATGAGATTCAGGATCTCATTGACAACAAAATCATCGCCCCACTTTCCAAACCAAATGTAACAACCAACCCACTTCCTGCACATAATCAAGTCCCTCCACCCATAAATATTAACCATATCCATACACTGCCGCCCACCTTCAACCCTAGCACATACATTATCTCGTCCCATTTACCAAAACCGGAGGTGTTTATTCCATAAAGCATAGACATGTGCATGATGGAGTTGACACTACAAACCCAATCCAAGCCTGTGGCAGTAATAACAGAGAAAGAGGAGAAAGCAGTAGAGGCAGGGTCGTCTGTTACCCATGTCATAGAAAAAGGGGCTTCACTTGCCGAGGAATATGACCCCAGCTGATACATTGTAGCCATTGACCAGCTAAAGCCAATAGTTGTACTACCGGATTTCCTCAGCATCAATGCTATCGGGGAGAATGAGCTAGGGCAACGTAAGGATGGTTGGCCTGGATAGGGTTTGAATGACTTAGCAAACCTAGAAAAGGATCTGACAGAATTGGAAGAGGATCTGGAGGATCTCTACTCCTTCGAAGAAGAATATACAAATTGCGTGCAAATGGGATGGTGGGATCTAAGCCAGTCAGAAACAAACAATGGGTGGTTTAGCGATGTGGAGGCAGATAAGGTAGAATAAACAAGAGAGACCAGGAAAGAAAAGGCTGAGGCAACACCCTTGACTATAAAAGAACAAGTGTTGAAGCAATTCCAGCAAGAAAGGATAGGAGAGATCCAAGGGTAGATGACCTTGAAACAAGAAAAAGAAAAAGGAAAAAAAGGAAATGAGTCAGCCATAATAACCAAAAAGATTGAATGGAAGACTAAACAATACTGGGATGCGGAAGCGAAAACCATCGTGGAAAAGAAATGGTGTGTTGAGAGGTGTGATGTGAAGATGCTCCAGGTGAAGCTTGACAATAGCTTGGCTATGACTGCAGGGGAGTGGTGGGAAGATAATGATTTGAGTTATGCATACATAGACGAAGGGTGGGACTCTACTCCCGACGATACATGGTATACGGACAAGATTAATCACACGACCCGGAGTGGTCGGTACTTCAAACTTGCAACTTTAGACCAGCCAGAATCCTCCAACAAAGAGGTTGAGACATCAAAGAGAAGGATGGTGATGAAAACATGGTCTTGAAACAGCTCAAGAAAATTCAGGCTGACATATCAATCTGGGGGCTGATAATGGCATCTCGAGAACATAGGCAGGCACTGTTAGTGGCAATGAACCAAACTAAACTTCCTATCGATACCACTGCAAACCAATTGGTATCATTGGTTACATCTGTGGATGTTACGCCAGTGATATCTTTTACAGATAAAGAGTTACCACCTGAGGGCGCTAACTATAACTGTCCTTTATATGTAACCTTGGAAAGTCGAAAGAAATGGATCCCGGTGCTGTTAGTAGATACCAGATCAGCAATTAATGTGTGCCTAGTGAGGACTGCCTATGCCATCGGTTTGAGGCCGATTGACTTTACACCCACAACCCAAGCCATTCGAGCTTATGATAATACAAGCCGGGATGTCATGGGAACATTCAAAAGCAATATCCTCATCAGCCCATCTGAACATGAGGTGGAATTCCATGTCATGGATGTACCAGCAACCTTCAATCTACTGCTCGGAAGGCCTTGGCTACATCAGATAAAAGTTGTATCATCAACAGTCCATCAGTTGGTGAAATAGCCCTTTAAAGGCGGAATTGCTACTGTGTATAGTAATTCTGTGATCCATCCTCCCCAAGGAAATGCCACGCTAGTGTTGGAAATCATACATGGGGAAGACGATGTATTCCTCTCTGGCTTCTCACTAATAGAGGCACAGGTGGTCCAATCCATCACGACAAAAGACGACAGAACTTATGTGAGTGCTTAGTCCATCTACATAATGAACAAACAGGGGCATATGCCTGGATCAGGACTAGGCCGAATTGGCAGATAAGGGAGCATTGTTGCTAAGGAAGTGAGCCATAACCCCCACTTTTTTGGGCTAGAATACAAACCTACAGCCGCAGATTTGGTAGAGAAAAGAGCAGGAGGTGAGAGAAAGGCTGAAAGCAAAGAGGAATGGAAAGTCGTACGAGTTAGACCACAAACCAATAGGAGGAACCCTAAACAGACGCTTTGTCCGCCAAGGGGAAGATTTCCCCTTCTATAGACTTCCAGAGCCTTGGTTTAACTAGGAGACAGGCAAGATATCCAAGGTTTGAGATCTTCTTCGGGCACCAGTTACTAGAAGAGAAGGATAAGAAGACAGACCTAAGCATTAATACAAATCAAAAGAGGACTGCAAAGTTGGACTACTAATAGGTTTTATTGCTGAAACTAAGACCACCAACTTGGGGGATAGTTTTACTATCTCAATGATCGGGGATAACCCAGCAATGGATTTCTCTAATCTTATTATAGATGCGTCTGAGGCTCCACGTCTGGTCTGGAAATTTGAGCACCGCATCATCAACAGTTTTGAATCGAATAATGAGTCCGAATCTGATTCCACCGAGTCTGTGGAGTTGGAGTCAGATTCGAGTTCCTCCAAGTCTAGTACTTCTGGGGGTGGTAACCCGGACACCAAAGTCTTGTCTAGGTCATCTTTTAGCTTTTCTTTTGAGTGCACTATAACCAAAGACCCAGACTTTTTGAATGGGAATCCTATGAATATTGTTTACTTCTCTGTGCCTTTGGTTTGTTGTATTGCTCTTAATTTTCAAAATTTTGACGTAAACGAAGAGGAAGAAATTCCTTGGGTTTTGAAAAATTTTGTTGATCATGAGGAGGAGAGGCGTGTTAAGCCCTGTACATATAAAATCGTATCAATTAATGTGGGTACTGAGGAAAATCCTCGCTTGGTCCAGATCGGGTCCATTCTGTCTTCGGGGGAACGTGAGTGTTTTATCGCTTTACTAAAAAACTTTAAAGATGTCTTCACGTAGTCCTACGAAGACATGCTTGGAATCAATCCTCAAATTGTACAGTACCAGATTGGGCTTTAAAGATCAAAGAAGAAGTTACCAAACAGATTGAGACAGGGTTCTTACTTGTATTCGAGTATCTGACATGGTTGGCTAATATTGTTCCGGTTCCAAAAAAAGATGGCAGAATCAGAGTCTGTGTCGACTTCAGGGATCTGATTAAGGCCAATTCGAAAGATAATTTTCCGCTGCCACATATTGTTGAGTTGGTAAACTTCACTGCAGGCCATACGTTACTCTCATTCATGGACGGATTTTCCAAGTATAACCAAATTCTGATGGCACCTGAAGATAGGGAGAAGACAGCTTTCACTACTCTATGGGGCACCTATTGCTACCAAGTTATACCGTTTAGGCTGAAGAATGCTGGGGCAACTTATCAAAGGGTTGCAACTACTATTCTGCATGACATGATCCACAAAGAGGTTGAGGTATATGTGGATGATATGATTGTCAAGTCTAAAGAGCGAGAAGGCCACTACACCGCACTAGAGAAATTCTTTGAATGAATCAGAGAATATAGATTGAGGTTGAATCCGTAAAAATGCACCTTCGGTGTAACGATAGGGAAAATGTTGGGATTTTTGATCACACAAAGAGGAATTGAGGTAGATCCTTCCAAAATCAAGGCCATCTTGTGCGTGGCTTTCTAGGCAAGGTGCAATTCATAAGATGATTTATCTCAAACTTAACCTTGACTTATGAACCACTGTTTAGTCTGTTGAAGAAAGGAAAGAAGTTCCAATGGGATGATCGATGTCAGTTTGCCTTCGAACAGGTTAAGCAGTACCTTCAGAATCCACCTACATTGTCACCACCAGAATCGGGGAAACCACTGATCTTGTATTTATTAGTAACAGATTCAACCATGGAGTGCATGCTAGCGCAACAATCAGATGCTAAAGCGAAGAATACCATCTACTACCTAAGCAAGAAGATGCTAGAATATGAGACCCGCTATACTCCCCCCGAGAATGCTTGTTTAGCTTTGGTTTGGGCAACAAGGAAGTTGAGACACTACCTGTTAGCTCATTCTGTAATTTTGGTTTTGACATTAGATCCCATCAATTATCTCTTTGAGAAACCAGCACTTACGGGTAAGCTAGCTCGTTGGTTGCTTCTTCTCTCTAAGTTTGACCTCAAGTATGTCACTAGTAAATCAGGGAGAGCTATAGTGGAATTTCTAGCAGACCACCTAGTAGAAGGTGATGAAGTAGTAGAGTAATATTTCCCAAATGTAGACATCCTGCAGATAGAAGAGGAAACATGGACAATGTACTTTGACGGAGCATCAAACCAATATGGTTATGGGATAGGTGTATTGCTCATAGCACCTGACGATTCCCATATACCTCTATCCTTCAAACTCCGATTCAAAGTATCCAACAACGAAGCAGAATACGAGGCATGTATTGCTGGCTTGGAAGCTGCCCTAGAACTAGGGGCAATGAGGTTAGACGTTATCGGAGATTCAAATTTGGTTGTTTCTCAAGCCAATGGAGATCGGAAAGTTAAAGAAGAGAAGATGAAGATTTACCATCAGTCCCTGGATGTGCTAATTCTAAGGTTTAAATAAATTGACACTCACACATATACTAAGAAAGAACAACTGGTTTGCTGATGCGCTGGCAACTCTATCCTCCATAGTGGACGTCTCGCTCGGAGTGAAGATGCGTTTGATCATTATTGAACAAAGGTATACGCCAACTTATGAGGCCATCGCCGCAATAGATGAGGCTCAAGATACAAACCCTTGGTAATACGACATTTGGAACTTTCTGGAAAAAGGAAATGTATCCACCAAGGGAAAATGCCAAATATAAACGAGGAATACGGTGTATGGCCGTCCAATTCATCATTTGCAAGGGCAAATTGTACAAGAGAGGCCATTTGGGAATGCACAAGTTGTGTGTTGAAGAAAAAGAATCAAAGCGCCTGATGGAGGCCATTCATGGAGGAGAGTGTGGAGCACACATGAACGGAGGGATGTTAGCCCGAAAGATTCTCTGGAAAGATTATTACTGGTCTACTATGGAGGAAGATTGTATTGGTTTTGTACGGCGATACCACAAAAGTCAAATCCATGCCAATCACATGAACATTCCACCGTCAAAGCTCTATAATATGACTTCGCCATGGCTTTTCTTAGTTTGGGGAATCGACGTCATCGGTGCAGTTACACCAAAAGGGTCAAACGGGCACGAATACATTCTGGTAGCGATTGATTACTTCACAAAATGGGTAGAGGCCCAGTCTTATTCCGTGCAAAAGGCATCACATGTGGCTAAATTTATCAAGAACGACATCATCTGTAACTATGGGGTGCCCAACGAGATTATCTCAGACAATGGCTCGAACTTCAAGAAAGAGGTGATAAACCTGCTTGAAAAGTATAACACGACTTTTCATAAGTCATCAACATACAGCCTACAAACCAATGGAGCTGTTGAGGCTGCTAACAAGAACATCAAGAAAATTTTGCAGAAGATGGTGGAGACTTATACGGACTGGCCAGAGAAACTCCCGTTTGCACTTTGGGGCTATAGAACGTCGATTCGAACATCTACGGGGCAACTCCTTATTCACTTGTCTATGGTATGGAAGTTGTTCTGCCAATTGAAATCGAAGTACCATCACTGCGGGTTATGGTTGAGTGTTAGATAACAGAGGCCAATTGGCAATAGACTAGATTTGAGGAATTGATGTTATTTGATGAGAGGAGGTTGAAGGCATTATATCATATTCAAGGCTACCAACACATAATTGCTAAGGCATTTAACAAGAAGGTTAAGTCTAGAAATCTGAAGGAATGAGATCTGGTGCTCAAAGACAACCGAGCTTCCATCCATAACCCTAGGGGCAAGTTCAGACCCAATGGGACTGGTCCTTACATCATCAAGTCTATCTGGTCAAGAGGAGCAGTCATTCTCATGGGCCTAGATGGCCTAGAATTTTCACAACTGATCAACATGGACAAGTTAAAGAATATTACCCCTGAGAGGCTCGCTAGACCGAAAACCCGAAATGGCAACCTAGGCAAAAATTAGAGCATGAAAAATTAGAAACAAAGAAAAATTTAGCTTGCAAGGTCGAAAACCCGAAAGGGCGACTTTGGCGAGAGTTAGAGCGCAAAAGGAGAATGTCAATACCCAAGTAAACCTTAGCTGAACTACGTATGACCTGATTCCCATCTTCGAGACACGTAGTGTGACGACCCCACCACATACAACGATTAGCACTTAATTAATCAAGGAAATTTGAATTTTTAATTAGTAATTATTCTAATTTAATCTAGGATTTATAAAAATTATGGATATTGATTCATATATGATTCTATTGAGAATTTATTTTCGAGTTAGAATTAAAAGCTTAAGTGGCTCGAGAAGGGAAAATTGATGAGTGGATTTAGTTTAATTTCAATTATCGGACTATGTAGGAGTTTAATTAAATATTTGATTCAGTTTAGTAAAATGGAGATCTGATTAATTAGGTCCGAATTGGAGTTAATTAAGTTAATTAAATTATGAGGATTGAGAATTGTGATTATTATGAATTAAATTCATTTATGGGAGGTCCAATTTGAATATGTAATTTATTGACGAAGATTTGGTGTCTGATTAGAAATTGAAGGCCTAAATGATTTGGGAAATCAAAATTGAGGATGAAAATAAGTTTAATTTAATATTTGGAGCCTTTTAGGGGTTCGATTAAAAATTTGATTCAGATTGATAAATTTAATTATAATTAATTGGGCTCTAATGGAAATCGAATTAGCCTGATTAAATTAAGTGGGATTTGTAATTAATTATGATTAATTAAATTATGTGCTAATTGAGATTTATTAAGATTAAATGTTAATTATAATTTGTTAAGACTAAGTGGGATTTAATTAAATTAATACATAAATTAGTAACTTAATTCTAGAAAGGCCTAAAGTATGTGCACGTGTGGACATGTGGAGCCATAAAGTGGGCATATGTGTATATTGTGTTAATTTCAAGTTGGAGAAATGAACTCATATTCTTCTATTGTTGAAGAAGTTCCTGAGAGGGAGAGAAACTGGGAGAGACAGAGAGAGAGAGAGAGAGAGAGAGAGAGAGAGAGAGAGAGAGAACTCAATTTTCTTGGTTATTGAAGAAGAAAAGAGTTACTGGAAATGGAAGAGGGCTAAAGGAAAAGCTATGGATTAAAGAAAGAAATGAAGAAAAGAAAAGGGGAAGTAGAGGAGAATCAATTAAAATGCTGACATTAAAGTTTAAGGTATGGATTCAAGCTTATTTTTTATAGAATCTTTATATTACACTTGAAATTAAAGATGAAATTGGACTTAAGATCATGTAATTAATAGGAATTAGCACGAAGATGAAGAAAATTGGAATTATGTTTAAAGATTATGAAGATAAATTTGGAAATTAATTAGTTAGAGTTTGATCTTTGTTATTCTTCATAAATTGAAACTCATCCTTACATGCATGTTGGAATTTCAAGGTTTTAGATTTAATTCATATGTAAAAGACTTGCAAGTTCAAATTTGGGTTAGATATGAAGGAAATTAATAGAAATCTAAATTAGAGTAATTCAAGAATTAAATTATGATTCGCTTGGGAAAGATATAAAATCAGTAGTTTTGATCCTAATTTCATGCATGCAAATATTTCTTTAAAAGAGTTTATATTTTCAATTTCATGATTAAAGAGGAATTAGTAAAATGATGAAGAAATTGAATTGGAGTTAATTGAGGTTTTGATTTTTTTTTGAAACCTAAATATTGGTTTGATTTTAATCTCTAATCCATGCACGTAATGTAATTTAAGAGTTTTATTTAATTTAAACATGTTATTGAATATATTAAATTAGTTAGTTTTATTTGAATTACATATATGCAATGTTAGCTAGGAAAATTGACAAGAAAATGAGGAATTAGAGCTATGTTCAAATTTGTGGAAATTAATTTAGAAATTAATCACATTGAGTTTCAATTGTACATGCATTATGAATTTTTCAAGAGTTTTGAAAGTTTAAATCATGTTTTAAAATTTGTGGGTTTGATATAAAGAAAGTGAGTTAAATCTAAAATTGCACAATTGGAGCATGACTTTGAATAAATGGTTTCTAATTGAGAGTGTTTACCAAATTATGTGGTGGTTCTCCATATTTGTGTACCAAAAATGCATGTTTTGAGGCTTTGAATATCAAATCTAAACTTCAATTACAATTTTAGAAATTCCAGAATTCACACTGTCCGCTCGAGCGAGGAAAGTCTTGCTCAAGCGTGAAAATCGAGCTCCCAGAAGTTTCAAAATTTTACAGTCCGCTCGAGCGACCAAAGTGGCGCTCGAGCGTGGACCCTATTTTCAGCAATTTTTGACTAACTTTTTTAAATGCATAATTACATCCTCATGACATTCTAAGTATTCTTAGGCACCAATTGGACTCTCATAGTCATGGAATAAACTAGAAACACATAAAGAGAGTTGAATTAAAATGAAATGAATATTAAATGATGTTTCTATTGTCTTTTTGTTATGTGATTTATATAGGTGGGCATCCGAGGCATTATATCGACTTAACCCACTGTGAGTAACATTTCTGTAAAGATATGTTGATATGAATTATATTTTAACTATTACTGTTACATGATAAGTTCTTAAATGCTATTTTGATTATGTGAACGAATGTCCTATTTGCAAATATATTATGGCATCCACAGATAGTCTCAAGTCATGAGGGATGACATGTAAATGCGGGTCCATGGCACATGATTATTTTCAAGATCTCGTTAGCCACTTCATTGTGGTGATATGTGTTTAATCGGTATCTGGAACCGATTAGTCTAGTCGGAAGACGTTGATATGTTCTGTGAGATGTACCATTACATTATGTTCTGATATGAGACTGATATGATTGATTGTGATTTGATTTGTTTTACGGATATTGTATTTGGAATTTGTTCACTAACCCCATTACATTAATGTTATTCACTGGGCTTTAGCTCACAGTTTATTGTATATATGTAGGTGGTCAGGCACCAGAGCAAAGTTAGCGGCGTTACCCTAATTTCGTTTTGTCAAGCCAACCTAATGTGCCTCACCACGTGGTTCCAAACCGCTATTGTCAAGGCTTTGTTTTGGGTGGTCTAAATCCACCTCAAGTGAATTTCATAAGTTGTTTTGGCTTTGGGATTTAATTTCCTAACACGTTTTTTATTTTGTACTTAGACGTGTTTTGGACTTCATTTTATACATATATATTGAATATGAACTTGAACTTATGTCTATATTGGTATATATATAAGTTGTTTGTGCATTTAAGTCCTCACAGCTCTTTGGACATTATGTTTTAATAGTTACAGGCTTCCGCTGGCCCCTCCTATTGTATAATTGTTATTACTATTAAGCAGGCCTTTGGTAATCACGAATTACTGGCCAGTTACGATGCTAAACCCTTAGGGCGGGTTTGGGTCGTGACACGTAGGCAACTTCATCCTGAAGTTTGGTTGTAATAATCTCTAGCTCAACTGTCTTGTCTGATCAGGTCATCTTTGTTCATTATTTGTTAGTTCTATTGTGATCTTTGTTATGGTATGACCTTTTGATTTGGAGCTGTGCATCTTAAGGATCGATTCCATGCGTGTCAGACAGCAAGTGGTTTTGAAAAGTTTTAATCAAAGTTGATTTTTCTAAAAAATTCACCTTTTACAACTGAGACCGTTTTTGGACCAAAAGGAAAAGTTTTAACACTCACAACTTAATTTTTTTATTGATTTCAACGTTCTCCAACTCTCTAATACAAATCAAAGTTGCTTTTACAAAAAACTTGAAAAGAAAGATCAAAGCAATAAAACTAGGGGCATAGATGAGTCAGGTGTCAGTTCTTTTCCTTTTTTTCACATTCACATTCGTGGAAGTCTCTATAGCCAAAGACGACCCAATCTGCTCCTTATCCTTGAGCCGAGCCAAGCACTTACTAGCAAGGATGTAACTGAAATTTAGGGTAGGGGCTAGAAGCTCTCTTGTCCTCCAAGCAGTGAGGTACCGAGCTGAGTTTTGAAGCACGAACAGGGAATGAAGTTGGGTATTTTACTCCCTTATCTAGACAAATATGCTCGTGTCCGAACTAGCGTCGTAACCAGAAAGGAAAATAGAACACACAGTTTGTCAGACCAATCAACTGTATGCCGGGCTGATGTGTCATGTGTAATTCAATTCGGACAAATCAAGCTAGGGGCAACGCCAAGCTATGTCAACTTCAAATCGACTACGCATCCAGTTGTTCCACAACCCTTTCGAAGGGAAATCGACTAACCGTTAGCGAAAGAAGTAAGCTCGAGCCGAGTGTTTAGAGCAAGGGTCTACTATTTTTAGTTTGTTCATCAACCATACCTGAGGAGAGATGTGAAATCAGAGAGATTAAAGAACAGAGAGGTGTATGTTGAAGGGAAGATAAAGAAGAGGTTTTTAGAGAAAAATAGAGTTTGAGTGTTGAGTGACATTAGATTTATAAATCAGAAGGGTGGAAAATTATACCTGAAGAAGTAGCGGACTCCCTACAAACCTAGTGGTCTTCTGTCGTTGAACAGCATCCCGGCCCACCAAAGTTTCGACTAGTGCCAAACCAATACAACTCTTACCCTCTTTTAGGCATTGGGCCGTTTCAATCAACCGGATACTAGTTCCACCAAAACTAGGGGTAATTAGGAATTGCGCAAGTAGACATAAACAAAGAGCATATTGTCGGTGGCTGCACCAAAGAAGGTCGCTCCTATCTCCAATAGCGGAAAATCGATGAACTAAACCAGGGATGTCCAACTCCCCATCATGTGCCAAAGACTGAGTCTCGTGCATTGACAATCCGCACATTCGCCCCAAAGTTTGGACATGGCCAAAATGGGATTGAGGCATGATTTCTTCACCGCAACGAGATTCCATCAGTGCTTAAAATTCTTTGAGTGTTGGACATACTTCTTGAGAGCCAAATTGAAATACATGTGTGATTGGGTTCTAACATTGAACTGTGGCATGGAGGAATGGAAGGCAAAGATAAGTGCAACTCAAAGGAAAAAGGGCATTTAGGCCGAAACTGTAGAAATTCACCTTTTTCGAGCCATCCAAAGTGGCTATCTAGTCTCGAAGCCTATGGACAAATAACGTCTCCATGTTGAAAGCAAAATATGAAGGAGTTGTGAATTTGCTAGAAAAATAGCATGAGAGCACCATTTATAGAGTTTTGGGATGGAGTTGTGCATGACAGCTGGATAACACTGACCAATAGTCGGCCATGCATCAGTGATGGCCGGCCGTGGATCAGTGAAGCCCACCCAGATCTTGGTGCTGATCCAGATCAATGTAGTTGCAGCAAAAGTGGCCTTTGTTCAGATGAACCACAACCATACTTTTGAGTCTTGTTTTGTTTATACCAAATGTGTTTTAGCTTTTTCGAGTTGTTTTCATTTTGCTTTTCTATTATCGAGTTGTATTTACATTTTGATTGATTATAAGTCATTATCTGATTCATGATTCAATTCAAGAACAAAGCATTCAATGCAAGGGTTACACTATTCATCATATGTAAATGCCAATCATCATATGGTGCAAAGGAAATCATTTCACCAAAAACCTTATTTTTATAACTAATGGGACCAACCCCGGTCATTGTTTTACAAAGCAAAACACAAAAACAACAAAATAAAAGTCTTCAAAAATAAACGGTCTCTCTGAAGCAGCATTTAAACTACAAAGCAAAATATAAAAAGGAAAAGCAAGAACAGTGCCAACATCAATATCCCATCCTCGCCCTCTTCCGCCTCGGCTACGGAGAAGGTGCATTGCTATCATCACTCGGGCTGCTCGACTGCAAGTCGATCTCCTCTCTCTCACCCTTGGAGGTCGTGTACTCCATGGACTCCTCGGAAGGCGAGCACTGCCTCACCCGGCCTCTTCTGTGATCAGCTCCTCTGTGGCTTCTCCCTTGGCCTCATCCCCCCTTACTAGCTGTAGAAGGTCTCGTAGGTACTGCTGGCTCAAGCTGAAAACAGGGCAGATATCAGTATGCATTAGTTTTTTTTCTCTACAGTATGACAACAACAAAACTGCAAACAAAATGTACCTCAATCCCATGGGAAACCAGAGCGGTCCCTCTCCGTCGAACCATGAAAAGTAGCTGGTCAATCGTTCGAGCAAGCTTGTCGCCAAATGCCCGAGTATCTGCAAAAGAGATAAGATGAGAAGCAACATAGAACAATGCATGGAAAAGTACAGTGAGTAGAAGTATGGAACAGTGTATACCTGCGTGATGCCATGAGCAAATACTATACTGCGGTCCTCCTCCTCGATATGATCAAGGAGAATCTGCCGGATCACTCCATCTAGACGCATGAAGGTAATCGCAACAGGAATTGTTGGGAACCCAGGAAGGGGACCAACAGAAGGGACACTGTAGACACCCCATTTTTGACCGTCCTCAAGACTTGGACGTCACCGTTTGAACACTCGGTGATCATCCATGCTTGTGTTCATCTTGAGTTCCCGGAGGTCTCGGCTACGCGCCTTGTCTTAGGATCTCTCGACTCGACTGTTTTGTGTTTGGTTTTGTACCAAACACTTGTGTTTTTCCTTTGAGGGGCGGGGAATTATTAGTGGGCCATCCCCACACCTCACCGGCCATGGCTTGAGGCCACCGGCTAGTGTTTTGTTGCCATCGGCCATATATTTGGCTGGTCGGCACTCTTTGTGGTCGGTCGACCGTGTATTTGGCCATTTTGGCATTTTTGGCTGTCCGACCACTGTGCATCTGCTTTTGCAGATATTTTCATGCCAGCTGTGCTAGCTAGCATACACTTTGCATCCCCTCCAAACACATGTATGGAGGGATTTCACTCTTGCTTAGCTTCTTTTGTAAGCTTTGCAAGAGTGATCCTCTATAAAGGGAGGGCCTCTTCTCCCTCTTATAAGGTTACAAAAAAGGCTGAGGGGAGCTCTGGTTCTAGGGTTAGCATAGTGTATCTATTCTATCTCTATTTCTCCCTCTCTTTTGCTCTAAGTGTGTGTTTGTCCTTAGTTTTGCACTAGGACACCTACCATTACACCTTACCTTGGTTGCTGAGGCATTAGGGGGTTGTCCTTGAAGTTCTTGAGCTGGTTTGGAGCTAAGAAAGCTGCTGGAGTGATCCTTGTGAAGAAGGTCTTCAAGGGTAAGACTCTTGCCTTTTTTATCCCATTTTTGCATAGTCTTTTTTCCTACCTTGCTTGCTGTTTCAAGCTTAGTGTATAACATATAAAAGCCTTGTTTTTACTTGCTTAAAATAGTTGTTTAAGGTTTCTTTGAGCTTTGGGGTTGTTTGACCCCTCTTAGGCCTTGTTAGGCCCTATTTTTGTGCTATTTTGGTGAGCTCCGGGACCACGTTGTTTGGGCCTCCTCACCAGGGATTTCAGTGGTGAGGATGGTGGTTTAAGGTCCTAAGAAGGAGAGGGCCACCCCCTCTCCTTGTTGTCTTCAATATGTGCCATTTTAGCCTCATGTGTGAGCATCATTTTTAAGTGCATGTTGGCCATGGCTTAAGTGTTATTTGTGCTTATTATGTCATGATATAGCACTGTTTTTACTTGGTTTAGACACACCATGCTTGCCTTGCATACATGTGTTGTAATGCCATGATTTGCCTTAACATGTACATAGCATTTAGACTACCATGCTCATGTGTTTTGGCCTAGCTTTGTGAAGCTTTTATGCTTGTTTTAGTGTGCTTGAGGTCTGTTTTTAGTCATTCGGGTCGTCCATGCTTCGCTTTGTATAGCTACCATGTAATCCCTCTTGTATGCCTTGAGCATTGACCCCTCCAGCATGCCATCCTTGCTTTGTTTCAATGGTTTGGAACCACTTTCCATGCCATTTCAGTCCTACTGGTGTGCTTGTATGCTTACATTTGATGCCCCTTTAATGTGTTAAAAGGTTATTGTCTTGTGCCCTATGTTTGGATCCTTTTGTATGCTTGCATGTTTAGACCATTTAGATGCCATCTAGGTGTGTCTTTGGTCTTTTTTTGACCTGCATTGGGGCTGTTTGGAGTCCCCTTGGCCCTTTGAGGCTTGGTTGGCATGGCCATGGTTTGAGCCCTTTGGTTGGTCTCAAGCTTTGGGCTTGTTAGCATGCTTTGATTGCTTGGTTTAGGTTGGTTTGGCACCATCCTCCTGTGTTTTTCAGAGCTTAATATGCATGCCATGTGCCCATGATGTTCCTCTTTTAAGTGTGCTTAAAAGTTGTCTCTATATGCTTAAGTGTTGGACCTTGTATGCATGCATGCTTGTATGTGCATTTGGCCCCATCTCCTTAGCATTGGCCACTGTTTTGGGCTTCTTTGAGGGCTACCTAAATTAGTTTAAGACCATCCTTCGCATGTGTTGCATGCTTGCCTTATGTGTTGTTGCATATTTGGCCTTGTTCCATGCTTATTACATTACACATTTGTATGCTTAGGTTGTAATGCATTTGGCATGCATTGTACTTAACATGTTGTCCATGTTGCATCTTGCATGCTTGCATGGTTAAGATCATACCATGCATGTTTGCTAGCTTGTATACTTGCCCATATGCTCATGTTGCATACTAGCTCACATGCCTAGGTTGCATCGCATGAGCATGCATGCGTTGCCTCTTGATCAAGTGATAGAGGTTGGGCCATTTGTTTGTTTTGGTGTGCATTGCATTTGAAATCAAAATGCACAACTCGGCCTCTTTGGCCATCACGCATTGAAATGCGCGATTGGTGGTCCGAGGGTCGAGTACCAAACTCCTTTGAGTCATAAACATGATAAGGAGTGTGGTTGGTGCAAACATTGCTTGAAATGCATTGCCATGCCATGTTTTGCCCTATGCTGCTGTCAAAACAGGTTTCTGCAGGAAGCTTTGGCCGGTCGACCACATACATCGCCGATCGACCAATGATGGATGGCCGATAGCTCCATGGATGGTCGATGACCACCCTGCCATGGCCGGTGATGATTCCTCATGGCCGGTGGCATGCTCCAGTGTTCATAAAGTGCTCCCTGGGACTTTTGCAATTTTCAGAGGAGCAGAGCAGGGAAAACAGAGGCAACTTGTGCATGGCGACGGATTTCCGAACAAAGCTGAGCACGCATGCATTGGACCCTCTTCCCGAGGCGTTTTATCGCTTTCTTTACTTAATTGATTTGTTAATTAATTAGGTGGTCTATAAATTATTTAATTAGCTTTTAGGTTAATTAAATTGTATTATTCTTTTGGTCCCTCCGAGCGAGGGCAAATTTGTAATAAGTGTGGGTGCGTGTGTGCATGTCTTCCAACCCCCACTTCTTTCTCCCTTTCACTTACCTGCTTTGATGGTTAATATTAGGGCACGTTTAATTTAGCATATCTCATGCTATGCTTGCGTGCATCATTCATCAGTCTTGCATGCACCGGGCTCGGCGCATCATGCTAACCGTATAGTATTCCAATTCCAAACTTGAATACGTGCATCGAGTCGTTGCATTTCACATGTCATTCTTTGATTAGCCGAGCCCGTTCTAATGACATTTTGTATGCGATGCTTTAGCCATTTGTTAACTTGAACTAGGATCATGCATGATCACTAACTAGTTCATTATTTTGGCACGGAGTACGATGTAAGTATTTATGCTTTCGCATCTCGCATGAGTGTGAATGTTAACATGACATCATGCTTACCATGTGGCTTTGTGCTTATGTGATATTACTGCCAGAATGCCTGTGGGTGAAGGTTGGATTGTTTGAGTTGGAATAACTCGTTGAAATCCGTGTTTTAGCCCACTCGTGAGTAGCAAATTTCAAATCATTTCCAAACAAACGGATATGCAATGCTTTGTTCCAAATTAGGTGATCTAGTCTATACTTTTGTGTTGTGCGCATCACATAATAAGATTAGGCTAATAATCAGAATAAGAACGCATGTGTTTTCAAAAACTAAATATCATGGTTAGTAGAGGCCAATCTTCGAATCGGGCGAGAGGGGGTGCTCATAGCTGATCTTCCCCAATTGTACCCAAGTTCCCGAGCCGAGGCAACTTTGGTGATGACGGGCACGTGGCCTTAGGCAACGAGTCAAGGTTTCCTAAATTTCCCCCAAAAATAAAATATTTAGGTGGCGACTCTATATCTGGCAAAGCAGTCCATGTTTGGCACTTCTTTCTAAAAAACTCTGTTTTCTCAAAACGATTTGCTGGATTTGGACTCTTTGGTTCAGATTAAGAACCGTGACAAATCGTGTCTGAACTGTGGCAGCATGGGGCCCTCGGGGCGCGTCCACAGTTTCTGGCGACTCTGCTGGGGAGTTAGAGAACTTGACTCAAACTCATGATATCTTGTTTTGACTACACTTATGTGTTTCTTTGCATTGCATGTGCATTGGTGCGCCTAGGACACCGTGTTTGCTATCTGCTATTCCTGAACGATTTGGCGGAGGCCTACTTCGAGAAGCGTGCATAAGGCTGACCGGTTACGGGCTCTGCCACGATGGGAACACAAACCCCGGTTTTACCGGGGCACCCTTTTGACCATTTGACCTAGTGCATATTCGGAATCGATAGTGACCATTCCAAAGATAGGACAGGTTGCTTACCCGATGTTAGGTTGTTTGAAACTACTGTGTGCGTAGTGAAACCCTAGCTCCTGATAAAATCGGGCAGGGAAACCCTACCCCAACATAGGGGTTTGTTGACTCTCTTTTATTTTTTATGTGCTTTTAAAGTGTATCTCTATAGGGAACGCGCACATCAGTTTGCAAATCTGAGTGTTACGCCTGAGGGCATCAGTATCAGTATTTTTGGGAATCAGTCATATCTGCGGGTATCAGACTCAGTTTTGGGGCAGTGCTTTTGGAGAACAGTGATCAGTAGTAGAGTATAGTTATTCAGCTACGTCTGTGTCTGTTCCATTAGGGTTGAAATGCTGCTTGTTTTCCCTTTCAGTTCAGAGATTTGGGTTCAGAGATTTGGTGTTTTCCTTAGCTGAGGCAAGGCAGATATCGGATCCGTCAATCGCCGGTTGCATCAGTCACTGTTCAGTTCAGCGGACTTATGATGACCCCAACTTCAGAGGAAATTGTGGTTATGGCAGCCGCACTAGACCAAGGAATCACCCTGCAAAGTGAGATCGATGTTGATATACCTCATCCGCCCAGGTCGCCTGTTACGCACCCGATCTGGACACCCCAGTTGTATCAGGCTCGTGAGCCCACCATGTTCGAGTTGATGGGAATGATTGATGACCTTCAGAGGTCTGTGGCTGATCTCGCCTACAGAATGTCGGCTTCGCCACCAGCCACATCGTATGCCGGGAATCTTGTACCACAGGAGCCCCTGTTACTGGGGCGAATTGTGATTGAGCTCAGCCAACCAGAGGTTGCCTCCAGCTATAGCAATGACGTGTCAACAACAACCGGGCTTCGCTCTGATATAGTAGCCCAAACCCTCGATCAGGCTGAGGCTAGAGGTAAGAACAAAGTAGGAACAGATGCTGATCTCGTTGAACAACTACTGTGGGCAGTCGAGGCTTTGAAAGCCGGGGGGATGAATAAGCAGCAAGTATTCGCAGTTGTGGCTAACACTGTGGATGATGCTTTCCCCACTCCAACCGAGGGCAGTTCAAGCCAGGCGAAAAATCGGGATAGGCCCCGTCATGCCAGAACAATTCCTTTCACTCATAACCCTACACTAGGAAAAGATCAGAAAGCCAAGGCAGTGCCTGTCGATCCTTTCGCTAGCGCGCCTAGCAAGAATCAACAGGCTTCAAAATATCTGCCCCGAGGGCGCAAACTCTTTCACGCTCTCTACATGCCTTTTTCTAAGGCCCTTCAAATCCTGTCGGGAAAAGGTCATCTCAAACCCCTTGAGCCTAGGCCTCTCCCTAGTCATCTTCCAGCAGGCCATGATGCTACTCAGTACTGCGCGTACCATCAGCAAACCGGTCACCCCACCGACAACTGCTTCCGTCTTCGCCATGAAGTACAGGACTTGATCGACAACAAGGTCATCCTCCCACCTACCTCAGCAAAGTCTATCACCACTGAGCTGTTAGACTTCAAGGATACCACGAGTATGTGGTCAGGGGTTGGACCACCTGCGAGCGGCGCTCGATGTATTTCAGATGTGGCGTATGGCACGCACTGTTTTGAGCATTCGCGAATTCAGGTTTGTAATTTCTGGCTTGGGTTTTGAGTTAGTTCTTTGTTTTGTTTTGAATTTGTCTCATTGTCTTGAGTCAGTCTTTTTGCTTAAGGGTCTGTCGTGTTGTATCGAGTCGGCCCCATTGTATAGAAGTTAGGTGATTCCGGGGTTGTTTCCTCGAACACCGTTTTGTTTTGTAATTATCTTTTTGCTTTCTTTTTGAGTCTGTCTTTGCTGTGGAGCCAGTTTGCAACCAAGAAATCTGAATGAAACAACTGCGACTATCATAATTCTGTGCTTACTGCTACTTTGAGCTAGTTGTGCCAGAGGATTTGAATGGGACGGCCGTGCATTCCACCCGCTCTTCTGTACCCCAAAATCATTGCATTGACCTAAGTTTTTCAAAACTTTTTGGGCACTGCGGTGATGAAAACAAAGAGGAAGGAATTCCTTGGGATTTGCAAAACTTTGACCAATTGGGAGAAAGAAAGGCGTGCTAAGCCCTTAATGAATGAAGTCACGTTTGTTAACATGAGTACTGAGAAGGACCCTGGCTTGATCCAGATTGGTTCCACACTATCTTCAGCGCGAGCGATTTTTCGCTTTCTTAAAAACTTTCAAAACTAAAATGTTTTGCGCAGTCCTGCGAAGACCTATGTGGAATCGCTCTTGAGATTGTGCAGCTTAGGATCGCTCTCAGCCGCGAGACTTGAGCCCTTGCTTTCAAACCTTGGACCTTGGGTTCAGACTGTTCAACAATCAACCGCGATGTAAGGCCTGTGTGGCCAGATTTGAAGCAGCCCTCGAACAAGAAGCACCAAAGTCAGATCAAGAAGATTAGACCTTATCAGAAGAAGCTTGCAAAGCTCAATCAGAAGCGCCCCTTGAACCAGGAGCAAAAATGTCCGATGTGCTTGAAGAGTCAAGGATGGATCTTTCTGTAAATCAATACAACAGCCGCTCTCCTGGATACTGATGGCTTCGAAACCCTAAAACCATTTGGCATGGACTTGTTACACTTTTACCCTTTGAGACGCTCATTGGGCCGAAAACCCAGAAGGGCGACCCAAGCAAAAGTTAGAGCAAGAGAAAAATACAAAAAAAGAGAAAAATGAAAAGAAAAAAGAAAAAAATGGAAAAGAAAAATGCAAAGAGAAAAAAAGAAAAAAAAAAGAGAAGGAATGAAAAGATACAAAAAAAAGAAAAGAAGAATTGAAAAGAAAAAAAGAACAAAGCTCGCAAGGTTGAAAACCCATAAGGGCGGCCTTGGCAAAAGTTAGAACGTAAAAAGGAGAGGTTAAATACCCGAGTGTACCTTAACTTGAACTACGTGAGGCTTGATTCCCACGTTTGGGATACGTAGGCAACTTCATCCTGAAGTCCAGCCCCCAACGCTTTCAAAGTGACTATATCCATATATTAGTTTTGACCATCTTCGTCTTCTCTGTATCCGAGAGTTCGTTCACGATCATCACTGATGAGGACTGTTTACAATATGTTGCGGCGCTATCCAGACAAGGGGCAACTTTCCGTTGCCATGAGTCTCCATTCAAACAAGGGGCAACTTTCCATTGCCATGAGTCGCCGTTCAAACCAGGGGCAACTTTTCGTTACCATGCAGTGCCATCCAAACAAGGGGCAATTTTCCATTGCCTCCGATCTGAGGTTGTGCATCTCGAGAGTAAGTTCCGTGCCCTTTAAGCATTGACCGTTTAAAAAAATAGTTTTTGAAAATTTTTATTGAGGTTGACTATTTTCTCAAAAATTATTTCATTTTCCAAAACTGGACCATTTTCTTGGACCCAAAAAAGGAAAATTTTTAGTGCTCATAGCCTGACTTGCATGATTTTTAAATCAAAAATCGAACAAGTGTGTTAATCTAACTGTCATGCTGGTCAAAATTGTTTTAGTAGAAAACCAAAACAAAAATGGTCAAAATGACGAACTAGGGGCACAGTTGAGTCAGGCTTCCTGCCTTTTCCCCGTCGTCAACATACTTGCCAGAAGGGTATTCTACCTGTCAACAAGGGCACAACTGGAGCTGTCTGTAAAGGACTGAAAGCTCTCAACATCCTCCAAGCAACGAGGTAACAAAACGAGTGCGAAACACGAATTGGGGTGGATCAAGATACTCCACTCCTTCATCCGGAACATCGGCTAAACATCACCAGAAGGAATAGCCGTGAGCTAACAATGTTGGGCATGAACCCACGACCTTCAATCTATCCATCAACCATCCAGGGGTGGGATGAAAAATCAGAGAATAAAGAATAGAGAGGTATGCGTTGAGAGAAAAGTGAGCAAAAGGGTTTTTAGAGAAAAACCGAGCCTGAGGGGCGAGTGATGTGAGAATCGCAAATCAGAAAGGGTGGGAAAAACACCCGAAGAAACTGGCTCCTTATCATCTAAGAGGCCTCTCATTTTTGTAACGCGTCTGTGTGTCGCGTCTTTTGTTTTGTCTACCTCAACTCTTGTTTTGAGTCTGTTTCGAGCGTGTCTCGTTGTGTTTAGGTAGTCTACCTTTTTGCTTTCATTGTTAAGTCCTTTTGTTCGCTGTGTTCAGTTGTAGGCTCAACACCCGGTTGAAAACCCTTTTCTCAAATCGTTTTGTGCTCGGGGTGCTGTGCCATTCTCCATATTTGTGCGAAACATGATTTGGTTCTTTTGTAAAACTGCGGAGGTTCAACCCGGGTCACTTGGAAACAGTGAACATATGGGTTCCGGATTGCATCTGAGTGTGTTTCAGTTTCAGTAGCTTACACCTTTGTACTCCGTCTTTTCAGATTAGACTGTTTGTTCAGGATTTGCAGTGTGCAGAATGAGCTAAGAATACTGTGTTATGGGCTATGAGTTCAGAATGAGCAATGTTCAGAATAAGCAATGTGTTGTATGAACTGTATGTATGGGATGTGTGCCGAATAAACCGAGTACTGTGTTACGAGCCGAGTGTTCAGAATGAGCTATGGGTTGGTTGAGTTGTTTTGCCGTTGACCGATTCATTATCTGATTATTACAATACAAGTGTTTGATTTTCATACAGGAGATCAATCTCATTTACATTGAGGTGTAATATGATGCAATGCAATGCGAAGTATGAAATGTACAAATGTAACACTTTTTCAGAAAAAAAGTTTGTTTCATTTCATCATTTTTCAAGTACATAGCTTTGGAGAAAATAAAAACCTGCCTGCGGCAATACAAGGTACTCAAGCTATCAACAAAAAGTAAAGCAAAACAAAAAGAAGAAAAGCAGCAAAAATCTGGATCAATGTCAACTAGTCTCAGGCCTGAGGGTCTGTCCTCATCCTCTTCTTGGACGAAGGTCCAGGAGCATCATCATCATCAGCACCACCATCTGAGCCTGAGCCTGAGCCTGAGTCGTCTCCAGCCTCCCCCTCAGATGACTCTGCCTCTGCCTCTACCTCGGACTCATCATCATCATCTGGGATCGGTGCCCGAGAGCTACTCCCAACATGAGTGCGCCCCACTTTGGTGCGGGGGTATACTCTGCCATCTCGCCCTCTTCCTCGAGCAGGAACAAAAGGCCCAGCCGGAGCACCTCCTTCAGCAGGAATCTGGAATGGGGCCTGAAAAGCACAAATGGCAAACGTATCAGTACGCTATGCAAAGCAGAGTATGAATGTCGTGAGCAATCTATGACTACAAAATACAGTGCTTGAGTATAGGGTATGAATGCTGTGAACAGTGTGTCGGTACAAAATGCAGTGACTGAGTGCAGTGTATGAATGCCGTGAGTAATGCTGTGAACAGTCTGTGGGCTACAGTGCATCAGATGCCGTGAGGGCCGTGTATCGGGTGTTGTGTTAGCAGTGCGATGCATCAGATTATGTGAAACAGTTTATGTATGGTTTGAGCCTGCAGTTGAAGGAACTTACTAGAATGCCATAGATGGTCAGAAGATCGAGGCTCCGCTGGAGCATCCCCATCATAGAGGCAGTCAGCTCCAGGGACTGACGAGTGTACTCGGAGGAAGCCTGCAAAAGTATTAGAAGCATCAGTATTCTGCGGAGTATCAAATGAAATGAAATGGAATGGCAATAGTACATACCGGGGGCAAGTCGTAGAACCTGACTAACTCGTGATTAGCCGGAGGGGGAGCGATGGGGATCTGGTAAGTCTCCCCACCTTGCCCTCGGCATGTCATCGTCGTGGGCAGTGCTGGCCAACTAGCCCCCCGTCCTCTCCGACTCCCACTCCTGCCACGGACCCGAGCCATCCTCGACGCTCCTACTCCCGCTCCTGCCCTAGCCGCCGGCACCGCTGGCCTCTCTCCCTCAGCTCGACGGCCACTGCTCAAAGGCCGCATGATGTAGGTCCGGACGTACTCTGTGTAGTCGCCCTCGCCCCTGAAGCCCTCAGCATCCCAGCCGATCGTATAATCAGCAATCTGCTCGGGAGTGAACCTCTCTGTCTCCCTCATATGGGTAGGAGGCGGACCTGGAACTATCTGCTCTGGTAGACCCAAGGTCTGGCGCAGGAAGGGCTCACCTAGGTACCAAGCCCGACAGACCGGGCCCTCCAGCAAGATCCTGAACTAGGCGGTCTTCTCGGCACCGGCAAACCGCTCCCGAATCGCAGCTGGCAACGGAGCCCAGGGCTGCCAGGTGATCTGAAAATGATATGCAGTTAGTTATCTACTGTTATTGAAAATATAGTGCAAAGCGAAGCTTGAAATAAACTCTAAAAGTTGAACAAACCTCTATGGGGTAATGGTGTCGAAGTAGCGGCGAAAGAATATGAACGTCTCCCGGGGTCTCCGCACATACCTCACATCGAAGCGGCGGGAAAAAGGAACGCCGAGAGGGGTCTCCACATCGGGCACTGGCGTAAGCCTCGGAAAGTAGGCGTAGACCCACAACTGCAGAGCAAATACCAGTATGCTTATTAGATAAAGCAGAATGCAGAATAAAGCAGAAATTATAGAACCGTGTATTTTTTCAGTGTATTGTACAGACTGTACAGTGTGTGCAGTGTGCAGTTAGTGTAAAGCAGATTATATGTGTGCCGTGTGTGCAGTATACAGTCAGCGTGAAGCAGATCGTAGTGTGTGCAGTGTACAGAATATAGATAATGTAAAGCAGAAAATGTAAAGCAGAAAAGAAAATGTACCTCCCAAGCTCGCCAGTAGCCCCTGAGCAACTGCCCGCTACACCAAGAGGATGAGCTCATATATCCGTAGAGTGTGGCCAAGGCTGCCCCACTCCAATCGTAGCGTAGGATCCGTGTGACATCCACCAAGGCGCTCAGCAAACAGAGGGGCACGGTGTTTGCCCGGTCAGCGAAGATGGTCGTCCCCAACAGAAACATGAGGAAGCCGTGTGCGTACTGCTCCACTTTCTCCTGAGTCATTGGCACCTCCTTAGCTAGAGCTGGCTGAACCCGAAAGTGGTCCTCGAACCACGAGTATCTGACAAAGCCTGCCTGAGCGAGAGGCGGCTGCTCGCCGAGTAAATATATCTGAGCGGCCTCCCACTCATCCATGTCTGTGTCAAAGGGGATCGGATCACCCCCTACCCCGATGCCTGTGAGCATCGAGAAGTCATAGGGAGTCATCGTCATGTCTCCCGTGGAAGAAAAGTGGAAGGAATTGGTGGTGTCCCACCACCTCTCCACCAGAGCGGCAAGGAGAGGCCTGTTCGCGATAAGGCGGGAAAGTCCCCGGCAGAAGGCGCTGAAGCCGGCCTGGTCTACGATATGACGGACTGCATCCGGAAGCTCCATGTACCATCCTCTGGCGACAACATTCCCATAACCCCGGCAGGTATGGGAATCCCCCTGTATTCAAAAACAACAGTTGCGAAGCAATATTCAATATACAGTTTTGAAGAACATTCAGAATTGATATAGTGTGTGTGCACGTGTTCAGATTCAAATAAACATCGGGTGCTGGTGTGCTAGCAGAGAACTACAGCATATGATGTGTCAGTGTGTTTGAGTGGTTCAGTACAGATATGGCATGTGTACACGTGTTCAGATTCAAACAGACATTGGGTGCCAGTGTGCTCGCAATGAACTACAGTGTATGATGTGTCAGTCATGTTGTTTTAGTGGTTTAGGGCAAATACAGTCTGTGTGTGCGTGTTCCAATTCAAACAGATACTAAATGCAGGTGTGTTCACAGTCAACTACAACATATAGTATATCGGTGTATCCAGATCAAACAGTTAAAGGCAGAATCGACTATAGTAGTTAGGGATTCTACTTTGCCGAAAATAAAACGGGGAAGAATATACATCGGAAGCGCCGTATGAAAAGTGCGTCTCTGGCTCGCGTAAAAGCAGGTCTGATGGCACCCTCCTGTCGAAACTCCTGAACTGGCGAAGACCGTCAGGAGGCAGCTCGTGAATCGCCGGCCTGTAGGTCGCCGGATCGAACGGACGGACGCTGAGAGGCAAGAGCTCGGCCTCTGGGTCCATATCTACCTCCAGGGGAGCCCCACTGCCTGGAATATCGTCTGCCATCTCAAAGAGAGTGTGAAAATGGCCGGGAATGTGGAAACCGGGCTAGAATACGAAGAGTCAACAGAAAGTCAACCCCAGGAGGGTGAAAAATGGCCGGAAAAGTCGAGGTGCGAAAAAGGCACAGAGATCGAGGTGAACTCGAGGGAAACAAGCCCCGAGTGGCGGAAATCGAAAAAGAGACACCGAAACAAAGTTTTGTTCGGTTCAAAATGTTTGAAATGCGAAGGTATTCGCAAATCGAACGACGAAACGGGCTCTAAAATCAAGGAAAACGGAGGATCGAAGGGAGAGAAATAGCCTAGAGAGGTGGGGGAGGAATTTTCGAGCAAGAGGGAATGAAGAAAATATGGTTTAAACCCCTATTTTAACAGACCCATGGCCAAAGGACCAAACTGCCCCGATTCAGGCATGTTTGGCCGGTCGGCCAAATAGATGGCCGGTGATCTGTTTTGATGGCCAGTGGATGGCCGGTGACCTCCTCCAGTGGCCGGTGAGCCTCCTACACCCTTGTTTGGGTCAAATGTGTGGTTTAGGGCCTTCATTGCTCAAGACAGTGCAAGAAAGTGCATTTTCGAAGCTCAACCAGTCTCCGTTTTGACCTCGGACCGTGTCTTCTGTGCGTAGCGCTTGATTACGGGTACGGTGTATCCTTTTTGTATCCTTTTGTTTCTTCCAAGATTCAAAAGTTGCCTCCCACATGCGTTGTTTTACAACGCTTTGACGTGAACATGTGTTGAGTTATACGTCATTTTGCTTGCATTGTTATACGCTCCACGGTCTAGGAGACCTTAAATCCTCTGAAGGTGCAAAACCTTTGGTGCTTGCATGTCCGCATGCGTTGTAGCACACATCATCCGTTGCATGCACACGCGTTGTAACACGCATGACTTGTACCTCCCCACAGTCTGGCAAGACCTTAAATCCTCTGAAGGTGCAAGTCCTTCGGTGTTTGTCGTGCCCGAACAACTTTCGGTAGGCTTCATCTTATCATGCATTTCAAGCGACACGCGTCGTCGCGCATTTGAGTTCACATGCATTATCATGCATTTCAAGCGACACGCGTTGTCGCACATTCAAGTTCACATGCATTTCAAGCGACATGCGTTGTCGCGCATTCAGGATCATGCGCATTGTCACGCATATCAAAAGATGTGCATTGTCACGCATTCGCATCATCATGCATTATCATGCATTTTCAAAAGAAAAACAAAACCAAAAACATGCATTATCATGCATTTTCCCTTCATTTGCATTGTCATGCATTTGGAAAAAAAAAAAAAAACAACAACAACAACAACAAAAAGAATCATCCATGTTCATGCATTTTTCAAAAGAAAAACAAAAAAAACCAACATACATATGTCATGCATTCCATTGTAAACAGTGCATATGTCATGCATCATTGTAAATAGTGCATATGTCATGCATTTCATGGTATATAGTGCATATGTCATGCATTTCACTGTAAATATTGCATTTACATCCATCCATTGCATATTGTATATATTGCATTGTAGCTTGCATGCATTCACTGCATCACCCCCCATCTACGGTTCGCGCCTTTCCACGTTAAGGTTGGTCTGGTATGTGCCCGTACTCTTCACGTTGAAGCACGGTTATGAGATTTTGTGTACGCACCTATTCCACTGCTGGTATTGTGGTTTGAGGGTGACGGCACCATTTCCATGTTAAACATGGCTTGTATGTGTCCATGCCTTTCCTAGGCAAGATTTGGTTTGGCCCGCTTGCCTTATTCACCTTATCCACTGTAAATATTACATTCCACTGCATATTGTATATATTGCATTGTAGCTTGCATACATTCATTGCATCACCTCCATCCACGGCTTGTGCCTTTCCTTGTTGAGCTTGGCCTGGTATGTGCTCATATTTTTCACGTCCAAGCACAGTTATGATATTATGTGTACGCGCCTATTCCACTGCTGGTATTGTGGTTTGAGGGTGACGGCACCGTTTCTGTGTTAGACGCGGTTTGTATGTGTCCATGCCTTTCCTAGGCAAGATACGGTTAGGCCGTAGGCCTTGCCCATTATATATACTACATCGTAGTGTAATTTGTTGCGTCTAGCATTTAGGATCATGGTCTTTCGTTAGCGGGTCATTCCCCACTTATGTCATTCTACCCAATTACTTGTTCTTGTGTCCGTCTACATTACTCATAGCTTTGCATGTGTACGCGCCTATTCCACTGCTAGTATTGTGGTTTAAGGGTTGCGGCACCTTTTCTATGGTAGACGGACTTTGCATCTCCATCATCCTTACAACATTTGTGTGGTTTTGAACTGTTCATGATTTGATCATGATTCAATTGCATATCATTTGCATTAATTTTTACATTGTTTTGTAATTTTGCATATCATTTGCATTGATTTTGCATTGTTTTGTAATTTTGCATATCATTTGCATATCATCGCACTGTTTGTGCACTTTTCGGTCTAAGGAGACCTTAAATCCTACATCCTCAATCGCACTATTTTGTGCACCTTGCTCGCATTTTGCATGCATTTCAATTGCACTATTTTGCGCATCGCGCTATCTTGCGCACCTCATTCGCACTTATTAGTGCATTGCGTTGTCATGCAGCTTTCGATTGCATTGTTATGCACATTGCTAACAATATGGTACCTGTTAAGTTTCTCTGTTTTACAGGCACAATAATGTATGTACGGTTCATTTGAAGCTGACGCAACCAGACGAGCTGCACAGGTATTGTATTCTCCGCGTGAAACGTAGCGAGAATTACATAATTCTCTTACATCCTTTCTGCATTGTAATGTAGTTGGATTTGTGTATGCTAGCTTAAAACTATTGCATTGTATGCACTTCGTTACAGCTTTTCTTTGCAGGATCATAAGTTATGCTTGGCTTCTTGCATTGTCAGTTGCATTTTGCCCCTGCCTTCGGGCACATATCTTTATTGTCTTGTATGTTTGTCTAAATCTTCGGCCTTGTCAAAAATGGGTCGTCTTTGGGGCTTTGACAGACACTCCCGTCATTGTTATAACTTTCGAGTTCTGTCAAAGAGGGACAACTGTAGACACCACATTTTTGACCGTCCTCAAGACTTGGACGTCACTGTTTGAACACTCGGTAATCATCCATGTTTGTGTTCGTCTTGAGTTCCCGGAGGTCTCGGCTACGTGCCTTGCCTCAGGATCTCTCGGCTCGACTGTTTTGTGTTTGGTTTTGCACCAAACACTTGTGTTTTGCCTTTGAGGGGCGGGGAATGGCTTGTGGGCCATCCCCACACCTCACCGGCCATGGCTTGAGGCCACCGGGCAGTGTTTTGTTGCCATCGGCCATATATTTGGCCGGTCGGCACTCTTTGTGATCGGTCGACCATGTATTTGGCCATTTTGGCATTTTTAGCTGGCCGACCACTGTGCATCCGCTTTTGCAGATATTTTCATGCCAGCTGTGCTAGCTGGCATACACTTTGCACCCCCTCCATACACGTGTATGGAGGGATTTCACTCTTGCTTAGCTTGTTTTGTAAGCTTTGCAAGAGTGATCCTCTATAAAGGGAGGGCCTCTCCTCCCTCTTCTAAGGTTACAAAAAAGGCTGAGGGGAGCTCTGGTTCTAGGGTTAGCATAGTGTATCTATTCTATCTCTATTTCTCCCTCTTTTTTGCTCTATGTGTGTGTTTGTCCTTAGTTTTGCACTAGGACACCTACCATTACACCTTACCTTGGTTGCTGAGGCATTAGGGGGTTGTCCTTGAAGTTCTTAAGCTGGTTTGGAGCTAAGAAAGCTGCTGGAGTGATCCTTGTGAAGAAGGTCTTCAAGGGTAAGATTCTTGCCCTTTTTATCCCATTTTTGCATAGTCTTTTTGCCTACCTTGCTTGATGTTTCAAGCTTAGTGTATAACACACAAAAGTCTTTTTTTTACTTGTTTAAAATAGTTGTTTAAGGTTGCTTTGAGCTTTGGGGTTGTTTGACCCCTCTTAGGCCTTGTTAGGCCCTATTTTTGCGCTATTTTGGTGAGCTCCGGGACCACCTTGTTTGGGCCTCCTCACCACTGAAATCTTGAGGGATTTCAGTAGTGAGGATAGTGATTTAAAGTCCAAAGAAAGAGAGGGCCACCCCCTCTCCTTGTTGTCTTCAATATGTGCCATTTTAGCCTCATGTGTGAGCACCATTTTTAAGTGCATGTTGGCCATGTCTTAAGTGTCATTTGTGCTTATTATGTCATGATCTAGCACTATTTTTACTTGGTTTAGACACACCATGCTTGCCTTGCATACATGTCTTGTAATGCCATGATTTGCCTTAACATGTACATAGCATTCAGACTACCATGCTCATGTGTTTTGGCCTAGCTTTGTGAAGCTTTTATGCTTGTTTTAGTGTGCTTGAGGTCTTTTTTTAGTCATTCGGGTCGTCCATGCTTCGCTTTGTATAGCTACCATGTAATCCCTCTTGTATGCCTTGAGCATTGACCCCTCTAGCATGCCATCCTTGCTTTGTTTCAATGGTTTGGAACCACTTGCCATGCCATTTCAGTCCTACTGGTGTGCTTGTATGCTTACATTTGATGCCCCTTTAATGTGTTAAAAGGTTGTTGTCTTGCGCCCCATGTTTGGACCCTTTTGTATGCTTGCATGTTTAGACCATTTAGATGCCATCTAGGTGTGTCTCTGGTCTTGTTTAGACCTGCATTGGGGCTGTTTGGAGTCCCCTTGGCCCTTTGAGGCTTGGTTGGCATGGCCATGGTTTGAGCCCTTTGGTTGGTCTCAAGCTTTGGGCTTGTTAGCATGCTTTGATTGCTTGGTTTAGGTTGGTTTGGCACCATCCTCATGTGTTTTTCAGAACTTAATATGCATGCCATGTGCCCATGATGTTCCTCTTTTTAGTGTGCTTAAAAGTTGTCTCTATATGCTTAAGTGTTGGACCTTGTATGCATGCATGCTTGTATGTGCATTTGGCCCACCCCCTTAGCGTTGGCCACTGTTTTGGGCTTGTTTGAGGGCTACCTAAATTAGTTTAAGACCATCCTTCGCATGTGTTGCATGCTTGCCTTATGTGTTGTTGCATATTTGGCCTTGTTCCATGCTTATTACATTACACATTTGCATGCTTAGGTTGTAATGCATTTGGCATGCATTGTACTTAACATGTTGTCCATGTTGCATCTTGAATGCTTGCATGGTTAAGATTATACTTTGCATGTTTGCTAGCTTGTATACTTGCCCATATGCTCATGTTGCATACTAGCTTACATGGCTAGGTTGCATCGCATGAGCATGCATGCCTTGCCTCTTGATCAAGTGATAGAGGTTGGGCCATTTGTTTGTTTTGGTGTGCATTGCATTTGAAATCAAAATGCACAACTCGGCCTCTTTGGCCATCACGCATTGAAATGCGCGATTGGTGGTCCGTGGGTCGAGTACCAAACTCCTTTGAGTCATAAACATGATAAGGAGTGTGGTTGGTGCAAACATTGCTTGAAATGCATTGCCATGCCATGTTTTTCCCTCTGCTGCTGTCAAAACAGGTTTCTGCAGGAAGTTTTGGCCGGTCGACCACATACAGTGCCGATCGACCAATGATGGATGTCCGATAGCTCCATGGATGGTCGATGACCACCCTGCCATGGCTGGTGATGATTCCTCATGGCCGGTGGCATGCCCCAGTGTTCATAAAGTGCTTCCTGGGACTTTTGCAATTTTCAGAGGAGCAGAGCAGGGAAAACAGAGGTAACTTGTGCATGGCGACGGATTTCTGAACAAACCCGAGCAAGCATGCATTGGACCCTCTTCCCGAGGCATTTTATCACTTTCTTTACTTAATTGATTTGTTAATTAATTAGGTGGTCTATAAATTATTTAATTAACTTGTAGGTTAATTAAATTGTATTATTCTTTTGGTCCCTCCGAGCGAGGGCAAATTTGTAATAAGTGTGGGTGCGTGTGTGCATGTCTTCCAACCCCCACTTCTTTCTCCCTTTCACTTACCGGCTTTGATGGTTAATATTTGGGCACGTTTAATTTAGCATACCTCATGCTGTGCATGCGTGCATCATTCATCAGTCTTGCATGCACCGGGCTCGATGCATCATGCTAACCGTATAGTATTTCAATTCCAAACTTGAATACGTACATCGAGCCTTTGCATTTCACATGTCATTCTTAGATTAGTCGAGCTCAATCTAATGACATTTTGTATGCGATGCATTAGCCATCTGATAACTTGAACTAGGATCATGCATGATCACTAACTAGTTCATTATTTTGGCATGGAGTACGATGTAAGTAGTTATGCTTTAGCATCTCGCATGAGTGTGAATGTTAACATGACAGCATGCTTACCATGTGGCTATGTGCTTATGTGATATTACTGCCTGAATGCCTGTGGGTGAAGGTTGGATTGTTTGAGTTGGAACAACTCGTTGAAATCCGTGTTTTAGCCTACTCGTGAGTAGCAAATTTCAAATCATTTCCAAACAAACGGATATGCGATGCTTTGTTCCAAATTAGGCGATCTAGTCTATACTTTTGTGTTGTGCGCATCACATAGTAAGATTAGGCTAATAATCGGAATAAGAACGCATGTGTTTTCAAAAACTAGATATCAAGGTTAGTAGAGGCCGATCTTCAGATCGGGCGAGAGGGGGTGCTCATAGCTGACCTTCCCCAATCGTACCCAAGTTCCCGAGCCGAAGCAACTTTGGTGATGATGGACATGTGGCCTTAGGCAATGAGTCCGGGTTTCCTAAATTTCTCCAAAAATAAAATATTTAGCTGGCGATTCTATATCTAGCAAAGCAGTCCATGTTTGGCACTTCTTTCTAAAAAAATCTGTTTTCTCAAAATGATTTGCCGGATTTGGACTCTTTGGTTCAGATTAAGAATCGGGACAAATCGAGTCCGAACTGTGGCAGCATGGGGCCCTTGGGGCGCGTCCACAGACACCCCCAGCAGGGACATCACCACCAATAGCAGCGGCAGCACCAATCTCCAGAATAGCTCGAGCCATGCCTGGGGTAAGAGGTGCCATCACCCGAGTACGCAAGAAAGTCGTGAAGTCACCAGGCTCATGGTGACGATCACCATCCTCACCTATCATCAAGAGGTCGAGCCCAATACCATCCCGTAAATCATCTACTACACTCATACCGGCAGAAGGAGGATGTGGAACATCAGGGTCAGTAGCGCCCTGAGTCTGGCGAATGAATCTCTCTCCCAGGTAGTATGCTCGGCCAAAAAGGCCCTCAAACTGGATCCTCATCGTGGAAGCATGCCAGGTAGTAGTGTAGGTCACCCTCGACACGTGGGGAATGCCTGCCCAAGGGTGCCAGTTGACCTGAGAAAATCAGTGCAATGTCAGAATTGGTATAGTGTCAGGTGTCAGTACAGTATGAGAATGGCAATGTGATACAGTACAATGGTGCAACAATACAATAGTATAAGAATGATCATATAATGTGGGAAAAAATGTAATACCTGATTTGCCGTGATAATGTCAAAGAAACGGCAAAAATATGGGAAGGTGCAATCCACAAGGCAATGCCGCTCGAATCGTGAGTTGTAGTACTGAGATTGTGGTACAGACAACTCGATCGGCCTCAGTGGAACTAGGGCCAATGAAGTGAAATATGTGTAGACCCAAAGCTGCAAATCAAATACAAATAGATGGTATGAAAAAATGGATCAAATGAGCAAGAAAGGCAATAATGAACAAAATGTAAAGCATATCCGAAGGATGATCGTAGGATGTACCCCCCAGACCCTCCAGTAGCCGCCGAGTGAATCCGCCTTGCGACGGGAGACGGAACTCATATAGCAGTATAGGGTGGCCAGACCCATGCCACCCCAGTCATAATCCGCCACCTGGGGAAGATGTACCAATGCTCGTAAAATGTATAATCCCACGGTATTTTCCCTGTACGCAAACAGGGTAGTGCCGAGAAGATATATGAGGAAGCCACGAGCATACTGGGTAACCTCGTCTGCAGTGACTAGCTATGTGCCGGAGAAGTGCTCCAAGAACCAGCTGTAGTGGACCATGCCGTGGCCAGTAGTGTCAAGGATCACCCCGAGAAGCTGGAGCCGTGCATCTCTCCACTGAGCCATATTTGGATCAAATGGGACCAAGCCGTTGACCCCAACCCACAAGTCAGTAAGCATCAAGAAGTCATACGGGGTCAGGGTCATCTCCCCGGTCGATGAGAAGTGGAATGAATATATGGTGTCCCACCATCTCTCGACCAAGGCCCCATAGAGCCATGACTCAGCCCTCATCTGTATAAGCCCAAAGAAAAAGGGCACAAAGCCAGCAGCATTTAGCAAAGTGCGGACCTCTATGGGAAGCCGCTCATACCAACGTACAGGACCAGAGATAGAGCCATAACCGCTTATCCTCCCGGAAAGCACCTATTAATTGGAAGTTCTATCAATACATGTGCAGCAGGGATACGTGATTTCTTCATTGAGTTCAACATTTCAACATGTGTGCAAAGTAAAAATGCAAAGTAAAATAGAGGAAAACGTTGTGTACCGTGGAAGCGTCAGTAGAGATATGCTCTATGGGTTCTCGTAGTAGTGTATCCTCTTCCAACCCAAGAATAAAGCCCTCGAATCTCAAGATGTCTCCAGGAGGTGGCACATGTGTATGCGGCTGGTATGTGGCCGCATCAAAAGGTCTCTTGGCAAGGGGAAGCAATGCAGCGGCTTCCTCTACCTCTGTGTCTACACCAAGGGCAGCACCAACACCTATGGCAGGCTCTGGAACAGGAACCTCATCACTAGCCATGAGAAAAGTAGAGGAAAGTGAAGAAAAAGTGGAGAAAAGTAGATAAAAGTGCAGAAATTAGTAAAAATGAGTAAAAATCCCAAATTTCAAAACCCTAGGAGAGAGAAAGTGAAGAGAGTATGGAAAACCAAAGGAGAAAGAGGAAAATGTGAGAAAAATGAAGGAAATCAAAGAGAAAACCCAAAACTCAACCAAATCAAAATTTGTTCGGTTCAAATTGTAGACGAATGAAAGGGTTTTAAGAAAAAAAATCGCAAGGGATGTTGCGTAAAGAAAATGAGATGGAAATCTAGAGAGAGAGGGAGTGTGAAGAGAGAAAGAGAGGCTTTTCAGATGTGTAAGGTATGAAAAATGAAGGTTTGGTTTTGTTTTAAAACGACAAAAGCCGAGGGATTGCCCGATCTGGACTTGCCGCCATCAAAGGCCGGCCGGCGATCGCGATCCCCGGCCGAGCTTCAATGAAAATTCCAGTTTTTTTTGGTTTTGTTTTCTTTCCCTTTCTTTTCTACATTTATTTATTTTATTTTTAGTTGAATATGTATATGTAAAACAAAGAAAAAGAAAATCAAAAACAAATATACCAAAAACTTGGAGCATTCAAATATTTTAATATTTTTGAGCAAACAAAAAAGTTTTGAAAAACAATGTTTTCGAGAGAAAACAAAATTAAAAAGAGAAGAATTTTTAAAAGGAATAAATAAAAAATAAAATGCCTTTGTTTACGATAGATAAAAAATGGGAAAATATAAGTGTTCCAAACAAAAAGAAGAGGAGAGTTTTAACAAAAATCTGTGTGTTTTAAAGAATAAAAAAGAGAGATGTTACAAAAAAAACAAAAACAAAAACAAAAACAAAAAAAGAGAAAAGAAAGGAGGAATTTTGTTTTGTTCTGATAAATTGATTATGTTAGTTCGTGTGTTACACCTCTTTTGTTTTGTTTTGATTTTTGTTGGTATTTTGTCCCGTAACCGTTTTTGTTGCCGGAAAATGTACAGTACTCATCATCAGTGATGCTTTTCCGATGAGTGACCGACCAGGTGATCGACTAGTATTGCTCTGTTTTGAGTCCATTTTGTGTCCAGAGTCCATTTTGTGTCCAGTTTATCGAGTTTTGCGTTCAATTTTGTGTTATGATCAGTGAGAGGCTCAATTTTCAGTTCAAAAAAACTAAATATTCATTCCATTTGGATTTGCACAAAAACAAACTCATTTTATTAACCCCGATCAAATTTTGTACAAACATATATACAACCAAAAAAAAAGAGAAAGAAAATGAACAACAAAAAAAAAACAAAACAAAACAAAAAAAAGAAAAAAATGAATTAAAAAAAGAGAGAGAGGGATCTTTTTATTCTTTTTTCTCCGGCAGCGGCCACACACCGACCTCTGATAATGGCCACAAGCCGATCTCATTTACTCGACTCCCCCACCGATTTCTTCATCTCGATCTCGTCTTGGGAGACCCTTGAAAGCCCTGCCTCATTATTTCCACGACCGCTGGGAGATTTGCCTCCCCACCGACCGTCAAAGGCAAAGTACGACGGTGCTCTAAATTGGGCTATGGAAGTGGCCTGCCATTTCAACTCTTTGTTCTCAGCCTTTAGCACGCCAATCTCTACTAGCGCATCCTTGTACATGCACTAGAGTAGAGCGAGTTGGGCATTAACCTAGTGTACCTCGCAGATCCTGTTTTGCAGCCGATGAGATAAGTTAGTGACCGCGGCCACTGTCTCCATACACGACTTCAGCATGTAGTGGTTGACTTCAATATCAGTTTGAGCAGCCATTACCTGCTCGACTGTCGGTGTACGAAGGTTAGGATGAGTAGGAGTAGGGGCACTTGGCCCAAGGGAGCTCGATGGATCATTAAGATACGGAAAGAGAGTAAGAGGGCGGGACAAAGCCATGTGTTGGCAGAGAGATGTGTAAAAGAAAGGGGTCATAGAGAAATGGTAGAGAGCAGACTGAGTTTTGTCTCTCTTGGTCTCTCTGATTTTGTCTCTCGCAAGGAGTGACGAAGAAGAAAAGAATGAAGAAGGAAGAGAAGAAGGAGATAGAGGAGAAGGAGAAGGATAAGAAGACGAAAGAGAAAAACAAAGAAGGAGAGAGGGTTTAGGCAATTTGTTGGCCGGCTAACACAAAAAACGAGGCCGCGTGTCAGGCACGGCTTTCCAAGGAAGAGAGAGAAGCGGGAGAGTTATATACATATATGTATATATATTGTATATTTATGTATTATACATATTTGTTTGCATATCTAGTCACAAGAGTGGCTTGGTCCAGTGGTTTGGCTCATTGGTTGAAGGCCTGGAGAAGCCTGAGGTCAGGGGTTCGAACCCCACAACAAGCTTTTATTTTATTTTATTTTGGTTTTATATATATGTCTCATATCTATATATATATATATATATATATTTGTTTGCATATCTTGTCACAAGCTTTTATTTTATTTTATTTTGGTTTTAAATTTCCAGACCTTAAATAAATTAAATACTACACTTAATTAAATGTTCAAATTCATAAATTAAGATTTTGGCTCTCATATTTTTCTTGATTCACATGTTGAGCCCAAACTAGTACCATTACATATATATATATATATATATATATATATATATATGTATATACTTGTATCTTTCTTAAATAAATAATTTTGTACACAAAATATCTTCAAATTGTACACAAAAAAAAAATGAAAACAAATCTCTCAAAATTCCTTGCACATGGCCAGCCATGCTATGCATAGATATATGTGATGTCCTTTTGGGGACAAATTGCTTGATTTAGGGAAGAAAAATTGACCTAATGTACAAATTTGAATATATATTGATATATATATATATATATCGTACTTGTAACCAATTTAACTTTGATTAATCAAAACCTTAACTAGACTTTGTTTAAATGTGTAATTAAGGCTCTAATCATCATACATTCCATTTCATCCTAACTAGATTATGGACGCGCTCCCGGGAACCCTTCTGAAATATCCGCACGCCTGCGAGGGGAGCGCGAATTCTCGTTTTGTTCTCTAAGCTACCACAGTTCGGACTCAATGTCACGGTTCTGAATCTAATCTCACAATGTGCGATGTAAGATCGATAAATCACCAAAGAGTCCAAATCCGGCAAATCATTTTGGAAAACTGATTTTTAATAAAGAAGTGCCAAACATGGACTACTTTGCCAGATACAGAGTCGCCACCTAAATATTTTATTTTTGGAAAATTTAGGAAACCCGGGCTCATGCCTAAGGCCACGTGTCCGTCATCACCAAAGTTGCCTCGGCTCGAGAACTTGGGTACGAGAGGGGAAGGTCATGCATTGAACACCCCCGCTCGTCCGATCAAAGATCGGCATGTACTAAGCATGATATTTTGTTTTTGAAAACACTTGTTCTTATTCCGATTAATTAGCTAATCTTACTACGTGATGCGCACAACAAACAAGTATAGACTAGATCGCCTAATTTGGAACAAAACATTGCATGTTTATTTGTTTGAAAATGGTTTGAAGTTGGCTACTCGCAAGTAGGCTAAAATAGAGACTTGATGAATTGTTCCAATTCAAGCAATCCAACCTTCACGCACAGGCATTCAGGCAGTTAAACATATAAGCAATTAGCCTCATGGCAAGCATGCTTTCATGGCAGCATTAACACACATGCAATATGCTAAAGCGTAAACACTCACAGTGTACTCCGAGCCAAAATAGAAAACTAGTTAGAAATCATGCATGATCCTAGTTCATGTTAAGATGGCTAACGCAACACATGCGAAAATGCAACTAAAATAGGCTCGGCTATTCTAAAATGTCATGTGAAAATGCAACTCGGTGCATGTATTCAAGTAAGAATTGAAATACAATGCAGTTGGTATGATGCGCCGAGCCCGGTGCATGCAATACAAATGAATAATGCACACATGCAAAGCATAAGGTATGCTAAACAAAATATGCCCTAAAACTAACCATCATAAGCTGGTAAGTAAAAGGGAGAAAGAAGTGGAGGTTGGAAGACATGCATCACATACACGCACGCTTATTACAACAATACGCCCTCTCGACGAAGGGACTGAATAAGAAGCTAACTAGCTAATCGAAGCTAACTAGCTAATCTAAGCTAATTATTACACAACACAGCTAATTAACTAATCCTAGTTAACTAATTATTACAAAACAAATTTAAATAGTTAAACACATTAACTATTAAAAGTACAAACCAAAGCAAAAGCTAGCTATCTAAGCATGGCAGCTAAGGAAAGCAGTAAACCAGGAGACTCAGAGGGAGAGGAATGCATGCAAGCCCGGTTGCGTCGCTCGAAAATCCAATGTGATGCCCCGATTTGCCTTTGTTTTCATTTGTCCTCAGAACACTGCACCTAGCTCCGGAAAGCTGAAACTTCACCTTGGGAATCCTATGGGAGGGTGGCCGGCCACTTTTGGTCTCTCCAACCACCTGCCAACCACTTTTCTTGAAGAAAGCTAGAAAAAGTGGTCGGCCAGCTAGTTTTTCTAGCTGGCCGACCATTTGTTGCTGCTGGACAGCAAAAAAGGGCATGGCAATGTATTTGCAAGATATGTGTGCACAACCACCCTCCCTATCATATCATGAACTCAATGGAGTGTGGTTCTCGACCCTCGGGCCACCAATCGCGCATTTCAATGCATGATGGCCGAGAGGCGAAGTTGCACAATTCAATATAAAATGAATGCACAAGTAAACACATAAAGTCTAAAACTCTATCATGTATGATCAAGAGCGTCAGCGACCGGGAATTAAGGCACGTTTCATCACTTCAAATATGAAACGTCCCACTTTTCCCATGTTTGGACTAACATCTATTCCAAACACAATGCAACACATAACATGGCATGCTCAATGCAATGTAATGCAACCTTAGCATGTAAACATGCAACTACGTGGCATACTCAATGCAACTAACAGCATAGCATGCACAATGCAAGGAATAACATGGCATACATAATGCTAAATGCTAAGAACTAGATGACATACTCAATGCAAGGCAATCAGAAGGTTCTAAACACAATGTAATGCATGCATGCACAATGCAATGCAACAAGGGCAACAATATGCAATACACCAAGCATGTAACAACATGCAAACTACATACTCAATGGACTTAAACCAAGATGGACAGACCTCAGTCATGCCCAAATCAGTGGCCATTAACACCAAAACTAAGGCACGAAAGACAAGGAATCTATGCACCATGCATTGGCCATCCAACTAGGCCCAAGAGCACAACCCTCGAGAAGGCTCAAAGAGTGACAAATGTGCAAGTGTAACAACACTAAGTGCACTGAAATTAGATAAGAAATGATGCCAAATCATTTAATTAACACAAGTATGGCATGCAATGATCCTTAAGCATTAAAGCTAGCAAAGAGGATTACAAAGGAGGCATGCAATACATGGAAAATATGCATGAACTAAGCATGGACAGAGGTCAAATAGGTCTAAACAAGGGCCTAAACATGCTGAGATAGGGATTCAAAGACCTAGGCATGCAAGCATAGACACTAGGCTACAAGTAAGGCAACAATGCACAATACTTAAAGACACTTAAAGCATGAGTGAAGTGGGAACATGGCAATGCTACATGCTCTGAAATGAAGTATTAAATGATGTCAAATCATCTAAATAGCTCAAAGATAGCATGCATGAATCATCAAAACACAAGGCTAGCAAGGCCAATTGCACTACAGCTATACAAAGCATGAAGGATATGGAAAAGGCAACCCAAAATAGTCCTAGAACATGTCAAAATGATACTAAAACATGCATGGAAGGAAGCCTAAATATGTTAGCATGGAGGGCATAAGGCATGATGCATATAAGGCAAATATGGTGGATTACACTACACCTATTAAGACCAAGCATGGGATGACTTAAGAAACAAAAATTAGAGTTAAATCATGGCATAATAAACCCAAAAACACACTGAAATGATGGCTCGCAAGCAAAAGCATGAAGGCATATGCAATGATTCATGTTAAGACATAAAGGGGCAAACCCTCCAACGCATTTAATAAGTGACAAATGCAAGTGTATGGCCATGAAACATGAACTGAAATAACCTAATAAATGATGCCAAATCATTCAAATAGGCCAAATAATGCATGCTAGAGGACTCAATACACAAAGCTAACAAGCTAGATTGAACCAAGGCTATACAAAGCAAGTCATGCATGACCAAAACAACATAAATCAGACCTTAAACATGAATAAAGTCTTCTCAGAGCTAAGCCAAAAGCATGCTAGAATGACATGTTAAAGCATGAGATACACTAGGCTATTTCATAGAAATGCACTACAAGTGCATGGAGCATGCAAGGGCCAACCAAACCAAACCAAACCAAACCAAAGCAGAGTCATGACATGGCAAAACATCACCAAAAATATGCTGAAATGGAAACAAAACAAGCTAGAATGACATGCTATTTCATGAAGCATACAAAGCTAGTTTGTGTGATTTACACTACAAGTGTATTAAGCATGCATGAAGTGACAAATCCAAGCAAAAATAGTGGCATGCCTCAGCAAAATAACCACAAATACAAGCTAAGATACGGCCAACATAAACTTAATAAAGATGCTCAATCATGAGGCACATGAAGCAAGTAAACAAGACACAAAGAGAGGGGATGACCCTCTCCTATTTAGGACACCAAAACCACCTTTCCACCACTAAAAATCCTCTGGATTTTAGTGATAGAAAGGTCATGCAAAGGCTACAACAAGAACCTAAAAGGATGGCTCAAAATAAGGCCTAAGAGGGGGTAGCTCACCCCTAACAAAAAAGTGACCTTAAACAAATTTCTTAAGCATGCGAAAATAGAACTTTTTCCAGTTAGGAGCTAAGCTTAAAATAGTATGAAAATTAGGCTAAAGGCTTAAGCAAGAATGAGGGATTTAAAGGTCAAAGACTCACCCTTGAAGACCTTCTTTAAAGATGCAACTCCAGCAAGCTTTACCAATTGGTTGGTGGTCAAGTGGCGATTGGAGCTTGACTTGGTAGGAAGGACTACGGTTCGATTCCCCGCATCACCAATTGGGAGGGGCTTTGAGTCTAACCATCCAAAACTACGCCCCGAATCCGGATTAGTCGGCCCGAAGGGTCGGATACCGGATGGCTGGACCAAAAAAAAAAAAAACTCCAGCAAGCTTTTCAAACTCAAACCAACCCAAGAACACCAAAAACAACCTCAAGGGACCTCAGCTCCAAGATTATGGTGTTTGAGTGTGTGTTTGTGTGTTAAAGTAAGACAAATCTACACTTTTGAACACAAAACAAGAGCAAAATGAAGAAGTATAGATATAGATTATATGTATCCCTCAAAGCTTCATTTTTTTAACCTAGAGGAGGGAGGAGGAGCCTCCCTCTTATAAAAACAAAAAGGCAAAGCTTCTTGGAGAAGCTAAGCTTCAAACAGATCCCTCCATACACGTGTATGGAGGATGGCCCTAATGCCCTCCAGCTATGTCAGCTGGAGGAAAATATCTCCAAAAAGATGCCAAAAAGTCGCCGACCACTTGAAGTGGTCCCAAGACCAAAACTGGTCGGCCATGGTGGAAGAGAGTCCAGAGCATGAAAACAATGCAAAGGTGTGGTGGCCGACCAGAAAAGGTGGCCCAAAGATCAAGAAAGCTAGTTATCCGACCAGAAAACTGGCTGGCGGAAGGAAAAGTGGTCTCCAAGGAGAAAAAGTGGTCTCCCACCCTTGTACCACCTTCCAAACAAGGAAAACAAGGTTTGTACCAAAAACAAAGCAAAATGGATGCAAGACGAGAGATTGGGAGGCAAAGTACGCGGCCGAAAGCCTCGAAAACTAGCTGACGAGCACCAAAAGTGGTATGCGACCACAAAAGTGGTCTCCCAGAGCACAGTGTCCCTCTAGGAAAAGGCCACAAGGTGTGGCTCAAAAACTATGCCAAACGGAGAACGTTAAGCGGTCTCGAGACAAGGCGCGCGGCCGAAGGCTCCAAAAAAATCAGAAATTGGTCTCCAAACGAGAAATGCGGCCTACGACCACGAAAAGTGCTCTATGACCACAAAGAGATGGTCTACAAGACCTCTCCCTCCCTCCGGGAAGAGAAACAAAGTTCGGTCCACAAACCGAGCCAAAGCACAAAGAGTTCAGAGGCCTAGAGGCAAGGCTCTCAGCCAAAACTCCAGAGACTCGAAACAAGCACAACATGCACTATCACCGAGTGCTCAATCGATGACGTCTGAGTCTTAAGGTCGGTCAAAAATGGGGTGTCTACATAGATCCAAGCCTATTCAATTTAATTGGAACTAAGGACATTTTGGACTTTTCACCATTCTTTTTTTTATATAAATACACCAACTCTCTCTATACTTTCGAGCACAAAACACACACACACACACACACTTATATTTTGGCTAAGAAAGAGAGGGGAGAGAGAGAGAGAGAGCGTTTTGGTGGTAGAGGAGAAAAAGAGAAGAACCTTTGGGAAAACTCTTCAACTAGGCAACAAGTAAGCCACATCACTATCTCTCCTTCTATTTCCTTTTTCAAATATATGTTATTAGAAGTTTAAAATCATATTTTCAGATGTGTTGTAATGGTGCTCATATGTTCAAAGTTGATGAATTGGGCTTTGATCCTTCTTCTACTTATATTTTCTCTAAATAGATGCAATACTACCTTTTTCTCCCCCTATCTCCTATTATTTCCAAAGACACACCATGACACTAAAAATTTGAGTTATTGATATATTATTAGTATGTTTTCATCACAAAAGAAGTGAAAATTTTCCCTTAGTTGGCCTCTTTTCTCACCAATCTTCTTATTTTGAGTATTGTGCATGAAAAATTAGTTTACAGCCAACTTTCGATTCTAGAAAAATGTAAAAAAATCTCCTAGACCTTAGTTTTATGTAAAAAAAATTTCCTTAAAGAGTTAGATTTCAAGGAAAATTGGTTTCATTAAAAAAGAGTGAGCGGCTTGAAAGAAAGTCCAATTTTCATAACGGTCGACGAATTTGGACAGCACTGGAGTGTTTCTTAAATACTAAAAATCTAGAAAATCTATTCCATTTCCGAAAAATGTTCTGAAAACTAGATGAAATTATCTACGAACCACAGGAAGGCCAGGCTCGGGAAAAATCTGACATGGTCCTTTTGACTTTAATCTTTAAATAGTACTGAATCTTGAAATTTAGTTTTGCATTGGTGTTTTATGATCTTGTCTTCATGAATATGCTTATTAATATATGATTATATCTTGATATGATATTGCATGTGTTATGGTTATGTTATTTATCTTCTTTATTTGATGATACTCATGCTTATGTGGATATTACTATCTTGCTAAGTTGTTCTAACTTTAATTTAAGACATCTAACTTAATGGAAACCTTAATTGGGGTGGTATTAGATTTTCGATCACTTGAATAATGAAGAGATGATAATGTGTTATGTATGGATTGATGGGATGTGCTCCCTAATTAAAGGTTGAGCTTTGCGCAAGTAGTTATCGTGTAAACCTTAGAATGGAACGAATGTATTTGGACTCTTTGCGATGATTTGATTTGGTGAGATAAGGTTGGGTCCAGATGGGACATTCAGGAGGATAAAACTTTTTTTGGAAGGATAAGGTTAGATTCAGGATAATAAAACCTTTTTCTTTTCGCCGTTCCTTTTGAGGTCCACCGATGGCGTTATGCGATATATAATCATTGCAGGCATCTGTGATAAGGTCCACAAAGCAGCAAAAGGGGGAGTTCCAAATAGTCCAGTGTCCAATTCTTGTAGTTGGGAGGACGAAATCTCTTTGAGGGATTTCTAGATTACTAACATCTAACCTTGTAATCCTTTATTATTGAATGATTATCATATTTCATTACTTGCTTGTTATAATTGTGATGGTATATTGGATTGGGAAAAAGAGATGAGGTATGTGTGCATTTATTGGGCATTCAAAGCTCATAGTGTTTCATGCTATGTATTAAAGACTATTAGACTAGTCAAAGGCAAAGCTGATATAGCGATCCCAGTTGTCCCTTTACTGTTCTGTTGTATTCCGGACTCGGTTCCGTGGAGTTGGTAGTTGTATCTACCTCGTTGCTATCCTTTAAATCCATTTTTTTGAGTTTTAGGATGTGTTGGGCTTGTGTTGAACAGGTGGGTTAAGCCTTGGTCTAAATCCTTGTTGCCCGGCTTTTTAGTGTTACGCTCGAGCGGGTCATTCTGCGCTCGAGCGGAGTTTGGTTTCTAGTTTACCGCTCGAGCGGGTGTTCTGACGCTCGAGCGGAGATTGCACACTCCCAGTATTTCATGTCTCTGCAAAACTTCTGCAGATGTGTTTTCTACGCTCAAGCGGGTTTCTTGCACTCGAGTTGGTAGCGCTCGAGCGGGTAGCTCTGTTTCGATGTAAGTTCTGCGAAGGGGGAATCTACGCTCGAGCAGACTGGTTTTCTCGCTCGAGCGGGTGTACTTTATTCCTGTGTCTTGGCACTCGAGCGGGCCTTCTTGCGCTCGAGCGTGTCCAGATTTTTGTGCTTGACGCTCGAGCGTTGTGTTTTTCGCTCGAGCGGGAATGTCGTATATCAGAGGGCAGCTGGGCACTTTTGAATAACTTTCTACGCTTTCTCTCTCTCTCTTACTTTCAAAAAGGATATTTTGAGAGCCTCTCTCTCTAGAGACTCCCTTCTCTCTAGGGTTTGATCTAGTTAGAGTGTTTTCCTTCCCTTTGCCTTTTGTAAAAGTTGTGTTGATCGTTGAGAGCTTCGTTTTGATCCGTGGATCTTGGAGTTTGGAGCATTTTGGTTTTCCTCATCTTCTTCTCTTGGGCTCCGAATTTGAGGTAGGGATAACCTACTCCTCACTATGGGTTTTGTCTTTAAATTTTAGTATTTGAGATGTTGGGGTTGGTTTGGTAATCTGGTGAAAGTTTGGGCTTTTTGTGTAAATTTACAAAGTTGGGGTTTTAACTATACAAAACCTAGATGCATGTTCAGCATGGAAAAGTGAAATTAATGTTAAAAAATTAATGAAAATGGAACCTAAGGATCGTAATGTTAATTATGGAGAATACCCTAATTACATTAGTTAATTAATTCGCATAATTAATTATGAGGAATGAGAAATTGATTTGGAAATGTATGGAATTAAAGGGTGTAGTTGGATTATTTATCACTCACCTGGTTGAAATGTTGATTATATATCCATTGTTGCATTTATTTTCTGTATAGAAATAACTGCTTTGGGCTATCGGTGGAGGATAGTTCTGATTGTTGTAAACAATGCATGATGATTAGGCAAACTGAAACTAATCACTGGAATGTGTAATTGAGTATGACGGTTGAAAGAATACATTAAATTTATGTATTGTGTGATGATGTGTATAATTATTGTTTATATGAATTGTGTCGTGTTGGAGGAGATAGGGGATGTACTCCATGGTTTAGGGAATGATAGGGGATGGACCTCTAAACCGGATGTTGTTGGGAGAAGATAGGGGATGGACTCCATAGATAGAGCTCATATGCTTATCTAGTAATGTGTTGACATAGCTCATATGCTTGTCTTTGGAAGTGTGATAGTGCTCTTATGCATATCTGTGGAAGTGATGATATAGCTTGTATGCTTATCTGTTGATGTGTTGATATAGCTAGTACGCTTATCTAATATGAATTGGGAAGAAGTTTAATATGAGTTACTGTCTCATATAAGTTGTTTGGCCAGGTTCTGAGCCATGGTTATAAATTGAGAATTGAAAAGAATTGGAAAATGGATTGTAACATGGACTTGTATGTCATGAAATCGTAAAGTGTGATAAGGGAAAGTATCAGTGTTGGCCATCTATTAACTGCTAATCTTTTAGTCATTGTTCATATTTGGTTTTGTATATTTCTACTGGGCTGTGGCTCACTCTATATGGGAATATCATTTTCAAGTACAGGTAACATGCCACCTCCAAGGATGTAGCTTGGGAGGCTAGAGGTGGGCAGACTTTTGTTGTTTAGTTTCTTTGATGTATTACATGTATATTCAAGCCAAGGGCTTAATGTGTAAATGAGTTAGCACTCTTTTGTTGTAACCAAGTGTTAACTTGGAAAGCTGTAAGCCTTTAGGGCACTTGCTTTGGTCGTTAACATGTAATACTTTTTGGTAATGGAACTCTAATGAATAGAAGAATGTGGAGCTTTTACATATCAATGCATATCTATATTGGGTTTAATGTTATTATTTTGAGGGCGTTACAACTTGGTATCAGAGCATACCGGGTTCGAATACTTTGGGTACGTGGGAAGTGATTAGTATCACAATGGGTTTGTCTCGCTTGATAGAGACTTAGATGTAGTGTCATATGCTATGTGTTTAATTGATAACATGCTTATGTGACTATATGGGTATGGAATGTAGTTTCTAGGATGTTGATTGGATCCTTGGGTTTCTGGGAGTCTTGTTGGAAAGGCACTTGATCAATGCCGTTTCTAACCGGAACTCTAGTAACGCCTCGGGACTATCATTATCCGGAAATGAAATTCGTGAATGCTTATGTGTTTATGTGCTTACGTGGAGTGAATTACAATTGTCCATGCATTAGGACGTGAGTGTTTAGTTTTGGCACATTTATGAATGTGCTAATGTTCTGAGTTACCTTTATTAGGATGTCAGGACGAAGACGCGGTAGGCGTGGCAGTCGTAGTAGGCAAGAGATGCCTTTACCGGAGGAGGTTCCGGCAGTGCATGAGGGAATTGGTCAGGCCAATGTGGCCGAGCCAGCGGGTCAGCAGGCTATGACTGCCTTGGCACGAGAGATAGCAGGAGCTTTGGTTATTCTCAGAGCTGGGAATCAGGCAGCTGAGGTAGGGCCTTCTTTCTTGAAGAGGGAGTTCTTCCAGTCTAACCCGGATGAGTTTGTTGGGGATCCAAAGGAGCCACTGAAGGCTGACGAGTGGTTGGAACAAATGAGTAAGACGTTCGAGATGCTTGGCATCGAGGACGGGGCACTAAAAGTGACCTTGGCATCCTTCCAGCTGAAGGGAGATGCGGGTCAATGGCGGAAGTACGAGAAGGCTCGTGTTGGTGGTACATGGGAGGCGTTTGTAAATGCTTTCCAAGAGAGGTTCTTATCTGCAGTAGCTAAGGAGAAGCTGAGGGATCAGTTTAGCCGGCTTAATCAGCAGGGTATGTCTGTGGCAGAGTTTGAGGCCACGTTTACTAGTTTGCCCAGGTTTGCACCTGAGTTGGTGGCGTCCGAAGAACGTCGTTGCTATGAGTTTGAGCGGAAGTTGAGGCGGGGCCTCAAGTTGAGGGTTGGTGGGTCTTACATCCGAGAGTATAGACATTTAGTGGATGCTGCAGCTCATATGGAGCTTATGATGAAGGAGGAGGACGAGGAGAAACATAGAGGCTCCAAGAGGGGCCAGGATGGTCAAGGTGATGGCAGGAGACAGAGGGGTTACAACCCTCAGCAGTCTCAGGGTGGAGTTGCTAGATCGACCTTTCTGGTGCCGAGTGCAGGCTCGGGGAGAGGTAATCAAGGAGGTTTGACTTGCTACACTTGTGGCCAGCTGGGTCACAAGTCTTCGATTTGCCCGCAGAAGGGCGGAGGTCAGAGAGCTGCTTCTTCTTCAGCTAGACCCCAGAGTCAGAGTTTGGGCAGAGGGCAACCCTTATCTTGCTATCAGTGTGGGCAGCCTGGGCACTTGAAGAGGTTCTGCCCACAGTTGAGTGCCACTTCAGGAGCGTCTGGTTCTAGACAGACACAGGGATTTCAGCCAGCTCAGTTTGTGCTGGCCTCGAGGGCCAATCCGGGAGCTTTGTCGTCCCAGTCAGTGCAGCAGTCGTATGCTCCGAGGGGTGAGCAGGTGGATCAGGGGCCTACAGGGCGCGTGTATGCTGTTACCGCGCAGGATCTAGTACCGGCTCCATCAGTAGTGAGAGGTACCTTTTTGTTTCGCAACTCGGTTGCTAATGTGTTGATTGATACGGGTGCATCACATTCTTTTATATCTGCTGCATTTGCATCTATTTTGGAGTTGGAGTTAGCACGGTTAGCATCTCCTATATGTGTAGTGTCACCTCTTGGGGGTGAACTGATCTTGAAACAAGGTTGTACAGGTTGCGATATAGAGGTCGCCGACTATAGACTTGCGTTCCCTTTTATAGTTATGCCCATGAAGGGTTTTGATGTTATTTTGGGTATGGACTGGCTATCGTCATACCGGGCTGTTATCGATTGCTACCGCTAGAGGGTCACGTTATGTACCTTGAGCGGGGAGTGGTTCCATTTCTTGGGAGACCAGGTTGGTAGTGTTTTGCCACCGGGGTATGATCCGCGAGCGCGGAGTGAGCTTAGTGGTCTACTTGCTAGCTTCATGAGTGGTGAGTGTGATGAGACCCAGACTGTGTTACTGAGGGTGGTTTGTGAGTACTCGGATGTTTTTCCTGAGGACCTTGTTAGTTTGCCACCTCACCAAGAGATAGAGTTCTCTATTGATCTAGTGCCTGGCACGGCGCCAATTTCTATGGCACCCAGTCGAGTTGAGTGAGTTGAAGATTCAGCTCCAGGAGTTGCTAGATAAGGGTTTTGTTCGCCATAGTGTTTCACCGTGGGGAGCACCGGCCCTCTTTGCTAAGAACAAAGATGGTGCCTTGAGATTGTGTATCGACTACCAAAAGTTGAATCGGGCTACGGTTAAGAATAAGTACCCTATGCCCCGTATAGATGATTTGTTTGACCAGTTGAAGGGTTCCCGTTGTTTCTCTAAGATAGATTTGAGATCGGGTTACCATCAGTTGAGGGTTAGGGAGGAGGATATTCTGAAGACGGCATTCCGTACGCGGTATGGCCATTATGAGTTTCTGGTGATGCCATTTGGGCATACCAATGCACCGGCAGTCTTTATGGACTTGATGAACCGGATCTTCCGAGAATTCTTAGATCGATTTGTGGTCATTTTCGTGGACGACATTCTTATCTATTCGCCTTCTGAGGAGGAGCACGAGGCACACTTGAGAGTGGTGCTTGAGTTACTTAGAGCCCATAAGCTGTACGCCAAGTTTGGGAAGTGTGAGTTCTGGCTAGGAGAAGTCAAGTTCTTAGGCCATGTAATATCCGGAGAAGGGGTGTCTGTTGATGCATCCAAGGTAGGGGCAGTGCAAGATTGGGCACAGCCTAAGAGTATGTTTGAGATCCGCAGTTTTCTGGGATTAGCTGGGTATTACCGTCGGTTTGTGAAAGATTTCTCCAGGCTGGCTTCGCCGTTGACTAGGTTGACGAGAAAAGGGGTCAAGTTTGTGTGGAGTGAGACTTGTGAAAAGTCGTTCCAAGAGCTGAAGATTAGATTGACCACCGCTCCGGTTTTGATTATTCCGGAGAGAGGGTTGGGTTATGCGGTTTATTGTGATGCCTCACGAGAGGGTTTGGGTTGTGTGTTGATGCAAGAGGGGAAAGTGGTAGCTTATGGCTCATGTCAGTTGAAAATACACGAGAAGAATTATCCTACACACGACTTAGAGTTAGCCGCAGTGATTTTTACCTTGAAGATTTGGAGGCACTACCTTTATGGTGAGAGATTCGAGGTGTTCTCAGATCATAAGAGTCTGAAATATCTGTTTACACAGAAAGACTTGAATTTGAGGCAGAGGAGATGGATGAAATTTATTAAGGACTACGATTTTGAGTTGCACTATCACCCGGGGAAGGCCAATGTTGTGGCCGATGCCCGTAGTAGAAAATCCATTAGTGATGTAGCTTGTATAGCCATCCGGGAATGGGAAATGTTGGGTGCACTTGGCGAGTTTGATTTGCTTCTGGGCGAATCTGTTGAGGCTGCAGCCTTGTTTTCTGTAATTGTGCAGCCTATACTTGTGACTCGAGTGTTAGAGGCACAGAGAGGTGACCTTGAGCTAGAATCTCTTCGAGAGAAGATCTCCAGTGGGAAGGTCGAGAAAGGTTTGACGGTGTATCCCGACCAGAGTGTGAGATACCGAGACCGTTTGTTTGTGCTGGAGTCTTGCCGAGAGAAAGTACTCCGGGAGTTCCATCATTCACGCCTTGCGTCGCATCCGGGAGGCACTAAGACGTATCATGATTTGGGTCGCCAGTTTTGGTGGCAAGGTATGAAGAGGGATGTGGCAGTTTTCGTGTCGAAGTGCCTTACTTGTCAGCAAGTGAATGCCGAGCATCAGAGGCCAGCGAGTTTGTTGCAACCCTTGCCTATTGCCGAATGGAAGTGGGAGCATGTCACCATGGACTTCGTTATAGGTCTTCCGAGAACTTAGCGAGGTAGTGACGCTATTTGGGTAGTTGTAGACCGGTTGACTAAGTCGGCGCACTTTATTCCCATGCGCGTGAGAGATTCGGTAGATCATCTTGCCGACTTGTATGTTCGGGACATAGTGAGATTGCACGGGGTCCCAGTGACAATCATCTCAGATAGAGATCCTCGTTTTACTGCTAGGTTGTGGCAGAGTTTGCAGAGGGCCTTGGGTACTAAGTTGACCTTTAGTACGGCTTATCATCCTCAGACTGACGGATAGTCTGAGCGTACTATTCAGATCCTTGAGGATATGCTTCGAGGGTGTGTCCTTGACTTTAGTGGGACGTGGGAGAGGCACTTACCATTGGTGGGGTTTGCCTACAACAACAGTTTTCAGTCTAGCATCGGTATGGCACCGTTTGAGGCCTTGTATGGCCGACCGTGTAGGTCTCCAGTTTGTTGGGCCGAGGTGGGTGATGCACCTTTGTTGGGTCTGGAGTTGGTTAGGGAGACGACGGAGAAAGTTGAGCTTATCCGTAAGAGGCTTGTTACACCCTAGAGCCGCCAAAAGAGTTATGCCGACCGTAGAAGGAGGCCTTTGGCGTTTGAGATAGGTGATCATGTTTTCTTGAAAATATCACCTAGGCGAGGTTTGATGAGGTTTGGGAAGAGTGGGAAGTTATCCCCCCGGTTTATCGGTCCCTTTGAGATCCTTGAGAGGGTTGGGGAGGTTGCTTATCGATTGGCTTTGCCACCGCAGTTGTCCGGGGTGCATGACGTGTTTTATGTGAGTATGTTTCGGAAGTATGAGCTGGATCTGTCCCATGTGTTGGATTGGACCAACTTAGAGGTAGATGAGGATGCCTCGTATGAGGAGAGACCGGTACGGGTCTTGGATAGGCGAGATCAAGTCTAGCGAGGCAAGACTATCCCCTTGGTAAAGGTTTTGTGGAAACATCACGGAGTGGAGGAAGCCACTTGGGAACGTGAGTTGGAAGTCCGTGAGAAGTATCCGGACATGTTTGTTGATGTGTAATCATGTATTGAAATTTTGTAATATTGTGGAACTTTAAGAGCATTATATATGTCTTAAGTTGTAAAACATTGTGAATGTTTTGGTTTAATGGAAGTATGTTGTAGAACTTACCTTGATATGGGAGTTGATTATGATATTGCATATGTTGGCTATATTATAGAATTAGAGTTGTATCATGTATATTGATTATGATATGAACTGTGAACCATGTATGTTGGAAATGGTTGGAAATGGAAGAAAATTGCATGTTGATAATGCACCTGTAATGTATGCTGTGAAATGCCTCTTGAAAAGAGATGGAATTGACCGGTAATGGGTCGGAATGTTTAATATTATGCTGTAATATTGTTGGGAATGGAGAAAACTTATTTTGAGAAACTTGTGTTTAATTTCGGGGACGAAATTCTTTAAGGAGGGGAGGTTATAGCGATCCCGGTTGTCCCTTTACTGTTCTGTTGTATTCCGGACTCGGTTCCGTGGAGTTGGTAGTTGTATCTACCTCATTGCTATCCTTTAAATCCATTTGTTTGAGTTTTAGGATGTGTTGGGCTTGTGTTGAACAGGTGGGTTAAGCCTTGGTCTAAATCCTTGTTGCCCGGGTTTTTAGTGTTACGCTCGAGCGGGTCATTCTGCGCTCGAGCGGAGTTTGGTTTCTAGTTTACCGCTCGAGCGGGTGTTCTGACGCTCGAACGGAGATTGCACACTCCCAGTATTTCATGTCTCTGCAAAACTTCTGCAGATGTGTTTTCTACGCTCAAGCGGGTTTCTTGCACTCGAGTTGGTAGCGCTCGAGCGGATAGCTCTGTTTCGATGTAAGTTCTGCGAAGGGGGAATCTACGCTCGAGCAGACTGGTTTTCTCGCTCGAGCGGGTGTACTTTATTCCTGTGTCTTGGCGCTCGAGCGGGCCTTCTTGCGCTCGAGCGTGTCCAGATTTTTGTGCTTGACGCTCGAGCGTTGTGTTTTCCACTCAAGCGGGAATGTCGTATATCAGAGGGCAGCTGAGCACTTTTGAATCACTTTCTACGCTTTCTCTCTCTCTCCTACTTTCAAAAAGGATATTTTGAGAGCCTCTCTCTCTAGAAACTCCCTTCTCTCTAGGGGTTTGATCTAGTTAGAGTGCTTTCCTTCCCTTTGCCCTTTGTAAAAGTTGTGTTGATCGTCGAGGGCTTCGTTTTGATCTGTGGATCTTGGAGTTTGGAGCATTTTGGTTTTCCTCATTTTCTTCTCTTGGGCTCCGAATTTGAGGTAGGGATAACCTACTCCTCACTATGGGTTTTGTCTTTAAATTTTAGTATTTGAGATGTTGGGGTTGGTTTGGTAATCTGGTGAAAGTTTGGGGCTTTTTGTGTAAATTGACAAAGTTGGGGTTTTAACTATACAAAACCTAGATGCATGTTTGGCATGGAAAAGTGAAATTAATGTTAAAACATTAGTGAAAATGGAACCTAAGGATCGTAATGTTAATTATGGAAAATACCCTAATTACATTGGTTAATTAATTCGCATAATTAATTATGAGGAATGAGAAATTGATTTGGAAATGTATGGAATTAAAGGGTGTAGTTGGATTATTTATCACTCACCTGGTTGAAATGTTGATTATATATCCATTGTTGCATTTATTTTCTGTATAGAAATAACTGCTTTGGGCTATCGGTGGAGGATAGTTTTGATTGTTGTAGATAATGGATGATGATTAGGCAAACTGAAACTAATCACTGGAATGTGTCATTGAGTATGACGGTTGAAAAAATACATTAAATTTATGTATTGTGTGATGATGTGTATAATTATTGTTTATATGCATTGTGTCGTGTTGGAGAAGATAGTGGATGTACTCCACGGTTTAGGGGATGATAGGGGATGGACCTCTAAACCGGATGTTATTGGGAGAAGATAGGGGATGGACTCCATAGATAGAGCTCATACGCTTATCTAGTAATGTGTTGACATAGCTCATATGCTTGTCTTTGGAAGTGTGATAGTGCTCTTATGCATATCTATGGAAGTGATGATATAGCTTGTATGCTTATCTGTTGATGTGTTGATATAGCTAGTACGCTTATCTAATATGAATTGGGAAGAAGTTTAATACGAGTTACTGTCTCATATAAGTTGTTTGGCCAGGTTCTAAGCCATGGTTATAAATTGAGAATTGAAAAGAATTGGAAAATAGATTGTAACATGGACTTGTATGTCATGAAACCGTAAAGTGTGATAAGGAAAAGTATCAGTGTTAGCCATCTATCAACTGCTAATCTTTTAGTCATTGTTCATATTTGGTTTTGTATATTTCTACTGGGCTGTGGCTCACGCTATATGGGAATATCATTTTCAAGTACAGGTAACATGCCACCTCCAAGGACGTAGCTTGGGAGGCTAGAGGCGGGCAGACTTTTGTTGTTTAGTTTCTTTGATGTATTACATGTATATTCAAGCCAAGGGCTTAATGTGTAAATGAGTTAGCACTCTTTTGTTGTAACTAAGTGTTAACTTAGAAAGCTGTAAGCCTTTAGGGCCCTTGCTTTTGTCGTTAACATGTAATACTTTTTGGTAATGGAACTCTGATGAATAGAAGAATGTGGAGCTTTTACATATCAATGCATGTCTATATTGATGGGTTTAATGTTATTATTTTGAGGGCGTTACAGCTGAAGTATTTGAAGACGTATAGCTACACTATAAGAGTTAAGAACTAGTTTTGTAAACACGTTTTGAACTTGTAAGTGATTAATCGCTTGTTGTATTTAAGACATGATTTTGTAATTATTATATATATCATTTGTAACGTATCCTTATACTCGGTCAACTCATGTAGGCCTTGTGTTAATACATTGTCAAGATCTATCAAAAATGTAGATTTTCTATCTAAGGTGATTAGACTTAGAAGGGAGGCTATATTGACTCCTCCGACCTTCCTATGATCTTACTTGGTTATTAACCGAAGGATACATTAGTGATGCTTTCCTACTTTTGTAACCTTAGATAAACCCTGTTCTTATTTATTAGTATATTCTCTGATGTTCCCGATTTTCAGGGCGTCACAACACCAACATCATCTCAAGGTGAAAGATTAAGTGATTTTTCAGTAATTAAAAGTAAAACAATATCTCAACATACAAGCGTAAGTAGCTCTGAATTATAATGTTATTTGGATAAGATAACGATGATTTTGATACTTTGGATTGGTGGAAACAAAATCAGCCTATGTGGCACGTGTTTTCATAGATGGCCCGTGATATACTAACCGTTTCTATTTTTATAATTGCTTCTGAAACAATTTTTAGTACAAGTGGACGACTGTTGAATGATTATTGTAACAGACTTTCACGCCAAACAGTTGAGACACTAATGATATTGAGAGATTATATGCATGCGCTTACGAGAAAACAAAATTATGGTGAAAAAGAGATAATTCAAAGTGATTTGGAGAATATATTCTCGAACAACGCGAGTGAATTGTCTACTTTCTCCAATGATTGATCAACAATTATTTTTTTACTATTTTATTTCGTAATGTATCTATTAGATTATTGAAGTGGAGTATAATGTAAATGATTGGTAGGTTAGTAGGTACCAACCTAGCTGGGATGTACTTGACCTATAGTGATGTAATTTCTCTAATAATCTATATCTATTTTATTTAGTGAAATAAATTTTTGTAATATTTTATTTCATTTTGAAATAAAAATTATTCATTTAAATAAAAATTATCTATTTAATTTAATAATCATAATATTTCATTTCATTTTGATATATATATAATTATTAATTTCAAAAGAAAAAAATTTCATAATTTCATACTTTTTAGTCATAACCAAAAAAAAATATAAGTCACACTTAATTAAATACTACCACATGAAACATAACCAAACATTTCATTAACCTTAACTACAATTTTTTTTTTTTTATGCCTCATAAATAATCTATATATATAATATATCTACTGTTTATTTTTTGCCAAAAAGGGGGACCCGCTGTCCTAATTTGAGTGGGCCTGGACCTGGGTTGAACTTCCGAACTTTTCAACCCGTGGGTTGGCCTGACCTACCCCAGTCCAAAAAATGTAGGAGCCCGCGAGGCCTGAAGATGGGCCGGGCCGGCCCAGCCCGATTCCGGGTAGGTTGGGCCGACCGAACCGGACCCAAATTACACCCTTAGCCATGTATAGAATTGAAAGAAAAAAAAAGTTTGAAAATATATTTTAGCTTAAAATATGTTGATATTTGATATTTTGTATATAATTTATTAATGGTGACCCAAACTTTCTATAAAAATCTGTCTATTGCTCGGTCTGATCATTTAATAATTATTTTTAGATGAATTTTTATTTGTTTTTAGAGATTTTTAGCATTTGATTTTTATGGCTATGTCAAGTGTGATTCAGCCAAAAGGATTTATGTCAGCTGGCATGATTCAAAATAACTATTTAAATAGTATTACAATCATAGTAAATCTACATTAATTACTGTTGAAATTTCGGCCAGAGTTGTACTTCACCAGAAATTATGCATTTTAAGCATGGTTGGATATTTGATATTTTAATATTAATTGTAGGGTACGTATCTCAAAAAATACCAATAATGCTATATTTATCATTTTAAATATTATTTTTAAGATATCATCTCATAAAATGTGGAGTGAGTGTTGTGACAGCACCAGTACTATTACAGCATCCGTGTTGTCACACCTCATGAGGTTTGTTCTGACTATATTTTGGTGATCCAAATTGTTCATATTACAAGGTTTATTAAGTATATCTTCCATATAAAAAATAAAATTAATCAAACAAGTATAATTCTATGATCAAGTTGAATAATAGCCTTAAAAAACAATCAAAATCATGCACTAATAATTTGTTTTTTCTAAACATAAACGTGATCTTGTTATGGGTTATAAATATCTAATTAATTTAATTTTTGTTATGGATGATCTACTCAATGAACCCTATACTATGAACAATTCAGATTATTAAAAAAAATTTGGGACACGCTCTCATGAGCTCGCAACACAGTGCTACACATCACAAATCCCAAGCCACACATCATGAGTTAACATACTATTGATGTAATAGGTCTCACCACTTATGTTTATTTTTAATAATATGTTAACATATAAGATGGTATATTAAAGATGATCTAAAAATGTGATAAGTGTAACGTTATTAGAAGGAAAAAAAAAAAAAAAAACATTTCAAGTTAGGAATAGAAATAAAGATTTCGGTGGAAAAAAAAATCTAAAGCTGAAAAGAGTACACTAAAAATAAATATTTAATGTAGGGATGCAGAAGTTATAAAGCAACACCATGATGGGTAAGGGCAACTCCAAAAATCAAAGTGTTGCTGTCAAATTTATTTTTTTATTGTTAAAATGTTGCTGTCAAATTTATTAGTGTGCAAAAAAGCTATGGATTGATGGGAAGAATATGAGGGTGTTTTTGATCTTAGTCATGCCATGAATGATAAAGGGGAATGAAATATTATCAATGTTGCAGACCAGAAGTGGTGAACGGCCGTATACTAATAGTGGCCTACCGTAGAGTAAAGGTGACCTATCGGCCACTAATTTGGGGTACTGCCTTACTACAACAAATAACAAACAGAGCATTTTCAGGGGATGCCTCTCCACTCTGCCTTTCCTTATCATTAAATTACTCAAAGGAGGGGCAGGCTTGATTAGCAAACCATCAATCGATGCAAAATTCATTACATGATGGCCTAAGAATCAAGGGATACAATCTTAATAAATGCACAATGAAAGACTCAAGAACCTCCTCCCTATCATGGTATTGATCAAGGGAAGTGGTTGACATTGACTCTTGAATTGTTTTCATCACTAACAAGTATGAAATGACTCAAGACTCAATGGGTTCAATTAACGTCTGATTGAACCCAAACCATTTTATTATCTTGCTCCATTTTATTCCAATTTCAATACTTCTTTCAATTACCTTTCCATTCCTTAAGCCTTTTAGTCCAATAATGAAGATTAAGTCTACTAATAGAAAGAAGTGTCAAACAAAGGGTTGTTTTAGGCATGAGAGAGATGTCGTGCCATTGGCAATGAACCTCCGACGATATTAAACCATTAAGTACAACAATCTCTATCTCAAGCTTAAACAAACAATCGGTTTCAAATGAATCTCAAAGCAAGGAAAAAGCCAAGAAATGAGAGAAGTACAGAGATGTTAGAGGTGAACACAAGGATGGAAAGGTTTGAAATAAATGCTATCAACTCAAATAGGGTGGTGGCTAAGGCCTAGAACACCAAACTTATGAGGACCATTACACTACAAGCATGCTATACAAGGCACAAATGAAATAAACAACCTAAAATAGTCCTAAAACAGTCAAAAGTGGGACTGAAATTCACATGGAAAAGCTTGAAAAAGTTAGCTACAATATTGAGGAATTTAAGCTAATAAACAAGCACAATAAGGGGAGGCTAACCCCTCCATTTTTGGGACTTGAAAACATCATTTTCAGCCCTTGAAAACTTCTGAAATTCAATGGTAAAAGCTTTAAAAAAAGTTGATGAAGAGATGGGAAACACAAGGGTAAAAGGCTGGGAAGCAAGGTTCAAACAAGGGTGGTCAACCCCTGTACCTTTAATGACTTTAACCCACAAGCTTCAACCCACACAATCAGTTAAAAAAAAAAAAAGGAGTTCAAAATAGCAATAAATGATGGAAAATAAATAGGGGAAATAAGCTTAAAGTTATACCTCTTGAAGACGAGTGATCCTTTCACTTACAAACCACCAATTTTACACTCTTAAGAGTTAAAATGCAAGCTCAAACACCTCAGCAAAGAACCCTTAAGGTTTGGTTTAAAGTGTCTAGGCAAAGGGTGTAGAAGTTGCAAGAGAGAGAGGGAAATGTAGAGAGAGAAATATTTTCCAAAACTTTGCTCCGCAAATTTTTCTAACCCTAATTTTTGAGAGAGAGTCATCTGTATATCAAAATATATGAGACTATCTCGAAAATATCCATACAGACACAACTAGTGTAATACATGCATCTGTGGAGACAACTGGCACAGCTGACAAAAAGATCTGAGTTGTTATACAAGCGGCCGGCTGGCCACTAGTGGGTCTGCAGGTCCTCGGATGGTCAGGCTCAAAAAACTGCTGTTTTGGTCCAAAAACAGGGCAAGTGGCCAGCAAGCCACTAGTGGTCTACAGGTCCCTGGATTGTCAGGCTTAAAAAACTATTGTTTTGGTCCAAAAAGAAAGTACAAGCTTTGTGGGTTTCTGGGGCTCAAAACTAAGGTTTCCTGCTAAGGAAATCGAGCATTTGGACAAGCATGCAAATTCATTGTTGGGTGATTCATCGGTGGCGCCCAAGCCTTAACGATGGTCAAAAATGGGGTGTCTACACTCGACCGTTGATGGCTCGACAAAAAAAATAAAATAAATAATAATAATAATAATAATAATAATAATAATAATAATAATCAAACTTGTGGGTTGGGGAACTCAAACCCTTGCACTATTGTTTGAGAAGAAACATTGAACCATTTCGCTACGACATAAGCTTTATCTTATATCCCGCAAGTTATTTCTTTGAACTTGAATTTTTTCCCATCATGCCCGTGACCTGCCTGGTCGTAGCCACAACCAGGCTAATCACGGCCGCGATCGTACTAACCGTGCCCACGACCACGAAATAGTATGCTCGGATTTTTGTTGTGGGGCACTCCACTATCCCATTTTCTGAACCATTTTTACCCCAAATACTTTCTTACTCATCCTCCATTGACTAGTTCTTGATCCATTAAGATAGTGCTCCACTTTTGCCTCCCATTAGCCTAATTAGTGCTCCATTATTCTCATGAATGCTCCACTTTTGTCTCTCATTAGCTCCACAGTGCTCAATTACCTCCATAGTGCTCCATTACCTCCATTATCTTCCCTAAGTGCTCTATTCATGTCTTCCACCATTGCCCACTTCCATTGCCTATATAAGGAGAGCTATAGTCTTGAGTTTAGAGGACATGAATTAGAAGAGAAGTGTAGAGAGAATGCTAAATTTGAGTTAGAATTTGAGAGAAAATAAACCCTTGAAAACAAGAGAGTTGTCTTGCCAGATTAGTGAAGTTACCAAGCCTATACATCTCATCTTCCCTTACAAACACCACTGAAGAACCAAGTCCTAAAGCCTTGATCAAAGAGAGAGTAGTCTTCCTAAGTTGAAGAAGATTAAAGAGTGATCAATCATTGTAATTTTAATATATTTTACTCTATTGATTTTCTGCAATATATATTGTCATACAATTGATCCATTGACATAAAACACAAAATAAAACAAACAAAGGACTTCTATAGGACACCTATTTTTTGTAACCATTTTATATCTTTCTATTTTATTTTTTGTTCTTTATTTTTATTTTATTCATAGTAACCATTTTATATCACCGGCTACATGGCAACACACTATTTGCTTTTATTACTGAGAGTTCAGTTAAATAGTCTAATTACGAATTTTCTTTCTTGAAACATCCATGCTTTAAAATACTTTATCATAAGGATAAGTGGTTTTGAAAAAAGAAAAAAAAAAAATTCTATAGACCCTGAATGATTTATCAATTTTTTTATAAATTTTTCACATAGGTATGAGACCCACACAAACATGGGTGAGTCCCCATGTGAGAGGTTTAGTAAAAATTTTAGTAAATTATCTGGGTCTCTAGCCTAACCTATTGCAAAAATAGTGGGTGTGCTTGGTCTGGTTTTAGAAGATAAATTTTCAAAAAAAAATTGGAGAGAGAGTTTAGAAATTCTTTTGGTTTGTTTGGTTGTATATTTTAGAAATAGTTTTGGAGTATGGGAGTTTGAGATGATTTGATATTTTGTTGTAGTTGAGTAATGTGTGTGAGAGAAAAAGTGATTGAGAATGAGAGATGATAGAGAAAAAGTGATTTTGAATTTTTTTTTTTTTTAAATTTGCAACCAAACAAGGGCAGTTTATCCTAACAACGCCTCTTCTTTCTCTTTATCTTCCCATCGACGCAGTCGGTCGCCTTTGGTGCCGATCATCATCGTCGCCTTGCCACTACCTCTGCCGATCGATACTGCCTCCGATGTCGTTGTTGGCTCAGGTGTCGACATTGTTCTCGCCGCTCTTCTCTTTAAAACTCGAGGCGGTAAAGCTCCGATTTGCACCCCCGAAGAGGCATCGGAGTTCGTGACAAATTGAATCGGCTCGATTAGATATGGCGCTACTCAAGTTCTACATCAAATCTGGAGCTATACGATCTGTACATCTGATCTGGACTCCTTCACAACTCCATCACCGCTAGAGTTTACAAGGATGTCGGCGCCGTCACATAATCGCCATTAAAGTTTCTTCATCTTCACTCCTCTTCATCTTTATCTTCATGGTTTTTTCCATGAGAGAAAGACGGAGTGAATCTATGACTAGTAAAAACGAATATGAGAGATTTCTTGAGCAATGTATTGTTGGTGAAATATATTTCTTCTATGATGCTCCTAGTGTGTGTTTGCTACACTTTATGAAGTTCTTTGTTGTCTAAGAGATAAATGAGCTAATGATTTCACCTCAGATATTGATTTCAATACAAATATCTATAAATATTGTGTTTCAGATATTCAGATCTTGATTTCAATATATATATTGTGAAATCAGATCAGAGGAACCAAATCTAGAAGTTTCGAAGGGTTCCTCCTGTTGGATTTATTTTCTAGTGTGGCCCAAGAGCCTACATATATCTACATGTTTTAATTTATTTGGACTCCACAATTAGATAAAACCAATATTTGATATAAAGTTCAGTAATTAGAATTTTAATATAATTACTCTTCTAAGATGAGAAGGAAACCTTGACGGATAGGAATTCTTCTAATAGAGTTTATCTAGCCCTCTTCTCTCCTCTATAGAAGGATGGGTGACTCCCCTTTCATATCATGAGTATTTTTCCATCACTCTAAGTTTTATAGTCATCCTAATTAAGAGCAACAGAAAGAAGAAGGTGAGCCAAGAATTAAAGGTTCAATTATTAGGGATATTTTCTCAACTTCTCTAATTCAACGGTATATTCGTTTTATTCTTGAGTTGTATTGAATTCAAGATCCTGTAAAGTTTAATTCCGCATTATTATTATGGTTACATGTATTATTAAATCTTACATGTGGTATCAGAGCTTTCGTTTCATGAATTAATACACCTTGGAATAATAATATATTTATTATACTATTTTTAAAAAATGGTACTTTCGTTTTATTATCGGTATTGACTTTGTAACGCCCTCAAAAAAAATAACAATAAACCGATCAATATAGACATACATTGATATATAAAAGTTCCATATCCTTCTATTCATCAGAGTTCCATTGTCAAAAAGTATTACATGTTAACGACAAAAGCAAATGCCCTAAAGGCTTACAGCTTTCCAAGTTAACACTTAGTTACAACAAAAGAGTGCTAACTAATTTACACATTAAGCCCTTAGCTTGAATATACATGTAATACATCAAAGAAATTAAACAACAAAAGTCCGCCCGCCTCAAGCCTCCCAAGCTACGTCCTTGGAGGTGGCATGCTACCTGTACCTGAAAATGATATTCCCATATAGGGTGAGCCATAGCCCAGTAGAAATACACTAAACCAAATATGAACAATGACTAAAAGATTAGCAGTTGATAGATGGCCAACACTGATACTTTTGCTTATAACACTTTACAGTTTCATGACATACAAGTCCATGTTCCAATTCTTTTCAATTCTCAATTTATAACCATGGCTCAGAACCTGGCCGAACAACTTATATGAGACAGTAACTCATATTAAACACTTTCCCATTTCATAATAGATAAGCATACAAGCTATATCACACGCCAACAGATAAGCATATTAGCTATATCATCACTTCCACAGATATGCATAAGAGCACTATCACACTTCCAAAGACAAGCATATGAGCTGTGTCAACACATTACTAGATAAGCATATGAGCTCTATCTATGGAGTCCATCCCCTATCTTCTTCCAACAACATCCGGTTTAGAGGTCCATCCCCTAAACCGTGGAGTACATCCCCTATCTCCTCCAACACGACACAATGCATATAAACAATAATTATACACATCATCACACAATACATAAATTTAATGTATTCTATCAACCGTCATACTCAATGACACATTCCAGTGATTAGTTTCAGTTTGCCTAATCATCATGCATTGTCTACAACAATCAAAATTATCCTCCACCGATAGCCCAAAGCAGTTATTTCTATACAGAAAATAAATGCAACAATGGATATATAATCAACATTTCAACTAGGTGAGCGATAAATAGTCCAACTACACCCTTTAATCTCATACCTTTCCAAATCAATTCTTCATTTCCCATAATTAATTATGCGAATTAATTAACCAATGTAATTAGGGCATTTTCCATAATTAACATTACAACCCTTAGGTTCCATTTTCATTAATGTTTTAACATTAATTCCACTTTTCCATGCCAAACATGCATCTAGGTTTTTATATAGTTAAAACCCCAACTTTTATAAATTTACACAAAAGCCCCAAACTTTCACAAAATTACCAAACCAACCCCAACATCTCAAAATACTAAAATTTAAAGACAAAATCCATAGTGAGGAGTAGGTTATCCTTACCTCAAATTCGGAGCCCAAGAGAAGAAGATAAAGAAAACCAAAATGCTCCAAACTCTAAGATCCATGGATCAAAACAAAGCCCTCGACAATCAACACAACTTTTACAAAGGGCAAAGGGAAGGAAAGCACTCTAACTAGATCAAACCCTAGAGAGAAGGGAGTTTCTAGAGAGAGAGGCTCTCAAAATAACCTTTTAGAAAGTAAGAGAGAGAGAGAAAGCGTAGAAAGTGATTCAAAAGTGCCCAGCTGCCCTTTGTTATACGACTTTCCCGCTCGAGCGGAAAACACAACGCTCGAGCGTCAAGCACAAAAATCTAGACACGCTCGAGCGCAAGAAGTCCCGCTCGAGCGCCAAGACACAGGAATAAAGTACACCCGCTCGAGCGAGAAAACCAGTCCGCTCGAGCGTAGATTTCCCCTTCCCAGAACTTACACCGAAACAGAGCTACCCGCTCGAGCGCTACCCGCTCGAGCGCAAGAAACCCGCTCGAGCGTAGAAAACACATCTGTAGAAGTTTTTCAGGGACATGAAATACTGGAAGTGTGCAATCTCCGCTCGAGCGCCAAACGGCCCGCTCGAGCGTTAAACCAGAAACCAAACTCCGCTCGAGCGCAGAATGACCCGCTCGAGCGTAACACCAAAAACCTAGGCAACAAGGATTTAGACCAAGGCTTAACCCACCTGGTCAACACAAGCCCAACACATCCTAAAACTCAAACAAATGGATTTAAAGGATAGTAACGAGATAGATACAACTACCAACTCTACGGAACCGAGTCCGGAATACAACAGAACAGTAAAGGGACAACCGGGATCGCTATAACCTTCCACCCTTAAAGAATTTCGTCCCCAAAATTAAACACAAGTTTCTCAAAAATAAGTTTTCTCCATTTCCAATAATATTACGGCATAATATTAAACATCTCGACCCATTACCGGTCAATTCCATCTCTTTTCAAGAGGCATTTCACAACATATATTACAAGTGCATTATCAACATGCAATTTTCTCCCATTTCCAACCATTTCCAATATACATGGTTCACAGTTCATATCATAATCAATATACGTGATACAACTCCAATTCTACAATATAGCCAACATATGCAATATCATAATCAACTCCCATATCAAGGTAAGTTCCACAACATACTTCCATTAAACCAAAACATTACCAATGTTTTACAACTTAAGACATATATAAAGCTCTTAAGTCCAACAACATTACAGAATCTAAATACAAGATTACTCATCAATAAACAAGTCCGGATACTTTTCACGGAATTCCAACTCACGTTCCCAAGTGGCTTCCTCCACTCCGTGATGTTTCCACAAAACGTTTACCAAGGGAATGGTCTTGCCTCGCAAGACTTGATCCCGCCTATCCAAGACCCGAACCGGTCTCTCCTCATATGAGGCATCCTCATCTACCTCTAAGTCGGTCCAATCTAACACATAGGATGGATCCGGCTCATACTCCCGAAGCATACTCACATGAAACACGTCATGCACTTCGGACAACTGTGGTGGCAAAGCCAAACGATAAGCAACCTCCGCAACCCTCTCAAGGATCTCAAAGGGACCGATAAACCGAGGGGATAACTTCCCACTCTTCCCAAACCTCATCAAACCTCACCTACGTGATATTTTCAAGAAAACATGATCACTTATCTCAAACGCCAAAGGCCTCCTCCTACGGTCGGCATAACTCTTTTGGCGACTCTGTGCTGTAACAAGCCTCCTACGGATAAGCTCAACTTTCTCCGTCGTCTCCCTAACCAACTCCGGACCCAACAGAGGTGCATCACCCACCTCGGCCCAACAAACTGGAGGCCTACACGGTCGGCCATACAAGGCCTCAAACGGTGCCATACCGATGCTAGACTGAAAACTGTTGTTATAGGCAAACTCCACCAATGGTAAGTGCCTCTCCCACGTCCCACTAAAGTCAAGGACACAACCCCGAAGCATATCCTCAAGGATCTGAATAGTACGCTCGGACTGCCCATCAGTCTGAGGGTGATAAGCCGTATTAAAGGTCAACTTAGTACCCAAGGCACTTTGCAAACTCTGCCACAACCTAGCAGTAAAACGAGGATCTCTATCTGAGACGATCGTCACTGGGACCCCGTGCAACCTCACTATGTCCCGAATATACAAGTCGGCAAGATGGTCTACCGAATCTCTCACGCGCATAGGAATAAAGTGTGCCGACTTAGTCAACCGGTCTACAACCACCCAAATAGCGTCACTACCCCGCTGAGTCCTCGGAAGGCCTACAACGAAGTCCATGGTGACATGCTCCCACTTCCACTCGGCAATAGGCAAGGGTTGCAACAAACCTACTGGCCTCTGATGCTCGGCCTTCACTTGCTGACAAGTAAGGCACTTTGACACGAAAACTGCCACATCCCTCTTCATACCTCGCCACCAAAACTGGCGACCCAAATCATGATACATCTTAGTGCCTCCCGGATGCACCGCAAGGCGTGAATGATGGAACTCTCGGAGTACTTCCTCTCGGCAAGACTCTGACACAAACAAACGGTCTCGGTATCTCACACTTAGGTCGGGATACACCGTCAAACCCTTCTCAACCTTCCCACTAGAGATCTTCTCTCGGAGGGATTCTACCTCAAGGTCACCTCTCTGTGCCTCTAACACTCGAGTTACAAGTGTAGGCTGCGCAACTACAGAAAACAAGGCCGCAGCCTCAACAGATTCGCCCAGAAGCAAATCAAACTCGCCAAGTGCACCCAACATCTCCCATTCCCGGATGGCTATACAAGCTACATCACTAATGGATTTCCTACTAAGGGCATCGGCCACAACATTGGCCTTTCCCGGGTGATAGTGCAATTCAAAGTCATAATCCTCAATAAACTCCATCCACCTCCTCTGCCTCAAATTCAAGTCTCTCTGTGTAAACAGATACTTCAAACTTTTATGGTCCGAGAACACCTCGAACCTCTCACCATAAAGATAGTGCCTCCAAATCTTCAAGGCAAAGATCACTGCGGCTAACTCTAAGTCGTGTGTAGGGTAATTCTTCTCGTGTATTTTCAACTGACGTAAGCCATAAGCTACCACTTTCCCCTCTTGCATCAATACACAACCCAAACCCTCTCGTGAGGCATCACAATAAACCGCATAACCCAACCCTCTCTCCGGAATAATCAAAACCGGAGCGGTGGTTAATCTAATCTTCAGCTCTTGGAATGACTTTTCACAAGTCTCACTCCACACAAACTTGACCCCTTTCCGCGTCAATCTAGTCAATGGCGAAGCTAGCCTGGAGAAATCCTTCACAAACCGACGGTAATACCCAGCTAATCCCAGAAAACTGCGGATCTCAAACACACTCTTAGGTTGTGCCCAATCTAGCACTGCCTCTACCTTGGACGCATCAACAGACACCCCTTCTCCGGATACTACATGGCCTAAGAACTTGACTTCTCCTAGCCAGAACTCACACTTCCCAAACTTGGCGTACAGCCTATGGGCTCTAAGTAACTCAAGCACCACTCTCAAGTGTGCCTCGTGCTCCTCCTCTGAAGGTGAATAAATAGGAATGTCGTCCACGAAAATGACCACAAAGCGATCCAAGAATTCCCGGAAGATCCGGTTCATCAAGTCCATAAAGACAGCCGGTGCATTGGTAAGCCCAAATGGCATCACCAGAAACTCGTAATGGCCATACCGCGTACGGAATGCCGTCTTCGGGATATCCTCCTCCTTAACCCTCAACTGGCGGTAACCCGATCTCAAGTCTATCTTAGAGAAACAACGGGAACCCTTCAACTAGTCAAACAAATCATCTATACGGGGCATAGGGTACTTATTCTTGACAGTAGCCCGATTCAACTTCCGGTAGTCGATACACAATCTCAAGGCACCATCTTTCTTTTTAGCAAAGAGGGCCGGTGCTCCCCACGGCGAAACACTAGGGCGAACAAAACCTTTATCTAGCAACTCCAGGAGCTGAATCTTCAACTCACTCAACTCGGCCGAGGCAAAACGGTAAGGTGCCATAGAAATCGGCGCCGTGCCGGGCACTAGATCAATAGAGAACTCTATCTCTCGGTGAGGTGGCAAACTAATAAGGTCCTCGGAAAAAACATCCGAGTAGTCACAAACCACCCTCGGTAACACAGTCTGGGTCTCATCACACTCACCACTCATGAAGCTAGCAAGTAGACCACTAAGCTCACTCCGCCCTCGCGGATCATACCCCAGTGGCAAAACACTACCAACCCGGTCCCCCAAGAAATGGAACCACTCCCCGCTCAAGGTACATAACGTGACCCTCTGGCGGTAGCAATCAATAACAGCCCGGTATGACGATAGCCAGTCCATACCCAAAATAACATCAAAACCCTTCATGGGCATAACTACAAAAGGGAACGCAAGTCTATAGTCGGCGACCTCTATATCGCAACCTCTACAACCCTATTTCAAGATCATTTCACCCCCAAGAGGTGACACTACACATATAGGAGATGCTAACTGTGCTAACTCCAACTCCAAAATAGATGCAAATGCAGCAGATACAAAAGAATGAGATGCACCCGTATCAATCAACACATTAGCAACCGAGTTGCAAAACAGAAAGGTACCTCTCACTACTGATGGAGCTGGTACTAGGTCCTGCGCGGTAACTTCATACACGCGCCCTGTAGGCCCCTGATCCACCTACTCACCCCTCGGAGCATACGACTGCTGCACTGACTGGGACGACGAAGCTCCCGGATTGGCCTCGAGGCCTGCACAGACTGAGCTGGCTGAAATCCCTGCGTCTGTCTAGAACCAGACGCTCCTGAAGTGGCACTCAACTGTGGGCAAAACCTCTTCAAGTGCCCAGGCTGCCCACACTGATAGCAAGATAAGGGCTACCCCCTGCCCAAACTCTGACTCTGGGGTCTACCTGAAGAAGAAGCAGCTCTCTGACCTCCGCCCTTCTGCGGGCAAACCGAAGACTTGTGACCCAGCTGGCCACAGGTGAAGCAAGTCAAACCTCCCTGATTACCTCTCCCCGAGCCTGCACTCGGCACCGGAAAGGTCGATCTAGCCACTCCACCCTGAGACTGCTGAAGGTTATAACCCCTCTGCCTCCTACCTTCACCCTGACCCTCCTGGCCCCTCTTGGAGCCTCTATGTTTCTCCTCGTCCTCCTCCTGCATCATAAGCTCCATATGAGCTGCAGCATCTACTAAATGTCTATACTCTCGAATGTAAGACCCACCAACCCTCAACTTGAGGCCCCACCTCAACTTCCGCTCAAACTCATAACAACGGCGTTCTTCGGACGCCACCAACTCAGGTGCAAACCTGGACAAACTAGTAAAAGTGGCCTCAAACTCTGCCACAGACATACCCTGCTGATTAAGCCGGCTAAACTGATCCCTCAGCTTCTCCCTAGCCACTGCCGATAAGAACCTCTCCTGGAAAGCATTTACAAACGCCTCCCATGTACCACCAGCACGAACTTTCTCGTACTTCCACCATTGACCCGCATCTCCCTTCAGCTGGAAGGATGCCAAGGTCACTTTCAATGCTCCGTCCTCGATGCCAAGCATCTCGAACATCTTACTCATTTGTTCCAACCACTCGTCAGCCTTCAGTGGCTCCTTTGGATCCCCAACAAACTTATCCGGATTAGACCGGAAGAACTTCCTCTTTAAGAAAGAAGGCCCTGCCTCAGCTGCCTGATTCCCTGCTCTGAGAATACCCAAAGCCCCTGCTATCTCTCGTGCCAAGGCACTCATAGCCTGCTGACCCGCTGGCTCGACCACATTGGCCTGACCAATTCCCTCCTGCACTGTCGGAATATCATCCGGTAAAGGTACTTCCTGCCTCGCAGGCCTACCATGCCTAGCACCTCTTCCTCGTCCTGACATCCTAATAAAGGTAACTCAGAACATTAGCACATTCACAAATGTGTCGAAACTAAACATTCACGTCCTAATGCATGGACAACCGTAATTCACTCCACGTAAGCACATAAACACATAAGCACTTACGAATTTCATTTCCGGATAATGATAGTCCCGAGGCGTTACTAAAGTTCCGGTTAGAAACAGCATTGATCAAGTGCCTTTCCAACGAGACTCCCAGAAACCCAAGGATCCAATCAACATCCCAGAAATTAAATCCCATATCCATATAAACACATAAGCATGTTATCAATTAAACACATAGCATATGACACTACATCTAAGTCTCTATCAAGCGAGACAAACCCATTGTGATACTAATCACTTCCCACGTACCTAAAGTATTCGAACCCGGTACGCTCTGATACCAAGTTGTAACGCCCTCAAAAAAAATAACAATAAACCGATCAATATAGACATGCATTGATATATAAAAGTTCCATATCCTTCTATTCATCAGAGTTCCATTGCCAAAAAGTATTACATGTTAACGACAAAAGCAAATGTCCTAAAGGCTTACAGCTTTCCAAGTTAACACTTGGTTACAACAAAAGAGTGCTAACTCATTTACACATTAAGCCCTTAGCTTGAATATACATGTAATACATCAAAGAAATTAAACAACAAAAGTCTGCCCACCTCAAGCCTCCCAAGCTACGTCCTTGGAGGTGGCATGCTACCTGTACCTGAAAAAGATATTCCCATATAGATTGAGCCACAGCCCAGTAGAAATACACTAAACCAAATATGAACAATGCCTAAAAGATTAGCAGTTGATAGACGGCCAACACTGATACTTTCGCTTATAACACTTTACAGTTTCATGACATACAAGTCCATGTTCCAATTCTTTTCAATTCTCAATTTATAACCATGGCTCAAAACCTGGCCAAACAACTTATATGAGACAGTAACTCATATTAAACACTTTCACATTTCATAATAGATAAGCATACAAGCTATATCACACGCCAACAGATAAGCATACTAGCTATATCATCACTTCCACAGATATGCATAAGAGCACTATCACACTTCCAAAGACAAGCATATGAGCTGTGTCAACACATTACTAGATAAGCATATGAGCTCTATCTATGGAGTTCATCCCCTATCTTCTCCCAACAACATCCGGTTTAGAGGTCCATCCCCTATCATCCCCTAAACCATGGAGTACATCCCCTATCTCCTCCAACAGGACACAATGCATATAAACAATAATTCTACACATCATCACACAATACATAAATTTAATGTATTCTATCAACCGTCATACTCAATGACACATTCCAGTGATTAGTTTCAGTTTGCCTAATCATCATGCATTGTCTACAACAATCAAGACTATCCTCCACCGATAGCCCAAAGCAGTTATTTCTATACAGAAAATAAATGCAACAATGGATATATAATCAACATTTCAACTAGGTGAGCGATAAATAGTCCAACTACACCCTTTAATCCCATACCTTTCCAAATCAATTCCTCATTTCCCATAATTAATTATGCGAATTAATTAACCAATGTAATTAGGGCATTTTCCATAATTAACATTACAACCTTTAGGTTCCATTTTCATTAATGTTTTAACATTAATTCCATTTTTCCATGCCAAACATGCATCTAGGTTTTTATATAGTTAAAACCCCAACTTTTGTAAATTTACACAAAAGCCCCAAACTTTCACAAAATTACCAAACCAACCCCAACATCTCAAAATACTAAAATTTAAAGACAAAATCTATAGTGAGGAGTAGGTTATTGTAGACACCCCATTTTTGACCGACCTTAAGACTCAGACGTCACCGATTGAGCGCTTGGTGATGTTGCATAATGTGCTCGTTCAGAAGTTTCAGAGTCTCGGCTGCGAGCCTTGCCTCCGGACTTCCGGACCCTTTCTTGCTTTGCCTCGGTTTGCGAACCAGGCTCGGTTTTCTCTGTTTTCTCTTCGCGAAGGGAGGGAGAGGTCTTGTAGATCATCTCTCAGTGGCCGTGGGCTACATTTTGTGGCCGTAGGCCATTTTGCCCATTTCGGAGCCCGGTTTCCGGTTTTTCGGGATCGTTGGCCGTGTGCCTCGGTTCGGGACCCCCTAACCATCTCCGTTTGCTCTGATTTTTTTTTGGCATACTTCCTATTTACTCCCTTTTGAGGAACACTGGGGTCTGAGAAACCCACTTCGTGGCCGAATGCCACTTTCGGTGCTTAATAGCCCATTTTCGGGACCCCGAACTGCGTGTTTTGGCCCCCGAACATTCGTTTTGCAACGGTTTTCGTTCATTTTTGGCAGGTACCTCTGTTTTATCACCGGGAAGGCCGTAGAAGGGTGGGAGGCCAGTAATTGTTGCAGCAACCAGTTATATACCCTCCGACGCCCTCCGACTCCCGTTTTTCACACTTCCGGGCTAATGTTGAATACCTTGGGGCCACATTCTTGAACTTTCAACCACATATTTGTGATGTACACACTTGGGAGGATCCTAAAAGTTGGTGGTCGGCCCTTCCAGGCTAATGTTGAACAACCTAGGCCCTTTTTCTTGAATTTTGAACCACAGGGTTGTGTTGTACACACATGGGAGGACACTAAAAAATGGTGGCCGGCCACTATTTTAACTTGACCCTTTTGACCCCTAGTCGGCCGGCTAGGGGAGGTGGCCGGCCGGCCACCTGGAGCTCCAAAAAGGGGCCGGACATGATCCTCTCAAATCACACTTTACAGCTGTATAGCTGTTTCCCCCAGAAAATATCTCCATCCGGGGGATATTTTGTGGGGGAAAACTTGCCTAATTTTCCCCCACCTTTGCCCCTCCTTTACTCCCCCTTTTTTGTCCATATAGCCAGCAGGCAACATTGCATACAAGGGTTAGAAAATTTGCTCTCCAAGCTTCAATACACAAATCCCTCTCTCTATCTCTCTCATTTCCTTGAAAACCTCCAAGTCCTACACCACCACTTCTTCTACACCACCAAGCTCTACCACCACCACCCCATTCCAGCAGCAAGGGGAGGAATTCCAGCAGCTAAGAGGCAACAAATTTGGTCCAAGAAGCAACAAAAGCATTGGTCTTCAAGGGTGAGTTGCATTTTTTCCTTTTTGGCCCATTTCTTGTATCTTTTGTAAGCCATACATGCTTATTTATTTGAGCTCCGACCAAAATTGAAAAGGTCATTTTTTGGAGCTCATTTTCATGTCTCATTAAGGCCTCAACCCTGTTTGAGCCCCCCATCTTGCACTTGCCTCAATATCCTTCTTGAATGTCCTTTTCTTGTATGATATTTTTAGCTTGTGTGTGATCTGTTTTGGAGCATGTTGTAAACTGTAAGTAGGCTTATTTTGAGCCCCTATTCAACATTGAAGGAGGGCTCATCACTGTTTGGGACCTCCATATACCACTTGTCTTTATATCCATCTTTGGTCCCCATTTCTTGCATGACTTGGCAGCCTATCATGTTGCTGTTTTTGGTCATTTTACAGGGCTATAAACGGTCTTATTTTGGTCCATTCTTCATGTTTCATTAAGGGCCTTTCTTGGTTTGAGGCATATTTCATACACTTCATGTTATGTCTCTCTCTTAATCCCCATTCTTGCATGATTTGTTAGCCTATCTTGCTTCCATTTTTGGACAATTTACAGAACTTAAAATAGTCTTATTTTGAACCCATATTCATGTTTCATTAAGGGTCTTTGGCTGTTTGATGAATTTTTTGTATACTTTGTGTTTTAATCTCTTTTGGCCCCTATCTTGCATGGCATTTTGAGCATACTTGTATACTGTTTTGGGTCCGGCCATAAACTGTAAATGTGCATATTTTTGGTCCCTCATCAGTATTGTAGAAGAGTCTTTTTCTGTTTGGGCTTTGCATCTGCCACTTCCTTCTTTGGCCACCTTTTGGCCATTTTCTTGCATAGGAGTGCAGCCATACCTGTGTTTGTTTTTGGGGTTTTTTACAGTTCTGTAAAACATCATATTTTTGGCCCCTCTTCAATATTGTAGAAGGCCCCTAATCTGTTTGGGGTCAGCAGCTATGAGTTCCTTCATTATCTCATGTTTAGGTCCTTTTCTTGCATGCTAGTTTTGCCCTGCCTTTGTTTGTTGTTTGGCCTTGGTTTGTACTGGTAAAATGCTTATTTTGGGGCTTCCTTGCTACTTTCTTTTCATTGCATGTCCATATTGTGCATGTTTGATATAGCTATAGGCCATTTCGGGTGCCAAAATTCATGTTTCGGGACTATTCCACGCATCGGGTGTACTTTCGTCTCATTTCGGGGCTGTTTTCCCCCATATTTCATTGCTGAAATTCCATTAGCATGTTTGCATATCATTTTCCATGCTTTCGCATTGCGTATGCCATCGCCTCGGTTTGCGTGCCCGTGTGCACGCATTTCGAGGTGCTTCATTTTCATCCATCGGCCTCTTACGTGAGTGTGGCTGAGGCCCTCTCATGTTAGTATAAGTCCATGTTGCATTCTGTATGTCATTTTAGCCATATTGCATTGCGTATGCCATTGCCTCGGTTTGCGTGCCCGTGCGCATGCATTTCGAGGCACTTCATTTTCATCCATCGGCCTCTTACGTGAGTGTGGCTGAGGCCCTCTCATGTTAGTATAAGTCCATGTTGCATTCTGTATGTCATTTTAGCCATATTGCATTGCGTATGCCATTGCCTCGGTTTGCGTGCCCGTGCGCATGCATTTCGAGGCACTTCATTTTCATCCATCGGCCTCTTACGTGAGTGTGGCTGAGGCCCTCTCATGTTAGTATAAGTCCATGTTGCATTCTGTATGTCATTTTAGCCATATTACATTGCGTATGCCATTGCCTCGGTTTGCGTGCCCGTATGCACGCATTTCGAGGCACTTCATTTTCATCCATATGGCCTCCTATGTGAGTGTGGCTGAGGCTCTCTCATGTTGGTGTAAGCCCATTATTGCATTGCGTATGCCATTTCATCCATAGCATTGTATATGCTCAGTTGTGTATTACCTCGTGCAGCGTGTATGCCATTCCATGACATTGTGTATGTTAGGATTGTATCTTAGTTGCATTTCACGCATGTCATGCATATTGCATCGTGTTCGGGATAGGAGTTAGCCTGGGCACGGAAACGAGGTGCGTTTCGTACTCCGAGTGACGTAACGCGTCTCAATTCCCCAGTCACCGACACTCCGGATTATCCATGATGGAGCTAGGTTTAACTGTGTCTTTATGTGCATTCATCCTATATTGAATTGCGCAATTTGACTCCTCGGCCATCATGCATTGATATGCGTGATTGGTGGTACGAGGATTGAGGCATGCATATATCTGTGCAAATACATTGCTATGCCCCTTTCCTGCTCTCTGTTGCAGCAAAATGAAGAATCAGCAACTTTTCGGAGCTTGGCAGGCTTTCCAAGAATAACTGCTAAACAGAGGCTAATTGGGGCATCCCGGTGGATTTCCGTGCAAGACAACCCGGACATGCATCATTCATCAGAAGCAAGGCAGTCCCTGGCTTGCATGCCAGTTTTACAGCTTTCTTAGTTAATTGTTAATTAATTAGGAATTTGTACATTATTTGGACTGTAATATTTGGACTGTAATATTCTTTTATTCGGGACTGTAATATCCTTTTATTTGGGACTGTATATTTATTCGGACCCTCTGCGCGAGGGCACAACTGTAATAAGTGTGCGTGTGTGTGTTGTATGTCTTCCAACCCCACGTCTTTCTCCCTTTTATTTATCCGCTTATGATGGTTAGATTAAGGCATGTTTCAATTAGCATACAGTATAATAGCATGTTTGCATTCATTCATCTGTATTGCATGCACCGGGCTCGGCGCATCATACTAACTGCATTGTATTTTCAATTCCAAGTTGAATACATGTTAGCTGTAGCATTTCATATGCCATGTTTAGAATAGCCGAGCCTGCTATAGCTACATTTTTGTATGTGTTGCATTAGGCATTTCTGTATACTTAGGATCATGCATGATTTCTAATGAGGTTTCTGTTTTGGCTTGGAGTACTCTGTAAGTTTTATGCTTTAGCATCCTTGCATGCGTGTGAGTGACTGCCATGAATAGCATGCTTACCATGAGGCTAATTGCTTATGTGATATAACTGCCTGAATGCCTGTGGGTGAAGGTTGGGTTACTTGGATTGGAATAAATCATCAACTGTGAGTTTTAAGCCCACTAGATAGTGGCAAAATCATGTTTTTCTAAGCCCACCTGAGGGTGGCAAAATCTGCATTTTAAGCCTACTTGCGAGTAGCAAACCATCTTTCAAACAAACAAACAGGAAATGTTTTGTTCCAATTCAGGCAATCCAGTCTATACTTGTATGCTGTGCGCATCACATAGTAACCTAGGCCAATAACCGGAATAAGAACACACAATGTTTTCAAAATTTGATATCATGGTTAGTAGAGGCCGATCTTTGATCGGGCGAGCGGGGGTGCTCACGAAGTGACCTTCCCCAATCGTACCCAAGTTCCCGAGCCAAGGCAACTTTGGTGATGACGGACACGTGGCCTTTGGCACCGAGTCAGGGTTTCCTAAATTTCCCAAAATAAAATATTTAGGTGGCGACTCTGTATCTGGCAAAGCAGTCCATGTTTGGCACTTCTTTCAAAAATCTGTTTTCTCAAAACGATTTGCCGGATTTGGACTCTTTGGTTCAGACTTAGAACCGTGACACTAATCGAGAGTCCGAGCTGTAGTGAGGTCCCCCGCGGGCTGGTTACAGTTATCCCTACCTCAAATTCGGAGCCCAAGAGAAGAAGATGAAGAAAACCAAAATGCTCCAAACTCCAAGATCCACGGATCAAAACGAAGCCCTCGACGATCAACACAACTTTTACAAAGGGCAAAGGGAAGGAAAGCACTCTAACTAGATCAAACCCTAGAGAGAAGGGAGTTTCTAGAGAGAGAGGCTCTCAAAATAACCTTTTAGAAAGTAAGAGAGAAAGAGAAAGCATAGAAAGTGATTCAAAAGTGCCCAGCTACCCTCTGTTATACGACTTTCCCGCTCGAGCGGAAAACACAACGCTCGAGCGTCAAGCACAAAAATCTGGACACGCTCGAGCGCAAGAAGTCCTGCTCGAGCGCCAAGACACAGGAATAAAGTACACCCGCTCGAGCGAGAAAACCAATCCGCTCGAGCGTAGATTCCCCATTCCCAGAACTTACACCGAAACAGAGCTACCCGCTCGAGCGCCAACAATCCCGCTCGAGCGCTACCCGCTCGAGCGCAAGAAACCCGCTCGAGCGTAGAAAACACATCTGCAGAAGTTTTGCAGGGACATGAAATACTGGAAGTGTGCAATCTCCGCTCGAGCGCCAAACGGCCCGCTCGAGCGTTAAACCAGAAACCAAACTCCGCTCGAGCGCAGAATGACCCGCTCGAGCGTAACACCAAAAACCTGGCCAACAAGGATTTAGACCAAGGCTTAACCCACCTGATCAACACAAGCCCAACACATCCTAAAACTCAAACAAATGGATTTAAAGGATAGCAACGAGATAGATACAACTACCAACTCCACGGAACCGAGTCCGGAATACAACAGAACAGTAAAGGGACAACCGGGATCGCTATAGACTTTAAAATATTATCTCAATTTGTTTGAATTGATCAAACGTTTAATGCACCTTTTGATTTTGTTATGCTATTAACATGTTGTTCATATCCCTTTACAATAAGTAATATGCATGATTCGGTTATTATTTTATAATCATTATAATATTAGTGAAGAATATTACTTCTTCCTGTATGCCATAGAATTGAATGATTATAAAATTATTATTTAAATAGACGGTTGGAGCATAGATTAAAAGCAATTTGTTGAATCATTCGGTTTATTAAAGAATTATGATTTTACCTCATCTGATTATATACACTTATTGTCTATTATTGTTGTTATTTATATATTTTCAAGATTTAAATTTGATATCATGATATAATTTTATGACATTGAATATTAAATATTGGAGTGGTTAATTCATATTAGGTGTAATTCTTATTGACCATTATATGAGATATTCATGATTGTTATATTACATAATTTGATATATAAATATTCATGTTCGTCTAGAGTTATTATTATTATTATATTGGTAATTGCAATCACATAAAAGAAATTCTAGAAATCATAAATAGTGATTTCATTAAAATAGTGATTGAATTAATGATAATTAAATAACTCAAATTAATGAATAGAGAATATTGTTGGTTAGTTCCGTATTCATAAGGTTTACTAATTTAGTAGCTACCAAAGTGGCCTAGATTTGTAAAACTTATGAATATAGAACTACATAAAAGAATTGTTGAAAGGGTAACATTAAGGTCGATAATATTCTCAATTGCAGTTATAATTAGGAGATGAAGACTAGCCCAAAGGAAAGTCACTTTTAAATAATTATGAACTGGGTAAGGTAATGTAACTTATGTAATTTGATAGATTAGAATTGAATATCCAAAGGTAACATGACTAACAAAAAAGTTGCATAAATTACTTTAGACCTACATAAGTGATTTTTGACGAGTGGACAATAGATATACCTAAGTTTTGCCCAAAGGAATGACTTATGTGATATCAATAGTTCATCATAATTCTCAAAGCTTTAATATGTATATTGTTCTATCTTATTTCAGTGACAGTTCCCACCTCATTGCATTATCTTGCATCAGGCGTCCGTCTACTTACTAGCTCGAATTTTTCGGAATGGTATGAACATGTTCAGTTTACATTGGGTGTGTTGGACCTCGATATGGCATTGCTTGAAGATAAACCTACAAACACTAATGAATATAGTACTGCAAAACAAGTTGCCCTTTTTGAATCTTGGATAAGGTCCAATAGACTTAGTTTGATGTTCATGAAGATGACCATTGCAAATAACATCAAGACCTCCTTACCTCAAACTGTTAATGCATTGGAATACTTAAAGGTTGTTGAAGATCGATTTAGATCTGCTGACAAGTCACTTGCTAGCACTATTATAGCTGAATTGACAACAATGAAATATGATGGCAACCGAGGAGTTTAGGATCACATCCTCAATATGGCTGACAAAGTTGCAAAGCTTAAAACTTTAGAGATGCAAGTTGATGAAACTTTCCTCGTGTAGTTTATTCTCAACCCACTTTCATCACAGTTTGGCACATTCAAAATTCATTATAACACCAATAAAGATAAGTGGAGTTTGAATGAGCTCACTAATATGTGTGTTCAATAGGAAATGAGGTTGAGGGAGGAAGGACATCAAACTGTATTGGCTGTAACTCATGGAGCTATAAAGAAAAAGAAGGATAAGTTTGTAAAATCAAAGAAAAATCCACCCAAGAAAAAGAATGAACCTAGGGAAGAAAATCAGGCTCAGAATGGTTTCACTATCAAGTGCTACTTTTGTGGCAAGAAGGGACATGTGAAGAAAGACTGCAATAAGTGAAAGGCTTCGTTCGAAAAGAAATGTAAGAAATTTTCTTTTGTTTGTTATGAGTCAAATCTTGCTGAAGTACCTTCTAATACTTGGTAGATTGACTCTAGGGCCACAACCCACATTACAAATGACATACAGGGATACCTCTCAACTAGGAAACCAAGGGAAAGTGAAAGATTTGTCTATATGGGGAACCGTCTCAAAGCTGAAGTCGTAGCTGTAGGAACCTATCGACTGATCTTAGAGACAGGTTTTCAAATGGATCTAGAAGACACTTTTTATGTTCCTTCAATTTCTATGAATTTAGTTTCGTCATCCAAATTAGATCGTGTTGGATATTCAGTTTTATTTAGCTGTGGAAAACTCAATTTAATGTTTAATTCAATAATAATTGGTTCTGGCAATTTATGTGATGGTTTATATAAAATTACCTTAAATCATGAGTTTGCACAATCATTAGTAACTCTACATTCGAATATTGGTTTAAAATGTGGTCTAATTAATGATAAATCCTCAATCTTGTGGCATAGGCGGTTGGGGCATATCTCTATAAATAGAATTGAAAAATTGGAGAAGAATGGGATTTTGGAAAACCTAGACCTCACTGATTTTGAGATGTGTGTGGATTGCATTAAAGGAAAGCAAACCAAACACTCCAAGAAAGGTACCACAAGAAGTAATGAGCTTCTTGAGATAATTCATATAGATATTTGTGAGCCACTCAACATCCCATGTCTTAGTGGTGAAAAATATTTTATCACATTTATAGATGACTTCTCATGTTATGGATATGTGTATCTAATTCATGAAAAGTCTCAGGCTGTTGACATCTTTGAGGTGTACATAACTGAAGTCGAGAGACAATTAGATAGAAAGGTTAAAATAGTGAGATTAGACAGGGGTGGTGAGTATTATGGTAAATATGATGAGTCTAGCCAAAATCTTGGCCCATTTGCCAAATTCTTAGAAAAGAAAGACATTTGTGCTCAATATACAATGCCTGGTACGCCACAACAAAACGGAGTTGCTGAAAGGCGTAATCGTACACTTAAAGACATGGTTAGGAGTATGTTAAGTTACTCAATTGTACCCATTTCACTGTGGGGTGAAGCTTTAAAGACTGCAATGTATATGTTAAATAGGGTTCCTAGTAAGGCAGTCCCAACAACTTCTTTTGAGCTGTGGACTGGTAGGAAACCTAGTTTGAGACACTTACATATTTGAGGTTATCCAGCAGAGGCAAGAATCTTCAACCCACAAGAGAAAAAGTTGGACTCAAGAACAATATCTGGATATTTCATTGGTTATCCAGACAAGTCTAAAGGGTACAAATTTTATTATCCTAATCACAGTACAAGGATAGTGGAGATTGGTAATGCTAGATTCCTAGAGAATGGTGAAATTAGTGGGAGTAAGAAAACACGAGTGGTGAATTTCAAGGAAATTAGGGTGGATGTGCCAACATTTGACCCTTATCGAAAAATTGTTGTTCCTTAGACTATTCCACAGGCTGAGGGAAACGAACAACATAATGAAAATCCTTCACCACCTCATGTTTCACCACTTCATGAAGATACCACCATTGAAAATATTATAGAACCACCATAATCGACAATTCTGAGAAGATCTCAGAGGAAAAGAAAGCCTGCCATTCCAGATAATTATATGGTGTATCTATAGGAATCTTATTTTGATATTGGGATTAACAAAGATCTAGTCTCATTTTCACAGGCCATGAATAGTGATGATTCTACTAAATGGGTCAATGCTATAAATGAAGAGTTAAAATCCATGGAATAGAATGGTGTTTGGGATCTCGTCGAATTGCCTAATAATTGAAAAAAGGTCAGGTGTAAATGGGTCTTCAAGACCAAGCGCGACGTAAAAGGCAATATTAAACGATTTAAAGCCAGACTTGTTGCCAAGGGTTTTACTCAAAAAGAAGGCATAGACTATACAGAGACCTTCTCTCCAGTATCTAAGAAGGATTCGCTTAGAATCATCCTAGCATTGGTAGCTCATTATGACTTAGAGTTACATCAAATGGATGTGAAAATTGCTTTTCTGAATGGGAATTTGGATGAGGAAATTTATATGGAGCAGCCAGAAGGATTTGCAAAGAAAGGCAATCTGAAGTTTAGTGGGAGTAAGTTCATTATTTTAGTGCCATATGTGGGTGACATTTTGTTAGCTAGTAATGACTTTGGCTTATTGCATGAAACCAAGGAATATCTCTCCAAGAACTTTAAAATGGTCGATATGGGTGAGGCAAACTATGTTATTGGCATAGAGATCTTTAGGGATCGATCTCAAGAATTGCCAGGACTATCTCAGAAAGGATATATTGATCGTGTTTTGGAGAGATTCAATATGCAGTTTTGTTCAGCTGGTGATGCACCCATCATGAAGGGTGATAAATTAAGTGAAAAACAGTGTCCAAGGAATGACTTAGAAAGAAACAAATGAAGGACATTCCATATGCATTAGCAGTGGGAAGCTTGATGTATGCTCATACATGTACCAGGCCAGATATTAATTTTGAAGTTGGAATGTTGGAAAGATTCCAAAGTAATCTTGGAATGGAACATTGGAAAGCAGTGAAGAAGATTATGAGATATCTTCAGGGAACAAAGGACTATATGCTCACCTATAAGAGATCAGAACAGTTGGAAGTGATCGGATACTCAGACTTAGATTTTGCTGGTTGCCTTGATAGTAGAAAATCTACATCAGGTTTTGTTTTTCTATTAGCAAGTGGAGCAATTTCATGGAAGAGTGTGAAGCAGTCCACTATTGCTTCATCTACTATGGAGGCTGAGTTTGTGGCATGCTTTAAGGTTACAAATCATGCTTTATGGTTGCGAAATTTCATCTCAAGACTTGGTGTTATTGACTTAATTGCCAGGCCGCTGTAGATATATTGTGACAATACCGCAGTAGTTTTCTTCTCTAAGAATAGAAAGTACTACAGTGGTTCCAAACACATGGAAGTAAAATACTTAGTTATTAGAGAAAGAGTCCAGAAACAATAAGTGTTAGTTGAAAACTTAAGCACATCACTTATGATTGCTGATCCATTCACAAAGGGATTGCCACCAAAGACATACAAAGAGCATGTTATCAGGATGAGTCATTTAAGCAACCCATGATGTGCATGGTTAATCGTGAGTGCTTATTTTTATTTGATACTATTTGCGTAATAATAATTTTGTTTCTATTTTTTCTGTTTCTAAAAGTGTGTGCACACATTAATTTGAATATAGATAAACAGAAAATGTCTTTACAAGGAAAATTATAAGGTCCTTTCAAAAAAATAATTACATATTCCAATAATTGATTGGGTTGGAGAAAGTTATCGATGGTGTAGTGCATAGAAGGAAATATGACATAAATGTTATATAACCGCTATGACTCACATTGGTGATCTGAAGTAATCACAGTATTATAGTTTCTAATATATCTGAACTTATTGGCTATTTTTAAAATTCGTGATCACGTGTCAAAGTTTTTAGTGTGGAATCCAATAAGTCAAAAATTTTATAAATTGCATATTTTTTGGAAAAAACTCATAATTGCATCATAATCGGCTTAATGGGCCAAGTGGGAGAATATTGAATTTATTTTCTAGTGTGGGCCAATAGCCTACATATATCTACATGTTTTAATTTATTTAGACTCCACAATTAGATAAAGCCAATTTGATATAAAGTTTAGTAATTAGAATTTTAATATAATTACTCTTCTAAGATAAGAAGGAAACCTTGATGGATAGGAATTCTTCTGATAGAGTTTATCTGGCCATCTTCTCTCCTCTATATAAGGATGGGTGACTCCCCTTTCATATCATGAGTATTTTCCCATCACTCCAAGTTTTATAGTCATCCTAATTAAGAAAGACAGAGAGAAGAAGGTGAGCCAAGAATTAAAGGTTCAATTATTAGGGATATTTTCTCAACTTTTCTAATTCAATGACTGACAAAGGTATGTTCATTTTATTCTTGAGTTATATCGAATTCAATATCCTGTAAAGTTTAATTCCACATTATTATTATGGTTACATGTATTATTAAATCTTACACCTCCTTCTCTCAGTTTTTTTTTTTTTTTTTTTTTTTGCTCATATTTTTTTGGCTCAAATTTGTTGTTGTTGTTGTCGTTCATGGTGTTGAATTTTTCTCCCCCCTTCTAAATAGATCTGGAAATTATGTTTGTGTTTGTAAAATTAGAATAGTTTATAATGTCTTTATTGAATAGATTTGAATAAATTTGTATATGTGTTTGTTTTTGGTCTCTGTAAAAATATTTTTTTGTTTTGTTTGCGTACAATCTATTCAATTCTCTCTCTCTCTCTCTAGTGTTAGTTCATTCAAAAAATTGAATAGATAAAAATAGATGTTAGCATATAAGAAAAATTTGAATAAGAATTTCAACAAATAAGAAAAATCAACACAAGAATTTCAACAGATTGAAAAAATTAAAGAGAGAAACCTACAGAATTTAAACAGATATAGAAAATAATTGAACAGATAAGGAAAAAAAATTCAATAGATAGATATAAATTTGAACAGACAGTCAAACAAATTTAAACAAATAAATATAAATTTGAATAGTCAAAAAATGTTAATAGATAAAATAAAAAAAAATATCAACAGATAAATGTAGAGGTAAAATTGAAAACATAAAGTCTTTCAAAATAAACAGAATGACCTCTCACTAAATTATTTCACAAAAGGTGAATCTCTCACCAACAAAAAATATTCAGTGAACCTAATACCTTATACTTTCCTTAGCTTAGACTTTTTCAGAATTTTACCTTTCTTAATTTCCTAAGAATTATTTACAAGGAACCAATCATAAATATCCATGTAAAAAAGTAATACAAAATAGTCACAAAAATTCATTGAGATATAGCATTTTTCAAACAGATAAATATACATTCATTCTCTAAATTTTATTATAGAAGCACACGATTGTAGCACAACACCATACTAGGATGATAAGGTGACTGGCACGATCAACACCGCACAAACACATGCGATGCGAACCATATAAACAAAACAAAAGGAGAGACTCATGTTGCTAAGCAAAGCATAATAAACCATGACAAGTTTGAATTGAATTGTTCTAAGGATAAACCTCAATGAGAGACCTCAAACCCAGAATGGGAGTGATTTTATAGTCACTAAAACCGGCATCGAAGAAGAGCTTGGCCCATTCTTGCTCAGTTCTCTCCCTGCCTGTGTACAAAATCATCATAAGCATGTCCAAGAGGAGTTGTGTTTCCATTGACTCGTCATGATCTCCTGCTTTCTGGTTCTCAACTTTCATGTCTATGATAATCAGCTTTCCTCCTTTCTCTTTGTTGCTTCCAATTGCTTCTTTACATCTCTTCAGTATTTTTATGCACTCCTCATCGCTCCAATCATGCAATATCCACTGTTTGCCATTATTCGTACACAAAATTAGCATTCCTAAAAACTATCTTTTGAAACACTTTGTTTGAATTTCAAAATTGTAAAGTTTCTACTTTATTTTTCTTTTTTCCTTTATTTTATTTATTTATTTATTTCTAAAAATATCTTCACAAATTCAACATTTAAACACAACTTTAAAATAAAGCATAAACTGCAACCCCCAAAAAGGCCATCCATAATCCTAACTATAACATTAAGTTCAGATTGAGAGGTTTAGTGAGAAAAGAAAAGAAATGAAGATAATGAATTTTCTTATCACTTGTTTAGATGATTAATGAGGTAAATAAAAGTAACTTCAAGGGGTTGTCCTAGTGGTCATGGCTTGCGGCTTGGGATTGTGGTCCCTCCATGGTCTCAAGTTTAAAATCTCGTAAGTACAAATAATTTTTCAAAGTCAATCAGTATGGCGCTTTTGCCTTGGCTTTAATTGAGAACATTGCTAGTAAATGGTAGGATTAGTCCTCCGGATTAGTCAGTCCAGTGAGCCAGGTATTACTCCAAACTTAAGTTTTGTTTCTCACCAAAGTGGTGAGATTTGGTAAAAAAAAAAAAAAAAAAAAAAAACCAAAATTATTGTTTATAAAAAAATTATTATACCTAAATTACCCCTCTAAACACAAACCAAATGAAATAAAATGACATATGTATCCTCTTTTAATCATTATCCATCCAAATAAGGTGAGAAATTATAATAATTTCTTTTATTCTCTCACAAAAACTCCAACCAATTTTTTTTTTTCCTCTCATCTCACATAATATAATGTTTCAAGCCATCAAACTGGATTAAATTTTTGTTCTGTTGAAGTTTTTTCTCTCTCTTAATCAAAAGCACCTTTAATGTAAGATTACAAGATTTATGTAGTAGGCATTGAAGTGTTGTGATCAACGCATCTAAAAAATTGATTGGTCTAATATCACATTGTAGTCACTACAATAAATGAAGATTTTAGAAATAAAAATTTAAAGACAAAATCAACTTGTGAGAGTGTCATTATTGTACTTTTAGCAACAAAATTTAGAAATTAATGATGAGTTATTATTCTTTTGGGACTAATATTTTTTGAATAAAAAATAAACGCTTTTGGAATCAATTTTTTTTGTTCCTACAATACATTTATTAGCGATATTTTTAAAATTGTGTCACTAAAGCCCTGTGTTTGACTTTTTTAGACGACCTTTTAGCAACTGTTCTTGTAAAAACAAGAATTCTTCCCTAAATATTTTTTGTAACAAAATTTTTACTCCGAAGGACAAAAAAATGTTTAATTACTGAAACTCTTATATGTTATAGTGATGTTATTGACCACCAACTCATTTAAAGATTTAACTTGTTAGAAAGATAGTAACTTTATTAGTTACATAATGTTATATTCTCAACAGTTATATGGACTTCTCTTCTCAATTTAGACTCTATTTTAATCTTACATTTTAGTAGGAATTTATACCCAAAACAATATACATTGAAGATAAAGGGTAGGATAGAAAGTGAGTTTTCACTTCTATATGTAAGGAGCCTAAACCAAGCACCCAGTAGTGAATAATTCTATATATACTAAAACTTTTCTTAAAAAATATGAGAGATTAAATAAAATTTATTGTCAAAAAAATAATAATACTTGAACATCTAATGATGTTTAGACATATACCTTTAGTAAGAATTTTAGGACACACAACATTGTTCCCCAGTAATAAAGAGTGGGGTAGAGAACTTGTTTCAAATGAATTTTGAAATTCTGACTCTCTCTTCTTACGTAAGAAGGCAAAAATAGAAAGGTTATTGAAGATGTTATACTTGTCAAGCACAATTTTTGTAAGCATCAATTTTCGAAGGAAAAATGATATAAAAGCTTATTTTTTAGACTTAGTGATATGTAAGAGATATGATTAGTTAATGATTAGAAATTTTTTTAGATAAAGTGTTGTCTTAGATATTTAAATTGATTGTCATGTCATTGAGTATAAAAAATTGATCCATCATTTGGATTACAATAACAGTGCTCCTTTGGAAGGGCAATTACTAGTTTTTTGCACATTAAATTGTGATTATAAAAGACGAGTCTGGCTCCTCTCCAGTTCACAATCGAACCGGAGGGTGCAATTGGACCATGGTGGGCTCAAATCCTAGCCCATTTCGATGATCAAAATCATTCAATGTGTAAAATTCGTCAAGTACATTATTCTTGTAAAAACTTAACTTGATTAGATATCGATAACCATTTGATCAGATCACATTTTTATCCACATTTTATTTTTAAAATCGTACTTGTCGTTGACTGAAATGTGGTTCAATTAAAATGACTATCGATATTCAATCAATGTGAGTTTTTGGAGGAATTATATACTCGACAAGTTTTACACATTGAACGGTTTTGATCATCAAGATGAGCTTGGATTTGGGCCCCATTACGGCCGAAGAATAGCCTTCAATCTGATTACAAATTGGAGAGGAGCCAGACGCATAAAAGATATAAATGAAAATGGAACTGAAAAATAAAGCAATGCTAATAACACTAATATCTCACATAATATTGTATCTACTTTGTATGTTAATTGGTACACTAGTTAATATTATTTGTAACATTATTAAATAAAACAAAGCCCCCTTCTTCGATTTTATGTTGTTTTTGTCTTTGTCCAAGAATAATTATTAAACATTTGAAAATAGTTTTATTTTTGTAATGCCTTCATTTTCTAATTTTGTTTTCAATTATTATTATGTTCTTTAAAAACCGGAAATGAAAACTTGTTTGATATATTATTTTCGTATTAAAAAAAACAGAGTAGATTTCAAAATTTTTTGAAAAAAAAAAAATGTGGTTTTACTTGTTTTCAAATCAAACTTTCGCTCTCCTTGTTCTCTCACTACCTCCATCCATCACCCACCACTACCTATCGCCGGACCAGCCAGCTACCGACAACTTTTGTTAGATCGAAAAAAAATTCAACATAAAACAAACTTATTTAGAAGAAAAATATTAACTTTAAACGATGAAAAAACATTTTTTTGAACTAAAATCATAGTAATACCATCACCCCATCATTACTAACCACCATACCATAGTTGTTGCTATCACCAACTCCATTACCACCACCTTTGCCACTCCAACCATTACTACCTCCACCACTTCTACCAACACCACCTTGCCATCCCCTTCACCACTCGCACCACCACCACCATCACTAACTTGCTACCATCACCACCCCCGCCACACCACCTCCACAATCAGAACCACCACTGCCCCCCACCACAATCACCGTAACTACCACCCCACGACCACCATGCCACCTCTACCTCCACCACGACTACTAATACAAATACTGGCACATTAGTTTAATTTCAAGGTTGTAGCCAAACATGAAAAAATATTTTTTTTATAATTTTTTTATATAAAAATTAAATTTTCTAAAAAAAAGTTTTTTATTAAAAAAATCTTCACCTAAACAAACAAAGCGTTACCTTTAGTAAAACTGCATCTGCAGAAGGAATAGCCTCAAACATATCACCCCCAACATAGTTCAACTTGTCAGTCCCTTGCAAGCCGGAAACCACATGTGGGAGATCCAACACAGTGCACTTCAAGTTTGGGAAAGCATCAGCAATGGCCTTTGCCACTGTGCCCGTGCCACCTCCAACATCAACCAACGAGTGCAAGCCCTCAAAAACCCCCTTACAGTCCTTAACAAGCACCTTTGCGACTAACCGGGCATCACTAGCCATTGCTTCATTGAAGAAATGGTTCAGCCTTGGTTCATGTTGCCCATATTCCCAAATCGTCCTTCCATGAGCTGTGCCAAACGGCGTGGGATCGCCATTTTGGAACCATTCACTCACATGATGCCATGGCTTTGTCAAGATTGGATCTAACATGGCCAACAAAAGTGGCGTGACGCTCAATGGCTCATCTTTCAGTAGGAGCCGAGAGGCCGGTGTGAGCAAATAGCCGTCTTGTTCTTCCTTCGCATTTTCGGAGAGCTTCTCCTCAGTAAAGAAGCCGGAATGCACGAGGATGCGCATGAGGCGGTAGACACACTGGGCTTTGGAATGGTTGATTGGAAGAGCTGCAACGAGCTCCGAGAGAGGCATGGCTCGGCCATGTTTGTAGATTATGTCTGGTATGCCTAGTTGAATTGCACATTTTAGTGACATAGAGTTTATGAAGTTGAATATGTGGTTCCATATGTGAGCTTGAGAGTTGAGTAGCTCTATCCGTCGTTCATCATTGGTCATATCCATCTTATTAAGATATGCCTTATTATGCTTCATGTACAACGCAACTCTTGCAAACATTTATATCTATATATAACAACTTCAATAATGTGCATAGCAGCACCATGGGCACATAAAACAAAAAAAAAACGTGTTTCATGTTTCGTGATGTAATTTTTCTTTTTCATCAATAAAGTCTTTTTTTGCCGATAAAAAAAAAATGGGCACATAAAACAAAAACGTGTTTCGTGACAGCTTTTACTTTTCTATATATTTCCGATAATTAAGCGTGTAGATGATAAGTATTGAAATGGGTGGACCAACAACAACAATGCAAGCACTAAAACAACAATTAATTATGTAATTTATGTAGCAAATGATCATCTTTTCAATTTGTATTGTTGGATTATGCTTCACATGATTCACGTTTGAGACATTCTATTTACACCCTAATTTTATTTCTTTACACCTATTTTCTTATTACACTATTAAAAATAATTAAAATTCTTATTATACGCTTTATAATATCAAAACTAATCCTAAATTAAACCCTTAAAGATTTTTCTCATTACACCTATTATTTTTGAATTACTCCAGTATTATGTTACCAAATAAATTATATGTTTCCATCCATTTGTTGTTACACGTTTACATATTCACTTTCCTTAAAATATCATTTTTTTTTCTAAATTTATAATGGGCATGTTTAGTTATACATTGCCAAACAATTTTTATTATTCCAGTGTAATATTGCCGAAAAAATTAGATTTGTCCAGCCATTTGTTCTGCACATTTACATATTAACTTTCCTTAAAATATCAACTATTCATAAAAAAATGAACTGTAGAAACATCTATAAAAACACACTGAGATGTTATCACAATCCATATATATTAATAGTTTCGGTAGTTACTGCATTAGAACTGACAAGTGTACGAAATTGATCAATACAGGTAGTATGTGTTTTCTCCCATCCATTAGTACATAAGTGACGAAAACGAATCCAATTACTTACTTTTTGAAGTAGTGGATGACCAGGAAACAGATAAATCTAACAAACCATTAACAATGCACTACTAGCCTTACTGCAATGAGTATAAGTTGTGAAAGGACGAAATTTTCCCTACAGGGAAAGCGAGATAAGCTATTCCTTCCTATGCTCTGCAAAAAGACACCAAGTCGTCAATGATCACTACCGACCATATTTGGTCAGGAGAATCCTCCTACGGTCAAGTCATAATAGTGTTTTGGCATATTATATTGAAACAAAAGACTAAGTTATATTGTTTTTTACTTGCCTCTTTTTTGTTATTTCTAGTCCTTCATTTTATAGTGTAAATACCTTGTATTTAGGCCGTTGGATGACTGTTTTGATCTAACGGCAATTTATGTCCCCAGACCTTGGTTGGGCAAGTGGTCAAGTTATCTCGATTTGTCACCATCGAATTTGTTTCATTTTGGATGGCTTGGATTAGTTCGGATACTTATTCCTATCTTTGACCATCGAATTTTGCTTATTAGATGATCATGTTGTTAGGATATACTGATCCTACATCCCTATCTCTATCAATTCCGATCTCCATCGAGATTACAAATAGATCTAAGGGCTCTCCTTTGTACTACAAATTTCCTTCCAAAAGGCGATCTTATTCAAACCTTTGGTCATGTGACTTTGTCTCTTCTTTGGATGGGCTTAACAGAGGTTTGGGCCCAGCCCTTATTTTCGAGCTACTTTGGCTGGGTTAAATGCTCTGGGCCATGCATCCATTCCTTTGGGCTCTAGGCTAATATTTTTACCTTCCACAATTTCCCTCCTTCGCACACATCTCTTCTCCTCAGTTGATCAAATTTTACAAACCCCGAAAATTCCTTCATCTTCGTTTTTATCAAAGTTTTCGAAAAGTCCTAAAAAATTTTGGTTAATGCAATGATTTAGAGGCACAGAGAAGTAGGCAGAATCTATAGCACTTTATTCAAAAGAGACTCCAACTCATGGATGACAATAGACTCAAAATAGAACAACAAAGAAGACGTAGGTAGGATAGAGATGTCTAAGTTAGCACTCTCGAAATCAACAGATTTAGACTCATATAAAACTTAGACTCAACATTCAGTTCATAACTCAAAATAAAAACCATTCTCAATAGTTAAAGTGTAGGCCATCAATGACATCTATGATGAAATTTATGCAATTCACGGGTGGTCCATCCCCAATCCCAGAAATGGTCACATTATCTCCCGAGTTTACTGGTCCCGCGCTACTCTCAAGATCTATCATAGATTCAGCCAGTGCTAGACCCAGACCCAGACCCAGACCTAGAATGTCTCCTATGCTTTTTTGTTGTATGATCATTCCATGGCTCGAGAAAACCACAAAGAGGGAAGTGCATGCCCGAGAGAATATCTACCATAACATCCAATTCTGGCTCCAAAGCATCTACCACCACAGGGTTTTGGGGTTTTGGTTGGGATTGAGGTGCATATATCATGAATAAATCAGTGCTCTCTAGAATAAACACCTCGGGCTTGGGCAAATGGGAAGGTGTGATGTATATACTAGGGTTGAAAGAGGGTGGTAGTGTATGGATGAGGTTGAGTTGGGAAGGCAGTGGGGCTTGGTCATGGGGTGGCAATGGGTTTGAGATGGCTTTGGCTCTTTGGGGTGGAGCTATGATCCTATTATCAATAAGATCTTGAATCTAATGATGAAGTTGGATGCAACAGTCAGTATCATTACTATATTGTTGGTGGAAGGCACAATACTTGGTAGGATCATAACTATGTAGAAGTGGACTAGGAAGGGGTTGGAGATCAAGGAGCTTGAGGTGCCCATTTTCTACTAAAATTTTCATGGCACGAGTTGGAGACATGTCGAGAGGGTGAACCATTCGAGTTTGAGGTCGGGTTGAAGTGGTTGGTTATGGGTCAACATCAGTAAAAAGGTTGGCTATTTTGGTAAAAGTGGTGACAGTATTGATCTTTGAGGGTATGGAATTGGCAATTGTGCTACTACTGATAGTAGTATTGGAATTGCGAGTAAATGTATTTCTCACGGGCTCATTTCCTTTTATACCGATTCCCTATTTGATAGCATCTTTAATTTGAACCCTAATCTCATAGAGGTCCTTGAAATTGAAGAGTGGGAGAACTATCATATTTTGTGGTAATCTTCCATGCAGATTCTTGACAGCCATGCGGACTTGATCTTTTTCTAAGGGTCAGTTTCTCATCATGGTTGTCTTTGCCCTTCACTTGGTGATAAATGCCATGAAGCTCTCGTAGGGCTCTTGTCGGGTCACCTTTAGTTCTCGAGTGGCTACTTCAATCTGTGTATTATAGAAGCATTGTATGACAAATGTTTCAGCTAACTCCTCCCAGTTTTGCTTGACCAAATCATCTAACTTGGCATACCAAATAGCAGCCACTCCTGACATCGTTCTTCTGAATAAGGAAGGCTTTTGAGCACTAGATAAGCCCATAGGCTTCAAAATATCTGAGAAGAGGCGAATATAAACCATAAGATCACAAACCCATCAAATCTATCTAAGTACAACATTTTGAACCGCTCAGGAAACCTCACAGTTGTTTGTATAAGACCATCCTCGATGTCTAGAACAGAGTTGATCCCTTGTGATTTTTTTGAACATTTTCTCTAATTTGGATATTTTTAGCACTGTTGGGTCAACTTCATCAATATCTGTGGAGAAAAATCCTCTTATTGGCTTAAGATCTTCTTGCAGCTTAGGTTCATGAAGTTCATCAACTGGGAGAGGTAGTTCTAGATCCAGATAAACCACTGGGGGTGGATGAGATGTAGATGCCCTAGATGGGTGTTACAATTCGGTAAGAGCCTCACTGTTGGCGACAACCTTGTTAGTAAGAGCATTCATGCTTTTTTGAAGGGACAAAAGCATGTTTGCTATATCTGTTAGAGAATGATTCGTTACTATATATATCACCACTAGAGGTGGATCCATCACAGATTTTAGAAATTTCGGGTGGAGAGGTACTAACTGTGAGGTTTTAACTCTTCTTCATGTAATCGGCAGCAGAGAAACTAACACTAATTATCCCTGAAACATATCTGTCTACCAGCGCGAGTCCACAAAACTTGAGGGATATTAGACCATTCTGAAGCTATAGTACTACGACTTCCTAGCAAAATAAAAAACAGAACTCCCAATCAAAATTTCAGCAGCATTTTGGCTCAACTGATCACTGCTAAAACTGAACTCAACCCCACAAACTGAAATGCTTGAACCACTCATCTGAATTTGAGAATCCCTATGTAGACCCCATACATTACACACAGCACATAGTAGGAAAGAGAACAAACACCCCTATGCGAGGTAGGGTTACCCTGTCCTATCTTTGAAATGGTCTAGAGCTTTAAAAAAATATATTGGATTAAAATATGTTGATATTTAATATTTTGTATATAATTTATTAATAGTGGCCTAAACTTTGTGTAAAAATCTGTCTATTGTTCGGTTTGATTATTCAATAATTATTTTTAGATGAATTTTTATTTGTTTTTAGAGATTTTTAGCATTTGATTCTTATGGCAATGTCAAGTGTAATTTAGTCAAAAGGATTTATGTCAGCTAGCCTGATTCAAAATAACTATTTTGATGATACAGTTATAATGTAACGGGTTCCAAGCAGAGCGGATTGGACTGATCCACACTTCTCGAACCGATATCTGAATGATTAAACCCACCAGAGAACCTGCACACGAGTTCAACGGGGAATGGCGAGTCCCCCAGCGAACCCTCCGACGAGCAAGTTAGAGAGAGAAGTAGAGTGTGGAGATGAATTAGAGATAAAAAGCTTAACCTTCTTCTTGTCTTCAACGTTTTCTTATATCCTTTGGTAATCATTTCATTGTCCCTTCTAACCTGTCCACTTTGGCCAAAAGTCTATGATGTGGCTTACCTTGTTCAGGGTAAGGGTGTGCTGTCCCAACGGGGAGGTGTTGTCGTAATAAATGCAATGAGGGGCTGCATTAATGGCGATGTGCAGTGGCAATAACTTTGCAAATCCTTGTCTGCTGATGTGGCTTGCCATTTACCTGCCATGTGTCTGAATATCATTGGTCCTTCATGCTATGTTGACTTCCAGATGGTGCTGGGCCTTATCAGTTGGGTTATGTATTGGGCCCTAAGTGGTGGGCATGAGTTGTTCATGGTGGGCTGTAGCCTTTATGGCCTACCCATGTCAGTAGTCCCCCATTCTCGAGTGCTGCTTTAGTCCAACGAAGGGAATAATGAAGAAAATGAGGGTGGTTAGAGATCTGTAGGAGGGGGACCGACCGATAGGAGTGATCGAGTGTAGGGGCCGATCAGGAGGAGAGCCGATCGCGGGGGGTCGCCGAGTGGAGGGACCGACCACGAGGAGGGCCGACTGCGAAGGGTAGCCGAGTGGAGGGACCGACCATGAGGAGGGCCGACCGCGAAGGGTAGCCAAATGGGGTGACCGACCACGAGGAGGGCCGACCACGAAGGGTAGCCTAATGGAGTGGCCGACCATGAGGAGGGCCGACCGCGAAGGGGGAAGTGGCAGGGGCAGGGCTCGAGAGGCGGCGGGTCATGTGGTGACTTGAAGTGGAAAAGATAGATTAGGGGAACGGTGCAGTGAATCGTGGTCGTACACGTGGCATCATCTCGTGGTGGGGGAGGTTAGGTGTTGGGCCAGTGGTGAAACGATAAGTCATAATAGGTGTTGAAAAAACAGTTTTGGCAGTGTTTTGAAAAAATTTCAAACTGGCAAAATTTAATAAGGACCCTTGGAATACGGGCAAACCTTGGGCCTTTGGGATTATTCGCGTTACCTATCTTTGTGCAAAACATCAAAACATTCCAAGCGTAAATTCCTTCGTTGCTAACGATACGCCCCTGCAACACTTCTTGAATTTTCTTGCGCCTGCATCCAAAGCTATTCGAAGATATACGAGAGAGATGGCACAAGAGGAAGCAACCACCGCAAGGGTTAATTCCCTAGGGGATGATGACGTGGTTGAACTGGCGGAACAATATAGGAGGGAGAGGCAAGTAGAGAAGTCAGGAGAGCCAGCAGGTTTACCTCGTCCGTTGACAATGATAGCGGCTCCGAAGCCAATTAGCCAGGCTGAGCCAGATCACTGGCATATGAAGGCCGACAAGTCAACCGTTACGGCGGAGGAGTTGGAGGGTATGCGGAAAAAATACCAAGTGCCTGAGGAAATAGAGTTAATGTTACCGACAACAACGGAGAGGCCATCCGACGCCCGGCCGGAGGAGTTTGCCCTCTACGAGGAGACGTTGAAGGGAGGGTTGAAGTTGCCGCTTCCACAGGTGGTAGTGGATGTCCTCAACTGACTGGAAGTGGCGCCAGGCCAACTAATGCCCAACACATAGAAGATTGCACTGGCCTGTGCAAGTGCGTGGCCGAAGGCAAATAAGGGGGCGGCCATGACGGTGGACGAGTTTTTTGCCTGCTATAAGGCCTCGGGCCATTAAGAAACTTGGGTCACTCTGTAGGTGGTAGTAGGAAGGGATCTGGTGACAGGGTTGCCGTCATCAATTAAGGGATGGAGGCCGCGGTTGTTCTACGTATCCGCAAACGGGGGAGTTAGAGTACGCACGGTGTGGAGAGTACCCACCAAGTCTATGGAGCCAAAGTTGGGGGCGGCCGCAGAGGAAAGGGTGAAGAAGGTGAAGGCATAGAGAGAGAATGAGGGCGTCAGATGGGATGACCTCGTTCAGCCGTCAGCTTTGTTTGCCGCTGGATTGGGCCCTCAGCCGACTGGTGGGGATCTGGCACTGGCAGAGCTTGAGATGAAAAGGAGAGCGCAAGAGGCAGAGGACCAGACCATTTTTGCCAAAGCCAATAAGTTCAAAGAAGCGCAGTTAGGCCCGCCACCAAAACTGGTCGCGAGGGAAAGAATTCGACCGCACCCCAAGCCGCTGGGGGAAAAAGACTTGGGTAGTTTTGAGCCACGACAGCCCCCCGTTGATCCAGTGAAGAAAAGGTCAAACAAGGAGGGGGAGGTCTTGAAGAAGAAGAAGAAGAAGAAGAAGATGAGGGTTGCCCCTGAGGGGGCTTCAGATGCGCCTGGATCAAAGAAGGCCAGGGTGGGTGGTGAGGGCACTCCGCTGGTGGAGGAGAGGGGGGAGAAAGGGATGGAGGTTGCTCCAAAGATGGTGGTTGCCCCAGAGGCGCGGGGGGAGAAAAGTCAAGGGGTCCTAGAGGAAGAAAGGCACATAAGCGCCTTCGACCCCAAGATGCAAATGAAGAGTGGGTCAGCTAACCCTAAGGAAGCGATGGAGCAGCAGCCCAAAGGGGGCCCTACGCCCCAAGGAGAAGGGGCCAGACTGCCGACTGCTATCTACCACGCTCGCGCAGTGTCTGGGCGACTGGAGGGAGAAGAAGGCCCAGCCAGGGCAGCTGCAGATCGCCTTGTGGGGATTGTGGATGAGGCAGCCGTGCGCTCATTTCCAGGTTCAATGAGGCTGAGCTGCTAAGGGGGTTATGCTCTGCCCAAATGGAGGTAACCACCTTAGCAGGGGCTCTACTGAGAAAGGCGGCGGCTGCGAAAGTCAAGTCGGAGGAGGCTAAGGCCCAACTTGCAAGTTTCAGGAAAGAGAGTGCAAGCTGGAAGAAGGCTGCGCGAGGCGCGTGTGCCGAGGGTTGGCAGGAGGCTGAGAGAGGCGAAGAAAATGGAAGCGCTGGCGATCGTTCAGAGTAATGTCGCCACTCGAGTCCAGGCTGAGCTTTTTGCAGTCAAGTTGGAGCTAGAGGACGAACGCCGCAAGGTAGTGTCGCTCGAATTCCAGCTGGCTGGTGAGTAGAAGAAGTTGGGGGATGCTCAGAATGCCTGCACAGTCGCCACCGAGCGGGTTTGAAGAGGCTATGATCAACAATGAAGAACTGCGCGCCCAGCAGATCAAAGAGAAGGATGAAGCAGACGTAAAGATTGCTGGGCTGCAGAAGGAGCTGGAGGATGAGCGTGCCAGGGGAATGGATGAGAGGACAAGATTGCAGAAGGAGTTGGAGGAAGAAAAAACCAAGGCAGCCTCTGAAAGGGCAGCATATCCTGATCTGTGCATTGTAGTAGTAGAGCAATTCAAGGGGTCTGCTGACTTCCAGATGGCGATCAACGCCGCGGTCGCCAGCAACTTGGCAAGGGAGGTGTCTGGGGGGGCGAGTCCGTCGGGAACGACCGCTGAAGGCAGGACTGAAGCAGAAGTTATTGAGAGCTTCCAGCGGTCAGACTTCTACAAACACGAAATGGCTGAGTTTTGGGATAGTGGCTGGAAGATGTTTAAGCGGAAGGCAGAAGAACTGTTCCCAGACTTGGACCTTAGCGATATAAGGATTGGTGAAGACGACATGGCCCAGACCCCCTTGGATGAGGGTGTTGAAGAAGAAGACCTGGTGTCAAGTGAGGAGGAGTAAGTGGCGTGAGCAAATCCTGTGCTTAGGGTTTGTTTTGTGTTTTTGTTGTTGTTGTTGTTGTTTTTTTTTTTTTTTTTTTTTGCTTGTGAATGACTGTAAGGAACTTATGTACAAGTTTGTGAATAAATAAAATTTTGAGTCTTGTTTTCATGCTACTGCTTTTGTGAATAAATAAAATGAATGAGAATGGCGACTTGTAGAAGGCTTACGTATAAATTATTGTGAAGTGAAAAATGTAAGGAAAACTCAATGTAAAGTGAAGTTTAACTTGTAAGAAAAACTCAATGCAGAGTGAATGTGAGAAAAACTCAATGCAGAGTGAATTTTAATTTGTAAGAAAAATTCAATGCAGAGTGAGAGTGAGAAAAACTCAATGCAGAGTGAATTTTAACTTGTAAGAAAAATTCAATGCAGAGTGAGTGTGAGAAAATATGGCCACTACGCTCATGATCATGAAGGCACAACTCCTCAGCCCAGAGTCCCTTAGCAGCTTCCAGCTTAGTTTTGATGATCTTGAGAAGAGAACGGTTGGTGGCCTCAACTTGGCCATTGGCTTGGGGATGGCCTGGGAAGGAGAAACATGGATGGATTTCGAGCTCTGCACAGAATTTCCTAAATTTTCCATTGTCAAATTGTTTACCGTTGTCGGAGACGATGGCTTGCGGAATGCCAAATCTGCAGACGATCGACTGCCATATGAATTGGGTTGTGTTACGCTCGGTAATTATGGCGAGGGGTTCTGCTTCCACCCACTTAGTGAAGTAATCGATGGTGACAATGACGAATTTGGTTTGGCCCCGGCCAGTGGGCAATGGGCCGACCAAGTCGAACCCCCATTTGGCGAACGGGTAGGGACTGTAGAGTGTGATCAATTCTGTAGGAGGAGCATGGGGGATGTTGGCAAAGCGTTGGCACTTATCACATTTGAGCACGAAGTCTGTCGTATCTTGATTGAGAGTGGGCCAGAAATAACCAGTGCGAAGTATTTTGTGGGCTAGGGACCTGTCACCCGAATGATTGCCACATACGCCTTCATGGATTTCTCTCATCACGTAAGTCACCTGAACAGGATTGAGGCCTCTGAGGTATGGGCGTGAAAAGCCCCTCTTGTACAAAAAACCATTAACAAGAATGTAATTGGACAACCGGGCCCTGACTTTGGCGGCCTGCTATTTGTCCTCTGGTAGTTCTCCTGTTGTCAAAAATAGAAAGATATCGGACGCCCAGGGGATAGGTTCATTTTGGAGGAAGTGGACTGTAACACCCTCAAAATAACAACAATAAACCCATCAGATAAGACATGCATTTTCATATAAACTAACCACATTCTTTTATACATTAGAGTTCCATTACTTAAGTATTACATGTTTAACATCAAAACAAAATGCCCTACGGGCTTACAGCTTTCCAAGTTATCACTTGGTTACAACGAAAGAGTACTAACTCGTTTACACATTAAGCCCTAGGCTTGAAGTTACATGTAATACATCAAAAGTTAAGCGACAAAAGTATGTCCGCCTCTAGCCTCCAGCTATGTCCTTGGAGGTGGCATGCTTCCTGCACCTGAAAATGATATTCCCTTATAGGGTGAGCCACAGCCCAGTAGAAATATACTAAACCAACCATGAACAATGACTAAAAGATTAGCAATTGATAGATGGCTAACACAGATACATTCACATAAATTACACATTTATGTCATACAACTTATGAGTCTAAGTTACCTTTCATTTTCCCCTTTTCAACAGATAAGCATGCTAGCTCTATCATCATTTCCACAGATATGTATAAAAACTATATCTCACATTCAGATAAGCATAAAAGCTACATCCACATTCTCAACAGATATGTATAACAACAATATCCACTTTATCAGATAAGCATATAAGCTATATCCACACTTCACAAAGATAAGCATATGAGCTCTATCTTCACTTCTCTAGACAAGCATATGAGCTGTATCTACGGAGTTCATCCCCTATCTTCTCCCAACACTATCCGGTTTAGAGGTACATCCCCTATCTTCCCCTAAACCGCGGAGTACATCCCCTATCTCCTCATCTACACATAACGTATATAAACACATTGGTTCTATATACAATCACCCAATACATATAATTAATGTATTCTATCAACCGTCAAGTTCCATGACACATTTCATTGATTAGTTTCAGTTTGCCTAATCATCATGCATTATCTACAACAATCACGACTATCCTCCACCGATAGCCCAAAGCAGTTATTTCTAAACAGAAAATAAATGCACAAATGGATATTCAATCAACATTTCATTTCCTCATTTCTTACCATTAATTATCCCAATTAATCAATCAATGTAATTAGGCCCTTTTCCATAATTACCATTTCAACCCTTAGGTCCCATTTTCATCAATGATTTAACATTCATTCAATTTCTCTATGCCAAACATGCATTCAGGTTTATTATGAATAAAACCCCAACTTTTATAAAATTACACAAAAGCCCCAAACTTTCACAAAATTACCAAACCAAGCCCAACATCTCAAAATACCAAAATTTAAAGACAAAATCCATAGAGAGGAGTAGGATATCCCTACCTTGAAGTTTTAGCCAAAAAGGAGATGAAGACTCGAAGATCAACTTGCTCCAAATCCAAACTTTTTCAGATTAAATCGAAGCTCTCAACACCCTCTATCTTTTTAACAAAGGCCCTAGGCTAGATTCACACCCCAGAGAGATCAAATCTTAGAGAGAATACAAGTGTAGAGAGAGAGAGTCTCGGATTTAGGTTTTGGATCAAAAAAGAAAGTGAAAAAGTGATGTTTAAGACGCTGCTGTCCGCTGATATAAAACACGCTCGCTCGAGCGAAGGCTTGGTCGCTCGAGCGACCAGACACAGAAAACTCTCGCTCGAGCCAAGAAGTTCTCGATCGAGCGAAGAAAAACCCAGACCGCTCGAGCGAAGGAAGCTCGCTCGAGCCAAGAAAGACAGCTCTCAGGTCCAGAACCAGGTGCAACCGCTCGCTCGAGCGAGCCACTCTGGCTCGACCCACCAAACATGAACCCCACTCTCGCTCGAGCGACCAACTCCTCGCTCGAGCGAAGGTCCAAAATTCTGGGCAGCAACACTAGGCTCCCGAACACAACCAACCTGTAACAAACCTGCCTAACACATCCTATAACTCAAATATGAAATAACAAGGATGCAAACAAGATAATAAACAACAACCAACATCCACGGACACATGTCCGGATCACTGTACAACAAGGGTAAACCCGGGATCGCTATAACCTCCCCCTCTTAAAGAATTTCGTCCCCGAAATTAAGCACAAGTTTTTCAAAAACAAGTTTTTCTCCACTTTAAACAATGTTACACTTGAACATTCAACAATTCGACCCATTACCGGTCATCCCATCCCTTTAACAAGAGACATATCACAATATGTAAACAACATATGTACTTTTAACATGCATCAACATTATGCACTATCTTTCCAATTTCAACAATACAATCAACATATATAATGTTACATTCAACTTCCATATGAGGCAAGTTCCCAAAACATACTTCCAATAATCAAAACATTTTCAATGTTTCTCAACTTAAGACATATATAAAAGCTCTTAAGTTCAACAAAATACAAAATGTAAATACAAGATCACGTAGCAACAAGCAAGTCCGGATATTTCTCACGGACTCCCAACTCACGTTCCCAAGTGGCTTCCTCCACTCCGTGATGTTTCCACAAGACTTTCACCAAAGGAATGGTCTTGCCACGCAGGACCTGATCCCGCCTATCCAAGACCCGAACCGGTCTCTCCTCATACGAGTCATCCTCATCTACCTCTAAATCGGTCCAATCCAACACATGTGATGGATCTGGCTCATACTTCCGAAGCATACTCACATGAAACACGTCATGCACTCCGGACAACTGCGGTGGTAAGGCTAACCGATAAGCAACTTCGCCAATCCTCTCAAGGATCTCAAAAGGACCAATAAACCGAGGGGATAACTTCTCACTCTTCCCAAACCTCACCAGACCTCGCCTAGGTGATATCTTCAGAAAGACATGATCACCTACCTCAAACGCCAAAGGCCTCCTCCTACGGTCAGCATAAGATTTCTGACGACTCTGGGCTGTAACAACCCTTCTACGGATAAGCTCAACTTTCTCCGTCGTCTCCCTAACCAACTCCGGACCCAACAAAGGTGCATCACCCACCTCGGCCCAACAAACAGGAGACCTACACGGTCGGCCATACAAGGCCTCAAACGGTGCCATACCGATGCTAGACTGAAAACTGTTATTGTAGGCAAACTCTACCAAAGGTAAGTGCCTCTCCCACGTCCCACTGAAATCAAGGACACAACCCCGAAGCATATCCTCGAGGATCTGGATAGTACGCTCGGACTGCCCGTCAGTCTGAGGATGATAGGCCGTACTAAAGGTCAACTTAGTGCCCAAGGCACTCTGCAAACTCTGCCACAACCTAGCAGTAAAACGAGGATCTCTATCTGAGACGATCGTCACTGGGACCCCGTGCAATCTCACTACATCCCGAACATACAAATCGGCAAGATGATCTACCGAATCTCTCACGCGCATAGGAATAAAGTGCGCCGACTTAGTCAACCGGTCTACAACCACCCAAATAGCATCACTACCCCGCTGAGTCCTCGGAAGACCTACAACGAAGTCCATAGTGACATGCTCCCACTTCCACTCGGCAATAGGCAAGGGTTGCAACAAACCCGCTGGCCTCTGATGCTCGGCCTTCACTTGCTGGCAAGTAAGACACTTCGATACGAAAACGGCCACATCTCTCTTCATACCCCGCCACCAAAACTGGCGACCCAAATCCTGATACATCTTAGTACCTCCCGGATGCACCGCAAGGCGCGAATGATGAAACTCTCGGAGTACTTCCTCTCGGCAAGACTCCGGTACAAACAAACGGTCTCGGTATCTCACACTCAGGTCGGGATACACCGTCAAGCCCTTCCCAACTTTCCCACTGGAGATCTTCTCTCGGAGGGATTCTACCTCAAGGTCACCTCTCTGTGCCTCTAACACTCTAATCACAAGTGTAGGCTGTGCAACAACAGAAAACAAGGCCGCAGCCCCAACAGATTCGCCCAGCAGCAAATCAAACTCACCAAGTGCTCCCAACATCTCCCATTCCCGGATGGCTATACTAGCTACATCACTAATGGATTTCCTACTAAAGGCATCGGCCACAACATTGGCCTTTCCCGGATGATAGTGCAACTCAAAATCATAATCCTCGATGAACTCCATCCACCTCCTCTGCCTCAAATTCAAGTCTCTCTGTGTAAACAGATACTTCAAACTCTTGTGGTCCGAGAACACCTCGAACCTCTCACCATAAAGGTAGTGCCTCCAGATTTTCAAGGCAAAGATCACAGCCGCTAACTCTAGGTCGTGTGTGGGGTAATTCTTCTCGTGTATTTTCAACTGACGTGAGCCATAAGCTACCACTTTCCCTTCTTGCATTAACACACAACCCAAACCCTCTCGTGAGGCATCACAATAAACCGCATAACCCAACCCCCTCTCCGGAATAATCAACACCGGAGCGGTGGTCAATCTCACTTTCAATTCTTGGAACGACTTTTCACAAGTCTCACTCCACACAAACTTGACTCCCTTCCGAGTCAGTCTAGTCAACGGTGACGCTAACCTGGAGAAATCTTTCACAAACCGACGGTAATACCCAGCCAATCCCAGAAAACTGCGGATCTCAAACACACTCTTAGGCTGTGCCCAATCTTGCACTGCCTCAACCTTGGATGTATCAACAGACACCCCTTCCCCGGATACCACGTGGCCTAAGAATTTGACTTTCCTCAGCCAGAACTCACACTTCCCAAACTTGGCATACAACCTATGGGCTCTAAGTAACTCAAGCACCACTCTCAAGTGTGCCTCGTGCTCCTCCTCAGAAGGCGAATAGATAAGAATGTCGTCCACGAAGACGACCACAAATCGGTCTAAGAACTCCCGGAAAACCCGGTTCATCAAGTCCATAAAGATTGCCGGTGCATTGGTAAGCCCAAATGGCATCACCAGAAACTCATAATGGCCATACCGCGTACGGAATGCCGTTTTCGGAATATCCTCATCCCTAACCCTCAATTGGTGGTAACCCGATCTCAAGTCTATCTTAGAGAAACAACGGGAACCCTTCAACTGGTCAAACAAATCATCTATACGAGGCATAGGATACTTATTCTTAACCGTAGCCCGATTCAACTTCCGATAGTCAATACACAATCTCAAGGCACCATCTTTCTTTTTAACAAAGAGGGCCGGTGCTCCCCACGGTGAAACACTAGGGCGTACAAAGCCCTTATCTAGCAATTCCTGGAGCTGAACTTTCAACTCAACCAACTCTGCTGGAGCAAAACGGTAAGGTGCCATAGAAATCGGCGCCGTGCCGGGCACTAAATCAATAGAGAACTCTATCTCTCAGTGAGGTGGCAAACTAACAAGATCTTCGGGAAAGACATCTGAATACTCACAAACCACCCTCGGCAATACATGCTGGGTCTCACCACTCTCACCACTCTCAAAGCTAGCAAGTAGACTACTAAGCTCACTTCGCCCTCGCGAATCATACCCCGGTGGCAAAACGCTACCAACCCGGTCTCCCAAGAAATGGAACCACTCCCCGCTCAAGGTACATAACGTGACCCTCTGGCGGTAGCAATCAATAACAGCCCGGTATGACGATAGCCAGTGCATACCCAAAATAACATCAAAGCCTTTCATGGGCATGACAACAAACGGAAAAGGAAGCCTATAGTCGGCGACCTCTATATCACATCCTCTAACACCCTGTTTCAGAATCAACTCACCACCCAAAGGCGATACCACACAAATAGGAGATGCTAACTGTGCTAACTCCAATTCCGAAACCGATGCAAATGCAGCAGATACAAAAGAATGAGATGCACCCGTGTCTATCAACACACTAGCAACCGAGTTGCAAAACAGAAAAGTACCTCTCACTACTGATGGAGCCGGTACTAAATCCTGCGCGGTAACAGCATACACGCGCCCCGTAGGCCCCTGGTCTACCTGCTCACCTCTCGGAGCAAAAGACTGCTGCACAGACTGGGATGACGAAACTCCCGGATTGGCCCTCGAGGCCTGCACAGACTGAGCTGGCTGAAAATCCTGCGTCTGCCTAGAACCAGACGCTCCCGAAGTGGCACTCAACTGTGGGCAAAACCTCTTCATGTGCCCAGGTTGTCCACACTGATAACAAGTCAAGGGCTGCCCCCTGCCCAAACTCTGACTCTGCGGTCTAGCTGAAGAAGAAGCAGCTTTCTGACCCCCACCCTTCTGCGGGCAAACTGAAACCTTGTGACCCAGCTGGCCACACTTGTAACAAGTGAATTCCCCCTGACTGCCTCTCCCCGAGCCTACACTCGGCACTGGAAAGGTCGATCTAGAGACTGCACCCTGAGACTGCTGAGGGTTATAACCCTTCTGTCTCCTGTCATCACTCTGACTATCCTGGCTCCTCTTGGAGCCCCTCTGTTCTTCCTCCTCCTCCTGCATCATAATCTCCATATGAGCTGCAGCATCAACTAGGTGTCTATACTCTCGGATGTAAGACCCACCAACTCTCAACTTGAGGCCCCGCCTCAACTTCCGCTCAAACTCATAGCAACGGCGTTCCTCAGACGCCACCAGTTCCGGTGCAAACCTAGACAGACTGGTAAAGGTAGCCTCAAACTCGGCCACTGACAAGCCTTGCTGATTAAGCCGGCTAAACTGATCCCTCAGCTTCCCCCTAGCTACTGCAGACAAAAACCTTTCCTGAAAAGCATTCACAAACGCCTCCCAAGTACCACCAACACGAACTTTCTCGTACTTCCACCATTGAACCGCATCTCCCTTCAACTGGAAGGATGCCAAGGTCACTTTCAGTGCTCCGTCCTCGATGCCAAGCATCTCGAACGTCTTACTCATTTGCTCTAACCACTCATCAGCCTTCAGTGGCTCCTTCGTATCCCCGACTAACTCATCCGGATTAGACCAGAAAAACTCCCTCTTCAAGAAAGAAGGCCCTGTCTCAGCTGCTTGATTCCCAGCTCTAAGAATACCCAAAGCTCCTGCTATCTCTCTGGCCAAGGCACCCATGGCCTGCTGACCCACTGGCTCGGCCACATTGGCCTGCCCAACTCCCTCCTGCACTGCCGGAATCTCACCCGGTAACGGTACTTCCTGCCTCGCAGGTCTACCACGCCTAGCTCCTCTTCCTCGTCCTGACATCCTAATAAAGGCAACACAGAACGTTAGCACATTCACAAATGTGCCGAAACTAAACACTCACGTCCTAATACATGGACAACTATAATTCACTCCACATAAGCACATAAACACATAAGCACTTACGAATTTCATTCCCGGATAATGATAGTCCCGAGGCGTTACTAGAGTTCCGGTTAGAAACAGCATTGATCAAGTGCTTTTCCAACAAGACTCCCAGAAACTCAAGGATCCAATCAACATCCTAGAAATTAAATCTCATACCCACATAGTCACATAAGCATGTTAGCATTTAAGCACATAGCATATGATACTACATTTAAGTCTCTATCAAGCGAGACAAACCCATTGTGATCCTAATCACTTCCCACGTACCCAAAGTATTCGAACCCGGTACGCTCTGATACCAAGTTGTAACACCCTCAAAATAACAACAATAAACCCATCAGATAAGACATGCATTTTCATATAAACTAACCACATTCTTTTATACATTAGAGTTCCATTACTTAAGTATTACATGTTAACATCAAAACAAAATGCCCTACGGGCTTACAGCTTTCCAAGTTATCACTTGGTTACAACGAAAGAGTACTAACTCGTTTACACATTAAGCCCTAGGCTTGAAGTTACATGTAATACATCAAAAGTTAAGCGACAAAAGTATGTCCGCCTCTAGCCTCCAGCTATGTCCTTGGAGGTGGCATGCTTCCTGCACCTGAAAATGATATTCCCTTATAGGGTGAGCCACAGCCCAGTAGAAATATACTAAACCAACCATGAACAATGACTAAAAGATTAGCAATTGATAGATGGCTAACACAGATACATTCACATAAATTACACATTTATGTCATACAACTTATGAGTCTAAGTTACCTTTCATTTTCCCCTTTTCAACAGATAAGCATGCTAGCTCTATCATCATTTCCACAGATATGTATAAAAACTATATCTCACATTCAGATAAGCATAAAAGCTACATCCACATTCTCAACAGATATGTATAACAACAATATCCACTTTATCAGATAAGCATATAAGCTATATCCACACTTCACAAAGATAAGCATATGAGCTCTATCTTCACTTCTCTAGACAAGCATATGAGCTGTATCTACGGAGTTCATCCCCTATCTTCTCCCAACACTATCCGGTTTAGAGGTACATCCCCTATCTTCCCCTAAACCGCGGAGTACATCCCCTATCTCCTCCTCTACACATAATGTATATAAACACATTGGTTCTATATACAATCACCCAATACATATAATTAATGTATTCTATCAACCGTCAAGTTCCATGGCACATTTCATTGATTAGTTTCAGTTTGCCTAATCATCATGCATTATCTACAACAATCACGACTATCCTCCACCGATAGCCCAAAGCAGTTATTTCTAAACAGAAAATAAATGCACAAATGGATATTCAATCAACATTTCATTTCCTCATTTCTTATCATTAATTATCCCAATTAATCAATCAATGTAATTAGGCCCTTTTCCATAATTACCATTTCAACCCTTAGGTCCCATTTTCATCAATGATTTAACATTCATTCAATTTCTCTATGCCAAACATGCATTCAGGTTTATTATGAATAAAACCCCAACTTTTATAAAATTACACAAAAGCCCCAAACTTTCACAAAATTACCAAACCAAGCCCAACATCTCAAAATACCAAAATTTAAAGACAAAATCCATAGAGAGGAGTAGGATATCCCTACCTTGAAGTTTTAGCCAAAAAGGAGATGAAGACTCGAAGATCAACTTGCTCCAAATCCAAACTTTTTCAGATTAAATCGAAGCTCTCAACACCCTCTATCTTTTTAACAAAGGCCCTAGGCTAGATTCACACCCCAGAGAGATCAAATCTTAGAGAGAATACAAGTGTAGAGAGAGAGAGTCTCGGATTTAGGTTTTGGATCAAAAAAGAAAGTGAAAAAGTGATGTTTAAGACGCTGCTGTCCGCTGATATAAAACACGCTCGCTCGAGCGAAGGCTTGGTCGCTCAAGCGACCAGACACAGAAAACTCTCGCTCGAGCCAAGAAGTTCTCGATCGAGCGAAGAAAAACCCAGACCGCTCGAGCGAAGGAAGCTCGCTCGAGCCAAGAAAGACAGCTCTCAGGTCCAGAACCAGGTGCAACCGCTCGCTCGAGCGAGCCACTCTGGCTCGACCCACCAAACATGAACCCCACTCTCGCTCGAGCGACCAACTCCTCGCTCGAGCGAAGGTCCAAAATTCTGGGCAGCAACACTAGGCTCCCGAACACAACCAACCTGTAACAAACCTGCCTAACACATCCTATAACTCAAATATGAAATAACAAGGATGCAAACAAGATAATAAACAACAACCAACATCCACGGACACATGTCCGGATCACTGTACAACAAGGGTAAACCCGGGATCGCTATATGGACCGCTTGTTGGTCGGGGGAGATGGCAGGGTGGGTCAGGTATTCAAGGCGAACACCGTGGTTAAGATTTGACTGATCTGCAGAGGCTAATTGAGCCATCTCATCGGCCTTGGAGTTTTCTGCCCGAGGGATGTGTTTGATGTGGAAGGTATTGAAGAGGCGAACAAAGTGGAGGGCTATATCCCTGTAAGCCCGCATTGTGTCCTCCTTGGCATCGAATTCCCCCGTAATTTGTCTGACAATGAGCTTGGAGTCATTGAACACCTGGATGTGGCTGACACCAATATCCCTAGCTAGGCGGAGACCTGCTATCAATGCCTCATACTCGGCCTCATTGTTGCTAGCCTCGAACAAGAAACAGAGAGTACATTTGAAATAACTATCCTCAGGGGCGGTGAGGATGAGACCAGCCCCGCTGCCTTCCCTACAGGATGACCCGTCGACGTTGAAAGTCCAAGAGTGGGGGTCTTCTGGGTCGGTAAGGATGGGTGGGGATAGAGGGGCCGTGGTTGGGGTAGGTTTAGTGAACTGCAGGATGAAATCAGTGACAACTTGCCCCTTAATCGCCGTTCGAGGCCGGTAGGAGATGTCAAACTGGCTGAGTTCCACTGACCACTGTATGAGTCTGCCAGAGAGTTCTGGTTGCTGCATTACCTTTTTCAAGGGTTGGTCGGTGAGGACCACTATGGAATGGGCTCGGAAATAAGGACGGAGTCGTCTGGAGGCAGTGACCAAGGCCAGGGACAATTTTTGTAACAGTGGGTAATTCTGCTCTGCTCCCCTGAGAGCCCTACTGATGTAGTAGACCGGCCGTTGGATAGAGCCATCTTCCCTGATAAGAGCTGCACTGACTGCGGTGCTTGACACGGCTAAATAGAGAAAAAGGGGTTTGCCCGTGAGTGCCCGTGAAAGGAGGGGGGTTGGCCATACACTGCTTCAACTGTTGAAAAGCCTCTTCGGATTCGGTCGTCCATTCAAAAGTTTGCCGAAGAACTTTGAAGAATGGGAGGCACTTATCCGTTACGCGGGAAATGAAGCAGTTGAGGGCGGCGACTCGGCCAGTGAGTCTTTGAACCTCCTTAACTATTCTGGGTGACTGCATTTCAATCAAGGCCTTGATCTTTTCAGGGTTGGCTTCAATGCCCCGCTGATTGACCATGAAACCCAAAAACTTCCCAAATCCTACGCCGAAAGCTCACTTTTTCGGGTTGAGCTTCATTTGGTACTTTCATAAGGTGGCGAAGGTCTCTCGCAGGTTGGCCAGGTGATCAGCGGAGAGTTTGCTCTTGACTAGCATGTCGTCAACATATACTTCCATATTCCGACCTATTTGATGATGAAAAACAGCATTGACCAACCGTTGGTAGGTGGCCCCGGCATTTTTCAGCCCAAATGGCATCATACGGTAATGGTAAGTACCTCGGTCTGTAATGAAGGAGGTGTGTTCATGATCAGATGAGTGCATCAGAATTTGGTTGTACCCAGAGAAGGCATCCATGAAGCTGAGCATTTGATGACCGGACATGGCGTCAACCAGCAGATCTATGCGGGGGAGAAGATAGCTGTCTTTGGGGCAAGCTCGGTTGAGGTCGGAGTAGTCGACACAGAGTCGCCATTTACCATTGTTCTTACGGACCAGGACAACGTTTGACAACCATCTAGGGTAGTCCACGTTTTTGATGAATTGTGCCTCAAGGAGCTTGTCGACCTCTGCGGCAATGAGAGTGTTGCGCTCCGAATAAAAGATGCGCTGCTTCTGGCGGTAAGGTCGGAAATGGGGTTCAATGCTGAGGTGGTGCGTTATGAATGAGGGGTCAATACCCGGCATGTCCGAGTGGGTCTAGGCAGATACATCATTGTGCTCGATCAGGAGGGCAGTAAGGTCTGCCTTTGCTTGGGGGGATAGTTGGCTGCCAATTTTGGCAGTTTTGGTCAGGTTGGCGGGGTCAATGAGAACCTCAACGAGCTCCTCCATAGGCTCCCCTCTGACCAGCTCGTCCTCATCTCAGACGTCAAGCCCCTCAATGATCATTGCCTCCTTCAGCTTGACTTCTTTGAGTGAGGCGACATAACACTCCTTGGCAACTGTCTGCTCTCCTCTCACTGTCCCAACCCCCAGATCGGTGGGGAATTTAATGGCAAGGTGGTAAGTTGATGTGATAACTTGGAAAGTGTTTAGGGCGGTGCGGCCAAGGATGACGTTGTAGGCGGAGAGGCAGACGACAACAAGAAAGGTGAGCAACTTTGTGGTCTGCCGCGGGTACTCGCCGAGTATGATAGGAAGATCGATGGAGCTGATGGAGGTCACTCGGTCACCAGTAAAACTGACCAAAGAGGTCTGGAGAGGAGACAGACTTTCCTCTCCAATCTTGAGCTGGCAAAAGCAGTTGAGGAAAATGATGTCGGAAGAACTACCGTTGTCGATGAGAACTCGTCTGACCTTGTAGTTGGAGAGGAGGGCATAAATGACGAGAGGTCATAATGAGGGTAGCGGATGCCTGCGCAGTCGGCGTCCGTGAAGGTGATAGGCTCGTTCCCCTGCCTGGGCCGTTTGGAGGGTCAGTCCACCGTGGCAACAGCTTTGTCTAAACCCTGCCTTATCTTTCTGAGCTCTGCTTTCTGAGCCGAGCGAAATGGTCCCCCAAAAGCAAGGCCGCTCGAAATAACTCTGATTTCTCCAACAGGTGGGGGGGGATTACCTTGCAGTCGAGGCTGCTGTGGAGGGCGATCATGGCCTGGGTTAGGTTGGGTTGGCTGTCGGAGGGGGGTGCACCGGCGGTTGTTTCTGGGGGGCTCATTCCTTTGCCTCTGCTGAGGGTGGGTGTCCGTGAACCGACTAAGACGTCCCTGACGTATGAAGGTCTCGACCTGATCTTTGAGGTTGACACACTCATCGGTGTTATGGCCGTGGTCTTGGTGGAAACGGCAATATTTGGACTGGTCTTTCCGACCGAAGGGGGTTCGTAATGGGTGCGGCCATTTGAGGAGGTAATCCCGTTGGATCTGATTGAGGACTTGCTCCATGGGGGAGTTGAGAGGTGTGTACCACTCAAACTGACTGGGCGGTCGGGCTGGTGCCGACCGGTCGGCTCAAGGGGGTCGGTCTGTATAATGCGGTGTTTGGTTATCGTACTGGGTATTTTTGGCTTCTAGGTCCTTTCTCTTTTCTCGGGAGGTCAGGTTTTTTGTTGTAGGGTCTTGGCGAGCGGTTAGGGAATCTTTTGCGTTCATGTATTTTTGGGCTTTAGAGAGTAGGGCTGCCATAGAAGTGGGGGGGTTTTAGAGAGGGAGAAGAGGAAATCAGACGACCGTAGTCCGACCATGAAAGTCGTAAGGATGACCTTATCATCATTTTTCGCCACCTGCAAGGCTTCGGTGTTGAAGCGGGTAACAAAACTACGCAGGGACTCCCCCTCGGTTTGACGGATGTTGAGGAGTTAGGTCACCGGACGACGTTAGCGCTGGGCTCCAGTAAAATGGCTGAGGAAGGAGTCACTAAGATGTTGGAAAGTGGAGACGGAGTCTGCTGGTAACTGGCTAAACCACAACCGAGCTGATCCCTTTAGTGTCACGGGGAAAGCTCGATACATGATCTCGTCAGGGAATGCATAGAGGATCATGAGGGTTCTGTAGGTCTCCAGATGGTCGACTGGGTCCGTCGTGCGGTCAAAAGAGTCGATGGTGGGCATTTTAAACTTGGGGGGTAGAGGCTTGTCCCGGATGGAGGCGACAAATAGTGAGTTTGCTGTGGTAGAGGGTTTATGCTGGATGTTCTACACGACCCTTTGGAGTTGGAGCTTCATGGCTCGGAGTTCTGCATCCCAGAGAAGGATGTTATCACCATCGGAAGGCAGTGGGGGTTGGACGCTACTGGCCTCCCCTTCAGGGGCTGGTACCAGGAGCGGTGGATGCGGGGACCGGGGTGGTGGATTCATATGACGAGGAGGAGGTTGCAAACCTTTCAAGTTGGGTGGATAGGGCTGCGGGATGGTATGGCTCGGGGCTCGTTCTTGGTTGGGCCTAATATTGGGAGGTGGTGGAGGGGGGTATAAGAAGGTTCTTTTGGAGTAGGGCATTTATCAGGGCTTGGTTTTGTTTGGCCATGCGGTTAATGCTGTTGGTAAGCTCGATGAAATATTGCGATGGGTTGTTTAGATTGGGGAGGTCGGCTTGGTGGTCCGGAGCGTTATAGTGAGAAGCCATGGATCTAGTCGTGACCATACACTTTGATGGATACTAAGAAAGGGTTATTGGGACAGGGTCACCGGCGGCAATGAGCACAACTGGCGCGCGGAGCAAGGCGTTTCCCACAGACGGCGCCAACTGATGATACAGTTGTAATGTAACGAGTTCCAAGCAGAGCGGGTCGGACTGATCCACACTTCTCGAACCGGTATCTGAATGATCAAACCCACCAGAGAACCTGCACACGAGTTCAACGGGGAACGGGAGTCCCCCAGCGAACCCTCCGACAAGCAAGTTAGAGAGAGAAGTAGAGTGTGGAGATGAATTAGAGATAAAAAAGCTTAACCTTCTTCTTCTCTTCAATATTTGCTTATATTCTGGTAATCATTTCGTTGTCTCTTCCAACCTGTCCACTTTGGCCAAAAGTTTATGCTGTGGCTTACCTTGTTCAGGGTGAGGGCGTGCTGTCCCGACGGAGAGGTGTTGTCGTAATAAATGCAGTGAAGGGCTATATTAATGGCGATGTGCAGTGGCTATAACTTTGCAGATCTTTGTCTGTTGATGTGGCTTGCCCTTTACCTGCCAGGTGTCTGAATATCATTGGTCCTTCATGCTATGTTGACTTCTAGATGGTACTGGGCCTTATCAGTTGAATTATGTATTGGGCCCTAAGTGGTGGGTTTGAGTTGTTCATAGTAGACTGTAACCTTTATAGGCCTATCCATGTCATATTTAAATATTATTACAATCATAGTAAACCTACATTAATTTCTATTGAAATTTCGGCCACAGTTGTACTTCACCAGAAATTACGCATTTTAAGCATGGTTGGATATTTGATATTTTAATATTAATTGTAGGATACATATCTCATAATTGAAGCCGCTGTTTGTTGCGGAGATGATGACGCTTCAAAAAATATCAATAATGCTACATTTATCATTTTATATATTATTTTTAAGATATCATCTCATAAAATTTGGAGGGAGTGTTGTGTCAGCACCAGTATTATCACAGCATCTGTGTTGTCACACCTCATGAGATTTGTTCGGATTATATTTTGATGATCTAAGTTGTTCATATTATAAGGTTCATTAAATATATTTTTCATATAAAAAATAAAATTAATCAGACAAATATAATTCTATGATCAAGCCGAATAATAGCCTTAAAAAACAATCAAAATCATGCACTAATAGTTTATTTTTTCTAAACATAAACGTGATCTTGTTATGGGTTATAAATATCTAATTAATTTAATTTTTTTTATGGATGATCTACTCAACGAACTCTATATTATGAACAATTCAGATTATTAAAATAAATTTGGGACACGCTCTCATGAGCTCACAACACTGTGCTACACATCGCAAATCCCAAGCCGCACATCATGAGTTAACATACTATTGATGTAATAGGTCTCATCACTCACGTTTATTTTTAATAATATGTTGACATAAAAGATAATATATTAAAGATGATATAAAAATGTGATAAGTGTAACAATAAAAATAATAATAATAATAATAATAATAAAAAAAACATTTCAAGTTAGAAAGACAAATAAAGATTCGGTGGAAAAGAAAATCTAAAGCTGAAAAGAATACACTAAAAATAAATATTTAATGTAGGGATGCAGAAGATATAAAGCAGCACCATGATGGGTAAGGACAACTCTTAAAATCAAAGCGTTGCTGTCAAATATATTTTTTTATTGTTAAAATGTTGCTGTCAAATTTATTATTGTGCAAAAAAGCTATGGGTTGATGGGAAGAATATGAGGGTGTTTTTTATCTTAGTCATGCCATGAATGATACAGGGGAATGAAATATTATCAATGTTGTAGATTGATGGGATATAGTTCCACCTTTATTTTTAATTAGTGCATTGTTAAAATATATTTGAAGTCAGTATTTTAAGTTTGGAGCAGTATATCAACTATTGTACTGTTTTAGAGTAGTTTGAAATTTGAAATTAAAGTCTGGAAATGCCATATAAAGGGCCTTCAGTTATATGTAAGGGGACATGAATTCTTCAAAGTATAAATAAAAAGAATTATGGACCTCAAGCCATCTTAGAGCAAAAAAAATTTTGTAAATCTAACAGTTTGTAGAGACTCAGGCCCCGTTTATTTTCAGATGTAGAATGAAAATGATTCACAATGAAGAGATTCATAATTATTTTTATATAAAACAAATATAAAATACAAAAACATTAAACATTAACGTTAAAAAAAATAAAAAAATGCCCAACATGTAAAAAAGAAAAAAAATAAATAAAAAAAATTTAAAAAAAAGAAACAAATAAAACAAATAAAACTATGTGATACTGCACACCCATTATCCACAAACATCACCCATTATACCATGCTCACACCCATGATCTCATGCATACGTGAAAGTGGGCTTAGAGAATATACTGCCTTAGAAATAGGCTTAATAATAGTTTGTTTTCATTATTTTCAGCAAATGATTATAACCACTTTTTCCATGATCAACCACATCTTTTTGCATTATCTTTTGTAGTTAGTGTTCTGACTTAGCTTATAAATAGCCTGGAAACTATTGAATAAAGATAGTAAGTTTAATTCCCAGCTTCATTCCTCTCTCAAGCCTCTGTTCTTCTGCTTCTTGCTCTCTCTCTAACTGTTTTCTCACAAATTCCTTATCAGTGGTATCAGAGTCGCGTTCCATGGATACCCATGGCAAAACCAACACCGAATTCCGCAATGAAGTAAGCGAAATTTTGGCCCGTCATGAGTCAAATTTCGATCAAATTCATAACACCCTTCAATTAATCCTTGCAAAGTTTCAAACCTTGCAACTTTCCCCGCCGGCCGAACCCGACTCCGATATTACCAATATCAAATAAGTTATAATCACCTCCCAAAAACTGTAACAAAAAGTCCCTCACTCTGTGTCGATCGAACATCTCCAGCAGGTCTCTCTGTATTGGTTTTGGGGGATTGGTGTTGTGGCTTGTTTTTGTGGAGTTGTTGATTGAATTAGGAAAAATATATATTTTTTTGTTAAAAATTATATGATGGTTGAGTGAAGTGGTTGTTTTTACATATTTTATTACAACTTCAGTTGTTTTTAGATTTTAGCGTTCAATGCTTAATTAATAAATTTAATGAGAAAATGCATCCTGATTTTGGGGGGAAAAAAGAACAAAATTCAACTGCTATTCTCTAGATTTGTAGCACAGGGTTCAAGTTTAATAGCTCATTTTGATTTGGATGATTTGGGAAGAAAAAAGAATTTTTTTTGTTTATATTAATTGTTTGAATAAGTAAAAAGAAGAGAAATGAGTAGAAATTGAGAGAAACTCATTTTTATCATAACCCACACTTTGAATTTGGAGAGATTAAGAGTGGGAAAAAAAAAAACGGTAATGTTAAATTTTTACCTATCAAAATTTATAAAGAGATACTTTTGTGAGAGATTTTTGTGAGAATGAATCATTTTCTTATTAAGAAAATCGATAGAACTGAATTGATTACTTTTAAATTAATCGATAGAACTTTTCTTTATAGCGCAAACATAATTTATAATTTGTAAGTGATCCAATACCCATCTCACTAAAATCTCTTGATCTAGTCACATTGTCCCATTTAATCAACCTAAGCTTTCTTTAATCCTTATTGTCTCTCATATGTAAGAAGCTACACTGAAATTTCTCCAATTCATTAGCCACATATAAGGAATCTTAAATACAGACATAAAGTAAATTGGTAAATTACCAAGTGTGGACAGGATTAATATCATCCTAGTTAAACTCATAACATAAGTTTAAATTTTCTTTATTTATAATATTAATAATAATAACTTGCTTTTCTTTTGCCTTCTTAAATATAGGTTGTTCAAGATGGATATTATGATCTTGCTCGAGTGCTAAGTGGATATGAGTAGAAGGCTTATTCAATTGCATTAATCTTAGAATTGTAGATCATCATTGGTTATGCAACAATTGCAACAGCATCTCCATCTCTAGGATATTGTTCAAATTAGGATTGACTTAATTTTGTTTTTGTTGTTGTTGTTTTTTTTTTTTTTTTTAACTTAGTTTCACTTTTAAGTATTGTTTTGTATAAAATTAAATTTTGAATTGTAAGAACATGTGTAGGTATAAATAGAAATATATATTTGGATGTTAAAAAATTGATGTATGTGAACTGTCGAATTGATATGTAAGCAATAAATAATTTATTATTGAAAAGTAATTTGTTATTTATAATGGTAGTTTTGGCCATCCCAAATACCAAATTATTATTATTTTGAAAACAATTAGATATTTTACCAACACAACTATTTGTCACTGAAAGTCTACTTTCGCCGATAGATATTGCATCACCAAAAGTCTCTTTTTTTCCTGATGTAATTTGGGTTGGCAAAAGTGCCACATAATCATCTTATTTGAGCCATTTTTGCCGACGCAAGCTAAAATGACAATGATTGATGAGGGCTTTTGCTGACGAAGATAGTTGTTGCTAAAGACATCACTTTTATTGGCATAATCATATTTCGTTGGCAAAAGTTTTTCCCCACACACCTTTGCCGACAGGTTGCCGACGCAACTTTATGGGTCGACAAAACTTTTTGTCGACGATATGTGCCTTTTGCCAACACATTTTGTTAAGCGGCCAAAACTGCTTTTTGTTGTAGTGACAAGATATGAACAATCGTGTAAGGCAATAAAACTTGGTTCCAGAATATCAAATGGGTCGGGTTCACACCAGAACCGCTATGACAATAGATAAGAAAAGAAGCAAACTGAAGCCTATGTGATACTACAGTTTCCTTAAAACAAATTCACCGCCTCCCGATGGATGTTGGAGGTATGCTAGCATCTATCTTCTAGGATACGTCGAAACCAACTAATGTAAAAGCACATTTTGAATAGCTTCGGCAGAATTCACAATGGCAGCATTCTCTCTCTAATAAGAACTAAAGAAGAGGCTAGCAAAAAGAAAATAGAAAAAAAATTCTTTGATATAAAAATCATCTGCACCTTTATTATCAAAACACAACACCATATAAGAATTTTAGAGACCAAATTTTTTGGTCTGTAAAAGTGAAAATTTTGTTGCAAAAGACATTTAGGGATCAATTTTTATCTTCGTGAGGATAGTTGCTAAAAGGTCATTCCGAAAAGTCAAAAACAAGGCTTTTAGCGACAAAATTTTGAAAATGTCACTAATAAATAGACTTTTAAGGATGAAACTATTTAGTCTCAAAATAGTTTATTTTTTGAGACAAAAAATTTGGTCCCAAAATGATAATAATTCATCACTAATATCCAATTTTCTTTGTTAAAAATATAATGACGACATTTTTTGGAACAAAAATATTTGATCCCTAAAAAATAATTTGGTCCATAAATTTTGGTCTCTAAAACCTAATTTTTTGTAGTGAAACACCACCTCATTTTCCATAAAAAAAATCTCTCCAAAAATTATTCTACCAAGTTGGAGAAAAAATACCCCTATTTATACAAGTAAGGGAATCCCTAGCCATGCAGATTATACATTAGTAGGACCATCAAATACCATTAACCAAGGCCATCAACTCTAGCCATTAGAGCTAGAGTTACAAAGGTTAAAAACTTATGGCCACTAATATGGTCATTTACTCCATCATCAAAAGATGAGAGTTACAAAAATTTACATTTTTCACGTGCTTAATATATACAAATAAATATGTATATAATGATATTTGAATAAACTAACTACATGGGTCACAGAATGGATAATAATGTTGGGTCACAACCTGATCGAAACCCAATTCTCAAACACATGCACAAGCTAAGTCCAACACAACATAGCTTAGCCCAAACTCAAGATTATAAGTCTAAGACCAAACCCATCACATGCACAAGCACAAGCCTAGTCCAAACCAAGATTAAATCCAAATCTAAGCCCAACTTTATTTTTTTGATCAGCAAAATACTTTATTTATGTAATGGAGCATACAAAGTATGAGGGTACATCAATAAAGGGGAAAGGAAAGAGCAAGCATCATAGGACTACTACTTGATCCCATCAAATTGGACACCAAGAGAGAGCCATAGCAAATGCTAACAGAAGCCACAAAAGTTGGTAAGGTACCAACAAAAGGCAAAAGCCACAGACCAAGGACACACTAACTGAAACAAACGCTGCACATCTGGGGCCTCAAAGAGCCAGCCTGATCTGGTGAAGATTGGACACAATGTCATGAACTGAATAATCCAGCTCCAAATGCCATTTAATCCACAAGGCTATAAGCACCTTAATTTTTTCACACAGTTCTTGAATATTAGGATGAGCACCCTTAAACAAGCATTCATTCCTCAACTTCTAGACAGACCATAAAACAACAGAAGGGACTATCTGCCATAACTTGCCTCCAGCACACCATTGCAACAGATCTGCTACTGATCTTGGTATTGCCCATGCCTAATCCCATCAATTAACCATGTTAGACCAACACTGCCACACTAGAGGACAAAACATAAGTACATGATCAATAGATTCCACCTCAGAGTGACAGAAAACACACAGATTATTAGCATTCATGTCAAGAGCCTCAATTCTTTGTATGAATGAAGAGGTTTTAACCCTGCCACACCAAGCCAACCAACAAAAAAACTGCATTTTTGGAGAAGCTAAGCTTACCTACACCCCTGCTGGGACTACCAAACTAAGACCCCTAGCTGCAACCCTTCACCTCCACACAGATGCTACTGTGAATTGCCCTGAACTCTCTGTCGACCAGGAGCAAGAATCCTCAATACCAAATCTGAGAGGAGGGGATAAATCCAACATTCCTAACAGCCTCTGCACCTCTTTCTCTTCCCAAGCTAATAGATTCCTTCTAAATTGAAGCTGCCACCCACCTGAGATACTCTTCTTTGCACTAATTTGCTGCAAAGACTCCTCATTCTCTGTTGATAAACTAAATAGTCCGAGAAATTCATCTAAGCCCAACTTTATTGATGCTTACTTTATGAGACAATTCTCATTCACAACTCAATAGTTTTTACTTTTTATTTTTGTATTGGAATCTTGTCACTTGAGATAATACAAAACCACTCAAACCTATCTCAACCAGCGATTGAGTCCCACTTTAATTTTAATTCAAATTACCGAAAAACTATTATCTCCAACACTACCTAGAGTGAGAACCGACCATCCATTTGAATGTTGTAAACCTCCACGAGGGCTACGTTATACCGTTTTGGACTTTTGTTTCATCAACTTTGGTCAACTATGACTTCTCCCTTTTTTTTTTTCTCTCTCTCTTTGAAATATGGGGTTGCTTCTTTTTCTTTATATGTTATTATACTTTTTGGTTAATTTATTTTACATATATTATTGTCTACCATGTTAGTGTTTGATTATAGTTGTGATTACTCAGGTTGTTCATGTTCTATTCCTTTTTCATGAAATTGGTAGTAGATTGGTAGCTATTAAAATTCCCGGCAATACCTGAATTATTATATGTGTGAGCAATAAGTCTTTATTTTTCTTGAGCTATCATAGTTCAATGCAAAGCACAATAATATATATTAAAATAGGTGAAAAATGCTGGTTGTTATAATATTTTAATATTAAAAATATCAATATTTAAACTATATATATTATACATTTAATGCTTTAAAATATGTAGAATCATGTAGAAAAAAAATGATTTATACAACAGATTTTATTTGATGAAATTTAAACTTAATTTGATTTGATAAATATGTAGTAAAAAAAAAAAATTGTAGGGGGAACGTGGTGGTGAACAATGGACGTTAGCAGCCAAATTGAAAGCATAATAGACAAATAATAAATGCAAGGAAGAAAACATGTCTTCAAGTTGGAAAAAACAAGATAAAGTTTTGGTGGAAAAAATCTTGAGCTAAAATTGTACAGTAAAACAATTTAATGAAGGGATGTAAATGTCAAAAAGTAGGAGCTATGTTGAAAGAGTAATTTATTGGATCTTCTTTTTACCATTAACGAATTGAACTCATAGTCTCATCTATATACTCGAGTTCTGGCATATTGAACTCATTGTCTCATCTATATACACAAGTACTGGCATATTAACAATATACATAGAAGTAGGGGTGTGTGTGGGATACAATTTGGATAATTTAAAAGTAAAATTATAAATTAAATAATGGATTGACAGATCAATAGATTAACAAATTATGGTTTGGATAATTTTTGACGAATTGGCAGATTTAAGAATATTTTAACTAATTATCATAAATTTACATAATATATAATACTAATTTATATAATATTACATATATATATATATATATATATAACTCAAAATAATTTTACATAATATATTTCATATCTTAAATTTCTCTCACACTCATTTTTACTTTGATATTTCATTAGAAGTTGAAAAATATATATATTAACTATAGTGGAGCGGTATGGTTTGGAAGGCATATTATAAATTTTAAAGTTTAAACCATGGTTAGCGGTTAAAGCGGTGCGAATTGATGTGGATCAGTGAGATTTTAGCAGATTGGACGTTATTTTGCACAGTCCCACATGGAAGTGCTACTTAGCTCTCTTATGCACTTATTCTATCTTTCAACAAATCAAACATTTGGGCTCAGTTTGTTTAGAATGAAATAGGTTAAAAAAAAAAAAAAAATAATAATAATAATAATAATAATAATAATAATAATAATAATTAATTTCTATGAGTTTGTTTAGCTTGAAAGTAGTGGAAAGTATAAAAAAAAACTAATTTTCTTATACAACTTATATTAACATTGTAACTAATTTTTTATTTTTTGCAAAAAATACAAAGAAAAAAAACAAAAAAAATTGAATATGTGAGTTATCTATAACAAAACTTTTAAATTTTTTTATATTTTTCTTATAAAATTTTCATATTAGTCAAAAACTTGCCAGAAAATATTTTCTTTTCCTCTACTTCATTTTCTTTTATTTTAACTTTTTATGAATTTTTTTTTTTTTTAAATCAAGCCGAACCTAATTTTTTGGGCAAAATAAAAAAGGGTGTTTCAGACAACTCAAAAGTTAAATTCTGCTGCACCGATTTGTGAATTTTACCAACCGCAGAAGGGTTGAACCTCTTTAAAAGAGTGAGATTTTCATACCGCAATCTGATTTGTTTGTACCAAAAATTTTACATCGTTGTAATTTTAATATATATTACTCTATTGATTTTCTGCAATATATATTGTCATACAATTGATCCACGGACATAAAACGCAAAATAAAACAAACAAAGGACTTCTATAGGGCACCTGATTTTTGTAACCATTTTATATCCTTTTATTTTATTTTATTTTATTTATAGTAACCATTTTATATCACCGGCTCCATGGCAACACACTATTTGCTTTTATTACTGAGAGTTAAGTTAAATAGTCCAATTACGAATTTTCTTTCTTCAAACATTCATGCTTTAAAATACTTTGTCATGAGGATAAGTGGTTGCAACCGGAAAAAAAAAAATCTATAGACCCAAATGATTTATAAAAGTTTTTATTAAATTTTTTATATAGCTAAGAGACCTACACAAGCGTAGGTGAGTTTCATACCCATGTGAGAGATTTGATAAAAAATTTAATAAATTATTGGGGTCTCTAGCCTAACCCGTTGCAAAAATAGTGGATGTATTTGATTTGGTTTTAGGAGATAAATTTTCAAAAAAAAAAAAAAAGTTTTGAAGAGGGAGTTTAGAATTTTTTTTTATTTGTTTGGTTATTTATTTTGAAAATAGTTTTGAAGTATAAGAGTTTGGGATGATTTGATATTTTATTGTAATTGAATGTATGTATGTGAGATAAAAAGTGATTGAGAAGGAGAGATGAGAGAAAAAAAAAAAAAAAAAAAAAAGTAATTTTAAAAATTGTTTTAAAAAATTTCTAACCAAACAAAATTTTGAAATTTTTTTTCAAAAATTATGTTTTGAAAGTTAAACCAAACATGGCCAGTTTATCCTAACAACTCCTCTTCTCTCTCTTCATCTTCCCGTAGACGCAGACGGCCGCCTCTGGTGCTGATCGCCGTCGTCGCCTTGCCACTGCCTCTGCCTTTGCCTCTGCGAATCGCTACTGCCTTCGATGTCGTTGTTGGCTCTAGTGTCGGTATCGTCCTCGTCGTCCTCGCCGCCCTAAAAATTATTTTTTATTTTTTATGTCTTGACCAAAATTAATTTTTAATTTTTAAATTTTTTTTCTAAAAATCAAACCATACATAGTTTAAGAATCTTTTGATAAGTCATTTATTATATTGGTAACTTATTTAATTATTTATTAATTTTACGACATTTTTACCATCTGAAACCTGTTTGGTTACCATTTCGTTTTCAATTTTTAATTTATATTTACAAAAATTAAAAAAAAAACTGTCATAAAAACTTGTTTGATAATTTTTTTGGTTTATAAATGGTTATCTCAATTTGTAAATTTGAGGAAAAAACGTAAATTCAAAAAATGAGTTTACGTTGTTTTAAACAGAAATTTAAAAATTTTACTGACAAAATTTTTTTTCAAATAATTTTTTTTTTCAATTAATTTTTTTTTCAAATAAATTTTTTTTCAATTAATTTTTTTTTCAATGAATTTTTTTTCTAACTAATACTAACGGAGGGAGCAATTGGTAATGCTACTTCAAACCTTAGGGAGGTGATTGTAATTTCTAAAATGTGAGGGGTGTTAAAGTAATTTACCTAGTGAGGGCAAAATTGGTATTTAAAAAAATTAAATTGCTGAGGGAGGAATCTGTAATGAAACTTTAAACCTTAGGAAGGGAGATGTAATTTCCAAAACGCGAGGGGGGAAACTGTAATAAATATAAACCTCAGGGGGTGTCAATATAATTTACCCTAATGTTTTTATTGAATAGATTTGAATAAATTTGTATATATGTGTTTGTTTTTGTGCTCTGTAAAAATATTTTTCTGTTTTGTTTGCATACAATCTGTTTAATTCTCTCTCTCTCTTTCTCTCTCTCTCTTTTTCTCTCTCTCTCTCTCTCTATATATATATATGACTAATGTTCGTTCATTCAAAAAATTAAATAGATAAAAATAGGTGTCAGCATAAAAGAAAAATTAGCATAAGAATTTCAACAAATAAGAAAAATCAACACAAGAATTTCAACAGATTGAAAAAATTAAAGAGAGAAGCCTATAGAATTTAAACAGATAGAGAAAATAATTTAACAGATAAGAAAAAAAATTCAATAGATAGATATAAATTTGAAAAGATAGTCAAACAAATTTGAAATATATATATAAATTTGAATAGTCAAAAAAAGTTAATAGATAAAAAAAACAAAAAAAAGAAGAAGAACTCAACAAATAAATGTAAGGGTAAAATTGAAAACATAAAGTCTTTCAAAATAAACAAAATGACTGCTCACTAAATTATTTCAGAAAAATCTCTCGCAAATAAAAAATATTCAGTGAACCTAATTTCTAGTACGGTTTCAGTGACTATAAAATCACTCCCATTCTGGGTTTGACGTCTTTCATTGAGGTTTATCCTTAGAACAATTCAATTCAAACTTGTCATGGTTTATTATGTATTGCTAAGCAAATATAAATATCTCCTTTTGTTATGTTTATACGGTTCGCATCGCATGTGTTTGTGCAGTGCTGATCATGCTGATCACCTTACCATCCTAGTACGGTGTTGTGCTACAATCGTGTGCTTCTATCCGCCGTTCATCATTGATCATATCCATCTTATTAAGATATGCCTTATTATGCTTCATGTACAACGCAACTCTTGCAAAATTTATATAACAACTTCAATAATGTGCATAGCAGCACCATGGGCACATAAAACAAAAAAATGTGTCTCGTGACAGCTTTTAAGACAATTAAACGTGTAAGTAAAATTACCCAAAAAAACGTTTAAGTATTGAAATGGGTGGACCAACAACAATAATGCAAAGCACTAGAACAACAGTTAATTATGTAATTTACGTAGCAAATGGTCATCTTTTCAATTTGTATTGTCGCATTATGCTTCATATGATTCGCGTTTGAAAAATTCTATTTACACTATAATTTTATCTCTTTACACATATTTTATTATTATATTGTTAAGAAATAATTAAAATTCTCATTTTACTCTTTATTATATCAAAATTAACCTTAAATTAAATTCCTTTTAAAATTCTTACAGATTTTTCTCATTGCACCTATTATTTTTGAATTACTCTAGTGTTATGTTACCGAACAAACCATATGTGCCCATCCATATATTGTCACACATTTACAGATTCACTTTCCTTAAAATATTATTTTTTTTTCTTCTAAATTTATGATGGGTCTGATCAGTTATATATTGCCAAACAATTTTTATTATTCTGGTATCATGTTGCGGAATAAATTAGATTTGTCTAACCATTTGTTCCGCACATTTACAGATTAACTTTCCTTAAAACATCAAGTATCCATAAAAAACATAAAGTGTACAAATATTTATAAAAACACACTGAGATGTTATCACAATATATCTATAATGATAGTTTCGATAGTTATTACATTAGAGCTGATAAGTGTACGGAATTGATCAATACGGATAGTATGTGCTTTTCTCCCATCCATTAGCACATGAGTGATAAAAATAAATCCAATTAGTTACTTTCGAAAGTACTAGATGACTAGGAAACAGATAAATCTAGCAAACCATTAACAATGCACTACTAGTCTTACTGTAATAAATAGAAGCATAATCATTCAAAGTATAAAATAAAAAAAAAAATACAAAAACGCAAAAACAAAATTAAAAACAAAAATGTCAAAAAATGAAACTGGAAATGTTTGCAGTGAATTACTGGACATGTACTTTTTATTCAGCAGTGGATTACAAGCTATGTATTTTTTATTCGGTAATATGATTCCGGGCTATTTAATTTTGTTCAGTTTTGACATATTGAACAAAAGCCAAATATTCCTTTTTAAAAATGAAATGAAAATATAAAAAATAAAGAAAAAAACTCACCATTTCACTTTTTTTTGCTGGTCATTCATTACCATTCTTCATCCATTGATTTCTTTTATAATCAAAACATTGTGATTCTCACTTTTTGAAAGTAAATGTATAACAGAGAAGAAGAAATGAGAAAACAATGTAATGGATGTAAAGAGATAATCAAATCTACTCAATTTTTACATTTTGTCCTTAAAGATAATTTCACACATGGATAAAATTAAATATATATATATATATATATATCTCCAATAAAAAATGTAAAGAGATAAATATGTTGTGTAAGTAGAATTTCCCTTCACGCTTTATTGATATACCTGTATGTTTGTGTAAAATCAAACCATACATAGTCTAAGAATCTTTTGATAAGTCATTTCTTACATTGGTAACTTATTTAATTATTTATTACTTTTACGATATTTTTACCATCTGAAACCTGTTTGGTTACCATTTCGTTTTCAATTTTTAATTTATATTTACAAAAATTTAAAAAAACTGTCATAAAAACTTGTTTGATAATTTTTTTGGTTTATAAATGGTTATCTCAATTTGTAAATTTGAGGAAAAAACATAAATTCAAAAAATGAGTTTACGTTGGTTTTAAACAGAAATTTAAAAAATTTACTAACAAAATTTTTTTTCAAATAATTTTTTTTTCAATTAATTTTTTTTTCAAATAATTTTTTTTTCAATTAATTTTTTTTTCAATGAATTTTTTTTCCAACTAATACTAACGGAGGGAGCAATTGGTAATGCTACTTCAAACCTTAGGGAGGTGATTGTAATTTCTAAAATGTGAGGGGTGTTAAAGTAATTTACCTAGTGAGGGCAAAATTGGTATTTAAAAAATTAAATTGCTGAGGGAGGAATCTGTAATGAAACTTTAAACCTCAGGAAGGGAGATGTAATTTCCAAAACGCGAGGGAAGAAACTGTAATAAATATAAACCTCAGGGGGTGTCAATGTAATTTACCCTAATGTTTTTATTGATTAGATTTGAATAAATTTGTATATATGTGTTTGTTTTTGTGCTCTGTAAAAATATTTTTGTGTTTTGTTTGCATACAATCTGTTTAATTCTCTCTCTCTCTTTTTCTCTCTCTCTCTCTCTATATATATATGACTAATGTTCGTTCATTCAAAAAATTAAATAGATAAAGATAGGTGTCAGCATATAAGAAAAATTACCATAAGAATTTCAACAAATAAGAAAAATCAACACAAGAATTTCAACAGATTGAAAAAATTAAAGAGAGAAGCCTATAGAATTTAAACAGATACAGAAAATAATTTAACAGATAAGGAAAAAAATTCAATAGATAGATATAAATTTGAAAAAACAGTCAAACAAATTTGAAATATATATATAAATTTGAATAGTCAAAAAAAGTTAATAGATAAAAAAATAAAAAAACAAAATAAAAAAAAAAGAAGAAGAAGAAGTCAACAAATAAATGTAAGGGTAAAATTGAAAACATAAAGTCTTTCAAAATAAACAAAATGACTGCTCACTAAATTATTTCAGAAAAGGTAAATCTCTCACAAATAAAAAATATTCAGTGAACCTAATTTCTAGTACGGTTTCAGTGACTATAAAATCACTCCCATTCTGGGTTTGACGTCTTTCATTGAGGTTTGTCCTTAGAACAATTCAATTCAAACTTGTCATGGTTTATTATGTATTGCTAAGCAAATATAAACATCTCCTTTTGTTTTGTTTATATGGTTCGCATCAGTGCTGATCATGCTGATCACCTTACCATCCTAGTACGGTGTTGTGCTACAATCATGTGCTTCTATAATAAAATTTAAAGAATGAAATGTATATTTTGAAAAATGCTATATCTCAATGAATTTTTGTGACTATTTTGCATCACTTTTTTACATAGATATTTATGATTGGTTCCTTCATAGTTCAACTTGTCAGTCCCTTGCAAGCCAGAAACCACATGTGGGAGATCCAACACAGTGCACTTCAAGTTTGGGAAAGCATCAGCAATGGCCTTTGCCACTGTGCCCGTGCTACCTCCAACATCAACCAACGAGTGCAAGCCCTCAAACACCCCCTTACAGTCCTTAACAAGCACCTTTGTGACTAACCGGGCATCACTAGCCATTGCTTCATTCAAGAAATGGTTCAGCCTTGGTTCATGTCGCCCATATTCCCAAAGCGTCCTCCCATGAGCTGTGTCAAACAGCGTGGGATCGCCATTTTGGAACCATTCACTCACACGATGCCACGGCTTTGTCAAGATTGGATCTAACATGGCCAACAAAAATGGTGTGACGCTCAATGGCTCATCTTTCAGTAGGAGCCGAGAGGCCGGTGTGAGCAAATAGCCGTCTTGTTCTTCCTTCGCATTTTTGGAGAGCTTCTCCTCAGTAAAGAAGCCGGAATGCACGAGGATGCGCATGAGGCGGTAGATGTTAAAACCTACCAAAACCTACCACTACACCAACTCCACCCACTTCACCTACTCCACCTACTACTCCACCTACTACATACCTACCTCCTCTAATCTTCTATATATAGGACTCATTGTAAACATAACATACATCAATCAATAATACATCAATTTTAACATGGTATCAGAGCTATAAGATTTAAGCCTGTATTTCTTTGTCACCGGCGGGCAGTCGGCCGGTAACTTTGCCTTTGCTGCCCGCTGGAATTTTCTACACATACCTTCCACTCTCCACAGCGTCTTCCATATCTCTCTCTCCTTCCATACAGATCACACACCTGGAGACACTCAACACACTCACAAACAGACAAGTGATCACAGAATCAACGGTGGAGGTGATATGGACTCAGCACCACCGCTAACTTCGGAGCTACCCCAGAAACTACGTCAATCGCCGCCACCGCCAGCAGTGGCATTGAAGGAGGAGCCACCCGCGGAATTTGGGATGTTACCGGCGGCTGCGATGCCCCTGCCGTTGCAGATCAGACCATCTGCAGCGGCGCCTCCCAAGGACCGCCACACCAAGGTGGAGGGCCGAGGGCGGAGAATCCGAATCCCCGCCACCTGCGCCGCCCGGATCTTCCAACTAACCCAAGAACTCCGCCACAAGTCCGACAGCGAGACCATCCGGTGGTTGCTGGAACACGCCGAGCCTTCCATCATCTCTGCCACCGGCACCGGCACTGTCCCCGCCATCGCCATGTCCGTCGGCGGAACCCTCCAGATCCCCACCACCTCCGCAGGAAAAACCCTCCAGATTCACACACACGGTTTAGAGACAGAGAGAGCATTACACCCAACACACCATTCACACACACACAGTTTAAAGAGAGAGAGCCCACACACAACACACACACGGTTTAGAGAGAGACAGGACACACACTTCACACCACCAACTTCATCTTCTCACACACGGCTATCACAGAGCTAAACAGACCCAACATCATCATCATGTACCCCACTCTCTCTCTCTCTCTCATTTTTTTCACTTTCCAACCCAGAGCGCACATGCTTTCCCCATTAATATATTATTATTATTAATAATAAAAAAACAAAAAAAACAAACAAAAAAAACAAACAACCCAAAACCATTTACAAATTTGCACAACAAACCATATTTTATTCATCTCAGAGATTCACCCCGATCCACATTTTACACCACAACCCAAAAAAAAAAAAAAAAAAAAAAACACAAGATCACCATCACAACAACAACAGATTTGTTTTCTTTTCTGCAAACGGCCACCCACCGACCTACTCTGCCGCCGGTCTCTTCTTTTTGCCTTCGTCCTGGGCGGTCCTTGACGGTGCTGCCTCTGTGCTTCCTAATCCACCAAGCACATTCACTCCCCCCTGCTCCTCCACTGCAGCATATGGCGGACCTCCAAATCGGAACATCACGGTGGCCTTCCGCTTCAGCTCCTTATTTTCCGCCTTTAGCACACTTATCTCTGCTCGCGCATCCTTATACATGCGCTGGAGCAAAGCCAGTTGGGCGTTTAACTGCTACACCTCATTTGTCCTACTCTGAAGCCGGTGCGACAAGTTTGTGACCGCAGTCATAGTCTCCACACATGACTTCAATGTATACTGATTGGCCTCAATATCCGTTTGCACTATCATTTTTTGCTCCACAGACCGCATCGGAAAGTTCAACGGAGCAAAACCAGAGGTGTTTGGTTGAGGTTCACGGGCCACCGCACCAGTTATCTCTCTTGTTGACTCGTTGAGGTCTGGAAAGAGAGTGAGCAGACCACGGGAAGAAGAGGCCATTTCTGGGCTACAGAGTGTTACAAAGTTTCTCTCTCCGAAAACGCAGAGTTTTTTCAGCGAAGGGTTGGATCCAGAGTATTTACAGAGTGTTTCAGAATGACAATGCCTGGTTTGGTTTCCACAGCCTCCGCATTGGTTTATATCGACACTGACGACGCGGCCGACACGCCGCTCTGTCGCTCACGTGCCTCGCCGCGTCTCCGGCTCACCTTTTGATGGCTCGATGCTTTCTGTCGGGCACGACTTTTGATGGCTCCGCTCGACGCCTTTTGAGGGCGCGACTTTTGAGGGCTCGATATATATATCCATGTATATATATATTTGGGCAGCCTATATACACCATCCTACAGTGTATTTTCCAACGGTCCGACATGACCCCATAAACTGTCCCGACATTGATTCCGGTTAGCTTCTCCATCGGTCCGATGTGATCTCGTCAACTGTCCAGACTTTATCTGCTACAACGGTCTGCCACAACCATCCAGTGTCCTCTACAACGTTATGATACACCCATCCAGTGTCCTCTACAACGTTATGACACAACCATCCAGTGTCCTCTACAACGTTATGACACAACCATCCAGTGTCTTCACCAACGGTCTGACACGACCATACAGTGTCTCCTATCCTCTTTTATTTTATGTATTAGTCTATTTTCTTGTTTTGTTACTCTCTCCAAACTCAAGTTGGTTAGTTCCTATCCCCCTTGAGTTTGCGGGGGGCTGTTAAAACCTACCAAAACCTACCACTACACCTACTCCACCCACTTCACCTACTCCACCTACTACTCCACCTACTACATACCTACCTCCTCTAATCTTCTATATATAGGACCCATTGTAAACATAACATACATCAATCAATAACACATCAATTTTAACAGTAGACACACTGGGCTTTGGAATGATTGATTGGAAGAGCTGCAACGAGCTCCGAGAGAGGCATGGCTCGGCCATGTTTGTAGATTATGTCTGGTATGCCTAGTTGAATTGCACATTTTAGTGACATAGAGTTTATGAAGTTGAATATGTGGTTCCATATGTGAGCTTGAGAGTTGAGTAGCTCTATCCGCCGTTCATCATTGGTCATATCCATCTTAGCCTTCGTTTGGAAAGTGGGTTGGCTTTTTGATTTTTTGACTTTTTTGACTATTTTAGCCTGGGCTAAAAAGTCTGGTTTGGGAAGGGCTTTTTGGCTTTTTTGACTTTTTGGCTTTTTGGTGAGATGTCTACATGTAATATTACTAAACTGTCCCTGGTATTAAATTTTGTTTTTATTTGGGCGGCTGTCCTGACAGTGACGTCACCAACCCAGGCTAAGTTTTTTTTTTTTTTTTTTTTACAAATAGTTTTTCATGTGGTTTTTATTTTTATTCTATTTTTAATTTCAATTTGTTTTCATTTTCTGTAAAATAATAAAAAGTGAGGTTTTATTTTATTGTCTTGTGTATTTTAAGAAATTATTTTTAAAACTCATAACCAAACACATAATTCGAAACTCCATACTACTTTCACAACTCTACACTCAAATCATAACCAAATACATAACAAAAAAATTAAAATATTTAAAAAATATTTGTATAAAATAGAGTTTGAATTTTTTTATAAAAAATTTTAAAATTAAAAAAATTTAAATCGTAATATTTTAAATTTAAATCATAATATTTTAAAATTTAAATCATAATATTTTTAAAAAAAATCGTAATATTTGAAATTTAAATCGTAATATTTAATTTTTGCCTTATTTATTTATTTTTTTGCCATATTTATTTTTATTTATTGTTTTATACATTAATTATTTATTTTTTGCCTTATTTATTTTTATATTTATTGCCTTATTTAATTACGTGGCGAATGGTAATTTATGTTTTCATGTTTTATTTTTTTTTAAAAAAATTCAATGAGCCGTATCAAACTCATATCAAAATAATAAAAAAATTATTTTAACAACAAAATTTAAATAATTTAAATATTCAAAAAATTTAAATAATTTAAAATGTTAATATTTTAAATTTAAAAACAACTCTACACTCAAGTCGTAACCAAACATATAAAATGAAACTCAACTAATAAATTATTGAGTTAACTCATAGCCAAACACATAACTCGAAATTCCATACTATTTTCACAACTCTACACTCAAATCATAACATGTTAAATCGTAATATTTTATTTTAAATATTTAAATAATGTAAATAATCTACAAAATTGAATAAGTAAAAAATTAAAATAAATATTCACAAAATTGAAATAGAAAAAATTTAAATAATTTAAAATGTTAATATTTTAAATTTAAAAATAACTCTACACTCAAATCATAACCAAACACATAAAATAAAACTTAAGTAATAAATTATTTTAAAAACTCATAACTAAACACATAACTTGAAACTCCACAGTACTTTCACAACTCTACACGCAAATCATAACCAAATACATAACAAAAAAATTGAAATATTTAAAACTATTTTTATAAAATAGAGTTTGAATTTATTTTTATAAAATATTTTAACAAAAAACAAAAAAAATGTTTTTAATTTTTTTTTTCAACTTTGTTTGTTCTAGGAAAATGTGTTTTTTGAGAAATTTTTTTATTTTTTGTTTGTGCTGCCTCATGCCCCTCTTCATGAGGGGTAGTTTCGTAAATTCCCCTGACCGTTTATTGTTGCCAACCAACTGTGGCTCTTTTGTCCTTTACTAGCTAAATTAGCCTCTTTTGACATTTAATGACTAATTTAGCCCGGAAGCCTTTCCCAAACGACCCCTTATTAAGATATGCCTTATTATGCTTCATGTACAACGCAACTCTTGCAAACATTTATATCTATATATAACAACTTCAATAATGTGCATAGCAGCACCATGGGCACATAAAACAAAAAAATGTGTCTCGTGACAGCTATTAAGACAATTAAACGTGTAAGTAAAATTACCCAAAAAAAACGTTTAAGTATTGAAATGGGTGGACCAACAACAATAATGCAAAGCACTAGAACAACAGTTAATTATGTAATTTACGTAGCAAATGGTCATCTTTTCAATTTATATTGTCGCATTATGTTTCATATGATTCGCGTTTGAAAAATTCTATTTACACTATAATTTTATCTCTTTACATATATTTTATTATTATATTGTCAAGAAATAATTAAAATTCTCATTTTACTCTTTATTATATCAAAATTAACCTTAAATTAAACCTCTTTTAAAATCCTTACAGATTTTTCTCATTGCACCTATTATTTTTGAATTACTCTAGTGTTATGTTACCGAACAAACTATATGTGCCCATCCATATATTGTCACACATTTACAGATTCACTTTCCTTAAAATATTATTTTTTTTTCTTCTAAATTTATGATGGGTCTGATCAGTTATATATTGCCAAACAATTTTTATTATTCTGGTATCATGTTGCGGAATAAATTAGATTTGTCTAACTATTTGTTCCGCACATTTACATATTAACTTTCCTTAAAACATCAAGTATCCATAAAAACATAAAGTGTACAAATATTTATAAAAACACACTGAGATGTTATCACAATATATCTATAATGATAGTTTCGATAGTTATTACATTAGAGCTGATAAGTGTACGGAATTGATCAATACGGGTAGTATGTGCTTTTCTCCCATCCATTAGCACATGAGTGATAAAAATGAATCCAATTAGTTACTTTCGAAAGTACTAGATGACTAGGAAACAGATAAATCTAACAAACCATTAACAATACACTACTAGTCTTACTGTAATAAATAGAAGCATAATCATTCAAAGTATAAAAAAAAAAAAGAAAATACAAAAACGCAAAAACAAAATTAAAAACAAAAATGTCAAAAAATGAAACTGGAAATGTTTGCAGTGAATTACTGGACATGTACTTTTTATTCAGCAGTGGATTACTAGCTATGTATTTTTTATTCGGTAATATGATTCCGGGCTATTTAATTTTGTTCAGTTTTGACATATTGAACAAAAGCCAAATATTCCTTTTTAAAAATGAAATGAAAATATAAAAAATAAAGAAAAAAACTCACCATTTCACTTTTTTTTGCTGGTCATTCATTACCATTCTTCATCCATTGATTTCTTTTATAATCAAAACATTGTGATTCTCACTTTTTGAAAGTAAATGTATAACAGAGAAGAAGAAATGAGAAAACAATGTAATGGATGTAAAGAGATAATCAAATCTACTCAATTTTTATTTTTTGTCCTTAAAGATAATTTCACACATGGATAAAATTAAATATATATATATATATATATATCTCCAATAAAAAATGTAAAGAGATAAATATGTTGTGTAAGTAGAATTTCCCTTCACGCTTTATTGATATACCTGTATGTTTGTTGTAGTATGTTTTGACCTAGAAAATTTATAATCTATAAATAGAATATGAAAGAATTCAATTCCTATTTTGCTTCTTTTTTTATTATTATTTTAAATTCACTTTTATTTCCTTATGGTTTGAACTCGAAACACTTTACACTCCTATAATTTAAATATGGGCAAAAAGCTCTCTTGTGCTTTTGGACCAAATTACAATCTAGCATTTGTTCAACTTTATCTATCATAAGACTGTTTTACCCTTGTCCAAAAAGAATATTTCTCTGTCTTCTATTATACACTTAATTTTAATATACTTAAAAACTAAATGTATTAAATAATAATTAACTAAGTCTATTTAATAATCATAATTGATATTACTCAAAATTTTAGCTGTCTCTTAAAATGTAATCTAAAATTTAAGAAAAATTTAAATCATATGAAACCTACTTAATTCTGACTGAATTTATAAATACCAAATATAAGAATTAATATACATTATAATAAACTCACTACCACCACCATCATGCCACTACCACCATTACCACCATCACAACCATCATCGCTACCATTACCACTATTACTACTACCACCACCTTAATATCATCATTATCATTGTTATCATAAATACCACCATGTCACGACACAAACCCGCCCCTATAGGTTTAGCGTCATAATCGACTAGTAATCTTTGGATTACCATAGGCCTCTGTATAGAATAACATATAATTAAGGGGTTAGCAAAAGCAACTATACGAAATACAATGTCCATAGAGCTGTGTAGATACACATTAGACAAAAAATTAAAAGCTTTATATACATATAAGTAACGTCAAATAAACAATAGTCATATGTCACCAGATATACAAACAAAACAGGATGAGACTTAGCCCAATATTCAGACACAAAAGAAAACAGAAAATAGTAAACAAAAACAGCTACTGTCAACATAGAATTTGACCACACACAACAGCTTTTCAGGAACCTCTTCGTGAGGCATAGTGGTTTGGCTGACTCGGATAGGTCTAGGCAATTATCTCTCAACTTGGTCTCGTGCCTGATCACTGTAGACGTCCCCGAACGCGTGGGGCCCTCACTACAGTTCGGACTCGATTTGTGTCACGGTTCTTAATCTGAACCAAAGAGTCCAAATCCGGCAAATCGTTTTGAGAAACAGATTTTTGAAAAGAAGTGCCAAACATGGACTGCTTTGCCAGATACAGAGTCGCCACCTAAATATTTTAAAATGAGAGAATTTAGGAAACCCTGACTCGGTGCCAAAGGCCACGTGTCCGTCATCACCAAAGTTGCCTTGGCTCGGGAACTTGGGTACGATTGGGGAAGGTCAGCTATGAGCACCCCCTCTCGCCCGATCCGAAGATCGGCCTCTACTAATCATGATATCCGTTTTTGAAAACGCTATGTGTTCTTATTCCAGTTATTTAGCCTAAAATTACTATGTTATGTGCACAGCAAGCAAGTATAGACTAGATCGCCTAATTTGGAAATAAGCATTGCATATCCGTTTGTCTTGAAAAGTACTTTGGAATTTGCTACTCGCAAGTGGGCTAAAATACGGATTTCAACGAGTTTTTCCAACTCAGACAATCCAACCTTCACCCACAGGCATTCAAACATTTTATCACATAATCATCTAGCCACATAGTAAGCATGTCGTCATGATAGTATTCACACGCATGCGGTACGCTAAAGCATGAAAATACTTACATCGTACTCCGTGCCAAAATAATAAACTAGTTAGCCAGCATGCATGGTCCTAGTTCATATCAAATTGACTAATGCAACACATACATGATGCAATTAGAGTAGGCTCGACTAACCTAAACATGGCATGTGAAATGAAATTAATTGATGCACGTATTCAATTTGGAATTGAAGTACAAATGCAGTTAGCATGACGTACCGAGCCCGGTGCGTGTGAGACAAATGTATGGATGCACGCATGCATAGCATAAGGTATGCTAATTTTAAACATGCCCTAATCTACCTTCATAAGCAGGTAAATAAAAGGGAAGAAAGAAGTGGGGATTGGAAGACATGCACACACACGCACCCACACTTATTACAGATTCGCCCTCACCCGGAGGGACCAAATAAATATTACAGATAATTAACCTACAAGCTAATTAAATATTACAGGCCATCTAATTAGCTAGGCAAATTAACTAATCTAGGGAAAACAGATAAACCGCCTCGGGAAGAGAGCCCAATGCAAAGCATGCTCGGTCCTGCTCGGAAGTACACTGCCATGCATAGGCCGCCTCTGTTTTCCCTGCTCTGCCTCTTTGAAGACTGCCAAAGTCTCGGAATTGCTTCCCTGGACATTGGGAGACACCACCGGCTGAGTAGAATGGCCACCGGCAGTAGTGTGTAATCACCAGCTGTTGGTGAAGCTATCGGCTACCAATGGGTTGCCGGTCGGCACTGAACACTGCCGGTCGGCAGAAAGTTCCTGCAGAATCTGCAATTGACAGCAACAGAGGGCAAGGCAGAGCATGGTAATGCAATTCAAGCAATGTGTGCACCAATCACACCTCTTATCATGTTTATGACTCAAAGGGCCATGATCTTTGGTTCTTGGACCATCAATCGTGCATTTCCATGCGTGATGGCCCAAGGGACCGAGTGTGCACTTCGATTTCAAATGTAATGCACGCAAACACATAAGGGCCCAATCCCTATCACTAAATCAAGGGATAAGGCATGCATGTTCAATGCAACCTAAGCATGTTAACTATCATGCAACATGGTATAAAAGGGAGCATGCAAACATGCAATGCACATTAGGTACACAACCTAAGCAACAAGACAAACAAGTATGCCACTACTATGCAAACTACTTAGAGCATGCGAGATGTAATCTAATCATGCAATATGCTAGTAATTTGACCAAGGGAATGCATGCCAAATGCAAATAATTTCAAGCATGAAACACATGCAACCAAAGCATGCAAACATGAGATAATGTAATAGCATGTGAATGGCATACAAGGGATGGACTTACACTAATTGGACGGCTCTAAGTTAGGTCCAAAACAGTGGCCAAAGCTTAAGAAGATGGGACCAAAGACACATACACACATGCACATGTTAAGGCCTAAACACTTAAGCATCAAAGGGCATCTTTTAAGCGCACTTAAAAGGGAATAATCATGGACATGGGGCATGCATTAAGCTCTAAAAATCATGCAAGAACATGGTGCCAAACCAAGCAAACAAGATAGGCTAAGCACGCAACAAATGGCCCAAGCATTCAAGGCAAGCTAAGGGAGTGTTGAACTACACTTGATATGACCACACATGGCAAGACTTAAATGACCAAAAACAGAGTTTTAGCACATAAAACAAAGCCCAAAAGACCGCTTAGATGGCATCCAAATAGCTTGAATTCAAAAGCATACACAAATGCACTTTCAAGGAGCCTACCACACAAGCTCATAAGGCATCAAAAAGGCATCCAAGGAAAGCATACAAGCATGCTAAGGGGACTGAAATGATGCTAGAAATGGTGCCAAACCATTAAAATAAAGCAAGTAATGCATGCTACACACTCACACACTCTAGGCCAACAAGCCAAAATGCAAAGGGGCTATACTAAACATGTCATGGTCGGCCAAAATGACTATGGATAGACCTCAAACATGGCGAAATAAACAGAAAAGATTCACAAAGCCAAGCCTAAAACATGCTAGAACAATGGTTTACAACCGAAGGCATGTTAAGGCCTAAACATGGCATTACAAGGTAGCTATGCTAAGCATGCATGGTGTACCAAAACCAACATACAACAATGCTATTTCATGGAAAAATAAGCATAAATAACAGCCAAGGCATGGTCAACATGAGGCTTAGCTAGGTGCTCATTAAGGAGGCAAAAATGGCCTTTTTCAAGGACAACAAGGAGAGGGGGTGACCCTCTCTTTCTTGGGACTTCAAGGCACCATCCTTACCACTGAAATCCCTCAAGATTTCAGTGGCAAGGAGGCCCAAACACCAAAGTCCCGGAGCTCACTCAAAATGGCACAAAAATGGAGCCCCTCAAGGCTTAAGAGGGGTCAAACACCTCCAAACCACAAAACACTCTAAACAAACTATTTAGAGGCCCAAAAACAGAACTTTTTTATATTATACACTAAGCTCAAAAACAGTTCTAAGATAGGCAAAAATAGTATGCAAGAATGGGATAAAAAGGAGTAAGATTGTTACCTTTGAAGACCCTCTTCACAAATGAAGCTCCAGCAGCTTCTTTGAGCTCAAAACAGCCCCCAAGCTTCAAGAACAAACCTCTGGCCCTTCAAGAACCAAGAAAAGGTGTAACACTATGTGTTTGTGTGCAATAATAAGACACAAACACACTTATACACACACAAAGGCAAAAAGAGAGAGAGGTATAGAGATAGAATATATATCAATCCTAACCCTAGAACTCAAACCCTAAAATGGCTGTCTAAAATGTCTAACCCTAAAGCCAAGAGAGGAGGGCTCCTCTTATAGAGCTTTTTGTCTTGTAAAGCTTACAAGACAAGCTTCTAAAGAGAGAGATCCCTCCATACACGTGTATGGAGGGGAGCCAAATGCAAGACAACTGTGTCAAAATATCTGCAAAAGCAGATGCACAGTAGTCGGCCGGCCAAAGATGCAATTGACCAAAAAAAGATAGCCGACTGGCCATCTATAGTGCCGGCCGGCCAAATATTTGGCCGGTGGCCACAAAACACAGCCGATGGCCTCAAGCCACGGCCGGTGATCGGTGGGGATGGTCTACAAGCCCTACCCTGCCTCTCAAAGGCAAAACACAAGTGTTTGGTGTCAAACCAAGCACAAAACAGTCGAGTCAAGAGGTCCTGCGACGAGGCGCGCTGCCAAGGCTTCCGGGAACTCAAGACGAACACAAACATGGATAATCACCGAGTGTTCAACTGGTGACGTCCAAGTCTTGAGGACGGTAAAAAATGGGGTGTCTACAGTTGTCCCTCTTTGACAGAACTCAAAGTCATAACAATGACGGGAGTGAATGTTAAAGCCCAGAGACGACCCATTTTTGACAAGGCCGAAGACTTAGACAAACATGCAAGACAAACAAGGTATGCGCCCGAAGGCAGGGGCAAAATGCAAGACAATGCACAGAGCCGGACATAACTTATGATCATGCAAAGAAAGCTATAATGAAGCATACATGCGACAATTTTAAGCTAGCATACACCAAACTACACTATAATGCAGAAAGGATGTAAGAGAATTATGTAATTCTCGATACGTCTTACTCGGAGGATACAATACCTGTGCGGTCTGGTTGTACCAACCTCAAATGAACCGTACATACAATATCGTACCTGCAAAGAAAACAAACTTAACAGGTACAATATCGTTAGCAACATGCATGACAACGCAAAAATGGATGCGAGATGATATGCTATATATACAAAACTATGTATAAACAATGCAAATGAAAATGCAATGCAATTAAAACAATGCAAACTATATGCAAAGCAATTGAATCATGATCCAATCATGAGCGGTTCAAAACCACACCTATGTCAAATAGATTGATGGAGGTAACAAGTCCGTCTACCATAGAACGGTCAACTGAACTATAAGTAATGTAGACGGACGCAAGCACAAGTATTTGGGTGGGGATGACATAAGTAGGGAAACGACCTGCTGGGGAAAGGACTACGATCCTAATGTCGGATGCAAAAATTACACTACAATGTAATATATAATGAAAATGCTGGGGAAATGGCAATGGATATGGCACGCGGGCCAAACCAAATCTTGCCTAGGAAAGGCATGTACACATACAAGCCGTGTCTAACATAGAACGGTCTACTGAATTATGTTTCGACGTGAAAAGTATGGGCACATACCAGACCAAGCTCAACATGGAAAGGCGCAAGCCATAGGCGGAGGTGATGCAATGAATGCATGCAAGCTACAATGCAATATCTACAAATATGCAATGGAATGGAAATGCAATATGATGGATATGGCCTGCGGGCCAAGCCCAATCTTGCCTAGGAAAGACATGTACACATACAAGCCGTGTCTAACATAGAACGGTCTACTGAACTATGTTTCGACGTGAAAAGTATGGACACATACCAGACCAAGCTCAATCATGGAAAGACGCAAGCCATAGATGGAAGGTGATGCAGTGAATGCATGCGAGCTACAATGCAATATCTGTAAATATTACAATGATGCAATGGATAATGCAACTATTTACGATGGTGCATGACAATGCAACTATTTACGATGGTGCATGACAATGCATGTTTTTTTTCATTTTTTTTTTTCCGTTTTTGAGATGCAAATGCATGATGATGCATGATTTTGAAGTGCGCGACAATGCGCGGCTTTTGAGATGCACGACAATGCAAACGAACTGTGCACATTAATGCACCAAAGGTCTTGCACCTTCCAAGGATTTAAGGTCTCCTAGACCGTGTATATTCTCGATATGTCTCACTCGGAGTATACCATACCTGTGCGGCTCGTCTGGTTGCACCAACCTCAAATGAACCGTACATACAATATCGTGCCTGCAAAGAAAACAAACTTAACAGGTACAATGTGATTAACAACATGCATATTAATGTGCTTGAAAATGCGTGACAACGCAAAGCAAGTGGGAAGCATAACAATGCTGTGAAGGCATAGTCATGTAAGTGGAGCATGCGGTCTACGCAGGCAACGAAGCTAATCATAAGCATGCGGTCTACGCAAGTAATGAAATTGAACATAAGCATGCGGTCTATGCAAGCAGAACGTGCGGTCTACGCAAGTAATGGAATTAATCACAACCATGCGGTCTACGCAAGCAAAACATGCGGTCTACGCAAGCAAAACATGCGGTCTACGCAAGCAAAACATGCGATCTACGCGAGTAACGTGATTAATTATAAACATGCGGTCTACGCAAGTAATGGAATTAAATAAACATGCGTTCTACGCAAGCAAAACATGCGGTCTACGCAAATAATGAATTTGGATGCAAACATGCGGTCTACGCAAGCAAATCATGCGGTCTACGCAAGTAATGAAATTGAACAAACATGCGGTCTACACAAGCAAAACATGCGGTCTACGCAAGTAATGAAATTGAACAAACATGCGGTCTACGCAAGCAAAATATGCGGTCTACGCAAGCAATGAAATTGAACAAACATACGGTCTACGCAAGCAAAACATGCAGTCTACGCAAGTAATGAAATTGAATAAACATGCGGTCTACGCAAGCAAAACATGCGGTCTACGCAAGTAATGAATTGATTGAATGCATGCAAAATGCAATGAGATGCGCAAAACCACGCGATGCGTTTCAGACAACGCGAGCGCGCAAGACAGTGCGATTGATATGCGATACGCATAGGGCAACTTTTGAGTTTTGTAAAAGCCAAAAGGATATGAAAAGGATACACCTCGCACGAATTCGAGTGCCACGCACAGAAGACACGACCCGAGGTCACAACGGAGGCCGGTTGAGTGTCGGAGATGCACTTTCTTGTACTTCTTTGAGCTATGAAAACCCAAAACTACAGATCTGACCCAAATAAGGATGCAGGAGGCTCACCGGCCAGAAGAGGAGGCCACCGGCTGTCCATCGGCCATCAATACCTTCCACCGGCCAAATATTTGGCCGACCGGCCAAAAATGTAGCCGACCGGCCAAATATGCCTGAATGGGGTAGATTCGACTTTTCACCTCGAGTCTTTTAAAATAGGGTTCCAAACCCTATTTTACACATCCTCCTTAGCCAAAAATCCCTTCCCTCTCTCTCTAGAGCATTCTCCTCCTTTGATTCTCCCATTTTCGTGCGTTCTAGCCCCCGTTTCGTCGTTCGATTTGCGTATATCTTCGCGTTTCGAACATTTTCATCCGAACATTTCTTCATTTCAATGCTCCCTTTGCCACTTCCACCTTTTGGGGCTTATTCCCCTCGAGTTTCTCTCGACTTGAGTGCCTTTTTCACTTCCCGGCTTCTCGGGCCACTTTTCACCCTCTCGGGTTGACTTTTTGGTTGACTTTTCATATTTTTGCCCGGTTTTCCCTTTTCTGGCTATTTTCTCACCATTTTTGACATGGCCGACGATATTCCACAGGGCGGGACTCCCCCGGATCACGAGATGCATCCCGGGGTAGAGCTCCTCCCGTTGAGCGTCCGTCCGTTCGACCCGGCGACCTACCGGTCGGCGATTCATGTGCTACCTCCTGACGGACTTCGCCAGTTTCGGAGTTTCGACAGAGCGATGCCACCAGAGCTCCTCCTGCGTGAGCCTACATCTCACTTATCCTTCGGCGCTTCCGAGGTAACATTCCTTTCTCTGTTTTACTTTCCGCAATGTAGAATATAAAAACTGTCATAGCTGATTACATTCTTTAACTGCTTGACTCAGATACACTAACACACTGTGCACTGTAGTTGATCGCAACCATACTGGCAACTGATATCTGTTTGAGGCTGACATGTGCATACACACTGCGTTGGCCCTGAATCACTCAAACGCACCAACACAGTATACACCGCACACACTGTAGTTTATTGCAATCACACCGATACCCGATATCTGTTTGAATCTAAAAAACTTGCACGCATGCTATATTTGTACTGAACCACGCAAACATGCTAACACATCACACGTTGTAGTTCACTATAAGCACACCAGCACCCGGGATTTGTTTGAATCTGAAAAACTTGCACGCATGCTATATTGGTACTGAATTTTGAATGCCCTTCAAAACTAGTATATTCAGTATTGCCTCGCAATTATTTGTTTGAAAACTGGGAGATTCCCATACCGTCCGCGGGTATGGGAACATTGCCGCTCGGGACTGGTATGTTGAGCTTCCCGGCGCGGTTCGCCACATTGTGGACCAGGCGGGCTTCGGCGTTTTCTGCAGGGGATTATCCAGACTCACTGCGAGCAGGCCTCTCCTCGCTGCTCTAGCGGAGAGGTGGTGGGACACCACCGACTCGTTCCATCTATCTGCGACGGGAGACATGACGATGACTCCCTATGATTTCTCGATGCTCACAGGCATCGAGGTAGGGGGTGGTCCGATCCCCTTCGACACTGATATGGACGAGTGGACTGCCGCTCAGATCCATCTGCTTGGCGAGGTGCCACCTCTCGCCCGTCCAGGCTTTGTTTGTTATTTCTGGTTCGAGGTGCAGTTCAGGGTCCAGCCCGCATTGGTGGAGGAGGCTCTGATGACTCCGGAGGCCGTGGAGAGATATGCGCGCGACTTTCTCATGTTCTTGTTGGGGACGACCATTTTCGGCGATCGGGCGAACACCATGCCCCTCTGCCTGCTTAGTGCACTGGTGGACGTCAGGCAGATCTTGCACTATGATTGGGGTGGCGCCGCTCTGGCCACACTCTACGGGTACATGAGCTCGGCTTCCCGTGGCAGCGGACAGTTGCTCGAGGGCTACTGGCGTGCTTGGGAGGTACGTTTCTTTCCCGCTTTTCATTTCTGCTTTTCTATCTTCTGTACTCTGTACTGTATTCTGTGTTGCACACACTATAGTCTGCTTTTCACTAACTGTATACTGCACACTCGGCACACACAAACACTCTGCTTTACATTGACTGTACACTGCTCACACTGTACACTGTACACAATACACTGCACAACACATGGCACAACATGTGGCCCTGTTATTCCTGTTTTATTTTGCATTCCTCTCTTATCTGATAATCATATTGATGTTTTCTCTGCAGTTATGGGTCTATGCCTACTTTCCCAGGCTTGCACCTGTGCCGGACACGGAGACCCCTCTCGTCGTCCCGTTCTTGCGATGCTTCGACGGGAGATGCGTGTGGAGGCCACGAGAGACATTTAGCTTCTTTCGCCGCTACTTCGACACTATCACCCCTGCCGAGGTATGTTTTATTTCAGAATTTATCTAAGCTTTGCTTTTCACTGCATATTTCAATAACGATAGATAACAAACTGTATGTCACTTTCAGATCACTTGGCAGCCTTAGGCTCCGTTGCTGGCGACGATTCGGGACCGATTTGCTGGTGCTGAGGAGACCTCGCGTTTCCGGATCTTACTGGAGGGCCCGGTCTGTCGGGCTTGGTACCTGGGTGAGCGTTTCCTACGCCAGACCCTAGGGTTACCTGAGCAGATAGTCCCGGTTCATCCTCCTGAGGACATGAGGGAGACCGAGAGACTCACTATCGAGCAGATGGCCGATTATACTATCGGCTGGGAGGCGACCCGCTTCAGAGGCGTCGGCGACTATAGAGAGTACGTGCGGACGTACATTATGCGATCTCTGAGTGGTGGTCGTCGAGCTGAGGGAGCCAGGCCCGTGGCGCCAGCAACTAGGGCAGGAGCGGGAGCTGGAGCAGGAGCTTCGAGGAGGGCTCGAGTCCGCGGCGGGGGCGGAGCTCAGGGAGGACGGGGGATCGGTTGGCCTGCTCTGCCCACTTTACTGACATACAGAGGGCAGAATGGGGTGACCTACCAGATCCCCTTTGCTCCTCTCCTGGCTGGTCATGAGTTAGCCGGCATCCCCGACTTGCCTCCGGTATGTATTATTTCATTTTGCATCTTGCATTGGCATTTCATTTCAGTTTATTTGATATTTCGCGGAATACTGATATATCTTGTACTTTTGCAGTTGTCCTCCGAGTACACCCGACAGTCCGTGGAGTTGAATGCCTCCATGATGGGGATGCTACAGTGGACCTTCGACCTCCTGGCCCTCTACAGCATTTCGGTATGTTCTTCTGACCACTGTCTCAAACCATTCATACACTGCTTCACATAATCTGATGCACGACACAACACCTGATACACTGATCTCACAGCATCTGATACACTGCATTTATACACTGCACTCTGCACTGATAAACTGCCCATGGCATTCACACACTGTACTCATACACTGCATTCTGCACTGATAAACTGTCCACAGTATTCACACACTGTACTCATACACTGCATTCTGCACTGATAAACTGTCCACAGTATTCACACATTGTACTCATACACTGCATTCTGCACTGATAAACTGTCCACAGTATACTGATGCATTTGCTTTTCATGTACTTTTTCAGCCTCCCTTCCAGATTCCCGTTGTAGGAGGTGCTCCAGCTGGACCTTCCATCCCCGCCCGAGGGAGAGATGAGGAGGGCAGAGTATTCCCCCACACCAAGGCGGGGCGCGCTCATGTCGGGAGTAGTTCGCGAGCTCCAGTCCCTGATGATGATGACGAGGAGTCGGAGGCGGAGGCAGAGTCGGAGGCTGAGTCATCGGAGGAGGAGACCGGAGGCGGCACTGGCTCGGGTTCTAATGACGATACTGATGATGCTCCTGAACCTTCGTCCAGGAAGAGGACTAGGACAGACCGATAGCCCTCGGAGCCGCTTGACATGGATACAGATTTTTGTTGTTTTTCTTCTTTCTTGTACTTTTCCCTTTTTGTTGGTAGTTAGGATATTTTGTACTGCCGCAGACAGATTTTTGTTTCCAAAACTTGTGTATTTGAAAAGATGATGAAATGAAACAGGCTTTTTGTCTGAAAAAGTGTTTACATCCGTATATCTTTACATTTCATATTTTGCATTGCATCACACCATATTACATCTCAATGTAAATGAAATTGATTGGTTGTCTGAAAATTGAACACTTGCACTGTAATAATCAGATAACTAAACAGCCAACAACAAAATAACCCAAGCAACCCACTGCCTGATTCTGGACACACAGCCCTTACTCTACTGGGGATTAATCTGCATACAGCCCGTAACACAGCATTTGGTTCATTTTGCACACAGCAAAACTTGAACAAACAGCCCAATCTGACAAGACGGACTACGGAGGTGAAACCAGCTGGAGTTGAAGTACGCTCAGATGCCCCAATTTTTTGTTCTTTTGCTTCGCACAGATGTAGGGAATGGCACAGCACTCTGAGCATAAACGATTTTTGAAATTAAATAAGGTTTTTCAATCAGGGTATCGAGCCTACAACTGAACACAGCGGGGAGGACTCAGACAAAAGGGTACACGACCTAAACACAACGAGACACGCTCGGAAGAGACCTAAAACAAAGGTTGAGGTAAACAAAACAAAAGACACGACATACAGACGCGTTAACGAAGACCGGGGACCTCAGATCACGAGGAGCCAGTTTCTCTGGGTATTGTTTCCCACCCTTTTCTCATTTGTGATTCTCACATCACTCTGGCACTCAAGCTCGGTTTTTCTCTCAAAACCCTTTGGCTCGCTTTTTCTCTCAACTTACACCTCTCTATTCTTTATTCTCTCATTTTTCGTCCCTCCCCAAGGTGATTAATGAATGAATAGGCAGTTGCGGGTTCATGCCCGATGCCGTTAGCTCACAGCTATTTCTTCTGGTGGGTTGAGTGCCCTCCTGGCAAGTATGTTGACGACGGGGGAAAGACAGAACGTCTGACTCAACTGTGCCCCTAGTTCATCATTTTGACCATTTTTTGTTTTGGTTCTACTAAAACAGTGTTGATCAAGATGAGAGTCGGATTAGAGTACTTGTTCGATTTTTGATTTGAAAACCATGCAAGTCAGGCTGTAAGCACTGAAAATTTTCCTTTTTGGGTCCAAGAAAATGGTCCAGTTTTGGAAAATGGAATAGTTTTCGAGAAAATAGTCAACCTTAGTAAAAATTTTCAAAAACTATTTTACAAACAGTCAATGCTCAACGAGCATGGAACTTACTCTTTGAGATGCGCAACCTCGAATCGGAGGCGATGGAAAATTGCCCCTGGCTTGAAAGACGCTGCACGGCAACGGAAAGTTGCCCTTGGTTTGAACGGCGACTCATGGCAACGGAAAGTTGCCCCTTGTCTGGATGATGCCGTAGCATATTGTAAACAGTCCTTACTAGTGATGATCCCGACTGAACTTTCACGGATACAGAGAAGACGAAGATGGTCAAAACCAATATATGGACACAGTCACTTTGAAGGTGTTGGCGACTGGACTTTGGGATGAAATCGAAACCATTGTATGGACCAAGACGCTATGAAAGCGTTGAGGGTTGGACTTCAGGATGAAGTTGCCTACGTATCCCAAACATGGGAATCAAGCCTTACGTAGTTCCGGTTAAGGTACACTCGGGTATTTTAACCTTCACTTTTCAGGCTCTAAGTTTTGCCAAGGTGCCCGATGCGGGTTTTTGACCTTCCGAGCTTCTTTTCATTTTCTTCTTTTTTTTTGCATCTTTTCATTCTTTTTTTTTTCTTTCTTTTTTTTTGCTTTTGCATTATTTTTTTGCTTTTTTGTATTTTTCTCTTGCTCTAACTTTTGCCTGGGTCGCCCTTCCGGGTTTTCGGCCCAGCGAGCCTCTCAAAGGGTAAAAGTGTAACAAGCCCATGCCAAATGGTTTTTGAAGTTGAAGCCTCTCTGTATCTAGGAGAACGGTTGTTGCAATGATTTGCAGAAGAATCCGTCATGGTTGCTTCACGAGCTTCTTCTGGTGAGATCTAATCTTTTTGATTCGGCTTTGGTGCCTCTTGCTCGAGGGCTGCTTCAAAACTGGCCACACGGGCCTCCTTCGACAGTTGAGCGTTGAATGTTCCAAATGAGTTCGAGGTTCAAAACAAACAGGTCGAATCTTGAGGTTGAGAGCGATCCTAGGCTGCACAATCTCAAGAGCGGTTCCACACAGGTCTTCACAGGGTCGCGTAAAATATTTGTTTTTGAAAGTTTTTAAGAAAGCGACAAATCGCTCGTGCTGAAGATAGTGTGGAACCAATCTGGATCAAGCCAGGGTCCTTCCTAGTACTCACGCTGACAAGCATGATTTCATTCATTAAGGGCTTAGCATGCTTCTCTTTCTCTCAATTGATCAAATTTTTGCAAAACTGGAGGAATTCCTTCCTCTTTGTTTTTATCACCGCAGTGTTCAAAAAGGGGTTTTTGAAAAATTTAGGCTAATGCAATGAGTTTGGCGCGCAGGAGAGCAGGCGAGATGTACTGTTAGCCCATTCAAATCCTCTGGCACAACTAACTTACACTGAAAGCAAGCATGAAAATGAGATAGCCACAGCTGTTTCAATCAGATTTGTTGGTATAACTGGCCCCTCGGCAGAAGCAGTCTCAAAAACAAAAACGGGTAATTACAAGACAAAACGGTGTTCGAGGCAACAACCCCAGAATCACTTGGTATTCTATACAAAGGGGACTGACTCGTTACAACAAGACAGACCCTTAAGCAAAAAGACTGACTCAAGACAAAGAGACAGACTCAAAATAGAAGACTGACTCGATACCCAAGCCAGAATTTACAAAGCTAGCGTTCACAGATGCTCAAAAATGCGTGCCAGACGCCACACCCAAAATATACCAAATGCCGCCCGCAGGTGGTTCACTTTCTGATTACATACTTACAGTATTTGTGTCCTCAAAATCCAATAACTGGGTGGTAACGGACTTGGCTGAGGTGGACGGGAGGATAACCTCGTTGTCAATCAAATCTTGCACCTCATGACGGAGGCGGAAACAATTGTCGGTAGCATGGCCTGTCTGTTGGTGGTACGCGCAGTACTAAGCAGCATCATGCGTAGCAGGGAGATTCTTCGGGAGAGGCCGAGGCTCCAAGGGTTTAAGGTGTCCCCTCTCGGCAAGGATCTGAAGTGCCTTAGACAGAGGCATGTAGAGAGCATGAAAGATCCTGCGCCCTCGGGGCAGGTACTTTGAAGTCTGAGCATTCTTACTAGACGCACTAGCAAAAGGGTCGGCAGGCACTGCCTTGGTTTTCTGATCTTTCCCAGGTGCAGGGTTGGGAATAGGAGGAACTGTTTTGGCATGACGGGGCCTATCCCGATTTTCTGATTGACTTGAACTACCCTCAGGTGGAGTGGGGAAAACATCCTCCACAATTTTTGCCACAACTGCGGATATCTATTGCTTGTTCATCCTCCCGACTTTCAAAGCCTCGACTGCCCGTAGCAGTTGTTCAATGGGACCAGCGTCTGCCTTCATTTTGTTCTTGCCTCTGGCCTCAACCTGGTCAAGGGTTTGGGTTGCTACTTCAGAGCGAAGCCCGGTTGTTGCTGACATGTCGTGGCTGTAGCTGGAAGCCACCTTTGGCTGGCTGAGCTCTATCACAATCCGCCCCAGTAGCGGGGGCTCCTGTGGTATGAAATTCCCGGCATACGGTGCCGCTGGCGGTGAAGCCGACATTCCGTAAACCAGATCGGCCACGGATCTCTAGAGGTCACCAATCATTCCCATCAGTTCGAATGTTGTGGGCTCGCGAGCCTGATACAACTGGGGGGTCCAGACCGGGTGCACGACAGGCGACTTGGGCGGATGTGGTGCATCAACATTGGTTTCATCTCGCAGGGTGATCCCTTGATCTAGTGTAGCTGTCATAACCACAATCTCTTCTGAATTCTACGTCGTCATAAGTCCTGCCTCAATCAAAGGGGAACACTAGCTATTCTGTACTAATTCTCTGGATACTCTGAACTGAAAGGAAAAACAAACAGCATTTCAGCCCAAACAGATCAACCACAGGTGTAGCCAAACAACTGCACTCTATTGCTGATCACTGTTCCCCAAAATCACTGTTCCCAAAACTGAACCTGATACCCGTAGATAACTGATTCTCATAAACTGATACTGATGCCCTCAGGTCTAATACTCAATCTTGCAAACTGATATGTACGTTCCCTGTAGAGATACACTCTAAAGCACATAGCAGACAAGTGAGAGCAAAAACACCCCTATGTTGGGGTAGGGTTTCCCTATCCTATTTTGTCAGGAGCTAGGGTTTCACTACGCACGCAGTGGTTTCAAAATACTTAGCATCGGGTAAGCAACCTGTCCTAGTTTGGAATGGTCACTATGGATTCCGAATATGCACTAGGTCGAATGGTCAAAAAGGGTGCCCCAGTAAAACCAGGGTTTCTGTTTCCATACTGTCAGAGCCCATAACTGGTCAGCCTTATGGTCATGCCTTGATAAGACAAGCCTCCGGCAAACCGTTCAGGAATGGCAGATGGCAAACACGGTGTCCTAGGCGCACCAATGCACATGCAATGCAAAGAAACACATAAATGAAATCAAAACAGGATATCACGAGTTCGAGTCAAGCTCTCCAAATCCCCAGCAGAGTCGCCAGAAACTGTAGACGTCCTCGAACGCGTGGGGCCCTCGCTATAGTTCGGACTCGATTATTTGTGTCACGGTTCTTAATCTGAACCAAAGAGTCCAAATCCGGCAAATCGTTTTGAGAAACAGATTTTTGAAAAGAAGTGCCAAACATGGACTGCTTTGCCAGATACAGAGTCGCCACCTAAATATTTTAAAATGGGAGAATTTAGGAAACCCTGACTCGGTGCCAAAGGCCACGTGTCCGTCATCACCAAAGTTGCCTCGGCTCGGGAGCTTGGGTACGATTGGGGAAGGTCAGCTATGAGCACCCTCTCTCGCCCGATCCGAAGATCGGCGTCTACTAACCATGATATCCGTTTTTGAAAACGCTATGTGTTCTTATTCCAGTTATTTAGCCTAAAATTACTATGTTATGCGCACAGCAAACAAGTATAGACTAGATCGCCTAATTTGGAAATAAACATTGCATATCCGTTTGTCTTGAAAAGTACTTTGGAATTTGCTACTCGCAAGTGGGCTAAAATACGGATTTCAACGAGTTTTTCCAACTCAGACAATCCAACCTTCACCCACAGGCATTCAAACATTTTATCACATAAGCATCTAGCCACATAGTAAGCATGCCGTCATGATAGCATTCACACGCATGCGGTATGCTAAAGCATGAAAATACTTACATCGTACTCCGTGCCAAAACAATAAACTAGTTAGCCAGCATACATGGTCCTAGTTCATATCAAATTAACTGATGCAACACATACATGATGCAATTAGAGTAGGCTCGGCTAACCTAAACATGGCATGTGAAATGCAATCAATTGATGCACGTATTCAATTTGGAATTGAAGTACAAATGCAGTTAGCATGATGTACCGAGCCCGGTGCGTGTGAGACAAATGTATGGATGCACGCATGCATAGCATAAGGTATGCTAATTTTAAACATGCCCTAATCTACCTTCATAAGCAGGTAAATAAAAGGGAAGAAAGAAGTGGGGATTGGAAGACATGCACACACACGCACCCACACTTATTACAGATTCGCCCTCGCCCAGAGGGACCAAATAAATATTACAGATAATTAACCTACAAGCTAATTAAATATTACAGGCCATCTAATTAGCTAGGCAAATTAACTAATCTAGGGAAAACAGATAAACTGCCTCGGGAAGAAAGCCCAATGCAAAGCATGCTCGGTCCTGCTCGGAAGTACACTGTCATGCATAGGCCGCCTCTGTTTTCCCTGCTCTGCCTCTTTGAAGACTGCCAAAGTCTCGGAATTACTTCCCTAGACATTGGGAGACACCACCGGCTGAGTAGAATGGCCACCGGCAGTAGTGTGTAATCACCGGCTGTTGGTGAAGCTATCGGCTACCAATGGGTTGCCGGTCGGCACTGAACACTGCCGGTCGGCAGAAAGTTCCTGCAGAATCTGCAATTGACAGCAACAGAGGGCAAGGCAGAGCATGGCAATGCAATTCAAGCAATGTGTGCACCAATCACACCCCTTATCATGTTTATGACTCAAAGGGCCATGATCTTTGGTTCTTGGACCATCAATCGCGCATTTCCATGCGTGATGGCCCAAGGGACCGAGTGTGCACTTCGATTTCAAATGTAATGCACACAAACACATAAGGGCCCAATCCCTATCACTAAATCAAGGGACAAGGCATGCATGTTCAATGCAACCTAAGCAGGTTAACTATCATGCAACATGGTATAAAAGGGAGCATGCAAACATGCAATGCACATTAGGTACACAACCTAAGCAACAAGACAAACAAGCATGCCACAACTATGCAAACTACTTAGAGCATGCGAGATGTAATCTAATCATGCAACATGCTAGTAATTTGACCAAGGGAATGCATGCCAAACGCAAATGATTTCAAGCATGCAACACATGCAACCAAAGCATGCAAACATGAGATAATGTAATAGCATTTGAATGGCATACAAGGGATGGACTTACACTAATTGGACGGCTCTAAGTTAGGTCCAAAACAGTGGCCAAAGCTTAAGAAGATGGGACCAAAGACACATACACACATGCACATGTTAAGGCCTAAACACTTAAGCATCAAAGGGCATCTTTTAAGCGCACTTAAAAGGGAATAATCATGGACATGGGGCATGCATTAAGCTCTAAAAATCATGCAAGAACATGGTGCCAAACCAAGCAAACAAGATAGGCTAAGCACGCAACAAATGGCCCAAGCATTCAAGGCAAGCTAAGGGAGTATTGAACTACACTTGATATGACCACACATGGCAAGACTTAAATGATCAAAAACAGAGTTTTAGCACATAAAACAAAGCCCAAAAGACCGCTTAGATGGCATCTAAATGGCTTGAATTCAAAAGCATACACAAATGCACTTTCAAGGAGCCTACCACACAAGCTCATAAGGCATCAAAGAGGCATCCAAGGCAAGCATACAAGCATGCTAAGGGGACTGAAATGATGATATAAATGGTGCCAAACCATTAAAATAAAGCAAGTAATGCATGCTACACACTCACACACTCTAGGCCAACAAGCCAAAATGCAAAGGGGCTATACTAAACATGTCATGGCTGGCCAAAATGACTAAGGACAGACCTCAAACATGGCGAAATAAACACAAAAGCTTCACAAAGCCAAGCCTAAAACATGCTAGAACAATGGTTTACAACCTAAGGCATGTTAAGGCCTAAACATGGCATTACAAGGTAGGTATGCTAAGCATGCATGGTGTACCAAAACCAACATACAACAATGCTATTTCATGGAAAAATAAGCATAAATAACAGCCAAGGCATGGTCAACATGAGGCTTAGCTAGGTGCTCATTAAGGAGGCAAAAATGGCCCTTTTCAAGGACAACAAGGAGATGGGGTGACCCTCTCCTTCTTGGGATTTCAAGGCACCATCCTTACCACTGAAATCCCTCAAGATTTCAGTGGCGAGGAGGCCCAAACACCAAAGTCCCGGAGCTCACTCAAAATGGCACAAAAATAGAGCCCCTCAAGGCTTAAGAGGGGTCAAACACCTCCAAACCACAAAACACTCTAAACAAACTATTTAGAGGGCCCAAAAACAGAACTTTTTTATATTATACACTAAGCTCAAAAATAGTTCTAAGATAGGCAAAAATAGTATGCAAGAATGGGGTAAAAAGGAGTAAGATTGTTACCTTTGAAGACCCTCTTCACAAATGAAGCTCCAGCAGCTTCTTTGAGCTCAAAACAGCCCCCAAGCTTCAAGAACAAACCTCTGGCCCTTCAAGAACCAAGAAAAGGTGTAACACTATGTGTTTGTGTGCAATAGTAAGACACAAACACACTTATACACACACAAAGGCAAAAAGAGAGAGAGGTATAGAGATAGAATATATATCAATCCTAACCCTAGAACTCAAACCCTAAAATGGCTGTCTAAAATGTCTAACCCTAAAGCCAAGAGAGGAGGGCTCCTCTTATAGAGCTTTTTGTCTTGTAAAGCTTACAAGACAAGCTTCTAAAGAGAGAGATCCCTCCATACACGTGTATGGAGGGGAGCCAAATGCAAGACAGTTGTGTCAAAATATCTGCAAAAGCAGATGCACAGTAGTCGGCCGGCCAAAGATGCAATTGACCAAAAAAAGATAGCCGACCGGCCATCTATAGTGCCGGCCGGCCAAATATTTGGCCGGTGGCCACAAAACACATCCGATGGCCTCAAGCCACGGCTGGTGATGGGTGGGGATGGTCTACAAGCCCTACCCTGCCACTCAAAGGCAAAACTCAAGTGTTTGGTGTCAAACCAAGCACAAAACAGTCGAGTCAAGAGGTCCTGCGACGAGGCGCGCTGCCAAGGCTTCCGGGAACTCAAGACGAACACAAACATGGATAATCACCGAGTGTTCAAATGGTGACGTCCAAGTCTTGAGGACGGTCAAAAATGGGGTGTCTACAATCACCTATATACATAATAGAAGAGTTGGAACCCAGTGAATAATAACAAGGTAAAGAGTTTAATAAATGTTGTCCATAATAGATACAAAAAAACAGAATTCAGTTTATATCAGAAAATGGATTCATATTTTTATTCGGAAATCAGTATTCATAACATAAATGGAATCAGAATCATATTCATAATCAGAATTTACAATTAATCGTACATGGTACATCTTTTAAAACTAACAGAAACAGTTAACCCATAAAAGAACGGCCATGAAGGCATACAATTGACTCACGTGCGCAGAGATGGTACAATTAGCTCATGAGACATACAGTTGTCCCATAAATGGGATGTATACATAAGGATCCATAACAATTGGCTCATGAGATGTACAATTAGCCCATAATTGGAACGTAACAGAACAGATAACAGATCTCACCTGAAGCTAAGGATGTCACGAATATATTTCATAAATATTGGACAACCATTCATTCATACAGAAAATAATATTTTAGAAAACAGATAAGCTGATATTATTCAGAAAATACTTATAATTGAATATAGCTTTACAAAGTTATTACTCATAGTTGGCTCCAATAGCAGACAGATAGAGCAGATAAAGCACACAAACAAAGCAGATAACCATGTAGCCTATAGCACGTGATCTACACAAACACAGAACGGATTCACATTGGAAACACACGCTCGGAATTCATTTAATTTATTTATTTCTTGTCTGGGTGTGTTTCTAATCTTTATCATCATTACTATGTCTTAATTAGGGCTTAAGAATGCCTAAGATGCAATGAGGATGCCAAAATGTGATTTGAAACACTTAGTCAAATTTTCAAAAATAGGATAGTCCGCTCGAGTGCAACTTTAGTCGCTTGAGCGATCTGCAAAGTCTGCAAAAGTACTGGTTGCATGATTTTTATGCTTGATGGTTGCTCAAGCCCAAGACTGAGTAAACAAGGTCTCCGCTTGAGCTCAACTTCAGTTGCTCGTGTGGTCTGCAAAGTTTGTAAAACTTTTAGGAGCTCTCATTTTACACTCGAGCTTAGACTTCTTCTCTCGAGCGGAGGTACAAATACAAAGGTGGTCACTCAAGCACAGATTCTACAACTCGAGCTAACCCCCAAACTCTATAAAAGTACTAGGAGCACGAATTCTTCGCTCGAATGCAGACTCCACCGCTCGAGCCGAGAGTACAAATTCTGGAATTCCCAAATTTGCTTTCCAAGTTCAAAACTCAATTTCAAAGCTTCAAAACACATTATTTGGCCCAAAACTTAGTAAACCATTGAGAAACTCATAATATATAATGAATTAGAAACCATTTCGCAAAATCAAGCCCAAAAGCTTTGCCAATTGAACAAAACGAAACTTGAAATGTTGAAAACATAACATGCATGTATTTTCTTGAGTTCAAACTTTCCAAATCTTAGTAGAATGAAATGTTTAGTACAAAAAGGAGTTGAACTCTCATAACAAGACCAAAATATGAACACGCAAGTAGGAAAACTTTGAAATCAATTTCCAAATATGTACATGCATGCATGGTTTGATCCCAATTCTACTTCTTTAGTTTAATTCTCAAGTTAATCTACTTAATTTTCTTGAACTCATGCATCACACTCTAATTCCCTTTTGATTTCACTTGTAAATGAGCTTGAGATTACAAAATGTAAGTTGAATTCTTACCTACGATTAAAGTCAAGTGTAAAAACTAATTCAAAGCTCCAAATTGTCTTCAAATCCCACCAATTCTTCATTTCCTCTTCTATGATCTCAATTTCTTCCTTCTCTCTTTCTCTCTCACGTGTAAGAGCTCAAAATGGTGAAGATGAGATAATTCTAAAGTGTTGTATGAGCCTTATATAGGCTAATTAAAGGGACTTAATTAACTCTTGACTTAAGTTAATTAATTTGTATTATTTTACTATAATTATTTCGTTCCGAATAAAATTTCAATTAAACTTACCATAATTTTCTAAAAATCCTAAATAACAAGTAATCGAAGTCAATTTCATATTTTGTGGCCGATAAGGCATTTAATTCGTAGAACAGAACAGAACAGAATTACAAACAGATATTTCTATAATAGACAAATATAAACACAAATATCATATAACACATGTAAGTAACTCGAGATTTCATCTTAATTACTCATTAGGCATTCTTAATCATGCAATATTAGCTAATAACAGATCGGGGTTGTCACACACCATCATTTTACTATCACTACCATCGCTACCGCTACACCACTATCACCATGCCACCACCATTAATGCTACCGCTACCGCTACCACCACCACCACCACCACGCCATCGCCACCGCTACCACCGCCATGCCACTGCCATTATTACCACCACTACCACCACCATCATAATATAAAAATTGAAATATATAATTTGAAAATAATAAATTTTAAACTTAATTTTATACAAATCAAATAAGTTTTTTTTATATTTAATTTTTATCAAACAGCTTTGCAGCATAAAAAATTTCAGTATTCTGTTTTCAATACTTAATTTTTAGTCTTCAATTTTCAATTTTCAACTTTATCAAACACTACCCCAATTAAACCACTTATTTACTTTAAATTTATATTTATTTAATCTAAAATATACATACACACATATATATATCCTATTTATTTAACCTTGGAATATATATATATATATATATATATATAAACACAAAGTAAATGGCCTGGAATTCAACGTTGATTAGAGCTGAGGGATTGCATGATGCAATTATGCATGTAATTGATGAAATAGACACATTGAAAAAGATCACAAATCCCATATACTTTTCAAAAAATCCAAGAACTTCAAGTTATCAACAGTATACATTAAAAGTCAAATCTCAACTTCCACCCAAAATGCAAACCACTAGCTCTGAAGTAAAATTCAGAAAAAAAAGTGAATAATCAAAGATATGTCTTTTTGCGACAGTGAAGGACGGGGACTATAGAATGGACGACGGCAATAATTAGGGAGGGGAGATGAGAGGAGAGGGGTTTGTGATAGGGTTAGGGTTGAAGGTAGATGATGAAGATAAAGGGTAAAATGACTTTTTGCATTTTAATTTCATTTTAATTTCTAAAAAAAATTTGCTCACCCTTAAAATTGACAAGTGTGCTACAGCTATTGTTAATTTGGATAGAAAACTAACTGTTGCAATTTAGTTAAAAAATACAAGGGAATTACTTGCCTATATGTAAACTATAAGGGAGAAAAGTGCCTTGGGTTTTGTATTTATTTATTTATTTTTCTTTTTTAAGCTTATGTAAGTTTTTTTTTTTTTTTTTTATAAAATAAAATTGTAATAACAAAATTTTAAGAAATTTAAAAATTTAAAAATAATTCCAATAAATAGCACCAAACAAGCACTGGTTGTTATTTTATTACATTGTAGTCTAAAAAGCTCATTAAGAAAAATTCCATACCCAAAACATCATTAACATAGACAATTTAAGAATTGACAATGGTCAGAAGTTACAACATTACAAGTGTCACATAATTTAATTAGGAACGTTTACACACAAACTTTTATAAATTTTTAATAAAAGAAATTACCTTTCAGGTAATGGTTATTTATCATTTGTAATTATTTATAAAAAGTATGATGATATGACATTTATTTTAAGTTTTAAAAGGGTTATTTACAAAGAAACTCCCTAAATTATTGAGAAAACTCCATAACTTTTAAAACGTAAAAATAGACTCCATAAACTATTGATATTTTAATCGACAAAGTAAATTGGACGGTACTGTTGGATTCGTGAGACTCATCACAGATCCTATTTTGATAATCCGAACTCTTTAATGTGTAGAGCTCGTCGACTACTTTATCTTATGTAAAAAATCACGTTAATCGAATATCGATATTTACTTAATTAGATCAGATTTTTGTCAACAATTCATTTTGAAAATTATATTTACCGTTGACAGAAATCTGACATGATCAAACAGCTATCGATATCCGATCAATATGTGTTTTTACAGGAATAAAGTAATCGACGAATTCTACACATTGAATTGTTCGAATTAGCGAAACAGAATCTATAATAAATCCTCACGAATCCAACGGCAAACTCTAGTCCAATTACATACAGGAGAGAGCCAAACTCTTTAATGTTAATCATAGGATACGTATCTCATTATTGAAGCCGCCTTTCATTTTGGAGATGATAACACTTGAAAAAAATATTAATAACGTTATATTTACTATCCTCATATATAACGTTTAATGTAACCATTTCATGAAATTTGAGATAAGTGTTGTGATAGCACTCATGCTGTTATAGTATCCGTGCTGTCACATTTTATGAGATTTGTTCTGATCATATTATAAGGTGCATTAAGTATATTTTCAATATAAAAAATAAAATTAATCAGACGAGTATAATCTCATGATCAAGACAATCTGGTTGTTTTGGGATTGTTTTTGATCCTTTAGGTGCAATTTTTAGGGTTGTTTTTGTGTTTTACCTATTTGTTTGCTCTGTATTGGTTATTCACCAACTAGGAGCTTGGAGGTAGTGCTTGCACATGATTTAGTGTGCATCTTGGTGCCAACCTAGTTGGAATCTTGTTGTGTCATTCTGATGCTTGTTGCACTCACCCTCCTCTTTATTAATGTTCTTTTCCATACCATGTATGTTTTTCCGTCAATAAAGTTTTTTTGCTGATTAAAAAAAAAAAAAAAATTCCATTATCAAGCCAAATAATAGCCTTAAAAAATTATCAAAATCATGCGCTACCAGTTTATTTTTTTCTGAACATAAGCATGGTCTTATTATGGGTTACAAATGTCTAATTAACTTAATTTTTTTCATAAATGATCTATTCAATGAACCCTACACTATAAATTGTTTGAATCATTAAAATAAATTTGGGGCATGCTATTATGAGCTCACAACATAGTGCTACGCATCACAAACCCCAAGCCACACATCATGTGTCAATATATTATTAGTGTAATGGATTCCACCACTTATGTTTATTTCTAATAATGTGTTAACACATAAGATAGTACATTAAAGATGGTATAAAAATGTGATAAATGTAACATTACTCAAAAAAAAAAAAAAAAAAAGAAAAGAAAAAGGGTTAATTACACTGATAGTCCCTATAATTTGGAGCTTGTATCACTTTGGTCCATAACTTTTCAATTGTGACACATTTGATTCTGAATTTTGAATCTTATTCCAATTAAGGACAATTGAAAATATCATTAGATTTTTCAAGGGTAAAATAGTCAATTTGATAAAATATAAACTAATTTGACAAAAATAAATGTCAAATTTTTTTTTTATAATTTTTTTAAAATATTTTTGTCCACCAATAATAAAATTATGTAAAATTAATAAAAATTATATGATTAATTTTTGAAAATTAATTTTACATGATCATCACCCAAACACATAATAAAAATTAATTTGGTAAAAAAAAAATAAATGTCTAAAAGATTTATCAATTTTACATAATTTTATTTTTAGTGGGTAGAAATAATTTTTAAAAATTCAAAAATATTTGTTTGACATTTATTTTTGTCAAATTAGTTTATATTTTATCAAATTGACAATTTTACCCTTGAAAAATCTAATGATATCTTCAATTGTCCTTATTTGGAACAAAATTTAAAATTTAGGGTCAAATGTGTCAGAATTGAAAAATTAGGGACCAGAGTGACACAAGTTTCAAACTATAGGGACTATTTTGTGTAATTTGCCAAAAAAATAAAAAATAAAAACCATTTCACTCAGAAAGACAAATAAAGATTCGGTGGAAAAGAAAATCTAGAGGTGGAAAGAGTACAATAAAAATAAATATTTAATGTAGGAATGCAAAAGTTATAAAGCAGCACCGTGATTTGAAGGGCAACTCCAAAAATCAAAATGTTGCTGTCAAATTTATTAGTGTGAAAAAAAGTTATGGACTGATGGGAAGACTATGAGGGTGATTTTAATCTTACTGATGTTATGGATGCCGAAGGGGAATCAAATGTTATCAATGCTGTAGATTGATGGGAGCCTTTGCCTTTAACAAGTGTATTGTTAAAATATGTTTGAAGTTAGTATTTGAACTTATTATATGAACTATTGTACTATTTTAGATTAGTTTGAATTTTGAAATTGAAGTTTGGAAATGCCTGTATAAAGGGCCTGCAGTTATATGTAAAGGGGTACCAATTCTTCAGAGTATATTTTAGTTAAAAAAAGGCAATGGCTTCACTCCCGTTTCAGATTGGCCTGGAAGGTACTGTTGATCTCGTGAGAGTCTCCCATGAGTTCTGTTTCAATAATTCGAATCGTTTAATATGTAGAAATCGTCGAGTACTATATGTTTATAAAAAATCACGTTGATCGGATATCGATAACTATATCATCAGATCAGTTTTTTGTCAACCTTCTTTTTTTTTTACCGTCCATTTTTTTTTATACAAAAATAATTTGATCACATAGTCAACGATATCCGTTCAAAGTGATTTTTCACAGACATATAATACTCGATGAGTTCTACACATTAAACAGTTCAGATTATCGAAACAGAACCCGTAATGAACCTCTATGAACCCAATAGCACCCTTCAATCCAACCTCTAGAGGGAAGTCAGACTCTTAAAAAAATTCTGGACCTCAGACCTTCTTAGAGGGAAAAAAAAAAACTGTCAATTTAACCATTTATAAACACTCATATCCTTGTAAGTTTTCTATGCATTAATATTAATCTTTTCTTTTCTTGGTGTGCGAAGTCTTTATTGCTTTTATATTGAGAGTTGTTACTATACAGTCACCTAGATATCTAAATATAATCGGTATGTTTGGTTTTAGTTTTGAATTTAATTTTTTAAAAATTAAAATTTTATTTTCGTGTTTTTTTTAGTGAATATTTTTTAAATTTTAAATATTTTTATTTTTATTTTTATTTTTTTAAATGCACCGTACTTAGATGTATCTAAAAAAACAAAATATTTGTGAATTTTTTTAAAAAAATTAATAAATAAACAAAAATACAAAAAATATACTGAATATTGGTTTTTTTAATAATATTTTTGGTATTTAGTGAAATTTAAAAAAAAAATCAAAAAATTATACTTTTTAAGTGTATTTATGTTAGTTGTGTTTAAAAATTAAAAATTTCTTAAAATATTAAAAAAATTCAATAAAAATATTAAAAAAATACCAAAAACAAGAAATTTTAATTTTTTGAAAAGTAAATTCTAAAAACTGAAAACAAACAGAGTGAATAGTGTCTAAAGTTAAGATCTGAAGTAGTAAAAGAAACAGATTTGTACTAAGTCAAATCTAAGAGCATCTCCAATAACAAATGTTATAATAGCATTGTCATTATAATTTGACAATCAATAGTACTAAATTGTCAAATTATAACAATGGTGCTCCAATGGTCAGATGTCATTTTGGCAAAACCAAACATAGAAACTTGTGTGTTTGGGATGATCGGCCGAACAACGATTGTCCCGAACATACCAATTTCTGTATTTGGTTTTTCAAAAATTTGATTTTGTAAAAATTTATCTGTTTTGCTGGGAGGGATGGAGGAAAATGATTGGTTTTGGTTGAGTTGGCAAATATGGTAATTGCCATATTCACCATTGGAGCATCACTTTTTAATGCTAGCTGTTGTATTATAGCAATGGCAGCTTCAGTAACAAACCATTGGAGATGCTCTAAGGAAGGAAAGGTCAATGTTACCCATCTCAGTAAACTAGAAACTTACCGACGCTAGGATCCTGCACCGATTATGTTCAATTAACAGTCAAAATATTTATATGTTGTTCTTATTTCAGAAATATAGCGAACTTAAAATTAAATAATTTTAAAATATAGACATAATAATAAACAAATTTAATTTGTAAAATTTATTATATGAATATTTATCAATATTTTATGTTCAAATTTATTATTAGATCGTAATAATTTATTAGGACATATTGCCAATTGTCAAACACGTTGTAATTATTTACAGTTTTTATTAGATACTGCTACCATTATTAATAAAGAATTTACTTAAAAAAAAGAACCAAAAAATTCTATTCTATCCGGAGCAGCTACATTTAATATTTTGCGTGTAAGTTAATTTATACTATCTATCTATCTATCTATCTATCTATCTATATATATATATATATATATATATAATGAACTTTTAAGAATATTAATTGTGGGAGTTTTAAACTCCGAAACTAATTTTGTTAATTTATTAATTTTTAAAGAAATTAAAAAAAAAAAAAACACTATTGGTTAGTTCCTTAAGTCGAAAAAAAAAATCCTAATTATCTATGATTTTGAATTTTAAAATTCAAAACAATATGATAAGTCACTCTTACTCTTTTCAAAAATAATATTGATCGAAACAATTCAAATAAATAAACAATAAAGGCATAATTATCTATGATTTTAAATTTCAAAATTCAAAATAATATGATAAGTCACCTTCATCTTTTCCGAAAATAATATAAATCTTAAAATTTTAAAAACCCAATCAAATTAAAAATTAAATAAAATTCTCTCTTTAAAATAGTCAATATTTGATCTTTTTTTAAGCCCGGCCAACTCCTCTCCAAATATAATGAAGCAAAGATTAGTCTTTCTCTTTGTCAAAGTCCAAACTTATTTCAAGTTTATTATTATTATTATTATTATTATTATTATTATTATTATTATTATTATTTTGTAAATTTCTATTTCCGTGTGAGTATTTTTTTTCCCTATATGACTTTTTTTTTCCAACTAAATTGATAATATATATATATATATATATGTATATCAATTTAACTATATTTATTTTCGGAGTTAATTTGAAGTTTTATTTTTATTTTTTGGTGGATGTTTGTGTATTTTTTATATTGTTGTCGTTATTATTTTGATATATGTAAATTGATAATACAGCCATGAGTTTTTTAATAGAATATGACGTTTTATATTTTTCTTTTTGATTTGGCTATTTTTATTTTAATTTCTTAAACAAAATTTTCAAATTTTTTATTTGTAAAAAATTAAAAACATTTAATTGACTTGCCCATAAATAAATAAAATTTTAAATAATGAACACTGTTTAATAATTTATAGATCTAAAAAAAAAAAAAATTTATCCCCCATATATGGAACAAGAAAAACTAAAACCATACATTTTTTTTCATTTTTTATTTTTAACTCTTTAAAACTCTAACGGAAACCTTTTTATTTTCTCAACATTGTCTTTTTAAATTTGCAAAAATAAAAAATTATACTGGAGTTGCATAGTAGTTAGTGGAGGTGGTGAGCATGGCAACAACAAGGATAATGATGAGCTCGGTCAGAGTATTGTTTAGGCAAGTTTTGAAAATGTGAATTTTACAAAAAAATAGTAGATAGTTTGGGTGATGAATTGATTTAGAAAACTAATGTGTGGTTGAGATTAAGTGTGAATTTTACTATATAAAAATTGAATATGGATCATATATATTGTTTTTATATATATCACTTTGGGTACTTTTGTATAACTATAAAAAAATTATTGTGATTACATGTTATTTATTATCTGATATGTTATTACTGTATTATTGTAATGAGTTTTATTATTAATGACTATTATCAATGTAGTGGTAAGATGTCACATAATAAATAAAAATATATTTTGTTATTATTATTATTGATAATATATTTCTTTATTTATTTTTTACAATGTTTAAAAAATAATTTATGTTCATTGTTAGTTTTTGTAGATGAGAAGTCAAAATAAATTATATATAATTCAAGTTATAATTAATTTGAGATTGAAAAGGAAAGTTCCAAAAGATATTATAATTATATATAATTCAAAATAGGAATGGTGATGCATTTAACCAATTATATGATCATTTGAAAAGCTTATGCTCATACAAATGCAATACATGAGAGTGTATGACAAGACTATAAAACAATGCTAGAGTATGCCATTGATAGGATGCAATTGCATTGAACAAAACTCACCGTTACCACATTCTCATCGGGCCATAACTCCATCGTGACATATACGTACAAGAGTCTAAGATCAAACATACATAGATAATTGTAGTCATATATAGAAATTAATCCCACATTTGCCGACTCCATAAATGGTGGGGATGTGGACACCCACAACCATCCGTTTTTCCACATTTGCCGACTCCAGCAACGACTTGTGGACACCCCAAAACATTTCCCACATTTGTCCGGCGATATGCACAAACAGGGCAATTGGGCACCTTGACTCCCCACGCGGGTACTAACTTTCAACCGTTGGCACAAAGGTAATACCAAAAGAAATGCACATTGCATGAAATGCATGAAATTTTAAAGAATGCACCATTTTTCCTAAGATGATATCAATTCATAATAGTGCAACTCATCCCTTTTCATAAATCAAGGCATTTCCATCATCATTCATTATCTCATCTCAAGTTCAACATCAAAAGGGGACCTCCAAACTTGCATTTCAAACCCAAAACCAAGTAATTACACTCAATTTAATATTTTAGAAATTAATTGAGTAAAACCCCTTTTTTATAAATTAAGTTTGAAAATTAGGTTTTGAGAAAAATAAGAAAAATTGGGGTTTTTCTCTCCATTTTGAAAATGAGGGAATCATCAATCATAAACAATGATATTCCATCATAAGCAGTGTAATTCCTTCAACAATCATAAAATCTCACCCTCATTGTTCTCAATCTTTAGTCAACAACTCAAATCAATACATACACACACACACACACACACACACACACACACACACATATATGTGGATAGCTAGTGAAATTACCACATAAGCTACTCAATTTGAAGATATAAAGAGTTAAAGACACCCCTACCTCGAGTTGGTAATCTAGGATGGCAACACATGCTCGTACTTCAATGATCTAGTGAAACAACCGGTAAAAGTGTTGATCTAGTGTCTCTTACAACTAATCTTGGGAGATCTTGGGTGGATCTTGAGTTAAGATTGGAGAAATCTATGGACTTGTAAGCTAGGGTTTGAGAAAAAGTATAGTTTGAGAGAGAGAGAGAGAGAGAGAGAGAGAGTGTGTGTGTGTGTGTGTGTGTAACAACCCTCATACTGTTTACCGACTTATGACTGATTGATTACCGATAACCATCGATTACCGTTAAACTGAATTGATTATGACTGATAATTGAACTGATTAAAGTACTGAACTGACTGACTGAAATTGGAAACCGAATTGATTGAGTATATGTTAGTTAAATTGCATTCTATCTGTTTGCCTGTATGATTATCTGTTCATGCTTATATGTTTAAACTGCTAATTGAAGGCCTTATCGGCGGCCGAATTAGAAACCGATTGATGTTCCGTGACCCTCGTAATTAATGTGATTTTATGGTGTATTTACCTGAAAACTGATTAGGTATGATTAAATTAGATTAAATTAAGCTAATTAAAGAGTTGGACTTAATTACCGAACTGCCACCCTTAGTGGCCCACTCAATACACACACTTGAGCCTTATGTACACACTTGTAGAACATTTCATCAGCCATTTCTTCTTGTTCTAGCCGACCAAAGAGAGAGAAAAAAACTAGAGGAGTGGAGTTTATCTCAATTTTGCTTGTAAATTGTTTGGAAATTGAAGAAATTGTTGAAGAGATTGCATGGTTGAGCTCCCTTCTTGAACTACAAGACTTAAGGTAGCTCCATTGTCTTCTTGTTCATGTTTTGAGTTGATTGTTGCATGGTCCATGTTAGATTGTAGAGCTAAGTCATGAATTGGGTCATTAATGGTGAATTGAAGCTCAATCTTTGCATGCATGTTAGTATTGATGAGTTTTGAGGTTGTAGTCCATGTTTCATCACATGCATGTCCATCTTTTGGTCATACTCCATGAGTTCATCTTATTTTTGAAGGTTTGAGCTCTTTTGAAACAGCATTAAAGCTTTGAAAATGATTTGAATCCATGCATGTTTGCATGTTCATATTGTTCTTGAAAAATGGTTTGAAATTGGGTTTGAATAAAACACCCTTGGGCTTTGATTTCTCAAATTGGGTTTTGAATCAAGTCATTCTATATGTTTGCAAGAGTTTTCCAGAAAATGAGCCCAAGAGGATCGGTTTTGAGTTGTTAACAACTTGAGTTTGAGCTTGGAGGTGCAATCTGGGTTTTCCAGATTTCGCACTTCCGCTCGAGCGGGGGGAAGTTCCGCTCGAGCGTGGAATCCGAGCGACCAGCATCTCTCTGTACTGTTTTGCAGTCCGCTCGAGCGGAGGATTGGGCGCTCGAGCGGAGTCATGTCTCAAGCTCGAGCGGGCGTCGAGCGGAGATTTCACCCATCCAGTACTTTTACAGTACGCTCGAGCGGAAAAGTTTACGCTCGAGCGTGTACCTTTGTTGCATGTCCGCTCGAGCGGGGAAACATGCGCTCGAGCGGGACTCTGTTTTTCTGAAAATGCTTTTAAATGTGCATTTTTGCATCCTCATCCCATCCTAGGCATTCTTAGGCCTAGTTTAAGACATTTAGATGAGGATATCGTTGTAGAACACACCTAGGCAAATTAGGGATTAAGTTATGATATTTCCCAACTGTGTAGCTTAGTGTGTGTTCAACCTGTGAACTGTGTAGGGTTGGCAACTGGGGAGACACGCTCTGGCATACTGTAGCCCAGAACTCTGTGAGTAACGATTGTGTAAAGATATGTTCACAAATGATTATTTTCTGAACAACTGAACTGTACTGTTTTCTGAACTGATTACTGTTAACTGAATGAATGTATGTCCTTTATTTCTGAACTGTACTGTGGCATCCTTAGCACCTACTGTTTACTGTTACTGTTACTGTTATAGAGATCTCTGTCGGTTCCCTCGTGGAACCACTACTGTTTACTGACTGATGGCCATCATTACTGTTCGGTCTTTTAAGACCTACTGTCACTGTTATGCTAATGGATGTACCACGTATGACTGTTTACTGTACTGAACAACTGAAGTACTGATTGAATTGAACTGTTTTCATTACTGTAAGGACATTCATTCTAAACCCCTTTACGCATTGTGTTATTCACTGGGCTTTAGCTCACTGTTTATATATATATATATGTAGGTGCTCAGCCACCAGATCGGAGCTAGGAGCATGGGTTAGACTCCAGTTTTGTCAAGCCAGCCTTTGTGCCTCACTGCGAGGTTCCGAGTTGCCATGCTATGGCTTTGGGGTGTTTTGTTTGTTTTCCCCCGCCTGTCTTCATACTGTCTAACTGTTCTGTATAGACTGAATGTTTACTGTATTGTTATAAAGGGATTAGGTCCCTGTACCGTGTGACTGTAAATTTTGTATAGACCGCACTGTTTTGTACAGACGGAATGTTTTCTGTACTGTTATGTAGGGTTGAGTCCCTAGTTTGAATGGATGTAAATATTGTACATACTGTTCTGTACTGTTTGTGTATGTATGAGTGCATGAAAAATCTTTTTGGCATACAGACTGTCACAGCTCATTGGACATTGTTTAATTACTGTATTGGCTTCCGCCAGGCCCTGTACTCTGTTTTACTGTATTACTGTTAAGCAGGCCTTCGGTAATCTCGGATTACTGGCCGGTTACGGTGCTAAACCCATAGGGCCGGGTTTGGGTCGTGACAGAGTGGTATCAGAGCGATACTTAACCACAAGTTATACCGCACACACGTGTCCAAATGAGCTATAGGGTGTCCTAGAAAAGTAATTAGGGCATCTCATGAGCATGATAAGTGTGTGGTTATGTTATGACTGAATATCTGCTAATGTGTTTAACCGGTAAACAAATGACTGCTTATGTTTAAAACTGTTATAACTGCTTATAGTGAAATGGACAATGCAAATGAACCTGAGTCCTCATCTACTGAGGCAAGAATGGAAAGAATGGAAAGAATGATGGAACTGATAACTGCTAGACTTGAACAACAACAGAACCAACCGCCCCCACCTCCTCCTCCTCCTCCGGTACAGCCGGAGCCTATTGTGAATGTGAATGATGGGGATATTATTGCTCTCACCCATAAATTCAGCAAGATGAAACCGCCATCCTTTCAGGGAGGATTGGAACCGCTAAAGGCTGAAGCTTGGGTGCTTGAGACAGAAAAACTATTTGAAGTGTTTCCGTGCTCAGAAGCGAATAAAGTATTGTTAGCTACCTTCACTCTTCAAGAAAAAGCTAGAAGGTGGTGGATGTTGATCCGCGGCACAAATACTGTTATGACTTGGGCTCAGTTCAAGGAGTCCTTCTTTGAAAAGTATTTCCCTCAGTGTGTTAGGGATAGAAAAGTGACTGAATTTGAACAGCTGAAGCAGGGCACAATGACTGTTGCGGAATACGAGACGAAATTCACCGAGCTTGCTAGATATGCACCGCATATGGTGGGTACTGAATATAAGAAGGCCAGAAAATTTGAAGGTGGCCTTAATGTGGCAATACTTGACCGGATAAATGTTTTGAAATTACCGACTTTTGTGGGTGTTCTCGACCGGGCATTGATGGCCGAGTCGAACATTGCAGCAGTGAAACAATCTGAAACACCAACAACTGAATGGCATGGTAAAAGGCAGGGTTTCAAATTCAAGAAAGGCAAGCACAACCCAGCCAATAAGAAACAGAACACGGGATCAATGACTAGCCCCAGCCAAGGGAGTGGGTTCATTCCACCCTGCTCTGTATGTGGCAACAGGCACAAAGGGGTCTGTCACAAATTATCTGGAGCCTGTTACAGGTGTGGCAAGGTGGGCCACATGGTTAAAGATTGCCCTTCTGCTCCTCAAGGCAATAGCAAAGCTGCAGCCAGCGGCGCAGCATCAAATGCTCCACCAAAGCCTAACCTTAAAGCTACCGGGAAAGAGCCTGTGAGGCAAGGCCGAGTGTTCGCACTAGTACCAGGAGATGTGCAGAATACCGAGACCGTTGTGTCAGGTATCCTTTCTATCTGTACGCAAAATGCATATGTATTGATTGATTCGGGGTCTACACATTCTTATGTATCGCATGCTTTCTCACGAAAATTGAATAGGCCCTTAGAACCTATGAACTATCTGCTAGCCGTATCATCACCCGTAGGGGGATCCATGGCATGTGCTTATATGTACCCCGCATGTGAAATTATTGTTGGGGATATGCATCTGTTTATTGATTTACTGCCATTGAACATTGATCATTTTGACGTAATATTGGGGATGGATTGGTTACAAAAATATCATGCCACTATTGACTGTGTGACCAAGCAAGTTGTTTTTCGTCCACCTGGTCTGCCTGAATTTGTGTTTAATGGGAGTGGAGTAGTACCTCCTCCGTATTTGATTTCGTCAGTGAAAGCTGTTAAATTAATTAAAAAGGAGTGTAAAGGATATCTGTGTTCTGTACTGACTGTGTCTACTGATGATAGTGTTAAACCTGATGTGAATTGTATTCCTATAGTCAGAGATGTGAATTGTATTCCTATAGTCAGAGAATTTCCAGATGTTTTTCCAGATAATCTTCCAGGAGATTTGACTGACAGGGAGATTGAATTTACTGTTGATGTGATTCCCGGAACACAACCAGTTTCTAAAGCCCCTTACCGAATGGCTCCAACTGAACTGAAAGAACTGAAAGTGCAACTGCAAGAATTGTTAGACAAAACGTTCATCAGACCCAGTACCTCACCATGGGGCGCACCAGTTTTGTTTGTAAAGAAGAAAGATGGCTCGTTGAGGTTGTGTATAGACTACCGTGAACTGAACAAGGTAACTGTGAAAAATAAATACCCTTTGCCACGTATTGATGACTTATTTGATCAGTTACAGGGTGCACAAGTGTTTTCCAAGATTGATCTCAGATCAGGATACCATCAACTGAAGGTTAAACCGGAAGACATTGATAAAACTGCTTTTAGAACAAGGTATGGACACTACGATTTTTTGGTTATGCCTTTTGGAGTCACGAATGCCCCGGCTGCTTTTATGGACCTCATGAACAGAATTTTTAAACCATACCTTGATGACTTTATTGTTGTATTTATCGATGACATATTGATTTACTCCAAAAGTATAGGACAGCATGAACATCATCTGAGACTTGCCCTACAAACCTTAAGAGAACAGAAACTGTATGCTAAACTGTCTAAATGTGAATTTTGGCTTGACCATGTTATGTTTCTGGGGCATGTTGTTAGCAAAAATGGAATTTCTGTTGATCCGCAGAAAATTGAAGCTGTAGTGAACTGGCTTAGACCGACCAATGTGACTGAAGTCCGAAGCTTTTTGGGACTGGCTGGATATTACAGAAGATTTGTCAAGGATTTCTCCAAAATTGCCCTACCATTGACTCAGTTAACTCGGAAGGGGACATCATTTGACTGGACTGACCAAAGAGAATCTGCTTTTTAGGAGTTGAAAACTCGATTAGTGACTGCACCGGTTCTTACCTTACCATCAGGTACGGATGGGTATACTGTATTTAGTGATGCTTCTCATAAGGGTTTGGAATGTGTTTTAATGCAGAATGGGAGAGTTATTGCTTATGCTTCCCGACAGTTGAGACCACATGAAAAGAACTACCCGACCCATGACCTGGAACTTGCTGCAGTGGTGTTTGCACTGAAAATTTGGTGCCACTATCTGTATGGGGTGACATGTGAAGTATACACCGACCACAAGAGTTTGAAATATTTCTTCACACAGAAAGAACTGAACATGAGACAGCGGAGATGGCTAGAACTGATTAAAGATTATAACCTACAGATACTGTACCATCCGGGAAAAGCCAATACCGTTGCCGATGCATTGAGCCGGAAATCGATTGGAAACTTAGCATGTTTGCTCACAGGACAGAAAGAGTTGCTTGGTGACCTTGAAAAATCTGAAATCGAAATTGTTTTACGAGAACAAGGTGGAGTCTTAGCTGCTATTTCTGCTCAACCGGCACTGATTGAAGAGATTAAAGAGAAACAGTGACTGGATGACTTCTTGAAGAAGATCATCGAAGAAAGAGAATCTAAACCGAGATCGGGATTCAAATTTGAGAACAATGTACTGAAATTTCAAGAAAGACTGTGTGTACCAAATGATACTGAACTAAAAAGAAGAGTTCTGCAAGAAGGCCACAATTCAAAATTGTCTATCCATCCAGGGAATACGAAAATGTATCAAGATCTGAAACAGAATTTCTGGTGGCCGGGAATGAAGAAAGAAATTGCTGATTTTGTATCCAAATGTCTTCATTGCCAACAGGTCAAAGCTGAACATCAACGACCTGCCGGACTATTGCAACCCCTACCCATACCAGAGTGGAAATGGGAGCATATCACGATGGATTTTATCGTTGGATTGCCTCGCTCCAGAAAAGGTATGGATTCAATTTGGGTTATTGTTGATAGACTAACCAAATCTGCTCACTTCTTACCTGTCAAGACAATCTATAATGCGGACAAATTGGCTGTTATCTATATTGATGAAATTGTGAGACTACATGGAGTGCCTGTGTCTATTGTTTCTGACAGGGATTCGAAGTTTACATCGAGGTTTTGGCAAAGCCTACAGACTGCATTGGGTACTGAATTGAGGCTGAGTAGTGCCTATCATCCTCAGACAGATGGCCAATCAGAAAGGACCATCCAAACTCTGGAGGATTTACTAAGAATGTGTGTCCTTGATTTTCAGGGAGACTGGGAAGGTCATCTGCCATTAGTTGAATTCGCCTACAACAATAGCTACCATTCGAGTATTGGTATGGCGCCTTTCGAGGCATTGTATGGCAGAAAATGTAGATCTCCGATTTGCTGGGCAGAAGTCGGAGATGGGCCTTTGCTTGGGCCCGAGATTGTGTATGAAACAACTGAAAAAGTGAAACTGATACAACAGAGACTGAAAACTGCACAGAGTAGACAGAAAAACTATGCAGATGTTAGAAGACGAAACAGAGAGTATGAAGTGGGTGATCACGTGTTTGTGAAAGTGACACCAATGAAAGGCCAGACTCGTTTTGGAGTCAAAGGCAAGTTAGCACCAAGATACGTCGGACCGTATGAGATTATTGAGAAAATTAATCCGGTGGCGTATCAAGTTGCACTCCCTCCTGAAATGGAGCATATCCATAACGTCTTCCACATTTCCATGTTGAGAGACTACCTCCGGGATCCCTTCCATGTGATTGAGCCTACTCGGATAGTGTTGAGTGATGACTACACTTACGAGGAACGGCCTATACAGATTGTAAACAGACGGATCAAGAAACTGAGGAACAAAGAGATCCCGCTGGTGAAAGTTGACTGGCAAAACCACGGTGGCGTGTATGCCACTTGGGAAAGGGAAGATGACATGGCCAAACGATATCCTGAACTGTTTCCACTGAATCCTGTTTTCTTCCAGAATGAAGGTAACTCGAGTTTAGAGGACTAAACTCTTTATAAGGAGGGGAGACTGTAACAACCCTCATACTGTTTACCGACTTATGACTGATTGATTACCGATAACCATCGATTACCGTTAAACTGAATTGATTATGACTGATAATTGAACTGATTAAAGTACTGAACTGACTGACTGAAATTGGAAACCGAATTGATTGAGTATATGCTAGTTAAATTGCATTCTATCTGTTTGCCTGTATGATTATCTGTTCATGCTTATATGTTTAAACTGCTAATTGAAGGCCTTATCGGCGGCCGAATTAGAAACCGATTGATGTTCCGTGACCCTCGTAATTAATGTGATTTTATGGTGTATTTACCTGAAAACTGATTAGGTATGATTAAATTAGATTAAATTAAGCTAATTAAAGAGTTGGACTTAATTACCGAACTGCCACCCTTAGTGGCCCACTCAATACACACACTTGAGCCTTATGTACACACTTGTAGAACATTTCATCAGCCATTTCTTCTTGTTCTAGCCGACCAAAGAGAGAGAAAAAAAACTAGAGGAGTGGAGTTTATCTCAATTTTGCTTGTAAATTGTTTGGAAATTGAAGAAATTGTTGAAGAGATTGCATGGTTGAGCTCCCTTCTTGAACTACAAGACTTAAGGTAGCTCCATTGTCTTCTTGTTCATGTTTTGAGTTGATTGTTGCATGGTCCATGTTAGATTGTAGAGCTAAGTCATGAATTGGGTCATTAATGGTGAATTGAAGCTCAATCTTTGCATGCATGTTAGTATTGATGAGTTTTGAGGTTGTAGTCCATGTTTCATCACATGCATGTCCATCTTTTGGTCATACTCCATGAGTTCATCTTATTTTTGAAGGTTTGAGCTCTTTTGAAACAGCATTAAAGCTTTGAAAATGATTTGAATCCATGCATGTTTGCATGTTCATATTGTTCTTGAAAAATGGTTTGAAATTGGGTTTGAATAAAACACCCTTGGGCTTTGATTTCTCAAATTGGGTTTTGAATCAAGTCATTCTATATGTTTGCAAGAGTTTTCCAGAAAATGAGCCCAAGAGGATCGGTTTTGAGTTGTTAACAACTTGAGTTTGAGCTTGGAGGTGCAATCTGGGTTTTCCAGATTTCGCACTTCCGCTCGAGCGGGGGGAAGTTCCGCTCGAGCGTGGAATCCGAGCGACCAGCATCTCTCTGTACTGTTTTGCAGTCCGCTCGAGCGGAGGATTGGGCGCTCGAGCGGAGTCATGTCTCAAGCTCGAGCGGGCGTCGAGCGGAGATTTCACCCATCCAGTACTTTTACAGTACGCTCGAGCGGAAAAGTTTACGCTCGAGCGTGTACCTTTGTTGCATGTCCGCTCGAGCGGGGAAACATGCGCTCGAGCGGGACTCTGTTTTTCTGAAAATGCTTTTAAATGTGCATTTTTGCATCCTCATCCCATCCTAGGCATTCTTAGGCCTAGTTTAAGACATTTAGATGAGGATATCGTTGTAGAACACACCTAGGCAAATTAGGGATTAAGTTATGATATTTCCCAACTGTGTAGCTTAGTGTGTGTTCAACCTGTGAACTGTGTAGGGTTGGCAACTGGGGAGACACGCTCTGGCATACTGTAGCCCAGAACTCTGTGAGTAACGATTGTGTAAAGATATGTTCACAAATGATTATTTTCTGAACAACTGAACTGTACTGTTTTCTGAACTGATTACTGTTAACTGAATGAATGTATGTCCTTTATTTCTGAACTGTACTGTGGCATCCTTAGCACCTACTGTTTACTGTTACTGTTACTGTTACAGAGATCTCTGTCGGTTCCCTCGTGGAACCACTACTGTTTACTGACTGATGGCCATCATTACTGTTCGGTCTTTTAAGACCTACTGTCACTGTTATGCTAATGGATGTACCACATATGACTGTTTACTGTACTGAACAACTGAAGTACTGATTGAATTGAACTGTTTTCATTACTGTAAGGACATTCATTCTAAACCCCTTTACGCATTGTGTTATTCACTGGGCTTTAGCTCACTGTTTATATATATATGTAGGTGCTCAGCCACCAGATCGGAGCTAGGAGCATGGGTTAGACTCCAGTTTTGTCAAGCCAGCCTTTGTGCCTCACTGCGAGGTTCCGAGTTGCCATGCTATGGCTTTGGGGTGTTTTGTTTGTTTTCCCCCGCCTGTCTTCATACTGTCTAACTGTTCTGTATAGACTGAATGTTTACTGTACTGTTATAAAGGGATTAGGTCCCTGTACCGTGTGACTGTAAATTTTGTATAGACCGCACTGTTTTGTACAGACGGAATGTTTTCTGTACTGTTATGTAGGGTTGAGTCCCTAGTTTGAATGGATGTAAATATTGTACATACTGTTCTGTACTGTTTGTGTATGTATGAGTGCATGAAAAATCTTTTTGGCATACAGACTGTCACAGCTCATTGGACATTGTTTAATTACTGTATTGGCTTCCGCCAGGCCCTGTACTCTGTTTTACTGTATTACTGTTAAGAAGGCCTTCGGTAATCTCGGATTACTGGCCGGTTACGGTGCTAAACCCATAGGGCCGGGTTTGGGTCGTGACAGAGAGAGAGAGAGAGAGGATGGAAAAATGCCAAGAAAATGACTTGGAATCGCTATTTAAAATCTGTTGTCCCTGACAGGTCACTCAAGCGCAAGTTCTGTTGCTCAAGTGTGAGACACAAATAAGTGATTCTGCTCGAGCGTAGATTTTCTCGCTTGAGCGGAAAAGAACTTGTCCCAGAATTGTTGCAGAGTTATAGTAAAACTACTAGGAGTATGCAATCCATGCTCGAGCAGTAACTCCTCCGCTGGAGCAGCCCGCTTGGAAAATTACCATTTACTGGAAATTAAAGATCTACGCTCGAGTGAGAAAAGTTGCGCTTGAACGGAGCGAAAAACTCAGGCGTCACAGCCTGCCCTCCTTAAGGAATTTCATCCATGAAATTCCGGTAGTTCCTATTGAAACAAGATAAACAACTCCCAAGAAGATCAATACATATTCTAGAATACTCCCAATCATTACAATAATACCGAAAAAATTGGACTTTTCAATGTTCCAAACTCGTACATCTTTCACAATTTCAATAAATACATTCACCAACGCCCCATACCATTTAATTAGTCATGATACAAACATTAACATCACAAAAGTTATTATTTTTACAAGTTCTTAAACAAGTCGGGGTATTTTTCTCGAACCTACACTTCCCTTTTCCAAGTAGCTTCTTCTACTCCATGGTGATGCCAAAGTACCTTGACTAGGGGAATGGTTTTGCCTCTCAGTACTTGCTCCCGAGTGTCTAAAATCTTCACAGGTCTTTCTTCATAAGTAGCATTTTTATCAATTTCGATGTTAGCCCAATTTAATACATGTGAGGGATAGGGTTCATATTTGCGAAGCATAGTGACATGAAACAAATCATGAATTTCGGACATTTGTGAAGGAAGGGCGAGATAGTAAATGACTTCTCTCACCCATTTAATGACGTTAAAAGGGCCAATGTATCTAGGTGCTAGCTTTCCTTTTTGGACAAATCTCAATAAACCCTTCTTTGGTGATACTTTAAAAAATACATGGTCCCCCATTTCAAAGATTAGTGGTCGTCTTCTTTGATCCACATAACTCTTTTGCCAACTTTGCGCCGTAATTAGTTTCTTCCGAATAACAATTACCTTTTTCGTAGTCTCACGAACTAAGGCTGGGCCAAGCATGGGTGAATCTCTTACCTCAATCCAGCACATAGGAGATCTACATGGACGTCTGTATAATGCTTCGAAAGGTGCCATCCCAATGCTAGCTTGAAAATTGTTGTTATAAGCAAACTCGGCTAACGTCAGATATTTCTCCCATGACCCCTTGAAATCTAGTACACAGGCTCTTAACACGTCTTCTAAAATTTCAATGGTACGCTCTGACTGGCCATCGGTTTGGAGGTGATAAGTGGTACTAAAATTCAATTGAGTTCCCATGGAAATTTGCAAACTTTGCCAGAATCGAGCGGTAAAGCGGGGATCTCTATCTGAAACTATACCTATGGGAACCCCATGAAGTCGAACAATCTCATTAACATACAACCCTGCTAAGTAGTCAATGGAGTCACTCATACACATTGCAAGAAAATGCGCCAATGTAGTTAGTCGGTCCACTATAACCCAAGTAGCATCATTACCCCTTTGAGTCCTAGGAAGACCGAATACAAAATCCATAGTGATGTGCTCCCACTTCCATTCAGCTACCGGCAAAGGTTGTAACAACCCGCCTGGTTGTTGATGTTCTGCCTTGACTTATTGACATGTCAAGCACTTAGACACAAATAGAGCTACATTCCTCTTCATACCGTTCCACCAAAATTGACGACACAAGTCGTGATACATTTTTGTACCTCTAGGATGAACAGTCAATTGAGAATAGTGGAATTATCGTAATACATCCTCTCTGCAAGATTGTGGAACAAAATGGTGATTTACATAACGAATGCTTGAGTCATATGGTTGAATTGAAATTGAAAACAATGTAGCGTGATTAGGTGATTAACCAAGTTGTACCTTGAATTCGTTTAAATCCCCTAACATATTCCATTCTCTCATGGCTAGGCTAGCAACCATGCTCATAGATTTTCTGCTTAAAGCATCGGCAACAACATTCGACTTTCCCGGGTGGTAGTGCAATTCAAAATCGTAGTCTTCCATATATTCCATCCATCTTCTCTGATGCAAGTTCAAATCTTTCTGCGAAAATAGTTACTTAAGGCTCTTATGATCAGAAAAAACATCAAATTTCTCCCCGTATAGGTAATATCTCCAGGTTTTCAAAGCGAAAATAATTGCAGCTAACTTAAGATTGTAGGTGGGGTAATTTCTCTCATGAGTTTTCAATTAACGCGAACCATAAGCTACGACCTTACCCTCCTGCATTAAGACACACCCCAGCCCTTCTCTTGAGGCATCACAATAAATCGTGTAACCTCAGCCTCTTTCAGGGAGAATCAAAACCGGCGCAATAGTTAGTCTAGCCTTTAATTCTAGAAAAGATCTCTCACTAGCGTTGCTCCATATAAATTTCACCCCTTTCCTAGTTAGTTTGGTCAACGGTGCAGCTAAAGAGGAGAAATCCTTCACAAAACGCCTATAATACCCAGCAAGTCCCAAAAACCTGCGTATCTCAAACACATTTCTAGGTCTCTCCCACTTCTACACGACTTCAATTTTTGATGCATCCAATGTTACTCCATCCTTTAAGACCACATGACCTAAAAACTTCACCTCTGAGAGCCAAAATTCACACTTCTCATATTTAACATAGAGTTGGTGTTCTCTAAGAAGTTGTAGGACAATGTGAAGGTGTTTCTTATGCTCTTCTTCGGAGGGTGAGTAGATAAATATGTCATCTACAAAAACCACCACAAACTTATCAAGGAATTCTCAAAAAATTTGATTCATCAAGTCCATGAAAGTTGTAGGACCATTAGTTAAGCCAAATGGCATTATCAGAAATTCATAGTGGCCGTATCGGGTACGGAAGGCTGTCTTAGGAATGTCCTCCTCCTTTACTCGTAACTGATGATAGCTCGATCTTAAGTCTATCTTCGAGAAACATCGAGAACCTTTAATTTGGTCAAAAAGGTCATCTATTCGAGGTAAAGGGTATTTATTCTTGATCGTGGCTCTATTGAGTTTGCGATAGTCAATGCATAATCGTAGTGAACCATCTTTCTTCTTCACAAACAGGGTTGGTGCTCCCCATAGTGAGGTACTAGGGCGTATGAAACCCTTGTCTAACAATTCTTGTAACTGCTCCTTTAAAACAAGTAACTTTGTCGGGGCAAATCTGTAAGGAGGCATAGAAATGGGCGTGGTTTCGGGCACTAAGTCGATAGAAAATTCTACCTCACGATGAGGCGGTAATGCCGTGAGGTCTTCAGGAAAGACATCGGGATACTTACAAACTACCTTAGGGAACGTTCCTCGAGCCCCATTATTCTCATCGTCTACTATAGTTGCAAGGAGGAAACTAAGCTTGCCTCAATTTCGCGGATGATACAGGGGTGACAACCCTCCATTAGCTTTGTCTCCTAGAAAGCGAAAACAGTTCCCTTTCACGTTACACACTGTAACCCTTCCATGATAACAATCTATCAAAGCACGGTAGGTGAACAACCAATCCATACCTAGAATAACATCGAATGCTAACATTTCTGTCAACACGAGATGAAAAAGGAGTTAGCGTTCAACTAACTCAATCAGACACCCACGACATCCTCTATCTAATGCAACTTGACCCCTAAGGAGAGACTCAATCAAGAGTGGTGACTCTAGTCGTTCTACTTTTAGACCCAGTGTAAATGCAAATGCTGATGCTATGAATGAATGTGATGCCTCAGTATCTAACAACACGTTGGCCCATGTGTTGTAAACAAGATAAGTACCTCTCATCACCGCTGGTCCTAACGACTGTTCAGTAGCAGTAACTGCATAGACTCGTCCTTGGCCCCTCTGGTCATCCCATTCACCTCTCCCCGTATTGACTGGTTGCGTTGACTATGCAGACGTGGCTCCTTGTACAGCCCGAGATGTTTGTCCTGACTGAAGTAGCTGGTACCCCTGTCTTTGACTTTAACGTAACTGATACCTTTCCAACTAGTTGTGGGAAGGATTTTTTGATGTGACCCGACTGCCCACAATAGCAGCATGCAAGTGATTGGCCCCTTCATTGGGCTGGACTTTGAGTATAAGCTTGTTGTTGACGACTAAGATTCCGATTACAATCTGAAGCCTTGTGGCCCTGCTAGCCACATCTAAAACAAGTGACACAATTTGGGCCTGTACTTCTCGAACTTCTCATAGAAATGGACCCTGATGACTTCGTTGGTTGGGGCACAGACTGAGAAGATGAAGAAAAGGAACTTTTAGATTTCTTGGAAGATCCTGAATCCCCTTTTGATTCGATGTAGTTCAGCCTCTTATGCTTTTGCCTTGCTTCCTCAGCCTCCATCATAATCTCGACATGTGTCGCGGTTTCCACCAACTTATCATATTCCTGATACACATGACCTATCACTTTCATTAATATTTTAGGCCTTGGCCTCTTCTCAAACTCAAAACACCGACGTTCTTCAATAGCTACGAGTTCAGGTGCAAAACGTGCCAAACTGGTGAACATGGCTTCAAATTCCGCCACTGGTGTGTCCAGTTGCTATAACACTTCAAATTGCTTCCTCAACTTCTCTCTAGCCGTAAGAGGCAAAAACTTTTCTTGAAAAGCATGAATGAACGCCACCCAGGTATGGTCCACTCTATGCCTAACCGTCTTCTACCATTGATCGGCCTCCCCTTTCAATTGATACGCCGCCAAGGCCACCCTAAGCTCTCCATCATTGATGTCTAAAATCTCAAAAGATTTAACAATCTATTCCAACCATTCATCCTCCTTCATAGGATCAGGCTCGCCACTATACTCGATAGGGTTAGAGCGGAAGAGTTCCTTTTTCAAGAAAGAGACTCGGGTTTCCTCTTTGATTGTCCTTGCTGCTTACTCGGCTCAGAGGATTTCCATGGATTCGCAGAGGGCACCCGCCATCTCTCGGGCTGGTGCCCCCATTACATTTTGGGCCGGTGGAACAACCGCGTCATTTTGTCCTACCGCTTTTTCTTGGGGAGAGAGGTCTTGTGGTGTCGGCGAGGCCCGAAGATCTCTACAGGGTCTACCTCGACCTCCTCTTCCTCGTTTTGACATGCTATATGACAACAAGGAGAAGAATTTAACCCTCGACTCACACAAGATATATGCTAATTCTTATATTACATACACCAGGTAAATGCACCATTAAGCAATTAAATCATATAAGGCACACCACATTCACAAAATCACATAGAGCACACATAAGTTACCCTCTCAGGATTCTGACTAGTCCCATGGCACTCAGAAATTTCCTAGTGGAAAAAGCATTAATCAGTTGCCTTTCCAAAAGGATTTCAATGATTGCAATGGACGCAAGTCATGTCCTGAGAGTTTAACTCCATACTTCACACGACCAGGAAAATAAACACACAAAACAATCTACTATTTCCCCCACTTCATTTAATGTATAATCCTATACGGCAAGGCCGCTTCCCACGAGCTCCAGGTATTTGACCCGGTCCGCTCTGATACCAATTTGTCATGCCTCAAAAAGTCCGACTCTTGCAATCAAACTACCAATATTATTAACACACAAGATCCAGGAAATTAGAACAATAGAACCAACTACACATAACTTTCTTTCCCTTTGAACTATTCTCAAAAACAGAGTATACATAAGTATTCTATTGCACTCCTCAAAACATGGAATACATAGAAATTAAGAAAAATAGTTCAAAGAAAAGAGGTAGAAGTTAACACTAGAGGTTTCAAAAAGACATCTTTCTTATCATTATGCTCTTGATGGACGCTAAGTTATAAACATCAATTTCCAAAATAAAATACAATCATCAACACTACACCCCCAAGAAGACTTCAACAAAAACATGCTAGCTCTATAGACGTCATCACTTGAGAGGTATCTCGTCTTCATTCCCTGAAAAATTGTTAGCTTTTGGGGTGAGCATAAGCTCAGTAGGTGATGCATTTAACCAATTATATGATCATTCGAAAAGCTTATGCTCATGCAAATGCAATGCATTGGGGTGTATGAAAAAACTATAAAACAATGCTTGAGTATGCCATTGATAGGATGCAATTGCATTGAACATAACTCATTGTTACCACATTCTCATTGGGCAATAACTCCACCGTGACATATGCGTACAAGAGTCCAAGATCAAACATATATAGATAATTAATCGTACGTGGTACATCTATTAGAACTAACAGAAACAGTTAACCCATAAAAGGACGGCCATGAAGGCATACAATTGACTGTCGTGCGCGGAGATGGTACAATTAGCTCATGAGACATACAGTTGTCCCATAAATGGAACGTATATCCATAACAATTGCCTCATGAGATGTACCGTTAGCCCATAACTGGAACGTAACAAAACAGATAACAGATGTCATCTAAAGCTAAGGATGCCACGAATACATTTCATAAATATTGGACAACCATTCATTCATACAGAAAATAATATTTTAGAAAACGGATCAGCTGTTATCATTCAGAAAATATTTATAATTGAATATAGTTTTACAAAGTTATCACTCATAGTTGGCTCCAATAGCAGACAGATAGAGCAGATAAAGCACACAAACAAAGCAGAAAACCAAGTAGCCTATAGCACGTGATCTACACAAACACATAATGGATACACATTGGAAACACACGCTCGGAATTCATTTAATTTATTTCTTTCTTGGCCGGGTGTGTTTCTAATCTTTATCATCATTACTATGTCTTAATTAGGGCTTAAGAATGCCTAAGATGCAATGAGGATGCCAAAATGTGATTTGAAACACTTAGTCAAATTTTCAAAAATAGGATAGTCTGCTCGAGCGCAACTTTAGTCGCTTGAGCGGTCTGCAAAGTTTGCAAAAGTACTGATTGCATGATTTTTATGCCCGATGGTTGCTCGAGCCAAAGACTGAGTAAACAAGGTCTCCGCTTGAGCTCAACTTCAGTTGCTCGTGTGGTCTGCAAAGTTTGTAAAACTTTTAGGAGCTCTCATTTTACACTCGAGCTTAGACTTCTTCGCTCGAGCGAAGGTACAAATACAAAGGTGGTCACTCAAGCACAGATTCTACAACTCGAGCTAACCCCCAAACTCTATAAAAGTACTAGGAGCATGAATTCTTCGCTCGAATGCAGACTCCACCGCTCGAGCTGAGAGTACAAATTCTGGAATTCCCAAATTCCCAAGTTCAAAACTCAATTTCAAAGCTTCAAAACACATTATTTGGCCCAAAACTTAGTAAACCATTGAGAAACTCATAATATATAATGAATTACAAACCATTTCGCAAAATCAAGGCCAAAAGCTTTGCCAATTGAACAAAACAAAACTTGAAATGTTGAAAACATAACATGCATGTATTTTCTTGAGTTCAAACTTTCCAAATCTTGGTAGAATGAAATGTTTAGTACAAAAAGGAGTTGAACTCTCATAACAGGACCAAAATATGAACATGCAAGTAGGAAAACTTCGAAATCAATTTCCAAAACTTCATGATATGTAGATGCATGCATGGTTTGATCCCAATTCTACTTCTTTAGTTATTCTCAAGTTAATCTACTTAATTTTCTTGAACTCATGCATTACACTCTAATTCCCTTTTGATTTCACTTGTAAATGAGCTTGAGGTTACAAAATGTAAGTTGAATTCTTACCTACGATTGAAGTCAAGTGTAAAAACTAACTCAAAGCTCCAAATCGTCTTCAAATCCCACCAATTCTTCATTTCCTCTTCTATGATCTCAATTTCTGCCTTCTCTCTTTCTCTCTCACGTGTAAGAGCTCAAAATGGTGAAGATGAGATAATTGTAAAGTGTTGTATGAGCCTTATATAGGCTAATTAAAGGGACTTAATTAACTCTTGGCTTAAGTTGATTAATTTTTATTATTTTATTATAATTATTTCGTTCCGAATAAAATTTCAATTGAACTTACCATAATTTTCTAAAAATCCTAAATAACATGTAATCGAAGTCAATTTCATATTTTGTGGCCGATAAGGCATTTAATTCGTAGAACAGAACAGAACTACAGACAGATATTTCTATGATAGACAGATATAAACACAAATATCATATAACACATGTAAGTAACTCGATATTTCATCTTAATTACTCATTAGGCATTCTTAATCATGCAATATTAGTTAATAACGGATCGGGGTTGTCACACACCATCATTTTACTATCACTACCATCGCTACCGTTACACCACTATCACCATGCCACCACCATTAATGTTACCGCTACCGCTACCACCACCGCCGCGCCATCGCCACCGCTACCACCACCATGCCACCGCCATTATTACCACCACTACCACCACCAAAATAATATAAAAATTGAAATATATAATTTGAAAATAATAAATTTTAAATTTAATTTTATACATATCAAATAAGTTAAAGTTCAATATTTAATTTTTATCAAACAGCTTTGCAGTATAAAAAATTTCAGTATTCTGTTTTCAATACTTAATTTTTAGTCTTCAATTTTCAATTTTCAACTTTATCAAACACTACCCCAATTAAACCACTTTTTAACTTTAAATTTATATTTATTTAATCTAAAATATACACACACACATATATATCCTATTTATTTAACCTCGGAATATATATATATATATATATATAAACACACAAAGTAATACCATTGGCACCAAGGTAATACCAAAAGAAATGCACATTGCATGTAATGCATGAATTTGTAAAGAATGAACCATTTTTCCTAAGAGGATATCAATTCATAGTAGAGCAACTCTTTCCCTTTCATAAATCAAGGCATTTCCATCATCATTCATTATCTCATCTCAAGTTCAACATTAAAAAGGGACCTCCAAACTTGCATTTCAAACCTAAAACCAAGTAATTACACTGAATTTAATATTTTAGAAATTAATTGAGTAAAATCCCTTTTTATAAATTATGTTTAAAAATTAGGTTTTGAGAAAAATGAGAAAAATTCGGGTTTTTCTCCCCATTATGAAAATGAGGGAATCATCAATAATAAAAAATGATATTCCATCATAAAAAGTATAATTCCTTCAACAATCATAAAATCTTACCCTAATTATTCTTAATCTTTAGTCAATAACTCAAATCAATACATACATATATACATACACACATGTATACATACATACATATATATATATACATGGATAGCTAGTGAAATTACCACACAAGCTACTCAAATTGAAGATATAAAGAGTCAAAGACACCCCTACCTCGAGTTGGTAAGCTAGGATGGCAGCACACGCTCGTACTTCGATGATCTAGCGAAACAACCGGTGAAAGTGTTGATCTAGTGTCTCTTACAACTAATCTTGGGAGATCTTGGGTGGATCTTGAGTTAAGATTGGAGAAATCTATGGACTTGTAAGCTAGGGTTTGAGAAAAAGTAGAGTTAGAGAGAGAAAGGATGGAAAAATGCTAAGAAAACGACTTGGAATCGCTATTTAATCTGTTGTCCCCGACAAGTCACTCGAGCGCAAGTTCTGTCATTCGAGCGTGAGACACAAATAAGTGATTCCGCTCGAGTGCAGATTTCCTCGCTCGAGCGGAAAAGAACTTGTCCCAGAATTGTTGCAGAGTTATAGTAAAACTACTGGGAGCATGCAATCCATGCTCGAGTGGTAACTCCTTCACTGGAGTGGCCCACCTGCAAAATTGCCTTTTATTGGTAGCTAAAGATCTATGCCCGAGCGAAAAAAGCTGCACTCGAGCGGAGTGAAAAACTCAGGTGTCACATATTTTAAACTGAAACCCTAGGTTTGTTCAAAATCACCACAAGTTCCAAAGATCCTTACACATCGACAAATAACTAAGCTAAAAACCATATGAGAGTGTAGAAAATCCCTACATCAAGTTTAGAAGTCGAGAGAGAGAATGGAGACACTTCAAACACACTAAAATCCAACTCTATTAGGATGAGAATGTAGCCCTTGAGATGCTCTACCTTTTTATCAAAGAGAATAGGGTGGAGAAACCACTAAATCTAGGTGAATAAGTAGAGAAAGAGTGAGGTTTAGAGAGAGGAGCTTTGGATCTAGGGTTTTGAGGGAGAAAATTATGAAAAAAGTGATGAAAAAGGATGTTGCTGCGGACTGATATACGCACAGTCTGCTCGAGAACAAGAAGTGATGCTCGAGCATCAGACACAACAAGTCATTTTGCTCGAGTGCAAGAAGTGACGCTCGAGCGTAGAATGCATACTTCTAGTAGTTTTGCAGACAATAGATCGAAGCTCGAGCGCAATAAAGGTCGCTCAAGTGCCCACCTGTTTGAGCGTAGAATACACTCCCCTAGTAGTTTTGTAGACCTACAAAAGTACTGAGAGTTCGCAAAGCCCACTTGAGCACAAGAAGTGCCGCTTGAGTGGAGGACCAAAAATCTGGGCAACACAATGTTTGAAAACCAAGCGACCAACCTGTCCCAAATACAACCACAACCTAATAGCCAAATTTGAGGAAAATACAAGGGATGCAAGATATAATCAACCATATGAAACGATGAAACCCGTATCGAGAATACAACAAAGGTTGAGTCAAGACCGAAATCGCTATAAGAAGTTTTGAAGGATTCCTCCTCCTCTCTGTTCTTTTTTTTTTTTTTTTTTTTGTGCGCATATATATATATATATATTGGCTTAGATTTTGTTGTTGTTGTTGTTGTTCATGGTGTTGAAATGTTTTATTATTATTTTTTCCCCTTCTAAATAGATCTGGAAAATACGTTTGTGTTTGTGAAAGTAGAATAGTTTATAATGTTTTTATTGAATAGATTTGAATGTGAAACTAGAATAGTTTATAATGTTTTTATTGAATAGATTTGAATAAATTTGCATGTATGTGTTTGTTTTTGGTCTTTGTAAAAATATTTTTGTTTTTTGTTTGTGTATAATATGTTCAATACTCTGTGTGTGTGTGTGCGCGCGCGCGTGCCTGTGTGACTAGTGTGTTGCTTCATTGATCGTCTTTTACATTTTTAACAGATAAAAAATTGACTAGGGTTATTTTAGCGACCACCTATTTTTTTTGGCTGCAAATAGTCAACTTTTTGCGACTAAAATCACCTTTGGGCGACCAAAAAAAAAGTTGGTCGTGGAAGTATACCTATTGGCGACCAAAGGCTTTTTTGGTCACGGAAGATCACCTTTTTGCGACCAAAAAAAATGTTGGTTACAGAAAGTATACCCTTTAGCGACCAAAGGCTTTTTTGGTCGCGGAAAGTATACCCTTTGGCGACTAAAAAAAAGTTGGTCGCAGAAAGTATACCTATTGGTGACCAAAGGCTTTTTTGGTCGCGGAAGATTACCCTTTGGCGACCAAAAAAAAAAGTTGGTCACAGAAAGTTATGGCGGGATAAATGTAAAAAAAAAAACGGATACTATTGTAATTCGATGCTATTTTTCTATTTAGGCATTAAAAGTTTTATAAAATTATATTTCTCTGCCAAATATGAACAAGAAACATGTTATTGGCAGAGTGGATTGGCTGCATGGTGACTCCTTGGTCGGGAGTTCAAGTCCTAGGCAGCACAAAAGAATTATTATTTTTGGGTCAAGGCACTGACTTTTCGCGACCAACTTATCTTTGGTCACTAAAAGTTGCCTTTTGGATAATATGAATTGGACTTTCCACGACCAAAAAAGTTGGTCACGAATGGTCACTTTTACCGACCAAAGCCTTTTTTGGTCTCAGAAAACTATCTGTCACGAGGCTTTAACGACCAACTAGCGACCAACATATTTTGGTCGCGAAAAGGTTTTAGCGACCAAATACGGTACTTTTAGCGACCAAAATGTTAGTCGCTGAAAGTGTTTTTTCTTGTAGTGTTTGTTCCTTTTGCTCAGATCAGAATCAGAAGATTCAGGAATGAACACAATGGCTTGGGCTCATTGGCGGGTACGATGTGTTGACTAGGGTAATGATTGGTTGTTGGCAAGCTGTGGGTGGGTTTTATATTATGGAATGGCAATCTATTGGGGCTAGGGAGAGGGTTATTGACATTTTTGGGATTTTCAGGTGGGGTGATGACTTTGTTGTCAATCAAGTCTTGAATTTCATGGTGAAGGCGGAAGTAATGGTCAGTATGATGACTGTACTACTGATAGAATGTGCAATATTGGGTAGGGTCATGTGTAGGTGGGCGAGGATTAGGGAGAGGTCGAGGATTGAGCGGTTTGAGATACTCTTTCTCCATCAGTACCTTCAATGCACAGGTTAGGCTCATATGGAGTTGGGCGAAGGTTCATTTTTTGGAGGAGGAAGCATTAGGTCTAGAAACGTTGGCAAATGGGTCGGCGGGTGTTGGCCGAGTATTCATGGGCTTAGGATTGGAATTAGGATGGGTGTTTTTGGTAAAGCATCCATTTCCATTGTTTACCCCCTGATTCAAAATGTTCTCAACCGAAGTGACAAAAGTGTTATCCACAGTTTTTGTAACAACTTCAAGCACTTGCTGTTTGTTCATCCCTTTAACCTTCAAAGTCTTAATAGGTCACTGAAGTTATGCATCGGGATCAATACTTGTCCCGGCTTTCTTCTTGCCACTTGTTTTTTCTTGGCCAAGGGATTGGGTGGCTATATCGAAGCGAGGCCCAATTGTTGTTGATCTGTCATCACCCAGACTTGAGATAGTTTTGGGTTGGCCGTTTTTCAACAATAGCTTGCCCCAAGATTAGGGAGCTTTTTGATTGGTTCAAAAACCCAAATGTTAAATCTGCCACCATTCCTTGAAGGTTTTCAATCATTCCCAACATCTCAGCAGTAGTGGGTTCGGCCATTTGGCGCTCTTGGCATACTTGAAAATATCATTAGATTTTTCAAAGGTAAAATAGTCAATTTGATAAAATATAAACTAATTTGACAAAAATAAATGTCAAATTTTTTTTTATTTTTTTAAAATTATTTTTATCCACCAATGATAAAATTATGTAAAATTAATAAAAATTACATGATTAATTTTTTAAAATTAATTTTACATGATCATCATCCAAACACATAGTACAAATTAATTTGGTAAAAAAAAATGTCTAAAAGATTTATCAATTTTACATAATTTTATTTTTAGTGGGTAGAAATAATTTTTAAAAATTCAAAAATATTTGTTTGACATTTATTTTTGTCAAATTAGTTTATATTTTATCAAATTGACAATTTTACCCTTGAAAAATCTAATGATATCTTCAATTGTCTTTATTTGGAACAAAATTCAAAATTCAGGGTCAAATGTGTCACAATTAAAAAATCAGAGACCAAAGTGACACAAGTCTCAAACTACATGGACTATTTGTGTAATTTCCTCCCCAAAAAAAAAAAAAAAACCATTTCACCCAGAAAGACAAATAAAGATTCGGTGGAAAAGAAAATCTAGAGGTGAAAAGAGTACAATAAAAATAAATATTTAATGTAGGAATGCAAAAGTTATAAAGTAGCACCGTGATTTGAAGGGCAACTCCAAAAATCAAAATGTTGCTGTCAAATTTATTAGTGTGAAAAAAAGCTATGGACTGATGGGAAGAATATGAGGGTGATTTTAATCTTACTGATGTTATGGATGCCGAAGGGGAATCAAATGTTATCAATGCTGTAGATTGATGGGATTAAATCATCAACAGTTCTACCTTTGTCTTTAACAAGTGTATTGTTAAAATATGTTTGAAGTTAGTATTTGAACTTATGAACTATGGTACTATTTTAGGTTAGTTTGAAGTTTGAAATTGAAGTTTGGAAGTGCCTGTATAAAGGGCCTGCAGTTATATGTAAAGGGGTACGAATTATTTTAGTTAAAAAAAGGCAGTGGCTTTTCTCCCGTTTCAGATTGGACTGGAGGGTACTGTTAACGTCGTGAGAGTCCACCATGAGTTCTGTTTCAATAATTCGAATCATTTAATATGTAGAAATCGTCGAGTACTATATGTTTATAAAAAATCACGTTGATCGGATATTGATAACTATATCATCAGATTAGTTTTCTGTCAACCTTTTTTTTTTCACCGTCCATTTTTTTTTATACATAAATAATTTGATCACATAGCCATCGATATCCGATCAATGTGATTTTTCACAGACATATAATACTCGATGAGTTTTACACATTAAACAGTTCAGATTATCGAAACAGAATCCGTAATGAACTTCTATGAATCCAATAGCACCCTTCAGTACAACCTGAAACTAGAGAGAAGTCAGACTCTTAAAAAAATACTGGACCTCAGACCTTCTTAGAGGGAAAAAAAAAAAAACTGTCAATTTAACAATTTATAAACACTCATATCCTTGTAAGTTTTCTATGCATTAATATTAATCTTTTCTTTTCTTGGAGTGTGAAGTCTGTATTGCTTTTACATTGAGAGTTGTTACTATACAGTCACCTAGATATCCAAATATAATCGGTATGCTTGGTTTTAGTTTTGAATTCAATATTTGGAAAATTAAAATTTTATTTTTGTGTTTTTTTTAGTGAATATTTTTAAAATTTTAAATATTTTTATTTTTATTTTTTAAATGCATCTTACTTAGATGTATCTAAAAAACAAAATATTTGTGAATTTTTTTTAAAAAAATTAATAAATAAATAAAAATACGAAAAATATACTGAATATTGGTTTTTTTTATAATATTTTTGGTATTTAGTGAAATTTAAAAAAAATTCAAAAAATTATACTTTTTAAGTGTATTTATGTTAGTCGTGTTTAAAAATTAAAAAATTGCTTAAAATATTAAAAAAATTCAATAAAAATATAAAAAAATACAAAAAACAAGAAATTTTAATTTTTTGAAAAGTAAATTCTAAAAACTGAAAACAAACAGAGTGAATAGTGTCTAAAGTTAAGATCTGTAGTAGTAAACGAAACAGATTTGTGCTAAGTCAAATTTAAGAGCATCTCCAATAACAAATGTTATAATAGCATTGCCATTGCTATAATTTGACAATCAATAGCACTAAATTGTCAAATTATAGCAATGGTGCTCCAATGGTCAGATATCATTTTGGCAAAACCAAACATAGAAACTAGTGTGTTTGGGATGACCGGCCGAACAACGATTGTCCCGAACATACCAATTTTTGCATTTGGTTTTCCAAAAATTTGATTTTGTAAAAATTTATCTGTTTTGTTGGGAGGGATGGAGGAAAATGATTGGTTTTGGTTGAGTTGGCAAATATGGTAATTGCCATATTCACCATTGGAGCATCACTTTTTAACGTTAGCTGTTATATTATAGCAATGACAGCTTCAGTAGCAAACCATTGGAGATGCTCTAAGGAAGGGAAGGTCAATGTTACCCATCTCAGTAAGCTAGAAACTTACCGACACTAGGATCCTGCACCAATTACGTTCAGTTAACAGTCAAAATATTTATATATTGTTCTTATTTCAGAAATATAACGAACTTAAAATTAAATAATTTTAAAATATAGACATAATAATAAACAAATTTAATTTGTAAAATTTATTATTTGAATATTTATCAATATTTTATGTTCAAATTTATTATTAGATCGTAATAATTTATTAGGACATATTGCCAATTGTCAAACACGTTGTAATTATTTACAATTTTTATTAGATACTGCTACTATTATTAATAAAGAATTTACTTAAAAAAAAGAATCAAAAAATTCTATTCTATCCGGAGCAGCTACATTTAATATTTTGCAAGTTAATTTATACTATCTATCTATCTATCTACCTATACTATATATTAAGTAAAATAGAGTTTTTAACCCCCAAAACCTGTGGGAGCTCCAATATCCCAAATTGAATTTTCTAAATTTTTTATTTAAAAGAAAAAAACCTCAGCATTTATTGATTTGATCAAACTCCCTGATCAGCATTTATTAACTTTTTTTCAATCCACATGTCTTTCCACATGCCTGCATTTATTGATTCAGTCAAAATTCTCTGATCAGCATTTAAAATCCCCTCAAACAAATAATTATAGATACAATCCGTGCATAGTTACTGTAGTACCTTTTTCAACTTCTCTCATACACTATGATTAGTGATAAGATTATTAAATTATTTTTATAAAAAATCTTAAAAAACATAATTCACATTTTAAAAAAAATTTAAAACAAATATAAATATTTATAATTATCCTGTGCATAGCACGGGTGATAGGCTAGTATATATATATATATATATATATATGGAAAATGAACTTTTTAAGAATATTAATTGTGAGAGTTTTAAACTCCGAAACTAATTTTTTTAATTTATTAATTTTTAAAGAAAAAAAAAAACTCTATTGGTTAGTTCCTTAAGTCCCAAAAAAAAAAAAAAAAATCCTAATTATCTATGATTTTGAATTTTAAAATTCAAAACAATATGATAAGTCACTCTCACTCTTTTCCAAAATAATATTGATCGAAACAATTCAAATAAACAAACAATAAAGGCACTAATTATCTATGATTTTAAATTTCAAAATTCAAAATAATATGATAAGTCACCTTCATCCTTTCCGAAAATAATATAAATCTTAAAATTTTAAAAACTCAATCAAATTAAAAATTAAATACAATTCTCTCTTTAAAATAATAAATATTTGATCTTTCCTTTTAAGCCCGGCCAACTCCTATCCAAATGTAATGATGCAAAGATTAGTCGCTCTCTTTGTCAATAGGCCAAACTTATTTCAAGTTTATTATTATTATTATTATTATTATTATTATTATTATTATTATTATTATTTTGCAAATTTCTATTTCAGTGTGAGTATTTTTTTTTCTCTATATGACTTTTTTTTTTCGAACTAAATTGATAATATATATATATATATATATCTATTTAACTATATTTGTTTTGGGAGTTAATTTGAAGTTTTATTTTTATTTTTTGGTGGATGTTTTTGTATTTTTTATATTGTTGTTATTATTATTTTTGATATATGTAAATTGATAATACAGTTATGAGTTTTTTAATAGAATATGACGTTTTATATTGTTCTTTATGATTTGGCCATTTTTTTTTAATTTCTTAAACCAATTTTTCAAATTTTTTTATTTGTAAAAAATTAAAAACATTTAATTGACTTGCCCATTAATAAATAAAATTTTAAATAATGAACACGGTTTAATAATTTACAGATTTAAAAAAAAAAAATTTATCACCCATATATGGAACAAGAAAAACTAAAACCACACATTTTTTTTCATTTTTTATTTTTAACTCTTTAAAACTCTAACGGAAACCGTTTTATTTTCTCAACATTGTCTTTTTAAATTTGCAAAAATAAAAAATTATACTGGAGTTGCATAGTAGTTAGTGGAGGTGGTGAGAATGGCAACAACAAGGATAATGATGAGCTCGGTCAGAGTATTGTTTGAGTTTTGAAAATGTGAATATTACAAAAAAAATAGTAGATAGTTTGGGTGATGAATTGATTTAGAAAACTAATGTGTGGTTGAGATTAAGTGTGAATTTTACTATATAAAAATTGAATATGGATCATATATTGTTTTTATATATACCACTTTGGGTACTTTTGTGTAACTATAAAAAAATTATTGTAATTACATGTTATTTATTATCTGATATGTTATTACTGTATTATTGTAATGAGTTTTATTATTAATGACTATTATCAATGTAGTGGTAAGATGTCACATAATAAATAAAAATATATTTTGTTATTATTATTATTGATAATATATTTCTTTATTTATTTTTTACAATGTTCAAAAAATGTTCATTGTTAGTTTTTGTAGATGAGAAGTCCAAATAAATTATATATAATTCAAGTTATAATTAATTTGAGATTGAAAAGGAAAGTTCCAAAAGATATTATAATTATATATAATTTCAAAATAGGAATGGTGATGCATTTAATCAATTATATGATCATTTGAAAAACTTATGCTCATACAAATGCAATGCATGAGAGTGTATGACAAGACTATAAAACAATGCTAGAGTATGCCATTGATAGGATGCAATTGCATTGAACAAAACTCATCGTTACCATATTCTCATCGGGCCATAACTCCACCGTGACATATACGTACAAGAGTCTAAGATCTAACATACATAGATAATTGTAGTCATATATAGAAATTAATCCCACATTTGCCGGCTCCATAAACGGTGGGGATATGGACACCCACAACCATCTGTTTTTCCACATTTGCTGACTCTAACAACGGCGGGGTCGTGGACACCCCAAAACATTTCCCACATTTGTTCGGCGATATGCACAAACAGGGCAATTGGGCACCTTGACTCCCCACGCGGGTACTAACTTTCAACCGTTGGCACCAAGGTAATACCAAAAGAAATGCACATTGCATGTAATGCATGAAATTTTAAAGAATGCACCATTTTTCCTAAGATGATATCAATTCATAATAGTGCAACTCTTCCCCTTTCATAAATCAAGGCATTTCCATCATCATTCATTATCTCATCTCAAGTTCAACATTAAATGGGGACCTCCAAACTTGCATTTCAAACCCAAGACCAAGTAATTACACTCAATTTCATGTTTTAGAAATTAATTGAGTAAAACCCCTTTTTATAAATTAAGTTTGAAAATTAGGTTTTGAGAAAAATGAGAAAAATTGGGGTTTTTCTCTCCATTTTGAAAATGAGGGAATCATCATTCATAAAAAATGATATTCCATCATAATAAGTGTAATTCCTTCAACAATCATAAAATCTCACCCTCATTGTTCTCAATCTTTAGTCAACAACTCAAATCAATATACACACACACACACATACATGGATAGCTAGTGAAATTACCACATAAGCTACTCAATTTGAAGATATAAAGAGTTAAAGACACCCCTACCTCGAGTTAGTAATCTAGGATGGCAACACATGCTCGTACTTCGATGATCTAGTGAAACAACCGGTAAAAGTGTTGATCTAGTGTCTCTTACAACTAATCTTGGGAGATCTTGGGTGGATCTTGAGTTAAGATTGGAGAAATTTATGGACTTGTAAGCTAGGGTTTGAGAAAAAGTAGAGTTTGAGAGAGAGAGAGAGAGAGAGAGAGAGGATGGAAAAATGCCAAGAAAATGACTTGGAATTGCTATTTAAAATCTGTTGTCCCTGACAGGTCACTCGAGGGCAAGTTCTGTCGCTTGAGCATGAGACACAAATAAGTGATTCTGCTCGAGCGCAGATTTCACTCGAGCCCAGATTTTCTCGCTTGAGTGGAAAAGAACTTGTCCCAGAATTGTTGCAGAGTTATAGTAAAACTACTGGGAGCATGCAATCTACGCTCGAGCGGTAAATCCTCCACTCGAGCGGCTCGCCTGGAAAATTTCCATTTACTGGTAATTAAAGATCTACGCTCGAGCGAGAAAAGCTGCGCTCGAACGGAGCGAAAAACTCAGGTGTCACAGCCTGCCCTCCTTAAGGAATTTCATCCATGAAATTCCGGTAGTTCCTATTGAAACAAGATAAACAACTCCCAAGAAGATCAATATAGATTCTAGAATACTCCCAATCATTACAATAATACCCAAAAAATTGGACTTTTCAATGTTCCAAACTCGTACATCTTTCACAATTTCAATAAATACATTCACCACCAGCCCATACCATTTAATTAGTCATGATACAAACATTAACATCACAAAAGTTATTATTTTTACAAGTTCTTAAAAAAGTCGGGGTATTTTTCTCGAACCTTCACTTCCCTTTCCCAAGTAGCTTCTTCTACTCCATGGTGATGCCAAAGTACCTTGACTAGGGGAATGGTTTTGCCTCTCAGTACTTGCTCCTGAGTGTCTAAAATCTTCACATGTCTTTCTTCATAAGTAGCATTTTTATCGATTTTGATGTCAGCACAATTTAATACATGTGAGGGATAGGGTTCATATTTGCGAAGCATAGTGACATGAAACAAATCATGAATTTCGAACATTTGTGGAGGAAGGGCGAGACGGTAAATGACTTCTCTCACCCATTTAATGACGTTAAAAGGGCCAATGTATCTAGGTGCTAGCTTTCCTTTTTGGACAAATCTCAATAAACCCTTCTTTGGTGATACTTTAAAAAATACGAGGTCCCCCACTTCAAAGATTAGTGGTCGTCTTCTTTGATCCACATAACTCTTTTGCCGTCTTTGCGTCGTAATTAGTTTCTTCCGAATAACAACTACCTTTTTGGTAGTCTCACGAACTAAGGCTGGGCCAAGCATGGGTGAATCTCTTACCTCAATCCAGCACACAGGAGATCTACATGGACGTCTGTATAATGCTTCAAAAGGTGCCATCCCAATGCTAGCTTGAAAATTGTTGTTATAAGCAAACTCGACTAACGTCAGATATTTCTCCCATGACTCATTGAAATCTAGTACACAGGCCCTTAACATGTCTTTTAAAATTTCAATGGTACGCTCCGACTGGCCATTGGTTTGGGGGTGATAAGTGGTACTAAAATTCAATTGAGTTCCCATGGCAATTTGCAAACTTTGGCACAATCGAGCGGTAAAGCGGGGATCTCTATCCAAAACTATACCTATGGGAACCCCATGAAGTCAAACAATCTCATTAACATACAACCCTGCTAAGTAGTCAATGGAGTCACTCATATGCATTGCAAGAAAATGAGCCAATTTAGTTAGTCTGTCCACTATAACCTAAGTAGCATCATTACCCCTTTGAGTCCTAGGAAGACCGAATACAAAACCCATAGTGATGTGCTTCCACTTCCATTCAGCTACCGGCAAAGGTTGTAACAACCTGGCTGGTTTTTGATGTTCCGCCGTGACTTATTGACATGTCAAGCACTTAGACAAAAATAGAGCTACATTCCTCTTCATACCGTTCCACCAAAATTGACGACACAAGTCGTTATACATTTTTGTACCTCCAGGATGAACGGTCAAGTGAGAATAGTGGAATTACCGTAATACATTCTCTCTGCAAGATTGTGGAACAAAAAGGTGATTTACATAACGAATGCTTAAGTCAGAATGCACCCTAAATTCTTTCCCTCCCTTTCCATATGAAATCTTCTTTCTCATAGCCTCCATCTCTGGATCATTCTATTGTGCTTCCAAAACTTGAGTGACCAAAGATGGTTGAATTGAAATTGAAAACAATGTAGCGTGATTAGGTGATTAACCAAGTTGTACCTTGAATTCGTTTAAATTCCCTAACATCTTCCATTCTCTCATGGCTAGGCTAGCAATCGGTGCTCATAGATTTTCTGCTTAAAGCATCGGCGACAACATTCGACTTTCCCGGGTGGTAGTGTAATTCGAAATCGTAGTCTTCCATATATTCCATCCATCTTCTCTGACGTAAATTCAAATCCTTTCTGCGAAAACAATTACTTAAGGCTCTTATGATCAGAAAAAACATCAAATTTCTCCCCGTATAGGTAATGTCTCCAGGTTTTCAAAGCGAAAATGACTACAGCTAACTCAAGATCGTGGGTGGGGTAATTTCTCTCATGAGTTTTCAATTAGCGCGAACCATAAGCTACGACCTTGCCCTCCTTCATTAAGACACACCCCAGCCTTTCCCTTGAGGCATCACAATAAATCGTGTAACCTCTGCCTCTTTCAGGGATAATCAAAACCGGCGCAATAGTTAGTCTAGCCTTTAATTTTAGAAAAGATCTCTCACTAGCGTCGCTCCATATAAATTTCACCCCTTTCCTAGTTAGTTTGGTCAACGGTGCAGCTAAAGAGGAAAAATCCTTCACAAAACGCCTATAATACCCAGCAAGTCCCAAAAAGCTACGTATCTCAAACACATTTCTAGGTCTCTCCCACTTCTACACGACTTCAATTTTTGATGCATCCACTGTTACTCCATCCTTTAAGACCACATGACCCAAAAACTTCACCTCTGAGAGCCAAAATTCACACTTCTCATATTTAGCAAAGAGTTGGTGTTCTCTAAGAAGTTGTAGGACAATGTGAAGGTGTTTCTTATGCTCCTCTTCGGAGAGTGAGTAGATAAGTATGTCATCAACAAAAACCACCACAAACTTATCAAGGAATTCTCGAAAAATTTGATTCATCAAGTCCATGAAAGTTGCAGGAGCATTAGTTAAGCCAAATGGCATTACCAAAAATTCATAGTGGCCGTATCGGGTACGGAAGGCTATCTTAGGAATGTCCTCCTCCTTTACTCGTAACTGATGATAGCTCGATCTTAAGTCTATCTTCGAGAAACATCGAGAACCTTTAATTTGGTCAAAAAGGTCATCTATTCGAGGTAAAGGGTATTTATTCTTGACCGTGGCTCTATTGAGTTTGCGATAGTCAATGCATAATTGTAGTGAACCATCTTTCTTCTTCACAAACAGGGCTGGTGCTCCCTATAGCGAGGTACTAGGGCGTATGAAACCCTCGTCTAACAATTCTTGTAATTGCTCCTTTAAAACAAGTGACTTCACCAGGGCAAATTTGTAAGGAGGCATAGAAATGGGCGTGGTTCCGGGCACTAAGTCGATAGAAAATTCTGCCTCACGATGAGGCGGTAATGCCGTGAGGTCTTCAGGAAAGACATCGGGATACTCACAAACTACCTTAGGGAACATTCCTCGAGCCCCATTATTCTCATCATCTACTATAGTTGCAAGGAGGAAACTAAGTTTGCCTCAATTTCGCAGATGATACAGGGGTGACAACCCTCCACTAGCTTTATCTCTAGAAAGCGAAAACAATTCCCTTTCACGTTACACACCGTAACCCTTCCATGATAACAATCTATCAAAGCACGGTAGGTGAACAACCAATCCATACCTAGAATAACATCGAATGCTAACATTTCTATAAACACGAGATGAAAAAGGAGTTAGTGTTGAACTAACTCAATCAGACACCTACGACATCCTCTATCCAATGCAACTTGACCCCCAAGGAGAGACTCAATCAAGGGTGGTGACTCTAGTCATTCTACTTTTAGACCCAGTGTAAATGCAAATGCTGATGCTATGAATGAATGTGATACCCCAGTATCTAACAACACGTTGGCCCATGTGTCATAAATAAGATAAGTACCTCTCATCACCGCTGGTCCAAACGACTGTTCAGTAGCAGTAACTGCATAGACTCGTCCTTGGACCCTCTGGTCATCCTATTCACCTCTCCCCGTATTGACTGGTTGCGTTGACTGTGCAGATGTGGTCCCTTGTACAGCCTGAGATGTTTGTCCTGACTGAATGGGCTGGTACCCCTGTCTTTGACCTTAACGTAACTGATACCTTTCCAACTAGTTGTGGGTAGGATTTTTTGATGTGACCCGACTGCCCACAGTAGTAGCATGCAAGCGATTGGCCCCTTCATTGGACTGGACTTTGAGTATAAGCTTGTTGTTGACGACTAAGATTCCAGTTACAATCTGAAGCCTTGTGGCCCTGCTAGCCACATGTAAAACAAGTGACACAATTTGGGCTTGTACTTCTCGAACTTCTCATACAAACGGACCCTGATGACTTGGTTGGTTGGGGCACAGACTGAGAAGATGAAGAAAAGGAACTCTTAGATTTCTTGGAAGATCCTGAATCCCCTTTTGATTCGATGTAGTTCAGCCTCTTATGCTTTTGCCTTGCTTTATCAGCCTCCATCATAATCTTGACATGCGCTGTGGCTTCCACCAACTTATCATATTCCTGATACACATGACCCATCACTTTCATTAATATTTTAGGCCTTGACCTCTTCTCAAACTCGAAACACCGACGTTCTTCAATAGCTATGAGTTCAAGCGCAAAACGTGCCAAACTGATGAACATGGCTTCAAATTCCGCCATTGGTGTGTCCAGTTACTGCAACTCTTCAAATTGCTTCCTCAACTTCTCTCTAGCCGTAAGAGGCAAAAACTTCTCTTGAAAAGCATGAACGAACGCCACCCAGGTATGCTCCACTATATGCTTAACCGTCTTCTACCATTGATCGACCTCCCCTTTCAATTGATACGCCTCCAAGGCCACCTTAAGCCCTCCATCATTGATGTCTAAAATCTCAAAAGATTTAACAATCTATTCCAACCATTCATCCTCCTTCATAGGATCAGGCTCGCCACTATACTCGATAGGGTTAGAGCGGAAGAATTCCTTCTTCAAGAAAGAGACTCGGGTTTCCTCTTCGATTGTCCTTGCTGCTTACTCGGCTCGGAGGATTTCCATGGATTCGCAGAGGGCACCTGCCATCTCTCGGGCTAGTGTCCCCATTACATTTTGGGCCGGTGGAATGGCCGCGTCATTTTGTCCTACCGCTTTTTCTTGGGGAGGGAGGTCTTGTGGTGCCAGCGAGGCCCGACGATCTCTACGGGGTCTACCTCGACCTCCTCTTCCTCATTCTGACATCCTATATGACAACAAGGAGAAGAATTTAACCCTCGACTCACATAAGATATATGCTAATTCTCATATTACACACACCGGGTAAATGCACCATTAAGCAATTAAATCATATAAGGCACACCACATTCACAAAATCACATAGAGCACACATAAGTTACTCTCTCAGGATTCTGACTAGTCCCATGGCACTCAGAAATTTCCTAGTGGAAAAAGCATTGATCAGTTGCCTTTCCGGAAGGATTTCAATGATTACAATGGACGCAAGTCATGTCCTGAGAGTTTAACTCCATACTTCACACGACCAGGAAAATAGACACACAAAACAATCTACTATTTCCCCTACTTCATTTAATGTATAATCCTATACGACAAGGCCGCTTCCCACGAGCTCCAGGTATTCGACCCGGTCCGCTCTAATACCAATTTGTCACGGCCCAAAAAGTCCGACTCATGCAATCAAACTACCAATATTATCAACACACAAGATCCAGGCAATTAGAATAATAGAACCAACTACACATAACTTTCTTTCCCTTTGAACTATTCTCAAAAACAAAGTTTACATAAGTATTCTATTGCACTCCTCAAAACATGGAATACATAGAAATTAAGAAAAATAGTTCAAAGAAAAGAGGTAGAAGTTAACACTAGAGGTTTCAAAAAGACATCTTTCTTATCATTATGCTCTTGATGGACGCTAAGTTATAAACATCAATTTCCAAAATAAAATACAATCATCAACACTACGCCCCCAACAAGACTTCAACAAAAACATGCTATCTCTATAGACGTCATCACTTGAGAGGTATCTCGTCTTCATTCCCTGAAAAATTGTTAGCTTTTGGGGTGAGTATAAGCTCAGTAGGTGATGCATTTAACCAATTATATGATCATTTGAAAAGCTTATGCTCATGTAAATGCAATGCATTGGACTGTATGACAAAACTATAAAACAATGCTTGAGTATGCCATTGATAGGATGCAATTGCATTGAACATAACTCATTGTTACCACATTCTCATTGGGCCATAACTCCACCGTGACATATGCGTACAAGAGTCCAAGATCAAACATATATAGATAATTGTAGTCATATATAGAAATTAATCCCACATTTGTTGACTCCAGAAATGGTGCGGCGATTGGCACCCAAAACACCATAACCTTCCACAGTTTCCGGCTCCATAAACAGCGGGGATGTGGACACCCAAAACCATCCGTTTTTTCACATTTTCCGACTCCAAAAACGGCGGGCTCGTGGACACCCCAAAACATTTCCCACATTCGTCCGGCGATATGCAGAGATAGGGCAATTTGGCACCTTGACTCCCCGCGTGAATACCAAATACATTACACCACTCAACTTCCAACTTAACTCACTACTCGGACTTATAGGTAATTACCACCGTTTTTAACTTTCAACCATTGGCACCAAGGTAATACCAAAAGAAATGCACATTGCATGTAATGCATGAATTTGTAAAGAATGAACCATTTTTCCTAAGATGATATCAATTCATATAGTGTAACTCTTTCCCTTTCATAAATCAAGGCATTTCCATCATCATTCATTATCTCATCTCAAGTTCAACATCAAAAGGGGACCTCCAAACTTGCATTTCAAACCCAAAACCAAGTAATTACACTCACTTTAATATTTTAGAAATTAATTGAGTAAAACCCCTTTTTATAAATTAAGTTTGAAAATTAGGTTTTGAGAAAAATGAGAAAAATTTAGGTTTTTCTCCCCATTATGAAAATGAGGGAATCATCAATAATAAACAATGATATTCCATTATAAAAAGTGTAATTCCTTCAGCAATCACAAAATCTTACCCTAATTATTCTCAATCTTTAGTCAATAACTCAAATCAATACATACATATATACATACACACATGTATACATACATGCATATATATATATATATATATACATGGATAGCTAGTGAAATTACCACACAAGCTACTCAAATTGAAGATATAAAGAGTCAAAGACACCCCTACCTCGAGTTGGTAAGCTAGGATGGCAACACACGCTCGTACTTCGATGATCTAGTGAAACAACCGGTGAAAGTGTTGATCTGGTGTCTCTTACAACTAATCTTGGGAGATCTTGGGTGGATCTTGAGTTAAGATTGGAGAAATCTATGGACTTGCAAGCTAGGGTTTGAGAAAAAGTAGAGTTAGAGAGAGAAATGATGGAAAAATACCAAGAAAATGACTTGGAATCGTTATTTAATCTGTTGTCCCTGACAAGTCACTTGAGCGCAAGTTCTGTCATTCGAGCGTGAGACACAAATAAGTGATTCCACTCGAGTGCAGATTTCTTCGCTCGAGCGGAAAAGAACTTGTCCCAGAATTGTTGCAGAGTTATAGTAAAACTACTGGGAGCGTGCAATCCATGCTCGAGTGGTAACTTCTCTGCTGGAGTGGCCCGCTTGCAAAATTGCCATTTACTGGTAGCTAAAGATCTATGCTTGAGCGAAAAAAGCTGCACTTGAGCGGAGTAAAAAACTCAGGTGTCACATATTTTAAACTGAAACCCTAGGTTTGTTCAAAATCACCTCAAGTTCCAAAGATCCTTACACATCAACAAATAACTAAGCTAAAAACCATATGAGAGTGTAGAAAATCCCTACATCAAGTTTAAAAGTCAAGAGAGAGAATGGAGACACTTCAAACACACTAAAATCCAACTCTATTAGGATGAGAATGTAGCCCTTGAGATGCTCTACCTTTTTATCAAAGAGAATAGGGTGGAGAAACCACTAAATCTAGGTGAATATGAAGAGAAAGAGTGAGTTTTAGAGAGAGGAGCTTTGGATCTAGGGTTTTGAGGGAGAAAATTATGAAAACGTGATGAAAAAGGATGTTGCTGCGGACTGATATACGCACAGTCCGCTCGAGAACAAGAAGTGACGCTCGAGCATAAAATGCATACTTCTAGTAGTTTTGCAGACAACAGACCGAAGCTCGAGTGCAATAAAGGTCACTCAAGCGCCCACCCGCTTGAGCGTAGAATACACTCTCTTAGTAGTTTTGTAGACCTACAAAACTACTGAGAGTTCACAAAGCCCACTTGAGCACAAGAAGTGCCGCTTGAGCGGAGGACTAAAAATCTGGGCAACACAATGTTTGAAAACCAAGCGACCAGCCTGTTCCAAATACAACCACAACCTAATAGCCAAATTTGAGGAAAATACAAGGGATGCAAGATATAATTGACCATACGAAACGATGAAACCCATATCCAGAATACAACAAAGGTAGAGTCAAGACTGGAATCGCTATAAGAAGTTTTGAAGAATTCCTCCTCCTCTCGGTTCTTTTTTTTTTTTTTTTTTTGCTCATATATATATATATATATATATATTGGCTTAGATTTTGTTGTTGTTGTTGTTCATGGTGTTGAAATGTTTTATTATTATTTTTTCCCTTTATAAATAGATCTGGAAAATACGTTTGTGTTTGTGAAAGTAGAATAGTTTATAATGTTTTTATTGAATAGACTTGAATAAATTTGCATGTATGTGTTTGTTTTTGGTCTTTGTAAAAGTATTTTTGTGTTTTGTTTGTGTACAATCTGTTCAATACTCTGTGTGTGTGTGTGTGTGTGTGTGTGACTAGTGTGTTGCTTCATTGATCGTATTTTACATTTTTAACTGATAAAAAATTGACTAGGGTTAGTTCATTCAAAAAATTGAATGGATAAAAATAGATGTCAACATATAAGAAAAATTAGCATAAGAATTTCAACAAATAAGAAAAATTAACACAAGAATTTCAACAGGTAGATAGAGGTAACCATCAGTGAGCTAGAAGCAACTACCTAGAACCCCAAAGAACCCTTCATCGACTTTGTCGCTAGATGGAGAGCAAAGGCAGCCAGGATGACAAATAGACCCTCTGAAAGGGAGCAAGTCCGGCTGGTGGTTCAGAATCTTGAGCCAAATATGTTGCAGAGAATGATAGTGACGCTGTTGTCTACAGTTGCTTCATTGCAAGAGTTAGGGGTCCAAATCGAGAGTGCATTCAAGATGGGCATCATCCATAGAACAAGCGAACCTGTAAGAAGGCCATTCAGCAGGAATACCAATGCTAGTAGTAGCACTATTCCACGTCCTGCAGATGTTAGTACTGTTGTCACAGCAGCCAAGATGACCGATCCCTTTGCCGAAACAATTGCTTTTTCACACCACGCCCCTACTTCAGAAGGTCCTTCCCAAGTGTTTTCGACAATTACCCTAGCTAAGACTGAGATTCATCATTCCAACCACCAGTGCTGGCATCACTGCTTCATCAAGTTTGAACTCATCAAGATCAAGTAAATTTTCCATCTCTTCAAAGATTTTCACTGCAAGAAAAAACACTTTTAGTGACCACCTATTTTTTTTGGTCGCAAATAGTCAAATTTTTGCGACTAAAATCTAACTTTTGGCGACCACAATTTTTTGGTCACGGAAAATCACCTTTGGGTGACCAAAAAAAAAGTTGGTCATGGAAAGTATACCTATTGGCGACCAAAGGCTCTTTTGGTTGCGGAAGATCACCTTTTTGCGACCAAAAAAAATGTTGGTCGCAGAAAGTATACCCTTTAGCGACCAAAGGCATTTTTGGTCGCGGAAAGTATACCCTTTGGCGACCAAAAAAAAAGTTGGTCGCAGAAAGTATACCTATTGGCGACCAAAGGCTTTTTTGGTCGCGGAAGATTACCCTTTGGCGACCAAAAAAAAAGTTGGTCACAGAAAGTTATGGCGGGATAAATTTAAAAAAAAAATGGATACTACTGTAATTAGATGCTATGTTTCTGTTTAGGCATTAAAAGTTTTATAAAATTATATATAACCCAATTTTTATGGGTTATATATTTTCTCTACCAAATATGAACAAGAAGCATGTTATTGGCAGAGTGGATTGGGTGCATGGTGACTCCTTGGTCGGGAGTTCAAGTCCCAGGTAGCACAAAAGAATTATTATTTTTGGGTCAAGGCACTGACTTTTGGCGACCAACTTATCTTTGGTCGCTAAAAGTTCCCTTTTGGATAATATGAAGTGGACTTTTCGCGACCAAAAAAGTTGGTTGCGAATGGTCACTTTTAGCGACCAAAGTTGTTTTTGGTCTCAGAAAACTATCTATCATGAGGCTTTAGCGACCAACTAGTGACCAACATATTTTGGTCGCGAAAAGGTTTTGGCGACCAAATATGGTACTTTTAGCGACCAAAATGTTAGTCGCTGAAAGTGTTTTTTTCTTGTAGTGATTGTTCTTTTTGCTCAGATCAGAATCAGAAGATTCAGGAATGAACACAATGGCTTGGGCTCATTGGCGGGTACGATGTGTTGGCTAGGGTAATGGTTGGTTGTTGGCAAGCTGTGGGTGAGTTTTCTATTATGGAATGGCAATCTATTGGGGCTAGGGAGAGGGTTATTGACAGCTTTGGGATTTTCAGGTGGGGTGATGACTTTGTTGTCAATCAAGTCTTGAATTTCATGGTAAATGCGGAAGTAATGGTCAGTATGATGACTGTACTACTCATGGAATGTGCAATATTGGGTAGGGTCATGTGTAGGTAGGCGAGGATTAGGGAGAGGTCAAGGATTGAGCGGTTTGAGATACCCTTTCCCCATCAGTACCTTCAATGCACAAGTTAGGCTCATATGGAGTTGGGCGAAGGTTCATTTTTTGGAGGAGGAAGCATTAGGTTTAGAAACGTTGGCAAATGGGTCGGTGGGTGTTGGCCGGGTATTCATGGGCTTAGGATTGGAATTAGGATGGGTGTTTTTGGTAAAGCATCCATTTCCATTGGTTACCCCTTGATTCAAAATGTTCTCAACCTAAGCGACAAAAGTGTTATCCACAGTTTTTGTAACAACTTCAAGCACTTGCTTCTTGTTTATCCCTTTGACCTTCAAAGTCTTAATAGGCCACTGAAGTTGTGCATAGGGATCAATACTTGTCTCGGCTTTGTTCTTGCCACTTGTTTTTGCTTGGCCAAGGGATTGGGTGGCTATATCGAAGCGAGGCCCAATTGTTGTTGATCTGTCATCACCCAGACTTGAGATAGTTTTTGGGTTGGCCCTTTTTCAACAGTAGCTCACCCCAAGATTGGGGAGCTTTTTGACGGGATCAAAACCCCAAATGTTAAATCCGCCACCGTTCCTTGAAGGTTTTCAATCATTCCCAACATCTCAGCAGTAGTGGGTTCGGCCATTTGGCGCTCTTAGCGTATCTGAACCGGATTGGGTGCATCCATCATGCACAATTCAGTGATTTTGGGAATGAACACCTCAAACTTGGGTAAATAGGCCGGGGTGATGTATATGATGGGGTTAAAGGTAAGAAGTAGTGCATGGATGAGGTTAAGGTGGGAGGAAATACTTGGTCATGGATGTGAAGTGGGTTGGTGGTAACACTGGGGTTGGTGGTAACACTGGGGTCTTGAGGTGGAGCTATTATCTGGTTGTCGATGAGATTCTAAACCTCATGACGAAGGCGGTAGCAACGATCGGTGCCATGACCGCATTGCTGATGGTACGCACAATACTTGGTGGGGTTATGTCTAGCAAGGAGTGGCTCAAGAAGAGGTTGGGGGTCGAGGGGTTTGAGATACCCTCTTTCCATCTGGATTTTTAGTGCGCTGGTTAGGCTCATATAGAGGGGAGAAAGTTCTGCTTTGAGCTCGGGTTGGGTTGGTTATTTGTGGGCTTGTATTGGAAAATGGGTCGGCAATTTTAGGAGTGGCAATAACAGTATTGATTTCAGTGGGTTTGGGAATAGTGCTCTCAGAAAACACCCTCCTTGTTGGTTCACTTCCTCTCGGGATAATCCCTCTGTTAAATGCACTCTCAATCTGAACCCCCAATTCATGTAAATTTTTGAAAGTGAACAGTGGAGCGACTATCAACTTTTGCAGCATATCGGGCTCAAGGTTCTGCACCACTATTCGTACTTGGTCCCTTTCTGAAGGGCGATCTGTCATTTGTGTTACCTTTGCTCTCCACCTTGCAACAAATTCTGCAAAAGGCTCTTCAGGATTGTGGTGGGTTGCTTCATGGTCTTAAGTAGTCATTTCAATTTGGGTAGTGTAAGAATACTGATTGACAAACGCCTCAGCCAATTCTTCCCAGTTCTGCTTCGCTTTATCCTCCAATTTGGTGTACCAAGTGGCTGCTATACCCGATAGGGTTCTTCCATACAGAGAGAGTTTCTAACGCTCAGTCAGACCGTCCAAGAAAATCCTGATATGTACCATAGGATCTCCAGACCCATCAAAACGGTCAATGTGTGGCATTTTGAATCTGTCTAGGAGTCTTACGGCAACCTCGGTGTACCCATCCTCAATGTCGAGAATTGAGGTAATTCCTTGTGCCTTTTTGAATTGCTTCTCAAGGTTAGTAATTTTTAACAAGGTTGAGTTGAGCTCATTAATATCAAGGGGAAAAAGACCCTTATTAGGCTGAACCAAGGTTCTGACAACTCGAGCTTGAGTAAACCCTTCTTGAGGATCTGGGCCGTGCAAATCTTCAGCTGGTAGAGGTGGGTCAAAGTTCAGCTGGAGGCCCAGGATTAGATGTGTAGTAGATGCCCCAAATGGGCGTTGCATTTCCGCATTAGTCTCATCCTACATGGCAATTCCCTAGTTTAACGCCACTGCCATGGCCACAACTTCTTCTGGACTCTATGTCATCGCCGGTCTGCTGAGTTGGCAATCGAGGAAATGGATGAGTGTAACCTGAGAGCTGACTAATCATGGATTTCAACCCGGTTATACTTTAATGTATCTGAACTGGATTAGCGTAGACAAGTTTGACTGGATTGGGCTTTTTAGAATGGGTCTTTTGGCGTTTGATGGATCTTTTCTTTTGGGAATCAGATGAACTGGACCTTTTACTGAGTGGGGGTTTTTTTTTTCTGTGATTGGATGGACTGTGATGGGTTAAGGCTGGTATCACTCCTTCTCTGGCTCAGACAAACTTGGCATTAAAAACAAATGCTCCATCAGATCGGAATACCAGATATGCTGGTCAAAATAGTGTAAGATACAATTCTTGGCCTTGGGTCTAGTTCGGTTCTGATATTTTTCCAATATATCAAATACAAAGCCCTGGATTTTGACCCAAATTCTGATTCTGATATGACCCTCAAGTTTGAAAGGAATTGCCTCAATATTAAGACTCTTTGAGGATTGCATCATACATTCCCAAAGAGTTCACATTTTGCACAAAATCATTCAAAACACCCCTATGAAAGGTTTAAGGTTTCCCTGTCCTAGCTTTGGAGTGATTAATAATTTTACTGCTCAAACAAGCGGTATCACATCATCTTGCATATGGGAGAGTATCTTGTCCTAAATTGGAACAGTCACTATGGCTTTACTATATGCAACTAAGCCAAATGGTCAAAAGGGGGTACCTCAACAAGACTACCTAATATACCTCTCACACCTAACACTGAGAAGATCAAACAGAAGATCAAACGGTACAGCAGTAGTCCAGATCCAGGGGTTGTGTTCCCAACATGGCAGAGCCTACGACCGGTTAGCCTTTTGGCAAGCTTTTAAGCAAGCCTCCAGCAAACCTTCCAGGAATAGCAGATGACAAACACAGTGACTTAAGCGCACCAATGCAAATGCAAATGCAAAGAAACATATAAGTGTAGATAAAATTTCACATCATGAAGTTCAAGCCAAGTTCTCTAAATTCCCCAGCAGAGTCGCCAGAAACTGTGGCCCGACTTTTCGCGCCCCCTTTCAGAAGTCGAATAAGCCTCACAATATCGGACTCCCGTGGTTCTGAATCTAATCTCACAAGTGCAATGTGAAATAGATATACACCAAAGAGTCCAAATTTGGAAAATCGATTTTGAATCAAATTGCCAAAAATGGATTGCTTTGCTAGATACAAAATCGCCACCTAAATATTTTTGGGAAATCTAGCAAACCCATGACTCGTGCCAAAGGCCATGTGTCCATCATCATCAAGATTGTCTCGGCTCGGGAACTTAGGTACGAGAGGGGAAGGTCATGAATTGAGTACTCCCGCTTGCCCGATCAAAGATCGGCCTCTACTAATCATGATGTGATTTTTATTTACATTATATGCTCTTGCTCCGATTAATATTAGGCTAACCTTACTATGTGGCTCGCACATAGGTACAGACTAACTTGCAAAAATTGGAACACTTGATTTCATGTTTGTTTTGAAAATGTTTATAAATGTTAACTTGAAAAATTGGGCTTAAATGTACATGAATCAAACTATCCCAATTCAAACAACTAGCCTTGATCTACGGGCATTCAAACTTTTGATCAATTAAGCACTTAGCTTCATGGCAAGCATGCTAGACATGGTAACATCAACATGCAATATGCTAAAGCGAGTAAAGGCTCACCTACTACTTCAAGCCAAAAAACGATGAGAGAATTAGGACAATGCATGATCCTAACTTTATGCAATGTGACTAATCAAAGACATGCGATATGCAATCTAAATAGGCTCGGCTACTTAACATGATATGTGAAAAAAATTGATAGCATGCGGTATGATGGACCGAGCCTCGGTGCATACAAGACAAATGGATGCAAACATGAAGTATGCTAAACAAAACATGATGTCCTATTCTAACCATCATAAGAAAATAAATAAAAGGGAGAAAGACGTGGGGTTGGAAGACATACACATTATTACAACATTGTGCCCTCACACAGGAGGGTCCGAAAGAATAAACTAGCTAACTAATTAAAGCTACGCTAATTAATTAACTATTACAAACCAAAATTAAATTAGCCAAACTACTTAACTAATTATTACAACAACAAAATAATTAATTATTCTAGGCAACTAATTATTACAACAATTAACTAACTAATTAGTTAATTGCAAATCAAAACGAACTAATTAATTACATGAATACAACATGAAAGAAGTGTTAAGCTAGCTATTCTATCTATTCCGCCTCGGGAAACGGGGAATGCTCATGCATACACGGATTTTCCACTCGAAAAAGCCATTGTTTCTGCTGCAAGATGCCTTTGTTGCATAGCAGAACACTTGCACTGATTTCCATCTCAGAACCAACTCTATCCTACTTCAAAAGTACACTGTTTGATTTTACATTGGTGGCCAACAGATGGCCTGCTAGCCACAAAAGGTAGCCTAGATTGTCCTGCTGTAACAGAGAGCAAATAGAGCAGAGATAGTGCATTCTCAAGGGTTTGTTTGCACAATTTATCCCTCCTTATCTTTTGAACAGCTCAAAGGAGTAATAAGTTTGATTCACAAACTACCAATGGATGCAATTTCATTGCATGATGGGTTATGAATCAAGTGTGCAAGTTCAATGAATGCAACAAAACAAGACTCTCAAAACCACCTCCATATCATGAAAGATTAAGGGAAGTAGTTGACAGTGAATCTTGAACCGTTTTCATCACTAATGAGTATGAAACAACCCAAGACTCAAGGGTTCAATTGACATCTGATTGAACCCAAACAAGTTATTATCTTTTACCCTTTTTAGCCTCAATGTATTACTTCATTTTAGATTACCATCCATTCTTTAATTAATTAAGTCCAATGGTGAATTTAAGTCCTCTAACGGAAGGGGGGCCTAAACCAAGAGTTGCTTTGGGCATGAAAGAGACATTATACTGTTGGTAATGAACCCCAAAGGGATTAAACCATTACGTATGACATCTCAATCTCATGCTTAAACAAACAAGTAGATTGAAACCACTTTCAAAGAAAAACAAAAGCCAAGAAAGGAGGAAGGTTGCAGAGGTGATTAAGAGTGATCACAAGTATGGAAAGCCATAAATAAATGCAATCAACTCAAATAAGATGGTGTCAAAGGCCTAAAGCACCAAACTCACGAGGACAATTACACTACAAGCATGCAAAACAAAGCTCAAATGCAACAAACACTTAAAAATAGTGTGAAAATAGGTCTAATACAATTCTAAAACGCGCTGGAATTAAGCTAACAAAAGCTAAATTAATAGGCTAAAACATAGAGCATGTTAGGCTAGTAAGCAAAACACAAGAAGGGGAGGCTAACTGTAGACACCCCATTATTAACCGACCTCAAGACTTGGATGTCATCATTTGTGCACTCAATGATTGTGCTTCTTTGTGCTCGTTTTGAGTACTCGAAGTCCTTGGTGGAGTACCCTTCTTTTGAGCCTTGAAACCTTATCTGTTTTGTGCTTTGTTTTGGACCAAAAGCTTGTTGTTTCAAGTCTAGGAGAGTGGGTGACCTGTCGACTAGCCTCATAGGCTGTTAGCCATGGCTTGTGCTTGTCGGCTACCAGTGGTGGCCGGTCGGCTATCAGTGGTAGCCAACGGTCACCAGTCTCTTTTTCCAGATATTTATTGACAACTGTGCCAACTGTTGCACACTGAGCTGCATCTCCATACACGTGTATGGTAGGATGTTCCTAAGCTCAAGACTTTCTTTTCTATATATAAGGGGGTTCCTCTCCCATTTTTAAGGGTTAGCAATTTTAGACCAAAAATATATCTCTCTCTAGCTTTATCTCTCTCTCTTGATATTTTGTGCTTGGTTGCCTAGTTTCTGTATACTTTTGCATACCAACCCTTAATCAAACCTGACCATCTTTGAGCTGAGGTCCCTTGGAATTTTTTGTTGAGCTCTAGAATGAGGTTTGAGCTTGAATTTGTGCCTAAGTTGTGCTTTGCTTCAAAGGTAGAACACTTACCTTCTTTAAGCTTGTTTTGCATACTTATTTTCCCATCTTCTTCTACTAATTTTGGCTTAGTTTTCAACTATAAAAACCTTTGTTTTTTTGGCCTAAAAGTGGTGGTTTGAGGCCATTTTTTAGTTAAGGGGTAGTCCACCTTTCTTGTCTCTTTGTTTGTTAAGTTTTTGTGCTATTATCCATCACTTTCAAATCAACGTTTTTGGCCTTTTAACCACTGAATTTTAGAGGTTTTTTAATGGCAAAAAACTCATTTTGATGTCCAAAATTGGAGGGGTTAGCCTTCCCTCCTTGTATCTTGTTTGCATGTCTAGATAGCTTTACATGTGAACATGTTTTTCTAGCAATTTGTAGCTATATTCCAGCATGTGTTAGCCTCTGAAATAACCTATTTTGCCTCTATTTTGGGCTGGTTAGTTCACTTGAGTCTTGTATTGGATGGATGTAGTGTAAAGCCCTTGCACTATCTTGATGATTTAATGCTTTAATCATCATTAGTTTGAATTGATAGCATGTTTTAGCGTTGTTTTGCCCTTAATTTCAGCACTTTAATCTCTACAATCTCCCTCAATTCTTTACCCTTTTGTTTGCTTTGAAAGTGGTTTTAAACCCCTTGTTTGCCTAAGTGTGAAATGAAGGTGGTACACCTAATGGTTTAATCCCTTAGGGGGTTCATTACCAACAGTGTAATACCTCTTTCATTCCCAAAGCAACTTGTGGTTTGAACCCTCTTTCCATTAGAGGACACTCACCAATGGACTAAATGGATTAAAGGATGGATTTGGTAATTAAAATGAGTAAACAAAACTGGACAAGTAAAAGAAGCAAGATAAGCATTCTTTGTGTTGCATTGCATGTGTTCAAATCGGACGTTAATTTGAACACAAGGAAAATGAGACATTTCATGCTTGAAAGTGATGAAATGTGCCATTTTCCTTGGTCACCATTGCCCTTGATCATGCATGATAGGGTGATGGCCATTTTAAGTCTTGTTTGGCATTTATTAAACTTGTACAAACTTGGTTCCTTAGCCATCATGCATGGAAATTGCTTGATTCATGGTTTGAGGGCTAAGAGTTACACTCCTTTGAGCTTGTTTGATGATAAAGAGGGTAACAGTACAAACAATCTTTGAGAATATAATGCTTTGCCTCTGTTTGCTCTCTGTTGCAGCAAGAGGAAGTTCAGGACAACAGTGACCGACTGGCCATCAGCAGTGGCCGACGGCCACCAGCAGTAGCTGATCGGCCACCAATGGTAGCCGACGGCCACCATTGGTAGTCGACCAACCACCAATGAAATTTGCACAGTGTGTTGGTATGGTGGAGCAGAGGTGTTCTGGAAGTTAGCGGCATCGTCAGTGTTCAAATGTGCAAACAGAGGCGTTCAGTGGCAAGGCGGTGGCTTTTTCGGGTGGAAACCGAGCATGAGTGGGCTTTCCTCCCTTCCCGACATTAGCTAATTAGATTAATTAGCAATAGATGAAATACATTTTGTAACTATTTGAGTAGAGTAATTAGTTAATTACTTCATGTTGTAATTAATTAGCTTAATTGCTTTGTAATTAGTTAGTTAAGTGTTTAGCTAATTAATTTAATTTGTAATATTTAATTAGCTTAGAATAGTTAGTTAATTCATTTCAAGTGTTTTAATAGTTAGCTTAATTAGCGTAGCTAGTTGGTTAGCTTATTCATTCCGACCCTCATTCGCGAGGGCATAATGTTGTAATAAGTGTGCGTGCGTGCGTGTGTGCATGTCTTCCAACCCCACGTCTTTCTCCCTTTTATTCAATTGCTTTTGATGGTTAGATTAGGGACATTTTCAATTAGCATACCTTATGATTGCATGTTTGCATCCATTCATTTGTATTGCATGCACTGAGGCTCGGCGCATCATTCAAACTGCATTGCCATTTCAATAATTCTTTGAATACGTGCTTGGTAGCCGAGCCTATTAATTACATATTGCATGTGTTGCATTAGGCATATTGTATAGTTAGAAATTATGTATATTTTTCTAACTCATATCTTCCTAGCTTGGAGTACAAGGTGAGTTTTTATGCTTTAGCATACTTACATAAGTGTGAATGTTGCCATGATTAGCATGCTTTCCATGAGGCTATGTGCTTAAATGTTAACTGCTTGAATGCCTGTGGATGAAGGTTTGTTGTTTGAATTGAAACGATTCAACAAATGCATGTTTTAAGCCCACTTTGTTGAGTGGAAAATCATGTTTTAAGCCCACTTGAGGTGGCAAATTCAAACCATTTTCGAAAACAAACATGAGTTGAGTTGTTCCAACTTGAGTAAACTAGTCTATACTTGCTTGTGCGCATCACATAGTAAGGTTAGCCTAATAACCGGCACATGAGCACATAATGTTTATAAAAAACATATCATGATTAGTAGAGGCCGATCTTTGATCGGGCGAGCGGGGGTGCTCAATTCATGACCTTTCCCTCTCAAACCCAAGTTCCGGAGCCGAGGAAACTTTGGTGATGACGGACACGTGGCCTTTGGCACTAGTCATGGGTTCCCTAAATTTTCCCAAAATAAAATATTTAGGTAGCGACTCTGTATCTGGCAAAGCAGTCCAATTTTGGCATTTTTTTATTCAAAATCAATTTTTCAAAATGATTTTTCAGATTTAGACTCTTTGGTGATTATCAATTTCACATTGTACTTGTGAGATTAGATTTAGAACCGCGGGAGTTTGAACAGTAAGGCTTTCTTTCAAACCTTCCGGAAAGAGGCGCGAAAAAGGCGAGCTACACTTTTTGGCGACTCCGCTGGGGATTTAGAGAACTTGACTCGAACTCATGATATGACATTTTATCTACACTTACGTATTTTTTTGCATTTGCATTTGCATTTGCATTTGCATTGGTGCGCTTAAGTCACAGTGTTTGCCATCTACTATTCCTAAACGGTTTGCTAGAGGCTTGTTTGGAAAATCTTGCCAAAAGGCTGACCGGTTGTGTGCTCTGCCACGATGGGAACACAACCCTTGGATTTGGACTATCGCTATACCGTTTGATCCTCCTTTCACTTCTTGGTGTTAGGTGTGAGAGGTATATTAGGTAGTCTTGCTGAGGTACCCTTTTTGACCAATTGGCCTAGATTGCATATCGAAAACCATAGAGACTATTCCAAAATAGGACAGGTTGCTTACCCGAATGCAGGATTGTGGTGAAACCACTTTGCTTGAGTAGTTATCCTTAGTTCCCGACGAAATTAGGACAGGGTAACCCTACCCCATCATAGGGGTGTTTTGGCTCTCACTTGCTTGCTATGTGCTTTTAGAGTGAAACTCTGCAGGAATGTATGTATCAGTTGCAAGTCTGGGTATCAGTTTTTGGGAGGTAGAATTAGTATTAAGCATGGTTCTACAACTTTGTTTACATCAGTGTACTGATTAGAATCTAAGCAGAGGTGTTGTGCGGTTTCTAATTTTTGTTTTTTCCTTTTTGCTTTATTTCCTTTTTGCAAGGTAGTTTTTATCATTGCTTCAGACGAGTCTACTAGCCCCCAAGCACTCTGGACCGGAGTAACATGACTTTACCGATCCGGGGATCATGTAAGTGGACAGCCAGTGTTTGTTTCACTACCGCTGGTTACAAGACAGAGGACAGTCAAGCATAATTCACCAGTTTGACAGCTACCTTCATTCAGTGAAGTTCAATCTTCTACTTCTACTCCAGAAAGAGAGTGTTCACCAGCTTTGATAGCTCAACACCCCTTAGTCAGCATGGAAGATATGCTTCGTCAGCTCCAGCAGACTATTGAGACTATGCAACTAGATGCTGCCCGCCAAGCTGAGACTACAGCCCGCTAAGCCAAGATTGTAGCCCGCCAAGCAGAAATGATAGATAGGCTTCAGCAACAGCAACCACAACAAGCAGAAGCTTCTGCTTCTCATCCACTTCCAGTCAGGGTTCCAGCACCCGAGATCATAGTTAATGTCCAGGAAAATGCGGGCATTTCGACAGAGCCAATCCCACCTTAGACCTCCAAGGCACCAGTTTACCAGATGGAGGTGCCATTTGAATTTGAGGTCAACCCTACTGCTTTGAAGGTCAACAAGCTAGAAAAGCTCTTCAAGCAGGCACAAGGTATGAATACAATCCCAAATATAGAGGATGGTTATACTGATGCAGTGGTGACCTTGTCAGACAGATTCAATATGCTGCATACAGATCGGTTTGATGGTTCAGGGAATCCTATAGTCCACTTGCAGCTCTTCTCGGATGTTTTGTGGCCTATGGGCTTATCTAGACTTCAGAAGTTGTCACTCTTTGACCGAACCCTATCAAGGATAACGGCCATCTGGTACGCAAAGTTGGAAGACTCCGTGAAACGGAACTGGGATGAAATGGCTGAGGCCTTTGTCATGCAATATTCATATAACACACAGATCGAGGTTACCACCCGTGATCTTGAAGCGACCTAACAAGAGCCAAAGGAGGGCTTCTCGAACTTTGTAACAAGATGGAGGGCAAAGGCATCAATAATGACGACCCGGCCATCTAAAAAGGACCAGATCAGAATGATAGTCCGCAACCTACAGGGGAAGTTGCTGCAGAAAATGATTATCTTGCCCTCATTCACATTCGCTGATCTTCAAGAGATGGGAGTTCACATTAAGGATGTGATGAGACAGGGTTTGATAAATGATGAGAAAGAGCAGCCCAAGAGGCCTTTCACACGTAGTTCCAATTCGATTACTAGCGGTAGCGCAGCTGGAAGGCCTTCAGATGTCGGTATGGTCACCACCACACCTCAGACTGCCAACCCCTTTGTCGGTATGGTCACCACCGCACCAGCACACCTAATATTTACCTAATTAGGACATTTATTCGGACCCTCCCATGCGAGGGTAAAATTGTAATATTGTGTGTCTTTCAACCCCCATTTCTTTCTCCCTTTTATTTACTCGTTTATGGTGGTTGCATCCATATTTTGATTTCATATCATTACCATGTGTAAATATCCACTTTTTCATGCATTGGGTTTGGTTCATCATTCTAACCATATTGTCGTTTCTTACTTACTCGAATTCATGCACTAATTGCATGCTTTGAGTTAAGCCATGTGCCATGTTAATAGATCGAACCTCGTAGTTGTATTTTGTATGTGTTGCATTAGTCACTTGCATAATAGAGCATGCATTTTTCTAATGGTTTCATTTCTTTTGGCTTGCCTCGGTGGAGTACTAGGTGAGCGTTTCTTGCTTTAGCATATTGCATGTGTGTTGGTGTTGCCATATCAAGCATGTTTACCATGAGGCTAAGTGCTTAGTTGCTATACCTCTTGAATGCTGGTGGATGAAGGCCTTTTCGCTTAAGTTGGGATGATTTGATTAATGTACATGTAAGCTTTACTTTTTCAAGTAGCACATATTCAAAACTCTTTTCAAAACAAACATGAAATCAAAACATTCCAAAATGGGCAAATTAGTCTATGCTTGTGTGCATCACATAGTAAAGATAGCATAATAATCGGAACAAGAGCATATATTGTACGTAAGAATCACAAACATGACCTTCTCCTCTCATACTTAAGTTCCCAAGCCAAGACACTTTGGTTATGATGGACAAGTGGCCTTTGGCATGGGTTACGAGTTTTCTAAATTTTTCAAAAATATTTAGGTAGCGACTTTGAAATCTGGCAATGCGGTCCATTTTTGGCATTTTTGATTGAAAATTGATTTTCGAAAGATTTGTTGGATTTGGACTCTTTTGTGTTTTCACTATTTCACATTGCACTTGTGAAATTAAATTCAGAACCACAGGAGTCCGAACTGTAGGGTAATCATATCTGAGGAGAGTAAACCCCTCCAAGGAACAACGAAAAACCAATTACAAGTAGTCAAGTAGAACAACATCTTCTGCTATTACCTCTTGAAATTCACTCTTGTGAACTTCTCTGGGTGCTCATGATGATTGAGTGGGCCTCCTGGAACATCAAGAATAGTAACAGGGTTGACCACAGAGGTCACAGTAACCGAGTTGACCACGGAGGTCACAGCAGCAGAGGTTGACGAGCCAATTGCCCCGGGGGTTTGATCCCCACCAACATTAGCAGCAGCAGCATTAGTGACAGTTGCCATTTTTGAAAAATACAACAAAATTTCACTATTTTGCATTCCATAAATTAAACTCAACACTAGGAAATTCCAAAGTTGGAAATTTAATTCAAAACTAGTCTCACCACTTCCCTAGAATCGAACATGCTCATGAATGTTTCCTTGAAGACTGGAGGGGTCACACTGGTCCCACTTAAAAGCTAGTAATCCTTAGAAAAACCTTCAAGAGCATGTTGACTCCTAGTCCATGAGAAAAAATTTTTAGAATTAAGTTTTCTAGGGGATGAACTAGGTTAAAACCAACCAAGTACCAGACTTAAAAGAAATTTAAAAATTGCTAATCAAACTACAAGCAATGTAAAAAAAAAAAAAAAAAAAAAAATTGCTATAACAATTACACACATATAAAATGCTTCCAACATGCGAAGTAAACAACCTTGCTTAAAATAAAATTTGCAATCAACCACCATTAAATCTCAAGAAAAAAATTCCTTCAATTATAAAGAGAGTAACCAATCCATAAGGATTTTATATAGTCCAAAAACCTTTCCATGTTTAGGTATTTCTGTTCAACAAAGAAGTTAGTAGTTGTAGCTCGACTTATTCCGTGCCCCCTTTCGGAAGCTTGGAAATAAGCCCTATAGTTCGGACTCCCGCGGTTCTGAATCTAATCTCACAAGTGCAATATGAAATAGATAAACACCAAAGAGTCCAAATTCGGCAAATCTTTTGGAAAATCGATTATGAATAAAATTGTAAAAAATGAACTACTTTGCCAGATACAGAGTTGCCACCTAAATAGTTTTTGTTTTGGGGAAATTTAGGAAACCCATGACTCGTGCCAAAGGCCACGTGTCCGTCATCACTAAAGTTGCCTCGGCTCGGGAACATAGGTACAAGAGGGGAAGGTTATGAATACATTTGAGCACCCTCACTCGCCCGATCAAAGATCGGCCTTTACTAATCATGATATGATTTTTATCAATATTATATGCTCTTGTTCCGGTTTATTGGGCTAGCATTTACTATGTGATGCGCACACACAAGGTATACACTAGTTTGCTGGGATTGGAACAATTCAATTTCATGTTTATTTTTTTGGAAAAAGGTTTGATTTTTCCACTTAACAAAGTGGGCTTAAAGTTCGTGAATTTGCCACTTGACAAAGTGGGCTTAAACGTACATTCATTGAATCATTCCAATTCAAGAAACAATCTCCATCCACAGGCACTCAAACAGTTCAACAAGTAAGCACTTAGCCTCATGGCAAGCATGCTAGTCATGGTAATCACTGACACTCATGCAAGTATGCTAAAGCACTCAAAACTCACCTTGTAATCCAAGCTAAGATAACACGAAAGAGTTAGAAAAATGCATGTTCCTAACTATACCAAATATCTAATGCAACTCATGCAATAATGCAACTAAAGTAGGCTCAGATACTTAACATGCTTTTTGCAGCAATTTCATAGCATGCATTTAAAAACGTATTCAAAGAAGTATTGAACTAGTAATGTAGTTAGAATGATGAACCGAGCCTCGATGCATGCAATACAAATGAATTGATGCAAATATACGATATGCTAATTGACACGTGATGCTCCTAATCTACCATCAAAAGTGGATAAATAAAAAGGAGAAAGACGTGAGGTTGGAAGACATACACATTATTACAACATTGATGCCCTCACGCAAGAGGGTCCGAATGAATAAGCTACACTACTTAACTAATTTATTACAAACCGAATGAAATAAATAAACTAACAATTACAACATACACATTATTACAACATTGATGCCCTCGCGTAGGAGGGTCCGAATGAATAAGCTACACTACTTAACTAATTTATTACAAACCAAATGAAATAAATAAACTAAGTATTCTAAGCTAATTAATTAATTATTACAACAAATTAATTAACTAATTAATTAACCGTTCTAGCTAATTACAACTAATTAACTATTCTAGTTAACTAATTAAACAATTACAACAACAAACTAACTACTTAATTATGTACAAGAAATTAACTAATTACAACAATAAAATACTATGCTAAACTGGCTATTCCACCTTGGGAAATGAGGAATGCATAAGGATGCAAGGTTTTCCACCCGAAGACAGCCATTGTCTTGCTGCTGTATTCCCCTATTGCACAACACTTACACTGTTTTCTTTCTCCAGATCAACTCTACTCTGCTTCAGAAGCACACTGTTCAAAATTCATTGGTGGTTGGCAGGCCAGAAGTGAAGGGTTGCTGACCAACATTGAGGGATTGTCCGCCACTGATGGTGGCCAGCCAGCCACTGTTGAGCGGTTGCTGGCCACTGATGGCTTGTTCCTCCTTGCTGCAACAGAGGACAAACAGAGCAAAGAGAGGGTATTTTCACAGGTTGTTTGTACTGTCTATCTCTCATTATCATAAAAACATCTCAAAGGAGTGATACATTTAGCTCTTAAACCATCAATCAAGCAATTTCATTGTATGATGGATAAAGAACCAAGATGTACAAGTTTAATAAATGCTCAAACGAGACTCACAACCTTCACCCTATCATGCATGATCAAGGGCAATGGAGACCTAGGAAACTTGGCACATTTCATCACTTTGAGTATGAAATGCCCCAATTTTCCTTGTGTTCAAATTAATGTCCGATTTGAAACACAACAAGACACTGCCAAATTCTTATCTTGCACCATTTTAGTTGTAACTTTTAGCTACTCATTTTAATTACCCTTCCATTCCTTAACCAATTAAGTCCATTGGTGAGTTAAGTCCTCTAAAAGAGAAGGGAGTGTCAAACAAGGAGTAGTTTAAGGCAAGAGAGAGGTGTCATACCATTGATGATGAACCCCCAAAAGAGGGTTAAACCATTAAGCATGGGCCTCAATCTCAAGCTTAAACTATCCTAAGGTTGAAACAACCCTCAAAGAAAATGAAAAAGTCAAGAAATGAGGGAGGTAGCAGAGATTAATAGTGCTAAAATTAAGCGAGAAAAGCACTAAACACATGCAAGCAACTCAAACAAGTGGTGTCTAAAGGCCTCAAACACCAACCTTGTGAGGACACTTACACTACAAGCATACAATACAAGACTCAAATGCAACAATCAACCAAAAAAAGAGTTAAAATAGTACAAAATAGAGCCTAAAATGTGTGGGAATTAAGCTATAAATGGCTAGAAAAATAAGCTAACATACAGAGCTAACTAGGCTAGCAAACAAGACACAAGGAAGGGAGGCTAACCCCTCCAAATTTGGACTTCAAAACATGATTTTCACCACTAAAAATACTCTGAAATTTAGTGTTCAAAAGCCCAAAAAAAGATAGCTTGAAAGTGAGAAACAAAGGTGGAAAGGCTTTACACACAAGGAATAAAAGGGGTGAGCCACCCCCTAACCTTAAATGGCCTAAAACCACCAAATTCAGCCCACAAAAATAGAGTTTTTATAGCTCAAAAACAGCCCACAAACAGTTGAAAAAAGGTAGAAAAACAAGTATGTAAAGCAAGTTTAAAAGGGGAGTATTATACCTCTTGAAGCAAAGATCAACTTTAGGCAACAATTCAAGCCAAAACCACCGTCTAGAGCTCCCAGGAAGGCCTCAAGGAACCTCAGCTCACAGGTGATCAATTTTGGTTAAGGAGGTGTAGGTAAGAAAGCGGTGTATGTAGGCTAATGTGCACAAATTTGCAAGAGAGAGAGAGAGAGAGAGAGAGAGAGATTTGTTTCAAAAGTTCTAACCCTCAAAAATGGAGGAAAAGGCCCCATATATATAGAGAAACATGCATTTGGTTGAGATACATCCATCCATACACGTGTATGAAGATGAAGGCAAATGTGGTAATAGCTGGAATAGTTATCAACAAAATATCTGCAAAAAAGACACTGGTGGCCAGTAGGCCACACCATTGGTTGGCAAGGCACAAGGGTGGCAAATAGGGCACAATTGGTGGCCGGCAGCCCACTAGAGGAGGCCTGCTGATCCCAGGGCTTTGAGGTCTGAAGCACTAAGGTTTTGGGTTTGAAGCACTAGAGTTTTGGTCCAAAACAAGGCATAGAATGGACAAGGTTTTAAGGCCCAAAGATAGGGTATTTCGCCGAGAACTTCGGGCACTAAAACAAGCACATGCAGTCAAAATCATCGAGTGCACAAGCGATGACATCAAAGTCTTGAGGACGGTAAAAAATGGGGTGTCTACAGTTGGCCCTCTTTGAAAGAACTCGAAAGTCATGAAATGATGTGAGTGAATGTCAAATCGCGACGACGACCCATTTTGACAAGACCGAAAGACTTGGACAAACAAACAAGATAGAAAATAAATGGTTGCGCCCGCAGGCTGCCTACGTATCCCTTTGCAAGGAGTCAAACTAGTGTAGTTCTAGGGCGATGCAAATGATATCCATGCAAAGTAGTTTGAAAGTTGAACTTACACACTTCACGAAGCCGACTATTTTCAAAACTCATGATCCTGCAAGATGATGTAATAAGCAATAACATGATAATAACACATGAATGAGCAGCTTCAAGCTAAAAACGAACACAAGTTTCATGCAAAAAGCTGTAAAACAACCTCCAACCACGCCAAAACACAGGACGAGGAAAGAAAACACCTTTCAGGGTTACGTGTCACGTATCATGAGAAACTCTACTCGCGCTAAAATTGCGTGAAGAGGAGAAAAATTGCTTGAGTTCGTGGTTCACGTATCCCGAGTTAAAACACGCCCAAGCTCGCGCATCACCCGTCCTGATATACTCTGATCACTCTGAAACCCTGAGAAGAGGTCCTGAGAAAAAAATTCCTAACACGCTGAAATCATGTAAGGAAAGGAACACTCAAACCACGCTGAAATCGTGAGAAGAGGTCCTATGGAAAACCCTCAGGGGCGCGTTCCACGCATCCTGAGATATATTCCAAACACGCTGAAATCGTGTGAGTTAAAGAACACTTAAACAACGCTCAAATCGTGAGAACAGGTCCTACGAAAAACCCTCAGGGGCGCGTTCCACGCATCCTGAGATAAATTCCAAACATGCTAAAATCGTGCGAGGAAAGTAACACTCAAACCATGTTGAAATTGTGAGAAAAGGTTTTATGAAATATTCTGAACAAGCTAAAATCGTGTAAGGAAAGGAACACTCTAACTACGTTGAACTCGTGAGAAGAGGTCCTACAAAAAACCCTCAGCGTCGTGTTCCATGCATCTTGAGATAAAATCTAGACATGCTGAAATCATGTAAGGAAAGGAACACTCAAACCATGCTGAAATCATGAGAGAAGGTTCGAAGAAAAATTCCAAACATGCTAAAATCGTGTGAGGAAAGGAACACTCTAACCACGCTGAACCAGTTTGAAGAGGTTCTAACAAAAAAATTCTAAACACGTTGAAATCGTGTGATGAAAAAGAACACTGAAATGACGCTGAAATCGTGATAAGAGATCCAAAGAAAAGCCCTCTGGGGCTCGTTCAACGCGTCTTGAGATAAATTTCAAACACGCTGAAATCGTGTGAGGAAAGGAAGAGGTCCTGAAAAAAAAATGATAAATTCCAAAAACATTGAAATCGTGTGAGGAAAGGAACATTCTAACCATGCTGAAACCGTGAGAAGAGGTCCTAAGAAAAATTCTAAACACGCCGAAATTGTGTGAGAAAAGGAACACTTAAACCACGCAGAAATCGTGAGAAGAGGTTTTAAGAAAAATTCAAAACACGCTAAAATCGTGTGAGGAAAGGAACACTCAAACCATGCTGAAATCCTAAGAAGAGGTCCTACAAAAAAACCCTTAGGGGCGCGTTCCACGCATCCTGAGATAAATTCCAAACATGCAAAAATCGTGTGAGGAAAGGAACACTCAAACCACGCTAAAATCGTGAGAAGAGATTCTACGAAAAACCCTCAGGGGCGTGTTCCACACATCCTGAGATAAATTCCAAACACACTGAAATTGTGTGAGGAAAAGAACACTCAAACCACGCTGAAATCATGAGAAGAGGTCCTATGAAAAACCCTCAAGGGCACGTTCCATGCATCTTGAGATAAATTCCAAATGCGCTGAAATCGTGTGAGGAAAGGAACCCTCAAACTAGGTTGAAATCGTGAGAAGAGTTCCTACGAAAAACCCTCAGGGGCGCGTTCCACGAATTTTGAGACAAATTCAAAACACCCTGAAATCGTGTAAGGAAAAGAACACTCAAACCACGCTTAAATCGTGAGAAGAGGACTTACGAAAAACCCTCAGGGGCGCGTTCCACGCATGATGAGATAAATTCCAAACATGCTGAAATCGTGTGAGGAAAGGAAGAATAAATCCCAAACACGCTGAAATCATGTAAGGAGTGGGACACTCAAACCACGCTGAAATCGTGAGAGGTCTTGAGATGATGCGATGGATGCAAAGAGTGTGATGAGATTGTGCAATAGATGCACAGGAAATGTGGTAAACAAACAAAGTGGCACTTTAGAAAGCACCTCATAGGGTGAGTGGCGATGATCTGTTCTACTCAGACGGGAATCTCCCTCTTGTGTTCTTCGAACTTACCTTCAACTCATAGTTCAAAGGTCCTCAAATGCCGACAAGGGGTAACCTCTGCATTTGGAAACCACAGATACTGCTTTTCTTCCTGATCATATTCACAACTTTCCCTATTCTCCAACGGGGGCATAGACTAGGTTGGTTCAGTGTCCAGAATTGAGGTACACACATGCTATCTTAATCTATGGGCTGCCATATAGATTTCAAGCTAGGAATACACCCATGGTATTTAAACTAGACTTTAGCCTCAGAAATTCCAAACCTTTGTGTTCTAGGCATCGCCATTCGAACTCTAGTTTCCACCGTCGCTATTGGTCTTCTAGGAACGCATTGCAAAACACAGTCCAGACGCCTCTGGCAGGGAAATGGTGCTCAGGGAGAGCACTTCTAATCGCCATTCTGGCTTGAAGCAGGATTGAGCTTGAGCTTGAGCTTGAGGTACACTCATGCTTCGGAGCATTGACAAGGCCTAAGGAGGTACATCCGGAATGCAATCTCAGAATTTTTTGAAGTTAAAACACACTAAGATGCTCCAATTTTTTTCTCTTTTCTTTTTCTTTGTAGTCCAGAACCCATGTAGTTTCAGATAGGTACTGGTTCTATTGCTCTCACATGACCTGGGTTGAACCCTGCAGTTTATGAAAGAAAGAATCCTGTTTTGTACAAATGTGGAGAATGGCACAGCACTTTGAGCACAAAACGATTTATTTTTGAAATTGAAACCAAGAATGAGTTCTTAACCGGGTATTGAGCCCACGACTGACCACAGTCAAAACAACTCAACAAAGGAAAAACAAAGGTAAAACAACCTAAACACATCTATTGACACTCAAAGCGATTCAAAACAAGAATCGAGACAAACAAAAACAACAAACACAACACTCAGATGTGTTCTACTGGCGAGAGACCTCTCAGTTCACGAGGAGCCTATTTCTTTGAGTATTGTTTCCCACCTTTTCTTATTTGTGATTCTTACATCATTATGGCACTCAATCTTTATTTTCTCTGAAAAGCCCTTTTCTCACTTTTCTCTCAGCACATATCTCTCTATTCTTTAATATTTATGATTTTTTTATCCCTTCCCTGGGTGGTTGATGGAAAAGCTCAAAGTTCTGAGCTCTTGCCCCTAGCATTCTACTAGATTTTCCTTCTTTTACTCACAACTAGTGAGCTTCTCCCACAGAGGGGTTGTGGTGCAATTGGATTTGCAGCAGATCTGCAACTGACATCAGTTGATGATGCCCTTGGCCAGTTGGACATGATCAGACCCGTCCAGTTCGTGCTTTGCACTTGGTTCGATACCTCGCTATCTAGAGGATGAGAAAGCCTTCGGCCCCTGCTGCGAGCTTCAGTTGTGCCCTTTTTGGCGAGTGCATTGATAACGGTGAAAAGACAAAAAACCTGACTTGACTGTGCCCGTAGTTCATCATTTTGACCATTTTTTGTTTTTGGCTTTATACTAAAACAATTTTGACCAACATAAGAGTTTGATTAGCATGCTTGTTCGACTTTCTGCTTTGAAATTGTGTAAGTCAGGCTGTGAGCAATAAAAAATTTTCTTTTTTGGTTCCAAGAAATAGTCCAATTGTGGAAAAAAAAAAGGAATAATTTTGGAGAAAATTAGTCAACCTCATTAAGAATCCTCAAAACTATTTTTGCAAATTGCCACTACTCAACCGACGCGGAATTAACTCTTGAGATGCACAACCTCAGATCTGAACTTGATTTGTCCTGCAGCTGAATCTTCTTACGGAATAGGAAAACTAAATTTGAATAAAGATAAGCCAATTGGACTTGGATAGGATAGCCAAGTTGAACAAGGATAACCCAACCAACATGGATGAGACAAGAAGGCTGAAAATGGTTGGGGCCGAACTTCAAGATGAAGTTGCCTACGTATCCCAAAGATAGAAATCAGGCCGTACGTAGTTCCCGAGGTTAAGGTGCACTCGGGTATTGACACTCTCCTTTTGCGCTCTAACTTTTGCCAAAGCCACCCTTCCGAGTTTTTAACCTTGCGAGTTCTATTTTTTTTCGTTTCATTTTTCTTCTTCTTTTCTTTCTTCTTTTTTTTTTATTTTTTTTATTTTTTTATTCTTTGTTTCCATTTTTTCATTTTTGTTCTTTTCTTTTCTTTCTTTTCTTTGCTCTAACTTTTTCTTGGCTCGCCCTTCCGGGTTTTTGGCCCAGTGAGCTGCTCAAGGATAGAAAAGTTTAATTTTGTCCATGTTGATTGGTCATAGGATCTCTAAGCCATCTGAATCCAGGAGAATGGTTGTTGTTCGCTGATGATGTAGGAGCCCGTTCAATTGAGTCTGACTTTTCCCCTAGTGTTGTGGATAGAAACTCGATTATCCTTTCACCAATAAATTTTCTTCTTTCAAATTCTTGGATTTTGCCAGTCTTCATTGGTTTGAGAGATGACCCATCTTTTGAATACATTTGACCTTTTTTGCCGCTAGTTCAAGGGTTGCTTCTCATCCAGCTTTGCAAGCCTCATTTGATGACATCTGACCTTCTTGCCCCTAGTTCAAGGGCTACTTCCGATCCGGCCATACAAGCCTCATATGGTGATTTGATCGTTGAATATTCTGAATCAAAGTTCAAGGATTGAAAGCAAAGGGGTCGAGCCTCGAGGTTGGGTGTGATCTTATGTTGTACAATCTCAAAATTAATTCCATGTACGTCTTCGTTGGACCACGCAAAATATTTTTTGAAATCTATTAAGAAAGCGACTAGTTGCTCGCGTTGAAGACAATGCAGAACCAATGTAGATCAAGCTAGGATCCTTCTCAGTACTCACATTAACAGGCATGATCTCATTCATTAAGGGCTTAGCAGGCCTCTCTTTCTCTCACTTGATCAAATTTTTGCAAATCTCGAGGAATTCCTCCCTCTTTGTTTTCATCACAGTGTTGGAAAAGTTTTGAAAAACTTTGGTCAATGCAATGATTTAAAGGCATAGAAAAGCAAGTAGAAATTACTGCCATTTCATTCAGATCTTCTGGCTCAACTTGCTCCGTGATAGAAACAGACTCAAAAGAAAGATCGAAAAGACACACAAAAACAAGCAGGGAAGTGATGTCTGAGTTAACACACCCGAAATCACCAACCTCCGACACAACAAGACTGACTCAATACTAGACAACAAGACTGACGCAATACCCAAGTTAGAAAGTAAAATAAATAGCATTTGCAAATTGCTCAAAATAGTGCGTGCCGTCTGCCATATCTGGAGTAAAATGAGCGCCATCGACATGTGGTTCATCCCCGATCACATAGTCACATTATCCCCTAAGTTCATCAATCCAATACCGATAGACTTTGCAGGACCTGGTACGGCGATGACCTCTTTGTCAATCAGATCTTGAACATCATAGCGAAGAGTAAAACAACCATCATTGTCATGACCGGTTTGTTGATGGAAGGCACAGTACTTGGCAGCATTATGCCTCGTCGGAAGGAGATCCGGGAGAAGCCGAGGCTCAAGGGGTTTGAGATGGCCTTGTCCTATAAGGATTTGGAGAGCTTTGGACAAGGTCATGTAAAGGGGATTGAAGGTGCGGTTACCAGCTCTGACAGGCTTGACAGAGGGCATGGCACGTGCTGACTGGGTTTGATGATCTCTTACAAGTGTAGGATTGGAGTTGAAAAGGGTGTTTCTAGTACAACATCTCTTTTCCTGGCTTGCCCCTTGAGTCAGAATGCTCTCATCCTTAGTGGCAAAAGTGTCATCCGCAGTTTCTGCGACAACTGCGAGCACATGTTGTTTGTTCAGCCCTTCGAGGTTGAAGGCCTCTATAGCCAACCAGAGATGTGCATCGAGATCAATACTTGCCCCGGCCCTGTTGTTGCCACTTGCCTCCACTTTGCCAAGGGATTGGCGTTCTTCAAATGCAGCCCATTCCAAGATTGGGGAGCCTTTTAACATGATATTCTAGGTATGTGATGTGGTCGATGATGGAGCCAATATCCCAAAGACCAGATCTGCCACAGTTCTCTGAAGATCTTCAATCATTCTCATTAGCTCAGAAGTAATGGGTTCATGGGTTTGAGATGATTGGGGTTCAATCGCATCCATCGTACACAAGTCTGTGTTTTCTAGAATGAACACCTCAAGCTTGGGTAAATGGGCTGGGGTGATGTATATGCTGGGGTTGTAGGTTGATGCAGTGTATGGATTAGATTGGGATGTGGAGGTAATGGGTTAGTGGTGGCCTGAGGTCCTTTTGATAGGGCCATGATCTCTTCGTCAACAAGATCTTGAATCTTATGACGGAGGCGGATGCAACGGTTTGTATCATGACCGTGCTGCTGATGATAAGCACAATATTTAGCTGGGTCACGTCTTAGTGGAAGAGGATATCGAAGGCGTTGGGGTTCTAGGAGCTCTAGGTACCCTCTTTCTAGCAAAGTTTTCAAGGCTTGAGATAGACTCATGTGAAGAGGATGGAAATTTTCGGCTTGGGGCCGAGTTGAAGTGGTTGGTTTTTGGCCATTGATGGAAGTGGTGAGAATGTTTACTTCTGAGCATTTCGTAGTTGTACTACTACCAGTAGTAGCATTGGAACTGCGAACACCATTCTTCTTCAAAGGCTCATTATCTTCCACAATGATCCTTTGTCTGATGGCATCCTTGATTTGAACCCCAATTTCATGATGCTTTGAAAAGGTAAATAGAGGTAGAACGATCATCTTTTGCAGCAACTTGCCATGCAAATTCTGAATAATCATCCTGATCTAATCCTTTTGAGAAGGCCTTGTGGTCATAATCGAGGCCTTAGCTCTCTATCTCGTTACAAACTCTGAGAAACCCTCCTTGGGTTCTTGACGGTTTGCTTCGAGATCATGGTTGTGACCTCGATCTGTGTGTTGTCGGAGTATTGAGCGATAAAGGCCTCAACCATCTCTTCCCAGTTCTATTTCACAAAATCCTCTAATTTTGCATACTAGATTACGACTATTCCAGACGTGGTTCGGTCGAAGAGAGACAACTTCTAGGCTCGGGTCAAACCCATTGGCCTCAGGATATCAAAACATAGGCGTAGATGCACCGTTGGGTCTCCAGAACCGTCAAAACGGTCGATGTGCGGCATTTTAAACCGGTTGGATAAAGTAACTGCAGAATCAGTATACTCGTCCTCTAAATCCAGGATGGAGTTCACTCATTGTGCTTGTTTGAATAACTTCTCCAATTTATTAACCTTAAGTGTAGTTGGGTGAACCTAAAATTCAAATGGAGCCTCGGTTTGATACAGAGGTGCTTTAGAGGCCTGTGCTGGGATTGGCTCTACCGGATTGTCCTGATTCTCTTGGACATTAGCAGTATGGGCAGTGGCTCCAAGTATCAAGTTATCCGTGGGAGGTGTATGAGATCTAGAAGTCGCGGCCGACTAAGGCTGTTGTTGTTGTAGCCTGTTTATTACTTCGGCCTGATGGGTCGTGACTTCAGCTTGACGAACTGCGTCCTGCTACCGTGCCTCGACCATCTATTACAGGTGCTGTATCAGTTCTTCCACACTGGTTGGGGGATATTGAGCCATGGGAATGGGTGATTGATCTCATGCTGAGTTGAATGCAGACAACTTTCCCCGAGAGGGACTAGATACGGGTGAGTTGAGGGGTGACTACTGTGGAAACTGAATTGGTAAATTTTGCCTGATCCTCCTCCGTCTTGTAACCGGTGGGAGTGAGATAAACACAGGTTGCTTCTGAACAATTTCTGCCCTGACAAAGTCTATCGATACCAGTCCAGATTACCTGGGGGATATTGGAGCCTTCTGAAGCTATGGTTCCAGGACTACCTTGCAAAAGAGAAAACAGACAGCATCTCAACCCAATTTCACTAGAACAGATATGATCACAGCTGAATGACCGTAATTTCTGCTGAATTCTGCCCCAAAATAGATACCAACCTTTTGCAACTGATATGCACATCCCTGTACAGCTTCACTGTAAAGCACATACCAGTTAAGTAAGAGCCAAAACACCCCTATGAGGGGATAAGGTTACCCTGTCCTAGTTTCGTTAGAAGCTAGGGTTCACTATTCAAACAATGCGGTTTCACGCAATTCTGTATTTGGGTAAGCATCCTGTTCTAGTTTGGAACAGTCTCTATGGCTTTCAATATCCAACTAGGCCAAATGGTCAAAAGGGTACCTTAGTAAGACTACCTAATATACCTCTCACACCTAACACCGAGAAGTTGTAGACCGCCCGAAACTCTCTCTGCACGACCCATTTCGGAGAGGCGCGAATTGGGTTCTAGCGACTACAGTTTGGACTCCTGTCACGGTTCTGAATCTAATCTCACAAAGTGCAATGTAAGATTGATAAATCACCAAAGAGTCCAAATCTAGCAATTGGTTTTGAAAAATCAATTTTAATCAAAAAGTTCCAAACATGGACTGCTTTGCTAGATTTCAGAGTCGCCACCTAAATATTTTGTTTTTGGGAAATTTAGAAAACCCTGACTCGTGCCAAAGGCCACGTGTCTGTTATCACCAAAGTTGCCTCGGCTTGGGAACTTGGGTACGAGAGGGGAAGGTCCTGAAATGAGCACCCTCGCTCGCCCGTTCAAAGGATCGGCTTCTACTAAGCATAATATGTTGTTTTTGAAAACACATGTGCTCTTATTCTGATTTATTATCTATCTTTACTATGTAATGTGCACAGCATAAAAGTATAGACTAAATCACTCAATTTGGAACAAAACATCTCATGTTTATTTTCAAAAATGGTTTGAAGTTGCCACCCTCAAGTGGGCTTAGAAGTGCGGATTTGCTACCTCAAGTGGGCTTAAAAAAACATGACTTGCCACAAGCAAGTGGGCTCAAAACTCACATTTTGATGAATTGTCCCAATTCAAGCAATAAAGACTTCATCCACAGGCATTCATGCAGTTAATCATTTAAGCAAATAGCCTCATGCAAGCATGCTAAACATGGCAACACTTACACTCATGCAAGATGCTAAAGCGTAAACACTTATAGTATACTTTGAGCCAAAACAAAAGCTAATTAGAAATCAATGCATGATCCTAAGTATACAAGATGCCTAATGCAACACATGCAATAATGCAACTAAATGGGCTCGGCTATCTAAAATGGCATATGAATGCAACACTTGATACATGTATTCAAATAGGAATTGAAATACGAAGCAGTTTGAATGATGCGCTGAGCCCGGTGCATGCAAGATAAATGGATGATGCACGCATGTATAACATACGGTATGCTAATCAAAATATGCCCTAAACTAACCATCAAAAGCTGATAAGTAAAAGGGAGAAATAAGTGGGGTTAGAAGACATGCACACACACGCACCCTTGTTACAACATTTGCTCTCTCGAAGGAGGGTCCGAATGAATAAGCTAAGCTAATCTAAGCTAAGCTAAGCAACTAATCTAATTAAACTAATTAGATTAATTATTACAAAATCAAATTGAATAACTAGTAAAGTACTAATTATTAAAAACCAATCAACTAATTAATGAATTAACTAATTCAATCACAACTTCAAGCTAACTAACAAGTAAAACTCAAAACAACACTACCTCAGCTCTGTTTGAAGAAGTAGAAGATGCATGCTCGCATTTGGTTTCTCGCCCTGAAAAACTCTCCAATTTGCTATTTAGAGGCTCTGTTTGCAGGGTATCCTTGAGAACTTGCTGCTGGATCTCACCAAAACAAGGCTGGGGAATGCACCAGTGGCCTGCCGGCCATGAGGGGATGCTGCTGGCCACCTGCCGGCCAAAGATGGGCCTCTGCCGGCCAACAGTGAGGGGGTACCGGCCATCAGTGCAAGGGTGCCGGCCACTAGTGTGCTGTGACACCAAACTACAATAGAGTACAAAATTGAGGAAAATGGAGTTTCTCCCAAGGACATGTATGTACCATGCCCCTCCATATCATCTTAAAACATCAAGAGAGAGGCATCATTGGATCCAAATCCATCAATCAAGCATCTCGATGCATGATGGCCAAGGATCCAACTTGTACAACTTCAATAAATGCAACAACAAACAAGGCACTAGGACCACTACCTTATCAAGGGTGATCAAAGGCAATGGAGACAAAGGGGAATTGACTCATTTTCATCACTTCAAGTATGAAATGACCCAATTCACCTTATGTTCAACATAACGTCCGGTTGAACACAATGCAATGCAAATGCAACATGCTTATCTTGGCATGTTTTACTTGATTGATTCTTGTTTACTCGTTTTAGATTACTGATTAATCCTTTAACCGGTTAAGTCCAAGAGTGAGAGTCTTCTAGTTTTGAAAGAGGATCCAAGCCACAAACATCTTGAGCATGAAAGAAGCATCATGCCGTTGGTTAGTAGAAAACCCTAAAGAGAAGGCCAAAACCATTAAGCATGAATGCCTCAATTTCATGCTCAAACCAACAAAGGGCTTAAGACCTCTTTCAAAGTGATACAACAAATGAAAGATCGCATGCAATGGTATAAATTTCAGCACTGAAATGGGATGCTAAAGACCTTAAGGCATGCAAACAATGCAAGTATAACATGTTGAAGGCCAAAAACATCAAAGCTAGTAAAGAGCATTTCATAAGAGGCATGCAATACCAAACTTAAATGACCAAACCACCCCCGGATGGTGGTTAATCGTGGCAAAACAGTGGCCTAAACATGTTGAAACCTAGGATCAAAAGGCAAGAAAAGTATACTCCTTTGATGGCTCATGAACAAGGCATAAAGGCACAACTCTTAAAAGCTATGAAGAAGTGAAGTGCATGAAGAATGTGACTACATTATCTGCACTGAAATACCAAGCCAAATGATGCCATATCATGCAAACATCACATACATAGCATGTTAAAGGCCCCAAAACTCAAGGCTAGTCAAGGCACTTTACACTACAACGATACTAAGCAATGCTCAAATGACCTTAACCATTCAAAATAGACCTAAGACGGGTCAAAATAGTAGCAAAAACATGATAGACTTGTAGCATAGATGGCAAGAAAGATATGCTGATGTATTAGCTCACAAACAAGGCATAAAGGCACAACTCTTGAACACATTGAACACAATGAAAAAGTGATAAACATGAGAGTATGTATAAGCTACAAGCTCTGAAATTGCATACTAAATGATGCTATATCATGCAAACATCACAAGCAAAGCATGCTATGGGCCTTAAAACACAAGGCTAGTGAGCAAGATTACACTATGGCTATACAAAGCAAGTCTCACATGGCCAAGACCACTCAAATCAGACCTAAGGCATGCTAAAACATAGCTGAAAACATGCTAGAGTGGAGCATACACATGCTAGATTAATAGGCTAAAACACCAAACAACCTAGGCTAGTGAACAAAATTGCACTACAAGTGCATGAAGCATGCAAGAGATGACCAAACCAGCCCAAAACAGAGTTATTGCAGGTCCAAAAAGTCACAAAAAAGTGCTTGAACCAAGCCTCCCAAGGGTAGAAACAAATGCTCATTTGATAGGCCATCAACACATGCAAACAAGAGAAGAGGAGGGGGGACTGCCCCCATCTATCTTGGGTCCCAAAACCCACTTTCCACCACTGAAATTCCTCTGTAATTCAGTGGTTAAAAGGCCAAGAAAAGGGGATCTCAAAGGCCTTAAGAGATAACAAAAAGCAAAGCAAAAAAAGTCACAAAAGGGGGTAGACCACCCCTAACCCAAACAAAACCTTAAACAACCATTTTTAACACTTAAAAATAGAACTTTTTGTAGTTGAAAGCTAATCCTAAAATAGCATGCAAAGGTGGCTAAACCAAGCAAACAAAACAAAGCTTAAAATGGGGGACTACACACCCTTGAAGACCAATAGCACAACCGACAACTTCTGAGCTAAAACCAAGCCAAAGTCACTCCAAGGAGCTCAAACAAAGCTTCCAAGAACCTCTAGTCCAAGGTCAAGATGTTTGGTTAAGGATGCTAGTGCAAATATGCAAGAAAAACTCACTTTCAAGGCTAAAATATAGAGAGAGAGGATTTTAGAGAGAGAGAGAGAAATAGCTCAGCCAAAAAATTTGTAACCCTTGCATGTATATAGATGAGCCCTCTATATAGGTGATACAAAGGAGCCTTGAAGAGATCCAGCCATCCACATGGGTGTAGATAAGCTAACCTATGCAAAAGTTGTCAAAATAACTGCAAAAATATCTGTTAACACATTGGTGGCCTGCCGGCCATCACTGATGGCCGACATTGCCTCATTGATGGCTGGCAGGGCAGATTCCATGGCCGGCAGCCCTCTCTGATGGTCGGCAGGCCATCAAGGACATCACAAAGCAAGGACCAGTACATGGTCCAAAAATGAGACAGAATGAAAATAGGGTTTGGAAGGATCAAACCTGGAGCATTCCGTTGCGAAAGTTGTTTATTCGACGAGCGATCAAACTTGTTTCCGAATGAACCTACAACAACATCCAAGTCTTGAGGACGGTCAAAAATGGGGTGTCTACAGTTACCCCTCTTTGACAGAACTCGAAAGTCATGAAATGACGAGAGCGAGTGTCAAAGCCCAGAGACGACCCATTTTTTACAAGGCCGAAGACTCAGACAAACATTCAACACAGCTATATAGAGATGCGCCCGTAGGCTGGGGCAAAATGCAAATGACATGCATGATGCAAGAGCATAACTTATGATTATGCAAAGAGAGCGGCAATAAAGCATTTGAATGCAAGTTCTAGGCATGGTAATGCAACATTCTAAGAAAACGAATAATATACAACAATCTCACATATTCCAAAAGAAAGGATGTAAGAAAATTATGAAACCTTAACCACGGACCACGTAGGAAAGACTAGAAGCGATTATCGGGAACACCCAAAGTCTCGAACAGAAAACCTCCCAGCGTACCAAACGTGAAAGGAGAAAGGCAACCAAACGCATGTCAAATGCGAGAGGGTAAAGGCAACCAAACGCGTGTCAAACGCGAGAGGAAAGGCAACCAAACGCGTGTCAAACGCGAGAGTTGGAAGGTAACCAAACGCGTGTCAAATGTGAGAGGAGAAAGGTAACCAAACGCGAGAGGAAAGGAAACCAAACGCGCGTCAAACGCGAGAGGAGAAAGGGAACCAAGCGCATGTCAAACGCGAGAGGAGAAAGGTAATCAAACGTGTGTCAAACGCGAGAGGAGAAAGGTAAGCAAACGCGTGTCAAACGCAAGAGGAGAAAGGGAACCAAACGCGTGTCAATCGCGAGAGGAAGGGCAACCAAACGCGTGTCAAACGCGAGAGGAGAAAGGTAACCAAACGCGTGTCAAATGTGAGAGGAGAGGCAACCAAACGCGTGTCAAATGCGAGAGGAGAAAGGTAGCAGTGCAAACATCGGAGGGTGGTAGGAACATCAAGCGTACCTGGATATTTCTAACCAACGAAGATGAACTCAAAGGACAGGAAAGGTCTTACCTGAAATTCCTCTGAATAAACTGTACATATAATAGTGTCCGGTTGCATTAGCTTCGAATGAACCGTACATACAATATCGTGCCTGTACAAAAGAGAAACTTTGATAGGTACAGTATAGTAGAAACACATGTTCAATGTTATATCAAGATATCATTTCAATGCAAGATAAACGTGTGCATACCAGATGCAAAGATGCATAATAACGCAAGTGAACAGGTGCATAACAATGTGAGTGAAATATGTATAGCAATGCAAGTGAAACGTGCATTACAATGCGAGTGAAACGTGCACTACAATGCAAGTGGAACGTGCATAACAATGCGAGTGAAAAGTGGGCATAACAATGGAAGTGAAACGTGAATAACAATGCAAGTATTCAAAACACACATTCAGCATAACAACAAAACGATATATACCCTCTACAGCAGCCAAAGCATGTATGATAAAAGCCACTCAATGGTAGTTTCCGATTCACTTATCGAAGAGTTACAACATGTTAAAAAGGGTACACCTTGCATGTGTTGATGAGCGATGACCATCGCGCACCATGAATGCGATTCTGAGCTTCCACGGAGGCACTTTGAATCAAAATTTGCATATCTCTGGCAATTATTGAAATCCAAGAACACATATCAAGCAAAACAGAGGCCTAGGAAGCTCATGGGACACTGCCGGCCATCAGGGGAGGCCGCCGGCCCCCTGCCGGCCATCAGTGGCCACTGCTGACCATCAATGAAGGGGTGCCGACCATCGATGTGCCACTGCCAGCCATCGATGGCAGACTTGGACAATTCGGTCATTTCGGCTATGCGTCTTTAAGTAGACACAAAATCACTTCATTTCCTTTAAACACTTTGCATGAAATACCTCTCCCTTGCTCTCTAGGTATTCCTTATCTCTAGATTCGCGTTTTCCACACCCTAAACAAGTTTGAATCGCTAAAACCTCCTTGTTCTCTTCGATTTGAACCGTTAAGAATTTGATTCTGAGGCCTCTTCCATCATTTCCACCATTCGAGGATCATTTCCCTCGAGTTCCTTCCAAGGATAGTTCACTTTTCTCAGGTTTTGAATTTTCTTTGACTTTTCTCTCTCCTAGGGTTTACTTGTTCCAAGCTTGACCATTTTCTCAATTTTTTGCTCATTGTGCATCCATTGCAGATGGCAGATGACATACCACATGATGGGGACTTCCCCGCGCTCCCTCCAACAGAGTTTGCAGCGGACTTCGAGGCCAAGCCCGAGGTTGAGCCCGAGCCACTACCACCGAGCATTCGCCCATTCGATCCAACAAGGTATCACCCCGAGACGCACATTATACCTGTCGCGGGAGGCATTAGGCCTTCACTGATTTTGCTGAGGACACGCTAAACGATCTCCTACTGAGAGAGCCTATGTCTCATTTGTCGGCCATAGCCATAGAGGTACAAACTTCACTTTTCTGCAATACTACCCATAACTGTTGCATTTCTTGCACTGTTTTGATTTGATTGCATCACATGCCTTGATTTGACTGTATTTCATACGTTGCTAGTTGGCATTCAATTGTACTTCATACATCGCTGCTCTGCATTCAACTGTACTTCTAATTATACTTTATACACCTCACTTGATCTAATTTCATCACATGTATCAACACAGGACGGATCCCGCTTGTTCCGAGGCTACGACACCACGACAGCCCGGGATTGATACGATGAGCTTCCAATCGGGGTCCGTGACATCATCGATGGAATTGGCTTTGGCCAGCTAGACGCGGGTCACCGCGAGCCGTCCTCTCTTAGGGGCTCTTGTGGAGAGGTGGTGGGACACCACCAACTCCTTCCACTTCTCCATTACGGGAGAGATGACGATGACTTCCTACGACTTCGCCATGATCACCGACTTAGGTGTAGGCGGTGATCCGATTCCACTTGATCCTGACATGGGGGAGTGGGAGGCGGCATGGGCTGCACTACTTGGGACACAGCCACCGACACTTCGGGCAGGCATGGTTCGATACAGCTGGTTCGAGGAGCAGTTTAGAGGGTTTGAGCCAGAGACAATTGAGCAGACATAGCAGTATGCCCAGGGTTTTCTCATGTTCCTCTTCGGTACCACCTTGTTCTCGAACAGGGGAATACCGCAGGCCTGTACTTTCTGAGCGCATTGGTGGTGTTGCAGCGTGTCCCGTTCTACGACTGGGGCGGAGCCGATCTCACCACTCTACATGGATACATAAGCTCGACCTCCTGGTTGTGTGGGACATTGGTCGACGGCTACTAGCGAGCCTGGGAGGTACGCAACCTAGTTCCCCTTCTTCCCTTTATATCTTCTGCTTAGCATTTCCTACTTTACACTTGTTCATACATGTACCATGCTCTACATTCACTATATTCGCTCTTGTACTGTATGCTTTCTGTTTTTCATCTTCTACACACTGCACATACCATACACTGTATACTGCAAACTGTACACACAAAGTCTAATCTCTACTCTAGACTTGCACCTCCCATGCATTGTACTACATTCTGCTTTCTGCAGTTTCTGTACTCTGCTCATACACCGTGTTAATCACATTTTCCTTGCAGCTATGGGTGTACGCATACTTCCTAGCTCTTGCTTTGGTGCCCGTAGAGGAGACCCCAACCACAGTTCCATTCTCTCGGGTGTATGACAGCCCACTCTGTCGCAAGACTCGGGAGAGTTTCATGTTCTTTCGGCAGTATTTCGACACAGTCATGGTGCATGAGGTAACTCAAAACATTGTCATGCTGCCTGTCAACTAGTCTGATACACACAGTAGTCAATTGATAACGATTAATCATCCATTCATTGTCTTATCTTCAGATCACGTGGTAGCCGTGGGACATGATGCCGTCAGGAACCAGATTCCAGTATGATGCTACTAGAATCGTTGCCCGCTACCACATCCTCCTTGAGGGACCGATCTGTCACGCTTCGTTCTTGAGCGAGCGCTTCGTGCTCTAAACCTTGAGCTTGCCTGCCCCATTTATACCGATGGCACCTCCAGTATCTATGAGAGAGACACACAAACTTGCTGAGAAAGAAGTGATCTAGTTCATGGTAGGACTAGATGCAGACATTTTTCGCATGGAGGGCGACGATGCGACCTTCATTCAGACGCATTTGATGCCACCTTTGTCTAGTGTCCGCAGAGAAGAGAGAGCGAGAGCTCCAGCCGCGAGGGAGAGAGACAGGAGGACCAGAGCAGCCAGGACTCGAGATAGGAGAGATCCCGGAGTAGGACATGGAATGGATGGCCAGAGCTACCCACTTCGCTGACTTATTAGAGACGTTCAGGGGAGACTTTCTAGATCCCTATCGAGCCTGCATCAGCCGGGCGTGCACTCATCGGGGTTCGAGGCCCGACTCCGGTATGTACCAAACTCTTCATTTCGCATATTTACTTTATTTCAATTATGCCTTGTAGAATTTTGATCCTTTCAACACACTTGCAGGCACCCATAGAGTACACAGGGCAGACTATTGATATAGTGGCCTCGTTGACAGAGATGATAGAGACGAGCTTGGATCTGCTCAGCCTCTACAAGATTATGGTAATTTCCTTCAATTTGCACCTCATACTACAAAGTTTTCCACTAACACATTAGCTCTTACGTAGTTCCACATTACACTGAGTTGATACATTGCACTAAAACATTGCATTCATTCACTGCTCACGGCACACATGCATTGCAATCATTCGCTGCTCACGGCATGCATACTTTGCATTTGGTACATTTCGCAACTAAAGCATTTTGGTAAATTGCCCTTTTCAGATTCTTTTCCAGTCATCGACCTGATCAGATGCCCTAGCAGGAGCAGAGGTAGGACCTTCAGTACCTCCCCCAGCAGCAGAGAGGAAAGAGAGACAGGCTCAGACACATGGCCGAGGTAGAGCCAGGGGCAGCCGCAGCGAGAGTGGCCCTTCTGAGCCTATTCTAGGCGATGATAACGATGATGAGACGAGTGAGGAGGCTGAGACAGTGAGTCCAAAGTCCGAGTCATCTGATGAGGGAGGCGACGACACCAGCTCAGAGGAGGGCTCCAGTTCAAGCTATGATCCAGCTTCAGATAGTGGTGCGATGGTGACAGTGCTCTAGAGTCTGCTCGGCCGAGGAAGAGGACGAAGAGGGCCTATCGATCTTGAGATAGTCAGTAGCAGTTCAGATGTCTTTTTTTGCTTTGTTTTCTTTTTGCTAGTAGTTCTTGCACATTGTACAGCCTTAGGCAATTTTATTTTCTTTAAAACTGGTACTTTTGTAAAGAGAAACCATGATGGGAATGAAAATAACTTTTTGATTCATAAGGTGTTGCGTTTTACATTCTAAGCATCGCATCACATCGCATGTTATGAGAAAACTGCACATTCAAACTGCATTGGTCTTAATCAGGTAGTGAACCAACTAACAATTGGAAAGAACAAAACAACTTGATAAACAACACAAGTACAACTTGATAAGAAAAAGGCAATAACTCGGTAAGAAAACTACATACAACTTGATAAGCAAAGTGCATACAACTCGATAAGAAAAACTAAATAGTTGTAACTTAAACAGACATGTTCAAGCCCGAAAAGAACCAAAACAAGACCCCGAAAGGTGCCGATAACATGATACAACTGTTGAAAACAACTAAATCTTCACACAAGAGGTCAGTGAGCACCACAGAGGGGCTACCAGCCATGGGAAATGGCCTGCCGGCCATCACTCTCCTCTGCCGGCCATCAATGTGCACCTCCTGGCCATTGATGAGCCACTGCCGGCCATCAATGTGCTGTTGCCAACCATCGATGGCAGAACCTTCAAAATGTCGACACTTGGCCTCCACTGAATGCCTTATCTTCTATAAAGGTTCCAGCTTCATGGTTTCTTTATTTCAACTCCATTTTCGCCCTAAATGGAAGCATTTCTTGCCCAAAACCTCACAAATTGGATTGCAAGCTTGGATGGCGCAAAAAAGTTAAATTTCTGGGGCATCAGAATAAATATACTGTTTATGCTGAGCCGCACCCCGCTGTGTTTTCCATTCCTCGATGCCTCGGCTAGGTGTTGGAATCTAGTAACTTATGTTTTTAGCTTTGGCGGACAAGAAATTTGTCCCACTTTTGAAGATTTTCAAGCTTTGATGGAGTCTCAATGCAACCAAGAGATTTTACTCCAATTCCGTTTTGGCCACATCCAAGCTCTAGGATGGATGTGTGGACTCACTTTGCATGATGCTCGGTCTTTAATTCATGACGGGGAGTTGGACATCCCCAGCGTAGTTCATCGATTTTCTGACGCCGGCGACCGCGGTGACCGCGGTGACCATCTTTGGTAGAGTTTTCGGTGACATGCCCTGTGCTTGTGCATGCTGTCTCATTTCTTGCTCGCCCCAGACTTCAGAGGGTCTAGCATTCGTTTGATTGAGGTTGCCCACGGTTTAAAAGAGGGCAAGAGTTTTATTAGCATGACACTGGCCGAGACATTGATGGGTTTAGATGCCTTCCATCGCCGGGGAGTCCACTACTGCTGCAGGTAATGTTTCCCACCCTTCTCACATGTGTATTTCTTATATCACTCGGCCCTCAGGCTCTGTTTTTCTCTTAAAAACCCTTTTCTCACTTTTCTCTCCACGTACACCTCTCTATTCTTTAATCTCTCTTGTTTTTCATTCCTCCCCAGATATGGCTGATGGATAAGTTGAAAGTGGTGGACTCATGCCCAGCATATTCAGCACGCGGCTATTTCTTCCGGCAGCGACTAGTTGAAGCCCCGAATGAGGGATGGTGGTGCGAATGGATGTGCAGCCTTTCTGCTGACAACATTGTTTGGCGCTGCCCTTGGCTTAGTCTACCGGCGATGAGCTACAACATGTCTCGCCAGCCCGAGATTCAACTGATTGGCCTGACAGACTGTGTCTTTTACTTTCCCTTCTGATTCTGACGTCAGTTCGGGCACGACCAGACCCATCTAGAAGAGGGAGTTGAGTACCCAGCTTCATATCTGATCAAGGGTTCATATCTAGCTCGGTATGCCATAGCATGGAGAGCAAGAGAACTTCTGGCCCCTGCTCCCAACTTCAGTTGCACCCTTTCTGATGACTGTATTGCTTGGCTTGATGAAGAGGCATAGACCGCGCCTACTTTGGCATCAGTGGCTTCGACAAGCTCTGGAAGGGGGCGCGGGAACACCTAACTTAACTATGCTTCGAATTTATTACTTTAATCTGTACTTTTAACTTTTCTTTATGAATACAATAAAAAGCAACTTCAATTTGTATTCAAGAGTAGGAGAACTATGTATTGAAATCAATGTAATTGAAGGTTGTGGGTACTGAAAAATTTTTCGTTCAGTCCAAGAATGGTCTAAGTTGTAAAAAACGATTGAGCAAAATCAACTTTTATTAAAACTTTTCAAAACATTCTGGACAATTCTGAACAAGCTAAAATCGTGTAAGGAAAGGAACACTCTAACTACGCTGAACTCGTGAGAAGAGGTCCTACAAAAAACCCTCAGCGTCGTGTTCCACGCATCCTGAGATAAAATCTAGACATGCTGAAATCGTGTGAGGAAAGGAACACTCAAACCATGCTGAAATCATGAGAGGAGGTTTGAAGAAAAATTCCAAACATGCTAAAATCGTGTGAGGAAAGGAACACTCTAACCACGCTGAACCAGTGTGAAGAGGTTCTAACAAAAAAATTCTAAACACGTTGAAATCGTGTGATGAAAAAGAACACTAAAATGACGCTGAAATCGTGAGAAGAGATCCAAAGAAAAGCCCTCAGGGGCGCGTTCAACGCGTCCTGAGATAAATTTCAAACACGCTGAAATCGTGTGAGGAAAGGAAGAGGTCCTGAAAAAAAATGATAAATTCCAAACACACTGAAATCGTGTGAGGAAAAGAACATTCTAACCACGCTGAAACCGTGAGAAGAGGTCCTAAGAAAAATTCTAAACACGCTGAAATTGTGTGAGAAAAGGAACACTTAAACCACACAGAAATCGTGAGAAGAGGTTTTAAGAAAAATTCAAAGCACGCTGAAATCGTGTAAGGAAAGGAACACTCAAACCACGCTGAAATCCTAAGAAGAGGTCCTACAAAAAAACCCTCAGGGGCGCGTTCTACGCATCCTGAGATAAATTCCAAACATGCAAAAATTGTGTGAGGAAAGTAACACTCAAACCACGCTAAAATCGTGAGAAGAGATTCTACAAAAAACCCTCAGGGGCGCGTTCCACACATCTTGAGATAAATTCCAAACGCACTGAAATCGTGTGAGGAAAAGAACACTCAAACCACGTTGAAATCATGAGAAGAGGTCCTACGAAAAACCCTCAGGGGCGCGTTCCACGCATCCTGAGATAAATTCCAAACACGCTGAAATTGTGTGAGGAAAGGAACCCTCAAACCAGGTTGAAATCGTGAGAAGAGTTCCTACGAAAAACCCTCAGGGGCGCGTTCCACGAATTTTGAGACAAATTCCAAACACCCTGAAATCGTGTGAGGAAAAGAACACTCAAACCACGCTTAAATCGTGAGAAGGGGTCTTAGAAAAAACCCTCAGGGACGCGTTCCACGCATGATGAGATAAATTCCAAACATGCTGAAATCATGTGAGGAAAGGAAGAATAAATCCGAAACACGCTGAAATCGTGTAAGGAATGGGACACTCAAACCACACTGAAATCCTGGGAGGAGGTCTTGAGATGATGCGATGGATGCAAAGAGTATGATGAGATTGTGCAATAGATGCATAGGAAATGTGGTAAACAAACAAAGCGACACTTTAGAAAGCACCTTATAGGGTGAGTGGCGATGATCTGCTCTACTCAGACGGGAATCTCCCTCTTGTGTTCTTCGAACTTACCTTCAACTCATAGTTCAAAGGCACTCAAATGCCGACAAGGGGTAACCTCTGCATTTAGAAGCCACATATGTTGCTTTTCTTCCTGATCATATTCACAACTTTCCCGATTCTCCAACGGGGTCATTGACTAGGTTGGTTCAGTGTCCAGAATTGAGGCACACACATGCAATCTCAATCTATGGGGCTGCCATATAGATTTCAAGCTGGGAATACACCCATGGTATGTAAACTAGACTTTAGCCTCAGAAATTCCAAACCTTTGTGTTCTAGGCATCGCCATTCAAACTCTAGTTTCCACCGTCGCTATTGGTCTTCTAGGAACTCATTGCAAAACACAGTCCAGACGCCTCGGGTAGGGAAATGGTGCTCAGGGAGAACACTTCTGATCGCCATTCTGGCTTGAAGCAGGCTTGAGTTTGAGCTTGAGGTACACTCATACTTCGGAGCATTGACAAGGCATAAAGAGGTACATCCGGAATGCAATCTCAGAATTTTTTGAAGTTGAAACACACTAAGATGCTCCAAATTTTTTCTCTTTTCTTTTTCTTTGCAGTCCAGAACCCATGTAGCTTCAGATAGGTACTGGTTCTATTGCTCTCACATGACCTGGGTTGAACCCTGCAGTTTATGAATGAAAGAATCCTGTTTTGTACAAATGTGGAGAATGACACAGCACTTTAAGCACAAAACAATTTATTTTTGAAATTGAAACCAAGAATGAGTTCTTAACCGGGTATTGAGCCCACGACTGACCACAGTCAAAACGACTCAACAAAGGAAAAACAAAGGTAAAACAACGTAAACACATCTATTGACACTCAAAGCGATTCAAAACAAGAATCGAGACAAACAAAAACAACAAACACAACACTTAGATGTGTTCTACTGGCGAGAGACCTCTCAGTTCACGAGGAGCCTGTTTCTTCGGGTATTGTTTCCCACCTTTTCTTATTTGTGATTCTCACATCATTATGGCACTCAATCTCTATTTTCTCTGAAGAGCCCTTTTCTCACTTTTGTCTCAGCACATATCTCTCTATTCTTTAATCTTTATGATTTTTTTATCCCTTCCCTGGGTGGTTGATGGAAAAGCTCAAAGTTCTGAGCTGTTGCCCCTAGCATTCTACTAGATTTTCCTTCTTTCACTCATAACTAGTGAGCTTCTCCCACAGAGGGGTTGTGGTGCAACTAGATTTGCAGCAGATCTGCAACTGACATCGGTTGATGATGCCCTTGGCCAGTTGGACATGATCAGACCTGTCCAGTTCGTGCTTTGCACTTGGTTCGATACCTCGCTATTTAGAGGATGAGAAAGCCTTCGTCCCCTGCTGCTAGCTTCGGTTGTGCCCTTTCTGGCGAGTGCATTGATAACGGTGAAAAGACAGAAAACCTGACTTGACTATGCCCCTAGTTCATCATTTTGACCATTTTTTGTTTTTGGCTTTATACTGAAACAATTTTGACCAACATAAGAGTTTGATTAGCATGCTTGTTTGACTTTCTGCTTTGAAATTGTGTAAGTCAGGCTGTGAGCACTAAAAAATTTTCTTTTTTGGTTCCAAGAAATAGTCGAATTTTGGAAAAAAAAAAGGAATAATTTTTGAGAAAATTAGTCAACCTCATTAAGAATCCTTAAAACTATTTTTACAAATTGCCACTACTCAACCGACGCAGAATTAACTCTTGAGATGCACAACCTCATATCTGAACTTGATTTGTCTTGCAGCTGAATCTTTTAACGGAATAGGACAACTAAATTTGAATAAAGATAAGCCAATTGGACTTGGATAGGATAGCCAAGTTGAAAAAGGATAACCCAACCAACATGGATGAGACAAGCAAGCTGAAAATGGTTGGGGCCGAACTTCAAGATGAAGTTGCCTACGTATCCCAAAGATAGGAATCAGGCCGTACGTAGTTCCTGGGGTTAAGGTGCACTCGGGTATTGACACTCTTTTTGCACTCTAACTTTTGCCAAAGCCACCCTTCCGAGTTTTTAACCTTGCGAGTTCTATTTTTTTTCGTTTCAATTTTCTTCTTCCTTTCTTTTTTCTTCTTTTTTTATTTTTTATTTTTTTTATTTTTTTATTCTTTGTTTCCATTTTTTCATTTTTGTTCTTTTCTTTTCTTTCTTTTCTTGGCTCTAACTTTTTCTTGGCTCGCCCTTTCGGGTTTTTGGCCCAGCGAGCCGCTCGAGGATAGAAAAGTTTAATTTTGTCCATGTTGATTGGTCATAGGATCTCTAAGCCATCTGAATCCAGGAGAATGGTTGCTGTTCGCTGATGATGTTGGAGCCCATTTAATTGAGTCTGACTTTGCCCCTAGTGTTGTGAATAGAAACTCGATTATCCTTTCACCAATAAATTTTCTTCTTTCAAATTCTTGGATTTGGCTTTCTTGCCAATCTTCATTGGTTTGAGAGATGACCCATCTTTTGAATACATTTGACCTTTTTTGCCGCTAGTTCAAGGGTTGCTTCTCATCCAGCTTTACAAGCCTCATTTGATGACATTTGACCTTCTTGCCCCTAGTTCAAGGGCTACTTCCGATCCGGCCATACAAGCCTCATATTGTGATTTGATCGTTGAATATTCTGAATCAAAGTTCAAGGTTTGAAAGCAAAGGGGTCGAGCCTCGAGGTTGGGTGTGATCTTATGCTGTACAATCTCAAAATGAATTCCATGTACGTCTTCGTTGGACCACGCAAAACATTTTTTGAAATCTGTTAAGAAAGCAACTAGTTGCTCGCGTTGAAGACAATGCAGAACCAATGTAGATCAAGCTAGGATCCTTCTCAGTACTCACATTAACAGACATGATCTCATTCATTAAGGGCTTAGCAGGCCTCTCTTTCTCTCAGTTGATCAAATTTTTGCAAATCCTGAGGAATTCCTCCCTCTTTGTTTTCATCATAGTGTTGGAAAAGTTTTGAAAAACTTTGGTCAATGCAATGATTTAAAGGCACAGAAAAGCATGTAGAAATTACTGCCATTTCATTCAGATCTTCTGGCTCAACTTGCTCCATGATAGAAACAGACTCAAAAGAAAGATCGAAAAGACACACAAAAACAAGCAGGGAAGTGATGTCTGAGTTAACATGCCCGAAATCACCAACCTCTGACACAACAAGACTGACTCAATACAACACAACAAGACTGACGCAATACCCAAGTTAGAAAGTGAAATAAGCAGCATTTGCAAATTGCTCAAAATAGTGCGTGCTGTCTGCCATATCTGGAGTAAAATGAGCGCAATCGACTTGTGGTTCATCCCCGATCACATAGTCACATTATCCCCTAAGTTCATCGATCAAATACCGATAGACTTTGCAAGACCTAGTACGGCGATGACCTCTTTGTCAATCAGATCTTGAACTTCATAGCGAAGACTAAAACAACCATCAGTGTCATGACCAGTTTGTTGATGGAAGGCACTGTACTTGGCAGCATTATGCTTGGCTGGAAGGAGATCCGGGAGAAGCCGAGGCTTAAGGGGTTTGAGATGGCCTTGTCCTATAAGGATTTGGAGAGCTTTGGACAAGGTCATGTAAAGGGGATTAAAGGTGCGGTTACCAGTTCTGACAGGCTTTGACAGAGGGCTTGGCAGGTGCTGACTGGGTTTGATGATCTCTTACAAGTGTAGGATTGGAGCTGAAAAGGGTGTTTCTAGTACAACATCTCTTTTCCTGGCTTGCCCCTTGACTTAGAATGCTCTCATCCTTAGTGGCAAAAGTGTCATCTGCAGTTTCTGCAACAACTGCAAGCATTTGCTGTTTGTTCAGCCCTTCGAGCTTGAAGGCCTCTACAGCCAACCCGAGATGTGCATCGAGATCAATACTTGCCCCGGCCCTGTTGCTGCCACTTGCCTCCACTTTGCCAAGGGATTGGCGTTCTTCAAATGCAACCCATCCTAAGATTGGGAAGCCTTTTAACATGATATTCCTGGTATGTGATGTGGTCGATGATGGAGCCAATATCCCAAAGGTTAGATCTGCCACAGTTCTCTGAAGATCTTCAATCATGCTCATTAGCTCAGAAGTAATGGGTTCATGGGTTTGAGATGATTGGGGTTCAATCGCATCCATCATACACAAGTCCGTGTTTTCTAGAATGAACACCTCAAGCTTGGGTAAATGGGCTGGGGTGATGTATATGCTGGGGTTGTAGGTAGATGGCAGTGTATGGATTAGATTGAGATGTGGAGGTAATGGGTTAGTGGTGGCCTGAGGTCCTTTTGGTGGAGCCATGATCTCTTCGTCAATAAGATCCTGAATCTTATGATGGAGGCAGATGCAATGGTTTGTATCATGACCGTGCTGCTGATGATAAGCACAATATTTAGCTGGGTCGTGTCTTGGTGGAAGAGGATTTCAAAGGCGTCGGGGTTCTAGGAGCTCTAGGTACCCTCTGTCTAGCAAAGTTTTCAAGGTTTGAGAGACACTCATATGAAGAGGATGGAAATTTCCGGCTTGGGGCCGAGTTGAAGTGGTTGGTTTTTGGCCATTGATGGAAGTGGTGAGAGTGTTTACTTCTGAGCATTTCGTAGTTGTACTACTACTAGTAGTAGCATTGGAACTGCGAACACCATTCTTCTTCAAAGGCTCATTATCTTCTATAATGATCCTTTGTCTGATGGCATCCTTGATTTGAACACCAATTTCATGATGCTCTGGAAAGGTAAATAGAGGTAGAACGATCATCTTTTGCAGCAACTTGCCATTCAAATTCTGAATAATCATCCTGATCTAATCCTTTTGAGAAGGCCTTGTGGTCATCATCGAGGCCTTAGCTCTCTATCTCATTACGAATTCTGAGAAACCCTCCTTGGGTTCTTGACGGGTTACTTCGAGATCACGGTTGTGACCTCGATCTGTGTGTTGTAGGAGTATTGAGCGATAAAGGCCTCAACCATCTCTTCCCAATTCTTTTTCACAAAATCCTCCAATTTTGCATACTAGATTACGACTATTCCAGAGGTGGTTCGGTCGAAGAGAGACAACTTCTAGGCTCAGGTCAAACCCATTGGCCTTAGGATATCAAAACATAGGCGCAGATGCATCGTTGGGTCTCCAGAACCGTCAAAATGGTCGATGTGCGGCATTTTAAACCGGTTGGGTAAAGTAACTACAGAATCAGTATACCCGTCCTCTAAATCCAGGATGGAGTTCACTCCCTGTGCTTGTTTGAATAACTTCTCCAGTTTATTAACCTTAAGTGTAGTTGGGTCAACCTCAAATTCAAACGGAGCCTCGGTTTGATACACAGGTGCTTTAGAGGCCTGTGTTGGGATTGGCTCTGCCGGATTGCCCTGATTCTCTTGGACATTAGCAGTATGGGCAGTGGCTCCAAGTATCGAGTTATCCGTGGGAGGTGTATGAGATCCAGAAGTCACGGCCGACTAAGGCTGTTGTTGTTGTAGCCTGTTTATTACTTCGGCCTGATGGGTCGTGACTTCAGCTTGACGAACTGCGTCCTGCTACAGTGCCTCGACCGTCTATTGCAGGTGCTGTATCAGTTCTTCCACACTGGCTGGGGGATATTGAGCCATGGGAATGGGTGATTGATCTCATGCTGAGTTGAATGCAGACAACTATCCCCGAGATGGACTAGATACGGGTGAGCTGAGGGGTGACTACTGTGGAAACTGAATTGGTAAATTTTGCCTGATCCTCCTCCGTCTTGTAACCGGTGGGAGTGAGATAAACACAGGTTGCTTCTGAACAATTTCTGCCCTGACAAAGTCTATCGATACCAGTCTAGATTACCTGGGGGATATCGGAGCCTTCTGAAGCTATGGTTCCAGGACTACCTTGCAAAAGAGAAAACATACAGCATCTCAACCCAATTTCACTAGAACAGATATGATCACAGCTGAATGACCGTAATTTCTGCTGAATTCTGCCCCAAAATAGATACCAACCTTTTGCAATTGATATGCACATCCCTGTACAGCTTCACTGTAAAGCACATACCAGTTAAGTAAGAGCCAAAACACCCCTATGAGGGGATAGGGTTACCCTGTCCTAGTTTCGTTAGAAGCTAGGGTTCACTATTCAAACAATGCGGTTTCACGCAATTCTGTATTTGGGTAAGCATCTTGTTCTAGTTTGGAACAGTCTCTATGGCTTTCAATATCCAACTAGGTCAAATGGTCAAAAGGGTACCTTAGTAAGACTACCTAATATACCTCTCACACCTAACACCGAGAAGTTGTAGACTGCCCGAAACTCTCTCTGCACGCCCCATTTCGGAGAGGCGCGAATTGGGTTCTAGCGACTACAGTTTGGACTCCTGTCACGGTTCTGAATCTAATCTCACAATGTGCAATGTAAGATTGATAAATCACCAAAGAGTCCAAATCTAGCAATTGGTTTTGAAAAATCAATTTTAATCAAAAAGTGCCAAACATGGACTGCTTTGCCAGATTTCAGAGTCCCCACCTAAGTATTTTGTTTTTGAGAAATTTAGGAAACCCTGACTCGTGCCAAAGGCCACGTGTCCGTCATCACCAAAGTTGCCTCGGCTTGAGAACTTGGGTACGAGAGGGGAAGGTCCTGAAATGAGCACCCTCGCTAAGCATAATATGTTGTTTTTGAAAACACATGTGCTCTTATTCCGATTTATTATCTATCTTTACTATGTAATGCGCACAACATACAAGTATAGACTAAATCACTCAATTTGGAACAAAACATCTCATGTTTATTTTCAAAAATGGTTTGAAGTTGCCACCCTCAAGTTGGCTTAGAAGTGCGGATTTGCTACCTCAAGTGGGCTTAAAAAAACATGATTTGCCACAAACAAGTGGGCTCCAAACTCACATTTTGATGAATTGTCCCAATTCAAGCAATAAAGACTTTATCCACAAGCATTCATGCAGTTAATCATGTAAGCAAATAGCTTCATGGCAAGCATGCTAAACATGGCAACATTCATACTCATGCAAGATGCTAAAGCGTAAACACTTATAGTATACTCCGAGCCAAAACAAAAGCTAATTAGAAATCAATGCATGATCCTAACTATACAAGATGCCTAATGCAACACATGCAATAATGCAACTAAATGGGCTTGGCTATCTAAAATGGTATATGAATGCAACACTTGATACATGTATTCAAATAGGAATTGAAATACGATGCAGTTTGAATGATGCGCTGAGCCTGGTGTATGCAAGATAAATGGATGATGCACGCATGTATAACATAAGGTATGCTAATCAAAATATGCACTAAACTAACCATCAAAAGCTGATAAGTAAAAAGGAGAAATAAGTGGGGTTGGAAGACATGCACACACACGCACCCTTATTACAACATTTGCCCTCTCGAAGGAGGGTCCGAATGAATAAGCTAAGCTAATCTAAGCGAAGCTAAGCAACTAATCTAATTAAACTAATTAGATTAATTATTACAAAACCAAATTGAATAACTAGTAAACTACTAATTATTACAAAACAATCAACTAATTAACGAATTAACTAATTCAATCACAACTTCAAGCTAACTAACAAGTAAAACTCAAAACAACACTGCCTCAGCTCTGTTTGAAGAAGTAGAAGATGCATGCTCGCATTTGGTTTCTCACCCTGAAAAACTCTCCAATTTGCTCTTTAGAGGCTCTGTTTGCAGGGTATCCTTGAGAACTTGCTGCTGGATCTCACCAAAACAAGGCTGGGGAATGCACCAGTGGCCTGCCGGCCATGAGGGGATGCTACTGGCCACCTGCCGGCCAAAGATGGGCCTCTGCCGGCCAACAGTGAGGGGGTACCGGCCATCAGTGCAAGGGTGCCGGCCACTGGTGTGCTGTGACACCAAACTGCAATAGAGCACAAAATAGAGGAAAACAGAGGTTCTCCCAATGACATGTATGTACCATGCCCCTCCATATCATCTCAAAACATCAAGAGAGAGGCATCATTGGATCCAAATCCATCAATCAGGCATCTCGATGCATGATGGCCAAGGATCCAACTTGTACAACTTCAATAAATGCAACAAAAAACAAGGCACTAGGACCACTACCTTATCAAGGGTGATCAAAGGCAATGGAGACAAAGGGGAATTGACTCATTTTCATCACTTCAAGTATGAAATGACCCAATTCACCTTGTGTTCAACATAACGTTCGGTTGAACACAATGCAATGCAAATGCAACATGCTTATTGATGGATTCTTGTTTACTCATTTTAGATTACTGATTAATCCTTTAACTGGTTATGTCCAAGAGTGAGAGTCTTCAAATTTTTAAAGAGGATCTAAGCCACAAACATCTTGAGCATGAAAGAAGCATCATGCCGTTGGTTAGTAGAAACCCTCAAGAGAAGGCCAAAACCATTAAGCATGAATGCCTCAATTTCACGCTCAAACCAACAAAGGGCTTAAGACCTCTTTCAAAGTGATACAAAAAATGAAAGATGGCATGCAATGGTATAAATTTCAGCACTGAAATGGGATGCTAAAGACCTTAAGGCATGCAAACAATGCAAGCATAACATGTTGAAGGCCAAAAACATCAAAGCTAGTAAAGAGCATTTCATAAGAGGCATGAAATACCAAACTTAAATGACCAAACCACCCCCGGATGGAGGTCAATCATGCCAAAACAGTGGCCTAAATATGTTGAAACCTAGGCTCAAAAGGCAAGAAAAGTATACTCCTTTGATGGCTCATGAACAAGGCATAAAGGCACAGCTCTTAAAAGCTATGAAGAAGTGAAGTGCATGAAGAATGTGACTACATTATATGCACTGAAATACCATACCAAATGATGCCATATCATGCAAACATCACATACACAACATGTTAAAGGCCCCAAAACTCAAGGCTAGTCAAGGCACTTTACACTACAACGATACTAAGCAATGCTCAAATGACCTTAACCATTCAAAATAGACCTAAGACGGGTCGAAATAGTAGCAAAAACATGATAGACTTGTAGCATAGATGGCGAGAAAGATATGCTCATGTATTAGCTCACAAACAAGGCATAAAGGCACAATTCTTGAACACATTGAACACAATGAAAGAGTGATAAACATGAGAGTATGTGTAAGCTACAAGCTTTGAAATTGCATACTAAATGATGCTATATCATGCAAACATCACTAGCAAAGCATGCTATGGGCCTCAAAACACAAGGCTAGTGAGCAAGATTACACTATGGCTATACAAAGCAAGTCTCACATGGCCAAGACCACTCAAATCAGACCTAAAGCTTGCTAAAACATAGCCGAAAACATGCTAGAGTGGAGCATACACATGCTAGATTAATAGGCTAAAACACCAAACAAGCTAGGCTAGTGAACAAAATTGCACTACAAGTGCATGAAGCATGCAAGAGATGACCAAACCTGCCCTAAACAGAGTTATGGCAGGTCCAAAAAGTCACAAAAATGTGCTTGAACCAAGCCTCCAAAGGGTTGAAACACATGCTCATTTGATAGGCCATCAACACATGCAAACAAGAGAAGAGGAGGCGGGACTACCCCCACCTATCTTAGGTCCCAAAACCCACTTTCCACCACTGAAATTCCTCTGTAATTCAGTGGTTAAAAGGCCAAGAAAATGAGATCTCAAAGGCCTTAAGAGATAACAAAAAGCAAAGCAAAAAAAGTCACAAAAGGGGGTAGACCACCCCTAACCCAAACAAAGTCTTAAACAACCATTTTTAACACTTAAAAATAGAACTTTTTGTAGTTGAAAGCTAAGCCTAAAATAGCATGCAAAGGTGGCTAAACCAAGCAAACAAAACAAAGCTTAAAATGGGGGACTACACACCCTTGATGACCAATAGCAAAACCAACAACTTCTGAGCTAAAACCAAGCCAAAGTCACTCCAAGGAGCTCAAACAAAGCTTCCAAGAACCTCTAGTCCAAGGTCAAGATGTTTGGTTAAGGATGCTAGTGCAAATATACAAGAAAAACTCATTTTCAAGGCTAAAATATATATATATATATATATATAGAGAGAGAGAAATAGCTCAGCCAAAAAATTTGTAACCCTTGCATGCAAATAGATGAGCTCTCTATATAGGTGATACAAAGGAGCCTTAAAGAGATCCAGCCATCCACATGGGTGTAGATAAGCTAACCTGTGCAAATAGTTGTCAAAATAACTGCAAAAATATCTGTTAACACATTGGTGGCCTGCCGGCCATCAGTGATGGCCGGCATTGCCTCATTGATGGCTGGCAGGGCGGATTCCATGGCCGGAAGCCCTCTCTGATGGCCGACAGGCCATCAAGGACATCACAAAGCAAGGACCAGTACATGGTCCAAAAATGAGGCAGAATGAAAATAGGGTTTGGAAGGATCAAACCTGGAGCATTCCGTTGCGAAAGTCGAACATTCGACGAGCAATCAAACTTGTTTCTGAATGAACCTACAAGAACATCCAAGTCTTAAGGACGGTCAAAAATGGGGTCTCTACAGTTGCCCCTCTTTGACAGAACTCGAAAGTCATGAAATGACGGGAGTGAGTGTCAAAGCCTAGAGACAACCCATTTTTTACAAGGCCGAAGACTCAGACAAACATTCAACACAACTATATAGAGATGCGCCCGTAGGCTGGGGCAAAATGCAAATGACATGCATGATGCAAGAGCATACATTATGATTATGCAAAGAGAGCGGCAATAAAGATTTGAATGCAAGTTCTAGGCATGGTAAATGCAGCATTCTAAGCAAACGAATAATATACAACAGTCTCACACATTCCAAAAGAAAGGATGTAAGAAAATTATGCCACCTTAACCACGGACCATGTAAGAAAAACTAGAAGCGATTATCGGGAACACCTAAAGTCTCGAACAGAAAACCTCCCAGCGTACCAACCGTGAAAGGAGAAAGGCAACCAAACGCATGTCAAATGCGACAGGATAAAGGCAACCAAACGCGTGTCAAGTACGAGAGGAAAGGCAACCAAACGCGTGTCAAACGCGAGAGTTGGAAGGTAACCAAACGCGTGTCAAACGTAAGAGGAGAAAGGTAACCAAACGCGTGTCAAACGCGAGAGGAAAGGAAACCAAACGCGTGTCAAACGCGAGAGGAGAAAGGGAACCAAACACGTGTCAAACGCGAGAGGAGAAAGGTAACCAAACGTGTGTCAAACACGAGAGGAGAAAGGTAAGCAAACACGTGTCAAACGTGAGAGGAGAAAGGTAACCAAACGTGTGTCAATCGCGAGAGGAAAGGAAACCAAACGCGTGTCAAACACGAGAGGAGAAAGGTAACCAAACGCGTGTCAAATGTGAAAGGAGAGGCAACCAAACACGTGTCAAACGTGAGAGGAGAAAGGTAAGAGTGCAAACACCGGAGGGTGGTACGAACATCAAGCGTACTCGGATATTTCTAACCAACGAAGATGAACTCAAAGGACAGGAAAGATCTTACATGGAATTCCACTGAATGAACTGTACATATAATATCGTCCGGTTGCGTTAGCTTCGAATGAACCGTAATAGAATATCGTGCCTGTACAAAAGAGAAACTTTGATAGGTACAGTATAGGAGAAACACATGTTCAATGTTATATCAAGATATCATTTCAATGCAAGATAAACGTGTGCAAACCAGATGCAAAGATGAATAACAACGCAAGTGAACAGGTGCATAACAATGTGAGTGAAATATTCATAACAACGCAAGTGAAACGTGCATTACAATGCAAGTGAAACGTGCACTACAATGCAAGTGGAACGTGCATAACAATGCGAGTGAAAAGTGGGCATAACAATGCAAGTGAAACATGCATAACAATGTAAGCATTCAAAACACACATTCAGCATAACAACAAAACGATATATACCCTCTACAGCAGCCGAAGCATGTATGATAAAAGCCACTCAATGGTAGCTTCTGATTCACTTAACGAAGAGTTACAACATGTTAAAAAGGATACACCTTGCATGTGTTGATGAGTGATGAGCATCGCGCACCATGAATGCGATTATGAGCTTCCATGGAGGCACTTTGAATCAAAATTTGCATATCTCTGGCAATCATTGAAATCCAAGAGCACATATCAAGGAAACAGAGGCCTAGGAAGCTCGTGGGACACTGCCGGCCATCAGGGGAGGCCGCCGGCCCCCTGCCGGCCATCAGTGGCCACTGCCGACCATCAATGAAGGGGTGCCGACCATCGATATGCCACAGCCAGCCATCGATGGCAGACTTGGACAATTCGGTCATTTCGGCCATGCGTCTTTAAGTAGACACAAAATCACTTCATTTCCTTTAAACCCTTTGCATGAAATACCTCTCCCTTGCTCTCTAGGTATTCCTTATCTCTAGATTCGCGCGTTCCATGCGTTTTCCCACACCCTAAACAAGTTTGAATCGCTAAAACCTCCTTGTTCTCTTCGATTTGAATGATCAGAATTTGATTCTGAGGCCTCTTCCATCATTTCCACCATTCGAGGATCATTTCCCTCGAGTTCCTCCCAAGGATAGTTCACTTTTCTCAGGTTTTGAATTTTCTTTGACTTTTCTCTCTCCTAGGGTTTTCTTGTTCCAAGTTTTACCATTTTCGCAATTTTTTGCTCTTTTTTGCTCATTGTGCATCCATTGCAGATGGTAGATGACATACCACATGATGGGGACTTCCTCTCGCTCCCTCCAGCAGAGTATGCAGCGGACTTCGAGGCCGAGCCCGAGGTTGAGCCCGAGCCACTACCACCGAGCATTCGCCCATTCGATTTGACAAGGTATCACCTCGAGACGCACATTATACCTGCGTGGGAGGCATCAAGGCCTTCACTGATTTTGCTGAGGACACGCCAGACGACCTCCTACTGAGAGAGCCTATGTCTCATTTGTCGGCCACAGCCATAGAGGTACAAACTTCACTTTTCTGCAATACTACCCATAACTGCTGCATTTCTTGCACTGTTTTGATTTGATTGAATCACATGCCTTGATTTGACTGTATTTCATACGTTGCTAGTTGGCATTCAATTGTACTTCATACATCGCTGCTCTGCATTCAACTGTACTTCTAATTATACTTTATACACCTCACTTGATCTAATTGCATCACATGTATCAACACAGGACGGATCCCGCTTCTTCCAAGGCTACGACACCACGATAGCCCGGAATTGATACGATGAGCTGCCAATCGGGGTCCGTGACATCATCGATGGAATTGGCTTTGGTCTGTTTTGCTCCAGCTTGACGCGGGTCACCGCGAGCCGTCCTCTCTTAGGGGCTCTTGTGGAGAGGTGGTGGGACACCACTAACTCCTTCCATTTCTCCACTACGGGAGAGATGACGATGACGCCCTACGACTTCGCCATGATCACCGGCTTAGGCGTAAGCGGTGATCTGATTCCTCTTGATCCTGACATGGGGGAGTGGGAGGCTGCATGGGCTACACTACTTGGGGCACAACCACCGACACTTCGGGCAGGCATGGTTCGATACAGCTGGTTCGAGGTGCAGTTCAGAGGGTTTGAGCTAGAGACAATTGAGCAGACAAAGCAGTATGCGCAGGGTTTTCTCATGTTCCTCTTTGGTACCACCTTGTTCTTGAACAGGTGGAATACCGTAGGCCTGTACTTTCTAAGCACATTGGTGGTGTTGCAGCGTGTCCCGTTCTACGACTGGGGTAGAGCCGGTCTCACCACTCTATACAGATACATAAGTTCGACCTCCCGGATGTGTGGGACATTGGTCGACGGCTACTAGCGAGCCTGGGAGGTACGCAGCCTAGTTCCCCTTCATCCCTTTACATCTTCCGCTTAGCATTTCCTGCTTTACACTTGTTCATACATGTACCATGCTCTGCATTCACTGTATTCGCTCTTGTATTGTATGCTTTCTGTTTGTCATCTTCTACACACTGCACATACCATACACTGTATACTGCAAATTGTACACACAAAGTCTAATCTCTGCTCTAAACTTGCACCTCCCATGCATTGTACTACATTCTGCTTTCTGCAGTTTCTGTACTCTGCTCATACACCATATTAATCACATTTTCCTTGCAGCTATGGGTGTACGCATACTTCCTAGCTCTTGCTTCGGTGCCCGTAGAGGAGACCCCAACCACAGTTCCATTCTCTCAGGTGTAGGACAGCCCGCTCTGTCGCAAGACTTGGAAGAGCTTCATGTTCTTCTGGCAGTATTTCGACACAGTCATGATGCATGAGGTAACTCAAAACATTGTCATGTTGCCTGTCAACTAGTCTGATACACACAGTAGTCAATTGATAACGATTAATCACCTATTCATTATCTTATCTTCAGATCACGTGGCAGCCGTGGGACATGATGCCGTCAGGAGCCAGATTCCAGTATGATGCTGCTAGAGTCATTGCCCGCTATCACATCCTCCTTGAGGGACCGATCTGTCGCGCTTCGTTCTTGAGTGAGCGCTTCGTGCTCCAGACCTTGAGCTTGCTTGCCCCATTTATACCGATGGCACCTCCGGTATCTGTGAGAGAGACACACAAACTTACTGAGGAGGAGGTGATCCAGTTCATGGTAGGACTAGATGCAGACATTTTTCGCATGGAGGGCGACGATGAGCCACTGCCAGCCACCAATGTGCTGTTGCCAACCATCGATGGCAGAACCTGCAAAATGTCGACACCTGGCCTCCACTAAATGCCTTATCTTCTATAAAGGTTCCAGCTTCATGGTTTCTTCATTTCAACTCCATTTTCGCCCCAAATAGAAGCATTTCTTGCCCAAAACCTCACAAATTAGATTGCACGAAAAAGTTGAATTTCTGGGGTTTCAGAATAAATGCACTGTTTACGCTGAAACACACCTCGCTGCGTTTTCCATTCCTCGATGCCGCGGCTAGGTGTTGGAATCTGGTAACTTATGTTTTTAGCTTTGGCGGACAAGAAATTTGTCCCACTTTTGAAGATTTCCAAGCTTTGATGGAGTCTCGACGCAACCAAGAGATTTTGCCCCAATTCCGTTTTGGCCACATCCAAGCTCTAGGACGGATGTGTGGACTCACTTTGCATGATGCTCGGTCTTTAATTCATGACGGAGAGTTGGACATCCCCAGCCTAGTTCATCGATTTTCTGACGCCGGTGACCGCGGTGATCATCTTTGGCAGAGTTTTCGGCGACATGCCCTGTGCTTGTGCATGTTGTCTCATTTCTTGCTCGCCCCAGGCTTCAGAGGGTCTAGCATTCGTTTGATTGAGGTTGCCCACGGTTTAAAAGAGGGCAAGAGTTGTATTGGCATGACACTGGCCGAGACATTGATGGGTTTAGATGCCTTCTATCGCCGGGGAGTCCACTACTGATGCAGGTAATGTTTCCCACCCTTCTCACATGTGTATTTCTTATATCACTCGGCCCTCAGGCTCTGTTTTTATCTTAAAAACCTTTTTCTCACTTTTCTCTTCACGTACACCTCTCTATTCTTTAATCTCTCTTGTTTTTCATCCCTCCCCAGATATGGCTGATGGATAAGCTGAAAGTGGTGGACTCATGCCCAGCATATTCAGCACGTGACTATTTCTTCCGGCAGCGACTAGTTGAAGCCCTGGATGAGGGATGGTGGTGTGAATGGATGTGCAGCCTGTCTGCTGACAACATTGCTTGGCGCTACCCTTGGCTTAGTCTACCGGCGATGAGCTACAACATGTCTTGCCAGCCCGGGATTTAACTGATTGGCCTGGCAGACTGTGTCTTTTACTTTCCCTTCTGATTCTGACGTCAGTTCGGGCACGACCAGACCCATCCAGAAGAGGGAGTTGAGTACCCAACTTTATATCTGATCAAGGGTTCGCATCTAGCTCGGTATACCATAGCATGGAGAGCAAGAAAACTTCTGGCCCCTGCTCCCAACTTCAGTTGCACCCTTTTTGATGAGTGTATTGCTTGGCTTGATGAAGAGGCGCAGACCGCCCCTACTTTGGCATCAGTGGCTTCGACAAGCTCTGGGAGGGGGCGCGGGAACACCAAACTTAACTATGCTCCGAATTTATTACTTTAATCTGTACTTTTAAGTTTTCTTTATGAATGCAATAAAAAACAACTTCAATTTGTATTCAAGAGTAGGAGAACTGTGTATTGAAATCAATGTAATTGAAGGTTATGGGTACTGAAAATTTTCCGTTCGGTCCAAGAATGGTCTAAGTTGTAAAAAAAGATTGAGCAAAATCAAATTTTATTAAAACTTTTCAAAACCATTTTCGATGTGGATCAGAACTGGACACGCCTGAGATCTATCCTTGAGATGTACAACCCCGGATCCCATAACTGGAAAGCTGCCCCTTGACTAAATAACATTGCACTGGAGATCACAACTGAGCTCTTGAATGCAGGATAGGCAAAGATGACCGACACGATCACATGGACAAAGTTGATTTGGAAGTGTGTATGGCTGGACCTTAGAATGAAGTTGCCTACGTATCCCAAAGATGGGAATCCAGCCTGACGTAGTTCGGTTTGGGTTCGCTCGTGTATGTTACTCTCCTTTTACGCTCTAAGTTTTGCCAAGGCCGCCCTTCTGGGTTTTAAATCTTGCGAGCTCAGTTTTTCTTATTTCAAATTTTTCATGCTCTAATTTTTGCCTAGTTCGCCCTTTCGGGTTTTCGGCCTAGCGAGCCTCTCAGGGATAATATTTCTTCAACTTGTCCATGTTGATCAGCTGGGAGAACTCAAGGCCATCTAAATTCATAAGAATGATAGCTCCGCCCAACCAGATAGACTTGATGATGTAGGGACCAGTCTAATTGGGTCGGAACTTGCCTCTAGGGTCGTGGATGGGAGCTGGCTGTCTTTGAGCACTAGATCCCCCTCTTTCAAATTCCTAGACTTAACCTTCTTGTTGAAAGCCCTGGCAATTCTTCGTTGATAACCTTGGATGTGATACAGTGCTTTCAGCCTTCTCTCGTCGAACAACATGAGTTCTTCGAACCTGCTTTGCTGCCAATCTGCCTCAGCTATCTGGCACTCAGCCATAACCCGTAATGACGGAACCTTAACTTCGATAGGCAGAACAGCCTCCATCCCCAGTAGAAGTTTGAATTAAAGTCCGGTAGCCCCAAAGAGCAAATGGCAGCTTATTTAGCCAGTCCCTATAGGTTTCCACCATCTTTTGTAGAATGTGCTTGATGTTCTTGTTGGCGGCCTCAACAGCTCCGTTGGTTTATGGCCGATATGTAGATGCCTTATGAAAAGGCACATTGTACTTCTCCAACAAGTCGATCACCTCCTTTTTGAAGTGGGAACTATTATTCGAAATAATCTCATTCGGGACCCCATAGCAACAGATAATGTTGTTCCTGATGAACTTAGCAGTATGTGACGCCTTTAGCACGGTATAAGATTGGGCCTCGACCCACTTTGTAAAGTAGTCTATCGCTACCAGAATATACTCATGCATGTTTGACCCCTTCGAAGTAATTTCCCCAATCATGTCAATGCCCCAGACTGAAAATGGCCACGACGAAGTCATGTTGTACAGCATTGACAGCGGTATGTTCATGCGATTTGCATGGATCTGGCATTTGTGGCATCGCCGAAACAAAACCGATACAATCCTCCTCCATGATTGACTAGTAGTAACCTTGTCTGAGAATTTTCCGGGCTAGCATCACCCCACTTATATGCGATCCGCACTCTCCTCCATGGATGGCCCCCATCAGGCGCTTTGATTCTTCAGCATCAATGCATAGCTTATGCATTCCCAGATGAACCCTCTTGTACAATTTACCTCCGTAGATGATGAATTGAGCAGCCATTCTTCGTATTGCCCTTTTGTCCTTGGCATTCGCCCCTGGTGGATAAGCCTCATTTTCCAAGAAGTTCCAGACATCATAATACCAAGGGTTTTGATCTTGTACCTTATCTACGCGGCAATCAGCTCGTAAGCCGGCGCGAATTTCTGTTCGATGACGATCGAATGCATCTGGACTCCAAAAGGGATGTCTATCATGGAAGATAGAGTTGCTAGTGAATCAGCGAACCTGTTGTTCTCTCTTAACAGATGGGCGAAGTTCAGTTTTTCAAATTGAGGAATCAGAACATCCAAAGTCTGATGATAAACTTTCATCTTCTCTTCTTTGACTCTTCAATCTCCTTTAGGTTGAGATACAACAAGGTTTGAGTCCCCAATGACGTCCAACCATTTTGCCCGTAGTTCTAGGCAGCTTCCAATCCAGCAATACACGCCTCGTATTCTGCTTTAATGTTCAATACTTTGAACTGGAGTTTGAAGGCTAAGGGTATACGGGAATTGTCGGGCGCTATCAACAACACCCCTATCCTATACCCGCACTGGTTTGACACTTCGTCAAAGTACATAGTCCAAGTTTCATTTTTAACATGCAAAATGGCCTCACCTAGGAACATATACTCAACCGCTTCATCCCCGTCGACCGGGTGATCGGCTAGGAACTCCGCTACTACTCTCCCTTTTACTGATTGTACGTCATGTACTTCAGATCGAATTCGGAGAGAAGACGCAACTAACGGGCTAGCCTACTCGTAAGCACTGGTTTCTCGAAGAGATAGTTGATGGGATCTAATCTCGAAACCAGTATTACAGAGTGAGCTAACAGGTAGTGCCTTAACTTCCTGGTAGCCTATACCAAGGCCAAACAAGCCTTCTCCAGCAGAGTGTAGCAGGTCTCGTATTCCAGCATTTTCTTGCTCAGGTAGTAGATAGCCTTCTTCACTTTAGCCTCAGATTCCTGTGCAAGCATGCAGCCCATTGTTGTGTCGGTCACTGATAAGCACAGAATCAACGGTTTCCCCGGCTCAGGCGGTGACAACGCGGGTGGGTTCTGTAGATATTGTTTGATCTGTTCAAAGCAACTTGGCATCGGTCATCCCATTGGAACTTCTTTCCTTTCTTCAGGAGACCAAACAATGGTTCACAAGTCAAGGTTAATTTTGCAATAAATCGTCTTATGAATTGCACTTTACCTAGAAAGCCTCGCACCTCCTTTTTAGTCTTTGGTGGTGGCATTTCTAAGATGACCTTAATCTTGGAAGGATCGACCTCGATGCCCCTTTGTGTGATCAAAAACCCCAGCATTTTCTTTGCTGTAATGCTGAAAGTACATTTTTAAGGATTCAGCCGCAACCAATATTTTCTAATCCGTTGAAAGAACTTCTGCAAGGCGGTGTAGTGGCCTTTTCTTTCCTTGGATTTGACAATCATGTCGTCCACGTACACCTCGACCACTTTGTGGATCATATCGTGCAAAATCGTGGTTGCAGCCCGTTGATATGTAGCCCCAACATTCTTCAAGCCGAACGGCATCACCCTATAACAGTATGTTCCCCACGGGGTAGTGAAAGCAGTTTTTTTCCTATCCTCGGGCGCCATCAAAATCTGATTATAGCCTCAAAACCCATCCATGAATGAAAGCAGTGCATGCCCGCAGTAAAGTCCAATTTGTCGATTTGCGGCAGAGGAAAGTCGTCCTTCGGACCGGCCTTGTTCAGATCTATGAAGTCCACACATACCCGAATTCTGCCGTCTTTCTTTGGCACCAGAACTATATTAGCCAACCAAGTCGGATACTCAGATACCAACAGGAACCCTGCATCAATCTGCTTGGTGACCTCTTCTTTGATTTTCAGAGCCCAATTTGGGCAGATCGTTTGAAGCTTCTGCGTAACAGGTTGGGCCTCCGGGTCAAAAGGGATCTGGTGCTGTACAATCTCAGGATCGATTCCAGGCATGTCTTTGTAGGACCACGTGAAAACATCTTTGAAATCTTTTAATAAAGTGACTATGCGCTGGCGTTCCTCCGAAGACAACGTGGACCCAATCTGGACCAGCTGCGGGTCCTTCTTAGTACCAACATTAATTGAGGTGATTTCATCCACCAAAGGCTTTAAAAACCTCTCCTGTTCTTGATTAAGCAAAAACTTTAAAACCGGAGGAATTTCTTCCTCGTCGTTTTCATCAAAGTTTTGAAAGTCCTGATTAATGCAATAAAGTAAGGGCTCAGAGAAATACTCAGAAATCACAGCTGTACCTTTCTCATTAATAGCCTCCAGATCGTTCGCTTCCTCCGTTACAACTGACTCAAAAGAAAACAAAAAAGACGACCTGTACAGAACAATGGCATTTGGGTTATCAACCCCAGGAATACCAGCCTCAGACTCAGAAGAACTGGAATCTGATTCCGACTCCACAGACTCTTTGGAATTAGATTCCGGCTCACTACCTGACCCAGAGCTACAAGATAAAAAGTCCTCATCATACTGCCAGACGAGGGAGGGTGCGATGGATGCATCCAGAATGCTTGAAGATGGGCCCGCGGCCGCTTGATCACCAATCATGGAAATCGAGAAATCATCCCCTAAGCACTCCTGGGTGATCTGAGGATCTGAGAGGAGACAGGACAGCGCTGCTCTGATCCCAACTTCTGTGCTCTCAGTCTCAACCTCTTTACACTGCTCAGTCTCAGCTGGTGGGTCTATCTGCTCTTCCGCAACTTCATTCCCTGACAACTGGAGGTCAAAAAAGATTTCAAAGCCAAGCAAATGCCGCTTCTCTGAATTCAGTGATGGCTTTGGAAAGCCGCAAAATGGGAAGTCTTCCCCCTCCCGGACAAAGCGTCCATTTTGGGTTCCCTAGATAGGTCTGTGCACCAACTCGTAGTGTTTCCCGGCTTGCTTAGCCCTGTCTCTTCCAGCCATTTCCCTTCTTTTCCTTGCCCAATCGTCTTTGGCGGGCGAGTAACCCAAACCAAAGGTCTAAGGGTTGTGTGGCACTTCAGCCAATGCTGTGACGCCCTTCCGGCCGCTTCGTCCCAATCTCATCCCGGGCATGTGTTGAAGCTTGTTCATGAGGTAAACAGACTGTGCACTGATGTAAAGTTCCTCATCAGCAGCCAGCAAATCCTGCACTACCCGGGCCTCAGCCAGGGTGAATCCCGATAGAAAGACATCCTCCACGCCGTGCTCAATCTCCAGAACTGGTGTAGAAACCTCTGGCGACGGATATATAGAGGAGTTCCCGAAAATAGTTGCTACCCCCTTCCTGTTGGGGTACTTCAGCATCTAGTGTAGGGTGGAAGAAACGACATTCACTTGGTACAGCAACGGCCGCCCAAGGAGTAGATTGAAGGTGGCTGGCACATCCAAGACGTGAAACTCGATGTCCTGCTACGTCGAGCCAACTTGAGTTTTGACTCGAACCGTCCCCATCACCTCCCGACTAGTGTTATCATAGGCCCGTATCACCTGCGCTGTAGGCACGAAAACTGCGGGCTTCAACCCAATAGCATATGTCGTTTGCAACGGACATACATTGATGGCAGATCCCGTGTCAACTAGGACCACCGATATCCATTTGTCCCTACAGTCCACAGAAATGTAGAGCGGCTTGTTGTGTTCAAAGCCCTCGGGCGGTAGTTCTTTGTCTGTGAACGTTAAGGTCGGTGAAGCTTCACCTGGGAAAACCAACCCTACCAACTGCTTCGGAGTTGTATTAATTGAAAGCTTAGCCTTGTCCATAGCAGAAAGGACGGCTTGTCGATGCACCCTCGAGGCCATAAGCAGTCCCCAAATGGAGATGTCTGCCTGAATTTTCTTAAGCTGTTTCAGCACAGCTTCCTCCTCTAGCAGCTTTTCTTTCCGCCTGTCTGCTCTTTTGTCATTTTCGGATGCCTCCGGCTGGTCCAAGTGTGGGGGCTTGAAATACCGCCCACTTCGGGTCATACGGTCGACCTCCTAAGTGTACCAGGTGTCGTCTGGTTGACTCCGGCCCCAGTCTTCATCGGTGTGGGCAAGACGTAAGTCGTCGTATTCCCACCACATCCCCTCGGTAACCAACAGGCAGCTGCCTCGGTTCCGCTGTAACTGCTCTCCTATTCTCCACATATTCTGCCCCCTTAGGTACTTTGGCTTTTCTAGCCCTGTTATCATTCTCTGTTTTCTCTTGCTCAAGCCGCTTCAATGCAGTGTGGACGTGCTCCCGGGAACAGTCCGACATCCGCATTCGCGATGTGGCGCGCGAATCTCATTTTGTTCTGAGCTACCACAGTTCGGACTCAATGTCACAGTTTTGAATCTGATCTCGCAAAGTGCAATGCATGACCGATAAATCACCAAAGAGTCCAAATCTGGCAAATCGTTTTGGAAAACTGATTTTAATGAGGAAGTGCCAAACATGGACTGCTTTGCCAGATACAGAGTCGCCACCTAAATATTTTATTTTGGGGGGAATTTAGGAAACCCTGACTCGTGCCTAAGGCTACGTGTCCGTCATCACCAAAGTTGCATCGGCTCGGGCACTTGGGTACGAGAGGGAAAGGTCATGCAATGAGCACCCCCGCTCGCTCGATCGAAGATCGGCCTGTACTGAGCATGATATTTTGTTTTTGAAAAGCACATCTGCTCTTATTCCGGTTAATTAGCTAATCTTGCTACGTGAGGCGTACATCATATCAATGAATTGTTCCAATTCAAGTAATCCAACCTTCACCCACAGGCATTCAGACAGTTATATCAAATAAGCAATTAGCCTCATGGCAAGCATGTTTTCATGGTAATCGATAACACACATGCAGTATGCTAAAGCGTAAACACTCACAGTGTACTTCGAGCCAAAACAAAGAACTAGTTAGAAATGATGCATGATCCTAGTTCATGTTAAAATGGCTAATGCAAGACATGCGAAAATGCAGCTAAAATAGGCTCGACTATTCTAGAATGTCATGTGAAATGCGACTTGTTAACATGTTGTTGAACACGTATTCAAGTAAATGAATTGAAATACAATGCTGGTTTATGATGCGCCGAGCCCGGTGCATGCAAAACAGATGAATGGATGCACGCATGCAAGCATAAGGTATGCTAAATGAAATATATCCTAAAACTAACCTTCGTAAGCGATTAAGTAAAAGGGAGAAAGAAATGGGGTTTGGGGGACATGCATCACACACACGCACGCTTATTACAACAATTAGCCCTTTCGACGGAGGGACCGAATAAGTAGCTAAAAAAAGCTAATCTAAGCTAATTAAACTACTTATTACATCACAAATAAGCTAATTAACTAATCCTAGTTAACTAACTATTCCAAAACAGACTGAATAGTTAAACACATTAACTATCTAAGTACAAAATAAAGCATAAGCTAGCTTTCTAAGCATGGCAGCTAAGGAAAGCAATAAAGCAGGAGCCTTGAGGCGAGGAGTTTATGCATGCCCGATTGCTTCGTTCGGAAATCCAACGCGATGCCCCGACTTGCCTCTATTTGCAACTATTCTCAGAAACTTACACCAAGCTCCAGATAGCTTCTAACACATCTTAGGGACCTGTGGGAGGGTGGACGACCAATTGTTGCTCTCTCCAGCCACTGGCCAACCACTTTTTGCTACTGTAAACCAGAAAAAGTGGTCGGCCAGCTAGTTTTTCTGGTTGGCCGACCAGTTGTTGCTGCCAGACTGCAATTTGCTATAACAGAGAGCAAGAAAGGGCATGGTAATGTATTTGCAAGATATGTGTGCACAACCACCCTCCCTATCATTTCATAAGCTCAAGGGGGTGTGGTTCTCGACCCTCGGGCCACCAATCGCTCATTCTGATGCATGATGGCCGAGAGGCGAAGTTGCACAATTCAATATGAAAATGAATGCACAAGTAAACTCATAAGGCCTAAAACTCTATCATGCATGATCAAGAGCGTCAGTGGCCGGGAATTGAGGCACGTTTCATCACTTTAAGTATGAAACGTCCCTCGTTTCCCGTGTTTGGACTAACACCTATTCCAAACACAATGCAACACATGCAACATGGAAATGCAATGCAATTTAAACATGCAAACATGAAATGCAGCTCATGCATGCAAACATGCAATGGAAGGGACAAGTGTGCAATAACATTCAATGCAACATGAACGACCTAACAAGGCTAATGGCATCCACAATGCACAATGCTATTGCATGCATACTCAATGCAAGACAACATAAGTATGCAACAATATGGTACAATGCAACTAGCGTACACAATACGAATGTCAACTAGCATACTCAATGCGAATGAGCTACATGGCATACACAATGCAATGATCAATATGGCATACTCAATGCAAATGGTAACTAGTATACACAATGCAATGAACATGGCATATACAATGCTCAATGTGACCTAAGCATGCAAACAACATGGCATACACAATGCAATGACTAACATGGCATACTCAATGCAACATGATTATGGCATACACAATGCGAATCAAGAACATGGCATGCGCAATGCAAACAATAACATAACATGCACGATGCATTGTAACATGGCATACACAATGCTCAATGGACTTAAACCAAAATGGATAGACCTTAGCCATGCCCAAATTAGTGGCCATAATGCTAAAACAAAGGCACAAAATATAAAGCATGCATACACAATGCATTGGCCAACAAAGTAGGCCTAAGAGCACAACCCTCAAGAAGGCTCAAGGAGTGATAAACATGGAAGTGTAACAACACTTAATACACTAAAATGAGGTAAGAAATGATGCCAAATCATTCAAACAAAGCAAGCATGGCATGCAAAGGTCCTAAAGCATGAAAGCTAATAAAGAGGACTACAAAGGAAGCATGCAATACATGGCAAATATGCATGAACCAACCATGGACAGATCTGAAATTGGCCAAAACAATGACCAAAACATGCTAAGATGGAGGCTCAAAGACCTAGGCATGCAAGCAGACACACTAGGCCACAAACTAGGCAACAATACACAACACTCAAAGGCACTTAAAGCATGAATGAAGTGGGAATATAGTCATGCTATAAGCTCTGAAATGAAGTATTAAATGATGCCAAATTATCTAAATAGCTCAAAGATAGCATGCATGAGTCAACAAAACACAAAGCTAGCAAGGCCAATTACACTACAGCTATACAAAACATGAAGGATATGGCAAAGGCAACCCAAAACAGTCCTAGAACACGTTAAAATGAGTCTAAAACATGCATGGAAGGAAGCCAAAACAAGCTAACATGAGGGGCATAAGGCATAATGCATACAAGGCAAAATAAGGTGGATTACACTACACCTATTAGGACCAAGCATGGGATGCCTTAACCAATAAAAATCAGAGTTATATCATGGCATGATAACCCCAAAAACACATTGAAATGATGGCTCACAAGCTAAGGCATGAAGGCACACGCAATGATTCATGTTAAGGCATAAAGGGCAAACCCTCCAATGCATTGAATAAGTGAAAAATGCAAGTGCATGGCCATGAAACATGGACTGAAATCACATAATAAATGATGTCAAATCATTCAAATAGGCCAAGCAATGCATGCTAGTGGGCCCGATATACAAAGCTAACAAGCTAGATTGAACCAAGGCTATACAAAGCAAGTCATGCATGGTCAAAACAATACAAATTAGAGATAAAGCATGTTAAAACATGGGCAAAAGATTCTTAAGGCTAGGCCAAAAGCATGCTAGAATGACATGTTAAAGCATGATGCATATTTCATGGAATTGCACTACAAGTGCATGGAGTATGCAACGGCCAACCAAACCAAACCCTAACAGAGGTATGACATGGCAAAACATCACCTAAAACATGCTGAAATGGAAACAAAACAAGCTAGAATGACATGCTACTTCATGAAGCATACAAGACTAGTTTGTGTGATTTACACTACAATTGTATAAACCATGCATGGAGTGACCAAGACAACCAAAAAAAGTGGCATGCCATCTCAAAATAACCCCAAATACATGCTAAGAACAAGCTAACACAAGCTTACAAACAAGCTCAAACATGAGGCATATGAAGCAAGTATACAAAATACAAGGAAAGGGGATGACCCTCTCCTACTAGGGACCTTAAAACCACCTTTCCACCATTAAAAATCCTTTGGATTTCAGTGGTAGAAAGGTCATACAAAGGCTACAACAAGAGGCTAGAGGGATGACACAAAACAAGGCCTAACAAGGCCTAAGAGGGGGTAGACAACGCCAAATACAAAAGTGACCTTAAACAAAGATCATAAGCACCAAAATTCTGAACTTTTTCTAGTTAAGAGTTAAGCTTAAAACCGCATGCAAATAAGCTCAAAAGCTTAAGAAAAAATGGGAGATTTAAGGGTTAGAAACTCACCCTTGAAAACCACCTTTAGAGCTGCAACTCCAACAGGTTTTTCAAGCTCAAACCAACCCAAGAACACCAAAACCAGCTCCTAAGCACCTCAGCAACAAAAGGATGGTGTTTGAGTGTGTGTTTGTGTGCAAAAGTGAGATAAAATGATACTTTAAGGCACAAAACAAGAGCAAAAGAGAGACATAGATACAAGTGTGTATGTATATCTCAAACCACCAATTTCTTAACCTAGAGGAGAGAGGAGGAGCCTCCCTCTTATTGAGAGTAAAAGCACAAGCTTCTTGAAGAAGCTAAGGCTCAAGGCCATCCCTCCATACACGTGTATGGAGGATGGTTCTTGTGCTCTCTAGCTATGCCAGCTGGCCCAAAATATCTCCAAAAAGGTGTCAAAAAGCAGCCGACCACTTGAAGTGGTCGGCTAGCTACTTAAAGTGGTCGGTCGACCACTTTAAATGGTCTCCCAAAACAAAAAATGGTCGACCATGGTGGGAGAGAGTCTAGAGCATAAAAACAATGCAATGGTGTGGTGGCTGGTCAGAAAAGGTGGCCCAAAGACCAAGCAAACCAGTTTCCTGGCCAAAAAACTGGCGAGTGGGAAGAAAAGCGATTTACAAGGGGAAGAACTGGTCTCCCACCCTTGTACCACCTTCCAAACAAGGAAAACAAGGTTTGTACCAAAAACAAACCAAAACGGATATAAGACGAAAGTTCGGGAGGCAAAGCGCGCAGTCGGGAGCCTCGAAAACTAACTGACAAGCACCAAAAGTGGTTTACGACCACCAAAGTGGTCTCCCAAACCACAGTGGCCCTCTAGGCCAAGGAAACAAGGTGTGGTTCAAAAACCACGCCAAACAGAGAACGTTAAACGGTCCAGCGACAAGGCGCGCAGCCGAAGGCTCCGAAAATCGAAAACTAGTCTCCATATGGGAAAAGTGGCCAACGACCACAAAAGAGTGGTCTACAAGACCTCTCCCTCCCTCAGGCAAGGAAAACAAGACTTGGTCTGCAAACCGAGCCAAAGCACAAAGAGTTCAGAGGCCCGAAGGGAAGGCTCTCGGCCGAAACTCTGAAACCTCGAATCGAGCACAACATGCGCAATCACCGAGCGCTCAATCGATGACGTCTGAGTCTTAAGGTCGGTAAAAAATGGGGTGTCTACAGTTGCCCCACTTTGACAGAACTCGAAAGTCATAAGTGACGGGAGTGAGTGTCAAAGCCCAGAGACGACCCATTTTTGACAAGGCCGAAAAATTTGACAAACAGGCAAGATAAAAAGAGATGTGCCCGCAGGCAGGGGCAAGATGCAAATGACATGCAAGATGCCGAACATAACTTATGATCATGTAAAGAAAGCTGTAATGAAGCAATTATACACAATAAATGCAACAGTTTAAGCAAGCGAATACAAATCAAACTACATCACATGCAGAAAGGATGTAAGAGAATTATACAATTCTCGCTACGTCTCATACGGAGAATACAATACCATCCGGTTCATCTGGTCGTGCCACCTTCAAATGAACCGTGCATACAATATCGTGCCTGCAAAAGAAAGAAACTCAACAGGTATAATATCGTTAGAAACATGCATAGCAATGCAAGTGAAAAATGCGTGACAATGCGAGTGGAGGGGTGTATGACAATGCAACCTAAGTGTGACACATAACAATGCGGAGGGGGTGCATGACAATGCAACCTAAGTGTGATGCATAACGATGCGATAAGGGATGCAAGACAATGCAACCTATGTGTGACGCATAACAATGCGGTATGGGATGCATGACAATGCAACCTAAGTGTGACGCATAACAATGCGGTAAGGGATGCATGACAATGCAACCTAACTGTGACGCATAACAATGCGAAATGGGATGCACGACAATGCAACCTAAGTGTGACGCATAACAATGTGAAAAGGGATGCACCACAATGCAAACTAAGTGTGACGCATAACAATGCAGTAAGGGATGCATGACAATGCAACCTAAGTGTGACACATAACAATGCGAAAAGGGATGCATGACAATGCAACCTAAGTGTGACGCATAACAATGTGGTAAGGGATGCAAGACAATGCAACCTAAGTGTGATGCATAACAATGCGGAAAAGGATGCATGGCAATGCAACCTAAGTGTGATGCATAACAATGTGATGCAATGCAGTAACGGGTGCAAGAAAGGTGCGCGAGATAGCATGATAAAATGCATGCACAATGCAAGTAAAGTGCACAAAACAGTGCGATGCGCAAAACAGCGCGATGCGCTAAACAGTGCGAGTGCACAAGACAGTGCGATGTGCTTAACAACGCGAGTTCACAAGACAGTGCGATGCGCTAAATAGCGCGAGTGCACAAGACAGTGCGATGTGCAAAATAGCACGATAAAATGCATGCACAATGCAAGCAAAGTACACAAAATAGTGCGATGTGCAAAATAGCGTGATAAAATGCATGCATAATGCAAGTAAGGTGCACAAAACAGCGTGATGCGCAAAACAACGCGATGAAATGCATGGACAATGCAAGTACGGTGCACGAAACTGCGCGATGTGCAAAACAACGCGATGAAATGCATGCACAATGCAAGTAAGGTGCACAAAACAGTGCGATGCAACAGATAGTGCGATGCGCTAAACAACGCGAGTGCACAAGACAGTGCGATGCGCTAAACAACGCGAGTGTACAAGACATTGCGATGCGGAAAATAGCACGATAAAATGCATGCACAATGCAAGTAAAGTGCACAAAACAGTGCGATGCGCAAAACAGCGCGATAAAATGCATGCACAATGCATGTAAGGTGCACAAAACAGTGCGATGCGCAAAACAGCACGATAAAATCCGTGCACAATGCAAGTAAGGTGCACAAAACAGTGCGATGCGCAAAACAACGTGATGAAATGCTTGCATAATGCAAGTAAGGTGCACAAAACAGTGCGATGCGCAAAACAGCGCGATGAAATGCATGCACAATGCAAGTAAGGTGCACAAAACAGTGCGATGCAACAGATAGTACAGTAGATGCATAGGGTGACAAACTTCAACCACGCTGGAATCATGAAAGAAGGAAAAACCAAATCCCAACACATCGAAAATGTGTGAGGAAGGGGACACTCAAACCACGCTGAAATCGTGAGAGGAGGTCCAAAAATAACCTGCCCAGGAGCACGCACGATGCAACCGGAGATAAATTCCAAACACGCTGAAATTGTCTGAGGAAAGGGACACTCAAACCACGTTAAAATCGTGAGAGGAGGTCCAAAACAACCCGCCCAAGCGCGTACCCAACACAACCTGAGATAAATTCCAAACACGCTGAAATCGTGTGAGGAATGGGGACACTCAAACCATGCTGAAATCGTGAGAGGAGGTTCAAAAATAACCGCCCAAGTGCGTGCACGATGCAACCTGAGATAAATTCCAAACACACTGAAATCGTGAGAGGAGGTTCAAAAACAACCGCCCAACTGCGTGCACGACGTAAACTGAGATAAATTCCAAACACGCTGAAATCGTGAGGGGAAAGGGGAAACCTCTCAACGTAGCACATGCGAGAGGGGAAAAAGAAAACCTCTCAGCATAGCACACACAAGAGGAAAAAGAGAAAACCTCTTAGCGTAGCACACACGAGAGAAGAAAGGGAAAACCTCTCAGTGTAGCACACGTGAGAGAGGAAAGGGAAAACCTCTCAGCGTAGAACACGCGAGAGAGGAAAGGGAAAACCTCTCAGCGTAGCACACGCGAGAGGGGAAAAAGAAAACCTCTCAGCGTAACACACGCGAGAGAGGAAAGGGAAAACCTCTCAGTGTAGCACACGCGAGAGGGGAAAAAGAAAACCTCTCAGCGTAGCACACGCGAGAGGAAAAAGAGAAAACCTCACAGCGTAGTACATGCGAGAAGGGAAAGGGAAAACCTCTCAGCGTAGCACACGTGAGTGGGTTAAGGGAAAACCTCTCAGTGTAGCACACGCGAGAGGGGAAAAAGAAAACCTCTCGCGTGTAGAAAACCTCTCAGTGTAGCACACGCGAGAGAGGAAAGGGAAAACCTCTCAGCGTAGCACACGCGAGAGAGGAAAGAAAACCTCTCGCGTGTAGAAAACCTCTCAACATAGCACACGCGAGAGAGGAAAGGGAAAACCTCTCAGCGTAGCACACGCGAGAGGGGGAAAAAGAAAACCTCTCAGTATAGCACACGCGAGAGAGGAAAGGGAAAACCTCAGCGTAGCACACACGAGAGGGGAAAAACAAAACTTCTCAGGGTAGCACACGCAAGAGGGGAAAAAGAAAACCTCTTAGCGTAGCACTTGTGAGAAGGGAAAAAGCAGAACTCTCAGCGTAGCACACGCGGGAGAGAAAAAAGAGAAAACCTCTCAGCGTAGCACACATGAGAGGGGAAAGGGAAAACCTCTCAGCGTAGCACACGCGAGAGGGGAAAAAGAAAACCTCTAAGCGTAGCACACGCGAGAGAGGAAAGGGAAAGCCTCTCAGCGTATCACACGCGAGAGAGGAAAGGGAAAGCCTCTCAGCGTATCACACGCGAGAGGAGAAAAAGAAAACCTCTTAGCGTAGCACACGCGAGAGAGGAAAGGGAAAGCCTCTCAGCGTATCACACGCGAGAGGAGAAAAAGAAAACCTCTCAGCATAGCACACGCGATAGAGGAAAGGGAAAACCTCTCAGCGTAGCACACGCGAGAGGGGAAAAGGGACTGTGCAAGGAAGCGCAGTCATCCAAACGTGTGTCAAACATGAGAGGAGAAGGGTAGGTCCAAACACGGGTCAAACGCGAGGGGAGAAAGGTATCCAAGCGCGTGTCAAACGCGAGAGGAGAAAGGTATCAGTCAAACTGAACCAAAACTTCTCTGAATGAACAGTGCGTACAATACCGTGCATGAATGAGAAACAAACTAGATAGGTGCAATGCAATACAATGCATGATGTTTAAGGAATGCAACAAACAGACAAAGCGGCACTTTAGAAAGCACCTCATGAGGTGAGTGGCGGTGAACCGCTCTGCTCCAATAGGGATCTCCCCTTGGTGTTCTTCAAACTCTTACCTTCAACTCACAGTACAAAGGTCCTGAAATGCTGACAAGGAGTAACATATGCTGGGGAAACCACGGATGCCATTTTCCTTCCTGATCACATTCACAACTTTCCCTATTCTTCAACGGGGTGACAGACTAGGTTGGTTCAGTATCCAAAATTGAGATGCATACCCGCTATCTCAGTCTATGGGGCTTCCATACAGATTTCATGCCGGGGATACACCCCTGGGTATTAAAACCAGACTTTAGTCTCGAAAACTCTAAACCTTTGTGTTCTAGGCAACCGCCATTCAAACTCTAGTTTCCACTGCCGCAGTTGATCTCCAAGGAACTCATTGCAAACACAGCCAAGATACCTTTGGCTTGGACGGTGTTCAGGGAGAGCACTTCTGATCGCCATTCTGGCATCGAAACATTCAACACAGTATTCTGTTCATTTTGAACACAGCTTGTACAGCGCACTACTCATTCTGAACACACAGCTAACGACACAGTATTCTATTCACTTCGAACACACAGCTCATTTAGCACACTGCTCACTCTGAACACACAGTTAACAACACAGTGTTCGGTTTATTTCGAACACATAGCTCATACAGCACACTGCTCACTCTAAACACACAGCTCATAACACAGTACTCGGTTTATTTGGCACACAACTCTTATAGCACACTGCTCACTCTGAACACACAGCTCATTTCAAATATACGGGATGCAATGACGGGACTTGCAGAAGTTGAAACATACTCAGATGCTCCAAATTTTCCCTCTTTTTTTTTTGCTTTGCAGCCCGGAACCTAAATAGCTTCAGATAGGTCCTAGTTTTACTGTTCTCTCAGGACCTGGGTTGAACCTTGCAGTTTATGAAAGAACAAATCCTATTTTGCACAAATGTGGAGAATGGCACAGCACTCCGAGCACAAAACGATTCATTTTTTTTTTTATATTATGAGAAATGAGAAAAAGTTTTTTGACTGGGTATTTGAGCCTACGACTGAACACAGCGCACCACGACTCAACAAAGGAAAACAAAAGGTGAACAACCTAAACACATCGAGTAACAGTTGAGACGACTCAAAGCAAGAATCGAGACAAACAAAAAAAAAGATACGACACTCAGACGTAATCCAATGACAAGAGACTTCTCAGTTTGTGAGGAGCCAGTTTCTTTGGGTATTGTTTCCCACCATTTCTTATTTGTGATTCTCACATCACTCGGCCTTCAGGCTCTGTTTTTCTGAGAAACCATTTTCTCACTTTTCTCTCAGCGCACATCTCTCTATTCTTTAATCTCTCTTTTTTTTATCCCTCCCCTGGGTGGTTGATGGATAAACAGGAAGTTGTGGGCTTATGCCCAGCATATTCAGCTCGATTCTATTCCCTCCGGTGACGTCTAGTCGATGCCCCAGATGAGGGAGTGGAATACATTGATCCATTCCAATTTTTGCTTCGCACTTAGCTTGATACCTCGCTGCTCGGAGGATATGAGAGCTTTCAGCCCTTTGTTGTTAGCTTTAGTTGTGCCCTTTTTTGGCAGGTATAGTGCCCTTTCTTGCCAGTATGTTGACAATGGGGAAAAGACATAACACCTGACTCAACTGTAACCCTAGTTCATCATTTTGACCATTTTTTGTTTTGGTTTTCTATTAAAACAATTTTGACCAACATGAGAGTTAGATTAACATACTTGTTCGATTTTTTATTCAAAATCATGCAAGTTAGGCTGTGAGCACTGAAATTTTTCCTTTTTTGGGTCCAAGAAATGGTCCAGTTTTGGAAAAGATGGAATAATTTTCAAGAGAATTAGTTAACCTTAGTAAAAACTCTCAAAAACTATTTTTACAAATGGCCACTGCTCGACCAACACAGAATCGACTCTTGAGATGCACAACCTAAGATCTAAAATAATGGAAAATTGCCCCTTGGCGGAAGGTTGCCTCTTGTCTGACTGGCACCACAACGCATTGTACAGCAACAGAAAGTTGCCCCTTGTTTGATCAGCACCGCAGCACACTGCATAGCGACGGAAAGTTGCCCCTTGTTTGAATAGTACCTCAGCACACTGTAACCAATTCTCATAGTGAAGATCACAACCGAACTCTTGGATATAGAAATGACAAAGATGACCAGAACAATCACATGGACACTATCGATTTGGAAGTGTTTATGGCTGGACTTCAGAATGAAGTTGCCTACGTATCCCAAACATGGGAATCAAGCCTTACGTAGCTCGGGTTAAGGTACACTCGGGTATTAACCTCTCCTTTTGCGCTCTAACTTTTGCCAAGGTCGCCCTTTCGGGTTTTCAACCTTGCGAGCTATGTTCTTCTTTTCTTTTCTTTTCATTTCCTTTCTTTTTTTTTTTCATTTCTTTTCAATCTTTGCATTTTTTTTTCTTTTCCTTTTTTTTTTGTTTTCTTTTTCTTCTTTTTCTTGCTCTAACTTTTGCCTAGGTCGCCCTTCCGGGTTTTCGTCCTAGCGAGCCTCTCAAGGGTAAAAGTGTAGCTTTGTCCATGTCAAATGGTTTTGAGATCTCAAAGCCATCTGAATCCAGGAGAATAGTTGTTGCTTGCTGATGATGTAAGAGTCCATCCAATGGGGGCGGAACTGCCCCCAGTGTTGTGAATAGGAACTCGATTGTCCTTCAGCAAAACTTTCTTCTTTCCTCCCTTCTGGGATTTGGCTTTCTTGCCGATCTTCATTAGTTTGCGAAAGGACACATCCTTTGAATGTTTGAGCAAAATTGACATTTTTGCCCCAAGTTCAGGGGATGCTTCTGATCTAGCTTCGCAAGCTTCCTTTGATAATGTCTGATCTTCTTGATCTGACTTTTCTTGCCCCTAGTTCGAGGGTTGCTTCAAATCTGGCCCCACAGGCCTCACATTATGGTTGACCATTGAACATTCTGAATCCAAGTTCAAGGTTTGAAAGCAAAATGGTTGAGTCATGAGGTTGAGAGCGATTCTAGGCTACACAATTTCAAGAGTGATTCCACACAAGTCTTCGCAAAACCACGCAAAACATTTTTTGAAATCTTTTAAGAAAGCGACTAGTCGCTCACGCTGAAGACAGTGTAGAACCAATGTAGATCAAGCCAGGATCCTTCTCAGTACTCACATTAACAAGCATGATCACAATCATTAAGGGCTTAGCATGCCTCTCTTTCTCTCAGTTTGATCAAATTTTTGCAAATCCCGAGGAATTCCTTCCTCTTTGTTTTCACCACAGTGTTCAAAAAGTTTTGAAAAACTTAGGTCAATGCAATTATTTAAAAGGCACAGAAAAATAAGTGAAAAGCACTGCCGTTTCGACACATCTTCTGGCACAACTGGCTCCACGGCAGAAACAGACTCAAAAGAGAGCGAAAAGATAAACACCAAAAACAGGCAAGTGACATTCGAGGTAACACCCCCGAAATCACCTGACTCTTATACAACAGGGCTGACTCGATACAACAAGACAAACCTTAATCAAAAAGACTGATTCAAAACAAAACAACAGAACTGACTCAATGCCCAAGCCAGAACTTAAAGTAAACAGGATTCGCAAACGCTCAAAACAGTGCGTGCCATACGCTACATCTGGAGTAAACTGAACGCCGCCTGCAGGTGGTTCATCCCCCGATCACATACTCATACTATCCCCCAAGTTCACTGATCTAGTGATGATAGGCTTTGCTAAGCATGGTGGGATGATGACTTCGTCGTCAATCAAGTCCTGTACTTCGTGGCGGAGGCGAAAGTAATTGTCAGTGCTGTGGCCGGTCTGTTAATGGTATGCACAGTACTGGGTACCATCATGCTTAGCTGGAAGGGGATTCGGGAGAGGCCAAGGCTCCAGGGGTTTGAGATGGCCTTTTTCAACAAGGATTTGAAGAGCCTTGGACAAAGGCATATAGAGGGTGTGGAAGACCTTGCGACCCCAGGATTGGTACTTCGAGGTTTGTGAATTTTTGCTGGGCGCACTAGCAAAAGGGTCGACAGGTGCTAATTGGTTTTCTGATCTTTTTCAGGTGGAGGATTAGAGCTAACATGATTGTTTCTGATACGACGGGCCTTCTCCTTGTTTTACCCTTGGCTCGAGTTGCCCTCATTCTGAGCGATGAAAGTGTCATCCACAGTTTTTGCAACAGCTGCGAGCACTTGCTGTTTGTTTCGTCCATCGGCTTTCAAAGCCTCAACAACCCGCAGAAGGTGTTCATAGGGATCAATGTTTACCCCCATCTTGTTCTTATCACTCGCCTCAGCTTGGTCGAAGATTTGGGTTGCTACATTAGTGCGAAGCCCGATTGTTGTCGACACGTCGATGCCCAAATTTGGGATGGCTTCAGGTTGGCTGAGTTCAATTACAATTCGTCCCAAGAGTGGGGGCTCTTCTGGCATGAAATTTCCAGCATGTGATATGGTCGATGGTGGAGCCGACATTCCGAAGGCTAGATCAGCCACAGATCTCTGAAGATCACCGATCATTCCCATCAGCTCGAAAGTAGTGGGCTCACGAGTTTGAAATGATTGGGGTTCCAAGACTGGATATTTGGTAGGTGCCCCAGGTGGGCATTGTATTTCAGCATCGGTCTCACCCTGCATGGTGATTTCCTGGTTTAATGCCGCTGTCATGACCACAATTTCTTCTGAATTTTGCGTCATCATGAGTCTGCTGAACTGAACAGAGGTGATGTGACTGGTGACTAACGGATCTAATGAACCGGTGAGCCTTGACTGGCCTTTCTCTGCCTTGCCTCAGCGAAGGAAAACACTGGCTGCTCTGAACTGAATCTCCGACCCAACAAAGTCTATCAGCAAAAGTCAAATATATCTGAGGGATATCGGAGCTTCCTAACGCTATAGTTCCATGACTACCTTGCAAAAGAGAAAACAAGCAGCATCTCAGCCTGATTTCACCAGAACAGATACAAGTAAAAGGTTAATGACTGCACTCTGTACTGAGTTCTGCCCAAAATTCGGCCTGTAAATTGATACGCTCAGGTAAAACTGAATTCTCAAACACTGATGCCCTCAGGCCTGATACCCAGACTTGCAAAGTGATACATGCATTCCTGTAGAGGCGCACTCTAAAAATCACATAACAAGCAAATGAGAGCCAAAACACCCCTATGTTGGGGTAGGGTTTCCCTGTCCTATTTTGTCAGGAGCTAGGGTTTCAATACGCACTCAGCCGTTTCAAACAACCTATAATCGGGTAAGCAGCCTGTCCTAGTTTGGAATAGTCACTACGGGTTCCGACATGCACTAGGTCGAATGGTCAAAAAGGGTGCTCCGGTAACAACCGGGTTTGTGTTCCTATTGTGGCAGAGCCCGTAATAGGTCTACCTTATGGCATACAGCCTCCGGCTAACCGTTCAGGAATAGCAGACGGCAAACACGGTGACTTAGTCGCACCAATGCAAATGCAATGCAAAGAAACACATAAGTGTAGTCAAAACAAGATATCATGAGTTCAAGTCAAGTTCTCTAATTCCCCAGCAGAGTCGCCAGAAACTGTGGATGCGCTCCCGGGAACCCTCCGACATCCACACTCGCGATGTGGCGTGCGAATCTCATTTTGTTTTGAACTTCCACAGTTCAGACTCAATGTCACGGTTCTGAATCTAATCTCGCAAAGTGCAATGCAAGACCGATAAATCACCAAAGAGTCCAAGTCCGGCAAATCGTTTTGGAAAACTGATTTTAATAAAGAAGTGCCAAACATGGACTGCTTTGCCAGATACAGAGTCGCTACCTAAATATTTTATTTTGGGGGGAATTTAGGAAACCCGGACTCGTGCCTAAGGCCACGTGTCCGTCATCACGAAAGTTGCCTCGGCTCGGGAACTTGGGTACGAGAGGGGAAGGTCATGCAATGAGCACCCCGGCTCGCCCGATCAAAGATCGGCCTGTACTAAGCATGATATTTTGTTTTTGAAAAACACATGTGCTCTTATTTCAGTTAATTGGTTAATCTTACTACGTGATGTGCACAACATACAAGTATAGACTAGATCGCCTAATTTGGAACAAAACATTGCATGTTTGTTAGTGAAAATGGTTTGAAGTTTGCTACTCGCAAGTGGGCTAAATTCGGGATTCAATGAATTGTTCCAATTCAAGTAATCCAACCTTCACGCACAGGCATTCTGCCAGTTATATCAAAGAAGCAATTAGCCTAATGGCAAGCATATTTTCATGGTAATCGATAACACACATGCAATATGCTAAAGCGTAAACACTCACAGTGTACTCCGAGCCAAAACAAAGAACTAGTTAGAAATCATGCATGATCCTAGTTCATGCTAAAATGGCTAATGCAACACATGCGAAAATGCAGCTAAAATAGGCTCGGCTATTCTAGAATGTCATGTGAAATGCGACTTGTTAACATGTTGAACACATATTTAAGTAAATGTATTGAAATACAATGCTGGTTTGTATGATGTGCCGAGCCCGGTGCATGCAAACTAATGGATGAACGCATGCAAGCATAAGGTATGCTAAATGAAATATGCCCTAAAACTAACTGTCGTAAGTGGTTAAGTAAAAGGGAGAAAGAAATGGGGTTTTGGAGACATGCATCACACACACGCACGCTTATTACAACAATTGGCCATTTCGACGGAGGGACCGAATAAGTAGCTAAAAAAAGCTAATCTAAGCTAATTAAACTACTTATTACATCACAAATAGGCTAATTAACTAATCTTAGTTAACTAACTATTACAAAACAAACTGAATAGTTAAACGCATTAACTATCTAAGTACAAAACAAAGCATAAGCTAGCTATCTAAGCATGGCAGCTAAGGAAAGCAATAAAGCAGGAGCCTCGAGGCGAGGAGTTTATGCATGCCCGATCGCTTCGTTCGGAAATCCAACGCGATGCCCCGACTTGCCTCTATTTGCAACTGTTCTCAGAAACTTGCACCAAGCTCCAGATAGCTTCAAACACATCTTGGGGACTTGTGGGAGAGTGGCCGACCAGTTGTTTCTCTCTCCAACCGCTGGCTGACCACTTTTTGCTACTGCAAACCAGAAAAAGTGGTCGACCAGCTAGTTTTTCTAGCTAGCCAACCAGTTGTTGCTGCCAGACTGCAATTTGGTGCAACCGAGAGCAAGAAAGGGCATGTTAATATATTTGCAAAATATGTGTGCACAACCACCCTCCCTATCATTTCATAAGCTCAAGGGGGTGTGGTTCTCAACCCTCGGGCCACCAATCGCGAGCATAGGAATGTTAATCAAAATATGACCTAGAACTAACCATCGAAAGCGGTTAAGTAAGTTATTTCCGTTGTGCCCAAAAAAAAAAAAAAAGCGGTTAAGTAAAAGGGAGAAAGACGTGGGGTTGGAAGACATTCACACACTCACGTACGCTTATTACAACATTACCCTCTCGGAGGAGGGTCCGAATAAATAATACAAGCTAGCTACGCTAAGCTATGCTAACTAATCTAATAATCTAATTAGACTAATTATTACATAATTAAAATGAATAACTAGCTAACACTAAGCTAATTATTATAGCACGTTAACTAATTAAACAAATTAGCTAGTTTAATTATTACACAACAAATCAAATAATTAATCATTCAAACTAATCCACAACAGTGAAATGGCCTCGCAGGCGAAGAAGAGATGCTTGCTCGGTCGGCTTTGCTCGGAAATCCATTGCCATGCCTCATGCTGCCTCTGTTTGCATTGTTTTCGACTTATGAAAATTGTGCCAATCTCCAAAACACTTCTGATCCACCTCATGGATATGCTAAGAGGTCATTGGCCAAGGGGCATGGCCATCGGCCAAGGGATAGAGGTCATCGACCAATTTTGAGGCTGTCGGCCAAATCTTTATAGCCGATGGGCACATCAGATAGCCGATGGGCCATCTCTTCCTGAAAACTCTCTTTTCTGCTGCAACAGAGCACAAACAGAGGCATGGCAATGTATTTGCAAGAAAATGTGCGCGCAACCACACTCCTTATCATGTTTGAAGCTCAAAGGAGTGTAATGCTTAACTCTCGGGCCATCAATCACGCATTTCGATGCATGATGGCCAAAGAGACCGAGTTGCACAAATCAATATGGATGAAATGCACAAAAATACATAAATGCCTTAACCTCTATCGTGCATGATCAAGAGGGTCGGCAGCCGAGAATTAAGGCACGCTTCATCACTTCAAGTATGAAATGTCCCTTGTTCCTCGTGTTTGGCTTAACACCCCAAACCAAACACAATGCAATGCATGCACAACTTAACAAAGCTAATGTAACAAGCATGCAAAATGCAATGTACCAAGCATTCGACAACATGCAAGAATCATGTAATGCGACAAGCATGCGACAACATGCAATGCGACAAGCATGCGACAACGACAAAATGGAACAAGCATGCGACAACATGCAAAATGGACTTAAACTAAAACGGACAGACCTCAATCATGCCCAAACCACTGGCCGAAATGTTGAAATGATGGCATGAAATGCAAGACAATGCATGCGCATGCTCTAGCCCACCAACTAAGCATAAAAGCATAACTCTCAAAAGTGCTCAAGGAGTGACAAATGTAAGAGTGTAGCAACACTATAAGCACTAAAATAAGGTATGAAATGATTCCAAATCATTCAATCAATACAAGCATGGCATGCTAGGGTGTAGACGCGCCCGCGGAGGGCCTCATGCTACAGTTCGGACTTGATTTGTGTCACGGTTCTTAATTTGAACCAAAGAGTCCAAATCTGGCAAATCGTTTTGAGAAACAGATTTTTGAAAAAAGTAGTGCCAAACATGGACTGCTTTGCCAGATACAGAGTCGCCACCTAAATATTTTTTTATGGGAGAATTTAGGAAACCCTGACTCGGTGCCGAAGGCCACATGTCTGGCATCACCGGAGTTGTCTCGGCTCGGGAGCTTGGGTACGATCGGGGAAGGTCAGCTATGAGCACCCCCTTTCGCCTGGTCCGAAGACCGGCCCCTACTAATCGTGATATCCGTTTTTGAAAATGTTATGTGTTCTTAAACCAATTATTAGCCTAGAATTACTATGTTATGCGCACAGCAAACAAGTATAGACTAGATTGCCTAACTTGGGAATAAACATTGCATATCCGTTTGCTTTGAAAATGCTTTGGATTCGCTACTCGCAAGTAGGCTAAAACACGGATTTCAATGAGTTCTGCCAACTCAAACAATCCAACCTTCACCCACAGGCATCCAAGCAATTTATAACACATAAGCATCTAGCCACATGTTAAGCATGCTGACATGGCAACATTCACACTCATGCGATATGCTAAAGCGGAAATACTTACATCGTACTCCGTGCCAAAACAAAGAACTCGTTAGCAAACATGCATGATCCAAGTCCATGTTAAGTGCCTAATGCATCGCATACAAAGTGTTGCTAGAATAGGCTCGGCTATCCTAAACATGGCATGTGAGAAATGCACAACTATCACATATTCAGTTTAGAATTTGAAGTACAAATGCAGTTAGCATGATGTACCGAGCCTAATGTATGTAATACAAATGTATGGATGCACACATGCATAGCATAAGGTATGCTAAATTAAACGTGCCCTAATACTAACCATCAAAGCAGGTAAGTAAAAGGGAAGAAAGAAGTGGGGATTGGAAGACATACACACCACCCACGCACACTTATTACAGATTTGCCCTCGCTCGGAGGGACCAAATAAATATTACAAATTAATTAACTACGCAAGCTAATTAATATTACAAATTAATTAATTTAATTAACAATTTAAATAAATTAATTAAAACAGGAAAATTGCCTCGGGAAACGCGCCGCCATGCATAGGCTGCCTCTGTTTTCTTTCCTCTGCTCCTCTGGAGGCTGTCAAAACCTCAGGACTGCATCCCTGGACACTGGGGAGTGCCACCGGCTGAGTGGAATTACCACCGGCAGTGGTATGTGGCCATCGGCACAAACTGAAGCCATCGGCAGAGGATAGATTGCCGGCCGGCACCTTACACTGCCGGTCGGCAAAGAAAGCCTGCAGAACCTGCAACTCACAGCAACAGAGGGCAAAACAAAGCATGGCAGCACAATTCAAGGCATGTATGCACCAACCATGTCCCTTATCATGATAATGACTCAAAGGGGCATGTGCCTCGATTCTCGGACCACCAATTACGCATTTCCATGCATGATGGCCCAAAGAACCAAGTATGCAAATTTGATTTCAAATGCATGCAAACCAAATCCAACCAAACAAGGCCCAATTCCTATCATCAAGTCAAGGAACAAGGCGTGCATGCAAGATGCAATGCAACCTAGGCATACAAGCTAAGGATGCAACATGGCATGGCAACAAACTTATGCAAGCATACAAGCATACATATGGCAATGCAAATAGATGGAAAGATGGACTTATACATGGATTATGCAGCTTTAATAAGGCCCAAAACAGTAGCCATAATGCCCAAAAATGAAGGCAAAACATACATGCACACATACACATGTTAAGGCCCAACACTTAGGCACAAAGCAAGCAATATTCAAGCACACTTGAAAGAGGCAATCATGAACAATTGGCATGCAACGTGAGCTCTAAAATCATGTTATAAAATGATGCCAAATCATATTAAACAAGACAAGCAAGTGCATGCAAGCATGGTCCAAGTACTTGAAGCAAGTCATGAAGCTTTGAAGCATGTTTATCACAACAAACATGGCATGCATTAAACTACTAAAACAGATTTTTAGCATGTCAAAACAAGGCCAAAGGACTTCTTAGATGGCATCTAAGTGGCTCAAATACAAAGGCATACATAGACACCAAAACATGGAGCATTGCTACACAAGCTTCCAAAGCATTAAAGAGGCATGCAAGGCAATCAAACAAGCATGGAAATGGGACTGAAATAACATGTGGAGGGACCCCAAATCACCAATTCGATGCAAAGATGTCATGCTACACATGCACATACTCAAGGCTAACAAGCCCAAATACAAAGGAGCTATATCAAGCATGCCAAAATCGACCCAAACACTTATGGACAGACCTAGAACATGGCAAAATAAGCACATAATCTTCACAAGACTAAGCCTAAAACATGCTCCCACAAAGGCTAACAACCTAAGGCACATTAAGGCATAAACAAGGCATTACATGGCAACTATGCTAAGCATGCATGGAGTACCAAAACCAATTTAAAATCATGTTATATTATGGATATATAAGCATGAAAAACAGACCAAACATGCTCAACACACACTCAAGCATAATGCTCTCTCAAGAGGCCAAAATATGCCCTTTTCAAGGACAACAAGGAGAGGGGGTGGCCCTCTCCTTCTTGGGACTTCAAGGCATCATCTTCACCACTGAAATCCCTCAAGATTTCAGTGGTGAAGAGACCCCAACACCAAAATCCCGGAGCTAGCACAAGATGGCCCAAAATGAGGCCTTTCAAGGCCTAAGGGGGGTCAACCACCCTCAAACAACAAAACACTCTTAATAAACAATAAAGAGGGCTTAAAAACAGAACTTTTTTATGTTATACACTAAGCTCAAAAATGAATTTAAGATAGGTATAAACAAGGTGCAAAAATGGGGAATAAAGGTGTTAGTTTCTTACCCTTGATGACCCCTTCACAAATGGTGCTCCAATGGCCTCCCTTGGCTCCAAACCAGTCAAGAACCTCAAGAACAAGCCCTTAGAACCCTAGTTTCAAGAGGAAGGTGAAACACTAGGTGCTTGTGTGCAATAGTATGGACTAAAACACACACAAGAGTAAATATAGAGATAGGATGTGTATGCAACTCAAACCCTAAAACCAGAGCTTCTCTCTGTGTTTTTCCCTCTCTAAAATGTCTAAAGTCTCCAACCTTAGCAACAAGAGAGAGCCTCTCTCTATCTATGCAACCAAACTTGCAAAACTTACAAGTTAAGCCAAACTAGAGGGCCATCCCTCCATACACTGCAATACAGCTGCCTAAAAATATCTCAAAAAGCAACTGCACAGTAACCGGCCGGCCAAAAATGCCATCTTGGCCAAAAAGAGTGCCGACCGGCACAAAATAGTGCTGACCGGCAACAAATAGTGCCGGCCGGCAAACTATATTGCCGGTGGAGACAAAAACCAGCCGGTGGCCTCTAGCCACTGCCGGTGGTGGGTGGGGATGGTCTACAAGCCTTACCCTGCCTCTCAAGGGCAAGATGCAAGTGTTTGGTGCAAAACCAGACACTAAACGGTCGAGTTCGGGGATCCTGAGGCAAGGCGCGCGAGCCGAGACCTCCGGGAACTCCAAACGAACACAAACATGGATAATCACCGAGTGTTCAAACGGTGACGTCCAAGTCTTGAGGACGGTCAAAAATGGGGTGTCTAAAGTTGCCCCTCTTTGACAGAACTCGAAAGTCATAACAATGACGGGAGTGAATGTCAAAGCCCAGAGACGACCCATTTTTGACAAGGCCGAAGACTTAGACAAACATGCAAGACAAACAAGATATGCGCCCGAAGGCGGGGGCAAAATGCAAGACAATGCACAGAGCCGGACATAACTTATGATCATGCAAAGAAAGCTGTAATGAAGCATACATGCGACAGTTTTAAGCTAGCATACACCGAACTACACTACAATGCAGAAAGGATGTAAGAGAATTATGCAATTCTCAATACGTCTCACTCGGAGATACAATACCTGTGCGGCTCGTCTGGTTACACCAGCTTCAAATGAACCGTACATACAATATCGTGCCTGAAAAGAAAACAAACTTAACAGGTACAACATTGTTAGCAACATGCATGACAATGCAAGATGGATGCAAAACGAAATGCAATATATAAAAAACAATGTATAAACAATGCAAATGAAGATGCAATGTAATTGAAACAATGCAAGCTACATGCAAAGCATTTGAATCGTGATCCAATCACGAGCGGTTCGAAACCACACCTATGTCAAATAGATTGATGGAGATAACAAGTCTGTCTACCATAGAACGGTCAACTGAACTATGAGCATTGTAGACAGATGCAAGAACAAGTATTGGGTGGAATTGACATAAGTGGGGAAACGACCCGCTGGAGAAAGGACTACGATCCTAATGCCGGATGCAAAAATTACACTACAATGTAATACATATGGATATGCTAGGAAGATGGCAATGGATATGGCAAACAGGCCAAACCAAATCTTGCCTAGGAAAGGTATGTACGCATACAGGTCATGTGTAACACAGAAAAGGTGCCGCAACCCTCAACCAACATATCAGCGTGGAATCGGCGCGATACACATGCAGAACTGTGTTTTAACATGAAAAGTAAGGGCACATACCGGACCAAGCTCAACCTGGAAAGGCGCAAGCCATAGGCGGAAGGTGATGCAATGAATGCATGCAATCTATAATGCGATATCTACAAATATGCAATGGAGTGGATATGGATACAATGGATATGGCACGCAAGCCAAACTAAATCTTGCCTAGGAAAGGCATGTACACGTACGAGCCATGTGTAACACAGAAAAGGTGCCGCAACCCTCAACCAACATATCAGCGTGGAATCGGCGCGGTACACATGCAGAACTGTGTTTTAACATGATCAGTAAGGGCACATACAGAACCAAGCTCAACCTGGAAAGGCGCAAGCCATAGGCGGAAGGCGATGCAATGAATGCATGTAATCTACAATGCAATATCTACAAATATGCAATGAAATGGATATGGATACAAAAACGCATGACAATGCAGCGCGATGCGACCTACTGGGGAAAATGCAATGGATGCATGCAAGCTACAATGGAAATGCATGACAATGCACTATGATTGTTTTTTTTTTTTTGTTTTTTTTTTTTGTGTGTTTTTTGAGATGCACATGATGCAAGTACGGCACGCGTGCCATACGGAATGTAAGATGATACAAATGAGACACGTATGCCTCATAAGATGCGAAAAAGATTTTGACAATTGGACTTATACGCTACGCGAAGCCGGTTTGTGTTCAAAACAATGCAATGTACTAACAAGTACAAGTGAGGTGCGCAAAATAGCGCGAATGTAAACTGCACAAAACAGTGCGATGCGCAAAATAGCGCGAATGAAATACAATGCACAAAACAGTGCGATGGTTTGAAATGCACAAAACAGTGCGATGGTTTGAAATGCACAAAACAGTGCGATACGCAGAACAGCGCGAACAATTTGCGATGCACAAAACAGTGCGATTGATATGCGATGCACAAAACAGTGCGACGATTTGAAATGCACAAAACAGTGCAACGGTTTGAAATGCACAAAACAGTGCGATGCGCAACACAGCGCGAACAATTTTGAAATGCACAAAACAGTGCGATGCGCAGAACAGCGCGAACAATTTGCAATGCACAAAACAGTGCGATTGATATGCGATACACATGGGGCAACTTTTGGACCTTGTAAAATTCAAAAGGATACGAAAAGGATACACCCTGCATGGGTTGGAGTGCTACGCACGGCAGACACGACCCGAGGTCAAAACGGAGGCCGGTTGAGTGTCGGGAATGCACTTTCTTGCACTTTCTTGAGCTATGAAGACCAAAAACTCCTCACATGGCCTAAACAAGGCTGTGGGAACATCACCGGCGGGGAAGGGAGGCCACCGGCTGGCTGCCAGCATCAAAATAAGTCCATCGGCACAAAAAAGTGTCGGCCGGCACAAAACATTGCCGACCGGCAAACAGTTGCTGATGCGGGGCAGTTTTGACTTTTCACCCTGGGTGTTTTAAAATAGGGTTTTAAGCCCTATTTTCTCATTCCTCCTCCGTCAAAATCTCTTGCTCTCTCTCTCTAGAGCGTTTCTCTCTCCCTTTTCGCCCGTTTCTTCGCGTTCTACGCCTATTTCGTCGTCGGATTCGCGATTTCCTTCGCGTTTCGGACATTTTCAACCGATCACATTCTTGTTTCGGTACCTCGTTTGGCGTTCTCTCCTTTTCGGGGTTTGTTCCCCTTGTTTTCCTCTTCATTTCCGTGCCTTTTCACATTCCGGCCTTCCCGGCCATTTCCGACCCTCTTGGGAATTGACTTTTCAGTTGACTCTTCGCATTCCGGCCCGGGTTTCCTTTTCCCGGCCATTTTCTCATCATTTTCGATATGGCAGACGACATTCCACGTGGCGGGACTCCTCCGGACCACGAGATGGATCCCGGGGTCGAGCTCTTACCACTGAGCGAGCGCCCGTTCGACCCGGCGACCTACCAGTCGGCGATCCATGTTCTGCCCCCCGACGGCCTACGTCAGTTCCGGAGCTTCGAGAGGCATGTGGCGCCTGAGCTACTACTGCGTGAGCCTACCTCCCACCTTTCATTCGGCACTTCCGAGGTAACTCTTTGTCTTCTGCTTTACTTTCCGCAATGTAGGATACAAAAACTGTCATAGTTAGTTGTATTCTTTAACAGCTGAAAACTGATATGCTGTAGACTATAGTTGACTGTAAACATACATACAACTGACATCGGCTTGAGACTGACACATGCACACGCACTGCACTAGCCCCGAATCATTCAAACACACTGCGCTCACTGTATTCTACTGCATACACACTGGCACCCAGTATTTGTCTAAATCTGTTCGATTTGCACACAATGCTATATCTGTTCTGAAACACCCAAACACGCTGACACAGCACACGTATTTCACTGCAAGCATACCGGCACCCGGTATTTGCCTGAAACTCGTCAAACTTGCGCACATGCTTTATCTGCTTTTTCAAAACTGCATTTTGAATGTTGTCTTGCAATTGTTATTTTCTGTTTACAGGAGGGTTCCCATACCATTCGCGGGTATGGGAATACTGGTGCACGGGAGTGGTATGATGAGCTCCCTGACGCAGTCCGACGCATCGTAGACCGGGCGGGCTTCGGCACCTTCTGCCGAGGGCTCTCCAGATTGTCCACACGCAGACCTCTCTTCGCCGCTCTGGCGGCGAGGTGGTGGGACACCACCGATTCTTTTCATTTCTCTGCTGCAGGGGATATGACGATGACCCCTCATGATTTCTCGATGCTCACTGGCATCGGGGTAGGGGGGATCCGATCCCTTTTGACATAGACATGGATGAGTGGATCGCCGCTCAGGTCCATCTACTGGGGGAGGCGCCACCCCTAGCTCGCCCAGGTTTTGTCCGATACTCCTGGTTCGAGGTCCAGTTTCGAGTCCAGCCCGTGTTGGAGGAGGAGGCGCAGATGACCCCGGAGGACGTGGAGAGGTATGCTCGCGGCTTCCTCATGTTCCTGTTCGGGACTAGCATCTTCGCCGATCGGGCGAACACCGTGCCTCTCTGTCTTCTCAGCGCACTGGTGGACGTCCGGGACATCTTACACTATGATTGGGGCGGCGCTGCTCTGGCCACCCTTTACGGGTACATGAGCTCGGCTTCGCGCGGCAGCGGCTAGCTACTTGGAGGTTACTGGCGGGCTTGGGAGGTACACTTCTTCTCCGCTTTTTCATTCCTATCTCGTACTTTCTGTACTCTGTACACTGCACACACTGTAGTCTGCTCTATACTTGTTGTATACTGTACACCCGGCACACACATACATTCTGCTTTACACTGACTGTACACTGCTCACACTGTACACTGCACACAATACACTGCACAACACATGGCTCTGCCTTTTCTGCTTTATTCTGCCGGTCATACTGACATCTGTTTTGCAGTTGTGGGTTTACGCCTACTTTCCTAGGCTTGCCCCCGTGCCAGTTGCGGAGACTCCCCTGGCCGTCCCGTTTTCGAGTCGTTTCGACGGGAGATGCACCCGGCGACCACGGGAGACATTCGGCTTCTTCCGCCGATATTTCGACACCATCACCCCCGCGGAGGTATGCTTTACTTTCAGTTCATTTAAGCTTCGCTTTCCAACTGTATATTTCAATAACAGTAGATAACAAACTGTCTGCCATTTTCAGATCACTTGGCAGCCGTGGGCTCCTATGCCGGCAGCGATGCGGGGTCGGTTCCCTGGTGCGGAGGAGACCTCGCGTTTCTGGATTCTGCTTGAGGGCCCGGTCCGTCGGGCTTGGTACCTGGGGGAGCGTTTTCTACGCCAGACCCTAGGGTTACCTGAGCAGATAGTCCCAGTTCCCCCTCCTGCAGACATGAGGGAGACCGAGGGGCTCACCACTAAGCAGCTGGATGATTACTCCATCGGTTGGGAGGAGGCCGGCTTCCGAGGCACTGGAGACTATCAGGAGTATGTGCGGACGTACCTGATGCGCCCCCTGAGCGGCCGTCGAGCAGAGGGGGTCAGGCCTGTGGCATCGGCGGCTAGGGCCGGAGCGGGAGCAGGGGCTGGATCTTCGAGGAGGGCCCGGGTCCGTGGTAGGGGTGGAGTGCAGGGAGGACGGGGAGCTGGCTGGCCTGCCCTGCCTACTGTACTGACTTTCCAGGGGCAGGGTGGGTCGACCTATCAGATCCCCTTCGCCCCTCCACCGGCTGGTCACGAGTTCATTGATGTCCCCGACTTACCTCCGGTACGTATTACTGCATTTTTGTACAGTTATTCATTTCAGTTTACTTGATATTCCACAGAATATTGATGCATCTGATACTTTTGCAGGCTTCTTCTGGGTACACCCGTCAGTCGTTGGCGATGAATGCCTCAATGATGGGGATGCTCCAGCGGACATTTGATCTCCTAGCCCTCTACAGCATACCGGTATGTCCTTCTGACACTGGCCTCAAACCATTCATACACTGCTTTGCATAATCTGATGCACGACACAACACCTGATACACTGGTCTCACAGCATCTGACACACTGCATGCACTGCATTCTGCACTGTACTCTGTACTGATAAACTGCTCGCGGCATTCATACACTGTATTCACACACTGCATTCTGCACCGATAGACTGCGCACGACATTCATACACTGTACTCATACACTGCATTCTGCACTGATAAACTGTCTACAGTATACTGATGCATTTCCCTTTTATGTACTTTTTCAGCCTCCTTTCCAGATTCCCATGGCAGGAGGTGCTCCAGCGGGACCTTCTGTCCCTGCCCGGGGGAGAGATGAGGGGGGCAAGATATTTCCCCGTACCAGGGGAGGGCATACTCACGTCGGGAGTAGCTCGCGAGCTCCAGTCCCGGATGATGATGATGACGAGGAGTCAGAGGCGGAGGCAGAGGCGGAGTCCGAGTTATCGGAGGAGGAGACCGGAGACGGTTCTAGCTCGGGCTCTGACGACGACGCTGATGATGCTCCTGGACCCTCGTCCAGGAAGAGGACTAGGACGGACTGACGGCCCCCCGGAGTGCTCGACATGGATGCAGATTTTTGTTATCTTCTTCTTTCTTGTACTTTTCTTTTTGTTGGTAGATAGATTACCTTGTACTGCCGCATGCAGATTTTTGTTTCCAAAACTTGTACATTTGAAAAGATAATGAAATGAAACGGACTTTTTATCTAAAAAAGTGTTTACATTTACACATTTCATGCATTGTATCGCATCTCATCATGTTACACCTCAATGTAAATGGAACTGATTGGTTGTCTGAAAATTAAACACTTGCACTGTAATAATCAGATAACTTAAACAGCCAACAGCCAAAATAACCCAAACAACCCACTGCCTGATCCTTAGACACACAGCCCTTACTCTGTTAGGGATTAATCTGCATACAGTCCATAACACAGCATTCGGTTCATTCTGCACACGGCAAATTCTGAACAAACGGCCCAATCTAACAGGACGGACCTCAAAGGTGGAACCAGTTGGAGTCGGAACACGCTCAAATGTAGAGAATGGCACAGCATTCTTGAGCATAAATGATTTTTGAAATCGAATGAGGGTTTTTCAGACCGGGATGTCGAGCCTACAACTGAACACAGCAGGGAGGACTGAAATATAGGTGCGCGACCTAAACACAACGAGACACGCTCGGAAAAGACTAAAAGCAAAAGACGAGAGCGTCAAATCAAAGAAACACGACACACAGACGCGTGAACGAAGATGGGGGACCTCAGATCACAAGGGGCCAGTTTCTCTAGGCATTGTTTCCCACCCTTTCTGATTTGTGATTCTCACATCACTCAACTCTCAAGCTCGGATTTTCTCTCGAAACCCTTTTCCTCACTTTTCTCTCAACTTACACCTCTCTATTCTTCATTCTCTCATTTTTCCATCCCTCCCCGGGGTGACTGATGAATGAACAGGGAGTTGCGGGTTCGCGCCTGATGCCGTTAGCTCACAGCTATTTCTTCTGGCGGGCAGAGCGCCCCTCTGGCAAGTACGTCGATGACGGGGGAAAGACAGAACGCCTGGCTCGACTGTGCCCCTAGTTCATCATTTTAACCATTCTTTGTTTTTGCTTTCTACTAAAACAGTTTTGATCAAAATGAGAGTCGGATTAACGCACTTGTTCGATTTTTGATTTGAAAAGCATGCAAGTCAGGCAGCAAGCACTGAAAGTTTTCCTTTTTTTGGGTCCAAGACAATGGTCCGGTTTTGGAAAATGGAATAGTTTTCGAGAAAATAGTCAACCTCAGTAAAAATTTTCAAAAACTATTTTTCAAACAGCTGATGCTCAACAAGCATGGAACTTACTCTTCGAGATGCGCAACCTCAGATCGGAGGCAATGGAAAATTGCCCCTGGTTTGAAGGGGGGTGGGAGGCAACGGAAAGTTGCCCCTAGTTTGAATGGCGGCTCACGGCGGCTCGTGGCAACGGAAAGTTGCCCCTTGTTTGGGATGGTGCCGCAGCAATCTGTAAACAGTCTTCATTGGCGATGGTCGAACTCTCAGACACAGAGATGACGAAGATGCTCACAACACATATATGGACACAATCACCTTGAAGGGTGTTGGCCACTGGACTTTGGGGATGAAATCGAAACCATTGCATGGACTGAGACGCTATGAAAGCGTTAGGGGCTGGACTTCATGATGAAGTTGCCTACGTATCCCAAACATGGGAATCAAGCCTTACGTAGTTCCGGTTAAGGTACACTCGGGTATTTTAACCTTCACTTTGTTTGGCTCTCATTTTTGCCAAGGCGCCCAATGTGGGTTTTCGTCCTTGCGAGCTTCTTTTCATTTTTTATTTTCTTCTTCTTTTTTTTTGCGTTTTTCTTGTCTTTTCTTTTTTGTATCTTTTGTCTTTTCTTTTCTTTTCTTCTTTTTTGTATTTCTGCTTTTTTGTATTTTTCTCTTGCTCTAACTTTTGCCTGGGTCGCCCTTCCGGGTTTTCGGCCCAGCGAGCCTCTCAAGGGTAAAAGTGTAGCAAGTCCATGCCAAATAGTTCCTGAAATTGAAGCCTCTCCGTGTCTAGGAGAACGGCTGTTGCACTGATTTGCGGAGAATCCATCATGGCTGCTCCACGAGCTTCTTCCGGTGAGATCTACTCATTCCGATTCGGCTTTGATGCCTCTTGCTCGAGGGCTGTTTCGAAACTGGCCATACAGACCTTTCACGGCGTTTGCCCGTTGAACTTTCTAAACGTTCTGAACGGGTTCAAAGTCGGAAAACAAATAGGTTGAATCTTGAGGCTGAGAGCGATCCTAGGCTGCGCGACCTCAAGAGGGATACCACACAAGTCTTCACAGGGCCGCGTAAAACATTTGCTTTTGAAAGTTTTTAAGAAAGCGACAAATCGTTCGCGCCGAAGATAGTGTGGAACCAATCTGGATCAGGCCAGGGTCCTTCTCAGTACTCACGCCGACAAGCTTGGTTTCATTCATAAAAAGCTTAGCACGCCTTTCTTTCTGTCAAAACGATCAAAATTTTACAAAACCCGAGGAATTCCTTCCTCTTCGTTTTTATCACCGCAGTGTTCAAAAGTTTTTTTTTTTTTTGTGAAAAACTTAGGTTAATGCAATGAGTTGGCGCACAGGAGAGCAGGCGAGATGTACTGTCAGCCCAATCAAATTCTCTGGCACTTATGCTGAAAGTAAGCATGAAGTTTGAGATAGCAACAGCTGTTTCAATCGGCTCTGTTGGTGCAACTGGCCCCTCGGCAGAAACAAACTCAAAACAAAAACAGATAATAATTACAAAACAAAATGGTGTTCGGGACAACAACCCCAGAATCACCTGGTATTATATACAATGGGGACTGACTCGATACAACCAGACAGACCCTTAAGCAAAAAAGACTGACTCAAGACAAAGAGACAGACTCAAAACAAAAGACTGACTCGACATCCAAGCCAGGATTTACAAAACTCGGTTTCACCGATGCTCAAAAATGCGTGCCAGACGCTTCAAAAACACACCAAATGTTGCCCGCAGGCGGTCCACTTCACATACTCGCAGTATCTGAGCCCTCGAAATCCAACAACTGAGTGGTGACGGGCTTGCCTGAGGTGGGTGGTAGGATAACCTTGTTATCAATCAAATCCTGCACTTCATGACGAAGGCGGGAACATCCATCGGTACTGTGATCGGACTGTTGATGGTACGCGCAGTACAAGGTAGCATCATGCGTGGGAGGGAGATTCTTCGGGAGTGGCCGAGGCTCCAAAGGCTTAAGATGCCCATTCTTCGCCAATATTAGCAATGCCCTAGACAAAGGCATGTGGAGGTCGTGAAAGACCCTGCGCCCTCGGGGTAGGTACTTTGCAGTTTGAGGATTCTTGCCAGATGCGCTGGCGAAAGGATCGGCTGGCACTGCCTTGGCTTTTTGAACCTTTCCCGGTGCAGGGTTGGGAACTACAGGAATTGTCTGGGCATGACGAGGCCCATCCCGATTTTCTACCTGGCTTGAACTGCCTTTGATTGGAGTGGGGAAAGCATCATCCACAGCTTTGATCACGATCGCAGATGTTTGTTGCTTGTTCATCCCTCTGATTTTCAGAGCCTCGACTACCCACAACAGTTGTTCAATAGGATCGGCGTCTATCTTTGCCTTGTCTTTTCCTCTGGCCTCAGCCTGATCAAGGGTCTGGGTCGGTGCTGGCATGTCGCGGCTGTAGCTGGAAGCCAGCTCTGGCTGACTGAGCTCTATCACAATCCGCCCCAGTAGCGGGGGCTCCTGTGGTACGAAATTCCCGGCATATGGCGCCGCTGGCGGTGAAACCGACATTCCATAGGCCAGATCGGCCACGGACCTCTGGAGGTCCCCTATCATTCCCATCAACTCAAAGGGGGTGGGCTCACGAGCCTGATATAACTGGGGAGCCCAGACCGGGTGCACAACGGGCGACCTGGGTGGGTGTGACATACTGATGCTGGCCTCACTCTGCGGAGCTGTCCCCTGCTCCAATGCAGCCGTCATAACCACAACTTCTTCTAAATTTTGTGCCGCCATAAATCATGCCTCAGCAAGGGGAGACACTGGCTATTCTGTATCAACTCTGCCACTCTCTGAACTGAAAGGAAAAACAGGCAGCATTTCAGTCCAAACTGATCAAACACGGGTGTAGCCAAACAACTGTACCCTACTGCTGATCACTGTTCCCAGATTTCTGTTGCCAATAACTGAACCCGATACCCGCAGATAACTGATTCCTGATAACTGATTCTCAACAATACTGATTCTGGTGCCCTCGGGCCTGATACTCAAACTCGCAAACTGGTATATGCGTTCCTGTAGAGATACACTCTAAAAGCACATAGCAAGTAAGTGAGAGCCAAAACACCCCTATGTTGGGGTAGGGTTTCCCTGTCCTATTTTGTCAGGAGCTAGGGTTTCACTACGCACACAGCTGTTTTCAAACAACCTAACATCGGGTAAGCAACCTGTCCTATTCTTGGGATGGTCACTATGGATCCGAACATGTACTAGGTCGAATGGTCAAAAAGGGTGCCCCGGTAAACCGGGGTTTGTGTTCCCATGCTGTCAGAGCCCATAGCCGGTCAGCCTTATGGACATGCCTTGACAAGACAAGCCTCCGGAAAACCGTTCAGGAATGGCAGATGGCAAACACTGTGTTCCTAGGCGCACCAATGCACATTCAATGCAAAGAAACACATAAATGAGATCAAAACAGGATATCACGAGTTCGAGTCAAGCTCTCTAAACTCCCCAGCGGAGTCGCCAGAAACGGTAGACGCGCCCGCGGAGGGCCTCATGCTACAGTTCGGACTCGATTTGTGTCACGGTTCTTAATCTGAACCAAAGAGTCCAAATCTGGCAAATCGTTTTGAGAAACAGATTTTTGAAAAAAGTAGTGCCAAACATGGACTGCTTTGCCAGATACAGAGTCGCCACCTAAATATTTTTTTATGGGAGAATTTAGGAAACCCTGACTCGGTGCCGAAGGCCACATGTCCGTCATCACCGGAGTTGTCTCGGCTCGGGAGCTTGGGTACGATCGGGGAAGGTCAGCTATGAGCACCCCCTTTCGCCCGGTCCGAAGACCGGCCTCTACTAACCGTGATATCCGTTTTTGAAAACGTTATGTGTTCTTAAACCAATTATTAGCCTAGAATTACTATGTTATGCGCACAGCAAACAAGTATAGACTAGATTGCCTAACTTGGGAATAAACATTGCATATCCGTTTGCTTTGAAAATGCTTTGGATTTGCTACTCGCAAGTAGGCTAAAACACGGATTTCAATGAGTTCTTCCAACTCAAACAATCCAACCTTCACCCACAGGCATCCAAGCAGTTTATAACACATAAGCATGTAGCCACATGTTAAGCATGCTGACATGGCAACATTCACACTCATGCGATATGCTAAAGCGGAAATACTTACATCGTACTCCGTGCCAAAACAAAGAACTCGTTAGCAAACATGCATGATCCAAGTCCATGTTAAGTGCCTAATGCATCGCATACAAAGTGTTGCTAGAATAGGCTCGGCTATCCTAAACATGGCATGTGAGAAATGCACAACTATCACATATTCAGTTTAGAATTTGAAGTACAAATGCAGTTAGCATGATGTACCGAGCCTAATGTATGTAATACAAATGTATGGATGCACACATGCATAGCATAAGGTATGCTTAATTAAACGTGCCCTAATACTAACCATCAAAGCAGGTAAGTAAAAGGGAAGAAAGAAGTGGGGATTGGAAGACATACACACCACCCACGCACACTTATTACAGATTTGCCCTCGCTCGGAGGGACCAAATAAATATTACAAATTAATTAATTTAATTAACAATTTAAATAAATTAATTAAAACAGGAAAATCGCCTCGGGAAACACGCCGCCATGCGTAGGCTGCCTCTGTTTTCTTTCCTCTGCTCCTCTGGAGGCTGTCAAAACCTCAGGACTGCATCCCTGGACACTGGGGAGTGCCACCGGCTGAGTGGAATTACCACCGGCAGTGGTATGTGGCCATCGGCACAAACTGAAGCCATCGGCAGAGGATAGATTGCCGGCCGGCACCTTACACTGCCGGTCGGCAAAGAAAGCCTGCAGAACCTGCAACTCACAGCAACAGAGGGCAAAACAAAGCATGGCAGCACAATTCAAGGCATGTATGCACCAACCATGTCCCTTATCATGATAATGACTCAAAGGGGCATGTGCCTCGATTCTCGGACCACCAATTACGCATTTCCATGCATGATGGCCCAAAGAACCAAGTATGCAAATTTGATTTCAAATGCATGCAAACCAAATCCAACCAAACAAGGCCCAATTCCTATCATCAAGTCAAGGAACAAGGCGTGCATGCAAGATGCAATGCAACCTAGGCATACAAGCTAAGGATGCAACATGGCATGGCAACAAACTTATGCAAGCAAACAAGCATACATATGGCAATGCAAATAGATGGAAAGATGGACTTATACATGGATTAGGCAGCTTTAATAAGGCCCAAAACAGTAGCCATAATGCCCAAAAATGAAGGCAAAACATACATGCACACATACACATGTTAAGGCCCAACACTTAGGCACAAAGCAAGCAACATTCAAGCACACTTAAAAGAGGCAATCATGAACAATTGGCATGCAACGTGAGCTCTAAAATCATGTTATAAAATGATGCCAAATCATATTAAACAAGACAAGCAAGTGCATGCAAGCATGGTCCAAGTACTTGAAGCAAGTCATGAAGCTTTGAAGCATGTTTATCACAACAAACATGGCATGCATTAAACTACTAAAACAGATTTTTAGCATGTCAAAACAAGGCCAAAGGACTTCTTAGATGGCATCTAAGTGGCTCAAATACAAAGGCATACATAGACACCAAAACATGGAGCATTGCTACACAAGCTTCCAAAGCATTAAAGAGGCATGCAAGGCAATCAAACAAGCATGGAAATGGGACTGAAATAACATGTGGAGGGACCCCAAATCACCAATTCGATGCAAAGATGTCATGCTACACATGCACATACTCAAGGCTAACAAGCCCAAATACAAAGGAGCTATATCAAGCATGCCAAAATCGACCCAAACACTTATGGACAGACCTAGAACATGGCAAAATAAGCACATAATCTTCACAAGACTAAGCCTAAAACATGCTCCCACAAAGGCTAACAACCTAAGGCACATTAAGGCATAAACAAGGCATTACATGGCAACTATGCTAAGCATGCATGGAGTACCAAAACCAATTTAAAATCATGTTATATTATGGATATATAAGCATGAAAAACAGACCAAACATGCTCAACACACACTCAAGCATAATGCTCTCTCAAGAGGCCAAAATATGCCCTTTTCAAGGACAACAAGGAGAGGGGGTGGCCCTCTCCTTCTTGGGACTTCAAGGCATCATCTTCACCACTGAAATCCCTCAAGATTTCAGTGGTGAAGAGACCCCAACACCAAAATCCCGGAGCTAGCACAAGATGGCCCAAAATGAGGCCTTTCAAGGCCTAAGGGGGGTCAACCACCCTCAAACAACAAAACACTCTTAATAAACAATAAAGAGGGCTTAAAAACAGAACTTTTTTATGTTATACACTAAGCTCAAAAACGAATTTAAGATAGGTATAAACAAGGTGCAAAAATGGGGAATAAAGGTGTTAGTTTCTTACCCTTGATGACCCCTTCACAAATGGTGCTCCAATGGCCTCCCTTGGCTCCAAACCAGTCAAGAACCTCAAGAACAAGCCCTTAGAACCCTAGTTTCAAGAGGAAGGTGAAACACTAGGTGCTTGTGTGCAATAGTATGGACTAAAACACACACAAGAGTAAATATAGAGATAGGATGTGTATGCAACTCAAACCCTAAAACCAGAGCTTCTCTCTGTGTTTTTCCCTCTCTAAAATGTCTAAAGTCTCCAACCTTAGCAACAAGAGAGAGCCTCTCTCTATCTATGCAACCAAACTTGCAAAACTTACAAGTTAAGCCAAACTAGAGGGCCATCCCTCCATACACGTGTATGGAGGGAAAGTCACTGCAATACAGCTGCCTAAAAATATCTCAAAAAGCAACTGCACAGTAACCGGCCGGCCAAAAATGCCATCTTTGCCAAAAAGAGTGCCGACCGGCACAAAATAGTGCTGACCGGCAATAAATAGTGCCGGCCGGCAAACTATATTGCCGGTGGAGACAAAAACCAGCCCGTGGCCTCTAGCCACTGCCAGTGGTGGGTGGGGATGGTCTACAAGCCTCACCCTGCCTCTCAAGGGCAAAATGCAAGTGTTTGGTGCAAAACCAGACACTAAACGGTCGAGTTCGGGGATCCTGAGGCAAGGCGCGCGAGCCGAGACCTCTGGGAACTCCAAACGAACACAAACATGGATAATCACCGAGTGTTCAAACGGTGACGTCCAAGTCTTGAGGACGGTCAAAAATGGGGTGTCTACATAGGGTCCTTAAAGCATAAAGCTACCAAAGAGGACTACAAAGGAGGCATGAAATACATGGTACAAAGACATGAACCAATCATGGACAGAGTTCAAATAGGACTAAACAAAGACCAAAATATGCTAAGACTGAGGCACAAATGCCTAGGCATGCATGCATACACACTAAGCCACAAACAAGGTAACAAATGCACAACCCTTAGAGGCACTCAACGGGTGAATGAAGTGGGAACATGGCAATGCTACATGCTATGAAATTTCGTGTGGAATGATGCCAAATCATGTACATGATACAAATGAAGCATGCTATGGTGCCCAAAGCTTAAGGCTAGCGAGGCACTTGCACTACAACTATGCAAAACATGAAGCATATGGCAAGGGCAACCCAAAATAGTCCTAGAACATGTTAAAATGAGTCTAAAACATATATGGAAGGAAGCCAAAATATGCTAGCATGAAGGGCATAAGGCATGATGGATGCAAGGCAAATAAGGTGGATTACACTACACCTACCAAGAACAAGCATGAGATAGCTTCATCAACAAAAATCAGAGTTATATTATGGCAAAATAACCCCAAATACACATTGAAATGATAGCTCGGAAGCTTAGGCATGAAGGCATACACAAAGGCTCATGTTCAAGGCATAAAGGACCAACCCATCAATGCATTGAAAGAGTGAAAGATGTGAGTGCATGGCAATGAAACATGCTCTGAAATCACATAAAAAATGATGCCAAATCATTCAAATAGGTCAAGCAATGCATGCTAGTGGACTTGATGCACAAAGCAAACAAGCTAGAATGAACCATATTTATACAAATCATGGCATGCATGACCAAAACAACAAAAATCAGAGCTTAATCATGCTAAAACATGAGCAAAAGCTTCTTAGAATTAAGCCAAAATCATGCTAGAATGACATGTTAAAGCATGATACACATTAGGCTAATTCATGGAATTGCACTACAAGTGCATGGAGCATGCAAGGGCCAACCAAACCAAACCTTAACAGAGGTATGACATGGCAAAAAATCACCAAAAACATGCTGAAATAGAATCAAATCATGCTAGAAAGGCATGCTACTTCATGAAGCATACAAGACTAGTTTGTAAGAAATACCCTACAAGTGTATAAACCATGCAAGGAGTGAGTCCACCAATCAAAATCAGAGTTATAACATGTCAAAATAACACCAAAAATGTGCTTGAACTAAGCTAATTCAAACCACAAAAGCATGCTACTTTGTAAGGCTAACAAGGCTAGCAAAGAGGATTTACACTACAAGTGCAATAAGCATGCAAGAGCTGACCAAGACAGCCAAAAACAGAGTTATGGTAGGTCTGATAAGTTACAAAAATGAGCCTTGAGAAAGCCATAAAGAAGTAAAAACACATGCTCATTTGGTTGGCCATCAACACTAGCAAGCAAGACAAGAGGAGAGGGGACCACTGTCTCCTATTTGGGCCCTCAAAATAGGGTTTTTACCACTAAAAATCCTATGGATTTCAGTGGTTCTAAGGCAAAAAAGAAATTGTTTGAAAAGTTAGCTCACAAGGCCTTACAAGCCAAGGAGCAAAAGGGAGAGACAACCCCCTAGCCAAACAAGGCTTAAACCATCATTTGAGAACGTCAAAATCAGAGTTTTTTATGGTTCAAAACCAGCCCCAAAATAGCCCAAAGCAATGGAAAGAAGGATGGTGAAGCAAGTGTGAAAGACAAGCTTAAAGGGGTGAGTGATTACCTTTGGAGCACTGCAGCAAAAACAACCACTTTTCTTGAGCCAAAACCACCTTTAGCAGCCCAAAACAAGTTCCAAGAGACCTCAGCCTGATGGTGATCAAGTCTTCTTAAGGGTTGATAGGTTGAAGATGGTTGTATGCAAGTCTTCTAGCACAAATGCTCAAGAGAGATGATTGTAGAGAGAGAGGTTCTAGTGTGAGAAGCTCCCAAACCTTTTGCCAAAAATGCTCTCTCTTTGTTCTAACCCTTGAATATGAGATATAAGGCTTCATATATAGCAAAATATCAAGCTTGGGTCAAAATATCTGATTTGGGACAGGTGGCACAAGCTAGAAACAGCTGGAGGAGAAATATCTGCCAATTCTGGGCTTCCTGGACATTTTTGGCCGATCGGTCAACATTTATGGCCGATAAGGTTCACTTTTGGATGACCTATGGCTGATGAGGTCAAATTGTGGCCGATGCACTTCCATAGAGGCCAATGGCAAAAATCAATCCTGGTCCCTGACTTGAAGAAAGCCTAACTCCTTCATCTGGACTCATTTTCAGGTCATTCTGGAGCCTAAACTGTAGCCCCAGAAGTCTTGTTTCCAATTATACAAGCCTCACACCAAAATTCCATGTGTGACAAGAGATATCACTCTTTTAGTGAAGGCTGCTCAGTTTCGGTCCAACCGGAATGATGCCCAACTTCAGCCAATCATATCTCCCCCATTTGGACTTGGCTTTAGGAGCTTCTTGAGTGTAAAATGAAGCCCCAAAAGTAATCCTTCCAACGGTGGTGGCCTCATAGCTTAAATCCAAGTGCATAGACAGATAAGCCTGATTTAGCGAGGATCGCTTGACTCTCTCTTAGCGATTCATACCCAACTTCTTCCTCAGCTAGGTTTCTTCCCTCTTCTCCTCTTTTCTTCAACTCCAAACCACTAAACAAGGTGTTTTGAAAGATTTTTCAAAGATTTCATCTCTCTTTCATTCATTTCCACTTTGTCCTCGCTCAGTTTATCGACAAGCGCAACATTTAACAAAATGCGAGCCTCAGATCATCGTAGAAACTTTATTTCAAAAATATTTTGAAAGAGAGGGTTTTAAGGTCTAAAAACCATTCAAAATAGCTTTGGTCCAAAATAGGGCGTGAGGTTGGGATTTGACTCTCCTCTTGCCGAAGAAATTGAACCTTTGCCCTGCACATCTTTCATCACCAAGTAAACCATCAGTAGCACCCAAGTCTTAAGGGTGGTCAAAAATGGGGTCTCTACAGGGTGCGAAGCAGATGCTCCGGCTTGCTGTGGTTGCTATTGCTGTGGAAGTCGGGTAATCAACTCTGCCTGCTGGGCCACAATTTTTGCTTGGCGTGTAGCGGCATTTGCTTGACGAGCAGCATCACGCTGCATGGTCTGCATGGTTTCTTGGAGTTGACACATCATCTCCTCCATATCGACTGTAAAATGCTGATCTGTCTGTTCCAGTGTGTTTCCTTCTGAAGTAGAAACGAAAACCTCTGCCCAACTGCGCACAGGTGGGGTGGACAATGACCGCTGAGCTGACTGCTGTACTGGATGTTTCTGCCTAACTATCTTTCATCTTGTAATCGGTGGTAATGAAGCAAATATTGGTTGTCCGTCATTCAGATCCTCAGATCTATGAAGTCTTCAACCTTTGACCCAGAGTGCTTGGGGGATATGTGCCTTTTCGGAAGCAATTGTGCAATACTACCTTGCAAAAAGGAAACTAAAGCAAAGAAAAAAAAATCAAAAAAAAGGACTGCACCTCGGCTCAGATAAAGACAACACACAGTTGATATCTTAAACTAGATATACTGCACTCAAACACTGATTTCTGCCCCCAAATCACTACCCCAAGTCAGATACCCCAAAATACTGAGGTCCTCAGACTGATGCTCAGACTTGCAACTGATACATGCATTCCTGGAGAGTCACACTCTAAAATAACATAGCAAGCAAGTGAGCCAAAACACCCCTATGGTGGGGTAGGGTTTCACTGTCCTAATATCGTCAGGAACTAGGGGTTCGTTATGCAAGCAAACAGTTTCAAACAACCTACATTCGGGTAAGCAACCTGTCCTAGTCGGGATTGGTCTTTATGGCTTCCGATATGTAACTAGGTCGAATGGTCAAAAAGGGTGCCTCAGTAAAACCAAGGTTTTTGTTCCCATCGTGGGAGAGCCCGTATCCTGTCAACCTTGTGGCACACTTTTCCAAGTAAGCCTTCCGCAAATCGTTCAGGAATAACTGACGGCGAACACTGTGACTTAAGCGCACCAATGCAAATGCAATGCAAAGAAACACATAAGTGTAAACAAAATAACATATCATGAGTTCGAGTCAAGTTCTCTAAATCCCCAGCAAAGTCACCAGAAACTGTAGACCGCCAGAAACTCTCTCCGCGGGCCCCCTTTCGAAGAGGCGCGAATTGGGTTCTAGCTACTACAGTTTGGACTCCTGTCACGGTTTTGAATCTAATCTCACAAAGTGCAACGTAAGACTGATAAATCACCAAAGAGTCCAAATCCGACAATTGGTTTTGGAAAATCAATTTTAATCAAAAACAGCAAACATGGACTGTTTTGCCAGATTTCAGAGTCGCCACCTAAATATTTTGTTTTTAGGAAATTTAGGAAACCCTGACTCGTGCCAAAGGCCACGTGTCCACCATCACCAAAGTTGCCTCGGCTCTGGAACTTGGGTACGAGAGGGGAAGGTCTTGAAATGAGCATCCCCGCTTGCCTGATGAAAGGATCGGCCTCTACTAAGCTTGATATGTTGTTTTTGAAAACACAAGTGCTCTTATTCCGATTATTATCTATCTTTATTATGTGATGCGCACAACATACAAGTATAGACTAAATCACTCAATTTGGAACAAAACATCTCATGTTTGTTTTCGAAAATAGTTTGAAGTTGCCACCCTCAAGTGGGCTTAGAAATGCGGATTTGCCACCTCAAGTGGGCTTAAAAAAACATGATTTGCCACAAACAAGTGGGTTCAAAACTCACATTTTGATGAATTGTCCCAATTCAAGCAATAAAGCCTTCATCCACAGGCATTCATGCAGTTAATCATTTAAGCAAATAGCCTCATGGCAAACATGCTAAACATGGCAACACTCACACTCATGCAAGATGCTAAAGCATAAACACTTACAGTGTACTCCGAGCCAAAACAAAAGCTAATTAGAAATCAATGCATGATCCGAACTACACAAGATGCCTAAGGCAACCCATGCAATAATGCAACTAAATAGGCTCGGCTATCTGAAATGGCATATGAATGCAACACTTGATACATGTATTCAAATAGGAATTTAAATACGATGCAGTTTGAATGATGCGCCGAGCCGGTGCGTGCAAGACAAATGGATGATGCACGCATGCATAACATAAGGTATGCTAATCAAAATATGCCCTAAACAAACCATCAAAAGCTGATAAGTAAAAAGGAGAAAGAAGTGGGGTTGGAAGACATGCACACGCACATGAACCCTTATTACAACATTTGCCCTCTCGAAGGAGGGTCCGAATGAATAAGCTAAGCTAATCTAAGCTAAGCTAAGAAACTAATCTAATTAAACTAATTAGATTAATTATTACAAAACCAAATTGAATAACTAGTAAACTACTAATTATTACAAACCAATCAACTAATTAACGAATTAACAAATTCAATCACAACTTCAAGCTAACTAACAAGTAAAACTCAAAACAACACTGCCTCAGCTCTGTTTGAAGAAGTAGAAGATGCATGCTCGCATTTGGTTTCTCGCCCCGAAAAACTCTCCAGTTTGCTCTTTAGAGGCTCTGCTTGCAGGGTATCCTTGAGAACTTGCTGCTGGATCTCACCAAAATAGGGCTGGGGAACGCACCAGTGGCCAGCCAGCCATGAGGGGATGCTGCCGGCCAAAGATGGGCCTCTGCCAGCCAACAGTGAGGGGGTACCGGCCATCAGTGCAAGGGTGCCAGCCATTGGTGTGCTGTGACACAAACTGCAATAGAGCACAAAATAGAGGAAAATAGAGGTTCTCCTAAGGACATGTATGTACTATGCCCCTCCATATCATCTCAAAACATCAAGAGAGAGGCATCATTGGATCCAAATCCATCAATCAAGCATCTCGAGGCATGATGGCCAAGGATCCAACTTGTACAACTTCAATAAATGCAACAACAAACAAGGCACTAGGACCACTACCTTATCAAGGATGATCAAAGGCAATGGAGACAAAAGGGAATTGGCTCGTTTTCATCACTTGAAGTATGAAATGACCCAATTCACCTTGTGTTCAACATAACGTCCAGTTGAACACAATGCAATGCAAATGCAACATGCTTATCTTGGCATGTTTTACTTGATTGATTCTTGTTTACTCGTTTTAGATTACCGATTAATCCATTAACTGGTTAAGTCCAAGAGTGAGAGTCTTCTAATTTTGAAAGAGGATCTAAGCCACAAACATCTTGAACATGAAAGAAGCATCATGCCGTTGGTTAGTAGAAACCCTCAAGAGAAGGCTAAAACCATTAAGCATGAATGCCTCAATTTCACGCTCAAACCAACCAAGGGCTTAAGACCTCTTTCAAAGTGATACAACAAATGAAAGATGGCATGCAATGGTATACATTTTAGCACTGAAATGGGATGCTAAAGACCTTAAGGCATGCAAACAATGCAAGCATAACATGTTGAAGGCCAAAAACATCAAAGCTAGTAAAGAGCATTTCATAAGAGACATGCAATACCAAACTTAAATGACCAAACCACCCCCGGACGGAGGTTAATCATGCCAAAACAGTGGCCTAAATATGTTGAAACCTAGGCTCAAAAGGCAAGAAAAGTATACTCCTTTGATGGCTTATGAACAAGGCATAAAGGCACAACTCTTAAAAGCTATGAAGAAGTGAAGTGAATGAAGAATGTGACTGCATTATATGCACTGAAATACCATGCCAAATGATGCCATATCATGCAAACATCATATACACAACATGTTAAAGGCCCCAAAACTCAAGGCTAGTCAAGGCACTTTACACTACAACCATACTAAGCAATGCTCAAATGATCTTAACCATTCAAAACAAACCTAAGACGGGTCCAAATAGTAGCAAAAACAAGATAGACTTGTAGCATAGATGGCAAGAAAGATATGCTCATGTATTAGCTCACAAACAAGGCATAAAGGCACAACTCTTGAACACATCGAACACAATGAAAGAGTGATAAACATGAGAGTATGTGTAAGCTTCCAGCTCTGAAATTGCATACTAAATGATGCTCTATCATGCAAACATCACAAGCAAAGCATGCTATGGGCCTCAAAACACAAGGCTAGTGAGCAAGATTACACTATGGCTATACAAAGCAAGTCTCAGATGGCGAAGACCACTCAAATCAAACATAAAGCATGCTAAAACATAGCCGAAAACATGCTGGAGTGAAGCATACACAGGCTATATTAATAGGCTAAAACACCAAACAAGCTAGGCTAGTGAACAAAATTGCACTACAAGTGCATGAAGCATGCAAGAGATGACCAAACCAGCCCAAAACAGAGTTATGGCAGGTCCAAAAAGTGACAAAAAAGTGCTTGAACCAAGCCTCCAAAGGGTAGAAACACATGCTCATTTGATAGGCCATCAACACATGCAAACAATAGAAGAGGAGGGGGGACTACCCCCACCTATCTTGGGTCCCAAAACCCACTTTCCACCACTAAAATTCCTTTGGAATTCAGTGGTTAAAAGGCCAAGAAAAGGGGATCTCAAAGGCCATAAGAGATAACACAGAGCAGAGAAAAAAAAAGTCACAAAAGGGGGTAGACCACCCCTAACCCAAACAAAGCCTTAAACAACCATTGTTAACACTTAAAAATAAACTTTTTGTCGTTGAAAGCTCAGCCTAAAATAGCATGCAAAGGTGGCTAAACCAAGCAAACAAAACAAAGCTTAAAAGGGGGGACTACTCACCCTTGAAGACCAATAGCAAAACCAACAACTTCTGAGCTAAAACCAAGCCAAAGTCACTCGAAGGAGCTCAAATAAAGCTTTCAAGAACCTCTAGTCCAAGGTCAAGATGTTTGGTTAAGGATGCTAGTGCAAATATGCAAGAAAAACTCGCTTTCAAGGCTAAAATATAGAGAGAGAGGATTTTAGAGAGAGAGAAAGAGAAATTGCTCAGCCAAAAAATTTGTAACCCTTGCATGCATATAGAAGAGCCCTCTATATAGGTGATACAAAGGAGCCTTTAAGAGATCCATCTATCCACGTGGGTGTAGATGAGCTAACCTGTGCAAATAGCTGTCAAAATATCTACAAAAATATCTGTTAACACATTGGTGGCCTGCGGCCATCAGTGATGACCGGCAAGGCCTATTGATGGCCGGCAGGGCAGATCCCATGGCCGGTAGCCCTCTCTGATGGCCGGCAGGCCATCAAGGACATCACAAAGAGAGGACCGGCCAACACATGGTCCAAAAATGAGACATAATGGAAATAGGGTTTGGAAGGATCAAACCTGGAGCATTCCATTGTGAAAGTTGAACATTCAACGAGCAGTCAAACTTGTTTCCGGATGAACCTATAAGAACATCCAAGTCTTGAGGACGGTCAAAAATTGGGTGTCTACAAAAGTGAAATGAGGATCAAACGGTACAGCGGTAGTCCAGATCCAAGGTTTTTGTTCCCATCGTGGAAGAGCCCGCGACCGGTCAGCCTTTTAGCAAGCTTGTCAGGAAAGCCTCCGACAAACCGTATAGGAATAACAGATGGCAAACGCAGTGGCTTAAACGCACCAGTACAAATGCAATGCAAAGAAACATTTAAGCGTAGATAAAAACATTCACATCATGAATTTCGAGTCAAGGTCTCTAATTCCCCAGCAGAGTCGCCAGAAACTGTAGCTCGACTTTTTTCGTGCCCCATTTGGGAGCTTGGAAATAAGCCTAATAGTTCAGACTCCCATGGTTCTGAATCTAATCTAACAAGTGCAATGTGAAATAGATAAACACCAAAGAGTCCAAATTCGGAAAATCTTTTGGAAAGTCAATTTTGAATCAAATTGCCAAAAATGGACTGCTTTGCCAGATATAGAGTCACCACTGAAATATTTTTTGTTTTAGGGAAATTTAGGATACCCATAACTCCTGCCAAAGGCCACGTGTCCGTCATCACCAAAGTTGCCTCGGCTCGGGAACTTAGGTACGAGAGGGGACGGTCATGAATACATTTGAGCACCCCCGCTCACCCGATCAAAGATCGGCCTTTATTAATCATGATATGATTTTAATCAACATTATATGCTCTTGCTCCGGTTTATTGGGCTAGCATTTACAATGTAATGCGCACACACAAGGTATACACTAGTTTGCCCGAATTGGAACAATTCAATTTCATGTTTGTTTTTTTCGAAAAGGGTTTGATTTTGCCACTTAACAAAGTGTGCTTAAAGTTTGTGAATTTGCCACTTGACAAAGTGGGCTTAAACGTACATTCATTGAATCATTTCAATTCAAGCAACAAGCCATCATGTACAAGCACTCAAACAGTTTAACAAGTAAGCACTTAGCCTCGTGGCAAACATGCTAGTCATGGTAATCACTCACACTCATGCAAGTATGCTAAAGCACTAAAAACTCGCCTTGTACTACAAGCTAAGATAAAACAAAAAAATTAAAAAAATGCATGTTCCTAACTATACCAAATGGCTAATGCAACTCATGCAATAAAGCAACTAAAGTAGGCTCGACCGCTTAACATGCTTTTTGCGGCAATTTCATAGCATCCATTTAAACACATATTCAAAGATGTACAGAACTAGCAATGTAGTTAGAATGATGAATCAAGCCTCGGTGCATGCAATATAAGTGAATAGATGCAAACATGCGATATGCTAATTGAAATGTGATGTCCCTAATCTAACCATTAAAAGCGGATAAATAAAAAGGAGAAAGATGTGAGGTTGGAAGACATACACATTATTGATGCCCTCACGCAGGAGGGTCCGAATGAATAAGCTACACTACTTAACTAATTTATTACAAACTGAATGAAATAAATAAACTAACTATTCTAAGCTAATTAGTTAATTATTACAAAAAAATTAATTAACTAATTAATTAACTATTCTAGCTAATTACTACTAATTAACTATTCTAGTTAACTAATTAAACAATTACAACAACAAACTAACTACTTAATTACATACAAGAAATTAACTAATTACAACAACGAAATACTATGCGAAACTAGCTATTCCACCTTGGGAAATGAGAAATGCACAAGGATGCAAGGTTTTCCACCTGAAGACAGCCATTGTCTTGCTACTGTGTGCCCCTATTGCACAACACTTACACTGTTTTCCTTCTCCAGGTCAACTCTGCTTTGCTTCAGAAGCACACTGTTCAAAATTTATTGGTGGCTGGCAGGCCAGAAGTGAAGGGTTGCGGGCCAACATTGAGGGAATGCCAACCACTGATGGTGGCCAGACAGCCACTGTTGAGGGGTTGCTGGCCACTGATGGCTTGTTCCTCCTTGCTGCAATAGAGGACAAACAGAGCAAAGAGATGGTATTCTCACAGGTTGTTTGTACTATGTATCCCCCCTTATGATAAAAATATCTCAAATTAGTGATACACTTAGCTCATAAACCATCAATCAAGCAATTTCATTGCATGATGGCTAAAGATCCAAGATGTACAAGTTTAATAAATGCGCAAACGAGACTCACAACCTTCACTCTATCATGCATGATCAAGGGCAATGGAGACCTAGGAAACTTGGCACATTTCATCACTTTGAGTATGAAATGCCCCAATTTTCCTTATGTTCAAATTAATATCCGATTTGAAACACAACAAGACACTACCAAATTCTTATCTTGCACCACTTTAGTTGCAACTTTTAGCTACTCATTTTAATTACCCTTCCATTCCTTAACCAATTACGTCCATCGGTGAGTTAAGTCCTCTAAAAGAGAAGAGAGTGTCAAACAAGGAGTAGTTTAAGGCAAGAGAGAGGTGTCATGCCATTGATAATGAACCCCCAAAAGAGGGTTAAACCATTAAGCATGGGCCTCAATCTCAAGCTTAAACTATCCTCAGGTTGAAACAACCCTCAAAAAAAATAAAAAGTCAAGAAATGAGGGAGGTTGCAGAGATTAATAGTGCTGAAATTAAGTGAGAAAAGCACTAAAAACATGCAAGCAACTCAAACAAGTGGTGTCTAAAGGCCTCAAACACCAAGCTTGTGAGAACACTTACACTGCAAGCATACAATACAAGACTCAAATGCAACAATCAACCAAAAACAGAGTTAAAATAGTACAAAATAGAGCCTAGAACGTGCAGGAGTTAAGCTATAAATGGCTACAAAAATAACCTAACATACAGAGCAAACTAGGCTAGCAAACGAGACACAAGGAGGGAAGGCTAACCCCTCCAAATTTGGACTTCAAAACATGATTTTCACCACTAAAAATACTCTGAAATTCAATGTTCAAACCCCCCCCAAAAAAAAAGGTAGCTTGAAAGTGGGAAAGAAATGTGGAAAGGCTTTACAAACAACGAATGAAAGGGATGAGCCACCCCCTAATCGTAAATGGCCTAAAACCACCAATTGCAGCCTACAAAAATAGATTTTTTATAGCTCAAAAATAGCCCAAAATAGTGGGAAAAAGATAGAAAATCAAGTATGTAAAGCAAGTTTAAAAGGGGAGTATTATACCTCTTAAAACAAAGATCAACTTTAGGCAACAATTCAAGCCAAAACCACCTTCTAGAGCTCCAAGAAGGTCTCAAGGAACCTCAGCTCAAAGGTAATCAATTTTGGTTAAGGAGGTGTAGGCAAAAAGCGGTGTATGTAAGCAAATGTGCACAAATTTGCAAGAGAGAGAGAGAGAGAGAGAGAGAGAGAGAGAAATATATAGAGAGAGAGAGAGAGATTTTTTTTTTCAAAAATTCTAACCCTCAAAAATGGGGAAGAAGGCCCCATATATATTGAAAAACATGCATTTGGCTGAGATATATCTATCCATACACGTGTATGAAGATGGAGGCAATTGTGGTAACAGCTAGAACAGTCAACAAAATATCTGCAAAAAAGACACTGGTGGCCGGTAGGCTAATAATGTGGTCGGCAAGCCACCAATGATGGCCAGCAGGCCACACCATTGGCCGGCTAGGCACAAGGGTGGCCGGCTAGGCACAAGGGTGGTCGGCAGCCCACCAGAGGAGGCCTGCTGGTCATAGAGTCTTGAGATTTGAAGCACTAAGGTTTTAGGTTTGAAGCACTAAGTTTTAGGTTTGAAGCACTAGAGTTTTGGGCCAAAACAAGGCATAGAATGGACAGGGTTTTAAGTCCCAAAGATAGGGTATTCCACCGAGGACTTCGGGCACTAAAACCAGCACATGCAATCAAAATCATCGAGTGCACAAGTGATGATGTCCAAGTCTTAAGGACGGTCAAAAGTAGGGTGTGTCCTACAGTCTAAATTTGTTTTTCTTGCAAGCCCAAATTTTCATTTATTTGGATTTGTATTTATTTTCCAATCCCTTTCGCATATGTATTTGTAGCTTGTTTTTCATGCTCCTTTCAGATGCGGTTAGCCCTATAGTTCGGACTCCCATGGTTCTGAATCTAATTTCACAAGTGTAAAGCAAAATAGATAAAAACAAATGAGTCCAAATCCGAAAAATCTTTTGGAAAATCAATTTTGAATCAAAAATGCCAAAATTGGATTGCCTTGCCAAATTTCAGAGTTGTCACCTAAATATTTTAAGAAAATTTAGGAGATCCGTGATTTGTGCCGAAGGCCATTTAGTCTGTCATCACCAAAGTGTCTCAGCTCAGGAACTTAGGTATGAGAGGGGAAGGTCATAAATTGAGTACCCCTCTCACTTGATCAAAGATCGGCCTCTACTAATCATGATGTGATTCTTATTGACAGTATATGCTCTTGTTCTGGTTATTAGGCTAATTTTACAATGTGATGCACACAAGTATAGACTAATTCATAAAATTTGGAACGCTTTGATTTCATGTTTGTTTGAAAATTGTTTTGAATATGTATCACTTGAATATGCTAAAGCAAAAACGCTCACCTAGTACTTAATCGAGGCAAGCCAAAAGAAATAAAACATCAGAAAAATGCATGCTCTACTATGGCAACAATCACATGCATGCAATATGCTCCTAGTCTAGTATGTGAATCAATTTGATAGCATGTGGTTAAAGCACGTATTCAAGTAAGAATTTGAAATTTGACATTGATTAGTATGATGAGCCGAACCCTCATGCATGCGAACATGGATATGTACATATGGAAATGATATGAAATCAAAATATGACGCTACCATTATATGCAAGTAAATAAAAGGGAAAAAGAAGTTGGGGTAGGAAGACATACACAATATTATAATTTTTCCCTCATGCAAGGGGGTTCGAATAAATGCCCTACTTAACTAATTATTACAACACCAAAATTTAACTTGTTATTCTAACTAATTATTACAAATTGAATGAATCTAATTAATTAATTACAATGTGGAATTAATTAACTAAGTTATTGCAAGTTCAAAGGCATCAATTAATTTAAGTACAACATACTACTATTTAATTAACGAGCTACGGGAAGCGTGGAATCGCATATGCATGAACAAGAATTTCCACCCAAAAATCCCTCTGTTTTACTGCCAAAATTGTTTTGTTTTGCAGTCAGAAAATTGAATTGTTTTCACCCCAGCCTCTGCTTTGTTCTAACATGAAAATAGCATTACTGGTCAAAAATGAAATGGTCAGCCGGCCTTGAAAAGTGGTCGGCCGGATGGTTAGGTGGCCGGCCAACCACTATTTTGGGGCTTTGCCCTGCTATAACAAAAAAGAAACAGAGCACAAACAGAGTATTTTTAGGGGATGTTTGTCCACTCTACCTCTTCCTATCATTTAACAGATCAAAGGAGGGTTAGGCTTCATTCGCAAATCATCAATCGACGCAATCTCATTGTGTGATGATCAATGAATCAATGGACAAAGTTTCAATAAATGATAATGAAAGACCAACAAAACCTCCTCCCTGTCATGGAATTGATCAAGGGAAGTGGTAGACCTTGAATCTCAAATTGTTATCATCACTAAAGATAATGAAATGATTCAATACTCAATAAGTTAAATTAACGTTCGATTGAACCCAACTCATTTTTATTAATCTTGCTTCTTTTAGTCCAATTTATTAGCCTCTTTCAATTACCTTTCCATTCTTTAAGCATTTTAGTCCAAAAATGAGAGTTATGTCCACTAAATGGAGAGAAGTGTCAAACAAGAAGCTGTTTTGGACATGAGAGAGATGTAATTCCCTAGCAATGAACCTCCAAAGGGATTAAACCATTAAGCATGGAAGGTCTACTTTTCATGCTTAAACAACACTCATTTGAAATGACTCTTAAACAAATAAAACTAAGAAAGGAAGGAGAGTGCAGAGATGGTTATTGCAAGTGTGAACACAAGTATGAAAAGAACAAAATAAAAGCTATCATCTCAAATAGGTTGGCGTCTAAGGCCTAAACTCCTATACCTATGAGGACTTAGAGCAATACAAGCACACTATACAAAGCATGAATGAAGCAAATACAGTAAAATAGTCCTAAAACTGACCAGAACAGTGCTGGAATTATTATGAAAATGCTAGAAAAATAAGCTAAAATAAGAGACAGATAAAGCTAGTAAGCAAGGCTAAGGAGAGGTGGCTAACCCCTCTATTTTTGGGACTTCAAAATCACATTTTTAGCCTCTGAAAACCTCTGAAAAATAGTGGTAAAAAGCTGGAAAAAAGTTGAGAAAGAAGTGAGAAACACAAGGGCAAGAGCTTAGGAAACAAGGTTCAACGAAGGGTGGCTAATCCCTCCACCTTTGATAGCTTTCAGCAACAAGTTTCAGCCTATAAAAAACAGTCCAAAAATAGTTCAAAATTAGCAAGAAAAAAGAGGAGAGAAAAGTAGACAAGAGGTGGCAAGAGCTATACCTTTGAAGAGAAGACACTCTTTTGTTCATAAACCACAAGATTCTCAATCTCAAGGGCTGACATTTTGGCTCAAGAACCTCGGCAAGGAACTCTAAAATATTGGTTTAGGAAGTGTATGTAGGTTGTATGTATATTCCAAGATATAGAGAGAGAGAGATTTACAAGAATTTGGCTCTTCACAAATTTTTCTAACCCTAAATCATGAGGTATGGTCAAGTATATATAGAAAAACATGTGTCTCTCTCGGAAATATCTATATTGAGCCAGCTGGTGCAGTGCAAACACCTGGAGGGACAACTGGCAGCAAAATATCTATTTTATCGAGAAACCTGACCAGCCGGCCATTAGGGGGATGGACGGCTACTAAATTTGGCCTATGGGGACACCCGGCCAGCTGGCCAATAACTTGTACGGCTGGCCACAAAAAGTGGCCAGCCGGCTACAAAAAATTGCTCTCAAGCCCAATTTCAAACAAGCATATCTCCTTCATCCGGACTCTGTTTTAGGTGACTATTAAGTCAAAATTGAAACCCTGGAAGTCGAATTTCCAATGGTGATGGCCTCACATCTAAATTGTAAGTGTACAAAGAGATATACCTAATTTAGTGAAGGTTACTCATTTCTTTCTTAACGGATTAATACCCAACTTCAAACGGCCATAACTCCTTCATCCGGACTCAGTTTTAGATGATTCTCAAGTCAAAATCAAAGCCCCATAAGTCTAATTTCCAATGGTGGTGGCTTCATATCTAAATTATAAATGTACAAAGAGATATGTTTAATTTAGTGAAGGCTGCTCATTTCTTTCTTAACGGATTGATGCCCAACTTCTTCCTAAACTAGCTTTCTTTCCTTCCCTCTTATTTCCTTGAACTCCAAACCTATGAATAAGATGTTTCAAATATTTTTCAAAGAATTCACTTCCCTTCCATTTATTTCCACTTTGTCCTTACTCGGTTTACCGAAAAGTGCAATATTTTAAACGAAATGTGAGCCTCAAAACATCATAGAAAAATTTAAAAATATATATTTTGAAAAAGAGGGTTTTAAGGTCTAAAATAGTTTTGGTCAAAATAGGGTGTGAGGTTGGGAATAGATACTCAAAATAGAGGCTTCTTGCTAAGGAAATTGAATGTTTGTACATTGTATCTTTTCATCATCGAGTAATCACCCTGAGGCACCTAAGTCTTAGGGGCAGTCAAAAATGAGGTGTCTGCAGTTGCCCCTTTTTCACAGAGCTCAAAGTCATGAAATGAAGTGAGTGAATATCAAAGCCCAAAGACGACCCATTTTGACAAGGTCATAAGACTTGGGAAAACAAACAAAATGCAGAAGCAAATAGTTGAACCTAAGGGTTGCCTACGTATCCCGTTGCAAGGAATCAAACCAGCACAGTTCAGAGGCAGAATGCAATATGATACACAATGTAACAAAATAATCAAACCAAAAGAAGTGCAAAACATATGATACCATAAAGGAATGGAGATGAAAATCAAACTACGTTTAACACCGAAAATATGTCGAAACCCTCAAACCACAATTCTTGGTGGAATAAGCGTGTACACATGCAGAGCTATGCTTTTTGCAAAAAAAGTACAAGTAATTTGGGTGGTATAATATAAGTGAGGAATGATCTGTTGGGGAAAGATAATGATCCTAAATGATGAATGCAATAAGATAAAGTACGATGCAATGGATGCAGTGAATAAGGGGCACAAGCTGAACTACGTCTTACCAAGCATGGACACAAAATAGACCACGTCTAACACAGAAAAGGTGCCGACACCCTCAATACTGGCCTCAATGCAGCGTAGGTACTTACACATGACAGAACCATGTTTCAACGAGGGAAAGGTATGAGCACATACCAAACTAAGTTTAACATAGAAAAGATGCAGGCAATAAAATGATATGATGTAATAGATGCAATGGATAAAATGGATAGGGTAACATGCCAAACTACGTCTTACCTAGGAAAGCCATGGACACAAACCAAACCATGTCTAACATAGAAAAGGTGCCGACACCCTCAATACTGGCCTCAGCGCAGCATGGCTACTTACACATGACAGAACCATGTTTCAAAGAGGGAAAGGTATGAGCATATGCCAAACTAAGCGTAACATGGAAAGGATGCAGACAATAAAATGATATAATGGATAGTGTAGTTGATGCATGCGATAGATGCCATATGCAATGCTATAGAGGTAATAGATAATAAAATGTGATATAACAGCTATGCAGCGATGCTTTTTAGAAAGCAACTTACATGGGTAATTAGCTGTGGGGAGGTAGGTTTGGAAATACTCTAGTATCTTGATGGACATTCCTGATCCTCTGATTGCCACCTGAAAAAGAGGATTAACACTCCGGTCGGAGGTGCCGGAATTAGCACTCTGACGGACAAGTTAGTATATGTCTATAGTTTTCTTGTAACTTAAGTTTCTTAGGTCTCTTCTCACGTACCTTTCTTTGGTTGATGTTCCTCTATTTATATTTGCTTTTGGGCCCTAGGGCCGGGACCACTCTTAATCCATTGCACGATTACTCATTCAATCCCTTCGGTCGTATGTCGATTCCCACTCGGCTTTTGTTTAACTGGTTTTATGGCCGATTAATCTATTCGGCTTCCGGATCGTCTAGGATGGAGCCGAATATAATATTTATCCTGATTTTCTTCAGAGCCCCAACTTTGTTAGATGTATAAATTATTCGGCTCCCATAATTGCCCCCCAAACATCCTACTAACTCCAATTAGTCGGCATGTTTGGTTTCAAACTTAAAAAATCAAAGAAAAATTCGGCTGTTAACCTCATTTCAACGCAAGTGTCAGAATGCATACGCTTTTTAGGCATCATTGCAACTTTCCGCCCCTTCGTACACTTCCCTCATTTAATGCAATTTGAAACTATGTTGTCCATTCGAATGTATGTTTTTTGAATATGCGAAGCTTCTGGTTTGCCTTTCAGTATACCTCCTTCGTTTCGCAACCTCTGCAACTTCCTCCTATTTCTCATTGTCTTCTCTGCTTCTTGTAAGTTCTCTTCTCCTTCATTTCAAATCCTATTTCCTTGTTTGTTTTTAGTTTAGCATAATCGTTAAACTGGTTAGAATGGAAAAGCACTTGAAAGCCCTTCTTTCGGCAAATCAATTTTCTGGTTTTCGACACCATTTTTCCATTCCTGACGATGTCCATCTGTCACTCGTGGCAGAGAGCACAAGTGATATGGAAAGGACTGATGAAAGTACAATCATCTTTCCTCTCCTATCAGTTGCTGAGGGAGGAGTCCATTTCCTCCTTCACCCATTTCTTAGGGTCGTCCTTCGTCATTGGGGTCTAATCCCTTTCCAACCTAATGTAAATTTTTACCGAGTCGTAATGGAGATTCTAGAGTTGAACCGACACCTTAGGATTAGTCTTGGTATACCTGCTATTCGGCATTGTTATGCGTTGGCCAAATCTTCTGGTCGGAAGGGGTGCTACTTTCCCAGGGCCAAGGACACCGACCATCACTTGGTGACTATGCTTGCCACCTCTGGCAAGCGTGTTGACAATGTAATAGTCGTTGTTCGAGGCAACTGGAAATTCGATGAGGGTGAAGATTGCCTAGATCCCATGCCTAGACGAAAAGGCGAGCCAAGTGGCCGTATAGTTCCTTACGTGTATTTGCTATATATTTCCCTAACTTTCCTTCTATATACTTATCGTTTTATTTGTGCTGGCAACGATTTGAAAAAAGTTCTGGTTTCGACTGACAACGCCGTACTTGCGGACATTAAAATCGCACTCCAGTTCTTTGGCCGTCCAAACCTCTGGAAACAAAGGAGGGTGGCCCACATTTTTCTAAGATACGAGCCGACTTACTCAACATTTCGGTGGCAGACAACATTCCGATTCCGAGGGGCGAAGAGCAGCTTACGGCCCTTATCTTCCCCAACTTCAAAAACCTAAGGCAGATTGGTTTGGAAGCCTCAAATTCGGAGCAGGCAGAGGAACAAGTAGCCGAAGAAGTTGCCGAGGAGCCGAACTAGTCCTTGGAAGCTGAAGTTGACGAGGCTCAAAACGCGGCCTTTGAGGAAGCTGGCCTCAATCCATCCAACCTGTCGTCCACTTCACGCCAAGGGGACATCTCCTTTAAAGACATTTTTACAGACTTAGGGGACCTTCCCGGCGCGTGTCCTGAGAACATGGCTGGGGAGTCGCTCACGCAGTTGACCACGAGGAAAAATGCCAAAAGAATGGCCACCTGGAGGAGAGCCGAAGCCATCCGATCTGAAACTCCCCACGTTGCCATCACTGAGTCTTCTCTGCCTGTTATTGTGGAAGAAACGGGTCAGACTAAAACGGTCGAGATGGAGCAAGTTGTAGAACAGCGGGATCAGGAGACCAAACAAATGGGGAAAAAGCGCCCCGACAAGCGTGAAGCTGTCTCCGAGGAGAACCAAACCGATAAACAACTACACATTGAGGAGTCAAACTTGATTGTGCAGTTCACAGTTCGACCAAGGATAAAAAATGTTTCGATTTCTTCTAATGCTTCGACTTTGAAAGATCCAGCTGTGGCCTTGAGCATGGCTTCCTCAATTTCCCTACCGATTGACAGAGCCACTTTCGGGCAGAGCCAGACTTGTTGTCAATAGCATTAGCCACTCAATCGGCCTTACTGGTACATTACTTGAGCCTTGTCGGCAGTCTCCTGCCTAAATATATATATTTATTTTTTTTATTTTTATAACTCTAATTCTTTGGTTTGCAGACAGTGGGAAGGATAGCAAAAATCGGTCGTCGTCAACATGATGCTATTGAATAGATCGGCTTTCTGAAAGTCGAAATTGAAAATAAAAAGAGGAAGGTCGTGGAGGCCTCTCAAAGAGCCGAGTCCGAGGCAGCAAAAATGGTGGAGGAACGTGCGAGAGCCGACTCCGAGGCAGAAAAGGCGAAGAATTCCTACCAACTCAGGCTGGCCATCGAAGAGAGGGCAAACGTGAGCGAAGACGCGCTCAAGTTAGCCAAAGAGGTGATTGCTAAGATGGAAGCCGATTTGGAAGAGTCGAAGAAAGCAAAGGAAGTAGCCGACTCTGAGATTTCCAAAGCGTTCCAAGCTGGGAAGGACGCCGCCTTGGAGAACTACGTGGAGGAAGTGCCCAAGTTCGAGAATCGAGGCTTCAAACATGGCTGGCTCAAAGCCCTCACTGCTGCTAATGTGACATTGGCGTAGCCGATTCCATACGAGCAGATGGACGTTGAGCCGCTGGAGTCTGACCCTGAAGATTGACTAGGGTGATATTTTGATTTTGGTTAGGCATCTTAGATGCATAGCTTTTGTAGATTTTTGTTAGTAGATTTTCATTTATTTACTTCGATTGGACGTCAAATGTAAGGTAATTTTCATGTGTACAATGACTACCATTTGTACTCAATTTATTAATGAAAATTTCCTATGCTTTTCTGTCTGCTGCATATACTATCTGCAGTCAATTTATTAATGAATATTTCCTATGCTTTTCTGTCTACTGCATATGAGTAAATTAAACACTCGATAAAATAACTATATCTTTGCTATTTAGCCGCATAAGTTAACGAATCGACAGTTTACAATCTAATAGGATATAAGATCATGAGTAAATTAAACATTCGATAAAATAACTGTGACTATGCAATTTAGCCGAATAAATTAATGAGTCGACCGTTAACAATTTAGTAGGGTGTGAGATGAGTAAATTAGACATCCGATAAAATAACTGCGACTATGCAATTTAGCTGAATAAATTAATGAGTCAGCCGTTAACAATTTAGTAGGATGTGAGATGAGTAAATTAAACAGCCAATAAAATAACTGGAACACTGAATCTGCCCTTGCCCCAACTAATAAATGAACTGGAACGCCGAATGGTATTGGTTCATGGAGTGGCTAGGGCACATGAACTTATCGGCACAAGGCCTCGACATTTAGCCGATTAGATTAATGAATTTGCCCTTACCCCAGCTAATGAATGAACTGGAGCACCGAATGCTATTGGTTGATAGAGTGGCTGGGGCACATAAACTTATCGACACAAGGCCTCGACAATTACATTAGCCAATTAGATTAACGAATCTGCCCTTAGCCTAGCTATTGAATGAACTAGAACGCCGAATGCTATTGGTTCATGGAGTGGCTGGGGCATATGAACTTATCGGCGTAAGGCCTCAATAATTAGCCAATTAGATTAATGAATCTGGGGTTTTGAAATTTAACATTGATGAGATCACCTCAGGAGTGCTGCACCCGTAATGAATAAATGGGGTGGGGGCTACGTGCACGGAGGTGCCATTGTTGCATTCAAATCCAACAAATTGGGAGAGAAAAAAAAGTAGTGTGGATGACTGTGGATGGCTAGAAGACTATTCTTCAACAGCAGAGGAGAAGGTAGGACACTAGCGGAACTGGATACAGATATGAATCAAGGTAGCGAGCCTACGCGCACGGGGAGTAGGACATCGAGAGAGCCTGAGAAACGCCAGTCCCCATGTCGTTGAAGTAGGTCACCCAAAAAGGAAAAACAACAACGTGGTAACTCCCCTTTACCACGCTCGAGAGGAGAAACCAGTGTGACACCGCGCCCGTTAAGTTTTTTGATTTTTGTGGGGAACAAACCGAGGACGGAAGCGGGTTCGATTGTTCGTGATCCAAATATAGCAGTCGAGTTTTCCACCAAAAGTTCAGCAGTCCATGGTCGGCCGGGCTGATTATGAAGTCTTTTGTGAGGGTGTCCATGGACTAGTAAAGCGTTTGTATACCTCCTATGAAATCGGTATGCGTCTTCATGGCACTCGAAGAGAGATAGAGCAAAAGGATGCTCGTATTCAAAACTTGCAAGCCCGCATGGAGAAGGCTGAAAATGAGCTGAAGAAGGCAAACGCCACTGAGACTCGTTCGGCAAATGAAGTGAATCCGATTGTCGTAGAGCGAGGAGACCGCCGAGTATTGCATCATACGATTGCCGACCGAGAAATGGCGAGTATGTCCATGATAGAATCTGCGAAGGCTAGGTCCTATGAAAAATGCTTCTATGACAGCCGTAAAATTGGAATAAACAAGACGAAGGAAAAACTAGCCGGGAAAGTCTGTCGATGCGAAAATTGCGAATTTAAGCTTGGATGGATCAAGGCTCTCTAGGTCGCAAGAGTTGATCCGGCGTCACCCTTGTATCAGAGTTACACTTTTCCATTTGAGGCTCTCGAGGCCGAGAAGACTGACGATGAGGGCGGAGCCGAATAACTTTGATGTATATTGTTCCATTTTTATGTAAAGCATGTACTCTAATTTTGATCCATTTGAATAAAACATTTTATTCTAAATGACTATGTTATTTCGATCAATGCTTGTAGATTAATTTACATCTATTACTTTACGTCGATCGTGTTTGCGCTTGTCAATCATATCCATCAAAGGAGCTCTGAATTTGGAGGATTATTCGGCCCAAACATGTTATTCACGAAGGCCACTCCGAATTTAGAGGCTTTGGATGTTGGACAATTGTGATTTCCAAGTGTTGGCCAATCGTGTTATTTACGAAGGCCGCTCCAAATTCGGAGGCTTAATCGGCCCAAGCTTGATTTCCACGAAGGGCGCTCCAAATTTGGAGGCTTATTCAGCCCAAACGTGTTGCTCACGAAGGGCGCTCCGAATTCGGAGGCTTAATCGGCCAAAACATGATTTCCACAAAGGGTGCTCCAAATTCGGAGGCTTATTCGGCCCAAATGTGTTGCTCACAAAAAGACGCTTCGAATTCGGAGGCTTTTTGTGTGGGCCAATCGTGATTTCCACGAAGGGTGCTTCGAATTCGGAGGCTTTTGATGTTGGCCAATCGTGATTTCCACGAAGGGTGCTTTGAATTCGGAGGCTTTTGATGTTGACCAATCGTGATTTCCACGAAGGGCACTCCGAATTCGAAGTCTTATTCGGCCCAAACGTGTTGTTCACGAAGGGCACTCCGAATTCGAAGGCTTTTTGTGTAGGCCAATTGTGGTTTCCACGAAGGGCGCTCCGAATTCGGAGGCTTTTGATGTTGGCCAATCATGATTTCCACGAAGGGCGCTCCGAATTCGGAGCCCAAACGTGTTCCTCACGAAAGACGCTCCGAATTCGGAGGCTTTCTTTTTTACAGCCATAAAATATCGGGCAAGAGCGAAAACATTGTATTAAATACAGAAGATGTACACGGCATAAAATCAAAACATGCTGTTGTGCCATACAAGTTAATCTTAATGATAAAATTTGTGCAAGTATGTGGAATTCCATAGACGCGGTAAGCTTCGTCCATCAATGTCTTTGAGCCGATATGCCCTCATCCCAGTGATTGAGTCAATATTATAGGAGCCGTCCCAGTTAGGACCCAATTTTCCTTTAGCGGAATTCCTAGCAACGGGAAGCACTTTTTTGGGAACCAATTCTCCTAGTCTATAATGGCGTAGCTGAACACGTTGATTATACGATTTAGCGAGCTGCTGCTGGTACCGTGCCATGGAAGCAAGGGCACGGTCTCGGCGTTCTTCAATCAGAGTCAAGTCCAAGGCCAACATCATGTCATTTCGGCCCATGTCAAAAACCTTCGATTTCAAGGTTGCAAGGCCGATCTCCAGGGGGGTAATTGCCTGGGTTCTAAAGCACAGAACAAACGGCGTTTTCCCAGTGGATCGCCTTGGAGTAGTGTGATGAGCCCACAACATGCTAGGCAACTCTTCAACCTATCTGCCTTTAGCTTTCCCTAGACTTTTCTTGATGCCATCCAAAATAACCTTGTTGGTGGCCTCCGCTTGACCATTGCTTTGAGGGTAAGCCGGCGAGGAAAAGTAGAGCCGGATACCATAGGTGTTGTACAATTCTCGATACACGCCACAGTCGAACTGGGTTCCGTTGTCTAAAACAAGTGCTTGAGGTATGCCGAATCTCGTTATGATGTTTTTCCATACAAAACGCTTAATGTCAGAATCTCGAATATGTGTTAGCGCCTCTACTTTGACCCATTTTGTGAAATAATCCGTCGCAACAATTAAGAATCGTCGGTAGCCTGGGGCCTGTCGCAATGGTCCAATGATATCAAGCCCCTATTGAGCGAACGGCCAAGGACTAGTGATAGAGTTTAACTCCTCAGCAAGCAGATGACTCGAGGGGAAAAACTTCTGGCATTGCTTACATTTCTTGACATAACACTCAGCATCAGTTTGCATGGTCGGCCAATAATACCCCTACGTTACGGCTTGACGGGCCCGAGAACATCCACTCGAATGGGCGCCACAACTAGCTTCATGTATTTCAGACAAAAGTTCTTCAACTTTATCCAGGTGAACACATTCTAAATACGGCCCAGAGAGAGATTTTTTATAGAGCTTCCTCTTGTAGACACCCCATTGCACATTTGGAATTTTGATGCAAAGATGCTACCATTGGAAATCTTACTTTCGGGGCTTCAATTTGGACACAAGAATGACCTGAAAATGAGTCAATGTGAGGGAGATATGCTCATTTGAAGTTTGACCAGCAGAGTAGATTTTTGCTGTCGGCCAAAAAAGCAGCTGGCAGGCCAGTTAAGGTGGCCGACCGGCCACTTTTGTAAAAAATTCTTTTTTTTTTTGTAGATCTTTCTTCTCCAGCTGTTATACACTGCTCCAGATATTTCCAAACTCAGATATTTCGACCAAAGCTCCATTTTGCTATATATGGAGCCATATCACTCATTTTTGAAAAAAAATGAAGATTGAAGCAATTTTGGGAGCCTCTCTCTCTAGAAATTTCAGAGCTAAATTTCAGACTTTCTCTCTAGTTTGTTGTCTCTCTTGCCCTTGTGTGCATACAAGAGATACACTTGGAGATACACCTCTCCTTGGCCTAGGCATCCTTGATCAAACTTGATCACCATTGGGCTGAGATCCCTTGGAGCCTATTTGGAGCTCTCAAAGCTGGTTTAAGCTCAGAATTTTTGCCATTTTACTAATGTGCTTCAAGGGTAAGCATTTCTCCCTCTCAAGCATGTTTTTGTACACTTGCTTTATTCCCCTTTTTCCATTGTTTTGTACTATTTTGGGTCTGGTTTTGAACCATAAAAAACTCTGATTTTGAGGTTCTAAAATGGTGGTTTAAGCCTTGTTTTGCTAGGGGGTGTTTCCTCCCTTTTGCTTCTTGGCTTGTAAGACCTTTTGAGCAAACTTTCAAGCTTTTCAAACAACTTCTTTTTATCCTTAAAACCACTGAATTCTAGATGAATTTTAGTGGTAGAAAACTTGAGTTGAGGTCCCAAATAGGAGGGGGTGGTCCCCCATCCTCTTGCCTTGTTAGCATGTGTTGTTGGCCTATCAAATGAGAATGTATTTCTATCTTCTTGAGGCTTTGTTTGATCTTGTTTTTGTGATTTTTTGGACCTGCTATAACTCTGTTTTTGACTGGTTTGGTCACCTCTTGCATGCTTTATTCACTTGTAGTGTAATCCTACGTGCTAGCCTAACATGCTTTATGTCTTAGCCTATAATCCTAGCATGTATTGGCTCCACTCCAGCATGTTTTTGGCCATTATTTAACATGCTTTAACTCTAATTTTGGTTGGTGGGGTCACCTCTTGCTCGGTTTTTGCACTTGTAGTGCAATCTTGCATGCTAGCCTAGCTCACTTGATGTTTTGGCCTATTATTTTAGCATGTATTGGATCCACTCCAGCAGGTTTTTAGCCTTGTTTGACTTTTTTAATCTCTGTTTGGAATGATCTTGGCCCTTTGAGGCTTGCCTTGTATGGCCATAGTGTAAATGGCTTCACTAGTCTTGAGTTTTGAGGCCCTTAGCATGCTATATTTGTGATGTGTGCATGATATGGCATCATTTGGTAGGTAATTTCAGAGCTTATATCTTTGCCATACTTCCACTTAAATCACTCTTTCAATGCTTTTGAAAAGTTGAGCATTATGCCTTGTTTGTGAGCCAATACATGAGCTTATTTTTCTTGACATCTATGCTACAAGTCTAGCATGTTTTTGCCACTATTTTGACTTGCCTTAGATCTATTTTGAATGGTTAGGGTCATTTGTGCATTGCTTATTATGGTTGTAGTGTAAAGGCCTTTACTAGCTTTGAGTTTTGGGGCCTTTAACATGTTGTGTATGTGATGTTTGCATGGTATGGCACCATTTGGCATGTAATTTTAGTGTATATAATGTAGTCACACTCTCATACACTTCACTTCTTCATAGCTCTTGAGGGTTGTGTGTAATGCCTTGCTCATATGCCAACATGTGTGCATGTTCTTCTAGCATTTTGAGCTCCCATTTCAGCATGATTAGGCCTCTATTTTGGCATGTTTAACCACTGTCCGGGATTGGTTTGGTCATTTGTGCTATGTATTGCATGCCTCTAGTGTTATGCTCTTTGCTAGCTTCAATGCTTTTGACTTCGAGTATGCTTTGCATGCATCATTTTCATGCTTCGATGTCATTTAGCATCATTTGTCATGCCATTTCAGTGCTGAAATGTATACCATTGCATGCCATCTTTCATTTGTTGCATCACTTTCGAAAGTGGACTTAAGCCCTTTGTTGGTTTGAGCATGAAATTGACGCGTTCATGCCTAATGCATGATGCTTCTGTCATGCTCAAGAAGCTTGTGGCTTGGTCCGTCTTTCCAATTAGAGGACTTCTCACTTTTGGACTTAACCGGTTAAAGGACTTATCGGTAATCTAAAATGAGTAAAAAAAATGAACCAACTAAAACTTGTGCAAGATAAGCATGTGTATTGCATTGCATTGTGTTTGGATCGGACATTAATCCAAACACAAGAAATGTGGCATGTTTCATACTCATAGTGATGAAAAGTGTTATGTTTCTCGGTCGCCGACACCCTTGATCATGCATGATAGAGGTGTAAGCTCTTATGTGTTGTTTGTGCATTCACTAACATTGTGCAAGCTTGGCTCTTTGGCCATCGTGCATTGAGATGCGTGATTGGTGGCTTGAGAGCCGAGTACTACGCTCCTTTGAGCTCGAGAAATGATAAGGAGAGTAGTTGCACACACATTTCCTTGTATATACATTGTTGTGCCTTTATTGATCTATGTTGCAGGAAAGTGGAAATTTTGGAAAGGGAAGTGGCCGGTCGGCCACTTGCACTAGCCTACCGACCACTTGTAGTGGCCGGCTGGCCAGTTGAGGTAGCCTGCCAACCAGTTGAAGTGGCCAGCCGGCCACTTGCAGCAAATTTTCCAAAATGCTCCTGTTTTGGGGCACATGCAACCTGAAAGTGTATTTGATGCTCTGAGGCCACCGCGAGTGCAAATAGAGACAACTCATGGCAAGGAAATGCATTTCCGGGCAAAGCAAACTGAGCATGCATTTCTCCCTCGCCCTCGAGGCCTTTTTAACTGCTTTACTTAGTTAGTTAATTTGCCAGTTTTCTGTAATTAATTAGTTAAGGTGTTTATCTAATTCAATTCAACTTTGTAATATTCTAATTAGGTTAGATTAGCTAGTTATTCAATTTGGGTTGTAGTATTCTAAATTAGCTTAGCGTAGCTAGTTTTCAATACGGCTTGTAATTAATTAGCTAGCATAGTTAATTAGTTGATTTGTAGTAATAAGTAGCTTAGCTTAGCTCTTATTTGTTCGTACCCTCCTGTGAGAGGGCATAATGTTGAAATAAGGGTGCGTGCGTGTGTGCATGTCTTCCAACCCCATTTCTTTCTCCCTTTTACTTATCAGCTTTTGATGGTTAGTTTGGCGTACGTTTCAATTAGCATACTTATGGTTTGCATGCATGCATCATTCATTCGTATTGCATGCACCGGGCCCGGCGCATCATTCAAACTGCATCGTATTTCAACACCTATTTGAATATGTGTTCAACAGCATGTTATCCAATCGAATCATATGCCATGATTAGATAGCTGAGCCTATTTAGTTTCATTTTGTATGTGTTGCATTAGGCATCTTAACATAGTTAGGAGCATGCATTGTTTTCTAACTAGTTTTTTGTTTTGGCTCGGAGTACACTGTAAGTGTTTATACTTTAGTATACTGCATGAGATGTGTATGTTGCCATGTTTAGCATGCTTGCCATGAGGCTATTTGCTTAATTGCTAAAACTGCATGAATGCCTGTGGATGAAGGCTTCATTGCTTGAATTGGAACAATTCATCGATTATGAGTTTTAAGCCCACTTGGAGTGGCAAATCATCATGTTTTAAGCCCACCTTGTTTGGTGGCAAATCTACATTTCTAAGCCCACTTGAGGGTGGCAAACTCAAACCATTTTTGAAAAACAAACATGAGATGTTTTGTTCCAAATTGAGTGATTTACTCTATACTTGTATGCTGTGCGCATCACATAGCAACTTAGATTAATAATCAGATAAGAACACATGTGTTTATAAAAACAACATATCATGCTTAGTAGAGGTCGATTTTTTGATCGGGCGAGTGGGGGTGCTCATTTCATGACCTTCCCCCTCGTACCCAAGTTCTCAGGCCGAGGCAACTTTGGTGATGACAGACATGTGGCCTTAGGCACGAGTTAGGGTTTCCTAAATTTCCCAAAACAAAATATTTAGGTGGCGACTCTGAAATCTGGCAAAGCAGTCCATGTTTGGCGCTTTTTGATTAAAATCATATTTCCAAAATGATTTGCCTGGTTTGGACTCTTTGGTGATTTATCAGTCTTATATTCCATTTTGTGAGATTAGATTCAAAATCGTGACAAGAGTCCGAACTATAGTAGCTAAGAACCCAATTGGCGCCCTCTCCGAAAGGGGGGCGCGCGGAGAGAGTTCAGGGCAGTCTACAGGTTCTGGCAACTCTGCTGGGGATGTAAAGAACTTAACTCGCGCTCATGATATGCTGTTTTGCCTATACTTATGTGTTTCTTTGCATTGCATTTGCATTGGTGCGCTTAAGTCACAGTGTTTGCCATCTGCTATTTCTGAACGGTTTGCCGGAGGCTTGCTTGGAAAAGCATGCCATAAGGCTAACTGGTTACGGGCTCTACCACAATGGGAGCACAAACCTCGGTTGTCACCGAGGCACCCTTTTTGACCATTCGACCTAGTGCACATCGACAGCCGTAGAGACCATTCCAAGTTAAGACAGGTTGCTTACCCGATTGTAGGTTGTTTGAAACCGCTGCGTGTGTAGTGAAACCCTAGCTCCTGACAAAATAGGACAGGAAAACCCTACCCCACCATAGGGGTGTTTTGGCTCTCACTTGCTTGATACGTGCTTTTAGAGTGAAACTCTGCAGGTTGTATGTATCAGTTGCAAGTTTGATTATCGGCCTAAGGGTATTAGTTTGGTTCTGATTTTGCACAGAATTCAGTAGAGAGCACTGTCATTCAGCTATGCTCATATTTGTTCTGGTGAAATCAGGCTAAGATGCTATATGTTTTCTTCTTTTGCAAGGTAGACCTGAAACTTTAGCTTCAAAAGGCTCCAATATCCTCCTGGTACATTGGACTTGTGTTGATAGACCTTGTCAGAATAGAGATTCAGTTCAAAAGAGCAACCAGTGTTTCTTTCGCCAGTGGTAAGGCAAAGAAAGGCCCGTTAGGGTTCACCGGTTCAACTGATCTGACAGTCACCAGTCGCATCAACTTTGTTCAAACTCAGCAGCCCGTGATGGCACAGAGTTCGGAAGAAGTTGTGGCCATGATAGCGGCATTAAATCCGGGAACTACCATGCAGGATGAGACCAATGTTGGAATGCAATGCCCATCTGGGGCACCTACCACACATCCAGCCTCGGGACTCTAACCGAACTTTGACCCACTTCCGCCAGCTTAAGATTTGCAGGGTCCAGACCCCCGAGAAAGGTTGACTCAAGCTCAGTTTTTCAGATCCCTAGTGCAGCCTAATGAGAGGCTTTATCCCCTTAATGTTAATGAGCTCAATCCGACTGTAGTGAAAATTGCGAACCTTGAGAAGCAATTCAAAAAGGCACAGGGCCTTAACTTCATTCCCGACATTGAGGATGGATACACTAAAGCTGCCTTACGACTCCCAGACAGATTCAAAATACCAAACCTTGACCATTTTGACGGGTCTAGAGATCATATGGTACATATCCAGCTTTTCTTGGACGTCCTAAAACCAATGGGTCTGACTAAGCCGCAGAAACTCTCTCTATATGGAAGAACCCTGTCGAGTGTAGCAGCCACTTGGTACGCCAAGTTAGAGAGTACAGTGAAGCAGAACTAGGAAGTGTTGGTTGAGGCCTTTGTTGATCAGTACTCTTACAATACCAAAGTAGAAATGACCACCCAAGAGCCTGAAGCAACCCATCAGAATCCTACAGAGTCTTTTGTAGAATTTGTTGCAAGGTGGAGAGCAAAGGCAGCGCAGATGACAGATCGGCCTTTTGAGAGGGACCAAGTGCAAATAATGGTTCGTAACCTTGAGCCCGATATGTTGCAAAAGTTGATAGTCGTTCCACTATCCACTTTCAAAAGTTTGCATGAACTGGGGGTTCAGATCGAGAATGCGTTCAACACAGGGATTATTCTCAGAACAAGTGGACCAATAAGGAGGGTGATTTCAGGGAGTACCAATGCTGGTAGTAGTAGCACTATTCCCAAACCCACTGAAATCAATACAGTCGCCACAACCGACCCTTTTGTCAATGCCAACCCACAAACAGTCGGCCTAACCCGAGCTCAGGGCAGAACTTTTACTCCCTTCTATATGAGCCTAACCAATGCACTAAAAGTCTTAATGGAAAGAGGGTATCTCATACCCCTTGATCTTCAACCTTTGCCTGACCCACTCCCTGCCAGACATAACCCCACCAAATACTGCATGTATCATCAGCAACGCAGTCATGGCATGAACCGTTGCTACCGCCTTTGCCATGAGGTCCAGAATCTCATCGACAACCTGTAGACACCCCATTTTTGACCGACCTTAAGACTCAGACGTCACTGATTGAGCGCTTGGTGATGTTGCATAATGTGCTCGTTCAGAAGTTTCAGAGTTGCGGCCGTGAGCCCTACCTCCGGACTTCCGAACCCTCTTTTGTACCTTGCCTCGGTTTGCGAACCAGGCTCGATTTTCTCGATTTCTTTTCCTGAGCGAAGGGAGAGGTCCAGTAGACCATCTCTCAATGTCCGTAGGCTACATTTCGTGGTCGTAGGCCATTTTGCCCATTCCGGAGTCCGGTTTCCGGTTTTTCAGGATCGTTGGCCGTGTGCCTCGGTTCAGGACCGCCTAACCATCTCCGTTTGTTCTGATTTTTGGCATACTTCCTTTATACTCCCTTTTGAGGGACACTGGGGTCTGAGAAACCCACTTCGAGGTCGAATACCATTTTCGGTGTTTAACGGGCAGTTTCCGGGGCCCCGAACTGCGTGTTTTGGCCCCCGAACATTCGTTTTGCAACGGTTTTCGTTCATTTTTGGCAGGTACCTCTGTTTTATCACCAGGAAGGTCACTGAAGGATGGAAGGCCAGTAATTGTTGCAGCAACCAGCTATACATCCTCCGACGCCCTCCGATGCCCGTTTTTCACACTTCCGGGCTAATGTTGAACACCTTGGGGTCACATTCTTGAACTTTGAACCACATATTTGTGATGTACACACTTGGGAGGATCCTAAAAGTTGGTGGCCAGCCAGTAATTCCACCTGACCCTTTTGAACCCCTCCTTCCGGGCTAATGTTGAACACCTTGGGGTCACATTCTTGAACTTTGAACCACATATTTGTGATGTACACACTTGGGAGGACCCTAAAAGTTGGTGGCTGGCCAGTAATTCCATTTGACCCTTTTGAACCCCTCCTTCCGGGCTAATGTTGAACACCTTGGGCCCACTTTCTTGAACTTTGAACCACATATTTGTGATGTACACACATGGGAGGACACCATCATGTGGTGGCCGGCCACTAAACAAGCTTGACCCTTTTGACCCCTAGCCGGCCGGCTAGGGGGTGTTGCCGGCCGGCCACCTGCAACCAAAATAACTGGCCGGCCGTAATCCCCACACTGTTCACTTTACAGCTGTATAGCTTTATCCCCCAGAAAATATCAATATCCGGGGGATATTTTGTGGGGGAAAGTTGGCCTCCATTTCCCCCACCTTTACACCCCCTTTTTGGCCCTTATAACCAGCTGGTGGCATCATATATAGGGGTTGGAAAAATTGTTCTTCAAGCCTCAAGATCCATATCTCCCTCCATCCTTCTCATTTTCCTAAAAGAACCTTAAGTCCTACACCTTGTTTTCTTCATCACCACCAAGCTCTACCATCACCACTTGATTTCCAGCAACAAGGAGAGCTTCTCAAAGGCTAAAGGAGCTGCAAATTGGTCCAAGAAGCAACAAAAGACTTGTCTCCAAGGGTGAGTTACCATTTTCTCTTTTTTGAGCTTTTCTTTGCAATATTTCTTAGCCTCTCCTTCTTATACATTCAAGCTCCGGCCCTAACTGAAAGTGGCCCTCTTTTGAGCTCATTTTCACTTTTGATTAAGGGCTCAACCCTGTTTGAGCCCTCCATAATGCACTTGGTTCATTGATCCTCTTATATGTCATAATCTTGCATGCTATTTTTGGCCCATGATTAATCCGTTTTTGAGCATGATGTAATCTGTGAATGTGCTTATTTTGGGCCCTTCTTCAACATTGTTGAAGGGCCCCTCACCATTTGATGCCTCCATGTGTCACTTGTAGTTATATCCCTTATTTGGCCCCATTTTTGCATAAATTGGCAGCCCCCTTTGCTTCTGTTTTTGGCTTTTCCACAGAACTGAAAGTGGCCTTATTTTGGCCTATACTTCATGTTTCATTAACATTTTTTTTCTGTTTGGTGATTAGTTTGTATACTTCATGTTATAGCACCTTTTGAGCCTCAATCTTATGCCTTTTTTTTAGCATGTTTGTATATTGATTTGAGGTTTGACATATACTGTAAAAATTCATATTTTTAGTCCCTCTTAAATGTTGTAGAAGGAAATTTTTCAGTTTGGATTTTGCTTATATCACTTGCTTCATTACCCCTCTCTTGGCCCCTATTCTTGCATGCCATTTTTGCCCTACTTATGCTTGCTGTTCGGCCATGTTTATAACTGTGAAAGTGCCTTTTTCGGGACTGCCTAGCTTCTGTCTTTGCATTACATGTCCATATTGTGCATGTTTGGCATAGCTATAGGCCATTTCGGGTGCCTAAATTCACATTTCGGGACTATTTCATGCATTTGGTGTCATTTCGCCTCATTTCGGGACTGTTTTCCCCCATATTTTAGTGCTGAAATTCCATTAGAATGATTGCTTTCCATTTCATGTCATTGCATCGCATTCTGCCATCGCCTCGGTTTGCGTGCCCGTGTGCACGCATTTCGAGGCATTTCATTTTCATCCATCGGCATCCTATGTGAGTGTGGCTGAGGCTCACTCATGTTGGTGTAAGCCCATCTCATGTTTTCATGTCATTGCATCGCATTCTGTCATTGCCTCGGTTTGCGTGCCCGTGTGCACGCATTTCGAGGCATTTCGTTTTCACCCATCGGCATCCTATGTGAGTGTGGCTGAGGCTCACTCATGTTGGTGTAAGCCCATCTCATGTTTTCATGTCATTGCATCGCATTCTGTCATTGCCTCGGTTTGCGTGCCCGTGTGCACGCATTTCGAGGCACTTCGTTTTCACCCATCGGCATCCTATGTGAGTGTGGCTGAGGCTCACTCATGTTGGTGTAAGCCCATATCATGTTTTCATGTCATTGCATCGCATTCTGTCATTGCCTCGATTTGCGTGCCCGTGTACACGCATTTCGAGGCACTTCGTTTTCATCCACCGGCATCCTATGTGAGTGTGGCTGAGGCTCACTCATGTTGGTGTAAGCCCATATCATGTTTTCATGTCATTGTATCGCATTCTGTCATTGCCTCGGTTTGCGTGCCCGTGTGCACACATTTCGAGGCACTTCGTTTTCACCCATCGGCATCCTATGTGAGTGTGGCTGAGGCTCACTCATGTTGGTGTAAGCCCATATCATGTTTTCATGTCATTGCATCGCATTCTGTCATTGCCTCGATTTGCGTGCCCCGTGTGCACGCATTTTGAGGCACTTCGTTTTCATCCATCGGCATCCTATGTGAGTGTAGCTGAGGCTCACTCATGTTGGTGTAAGCCCATATCATGTTTTCATGTCATTGCATCGCATTCTGTCATTGCCTCGGTTTGCGGGCCCGTGTGTACGCATTTCGAGGCACTTCGTTTTCACCCATCGGCATCCTATGTGAGTGTGGCTGAGGCTCACTCATGTTGGTGTAAGCCCATATCATGTTTTCATGTCATTGCATCGCATTCTGTCATTGCCTCGGTTTGCGTGCCCGTATGCACGCATTTCGAGGCACTTCGTTTTCATCCGCCGGCATCCTATGTGAGTGTGGCCGAGGCTCACTCATGTTGGTATAAGCCCATATCATGTTTTCATGTCATTGCATCGCATTCTGTCATTGCCTCGATTTGCGTGCCCGTGTACACGCATTTCGAGGCACTTCGTTTTCATCCACCGGCATCCTATGTGAGTGTGGCTGAGGCTCACTCATGTTGGTGTAAGCCCATATCATGTTTTCATGTCATTGTATCGCATTCTGTCATTGCCTCGGTTTGCGTGCCCGTGTGCACACATTTCGAGGCACTTCGTTTTCACCCATCGGCATCCTATGTGAGTGTGGCTGAGGCTCACTCATGTTGGTGTAAGCCCATATCATGTTTTCATGTCATTGCATCGCATTCTGTCATTGCCTCGATTTGCGTGCCCCGTGTGCACGCATTTTGAGGCACTTCGTTTTCATCCATCGGCATCCTATGTGAGTGTAGCTGAGGCTCACTCATGTTGGTGTAAGCCCATATCATGTTTTCATGTCATTGCATCGCATTCTGTCATTGCCTCGGTTTGCGTGCCCGTGTGTACGCATTTCGAGGCACTTCGTTTTCACCCATCGGCATCCTATGTGAGTGTGGCTGAGGCTCACTCATGTTGGTGTAAGCCCATATCATGTTTTCATGTCATTGCATCGCATTCTGTCATTGCCTCGGTTTGCGTGCCCGTATGCACGCATTTCGAGGCACTTCGTTTTCATCCGCCGGCATCCTATGTGAGTGTGGCCGAGGCTCACTCATGTTGGTATAAGCCCATATCATGTTTTCATGTCATTGCATCGCATTCTGTCATTGCCTCAGTTTGCGTGCCCGTGTGCACGCATTTCGAGGCACTTCGTTTTTATCCACCGGCCTCTCATATGAGTGTGGCTGAGGCTCTCTCATGTTAGTATAAGTCCATATTACCATTTCCATGTCATTTACATTGCATGCCATTTCCTCGGTTTGCGTGCCCGTGTGCACGCATTTCGAGGCATCTTATTTTCACAGCATAGTGCATACTAGGTTGTATCTTAGATCGCATTCTGTCATTTTCTCAGTTTGCGTGCCCGTGTGCACGCATTTCGAGGCATCTCATTATCACAGCATAGTGCATACTAGGTTGTATCTTAGATCGCATTCTGTCATTTTCTCGGTTTGTGTGCCCGTGTGCACGCATTTCGAGGCATCTCATTTTCACAGCATAGTGTATACTAGGTTGCATCTTAGATCGCATTCTGTCATTTTCTCGGTTTGCGTGCCCGTATGCACGCACTTCGAGGCATCTCATTTTCATAGCATTGTGTATGTTAGGATTATATCTTAGTTGCATTTCATGCATATCATGCATATCGCATCGTGTTCGGAATAGGAGTTAGCCCGGGCACGGGAAACGAGGTGTATTTCGTACTCCGAGTGACGGAATGTATCTCAATTCCCCAGTCACCGACACTCCGGATTATCCATGATGGAGCTAGGTTTTATTGTGTTTTTATGTGCATTCATCCCATATTAAATTGTGCATTTCGACTCCTCGGCCATCATGCCTCGGTATGCGTGATTGGTGGCACGAGGATCGAGGCATGCATATATTTGTGAAAATACATTGCTATGCCCCTTTCCTGCTCTCTGTTGCAGCAAAATGAAGAATCAGCAACTTTTCTGGAGCTTGGCACGCATTTCAAGAACAAGTGTAAACAGAGGCTAATTGGGACATCCCGGTGGATTTCCGCGCAAGGCAGCCTAAATGTACATCATCCATCAGAAGCAAGGCAGTCCCTGGCTTGCACGCCAGTTTTATTTATTTTCTTAGTTAATTTGTTAATTAAGTAGGAATTTGTATATTATTCGGACTGTAATATTTGGACTGTAATATTCTTTTATTCGGGACTGTATTATTTATTCGGACCCTCTGCGTGAGGGCACAACTGTAATAAGTGTGCGTGAGTGTGATGTATGTCTTCCAACCCCACGTCTTTCTCCCTTTTGTTTATCCGCTTATGATGGTTAGATTAGGGCATATTTCAATTAGCATACAGTATGATAGCATGTTTGCATCATTCATCTGTTTTGCATGTACCGGGCTCGGCGCATCATACTAACTGCATTGTACTTTCAATTTCAAATTGAATACAAGTTAGCTGTAGCATTCCATATGCCATGTTTAGAGTAGTCGAGCCTGCTATAGTTTGCATTTTTGCATGTGTTGCATTAGGTACTTCTGTATAATTAGGATCATGCATGATTTCTAATACAGTTTCTGTTTTGGCTTGGAGTACTCGGTAAGTTTTATGCTTTAGCATCCTTGCATGCGTGTGAGTGACTCCCATGAATAGCATGCTTACCATGAGGCTAATTGCTTATGTGATATAACTGCCTGAATGCCTGTGGGTGAAGGTTGGGTTACTTAAATTGGAATAAATCATCAAATGTTTCAAGCCTACCTGCGGGTAGCAAACCATTTTCAAAAAGCGAACATGAAATGTTTTGTTCCAATTCAGGCGATCCAGTCTATACTTATATGTTGTGTGCATCACATAGTAACCTAGGCTAATAATCGAATTAAGGACACACAAAGTTTTCAAAAATTGATATCATGGTTAGTAGAGGCCGGTCTATGACCGGGCGAGCGGGGGTGCTCACGAAGTGACCTTCCCCAATCGTACCCAAGTTCCCGAGCCGAGCCAACTTTGGTGATGACGGACACGTGGCCTTTTGGCACCGAGTCAGGGTTTCCTAAATTTCCCAAAATAAAATATTTAGGTGGCGACTCTGTATCTGGCAAAGCAGTCCATGTTTGGCACTTCTTTCAAAAAATCTGTTTTCTCAAAAACGATTTGCCGGATTTGGACTCTTTGGTTCAGACTTAGAACCGTGACTACAAAGTCGAGTCCGAGCTGTAGCGAGGTCTCCCGCGGGCTTGTTACACAACCAGACGATAGCTCCACCTCAAGACCCCAATGACTGAATATCTCCTGCCCACCTCAACCTCATCCATATACTACCATTGACCTACAACCCCAGCATATACATCACCTCAGCTCATTTACCCAAGCCTGAGGTATTCATTCTAGAGAGCTTGGTCATGTGTATGATGGATGCACTCGAGCCCCAATCATCTCAAACCTGTGAACCCACTACTTCTAAGCTGATGAGGATGATTGAAGATCTTCAGAGAACTGTGGTAGATCTGGCCTCTGGGATATTGGCTCCATCATCGACCACATCACATGCCAGAAATTTCATGCCAAAAGGTTCCCCAATCTTGGGACGGGTTACATTAGAAGAATGCCAATCCCTTGGCAAAGTGGAGGCAGGTGGTAAGAACAAGGCCGGGGCAGGCATCGGTCCCGATGAACACCTTCTGTGGGCTGTTGAGGCTTTGAAAGCCGAAGGAGTGAAAAAACAGCAGGTGCTCGTAGTTGTTGCAAAAACTGTGGATGACACTTTTGCCACTCAAGTTGGGGGCAGTTTGAATCAAGGGGCAAGCCAGGACAAGGGATGTAGTACCAGAAACACCCCTTTCAGCTCCAATCCAACACTCGGAAGAGATCGGCAAACCTAGTCAACACCTGCCGACCCTTTTGCCGATACATCCAACACAACCAGCTGACAACCTGCCAAATACCCACCTCGGGGCCAAAGGGTGTTCACCCCACTATACATGTCTCTACTAGCAGCCCTGAATGTCTTGACCAGAAAGGGGCATTTGAAGCCCCTGGAGTCGTGGCCATTACCAAATAGCCTCCTGTAGATGCGCCCGTGGGCCTCGCTACAGTTCATACTCAATTTGATGTCATGGTTCTTAATCTGAACGAAAGAGTCCAAATCTGGCAAATCGTTTTGAGAAATAGATTTTTAGAAAAGAAGTGCCAAACATGGACTGCTTTGCCAGATACAGAGTCGCCACCTATATATATTTTTTTTTTTGGGAATTTAGGAAACCCTGACTCGGTGCCAAAGGCCACGTGTCCGTCATCACCAAAGTTGCCTCGGCTCGGGAACTTGGTACGATTGGGGAAGGTCAGCTATGAGCACCCCCTCTCGCCCGATCCGAAGATCGGCCTCTACTAACCATGATATCCGTTTTTGAAAACGTTATGTGTTCTTATTCAATTATTTAGCCTAGAATTACTATGTTATGCGCGCAGCAAACAAGTATAGACCAAATCGCCTAAATTGGAACAAAACATTGCATGTTCATTTTGAAGATGGTTTGCTACTCGTAAGTAGGCTAAAATGCAAGTTTTGCCACCCTCGAATGGGCTTTTAGAAAAGATGGTTTTGCCAATATCTAGTGGGCTTAAAACTCACAGTTTTAATGCATTATCCCAATTTAGGTAATTGAACCTCCATCCACAAGCACTCAAGCAGTTATATCACATAAGCAGCTAGCCTCATGATAATCATGCAATTATGGCAACACTCACACGCATGCGGTATGCTAAAGCAAAAGGACTTACAGAGTACTCCAAGCCAAAACAGAAACTAGTTAGTAATCATATGCATAATCCTAGTTCATGTTAAGATGACTAATGTAACACATGCAGAATGTCACTAGAGTAGGCTCGGCTAGTCTATAAATGACATGTGAAAATGCACAAGTAGCATGTATTCAAGTTAGATTTGAGATAATTATGCAATTAGTATGATGCACCGAGCCTGGTGCTTGCAATACTGATGAATGATGCACGCATGCATAGCATAAGGTATGTTAAAGTAAACATGTCCTAATACTAACCATCAAAAGCAGGTAAGTAAAAGGGAGAAAGAAGTGGTGGTTGGAAGACATGCACGTACGCACCCACACTTATTACACATTCACCCCCGCTCGGAGGGATCAAAAGAATAATACAAATTAATTAACCTACAAGCTAATTAATTATTACAGACCAATTAATTAATTAACAAATTAACTAATCTAATGAAAGCAGTAAACGGCCTCAGGAAGAGGGCACAATGCAATGTGGGCTCGGCTCCGCTTGGAAAGTCACTGCCACGCACAAGTTTGCCTCTGCTTTGACTGTTCTGCTTCTCGGAAAATTGCACAACTTCCAAGGTTGCTTCTCTGAGTGTTGTGGGATACTACCGGCTGAGTGAGATCATCACCGGCCATTTAGAATGGTCATCGGCTAAACATTGTGCTCTCGGCCAAACCTGTTTTGCCGGTCGGCACAAAACACTGCCGGCCGGCCAATTCTTCCTGCTGAAACCTGTTTGACAGCAGCAGAGGGCAGACAAGGCATGGCAATGTATTTCAAGCAAATGTATGCACCACCACATCCCTTATCATGTTTGTGACTCAAAGGGGTATGGTGCTCGATTCTCGGACCACCAATCGCGCATTTCAATGCGTGATGGCCCAAAGTGTCAAAGTGTGCATTTTAATGTCAAATGTAATGCATACAAACACATAAGGAACCCAACCTCAATCATGGTGATTCAAGAGGCAAGGCATGCATGCCAAATGCAACCTAAACATGTGAGCTAAATATGCAATATGAGCATGCTAGCAAGTAATGTACATTAGGCACACAACCTAAGCAAACAAGCATGTAAGGCATGAAGCAATGTAACAACGTTTGAGCAACATGCAAAAGGTGGACTCAGACTAATTTGGGCAGCTCTCAAATAAGCCCGAAACAGTGGTCAAATGCTATGGAAATGAGGGCGAATGTTCATACAAACATGCATGCACACATGATCCAACACTTAAGCACAAAGTAGCAACTTTTAAACACATTTAAAAGAGACTATTATGGACAAATGGCAAGCACATTAAACTCTGAAAAATACATGAGGGATGATTCCAAGTCAACCTATCAATGCAAGCAAGGCATGCAATTATGTTCAAAACTCAAGGCAAGCCAAGGGGCTTAAACCATGGCTATATGAAGCAAGTCCCAAAGGGCCGAGGGGACTCAAAACAGTCCCAATGTAGGTTGAGACAAGGCCCAAAACACACTTAGATGGCATCTAAATGGCCTACACAAGGAAGCATACACAAAGGTCGAAACATTGGGCATGAAACACCAACCTTTTAAAGCATTAAAGAGGCATCAAATGCAAGCATACAAGCATAGAGAAAGGACTGAAATATCATAGCTAATGGTGCCAAACCATTGAAATGATGCAAATAGAGCATGGTAGAGGAGCCAACACTCAAAGCATACAAGCTAGATTGCATGGTAGCTATACAAAGCAAGTCATGGATGACCCAAACAACCAAAATCAGACCTAAATCATGCCAAAATATGCATAAAAGCTTCACAAAGCTAAGCCAAAATCATGCTAGAAACAAGTCTCAAAGCACAAAGCATGTTAAGGCAATTTCATGGCATTACAAGACAAGTATGCTAAGCATGCACGGTGTGTCTAAACCAACTTGAAACAGTGCTATATCATGGCAAAATAAGCACAAATACTACTTAAGACATGGCCAACATGAGTTCAAAAATGGTGCTCACACATGAGGCTTAAAATGACAAGTTTTGAAGACAACAAGGAGAGGGGATGGCCCTCTCCTTCTTAGGACCTTAAGGTCGTCCCGAAACTCACCAAAAATAGCACAAAATGGGACCAAACAAGGCCTAAGAGGTGGTAAACGATCCCAAACACAAAAGTGGTCTTAATGAAGTATCTTAAACACAAAAAAACAGAACTTTTTTATGTTATACATAAAGCCCAAATCCGAAAGCTAGACAGGCTAAAAGGGTGTGCAAAAACAGGGAATAAAGAGGGTAAGAAGTTACCTTTGAAGACCAGCAAGAACTAGCAGCCTTTAGGTCTCAAAAACCAGTCCTCAACCTCTGAAAAGAAGCTCCAAGAACCTCCAAGTGATGATGGAAGTGTGTGGCTATGAAGTGGTGTGCAATAGGCCAAGAACAAGGCCCTTTTGGACCCTCTAACCCACCCAAATGTAGAGAGAGAGGGAGATATAGAGAGGGAGTGATATATATGTGATATATATCAGATTTTTCTAACCCCTAAAATGGAAGGAGAGGCTCTCCTTATATAGAGAAACCAATGGGGTAAAGCTTCTCTTAGAAGCTTTGACCAAAAAGGCCAAGCTTCTCTTAGAAGCTTGGAGAAAAAGGGCCAAGCTTCTTGGAGAAGCTAGGCAAAGGGGTCAAGAGGTTCAAGCTTCTTGGAGAAGCTAAAAACAAGGGTTCAAGCTTCTTGGAGAAGCTAAAAAAAAAGGGCAAGCTTCTTGGAGAAGCTAAAAAAGGGTCAAAAGGTTCAAGCTTCTTGGAGAAGCTAAAAAGGTTCAAGCTTCCTCAAGAAGCTAAAAAAAATGTTCAAAAGGGTTAAGCTTCTTGGAGAAGCTAAAAAGGTTCAAGCTTTCTCAAGAAGCTAAAAAAAAGGTTCAAAAGGGTCAAGCTTCTTGGAGAAGCTAAAAAGGTTCAAGCTTCCTGAAGAAGCTAAAAAAGGTTCAAAAGGGTCAAGCTTCTTGGAGAAGCTAAAAAAAGGGTCAAGCTTCTTGGAGAAGCTAAAAAGGCTCAAGCTCCCTCAAGAAAAGGTCTCGGCCAGGAAAAGTGGCCGATTGATCAGAAACAGTGTCCGGCCGACCAAACACAGTGCCGACCGACTATCAATAGTGCCGACCGGCCATCACCAATGGCCGGTGGCAAGGAAACAAGGCCGGTGGCCTCAAGCCATGGCCGGTGAGGTGTGGGGATGGCCTACAGGCTACTTCCCACCCTCAGAAGCAAAACAACAAGTGTTTGGTGCAAAACCAGACACAAAACAGTCGAGTCGAGAGATCCTGAGGCAGGGCGAGTAGCCGAGACCTCCGGGAACTCAAGACGAACACGAACAAGGATGATCACCGAGTGTTCAAACGATGACGTCCAAGTCTTGAGGTCGGTCAAAAATGGGGTGTCTATAGTTGCCCCTCTTTGACAGAACTCGAGAGTCATAAAAATGACGGGAGTGAGTGTCAAAGCCCAGAGACGACCCATTTTTGACAAGGCCGAAGACTTAGACAAAAGCATACAAGCTACAAATAAAGGTATGCGCCCAAGGGCAGGGGCAAAATGCAAGAAAATGCACAAAGCCGAGCATAAGATATGATCATGTAAGAAACATAGGGACGTATCCCGGTGTTTCAGAAATGTATAAGCATTGGAACGTATTCCAAATGCTCTTCACCAAAGGGGGAGAAACATAGGGACATATCCCGGTGTCTCAAAACGAATGAGAAACATAGGGACATATCCCGGTGTTTCGGAAAAAGAAGGAGAAGCATAGGGATGTATCCCGGTGTTTCGGAAAAAGAGAAGAAACATAGGGACGTATCCCGGTGTTTCGGAAGGAAGGGAGAAGAAACATAGGGACGTATCCCAATATTTCGAAAAGAAGAGAGAAACGTAGGGACGTATCCCGGTGTTTCGGAAAAAGAGAAACATAGGGACGTATCCCGGTGTTTCGGAAAAAGAGAAAGAAACATAGGGACGTATCCCGGAGTTTCAGAAGGAGAGAGAAACATAGGGACGTATCCCGGTGTTTCGAAATGGTATGAGCATTGGAACGTATTCCGAACGCTTTTAACCGAAGAGGGAGAAACAAAGGGACGTATCCCAAAGGTTAGGGATGTATCCCAAGGGTTAGGGACGTATCCCAAGGGTTAGGGACGTATCCCAAGGATTAGGGACGTATCCCAAAGATTAGGGACGCATCCCAAGGATTCGGGACGTATCCCAAAGATTAGGGACGTATCACAAGGATTAGGGACGTATCCTAAGGGTTAGGGATGTATCCCAAGGATTAGGGACGTATCCCAAGGGTTAGGGATGTATCCCAAAGATTAGGGACGTATCCCAAGGATTAGGGACGTATCCCAAGGGTTAGGGACGTATCCCAAAGATTAGGGACGTATCCCAAGGATTAGGGACGTATCCCAGTGTTACGAACAAGGAGGAGAAACATAGGGACATATCACGGTGTTTCGACAAAGGAGAAGAAACAGAGGGACGTATCCCGGTGTTTCGGAGAGCAGGAGAAACATAGGGACATATCCCGTTGTTTCAGAATGGAAAGAGAAACATAGGGACGTATCCCAGTGTTTCGGAGAGAAGGAAGAAACATAGGGACGTATCCCGTTGTTTCGGAATGGAAGAAGAAACATAGGGACGCATCCCGGTGCTTCGGAAAGGTAGGAGAAACATAGGGACGTATCCCGGTGTTTCGGAAAAGAAGGAGAAAGTTAAACGTAGGGACATATCCCGATGTTTCGAAAGAAGGGAGAAACATAGGGACGTATCCCGTCGTTTCAGAAAGGTAGGAGAAACAAAAGGACGTATCCCAGTGTTTCCAAACAAAGGAGCGCGTAAAACAATGCAATGCAGGTGCACAAGACAGTGCGATAAAATGCATTTTCTATGCAAGTATGGGGGCATTTTGTATGCAACGTTGAAAGCATATTCTATGCAGAAACATAACGATGCGCGGCACGCATACAACCGAAGTGTATATGAAAGTTCACATTCTATGCAATGGAAGGGCATCAAACATGTACTCTGGTGCCTCCGATTTACCTTTCGGAGGACTTGGCAACGCAACTCTGCTCGAAAAAGGGACACCGTGTTTACATTGGCGAGAGATAACATCTGCTGCTGCTTTAATTGCCATTCTGACTTGAAGCAGGCTTAAGCTTGGAGTAGAGGCACACTCATTCTTCGAAGCACTGACAAGGCCGGAAGAGGTACATCCGGAGTACAATCACGGAATTTGCTGAAGGTGAAACACACTCAGATGCTTCGATTTTTCCTCTTTTCTTTTGCTTTGTAGTCTGGAACCCATATTGCTTCAAATAGGTCCTTGTTTTACTGTTCTTGCATGACCTGGGTTGAACCCTGCGGTTTTAAGAAAGAACAAATTCTTGTTTTGCACAAATGTGGAGAATGGCACAGCACTCCGAGCACAAAACGATTTGATTGAAATTGAGAAATGAGTTCTCGATCGGGTATTAAGCCTAAGACTGAGCACAGTGCACTACGACTCAACAATGGAAAACAAAAGGTAAACACCCAAAACATATCAAGTCATGCTCGGGACGAGTCAAAGCAAGAATCGAGACAAAAAAAACAAAAGACACGACACACAGACGTGCATAGGGAGCCTGTTTCTTCGGGTATTGTTTCCCACCCTTTCTGATTTGTGATTCTCACATCACTCAGCCCTCAAGCTTTGTTTTTCTGAAAAATCCCTTTTCCTCACTTTTTCTCTCAGCGCATATCTCCCTATTCTTTAATCTCTCATTTTTCATCCCTCCCCAGGGTGGTTGATGAATAAACAGGAAGTTGCGAGTTCTTGCCCCTAGCATTCTGCTAGATTCTCTTCTTCTGCACACAACAGTGAACTTTCTCCCACAGAAGGGTTGCGCTACAGCTGGACGTGTAGCAAATCTGCAGCTGGTATTGGTTGATGATGCTCTGCTGGGGAGTTTGGACGTGATTAGATTTGCCCAGAGAAGGGAATGAGATATCTTGTCCCATTCCGGTTCGTGCTTCGCACTTGGCTTGATACCTCGTTGCTTGGAGGATTGCGGTCAGCTTCAGTGGTGCCCTTTTTTGGCAGGTAGAATGCCCTTTCTGGTAGGTAGAGTATCCTTTCTGGCAGATGCATTGACAACGGGGGAAAGACAGGAAGCCTGACTCAACTGTGCCCCTAGTTCATTAATTTGACCATTTTTTGTTTTTGCTTTCTACTAAAACAATTTTGACCAATATGAGAGTTAGATTAACATACTTGTTCGATTTTTGATTTGAAAATCATGCAAGTTAGGTTATGAGCACTGAAAATTTTCCATTTTTGGGTCCAAGAAATGGTCCAGTTTTGGAAAAGATGGAATAATTTTCGAGGGATCAGTCAACCTCAGTAAAAATTCTCAAAAATTGTTTTTGCAAACGGCCACTGTTCAACGTGGACAGAACCTACTCTTGAGATGCACGACCTCGGATCGGAGGCAATGGAAAATTGCCCCTTGCTTGAAAAGGGGGGGTAGCAATGGAAAGTTGCCCCTAGTTTGAATGGCGGCTCACGGCGACTCGTGGAAACGGAAAGTTGCCCCTTGTTTGGGTGATGCCGCAGCAGTCCGCAAACAGTCTTCCTTGGCGGTGGTCGAGCCCACCTTGGAAGGAGTTGGCGACTGGACTTTGGGATGAAATCGAAACCATTGTATGGACTGAGACGCTATGAAAGCGTTGGGGGCTGGACTTCATGATGAAGTTGCCTACGTATCCCAAACATGGGAATCAAGCCTTACGTAGTTCCGGTAAGGTACACTCGGGTATTAACCTCTCCTTTTTATGCTCTAACTTTTGCCAAGGCGCCCGTTGCGGGTTTTCGACCTTGCGAGCTTTGTTCTTCTTTTTTTTTCAATTTTTGTATCTTTTCATTCTTTTTCATTCTATCTTTTTTTTTGCATTTTTTTTCTCTTTTTTTTTCTTTTTTCTTTTCTTTTGCATTTTTCTCTCGCTCTAACTTTTGCCTGGGTCACCCTTCCGGGATTTCGGCCCAGCGAGCCTCTCAAAGGGTAAAAGTGTAACAAGTCCATGCCAAATGGTTTTAGGGTTTTGCAGCCATCCGTATCCAGGAGAGTGGCCGTTGCATTGATTTACTGAAGGATCCATCCTCGGCTCTTTGAGCATATAGGACATGTTTGCCCCTAGTTCGAGGGGTGCTTTTGTTCTAGCTTCGCAAGCCTCTTCTGATGACATCTGATCTTCTTGATCTAACTTTCTTGCCTCTTGTTCGAGGGCTGCTTTGAATCTGGCCACACATGCCTCACATGGCAGTTGACCGTTGAACGTTTTGAATGGGTTCAAGGTTCGAAAACAAATGGATTGAATCTTGAGGCTGAGAGTGATCCTAGGCTGCACAATCTCAAGAGCGATTCCACACAAGTCTTCACAGGACCGCGCAAAACAGTTTTTGAAATCTTTTAAGAAAGCGACAAATCGCTCGTGCTGAAGACAATGTAGGACCAATCTGGATCAAGCCAGGATCCTTCTCAGTACTCACGTTAACAAACATGATTTCATTCATTAAGGGCTTAGCATGCCTCTCTTTCTCTTAATTGATCAAATTTTGCAAAACCCGAGGAATTCCTTCCTCTTCGTTTTTATCACAATGTTTCGAAAAACTTAGGTCATTACAATAACTTCAAAGGCACAGAAAAGGCAGGCGAGGAGCACTGTCATTCCATTCAAACTTCTGGCGCAACTGGCACACGGCAGAAGCAAACACAAGAGTGTGAAAATCACTGCTGTTCCATTCAAATCTGTTGGCATAACTCACTCCAAGACAGAAACAGACTCAAAAGAAAGCAAAAAGACAAACACAAAACAAGATGGTGATGTCCGAGGTAACACCCCCGGAATCACCCGACTCTTAACAAAACAGGATTGACTCGATACAACAAGACAGGCCCGACTGACTCAATACAACGAGGCAGACTCAATAGGACTGACTCGATATGAAAAGACTGACTCAAAACAAAGAGACAGACTCAAAACAACAGAACTGACTCAATACCCAAGCCAGAACGTACAAAACTAACATTCGCAACTGCTCAAAACAGTTTGTGCCAAACGCCACATCTTGGAATAAATTGAATGCCGCCCGCAGGTGGTTCAACCCCTGATCACAAAGTCACATTATCCCCCACAAGTTCACTGATCAAGTGCCGATAGACTTTGCAGGACCCGGTGCGGGGATGACCCTGTTGTCAATCAAATTTTGTATCTCGTGGCGGAGACGGACGCAACTGTCAGTGTCATGACCGGTTTGTTGATAAAAAGCACAGTACTTAGTCAGGTCATGCTTTGGAGGGAGAGGATCGGGTAGAGGCCGTTGTTCCAACGGTTTCAGATGTCCTTTCTTGAGTAGGACCCCCAGGGCTTTAGACAAAGGCATAAAAAGTGGGGTGAAAACCCTCTTGCCTCAGGGTAGATAGTCCGAGGTTCGGGGGTTTGGATTGGATGCACCAACAAAAGGGGTGGCTGTTCTTGGTGTGGTGGTGGCGACCATGCCCACTTCAGAAGATCTTGCAGCTGCGTCACCACTGGTGGTCGCATTCGAATTGCGGGTAAACGCCCTCCTAGGCTGCTCCTTCTCCTGATCAATAAGGCCTTGCTTCATAGCATCCTCGATCTGTACCCCCATCTCATGCAGATCCGAAAATGTAGGGAAGGGGAGCACGATCATTTTCTGCATTAGTTTGGGTTGGAGGTTGCGCACAACCATCCTTATCTGGTCTTTGTCGGAAGGCCTTGTAGCCATCTTTGAGGCCTTTGCTCTCCACATCGCCACAAACTCTGAAAAACCCTCCTTTGGCTCTTGGCGGGTGACTTCAAGATCACGAGTTGTGACCTCAATCTGTGTGTTGTAGGAGTATTGATCACTGAAGGTCTCAGCCATCTCTTCCCAATTCTGTTTCACAGAGTTCTCCAATTTCGCATACCAGATTGCGGCTATCCCAGACAGGGTCCGGCCAAACAATGATAGCTTCTGTAATCTGGTGAGGCCCATCGGCCTTAGAATGTCTGAAAACAGCCGCAAGTGCACCATGGGATCCCCGGACCCATCGAAACGGTCAATATGTGGCATCTTGAATCTGTCTGGCAGCATCACAACTACATCGGTATACCCATCCTCAATGTCCGGGATGGACTTGACGCCTTGAGATTTCTTGAACAGCTTTTCAAGCTTGCTCACCTTCAATGCTGTGGGGTCCACCTCGACATCAAAGGGGAGGTCTGGTAGGTTGGTAGGTGTTTTAGATAGCTGGGGTAGAACTGGGGGCGGAGCTGGCCCTGTCGGAATGTCCGTATCTTCCTGGACATTAGCTGTCTCCCCGAGTGTTGGAACTCTTGGTGGGGGAGGAGCCTGGTGCGAAGTAGATACTCCAGTTTGCTGCTCCAATCTGGCAATTGTCTCTGCCTGTTGGGCTATGACCACAGCCTGTTGCTTGGCGAATTCTGCTTGACGGACAGTGTCTTGCTGCATGGCTTTCATACTATCCTGGAGTTGGCGCACCATCTCTTCCAGACTCGACATACTGTTCTAATCTAACTGAGCAACCGGTATATCTGTGTCGGCAATAGGCTCGAAAATCTCAGCCCGACTGCTCAAAGATCACTGATCTGGTAGCTGTTGTACTGGTGGTCTGTGCCTGACTAGCCTTCTCTGGCCCTGATTACCCTTGAACTGAGTCTCTGACCTGACAAAGTCTATCAGTACAAGTCCAATGAACCTCGGGGGATATTGGAGCCTTCTGAAGCTATGGTTCCAGGACTACCTAGCAAAAGAGAAAACAGGCAGCATCTCAGCCCAATTTCATCAGAACAGGCATAGGCATAACTGAATAACTGTATTCTACTACTGATCACTGTTCCCAAAAATCGCTGCCCCAAATCTGAATCTGATACCCGCAGATATAACTGATTCTCAAAACACTGATGCCCACAGGCCTGATACCCAGACTTGCAAACTGATATATGCATTCCTGTAGAGGCCAACTCCAAAAAGCACATAACAAGCAAATGAGAGCCAAAACACCCCTATGTTGGGGTAGGGTTTCCCTATCCAATTTTGTCAGGAGCTAGGATTTCACTACGCACACAGCGGTTTCAAACAACCTAATATCGGGTAAGCAACCTGTCCTAGTTTAGAATGGTCGCTATGGATTCAAATATGTACTAGGTCGAATGGTTGAAAAGGGTGCCCCGAAAAAACCGGGGTTTGTGTTCCCATACTGTCAGAGCCCATAACCGGTCAGCCTCATGGTCATGTCTTGACAAGACAAGCCTCCGGCAAGCCGTTCAAGAATGGCAGATGGCAAACACGGTGTCCTAGGCGCACCAATGCACATGCAATGCAAAGAAACACATAAGTGAAATCAAAACAGGATATCACGAGTTCGAGTCAAGCACTCTAAATCCCCAGCGGAGTCGCCAGAAACTGTAGACGCGCCCGTGTGGGCCTCGCTACAGTTCGGACTCGATATGTGTCACGATTCTTAATCTGAACCAAAGAGTCCAAATCTGGCAAATCGTTTTGAGAAACAGATTTTTAGAAAAGAAGTGCCAAACATGGACTGCTTTGCCAGATACAGAGTCGCCACCTAAATATTTTATTTTGGGGGGAATTTAGGAAACCCTGACTCGGTGCCAAAGGCCACGTGTCTGTCATCACCAAAGTTGCCTTGGCTCGGGAACTTGGGTACGATTAGGGAAGGTCAGCTATGAGCACCCCCTCTAGCCCGATCCGAAGATCGGCCTCTACTAACCATGATATTCGTTTTTGAAAACGTTATGTGTTCTTATTCCATTATTTAGCCTAGAATTACTATGTTATGCGTGCAGCAAACAAGTATAGACCAAATCGCCTAAATTGGAACAAAACATTGCATGTTCATTTTGAAGATGGTTTGCTACTCACAAGTAGGCTAAAATGCAAGTTTTGCCACCCTCGAATGGGCTTTTAGAAAAGATGGTTTTGCCACTATCTAGTGGGCTTAAAACTCATAGTTTTAATGCGTTATCCCAATTTAGGTAATTCAACCTCCATCCACAGGCACTCAAGCAGTTATATCACATAAGCAGCTAGCCTCATGATAATCATGCAATTATGGCAACACTCACACGCATGCGGTATGCTAAAGCAAAAGGACTTACAGAGTACTCCAAGCCAAAACAGAAACTAGTTAGTAATCATATGCATAATCCTAGTTCATGTTAAGATGGCTAATGTAACACATGCGGAATGTCACTAGAGTAGGCTCGGTTAGTCTATAAATGACATGTGAAAATGCACAAGTAGCATGTATTCAAGTTAGATTTGAGATACTTATGCAGTTAGTATGATGCGCCGAGCCTGGTGCATGCAATACTGATGAATGATGCACGCATGCATAGCATAAGGTATGTTAAAGTAAACATGTCCTAATACTAACCATCAAAAGCAGGTAAGTAAAAGGGAGAAAGAAGTGGGGGTTGGAAGACATGCACACACGCACCCACACTTATTACACATTCACCCCCGCTCGGAGGGATCAAAAGAATAATACAAATTAATTAACCTACAAGCTAATTAATTATTACAGACCAATTAATTAATTAACAAATTAACTAATCTAATGAAAGCAGTAAACGGCCTCGGGAAGAGGGCACAATGCAATGCGCGCTCGGCTCCGCTCGGAAAGTCACTGCCATGCACAAGTTTGCCTCTGCTTTGATTGTTCTGCTTTTCTGAAAATTGCACAACTTCCGAGGTTGCTTCTCTGAGTGTTGTGGGATACTACCGGCTGAGTGAGATCATCACCGGCCATTTAGAATGGTCATCGGCTAAACATTGTGCTCTCGGCCAAACCTGTTTTGCCGGTCGGCACAAAACACTGCCGGCCAGCCAATTCTTCCTGCTGAAACCTGTTTGACAGCAGCAGAGGGCAGACAAGGCATGGCAATGTATTTCAAGCAAATGTGTGCACCACCACATCCCTTATCATGTTTGTGACTCAAAGGGGTATGGTGCTCGATTCTCGGACCACCAATTGCGCATTTCAATGCGTGATGGCCTAAAGAGTCAGAGTGTGCATTGAATGTCAAATGTAATGCATACAAACACATAAGGAACCCAACCTCAATCATGGTGATTCAAGAGGCAAGGCATGCATGCCAAATGCAACCTAAACATGTGAGCTAAATATGCAATATGAGCATGCTAGCAAGTAATGTACATTAGGCACACAACCTAAGCAAACAAGCATGTAAGGCATGAAGCAATGTAACAACGTTTGAGCAACATGCAAAAGGTGGACTCAGACTAATTTGGGCAGCTCTCAACTAAGCCCGAAACAGTGGTCAAATGCTATGGAAATGAGGGCGAATGTTCATACAAACATGCATGCAGACATGGTCCAACACTTAAGCACAAAGTAGCAACTTTTAAACACATTTAAAAGAGACTATTATGGACAAATGGCAAGCACATTAAACTCTGAAAAATACATGAGGGATGATGCCAAGTCAACCTATCAATGCAAGCAAGGTATGCAATTATGTTCAAAACTCAAGACAAGCCAAGGGGCTTAAACCATGGCTATATGAAGCAAGTCCCAAAGGGCCGAGGGGACTCAAAACAGTCCCAATGTAGGTTGAGACAAGGCCCAAAACACACTTAGATGGCATCTAAATGGCCTACACAAGGAAGCATACACAAAGGTCGAAACATTGGGCATGAAACACCAACCTTTTAAAGCATTAAAGAGGCATCAAATGCAAGCACTCAAGCATAGAGAAAGGACTGAAATATCATAGCTAATGGTGCCAAACCACTGAAATGATGCAAATAGAGCATGGTAGAGGAGCCAACACTCAAAGCATACAAGCTAGATTGCATGGTAGCTATACAAAGCAAGTCATGGATGACCCAAACAACCAAAATCAGACCTAAATCATGCCAAAATATGCATAAAAGCTTCACAAAGCTAAGCCAAAATCATGCTAGAAACAAGTCTCAAAGCACAAAGCATGTTAAGGCAATTTCATGGCATTACAATACAAGTATGCTAAGCATGCATGGTGTGTCTAAACCAACTTGAAACAGTGCTATATCATGGAAAAATAAGCACAAATACTACTTAAGACAAGTTTTGAAGACAACAAGGAGAGGGGATGGCCCTCTCCTTCTGAGGACCTTAAACCACCATCCTCACCACTGAAATCCCTCAAGATTTCAGTGGTGAGGAGGCCCAAGCAAGGTGGTCCCGAAACTCACCAAAAATAGCACAAAATGGGGCCAAACAAGGCCTAAGAGGGGGTAAACGACCCCAAACACAAAAGTGATCTTAATGAAGTATCTTAAACACAAAAAAATAGAACTTTTTTATGTTATACACAAAGCCCAAATCCGAAAGCAAGATAGGCTAAAAGGGTGTGCAAAAACAGGGAATAAAGACGGTAAGAAGTTACCTTTGAAGACCAGCAAGAACTAGCAGCCTTTAGGTCTCAAAAACCAGTCCTCAACCTCTGAAAAGAAGCTCCAAGAACCTCCAAGTGATGATGGAAGTGTGTGGCTATGAAGTGGTGTGCAATAGGCCAAGAACAAGGCCCTTTTGGACCCTCTAACCCACCCAAATGTAGAGAGAGAGGGAGATATAGAGAGGGAGTGATATATATGTGATATATATCAGATTTTTCTAACCCCTAAAATGGAAGGAGAGGCTCTCCTTATATAGAGAAACCAATGGGGTAAAGCTTCTCTTAGAAGCTTTGACCAAAAAGGCCAAGCTTCTCTTAGAAGCTTGGAGCAAAAGGGCCAAGCTTCTTGGAGAAGCTAGGCAAAGGGGTCAAGAGGTTCAAGCTTCTTGGAGAAGCTAAAAACAATGGTTCAAGCTTCTTGGAGAAGCTAAAAAAAGGGGCAAGCTTCTTGGAGAAGCTAAAAAAGGGTCAAAAGGTTCAAGCTTCTTGGAGAAGCTAAAAAAAGGTCAAGCTTCTTGGAGAAGCTAAAAAGGTTCAAGCTTTCTCAAGAAGCTAAAAAAAAGGTTCAAAAGGGTCAAGCTTCTTGGAGAAGCTAAAAAGGTTCAAGCTTCCTGAAGAAGCTAAAAAAGGTTCAAAAGGGTCAAGCTTCTTGGAGAAGCTAAAAAAAGGGTCAAGCTTCTTGGAGAATCTAAAAAGGTTCAAGCTTCCTCAAGAAGCTAAAAAAGGGTTCAAAAGGGTCAGGCTCCCTCAAGAAAAGGTCTCGGCCAGGAAAAGTGGCCGATTGATCAGAAACAGTGGCCGGCCGACCAAACACAATGCCGACCGACCATCAATAGTGCCGACCGGCCATCACCAATGGCCGGTGGCAAGGAAACAAGGCTGGTGGCCTCAAGCCATGGCCGGTGAGGTGTGGGGATGGCTTACAAGCTACTTCCCACCCTCAGAAGCAAAACAACAAGTGTTTGGTGCAAAACCAGACACAAAACAGTCGAGTCGAGAGATCCTGAGGCAGGGCGCGTAGCCGAGACCTCCGGGAACTCAAGACGAACACGAACAAGGATGATCACCGAGTGTTCAAACGATGACGTCCAAGTCTTAAGGTCAGTCAAAAATGGGGTGTCTACACCTCTCCCCCTCACATGATGCTACCAAGTGTTGTGTCTTCCATCAACAAGCCGGCCATGACACTAACATGTGTTTTCGTCTTCGCCATGAAATTCAAGATCTGATTGATAACAAGGTCATTGTCGCACCAGGCTCTACAAAGTCTATCAACACTGGATCAGTGAACTTGGGGGATAATGTGATCATTTGATCGAGGAAGGAACCACCTAATGATGGTTCCCAGTTTACTCTAGATTTAAAGATGGCACACACTGTTTTGAGCATTACGCAAATGCTATTTATTGTACTTTCTAACTTGGGTATTGGGTCAGTCTTGTTGTGTTGTATTGAGTCAGTCTTCTTGTGTTATGTCAATTGAGTCTGTCTTGTTGTATCGAGTCAGTCCTGTTGTGTTAGAGTCGGGTGACTTCGGGGGTGTTACCTCAGATATCACTAGCTTGTTTTGTATTTGTCCTTTGCACTCTCTGTTTTGCGTCTGTTGTTGCCTTGAAGCTAGTTGTGCCAGCAAATCTGAAGATCTGAATGAAACGGCAGTCATTTTCACCTACTTTTCTGTGCCTTGAAATCATTGCATTAATCTAAGTTTTTCAAAACTTTTTTAACGCTGTGATGAAAACAAAGAGGGAGGAATTCCTCTGGATTTGCAAAAATTTGACCAATTGAGAGAAAGAGAGGCAGGCTGAGCCCTTAATGAATGAGATCATGTTTGTCAATGTGAGTACTGAGAAGGATCCTGGCTTGAACCAGATTGGTTCTACATTGTCTTCGGCGTGAGTGACTAGTCGCATTCTTAAAAGATTTCAAAAAATGTTTTGCTTAGTACTGCGAAGACCTGTGTGGAATCACTCTTGAGATTGTGCAGCATAGGATCATTCTCAGCCTCAAGACTCAACCCCTTTTGCTTTCAAACCTTGAACTTGGATTCAGAATGTTCAACGGTTAACCACAATGTGAGGCTTTTATGGCCAGATTTGAAGCAGTCCATGAACTAGGGGCAATAAGGTCGTATGAAATTAAAGGAGGCCCTCCAGGCCAAATTTGAAGCAGCCCTTGAACTAGGGGCAAGAAAGTCAAATCAAGAAGATTAGATGTTATCAAAGGAAGCTTGCAAAGCTAGATCAAAAGCATCCCTTGAACTTGGGGCAACAAAAAATGTCAGATGTGCTCAAATGGTCAAGAATTGGGACATTGCTCAGACCAATGAAGACTGGAAAGAAAGCCCAATCCAAGAAATGGAGAGAAGAAAATTTATTGTTAAAGGACAATTGAGTTCCTATCCACAACACTAAGGGCAATTCAGACCTGATTGGATGGACTCCTACATCATCAGCGAACAATAGCCATTCTCTTGGCTTCAAATGGCTTCGAGATCCTACGACCGATTAACACGGATTAAGTTACAACTTTTACCCTTGAGAGGCTCACTGGGCCGAAAACCCGAAAGGGCGACCCAGGCAAAAGTTAGAGCAGAGAAGAAAATGAAAAAGAAAAAAAGAAGAAAAGAAATGATAAGAAAAGAAAACAGAGCTCGCAAGGTTAAAAACCCGGAAGGGCGGCCTTGGCAATAGTTAGAGCGTAAAAGGAGAGTGTCAACACCCAAGTGGACCTCACCCGGAACTACATCAAGCTTGATTCCCATGTTTGGGATACATAGGCAACTTCATCTTGAAATTTGGCCCTAATCATTTTTAGCCTGCTTGGCCCGTCCGTGTTGATTGGGGTATCCTTGTTCAACTCGGCAATCTTATCCATGTCCAAATTGGCTCGTTTTCGTTCAAAATTTGGCTGTCCTATTCCATTAGAAGATTCAGCTGGAAGACAATTCAAGTCCAGATCTGAGGCTGTGCATCTCAAGAGTAAATTCCGCGTTGGTCGAGTAGAGGCCATTTGCAAAAATAGTTTTTGAGGATTTTTGATGAGGTTGACTATTTCTCTCGAAAATTATTCTTTTTTTTTTTAAAAAAAAACTAGACCATTTCTTGGACCCAAAAAATGAAAATTTTCAGTGCTCACAACCTAACTTGCATGATTTTGAATCAGAAAATCGAATAAGCATGTTAATCTGACTCTCATATTGGTCAAAATTGTTTTACTAGAAAGCCAAAACAAAAAATGGTCAAAATGATGAACTAGGGCCACAGTTGAGTCAGGTGTTTTGTCTTTTCCCCTTTATCAATGCATTCGCCAGAAAGGCCATTGTCAGTACACTTGCTAGAAAGGGCACCATACTTGCCGGAAAAGGGCACCATATTCGCCAGAATGGGCACAACTGAAGCTAACAAGAAAAGGGCCAAAAGCTCTCTCGACCTCCAAGCAATGAGGTATCAAGCCAAGTGCAAAGCACGAATTGAAAATGAAGTGGAATGCACGATTCCCTCGCTTGGATGATCACACCCAAATTCCCATCTGACCCGGAATGGGGACATAGAAAATGCAATGTATAAGACCAATCAATTTTATGCCTCGCCGGTGGGACATGTTGTAACTCACCTCGATCAAGCTAAACCAGTGTGTAGACGTGCCCGAGAACTCTCCGGCTCCGCGCGTGAAGGCGCGAAATCCGTTTTGTTCTTTAGCTACTACAATTCGGACTCAATGTCACGGTTCTAAATCTAATCTCGCAAAGTGCAATGCAAGACCGTTAAATCACCAAAGAGTCCACATCCGACATATCACTTTGGAAAACTGATTTTAATAAAGAAGTGCTAAACATGGACTGCTTTGCCAGATATAGAGTCACCACCTAAATATTTTATTTTTGGGGAATTTAGGAAACCCTGACTCGCGCCTAAGGCCACGTGTCCGTCATCACCAAAGTTGCCTCGGCTCGGCGAGAGGGGAAGGTCATGCAATGAGCACTACCGCTTGCCCGATCAAAGATCGGCCTCTACTAACATGATATCTTGTTTTTGAAAACACATGTATTCTTATTCCGGTTTATTAATCTGTCATTACTATGTGATGCGTACAGCACACAAGTATAGACTAGATCGCCTAAGTTGGAACAAAGCATCTCATGTTTATTTTTGAAAATGGTTTGATGGTGCTACACGCTAGTAGGCTAAGACGTGGATTTGCCACCCTTAAGTGGGCTTAGAAAACATGATTTTGCCACAATCAAGTGGGCTTAAAACTCGCATTTCGATGAATTGTTCCTATTCAAGTAATCCAACCTTCACCCACAGGCATTCAAGTAGTTGATCAATTAAGCAGTTAGCCTCATGGCAAGCATGCTATCATGGCAACACTTACACTCATGCAAGATGCTAAAGTATAAGCACTTACAGTGTACTCCGAGCCAACACAATAGCTAGTTAATAATCAATGCATGATCCTAGCTTATGTTAAGATTGCCTAATGCAACACATGCAAAATCCAACTAAGATAGGCTCGGCTATTCTAAGATGGCATGTGAGATGCAGCTTGATAATCATGTATCCAAGTAGAAATTGAAATACAATGTGGTTAGTATGATGCGCCGAGCCCGGTGCATGCAATACAGATGAATGGATGCAAACATGCGAGCATAGGAATGCTAATCAAAATATGACCTAAAACTAACCATCGTCAGCAGTTAAGTAAAAGGAAGAAAGATGTGGGGTTGGAAGACATTCACACACTCACGCACACTTATTACAAAATTTGCTCTCTCGACAGAGGGTCCGAATAATAAGCTAAGCTAGCTATGCTAAGCTAATCAACTGATCTAATAATCTAATTAGACTAATTAGTACACAACCAAAATGAATAACTAGCTACAACTAATTATTACAATACTTTAACTAATTAACAAATGAATTAAGTTACAAAACCAAATGTTAATTAACAAATAAAGCAGTAAATCAGGTTGCCTCAGCTCTGCCTTGAACAAGGGAGGATGCATGCTCTCGATTCCCGTCCTGAAAAGCTCTCCAAATTCTCTTTAGAGGCTCTGTCTGCAGGGTGTCCTTGAGAACTAGCTACTGGATCTTACCAAAACAGTGTTGAGGAATGCACCAGTGGCCTGCCAGCCATAAAGAGCTACTGCCGACCATCCTGCCGACCAAGAGGGCACACTGCCGGCCATCAACAATGCACTGCCGGCCAACAATAAGGGGGGTGCCGGCCACTGGTGTGCTGTGACACCAGGCTGTAGCAGAGCAATAAATAGAGAAAAGTGAGGGTCTCCCAAGGGTGTATACGCACTATGCCACTCCATATCACTTCAAAACATTAATGGAATGGGCATCATTGGATCCAAGACCCCATCAATCACACATCTCGATGCATGATGGCCAAAGATCCAACATGCGCAAATTTCAATAAATGCATGACAAATAAGACACCAAGACCATCTCCTTATCATGGGAAATCAAAGGAAATGGAGACTAAGGGAGATTGGCTTTTTCATCACTTCATGTATGAAATGAACCAATCTTCCTCACGTTTAATACGACATCCGATTGAACGCAACGCAAAACATGCAAACAACATGCTAATCTTGGCATGAAATGCACTATTCTAACATGCAAGCAATCATGCACAACATATTAAGGGGCCAAGAATGCCAATGCTAGTGAAGAGGATAACACTATAAGCATGCATCACAATGCTCAAACATCCAAACCAGCTTAAAACAGGGTTACACCATGCCTAAAACAGTGGCAAAACATGTTAAGATAGAAGCTCAAAGGGATATACAAACATGCATGCATGTTAGGTCATAAACAAGGCATAATGCTCAACTCTCAAAGTCATTGAAAGGGTGATATATGGAGTGCAATGGCATATGTTCTAGCACTGATGTGACATGCAAAATGAAATGGAATCATGCAAACAAACCATGTAATGCATATTGAAAGCCCTAAGCATTAAAGCTAGTGAAGTGTATTACACTAGAGGCATGCAAGGCAATGCTCAAATGGCCAAACTAACCCCAAATAGACCCCATGCAGGCCAAAACAGTAGCAAAAATGGATTGAGATGATGTCTTGAAAGGCAAGAAAATGAGGCTCATGCAATGGCATACAAATAAGGCATAAGAGTACAACTCTCAAGAGCACTTAAAGAGTGGAAAATATGGAGGTGCAACAATACTATATGATCTAAAATATCATTCTAAATGATGCCAAAACATGCAAATACCTCAAGTTAAGCATGCAAGATTTCTCAAAACTCAAGGCTAATCAAAGCTTTTGCACTACAAGCGTGCATGGCAAGCGTCATTCGACCAAGAAGCCTCAAAGTAGAGCCAAAACATGTTAAAACAAGAGTGAAAACTTGCTGGAATAGAGTCAAAACATGCTAGAATAATGGATCAAAGTATAGAGCATGTTAGGCTACCAAGGGAAAATTACACTTCAAGTGTATGAGCCACTCAAAAGACAACCAAACCAGCCAAAAACAGAGTCATGCTAGACCTAAAAACTCACAAAAACAAGCTCACACCATGCCTCAGGAGTATAGAGATACATGCTCATTTGATAGGCAAATAATACAAGCAAACAAAAACAAAAAGAGAGGGGATCACCCCCTCTAATTTAAGGCCTAAAAGCCACATGTCTACCACTGAAAATCCACTGGATTTCAGTGGCTAATAGGCCAAATAAAGACTAGCTCAAAGACCTTAAGACATGGTTCAAAACAAGGCCAAACAAGGCACACAAGAGGGTAGAACACCCTTAACACCAAAGAGGCCTTAAACAACCAAGAAAAGCACTTAAAAACATAAATTTTTTCAGTTGAAAGCAAAGCCTAAAACAATATGCAAGGATGGCCAATATGGTATACAAACAAAAGCTTAAAAGCGGAATACACTCACCCTTGAAGCACAACTTCGAAACCAGCAACCTCTGAGGCCAAAAACCAACTTTCAGAGCTCAAATAACACTCACAAGGACCTCAGCTCAAAAACAGTTTTGTATCACTATATGTTGTAGTGCAAAAGTGAGAGGAAAATGCACTTTAAGGCATAAACAAACTAAATATAGAGAGAGAATGAGAGATATAGAGAGAGAGATATATATTTCCTCTAAAATTGTTTAACCTCTATAAGAGAGGAGGAGTCTCTCCTTATATAGAGGAATGCAAAGCAAAGCTTGTTAAACAAGCTTGAAAAGGGCTTCATCCCTCCATACACGTGTATGGAGGAGGGATGAGTGAAAACTAGTTGGCTCAAAAGATCTGGCGTGAAATCTGCTAAGACAAAGTATTCTGCCGGCCATCAGTGGTGGCCGGCAGTGCCTCATTGATGGCTGGCAGGCATCATCAATGACAGGCAGGGATAAATGCATGGCCGGCAGTGGCAGAGAGTGGCCAGCAGTGCACCAAGAGGAGCATGCTAAAAGGACAAACATACGGTCCAAGAATGGGGCAGAAAGGATATAGAGTTTGGAAAGCTCAAACCTGTGACGTTCCATTGCAAAAGTCGAGTACTAGACGAGCAATCGAACTTGTGGCTGGATGTACCTGCAAGCACAACCAAGTCTTGAGGATGGTCAAAAATGGGTTGTCTACAGTTGCCCCTCTTTGACAGAACTCGGAAGTCACAAAGTGACGGGAGTGAATGTCAAAGCCCAGAGATGACCCATTTTTGACAAGGCCGAAGACTTAGACAAGCATACAAGATAACAAAGATATGCGCTCGCAGGCAGGGGCAAGATGCAAAGGACATGCACGATGTCGAACATAACTTATGATCATGCAAAGAGAGTTGTAATGAAGCATAACATGCAACAGTTTAAGCAAGTGAATAAGAAAGAATAGTCCTACACATTCCCAATAGAAAGAATATAAGAAAATTATGCAATTCTCACTGCGTCTCACGCGGGGAAGACTAAAAGCGACTACCGAGGACACCCGGAGTCTCAAACACAACATCTCTCAGCGTGGCACATGCAAGAGAGAAAGGACTGTGCAAGAAAGCGCAGTCATCCAAACTGAACCGTACATACAATATGGTCCGGTTTCACCGACTTCAAATGAACTGTACATACAATATCGTGCCTACAAAAATAAGAAATTCAATAGGTGCAATATAGTAGAAACACATGTTCAACGTTTGAGCAAGATATCATTTCAATATGAGATAAACGCATGCATATACAGTGCGAGTGAGAAGGCGCATAACAATGCAAGTAGAACGAGCATAACAATGCGAGTAAAGGCATGCGTGACAACGCAAGTAAGGGGTACATAACAATGCAATCTAAGTGTACGCATAACAGTGCGAGAGAGTCATGTGCGACAATGCAAGCAAGGGGGGTATTGCACAACAATGCAACCTAACTGTACGCATAACAATGCAAGAGTGTCATGCGCGACAACGTAAGTAAGGGGGGGATTGCATGACAATGCAACTTAAGTGTACGCATAACAATGCAAGAGAGGCATAAACACGTGTCAGTAAAGCATCCGCAACAATGCATACAATGTGCAACAATGCGAGGAAAAGCATAAACACATGTAAGTAAAGCATGCGTGACAACGCAAGCAATGTGTGTAACAACGCGAGAAAGGGTACATAAACACATATGAGTAAAGCATGCGCGACAACGCAAGCAATGTGTGTAACAATGTGAGTGTAACAAGCCCGCGGGGGGGGGGGGGGGGGACCTCGCTACAGTTCGGACTCTCGATTTGTGTCACGGTTCTTAATCTGAACCAAAGAGTCCAAATCTGGCAAATCGTTTTGAGAAACAGATTTTTAAAAAAAAGTAGTGCCAAACATGGACTGCTTTGCCAGATACAGAGTCGCCACCTAAATATTTTTTTTTAAAATGGGAAATTTAGGAAACCCTGACTCGGTGCCGAAGGCCACATGTCCGTCATCACCGGAGTTGTCTCGGCTCGGGAGCTTGGGTACGATCGGGGAAGGTCAGCTATGAGCACCCCCTTTCGCCCGGTCCGAAGACCGGCCTTTACTAACCGTGATATCCGTTTTTGAAAACTTTATGTGTTCTTAAACCAATTATTATCCTAGAATTACTACGTTATGCGCGCAGCAAACAAGTATAGACCGAATCGCCCAAATTGGAAATAAAACATTTTATGTTCGTTTTGAAAAATGGTTTGCTACTCGCAAGTAGGCTAAAATGCAGATTTTGCCACCCTCAAGTGGGCCTTTGGAAAAGATGGTTTCGCCACTATCTAGTGGGCTTAAAATTCACAGTTTTAACGCATTATCCCAATTTAAGCAATTTGACCTCCACCCATAGGCATTCAAGCAGTTTATCTCATGTAAGCACTTAACCGCATGGCAAGCATATTATATGGCAACATTCACACGCATGCTGGATGGTAAAGCAAAAATACTTACATTGTACTCCGTGCCAAAATAGTAAACTAGTTAGCAAACATGCGTGTCCTAGTTCATGTTAAAAATGGCCAATGCATCACATGCAAAAATGCAATCTAGGCAGGCTCGGCTAACCCTGAAACATGGTATGTGAAAATGCACAATTATCACATATTCGGTTTAGAATTTGAAATACAAATGCGGTTAGCGTGATGTACCGAGCCTAATGTATGCAATACAAATGCAGGGATGCACGCATGCATGGCATAAGGTATGCTAATTTCAAAAAATGCTCTAATCTACCATCATAAGCGGGTAAATAAAAGGGAAGAAAGAAAAGGGGATTGGAAGACATACACACCACCCACACACACTTATTACATCTTTACCCTCACTCGGAAGGATCAAATAAATATTACAGTCCCAAAATAATAAACGAATAAAATTATTACAAGATTTCTAATTTAATTTAAAAGAAAAGATGGCAAAGGAAAGAAGAGGGCAGCCGCAGCCTCTGCCTCGGGATGCGCGAATGGTGCATGCTCGAATCCGTCTTGCCCGAAAAACCCGTACTGTACTCTTGCCGCCTCTGTTTGTACTGCCTTGACTTTCTGAAAATTGCCAAAGTACTGGAGCAAGTTCCTTGCATCCTGTAGAGCACCACCGGCCGGACAGAATTACCACCGGCACTTCACAATTCCCATCGGCATTTGTTGGATTCCTCGGCACTCCAAATAGTGCCGGTCGGCACTAAATTCTGCCGGTCGGCAGAAACTTCCTGCAGAAGACAATTTGACAGCAAATAGAGAACAGACAGTGCATGGCATGGAGTTTTTGGACACATGTAAGCATGGTCATACTTCCTATCATGTTTTGAACTCAAAGAAGCATGACCTTCAATCTTTGAGCCATCAATGGTGCATGATGACTCAAGGGATCAAATTTTCCATTTAATGTAAGGATGTATGCAACAAACACAATGAACTCCGAAACCTTATCATGGCGAAGTCAAAGGCCTCGGGGACCGAAAGTTAAGACGCGTTACATCACTTGTGGTATGAACGCCCCTCAACTCTCACACTTGGTTTGACACCCCAAACCAAGTAATGCAAAGCATGTTATGCAAAACATGGCTCAAAATACAACATGATATCAACGTGCAAGGTATGCCAAGAATCATGCAACTAGTATGGCAAGCATGCAATATTAGACATACAAGACACAAATGTGATGTAAACACGGACACTTTGAGTAATAAAATTATCATGCTACAACAACATATGAAGCAACCATGAAGCAATCATGCAAAGATGGCTTAAAATGGCAAGGAGGCAGACCTTCACCCTCCTCAAAACAGTGGCCAAAAGTGTCCAATAGATGGGCTAATGTTCATGCCAACATGCAAGCCAAAAGTCCTATGGTTAAGGCACAAAAGGGAAACATTTCACTTTCATCAACATGACCACTCATGGCATGATTAAAACAAGTAAAAATAGAATTTTTACATGCAAAATGGGACCCCAAAACCTCCTAATATGACAGCTAAAATACCTCCCATGAAACAAATGCACTAAGGGCCACTCCTAGGCCTAAGAGGACACACCCTCAAGGCATGAAAGAGGTCATGCATGCACACATACAAACATGATTCTTGGGCTAAAATGTGGCCCTTGATGATGTTAAAATCATGAGGGTAATCACAAACATGCATGCTAGAAGCCAACATGCTCGAAGCTTTCAAGCCAAAATACAAAGCAACCCTAACAATCATGTCAAGCATGATCAAATGGATAACCAACAAACTTTAAGCATGGAAAAACAATACTAAAAGCTTCAAGGAACTAAGCCAACATACACAAGAATCATGGCCTAATCATGAGGTGTATTTCTAAGCAAAATGGAGCAATACAAAGCAAGTATTATAAGCATGCAAGGAGGCACAAATCCGGTCAAAAACAGAGGTTACATATGACCTAAAATACCTAAAAAAATTCTGAAATGAGGCCAAGGATCATCAAGCACACATGCTACCCTTTTGAGCCCAAAAAAGCATGGAAACAAACCATGAAGGGAGAGGGGTGTCCCTCCCCTATGCAAGACTTCAAACCATCCTTTTTTAACACTAAAATACACTGATTTTCAGTGGTCAAAGGACCAAAACACTGAAGTGAACAAAACCTTATGAAAGAGGCACCAAAATGGATCAAACAAGGCTTAGAAGGGAGAGTTTGCACTCAAACCACAAAATGACCTTAATGAAAGTGCTAGAGCAGGAAAATACAAGCCCTTTTTATGTTATACACAAGAGCTAAAACAGCAAGCTAGATAGGTAAAAAACTATTGCAAGTTTGGGGAATATAAATCAAAATGCTCACCCTTGAAGAACCTTTGAAGAACAAATGGTCTAGCCTCCTTCTTTGGATCAAAACCAGTCCAAAAACTCAAGAAACAACCCCCCAAGTCCCTCAATCTCGGAGTAAGGTGTAATGGTGTGTGTAATGGTGAAAAAGTAAGGTAAAAACCACCTTTTGAGCTAAGAAACACACACAAAGGAGGAGAGAGGGGGAGGTATAGAGATAATATGTATCTATATCTCAAGGGTCTGGTTTTTGGTTGCAAGAAGCTAACCTAGATCAAAGAGGAAGACCCTCCTCTTATAAGACTCCCTCTTGCAAAGCTTATTCAACAAGCTTGCTTAGAGAGAGATCCCTCCATACACGTGTATGGAGGGGGGAAGAGTTGGTGCCAGCTATCACAGCTGGCACAAAATATCTCCATAAAGTGGATGAACAGTGGTCGGCTGCCCAAAAAAGTCATTTCGGCAAAAAACAGTGCCGACCGGCAACAAATTATGCCGATCGGCAATAAAGTGTGCCGACCGGCAAACAAAGGTGCCGATGGAAGAAAAAGACCGGCCGGTGGCCTCCAGCCACTGCCGGTGGCGTGTGGGGATGCTTCATAAGGCATTCCCTACCTCTCAAAGGCAAGATGCAAGTGTTTGGTGCAAAACTGGACACTAAACGGTTGAGTTCGGAGATCCTGAGGCAGGGCACGCGAGCCGAGACCTCCGGGAACTCTAAACGAACACATACATGGATGATCACCGAGTGTTCAAACGGTGACGTCCAAGTCTTGAGGACGGTCAAAAATGGGGTGTCTACAGTTGCCCCTCTTTGACAGAACTCGAAAGTCATAACAATGACGGGAGTGAATGTCAAAGCCCAGAGACGACCCATTTTTGACAAGGCCGAAGACTCAGACAAACATGCAAGACAATCAAGATATGCGCCCGAAGGCAGGAGCAAAATGCAAGACAATGCAGAGAGCCGGACATAACTTATGATCATGCAAAGAAAGCTGTAACAAAGCATACATGCGACAGTTTTAAGCTAGCATACCAAACTACACTACAATGCAGAAAGGATGTAAGAGAATTATGCAATTCTCAATACGTCTCACTCGGGAGATACAATACCTATGCGGTTCGTCTGGTTGCACCAGCCTCAAATGAACCGTACATACAATATCGTGCCTGCAAAGAAAACAAACTTAATAGGTACAATATTGTTAGCAACATGCACAATAGCATACTCGAAATGCGTGACAGCGCAAAGCAAGTGGGGGCATAACAATGCTGTGAAAATACAAACATGTAAGTGGAGCATGCGGTCTACGCAGGCAACGAAATTGATCATAAGCATGCGATCTACGCAGATAATGAAGTTTAACAAACATGCGGTCTACGCAATCAAAACATGCGGTCTACGCAGGTAATGAAATTAATAATGCGGTCTACGCAATCAAGACATGCGGTCTACGCAGGCAATGAGATTTGAATAAGCATGCGGTCTACGCAGTCAAAACATGCGGTCTACGCAGGTAATGAAATTAACAAATATGCGGTCTACGCAATCAAGACATGCGGTCTACGCAGGTAATGAAATTAACAAACATGCGGTCTACGCAATCAAGACATGCGGTCTACGCAGGTAATGAAATTAAACATGCGGTCTACGCAATCAAAACATGCGGTCTACGCAGGCAATGAAATAAAACATGCGGTCTACGCAATCAAAACATGCGGTCTACGCAGGCAATGAAATTAAACATGCGGTCTACGCAATCAAAACATGCGGTCTACGCAGGTAATGGAATTAAACATGCGGTCTACGCAAGCAAAACATGCGGTCTACGCAGGTAATGGAATTAAACATGCGGTCTACGCAAGTAATGAAAGGATGTACCATTACATAGCATAATTGAAACAATTTGTGGAGTTCACAAAGCATGAAAAGGATACGGGGCGGGACATTCTTCGCACGCATCGAGCGTCGCTCGCAGAAGTTGTGGCCTGAGGTCAACTCAAAGGTTCACGTTTCAAAAGTGTGATTTCCCGTATTGTGAGGGCGTCCAACGACGTGGCTGACCCGAACAAAGATGCGGAAGGTGCGTTAACCATAAGGGGAGTTTCACCGGTATCAATTCTGATACTTGGCTACCCTGCCATTCTACGCTTTATTTTCCTTTTTACTAGTAGCTTAAGCACATTGCACTGCCTTAGGCAGGTTTTATTCTTTTCAAAAGTTGCACATTTTGCAAAACACGTGATGGGAATGAAATAATCCATTTTGTTCAAAAGATGTTGTATTTGTGGATTTTCTGTGCATCGCATCGCAGGGTATCACACCACAATGTGAACGAAATTGAACTCACTTTGGAAATTTGCCATCGTAATAATCAGGTAGTGAACCGACTTACAACTCCATAAGCAAATCAAGGACATGACGCAACCAAACAAGTGTGAATACAACTCGATAAACAAATCAAGAGCTCAAAGAGAGCGGAATACAACTCGATAAGCAAATATTCAAAACTCAGCAAGCAGACAGTCGTGGCTCCGCAAGAGTCGATCGCCGGGGAGGGGTTGGAGGTGGTTAAGTTCCCCAATTCTTAGCATAAACAGCTCAAGAAAAGTAGAAGGAAGTCCACCGGCATGGTGTAGGGACCACCGGTTGCAAGGAATGGCTACCAGCCATGTGTCTGTTTTGTCGGCAAAATAAAATGGCCGGTCGGCAGAGTTTTTTGGCCGGCCGGCACTAAACGAGGGGGACCACCAGAATGTTGACACCTGTCCCCCACTCAACCTTATCTCCTACAAAAGATCCCAGCTTCGTAGTTTTTTCTCATTTTCACACTGATTTGCTCCAATGGAAGAGTTTCTTGCTCAAAATCTCACAGCTTGGATTGCTAGCTTGGATGGCTCGGAAAAAGTGAATTTCCGGGGTTTTGGCATAAATGCACTATTCACCTTGGGTCGTACCCCCTGCACTTCCCGTTTCTTCATGTCGCGGCGAGGTTTTGGAATCCGGTGACACATGTCTTTAGCTTCGCCGGGCAAGAGATGTGTCCTACCTTCGAAGATTTCCGAGCTTTAATGGAGTCCGAGCGCGACGAGGAGCTCCTGCCCCAACTTAATTTTGGTCATGTCCAATCCTTAGGGCGCATGTGTGGACTCATCATGCGTGATGCTCGGTCTCTGATGGGTGACGGGATGTTAGACATTCCGAGTTTGGCCAATCGATTTTCTGATGCTGGTGATCGCAACAACCATCGCTGGCAAGGCTTCCGACGGCACGCCCTCTGTTTGTGCATGCTGTCCCATTTCCTGTTCGTCTCAGGGTCTGGAGGGGCTAGTATCCGGTTGACTGAGGTTGCCCAAGGCTTGAAGAAGGGCAAGAGCTGTATTGCCATGGCTCTGGCCGAGACGCTAATGGGCTTAGACGCCTTTTATCGTCATGAGACGTCTAGATTGGCGGGGAGTCCACTACTACTACAGGTAATGTTTCCCACCCAATCTCGCATTTCTGTATTGCTCACATCACTCGGCCCTCGAGCTCAGTCTTTTCTCACAAAACCCCATTCTCACTCTTCTCTCCTCGTACATCTCTCTATTCTTTAATCTCTCATTTTTCAATCCCTCCCCAGGTGTGGCTGATGGATAAACTGCAGGTTGTGGACTCCTGCCCCGCATATTCAGCTCGCGGCTACTTCTTCCGGCATTGTCTAGTCAATGCCTTGGATGAGGAATGGTGGTTCGCTTGGATGTGCCACTTGTCCGCAGACCGTATTGCTTGGCGGTGCCCTTGGTTGAACCTTCCGGCAATGAGTTACAATATGCCTCGGCAGACTGGGATTCAACTGGTTGGTCTCACTCATTGTGTATTCTATTTCCCATTTCGGATTCGACGCCAATTTGGCCATGATCAGACCTGCCCGCCAGAGGGGATAGAGTATGCTGCCGCATTCCCAGCCCGGGGCGCGCAGCTTGCTTGGCAGGCCACTGCGTGGAGGATGAGAGAACTCCTGGCCCCCGCTCCTACTTTCAGCTGCACTTTGTCTGACGAGTGCATAGATTGGCTCAATGAAGAAGCACAGATCGGGCCCAGCTTGGCATCAGAGGCTTCGACCAACTCCGGGAGGGGGCGCAGGAACACCTGACTTGACTATGCCCCAGATTTATTGCTTTATTAGTACTTTCAAGTTTTCTTTTATGAATGTAATAAAAAGCAACTTCAATAGTATGTAAGAGCAGGAGAACTCTGTTTTGAAATCAAAGAAATTGAAGGTTGTGGCACTGAAAATTTTCCACCTTGGTCCAAAAATGGTCAAAGTTGTAAAAAGATTATTTGAACAAAGTCAGCTTATATTAAAACTTTTCAAAGATATTTTTGATGCGGATCAGAACTGGACACGCCTGAGATCTGTCACTCGAGATGCACAACCCCAGATTCCTGCAACTGGAAAGTTGCCCCTAGTCTGAGTGGCACCGCACTGGAGATTCCAACGAATGCTGATGAACAAAGATGACTGAGATGATCAAATGGACAAAGTTGATCGGGGAAGTGTTATAGCTGAACTTCAAGATGAAGCTGCCTACGTATCCCAAACATGGGAATCAAGCCTCACGTAGTTCCGGCTGGGGTTCACTCGAGTATTTTCACTCTCCTTTTGCGCTCTAACTTTTGCCAAGGCCGCCCTTTGCGGGTTTTCAGCCTTGCGAGCTCAGTTTTTATATTTTCTAATTTTTTGTGCTCTAACTTTTGCCTAGGTCGCCCTTTCGGGTTTTCGGCCTAGCGAGCCTCTCAAGGATAGTATTTCTTCAACTCGTCCATGTTGATCGGTTGGGAAAATTCCAAGCCATCTAAGTCCATCAGAACCACAGCTCCACCTGACCAGATAGCTTTGATGATGTAGAGACCAGTCCAATTGGGTCTGAACTTGCCCCTCGGGTCGTGGATGGGTGCTCGATTGTCTTTGAGTACCAAATCCCCTTCCTTTAGATTTCTGGACTTAACCTTCTGGTTAAAAGCCCGAGCAATCCTGCGCTGATAACTCTGAACGTGGTACAGTGCTTTCAGCCTTCTTTCGTCAAAGAGCATAAGTTCCTCGAACCTGCTCTACTGCCAATCTGCCTCAGCTATCTGACACTCGGCCAATACCCGTAAAGACGGAACTTCAATCTCAATAGGTAGAACAACCTCCATTCCATAAACTAACGAATACGGAGTTGCTCCGGTAGAAGTTCTAATTGAAGTCCTATAGCCCCACAGAGCAAACGGCAACTTATCTGGCCAATCTCGATAGGTCTCCACCATTTTCCGCAGTATATGGTTGATGTTCTTGTTGGCGGCCTCAACTGCTCCATTGGTTTGCGGCCGGTACGTAGATGACTTATGAAAAGCCACGTTATACTTTTCCAACAAGTCGATCACTTCTTTCTTAAAGTGGGATCCATTATCCGAAATGATCTCGTTTGGTACCCCGTAGCGACAAATGATGTTGTTTCTGATGAACTTGGCGACGTGTGACGCTTTCAACACCGCGTATGATTGGGCCTCGACCCACTTTGTGAAATAATCTATCGCTACCAGGATATACTCATGTCCATTCGACCCCTTCGGGGTAACAGCTCCGATCACATCAATCCCCCACACGGAAAATGGCCACGGGGACGTCATGTTGTAAAGCTTGGATGGTGGGATGTTCATACGGTTTGCGTGGATCTGGCATTTGTGGCATCGCCGAACAAAGCCGATACAATCCTCCTCCATGGTCGACCAGTAGTAACCCTGCCTGAGGATTTTTCTGGCCAGCATTACTCCATTCATGTGCGCACCACACTCCCCTCCATGAATAGCCTCCATTAGGCGCTTCGACTCTTCAGCTTCTACACAGAGCTTATGCATTCCCAGATGACCCCTTTTGTACAGCTTACCTCCGCAGATGATGAACTGAATAGCCATTCTTCTAATGGCCCTCTTATCCTTGGCGCTTGCCCCTAGTGGATACGTCTCCTTTTCCAAGAAGTTCCAAATATCGTAATACCAGGGGCTGTCGTCTTGGGCCTCATCTATGGCGGAAATTGACTCGTATGCTGGCGCAAACTTCTGATCAATGATGACTGGACGCATCCGGACTCCGGTCGGGATGTCTATCATGGAAGATAGAGTTGCTAGTGAATCTGCGAACCTGTTGTTCTCCCTTACGAGGTGGGTGAAATTTAGCTTCTCAAACCAAGGAATTAACAAATCCAAGGTTTGGTGATAGATTATCATCCTTTCCTCTTTGACTTTCCAGTCTCCTTTTGCTTGAGACACAACAAGGTTCGAGTCCCCAATGACGTCCAACCGTCTTACCCCTAGCTCTAGGGCTGCTTCCAGACCAGCAATACATGCCTCATACTCTGCCTCATTGTTCGAGACTCTGAACTGGAGTTTGAATGCTAAAGGGATACGGGAATCGTCAGGCGCTATCAGCAACACTCCTATCCCATACCCATACTGGTTTGACGCTCCGTCAAAGTACATCGTCCAAGTTTCATCTTCGATGTGCAGAATGGCTTCATCTGGGAATAGGTACTCAATCACTTAATCCCCCTCAACCGGGTGGTCGGCAAGGAACTCCGCTACCGCTCTCCCTTTCACCGACTTGCGTGTTACATACTTCAAGTCAAATTTGGAAAGCAATAGCAACCAACGAGCTAGCCTACCCGTAAGTGCTGGTTTCTCGAAAAGATATTTGATGGGATCCAAACGCGAAACCAACGTTACAGAGTGAGCTAACAGGTAGTGCCGCAACTTCCTGGTAGCCCATACCAAGGCCAAGCAAGCCTTCTCAAGCGGGGTGTAGCGGGTCTCGTAATCCAGCATCTTTTTGCTCAGATAGTAGATGGCCCTTTCCACTTTGTCTTCTGACTCCTGTGCGAGCATGCAGCCCATGGTGGTCTCAGTTACCGAAAGATACAATATCAACGGTCTCCCCGGTTCTGGCAGTGACAACACAGGCGGGTTCTGTAGATACTCTTTGATCTGCTCAAAAGCTGCTTGACATCGGCCGTCCCATTGGAATTTCTTTCCTTTCTTCAGGAGACCAAAAAGTGGTTCACAAGTCAAGGTTAATTTAGAGATAAACCGTCTTATGAATTGCACTTTACCTAGAAAGCCTCGCACCTCCTTTTCAGTCCTCGGTGGTGGCATTTCTAAGATGGCCTTGATTTTGGAAGGGTCGACCTCGATGCCCCTTTGCGTAATCAAAAACCCTAGCATCTTCCTTGCTGTAACACCAAAAGTACACTTCTGGGGATTCAGCCGCAGCCGAAACTCTCTGATCCTCTGAAAGAATTTTTGTAAGGCGGTGTAATGGCCCTCTCTTTCTTTGGATTTGACGATCATGTCGTCCACATACACCTCGACCTCTTTATGGATCATATCATGCAATATTGTGGTTGCTGCCCGTTGATAGGTAGCTCCAGCGTTTTTCAACCCAAATGGCATCACTCTATAACAATATGTACCCCATGGGGTAGTGAATGCAGTCTTCTCCCGATCTTCGGGTGCCATTACTATCTGATTATAGCCTGAGAAACCATCCATAAACGAAAGCAAGGTGTGTCCTGCCGTGAAATCTACCAATTCGTCAATGTGCGGCAAGGGAAAGTCGTCCTTTGGACTGGCCCTGTTCAAATCTCTGAAGTCTACACAGACCCGAATTCTGCCGTCTTTCTTCGGCACCGGAACAATGTTGGCTAGCCAAGTCGAGTACTCAGACACCAACAGGAAGCCTGCATAAATCTGCTTGGTGACCTCTTCCTTGATCTTAATGGCCCAATCAGGGCGGATCCTTCTGAGCTTCTGTTTGACAGGTCGGGCCTCGGGATCAAGAGGGATCCGGTGCTGTACAATCTCAGGATCGATTCCAGGCATGTCTTCGTAGGACCACGCGAAAACGTCTTTGAAATCTTTTAACAAAGCGACTAAGCGCTCGCGTTCCTCAGAAGATAACGTGGACCCGATCTGGACCAGCCGCGGGTCCTTCTCAGTACCAACATTCACAGTAGTGATTTCATCCATTAAAGGTTTAACAAATCTTTCCTGCTCTTGATCAATTAATCGTTGTAAAACCGGAGGAATTTCTTCCTCGTCGTTTTCATCAAAATTTTGAAAATCCTGATTTAAGCAATAATCAAAGGCACAGAAAAATACTCCGAAACCACATCCACGTCGTTCTCATTAAATACTTCCGAGCCGTCGGATTCCTCTGTTACAACAGACTCAAAAGAAAATGAGAAAGACGACCTAGACAGGACTGTGGCATCCGGGTCATCACCCCCGGGAATACTGGACTCAGAGTCAGTTGAGCTGGAATCTGATTCCGACGCACAAGATTCGGAAGAATCAGATTCCGGCTCACTACCTGACCCGGTGCTGCTTGATAAAAAGCCTTCTTCATATTGCCAGACGAGAGAAGGTGCGATGGACGCATCCAAAATAGCTGATGGTAGGCTCGCAGCCACTTCATTCCCAATCACACATACCGAGGAGCCATCCCCCAAGCACTTCTGTTCGATCGGAGGATCTGAAAGCAGACACGCCAGCGCTGCCCCCATTTCATTTTCAGCGTCCTCAGACTGCACTTCCTTACTTTGCTCAGCCTCAGCCGATAAATCTGCCTGCCCTTCGGCGATGTCATCCTCAGGTAACTGTAAATCAAAGAAAATCTCAAATCCCGGTACGCGCTTCTTCTCCGCATTGAGCCACGGCTCTGGGAAGCCACAGAACGGGAAGTCCTCCCCCTCCCGGACGAAATGTCCGTTTAGGGTCCCCCGAATGGGCTGGTGCATTAAGTCAAAGGGTTTCCCCATCTGTTTTGCCCGGGCCCTTCCGGCCATTTCCTTTCCTTTCCTTATCCAATCCTCTTTGGTGGGTAGGTAGCCCAAACCAAAGGTATGTGGGTTATGTGGCACTTCGGCCGATGTTGCGGCACCTTTCCTGCCGCTCTTGACTAATCCCATCCCAGGGATATGCTAGAGTTTGTTCATGAGATAGACTGCTTGAGCACTGACATACACCCCTTCATTAGCTGCCATGATGTTCTGTACGACCCGAGCCTCGGCCAAGGTAAAACCTGATATGAACACATCTTCCATACCATGCTCGATTTCTAGAACAGGTGTAGATACCTCCGGTGGTGGATGAATTGATGAGTTTCCAAAAACAATGGCTACTCCCTTCCCATAGGGGTATTTCACCACTTGATGTAGGGTAGAGGAGACCGCCTTTACCTGATGCAGCCACGGCCGCCCCAAAAGCAAGTTGAACGTTGCAGGAACCTCCAAGACGTGGAAATCTATCTCGTGCTGTCCTGGCCCAACCTTTGTTTGAATCTTGACTGTGCCCATCACTTCCCGGCTCGTGTTGTCATACGCCCGAATCACCTGGGCCGTTGGCACAAAATCCGCGACTTTCAAACCAATCGCATAAGCTGTCCTTGCCGGGCAGACGTTGATGGCAGACCCCGTGTCGACAAGTACCACAGGTATCCATTTATCTCTGCACTCGACAGAGATGTAGAGCGGCTTGTTATGGTTCGCACCCTCGGGTGGCAGCTCTTTGTTAGAAAAACTCAATGCTGGGGAACTTCCTCCCGAAGAGACTAAGCCCACCAGCTGTTCGGGCGTGGTATCTATGGAAAGTTTGGCCTTATCCATGGCCGAAAGGACAGCCTGCCTATGTACTCGAGAAGCCATAAGTAGTCCCCAGATGGAGATGTCTGCTTGTATCTTTTTCAATTGTCTCAATACGGCCTCGTCTTCGAGTTGCTTCTCCTTTTGTTTCTCTGCTTCATTATCTTTCCCAGACGCCTCTGGTTGGTCTAGGTGTGGAGGCTTGAAATACCGTCCACTCCTAGTCATGTGATCGACTTCGCCGATATACCAGGTATCATCTGGTTGGTTACCTTTCCAATCCTCGTCTGTGTGGGCAAGACATAGATCGTCGTCTTCCCACCACATACCATCTGCAGCTGACAAGCATCTGTCTGGTTCTGGCACAACTGTCCCGATACTTGCAGTACCTTTTATCCCTATGCTCGCAGCATTCTTCATTTCCGTACTTGTGGCGATTTCGACCCCCACGTGGCCTTTTGCTTTCCTGATCCTCTCAGAATCCTCGAATCTCTCTTGTTCTGACTGTGTCAATGCAGTAGATTGCTCACTGATCCCTGTACTTAAAATGCTCCATTCTCGAGCGCAACTCTCGACACCGGCGCTCTCCGGCGATGTATTCTGCCCTTCGACACTCCCGGCCGTTGTGGACATTCCCGCTCCTGCCGGGCCTTGTTCTGGCTGGAACTCCCCTATTACATCTGGCTGATCGTCTAACCATCCCGTGGCCTCCGCTGATTCTTCATTATCGTACCAGTTGGTGGCTGAATGTTCTAGATCTTGGTTATCGCAAAATTGGAACTTGGCAAAATCCTCTTCCATGGCTGCCAAATCATCTGTTTCCTGTCTCGGACTGTTCCCTCGGATTACACACAGCTCTCCCCCGACTGGAAATTCGACATTTGGTCTATTCTGGCCCACTGGTGAAATGTAGTCACTCGGACTGTAAGCGTTCCCAACATCATTCTCAGGCTTCACAGACTCTGGTTTGACAACCTCCTTCCTGTTTTCGGTGGTCACCACCACTGGCTTGGGTTGGGTTATAGAGACGTCTATCATGCACAAATCGGTGCAATCAGGGAGGAAAACTTTCCGTTTAGGCAAGTAGGAGGGTGTGATATAGATACTAGGATCGTAGGATGCGACCCCAGTGTAGATGAAGTTGATTCTTTTGGGTGGTGGAACTTGGTTATGTGTGGGGAGAGGATTTGTAGTAACATTGGGTTTCTCAGGGGGTAAAATCACCCCATTATCAATGAGATCTTGAATCTCATGACGTAACCGAAAGCACAGGTCGGTGTCGTGACCGTGCTGCTGGTGGAACGCACAATACTTGGCTGGATTGTGGGTGGCGGGTAGTCTTTCAGGTAAGGGCCGCGGCTCTAGGGGCTTCAGATGCCCTTTTCTGATCAAAACCCCCAAAGCTTTGGACAGGGGCATATAAAGTGGAGCGAAGGTTCTGGTGTTTCTAGGAGGGTATTTGGCTGTTTGTGAGTTGCTTCCGGACGCACCGGAGAATGGTGTGGCGGCCGTATTTCTTGGGGAAGGGTTAGTGGTGACCATACTCACTTCGGAGGTCCTGGCAGTCGTAGCACCGCTCGGGCCTGCATTAGTATTACGATTGAAATTTCTGCGGGGTTGCTCCCGGTCATTATCAATCCATCCTTGTCTCAAGACGTCCTCAATCTGCACCCCCATTTCATGCAGATCAGCAAAGGTGGGAAAGGGGACTACAATCATCTTTTGCATTAGCTTCGGCTGAAGATTGCGCACAATCATCCGAATCTGGTCTTTGTCCGTGGGTCTTAAGGTCATCATCGAAGCCTTAGCCCGCCATCTGGTTACAAATTCTGAGAAGCTTTCCTTGGGTTCTTGCCTTGTTGTCTCGAGATCCCGGGTCGTGATCTCGATTTGTGTGTTATACGAGTACTGCAAGATGAAGGCCTCGGCCATCTCGTCCCAATTTCTCTTGACATCATCCTCTAACTTGGCATACCATGCGGCCGCCACACCTGACAAGGTCCGGCCAAACAAAGACAACTTTTGTAATCTGGTGAGGCCCATTGGCCGTAAGACGTCTGAAAATAGTCGCAGGTGTACCATGGGATCCTCAGATCCGTCAAAACGATCAATTTGTGGCATCTTAAACCGATCCGGCAGCGTCACGGCCGTGTCGATGTATCCGTCTCCAATGTCCGGAATGGACTTCGCACCTTGAGATTTCTTGAACAGCTTTTCAAGCTTGTGCATTTTCAATGTCACAAGGTCCACCTCGGACTCGAAGGGAGAATCCGACAGATTGATGGGGGTGGGTGCCTTGGATTGTTGAGGTGGAATCGGGAGGGGAGCTGGCCCTGTTGGGATGTCTGTATCCTCTTGGGTGTTTCGGGCGATTGGTGTCTCCTCGGGTATTGGAACCCTTAATGGAGGAGGGATTTGCTGTGAAGGTGATGCCCCAGTTTGCTGTTGCAATCTCCCAATTAAATCCGCTTGCTCACTCATGACTGTAGCTTGTTGTCTGGCGAATTCTGCCTGTCGGACAGCATCTTGCTGCATCATCTTCATGCTTTCTTGAAGTGGGCGCACCATCTCCTCTAAGCTAGCCACACTATTCTGCTCTGGTTGAGTTACTAGTATGCGTTCCCTCTCTGTGGGTGAAACAGGATCCTGATCCCTACTGTACACAGGTGGGGTAGATGAAGCCCTTTGTACTGACTGTTGGAACAATGTCCTCTGCCTAGTTGCCTTCCGTTTAGTAACCGGGGGTAGAGAATGGTACACTGGTTGTCCTTCTATCATATCCTCAGATCGATGGAGCCGGCGACCTCTGATCCAGAGTGCTTGGGGAATGTCTACTGGGTTAGACGCAATGATGCTAAACTACCTAGCAAAAAAAGATAAATAAAGCAATAAATAAACCAACAACTGGATAGCACAACGGCGTAAAATAAACAAATAATATACAGTTGGATATCCAAAACACATAGTCGATAAGCCGAACACACTATTCCTCGATACTGATCACTGTTCTCAAAATCTCTGTTCCCAACACTGAACCCTGATACCCGCAGATAACTGATTCTCTAAATACTGATGCTGATACCCACAGGCCTGATGCCCAGACTTGTAAACTGGTATTTGCATTCCTGTAAAGATACACTCTAAAAGCACATAGCAAGTAAGAGAGAGCCAAAACACCCCTATGTTGGGGTAGGGTTTCCCTGTCCTATTTTGTTAGGAACTAGGGTTTCACTACGCACACTGCGGTTTTCAAACAACCTAACATCGGATAAGCAGCCTGTCCTAATTTGGAATGGTCACTATGGATCCGAATATGAACTAGGTCGAATGGTCAAAAAGGGTGCCCCGGTAAACCGGGGTTTGTGTTCCCACACTGTCAGAGCCCATAGCCGGTCAGCCTTATGGACATGCCTTGACAAGACAAGCCTCCGGCAAACCGTTCAGGAATGGCAGATGGCAAACACTGTGTTCCTAGGCGCACCAGTGCACATGCAATGCAAAGAAACACACAAATGAAATCAAAACAGGATATCATGAGTTCGAGTCAAGCTCTCTAATTTCCCCAGCAGAGTCGCCAGAAACTGTAACAAGCCCGCGCGGGGGGGGGGGGGGGGACCTCGCTACAGTTCGGACTCTCGATTTGTGTCACGGTTCTTAATCTGAACCAAAGAGTCCAAATCTGGCAAATCGTTTTGAGAAACAGATTTTTAAAAAAAAGTAGTGCCAAACATGGACTGCTTTGCCAGATACAGAGTCGCCACCTAAATATTTTTTTTTTAAATGGGAAATTTAGGAAACCGAAGGCCACATGTCCGTCATCACCGGAGTTGTCTCGGCTCGGGAGCTTGGGTACGATCAGGGAAGGTCAGCTATGAGCACCCCCTTTCGCCCGGTCCGAAGACCGGCCTTTACTAACCGCGATATCCGTTTTTGAAAACTTTATGTGTTCTTAAACCAATTATTATCCTAGAATTACTACGTTATGCGGGCAGCAAACAAGTATAGACCGAATCGCCCAAATTGGAAATAAAAACATTTTATGTTCGTTTTGAAAAATGGTTTGCTACTCGCAAGTAGGCTAAAATGCAGATTTTGCCACCCTCAAGTGGGGCTTTGGAAAAGATGGTTTCGCCACTATCTAGTGGGCTTAAAATTCACAGTTTTAACGCATTATCCCAATTTAAGCAATTTGACCTCCACCCACAGGCATTCAAGCAGTTTATCTCATGTAAGCACTTAGCCGCATGGCAAGCATATTATATGGCAACATTCACACGCATGCTGGATGCTAAAGCAAAAATACTTACATTGTACTCCGTGCCAAAATAGTAAACTAGTTAGCAAACATGCGTGTCCTAGTTCATGTTAAAAATGGCTAATGCATCACATGCAAAAATGCAATCTAGGCAGGCTCGGCTAACCCTGAAACATGGTATGTGAAAATGCACAATTATCACATATTCAGTTTAGAATTTGAAATACAAATGCGGTTAGCGTGATGTACCGAGCCTAATGTATGCAATACAAATGCATGGATGCACGCATGCATGGCATAAGGTATGCTAATTTCAAAAAATGCTCTAATCTACCATCATAAGCGGGTAAATAAAAGGGAAGAAAGAAATGGGGATTGGAAGACATACACACCACCCACACACACTTATTACATCTTTACCCTCACTCGGAAGGATCAAATAAATATTACAGTCCCAAAATAATAAACGAATAAAATTATTACAAGATTTCTAATTTAATTTAAAAGAAAAGATGGCAAAGGAAAGAAGAGGGCAGCCGCAGCCTCTGCCTCGGGATGCGCGAATGGTGCATGCTCGAATCCGTCTTGCCCGAAAAACCCGTACTGTACTCCTGCCTCCTCTGTTTGTACTGCCTTGTCTTTCTGAAAATTGCCAAAGTACTGGAGCAAGTTCCTTGCATCCTGTAGAGCACCACCGGCCGGACAGAATTACCACCGGCACTTCACAATTCCCATCGGCATTTGTTGGATTCCTCGGCACTCCAGATAGTGCCGGTCGGCACTAAATTCTGCCGGTCGGCAGAAACTTCCTGCAGAAGACAATTTGACAGCAAACAGAGAACAGACAGTGCATGGCATGGAGTTTTTGGACACATGTAAGCATGGTCATACTTCCTATCATGTTTTGAACTCAAAGAAGCATGCCCTTCAATCTTTGAGCCATCAATGGTGCATGATGACTCAAGGGATCAAATTTGCCATTTAATGTAAGGATGTATGCAACAAACACAATGAACTCTGAAACCTTATCATGGCGAAGTCAAAGGCCTCGGGGACCAAAAGTTAAGACGCGTTACATCACTTGTGGTATGAACGCCCCTCAACTCTCACACTTGGTTTGACACCCCAAACCAAGTAATGCAAAGCATGTTATGCAAAACATGGCTCAAAATACAACATGATATCAACGTGCAAGGTATGCCAAGAATCATGCAACTAGTATGGCAAGCATGCAATATTAGACATACAAGACACAAATGTGATGTAAACACAGACACTTTGAGTAATAAAATTATCATGCTACAACAACATATGAAGCAACCATGAAGCAATCATGCAAAGATGGCTTAAAATGGCAAGGGGGCAGACCTTCACCCTCCTCAAAACAGTGGCCAAAAGTGTCCGATAGATGGGCTAATGTTCATGCCAACATGCAAGCCAAAAGTCCTATGGTTAAGGCACAAAAGGGAAACATTTCACTTTCATCAACATGACCACTCATGGCATGATTAAAACAAGTAAAAACAGAATTTTTACATGCAAAATGGGACCCCAAAACCTCCTAATATGACAGCTAAAATACCTCCCATGAAACAAATGCACTAAGGGCCACTCCTAGGCCTAAGAGGACACACCCTCAAGGCATGAAAGAGGTCATGCATGCACACATACAAACATGATTCTTGGGCTAAAATGTGGCCCTTGATGATGTTAAAATCATGAGGGTAATCACAAACATGCATGCTAGAAGCCAACATGCTCGAAGCTTTCAAGCCAAAATACAAAGCAACCCTAACAATCATGTCAAGCATGATCAAATGGATAACCAACAAACTTTAAGCATGGAAAAACAATACTAAAAGCTTCAAGGAACTAAGCCAACATACACAAGAATCATGGCCTAATCATGAGGTGTATTTCTAAGCAAAATGGAGCAATACAAAGCAAGTATTATAAGCATGCAAGGAGGCACAAATCCGGCCAAAAACAGAGGTTACATATGACCTAAAATACCTAAAAAAATTCTGAAATGAGGCCAAGGATCATCAAACACACATGCTACCCTTTTGAGCCCAAAAAAGCATGGAAACAAACCATGAAGGGAGAGGGGTGTCCCTCCCCTATGCAAGACTTCAAACCATCCTTTTTTGACACTAAAATACACTGATTTTCAGTGGTCAAAGGACCAAAACACTGAAGTGAACAAAACCTTATGAAAGAGGCACCAAAATGGATCAAACAAGGCTTAGAAGGGAGAGTTTGCACTCAAACCACAAAATGACCTTAATGAAAGTGCTAGAGCAGGAAAATACAAGCCCTTTTTATGTTATACACAAGAGCTAAAACAGCAAGCTAGATAGGTAAAAAACTATTGCAAGTTTGGGGAATATAAATCAAAATGCTCACCCTTGAAGAACCTTTGAAGAACAAATGGTCTAGCCTCCTTCTTTGGATCAAAACCAATCCAAAAACACAAGAAACAACCCCCCAAGTCCCTCAATCTCGGAGTAAGGTGTAATGGTGTGTGTAATGGTGCAAAAGTAAGGTAAAAACCACCTTTTGAGCTAAGAAACACACACAAAGGAGGAGAGAGGGGGAGGTATAGAGATAATATGTATCTATATCTCAAGGGTCTGGTTTTTGGTTGCAAGAAGCTAACCTAGATCAAAGAGGAAGACCCTCCTCTTATAAGACTCCCTCTTGCAAAGCTTATTCAACAAGCTTGCTTAGAGGGAGATCCCTCCATACACGTGTATGGAGGGGGGAAGAGTTGGTGCCAGCTATCACAGCTGGCACAAAATATCTCCATAAAGTGGATGAACAGTGGTCAGCTGCCCAAAAAAGTCATTTCGGCAAAAAACAGTGCCGACCGGCAACAAATTATGCCGACCGGCAATAAAGTGTGCCGACCGGGAAACAAAGGTGCCGATGGAAGAAAAAGACCGGCCGGTGGCCTCCAGCCACTGCCGGTGGCGTGTGGGGATGCTTCATAAGGCATTCCCTGCCTTTCAAAGGCAAGATGCAAGTGTTTGGTGCAAAACCAGACACTAAACGGTTGAGTTCGGAGATACTGAGGCAGGGCACGCGAGCCGAGACCTCCGGGAACTCTAAACGAACACATACATGGATGATCACCGAGTGTTCAAACGGTGACGTCCAAGTCTTGAGGACGGTCAAAAATGGGGTGTCTACAGTGAGAAACGGGTGCATAAACACATGTAAGTAAAGCATTCGCGACAATGCAAGCAATGTGTGTAAAAATACGAGAAAGGGTGCATAAACACATGTAAGTAAAGCATGCGCGACAACGCAAGCAATGTGTGTAACAATGCGAGAAAGGGTGCATAAACACATGTAAGTAAAGCATGCGTGACAATGCAAGCAATGTGTGTAACAATGTGAGAAAAAAGCATAAACACATGTAAGTAAAGCATGTGCGACAACGCAAGCATTATGTGTAACAATGCGAGAAAGGTTGAATAAACACATGTAAGTAACGCATGCACGACAATGCAAGCAATGTGTGTAACAATGCGAGAAAGTGTGCATAAACACATGTAAGTAAAGCATGCGCGACAACGCAAGCAATGCGTGTAACAATGCGAGAAAGGGTGCATAAACACATGTAAGTAAAGCATGCGCGACAACGCAAGCAATGTGTGTAATAAGGCAAGAAAAAAGCATAAACACATGTAAGTAAAGCATGCGCGATAACGCAAGCAATGTGTATAACAATGCAAATATATAGAGTGGATGTTTAATACGACAAGCAAACGCTAGGTGAAAACAAAAGCATGCTTTGATAAAGACACCTTGAAGGCAATTTCCGGTTTACCTCCCGGAAGAGTTATGATGCATTTAAAGGATACACCTTGTGCGCGTTGATGGGCGATGACCACCATACTTTGAAGACATGATTCCGGGCTTCCACGGGGGCATTTTGAATCAAATTTTGAACACTCCTCGGAATTGTTGGAATCCAAGGACACATACCAAGGTAAAATAGGCAAAGAAAGCTGGTGGAGGATTGCCGGCCATCAGGGAAGGCTGCTGGCCATCATTGGCCAGTGCCGGCCGTCAATGAAGGGGTGCCGGCCACAGATGAGGGGGTGCCATCCACCGCTGGCAGATTTGGCCATTTTGGTCATTTTTGCCGTGGGTCTTCATATACACCCAAAATTATATCATTTGCTCACAAATCCTTGCATAGAAAACATTTCCCTTACCCTCCAGGTGTGTCTTCTCTTTAGATTTGTGCGTTCTACGTGTTTCCCAACACCCTAAACAACCTTGAATCGTTAAAACCCATTTATTCTCTTCGATTTGAACCGATCAGAATTTGAATATGAGGTGTCTTTTGTCATTTCCATCATTCAAGGATCATTTCCCCCGAATTTCTCTCAAGGTTAGTTCGCTATTCCTAGGTTTTCAACTTTATTTGAATCGTTCTCTGTCCTAGGGTTTGATTTGTTCAAAACATCACCATTTTTACTCATTTTTGCATCTATTTCAAATGGTCGATGACATTATGCATGATGGGGGTTTCCCCACACTCCCTCCAGCGGAGCTTGCCGCGGACTTTGCGGCTGAGCTGAGGGTTGAGCCTCAGCCTTTCCCGCCTAGTATCCGCCCTTTTGACCCCGCAAGGTATCACCCAGAGACTCATATTATACTAGTGGCGGGAGGCATCCATGCCTTTACTGATTTCGATGAGGACGCGCCAAACGACCTCTTGCTGAGGGAGCCGATGTCTCATTTGTCGGCTATTGCCGTGGAGGTACCAACTCTACTCTTCCACAGTATTATTTTTTAACTATTTGCATTTCTTCCACTGTTTTGATCTGATTGCATCACATGCCTTGATCTGACTGTATTTCATACGTTACTACTCTGTACTCAACTGTACTTCACACATCACTGCTCTACATGTATCGTATGTGACTGTACCCCATGCATCACTGCTCTGAATTCAATTGTATTTTCAATACATCACTGATCTATATTCAACTGTATTTTTAACTGTACTTTTGTCACTTGATCTGATTACATCACATACACTACCACATGGCGGATCACGCTCCTTCAAAGGCGATGGTGCGACGACAGCTCGGGATTGGTATGATGTACTTCCCGCGAGGGTCCGCCAGATCATCGACGGGACCAGCTTCGGCCTATTCTGCTCTAGCTTGACACGGGTCACAGCGAGTCACCCTCTCCTAGGGGCTCTTGTGGAGAGGTGGTGGGACAACACCAATTCTTTCCACTTCTCCATGACGGGAGAGATGACGATGACTCCTTTCGACTTCGCCATGATCACTGGCCTGGGCGTAGGAGGTGATTTGATTCCTCTTGATCCCGACATGGGAGAGTGGGTGGCCGCATGGGATGGAGCGCGTCCACCAACACTTCGAGTGGGCATGGTTAGATATACCTGGTTCAAGGAGCATTACAGAAGGGAGGATCCCGAGACTGATGAGAAGATGGAGCAGTACGCTAGGGGCTTCCTCCTGGTCCTTTTCGGTACCACCTTGTTTTCGAACAGCTGGAATACCGTGGGTTTATACTTCCTAGGCGCTCTGGTGGTGCTCCAGCTGGTTCATTTTTATGATTGGGGTGCAGCCGGCCTTACCACTCTCTACGGATACATGAGCTCGACCTCTCGGATGTACGGGAGGTTGATCGGCAGCTATTGGCGAGCTTGGGAGGTACACAACTTAGTTTTCCCTTTTCATTATTTTGCTTAGTATTTTTCGCTTTCATTTCATTCAACACTTGTACTTTCTACATTCTCTGTATCTGCTCTCATACTGTATGCTTTCTGCTTTGCATTTTCTGTACACCATACATACTGCACATTACTACCATACACTACACACACAAAATCTAACATCTGCTCTAGACATGCACTCCTTATGCATTGTACTGCGTTCTGCTTTCTGCATGCTCTATACACTGTTCATACACTGTACTGATCATATCTTTCTCATAGCTGTGGGTGTACACATACTTCCTGACACTTGCTCCAGAGCCTGTGGAGGAGGCCCCAGCAACAGTCCCATTTTCTGATGTATATGACGGCCAGCTCCATCGTAGGACCCGAGAGAGCTTTATGTTCTTCCGGCAGTATTTCGATTCGGTCACGGCGCGCGAGGTAATTCTGCAACGAGATTATTTCAATTAACTCGATGCACCCGCATTAGTTATTTGACAACTGATCATCTTGTTTGTTCTCTTTTCTCAGATCACGTGGTAGCCATGGGATGTGATTCCCTCAGGACTCTGAGATCAGTCCCACACTGCCCGGGCTGTCTCTCACTACCGCATCCTCTTCGAGGGCCCGATCTGTCACGCCTGGTTTTTGAGTGAGCGCTTCGTACGCCAGACCTTGGGATTGCCTGCTCTATTTGTACCGACGGCACCTCTACCATCGATGAGGGAGACACACAAGCTGTCCGTCGACCAAGTGATTCAGTTCATGGTGGGACTGGAGACGGATTATTTCCGCGTGGAAGGCGACTATACGACCTTCATTCAGACGCATCTGATGCCATCTTTGTCTGGTGTCTAAGGAGGAGAGAGAGCGAGGGCTTCAACTGTGAAAGGGAGAGACGAAGCGACCAGATCTCACAGGAGGAGAGGTCCTGAGGGGAGACAGGGGACTGGATGGCAAGAGCTGCCTAATACTATGACATACCGAGGGCGGGCTAGAGAGACTTATCAGATTCCCTTCGCTCCTCCTCCAGCTGGTCACGAGCTCGTCGGAGTTCGAGGCTCGACCCTGATATATGCCATACTTTTCATTTCGCGCATTCATTTCATTTCAATTGATATCCCGCAGATTACTAATTGTCTTGACACTTTTGCAGGCTTCCATAGATTAAACCCGGCAGGCTCTGGAGCTGTTGGCTTCGGTGATGAGGATGCTGCAGACGAGCATGGACCAGCTCAGTATTTACAGTATTCCGGTAAGTTCATTCAAACTACACTTCATGCCACAAAGTCTTTTCTTAACATGCCATCATTTGCACAGTTCCACACTACACTGATCTGATACATTGCTCCCATACACCGCTCATGGTACACTTACACTGCAAATCATTCACTTCTCGCAGCACATTTTTGTTTGCACCTAATACATTTTATTTTAATGCATTTTGGCGAATTGCCCTTTTTTAGATTCCTTTCCTGATGCCAGGCCCATCAGATGCCCTAGTAGGAGAAGTGGCGGGTCCTTCAGCACCTCCCCGAGCAACAGGGGGAGCGGGACGAGGAACTCCAGCACACAGCCATAGCAAAGTTAGGCATGCTCACGCCGGGTGTAGTCCACAGAGGCCTGCCCCAGATGATGATGAGTTTGACGAGGAGGCAGTGAGTCCGCAGTCAGAGTCGTCTCAGGATGAAGATGATGCTGGGGATGGCTCAGATTCAAACTTTGATGGTGGAGATCCTGGACCTTCATCCAGGAAGACCAGGACGGCCACCCGCACTTGAGGCTACCGGCGCCGATCCATACATTTTGCTGCTTGTTCTTTTTTTGCTTTATTTTTCATTGTACTGGTAGTTTTGCACATTATACTGCCTCAGATAGGTTTTATTTTCTTCAAAGCTATGTACTTTTGCAAAAGAAAATATGATGGAATGAAACAGCTATTTTGTTGAAAAAAAAAGTGTTGCATTTGTACACTCAAAGCATCACATCGCACTATTTTGCATAAAAATGAGATTGATGGATATTGAACATCTGTGCATTATCAAGTCAGGTAGTGAGCCAACACAACAAACAAAAACAACATAACTTAATAAGCAACAACAAAACCTTAACAAGTTTACAACTCGATAAGCAAATTACGACAACTCGATAAATGAAAGGAAGTTGATTACAACTCGATACAAAAATGAAAACTAATACGTCTTAAACGAGACACAACATAGTCCAACAAGGCAAAAACAAGACCTTAAAAGACACGAATAACAGGGCCCCATTGCAGTAAACAACTGGATTTTCACCAAGAAGGTCAGTGAGCATGAGGGAGACGCTGCCAGCCACAGGGGAAAGCCTGTCAGCCATCAGTGTGCCACTGCCGGCCACTGATTAGCCACTGCTAGCCATCAATAAGCTGGTGCCGGCCATCGATGGTAGACTCTTTGAAACATTGACATCTGTCCTCCACTCACTGCCTTATCTTCTATATGAGTTCCAACTTCGGGATTTCCTCATTCTAGCTCAGTTTTTGAACCAAATGGAGCATTTCTTGTCCAAAATCTCACAAATTGGATTGCCAATTTGGACGGCTCGAAAAAGCTGAATTCCGGGGCTTCGGCATAAATGCACTATTCATGTTGAGTCGTACCCTGCTGCGTTTTCCGTTCCTCCATGTCGTGGCAAGGTTTTGGAATCCAGTGACACACGTCTTTAGCCTTGGCAGACAAGAGATGTGTCCCACTTTCGAGGATTTCCAAACTCTAATGGAATCCAAGCGTGATGAAGAAATTATGCCTTAATTCCGCTTTGGCCACATTCAAGCCTTAGGACGAATGTGCGGGCTTACTTTGCATGACGCTCAGTCATTGATTCACGACAGAGAGCTGGACATTCCAAGCTTGATTCGTCAGTTTTCCGATGCGGGTGACCACGGCGACCATCATTGGCAGGGTTATCGGTGACATGCGCTTTGCTTGTGCATGTTGTCTCATTTCTTACTTGCCCCAGGCTCCGATGGGTTGGGCACCCGTTTGATTGAGGTTGTCAAGGGCTTGAAAGAAGGTAAAAGTTGCATTGCCATGACGCTGGCCGAGACATTGATGGGTTTGGACGCTTTTCATCGTCGAGAGACGACTAGATTCGCGGGGAGTCCACTACTACTACATGTAATGTTTCCCACCCAATATCACATATATTCCTCACATCACTCGGCCCTCAGGCTCGGTTTTTCTCTCAAAACCCTTTTCTCACTTTTTCTCTCAACGTACACCTCTCTATTCTTTAATCTCTCTTTTTTCATCCCTCCCCAGATATGGTTGATGGATAAATTAAAGGTTGTGGACTCGTGCCCAGCATATTCAGCTCGCAGCTATTTCTTCCAACGGTGCTTAGTCGATGCCCCTAACGAGGGATGGTGGCACGACTGGATGTGCAGTTTGTCCACTAGACTTGCTTGGCACTGCCCATGGCTCAATTTACCGGCGATGAGCTACAGCATGACTCGCCAGCTCGGGATTCAGTTGATCGGTCTGACACACTATGTCCTCTATTTTCCCTTCCGATTTCGGCGCTAGTTTGGACATGATCAGACTTGCCCGAAGGAGGGGATAGAGTACCCTACTACATTTCCAGTCTGAGACGCATAGTTAGCTCGGTATGCCGCAACATGGAGGACGAGAGAGCTTCTGGCCCCCGCTCCCACTTTCAGTTGCACCCTCTCTAATGAGTGCATAGCTTGGCTTAATGAGGAGGCGCAGATTGGGCCCACTTTGGCATCAGAGGCTTCCATAAGCTCTGGAAGGGGACGTAGGAACACCTGACTATGCCCCGGATTTATTTGCTTTAATCAGAACTTTCTAGTTTTCATTATGAATGTAATGACAAGCAACTTCAATTTGTATTCAAGAGTAGGAGAACTCTGTATTGAAATCAATGTAATTGAAGGTTGTGAGTACTGAAAATTTTCCATTTGGTCCAAAAATGGTCTAAGTTGTAAAAAGATTAATTTGAGCAAAATCAACTTTAATTAAAACTTTTCAAAACCATTTTCGATGTGGATGACAACTGGACATGCCCGAGATCTATCACAGAGATGTACAACCCCGGATCCCAGCAACTGGAAAGTTGCCCCTAGTCTAGATAGCACTGTACCGGAGATCACAACCGAGCTCCTGAATACAGAATAGACAAAGATGACCGAACATGATCACATGGACAAAGTTGATCAGGGAAGTGTTAACGGCTGGACTTCAGGATGAAGTTGCCTACGCATCCCAAAGATGGAAATCAAGCCTTATGTAGTTCGGCTCAGGTTCACTCATGTATTAACTCTCTCCTTTTGTGCTCTAACTTTTGCCAAGGCCGCCCTTTCTGGGTTTTCAACCTTGCGAGCTTAGTTTTTATCATTTCAAATTTTTCATGCTCTAACTTTTGCCTATGTCGACCTTTCGGGTTTTCGGCCTAGCGAGCCACTCAGGGAAAGTATTTCTTCAACTTGTCCATGTTGATTGGTTGGGAGAACTCTAGGCCATCTAGGTCCATCAGAATGACAGCTCTACCCGACCAGATAGACTTGATTATGTAAGGACCAGTCCAATTAGGTCTGAACTTGCCCCTAGGGTCGTAGATGGGAGTTCGGTTGTCTTTGAGCACCAAATCTCCTTCTTTCAAATTCCTAGACTTGACATTCTTATTGAAAGCCCTGGCAATTCGTCATTGATAACCCTGAACATGGTACAGTGCTTTCAACCTTCTTTCATCAAAGAGCATGAGTTCTTCGAACCTGCTATGCTGCCAATCTGCCTCAGCTATCTGACACTCAGCCAGTACTCGTAATGACGAGACCTCAATTTCGATAGGCAGAACGGCCTCCATCCCATTGACCAAGGAATATAGAGTCGCCGCAGTAGAAGTTCGAATTGAAGTCCGATAGCCCCACAAAGCAAACGGCAACTTATCTGGCCAGTCCCGGTAGGTTTCCACCATCTTCTGCAGAATGTGCTTGATGTTCTTGTTGGCGGCCTCAACATCTCCGTTGGTTTGCGGCTGATATGTAGATGACTTATGAAAAGCCACGTTGTACTTCTCCAACAAGTCGATCACTCCTTCTTGAAGTGGAAACCATTATCTGAAATGATCTCATTCGGGACCCCGTAGTGACAGATGATGTTGTTCCTGATGAACTTTGTCACGTGCAATGCCTTCAACACCTCATGAGATTGGGCCTCAACCCACTTTGTAAAATAGTCTATCGCGACCAGAATGAACTCATGCCCATTGGACCCTTTCGGAGTGACAGCCCCGATCATATCAATCCCCCAGACTGAAAATGGTCATGGCGAAGTCATGTTGTACAGCTTCAACGGCAGAATGTTCATGCGGTTTGCATGGATCTGACATTTGTGGCATCGCCGAACAATGCCAATACAATCCTCCTCCATGGTGGACCAGTAGTAACCTTGTTTGAGAATTTTCCAGGCTAGCATCACTCCATTCATGTGCGCTCTGCACTCTCCTCCATGGATGGCCTCCATCAGGCGCTTTGATTCTTCGGCATCAACACATAGCTTATGCATCCCGAGATGGCCTCTCTTGTACAGTTTTCCTCCGCAGACGATGAACTGAGCAGCCATTCTTCGAATTGCCCTTTTGTCCTTGGCATTTACCCCTGGTGGATACGCCTCTTTTTCCAAGAAGTTCCAAACATCGTAATACCAGGGATTCTCATCTTGTACCTCATCTATGGCAGCAATCAGCTCATAGGCCGGCGCAAATTTCTGTTCGATGATGATCGGACGCATCTGGACTCCGAAAGGGATGTCTATCATAGAAGATAGAGTTGCTAATGAATCTACGAACCTGTTGTTCTCTCTTAACAAATGAGCGAAATTCAGTTTCTCAAACCGAGGAATCAACATGTCTAAGGTCTGGTGGTAGATTCACATCTTTTCTACTTTGACTTTCCATTCTCCTTTAGCTTGAGATACAACAAGGTTCGAGTCCCCAATGACATCCAACAGTTTTGCCCCTAGTTCCAGAGCTGCTTCTAGTCCAACAATACACGCCTCATACTCTGCCTCATTGTTCGAGACTTTGAACCGGAGTTTCAATGCTAGAGGTATACGGGAATTGTCGGGTGCTATTAGCCACACCCCTATCCTATACCCGTATTGGTTTGACGCTCCGTCAAAGTACGTCGTCCAAAACTCTTCTTCGACATGTAGAATGGCCTCGTTTGGGAACAGATACTCAACTACTTCATCCCCTTCCACTAGGTGATCGGCTAGGAACTCCGCTACCGCTCTCCCCTTTACTGACTTGCGCGTCATATACTTCAGATCAAATTCAGAAAGCAGAAGCAACCAACGAGCTAGACTACCCATAAGTGTCGGATTCTCGAAGAGATATTTGATGGGATCTAATCTCGAAATCAGTATTACAAAGTGAGCTAACAGGTAGTGCCGCAGCTTCCTAGTAGCCTATACCAAGGCCAGACAAGCCTTCTCCAGCGGAGTGTAACGGGTCTCGTAATCCAGCATTTTCTTGCTCAGGTAGTGGATAGCTCTCTCCACTTTGTCCTCAGACTCTTGTGCAAGCATGCAGCCCATTGTAGTTTCAGTCACTGAAAGATACAGAATCAACGGTTTCCCCGGCTCAGGCGGTGACAACACAGGTAGGTTCTATAAATATTGCTTGATCTGTTCAAAAGTAGCTTCGCATCGGCCGTCCTATTAGAATTTCTTTCCTTTCTTCAGGAGACGAAAGAGTGGTTCACAAGTCAAGGTTAATTTAGAAATAAACCGTCTTATGAATTGCACTTTACCCAAAAAGCCTCGCACCTCCTTTTCAGCCCTTGGTGGTGGCATTTCTAAGATGGCCTTGATTTTGGAAGAGTCGGCTTCGATGCCTTTTTGTGTGATCAAGAACCCTAGCATATTCCCTGCTGTAACACCAAACGTACACTTCTGATGATTCAGCCGCAACCGATACTCTTTGATCCATTGAAAGAATTCCTGCAAAGCGGTGTAGTGGCCCTCTCTTTGCTTGGACTTGACAATCATGTCATCCACGTACACCTCAACCTCTTTGTGGATCATGTCGTACCATATTGTGGTCACAGCTCGTTGATATGTAGCTCCAGCATTCTTCAGTCCAAACGGCATCACCCTATAACAATAGGTCCCCTACGGGGTGGTGAAAGAAGTCTTTTCCTGGTCTTCAAGTGCCATCACAATCTGATTGTAGCCTGAAAACCCATCCATGAATGAGAGCAACGCATGCCCAGCAGTGAAGTCCACTAATTCGTCGATATCCGGCAGAGGAAAGTCGTCATTCGGACTAGCTTTATTCAAATCCCTGAAGTCCACACATACTCGAATTTTGCCGTCTTTCTTCGGTATTGGAACTATATTGGCCAACCAAGTTGGGTATTCAAATACCAGCAGAAACCCTGCATCAATTTGCTTGGTGACCTCGTCTTTGATCTTGAGGGCCAAGTCTGGGCAGATCCTTCTGAGTTTCTGCTTAACAGGTCGGGCCTCTGGGTCAAGAGGGATCCGGTGCTGTACAATCTCAGGATCGATTCCAGGCATGTCTTCGTAGGACCATGCAAAAATATCTTTGAAATCTTTTAATAAAGCGACTAAGGGCTCGCACTCCTCCGAAGACAATGTGGACCTGATCTAGACCAGCCGCGGGTCCTTCTCAGTACAAACTTTAATTTGGGTGATTTCATCAGCCAGCGGTTTTACAAACCTCTCCTGCACTTGATCTAGCAAATATTTCAAAACCGGAGGAATTTCTTCCTTGTCGTTTTCATCAAAGTTTTGAAAGTCTGAATTAATGCAATAAATCAAGGGCACAGAAAAATACTCAAAGGCCATAGCCATTCCATTCTCATTAATCACTTCCAAGTTGCCTAATTCCTCTGTTACAACAGACCCAAAGGAAAAAGAAAAAGATGACCTGGACTGGACTGTGGCATCCGGGTTGTCACCCCCAAGAATACCGGACTCAGACTTAGACGAGCTGGAACCTGATTCCGACTCCACAAACTCGGTGGAATTAGATTCCGGCTCACTACCTGACTCGGTGCTGCTCGATAAGAATCCCTCCTCATACTGCAAGACAAGAAAGGGTGCGATGGACGCATCCAGAATGTTTGAAGATAGGCTCGCAGTCGTTTCATTCCCGGTCATAGACACTGAGAGGTCATCCGCCAATCACTCGTGTATGATTGGAGGATCTGAAAGTAGACAAGCCAGTGCTACTCCCATTTCAATCTTGGTGCTCTCGGAATCCACTTCCTTGCACTGTTCAACCTCAGCTGGTGGGTCTGTCTGCTCCTCGGCAACATCATCCCCGAACAACTGCAAGTCGAAGAAGATCACAAAACCCTGCAGGCGCATCTTCTCGGCATTCAGCCATGGCTCTGGGAAGTCGCATAATTGAAAGTCTTCCCCCTCGCAGACAAAGCGTCCGTTTAGGGTGCCTTGGATAGGCCGATGCATCAACTCAAAATGCCTCCCAGTCTGTTTGGCTCTGGCTCTCCTAGCCATCTCTTTGCCTTTCCTTACCTAGTCCTCTTTAGTGGGCAAATAACCCAAGCCAAAGGTATGCGGGTTGTGCGACACTTCGGCCGATACTGTAATGCCTTTCCGGCCACTTTTTCCTAGCCCCATCCCAGGGATATGTTAGAGCTTGTTCATGAGGTACACTGACTGTGCACTGACATATAAGCCCCCATCAACATCCAAAATGTTCTGTACGACCCGGGCCTCGGCTAGGGTAAATCCTGACAAAAACACATCCTCCGTGCCGTGCTCGATTTCCAGAACTAGTGTAGACACTTCTGGCGGCGGATGGATTGAAGAATTTCCAAAAACTATAGCCACCCCCTTCCCGTGGGGGTATTTTAACATTTCATGTAGGGTGGAAGAAATCGCCTTCACTTGGTGCAGCCACGGCCGCCCCAAGAGTAGATTAAAGGTTGCGGGAACGTCCAAGACATGGAAGTCAATCTCGTGTTGTCCTGGACCAACCTGAGTCCGAATTTTCATAGTCCCCATCACCTCTCTACTGGTGTTATCGTAGGCCCTTATCACCTGGGCAGTTGGCACAAAGTCCGCGGGCTTCAACCTGATTGCATATGCCGTCCTCGACGGGCAGACGTTAATGGTGGGTCCCGTATCAACAAGAACTACCGGTATCCATTTGTCTCTGCACTCGGCAGAGATGTAGAGTGGTTTGTTGTGGTTTGCGCCCTCGGGCTGCAGCTCCTTGTCGGTGAAGGTCAACGTCGGGGAACCTCCTCCCGGAAAAACCAATCCTAGCAGCTGCTCAAGCGTGGTGTCTATTGAGAGTTTGGCCTTGTCCATTGCAGAAAGGATAGCTTGTCGATGAACTCTTGAGGCCATAAGCAGTCCCCAGATGGAGATGTCTGCTTGTATCTTCTTAAGCTGTTTCAACACAGCCTCCTCTTCGAGTAATTTGTCTTTCTTCTTCTCCGCCTCCCTGTCCTTTCCGGACGCCTCTGGTTGATCTAAGTGCGGGGACTTGAAATACCGCCCACTCCTAGTCATGTAGTCAACTTCGCCGATGAACCAGGTATCATCCGGCTGGCTGTTTCCCTAATCTTCAACTGTGTGGGCAAGACATAGGTCGTCATCTTCCCACCACATGCCATCGGCAGCCGACAGACACCTATCCGGCTCCATTACAACTGTTCTTGTGCCCGCATCACCTTCCGTTTCTATGCCCTGAGCACGTTCTGTTCTTGTGCACACAACACGTTCTATTCTTGTGCATACAGCACGTTCTGTCCCCGCAGGGGCTTTGGCCTTTCTGACCCTTTCAAAATCTTCAATCCTTTCCCACTCAAACTGCTTCAGTGCAGCCTGCTGTTCAGTGTCTTCTGTTCCCAAACTGCCCGTATTCTGAGCAAAATTCTTAACACCAGTGCTCTCCGGCGGTGCATTCTGTTCCTTGACCCTTCTAGCCACAGTTGATGTCCCCATCCCTGACGAACCCTATTCTGACTGAGGTTGCTCAACAACATCCGACTCGTCGCTGAGCCACCTAGTAGCTTCTACTGACCCTTCCAGACCAAACCAGTTAACAGTCACATCCCCTGAGTCCTATTCGTTGAAGAATTGAAGGTTCACGATGTCCTCCTCTAGTTCGACCAGGTCATCCAGCCCTTGATTAAGTCCGTCCTCCCATACTACACAAATCTTTGCCCCCACTGGCAATTCCACATCCGGCCTAGCTTGGCCTGCTAATGTAATGTAACCGCTCGAGTTGTACATAAAGCTTGCAGACCCCTCAGGCTTTGTATCATCAATCTCATCTGCCCCCGCAGTCGACCCAATTCTGTCTTCGATAGTCACCACCACCGTTTCAGGCTGGGTTTGGGAGATGTCCAACATGCACAAGTTAGTGCTATCAGGAATGAACACCTCCGGCTTGGGTAGGTGGAAAGGGGTGATATATATGCTAGGGTCGTATGACGCAACCCCAGTTTGGATTAGATTGATGCGTTTGGGAGGTGGAGCTTGGTTATGTGGTGGGAGAGGGTTGGTTGTGACATTCGGTTTCTCCGGAGGCATGATCACCCTGTTGTCAACGAGATCCTGAATCTCATGACGCAATCGATAACACTAGTCGGTGTCATGACCATGTTATTGGTGAAAAGCGCAGTACTTCGCCAGGTTATAGGAGGGGGGAATTTTTTCTAGCAATGGCCGCAGCTCTAGGGGCTTCAACTGCCTTTTCCTGATCAAAACCCCTAAAGCTTTGGACAAAGGCATGTATAGTGGGGTGAATACTCTTTGACCTCGGGGTGGGTTCCTGGTTGTTTGTGAGCTACTTTCGAACACACTGGTGAATGGGGTAGCTGTAAGGGCTCTCAGGGTGGTGGTGGTGGTGACCATACTCACATATGAAGCTCTGGCAGCTACAGCACTGCTTGTGCCCACGTTCGTACTACGGTTGAATGCCCTCTTAGGCGGCTCTCTTTCATGATCAATGAGGCCCTGTTTCATGGCGTCTTCGATCTGCACCCCTATCTCATGTAGATCTGCAAAGGTAGGGAGGGAGAGAACGATCATCTTCTGTATGAGCTTGGGCAGGAGGTTGTGCACAACCATCCGAATCTGATCTTTGTCAATAGGCATGATGGTCATCATCGAGGCCTTCGCCCTCGACCGGGTCACAAAATTGGAGAAACACTCCTTCGGCTCTTGCCTAGTTGTCTCAAGATCACGAGTTGTGACGTCGATCTGTGTATTGTAGGAGTATTGAGCTACAAAGGCCTCAGCTATCTCCTCCAAATTCCTCTTAACAGAGTCTTCCAGTTTTGCATACCAAATAGCCGCTACACCCGACAAGGTCCGGCCAAACAGGGAAAGCTTCTGCAATCTGGAGAGGCCCATCGGCCTTAGTATATCCGAGAACAGCCACAAATGCACCATAGGATCTCCAAACCCGTCGAAACGGTCTATGTGTGGCATTTTAAACCGGTTCGGCAGAGTCACGGCCAAGTCGATGTACCCATCCTCAATCTCCGAAATAGACTTCACGCCCTGAGACTTCTTGAATAGCTTTTCTAGCTTGCTCACTTTTAACACTATTGGGTCCACCTCAAACTCAAAGGGAGAATCCGGTAGGTTGGTAGGTGCTTTGGATACCTGGGGTAGGATCGGGGGCAGAGCCGGCCCCGTTGGAACGTCCGTATCATCCTGGACGTGTGCGGTCTCCCCAAGTATGGGAACTCTTGGCGAGGGAGGAACCTGGTGCGAAGCAAATGCTCCGGCTTGCTGCGGTGGTTGTTGTTGCTGTAGTCTAGCAATGAACTCTGCCTGTTGTGCAATAACCTCGGCCTGGCGTGCGACGAATTCTTCTTGACGGGTAGCGTCCTACTGCATGGTTTTCATACTCTCCTGGAGCTGATGCATCATCTCCTCTATACCTGCCATGTTGTGCTGATCTATCCGAACAACCGGTATATCTGTCCCTACAATAGAAACTGAGACCTCAGCCTGATTGTTCACTGGTTGGGTAGACCATTGATCTGGCGACCGATGTACCAATACACTACGCCGTTTTGACCTCCATCTGGTAACCGAGGGTAAAGAAAGGAACACTGCTTGTCCATCTATCAGATCCCTGGATCGATTAAGTCTATAACCTCTAACCCACAGTGCTCAAGAAATATCTATCTAGTCGGATATAATGGTGCTAAACTACCTTGCAAAAAGATAAATAAAGCATAATAAGGAAATAATGAGCAGAAAAACTGATAGCATAACAGCTTAAGTAAAGACAACGCACAGTTTGGCAAATACAAGCTGAAAGAACTGTTCTCAACCACTGATCACTATTCCCAAATCACTGCCCCAAATCTGAATCTGATATCTGCAGGTAAAACTGATTCCCAAATACTGATGCCCGCAGGCATGATGCCCAAAATTGCAAACTGATACGTGCATTCATGTAGAGGCCAACTCTAAAAGCACATAGCAATAAAATAAAAGCCAAAACACCCCTATGTTGGGGTAGGGTTTCCATGTCCTATTGTTAGGAGCTAGGATTTCACTACGCACGCAGCGGTTTCAAACAACCTATAATCGGGTAAGCAACCTGTCCTAGTTTGGAATAGTCACTATGGATTCCGATATGCACTAGGTCGAATGGTCAAAAAGGGTGCCCCAGTAAAAACTGAGGTTTGTGTTCCCGTCGTGGCAGAGCCTACAACCGGTCAGCCTTATGGCACGCTTCTCAAAGTGAGCCTCCGACAAACTGTTCAGGAATAGCATACGGCAAAGACGGTGTCCTAGGCGCACCAATACAAATGCAATGCAAAGAGACACATAAGTGTAATCAAAACAAGATATCATGAGTTCGAGTCAAGTTCTCTAAATCCCCAGCAAAGTCTCCAAAAACTGCAGATGTGCTCGAGAACTCTTCGGCTCCGCGCGCGAAGGCACGAAATCTTTTTTGTTCTTTAGATACTACAATTCGAACTCAATGTCACGGTTCTGAATCTAATCTCGCAAAGTGCAATGCAAGACCGATAAATCACGAAAGAGTCCAAATTCGGCAGATCGTTTTGAAAAATTAATTTTAATAAAGAAGTGACAAACATGGACTGCTTTGCCAGATACAGAATCGCCACCTAAATATTTTATTTGGGGGGAATTTAGGAAACCCTGACTTGTGCCCAAGGCCACGTGTCTGTCATCACCAAAGTTGCCTCGGCTAGGGAACTTGGGTACGAGAGGGGAAGGTCATGCAATGAGCACCCCCGCTCGCCCGATCAAAGATCGGCCTTTACTAACATGATATCTTGTTTTTGAAAACACATATATTCTTATTCTAGTTTATTAATCTATCATTACTACGTGATGTGCATAGCACACAAGTATAGACTAGATCGCCTAAGTTGGAACAAAGCATCTCATGTTTGTTTTTGAAAATGGTTTGATGGTGCTACTCGCAAGTAGGCTAAGACGTGGATTTGCCACCCTCAAGTGGGCTTAGAAAACATGATTTTGCCACAATCAAGTGGGCTTAAAACTCGCATTTCGATGAATTGTTCCAATTCAAGTAATCCAACCTGTACCCACAAGCATTCAAGCAGTTGATCAATTAAGCAGTTAGCCTCATGGCAAGCATGCTATCATGGCATCACTTACACTCATGCAAGATGCTAAAGCATAAACACTTACAGTGTACTCTGAGCCAAAACAATAGCTAGTTAGTAATCAATGCATGATCCTAGCTTATGTTAAGGTGGCCTAATGTAACACATGCAAAATGCAACTAAGATAGGCTCGGCTATTCTAAGATGGCATGTGAGATGCAACTTGATAATCATGTATCCAAGTAGAAATTGAAATACAATGCGGTTAGTATGATGGGCAGAGCTCGATGCATGCAATACAGATGAATGGATGCAAACATGCGAGCATAGGAATGCTAATCAAAATATGACCCAAAACTAACCATCATAAGCGGTTAAGTAAAAGGGAGAATGACGTGGGGTTGGAAGACATTCACACACTCACGCACACTTATTACAAAATTTGCCCTCTCGACAGAGGGTCCGAATAATAAGCTAAGCTAGCTATGCTAAGCTAATCAACTAATCTAATAATCTAATTGGACTAATTATTACACAACCAAAATGAATAACTAGCTACAACTAATTATTACAATACTTTAACTAATTAACAAATGAATTAAGTTACAAAACCAAATGCTAATTAACAAATAAAGCAGTAAATCAGGTTGCCTCAGCTATACCTTGAACAAAGGAGGATGCATGCTCTCGATTCCCGTCCTGAAAAGCTCTCCAAATGCTCTTTAGAGGCTCTGTCAGTAGGGTGTCCTTGAGAACTACCTGCTGGATCTTACCAAAACAGTGCTGAGGAATGCACCAGTGGCCTGCCGGCCATGAAGAGCTACTGCCGACCATCCTGCTGACCAAGAGTGCACACTGCTAGCCATCAACAATGCACTGCCGGCCAACAATAAGGGGGGTGCCGGCCACTGTTGTGTTGTGACACCAAGCTGCAGCAGAGCACAAAATAGAGAAAATGAAGGGTCTCCCAAGGGTGTATACGCACTATGCCACTCCATATCACTTCAAAACATCAATGGAATGGGCATCATTGGATCCAAGACCATCAATCACACATCTCGATGCATGATGGCCAAAGATCCAACATGTGCAAATTTCAATAAATGCATGACAAATAAGACACCAAGACCATCTCCTTATCATGGGAAATCAAAGGAAATGGAGACTAAGGGAGATTGGCTTATTTCATCGCTTCAAGTATGAAATGAACCAATCTTCCTCGTGTTCAATACAACATTCGATTGAACGCAACGCAAAACATGGAAACAACATGACATGCAAACAACATGCTAATCTTGGCATGAAATGCACTATTCTAACATGCAAGCAATCATGCACAACATATTAAGGGACCAAGAATGCCAATGCTAGTGAAGAGGATAACACTATAAGCATGCATCACAATGCTCAAACATCCAAACCAGCTTAAAATAGGGTTACACCATGCCCAAAACAGTGGCAAAACATGTTAAGATTGAAGCTCAAAGGGATATACAGACATGCATGCATGTTAGGTCATAAACAAGGCATAATGCTCTACTCTCAAAGTCATTGAAAGAGTGATATATGGAGTGTAATGGCATATGTTCCAGCACTGATGTGACATGCAAAATGACTTGGAATCATGCAAACAAACCATGTAATGCATGTTGAAAGGCTTAAGCAATAAAGCTAGTGAAGTGTATTACACTAGAGGCATGCAAGGTAATGCTCAAATGGCCAAACCAACCCCAAACAGACCCCATGTAGGCCAAAACAGTAGCAAAAATGGACTGAGATGATGGCTTGAAAGGCAAGAAAATGAGGCTCATGCAATGGCTTACAAATAAGGCATAAGAGTACAACTCTCAAGAGCACTTAAAGAGTGGAAAATATGGAGGTGCAACAATACTATATGCTTTGAAATATCATTCTAAATGATGCCAAAACATGCAAATACCTCAAGTTAAGCATGCAAGATTCCTCAAAACTCAAGGCTAATCAAAGCTTTTGCACTACAAGCGTACATGGCAAGCATCATTCAACCAAGATGCCTCAAAATAGAGCCAAAACATGTTAAAATATGAGTGAAAACTTGCTGGAATAGAGTCAAAACATGCTAGAATAATGGATCAAAGTATATAGCATGTTAGGCTACCAAGGGAAAATTACACTACAAGTGTATGAGCCACGCAAGAGACAACCAAACCAGCCAAAAATAGAGTCATGCCAGACCTAAAAACTCACAAAAACAAGATCACACCATGCCTCAGGAGTATAGAGATACATGCTCATTTGATAGGCAAATAATACAAGCAAACAAAAACAAAAAGAGAGGGGATCACCCCCTCTGATTTAAGGCCTCAAAACCACATGTCTACCACTGAAAATCCACTAGATTTCAATGGCTAAAAGGCCAAATACAGACTAACTCAAAGGTCTTAAGACATGGTTCAAAATAAGGCCAAACAAGGCACACAAGAGAGTAGAACACCCTTAACACCAAAGAGGCCTTAAACAACCATCAAAAGCACTTAAAAACATAACTTTTTCAGTTGAAAGAAAAGCCTAAAACAATATGCAAGGATGGCCAATATGGTATACAAACAAAAGCTTAAAAGGGGAATACACTCACCCTTGAAGCACAACTTCAAAACCAGCAACCTCTGAGGCCAAAAGCCAACTTTTAGAGCTCAAATAACACTCCCAAGGACCTCTGCTCAAAGATGGTGGTGTATCACTATGTGTTGTAGTGCAAAAGTGAGAGGAAAATGCACTTTAAGGCACAAACAAACAAAATATAGAGAGAGAGAGAGAATGAGAGAGATATATATATATATAGAGAGAGATATTTCCTCCAAAATTGTTGAACCTCTGTAAGGGAGGAGGAATGAAAGCAAAGCTTGTTTAACAAGCTTGAAAAGGGCTTCATATGGAGGAGGGATGGGTGAAAACTAGCTGGCTCAAAAGATCTAGCGTGAAATCTACTGAGACAAGGTATTCTGCCGGCCGGCAGGCATCATCAATGGCAGGCAGGGATAAAAGCATGGCCGGCAGTGGCAGAGAGTGGCCAGCAGCGCACCAAGAGAACCATGCTGAAATGACAAACATATGGTCCAAGAATGGGCCAGAAAGAATACAGGGTTTGGAAAGCTCAAGCCTATGACGTTCCGTTGCGAAAGTCGAGTACTCGACAAGCAATCGAACTTGTGGCTGGATGTATCTGCAAGCACAACTAAGTCTTGAAGATGGATAAAAATGGGGTGTCTACACAGTGGCGTCGTCAACCGATGTCAGTTGCAGATCTACTGCACGCCTAGTCGTACCGCAACCCCTCTATGGAGAAGCTCACTGTTGTAAGCGAAAGAAGGAGAATATAGTTAAATACTAGGGGCAAGAGCCCATAACTTTCAGCTTATCCATCAACCACCTAGGGAAGGGATAAAAAATAAGAGAGAATAAAGAATAGAGAGATGTGCACTGAGAGAAAAAGTGAGGAAAGGGCTTTCAGACAAAAAGAGATTGAGTGCCAGAGTGATGTGAGAATCACAAATGAGAAAGGGTGGGAAACAATACCCAAAGAAACTGGCTTCCCATGAACTGAGACGTCTCTTGCCATTGGAATACGTCTGAGTGTCGTGTGTGTTGTTTAGTTTGTCTCGATTCTTGCTTTGAAGTCATTTCGAGTGTCAATAGTATGTTTAGGTTGTTTTTACCTTTGTTTTTCCTTTGTTGAGTCATTTTGACTGTGGTCAGTTGTAGGCTCAGTACCGGTTAAGAACTCATTTCTCAAATTCAATTTCAAAAAAAAATCGTTTTGTGCTCAGAGTGCTGTGCCATTCTCTACGTTTGTGCAAAATAGGATTTTTTCTTTCATAAACTGCAGGGTTCAACCTAGGTCATGTGAGAACAGTAGAACAAGGACCTATCTTAAGCTATATGGGTTCCAGACTGCAAAGCAAAAGAAAAGAGGGAAAATTTGGAGCATCTTAGCATGTTTCAACTTCAGCAAATTCCGAGACTGCATTCCAGGTGCTTCTTCTCAGGCCTCGCCGTTCTCGGGAGTATGAGTGTATCTTAACCCCAAGCTTAAGCCTGCTTCAAGTCATAATGGCAGTCCAAGCAGCACCCGTTGTTTTCACATGCAGATGTTATCTGTCACCAATATGAACAGGGTGCACCTTTTTGAGCTGAGCGTGTTGCAAAGTCCTCTGAGAGGTAAATTGGAGGCACCAAAGTACATATTTGATGCCCCTCTATTGCATAGAATGTGCACTTTCATATACACTTTTGTTGCATGCATGCCACGCATCATTATGATTCATGCATAGAATATGCTTACTTTCGATTCCGCATAGAATATGCTTTGCTTTCAATCATGCATAAAATATGCTTTCAATGTTACATAGAATATGCTTGCCTCATGCGTAGAATATGCTTTCAAATATTGTACAGAATATGCTCTTGTCTCATGCATAGAAAATGCACTCTTTCATTGCATAGAAAAATGCACCCATCCTTGCATAGAAGATGTTGTTATCTTGCATAGAAAATGCTCATACATTTTGCATCGAATATGATTTCCTCTTTTCCATAGAAAATGCACTCTTCCATACCCGCATAGAAAATACTGGTATCACTTGCATAGAAAATGCATTTTATCGCACTTGTTTGTGCACCTCACTTGCATAGAAAACGCATTTTATTGCCCTTTTTTGTGCACCTCACTTGCACAGAACATGCATTTTATCGCACTTTTTTGTGCACCTCACTTGCATAGAACATGCATTTATCACATTTTTTTGTGCATCTTACAGGCTTAGAACATGCATTTAATCGCACGATTTTGTGCAGTTTACACTCGCGCTTTCTTGTGCATCGCACTGTTTGTGCAGCTTACACTCGCGCTTTCTTGCGCATCGCACTGTTTTGTGCAGTTTTACACTTTCTTGCGCATCGCACTGTTTTGTGCAACTTACACTCGTGCTTTTTTGCACATCGCACTGTTTTGTGTAGCTTACACTCGCGCTTTCTTGCGCATCGCACTGTTTTGTGCAGTTTACACTCACGCTTTCTTGAGCATCGCACTGTTTCGTGCAGTTCACACTCGTGCTTTCTTACGCATCGCACTGTTTTGTGTAGTTTACACTCGCACTTTCTCGTGCATCGCACTGTCTTGTATACTTTGTGGTCGTGTGCCACTCGCACTGTCTTGTGCACTCGTTTAGCACTGTTTTGTGCATTCACTTTGCATCGCACTGTTTTATGCATTCACTCTGCATCACACTGTTTTGTGCATTTCACTTTGTAATGCACTGTCTTGTGCACATTTGTATCGACTGTCTTGTGCACACTTGCATCGCACTGTCTTGTGCATTTCATCTTGTATAGCACTATTTTGTGCATCTCATCTTATATAGCACTGTTCTGTGCATTTCACCTGCATCGCACTGTCTTGTGCACATTTGTATCGCACTGGCTTGTGCATTTCATCTTGTATAGCGCTATTTTGTGCATTTCATCTTGTATAGCACTATTTTCTACATTTCACCTGCATCGCACTGTCTTGTGCACCCGTTTAGCACTATTTTGTGTATTCATCCACACTGTCTTATGCACTCACCTGGTCTAGGAGACCTTAAATCCTCCATCTTCCTTCGCACTGTCTTGTGCACTCTCTCTGGTCTAAGAGACCTTAAATCCTCTGAAGGTGCAAATCCTTTGGTGTTTGTCGTGCACGAACGACTTTCGGTGGTCTGGTATAGCCAACCTACCTGTGTTCGCGGTGAGTTCCTAAGAGATCAACTGAGAAGGTGGAAATCAGAGTTCAAATGGCTGATGCATCGAACGTAAAGGTTCGGGATTTCTGAGACTAAAGTCTGGTTTAAATACCCAGGGGTGTATCCTTAGCTTGAAATCTGTATGGCAGCCCCATAGGTTGAGGTAGTGGGTATGCACCTCAATTCTGGATACTGGACCAACCTAGTCTGTCACCTTGTTAAATAGGGAAAGCTGGGACCATAGCCAGGGAGAAAAGTAGTACCTGCAGTTTGGAAGCACAACCAAAAAGGGGAAGATCCCCATCAGCATGAGGTGAGTCATCACCAATTGCCCCTGTAAAGTTCTTTCGAGAGCATCGCTTCCTAGCTGCATCATCGTATCTATCATAAGTGTTGCATAGCATTTATCGCATGCATCCATTGCATTATACAATTTTATCGCTTGCATCCTTTCCATGTTAAGCTTAGTTTGGCACGTGCTCATACATTTCCTTCGTTGAAGCATGGTTCTATGTTAATGTGTACGCGCTCATTCCACTAAGAGAATTGTGGTCTGAGGGTGATGACACCTTTTCTGTGTTAGGCGTGGTCTGTTTTGTGTCTATGCCTTTTCTAGGTAGAAATGTGGTTTGGCCTGCATCCATTGCATCATATTTTGTTTGTTATATTCAGCATTTAGAATCACAATCTTTCCTCAGCAGATCATTCCTCACTTATATCACACCACCCAATTGCTTGTACTTTGTTTCTTTCTGCGAAACACATAGTTCTGCATGTGCATGCACCTATCCCACTAAAGAGAATTGTGGTTAGAATGCTCTGGCACCTTTTCTATGTTAAACGTGGTTTGATGTGCATCTCCATCCCTTTATGATATTTGAGTGGTTTTGCACTATTCGAGGTTTGATGTTTCAATTACATTGTATATCATGTGCATTGTTTCGTTGCATTGCATATCGTTTGTTTTGTTACATTATGTATCATTTTGTATTCTGCCCTCTAAACTACACTAGTTTGATTCCTTGCAAAGGGATACGTAGGCCGTCTGCGGGCGCAACCATTGTTTTTACATCTGTATTTTGTTTGTTTGTCCAAGTTTTCAGCCTTGTCAAAAATGGGTCGTCTCTAGGCTTTGACATTCACTCACGTTATTTCATGACTTTGAGCTCTGTCAAAGAGGGGCAACTGTAGACACCCCATTTTTGACCGCCCTTAAAACTTGGCTGCTATTGATGGTTTACTTGGTGATGAAAGGTGTGCAATGCAAAAGTTCATTTTCATTGGCAAGAGGAGCTCCAAATCCCAACCTTACACCCTGTTTTTGGACCAGAACTATTTTGACCAAAGATTTTAGATCTTGAAACCCTCTCTTTCAAAATATTTTTGAAAAGAAGTTTCTACGATGTTCCGAGGCTCACATTTTGTTGAATATTGCGCTTTTCAGTAAACCTAGCAAGGACAAAGTGGAAATGAATGAAAGAGAGGTGAACTCTTTGAAAAATATTCAAAATACCTTGTTTAGGGGTTTGGGGTTGAAGAAAAGAGGAGATAAGAGAAGAAAACTAGTTAGGGAGAAGTTCAGCATGAATCTGAGAAGGATCGAAACTGAGGGGCTTCACCAAAATAGGCATAACATTTTGTACATTTGGAATTTTAATGCAAGGCTGATACCATTGGAAATCTTACTTCTGGGGCTTCAATTTGGACACAAAAATGACCTAAAAAGGAGTCTATATGAGGGAGATATGCCCATTTGAAGTTTAACCTACAGAGCAGATTTTTGCTGTCGGCCAAAAAAGTAGCCAACCGGCCAGTTGAGGTGGCCGGCCGGCCACTTTTGTAAAAATTTCATTTTTTTTGCAGATCTTTCTTCTCCAGCTATTATACACCGCTCCAGATATTTCCAAACTCAGATATTTCGACCAGAACTCCATTTTGCTATATATGGAGCCATATCACTTATTTTTGAAAAAAAAAAAGAAGATTGAAGCAATTTTGGAAGCCTCTCTCTCTAGAAATTTCAGAGTTAAATTTCAGCCTTTCTCTCTAGTTTTCTCTCTCTCTTGCCCTTGTGTGCATACATGAGATACACTTGGAGATACACCTCTCCTTGGCCTAGGCATCCTTGATCAAACTTGATCACGATTGGGCTGAGATCCCATGGAGCCTATTTTGAGCTCTCAAAGCTGGTTTAAGCTCAGAATTTTGGCCATTTTGCTGTTGTGCTTCAAAGGTAAGCATTTCTCCCTTTCAAGCTTATTTTTGCACACTTGCTTTATTCCCCTTTTTCCATTGTTTTGTACTATTTTGGGGCTGGTTTTGAACCATAAAAAACTCTGATTTTGAGGTTCTAAAATGGTGATTTAAGCCTTGTTTGGCTAGGGGGTGTTTCCTCCCTTTTGCTCCTTGGCTTGTAAGGCCTTTTGAGCTAACTTTCAAGCTTTTCAAACAACTTTTTAGCCCTAAAACCACTGAATTCTAGAGGAATTTCAGTGATAGAAAACTTGTTTTGAGGGTCCCAAACAAGAGGGGGTGGTCCCCCCCTCCTCTTGTCTTGTTAGCATGTGTTGTTGGCCTATCAAATGAGCATGGATTTCAATCTTCTTGAGGCTTTGTTTGGGCATGTTTTTGTGACTTTTTGGACCTACTATAAGTCTGTTTTTGGCTGGTTTGGTCACCTCTTGCATGCTTTATACACTTGTAGTGTAATCCTACTTGCTAGCTTAACATGCTTCATGTCTTAGCCTATAATTCTAGCATGTATTGGCTCCACTCCAGCATGTTTTTGGCCATTATTTAACATGCTTTAACTCTAATTTTGGTTGGTGGGGTCACCTCTTGCTCTGTTTTTGCACTTGTTGTGCAATCTTGCATGCTAGCCTAGCTCACTTGATGTTTTGGCCTATTATTTTAGCATGTATTGGCTCCACTCCAGCAAGTTTTAGCCTTGTTTTGACTTGCTTAAACTCTGTTTGGGTTGATCTTGGCACTTTGAGGCTTGCCTTGTATGGCCATAGTGTAAATGGCTTCACTAGCCTTGAGTTTTGAGGCCCTTAGCATGCTATATTTGTGATGTGTGCATGATATGGCATCATTTGTAGGTAATTTCAGAGCTTATATCTTTGCCATACTTCCACTTAAATCACTCTTTTAATGCTTTTGAAAAGGTGAGCATTATGCCTTGTTTGTGAGCCAATACACGAGCTTATTTTTCTTGCCATCTATGCTACAAGTCTAGCATGTTTTTACCACTATTTTGACCTGCGTTAGATCTGTTTTGAATGGTTAGGGTCATTTGAGCATTGCTTATTATGGTTGTAGTGTAATGGGCCATGACTAGCTTTGAGTTTTGGGGCCTTTAACATGTTGTGTATGTGATGTTTGGACGGTATGGCACCATTTGGCATGTAATTTCCGTGTATATAATCTAGTCACACTCTCATACACTTCACTTCTTCATAGCTTTTGAGGGTTGTGTATCATGCCTTGCTCATAGGCCAACATGTGTGCATGTTCTTCTAGCATTTTGAGCTCCCATTTCAGCATGATTAGGCCTCTATTTTGGCATGTTTAACCTCTGTCCGGGGTTGGTTTGGTCATTTGTGCTATGTATTGCATGCCTCTAGTGTTATGCTCTTTGCTAGCTTCAATGCTTTCGACTCCGAGTATGCTTTGCATGCATCATTTTCATGCTTCAATGTCATTTAGCATCATTTGTCATGCCATTTCAGTGCTGAAATGTATACTATTGCATGCCATCTTTCATTTGTTGTATCACTTTAGAAAGTGGACTTAAGCCCTTTGTTAGTTTGAGCACGAAATTGAGGCGTTCATGCCTAATGCATGATGCTTCTTTCATGCTCAAGAAACTTGTGGCTTGGTCCGTCTTTCCAATTAGAGGACTTCTCACTTTTGGACTTAACAGGTTAAAGGACTTATCGGTAATCTAAAATGAGTAAAAAAAAATGAACCAACTAAAACTTGTGCAAGATTAGCATGTGTATTGCATTGCATTGTGTTTGCATCAAAGGTTAATCCAAACACAAGAAATGTGGCACGTTTCATACTCATAGTGATGAAACGTGTTATGTTTCTCGGTCGCCGACACCCTTGATCGTGCGTGATAGAGGTGGAGGCTCTTATGTGTTGTTTGTGCATTCACTAACATTGTGTGAGCTTGGCTCTTTGGTCATCGTGCATTGAGATGGGTGATTGGTGGCTTGAGAGCCAAGTACTACGCTCCTTTGAGCTTGATAAATGATAAGGAGAGTAGTTGCAAACACATTTCCTTGTAAATGCATTGTTGTGCCTTTATTGATCTCTGTTGCAGCAAAGTTGAAATTCTGGAAAGGGAAGTGGCCGGCCAGCCACTTGCACTAGCATGTTGACCACTTGTAGTGGCCGGCCGGCCAGTTGAGGTAGCCTGCCAACAAGTTGAAGTGGCCGACCGGCCACTTGCAGCAAATTTTCCAAAATGCTCCTGTTTTGGGGTAGATGTAACCTAAAAGTGTATTTCATGCTCTAAGGTCACCGCGAGTGCAAACAGAGACAACTCATGGCAAGGAAATGCATTTTCGGGCAAAGCGAACTAAGCATGCATTTCTCCCTTGCCCTCGAGGCCATTTTAACTGCTTTACTTAGTTAGTTAATTTGCCAGTTTTCTATAATTAATTAGTTAAGGTGTTTATCTAATTCAATTCATCTTTGTAATATTCTAATTAGCTTAGATTAGCTAGTTATTCAATTTGGGTTATAATATTCTAAATTAGCTTAGTGTATCTAGTTTTCAATGCGACTTGTAATTAATTAGCTAGAATAGTTAATTAGTTGATTTGTAGTAATAAGTAACTTAGCTTAGCTCTTATTTATTCGTACCCTCCTGCGAGAGGTCATAATGTTGTAATAAGGGCGCGTGTGTGTGTGCATATTTTCCAGCCCCATTTCTTTCTTCCTTTTACTTACCAGCATTTGATGGTTAGTTTGAGGCATGTTTCAATTAGCAAACTTATGCTTTGTATGCGTGCATCATTCATTCATATTGCATGCACCGGGCTCAGCGCATCATTCAAACTACATCATATTTCAATACATATTTGAATACGTGTTCAATAGCATGTTATCCAATCGAATCATATGCCATGATTAGATAGCCAAGCCTATTTAGTTGAATTTTGTATGTGTTGCATTAGGCATCTTAACATAGTTAAGAGCATGCATTGTTTTCTAACTAGCTTTCTGTTTTGGCTCGGAGTACACTGCAAGTGTTTACGCTTTAGCATACTGCATGAGATGTGTATGTTGTCATGTTTAGCATGCTTGTCATGATGTTATTTGCTTAATTGCTATAATTGCATGAATGCCTGTGGATGAAGGCTTCATTGCTTGAATTGGAACAATTCATCGATTGTGAGTTTTAAGCCCACTTGGAGTGGCAAATCATCATGTTTTAAGCCCACCTTGTTTGGTGAAAAATCCGCATTTCTAAGCCCACTTGAGGGTGGCAAACTCAAACTATTTTCGAAAAACAAACATGCGATTTCTGTTCCAAATTGAGTGATTTAGTCTATACTTGTATGCTGTGTGCATCACATAGTAACTTAGATTAATAATCAGATGAGAACACATTTGTTTATAAAAACAAGATATCATGTTTAGTAGAGGCCGATCTTTTGATCGGGCGAGCAGGTGTGCTCATTTCATGACCTTCCCCCTCGTACCCAAGTTCCCGAGCCGAAGCAACTTTGGTGATGACAGACACGTGGCCTTAAGCACGAGTCAGGGTTTCCTAAATTTCCCAAAAACAAAATATTTAGGTGGTGACTCTGAAATCTGGCAAAGCAGTCCATGTTTGGCACTTTTTGATTAAAATCAATTTTCTAAAATGATTTGCCAAATTTGGACTCTTTAGTGATTTATCAGTCTTACATTGCATTTTGTGAGATTAGATTCAAAACCGTGACAGGAGTCCGAACTGTAGTAGCTAAGAACCCAATTCACGCCCTCTCTGAAAAGGGGGCGCACTGAGAGAGTTCAGGGCGGTCTACACCTCTGCGGATGCAAGTAGTATCTGAGGGCCTTGTTTCGCTGTTTATGTGCTTCTTTTTTATCCATCGGGAGCTTCTCTAAAGATAGGAATGTGGCGATAGGATCCATCCAACTCAGACCAGGTTCGACAGCATTGATCTGAACTGATTCTGAAGAGGCAATGCTCAGCTCAGAGACGAACCCAACTTCAATTGTCTGCTTAATTTTTGAGTTGATGGCAGAGGCTAAGCAAGCCAGGGCGTCTGCATGCGTGTTCTGATCCCTGGTTATTTGATTCAGCTCGTGGTGATCAAATTTCACGAGCAAAGAATTCACTGTTTTCATATAGGCTGCCATGTGGTCATTTTTGGCTACATATTCCCCTTTTAACTGGTTGATTACTAGCTTTGAGTCACAAAAAACAAGAAAACGCCGCGCACCGAGGTGAAGTGCATTCCGTAGGCCGGTTAACAGTGCTTCGTATTCGGCCTCATTGTTCGATGCATCGAAGCCCAGTTTGACGGCTTGTTCGATTATTGCCTCTTTGGGGGTCATGATTACTACACTAGCCCCACTGCCACGCTGGTTGGAAGACCCGTCGCAATACATCTGCCAAACATTGCCAACATACATTCTCCAATTGGGCTGGTTTGCAATTCATTAGATTTAAATTCGATAAGGGATCCTGTGAATTCGGCTACAAAGTCAACTAGCACTTGCCCTTTAATAGAAGTTCTAAGTAAAAACTAGATATCATACTGGCCGAGTTCCAGAGCCCTTTTCGAAATGCGCCCCGATGCTTTCGCGCTGTGGAGCGCCGACTGGAAGGGATAATCTGTTAGTACCCCAATGGTGTGCCCCTGAAAGTAATGCATCAGTTTTCTTGCAGCCATGACGAGGGCAAGGATAAGCTTCTCAGATGGAAGGTAACGTGTTTTAGCGTCAGCCATTGCTTTGCTCACATAGTAGACTGGTCGCTGCTCCCTAAGTTCTTCCCTTAACAATACAGCGCTGACCGCCCAGTCAGATATCGCCAGATGCAAAATGAGGGGATCGCCTGCCGCAGGTGTTGCCAAGAGTGGTACTGAACAGAGATAGGATTTCAAGCCATCCAAAGCAGCCTGGCATTCGGGGGTCCAATCAAATGCTCTACCTTACTGAAGTGTATAGAAGAATTGTCGACAGCGATATGTGGAACGTCTAATAAACCTATTGAGTGCGGCGGCCATTCCCATCAGCTTCTGAACCTCTTTCACTGAGTGAGACGAGCCAAGCTCTAGAATTGTCGTTATTTGCCTCGGGTTGGCTTCAATTTTGCCGTTGTTAACGATGTAGCCAAGGAATTTGCCAGATCCGATGCCGAATACATACTTCATGGTGTTCAGTTTCATCTTGTACTTTCGAAGGATGCCAAATGTCTCTGCCAAATCGACTAGATGGGAGCGCTTTTCCTTGGATTTTCCCACCATGTCATCGATGTATACTTCCATAGTACGGCCGAGTTGTTCCTTGAACATTGCAGTCACTAGTCTTTGATAAGTTGCCCCTGCATTCTTCAGCCCAAAAGGCATGACCTTGTAGCAATAGGTTCCTCTTGGGGTGAGGAATGCAGTTTTTTCTAGACCCTCTGAATGCATGGCAATTTGATGATAGCCCCTGTAGGCATCCAAGAAGCTCATGCGTTGATGATGTGCCATTGCATCTACAAGTTGGTCTATTCTGGGCAAGGGAAAACAATTTTTGGGACAAGCTTTGTTTAAGTCTGTGAAATCCACACAAACACGCCAAGAGTCGTTCTTCTTCTTTACTACCACAGTATTGGACAACTATGTAGGATAGGTTACTTTGCGAACTACCCCGGCGTCCAGTAACCGATCTACTTCTTCAACAACGGTCGAAGTATGTTTTGCGGCCGACCGCCAACTTCTCTGAATAGTTGGCTTACATTTCAAATCAACGTTTAAGCAGTGCTAGGCCACTGATGGACCCACTCCTGGCATCTCATATGGGGACCATGCAAATACATCAATATTGCTAAGTAAGAAGTATACCAACTCCTGCCTTTCAACTTTATCCAAGGAAGCACCGATCATGAAGAACTTGTCAGGACTTTTGTCAATGTTGACCCGATGCAGAGCTTCAATTGCCTTTTCACTTGGGATCCTCCCAATGTCTTCGAGGCTTTCCCTATTTGGTACCTCAACTGAATGCACTTCCAGCTCCCTTAGTTGCTTTGCAGCTAGAAGATAGCATGCTTACGCCGATTTTTCAGAGCCGCGAATTTGTTCGATACTGTACTCAGTCGGAAAGCGAAGTAGTTGATGGTAGATGCTTGGCACGGCTTGCATCGTATGTAACCAAGTTCTATCCATGATGAGATTATACGGCAAAGGAAGCTTGACAACCAGAAATTCTACATCCACTGATCTGGTGCCAGCCCATACAGGCAGTGTGATTTTGCCCAGAGGATATTCTGGGTTAACATTGAAGCCGAATAACGGGTAATCCGCCGGAGACAGGTCTGAGTCGGTAAAGCCAAATTTGTCCAAAGTTTTGTAATACATTATTTCTTAAGTGCTGCCCTGGTCAATGAGAACACGCTCAATGGCGAATCTGTTGACGCGTAGCTCGATGACGAGGGGATTAGTGTGGGGGAGGGTTATTCCAACTAAGTCACTATCATCAAAACCAATCCTTCTAGTGTCATGGGGTCGTTTCGCTGGCGTCCTTGGGCTATGTGGACTAGACTACAACTGGATTGTATATATCTCGGATGACACCGACAGGCTATGTATCATATGAATTACACCAAGAGGAGGTGACTCCGGCCGTAGGGCTACTGTATTTGTTGAACTATTCTTTCAGACAAGTTGCGTAAGATGGCCGTCTTGTGCCAATTCTTCCAGGTAATCTTTCAATGCATAATAACTATTGGTGTCGTGACCGTGGCCCTTATGATACTCACAACGTTTATCCTGTCTTCTCGCATCGGGAGGTCCCGTCATCTTGGCCCACTTGAAGAACGGAAGGTGTTGTGCTTTTGACAGAATCTTACTGATTGGCTCTTTTAGTTTCATGTATTTCTTTCCTGAGCGCCTTGTGCACCTGTTATCCACTTCATATTGTTCATTAGCTCAATGTGTACATTGGTCATTTGACCAGTGCGAGTCACGCTTTTTGTCTCGTTTAGGTTCATTTCATCGCTCGAGGCTTCTTGCTGGCACGGATCTAATCGGCTGTACAATTCCCGACGTGGCCGTCTCAACGGCTTTACGTCCAACTTTGACCCGCAGGGCATCGTCTTCCACTTTGCAGTACTCTTTGAGCTTCTTCATTAATGCCCATACGGTTTTAGAGGGCCTCCTGGTTAATGAACTGCGGAGGGGGCTATTAGGATACAATCCCATCTTAAAGGCAGTGATGGCCATGGAGTCATTGCAAGCATCATCTACCAGATTAAAGCACCCCTAATAGTGGACTGAGCATTCACAAAGAGTTTCTTCTGATTTAATTTGCATGGCCCAGAGAGAATCAGCTTGCTTTGGTTGGACCTCATTAGTTATGAATCTCGCCCTGAATGACTTTTGGAGTTAGTGAAAGTTCTTAATCAATGCCGGCTCCAGTTTATAGTACCACCTCACGGCCAGTGGTCCCAGGCTGCTTAGAAATATTCAACACATGAGGGCTTCGTCATCAGCATGGGGCATCATCGCTTGCTTGTACTGACGAATGTGATCAGTGGGGCCCTATTTTCCGTCATAGAGGGTGAACGACGGTGCCTTCAACTTTTTGGGTAGCACAGCCTTTGCAATTCGTCTCACGAAAGGGTCATGTTTATCTTCCTCATTCGAATCATCACTTCTCCCTCGTTTATGCCGTACATGTGGACTTCCTTCAGATGAGCTGGATACATCAACGCATCCTTTCTTTCTGGGCTCAGGGGATGGTGAGTCTAAATCACTGTCATTATTATGTTTCTAAAGTCGACGTCGTTGATCATCCTTCTTTCCCAAAGGTCAAACTCGGTCTTGGCATGCAGCTTGTTGGGATTTTGCCACCTCCAAGGCCAAATCCTGGCACAGGCACTCATTCTCAACCATCATGTTCTCCTGCCACTGTTCATTTTGCTTTGCTTGATCTATAATCGTATGCATTGTCTCTTACATTGAAGTTGAGGGCGAGGTCTGAGCTACTGAATGAAAGTTCAAGGCACGTCACGCGGCAATATTCTCCGGTCCCAGCATGTTTCTTGGAGTGAGGTCGTCTCTTGGTGTAGTTTCGTCAGCGACTATCGGAGGATCTTCTGTGACGCTAGCCATGAATATGCTTGAGTATTCCCACAGATGACGCCAATTGTTAGGAGGTAGGTTTGGAAATACTCTAGTATCTTGATGGATGTTCCTGATCCTCTGATTGCCACCTGAAAAAGGAGATTAACACTCGGATCGGGGGTGCCGGAATTAGCACTCCGACGAACAAGTTAGTATATGTCTATAGTTTTCTTGTAACTTAAGTTTCTTAGGTCTCTTCTTGCGTACCTTTCTTTGGTTAATGTTCCTCTATTTATATTCGCTTTTGGACCCTAGGATCGGGCCCACTCTTAATCCATCACACGATTACTCATTCGGCCCCTTATGTCGTATGCCGATTCCCGCTCGGCTTTTGTTCAACTGGTTCTATGGCCGATTAATCTATTCGACTTCGGGATCATCCAGGATGGAGGCGAATATAATATTTATCCTAATTTTCTTCAGAGCCCCAGCTTTGCTGTATGTATAAATCATTCGGCTCCCACATTAGCGATGTCTCACCTTATGCTGTTGGGAAGCTTCCTCTTCTTCTTGGTTTTAAGACTTCTTCCTTTAACTTGCACTTCCAAAACGCACGTACTACTTTTCTCCCTGGGCATGTTTCCAACTTTCCCTATTCTTCAATAGGGTGACAGACTAGGTTGGTTCAGTATCCAAAATTGAGGCACATACAAGCTACTTCAACCTATAGGTCTGCCATACAGATTCCAAGCTGAGGATACACCCCTGGGTATTCAAACCAAACTTTAATCTCGGAAATTCCAAACCTTTGTGTTCTAGGCCTTGGCCATCCGAATTCTAGTTTCCACCATCTTAGCTAGTCTCCTAGGAACTCACTACGAACATAGTTAGGTGGCTATACCAGACTGCCTGAAGTCGTTCGGGCACGACAAACACCAAAGGAATTGCACCTTTAGAGGATTTAAGGTCTCCTAGACCTAATGAGTGCACAAGACAGTGCGGGTGAGGTAAATGCACGAAACAGTGCCATGCAGGTGCACAAGATAGTGCTAGTGAGGGTGCACAAGACAGTACGATACAAGGTGAATGCATAAAATAGTGCTATGCAAGGTGCACAAATCAGTGCAATCCTAGTAAGTGCACAAAACAGTGCGATACAAGGTACACAAAACAGTGTGATGCAAAGTGCACAAAACAGTGCGATATAAGGTGCACATAATAGTGCGATGCAAGGTGCATAAAACAATGCGATACAAGGTGAATGCACAAAATAGTGCGATACAAGGTGAATGCACAAAATAGTGCGATGCAAGGTGAATGCACAAAATAGTGCGATATGGGGTGCACAAAATAGTGCGATATGGGTGAATGCACAAAACAGTGCAATACAAGGTGAATACACAAAATAGTGCGATGCAAGGTGCACAAAACTGTACGGTGCAAGGGTAATGAGCAGTACGTAAAGTAGTGCGTTATGTACCTTATGAAATGAGTGTAGAGCAACTTGCCACAATTTATTTAAAATGTAACTGAAAAACACCATGGGAGGCAACTTGACGAAACTCTGTCATTACCAATACAAAACAAAGTCAAGAGCAAGAGTAACCAACCAGGCAATTCAAATCAACCAGAGTGTATGAGTATGCATGCACAATCCAAAGCATATGTATTAATCAGACGGAAGATGGCAATCCCAAGAAATTTTTGAAAATGGTCAGAGATAATTTTCGAAAGCTAAATCATATCAGAATCATCATGGGGATGAGCTACCCTAATCCAGGGGAAAATGCCCAACAAATGGCTTTGGCAGACTAAGGGAAAGGTTGGGTTCATGCCCCTTGTTCAATTGATGGCCCAGTCAAATGTACTGAAAATTGCCTCTGGTGTCTAGTCACTAGCCACCTATTGGGTTCATGCCCCTTGTTCGATGGATGGCCCAGTCAGATGTACTAAAAAGTGCCCCTAGTGTCCAATCACTGGCCACCAGTTGGGTTCATGCCCCTTGTTCAATGGATGGCCCGGTCAGATGTACTGAAAAGTGCCCCTCTGGCCACCATTTTTAACATTATGCAGGCACGTGTGATGGGGGTCATCAGATCCTGGAACAGTTGCCAACCAATTGGACTCATGCTTCTCTTCTATTTATGCATGTTAAGAACTTACTCCAGTCCCCCCCCTCCAAAAAAAAGTAGTGATGGATACACTTTACAATGATCATAAACGCGATGCCCCTTGTATGGGCATTCTTAGTTTGTTTATGAATTCCACACATGGACTTGTCTTTTAGTTTAGAGCGAACACTCATGTATAGAATTTTGACCATGCCACTTTGTTGAACTTTGAGTGACAGACACGCCACAGTGACTCGATGAAGAGCGCTTTTGAGCGACAGACACGTTATGGTGATGCAATGAAAAGCGCAGATTGAAACAAACCCTAGGCGTAACACAACAGAACTCACAACTAACCCAAAAGCAGCAAAAGACTCAAAGTGACTGATCATTCATAGTGCCCCTAGTATTACTTAGGCTCCCTTTAAAACTCAATTCCGATTCCTTTTTTGCTCAAGGTAGAGATTCTACTGATAAGTTCAAGTATTGAAAATTGCTCCACTTATTGATTCAAGCTAGTTCCTTCTTACCCAATGCAAGTATACGATATGCACAGTAGTCAGTGTAGTTCATGGATTGATGCGAAGCTGACGACGTGAATTGGGCAAGATGATTGGGTCGAGATACATGAGATGGATATGGTTAAGAACGAACTTCAGGATCAAGTGGCCTACGTTTCCCAAGAATGGGAATCAGGTCAACATAGTTCATGGCTAAGGTTCACTCAGGTGTTGACACTCTCCTTTTGCACTCTAACTTTTGCCAAAGTCACCATTTCGGGTTTTCAACCTTGTGAGCACTATTTATTTGATTTCTCATTTTTCATGCTCTAACTTTTTCCTAGGTTGCCCTTTTGGGTTTTCGGCCTAGCGAGCCTCTCAAGGATAATGTTACAACATTCGTGGTGAATTTGATCAGCAGTCATCCTTGCCCTAACACTAGAATTTGCTTTACCTTGATTTGAGTTTGGTTCTCCATTCCCTTATGCATGCCTTCTTCCTTTCTTTTCGCTCCATTTTTAAAGTTGGTTCTTCTTGCAATGTGGTACTTCCTCGCATTGGCTTCCCCGAATTTAGACAAAAGTTCATTTCCTCACAATTGATTGGATTTCATTCCAATGGATGCCCCTGGCTTGATGGATGACTTCTTTCTCCTTCTTTTTTTTCTTTTTTTCTTTTCTTTCCTTCTTCTTCTCTTTTCTCATTTTTCTTTTTTTCTTTTTATTTTTTTTTGTTGAGAAATGAAAACACCAAGGGGAGAAATTCTATGTTTGTGAGGTCTGAAAGCCGCCTTGTACTTGCAGGTTTGAAAGTCATCTTGTGCTTGCCAAAATGATCACCTAACAGCGAAGAAAATCCCCAGTATAGTGTAGGAATACCACACACAATTCTGAATCTATCTTCGCAAGTTTGCAAGATGAAACAACTTAAAATCCTGAAATCAAGAAGAACTTTGCGCCAGTCATTCAGAATCCACTCAAACCATTCGGGGGATCCTTCTCAATACTCGAGCTTATTAATGGAATCTCATTCAAAAAAACAAAGTCGAAGATTTTCCCATTTTCAAACGGTCACACATGAATTACTATAGGCACAATAAGATGATCAAAAACTTGGCCTCCGCTTTCTTATTATTAAAATAACAAAATAAAATCAGTACCCTTGAAACAAAAGGGGTTTTCACTCTCTAAGTCCATCTGCAGGATTTCAAAAACAACATCAAGTAGCCCACGAAAGGGTCCAAATCTACCTTTAATTCAACAATACTAACATCCACACCCAATAGGATTGATTTTAGACTTTCAAATTGGGTCTCACAGATTGAGCCTCACAATTCCCCCAGTTGTCCCCACACATCACCTTGACCATAATGGCTAGGGTCAAGGTTGGTTATTGGCAAGCCATAGATGGGATTCATGTTATGGAGTGGCAATCTACTGTAGTCAGGGAGAGGTTTATTAACAACTTTGGGATTTTTTGGTGGGGTGATGACCTTCTTGTCAATCAGGTCTTGAATTTTATGGCAAAGGCAAAAGCAACGGTCAGTATGGTGACCGTATTGTTGATAGAATGTACAATATTTGGTAAGATCATGTCTAGATGGGAGTGGGTTAGGGAGAGGTCGAGGATTGAGCAGTTCAAGATACCATTTCTCCGTCAGTACCTTCAATGCATAATTAGGATCATATAGAGATAGGCGAAGGTTTGGTTTTGGGAGCAGGGAGCACTAGTTTTGGAAATATTGGCAAATGCGTAAGCGAGTGTTGGTTGGATATTCATGGGCATGGGACTGGAATCAATATGGGTGTTTTTGGTAAAGCATCCCTTTTCATGGCTTACCATCTGAGTCAAAATGCTCTCAACCTGAGTGATAAAAGTGTCATCCACAATCTTTGTGACAACTGCGAGCACTTGTTGCTTGTTCAACCCTTTGACCTCAAAGTCTCAATAGCCCACCGAAGATGTGCAAAGGGATCAATACTTGTCTCAGCCTTGTTCTTGCCACTTGCTTTAGCTTGGCCAAGGGATTGGGTGGCTATATCGAAGCGAGGCCTATTTGTTGTTGATATGTCATCACCCAGACTTTAGATAGCTTCGGGTTGGCCCTTTCCAACTGCAGCTCACCCCAAGATTGGGAAGCTTTTTAACGGGATCAAAATCCCATATATTAAATCTGTCACCGTTCATTGAAGGTCTTCAATCATTCCCAACATCTCAACAGTAGTAGGTTCGGCCATTGGAGCCCGTAGTGTATTTGACCCAACTTGGTCTTGATGAATAGGTTGGGTTGGACTCTTTGGCGCAGGTTGGACTGGAATTGGGCTATTGCGGAGTTTGATTTCAAGTTTTGGGGTTTGAGATGATTGGGTGTAGACACCCCATTTTTGACCGACCTCAAGACTTGGACGTCATCATTTGTGCACTCAATGATTGTGCTTGTTTGTGCTTGTTTTGAGCGTCCGAAGTTCTCTGCGGAACGCCTTGTCTTTGAGCCTCTAAACCCATTTTGTTTTGTGCTTGTTTTTGGGCCAAACCTTGTTGCCCCTTGCCTGGAAAGGGGAGGGGCCTTGTCGGCCACTTTTTGTTCTTGTTGACCACTTGAAGTGGCCGGTCGGCTAGTTAGAGTGGCCGATGGCCATTTGTCCTATTTTTCAGATATTTGTTTACCAGCTGTGCCAGCTATTGTTCACTGAAGTGCATCTTCATACACGTGTATAGAGGGACGAATACAAGCCTTAATCTTGATTTTCTATATATAAGGGGATGCTCTTCCTCATTTGGAGGGGTTAAACATTTTTAGATCAAATTTCTCTCTCTCTCTCTCTCTCTCTTCTTGTTTTGCGCCTTAAAGCTTTATTTATCTACACATTTCTACATCAAGCCTTAACCAAACTTGACCACCTTGGAGCTGAGGTCCCTTGGAGCCTAGTTTAAGCTTTTAGAAGGAGGTTTGAACTGGAATTTGTGCCTATTTTGTGCTGTGCTTCAAGAGGTATAAGACTTACCTTGTAGGCTTGGTTTTAATTACTTGCTTTGCCATCTTTTTATACTATTTTTTGCCAAGTTTTCAACTGCAAAAAACTCTAATTTTTCAGGCTTAACATGATGGTTTGAGGTCATTTTGTGTTAGGGAGTAGTCCACCATTCTTGTTGCTTATTTGTGTGAGCTTTTGCACCATCTTTTAGCATATTTAAATCAAACTTTTTGGACCTTTAACCCATTAGAATTCAGAGTTATTTCAGAGGTGGAAAACATGTTTTGAAGTCCAAAATGGGAGGGGTTAGCCTCCCCTCCTTATGTCTCACTTGCATGCCTAATTGGCATCACATGGTAGCATTTTTTTGTAGCCTAACTTACCTTATTTCCAGCATATGTTTGCCTCTGATTTGGAATGATTTAGCTCTATTTTGGGCTACTTTGGTCATATGAGTCTTGTTTTGCATAGTTGTAGTGCAAATGGCTTCACTAGTTTGGCGTTTTACGCCTTTAAAGATGATTTGCTTGAGATGGTTGCATGTTGTAGTGTCTTTTTACATGTAATTTCAATGTATATAGCTCTATCACATGCTCATTTGTTTCACTCTTTCATTGCTTTTTTAGAGTTTCTCTTGAGTCTTATTTGTAAGCTAACATGTGAGCATGTTTTTCTAGTATTTTGTACCTTAATGTTAGCATGTTTTAGCCACTGTTTTGACTGGTTTTAACTCTGTTTTGAGTTGGTTTGGTCATATGAGTCTTGCTTTGTATGCTTGTAGTGCAGTTGTGCTTAAGGGTTTAGCTTGTGCTATGTTTTGGCCTCTTATTCTAGCTATTTTTGGCTTACTTCAAACATGTTTTAGGACTTCTTTTAGGCTGTTTTAAGTTTTTTTTGAAGTTTTTTGTACCTTTTGAGCTTTGTATTGCATGTCTATAGTGTAATGGCTTCACTAGGTTGGTGTTTTAAGGCCTTAGATACCACTTGTTTGTGTTGGTTGCATGATTTAGTGTCATTTTGCCCTCCATTTCAGCACTGAAATCTCTGTAATCTTCCTCCATTCTTCTCTCTTTCATTTGTTTCGAGAGTGCCTTCGAACCCCTTGTTGGCTTGAATGTAGAATTGAGACCCTCGTGACTAATGGTTTAATTCCTTCGGAAGTTCATTACCAATGGTATGTGCTCAAGGTACTTGTGGATTAAGCCTACTTTCAATTAGAGGACATTCACCTTTTGGACTAATCAATTAAAGAATGGATTGGTAATCTAAAATTGGTAAACAAAATGACCAAAGTAAAAGAGGCAAGATTAAGCATCTTTATGTTGCATTGCATGTGTTCAGATCGGACGTTAATCTGAACACGAGAAAAACGGGACGTTTCATACTCAAAGTGATGAAACGTGCCACTTTTCTTAGTCACTGTCACCCTTGATCATGCATGATAGGGTGGTGGTTGTTTTGGTCTCGTTTGTGCACTCATTAAGCTTGTACAAACTTGGATCTCTAGCCATCATGCATTAAAAATGCTTGGTTGATGGTTCGAAGGCCAAGAGTTACCCTCCTTTGAGTTTATGAGATGATAAGGAGGGTAGCAGTACATACATTCCTTGAAAATACATTGCTTTGCCTCTGCTTGCTCTCTGTTGTAGCAAAAGAAGAAGTCCAGGAAAGGGGTGGCTGATCGGCCAGTTGTAGTAGTCGACAGTCACTTTTTGTAGCCGACCGGCCACCAGTGAATTTTTGCACAAATGTGCTCTTGAGTTGGAGCAGAGGCATTCTGGGAGTTGGTACAATTTTCAGTGATCAAACGGGTGCAAACAGAGGCATCCGATGGCAAGGCAATGGCATTTTCGGGTGGAGCAACCGAGCATGCATGCGTCGCTCGCCCTCGAGGCCATTTAGTCACTTTTGTTAGCTTAGAATAAGTTAGCTATTTCATTCATACAGGTGTTGTACTTAATTAGCTTAATTTGTTTTTTAATATTTTAGCTAGCTTAGAATAGTTAGTTAATTTATTTCAATTGTTGTAATAATTAGCTTAGAATAGTTAATTAGTTTTGGTTTGTAATAATTAGTCTAATTAGTTTAGTCTAATTAGTTTAATTAGTTAACATTAATTAGCATAGCTAGTTAGCTTATTCATTCGGACCCTCCTTCGACAGGGCGTAATGTTGTAATAAGTGTGCATGTGTGTGTGCATGTCTTCCAACCCCGCGTCTTTCTCCCTTTTATTTAACTGCTTTCGATGGTTAGTTTAGGGTCATGTTTCGATTAGCATACCTTATGCTCACATGTTTGCATCCATTTATATGTTTTGCATGCATCGAGGCTCGACGCATCATTCAAACTACATTGCAAATTCAATACTCATTTGAATACGTGTTGAATTGCATGTTGTTCAAATCGATTCATATGCCATATTAGTAGCCAAGCCTATTAATTTCATATTGCATGTGTTGCATTAGACACTTAACATAGTTAGGATCATGCATTTTTCTAACTAGTTTTTGTTTTGGCTTGGAGTACTCTGTAAGCTTTATGCTTTAGCATGCTCGCATGAGTGTGTTTGCCATATTGCCATGTTTCGCATGCTTGCCATGAGGTTATGTGCTTAAATGCTAAACTGCATGACTGCTTGTAGATGAAGGCTTTGTTGTTTGAATTGAAACAATTCAACGAATGTGAGTTTTAAGCCCAGTTTTGCGAAGTGGCAAAATCATGTTTTAAGCCCACTTGAGGTGGCAAATCCGCATCCCTAAGCCCACTTGAGGGTGGCAAATTCAAGCCATTTTCGAAAACAAACATGAGTTGAATTCAATCCAATTCTTACAATTTTAGTCTATACTTGCTTGTGTATGCGTCACATGGTAAAGTTAGCTAATAACTGGAATAAGAACACATGAGGTTTATAAAACAACATATCATGATTAGTAGAGACCGGTCCTTTTATTGGGCGAGCGGGGGTGCTCATTTCAAGACCTTTCCCTCTCGTACCCAAGTTCCCAAGCCGAGGCAACTTTGGTGATGAGGGACACGTGGCCTTAGGCACGAGTCAGGGTTTCTTAAATTTCTCCAAAAAAAAAAATATTTAGGTGGCGACTCTGTAATCTGGCAAAGCAATCCAGTTTTCGCATTATTTGATTTAAAATTGATTTTCCAACATGATTTGCCGGATTGGACTCTTTGGTGTTTATCAGTTTCACATTGCACTTGTGAAGCTTGATTCAAAACCGTGACGGGTGTCCGAACTGTAGGACCAATTAGAGCTCTCCGAAAAGGGGGACACGAAAAAATCGAGCTACAGTTTCTGGCGACTCTGCTGGGGAATTAGAGAACTTGACTCGAACTCATGATATGTTGTTTTATTTACACTTGTGTGTTTCTTTGCATTGCATTTGCATCGGTGCGCCTAAGTCACAGTGTTTACCATCTCCTATTCCTGAGCGGTTTACTGGAGGCTTGCTTGGAAAAGCTTGCCAAAAGGCTGACCGATTACGGGCTCTGGCATGATGGGAACACAAACCTTGGATCTGGACTACCGCTGTACCATTTGATCCTCATTTTACTTCTCGGTGTTAGGAGCGAGAGGTATATTAGGTGGTCTTGCCAAGGTACCTATTTTGGCTAATCAACCTAGTTGCATATCAAAAGCCTTAGAGACTGTTCCAAACTAGGATAGGTTGCTCACCCGAATGTAGGTTTGTTTGAAATCGCTTGTTTGTGTAGTGAACCCATAGTTCCTGGCAAATTTAGGACAGCGTAACCCTACCCCATCATAGGGGTTGTCACGACCCCATTCCGACCCTAGTAGAATGGTGCCGTGATGGCCAGTAATCCGAGATTACCGAAGGCCAACTTACAAAATTCACAGACAATTAGAGTATAAATATATGGGGCTAACATGTGCAGAAGTAATAATTTACAATACAAGTGGTCCATAAGAGCAATGCATAAGTCAAATGGAATGACATACATCTTTACATAGCTTTAAAACTTGAATACAAATAAAATGAAGTACAAAAATACATCTGCACAAAAGGGCTTCACAAGCCGACATAAACAAAATGCATGAAATACAAGTCAAGAAACATAATCTTCCAGATTGCCAACATCCTCACTGCCGACATAACATACATACAAAACACACATCTCGGCGTAGCCGACTTCTTGCTTGTTACCTACATACATACATAGGGAGGGTGAGCTTGGATACTCAGTGAATGGTACAAGTAATAAAGGGGTTAAATGAATGATTCCCGAGGTCCTTTCAAAACATACATATCATAGCTTGTTCAAAACATGGGATGAATCTAGTTCATCAACTTGATCTTACAAAACTTACTTACTTACTTACTTACTTTGGATGTTAATAGCATCTACATAATACAAGGGATGACATTCCGGACTTACAAGACCCACGCAGTAAACCGTCAGTGGCAAAACAAGACAAAGTAAGGGAGATATCTCAAACAAGGGTGCTGCGAAAGTTTAGAGTCCTCCAGCACAAAAGACCTATGTTACAAAGGCCCGTTGCCCCCTAACACGAGAGTACTGCGAAAGTTTAGAGTCCTCCAGCACAAGGGACTTTCAAAACAAGATGTGCAGTTGCATTATAGTCCCCTGACACTAAGGACTTTCAAAACAAGATGTGCAGTTGCATTATAGTCCCCTGGCACTAAGGACTTTCTGAGAATGTCATCAAAACAAAACTTACTTGATACATAAAAATAGGGGTAATCATTCATGCTTGATCAAATGCTTTTATCAAAACAAAACAAGGCTTTATCAAATCTTTATAACATAACTTTATTAAAAATACCACTCACTTAGTTCTTGGGACGTCGGGATCAAGGCAAAGGTCCAAGTCCTACAAACACATGGCAAAGTATACTGAACGTACTTCTCAAAACAAGTCTTACATACATGCAAATGATCTCGGGAAAACATGCTAGAAGTCAAAACACTGTTTTACATGTCAAGAAGACATGCTGGGTACCAACCAGGTCTTTGCCGAGGTCCCACACCTCCTGGTTGAGGTGTGGCTACCTAGGCTTCGGCGTACGACTGCATACCGAGGTGCGCACAAGACAAACTAAAGGTGTAAGTGATCATGCAAGGTAGGCCAAGGTGAGATACGATGCTTGGTCTAAGTGTGAGGTCTAGGTAAGAGTGATCTCGGCGACTACACTTAGGGAAGTGAGGTCTGGAGATCGGGGTTCCCACCCGTGAAGAACATGAAGAACGTGAACATGAAGAACATGAAAATCATAACTTCTTTATTACAAAATCTGGGATTTCATGCTATGAGTTCGAAAACATGGACCTGGGTACCCATACTTGAAAATCATGTGAAAACAAACACAAAAACATGGATCTAGGCATGAACCTTCGGATCAAAACATGACTTTTCTTGAAGAACACATGAATACTATATTCTCTTTCTAAAACCGAACTTCAAAGCAATGCATGGCTTACAAATCATATTCAATCATGCAATGCAATAACATGAACATAAAGAACAACAAGAGCAGATCAAGAATCTAACCTTAGAACACGGATCTAACGGTTCGATCTCTAGGGATCAAGCTTGGAAATCTACTTCCTCTCAAGAACTTCTCTTCCTCACCTAGAGCTTCTCTCTCCTCTTCAAAACAAAGATATAGAAATGATAGGTTTTCTCCCTCTGCCGGCTGACTTAACACTCAGCTCAGACACGTGGCAACGGCTGGTTGGCTCTCCTCAAAAAGGTGATAGATTGACAAGACAAGACTATGACAAAGTGTATCTAACAAGCTACCCGGTAAGGCACTCCGGCAAGTGATGACATTGGCTAAGGACAAAGCTTCGGCAACTAAGGTGACAATAACCTCAGCTAGGAAGGACAACACTTGACTGAGTTGTGCCACACCTTGGCCTAGATGTGCCACACCTCGATCTAGGTCATACCACTCCAGGACAAGATCACCTAGGTGCAAAGGTAACATCTCGGCCTAAATAATACACATCTTGGCCTTGGTGATGAACGCCTCGGCCTAGATAATGACATCTCGGCCAATATGTCAAGGCGAAGGTGGAGGTCAAACAAAGGGGTTCCAAGATAATTCTACACTGAAGATGACCTCGGCTTGGAATGATCTAGGCTTAACATAACCTAGGCTTGGCATGACCTAGGCTTAACATAACCTAGGCTTGGCATGACCTAGGCTTAACATAGCAGGGAAGGGACAAAGCATGCAAGCAACACTTAAGCAAAACAAGACAAGATTCATGAATGGAAACTTAACATGGCAAAACATATAAATGCATGCAAACATGACTAGGACATGAATGTGGGTTGTTACAAGGGTGTTTTGGCTCTCACTTGCTTGATACATGTTGTAGACACCCTATTTTTGACCGCCCTTAAGACTTGGGCACTACTGATGGTTTACTTGGTGGAGAAAAGTATGCAGGGCAAACGTTCAGTTTCTTCGGCAAGGAGAGAGCCAAATCCCAACTTCATACCCTTTTGGACAAAAACAATCTTGATCAAAAGATTTTAGACCTTGAAATCCTCTCTTTCAAAATGTTTTGAAAATAAAGTTCCTATGATATTCTGACGCTCGCATTTCGTTAAATGTTGCGTTTTTCGGTAAACCGAGCAAGGACAAAGTGGAAATGAATGAAAGAGAGATGAAATCTTTGAAAAATCTTTCAAAACACTTTGTTTAGGGGTTTGTAGTTGAAGAAAAGAGGAAAGGAGAGAAGAAAACTAGTTTGGGAGAAGTTCAGCATGAATCTGGGTAGAACCAAAACTGCGCGGCTTCACGAAAATAGGTCTAACTTTTTACACAGTTATAATTTTGTTTCAAGGATGGTTCCGTTGGAAAGATAACTTCTGGGGCTTCAATTTGGACACAAGAATAACCTGAAAATTTGTTTAGCTGAAGGAGTTATGGCCATTTGCAGTTGGACCTAGAAAGCAAAATTTTCCTACCGACCAGAAAAATTAGCTAGCCGGCCAGAAAAGGTGGCTGGCCGACCATTTTCTCTTGAAAAAGTGGTCGCCCGACCAGAAAAGTGGCTGACAGGTCCCATACTCAGATTCTTTGAAGATATTTCCTCTCTAGCTGTCTTTCACAACCTCCAGTTGTTCCATAGACAGATATTTTCGAGCCAACTCTCATTTTTGCTATATATGAGGCTATATCTCCCATTTTCATGGGAAAATATTCTTGGAGAAGCTTGAGAGCTTCTATCACTAAAACTCCTTCTCTCTCTACAAATTGCAAACTTAAATCTCTGCCTCTCTCTCGCTTGCCCTCTTGTGCATAGAAGTGCTTGAAAATAAAGAAATTCTTCTAGTTTGCCTAGGCATCCTTCATCAAAGTTAACCACCATTAGGCTGAGGTTCTTTGAGGATCTATAGACACCCCATTTTTGACCGTCCTCAAGACTTGGACGTCACCATTGGAACACTTGGTGATTACCCTTGTTTGTGTTCGTCTTGAGTTCCCGGAGGTCTCGGTTGCGCGCCTTGCCTCAGGATCTCTCGACCCGACCGTGTTGTGTCTGGTTTTGCACCAAACACTTGTGTTTTGCCTTGGAGGGGCAGGGAATGCCTTGTGAGGCATCCCCACACATCACCGGCCATGGCTTGAGGCCATCGGCCAGTGATTTTATGCCATCGGCAATGTATATTGCCGGTCGGCACTATTTGTTGCTGGTCGGCCATTTATTTTGCCAAAATGGCAATTTTGAATGGCCAATCACTGTTTATCTACTTTTAGTAGATATTTTGTGTCAGCTGTGATAGCTGGCACCCACTCTGTTCCCCTCCATACACGTGTATGGAGGGATTTCCCTCTTGGATAGCTTGTTTTGGAAGCCTTACAAGAGGGAGTTGCCTATAAGAAGAGGGCTCCTCTCTTGGAATTAGGGTTACAAAAAATTTCAGAGGGAGCTTTGGATTAGGGTTAGGGTTGATACATATTTCCCTCTCTCTCCTCCCTTGTGTGTGTTTTCTTGGCCTAAAAGTGCATTTTGACCTTCCTTTTGCACTAGTACACACACCATTACACCTTGCTCCGAGATTGAGAGGCATTGAGGGTTGTTTTTTGAGATTTTGGACTGATTTTGCTCAGTAGAGTGTGGCTGGACCAACTGTTCTTGAAGTGTTCTTCAAGGGTAAGACTTTCACTTTATTATCCCCAATCTTGCATTGGCTTTTGACCTATCTTCCATATTCATTTGATCTTTGTGTATAACTAAAAAAGGTCTTATATTTTCATGCTTAAGAACTATCATTAAGGGTGTTTTGGCATTGGGGGTCGAAATCGCCCTCTTAGGTCTCTTTTAGCCCCTTTTGGTGTCTTTTTCTTTAAGCCTTATTTGCTTTGTTGTATTAGCCTTCTCACCACTGAAATCTAGTCGATTTTCAGTGGTGAAGAAGATGGTTTGAAGTCTTGTATAGGGGTGGGACACCCCTCTCCCTTTGTGTCTCGTTTGTGCATGTTTTGGGCTCATAAGGGTAGCATATATGCTTGGTTGTTTTTGGCTCCATATCAGATGTTTTTGGTGCTATTTAGGTCGCATGTTATCTCTGTTTTTGGCCGGATTGGTGGCCCTTTGCATGCTTAACATACTTGCTTTGTATTCCCTTGCTTGTGCCTAGAAATGCATCATGACTTTTGACTACCATGCACTCATGTTTTGGTTTCACTTTGTGAAGTTCTTGACCATATTTTGCCATGTATGAGGTCTGTTGGCCACTGATTTGGTCTTGTTTAGCATGCTTGATATAGTTGCTTTGCATTTTGGATCATGAGCCTTAAGGGTATGGGTCATGAACATGCATTGGTTAGGCTATTTTGGTGATTTGGAATCACTTAGCATATCATTTCAGTCCCTAAACCATGCTTGTATACTTGCATTCATCGCTCCTCTCATTCTTTGAAGTTGTACCCTCTTATGCCTTGAAACGTGCATTGTGTATGCCTAGGTGTTTGTTTCATTTGGGATGCCATATATGTGGGTTTTGGAGCTCTTTTTGCATGCTAAAATTCTATTTTTGGTTGTATAGTTCATGCCATGTTGGTTTGGGTTAGTGGTGGTAGAATGCCCTTTGTTGTGCCTTAGCTTTGGCCCCCCTTTTGGCTTGCATGTTTGTAGTGCATTTTGTCCATCACTTGATGCACTTTTAGCCACTGTTTTTGGGGGTGTTTGAGGCCTCCCATTTCAGTCTAAGTCCCTTCTTGGACATGGTTGTATGCGTGACTTGTTGCCTCTAATCGCATGCTTGCATTGTACCATATTAGCATTGCGTGATGAGTTGCATTGTAGCATTGCATGTTAGGAACATTGCATGCTTGCCATGATATGTTGCATTGCATTTGGCATGCTTTGCATTTTAGTGATATGTTGCATTTTCGGGCCATGTTTGCATAACATGCATTGCATTGCTTGGTTTGGGGTGTCAAACCAAGTGTGAGGGGGGGGAAGCGTTCATACTACAAGTGATGCAACGCGTCTCGACCCTCGGTCACCGAGGCCCTTGACTTTGGCATGATAGGGTTTTGGTATTCATTTATATGTTGCATGCATTTTCATTGAATTGCAACCTTCGCTCCTTAGGCCATCATGCATGAAAATGCATGATTGATGGCCCGAGGGTCGAGGGTCATGCTCCCTTGAGTCCTTTGCATGATAGGGAGTGTGCCCGCGCATACATTTGCTTGAAATTCCATGCCATACACTGTCTGTCCTTGTTGCTGCCAAAAACCAGTTTCTGCAGGAAGTTTTTGCCGACCAGCACTGTAGAGTGCCGACCGGCCATGGATTGGTGGCCGATAATATGAAACCTCAGCCGATGGATAAGTTCCATGGCCGGTGGGCATTCCCTTTAGCCGATGGTGTCCTACAGCATTCAGGGAACCTGTCCCAGGATTTTGGCAGTTTTCAGAGAAGCAGGGCAGTGTAAACGGAGGTAGCAGTGGTATGGTACGGGCTTTCAGGACAAGATAAATCTGAACATGCATCATTCACGCATCCCGAGGCGGGAGCTGCGGCCATCTTCTCTTTGCATTTAATTTGTTTATTAGATTAGAAATTTTGTAATAATTAATTTAGTATTATTTATTCGGACTGTAATATTTATTTGGATCCTCTGAGTGAGGGCAATTGTGTAATAAGTGTGCGTGAGTGTGTGTATGTCTTCCAACCCCACGCCTTTCTTCCCTTTTATTTACCCGCTCATGATGGTAGACTAGGGCATATTTAAATTAGCATACCTTATACTTAGCATGCGTGCATCCATACATTTGTCTTACATGTACCAGGCTCGGTACATCATGCTAACTGCACTCGTATTTCAATTCCAAGTTGAGTATTTGTTAGTTGCAGCATTTCACATGCCATGTTTAGGATAGCCGAGCCTGTTTGGATTGCACCTTTGCATGTGTTGCATTAGCCATTTCAAATATGAACTAGGATCATGCATGTGATTACTAACTGGTTTCTGTTTTGGCTTGGAGTACTAGGTAAGCTTTTATGCTTTAACATGCCGCATGCGTGTGAGTGTTGCCATAATTGTATGATTACCATGAGGCTAGTTGCTTATGTGATATAACTGCTTGAATGCCTATGGATGGAGGTTGAATTACTTAAATTGGGATAACACATCAAAACTGTGAGTTTTAAGCCCACTAGATAGTGGCAAAACCATCTTTTCTAAAAGCCCACTCGAGGGTGGCAAAACCTGCATTTTAGCCTACTTACGAGTAGCAAACCATTTTCAAAACAAGCATGAAATGTTTTGTTCCAATTTAGGCGATTTGGTCTATAACCGGAATAAGAACACATAACGTTTTCAAAAGCGGATATCACGGTTAGTAGAGGCCGATCTTCGGATCGGGCGAGAGGGGGTGCTCATAGCTGACCTTCCCTAATCGTACCCAAGTTCCGGAGCCGAGGCAACTTTGGTAATGACGGACACGTGGCCTTTGGCACCGAGTCAGGGTTTCCTAAATTCCCCCCAAAAAATATTTAGGTGGCGACTCTGTATCTGGCAAAGCAGTCCATGTTTGGCACTTCTTTTCAAAAAATCTGTTTCTCAAAACGATTTGCCGGGTTTGGACTCTTTGGTTCAGATTAAGAACCGTGACGCAAATCGAGTCCGAACTATAGTGAGGCCCACGGGAGCGCCTACAGTTTCTGGCGACTCTGCTGGGGATTTTAGAGAGCTTGACTCGAACTCGTGATATCCTATTTTGATTTCGTTTATGTGTTTCTTTGCATTACATGTGCATTGGTGCGCCTAGGACACAGTGTTTGCCATCTGCCATTCCTGAACGGTTTGCCGGAGGCTTGTCTTGTCAAGCCATGACCATAAGGCTGACCGGTTATGGGCTCTGACAGTATGGGAACACAAACCCCGGTTTTACCGGGGCACCCTTTTCGACCATTCGACCTAGTGCATATCGAAATCCATAGTGGCCATTCCAAATTAGGACAAGTTGCTTACCCGATGCTAGGCTGTTTGAAAACTGCTGCGTGCATAGCGAAACCCTAGCTCCTGACAAAATAGGACAGGGAAACCCTACCCCAACATAGGGGTGTTTTGGCTCTCACTTATCTGCTATGTACTTTAGAGTGTATCTCTACATGAACGTACATATCAGTTTGCAAGATTGAGTATTAGGCCCGAGGCCCGAGGGCACCAGTATCAGTGTTGTTGAGAAATCAGTTATCTGCGGGTATCAAGCTCAGTTTTGGGAACGGTGATTTAAAAACAATGATCAGTATCGAGGAACAGTGTGTTCGGCTTACCAACTATGTGTTACAAATACCCAATTGTGCGTTGTGTGTGTTTATTTTACGCCGTTATGCTGTCCAATTGTCTGGTTATTTATTGCTTTATTTATCTTTTTGCTAGGTAGTTTAGCACAATTGCTTCCAACCCGGTAGATATTCCCCAAGCACTCTGGACTAGAGGTCGTCGACTCCATCGATCTGAGGATCTGGTAGACGGACAACCAGTGTACCACTCTCTACCCTCGGTTACTAGACGGAGGACCGCTAGGCAGAGGGCATCAGTTCAACAGTCAGTACAGAGGGCTTTATCTACCCCACCTATGTACAGTAGGGATCAGGGTTCTGTTTCACCCATAGAGAGCGAACATATACCGATAATTCAGTCAGAACAGAACAGTATGGCTAGTTTAGAGGAGATGGTGCGCCAACTCCAAGAAAGCATGAAAGTGATGCAGCAGGATGCTGTCCGACAGGCAGAGTTCGCCAAGCAGCAGGCCACGGTTATGAATGAACAAGCAGAGTTAATCTTGAGGTTACAACAGCAAAACGGAGCATCTGCTTCGCAACAAGTTCCTTTCCCGCCAGGAATTCCTACCCCTGGGGAGACAGCTAATGTTCAGAATGACACGGACATTCCCACGGGACCACCTCCACCCCCGATCCTACCCCAAATCCAACCCCAGTTATCCAAAACACCCACCAACCTACCAGACTCTCCCTTTGAGTTCGAGACAGATCCCACAGCATTGAAGTTGAGCAAGCTCGAAAAGCTGTTCAAAAGATCCCAGGGAGTCAAGACCATCCCTGACATCGAAGATGGGTATACCGACGCAGCCGTGACGCTGCCTGACAGATTCAAAATGTCGCACATTGATCAATTTGATGGGTCCGGCGACCCCATGGTGCACCTGAGATTGTTTTCAGACATCCTAAGGCCAATGGGCCTCACTAGACTACAAAAGTTGTCTCTATTTGGCCGGACCCTGTCGGGTGTAGCGGCCATACGGTATGCCAAATTGGAGGATGACATCAAGAGAAGCTTGGACGAGATGGCTGAGGCCTGCATCTTGCAGTACTCATACAATACACAAATCGAGATTACGACCCGGGATCTCGAGACAACGAGGCAAGAACCCAAAGAGAGCTTCTCAGAATTCGTGACCAGATGGCGGGCTAAGGCTTCGATGATGACCTTATGGCCCACGGACAAAGACCAGATTCGGATGATTGTGCGCAATCTTCAGCCGAAGTTGATGCAAAAGATGATTGTACTCCCCTTCCCTACCTTTTCAGATCTACATGAAATGGGGGTGCAGATTGAGGATGCCTTAAAGCAAGGCTTGATTGATAATGACCGGGAGCAACCCCGCAGAACTTTCAATCGTAACACTAATGCAGGCCCGAGTGGCGCTACAACTACCAGGACCTCCGAAGTGAGTATGGTCACCACCAACCCTCCCCCAAGAACTTTGGCGGCCGCACCATTCTCCGGTGCATCCGGAAGCAACCCACAAACAGCCAAATACCCACCCAAAAACACCAGAACCTTCTCTCCACTTTATATGCCCCTATCCAAAGCTTTGGGGGTTTTAATTAGAAAAGGGCATCTGAAGGCCCTAGAGCCGCGGCCCTTACCAGAAAGACTCCCTGCTACCCACAACCCAGCCAAATATTGTGCATTTCACCAACAGCACGGTCATGACACCGATCTGTTCTTCCGATTACGTCATGAGATTCAAGATCTCATCGATAACGGAGAGATTTTGCCTCCCGAGAAACCCAACCTTACTATAAACCCTCTCCCCACACATAACCAAGCTCCACCACCCAAAAGAGTCAACCTCATCCAAACTGGGGTCGTGCCTTACGATCCTAGCATCTATATCACTCCTTCCCACCTGCCTAAGCCGGAAGTGTTCCTTCCCGATTGCACCGATTTGTGCATGATGGACACCTCCATGACCCGACCTAAGCCAATGGTGGTGACTATCGAGAACAGGAGAGAGAAGATTCCAAAGGACAAGGGGGTTGTTGAGCCAGAGTCTGTGAAATCTGGGAGTGGTGTTGAGAAAGCTTATAGTCCAGGTGACTACATTTTGTCAATAGGCCAGGATAGGCCAGGTATGGAACTACCAACAGGAGGGGGAGCTGTGTGTAATCCATGGGGACAGTCTGGGACAGGGAACAGATGATTTAACGGCTGTGGAAGAGGACCTTGCCAAGCTCCAGTTTTACAGTAACCAAGATCCAGGAGACTCAGTCGTCAACTGGTTCGATTATGAGGAATCAACAGAGGCTACGAGATGGTTGGACGATCAACCAGATGTGGTAGAAGAGTTTCAGCCACAACAAGGCCCGGCAGAGGCAAGAATGTCAGTGACGGCCGGAAGGGTTGAAGAACAGAGTGCATCGCCGGAGAGCGCCGGTGTCAAGAATTTCGCTCGGGATTGGAGCATTTCGAGTATGGGAATTATTGAACAGTCGGCTGCATTAACACAGTCGAAACAGGAAAGATTCGAAGATTCTAAGAGAATTAGGAAGGCAAAAGCCCATGTGAGGACCGAGACTGCTGTGAGCACAAAAATGAAGAATGCTGCGAGCATAGGGATAGAAGGTACTGCGAGTATGAGAACAGTCATGCCAGAGCCGGACAGGTGTCTGTCGGCTGCAGATGGAATGTGGTGGCAGGACGATGATCTATGTCTTTCCCATACAGACGAAGATTGGGGGAGTAACCAACCAGATGATACCTGAAGTCGATCACATGACTAGGAGTGGACGGTATTTCAAGCGTCCACACCTAGATCAACCAGAGGCGTCTGGAAAAGATAGGGAGGCAGAGAAGCAAAAAAGAAAAGCAACTCGAGAATGAGGCCATATTGAGACAATTGAAAAAGATACAAGGAGACATCTTCATCTGGGGGCTGCTTATGGCTTCTCGAGTACATAGACAGGCTGTCCTTTCAGCCATGGACAAGGCCAAACTCTCGATAAAGACTACGCCAGAGCAGTTGATTGGATTGGTTTTTTCGGGAGGAGCTACCCCGATGCTGACATTTTCCGACAAGGAATTACCACCCGAGGGGGCAAACCATAACAAGCCACTCTACATCTCTGTGGAGTGTAGAAATAAATGGATACCGGTGGTCCTTGTTGACACAGGGTCCGCCATCAACGTCTGCCCAGCAAGGACAGCCTATGCGATCGGTTTGAAAATCGCGGACTTTGTGCCAACAGCCCAGGTGATTCGGGCGTATGACAACACAAGCCGAGAAGTAATGGGAGCAGTTAAGATTCAAACAAAGGTTGGGCCGGGACAACATGAGATAGATTTCCACGTCTTGGAAGTTCCTGCGACTTTCAACCTGCTTTTGGGGCGGCCGTGGCTGCATCAGGTAAAGGCAGTCTCCTCCACCTTGCATCAAATGGTGAAATACCCCCATAGAAAGGGAGTAGCCATTGTTTTTGGGAATTCATCGATCCATCCACCACCGGAAGTATCTACGCCAGTTCTAGAAATTGAGCATGGTATGGAGGATGTGTTCATATCGGGTTTTACCTTGGCTGGGGCTCAGGTTGTACAGAACATCATGGCCGCTAATGAAGGGATATATGTCAGTGCTCAAGCAGTCTATCTCATGAAAAAGCTCCAACACATCCCCGGGATGGGATTGGGAAAGAGCGGCAGAAAGGGCGTCGCAGCATTGGCCGAAGTGCCACACAACCCTCATACCTTTGGATTGGGTTATCTACCCACCAAAGAGGACTGGATAAGGAAGGGAAAGGAAATGGCTGGAAGAGCCAGAGCAAAGCAGGCTGGGAAGCCTTTTGAGTTGATGCATAGGCCCATTCAGGGTACCCTAAACGGACGCTTCGTCCGGGAGGGGGAGGACTTTCCGTTCTGTGGCTTCCCAGAGCCGTGGCTGAACGCGGAGAGGAAGCGCGTGCCGGGGTTTGAGGTTTTCTTTGACCTGCAGTTACCTGGGGATGACATTGCTGAAGAGCAAACAGACCCATAAGCCGAGGCTGAGCAGAGTAAGGAAGTGTAGTCTGAGGACGCTGAAAATGAAATGGGGGTAGCACTGGCATGTCTACTTTCAGATCCTCCGATCGAACAGAAGTGCTTGGGGGACAACTCCTCGGTATGCATGATCGGGAATGAAACGGTTGCGGGCCTACCATCAACTATTTTGGATGCATCCATCGCACCCTCTCTCATTTGGCAATATAAAGAGGGATTTTTGTCCAGCAGCACCGGGTCAGGTAGTGAGCCAGAATCTGATTCCACCGAGTCTTGTGAGTCGGAATCAGGTTCCAGCTCGACTGAGTCTGAGTCCGGTATTCCTGGGGGTGATAACCCGGATGCCACAGTCCTGTCTAGGTCATCATTTTCTTTCTCTTTTGAGTCTGTTGTAACAGAAGAATCGGACGGCTCGGAAGTATTTAATGAGAATGATGTGAATGTGGTTTCTGAGTATTTTTCTGTGCCTTTGATTTATTGCTTAAATCAGGATTTTCAAAATTTTGATGAAAACGACGAGGAAGAAATTCCTCCGGTTTTGCAACGATTAATTGATCAAGAGCAGGAAAGATTTGTTAAACCCTTAATGGATGAAATCACTACTGTGAATGTTGGTACTGAGGAGGACCCGCAGCTGGTCCAGATCGGGTCCACGTTGTCTTCGGAGGAACGCGAGCGCTTAGTCGCTTTATTAAAAGATTTCAAAGACGTTTTCTCGTGGTCCTGCGAAGACATGCCTGGAATCGATCCTGAGATTGTACAGCACCGGATCCCTCTTGACCCCGAGGCCCGACCGATCAAACAGAAGCTCAGAAGGATTCGTCCGGACTGGGCCATCAAAATTAAGGAAGAGGTCACCAAGCAAATCGATGCTGGCTTCCTGCTGGTATCCGAATACCCGACTTGGTTGGCCAACATTGTTCCAGTACCGAAGAAAGATGGCAAGATCCGAGTATGCATGGATTTCAGGGATTTGAACAGAGCTAGTGCGAAGGACGACTTTCCCTTGCCACATATTGATGAGTTGGTGGATTTTACAGTGGGGCATGCTTTGCTCTCGTTTATGGATGGCTTCTCAGGCTACAATCAGATAGTGATGGAACCCGAAGATCGGGAGAAGACTGCTTTCACCACCCCGTGGGGGACTTACTGCTACAGAGTGATGTCGTTTGGGTTGAAGAATGCTGGAGCTACTTATCAACAGGCAGTGACCACAATATTGCATGACATGATCCACAAAGAGGTGGAGGTGCACGTGGACGATATGATTGTCAAGTCCAAAGAAAGGCAGGGCCACTACACCGCCTTGCAAAAGTTCTTTAAAAGGATCAGAGAATTCCGGTTGCGGCTAAATCCTCAGAAGTGTACGTTCGGTTTTATGGCAGGAAAAATGCTAGGGTTTCTGATTACACAAAGAGGCATCGAAGTCGACCCTTCCAAAATCAAGGCCATCCTAGAAATGCCACCACCAAGGACTGAAAAGGAGGTGCGAGGCTTTCTGGGTAAAGTGCAATTCATAAGACGGTTTATCTCAAAATTAACCTTGACTTGTGAACCACTTTTTGGTCTCCTGAAGAAATGCAAGAAATTCCAATGGGACGGCCGATGCCAAGCTACTTTTGAACAGATCAAGGACTATTTACAGAACCCGCCCGTGTTGTCACCGCCAGATCCGGGGAAACCGTTGATATTATACCTATCAGTGACCGAGACCACAATGGGCTGTATGCTCGCGCAAGAGTCAGACGACAAGGTGGAGAGAGCCATCTACTATCTGAGCAAGAAGATACTAGAGTATGAGACTCGCTATACGCCATTGGAAAAGGCTTGCTTAGCTTTGGTATGGGCTACCAGGAAGCTGCGGCACTACCTGTTAGCTCACTCCGTAATGTTGGTTTCGCGACTCAATCCCATCAAATATCTTTTCGAGAAACCAACACTTACGGGTAGGCTAGCTCGTTGGTTGCTGTTGCTCTCCGAGTTCAACCTGAAATATGTGATGCGCAAGTCAGTCAAGGGAAGAGCAGTGGCAGAGTTCTTAGCTGATCATCCAGTGGAAGGGGGTGGAGCAGTTGAATACCTATTCCCAGATGAAGCCATTTTGCACGTCGACGACGAGTATTGGACGATGTACTTTGACGGAGCGTAAAATCAGTATGGGTATGGGATAGGAGTGTTGCTGATAGCACCCGACAATTCCCGTATCCCTCTAGCCTTCAAACTCCGGTTCAAAGTCTCGAACAACGAAGCAGAATATGAGGCATGCATTGCCGGTCTAGAAGCAGCCCTGGAACTAGGGGCAAGACTGTTAGACGTTATCGGGATTTCGAACCTTGTTGTGTCTCAGGCAGAAGGAGACTGGAAAGTTAAAGAAGAAAAAATGATAATTTACCACCAGACCTTGGACTTGTTAATTCCTCGGTTTGAGAAGCTAACTTTCACTCACCCAGTAAGAGAGAACAACAGGTTCGCGGATTCGCTAGCAACTCTATCTTCCATGATAGACATCCCGTCGGGAGTCCGGATGCGTTCGGTTATCATTGATCAGAAATTCGTGCCAGCCTATGAGTCAATTGCTGCTATAGATGAGGTTCAAGATGAAAACCCCTGGTATTACGACATTTGGAATTTCATGGAGAAGGAAGCATACCCGCCAGGGGTAAATGCCAAGGATAAAAGGGCAATCAGAAGAATGGTCGTTCAGTTCATCACCTATGGGGGTAAGCTGTATAAGAGAGGTCATCTGGGAATGCACAAGCTGTGTGTCGAAGCCGAAGAATCGAAGCGCCTGATGGAGGCCATCCATGGAGGAGAGTGCGGTGCACACATGAACGGAGTAATGCTAGCACGGAAGATCCTCAGACAGGGTTTCTACTGGTCCATCATGGAGGAGGATTGTATCAGTTTTGTTCGACGATGCCACAAATGTCAGATCCATGCAAACCGCATGAACATCCCGCCGTGGAAGCTGTATAACATGACTTCACCATGGCCATTTTCAGTTTGGGGAATTGATGTGATCGGGGCTGTCACTTCGAAGGGATCAAATGGACATGAGTTCATCCTAGTCGCGATAGATTATTTTACGAAGTGGGTCGAGGCCCAATCATACGCGGTGTTGAAGGCGTCGCACGTCGCAAAGTTCATCAGAAACAACATCATCTGTCGTTATGGGGTCCCGAACGAGATAGTTTCGGATAACGGTTCCCACTTTAAGAAGGAAGTGATTGACTTGTTGGAGAAATATAACGTGGCTTTTCATAAGTCATCCACATACCGGCCGCAAACCAACGGAGCAGTTGAGGCCGCCAACAAGAACATCAAGCATATACTGCAGAAGATGGTGGAAACCTACCGGGATTGGCCAGATAAGCTGCCATTTGCTCTGTGGGGCTACAGGACTTCAATTAGAACTTCTACTGGAGCGACTCCATATTGATTGGTTTATGGGATGGAGGCCGTTCTACCTATTGAGATTGAGGTTCCGTCATTGCGAGTATTGGCTGAGTGTCAAATAGCCGAAGCAGATTGGCAGCAGAGCAGATTTGAGGAACTCATGCTCTTTGATGAGAGAAGACTGAAAGCACTGTACCATGTTCAAGGCTATCAGCGCAGAATTGCCTGGGCTTTCAACAAGAAAGTTAAGTCTAGGGAATCTAAATGAAGGAGATTTGGTGCTCAAGGACAACCGAGCTCCCATCCACGACCTAAGGGGCAAGTTCAGACCTAATTGGACTGGTCCCTACATCATCAAAGCTATCTGGTCAGGTGGAGCTGTGGTTCTGATGGACCTAGATGGCCTGGAATTTTCCCAACCGATCAACATGGACAAGTTGAAGAAATATTACCCCTGAGAGGCTCGCTAGGCTGAAAAACCGAAAGGGCGACCTAGGCAAAAGTTAGAGCATAAAAAATTGGAAAAATATAAAAACTGAGCTCGCAAGGTTGAAAACCCGCAAAGGGCGGCCTTGGCAAAAGTTAGAGCATAAAAGGAGAGTGAAAATACCCGAGTGAACCTAGGCTTGAACTACGTAAGGCTTGATTCCCAACTTTGGGATACGTAGGCAGCTTCATCCTGAAGTTCAGCCATTAACTTTTCCCCGATCAACTTTGTCCATTTGATCATCTCGGTCATCTTTGTCTGTTCAACATTCAAGAGTCTAGTTATGATCTCTGGTACAGTGTTATTCAGACTGCGGGCAACTTTCTGTTGCCATGTAGTGCTGCGGTACTATTCAGACTAGGCGCAACTTTCCAGTTGCTGGGATCCGGGGTTTGTGCATCTCAGTGACAGATCTCAGGCGTGTCCAGTTCTGATCCATATTGAAAATAGTTTTGAAAAGTTTTGATAAAAGTTGACTTTGTTCAAATTAATCTTTTTACAACTAAGACCATTTTTGGACCAAAGCGGAAAATTTTCAGTGCCACGACCTTCAATTTCATTGATTTCAAAACAGAGTCCTCCTGCTCTTGCATACAATCGAAGTTGCTTTTTATTACATTCATAAAGAAAACTTGAAAGTACTAATAAAGCAATAAATCCGGGGCATAGTCAAGTCAGGTGCTCCTGCGCCCCCTCCTAGAGCCGGTCGAAACCTCTGACGCCAAGATAGGCCCGACCTGTGCCTCCTCATTAAGCCAATCCAAGCACTCATCAGATAAAGTGCAATTGAAAGTGGGAGCAGGGGCCAGCAATTCTCTCGTCCTCCACGCGGTGGCTTGCCGAGCAAGCTGTGCGCCTCGGGCCGGGAATGCAGCAGGATACTCTATCCCCTCTGGCGTGCAGGTCTGATCATGGCCAAATTGGCATCGAATCCAGAATGGGAAGTAGAATACACAGTGAGTGAGACCAATCAATTGAATCCCAGTCTGACGGGACATGTTGTAACTCATTGCCGGAAGGCTGAGCCAAGGGCACCGCCAAGCAATACGGTCTGCGGACAAGTAGCCCATCCAAGCGAACCACCATCCCTCATCAAGGGCATTGACTAGACGGTGCCGGAAGAAGTAGCCGCGATCTGAATATGCTGGGCAAGAGTCCACAACCTGCAGCTTGTCCATCAACCATACCTGGGAAGGGATGAAAAATAAGAGAATAAAGAATAGAGAAATGTACGATGAGAGAAAAGTGAGAATAGGGTTTTTGTGAGAAAAATCGAGCTTGAGGGCCGAGTGATGTGAGCGATACATATGTGAGATTGGGTGGGAAACATTACCTGTAGTAGTAGTGGACTCCCTGCTAATCTGGTCGTCTCACGACGATAAAAGGCGTCTAAGCCCATCAACGTCTCAGCCAGAGTCATGGCAATACAGCTCTTGCCCTCCTTCAAGCCTTGGGAAACCTCGGTCAGCCGGACACTAGACCCTCTGGAGCCTGAGACAAATAGAAAATGAGATAGCATGCACAAACAGAGGGCGTGTCGCCGGAAGCCTTGCCAATGATGGTTGTTGCGATCACCGGCATCAGAAAACCGATCGATCAAACTCGGAATATCCAGCATCCCGTCACAAATCAGAGACCGAGCGTCACGCATAATGAGTCCACACATTTGCCCTAAGGATTGGGCATGGCCAAAATTAAGTCGGGGCAGGAGCTCCTCGTCGCGCTCGGACTCTATTAAGGCTTGGAAATCTTCGAAGGTAGGACATATCTCTTGCCCGGCGAAGCTAAAGACATGCGTCACCAGATTCCAAAACCTCGTCGCGACATGGAGAAACGGAAGGTGGAATGGGGTACGAGCCAGAGTGAATAGTGCATTTATGTCGAAACCCCGGAAATTCAACTTTTCCGAGCCATCCAAGCTAGCAATCCAAGCTGTGAGATTTTGAGCAAGAAACTCTTCCATTAGAGCAAATCAGTGTGGAATTGAGAAAAACTACGAAGATGAGGTCTTTTGTAGGAGATAAGGTTGGGTGGAGGACAGGTGTCAACATTCTGGTGGTTTCTTCATTCATGGCCGGCTGGCCAAATATTGTGCCGACCGGCCATCACTTTTTGCCGACCGAACAAATTTCTGGCTGATGGCCATTTCTTGTGGCCGATGGCCTCTACCCCTGGCCGATGGTCTTCCTCCTTGTTCCCTGAGCTGTTTATGCTAGGGATTGGGGAACTCCACCACCTCCAATCTCCCTCCCGGTGATCGATTCTTGCGGAGTCACACCTGTCTGCTTATCAAGTTATTGTACATTTGCTTATCGAGCTGTATTTCACTCTCTTTAAATCTTCAATTTGTTTATCGAGTTGCACTCACACTTGATTGGTTATCATGCCTTTGTTTTCCTTATTATAGCGATCCCGGTATTCTCTGTTGTTGTTTAACTGTAATCTGGACTCGGTTCCGTAGATTCGTTGTTGTCTTATCCTCATTTCTATCCCTTACTCTTTGTTTTAGAGTTTTGGGTTGTGTTGGGCAAGTTGGGAATAAGTTGGTTGTGTTTTAAAGCTTTGAATTTTTGCCCAGGTTTTGGTCTCTCCGCTCGAGCGGCGATTTGACGCTCAAGCGGGCTTTTGTTGTTGCCTTTCCGCTCAAGCGGCGGTTTGGACGCTAGAGCGTGAATTTCCTTCTCTCAGCATTTTGGATGTCTGCAGAAAATTCTGGGAGAGTGCATCCGACGCTCGAGCGGATCTTTGGACGCTTGAGCGTGAACCTGTGTCTGACTCTAGAGTGGGGTGTTGTACGCTCGAGCGGACCTGCTTTTATATCAGTCCGTGAAATCACTTTTTTGATCACTTTTTGATCTCGTTTCTCTCTCTTACTTTTTCAAAACCTCCATCGGAGAGCACCTCACTCTAAAACCTAACTTCTCTCTTAGGATTGATCTAGCTAGAGTGTTTTCCTCACCTTGGGTCTTTGTAAGAAGTGTGTTGATCGTCGAGGGCTTCGTTGTGATCCAAGAAATTTGGGATTTGGAGCACTTTGATTTCGGGTCATCTTCTCTATTTGAGTTCTCCATTTGAGGTAGGGATTTCCTTGTTCTTTTTCAATACTTCGTCTATAGATAGACATGTGGTAGTTTTGTATTGCATGAAAACCATACCTATGTTGGGTTTGTTTGAAAATCATGAGGAAACCTAGAGTTGGTTGATTTAGAATGGATTTATTGTCTTTCGTTGTTCATTGGACTATTTGTGGCGTAAAATAGCATGTTGTAGTTGAAACATAGACAAGCCCTAACTTACATGTGTCTTGATAAATTAAAAGAGGGGTTTTGTTCTTTGGGCAAATACTTGTGTATTTTGGGTATCAAACGAGGTGTTTGTTGTTTATTGTTGATGATTGAACCTTTTTGGTCAATGTTGAAAAGAGGGAGAAAAACCCTAACTTAATGATTATGACTTAATTTGCATAATTAATTTGGAAGGTTATGAAAGGAATGGAATTGATTTTGGGAAATTGAGAAAAGTGTTTTTCTTTGAAATAAGAGGTGGAACATGTTGATTTGGAAAAAATCATGAAAGTTGATTTTGAAAGTTAAGAACGAAACTTTAACTCTATGTGAGACGTAGAAAATAAATATGGGAATTGGGTTGTTGCGTTATGCATGTCGAGTGCGTTTATTTGGGGGAAATTAGTTTGTAGCTACCATGCTTGGGTTGTTGATGGGTTTGGGATCTCATGATAATTGAGTTTGTTAATAGATGTACGATATACATGCATCAAGAGGTTTTGTGAGGTTTTGTCCTTGATCATCGGTGGAGGATGTCACGGTTGCGTTGAATTGTCGTGTATACATTACACCATTGTTGCTTGAACATCTTATGTGATGAAATGTTGAGATGCATTATATATGTATACTTGTTAGGGAGGAGAGAGGGGTTGTACTCCAGTGTGTGTGAGAAGATAGGGGATGGACTCCACACACCTATGTGTTCATGTAAATTAACACATTGTTGGTATCCGGATAGTTTATATGTATGTTTTACACAAGTTGGTTATGCCTTGTTGTATTGTGATTGTTGGTGTTATACCCTGCGCTGATAATCAGAGGTACCGTTACCTTCCAGCTAGCGCCTGGAGAACTGAATGCGTTGAGAATCTAAGGTACCACACCCTTCCAGCTAGCGCCTGGTAAATTGGTATGTTGTTGTGAGAAGTGTATCTTTGGCTTACTACGCACATAGCTAGTAGAGCAAAGTTTGTTGTTGAGATTTCACTGTGTTTGGAAATATCATGGATTGTGTTGATTATGGTCTTGGAGGGCCGAGTTGCCTCATTGGTTTATCTTATGCCTGTTGGTGAGTTGTTGTCTCTTTTATAACAGTGCATGTATAGATTTGATTGTATCGGGAAGAAGCCAATGTCATAATTGTCTTTTGGAAAGTGTGAAGGAAAACAGATTCTTTTTTTTTTTAAAGAAATATATATTTTGAAAAGACATATCTGTGTATGTTAAGGAAATGGAAAAGAGTAGAGGACTTAGTGAAATTACTTCCTAAGTAATTGTTAATGTTATGAAAGATTGGGAACGGGGATTAATGAAAAGAAAAGAAAATTGAATCGCCTATGGCGTTGACTGGAATGGTTGTTTTCAAGAAAAGTTCATACTTATGTATATTTTGTATAAACTGTCACATTACTATTCTAGTATGAGATTGTGTATTCATGATCATAGCTATCTGTATGTTGTTATTGTTAAGGGCCATGTTGAGATCCCTACTGGACTATATGTTCATCCCACATTGTTGAATCTTTTTCAGGTGTTTAGCAGGATGTGCTACAAGATTTGGATCTTCTTATTTGTTGGCCACGGGGCCTCTTTGTTGTAGGCGGAATGCCATATATGAAAAAGGGTTGTACCCTTCATTTGATTATTCAATGTTGTAAGCCTGAGGGCAACTTATTCAGTATACTCATGTTGTACTTAATTAGCATTCGAAAGAGAGAGTTGTTGTTCACTCATTTTAGTTGAACATTTGAATTTATTTCCGCATGTTATCTCTGAAATTGAATTAAGTTAATGAATTTGATAATGACTCCGAGTAATAGAAAGTGGGGCGTGACAACTTGGTATCAGAGCGAGCCGGGTTCGAATACTTTGGGCTCGTGGGAAGTGGTTTTTACCACAGTGGGTTTACTACGTATAGTGAGGACGTTGCATATAGATATCATGAAAATTAGGACTTATGTGTTGCATTTATGTGAGCATGGGATTCAGTCTCTCGAATAGTATTCATAGCCGGTGAACTTACTTTGAGGTCCTTTTGGAAACACGCCTGATCAACGTGGTTTCTGATGGGAATTCCTTGAGAGTTCCGGGATGAGTGGCTATCTTTGTGGACTTGATTCGATTATGTGTTTACATGTTTAGATGATTATATGCAATAGAGGTGTATATTTTGTGACTTAGTGAGTCTTATGACTTAGTAGTGGAGTATGCCTCGGAGAAGGCTATTGTGTTGTGCACTAAGCGTGGTGTTTGCTTTTGTGCTTTATAGGATGTCTACACGAGGAAGTAGAGGACGGTTGAGTAGTAGGAGTGTCGGTGGGGGCACAGCAGTTCCTTTAGCACCCGCCGTTGCAGCATCGGCTGTCGGTGAGGATGTCGCACGTGAGATTGTGAGAGCGGTGCAAGACGCCCTAGCTCGCACTAAGGGCGGCAGTGGGCATGCTCTCAAGCTTACTAAGGAGTTTTTCCGCTCCGGCCCACCAGAGTTTGTGGGGGAGGCTAAACCGTTGGAGGCAGAGAGTTGGTTAGAACAGATCACCAAGACTCTTGATATGCTCAGAGTCAAAGATGAGGAGTTGAGGGTTTCTTTGGCGACTTTTCAGTTGAAGGGCGATGCGAGTTATTGGTGGAAGTATGCTAAGAGTACGGTAGGTGGCACGTGGGTTGCTTTTACCAAGGCCTTTCTGGCCAAGTATTTCCTTCCTTCTGCTCGGGAAAGGTTGAGGGATCAGTTTTTGGAGTTGCGTCAGGATGATACTCCTGTGGCACAGTTTGAGATGCGGTTTGCTAGTTTGTCGAGGTTTGCTCCAGAGTTGGTGGCAACAAAGGAGCGTCGTTGTTTTGAGTTTGAAAGGCGGTTGTGTTTCGATATTCGGGAGAAGGTAGCTGGATCCTTTTGGAAGGATTATTATTATTTAGTTGAGGCAGCGGCCCATGTGGAGGCCATGGTTGCGAGTGGTGATGGGGTTAAGGAGGAGACCATTTCGGTAAGTCCTACGGTTCCTAAGCGCTCTAGGCTCAGTAAGGGGTGGAGGCGGAAACATGCTCAGTCAGGGGCTGGTTCCTTTTCTTCGCCAGGGGTTTTGGACTCTTCCGTTGAGAGGTCCGGGGAGGTGCAGGTTTCAGACCAGTCTCAGAGTAGGGGGTCTGGTGGTTGTTTTGTTTGTGGTCAGCTAGGCCATGGTAGACGTTTTTGTCCTTTGCATGTAAATTCTGCAAGAGTTTCAAAACCTAGTCAGACTCAGTCGTGCTCGTCCAGTCAGGGACGTTATCGGTACCAGAGACGTGCAGGCCAGGCTTCGAGAGCCTCGCGAGGGGTGACTTATTAGTTAGTCCTATGGTATTACCCTGGAGGGGATTTTTGTGTTATTGGCTGGTGATGTATTATATGAATCATTTCGTTGTTGACCGGTGTACCGTTGGATGCTGAGGCACCATGTTTATGTATCGCTTATATATGCATATTGTTGTTTGTTTAACCCTCATGTATTGGGGTGTATGTATGGAATCTCAAATCCTCTTTTCCTATTGAGGAGTTGTTAAAGGGATCAATGATCCTGATGTTGTTGCTTGCTTGGTACCTGTATGTTGGTTCGTGTTTTGGGCCTTGCTACTTAGTGAGTCCGTGGTGACCCCATCGGTTGTATTGGCGTAGCGTTTGTGGTGTGATTGGTTATCAATTGTGGGGTATGGTTTTTGAGTGGATGCTGGCAGCATTCTTCGGAGGAAGAACAGTTTGAGTTCTAGAGTAATGAGAATAGCGTTGGTCAAGATTGTCCTTCGTGATTGAGGTTGACCATGTTGGTCTTGAGTCGAGGAGATGAGTAAGCTTGCTGGGTAGCAATGGGAGGGGCAAATAGTGATTCCCTTAGATACAGTGTTGATGTGGTTTGATTTTAGGAGATCCAGTGAGATTCCTAAATTTGGGGGGTTTGTGTGGGGAACTTCGTGTTTGGGGTTAGTGGCACATCAGTGTGTGGATTACTGAGTGTGGAGTTTATTAAGTTGATTAGTCAGCTTGTTGATATCGGATTTTGGGTTGACATCGGTCATCGTGAGGTTAGTCTCATTCGTTGTAGACTTTGTGTGTTGATTAAGGAAGACTGAAACTAATCATCCGGTTGTGTCATTGATATGACGATTATAATAATATAGCAAATTTGTGTATTGAATGATCATTGTGAATGATTGGATTTTTTTTTATACATTATATATGTATATTGTTTGGGAGGAGATAGGGGATGGACTCTGAGGATACAGCACCAAAATGTGTATCTGTTGAAAGATTGATATAGCTCATATGCTTATCTATTGTGAAGTGAAAAATGTTTTATATGAGTTACTATCTCATTTAAATTGTTGGCCAGGTTCTAAACCATATTTACGATTTTAAATTGGTTAAGTAAAGAGAGGCGGAATGAAATTGAAAAGCCATGAATTTCTTATGCCTTAGGTGTTGATAGTACTGTTGTTATTTCTATTAACTATCATTATAGAAATGTTATGTTTCGTGTTGGTTGTGGTATCACTGTGTGCGTGATGGTTGTTGATAGAGTTATTTTGGAACGAAATGGAAAACAAAACTTTTCCTAGTGTTTGGGCCATCTAAATGCATTGTTGAGAAATTAATTTAATTCAAGGGTTTTGAGGAATTCCAAATGAATAATTTTTTGCAAATAAATTTTGGATGATTATGTGTTTTGGATAACACCATGTTTGTGAAGAATGTTTACAAAACTTTTGAGTTTTGTGTTGAAAATGCAAGGTTTATTTTGAAATGTTTCATGAGCAAGAAAATGCTTTCCTTATATTAATGTAATAGATTTGCCTTGATTATCCTTTTATTGGAAATTATGGTTGTTGTGTAGTGACTTAGCTTGAAGTGCTGGTCAGATGTGAGTAAACTGTTTCAGAAGGGTTGATTTTGTTGTGGCTTTTATGCCTACAGTGTTGTCATTTGGAACGTGTTGCCATGGTTAATCTCTTCCTTGGTAAGAGTGAATCGAAAGTTTGTAGGGAGAGTAGTTTCTTTCCTAGTACTCGGGTGTTGGGTGCTGTGTGATCTGTTTGCCTTGTGCTTTTGGCGTGTTCTAAATTTCGGGGACGAAATTCTTTAAGGGGGGGGGGGGAGGTTATAGCGATCCCGATATTCCCTGTTGTTGTTTAACTGTAATCCGGACTCGGTTCCGTAGATTCGTTGTTGTCTTATCCTCATTTCTATCCCTTACTCTTTGTTTTAGAGTTTTGGGTTGTGTTGGGCAAGGTGGGAATAAGTTGGTTGTGTTTTAAAGCTTTGAATTTTTGCCCAGGTTTTGGTCTCTCCGCTCGAGCGGCGATTTGACGCTGGAGCGGGCTTTTATTGTTGCCTTTCCGCTCGAGCGGCGGTTTGGACGCTCGAGCGTGAATTTCCTTCTCTTAGCATTTTGGACGTCTGTAGAAAATTCTGGAAGAGTGCATCCGGCGCTCGAGCGGATCTTTGGACGCTCGAGCGTGAACCTGTGTCTGACGCTAGAGCGGGGTGTTGTACGCTCGAGCGGACCTGTTTTTATATCAGTCCGTGAAATCACTTTTTTGATCACTTTTTGATCTCCTTTCTCTCTCTTACTTTTTCAAAACCTCCATCGGAGAGCACCTCACTCTAAAACCTAACTTCTCTCTTAGGATTGATCTAGCTAGAGTGTTTTCCTCACCTTGGGTCTTTGTAAGAAGTGTGTTGATCGTCGAGGGCTTCGTTGTGATCCAAGAAATTTGGGATTTGGAGCACTTTGATTTTGGGTCATCTTCTCTATTTGAGTTCTCCATTTGAGGTAGGGATTTCCTTGTTCTTTTTCAATACTTCGTCTATAGATAGACATGTGGTAGTTTTGTATTGCATGAAAACCATACCTATGTTAGGTTTGTTTGAAAATCATGAGGAAACCTAGAGTTGGTCGATTTAGAATGGATTTATTGTCTTCCGTTCTTCATTGGACTATTTGTAGCGTAAAATAGCATGTTGCAGTTGAAACATAGACAAGCCCTAACTTACATGTGTCTTGATAAATTAAAAGAGGGGTTTTGTTCTTTGGGCAAATACTTGTGTATTTTGGGTATCAAACGAGGTCTTTGTTGTTTATTGTTGATGATTGAACCTTTTTGGTCAATGTTGAAAAGAGGGAGAAAAACCCTAACTTAATGATTATGACTTAATTTGCATAATTAATTTGGAAGGTTATGAAAGGAATGGAATTGATTTTGGAAAATTGAGAAAAGTGTTTTTCTTTGAAATAAGAGGTGGAACATGTTGATTTGGAAAAAATCATGAAAGTTGATTTTGAAAGTGAAGAACGAAACTTTAACTCTATGTGAGACATAGAAAATAAATATGGGAATTGGGTTGTTGCGTTATGCATGTCGAGTGCGTTTATTTGGGGGAAATTAGTTTGTAGCTACCATGCTTGGGTTGTTGATGGGTTTGGGATCTCATGATAATTGAGTTTGTTAATAGATGTACGATATACATGCATCAAGAGGTTTTGTGAGGTTTTGTCCTTGATCATCGGCGGAGGATGTCACGGTTGCGTTGAATTATCGTGTATACATTACACCATTGTTGATTGAACATCTTATGTGATGAAATGTTGAGATGCATTATATATGTATACTTGTTAGGGAGGAGAGAGGGGTTGTACTCCAGTGTGTGTGAGAAGATAGGGGATGGACTCCACACACCTATGTGTTCATATACCTTAACACATTGTTGGTATCCGGATAGTTTATATGTATGTTTTACACAAGTTGGTTATGCCTTGTTGTATTGTGATTGTTGGTGTTATACCCTGCGCTGATAATCAAAGGTACCGTTACCTTCCAGCTAACGCCTGGAGAACTGAATGCGCTGAGAATCTAAGGTACCACACCCTTCCAGCTAGCGCCTGGTAAATTGGTATGTTGTTGTGAGAAGTGTATCTTTGGCTTACTACGCACATAGCTAGTAGAGCAAAGTTTGTTGTTGAGATTTCACTGTGTTTGGAAATATCATGGATTGTGTTGATTACGGTCTTGGAGGGCCGAGTTGCCTCATTGGTTTATCTTATGCCAGTTGGTGAGTTGTTGTCTCTTTTATAACAGTGCATGTATAGATTTGATTGTATCGGGAAGAAGCCAATGTCATAATTGTCTTTTGGAAAGTGTGAAGGAAAACGGATTCTTTTTTTTTTTTAAGGAAATATATATTTTGAAAAGACATATCTGTGTATGTTAAGGAAATGGAAAAGAGTAGAGGACTTAGTGAAATTACTTCCTAAGTAATTGTTAATGTTATGAAAGATTGGGAACGGGGATTAATGAAAAGAAAAGAAAATTGAATCGCCTATGGTGTTGACTGGAATGGTTATTTTCAAGAAAAGTTCATACTTATGTATATTTTGTATAAACTGTCACATTACTATTCTAGTATGAGATTGTGTATTCATGATCATAGCTATCTGTATGTTGTTATTGTTGAGGGCCATGTTGAGATCCCTACTGGACTATATGTTCATCCCACGTTGTTGAATCTTTTTTAGGTGTTTAGCAGGACGTGCTACAAGATTTGGATCTTCTTATTTGTTGGCCACGGGGCCTCTTTGTTGTAGGCAGAATGCCATATATGAAAAAGGGTTGTACCCTTCATTTGATTATTCAATGTTGTAAGCCTGAGGGCAACTTATTCAGTATATTCATGTTGTACTTAATTAGTATTCGAAAGAGAGAGTTGTTGTTCAGTCATTTTAGTTGAACATTTGAATTTATTTCCGCATGTTATCTCTGAAATTGAATTAAGTAAATGAATTTGGTAATGACTCCGAGTAATAAAAAGTGGGGCGTGACACTTATCGAGTTTTAAGTCGGTTCACTACATGATTATTACGATGCAAGTACTCAATGTTCAAAACAGGTTCAATTTCGTTCACATTGTGGTGTGATACCTTGTGATGCGATGCATAGAAAATTTTCAAATGCAACATCTTTTGAATAAAATGGTCATTTCATTCCGCATCACGTGTTTTGCAAAATATGTAATTTTGAGAAAGAATAAAACCTGCCTGAGGCAGTGCAATGTGCTTAAACTACCAGTAAAAAGGGAAGTAAAGCATAGAATGGCAAGGTAGCAAAGTGTCAGAATTGATACCAGTAAAACTCCCCTTGCGGTCAACGCACCTTCCGCACCTTTGTTCGGGTCAACTACATGGTTTGGCACCTTCATCACTCGAGACAATGCGGGAAAGCACACTTTTGAAACATAAACCTTCGAGTTGACCTCAGGCCACAACTTCTACGAGTGATGCTCGGTACGTACGAAGAGCGTCCCCTCCCGTATCCTTTTCATGTCTTGTGGATTTCACAAATCGTTTCAATTGTGCTGTGTTACAGTACTTTACATTCCAGCATCGTGAATAACATGTTTTTTCTTACATGTGTACATTCAGCTCTTCTCATACACACTACTTACGTAGACCGCATGTTCGTAATCAATTTCATTACTTGTGTAGACCGCATGTTTTACTTGCATAGACCGCATGTTCGTAATTTCATTACTTGCGTAGACCGCATGTTTTGCTTGCGTAGACCACATATTCGTAATCAATTTCATTACTTGCGTAGACCACATGTTTGTAATCAATTTCATTACTTGCGTAGACCGCATGTTTTACTTGCGTAGACCACATGTTTTGCTTGCGTAGACCGCATGTTCTGCTTGCGTGGACCGCATTCTTATGTTCAAATTTATTACTTGCGTAGACCGCATGTTCTACTTGCGTTGACCGCACGTTTGAAACCAATTTCATTGCTCGCGTAGACCGCATGCTTATGATCAATTTCGTTGCCTGCGTAGACCGCGTGCTCCACTTACATGTCTGTGCCTTCATAGCATTGTTATGCTTCCCACTTGCTTTGCGTTGTCACGCATTTTCAAGTACATTAATATGCATGTTGTTAATCACATTGTACTTGTTAAGTTTGTTTTCTTTGCATGCACGATATTGTATGTACGGTTCATTTGAGGCTGGTGCAACCAGACGAACCGCACAGGTATTGTATCCTTCGAGTGAGACGTATCGAGAATTGCATAATTCTCTTACATCCTTTCCGCATTTGTAATGTAGTTGCATTGGTGTATGCTAGCTTAAAACTGTCGCATGTGTGCTTCATTACAGCTTTCTTTGCATGATCATAAGTTATGTCCGGCTCTGTGCATTGTCTTGCATTTTGCCCCTACCTTCGGGCGCATATCTTGTTTGTCTTGCATGTTTGTCTAAGTGTTCGGCCTTGTCAAAAATGGGACGTCTCTGGGCTTTGACATTCACTCCCGTCATTGTTTTGACTTTCGAGTTCTGTCAAAGAGGGGCAACTGTAGACACCCCATTTTTGACCGTCCCCAAGACTTGGACGTCACCATTGGAACACTTGGTGATTACCCTTGTTTGTGTTCGTCTTGAGTTCTCGGAGGTCTCGGTTGCGCGCCTTGCCTCAGGATCTCTTGACTCCACCGTGTTCTGTCTGGTTTTGCACCAAACACTTGTGTTTTGCCTTGGAGGGGCAGGGAATGCCTTGTGAGGCATCCCCACACATCACCGGCCATGGCTTGAGGCCACCAGCCAGTGATTTTATGCCATCGGCAATGTATATTGCCGATCGGCACTATTTGTTGCCGGTCGGCCATTTATTTTGCCAAAATGGCAATTTTGAATGGCCGATCACTGTTCATCTACTTTTAGTAGATATTTTGTGCCAGCTGTGATAGCTGGCACCCACTCTATTCCCCTCCATACACGTGTATGGAGGGATTTCCCTCTTGGATGGCTTGTTTTGGAAGCCTTACAAGAGGGAGTTGCCTATAAGAAGAGGGCACCTCTCTTGGCATTAGGGTTACAAAAAATTTCAGAGGGAGCTTTGGATTAGGGTTAGGGTTGATACATATTTCCCTCTCTCTCCTCCCTTGTGTGTGTTTTCTTGGCCTAAAAGTGCATTTTGACCTTACTTTTGCACTAATACACACACCATTACACCTTGCTCCGAGATTGAGAGGCATTGAGGGTTGTTTTTTGATATTTTGGACTGATTTTGCTCAGTAGAGTGTGGCTGGACCAACTGTTCTTGAAGTGTTCTTCAAGGGTAAGACTTTCACTTTATTATCCCCAATCTTGCATTGGCTTTTGACCTATCTTCCATATTGATTTGAGCTTTGTGTATAACTAAAAAAGGTCTTATATTTTCATGCTTAAGAACTGTCATTAAGGGTGTTTTGGCATTGGGGGTCGAAATCCCCCTCTTAGGTCTCTTTTGGCCCCTTTTGGTGTCTTTTTCTTTAAGCCTTATTTGCTTTGTTGTATTAGCCTTCTCACCACTGAAATCTAGTGGATTTTCAGTGGTGAAGAAGATGGTTTGAAGTCTTGTATAGGGGAGGGACACCCCTCTCCCTTTGTGTCTCGTTTGTGTATGTTTTGGGCTCATAAGGGTAGCATATATGCTTGGTTGTTTTTGGCTCCATATCAGATGTTTTTGGTGCTATTTAGGTCACATGTTATCTCTGTTTTTGGTCGGATTGGTGGCCCTTTGCATGCTTAACATACTTGCTTTGTATTCCCTTGCTTGTGCCCAGAAATGCATCATGACTTTTGACTACCATGCTCTCATGTTTTGGTTTCACTTTGTGAAGTTCTTGACCATATTTTTCCATGTATGAGGTCTGTTGGCCACTGATTTGGTCTTGTTTAGCATGCTTGATGTAGTTGCTTTGCATTTTGGATCATGAGCCTTAAGGGTATGGGTCATGAACATGCATTGGTTAGGCCAATTCCCAAAAAATATAAATTTGTATCAAATTAGAACTAGTAACTAATCCCAACATGGAAGTACTGAAAAAACTCATATAAGCAAAAAATCTCAAATATCCTTGATCATGAGACATATAATTATCACTATAAATAAGAACCATAATTCCAACAGTAGTGATTAGTATTGACATAATAGAAGTAAGTGGATCAATCAAATAGCCGAATTCTAAAGAAAAATCATTATTAATGATCCAAGACCATACATATTGATGTATAGAACTACTATTTATTTGCTGAATAGACATATCGATCGACAAAATCATGGCTATACTTAACAATAAATCCCCTTCAGATTGCATTTTGGATCATGAGCCTTAAGGGTATGGGTCATGAACATGCATTGGTTAGGCTATTTTGGTGATTTGGAATCACTTAGCATATCATTTCAGTCCCTAAACCATGCTTGTATACTTGCATTCATCGCTCCTCTCATGCTTTGAAGTTGTACCCTCTTATGCCTTGAAACGTGCATTGTGTATGCCTAGGTGTTTGTTTCATTTGGGATGCCATATGTGTGGGTTTTGGAGCTCTTTTTGCATGCTAAAATTCTGTTTTTGGTTGTATAGTTCATGCCATGTTGGTTTGGGTTAGTGGTGGTAGAATGCCCTTTGTTATGCCTTAGCTTTGGCCCCCTTTTGGCTTGCATGTTTGTAGTGCATTTTGTCCATCACTTGATGCACTTTTAGCCACTGTTTTTGGGGGTGTTTGAGGCCTCTCATTTCAGTCTAAGTCCCTTCTTGGACATGGTTGTATGCGTGACTTGTTGCCTCTAATTGCATGCTTGCATTGTACCATATTAGCATTGCGTGATGAGTTGCATTGTAGCATTGCATGTTAGGAACATTGCATGCTTGCCATGATATGTTGCATTGCATTTGGCATGCTTTGCATTTTAGTGATATGTTGCATTTTCGGGCCATGTTTGCATAACATGCATTGCATTGCTTGGTTTGGGGTGTCAAACCAAGTGTGAGGGGGGGGGGGGGAAGCGTTCATACTACAAGTGATGTAACGCGTCTCGACCCTTGGTCACCGACGCCCTTGACTTTGGCATGATAGGGTTTTGGTATTCATTTATATGTTGCATGCATTTTCATTGAATTGCAACCTTGGCTCCTTAAGCCATCACGCATCAAAATGCATGATTGATGGCCCGAGGGTCGAGGGTCATGCTCCCTTGAGTCCTTTGCATGATAGGGAGTGTGCCCGCGCATACATTTGCTTGAAATTCCATGCCATACACTGTTTGTCCTTGTTGCTGTCAAAAACCAATTTCTGCAGGAAGTTTTTGCCGACCGGCACTGTAGAGTGCCGACCGGCCATGGATTGGTGGCCGATAATATGAAACCCCAGCCGATGGATAAGTTCCATGGCCGGTGGGCATTCCCTTTAGTCGATGGTGTCCTACAGCGTTCAGGGAACCTGTCCCAGGATTTTGGCAGTTTTCAGAGAAGCAGGGCAGTGTAAACGGAGGCAGCAGTGGTATGGTACGGGTTTTCAGGGCAAGATAAATCCGAGCATGCATCATTCACGCATCCCGAGGCGGGAGTTGCTGCCATCTTCTCTTTGCATTTAATTTATTAATTAGATTAGAAATTTTGTAATAATTAATTTAGTATTATTTATTCAAACTGTAATATTTATTTGAACCCTCCGAGTGAGGGCAATTGTGTAATAAGTGTGCGTGAGTGTGTGTATGTCTTCCAACCCCACGCCTTTCTTCCCTTTTATTTACTCGCTTATGATGGTAGACTAGGGCATATTTAAATTAGCATACCTTATGCTTAGCATGCGTGCATCCATACATTTGTCTTACATGCACCAGGCTCGGTACATCATGCTAACTGCACTCGTATTTCAATTCCAAGTTGAGTATTTGTTAGTTGCAGCATTTCACATGCCATGTTTAGGATAGCCGAGCCTGTTTGGATTGCACCTTTGCATGTGTTGCATTAGCCATTTCAAATATGAACTAGGATCATGCATGTGATTACTAACTGGTTTTTGTTTTGGCTTGGAGTACTAGGTGAGCTTTTATGCTTTAACATGCCGCATGCGTGTGAGTGTTGCCATAATTGCATGATTACCATGAGGCTAGTTGCTTATGTGATATAACTGCTTGAATGCCTGTGGATGGAGGTTGAATTACCTAAATTGTGATAACACATCAAAACTGTGAGTTTTAAGCCCACTAGATAGTGGCAAAACCATCTTTTCTGAAAGCCCACTCGAGGGTGGCAAAACCTGCATTTTAGCCTACTTACGAGTAGCAAACCATTTTCAAAACAAGCATGAAATGTTTTGTTCCAATTTAGGCGATTTGGTCTATACTCGTTTGCTGTGCGCATAACATAGTAATTCTAGGCTAATAACCGGAATAAGAACACATAACGTTTTCAAAAGCGGATATCACGGTTAGTAGAGGCCGATCTTCGGATCGGGCGAGAGGGGGTGCTCATAGCTGACCTTCCCCAATCGTACCCAAGTTCCCGAGCCGAGGAAACTTTGGTGATGACGAACACGTGGCCTTTGGCACCGAGTCAGGGTTTCCTAAATTCCCCCAAAAAAATATTTAGGTGGCGACTCTGTATCTGGCAAAGCAGTTCATGTTTGGCACTTCTTTTCAAAAAATCTGTTTCTCAAAACGATTTGTCGGATTTTGACTCTTTGGTTCAGATTAAGAACCGTGACACAAATCGAGTCCGAACTGTAGTGAGGCCCATGGGCGCGTCTACAGAATCATTTTGAGCTTCAAAAGCTGGTCTTGGCTCAGATTTTGTGCTGGTTTTGCAATGCTTCAAGGGTAATCACTTTTCCCTCTTTTAACCATTATTTTGATCCTTCTCTTAGCCTCATTTGCATGCTTATTTGAGTTTTGTTGTCAACTGAAAAAATGTTTATATTTAAGTAATTTTCATGTTTGTTTAAGGCTCTTTTGGTGTTAGGGGTCATCTACCCTCTTGCATGCTCTATTTAGCCTTGTTTTGAGCCATGCCATGAGACTTTTGTATTGAGCTTTGCTTGGCCCTTTAGCCACTGAAATCCAGCAGATTTTCAGTGGTTGGCATGTGGTTTTGAGGGCCAAAATCAAAGAGGGGTGACCCTCTCTCTTTTGGCCTTGTTTGCTTGCATTTTTGGCTTTCCAAGGGAGCATATATTTCCACACTTCCTAGCCTTGGTTCAGGCCCTTTTTACTGACTTTTAGGACCTGCCTAGACTCTTTCTATGGCTGGTTTGGTCACCTTTTGTTTGCCTCTTGCGTGTGTAGAACAATCCCTTGCATAGCCTATCAAAGTAACACCTCATTCTTGCATGTATTGGTCATGTTTCAGTGGGTTTTTGGCCATCATTTGGCATGCCATGATTCTGTTTTTGGCTGGTTTGGTAGCCTCTCATATGCTTCACATGCTTGTAGTGTGAATCATGTTCACTAGCTTATAATGCATGTTGTTTTGGCCCTCTATGCTAGCATATTTTGGTCATGCTCCAAACTGATTTTGTTCATATTTTGGGCTGCCTTAGCTCTGTTTTGAGGTCCCTTGGTTGAATGATGCTTTCCATGTATGGTTGTAGTGTAATAGCCTTGCTTAGCCTTGAGTTTTGAATCCCTTTGCATGCTTAACTTGAGGTGTTTAAATGTTTTAGCATCATTGAGCATGATATTTCAGAGTTTATTTCTTGGCCATGTTCTCATGTTTGTCACTCTTTCAATATGTTTGAGAGTTGCATCATTATACCCCATTTATGTGCCTTTGCATTGAGCTTCATTCTTATGCCTTTCAAGCCACCATTTTGGCTCATTTTGCCACTGTTTGGGGCCTGCTTAAGGTCTGTTTGGAGTTGGTTTTGTCATTTGAGCATCGCCTTGCATGCCTCTACTGTAATGTGCTTCACTAGCTTTGGTACTTAAGCCTTTCAACATGCATTGTGTGAGTTGTTTGCATGATTCGGAGCCATTTTGTATGTCATTTCAGAGCTGGAACATGTGTCATTGTATGCCATATTTCATCCTTTTAATGCTTTTGTAGAGTTTCATTTTGTGCCCTTGGGCTTAGGTCCTTGCATTGTGTATGCTAGCATGAGTTTTGGAGTCTTGTTTTCATCGTATTTGGCCACTGATTTGGGTGTGGCTGAGGCCCATTCATTTTGGTTTAAGTCCATTTTTGCATTGAGTATGCCATTGTATTCCGTAGTATTGAGTATGCCACATTGTCGCATGATAGATTATTGCATTGTGCATGCCTTGTTCATCTCATTGTGTATGTTAGTTCTTAGGTGCATTGTGTATACTAAGTACCACGTGCATTGAGTATGCCACTGTTGGTTCATAGCATTGTGTATGCTAGTTGCATGTTTGCATGTCATCCTTTGTATGATTGCATCACTTAGTTGCATATCATTTAGGTTGCATACTTAAAGTCGCATTGTGCATGCCATTGTTTGTTGCATTGTGTTCGGAATAGGAGTTAGTCTGAACACAGGAAACGAGGGACGTTTCGTACTCAAAGTGACAAAACGTGTCTCGATTCCTGGTCGCCGACACTCTTGACTACCCATGACGAAGTTGTTGGCTTTAGGTGCTTGTATGTGCATTCATTTCACATTGAGTCGTGCAATTCGACTCCTCGGCCATCATGCATCGAGATGTGCGACCGGTGGCCCGAGGGTCGGGGACTACACTCCCTAGAGCTTATGTAATGACGGGGAGCGTGGTCATGCACACATGTGTTGCAAATACCTTGACGTGCCTCTCTTTTCCTTTGTTGCAGAAAAACAGAATCCAGGAGTAGAAACTGGTTGGCCGACCAGGTTTTCTGGCAGGCCGACCACCTTCTTTGGTTTCCATCACAAAAGGTGGCCGGTAGTTGGTCTCCCATGCCTATAAGCTGGTCGGCAGCCTTCCCACAGTCCCCCGGGGTGGAGTTTCATCTCTCTGGAGCTTTGTGCAAATTTCTGAAATCAATTGCAAACAAAGGCAAGCCGGGGCATCACGATGGATTTCCCGACAAGGAGACTCGAGCATGCACGCATCCTTTATCATTCAAGGCAGAGCTGAGGCAGTCCACATTCATGTAGTTTGCATGCTAGTTTAATTGCTTACTTAGTTAGTTTGTTAATTAATTAGAGTTGTGTAATAATTAGCTGTAATTTATTATTCATTTTGGTTGTGTAGTAACTAGCTTAATTAGATTAGCTTAGATTAGCTAGTTGGTGTTGTATTATTTATTCAGACCCTCCGTCGAGAGGGTGAATTTAGTAATAAGTGTGCGTGTGTGATGTATGTCTTCCAACCCCCATTTCTTTCTCCCTTTTATTTACCAACTTATGATGGTTAGTTTCAGGGCATGTTTCAATTAGCATCTTGCTTCACATGTTTGCATTCACTCATCTGTCTTGCATGCACCGAGCTCGGCGCATCATACTAATTATATTGTATTTCAATCCCAATTTGAATACATGTATCAAGTGTTGCATTTCACATGACGTCTTAGGATAGCCGAGCCTATTTCTAGTTGCATTTTGCATGTGTTGCATTAGCCATCTTAACGTAAGTAGGATCATGCATTAATTACTAACTAGCTTTTGTTTTGGCTCGGAGTACTCGGTGAGTGTTTATGCTTTAGCATCTTGCATGAGTGTGAGTGTTGCCATGATAGCATACTTGTCATGAGGCTAACTACTTAAGTGATATAACTGCCTGAATGCTTGTGGGTGAAGGTTGGATTACTTAAATTGAAACAATTCATCGAAATGCGAGTTTTAAGCCCACTTAAGAGTGGCAAATCACCATGTTTTCTAAGCTCACTCGAGGGTGGCAAAATCCGCATTTTAGCCTACTTGCGAGTAGCAAACCTCTTTAAAAAACAAACATGAGATGTTTTGTTCCAACTTAGGCGATCCAGTCTATGCTTGTATGTTGTGTGCACCACATAATAATTCTAGGATAATAACCGGAATAAGAGCACATGTGTTTTCAAAAACAAGATATCATATTAGTAAAGGCCGATCTTTGATCCGGCGAGCGAGAGTGCTCATTGCATGACCTTCCTCTCTCGTACCCAAGTTCCCGAGCCGAGGAAACTTTGGTGATGACGGACACGTGGCCTTTGGCACGAGTCAGGGTTACCTAAACTTCCCAAAAATAAAATATTTAGGTGGCAACTCTGTATCTGGCAAAGCAGCCCATGTTTGGCACTTCTTTCTAAAAATCAGTTTTTCAAAACGATTTGCCAGATTTGGACTCTTTCGTGATTTATCAATCTCGCATTGCACTATGCAAGATCAGATTAAGAGCCGTGACATTGAGTCCGAACAGTAGTGAGCCTAATGAACAAAACGGGATTTTCCCGGGACGTTCGGGCGCGTCTACCCATGCTTTTAGAGTGAAACTCTGCAGGAATGTATGTATCAGTTGCAAGTCTGGGTATCAGTTTGAGGGTATCAGATTTGAGGCAGAAATCAGTGTTTGAGCATAGTTCTCCAGGTAGTGATTACAACTGTGTGTTGTTTCTATCTAAGCCAAGGTGCTGTGCGGTTTCTAATTTTTGTTTATTTTCGCTTTATTTTCTTTTTGCAAGGTAGTCTTTCACGATTGCTTCAGACGAGGCAGTTACCCCCCAAGCATTCTGGACCAAAGTAAGGCGGCTTTATCGATCTGGGGATCTTGTGAGAGAACAACCAGTGTTTGCTTCGCTACCTCCGGTTACAAGACGGAGGAGAGTCCGACATAATTCACCGTTTCGGCAGTTACCTTCATTCAGTGAAGTCCAGTTTTCTTCTTCTACATCGGAAAGAGAGCATACGCCAGTAAATCAGCATCCTTTAGTCAATATGGAGGACATGCTCCGGCAACTCCAACAGACCATTGAGGTAATACAGCTAGACGCTGCTCGCCAAGCGGAAGTCACCACTCGCCGAGCGAAAATTGCAGCCCAACAGGCTGAGTTGATCGCTAGGCTTCAACAGTAACAATAACCACAACAAACAGCAGCTTCTGCTTCACATCCACCTCCAGTCAGGGTTCCAATACCCAGGGTTATTACTAATGTCCAAGAAAATGCAGACATTCCGACAGAGCCAGTTCCACCCCATACTTCCAAAGCACCGGTATACCCAACAGAGGCATCCTTTGAGTTTGAGGTCGACCCTACTGCTCTAAAAGTGAGCAAGCTTGAGAAGCTTTTTAAACGAGCTCAGGGTGTCTACTCGATCCCAGATATAGAGGACGGTTATACAGATTCAGCGATGACATTGCCAGATAGATTTAAAACGCCACACACAGACCGCTTTGACGGCTCGGGTGATCCCATGGTCCACTTGCAGCTATTTTCAGACATTTTCCGGCCAATGGACCTATCCAGACTGCAGAAGTTATCCCTCTTTGGCCGGACCCTGTCAAGTATCGTGGCCATCTGGTATGCTAAACCTAAGGATTCTATAAAGAGGAATTGGGAGGAAATGGCTGAGGACTTCGTACTGCAGTACTCCTACAACACACAGATCAAGGTCACAACTTGTCATCTCAAAGCAACCCGCTAAGAGCAAAAGGAGGGATTTTCCAATTTCGTAACCTGGTGGAGGGTCAAAGCCTCCATGATGACCACGCGACCTGCTGAGAAGGACCAGATCCGAATGGTGGTCCGTAACCTGCAACCGAGGCTACTGCAGAAAATGATAGTCTTACCCCTATCAACATTTGCCCACCTCCATGAAATAGGGGTGCAAATAGAGGATGCAATGAAGCAGGGTCTGATTGACCATGAGAAAGAGCAGCCCAAGACGGCTTTCATACGCAGTTTGAATGCGGCTACCAGCAATAGTGCAGTTGCAAGGCCTTCAGATGTGGGCATGGTCACCACCACACCTAAAGCCACTAACCCCTTTGCCGGCACGGCAAATATACCCCCCCCCAAACTTCTATCCATCAGGCCTGAGCCCAAAAGGTTTTCACCCCACTCTACATGTCTCTGTCAGCAGCCTTGAGGGTCCTGATCAGAAAAGGGCATTTGAAACCATTAGAACAACGCCCCTTGCCCGATCCACTCCCTCCTAAACATAACCCGGCTAAGTACTACGCCTTCCACCAATAGTACAGTCATGATACCAACCAATGCTTTAGACTTCGTCATGAGATTCAAGATCTCATTAACAACAAAGTGATAGTGCCTTCTGAAAAGCCAAACGTCACTACAAATCCCCTTCCACCACATAACCAAGCCCCTCCACCTAGGCAAATAAACCTTATCCAAACACTGGCTGTCCCTTACGACCCCAGCATATACATCACTCCATCCCACCTACCTAAGTCGATGTTGTTCATCCCAGAAAGCACAAATCTGTGCATGATGAACGCATCCATATCCCAAACCAACCCTATGGTGGTGACCGTGGTAGATGAAGGCAGGGTGGCCTTGTTGGAGGATGGGAATGTCAGTGCAGCGCTTGAGGGCCCTGTGGATTTATCAGGGGAGGAGTACAACCCGTGTCATTACATTGTGCCAACTAATCAGGACAAACCAGAGTTGGAACTGCTAACAGGAATGGAGGTAAGTATAGTCTCGGAGGATGAACTGAACCAGGGATTGGATGACTTATCCGACCTCGAAGAGGACACCAACAATCTGCAATTCTTCAATGAGCAAGATTTGGGGCTGTGCACATTAACTGGTTTGACTTGAACGAATCAGCAAATAATTCGAGGTGGCTTAATGATAAGCCGGATGTGGACGAGGGATCTCAACCAAAACTGGAACAGCTGGAAGCAGGAACTACTGCAAGCGCTGGAACGGCCAAGGACAAGGGGAAGTTGTCGGAGAACGGCGGTAGTAAGAATTCCGCTTGGAAAATGGGCATCATAAGCACTGTGGACGTTGAACAAAAACCCGCACTAAGGCAGTTTGAACAAGAAAGGGGCAAGATTAGTCAGGAAGCTAGAAAAGCCGAGGACCCTGTGAGGGATGACTGTGATGTCAGAGTTGTTACAACGGAACCAGACAATTGTCTGTCGGTTTTCGAAGAAGTTTGGTGGGAAGATGACGATCTGCATCTTACCTACGCAGACCAGGATTGGGCCTAAAACCTGCCAGATGACATCTGGTATTCTGAAGAAGTGGATCACATTACTAGGAGCAAGCGGTACTTCAAGTCCCCACACTTAGACCAACCAGAAGCATCCGGAAAGAATAGAGAGGCAGAAAAATAGAAGGATAAATAGTTGGAGGAAGAAGTTGTACTGAAGCAGCTAAAGAAGATCCAAGAAGACATATCCATCTGGGGTTTGCTCATGGCTTCGCAGGTACACAGGCAAGCCGTCCTATCAGCAATGGATAAGGCCAAACTGTCCATCGAAACAACTCCCGAACAACTAGTGGGACTTGTCTTCCCGGGAGAAGGCTCGCCAACCTTGACCTTCTCAGATAAGGAATTGCTACCTGAGAGCTCTACGCATAACAAACCACTGTACATCTTGGTTGAGTGCAGAGAGAAGTGGGTACCAGTTGTGTTGGTGGACACTGGGTCCACAATCAATGTGTGTCCGTCTCGCACAACTTATGCTATTGGCTTGAAGCCAGCGGACTTTGTACCAACGGCCCAGGTGATCCAGGCTTATGACAACACAAGTCAAGAGGTGATGGGGACAATTCAGATCAAAATGCAGGTTGGCCCGCGCGCAACAGGATATTGAGTTTCATGTCCTAGATGTTCCGGCCACCTTTAACTTACTCCTTGGACGGTCGTGGCTGCACCAAGTAAAAGTTGTCTCTTCCACCCTTCATCGGATGCTAAAGTACCCCCTTGGAAAAGGGGTAGCCATTGTGTTTGGAAACTCATCAATCCATCCTCCGCCCGAGGTCACCACGCCAGTATTGGAAATTGTGCATGGCAATGAAGATGTTTCCCTATCCGGATTTACCTTAGCTGAGGCCCGGGTGGTGCAAGATATTTTGGCTGTTGATAAGGGTTTGTACGTCAGTGCTCAGTCTATCTACCTCATGAACATGCTACAACATGTACCCAGGATGGGACTAAGAAAGAGTGGCCAGAAGGACGTTGCTACATTGGCCGAGGTGCCACACAACCCTCATACCTTTGGTTTAGGTTATGCGCCTACCAAAGAGGATTGGGTAAGAAACGGAAAGGAAATGGCAAGAAAAGCCAAGGCAAGGCAAAGTGGGAAGCACTATGAGCTAGTGCACAGACCAATTCAAGGAACCCTGAATGGCCGCTTTGTCCGAAAGGGGGAAGACTTCCCATTTTGCGGCTTTCCTAAGCCACGGTTGAACTCTGAGAAGCATCGTTTGCCCGACTTTGAGATTTTCTTCAACCTACAACTGCAAGAGGATGAAGCCATAGAAGAACAGACTGACTTAACTCTTGCGGTAGAATAAAGTATAGAGGATGAGTCCAACGGCAATGAATTTGAGATAGAAGCAACACTGGCTTGTCTCCTTTCGGATCCTTAGACCAAACCAGAGAGCTTGGGGGATGACTTCACCGTTTCCATGATTGGGGCAGACCCAGTTGTGGACCCTTCTACCGGTATTCTGGATGCATCTAACACACCCTCTCTCGCTTGGTAGCTAGAGGAGGGCATTTTGTCCGGCAATTCTGAATCAAGTAGTGAGTCGAAATCTGATTCCACAGAGTCTGTGGAGGCGGAATTGGATTCCAGTTCTTCTGAGTCGGAGTCCGGTATTCCTGGGGTTAGTAACCCGGATGCAATTGTTTTGTCCAGGTCATCTTTTTCCTTTACTTTTGAGTCTGTTGTAACCGAGGAATTGGACGAGCTAGAAGCTTTGAATGAGAATGGTACCATTGCTGTTTCTGAGTACTTCTCTATGCCACTTGTGTATTGCATTGATCATGACTTTCAAAATTTTGATGAAAATGACGAGGAAGGAATTCCTCTGGTTTCAAAACATTTGATTGATCAAGAGGAGGAGAGGTTTGTAAAACCCCTTGTTGATGAAATCATTTCAATTAACGTGGGTACTGAGAAGGATCCGCATCTGGTCCAGATTGAGTCCACGTTGTCTTCGAAAGAACGCGAGCACTTAGGCGCTTTATTAAAAGATTTCAAAGATGTTTTCGCGTGGTCCAACGAAGACATGCTTGGAATCGATCCTAAGATTGTACAGCACTGGATCCCTCTTTACCTTGAGGCCCGACCCGTCAAGCAGAAGCTTCGGAAAATACGCCCGAATTGGGCTTTGAAAATTAAGGAAGAGGTCACCAAGTAGATAGACGGAGGGTTTTTGCTAGTATCTGAGTATCCAACTTGGTTGGCCAACATTGTTCCGGTGTCGAAAAAAGATGGCAAGATTCGGGTATATGTGGATTTCAGAGATCTGAACAAAGCTAGTCCGAAGGACGACTTTCCTCTACTGCACATCCACGAATTGGTGGACTTCACCACAGGCCATGCACTACTTTCCTTCATGGATGGATTTTTCAGGTATAACCAAATCTTGATGGCACCCGAAGTTAGAGAGAAGTTTGCCTTTACCACGCCATGGGGAACCTACTGCTATAGGGTGATGCCGTTCAGTTTGAAAAATGACGGGGCTACTTATCAACGGGCTGCAACCACTATCTTGCATGATATGATCCACAAAGTGGTTGAGGTATACATAGACGACATGATTTTCAAGTCCAAGAAAAGAGAGGGCCACTACACCGCCTTCGAGAAATTCTTTCAACAAATCAGAGAATATCAGTTGAGGCTAAATCCACAGAAATGCACTTTTGGTGTCACAGCAGGGAAAATGCTGGGGTTCTTGATTACACCGAGGGGCATCGAGGTTGATCCTTCCAAAATCAAGGCCATCCTAGAAATGCCACCACCAAGGATTGAAAAGAAGGTGCGAGGCTTTCGGGTAAAGTGCAATTCATAAGACAGTTTATTGCAAAATTAACCTTGACTTGTGAACCACCATTTGGTCTCCTGAAGAAAGGAAAGAAATTCCAATGGGATGATCGATGCTAGGTTGCTTTTGAGCAGATCAAACAGTACCTTCAGAACCTGCCCGTGTTGTCATCACTTGAGCCGGGGAAGCCGCTGATTTTGTATTTGTCAGTAACCAACACGACAATGGGTTGCATGCTTGTGCAGGAATCTGAAGATAGAGTGGAGAAAGCCATCTATTACCTGAGCAAGAAGATGCTTGAATATGAGACCCGCTACATGCCGCTGGAAAAGGCTTGCTTAGCTTTGGTATGGGCCACCAGGAAATTAAGGCACTACCTGTTAGCTCAATCTGTAATTCTGGTTTCGAGATTAGATCCCATCAAATATCTCTTCGAGAAACCAGCACTTACGGGTAGGCTAGCCCGTTGGTTCTCCTTCTCTCTGAATTCGATTTGAAATACGTGACTCGCAAGTCTATCAAAGAGAGAGCTATAGCGGAATTTTTGGAAGATCACCCAGTGGAAGGAGATGAGGCAGTAGAGTACTTATTTCCAGATGAAGCCATTCTGCAAGTTGAGGAAGAAACTTGGACGTTGTATTTTGAAGGAGCGTCTAATCAGTATAGTTATGGGATAGGGATGTTGCTGATAGCACCCAACAAATCCCATATACCTTTAGCCTTCAAACTCCGGTTCAAGGTATCGAACAACGAAGCAGAATACAACGCATGTATCGCCGGACTAAAAGCTGCCCTGGAACTAGGGGCAAAAAGGTTGGACGTCGTTGGGGACTCGAACCTGGTTGTATCTTAAACAAAAGGAGATTGGAAAGTTAAAGAAGAGATACTGAAAATTTAATACCAAACCCTAGACGTCTTAATTCATAGGTTTGGGAAGCTAACCTTCACCCATCTTCGGAAAGAGAACAACAGGTTTACTGACGCTTTATCAACTCTATCTTCCATGATTGACATCCTTTTTGGAGTCCGGATGCATCCGATCATTATTGAATAGAGATATGTGCTGGCCTATGAGTTGATCGCCGTAATAGATGAAGTACAATATCAAAACCCCTGGTACTATGATGTCTGGAACTTCTTGGAAAATGAGGCTTATCTGTCAAGGGAAAATGCCAAAGATAAGAGGGCAATACGGCGAATGGCTACTCAGTTTATCATCTGTGGGGGTAAGTTATACAAATGAGGCCATTTGGGAATGCACAAGTTGTGTGTTGATGCAGAAGAGTCAAAGCAACTAATGGAGGCCATCCATGAGAGAGAGTGTGGAGCACACATGAGCGGAGTAATGCTAGCCCAGAAGATTATCAGGCAAGGTTATTACTGGTCAACCATAGAGGAGGATTGCATCGGTTTTGTTCGGCGATGCCACAAATGCCAAATTCATGCAAATCGCATGAATATCCCGCCGTCGATGCTGTACAACATGACTTCACCATGGCCGTTTTTAGTCTAGGGAATTGATGCTATTGGGGCAGTTATGCCAAAATGCTCGAATAGGCATGAGTATATCCTGGTGGCAATAGACTATTTTACAAAGTGGGTAGAAGCCCAATCCTATGCGGTGCTGAAAGCGTCGCACGTAGCCAAGTTCATTAGGAATAATATCATATGTCGTTATGGGGTCCCAAATGAGATCATCTCGGACAATGGTTTCCACTTTAAGAAAGAAGTGATCGACTTGTTAGAGAAATACAATGTGGCTTTTCATAAGTCATCTACCTATCGGCCACAAACCAATGGAGCTGTTGAGGCCACCAACAAGAACATGAAGCACATTCTACAGAAGATGGTGGAAACTTACAGGGACTGGCCAGACAAACAGCCATTTGCTCTCTGGGATTATAGAATGTCAATTCGGACATCTATTGGGGCAACTCTGTATTCTTTGGTTTATGGAATGGAAGCTATTCTACGGATTAAAGTTGAGCTTTCGTCACTGCGGGTTATGGCTGAGTGCTAGATAGCGTAAGCGAATTGGCAGCAGAGCAGGTTTGAGGAACTAATGTTGTTCAATGAGAGAAGGCTAAAAGCACTGTACCATGTCCAAGGTTATCAACTAAGAATTGCCAAGGCTTTTAACAAGAAAGTTAAGTCTCAGAATCTTAAAGAAGAGGATTTGGTTATCAAAAACAACCGACCTCCCATCCACGACCCTTGGGGCAAGTTCAGACCTAATTGGACTGGTCCTTACATCATCAAGTCTATCTGGTCGGGTGGAGCTGTCATTCTTATGGATCTGGATGGCCTCGAATTCTCCCAACCAATCAACATGGACAAGTTGAAGAAATATTACCCTTGAGAGGCTCGCTAGGCCAAAAACCCGAAAGGGCGACCTGGGCAAAAGTTAGAGCACAAAAAAATTGGAAATAAGAAAACTGAGCTTGCAAGGTTGAAAACCCAAAAAGGGCAGCCTTGGCAAAAGTTAGAGCGCAAAAGGAGAGTATTAATACCCGAGTGAACCCGACCCGAACTACATAAGGCTTGATTCCTATCTTTGGGATACATAGGCAACTTCGTTCTGAAGTCCAGCCATAAAAACCTCCAAATTAATTGTGTCTATGAGATTGTTCGAGTCATCTTTGTTCTTTCTGTATCCAAGAATTCGGCTGGGATCTTCACTGTGAGAGTTGGTTACAGTACAGTGTAGTGTTATTCAGACAAGGGGCAACTTTCCATTTGCTGGATTTGGGATTGTACATCTCAAGTATAGGTTCCAAGTGTGTCCAGTTGTGATCCTTAACGAAAATGGTTTTGAAAAGTTTTAATAAAGATTGATTTTTTTTAAATTAATCTTTTTACAACTTAGACCATTTTCGGACCAAAAAGAAAATTTTTAGTACCCACAACTCCAATTTCATTGATTTCAATACAAAGTTCTCTAACTCTCGATGCAAATCAAAGTTTCTTTTTATTACATTCAAAAGGAAAACTTGAAAGTACAGATTAAAGCAATAAACTTGGGGCATTGATGAGTTAGGTGTTCCTGCGTTCCCTCCCAGAGCTTGTGGAAGCTTCAGACGCTAAAGTAGGCCCGGTTTGCGCTTTATCCTCGAGCCAAGCTATGCATTCGCCAGAAAGGACGTAACTGAAATTGGGAGCGGGAGCCAGAAGTTCTCCTGTCCTCCATGCAGTGGGATATTGAGCTAGTTGTGAACCCCGGATGGGAAATGAAGCGGGGTACTCTATCCCCTCTTCTGGGTAAATCTCGTCGTGTCCGAACTGACACTTGAACTGGAATGGAAAATAGAAGACACAGTGTGTCAAGCCAATCAACTGAATGCCGAGTTGTCGAGCCATGCTGTAGCTCATCTCAGGCAGATCAAACCTGGGGCAACACCAAGCAATGTCAACAGCAGACCTGTTGCACATCTAGTGGCACGACCACCCCTCGTTCAGGAAATCAGCTAGCTATTGGCGAAAGAAATGGCCACGTGTTGAGTATGCAGGGCAAGAGTCCACTACCTTTAACCTGTCCATAAGCTATATCTGGGGAGGGATGAAAAATAAGAGAGATTAAATAATAGAGAGGTGTACGTGGAGAGGAAAAGTGAGAAAAGGTTTTAAGAGAAAAACAGAGCCTGAGTGCCGAGTGATGTAAGAAACACAAGTAAGGTGGGGTGGGAAACACTACCTGCAGAAGTAGTGGACTTCCTGCGAACTTGGTTGTCTCTCACCGATGGAAAGCATCAAAATCTATCAAAGTCTCGGCTAATGTCAAGCCAATGCAGCTCTTGCCCTCTTTCAAGCCTTGGGCCACTTCAATCAAATGAATGCTAGACCCTCTGAAACCAGGGGCAAGAAGAAAATGAACCAACATGCACAAACAGAGAGCATGCTGCTGAAAATTTTGCCAGAAACGGTCACCGTGGTTGCCGGTGTCAGAAAATTGATGAATGAGGCTGGGAATGTCCAGCTCTCCGTTGTGAACTAAAGATCGGGCATCGTGTAAAGTGAACCCGTACATCCTCCCTAAAACCCGGATGTGACCAAAACACGACTGGGGTAGGATTTCCTCGTCATGCTGGGATTCCATCAAAACTTGGAATTCTACAATTGTAGGGCATATCTCTTTTTCTCCAGAGCTGAAAACATGTGTAACCGGGTTCCAACATCTTACCACAACGTGAAGGAACGGAAAACACAGTGGGGTAAGATTTAGCAGGAATAGTGCATTTATCCTGAAACCCCGGAAATTCACTTTTTCCGAGCCATCTAAAGTTGCAATCCAAGTTGAGAGTTTTTCAATGAAAAATGGCTCCATTTATGGAAAAAAAAACAGAGATGGAATGAAGAAACTACGAAGTGCCAAACTTTTGTAGAAGATAAGGCACTGAGTGGAAGACAGGTGGCAGCAATCTAGAGACCCCCTGCATCAATGGCCAACCGGCCAGTTATGGTGGCCGATTGGCCACCTTTTGTAGCCAATCGGCCACTTTTGGTGGCCGACAGTCATCACTAAGTGGCTGACAGCCCCTGTTTGTGCCCATCAGAATTCTTTTGGTCTTCTTGTGTGTTGAGAATGCTAAGCACCTATGTTTTATTTTGCTCTTGATGTTTTCTGTTGTCCTATTTTAGTAGTTTTGTTGAGTCGCTCTCATGTTGTTTCAATTTGTTTATCGAGTTGTTTCACTTTGTTTATCAAGATGTTGTATTGCTTATGGAGTTGTATTTGTTTTGTTTTGACTATCGAGCTGTTGCATTGTTCATCGAGTTGTTTTATTTTGTTTGTTATGTATTGGTTGGTTCATTACCTGATTAAGCGAATGCCAATACACTACACATAGTTCAAAATCCCATTGCTCTAGTTTTTATGATGTGCGGTGCAATGCGATGCTCAAAATATAAAACGCAACACGTTTTCATCAAAAAGATGTTTTCATTCTGATCATGGTTTCTTTTTACAAAGAGTACAAGTTTTTAAAGAAAATAAAACTGTCTAAAGATGTACAATGTGCTAACACTACTAGCAAAAAGAAACAAAGAAAAAACACATGAATCAGCGTCGGCTAGCTCAAGCTCTAGACGCCCTCTTCGTCCTCACGGCAAAGTGGACTCTGCAGGGCTATCCCCATCCGCACCACTATCTAAACCCGATGCAGAACCAAAACCAAAGTCGTCGTCATCCTTTGCATCAGAACCTGGCTCAGCCTCATCTCTACTAGCGGAATCTGAGTCAGCATCATCATCTCCGCTCTCAAATGACTCGTCATGCTGATCTCCAGCCTCCTCGGTCTCGTTGGTCTTATCGTCATCGCACATGATAGGCTTCTGACATCCCCCTCGGCCACGTATCGGAGCCTGTCTCTCTCTCCCTGCTGCTGGAGGGGGCACTAATGGTCCTGCTTATGTCGCTGTCGGTCCTATCGATAGAGGTGTGACCTAAAAAGGCAGTTTGAATATGTCAGCCATAGTATATGTATCAGATGCAAGTATCGTGTGCGTAATGAGTACATGCAAAAGTCAGATATCGTGGGTGAATGCAATGTGCTAGATGTGATCTATACATGCAGTGTATCAGTGCAGTGTGGGGAAATGTTCAGTTAAGATGTCAATTTCAGTATATTAGCAGAAATATGATGACCGAAATGCAAGAAAATTGAAAAATTACCTGAATACCATAAGAGCCGAGTATCACCTCCCTCCTCAAGATCATGCCCTCAAATGAGGCCAACATCTCGAGTAACCCCTCGACATACCTTGTGAAGGGCTGCAAATGCAAGTTGGAATGATCAATGTCTGGAATGAATGAATGTATGAGTATCTGAGTGAGAATGGAAAAAATTAAAGATGTAGTACATACTAGAGGTGAATCAGGTGTCCTGACATATCGGTGACCAAGCAACGGAGGCTCAATCGGAATCTGATAGGGCTCTCCAGAGTACCGCCAACCTGTCATCTCAGTCAGAAGCTCTGGCCATCCAAAACTCTGCCTAGCAGGGGGCATCCCTCTAGCCCTGCCCCTCGGTGCTCGGGCCCTGCTCGTCGGAGGGGCATCAGTTGCCCTTCTTGTATGAGCACAAATACCTATCAAGGGAGGCATGAGGTGCATCTGGGTGTAAGTTATATAGTCCCCCTCCTCAAGGAAAATGTCTGCATCCACACCTCACATAAAGTCAATGACCTCCTGAGATGAGAGACTCCCTGTGGCTCGTATGGATGGCCGAGGTGGTATGGAAACCGACTGTAATGGCACACCTAGCATCTGGCTCAGGAAGCGCTCACCTAGGAACCAGGCTTGGTCTACTGGTTCCTCAAGCACGAGCTAATAGCGAGAAGCGCCCCAAGCGCCGGCGAACTAATATTTCATACCCTCTAACATCGTCACCCAGGGCTGCCACCTGATTTGCAGACAGCAAGTGCATAGATTGATTAGTTGCCATTAGATATGCGATATAAATTAGAGTTGAAAGCAGAAAGAACTGTGAGTTTTGAGTTACCTCTACTGCCCTCACTGTATCGAAATACTGGCAAAAAAATGAAAGGGTCTCTCGAGTCCTCGGCTGACATCTCCTGTCATACCGGTGAGAGCATGGCACCCCAAGAGGCATCTCGACCTCCGGATCTGGTGCCAGCGTTGGAAAATAGGCATACACCCATAGCTGGTTAGCCGAGGACCTAGGAACCAGGAACCAGGCTCGGACTACTGGCTCCTCAAGCATGAGCCGATAGCGAGAAGTGCATGGCGAACTGATATTTGACACCCTCTAGCATCGTCGCCCAGGGCTGCCACGTGATTTGCTGACAGCAAGTGCATAGATTAATTAGTTGCCATTAGATATGCGATATAAATTGGAGCTGAAAGCAGAAAGAACTGTGAGTTTTGAGTTACCTCTATTGCCCTCACTGTATCGAAATACTGGCAAAAAAATGAAAGGGTCTCTCGAGTCCTCGGCTGACATCTCCTGTCATACCGGTGAGAGTATGGCACCCTAAGAGGCATCTCGACCTCCAAATCTAGGGCAAGTGACGGAAAATAGACATACACCCATAGCTGTAAAAAGCAAGAGGGCGACCGTGAGTATACAACAGATAAACACAGATAATGCAGATAGCAAAGTATATGTGCAATGTCTAGAAAATGCAGAATCTAGAGAATACAGAATACAGAGAAAATGCGAAAAGCAAGGTGTGTAGTACAGTGTATAGAAAGTCCAAATATAGAGCAAGAATTAGACTATATGTGTACAGTGTACGGTGCGTGTAGTGTACAGAAAGTGCAAAGTAGAAAGCACAGCAAATAATGTAAAGCAGAAAAGTAAAGCATACCTCCTAAGCTCTCCAATAGCCGCCAACTCTGTTCCCGCTCCTGCAGGAGGTCGAGCTCATATAACAGTAGAGGGTAGCGAGGCCAGTGCCGCCCCAATCATAATGCCGGACCTGAGATAAGTCCACCAAGGCGCTCAAAAGGTATAGCCGTCATGTGTTCGCCCTGCCGGCGAATAAGGTAGTGCCAAAGAAGAACATCAAGAAGCCTCGGGCATACTGCTCGATCTCCTCTACAGTCTCTGGAGCTATCCCTCTAAACTGGTCTGCGAACCAACTGTACCAAACCATCCCTGATCGGAAGATAGGTGGGCATGCCCCCCGCAAATAGATCCAGGTGGCCTCCCACTCGCCCATGTCAGTATCATATGGAATCGGCCGGTCTCCTACCTCAATGCCCGTCAGCATAGCAAAATCATATGGGGTCATCGTCATATCTCCCGCGGTAGAGAAATGGAAAGAGTTAGTGGTATCCCGCCATCTCTTTACCAGCGCGCCTAGGAGGGACCTGCTCGCCATGAGGTGCGACAACCACATGCAGAACAAACCAAACCCCACCTCGTCGACGATCTGGTGGACACCGTCGGGAAGGTCCATGTACCACTCCCTCACCGATGTGGACCCATATCCTTGGGTAAAATGAGAGTCTACCTATGTTTAGAATGAGCACAAGAAATACAATGCGTACATGTGTTCAGAATGAGCAGATGAAATACAGTGCAAAAGTGCGAGCTATGCAGGAAATGTAAAGTACATCGCGGAAAATGTAAGAATATAGTGTATACCTCGGAGGCGCCATGAGATAAGTGAGACTCTGGCTCTCACAGCAAGAGATCTGCTGGTGCGCTTCGTGCAAATTCGCTTAAATGACGAACTGTATTGAGCGGTAGTACATGCGCCTCGAGATGGTACCTCTCCGGGTTGAAAGGTCGGACTCTGGGTGGTAATAGTATGTGCTCGGGATCTCCCTTCATCCTTGGAGAACCTCCATCATGAGGAATGTCATCTGCCATCTGGAAAAAAAGGTGAGAAAGTAGGCGAAAATGAGTAAAATAGGTGGAAAATGCCAAATGTCAACAAAAGTCAACTCTCGGAGAGAGAAAATGGGAGAAAAAGTCAAAACCAGGGAAAAGCGTCAAACTCAAGACAAACTTGAGGGAAACAAACCTCAAGTGGCGAAAATGGAGAAAAAAGCTCCGAAAACAAATTTCAATCGGTTCAAAACAGAGGAAATCGAAAGGTTTTAGCGAATCAACTTCGCGTGGGGCATTGGAAAACGTGTATAAAGCACGGATCTAGGAGGAAAAAGTGTCTAGGGAGGAAGAGGAAGCAATTTTGGCAATGAAGGTGTGAGCAAATGTGATTTGGAAAGGTGTACTTAAAGATCTCTATGCAAAAGGACCAAAATGGCCCGAATTTGCCACAAGTGGCCGACTGGCCACTTTTTGTGGCTGACGGCCACCTCAAGTGGCCAACAAAATCCTCAAGTTGTCGACACTGCTTCGGGGTGGCCGACAAGCTTCCAGTGTTCTCCCTATGTGTTTTTATGTTGTTTTGTGTTCTTGGCTCCCAAGGAAGTGCAAGAAAAGTTCACTTTTTAGGTCAAAGTGTCTCTGCGAAAGTTTCGAATCATGTCTTCGATGCATGACTTATCATCAGCAGGCATAAACGAGGTGCATCCTTTTGAAATATATTATAACTCCTCTGAGAGGTAAATCGAAGGTTGCAACTGAATCGGTTCTATTAAGGCACGTTTTTTTATCGTTGCATAGAACGTGCGTTTCTTTATTCGGTGTTTTGCATCGAACATGCTATTGATGTTGCATTGAATATGCACCGTTGTTATTATACATAAAATATGCATGTGTAGACGTCCCCGAACATCCCGGGAGAAATCTCGTTGTGTTCTTTGGGCTTACTACAGTTCGGACTCAAATGTCACGGTTCTGAATCTAATCCCGCAAAGTGCAACGCGAGACCGATAAATCACCAAAGAGTCCAAATCCGGCAAATCGCTTTGAAAAACAGATTTCTAGAAAGAAGTGCCAAACATGGACTGCTTTGCCAGATATAGAGTCGCCACCTAAATATTTTATTTTGGGGGAATTTAGGAAACCCTAACTCGTGCCTAAGGCCACGTGTCCGTCATCACCAAAGTTGCCTCAGCTCGGGAACTTGGGTACGATTGGGGAAGGTCATTTCATGAGCACCCCGCTCGCCCGATCAAAGATCGGCCACTACTAAGCATGATATCGAGTTTTTGAAAACACATGTGCTCTTATTCCGGTTTATTAGCCTAGAATTACTATGTGATGCGCACAGCATACAAGTATAGACTGGATTGCCTAAGTTGGAACAAAGCATCGCATATCCATTTGTTTTGAAAATGGTTTGAAGTTTGCTACTCGCAAGTAGGCTAAAACACGGGTTTCGATGAATTATTCCAACTCAAGCAACCCAACCTTCACCCACAGGCATTCAGGCAGTTATATCACATAAGCACATAGCCTCATGGTAAGCATGCTATCATGGCGGTCACTCACACACATGCAAGGATGCTAAAGCATAAACACTTACCAAGTACTCCGAGCCAAAGAAAGAAGCTAATTAGAAATCGTGCATGAATCCTAACTATGCTAAGAATGCCTAATGCAACATATGCAAAAATGCAACTACAATAGGCTCGACTATTCTAAGATGGCATATGAGATGCAACAATCGATACATGTTTTCAACTTGGAATTGAAATACAATGCAGTTAGCATGATGCGCCGAGCCCGGTGCATGCACTACAGATGAATGAATGCAAGCATGCGAACATATAGATGCTAATTGAAACATGCCCTAAAACTAACCATCATAAGCTGGTAAATAAAAGGGAGAAAGACGTAGGGTTGGAAGACATGCATCACACACACGCACACTTATTACAAAGTTCGCCCTCTCGCGGAGGGTCTAAATAAATAATACAGAACCAACTAGCTAATCTAAGCTAATTAAACTAGTTATTACACAACCGAAATGAATAACGAATTACAGCTAAATATTACACAACATTAATTAATTAACAAATTAAAACTAAGGAAGCAAATAAATTAGCATGAAAGCTACATGAAATGGACTACCTCAGCTCTATTCCGAATGATAAAGGATGCATGCATGCTCGAGTCGCCTTGTCGGGAAATCCATCGCGATGTCTTAGCTCGCCTTTGTTTGCAATTGAATTCAAAAACTCGCACAAAGCTCCATGGAGATGAAACTCCACCCTAGGAATCTAGGGGAAGGCTACCGACCAGCTATAGGCATTGGAGACCACCTACCGGCCACCCTTGGTGGTGAAAACCAGAAAAGGTGGTCGGCCTGCCAGAAAACCTGGTCGGCCGGCCAGTTTCTTCTCCTGGTTTCTGCATTTTCTGCAACAAAGGCAAGAGAGAGAGAAGGCACAGTATTTTCAACATATGTGTGCCTGACCACTCTCCCCGCCATTGCATAAGCTCTAGGGAGTGTAGTCCTCGATTCTCGTGGCATCAATCATGTATCCCGATGCATGATGGCTGAGGAGTCGAATTGCACGACTCAATGTGAAATGAATGCACATGTAAACACCTAAAGCCAACAACTCTATCATGGATAGTCAAGAGTGTCGGTGACCAAGAATCGAGGCACGTTTCGTCACTTTGAGTACGAAACATCCCTCGTTTCCCGTGTTTGGACTAAACCCTACTCCAAACACAATGCAACAAACAATGTATGGACAAATGCAACTCTAGCATGCGATCTAAATGCAATGCAACTAAGTGATGCGAAGATGCACAGAATGACATGCAAGCATGCAAATGGCATACACAATGCTATGAACTAATCAATGGCATACTCAATGCACATGGATTATATGGCATGCATACACAATGCACTAACATACACAATGTTATGAATGAGGCATACGCAATGAAATGATTAAACATGCGATAACATGGACTATAGGGCATACACAATGTAAGATGGACTTAAACCAAGATGGATGGGCCTCGGCCACACCCAAATCAGTGGCCAATATGATGAAAATAAGGCAACAAGGTACATGCAAACATGCACAAATGCAAGGAACCAAATCTAAGGAGCAAAGTGCAACTCTACCAAAGCATGACAAGGATGAAATATGGCATACAATGACACATGTTCCAACTCCGAAATGACATACAAGATGGTCCCAAATCATGCAAACAACTCACCCGATGCATGTTGGATGGCACAATTACCGAAACTAGTGAAGTGCATTACACTAGAGGTATGCAAAGCGATGCCCAAAAGACCAAACCAACCCCAAACGGTCCCTATGCAGACCTAAAACAGTGGCAAAATGGACTAAAATGATGGCTTGCAATGCACAAAAATGAAGCTCATGCAATAGCCCAAAAATGAGGCATACAAGCACAACTCTCAAACGCATTTAAAGAGTGGAAAACATGGGAATATGGCACAAGTATAAGCTCTAAAATAACATATTCAATGATGCCAAAACATGAAAATAATTCAAGTTAAGCATGCAAGAGGCTTCAAAACTCGAAGCTAGGCAAGGGTATTACACTACAAGCATGCATGGCAAGCATCATTTGACCATGGGACCTCAAAATAGAGCTAAGGCAGCCCAAATCATGAATAAAATCAGTTTAGAACATGGCCAAAATATGCTAGAATCAAGGGCCGAAACAACATGCAATGTGAGCTAGTGAACATAGATTCCACTACAAGCATATGAAGCATTCAAGAGGCCACTAAACCAGCAAAATTAAGAGACATGACATGCCAAATAAAGCCCAAAAACCCACTAAAACATGATCAATGAATATAAGAATGACATGCTCCTTTGATAGGCTATAAGAGGGGTTATTCTACACATGCAAGAGACACACCCAAGGTGACAAAACCAACTCTAGACAGAGCCTAAGCAGGCCCTAAAGTCACTGAAAAGGGCCTGAAACAAGGCTTGGAGGTGTGCAAATGAAGGCTCCTTTGTAAAGCCAAAAATGCTAGTGAAGAAGACAAGGAGGGAGAGGGTCACCCCTCTCTGATTTTGGCTCTTAAAAACACATGTTAACCACTAAAAATCTGATGGATTTTAGTGGTTAAAAGGCCAAGCAAAGGTCAACACAAAGGCCTTAGGGCATAGCTCAAAACAAGGCAAAATGAAGCATGCAAGGGGGTAGATGACCCCCAAAAAAAGACTTTTTTTAGTTGACAACAAAGCTCAAATATGCATGCAAATAAGGCTAAGAGATGGATCAAAATAAAGCTTAAAAGAGGGAAAAAGTGTGACCCTTGAAGCTCAGCAAGACAGCAACTTCTGGACCCAAAACCCAACTCCTTAACCTCTGAAAATGGCTTCCAAGAAGCTCCAAGCAATGGTGGAAGGGTTAGGCTATGAGGTGGTGTGCAAAGGTGTAAGAACAAGACCCTTTTGAACCCAAAATTATAGAGATATAGAGAGAGATATGTATTGGAGCCTTAGACCAATTTCTGAACCTTCACAAAGGAGGGGGAGGCCCTCCTTTATAGCCAAAAGGGACCAAAGCTTCTCAAAGAAGCTAAAAACCAAGGTTGAAGATCCTCCATTTGGAAGATCCAGTCTGTGCCTTCCAGCTAGCACAGCTGGCAACAACTCACAGAGACAAAACTGGGGGAGGCAGGCCGACCAGTTCAGGTGGTCGGCAGACCACTTCCCCTGGTCGGCCGACCAGTTCAAAAGGGTCAACTCAATGAAAGGTGGTCGGCAACCCCATTTGATGGTCTCCACATTGAATGCAAGCTAATAGTATGGTGGGAGACCAGTAAATGTGGCTCAAAGACCAAGGAGACCAGCTTCCTGACAAGAAAATCGGCGGGCAGGAGAAAAGTGGTCTCCAAGGAGAAAAGGTGGTCTCGCACCCTTGTACCACCTCCCAAACAATGAAAACAAGGTCCATGCCAAAAATGAACCAAGACAGATGCAAAACGAGGGTTCGGTGGTCAAAACGCGCAGCTGGGTGCCCCAAAAATAGGCTGTTAAGCATCGAAAGTGGCGTGCGACCACAAAGGTGGTCTCTCAGGCCACAGTGTCCCTCTAGAGAGAGGAAGAAAGGTGTGTACCAAAAACCATGCCAAACGGAGAAAGCTAAGCGGTCCCGAACCGAGGCTCATGACCGACGGCTCCGAAAATCATAAACTGGTCTCCAAACGGGAAGAGTGGCCTACGACCACAAAAAGTAGCCTACGGCCACTGAGAGATGGTCTATGAGACCTCTCCCTCCCTTCGGGAAGAGAAAACAAGACCTGGTTCGTAAATCGAGGCAAAGCACAAAAGGGTCCCGAGGTCCGGGGGTAAGGCTCTCAGCCGAAACTCTAAAATCTCAGAACGAGCACAACAAACACCATCACCGAGCGCTCAATCGATGATGTCTGAGTCTTAAGGTCGGTCAAAAATGGGGTGTCTACAGCATGTTGCATTGTATTGCATTGTACATGCCCGTGCATTCATGTAGAAAATGTTTGTACCTGTTGCATCGACCATAGGATTGCTATTGTTGCATTGGACATGCATTTTGGTGTTGCATAGAATATGCTCCATTTTTCGTTGCGTAGAATATGCTTTTACTTTGTTTCTTGCATATTATGCATAAAACATGCCTCTAAAATTGTGTCACGGTTATTCGTCTTGCATAGAACATGCATTCTTATTGCATTGTACCCGTTAAGTTTCTTTCTTATGCAGGCACGATATTATATGTACGGTTCATTCATAGCTGGTGCAACCAGACGATATTGTATGTACGGTTTATTCAGATGGATTCCAGGTAAAATCATTCTTGCCTCCCTTGAACACCTTGTTTTGGTTAAAAGCATTCGAGTTTACCATAGTGTTTACATCATTCACTTTGTTTAGAGATACATGGGCACGTCCCGGTGTTCTCGTTACCCCTTTCTCCTCTCGCGTGCGATGCGTTAGGACGCTTTGTTTAGAGATGCGTGGGCACGTCCCGGTGTTCTCTTTGCTCTTTCTCCTCTCGCGTGCAACGCATTAGGATGCTTTGTTTAGAGACACGCAAGCGCGTCCCGGTGTTCTTGTTACCTCTTTCTCCTCTCACGTGCGACGTGTTAGGACGCTTTGCTTAGAGACCCGCAGGCGCGTCCCGGTGTTATCATTATTCTCTCTCCTCTAGCGTGCGACACGTTAGGATGCTTTCGGTTAGAGACATTTGGATACGTTCCAATGGTCTCACCATCTTTTCTCCTCTCGCGTGCGATGTGTTAGGACACTTCGGTTTAGAACATTCGGGTGTGTCCCTGTAATCACAATCCCTTCTTTCTCCTTCCGCGTGCAACGCGTTGGAATCTTGTTTGGTACCTTGGGTGCACTCGACGGTTTTGTTATCCTTTGCCTTTTCTGCGTGATGCATTGTTAAGGTTGTCTAATTTTCTTACATCCTTTCTGCATGAAATATAGTTTGGCTTGTGTCTTTCGCGTGTGGTGTGTTTATTTACAGCTGTTCATGTTTGAGTTTGTTATAGCGTTTCTTTACATAACGCTTACACTTAGTTGTTTCGTTACATTCTCATTGCATGATCATAAGTTATGTTGTTGCATCGTGCATATCATTTGCATCTTGTCCCAGAACTACGCTGGTTTGATTCCTTGCAAAGGGATATGTAGGCAGCCTGTAGGTGCAACCGTTCTTTGTTTGTTTGATTGTTTGTCTGAGTCTTCGGCCTTATCAAAAATTGGTCGTCTCTAGGCTTTGACATTCACTCCCGTCATTTCATGACTTCCGAGTTCTGTCAAAGAAGGGCAACTGTAGACACCCCATTTTTGACCGACCTCAAGACTTGGACGTCATCGTTTGTGCACTCGATGATTGTGTTTGTTTTGAGCGCCCGAAGCTCTCAGCGGAACGCCTTGTCTTTGAGCCTCTAAACCCATTTTGTTTTGTGCTTGGTTTTGGGCCAAACCTTGTTGCCTCTTGCCTGGAAGGGGGAGGGGCCTTGTAGGCCACTTTTTGTTATTGTCAACCACTTAAAGTGGCCGGTCGGCGACTTAGAGTGGCCGACGGCCATTTGTCCCCTTTTTTAGATATTTGTTTACCAGTTGTGCCAGTTGTTGTTCACTGAAGTGCATCTCCATACACGTGTATGGAGGGATGAATACAAGCCTTAATCTTGATTTTCTATATATAGGGGATGCTCTCCCCCATTTGGAGGCGTTAGACATTTTTAGATCAAATTTATCTCACTCTCTCTCTCTCTCTCTCTCTCTCTCTCTCTCTCTCTCTCTCTCTCTCTCTCTCTCTCTCTTCTTGTTCTGTGCCTTAAAGCTTTATTTCTCTACACATTTGTACATCAAGCCTTAACCAAACTTGACCACCTTGGAGCTGAGGTCCCTTGGAGCCTCGTTTGAGCCTTTGAAAGGAGGTTTGAGCTGGAATTTGTTCCTGTTTTGTGTTGTGCTTCAAGAGGTATAAGACTTACCTTGTAAGCTTGGTTTTAATTACTTGATTTGCCAACTTTTTATACTGTTTTTGGCTTAGTTTTCAACTACAAAAAACTCTGATTTTTTAGGCTTAACATGATGGTTTGAGGTCATTTTGTGTTAAGGGGTAGTCCACCCTTCTTGTTGCTTATTTGTGTAAGCTTTTGCACCGTCTTTTGGCATATTTAAATCAAACTTTTTGGACCTTTAAACCACTGAAATTCAGAGTTATTTTAGTGGTGGAAAGCTTGTTTTCAAGTCCAAAATGGGAGGGGTTAGCCTCCTCTCCTTGTGTCTCACTTGCATGCCTAGTTGGCATCACATGGTAGCCTTTTTTTGTAGCCTAACTTAGCTTATTTCTAGCATATGTTTGCCTCTGATTTGGAATGATTTAGCTCTATTTTGGGCTACTTTGGTCATATGAGTCTTGTTTTGCATAGTTGTAGTGCAAATGGCTTCACTAGTTTGGCGTTTTAGGCCTTTAAAGATGATTTGCTTGAGATGGTTGCATGTTGTAGTGTCTTTTTGCATGTAATTTCAATGTTTATAGCTCTGTCACATGCTCATTTGTTTCACTCTTTCATTGCTTTTTTAGAGTTGCTTTTGAGTCTTGTTTGCAAGCTAATATGTGAGTATGTTTTTCTAGCATTTTGTACCTTAATCTCAGCATGTTTTAGCCACTGTTTTGACTGGTTTTAACTCTATTTGTAGCTGGTTTGGTCATATGACTCTTGCTTTGTATGCTTGTAGTGCAATTGTGCTTAAGGGTTTAGCTTGTGCTATGTTTTGGCCTCTTAATCTAGCTATTTTTGGCTTACTTCAAACATGTTTTAGGACTCCATTTAGGCTGTTTTGAGACTATTTTGAAGTGTTTGTACCTTTTGAGCTTTGTATTGCATGCCTATTGTGTAATGGCTTCACTAGTTTGGTGTTTTAAGGCTTAGATACCACTTGTTTGTATTGGTTACATGATTTAGTGTAATTTTACACTCCATTTCAGCACTGAAATCTCTACAATCTTCCTCCATTCTTCACTCTTTCATTTGTTTCGAAAATGCCTTTGAACCCCTTGCTGGCTTGAATGTAGAATTGAGACCCTCATGCCTAATGGTTTAATTCCTTTAGGAGTTCATTACCAACAGCATGAGGCCTCTTTCATGCTCAAGGTACTTGTGAATTAAGCCTACTTTCAATTAGAGGACATTCACCTTTTGGACTAATCAATTAAAGAATGGATTTGTAATCTAAAATTGGTAAACAAAATGAACAAAGTTAAAGAGGCAAGATTAAGCATCTTTATGTTGCATTGCATGTGTTCGGATCGGACGTTAATCCGAACACAAGAAAAATGGGATGTTCCATACTCAAAATGATGAAACGTGCCACTTTTCTTAGTCACCGTCATCCTTGATCATGCATGACAGGGTGGTGGTTGTTTTGGTCTTGTTTGTGCACTCATTAAGCTTGTACAAACTTGGCTCCCTAGCCATCATGCGTTGAAAATGCGTGGTTGATGGTTCGAAGGCCAAGAGTTGCCCTTCTTTGAGTTTGTGAGATGATAAGGAGGGTAGCAGTACATATATTCCTTGAAAATACATTGTTTTGCCTCTATTTGCTCTCTGTTGCAGCAAAAGAAGAAGTCCAGGAAAGGGGTGGCCGACCGGCCAATTTTAGTGGCCAACAACAACTTGAAGTGCCAACCGGCCAGTTGTAGTAGCCGACAGCCACTTTTTGTAGCCGACTGGCCACCAGTGAATTTTTGCACAAATGTGCTCCTGAGTTGGAGCAGAAGCATTCTGGGGGTTGGTACAATTTTCAGTGATCAAACGGGTGCAAACAGAGGCATCTGATGGCAAGGCAATGGCATTTTCGGGTGGAGCAACCAAGCATGCATGCGTCCCTCGCCCTCAAGGCCATTTAGTCACTTTTGTTAGCTTAGAATAAGTTAGCTATTTCATTCATATAAGTGTTGTAATTAATTAGCTTAATTCGTTTTGTAATATTTTATCTAGCTTAGAATAGTTAGTTAATTTATTTCAATTGCTGTAATAATTAGCTTGGAATAGTTAATTAGTTTAATTAGTTAGCATTAATTAGTCTAGCTAGTTTGCTTATTCATTCGTACCCTCCTTCGAGAGGGCGTAATGTTGTAATAAGTGTGCGTGCGTGTGTGCATGTCTTTCAACCCCGCATCTTTCTCCCTTTTATTTAACCACTTTCGATGGTCAGTTTGGGGTCATGTTTCGATTAGTATACCTTATGCTCGCATGTTTGCATCCATTCATTTGTCTTGCTTGCACCGAGGCTCAGGGCATCATTCAAACTGCATGGCAAATTCAATACTCATTTGAATACGTGTTGAATCACATGTTGTTCAAATCGATTCATATGCCTGTAACAAGTCCGCGGGGGGGACCTCACTACAGTTCGGACTCGATTTGTGTCACGGTTCTTAATCTGAACCAAAGAGTCCAAATCTGGCAAATCGTTTTGAGAAATAGATTTTTGAAAAAAAAGTAGTGCCAAACATGGACTGCTTTGCCAGATACAGAGTCGCCACCTAAATATTTTTAAAATGGGGAAATTTAGGAAACCCTGACTCGGTGCCGAAGGCCACATGTCCGTCATCACCGGAGTTGTCTCGGCTCGGGAGCTTGGGTACGATCGGGGAAGGTCAGCTATGAGCACCCCCTTTCGCCCGGTCCGAAGACTGGCCTCTACTAACCATGATATCCGATTTTGAAAACGTTATGTGTTCTTATCCCGGTTATTAGCCTAGAATTACTATGTTATGCGCGCAGCAAACAAGTATAGACTAGATTGCCTAATTTGGGAATAAACATTGCATATCCGTTTGGTTTGAAAATGCTTTGGAATTTGCTACTCGCAAGTAGGCTAAAACACGGATTTCAATGAGTTTTTCCAACTCAAACAATCCAACCTCCACCCACAGGCATTCAAGCAGTTTATAACACATAAGCATCTAGCCACATGTTAAGCATGCTGTCATGGCAACATTCACACTCATGCGATATGCTAAAGCGAAAATACTTACATCGTACTCCGTGCCAAAACAAAGAACTCGTTAGCAAACATGCATGATCCAAGTCCATGTTCAGTGTCTAATGCATCGCATACAAAATGTTGCTAGAATAGGCTCGGCTATCCTAAACATGTCATGTGAAAATGCACAATTATCACATATTCAATTTTTGATTTGAAGTACGAATGCAGTTAGCGTGATGTACCGAGCCCAATGCATGTAATACAAAATGCATGAATGCACGCATGCATAGCATAAGGTATGCTGAATTTAAACATGCCCTAATCTACCATCATAAGCAGGTAAATAAAAGGGAAGAAAGACGTGAGGTTAGAAGACATACACACACTCACGCACACTTATTACAGATTTTCCCTCACTCGGAGGGACCGAATAAATATTACAAATTAATTAACTACGCAAGCTAATTAATATTACAAATTAACTAATTTAATTAACAAATTAAATTAAGCTAAGAAAAACAGATAAACCGCCTCGAGAAACGCGCCGCCATGCATAGGTTGCCTCTGTTTTCCTTCCTTCACTCCTCTGGAGGCTGTCAAAACCTCAGGGTTGCATCCCTGGACACTGGGGAGTACCACCGGCTGAATGGAATCACCACCGGCACTGTTGTGTATCCATCGGCACAAAATGAAGCTATCGGCAGAGTAAATATTGCCGGCCGGCACCTTACACTGCCGGTCGGCAAAGAAGGCCTGCAGAACCTGCAACTCACAGCAACAGAGGGCAAGGCAAAGCATGGCAGCACAATTCAAGGCATGTATGCACCAACCATGTCCCTTATCATTGTAATGGCTCAAAGGGGCATGTGTCTCGATTCTCGGACCACCAATCACGCATTCCCATGCATGATGGCCCAAAGAACCAAGTATGCAGCTTTGGTTTCAAATGCAATGCAAACCAATCAAACAAACAAGGCCCTATTCCTATCACCAATTCAAGGAACAAGGCATGCATGCAAGATGCAATGCAACCTAGGCATACAAGCTAGGAATGCAACATGACATGGCAATGAACTTATACAATCATGCAAGCATACATATGGCAATGCAAATGGATGGCAAGATGGGCTTATACATGAATTAGGAAGCTCTAATAAGGCCCAAAACAGTGGCCATAGTGCCCAAAGATGAAGGCTAAACACACATGCACACATACACATGTTAAGACCCAACACTTAGGCACAAAGCAAGCAACATTCAAGCACACTTGAAAGAGGTATTCATGGACTAAAAGCATGCAACATGCTAATACATGGTGCCCAAACCAAGCAATAAACCAAGCCAAACATGCAACAAATAGTCCAAGTGTTCTAAGCAAATCAAATGAGCATTGAACTACACTTAACAAGGCCAAACATGGCATGAAAGGAAGGACCAAAATCAGAGGTTTAGCATGTTAAAACAAAGCTAAAGGACTACTTAGATGGCATCTAAGTGACTCAAAATTCATAGGCATGCACAATGGTCAAAACATGGAGCATGCAACACATACTTTCAAAACATCAAAGAGGCATGCAAGGCAATCAAACAAGCATGGAAATGGGACTGAAATAACATATGGGGGAACCCCAAATCACCAAATCGATGCGAAGATGTCATGCTACACATGCACATACTCAAGGCTAACAAGCCCAAATACAAAGGAGCTATATCAAGCATGCCAAAATCGACCCAAACACTTAGGGACAGACCTAAAACATGTCAAGATAAGCACAAAATCTTCACAAATGCAAGCCTAAAACATGCTCCAACAAAGGCTAACAACCTAAAACATGTTAAGGCATAAATAAGGCATTACATGGCAACTATGCTAAGCATGCATGGAGTTCCAAAACCAACTTAAAATCATGTTATATTATGGATATATAAGCATGAAAAACAACCTAAACATGCTCAACACACACTCAAGCATAGGCTTCCTTAAGAGGCCAAAATATGCCGTTTTCAAGGACAACAAGGAGAGGGGGTGGCCCTCTCCTTCTTGGGACTTCAAGGCATCATCTTCACCACTGAAATCCCACAAGATTTCAGTGGTGAAGAGACCTCAACACAAAAATTCCGGAGCTAGCACAAAATGGCTCAAAATGAGGCCTTTTAAGGCCTAAGGGTGGTCAACAACCCTCAAACAACAAAACACTCTTAATAAACAATAAAGAGGGCCTAAAAAAAGAACTTTTTTATGTTATACAATAAGCACAAAAATAGCTCTAAGATAGGTATAAAATCAATGCAAAAATGGGAGAAAATGGGACTAGATTCTCACCCTTGAAGCCTTCTTCACAAATGATGCTCCAATGGCCTCCTTTGGCTCCAAACCAGTCAAGAAACTCAAGAACAAGCCCTTAGAACCCTAGTTTCAAGAGGAAGGTGAAACACTAGGTGTTTGTGTGCAATAGTAAGACACAAAGCACCTAGTGAACAAATGAGAGGGAAAGAGAGATAGAAAATGTATCTCACTCAAACCCTAGAACAAGAGCTCAACAATGGCTGTTTTTTGCTCCCAAAATATCTCTCTCTCTAACCTAAGTCCTCTTTTTTTACCACAAGAGAGAGCCTCTCTCTATATCTCTTGTAAAGCTTACAAGACAAGCTTTACAAGAGGGAGATCCCTCCATAGCAAAAGCAAGACAGCTGTCTAAAAATGTCTGCAAAAGCAGATGAACAGCAATCGGCCGGCCAAAAATGCCATCTTGGCCAAAAAGAGTGCCGACCGGCACAAAATAGTGCTGACCGGCAACAAATAGTGTCGGCCGGCAAACTACATTGCCGGTGACAGCAGACACCAGCCGGTGGCATCTAGCCACTGCCGGTGGTGGGTAGGGATGGTCTACAAGCCCTACCCTGCCTCTCAAAGGCAAGATGCAAGTGTTTGGTGCAAAACCAGACACTAAACGGTCGAGTTCGGGGATCCTGAGGCAAGGCGCGTGAGCCGAGACCTCCGGGAACTCCAAACGAACACAAACATGGATAATCACCGAGTGTTCAAACGGTGACGTCCAAGTCTTGAGGACGGTCAAAAATGGGGTGTCTACAATGCCATATTAGTAGCTGAGCCTATTAATTCATATTGCATGCGTTGCATTAGACACTTAGCATTGTTAGGATCATGCATTTTTCTAACTAGTTTCTATGTTGGCTTGGAGTACTCTGTAAGTTTTATGCTTTAGCATGCTTGGATGAGTGTGTTTGCCATATTGCCATGTTTCGCATGCTTGCCATGAGGCTATGTACTTAAATGCTAAACTGCATGCTGCCTATGGATAAAGGCTTTGTTGTTTGAATTGGAACAATTCAACGAATGTGAGTTTTAAGCCCACTCTGTGAAGTGGCGAAATCATGTTTTAAGCCCACTTGAGGTGGCAAATCCGCATCCCTAAGCCCACTTGAGGGTGGCAAATTCAAACCATTTTCGAAAACAAACATGAGTTGAATTCATTCCAATTCTTGCGATTTTAGTCTATACTTGCTTGTGTATACGTCACATAGTAAAGTTAGCTAATAACTGGAATAAGAACACATGAGGTTTATAAAACAACATATCATGATTAGTAGAGGCCGATCCTTTGATCGGTGAAGCGGGGGTGCTCATTTCAGGACCTTCCCCTCTCGTACCCAAGTTCCCAAGCTGAGGCAACTTTGGTGATGACAGACATGTGGCCTTAGGCACAAGTCAGGGTTTCTTAAATTTCCCCAAAAACAAAATATTTAGGTGGCGACTCTTTAATCTGGCAAAGCAGTTTAGTTTTGGCATTATTTCATTTAAATCAATTTTCCAAAATGATTTGCCGGATTAGACTCTTTGGTGTTTTTCAGTTTCACATTGCACTTGTGAGGCTAGATTCAGAACCGTGACGGGAGTCCGAACTGTAGGACCAATTCGAGCTCTCTGAAAAGGAGGACGCGAAAAAGTCAAGCTATATTGGGGTTCAAGTGCATCCATCATGCACAAGTCTGTGCTTTCTAGAATGAACACCTTAGGCTTGGGTAAATGGGCCGGGGTGATATATATACTGGGGTTGAAGGTAGGAGGTGATGTATGGATGAGGTTAAGGTGGGAAGGAGGTACTTGGTTGCGGATGGGAAGTGGGTTGGTGGTAACATTGTATTCTTGGGTTAGAGCTATTGTTTGGTTGTCGATGAGATTCTAAACCTCATGACGAAGGCAATAGCAACGATCGATGCCATAACCGTGCTGCTAATAGTACGCACAGTATTTGGTGGGGTTATGTCAAGCAGGAAGTGGGTCAAGAAGAGGCTAAGGATAGAGGGGTTTGAGATACCCTCTTTCAATCAGGACTTTTAGTGCGCTAGTTAGGCTCATATGAAGGGGGGTGAAAGTTTTGCCTTGACCTCGGGTTGGGCTGACTGTTTGTGGGCTAGTACTGGCGAAGAGATTGGCAGTTTTGGGCTTGGTGGCAACGGTATTGATTTCAGTGGGTTCAGGAATAGTGCTACTGCTAGCATTGGTACTTCTAGAAAACACCCTCCTTGCTGGTTTGCTTGTTCTGGGAATAATCCCTTTGTTAAATGTGCTCTCAATTTGAATCCCTAATTCATGCAAAATTTTTAAAGTGAATAATGGAGCAACTATTAACTTTTGTAACATATCGGGCTCAAGGTTCTTCACCACTATCCGCACTTGGTTTCTCTCAGAAGGTCGATCTGTCATTTGTGCTGCCTTTGCTCTCTACCGTGTAACAAATTCCATAAAAGGTTCTTTAGGATTTTGGTTGGTTTGTTCAAGCTCTTGGGTGGTCATTTCAATTTGGGTATTGTAAGAATACTGATTGACAAACGCCTCAACCAAATCTTCCCAGTTCTGCTTCATTTTATCCTCCAACTTGGCGTACCAAATGGCTACTATACTCGACAGGGTTCTTCCATACAGAGAGAGTTTCTAAGGTTTACTCAGACCCATCGGTTTCAGGACGTCCAAGAAAAGCTAGATATGTACCATAGGATCTCCAAACCTGTTGAAACAGTCAATGTGTGGCATTTTGAATCTATCTAAGAGCCTTACGGCAGCCTCGGTGTACCCATCCTCAATGTCAAAAATGGAGTTAATTCCCTCTGCCTTTTTGAAATGCTTCTCGAGGTTAGTAATTTTTAACAAGGTCGGGTCGAGATCATTAATATGAATGGGAAAAAGCCCCTCATTAGGCTAGACCAGGGATCTGAAAACTCGAGCATGAGCCAACCCTTCTCGAGGATCTAGACCTTGCACATCTCCAGCCAGCAGAGGTGGATCAAAGTTCGATTGGGGGCCCGGGACTAGATGTGTAGTAGATGCCCCAAATGAGCGTTGCATTTTAACAATGGTCTCATCCTGCATGGAAATTCCCTAGTTTAGGGCCTTTATCAAGGCCACAACTTCTTCTGGACTCTGGGTTATCACGGGTCTGCTAGGTTGGCAATTGGGGAAATTAATAGGTGTAAGTTGAGAGCTGACTAACAAGGATTTCGACCCGGTTTATACTTGATGTATCTGATCTAGATTAGTCTGGACGAGTTCGATTGGATTGGGCTTTTTTAGAATGGGTCTTTTAGCATTGGATGGATCTTTTTTGAGCTGGCCTTTTGAGATCAGATGGACTGGACCTTTGCTGAGTGGGTTCTTTCTAGGATTGGATGGACCGTGATGGGTTAAGGCTTTCCAAGTCGGATTGGGCTTGGCCTTTTCTGAGTCAGGTACTGCTCTTTCTTTACCTCAAACAAACCTAGCATTAAAAACAAATGCCCCATCAGATTAGGACACCGGGTATGCCAGTCAAAGCAAAGCAAGATACAATTTGGCCCTGGTTCTAGTCTTGCTAAAAATTCACCCATATCAAACACAACCGCCTGGATTTTGACCTAAATTCTGATTCTGATATGACCCTCAAGTTTGAAAGGAACCTCCTCAAGATTAATACTCTCCGAGGATTGCATCACACATTGCCAAAGATTTCACATTTTGCACAAAAGCATTCAAAACAACCCTATGAGAGGTTAGGGTTTCTTTGTCCTAGATTTGGAGTGATCTACAGCTTTGCTATTCAAACAAACGGTATCACAACATCCTCAAAAATGGAGAGCATCATGTCCTAAGTTAGAACAGTCACTATGGCTTCACTATATGCAGCTAGGTCGATTGGTCAAAAATGGGTACCTCGGCAAGATAACCTAATATACCTCTCACACCTAACACCGAGAAGTGAAAGGAGGATCAAGCAGTACAGTGGTAATCTAGATCCAGGGGTTGTGTTTCCAACATGGTAGTGCCCACAACCGACCAGCCTTTTGGCAAGCTTTTTAGGCAAGCCTCCGGCAAGCAGTCCAGGAATAGTAGATGGAAAACACAGTGACTTGAAGTAAAAAAGCAAATGCAATGCAAAGAACATATATCTGTAAATAAAATATCACATCATAAAGTTCAAGTCAAGTTCTCTAAATCCCTAGCAAAGTCGCCAGAAACTGTAGCTTGCTTTTTGTGCTCCTTTCGAATACAGTTAGCCGTATGTAGACACCCCATTTTTTACGGCCATTACAACTTGGACGTCATCGTTTGCAAGTGTTCGAAGTCCTCAGCGGAATGCCACAGCTTTGAGCCTTTCAAACCTTGCAACCCTGTTGCTTTATTTCTGGACCAAATCCTTAGATTTTCAAGCCTACAACCCTTGGTGGCCTACCGGCCACCTCTTTGGGCTGCTGGCTATCACTCTTGGTTGCCGGCCACCAATGTCTTTTGTAGATATTTTGTGACAGTTGTGCCAGCTGTTTGCACAGATGCTTGCATCTACTCCCACGTGTATGGCTGGATGTTCTTGAGGGAAATTCATGTTTTCTATATCCCTCTCTTGTTAAAAGGTTAGAAAAATTTTAGAGCAAAATTTTTCCTCTCTCTTTCTCTCTCTCTCTCTTATAAATTTCTACACCTTTGCCTATACACTCTTAACCAAACCTCTCCATCTTGGAGCTGAGGTGTCTTTGAGCCTTGTTTGAGCTCTTGAGGGTGTGTTTGCTTGGTTTTATTGCTTGGAATTGATTTCCTCTTCAAGAGGTATAAGGCTTTGCCCCTTTACTTGCTTTATCTACTCTTTTTCTTGCAATTTTCCAATTGTTTTTAGGCGGTAAAAACTCTTTATTTTTGGGCTGAAACTTGGGTTTTAAGGCCATTAAAGGTTAAAGGGTGGTTCACCCTTGTTTACACCTTGCTCTCAAGGCCTTTTCCCTTGTGTTTCCCACCTTTGCACTATCTTTTTTTGAGCTTTTAAACACTAATTTTTAGAGTTATTTTAGTGGCCAAAATTGTGTTTTGAAGTTCAAAATTAGAGGGGTTAGCCTCCCTTCCTTGTGTTTTGCTTGCTAGCCTAGCTTGGGCTTTGTTTTAGCATATTAATCTAACTATTTTTATCTTAATTTCAACATGTTTTAGGACTATTTTTAGACTGCTTTAGCACTGTTTTTGGTTGATAGTTGCATTTGAGCTTTGTATTGCATGCTTATAGTGTAATTGTCCTCATGAGTTTGGTGTTTTAGGCCTTAGACACCACTTTATTTGAGTTGATTGCATTTATTTATGGCTTGCCATACGTTTGATCACTCTTAATCATCTCTGCAACCTCTCTCTTTTCTTTGCTTTTGTTTTGCTTTGAAAGTGGTTTCAAATTACTTGTTTGTTTAAGCATGGGATTGAGATGTAATGCTTAATAGTTTAATCCCTTTGGGGGTTCATTACCATGGTATGATGTCTCTTTCATGCCCAAAGCAACTCTTGGTTTGAGCCCTCTTTCCATTAGAGGACCTTAAACTCACCTTTGGACTCAATGAATTAAAGGATTGTTGGTAATTTAAAATGAAGTGATTAAAATGAGACTAAAATGATGCAAGATAAGAATTTGGTTTTGTGTTCAATCGAACGTTAATTGAACACATGGAAGCTTAAGGCATTTCATACTCATTAGTGATGAAATGATTCAAGTTTCCAAGGTCACCACTTCCCTTGATCAATTCATGAAAGAGAGAAGGTTAGAGTCTTATTTTGTTGCATTTATTGAACTTGCACACTTTGGTTCATAAGTCATCATGCAATGAAATTGCTTGAGTTGATGGTTTGTGGACCAAGTTTTGTCTCTCCTTTGATCTGTTCATGATAAGGAGGGGTGAATTGTGCAAACAAACCCTTGAGAATACCCTGTGCATGCTCTATTTGTTCTCTGTTACAGCATGATGAACTGTGTAGCAGTGGTCGGCAGGCCATTTTTCATGGCCGGCAGGCCATCACTCCTGGCTGGCCGACCACCAATGCAAAATCGAGCAGTGTGTTTCTTGAGCAAAGCAAAGACATTCTGGAAGTGGACAAAGGTGTAAGTGTTTTATTGTGCAACAGAGGCTTTCTGGAAGCAAAACAGTGGCTTTCTGGAAGCAAAACAGTGGCCTTTTCGAGTGAAAACAGAGCATGTGCATGAGCATTCCTCGCGTACTGAGCCTATTTAAGTTTAAATATTTAACTTAGATATTTATTGTAATTAATTAGTTGTACCTAGTTCATTTTGTAAAAGTGTTATAATTATTTTAATTTGCTAGAATAGTTAATTAATTTGTTGTAATTATTAGTTGAGTAGTTTAGCTAATTTAATTTGTGTTGTAATAATTAGCTTAGCTTAGCTAGTTAGCTAGTTAGTTCATTCGGACTCTCCTTTATGAGAGCACAATGTTGTAATAATGTGTATGTCTTCCAACCTCACGTCTTTCTCCCTTTTATGTACTAGCTTATGATGGTTAGTTTAGGGGCATCACGTTTTGATTGGCATACTTTATGTTTGCATCCACTTGTATTGCATGCACCGAGGCTCGGTTCATCATTCTAACTTGCATTGTTAGTTTAATACTTCTTTGAATACGTGCTTAAACCGCATGTTATTTAATTGCTTCATATGCCATATTAGTAGCCGAGCCTAGTAATTGCATAACACATGTGTTGAATTAATCATATTGCATAAGTTAGGATCATGCATCTTTCTAACTTTATCAACTTTTTGGCTTAGAGTACTAGGTGAACCTTTACTCGCTTTAGCATATCGCATGCATGTGATTGTTTCCATGTCTAGCATGCTTGCCATGAGGCTAATTGCTTAAGTGCTATAAAGTGTTTGAATGCTTGTGGATGAAGGCTAATTGCTTGAATTGGAATAATTTGAGTAATGTTTATATGCGATCACTTTTTCAAATGGTACATATTCGAAACAATTTTCAAAACAAACATGAATTAAGAATTCCAATTTTGGCAAAATAGTTTATACTTGTGTGTGTGTGCAACACATAATAATGCTAGCCTAATAACTGGAACAAGAGCATATAATGTACATAAGAATCACATCATGATTAGTAGAGGTCGATCTTTTGATCGGGCGAGCGGGGGTGCTCAATTCATGACCTTCCTCTCTCGTACCTAAGTTCCTGAGCCGAGACAATCTTGGTGATGACGGGCACATGGCCTTTGGCACAAGTCATGGGTTTCCTAATTTTTTTCAAAAATATTTAGGTGGTGACTCTGTATCTGGCAAAGTAGTCCACTTTTGGCATTTTGATTCAAAATCGATTTTCTAAAAGATTTGCCGGATTTGGACTCTTTGGTATTTATCTATTTCACATTACACTTGTGAGATCAGATTCAGAACCGCGGGAGTCCGATACTGTAGGGCTTATTTGACTTCCGAAAAGAGGTGCGAAAAAGACGAGCTACACCCAACAGTTCGGATTCCTGTAGTTCTGAATCTGATTTCATAAGTTCAATGTGAAATGGATAAACACAAATGAGTCCAAATCCGACAAATCTTCTGGAAAATCAATTTTGAATAAAAAAAAAATTTAAAAATGGACCTCTTTGCCATATTTCAAAATCGCCACCTAAATATTTTTGGAAAATTTAGGAAACCTATGACTCGTGCCGAAGGCCACTTAGTCCGTCACCACCAAATTGTCTAGGATCGGGAACTTAGGTATGAGAAGGGAAGGTTATGAATTGAGCACCCCTCCCACCCGATCAAAGATTGGCCTCTACTAATCATGATGTGATTCTTATTGACAGTATATGCTCTTGTTCTGGTTATTTGGCTACTTTTTCTATGTGATGCCACAAGTATAGACTAATTCACAAAATTTGAAACACTTTGATTTCATGTTTGTTTGAAAATTGTTTTGAATATGTGTCACTTGAAAGAGGTGGGCTCATATTTAGATTTAATCAAATCATCCCACTTTAAGCAAATTAACCTTCATCCATTGGCATTCGAACAAGTATATCAACTAAGCACTTAACCTCATGGTATTATGCTTGATATGGAAACAATCACACGCATGCAATATGCTAAAGCAAAAACGCTCACCTAGTACTCAACCAAGGCAAGCCAAAAGAAATAAAACATTAGAAAAATGCATGTTGTACTATGCAAGATGACTAATGCAACACATAAAGCATGCGATTAATAGGCTCGGCTACTAGTATGGTATGTGAATCAAATTGATAGCATGCGGTTTAAGCACGTATTCAAGTAAGGATTTGAAATCTGACATTAATTAGTATGATGAGCCGAACCCTCATGCATGCGAACATGGATATGTACATATGGAAATGATATGAAATCAAAATATGATGTTACCATTATAAGCGAGTAAATAAAAGGGAGAAAGAAGTAGGGCTTGGAAGACATACACAATATTACAATTTTGCCCTCATGCAAGAGGGTCCGAATAAATGCCCTACTTAACTAATTATTACAATACCAAAATTTAACTACCTATTCTAACTAATTATTACAAATTGAATGAATCTAATTAATTAATTACAACACAGAATTAATTAACTAAGTTATTACAAGTTCAAAGGCATTAATTAATTTAAGTACAACATACTACAATTTAATTAACGAGCTACGGGAAGCATGGAATCGCCTATGCATGAACAAGAATTTTCACCCGAAAATCCCTCTGTTTTGCTACCAGAATTGTTCTATTTTGCAATCAAAAAATTGAACTGTTTTCACCCCAGCCTCTGCTCTGTTCAGCCATGAAAATGGCACAACTGGTCTAAAATGAGGTGGTTGGCCGGCCTTGAAAAGTGGTCGGCCGGATGGTTAGGTGGCCAATCGGTCACTATTTTTGGGCTCTGCCCTGCTACAACAGAAAAGAAACAGAGCACAAACAGAGTATTTTCAGGGGATGTTTGTCCACTCTACCTCTCCTTATCATTAAACAGATCAAAGGAGGGTTAGGTTTGATTCGTAAATCATCAATCGACGCAATCTCATAGTGTGATGATCTATGAATCAATGGACAAAGTTTCAATAAATGAATATGAAAGACCAACAAAACCTTCTCCCTATCATGGAATTGATCAAGGGAAGTGGTGCACCTTGAATCTTAAATCATTATCACCACTAAAGAGTATGAAATGACTCAAGACTCAATGAGTTCAATTAACGTCCGATTGAACCCAACTCATTTTTATTACTTTTGCTTCTTTTAGTCCAATTTATTAGCCTCTTTTAATTACATTTCCATTCTTTAATCATTTTAGTCCAAAAATGAGCGTTATGTCTACTAAATGGAAAGAAGTGTCAAACAAGAAGTTGTTTTGGGCATGAGAGAGATGTAATGCCCTGGTAATGAACCTCCGAAGAGATTAAACCATAAAGCATGGAAGGTCTCTTTCTCATGCTTAAAGAACACTCATTTGAAATGACTCTCAAACAAATAAAACCAAGAAAGGAGGGAGAGTGCAGAGATGGTTATTGCAAGTGTGAACATATGAAAGAGCATAAAATAAAAGCTATCTACTCAAATAGGTTGGTGTCTAAGGTCTAAACTCCCAAACCTATGAGGACTTACAACAATACAAGCACACTATACAAAGCATGAATGAAGTAAACACACTAAAACAATCCTAAAACTCACCAAAACAGTGCTGGAATTAGTATGAAAAAGCTAGAAAAAGTGAGCTAAAATAAGAGAGAAATAAAGCTAGAAAGCAAGCCTAAGGAGAGGTGGCTAACCCCTCCATTTTTGGGACTTCAAAACCACATGTTTAGTCTCTGAAAACCTCTGAAAAACAGTGGTAAAAAGATGAAAAAAAAAAGTTGAGAAAGAAGTGGGAAACACAAGGGCAAGAGCCTAGGAAACAAGGTTCAAAGAAGGGTGGTTAACCCCTCCACCTTTGATAGGTTTAAGCCATTAGTTTCAGCCCATAAAAAATAGTCCAAAAACTATTCAAAAACAACAAGAAAAAGTGGTGAGCAAAGTAGACAAGAGATGGCAAGAGCTATACCTTTCAACAGAAGACACTCTTTTGTTCATAAACCACAAGATTCTCACTCTCAAGGGCTAATATTTTGGCTCAAGAACCTCAACAAGGAACTCTAAAATATTGGTTTAGGAAGTGTTTGTAGGTTGTATGTATATTCCAAAAGAGAGAGAGAGAGAGAGAGAGAGAGAGAGAGAGAGAGCTTTACAAGAATTTCTAACCCTAAATCATAAGAGATGGTCAAGTATATATAGAAAAACATATGCCTCTCTCAGAAATATCTGTATTGAGCCAGCTGGTGCAGTGCATGCACCTGGGGCACAGCTGGCAACAAAATATCTATTTTACCGGGAAACCTAGCCGGCCGGCCATTAGGGGGAAGGTTGGCTACTAAAATTGGCCTATGGGGACACCTGGTCGGCCGGCCAATGACTTGTATGGCTAGACACACACACACACACACACACGCACACACACACACAAAAATAAATAAATAAATAAAAAATAAAATAAAGAAGAAGAAGAAGAGAGAGAGAGAGAGAGAGAGAGAGAGAGAGAGAAAGAAAAAAGAAAAAACAACTACTCTCAAACCCGACCTCAAAATGGGCATATCTCCTTCATCCGGACTCTGTTTCAAGTGATTCTTTAGTTGAAATTGAAGCCTCAGAAGCCTATTTTCCAATGATGGTGGCCTCACATCTAAATTCTAAGTGTAGAAAGAGATATGCCTAATTTAGTGAAGGTTTCTCATTTATTTCTTAACGAAGTAATGCCCAACTTCAAACGACCATATCTCCCTCATCCGAACTCGATTTTAAATGATTATTGAATCCAAATTGAAGCTCCAGAAGTCTACTTTTCAATGGCAGTGGCCTCACATCTAAATTCTAAGTGTACAATGAGATATTTCTAATTTAGTGAATGCTACTCATTTCTTTCTTAACAGATTGATACCCAACTTCTTCCTAAACTAGTTTTCTTCCCTCCCCTCCTATTTCCTTCAACTCCAAACCTACAAATAAGATGTTTTAAATATTTTTCAAATAGTTCACCTCCCTTCCATTTATTTCCACTTTGTCCTTACTGGGTTTACCGAAAAGTGCAATATTTTGAACAAAATGCGAGCCTCGAAACATCGTAGAAGCATTTGAAAAAAAATATTTAAAAAAAGAGGGTTTTAAGGTTTAAAATAGTTTTGATCAAAATGGGATGTAAGGTTGGGATTAGATAATCAAGACTGAAGCTTCTTGTTGAGAAAATTGAATGTTTGTACAGCGTATCTTTTCACCATCGAGTAATCACCTTGAGACGCCCAAGTCCTAGGGACAGTCAAAAATGGGGTGTCTACAGTATTCCTGTAAAGAAAGTTAGTAGAAAAACACAAGAAAATACAAACCAGACAATCTAAAGAAACTGTAAATCTAATAAATTAATTGAAACCATCTACCAAACTATTTAAAAATAAAATTAACTAATGAATTAAAATGCTAGATGAGTTACAAAAATAAAATTTATAACTCCATAATTAAATTAAAAATTTTAATTGCAAAAGTGACATATGAACTTATTACACATTAAACATGTCCATAACTATAAACAATTAACATGTAAATAAATAATTCTAGAAATTATAAACCAACTAACATGCAAATTCCACTAAAAATTAGAAAGCAATTAGCATGTAAATTAGATTATAAAGTTATTGTTAGATTTTTGTTCTTGGCAATCCCGTTTGACAAAACTCCTTTCAGTTGTAATTTTATTCGCTCTTGTATTTCAGTGAGGATATGAGTTTTAAATGCGAATCCAACCTGAATTGTGCCTTGCAGAGAAGTTTGTGATGTTAATACTTTCAAGAATGCCACTTCGCTGATTATGACGGGGATTGAGCTGCCCGGTCAGCTCACAGGGGTCCAGGGGGCAGCGTCCCTTGGCGGGTCCGAGGCAGCACCACGGCAGGGTCGAGGGGCAGGGCCCTCGAAGCAAAATGAAAAATTGCATTCAAAGTTTCCTGTCTACCCTTGCTCGCTCGAGCGAAGGGCTGTGTCTGTGTAAAAACCTAAAAGAGATGAATGTACACTTGAGCGAAGGATACGTGGCTCGAGCGAAGCCACTTATGGAAAACACACGTTTTTGGTTCCTTGCTCGAGCGAGCCTCGTAGTTCCAGATTTCTATAAGTACGGGTTTGTATCAGAATTTAGGATTACTCCTCCAAATCTTCTTCTTGGGTTCTAGGGTTCATATCTGGAGATATTTTGCTAGTTTTCTTTGATGTTTAATTGAGTATTCAACTCATAGGTTAAGAAGAATACATCAAAGGTTTGTTTGTTCATTCTATACAAAAGAGAGAGTTGTTCTTTGGTGGATTCTGGAATGGCTCATCGTCAAGACAATTCCAAGGTGAAGACGAGGTTGGAAGAGGCACATAGGGGTTGGTTCAATTCGGGCGTGGATTCGCTAGGTAATTGAGAGTATACCTGTGTAATTCCTTTATGTCTTTTTAGTGGATTGTTTTGTGGCTTTTGCTCGTGGTTTTTTATCACAATTGGAGGTGTCCAATTGTGGTTTTTCCACGTAAAATCGTTGTGTCGATTTTTCTTGATTGTTTGATTGGATTGTTATATACTGCTTAAAATTGTTACATAATCACAAATCAACATCTAGGGGATTTCTAGATTTTCCAGTTATAAATTAAAATATATGCAAATTATGGTAGAAACAATGTATCATGCTCATATACTTAAATTAAAATCCCATAAGCATGCAAAATTATATTAGAGGTAAAAAAACAAACATTCTTATGAACTGGAAAAATTAAAACTTAATATTGCATATCTTAATTCCAATCATGCATTCTCAAAAAAAAAAAAAAAAAAAAAAAAAGGTAAAGTGGGCAATACAATTCTTTGAAACAGTTTGGGTTAAGTATGAATTACGAGTGATTATTCAGTACTTCTGGAGTATAGACACGGAGTGCTCCATAAGGTTTTGATTGGTGGAGAGGCGTAAGGGCCCACAATTTATGTTGGTGATGGAAGAACAACATGAGGTTAAGTAATTGGTGATTGGCTTAGAGTATAACCACATAGTGTTCCGGGAGTATTGAATAATTTTAAATGAATTACTATTTTATATTCATACACTAATAATGACAAACAACTACTATGCAACAGTAGGCAATAAAAATGAAAACAATGACATTCAAACTATATGAATTTAATATTCCAATCATGACTATCATAAAATTTGTGGGCAAAATTTATATTATGCAAATATGACACGAAAACCAAAGAAAACTAGATATTGTAACCAAAGCAATTCACAGTGACATACTCGGAATTAAAAACTAATTGACCTTAGATATGTTATTACTATGGGGCTAACGCAACAGCATGCAGATTCATATATTAATATTGTAATTTACCTTCACATGCTACAGAACCCAGGAACTCACACACAGGTTTCCGAAACAGTGCAACGGACGTGATGTTCTATATTAAAAACCTAACATAAGCAAATATAATGTAATACTTAACCTATTACATATACGTATTTATTTATCTAATTCATGGGAAACATTGTGGTTCTGTTTTAAGATTGTTATAAAAATTGTGAAATCAAATAGAATACATAAATCCATATTTTATAATTGAAATTGTGTGATAAAACAACATGGTAGGAATAACAATGAGAAGAACAGAAATATTTAATAAAATAGCATAGCAAAAGTAAGTAAACTGAAGTCTGCACTAGACAGTCTTCTTAAAACAGATTCGTTGCCTCACCGGTTGGGTGTTAGAAGTTGTTTGACTTCTGTCTTCCAGGATATGACAGTACGGTTAGACCAACTATAACAATGTACCTACTGAGTAGTTTCGGCGAACAGAACTATGGCAGTACTCTCTCACTAGGAAGAATATAAAAGTTGCTTCGGCTAACAGAACTATGGCAGCACTCTCTCACTAGGAAGAATATAAAATTGGAGAAAAACTTTTAAAGACAGGGAGAGCAAATTTTCTAGTGGTGAAAACTGAAGGAGAAGGCCTCCTTTTATACACATGGAGGGAGAGAGGAAAAGACTCTGGCCATCAAAGCCCATCACAAATGTAGAAATAAATTTTGTATTAACTCACAAAATTGATGGATTAATTCATCATCATTATAAAGGAGTTACGCACATTTTATACACGTGTGTAATGTGTATAATTCTGCAGCCCACAACACTGGCATGGCCCAAGAAGATTAAGATGGGTGGGCCAAGCCCAACCCCCACACTCAATCTAGTCCAGCAAGCCTCAAGCCTAAGCCCAAGCCCCAAGATCTAAGATCCAAAATCTAAGAACCCGGGCAGGTTTGGGCAGTGCGTATGGCAATTTTTACATAATCAACTTGGACCATAGTTTTGGCCCAAACCCATCCTTGAAGCATCCATAACTCCCTTCCTTCGAAAAATTTGGATGCCGCAAAGGGCTTACACCATTAGGAAAAAAATAATATTTAAATACTCATCAATACTCTCCTCTACAATCAATGTGGGATAGAAGGTTTCATCTTTCCCAACACCTCGTCATGAGGCTAGCTTAATGAGTCAATTTCTCAAGTTAATAGTTTTTGGTCCTTTTTTTTGTGGTATAAAGATCTCATTATAAAGAATCTAAACCCACTTTAACCCACATCAATTGAGAATTAAAACCCACTTTAATTTCACATTAAAGACACCGAAAAATCATTATTTTCCAGCACATAGTAAATCCCAAATATCCAAAGTCAAGTTGCAAACCGTGTGTCCATTAAGTCCATAAGTTTTAATCAATAAGTAATCCCATTATATATGAAATTTGCCAAATTGCAATAATAAAGTATTTTAATTCCAACATTGACCCAATGTTGGTATCTACTTAAGCCTTCTTTGTCAACTATATATTTTAGTTAAAAAGTCACTATAAGTTATCATATCACTCTCTTTATTTTTCTGTACACTTTTTTGTAAAAATTTAAAAAATTACTAAAATATGATGCTCTCAAACGAGATCTTAGTAATCATACAATTCTAATTCTTATTTTTATACCTTATGAATATGATATGAAGCTCTTGAACCATATGATTCCATTAAACAATCATTAGAATAGCATATTTCCTGAAAACGTGTGAGACATATTTATATGATTGGTTAATTTTTTGGAAAGAAAAACCAAATTTCAATCAAGGACATTGGAAGCTATCATAATATTATACTAATTGAAAATAGAATACATTAGGGGCACTTTTTCATAAATTCATTTTCACCTACTTATGTTCTATTTAGTTCACATTATTTTTTTATGTTCCAATAAGTTTTATAAGTGACATAGTTACCAAAGTACACATAATAATATTCACATTTACAGTGTAAATATTCTATGATGTGAATGTTCACATCGTCAATGTGAATGTTAACATGTCAATGTAAATATTCACATTATAAAATATGAATGTTCGCATCACCAAATTATTAACTGTTCAAAAAAAATATTTGTAATGATAGAAATATCCATAAAATTCCTTAAATATGAGAATTATGATTTGGTATATCAAATGTATAAATAATAGGACTTATTAAAATATAAGAATATCTTATGAACTAATTGGGATACAACACTTAAAAAATAATTTTTTTTAATAAATTTCTCAATACTTTATAATAAATGATGACCACATGTCTTGATGAGGTTAAGCCACTATTTCCCCCAATCATTTGGTTGAATACAAGCCTCTTCGGCTTGTTTTGTCCACACCTATCAAGGTTCTCTCATTATGCAGTTAATTTAATCAAGCACCTGTGGGATTAATGAAATTTCACTAAATGATATTTACACACCACTATTATTTGCACTTCATTTAAAAAATAAAAAATAAAAACGATTCAAATTCATATCATATATAAGATTTCACGTTCCTCAAATATGACATTGTGTAATGTAAAAATAGAGTTTGTACATATAAAATTTTTAGGAGTTCAATCTAAGCAATCCAAATCCAAATCCAAATATAAAAATAATTAGAACATTGACAATATAATTTTAAATTGAAAATTGTTAAAAAAATAGTTGTTGGTGTTGAAAAATATATAAAATTATTTTGAAATGCGTAAAAGGTATATAAAAGTATTTTAAAATATGCAAAAATATATATATATATATATATTGGGATTATAAATATTTTATCGCTTTTGATTTCTTATTAACAACTCTTGAGACTATCATTAGCATGACTCTTTTAAATTTAATGAATTTCTAAAATAAAATTTGTCAACCCAAAATTTTGATTGGTATCAAGGCATAACTCTCACAATCCAAACAATTTGAATACTACTATTAATACATCAGAATAAATTACAAACACCCTCTGAAGTTTGCTTAAAATATAAATTGTTTCATGTAATTTTTAAAATTACACCCTTGCCCCCTAAGGTTTCTAATTTCATAATAAATAGCCCGTTTTTATTAATAAATTATCAAATTAATTAACAGTTTTTAATGATGTTAAAAATATATTTCAATTAATAATTTAAGTAATTTTATTATTGTATAAGAGAGCAGTTAGAAATTTTATTTTTTCAGTTAATTCTGTTAAATAAATTTTTTTGACAATGGAGTATTTATAATTTTCCAAACCACATGGACAATCTGTATTTTAAACAAATCTCAAGGAGTGCATTTGTAATTTACCCTAATATATAATTATGTATAATACTAGCTAATTATTTTTCCTTAGTTGAATTAAATTATGAGTTAATTATCTAAAAGTCCTATTTACAAATGTTATGGTAGTTCAAGTCCTATTTAAGATTTTTTTTGAACAAAAAAGTTCTATTTAGCAAAACTGATAATATTATCAATTTTTTCCAATTTTTAAAGAACATAATCAATTTTGCATAGTAATGTTCTACATAATTGTTTCACTAATTGATAAAAAAAAATAGAGCATGAGATTAAACATTTTTACTCTTCTACTTATTAGTTTGATTCAAATATCCAATAAAACCGAAAACATTATCAGTTTTTTTAGTTTTAAGACTGAGAACATTATCAATTTTTTCATTTATAAAGTTCTTTTTTTTTTCAATTTTGCACATCAATGTTCTATAATAATGCTCCTTTATAGACACAAAATTTTAAGTTTTGCACAAAAAAAATAATTCAATTGTTCCAAAAAAAAAAAAAAAAAAAAACATCACAAGTCAGTTAAGACTAGAGATTAGTTTGGATCAAATTTAGACAAATCTCGGCATGCTTTAGAGTGAAATTGAATAACCAGACTTCAACCCGATCGAATTTATCCAAGTTTCAGCCTAAAAAACCGTTTGTCACATCATTAGATAAGTTGTTGGAGCAACAATAGCCAGAGAAGAAAGCATTTTATGTAATGGGTATATTATGTAAATAAGATAAAGTAGCTTATTCTTTCATTTATTAATTAACATGTGATAAAAATAAAATTCAACAAATCTCTTTGTACTTGGCCAAAAATATTGAGTGTTCGGCCATATCAAATTTCGACCTCACTTTTTATCACATGTTAATTAATAAGTGGATCTGAAAAGTTGACAATGTTTAATTTGTTTTAGATTTAGCCTACCCAAAAAAAAAGGTCAACTATCCATCTATATCGGCCACCATCTTAGCCAAATAGTAGTTTAAAATATATAAATAGTGAGTTCTAAAAATACCCCCAAACACGCCCACAAAAATATGATACCACAAAAAACCCAGCTTTCCCTTTCTATGGGCGCACTGCACCTGCTGTTTTGAGGCCATCCCACATGACCCCTTTTTCACTACTTAAGCTTCGCTGAAAAAAATAAAAATTAAAAATTAAAAAAAATGTTGCGTGTCACCATCCGTCGACAAATCCTCTGTCGGGCCTCGAGCCTCCAGCGCTGCTTTCGCTCTCTCTGGAACCAAATCTTGGCCTGCACTCTAGGGAAGTCATGTACTTATAGGCAGCTACCATACACTGCCACCATGTTGTCTCCATCTCTGGTGGCTTCAGAGAGAGGGTTTGAGACCCCTGACATGCCTTGTGGGTGCTATGAACACAGCAGGGACTCTTCGGACTTGGTTGCATTGAATATCAGTCTATTGGGTGATTCCCAAATTGGGAAAACTAGTTTTCCGGCAAGTGCATTTTTTTTTTTTTTTCTTGGAAATGTTGTTTTATGCTTTCCTGGCAACCAAACATAGCATATTAAAATGTTGTTCTTGTTTGAATTTTTTTTTTCTTTTTTGTTATTCATTTTTAGACAATGTATGTTGGGGGAGAGAGGCAAGAAGAAGGATTTGAGATATCAAATTCAAGACTACATCAGATGGATAAAACACTCTACATTGGAGGGGTACATATCACTTGTAGAATTTGGGAGGTTGCAAGTATGCATGGTTCCTTCTTTGCATAATAATTTACTGAATAACAAGTCTACAAGTGTAAAACTATTCGTAAAAAATACAAATGGAACAATCTGAATAAAATTGTTTCTCTAATGACAAGCCGTACCATCTGATGTTGATTGATTTCGTCTCATCGCTAAACTTTTTCTTGATTGAAATGGCAATATATGTGTATATATATCTACTGATCAATTATAATTTTGAATGGTGTACAAGGAGATGAAACATTCCAAAATCAGATTCCAAGTGCTTATAAAGACTCGGTAGCAATGTTATTCATGTTTGATCTAACAAGTCGATGTACTTTAAACAAGTAATTTTTCAAAATGCCCAAGGTTTTCATAGATTATGATTACAAAATTGCAGTTATTATTTAGGTTTGAATAATAAAGTAAACTCATGAGTTTACTACTTAACTCTCTCTGGTTTGTAGTGTTGTCAGATGATATCAAGAATCAAGGAAATGGAATCAGGTACCCATGCTCTGCTTCACCACCTCATCTGATCTTTTTAGGGAAAATTTCAATTTAGTGTAAATTATAAAAATAATAATTATAATAATTACAAATAAGTGATAAGTTTTACAAATATTAATAATTAAAGTTAGAATTTTTTTTACAAATCTATAATAACTTTCTAAAAGTACCACTGAGTGGTAATTTCCCCATCTTTTTACCCAAATCTCTCTGTTTTTTAATATTAATATATTCCCAAAAAGTAATGATCTACAAACTCATATTTATAAAAACAAAAAATGATGTGAATTCTTATAATCTCTTAATTTCTAATCAAAACACTCATCATTGCCCTCATATTTTAAAAAATGTCATTGACAATCATTTTAGATATGCTTTCTGTATAAACATTCTGTTCGAAAATCATTTTTCATTCATAACCTCTTTGTTCTTTTGTCTCATTATATTCCTTAATGGATAATCTAGTGGGAATTTTGAGACAATCGTTGGGTTGAATTGAATGTGCATTAGTATTACATGATGTAGTAAGAATTTGAAGATACATAAATTTCGAGACATAATTGTATAATTAAAAATGCATCAGATTGGAACGATATAGAAATTTAAATATAGAGGACCCTTGACCTTGCTTCTAATTTGTATTAACTAAATTTTTTGTAATTGTTGTAGACGGCAATTCCAGTACTCAATAGGGACTAAATTCAACGTTTTTGTACAATTACCGATAGATGTTCAGTGGACAATTGCAAGTCAGGTAATATATTTGATCTCTTCTGATCATGCAACAATATGCATATAATCGATTCACACACAGAATATATATGACTAAAGTAACAATCTCTAAAATCTTATCCATTTACTATTATCCTGTGTCAAAATGTGGACCAAGCTGGTGAGACTCATGGATCAATTAACTGAGAAATTTGCTGTAATTGATTTTCACCTGATAGAAGAAAAAACATAATTAAAAAAAAAAAAAAAAAAGAGGGAGAGAGAACAGGGACACTAGTGCAAGCATGATTTACTGGGTCATCCATTTAATGATTTCTAGCTGGAAAAAATACAAATCAAATTTGATTATTCTTCTTTTGAGTATATTCATAGAAAGGGACTGAAGGGACACAGACATCTTAGTCAATTCTTCAGAAAGAAACATCTTTTTCACTCTTGGTACACACTGATTAAGTCGCAAACACAGCCTGTTCGGTATTGTTTTCAAAAAGATTTAATTTTGTGTATTTAGAAACAAAAATAATGAAAAGCTTCAAAAACAATTTTCATTTTCATTTTTGTGTAGAAACAATTTTCAAAAATTCATGAAACAATTTATAAGGCTTTCCTAAAACTGATATGTTTCCAACAAATAATTTTCAGAAACACACAAGTTCTCAATATCAATTCCCAAAAAAAAACGAGCAATACCAAACCTTTCCAATAATCTATTTTGAGAAGAACAGCAGTTCGTTGTTCCCACCTAAACCCTAAATCCAATATCAGAAAGTATTTAACATGTGGGTATTGTTGTTAACAAGCAAGAGCATATGCAAGAGCCCTGAAAGCAACACTTTGCTTTTCAAGAGCAACCTACAACATTAATGTGAACAAGATCTTCGAGTTCATCACGGCAAAGCTGTTCAACCTACCATGGGCTCCTGAGCGAAACCTCACAATCGGAGAACCCATCATCAATTTCTAGATCTTGCTTGGGATTAAACCTATTTGGTTTGTAAGTAGAGTAGGAAATTTCTAAATCCTAAGTAAGAAGATTGAAATCAACCGGTTCACTGGGTTCGTATTAATTGTCTGTTCCCAATGAATATTCAAAGTTGTCTCATTTGAATATAATGAAGAGGATGATACAAGCTCAAGAGCCCACATCTCCATGTAAGAATAACTCTGTTTCATTCAACCTATTACTCAGCTCAATAACCTTATATATATTATGAAAATCAAGGTACTTAAGTTCTACTCGTTATCAGCTCAATCGAAACTCGTTTGAGATCATCTTGAAAGGTAAATATTCAAAGCTTGGATCCTAAGTAAGAAGATTGAAATCAACCGGTTCACAGGGTTCGTATTAATTGTCTATTCCCAGTGAATATTCAGAGTTGTTTCATTTGAATATAATGAAGAGGATGATACAAGCTCAGGAGCCCACATCTCCATGTAAGAATAACTCTGTTTCATTCAACCTATTACTGAGCTCAATAAGCTTATATATATTATAAAAATCAAGCTACTTGAGTTCGGCTCATTATCAGCTCAATCAAAACTCATTTGAGATTGGCTTGAAAGGTAAACAAGCCAAGCTTGAACATATTTTGGAAGCTTGATAAGTTTTTAAATCAAGTTTGAATAACCTACTACTTAGCTCGACTCAGCTCATTTACAACCCTATATGTGTTTCAGTTGAGGACATGATGCATCTTCTAAAAATAAGTGGGATTGTAAAAGACACACTGACTTGTTGGGGGAGAAAATGTAGGTAAGCTAGAGGGAATTTGAATGATCACAAGTGATGCTTCTCAAAGGAAGATTTAAAAGTGTCATCAATCGACTAGTTTACTCGGAACAAGCTTTTCCACCACAATGTGAAAAATCATATTATTTTGAACTTGAAGGCCAAAATATATGCCATATTAGCGAATCATGCAACGATAACAAAACTCGAAATTCAGAGGACGTAAGGGTCCAACCTAAAAGCAGATATATGGCATTTGGAGACGAGCATCACTCAAGCTTCACTTCTCTTGTTGGTGGGTCCAATTGCAAATAGTAGAATGGTTCCGTTGGTTCTTCACTGTACATCAAACATTCAATCAATTGATCAGCAGCAACAATTACTTCAAAATGTAATGGAACAATTGAAATTAGAATTAAGCAATGAGTTATCTCAAAAAGTAGAAAAGACTTCAAATTATTGTGCGATGGAAATTTTGGTCAATGAAGCAACTTCTAACAAATTATAATCTACATATCTGGTATTCTATGTGATTAACTGCCAACGAAAAGCTTTCAGTGACCAATTAGAAAATTTTGAAGATTAAAGAAGACATAATCTAAGATGCTTCATCAGTATATCAAAAGAATGTACTATAGTATAAGTGAATGGAAAAAAAAAAAAAAAAAAGAAGAAGAAGAAGAAAGAAAAAATTGGGATAAGTCATCCGAATGAAAGAAAACATACCCAGGTTTTGAGCGCATGCATTGCCAGAAGAGCTTGAAAGGACCAGGAATTGTCCTAAACGGGTTACCTTCAAAGCACGCCTACACAGAACATGACTGAAATAAACTCAAAATGTACTAAAATTGAGCATAAACTTAATAGTGAACCTTCAACTACAAGGCCATCATAATACATGCTGACAAAGGTCAAATAGTCATAAGTTGTTTCCACTTAAACATAGTGTTTCGTTTGGGATGTCTACCATCTCCTTGCACATCTAAGCATGATTGGTTATTTTCGTCTCCTTGCGATGCGGTCATATTGAATTTTCTATAAATGAACTTACTTCTACTTTATTCCGTGGTTGCCAGCAAGCGAAGCAAAAATGGAAAACGACAATGAAGGCCAAAATGTGATATGGAATCAAAATTATAAAATAGGGGCTTGATATGAAAACTTTAAGAAAACTTTGAAAAAAACAATATGAAACATTAGAAGACTTCCACGATAAATAGACATGCGACCTCAACATAAAAAGATGAGTTTGATCCTCCACTTCTTTGCATTGGGGTTCCCTGTGTGTGTATGTGTTTAGGTAATGGCTAATATAAATGCCAAAACCAGCATAACATATTCAATCAAGAAAGTTGATTAACTGTAGCAAATATTGTACAACATCCAGCTAAAATAATACTAATTCTAACACTAGTAGCATGCAAGTCCAACAGTATGAAGCTAAGAAATACTACAAACTGTTACACAAGAATCTTTGTGTCATTGAAAAGGGTATGAACTTTTAAAGTCCCTTTCAAGGTAGGTTTTACGTGTGGATTGTAGCTCTCAGGAAGATTTTGTAAATTTACAATTGCATTTGAAGACGACATGTTCCCCTAAATTGAAGTTCAAAGTGCAAGGAGGTGACGGAGTTAGAGGACCATCTCCCTTAGTAAAGTGGCTAGGGAGGTGTGGAATTGCTCTGGGCTAGTTTCGTGCAGATAGAGATGGCAATCGGAACCCGGCCCGACGGGGACCCGATCCCCCGACCTCAAATTAAGCGGTTATTCCCCGAAAAATACCACCGACGGGCCAGGGATGGTATTAAAAATTAAATCCCCAATGATATTCGGGCTGGAGACGGGGATACATGTTTCAGTCCCTGACCCGGTCTGGCCCGACCCTGCCCTGGCCCCGATCCCTGGCCCGGTTGCCCCCAACGTGAAATGACTCTTTTGCCTCTGCTTATATATAACATATGTGTGTGTGTAAGGTTTTGTTTGAACACTCACACACACTCAACACAAACACAACACAGAGTGCTCTCGCGCTCTCTCTCTCTCTCTCCATCTTCTCTCTCAGTTTCTCTCTTTTCTCCCTCTCTTTCAGTAGATCGAGCAGCAGCGGTAACGAAGGGATAGTCGGCGTCGGAGGCGGTGAACGTCGGAAGGGAGCAGTCTCAGTCTCCGATCGTGTACAGGGGGAAGCAGTTGGCGTCAGAGGCGGCGTACGTGACGAAGCGCCTCCTCAAGATCTCAGATCGTTTGTGTATCAGCGTCAGAGCAGTGGACGTCGAAGGCGGTTTCTCTCTTCCCTCTCTCTCTCTCTCTCTCTCTCTCTCTGTGGCACATATCTCAGATCTGTTTGTGTCCATTTTTTAATCTGTTTATCTGTCCATTTTTTTTATTTTTTGGTTTATAATCTGTTGATGCTGATGTTGATGTTGATGTTGATGTTGATGATTCGGTTGATGATGTTGATGATTCTGTTGTTGTTGTTGATGATGGTGGTGGTGTTGAAACAGATTTGAGGGGCAGGGAATTTTCGGGGTCGGGGAAATCCGATCCCCGTTAGGGGGCGGGGATGGGGAGGGTGGTAGGTTTCCCTTCAAGGATCGGGTCCGAGGCCGGGGAGATTTTCACAATCGGGGATCGGGGACGGGGAGTGTGATCCTCGGCCCGGCCCCGCCCCGCCCCGTCCCGTCCCATTGCCATTCCTACATGCAGACTGGGTGTTTTCCAGGTTGGTGGGTGGTGGCTAAGTTATTTCAAAGTTGGTGGGAAGTAGAGTAAGTAGAAGGAGAATTGAACTAAGGAATGGAGCCCTTTATGCGGAGCATTTGGGAAAGGAGACTTTCATGCTTCTAAGGAGTTGAGTCAATTGACAAGAAGGCGAAGGACAAATTTAAGAGTTTGATATGTAGTTGAGCTCACAAAGAGTTAGTCCTTCACTTGATGATTTTAAGAATTTTCAGATGATATTCTTTAAAAATAGATAAAAGATACAGTAAATAAATTCTAAAGATAAAAATAAACTAAAAATCCAACCAAATGAGGGATGGTCCTAATGAAACAACTACAGAAGCACTATAATGCCTTTTGCTCCCGAGGAGTATGCCTAGGAAGACCCATACTTAATCATATAAGCCTTGACGCATGTTTTGTGTGAACCTCTAAAAAGATTTCTAAGACTATAACCTTTACACTATATAGCTTTAGAAAACAAAACCCCACCCAAAAAGGGCTCCTCAACAACTAAGATTTTTTTGAAAGACACCTTCATACAGTCCCCTTTTGCCACACTTACAAGCATCACCCTCAAAGAAGTTTCTAAAAGATATATCATTCGTTCTCAAACCCCAAAACCCTAGTGCACTAATTCTTTGGAGAAACACCTATTAATGATAACAGCCCACAAAAAACTTCTCCATAGCACTACTTTTTCAAGTTTCATATGATTAAAGAAGAATCCACTGGATCATCAAATAAATGAGAAATCAATCTTTTTCATAAGTACAACAGCCTTATTATCATAGTTTTCTACTACTAATTCAAAGCAGTGATCCTTTTCTGAAGGTCTAGGCACATCCCAGTTGATTGGAAAAATCATACCTTAATTCCTTAAAACTACGTTCTTCTGGTTAAGTTTGAGTAAATTAGAAACATTGTAAAGCGGCATAATTCAAGAAGTTTTGAGTAGTAATCACATTTTGGGTCTTGATAAATCTGCATAATTTTGAAGGGGAAGTACAAGGGGAAGCACTCTAGGCTCATAAGCTTAAACAGATCCTTCTGCTTTCTTTCTACTTTCTTGCCTAGTAGTAGTTACTTTTTTCCCTTATGGAAGTTCAAGCCTTCTGTAATTGACATTTCCTTTACTCTTTCGATGCATCTTAGTATTAATGGTTCATCCATCATATATAACCAAAAAAAAATGTAAAAAAAGAGCACATTGGAATAAGGATATCATCAAACAAAATTTCCCACAACTCATAACATAACATCATCAGGTAACAAATCATTTGAGATTCATCAATCTCTCATCAAAGAGTATAAGTAAAAATTACTTGATTTTGTATAATCTACATGCACATGATTGATTTTTAAAAAATGGGGAAAAACTTCTTCTTTTTTTTTTTATCAGAATGAGTTTACTTGTCACTTAAATCAATTCAATTGTTCTAGACTTGCTAAAAATAAAAAGCTCAAATTACAACCAAACACAAAACTTTGACTCAGTACATATTGCAAAGCACAAAACAAATGAGAGCATTAAAACCCAGAACTAGTTCTTCAGATGGCCCAATTCAAACATTAAATACCAACCCACATTGCCCATACCCGTTCTCTAATCAAAGAGTGTATATGAAACATATATGTAAAAAAGGAGAATTTTTTGTATGCCAATAGGGACAATGCTGCACTACCTTCCACCAATTTATATACCCAACATAAATATAATAGATTCGACTATCAAATTCAATCATAATAATAGAAGGTACACATGACATATATCATATCCACACACAAAAATTACTTGGAAACAAGGGTTTAAGGGTTTGATGGGGAAGAGAAAGCTTACTTGGATGACATCTTCAGCTCGATCATTGCATCTGTGGGCCTTTGGCTGCCGATGATCTCCCTCGGGAGTGCCCCATGGGCTCTCTCTTCTAGGTACAGGTCTCGTACTGCTACTAGTACTACTACCACTGCTCATCTTCTCTCTCTTCTCAATCTTCGCTTCGTCTTTCTTTCTCTAAATTTGTGTTTGTGTATCTAGGTTGGGAACAGAAATGGGTGAGCTACAAAAGGGTCCTAATCTCAGCCCTTGGTTGGAACTTGGAACCGCCATTGATTGATCCATCAGTTGTATTTTTGATGGGTTAGGGTCCGATTATTTGGAGGGTCCAAGTGGAATTCAGAAGAAAAAAAAAACTATATTTATGAAAGAAATTATAATTTTCATTATTTTTTTTATTAATATTTGCAAAATTTCTCTTTAATTTGTAATTCTTTTTTAATATTTTTTCTTATTTGAATCTACTTTATTTATTTATTTATTTATTATTTTTAAAATTTTGTCACAACAGGAAATGACAGTTTTGGCGACCAAATTAGCGACTAAATTTTTTGGTCGCCGAAACTAATTAGCGACTAAATTTTTTTCTCGCCAAGGTCATCGCCTATACCCTATCGGTGATAGTATTGGCAACTAAACTATTTTTGGTCACCGAAAGTGAAACGTTTGGCTACTAAACTTTGGTTAGTCGGCAAAGGTTAACTTTGCTACATTAATAGGAAGTTTAAAATCAGCTTCGCAGTTATTATAGACTAGAAACAATTGGGATATATGAACAAAACAAAAAGGGAAATAAGAATATTAATGTCATACATGTACATATAACATTTGTTGCATAATCTACGTAGAAGGTGAAAAAAAAATGCTTAAATTATCTAGTGATATATAATAGTTCTCTAACAAAAAAGAGTTAGGAAAAAGATTTAACAAGTCAGTCCTTCCCAACAATGCACATTCTAAAATGATATAAAACTAAAAAATAGAAAAGTAATTAAAACACATAAAATGCTATGAAGCAAAACTGAAGGATGTTTTCAATTCTCATTACCTTAGAAGGAATTGACAAACTGAGTTTGTAAGTTTTCTAAAACCTAGAAGCAGTTAGGACATGAAACCAAACCCCAAAAAAAAAACAAAAAAACAAAAGCAGGTAGAAAAAGGCAGCTACAAACTAGAGGGGCAAAGGGCAGGGCTAATAATGAAGTAATATTTATGATAGAGATTGTTGATGCAGAAGGCATGCTTTCCTACACAAGCACAGTAGGGAAAATAGAATTTTCTAATAGCATCTGTTATGTGTTCACATCTGCCACTCAATTCTTCAAAATCCATGACTTGAAGTTGCAAAATGGGACTAAAAGTGTACTGTTAAGAATTCAATCCATATCCTCTTCAGCCTCAGTTCTTCAATCCAAATCCCGGACTAGAGTGAAGGTACCTAAACAAATTTCTTACTGCATCAAAGAGAATTTAGAACCCAAGCCACGACCAAAGGTTACCAATATTACGTGGTTGTGATATTAGGGTGTCAAAAATTAACTTTCTGCTTAATTGGGGAATTTGAAACCCTGTGAGTAATGTTGTGGCTGGCAAAATGTGGTGGAGGATCATACTTAATGTACCAATATGTTTCATAGCTGTAACCGAGTGATTTAAAGCTTATATAAGCTCCTTATCCAACATTCCTAGGATAAGGTTCTGTTATTGAGTGGCTGCTACTAAAAAATGCTTGATAGCTATACTTAATTTGAAACACTGTGAGTAATGTTGTGGCTGGCAAAATGTGATGGAGGATCACACTTAATGTACCACTATGTTTGATAGCTGTAACTGAGTGATTTAAAGCTTATATAAGCTCTTTATCCAACATTCCTAGGAGAAGATTCTGTTATTGAGTGGCTGTTGATACTAAAAAATGTCGAATCCCATGAGAGTAGTAAGACTTCTTAACAAGTTGTGAACATCGTTGGGCAACTTTGGAGATAAGAAAGGAAGCTACATTTAGAAAACTTCACTTTTACTATTTTATAGATGACTCAGCAACAAATATGTTTAACGATGACTACTATAAGACTTAGTATATCTATATTAGCAGTGATTTGATTTTTTTTTTAATTACAAAAAATACCCTAGTGTGCATGAAACTAGTTTTAAAACAAGTGATTGATGAACTCTTCTCTTTACTGAACAAAAAAGTAATTTTGATGTATGTCGGTTAGTTTGTATGAGTTCCTAAAAGATCTCTCTTAAAAAAAGTGATGGTGAAATCATATCTTAGTGGGTGCTATTTAATATTATGCCTAAAAAATTGGAAAATCATAAGCCTATTCATTGAGAGATGTTATCATGCTGTGGACGAAATCAATATGGCTGAACCATTCATATGTTACAGTGGTTAATATGGCTGTAAACTGGCTAGAAAATAAAACTCACACTAGTAAATTAGCAGCGTGATTCTGTAATCATCCTTTGGAGGTCAAAATATAGCTCAAACTCAACAAAGGAGGGAGAGATTTCTCTTTTCATGTTACTATTAATTTGATTATACTAGAAAACAAGTACTCACACTCAACAGAAAATTAACAGACATTTTTTTTTGTTTGTTAGTTTTGACTTATGTAATTCCTATGTCGTTTATTTTGTTTGAATTTTTTAATAAGTTTTGACTTATATTGTGATATGCATACTGCTCTTGCTGAGAAGGCCAAATCAGTGCCTCCAACAACAAAGGGTGCCGATAAACTAGTCCTCTACGGACTAGTATATAAACCAGTCCAAACCCAGGTCATCCAACAGACTATCATGATTTCACTAATTCAAAACCCGTTTTGGAATTTCATCGAACAGGTCATCCGCATACTCTCACCATAGCCAAATTCATATAACAATTATACATATATATATATATATATAGAGAGAGAGAGAGAGAGAGAGAGAAGCAGGGATAAAAGGGAAAATGGGGCTGGTGGTGGTTGTTCATGGTGGAGGAGGAATCTGGATTAAACTCAATGGCGGTAGATGGGTCAATTTGGGGCTGGGTTTGTGTGAAGGTATGCGACTGGAAGAAAACAGAGAAAGAGAGAGAGAGAGAGAGAGAGAGAGAGAGAGAGAGAGAGAGAGATACATACCCGGGGTAATGCTCCAATGGTGGATCGACATTGGTGCGATGGCGGTGATGCTCCTGTACCCGACGGCTATGGAGACAAAGCAAGAAAGATAGTGTGGAAGGAGGGCAGAGGCGTGTGTGTGTATGTGTGTGTGTGTGTGTGTGTGTGTGAGAGAGAGAGAGACAGACAGACAGACAGAGAGGGAATTAGAGGTAAAGATTGTATCGACGGTGATGATTTTGAAACCCTAGCAATCCAATTTTTTCCCGACTACTGTCTCGCTAATAACAAATGGATGCGTATTTTCTTGGAAAATTTACCAGTAAATCTCATTTCACAAACTATTAAACCAATTAGTCCCAACTTTATTCTTTTGTTCGGATAAGTCCTATCAGTAGGGAAGTTTATTTCTTGTTGATCATATTTTTCATATTTAGTGTAATTGTATGGACGATTTTACCTATTATTGTTTTGTTTCCATATACTGTTGGGGCCATCAATGTGATCCCTCACTTCACCATCACTTCACCATTTCCCACATTATAACTCTTCCCCCCTTCTGTTTGCAAGCCCACCCACGCTTCTCTCTCTCTGAAATTTCGTTCCCTTCAAACCCTTCCACATAACAAAAAAGAGTAAAATCGAGTTGGGTTTTTGATCGCAAACCCTGAGATCTTATCGCCGAGCATACTAGATTTTCCATCACCGGTTCTGAGTCCTGTGACGCCATTGATTGAAGACCCATTTAACAAGTCTTGTTCGCCATCGATTGGGAGTTCTTCTTCGGAGGAAGAGAAAGCGATTGCAGAGAAGGGGTTTTACTTGCACCCATCGCCCAGAACTACGACGGCGAGAGAATCGGAGCCACCGCAGCCTTTGCCTCTGTTTGTGTGTGTGTGTGTGTGTGTGCGCGCGTGTATCAGTGTGTGTGTGTCTTAGAGAGAGAAGACAGAGCTGGGTTTGGTGTGTGCTCTATGTGTGTGTGTATGTGCGTGTATCAGTGTGTGTGTTATGCGCTGGGTATGTCTTAGAGAGAGAAGACAGAAGCCATCAGTGTGTGTGTCTGCGTGTTGAAGCCATTAGTGTGTGTGTGTGTGTGTGTGTGTGTGTGTGTGTGTGTGTGTGTGTGTGTGTGTAGATGCATGTGTGTTGATGTCCCAGTCTGTGCCGTGTATACTGTGTGTGTTGTATGTGCTGTGTGTGTGTATCAGTGTGTGTATGTGTGGGTGTGTGTTGAAGCCATCAGTGTGTGTGTGTGCGCGCGCGTGTATCAGTGTGTGTGTGTTATGCGCTGGGTGTGTCTTAGAGAGAGAAGAGATAGCTGGGTTTGGTGTGTGTGTGTGTGCATGGTGTCTTGTGTCTGCTAGAGAGAGAAGATATGTGTGTGGCTGGGTCTCCATGTGAGAGAGAGAGAATGCTGAGAGAGATGAGTGGTGTCTAAATGAGGGTAATTACGTCTTTCAGAATTTTTCAGGACTAAACGGTGTACTAGAATAAAAATAGGACCAATTGGTTCATAAGTTTACATTTTGGGATTTATTGGTAAATCTCCCTATTTTTTTTTCCTTATAAATATTTTAGTCGCCAATTAATTTAGAATATTTAGTCACTAATTAATTTAGAACCCCTCTAAAATTCGAAATTCCCCCCCACCCCAAACTTGTAGTTATAAATTTTTGACGACCAAAAAAGATAGAAAGTAATTTTTTTTTATTCGGCGACTAAATAATTTTAGTAGCTAAAACTAACTCTATTTTAGTCGTTGAAAATAAATTTTGGTCCCCAAAGATAAAAAGTAATTTTTTGTTTTCATTTGGCGACTAAATAATTTTAATAGGCAAAACTAACTCTACAGCTACTAAAATCAGTCGCTGAAAATATATTTTTAGTGACCAAACGTTTAGTCGCCAAAGATAAAAAGTAATTTTTTGTTTTCTATTCGGCGACTAAATAATTTTAGTAGCCAAATCTAACCCTACAGCCACTAGAAAAAAAAAAATTTGTCACCAATTGTGACATTTTTAGTAACTAATTTTTTTTTAGTCGCCAATAATCAATATACCCCGACTAAAAAAAAAAGTAGCTAAATCTTGTACTTTTGTTGACTAATATAATTTTTGCTGGTCAATTCCAGAACTTTTGGTGACTAAATTTTTTTTAGTCACCAAATTTGGTCGCCAAAAGTGTAATTTCCTGTAGTGTGTTTGGGTACATGTAAAACAAATTAAAAGAGCAATTGGGATTTGTGATGTCCCGGATCCTAGACTCAACTGATATTGCGTAGTCAGATGGTTTGTTTTACTTTCGGCACTTTGATTATCATATTGAGTTGTTGAGATTTCAATTTCGTTCTTACTTAACTTCTCTTACTGTTTCCAAGTAACAATTTTGAGGGTGGCTGTATTTTAAGTGTACAGATAAGATGTGTGAGTACTTTGCGTTGGGAGCGGCTCCTACTGGGAATGCATCAAATATCCAAATGAGAAGTAAAGCTATTCATACGAAGAATGAAGATGAGAGAGGGTATGATTATGATTTTGAGAGAAGCAATGAAGTTGTGAATAGATTGGAACGAGTTGAGGCAAACCAAGAAGCTATGAAATTGATTATGTTCACAACCATAGTGTTAGTTGGTTTTACCATGCTAATAGTGCTACTCAAGTGAATGTAACCATTTTTTTTTCTCTCTCCGTGTGTATGTGTTTTTTTTTGGGTTTTGAATTTAGTAAACCTTAAACTATGAGTTTTGATATGTAAAGCTTAATGAAATTACATATGCTATGTCAATAGTGATGTGCTTCTTTTGCTTCTGTCAATGAAAGTTGTACAGCTTTGAAGTTGCTTTCTAATTCAATCTTTTCTAATGCAAAAGGATATTGAGATTTGTTATAAGCAAGATATTGAGATTTGTTATGCCTAAGGAAGGTGTTATTTGAGATGCAAATCAATTCAAATTAGAGATGTGAACTCCATGACTTATTAAAATTGAGAAAGTCTACTTGATCAATTTGTCTATAAAAAAGGAAATTAAAGTAAATTCATTCAAAAAGCAAAATTTTTTGAATAAAACTTGTCAGTTTATACTTGAAACATGCAATAGTCCGACCCTCGCACATGATTTCTGATATATTCTCAGTCCTTGATTGGTACTTTTAAATGTTTACTATAAAATTCCATGAAAGATTACGGTTAAGTAAGTGAAATCTATGTTTATGAATGCCTATCCGTTGCACAAGAAAACTATCTGTTACCATTAACACGGTTGAATTAGAAATTGGAAGCCTTAACGGCTTAATTATCGGAAATTGATTATATATCTGTGATTAGCATAATTTTTAAGTAATATTAAGCATGTTTACGAAATTTTAATTTTGGAATGATTAAACAATTAAATTTTGTCTTATATGTTATTATTTATGAATATATATATCTAAGCCTCTTGAGCCTTGATAAAAAACGTGAAGTATCTTTTGGAGAGAATAAGGGTTTGGAAAGAAGAGAACAAAGACAAGGTTCATCAAGGAAGAGAAGTGGGATTAAGTTAGGAGAATCTTTGAATTTTTCAAGCTTAAGGTATATTAAAATTTATTGTACATGAACCTTCTCCCTTTAATTGTGAAGGAAGGTTTGTTTATAATTTATGTTTGATGATTTAGGGTTATGGAGAAGTGTTCATAATTTATGTTGATTGAAGAGGATACTCATCAATTGGTTGTTTTGACATGAAATTATGCCTCAATCTTTGTTTCTCATGTTAAACTCATGAAAATATATTTATGTAATGTATGATGTTTTAATAAACATGAGGAACTTGACTTAAAAATAGAATTTAGAGGATTTGTAACTTGAATAAGCTCTTACTCATATGTATTTTATGATGCTCAAGTTCTAGTACATGCTATGGTAGAAGTTATACTTCAATCCTTGGTTTTATGCCATGTATCATGTGTTATGATTTATGAACATAAAAGAACTTAAGTGAAAAGATGGAATTTGAAAAACAAATAGGGACTTGATCAAGCTTTGAATCATGTTACTTTGTGATATTTCAATGATAAATTATGTTATAGTGAAGTTGGGTTCAAGTATTGCTTTAATTTCATCTTGGGTTGCATGAAAAATGAAATGGTGAGGCTTGATTTTGAGTTGAAACCGAGCTGCCCCAAAACAGGGCCACGACCGCTCGAGCGGAGGCCACGGCCGCTCGAGCAGAGGAAGAAGAAAAATCTGAAAATGCATACTGTCTACGGCCGCTCGAGCGGAGGGAGATGACCGCACGTGCGGTGCATGGCCGCTCGAGCGGAAGGTCCGGCCGCACGTGCGGCTCGGGCTGGAAAAGTGGTTCACTTAATTTTGCGTGCTTGACTTGCCGGTATTTTGAGAATATTTTTCTGATGATTTAAGAGGGTTGTAACTTCATGCAAAGTGTAATGATTCAGGAAATGATTTAAGAGAGGAAAGAGAACTAATGTGCAAGTTTTACGTGTGTGCAGGACACACTCCGGGAGGAAGTAACACGTCATCTCAACACTGTGAGTAGTAGTACGCTTTACTGCAGATAATGATTGCCCTTAGCATTCTATTGATGATAATTATGCACATGTTCTTAATGTTAATGCATGAATGTTCTTAATGTTAATGCATGAACGTTCTTAATATTAATGCATGATGATAAGAAGGTGAACATTTTGCCTGCTTTCATAAGTTTCAAGCATGTTTCAAGGGTCTCGTGCCATATGTTTCAAGGGCCTCGTGCCACATGTTTCAAGGGCCTCGTGCCATAAGTTTCAAGCATGGTTCAAGGGCCTCGTGCCATATGTTTCAAGGGCCTCGTGCCACATGTTTTAAGGGCCTCGTGCCATCACGTTTCAAGGGCTTATAGCCACATGTTTATGTTGCAGGATTGGGCCTAAGGCCATTATGTACTTAACACAGAATCAGACTCACCACGTGAACTCTGCATCTTATTATGTATTGATGTATTTCATGATTCAAGTTCAACATCATTTATTATGTATTACTATTCACTGAGCCTAGCTCACTCTCTATAATGTCTGTTTCTGTAGGTCATCAATCCGGAGGTCAGTCTTAGCCTTGACGTCGCTTTCTTTTGTCAACCTTTACGTGTCCAGGCACTATCCAAGGCCATCCATTTTGTGAAGTTTTAACATGTTGCCTTGCTATTCAAGTGTCCATCTTAGGTTGATGTACATAACTTTTATGTTTTTTTGTATACGCCCAATCATGGGGCTGGGACTGTAAATGTATGTGTATGTAACCGTTATTCAGGGATTTAGTTTTAAACTTTGTTTGCCTTTGATGATGTATGTGATGTATGAGATCCTGGCATATTAGAAATAGCTCAATGGAGTATATTGTATCTATGTTATGTTCGTATTTTTATGCTTCCGATAAGGCCCCGTAGGTTTGTATACCAGGTTATATGTCCATTTATGAATAGGTCATGCCCAAACTTTTAGAGGCAAGTAAGGGGGTGTGACAAAACATCTATCAATAGAACTCCACCAACAAATGGATATTGCAGGCAACAAGACATTCAAATTAAGTCAAATGAAAGACAAGTATTGTAGGTAAGATTTGGATAAGCACCAGAACCAACTATAAAATTAGGAAAGTGAAAAATTAAATTGCCACCCAACAATAAAGTTGCACAAGCATGTCTGAACATCCTAGATTTGAATCTAGAACCAGAATTACAATATCCTACAACCTCTAATTTCAAACATTATCAGTATGATCTCCACATAAAAATGTTATTACTTAGGACAAATATTATCATACAATAAAAATCTCCAATATGATCTTCAAACATTATCCTACAATAATTAAATTGCATATTAATTGGAATAGATCTCTCTAAAACAAATATTAGGACAAAAGGTCTCCAACATAGATAAAATCAACTTCTCAAGGATGTCCATCTACATGACTATCAGCAGGACAATGTGAGGCTTGCGCGACTTGGACTACAAAGTGTTGAACACTTGTATCTTGAAGCAACTCGTGAAAGGATGTGTGAGTGGGATAGACAAAAAGCATTGACCGAGGCGTGTTATTTCCCTGCAATAGAGCTAAATTTATTAAAATTTTATTACAATGTATAGTACCCTTTTAATGTAAAGTATGTAACCAATGATAACTCATATCATATGTACCATACATAAGAGGAGGACCACATGTATCACCCATGACAACTTGAGCTTGAGGTTGAGATTGACAAATATAGGCACCATGACCATGATCCTAAATACAACCAATATAAACGAAAACAAAAATTTATGAAATAAAAAGAAATATTATTTAACATTTTCTTAAAAGGTTGCACACAAATAAATATTACCTGAATAGAATTACTACCCATGATGAAACGAGATTGAGAGTGACCTTGGGAAGTATAAACAACAGTACCCTATATATAGGTAATACAGACAAATTAAAAACCATCACCTGACTACATTGCAAGGCAAACCAATTAAAGATAAGAAAAATTAAAAGTATTCAGATAGTTCATAATTTCATACAACTAGAGAGAGGACTCAATGAAATGAATTCATAAAACTAACCATAGAAAGACCACATTACTATTGAATATTACCTGAATAGAATTATTTCCCATGCCGAAAAGAGGCTGAGATTAACATTGGGGAGTATAAACAACAACACCCTACATACAATGAAAAACCATAATCCATAGCACAAAATTGCTAGGTGCCATTACAGATAAATGAAAGTGGGTCATTAATAATAATATAAAAAAAAAATCATTGTTTTAGTTCATTAATCTAGTGCATTTTAATCATAAGCAATTTTTCATGTAAGTACCTGACTAGATTGCATTCTCTTCTTCTTTGCAATAGATTTTTCCATCCCACCTTTGATCCTCCTTCTTCCCTTACTAGTTGATTCTCTTTCCTTGAGTCCCTTAGCTTGAATTGGACAATCTATTTCATCACTCTATGGGCATGTGTTACTTGACGAATTTCTCAAATCAGTTACCTCCACTTGACCACAAATGTGGACACTTAATTTGTCTTCAACCATTACGCTCAATTCTTCACCTTTTAAAACTGACAAATGATAAGTTTTTTCACTTTTAGTGGCTCTACTTGCTATTGCTCTAAACATAGTCATTAATGACCGATATCGATCGCTTTGATGTAGTTTCACATCAGCCTTCACTTCATACCCACGTCTATCTTTCACACTTTCAGCCCTTGCTTTTTTAGTCCATCGTTTGAGTATATATTGTGGAGGAAGTTCCGTTGCATTGAATATATCTCTAAGCACCTTCACACAATGTCGACACAATATGTCCTTCACTTCAAACTTCCTGCAACTACAACTAAAAGAACCATCTTTATCCATTGTCACATTCTTATCTTTTTTTCCCATTTACCACTGTTCTTATTGTAAATATGGTACTCTCACCATCATTAATAATGCCTATAATTAATGCTTCAATGGACTGCATGTACTTATTTTTCAATTCCTCAAAATTGTTTTGGTGTAAATCTCTGCCACTTGCTTTAACATCAAAGTTGGAATTTAAACCCTCAATAATTTTTGGGACAAATTATACTCGGCTTCCAATTCTTTATACCTCTTCTTATAGAGCACCCTCTCAAAATGCATGAAGAACTCCATCAAGTTATGGTCACAATTCAGATAATCCTTCAAAAATGCATTGAAGGATTCACTAAGTTGAGTAATACTCTTTCCAACTGCCCAAGAATTCATAATATATGGTCATCCCCATTTCTCCTTCACGCGAAAAGCCTGCTCTAACTAATGATGTCGCATGCATCATACTTATCAAGCATTTGGTCCCATTGTATTCGAAATTCTTCTTTGTCATCAACGTCATGCATAAATTTTGAAAACATAGCCTTGACCCCTACATCATCGAAAATAGAACTTACATGCTTGACATCATTTTGCATCAAATGCCACATACAAAGTCGATGGTTTGTATTGGGCATGACAACTGGAATGGCCTTAGCCATCGCAGTATCTTGATCTATGAAAATAGTTTTAGGAGCTTTGTTTGACATTGCCTCCAGGAAAATTTGAAACAACCATGTAAAAGATTCGGCAGTCTTATCATACATCAACGCTGCACCGAATATAACTATTTCTCGATGATGATTAAATCCAACAAATGATCCAAAGGTCTATGCTCGTTATTTAATTTGTAAGTAGTGTCAAAGGTCACTACATCACCAAATTGATCATAGTCCATAATCATTTGAGAATCGGCCCAAAATATATTACTTATCTGTTGTTCACAATCTAATTGGACTGCATAAAAAAAGAATGGATTTTCCACAGTTTTCTTACGAAAGTAATGCAACACACTAACCACTTCTCCATATTCTAAATCTTTTTGTCTCTTTGATCTTAAGTATTTTTTTTTTTTTTGGTCCAATTTCATGAAGCCAAATGATGCTCTTCCACCAGATTTCCTACCAAATAGCTCATAAGCAAACCTAAAAGGAATTCTAGATTCTGAAGCCAATTCTACTTCAATTGCTTGGGTGGTAGATATTTTTCTTTAGGATGGCAACATATGAATGCAATCTTGAGGCACAAGGTCATGATTATGATGTTCAACAAAATCACAAGCAACATATTTTGTTGAAATTCTTTCTAACTTGATACTAAATCGGGCATCACAACCACATCTTACCTGTTGTCTCGAATTTTTGACAAGTGGATCTTGTTTGTCAATACCCCGACTTCCCTCTTTGTAACATACAAACGTCCGTGAAGTTATCTCTTTCGTATGTTTGTTCTTGTTTGTATAGGTCTTCCTAATACTAAAGCCCCCCTTTCCCCCATAGGTATTGTAAAAGTCATACGCAGCTTGTTCAAAGTCAAATGACATTCCCAATTTCGTCTTCCAACCACAATTGGCCAACCCATCAACAATATTTTTTTTTTCCATTACCTACAATTCAGTATCATACAAATAACAAGTTTTACCTATCCCTGTTCTTACTATTTTTTTATAAAAATAACAAGGTCATTAATAATCAATTTCAACATCATACATATAACAAGGTTTAGCCATGTTAGTTGGAATAATCAATTTCTCTCATATCAACAATACTATATGTGCTTCATCCTTGTTATGCTACGCATTAATATCGCAAATCAATTTCTCTGTTCTTGCTATTTTTTACACATCTCTCTCTCAAGGTTTAACTACGTTTATATTGAATTGTAGGTACTGGGGGTGAATTACAGAAATATGAATCATATATATATATATATATAATGGAAGAAAATCATATATGAATCCCTAGAAAATAATATATACAAATAAATGTGATTCACTATCAAAGAGGCCCTATTTAATTTATATATGAATCCCCAAAAATCTGAATCATATATATATAGAACAACAAATTTAATTTATACTTTCTTCCATTTATCATCAAACCAATTTCAAAAATACCTATTTCATCAGACCCATGTCAAAAATCAACAACAAATGTAACGCCCTCAAAAATATAACGTTAAACCCATTAAGTAAACATGCGTTGATATACAAAAGTTCCACATCCTTTCATTTATGAGAGTTTCATTACGTAAGTATTACATGTTGATAACAAAAGCAAAATGCCCTACGGGCTTACAGCTTTCCAACTTAACACTTGGTTACAACAAAAAGAGTACTAACTCATACACATTATGCCCTTGGCTTGAATTTACATGTAATACATCAAAAGTAATACGACAAAAGTATGTCCGCCTCTAGCCTCCCAAGCTATGTCCTGGGAGGTGGCATGCTTCCTGTACCTGAAAATGATATTCCCATATAGGGTGAGCCACAGCCCAGTAGAAATATACTAAACCAGCCATGAACAATGACTAAAAGATTAGCAATCGATAGATGGCCAACACTGATACAATCATATAAATCACATATTTATGTCATACGACTTATGAGTCCAAGTTACCTTTCATTTTCCCTTTTTCAACGGATAGGCATATAAGCACCACCCACATTCTAAACAGATATGTATAACAACAATATCCTCATTCTCAGATGAGCAACTAAGCAATATCCACATTCTACAACAAATATGTATAACAACAATATCCACAGATGAGCATATAAGCTATATCCACATTCTACAACAGATAAGCATATCACACATCAACAGATAAGCATATTAGCTGTATCCACACTTCACTAGACAAGCATATGAGCTGTATCTACACTTCACTAGACAAGTATATGAGCTGTATCTACGGAGTTCATCCCCCATCTCCTCCCTATTCGGTTTAGAGGTACATCCCCCATCTTCCCCTAAACCGCGGAGTACATCCCCCATCTCCTCCTCTACACAATGCATATAAGCACAAATGTTCTATACACAAGTAAACGCATGTAAACACAGAATCACATACGCAATCAATTAATACATAAAGTTAATGTATTTTATCAACCGTCATACTCTATGACACATCCGATTGATTAGTTTTAGTTTGCCTAATCATCATGCATTGTCTACAACAATCAACACTACCCTCCACCGGTAGCCCAAAGCAATTATTTCTAAGCAGAAAATAAATGTACAAATGGATAATATATCAACATTTTCAATTCAATTCCTCGTTTTCTTCAATTAATTATATGCATTAATTAATTTAAACCAATTAGGGCAAATTACCACAATACACAAAACAACCCTAAGGTTCCATTTCCATCAATGTACCAACATCAATCTCATTTCTCTATGCCTAACATGCATATAGGTTTATATATTTAAAACCCCGACTTTTGTAAAATTACACAAAAGCCCAAACTTTCACCAAATTACCAAACCAACCCCAACATCTCAAAATACTAAAATTTAAAGACAAAATCCATAGAGAGGAGTAGGATATCCCTACCTCGAAGTTTGAGCCAAAAAGAAGATGAAGACTCGAAGATCAACGTGCTCCAAACCCACACTTTTTCAGATTAAATCGAAGCCCTCAACGCCCTCTATCTTTTTAACAAAGGCCCTAGGCTAGATTCACACTCTAGGGAGATCAATTCTTAGAGAGAATATAAGTGTAGAGAGAGAGAGTCTCGGATCTAGGGTTTGAATGAAAAAGGGAGTGAAAAAGTGATGTTCAAAAACGCTACTGTCCGCTGATATAAAACACGCTCGCTCGAGCGAAGCCTTTGTCGCTCGAGCGACCAGACACAGAAAACTCTCGCTCGAGCCAAGAAGTCCTCGCTCGAGCCAAAAACTCAAAAGTGCGCTCGAGCGAAAGAATGCTCGCTCGAGCCAACAACTCAAACCTCAGGTCTGCAACCAGAAGCACGCTCGAGCGACAGACCACTCGCTCGAGCGGAGAACAAACCAGACCGATCGAGCCAAGAAAAGCTCGCTCGAGCCAAGAAATACAACTCTCAGGTCCAGAACCAGACGCCATCGCTCGCTCGAGCGAAGCCACTCTGGCTCGACCCACCAGACACGAACTCAACTCTCACTCGAGCGACCAACTCCTCGCTCGAGCGAAGGTCCAAATATCTGGGCAGCAGCACTAGGCTCCCAAACACAACCAACGTGAAACAAACCTGCCCAACACATCCTATAACTCAAATACGAAGTAAAAAAAGATACAACCAAGATAATAAACAACTACCAACATCCACGGACACATGTCCGGATCACTGAACAACAAGGGTAAACCCGGGATCGCTATAACCTCCCCTCCTTAAAGAATTTCGTCCTCGAAATTAAGGATACGCCAAGACACAAGGCCAATTAATCACAGAGCATTCAACAACCGAGTCCCCACAGAAAGAAATTACTTTCACAACAAACCTCCGACTTACTCTTAGCAAGGAAGATACTAACCAAGGAAACACATTCTAAACGACCACTCCTTAGGTACGCAAACCTCAACAAACCAAACTTCCCCCGAAACAATTCACCAACAACCGACTAGCACTCCAAGCTAAGTCACAACTCAACAACACGACCAAAGCAAATCTTTAGAGTAGATAATAAGAAAACATTTTCTTGTTCAAGAGGCATTTCCCAAAGATGTTCTAATTTTCAACGTTGATGTTCCGGAATAAATCTTGCATGTTCCATACGAAAACTCAAAAGCTTTGTAAACATTTTTTTTTTAAACTTTGAATTAAATCGACTTTTCAACAATACATCCAGACAGTCCAAACACTAGGAAAAGTTTGCTTTCTATTTCTTTCCAAAGTGACACTATCAACAACCATCACTCACATGGTGATGCCACAACCAACATGGGACACAACATTTCTATAATGATAGTTAATAGAAACAACAACAGTACTATCAACACATAAGGTATAAATACGGCTCAGGACCTGGCCACCAACCAAATGAGATCACATCTCATCCCCACAATATCCCCCTTTGACACACAAATGATACACATCTTAGTGCTGTATCAATATCAAACCAAACATCATACATACATAATGTATAAGAGCCAATCATTCACAATGATCAATTAATACATATGTTAGATGTATTATTCCAACCGTCAGATTTTACGCCAAAACATGTTCGATTAGTTTCAGTTTTCCCTAATCAACATACAAAATTTACAACCAACGAGACTAAACTCAAGGTGACCAATGCCAACCCGAAACCCGTTACCGACAAGCTGACTAACCAACTCAATAGACTCTACACTCAGTAATCCACACACTGACGTGCCACTCTAGCCACTGACCCCAACCACGGAGTTCTCTACACAAACCACAAATTGTGGAGCCGCTCCGGATCTCCTAAAACTGAACCACATCAACACTACGTCTAAGGGAATCACCATTCCCCGCCATGGCTATCTAGCAAGCCTGCTCACTTCCTTGACCAAAGACCGACATGGTCAACCTCAATCACAACAACCCGAACACGAAGGACCACCTTGACCAACGCTATATACTCACTACTTTAGAACATAAACTGCCCTTCCTTCAAAGAATGCTACTAGCATCCACTCACAACCTAAACCCAATAATTGATAACCAATCACAACTCGAACGCTACCCCTATACAACCAATGGGGTTACCACGGACTCACTAACTAGCAAGACCCAAAACACGAACCGACATACAGGTACCATTTCTACTAACTCGAGATACAAATCTCACATTCCCTCGAACATTCTCACATAGTCTTGCAAACACCGCGCAATTCTCGCAACCATCACATCTAACCATCACATCAAATCTTCACATCTTGCCTGCCACTCATCCCGAGAGTACCCTCCAGAGGCCCAGCCTCCGTGCTAAACCACTAGTCAAAACTACCGCTAGGCAACCATCATGAACCAAACCCCGACACCACTACAGGTCGCAGACAAGGCTTTCAAGGATTCACTCTTCTAACTATCCAGCAGAGTAAAGGTTCTCACTCTCCTTGCCATTAACCCACATCTCCATCCGCAAACACCATACCATTGTGACTCCATCCACGGATCACACCCCAACTACGGACTGTACACCCAATCAACCCTTACGATGGCATCTCCCGACCTAACCAGTGTCAAGGTACAAACCTATCACATTCAATCAAAATAAAGGAGCCCCAAAACTTAGGAAATACCCATATACTACTGCCCGAGATATAGCACCAACTGCTTACAATACAATCCTCCCCGACACAACCATCACGACCTTATATATGGACTGACATCCCCTCCCTTAAAACGGCCAATCAGTACACCTGTAATCTCGGCAACGCTACTTACCACAAAGGTAGAAGTCCAACCTTCACAAAATTATACGCTATGCCCCCGTAGGACACCATATCAAATACGTGCTACATCTAGTACTAATCGCACACTTCACATCCTCCCCAATATTGCGTTGGCTAGGACACGCACCCCTCGGTGGTTCTTTCAAATTTGAAAACATGGCTCCTCAGCCCTCATCTTTCCCAATCAAGTCACACGCCTAATACCAAAAAAAAAAAAATTTTTGTGGTTTTACAGCAACTTTATACATTAACAAAACTTCAGAGCTACAACATGCTCCAATTCACCCATTCCAGGGAAATTAACAAACCAAGCACATATGTATACATATAGACAAACAAGAAGTTTAGATGTTTCAACATTCCCAAAACACATTGGTTACACAACGGAACCCAATGATCACAAACGATAATTCACCGATTACAAAACGGATTAGCCAAAACGAAACCAACCCCTCGGTATTACCACCACTGCCGTCCCTCGCTGGACCGCCAAAATTGATCATCTCCAAACACAAAACAACCTACGAGTTTACTAACCACGGACAAGAACTACCGACGTGCCCCCTCTGTCCACACCTGGAACAACTACGAACTTCCCCAACTGGGGCTTGGGAACTCGACTCTACTGCGGCCCTCGCAATCTGGCCTGCTAGTCCCCCAAAACGATACTGTTCCTGCTCAGTCGAATGAAACCGAGTCTGGCTAGGTTACAAAACCCCTAAAGAATTCCCCGGCTGAGTACAGAAACGCCGAATATGACCCGGCTGATTACACATCCAACAAGTAGGCGGTGCCTGAGCACGAGACTGGCTCAGAATCTGGGCTGATGAGGACCCCAACAGCTGCCTCCCCACTGAGCATTTGATCGACCCAAAACCCGGTTGGTCAGATGATCCTAGTGGTACGACTACTGGTTGAACTGCTAACCCTGCCCTCTTCCTCTGTGGGCAACCCGAAACCTTGTGGCCCAGAAGACCACATTTGAAACAAACGACATCCTTCTGTTTACGTTCTCCCGAACCCAAATCCGACACTGGAAGGGTGGTTCTAGCCCGACCTCCCTGTTGCGAGTTTAAACCCCTCTGCCTCTTAAAAGGTCTACCAACACCCTGAGTCACGGGAGTTGCCGAGATGGCTCCCTCCCCACTCTGCCCCATTGTTAGCACCGCAACCTCTACATGGGCAGCTGCCTCAACAAGCACATTATATCTTTTATGCCAAGACCCCGCTATCCTCACACGGATGTCGTCACGCAGCTTACTCTCAAACTCGAAACAACGCAAGTCCTCCGTCTCCACCAATTCTGGAGCAAACCTCGACAGATTAGCAAACCACCTTTCGAACCGCACCAAAGGTGTAGTACCTTGGCGTAACTCCACAAACTGTTTCCGCAACTCTTCCCGAGCAGAAGGAGGGAAATCACAACTTCCTCGCCTTGGCATCCTAGTAAAAGTAACAGAGACACGTTAGCACACTCATACATGTGCCGAAGCTAAACACTCACGTCCTAATACATGGACAACTGTAATTCACTCCACGTAAGCACACAAACACATAAGCACTTACGAATTTCATTTCCGGATAATGATAGTCCCGAGGCGTTACTAGAGTTCCGGTTAGAAACAGCATTGATCAAGTGCTTTTCCAACAAGACTCACAGAAACCCAAGGATCCAATCAACATCCTAGAAACTAAATCCCATACCCACATAGTCACATAAGCATGTTATCAATTTAGCACGTAGCATATAACACTACATCTAAGTCTCTATCAAGCGAGACAAACCCATTGTGATACTAATCACTTCCCACGTACCCAAAGTATTCGAAACCGGTACGCTCTGATACCAAGTTGTAACGCCCTCAAAAATATAACGTTAAACCCATTAAGTAAACATGCGTTGATATACAAAAGTTCCACATCCTTTCATTTATGAGAGTTTCATTACGTAAGTATTACATGTTGATAACAAAAGCAAAATGCCCTACGGGCTTACAGCTTTCCAAGTTAACACTTGGTTACAACAAAAAGAGTACTAACTCATACACATTATGCCCTTGGCTTGAATTTACATGTAATACATCAAAAGTAATACGACAAAAGTATGTCCGCCTCTAGCCTCCCAAGCTATGTCCTGGGAGGTGGCATGCTTCCTGTACCTGAAAATGATATTCCCATATAGGGTGAGCCACAGCCCAGTAGAAATATACTAAACCAGCCATGAACAATGACTAAAAGATTAGCAATCGATAGATGGCCAACACTGATACAATCATATAAATCACATATTTATGTCATACGACTTATGAGTCCAAGTTACCTTTCATTTTCCCTTTTTCAACGGATAGGCATATAAGCACCACCCACATTCTAAACAGATATGTATAACAACAATATCCACAGATAAGCATATAAGCTATATCCACATTCTACAACAGATAAGCAAATCACACATCAACAGATAAGCATATTAGCTGTATCCACACTTCACTAGACAAGCATATGAGCTGTATCTACGGAGTTCATCCCCCATCTCCTCCTAATCCTATCCGGTTTAGAGGTACATCCCCCATCTTCCCCTAAACCGCGGAGTACATCCCCCATCTCCTCCTCTACACAATGCATATAAGCACAAATGTTCTATACACAAGTAAACGCATGTAAACACAGAATCACATACGCAATCAATTAATACATAAAGTTAATGTATTTTATCAACCGTCATACTCTATGACACATCCGATTGATTAGTTTTAGTTTGCCTAATCATCATGCATTGTCTACAACAATCAACACTACCCTCCACCGGTAGCCCAAAGCAATTATTTCTAAGCAGGAAATAAATGCACAAATGGATAATATATCAACATTTTCAATTCAATTCCTCGTTTTCTTCAATTAATTATATGCATTAATTAATTTAAACCAATTAGGGCAAATTACCACAATACACAAAACAACCCTAAGGTTCCATTTCCATCAATGTACCAACATCAATCTCATTTCTCTATGCCTAACATGCATATAGGTTTATATATTTAAAACCCCAACTTTTGTAAAATTACACAAAAGCCCAAACTTTCACCAAATTACCAAACCAACCCCAACATCTCAAAATACTAAAATTTAAAGACAAAATCCATAGAGAGGAGTAGGATATCCCTACCTCGAAGTTTGAGCCAAAAAGGAGATGAAGACTCGAAGATCAACGTGCTCCAAACCCACACTTTTTCAGATTAAATCGAAGCCCTCAGCGCCCTCTATCTTTTTAACAAAGGCCCTAGGCTAGATTCACACTCTAGGGAGATCAATTCTTAGAGAGAATATAAGTGTAGAGAGAGAGAGTCTCGGATCTAGGGTTTGAATGAAAAAGGGAGTGAAAAAGTGATGTTCAAAAATGCTACTATCCGCTGATATAAAACACGCTCGCTCGAGCGAAGCCTTTGTCGCTCGAGCGACCAGACATAGAAAACTCTCGCTCGAGCCAAGAAGTCCTCGCTCGAGCCAAAAACTCAAAAGTGCGCTCGAGCGAAAGAATGCTCGCTCGAGCCAACAACTCAAACCCTCAGGTCTGTAACCAGAAGCACGCTCGAGCGACAGACCACTCGCTCGAGCGAAGAACAAACCAGACCGCTCGAGCCAAGAAAAGCTCGCTCGAGCCAAGAAATACAACTCTCAGGTCCAGAACCAGACGCCATCGCTCGCTCGAGCGAAGCCACTCTGGCTCGACCCACCAGACACGAACTCAACTCTCGCTCGAGCGACCAACTCCTCGCTCGAGCGAAGGTCCAAATATCTGGGCAGCAGCACTAGGCTACCAAACACAACCAACCTGAAACAAACCTGCCCAACACATCCTATAACTCAAATACGAAGTAAAGAAAGATACAACCAAGATAATAAACAACTACCAACATCCACGGACACATGTCCGGATCACTGAACAACAAGGGTAAACTCGGGATCGCTATAACAAATGTATCATCAAACCCATTTCAAAAATACCCATTTCATCAAACCCATTTCAAAAATCAATAACAAATCTAACCCAAGAATCATATATATATATATATATATAACAGCAAGAAATGACAATGATGATGAAATAGACCTCGTCACCACCGTAATCTCGCCTTCTCGCCATCGCTTCGTCGCTGGACTCACCGTCACCCGCCATCCTTTGCGTTGCTCATTCGCCATCGCGTCGCTCTGCCATCTTTGCCATCTCTTTCGTCTCTCAGTTCGTTTCTCTCTCCATTCAGGTTCGTCTCTCCGTCTCTCTCTCAGTTCCTCACTCTGAATTTCAGTCGCCTCTCACGTCTCTGCCTCTCTCTCTCTGTGCTAAGGTTCACTGATGCAAAGCACAGAAGATGATATAGAGAAGAGAAAAGAGGGGGAAATGAACATTTTGAATTAAAAAAAAAAAACCACTAAACAAAACGACATCGTTTTGGAGACCACCGCAGGAACCCATGGCAGATGATCTGGACTCTTGAGATTGGAGGTGTGGTTGAGAAAGAGAAAAAGTCATAAGGCTACTAAATTGGGGAGAGAAAAAAAAAAGAAAAAAGAAAGGCTATTTATCGCTACATTTCATATACAAAGTTCAAAATTCATATAAGCTTAAAATAAAATAATTGCATCAATTAGTTTTACATAATTTTAATTGTTACTAAAAATTCTTTTTTTAAAAAAAATATAAAGACGCTGCTTCGTCCCACCATCGTCGGACTTCCGTCATATGGTCATCAGAGACTCTGCGAAATGTTCAATATTATTAGGAAGTCGTCGGAGTATCTTCGGAAATTTGCCCAAGTGTTTTGAATGTCATTGAAAGTTACCGAAATGTCCAAAACATTTGTTGAATGTCAAGAACATCATCAAAAACTCATCATAATGTCCAAAATATTATCGAGAAAAAAAGAAGAATAAATAGAGAAATTAGAATGAAAAAACATAACAAAATATACTAAATATTGATAAACTAAAAGGGAAAAAAACGTAACAACAACAATAAGAAACAAACATATGTTATTTTTCAATTTTTGTAGGGTTTAAACAAATAATCTCCAATATTAACAAAACTGAAAAGCAAGTTTTAAAATGGTAAAATTGTTACAATTTCAAAGCATGATTATGTTAAGTATGTATTCTTATTAATCAAACTGAAAAGTATGTTATGAAATTGCAAAATCTTACAATAAAATAAAGTTATGAAACTATAAAATTTTACAGTAAAACGTGTTATGAAACTGCAAAATTTTACAATTTTAAAGCAAAATTCATTTTAGCACCCAAAAAAAAAAATGAAAAATTTTACAATTTTCACCACCTGTAACTAAAACTCGAAAACAACTTGTTTATAACTTAAAAAATTTCTATATTAAAATAGGAAAAGAGTGGTGTGTAGTAGAGAAAAAAAATAGAAAAATCAAGAGATCGAATGAGAGAGACAAATGTAGAGAGAGGATTGTACTCCGATAATTTTTTTGGTTTAGATCTAGCTGGAACTGATGTAGATCTACATTAGATTTGAGTAGATCTACTCATCTTCTTCGCTAGAAACTAATCTCTTACACCGTCGGTGAGAGCGAAGTAAAGAGTCGGTGATTGATGGTTGTCAGTGAACTCCAATCGATGATAGTCGCCAGTCGTCGATAACTGTATATGTCACGACCCAAACCCGCCCCTATAGGTTTAGCATCGTAACCGACCAGTAATCCATAGATTATTGAAGGCCTCTTAAACAGAAATCAAATTATTAGGGGCTAGCGGAAGCAAATAACAAATATACAATGTCCATTGAGCTGTGCAGACATATATGAGACAGAACAATTTTCAACTTTATATGCATATATCATACATCACCCTTGCGTTATCACATTGATACAAATAAGATAGAAAGAAACTTAGCCCTAATTACAGAATAAACAAAAACTTAAATTTTAATCATATAGCCATGACCACTTGACATATCCGGAACTTCAACAGGAGGCACATAAGTTGGTTGACAAGACAGAGTCTAGGCAGAAGCTCTAGGCCTAGTCACACGCCTAATCACTTACATACATAAATAACACCGTAAGCTGAAGCCTAGTGAATAACAATAGAGTAAAGGTTTTATGAATGATGTCTATAACAGATTCGGAAATCAGAGTTCAGTTCAAAAACAGATTCATATTCATATCAAATTCTCATAGATAATCATACGTGGTACATCCATGGTACATCAATAGCAATAACAGATGACTCATGATTACATGAGACGGTACAGATGACCCATAAATGGACCAAATGACCCATAAAGGGACGTATACAGAGCAGATAAACAGTTATGCATAACCAATCCTGGTACTAAGTCATATAACAGATATCACTTGATGCTAAGGATGCCACGAATACATTTCAGAAAGTTGGACAATCATTCATTTAATCATACCATAGCATTTTAGAAAATAGATCATATTATATCATTCAGAAAATATTTAAAGTTGAACATAGCTTTACAGAGTTATTACTCATAGATAGCTCCAGAAGCAGATCAGACAAATTAGACCGATCAGATAGATCAAGAAGACGTTAACACGTGACCTACACAAACGCATAACATATATACATTGAAACACAACACCACTTCATTAATCAAACTTGACTTCTCTTGTCTTTTTCTGTTTAAGTAATCCGAAGTTCTACTACGCTTAATCTTTCTTATTCAAATGAACCGGGTTCTCATTTCACATGTTCTTTCATTATTCTTTCATTACTAAGTCCTTTTTTTTTTTTTTTTCCCAAATAATTCAATTTCTTACTTGGCTTTTTAATAATTATTATTAAATCAATGACTTATTCCTTAACCAACTTATTTATGTTGATTGTTAGGTTTTTAATCTTTATTGAGTCATAATTCTTGCCTAAGAATGCTTGGAAAGAGATGAGATTGAAAATATGAAATAAATACAACTTTTTCCAAATTATGCTGATAAGAGCTGTTCACTTGAGTGACCTTCTGGTCGCTCGAGCGGTTTGTAAAAGACTGCAAAAGTACTAGAAGGCTTCAATGTGCGCTCAAGCAGTAATTATACTGTTTGAGCGGTCTGTTAAATTCCAGAATTCTGAATTTCTCAAAAATGACTTCCAAATGCATTTTTCAATCTTTAAATCCATACATATCTTGATCAAAAGTGAAAACACTTTACAAAACACGAAACAATTATTTATTTATAAATCATTTGCCCAAAATCTCATCAAGTTGTCAAAACTTGAATCAAACTCCAAACATGAAAATATTTTCAAACTTCTTTTTCTTTTTAAAAAATAAGTAGGACATTAACCATGAAACTCATGAATTTTCTAAAATAAAATTCAATATAAAAGCTTTCATACATCAACACTTTAAAATCCAAACTCAAAATCATGAAACATAATTACTAATTTATTTATTTAAATCTTACTTAATTTTAAAATCAAAACTCATGAACTCATGGTTTCTAAAATTTTTCTTTAAAATCAAATGCACAATAAAATTACATGTAATTTATGAAGCTTAATTTAACTATGACTTTCAAAATCAAACCCAAAATAATTAATTTCTAAATTAACATTCATAAACTTGAGCTTCGCACCAATTTTTCATTTTCTTGTCAATTTCTTTCTAATCACATAAAATAGATTTCAAACTCTGTTCCATTTTCCCTCAAAACATGAAATTAAAGTTGTAAACTCCTTGGAAAATCATTTGCATGTATGAAATTGACATCAAAATTACCTAATTTTATATTTTTATTAATTTTCTTCATATCAAACCCAAATTCAAACTCGTAAGTCTTTTAAACATGAATTAAAGTCTAAAACTTTGAAATTCCAAGATGCATGTAAGGATGAGTTTCAAATTTATGAAGAATAACAAAAATCAACCTTAAACTAATTAATTTCCAAACTTATTTCCTTAATCTTAAAATTAACTCAATTTTTATTCATTTTCTTGCTAATTCCTCTAAATTTATATGCAATTGAACCCAATTTCATTTTGATTCTAGATGTTAGGGGAATTATTTACAAGATTACGGTATAAATTATTACCTATTATTCTTCAAAGATAAATTCTTGAGCCTCTCTTTATTACTCTATACTTTTCTTCTTTGTTCCTAACTTCTTCCATGAATTCTTCCTTAACTCTAGCAATAATATATTTTCTAGCACCAGCACAAAACAGTGGCTCTCTCTCTCTCTCTCTCTCGGCTCCTTCTCCCTCTCCTCTTTTTCAGCCTCTCTCGATTTCCTTTTTTTTTTTGGCAAATTACATATACCTCCCTCGAAGTTTAGCTAAATTACAGATACCCCCTGAGATTTCGAAAATTACATCTCGCCCCTGAGGTTTATATTTTCGTAACAATTTGTCCCCTGAGGTTTATATTTCATAACAAATTGCCCCCTAATTTGTTATGCAAATATAACATTCAGGTATCAATAATTTCTCAAACCTCAGAGGGTATCTATAATTTAACCAAACCTCAAGGGGTATATGTAATTTGCCCCTTTTTTTTTTTTTTTTTTTCTACTCAAGATGAGTATAATGACTTGAGCCCAGGTTATACACTCACACACACACCTCCCTTTTTGCCATCAACGTGATACGTATACACACACTTATCAACACACACCTACAGAATTGCTCAATACGCCCACACCCACACCCACACGCACACCCACTCTCAATTCTACATTCTTCCATAATTCAATTTATGGTCTTAAATAAATCTTAATTAACACATAATTAAATTAATCATAACTAATCATAAATCCCACATAATTTAATTTGACTTCCATTAGAGCCCAATTGATTATATTTGAATTTACTATTTGGAATTAGATTTTTAATCAAACGCCCAAAAAGCTCTAAATATCAAATTAAACTTATTACATTCATTAATTTTGTTTTTCCAAATCTTCAAGACTTTTAATTTTAGATCAACTCCGAATCTTTGTCAATAAAGTACATACTTAATTGAACACCTCGTTAATAAATTTAATTTATAATAATCTTAATTCACAATTCTCACAACTTAATCAACTCCAACTCGGACCCACTTAATAAAATCTCAATTTTACTAAACTGAATCAAATATTTAATTAAACTCTTATATGATCCGATACTCGAAATTAAAATAATTCAATTCACCGATTATAATCTATTGAGCCAGTTAGACTTTCAATTTCTAATTCAAAGTAGAATCATATATGAATTAGTCTCCATAATTTTCATAAACCCCAGATTAAATTGGAATAATGGACAATTAAGATTCAAATCTCCTTAATTAATTAAATGCTAATTATTATACATGGTGGGGTCGTCATAGTATATCAAAAAGAGAAAAAGAATAAGAAAGGCATGGTCATCAATCATCAAATATCATAAAGAGAAGAAGAAGGTGCAAGACCTTTGGGTCTACTCAAAAGGTTTTGGGATTAAATAGAGTATAACTCTTTCAAAGAAGGCTTGCGAGTAATTTGCCAAAAAAGAATTTAGAACAAAGTGAAGAGGTGTTGTTTCTCAAAGTTCTAGGCGATTTCCTCAAAAAGAAAAAGTTCCAGGTGAGGAAGATGAGATGTGGAGTTAATATTTTTAGAAGAAAAATGTTATGAATCCCACCTTAACTATCTCGAATTTATCTCCGAAAGAGATTGTGTGATTGAGATTAAATTTGTGTGATGTAGAATCCACGTATAGAATAAATTTAAACCATAAGATGATGATTCTAAGGGTCTGTTTGGTAACGTTTACGTTTTCAGTTTATATTTACCAAAATTTTATAAATTGATTTTTATTTATTTTTAGAAAAACATAAACTACAAACGCGTTTGGTAATTGACAAAATGTTTAAAAAAATTTAAAAATATAAAAGAGTGAGAAATGGCAAGTGGTGGCAAGTGGCGGCGGAAGACGGTGGTGGAAAGTGGTGACGGTAGTGGTGGTGGTGGATGGCGGATGGTGGTGGTGGGTGAGTGGCTGACGATGGCGGGTGGTGGGTGGGTGGTGGTGGTAGGTGGGTGGCGGATGGCGGGTGGTGGTGGGTAATGGCAGGTAGGTGGCGGGTGGTGATAGTGGGTGGGTGGGTGAGTGACGGTGGCGGGTGGTGGGTGGTAGCGAGTGGGTAGTGGTGGTGGTGGTTGTGGTGGTAGGTGGGTGGCAGATGGCGGGTGGTGGCGGGTAGGTGGCAAATGGTGGTGGTGGTGGTGGGTGGGTGAATGACGGTGGCGGGTGGTGGGTGGTGGTGGCGACGGGTTGGTGGTGGTGGTAGCGGGTGAGTGGTAGGTGGCTGGTGGCTAGTGGTGGCGGGTGGTGGCAGGTGGGTGGTGAGTGCTGGTGGCAGGTAGGGGGCGGGCGGTAGATGGTAATGGCTGGTGGTGGATGGTGGCGGGTGGATGGCAGATGGGTGGTGGGTGGTGGTGGTGGTGGTGGTGGTGGTGGTGGTGGCGAGGGATGGGTGGTGGTGGCGGGTGGTGGGTGGTGGTGGCAAGTGAGTGGTGAGTGGTGGTGGCAGGTGGTGGTGGTGGTCGGGGGGTGGCGGTGGCGGAAGACGGTGGTGGAAAATGGTGGCAGGTGGTGGCTAGTGTTGGGTGGTAAAAAAAAAAAAACTGAAAACTCAAAACGGAAACACATTTTTTGTGTTTTCATTTTTTGGTCAAATTTATAAACTGAGATCACTGATTTATAAATCAAAAATTTACCAAACAAGTTTTTATTTGAGTTTTTAAATTTTTGTAAATATAAATAGAAAACTGAAAACGTTAGTGTTACCAAATGGCACCTAAGTAATTTCTAGATAATTAAGTTTAAATTTGTAATATTACCATTTTTAGAATAAGAAAAGGAAAAATCAAGGTTAAAATTAAATATATATATATATATATATATATTATGTTAACCATTTTAGGTTGATAACACTGAAGGTTTTTGTTATTTTAAAATTTCAAGATAAGTTTTAACAATTTTATTAAATTTTTAGGTGGGTCACTGTAAATTATCCTAAATAAAATCATTTATTTGTTTTATTTATTTATTATTATTTTATAATGTAGTTGCACTCATTTCTCTTCAACTTTCTTATTCCCTTTTCTATTGGTATAAAGCCAGACCCTTGAACACGCGAAAAATGTGTTAAGTAATATTTGTCATTGTTACAATTTGATAGGAGTACAAAAGAGTTTTAAAACGGTTTATTAGTATATTATTAAAATTTAAGAAGACTCTTTATTTTACTTTTATCAGGATTTACAAATAATATTTTTATTTAGCATTTTTTAATTAAGTGGTGTAACGTAATATTAAGGGGTTGTTTGGAAAGTTAAATTAATATACTTTTTAACTTTTTTATGAAAAAATACAAAATGCGAATTGAGATTGAAGTGATATGTATAGAAGTAATGTGATTCAAATAAGATAATTGCAATTCAAATAAGATAATGTATTAAAATAACATGTACTATTTTAACACGTGCCAAACAAATTCTAAGTGATATTATAGTTAAATATAATTTATCCAATATTTAAAGCCAAATTTGAAAACTTGGTTAAAAGTCAAAAATTGACTTTTAACATATTTTAGGTCACATCACCTCTTTATTTTTTAATACATTTTAAAAAAAAATTCAAAAAAATTAACTTTTAACCAACCCCTTAAAACAATCCTAAACTGCATATCCGTTCACCTTCCCAAATTGTGCCAACTTATTTGGGACTCATATAAGTTAATGGATTAAGTATTTTTATTAAGTATTTTTGGGGATATTATAAAAGAAAAGAAAATTTATTAGGAAATCTTCTTTCTTATTTTAATTAGTCCATGATATATTATTGTATTTTAATAAATCCTATTATTTAAATATTTGATCTATCAAATCTTAATTCTCATATTTAAGGTATTTTATGAATAATTTTATCTTTACAAATATTTTTTTAAACTCTTAGTAATTTGGTGATATAAAAATTCATATTAGATAGTGTTGACCTTTTGGCTTTTGAAGGTTATTTTTGTAATTGCGAGCGTGCCAGTAAGGATCAATAAGTCCTTACAGAATTTTAATTGCCAACCAATTATTAGACGATTGTGTTGTAGTTCTTTCAGCCTCAATGAAGATGACTTTTACTGGTAGCTTGATTTTGGAGAATTTAAGCACAAGAACAGTTAAATAAAGAACAATTGAAGTATTTCATTAGTATGAAAAACTTACAATGATCCAAAATCAGCCTCGTAGAGGTTTACAGCGACAATCTACTTGAAACTATTCCTATGAATGAAGTGCAGTGTAGGAATTTAAAGTACAGGAATGTAAGAACAGAAAATGTAAAGACTGGAAATGTGAAACTGGAAAGAAAAATATGTAAAGTAAGACTGGTTTGTTGGATTTGAGTCTGGGGGATTTTTCTAGGGTCTTCCCTGCTATTTATACTCCTCAAAGATGACCATCGAACTGCACTTCAAACCGTCGAACTGCTCCTCTGTGATCGCTGATCATGCTGCCTTATAAGTAGTTCCACTACGCCATCACTTGCAGTTAGGCTTCCCTCCTATATTTGAATTTGAATGTGAGTAACTGTTGAAGCCACGTCACCTTGTATCTCTTTGCTGACCCAATGCTGCTCGGACCACGCAATAAACAATATCAACTGCCACGTGTACGATCATGATCTAAGACTTAAACATTCTTCCACTACAACCCTTATTTTGCCACGTGTTGAATTGTAATTGGCTTTTACAAAATATGTAACCAACATTACCCCCCGCACTAATGTACCCAATATTTGGTGATATTAGCGGATCAACGCCTTTCTCCAGCATTTTTTAGAACGTGCATAGGGTTTACATTCCCCTAGGAATGCAACTGTCATTCATCATCTGCATTAAAACTCTCCTTCAATCTTTTGAACACCCCCACCACCTTAGTATTCGAACAGACTGATACATTTTCTATGGCCGAATCAATTTTCCCCTCCATTGATCGAGCACACGAAGAGTCATATGATGATGCTGCCCTTCCTCGAAAGAACTTCCACGCATTAATTAGCCATCTTTACCCACCTTTCTATATTCAGGTCATGGAAGCCTTTGCAAATTACGAACCTTTGGATTACGAACACATTGCCCTTAATCCTTCGATTCAGAAAGTTGCAGATATAGATACAAGAAGTTCTTCCTTTGACTCACCCTTGTACTTCGAACAAACTGCTCTCAAACCTTTGATTCGGAAAGTTGCAAATATGGACTTGGGAAACTCTTCTTCACAAACCTCGGCATGGGATAAAGCTGTAACTTCTTCCTCTTCTGGGGTTTCTGACTGGACAAGCTGGTCAACACCTGAGACTTGTGATTTGAGGGAACGAATCAACCATCATTTTGTTGAGTTCACTGACCCTTTAGAGTTTCCTTCCTACGCTCGAAGTTCAGTGGTCTACCCCTACGTGCCCATTGACCATCGACGTAGTTTGGAGGAGAATCTGCTTGTAGCATGGTACACATCCTCCATGCCTACAAAGATAGTGCACGCTGCCCGGCGCCTAGAAGAAGCACAAGGGTACAATCCATCATTCTTAGCCTAGAAGGCGAAGATTTGTTCTTCTGACTGGCTCGATTATATTAATGCCTTTGTTCCTTCTGCTCCCGTGCCATCTCCCATAATAGAAGCATCCACACCTTCTTCTCCATCTCCTGAAATTGAAGCATCCACACCTTCTTCTCCATCTCCTGAAATAGAAGCATCCACACCTTCTCCTCCGCCAACTATTTGCTGGACAGAGAGACTGAGGCTTGCCCTTTCCATGGATAAAGTCTTTCCACCTTACAAACCTCCACCTTCCCCTACTCCAGCTGAGTGGAAGCAAGCTCAACTTCTGCTTGCAGCTTTCTCTCACTTGCCCTTTAATGTTCTTGAGGACAAAGTCCCCTCAAGAACCTTCGATGGGCTTGTGATATTCTGACTAGGGGCCATGTCCTTAATTCCCTAGCCCAAGCAGAACTTCATATGTTCTTGGACCAACTTTCATTGCTCCTCTACTGGCATCAAAATTCTATGGCCACTACACAATCTTTAGACCAACTTTCGTCTCTTCGAGTTCATGCCCAGTACGAAGCAGAGAACTTCATCGAAGAATTCGATGATTTCAAGAATAAAGATTCTGCATATTGGGATGACTTGGTCATAGACGAATTGGAACAAGGATTGAGAGAGGCAGCTTTCGAAATAAAGGCTGAAGAGCTCTACTACAAAGTGAGAGCACATCAACTCATGCAGCCAATGTTAGAAGAAATAGAAGATATAATAAAGAAAGAACAAAAATTCATTGATCATTGTTGGACTAAATTTCATGATCTTGTTATTTATTCCATTCCTTATTTTTATGAGCTTGAGTTTATACCCAGATAGGGTCATTCGATGTAATTGCCTTGGCTTTAATATAAACAAAAATCTTCTGTATTTGGCATTGTTTGACCCTGTTTCCTTTTGTCTTTAAAAGCCAATTCAGAGCTTCGAACTGGACAATCTTATTCGTCGAATATGGACGCAATTGTTAAAAATGAAACACTAAGAATCAACATGAACCTTTCCAATTTATGGAATACGGTTGACATTTTTTGCTGATTTTCATCTAGAAACAGTGCTTCGAATTCAACAGTCTTATCCTTAAAATATGGACTCAATTATTTAAAAATGAAACACTAAGAATCAACATGAACTTTTCCAATTTATGGAATACAATTGATATTTTTTGTTGATTTTCATCTAGAAATAGTGCTTCAAATTCAACAGTCTTATCCTTGAAGCTTATTCTAGTCACAACAAATATATGGTCATGGCTAGTGTGATCAATCAATCCTAAATTGATCATTTTTGCTTCGAACAATAGTTCATGCTTTTTTAGTCCAACAGACAACTTTTCTATAAACCAACCATTGGTATTGATGTTTCGAACACCAAATCCCATCCTTAAAGAGTCTCAAGTTTTGCCTCGGAGGACATTACCTTCATTAAGAAACCTAAAAACAGGTCTTTAAACCCTTTGGAGTAAAACAAACACTTGAGTATTCTTACATTTTTAGGTATGGAAATGTGCTTCGAAGCCGGCTTCTCTGTTTCGAAGCTGTTGTTTTTTGGCTTTTGGCGCCAAAATTTGGCTTCGAAGCCAAATATTTTACTTCGAAGCTAGCCTCAACATCTAGGCTGTGTTTTTCCCTCCAAAAGTATCAATATTGAAGGAAACTCTTCGTATTCGTACTTCTAGTACTTAACGACTTAAGCAATATATTTTCTAGAAACAAAAGCTTTTGAAACCCTTTTATTTCGTGTTCTGAAATCATTTGCTCGCTCAGCACACAAACCCTTTTACCTCTGCCGATCTTCCACTTCTCTTTACTTCCTTTCTCAGCTTCACCTTATGGAAAAGTGTACTATCAATGGCTTCTTCTTCAATGCCAGTCGTAGAGCGTGCGAGCCCATCTGTAGCCCTGAAGAGGCTCATTGATGCAGAATGTGAGAAGTACGAAGCTGGGGAGAAAAGCGCTATCGATAGACGCATCTTCGTCCCTCGTCATCATGTGCAGCAAGACTACGTGCTTGGGCCCATATTCAAAGAGATCCCTACTGAGCTCCCAGCCCTATATCCTCGTCTAGAAAACCAATGTCTCCTTTACGAAGGTGGTCTTGACTGGAGGAACTGAAGGATAAACCACCCCCACTGATGCTGGCCCACAGTGAGACCGAAGTGACAAGAATGGTATGACCGGGTTGTCCCTGCTAGAACTCTGGACCTTCAAGAGCTCTGCCTTCTCGATGCTCTCCGACTATCCAGGGTAACTATCTCAGAGGACCTTTTCCTAATTCCTGCTGCCTTGTGTTTTTGGAATCCTATCTTTAATTTCTTTCAATTTAGATGTGGGATGATGGCCCCTACTGTTCTTGACATTTGCCATCTACTAGGATTATCCCTCATTGGTACCCCATTTGGACCAGATTACCCTGACTTAGCAGTCCCTTTCTTCCTCCCCTCTCTTAACTCATCCTATAGTGATTTCGCTAAGGCTGAGAATAAAAGAGAGGGCCATGTGACTGATAGGGAGTTCTTTTCTTTCTTATCGTATTGGCTTTGCAAATTCCTCTTCTGCACCTTCTCTCAGAGAATTATGCCTGAATTTGCCCCTCTTGCCAAAGCCCTTGTTTTACAGAAAAATGTGGCCTTAGCCCCACATGTTCTAGGTCACGTATATAGAGTCTGCTCCCTCTTCTGTGAGAAACCCTTAGATGCTAATCAAGGGGTGCCATTCTGGATCCTTCAGTTTTGGCTTTTTGCCTATTTTACTGAGTTACAATCCAAATGGCTTAAATTTTCCGAGCCAAACCCTCTTACTCATGGCATAAGGCTGGTCAATGCTTCACTTTATCTCTCTACCTTTGCTTTTTTACTTCTCTTTCTTCCACCAACTTCCAGCTTCCCTTCCTACTTACCATTTCCGTCCCTTCAAACCCACCATTGGTCCATCTTGGTTGAGGAATTTCCTAAGTGACAGGTTCTGTGCTTCACCTGTTCACAAAGATATATGGGCCTCAATTCTGATCCCCAGAGAGTTATTTATTGGGACCTTGAACCCCAAAGCCTACAAATGCATCGCTGAGCCCTACTGTCCTGCTCAATTTGCTAGACAATTTGGCTTCACACAAGGGGTCCCAATACCTCTCTGCAGTAACACCAATCTCAGTCTTAGTAAGAGGGATCTGAAAGTTCGGAAGTCCAGGCTAGAAGAGGCAACTTTCAAATTTATAGATGACTTGGCCAGTTTCGAGTATACCCCTTTCAATCCTCAAGGCACCCCATTGAAGAGATACCAAAATTGTTGGGTGACCAACATGGAAGTCTACTTGGCCATTTCACCTCAAAACCTACTAATGGTGTTAGATGTGGCCAAACCCAAAGGAGCTGGAATTGTCACTTCTTCCACTATTTCAGTTGCAGTACATGCTACAACCCAATCTACTCCTGCTACCTCAACTCCTCCTAGAGTTACTCGGGCTGCCTCGAAGAAAGGTATATACCCTTGTCTCCTCTCCTTTTGCCTTCTTTATAATGCTTTTAGCCTTATCTTTAGTTCTTCTTTTGTGGAGGTGGCCAACAACAAAAGAAAATGAGACTCCTTGAGCCTGAAAAGGAAACACCTGATATTCAAGCAGAAGAAAAAGAAGAAGCAGATCAAGAACAAGAGTCGCCCTTGAAAAGAAGGAAAAGAGTGATCATCCTTTCCTCTGACTTGGTTCAAAGTGAGACAATTGCCAGAGAGATAGAAGAAGAGCTCATTATTTCAGAATCTAGATCCCAGATTGAAGAAGTTGAGAAGGAAATTGAGAAGGAGCAGACCACACCAATACAGAGAAAAAAGAAAAGAAAGGTGATTGTCTCTCCTTCTGATATGGTCGAAGACTCCGATTTCGAGACAATTGCCAAAGCAATGGAAAAGAGAAAGAAAGTGACTGCTTCTGCTACTAACTTGGTTGAAGATACCATCCATGAAGCAGCTGTCAAGGCAGTAGAACAAGAACATTCTAAGGCCATAATTGTCTTCGAGAGAGCTGAGAAGAGATGGTAGCAACAATTTTTGAGAGATGAAGCTGCAGCTGTTGATGCACTACAAAGGGAAACTGCAAGAAGGCAACAAACTGCCAGACATTACTCCCTTCGTAGTTCTCCCATCATTGCCGACACTTCTGGAGTAGGTAATTTCTTTCATACTTCTGCTGTTTTTTCCTTGTCAGCTTTTGGTATTGAAGTTTGACATTGCTTTACATTTCTTCCTCTTGCAACAACAACTACTGAGTTTATCTTTCCAATGAGGCATCTCTCAATTTCAGTTGAGGTTAATCAGATGCAGGATGTAAGGGCTATTCAAATCATACTCCCACTTCCAAGGTCTACACTTCCTGCACTTTCCCTGAGGCCAAGCATTCCTGCACTTCTTTCTCTTGGTTTGACTCCACATCTTCCTCACTTGACCCTCGACTTTCCTCAATTTACTTCTCTTTCGAGCCTTGCTCCTCCTTCTCCTTCCAAGGAAATTTCAACTGCTTCTCCATCTTTGATGGCAGTTGGTTCCCCTATTGAGGGTGCTGGTAGCTCTCCAACCCGTGGTTTATCACCTTTACCTAGCTCCAGCCCTTCTTCACTTGATTCATTGGTGGCTAGGATCATGGAGACTGCTTAAGATGCTTCACCCATTTCTCCTATCCCTATGCAGTCTTCTGTGTCTTCCACCACAACTCTTTCTGTGCCCCTTATGTCTATGGATGAGGTTGATGTCTTCGAAGCAAGACTAGCTAGTCTCTTCGACATACCCTCTACCTCTCCAACATTCAATGAGGAAGTTGAGCCATTAGTTTTGGCTGACTCTTTGCTGGAAATTTTTTAGAGCTCTTTTTCCTCCAGCAGCAAGCCTTTTGTACCTTTGATAGACTTAGACACCTGCCTGGAACTGTTAATCTCCTTTTCGAGGATTCCCTTCGAGGCTCTACAAAGGCGTATAATCAGAAATGGGTTTCTTCAGTGCTGCAAAATTGCTGAGCAGTCCGGCATGAATGTCTCAAGTCATCTATCCCAGGCAGCAGCTACTATCGACTTCTACATCAGCATTTGTCATGCTACCAAGGCTGCGGATGAGAAATTGGCTAGAGACCAGAGTTTTGTTTCCCAAGTGCATACTGAAATATCAAAGCTTAAGGAACAACACTCCTCTGCCTCTCACTTTCGAATTCAGCTGTTGGAGAGGAAAGCTCAACTTGAAGAGAAGCTTTCTGCAGTGAACCAGGCCTTAGTCCGAACTGACACCAAACTGCAAATCTTTAACCAAGGACTGGCTGATCGAAAGGGAGAAATGGCTGCAGCTATTCAACTATTTTCATCATTTACCAATAGGAAATTTGTTGTACAAAAACAATTAAAACATTGTAATGATTTTTGGGCCAATTTGTGGCACGATGTACTTGACTCTTTATGAAAAAACAAATTTTTGTCTATCATCTGAGTAATCTTGTGTTCTTGTACTTAGTGTTTATTTTATTCCTTGTGTTTCCCAAATAGTTGGAAAATAAGGCTTCAAATATCTACCATTAATCTTTTTGGGATGCACATAACCATTCAAATTTCTCAAATGGTATGCTCCAAAAGGTAGAACTCTATGAATTTAATATGATCCTTCCCAGTTAGGTGACCATTTGCCAAACTTATGGCTTTTAATTCCTATTGGGAGTATTGTCTTCCATACCAAATCACCTTCATCAAAGCCAATGTGTTTGACTTTCTTATTATAATTTTTGGCCGCTTTCTTCTTCTGAAAGAGAATGCTATTTAATGCCAGAATTCTAGCTTCATCTATGCCTTCTAACTCCAAGCACATACTCTGATGGTACTGCTCAGGATCCAACTGGTCTTGGCATCTTACCCTCAAGGACTTAACATTGATCTCCACAGGTAACACTGCATCATGCCCATATACTAAGGCATAAAGAGTGACTCATGTGCTTGACCTTGGGGAAGTTCTGTAAGCCCACAATACATCTAACAATAAGTTATGCCAATCCCTCGGATTGTCTTCCACAACCTTTTGTATTCCTTTCTTCAAGGACTTGTTGGATGATTCAGCTTGATCATTGGCTTGTGCATAATATGGGGTGGAATTAACAAGGCTAATTCCAAACTCGGCCACAAAAGAATTCACCATTTTCCCATAAAAAACAGTCCCATTATCAACAGTTATAGTTTGTGGGATGCCAAGTCTATGGATCAAATCCTTAATGAACCCAATAACCTCTGTCTGGTCTACAGCTTTGTATGGCTTAGCTTCGACCCACTTAGTGAAATAATCGGTGGCCACTAGAATGAAACAATGGTGCTTCGAAGAAAGTGGGTGTATTTTTCCCATCATATCCATGGCCCATCCTCTGAATGGCCAAGGCTTCACTACTGCATAGAGGTCAGTTATGGGCGCATGCCTTATTGTGTCATGCTTTTGACATGCCTGGCAACCCTTTGCATATTCTATGCAGTCTTTAAGGATAGTTGGCCAATAGTAGGAATGCCTTCGAAGCAACCATCTTATCTTTACACCAGGTTGATGAGCACCACAAATGCCTTCATGAACCTCGGCAATAGCTGTTAATGTTTCTTTTAGGCCTAAACATTCCAACAATAAGCCATCTCCCCCTCTTTTGTAGAGGATATTACCATATATCATATATTGCATAGACTGCAATTTAATTTTCCTGTTGGCCTTCGAAGATGGGCCAGCCAAGTAATGCATTATTGGATGCCTCCAATCTTGTTCTTGTAAGTCATTATCATTGACTTCTAAGACCACATTCCTTTTATTCAAAGGTGGTATTAATTTCTGATATGTTGTTTGGCTTATGTCCCTTTGGGCATTATCCCTTCTCTTGAAATTCGAAGCTTTCTGAGCCACATCATTAGCTCTATTATTCAAGAATCTTGGGACATGAGTTACATTTGCTTATTGAAATTGAGAAAGCAGATGTAATACAACAACATAGTATGGCAAAATGCTTATGCTTTGACACTTGAAAATCCCTTTCACTTGATTAACCACCAATTGAGAGTCTCCAAATATTTCAACTTCATGAACTTGTAATCCAATAAGAATTTCTAATCCCACTATTAAGGCTTCATATTCAGCTTGGTTATTGGAACAGGTAGCTTCATTCACTCTGAAACCATGTGTGGTTTCTACCCCTTGTGGTGACCTAATCACAATACCAATTCCAGTTAAACCATTGACTTTTGATCCATCGAACCACATTTGCCATGGCTCAACACTAGCTGTTCCAAGTTCCATTATCTCTTGGCTTTCTGTTTGAGATGGATGGTCTGCCAAAAAATTGGTTAAAACTTGGCCTTTTACTGCCTTTTGGAGAACATATTCTAAATGAAACTCTAATAAGGCTAGGATCCATTTGTCAATCCTTCCCCTCAACATAGGTCTAGATAACATGTACTTAACCAAATCTGTGGTTGCAATTACCAAGACAGTTGTAGGTAAAAGATAATATCTTAATTTCATTGCAGCAAAATACAAAGCAAGACACAGCTTTTCAACAGCTGAATATTTACATTCATAAGAATTTAGAAACCTACTAAGGTAATAAACAGCTTGTTCCTTGCCTTCTTCATTGTCTTGGGCCAAAAAGGCTCCCAGTGAATCATCTGCTGCAGCTATGTACAACTTCAAGGGCTTATCACCCTTTGGTGGCATCAGCACTAGAGGGTTGGCCAAGTAGGTTTTGATACCTTCGAAAGCAGTTTGATGCTCTGCTGTCCACACAAATTCCTCTTCATCTTTCAGCCTTAACAAGGAAGAAAATACTTTAGTTTTCCCTGCAGTGTTAGAAATGAACCTTTGAAGAAAGTTAACCTGTCCAAGGAACCTTTGCAATTCTTTCTTACTTGATGGAGGCCTAGCTTCAATGATGGCTTTGGCTTTATTCTGATCAATTTGTATTTCTTTCTTGTGCACTACATAACCCAAGAAATTTCCAGATGATACACTAAAAGCACATTTAAGAGGATTGAGTTTCAACTTGAACTTCCTCATTCTTTTAAAAGCTACTTCTAAATGAAACAGATGCTCCTCCATGGATTGGGATTTCACTACAATGTCATCAATATAACACTCCAAATACCCTCCAATGAGGTCATGAAAAATGGTGTTCATAGCCCTCTGATATGTAGCCCCAGCATTTTGTAGGCCAAATGGCATTTTAACACATTCGAATGTGCCAATATTCCTAGGACATCTAAATACTGTTTTGTGGACATCTTCCTCTGCAATGCAGATTTGGTTATAACCAGAGTGCCCATCCATCATTGATAAAATTTGATGCCCTGTTGAGCTGTCTACCAGCAAATCTACTATAGGCATAGGGTACTCATCCTTTGGAGTTGCTATATTTAAGTTTCTGAAATCAATGCATACCTTTATTTTGCCATTCTTCTTAACTACAGGCACAATATTAGATAGCCATTCAACATACCTGGATGTCCTAATAAAGCCTGCCTTGAGTAGTCTAAGAATCTCTTCCTTAACTTTCTGAATCACTTCTGGACTCATTCTTCTTGGTTTTTGCTTGTATGGCTTGAAATTGGGCTTCATAGGGAGCCTATGTTCCACTAATGACCTATCCAATCTTGATAGTTCATTATAAGACCATGCAAAGCAATCTTTATATTTTTTCAGGACAACCAACAACTGGTCCCTATCCAGAACTTTCAAACAAGCACTTATATAGGCGGGCTGTTGTATAGAACCTTCCCCCAAGTTTACTTCTTCTAAGGGGTCTTGTGTCTGAGAACTTATTGAAGTTTCTTCTTTGATTTCTTCTAGCTTCGAAGCAACCTCCTTGCTTTATTCTATTCCCAGGTTCCTTATTTCAACATCTTTACCCTCCTCCTTATAGACAAAATCTGTCCATAAGGCTTCTTCTTCCTGTATTTCCTGGACTTTTGTTTCAATGTCCAATGCATAGTATTTACCAAGGGCCAAAACTCTGGCCTGTTGCTGCTCCTGTTTGCAGCCAATTATCATGGTTTCTCTCTCTTGTTCCTATACTTTCTAGACTATTGATTTTACATCCAATGTTGAGAATTTAATTAGAGCCAAAGATTTGGCTTCTTGGACTTCATTTCTTTGCCTACAACCAGGCATAACTGTCATCCTTAACGACAACCTCTTCATCAGCACTCTCCTGGACTAAGTGCTTCAGGTGTGTCACTTCCTCATCAGCCGTCACTTCGGCTGAGCCATCAGGTTTCCTCAGTATACTAAGTGGTGTCACTCCCTCAATATACAATTTGGCCTTTGCGAAGTCTGCATCAATTTCCTCTGTCTCTCCATTGCCCAAAGCCATCATTATTTTCTGATGCAAAGAGGAAGGCACACATTTGTTAGTGTGAATCCAATCTCTTCCAAGTAAAGCATTGTATTTAGCATTACTGTCAATTACGAAGAATGCTGTTATGCAGTCTATGGTTCCTACACTCAAGTTGATGGGTAGAATTCCCTTAGCCATCTGTTTGTCTCTAGCGAAACCAGCAATGGTTGTGCTGGTTGGGATCAACCTGGGATTCTTTTTCCCTAGTTTCTTCAAAGAAGATTTCGGTAGTAAGTTCACTGCCGCCCCATTATCTATCAGGACTCGGTTCAATTGTATCCCATCGAAGAAAGCCTTGATATACAAAGGCTTGACATGTTGTGTCATAGAATTCGAGGGATACTCAAAAGGATATGAGAGGTTAATGCTCACCTCTTCTTCGCTCTCATATTCAGTTTCCATTGGGGTAGCCATTCCGGAATTATCCTGTACCATACTCACTTGTGAGTCTTCACTAGAGACTGGAATTAGATCAATTTCATGATCATCTTGGTTCTCATCTCCAGCTTAGAACTCATGAGGTAGTATATGCACCATGTTCACTGATACTGGAGGAAACGAGCCAAATTGGATGGCTGGCTGTACCTGTTTCCCCTCTTGGCTACCTTGATCAGTTACCTCAGAAGCATCCTGCATGCTGCATTCTGGCACTTCATTGCTAACAGGTTCCTTCGAATGGTTTTCTTCGACTGGTTTTGCAACCAAAAATGTTTGCTCGGCCATGAAGGCTTCGAACATTTCTTCTTCCACCATTTCTTTTTTTTGGCTTATGCCAATTTCTTCTTCTGTCTCGCTACCACTCTCCATCAGAGCTTTCTCCAATCCTGCTAAGCTAGCCTTCTCTCTGGCTTTTAGTTCAGAATGAACCTGAGCCAACAGTTCTCTGTTGTAACCCACCTTGCTTTGTAGAGTTGGCTTTGGAGTATGGTCTGACTTTGTATTCTTCTTTCCTTCAGTCTGGATCAATGAAGAACTCTCTCCACTTTCTTTCAAGTCTTGCTGGTACTGGGTGTACCTACACTGAATTTTCCTCCTTTGTGATCTGGAAATTACGGGGACCATATCTGGTTCCTTCATTTTTGGGTGTTTAAGCAATACCCAATTGTTGGGGGCTACCAAAGGAGGCTTAACCATCCTACCTTGGTTTCCAACATCCCTTTGGGTAGGCATTTTCCTAGGTTTGTTCTGCATCACAAACCAATCTGGAACTCCAAGTATCCATGAACTTACTGACCCAGATGTTAAGCTACCCTTTTCTTCCTTTGAAGCCATCTTTGAAGCTGGCTGTGAAGGCAATTACTTGGCCCTGACCTTAAGTTTCGAGCCTGATTCAGGCCTTCGACGAAGGTAACCACTTTCTGTCCTGCGTGAGGCTGGTCTAGGGGGCCAATCTCTGGCTTTGATCCCAGAACCTGAACTCTTCTCCAGTCTTCTTTCAGAATGACTGCTCTCCATTCTGTAATAGTTAGGTGGCCTGGACTCATATAAGGGCCTCTTGCCTTTAGCATGCATTCTATCAACTGCAGGCTCAACCACTAATGGCTGCTGCCTAACACTAGCCGGATATGGCCTTTTGTTATAAGCATTGGTTGGTTTGGGATGCCTCTGCACATCCCTATAATATTGCTTCCCATCAACTGGAAGGCCTTTCAACCACTTATAACTCAGTCTGCACCTGGGACACATCCTCTGCATTACGGCTGCCTTTAGGGAATCATCATCCAGTGCTTCTTCATTAGAGTCTTCCCTCTAGTTTGAGAAATCTTGTCCAATAGCTGGTAGATTTCTGATGTCCTTCTTGGTAGTTGTCTGATTGGCAATATGCATCTGCACATTGACCTCTTCCAATTCCTGTAGAGATAAATTCTGGAAGTTTGGTACAACAACATTAGCTGCGCTTTCTCCAACCTCTAGAAATGGATTACTGTCGATCCCCATGGCCTTTTTTGTTTTGGCTGGGAATTTCAAACTTCCTTTTCCGAATCTGTTCTTGGATCCTGTCTTGAAAAATAATGCAGTTTTTAGTCGAGTGAGACCAAGAGTTATGCCATTTACAATAGACTTTTCCCTTAAGTTCATCTGGAGATGGAAGTTTTACTCCTTTTGGTAACTTAAGGAAGTTGGCCTCTGCCTTAGTTAAATTGAAAGAGTACTTCCTATGAAGGTCTTTCTTTTTAAACTGTTGGTCAATTGTTGTATCCTTATGAATTAATGCTTCACAGATTACAGGTTCTTTTTCCACAATCTCTGCTGCATCGATCTCATAATTAGGATCTCTATAGTATGTCTTGTACGATGCATTATTTTGATCCTGTTCCTTCTCTAGTAATGCTTCATACCTAGACACCTTATAGGTTAGTTCCACCAGGTCTCTGAATTCAGTTGAGTCAAACTTCTTTCGAAGCCTGAACTCTAAGCCATTTTGGGCCAATCTTACAAATTCTGGCTCTGGCAGGATAACTCTACATTTATTTCGAGCCCTTTTAAATCTGGTAATAAATTGAGTAGCCTTTTCTTCAGGCCTTAGACTTAATCTTGCCAAGTCTGCCATGGAAACTTCTGGCTCCGATTGGAAGAATTGGGCATGAAATGCCTCTTCCATTTGTTGCCAAGTCTGAATGGAGCCAGGTGTAAGGTTAATGTACCATACAAATGCTCTCTCAGTTAGAGAGTTTGGGAGTAGTCTCAACTTCATGTAGTCATAATTAGTAAATTCACCACATTGAGCAGCAAACCTAGCAATATGCTCTACTGTTGATTGGTTTCCATTCCCATAAAAAAGGACAAAATCTGGTATCCTGAAACCTCTTGGGTATTCATGTACCCTGTCGACCCATTCTGGGTATGGTTTTCTGTACACAAGAGTTTGGACCCCCAGAGCCATTGGTCCATACATCTCCCTAACAATATCAGTAATTTGGTCCCTAGGGACCATATTTTGTGCCTACTGAACCACTACTGGGGGGACAAACACAAGATTTGGTGGACAAACTTGTGCTTGTGGTCCTCTTGGTCCATAGGGTGGTACATTTGGGACTGGTTGTCCCTGTGGTGCAGGTTGTTATTGGGGGTGTGGGTAACCCTTTTGAGCCTGTCCTGTGAAGGGACCTGCGAAAGGTGTTGGAACAGGTGTTGTGTCCCTTCCATTTGTGGGAAAACCTTCCAACCCCCCGGGTATAAATTCGAATAAGGGATTATTGTACCGCCTAGTGCCAGGTATGGCTTCGAACGTGGAATTTGGAACCGTTCTTATACCATTTTCTTGTACTGGGCCAGATCCACCAACTTACATGGCTTCACTGTTAAACATTGAGGCATTTTGGCCTGCTATAGGCCTCGAAATGGGTTCGTACCAAGACTGAGGTGGTGGTCTTTCATAATTCTGATTACTAGTTTGACCATTAGAATGTCCATTAACTTGCATAGACTGTTTATCTCTAGCCAATCTTTGCTGAGGGACATTTACTTCCTTCATGTGTCTTGCATTTGTTGGTTGGTGGTTATTCATTCGATCAAAAAAGGATGTTGCCCACCATTCCATTGTGTTCATTAATTGTTGTCCCATGGCATCTACTAGGCCATCCCATGGATTTATTGGTTGAGTAGATGGAACAGTGGATGGTCAAATTCCTTGGTTTCGTCCAATACTATGAACATATGGTTCTTGCTCCGAAGTGCTGGTCTGTTCGACCATAGGTTCTGATAAAATAGGAGTTTCCACAGGATGTGTTATCACATTATCCCCTGGATTAGGTATTTCTACCTCTCCTTCCACGCCTTCTTCCAAGCGTTCATTTTCTCCTTGTCTCCTACGTCTAGCCATTTCAATTGGTCCCACTGGGCGTGCCAAAAATATATGTTGGCTTTTTGGCTTTCGAAGGTTATTTTTGTAATTGCGAGCTTGCCAGCAAGGATCAATCAGTCCTTACAGAATTTTAATTGCTAACCAATTATCAGACGAGTGTGTTGTAGTTCTTTCAGCCTCAATGAAGATGACTTTTACTAGTGGCTTGATTTCGGAGAATTTAAGCACAAGAACAGTTAAATAAAGAACAATTGAAGTATTTCCTTAGTATGAAAAACTTACAATGATCCAAACTCAGCCTCGTAGAGGTTTACAGTGACAATCTACTTGAAACTACTCCTATGAATAAAGTGCAGTGCAGGAATTTAAAGTATAGGAATGTAAAGAACAAGAAATGTAAAGACTGGAAATGTAAAACTAGAAAGAAAAATATGTAAAGTAAGACTGGTTTGTTGGATCTGAGTTTGGGGGCTTTTTCTGGGGTCTTCCCTGCTATTTATACTCCTCAAAGATGACCATCGAACTGCACTTCAAACCGTCGAACTGCTCCTCTGTGATCGCTGATCATGCTGCCTTATAAGTAGTTCCACTACGCCATCACTTGCAGTTAGGCTTCCCTCTTATATTTGAATTTGAATGTGAGTAACCGTTGAAGCCACGTCACCTTGTATCTCTTTGCTGATCCAATGCTACTCGGACCACGCAATAAACAATATCAACTGCCACGTGTACGATCATGATCGAAGACTTAAACATTCTTCCAGTATAACCCTTATTCTGCCATGTGTTGAATTGTAATTGGCTTTTACAAAATATGTAGCCAACAGATAGTGTGAATGTTTATATCACAGAACATTCACACTATCAATGTGAACATTAATGCGTGCTTCACCCTGTTATTATTAAAGCTATTTTGATAACTATATCACTCATATAATTTATTAGAATATAAAAAAATAATTTAGATTAAGTGAAATATAAATAAGTGAAGAAAGATTTATAAATAAATGACCCTTATATATGGGAAAGATTATGGTACACACCTTTCAAATGGTATGTACCATATGTACCTTATAATTAATGAAGAAAATGATATAATTTCATACTTTCTGAGTCATAACTAAAAAAAAAAAAGGAAGTTGTAACTAAAAAACACATGAGGCATAATAAAAAATCTCATAAGTAATAATTAAAAAAAAAATTAATGATGACTAAAAAAAATGACATAGCTTAGGAGTGTATATGATTGAAGTGTGTGGGGAATTTTTTTTAAGGTCCCTGGCATTAAGATTTTATAGCATAAAGGACAGCTAATATTTTCATAATATCTAAGGTCCCTCAACATCGATCCAGAGAAAATTTGATCCAGAGAATTTTGCTGGACATCCCAGAGAAATTCTTTCCAAAGAAATTTTCTCTGGACTTCTCACTCTCTAGAGAAATTCTGGACTTCCCAGAGAATTATTCTGGGAATTTCTTCCTAAAGAATTCCTTCATAGAGAAAATCACCTCTTTCTTAAAATTCTTCACAGTCTCAAGCTCCAATACCTTATCATCACTTGCTAGAGAAAATTATTCCCTTTAGTACGCAATTTTCTCTGATTTTTCTAGACTTCCTAGAGAATTTCTCTCCAGAGAAATTCTGGGAAGGCCAGAGAAACTCTCTAGATTCCAGTCTATAGATTTTCTTTAGATTTCCAGAGAATTTCTTTGGTTTTCGCAAGAATTTCTCTGGGTTCAAACCAGAAAATTTCTTTGTCTTCCCAATCACGATGTGCAATACACAAATCGATGACCCAAATAAGTAACAACAACTTCCAATATATATAGAGAAATTCTAGGAAGGCCAAAAAAATTCTCTGAATTTTAGTCTAGAGATTTTCTCTGGATTGCCTTCCCAGTCATGATGTGCAATACACAAATCAAGATTTTCTCGGGATTTTCTTTGGATTTTCAGAGAATTTCTCTGACTTTCGCAAGAATTTTTCTGGGTTCAATCCAAAAAATTTCTCTACTAAAAAGAAGAAAAAACAAGATTATAGTTTGGATGGGGAAAAAACGGAGGGATGAAAGAAACCCAATTAATTGTAGAGAAATATGAGATGAAAGAACAGAGAATCATCCTTATAATTAAATCCAAAAGAACTCATGAAGACAATTCTACTTTTCTGTAGTCAAGATGAGTCTATCTTCGAACACAATCTATAAACTCACCTGCAACAATCTGTGCAACTCTAACAACAATTCTTCACATACCCATCAATTATTTTCAGTCGAGATCTGCTGCGGAGCTGGAGGCATCGACGGCCACTGCAGACTCCTTGTCCTGCACCATCTCCACCATTCCTTTAGCCTTCGAAGAGTAGCAAAGCATGAAGCACGGAAAATTGCTAATGCTCGATCGAAGATGCAATGAGCAAGAGATCAAGCTAAGCTTGGAAGACAAGGAGACTGAAGATGAGAAAGAAACCCTAGTTGTGGTGGAGAAGACGTATCTGTGAGGCGAGAAAGAGAGGATCAACATAGTTTGTATAGAGAGAGAGAGATAGAGAAAGAAAGTGTTGTAGAGAGAGAGAGAGAGGCGCGTGGGGAAAGAGTAGCTCTTTGGTATGTCAAATGTCTCTGTGATATGAGTGTTGGGTTGAGGGACCTTAGACAACACAAAATAATATTGTGGATCTCTTCCATTACTAAAAATGAGACAAGAACTTTAGACTAATTTTTCCAAGTGTGTATACCAAATTTTTCTTTATTTACATAATATATATTTTTCATTATAGAAATAAATAGTAAACAAGTACATTTTATGCCTATCTTAAAATAATAAAAAAAACAAAAAAATAAGTACATTGTATTTTATTTTACTAACAAAAAGAACTTTGTTGAACTTTCAAAGACCAAGATCTCCTCTTCCTCCTGTATAACATAACAATAAACTTGATCTTCACATCAAAAAGCAAAAAACAAAAACCAGAGAAAGAGAGAGAGAGGGATGGGGGTTTTGATTAAGCTAATAGATGCAGTTATGTTATTCTTCTTCTTGGTGGTGATTTTAGCAGCTCCAGCTTTCGATGCACAAGTGTGCTTTCCTTCTAAGTTCTTCCCAAACTTCCTCGTTGACCTTAATCTCTGGTTCACAAGTCAGTACGGTGATTACTTGCTCATTGAAAAGCCTTCTTTCTTTGTTGGGCTTATGTGGCTCGAGCTTCTCTCCCAGTGGCCACTTGCCATTGTAAATCTCTATGCTATTCTTGTGGGAGGGAAGCCCTGCTTCAATTCTACTTGCCTAGTCTATGGAGTCTCTGTTTTTACTAGAATGGTATTTTCCTTTTTTATTTTTCTTTTCATTTCTTGCTTGGTTCTCTGGAAAAATTTGTATAATTTATTGGATTGCAATTCAAGAGGTGGATTTCACTCTCTCATTTTAGTCGTATTGTTTTGGCATAGTATGAAGGATAGCATTTGACTCCAAAAATAAATAAATAAATAAATAATTCACAAATTTCACAAAATAGAATTGGTAAAGAAGATGTTATGTTTGGATTTTATAAAAAATGAAAGAGAGATTAAAATATGTTCAGATTTTTTCACTTTATGATCTTATTTTGTTCTTTATAAATTATGATCCAAACATTGGACCAAGTACACATGACACGTGATTTAAATTGACCTGGTCTGGTGATTATTAGGTCCAAATTTGTCCTTATTTTATTGGTGCAGGGCTTAAATACATCAATTTGGTGGTATCCTAGAATGAAATATAATAATTCCAAATCTTATACTATTACTAGGCTAAAAAATAAGGATATGGTCCAATAAATCTAAATTCACAATCTAATCTAAATTAAAGGGGCATTATAGATTATGTAAGTTGAATTAAATAATTTTGCTTCTAAAAGTACCAGAAGAGTAATATTTTACTGGTATGTTCTTGTTGTTGGTTTAGTTTTTATTTGATATGATAACTTGAGATTTTATTTAATGTTTTTCAATTTTTGTAATGATTTCTTTATGTCTTGATCATGAAAGTAAATTTAGTTTATAATTTTAGTGATTATATATGCAAGTAGAATATAAGCAAGACTTTTAAGCAGAAACCACTATTTCACTAGCTGTTTCAATTATGAAGATGTGAAAATGCATTTATCTCTATTAAATTCCAATGACTTGCATATAATAATTGGCAAAGTCAGATTTATGGCTAGCCATTTCTTTGAATTTTAAGCTCAAATGTATATACTATATGATTTATATTATTTTACGGTGGCTTTGAACAAGGAACAAAGATATCATAATCTTGCATTTCAGCAGGTCCAAACTCCTACCAATGAGTGCTTTGTGGTTATGGTTTTGCATAAATTTAAAAAATGGATAAGCCACTAATGCAGTTCAGTTCTGGTTATTAAGGATTACTGATTATGATCCTGTTCTGATTCCCGATGTATTCAGTTACAATCAAATCTTGCTTAAGGTTGATTTTTTTTTTTTTTACAAATTATAGGACATGGATGAATGTAATAATGATTAATAAAGTAGATTTAGCAAACACTAGAGTCCGAAATTGGTGTTTGAATCTCTTCTTGATTTTATTCATGCTTCAGGTTGCTGTATTAGCGGAGCTGATATTGTCTTCCAGAATCATGAATGTGTTGATGATGATGTACTTACCTTTCCTGGGTTTTGTAATCTTAGCTATTCTGCGCGGCTTGTTACCATGCTCTCGCCAGACTAAAATGAACGCCAGAGTCCCTACATTAGGTAGGAAAAAGAGGGCTTGAGATGCAACACGCAACCAAGATTTGGTACAATTGCATTGGATTTGCAGAACTGCTCATGCCAGTTTCGATGTCATGTAATGCTAGCTTGAAATTCTTAATAATTTTGTGATGAATAAGCTTTACTTGTTCTATGTTGTTATGCAAATACCAAAATATTGGAAGTTGATTTTTTGAGGTGTGTTAGAAGTTTGTAGTATCATTTCTTCAATAGACAGTGGCATATCACAAAGTGGTCTCACTTGATACAAAATATTTTGTAAAGCTGTTTTGGATATATAGGTTGAAGTAGAGTGACTTATATATTGTTTAATATATTATATAAATATTTAATAATATAGTAAAATATTAAATATATTATTTTCGGGTTGAGCAGGGCTACACATTTGAATACATTCGGCCCATTTATTAAATGGGCATAAAATATTGGTTCACCATAGCCTTACGAGCCAAACTAGCCTTTTTAAGTCCTAAAAAAATAGGGTTGGGTTGGGCGGGTTGGGCAAGCCAATAGGTCAATGCCCACTCCTATTTATGATAGTGTCTTTTTTTTTTTTTCAAACTATTTTAGAGTCAACCTAGTAAAAAATATATATATAAGAAAAATTGTTGATAAATCCATTGATGGGCTAAGTCTAAGAATTTGTATGTTTGTTGGTGATAAGGACACATTTATTAAATTATATTGGTGAGGACAAGGCGCATGGCCAATTAAGTCATAGATTTGTCAGAAGGGTGTGCATAGTTTTAAAATCAATTGTTTAGAATGTGAGATTCACTGTTTGTGAATTTCATGTGATTAGAACTCTTCTTTAATTCATGTTTTGTGTTCTTGAGAGAAGTCTGCAAACAAAACAGTGCAAACATCAATATATCAGGTGGCTTTATTTTCCAAAAGCCATTTGATTTTTATGTCAGATGCCTAAACACTAGTGGGAAATTTTTTATTGTTTATTTGTAAGAAATCTAATTAAAAAATATTTGTTAAAAGACAACAAGAATACACTACACTACTAGAAAAAGAGGTATATGACACGGAACTTTTTGTGATGGTATATGTTACCGTCGCAAAAAGATGCTTTTTGTGACGGTTAGTATTCCATCGCTAATAGTCACTTATTGCGATGGTAATTTCTATCTCAAAAAGAAGGAAGCATATGTTCAATGGTTTTTGTGACAGTAAACCTATCACTGTCGCAAAAGGCTCATTTTTTACGACGATTCTTTCCTCCTGACATGAATATATATATATATATATTTTTTTTTTTGTGATGGGCATCATTGTGCCGTTGCTAATAACCACAAAACACCCAAAAGTCCCAAATTTCTCAAACGCTTAGCACCCTAATACTTTCGTTTTTCCCTCTCTCGCTTTCCATCTTCCATCTTCGAGCTCTCTCTCTCTCTCTCTCTTCTCTCTCTCTCTCTCCATCTTTTATCTACGAGTTCACTCCCGTCGGCATCAGTTTATTGATCTACCTTCACCAAGCCGACATCGCCGCCCACTCTCTCTCGATCTCGCCCTTGATCTCGGTCAATACATGGATATCACCTCTCGCAGCCCCAACAACACTAGAGTGGGAAGACCTCTCCTTTTCTTTCCCCTCACACTCGTTCGCACAGACCTTTACAATCTCTCTCTCGTTCTCTCTCTCGCGCGTTACCCTTACAAACTGTTGGTAGCAGCAGCAATGGCAACTTCCCACCGATTCTCTTTCCGGCATCCAAGTATATCTCTCCTCTGCTGTCCTCTACTCTCCACGTCTATCCTCTCCTCTTTTTCCTTCATTGGAATCAAACCCTCTTCATTGGATTTAACTAAATAAAAATAAATAAACTAACCCTAAACACCAGTTTTAATCCAATGCATTAAGCAACAATTTCATAATTAAATCTCGTGTTGAATCTGTGAAAAGCGATACTCCATTTTTGTCTATGCAAGTATGAGTGTGGGGATTGGAACCCTAGAAAACGGTGCAAAGATTGGAGATTGAGAGAGAGATGAGAGAGGGTGTGAAGGGTTGATTGGTTGATTCAAAGTGCTGTGAATGTGTTTGATGAATGTGTGTGCTCTTCACCTATTTGTTTCTATTTGTTTTGATGAATGCGTGTGCTTTTCATTTATATATACAAGCAAAACTGCAATAGTTTCAATGCAAAAGATGGAAAATGTTTTGAGGGGTGAGAGAATTTAAGTGGCTTTTGAAAGAATGAGAAGTTGAGAGTAAAAATTGTGGAGATGATGATAAGGTTTGAGAGACATGTGAAGGTGGGATATAGGTTGGAGGTTGGAGAAGAGAGAGAGAGAGAGAGAGTAGTTTGGGTGTGTGTATTGGGTTATATGGTCTGAGGGCTTTGAACATAGTAGTGTGTTTTAGGGGTTTGGGATTGTGAAGGTCTAGTTGGGAGTTGAATGAGAAAGTGTTGATTGATGATGAAAAAGCCATTTAAGTAGCCGACAGGTCAAATGGCAGCAGCTGAGTACAGGGTACGTGTCTAATTGAGAAACTCATATCATCATCTATTTTTTACTTTTGCCTATTGTCTAAGCCAAGTCATCATCTGTCAAAGGAACTCATATCATCATCTATTTTTTACTTTTGGCTATTGTCTAAGCCGTTCATGTTTTACTATGTTAAAATTTAAAAGTTTTGGTGACCTGTTTGGAAGTCCTTTGCATTGATTTATTTTTATTTAATCCGTTCTCACTCTTTCACAAATTTGTGAAGGGGCACCCCTTCCTTGTGCTAAGTAGGGAAAGTGGCACCCCTCCGAACCTTGAATCATCTGTCAGTATATGCCTAGGTTCCAACCTTTTATTTATTTATTTATTTTTCTCTTAATTTAAAAAAAAAAGAAAAAAAATGAAATACCCATTTATCTTGGCAACTACATGGAGGATTATGGGTTTTCCACCATTAAGCATTAATTTGTTGTTTAGCCCTTGGTTGCTAAGAAATACTGATTACCCATGATCGCATTTGACCAGTTCTTTATTAGAGCTTATCTAAAATGTGTTATGGTTAATATTACTTTTTTGCTGAGTTTAGGGTAACATTCAAACCCTGAGTGCTGTTGATCTTGACAGCTATCATGCTCATGTATGGCTTCTTTCTCCTCCTTGTCAGCCTTATAATCGGCAAGGTAAAATTATTCTCTTCTTTGCTTGTTAATTTCATTTTGATTGGCAAAGTGTTCTCAAACTGTTATTATTTAGGTCTTCAAAAGGGCTCAGCTGATGCTTGGGCATCTTTTTTTCTCAAAATTCTTGAACTTATACCAAAAACTTCTCAACCTCCTCTCATGATATTTGTGGAGAATGTTGTAGGGTTTGAGGTTTGTATAGAAAACTTTTATCTCAATAAATAAATTCAGTTCCCTTTACATATATATTATTACCACTTCTTTTTTGTTTCTTGCTCTCTTGTTTTATCTTCTTTTCTCTCTCTCTCTCTCTCTCTCTCTGATTAATAACCACACTTTATTGAGACAGCATCATTCTTTTTCTCTCCCTTTTTTCATGTGTATATGTTGCAAACATCTGATACGCATAGAATAATGATTGAGATATTGGCAAAAGCTGATTTTGTTATGTAGGAGTCCATTCTTAGCCCATTGCAATTTGGCGTGCCTTATTGTAGGACACGTTACTTCTGCCTGGTAGCTTCTCTTTCTCTCTCTCTCTCTCTCTCTCTATATATATATATATATATATATATATGTCTGTGTGTGTCTATTTATATGTAGGTAGGTGTGGGTTTGTTTGTTTGTGATCCTTTGAATGGTTTGTAGATGGAGTCTGTTAATTTATTTGGTGTTAAATTTTATAGTCCCTAGTTATATGATTGTCCTTTTTAAGTGATTAGTGGCTATTCCCTTGTAAGATGTAGAAAAGGCATAGAAGAGTTGCTTCCAAGCCCCAGCCCTTGATTTGGAACAATTATTTGAGAAGGGGGGGGGGGAGGCATTCCAGAAATTGCATAGTTGTTTTTGAGTCAATTATTCTTTAAGCAAGTTTGCTGCTGGTTGTCAGTTTATACGTGTGAAATATGTTTAAAGAGTTGAGAGTATTTTGGTATATTTTCAAACTTCCTGGACATGGGTTGTTTTTGGTTACCCATGGCTAGTAGTTGGGTAATGTTATTAGGTTTCTATTTATAGATTTTAGTTGGTCTAGAAGGGCTTTAAAATTGAAGTGAGTTTCTCATTTTGGAGTTACAGTTTTGGTTTAAAAAAATAGTGGTAAAGCCTTCTATGATTAGACAATATTTCAATTTTAACAAAGAACAAGGTAAAGATCATTTTCACTAGTTTTAAAGCTTTCCATGATTGTGTGATGCAATTCTAACAATAAGTTTGATAGAAAGATGGGGAAATGCGATGGGTATCGTAGGACTTTTGAGTTAAGATTTTGGTATTCAAGTGTCACGACCCCCACGAGTGCAGCATATGGGGGTCAAACTAGTCAAGATCTTCCATTTTGTTCTCAAAATGGGAATATTACTGTTCCATTAATAAATAGCTGACATCAAAGAATGAGTAAAAGGAACATTGTTTACCTAGCCATTTGGCCCACTGTTTGTATCTGCCGTTTTGTTCTTAGAATGGGAATTTTTTAACCTAATGAGACAGACAATATTTGAATTCAAAGGGATGACTGAATAGGTCTACATTGATTATACTTTCAGATCGGGACATATGTCACCCATATAATATTAGTTGATGCTGCATTCATAAGGGTATGAGTAGTGTATGGCATCAAAATTCAAAATTGTCGCAAAGTACTAGATTGAGCAATTTCAACAAAGAATATAGCCTTTTGCTTTATGAATAACAGCCAGATTGTGCGACTTTTTAACTATTATGAACTGACCAAAATATGAGTACTGAATCAAGGGGTGCTATGATATTTATTTATAAGAAAAAAAAGGACTTTTTTCTTAGAACCACAAAATCTTTAATGAATTGAAGTGTGGGTCCTTGTAGTCGTAAGGTAAATTACACAGTTTACCATGATAGCGTTTGTAGCGGAGTCAAACTGTCAATGCTCAATCTGCTTCTATGTTATTTCACTTATATAAATACTGTATGTGGTGGGTTGTTGACCTACATCTTAGTTTTCTTTAAATGAATCGTGGTTGCTCTAAAACATTTTTCATTCCCATCGATGCATATATACTATCACTATTCAATTTACATTGCCTGTCTTTCTGATTCATGTGTCTCTTAGTATATTCTATAGTAGTTGCTCTACATGTATTGATGTGTCTACTATTAATTTCTTATCCCAGTTGTTTTCATGACAATATCTTGCTGCTGTATTGATTGTTTAGAGGGGTTAAGTTTCCCACTGATGTACTCAATTAAAGATTGTGCTACATATAACAAGAATAGATCAAATGCATCATTAAAAATGAAGACCAAGTCAACCGTGGGGTGTTTAAGAGAAAAAAAATGGTCTCCATGTATGCCAGAAGTCAAACATGATATCAAAGAATTTTAATGGTTTTAGAGGGAAGTGCTAACATGATAGGAGTTGATTGAATGCCAAGAACTGCTTCCAATGGTAACAATGCGCCAATTGTAAAATGTGTGTGTGTGTGTGTATGTGTGTGCGCGTGTTTTTTTTTTCCTTTTTTTTATTTTTAAATTTAGCTTTTGAAATTGAGATTTTAAACATACTTCTTACTGAGGCTTTCAATGTCCTAATGTCTTTCCATACTGTCACCAATCTCTTTTCTTTCTTTAGTTAGATTCGCATATTGAGAGCCATTCTCTTATTTTCATAGTTTTCTTATGGATTCCGTTGGAGTCATTATTTCCTTCTATCAACTGAAGTTGGAGAGTTTTGCAGAATATGAACTTTGGTGGCCAGATGGGCCTATGTAGATTGCCAATTGGTTTACTGATAAATTAGAACAGATAATTAGATTGAAAAATACTCAACAGTTTATTTCTTGTTTTTGCTACTCGAACTGTTCCCCATATTTCAAAAGTCTGACAAGGTATTCCTAGAATGTTATCATAGTTATGTGTGACAAATGATGGTTGATTGCAGGATTCTACACCACTGACCTGTGCATCAAACTTGGAGACAATTTTTTTCACCAAATTTGGAGTCAAATGAAGTTCACAGTGAACCAGAGATCAACAATGATACAGGTACAGTTTAGAATTTTTCTATTTATGCTATCTTGGGAATTGTTTTTTTATCTTAAATTAGAGATTTGTCGCTAGAGCATGTGTACTTTTTGACATGAAGATGAAGTTTTTTGAGAAATTTTGTTCGAGTGTTGCTTCATTCCTCCTAAAAAAGGTGGAAATGAAAATACTGGAAGTCACTGCTTCATGTTTCCAAAAAATGATGTGTATGTATTTGAAGTAAATTATCTGTTTCTTTCTTTTGGTTTTGAATACAATATTTGTCACGACCCCATTCTGCCCCTAGTAGAATGGTGCCATGATGGCCAGTAATCCGAGATTACCAAAGGCCAACTTACAAAGATTCACACACAAACAGAGTATACATATGGGGCTCACATATGCGGAAGCAATAAGCTAATTCTAATTAGTCCATAAGAGATGTGCATAGATCAAATGAAATGACATACATTTTATCGAGGTCTTACAACTTGAATACAAATAAATAAGTACATAATGCATCTTGATCAAAAGGCTTCTCAAGCCGACATATGCAAAATACAATAAATCACATGTCAAGAAGCATAGTCTTCAAGATGCTATCAAAAGTATAAATCCAAAACATCGTGCCAAATGCATCTAGGCATCACCGCCGTCCTGCTCAACACCTACATATATATATAGATAGGGTGAGCTTGGATACTTAGTGAATGATATAATTAATAAAGGGGTTTGCATGTATGATATCCGATATCTTTATCAAACCAAAACACATCATATCTTGTACGAAATCAAAGGACAAATCAAGTTCATCTAACAAATCTTTCAAGTCTCAAGGGATGCTTACTAGCATCAATAATACAAGGGATGACATAATCAAGGGTGCTACAAAAGTTTAGAGTCCCCTAGCACGTACGGACTTGTGCTACAAATGCTTATAGTCCCTTAGCACATACGGACTTGTGCTACAAATGCTTATAGTCCCTTAGCACGTACAGACTTGTCAAGAATGTTATCAAAACCAAAGCTAATACTTGATACACAAAATAGGGATAGTCATTCATACTTAACAAATACTTTTCCAAAACAAGGCAAAGCAAAGCTTTATCAAAACGTTATAACATAGCTTTATTAAAAATACCACTCACTTGGTTCTTCAAACGTCGGGGTCAAAGCAAGAGCCCAAGTCCTACAAACACATGGCAAAGTCTATTGAATGTACTCTCAAACAAGTTTTACATGAATGCAAATGATCTCGGCATTCCTTCAAAACTAAGTTGGACCAAAACAAAACATTGTTTCTCATCTCAGGAAAACATAATGGACACTAACCAGGTCTTGGCCGAGGTCCCACACCTCCTTGCCGAGGTGTGGTCCCGATGGCCACATTCAAGGAAATGAAGTTGGGAAAATCTGGGTTTCCCTCTGCTGAAGAACATGACAAACATGAAGAACATGAAAAACATGAATGCTCAATCACAACTTGTTATTAAGAAATCTGGGATTTCATGAGATGAGTTCGAAAACATGGACCTGGGTACCCATACTTGAAGATCTTATGAAGACAACCACAAAAAACATGAATCTTGATGCAAGCTTTTGGATCAAACAAGGCTTTTATTCAAGAACACATGAATATCACTTTCTCTTTCTAAAACCAAACTTTAAATCAATGCATGGCTTACAAATCGTGCTCGATCATGCAATGCAGCTAGATGAACAATAAGAACAACAAGAGTAGATCAAGATTCTAACCTCAAGACACGAATCTAACGACTCAAGGTGTGAAGATCAAGCTTGTAAATCTATTCCCTCTCTAAGAACTCCTCCTTCTTCTTCCTAGAGCCTCCTCTCTAAAAAGCAAAGGATATGATACAAAATGATGTGTTTCTCAATAGCTCACTGACTTAACCCTCTGCTGGGACACGCGGCATCGGCCGGTTGGCTCTTCTAAAAAAGGTGATTGAGTGAAAAGACAAGACTATGACAAAGTGTGTTCAACAAGCAAGATGGCATAGGCACTTCCACAGGTAATGATCTCGGCTAAGGACAAAGCTTCGGCAAGTAAGGTCTCAATGATCTTGGCTAGGAAGGACAACACTTGACTTAGCTGTGCCACACCTCGGCCTAGATGTGCCACACCTTGGTCTAGGTTATACCAATCCAGGAACAAGATCACTAGGTGTAAGGGTAACATCTCGGCCTAGATAATACACATCTTGGCCTTGGTGATGAACACCTCGGCCTAGATAGTGACATCTCGGCCAATATGCCAAGGCGCGAGTGGAGGTTAACCAAAAGATTCCAAGATAGACCTAGGTATAAGAGATTCAAGGGTGCGACCCAGGCTTAGGATGACCTCGGCTAAACTCACACCAAGAAAGGAACAAAGCATGCAGTAACACTTAAGCAAAACAAAGACAAGATTAGAAATGCAAGCTTAACAAGACAAAATCATATAAATGCATGAGAGCATGAATAAGATGAAGTGAGGGTTGTTACAATATTGATCAGCTAAAGTTCCCCATAATTCAAAATTTCCTTCACTAAAAGGCACTTCAAAGAGATTGGGTTCACATATTTAAAAAAATTACAACATTCTCGACCAGTGCGAAAATTGTAAGATGACCAGAACAAAGAAGCTACACATTTTGTTTTGGAAGATCACCAAAAAACCATTTCTAGACTCCCAATGCCTGCATTGCATTCAAACTCATTTCATTTGTTGCTTGCACACCAGTTTAATTCTTTATCACTTTCATTCCGAACTTATTTAATGTGTCACTTGAATAAATAATGATGAAATTTTGCTTGATCCATGAAGAGTTCTTTGTTGGAGATGGGAGTATAAATCTTTGCACATGTTTGTAAAGAAGGTCAAACAACATAGATTTTCCTTATTGGATTATGTTTTTATAAAATATTTCAAGAACGTGTCCTGGGTTTGGAAACTTAAACCATCTTTTGCATGTGACAGCGCAAAGTAGAAGATTCACGTTCAGTTTTGAATTGGTCATGCCAAAAATGGATTGACATTGTCTAAATAAGCCTTACCTTCCTCTTATCTCTATGCAGGGAGTAACGAAGATCTTGATCCATCGATTTTGGGAGCTGATGACAGTGATGATAACAACAGACGCTCTAGTGAATATCAAACTTGCATTGTCTCAAATTTCTACATTTCTGACGCGATTGTTGCAAGCTTACCCATTGAAGGCAACTCAATTTATGATGACATCACATAATCTAGTTGCTTGCTTGATTACAAATTTGATGAGCCAAGTACGTTTTTTGATGTGGCTACAGAATACATGATACTGCCTTTTCTTGAGGATACCATGGAGGCAGGTGGCGATCATGATGGCAGAACATGTGAGGGCACCATTATAGATTCAAATGATTTAAGCTTGTATCTTGTAATCCATCAGTTGAGATCCTGCAATGAGGAACCTGATGTGAATCCTTACCCAGATTCAGATCAATTAGAGTGCTTTGATCCACACATGTTTATCAGAAATCTACCTGACCTACCAGATGTGGTGCCAAATTTTCACCCCACTACATTGCTAAATGAAACACAAAAAATGCAGTCCACTACCCTAGTACTGGATTTGGATGGTAAGAAAATTGAACTCCTTTGATCTGTTTACTATTAATCTTGATATTATTTCATTTTATCTTATCTAGTTTATTTCTCGATTATGTCAGTATAATATTTATGATCCACACCTACACTGAACTTTCAACTTCGGGTGATTTTGTATTTCTACTAATCATTTTAAAGAATTTTTACATAAGTTGATGCTTCCAAAGGTTGGTCACACTAGCTTTCATTTGTGCTAAAACACTTGTCCACTCTACGTTGGAACATTGTGAAGATGTGGATTTTAGTTTTCCAGTCTTTTTCAACATGAAAGAGCACAAAGTCTATGTAAAATAGAGGCCTTACCTTCAAATATTCCTAGAGAGGGTTGCTGAGATGTTTGAAATTGTGGTGTTCATAGCCAGTCAAAGCATCTATACAAAACAGCTTCTAGATATAATGGATCCAGAGAGAAAACTTATCTCTCGTCGAGCTTATCGTGAATCATGCATTTTTTCAAATGGAAGTTACACCAAGGACTTAACAGTTTTAGGTGTTGATCTTACAAAAATTGCTATAATTGACAAATCTCTTTGGGCAGATTTCCTGCCCGTTGACTTTCACGTATCCTTTGTAAAGAATATTTAGTTGACAATTGTTAAGGGGTACATATATACATATGATTTTGTAGATGTGAATGTGAATGTGGATGTGTTTGGATGTGGATGTATTTTATTTTAGAAAATATTTATAATTTGTACAAGGAATGAATTAATAAAATATATATTGATTTTATGAAAATAATTTTATTGCGACAATAATAAACCATCGTTAATGTAATTAGCATTTCCTTATATTTTATTAGCGACGAGTTAATTTGTCGCATATATATCGTAGTTCAAATCTTTAGCGACAGTTTAAACTGTCGCAAATATGGTATTAATTTAATTTTACTATTTTGTAACATTTTAGACCGTCGCTAATAATATTTTTCGCGATGGTTTAAACTGTCGCAAATACGATATTAATTTAATTCTACTTTTTTTGCGACGTTTTAGACTGTGACTAATAATACTTTTCGCGACGTCAAATACTGTCGCTAAAAAAGTTTTGGCGACGGCAACCAACATCGTCACTAAAAGTGAAGTTTTTTTTCCTTTTTTTGTGTCAGATTCAACTGTCGCAAAAATTATTGATTAGCTGTCATTACAAGAAAGCGAAGGTTTGTAACCGTCGCAAATACTTTTTGTCACGCCTCCTTTCGCCACCCCCATTTCCCGCCGCTATTTCGTCGCAAAAAGTCTTTTGCAACGATATATAAACCTTTTGCGATGTTTAAGACCGTCGCAAAAGCTCCGATTTTTAGTAGTGCTAGTTGCATAAGCACCCTGCCATTTAGGCATTGTTTGTTTGGGACGACTTTGGGATTGGATATTAATTTAATAAATTACATAATTCAATCAAACATAATTAGAGTCTAGACTTCTAATCCACATGGACATGTGTTATCTTCCATATAGAAAGGGTGAGATAGGAGATTGATGAGAAGTTTGGATTAATTTACTAAAACACAAAATTGGTAGAATTTTGTTAATCCTTGTAATCTTGGGTGAATCCAAACATAGGACGAAATAAACAATTTAGAGGAATTGATAATCTCCAAATTAACTGCCCTCAAAATGTTGGGCAAGTTTGGCAGTATACTAAAATAGTCAAAAAGTTACAACTAAAAATTAATTTTACTTTGTAGTTTTTTACATATTTTTTAATAAAAAGTCAAAAAGTCAACTAAAATAGTTAATTTTCTAAAACAACATCTATTTCAATCAATCTAAACAAACATGGAGAAATTATTCAATACTTTTAGTGCAAATATAGGTGGTGCTCCAAAGTAGTAGTTATTGGTTTTTAAACTATGGGATATACTACTTTTATGTTAGAGTTTAGGAGATAACTGATTAGATATCAACTTCTAAATGGAATAGAGTATAGCTCCAGAAGTAAACCAAAGCAAACCAAGCCTTACGTCTTATCAAATGGGGTCAGCTACATGAATCATTTTTCTCCACGCGGCTCTATCAAAGGCCATTTCGTTAGTCAAATTAAGTAGATCCATATCTTTATTTACAACGCTAGCCAACGTTAATCTAGGCTTACCTGGTACCCTAACACTTCCATCTATCGTCATTGCATCGCATCTCTTCACTACTGCCTCTGTTGGTCTCCGTTGAATATGACCAAATCATCTTAGTCGATTCTCTCTTAACTTATCTTTTATTGGTGCTACTCCTACCAATTCCCAAATACACTAATTCCTAATTCTGTCTTGTTTAGTCTTGCCACACATCCATCTTAGCATCCTCATCTCAGTAACACTCATTTTGTCTACATGTTGTTTTTTGGTCGCCTAACACTTCGTCTCATACAACATCGCTGGTCTAATAGCCGTTCTATGGAACTTACCTTTTAATCTAGTGGGTATTCGTTTATCGCACAGTACCCCAAACACACTTCTTCACTTAAGCCATCCCGTCTTAATCCTATGAGCCACATCCGCATCAATCTCCCCCGTCGTTGTGATAAATGACCCTAAATAACGAAAATGTTTACTTTTAGGCAGTTTTTAGTTCTCAATCTTCACTTCTCCTCTGCTTCCATTGTTACTGTTACTAAATTTACATTCCATGTACTTTGTCTTAGTTTTACTTATCCGGAATTCTTTAGATTCAAGTGTTTTCTCCAAATCTCTGACTTTGTGTTAACTCCTTCTCTAGTCTCATCCACTAACACGATATCATCTGCAAAAAGCATATACCTTGGCACGTCATCCTGAATATTTCTCGTCAACTCATCCATAACTAGAGTAAAAAGATAAGGACTTAAGGTAGATCTTTGGTGTAACCCTACAGTGATAGCAAATTCATTTGTCTCTCCAGTAGGTGAGCTAATAGTGGTCACTACCCCTTCATACATGTCCCTAATCACATCAATGTAACCTTTTGTCACCCTTTTCTTCTCTAACACCCACCATATTATATCCCAAGGCACTTTGTCATATGCTTTCTCAAGGTCGATAAACACCATATGAATGTCTCTTTTCTTTTCTCTATACTTTTCTATTACTCTCCTCAAAAGATAGGTCGCTTCCATTGTTGACCTGCCAGGCATAAACTCAAATTGATTCTTTGACACCTCTATTATATCTCGCAATCGGCGTTCCATCATCCTTTCCCACACTTTCATTATATGACACATTAGCTTAATTCCTCTATAATTGTTGCGATTCTAGACATCTTATTTATTTTTATAGAATGGCACTAAAATACTCTTCCTCCACTCATTTGGCATGTTCCTAGTCAACAAAATTTTGCAAAATAATCTAGCCAACCAAGCAACCCCCTTTTTACCCAAACACTTCCAAGCTTCAATAGGGATATCATCGGGTCCTAAAGCCTTATTTGATTTCATTTTCTTAAGTGCAATCTCCACCTCAAAGTTCCTAATCTTGCAATAGAACCTATAGTCTTTGTTTATCATATTACTGGCTATTTCTTCCCCTATTGATGTGCCTCCATGTTCTTTATTTAATAGTTTCTCAAAATAGTTCTTCCATCTCTCCTTAATCTCTTCATCTTTCACCAATACCTTAGAATTCTCACTCTTGATTCCCTTAACTTGATTAAAATATCTTGTTTTCCTCTCTTGTATCTTAGCAAGTTTGTATACCATTTTCTCTTCCTCCTTACTATCTAGTCTAGTGTATAGGTCATCATAAGTGTGTGAGTGATTTTCTGACCACACTGCCAACTCAGTATTCAACTGGAGAACACTGACAGAATAGATGACACCTGGCTGACTTGCAACAAAAAGAAGAGACTCCGGCGGTGGTTCGTCCACCCGAGGGTACTCCGACGGTCAAGTCAATAACCAAATATCTCTCAAAGATAATCAATGGTGCTAAATTCACTGTTCTGAATATAAATTACGTACTTTAGACCCATCGGGGGTGCCTTTCTTTTATAGTTAACTCAATCCTTGTCCCAGCAGGAAGCCTAGCTTCAATGGACTTAAGATTACTGTTAATCTTGGACTCCCAGTAGGATTGGGATAAACTCTCTAAGAGCCTTATCTTTATCCAAACTGGAGTCTCCTTCCATGCTAGGACTCTTGTCCCTTATTTGCTTATCCCGGACTCTGATATCTTTGGAGTAACTTCGGCCATGCCGAGATCATCTCGGCATCACGGTCAAGACACGTGGCAACTTGGCTGACACGTCGGCGTCACCTCGCCACACGTTGATATTCAGAAAATATATCCCCACAACTGCCCCCTAGGTTCTATTACCTCGGCATTCTGAGGTGATGGAACCTATATTGGGACTTCCTTCCAGTACGTCGGCTTAAAGTATCGTAGCGGAGATCATTCTCTCCAAGTCGACAAGTCTCTTTAACGAACAGGAATTCCAAGAACCCGTTTATGCATATGAGTTGTCATACATAACCGTCTAGGCCACGTTCTTTTCCTTTATTGGATCGTGCTTGTGACGTGCCTGTAAGCCGTCTCGCGCCTGCGTGCGCTGTCTGACAAAATCCGTTCTTCTAGACGTATTGACGTTATTCTGCCATCGTTTCAAGTTTTACCAAAACTTTTCCCTCTTCTTTCGTCTTTTCACTTTTTGTTCAATCCTTCTAGCTTTTTCTCTTTCTAGCTTTTTTTTCCCCAGATCTGCCATTGTTCAAGCTTTCTTAGCTCTGCAACTTGCTCCGTTTACCACCTCCGACGTGATTTCCCCCGTTCTTCCGTCTCTGCAACCGTTGTCAGACTTCGACAAATCCCATTCCGACTTCCCTCTTTCTGGTAAGCCACTGTTCCTCTTAGTTTTAATTTCTTGTTGCTCCTCAAGAAATTTTGCTTCATAATTTAGTCGCCATTGCTGCTTTACTCAAGCATTCTGAGGTGATTTCATGAATCTTGTATCTGAGTGTGTTTATTTCATGACCCTGCTCTGTGCTCATGTTTTGAATACACGCACTGTTCACAACTTTTTTACATTTTTGCCACTGTTCTTGGCCTCATACCCTTTATATTGACAATGTTCTTGATAATCCGTTTTTGTTCTTGAATCTGAATTGTATTCTTGTTTCTGTTTACCGTGTTTTTCTAGATTTTTGACTTCAATCCTTGCTTCCATAGATCTAGGTTTGGGATTTCATTGTAGAACCTAAAACATTTAGGAAAAACTGAAACGATTCCCCCAGTCTCTGTGTATTTTGAGATTTTTAGCCGAGGTCCTTTAAACCCTACAATACTCCTTCCTTCTGAAATCTAGCTCTTTTAAGTGAAGCCGACGTTATGGGTATGTGGAAACATAGGGTAGATACCCCATCCAAGTTAGAGTATTTTAGGCAAGAGTTTGAAATCCCAGCTGATGTCCATCTGAGGCCGGTTAGGGAGGACAACTCTATCATGCCCACTGCTGATTCCATGCCCCTCCCTGTCATTGCTTTTATCGAGTGCATACTTCGACTCCCAGTCAATATCCTTTTTCGTGAGATCATTCATTATTACAAGTTAAACACAATGCAACTTGCCATCAACTCCTACCGAGTGATTTATGGCATAATAGCCTTAGCAAAACAAGAAAATGTTAGGGTTACCTTAGCCGATATCCAGTATTGCTATACCATGTGTGGTCTTAAAAAAGACACAGGCTACGTTTACTACCTCAAGCCGAGATCCACAGAGTACAAAATCATAGCCGACCTCCCATACTCCAATAAGGGAGCTGGAGACGACTACTTCATTACCTCAGGGAAATGGGAGTTCGCTCCAGATGAGGACATCCACCTCTACCCTCTCCCTCGATGAGTTTTTGTAGAGGGTAATGGTAAGAGCCCAGTGTTTGCATTTTACTTGTCGCAGAAAGTCTTCAATGTTTCATCTGCTCTAATGTCTATTTTTCGTGCAGCTCTTCCCAAGCCACCAAAGGGTTTTCATCAGTCTTTCTATCCTAGCAAAGACCTGAAGAAACTACTAAGCCTGCCAGTTCACAAGTGGAAGGCCCCTTTTCTTCTCAACTTTATCCCTATTTATAAGACGGCTTTTCCCGATGTCCCAAGAAAGAAGAAGAAAAGCCTTTCTCCACCTTCTGCCACAACTCCACTAGCCGCGTCCACATCTCGGACAGACCAAGGATCAACCTCTGATCCAGCTGAGCAGCCGTCAACCTCAGCTCCTTATCTGATCCCAATATCCTAACGAAAATGTCAGTGATGACTTGTTCTTACCACCGAGATAGGCCACCCAAAACCAGTTGCTAAAGATCTTCTAGCCAACATTCCAACTGATGTTGATGCTCAATCAATACAAACCCTTCCTCCACCGAAGCCGAAAAGAATAAAAAAGGCTCAGCCCAAGGCAAAGGTGACTCACATCGATTCTGAGGATACCTTGCCAATTTCGAAACTGGCTCCGAGTGAGAAAACTGCCTCTGTCCCCGCAAGGAGGTCCGCTGAAACAATTCCATCCAAATCCACCAAATCCAAAAGGCCGAGGTCATCTTCTGCAACGACCTCGGGGTCTAAGAAGCCTGATGCCCCTTGGACCCCCGAGATTACTCTGGAAGATAAGCCTGTTATGGCTAGCGATAGCGCCGATGATATCAACGTCGGTGTCGCCCTTAGTACTGCTCTACTTCTTCCCGGCGATCTCGACCGGAACGCCGAGTTGAGCGAGTACGAAAATTATGCTTTGATGCTCTAGCGATCTATTCAGGGAAGTATTATTAACTTGGTAATTTTTCTATCTTTCTCTTCATTTCATACTTTGAATATTTTCTAATACTTCTATTTTTTTTCAGGCCATCCAGCATGCCCACTCTTTCTCAATACAATCTTTTGAGAATCGTGAGAAGCTAGCCGAGAAGAAGAGGGAGGTCTCCAGCCTTCAGAAAACCAATAAAAACTTGCAATCAAAGATGAAGACCCTGGAGGATCAGGCCGAGGTCGTTATTAAAGCCAGAGATGAAGCTGAAGAGAATGTGCTACTAAGGTGATAAATAAAGTCCTTCAAGGCCAGCTGAAGGAGGATGGGAAAAAAGTGGCCCAGGCCTAGAAGGAGATTCAAGACGCCTTGGCCACCAAAGAGGCCGAAATCAAAGAAGCCGACGAGAAGGCGTATGCTTAGGGCATGGCCGATGTTACAGAGGCCTATGAAAAGCAAGTCAAGCAAGCATGCAACAAGGGTTTCTCCCTTGGTTAGACGACTTTGCTGAAGAAACTTGATGTCCCCGAGGACTCCTCCCTGAGGAACATCGATGCCATTCCCCTGTCATTCCCTCCAACTCCACCTCCCAGTCAATCTGACGACGAATCTGATTCTGTGGACGAGGCCGAGAAGGAAGTTTTGGTGAGGACATCAAAGGGGACTACTGGGACCAAGTCTCCTTCTCTGAATGAGCAAGTCCTGGACTTGACTCAAGATGAGGAGGGTGAGGAGGTCCCTAAAGATACTGCGGCTGAGAAGACATCGGCCGTCATTCCCCTTGTCGATAAGAGGCTAGATGAAACCCTTGCAGAAATTGACGCCGAGCTCGCGGCGGATAAGGCTGCTGAGATGTCTTCCCAACAATCGTCTGAACTTCAAACTCAACCAACTGCTACTGCTAAGAAGTCTTAGCCTTATGTTTTTCTTTCCCTTCTTGTACTTTGTTTTTTGAAATAATGTAAGCTTTTCGCATGGCCGATGTGCCTTCTTTGTAATTTCTGAACAATTACTTTTTGGTTAGGTCGTAGTGCCATCTTTCATGTACAAATGCAACTGCTTTCCCTGAATGCTTGAATCTTTATCTTCACTTTACTGCTCTTGTATGTCGCCCATACTTTGAATATTTTTGCATGTCTTGAATATACACTTCAATCCTTGTGTAACCTCCTCGGGGTGACGCACCTCGGGTATGCAAATTGATGATTTACCTTGGTAAGTGCCCAAGTACCTTTCTCAGCCTAAGCTTGGTTTCACCTTGTAAATTTTCGTAAAAATTTCAACAAGTGTTTAACCTTAGTATACATCATCTCGGTTTAACTTTAACTTGAAAATTTTTCCCAAGTTTCAACAAGTGTTAAACATCATATCGGTTTAACTTGTAAACTTTTCTCAAGTTTCAACAAGTAAACATTATATCGGTTGAACTTGTAAACTTTTCTCAGGTTTCAACAAGTAAACATCATCTCGGTTTAACTAGTAAACTTTTCTCAAGTTTCAACAAGTAAACATCATATCGGTTTAACTTGTAAACTTTTCTCAAGTTTCAACAAGTAAACATCATGTCGGTTTAACTTGTAAACTTTTCTCAAGTTTCAACAAGTAAACATCATGTCGGTTTAACTTGTAAACTTTTCTCAAGTTTCAACAAGTAAACATCATGTCGGTTTAACTTGTAATCTTTTCTCAAGTTTCAACAAGTAAACATCATGTCGGTTTAACTTATAAACTTTTCTCAAGTTTCAACAAGTAAACATCATGTCGGTTTAACTAGTAAACTTTTCTCAAGTTTCAACAAGTAAACATCATCTTCGTTTAACTTGTAAACTTTTCTCAAGTTTCAACAAGTAAACATCATATCGGTTTAACTTGTAAACTTTTCTCAAGTTTCAACAAGTAAACATCATATCGGTTTAACTTGTAATTTTTTCCCAAGTTTCAACAAGTAAACATCATATCGGTTTAACTTGTGAACTTTTCTCAAGTTTCAACAAGTAAACATCATTCTTCTTCTCTCTGCCCCCTAATGTGAACCTAAGTTCCACTTGGGTTCTCATTATACATGTATTCCAGAAGCAACGTTGTGTATCGTTATCAGTCACAAGTGTACAAACAAATATAAATAAGTTAAAACTTTATTTGTTTACTTCGGCAAATGACAGTTGAACAAATAATTCTAATGATAAAAAAATTTCAAATTGCAAGTGTTCCAAGGCCTTGGCAACTCTTTGCCCTCATTATCTTCAAGCCAATAAGCCCCATTACCCAGTACCGAGATTATTCTGTAGGGTCCTTCCCAATTTGGGCCAAGCTTTCCTTCTCCGGGATCCTTTTTATTGTCAACGACTTTCTGTAAGACGAGGTCACCTATTTGGAACTCCCTTAGGTTGACCTTCTTGTTATAAGCTTTGGCTAGCTGTTGTTGGTATGCTGCGAGCTGAATTGCAGCTTTCTCCCTTCGTTCTTCTAGAAGATCCAGATCTCGGGCTAAGAGTACATCATTAGTCCCGTTCTCGACTCCCTGAGTTCTGATCCCTGGGATGCTGACCTCCAGCGGGATGACAGCTTCTGTGCCATAAGCCATGGCAAAGGGGAACTCCTCTGTTGATCTCCTCGGCATAGTCCGATATGCCCAGAGCACATTGGGCAACTCGTCCACCCACTTTTCTTTTGCTGCTTGCAGCCTCTTCTTTATCCTATCCAAGATTACTTTGTTGGATGCTTCTGCTTGTCCATTGCTTTGGGGAATGCTAGGAGTTGAAAAGTAGTTCTTGATCTTGAACTTTGCACAAAAGCTCTTAATTAGCTTACTGTCAAATTGTGTTCCATTATCGACAACTATTGCTCTTGGAATCCCAAATCTGGTGATGATATTTTTCCAAATGAATTTCTTCACATCTACATCTCGGATTTTGGCAAGGGGTTCAGCTTCTATCCACTTAGTGAAGTAGTCTGTTGCTACCAACAAGTACTTCCTTTGTCCAGTTACTTGGGGCAGTTGCCCAACGAGATCCATGCCCCATTGGGCAAATGGCCAAGGACTGGATATAGGGTTCAGGTCTGCTGCTGGTTGGTGTATCAGTGGTGCGAATCTTTGGCACTTTTCACATTTCTTCACATATGCTTTTGCATCCTTCTGCATGTAAGGCCACCAATACCCCTAGGTAATGGCCCTATGGGCGAGTGATCTGCCCCCAGCGTGGCTTCCACAAATTCCATCATGAATTTCATATAAAAAATCTTCAACTTGTAAAGGATGCACACACCTTAAAAAGGGTCCAATGAAGGACCTTCTGTAGAGATGCCCCTCTGCTGTTAGATTGTATCTTGCCGATTTCAATCTGATCTTGTGTGCCTCTTTGTGATCATCTGGTAGCTTTCCTTCTTTCAGGAATGCAACAATTATATATATCCAGCTTGGTCCCATGTCTACACACATTGCTTCACGCCTTGTGCTTAGTGGTTCTATGCTCGGGCCCGACAAATAGTCAACCATTATTGTCCTTGCTTTTCCAAGTTGTACTGCACTAGCCAGGTTGGCCAATGCGTCGGCGTGACTATTATCATCTCGGCTTACCTAAAGTAGTCGGCAGTTCTGAAACATGGCTGCCAATTTGATGACCTCTTTTGCGTAGGCTGACATTCTTTCATCTCGAGCTGCAAACTCACATGTTGTCTGGTTAACTATCAGTTGTGAGTCACAAAAGACTATTACCTCATCTGCTTGTACTGCTGTTGCCAGTTTTTGTCCTGCTATGAGTGCTTCGTATTTTGCTTCATTGTTTGAGGCCTTGAACCCCAAACGAATTGATTATTTTAGCACCTGCCCATTTGGAGATATCAACACTACTCCTGCCCCCGCTCCCTGTCGGTTTGAACTCCCATCAACAAACAGTCGAAAGGAGTCGCCGATGTAAATGCTGCAGGGTTTGGGTTTGTCCTCTTTCCTTTGTTCTTTCTCCTTTGGCTGAGCTCCTCCTTCCTTGTTGGGGCATCGATCATCCAGGCTCAACGGAGCCCGATGTTTGATGGATTCTGGCATGAACTCAGCCACGAAGTCGGCCAAAACCTCACCTTTAATTGTTGTTCTAGGTTTGTACTCCAGGTCATATTTTCCCAGGGTGACTGCCTATCTGGCTATTCTTCCTGTCAGGTCTCCTTGTTGCAGCAAGGATTTCAAGGGGTGTTCAGTAAGTACTATAATTTTATGGGCCTGGAAGTAATGGTTCAACTTCTTTGAAGCCATGGCTAAGGCCAGTGCCAATTTCTTTAAGGGTAGATACCTTGTTTCTGCATCGGCCAGGGTTTTGCTTACATAGTAAACAGCCTTTTGTTCCCCTTTTTCTTCTCGGACTACCACTGCGCTTATCGCATGTTCTGAAACTACTAAGTATAAAAACAGCTATTCTCTTGGTTCTGGATTTGAAAGAACTGGAGCTGTGGTTAGATACTTCTTTAGGTTGGCCAAGGCGGCCTCGCATTCTTCGGTCCATAGGAAGTCTGTGGCTTTCTTCACTATGTTGAAGAAAGGTCTGCACTTGTCTAAGCTTCTGTTGATGAATCTATTCAGGGCTGCGGCCCTTCCAGTTAGCATCTGCACCTGTTTTGCTGATGTCGGGCTCTTCAGTTCTAGGATGGCCTTGATCTGATCTGGGCTGGCCTCAATGCCCCTTCTGGTCACCAGGTATCCCAAAAACTTACCGGATCCAACTCCAAATATGCACTTTGATGCATTGAATCAGAGTCGATATGTCTTCAGGATTTCGAAGACTCCTTTGAGGTCAGCCAAATGTCCTTCAGGTTCCTTGGTCTTTACGACCATGTCATCAATGTAGACTTCCACCGTTCTGCCAATTAGATGTTTAAACATCTTGGTTACCAACCTTTGGTAAGTCGCTCCTGCGTTTTTCAACCCAAAAGGCATTACCCTGTAGCAATACAGCCCTTTTGGGGTAATAAACGCAGTCTTCTCTTCATCTGGGGGGTACGTGGCTATCTAATAGTACCCCCTGTAGGCATCTAGGAAGCTCATCTTTCCATGCCCTGAAGTGGTGTCTACCAGTTGGTCAATCTTGGGTAGAGGAAAGCTGTTTTTTGGGCAGGCTTTGTTCAGGTTGGTAAAGTCCACGCAAACCCTCCATTTACCATTTTTCTTCTTTACCACCACTGTATTGGATAGCCATGTCAGGTAATTGACTTCTCTAATGGCCCTGGCCTCCAGGAGTCTGTCTACTTCCTTTTCTACTGCTTCGACGTGCATCAACGTCGGTCTTCTTGCTCATTGGATTACAGGTTTGCCGACCTGTCAACGTTCAGTTTATGGCAAGTGACCTTGGGGTCAATGCCAGGCATTTCGTAAGGTGTCCAGGTAAACACCTCAATATTTGCTCTAAAAAAAGCTTCCAACTCTTTTTCCTCTTCTTCGGTTAAGCTCGACCCGAGAAGAAAGAAGCGCTCTTCATCGCCCTCCTGGACGAGTATTTTCTTCAGTGCTTCTTCGCTTTTCTCGGCTGGCTCTTTGCCGACGTCTTCTAGGACTTCCACGTCCTCATCTTCTATCTCTACCTTCTCTGGTTCGCGAATGCTGCAGGTAGATTTCATTGCTTCCATGGAGCAATTCTTCGCCTGTAGCTGATCCCCTCTGACTTCTTCTATTCCATGCTCTGTTGGGAATTGCAATAGTTGATGCAATGTTGAGGGAACTGCCCCCATCGCAACCATGGCCTTCCCAAGATTATATTGTAAGGGGAAGGTGTGTCGATTATGGTGAACTCTGTCTTTATCTTCCTAGTGCCAGCCTGTACCTCTAAACTCGTTGTTCCGAGTGGCCATGTCGGCGTTCCATTGAACCGGACCATTGGGCTATTGGATTGCTCCATGTCGTCTGGGTGAAGGCCGAGCTCCTTGTAACATCAGACATACATAATGTCACAAGAGCTGCCTTAGTCAATTAGGATGCGCTTCACTTGGCATTCCCCAACTTGGAGGGATACTACCAAGGCATCGTTATGCGGATGCTAGACCATCTCAAGGTCGGCGTTAGTAAAGGACACTACTGGTCCTTGACATTCCTCTACCCGATGTCTCTTCTCCCCAACTTGGTAAACATGCTATAAGTGCTTTACCTTCTGAGTCTCCCCCCTAAGTTTGTTCTCGTTGACCTTCGAGTGAATTACATTAACTACCCGAGGTCCTCCCACCTGAGGTTGCTGTGCTGGGAGAGGCGGAGTTGCTGGTGCCTGAGGCAATCTTGCCTATTCTTCCCTTGTTCTGGCCTCATTGACAAGGTCTCTCAAATGGCCCTGCCTCACCAGGTCTTCCAAATGTGTTTTCAGGGCTCTACAACCCTGAGTCATGTGTCCCTCTTCATTGTGGTAGGCACAGTGCCTGCCAACGTTCCTTCGCATAAATTCTCCTGGTGCCCTTGCTGGTGTTCTGAAGTAGGGTTGGTTCCGAATTTGAGCCAGGACCTTGTGAATCGGGATTCGGAACACAGTTGTTACTGCCTGTGCAGCCCTCAGTTCCGTCTCTTGCTTGCTGGGTCCATTGTTACCTCGGCCTCGCTTTGGCGAGCCGTTTCATTTCTCATGCTTTGTCTCCTTATTCCCCGACGTATCTTCCTCGGCTTTGGCATACTTCTCGATTCTAGCCATGAGCTCTTCCATGCTTTTTGGCAATGTCTTTGCCAACGACTTTCGTAGTGAACAGTCACCTTTCAGGCCGTTCTTGAAAGATACAACCGCCACCTCTTGATTGCATTCAGGTATTCGGTTGAACACCTCATAGTACCTTTTCGCATAGGCCCTAAGGCCTTCATCCTTACTGATTACTGATCTTCAGGGCCATCAATGCATCCACCCTCAATGGTTGCAACTTGTTTGTTACAAACCTGACCACAAACATCCCGGCCAGGCCCTTCCAGCTCTTCACACTTCCTTTTGGTAGTTTGTGAAACCAATCTGATGCAATCTCCCCGAAGGATGAGGGGAACACTTTGCAGAGCAGCGGCTCATTCCCACTATATAATGCCATCGAATTCAAGTACAGTCCAACGTGGAAGTTGGTGTCTGACTTGCCATTGTATATTTGGAACCTCGGCATACTGAATCTCTTCGGTGCCTCAAATCTGTCCAAGTCCACTGAGAATGGTGTTCACGGTTTAACAGTGGATGTTACCTCGGAGTGATCTTACTTCCTCTTGAAGTAATCTCTCAAGTCCTCTTTAGTCTGGCCAGGAGCTCGGCTGTCTCCTGACTTCAGTTTTTTCGAAGCAACGCTCTTAGCTTCATTGCGGGCCCTTTTCGACCCTCCTCCGTTAGGTGTGTCAAAGCACAGTGCCTGCCCCTGAACATGCCGATGTTCTTTGGGGTCTACTTCCTTGCTGTTATGTGTCCTTCGTGACTCTTCCCTCCGTGGCTCCCCTCGCCCGACCTCTCTGGAAGGCCGGTGAGAGTGCCTTTCGCTCCTGGTGTGTTGAGGGGCTAAAGGGATTGTTTTCTACCCTCCCTTCTAGGCATTAGTCGCTGTAATTGGAGTGTCCTGTAGTGGAAATGGTGGCTGCATGACATTGTTTTGCATCATGAAGTTGACGACCGATTGTAGGTCCACCAACTTGTTTTCCATCTCTTTTACCTCTTCGTCTCTCCGTAGGCACCTATCCCTACATACCTGGAGGTTTTCTTCGTTATAGCACCTGCTTTGGTCTGTCTTCTTTGAAGGGTCGCCCTCCTAGCCGATGTCTTTCACTCCGTGATTCTGGTCACGAGTTTCTGTGTTGCGGTTATCTCCTTCGATATCGAGGTCGATAGGTCTCCCACTCTAGCAGGAGTGTCGTCCCCAATCTTTTCTTGCTGTCTGTTACTGGCAATCTATCCTTTTTTTCTTTCTACAGACGGCGCCAAATTGTGTGAGTGATCTTCTGACCGCACTGCCAACTCAGTATTCAACTGGAGAGCACTGACAGAATAGATGACACCTGGTTGACCTGCAACAGAAAGAAGAGACTCCGGCGGTGGTTCGTCCACCCGGGGGTACTCTAACGGTCAAGTCAATAACCAAATATCTCTCAAAGATAATCAATGGTGCTAAATTCACTGTTCTGAATATAAATTGCGTACCTTAGACCCATCGGGGGTGCCTTTCTTTTATAGTTAACTCAATCCTTGTCCCAGTAGGAAGCCTAGCTTCAATGGACTTAAGATTACTGTTAATCTTGGACTCCCAGTAGGATTGGGATAAACTCTCTAAGAGCCTTATCTTTATCCAAACTGGAGTCTCCTTCCATGCTAGGACTCTTGTCCCTTATCTGCTTATCTCGAACTCCGATATCTTTGGAGTAACCTTGGCCATGCCGAGATCATCTCGGCATCACAGTCAAGACACGTGGCAACTTGGCTGACACATCGGCGTCACCTCGCCACGCGTTGATATTCAGAAAATGTATCCCCACAATAAGCTTTCAACTTAACCATCACTATTTTCTTGACCTCTTTATTAGCCAATCAATAGCTCTTAAAGTTTTCGTTAGTTCTATCCTTCTGCCATATTTTAAAGCATTCTTTTTTTGCCTTAACTACCACTTGAACCTCTTTCCTTCACCACCAAATTTCCCTAGAGTTGGTCCTTTCAACTCTCCAAGCACTTCCCTTGAGATTTTCCTCATACAATTGGCCATCGAGTTCCACATAGTGTTTGCTTTATCTTCCAAGTCCCAAGTACCTTCCTTATCCATTCTATTGTTAAATATTTCTAGTTTATCCCCTTTTAGGTCTCAGCATTTCGTCCTACAATGTCCACCATCCTTCCTAACTTGGTATTGCCCTTTAAAACATAAATCTAGTACCAAAATCCTATGTTGAGAGGCCAGGCTCTCTCTAGAATCACCTTACAATCATTGCATTTTAGGCAGTCCACTTTTCTCACTAAAAAGTAATCTATTTGGCTCTTAACTGACCTACTCTTAAAGGTTATCAAATGCTCCTCCCTCTTCTTATACATAGTATTGGCCACCACTAGGTCAGAAGCCAACGCAAAATCTAAGATACTCTCTCCAGCCTCATTTCTATCACTAAAACCGTATCCACCATGCACCCTTTCATAGCCTAGTTTATTTATGCCTACATGACCATTGAAATCTCCACGTACAACTAGGTTTTCTCCTATGGGTATCTCCTATAAGATCTCATCTATTCACTCCCAAAAATCCCTCTTAGTCTGATCATCTAATCCTACTTCAGGGGCATATGCACTAATAACGTTCACTATATTTCCTCCAATAACTAGTTTAACTAACATAATCCTATCCCCTTTCCTAATAACCACCACTACATTTTCCACAAAACCCTTGGCAACTATGATTCCTACCCCATTCCTACGTCTATCCTTACCACTATAATATAGTTTAAAACCGATATCCTCAATTTCCCTAGCTTTCTCATCCCTGCACTTAGTTTCTTGTACGCATGCTGTACTAACTCTCTTCATAATCATAACATCTACCAATTCCATTGTCTTACCAGTTAAAGTTCATATATTTCAAGTGGCTACCCTAAACCTATAGTCTTGGACTAGCTTCTTTACCCGCGCTTGTCCAGAAAAACATAGGAACCTTTGCCTATTTTTCACCGCACCCAGGCGTCAATGTGGCGCCCCTTACTCACTTTTCGAAACACCCGGAGGCAAGCACAACGCGTCACTTGAGAAGAACAACCTAACATTTAATCGATTCAAAGTAGGATTCATTGTCATAAGGGATCCGAGCAGCTTTTTTTACGTGTTGGTTGTTGGCTACCTAACACACAACCCTCCTTCTTTATCCGGGCTTGGGACCGGCAGAGTTGTTAACAACCCCGGCGGAGTTAGTATAGCTCCAGAAGTATTGAATAGTTTTTTAATAAACATGGTTTACAAGTTAGACTGCTCTTATCCATACAACTACAATTTTCTACTAAATCTATAGACTACTGAACAAAGAGGCTACATATAATATACTCATAAGGGCACAGTTATGGATTAATAATTTAGGAGAGGAAGTGAAAGATTTGGAAGAGTAGAGTTACTTAACATTATGTGTCAACCTAGTTGGATATGTTCTTCAAGAAGGATGTTAGTTTTTCTTTGCTTTCTTGTTTAATGTAATCTATTTGTACTTCTTGAACTTTGATTTACATCAATAAATTTATTTTTGCCAATAAAAAAAATATTATGTTTAATTTACTTTTTAGGGATAGAACAGAAGTATATGGAAAGTTATGAGGTGGAGAGAATACAAATATTTTAAACACTTCTCTTCCCCTTCAAAATTAGAATTAGTGAAATAGAAAAGAAAGTGAAATATTTCCTAAAAATATTTTGTAAGACCCAATTAAATATTAACTAAGCAAACAAGTGGAAGGATACCTCTCAATCTAAATGGAGTATAAAGGAAATAGTGGAACTTGAACTAAAACAAGAACAACAATTAGTGACCCAAAGGATAATTGTTTGGGCAAGACCTGTCTCCGGTCTATATATGGGTTGGACCAAAGCTAACTGGACAAGTGGGCTCACCATGGGCTTAGTCTAAAATTTGATGTGTTTCATAAAAATAAAAATAAAATGAATTAATTAGATAATCGTAATCACGTGATTTTGTGGGGTTACTCCAAAAATTTGATGTGTTTCATAAAAAAAATTAAATTAATTAAATAATCATAATTAAATGATTTTATTATATTTATATTTTAAAAAAAATTATGCAACAATGATTTAATTGTACTCATATAGTTTCATTATATTTATTTTCAAAAAATACGTAATTATGATTTTGAAAAAATATCATTAATTTTTTTTATGATATGGAAATTATGTGGCTATGATTATCTAAATGATAATATTTTATTTATTTTATTGTAATTATTTATTTATTTTTTATGGATAACCAACCTATAGGAGCCTATAGGGTCTATTTGTTTTTAGAGTTAGATTGGGTGAGATTGTTGTATGGAAATTGTTAGTGAAGAGATTATTAGCGTAGTGGGATTGAGTGAAGGGATTAAAAAAAAATTGTGTTTACTTGATGATGATCGGACTAATAAGAATTCGTGTTTGTTTTGTCATTCGATAAGTAAAGTAGTTAAGGGATTGGATTTTCTCAAGTTAGTCATCCAACTTGAAAAAGAATTTTGGTTTGGTCAGTCCATTTTGGGGTTAATCTCAGTGATTCAAATCATTCACTTTTTAGAACTCATCAAGTAAAATATTCATGCAAAAAATTAAGATGATCGAATATTGATAGCTATATGTTAAATCACATTTATCTTTAATCACCTCAATAACTATATGTTTTAATCACAATTATAATTTCAAGAGTGACCATCAATTTTTTTGTACTACAAACATATCAATATTTTTATTCGATCATCTTAATTTTTCATATGAATATTTTACTCGATAAGAACTAAAAAGTAAACGATTTAGATCACCGAAATCGGCCTCAAAATAAGCCTACCATGCCAAAACACAATCTCAAGTAAAGATGGTAAACTTGAAAGAATCCAAACCTAATAGTTAATTATCTCATAATCCTAATGGATTTATTTTTCAATATGCCACTACTAGTCCACTTATTCGATACCTTTCATAGTTTATTAAGACTATGAATCCGATGGTTCATTTTACAAACAAACATGATAATTGTGATTCTCACCTCATTATTAGTTCAATCCAGACTTCCATCTCTTAAGACAAACAAGGTCATAAAAATAAAAGAATTGATTCATCGAAATAGAGTTTGTGACGGGCTCATGAGATCGGACTACAAGTGTTCAATCCAAATAGTAGACTTGTGATAAGCCAAACCCTATTTGTTTATATATAACTGCCCAAAAGGTTGTTATTAGACTTGACATGCATACAAAAATATACATTAAAATGTGTTAAAAAAATATATAAAAATATGTAAAATCGGTAGGACTAATAAAATAGAGAAAAGTTTAAAAAATTCACAAGGTTAAGTTTGAATTTTATTAATAAAAGGTTTTTTTTTTCCCAAATCGTAATAAAAAATTACAAATTCGAATCGGAAATAACTCAATTCTAAAAATAATAGGTAAATTACAAACATGTAAATTCCAGACACACTCAATTTGGATTTTGAATTTCTTTAAATAAAATAAAAATAAAAATTTGAATTATTATTTCTCCCTCTAATTTAATCATTATCTTTACTATGAAAGTGAGTGTTCTTTTAAAATTTTTACAAAACTAAAACTATTCTCATGCATTGTTTATGTTGCAACATAATTTTTAAATTGATTTTTTGTATTTGTACAAATATAAATATGAGATAATTATTGAAAAATTTAAGGTAAGGATGGTATAAGCCATTAGGTTTAATGGATTTTTTTTTTTTTGTTGGTGAGAGGTCTACACTTTGTGAAATAGTTTGGTGAGAAATCTTTTTATTGGTTTTGAAGAATATTTTGTTTTTAATTTTATCCCTTAATTTATCTATTGACTTTTCGTTGACTATCTATCTCTACAAATTTTTTGACTATCTATTCAAATTTCTTAACTATTTGTTCAATTTCTCCATTTATCTATTCAAAATTTTGCTATCTATTGAAATTTACCACCTGATCTGTTGAATTTTTACACCTATCTTTTTTTTCTCTCTCTCTCTCTATCTGTTGAATTTATTTTGTTAAACTTTTTCTATCTATTAAAATTTACCACCTGATCTGTTGAAAATTTTCTATTTGTTAAAAGAGAATGATCTATTCAATTAAATTTTTCAAAAAATATATTTGTAGAAATTATTTGTTAAAACAATGTATTTGTTGTAAATCTATCTGTTCAAATTCTCTCTCTCTCCATTCTCTGTGCAAATACAATTCAAATTCAACAACAAGAAGAATTATAAAAATAATAACAATTTGAACAGATGTATGTGTTTGGTTTGAGTTTTCTGGATTAAATTTTTTAAAAACTAAATTTTTTATTTTTCGTATTTTTTTTGTTTTCATTGAATTTTTTTAAAATTTTAAGCATATTTTTTTTATTTTTTTATATGCATCTTACTCAAATGTATCTAAAAAATAAAAAATTTGTAAAAAATATTTAAAAAAATTAACAAATACATAAAAATATGAAAAATATACTAAATTTTGATATTTTTTTAAAATTTTTTTTTATATTTATTGAATTTTTTTAAAAAAAAATTTACAAAAATTATACTTTTTCTGTGTATTTATGTTGAGTGTGTCTAAAATTTTTTAAAAAAAATACTTAAAATATTAAAAAAATTAAGTAAAAACAAAAAAATACAAAAAAAAAAAAAACATTTTTTTTCCTGAAAACTATTTTAAAAAAATGAAACCAAACGGTCAATCACCAACAACAACACATATCAACAACCACCACCCTAAATCATCTCTAACAAGCTTACTATTCATCTCCATAAATCTGCATATCAAGTTTATCTGTTCAATTTTTGAATCAACAACAAAAAATCACAAATCTGTTTGAACCTATGTGTTCAAATTATGCTCCCAGATATAAAAGTCGTGGTGATCTACGATCCATCTTCCTTAGAGACGATCATCAACACACAATCATCTGTTTGTGAGTGTATGAGTGTCTGTGGATTACGAAGATGGAATGATCGCGAGAAATAAAATTTGGTAAGTTTGGTATCACAGACTGATCTTCACTTAAGATCTGAATCTTAACAGATCTAATGAAAGGGGGTGAGGAGATGGAAGAGGTTGGCGGAGCGAACGATCCACTGAAAGTGAAGATCACCGCTGTGGCAAGGCTCGCGGCGGAAAATGGCTTTCGATTTGGTGAATAGTATAGAGAAGTAGGGGGTTTCGCCGAGACTAAGGTCTTACAATTTGGCTTCAAAGTAGAGTCCGCCGATCCCCGCCGTCTTGTAGCGTAGGAAGAGCTTGATGTGGTTGATATTTGGAAACCTTAAAGAGAAGGTTAGAGGCAGCGAAGGCGAGGAGGCGGGAGGCGACGACAATGCAAGATGGCGACGGCGGATCTGAAGGGGGGAGGGGGAGGGGGAGGGAGAGGGAGGGGAAGGGTTTGGTTTATTTGGGTAGGTGCTATCATAGCACCATGCTGTGACAGTCAAACGGTTTTGTTTTATTTATTTAAAAAAAAAATAAAACACAAGCACGCTGCCGTCTTGCTGTAGTGTAGAACAACACTTTCATAGGTTGGCTTTCAACACTTTTATAGGTTGGCTTTAGGAATTTTGGATGATTTGGTATGCAAAGAAGTTGGATTTAGAATAATATTTAACATTGAATTGATTGGTTGGTTCACAGTTTAAATTTAACTTTATTTTTAATTTAATTCAGTTGTTACAATTATATATATATGATGATAACTACATGTATTTTTTATATTATATAGTTGTTACAGGTTGTATAATTGAAGTATCATTTGTTTTAAGTGCTTATACTTCAACATTACTTTTCTTTTAAAATATAGAGTAAATTACATCGATAGTTTCTAAATTTTGTCTCCTGTGTCATATTGGTTCTTACACTTTCAATTAGTTCAATTTTGACTCTTAATTTTTTTGATTTTTGTGTCAATTTGGTCCAATTGACAATGACATTAGGATTTTTGATAAAGAATAATTACTAAGTTGGTTGATACTAACTCAATAAATTGATAAAGTTTATAAATTTGTTCTTACGTGATACATGTCGCTCATATTTGCATTTTTTTTTTTTTATAAAAAAGAACTATCGGTGCAATTTATCTTAAATTTATTTTTACAAAAAAATAATTTTGAGACAAATAAAAATATTATAAAATTCAATTTTTATACTATTTTTTACATATTTTTTTCAACTAATCATACCTATTGTTTTAAATTTTTTTTATAGCTTCCAATTTTTCTAAAGTCAACACAAACATAAAAGTGTTGTTCCACACATACACTACAGCAAAACGGGGACTTAAGGCGCATGTTCATTTTTTTTTTTTTTTTATAACAAATAAAACGGCACCGTTTGGCTGTCACAGCATGGTGACAGCACCTACCCCATTCCCCATATATATATATATATATATATACTTGGTTTTTTTTTTAAATTTTTTTTGGGGGGTCATTTTGCTTAATCACGTCCCAAATAAATAATTAAATTAAAATTGTCACATATATTTATTAAAATATATTTTATGAAACGATAAAACTAAGATTAGTCTTCTATACCATATACTTAGCAATATACATATAAATATATTATATATATATATATATATAAGTTCATTTATCAGTAGTTATAGGCAAACACAAATAATTTAACAAAAAAATGTTGCATATGCTTATTTAAATAAAAATGTTGAAAATAATTTTGTATTTATATATATATATATATATAGACATATAAATAAATAAATTGAAATTTATTAAACATTATTTACAAAAATATATATATATATATATATATATATAATTTAACTCGTACATATAACCACTAATTTTTCAGTTTGACTCTTAAGGTTTGTTTTTTTTCTCATTTGGTCCTTCATGTTTTAAGTTTTTTCAGTTCATTTCCAAAATTAATTTATATTAAAATTAGACAGAAAATGATACATTAATAGTCACGTCACATAAAAATATTTTATTATATATAATTCACATATTTGACATAAACTTAAACTTTAATATAATAATATACTTTTTATCTTATGTGGCAGTTATTATGACATTTGTTTTGCTAATTTTGAATAGAAATTAGTTTTAGAAATAAATTGAGAAAAATTTAAAATATAAAGAGTCAAAATGAGAAAACATAAACTTTAGAGACCAAATTATGAAAGTGACGAAACATAAAAAGGACAAAATGTAATTTGCCAATTATAAAAATACAAGAGCGTGAACAACAAAGCCCTAGCCATTCCTCACTGTCTACCTCCCATTATCTTGCACCTGCCCACGACTCTTCTCTCTCTCTCTCTCTCTCTCTCTCTCTCTCTCTCTCTCTCTCTCTCGGGTATCATTCTATTTCATGCCCATTGTATTGAGCCCTCGTTTGGCATGAGACTTTTTTGAAATTGGGAGCTAATTTAGTAAAAAAAAAAAGGGCTAAAAAGTCAATAAGACAAAATATTACATCCAAATCATAATTATTTTATTTTTTTCTCTCACAAAAGTCTAAAAAACCAAAAAGCCAAACCCAAATGAACTTTTTAGCTCTAGGCTAAAAAGGCCAAAATGTCAACTCACTTCCCAAAAGAACCATGAGCCTGAATATATGTGTCTGCAATTAAATTTTTTTTTTTTTGTATTCCTCCAATGTTGGAACTCCGTTATTTGCAAAACTCTAAGCTTGACTATACATGTCCATCGTCCTCAAGAAGATACCATTTATTTAAACCAAAGTTGTTAATCATGTACCAGACAAAATATCATTTTTTCAATTGGTACGGTATTTATTAGTATCAATATGTTTCTAAGTACAGTTTCGGATTTATTGCACAAATATTAGGAAAAATTACCCATAAATCCTATATGGAGGAAAGTTAAACCATTTAGTCTTAAGAGTTTTGTTATAGACCATTTAGTCCCATTTTTTTGGCAGGTTTTTTGAGTGTGATTTGATCCCATATAAGTTTACATTAATACCCTTGGTGTGATTGGTTTCCTAAATGATTTATTCTGTTTTGGGGTGGATAAGGAAATGTTAGCGTATTGGTGGGGATTTTGATTGATTTACATTGATCTAATTAGTTTCTAAGAGAAGGTTGTGGGGGCATTCAGTGTGGTGTGTGTGATTTCTTCGGGTGGTAACCGTTGTCCGTAATAGTGATCATTTCATCTTGCCATTATACTGGGTTTTCCGGTTGTGTATTACGCAGTGCAACTACGATTTGTGGTGCCTATTTGGTGGGTTCGTACTAGTGTGGGTTCTGCCATTGTAACAGGTGAGTGGTTCTTATTTGTTTGGTGTATTTTTACATTTGTATGTTTGTGTGTTCTCAATGGTGTTGATTTTTGGGTGGCCATGTTTGGGTTGTTATGTTTTATTGGTTCATTTTTTGTTCTTGTTTGCTGAATTAATGTATGGCGTGTATGGGTGGGTTGTGTTAGATTAACATCACAAATGCCATGTGGAATGGAAGTTAATGGTTTGTATTTTATGGATTATGTTGCCATTGTAATGGGTTCGAAAATGTCGGTGTCACAGGTATGGATGGTGGAATACTGTTGGTGTGTACTTACGGGCAAAACAATATTGTTGTTCGGTTGCATGGCGCGTTGTCGTTTGTACAGATTGTTGATGATATTTGTGGGAAATTTGATGGGTTGGTACCTGGGGCTGTGTGTTTGTTGTTCGATGTTCCCAGGTATAAGAAGTTTAAGGTTGTTAGTGATGATGACATTCACAACATGTTGTGCCTTGGTAAATCGTTCGGACTAAAACACATTGAGGTCCTCATTCAGACACGGAGTGTTAGAGTGGGTGGTAATTGTGGGGTGGTTAATTGTATGAAGGATGGTGGAAATGACCAGGATGGTATTCAGAATATTGGTGGAGACGATCAGAGGGATTTGTTACTAACAAACTATCTTAATAGGTATAAGACGTTTTTGTCGGCTCAATGGGCGCATGAGATTACCAACGTAGGACAATGTTTTGATGGCAGACCAAATGAATTCCGTGAAATTCTATGCAAGTATGTCGTGGAACATGGATTCCAATTCAAGTACGTTAAAAATGATTCTGTTCGCATTACAGTCGTGTGTAAGTTTGTAGAGCCCACAGGGTGTACATGGTCAGTTCATGCGAGGATGTTACCATCAAGTGGTGTGTTATGCATTAAGAGGTTCGATAGAGTGCACACATGTGGCGTTGCTATATGTCCTTACAAGAACCAGCGTACGGTTTTTGATTTGGTGTCTAATGTTGTTGCAGATCGGGTGCGTGATCAACCATTGACGCGCCCTACGGATGTGGTGTTTGATTTGAGAAACGAGTATGGATTGGACATTAGTTACTGGGTGGCATGGTTGGGTGTCGAGAAAGGGAGGGGTGATGATGTGTATAGGGATCACACTATGTCATTCGACCAACTTAGGTGGTACAACGATTCTGTTATGGAAAAAAATCCAAACAGTTACATTAACCTTGACTTTGAACAGAATACCGGCCAGAGGTTTGTTCAGTATTTCATTTCATTCCGTACGTGTATAGATGGATTCAAGCATTGTCGGCCTTTGTTGTTTTTGGATGGAACGTTTTTGAGAGGCAAGTTCAAAGGTAATTTGCTTGCCACTATTGCTAAAGACGACAATCAAGGTAATTTCATGGTATCGATATGTTTCAATTTCAAATTACTAAAATAAATTTACCCACACTATTTTTTTTTTCTTTAATAAGGTTGGCATGTTATTGACACCATTTTTGGTATTAGGAAACATATTCACATGGTCATTCACTGTTTTTTGAAATTTGTCATATATGACATTACACACACTAGAACCGTTTATTGTTATATGACATTAGACATTGCACAACTTTTTATTGATATGTAATTTCCCTGCCAACAACATTTGAATGTAGGGGTTTCATGTGATTCATGCTTTGTCTGTAGGATTATTTCCTGTGGCGTTCGCGGTTGTTGATTCCGAAAATGCAGCCAATTGGGAATGGTTTCTTCAGAATTTGAAACAAGTTATTGGTGGGGGGTGAACTTTGACGTTCATATCTGGCTTATTGCAGTCTATGCCAAAATATTCCCGTCGGCACATCACGCATATTGTTTGTTGCATCTCCAAATGAATCTAAGAGACCGTATGAAATATGTTAATGTGGCCCACAAAATTGGGTTGATGCACAAATTGCGGGAATGTGCCTACGCGCCCACTGTTAATTGTTTCAATGAGAAAATTGATGTTTTGAAAAAGTGCAGCCCGGCTGTGATCGAAGGTTTTATGAAAGACTTGGACCCCAAACATTGGGCTAACATGTATTTCAGATAATACAAATTTCGGCTAATGGGTTACAATAGTGCACCGTTGCTTTTTTTGGATTTATGTTATTGTGCCTGGCATGTTTAACCATTGATTTCGGTTATTTTCTAGGAGGCAGCGGTACGGTGAAATGTGTTCAAACGCTGCCAAGTCCTTTAACAATTGGGTCAGTGAGGCGCGCCATCTTCCTATTACTCGCCTAGTAGATATGATACGAGTTCAAATAATGGAGTAGATGGCAGGCCGTAGAGTTAAAAGCACGACATGGGCCGACGTATTATGTCCAAAAATGGAGAAGAAGTTGGTGGTGGCGTATAACGACAGCAGGCCATGGTTTGTTAGTTAGGCTAATGACGATGTGTACGAGATTCACTCCCACCCATCGGTGTTGGTTGATATGGCTACACAAAAGTGTTCTTGTTTTCAATGGCAGATAAATGGTTTCCCATGTTCCCATGCAGTCGTGGCATTCCGTAATAGCGAGAGGAACATATATGATTCCATAGATCGTGCATTCCACATTGAAACGTACCGGTCTTCATACAGTGGAACGATATATCCTATCCCAACAATGGACAAGCCAATTGGCATCCCAGCTGAATATATGATAGCTGCGGTGTAACGCCCCCAAAATAATATAAATAATTCAACTCATAAGAGAAACAAGTATAATGGAATTGGTGTATTTTCATTCATCAGAGTTCATATTACAAAAGGATATTTCATGCTTCATACATTCATAAATGTTCATCATGAATCTATAGCATGTAATGTCAATTAATGACAACAAAATAAATACCCTACGGGCTTACATCTTTCCAAGACATTAACTTGGTTACAACAAAAGGGAGTCACAAGTTCCATACATATTAAGCCCAAGGCTTGAAAAAAAAAAAAAAAAACAATTAAACACAAAATGACAAAAATAGACCCTCCAACCCTTAGGCCTTCCCAAGCTATGTCCTTGGAGGAAGCATATCACCCGTACTTGAAAATGGTTTCCCAAGTAAGGCGAGCCAAAACCCAGTAGAAATAATCTATCACAATATATGAGGTTTAACTAAGATATGAGTGTCAAGTATATATATATATATTCAATTCTTATAACCAAAGCACATCTTATTCACATGACCACACGATACCAGATACCAACGTTCACATCTAGATCCATTCTCATTTATTCAGTTCAAATTAGTTCATTTCATTTCAACTCATAGGCCAAGTTTATAATTCTTCAATTAATCTAACTGAGAGTATAACTCAAAGGTTTTCAATCACCACAACAAACATATAAATACTTCAATCTTGCCATTTTACGAAAATTTTGTCCACGGAATCGGCACTCATGTATACATAAGATTTCGGGACTTTCACTCTAGACACTTTGGCCAACTTAATTTTCAATGGAGTCCATCCCCTATCTCCTCCCAAAACATGGAGTACTTCCCATTTCTCCTCCCAAAACATTATACATATACAATGTATTTAAAGACACCGTCATATTCAATGACATTCAACCACACATATTCAATGTCTCAACATACCATTGTATTCAATGACATAGTTAAATGATTAGTTTCCATTCACCTAATCCTCATGCAGTTTCTAACACAATCATAGCTATCCTTCATCGATAGCCCAATACAGATATTTCTAAACAGATATACAATATTTATAGCAGGTAATTCAATAAATTTCCATAGGTGAGTGATTAAACAAATCTAACTATACCATTTATCCATGCATCCTCCCAATTTCACATCTCTCATATCAATTCCATTATTTATACAAAATAAATTATTCCAAACAAATTAGGGAAAACTTTCTCCTTTTTTCAAATATCAACTCAAAGGCTAAATTTCACTATTTAATCACAAGAGAGCTTCATATTCAAAGCCCCACATTCATTTTGTAACCCAACATGGAAAACCCCTCTTTTTAATTTGGGCTCAAACCCTAGTTTACCCAAAATCACTCCCAAATCTCATCATTTATACACAACAACAAATATCTAGGTTAAAAACCATATTAAGGTGTAGAATATCCCTACCTCAAGAGTAGAAGCCCAAAGGAGAGAAGGAAGAACTTGACGAATGGCCAAACTCAACTTTGTTCGGATCAAATGGAACCCACAAGATGCTCTATCTTTTTAGCAAAGGAACTAGGGTTGAGAGATCTCAAAATCTAGGTGTATTTGTAGAGGGAGAGAGTATTTTAGAGAGAGAGAGAGAGTGTCGAATTAGGGTTTTGAGTAAAAAAAATCAAAAAGTGATATAAAATTGATATACGTGAGGCTCGCTCAAGCGAAGGAGTTGTCGCTCGACTGACCAGACACAATAAGTGACCTCGCTTGAGTGCAAGAAGTGTCGCTCAAGCATAGAATACAAATCCCCAAAATTTTTGCAGACAAAAGACCGTCGCTCGAGAGCAAGAGTTCTCGCTCGAGCAAACAACAACACAATAGACCGTTGCTCGAGCAAACAACAATACCCTCCCAGAAAATTTACAGGTCTGAACAAATTACTGGGAGATCACAAATCTCGCTCGGGCACAGGAGTTCTCACTCGAGTGACCAGACACAAAAAGGTGTCCTCGCTCGAGCGAAGAAGCCAAAACCTAGGCAACTTCAATCTAGACCAACTAATAACCAACCTGATCCAAATACACCTAAGATGTTCCAATACTCAAATTCAAAGGGTGAAAAGAGGAAAGAGGTATAAATACCAATATTAACCACGAGACTTGAGTTCGGGATACAACAAAAGTCGGGTCAAAGACCGGAATTGCTATAATCTCCCCCCTATAAGGAATTTTGTCCGCAAAATTATAAATCAAGTTTCAAAGTCAAGTTTAGCAAATTTTCAAAATGATTACAAACCAATTCTCAACACCATGACCCACCTACCAGTCATTCAATCCTAACACATGATGAACAAATTTGCAATATACCTTTCAATATACATTTTCAATATGTATCTCCTGTAGTTTTAACAAATTTCAATACGTGTATTTCATATTTCCAAAACATATTCAATATTTATGATAAATTCACATCTCCAAGACTTAAACAACATATACAATGTTCATACTAAGCTTGCATTTCTGAAACACATTCAACATATACAATGTTCTCATAATTCAAAACATATACAATGTTTTTACAGTTCATGAACAAAACTAAAATTTCAACATATGCTCAAACATCAACAAATAAGTTTGGATATTTCTCATGGACTTCCAACTCACGCTCCCAAGTTGCTTCCTCAACCCTGTGATGTTTCCACAATACTTTGACCAAGGGGATTGTCTTGCCTCACAAGACTTGGTCCCGTCTATCAAAGATTCTCACCGGTCTCTTCTCATACGAGGCATCCTCATCCACCTCTAAGTTGCTCCAATCCAATACGTGCGATGGATCCGGCTCATACTTTCGGAGCATACTAATATGAAACACGTCATGCACTCCGGAAAGTTATGGCGGCAACGTAAAAGGATAAGCCACTCCCTCGATCTGCTCAAGGATCTCAAAAGGCCAAATAAACTGAGGGGATAACTTCCCACTCTTTTCAAATCTCATAAGACGCCGCCTAGGTGATATCTTCAAAAAGACGTGATCACCCACCTCAAAAGACAAAGGTCTTCTCCTACGGTCGGCATAACTTTTCTGACGACTTTGGGCTATAACCAACCTCTTGATAAGTGTAACTTTCTCCGTCGTTTCCCCAACCAACTCTGGGCCCAACAAAGGTGCATCACCCATCTCGGCCCAACACACTGGAGATCTACACGGTTGGCCATACAAGCCCTCAAACGGTGCCATACTAATACTCGATTGGAAGTTGTTATTGTAAGCAAACTCCATTAAGGGTAAGTGTCCCTCCCATGACCCCTTAACGTCAAGGACACAGCCTCGAAGCATATCCTTAAGGATTTGAATAATAATCTCGGACTGCCCATCAGTCTGAGGATGGTAAGCAGTGCTAAAGGTCAGTCTACAAACTCTGCCACAACCAAGTTGTAAAACGTGGATCTCTATCGGAAACGATCGTCATAGGGACCCCGTGCAACCTCACTATGTCCCTAATATATAGGTCGGCAAGATGATTTACTGAATCACTTACGCGCATAGAAATAAAATGCACCAACTTGGTCAATCGGTCAACTACCACCCAAATGGCATCATTACCTCGTTGAGTCCTCAGAAGGCCCATAACAAAATCCATCGTGACATGCTCCTATTTCCACTCAGCTATAGGCAAAGATTGTAACAAACCCAGTGGCCTTTGATGCTCGGCCTTCACTTGTTGACAAGTAAGGCATTTCGATACAAATACGGCTACATCCTTCTTCATACCCCTTCACCAAAAATGGCGACTAAGATCATGATACATCTTTGTGCCTCCCGGATGCACCGCAAAGCGTGAATGGTGAAACTCTCAGAGTACTTCCTCTCGGCAATACTTCGACACGAACAAGCGGTCACGGTATCTCATACTCTGGTCGGGATACACAGTTAAGTCTCTTTTTACCTTCCCACTGAAGATCTTCTCCCGGAGGGATTCTACCTCAAAATCACCCTTCTGTGCTTCTAACACTCGGTTTATAAGTATCCGTTGTGCAACTACTGAAAATAAGGCTGTAAATTTAACAGATTCGCCTAGACGCAAGTCGAACTCACCAAGAGCACCCAACATTTCCCATTCCCAGATGGCGATACAAGCTACACTACTGATAGATTTCCTATTCAAGGTGTCGGCCACAAAATTGGCCTTCCCCGGATGGTAATGCAACTCGAAATCATAATCCTCTATGAACTCCATCCACCTTCTCTGCCTCAAATTCAAGTCCTTCTATGTAAACAGATACTTCAGACTCTTAGGATCAGAAAACACCTAAAATCTCTCACCATATAGATAGTGCCTCCAAATCTTCAAGGCAAAGATCACCGCCGTAAAGTCTAAATCGTGGATAGGGTAGTTCCTCTCATGGGTTTTCAACAGCCGTGAGCCATAGGCCACTACTTTCCCCCCTTGGATCAACACACAACCCAAACCTTCTCTGAAGCATCACAGTATACTGAATAACCCAAACCCCTCTCTGAAATAATCAAGACTGGAGCGGTGGTAAGTTTAACATTAAGCTTTTGGAATGACTTTTCACAAATCTCACTCCACACAAATTTGACCCCTTTTCTCATCAATCTAGTCAAAGGTGAAGCTAATTTGGAGAAATCCTTCACAAACCGACGGCAATACCCGGCCAACCCCAAGAAACTACGGATCTCAAAAGCATTCTTAGGCTATGTCCAGTCTTGCACTGCCTCTATCTTGGATGAATCTACAGTCACCCCTTCCTTGGATACCACATGGCTTAAGAATTTAACTTCCTTTAGCCAGAACTCACATTTCCAAAACTTAACATATAGCTTGTGGGCTCTAAGCAACTCAAGCACCACTCGCAAGTGTCCCTCGTGCTCCTCCTCAGAGGGTGAATAAATAAAGATATCATCCACAAAGACGACTACAAAACGGTCTAAGAACTCTCGGAAGATTTGGTTCACCAAGTTCATAAATACAGCCGGTGCATTAGTCAGCCCAAAAGGCATCACAAGAAACTCATAGTGGCCATATCGAGTACGAAATGCCGTTTTCGGGATATCCTCCTCCCTTACCCTCAACTGGTGGTAACCCAATCTCAGATCTATCTTAGAGAAACAATGAGACCCATTCAACTGATCAAATAGGTCATCTATACATGGCATTGGATACTTGTTCTTAACCGTAACCCTGTTTAACTTTCAGTAATCAATACAAAGTTCCAACGCTCCATCTTTCTTTTTAGCAAAGAGAGCCGATGCTCCCAAGGTGAAGTACTAGGGCGAATGAAACCCTTATCTAATAATTCCTAGAGTTGAATCTTCAACTCACTCAACTTAGCTGGTGCAAACTGGTACAGTGCCATAGAAATCAGCGTCGTGCAAGACACTAGATCAATAGATAACTCGATCTCGCGGTGGGGTGGTAAACTAGTAAGATCCTCGGGAAAAACATCCGAGTACTCGCAAACCACTCTTGGTGTAACATCCCAGATTTTATTACTCGAATATCATTATCCAATCCCTGATTATAGTCCCTTTCCATAATAATAAAAGTGGAAGCAAGAATAAATAGCTAAGCAATAAATGTTCTCTCTCATATGCACGGTGATGAATGGTTCAATTACAATAATTTATAACATGTGCCCTTAGGCTTACATAGAAGAAAATAAAACAAAACAAATAGATAAAAAGGGATCAACCATTACTACAATACGATGGCATTCCGCCTACAAGTAATAGAACCTGTGGTCAGTAGATAAGGAGACTCCATGGTCTTGAATAATATTCTAAACTTCTCACCTGAAAAATGGTTAACAACGTGGGATGAACACTAATGTCTAGTAGAGATCCCAATGATTCTAAACAATAGTATAATATAGATATATATGATCATGAATGCTCCGGCTAAATAAATATACATAGATAGTGTTGTTTTGCATATCCAAAATATACATACATATGTATACTTTTCTCAAAGAATCATTCTTTATCATTTCAAGAAAAATCCATTTTCAGACCTTCGTAACTCATTATTTTCAATTCAAAAGATTTCCAAAACCGAAGTCACATCTTGAATATCACACAATAACCATTTTGGCAACTCTACGACTCATCTTTTATAATCCAAATGATTTCATCACGTTGTTTATTTTCAAAATCAAATCCATAATTAATCCTTTATACTCCCGTGCTACTCATTTACATCAACAACACTAATAAACATAACAATTATATTCTCAATAGAATCAATTCCCCCTCATAACACAACTTCAACTATATTCTCAATACATATTTTTGTCAACAATAATCTCAACAAACATACACACATTAGCAATAAAATCTCGTAATAAAATAAACAACGTGTGGTCTCGCCAAGCCCCACATTACCATCGTGGTCTCGCCAAGACCCACGTCTGCCTGCTTTACCAGTTGCTAGCTGGAAGGAATGCATTACCTCTATATAGCACAGCCTTTACCGGGTGCTAACCAGAAGGAACGCATTACCTTTATATAGCACATCAGCCTGCTTTACCAGTTGCTAGCCGGAAGGATCGCGTTACCTCTGTATAGCACAACCACATTCCATAACACGTGCATCTCAATTTCCTTCCATTCATTCACGTATAATTACATAATTATGCAATTAATCAACAACACATAAGGTTTCATATCAACCTATTTCACATCAATTCCACAACAAGTAATACCATCCTCCACCGATGGCCAAGGACAAAACCTCTAAGCATTTAATAGTAATAGTATAATTTCTTATAAACAAGATAGTGTGATTTTCTCATAACATTTCCATACCTCATTATTACCAATATTGTCTAGAGTTAGATTAACAATTATACCATCTCATAACGTCCACAATTGATTCCACTATTTTTGATCACCCATATTTACAACATAGGCCAATTTCATGATAATCACTGTCATGACCCAAACCAGCCCCTATAGGTTTAGCATCGTAATCGGCCAGTAATCCTGAGATTACCGACGGCCTCTGAGACAGATTAACATAATATTAGGGGCTAGTGGAAGCAAATAACAATATACAACGTCCATTGAGCTGTGCAGACTTATATGAGATAGAAAAATTTTAAACTTTTCATGTACATATATACACACCATCCTCACATCATAATATATATACAGATTAGGCAGAAAGGGACTTAGTCCCTCTTTCAAAATACACATGACTTGCTGAACCAAACAAGAAAACATAACTTAAACTTTAAATCACATAACGATAACACTTAATATATCCGGAACCTCCACGGGAGGCACATAGGTTGGCTGACAAAATAGATTCTAGACAGAAGCCTCTAAGCCTGGTCACGCGCCTGATCACCTACATAAATAAATAATACAGTGAGCTAAAGCCCAGTGAATAATAACGGAGTAAAGGGTTTTAATGAATGAGTCCATACAGATTCAGAAATCATAATTCAGTTTTATCAAATTCATACTTGATCAGATCATATATAGACAGAAATCATAAGTCATGATTAAGTTTACGTGATACATTCATTAGCATAACAGAACAGAACAGAACGCGTAAGCGTAACAGAATAGAACGCATAAGCGTAAGGTTATGAATAACCTAGTTCCAAGAAGGAACCTCCGGATTTGGGACAGAACAGAGCAGAAGCTGAGCCTCCATGACGAGGCCTTTGGTACGGGTAATAGAGTGCAGACAGATATAAGTTCCATAAAGGAACTTCTGATACCGGGCAACTAACATATATCACATGATGCTAAGGATGTCACGAATACATAACAGAAATTGGACAATCATTCATTGTATAGAACATATCATTTCAGAAAACAGATCTCATTTTGTCACACAGAAAATAAGTACAGTTGAACATATCTTTACTAAGTTATTACTCACAGATGGCTGCAGAAGCAAATCAGACAGACTGGACATATCGGGAAAATCAGGCAGACAATGGCGCGTGACCTACACAAGCACATAACATATACACATTGATATACAATATTACTCCCTTGATTAAACTTGTCCTTTCTAGTCCGAAGTTCTACTACGTTTATTCTTTCTCATTTAAATAAACCGGGTTCTTATTTCACATATTATTTTATTACTAATTCCCTCTTTTCCAAATAGATTGATCCTTTACTTGGCTCCTTAAATAATTACCACAAGATCAATGATTCATTCTTTAACTAGCTAATCTTTGTTGATTAGTAGCTTATTATTCTTTATTGAGTCATAAATCATGTCTAGAATGCATTGGAAAGAGATGAGGATAAAAATATGAACTAAATGCAACTTTCCAAAATGTGCTGAAAATGGGTCTCCGCTCGAGCGCCACTTTGGTCACTCGAGCGGACTGTAAAATTTGAAAAACTACTGGGAGGTTGATTTGCACGCTCGAGCGAGACTTCCCTCGCTTGAGCGGACAACGAAAATTCTGAAATTCCAAAATTGAAATTAAAGTTCAAATTTGGTATTCAAAGCTTCAAAACATGTACTCTGGTATACAAACATGGAGAACCATTTATTAAAGTCATAAATTGCTAAATCATTTATTCAAAAAACATTTATTCAAAATCATGCCCCAATTGCCAAATTTAGTTTTAATTCATTTTCTCCATATCAAGCCAAATCCCAACCCAGAGTGATTAACCTCTAAATTAATCTTCATAAATTGAATATGGCTCCAATCTCTCATTTTCTTTTTAGTTACATAAAATTGATTTCAAGCTCTTTCTACTTTCCTTCCAAGCATGAAATTAAAGTCATAAATTCCTTAGAAAATTATTCACATGTATGAAATTGACATCAAAATTACTAGTTTTATATTCTTATAAATTTTCCAACTAATTTCCATAACCATGAGTCTACTTAATTTCTTACTTAAACCATGAGACTAATTTCATAGCTTTCTTAATTCATGATGCATGTAACTTATTTTATATTTGACACCCAATTTCATCCTAATTCCATGAATTAAATCTCAAATCTCCAAGTATTATAGGGTGGTTCTACAAAATCAAGCCAAAGATAATTAATTTCTAATTTATTTTCCATAATCATCCAGGCCTTAATTTCTGATCAGACTCAATTTTTCAACAATAATTTACATATTCAAATTGGACACATCATAAATAAATTTAATTTATAATAACCACAATTCGCAATCCTCATGACTTAATCAACTCCAATTAGAACCTAATTAATCAAATCCCAATTTTACTAAACTGAATCGAATATTTAATTAAACTCCCAAATGGGTCCATAATTAAGATTAAATCGTTTCGACTTCTTAACTTCACTTACATAAGCCATTTGGACCCTTAATTTCTAATTCCAAAATAAACCTTCAATAAAATCATACACGAGTCAGATTCCACAATTCTCATAAATCCCAAATAAATTATAATACTCAGCAATTAAATCTCAAATCCTCTTAATTAATCAAGTACTAATCATTATACGTGATGGGGCTGTTACAGCCTTCCCCCCTTAGGAAGTTTGTCCTCCTAACTTAAGATAGTTGTACAGAAAATCAGTCTTATAATTTCAGTCTCATTTCATTCCTTTCCTACGTAACTTCCTTTTCCATTGGACTTTCTCTTCGTAAATTGAACTTATTCCCAATGACTTAATGGTTAATAACTCAAATTGGCAATTCATTATTGTCTCTATTAATTTCAATCACATACCTTATATACATAACTCATCAATCTATAATTCATATACTTTCGATAGCAGGAGATTTATTTTAAGGAATGTTCATGATTCTCCTTATTTTCAAACTGAACAAAATATTTTACTATTGACATGATGGATTCTTCAAATTAAATTTAATAGCTCATGCATTACTAATAGCAAACACAACTTCTTGGTGTTTTTAATCTATTGACAATAATAGTCCCGACATTATTCCTACGCAATTTGCAATTCGTCATATCCCAAAAGAACAGACATTTCAACTTTCATTGGCTATGGTCAAGGTTCGTAAGTTATGCACATAACATGATTTTCCCCAAATAAGGTTCTACATCTTAATCTAAAACATAAGTTTATTTCACAGAAATTCATTGAGCTTATTGAGTAAAAGATGTTGGCTTGCTCTCATATATTAGTAGACGGTCATACAGATCAGAGAAGAACTTTACATATTCTTGTGGAATTAAAAATTACCGTTTTGACAATCTAACTCACACTATCATTTCAAAGTGGTGATTCGATTCATAACAGGTCTATGTTTTATGCGGTCTCATTAACTTTCGTATTTATCTAAGACCACACTTACATAAATAATTCAAATTACACTGTCTTAAGCTCATTCCAATTCGAAGACCTATATAGATATATATTCATTAACTTTGATCAATAGTCACATGGTAGTTTAGGGCTACACTTTCAAATTTTCCTCAAATCATTACAATTAGCCAATCAAAATTCTTATGTTCCCAAAGGTTCCTTAAGAAATATGCGCTTGTTAGTCTAACGATTTTTACTTCCTTATTTCCTATTACATTTTCTTTCTTCCGTTCGACACTAGAATTGAATTTATTTGAAATAGGTTAAGCTATCTAATTTCGGATTCAAAATCTAGGTTTAATTATGCCCACAAGATCATAATGTCATTCATTTCTAATCGCTATTCCAATAAGGAATTATTGTGTTTTCCTTTCTAGAAGTCTATATTTTGACTTTGTAACTTAAGATAATTATAAATGTTTCTTGCAATGTTAGAAGATTCAATAGCGATACGATTTTTGTAAATTGGGTCTTCCCTTTCTAACTCTCATAGGTTTCAGTCTCCTAATGTGGAGTACAATTTTCTTTCTATTCAAACAAGGTCCCAAAAACATATAGCTTGTAACAAAACATGGGATGAATCAAATTCATCAATCACAATCTGTCAAAGTTCCTTGGGATGTTTATTAACATCTACATAATACAAAGATGACATTCCTGACAAAATAGAGGAATAACCGCCCCGGAATCGAAGCACACCCGTTCATGACCGTCGGTGGCCGACCCAAAATCAGTTAGACAACCCACCCGAAAAACTGTTGGTGGCAAAACATAACCCACCCGTACAAGACCGTCGGTGGCAAAACGATATCTCAACAAGGTGCTACATAAACTTAACGTCCCCTAGCACAAAAGGACCTTTCAAGAATGTCATTAAAACAAAGCTGATACATGATACAGAACTAATGAATCATCATTCATGCTTGATCAAATACTTTTTCAAAACAAAGCAAAGCAAAGCTTCATCAAGATACTATAACATAGCTTTATAAAAGGAAATGCCACTCACACATAAACTGTTAACTTCAAGCAGTCCTACTTGTACTTAAGCACTATCCTTAACCGATTAAATCCTTTGAGCTTTTTCTTAGATTGGGATAGTGTTTTATTTGATGCCCCAACTTCTCACATTTCCAATAATTCGATGGCACAGACCCCGATGAATCTTCTGGAATATTGGCATACTAGAATAACTTACTTCTTTTGCAACTTTGCCTGGAATTACTCTCTTTCCTACCACAAAATTCTTAGTTTTCTTTTTTGATTCACTTTTCACTTTCACACTTAATTCCTCCTTTTGATCTTGCCATGTAGAATGGGATTCACAACTCTCACTACGTTCTTTAGTACTTCTTCTATTTTACCTAATCACTTTGATAAAGACTCAATTTCCACTCCATTCACACTTTCACTATCTATTCCTAATGACGGAAGAGAAGGGTTGAACACAAGAAAATGGTTGATAACACTTGGGTTAATTTAATTGACTTAAGTTATAACACAAAGCACATATCATATACAAGTAGACATACACATGTAGGCATATAAGGACACTGGTAGGGTAACCTATTCATTTCCCAGGAATTTACCAAGAATTTCCGATTCAAAGCTACGCTGGCCAAACGTGATTCCAATCAGACTTTCAAGGTCATTCTACAAAGGCATGAGACTCTATGGTTTAACATTCTACATAATTGGTTCCCACCAAAATGTTCTATCTTACATATCAAATGACTTTTCTCGTCCTCAATTACCATAGTTCCACATATTTCATTGATCATCAAATTCCTCAATTTCCAAATATTCTCATAGTTCAATTTAACATACAACCCATATAGCATCCATGACTTTCATCAAAGATTCTAATTTTTCACAATACTATGTTTCCACAAATTAACATACTCATTCTCACCAAGGTACTAGTCAAATATTCTGATTTCCTTATAAGAGTAGAGATTTCAGAAATGCCACCATAGTTCTTAGCTTCCAGCCTCCTTGCTAAACTGATTTAACACATTCCAGTTTCCTTATAATCATCACAATTCAATAATAACTCATAATTCTCAGTTTCAATACTTAAACGCATTACACAAACATATATGCATATTCTTGAATGCACAACTTCTTACTTACTTACTAGATGCATGGAACGTAAATCTGTTCTACACATTCTAGTGCTCAATGGACATGTATGTGAGAAATTAACGCGTGCTCTGATACCACTCTGTCACGACCCAAACCAGCCCCTATAGGTTTAGCATCGTAATCAGCCAGTAATCTTGAGATTACCGACGGCCTCTGAGACAGATTAACATAATATTAGGGGCTAGCGGAAGCAAATAACAATATACAACGTCCATTGAGCTGTGCAGACTTATATGAGATAGAAAAATTTTAAACTTTTCATGTACATATATACACATCATCCTCACATCATAATATATATACAGATTAGGCAGAAAGGGACTTAGTCCCTCTTTCAAAATACACATGACTTGCTGAACCAAACAAGAAAACATAACTTAAACTTTAAATCACATAACGATAACACTTAACATATCCAGAACCTCCACGGGAGGCACATAGGTTGGCTGACAAAACAGATTCTAGATAGAAGCCTCTAAGCCTGGTCACGCGCCTGATCACCTACATACATAAATAATACAGTGAGCTAAAGCCCAGTGAATAATAACAGAGTAAAGGGTGGTTCTACAAAATCAAGCCAAAGATAATTAATTTCTAATTTATTTTTCATAATCATTCAGGCTTTAATTTCTGATTAGACTCAATTTTTCAACAATAATTTACATATTCAAATTGGACACATCATAAATAAATTTAATTTATAATAACCACAATTCGCAATTCTCATGACTTAATCAACTCCAATTAGAACTTAATTAATCAAATCCCAATTTTACTAAACTGAATCGAATATTTAATTAAACTCCCAAATGGGTCCATAATTAAGATTAAATCGATTCGACTTCTTAACTTCACTTACTTAAGCCATTTGGACCCTTAATTTCTAATTCCAAAATAAACCTTCAATAAAATCATATACGAGGCAGATTCCATAATTCTCATAAATCCCAAATAAATTATAATACTCAGCAATTAAATCTCAAATCCTCTTAATTAATCAAGTACTAATCATTATACGTGACTGGGTCGTTACAATCACTTACTTCATTCTCTCCCTACTTTCCATTTCTAGTTCACAATAATTATTACAATCATCTATTAATTACTTTTTAACTATCACATTTTTCAATTTACCAATGACAATACCTAGCTCAACCATTCATAAACATTAACCATGTTTCATACTACATAACCATCAAATAAAAATTAGGGTTTTCATTTTAAACTTCACAACTAACTTTTAATAGCATCCATTCATCATATCAATCAAGACATCACAAGATCAACCATTTAAATTTCCTCCTCTTCCCATTTCACATTTCTTATTCGCACAAAAATATATATATATATATATATAAATATAAGTAAAAATAAAAATCAACATGAATCAATAGTTATATAAAAAAAATATATCATCTTTTCTTTGCATTCTCATAAACATTACATAAAAAATTAGGGCTTTTTATTTCAACCATCATAAACATGTTCTATTAGCTTAAAATTTCCATAATCAACAACAAAATATAAGATTAAACTATTTGATTCAAAACCCTAAATCTCATCTACATGTATTTCAAAAAAAATCACTTATAAACTCATGTTTTCCATGCAATAAAAAGTACCACATATCCATCTATAGTGATATATTGAAAAGAATCAAAAGAATTCCTACCTCAAAATATAAAGAAAGCAAATCCGAAAATGCAAGCTTGCCGGATCAAGAATCTGAGACTACCGGTGTGAAGAGTGCAGCGAGCTCTCCAACTTCCGTTTACAAAGATTGTGTAAAATCTCACTCTAAGGACTCCCACTTTAAGCTCAAAGCTTGAGCAACAATGGTGAAAATTAGAGAGAGAGAGAGAGAGAGAGAGAGAGAGAGAGAGAGAGAGAGAGAGAGAGAAAGAGAGAGAGAGAGAGAGTGAGGGACCAACGAACCAACTCTGTAGGGAAAGAAAAGGAACGCAGCAGTAAGGAGAGAAAAAAAAGTTAAAAGGAAAGGGGTGGGGGCAGCCCCATGTGGCTGCCTCCTTTATTTATTTATTTTTTTATACAAACAACTATATGTATATATATACATCAATTAAAATCATTTTAACAACACTCTAATATTTTATAACATAAAATAATATAATTTGTTTCATCACAAAAATATATTTTTCGATTGATAAAACACATCATAAATTCACATTTCAAACATTTATTATAATACAATATAATAAATGATAACAACTCTCAAAGTGGTACCTTCGATTCACATAACTAAAAGGACCAAACAATTAAACATGTGTTACATGAACCCAAATAAAATCGATTCTAAATTATGGCTCTTTGTAGACGTCTCCGAACACCCCAGGAGGATGAACCGCCGTTCTGTTCATTTTGGGTTCACTACAGTTCGGACACAAAATTGTCGCAGCTCTTAATCTGAACCAAAGAGTCCAAATCCGGCAAATCATTTTTGAGAAAACAGATTTTTAGAAAAGAAGTGCCAAACATGGACTGCTTTTCCAGATACAGAGTCGCCACCTAAATATTTTATTTTGGGAAATTTAGGAAACCCTGACTCGGTGCCAAAGGCCACGTGTCCATCATCACCAAAGTTGCCTCGGCTCGGGAACTTGGGTATGATTGGGGAAGGTCAGCTATGAGCACCCCCTCTCGCCCGATCAAAGATCGGCCTCTACTAACCATGATATCCGATTTTGAAAACGTTATGTGTTCTTGTTCCGGTTATTAGCCTAGAATTACTATATTATGCGCACAGCAAACAAGTATAGACCAAATCGCCTAAATTGGAACAAAACATTTCATGTTTGTTTTGAAAACGGTTTGCTACTCGTAAATAGCCTAAAATACAGATTTTGCCACCCTCAAGTGGGCTTTAGAAAAGATGATTTTGCCACTATCTAGTGGGCTTAAAACTCACAGTTTTAATGCATCATTCCAATTTAGGTAACTCAACCTCCATCCACAGGCATTCAAGCAGTTATATCACATAAGCAACTAGCCTCATGGTAATCATGCTGTCATGGTAACACTCATATGCATGCAAGGAAGCTAAAGCATAAGAACTTACCGAGTACTTCAAGCCAAAATAAAAAATTAGTTAGTAATCATATGCATGATCCTAGTTCATGTTAAAAATGGCTAATATAACGCATGCAAGGATGCAATCTAGACAGGCTTGGCTAATCTACAATGACATGTGAAATGCTACAACCAACACGTATTCAATTTGGAATTGAAATACAAATGCAGTTAGAATGATGCGCCGAGCCCGGTGCACGCAAAACGAATGAATGAATGCAAACATGCTATCATACTGTATGCTAATTGAAACATGCCCTAATCTAACCATCAAAAGCTAGTAAATAAAATGGAAGAAAGACGTGGGATTGGAAGACATGCACACACTCACACACGCTTATTACAAATACGCCCCCACTCGGAGGGACCGAATAAATATTACAAAACAAATGAATACTGCTAAATTAATTATTACAGACTTCTAATTAATTAACAAATTAAATACAGAATGAAAGTGGCCACAGCCTCCGCCTCGAAATGTTTGGATGATGCATGCTCGACTCGTACTGCCCGGAAACTCGCTGCCATAGCATTGTTGCCTCTGTTTACACTGCCTAGCTCCTCTGAAGACTGCCCAAGCCTTGGGTTAGGTTCTCTGCACATAGTGGAGCACCACCGGCTAGGAGTAATGACTACCGACTATGGGAAATGGTCACCAGCCGCTGATGAAGTTATCGGCCATTTATGGATGGCCGGTCGGCACTAGAGATGGCCGGCCGGCCAAAGCTTCCTGTAGAAACTGGTTTTGACAGCAACAGAGGGCATGCAGTGTATAGCATGGAATTTCTAAGCAAACGTAAGCATGGCCACAATCCCTATCATGCAACGGGCTCAAGGGAGCATGACCCTCGACCCTCGGGCCATCAATTATGCATTTTGATGCATGATGGCCTAAGAGGCCAAGTTTTCAATTGGATGTAAATGCATGCAACTAAAAGAGATGAATGCCAACACCCTATCATGTTGAGGTCAAGGGGATTGACGAGCGAGGGTTGAGACGTGTTACATCACTTGGAGTATGAACACTTCTCAATCCTCATGCTTGGTTTGATACCCCAAACCAAGCAAAATGTAATGCAATGTATGCAAGGTTGCTCAAGTATGCAACATGAGGCTAATAGGTACAAAGCATGCCAAATGCGAAGTGACCTATCATACAAAATGCAATGTGATACATCCTATCGTACAATGTAAGCATGAAACCAAAGTAATGCAATATAATCATGCAATGATGAGCTTAAAACACAAAGGGGCAAACTTCAGCCCACCCCCCAATCAGTGACAAAAGATGCCTAAAATGATGGATAAATACTCATGTAAGCATGCACACCAATAGGCTCAAGATTAAGGTATAATGAAAGAGCATTCTACTACCACTACCCTAAGCAAACATGGCATAGGCTATACAACCAAAACAGAGTTTTAATGCGCCAAAATAAGTCGTAAAACCCACTGACATGGCATCTCAAATGACCCAAACACACAGGCATGCACAATGCTTCATTTCAAGGCATAAAAGGAGACTTCTTCAAGGCATGGAAGGAATGATAGATGTGAACATTTAAGCACAAAACATAGACTGATATGGCATGGTAAGTGATTCCAAATCACTGAAATAGCCTAGTCAATGCATGCTAATGACTCACACACCCGATGCTAACATGCTAAAATACTAAGGAGCCATGCAAAGCATATTAAATACGACCAAATCAGCACCTAACAGACCTTAAGCATGGCAAAATATGATCGGGAACTTCATAAAGTGAGGTCAAAACATGAGAGCATGGTGGTTAAATGGCATGATACCCTTCTAGGCAAAATAAGGGAATACAAAGCAAGTGCAATATGCATGTAAAGGGGCATAAATCTAACCAAAGACAGAGGCAAAATATGCTAAATGAACACCAAATATGCTCTGAAATAAAGCCAAACAAAGCTAGGCATGCATGCTACCATATTGAGCCAAATATGCAAATAAGAGAGAGACCAAGGGAGAGGGGTGTCCCTCCCCTATGAAAGACCTCAAAATCACTTCGTCACCACTGAAAATCCACTGGATTTCAGTGGTGAAAAGGTCAATACACAAGAGTAACCAAAGCTTATCAAAAGGGCACAAAAAGAGGCCAAAATAGGCCGAAGAGGGAGAGGTCAGCCCCAAACAACCAAATGAACTTAATGAAAGATCTTAAGCATGAAAATACAAGACTTTTTATAGTTATACACAAAGCCTGAAACAATAAGCAAGATAGGCAAAAAAAACTAGTGCAAGATTGGGGAATCTAAAGTGAAAAGGTTACCCTTGAAGGACCCTTGATGAACAGCAAGTGTAGCCTCTTTCCTTTGATCAAAACCAGTCCAAAAGCTCAAGAACAAACCCTCAAAGCCTCTCAAGGTCGGAGTATGGTGTAATGGTGTGTGTCTTAGTGCAAAACTAAGGTCAAAACACACTTTTAGGCTTCCAAACACACACAAAGGATGAGAGAGAGGGAGATATATAGAGAGAAGATGTATCTAATAGATATATATGTGTTCTGCTCTAGTTTTTCTCAACCCTTAACAATGGAGGAGGAGGGGCTCTTATATAGACAATCCAAAGGCTCTAAGCTTACAAGGCAAGCTAAAAGAAAGGGTCAAGGGGGGCAAGGCTTCTCAAGGAAGCTAATCCAAGGGTTTAAGCTTCTTGAGGAAGCCAAGACAAGGGGTCAAAGCTTCCTCAAGAAGCCTTGAGCAAAGGGTGCAAAACCAAGGGTTAAAGGTGCAAAACAACCACACTTATGCACAGGGGAGAGGGTTGGTGCATTCCAACTGGCATAGTTGGCATGCACCATGCCTAAAAGGTTCAAAAGGGCAAAACCGGCCAAGAAAGGAGGTCACCGGCCAAAAAAAGTGCCGGTCGACCATCTACAGTGCCGATCGGCCATTGGTAACAAGAAACCAAGGCCGATGGCATCAATGAATGGCCGGTAAGGAAAGGGGAAGGCCGGTAAGGCGTAGGGATGGCCAACAAGCCATTCCCTACCCTCCAAATCAAAAGCACAAGTGTTTGGTGCAAAACCAAACACAAAACAAACGAGTTGAGAGATCCTGAGGCAGGGCATGGAGCCGAGACCTCCGGGAAGTCAAAACGAACACAAACATAGATGATCACCGAGCGTTCCAATGGTGACGTCCAAGTCTTGAGGACGTTCAAAAATGGGGTGTCTACAGTTGCCCCTCTTTGACAGAACTCGAAAGTCATAACAATGATGGGAGTGAGTGTCAACGCCCAGAGACGACCCATTTTTGACAAGGCCGAAGACTTAGACAAGCATGCAAGACAAACAAAGATATGCGCCCGAAGGCAGGGGCAAAATGCAACTGAAAATGCAAGAAGCCGGGCATAACTTATGATCGTGCAAAGAAAGCTGTAATAAAGCACATACAATGCAACAGTTTTAAGCTATCATACACCAAACTACACTACAATGCAGGGAGAGTGTAAGAGAATCATGTAATTCTTGCTACGTCTCACGCGGAGAATACAATACCTGTCCGATTCGTCTGGTTTCACCAGCCTTAAATGAACCGTACATACAATATCGTGCCTGTAAGAGGGAGAAAACTTAACAGGTACAATATTGTTAGCAATATGCATGACAATGCAATCAAAAGTGCGTGACAATGCAAACCAAGTGGGAAGCATAACAATGCGACTAATAGGTAAGCATAACGATGCTGTGAAGGCCCAAACATATGTAAGTAAAGCACAACGCGACAACGCATGCAATGTGTATAGTAACTTGAAATTGAACACATGTAAGTAAAGCATAACGTGACAACGCATGCAATGTGTATAGAAACTTGAAATTGAACACATGTAAGTAAAGCATAACGCGACAACGCATGCAATGTGTACAGAAACTTGAAATTGAACACATGCAAGCATAACGCGACAACACATGCAATGTGTATAGAAACTTGAGGTTGAACACATGTAAGTAAAGCATAACGCGACAATGCATGCAATGTGTATAGAAACTTGAAATTGAACACGTGTAAGTAAATCATAACGCGACAACGCATGCAATGTGTATAGAAACTTGAGGTTGAACACATATAAGTAAAGCATAACGCGACAACGCATGCAATGTGTATAGAAACTTGAAATTGAACACATGTAAGTAAAGCATAACGCGACAACGCATGCAATGTGTATAGAAACTTGAAATTGAACACATGTAAGTAAAGCATAACGCGACAACGCATGCAATGTGTATAGAAACTTGAAATTGAACACATGTAAGTAAAGCATAACGCGACAACGCATGCAATGTGTATAGAAACTTGAGGTTGAACACATGTAAGTAAAGCATAACGCGACAACGCATGCAATGTGTATAGAAACTTGAAATTGAACACATGTAAGTAAAGCATAATGCGATAACACATGCAATGTGTATAGAAACTTGAGGTTAAACACATGTAAGTAAAGCATAACGCGACAACGCATGTAATGTGTATAGAAACTTGGAATTGAACACATGTAAGTAAAGCATAACGCGACAACGCATGCAATGTGCATAGATAGAAATTCGGGGGGGGGAGGGGCAGATTCAACTTGAAGTATAGTAATGACATGTTATTCGTGAAATTGAAATGCAAAGCACTGCAACATAGTATAATTGAAGCGATTTGTGGAATTCACCAAAAGGATACGGGAAGGGATGCTCTTCGTACGCACTGAGCATTGCTCATGGAAGTCATGGCCTGAGGTCAACTCGAAGGTCTACTTACGTTCCAAAGGTGCACTTTCTTGCACTATCTTGGGTAACGAAGGCGCCAAACCGTATAATTGACCCGAACAAGGGCGCAAGGGGTGCATTGACCGCAAGGGGAGGCTACCGGTATCAATCCTGATACTCTGCTGCCCTGCTCTTCTTTTGCTTTACTTTCCTTTTTAATGGTAGTTTAAGCACATTGCACTGCCTCAGGCAGCTTTTACCTTTTTCAAAAGTGTGTATTTTTGCAAAACGTATGAGGGAAATGAAACAACCATTTTGTTCAAAAGGTGTTACATTTGTGTTCCTATGCATCGCATCGCATTGTATCACACAACATTGTGAATGAAATTGAACTTGGTTTGAAAATTGAGCACTTGCATCGTAATAATCAGGTAGTTAATCGACATATAACTCGATAAGCAAAACAAGGAAACTTGATAAGTAAATAGGCGTGACGCCGCAAAGGATCATCATCAGAGGGCATCGAAAGTGGTACCAATCCCTAAATTCTTAGCATATCCAACATGTAAACAACTCAGGGAGCCAGAGGGGCCGCCACCGGCCAAAGGGGAAAGTCATCGGCCTCAAGAAATGGCCACTGGCCAGCATCCTTGATCGATCGACCAAGAAAGATGGCCGGTCGGCACTATATTTGACCGGCCGGCCATGAATGAGGGAATCACCAGAATGCTGACACCTGTCCTCCACTCAACCTTATCCCCTACAAAAGGCCTCAGCTTCGTAGTTTTTCTCAATTCAACACTGATTTGCTCTAAATGGAAGAGTTTCTTGCCCAAAATCTCACAGCTTGGATTGCCAGCTTGGACGCCTCGGAAAAGGTGAATTTCCGGGGCTTCGACATAAATGCCCCGCTGAACTTTTCTTTTCTTCATGCCGCGGTGAAGTTTTGGAACTCGGTAACGCATGTCTTCAGCTTTGGCGGGCAAGAAGTATGTCCTACCTTCGAAGATTTCCGAGCTCTGATGGAATCTGGGCACAACGAAGAAGTGCTTCCTCAACTCCGTTTCGGCTACGCCCAAACCTTAGGATGAATGTGTGGGTTGATCATGCACGACGCTCGATCTTTGATTTGTGGCGGAATGCGGGACATTCCGAGCTTGATTTGCCGGTTTTCTAATGTTGGTGACCGCGGCGACCATCATTGGCAAGGCTTTTGGCGACATGCCCTTTGTTTATGCATGCTATCTTATTTTTTGTTTGTCTCGGGCTCCGGGGGATCTAGCGTCCGGTTGATCGAGGTTGCCCAAGGCTTGAAGGAGGGAAAGGGCTGCGTCACCATGACTCTGGCTGAGACGTTGATGGGCTTGGACGCCTTTTATCGCCGAGAGACGACTATATTTGCGGGGAGTCCACTACTGCTACAGGTAATGTTTCCCACCCAATCTCTCATATGTATTGCTTACATCACTCGGCCCTCAAGCTCGGTTCTTCTCACAAAACCCTTTTCTCACTTTTCTCTCATCGTATATCTCTCTATTCTTTATTGTCTCATTTTTCATCCCTTCCTAGTTGTGGTTGATGGACAAGTTGCAGGTTGTGGACTCTTGCCCAGCATATTCAGCTCGCGGCTACTTCTTTCGGCAACGTCTAGTCAATGCCCTTGATGAGGGATGGTGGTTCGATTGGATGTGTCGCTTGTCTGCAGACTGTATTGCTTGACGGTGCCCCTGGCTCAATCTACCGGCGATGAGTTACAGTATGACCCGCCAACTTGGGATTCAATTGATTGGCATGACACACTATGTCTTCTACTTTCCATGTCGGATCCGGCGCCAGTTCGGTCATGATCAGACTTGCCCGCCAGAGGGGATAGAGTACCCAGCGGCATTTCCAGTCCAAGGCGCACAGCTTGCTCGGTATGCTACAGCATGGAGTACGAGAGAACTCCTGGCCCCCGCTCCTACTTTCAGCTGCACTTTGTCTGATGAGTGCTTGGATTGGCTTAATGAAGAGGCACAGGTCGGGCCCAGTTTGACATCAGAGGCTTCGACCAGCTCTGGGAGGGGGCACAGGAACGCCTGACTTATCTATGCCCCGGATTTATTGCTTTATTAGTACTTTCAAGTTTTCTTTATGAGTGTAATAAAAAAGCAACTTCAATTTGTATGCAAGAGCAGGAGAACTCTGTATTGAAATCAATGAAATTGAAGGTTGTGGGTACTGAAAATTTTCCGCTTTGGTCCAAAAATGGTCTTAGTTGTAGAAAGATTAATTTGAACAAAGTCAACTTTTATTAAAAATTTTCAAAACCATTTTCGATATGGATCAGAAGTGGACACGCCTGAGATTTGTCACTAAGATGCATAACCCCGGATTCCAGCAACTGGAAAGTTGCCCCTAGTCTGAGTAGCACTGTACCAAAGATTACAACCAAAGCTCTTGAATGCGGAATAGATAGAGATGACCGAGCTGATCAAATGAACAAAGTTGATCGGGGAAAAAATTTATGGCTGAACCTCAGGATGAAGTTGCCTACGTATCGCAAAGATGGGAATTAAGCCTTACGTAGTTCAGGCTTGGGTTCACTCGAGTATTTTCACTCTCTTTTTACGCTCTAACTTTTGCCAAGGCCGCCCTTTGCGGGTTTTCAACCTTGCGAGCTCAGTTTTTGTAATTTCAAATTTTCTATGCTCTAACTTTTGCCTAGGTCGCCCTTTCGGGTTTTCGGCCTAGCGAGCCTCTCAGAGGTAATATTTCTTCAATTTGTCCATGTTGATCGGTTGTGAAAATTCTAGGCCATCTAGATCCATCAGAACCACAGCCCCACCCGACCAGATAGCTTTGATGATGTAAGGACCAGTCCAATTGGGTCTGAACTTGCCCTTTGGGTCGTGGATAGGAGCTCGATTATCCTTGAGTACCAAATCTCCTTCTCTCAAATTCCTGGACTTAACTTTCTTGTTGAAAGCCCGGGCAATTCTACACTGATAACCTTGAACGTGGTACAGTGCTTTCAGTCTTCTCTCATCAAAGAGCATGAGTTCTTCAAATCTGCTCTGCTGCCAATCTGCTTCGACTATCTGACACTCAGCCAGTACTCGCAAAGACGGAACCTCAATCTCGATAGGTAGAACGACCTCCATCCCATAAACCAATGAATACGGAGTCGCTCCGGTAGAAGTTCTAATTGAAGTTCGGTAGCCCCACAGAGCAAACGGTAGCTTATCTGGCCAGTCCCGGTAAGTTTCCACCATCTTCTGCAAAATGTGTTTGATATTCTTGTTGGCGGCCTCAACTGCTCCGTTGGTTTGTGGCCGATATGTGGATGACTTATGAAAAGCCACGTTGTATTTTTCCAACAAATCAATCACTTGCTTCTTGAAATGGGAACCGTTATCTGAAATTATCTCGTTCGGGACCCCATAGGGACAGATGATGTTGTTTCTGATGAATTTCGCGACATGTGAAGCCTTCAACACCGCATAAGATTGGGCCTCAACCCACTTTGTGAAATAATCTATCGCGACCAAGATGAACTCATGCCCATTTGACCCCTTCAGAGCGACAGCCCCTATCACGCCTATTCCCCAAACTGAAAACAGCCATGGTGAAGTCATGTTGTACAGCTTCGACGGCGGGATGTTCATGCGGTTTGCATGGATCTGGCATTTGTGGCATCGCCGGACAAAGCTGATACAATCCTCCTCCATGGTGGACCAGTAGTAACCCTGTCTAAGGATCTTCCGAGCCAGCATTACGCCATTCATATGCGCACCACATTCCCCTCCATGGACGGCCTCCATCAAGCGCTTCGATTCTTCAGCTTCAACGCACAACTTAGGCATTCCCAGATGACCTCTCTTATACAGTTTACCCCCAAAGATGATAAACTGAACGGCCATTCTTCTAATTGCCCTTTTATCCTTGGCATTTGCCCCTGGTGGATACACCTCCTTCTCCAGGAAGTTCCAAACATCATAACACCAGGGGTTCTCGTCTTGAACCTCATCTATAGCAGCAAACGACTCGTAGGCTGGCGTAAATTTCTGGTCAATGATGACTGGACGCATCCAGACCCTAAACGGGATGTCTATCATGGAAGATAGAGTTGCTAGTGAATCTACGAACCTGTTGTTCTCTCTTACTAGATGAGCGAAGTTTAGCTTCTCAAACCGAGGAATCAACAAGTCTAAGGCCTGGTGATACATTATCATCTTTTCTTCTTTGACTTTCCAGTCTCCTTTTGCTTGAAACACAACAAGGTTCGAGTCCCCAATGACGTCCAACCGTTTTGCCCCTAGTTCTAGGGTGGCTTCCAGGCCGGCAATGCATGCCTCATATTCCGCTTCGTTGTTCGAGACTTTGAATCGTAGTTTGAAGGCTAAAGGGATACGAGAATTGTCGGGTGCCATCAGCAACACCCCTATCCCATACCCATACTGATTTGACGCTCCATCAAAGTACATCGTCCAAAATTCGTCGTTGATGTGCAAAATGGCTTCATCCGGGAATGAGTATTCAACTGTTTCACCCCCTTCTGTCGGATGATCGGCTAAGAATTCTGCTACTGCTCTTCCCTTAACTGACTTCCGTGTCACATATTTCAGGTCGAATTCGGAGAGCAGAAGCAACCAACGTGCTAGCCTACCCGTAAGTGCTGGTTTCTCGAAAAGATATTTGATGGGATCTAGCCGTGAAACCAACATTACGGAGTGAGCTAACAGGTAGTGCCGCAGCTTCCTGGTAGTCCATACCAAGGCTAAACATGCCTTTTCCGATGGTGTGTAGCGAGTCTCATACTCTAGCATCTTCTTGCTCAGATAGTAGATGGCTCTCTCTACTTTTTCCTCTGATTCTTGGCGAGCATACAGCCCATTGTGGTCTCAGTTACTGAAAGATACAATATCAGCGGTTTCCCCGGTTCTGGCGGTTACAACACGGGCGGGTTCTATAAATATTCTTTGATCTGTTCAAAAGCAACTTGTCATCGGCCATCCCACTGGAATTTCGTTCCTTTCTTCAGGAGACCAAAAAGTGGTTCACAAGTCAAGGTTAATTTTGAGATAAACCGTCTTATGAATTGCACTTTACCCAGAAAGCCTCGCACCTCCTTTTCAGTCCTTGGTGGTGGCATTTCTAAGATGACCTTGATTTTGGAAGGGTCGACTTCGATGCCCCTTTGTGTAATCAGAAACCCCAGCATTTTTCCCGCTGTAACACCAAACGTACACTTCTGAGGATTCAGCCGCAACCGGAATTCTCTGATCCTTTGAAAGAACTTTTGCGAGGCGGTGTAGTGGCCCTCTCTTTCTTTGGACTTGACAATCATGTCGTCCACGTACACCTCAACCTCTTTGTGGATCATGTCATGCAATATTGTGGTCGTGGCCCGTTGATATGTCGCTCCGGCGTTCTTCAACCCAAACGGCATCACTCTGTAACAGTAGGTCCCCCACAGGGTGGTGAAGGCAGTCTTTTCTCGGTCTTCGGGTGCCATTACGATCTGATTGTAGCTTGAGAAGCCATCCATGAATGAAAGCAACGCATGCCCCGCTGTGAAATCCACTAGTTCATCAATATGTGGCAGGGGAAAGTCGTCCTTCGGACTAGCTTTGTTCAAATCCCTAAAATCCACGCATACTCTAATCCTGCCATCCTTCTTTGGCACTGGAACAATGTTGGCCAACCAAGTCGGATATTCGGATACCAGCAGGAAGCTTGCATCGATCTGTTTGGTGACCTCTTCCTTAATCTTGATGGCCCAGTCAGGGCGGATCCTTCTGAGTTTCTGCTTGATGGGTCGGGCCTTGGGGTCAAGAGGGATCCGGTGCTGAACAATCTCAGGATCGATCCTAGGCATGTCTTCGTAGGACCACACGAAAACATCTTTGAAATATTTTAATAAAGCGACTAAGTGCTCGCGTTCCTCCGAAGACAACGTGGACTCGATCTGGACCAGCCGCGGGTCCTTCTCAGTACCAATATTCATAGTAGTGATTTCGTCCACTAAGGGTTTAACAAATCTTTCCTGCTCCCGATCAATTAATCGTTGCAAAACCGAAGGAATTTCTTCCTCTTCGTTTTTGTCAAAATTTTGAAAGTCTGGATTAATGTAATAAATCAAGGGCACAGAAAAGTACTCAGAAACCACATCCACATCATTCTCATTAGGTATTTCCAAACCATCAAATTCTTCTATTACAACAGACTCAAAAGAGAAAGAAAAAGATGACCTGGACAGGACTGTGGCATCCGGGTTATCAATCCCAGGAATACTGGACTCGGACTCAGACTCAGTCGAGCTAGAACCTGATTCCGACTCACAAGATTTGGTGGAATCAGATTTCGGCTCACTACCTGACCCGGTGCTGCTCGACAAAAATCCCTCTTCATACTGCCAAATGAGAGAGGGTGCGATAGATGCATCCAAAATGTTTGCTGGTAGGCCCGCAGCCATTTCATTCCCAATCATGGACATCGAGAAGTTATCCCCCAAGCACTTCTGTTCGATCAGAGGATTTGAAGGTAGACATGCCAGCGCTACCCCCATTTCAAGTTCAGTGTCCTCAGATTCCATCTTCTCGCTCTGCTCAACCTCAGCCAATGGGTCTGTCTGCTCTTCTACATCGTCATCCCCCGATAACTGTAGGTCAAAGAAGATTTCAAAACCTAGAACGCGCTTCCTCTCCGTATTCAACCATGGCTCTGGGAAGCCACAAAATGGAAAGTCCTTCCCCTCCCAGACGAAATGTCCGTTTAGGGTACCCTAAATAGGCCGGTGTATTAACTCAAAAGGCTTTCTTGCCTGCTTCGCTCTGGCTCTCCCAGCCATCTCCTTACCTCTCCTTACCCAATCCCCCTTGGTGGGCAGATAACCCAAACCAAAGGTATGCAGGTTGTGTGGCACATTGGCCAATGCTGCAACGCCCTTCCGGCTACTCTTTCCCAATCCCATACCAGGGATGTGCTGAAGTTTGTTCATGAGATACACTGACTGTGCCCTGACGTACAACCCCTCATTATTAGCCAAGATGTTTTGAACGACCCAGGCCTCGGCCAGGGTAAATCCTGATAAGAAGATATCCTCCGTGCCGTGCTCGATTTCCAAAACCGGTGTGGACACCTCCGGTGGCGGATGGATCGATGAATTCCCAAAAACTATAGCCACCCCCTTCCCGTGGGGGTATTTCAACATCTGGTGCAAGGTGGAAGAAACTGCCTTTACCTGGTGCAACCACGGTCGCCCCAAGAGTAGGTTAAAGGTTGTGGGAATGTCCAAGACATGGAAATCAAGCTCATGCTGTCCTGGACCAACCTGGGTCTGAATTTTGACAGTCCCCATCACCTCCCTGCTTGTGTTATCATATGCCCGAATCACTTGAGCAGTTGGCATGAAATCCGCGGGCTTCAACCCTATTCAATATACTGTCGTTGCCGGGTAGACGTTGATGGCCGACCCAGTATCGACCAGAACCACCGGTATCTATTTATTTCTACATTCCACGGAGATGTAGAGTGGCTTGTTATGATTCACACCTTCGGGTGGTAGTTCTTTGTCAGAGAAAGTCAACATCGGGGTAGCTCCTCCCAGAAAGACCAATCCAACTAGCTGCTCTGGTGTGGTATCTACGAAGAGTTTAGCCTTGTCCATAGCAGATAGGACAGCCTGCCAATGTACTCGAGAAGCCATAAGTAGTCCCCAGATGGAGATGTCTGCTTGTATCTTTTTCAACTGCCTCAAGACGGCCTCATCTTCAAGCTGCTTTTCTTTCTGTTTCTCTGCCTCCCTATCTTTCCCGGACGCCTCTGGTTGATCTAGGTGCGGGGGCTTGAAATACCGCCCGCTCCGTGTCATGTGATCGACTTCGCCGATATACCAGGTATAATCCGATTGGTTACTTTCCCAATCCTCATCTATATGGGCAAGACATAAATCGTCGTCCTCCTACCACATTCCATCAGTAACCGACAGACACCTGTTCGGCTCCGGTATGACTGTTCTTGTACTCACAGTTCCTTCCTTCCATATACTCGCAGCATCCTCTACCTTCGCGTACATAGCAGTTTTAACCCCCACGTGGGCTTTAGCTTTCCTGATTCTCTCAGAATCCTCAAGCCTTTCCTGTTCCAACTGCGTCAGTACAGCTGGTTGTTCATCAATTCCTGTATTCAAAATGCTCCAATCCTGAGCGTAATTCTTGACACTGGCGCCCTCCGACGATGCATCCTGTTTCCCAGCCTTTCCAGCCACAACTGTTATTCTTGCCTCTGCCGGGCTTGCCCCAACTGAGATTCTTCAACAACGTCTGGTAGGTCATCAAGCCACCCGATAACTTCCACTGTTTCCTCGAAATCCGACCAGTTGACTGCTACGTCCTCTAAGCCTTGTTCGTCGAATATTTGGAAGTCAACAAAGTCTCCTTCCATAGCCGCTAAATCTTCGGACCTCTGATCCAACCCATCACCCTGTATTACACAAAGTTCTGCCTTTTCTGGCAACTCTACACTTGATCTATACTGGTCTGCTGACAAAATGTAATTACTCGGGCTGTACACCTTCCCGGCAAAAATCCAGACTCCTCAGATTCTGTCCGAACAATCTCATGCTCCCCGGCAAACTCCCCGTTCTGTCTTCGACAGTCACCACCACTGGTTTGGGTTAGGTTCTGGAGATGTCCATAATGCACAGGTCGGTGCAGTTGGGAAGGAGTATCTCAGGCTTGGGTAGGTGGGAAGAAGTGATATAAATGCTAGGATCGTAAGACACGACCCCAGTCTGGATGAAATTGATTCTTTTGGGAGGTGGAGCTTGGTGATGTGGTGGGAGAGGGTTTGTTGTGACATTAGGTTTTTCGGGAGGCACAATCACCCCATTATCGATGAGATCTTGAATCTCATGACGTAATCGGTAGCATTGGTCGGTATCGTGACCGTGCTGTTGGTGAAATGCGCAATATTTGGCTGGGTTGTGGGAGGGGGGAATTTTTTCCGGCAATGGTCTCGGCTCTAGGGGCTTCAAGTGCCCTTTTCTGATTAAAACCCCTAGAGCTTTGGACAGGGGCATATATAGTGGAGCAAAGGCTCTTTGGTTTTTGGGTTGATATTTGGCTGTCTGTGTATTACTTCCGGATGCACCAGAGAATGGCATAGCTGCCATAGGTCTTGGAAGGGGAGGGGGAATGGTGGTGACCATACTCACTTCTAGGGCTCTTGTAGTTGCAGCGCCACTCGGGCCCGCATTGGTGTTGTGATTGAAAGTTCTTCTGGGTTGCTCCCGATCATTATCAATTAAGCCTTGCTTCAAGGCATCCTCAATCTGTACCCCCATCTCATGCAGATCTGAAAAAGTAGGGAAGGGGAGCACAATCATCTTTTGCATCAACTTAGGCTGGAGGCTGCGCACAACCATCCGTATTTGATCCTTATCTATTGGCCTAATGGTCATCATTGAGGCCTTTGCTCTCCATCGGGTCACAAATTCTGAGAAGCTTTCCTTAGCCTCTTGTCTTGTCGTCTCAAGATCACGGGTCGTAATCTCGATTTGTGTGTTATACGAGTATTGTAGAACAAAGGCCTCGGCCATCTCATCCCAGTTTCTCTTGACATCATCTTCTAACTTGGCGTACCAGATGGCCGCCACACCTGACAAGGTTCGGCCAAACAGAGACAGTTTCTGTAGTTTGGTGAGGCCCATCGGCCTTAAGATATCTGAAAACAACCTCAGGTGCACCATGGGGTCCCCGGAACCATCAAATCGGTCAATTGGTGGCATCTTGAACCGATCTGGCAACATCACAGCTGCGTTCGTATATCCGTCCTCAATGTCAGGAATAGACTTGACTCCTTGGCATTTCTTAAACATCTTTTCCAGCTTGTTTAGCTTTAGCGCAGTGGGGTCCACTTCGAACTCAAAGGGAGAGTCTGGTATATTGATAGGCGTAGGCACCTTGGATAGTTGCGGTGGAATCGGGGGCGGGGCCGGTCCCGTTGGAAGGTCTGTATCCTCTTGGACATTTTGAACATTGGGTGTCTCCTCGTGTATCGGAACCTTTGGTGGGGGAGGAGCTTGATGCAAAGCTGATGCCCCGGTTTGCTGTTGTAGCCTTATGATTAATTCTGCTTGCTCAGTCATAACTGTGACCTGTTGCTTGGTGAACTCTGCCTGTCGGACAACATCTTGCTGCATAATTCTCATACTCTCTTGGAGCTGGCGCACCATCTCCTCTAAACTTGCCAAACTGTTCCGTTCTGATTGAATTACCGGTATATGTTCCCCCTCTGTGGTGAAAACTGAGATCTCAGCCTGACTACTCACTAGTAGGGTTGACCACTGCCCTGGCAATCTCTGCTCAGACACACTGCGTCTTCTCGGCTTTTGTCTAATAATCGGGGGTAGCGAATAAAACACTGGTTGTCCGTCAACCAGATCCTCAGATCGATTGAGTCGGCAACCTCTAGTCCAGAGTGCTTGGGGAATATCTACTGGGTTAGAAGCAATCGTGCTGAATTACCCTAGCAAAAAGATAAATAAAGCAAAAAGGAAATAAATAACTAGACAAGCGGGCAGCACAACAGCGTAAAATAAATACACATAACACACAGTCGGGCATCACAACACACGGTTGGTAAGCTGAATACACTGTTCCTCAATACTGATTATTGTCCCTGAATCACTGTTCCCAAAACTGAACCTGATACCCCTGCAGATAACTGATTCTCAAACACTGAACTGGCGCTCGCAGGCCTAACACCCAAACTTGCAAACTGATACACGCATTCCTGTAGAGACGCACTCTAAAGCACATAGTAGATAAGTGAGAGCCAAAACACCCCTATGTTGGGGTAAGGTTTCCCTGTCCTATTTTTTCAGGAACTAGGGTCTCACTACGCACACAGCGGTTTCAAACAACCTAACATCGGGTAAGCAACCTGCCCTAGTTTGGAATGGTCACTATGGATTCCGAATATGCACTAGGTCAAATGGTCAAAAAGGGTGCCCCGGTAAAATCGGGGTTTGTGTTCCCATGCTGGCAGAGCCCGCAACCGGTCAGCCTTATGGTCATGCGTTGACAAGACAAGCCTCCGGCAAACTATTCAGGAATAGCAGATGGCAAACACTATGTTCCTAGGCACACCAATGCACATGCAATGCAAAGAAACACATAAGTCAAATCGAAATAGGATATCACGAGTTCGAGCCAAGCTCTCTAAAATCCCCAACAGAGTCGCCAGAAACTGTAGATGTCCCCGAACGCCCCGGGAGGATGAACCCCCGTTCTGTTCATTTTGGGTTCACTACAGTTCGGACTCAAAATTGTCGCAGTTCTTAATCTGAACCAAAGAGTCCAAATCCGTCAAATCGTTTTTGAGAAAACAAATTTTAGAAAAGAAGTGCCAAACATGGACTGCTTTGCCAGATACAGAGTCGCCACCTAAATATTTTATTTTCAGAAATTTAGGAAACCATGACTCGGTGCCAAAGGCCACATGTCCGTCATCACCAAAGTTGCCTCGGCTCAGGAACTTAGGTACGATTGGGGAAGGTCAGCTATGAGCATCCCCTCTAGCCCGATCAAAGATCGGCCTCTACTAACCATGATGTCCGATTTTGAAAACGTTATGTGTTCTTGTTCCGGTTATTAGCCTAGAATTACTATGTTATGCGCACAGCAAACAAGTATAGACCAAATCGCCTAAATTGGAACAAAACATTGCATGTTTGTTTTGAAAACAGTTTGCTACTCGCAAGTAGGCTAAAATGCAGATTTTGCCACCCTCAAGTGGGCTTTAGAAAAGATGATTTTGCCACTATCTAGTGGGCTTAAAACTCACAGTTTTAATGCATCATTCCAATTTAGGTAATTCAACCTCCATCCACAGGCATTCAAGCAGTTATATCATATAAGCAACTAGCCTCATGGTAATCATGCTGTCATGGCAACACTCACACGCATGCAAGGATGCTAAAGCATAAGAACTTACCGAGTACTCCAAGCCAAAACAAAAAACTAGTTAGTAATTATATGCATGATCCTAGCTCAAGTTAAAAATGGCTAAGGTAACGCATGCAAGGATGCAATCTAGACAGGCTCGGCTAATCTACAATGACATGTGAAATGCTACAACCAACATGTATTCAATTTGGAATTGAAATACAAATGCAGTTAGAATGATGCACCGAGCCCGGTGCACGCAAAACGAATGAATGAATGCAAACATGCTATCATACTGTATGCTAATTGAAACATGCCCTAATCTAACCATCAAAAGCTAGTAAATAAAATGAAAGAAAGACGTGGGATTGGAAGACATGCACACACTCACACACGCTTATTACAAATACGCCCCCACTCGGAGGGACCGAATAAAATTACAAAACAAATGAATACTGCTAAATTAATTATTACAGACTTCTAATTAATTAACAAATTAAATGCAGAATTAAAGTGGCCACAGCCTCCACCTCGAAATGTTTGGATGATGCATGCTCGACTCGGATTGCCCGGAAACTCGCTGCTATAGCATTGCTGTCTCTGTTTACACCACCTAGCTCCTCTGAAGACTGCCCAAGTCTTGGGTTAGGTTCTCTGCACATTGTGGAGCACCACCGGCTAGGAGTAATGACTACCGGCTATGGGAAATGGTCACCGGCCGCTGATGAAGTTATCGGCCATTTATGGATGGCCGGTCGGCACTAGAGATGGCCGGCCGGCCAAAGCTTCCTCCAAAAACTGGTTTTGACAGCAACAGAGGGCATGCTGTGTATGGCATGGCATTTTTAAGCAAATGTAAGCATGGCCACACTCCCTATCATGCAACGGGCTCAAGGGAGCATGACCCTCGACCCTCGGGCCATCAATTGTGCATTTTGATGCATGATGGCCTAAGAGGCCAAGTTTTCAATTTGATGTAAATGCATGCAACTAAAAGAGATGAATGCCAACACCCTATCATGTTGAGGTCAAGGGAATTGACGACCGAGGGTTGAGACGTGTTACATCACTTGGAGTATGAACACTTCTCAATCCTCATACTTGGTTTGATGCCCCAAACCAAGCAAAATGTAATGCAATGTGTGTAAGGTTGCTCAAGTATGCAATATGAGGCTAATAGGTACAAAGCATGCCAAATGCGAAGTGACCTATCATACAAAATGCAATGTGATACATCCTATCGTACAATGTAAGCATGAAACCAAAGTAATGCAATACAATCATGCAATGATGAGCTTAAAACACAAAGGGGCAAACTTCAGCCCACCCCCCAATTAGTGACAAAAGATGCCTAAAATGATGGATAAATACTCATGTAAGCATGCACACCAATAGGCTCAAGATTAAGGTATAACGAAAGAGCATTCTACTACCACTACCCTAAGCAAACATGGCATAAGCTATACAACAAAAACAAAGTTTTAAGGCGCCAAAATAAGTTCCAAAACCCACTGACATGGCAGCTCAAATGACCCAAACACATAGGCATGCACAATGCTTCATTTCAAGGCATAAAAGGAGACTTTTTCAAGGCATGGAAGGAATGATAGATGTGAACATTTAAGCACAAAACATGGACTGATATGGCATGGTAAGTGATTCCAAATCACTGAAATAGCCTAGTCAATGCGTGCTAATGATTCACACACCCGATGCTAACATGCTAAAATGCTATGGAGCCATGCAAAGCATATTAAATACAACCAAATCAGCACCTAACAGACCTTAAGCATGACAAAATATGACCGGGAACTTCACAAAGCGAGGTCAAAACATGAGAGCATGGTGGTCAAATGGCATGATACCCTTCTAGGCAAAATAAGGGAATGCAAAGCAAGTGCAATATGCATGTAAAGGGGCATAAATCTAACCAAAGACAGAGGCAAAATATGCTAAATGAACACCAGATATGCTCTGAAATAAAGCCAAACAAAGCTAGGCATGCATGCTACCATATTGAGCCAAATATGCAAATAAGAGAGAGACCAAGGGAGAGGGGTATCCCTCCCCTATGAAAGACCTCAAAACCCCTTCTTCAGCACTAAAAATCCACTGGATTTTAGTGGTGAAAAGGTCAATACACAAGAGTAACCAAAGCTTATCAAAAGGGCACAAAAAGAGGCCAAAATAGGCCGAAGAGGGAGAGGTCAGCCCCAAACAACCAAATGAGCTTAATGAAAGATCTTAAGCATGAAAATACAAGACTTTTTATAGTTATACAAAAAGCCTAAAACAGTAAGCAAGATAGGCAAAAAACTAGTGCAAGATTAGGGAATCTAAAGTGAAAAAGGTTACCCTTGAAGGACCCTTGATGAACAACAAGTGTAGCCTCCTTCCTTTGATCAAAACCAGTCCAAAAGCTCAAGAACAAACCCTCAAAGCCTCTCCAGGTCGGAATATGGTGTAATGGTGTGTGTCTTAGTGCAAAACTAAGGTCAAAACACACTTTTAGGCTTCCAAACACACACAAAGGATGAGAGAGAGGGAGATATAGAGAGAAAAGATGTATCTAACAGATATATACGTGTTTTGCTCTGGTTTTTCTCAACCCTTAACAATGGAGGAGGAGGGGCTCTTATATAGACAATCCAAAGGCTCTAAGCTTACAAGGCAAGCTAAAAGAAAGGGTCAAGGGGGGCAAGGCTTCTCAAGGAAGCTAATCCAAGGGTTTAATCTTCTTGAGGAAGCCAAGACAAGGGGTCAAAGCTTCCTCAAGAAGCCTTGAGCAAAGGGTGCAATACCAAGGGTTAAAGGTGCAAAACAACCACACTTATGCACGGGGGAGAGCGTTGGTGCATTCCAACTGGCACAGCTGGCATGCACCATGCCGAAAAGGTTCAAAAGGGAAAAATCGGCCAAGAAAGGAGGTCACTGGCCAAAAAAAGTGCCGGTCGACCATCTACAGTGCCGACCGGCCATTGGTAACAAGAAACCAAGTCCTGTGGCATCAATGAATGGCTGGTGAGGAAAGGGGAAGGCCGGTAAGGCGTAGGGATGGCCAACAAGCCATTCCCTTCCCTCCAAAGCAAAAGCACAAGTGTTTGGTGCAAAACCAAACACAAAACAAACGAGTTGAGAGATCTTGAGGTAGGGCATGGAGCCGAGACCTCCGGGAACTCAAAACGAACACAAACATGGATGATCACCGAGCGTTCCAACGGTGACGTCCAAGTCATGAGGACGGTCAAAAATGGGGTGTCTACACTCTTGAATTAAATTTCCACCAACGAACTAAACATGCCCGAAATATATACAAAACTAAACCCAATACATTTTGCCTCAAGTCATGATTTTAATATCAGATCTCAACACAAAAATTCCATTATAAATTAAGCTGAAGACTGTTCAATTCGTAAATTTTCATAAAATAAATATTCACCGTTAAATTCTGAATTTTTTATTCAACATACTAAACTCTCATAAGAACACCATAAATAAAATAATTTTTTTTTAATTTCTGAGATCGAAAATTTTATTTTTAAAAAAAATTTATTACAAAATTGAATCATTTTCGTACATAACTTTACACAACACTCCAATCCAAATATTACTCAATTAAATTATACACTGACTATTTAAAAAATATATATATATATATATTTTCGGGTCATTACACTTGGCAACTCAACTCGGGCCTCATCACACTCGCTACTCAAAAATTTAGCGAGCATACAACTAAGTTCACTCCGTCCACGCAGATCATATACCGGTGATAAGACTCTATCCACCTGGTTTCCCAAGAAATAAAAGCAATCGCCGCTCGAGGTACATAGAGTAACCCTCTGACAGTAGCAATCTATAACAGCCCGGTATGACAATGACCAGTCCATACCTAAGATAACATCAAAACTAGTCATGTCAGGTAATACAAATGCAAAAGGAAGTCGACGACTGGTGACCTCAATGTCACAACCACAACACCCCTATTTCAGAATAACCTCACCACCAATAGGTGACTCTAGACAAATAGGAGATGCTAATTGCGCCAACTCCAATCCCAAAACTGATGCAAATGTAGAAGAAATAAAAGAGTGGGATGCACTTGTATCAATCAACAAACTGGCAACTGAATTGCAAAACAAGAAGGTACCGCTCACTACAGAAGGAGCAGGTACAAGATCTGGCGCGATAACAGCATACACGCGCCCCATAGGTCTCTAATCTACCTGCTCACCCCTTGGAGCATAAGGCTGCTGCACTGACTGAGCCGAAGAGGCTTCCTAATTGGCCCTCGAGGCTTGTGCTAACTGTGTTGGCTAGTGACTCTGTGTCTGCCTCATGCCAGACGCACCAGGTGTGCCACCCAACTGTGGATAGAATCTCTTCAAGTGCCCCACCTGCCCACACTGATAACAAGTGAGCGGCTAGCCAATTCTCTGACTCTGGCCCTGAGAACGAGCCGAAGATGAAGCTGCTCCTTTCCCTCTTCCTCTCTGTGGGCAAGCTGGAGACTTGTGGCCCAACTGACCATATTTGAAATAAGTGATGTCTCCCTGGCCACCTCTCTTAGAATTCGTACTCGGCACTAGAAAGGTAGACCTCGAATGCGCTCCTTGGGACTACTGGGAATTAGAACCCCTCTGCCTTTTGTTGTCCCCTTGGTTATCCTGACTCCTCCTAGAGCCTCACATTCTCTCCTCCTCTGCATGCATGATAGTCTCTAGATGGGCTGCAGCCTCCACAAGGCGCCCATAATCCCTAATCATGGATCCGGTCACTCTAAACCTGAGCCTGGTCCTCAACCACTTTTCAAATTCTAAACACCAGCGCTTCTCGGTCGCCACTAACTCCGGTGCAAACCTAGACAAGCTAGTAAAGGTAGCCTCAAACTTAACCACTAGTGTGTTCAACTGCTTGAGCTGAGAAAACTGATCCCTCAACTTCTCCCTTACTGTAGCAGGTAAGTACTTGTCCTGGAAGGCATCAACAAAGGCCTCCCAAGTCCCTCCAATACGCCCTCGTGCATACTTCCACCACTGACTCATCTCCCTTCAGCTGGAAGGACGCCAAGGTCGCTCTCAAACCCCCATCTTCGATGCCAAGTATCTCAAACGACTTCACCATTTGTTCTAGCCACTCATCAGCCTTCAGTGGCTCCTTAGGGTCACCTAGAAACTCTTCTGGATTCAACCGGAAAAACTCTCTCTTCAGAAAAGACGGCCCTGCCTCAGCTACTTGGGCCTAGACTTGATTCTCAGCTCTGAGAATGTCTATGGATTCCCTCAATGCTCTATCCATTTCGCGGGCTAAGGTGCCCATGGCTTGCTGACCAACTAGTTCGGTCACGTTGGCCTGACCAACACCTTCCTCTTGTGCCAGAACATCATCCAGTATCGGCCTCTCCTGCTGCCTAGGACTACCACACCTATCACCATCACGTCCGTGTCCTGACATCCTAATTAAGGTGACAAAAGAAATTAACACATTCACAAATGTGCCGAAGCTAACTCACTCGCGTCCTAATACGTTAGACAATAGTAATTCACTCCACATAAGCATGTAGTCATGTAAATGCGTACGAATTTCATTTCTGGATAATAACTGTCCTGCGGCGTTGCTAGAGTTCCAGCTAGAAATGGCAGTGATCAAGTGCCTTTCCAACAGGACTCCCAGAAACCTGTGGACTCGATCAACATCCTAGAAATTAAATCTCATACTCGTATAATCACATAAACGTGTTATCACATAAGCATACTATACCTACTAACGTCTCAACTAAGCGAGACAAACCCATTGTGGTAATAACCACTTCCTATGTACCCAAAGTACTCAAACACGATACGCTCTGATACCAAGTTGTAACGCCCCCAAAATAATACAAATAATTCAACTCATAAAAGAAACAGGTATAATGGAATTGGTGTATTTTCATTCCTCAGTGTTCATATTACAAAAGGATATTACATGCTTCATACATTCATAAATGTTCATCCTGAATCTATAGCATGTAATGTCAGTTAATGACAACAAAATAAATACCTTACGGGCTTACATCTTTCTAAGACATTAACTTGGTTACAACAAAAGGGAGTCATAAGCTCCATACATATTAAGCCCATGACTTGAAAAAAAAAATTAAGCACAAAATGACAAAAATAGACCCTCCAACCCTTAGGCCTTCCCAAGCTACGTCCTTAGAGGAAGCATATCACCCGTACATGAAAATGGTTTCCCAAGTAAGGCGAGCCAAAACCCAGTAGAAACAATCTATCACAATATATGAGGTTTAACTAAGATATGAGTGTCAAGTATATATATATATATATTCAATTCTTATAACCAAAACACATCTTATTCACATGACCACACGATACCGGATACCAACGTTCACATCTAGATCCATTCTCATTTATTCATTTCAAATTAGTTCATTTCATTTCAACTCATAGGCCAAATTTATAATTCTCCAATTAACCCAATTGAGACTATAACTCAATGGTTTTCAATCACCACAACAAACATATAAATACTTCAATCTTGCCATTTTACGAAAATTTCGTCCGCGGGATCAACACCCATGTATACATAAGATTTCAGGACTTTCACCATGGACACTCCGGCCAACTTAATTTTCAATGGAGTCCATCCCCTATCTCCTCCCAAAACATGGAGTACATCTCATTTCTCCTCCCAAAACATTATACATATACAATGTATTTAAAGACACCGTCATATTCAATGACATTCAACCACACATATTCAATGTCTCAACATACCGTTGTATTCAATGACATAGTTAAATGATTAGTTTCAATTCACCTAATCCTCATGCAATTTCTACAACAAGCATAGCTATCTTCTACCGATAGCCCAATACAGATATTTCTAAACAGATATACAATATTTATAACAAATAATTCATTAAATTTCCATAGGTGAGTGATTAAACAAATCCAACTACACCATTCATCCATGCATCGTCCCAATTTCACATCTCTCATATCAATTCCATTATTTATACAAAATAAATTATTCTAAACAAATTAGGGCAAACTTCCCATCTTTTCCAAATATTAACTCAAAGGCTAAATTTCACTATTTAATCACAAGAGAGCTTCATATTCAAAACCCCACATTCATTTTGTAACCCAGCATGGAAAACCCCTCTTTTTAATTTGGGCCCAAACCCTAGTTTACCCAAAATCACTCCCAAATCTCATCATTTATATACAACAACAAATATCTAGGTTAAAAACCGTATTAAGGTGCAGAATATCCCTACCTCAAGAGTAAAAGCCCAAAGAAGAGAAGAAAAAACTTCAAGAATGCCCAAACTGAAGTTTGTTCAGATCAAATAGAAGCCCACAAGATGTTCTATCTTTTTAACAATGGAACTAGGGTTGAGAGATCACTAAATCTAGGTGTATTTGTAGAGAGAGAGTGTGTCGATTTAGGGTTTTGAGTAAAAAGGAAATCAAAAAGTGATATAAAACTGCTCTACTGCGAACTGATGAACGTGAGGCTCGCTCGAGCGCAAGAGTTGTCGCTTGAGCGACTAGACATAATAAGTGACCTCGCTCGAGCACAAGAAGTGTCGCTCGAGTGTAGAATACAAATCCCCAAAATTTTTGCAGACAAAAGACCGTCGCTCGAGCGCAAGAGTTCTCGCTCGAGCGAACAACACAATAGACTATCGCTTGAGCGCAAGAGTTCTCGCTCGTGCGAACAACAATACCCTCCCAGAACATTTGCAGGTCTGAATGAATTACTGGGAGATCACAAATCTCGTTGGAGCATAGGAGTTCTCGCTCAAGCGACTAGACACAAAAAGATGTCCTCGCTCAAGCACAAGAAGCTTGACTCGAGCGAAGAAGCCAAAACTTGGGCAACTTCAATCTAGACCAACTAACAACCAACCTGATCAAAATACGCCTAAGATGTTCCAATACTCAAATTCAAAGGGTGAAAAGAGGAAAGAGGTATAAATACCAATATTAACCACAAGACCCGAGTCTGGGATACAACAAAAGTCGGGTCAAAGATCGGAATTGCTATGCCGACAGTGAAGTGTCCTCTGGATAGGCCCAAACGAAAGAGGATTCCATCAAAAGGCGAGATAGCTCAACGTATCCATTATGGTCATTGTGGAAAATTGGGCAATTACAATAGGAAGTCATGCAAAGAGCCAATGTAGGGAGATCGGTATGCTATGTGATTAAATATTTTTCACAACGGGATGCTTTTTTGGACAATCTCATTTGTTTATCTTTGTGTTTTGTTAAGTGTCTTAAATTGGCAAACCATTTTACTTCTTTACAATTTTAATAAATGTGCTACTCTAAACTGATGGCTAACATGGTGTGGCCTAACATTGACACTGGTTTATTGTAGCGTAAACTGGTGTGTTACATTTTTTTTTATGTGCTCTGTGTCCACATCGTACCAAACATTAACCCAAAACCCACTACTTTAAGTGATATGTTTTACAGGCATTCCAATCACAATGAATAACTGAACAATTCCAGGTTTATTACGTGAAGTTAAAAACATGTACGGTTCCAAGCCAATAGGGTGATATAATGTGGGATAACCAGGTTGTCTCTATGTCAACAATGTTATTCACATGCTGTATCAACTATTTGCAGCTCAATCCATGGTGTTTTATTCACATTAAATATACTCACAGATCAATACTCAACAAACGTGCTGCATTCACAGTATTTTATCATTGACTGTCCAATTTGAAACAGTCCATACCATATTCACTTTTATGCTGCCTACAAATCACCAAACATACCTACATTGTTCACATGCCAATTCAATGGGTAAACATTCCATCAATAAATGGAATGAGTAATTCGTCATTCTCAGTTAGGGGGTGTCACATATAATCAATTTGACCCACATGTTCAATGTTCAACCAATCGAATACCATAACACGATCATATGTTATCATTGAGTTACAAATAATATAGTACCTCCATGCCTAGTATGTACACTTCTGTTTGTAAATTACCCGTAAAACTACAATCCCTGTTCCACTAGTATGGTTTGGACAACTCGCAACGCGTGTAATTAAACCTTTTAGAAGGACATTGACATCGCATTACATCAACAGTTGAAAACGTACGAGCAACAAAACGTTTGTAATGACTCATATTGCAGAAATGATAATGTTTAAATCATTAACAAAACTAATATCCCTGGTCAAAAACCATTAATCCAATTCAGAATGCAAATCAAGTATCATACGATAATTAACCAAAAACATATGCGAATATTACATTGCACATTCACACATGGCACAATATTTTTTAAACTCCCTGCTTCAAAACAAATCTGCCATTTAAGGGGTGTTGTTCCTGCTGGTACTATGTTTGACGAACACATCTTGCAAACTCCTCGCACGAAGTCCTCTTTTTGGGTCAGTCAAAAATATTTCCACCATCTCAGCGCATATACCAGTCCAAGTAAGATCATCCATTGTGTTGTCGACATCTGCCCCATGAACGTACTGCTTGATAATGAAGCATACAAAAATCCCGTAGTCTGACCTGCATTCATAGATATTGTTAATGAACCGACACCGTACAAATTCATAGTAACGCATAGAACGAATAAGAGAGAGCACTTATGACTCTGGATCTTATTGCGGGTAATCCATAATAGATGCAAGAGTGCTATTTAAATCGTCCGACTGAACATCATTAGCGGCAACTCTTGGCTTCATAAATTTGCCATGATGGTTTGCTACCCATTGTTTTTGTTTATCGGACAAATTTTTAATTCAGTTATTCATCACGCATTCATATACAAACTAAACAGTGCAAAAATACCATGTCAAAATCTGAACAAAAAAATTCGTCCACTTACCACTTTTAGAGCCTCGTTATAATGCTCATCTCGCACCCCATGTCTGGGCCTCATTGAGTTGTAATGTTTCCAATCCCCACTATCTGAATCGTGTACCATGACAGTCCAATGTTTGGCATGGTATATCAGGTAAATAGTGTATCTGCAGTTTTTCGCAGCCTTTGTGTGTATGTTCAAGTACTTAGTTCACGATAACGCGTTTGTATTACACATCATATCCTGCACAAACATTCAACATCAATGCACCCCCGTCAGTTTAACCTACATATCAATTGTCATGGTGTGCTTAAAGAACAATGTCGTGGCATGGAGTCACGTACCGAACACACACTGCTGTACACATATTTAGCTCCTCTATGTTCTCTTCCTCCCGACACCATCCTATGCATTTCCGTCAATATAGTAGCGTATGCATCGATTACCTGTACCACATGTTAACCATCAATATTTCTTTGTAATTGTTCAAGAAGTTTTTTACTATTTTTAGACATAGTGCATTGTGTGAAATCATGTCAACAGACGATATGTTGTTAACCAATGTCCATGTACCTATAATGGTACCAAATGAAACAACTATTCAACTAACAAAGGTAGAGATGAGTGTACATTCCCATTGACCGAGTTCTGTTGCACCAAGTCTTTGATGTCAGTAAAGTGGATTTGTATCCCATTGTCACCTCCATCCCATACTATTAACCTGCAAACCATAATCCAAATTACAAAAAAAAAAAAAAAAAAAAAATCATATTACATCATATTCAACTTCATAATGAAAACATTATTCAATTTACTACACCTATAACTTACCCGTCTCCATCTAAGTTGTACATTCTCTCTACTAGTTTGATGTCTTCATCCTTTAACATGGCCCACACAACGTGTCTCCTACTCATACCAAAATCGTTCCAGGTTTTACGATCCACCTCAACGTCCTCCACAATGTATATCACATCGGGCTCTGTCGACTTAAAAATCCTGACTTTGTCGCTCAGTTTACCCCACCCAACTATGCGGGGATACTCGTAGTCAGACAGCCTGTATTCACGTCTTGGCTTGCTTTTCATGCGCCTTACTATCGACGTAATTTGTGCCCCAGATTTTGGCTCGATGTTATTGTCATGACAGCCACCTTCTACAACACCAACTCCATCAGACAAAACTGGATCTAACTGGACAATTTGTCATTTCCTGGAACCATCCACGCCTGCAACACTCAAACACACATATCCATCGGCATAGCCAACACTCACGTCTTCAGCCCAATCGATGTCTCCATCAAGTTTCAGTGTTGTAATGGGGACATTTTTGGTTCATCCTGCAGTGTGTGATAATTGCTAAAGAACTTCACCACTCGTCACTGTGCCCAATCCATGCATTTTCCCCAACTAGATGGTAGCAGGTGGTGGCTTCTTGCATACATCATTTGCCATGGACTGCGTCAGCATGTGTACCTCATGCTCATCAAGGCTGTCTTCTAAATTGGTTACTTTCTCCTCCAACTGATGGACCAGTTTATTGAGTCGTGCAATCTCAGCATCCTTCCAACAATTACACTGTCAAATCCTATGAGCATATTAACTGCCTGTGCCCCAAGAATTTTCTCTATCGCCTCTACACGATCTTCTAATTTACGTACCCGTGCAGACTTCGTTCCAATTTTCCCCTCCAATTCACCAATTCTCATTTTTAACTTTTCTAACTCAGCTTGTATCCCCGTTGGTTGGGTACGAACGACATCACCATCCGGTGTGCTTCACAGTTCAAGAACATCTGGGAAAAATACCAGACATAACTCCCTAGATGCTAACATCTTCCCAGCCACTTTTCTTTTACTCACCGACGTCTCGTCGTTATCAGTCTCGGACTTAGTCAATCCTTCAGGCTTGACATGACCACCATTTGCTAAATGAGATTGCCAACAATTGAAGCTAGGCTCCATAACAGACACATTAGTCATATCAACATCAGTCCCTCGTCCATCTCCCACGGTATCTGGATCCACATAAAGCACATTTGTACCGAACTCAGTTGGCTTGCTGTCAATCGCCTTAGATTTCAAAGAATGACACTCTTTAATCATCCCAACAAGTTTACTGTAGTTCACCTGCAAAAAGCACCAAACCTTGCACATTACAAAACCATACGTCAAAACCAAACAATGTTTTTTGCTTTTTTTTTTTTTTCATCGCATACCTGAATACAACCTTCAACCCATAAGTTTAACCCTTTTAACTTCACAAAAAGTGTGCCTATGTTCCATTGACAGAATCTGGGGGTCACATTAGGCCTTTCCGAGGTCATAATGCTCAAATGTTCACATATAAGAAACTGCAAAACACAACCCATCAAGTAAAGTTGTGAAAAACGTACCACAATCATATGTGCACCATAATGAAAACTAGTATACAAAATGCGATACATACCAGCAACGCCACAACACAATTAGTTACCCGCTCCGGCCTGTTGTGCATCTTAGTGAGTGAACTAACCAGCATGTTCTGGATTGTCGCAGTCCAGTCGTACTGTCTCAATGTTTCCAGCTTGTCAATCACACGGAAAAATGCTCACCCTATATGCTCGCTACTAGTTGCAAAAAATAGCTTTGCACAAATGTAAAGACAAAGCAGTTTCGCCACATATTCTTCGTCACGCTCCGTCTGATCACAGATTGCTTCTACTAGCTCATCCTTAATCACTTTGAAGATAACCAACCAACGTTTGGGCAATGTCGTTGCATGAAATTTGAAGGCCTTTTCACACATTAGGACAAATCCAATTTGTCCTTACTGCATTGGACCCGAGAAATCAAACGAATGTCATTGTTTCTCAAAGGTAACTCCGCACCACCAATGTAAAACTTTTCATCTTTTGGGTTGTAAGTTTGTATAATTCGGCACACTGTGGCATCACACTTTTTAGACGACTTTGGATCTAGCTTGTGAACATGGATAGCGTCAATCATCACCCAAAAGGGGGTTTTTGTAATTGCCGAATATGCCCATCACCAAACTGTAACTCACGCACAATGTTAATCACCCCCGATATATTGGACCGGTACATTAGCTTCGACGGGTCAACTTCAGCCTTATTACAACTACCAGCACTCACTTTTTGTTTCTTGAATGCCAGTTGTGATTGCCTCTTCGGGGCCAATCTCGTTGACGTTTGGCTAGACTGTTGCGACCATGGTGTTCTAGCGATGTTTATCCCATTTTTCCTCCCAGCATTACCTGAAATGGGAGTCACACGTACAAGTCAGTTTTTAATTCAAACCAACACAAATATATATGAAACATCATATCTAACATTACAACAACCAATTCAATTAAAAACACCCATTCTACTCTACCACATGTCCAACTCTTAGCCGTGTGTCAAACATATAATGAATGGTAATAACATCATGTATAACAACAACACCATATGCAAACCACCATAAATAACATTATTACAACATGCCAACATATAAACTACACCCACCATCCTACACCAACAGACGTTACACCATTCGTTGTTGCTTTGGGAATGATAAAAAATGAAAATCACCTCACGAAGCATATTTGATTACGTGTTGTATGATGTATATGTATGTTCAATAACTAGAAACAAATTATTTACATTACCACATCCTACATTTCTTTGACCATATCCACACCGTATACCTTCACGTCAACATCAAAATCACCACGCTTAATCGTCCAAACTATTAGACCATTATCCCAACCACTATCCCCCCACACACTATCCCTCACAAACCCACACATCGCTGCAATTATAGTAACATAAATTTTCCAAACACCACCTCCCACAACCAATTACATACACATGACATCTTCAAACAATAAAACAACAGAGCAAAAATCTTCCAGCCCACCAATTATGGCATGCCACCAAGCACCCCAACACATTGCAACTTGCACATTACAATTAAACATACCTCCCATAGCTCATTTTACACTAAACCCACAGCTTTCAAACACCATTCACGCAGACTAACAACGCGACACAAATCTCAATACAACATGCTGTTAATAACGTATCACACACATCAAACTACTCTAAACCATCAACCGGAAACAACAAAAACATACTCAGTTGTTCACACATACAAATGAACAACCATCCACATTAAAACATGTAGTATTCATGCAGTTCACAAAACCCAACCATACCATTGATGCGGGCTAACAATGCGACACAAATTTCAGACTATAATATTGTTAATAAGATATCACAAACACCAAACTACTATTAAACATCAACCGGAAACAACGTACTTGTCGCCATTTGTAACAAACACAATCACCGTCGTTGACGAATGGAGATTTTTCCGGCTGGTGTACGACCACACAACAGTTGCACAGCCTCTCCAACCCCCCGACGTAAACGTATTACCAGAAAAAGGGATCCATATTTCCTAGGGTTTAAGATGCCAGAAAAATTGGTGCTTTACAATACCAATCCACAATGAATCCTCGTTGCAACTTAACAATGAATCAAAAACTTGCCAACATTACGCTATCAACATCGGAAATTCCAGTCCTTTCCATCTACGACTCTTCAATTCAAATGGGTTTGGATGGAAAGTAGCAAAACATTACATTAATGTTTTTGGGTATATAAGTAAATTCACCATTGTGAAAACCCATATGTACCCTTACTATAAGCTGCCACACGCGGGGTCATACACATAATTTGGTCATTTACATTAGACTGGGACCTATTAGTTTATAAGATATAAAATAAGACCAACTGGATCACAAGATGAGGATTTGGGATTTACTGGTGCATTGCCCAAAATATTATACATGTATTGAAATATTATCTAGTAGCAAATAATTTAAATATACAATATTATGAAACACAAATTTATTTGTAGAAGAAACTTAAAACTTACTATGTCTGCTGCATAATTGTTGGAAAGTTCAAATATGTAGTGACAAGGATGATCCTCTTAACATATTTACTTTGTTATATATATTTTGTATTAAAATACTATAAAATGCTATTATTTAACTACATAAATTCATTTTTAATAAATTTCATAATTTTCGATTCGTCTTTTATAATGACAAAGCAACAAATAGAATTATTTTTGAAGCAAGTGAAGGGAAAAAAACCCACGGTAAGGCCACTATGTATTTGGTAGCATCCAACCATGGTCCAATACAATAAAAATAGAATTTTTCTCACTATGTGGACTGAATAGCATGATTTTTTGGCCTTGTGTTTGATGATTTATATAAAAAAAGTATAAATTGAGAGCCAGTATATATATATATATATTTTTTTTTTTTTTTTTTTGTTGAGAAAATAAGCATGTGAAATAGTCTACAAATGGATAGATCTCAAAAAAATATATGAAATACAAAAGAAAAAATTCAAAATGGACTACCAAATGTAACGTTGATTGTTGGGTTAGTGGGCTGGTGATTTCGTTCCCTTATGGGGGTAGGTCATTGTACTAATTCACTTCATTTTATTTTCAATAACATTTGTCTTTGAACAATAATATGAGACTCTAAATGGCATTTTATCACAAGTTATGAGCCAGTATATATATATATATATATATTTTGTTGAGAAAATAAGCATGTGAAATAGTCTACAAATGGATAGATCTCAAAAAAATATATGAAATACAAAAGAAAAAATTCAAAATGGACTACCAAATGCAACGTTGATTGTTGGGTTAGTGGGCTGGTGATTTCGTTCCCTTATGGGGGTAGGTCATTGTAGTAATTCACTTCATTTTATTTTAAATAACATTTGTCTTTGAACAATAATATGAGACTCTAAACGGCATTTTATCACAAGTTATACACTCGCATCTTGTATAAAATATAACTATGGTGATATAATATTGTATTTTGTGTCATTTAGGTCATCAAAAATTTAATTTTGCTAATTTTTTCTGTAATTTTTTTAATTTCAGTAAAATTGGTTTAATTTCAAATGACTCTAAATCATTAATGGAATATATCTATTATCCTAAAGGATGCGTTCTGTGTCACTATGTGGTTCTTAGAGTTTTTCAGCGTTACTAATTTCATCTATAGAACATTGTAAGTTATGCTTCATCTTCTTTAATTATCATTTCATAGAGTTAATTATTTAAAAGTCCTATTTACAAATGTCATGGTAGCTTAGGTCATATTTAAGATTTTTTGAACTAATAAGTCCTATTTAGTAAAATTGAGAATATTATCTGTTTTTCCCAATTTTTAAAATTAAGAACATTATCAATTTTGTATAGTAATGTTCCAGATAATTGTTTCACTAACCGATGAAAAAAAACCAAAGCATGAGATTGTTTTTACCCTTCTACTTATTGGTTTGATTCAACTATTCAATGAAATCGAGAATATCAAACAATTTTTTCAGTTTTAAAACTGAGAACATTATCATTTTTATTTTTATTTTTGCACATCAATGTTCCATCATCATGCTTCTTTATAGACACAAAATTTTTAGTTTTGCACACAAAAATAATTTAGTTTTTTCAATTTTTTCACCAAAAAAAAATTTTTTTTTTTTTTTTTGCACATAATTTTTTTTTTTTTTTTTAGTTTTTGAAAGTTGATGTTTTAAAGTTTTGAAAACAAAATAAATGTCAAATCATCATGTTCCTTTATAGATAATCATAAATGATGAACAATCATTGTTTGGAGGGCAATTCCAACTATGAAAAAATTTAATGGGACTTGAAGGTCCAAAAAATCTTAGTTAGGACTTAATGGAGTATAAGTTCATAAATTAGGACTTGAGTGTAAATGACTCATTTTAGAGTTAATGGCCCATTTGAAATTGGATTAAATTAGATTAATTTTGGCTCAAATTCAAAATTTTGAGAACGAAATTATCAAATTAAAACTAGAAAAAGGATGATAGTGACATAGAACACCATTTCTAAGGAGCATAGGTCATGTGCAGATTTTATGTTGAATCTTTATCTATCTTTTCAATCATTTTGACATTAATCACAGTTTTCTTTGTCCAAGTATCAATACTACAATCAGGGTGGAAGTTTGTTGCCTAAACAAGTACATGGTTTTGATGCAGAATCAGCTCATGGACTGGAAGTGGCAGAGATAGAGTTCTCAGGTGATGAGAGAGGTTGAGTTATCAAACATTCCAAATCATTGAAGAAAATGACCATCTTTTATTCACCTCATCAAGACCTCTCCAACTCAGTCAAGATTACCGGCAAAAAGGTAGAAGCTCTCTATTGTTGGTGTTCATTTTCTTCCTCGCTGAACTCTTTTGTTTTTTGTTTTTTGTTTTGGATATCTTTTATGAAATTGTTTACAGTTACCTCTTGGGATATTGATCTATCTTTGTACACCGTTGGAATAAAAATCAAACTCTTTTGATATCAATATCGATTTATTTTGGTAGTTGCATCAATTGGTTTCTTATATGTTGCAATTAACGAACCAATTCACAATTGATGCATATGGTCCTTCGGCTGTTACAAAGTTCATATATATATATATATATATATTTGTTTCTGATGATTTTTAAAAAATTACAATGGTGACACTTGAATTTCGATATATATTACTCGATATTACTGCATCATGGTCGATACCAATTTGTCTCCCGACACTACTATTTAAAACCTTAGTTATTGTGGGGACATAATTTTAAGCTGTCCACGTGGCATAGGTGATTAGTTGAGGTGCCACATGGGTGGTTTTGGTTTGCCGAGGTGTGGTTGGACTGTACCTGTATCCAAGATAATCGGATGAGGACAAGAGTCTTAGATCATGACACACTCTGTTTGAATAAGTGAGGACTCTTGAGAGAGTTGATCTTAATCTGAATTGGAAGAGTTCAAGATAAGTGTTATCCGTAAAAGGTTAAGAATTAATTACTATATAAAGAAGGCACCTCATGAATCTAAGTTACACTTTGATTAGCCGATGTCTTTGATTAGGTGAATAAGCAGCCGGTCTTGTTGTCTTTTTGTGTGCAGGTGTTGTGTTTCTCTATTCTTGCACCGATCAGATTGTGAGGTCATATTTTAACACCTTTAGTTATGATGAATGATTTTAAAGTCATGCAAATCAATAACTCTGATGTTGCTAAACAAAATTATGACTAATTTTAAAATTTTCATAAATGGAAAAAATGAATTTGGAGATCCAAATGATTGAAATAGCCCAAAAACTAGTCATTACATTAGATGAGTGTGACTTGCTCCTTGAATGGCTTACAGAAGCCTCGGCAATGGGCCGGGCCAGGCCAGGCTAGCACAATCGAAAAATTTTAGGCTTAGGCCCAGTCCAAACCTAGGCCCGTAAGCTTTGACTAGTCAACAGATTGTGCTCAAGCAAACCCCTTCTATATTTGTAAAGCCCAAGCTCTACTCTTGGGCTTACAAATATGGGTTTGGGTCAGGCTTGGCCTATTTTGACATAATATGAGTTTTTTTTTTATTAAATTGAAAAGTAATTAAAAGAATTCAAAATTTATAATATAATATTTTTAAAGGCACCGTAACAATTATATTTACATATTTGATAATCAAAAAATTAAAATTGAACTTTATTTATTCAATTGAAGTACAAAATTACATTCATAGTATTACTAAATTGAAAATAAGAACGAGATGGATTGCATCACTACAAGATAAATATATTTTAGCTAGGCTAGTACATACAAACTTATCAATCATTTGTAATCTTATATTTATGATATTATTAAAAATTATTAATTAAATAATAATTTAAAAATAAAAGATGTCATCTATTATACAATTAGAAATTTGAAAGGGTGAGAGTAATTTCTACAACATTTCGAGATCGGCAACAAGGGTTGCTGACTCTATTGGAGGTGTTGGAAATCTTTATACTTGGAGATGCAGTTCGGCCAACATTCAATGGTTGGCAACAAGGTTGCCGAGTAAAGAACAATTCATATTTGAAGCAAATTTCAAGAGTGTAATTGTGAAGAAATTCTATTTCTACACACCATTTACTCTCTGTGCACATCATTTCATGGTGCACATACTTAGGAATAGCAACGGGGCGGGGCAGGGAGGGGCCGGGGATCACCCTCCCCGTCCCCGATCCCCAATGGTGGAAACTCCCCCGTCCCCGGCTCCGATCCCCGACGGGGAACCCACTACCGCCCCCACCCCTGCCCCCTAACGGGGATCGGGTTTCCTTGACCCCGAAAATCCCCAGCCAAAAAAAAAAAAAAAAAAACAGCTCCAGAAAATAAATTCATGAACAACAAAAACATAGCATTGCGTATGCTAGGTTGCATGTTAGTGCATTGTGCATGCTATGTTGTGTCACGTGCATTGTGTATGCCATTTTAGTTCATAGCATTGCGTATGCTAGGTTGCATGTTAGTCGCATTGTGTTTGCCATCTCATTGCATTGTGTTTGGGATAGGAGTTAGCCCAAACACGGGAAGCGAGGGACGTTTTGTACCCGAAGTGACGGAACGTATCTCAATTCCCAGTCGCCGACACTTCGCATTATCCATGATGGAGTCTAGGCCTTGTTGTGTTGTCATGTGCATTCATTTCACATCGAGTCGTGCAATTCGACTCCTCGGCCATCATGTATCGATATGCATGATTGGTGGCACAAGGATCGAGGTGTGCATACATATGTGAAAATACTTTGCCATGCCCCTTTCTTGCTCTCTGTTGCAGCAAATCAGAAATCGACAACCTTCTAGAGCTTTGCACAGCATTCTAGGACTAATTGCAAATAGAGGCAAATCGGGGCATCGTGAGGAATTTTCCAACGAGGCGACTCGAGCATGCAAGCATTTTTCACCATTCAGAACAAGAGCTGAGGCAGTCCATTTTTATAGCTTGCATGCTAGTTTATTCGCTTTCCTAGTTAATTTGTTAATTAATTAGGGTCTTGTAATATTTAATTAGCTAGAGTGGTTAATTATTTATTCGGACTGTATTATTTATTTGGACCCTCAGAGCGAGGGCACAATTGTAATAAGTGTGCGTGTGTGTGATGTATGTCTTCCAACCCCACGTCTTTCTCCCTTTTATTTATCAGCTTATGATGGTTAGATTAGGGCATGTTTCAATTAGCATACTTATGCTCGCATGTTTGCATCCATTCATCTGTCTTGCATGCACCGGGCTCAGCGCATCATACTAATTGCATTGTATTTCAATTCCAAGTTGAATACGTGTTAGCTGTAGCATCTCATATGCCATTCTTAGAATAGCCGAGCCTATTATAGTTGCATTTTTTGCATGTGTTGCATTAGGCATCTCAGCATAGTTAGGATCCATGCATGTTTTCTAATTAGCTTCTCTTTGGCTTGGAGTACTCAGTAAGTGTTTATGCTTTAGCATCCTTGCATGCATATGAGTGACTACCATGATAGCATGCTTACCATAAGGCTATGTGCTTATGTGATATAACTGTCTGAATGCCTGTGGGTGAAGGTTGGATTATCTGAATTGGAATAATGCATTGACTGTGTGTTTTAAGCCCACTAGATAGTGGCAAATCATCGTGTTTTCTAAAGCCCACCTGAGGGTGGCAAATCCACATTTTAGCCTACTTGCGAGTAGCAAACTGTTTTTCAAAGCAAACATGAGATGTTTCGTTCCAATTCAGGCGACCCAGTCTATATTTGTATGCTGTGCGCATCACATAGTAAATCTAGGCTAATAACCGGAATAAGAGCACATAATGTTTTCAAAACTAGATATCATGGTTAGTAGAGGCCGATCTTTGATCGGGCGAGCGGGGGTGCTCACGAAGTGACCTTCCCCAATCGTACCCAAGTTCCCGAACCGAGGCAACTTTGGTGATGATGGACACGTGGCCTTAGGCAACGAGTTAGGGTTTCCTAAATTTCCCAAAATAAAATATTTAGGTGGCGACTCTGTATCTGGCAAAGCAGTCCCTATTTGGCAGTTCTTTCAAAAAATTTGTTTTCAAACACGATTTGCCGAATTTGGACTCTTTGATGATTTATCGATCTTGCATTGCACGCTGTGAGATTAGATACAGGACCGTGACTTTGAGTCCTGAACTGTAGTGAGCCTAAATGAACAAAACGGGATCTCCTCCTGGGACGTTTAAAACTAGATATCATGGTTGGTAGAGGCCGATCTTTGATCGGGCGAGCGAGGGTGCTCACGAAGTGACCTTCCCCAATCGTACCCAAGTTCCCGAGCCGAGGCAACTTTGGTGATGATGGACACATGGCCTTAGGCACCGAGTCAGGGTTTCCTAAATTTCCCAAAATAAAATATTTAGGTGGCGACTCTGTATCTGGTAAAGCAGTCCATGTTTGGCACTTCTTTCAAAAAATCTGTTTTCAAAAATGATTTGCTGGATTTGGACTCTTTGATGATTCATCGGTCTTGCATTGCACTCTGTGAGATTAGATATAGGACCGTGACTTTGAGTCCTAAACTGTAGTGAGCCCAAATGAACAAACCGAGATCTCTTCCCGGGACGTTCGGGGACGTCTACAGTTTTTGGCGACTCCGCTAGGAATTTAGAGAACTTGACTCGAACTCATGATATCTGGTTTTGCCTACACTTATGTGTTTCTTTGCATTGCATTTGCATTGGTGCGGCTAGGACACCGTGTTTGCCGTATGCTATTCCTGAACGATTTGTCAGAGGCTCCCTTCGAGAAGTGTGCCATAAGGTTTACTGGTTGTGGGCTCTGCCATGACGGGAACACAAACCCCGGTTTTACCGACGCACCCTTTTTGACCATTTGACCTAGTGCATATTCGGAATCCATAGTGACCATTCCAAGCTAGGACAGGTTGCTCACCCGATTATAGGTTGTTTGAAACCGCTGCCTGCGTAGTGAAACCCTAGTTCCTGACAAAATAGGACAGGAAAATCCTACCCTAACATAAGGGTGTTTTGGCTCTCACTTGTTTGTTATATGCTTTAGAGTGCGTCTCTACAGGAATGCATGTATCTGTTTACAAGTTTGGGTATCATGCCTGTGGGCACCAGTTCAGTATTTTGGGAATCAGTTATCTGCGGGTATCAGATTCGGCATCGGGGACAGTGATTTGGGAACAATAATCAGTACTTGAGAACAGTGTATATCAGCTTATCAACTGTGTGTTGTGATGCCCAACTGTGTGTTGTGTGTTTATTTTAAGCCGTTATGATGTCCGTTTGTCTGGTTGTTTATTTCCTTATTATTGCTTTATTTATCTTTTTGCTAGGTAGTTTAGCACAATTGCTTCAGACCAAGCAGATATTCCCCAAGCACTCTGGACTAGAGGTCGCTGACTCAATCGATCTGAGGATCTAGTTGACGGAGAACCAATGTTCCATTCTCTACCCCCGGTTGTCAGACGGAGGTCGAGAAGACGCAGTGTATCCGAGCAGAGGTTGCCAGAGCAGTTGTTTACCCCATCAGTGGACAGTCAGGCTGAGGTCTCAATTGTTGCCATAAAGATAGATATACTAGTCAGTCAAATGGATCAGCAGAACATGTCAGGGATGGAGGCAATGATGCGTGAACTCCAAGAAAGTATGAAACTCATGCAGCAGGACGCTGTCTGCCAAGCGGAATTTTCCAAATAGCAGGCTGCGATCATGGCCCAACAGGCCGAGCTAATCACCAGGCTGCAACAGCAAAACGGAGCATCTGCTTCGCATCAAGCTCCTCTACCACCAGGGGTTCAGACACCCGGGGAGACACCAAATGTCCAGGAAGGTACGGACATTCTGATAGGGCCGGCTCTGCCCCCGATTTTACCCCAGCTATCCAAAACACCTACCAGTCTACCGGACTCTCCCTTCAAGTTTGAGATCGACCCTACAACGTTGAAGTTGAGCAAGCTTGAGAAGTTGTTCAAGAAATCCCAGGGGGTAAAGTCCATCCCAGACATCGAGGACGGATATACCGATGTGGCTGTGATGTTGCCAGATAGATTCAAAATGCCACAAATCGACCGCTTTGACGGATCTGGGGATCGCATGGTGCATCTCTGTTTGTTCTCAGATATACTACGGCTGATGGGCCTCACCAGAGCGCGGAAGCTTTCATTATTCGGTCGGACCCTGTCGGGTGTGGCCGCTATCTGGTACACAAAATTAGAAGACGATGTCAAACGGAACTGGGATGAGATGGCCGAGGCTTTCATTGCACAGTACTCCTATAACACTTAAATCGAGACTACAACCCGTGATCTTGAGACAACAAGGCAGGAGCCTAAGGAGAGCTTTTCGGATTTTGTAGCCTGGTGGAGGGCCAAGGCCTGAATGATGACCCTAAGACCCACTGATAAAGATCAAATTCGGCTGATTGTGCGTAATCTCCAACCCAAACTGATGCAGAAAATGATTGTGCTCCCCTTCCGTACCTTTTCAGATTTGCACGAGATGGGGGTACAAATTGAGGATGCTATGAAACAAGGTCTGATTGACCAAGACAGAGAGCAACCTAGGAGAACCTTCAACCGCAACACCAATGTAGTCCCAAGCGGCGCTGCAACTGCAAGAGCTTCAGAAGTAAGCATGGTCACCACCATTCTCCCTTCAAGACCCATGGCAGCGACGCCTTTCTCCGGCGTGTCAGGAAGCAATACACAAACAACCAAATACCAACCTCGAGGCCAAAGAACCTTCACCCCGTTATATATGCCCCTGTCCAAGGCTTTAGGGGTTTTAATCAGAAAAGGGCACTTGAAGCCCCTAGAGCCGAGGCCATTGCCAAATCCACTTCCTCCCTCCCATAACCCAGCCAAATACTGCGCATATCACCAACAACATGGTCACGACACTGACCAGTGTTTTAGATTACGTCATGAGATTCAAGATCTCGTTGACAAACAGGTGATTTTGCCTCCAGAAAAACCCAATGTCACAACAAACCCTCTCCCACCACACAACCAGGCTCCACTTCCCAAAAGAATCAACTTTATCCAGATTTGAGTTGTGTCCTACGATCCTAGCATATATATCACCCTGTCCCACTACCCAAGCCAGAGGTGCTCCTTCCAGACAGCATTGACTTGTGCATGTTGGACATCTCCAGAACCCAACCTAAGCCAATCAAAGATGGGATAGGGGACATTTCAAAGGAGAATGGGATCGTTGAGTCAAAATCTGAGGAATCTGGGAGTTTTGCTGAAAAGGTATACAGTTCGAGTGACTACATCCTGTCAGTAGGCCAGGTTGGGCCAAATGTGGAATTGCCGGCAGGGGCAGAGCTTTGTGTGATATAGGGGGATAGAATCGACCAGGGGGTAGATGACTTGGCGGCTGTGGAAGAGGACTTTGACAACTTCCAATTTTTCAACGAACAAGATCCAGGAGACACGGCAGTCAACTAGTTTGATTTTGAGGAGTTAGCAGGGGTTACCGGGTGGCTAGATTATCAATCGGATGTTATGGAAGAGTTCCAACCAGAACAGGGGCGAGAATATCAGTTGTGGCCAGAAGGGCCGAGGATTAGAATGCATTGCTAGAAAGCACTGGTGCTAAGAATTTCGCTCAGGATTTGGGCATTGTGAATGCAAGAATTATTGAACATCCAGCTGTACTGACGCAGTTGGAGCAGGAAATGTTTGCGGATTCTGAGAGAATCAGAAAAGCCAAGGCCCCCGTGGGAACTTAAATTGCTATGTGCACGAGGACAGAGAATGCTGCGAGCATATGGACGGAAAGTACTGTGAGTACAATTGTACCGGAGCTGGACAGGTGTTTGTCGGCTGCCAATGGAATGTGGTGGGAAGACGATGATTTATGTCTTGCCCACACGGATGAGGACTGGGGGAGCAATCAACCAGATGATACCTGGTACATTGGTGAAGTCGACCGTATGACTAGGAGTGGACGGTATTTCAAGCCTCCACATCTAGATCAGCCAGAGGCATCTGGGAAGGATAAGGAGGCGGAGAGGCAGAAAGAGAAACAACTTGAAGATGAGGCTGTACTGAAGCAGTTGAAAAAGATACAAGTAGACATCTCCATCTTGGGACTGCTTATGGCATCATGAGTGCATCGACAAGCTGTCTTATTGGCCATGGACAAAGCCAAGCTCTCAATAGACACCACGCTTGAACAACTGGTGGGCTTAGTTTTTTCGGGAGGAGCTACCCCGATGCTGACTTTCTCCAACAAAGAACTACCACCTGAGGGTGCGAACCATAACAGGCCACTCTGCATCTGTGTGGAGTGTAGAAACAAATGTATACCTGTGGTACTTGTCGATACAGGGTCCGCCATCAATGTGTGCCCGGCAAGAACTGCATATGCCATCGGTTTAAAGACCGCAGACTTTGTGCCGACAGCCCAGGTGATTTGGGCATATGACAACACGAGCCGAGAAGTAATGGGGACAGTGAAAATTCAGACCAAGGTTGGGCCGGGACAACATGAGATTGACTTTCACGTCTTGGAAGTTCCTACGACCTTCAATCTGTTCTTGGGGCGACCGTGGTTGCACCAGGTGAAGGCAGTTTCGTCCACTTTGCATCAGATGGTGAAATATCCCCATGGGAAGGGAGTAGTCATTGTTTTTGGAAATTTGTCGATCCATCCACCGCTAGAAGTATCTACGCTAGTTTTGGAAATTGAGCACGGTACAGAGGATGTGTTCTTATCCGATTTTACCTTAGCTGAGGCTCGGGTTGTGCAGAACATCATGGCTGTTAATAAGGGGGTGTATGTCAGTGCTCAATCAATATACCTCATGAACAAGCTTCAACACATCCTCGGGATGGGATTGGGAAAGAGTGGCCGGAAGGGCGTTGCAGCGTTGGCTGAAGTGCCATACAACGCACATACCTTTGGCTTGGGTTATCTGCCCACCAAAGAGGATTGGTTAAGGAAATGTAAGGAGATGGCTGGGACAGCCAGAGCGAAGCAGGCGGGAAAGCCTTTTGAGCTAATGCATCGACTCATCCAAGGTACCCTAAACGGACGCTTTGTTCGGGAGGGGGAGAACTTTCCATTTTATGGCTTCCCAGAGCCATGGCTGCATGCCAAGAGAAAGCGCGTGCCAGGGTTTGAGATCTTCTTTGACCTACAGTTATCCGGGGATAACGTTGCCGAAGAGCAGACAGACCCAACAGCTGAGGTTGAGCAGAATAAGGAAGTGGATTCCAAGAGCTCTGAAATTGAAATGGGGGTAGTGTCGGCATGTCTACTTTCAGATCCTCCGATCGAACAGAAGTGCTTGGGGGATAACTTCTTGGTATGTATGATCAGGAGTGGAATGGCTGCGGGCCTACTGTCAACTATTTTGGATGTATCTATCGCACTCTCTCTCATTTGGCAGTATGAAGAGGGATTTTTGTCAAGCAACACCGGGTCAGGCAGTGAGTCAGAGTCTGATTCCACCGAGTCTATGAAGTCGAAATCAAATTCCAACCCGACTGAGTCTGAGTCTGGTAATCCTGGGGGTGATAACCCGGATACCACAGTCCCGTCCAGGTCGTCTTTTTCTTTCTCTTTTGAGTCTGTTGTAACCGAAGAATCGGACGATTTGGATGTGCTTAATGAGAATGCTGTGGCTGTGGTTTTTGAGTACTTTTCTGTGCCTTTGATTTATTTCTTAAATCAAGACTTTCAAAATTTTGATGAAAATGACGAGGAAGAAATTCTTCCGGTTTTGCAATGTTTAATTGATCAAGAGCAGGAAAGATTTGTTAAGCCTTTAGTTGATGAAATCGATACTGTGAATGTGGGTACTGAGGAGGACCCGCGGCTGGTCCAGATCGGGTCCACGTTGTCTTCGGAGGAACGCGAGCGCTTAGTCACTTTATTAAAAGATTTCAAAGATGTTTTCGTGTGGTCCTACGAAGACATGCCTGGAATCGATCCTGAGATTGTACAGCATCGGATCCCTCTTGACCCCGAGGCCCGACCCGTTAAACAGAAACTCAAGAGGATCTGCCCGGACTGGGCTCTCAAGATTAAGGAAGAGGTCACCAAGAAAATTGACACAGGGTTCCTGCTGGTATCTGAATACCCAACTTGGTTAGCCAACATAGTTCCGGTGCCGAAGAAGGATGGCAGGATCCGGGTGTGCATGGATTTTAGGGATTTGAACAGAGCTAGTCCGAAAGACGACTTTCCCTTGCCGCATATCGATGAGTTGGTGGATTTCACAGCGGGGCATGCTTTGCTTTCATTCATGGATTGCTTTTCGGGCTACAATTAGATAGTGATGGCACCCGAAGACCGGGAAAAGACTGCTTTCACCACCCCGTGGGGGACTTACTGCTACAGAGTGATGCCGTTTGGGTTGAAGAATGCTGGAACTACATATCAATGGGCTACAACCACGATATTGCACGACATGATCCACAAAGAGGTTGAGGTGTACGTGGACGACATGATTCTCAAGTCCAAAGAAAGAGAGGGCCACTACACCGCCTTGTAAAAATTCTTTCAGAGGATCAGAGAATTTCGGTTGCGGCTGAATCCTCAGAAGTGTACGTTCGGTGTTACAGCAGGGAAAATGCTGGGGTTTCTGATTACAGAGAGAGGTATCGAAGTCGACCCTTCCAAAATCAAGGCCATCTTAGAAATGCCACCACCAAGGACTGAAAAGGAGGTGCGAGGCTTTCTGGGTAAAGTGCAATTCATAAGACGGTTTATCTCAAAATTAACCTTGACTTGTGAACCACTTTTTGGCCTCCTGAAGAAAAGAAAGAAATTCCAGTGGGACGGCCGATGCCAAGCTACTTTTGAACAGACCAAGGAATACTTACAGAACCCACCCGTGTTGTCACCGCCGGAGCCGGGGAGACCGTTGATATTGTACCTTTCAATAACTGAGATTACAATGGGCTGCATGCTCGCGCAATTATCTGAAGACAAGATGGAGAGGGCAATCTACTATCTGAGCAAGAAGATGCTAGAGTATGAAACCCGTTACACACCGTTGGAGAAGGCTTGCTCAGCCTTGGTATGGGCTACCAGGAAGTTGCGACACTACCTATTAGCTCACTCCGTACTGTTGGTTTCAAGATTAGATCCCATCAAATATCTCTTCAAGAGACCGGCACTTACGGGTAGGCTAGCTTGTTGGCTGCTGTTGCTTTCCGAATTTGATCTGAAATATGTGACGTGCAAGTTAGTCAAGGGAAGAGCAGTAGCAAAATTCTTAGCCGATCATCCAGTGGAAGGAGGTGAAGTAGTTGCGTACTTATTCCCAGATGAGGCCATTTTGCATATCGAAGACGAAACTTGGACGATGTACTTTGACGGAGCGTCAAACTAATACGGGTATGGGATAAGAGTGTTACTAATAGCGCCCAACAATTCCCGTATCCCTCTAGCCTTCAAACTCCAGTTCAAAGTCTTGAACAACGAAGTAGAATATGAGGCATGCATTGCCGGTCTAGAAGCAGCCCTAGAACTAGGGGCAAAGCGGTTGGACGTCATCGGGGACTCGAATCTTGTTGTGTCTCAAGCAAAAGGAGATTGGAAAGTCAAAGAAGAAACGATGATAATGTATCACCAGACCTTGGACCTGTTAATTCCTCGGTTTGAGAAACTAAATTTCGCTCATCTGTTAAGAGAGAACAACAGATTCGCAGATTCATTAGCAACTCTATCTTCCATGATAGACATCCCGTTTGGAGTCCGGATGTGTCCGATCATCATTGACCAGAAGTTTGCGCCAACATATGAATCAATTGTTGCCATAGATGAGGTTCAGGACGAGAACCCCTGGTATTACGATATTTGGAATTTCTTGGAGAAAGATGCATATCCACCAAGGGCAAATGCCAAGGATAAAAAGGCAATCAGAAGAATGGCCGCTCAGCTCATCATATGCGGAGGTAAATTATACAAAATAGGTCATCTGGGAATGCATAAGTTGTGCGTTAAAGCTGAAGAATCGAAGCGCCTAATGGAGGCCATCCATTGGGGAGAATGCGGTGCGCATATGAACGAGGTAATGTTAGCTCAGAAGATCCTCAGACAGGGTTACTATTGGTCCACCATGGAGGAGGATTGTGTTGTCTTTGTTCGGCGATGCCACAAGTGTCAGATCCATGCAAACTGCATGAATATCCCGCCGTCGAAGCTATACAATATGACTTCGCCATGACCATTTTCAGTTTGGGGAATCGATGTGATCGGGGCTATCACTCCGAAGGGGTCGAATGGGCATGAATTCATCCTGGTCGCGATAGATTATTTCACGAAGTTGGTCGAGGCCCAATCTAATGCGGTGTTGAAGGCTTCGCAGGTCGTAAAGTTCATCAGAAACAACATCATCTTTCGCTATGGGATCCTAAACGAGATTATTTCAGATAACGGTTCCCACTTCAAGAAGGAAGTGATTGACTTGTTAGAAAAATACGTGGCTTTTCATAAGTCATCCACCTATCGGCCGCAAACCAATGGCGCGGTTGAGGCCGCCAACAAGAATATCAAACACATACTGCAGAAGATGGTGGAAACCTACCAGGACTGGCCAGATAAGCTGTCATTTGCTCTGTGGGGCTATAGGACTACAATTAGAACTTCTACTGGGGCGACTCCGTATTCATTGGTTTATAGGATGGAGGCCGTTCTACCTATTGAAATTGAGGTTCCGTCATTGCAAGTACTGGCTGAGTGTCAGATAGACGAAGCAGAATGGTAGCAGAGTAGATTTGAAGAACTCATGCTCTTCGATGAAAGGAGACTGAAAGCACTGTACCATGTTCAAGGTTATCAGCACAGAATTGCCCAGGCTTTCAACAAGAAAGTTAAGTCCAGGAATTTGAAAGAAGGAGATTTGGTGCTCAAGGACAACCGAGCTCCCATTCACGACCCTAGGGGCAAGTTCAGACCCAATTGGACTGGTCCCTACATCATTAAGTCTATTTGGCCAGGTGGAGCTGTGGTTCTGATGGACCTAGATGGCCTAGAGTTCTCCTAACCGATCAATATGGACAAGCTGAAGAAATATTGCCCCTGAGAGGCTCGCTAGGCCGAAAACTCGAAAGGGAGACCTAGGCAAAATTTAGAGCTTGAAAAATTTGAAATTACAAAAACTGAGCTCGCAAGGTTGAAAACCCGCAAAGGGTGGCCTTGGCAAAAGTTAGAGCGTAAAAGGAGAGTGAAAATACACGAGTGAACCCGAGCCTAAACTACGTGAGGCTTGATTCCCATTTTGGGATACGTAGGCAACTTCATCCTAAAGTTCAGCCATAAACTTTTTCCCAATCAACTTTGTCCATTTGATCATGTCAGTCATCTTTGTGTATTTAGCATTCGAGAGCTGGGTTGTAATCTCCGGTGCAGTGCTACTCAGACTAGGGGCAACTTTCCGTTGCCGTGCAGTGCTGTGTTACTATTCAGACTAGGGGCAACTTTCCAGTTGCTGGAATCCGGGGTTATGCATCTCAGTGACAGATCTCAAGCATGTCCAGTTCTGATCCATATCGAAAATGGTTTTGAAAAGTTTTAATAAAAGTTGATTTTGCTCAAATTAATCTTTTTACAACTTAGACCATTTTTGGACCAAAGAGGAAAATTTTCAGTACCCACAACCTTCAATTTCATTGATTTCAATACCGAGTTCTCCTACTCTTGCATACAAATTGAAGTTGCTTTTTATTATATTCATAAAGAAAACTTGAAAGTACTAATAAAGAAATAAATCTGGGGCATAGATAAGTCAGGTGTTCCTGCGGCCCCTCCTAGAGCTGGTCGAAGCCTCTGATGCCAAAGTGGGCCCTTCCTGTGCCTCTTCATTAAGCCAATCTAGGCACTCATCAGAAAGGATGTAGTTGAAAGCGGGAGCGGGGGCCAGGAGTTCTCTTGTCCTCCATGCTGTTGCATACCGGGCGAGCTGTGCGGCTCGGGCTGGGAATGCAGTAGGGTACTCTATCCCCTATGGCGGGCAAGTCTGATCATGTCCGAACTGGCACCGGAACCGGAACGGGAAATAGAAGACATAGTGTGTCATACTAATCAGTTGAATCCCGGGCTGATGGGTCATGTTGTAACTCATTGCCGGCAAGTTGAGCCAAGGACAGCGCCAAGCAATGCGGTCTATAGACAAACCGCACATCCAGTTGTACCACCACCCCTCATCCAGGGCATCGACCAGACGTTGTCGAAAAAAGTAGCCGCGAGCTGAGAATGATGGGCAAGATTCCACAATCTGTAACTTGTCCATCAACCACACCTGGGGAGGGATGAAAAATGAGAGATTAAAGAATAGAGAGACGTACGATGAGAGAAAAGTAAGAAAAGGGTTTTGTGAGAAAAAAATGAGCCTGAGGGCCGAGTGATGTGAGCAATACATATGTGAGATTGGGTGGGAAACATTACCTGCAATAATAATGGGTCCCCGGCAAGCCTAGCCGTCTCCCGACGATGGAAAGCATCCAAGCCCATCAATGTCTCAGCAAATATCATGGCAATACAGCTCTTGCCCTCCTTCAAACCTTGGGCGACCTCAATCAACCGGACACTGAATCCTCCAGAACCTGAGGCAAGCAAGAAATGAGATAGTAAGCATAGGCAAAACGCGTGTTGCCGATAGCCCTGCGAATGATGGTCGCCGTGGTCACCAGCATCAGAAAATCGGCAAACTAAGCTTTGGATGTCCAGCTCCCCGTCATGAATCAATGATCGAGCGTCATGCAAAGTGAGGCCCCACATTTGTCCTAAGGCTTGGATGTGGCCAAATCTGAGTTGAGGCAAGATTTCCTCATTGCGCTCGGACTCCATCAAAACTTGGAAATCCTCGAAAGTAGGACACATCTCTTGCCCGCTAAAGCTAAAGACGTGTGTTACTGGATTCCAAAACCTTGCCGCGGCATGGAGGAAAGGAAGATGCAGCGGAGTATTGCCCAGTGTGAATAGTGCATTCAAGCCGAAACCCCAGAAGTTCAACTTTTCCGAGCCATCTAAAGAAGTAATCCAAGCTGTGAGATTTTGGATGAGGAACGCCTCCATTTTGATGCAAAACTAAGATGAAATGAATGAACCACGAACTTGGGACTTTTATAGAGGATAAGGCACTGTTTGGGCGACACGTGTCAATAATTTGATGGTTGCTAAGCCAGGTGGTCGGCCGACCACCCCTTTGGTCTCCAATGAAAAAAAGCTGGTCGGCCAGCTCCCTCTGGTGGTCGGCCATGAAGAGAAGTGGCGGTTTGGTCTTGTCCTAGCCTCTGGAAGAAAGTCCCTAGCATTTCCATGCATTGGGAGTGTTGAAGGTGTGAGTTTTCCTCTGTTTCGGATGTGTTCCGTCACCCCGATCGTCCGAGATACGTTTGTTTATCGAGTTGTCATTGAGTTTTGATTATCGAGTTGTTGTTGAGTTTTGTTTATCGAGTTCTTGTTGAGTTTTGCTTATCAAGTCGAGTTGTTAAGTTTATCTAGTTGTTAAGTTTTTATCAAGTTGTCGAGTTTTGTCCGTCGAAATTGTTGTTGGCAAATTTTCAGTACTCAATTTTCATTCAATCTCATTTTTGTGCAAATGATGCGATGCGATGCTAAGAACATAAAATACAACACTTTTGCAACAAAAGTTGTTTCATTCCATCATGCTTCCTTTGTTATAACATTTTACAACAAGGGTACAAGTTTTACAAAAAATAAAACTGCCTAATAATGTGCAATATGCTACAACTACTAGTAAAAAAGGCAAATAAAGCAGGGAACAGATGCATCAGTGCTATCAACTGCAGGAATAAGAGGCCCTTTTCGTCCTCGTCTGCGGAACAGCCTTTGCACCATCATCATCATCTGAATCGGGACTGCCATCCTTGGAACCCTCCTTGGCATCATCTCCACTACCGGAACCGGAACTGGAATCACCCTCTCTGTCAGCAGATGTCTCTGACTGGGGATGCGCAGGATCCTCCTCCTCGTCGGACTCCTCCTCTATGATAGGTGCTCTGCGCCCGCCTCGACCGCTAGTCGAACCTCCTCTCCCACCTCCCCGAGAAGGCCTAGATGGCCCGACCTGTGGCTCAGTCTGTAGCGGAGGCATCTGAAAAGAAAAAGGACAATTTTAGTACACTAGCAAACATGTATATCAGATGCAGAGACAAGAATGCTACAATGGATGCATACAGATATAGTATATGAATGTGGTGTGTGTCAGATGTGCTCCACACCTGCAGTTAATCAATGTAGTGAGATGTTCAAGTTCAGCATGTCATCAAAAGTATATGATAAATGCGAGAAAACTAAAGAGTACCCAGACACCGAGGATGGACAATTGTGTCTCCCTTCACAAGACCATACCCTCGAGTGAGGCCACCAATCCGAGCATCCCATCCATGTATTCTCTGGGAGGCTGCAGATACAAGCTCAAGTCATCAATGAATAAATGAGTGCCTAAGTATCTGGGTGAGAAATGAAAAGTAGTGGAACATACCGGTGGTGAGTCGGGATCACTAACATATCGGTGGTCGGGCATAAGAGGCTCTATCGGAATCGGGTAAGATGTCCCGTATCGCCATCCTGTCAACTCGGTCGGGATATCTGGCCATCCGGCATGATGATAAGTCAGGGGAATCGGGGGGACCAGTCCAGCCCCACCTCTCGATGTGCCGGCTCTACTGGTCGAAGGGACATTTGTAGCCCGGGCTCGACTCGATGATGGCATTCCAGCAGACCTCCTCGTGGGAGTACAGATACCTGTCAATGGGGGCATCAAGTATGTATGACGGTAGGTCGCGTACTCCCCCTCCTCCAAATGTAGCAATATGTCAGTACCCAACATGGCACTAGCGACATCTTGAGGAGTGAGACCCCCAGTGGACCGCATATCGTCCGGGGGTGCTGCAGGGACACTCTGCTCAGGGAAGCCCATAGTCTGGCGCGTGAAGCGGTCCCCCAGAAACCAGGCCCTACCAGCTGGCCCCTTAAATAGGATCCTATACCGAGAAGTGGCCCATCCCCCAGCAAACCGAAATCGGGTATCTCTACCAAAGGGCGCCTAGGGCTGCCATGTGATCTGCGGATAACCAATGCATAAGTCAATGAGAAATTGTAAATGTGCATGATGAATGGAAGATGAAAACATGGAGAACTGAGAGTTCTGAATTACCCCGGTCGTCCGCACTGTGTCAAAAAACTGCCGTAAGTAGGGCAGAGTCTCCCGAGCTCTCGGCCCATACTAGCCCTCAAACACGAGTGAGTAAGGAATCATAAGTGGCATCTCCACCTCAAGCTCTGGGGCTAGTGTGGGAAAGTATGTAAAAACCCAGAGCTATGGAAAACAGGGCAATAGCCATCAGAATACAGAATGCTGAGTGCAGAATGTACGGAGAATGCAGAATGCCAAGAGCAGAATGCAAAGTACAGAATTCAAAGTGTGCCGTGTGTGCAATGTACAGATAATGAAAAGTAGAATGTAAATCAAGAGCGCAGAAAGTACATCCTAGGCTCTCCAATAGCCGCCAACTATGTTCCCCCGTCCGCAGGAGGTCGCACTCATGTAGCAATAGAGGGTAGCTAAGCCGGCGCCACCCCAGTCATACTGGCTGACCCGTGAGAGGTCTACCAGAGCACTCAGCAGATAAAGTCCAACGGTGTTCCCCCTATCAGAGAACAGAGTGGTCCCGAGGAGGAACATCAAAAACCCTCGAGTATACTGCTCTATCTCCTCGGGAGTCTCGGGCAAAGTCCCCCTGAAATGTGTGGAAAACCAAGTGTACCGGACTCTACCCGAAGATCTGTCAACCAGTGGGCGAGCTCCTAACAGATAAATCCAAGCAGCCTCTCACTCGCCCATGTCCTCGTCATAGGGGATCGGCCAACCTCCCATGTTAAGGCCTGTCAGTATAGCAAAATCGAACGGGGTCATAGTCATGTCCCCGGTAGCTGAGAGATGGAAGGAGTTGGTGGTGTCCCACCATCTCTCTACAAGGGCGCCCATCAGAGTCCTGCTCTCTGGATAACGTGATATCCCCAAGCAGAAGAGTCCGAACCCTGCCTGGTCAACCAGACTGCAAACGGCCTCGGGGAGCTTCGCGTACCACTCCCTGGCGATGATCGATCCATAGCTTCGGGTAGTACGGGAAGATACCTGCATTCAGAATGAACACATGTATTCAATTTCAAAATAAAGTGTATGAGTTGTCTGCAAATCAAATCAGATACAATGTTGTGGACTGCGTGTTCAGTATGAGCTGCGTGCAAATGCAATGTGTGAGCTACGTGTTCAACATAAAGTATATGGGCTGTGTGTTCAGAATCGAAGTATATGAGTTGTGTGTTCAGAATTGACGAGTTGGGGCTGTGTGTTCAGATTTTAGAAATAGTGGGCTGTGTGTTCACCTCAGTGCGGGCTGCGTGTTCAACTTTCAAAAACAGTGGGCTGTGTGTTCATAATCAACGAGTTTGGGTTGTGTGTTCAGATTTCAGAAATAGTGGGCAGTGTGTTCACCTCAGTGCGGGCTGCGTGTTCAACTTTCAAAAATAGTGGGCTGGGTGTTCATAATCAACGAGTTTGTGCTGTGTGTTCAGATTTCAGAAATGGTGGGCTGTGTGTTCACCTTAGTGTTTGAGTTGTGTGTTCAGATTTCCAAAACAGTGGGCTATGTGTTCAACCTCAAAGTGCGAGCTGTGTGTTCAACATCAAGCGTTTGAGCTGTGTGTTCAGACTTCAAAAAAACAGTGGGCTGCGTGTTCATAATCAACAAGTTTGGGCTGTGTGTGCAGATTTCAAAAACAGTGGGCTGCGTGTTCATAATCAACAAGTTTGGGCTGTGTGTTCAGATTTCAGAAATAGTGTGCGCTGCGTGTTCACAATCAAAATATAGGCTGCGTGTTCAGAAATTCAAAGTTTGGGCTGTGTGTTCAACTCTCAACAAGTGTGTGCTGCGTGGTCACAATCGAATATGGGTTGCGGGTTTAGAGATTCAAGTGATTGAGCTGTGTGTTCAAGATGCAAACAAAATACTGTGTTATGGACTAAGTATTCAGAACAAGTTGTGTGCTAGAATGAGTAGAAGCATGGTGTGCAAGTATGTTCAGAACGAGCAGATAAGCATGCATAGCGAAAGCGTGAAATGCATGAAAAATGCAGAATACATTGCAGAAAATATAAAAGAGAAGTACATATCTGTCGTTCCTGATGAGAGAGGTGGAACTCTGGCTCCCGCAGTAATAGATCTACAGGTGCTCGCTCATCAAAAGTCAGTAAAATGGTAGAAAATGGCCCGAGGAAGGATGTGCGCCGGAGGGTCATACCTCTCGACAATAAATGGCCGAATCCTCAGAGGCAAAGACATAATGTCTGGCTCACCTCCGGCACTTGGAGGACCTCTGCCCTGAGGAAAATGACTTGCCATCTCTGGAAATCTGCAAAAAGGAGCAAAAATGAGCAAAATGAGCCAAAATTGGAAAAAGTCAACAAAAGTCAACCCTCGGGAAATGAAAAAGTCAACAAAAGTCAACTCCCGAGAAAATTTCAAATATTGAGACAAACTTACCTCAAGTGGTGAAAATAGGGAAAGAAGCTCCGAAATCAAATTTTAATCGGTCCAAAGTGAAGAAAACTAAAAGATTTCGCGAAACAACTTGCGTGGGGCGTTGGAAAACGCGTATAGAGCGCAGATCTGAGAGGAAAAATGGTCTAGGAAGGAAGGAGAGCTGATTTCGGATCTGAAGTTGTGAGGAAAAGTGCTTTGGCCGAGTGTACTTAAAGATCCGGGTGCAAACGGACAAAACTGCCCCTGTTTTTGGCTAGGTGGTCGGCCGACCACCTTTTCTAGTAGGCCGACCACCCCCTTGCCCCAAACCTGGTCAGTGGCCCTCTAACGTGGTTGGTGGCCTTCCCAAGGTGGTCTCCCATGCCTCTTTGAGCTCCTTGCAAATTTTGGTAGTGATCGGAGTCCCCAGCACTCGAGAAAGTACAAGGAAAGTGCACTTTTCGTCGTGAAATCACTCCGCGGGAACTCCAACTCCAACTTTCGATGTGTGTTTCATCGTTATTTGCCGAGAGCGAGGTGTATCCTTTTTGAATACGTCGTGACCCCTCCGGGAGGTAAACCGGAGGTTATGATTGAGTTGTCCTCGTCAAAGCTCGCATTTCTTTGCTCGATGTTTTGTTTTAAACATGCTCGTAAAGTCGCACTTATCTTGCATTGTTGTGCATGCCATTCACATTGTTATGAATATCGCTTGCATTGTTGTGCACGTTTCACCGGTATTGTTATACCTCCATGCTTAACTTGCGTTGTCACGCACGTTTCTCCTCGCATTGCGATGCACTTTTCCATCGGCACCATGTTTGTCTGCGTTCGATATAGCATTGAACATATGTTGTTAACTATGTTATGCTTGTTAAGTTTCTCTCTTTTGCAAGCACAATATTGTATGTACAGTTCATTTGAAGCTAGTGCGACCAGACGAGCCGCACAGGTATTGTATCTTCTCTGTGTGAGACGTGGCGAGAATTGAATAATTCTCCGCATTCTTGCTGCATAAAATGTAGTTGTTGCTATGCATTCTTGCTTAAAACTGTTGCATTTATTGTGAATATTTGCCTCATTACAGCTTGCTGCTTTGCATGATCATGAGTTACGTCCGGCTTTGGTTCATTTTGTTTTGCATTTTGCCTCTGCCTAAGGGCACACCTGCAGGCACGCCTGCGGGCACAACTCTTTGTTTATCTCGCATATTTGTCTAAGTCTTCGGCCTTGTCAAAAATGGGTCGTCTCTGGGCTTTGACATTCACTCCCATCAATTATGACTTCCGAGTTCTGTCAAAGAGGGGCAACTGTAGACACCCCATTTTTGACCGACCTTAAGACTCAGACGTCACCGATTGAGTGCTCGATGATGATACATGTTGTGCTCGTTCTGAGGCCACAGAGTCTCGGCTAAGAGCCTTGCCTCCGGACTTCGGGACTCTTTTGTGCTTTGCCTCGGTTTACGAACCAGGTCCTGTTTTCTCTGTTTTCTCTTCCCGAAGGGAGGGAGAGGTCTTGTAGACCATCTCTTAGTGGCCGTAGGCTACGTTTTGTGGTCGTAGACCACTGTTCCCGTTTGGAGACCAGTTTCCGGTTTTCGTAGCCGTCGACCGTGTGCCTCAGTTCGGGACTGCTTAACTTTCTCCGTTTGCTCCGATTTTTGGCACACACCTTGTTCCGCTCCCCTGAGGGACACTGTGGCCCAGGGGACCATCTTCGTGGTCACACGCCAGTTCCGGTGCTTAATAGTCAGTTTTTGGGTCCCCCGGCTACGCGTTTTGGCCCCCGAACCTTCGTTTTGCATCAATGTGGGTTCATTTTTGGCATGGACCCTATTTTCATTGTTAGAAAGGTGGTAGTATGGTGGGAGACCACGTTTTGTTCTTGGAGACCACCTTTCCCCGATCGGCCGATTTTTCTTGGCAGGTAAGTGGTCTCCCTCACTTTTGGGCCAAAATTTCTGGTCTTCCATACCACCATTGTGTTGCATTCATCTGGGAGGCCACCAATCTGGTATGGCCGACCACCTTTTCTTCTTGAACCCTTTGACCCCTTGGTCTCCCTCACTTTTGGGCCATAATTTCTGGTCTCCCATACCACCATTGTGTTACATTCATCTGGGAGGCCACCAATTTGGTATGGCCGACCACCTTTTCAACCTGACCCTTTTGACCCCTGATCGACCGACCAGGGCAAGTGGTCGGCCGACCACTTGAACTGGTCGGCCAGCCATCTCCTTTTTTGTCTCCCTGAGTGCAATACAACTGTGCCAGCTGGGAGGCATTTGCCCCATCCTCCAAGATTAACCCTTTTGTTTTGCCTTCTTAAGGAAGATTTGGTCCCTTTTACTTAGCTTTTAAGAGAAGCTTGACCTTTTGTCAAGCTTCTTGAGGAAGCTTGACCCCTTTGGTCTAGCTTCCTCAAGAAGCTTGACCCTTTTGGTTTAGCTTCTTTTAGAAGCTTGGTCCTTTTGCTTGAGGCTTCTTCAAGAAGCCTTGGACCTCTTCTCCTATAAGAGAGGCCCTCCTCTTCATTTTCAAGGGTTGGAAAATTTGGCTAAGGCATTGCATACACCTCTCTCTATCTCTCTACATCCAAGCTTCAAAACTCCGTAGTTCTTGGCCATTTGAACTACACCTCCAAGCACAACACCTCCACTACCACTCTAAGCACCTTGGAGATAATTTTTAGAGGTTGAAGGCTTGCTACATTGGTCCAGAACCTGCTGGTTCTCTTCTCTACAAGGGTAACTCTCTATTTCCCTCTTTATAGCATTATTTTGCTTCATATCTTAGCTCCATTTGCAAGCATTTTTAAACTTTGACACAAACTGAAAAGAGTCTTATTTTGAGTCCCTCTTTAAGTTTGTTTAAGGACATTTTTTGGTTAGAGGTCATCTACCCCCTTGTATGCTCCATCTCTCTTTTAAGGCGTATTTTACTTCATATCTTAGCCTTACTTGCAAGAATTTTCGAGCCTTGGCATAAACTAGAAAAAGTCTTATTTTGAGCTCCTCTTGAAGATTGTTTAAGGTCATTTTTCTGTTGGGGGTCATCTATCCCCTTGCATGCTTGTTTGCATCTTGTTTTGAGCCTTGCATCTAGGCCTTGGTTTTGTGCTTTGTTTAGCCTTCTAGCCACTAAAATCCAGTGGATTTTCAATGGCTAGTGTACTATTTTGAGAGCCAAAATCAGAGGGGGGTTGACCCCCTCTCTCCTTGCCCTGTTTGTTGGCCCTTTTGGCCTTACAAAGGAGCTCCATTTTGCATGTTTTGAAACCATGTTTCAGGCCTTATTTGGTGAGTTTTAAGGTCTGCATAGGCTCTATCCAGAGCCCATTTTTCCATATAAAGTGTCTATTATGCATGTGTAGAGCAATCCTATTCAAGGCCATTCAAAGGGGCTTTTACTTGCATGCTTCCTAGCTTCATTTCAGGCCATTTTTGATGAGTTTTTGGACCCTCATAACCTCTTTCCGGAGGTGGTTTTTCCATTTTGTATGTCTATCTTGTATGTGTAGAACAACCCCTTGCATGGCCCTCCAAATGAGCACATCATTCTTGCATGCATTGGCTGAGTTTCAGTGGGTTTTGGGCATTATTTGCCATGGCATACTTCTATTTTTGGCTGGTTTGGTGAGCTCTCATATGCTTCATATAGCTGTAGTGCAAATCATGGTTCACTAGCTTTTTTTGCATGCTTTGTTGACCCTTGATTTTAGCACTTTTTGGCCTTGTCTTGAACTGATTTTGTGCGTATTTTGGACTGCCCTAGCTCCATTTTTGGGTCTTATGGTTGAATGATGCTTGTTTTGTATGCTTGTAGTTCAATACACTTGCCTAGCTTTGAGATTTGAGGTCTATTGCATGCATATACTGAGGTGTTTTCATGCTTTGGAGTCATTTTGCATCATATTTCAGAGCCTATTTGAATGCCATATCCTCATGTTTTATACTCTTTAAATGCATTTGAGAGTCGGGCTTGTATGCCTCATTTACCGACCATTGAATGAGCTCCATTTCTTTGCATTCTGAGCCATCATTTTAGGCCATTTCCCCACTATTTCAGACCTGCCTAGGGTCCATTTGGGGTTGTTTTTGCCATTCGTGCATTGCTTTGTGTACCTTTAGTGTAACACACTTCACTAGTTTTGATATTCGGGCCATCTAGCTTGCATTGTGTGACATATTTTCATGATTCGGGACCATTGTGCATCATGTTTCAGAGCTGGAAATTGCATGTTCGTAGGCCATCTTTCATCCCTTGCCATGCTTTGGTAGAGTTGCATTTGCTACCTTAGGTTCGGTCCTTTGCATTCGTGCATGTTTGCATGTATCTCGGTTGTCTTATTTCCATCATGTGGCCACTGATGTGAGTGTGGCTGAGGTCCACTCATATTGGCGTAAGTCCATCGTGTATTGTGTATGCCATTTTAGTCCATAGCATTGCGTATGTTAGGTTGCATGTTAGTCGCATTGTGTATGCCATCTCATTGCATTGTGTTTGGGATAGGAGTTAGCCCAAACACGGGAAGCGAGGGACGTTTCGTACCCGAAGTGACGGAATATGTCTCAATTCCTGATCACCGACACTCCGCATTATCCATGATGGAGTCTAGGCCTTGTTGTGTTGTCATGTGCATTCATTTCACATCGAGTCGTGCAATTCGACTCCTCGGCCATCATGTATCGAGATGAGTGATTGGTGGCACGAGGATCGAGGTGTGCATACATATGTGAAAATACTTTGCCATGCCCCTTTCTTGCTCTTTGTTGCAGCAAATCATAAATCAGCAACCTTCTAGAGCTTTGCACAACATTCCGGGACTAATTGCAAACAGAGGCAAATCGGAGCATCGCGAGGAATTTTCCGACGAGGCGACTCGAGCATGCATGCATTTTTCATCATTCGGAACAAGAGCTAAGGCAGTCCATTTTTATAGCTTGCATGCTAGTTTATTCGCTTTCCTAGTTAATTTGTTAATTAACTAGGGTCTTGTAATATTTAATTAGCTAGAGTGGTTAATTATTTATTCGGACTGTATTATTTATTCGGACCCTCAGAGCGAGGGCACAATTGTAATAAGTGTGCGTGTGTGTGATGTATATCTTCCAACCCCACGTCTTTCTCCCTTTTATTTATCAGCTTATGATGGTTAGATTAGGGCATGTTTCAATTAGCATACTTATGCTCGCATGTTTGCATCCATTCATCTGTCTTGCATGCACCGGGCTCGGTGCATCATACCAACTGCATCGTATTTCAATTTCAAGTTGAATACGTGTTAGCTGTAGCATCTCATATGCCATTCTTAGAATAGCCGAGCCTATTATAGTTGCATTTTTTGCATGTGTTGCATTAGGCATCTCAGCATAGTTAGGATTCATGCATGTTTTCTAATTAGCTTCTCTCTTTGGCTTGGAGTACTCCGTAAGTGTTTATGCTTTAGCATCCTTGCATGCAGGTGAGTGACTATCATGATAGCATGCTTACCATGAGGCTATGTGCTTATGTGATATAACTGCCTGAATGCCTGTGGGTGAAGGTTGGATTATCTGAATTGAAATAATGCATTGACTGTGTGTTTTAAGCCCACTAGATAGTGGCAAATCATCGTGTTTTCTAAAGCCCACCTGAGGGTGGCAAACCCACATTTTAGCCTACTTGCGAGTAGCAAACCGGTTTTCAAAGTAAACATGAGATGTTTCGTTCCAATTCAGGCGACCCAGTCTATATTTGTATGCTGTGTGTATCACATAATAAATCTAGGCTAATAACCAGAATAAGAGCACATAATGTTTTCAAAACTAGATATCATGGTTAGTAGAGGCCGATCTTTGATCGGGCGAGCGGGGGTGCTCGCGAACTGACCTTCCCCAATCGTACCCAAGTTCCCGAGCCGAAGCAACTTTGGTGATGACGGACACGTGGCCTTAGGCAACGAGTCAGGGTTTCCTAAATTTTTCAAAATAAAATATTTAGGTGGCGACTCTGTATCGGGCAAAGCAGTCCATGTTTGACACTTCTTTCAAAAGATCTGTTTTCAAAAATGATTTGTCGGATTTCGACTCTTTGATGATTCATCGGTCTTGCATTGCCCTCTGTGAGATTAGATACAGGACCGTGACTTTGAGTCCTAAACTGTAGTGATCCCAAATGAACAAAACGAGATCTCCTCCCGGGACGTTCGGGGACGTCTGCAGTTGGTGATTTTGATTTTGTTGTGATGTTGTTATTACTTTGTTGTTGTTGTTGTTACTGAATTTGTATTTTGATCATGATATTGAAAGCTTTGAGATATGTATATGTAAAGAATTTCAATTTTTCTTTTTTTTGGTTACAAAATTGTCTTGATTGAACACAGGTGCTGGTTTGTTATTTTATACAGTGATAATTTTATCACTGAGTATTTTGGGGGTGTTGTTGGATTAACTTTTTCAACATTGATAAATTTATTAGTGAGTATGGGAATAGGAGATGAAAAGGTTGCATAATGTAATGGTAAGATTCAAATCGAGTTACGATGTCTAATAAGTGTAAGCCTTATTCACTCCTCTTGGTCTTTGGTGGTATTAACTGTTAAAGTTATCAGTGTTGGTTTTTGGATGTGCTTGAGTTGGTTGATAATTTTATCACTGTATTTGATTTTGTTTTAGGGTGTTTGAGTTGTTTGCTGAAATATAATTGTTGTTTATAGTGATGAAGAATTGTTTGTTTCTTATGTGCAAGTTTAAAGGTGTGACATTGGTTATCAAGTATACTGATGGATTTAATTTCAATGATTTAGTATATAAATTGTGTGCAAAGTGGAGTGAGTTAGTTGGTAGTTCTTTGAATATATCATATTCAATGCCTGGGCATTCTTGTTGTGGTCTACAAAGTGAAGAGGATTTGGAGGTTATGGTTGGACTTGCACTTTCTTGTGATATTCATCGTATTGATGTTTTTGTAAAGTGTTGTTCTATGGGTGAAGGTTATATGATTTGTGATGGTGAAGCTAGTAGTAGTAGTAGTAGTAGTGTTGTTTGTGAAACTGATTTTTTGCCTTCATTTTATTCAAATCAACGGAAACCTTTGCTCTCCGATGGGTGGGTTAATTGTATGAAAGGATTGGGACAAAGGTTTGCTCAAGGAGTTGTTGAATTTCGAGATGCGTTTTCAAAGTATTCTATTCATTCCGGTTTTGATTTTGATTTTGTTAAGAATGATAAGGATCGTGTCACTGTTCATTGTAAGAGAAGGGCTGATTTGGGATGTTTATGGAGCGTGCATGCTAGAGTGGAAAATTATAGTAAAGCTTTTGTTATTAAATAATTTGATGATGTTCATACTTGTGGATCTTTTTTTCGTATAGTTAAACATGCTAGGATGACTTCAAGTATGATTGGTGGGCTAATTTCGAGTGATATTCGTAATAAGACTTTGACATCGGTTAATGAGGTGGTTTGTGATTTCAAGGACTATTATGGAACAGAAGTTTCTTATTGGCGAGTTTGGATGGGTGTTGAAAAAGCAAGGGGTCTTGTTTTTGGTGACTATTTATCATCATTTGACGATCTTCGTTGGTATGTTGATGCCGCTGATGATTGTAATCCGGGGAGTGTTTTTTATGTGGAATTTGATGTTGATAGTAAAGGAAGACATTTCAAATGCTTGTTTTTTGCTTTTGAGGCATGTATTCATGGTTTCAAGTATTGTCGGCCTGTGTTAATACTTGATGGAACTTTCTTGAAAGGAAGACACAAAAGTTGTTTATTAGTTGCTACGGCAAAAGACGATAACCAAGGTATATTCTATGTCTATTTGTTATTATTATTAAAATAGTGATAATCTATCATTTTTGTTACTGGAGAGTGTTGATTATTGAGTATTATTGATAACGTGTATATATATTTTGTTTGTAGGTTTATATCCGTTATGTTTTGCCATTGTTGATAGTGAAAGTTATGATAGTTGGCATTGGTTCCTGTCAAAGTTATTTGTTATTTTGACTCTGGGAAGGGATATTGCGTTTGTTATTGATCGGGATGGAAGTTTGCTGAAAGCTTTAGCTGAGGTCTTTCCGTTTTCTTCTCATTCTTTCTGTCTAATGCATTTGAAGACAAACTTGAAGACTTATTTGTCAGTGAAGAGTCGTGAATCTAAAGAGTATTTGCTTACTCTTTTTAGTAGATGTGCATATGCTCCTACTATTGAGTTGTTTAATGAGCTATTTGAAGAATTTAAGGGTCGTTGTGGTCGTAGTGTTGAGAAGTTTCTTAAGGATTTGCCTAATGAGTGTTGGTGTAACGCTTATTTCAAGGCAAGAGGTATGGTGAAATATGCACAAATGCTGCAGAATCTTTAGATTCATGGATTCGGAATGAACGACATTTGTTTTCAACTAGTCTTGTTGATGCTATACAGGTGAAACTAATGGAGCAATTTTCAAGAAGGAGAGAAGTTAGGAATAAGTGGAATCGTATTGTTTGTCCTTTCACAGAGAAAAAGTTGGAAGAAGCTTTTAATGATACAAAATCATAGATAGTTAAGAAATGTAGCGATGACGTTTGTAACGCCCCGAAAATTGGACATGATATATCTATTTATGCAACAAAACCCACCTAATAGGCAAACACACACACACACACACACACACACACACACACACATATATATATATATATATATATAGCTAACTAATCCATATGCCCATTTCCATTAAATCCCAAATGCCAAATACATATTGTTCACATCTCAGTGCCCCAGTTCTAATCCCAAACAGGCAATTTATAACAAGTATGAAATGGAAGCCAAACAAATAATAAGTGCCCTACAGGCTTACAAATTTATCCAAGAACATTCTTGGTTACACAAAATGGAGTTTCAACTTAACACAAATACAGCACTGGGCTTACAAAACAGAGTCATGCAAAATGAGAGCATTGTACTCCCAACACACATACTTCCACGCCCCTAGTTGGATGGAATCACCACATCTTTTCCTGCACAAAAATCTTGTAGGGTGAGCATAAAGCCCAGTAGAAAATTCTTAACAAAGTATATACATTTTATACAAGTCTCAAGAGATGAAATGCACATGCCATGCTATGCCCTTTTTGAAGATAAATTACATTTTTATCTTTTGAAAATCGTCATGCTCAATGATGTCATGCAATTTCAATTGTTCAAAACTTAACAATTTATTTCAAGGGCGGTAAATATGTCTCTAGTAATCCCCAGGCTGCTGTTTGCAAGTAGACTATACGAGTACTACCAAATTGTCCTTTTTACCGGTATTAACCAGAAGGCTCGACACCTATCCGTGCAGATTTTTTGGTCTTTCACCCCGGACCCGTAGACCAACTTATTCAATATCATCTACACCACTTATCAAGACTTACCAACATATTTACCCCAAAACCATTTCATGAAAACTTATTTCTCAACATTCTTTTCTCAATGCAAGCTTTCAAATCAAATTTCAAAGTTTTTCATTATCAAATGAAGTGATATGCCAATGCAATAATTAATGATACAATCCAATATTTCTTCCACTTTCAATGTTCCCACACAATATTCCCATTGTGATCAAAATTCTCATTTCTCACTTCAATGCAATTTCACAAGATGAATAAATACTTTTATTTCAATTCATCTAAGGGATAACACAATTTCCTCTTCTCAAGTATTCTCAACAATTTAGTCATTTCAGGACTATATCAACATTCTGAATAACCATTTCTAAAATGAACAACAATTCTCATAATCCACAAAATTAATCATTTATACAAATATAAATAAGAAATTTTCTAAACATCATTTATTTTGGCACACAAAAATAAATATAACAATATTACCCATGGATTTTCAATCTTTTTTTAAAATCCCCAATTTCTAGGTTTTCTCACCAAACTACACAGCTCAAATCTTTTGAAAGAAAACTCTCGAAAATCATCTTTTCTTCAATCAACAAAGATCAAAACCCATAAGATTATTTTAAAAGAACAAGAGATAAACCCACTTTCAAAAATCGCTCAACTTCTTAAATAAAAATATTTTTTTTGAAGCTATCAAAGGATGATTTCGAAAACCATCTAGATCTTGCAAAAATATATATATATATATATATATATATATATAACTCAAAGAAAATCCGTACCTCAAGTTTTGAAGAAGAAATGAGATCAAACCGCCAAAATCAACAGTGTCGAAACTCGATCTTCACCGCACAGATTGAAGCCCTCGAGGTGATGACCAACTTTGGTGAAGAACTTAGGCTTAAGTCGCAATGGATTTGGAGAAATCAAAGAGAAAAGGTGACTTCTAGAGAGAGAAGCTCTAGATCAGGATTTTGGAGAGTTTTAGAGAGAGAGGGGCCTGCAAGAAGTGATATGAAACCCTAATTTTATGGACTGATATAACAAGGTCCGCTCAAGCGTGGAAAGCCCCGCTCGAGCATCAAAGACACTTTCCTGTAAGCAATTTCGAATGCATTTTACATTTTTGCTTTCGGCGAGCTGACTGGGCATTTCATGCACGAGCGGACCATGTTATATCAGTCAGTAAAATTAGGGTTTCATATCACTTCTTGCAGCCCCCTCTCTTTCTAAAACTCTCAAAAATCCTAATCTAGAGCTTCTCTCTCTAGAAATCATCTTCTCTCTTTGATTTCTCCAAATCCATTGGGATTTTTGCCATAGTTCCTTCATCAATGTTGTATAACTTCTCGAGGACTTCGTTGCATGCGATGGAGATAGAGTTTCGACACTGTAAATTTTGGGGGTTTTAGCTCTTTTCTTCTTCAAACTTGAGGTAGGGATTTTCTTTGAGTTATATATATTTTTGCAGGATCTAGATGATTTTCGAAATCACCCTTTGATTAGTTTTGAAAATTGATTTTCGATTCAAGAAGATGAGTGATGTTGAAAGTTGGTTTACTTCCCTTTTTCTTCTAAAAATAGAAATTTATGGTTTTGAACTATATTGGTTGATGAAAGTTGTTTTTGGGGAGATCCCTTCAAGTACCTTGGAGATGGTTGGTTTTGATGAGAAAACCTAGAAGTTTGAGTTTGAAAAAGATGTTGAGATTTTATAAATAAAATAGCCATATTTTTGTTGGAGATTAAAATGAAGGAATGTTTTGGAAAAGCTTGATTTGTATTTATACAAATGACGAGTTTCATGAAATATGAAGAGTTTGATTTGTGAAGTTATTATTCAGAATGTTGTTGTAGTCTTGAAATGACTAAATTATTGAAAATGCCCTAAATGTGGAAACTATGTTATTTCTTGGATGGATTGGAAATCTAAGTTTATATATTTATCTTGTGATATTATTGTTTTGAAAAGAGAAATGGGAGAATTGTTCACAATGGAATTATTGTGCGGAAGTATTGAAAATGGAAGAAATGTTATACTGCATTTAATCATTTCATAGGCATATCAATTCATTTATTATGTTGAGCTTTGAACGTTGATTTGAAAACCTTGCATTGAGAAAAAAATGTTGAAAACAGGTTTTCATGAAATGATTTTGGGGTAAGTACGATGGTAAGTCTTGAAAGGTGTATAGATGAAATTGATAAGTTGGCCTAAGTATCCGAGGTGAAAGACCAAAAACCTACACGGATAGGTGTCGAGCCTTCCGGTTAATATCGGTAAAAATGACAAATTGGTAATACTTGTATAGACTACTTGCAGACACGTACCTAGAGATTACCAGAGCCATATTTACCGCCCTTGAAATAAATTTTTAAGTTTTGAGCTATTGAAATTACATAACATCATTGAGCATGATGGTTTTCAAAAGATAAAGATGTGAATTACTTTAAAAAATGGCATAGCATGACATGTACATTTCATCTCTTGAGACTTGTATAAAATGTATATACTTTGTTAAGAATTTCCTACTGGGCTTTATGCTCACCCTACGGGATTTTTGTACAGGAAAAGATGTGGTGATTCCACCCAACTAGGGGCATGGAAGTGTGTGTGTTGGGAGTACAATGCTCTCATTTTGTGTGACTCTGTTTTGTAAGCCAAGGGTTGTATTTGTGTGGGTTTGAAAAACCGTTTTGTGTAACCGGGCTTAGGCCTTGGAAACTTGTAAACCCTTGAGGGTATCTATTTGTTTGTTTTATTTTGTTTTGAACTGAATGTATTATCGCATGAGAACTATTTGTATCATGTAATGCAAGTATGGGAATTTATTTCGGTTTTCCTTTAAAGAGCCATGATTGTTGTATTATCATTTGGGCTAAAAATTTGGGGCGTTACACAAACCTGGCTGAAATTGATTACGACAGCGACGAAAGAGAGTTCTCTAGTCTTCTTGGGCTAAATGTGTAAAGTAAGTTGATCATCCTTTATTATAAATATATATATAAATTTCATAATATTTACAAGAAAATTTTATAATAAACATGTTAAAAAATAAAAAAATAAAAGCGTATCATATGTCCAGTTATGATTTATCGGCTGAATATAATAAGTTGATCTTCCTTTATACCAAAAAAATGCAAATTGCGGTGCTGATCTCTATATTCTACTTCTTGTGTCATTTTGGTTTCTACACTATCAATTAGCTCAATTTTAACTCCTAATTTTAGATTTTATTAATTTGGTCCAATTAATAATATTGTTAGCCTTTTTAAGGACAATTATCACTAAATTGATTGAGGTTACCTAACTGAGTTGAATAAGTTTACAATTTAACCTTAAAAATACGGTACGTAACACTTATATGCACATTTCTCATTAAAAAATGCTAAGAGTTGTAATCAATTAAATGAAATTGAGATAAAATCATAAATTTGTGATCAAAATCGAGCCAATTGAAAGTATAAAGACTAAAATAATACAAGGGGTAAAGTATAGAGACTACCGTGGTAATTTTCCCAAAATATATATAGGGTAATGCTATCATATACAAGTTACGTTATTTGTGAGTTTGATTATCATAAATGATATAACTCAATACTATGGGAATTGTAACCCCCCCCCCCCAAAAAAAAAAAACAAAAAACAAAACAAAACAAAAACAAAATTGCGTTACAACCAAACATCACATGAAGTATACCAAACAACTCTTAAATCATAACCGAAATAATTTCATAACAAATATCAAAATTTATCATAACTGACAACACAACATGTCATAATCAAAGACAGAAAAGTATAAACCAAAGAATAGAGTTTCGCTATTATATATATGCTTACATATTTCATAATATTTATAAGGGAATTCTATATAGCACTTCAAAAAATGACGTATTATATGCCTTACTTTTTGTGGTCATTAGTTATGACTCATTTAGTTATAATTAACTACTGATGTTATTTTGGGTATAATCGAAGAAATCTTTGATAATACCTCAAGTGATATTTGATTATGATGCATTTTGGTGTTGATTATAACTTGTTGTAATATTGGCTATAATTTAATTATGACTTATTGTAATTGTTATTTTGGTTTTACTGAAAAATTTATTGGTTATATCTAAATGATATTTAATTATGATTTATTGCGGTCTTTCTGCTTATGACTGAAAGTTGTATTAAAATCACAAAAAATATGGTTACTTGAAAATAAGAGTGCGTTTTGTAGAAGCTCCTTTTATTTGGCATGTTTGGTGTAGTTGGTAAGCTAAAAGTTGATAACAAAAACATAAATTTAAAAAAAAAAAAAAAAACCCCTCCACCATGTCCTAAATAGTCTTCTTATGCTTTTAGTTTATTTAAATTATTTCGGTTATGTAATATATAAATAAAAGGTTCACTAAACAATCTAACACATTTAATATATATATATATATATATATTGTAAATAACTCAAATAACCTGTACTAAATACCCTATTATAATATTGCTGAACTCTTGGCACTAACAACTTTTTAATATATATATATATATATATATATATATCTAGACAGGCAATTGGTATTGGCAGGCTGCAAACTTTTTTCATATTAGGACACTCTTTGCTGCCTTGGTGCAACTTGAGTTTAGGTTTAACTCTCTTACTGTGGGCTATGTTAAAAAAATCATGAATTTGTGGATGGATTGTGGATTCAAATAAAAAGAAAATGAAAAAGATAAGAAGAAAATGAAGTAAAATGCACTAAATTTATTTAATCTATTATTTTTCTCTTCACAAATATGCTATAAAGAAATTTAATCATTTCAAACGAAGGTCAGGAAAAGAAAAAAAAAAAGGTGAAAAAAAGGTGAAAAAAAGTGAAAAAACAAAACAAAACACATTACACAATGTTAGGATTAAGGCACACTAGAAATCAATCACACATACAGAAAAATGAGACAAGAGATTTACGTGGTTCAACAATTACCTGCGTCCACGAGGAGAGATTTCAATATAAAATTTCCCAGAGGGAGTTTATAATACTCACACCTCACTCTCTCTATAGCACTCTCACTCACTTAGATTACACAAACACATAGTTTTTCTTCTCTTCCTCTCAACATCTATATATACACGGGGAGAGGGAAACAAAGTCAAGGAAGAAGACTTATTGAGCCAGCTGCCACCTGTCATCTTCCACCTACCATTTTCCCTCTGTAGACACCCCATTTTTGACCGACCTTAAGACTCAGACGTCGCCGATTGAGCGCTTGGTGATGTTGCATAATGTGCTTGTTCAGAAGTTACAGAGTTGCGGCCGTGAGCCCTGCCTCCGGACTTCCGAACCCTCTTCTGTGCCTTGTCTCGGTTTGCGAACCAGACTCGGTTTTCTTTGTTTCCTTTCCTGAGGGAAGAGAGAGGTCCCGTAGACCAACTCTCAATGTCCGTAGGCTGCATTTGGTGGCCGTAGGCCATTTTTTCCATTTTGGAGTCCGGTTCCCGGTTTTCGGAGCAGTCAGGCCGTGTGCCGCGGTTCGGGACCGCTTAACCATCTCCTTTTGCTCCGGTTTTTGGCATACTTCCTGTTTACTCCCTTTTGAGGGACACTGGGGTCTGAGAAACCCACTTCGTGGCCGAACGCCACTTTCGGTGCTTAACAGCCCATTTTCGGGACCCCAAACTGCGTGTTTTGGCCCCGGAACTTTCATTTTGCAATGATTTTCGTTCATTTTTGGCAGGTACCTCTGTTTTATCACCGGGGAGGTCACTGAAGGGTGGGAGGCCAGCAATTGTTGCAGCAACCAGTTATACATCCTCCGACGCCCTCCGGCGCCCGTTTTTCGCACTTCCGGGCTAATGTTGAACCCCTTGGACCCTTTTTCTTGAACTTTGAACCACCTATTTGTGATGTACACACTTGGGAGGACCCTAAAAAGTGGTGGCCGGCCAGTAATTCCACTTGACCCTTTTGACCCCCTCCTTTCGGGCTAATGTTGAACCCCTTAGGCCCACTTTCTCGAACTTTGAACCACATATTTGTGATGTACACACTTGGGAGGACCCTAAAAGTTGGTGGCCGGCCAGTAATTCCACTTGACCCTTTTGACCCCCTCTTTCCGAGCTAATGTTGAACCCCTTGGACCCACTTTCTTGGACTCTTAACCACATGGTCGTGTTGTACACACTTAGGAGAACACTAAAAGTTGGTGGCCGGCCAGAAAATATGATTGAACCTTTTGACCCCTAGCCAGCCGGCTAGGGGGTGTGGCCGGCCGGCCACCTGCAGCAAAAGTAACAGGCCGGCCGTATTCTGGGCACTGTACACTTTACAGCTGTGGAGCTGTTTCCCCCAGAAAAGATCTTTATCTGGGGGATATTTCGTGGGGGAAAGTTATTCTCCTTTTCCCCCACCTTTACACCCCCTTGTTGGCCTATATAGCAAGCAAGCCTTGTAGTAAATTGGGGTTAGAAAACTTTACCTTCAAGCTTCCATACAAGACTCCATCTCCATACCTCTCATTTCCTTGAAAAACCTTAAGTCCCTAAGCACTATTTCTTCTACACCACCAAGCTCTACCACCACCACCTCATTTCCAGCAACAAGGAAAGTTTCTCAAAGGCAAAAGGAGCTGCAAATTGATCCAAAAAGCAACAAAAGCCTTAGTCTTCAAGGGTGAGTAACATTTCTCTTTTTTGACCCTTTTTCTTGATCCATTTTTAAGCCTTACATGCTTTTTGTTTCAAGCTCCGGCCCTAACTGAAAGGGGGCCTCTTTTGAGCTCATTTTCACTTTTCATTAAGGGCTCAACCCTGTTTGAGCCCTCCATGATACACTTGCTTCATTGATCCTTTTATATGTCATAATCTTGCATGCTATTTTTGGCCCATGAGTAATCTGTTTTTGAGCATGAGGTAATATGGGAATGTGCTTATTTTGGGCCCTTATTCAACATTGTTGAAGGGACCTTCACCATTTGGTGCCTCCATGTGTCACTTGTAGTTATATCCCTTATTTGGCCCCATTTTTGCATAAATTGGCAGCCCTCTTTGCTTCTGCTTTTGGACCTTGGTCCGAACTGAAAGTGGCCTTATTTTAGCCTATACTTCATGTTTCATTCACACTTTTTTTCTGTTTGGTGAATATTTTGCATAGTTCATGTTATAGCCATTTTTGAAGCCTCATTTTGTATTGCATTTTTAGCATGTTTGTATACTGATTTTGAGGCATCCATATACTGTAAATATTCATATTTTTGGTTCCTCTTCGGTGTTTTAGAAGGAAATTTTTCAGTTTCGGTTTTTCTTATATCACTTGCTTCATTACCCCTCTTTTGGCCCCTATTCTTGCATGCCATTTTTACCATACCCATGCTTGCTGTTTGGCCATGTTTATAACTGTGGAAGTGCCTTTTTTGGGACTGTCTAGCTTCTGTCTTTGCATTGCATGTCCATATTGTGCATGTTTAGCATAGCTATAGGCCATTTCGGTTGCCTAAATTCACATTTCGGGACAATTTCATGCATTTCGTGTCATTTCGCCTCATTTCGGGACTGTTTTCCCCCATATTTAAGTGCTGAAATTCCATTAGAATGATTGCTATCCATTTCATGTCCTTTCATCACATTTTATCATCGCCTCGGTTTGCGTGCCCGTGTGCACGCATTTCGAGGCACTCCATTTTTATCAACCGGCATCCGATGTGAGTGTGGCTGAGGCTCACTCATGTTGGTATAAGCCCATTTGTCATTTCCATGTCATTTCATCACATTTTATCGTCGCCTCGGTTTGCGTGCCCGTGTGCACGCATTTCGAGGCACTCCATTTTTATCAACCGGCATCCGATGTGAGTGTGGCTGAGGCTCACTCATGTTGGTATAAGCCCATTTGTCATTTCCATGTCATTTCATCACATTTTATCATCGCCTCGGTTTGCGTGCCCGTGTGCACGCATTTCGAGGCACTCCATTTTTATCAACCGGCATCCTATGTGAGTGTGGCTGAGGCTCACTGATGTTGGTATAAGCCCATTTGTCATTTCCATGTCATTTCATCACATTTTATCATCGCCTCGGTTTGCGTGCCCGTGTGCACGCATTTCGAGGCACTTCTTTTTTCATCTGCTGGCATCCGATGTGAGTGTGGCTGAGGCTCACTCATGTTGGTATAAGCCCATTTGTCATTTCCATGTCATTTCATCACATTTTGTCACCGCCTCGATTTGTGTGCCCGTGTGCACGCATTTCGAGGCACCTCATTTTCATCAACCGGCTTCTTATGTGAGTGTGGCTGAGGCTCACTCATGTTGGTATAAGCCCATATCATGTTATCATGTCATTTGCATTGCGTATGTCATTGCCTCGGTTTGCGTGCCCGTGTGCACGCATTTCGAGGCACCTCATTTTCATCCGCCGGCATCCGATGTGAGTGTGGCTGAGGCTCACTCATGTTGGTATAAGCCCATATCATGTTATTATGTCACCGCCTCGGTTTGCGTGCCCGTGTGCACGCATTTCGAGGCACTTCATTTTCATCAACCGGCTTCTTATGTGAGTGTGGCTGAGGCTCTCTCATGTTAGTATAAGTCCATGTTACATTTTCTATACCATTTTAGTCACTTGCATTGCATTCTGTCATTTTCTCGGTTTGCGTGCCCGTGTGCACGCACTTCGAGGCATCTCATTTCCATAGCATTATGTATGTTAGGATTGTATCTTAGTTGCATTTCATGCATATCATGCATATTGCATCGTGTCCGGAATAGGAGTTAGCCCGGGCACGGGAAACGAGGTACATTTCGTACTCCGAGTGACGGAATGTGTCTCAATTCCCCAGTCACCGACACTCCGGATTATTCATGATGGAGTTAGGTTTTAGCTGTAGTTTCATGTGCATTCATCCTATACTGAGTTGTGCATTTCGACTCCTCGGCCATCATGCCTCGGTATACGTGATTGGTGGCACGAGGATCGAGACGTGCATATATCTGTGCAAATACATTGCTATGCCCCTTTCCTGCTCTCTGTTACAGCAAAACAAAGAACCAGCAACTTTTCGAGGCTTGGCACGCATTTCAAGAACAGGTGTAAACAGAGGCTAATCGGGGCATTCCGGTGGATTTTCGCGCAAGACAATCCGGACATGCATCATCCATCAGAAGCAAGGCAGTCCCTGGCTTGCATGTCAGTTTTATTTGCTTTCTTAGTTAATTCATTAATTAATTAGGATTTTGTAACATTTCGGACTGTACTATTCTTTTATTCGGGACTGTAATATTCGGACTGTATTATTTATTCGGACCCTCTGCGCGAGGGCATAATTGTAATAAGTGTGGGTGAGTGTGATGTATGTCTTCCAACCCCACGTCTTTCTCCCTTTTATTTATCCGCTTATGATGGTTAGATTAGGGCATATTTCAATTAGCATACAGTACGATAGTATGTTCGCATTCATTCATCTGTTTTGCACGCACCGGGCTCGGCGCATCATACTAACTGCATAGTATTTTAATTTCAAAGTTGAATACGTGTTAGTTGTAGCATCTCATATGCCATGTTTAGAATAGCCGAGCCTGCTATAGTTACATCTTTGCATGTGTTGCATTAGGCATTTCTGTATAATTAGGATCATGCATGATTTCTAATACAGTTTTTGTTTTGGCTCGGAGTACCCGGTGAGTTTTATGCTTTAGCATCCTTGCATGCGTGTGAGTGACTGCCATGAATAGCATGCTTACCATGAGGCTAATTGCTTATGTGATATAACTGCCTGAATGCCTGTGGGTGAAGGTTGGATTATCTGAATTGGAATAAATCATCAAATGTTTCAAAGCCTACCTGCGGGTAGCAAAACCTCTTTCAAAAACAAACATAAAATGTTTTGTTCCAATTCGGGCGATCCAGTCTATACTTGTATGCTGTGAGCATCACATAGTAACCTAGGCTAATAACCGGAATAAGAACTCACAATGTTTTCAAAAATTGATATCATGGTTAGTAGAGGCCGGTCTATGACCGGGCGAGCGGGGGTGCTCACGAAGTGACCTTCCCCAATCGTACCCAAGTTCCCGAGCCGAGGCAACTTTGGTGATGACGGACATGTGGCCTTTTGGCACCGAGTCAGGGTTTCCTAAATTTCCCAAAATAAAATATTTAGGTGGCGACTCTGTATCTGGCAAAGTAGTCCATGTTTGGCACTTCTTTCAAAAATCAGTTTTCTCAAAACGATTTGCCGGATTTGGACTCTTTGGTTCAGACTTAGAACCGTGACTAACAAAGTCGAGTCCGAGCTGTAGCGAGGTCCCCCGCGGGCTTGTTACAGTTTCTGGCGACTCTGCTGGGGATTTAGAGAACTTGACTCGAACTCATGATATCTGTTTTTGACTACACTTCTGTGTTTCTTTGCATTGCATTTGCATTGGTGCGCCTAGGACACCGTGTTTGCCATCTGCTATTCCTGAACGGTTTGCCGGAGGCTTGTCTTGTCAAGGCATGACCATAAGGCTGACCGGTTGTGGGCTCTGCCAGTATGGGAACACAAACCCCGGTTTTACCGGGGCACCCTCTTTGACCATTCGACCTAGTGCATACTCGGATCCATAGTGACCATTCCAAATTAGGACAGGTTGCTTACCTGTGTATAGGTTGTTTGAAACCGCTGCGTGCGTAGTGAAACCCTAGCTCCTGACAAAAAAGGACAGGGAAACCCTCCCCCAACATAGGGGTGTTTTGGCTCTCACTTATCTGTTATGTGCTTTAGAGTGCGTCTCTACAGGAATGCATGTATCAGTATATGAGTTTGGGCATCAGGCCTGCGGGCATCAGTTCAGTAGTGTCAGTATCAGGCCTGCGGGCATCAGATCGGTATATGAGTTTGAGTATCAAGCCTGCGGACATCAGTTCAGTATTGTTGGCATCAGGCCTGCGGGCATCAGTTCGGTATTATGGGTATCACGCCTGCGGGCATCAACCAGTATTTGAGAAATCAGTTATCTGCGGATATCAGATTCTGTTTTAGGGGACAGTGATACAGGGATAATAATCAGTGTTTGAGGACAGTGTGTTATTCAGCTTATTGACTGTGTGTTGATTATGCCCGACTGTGTGTCTTGCATTTTATTTTAAGCTGTTATGCTGTCCGTTTATCTGTTTATTTATTTCCTTTTCGCTTTATTTATCTTTTGCTAGGTCAGTTTTAGCACAATTGCTTCCAACCCAGCAGGCATTCCCCAAGCACTTTGGACACGAGGTCGTCGACTCCATCGATCTGAGGATCTAATCGACGGACAGCCAGTGTTCCATTCTCTACCCCCTGTTACCAGAAGAAAGCAGAAAAAGCGTAGTATATCTGAACAGAGATCACCAGAACAGTGGTTTCCCCCATCAGTGGACAGTCGGATTGAGATCCCCACTAAGACAGCTTTGCCAGTAGTTCAGACAAATCAAAACAGTATGACGGCACCAACAGGAGTTGAGGAAATGATGCGCCAAATGCAGAAAACCATGCGGGCCATGCAACAGGATGCCGTTCGCCGGGATGAACTCGCTAAGCAACAATCCGAGATTATGACCCAGCAGGCTGAGCTGATTACCAGACTGCAACAACAGAATACAGCATCTGTTTCACAACAAATTCCTCCTCCGGCAAGGGCCCCATTACCTGAGCAGGCACCTACTGTTCAGAACGCCCCACCAAATGCCCAGAATACCCTGCCGAATGTCCAAAATTTACAAGAGGACACGAGTCTTCCAACGGGGCCAGCTCCGCCCCCACTTCCACCACAACTGTCCAAGGTCCATGCACCCAATCGCCCCGACTCTCCCTTCGAGTTCGAGGTTGATCATACGGCTCTAAAATTTAGCAAACTGGAGAAGCTCTTCAAGAAATCCCAAGGGGTCAAGGCTATGCCGGATATCGAAGATGGATATACCGAGGAGGCCGTAACACTCCCCGATAGGTTCAAAATGCCACAAATCGACCGCTTTGACGGGACTGGCGACCCCATGGTCCATATCCGACTGTTTGCAGACGTCTTGCGGCCAATGGGCCTAACACGACCACAGAAGCTCTCACTATTGGGCCGAACCCTGTCGGGTGTGGCCTCTCATTGGTACGCAAAGTTACAAGATGAAGTGAAGAAGAATTGGGATGAGATGGCTGAGGCCTTTGTTGCACAATATTCATACAACACTCAGATCGAGATCACAACTCGTGATCTCGAAACAACAAGGCAAGAGCCCAAGGAAACTTTCTCGGACTTTGTGATCCGATGGAGGGCAAAAGCGTCAATGATGACTTTAAGGCCCACTGACAAAGATCAAATTCGAATGATTGTGCGCAATCTCCACCCGAAATTAATGCAGAGAATGATTGTAATCCCCTTCCCTACTTTCGCAGATTTACATGAGATGGGGGTGCAAATCGAAGACGCAATGAAACAAGGTCTGTTCGACCATGACAGAGAACAACCGAGGAGGACGTTCAACCGTAACAATAATGCGGGCCCGAGTGGCGCTGCAAATACGAGAGCCTCGGAAGTTAGTATGGTCACCACCACTCCCCCTCCCCCTCCAAGGCCCATGACTGCCACACCCTTCTCCGGCGCGTCCGGAAGCAACACACAAGCCAACAGATTCCAACCGCGAGGCCAAAGAACCTTTACCCCACTATATATGCCTCTGACCAAGGTTCTGGGAATATTGATCAGAAAAAATCATTTAAAACCCCTGGAACCAAAGCCATTACCGAATCCACTCCCCCCCTCCTATGACTCATCAAAGTACTGCGCATAGCACCAACAACACGGTCACGACACCGACCGTTGTTACAGATTGCGTCATGAGATCCAAGATCTTATTGACAACAGGTGATCGCACCTCCTGATAAACCCAATGTCACAACCAACCCTCTCCCACCACATAACCAACCTCCCCCTCCCAAAAGAATTAATTTCATCCAGACTGGGGTCGCATCTTACGATCCTAGCATCTATATTACGCCCACCCACCTACCCAAGCTAGAGGTGCTCCTCCCCGATTGCGCTGATTTCTTGTGCATGGTGGACATCTCCAAAACCCAACCCGAACCAATGGTGGTGACCGTTGAAGACAAGGCAGGGCAGATTTTAGGAGAGAATGAGATTGTTGAATCCGGGACTGGACAGAATTTTGCTGGGGGAGCCTATGATCCAAGCAAGTACATCCTATCAACGAGCCGAATTGGGCTGAGTGTAGAATTGCCAGAGACAGGAGAACTATGCATGATCCGGGGGGATGGATCTGGGCTATGGACAGATGATCTGACAGCCGTAGAGGAGGACTTCGCTAACCTGCAATTTTTAGATGACCAAGAACTGGGGGATACGTCAATCAATTGGTACGATTATGAAGGATCAGAAGAGGCCACTGGATGGCTCGAAGATCAACCAGATGCGGTGGGGGAAGCCCAACCAGAACAGAGCCCGGCAGGGGCAGAAGTATCAGTTGTGGCCGGAATGGCCGAAAGTCAAGTTGTATCGCCGGAGAGCGCCGGTGCTAAGAATTCCGCTCAAGACATGGGCATTGTAGATACAGGAATCGTTAAACAACCAGCTGTACCGATGCAGTTGGAACAAGAAAAGTTTGAGGCTACTGAGAGAGCCAGGAAGGCAAAGGGCCCTGAGGGGACTGAAAGTGCTGTGTGCACGAAGACAGACAATGCTGCGAGCATATGGACAGAGAGCACTGAGAGTGCGAGTAGACCGGAGCCAGACAGGTGTCTGTTGGCTGCCAGTGGGATGTGGTGGGAAGACGACGACTTATGTCTTGCCCACACGGATGAAGACTGGGGAAGTGGCCAACCGGATGACACTTGGTATCTTGATGAAGTTGACCATATGATGAGAAGTGGGCGATACTTCAAACCCCCACACCTGGACCAAACCGAGGCATCCGGGAAGGATAGAGAAACAGAGAAACAGAAGGAGAAGCAGATTGAAGAGGAAGTTGTGCTGAAATAATTAAAGAAGATACAAGCAGACATCTCCATCTGGGGACTGCTAATGGCATCACGAGTACATAGAGAAGCTGTCCTATCTGCTATGGACAAGTCCAAACTCTCCATAGACACCACGCCTGAACAGCTGGTTGGGTTGGTTTTTCCGGGAGGAGGTTCCCCGGCATTAACCTTTTCGGACAAGGAACTACCGCCTGAGGGCACAAGTCATAACAAACCTCTCTATATTTCTGTGGAATGTAGAGATAAGTGGATACCGGTGGTACTTGTTGATACCGGGTCTGCGATTAATGTCTGCCCGACCAGAACGGCATATGCAATCGGGTTGAAGCCCGTGGACTTCGTCCCAACTACCCAAGTAATCAGAGCATACGACAATACCAGCAGAGAAGTGATGGGGACTGTTAAAATTCAAACCAAGGTTGGTCCAGGACAACACAGCATTGAATTTCATATCTTGGACGTTCCCGCAACCTTTAACCTACTTTTGGGGCGACCGTGGTTGCACCAGGTCAAAGCAGTCTCTTCCACTCTACATCAGATGCTAAAGTACCCTCACGGGAAAGGGGTAGCGATCGTTTTTGGGAATTCATCAATCCATCCGCCGCCGGAAGTATCCACACCTGTCTTGGAGATCGAACACGACAAGGAGGATGTGTTTTTGTCGGGGTTCACTTTGGCCGAGGCTCAAGTAGTGCAGAATGTCATGGCTGTGAATGAGGGTATGTACGTTAGTGCTCAATCTATCTACCTCATGAACAAGCTAAAACATACCCCTGGGATGGGATTAGGGAGAAGCGGCCGGAAGGGCGTCTCAGTGTTGGCCGAAGTGCCACACAACCCTCACGCCTTTGGACTGGGTTATCTGCCCACCAAAGAAGACTGAGTGAGGAAAGGAAAAGAAATGGCCGGAAGGGCCAGAGCAAAGAAGGCCGGGAAGCCATTTGAGTTAATGCATAGGCCCATCTGAGGTACCCTAAACGGACGCTTCGTCCGGGAGGGGGAAGATTTTCCATTCTGCGGCTTCCCGGAGCCATGGCTAAACGCGGAGGGGAAGCGCGTGCCTGGTTTTGAAATCTTCTTCGACATACAATTATCTGGGGATGACGTTGCCGAAGCGCAGACAGACCCACCAACTGAGGTTGAGCAATGTGAAGCAGTGGATCCTGAGAGCACAGAGCTTGAAATGGGGGTAGCACTGGCGAGTCTACTATCAGATCCTCCGATCGGCCAAGAGTGCTTGGGGGATAACTCTTCGGTTTCTGTGATTGGAGATGAAATAGCTGCGGGCTTTCTAGCGCCGATTTTGGATGCATCTATCGCACATTCTCTCATCTGGCAATATGAAGAAGGCTTTTTATCTAGCAGTTCCGGGTCAGGTAGTGAGCCGGAATCTGATTCCACCGAATCTTGTGCGTCGGAATCAGATTCCAGCTCGACTGAGTCTGAGTCCGGTATTCCTGGGGGTGATAACCCGGATGCCACAGTCCTGTCTAGGTCGTCATTTTCTTTTTCTTTTGAGTCTGTTGTAACAGAGGAATCTGACGGCTTGGAAATATTTAATGAGAATGATGTGGATGTGATTTCCGAGTATTTTTCTGTGCCTTTGATTTATTGCTTAAATCAAGATTTTCAAAATTTTGATGAAAACAGCGAGGAAGAAATTCCCCCAGTTTTGCAACGATTAATTGATCAAGAGCAGGAAAGATTTGTTAAACCTTTAATGGATGAAATCACTACTGTGAATGTTGGTACTGAGAAGGACCCGCGGCTGGTCCAGATCGGGTCCACGTTGTCTTTGGAGGAGCGCGAGCGCTTAGTCGCTTTATTAAAAGATTTCAAAGATGTTTTCGCGTGGTCCTACGAAGACATGCCTGGAATCGATCCTGAGATTGTACAGCACCGGATCCCTCTTGATCCCGAGGCCCGCCCTGTCAAACAGAAACTCAGAAGGATTCGCCCGGACTGGGCTCTCAAAATTAAGGAAGAGGTCACCAAGCAAATTGACGCAGGGTTCCTGCTGGTATCTGAATACCCAACTTGGTTGGCCAACATTGTTCCGGTGCCAAAGAAGGATGGCAGAATTCGGGTCTGTGTAGACTTCAGAGATTTGAACAGGGCCAGTCCGAAGGACGACTTTCCCTTGCCACACATTGATGAATTGGTGGATTTCACGGCAGGACACGCCTTACTTTCGTTTATGGATGGTTTCTCAGGCTATAATCAGATAGTGATGGCACCCGAAGACCGAGAGAAGACTGCGTTCACTACCCCGTGGGGGACATATTGTTATAGAGTGATGCCATTCGGGTTTAAGAATGCTGGAGCTACGTATCAACGGGCAGCAACTACAATATTGCATGATATGATCCATAAAGAGGTCGAGGTGTACGTGGACGACATGATTGTCAAGTCCAAAGATAGAGAGGGCCACCACACCGCCTTACAAAAATTCTTTCAAAGGATCAAGGAGTTTCGGCTGTGACTGAATCCCCAGAAATGCACGTTTGGTGTTACAGCAGGGAAGATGCTAGGGTTTCTGATTACACAAAGAGGCATCGAGGTCGACCCTTCCAAAATCAAGGCCATCTTAGAAATACCACCACCAAGGACTGAAAAGGAGGTGTGAGGCTTTCTGGGTAAAGTGCAATTCATAAGACGGTTTATTTCTAAATTAACCTTGACTTGTGAACCACTTTTTGGTCTCCTGAAGAAAGGAAAGAAATTCCAATGGGACGGTCGATGTCAAGCAGCTTTTGAGCAGATCAAAGAGTATCTACAGAACCCACCCGTGTTGTCACCACCAGAGCCGGGGAGACCGTTGATATTGTACCTTTCGGTAACTGAGACTACCATGGGCTGCATGCTCGTGCAGGAGTCGGAAGACAAAGTGGAAAGGGCCATATACTATCTGAGCAAAAAGATGTTGGATTACGAGACCCGCTATACACCGCTGGAGAAGGCTTGTTTGGCCTTGGTATGGGCAACCAGGAAGCTGCGGCACTACCTGTTAGCCCACTCTGTAATGTTGGTTTCGCGTTTGGATCCCATCAAATATCTCTTCGAGAAACCAGCACTTACGGGTAGGCTAGTTCGTTGGCTGCTGTTGCTCTCCGAATTTGATTTGAAGTATGTAACGCGCAAGTCAGTAAAAGGGAGAGCGGTAGCGGAGTTCCTTGCCGACCACCCGATTGAGGGGGATGAAGCGGTTGAGTATCTATTCCCAGATGAAGCCATTCTGCACGTCGAAGATGAAACTTGGACGATGTACTTTGACGGAGCGTCAAACCAATATGGGTATGGGATAGGGGTGTTGCTGATAGCACCTGATGATTCCCGTATCCCTCTAGCATTCAAGCTCCAGTTCAAAGTTTCCAACAATGAAGCAGAGTATGAGGCATGTATTGCTGGCATGGAAGCAGCCCTAGAACTAGGGGCAAGACGGTTGGACGTCATTGGGGACTCGAACCTTGTTGTGTCTCAAGCAAAAGGAGATTGGAAAGTCAAGGAGGAAAGGATGATAATCTACCACCAAACCCTGGATTTGTTAATTCCTCGGTTTGAGAAGCTAAATTTCACCCACCTCATAAGAGAGAACAACAGGTTCGCAGATTCATTAGCAACTCTATCTTCTATGATAGACATCCCGTCCGGAGTCCGGATGCGTCCAGTCATTATTGATCAGAAGTTTGCGCCCGCATATGAGTCGATTTCCGCCATAGATGAGGTTCAAGACGACAACCCCTGGTATTATGACATCTGGAACTTCTTGGAAAAGGAGACATATCCACTAGGGGCAAATGCCAAGGATAAGAGGGCCATCAGGAGAATGGCTGCTCAGTTCATCATCTGCGAGGGTAAGCTGTACAAAAGGGGTCATCTGGGAATGCATAAGCTCTGTGTAGAAGCTGAAGAGTCAAAACGCCTGATGGAAGCCATCCATGGGGGGGAGTGCGGTGCACACATGAATGGAGTAATGCTGGCCAGAAAGATCCTCAGACAGGGCTACTACTGGTCAACCATGGAGGAGGATTGTATTAGTTTTGTTCGGCGATGCCACAAGTGTCAAATTCATGCAAACCGCATGAACATCCCGCCGTCAAAACTGTACAACATGACTTCGCCGTGGCCTTTTTCAGTCTGGGGAATTGATGTGATCGGAGCTGTTACCCCGAAGGGGTCAAACGGGCATGAGTTTATCCTAGTAACGATAGATTATTTCACAAAGTGGGTCGAGGCCCAATCATACGCGGTGTTGAAGGCGTCGCATGTCGCAAAGTTCATCAGAAACAACATCATCTGTCGCTACGGGGTGCCAAACGAGATAATTTCAGATAATGGTTCCCACTTCAAGAAAGAAGTGATAGACTTGTTGGAAAAATACAATGTGGCTTTCCATAAGTCATCTACATACAGGCCGCAAACCAACGGAGCGGTTGAGGCCGCCAACAAGAACATCAAGCATATACTGCAGAAGATGGTGGGAACCTATCGAGATTGGCCAGACAAGCTGCCATTTGCTCTGTGGGGCTACAGGACTTCGATCAGAACTTCTACTGGAGCAACTCCATATTCATTGGTCTATGGAATGGAGGCTGTTCTACCCATTGAGATTGAGGTTCCGTCGTTACGAGTATTGGCTGAATGCCAAATAGCCGAAGCAGATTGGCAGCAAAGCAGATTCGAAGAACTCATGCTCTTTGATGAAAGAAGGCTGAAAGCACTGTACCACATCCAAGGCTATCAACGCAGAATTGCCCGGGCTTTCAACAAGAAGGTTAAGTCCAGGAATCTGAAAGAGGGAGATTTGGTGCTCAAAGACAACCGAGCTCCCATCCACGACCCAAGGGGCAAGTTCAAACCTAATTGGACTGGTCCTTACATCATCAAAGCTATCTGGTCAGGTGGAGCTGTGGTTCTGATGGATCTAGATGGCTTGGAGTTCTCACAACCGATCAATATGGACAAGTTGAAGAAATACTATCCTTGAGAAGCTCGCTAGGCCGAAAACCCGAAAACGCGACCTAGGCAAAAGTCAGAGCACAAAAAATTAGAAAATTTAAAAACTAAGCTCGCAAGGTTGAAAACCCGCAAAGGGCGGCCTTGGCAAAAGTTAGAGCGCAAAAGGAGAGTGAAAATACTCGAGTGAACCTGTGCCTGAACTACGTAAGGCTTGATTCCTATCTTTGGGATACGTAGGCAACTTCACCTTGAAGTTCAGCCATAAACTTTTCCCCGATCAACTCTATCCATTTTTTATCATCTCAGTCATCTGTATCCATCAGCATTTATCGTGATCTCCGGTACAGTGCTGTTCAAACTAGGGGCAACTTTCCGTTGCCGCGACGGTGCAAAGTTACTCAGACAAGGGGCAACTTTCCGTTGCTTTGCAGTGCCGCATTGTTCTTCAGACTAGGGGCAACTTTCCAGTTGCGGGGATCTGGGGTTGTGCATCTCAGTGACAGATTTTCGGCATGTCCAATTCTGATCCACATCGAAAATAGTTTTGAAAAGTTTTAATAAAAATTGACTGTGCTCAAATTAATCTTTTTGCGACTAAGACTATTTTTGGACCAAAAGCGGAAAATTTTCAGTACCATAACCCTCAATTTCATTGATTTCAAAATAGAGTTCTCCTGCTCTTGCATTACAATCGAGGTTGCTTTTTTAGTACATTCATAAAGAAAACTTGAAAACGCTGAATAAGCAATAAATTTGGGGCATAGTTGAATCAAGTATCTCTGCGTCCCCTCCCGGAGCTAGACGAAGCATCTGATGCCAAGCTAGGCCCGACCTGTGCCTCCTCATTGAGCCAATCCAAGCACCCATCAGACAAAGTGCAACTGAAAGTAGAAGCAGGGGCCAGGAGCTCTCTAGTCCTCCATGCTGTGGCATATCGGGCAAGCTGTGCACCCCAGATCGGGAAAGCGGCTGGGTACTCAATCCCCTCCGGTGGGCAGGTCTGATCATGACCAAACTGACACAGGAACCGGAACGGAAAATAGAATACGCAGTGGGTTAGACCAATCAATTGGATCCCAATCAGCCGAGACATACTATAGCTCATTGCCGGGAGGTTGAGCCAAGGACAACGCCAAGCAATGCCGTCTGCGGACAAATTGCACATCCAATCGAACCACCACCTCTCGTCAAGAGCATTGACTAAGCGCTGCCGAAAGAAGTAGCCTCGAGCTGAATAGGCCGGGCAAGAGTCCACAACCTGCAACTTGTCCATTAACCATACCTAGGGGAGGGATGGAAAATAAGAGAATAAATAACAGAGAGATGTACGATGAGAGAAAAGTAAGACAAGGGTTTTGTGAGAAAAAAATGAGCCTGAGGGCCGAGTGATGTGAGCAAATATATATGTAAGGTTGGGTGGGAAACATTACCTGCAGTAGCAGTGGACTCCCAGCAAACCTAGTCGCCTCCCGGTGATAGACAGAATCTAAGCCCATCAATGTCTCGGCCAAGGTCATGGCAATACAACTCTTCCCTTCTCTCAAACCTAGGGCGACTTCAATCAGGCGAATGCTAGCCCCGCCGAAGCCCGAGGAAAGCAGAAAGTGAGACAACAAACATAAGCAGAGGGCGTGTTGCCGGAAACCCTGCCAATAATGGTTGCTGCGGTCACCGGCGTCGGAAAAGCGATGGATCAAGCCGAGGATGTCCAGTTCCCCACTGCAGATCAGGGATCGAGCGTCATGCGCCGTGAGCCCACACATCCGCCCTAAAGCCTGAGCATGGCCAAAACGGAGCTAGGGCAAGATCACTTCAGAGCATTCAGACTCCATCAAAACCTGAAAATCTTCGAAAGTGGGACACATCTCTTGGCCACCAAAGCTAAAAACATGTGTCACTGGATTCCAGAACCTTGCCGCGGCATGGAGAAAAGGGAGATGTAGCGGAGTACGGCTCAGCGTGAATAGTGCATTCAAGCCGAAACCCCAGAAATTCAGTTTTTCCGAGCCATCTAGAGAAGAGATCCAAGATGCGACATTTTCTGTGAGAAACGCCTCCATCTTTGTCTAAAACTAAGATGAAATGAATGTTCCCGAAGTCGAGGCTTTTATAGAAGGAAAAACACTATTCACGGGGACACTTGTCAAAAATCTGGTGGCTACAGGACTAGCTGGCCGGCCTGGCTGGCCATCCATTCTCTTTTTCAAAACTAGCTGGCCAGCCATTCTCTTTTTCAAAAAATGGCCGGCCGGCTCCCAGGGATGGCCAGCAATGCTGCAGTGTATCTCCTTGGCCCTGTTTTACTCTTCGAGAGGAAGTTTCAAGCATTTCCATGCAACGGGAGAGTCAAAGGCCTTCATCTCCCTCCGTTTCGGATGCGTTCCGGTGCCCAGATCGTCCGAAGTACACCCTGTTATCGTTTTGTTTATCGAGTTGTAGTTTTGATTATCGAGTTGTTGTTTTGCTTATCGAGTTGTTTGTCGAGCGGACGTGTTTCGTGTTTTTGAGTCATTGCGCTCTATTCAAGCAATCTTTGTTAAAGTCTTGTTTATTTTGCGTTGTCAACACTGTTGTATTTTGTTTATCGAGTTGTAAACTTCCTAAGGTTCTGTTATATCTTAGTAAGTTGAGTTGCTTAGTTTATTGCGTCGGTTCACTACCTGACTTGGTGATTACACAATGCACACTCCCATTCAATTTCATTTTTGTGCAAAATAAAATGATGCAATACGATGCTAAAAGTTTAAAATGCAAACACCTTTTCAAAAGCTATTTCAGTCCATCATGCTTTACAACAAACAAAAGGTACAAGTTTTACAAAAAATAAAACTGCCTAACAATGTGCAAAGTGCTACAAACTATTAGCAAAAAAGAAAAATAAAGCAGGAAACAACAGCATCAATGTCCTCGGGAGCGGGAATGAGAAGCACTCCTCATCCTCTTCTGCGGGACAACCTCTGCGCCATCATCATCATCTGGGTCGGAGCTGTCATCCTCAGGATCCCCCTCAGCCTCACCTCTGTTCCCCGAACCAAAACCGGAGCCCTCCTCCTCAGCAGATGTCTCTAATTGACGGTCGGTAGCCTCCTCCTCCTCCTCAGCATCCTCCTCCTCCTCATCAGGCTCCACCTCTACAACGTGAGCCCTGCGTCTGCGGACAGGCCCTCCTCGAGCTCCTCGAAAAGGCCTAGATGGCCTGGCTCCTCGGGAAGGCCGAGATGGCCCCGCCCCCTGAAAAGGCCCGGGTGACCCAACTCCCTGAAAAGGCCCAGATGGCCCAGCTCCCCAAGGAGGCCCAGGTGGCCTGGCCTGCGGCTGACCGGACCATGAAGGCATCTGAAAACAAAGAGTTCAATTCAAATACATCAGTCCAAATATATACATCAGGTGCAGATACAAGCAAAGGCTACGTGGAATGGGTGCGTGTAAATGCAGTATACAAGTGGGGTGTGTGTCAGATGTGCTCTACATAAGTAGTCTATCGATGCAGTAGAAATCAGCATGTCATCAGAAGTATGATAAATGCCAGAAAACTGAAGGGTACCTGAATGCCCGCGATAGACAACTGTGCGTCCCTACGCAGGACCATGCCCTCGAGTGTGGCCACCAGTCCAACCACCTCCTCCATATACCCTCGATGTGGCTGCAAATATGAGCTCATAATCATCAGTGAACAAAAGAATGTCTAAACATCTGAATGATGAATGAAAAACAGTAGAGCATACCAGCGGTGAGTCAGGATCAATGGCGTATCGATCACTGGGCATCGGAGGCTCTAGTGGGATCGGGGTCGGAGAGATAGCCCCATACTGCCACGCCATCAACTCAGTTGGCATATCTGGCCATCCAGGATGAGGATAAGTCGACGGAACCGGAGGAACCGGTCTACTCCCACCTCTAGATATACCAGCCCTGCTAGTAGAAGGGGCGTCTGCAGCCCGAGCCTGAGCCTGGTCCGAGGACGACATACCGGCAGGCCTCATCATCGGGATACGAGCTCCCGTCAATGGAGGCATCAAATATATGTGACGGTAAGTGGCGTAGTCCCCCTCCTCAATATGTAGTAAGGCATCACTACCCAGCATGGCGCCAACTACCTCTGAGTAAGAGAGCCTGTCAGCAGTCCACATACTGGCTGGGGGTACTGCGGGAAGATCCTGAGAAAGATACCCCCATACCTGGCGCAGAAAGCGTTCCCCCAGGAACCATACCCTGCCAACCGGCCCTTCGAGCAGGACCCTATACTGGGAGATGTCTGACGCTCCGGTATACTGAAGTCGAAGACCATCACCCAGGGGCGCCCAAGGCTGCCATGTGATCTGCAGATGATAAATGCATAAACCAGTCAGAAATCGAGAATATACAGAGCAAATCAAAGATGAAAATGAAAAGAACTGAAAGTTCTGAGGTACCTCTGAATGTCGCACAGTGTCAAAATACTGTCGCAGGTAAAGGAGGGTCTCTCGATGTCTCGGCCAGTGCGGGCCCTCGAACACCAATGAATAAGGGGTCATGGGAATCCCTGCCACCTCCAGCTCTGGGGCTAAAGATGGGAAATATACATAGGCCCATAGCTGAGAAAAGCAGTGCAGAATGTAAATACGAAATGCTGAGAGCAAAATACAGACTGTAAAAGTGCGCTGTGTGTGCAATGTACAAGTAATGAAGAGCAGCAATGTAAATCAAGGGGACAGAAAAGTACCTCCCAGGCTCTCCAGCAACCGCCAAGTAAATCGCCCCGCCCGCGGGAGGTCGCGCTCATATAAAAGTAAAGGGTAGCCAGGCCGGCGCCACCCCAGTCATATCGATGGACCTGTGATAGGTCGACTAGAGCGCTCAGCAGATATAGCCCGACCGTGTTCCCTCTATCGGCAAACAGGGTAGTCCCGAAGAGGAACATAAGGAAACCACGGGCGTACTGCTCCGTCTCCTCGGGACTCTCAAGCACCATCTCCGCCCGCCGAAAGTGGGAAGAGAACCAAGTGTATCGGACTCTCCCTGAAACCCTATCAATAGGTGGGCGAGCCCCCAATAGGTACATCCAGGCGGCCTCCCACTCGCCCAAATCCTCATCGTAGGGGATGGACCAACCTCCGATGTCTAAGCCAGTCAACACAGCGAAGTCTAGGGGCGTCATGGTCATGTCTCCAGTGGCAGAGAAATGAAAGGAGTTGGTGGTGTCCCACCATCTCTCTACCAATGCCGCCATCAATGTCCTCCTGGCAGGACAACGTGACAACCCGACGCAGAAGGGCCCGAACCCTGCCAAGTCTACCAGGTCTAGGACACCCTCCGGGAGCTCAGCGTACCAGTCCCGCGCGATGGTGGAACCATACCCCCGCACACTGCGGGAACCAACCTGCATTCAGAATGAATACATGTGTCAATACTGAAATGAATGGGCTGTATGCCAATGAGATGAAGGGGCTGTGTGCCAATGAAATGAACTGGGCTGCGTGCCAATGGAATGAAATGGGCTGTGTGCCGATGAAGTGAAATAAGCTACATGCAAATTAATCTGGGCTGCGTGTTCAGAAAATTTGAAATTTGGGCTGCGTGTTCAACTTTCAGTTAAATTGTGGGCTGCGTGTTCACTATCTATCTGGGCTGCGTGTTCAGAAAATTTGAAATTTGGGCTGCATGTTCAACTTTCAGTTAAATTGTGGGCTGCGTGTTCACTATCTACCTGGGCTGCGTGTTCAGAAAATTTGAAACTTGGGCTGCGTGTTCAACTTTCAGTTAAATTGTGGGCTGCGTGTTCACTATCTACCTGGGCTGCGTGTTCAGAAAATTTGAAATTTGGGCTGCGTGTTCAACTTTCACTTAAATTGTGGGCTGCGTGTTCACTATCTATCTGGGCTGCGTGTTCAGAAAATTTGAAATTTGGGCTGCGTGTTCAACTTTCAGTTAAATTGTGGGCTGCGTGTTCACTATCTACCTGGGCTGCGTGTTCAGAAAATTTGAAATTTGGGCTGCGTGTTCAACTTTCAGTTAAATTGTGGGCTGCGTGTTCACTATCTATCTGGGCTGCGTGTTCAGAAAATTTGAAATTTGGGCTGCGTGTTCAACTTTCAGTTAAATTGTGGGCTGCGTGTTCACTATCTACCTGGGCTGCGTGTTCAGAAAATTTGAAATTTGGGCTGCGTGTTCAACTTTCAGTTAAATTGTGGGCTGCGTGTTCACTATCTACCTGGGCTGCGTGTTCAGAAAATTTGAAATTTGGGCTGCGTGTTCAACTTTCAGTTAAATTGTGGGCTGCGTGTTCACTATCTATCTGGGCTGCGTGTTCAAAAAATTTGAAATTTGTGCTGCGTGTTCAACTTTCAGTTAAATTGTGGGCTGCGTGTTCACTATCTATCTGGGCTGCGTGTTCAGAAAATTTGAAATTTGGGCTGCGTGTTCAACTTTCAGTTAAATTGTGGGCTGCGTGTTCACTATCTATCTGGGCTGCGTGTTCAGAAAATTTGAAATTTGGGCTGCGTGTTCACTTTCGAATTCGGACTGTGTGTTCGACAAATCGGTGTTTGAGCCGAGTGTTCAGAAATTCGAGTGTTTAAAACTACATGTTCAGGATGCAAGCAAAGTACTATGCCATAAGCTAAACTGCATGTTCAAGCATGGCAAAGGTGCGAAATGTATGAAAAATACAGAAAATGAAGTAAATACCTCTCGGGCCTCATGAGAGAGGTGCTGCTCCGGCTCTCGGAGGAGCAGATCCCCGGGTGCTCGCTCGTCAAAGCTAGTAAAATGACGGAAAACAGCGCGCGGAAGAACGTGTGCTGACGGCCGGTACCTCCCGGGAATGAAAGGTCGGGTCCTCGGGGGTAGAGTCATGGGATCGAAATCGTCTCCGGCACCTGGAAAACCTTCGCCGTGGGGAGAATTACCCGCCATTTTTCAGAAAATCTGCAAAAGGGAGCAAAAATGAGCAAAATGAGCCAAAATTGGAAAAAGTCAACAAAAGTCAACTCCCGAGAAAATATTCCAAATGTTGAGACAAACTTACCTCAAGTAGCGAAAGTGAGAAAAGAAGCTCCGAAACCGAAATTTAATCGCTCCAAAGTGCTTGAAACTGAATGTTTTTGCGAAAACAATTTGCACGGGGCGTTGGAAAATGCGCGTGAAACTCAAATCTGGAGAGGAAAGTGTTGTAGAAGGCAAGAAATGAAGGGGCCTCGGCTGCCTTTTATAGGCCTCAAGTCTTGGTTGAAGAAGCATGCAAAAAGGAGGTGAAAAAGACCAAAATACCCCCGGATCTGGCACATGGCCGGCCGGCCCCTTTTTCTAGCCGGCTAGCTATCTGCTTTTTGGATAACTGGCCGGCCAGCCATTAGCTTTATGGAAAACCTGTTGGCCACCTCTCCTCTTCCCTATAACCAGCCGGCCATGCTCCCCACATGCTCACCTAGCTCCCTGCAAATTTTGAGGAAGATCGGAGTTCCCGGGACCTGAAAAAGTTCAAGAAAAGTACACTTCCGGTCGCGAAATTGCTCCGTCGGAACTTCGGCTTCAAGATCTGACATGTGTCTCATCATCACTCATCAAAATCGAAGTATATCCGTTTTGAATGAGTTGTAGCCTTTCAGAGAAGCGGATTGGAGGCCGTAATTGAGTTACCTTCGCCGAAACACGCGTTTCCGTACTCGTTGTTTCATGACAAACAGGCACCCTGATTCATGCTCGTGTCACATTAACTTGCATTCTCATGAGCATACCTGCATTAACATGCACATTTCTTGATATTGGCATACCTCTACGTTGAGCATACGTTGTTACGCATGTTCCACTCTTGCATTGCGATGCATTCACTCACCGACACTGCGTGTGTCGAACTTTCGGAATCATATTGGATATATAGCATGTTGTACTTGTTGCAATTTCTCTCTTTTGCAGGCACGATATTGTATGTACGGTTCATTTGAGGCTGGTGCGACCAGACGAATCGCGCAGGTATCGTATCTTCTCCGTGTGAGACGTGGCGGGGATTGAATAATCCTCCGCATTCTTAACTGCATGAAATGTAGTTGTTGCTTTGCATTCTTGCTTAAAACTGTTGCATCTATTTGCGAATACTTGCTTCATTACAGCTTGCTGCATTCGCATGATCATGAGTGATCACCGGCTTCGCGTAGCGTATAAGTCCAACTTTCAAAACCGGCTTCGCGCAGCGTATAAGTCCAATCTTCAAAATCTTCCTGCATTATCATTTGCATTTTGCCCCCTGCCTGCGGGCATGCCTGCGGGCACATCCCTGTTTATCCCGTATGTTGGTCTAAGTCTTCGGCCTTGTCAAAAATGGGCCGTCTCTGGGCTTTGACATTCACTTCCGTCACTTGTGACTTTCGAGTTCTGTCAAAGAGGGGCAACTGTAGACACCCCATTTTTGACCGACCTTAAGACTCAGACGTCGTCGATTGAGCGCTTGGTGATGTTGCATAATGTGCTTGTTCAGAAGTTACAGAGTTGCGGCCGTGAGCCCTGCCTCCGGACTTCCGAACCCTCTTCTGTGCCTTGTCTCGGTTTGCGAACCAGACTCGATTTTCTTTGTTTCCTTTCCTGAGGGAAGAGAGAGGTCCCGTAGACCAACTCTCAATGTCCGTAGGCTGCATTTGGTGGCCGTAGGCCATTTTTCCCATTTCGGAGTCTGGTTCCCGGTTTTCGGAGCCGTCAGGCCGTGTGCCTCGGTTCGGGACCGCTTAACCATCTCCTTTTGCTCCGGTTTTTGGTATACTTCCTATTTACTCCCTTTTGAGGGACACTGGGGTCTGAGAAACCCACTTCGTGGCCGAACGCCACTTTCGGTGCTTAACAGCCCATTTTCGGGACCCCGAACTGCGTGTTTTTGCCCCGGAACTTTCATTTTGCAACGATTTTCGTTCATTTTTGGAAGGTACCTCTGTTTTATCACCGGGGAGGTCACTGAAGGGTGGGAGGCCAGCAATTGTTGCAGCAACCAGTTATACATCCTCCGACGCCCTCCGGCGCCCGTTTTTCGCACTTCCGGGCTAATGTTGAACCCCTTGGACCCTTTTTCTTGAACTTTGAACCACATATTTGTGATGTACACACTTGGGAGGACCCTAAAAAGTGGTGGCCGGCCAGTAATTTCACTTGACCCTTTTGACCCCCTCTTTCCGAGCTAATGTTGAACCCCTTGGACCCACTTTCTTGGACTCTTAACCACATGGTCGTGTTGTACACACTTAGGAGAACACTAAAAGTTGGTGGCCGGCCAGAAAATATGATTGAACCTTTTGACCCCTAGCCGGCCGGCTAGGGGGTGTGGCCGGCCGGCCACCTGCAGCAAAAGTAACAGGCCGGCCTTATTCTGGGCACTGTACACTTTACAGCTGTGGAGCTGTTTCCCCCAGAAAAGATCTTTATCTGGGGGATATTTCGTGGGGGAAAGTTACTCTCCTTTTCCCCCACCTTTACACCCCCTTGTTGGCCTATATAGCAAGCATGCCTTGTAGTAAATTGGGGTTAGAAAACTTTACCTTCAAGCTATCATACAAGACTCCATCTCCATACCTCTCATTTCCTTGAAAAACCTTAAGTCCCTAAGCACTATTTCTTCTACACCACCAAGCTCTACCACCACCACCTGATTTCCAGCAACAAGGAAAGTTTCTCAAAGGCAAAAGGAGCTGCAAATTGATCCAAGAAGCAACAAAAGCCTTAGTCTTCAAGGGTGAGTAACCTTTCTCTTTTTTGACCCTTTTTCTTGATCCATTTTTAAGCCTTACATGCTTTTTGTTTCAAGCTCCGGCCCTAACTGAAAGGGGGCCTCTTTTGAGCTCATTTTCACTTTTCATTAAGGGCTCAACCCTGTTTGAGCCCTCCATGATACACTTGCTTCATTGATCCTTTTATATGTCATAATCTTGCATGCTATTTTTGGCCCATGAGTAATCTGTTTCTGAGCATGAGGTAATCTGTGAATGTGCTTATTTTGGGCCCTTCTTCAACATTGTTGAAGGGCCCATCACCATTTGGTGCCTCCATGTGTCACTTGTAGTTATATCCCTTATTTGGCCCCATTTTTGCATAAATTGGCAGCCCTCTTTGCTTCTGCTTTTGGACCTTGGTCCGAACTGAACATGGCCTTATTTTGGCCTATACTTCATGTTTCATTCACACTTTTTTTCTGTTTGGTGAATATTTTGCATACTTCATGTTATAGCCATTTTTGAAGCCTCATTTTGCATTGCATTTTTAGCATGTTTGTATACTGATTTTGAGGCTGCCATATACTGTAAATATTCATATTTTTGGTCCCTCTTCAGTGTTGTAGAAGGAAATTTTTCAGTTTGGGTTTTTCTTATATCACTTGCTTCATTACCCCTCTTTTGGCCCCTATTCTTGCATGCCATTTTTACCATACCTATGCTTTCTGTTTGGCCATGTTTATAACTGTGAAAGTGCCTTTTTTGGGACTGTCTAGCTTCTGTCTTTGCATTGCATGTCCATATTGTGCATGTTTAGCATAGCTATAGGCCATTTCGGTTGCCTAAATTCACATTTCGGGACAATTTCATGCATTTCGTGTCATTTCGCCTCGTTTCGGGACTGTTTTCCCCCATATTTTAGTGCTGAAATTCCATTAGAATGATTGCTATCCATTTCATGTCCTTTCATCACATTTTATCATCGCCTCGGTTTGCGTGCCCGTGTGCACGCATTTCGAGGCACTCCATTTTTATCAACCGGCATCCGATGTGAGTGTGGCTGAGGCTCACTCATGTTGGTATAAGCCCATTGTCATTTCCATGTCATTTCATCACATTTTATCATCGCCTCGGTTTGCGTGCCCGTGTGCACGCATTTCGAGGAACTTCATTTTTATCAACCGGCATCCTATGTGAGTGTGGCTGAGGCTCACTCATGTTGGTATAAGCCCATTTGTCATTTCCATGTCATTTCATCACATTTTATCATCGCCTCGGTTTGCGTGCCCGTGTGCAGTCATTTCGAGGCACTCCATTTTTATCAACCGGCATCCTATGTGAGTGTGGCTGAGGCTCACTCATGTTGGTATAAGCCCATTTGTCATTTTCATGTCATTTCATCACATTTTGTCACCGCCTCGGTTTGCGTGCCCGTGTGCACGCATTTCGAGGCACCTCATTTTCATCAACCGGCTTCTTATGTGAGTGTGGCTGAGGGTCACTCATGTTGGTATAAGCCCATATCATGTTATCATGTCATTTGCATTGCGTATGTCATTGCATCGGTTTGCGTGTCCGTGTGCACGCATTTCGAGGCACCTCATTTTCATCCGTCGGCATCCGATGTGAGTGTGGCTGAGGTTCACTCATGTTGGTATAAGCCCATATCATGTTATTATGTCACCGCCTCGGTTTGCGTGCCCATGTGCACGCATTTCGAGGCACTTCATTTTCATCAACCGGCTTCTTATTGGAGTGTGGCTGAGGCTCTCTCATGTTAGTATAAGTCCATGTTACATTTTCTATACCATTTTAGTCACTTGCATTGCATTCTGTCATTTTCTCGGTTTGCGTGCCCGTGTGCACGCACTTCGAGGCATCTCATTTCCATAGCATTATGTATGTTAGGATTGTATCTTAGTTGCATTTCATGCATATCATGCATATTGCATCGTGTCCGGAATAGGAGTTAGCCCGGGCACGGGAAACGAGGTACATTTCGTACTCCGAGTGACGGAATGTGTCTCAATTCCCCAGTCACCGACACTCCGGATTATTCATGATGGAGTTAGGTTTTAGCTGTAGTTTCATGTGCATTCATCCTATACTGAGTTGTGCATTTCGACTCCTCGGCCATCATGCCTCGGTATACGTGATTGGTGGCACGAGGATCGAGACGTGCATATATCTGTGCAAATACATTGCTATGCCCCTTTCCTGCTCTCTGTTGCAGCAAAACAAAGAACCAGCAACTTTTCGAGGCTTGGCACGCATTTCAAGAACAGGTGTAAACAGAGGCTAATCGGGGCATTCCGGTGGATTTTCGCGCAAGACAATCCGGACATGCATCATCCATCAGAAGCAAGGCAGTCCCTGGCTTGCATGCCAGTTTTATTTGCTTTCTTAGTTAATTCATTAATTAATTAGGATTTTGTAACATTTCGAACTGTACTATTCTTTTATTCGGGACTGTAATATTCGGACTGTATTATTTATTCGGACCCTCTGCGCGAGGGCATAATTGTAATAAGTGTGGGTGAGTGTGATGTATGTCTTCCAACCCCACGTCTTTCTCCCTTTTATTTATCCGCTTATGATGGTTAGATTAGGGCATATTTCAATTAGCATACAATACGATAGTATGTTCGCATTCATTCATCTGTTTTGCACGCACCGGGCTCGGCGCATCATACTAACTGCATAGTATTTTAATTTCAAAGTTGAATACGTGTTAGTTGTAGCATCTCATATGCCATGTTTAGAATAGCCGAGCCTGCTATAGTTGCATCTTTGCATGTGTTGCATTAGGCATTTCTGTATAATTAGGATCATGCATGATTTCTAATACAGTTTTTGTTTTGGCTCGGAGTACCCGGTGAGTTTTATGCTTTAGCATCCTTGCATGCGTGTGAGTGACTGCCATGAATAGCATGCTTACCATGAGGCTAATTGCTTATGTGATATAACTGCCTGAATGCCTGTGGGTGAAGGTTGGATTATCTGAATTGGAATAAATCATCAAATGTTTCAAAGCCTACCTGCGGGTAGCAAAACCTCTTTCAAAAACAAACATAAAATGTTTTGTTCCAATTCGGGCGATCCAGTCTATACTTGTATGCTGTGAGCATCACATAGTAACCTAGGCTAATAACCGGAATAAGAACTCACAATGTTTTCAAAAATTGATATCATGGTTAGTAGAGGCCGGTCTATGACCGGGCGAGCGGGGGTGCTCACGAAGTGACCTTCCCCAATCGTACCCAAGTTCCTGAGCCGAGGCAACTTTGGTGATGACGGACACGTGGCCTTTTGGCACCGAGTCAGGGTTTCCTAAATTTCCCAAAATAAAATATTTAGGTGGCGACTCTGTATCTGGCAAAGCAGTCCATGTTTGGCACTTCTTTCAAAAATCAGTTTTCTCAAAACGATTTGCCGGATTTGGACTCTTTGGTTCAGACTTAGAACCGTGACTAACAAAGTCGAGTCCGAGCTGTAGCGAGGTCCCCCGCGGGCTTGTTACACCCTCCTACTTCTTGACTTGGAGGTAACCTACAATAACTTCCTCCATGTGGACTGGAGCTAACAATTCTCCCGCTCCATGCCCATATGGATAATTGACTTCTCACTTGAAGTCTATCCCAGTCAGATTCTTGCAAACTTCTAGTTTGTCTCTGGTGACAACCTTGGTCATCATGTCAGAAGGATTCTTGTCCATGTGAATCTTCACTAACTCCGTCAGTTGCTTTTCCATCACTTCTCATATCTAATGATACCGGACATCAATGTGCTTTGTTCGTAAATGGTACATGGAATTCTTGCTCAGATTAGTTGCACTCTGACTATCACAATGTACCTTGTACTCTTCCTGCTGTAGACCTAATTTTTGAAGAAAGCGTTTTAAGCACGACATTTCGTTTCCAACATCTGAGGCAGCAATGTACTCTGCCTCTATTGTAGATAAAGCAACACACTTTTGTAGTTTGGACTGTTATGAAATAGCTCCCCTTACAAACGTAAACAAAAATCTTGATATAGATTTTCTACCATCAAGATCACCCACCATATCGGCATCAATAAATCCCTCCAAAATTGATGGTTGGCCAATGGTGTGATGACTGGCTTGACATCTTTCATGTTGAACCTTTCAATCACTCGTTCAACATATTTCTCCTGTGACAACCATATCTTCTTGGTTTTCTTGTCACGAACAATCTTCATGCCCAAAATCTGTTGTGCGATGCCTAAATTCTTCATGTCAAAATACTACGACAAGTTCTTTTTCAACTTGTTGATCATAGCAATATCTTGTCCGACGATTAGCATATCATCGACATATAATAGTAGGATAATGAAGTTTCCATCCGAAAACCTTCGGAAATATACACACTGGTCTGCTACCATTCTTGTGTACTCATGATCCACCATGAATGAATCAAACTTCTTATACTATTGTCTCGGCACCTGTTTTAGGCCATAAAGACTCTTTTTCAGTTTGCAGACTAGATTTTCTTTTCCATTAACTTCAAATCCTTCTGGTTACTCCATGTAGATCTCTTCCTCCAAATCACCATGGAGAAAGGCAGTCTTGACATCCATCTGTTCGACCTCTAGATTCAAGCGAGCTCCTAATCCCAGAGCTACTCGAATGGAAGTCGTCTTCACAACTAGGGACAAGATCTCATCAAAATCAATTTCCATCTTCTGCCCAAAACCTTTAACCACCAAGCGAGCTTTATGCTGTAATCGTTTACCAATGCCATTTTTCTTTAACTTATACACCCATTTGTTCTTCAATGCTCTCCTGCCTCTTGGAAGTGGAACGAGCTCATAAGTGTGGTTCTTCTACAAAGAACTCATCTCCTCCTTCATGGCTCGCATCCAACAGTCTTTCTTTGTATGACTCTTTGCTTCCAAAAAACTCTCGGGCTCCCCCTCATCAGTAATCAGAATATACTAAGAAGCGGGATATTTGGTTGATGGAACAGCAGCTCTTTCAGATCTTCGCAACTGAGACCCAGTTGCCTCTGGTTGAGGGGGTTGCTCCCCCTATTCAACACCCTCTTCATTTGGGTCTTTATCTCTTTCCTCCTGATCCTCAATTTCTGGCATAGGATCCTGCAACTCTGGCACTTCTTATTGCACATCATCACATCTAGCATTTTGTAATGGTTTGGGAGATGGTAACAAGTCTGGAGTGATGACATCTCTAGACTTTGCAAACTTCTCAAAATCTGCTATTGTCTGGTCTTTTTAGAACACAACATCTCTGGTCCTAAGCATCTTCCTGTTCACTGGGTCCCACAACTTATACCCAAATGCTGCATCTAAATAGCCCACAAATATACATGGAGTGGACTGTTATCAAGCTTCTGTCTATTTTCCTTGGAGATGTGTGCGAACGCCTTATACCCGAAGACTCTCAAATGAGAATATGATACCTTTCTTCTGGACCAGACTTGCTCAGGTATCGTAAAATTCAATGGGACTGAAGGCGATCTGTTGATGAGATAATAAGCTGTACTTTAGCCCAGAATGACTTTGGCAACGTTGCCATTCTGAGTATGCATCTAACTCTTTCAACAATAGTGTGGTTCATCCTTTCTGCCACACCATTGTGTTGTGGGGTACCGGGAACTGTTGTCTCATACCGGATACCTCTGCTGGCACAATATGCTCCAAAAGCATTGGAAGTGTACTCTCCACCATTGTCTGTGCAAAGACACTTATAACTTCTTCCTGGTCTCTCTTTCCACCATTGCATGGAACTCCTGAAAGTGCTGGAATACCTTATCCTTCATTCTTAGGAAATACACCACAACTTCCTTGATGCATCATCAATAAAAGTCAGAAAATACTTGTGGTCGCCAAGTGACTCCATTTCGATTGGGCCACAAACATCCGAGTATACCATACTGAGCACTTTTATTTTCCTCTTGCTCGTTGAACTGAATGATACTCGATGTTGTTTGCCATAAAGACGATGATCACACCGCTTCAGGGCACTCCCTTTAGATAAAGGTATCCTGGATTACTTTGCGAACAGATACAATCCCTTTTTCACTCATGTGAGCCAGTCTTCTGTGTCATAAGTCTGGTGACTCCTTGTCTTCTGTTGTATTAAGACTTTCTAGATAGATCTTTGTTTGAGTCTTGTACAGTGTTGAAGACATTTCTTCTCTGGCGATTGTCAAAGCTCCTCCTGTCAACTTCCATCGACCATTTCCGAATGTACTTGTATAGCCTTGTCGGTCCAGGGTGCTTCCGGAGATAAGAGTGAGACGCAAATCTTGAACATGCCTTACATCTTTGAGAACCAGCTTATGTCCGACATTAGTCTGAATACTAATGTCTTCAATACCCATAATCTTTGAATAACTAGAATTTTCCATTCGAATAGTGCCAAAATCTCCAACATTGTACGAGCTGAAGAGTTTTCTATGGGAAGTGGCGTGATAGGATGCAGTTGTGTCTATCACCCATTATGTGTAGCTGTGGTCAGCCACGTGAAGGTAGTCCTCCTCTTCACTAACTGCAAGAAGTATTTCATCAGTTGTTGTGGATGTCATGTTCTCATCTCCCATTGACTTATTACTTTGGCCTTTATCTTTCCGGCTTGGGTAGTTTCTCTTTATGTGACCCTCCTGGCCACAGTGAAAGCAAGTGAAGCTAGAGTTACCTTAACTTTTACTATCTCTGGATTTACTTTTGTTGTTCCATCTGCCTCTCCTCTTGCTTCTTTCTCTACCTCTTCCTCTACCTTTGTCTCTGCTTTTATCTTCTGTGACAAGAGCATGAGACTGATTACCTCCCATGTCTTTCCTCCTTGTCTCTTCATTGTATATGGTGTCTGTGACCATGCTCATGGTCAACTTCCCTTATGGTGCAGCGTCGTTAAGAGAAACCACCAACGTCTCCCAACTGCCCGATAAAGAACTGAGCAGTAGTACGGCTTGCATTTCATCGTCTAAGGGCATCTTGACGGTTGCAAGCTGATTCACCAGATTCTTAAATTCACTGGTGTGCTCGGTGACAGAAACACCATTCTTTAACTTCAGATTTACAAGCCTTCTCATCACTAAGGCTTTGTTCTGGGGCGGTCTTTGACTGGTACATTCCTTCTAACATTGTCCAGAGGACATATGCATCTGTCTCCTGGGCGACATTGTGGAACACACTGTGGTCTATCCATTGTCTGATCTGATGGACAGTGTTCCTGATTATCTTTATCCAGTCTTCATCCTTCTCTGCTTCCAGTTTAACACTTTTCAGAGCAATAGGGTCAAACAGGTCTTTATAGTATAGGACGTCTTCCATCCGCGGCTTCCAAATTCCATAATTGGAAGCATTCAACTTTATCATCAATCCTGAAGTTGATGTGGATTCCTCCATCGTCTTTACAGAAATTCTGATTAAAAAATATGATTGTACAGATGTGTTTGAAATGCTCCAAATAGTTGGAAACCACTATTGGATCACCAAAAACGGACTTCAAATGACTCAGATCTAGCCAAAATATGTTTGATGGTTCAAATCTGTAGATGTACTGTAGCCACATAGCACCGGATAATCCCTCTATCTCTGGATCGGGTCGGGTCAACCCAACTGATTAGCTAGTCAACTAGCGTGCTGATGTCACAGTGATGTAGTAGACATATGACAGACACATGGCAGTGATGTGACAGTGGCTTGGCAGACACGTGTAAATGATCTGTAGACACGTGGAGATGACGTGGCAGACATGTGGTGATAATGTGTCAGGCACGTGTCGATGGTGTCACGATCACGCGCAAGGCACTCTCCTTCTTTCTTCTGTCGTGCGTCAAATGCGTGTCTGTGACTATTGTGGCAAGTCGGTATAGTCTTTGGCACATGAAGCGCGTGTCTGAGACTGGAATTCACGCACTTTATTTAGCTGGCACGTGATAGCGCGTTAAGCCTCTTCTGGGCCTCTTCTTTACAGTTATGGACTCCTCTCATCGAGAGCTTCCTCATGGTATGCTCAAAAGTGAATTTTGAGCAACTTGATTTCTAGAAATTTTTGAAAAACACACGTTGTTTTTTCAAAAATCAACCAACGAGGCTCTGATACCACTTGTTAGGATTAAGGCACACCAAAAATCAATCACATACACAAAAAAAATGAGACAAGAGATTTACATGGTTTGACAATTGCCTGCGTCTACAGGGAGAGATTTCACTATAGAATTTCCTGGAGGGAGTTTATAATACTCACACCTCACTCTCTCTATATCACTCTCACTCACTCAGATTACACAAACACACTCTGTGTTGCCCTGTTTTTCTTCTCTTTCTCTCAACATCTATAGATATACGGGGAGAGGGAAACAAAGTCAAGGAAGAAGACATATTGAGCCAGCTACCACGTTCCATCTTCCACCTGCCATCTTTCCTCCTACTTCTTGACTTGGAGGTAACCTACAATAACTTCCTCCATGTGGACTGGAGCTAACACACAAGATATACATGATACGTTCTAGTCCTCTCCCTTCATTAAACAAACTCCTGACAATAAATTTGAATATGTAGTAAAAAATAATAGATACAACAAAATTCAAAATCCAATCATAATGTTAAGATTTGAGTCCCTTTATTAAAAATTTTCTGAAAAAAAGAAAAAAAAAAAAAAAGAAAAGCTAATCAAAAGGTACCTATATATTAATTCAATAAGAGAAATTATTTGAATTTTTATTTTAATCATTAGTCACTTTCACAAATCACTTCTCAAATGCCAAAATCTAAAAGTCCATATTAAAAAATTTTGAATTTTGTTTTCTTAAATGATTAAATTCAAGATGCTTTTTGTAGTTATAAAATCTCCATGCATCTTCCAATAATTTTTTGGAGGGAATTGTATATTTTGTTTTACTTTGACTCCATCAATATTTTGGTCTGCAGTTATACATGATCGAGTTCAAGTTGTTGAGATTGGAGTATCCTGGATTACCCTTTTACAGTCAATGGCAAACTTATTGTTTCTTCCATTAAGTTAAAAAGCAAAAAATAAAAAATAAAAAATAAATTGTTAGATTATTTCTAATTCCGATCATTTGTGTTTACATTGTCATATACTACTACATTAGTGTGTTTATTACAAAACTATTCAGCTACCTATAGCTGTATAAGAAATGATGTGTGTGTGTGTGTGTGTGAATATGTGTGGTAGTAATAAACCTAAATGTAATGCCATATTACTCTCCTTGGTTCTTGGACTTGCTGATGAGATAGAATTTGTATGATTTTGGATGCTAGATATGCTAATTATGTGGGATATACACTTGCAGGGTATTTTATTTTATTTTATTTTATTTTCTGTTGGGATTACATTTTTTTTTATCAACAAAAAAACACGAGCTATTTTGTTGGGATTTCATAATCATAATTCTTTTGAAAGTGGAAGAACAGGTTTTATAATTAGGCAAGGTAAACTAGCTAGGCCAGGGAGAAATGTCATCAGTCCATGTTAGCTAAGACTCAACATGGATATTGGTGACAAATTTAGCCATAAAAAAGATACTTGCATAGAAACAGATCTTAGAATGTGTTAGTGACTATGATATATATATATATATATATATATTCACTATATATGGGGAATGTTGGAGGCATATTGTGTATTTGGAACCCTGAAGTTTTCATGATGTCAGAGTGCATGCTGCAGTAGGAATTTCATAGTGCTCTTAGGTATGACTTTTGATCCTTTTGAGCGTGATTTCAAACATTTATGCACCCAATGATGTTGATAGTAGAGGTAAGTTATGGGATCCACTTTTAAGGATTAAAAATAATTTCCAAAAACCTTTGTGCACTGGAGGGGATTTTAATGAAATCAACTATTTATCTGAGAGAAGAGGAGTATCTAGAAGGGATAAAAGGATAAGAGAGTTTGGTAACTTCATTGAAAAAATGGAATTGGATGGTTTACCAGTGGTAGGAAGAAGCTTTACATGGTACAATTCACTTGACGATGAGAGGTGGAATAGGATTCACAGATCCTAGGTGGCTGGAGAAGTTTAAGTTTCAATTGTGGGATTTTCCTAGGGATGTATCAGATCATTGCCCTATATGACTTGGGAAGGATGATAGGAATTGGGGTCATAGACCATTTAGATTCCTGAATGCTTGGACCCTACATCCTAATTTCCTTAAACCATTACAGAAATCTTGGGAAGACTCAAAGTTTGATGGTTGGGCTAGGTATAGGTTTGTGACGAAATTGAACTCTTTGAAGAGTGATCTAAAAAAATGAAATCAGGAAGTGTTTGAAAATGTGGATCACCAGCTTAAGATGGCAGAGGATGAATTACATGATTTTGATTTGAGGGTTGAATCAAGAGAATTACTACCACATGAGGTGTCGAGGAGAAGGGATGTTAGAAGTTTGGTTTGGAATTTTAGGAAGAAACAAGAGTGGGTATGGTTGCAGAAGTCAAGATTGGAACGAACATTAAATGAGGATAAAAACACAGGGTTTTTCCATCTAATGGCTAACAAAAGATTCACCAAAAATCTGGTGGATTCACTAGAGGTTGATGGGATTAGAGTTGAGGCACTTGATTAAGTGAGACAAAAAGTGTTAAGGCACTTTTCTATGTTGTTCAAAGAAGATTGGCTATCAAGGCCAAAGTTAGTAGGTTCTATGCCAACAGTGAGCAAATCAAAGGTTGTGGAGATACTTGAAGCTAAGTTCTCTAATATGGAAGTTTGGGAAGCAATTAAGGATTGCGATGGAAACAAAGTACTTGGGCTAGATGGGTTTAATTTGCCATGCATTCAGAAGTGCTGGAAGTTCATGAAGGGTGAGGTGATTCAACTTGTAAAGGAATTTCATTCTAATGGGAAGATTGTTGGAGGCTTGAATTGTTCATTTATAACTTTGATTCCTAAAAAGGATAGTCCCAATGGTTTGAGTTATATATTATAGGCCGATTAGTTTGGTTAGTTCTGCTTATAAAATATTGGCTAAATTGCTGTCAAGAAGAATTAGAAAGGTATTACCAGATGTAATTGGTGAAGTATAATAAGCATTTCTAGGAGGTAGAAATATTTTTTATTGGATGACGATTGCAAAGGAGGTGGTTTACTGGTGAAAGAAGGAAAAAAAGAAGGGAGTTGTTTTGAAAATTGACTTTGAGAAGGCCTATGATTCTGTGAACTAGAACTATATGTTTTATATGATGCCCAACATTGGGTTAGGTGATAAATGGCAGAAATGGATGGTTTCTTGTGTAACCAAAGCAAGAGTTTCAGTATTAGTGAATGGGTCTCCAATAGATGAGTTTTCTCCTCAAAAAGAGATCAGGTAAGGTGATCTCCTTTCGCTTTTTCTTCTGAGCATAACAGCCAAAGGGCTCAACATTCTATTAGAAAGGGCAAAGAAGATAGGGCAATTAAAAGGTGCTTCTATTGGGCCATCTGAGTTGAAGCTTTCTCCGCATCTACAGTGCATCCAATCCTGGTTACTCAGCCAAATCCTAATCCCCTTCCACCAGTGGAAAATCCCCAAGTCCCAGATCCCCAGGAGATATTTCCACAAGGTCCAGCTTATAGACCCTCGGCACAGCCTCAAGGGAAACTTCTTCACTTTGACATTAACGATGATCCAGCTGTGATCAAAATTGACAGGCTAGAGAAAGCGCTAAAAATATCCCAAGGCTTCAATTCCATTCCGGATATTGAAGACGGGTACACTGAGGCTTCAGTCAGATTACCGGAGAAGTTTAAAATGCCCCACATCGACAGATTTGATGGAAGTGGCGATCCAATTGTACATGTTCGCCTATTTTCGGGTGTTCTGAGGCCTATGGGTCTTTCTCGTGTTTAGAAATTATCATTATTCGGGAGGACTCTGTCTGATATAGCAGCCATTTGCTATGCTAAACTAGAAGAATCTACTAAGTGGAATTGGAAAGAGCTATCTAAAGGGTTCATGAACCAATATTCTTATAACACTCAGATCGAAGTAACCATCAGTGAGTTGGAGGCCACTACCCAAAACCTCAAAGAATCTTTCATCGATTTTGTTGCTAGGTGGAGAGCCAAAGCAGCCCGGATGACAAATAGGCCTTCTGAAAGAGAGCAAGTTCAGCTGGTAGTCTTGAATCTCGAGCCCGATCTGCTGCAAAGAATGATACTAGCACCATTGTCTACATTTGCTTCACTACATGAGTTGGGGGTCCAAATTGAAAGTACATTAAAAAAAGGGATCCTTCATAGAACTAGTGAACCTGCAAGAAGGCCATTCACCAGGAGTACCAATGTTCGTAATAACACTATTTCACGGCCTGCAGATGTCAGTACCGTCGTTACATCGGCCAAGATGGCTAATCCATTTACTGCTGCCACAACCTCACAACCTTTACAAAATATTGGTCCACCCCAAAGTCGAAGAATTTTTACCCCCCTTCATATGACCCTGACACATGCCGTTAAGCTGTTAATGAAAAAGGGACATCTTAAACCTCTCGATCCACATCCACTTCCAAATCCATTGCCATCCAAACACGACCCTACCCAGTACTGTATCTTCCATCAACAACACGGCCATCCCACAGACATGTGCTACCGCCTACGTCATGAGATTCAGGATCTCGTTGACAACAAAATCATCGCCCTACTTTCCAAACCAAATGTAACAACCAACCCACTTCCTGCACATAATCAAGTCCCTCCACCCATAAATATTAACCATATCCATACACTGTCGCCCACCTTCAACCCTAGCACATACATTATCTCGTCCCATTTACCAAAACCGGAGGTGTTTATTCCATAAAGCATAGACATGTGCATGATGGAGTTGACACTACAAACCCAATCCAAGCCTGTGGCAGTAATAACAGAGAAAGAGGAGAAAGCACTAGAGGCAGGGTCGTCTGTTACCCATGTCATAGAAAAAGGGGCTTCACTTGCCGAGGAATATGACCCCAGCTGATACATTGTAGCCATTGACCAGCTAAAGCCAATAGTTGTACTACCGGATTTCCTCAGCATCAATGCTATCGGGGAGAATGAGCTAGGGCAACGTAAGGATGGTTGGCCTGGATAGGGTTTGAATGACTTAGCAAACCTAGAAAAGGATCTGACAGAATTGGAAGAGGATCTGGAGGATCTCTACTCCTTCGAAGAAGAATATACAAATTGCGTGCAAATGGGATGGTGGGATCCAAGCCAGTCAGAAACAAACAATGGGTGGTTTAGCAATGTGGAGGCAGATAAGGTAGAATAAACAAGAGAGACCAGGAAAGAAAAGGCTGAGGCAACACCTTGACTATAAAAGAACAAGTGTTGAAGCAATTCCAGCAAGAAAGGATAGGAGAGATCCAAGGGTAGATGGCCTTGAAACAAGAAAAAGAAAAAGGAAGAAAAGGAAATGAGTCAGCCATAATAACCAAAAAGATTGAATGGAAGACTAAACAATACTGGGATGCGGAAGCGAAAACCATCGTGGAAAAGAAATGGTGTGTTGAAAGGTGTGATGTGAAGATGCTCCAGGTGAAGCTTGACAATAGCTTGGCTATGACTGCAGGGGAGTGGTGGGAAGATAATGATTTGAGTTATGCATACATAGACGAAGGGTGGGACTCTACTCCCGACGATACATGGTATACGGACAAGATTAATCACACGACCCGGAGTGGTCGGTACTTCAAACTTGCAACTTTAGACCAGCCAGAATCCTCCAACAAAGAGGTTGAGACATCAAAAGAGAAGGATGGTGATGAAAACATGGTCTTGAAACAGCTCAAGAAAATTCAGGCTGACATATCAATCTGGGGGCTGATAATGGCATCTCGAGAACATAGGCAGGCACTGTTAGTGGCAATGAACCAAACTAAACTTCCTATCGATACCACTGCAAACCAATTGGTATCATTGGTTACATCTGTGGATGTTACGCCAGTGATATCTTTTACAGATAAAGAGTTACCACCTGAGGGCGCTAACTATAACTGTCCTTTATATGTAACCTTGGAAAGTCGAAAGAAATGGATCCCGGTGCTGTTAGTAGATACCAGGTCAGCAATTAATGTGTGCCTAGTGAGGACTGCCTATGCCATCGGTTTGAGGCCGATTGACTTTACACCCACAACCCAAGCCATTCGAGCTTATGATAATACAAGCCGGGATGTCATGGGAACATTCAAAAGCAATATCCTCATCAGCCCATCTGAACATGAGGTGGAATTCCATGTCATGGATGTACCAGCAACCTTCAATCTACTGCTCGGAAGGCCTTGGCTACATCAGATAAAAGTTGTATCATCAACAATCCATCAGTTGGTGAAATAGCCCTTTAAAGGCGGAATTGCTACTGTGTATAGTAATTCTGTGATCCATCCTCCCCAAGGAAATGCTACGCCAGTGTTGGAAATCATACATGGGGAAGACGATGTATTCCTCTCTGGCTTCTCACTAATAGAGGCACAGGTGGTCCAATCCATCACGACGAAAGACGACAGAACTTATGTGAGTGCTTAGTCCATCTACATAATGAACAAACAGGGGCATATGCCTGGATCAGGACTAGGCCGAATTGGCAGATAAGGGAGCATTGTTGCTAAGGAAGTGAGCCATAACCCCCACTTTTTTGGGCTAGAATACAAACCTACAGCCGCAGATTTGGTAGAGAAAAGAGCAGGAGGTGAGAGAAAGGTTGAAAGCAAAGAGGAATGGAAAGTCGTACGAGTTAGACCACAAACCAATAGGAGGAACCCTAAACAGACGCTTTGTCCGCCAAGGGGAAGATTTCCCCTTCTATAGACTTCCAGAGCCTTGGTTTAACTAGGAGACAGGCAAGATATCCAAGGTTTGAGATCTTCTTCGGGCACCAGTTACTAGAAGAGAAGGATAAGAAGACAGACCTAAGCATTAATACAAATCAAAAGAGGACTGCAAAGTTGGGCATTGAAGAGGAAAAGCTGTTGGGAAAAGCACTGGCTGACCTACTAATAGGTTTTATTGCTGAAACTAAGACCACCAACTTGGGGGATAGTTTTACTATCTCAATGATCGGGGATAACCCAACAATGGATTTCTCTAATCTTATTATAGATGCGTCTGAGGCTCCACGTCTGGTCTGGAAATTTGAGCACCGCATCATCAACAGTTTTGAATCGAATAATGAGTCCGAATCTGATTCCACCGAGTCTGTGGAGTTGGAGTCAGATTCGAGTTCCTCCGAGTCTAGTACTTCTGGGGGTGGTAACCCGGACACCAAAGTCTTGTCTAGGTCATCTTTTAGCTTTTCTTTTGAGTGCACTATAACCAAAGACCCAGACTTTTTGAATGGGAATCCTATGAATATTGTTTACTTCTCTGTGCCTTTGGTTTGTTGTATTGCTCTTAATTTTCAAAATTTTGACGTAAACGAAGAGGAAGAAATTCCTTGGGTTTTGAAAAATTTTGTTGATCATGAGGAGGAGAGGCGTGTTAAGCCCTGTACATATAAAATCGTATCAATTAATGTGGGTACTGAGGAAAATCCTCGCTTGGTCCAGATCGGGTCCATTCTGTCTTCGGGGGAACGTGAGTGTTTTATCGCTTTACTAAAAAACTTTAAAGATGTCTTCACGTAGTCCTACGAAGACATGCTTGGAATCAATCCTCAAATTGTACAGTACCAGATTGGGCTTTAAAGATCAAAGAAGAAGTTACCAAATAGATTGAGACAGGGTTCTTACTTGTATTCGAGTATCTGACATGGTTGGCTAATATTGTTCCGGTTCCAAAAAAAGATGGCAGAATCAGAGTCTGTGTCGACTTCAGGGATCTGAATAAGGCCAATTCGAAAGATAATTTTCCGCTGCCACATATTGTTGAGTTGGTAAACTTCACTGCAGGCCATACGTTACTCTCATTCATGGACGGATTTTCCAAGTATAACCAAATTCTGATGGCACTTGAAGATAGGGAGAAGACAGCTTTCACTACTCTATGGGGCACCTATTGCTACCAAGTTATACCGTTTAGGCTGAAGAATGCTGGGGCAACTTATCAAAGGGTTGCAACTACTATTCTGCATGACATGATCCACAAAGAGGTTGAGGTATATGTGGATGATATGATTGTCAAGTCTAAAGAGCGAGAAGGCCACTACACCGCACTAGAGAAATTCTTTGAATGAATCAGAGAATATAGATTGAGGTTGAATCCGTAAAAATGCACCTTCGGTGTAACGATAGGGAAAATGTTGGGATTTTTGATCACACAAAGAGGAATTGAGGTAGATCCTTCCAAAATCAAGGCCATCTTGTGCGTGGCTTTCTAGGCAAGGTGCAATTCATAAGATGATTTATCTCAAACTTAACCTTGACTTATGAACCACTGTTTAGTCTGTTGAAGAAAGGAAAGAAGTTCCAATGGGATGATCGATGTCAGTTTGCCTTCGAACAGGTTAAGCAGTACCTTCAGAATCCACCTACATTGTCACCACCAGAATCGGGGAAACCACTGATCTTGTATTTATCAGTAACAGATTCAACCATGGAGTGCATGCTAGCGCAACAATCAGATGCTAAAGCGAAGAATACCATCTACTACCTAAGCAAGAAGATGCTAGAATATGAGACCCGCTATACTCCCCCCGAGAATGCTTGTTTAGCTTTGGTTTGGGCAACAAGGAAGTTGAGACACTACCTGTTAGCTCATTCTGTAATTTTGGTTTTGACATTAGATCCCATCAAATATCTCTTTGAGAAACCAGCACTTACGGGTAAGCTAGCTCGTTGGTTGCTTCTTCTCTCTAAGTTTGACCTCAAGTATGTCACTAGTAAATCAGTCAAAGGGAGAGCTATAGTGGAATTTCTAGCAGACCACCTGGTAGAAGGTGATGAAGTAGTAGAGTAATATTTCCCAAATGTAGACATCCTGCAGATAGAAGAGGAAACATGGACAATGTACTTTGACGGAGCATCAAACCAATATGGTTATGGGATAGGTGTATTGCTCATAGCACCTGACGATTCCCATATACCTCTATCCTTCAAACTCCGATTCAAAGTATCCAACAACGAAGCAGAATACGAGGCATGTATTGCTGGCTTGGAAGCTGCCCTAGAACTAGGGGCAATGAGATTAGACGTTATCGGAGATTCAAATTTGGTTGTTTCTCAAGCCAATGGAGATCGGAAAGTTAAAGAAGAGAAGATGAAGATTTACCATCAGTCCCTGGATGTGCTAATTCTAAGGTTTAAATAAATTGACGCTCACACATATACTAAGAAAGAACAACTGGTTTGCTGATGCGCTGGCAACTCTATCCTCCATAGTGGACATCTCGCTTGGAGTGAAGATGCGTTTGATCATTATTGAACAAAGGTATACGCCAACTTATGAGGCCATCGCCGCAATAGATGAGGCTCAAGATACAAACCCTTGGTAATACGACATTTGGAACTTTCTAGAAAAAGGAAATGTATCCACCAGGGGAAAATGCCAAATATAAACGAGGAATACGGTGTATGGCCGTCCAATTCATCATTTGCAAGGGCAAATTGTACAAGAGAGGCCATTTGGGAATGCACAAGTTGTGTGTTGAAGAAAAAGAATCAAAGCGCCTGATGGAGGCCATTCATGGAGGAGAGTGTGGAGCACACATGAACGGAGGGATGTTAGCCCGAAAGATTCTCTGGAAAGATTATTACTGGTCTACTATGGAGGAAGATTGTATTGGTTTTGTACGGCGATACCACAAAAGTCAAATCCATGCCAATCACATGAACATTCCACCGTCAAAGCTCTATAATATGACTTCGCCATGGCTTTTCTTAGTTTGGGGAATCGACGTCATCGGTGCAGTTACACCAAAAGGGTCAAACGGGCACGAATACATTCTGGTAGCGATTGATTACTTCACAAAATGGGTAGAGGCCCAGTCTTATTCCGTGCTAAAGGCATCACATGTGGCTAAATTTATCAAGAACGACATCATCTGTAACTATGGGGTGCCCAACGAGATTATCTCAGACAATGGCTCGAACTTCAAGAAAGAGGTGATAAACCTGCTTGAAAAGTATAACACGACTTTTCATAAGTCATCAACATACAGCCTACAAACCAATGGAGCTGTTGAGGCTGCCAACAAGAACATCAAGAAAATTTTGCAGAAGATGGTGGACACTTATACGGACTGGCCGGAGAAACTCCCGTTTGCACTTTGGGGCTATAGAACGTCGATTCGAACATCTACGGGGGCAACTCCTTATTCACTTGTCTATGGTATGGAAGTTGTTCTGCCAATTGAAATCGAAGTACCATCACTGCGGGTTATGGTTGAGTGTTAGATAACAGAGGCCAATTGGCAATAGACTAGATTTGAGGAATTGATGTTATTTGATGAGAGGAGGTTGAAGGCATTATATCATATTCAAGGCTACCAACACATAATTGCTAAGGCATTTAACAAGAAGGTTAAGTCTAGAAATCTGAAGGAATGAGATCTGGTGCTCAAAGACAACCGAGCTTCCATCCATAACCCTAGGGGCAAGTTCAGACCCAATGGGACTGGTCCTTACATCATCAAGTCTATCTGGTCAAGAGGAGCAGTCATTCTCATGGGCCTAGATGGACTGGAATTTTCACAACTGATCAACATGGACAAGTTAAAGAATATTACCCCTGAGAGGCTCGCTAGACCGAAAACCCGAAATGGCAACCTAGGCAAAAATTAGAGCATGAAAAATTAGAAACAAAGAAAAATTTAGCTTGCAAGGTCGAAAGCCCGAAAGGGCGACTTTGGCGAGAGTTAGAGCGCAAAAGGAGAATGTCAATACCAAAGTAAACCTTAGCTGAACTACGTATGACCTGATTCCCATCTTCGAGACACGTAGTGTGACGACCCCACCACATACAACGATTAGCACTTAATTAATCAAGGAAATTTGAATTTTTAATTAGTAATTATTCTAATTTAATCTAGGATTTATAAAAATTATGGATATTGATTCATATATGATTCTATTGAGAATTTATTTTCGAGTTAGAATTAAAAGCTTAAGTGGCTCAAGAAGGGAAAATTGATGAGTGGATTTAGTTTAATTTCAAGTATCGGACTATGTAGGAGTTTAATTAAATATTTGATTCAGTTTAGTAAAATGGAGATCTGATTAATTAGGTCCGAATTGGAGTTAATTAAGTTAATTAAATTATGAGGATTGAGAATTGTGATTATTATGAATTAAATTCATTTATGGGAGGTCCAATTTGAATATGTAATTTATTGACGAAGATTTGGTGTCTGATTAGAAATTGAAGGCCTAAATGATTTGGGAAATCAAAATTGAGGATGAAAATAAGTTTAATTTAATATTTGGAGCCTTTTAGGGGTTCGATTAAAAATTTGATTCAGATTGATAAATTTAATTATAATTAATTGGGCTCTAATGGAAGTCGAATTAGCCTGATTAAATTAAGTGGGATTTGTAATTAATTATGATTAATTAAATTATGTGCTAATTGAGATTTATTAAGATTAAATGTTAATTATAATTTGTTAAGACTAAGTGGGATTTAATTAAATTAATACATAAATTAGTAACTTAATTCTAGAAAGGCCTAAAGTATGTGCACGTGTGGACATGTGGAGCCATAAAGTGGGCATATGTGTATATTGTGTTAATTTCAAGTTGGAGAAATGAACTCATATTCTTCTATTGTTGAAGAAGTTCCTGAGAGGGAGAGAAACTGGGAGAGAGAGAGAGAGAGAGAGAGAGAGAACTCAATTTTCTTGGTTATTGAAGAAGAAAAGAGTTACCGGAAATGGAAGAGGGCTAAAGGAAAAGCTATGGATTAAAGAAAGAAATGAAGAAAAGAAAAGGGGAAGTAGAGGAGAATCAATTAAAATGCTGACATTAAAGTTTAAGGTATGGATTCAAGCTTATTTTTTATAGAATCTTTATATTACACTTGAAATTAAAGATGAAATTGGACTTAAGATCATGTAATTAATAGGAATTAGCACGAAGATGAAGAAAATTGGAATTATGTTTAAAGATTATGAAGATAAATTTGGAAATTAATTAGTTAGAGTTTGATCTTTGTTATTCTTCATAAATTGAAACTCATCCTTACATGCATGTTGGAATTTCAAGGTTTTAGATTTAATTCATATGTAAAAGACTTGCAAGTTCAAATTTGGGTTAGATATGAAGGAAATTAATAGAAATCTAAATTAGAGTAATTCAAGAATTAAATTATGATTCCCTTGGGAAAGATATAAAATCAGTAGTTTTGATCCTAATTTCATGCATGCAAATATTTCTTTAAAAGAGTTTATATTTTCAATTTCATGATTAAAGAGGAATTAGTAAAATGATGAAGAAATTGAATTGGAGTTAATTGAGGTTTTGATTTTTTTTTGAAACCTAAATATTGGTTTGATTTTAATCTCTAATCCATGCACGTAATGTAATTTAAGAGTTTTATTTAATTTAAACATGCTATTGAATATATTAAATTAGTTAGTTTTATTTGAATTACATATATGCAATGTTAGCTAGGAAAATTGACAAGAAAATGAGGAATTAGAGCTATGTTCAAATTTGTGGAAATTAATTTAGAAATTAATCACATTGAGTTTCAATTGTACATGCATTATGAATTTTTCAAGAGTTTTGAAAGTTTAAATCATGTTTTAAAATTTGTGGGTTTGATATAAAGAAAGTGAGTTAAATCTAAAATTGCACAATTGGAGCATGACTTTGAATAAATGATTTCTAATTGAGAGTGTTTACCAAATTATGTGGTGGTTCTCCATATTTGTGTACCAAAAATGCATGTTTTGAGGCTTTGAATATCAAATCTAAACTTCAATTACAATTTTAGAAATTCCAGAATTCACACTGTCCGCTCGAGCGAGGAAAATCTTGCTCAAGCGTGAAAATCGAGCTCCCAGAAGTTTCAAAATTTTACAGTCCGCTCGAGCGACCAAAGTGGCGCTCGAGCGTGGACCCTATTTTCAGCAATTTTTGACTAACTTTTTTAAATGCATAATTACATCCTCATGACATTCTAAGTATTCTTAGGCACCAATTGGACTCTCATAGTCATGGAATAAACTAGAAACACATAAAGAGAGTTGAATTAAAATGAAATGAATATTAAATGGTGTTTCTATTGTGTTTTTGTTATGTGATTTATATAGGTGGGCATCCGAGGCATTATATCGACTTAACCCACTGTGAGTAACATTTCTGTAAAGATATGTTGATATGAATTATATTTTAACTATTACTGTTAAATGATAAGTTCTTAAATGCTATTTTGATTATGTGAACGAATGTCCTATTTGTAAATATATTATGGCATCCACAGATAGTCTCAAGTCATGAGGGATGACATGTAAATGCGGGTCCATGGCACATGATTATTTTCAAGATCTCGTTAGCCACTTCATTGTGGTGATATGTGTTTAATCGGTATCTGGAACCGATTAGTCTAGTCGGAAGACGTTGATATGTTCTGTGAGATGTACCATTACATTATGTTCTGATATGAGACTGATATGATTGATTGTGATTTGATTTGTTTTACGGATATTGTATTTGGAATTTGTTCACTAACCCCTTTACATTAATGTTATTCACTGGGCTTTAGCTCACAGTTTATTGTATATATGTAGGTGGTCAGGCACCAGAGCAAAGTTAGCGGCGTTACCCTAATTTCATTTTGTCAAGCCAACCTAATGTGCCTCACCACGTGGTTCCAAACCGCTATTGTCAAGGCTTTGTTTTGGGTGGTCTAAATCCACCTCAAGTGAATTTCATAAGTTGTTTTGGCTTTGGGATTTAATTTCCTAACATGTTTTTTATTTCGTACTTAGACGTGTTTTGGACTTCAGTTTTTACATATATATTGAATATGAACTTGAACTTATGTCTATATTGGTATATATATAAGTTGTTTGTGCATTTAAGTCCTCACAGCTCTTTGGACATTATGTTTTAATAGTTACAGGCTTCCGCTGGCCCCTCCTATTGTATAATTGTTATTACTATTAAGCAGGCCTTTGGTAATCACGAATTACTGGCCAGTTACGATGCTAAACCCTTAGGGCGGGTTTGGGTCGTGACACGTAGGCAACTTCATCCTGAAGTTTGGTTGTAATAATCTCCAGCTCAACTGTCTTGTCTGATCAGGTCATCTTTGTTCATTATTTGTTAGTTCTATTGTGATCTTTGTTATGGTATGACCTTTTGATTTGGAGCTGTGCATCTTAAGGATCGATTCCATGCGTGTTAGACAGCAAGTGGTTTTGAAAAGTTTTAATCAAAGTTGATTTTTCTAAAAAATTCACCTTTTACAACTGAGACCATTTTTGGACCAAAAGGAAAAGTTTTAACACTCACAACTTAATTTTTTTATTGATTTCAACGTTCTCCAACTCTCTAATACAAATCAAAGTTGCTTTTACAAAAAACTTGAAAAGAAAGATCAAAGCAATAAAACTAGGGGCATAGATGAGTCAGGTGTCAGTTCTTTTCCTTTTTTTCACATTCACATTCGTGGAAGTCTCTATAGCCAAAGACGACCCAATCTGCTCCTTATCCTTGAGCCGAGCCAAGCACTTACTAGCAAGGATGTAACAGAAATTTAGGGTAGGGGCTAGAAGCTCTCTTGTCCTCCAAGCAGTGAGGTACCGAGCTGAGTTTTGAAGCACGAACAGGGAATGAAGTTGGGTATTTTACTCCCTTATCTAGACAAATATGCTCGTGTCCGAACTAGCGTCGTAACCAGAAAGGAAAATAGAACACACAGTTTGTCAGACCAATCAACTGTATGCCGGGCTGATGTGTCATGTGTAATTCAATTCGGACAAATCAAGCTAGGGGCAACGCCAAGCTATGTCAACTTCAAATCGACTACGCATCCAGTTGTTCCACAACCCTTTCGAAGGGAAATCGACTAACCGTTAGCGAAAGAAGTAAGCTCGAGCCGAGTATTTAGAGCAAGGGTCTACTATTTTTAGTTTGTTCATCAACCATACCTGAGGAGAGATGTGAAATCAGAGAGATTAAAGAACAGAGAGGTGTATGTTGAAGGGAAGATAAAGAAGAGGTTTTTAGAGAAAAATAGAGTTTGAGTGTTGAGTGACATTAGATTTATAAATCAGAAGGGTGGAAAATTATACCTGAAGAAGTAGCGGACTCCCTACAAACCTAGTGGTCTTCTGTCGTTGAACAGCATCCCGGCCCACCAAAGTTTCGACTAGTGCCAAACCAATACAACTCTTACCCTCTTTTAGGCATTGGGCCGTTTCAATCAACCGGATACTAGTTCCACCAAAACTAGGGGTAATTAGGAATTGCGCAAGTAGACATAAACAAAGAGCATATTGTCGGTGGCTGCACCAAAGAAGGTCGCTCCTATCTCCAATAGCGGAAAATCGATGAACTAAACCAGGGATGTCCAACTCCCCATCATGTGCCAAAGACTGAGTCTCGTGCATTGACAATCCGCACATTCGCCCCAAAGTTTGGACATGACCAAAATGGGATTGAGGCATGATTTCTTCACCGCAACGAGATTCCATCAGTGCTTAAAATTCTTTGAGTGTTGGACATACTTCTTGAGAGCCAAATTGAAATACATGTGTGATTGGGTTCTAACATTGAACTGTGGCATGTAGGAATGGAAGGCAAAGATAAGTGCAACTCAAAGGAAAAAGGGCATTTAGGCCGAAACTGTAGAAATTCACCTTTTTCGAGCCATCCAAAGTGGCTATCTAGTCTCGAAGCCTATTGACAAATAACGTCTCCATGTTGAAAGCAAAATATGAAGGAGTTGTGAATTTGCTAGAAAAATAGCATGAGAGCACCATCTATAGAGTTTTGGGATGGAGTTGTGCATGACAGCTGGATAACACTGACCAATAGTCGGCCGTGCATCAGTGATGGCCGGCCGTGGATCAGTGAAGCCCGCCCAGCCCTTGGTGCTGATCCAGATCAATGTAGTTGCAGCAAAAGTGGCCTTTGTTCAGATGAACCACAACCATACTTTTGAGTCTTGTTTTGTTTATACCAAATGTGTTTTAGCTTTTTCGAGTTGTTTTCATTTTGCTTTTCTATTATCGAGTTGTATTTACATTTTGATTGATTATAAGTCATTATCTGATTCATGATTCAATTCAAGAACAAAGCATTCAATGCAAGGGTTACACTATTCATCATATGTAAATGCCAATCATCATACGGTGCAAAGGAAATCATTTCACCAAAAACCTTATTTTTATAACTAATGGGACCAACCCCGGTCATTGTTTTACAAAGCAAAACACAAAAACAACAAAATAAAAGTCTTCAAAAATAAACGGTCTCTCTGAAGCAGCATTTAAACTACAAAGCAAAATATAAAAAGGAAAAGCAAGAACAGTGCCAACATCAATATCCCATCCTCGCCCTCTTCCGCCTCGGCTACGGAGAAGGTGCATTGCTATCATCACTCGGGCTGCTCGACTGCAAGTCGATCTCCTCTCCCTCACCCTTGGAGGTCGTGTACTCATGGACTCCTCGGAAGGCGAGCACTGCCTCACCCGGCCTCTTCCGTGATCAGCTCCTCTGTGGCTTCTCCCTTGGCCTCATCCCCCCCTACTAGCTGTAGAAGGTCTCGTAGGTACTGCTGGCTCAAGTTGAAAACAGGGCAGATATCAGTATGCATTAGTTTTTTTTCTCTACAGTATGACAACAACAAAACTGCAAACAAAATGTACCTCAATCCCATGGGAAACCATAGCGGTCCCTCTCCGTCGAACCATGAAAAGTAGCTGGTCAATCGTTCGAGCAAGCTTGTCGCCAAATGCCCGAGTATCTGCAAAAGAGATAAGATGAGAAGCAACATAGAACAATGCATGGAAAAGTACAGTGAGTAGAAGTATGGAACAGTGTATACCTGCGCGATGCCATGAGCAAATACTATACTGCGGTCCTCCTCCTCGATATGATCAAGGAGAATCTGCCGGATCACTCCATCTAGACGCATGAAGGTAATCGCAACAGGAATTGTTGGGAACCCAGGAAGGGGACCAACAGAAGGGACACTGTAGACACCCCATTTTTGACCGTCCTCAAGACTTGGACGTCACCGTTTGAACACTCGGTGATCATCCATGCTTGTGTTCATCTTGAGTTCCCGGAGGTCTCGGCTACGCGCCTTGTCTTAGGATCTCTCGACTCGACTGTTTTGTGTTTGGTTTTGTACCAAACACTTGTGTTTTTCCTTTAAGGGGCGGGGAATTTTTAGTGGGCCATCCCCACACCTCACCGGCCATGGCTTGAGGCCACCGGCTAGTGTTTTGTTGCCATCGGCCATATATTTGGCTGGTCGGCACTCTTTGTGGTCGGTCGACCGTGTATTTGGCCATTTTGGCATTTTTGGCTGGCCGACCACTGTGCATCTGCTTTTGCAGATATTTTCATGCCAGCTGTGCTAGCTAGCATACACTTTGCATCCCCTCCATACACGTGTATGGAGGGATTTCACTCTTGCTTAGCTTCTTTTGTAAGCTTTGCAAGAGTGATCCTCTATAAAGGGAGGGCCTCTTCTCCCTCTTCTAAGGTTACAAAAAAGGCTGAGGGGAGCTCTGGTTCTAGGGTTAGCATAGTGTATCTATTCTATCTCTATTTCTCCCTCTCTTTTGCTCTAAGTGTGTGTTTGTCCTTAGTTTTGCACTAGGACACCTACCATTACACCTTACCTTGGTTGCTGAGGCATTAGGGGGTTGTCCTTGAAGTTCTTGAGCTGGTTTGGAGCTAAGAAAGCTGCTGGAGTGATCCTTGTGAAGAAGGTCTTCAAGGGTAAGACTCTTGCCTTTTTTATCCCATTTTTGCATAGTCTTTTTTCCTACCTTGCTTGCTGTTTCAAGCTTAGTGTATAACATATAAAAGCCTTGTTTTTACTTGCTTAAAATAGTTGTTTAAGGTTTCTTTGAGGTTTGGGGTTGTTTGACCCCTCTTAGGCCTTGTTAGGCCCTATTTTGTGCTATTTTGGTGAGCTCCGAGACCACGTTGTTTGGGCCTCCTCACCAGGGATTTCAGTGGTGAGGATGGTGGTTTAAGGTCCTAAGAAGGAGAGGGCCACCCCCTCTCCTTGTTGTCTTCAATATGTGCCATTTTAGCCTCATGTGTGAGCATCATTTTTAAGTGCATGTTGGCCATGGCTTAAGTGTTATTTGTGCTTATTATGTCATGATATAGCACTATTTTTACTTGGTTTAGACACACCATGCTTGCCTTGCATACATGTCTTGTAATGCCATGATTTGCCTTAACATGTACATAGCATTTAGACTACCATGCTCATGTGTTTTGGCCTAGCTTTGTGAAGCTTTTATGCTTGTTTTAGTGTGCTTGAGGTCTGTTTTTAGTCATTCGGGTCGTCCATGCTTCGCTTTGTATAGCTACCATGTAATCCCTCTTGTATGCCTTGAGCATTGACCCCTCCAGCATGCCATCCTTGCTTTGTTTCAATGGTTTGGAACCACTTGCCATGCCATTTCAGTCCTACTGGTGTGCTTGTATGCTTACATTTGATGCCCCTTTAATGTGTTAAAAGGTTATTGTCTTGTGCCCTATGTTTGGATCCTTTTGTATGCTTGCATGTTTAGACCATTTAGATGCCATCTAGGTGTGTCTTTGGTCTTTTTTTGACCTGCATTGGGGCTGTTTGGAGTCCCCTTGGCCCTTTGAGGCTTGGTTGGCATGGCCATGGTTTGAGCCCTTTGGTTGGTCTCAAGCTTTGGGCTTGTTAGCATGCTTTGATTGCTTGGTTTAGGTTGGTTTGGCACCATCCTCATGTGTTTTTCAGAGCTTAATATGCATGCCATGTGCCCATGATGTTCCTCTTTTAAGTGTGCTTAAAAGTTGTCTCTATATGCTTAAGTGTTGGACCTTGTATGCATGCATGCTTGTATGTGCATTTGGCCCCATCTCTTTAGCATTGGCCACTGTTTTGGGCTTGTTTGAGGGCTACCTAAATTAGTTTAAGACCATCCTTCGCATGTGTTGCATGCTTGCCTTATGTGTTGTTGCATATTTGGCCTTGTTCCATGCTTATTACATTACACATTTGTATGCTTAGGTTGTAATGCATTTGGCATGCATTGTACTTAACATGTTGTCCATGTTGCATCTTGCATGCTTGCATGGTTAAGATCATACCTTGCATGTTTGCTAGCTTGTATACTTGCCCATATGCTCATGTTGCATACTAGCTCACATGCCTAGGTTGCATCGCATGAGCATGCATGTGTTGCCTCTTGATCAAGTGATAGAGGTTGGGCCATTTGTTTGTTTTGGTGTGCATTGCATTTGAAATCAAAATGCACAACTCGGCCTCTTTGGCCATCACGCATTGAAATGCGCGATTGGTGGTCCGAGGGTCGAGTACCAAACTCCTTTGAGTCATAAACATGATAAGGAGTGTGGTTGGTGCAAACATTGCTTGAAATGCATTGCCATGCCATGTTTTGCCCTATGCTGCTGTCAAAACAGGTTTCTGCAGGAAGCTTTGGCCGGTCGACCACATACATCGCCGATCGACCAATGATGGATGGCCGATAGCTCCATGGATGGTCGATGACCACCCTACCATGGCCGGTGATGATTCCTCATGGCCGGTGGCATGCTCCAGTGTTCATAAAGTGCTCCCTGGGACTTTTGCAATTTTCAGAGAAGCAGAGCAGGGAAAACAGAGGCAACTTGTGCATGGCGACGGATTTCCGAACAAAGCTGAGCACGCATGCATTGGACCCTCTTCCCGAGGCGTTTTATCGCTTTCTTTACTTAATTGATTTGTTAATTAATTAGGTGGTCTGTAAATTATTTAATTAGCTTGTAGGTTAATTAAATTGTATTATTCTTTTGGTCCCTCCGAGCGAGGGCAAATTTGTAATAAGTGTGGGTGCGTGTGTGCATGTCTTCCAACCCCCACTTCTTTCTCCCTTTCACTTACCTGCTTTGATGGTTAATATTAGGGCACGTTTAATTTAGCATTTCTCATGCTATGCTTGCGTGCATCATTCATCAGTCTTGCATGCACCGGGCTCGGCGCATCATGCTAACCATATAGTATTTCAATTCCAAACTTGAATACGTGCATCGAGTCGTTGCATTTCACATGTCATTCTTAGATTAGCCGAGCCCGTTCTAATGACATTTTGTATGCGATGCTTTAGCCATTTGTTAACTTGAACAAGGATCATGCATGATCACTAACTAGTTCATTATTTTGGCACGGAGTACGATGTAAGTATTTATGCTTTCGCATCTCGCATGAGTGTGAATGTTAACATGACATCATGCTTACCATGTGGCTATGTGCTTATGTGATATTACTGCCAGAATGCCTGTGGGTGAAGGTTGGATTGTTTGAGTTGGAATAACTCGTTGAAATCCGTGTTTTAGCCTACTCGTGAGTAGCAAATTTCAAATCATTTCCAAACAAACGAATATGCAATGCTTTGTTCCAAATTAGGTGATCTAGTCTATACTTTTGTGTTGTGTGCATCACATAATAAGATTAGGCTAATAATCAGAATAAGAACGCATGTGTTTTCAAAAACTAAATATCATGGTTAGTAGAGGCCAATCTTCGAATCGGGCGAGAGGGGGTGCTCATAGCTGATCTTCCCCAATTGTACCCAAGTTCCCGAGCCGAGGCAACTTTGGTGATGACGGGCACGTGGCCTTAGGCAACGAGTCAAGGTTTCCTAAATTTCCCCCAAAAATAAAATATTTAGGTGGCGACTCTGTATCTGGCAAAGCAATCCATGTTTGGCACTTCTTTCTAAAAAACTCTGTTTTCTCAAAACGATTTGCTGGATTTGGACTCTTTGGTTCAGATTAAGAACCGTGACAAATCGAGTCTGAACTGTGGCAGCATGGGGCCCTCGGGGCGCGTCTACAGTTTCTGGCGACTCTGCTGGGGAGTTAGAGAACTTGACTCAAACTCATGATATCTTGTTTTGACTACACTTATGTGTTTCTTTGCATTGCATGTGCATTGGTGCGCCTAGGACACCGTGTTTGCTATCTGCTATTCCTGAACGATTTGGCGGAGGCCTACTTCGAGAAGCGTGCATAAGGCTGACCGGTTACGGGCTCTGCCACGATGGGAACACAAACCCCGGTTTTACCGGGGCACCCTTTTGACCATTTGACCTAGTGCATATTCGGAATCGATGGTGACCATTCCAAAGATAGGACAGGTTGCTTACCCGATGTTAGGTTGTTTGAAACTACTGTGTGTGTAGTGAAACCCTAGCTCCTGATAAAATAGGGCAGGGAAACCCTACCCCAACATAGGGGTTTGTTGACTCTCTTTTATTTTTTATGTGCTTTTAAAGTGTATCTCTATAGGGAACGCGCACATCAGTTTGCAAATCTGAGTGTTACACCTGAGGGCATCAGTATCAGTATTTTTGGGAATCAGTCATATCTGCGGGTATCAGACTCAGTTTTGGGGCAGTGCTTTTGGAGAACAGTGATCAGTAGTAGAGTATAGTTATTCAGCTACGTCTGTGTCTGTTCCATTAGGGTTGAAATGCTGCTTGTTTTCCCTTTCAGTTCAGAGATTTGGGTTCAGAGATTTGGTGTTCTCCTTAGCTGAGGCAAGGCAGATATCGGATCCGTCAATCGCCGGTTGCATCAGTCACTGTTCAGTTCAGCGGACTTATGATGACCCCAACTTTAGAGGAAATTGTGGTTATGGCAGCCGCACTAGACCAAGGAATCACCCTGCAAAGTGAGACCGATGTTGATATACCTCATCCGCCCAGGTCGCCTGTTACGCACCCGATCTGGACACCCCAGTTGTATCAGGCTCGTGAGCCCACCATGTTCGAGTTGATGGGAATGATTGATGACCTTCAGAGGTCTGTGGCTAATCTCGCCTACAGAATGTCAGCTTCGCCACCAGCCACATCGTATGCCGGGAATCTTGTACCACAGGAGCCCCTGTTACTGGGGCGAATTGTGATTGAGCTCAGCCAACCAGAGGTTGCCTCCAGCTATAGCAATGACGTGTCAACAACAACCGGGCTTCGCTCTGATATAGTAGCCCAAACCCTCGATCAGGCTGAGGCTAGAGGTAAGAACAAAGTAGGAACAGATGCTGATCTCGTTGAATAACTACTGTGGGCAGTCGAGGCTTTGAAAGCCGGGGGGATGAATAAGCAGCAGGTATTCGCAGTTATGGCTAACACTGTGGATGATGCTTTCCCCACTCCAACCGAGGGCAGTTCAAGCCAGGCGAAAAATCGGGATAGGCCCCGTCATGCTAGAACAATTCCTTTCACTCATAACCCTGCACTAGGAAAAGATCAGAAAGCCAAGGCAGTGCCTGTCGATCCTTTCGCTAGCGCGCCTAGCAAGAATCAACAGGCTTCAAAATATCTGCCCCGAGGGCGCAAACTCTTTCACGCTCTCTACATGCCTTTTTCTAAGGCCCTTCAAATCCTGGCGGGAAAAGGTCATCTCAAACCCCTTGAGCCTAGGCCTCTCCCTAGTCATCTTCCAGCAGGCCATGATGCTACTCAGTACTGCGCGTACCATCAGCAAACCGGTCACCCCACCGACAACTGCTTCCGTCTTCGCCATGAAGTACAGGACTTGATCGACAACAAGGTCATCCTTCCACCTACCTCAGCAAAGTCTATCACCACTGAGCTGTTAGACTTCAAGGATACCACGAGTATGTGGTCAGGGGTTGGACCACCTGCGAGCGGCGCTCGGTGTATTTCAGATGTGGCGTATGGCACGCACTGTTTTGAGCATTCGCGAATTCAGTTTTGTAATTTCTGGCTTGGGTTTTGAGTTAGTTCTTTGTTTTGTTTTGAATTTGTCTCATTGTCTTGAGTCAGTCTTTTTGCTTAAGGGTCTGTCGTGTTGTATCGAGTCGGCCCCATTGTATAGAAGTTAGGTGATTCCGGGGTTGTTTCCTCGAACACCGTTTTGTTTTGTAATTATCTTTTTGCTTTCTTTTTGAGTCTGTCTTTGCTGTGGAGCCAGTTTGCAACCAAGAAATCTGAATGAAACAACTGCGACTATCATAATTCTGTGCTTACTGCTACTTTGAGCTAGTTGTGCCAGAGGATTTGAATGGGACGGCCGTGCATTCCACCCGCTCTTCTGTACCCCAAAATCATTGCATTGACCTAAGTTTTTCAAAACTTTTTGGGCACTGCGGTGATGAAAACAAAGAGGAAGGAATTCCTTGGGATTTGCAAAACTTTGACCAATTGGGAGAAAGAAAGGCGTGCTAAGCCCTTAATGAATGAAGTCAGGTTTGTTAACATGAGTACTGAGAAGGACCCTGGCTTGATCCAGATTGGTTCCACACTATCTTCAGCGCGAGCGATTTTTCGCTTTCTTAAAAACTTTCAAAACTAAAATGTTTTGCGCAGTCCTGCGAAGACCTATGTGGAATCACTCTTGAGATTGTGCAGCTTAGGATCGCTCTCAGCTGCGAGACTTGAGCCCTTGCTTTCAAACCTTGGACCTCGGGTTCAGACTGTTCAACAATCAACCGCGATGTAAGGCCTGTGTGGCCAGATTTGAAGCAGCCCTCGAACAAGAAGCACCAAAGTCAGATCAAGAAGATTAGACCTTATCAGAAGAAGCTTGCAAAGCTCAATCAGAAGTGCCCCTCGAACCAGGAGCAAAAATGTCCGATGTGCTTGAAGAGTCAAGGATGGATCTTTCTGTAAATCAATACAACAGCCGCTCTCCTGGATACTGATGGCTTCGAAACCCTAAAACCATTTGGCATGGACTTGTTACACTTTTACCCTTTGAGACGCTCATTGGGCCGAAAACCCAGAAGGGCAACCCAAGCAAAAGTTAGAGCAAGAGAAAAATACAAAAAAAGAGAAAAATGAAAAGAAAAAATAAAAAAATGGAAAATAAAAATGCAAAGAGAAAAAAAGAAAAAAAAAAAGAGAAGGAATGAAAAGATACAAAAAAAAGAAAAGAAGAATTGAAAAGAAAAAAAGAACAAAGCTCGCAAGGTTGAAAACCCATAAGGGCGGCCTTGGCAAAAGTTAGAACGTAAAAAGGAGAGGTTAAATACCCGAGTGTACCTTAACTTGAACTACGTGAGGCTTGATTCCCACGTTTGGGATACGTAGGCAACTTCATCCTGAAGTCCAGCCCCCAACGCTTTCAAAGCGACTATGTCCATATATTAGTTTTGACCATCTTCGTCTTCTCTGTATCCGAGAGTTCGTTCGCGATCATCACTGATGAGGACTGTTTACAATATGTTGCGGCGCTATCCAGACAAGGGGCAACTTTCTGTTGCCATGAGTCTCCATTCAAACAAGGGGCAACTTTCCATTGCCATGAGTCGCCGTTCAAACCAGGGGTAACTTTCCGTTACCATGCAGTGCCATCCAAACAAGGGACAATTTTCCATTGCCTCCGATCTGAGGTTGTGCATCTCGAGAGTAAGTTCCGTGCCCTTTAAGCATTGACCGTTTAAAAAAATAGTTTTTGAAAATTTTTATTGAGGTTGACTATTTTCTCAAAAATTATTTCATTTTCCAAAACTGGACCATTTTCTTGGACCCAAAAAAGGAAAATTTTTAGTGCTCATAGCCTGACTTGCATGATTTTTAAATCAAAAATCGAACAAGTGTGTTAATCTAACTGTCATGCTGGTCAAAATTGTTTTAGTAGAAAACCAAAACAAAAATGGTCAAAATGACGAACTAGGGGCACAGTTGAGTCAGGCTTCCTGCCTTTTCCCCGTCGTCAACATACTTGCCAGAAGGGTATTCTACCTGTCAACAAGGGCACAACTGGAGCTGTCTGTAAAGGACTGAAAGCTCTCAACATCCTCCAAGCAACGAGGTAACAAAACGAGTGCGAAACACGAATTGGGGTGGATCAAGATACTCCACTCCTTCATCCGGAACATCGGCTAAACATCACCAGAAGGAATAGCCGTGAGCTAACAATGTTGGGCATGAACCCACGACCTTCAATCTATCCATCAACCATCCAGGGGTGGGATGAAAAATCAGAGAATAAAGAATAGAGAGGTATGCGTTGAGAGAAAAGTGAGCAAAAGGGTTTTTAGAGAAAAACCGAGCCTGAGGGGCGAGTGATGTGAGAATCGCAAATCAGAAAGGGTGGGAAAAACACCCGAAGAAACTGGCTCCTTATCATCTAAGAGGCCTCTCATTTTTGTAACGCGTCTGTGTGTCGCGTCTTTTGTTTTGTCTACCTCAACTCTTGTTTTGAGTCTGTTTCGAGCGTGTCTCGTTGTGTTTAGGTAGTCTACCTTTTTGCTTTCATTGTTAAGTCCTTTTGTTCGCTGTGTTCAGTTGTAGGCTCAACACCCGGTTGAAAACCCTTCTCTCAAATCGTTTTGTGCTCGGGGTGCTGTGCCATTCTCCATATTTGTGCGAAACATGATTTGGTTCTTTTGTAAAACTGCGGAGGTTCAACCCGGGTCACTTGGAAATAGTGAACATATGGGTTCCGGATTGCATCTGAGTGTGTTTCAGCTTCAGTAGCTTCCACCTTTGTACTCCGTCTTTTTTGAGATTAGACTGTTTGTTCAGGATTTGCAGTGTGCAGAATGAGCTAAGAATACTGTGTTATGGGCTATGAGTTCAGAATGAGCAGTGTTCAGAATAAGCAATGTGTTGTATGAACTGTATGTATGGGCTGTGTGCCGAATAAACCGAGTACTGTGTTACGAGCCGAGTGTTCAGAATGAGCTATGGGTTGGTTGAGTTGTTTTGCCGTTGACCGATTCATTATCTGATTATTACAATACAAGTGTTTGATTTTCATACAGGAGATCAATCTCATTTACATTGAGGTGTAATATGATGCAATGCAATGCGAAGTATGAAATGTACAAATGTAACACTTTTTCAGAAAAAAAGTTTGTTTCATTTCATCATTTTTCAAGTACATAGCTTTGGAGAAAATAAAAACCTGCCTGCGGCAGTACAAGGTACTCAAGCTATCAACAAAAAGTAAAGCAAAACAAAAAGAAGAAAAGCAGCAAAAATCTGGATCAATGTCAACTAGTCTCAGGCCTGAGGGTCTGTCCTCATCCTCTTCTTGGACGAAGGTCCAGGAGCATCATCATCATCAGCACCACCATCTGAGCCTGAGCCTGAGCCTGAGTCGTCTCCAGCCTCCCCCTCAGATGACTCTGCCTCTACCTCTACCTCGGACTCATCATCATCATCTGGGATCGGTGCCCGAGAGCTACTCCCAACATGAGTGCGCCCCACTTTGGTGCGGGGGTATACTCTGCCATCTCGCCCTCTTCCTCGAGCAGGAACAAAAGGCCCAGCCGAAGCACCTCCTGCAGCAGGAATCTGGAATGGGGCCTGAAAAGCACAAATGGCAAACGTATCAGTACGCTATGCAAAGCAGAGTATGAATGCCGTGAGCAATCTATGACTACAAAATACAGTGCTTGAGTATAGGGTATGAATGCTGTGAACAGTGTGTCGGTACAAAATGCAGTGACTGAGTGCAGTGTATGAATGCCGTGAGTAATGCTGTGAACAGTCTGTGGGCTACAGTGTATCAGATGCCGTGAGGGCCGTGTATCGGGTGTTGTGTTAGCAGTGCGATGCATCAGATTATGTGAAACAGTTTATGTATGGTTTGAGCCTGCGGTTGAAGGAACTTACTGGAATGCCATAGATGGTCAGAAGATCGAGGCTCCGTTGGAGCATCCCCATCATAGAGGCAGTCAGCTCCAGGGACTGACGAGTGTACTCGGAGGAAGCCTGCAAAAGTATTAGAAGCATCAGTATTCTGCGGAGTATCAAATGAAATGAAATGGAATGGCAATAGTACATACCGGGGGCAAGTCGTAGAACCTGACTAACTCGTGATTAGCCGGAGGGGGAGCGATGGGGATCTGGTAAGTCTCCCCACCTTGCCCTCGGCATGTCATCGTCGTGGGCAGTGCTGGCCAACTAGCCCCCCGTCCTCTCCGGCTCCCACTCCTGCCACGGACCCAAGCCATCCTCGACGCTCCTACTCCCGCTCTTGCCCTAGCTACCGGCACCGCTGGCCTCTCTCCCTCAGCTCGACGGCCACTGCTCAAAGGCCGCATGATGTAGGTCCGGACGTACTCTGTGTAGTCGCCCTCGCCCCTGAAGCCCTCAGCATCCCAGCCGATCGTATAATCAGCAATCTGCTCGGGAGTGAACCTCTCTGTCTCCCTCATATGGGTAGGAGGCGGACCTGGAACTATCTGCTCTGGTAGACCCAAGGTCTGGCGCAGGAAGGGCTCACCTAGGTACCAAGCCCGACAGACCGGGCCCTCCAGCAAGATCCTGAACCAGGCGGTCTTCTCGGCACCGGCAAACCGCTCCCGAATCGCAGCTGGCAACGGAGCTCAGGGCTGCCAGGTGATCTGAAAATGATATGCAGTTAGTTATCTACTGTTATTGAAAATATAGTGCAAAGCGAAGCTTGAAATAAACTCTAAAAGTTGAACAAACCTCTATGGGGTAATGGTGTCGAAGTAGCGGCGAAAGAATATGAACGTCTCCCGGGGTCTCCGCACATACCTCACATCGAAGCGGCGGGAAAAAGGAACGCCGAGAGGGGTCTCCACATCGGGCACTAGCGCAAGCCTCGGAAAGTAGGCGTAGACCCACAACTGCAGAGCAAATACCAGTATGCTTATTAGATAAAGCAGAATGCAGAATAAAGCAGAAATTATAGAACCGTGTATTTTTTCAGTGTATTGTACAGACTGTACAGTGTGTGCAGTGTGCAGTTAGTGTAAAGCAGATTATATGTGTGCCGTGTGTGCAGTATACAGTCAGCGTGAAGCAGATCGTAGTGTGTGCAGTGTACAGAATACAGATAATGTAAAGCAGAAAATGTAAAGCAGAAAAGAAAATGTACCTCCCAAGCTCGCCAGTAGCCCCTGAGCAACTGCCCGCTGCACCAAGAGGATGAGCTCATATATCCGTAGAGTGTGGCCAAGGCTGCCCCACTCCAGTCGTAGCGTAGGATCCGTGTTACATCCACCAAGGCGCTCAGCAAACAGAGGGGCACGGTGTTTGCCCGGTCAGCGAAGATGGTCGTCCCCAACAGAAACATGAGGAAGCCGTGCTCCACTTTCTCCTGAGTCATTGGCACCTCCTTAGCTAGAGCTGGCTGAACCCGAAAGTGGTCCTCGAACCACGAGTATCTGACAAAGCCTGCCTGAGCGAGAGGCGGCTGCTCGCCGAGTAAATATATCTGAGCGGCCTCCCACTCATCCATGTCTGTGTCAAAGGGGATCGGATCACCCCCTACCCCGATGCCTGTGAGCATCGAGAAGTCATAGGGAGTCATCGTCATGTCTCCCATGGAAGAAAAGTGGAAGGAATTGGTGGTGTCCCACCACCTCTCCACCAGAGCGGCAAGGAGAGGCCTGTTCGCGGTAAGGCGGGAAAGTCCCCGGCAGAAGGCGCTGAAGCCGGCCTGGTCTACGATATGACGGACTGCATCCGGAAGCTCCATGTACCATCCTCTGGCGACAACATTCCCATAACCCCGGCAGGTATGGGAATCCCCCTGTATTCAAAAACAACAGTTGCGAAGCAATAATCAATATACAGTTTTGAAGAACATTCAGAATTGATATAGCGTGTGTGCACGTGTTCAGATTCAAATAAACATCGGGTGCTGGTGTGCTAGCAGAGAACTATAGCATATGATGTGTCAGTGTGTTTGAGTGGTTCATTACAGATATGGCATGTGTACACGTGTTCAGATTCAAACAGACATTGGGTGCCAGTGTGCTCGCAATGAACTACAGTGTATGATGTGTCAGTCATGTTGTTTTAGTGGTTCAGGGCAAATACAGTCTGTGTGTGCGTGTTCCAATTCAAACAGATACTAAATGCAGGTGTGTTCACAGTCAACTACAACATATAGTATATCGGTGTATCCAGATCAAACAGTTAAAGGCAGAATCGACTATAGTAGTTAGGGATTCTACTTTGCCGAAAATAAAACGGGGAAGAATATACATCGGAAGCGCCGTATGAAAAGTGCGTCTCTGGCTCGCGTAAAAGCAGGTCTGATGGCACCCTCCTGTCGAAACTCCTGAACTGGCGAAGACCGTCAAGAGGCAGCTCGTGAATCGCCGGCCTGTAGGTCGCCGGATCGAACGGACGGACGCTGAGAGGCAAGAGCTTGGCCTCTGGGTCCATATCTACCTCCAGGGGAGCCCCACAGCCTGGAATATCGTCTGCCATCTCAAAGAGAGTGTGAAAATGGCCGGGAATGTGGAAACCGGGCTAGAATACGAAGAGTCAACAGAAAGTCAACCCCAGGAGGGTGAAAAATGGCCGGAAAAGTCGAGGTGCGAAAAAGGCACAGAGATCGAGGTGAACTCGAGGGAAACAAGCCCCGAGTGGTGGAAATCGAAAAAGAGACACCGAAACAAAGTTTTGTTCGGTTCAAAATGTTTGAAATGCGAAGGTATTTGCGAATCGAACGACGAAACGGGCTCTAAAATCAAGGAAAACGGAGGATCGAAGGGAGAGAAATAGCCTAGAGAGGTGGGGGAGGAATTTTCGAGCAAGAGGGAATGAAGAAAATATGGTTTAAACCCCTATTTTAACAGACCCGTGGCCAAAGGACCAAACTGCCCCGATTCAGGCATGTTTGGCCGGTCGGCCAAATAGATGGCCGGTGATCTGTTTTGATGGCCAGTGGATGGTCGGTGACCTCCTCCAGTGGCCGGTGAGCCTCCTACACCCTTGTTTGGGTCAAATGTGTGGTTTAGGGCCTTCATTGCTCAAGACAGTGCAAGAAAGTGCATTTTCGAAGCTCAACCAGTCTCCGTTTTGACCTCGGACCGTGTCTTCTGTGCGTAGCGCTTGATTACGGGTACGGTGTATCCTTTTTGTATCCTTTTGTCTCTTCCAAGATTCAAAAGTTGCCTCCCACATGCGTTGTTTTACAACGCTTTGACGTGAACGTGTGTTGAGTTATACGTCATTTTGCTTGCATTGTTATGCGCTCCACGGTCTAGGAGACCTTAAATCCTCTGAAGGTGCAAAACCTTTGGTGCTTGCATGTCCGCATGCGTTGTAGCACACATCATCCGTTGCATGCACACGCGTTGTAACACGCATGACTTGTACCTCCCCACAGTCTGGCGAGACCTTAAATCCTCTGAAGGTGCAAGTCCTTCGGTGTTTGTCGTGCCCGAACAACTTTCGGTAGGCTTCATCTTATCATGCATTTCAAGCGACACGCGTCGTCGCGCATTTGAGTTCACATGCATTATCATGCATTTCAAGCGACACGCGTTATCGCACATTCAAGTTCACATGCATTTCAAGTGACATGCGTTGTCGCGCATTCAGGATCATGCGCATTGTCACGCATATCAAAAGATGTGCATTGTCACGCATTCGCATCATCATGCATTATCATGCATTTTCAAAAGAAAAACAAAACAAAAAACATGCATTATCATGCATTTTCCCTTCATTTGCATTGTCATGCATTTGGAAAAAAAAAAAAAAAAAAAAAACAACAACAACAACAAAAAGAATCATCCATGTTCATGCATTTTTCAAAAGAAAAACAAAAAAAACCAACATACATATGTCATGCATTCCATTGTAAACAGTGCATATGTCATGCATCATTGTAAATAGTGCATATGTCATGCATTTCATGGTATATAGTGCATATGTCATGCATTTCACTGTAAATATTGCATTTACATCCATCCATTGCATATTGTATATATTGCATTGTAGCTTGCATGCATTCACTGCATCACCCCCATCTACGGTTCGCGCCTTTCCACGTTAAGGTTGGTCTGGTATGTGCCCGTACTCTTCACGTTGAAGCACGGTTATGAGATTTTGTGTACGCACCTATTCCACTGCTGGTATTGTGGTTTGAGGGTGACGGCACCATTTCCATGTTAAACATGGCTTGTATGTGTCCATGCCTTTCCTAGGCAAGATTTGGTTTGGCCCGCTTGCCTTATTCACCTTATCCACTGTAAATATTACATTCCACTGCATATTGTATATATTGCATTGTAGCTTGCATACATTCATTGCATCACCTCCATCCACGGCTTGTGCCTTTCCTTGTTGAGCTTGGCCTGGTATGTGCTCATATTTTTCACGTCGAAGCACAGTTATGATATTATGTGTACGCGCCTATTCCACTGCTGGTATTGTGGTTTGAGGGTGACGGCACCGTTTCTGTGTTAGACGCGGTTTGTATATGTCCATGCCTTTCCTAGGCAAGATACGGTTAGGCCGTAGGCCTTGCCCATTATATATACTACATCGTAGTGTAATTTGTTGCGTCTAGCATTTAGGATCATGGTCTTTCGTTAGCGGGTCATTCCCCACTTATGTCATTCTACCCAATTACTTGTTCTTGTGTCCGTCTACATTACTCATAGCTTTGCATGTGTACGCGCCTATTCCACTGCTGGTATTGTGGTTTAAGGGTTACGGCACCTTTTCTATGGTAGACGGACTTTGCATCTCCATCATCCTTACGACATTTGTGTGGTTTTGAACTGTTCATGATTTGATCATGATTCAATTGCATATCATTTGCATTAATTTTTACATTGTTTTGTAATTTTGCATATCATTTGCATTGATTTTGCATTGTTTTGTAATTTTGCATATCATTTGCATATCATCGCACTGTTTGTGCACTTTTCGGTCTAAGGAGACCTTAAATCCTACATCCTCAATCGCACTATTTTGTGCACCTTGCTCGCATTTTGCATGCATTTCAATTGCACTATTTTGCGCATCGCGCTATCTTGCGCACCTCATTCGCACTTATTAGTGCATTGCGTTGTCACGCAGCTTTCGATTGCATTGTTATGCACATTGCTAACAATATGGTACCTGTTACGTTTCTCTGTTTTACAGGCACAATAATGTATGTACGGTTCATTTGAAGCTGGCGCAACCAGACGAGCTACACAGGTATTGTATTCTCCGCGTGAAACGTAGCGAGAATTACATAATTCTCTTACATCCTTTCTGCATTGTAATGTAGTTGGATTTGTGTATGCTAGCTTAAAACTATTGCATTGTATGCACTTCGTTACAGCTTTTCTTTGCAGGATCATAAGTTATGCTTGGCTTCTTGCATTGTCAGTTGCATTTTGCCCCTGCCTTCGGGCACATATCTTTATTGTCTTGCATGTTTGTCTAAATCTTCGGCCTTGTCAAAAATGGGTCGTCTCTGGGGCTTTGACACACACTCCCGTCATTGTTATAACTTTCGAGTTCTGTCAAAGAGGGACAACTGTAGACACCACATTTTTGACCGTCCTCAAGACTTGGACGTCACTGTTTGAACACTCGGTAATCATCCATGTTTGTGTTCGTCTTGAGTTCCCGGAGGTCTCGGCTACGTGCCTTGCCTCAGGATCTCTCGGCTCGACTGTTTTGTGTTTGGTTTTGCACCAAACACTTGTGTTTTGCCTTTGAGGGGCGGGGAATGGCTTGTGGGCCATCCCCACACCTCACCGGCCATGGCTTGAGGCCACCGGCCAGTGTTTTGTTGCCATCGGCCATATATTTGGCCGGTCGGCACTCTTTGTGATCGGTCGACCATGTATTTGGCCATTTTGGCATTTTTAGCTGGCCGACCACTGTGCATCCGCTTTTGCAGATATTTTCATGCCAGCTGTGCTAGCTGGCATACACTTTGCACCCCCTCCATACACGTGTATGGAGGGATTTCACTCTTGCTTAGCTTGTTTTGTAAGCTTTGCAAGAGTGATCCTCTATAAAGGGAGGGCCTCTCCTCCCTCTTCTAAGGTTACAAAAAAGGCTGAGGGGAGCTCTGGTTCTAGGGTTAGCATAGTGTATCTATTCTATCTCTATTTCTCCATCTTTTTTGCTCTATGTGTGTGTTTGTCCTTAGTTTTGCACTAGGACACCTACCATTGCACCTTACCTTGGTTGCTGAGGCATTAGGGGGTTGTCCTAGAAGTTCTTAAGCTGGTTTGGAGCTAAGAAAGCTGCTGGAGTGATCCTTGTGAAGAAGGTCTTCAAGGGTAAGATTCTTGCCCTTTTTATCCCATTTTTGCATAGTCTTTTTGCCTACCTTGCTTGATGTTTCAAGCTTAGTGTATAACACACAAAAGTCTTTTTTTTACTTGCTTAAAATAGTTGTTTAAGGTTTCTTTGAGCTTTGGGGTTGTTTGACCCCTCTTAGGCCTTGTTAGGCCCTATTTTTGCGCTATTTTGGTGAGCTCGGGACCACCTTGTTTGGGCCTCCTCACCACTGAAATCTTGTGAGATTTCAGTAGTGAGGATAGTGATTTAAAGTCCAAAGAAAGAGAGGGCCACCCCCTCTCCTTGTTGTCTTCAATATGTGCCATTTTAGCCTCATGTGTGAGCACCATTTTTAAGTGCATGTTGGCCATGTCTTAAGTGTCATTTGTGCCTATTATGTCATGATCTAGCACTATTTTTACTTGGTTTAGACACACCATGCTTGCCTTGCATACATGTCTTGTAATGCCATGATTTGCCTTAACATGTACATAGCATTCAGACTACCATGCTCATGTGTTTTGGCCTAGCTTTGTGAAGCTTTTATGCTTGTTTTATTGTGCTTGATGTCTTTTTTTAGTCATTCGGGCCGTCCATGCTTCGCTTTGTATAGCTACCATGTAATCCCTCTTGTATGCCTTGAGCATTGACCCCTCTAGCATGCCATCCTTGCTTTGTTTCAATGGTTTGGAACCACTTGCCATGCCATTTCAGTCCTACTGGTGTGCTTGTATGCTTACATTTGATGCCCCTTTAATGTGCTAAAAGGTTGTTGTCTTGCGCCCCATGTTTGGACCCTTTTATATGCTTGCATGTTTAGACCATTTAGATGCCATCTAGGTGTGTCTCTGGTCTTGTTTAGACCTGCATTGGGGCTGTTTGGAGTCCCCTTGGCCCTTTGAGGCTTGGTTGGCATGGCCATGGTTTGAGCCCTTTGGTTGGTCTCAAGCTTTAGGCTTGTTAGCATGCTTTGATTGCTTGGTTTAGGTTGGTTTGGCACCATCCTCATGTGTTTTTCAGAGCTTAATATGCATGCCATGTGCCCGTGATGTTCCTCTTTTTAGTGTGCTTAAAAGTTGTCTCTATATGCTTAAGTGTTGGACCTTGTATGCATGCATGCTTGTATGTGCATTTGGCCCATCCCCTTAGCGTTGGCCACTGTTTTGGGCTTGTTTGAGGGCTACCTAAATTAGTTTAAGACCATCCTTCGCATGTGTTGCATGCTTGCCTTATGTGTTGTTGCATATTTGGCCTTGTTCCATGCTTATTACATTACACATTTGCATGCTTAGGTTGTAATGCATTTGGCATGCATTGTACTTAACATGTTGTCCATGTTGCATCTTGAATGCTTGCATGGTTAAGATTATACTTTGCATGTTTGCTAGCTTGTATACTTGCCCATATGCTCATGTTGCATACTAGCTTACATGGCTAGGTTGCATCGCATGAGCATGCATGCCTTGCCTCTTGATCAAGTGATAGAGGTTGGGCCATTTGTTTGTTTTGGTGTGCATTGCATTTGAAATCAAAATGCACAACTCGGCCTCTTTGGCCATCACGCATTGAAATGCGCGATTGGTGGTCCGTGGGTCGAGTACCAAACTCCTTTGAGTCATAAACATGATAAGGAGTGTGGTTGGTGCAAACATTGCTTGAAATGCATTGCCATGCCATGTTTTTCCCTCTGCTGCTGTCAAAACAGGTTTCTGCAAGAAGTTTTGGCCGGTCGACCACATACAGTGCCGATCGACCAATGATGGATGTCCGATAGCTCCATGGATGGTCGATGACGACCCTGCCATGGCTGGTGATGATTCCTCATGGCCGGTGGCATGCCCCAGTGTTCATAAAGTGCTCCCTGGGACTTTTGCAATTTTCAGAGGAGCAGAGCAGGGAAAACAGAGGTAACTTGTGCATGGCGACGGATTTCTGAACAAACCCGAGCAAGCATGCATTGGACCCTCTTCCCGAGGCATTTTATCACTTTCTTTACTTAATTGATTTGTTAATTAATTAGGTGGTCTATAAATTATTTAATTAACTTGTAGGTTAATTAAATTGTATTATTCTTTTGGTCCCTCCGAGCGAGGGCAAATTTGTAATAAGTGTGGGTGCGTGTGTGCATGTCTTCCAACCCCCACTTCTTTCTCCCTTTCACTTACCTGCTTTGATGGTTAATATTTGGGCACGTTTAATTTAGCATACCTCATGCTGTGCATGCGTGCATCATTCACCAGTCTTGCATGCACCGGGCTCGATGCATGATGCTAACCGTATAGTATTTCAATTCCAAACTTGAATACGTACATCGAGCCTTTGCATTTCACATGTCATTCTTAGATTAGCCGAGCTCAATCTAATGACATTTTGTATGCGATGCATTAGCCATCTGATAACTTGAACTAGGATCATGCATGATCACTAACTAGTTCATTATTTTGGCATGGAGTACGATGTAAGTAGTTATGCTTTAGCATCTCGCATGAGTGTGAATGTTAACATGACAGCATGCTTACCATGTGGCTATGTGCTTATGTGATATTACTGCCTGAATGCCTGTGGGTGAAGGTTGGATTGTTTGAGTTGGAACAACTCGTTGAAATCCGTGTTTTAGCCTACTCGTGAGTAGCAAATTTCAAATCATTTCCAAACAAACGGATATGCGATGCTTTGTTCCAAATTAGGCGATCTAGTCTATACTTTTGTGTTGTGCGCATCACATAGTAAGATTAGGCTAATAATCGGAATAAGAACGCATGTGTTTTCAAAAACTAGATATCAAGGTTAGTAGAGGCCGATCTTCGGATCGGGCGAGAGGGGGTGCTCATAGCTGACCTTCCCCAATCGTACCCAAGTTCCCGAGCCGAAGCAACTTTGGTGATGATGGACATGTGGCCTTAGGCAATGAGTCCGGGTTTCCTAAATTTCTCCAAAAATAAAATATTTAGGTGGCGATTCTATATCTAGCAAAGCAGTCCATGTTTGGCACTTCTTTCTAAAAAAATTTGTTTTCTCAAAACGATTTGCCGGATTTGGACTCTTTGGTTCAGATTAAGAATCGGGACAAATCGAGTCCGAACTGTGGCAGCATGGGGCCCTTGGGGCGCGTCCACAGACACCCCCAGCAGGGACATCACCACCAATAGCAGCGGCAGCACCAATCTCCAGAATAGCTCGAGCCATGCCTGGGGTAAGAGGTGCCATCACCCGAGTACGCAAGAAAGTCGTGAAGTCACCAGGCTCATGGTGACGATCACCATCGTCACCTATCATCAAGAGGTCGAGCCCAATACCATCCCGTAAATCATCTACTACACTCATACCGGCAGAAGGAGGATGTGGAACATCAGGGTCAGTAGCGCCCTGAGTCTGGCGAATGAATCTCTCTCCCAGGTAGTATGCTCGGCCAAAAAGGCCCTCAAACCGGATCCTCATCGTGGAAGCATGCCAGGTAGTAGTGTAGGTCACCCTCGACACGTGGGGAATGCCTGCCCAAGGGTGCCAGTTGACCTGAGAAAATCAGTGCAATGTCAGAATTGGTATAGTGTCAGATGTCAGTACAGTATGAGAATGGCAATGTGATACAGTACAATGGTGCAACAATACAATAGTATAAGAATGATCATATAATGTGGGAAAAAATGTAATACCTGATTTGCCGTGATAATGTCAAAGAAACGGCAAAAATATGGGAAGGTGCAATCCACAAGGCAATGCCGCTCGAATCGTGAGTTGTAGTACTGAGATTGTGGTACAGACAACTCGATCGGCCTCACTGGAACTAGGGCCAATGAAGTGAAATATGTGTAGACCCAAAGCTGCAAATCAAATACAAATAGATGGTATGAAAAAATGGATCAAATGAGCAAGAAATGCAATAATGAACAAAATGTAAAGCATATCCAAAGGATGATCGTAGGATGTACCCCCCAGACCCTCCAGTAGCCGCCGAGTGAATCCGCCTTGCGACGGGAGACGGAACTCATATAGCAGTATAGGGTGGCCAGACCCATGCCACCCCAGTCATAATCCGCCACCTGGGGAAGATGTACCAATGCTCCTAAAATGTATAATCCCACGGTATTTTCCCTGTACGCAAACAGGGTAGTGCCGAGAAGATATATGAGGAAGCCACGAGCATACTGGGTAACCTCGTCTGCAGTGACTAGCTATGTGCCGGAGAAGTGCTCCAAGAACCAGCTGTAGTGGACCATGCCGTGGCCAGTAGTGTCAAGGATCACCCCAAGAAGCTGGAGCCGTGCATCTCTCCACTGAGCCATATTTGGATCAAATGGGACCAAGCCGTTGACCCCAACCCACAAGTCAGTAAGCATAAAGAAGTCATACGGGGTCAGGGTCATCTCCCCGGTCGATGAGAAGTGGAATGAATATGTGGTGTCCCACCATCTCTCGACCAAGGCCCCATAGAGCCATGACTCAGCCCTCATCTGTATAAGCCCAAAGAAAAAGGGCACAAAGCCAGCAGCATTTAGCAAAGTGCGGACCTCTATGGGAAGCTGCTCATACCAACGTACAGGACCAGAGATAGAGCCATAACCGCTTATCCTCCCGGAAAGCACCTATTAATTGGAAGTTCTATCAATACATGTGCAGCAGGGATACGTGATTTCTTCATTGAGTTCAACATTTCAACATGTGTGCAAAGTAAAAATGCAAAGTAAAATAGAGGAAAAAGTTGTGTACCGTGGAAACGTCAGTAGAGATATGCTCCATGGGTTCTCGTAGTAGCGTATCCTCTTCCAACCCAAGAATAAAGCCCTCGAATCTCAAGATGTCGCCAGGAGGTGGCACATGTGTATGCGGCTGGTATGTGGCCGCATCAAAAGGTCTCTTGGCAAGGGGAAGCAATGCAGCGGCTTCCTCTACCTCTGTGTCTACACCAAGGGCAGCACCAACACCTATGGCAGGCTCTGGAACAGGAACCTCGTCACTAGCCATGAGAAAAGTAGAGGAAAGTGAAGAAAAAGTGGAGAAAAGTAGATAAAAGTGCAGAAATTAGTAAAAATGAGTAAAAATCCCAAATTTCAAAACCCTAGGAGAGAGAAAGTGAAGAGAGTATGGAAAACCAAAGGAGAAAGAGGAAAATGTGAGAAAAATGAAGGAAATCAAAGAGAAAACCCAAAACTCAACCAAATCAAAATTTGTTCGGTTCAAATTGTAGACGAATGAAAGGGTTTTAAGAAAAAAAATCGCAAGGGATGTTGCGTAAAGAAAATGAGATGGAAATCTAGAGAGAGAGGGAGTGTGAAGAGAGAAAGAGAGGCTTTTCAGATGTGTAAGGTATGAAAAATGAAGGTTTGGTTTTGTTTTAAAACGACAAAAGCCGAGGGATTGCCCGATCTGGACTTGCCGCCATCAAAGGCCGGCCGGCGATCGCGATCCCCGGCCGAGCTTCAATGAAAATTCCATTTTTTTTTGGTTTTGTTTTCTTTCCCTTTCTTTTCTACATTTATTTATTTTATTTTTAGTTGAATATGTATATGTAAAACAAAGAAAAAGAAAATCAAAAACAAATATACCAAAAACTTGGAGCATTCAAATATTTTAATATTTTTGAGCAAACAAAAAAGTTTTGAAAAACAATGTTTTCGAGTGAAAACAAAATTAAAAAGAGAAGAATTTTTAAAAGGAATAAATAAAAAATAAAATGCCTTTGTTTACGATAGATAAAAAATGGGAAAATATAAGTGTTCCAAACAAAAAGAAGAGGAGAGTTTTAACAAAAATCTGTGTGTTTTAAAGAATAAAAAAGAGAGATGTTACAAAAAAAACAAAAACAAAAACAAAAACAAAAACAAAAAAAGAGAAAAGAAAGGAGGAATTTTGTTTTGTTCTGATAAATTGATTATGTTAGTTCGTGTGTTACACCTCTTTTGTTTTGTTTTGATTTTTGTTGGTATTTTGTCCCGTAACCGTTTTTGTTGCCGGAAAATGTACAGTACGCATCATCAGTGATGCTTTTCCGATGAGTGACCGACCAGGTGATCGACTAGTATTGCTCTGTTTTGAGTCCATTTTGTGTCCAGAGTCCATTTTGTGTCCAGTTTATCGAGTTTTGCGTTCAATTTTGTGTTATGATCAGTGAGAGGCTCAATTTTCAGTTCAAAAAAACTAAATATTCATTCCATTTGGATTTGCACAAAAACAAACTCATTTTATTAACCCCGATCAAATTTTGTACAAACATATATACAACCAAAAAAAAAGAGAAAGAAAATGAACAACAAAAAAAAAACAAAACAAAACAAAAAAAAGAAAAAAATGAATTAAAAAAAGAGAGAGAGGGATCTTTTTATTCTTTTTTCTCCGGCAGCGGCCACACACCGACCTCTGATAATGGCCACAAGCCGATCTCATTTACTCGACTCCCCCACCGATTTCTTCATCTCGATCTCGTCTTGGGAGACCCTTGAAAGCCCTGCCTCATTATTTCCACGACCGCTGGGAGATTTGCCTCCCCACCGACCGTCAAAGGCAAAGTACGACGGTGCTCTAAATTGGGCTATGGAAGTGGCCTGCCATTTCAACTCTTTGTTCTCAGCCTTTAGCACGCCAATCTCTACTAGCGCATCCTTGTACATGCACTAGAGTAGAGCGAGTTGGGCATTAACCTAGTGTACCTCGCAGGTCCTGTTTTGCAGCCGATGAGATAAGTTAGTGACCGCGGCCACTGTCTCCATACACGACTTCAGCATGTAGTGGTTGACTTCAATATCAGTTTGAGCAGCCATTACCTGCTCGACTGTCGGTGTACGAAGGTTAGGATGAGTAGGAGTAGGGGCACTTGGCCCAAGGGAGCTCGATGGATCATTAAGATACGGAAAGAGAGTAAGAGGGCGGGACAAAGCCATGTGTTGGCAGAGAGATGTGTAAAAGAAAGGGGTCATAGAGAAATGGTAGAGAGCAGACTGAGTTTTGTCTCTCTTGGTCTCTCTGATTTTGTCTCTCGCAAGGAGTGACGAAGAAGAAAAGAATGAAGAAGGAAGAGAAGAAGGAGATAGAGGAGAAGGAGAAGGATAAGAAGACGAAAGAGAAAAACAAAGAAGGAGAGAGGGTTTAGGCAATTTGTTGGCCGGCTGACACTGGCTGACACAAAAAACGAGGCCGCGTGTCAGGCACGGCTTTCCAAGGAAGAGAGAGAAGCGGGAGAGTTATATACATATATGTATATATATTGTATATTTATGTATTATACATATTTGTTTGCATATCTAGTCACAAGAGTGGCTTGGTCCAGTGGTTTGGCTCATTGGTTGAAGGCCTGGAGAAGCCTGAGGTCAGGGGTTCGAACCCCACAACAAGCTTTTATTTTATTTTATTTTGGTTTTATATATATGTCTCATATCTATATATATATATATATATATATTTGTTTGCATATCTTGTCACAAGAGTGGCTTGGGTTCAGTGGTTTGGCTCGGCAGTTGAGGGACCAAGGGACTAAGCCCAAGGTCAAGGGTTCGAAACCCCGTATCCCCACATACATACATTTCGTGTTTTTCCTTTCTTTTTACATGTGTGTATCTGTATATATCTGTATGTATTTTGTATATATTTGTATGTATTTTGTTTGTATATCAATATATGTATACCGTGTGTACATGTTTGTGTATATGTTTGTATCTATATGTATTTTGTCTGTAGATGAATATGTGTATACCATATGTAAATATCTGTCTGTATAGCCACCTGTCTGTGTTTATTGTGAGTTACTAGGAGATCAACAGAGACGATGGAAACTAGAGTTCGAATGGCGATGCCTAGAACGTAAAGGTTTGGAATTTCCGAGACTAAAGTCTGGTTTAAATACCCAGGGGTGTATCCTTGGCTTGAAATCTATATAGTAGCCCCATAGGTTGAGGTAGCGTGTATGCGCCTCAACTCTGGATACTGAACCAACCTAGTCTATCACCATGTTAGAGAATGGGGAAAGTTATAAACATAACCAAAAAAAAAAAGAGTAATACCCATGGTTTCAAAGCGCAAGATAAAGAAGAAGAGGAAGATCCCCAGCAGCATAAGGTGAGTCATCACCAATTGCCCCTGTAAGGTACTTTCACTTCTCAGTCGCCACATCATACTCATTTACCTATTGCCCTCTATAGCATTGCATATAACATCTCTCGCATGCATTTATTTCATTATCCATTACATCATCATCCATTTCATCACCTACATCCTTTTCGTGTTAAGCTTAGTTTGGCACATGTCCATACTTTTCACGTTAAAACATAGCTCTGCATGTGTACGCACCCATTCTACAAGAATTGTGGTATGTGGGTTTCGGCACATTTTCTGTGTTAGACGTGGTTTGTTTTGTGTCCATGCCCTTTCTAGGTAAGACATAGTTCTCACTCTATCCATTGCATCGTACTTCATCTTGTTGCATTCAACATTTAGGATCATTATCTTTCCTTAGCAAATCATTTCTCATTTATATCATACCACCCAAGTACTTGTACTCTTTCTTTTTCTACAAAACACATAGTTTTGCAGGTGCTCGCACCCCCTCTCATGTTAAAACATGGTTTTGTTATGTGTAAGCATCCATGTTGCGCTGAGACCAGTATTGAGGATGTAGGCACTTAACCTATGTTAGGCATCGTTTGGCTTGTGCCACCACTTCTTCTCTATATAAAACGTAGTTTGATTTGCATTTCTATTCTTTTATGATATTCGTGTGTTTTGTACTACTCGTGGTTTAGATGGTGATGTAGATTGCTTACATTGTATATCATGTGAAGTCTCATTACACTGCTATTTTGATTATTTCATTGCATGATCATAAGTTACGTTTTGCATATCGTTTTGCATTTTTGCCCCTAAACTACGCTGGTTTGATTCCTTGCAAAGGGATACATAGGCAACCTTCTGGTTCAACCACATGCATTGCATCTTGTTTGTTTCCCACGTCTTATGGCCTGGTCAAAAAGGTTGTCATCGGGCTTTGACATTCACTCACATCAAGAAATGACTTCGAGCTCTGTCAAAGAGGGGCAATTGTAGACACTCCAATTTTGACCACTCGTAAGACTTAGGCACTTGATTCCGAACACTCGATGATGAAGGCTATATTGTGTAAATGGTTTGAATTCTCAACAAAGAAACCCGATTTCAAGCCCTAAACAATCCCAACTTGTCATATCCACCATATTTCTACCATAAAAACTCAGTTTTGAACATTATACCAACCTGCATTAAACCTGAAAAAGATGAACAGTGGAAATGCACTGAGGCCCAGCTGTGCCTCAGTGATGGCCAGTTGGGCATCCTGACTTTTCAAAGCAGATTGTGTAAATATCTGCCAGCTGTCTATTTCAGCAGATATTTTGATCTGTAGCTCAATCTCTATAATTACGGGGCTGCTGGGCTGAATTGAAGGGGTTGAAAGTTTAAAAGAGTGATACATTTCAAGGTTTAAGTATAAGAAATTAAAGAGTTGAAATCCTTAAGTCATCTTCCTATATCATCCATCCATACCCTAGCAACATAGAGCATGGACTTGGAACTTGACTGAGATTTTGAAAACCATAACTCAAGCTTGAGGGTGTTGGAATCAAGTGTCAACAAAAAGCTTACCTCTCTTTCAAAGGTAGAATTTTGCGTCTTCTTCTTTCATTTTCTTGTATTCTTTTCTTTTATTTTCCTTGCCTTTATATACTGATTTTCAGAGTTAAATTGAGGCCCAAAAAAGCATGATTAGAGGTCTTGATACTGGAGGGGTTAGCCGCCCCTCCTTAGGCTTTGTTCCATAGCTTTTTCTATACTCTTTTTACTTACTTTCTTTTGCTCTTAGCTACTTTTTTTTTTCTTTTTTTTTTTTACCTATTAGGGGTTGTTTTAGGACTGTTTTTAATTTATTTAAATAACTTATGCTTTGACTAGTTTGTTTGTTGTCTCATAAGTTTGCTCGTATAGCTTGTTGCATGTTTATTCTAGCTTTTCTCTTTAAGCAATTTCCTTATTTAATAATCTCATTTTAATAATCAAGTTGTCACTCATCTTATTTCATTTGAGAGTTGTTTCAAATGATTGATGGTTATTCAATACATGAACTAAAGTTTTGCGCTTAATGGCTTAATCTCTATGGAGATTCATTGTCAACGATGTAATCTTTCTTTCATGTTGATAATTACTTCTCATTCGATGCTTCTCTCGTTTTAGAGGACATAATCATCACCATGGACAAAGAAATTAATGAATGGCAATGACTAAAAGAATTGACTTAAAAGCAATCAACACACTTAAAGAAAATGGCTTAAACTACTTAGGCTTGCCTGGACGTTATGCCAAGTTAATTGAGTCATGAATGATCATACACTATTGCATGGTGTTTTGATGATTCTTGAAGCGTCTCTACCACCCTCTTTGAGTTCACTCCATGACAAAAGGGAGGAGTGGTCTTATTCATTGCATTTCATCAATTTTTGTCCAAAATTGTATCCAAGATCATCAAGCAATCAATTTTCTCATTGATGGTTTCTGAATCAATTACAACCTTCTTTCGAGGCTTTCCCATGACAGAGAAGTGTGAAAGGGACAAACAGAGTCCAAAACACTCTGTCTATAGTGTTTTCACTTCAGAGCACCAAATGGAATTACATGGAACAGAGCCACGGCCAGCCTTCTGTTGGCCCGGTCGGGTGTCAATGAGGGTCGGTCGGGCATCAATGTTTGGTAAGACAGTGTGTTGTACAGAAGCAGAGGGCAGTAGCTGAAAGTGAAATAGAACAATCTGGGCGGAGAAGGCAGCTTCTAGACACTGCACATGCAAGCATTGTGCATCTTCGGATTTGTAACTCATTATTTAGTTAGTTGTTAATTCATTTGGCTCTGTAATAATTAGTTTAGTTTGGACTATCGGACATTGATTTGGACCCTCATACATGAGGATAAATATTTAATAATGTGTATATCTTCCAACCTCACGTCTTTCTCCCTTTTATTTCTCAGCATATGATGGTTAGTTTAGGGCATCATGCTTCGTTTAGCATACTTCATGTTTGCATCCACTTGTATTACATGCATTGAGGCTCAGTTCATTATTCTAACCGCATTGTTATTTCAATATTTCTTTGAATATGTGTTTAACCGCATATTATCAAATTGATTCATATGTCGTATTAGTAATCAAGCCTACCAATTGCATATCACATCTGTTGCATTAGCCATGTTGCATAGGAATCATGCATTTTTCTAACTAGTTTCTCTTTTGGTTTGAGTACAAGGTAAGCTTTTGTTTGCTTTAGCATGATGCATGAGTGTGATTATTACCATGTTTAGCATGCTTTCCATGAGCCTAAATGTTTAATTCATAAACTGCTTGAATGCCTATGGATGAAGGCTATTTGCTTGAATTGGAACAAATTGAGTAAAGTTCATATGCGATTACTTTTTCAAGTGGTACATATTCGAAACAATTTTCAAATCAAACATGAATCAAGTGTTCCAATTATTGTAAAATTAGTCTATACTTGTATGCATCACACAGTAAAGTTAGTTTAATAACAGAAACAAGAACATATAATGTAAATAAGACTCGCATCATGATTAGTAAAGGCCAATCTTTGATTGGGAGAGTGGGGTGTTCAATTCATGGCCTTCCCCTCTCATACCTAAGTTCCCGAGCCAAGACACTTTGGTGATGACGGACTAATGGCCTTTGGCACGAGTAACGGTTTTCCTAAATTTTTCAAACAAAATATTCAGGTGGCGACTCTATAACTCTAGCAAAGCAGTCCATTTTTGGCATTTGATACAAAACATCTATTTCCCAAAAGAATTGCCGAATTTGGACTCTTTTACGTTTGCATTATTTTCAGAACCACAAGTAGAGTCCAAATTGTAGGGCTTATTTGCCTTCCAAAAGGGGGCGCGGAAAAGTCAAGCGACAGTATTGCAACAAAATTATTTTCTTATATATACTTCACCATTTATTTTACATACGTTAGCAGAAATAATGAAAGTTTCACAAAATATATGGGTAATGAAATATAACTATTATTACTGTAATGAAAGAAAAATTTGATAAATATTTTGATCCATTGGTTTACAAGAAATTTAAGATCGTAAAAAACAACCACAAAATTATTTGAAGAATATAGGGAAGCTATATGTGCAAATATACCTGCACACGTTACACTTTTGAGGCCCCTAGCCTTTGTAAAACCTATTTAAGTCCTTGACTTTTGAATTCTTTTAATAAAGACTCTCAAATCATTATTTGTCTTTATAGAGTCGAAAATACGTGCTAACCGAAAACTCGAAAACCTTGATTGAACCTGGAGCTCACGGATCATTTCCAAAACCCTAATAATAATTAAACTAATTTTCTAAGTATATTTTCGACACAAGAAACCCTAGGTTTCCTGTTCTCAGTACAATTTGCCATTTAATTCAAAATAAAGAAACTTTAACTGAATTAAATTTCCAGACCTTAAATAAATTAAATACTACACTTAATTAAATGTTCAAATTCATAAATTAAGATTTTGGCTCTCATATTTTCTTGATTCACATGTTGAGCCCAAACTAGTACCATTACATATATATATATATATATATATATATGTATATACTTGTATCTTTCTTAAATAAATAATTTTGTACACAAAATATCTTCAAATTGTACACAAAAAAAAAATGAAAACAAATCTCTCAAAATTCCTTGCACATGGCCGGCCATGCTATGCATAGATATATGTGATGTCCTTTTGGGGACAAATTGCTTGATTTAGGGAAGAAAAATTGACCTAATGTACAAATTTGAATATATATTGATATATATATATATATATATATATATATCGTACTTGTAACCAATTTAACTTTGATTAATCAAAACCTTAACTAGACTTTGTTTAAATGTGTAATTAAGGCTCTAATCATCATACATTCCATTTCATCCTAACTAGATTATGGACGCGCTCCCGGGAACCCTTCTGAAATATCCGCACGCCTGCGAGGGGAGCGCGAATTCTCGTTTTGTTCTCTAAGCTACCACAGTTCGGACTCAATGTCACGGTTCTGAATCTAATCTCACAATGTGCGATGTAAGATCGATAAATCACCAAAGAGTCCAAATCCGGCAAATCATTTTGGAAAACTGATTTTTAATAAAGAAGTGCCAAACATGGACTACTTTGCCAGATACAGAGTCGCCACCTAAATATTTTATTTTTGGAAAATTTAGGAAACCCGGGCTCATGCCTAAGGCCACGTGTCCGTCATCACCAAAGTTGCCTCGGCTCGAGAACTTGGGTACGAGAGGGGAAGGTCATGCATTGAACACCCCCGCTCGTCCGATCAAAGATCGGCATGTACTAAGCATGATATTTTGTTTTTGAAAACACTTGTTCTTATTCCGATTAATTAGCTAATCTTACTACGTGATGCGCACAACAAACAAGTATAGACTAGATCGCCTAATTTGGAACAAAACATTGCATGTTTATTTGTTTGAAAATGGTTTGAAGTTGGCTACTCGCAAGTAGGCTAAAATAGAGACTTGATGAATTGTTCCAATTCAAGCAATCCAACCTTCACGCACAGGCATTCAGGCAGTTAAACATATAAGCAATTAGCCTCATGGCAAGCATGCTTTCATGGCAGCATTAACACACATGCAATATGCTAAAGCGTAAACACTCACAGTGTACTCCGAGCCAAAATAGAAAACTAGTTAGAAATCATGCGTGATCCTAGTTCATGTTAAGATGGCTAACGCAACACATGCGAAAATGCAACTAAAATAGGCTCGGCTATTCTAAAATGTCATGTGAAAATGCAACTCGGTGCATGTATTCAAGTAAGAATTGAAATACAATGCAGTTGGTATGATGCGCCGAGCCCGGTGCATGCAATACAAATGAATAATGCACACATGCAAAGCATAAGGTATGCTAAACAAAATATGCCCTAAAACTAACCATCATAAGCTGGTAAGTAAAAGGGAGAAAGAAGTGGAGGTTGGAAGACATGCATCACATACACGCACGCTTATTACAACAATACGCCCTCTCGACGAAGGGACTGAATAAGAAGCTAACTAGCTAATCTAAGCTAATTATTACACAACACAACTAATTAACTAATCCTAGTTAACTAATTATTACAAAACAAATTTAAATAGTTAAACACATTAACTATTAAAAGTACAAACCAAAGCAAAAGCTAGCTATCTAAGCATGGCAGCTAAGGAAAGCAGTAAACCAGGAGACTCAGAGGGAGAGGAATGCATGCAAGCCCGGTTGCGTCGCTCGAAAATCCAATGTGATGCCCCGATTTGCCTTTGTTTTCATTTGTCCTCAGAACACTGCACCAAGCTCCGGAAAGCTGAAACTTCACCTTGGGAATCCTATGGGAGGGTGGCCGGCCACTTTTGGTCTCTCCAACCACCTGCCAACCACTTTTCTTGAAGAAAGCTAGAAAAAGTGGTCGGCCAGCTAGTTTTTCTAGCTGGCCGACCATTTGTTGCTGCTGGACAGCAAAAAAGGGCATGGCAATGTATTTGCAAGATATGTGTGCACAACCACCCTCCCTATCATATCATGAACTCAATGGAGTGTGGTTCTCGACCCTCGGGCCACCAATCGCGCATTTTAATGCATGATGGCCGAGAGGCGAAGTTGCACAATTCAATATAAAATGAATGCACAAGTAAACACATAAAGTCTAAAACTCTATCATGTATGATCAAGAGCGTCAGCGACCGGGAATTAAGGCACGTTTCATCACTTCAAATATGAAACGTCCCACTTTTCCCATGTTTGGACTAACACCTATTCCAAACACAATGCAACACATAACATGGCATGCTCAATGCAATGTAATGCAACCTTAGCATGTAAACATGCAACTACGTGGCATACTCAATGCAACTAACAGCATAGCATGCACAATGCAAGGAATAACATGGCATACATAATGCTAAATGCTAAGAACTAGATGACATACTCAATGCAAGGCAATCAGAAGGTTCTAAACACAATGTAATGCATGCATGCACAATGCAATGCAACAAGGGCAACAATATGCAATACACCAAGCATGTAACAACATGCAAACTACATACTCAATGGACTTAAACCAAGATGGACAGACCTCAGTCATGCCCAAATCAGTGGCCATTAACACCAAAACTAAGGCACGAAAGACAAGGAATCTATGCACCATGCATTGGCCATCCAACTAGGCCCAAGAGCACAACCCTCGAGAAGGCTCAAAGAGTGACAAATGTGCAAGTGTAACAACACTAAGTGCACTGAAATTAGATAAGAAATGATGCCAAATCATTTAATTAACACAAGTATGGCATGCAATGATCCTTAAGCATTAAAGCTAGCAAAGAGGATTACAAAGGAGGCATGCAATACATGGAAAATATGCATGAACTGAGATAGGGATTCAAAGACCTAGGCATGCAAGCATAGACACTAGGCTACAAGTAAGGCAACAATGCACAATACTTAAAGACACTTAAAGCATGAGTGAAGTGGGAACATGGCAATGCTACATGCTCTGAAATGAAGTATTAAATGATGTCAAATCATCTAAATAGCTCAAAGATAGCATGCATGAATCATCAAAACACAAGGCTAGCAAGGCCAATTGCACTACAGCTATACAAAGCATGAAGGATATGGAAAAGGCAACCCAAAATAGTCCTAGAACATGTCAAAATGATACTAAAACATGCATGGAAGGAAGCCTAAATACGTTAGCATGGAGGGCATAAGGCATGATGCATATAAGGCAAATATGGTGGATTACACTACACCTATTAAGACCAAGCATGGGATGACTTAAGAAACAAAAATTAGAGTTAAATCATGGCATAATAAACCCAAAAACACACTGAAATGATGGCTCGCAAGCAAAAGCATGAAGGCATATGCAATGATTCATGTTAAGACATAAAGGGGCAAACCCTCCAACGCATTTAATAAGTGACAAATGCAAGTGTATGGCCATGAAACATGAACTGAAATAACCTAATAAATGATGCCAAATCATTCAAATAGGCCAAATAATGCATGCTAGAAGACTCAATACACAAAGCTAACAAGCTAGATTGAACCAAGGCTATACAAAGCAAGTCATGCATGACCAAAACAACATAAATCAGACCTTAAACATGAATAAAGTCTTCTCAGAGCTAAGCCAAAAGCATGCTAGAATGACATGTTAAAGCATGAGATACACTAGGCTATTTCATAGAAATGCACTACAAGTGCATGGAGCATGCAAGGGCCAACCAAACCAAACCAAACCAAACCAAAGCAGAGTCATGACATGGCAAAACATCGCCAAAAATATGCTGAAATGGAAACAAAACAAGCTAGAATGACATGCTATTTCATGAAGCATACAAAGCTAGTTTGTGTGATTTACACTACAAGTGTATTAAGCATGCATGGAGTGACAAATCCAAGCAAAAATAGTGGCATGCCTCAGCAAAATAACCAAAAATACAAGCTAAGATATGGCCAACATAAACTTAATAAAGATGCTCAATCATGAGGCACATGAAGCAAGTAAACAAGACACAAAGAGAGGGGATGACCCTCTCCTATTTAGGACACCAAAACCACCTTTCCACCACTAAAAATCCTCTGGATTTTAGTGATAGAAAGGTCATGCAAAGGCTACAACAAGAACCTAAAAGGATGGCTCAAAATAAGGCCTAAGAGGGGGTAGCTCACCCCTAACAAAAAAGTGACCTTAAACAAATTTCTTAAGCATGCGAAAATAGAACTTTTTCCAGTTAAGAGCTAAGCTTAAAATAGTATGAAAATTAGGCTAAAGGCTTAAGCAAGAATGAGGGATTTAAAGGTCAAAGACTCACCCTTGAAGACCTTCTTTAAAGATGCAACTCCAGCAAGCTTTTCAAACTCAAACCAACCCAAGAACACCAAAAACAACCACAAGGGACCTCAGCTCCAAGATTATGGTGTTTGAGTGTGTGTTTGTGTGTTAAAGTAAGACAAATCTACACTTTTGAACACAAAACAAGAGCAAAATGAAGAAGTATAGATATAGATTATATGTATCCCTCAAAGCTTCATTTTTTTAACCTAGAGGAGGGAGGAGGAGCCTCCCTCTTATAAAAACAAAAAGGCAAAGCTTCTTGGAGAAGCTAAGCTTCAAACAAATCCCTCCATACACGTGTATGGAGGATGGCCCTAATGCCCTCCAGCTATGTCAGCAGGAGGAAAATATCTCCAAAAAGATGCCAAAAAGTCGCCGACCACTTGAAGTGGTCCCAAGACCAAAACTGGTCGGCCATGGTGGAAGAGAGTCCAGAGCATGAAAACAATGCAAAGGTGTGGTGGCCGACCAGAAAAGGTGGCCCAAAGATCAAGAAAGCTAGTTATCCGACCAGAAAACTGGCTGGCGGAAGGAAAAGTGGTCTCCAAGGAGAAAAAGTGGTCTCCCACCCTTGTACCACCTTCCAAACAAGGAAAACAAGGTTTGTACCAAAAACAAACCAAAGTGGATGCAAGACGAGAGATTGGGAGGCAAAGTACGCGGCCGAAAGCCTCGAAAACTAGCTGACGAGCACCAAAAGTGGTATGCGACCACAAAAGTGGTCTCCCAGAGCACAGTGTCCCTCTAGGAAAAGGCCACAAGGTGTGGCTCAAAAACTATGCCAAACGGAGAACGTTAAGCGGTCTCGAGACAAGGCGCGCGGCCGAAGGCTCCAAAAAAATCAGAAATTGGTCTCCAAACGAGAAATGCGGCCTACGACCACGAAAAGTGCTCTATGACCACAAAGAGATGGTCTACAAGACCTCTCCCTCCCTCCGGGAAGAGAAACAAAGTTCGGTCCACAAACCGAGCCAAAGCACAAAGAGTTCAGAGGCCTAGAGGCAAGGCTCTCAGCCAAAACTCCAGAGACTCGAAACAAGCACAACATGCACTATCACCGAGTGCTCAATCGATGACGTCTGAGTCTTAAGGTCGGTCAAAAATGGGGTGTCTACATAGATCCAAGCCTATTCAATTTAATTGGAACTAAGGACATTTTGGACTTTTCACCATTCTTTTTTTTTATATAAATACACCAATTCTCTCTATACTTTCGAGCACAAAACACACACACACACACACACACACTTATATTTTGGCTAAGAAAGAGAGGGGAGAGAGAGAGAGAGAGCGTTTTGGTGGTAGAGGAGAAAAAGAGAAGAACCTTTGGGAAAACTCTTCAACTAGGCAACAAGTAAGCCACATCACTATCTCTCCTTCTATTTCCTTTTTCAAATATATGTTATTAGAAGTTTAAAATCATATTTTCAGATGTGTTGTAATGGTGCTCATATGTTCAAAGTTGATGAATTGGGCTTTGATCCTTCTTCTACTTATATTTTCTCTAAATAGATGCAATACTACCTTTTTCTCCCCCTATCTCCTATTATTTCCAAAGACACACCATGACACTAAAAATTTGAGTTATTGATATATTATTAGTATGTTTTCATCACAAAAGAAGTGAAAATTTTCCCTTAGTTGGCCTCTTTTCTCACCAATCTTCTTATTTTGAGTATTGTGCATGAAAAATTAGTTTACAGCCAACTTTCGATTCTAGAAAAATGTAAAAAAATCTCCTAGACCTTAGTTTTATGTAAAAAAAATTTCCTTAAAGAGTTAGATTTCAAGGAAAATTGGTTTCATTAAAAAAGAGTGAGCGGCTTGAAAGAAAGTCCAATTTTCATAACGGTCGACGAATTTGGACAGCACTGGAGTGTTTCTTAAATACTAAAAATCTAGAAAATCTATTCCATTTCCGAAAAATGTTCTGAAAACTAGATGAAATTATCTACGAACCACAGGAAGGCCAGGCTCGGGAAAAATCTGACATGGTCCTTTTGACTTTAATCTTTAAATAGTATTGAATCTTGAAATTTAGTTTTGCATTGGTGTTTTATGATCTTGTCTTCATGAATATGCTTATTAATATATGATTATATCTTGATATGATATTGCATGTGTTATGGTTATGTTATTTATCTTCTTTATTTGATGATACTCATGCTTATGTGGATATTACTATCTTGCTAAGTTGTTCTAACTTTAATTTAAGACATCTAACTTAATGGAAACCTTAATTGGGGTGGTATTAGATTTTCGATCACTTGAATAATGAAGAGATGATAATGTGTTATGTATGGATTGATGGGATGTGCTCCCTAATTAAAGGTTGAGCTTTGCACAAGTAGTTATCGTGTAAACCCTAGAATGGAATGAATGTATTTGGACTCTTTGCGATGATTTGATTTGGTGAGATAAGGTTGGGTCCAGATGGGACATTCAGGAGGATAAAACTTTTTTTGGAAGGATAAGGTTAGATTCAGGATAATAAAACCTTTTTCTTTTCGCCGTTCCTTTTGAGGTCCACCGATGGCGTTATGCGATATATAATCATTGCAGGCATCTGTGATAAGGTCTACAAAGCAGCAAAAGGGGGAGTTCCAAATAGTCCAGTGTCCAATTCTTGTAGTTGGGAGGACGAAATCTCTTTGAGGGATTTCTAGATTACTAACATCTAACCTTGTAATCCTTTATTATTGAATGATTATCATATTTCATTACTTGCTTGTTATAATTGTGATGGTATATTGGATTGGGAAAAAGAGATGAGGTATGTGTGCATTTATTGGGCATTCAAAGCTCATAGTGTTTCATGCTATGTATTAAAGACTATTAGACTAGTCAAAGGCAAAGCTGATATGGCGATCCCAGTTGTCCCTTTACTGTTCTGTTGTATTCCGGACTCGGTTCCGTGGAGTTGGTAGTTGTATCTACCTCGTTGCTATCCTTTAAATCCATTTTGTTGAGTTTTAGGATGTGTTGGGCTTGTGTTGAACAGGTGGGTTAAGCCTTGGTCTAAATCCTTGTTGCCCGGGTTTTTAGTGTTACGCTCGAGCGGGTCATTCTGCGCTCGAGCGGAGTTTGGTTTCTAGTTTACCGCTCGAGCGGGTGTTCTGACGCTCGAGTGAAGATTGCACACTCCCAGTATTTCATGTCTCTGCAAAACTTCTGCAGATGTGTTTTCTACGCTCAAGCGGGTTTCTTGCACTCGAGTTGGTAGCGCTCGAGCGGATAGCTCTGTTTCGATGTAAGTTCTGCGAAGGGGGAATCTACGCTCGAGCAGACTGGTTTTCTCGCTCAAGCGGGTGTACTTTATTCCTGTGTCTTGGCACTCGAGCGGGCCTTCTTGCGCTCGAGCGTGTCCAGATTTTTGTGCTTGACGCTCGAGCGTTGTGTTTTCCGCTCGAGCGGGAATGTCGTATATCAGAGGGCAGCTGGGCACTTTTGAATCACTTTCTACGCTTTCACTCTCTCTCTTACTTTCAAAAAGGATATTTTGAGAGCCTCTCTCTCTAGAGACTCCCTTCTCTCTAGGGTTTGATCTAGTTAGAGTGTTTTCCTTCCCTTTGCCTTTTGTAAAAGTTGTGTTGATCGTTGAGAGCTTCGTTTTGATCCGTGGATCTTGGAGTTTGGAGCATTTTGGTTTCCTCATCTTCTTCTCTTGGGCTCCGAATTTGAGGTAGGGATAACCTACTCCTCACTATGGGTTTTGTCTTTAATTTTAGTATTTGAGATGTTGGGGTTGGTTTGGTAATCTGGTGAAAGTTTGGGGCTTTTTGTGTAAATTTACAAAGTTGGGGTTTTAACTATACAAAACCTAGATGCATGTTCAGCATGGAAAAGTGAAATTAATGTTAAAAAAATTAATGAAAATGGAACCTAAGGATCGTAATGTTAATTATGGAGAATACCCTAATTACATTAGTTAATTAATTCGCATAATTAATTATGAGGAATGAGAAATTGATTTGGAAATGTATGGAATTAAAGGGTGTAGTTGGATTATTTATCACTCACCTGGTTGAAATGTTGATTATATATCCATTGTTGCATTTATTTTCTGTATAGAAATAACTGTTTTGGGCTATCGGTGGAGGATAGTTCTGATTGTTGTAAACAATGCATGATGATTAGGCAAACTGAAACTAATCACTGGAATGTGTTATTGAGTATGACGGTTGAAAGAATACATTAAATTTATGTATTGTGTGATGATGTGTATAATTATTGTTTATATGAATTGTGTCGTGTTGGAGGAGATAGGGGATGTACTCCATGGTTTAGGGAATGATAGGGGATGGACCTCTAAACCGGATGTTGTTGGGAGAAGATAGGGGATGGACTCCATAGATAGAGCTCATATGCTTATCGAGTAATGTGTTGACATAGCTCATATGCTTGTCTTTGGAAGTGTGATAGTGCTCTTATGCATATCTATGGAAGTGATGATATAGCTTGTATGCTTATCTGTTGATGTGTTGATATAGCTAGTACGCTTATCTAATATGAATTCGGAAGAAGTTTAATATGAGTTACTGTCTCATATAAGTTGTTTGGCCAGGTTCTGAGCCATGGTTATAAATTGAGAATTGAAAAGAATTGGAAAATGGATTGTAACATGGACTTGTATGTCATGAAATCGTAAAGTGTGATAAGGGAAAGTATCAGTGTTGGCCATCTATTAACTGCTAATCTTTTAGTCATTGTTCATATTTGGTTTAGTGTATTTCTACTGGGCTGTGGCTCACCCTATATGGGAATATCATTTTCAAGTACAGGTAACATGCCACCTCCAAGGATGTAGCTTGGGAGGCTAGAGGCGGGCAGACTTTTGTTGTTTAGTTTCTTTGATGTATTACATGCATATTCAAGCCAAGGGCTTAATGTGTAAATGAGTTAGCACTCTTTTGTTGTAACCAAGTGTTAACTTGGAAAGCTGTAAGCCTTTAGGGCACTTGCTTTTGTCGTTAACATGTAATACTTTTTGGTAATGGAACTCTGATGAATAGAAGAATGTGGAGCTTTTACATATCAATGCATGTCTATATTGGGTTTAATGTTATTATTTTGAGGGCGTTACAACTTGGTATCAGAGCATACCGGGTTCGAATACTTTGGGTACGTGGGAAGTGATTAGTATCACAATGGGTTTGTCTCGCTTGATAGAGACTTAGATGTAGTGTCATATGCTATGTGTTTAATTGATAACATGCTTATGTGACTATATGGGTATGGAATGTAGTTTCTAGGATGTTGATTGGATCCTTGGGTTTCTGGGAGTCTTGTTGGAAAGGCACTTGATCAATGTCGTTTCTAACCGGAACTCTAGTAACGCCTCGGGACTATCATTATCCAGAAATGAAATTCGTGAGTGCTTATGTGTTTATGTGCTTACGTGGAGTGAATTACAATTGTCCATGCATTAGGACGTGAGTGTTTAGTTTTGGCACATTTATGAATGTGCTAATGTTCTGAGTTACCTTTATTAGGATGTCAGGACGAGGACGCGGTAGGCGTGGCAGTCGTAGTAGGCAAGAGATGCCTTTACCGGAGGAGGTTCCGGCAGTGCATGAGGGAATTGGTCAGGCCAATGTGGCCGAGCCAGCGGGTCAGCAGGCTATGAGTGCCTTGGCATGAGAGATAGCAGGAGCTTTGGTTATTCTCAGAGCTGGGAATCAGGCAGCTGAGGCAGGGCCTTCTTTCTTGAAGAGGGAGTTCTTCCGGTCTAACCCGGATGAGTTTGTTGGGGATCCAAAGGAGCCACTGAAGGCTGACGAGTGGTTGGAACAAATGAGTAAGACGTTCGAGATGCTTGGCATCGAGGACGGGGCACTAAAAGTGACCTTGGCATCCTTCCAGCTGATGGGAGATGCGGGTCAATGGCGGAAGTACGAGAAGGCTCGTGTTGGTGGTACATGGGAGGCGTTTGTAAATGCTTTCCAAGAGAGGTTCTTATCTGCAGTAGCTAAGGAGAAGCTGAGGGATCAGTTTAGCCGGCTTAATCAGCAGGGTATGTCTGTGGCAGAGTTTGAGGCCACTTTTACTAGTTTGCCCAGGTTTGCACCTGAGTTGGTGGCGTCCGAAGAACGCCGTTGCTATGAGTTTGAGCGGAAGTTGAGGCGGGGCCTCAAGTTGAGGGTTGGTGGGTCTTACATCCGAGAGTATAGACATTTAGTGGATGCTGCAGCTCATATGGAGCTTATGATGAAGGAGGAGGACGAGGAGAAACATAGAGGCTCCAAGAGGGGCCAGGATGGTCAAGGTGATGGCAGGAGACAGAGGGGTTACAACCCTCAGCAGTCTCAGGGTGGAGTTGCTAGATCGACCTTTCCGGTGCCGAGTGCAGGCTCGGGGAGAGGTAATCAAGGAGGTTTGACTTGCTACACTTGTGGCCAGCTGGGTCACAAGTCTTCGATTTGCCCGCAGAAGGGCGGAGGTCAGAGAGCTGCTTCTTCTTCAGGTAGACCCCAGAGTCAGAGTTTGGGCAGAGGGCAACCCTTATCTTGCTATCAGTGTGGGCAGCCTGGGCACTTGAAGAGGTTCTGCCCACAGTTGAGTGCCACTTCAGGAGCGTCTGGTTCTAAACAGACACAGGGATTTCAGCCAGCTCAGTTTGTGCTGGCCTCGAGGGCCAATCCGGGAGCTTTGTCGTCCCAGTCAGTGCAGCAGTCGTATGCTCCGAGGGGTCAGCAGGTGGATCAGGGGCCTACAGGGCGCGTGTATGCTGTTACCGCGCAGGATCTAGTACCGGCTCCATCAGTAGTGAGAGGTACCTTTTTGTTTCGCAACTCGGTTGCTAATGTGTTGATTGATACGGGTGCATCTCATTCTTTTATATCTGCTGCATTTGCATCTATTTTGGAGTTGGAGTTAGCACGGTTAGCATCTCCTATATGTGTAGTGTCACCTCTTGGGGGTGAACTGATCTTGAAACAAGGTTGTAGAGGTTGCGATATAGAGGTCGCCGACTATAGACTTGCGTTCCCTTTTATAGTTATGTCCATGAAGGGTTTTGATGTTATTTTGGGTATGGACTGGCTATCGTCATACCGGGCTGCTATCGATTGCTACCGCTAGAGGGTCACGTTATGTACCTTGAGCGGGGAGTGGTTCCATTTCTTGGGAGACCAGGTTGGTAGTGTTTTGCCACCGGGGTATGATCCGCGAGCGCGGAGTGAGCTTAGTGGTCTACTTGCTAGCTTCATGAGTGGTGAGTGTGATGAGACCCAGACTGTGTTACCGAGGGTGGTTTGTGAGTACTCGAATGTTTTTCCTGAGGACCTTGTTAGTTTGCCACCTCACCAAGAGATAGAGTTCTCTATTGATCTAGTGCCTGGCACGGCGCCAATTTCTATGGCACCCAGTCGAGTTGAGTGAGTTGAAGATTCAGCTCCAGGAGTTGCTAGATAAGGGTTTTGTTCGCCATAGTGTTTCACCGTGGAGAGCACCGGCCCTCTTTGCTAAGAACAAAGATGGTGCCTTGAGATTGTGTATCGACTACCAAAAGTTGAATCGGGCTACGGTTAAGAATAAGAACCCTATGCCCCGTATAGATGATTTGTTTGACCAGTTGAAGGGTTCCCGTTGTTTCTCTAAGATAGATTTGAGATCGGGTTACCATCAGTTGAGGGTTAGGGAGGAGGATATTCTGAAGACGGCATTCCGTACGCGGTATGGCCATTATGAGTTTCTGGTGATGCCATTTGGGCATACCAATGCACCGGCAGTCTTTATGGACTTGATGAACCGGATCTTCCGGGAATTCTTAGATCGATTTGTGGTCATTTTCGTGGACGACATTCTTATCTATTCGCCTTCTGAGGAGGAGCACGAGGCACACTTGAGAGTGGTGCTTGAGTTACTTAGAGCCCATAAGCTGTACGCCAAGTTTGGGAAGTGTGAGTTCTGGCTAGGAGAAGTCAAGTTCTTAGGCCATGTAATATCCGGAGAAGGGGTGTCTGTTGATGCATCCAAGGTAGGGGCAGTGCAAGATTGGGCACAGCCTAAGAGTGTGTTTGAGATCCGCAGTTTTCTGGGATTAGCTGGGTATTACCGTCGGTTTGTGAAAGATTTCTCCAGGCTGGCTTCGCCGTTGACTAGGTTGACGAGAAAAGGGGTCAAGTTTGTGTGGAGTAAGACTTGTGAAAAGTCGTTCCAAGAGCTGAAGATTAGATTGACCACCGCTCCGGTTTTGATTATTCCGGAGAGAGGGTTGGGTTATGCGGTTTATTGTGATGCCTCACGAGAGGGTTTGGGTTGTGTGTTGATGCAAGAGGGGAAAGTGGTAGCTTATGGCTCATGTCAGTTGAAAATACAAGAGAAGAATTATCCTACACACGACTTAGAGTTAGCCGCAGTGATTTTTACCTTGAAGATTTGGAGGCACTACCTTTATGGTGAGAGATTCGAGGTGTTCTCAGATCATAAGAGTCTGAAATATCTGTTTACACAGAAAGACTTGAATTTGAGGCAGAGGAGATGGATGAAATTTATTGAGGACTACGATTTTGAGTTGCACTATCACCCGGGGAAGGCCAATGTTGTGGCCGATGCCCGTAGTAGAAAATCCATTAGTGATGTAGCTTGTATAGCCATCCGGGAATGGGAAATGTTGGGTGCACTTGGCGAGTTTGATTTGCTTCTGGGCGAATCTGTTGAGGCTGCAGCCTTGTTTTCTGTAGTTGCGCAGCCTATACTTGTGACTCGAGTGTTAGAGGCACAGAGAGGTGACCTTGAGCTAGAATCTCTTCGAGAGAAGATCTCCAGTGGGAAGGTCGAGAAAGGTTTGACGGTGTATCCCGACCTGAGTGTGAGATACCGAAACCGTTTGTTTGTGCTGGAGTCTTGCCGAGAGAAAGTACTCCGGGAGTTCCATCATTCACGCCTTGCGGCGCATCCGGAAGGCACTAAGACGTATCATGATTTGGGTCGCCAGTTTTGGTGGCAAGGTATGAAGAGGGATGTGGCAGTTTTCGTGTCGAAGTGCCTTACTTGTCAGCAAGTGAATGCCGAGCATCAGAGGCCAGCGAGTTTGTTGCAACCCTTGCCTATTGCCGAATGGAAGTGGGAGCATGTCACCATGGACTTCGTTATAGGTCTTCCGAGAACTTAGCGAGGTAGTGACGCTATTTGGGTAGTTGTAGACCGGTTGACTAAGTCGGCGCACTTTATTCCCATGCGCGTGAGAGATTCGGTAGATCATCTTGCCGACTTGTATGTTCGGGACATAGTGAGATTGCACGGGGTCCCAGTGACGATCATCTCAGATAGAGATCCTCGTTTTACTGCTAGGTTGTGGCAGAGTTTGCAGAGGGCCTTGGGTACTAAGTTGACCTTTAGTACGGCTTATCATCCTCAGACTGACGGACAGTCTGAGCGTACTATTCAGATCCTTGAGGATATGCTTCGAGGGTGTGTCCTTGACTTTAGTGGGACGTGGGAGAGGCACTTACCATTGGTGGGGTTTGCCTACAACAACAGTTTTCAGTCTAGCATCGGTATGGCACCGTTTGAGGCCTTGTATGGCCGACCGTGTAGGTCTCCAGTTTGTTGGGCCGAGGTGGGTGATGCACCTTTGTTGGGTCTGGAGTTGGTTAGGGAGACGACGGAGAAAGTTGAGCTTATCCGTAAGAGGCTTGTTACACCCTAGAGCCGCCAAAAGAGTTATGCCGACCGTAGAAGGAGGCCTTTGGCGTTTGAGATAGGTGATCATGTTTTCTTGAAAATATCACCTAGGCGAGGTTTGATGACGTTTGGGAAGAGTGGGAAGTTATCCCCTCGGTTTATCGGTCCCTTTGAGATCCTTGAGAGGGTTGGGGAGGTTGCTTATCGGTTGGCTTTGCCACCGCAGTTGTCCGGGGTGCATGACGTGTTTTATGTGAGTATGTTTCGGAAGTATGAGCTGGATCTGTCCCATGTGTTGGATTGGACCGACTTAGAGGTAGATGAGGATGCCTCGTATGAGGAGAGACCGGTACGGGTCTTGGATAGGCGAGATCAAGTCTAGCGAGGCAAGACTATCCCCTTGGTAAAGGTTTTGTGGAAACATCACGGAGTGGAGGAAGCCACTTGGGAACGTGAGTTGGAAGTCCGTGAGAAGTATCCGGACATGTTTGTTGATGTGTAATCATGTATTGAAATTTTGTAATATTGTGGAACTTTAAGAGCATTATATATGTCTTAAGTTGTAAAACATTGTGAATGTTTTGGTTTAATGGAAGTATGTTGTAGAACTTACCTTGATATGGGAGTTGATTATGATATTGCATATGTTGGCTATATTATAGAATTAGAGTTGTATCATGTATATTGATTATGATATGAACTGTGAACCATGTATGTTGGAAATGGTTGGAAATGGAAGAAAATTGCATGTTGATAATGCACCTGTAATGTATGTTGTGAAATGCCTCTTGAAAAGAGATAGAATTGACCGGTAATGGGTCGGAATGTTTAATATTATGCTGTAATATTGTTGGGAATGGAGAAAACTTATTTTGAGAAACTTGTGTTTAATTTCGGGGACGAAATTCTTTAAGGAGGGGAGGTTATAGCGATCCCGGTTGTCCCTTTACTGTTCTGTTGTATTCTGGACTCGGTTCCGTGGAGTTGGTAGTTGTATCTACCTCGTTGCTATCCTTTAAATCCATTTGTTTGAGTTTTAGGATGTGTTGGGCTTGTGTTGAACAGGTGGGTTAAGCCTTGGTCTAAATCCTTGTTGCCCGGGTTTTTAGTGTTACGCTCGAGCGGGTCATTCTGCGCTCGAGCGGAGTTTGGTTTCTAGTTTACCGCTCGAGCGGGTGTTCTGACGCTCGAGCGGAGATTGCACACTCCCAGTATTTCATGTCTCTGCAAAACTTCTGCAGATGTGTTTTCTACGCTCAAGCGGGTTTCTTGCACTCGAGTTGGTAGCGCTCGAGCGGATAGCTCTGTTTCGATGTAAGTTCTGCGAAGGGGGAATCTACGCTCGAGCAGACTGGTTTTCTCGCTCGAGCGGGTGTACTTTATTCCTGTGTCTTGGCGCTCGAGCGGGCCTTCTTGCGCTCGAGCGTGTCCAGATTTTTGTGCTTGACGCTCGAGCGTTGTGTTTTCCACTCAAGCGGGAATGTCGTATATCAGAGGGCAGCTGAGCACTTTTGAATCACTTTCTACGCTTTCTCTCTCTCTCCTACTTTCAAAAAGGATATTTTGAGAGCCTCTCTCTCTAGAAACTCCCTTCTCTCTAGGGTTTGTTCTAGTTAGAGTGCTTTCCTTCCCTTTGCCCTTTGTAAAAGTTGCGTTGATCGTCGAGGGCTTCGTTTTGATCTGTGGATCTTGGAGTTTGGAGCATTTTGGTTTTCCTCATTTTCTTCTCTTGGGCTCCGAATTTGAGGTAGGGATAACCTACTCCTCACTATGGGTTTTGTCTTTAAATTTTAGTATTTGAGATGTTGGGGTTGGTTTGGTAATCTGGTGAAAGTTTGGCGCTTTTTGTGTAAATTTACAAAGTTGGGGTTTTAACTATACAAAACCTAGATGCATATTTGGCACGGAAAAGTGAAATTAATGTTAAAACATTAGTGAAAATGGAACCTAAGGATCGTAATGTTAATTATGGAAAATACCCTAATTACATTGGTTAATTAATTCGCATAATTAATTATGAGGAATGAGAAATTGATTTGGAAATGTATGGAATTAAAGGGTGTAATTGGATTATTTATCACTCACCTGGTTGAAATGTTGATTATATATCCATTGTTGCATTTATTTTCTGTATAGAAATAACTGCTTTGGGCTATCGGTGGAGGATAGTTTTGATTGTTGTAGATAATGCATGATGATTAGGCAAACTGAAACTAATCACTGGAATGTGTCATTGAGTATGACGGTTGAAAGAATACATTAAATTTATGTATTGTGTGATGATGTGTATAATTATTGTTTATATGCATTGTGTCGTGTTGGAGAAGATAGTGGATGTACTCCACGGTTTAGGGGATGATAGGGGATGGACCTCTAAACCGGATGTTATTGGGAGAAGATAGGGGATGGACTCCATATATAGAGCTCATATGCTTATCTAGTAATGTGTTGACATAGCTCATATGCTTGTCTTTGGAAGTGTGATAGTGCTCTTATGCATATCTATGGAAGTGATGATATAGCTTGTATGCTTATCTGTTGATGTGTTGATATAGCTAGTACGCTTATCTAATATGAATTGGGAAGAAGTTTAATACGAGTTACTGTCTCATATAAGTTGTTTGGCCAGGTTCTAAGCCATGGTTATAAATTGAGAATTGAAAAGAATTGGAAAATAGATTGTAACATGGACTTGTATGTCATGAAACCGTAAAGTGTGATAAGGAAAAGTATCAGTGTTAGCCATCTATCAACTGCTAATCTTTTAGTCATTGTTCATATTTGGTTTTGTATATTTCTACTGGGCTGTGGCTCACCCTATATGGGAATATCATTTTCAAGTACAGGTAACATGCCACCTCCAAGGACGTAGCTTGGGAGGCTAGAGGCGGGCAGACTTTTGTTGTTTAGTTTCTTTGATGTATTACATGTATATTCAAGCCAAGGGCTTAATGTGTAAATGAGTTAGCACTCTTTTGTTGTAACCAAGTGTTAACTTAGAAAGCTGTAAGCCTTTAGGGCCCTTGCTTTTGTCGTTAACATGTAATACTTTTTGGTAATGGAACTCTGATGAATAGAAGAATGTGGAGCTTTTACATATCAATGCATGTCTATATTGATGGGTTTAATGTTATTATTTTGAGGGCGTTACAGCTGAAGTATTTGAAGACGTATAGCTACACTATAAGAGTTAAGAACTAGTTTTGTAAACACGTTTTGAACTTGTAAGTGATTAATCGCTTGTTGTATTTAAGACATGATTTTGTAATTATTATATATATCATTTGTAACGTATCCTTATACTCGGTCAACTCATGTAGGCCTTGTGTTAATACATTGTCAAGATCTATCAAAAATGTAGATTTTCTATCTAAGGTGATTAGACTTAGAAGGGAGGCTATATTGACTCCTCCGACCTTCCTATGATCTTACTTGGTTATTAACCGAAGGATACATTAGTGATGCTTTCCTACTTTTGTAACCTTAGATAAACCCTGTTCTTATTTATTAGTATATTCTCTGATGTTCCCGATTTTCAGGGCGTCACAATACCAACATCATCTCAAGGTGAAAGATTAAGTGATTTTTCAGTAATTAAAAGTAAAACAATATCTCAACATACAAGCGTAAGTAGCTCTGAATTATAATGTTATTTGGATAAGATAACGATGATTTTGATACTTTGGATTGGTGGAAACAAAATCAGCCTATGTGGCATGTGTTTTCATAGATGGCCCGTGATATACTAACCGTTCCTATTTTTATAATTGCTTCTGAAACAATTTTTAGTACAAGTGGACGACTGTTGAATGATTATTGTAACAGACTTTCACGCCAAACAGTTGAGACACTAATGATATTGAGAGATTATATGCATGCGCTTACGAGAAAACAAAATTATGGTGAAAAAGAGATAATTCAAAGTGATTTGGAGAATATATTCTCGAACAACGCGAGTGAATTGTCTACCTTCTCCAATGATTGATCAACAATTATTTTTTTACTATTTTATTTCGTAATGTATCTATTAGATTATTGAAGTGGAGTATAATGTAAATGATTGGTAGGTTAGTAGGTACCAACCTAGCTGGGATGTACTTGACCTATAGTGATGTAATTTCTCTAATAATCTATATCTATTTTATTTAGTGAAATAAATTTTTGTAATATTTTATTTCATTTTGAAATAAAAATTATTCATTTAAATAAAAATTATCTATTTAATTTAATAATTATAATATTTCATTTCATTTTGATATATATATAATTATTAATTTCAAAAGAAAAAAATTTCATAATTTCATACTTTTTAGTCATAACCAAAAAAAAATATAAGTCACACTTAATTAAATACTACCACATGAAACATAACCAAACATTTCATTAACCTTAACTACAATTTTTTTTTTTTATGCCTCATAAATAATCTATATATATAATATATCTACTGTTTATTTTTTGCCAAAAAGGGGGACCCGCTGTCCTAATTTCAGTGGGCCTGGACCTGGGTTGAACTTCCGAACTTTTCAACCCGTGGGTTGGCCTGACCTACCCCAGTCCAAAAAATGTAGGAGCCCGCGAGGCCTGAAGATGGGCCGGGCCGGCCCAGCCCGATTCCGGGTAGGTTGGGCCGACCGAACCGGACCCAAATTACACCCTTAGCCATGTATAGAATTGAAAGAAAAAAAAAGTTTGAAAATATATTTTAGCTTAAAATATGTTGATATTTGATATTTTGTATATAATTTATTAATGGTGACCCAAACTTTCTATAAAAATCTGTCTATTGCTCGGTCTGATCATTTAATAATTATTTTTAGATGAATTTTTATTTGTTTTTAGAGATTTTTAGCATTTGATTTTTATGGCAATGTCAAGTGTGATTCAGCCAAAAGGATTTATGTCAGCTGGCATGATTCAAAATAACTATTTAAATAGTATTACAATCATAGTAAATCTACATTAATTACTGTTGAAATTTCGGCCAGAGTTGTACTTCACCAGAAATTATGCATTTTAAGCATGGTTGGATATTTGATATTTTAATATTAATTGTAGGGTACGTATCTCAAAAAATACCAATAATGCTATATTTATCATTTTAAATATTATTTTTAAGATATCATCTCATAAAATGTGGAGTGAGTGTTGTGACAGCACCAGTACTATTACAGCATCCGTGTTGTCACACCTCATGAGGTTTGTTCTGACTATATTTTGGTGATCCAAATTGTTCATATTACAAGGTTTATTAAGTATATCTTCCATATAAAAAATAAAATTAATCAAACAAGTATAATTCTATGATCAAGTTGAATAATAGCCTTAAAAAACAATCAAAATCATGCACTAATAATTTGTTTTTTCTAAACATAAACGTGATCTTGTTATGGGTTATAAATATCTAATTAATTTAATTTTTGTTATGGATGATCTACTCAACGAACCCTATACTATGAACAATTCAGATTATTAAAAAAAATTTGGGACACGCTCTCATGAGCTCGCAACACAGTGCTACACATCACAAATCCCAAGCCACACATCATGAGTTAACATACTATTGATGTAATAGGTCTCACCACTTATGTTTATTTTTAATAATATGTTAACATATAAGATGGTATATTAAAGATGATCTAAAAATGTGATAAGTGTAACGTTATTAGAAGGAAAAAAAAAAAAAAAAAACATTTCACGTTAGGAATAGAAATAAAGATTCGGTGGAAAAGAAAATCTAAAGCTGAAAAGAGTACACTAAAAATAAATATTTAATGTAGGGATGCAGAAGTAATAAAGCAACACCATGATGGGTAAGGGCAACTCCAAAAATCAAAGTGTTGCTGTCAAATTTATTTTTTTATTGTTAAAATGTTGCTGTCAAATTTATTAGTGTGCAAAAAAGCTATGGATTGATGGGAAGAATATGAGGGTGTTTTTGATCTTAGTCATGCCATGAATGATAAAGGGGAATGAAATATTATCAATGTTGCAGACCAGAAGTGGTGAACGGCCGTATACTAATAGTGGCCTGCCGTAGAGTAAAGGTGACCTATCGGCCACTAATTTGGGGTACTGCCTTACTACAACAAATAACAAACAGAGCATTTTCAGGGGATGCCTCTCCACTCTGCCTTTCCTTATCATTAAATTACTCAAAGGAGGGGCAGGCTTGATTAGCAAACCATCAATCGATGCAAAATTCATTACATGATGGCCTAAGAATCAAGGGATACAATCTTAATAAATGCACAATGAAAGACTCAAGAACCTCCTTCCTATCATGGTATTGATCAAGGGAAGTGGTTGACATTGACTCTTGAATTGTTTTCATCACTAACAAGTATGAAATGACTCAAGACTCAATGGGTTCAATTAACGTCTGATTGAACCCAAACCATTTTATTATCTTGCTCCATTTTATTCCAATTTCAATACTTCTTTCAATTACCTTTCCATTCCTTAAGCCTTTTAGTCCAATAATGAAGATTAAGTCTACTAATAGAAAGAAGTGTCAAACAAAGGGTTGTTTTAGGCATGAGAGAGATGTCGTGCCATTGGCAATGAACCTCCGACGATATTAAACCATTAAGTACAACAATCTCTATCTCAAGCTTAAACAAACAATCGGTTTGAAATGAATCTCAAAGCAAGGAAAAAGCCAAGAAATGAGAGAAGTACAGAGATGTTAGAGGTGAACACAAGGATGGAAAGGTTTGAAATAAATGCTATCAACTCAAATAGGGTGGTGGCTAAGGCCTAGAACACCAAACTTATGAGGACCATTACACTACAAGCATGCTATACAAGGCACAAATGAAATAAACAACCTAAAATAGTCCTAAAACAGTCAAAAGTGGGACTGAAATTCACATGGAAAAGCTTGAAAAAGTTAGCTACAATATTGAGGAATTTAAGCTAATAAACAAGCACAATAAGGGGAGGCTAACCCCTCCATTTTTGGGACTTGAAAACATCATTTTCAGCCCTTGCAAACTTCTGAAATTCAATGGTAAAAGCTTAAAAAAAAGTTGATGAAGAGATGGGAAACACAAGGGTAAAAGGCTAGGAAGCAAGGTTCAAACAAGGGTGGTCAACCCCTGTACCTTTAATGACTTTAACCCACAAGCTTCAACCCACACAATCAGTTAAAAAAAAAAAAAAAGGAGTTCAAAATAGCAATAAATGATGGAAAATAAATAGGGGAAATAAGCTTAAAGTTATACCTCTTGAAGACGAGTGATCCTTTCACTTACAAACCACCAATTTTACACTCTTAAGAGTTAAAATGCAAGCTCAAACACCTCAGCAAAGAACCCTTAAGGTTTGGTTTAAAGTGTCTAGGCAAAGGGTGTAGAAGTTGCAAGAGAGAGAGGGAAATGTAGAGAGAGAAATATTTTCCAAAACTTTGCTCCGCAAATTTTTCTAACCCTAATTTTTGAGAGAGAGTCATCTGTATATCAAAATATATGAGACTATCTCGAAAATATCCATACAGACACAACTAGTGTAATACATGCATCTGTGGAGACAACTGGCACAGCTGACAAAAAGATCTGAGTTGTTATACAAGCGGCCGGCTGGCCACTAGTGGGTCTGCAGGTCCTCGGATGGTCAGGCTCAAAAAACTGCTGTTTTGGTCCAAAAACAGGGCAAGTGGCCAGCAAGCCACTAGTGGTCTACAGGTCCCTGGATTGTCAGGCTTAAAAAACTATTGTTTTGGTCCAAAAAGAAAGTACAAGCTTTGTGGGTTTCTGGGGCTCAAAACTAAGGTTTCCTGCTAAGGAAATCGAGCATTTGGACAAGCATGCAAATTCATTGTTGGGTGATTCATCGGTGGCGCCCAAGCCTTAACGACGGTCAAAAATGGGGTGTCTACACTCGACCGTTGATGGCTCGACAAAAAAAAAATAATAATAATAATAATAATAATAATAATAATAATCAAACTTGTGGGTTGGGGAACTCAAACCCTTGCACTATTGTTTGAGAAGAAACATTGAACCATTTCGCTACGACATAAGCTTTATCTTATATCCCGCAAGTTATTTCTTTGAACTTGAATTTTTTCCCATCATGCCCGTGACCTGCCTGGTCGTAGCCACAACCAGGCTAATCACGGCCGCGATCGTACTAACCGTGCCCACGACCACGAAATAGTATGCTCGGATTTTTGTTGTGGGGAACTCCACTATCCCATTTTCTGAACCATTTTTACCCCAAATACTTTCTTACTCATCCTCCATTGACTAGTTCTTGATCCATTAAGATAGTGCTCCACTTTTGCCTCCCATTAGCCTAATTAGTGCTCCATTATTCTCATGAATGCTCCACTTTTGTCTCTCATTAGCTCCACAGTGCTCAATTACCTCCATAGTGCTCCATTACCTCCATTATCTTCCCTAAGTGCTCTATTCATGTCTTCCACCATTGCCCACTTCCATTGCCTATATAAGGAGAGCTATAGTCTTGAGTTTAGAGGACATGAATTAGAAGAGAAGTGTAGAGAGAATGCTAAATTTGAGTTAGAATTTGAGAGAAAATAAACCCTTGAAAACAAGAGAGTTGTCTTGCCAGATTAGTGAAGTTACCAAGCCTATACATCTCATCTTCCCTTACAAACACCACTGAAGAACCAAGTCCTAAAGCCTTGATCAAAGAGAGAGTAGTCTTCCTAAGTTGAAGAAGATTAAAGAGTGATCAATCATTGTAATTTTAATATATTTTACTCTATTGATTTTCTGCAATATATATTGTCATACAATTGATCCATTGACATAAAACACAAAATAAAACAAACAAAGGACTTCTATAGGACACCTGTTTTTTGTAACCATTTTATATCTTTCTATTTTATTTTTTGTTCTTTATTTTTATTTTATTCATAGTAACCATTTTATATCACCGGCTACATGGCAACACACTATTTGCTTTTATTACTGAGAGTTCAGTTAAATAGTCTAATTACGAATTTTCTTTCTTGAAACATCCATGCTTTAAAATACTTTATCATAAGGATAAGTGGTTTTGAAAAAAGAAAAAGAAAAAAAAAATTCTATAGACCCTGAATGATTTATCAATTTTTTTATAAATTTTTCACATAGGTATGAGACCCACACAAACATGGGTGAGTCCCCATGTGAGAGGTTTAGTAAAAATTTTAGTAAATTATCTGGGTCTCTAGCCTAACCTATTGCAAAAATAGTGGGTGTGCTTGGTCTGGTTTTAGAAGATAAATTTTCAAAAAAAAATTGGAGAGAGAGTTTAGAAATTCTTTTGGTTTGTTTGGTTGTATATTTTAGAAATAGTTTTGGAGTATGGGAGTTTGGGATGATTTGATATTTTGTTGTAGTTGAGTAATGTGTGTGAGAGAAAAAGTGATTGAGAATGAGAGATGATAGAGAAAAAGTGATTTTGAAATTTTTTTTTTTTTAAATTTGCAACCAAACAAGGCCAGTTTATCCTAACAACGCCTCTTCTTTCTCTTTATCTTCCCATCGACGCAGTCGGTCGCCTTTGGTGCCGATCATCATCGTCGCCTTGCCACTACCTCTGCCGATCGATACTGCCTCCGATGTCGTTGTTGGCTCAGGTGTCGACATTGTTCTCGCCGCTCTTCTCTTTAAAACTCGAGGCGGTAAAGCTCCGATTTGCACCCCCGAAGAGGCATCGGAGTTCGTGACAAATTGAATCGGCTCGATTAGATATGGCGCTACTCAAGTTCTACATCAAATCTAGAGCTATGCGATCTGTACATTTGATCTGGACTCCTTCACAACTCCATCACCGCTAGAGTTTACAAGGATGTCGGCGCCATCACATAATCGCCATTAAAGTTTCTTCATCTTCACTCCTCTTCATCTTTATCTTCATGGTTTTTTCCATGAGAGAAAGACGGAGCGAATCTATGACTAGTAAAAACAAATATGAGAGATTTCTTGAGCAATGTATTGTTGGTGAAATATATTTCTTCTATGATGCTCCTAGTGTGTGTTTGCTACACTTTATGAAGTTCTTTGTTGTCTAAGAGATAAATGAGCTAATGATTTCACCTCAGATATTGATTTCAATACAAATATCTATAAATATTGTGTTTCAGATATTCAGATCTTGATTTCAATATATATATTGTGAAATCAGATCAGAGGAACCAAATCTAGAAGTTTCGAAGGGTTCCTCCTGTCGGATTTATTTTCTAGTGTGCCCAAGAGCCTACATATATCTACATGTTTTAATTTATTTGGACTCCACAAATAGATAAAACCAATATTTGATATAAAGTTCAGTAATTAGAATTTTAATATAATTACTCTTCTAAGATGAGAAGGAAACCTTGACGGATAGGAATTCTTCTAATAGAGTTTATCTAGCCCTCTTCTCTCATCTATAGAAGGATGGGTGACTCCCCTTTCATATCATGAGTATTTTTCCATCACTCTAAGTTTTATAGTCATCCTAATTAAGAGCAACAGAGAGAAGAAGGTGAGCCAAGAATTAAAGGTTCAATTATTAGGGATATTTTCTCAACTTCTCTAATTCAATGGTATATTCGTTTTATTCTTGAGTTGTATTGAATTCAAGATCCTGTAAAGTTTAATTCCGCATTATTATTATGGTTACATGTATTATTAAATCTTACATGTGGTATCAGAGCTTTCGTTTCATGAATTAATACACCTTGGAATAATAATATATTTATTATACTATTTTTAAAAAATGGTACTTTCGTTTTATTATCGATATTGACTTTGTAACGCCCTCAAAAAAAATAACAATAAACCGATCAATATAGACATGCATTGATATATAAAAGTTCCATATCCTTCTATTCATCAGAGTTCCATTGTCAAAAATTATTACATGTTAACGACAAAAGCAAATGCCCTAAAGGCTTACAGCTTTCCAAGTTAACACTTAGTTACAACAAAAGAGTGCTAACTAATTTACACATTAAGCCCTTAGCTTGAATATACATGTAATACATCAAAGAAATTAAACAACAAAAGTCCGCCCACCTCAAGCCTCTCAAGCTACGTCCTTGGAGGTGGCATGCTACCTGTACCTGAAAATGATATTCCCATATAGGGTGAGCCATAGCCCAGTAGAAATACACTAAACCAAATATGAACAATGACTAAAAGATTAGCAGTTGATAGATGGCCAACACTGATACTTTCGCTTATAACGCTTTACAGTTTCATGACATACAAGTCCATGTTCCAATTCTTTTCAATTCTCAATTTATAACCATGGCTCAGAACCTGGCCGAACAACTTATATGAGACAGTAACTCATATTAAACACTTTCCCATTTCATAATAGATAAGCATACAAGCTATATCACACGCCAACAGATAAGCATATTAGCTATATCATCACTTCCACAGATATGCATAAGAGCACTATCACACTTCCAAAGACAAGCATATGAGCTGTGTCAACACATTACTAGATAAGCATATGAGCTCTATCTATGGAGTCCATCCCCTATCTTCTTCCAACAACATCCGGTTTAGAGGTCCATCCCCTATCATCCCCTAAACCGTGGAGTACATCCCCTATCTCCTCCAACACGACACAATGCATATAAACAATAATTATACACATCATCACACAATACATAAATTTAATGTATTCTATCAACCGTCATACTCAATGACACATTCCAGTGATTAGTTTCAGTTTGCCTAATCATCATGCATTGTCTACAACAATCAAGATTATCCTCCACCGATAGCCCAAAGCAGTTATTTCTATACAGAAAATAAATGCAACAATGGATATATAATCAACATTTCAACTAGGTGAGCGATAAATAGTCCAACTACACCCTTTAATCTCATACCTTTCCAAATCAATTCCTCATTTCCCATAATTAATTATGCGAATTAATTAACCAATGTAATTAGGGCATTTTCCACAATTAACATTACAACCCTTAGGTTCCATTTTCATTAATGTTTTAACATTAATTCCACTTTTCCATGCCAAACATGCATCTAGGTTTTTATATAGTTAAAACCCCAACTTTTATAAATTTACACAAAAGCCCCAAACTTTCACAAAATTACCAAACCAACCCCAACATCTCAAAATACTAAAATTTAAAGACAAAATCCATAGTGAGGAGTAGGTTATCCTTACCTCAAATTCGGAGCCCAAGAGAAGAAGATAAAGAAAACCAAAATGCTCCAAACTCTAAGATCCATGGATCAAAACAAAGCCCTCGACAATCAACACAACTTTTACAAAGGGCAAAGGGAAGGAAAGCACTCTAACTAGATCAAACCCTAGAGAGAAGGGAGTTTCTAGAGAGAGAGGCTCTCAAAATAACCTTTTAGAAAGTAAGAGAGAGAGAGAAAGCGTAGAAAGTGATTCAAAAGTGCCCAGCTGCCCTTTGTTATACGACTTTCCCGCTCGAGCGGAAAACACAACGCTCGAGCGTCAAGCACAAAAATCTAGACACGCTCGAGCGCAAGAAGTCCCGCTCGAGCGCCAAGACACAGGAATAAAGTACACCCGCTCGAGCGAGAAAACCAGTCCGCTCGAGCGTAGATTCCCCCTTCCCAGAACTTACACCGAAACAGAGCTACCCGCTCGAGCGCTACCCGCTCGAGCGCAAGAAACCCGCTCGAGCGTAGAAAACACATCTGCAGAAGTTTTTCAGGGACATGAAATACTGGAAGTGTGCAATCTCCGCTCGAGCGCCAAACGGCCCGCTCGAGCGTTAAACCAGAAACCAAACTCCGCTCGAGCGCAGAATGACCCGCTCGAGCGTAACACCAAAAACCTAGGCAACAAGGATTTAGACCAAGGCTTAACCCACCTGGTCAACACAAGCCCAACACATCCTAAACTCAAACAAATGGATTTAAAGGATAGTAACGAGATAGATACAACTACCAACTCTACGGAACCGAGTCCGGAATACAACAGAACAGTAAAGGGACAACCGGGATCGCTATAACCTCCCACCCATAAAGAATTTCATCCCCGAAATTAAACACAAGTTTCTCAAAAATAAGTTTTCTCCATTTCCAATAATATTACGGCATAATATTAAACATCTCGACCCATTACCGGTCAATTCCATCTCTTTTCAAGAGGCATTTCACAACATATATTACAAGTGCATTATCAACATGCAATTTTCTCCCATTTCCAACCATTTCCAATATACATGGTTCACAGTTCATATCATAATCAATATACGTGATACAACTCCAATTCTACAATATAGCCAACATATGCAATATCATAATCAACTCCCATATCAAGGTAAGTTCCACAACATACTTCCATTAAACCAAAACATTACCAATGTTTTACAACTTAAGACATATATAAAGCTCTTAAGTCCAACAACATTACAGAATCTAAATACAAGATTACTCATCAATAAACAAGTCCGGATACTTTTCACGGACTTCCAACTCACGTTCCCAAGTGGCTTCCTCCACTCCGTGATGTTTCCACAAAACGTTTACCAAGGGAATGGTCTTGCCTCGCAAGACTTGATCCCGCCTATCCAAGACCCGAACCGGTCTCTCCTCATATGAGGCATCCTCATCTACCTTTAAGTCGGTCCAATCTAACACATGGGATGGATCCAGCTCATACTTCCGAAGCATACTCACATGAAACACGTCATGCACTTCGGACAACTGTGGTGGCAAAGCCAAACGATAAGCAACCTCCGCAACCCTCTCAAGGATCTCAAAGGGACCGATAAACCGAGGGGATAACTTCCCACTCTTCCCAAACCTCATCAAACCTCACCTAGGTGATATTTTCAAGAAAACATGATCACTTATCTCAAACGCCAAAGGCCTCCTCCTACGGTCGGCATAACTCTTTTGGCGACTCTGTGCTGTAACAAGCCTCCTACGGATAAGCTCAACTTTCTCCGTCGTCTCCCTAACCAACTCCGGACCCAACAGAGGTGCATCACCCACCTCGGCCCAACAAACTGGAGGCCTACACGGTCGGCCATACAAGGCCTCAAACGGTGCCATACCGATGCTAGACTGAAAACTGTTGTTATAGGCAAACTCCACCAATGGTAAGTGCCTCTCCCACGTCCCACTAAAGTCAAGGACACAACCCCGAAGCATATCCTCAAGGATCTGAATAGTACGCTCGGACTGCCCATCAGTCTGAGGGTGATAAGCCGTATTAAAGGTCAACTTAGTACCCAAGGCACTTTGCAAACTCTGCCACAAACTAGCAGTAAAACGAGGATCTCTATCTGAGACGATCGTCACTGGGACCCCGTGCAACCTCACTATGTCCCGAATATACAAGTCGGCAAGATGGTCTACCGAATCTCTCACGCGCATAGGAATAAAGTGTGCCGACTTAGTCAACCGGTCTACAACCACCCAAATAGCGTCACTACCCGGCTGAGTCCTCGGAAGGCCTACAACGAAGTCCATGGTGACATGCTCCCACTTCCACTCGGCAATAGGCAAGGGTTGCAACAAACCTACTGGCCTCTGATGCTCGGCCTTCACTTGCTGACAAGTAAGGCACTTTGACACAAAAACTGCCACATCCCTCTTCATACCTCGCCACCAAAACTGGCGACCCAAATCATGATACATCTTAGTGCCTCCCGGATGCACCGCAAGGCGTGAATGATGGAACTCTCGGAGTACTTCCTCTCGGCAAGACTCTGACACAAACAAACGGTCTCGGTATCTCACACTTAGGTCGGGATACACCGTCAAACCCTTCTCAACCTTCCCACTAGAGATCTTCTCTCGGAGGGATTCTACCTCAAGGTCACCTCTCTGTGCCTCTAACACTCGAGTTACAAGTGTAGGCTGCGCAACTACAGAAAACAAGGCCGCAGCCTCAACAGATTCGCCCAGAAGCAAATCAAACTCGCCAAGTGCACCCAACATCTCCCATTCCCGGATGGCTATACAAGCTACATCACTAATGGATTTCCTACTAAGGGCATCGGCCACAACATTGGCCTTTCCCGGGTGATAGTGCAATTCAAAGTCATAATCCTCAATAAACTCCATCCACCTCCTCTGCCTCAAATTCAAGTCTCTCTGTGTAAACAGATACTTCAAACTTTTATGGTCCGAGAACACCTCGAACCTCTCACCATAAAGATAGTGCCTCCAAATCTTCAAGGCAAAGATCACTGCGGCTAACTCTAAGTCGTGTGTAGGGTAATTCTTCTTGTGTATTTTCAACTGACGTAAGCCATAAGCTACCACTTTCCCCTCTTGCATCAATACACAACCCAAACCCTCTCGTGAGGCATCACAATAAACCGCATAACCCAACCATCTCTCCGGAATAATCAAAACCGGAGCGGTGGTTAATCTAATCTTCAGCTCTTGGAACGACTTTTCACAAGTCTCACTCCACACAAACTTGACCCCTTTCCGCGTCAATCTAGTCAATGGCGAAGCTAGCCTGGAGAAATCCTTCACAAACCGACGGTAATACCCAGCTAATCCCAGAAAACTGCGGATCTCAAACACACTCTTAGGTTGTGCCCAATCTAGCACTGCCTCTACCTTGGACGCATCAACAGACACCCCTTCTCCGGATACTACATGGCCTAAGAACTTGACTTCTCCTAGCCAGAACTCACACTTCCCAAACTTGGCGTACAGCCTATGGGCTCTAAGTAACTCAAGCACCACTCTCAAGTGTGCCTCGTGCTCCTCCTCTGAAGGTGAATAAATAGGAATGTCGTCCACGAAAATGACCACAAAGCGATCCAAGAATTCCCGGAAGATCCGGTTCATCAAGTCCATAAAGACAGCCGGTGCATTGGTAAGCCCAAATGGCATCACCAAAAACTCGTAATGGCCATACCGCGTACGGAATGCCGTCTTCGGGATATCCTCCTCCTTAACCCTCAACTGGTGGTAACCCGATCTCAAGTCTATCTTAGAGAAACAACGGGAACCCTTCAACTAGTCAAACAAATCATCTATACGGGGCATAGGGTACTTATTCTTGACAGTAGCCCGATTCAACTTCCAGTAGTCGATACACAATCTCAAGGCACCATCTTTCTTTTTAGCAAAGAGGGCCGGTGCTCCCCACGGTGAAACACTAGGGCGAACAAAACCTTTATCTAGCAACTCCTGGAGCTGAATCTTCAACTCACTCAACTCGGCCGGGGCAAAACGGTAAGGTGCCATAGAAATCGGCGCCGTGCCGGGCACTAGATCAATAGAGAACTCTATCTCTCGGTGAGGTGGCAAACTAATAAGGTCCTCGGAAAAAACATCCGAGTAGTCACAAACCACCCTCGGTAACACAGTCTGGGTCTCATCACACTCACCACTCATGAAGCTAGCAAGTAGACCACTAAGCTCACTCCGCCCTCGCGGATCATACCCCAGTGGCAAAACACTACCAACCCGGTCCCCCAAGAAATGGAACCACTCCCCGCTCAAGGTACATAACGTGACCCTCTGGCGGTAGCAATCAATAACAGCCCGGTATGACGATAGCCAGTCCATACCCAAAATAACATCAAAACCCTTCATGGGCATAACTACAAAAGGGAACGCAAGTCTATAGTCGGCGACCTCTATATCGCAACCTCTACAACCCTATTTCAAGATCATTTCACCCCCAAGAGGTGACACTACACATATAGGAGATGCTAACTGTGCTAACTCCAACTCCAAAATAGATGCAAATGCAGCAGATACAAAAGAATGAGATGCACCCGTATCAATCAACACATTAGCAACCGAGTTGCAAAACAGAAAGGTACCTCTCACTACTGATGGAGCCGGTACTAGGTCCTGCGCGGTAACATCATACACGCGCCCTGTAGGCCCCTGATCCACCTACTCACCCCTCGGAGCATACGACTGCTGCACTGACTGGGACGACGAAGCTCCCGGATTTGCCTCGAGGCCTGCACAGACTGAGCTGGCTGAAATCCCTGCGTCTGTCTAGAACCAGACGCTCCTGAAGTGGCACTCAACTGTGGGCAAAAACTCTTCAAGTGCCCAGGCTGCCCACACTGATAGCAAGATAAGGGCTACCCCCTGCCCAAACTCTGACTCTGGGGTCTACCTGAAGAAGAAGCAGCTCTCTGACCTCCGCCCTTCTGCGGGCAAACCGAAGACTTGTGACCCAGCTGGCCACAGGTGAAGCAAGTCAAACCTCCCTGATTACCTCTCCCCGAGCCTGCACTCGGCACCGGAAAGGTCGATCTAGCCACTCCACCCTGAGACTGCTGAAGGTTATAACCCCTCTGCCTCCTGCCTTCACCCTGACCCTCCTGGCCCCTCTTGGAGCCTCTATGTTTCTCCTCGTCCTCCTCCTGCATCATAAGCTCCATATGAGCTGCAGCATCTACTAAATGTCTATACTCTCGAATGTAAGACCCACCAACCCTCAACTTGAGGCCCCGCCTCAACTTCCGCTCAAACTCATAACAACGGCGTTCTTCGGACGCCACCAACTCAGGTGCAAAACTGGACAAACTAGTAAAAGTGGCCTCAAACTCTGCCACAGACATACCCTGCTGATTAAGCCGGCTAAACTGATCCCTCAGCTTCTCCCTAGCCACTGCCGATAAGAACCTCTCCTGGAAAGCATTCACAAACGCCTCCCATGTACCACCAGCACGAGCTTTCTCGTACTTCCACCATTGACCCGCATCTCCCTTCAGCTGGAAGGATGCCAAGGTCACTTTCAATGCTCCGTCCTCGATGCCAAGCATCTCGAACATCTTACTCATTTGTTCCAACCACTCGTCAGCCTTCAGTGGCTCCTTTGGATCCCCAACAAACTCATCCGGATTAGACCGGAAGAACTTCCTCTTCAAGAAAGAAGGCCCTGCCTCAGCTGCCTGATTCCCTGCTCTGAGAATACCCAAAGCCCCTGCTATCTCTCGTGCCAAGGCACTCATAGCCTGCTGACCCGCTGGCTCGACCACATTGGCCTGACCAATTCCCTCCTGCACTGTCGGAATATCATCCGGTAAAGGTACTTCCTGCCTCGCAGGCCTACCACGCCTAGCACCTCTTCCTCGTCCTGACATCCTAATAAAGGTAACTCAGAACATTAGCACATTCACAAATGTGTCGAAACTAAACATTCACGTCCTAATGCATGGACAACCGTAATTCACTCCACGTAAGCACATAAACACATAAGCACTTACGAATTTCATTTCCGGATAATGATAGTCCCGAGGCGTTACTAAAGTTCCGGTTAGAAACAGCATTGATCAAGTGCCTTTCCAACGAGACTCCCAGAAACCCAAGGATCCAATCAACATCCTAGAAATTAAATCCCATATCCATATAAACACATAAGCATGTTATCAATTAAACACATAGCATATGACACTACATCTAAGTCTCTATCAAGCGAGACAAACCCATTGTGATACTAATCACTTCCCACGTACCTAAAGTATTCGAACCCGGTACGCTCTGATACCAAGTTGTAACGCCCTCAAAAAAAATAACAATAAACCGATCAATATAGACATGCATTGATATATAAAAGTTCCATATCCTTCTATTCATCAGAGTTCCATTGCCAAAAAGTATTACATGTTAACGACAAAAGCAAATGTCCTAAAGGCTTACAGCTTTCCAAGTTAACACTTGGTTACAACAAAAGAGTGCTAACTCATTTACACATTAAGCCCTTAGCTTGAATATACATGTAATACATCAAAGAAATTAAACAACAAAAGTCTGCCCACCTCAAGCCTCCCAAGCTACGTCCTTGGAGGTGGCATGCTACCTGTACCTGAAAAAGATATTCCCATATAGATTGAGCCACAGCCCAGTAGAAATACACTAAACCAAATATGAACAATGCCTAAAAGATTAGCAGTTGATAGACGGCCAAAACTGATACTTTCGCTTATAACACTTTACAGTTTCATGACATACAAGTCCATGTTCCAATTCTTTTCAATTCTCAATTTATAACCATGGCTCAGAACCTGGCCGAACAACTTATATGAGACAGTAACTCATATTAAACACTTTCCCATTTCATAATAGATAAGCATACAAGCTATATCACACGCCAACAGATAAGCATATTAGCTATATCATCACTTCCACAGATATGCATAAGAGCACTATCACACTTCCAAAGACAAGCATATGAGCTGTGTCAACACATTACTAGATAAGCATATGAGCTCTATCTATGGAGTCCATCCCCTATCTTCTTCCAACAACATTCGGTTTAGAGGTCCATCCCCTATCATCCCCTAAACCGTGGAGTACATCCCCTATCTCCTCCAACACGACACAATGCATATAAACAATAATTATACACATCATCACACAATACATAAATTTAATGTATTCTATCAACCGTCATACTCAATGACACATTCCAGTGATTAGTTTCAGTTTGCCTAATCATCATGCATTGTCTACAACAATCAAGATTATCCTCCACCGATAGCCCAAAGCAGTTATTTCTATACAGAAAATAAATGCAACAATGGATATATAATCAACATTTCAACTAGGTGAGCGATAAATAGTCCAACTACACCCTTTAATCCCATACCTTTCCAAATCAATTCCTCATTTCCCATAATTAATTATGCGAATTAATTAACCAATGTAATTAGGGCATTTTCCATAATTAACATTACAACCTTTAGGTTCCATTTTCATTAACGTTTTAACATTAATTCCATTTTTCCATGCCAAACATGCATCTAGGTTTTTATATAGTTAAAACCCCAACTTTTGTAAATTTACACAAAAGCCCCAAACTTTCACAAAATTACCAAACCAACCCCAACATCTCAAAATACTAAAATTTAAAGACAAAATCTATAGTGAGGAGTAGGTTATTGTAGACACCCCATTTTTGACCGACCTTAAGACTCAGACGTCACCGATTGAGCGCTTGGTGATGTTGCATAATGTGCTCGTTCAGAAGTTTCAGAGTCTCGGCTGCGAGCCTTGCCTCCGGACTTCCGGACCCTTTCTTGCTTTGCTTCGGTTTGCGAACCAGGCTCGGTTTTCTCTGTTTTCTCTTCGCGAAGGGAGGGAGAGGTCTTGTAGATCATCTCTCAGTGGCCGTGGGCTACATTTTGTGGCCATAGGCCATTTTGCCCATTTCGGAGCCCGGTTTCCGGTTTTTCGGGATCGTTGGCCGTGTGCCTCGGTTCGGGACCCCCTAACCATCTCCGTTTGCTCTGATTTTTTTTTGGCATACTTCCTATTTACTCCTTTTTGAGGAACACTGGGGTCTGAGAAACCCACTTCGTGGCCGAATGCCACTTTCGGTGCTTAATAGCCCATTTTCGGGACCCCGAACTGCGTGTTTTGGCCCCCGAACATTCGTTTTGCAACGGTTTTCGTTCATTTTTGGCAGGTACCTCTGTTTTATCACCGGGAAGGCCGTAGAAGGGTGGGAGGCCAGTAATTGTTGCAGCAACCAGTTATATACCCTCCGACGCCCTCCGACGCCCGTTTTTCACACTTCCGGGCTAATGTTGAATACCTTGGGGCCACATTCTTGAACTTTCAACCACATATTTGTGATGTACACACTTGGGAGGATCCTAAAAGTTGGTGGTCGGCCAGTAATGTTGCTTGACCCTTTTGAACCCCTCCTTCCAGGCTAATGTTGAACAACCTGGGCCCTTTTTCTTGAATTTTGAACCACAGGGTTGTGTTGTACACACATGGGAGGACCCTAAAAAATGGTGGCCGGCCACTATTTCAACTTGACCCTTTTGACCCCTAGCCGGCCGGCTAGGGGAGGTGGCCGGCCGGCCACCTGGAGCTCCAAAAAGGGGCCGGACATGATCCTCTCAAATCACACTTTACAGCTGTATAGCTGTTTCCCCCAGAAAATATCTCCATCCGGGGGATATTTTGTGGGCGAAAACTTGCCTAATTTTCCCCCACCTTTGCCCCTCCTTTACTCCCCCTTTTTTTTCCATATAACCAGCAGGCAACATTGCATACAAGGGTTAGAAAATTTGCTCTCCAAGCTTCAATACACAAATCCCTCTCTATCTCTCTCATTTCCTTGAAAACCTCCAAGTCCTACACCACCAAGCTCTACCACCACCACCCCATTCCAGCAGCAAGGGGAGGAATTCCAGCAGCTAAGAGGCAACAAATTTGGTCCAAGAAGCAACAAAAGCATTGGTCTTCAAGGGTGAGTTGCATTTTTCCCTTTTTGGCCCATTTCTTGTATCTTTTGTAAGCCATACATGCTTATTTATTTGAGCTCCGACCAAAATTGAAAAGGTCATTTTTTTGAGCTCATTTTCATGTCTCATTAAGGCCTCAACCCTGTTTGAGCCCCCCATCTTGCACTTGCCTCAATATCCTTCTTGAATGTCCTTTTCTTGTATGATATTTTTAGCTTGTGTGTGATTTGTTTTGGAGCATGTTGTAAACTGTAAGTAGGCTTATTTTGAGCCCCTCTTCAACATTGAAGGAGGGCTCATCACTGTTTGGGACCTCCATATACCACTTGTCTTTATATCCATCTTTGGTCCCCATTTCTTGCATGACTTGGCAGCCTATCATGTTGCTGTTTTTGGTCATTTTACAGGGCTATAAACGGTCTTATTTTGGTCCATTCTTCATGTTTCATTAAGGGCCTTTCTTTGTTTGAGGCATATTTCATACACTTCATGTTATGTCTCTCTCTTAATCCCCATTCTTGCATGATTTGTTAGCCTATCTTGCTTCCATTTTTGGACAATTTACAGAACTGAAAATAGTCTTATTTTGACCCCATATTCATGTTTCATTAAGGGTCTTTGGCTGTTTGATGAATGTTTTGTATACTTTGTGTTTTAACCTCTTTTGGCCCCTATCTTGCATGGCATTTTGAGCATACTTGTATACTGTTTTGGGTCCGGCCATAAACTGTAAATGTGCATATTTTTGGTCACTCATCAGTATTGTAGAAGAGTCTTTTTCTGTTTGGGCTTTGCATCTGCCACTTCCTTCTTTGGCCACCTTTTAGCCATTTTCTTGCATAGGAGTGCAGCCATACCTGTGTTTGTTTTTGGGGTTTTTTACAGTTCTGAAAAACATCATATTTTTGGCCCCTCTTCAATATTGTAGAAGGCCCCTAATCTTTTTGGGGTCAGCAGCTATGAGTTCCTTCATTATCTCATGTTTAGGTCCTTTTCTTGCATGCTAGTTTTGCCCTGCCTTTGTTTGCTGTTTGGCCTTGGTTTGTACTGGTAAAATGCTTATTTTGGGGCTTCCTTGTTACTTTCTTTTCATTGCATGTCCATATTGTGCATGTTTGATATAGCTATGGGCCATTTCGGGTGCCAAAATTCATGTTTCGGGACTATTCCACGCATCGGGTGTACTTTCGTCTCATTTCGGTGCTGTTTTCCCCAATATTTCATTTCTGAAATTCCATTAGCATGTTTGCATATCATTTTCCATGCTTTCGCATTGCGTATGCCATCGCCTCGGTTTGCGTGCCCGTGTGCACGCATTTCGAGGCGCTTCATTTTCATCCATCGGCCTCTTACGTGAGTGTGGCTGAGGCCCTCTCATGTTAGTATAAGTCCATGTTGCATTCTGTATGTCATTTTAGCCATATTGCATTGCGTATGCCATTGCCTCGGTTTGCGTGCCCGTGCGCATGCATTTCGAGGCACTTCATTTTCATCCATCGGCCTCTTACGTGAGTGTGGCTGAGGCCCTCTCATGTTAGTATAAGTCCATGTTGCATTCTGTATGTCATTTTAGCCATATTGCATTGCGTATGCCATTGCCTCGGTTTGCGTGCCCGTGCGCATGCATTTCGAGGCACTTCATTTTCATCCATCGGCCTCTTACGTGAGTGTGGCTGAGGCCCTCTCATGTTAGTATAAGTCCATGTTGCATTCTGTATGTCATTTTAGCCATATTACATTGCGTATGCCATTGCCTCGGTTTGCGTGCCCGTATGCACGCATTTTGAGGCACTTCATTTTCATCCATATGGCCTCCTATGTGAGTGTGGCTGAGGCTCTCTCATGTTGGTGTAAGCCCATTATTGCATTGCGTATGCCATTTCATCCATAGCATTGTATATGCTCGGTTGTGTATTACCTCGTGCAGCGTGTATGCCATTCCATGACATTGTGTATGTTAGGATTGTATCTTAGTTGCATTTCACGCATGTCATGCATATTGCATCGTGTTCGGGATAAGAGTTAGCCTGGGCACGGAAACGAGGTGCGTTTCGTACTCCGAGTGACGTAACGCGTCTCAATTCCCCAGTCACCGACACTCCGGATTATCCATGATGGAGCTAGGTTTAACTGTGTCTTTATGTGCATTCATCCTATATTGAATTGCGCAATTTGACTCCTCGGCCATCATGCATTGATATGCGTGATTGGTGGTACGAGGATCGAGGCATGCATATATCTGTGCAAATACATTGCTATGCCCCTTTCCTGCTCTCTGTTGCAGCAAAATGAAGAATCAGCAACTTTTCGGAGCTTGGCAGGCTTTCCAAGAATAACTGCTAAACAGAGGCTAATTGGGGCATCCCGGTGGATTTCCGCGCAAGACAACCCGGACATGCATCATTCATCAGAAGCAAGGCAGTCCCTGGCTTGCATGCTAGTTTTACAGCTTTCTTAGTTAATTGTTAATTAATTAGGAATTTGTACATTATTTGGACTGTAATATTTGGACTGTAATATTCTTTTATTCGGGACTGTAATATCCTTTTATTTGGGACTGTATATTTATTCGGACCCTCTGCGCGAGGGCACAACTGTAATAAGTGTGCGTGTGTGTGTTGTATGTCTTCCAACCCCACGTCTTTCTCCCTTTTATTTATCCGCTTATGATGGTTAGATTAAGGCATGTTTCAATTAGCATACAGTATAATAGCATGTTTGCATTCATTCATCTGTATTGCATGCACCGGGCTCGGCGCATCATACTAACTGCATTGTATTTTCAATTCCAAGTTGAATACATGTTAGCTGTAGCATTTCATATGCCATGTTTAGAATAGCCGAGCCTGCTATAGCTACATTTTTGTATGTGTTGCATTAGGCATTTCTGTATACTTAGGATCATGCATGATTTCTAATGAGGTTTCTGTTTTGGCTTGGAGTACTCTGTAAGTTTTATGCTTTAGCATCCTTGCATGCGTGTGAGTGACTGCCATGAATAGCATGCTTACCATGAGGCTAATTGCTTATGTGATATAACTGCCTGAATGCCTGTGGGTGAAGGTTGGGTTACTTGGATTGGAATAAATCATCAACTGTGAGTTTTAAGTCCACTAGATAGTGGCAAAATCATGTTTTTCTAAGCCCACCTGAGGGTGGCAAAATCTGCATTTTAAGCCTACTTGCGAGTAGCAAACCATCTTTTAAACAAACAAACAGGAAATGTTTTGTTCCAATTCAGGCAATCCAGTCTATACTTGTATGCTGTGCGCATCACATAGTAACCTAGGCCAATAACCGGAATAAGAACACACAATGTTTTCAAAATTTGATATCATAGTTAGTAGAGGCCGATCTTTGATCGGGCGAGCGGGGGTGCTCACGAAGTGACCTTCCCCAATCGTACCCAAGTTCCCGAGCCAAGGCAACTTTGGTGATGACGGACACGTGGCCTTTGGCACCGAGTCAGGGTTTCCTAAATTTCCCAAAATAAAATATTTAGGTGGCGACTCTGTATCTGGCAAAGCAGTCCATGTTTGGCACTTCTTTCAAAAATCTGTTTTCTTAAAACGATTTGCCGGATTTGGACGCTTTGGTTCAGACTTAGAACCGTGACACTAATCGAGAGTCCGAGCTGTAGCGAGGTCCCCCGCGGGCTGGTTACAGTTATCACTACCTCAAATTCGGAGCCCAAGAGAAGAAGATGAAGAAAACCAAAATGCTCCAAACTCCAAGATCCACGGATCAAAACGAAGCCCTCGACGATCAACACAACTTTTACAAAGGGCAAAGGGAAGGAAAGCACTCTAACTAGATCAAACCCTAGAGAGAAGGGAGTTTCTAGAGAGAGAGGCTCTCAAAATAACCTTTTAGAAAGTAAGAGAGAGAGAGAAAGCGTAGAAAGTGATTCAAAAGTGCCCAGCTACCCTCTGTTATACGACTTTCCCGCTCGAGCGGAAAACACAACGCTCGAGCGTCAAGCACAAAAATCTGGACACGCTCGAGCGCAAGAAGTCCCGCTCGAGCGCCAAGACACAGGAATAAAGTACACCCGCTCGAGCGAGAAAACCAATCCGCTCGAGCGTAGATTCCCCCTTCCCAGAACTTACACCGAAACAGAGCTACCCGCTCGAGCGCCAACAATCCCGCTCGAGCGCTACCCACTCGAGCGCAAGAAACCCGCTCGAGCGTAGAAAACACATCTGCAGAAGTTTTGCAGGGACATGAAATACTGGAAGTGTGCAATCTCCGCTCGAGCGCCAAACGGCCCGCTCGAGCGTTAAACCAGAAACCAAACTCCGCTCGAGCGCAGAATGACCCGCTCGAGCGTAACACCAAAAACCTGGCCAACAAGGATTTAGACCAAGGCTTAACCCACCTGATCAACACAAGCCCAACACATCCTAAAACTCAAACAAATGGATTTAAAGGATAGCAACGAGATAGATACAACTACCAACTCCACGGAACCGAGTCCGGAATACAACAGAACAGTAAAGGGACAACCGGGATCGCTATAGACTTTAAAATATTATCTCAATTTGTTTGAATTGATCAAACGTTTAATGCACCTTTTGATTTTGTTATGCTATTAACATGTTGTTCATATCCCTTTACAATAAGTAATATGCATGATTCGGTTATTATTTTATAATCATTATAATATTAGTGAAGAATATTACTTCTTCCTGTATGCCATAGAATTGAATGATTATAAAATTATTATTTAAATAGACGGTTGGAGCATAGATTAAAAGCAATTTGTTGAATCATTCGGTTTATTAAAGAATTATGATTTTACCTCATCTGATTATATACACTTATTGTCTATTATTGTTGTTATTTATATATTTTCAAGATTTAAATTTGATATCATGATATAATTTTATGACATTGAATATTAAATATTGGAGTGGTTAATTCATATTAGGTGTAATTCTTATTGACCATTATATGAGATATTCATGATTGTTATATTACATAATTTGATATATAAATATTCATGTTCGTCTAGAGTTATTATTATTATTATATTGGTAATTACAATCACATAAAAGAAATTCTAGAAATCATAAATAGTGATTTCATTAAAATAGTGATTGAATTAATGATAATTAAATAACTCAAATTAATGAATAGAGAATATTGTTGGTTAGTTCCGTATTCATAAGGTTTACTAATTTAGTAGCTACCAAAGTGGCCTAGATTTGTAAAACTTATGAATATAGAACTACATAAAAGAATTGTTGAAAGGGTAACATTAAGGTCGATAATATTCTCAATTGCAGTTATAATTAGGAGATGAAGACTAGCCCAAAGGAAAGTCACTTTTAAATAATTATGAACTGGGTAAGGTAATGTAACTTATGTAATTTGATAGATTAGAATTGAATATCCAAAGGTAACATGACTAACAAAAAAGTTGCATAAATTACTTTAGACCTACATAAGTGATTTTTGACGAGTGGACAATAGATATACCTAAGTTTTGCCCAAAGGAATGACTTATGTGATATCAATAGTTCATCATAATTCTCAAAGCTTTAATATGTATATTGTTCTATCTTATTTCAGTGACAGTTCCCACCTCATTGCATTATCTTGCATCAGGCGTCCGTCTACTTACTAGCTCGAATTTTTCGGAATGGTATGAACATGTTCAGTTTACATTGGGTGTGTTGGACCTCGATATGGCATTGCTTGAAGATAAACCTACAAACACTAATGAATATAGTACTGCAAAACAAGTTGCCCTTTTTGAATCTTGGATAAGGTCCAATAGACTTAGTTTGATGTTCATGAAGATGACCATTGCAAATTACATCAAGACCTCCTTACCTCAAACTGTTAATGCATTGGAATACTTAAAGGTTGTTGAAGATCGATTTAGATCTGCTGACAAGTCACTTGCTAGCACTATTATAGCTGAATTGACAACAATGAAATATGATGGCAACCGAGGAGTTTAGGATCACATCCTCAATATGGCTGACAAAGTTGCAAAGCTTAAAACTTTAGAGATGCAAGTTGATGAAACTTTCCTCGTGTAGTTTATTCTCAACCCACTTTCATCACAGTTTGGCACATTCAAAATTCATTATAACACCAATAAAGATAAGTGGAGTTTGAATGAGCTCACTAATATGTGTGTTCAATAGGAAATGAGGTTGAGGGAGGAAGGACATCAAACTGTATTGGCTGTAACTCATGGAGCTATAAAGAAAAAGAAGGATAAGTTTGTAAAATCAAAGAAAAATCCACCCAAGAAAAAGAATGAACCTAGGAAAGAAAATCAGGCTCAGAATGGTTTCACTATCAAGTGCTACTTTTGTGGCAAGAATGGACATGTGAAGAAAGACTGCAATAAGTGCAAGGCTTCGTTCGAAAAGAAATGTAAGAAATTTTCTTTTGTTTGTTATGAGTCAAATCTTGCTGAAGTACCTTCTAATACTTGGTAGATTGACTCTAGGGCCACAACCCACATTACAAATGACATACAGGGATACCTCTCAACTAGGAAACCAAGGGAAAGTGAAAGATTTGTCTATATGGGGAACCGTCTCAAAGCTGAAGTCGTAGCTGTAGGAACCTATCGACTGATCTTAGAGACAGGTTTTCAAATGGATCTAGAAGACACTTTTTATGTTCCTTCAATTTCTATGAATTTAGTTTCGTCATCCAAATTAGATCGTGTTGGATATTCAGTTTTATTTAGTTGTGGAAAACTCAATTTAATGTTTAATTCAATAATAATTGGTTCTGGCAATTTATGTGATGGTTTATATAAAATTACCTTAAATCATGAGTTTGCACAATCATTAGTAACTCTACATTCGAATATTGGTTTAAAATGTGGTCTAATTAATGATAAATCCTCAATCTTGTGGCATAGGTGGTTGGGGCATATCTCTATAAATAGAATTGAAAAATTGGAGAAGAATGGGATTTTGGAAAACCTAGACCTCACTGATTTTGAGATGTGTGTGGATTGCATTAAAGGAAAGCAAACCAAACACTCCAAGAAAGGTACCACAAGAAGTAATGAGCTTCTTGAGATAATTCATATAGATATTTGTGAGCCACTCAACATCCCATGTCTTAGTGGTGAAAAATATTTTATCACATTTATAGATGACTTCTCATGTTATGGATATGTGTATCTAATTCATGAAAAGTCTCAGGCTGTTGACATCTTTGAGGTGTACATAACTGAAGTCGAGAGATAATTAGATAGAAAGGTTAAAATAGTGAGATTAGACAGGGGTGGTGAGTATTATGGTAAATATGATGAGTCTAGCCAAAATCCTGGCCCATTTGCCAAATTCTTAGAAAAGAAAGACATTTGTGCTCAATATACAATGCCTGGTACGCCACAACAAAACGGAGTTGCTGAAAGGCGTAATCGTACACTTAAAGACATGGTTAGGAGTATGTTAAGTTACTCAATTGTACCCATTTCACTGTGGGGTGAAGCTTTAAAGACTGCAATGTATATGTTAAATATGGTTCCTAGTAAGGCAGTCCCAACAACTTCTTTTGAGCTGTGGACTGGTAGGAAACCTAGTTTGAGACACTTACATATTTGAGGTTATCCAGCAGAGGCAAGAATCTTCAACCCACAAGAGAAAAAGTTGGACTCAAGAACAATATCTGGATATTTCATTGGTTATCCAGACAAGTCTAAAGGGTACAAATTTTATTATCCTAATCACAGTACAAGGATAGTGGAGATTGGTAATGCTAGATTCCTAGAGAATGGTGAAATTAGTGGGAGTAAGAAAACACGAGTGGTGAATTTCAAGGAAATTAGGGTGGATGTGCCAACATTTGACCCTTATCGAAAAATTGTTGTTCCTTAGACTATTCCACAGGCTGAGGGAAACGAACAACATAATGAAAATCCTTCACCACCTCATGTTTCACCACTTCATGAAGATACCACCATTGAAAATATTATAGAACCACCATAATCGACAATTCTGAGAAGATCTCAGAGGAAAAGAAAGCCTGCCATTCCAGATAATTATATGGTGTATCTATAGGAATCTTATTTTGATATTGGGATTAACAAAGATCTAGTCTCATTTTCACAGGCCATGAATAGTGATGATTCTACTAAATGGGTCAATGCTATAAATGAAGAGTTAAAATCCATGGAATAGAATGGTGTTTGGGATCTCGTCGAATTGCCTAATAATTGAAAAAAGGTCAGGTGTAAATGGGTCTTCAAGACCAAGCGCGACGCAAAAGGCAATATTAAACGATTTAAAGCCAGACTTGTTGCCAAGGGTTTTACTCAAAAAGAAGGCATAGACTATACAGAGACCTTCTCTCCAGTATCTAAGAAGGATTCGCTTAGAATCATCCTAGCATTGGTAGCTCATTATGACTTAGAGTTACATCAAAAGGATGTGAAAATTGCTTTTCTGAATGGGAATTTGGATGAGGAAATTTATATGGAGCAGCCAGAAGGATTTGCAAAGAAAGGCAATCTGAAGTTTAGTGGGAGTAAGTTCATTATTTTAGTGCCATATGTGGGTGACATTTTGTTAGCTAGTAATGACTTTGGCTTATTGCATGAAACCAAGGAATATCTCTCCAAGAACTTTAAAATGGTCGATATGGGTGAGGCAAACTATGTTATTGGCATAGAGATCTTTAGGGATCGATCTCAAGAATTGCCAGGACTATCTCAGAAAGGATATATTGATCGTGTTTTGGAGAGATTCAATATGCAGTTTTGTTCAGCTGGTGATGCACCCATCATGAAGGGTGATAAATTAAGTGAAAAACAGTGTCCAAGGAATGACTTAGAAAGAAACAAATGAAGGACATTCCATATGCATTAGCAGTGGGAAGCTTGATGTATGCTCATACATGTACCAGGCCAGATATTAATTTTGAAGTTGGAATGTTGGAAAGATTCCAAAGTAATCTTGGAATGGAACATTGGAAAGCAGTGAAGAAGGTTATGAGATATCTTCAGGGAACAAAGGACTATATGCTCACCTATAAGAGATCAGAACAGTTGGAAGTGATCGGATACTCAGACTTAGATTTTGCTGGTTGCCTTGATAGTAGAAAATCTACATCAGGTTTTGTTTTTCTATTAGCAAGTGGAGCAATTTCATGGAAGAGTGTGAAGCAGTCCACTATTGCTTCATCTACTATGGAGGCTGAGTTTGTGGCATGCTTTAAGGTTACAAATCATGCTTTATGGTTGCGAAATTTCATCTCAAGACTTGGTGTTATTGACTTAATTGCCAGGCCGCTGTAGATATATTGTGACAATACCGCAGTAGTTTTCTTCTCTAAGAATAGAAAGTACTACAGTGGTTCCAAACACATGGAAGTAAAATACTTAGTTATTAGAGAAAGAGTCCAGAAACAGTAAGTGTTAGTTGAAAACTTAAGCACATCACTTATGATTGCTGATCCATTCACAAAGGGATTGCCACCAAAGACATACAAAGAGCATGTTATCAGGATGGGTCATTTAAGCAACCCATGATGTGCATGGTTAATCGTGAGTGCTTATTTTTATTTGATACTATTTGCGCAATAATAATTTTGTTTCTATTTTTTCTGTTTCTAAAAGTGTGTGCACACATTAATTTGAATATAGATAAACAGAAAATGTCTTTACAAGGAAAATTATAAGGTCCTTTCAAAAAAATAATTACATATTCCAATAATTGATTGGGTTGGAGAAAGTTATCGATGGTGTAGTGCATAGAAGGAAATATGACATAAATGTTATATAACCGCTATGACTCACATTGGTGATCTGAAGTAATCACAGTATTATAGTTTCTAATATATCTGAACTTATTGGCTATTTTTAAAATTCGTGATCACGTGTCAAAGTTTTTAGTGTGGAATCCAATAAGTCAAAAATTTTATAAATTGCATATTTTTTGGAAAAAAACTCATAATTGCATCATAATCGGCTTAATGGGCCAAGTGGGAGAATATTGAATTTATTTTCTAGTGTGGGCCAATAGCCTACATATATCTACATGTTTTAATTTATTTAGACTCCACAATTAGATAAAGCCAATTTGATATAAAGTTTAGTAATTAGAATTTTAATATAATTACTCTTCTAAGATAAGAAGGAAACCTTGATGGATAGGAATTCTTCTGATAGAGTTTATCTGGCCATCTTCTCTCCTCTATATAAGGATGGGTGACTCCCCTTTCATATCATGAGTATTTTCCCATCACTCCAAGTTTTATAGTCATCCTAATTAAGAAAGACAGAGAGAAGAAGGTGAGCCAAGAATTAAAGGTTCAATTATTAGGGATATTTTCTCAACTTTTCTAATTCAATGACTAACAAAGGTATGTTCATTTTATTCTTGAGTTATATCGAATTCAATATCCTGTAAAGTTTAATTCCACATAATTATTATGGTTACATGTATTATTAAAACTTACACCTCCTTCTCTTAGTTTTTTTTTTTTTTTTTTTTTTTGCTCATATTTTTTTGGCTCAAATTTGTTGTTGTTGTTGTCGTTCATGGTGTTGAATTTTTTTCCCCCCTTCTAAATAGATCTGGAAATTATGTTTGTGTTTGTAAAATTAGAATAGTTTATAATGTCTTTATTGAATAGATTTGAATAAATTTGTATATGTGTTTGTTTTTGGTCTCTGTAAAAATATTTTTTTGTTTTGTTTGCGTACAATCTATTCAATTCTCTCTCTCTCTCTCTCTCTCTCTCTCTCTCTCTCTCTCTCTCGTGTTAGTTCATTCAAAAAATTGAATAGATAAAAATAGATGTTAGCATATAAGAAAAATTTGAATAAGAATTTCAACAAATAAGAAAAATCAACACAAGAATTTCAACAGATTGAAAAAATTAAAGAGAGAAACCTACAGAATTTAAACAGATATAGAAAATAATTGAACAGATAAGAAAAAAAATTCAATAGATAGATATAAATTTGAACAGACAGTCAAACAAATTTAAACAAATAAATATAAATTTGAATAGTCAAAAAATGTTAATAGATAAAATAAAAAAAAAAATATCAACAGATAAATGTAGGGGTAAAATTGAAAACATAAAGTCTTTCAAAATAAACCGAATGACCTCTCACTAAATTATTTCACAAAAGGTGAATCTCTCACCAACAAAAAATATTCAGTGAACCTAATACCTTATACTAATACCTTATACTTTCCTTAGCTTAGACTTTTTCATAATTTTCCCTTTCTTAATTTCCTAAGAATTATTTACAAGGAACCAATCATAAATATCCATGTAAAAAAGTAATACAAAATAGTCACAAAAATTCATTGAGATATAGCATTTTTCAAACAGATAAATATACATTCATTCTCTAAATTTTATTATAGAAGCACACGATTGTAGCACAACACCATACTAGGATGATAAGGTGACTGGCACGATCAACACCGCACAAACACATGCGATGCGAACCATATAAACAAAACAAAAGGAGAGACTCATGTTGCTAAGCAAAGCATAATAAACCATGACAAGTTTGAATTGAATTGTTCTAAGGATAAACCTCAATGAGAGACCTCAAACCCAGAATGGGAGTGATTTTATAGTCACTAAAACCGGCATCGAAGAAGAGCTTGGCCCATTCTTGCTCAGTTCTCTCCCTGCCTGTGTACAAAATCATCATAAGCATGTCCAAGAGGAGTTGTGTTTCCATTGACTCGTCATGATCTCCTGCTTTCTGGTTCTCAACTTTCATGTCTATGATAATCAGCTTTCCTCTTTTCTCTTTGTTGCTTCCAATTGCTTCTTTACATCTCTTCAGTATTTTTATGCACTCCTCATCGCTCCAATCATGCAATATCCACTGTTTGCCATTATTCGTACACAAAATTAGCATTCCTAAAAACTATCTTTTGAAACACTTTGTTTGAATTTCAAAATTGTAAAGTTTCTACTTTATTTTTCTTTTTTCCTTTATTTTATTTATTTATTTATTTCTAAAAATATCTTCACAAATTCAACATTTAAACACAACTTTAAAATAAAGTATAAACTGCAACCCCCAAAAAGGCCATCCATAATCCTAACTATAACATTAAGTTCAGATTGAGAGGTGTAGTGAGAAAAGAAAAGAAATGAAGATAATGAATTTTCTTATCACTTGTTTAGATGATTAATGAGGTAAATAAAAGTAACTTCAAGGGGTTGTCCTAGTGGTCATGGCTTGCAGCTTGGGATTGTGGTCCCTCCATGGTCTCAAGTTTAAAATCTCGTAAGTACAAATAATTTTTCAAAGTCAATCAGTATGGCGCTTTTGCCTTGGCTTTAATTGAGAACATTGCTAGTAAATGGTAGGATTAGTCCTCCGGATTAGTCAGTCCAGTGAGCCAGGTATTACTCCAAACTTAAGTTTTGTTTCTCACCAAAGTGGTGAGATTTGGTAAAAAAAAAAAAAAAAAAAACCAAAATTATTGTTTATAAAAAAATTATTATACCTAAATTACCCCTCTAAACACAAACCAAATGAAATAAAATGACATATGTATCCTCTTTTAATCATTATCCATCCAAATAAGGTGAGAAATTATAATAATTTCTTTTATTCTCTCACAAAAACTCCAATCAATTTTTTTTTTTTCTCTCATCTCACATAATATAATGTTTCAAGCCATCAAACTGGATTAAATTTTTGTTCTGTTGAAGTTTTTTCTCTCTCTTAATCAAAAGCACCTTTAATGTAAGATTACAAGATTTATGTAGTAGGCATTGAAGTGTTGTGATCAACGCATCTAAAAAATTGATTGGTCTAATATCACATTGTAGTCACTACAATAAATGAAGATTTTAGAAATAAAAATTTAAAGACAAAATCAACTTGTGAGAGTGTCATTATTGTACTTTTAGCAACAAAATTTAGAAATTAATGATGAGTTATTATTCTTTTGGGACTAATATTTTTTGAATAAAAAATAAACGCTTTTGGAATCAATTTTTTTTGTTCCTACAATACATATATTAGCGATATTTTTAAAACTGTGTCACTAAAGCCCTGTGTTTGACTTTTTTAGACGACCTTTTAGCAACTGTTCTTGTAAAAACAAGAATTCTTCCCTAAATATTTTTTGTAACAAAATTTTTACTCCGAAGGACAAAAAAAAGTTTAATTACTAAACTCTTATATGTTATAGTGATGTTATTGACCACCAACTCATTTAAAGATTTAACTTGTTAGAAAGATAGTAACTTTATTAGTTACATAATGTTATATTCTCAACAGTTATATGGACTTCTCTTCTCAATTTAGACTCTATTTTAATCTTACATTTTAGTAGGAATTTATACCCAAAACAATATACATTGAAGATAAAGGGTAGGATAGAAAGTGAGTTTTCACTTCTATGTGTAAGGAGCCTAAACCAAGCACCCAGTAGTGAATAATTCTATATATACTAAAACTTTTCTTAAAAAATATGAGAGATTAAATAAAATTTATTGTCAAAAAAATAATAATACTTGAACATCTAATGATGTTTAGACATATACCTTTAGTAAGAATTTTAGGACACACAACATTGTTCCCTAGTAATAAAGAGTGGGGTAGAGAACTTGTTTCAAATGAATTTTGAAATTCTGACTCTCTCTTCTTACGTAAGAAGGCAAAAATAGAAAGGTTATTGAAGATGTTATACTTGTCAAGCACAATTTTTGTAAGCATCAATTTTCGAAGGAAAAATGATATAAAAGCTTATTTTTTAGACTTAGTGATATGTAAGAGATATGATTAGTTAATGATTAGAAATTTTTTTAGATAAAGTGTTGTCTTAGATATTTAAATTGATTGTCATGTCATTGAGTATAAAAAATTGATCCATCATTTGGATTACAATAACAGTGCTCCTTTGGAAGGGCAATTACTAGTTTTTTGCACATTAAATTGTGATTATAAAAGACGAGTCTGGCTCCTCTCCAGTTCACAATCGAACCGGAGGGTGCAATTGGACCATGGTGGGCTCAAATCCTAGCCCATTTCGATGATCAAAATCATTGAATGTGTAAAATTCGTCAAGTACATTATTCTTGTAAAAACTTAACTTGATTAGATATCGATAACCATTTGATCAGATCACATTTTTATCCACATTTTATTTTTAAAATCGTACTTGTCGTTGACTGAAATGTGGTTCAATTAAAATGACTATTGATATTCAATCAATGTGAGTTTTTGGAGGAATTATATACTCGACAAGTTTTACACATTGAACGGTTTTGATCATCAAGATGAGCTTGGATTTGGGCCCCATTATGGCCGAAGAATAGCCTTCAATCTGATTACAAATTGGAGAGGAGCCAGACGCATAAAAGATATAAATGAAAATGGAACTGAAAAATAGAGCAATGCTAATAACACTAATATCTCACATAATATTGTATCTATTTTGTATGTTAATTGGTACACTAGTTAATATTATTTGTAACATTATTAAATAAAACAAAGCCCCCTTCTTCGATTTTATGTTGTTTTTGTCTTTGTCCAAGAATAATTATTAAACATTTGAAAATAGTTTTATTTTTGTAATGCCTTCATTTTCTAATTTTGTTTTCAATTATTATTATGTTCTTTAAAAACCGGAAATGAAAACTTGTTTGATATATTATTTTCGTATTAAAAAAAACAGAGTAGATTTCAAAATTTTTTGAAAAAAAAAAATGTGGTTTTACTTGTTTTCAAATCAAACTTTCGCTCTCCTTGTTCTCTCACTACCTCCATCCATCACCCACCACTACCTATCGCCGGACCAGCCAGCTACCGACAACTTTTGTTAGATCGAAAAAAAATTCAACATAAAACAAACTTATTTGGAAGAAAAATATTAACTTTAAACGATGAAAAAACATTTTTTTGAACTAAAATCATAGTAATATCATCACCCCATCATTACTAACCACCATACCATAGTTGTTGCTATCACCAACTCCATTACCACCGCCTTTGCCACTCCAACCATTACTACCTCCACCACTTCTACCAACACCACCTTGCCATCCCCTTCACCACTCGCACCACCACCACCATCACTAACTTGCTACCATCACCACCCCCGCCACACCACCTCCACAATCAGAACCACCACTGCCCCCCCACCACAATCACCGTAACTACCACCCCACCACCACCATGCCACCTCTACCTCCACCACGACTACTAATACAAATACTGGCACATTAGTTTAATTTCAAGGTTGTAGCCAAACATGAAAAAATATTTTTTTTATAATTTTTTTATATAAAAATTAAATTTTCTAAAAAAATGTTTTTTATTAAAAAAATCTTCACCTAAACAAACAAAGCGTTACCTTTAGTAAAACTGCATCTGCAGAAGGAATAGCCTCAAACATATCACCCCCAACATAGTTCAACTTGTCAGTCCCTTGCAAGCCGGAAACCACATGTGGGAGATCCAACACAGTGCACTTCAAGTTTGGGAAAGCATCAGCAATGGCCTTTGCCACTGTGCCCGTGCCACCTCCAACATCAACCAACGAGTGCAAGCCCTCAAAAACCCCCTTACAGTCCTTAACAAGCACCTTTGCGACTAACCGGGCATCACTAGCCATTGCTTCATTGAAGAAATGGTTCAGCCTTGGTTCATGTTGCCCATATTCCCAAATCGTCCTTCCATGAGCTGTGCCAAACGGCGTGGGATCGCCATTTTGGAACCATTCACTCACATGATGCCATGGCTTTGTCAAGATTGGATCTAACATGGCCAACAAAAGTGGCGTGACGCTCAATGGCTCATCTTTCAGTAGGAGCCGAGAGGCCGGTGTGAGCAAATAGCCGTCTTGTTCTTCCTTCGCATTTTCGGAGAGCTTCTCCTCAGTAAAGAAGCCGGAATGCACGAGGATGCGCATGAGGCGGTAGACACACTGGGCTTTGGAATGGTTGATTGGAAGAGCTGCAACGAGCTCCGAGAGAGGCATGGCTCGGCCATGTTTGTAGATTATGTCTGGTATGCCTAGTTGAATTGCACATTTTAGTGACATAGAGTTTATGAAGTTGAATATGTGGTTCCATATGTGAGCTTGAGAGTTGAGTAGCTCTATCCGTCGTTCATCATTGGTCATATCCATCTTATTAAGATATGCCTTATTATGCTTCATGTACAACGCAACTCTTGCAAACATTTATATCTATATATAACAACTTCAATAATGTGCATAGCAGCACCATGGGCACATAAAACAAAAAAAAAACGTGTTTCATGTTTCGTGATGTAATTTTTCTTTTCCATTAATAAAGTCTTTTTTCGCCGATCAAAAAAAAAATGGGCACATAAAACAAAAACGTGTTTCGTGACAGCTTTTACTTTTCTATATATTTCCGATAATTAAGCGTGTAGATGATCACCAAGGATCCTCTAGAGTGAAATTTCTCTAAAGTTTCCTAGAGTACTATATTGTGTGGTTGAGATTTACTGGGAAGTCACATCAGAAAAATTGATGTGACTTGCCAGTAAATCTCAACCACACAATGTAGCACTCTAGGAAACTTTAGGAAAAAATCACTCTAGAGGATCCTTGCTCGTAGATGATAAGTATTGAAATGGGTGGACCAACAACAACAATGCAAGCACTAAAACAACAATTAATTATGTAATTTATGTAGCAAATGATCATCTTTTCAATTTGTATTGTTGGATTATGCTTCACATGATTCACGTTTGAGACATTCTATTTACACCCTAATTTTATTTCTTTACACCTATTTTCTTATTACACTATTAAAAATAATTAAAATTCTTATTATACGCTTTATAATATCAAAACTAATCCTAAATTAAACCCTTAAAGATTTTTCTCATTACACCTATTATTTTTGAATTACTCCAGTATTATGTTACCAAATAAATTATATGTTTCCATCCATTTGTTGTTACACGTTTACATATTCACTTTCCTTAAAATATCATTTTTTTTTCTAAATTTATAATGGGCATGTTTAGTTATACATTGCCAAACAATTTTTATTATTCCAGTGTAATATTGCCGAAAAAATTAGATTTGTCCAGCCATTTGTTCTGCACATTTACATATTAACTTTCCTTAAAATATCAACTATTCATAAAAAAATGAACTGTACAAACATCTATAAAAACACACTGAGATGTTATCACAATCCATATATATTAATAGTTTCGGTAGTTACTGCATTAGAACTGACAAGTGTACGAAATTGATCAATACAGGTAGTATGTGTTTTCTCCCATCCATTAGTACATAAGTGACGAAAACGAATCCAATTACTTACTTTTTGAAGTAGTGGATGACCAGGAAACAGATAAATCTAACAAACCATTAACAATGCACTACTAGCCTTACTGCAATGAGTATAAGTTGTGAAAGGACGAAATTTTCCCTACAGGGAAAGCGAGATAAGCTATTCCTTCCTATGCTCTGCAAAAAGACACCAAGTCGTCAATGATCACTACCGACCATATTTGGTCAGGAGAATCCTCCTACGGTCAAGTCATAATAGTGTTTTGGCATATTATATTGAAACAAAAGACTAAGTTATATTGTTTTTTACTTGCCTCTTTTTTGTTATTTCTAGTCCTTCATTTTATAGTGTAAATACCTTGTATTTAGGCCGTTGGATGACTGTTTTGATCTAACGGCAATTTATGTCCCCAGACCTTGGTTGGGCAAGTGGTCAAGTTATCTCGATTTGTCACCATCGAATTTGTTTCATTTTGGATGGCTTGGATTAGTTCGGATACTTATTCCTATCTTTGACCATCGAATTTTGCTTATTAGATGATCATGTTGTTAGGATATACTGATCCTACATCCCTATCTCTATCAATTCCGATCTCCATCGAGATTACAAATAGATCTAAGGGCTCTCCTTTGTACTACAAATTTCCTTCCAAAAGGCGATCTTATTCAAACCTTTGGTCATGTGACTTTGTCTCTTCTTTGGATGGGCTTAACAGAGGTTTGGGCCCAGCCCTTGTTTTCGAGCTACTTTGGCTGGGTTAAATGCTCTGGGCCATGCATCCATTCCTTTGGGCTCTAGGCTAATATTTTTACCTTCCACAATTTCCCTCCTTCGCACACATCTCTTCTCCTCAGTTGATCAAATTTTACAAACCCCGAAAATTCCTTCATCTTCGTTTTTATCAAAGTTTTCGAAAAGTCTTAAAAAATTTTGGTCAATGCAATGATTTAGAGGCACAGAGAAGTAGGCAGAATCTATAGCACTTTATTCACAAGAGACTCCAACTCATGGATGACAATAGACTCAAAATAGAACAACAAAGAAGACGTAGGTAGGATAGAGATGTCTAAGTTAGCACTCTCGAAATCAACAGATTTAGACTCATATAAAACTTAGACTCAACATTCAGTTCATAACTCAAAATAAAAACCATTCTCAAGAGTTAAAGTGTAGGCCATCAATGACATCTATGATGAAATTTATGCAATTCACGGGTGGTCCATCCCCAATCCCAGAAATGGTCACATTATCTCCCGAGTTTACTGGTCCCGCGCTACTCTCAAGATCTATCATAGATTCAGCCAGTGCTAGACCCAGACCCAGACCCAGACCTAGAATGTCTCCTGTGCTTTTTTGTTGTATGATCATTCCATGGCTCGAGAAAACCACAAAGAGGGAAGTGCATGCCCGAGAGAATATCTACCATAACATCCAATTCTGGCTCCAAAGCATCTACCACCACAGGGTTTTGGGGTTTTGGTTGGGATTGAGGTGCATATATCATGAATAAATCAGTGCTCTCTAGAATAAACACCTCGGGCTTGGGCAAATGGGAAGGTGTGATGTATATACTAGGGTTGAAAGAGGGTGGTAGTGTATGGATGAGGTTGAGTTGGGAAGGCAGTGGGGCTTGGTCATGGGGTGGCAATGGGTTTGAGATGGCTTTGGCTCTTTGGGGTGGAGCTATGATCCTATTATCAATAAGATCTTGAATCTAATGATGAAGTTGGATGCAACAGTCAGTATCATTACTATATTGTTGGTGGAAGGCACAATACTTGGTAGGATCATAACTATGTAGAAGTGGACTAGGAAGGGGTTGGAGATCAAGGAGCTTGAGGTGCCCATTTTCTACTAAAATTTTCATGGCACGAGTTGGAGACATGTCGAGAGGGTGAACCATTCGAGTTTGAGGTCGGGTTGAAGTGGTTGGTTATGGGTCAACATCAGTAAAAAGGTTGGCCATTTTGGTAAAAGTGGTGACAGTATTGATCTTTGAGGGTATGGAATTGGCAATTGTGCTACTACTGATAGTAGTATTGGAATTGCGAGTAAATGTATTTCTCACGGGCTCATTTCCTTTTATACCGATTCCCTATTTGATAGCATCTTTAATTTGAACCCTAATCTCATAGAGGTCCTTGAAATTGAAGAGTGGGAGAACTATCATATTTTGTGGTAATCTTCCATGCAGATTCTTGACAGCCATGCGGACTTGATCTTTTTCTAAGGGTCAGTTTCTCATCATGGTTGTCTTTGCCCTTCACTTGGTGATAAATGCCATGAAGCTCTCGTAGGGCTCTTGTCGGGTCACCTTTAGTTCTCGAGTGGCTACTTCAATCTATGTATTATAGAAGCATTGTATGACAAATGTTTCAGCTAACTCCTCCCAGTTTTGCTTGACCAAATCATCTAACTTGGCATACCAAATAGCAGCCACTCCTGACATCGTTCTTCTGAATAAGGAAGGCTTTTGAGCACTAGATAAGCCCATAGGCTTCAAAATATCTGAGAAGAGGCGAATATAAACCATAAGATCACCAACCCATCAAATCTATCTAAGTACAACATTTTGAACCGCTCAGGAAACCTCACAGTTGTTTGTATAAGACCATCCTCGATGTCTAGAACAGAGTTGATCCCTTGTGATTTTTTTGAACATTTTCTCTAATTTGGATATTTTTAGCACTGCTGGGTCAACTTCATCAATATTTGTGGAGAAAAATCCTCTTATTGGCTTAAGATCTTCTTGCAGCTTAGGTTCATGAAGTTCATCAACTGGGAGAGGTAGTTCTAGATCCAGATAAACCACTGGGGGTGGATGAGATGTAGATGCCCTAGATGGGTGTTACAATTCGGTAAGAGCCTCACTGTTGGCGACAACCTTGTTAGTAAGAGCATCCATGCTTTTTTGAAGGGACAAAAGCATGTTTGCTATATCTGTTAGAGAATGATTCGTTACTATATATATCACCACTAGAGGTGGATCCATCACAGATTTTAGAAATTTCGGGTGGAGAGGTACTAACTGTGAGGTTTTAACTCTTCTTCATGTAATCGGCAGCAGAGAAACTAACACTAATTATCCCTGAAACATATCTGTCTACCAGCGCGAGTCCACAAAACTTGAGGGATATTAGACCATTCTGAAGCTATAGTACTACGACTTCCTAGCAAAATAAAAAACAGAACTCCCAATCAAAATTTCAGCAGCATTTTGGCTCAACTAATCACTGCTAAAACTGAACTCAACCCCACAAACTGAAATGCTTGAACCACTCATCTGAATTTGAGAATCCCTATGTAGACCCCATACATTACACACAGCACATAGTAGGAAAAAGAACAAACACCCCTATGCGAGGTAGGGTTACCCTGTCCTATCTTTGAAATGGTCTAGAGCTTTAAAAAAATATATTGGATTAAAATATGTTGATATTTAATATTTTGTATATAATTTATTAATAGTGGCCTAAACTTTGTGTAAAAATCTGTCTATTGTTCGGTTTGATTATTCAATAATTATTTTTAGATGAATTTTTATTTGTTTTTAGAGATTTTTAGCATTTGATTCTTATGGCAATGTCAAGTGTAATTCAGTCAAAAGGATTTATGTCAGCTAGCCTGATTCAAAATAACTATTTTGATGATACAGTTATAATGTAACGGGTTCCAAGCAGAGCGGGTTGGACTGATCCACACTTCTCGAACCGATATCTGAATGATTAAACCCACCAGAGAACCTGCACACGAGTTCAACGGGGAATGGCGAGTCCCCCAGCGAACCCTCCGACGAGCAAGTTAGAGAGAGAAGTAGAGTGTGGAGATGAATTAGAGATAAAAAGCTTAACCTTCTTCTTGTCTTTAACGTTTGCTTATATCCTTTGGTAATCATTTCGTTGTCCCTTCTAACCTGTCCACTTTGGCCAAAAGTCTATGATGTGGCTTACCTTGTTCAGGGTAAGGGTGTGCTGTCCCAACGGGGAGGTGTTGTCGTAATAAATGCAGTGAGGGGCTGCATTAATGGCGATGTGCAGTGGCAATAACTTTGCAAATCCTTGTCTGCTGATGTGGCTTGCCCTTTACTTGCCATGTGTCTGAATATCATTGGTCCTTCATGCTATGTTGACTTCCAGATGGTGCTGGGCCTTATCAGTTGGGTTATGTATTGGGCCCTAAGTGGTGGGCATGAGTTGTTCATGGTGGGCTGTAGCCTTTATGGGCCTACCCATGTCAGTAGTCCCCCATTCTCGAGTGCTGCTTTAGTCCAACGAAGGGAATAATGAAGAAAATGAGGGTGGTTAGAGATCTGTAGGAGGGGGACCGACCGATAGGAGTGATCGAGTGTAGGGGCCGATCAGGAGGAGAGCCGATCGCGGGGGGTCGCCGAGTGGAGGGACCGACCACGAGGAGGGCCGACTGCGAAGGGTAGCCGAGTGGAGGGACCGACCATGAGGAGGGCCGACCGCGAAGGGTAGCCAAATGGGGTGACCGACCACGAGGAGGGCCGACCACGAAGGGTAGCCTAATGGAGTGGCCGACCATGAGGAGGGCCGACCGCGAAGGGGGAAGTGGCAGGGGCAGGGCTCGAGAGGCGGCGGGTCATGTGGTGACTTGAAGTGGAAAAGATAGATTAGGGGAACGGTGCAGTGAATCGTGGTCGTACACGTGGCATCATCTCGTGGTGGGGGAGGTTAGGTGTTGGGCCAGTGGTGAAACGATAAGTCATAATAGGTGTTGAAAAAACAGTTTTGGCAGTGTTTTGAAAAAATTTCAAACTGGCAAAATTTAATAAGGACCCTTGGAATACGGGCAAACCTTGGGCCTTTGGGATTATTCGCGTTACCTATCTTTGTGCAAAACATCAAAACATTCCAAGCGTAAATTCCTTCGTTGCTAACGATGCGCCCCTGCAACACTTCTTGAATTTTCTTGCGCCTGCATCCAAAGCTATTCGAAGATATACGAGAGAGATGGCACAAGAGGAAGCAACCACCGCAAGGGTTAATTCCCTAGGGGATGATGACGTGGTTGAACTGGCGGAACAATATAGGAGGGAGAGGCAAGTAGAGAAGTCAGGAGAGCCAGCAGGTTTACCTCGTCCGTTGACAATGATAGCGGCTCCGAAGCCAATTAGCCAGGCTGAGCCAGATCACTGGCATATGAAGGCCGACAAGTCAACCGTTACGGCGGAGGAGTTGGAGGGTATGCGAAAAAAATACCAAGTGCCTGAGGAAATAGAGTTAATGTTACCGACAACAATGGAGAGGCCATCCGACGCCCGGCCGGAGGAGTTTGCCCTCTACGAGGAGACGTTGAAGGGAGGGTTGAAGTTGCCGCTTCCACAGGTGGTAGTGGATGTCCTCAACTGACTGGAAGTGGCGCCAGGCCAACTAATGCCCAACACATAGAAGATTGCACTGGCCTGTGCAAGTGCGTGGCCGAAGGCAAAGAAGGGGGCGGCCATGACGGTGGACGAGTTTTTTGCCTGCTATAAGGCCTCGGGCCATTAAGAAACTTGGGTCACTCTGTAGGTGGTAGTAGGAAGGGATCTGGTGACAGGGTTGCCGTCATCAATTAAGGGATGGAGGCCGCGGTTGTTCTACGTATCCGCAAACGGGGGAGTTAGAGTACGCACGGTGTGAAGAGTACCCACCAAGTCTATGGAGCCAAAGTTGGGGGCGGCCGCAGAGGAAAGGGTGAAGAAGGTGAAGGCATAGAGAGAGAATGAGGGCGTCAGATGGGATGACCTCGTTCAGCCGTCAGCTTTGTGTGCCGCTGGATTGGGCCCTCAGCCGACTGGTGGGGATCTGGCACTGGCAGAGCTTGAGATGAAAAGGAGAGCGCAAGAGGCAGAGGACCAAACCATTTTTTCCAAAGCCAATAAGTTCAAAGAAGCGCAGTTAGGCCCGCCACCAAAACTGGTCGCGAGGGAAAGAATTCGACCGCACCCCAAGCCGCTGGGGGAAAAAGACTTGGGTAGTTTTGAGCCACGACCGCCCCCCGTTGATCCAGTGAAGAAAAGGTCAAACAAGGAGGGGGAGGTCTTGAAGAAGAAGAAGAAGAAGAAGAAGATGAGGGTTGCCCCTGAGGGGGCTTCAGATGCGCCTGGATCAAAGAAGGCCATGGTGGGTGGTGAGGGCACTCCGCTGGTGGAGGAGAGGGGGGAGAAAGGGATGGAGGTTGCTCCAAAGATGGTGGTTGCCCCAGAGGCGCGAGGGGAGAAAAGTCAAGGGGTCCCAGAGGAAGAAAGGCACATAAGCGCCTTCGACCCCAAGATGCAAATGAAGAGTGGGTCAGCTAACCCTAAGGAAGCGATGGAGCAGCAGCCCAAAGGGGGCCCTGCGCCCCAAGGAGAAGGGGCCAGACTGCCGACTGCTATCTACCACGCTCGCGCAGTGTCTGGGCGGCTGGAGGGAGAAGAAGGCCCAGCCAGGGCAGCTGCAGATCGCCTTGTGGGGATTGTGGACGAGGCAGCCGTGCGCTCATTTCCAGGTTCAATGAGGCTGAGCTGCTAAGGGGGTTATGCTCTGCCCAAATGGAGGTAACCACCTTAGCAGGGGCTCTACTGAGAAAGGCGGCCGCTACGAAAGTCAAGTCGGAGGAGGCTAAGGCCCAACTTGCAAGTTTCAGGAAAGAGAGTGCAAGCTGGAAGAAGGCTGCGCGAGGCGCGTGTGCCGAGGGTTGGCAGGAGGCTGAGAGAGGCGAAGAAAATGGAAGCGTTGGCGATCGTTCAGAGTAATGTCGCCACTCGAGTCCAGGCTGAGCTTTTTGCAGTCAAGTTGGAGCTAGAGGACGAACGCCGCAAGGTAGTGTCGCTCGAATTCCAGCTGGCTGGTGAGTAGAAGAAGCTGGGGGATGCTCAGAATGCCTGCACAGTCGCCACCGAGCGGGTTTGAAGAGGCTATGATCAACAATGAAGAACTGCGCGCCCAGCAGATCAAAGAGAAGGATGAAGCAGACGTAAAGATTGCTGGGCTGCAGAAGGAGCTGGAGGATGAGCGTGCCAGGGGAATGGATGAGAGGACAAGATTGCAGAAGGAGTTGGAGGAAGAAAAAACCAAGGCAGCCTCTGAAAGGGCAGCATATCCTGATCTGTGCATTGTAGTAGTAGAGCAATTCAAGGGGTCTGCTGACTTCCAGATGGCGATCAACGCCGCGGTCGCCAGCAACTTGGCAAGGGAGGTGTCTGGGGGGGCGAGTCCGTTGGGAACGACCGCTGAAGGCAGGACTGAAGCAGAAGTTATTGAGAGCTTCCAGCGGTCGGACTTCTACAAACACGAAATGGCTGAGTTTTGGGATAGTGGCTGGAAGATGTTTAAGCGGAAGGCAGAAGAACTGTTCCCAGACTTGGACCTTAGCGATATAAGGATTGGTGAAGACGACGTGGCCCAGACCCCCTTGGATGAGGGTGTTGAAGAAGAAGACCTGGTGTCAAGTGAGGAGGAGTAAGTGGCGTGAGCAAATCCTGTGCTTAGGGTTTGTTTTGTGTTTTTGTTGTTGTTGTTGTTGTTTTTTTTTTTTTTTTTTTTTTTGCTTGTGAATGACTGTAAGGAACTTATGTACAAGTTTGTGAATAAATAAAATTTTGAGTCTTGTTTTCATGCTACTGCTTTTGTGAATAAATAAAATGAATGAGAATGGCGACTTGTAGAAGGCTTACGTATAAATTATTGTGAAGTGAAAAATGTAAGGAAAACTCAATGTAAAGTGAAGTTTAACTTGTAAGAAAAACTCAATGCAGAGTGAATGTGAGAAAAACTCAATGCAGAGTGAATTTTAATTTGTAAGAAAAATTCAATGCAGAGTGAGAGTGAGAAAAACTCAATGCAGAGTGAATTTTAACTTGTAAGAAAAATTCAATGCAGAGTGAGTGTGAGAAAATATGGCCACTACGCTCATGATCATGAAGGCACAACTCCTCAGCCCAGAGTCCCTTAGCAGCTTCCAGCTTAGTTTTGATGATCTTGAGAAGAGAACGGTTGGTGGCCTCAACTTGGCCATTGGGTTGGGGATGGCCTGGGAAGGAGAAACATGGATGGATTTCGAGCTCTGCACAGAATTTCCTAAATTTTGCATTGTCAAATTGTTTACCGTTGTCGGAGACGATGGCTTGAGGAATGCCAAATCTGCAGACGATCGACTGCCATATGAATTGGGTTGTGTTACGCTCGGTAATTGTGGCGAGGGGTTCTGCTTCCACCCACTTAGTGAAGTAATCGATGGTGACAATGACGAATTTGGTTTGGCCCCGGCCAGTGGGCAATGGGCCGACCAAGTCGAACCCCCATTTGGCGAACGGGTAGGGACTGTAGAGTGTGATCAATTCTGTAGGAGGAGAATGGGGGATGTTGGCAAAGCGTTGGCACTTATCACATTTGAGCACGAAGTCTGTCGTATCTTGATTGAGAGTGGGCCAGAAATAACCAGTGCGAAGTATTTTGTGGGCTAGGGACCTGTCACCCGAATGATTGCCACATACGCCTTCATGGATTTCTCTCATCACGTAAGTCACCTAAACAGGATTGAGGCCTCTGAGGTATGGGCGTGAAAAGCCCCTCTTGTACAAAAGACCATTAACAAGAATGTAATTGGACAACCGGGCCCTGACTTTGGCGGCCTGCTATTTGTCCTCTGGTAGTTCTCCTGTTGTCAAAAATAGAAAGATATCGGACGCCCAGGGGATAGGTTCATTTTGGAGGAAGTGGACTGTAACACCCTCAAAATAACAACAATAAACCCATCAGATAAGACATGCATTTTCATATAAACTAACCACATTCTTTTATACATTAGAGTTCCATTACTTAAGTATTACATGTTAACATCAAAACAAAATGCCCTACGGGCTTACAGCTTTCCAAGTTATCACTTGGTTACAACGAAAGAGTACTAACTCGTTTACACATTAAGCCCTAGGCTTGAAGTTACATGTAATACATCAAAAGTTAAGCGACAAAAGTATGTCCGCCTCTAGCCTCCAGCTATGTCCTTGGAGGTGGCATGCTTCCTGCACCTGAAAATGATATTCCCTTATAGGGTGAGCCACAGCCCAGTAGAAATATACTAAACCAACCATGAACAATGACTAAAAGATTAGCAATTGATAGATGGCTAACACAGATACATTCACATAAATTACACATTTATGTCATACAACTTATGAGTCTAAGTTACCTTTCATTTTCCCCTTTTCAACAGATAAGCATGCTAGCTCTATCATCATTTCCACAGATATGTATAAAAACTATATCTCACATTCAGATAAGCATAAAAGTTACATCCACATTCTCAACAGATATGTATAACAACAATATCCACTTTATCAGATAAGCATATAAGCTATATCCACACTTCACAAAGATAAGCATATGAGCTCTATCTTCACTTCTCTAGACAAGCATATGAGCTGTATCTACGGAGTTCATCCCCTATCTTCTCCCAACACTATCCGGTTTAGAGGTACATCCCCTATCTTCCCCTAAACCGCGGAGTACATCCCCTATCTCCTCCTCTACACATAACGTATATAAACACATTGGTTCTATATACAATCACCCAATACATATAATTAATGTATTCTATCAACCGTCAAGTTCCCTGACACATTTCATTGATTAGTTTCAGTTTGCCTAATCATCATGCATTATCTACAACAATCACGACTATCCTCCACCGATAGCCCAAAGCAGTTATTTCTAAACAGAAAATAAATGCACAAATGGATATTCAATCAACATTTCATTTCCTCATTTCTTACCATTAATTATCCCAATTAATCAATCAATGTAATTAGGCCCTTTTCCATAATTACCATTTCAACCCTTAGGTCCCATTTTCATCAATGATTTAACATTCATTCAATTTCTCTATGCCAAACATGCATTCAGGTTTATTATGAATAAAACCCCAACTTTTATAAAATTACACAAAAGCCCCAAACTTTCACAAAATTACCAAACCAAGCCCAACATCTCAAAATACCAAAATTTAAAGACAAAATCCATAGAGAGGAGTAGGATATCCCTACCTTGAAGTTTTAGCCAAAAAGGAGATGAAGACTCGAAGATCAACTTGCTCCAAATCCAAACTTTTTCAGATTAAATCGAAGCTCTCAACACCCTCTATCTTTTTAACAAAGGCCCTAGGCTAGATTCACACCCCAGAGAGATCAAATCTTAGAGAGAATACAAGTGTAGAGAGAGAGAGTCTCGGATTTAGGTTTTGGATCAAAAAAGAAAGTGAAAAAATGATGTTTAAGACGCTGCTGTCCGCTGATATAAAACACGCTCGCTCGAGCGAAGGCTTGGTCGCTCGAGCGACCAGACACAGAAAACTCTCGCTCGAGCCAAGAAGTTCTCGATCGAGCGAAGAAAAACCCAGACCGCTCGAGCGAAGGAAGCTCGCTTGAGCCAAGAAAGACAGCTCTTAGGTCCAGAACCAGGTGCAACCGCTCGCTCGAGCGAGCCACTCTGGCTCGACCCACCAAACATGAACCCCACTCTCGCTCGAGCGACCAACTCCTCGCTCGAGCGAAGGTCCAAAATTCTGGGCAGCAACACTAGGCTCCCGAACACAACCAACCTGTAACAAACCTGCCTAACACATCCTATAACTCAAATATGAAATAACAAGGATGCAAACAAGATAATAAACAACAACCAACATCCACGGACACATGTCCGGATCACTGTACAACAAGGGTAAACCCGGGATCGCTATAACCTCCCCCCCTTAAAGAATTTCGTCCCCGAAATTAAGCACAAGTTTTTCAAAAACAAGTTTTTCTCCACTTTAAACAATGTTACACTTGAACATTCAACAATTCGACCCATTACCGGTCATCCCATCCCTTTAACAAGAGACATATCACAATATGTAAACAACATATGTACTTTTAACATGCATCAACATTATGCACTATCTTTCCAATTTTAACAATACAATCAACATACATAATGTTACATTCAACTTCCATATGAGGCAAGTTCCCAAAACATACTTCCAATAATCAAAACATTTTCAATGTTTCTCAACTTAAGACATATATAAAAGCTCTTAAGTTCAACAAAATACAAAATGTAAATACAAGATCACGTAGCAACAAGCAAGTCCGGATATTTCTCACGGACTCCCAACTCACGTTCCCAAGTGGCTTCCTCCACTCCATGATGTTTCCACAAGACTTTCACCAAAGGAATGGTCTTGCCACGCAGGACCTGATCCCGCCTATCCAAGACCCGAACCGGTCTCTCCTCATACGAGGCATCCTCATCTACCTCTAAATCGGTCCAATCCAACACATGTGATGGATCTGGCTCATACTTCCGAAGCATACTCACATGAAACACGTCATGCACTCCGGACAACTGCGGTGGTAAGGCTAACCGATAAGCAACTTTGCCAATCCTCTCAAGGATCTCAAAAGGACCAATAAACCGAGGGGATAACTTCCCACTCTTCCCAAACCTCACCAGACCTCGCCTAGGTGATATCTTCAGAAAGACATGATCACCTACCTCAAACGCCAAAGGCCTCCTCCTACGGTCAGCATAAGATTTCTGACGACTCTGGGCTGTAACAACCCTTCTACGGATAAGCTCAACTTTCTCCGTCGTCTCCCTAACCAACTCCGGACCCAACAAAGGTGCATCACCCACCTCGGCCCAACAAACAGGAGACCTACACAGTCGGCCATACAAGGCCTCAAACGGTGCCATACCGATGCTAGACTGAAAACTGTTATTGTAGGCAAACTCTACCAAAGGTAAGTGCCTCTCCCACGTCCCACTGAAATCAAGGACACAACCCCGAAGCATATCCTCGAGGATCTGGATAGTACGCTCGGACTGCCCGTCAGTCTGAGGATGATAGGCCGTACTAAAGGTCAACTTAGTGCCCAAGGCACTCTGCAAACTCTGCCACAACCTAGCAGTAAAACGAGGATCTCTATCTGAGACGATCGTCACTGGGACCCCGTGCAATCTCACTACATCCCGAACATACAAATCGGCAAGATGATCTACCGAATCTCTCACGCGCATAGGAATAAAGTGCGCCGACTTAGTCAACCGGTCTACAACCACCCAAATAGCATCACTACCCCGCTGAGTTCTCGGAAGACCTATAACGAAGTCCATAGTGACATGCTCCCACTTCCACTCGACAATAGGCAAGGGTTGCAACAAACCCGCTGGCCTCTGATGCTCGGCCTTCACTTGCTGGCAAGTAAGACACTTCGATACGAAAACGGCCACATCTCTCTTCATACCCCGCCACCAAAACTAGCGACCCAAATCCTGATACATCTTTGTACCTCCCGGATGCACCGCAAGGCGCGAATGATGAAACTCTCGGAGTACTTCCTCTCGGCAAGACTCCGGTACAAACAAACGGTCTCGGTATCTCACACTCAGGTCGGGATACACCGTCAAGCCCTTCTCAACTTTCCCACTGGAGATCTTCTCTCGGAGGGATTCTACCTCAAGGTCACCTCTCTGTGCCTCTAACACTCTAATCACAAGTGTAGGCTGCGCAACAACAGAAAACAAGGCCGCAGCCTCAACAGATTCGCCCAGTAGCAAATCAAACTCGCCAAGTGCTCTCAACATCTCCTATTCCCGGATGGCTATACTAGCAACATCACTAATGGTCTTCCTACTAAGGGCATCGGCCACAACATTGGCCTTTCCCGGATGATAGTGCAACTCAAAATCATAATCCTCGATGAACTCCATCCATCTCCTCTGCCTCAAATTCAAGTCTCTCTATGTAAACAGATACTTCAAACTCTTATGATCCGAGAATACCTCGAACCTCTCACCATAAAGGTAGTGCCTCCAGATTTTCAAGGCAAAGATCACTGCTGCTAACTCTAGGTCGTGTGTGGGGTAATTCTTCTCGTGTATTTTCAACTGACGTGAGCCATAAGCTACCACTTTCCCTTCTTGCATTAACACACAACCCAAACCCTCTCGTGAGGCATCACAATAAACCGCATAACCCAACCCCCTCTCCGGAATAATCAACACCGGAGCGGTGGTCAATCTGACTTTCAATTCTTGGAACGACTTTTCACAAGTCTCACTCCACACAAACTTGACTCCCTTCCGAGTTAGTCTAGTCAACGGTGACGCTAACCTGGAGAAATCTTTCACAAACCGACGGTAATACCCAGCCAATTCCAGAAAACTGCGGATCTCAAACACACTCTTAGGCTGTGCCCAATCTTGCACTGCCTCAACCTTGGATGTATCAACAGACACCCCTTCCCCGGATACCACGTGGCCTAAGAATTTGACTTTCCTCAGCCAGAACTCACACTTCCCAAACTTGGCATACAACCTATGGGCTCTAAGTAACTCAAGCACCACTCTCAAGTGTGCCTCATGCTCCTCCTCAGAAGGCGAATAGATAAGAATGTCGTCCACGAAGACGACCACAAATCGGTCTAAGAACTCCCGGAAAACCCGGTTCATCAAGTCCATAAAGACTGCCGGTGCATTGGTAAGCCCAAATGGCATCACCAGAAACTCATAATGGCCATACCGCGTACGGAATGTCGTTTTCGGAATATCCTCATCCCTAACCCTCAATTGGTGGTAACCCGATCTCAAGTCTATCTTAGAGAAACAACGGGAACCCTTCAACTGGTCAAACAAATCATCTATACGGGGCATAGGATACTTATTCTTAACCGTAGCCCGATTCAACTTCCGATAGTCAATACACAATCTCAAGGCACCATCTTTCTTTTTAACAAAGAGGGCCGGTGCTCCCCACGGCGAAACACTAGGGCGTACAAAGCCCTTATCTAGCAATTCCTGGAGCTGAACTTTCAACTCAACCAACTCTGCTGGAGCAAAACGGTAAGGTGCCATAGAAATTGACGCCGTGCCGGGCACTAAATCAATAGAGAACTCTATCTCTCGGTGAGGTGGCAAACTAACAAGATCTTCGGGAAAGACATCTGAATACTCACAAACCACCCTCGGCAATACATGCTGGGTCTCACCACTCTCACCACTCTTAAAGCTAGCAAGTAGACTACTAAGCTCACTTCGCCCTCGCGAATCATACCCCGGTGGCAAAACGCTACCAACCCGGTCTCCCAAGAAATGGAACCACTCCCCGCTCAAGGTACATAACGTGACCCTCTGGCGGTAGCAATCAATAACAGCCCGGTATGACGATAACCAGTGCATACCCAAAATAACATCAAAACCCTTCATGGGCATGACAACAAACGGAAAAGGAAGCCTATAGTCGGCGACCTCTATATCACATCCTCTAACACCCTGTTTCAGAATCAACTCACCACCCAAAGGCGATACCACACAAATAGGAGATGCTAACTGTGCTAACTCCAATTCCGAAACCGATGCAAATGCAGCAGATACAAAAGAATGAGATGCACCTGTGTCTATCAACACACTAGCAACCGAGTTGCAAAACAGAAAAGTACCTCTCACTACTGATGGAGCCGGTACTAAATCCTGCGCGGTAACAGCATACACGCGCCCCGTAGGCCCCTGGTCTACCTGCTCACCTCTCGGAGCAAAAGACTGCTGCACAGACTGGGATGACGAAACTCCTGGATTGGCCCTCGAGGCCTGCACAGACTGAGCTGGCTGAAAACCCTTCGTCTGCCTAGAACCAGACGCTCCCGAAGTGGCACTCAACTGTGGGCAAAACCTCTTCATGTGCCCAGGTTGTCCACACTAATAACAAGTCAAGGGCTGCCCCCTGCCCAAACTCTGACTCTGCGGTCTAGCTGAAGAAGAAGCAGCTTTCTGACCCCCACCCTTCTGCGGGCAAACTGAAACCTTGTGACCCAGCTGGCCACACTTGTAACAAGTGAATTCCCCCTGACTGCCTCTCCCCGAGCCTACACTCGGCACTGGAAAAGTCGATCTAGAGACTGCACCCTGAGACTGCTGAGGGTTATAACCCTTCTGTCTCCTGCCATCACTCTGACTATCCTGGCTCCTCTTGGAGCCCCTCTGTTCTTCCTCCTCCTCCTGCATCATAATCTCCATATGAGCTGCAGCATCAACTAGGTGTCTATACTCTCGGATGTAAGACCCACCAACTCTCAACTTGAGGCCCCGCCTCAACTTCCGCTCAAACTCATAGCAACGGCATTCCTCAGACGCCACCAGTTCCGGTGCAAACCTAGACAGACTGGTAAAGGTAGCCTCAAACTCGGCCACTGACAAGCCTTGCTGATTAAGCCGGCTAAACTGATCCCTCAGCTTCTCCCTAGCTACTGCAGACAAAAACCTTTCCTGAAAAGCATTCACAAACGCCTCCCAAGTACCACCAACACGAACCTTCTCGTACTTCCACCATTGACCCGCATCTCCCTTCAGCTGGAAGGATGCCAAGGTCACTTTCAGTGCTCCGTCCTCGATGCCAAGCATCTCGAACGTCTTACTCATTTGCTCTAACCACTCATCAGCCTTCAGTGGCTCCTTCGGATCCCCGACTAACTCATCCGGATTAGACCGGAAAAACTCCCTCTTCAAGAAAGAAGGCCCTGTCTCAGCTGCCTGATTCCCAGCTCTAAGAATACCCAAAGCTCCTGCTATCTCTCTGGCCAAGGCACCCATGGCCTGCTGACCCACTGGCTCGGCCACATTGGCCTGCCCAACTCCCTCCTGCACTGCCGGAATCTCACCCGGTAACGGTACTTCCTGCCTCGCAGGTCTACCACGCCTAGCTCCTCTTCCTCGTCCTGACATCCTAATAAAGGCAACACAGAACGTTAGCACATTCACAAATGTGCCGAAACTAAACACTCACGTCCTAATACATGGACAACTGTAATTCACTCCACATAAGCACATAAACACATAAGCACTTACGAATTTCATTCCCGGATAATGATAGTCCCGAGGCGTTACTAGAGTTCCGGTTAGAAACAGCATTGATCAAGTGCTTTTCCAACAAGACTCCCAGAAACTCAAGGATCCAATCAACATCCTAGACATTAAATCCCATACCCACATAGTCACATAAGCATGTTAGCATTTAAGCACATAGCATATGATACTACATTTAAGTCTCTATCAAGCGAGACAAACCCATTGTGATCCTAATCACTTCCCACGTACCCAAAGTATTCGAACCCGGTACGCTCTGATACCAAGTTGTAACACCCTCAAAATAACAACAATAAACCCATCAGATAAGACATGCATTTTCATATAAACTAACCACATTCTTTTATACATTAGAGTTCCATTACTTAAGTATTACATGTTAACATCAAAACAAAATGCCCTACGGGCTTACAGCTTTCCAAGTTATCACTTGGTTACAACGAAAGAGTACTAACTCGTTTACACATTAAGCCCTAGGCTTGAAGTTACATGTAATACATCAAAAGTTAAGCGACAAAAGTATGTCCGCCTCTAGCCTCCAGCTATGTCCTTGGAGGTGGCATGCTTCCTGCACCTGAAAATGATATTCCCTTATAGGGTGAGCCACAGCCCAGTAGAAATATACTAAACCAACCATGAACAATGACTAAAAGATTAGCAATTGATAGATGGCTAACACAGATACATTAACATAAATTACACATTTATGTCATACAACTTATGAGTCTAAGTTACCTTTCATTTTCCCCTTTTCAACAGATAAGCATGCTAGCTCTATCATCATTTCCACAGATATGTATAAAAACTATATCTCACATTCAGATAAGCATAAAAGTTACATCCACATTCTCAACAGATATGTATAACAACAATATCCACTTTATCAGATAAGCATATAAGCTATATCCACACTTCACAAAGATAAGCATATGAGCTCTATCTTCACTTCTCTAGACAAGCATATGAGCTGTATCTACGGAGTTCATCCCCTATCTTCTCCCAACACTATCCGGTTTAGAGGTACATCCCCTATCTTCCCCTAAACCGCGGAGTACATCCCCTATCTCCTCCTCTACACATAACGTATATAAACACATTGGTTCTATATACAATCACCCAATACATATAATTAATGTATTCTATCAACCGTCAAGTTCCCTGACACATTTCATTGATTAGTTTCAGTTTGCCTAATCATCATGCATTATCTACAACAATCACGACTATCCTCCACCGATAGCCCAAAGCAGTTATTTCTAAACAGAAAATAAATGCACAAATGGATATTCAATCAACATTTCATTTCCTCATTTCTTACCATTAATTATCCCAATTAATCAATCAATGTAATTAGGCCCTTTTCCATAATTACCATTTCAACCCTTAGGTCCCATTTTCATCAATGATTTAACATTCATTCAATTTCTCTATGCCAAACATGCATTCAGGTTTATTATGAATAAAACCCCAACTTTTATAAAATTACACAAAAGCCCCAAACTTTCACAAAATTACCAAACCAAGCCCAACATCTCAAAATACCAAAATTTAAAGACAAAATCCATAGAGAGGAGTAGGATATCCCTACCTTGAAGTTTTAGCCAAAAAGGAGATGAAGACTCGAAGATCAACTTGCCCCAAATCCAAACTTTTTCAGATTAAATCGAAGCTCTCAACACCCTCTATCTTTTTAACAAAGGCCCTAGGCTAGATTCACACCCCAGAGAGATCAAATCTTAGAGAGAATACAAGTGTAGAGAGAGAGTCTCAGATTTAGGTTTTGGATCAAAAAAGAAAGTGAAAAAATGATGTTTAAGACGCTGCTGTCCGCTGATATAAAACACGCTCGCTCGAGCGAAGGCTTGGTCGCTCGAGCGACCAGACACAGAAAACTCTCGCTCGAGCCAAGAAGTTCTCGATCGAGCGAAGAAAAACCCAGACCGCTCGAGCGAAGGAAGCTCGCTCGAGCCAAGAAAGACAGCTCTCAGGTCCAAAACCAGGTGCAACCGCTCGCTCAAGCGAGCCACTCTGGCTCGACCCACCAAACATGAACCCCACTCTCGCTCGAGCGACCAACTCCTCGCTCGAGCGAAGGTCCAAAATTCTGGGCAGCAACACTAGGCTCCCGAACACAACCAACCTGTAACAAACCTGCCTAACACATCCTATAACTCAAATATGAAATAACAAGGATGCAAACAAGATAATAAACAACAACCAACATCCACGGACACATGTCCGGATCACTGTACAACAAGGGTAAACCCGGGATCGCTATATGGACCGCTTGTTGGTCGGGGGAGATGGCAGGGTGGGTCAGGTATTCAAGGCGAACACCGTGGTTAAGATTTGACTGATCTGCAGAGGCTAATTGAGCCATCTCATCGGCCTTGGAGTTTTCTGCCCGAGGGATGTGTTTGATGTGGAAGGTATTGAAGAGGCGAACAAAGGGGAGGGCTATATCCCTGTAAGCCCGCATTGTGTCCTCCTTGGCATCGAATTCCCCCGTAATTTGTCTGACAATGAGCTTGGAGTCATTGAACACCTGGATGTGGCTGACACCAATATCCCTAGCTAGGCGGAGACCTGCTATCAATGCCTCATACTCGGCCTCATTGTTGCTAGCCTCGAACAAGAAACAGAGAGTACATTTGAAATAACTATCCTCAGGGGCGGTGAGGATGAGACCAGCCCCGCTGCCTTCCCTACAGGATGACCCGTCGACGTTGAAAGTCCAAGAGTGGGGGTCTTCTGGGTCGGTAGGGATGGGTGGGGATGGAGGGACCGTGGTTGGGGTAGGTTTAGTGAACTGCAGGATGAAATCAGTGACAACTTGCCCCTTAATCGCCGTTCGAGGCCGGTAGGAGATGTCAAACTGGCTGAGTTCCACTGACCACTGTATGAGTCTGCCAGAGAGTTCTGGTTGCTGCATTACCTTTTTCAAGGGTTGGTCGGTGAGGACCACTATGGAATGGGCTTGGAAATAAGGACGGAGTCGTCTGGAGGCAGTGACCAAGGCCAGGGACAATTTTTGTAACAGTGGGTAATTCTGCTCTGCTCCCCTGAGAGCCCTACTGATGTAGTAGACCGGCCGTTGGATAGAGCCATCTTCCCTGATAAGAGCTGCACTGACTGCGGTGCTTGACACGGCTAAATAGAGAAAAAGGGGTTTGCCCGTGAGTGCCCGTGAAAGGAGGGGGGTTGGCCATACACTGCTTCAACTGTTGAAAAGCCTCTTCGGATTCGGTCGTCCATTCAAAAGTTTGCCGAAGAACTTTGAAGAAGGGGAGGCACTTATCCGTTACGCGGGAAATGAAGCAGTTGAGGGCGGCGACTCGGCCAGTGAGTCTTTGAACCTCCTTAACTATTCTGGGTGACTGCATTTCAATCAAGGCCTTGATCTTTTCAGGGTTGGCTTCAATGCCCCGCTGATTGACCATGAAACCCAAAAACTTCCCAAATCCTACGCCGAAAGCTCACTTTTTCGGGTTGAGCTTCATTTGGTACTTTCATAAGGTGGCGAAGGTCTCTCGCAGGTTGGCCAGGTGATCAGCGGAGAGTTTGCTCTTGACTAGCATGTCGTCAACATATACTTCCATATTCCGACCTATTTGATGATGAAAAACAGCATTGACCAACCGTTGGTAGGTGGCCCCAACATTTTTCAGCCCAAATGGCATCATACGGTAATGGTAAGTACCTCGGTCTGTAATGAAGGAGGTGTGTTCATGATCAGATGGGTGCATCAGAATTTGGTTGTACCCAGAGAAGGCATCCATGAAGCTGAGCATTTGATGACCGGACATGGCGTCAACCAGCAGATCTATGCGGGGGAGAAGATAGCTGTCTTTGGGGCAAGCTCGGTTGAGGTCGGAGTAGTCGACACAGAGTCGCCATTTACCATTGTTCTTACGGACCAGGACAACGTTTGACAACCATCTAGGGTAGTCCACGTTTTTGATGAATTATGCCTCAAGGAGCTTGTCGACCTCTGCGGCAATGAGAGTGTTGCGCTCCGAATAAAAGATGCGCTGCTTCTGGCGGTAAGGTCGGAAATGGGGTTCAATGCTGAGGTGGTGCGTTATGAATGAGGGGTCAATACCCAGCATGTCCGAGTGGGTCTAGGCAGATACATCATTGTGCTCGATCAGGAGGGCAGTAAGGTCTGCCTTTGCTTGGGGGGATAGTTGGCTGCCAATTTTGGCAGTTTTGGTCAGGTTGGCGGGGTCAATGAGAACCTCAACGAGCTCCTCCATAGGCTCCCCTCTGACCAGCTCGTCCTCATCTCAGACGTCAAGCCCCTCAATGATCATTGCCTCCTTCAGCTTGACTTCTTTGAGTGAGGCGACATAACACTCCTTGGCAACTGTCTGCTCTCCTCTCACTGTCCCAACCCCCAGATCGGTGGGGAATTTAATGGCAAGGTGGTAAGTTGATGTGATAACTTGGAAAGCGTTTAGGGCGGTGCGGCCAAGGATGACGTTGTAGGCGGAGGGGCAGTCGACAACAAGAAAGGTGAGCAACTTTGTGGTCTGCCGCGGGTACTCGCCGAGTATGATAGGAAGATCGATGGAGCCGATGGAGGTCACTCGGTCACCAGTAAAACTGACCAAAGAGGTCTGGAGAGGAGACAGACTTTCCTCTCCAATCTTGAGCTGGCAAAAGCAGTTGAGGAAAATGATGTCGGAAGAACTACCGTTGTCGATGAGAACTCGTCTGACCTTGTAGTTGGAGAGGAGGGCATAAATGACGAGAGGTCATAATGAGGGTAGCGGATGCCTGCGCAGTCGGCGTCCGTGAAGGTGATAGGCTCGTTCCCCTGCCTGGGCCGTTTGGAGGGTCAGTCCACCGTGGCAACAGCTTTGTCTAAACCCTGCCTTATCTTTCTGAACTCTGCTTTCTGAGCCGAGCGAAATGGTCCCCCAAAAGCAAGGCCGCTCGAAATAACTCTGATTTCTCCAACAGGTGGGGGGGGATTACCTTGCGGTCGAGGCTGCTGTGGAGGGCGATCATGGCCTGGGTTAGGTTGGGTTGGCTGTCGGAGGGGGCTGCACCGGCGGTTGTTTCTGGGGGGCTCATTCCTTTGCCTCTGCTGAGGGCGGGTGTCCGTGAACCGACTAAGACGTCCCTGACGTATGAAGGTCTCGACCTGATCTTTGAGGTTGACACACTCATCGGTGTTATGGCCGTGGTCTTGGTGGAAACGGCAATATTTGGACTGGTCTTTCCGACCGAAGAGGGTTCGTAATGGGTGCGGCCATTTGAGGGGGTAATCCCGTTGGATCTGGTTGAGGACTTGCTCTATGGGGGAGTTGAGAGGTGTGTACCACTCAAACTGACTGGGCGGTCGGGCTGGTGCCGACCGGTCGGCTCAAGGGGGTCGGTCTGTATAATGCGGTGTTTGGTTATCGTACTGGGTATTTTTGGCTTCTAGGTCCTTTCTCTTTTCTCGGGAGGTCAGGTTTTTTGTTGTAGGGTCTTGGCGAGCGGTTAGGGAATCTTTTGCGTTCATGTATTTTTGGGCTTTAGAGAGTAGGGCTGCCATAGAAGTGGGGGGGTTTTAGAGAGGGAGAAGAGGAAATCAGACGACCGTAGTCCGACCATGAAAGTCGTAAGGATGACCTTATCATCATTTTTCGCCACCTGCAAGGCTTCGGTGTTGAAGCGGGTAACAAAACTGCGCAGGGACTCCCCCTCGGTTTGACGGATGTTGAGGAGTTAGGTCACCGGACGACGTTAGCGCTGGGCTCCAGTAAAATGGCTGAGGAAGGAGTCACTAAGATGTTGGAAAGTGGAGACGGAGTCTGCTGGTAACTGGCTAAACCACAACCGAGCTGATCCCTTTAGTGTCACGGGGAAAGCTCGATACATGATCTCGTCAGGGAATGCATAGAGGATCATGAGGGTTCTGTAGGTCTCCAGATGGTCGACTGGGTCCGTCGTGCGGTCAAAAGAGTCGATGGTGGGCATTTTAAACTTGGGGGGTAGAGGCTTGTCCCGGATGGAGGCGACAAATAGTGAGTTTGCTGTGGTAGAGGGTTTATGCTGGATGTTCTACATGACCCCTTGGAGTTGGAGCTTCATGGCTCGGAGTTCTGCATCCCAGAGAAGGATGTTATCACCATCGGAAGGCAGTGGGGGTTGGACGCTACTAGCCTCCCCTTCAGGGGCTGGTACCAGGAGCGGTGGATGCGGGGACCGGGGTGGTGGATTCATATGACGAGGAGGAGGTTGCAAACCTTTCAAGTTGGGTGGATAGGGCTGCGGGATGGTATGGCTCGGGGCTCGTTCTTGGTTGGGCCTAATATTGGGAGGTGGTGGAGGGGGGTATAAGAAGGTTCTTTTGGAGTAGGGCATTTATCAGGGCTTGGTTTTGTTTGGCCATGCGGTTAATGCTGTTGGTAAGCTCGATGAAATATTGCGATGGGTTGTTTAGATTGGGGGGGTCGGCTTGGTGGTCCGGAGCGTTATAGTGAGAAGCCATGGATCTAGTCGTGACCATACACTTTGATGGATACTAAGAAAGGGTTATTGGGACAGGGTCACCGGCGGCAATGAGCACAACTGGCGCGCGGAGCAAGGCGTTTCCCACAGACGGCGCCAACTGATGATACAGTTGTAATGTAACGAGTTCCAAGCAGAGCGGGTCGGACTGATCCACACTTCTCGAACCGGTATCTGAATGATCAAACCCACCAGAGAACCTGCACACGAGTTCAACGGGGAACGGGAGTCCCCCAGCGAACCCTCCGACAAGCAAGTTAGAGAGAGAAGTAGAGTGTGGAGATGAATTAGAGATAAAAAAGCTTAACCTTCTTCTTCTCTTCAATATTTGCTTATATTCTGGTAATCATTTCGTTGTCTCTTCCAACCTGTCCACTTTGGCCAAAAGTTTATGCTGTGGCTTACCTTGTTCAGGGTGAGGGCGTGCTGTCCCGACGGAGAGGTGTTGTCGTAATAAATGCAGTGAAGGGCTATATTAATGGCGATGTGCAGTGGCTATAACTTTGCAGATCTTTGTCTGTTGATGTGGCTTGCCCTTTACCTGCCAGGTGTCTGAATATCATTGGTCCTTCATGCTATGTTGACTTCTAGATGGTACTGGGCCTTATCAGTTGAATTATGTATTGGGCCCTAAGTGGTGAGTTTGAGTTGTTCACAGTGGACTGTAACCTTTATAGGCCTATCCATGTCATATTTAAATATTATTACAATCATAGTAAACCTACATTAATTTCTATTGAAATTTCGGCCACAGTTGTACTTCACCAGAAATTACGCATTTTAAGCATGGTTGGATATTTGATATTTTAATATTAATTGTAGGATACATATCTCATAATTGAAGCCGCTGTTTGTTGTGGAGATGATGACGCTTCAAAAAATATCAATAATGCTACATTTATCATTTTATATATTATTTTTAAGATATCATCTCATAAAATTTGGAGGGAGTGTTGTGTCAGCACCAGTATTATCACAGCATCTGTGTTGTCACACCTCATGAGATTTGTTCGGACTATATTTTGATGATCTAAGTTGTTCATATTATAAGGTTCATTAAATATATTTTCCATATAAAAAATAAAATTAATCAGACAAATATAATTCTATGATCAAGCCGAATAATAGCCTTAAAAAACAATCAAAATCATGCACTAATAGTTTATTTTTTCTAAACATAAACGTGATCTTGTTATGGGTTATAAATATCTAATTAATTTAATTTTTTTTATGGATGATCTACTCAACGAACTCTATATTATGAACAATTCAGATTATTAAAATAAATTTGGGACACGCTCTCATGAGCTCACAACACTGTGCTACACATCGCAAATCTCAAGCCGCACATCATGAGTTAACATACTATTGATGTAATAGGTCTCATCACTCACGTTTATTTTTAATAATATGTTGACATAAAAGATGATATATTAAAGATGATATAAAAATGTGATAAGTGTAACAATAAAAAAAAAATAATAATAATAATAATAAAAAAACATTTCAAGTTAGAAAGACAAATAAAGATTCGGTGGAAAAGAAAATCTAAAGCTGAAAAGAATACACTAAAAATAAATATTTAATGTAGGGATGCAGAAGATATAAAGCAGCACCATGATGGGTAAGGACAACTCTTAAAATCAAAGCGTTGCTGTCAAATATATTTTTTTATTGTTAAAATGTTGCTGTCAAATTTATTATTGTGCAAAAAAGCTATGGGTTGATGGGAAGAATATGAGGGTGTTTTTTATCTTAGTCATGCCATGAATGATACAGGGGAATGAAATATTATCAATGTTGTAGATTGATGGGATATAGTTCCACCTTTATTTTTAATTAGTGCATTGTTAAAATATATTTGAAGTCAGTATTTTAAGTTTGGAGCAGTATATCAACTATTGTACTGTTTTAGAGTAGTTTGAAATTTGAAATTAAAGTCTGGAAATGCCATATAAAGGGCCTTCAGTTATATGTAAGGGGACATGAATTCTTCAAAGTATAAATAAAAAGAATTATGGACCTCAAGCCATCTTAGAGCAAAAAAAATTTTGTAAATCTAACAGTTTGTAGAGACTCAGGCCCCGTTTGTTTTCAGATGTAGAATGAAAATGATTCACAATGAAGAGATTCATAATTATTTTTATATAAAACAAATATAAAATACAAAAACATTAAACATTAACGTTAAAAAAAATAAAAAATGCCCAACATGTAAAAAAGAAAAAAGATAAATAAAAAAAATTTTAAAAAAAAAGAAACAAATAAAACAAATAAAACTATGTGATACTGCACACCCATTATCCACAAACATCACCCATTATACCATGCTCACACCCATGATCTCATGCATACGTGAAAGTGGGCTTAGAGAATATACTGCCTTAGAAATAGGCTTAATAATAGTTTGTTTTCATTATTTTCAGCAAATGATTATAACCACTTTTTCCATGATCAACCACATCTTTTTGCATTATCTTTTGTAGTTAGTGTTCTGACTTAGCTTATAAATAGCCTGGAAACTATTGAATAAAGATAGTAAGTTTAATTCCCAGCTTCATTCCTCTCTCAAGCCTCTGTTCTTCTGCTTCTTGCTCTCTCTCTAACTGTTTTCTCACAAATTCCTTATCAGTGGTATCAGAGCCGCGTTCCATGGATACCCATGGCAAAACCAACACCGAATTCCGCAATGAAGTAAGCGAAATTTTGGCCCGTCATGAGTCAAATTTCGATCAAATTCATAACACCCTTCAATTAATCCTTGCAAAGTTCCAAACCTTGCAACTTTCCCCGCCGGCCGAACCCGACTCTGATATTACCAATATCAAATAAGTTATAATCACCTCCCAAAAACTGTAACAAAAAGTCCCTCACTCTGTGTCGATCGAACATCTCCAGCAGGTCTCTCTGTATTGGTTTTGGGGGATTGGTGTTGTGGCTTGTTTTTGTGGAGTTGTTGATTGAATTAGGAAAAATATATATTTTTTTGTTAAAAATTATATGATGGTTGAGTGAAGTGGTTGTTTTTACATATTTTATTACAACTTCAGTTGTTTTTAGATTTTAGCGTTCAATGCTTAATTAATAAATTTAATGAGAAAATGCATCCTGATTTTGGGGGGAAAAAAGAACAAAATTCAACTGCTATTCTCTAGATTTGTAGCACAGGGTTCAAGTTTAATAGCTCATTTTGATTTGGATGATTTGGGAAGAAAAAAGAATTTTTTTTGTTTATATTAATTGTTTGAATAAGTAAAAAGAAGAGAAATGAGTAGAAATTGAGAGAAACTCATTTTTATCATAACCCACACTTTGAATTTGGAGAGATTAAGAGTGGGAAAAAAAAACGGTAATGTTAAATTTTTACCTATCAAAATTTATAAAGAGATACTTTTGTGAGAGATTTTTGTGAGAATGAATCATTTTCTTATTAAGAAAATCGATAGAACTGAATTGATTACTTTTAAATTAATCGATAGAACTTTTCTTTATAGCGCAAACATAATTTATAATTTGTAAGTGATCCAATACCCATCTCACTAAAATCTCTTGATCTAGTCACATTGTCCCATTTAATCAACCTAAGCTTTCTTTAATCCTTATTGTCTCTCATATGTAAGAAGCTACACTGAAATTTCTCCAATTCATTAGCCACATATAAGGAATCTTAAATACAGACATAAAGTAAATTGGTAAATTACCAAGTGTGGACAGGATTAATATCATCCTAGTTAAACTCATAACATAAGTTTAAATTTTCTTTATTTATAATATTAATAATAATAACTTGCTTTTCTTTTGCCTTCTTAAATATAGGTTGTTCAAGATGGATATTATGATCTTGCTCGAGTGCTAAGTGGATATGAGTAGAAGGCTTATTCAATTGCATTAATCTTAGAATTGTAGATCATCATTGGTTATGCAACAATTGCAACAGCATCTCCATCTCTAGGATATTGTTCAAATTAGGATTGACTTAATTTTGTTTTTGTTGTTGTTGTTTTTTTTTTTTTTTAACTTAGTTTCACTTTTAAGTATTGTTTTGTATAAAATTAAATTTTGAATTGTAAGAACATGTGTAGGTATAAATAGAAATATATATTTGGATGTTAAAAAATTGATGTATGTGAACTGTCGAATTGATATGTAAGCAATAAATAATTTATTATTGAAAAGTAATTTGTTATTTATAATGGTAGTTTTGGCCATCCCAAATACCAAATTATTATTATTTTGAAAACAATTAGATATTTTACCAACACAACTATTTGTCACTGAAAGTCTACTTTCGCCGATAGATATTGCATCACCAAAAGTCTCTTTTTTTCCTGATGTAATTTGGATTGGCAAAAGTGCCACATAATCATCTTATTTGAGCCATTTTTGCCGACGCAAGCTAAAATGACAATGATTGATGAGGGCTTTTGCCGACGAAGATAGTTGTTGCTAAAGACATCACTTTTATTGACATAATCATATTTCGTTGGCAAAAGTTTTTCCCCACACACCTTTGCCGACGCAACTTTATGGGTCGGCAAAACTTTTTGTCGACGATATGTGCCTTTTGCCAACACATTTTGTTAAGCGGCCAAAACTGCTTTTTGTTGTAGTGACAAGATATGAACAATCGTGTAAGGCAATAAAACTTGGTTCCAGAATATCAAATGGGTCGGGTTCACACCAGAACCGCTATGACAATAGATAAGAAAAGAAGCAAACTAAAGCCTATGTGATACTACAGTTTCCTTAAAACAAATTCACCGCCTCCCGATGGATGTTGGAGGTATGCTAGCATCTATCTTCTAGGATACGTCGAAACCAACTAATGTAAAAGCACATTTTGAATAGCTTCGGCAAAATTCACAATGGCAGCATTCTCTCTCTAATAAGAACTAAAGAAGAGGCTAGCAAAAAGAAAATAGAAAAAAAATTCTTTGATATAAAAATCATCTGCACCTTTATTATCAAAACACAACACCATATAAGAGTTTTAGAGACCAAATTTTTTAGTCTGTAAAAGTGAAAATTTTGTTGCAAAAGACATTTAGGGATCAATTTTTATCTTCGTGAGGATAGTTGCTAAAAGGTCATTCTGAAAAGTCAAAAACAAGGCTTTTAGCGACAAAATTTTGAAAATGTCACTAATAAATAGACTTTTAAGGATGAAACTATTTAGTCTCAAAATAGTTTATTTTTTGAGACAAAAAATTTGGTCCCAAAATGATAATAATTCATCACTAATATCCAATTTTCTTTGTTAAAAATATAATGACGACATTTTTTGGAACAAAAATATTTGATCCCTAAAAAATAATTTGGTCCCTAAATTTTGGTCTCTAAAACCTAATTTTTTGTAGTGAAACACCACCTCATTTTCCATAAAAAAAAAATCTCTCCAAAAATTATTCTACCAAGTTGGAGAAAAAATACCCCTATTTATACAAGTAAGGGAATCCCTAGCCATGCAGATTATACATTAGTAGGACCTTCAAATACCATTAACCAAGGCCATCAACTCTAGCCATTAGAGCTAGAGTTACAAAGGTTAAAAACTTATGGCCACTAATATGGTCATTTACTCCATCATCAAAAGATGAGAGTTACAAAAATTTACATTTTTCATGTGCTTAATATATACAAATAAATATGTATATAATGATATTTGAATAAACTAACTACATGGGTCACAGAATGGATAATAATGTTGGGTCACAACCTGATCGAAACCCAATTCTCAAACACATGCACAAGCTAAGTCCAACACAACATAGCTTAGCCCAAACTCAAGATTATAAGTCTAAGACCAAACCCATCACATGCACAAGCACAAGCCTAGTCCAAACCAAGATTAAATCTAAATCTAAGCCCAACTTTATTTTTTTGATCAGCAAAAAACTTTATTTATGTAATGGAGCATACAAAGTATGAGGGTACATCAATAAAGGGGAAAGGAAAGAGCAAGCATCATAGGACTACTACATGATCCCATCAAATTGGACACCAAGAGAGAGCCATAGCAAATGCTAACAGAAGCCACAAAAGTTGGTAAGGTACCAACAAAAGGCAAAAGCCACAGACCAAGGACACACTAACTGAAACAAACGCTGCACATCTGGGGCCTCAAAGAGCCAGCCTGATCTGGTGAAGATTGGACACAATGTCATGAACTGAATAATCCAGCTCCAAATGCCATTTAATCCACAAGGCTATAAGCACCTTAATTTTTTCACACAGTTCTTGAATATTAGGATGAGCACCCTTAAACAAGCATTCATTCCTCAACTTCTAGACAGACCATAAAACAACAGAAGGGACTATCTGCCATAACTTGCCTCCAGCACACCATTGCAACAGATCTGCTACTGATCTTGGTATTGCCCATGCCTAATCCCATCAATTAACCATGTTAGACCAGCACTGCCACACTAGAGGACAAAACATAAGTACATGATCAATAGATTCCACCTCAGAGTGACAGAAAACACACAGATTATTAGCATTCATGTCAAGAGCCTCAATTCTTTGTATGAATGAAGAGGTTTTAACCCTGCCACACCAAGCCAACCAACAAAAAAACTGCATTTTTGGATAATTTTTGACGAATTGGCAGATTTAAGAATATTTTAACTAATTATCATAAATTTACATAATATATAATACTAATTTATATAATATTACATATATATATATATATATAACTCAAAATAATTTTACATAATATATTTCATATCTTAAATTTCTCCCACACTCATTTTTACTTTGATATTTCATTAGAAGTTGAAAAGTATATATATTAACTATAGTGGAGCGGTGTGGTTTGGAAGGCATATTATAAATTTTAAAGTTTAAACCATGGTTAGCGGTTAAAGCGGTGCGAATTGATGTGGATCAGTGAGATTTTAGCAGATTGGACGTTATTTTGCACAGTCCCACATGGAAGTGCTACTTAGCTCTCTTATGCACTTATTCTATCTTTCAACAAATCAAACATTTGGGCTCAGTTTGTTTAGAATGAAATAGGTTAAAAAAAAAAAAAAAAAAAATAATAATAATAATAATAATAATAATAATAATAATAATAATTAATTTCTATGAGTTTGTTTAGCTTGAAAGTAGTGGAAAGTATAAAAAAAAAAACTAATTTTCTTATACAACTTATATTAACATTGTAACTAATTTTTTATTTTTTGCAAAAAATACAAAGAAAAAAAACAAAAAAAAATGAATATGTGAGTTATCTATAACAAAACTTTTAAATTTTTTTATATTTTTCTTATAAAATTTTCATATTAGTCAAAAACTTGCCAGAAAATATTTTCTTTTCCTCTACTTCATTTTCTTTTATTTTAACTTTTTATAAATTTTTTTTTTTTTTTTAAATCAAGCCGAACCTAATTTTTTGGGCAAAATAAAAAAGGGTGTTTCAGACAACTCAAAAGTTAAATTCTGCTGCACCGATTTGTGAATTTTACCAACCGCAGAAGGGTTGAACCTCTTTAAAAGAGTGAGATTTTCATACCGCAATCTGATTTGTTTGTACCAAAAATTTTACATCGTTGTAATTTTAATATATTTTACTCTATTGATTTTCTGCAATATATATTGTCATACAATTGATCCACGGACATAAAACGCAAAATAAAACAAACAAAGGACTTCTATAGGGCACCTGATTTTTGTAACCATTTTATATCCTTTTATTTTATTTTATTTTATTTATAGTAACCATTTTATATCACCGGCTCCATGGCAACACACTATTTGCTTTTATTACTGAGAGTTAAGTTAAATAGTCCAATTACGAATTTTCTTTCTTCAAACATTCATGCTTTAAAATACTTTGTCATGAGGATAAGTGGTTGCAACCGGGAAAAAAAAAATCTATAGACCCAAATGATTTATAAAAGTTTTTATTAAATTTTTTATATAGCTAAGAGACCTACACAAGCGTAGGTGAGTTTCATACCCATGTGAGAGATTTGATAAAAAATTTAATAAATTATTGGGGTCTCTAGCCTAACCCGTTGCAAAAATAGTGGATGTATTTGATTTGGTTTTAGGAGATAAATTTTCAAAAAAAAAAAAAAAAAAGTTTTGAAGAGGGAGTTTAGAATTTTTTTTTATTTGTTTGGTTATATATTTTGAAAATAGTTTTGAAGTATAAGAGTTTGGGATGATTTGATATTTTATTGTAATTGAATGTATGTATGTGAGATAAAAAGTGATTGAGAAGGAGAGATGAGAGAAAAAAAAAAAAAAAAAGTAATTTTAAAAATTGTTTTAAAAAATTTCTAACCAAACAAAATTTTGAAATTTTTTTTCAAAAATTATGTTTTGAAAGTTAAACCAAACATGGCCAGTTTATCCTAACAACTCCTCTTCTCTCTCTTCATCTTCCCGTAGACGCAGACGGCCGCCTCTGGTGCTGATCGCCGTCGTCGCCTTGCCACTGCCTCTGCCTTTGCCTCTGCGAATCGCTACTGCCTTCGATGTCGTTGTTGGCTCTAGTGTCGGTATCGTCCTCGTCGTCCTCGCCGCCCTAAAAATTATTTTTTATTTTTTATTTCTTGACCAAAATTAATTTTTAATTTTTAAATTTTTTTTCTAAAAATCAAACCATACATAGTTTAAGAATCTTTTGATAAGTCATTTATTATATTGGTAACTTATTTAATTATTTATTAATTTTACGACATTTTTACCATCTGAAACCTGTTTGGTTACCATTTCGTTTTCAATTTTTAATTTATATTTACAAAAATTAAAAAAAAAACTGTCATAAAACTTGTTTGATAATTTTTTTGGTTTATAAATGGTTATCTCAATTTGTAAATTTGAGGAAAAAACGTAAATTCAAAAAATGAGTTTACGTTGTTTTAAACAGAAATTTAAAAATTTTACTGACAAAAATTTTTTTCAAATAATTTTTTTTTTCAATTAATTTTTTTTTCAAATAAATTTTTTTCCAATTAATTTTTTTTTCAATGAATTTTTTTTCTAACTAATACTAACGGAGGGAGCAATTGGTAATGCTACTTCAAACCTTAGGGAGGTGATTGTAATTTCTAAAATGTGAGGGGTGTTAAAGTAATTTACCTAGTCAGGGCAAAATTGGTATTTAAAAAAATTAAATTGCTGAGGGAGGAATCTGTAATGAAACTTTAAACCTTAGGAAGGGAGATGTAATTTCCAAAACGCGAGGGGGGAAACTGTAATAAATATAAACCTCAGGGGGTGTCAATGTAATTTACCCTAATGTTTTTATTGAATAGATTTGAATAAATTTGTATATATGTGTTTGTTTTTGTGCTCTGTAAAAATATTTTTCTGTTTTGTTTGCATACAATCTGTTTAATTCTCTCTCTCTCTTTCTCTCTCTCTCTCTCTTTTTCTCTCTCTCTCTCTATATATATATATATATGACTAATGTTCGTTCATTCAAAAAATTAAATAGATAAAAATAGGTGTCAGCATAAAAGAAAAATTAGCATAAGAATTTCAACAAATAAGAAAAATCAACACAAGAATTTCAACAGATTGAAAAAATTAAAGAGAGAAGCCTATAGAATTTAAACAGATAGAGAAAATAATTTAACAGATAAGAAAAAAAATTCAATAGATAGATATAAATTTGAAAAGATAGTCAAACAAATTTGAAATATATATATAAATTTGAATAGTCAAAAAAAGTTAATAGATAAAAAAAACAAAAAAAAAGAAGAAGAAGTCAACAAATAAATGTAAGGGTAAAATTGAAAACATAAAGTCTTTCAAAATAAACAAAATGACTGCTCACTAAATTAGTTCAGAAACGGTAAATCTCTCACAAATAAAAAATATTCAGTGAACCTAATTTCTAGTACGGTTTCAGTGACTATAAAATCACTCTCATTCTGGGTTTGACGTCTTTCATTGAGGTTTGTCCTTAGAACAATTCAATTCAAACTTGTCATGGTTTATTATGTATTGCTAAGCAAATATAAATATCTCCTTTTGTTTTGTTTATACGGTTCGCATCGCATGTGTTTGTGCAGTGCTGATCATGCTGATCACCTTACCATCCTAGTACGGTGTTGTGCTACAATCGTGTGCTTCTATCCGCCGTTCATCATTGATCATATCCATCTTATTAAGATATGCCTTATTATGCTTCATGTACAACGCAACTCTTGCAAAATTTATATAACAACTTCAATAATGTGCATAGCAGCACCATGGGCACATAAAACAAAAAAATGTGTCTCGTGACAGCTTTTAAGACAATTAAACGTGTAAGTAAAATTACCCAAAAAAACGTTTAAGTATTGAAATGGGTGGACCAACAACAATAATGCAAAGCACTAGAACAACAGTTAATTATGTAATTTACGTAGCAAATGGTCATCTTTTCAATTTGTATTGTCGCATTATGCTTCATATGATTCGCGTTTGAAAAATTCTATTTACACTATAATTTTATCTCTTTACACATATTTTATTATTATATTGTTAAGAAATAATTAAAATTCTCATTTTACTCTTTATTATATCAAAATTAACCTTAAATTAAACCCCTTTTAAAATCCTTACAGATTTTTCTCATTGCACCTATTATTTTTGAATTACTCTAGTGTTATGTTACCGAACAAACTATATGTGCCCATCCATATATTGTCACACATTTACAGATTCACTTTCCTTAAAATATTATTTTTTTTTCTTCTAAATTTATGATGGGTCTGATCAGTTATATATTGCCAAACAATTTTTATTATTCTGGTATCATGTTGCGGAATAAATTAGATTTGTCTAACCATTTGTTCCGCACATTTACAGATTAACTTTCCTTAAAACATCAAGTATCCATAAAAACATAAAGTGTACAAATATTTATAAAAACACACTGAGATGTTATCACAATATATCTATAATGATAGCTTCGATAGTTATTACATTAGAGCTGATAAGTGTACGGAATTGATCAATACGGGTAGTATGTGCTTTTCTCCCATCCATTAGCACATGAGTGATAAAAATGAATCCAATTAGTTACTTTCGAAAGTACTAGATGACTAGGAAACAGATAAATCTAACAAACCATTAACAATGCACTACTAGTCTTACTGTAATAAATAGAAGCATAATCATTCAAAGTATAAAAAAATACAAAAACACAAAAACAAAATTAAAAACAAAAATGTCAAAAAATGAAACTGGAAATGTTTGCAGTGAATTACTGGACATGTACTTTTTATTCAGCAGTGGATTACTAGCTATGTATTTTTTATTCGGTAATATGATTCCGGGCTATTTAATTTTGTTCAGTTTTGACATATTGAACAAAAGCCAAATATTCCTTTTTAAAAATGAAATGAAAATATAAAAAATAAAGAAAAAAACTCACCATTTCACTTTTTTTTGCTGGTCATTCATTACCATTCTTCATCCATTGATTTCTTTTATAATCAAAACATTGTGATTCTCACTTTTTGAAAGTAAATGTATAACAGAGAAGAAGAAATGAGAAAACAATGTAATGGATGTAAAGAGATAATCAAATCTACTCAATTTTTATTTTTTGTCCTTAAAGATAATTTCACACATGGATAAAATTAAATATATATATATATATATATATATATATATATCTCCAATAAAAAATGTAAAGAGATAAATATGTTGTGTAAGTAGAATTTCCCTTCACGCTTTATTGATATACCTGTATGTTTGTGTAAAATCAAACCATACATAGTCTAAGAATCTTTTGATAAGTCATTTCTTACATTGGTAACTTATTTAATTATTTATTAATTTTACGATATTTTTACCATCTGAAACCTGTTTGGTTACCATTTCGTTTTCAATTTTTAATTTATATTTACAAAAATTAAAAAAAACTGTCATAAAAACTTGTTTGATAATTTTTTTGGTTTATAAATGGTTATCTCAATTTGTAAATTTGAGAAAAAAACGTAAATTCAAAAAATGAGTTTACGTTGGTTTTAAACAGAAATTTAAAAATTTTACTAACAAAATTTTTTTTCAAATAATTTTTTTTTTCAATTAATTTTTTTTTCAAATAAATTTTTTTCCAATTAATTTTTTTTTCAATGAATTTTTTTTCCAACTAATACTAACGGAGGGAGCAATTGGTAATGCTACTTCAAACCTTAGGGAGGTGATTGTAATTTCTAAAATGTGAGGGGTGTTAAAGTAATTTACCTAGTGAGGTCAAAATTGGTATTTAAAAAATTAAATTGCTGAGGGAGGAATCTGTAATGAAACTTTAAACCTCAGGAAGGGAGATGTAATTTCCAAAACGCGAGAGGGGAAACTGTAATAAATATAAACCTCAGGGGGTGTCAATGTAATTTACCCTAATGTTTTTATTGAATAGATTTGAATAAATTTGTATATATGTGTTTGTTTTTGTGCTCTGTAAAAATATTTTTCTGTTTTGTTTGCATACAATCTGTTTAATTCTCTTTCTCTCTTTCTCTCTCTCTTTTTCTCTCTCTCTCTCTCTATATATATATATGAGACTAATGTTCGTTCATTCAAAAAATTAAATAGATAAAAATAGGTGTCAGCATAAAAGAAAAATTAGCATAAGAATTTCAACAAATAAGAAAAATCAACACAAGAATTTCAACAGATTGAAAAAATTAAAGAGAGAAGCCTATAGAATTTAAACAGATAGAGAAAATAATTTAACAGATAAGGAAAAAAATTCAATAGATAGATATATAAATTTGAAAAGACAGTCAAACAAATTTGAAATATATATATAAATTTGAATAGTCAAAAAAAGTTAATAGATAAAAAAAATAAAAAAACAAAATAAAAAAAAATAAAAAAAAAAAGAAGAAGAAGTCAACAAATAAATGTAAGGGTAAAATTGAAAACATAAAGTCTTTCAAAATAAACAAAATGACTGCTCACTAAATTATTTCAGAAAAGGTAAATCTCTCACAAATAAAAAATATTCAGTGAACCTAATTTCTAGTACGGTTTCAGTGACTATAAAATCACTCTCATTCTGGGTTTGACGTCTTTCATTGAGATTTGTCCTTAGAACAATTCAATTCAAACTTGTCATGGTTTATTATGTATTGCTAAGCAAATATAAACATCTCCTTTTGTTTTGTTTATATGGTTCGCATCGCATGTGTTTGTGCAGTGCTGATCATGCTGATCACCTTACCATCCTAGTACGGTGTTGTGCTACAATCGTGTGCTTCTATAATAAAATTTAAAGAATGAATGTATATTTTGAAAAATGCTATATCTCAATGAATTTTTGTGACTATTTTGCATCACTTTTTTACATAGATATCTATGATTGGTTCCTTCATAGTTCAACTTGTCAGTCCCTTGCAAGCCAGAAACCACATGTGGGAGATCCAACACAGTGCACTTCAAGTTTGGGAAAGCATCAGCAATGGACTTTGCCACTGTGCCCGTGCTACCTCCAACATCAACCAACGAGTGCAAGCCCTCAAAAACCCCCTTACAGTCCTTAACAAGCACCTTTGTGACTAACCGGACATCACTAGCCATTGCTTCATTCAAGAAATGGTTCAGCCTTGGTTCATGTCGTCCATATTCCCAAAGCGTCCTCCCATGAGCTGTGTCAAACGGCGTGGGATCGCCATTTTGGAACCATTCACTCACACGATGCCACGGCTTTGTCAAGATTGGATCTAACATGGCTAACAAAAATGGTGTGACGCTCAATGGCTCATCTTTCAGTAGGAGCCAAGAGGCCGGTGTGAGCAAATAGCCGTCTTGTTCTTCCTTCACATTTTTGGAGAGCTTCTCCTCAGTAAAGAAGCCGGAATGCACGAGGATGCGCATGAGGCGGTAGATGTTAAAACCTACCAAAACCTACCACTACACCTACTCCACCCACTTCACCTACTCCACCTACTACTCCACCTACTACATACCTACCTCATCTAATCTTCTATATATAGGACTCATTGTAAACATAACATACATCAATCAATAATACATCAATTTTAACATGGTATCAGAGCTATAAGATTTAAGCCTGTATTTCTTTGTCACCGGCGGGCAGCCGGCGGGCAACTTTGCCTTTGCTGCCCGCTGGAATTTTCTACACATACCTTCCACTCTCCACAGCGTCTTCCATATCTCTCTCTCCTTCCACACAGATCACACACCTGGAGACACTCAACACACTCACAAACAGACAAGTGATCACAGAATCAACGGTGGAGGTGATATGGACTCAGCGCCACCGCTAACTTCGGAGCTACCCCAGAAACTACGTCAATCGCCGCCACCGCCAGCAGTGGCATTGAAGGAGGAGCCACCCGCGGAATTTGGGATGTTACCGGCCGCTGCGATGCCCCTGCCATTGCAGATCAGACCATCTGCAGCGGCGCCTCCCAAGGACCGCCACACTAAGGTGGAGGGCCGAGGGCGGAGAATCCGAATCCCCGCCACCTGCGCCGCCCGGATCTTCCAACTAACCCGAGAACTCCGCCACAAGTCCGACGGCGAGACCATCCGGTGGTTGCTGGAACACGCCAAGCCTTCCATCATCTCTGCCACCGTCACCGGCACTGTCCCCGCCATCGCCATGTCCGTCGGCGGAACCCTCCAGATCCCCACCACCTCCGCAGGAAGAACCCTCCAGATTCACACACACGGTTTAGAGACAGAGAGAGCATTACACCCAACACACCATTCACACACACACAGTTTAAAGAGAGAGAGCCCACACACAACACACACACGGTTTAGAGAGAGAGAGGACACACACTTCACACCACCAACTTCATCTTCTCACACACGGCTATCACAGAGCTAAACAGACCCAACATCATCATCATGTACCCCACTCTCTCTCTCTCTCATTTTTTTCACTTTCCAACCCAGAGCGCACATGCTTTCCCCATTAATATATTATTATTATTATTATTAACAAAAACAAAAAAAACAAACAAAAAAAACAAACAACCCAAAACCATTTACAAATTTGCACAACAAACCATATTTTATTCATCTCAGAGATTCACCCCGATCCACATTTTACACCACAAAAAAAAAAAAAAAAAAAAAAAAAAAACCACACAAGATCATCATCACAACAACAACAGATTTGTTTTCTTTTCTGCAGACGGCCACCCACCGACCTACTCTGCCGCCAGTCTCTTCTTTTTGCCTCCATCCTGGGCGGTCCTTGACGGTGCTGCCTCTGTGCTTCCTAATCCACCAAGCACATTCACTCCCCCCTGCTCCTCCACTGCAGCATATGGCGGACCTCCAAATCGGAACATCACGGTGGCCTTCCGCTTCAGCTCCTTATTTTCCGCCTTTAGCACACTTATCTCTGCTCGCGCATCCTTATACATGCGCTGGAGCAAAGCCAGTTGGGCGTTTAACTGCTGCACCTCATTTGTCCTACTCTGAAGCCGGTGCGACAAGTTTGTGACCGCAGTCATGGTCTCCACACATGACTTCAATGTATACTGATTGGCCTCAATATCCGTTTGCACTGCCATTTTTTGCTCCACAGACCGCATCGGAAAGTTCAACGGAGCAAAACCAGAGGTGTTTGGTTGAAGTTCACGGGCCACCGCACCAGTTATCTCTCTTGTTGACTCGTTGAGGTCTGGAAAGAGAGTGAGCAGACCACGGGAAGAAGAGGCCATTTCTGGGCTACAGAGTGTTACAAAGTTTCTCTCTCCGAAAACGCAGAGTTTTTTCAGCAAAGGGTTGGATCCAGAGTATTTACAGAGTGTTTCAGAATGACAATGCCTGGTTTGGTTTCCACAGCCTCCGCATTGGTTTATATCGACACTGACGACGCGGCCGACACGCCGCTCTGTCGCTCACGTGCCTCGCCGCGTCTCCGGCTCACCTTTTGATGGCTCGACGCTTTCTGTCGGGTACGACTTTTGATGGCTCCGCTCGATGCCTTTTGAGGGCGCGACTTTTGAGGGCTCGATATATATATCCATGTATATATATATTTGGGCAGCCTATATACACCATCCTATAGTGTATTTTCCAACGGTCCGACATGACCCCATAAACTGTCCCAACATTGATTCCGGTTAGCTTCTCCATCGGTCCGGTGTGACCTCGTCAACTGTCCAGACTTTATCTGCTACAACGGTCTGCCACAACCATCCAGTGTCCTCTACAACGTTATGACACACCCATCCAGTGTCCTCTACAATGTTATGACACAACCATCCAATGTCCTCTACAACGTTATGACACAACCATCCAGTGTCTTCACCAACGGTCTGACACGACCATACAGTGTCTCCTATCCTCTTTTATTTTATGCATTAGTCTATTTTCTTGTTTTGTTACTCTCTCCAAACTCAAGTTGGTTAGTTCCTATCCCCTTTGAGTTTGCGGGGGGCTGTTAAAACCTACCAAAACCTACCACTACACCTACTCCACCTACTACTCCACCTACTACATACCTACCTCCTCTAATCTTCTATATATAGGACTCATTGTAAACATAACATACATCAATCAATAATACATCAATTCTAACAGTAGACACACTGGGCTTTGGAATGGTTGATTGGAAGAGCTGCAACGAGCTCCGAGAGAGGCATGGCTCGGCCATGTTTGTAGATTATGTCTGGTATGCCTAGTTGAATTGCACATTTTAGTGACATAGAGTTTATGAAGTTGAATATGTGGTTCCATATGTGAGCTTGAGAGTTGAGTAGCTTTATCCGCCGTTCATCATTGGTCATATCCATCTTAGCCTTCGTTTGGAAAGTGGGTTGGCTTTTTGATTTTTTGACTTTTTTGACTATTTTAGCCTGGGCTAAAAAGTCTGGTTTGGGAAGGGCTTTTTGGCTTTTTTGACTTTTTGGCTTTTTGGTGAGATGTCTATATGTAATATTACTAAACTGTCCCTGGTATTAAATTTTGTTTTTATTTGGGCAGCTGTCCTGACAGTGACGTCACCAACCCAGGCTAAGTTTTTTTTTTTTTTTTTTTTTTTTTTTACAAATAATTTTTCATGTGGTTTTTATTTTTATTCTATTTTTAATTTCAATTTGATTTCATTTTCTGTAAAATAATAAAAAGTGAGGTTTTATTTTATTGTCTTGTGTATTTTAAGAAATTATTTTTAAAACTCATAACCAAACACATAATTCGAAACTCCATACTACTTTCACAACTCTACACTCAAATCATAACCAAATACATAACAAAAAAATTAAAATATTTAAAAAATATTTGTATAAAATAGAGTTTGAATTTTTTTTATAAAAAATTTTAAAATTAAAAAAATTTAAATCGTAATATTTTAAATTTAAATCGTAATATTTTAAAATTTAAATCATAATATTATAAAAAAAAAATCGTAATATTTGAAATTTAAATCGTAATATTTAATTTTTGCCTTATTTATTTATTTATTTTTTGCCATATTTATTTTTATTTATTGTTTTATACATTAATTATTTATTTTTTGCCTTATTTATTTTTATATTTATTGCCTTATTTAATTACGTGGCGAATGGTAATTTATGTTTTCATGTTTTCTTTTTTAAAAAAAAAATTCAATGAGCCGTATCAAACACATCAAAATAAAAAAAAATTATTTTAACAACAAAATTTAAATAATTTAAATATTCAAAAATTTTAAATAATTTAAAATGTTAATATTTTAAATTTAAAAACAACTCTACACTCTAGTCGTAACCAAACATATAAAATGAAACTCAATTAATAAATAATTGAGTTAACTCATAACCAAACACATAACTCGAAATTCCATACTATTTTCAAACCTCTACACTCAAATCATAATATGTTAAATCGTAATATTTTATTTTAAATATTTAAATAATGTAAATAATCTTCAAAATTGAATAAGTAAAAAATTAAAATAAATATTCACAAAATTGAAATCGAAAAAATTTAAATAATTTAAAATGTTAATATTTTAAATTTAAAAATAACTCTACATTCAAATCATAACCAAACACATAAAATAAAACTTAAGTAATAAATTATTTTTAAAACTCATAACTAAACACATAACTTGAAACTCCACAGTACTTTCACAACTCTACACGCAAATCATAACCAAATACATAACAAAAAAATTGAAATATTTAAAACTATTTTTATAAAATAGAGTTTGAATTTATTTTTATAAAATATTTTAACAAAAAACAAAAAAAATGTTTTTAATTTTTTTTTTCAACTTTGTTTGTTCTGGGAAAATGTGTTTTTTGGGAAATTTTTTTATTTTTTGTTTGTGCTGCCTCAAGCCCCTCTTCATGAGGGGTAGTTTCGTAAATTTCCCTGACCGTTTATTGTTGCCAACCAACTGTGGCTCTTTTGTCCTTTACTGGCTAAATTAGCCTCTTTTAACATTTAGTGACTAATTTAGCCCGGAAGCCTTTCCCAAACGACCCCTTATTAAGATATGCCTTATTATGCTTCATGTACAACGCAACTCTTGCAAACATTTATATCTATATATAACAACTTCAATAATGTGCATAGCAGCACCATGAGCACATAAAACAAAAAAATGTGTCTCGTGACAGCTATTAAGACAATTAAACGTGTAAGTAAAATTACCCAAAAAAAACGTTCAAGTATTGAAATGGGTGGACCAACAACAATAATGCAAAGCACTAGAACAACAGTTAATTATGTAATTTACGTAGCAAATGGTCATCTTTTCAATTTATATTGTCGCATTATGCTTCATATGATTCGCGTTTGAAAAATTCTATTTACACTATAATTTTATCTTTACACATATTTTATTATTATATTGTCAAGAAATAATTAAAATTCTCATTTTACTCTTTATTATATCAAAATTAACTTTAAATTAAACCCCTTTTAAAATCCTTACAGATTTTTCTCATTGCACCTATTATTTTTGAATTACTCTAGTGTTATGTTACCGAACAAACTATATGTGCCCATCCATATATTGTCACACATTTACAGATTCACTTTCCTTAAAATATTATTTTTTTTTCTTCTAAATTTATGATGGGTCTGATCAGTTATATATTGCCAAACAATTTTTATTATTCTGGTATCATGTTGCGGAATAAATTAGATTTGTCTAACCATTTGTTCCGCACATTTACAGATTAACTTTCCTTAAAACATCAAGTATCCATAAAAACATAAAGTGTACAAATATTTATAAAAACACACTGAGATGTTATCACAATATATCTATAATGATAGTTTCGATAGTTATTACATTAGAGCTGATAAGTGTACGGAATTGATCAATACGGGTAGTATGTGCTTTTCTCCCATCCATTAGCACATGAGTGATAAAAATGAATCCAATTAGTTACTTTCGAAAGTACTAGATGACTAGGAAACAGATAAATCTAACAAACCATTAATAATGCACTACTAGTCTTACTGTAATAAATAGAAGCATAATCATTCAAAGTATAAAAAAAAAAATACAAAAACACAAAAACAAAATTAAAAACAAAAATGTCAAAAAATGAAACTGGAAATGTTTGCAGTGAATTACTGGACATGTACTCTTTATTCAGCAGTGGATTACTAGCTATGTATTTTTTATTCGGTAATATTATTCCGGGCTATTTAATTTTGTTCAGTTTTGACATATTGAACAAAAGCCAAATATTCCTTTTTAAAAATGAAATGAAAATATAAAAAATAAAGAAAAAAACTCACAATTTCACTTTTTTTTGCTGGTCATTCATTACCATTCTTCATCCATTGATTTCTTTTATAATCAAAACATTGTGATTCTCACTTTTTGAAAGTAAATGTATAACAGAGAAGAAGAAATGAGAAAACAATGTAATGGATGTAAAGAGATAATCAAATCTACTCAATTTTTATTTTTTGTCCTTAAAGATAATTTCACACATGGATAAAATTATATATATATATATATATATATATATCTCCAATAAAAAATGTAAAGAGATAAATCTGTTGTGTAAGTAGAATTTCCCTTCACGCTTTATTGATATACCTGTATGTTTGTGTAAAATCAAACCATACATAGTCTAAGAATCTTTTGATAAGTCATTTCTTACATTGGTAACTTATTTAATTATTTATTAATTTAACGATATTTTTACCATCTGAAACCTGTTTGGTTACCATTTCGTTTTCAATTTTTAATTTATATTTACAAAAATTAAAAAAAACTGTCATAAAAACTTGTTTGATAATTTTTTTGGTTTATAAATGGTTATCTCAATTTGTAAATTTGAGGAAAAAACGTAAATTCAAAAAATGAGTTTACGTTGGTTTTAAACAGAAATTTAAAACTTTTACTAACAAAATTTGTTTTCAAATAATTTTTTTTTCAATTAATTTTTTTTTCAAATAAATTTTTTTCCAATTAATTTTTTTTTCAATGAATTTTTTTTCCAACTAATACTAACGGAGGGAGCAATTGGTAATGCTACTTCAAACCTTAGGGAGGTGATTGTAATTTCTAAAATGTGAGGGGTGTTAAAGTAATTTACCTAGTGAGGGCAAAATTGGTATTTAAAAAATTAAATTGCTGAGGGAGGAATCTGTAATGAAACTTTAAACCTCAGGAAGGGAGATGTAATTTCCAAAACGCGAGGGGGGAAACTGTAATAAATATAAACCTCAGGGGGTGTCAATGTAATTTACCCTAATGTTTTAATTGAATAGATTTGAATAAATTTGTATATATGTGTTTGTTTTTGTGCTCTGTAAAAATATTTTTACGTTTTGTTTGCATACAATCTGTTTAATTCTCTCTCTCTCTCTCTCTCTATATATATATATATATGACTAATGTTCGTTCATTCAAAAAATTAAATAGATAAAAATAGGTGTCAGCATAAAAGAAAAATTAGCATAAGAATTTCAACAAATAAGAAAAATCAACACAAGAATTTCAACAGATTGAAAAAATTAAAGAGAGAAGCCTATAGAATTTAAACAGATAGAGAAAATAATTTAACAGATAAGGAAAAAAATTCAATAGATAGATATAAATTTGAAAAAACAGTCAAACAAATTTGAAATATATATATAAATTTGAATAGTCAAAAAAAGTTAATAGATAAAAAAAATAAAAAAACAAAATAAAAAAAAAAAGAAGAAGAAGAAGTCAACAAATAAATATAAGGGTAAAATTGAAAACATAAAGTCTTTCAAAATAAACAAAATGACTGCTCACTAAATTATTTCAGAAAAGGGTAAATCTCTCACAAATAAAAAATATTCAGTGAACCTAATTTCTAGTACGGTTTCAGTGACTATAAAATCACTCCCATTCTGGGTTTGACGTCTTTCATTGAGGTTTGTCCTTAGAACAATTCAATTCAAACTTGTCATGGTTTATTATGTATTGCTAAGCAAATATAAACATCTCCTTTTGTTTTGTTTATATGGTTCGCATCGCATGTGTTTGTGCAGTGCTGATCATGCTGATCACCTTACCATCCTAGTACGGTGTTGTGCTACAATCGTGTGCTTCTATAATAAAATTTAAAGAATGAATGTATATTTTGAAAAATGCTATATCTCAATGAATTTTTGTGACTATTTTGCATCACTTTTTTACATAGATATTTATGATTGGTTCCTTCATAGTTCAACTTGTCAGTCCCTTGCAAGCCAGAAACCACATGTGGGAAATCCAACACAGTGCACTTCAAGTTTGGGAAAGCATCAGCAATGGCCTTTGCCACTGTGCCCGTGCTACCTCCAACATCAACCAACGAGTGCAAGCCCTCAAAAACCCCCTTACAGTCCTTAACAAGCACCTTTGTGACTAACCGGGCATCACTAGCCATTGCTTCATTCAAGAAATGGTTCAGCCTTGGTTCATGTCGCCCATATTCCCAAAGCGTCCTCCCATGAGCTGTGTCAAACGGCGTGGGATCGCCATTTTGGAACCATTCACTCACACGATGCCACGGCTTTGTCAAGATTGGATCTAACATGGCCAACAAAAATGGTGTCACGCTCAATGGCTCATCTTTCAGTAGGAGCCGAGAGGCCGGTGTGAGCAAATAGCTGTCTTGTTCTTCCTTCGCATTTTTGGAGAGCTTCTCCTCAGTAAAGAAGCCGGGATGCACGAGGATGCGCATGAGGCGGTAGATGTTAAAACCTACCAAAACCTACCACTACACCTACTCCACCCACTTCACCTACTCCACCTACTACTCCACCTACTACATACCTACCTCCTCTAATCTTCTATATATAGGACTCATTGTAAACATAACATACATCAATCAATAATACATCAATTTTAACATGGTATCAGAGCTATAAGATTTAAGCCTGTATTTCTTTGTCACCGGCGGGCAGCCGGCGGGCAACTTTGCCTTTGCTGCCCGCTGGAATTTTCTACACATACCTTCCACTCTCCACAGCGTCTTCCATATCTCTCTCTCCTTCCACACAGATCACACACCTGGAGACACTCAACACACTCACAAACAGACAAGTGATCACAGAATCAACGGTGGAGGTGATATGGACTCAACGCCACCGCTAACTTCGGAGCTACCCCAGAAACTACGTCAATCGCCGCCACGGCCAGCAGTGGCATTGAAGGAGGAGCCACCTGCGGAATTTGGGATGTTACCGGCCGCTGCGATGCCCCTGCCGTTGTAGATCAGACCATCTGCAGCGGCGCCTCCCAAGGACCGCCACACCAAGGTGGAGGGCCGATGGCGGAGAATCCGAATCCCCGCCACCTGCGCCGCCCGGATCTTCCAACTAACCCAAGAACTCCGCCACAAGTCCGACGGCGAGACCATCCGGTGGTTGCTGGAACACGCCGAGCCTTCCATCATCTCTGCCACCGTCACCGGCACTGTCCCCGCCATCGCCATGTCCGTCGGCGGAACCCTCCAGATCCCCACCACCTCCGCAGGAAGAACCCTCCAGATTCACACACACGGTTTAGAGACAGAGAGAGCATTACACCCAACACACCATTCACACACACACAGTTTAAAGAGAGAGAGCCCACACACAACACACACACGGTTTAGAGAGAGAGAGGACACACACTTCACACCACCAACTTCATCTTCTCACACACGGCTATCACAGAGCTAAACAGACCCAACATCATCATCATGTACCCCACTCTCTCTCTCTCTCTCATTTTTTTCACTTTCCAACCCAGAGCGCACATGCTTTCCCCATTAATATATTATTATTATTATTATTAACAAAAAAAAACAAAAACGAAAAAAACAAACAAAAAAAACAAACAACCCAAAACCATTTACAAATTTGCACAACAAACCATATTTTATTCATCTCAGAGATTCACCCCGATCCACATTTTACACCACAACAAAAAAAAAAAAAAAAAAAAAAAAAAAAAAAACCACACAAGATCACCATCACAACAACAACAGATTTGTTTTCTTTTCTGCAGACGGCCACCCACCGACCTACTCTGCCGCCAGTCTCTTCTTTTTGCCTCCGTCCTGGGCGGTCCTTGACGGTGCTGCCTCTGTGCTTCCTAATCCACCAAGCACATTCACTCCCCCCTGCTCCTCCACTGCAGCATATGGCGGACCTCCAAATCGGAACATCACGGTGGCCTTCCGCTTCAGCTCCTTATTTTCCGCCTTTAGCACACTTATCTCTGCTCGTGCATCCTTATACATGCGCTGGAGCAAAGCCAGTTGGGCGTTTAACTGCTGCACCTCATTTGTCCTACTCTGAAGCCGGTGCGACAAGTTTGTGACCGCAGTCATGGTCTCCACACATGACTTCAATGTATACTGATTGGCCTCAATATCCGTTTGCACTGCCATTTTTTGCTCCACAGACCGCATCGGAAAGTTCAACGGAGCAAAACCAGAGGTGTTTGGTTGAAGTTCACGGGCCACCGCACCAGTTATCTCTCTTGTTGACTCGTTGAGGTCTGGAAAGAGAGTGAGCAGACCACGAGAAGAAGAGGCCATTTCTGGGCTACAGAGTGTTACAAAGTTTCTCTCTCCGAAAACGCAGAGTTTTTTCAGCAAAGGGTTGGATCCAGAGTATTTACAGAGTGTTTCAGAATGACAATGCCTGGTTTGGTTTCCACAGCCTCCGCATTGGTTTATATCGACACTGACGACGCGGCCGACACGCCGCTCTGTCGCTCACGTGCCTCGCCGCGTCTCCGGCTCACCTTTTGATGGCTCGACGCTTTCTGTCGGGTACGACTTTTGATGGCTCCGCTCGATGCCTTTTGAGGGCGCGACTTTTGAGGGCTCGATATATATATCCATGTATATATATATTTGGGCAGCCTATATACACCATCCTACAGTGTATTTTCCAACGGTCCGACGTGACCCCATAAACTGTCCCAACATTGATTCCGGTTAGCTTCTCCATCGGTTCGGTGTGACCTCGTCAACTGTCCAGACTTTATCTGCTACAACGGTCTGCCACAACCATCCAGTGTCCTCTACAACGTTATGACACACCCATCCAGTGTCCTCTACAACGTTATGACACAACCATCCAATGTCCTCTACAACGTTATGACATAACCATCTAGTGTCTTCACCAACGGTCTGACACGACCATACAATGTCTCCTATCCTCTTTTATTTTATGTATTAGTCTATTTTCTTGTTTTGTTACTCTCTCCAAACTCAAGTTGGTTAGTTCCTATCCTCTTTGAGTTTACGGGGGGCTGTTAAAACCTACCAAAACCTACCACTACACCTACTCCACCCACTTCACCTACTCCACCTACTACTCCACCTACTACATACCTACCTCCTCTAATCTTCTATATATAGGACTCATTGTAAACATAACATACATCAATCAATAATACATCAATTTTAACAGTAGACACACTGGGCTTTGGAATGGTTGATTGGAAGAGCTGCAACGAGCTCCGAGAGAGGCATGGCTCGGCCATGTTTGTAGATTATGTCTGGTATGCCTAGTTGAATTGCACATTTTAGTGACATAGAGTTTATGAAGTTGAATATGTGGTTCCATATGTGAGCTTGAGAGTTGAGTAGCTCTATCCGCCGTTCATCATTGGTCATATCCATCTTAGCCTTCGTTTGGAAAGTGGGTTGGCTTTTTGATTTTTTGACTTTTTTGACTATTTTAGCCTGGGCTAAAAAGTCTGGTTTGGGAAGGGCTTTTTGGCTTTTTTGACTTTTTGGCTTTTTGGTGAGATGTCTATATGTAATATTACTAAACTGTCCCTGGTATTAAATTTTGTTTTTATTTGGGCGGCTGTCCTGACAGTGACGTCACCAACCCAGGCTAAGTTTTTTTTTTTTTTTTTTTTTTTTTTTTTACAAATAGTTTTTCATGTGGTTTTTATTTTTATTCTATTTTTAATTTCAATTTGATTTCATTTTCTGTAAAATAATAAAAAGTGAGGTTTTATTTTATTGTCTTGTGTATTTTAAGAAATTATTTTTAAAACTCATAACCAAACACATAATTCGAAACTCCATACTACTTTCACAACTCTACACTCAAATCATAACCAAATACATAACAAAAAAATTAAAATATTTAAAAAATATTTGTATAAAATAGAGTTTGAATTTTTTTTATAAAAAATTTTAAAATTAAAAAAATTTAAATCGTAATATTTTAAATTTAAATCGTAATATTTTAAAATTTAAATCATAATATTTTAAAAAAAATCGTAATATTTGAAATTTAAATCGTAATATTTAATTTTTGCCTTATTTATTTATTTTTTTTTGCCATATTTATTTTTATTTATTGTTTTATACATTAATTATTTATTTTTTGCCTTATTTATTTTTATATTTATTGCCTTATTTAATTACGTGGCGAATGGTAATTTATGTTTTCATGTTTTCTTTTTTAAAAAAAAAATTCAATGAGCCGTATCAAACACATCAAAATAAAAAAAAAATATTTTAACAACAAAATTTAAATAATTTAAATATTCAAAAATTTTAAATAATTTAAAATGTTAATATTTTAAATTTAAAAACAACTCTACACTCTAGTCGTAACCAAACATATAAAATGAAACTCAATTAATAAATAATTGAGTTAACTCATAACCAAACACATAACTCGAAATTCCATACTATTTTCAAACCTCTACACTCAAATCATAATATGTTAAATCGTAATATTTTATTTTAAATATTTAAATAATGTAAATAATCTTCAAAATTGAATAAGTAAAAAATTAAAATAAATATTCACAAAATTGAAATCGAAAAAATTTAAATAATTTAAAATGTTAATATTTTAAATTTAAAAATAACTCTACATTCAAATCATAACCAAACACATAAAATAAAACTTAAGTAATAAATTATTTTTAAAACTCATAACTAAACACATAACTTGAAACTCCACAGTACTTTCACAACTCTACACGTAAATCATAACCAAATACATAACAAAAAAATTGAAATATTTAAAACTATTTTTATAAAATAGAGTTTGAATTTATTTTTATAAAATATTTTAACAAAAAACAAAAAAAATGTTTTTAATTTTTTTTTTCAACTTTGTTTGTTCTGGGAAAATGTGTTTTTTGGGAAATTGTTTTATTTTTTTATTTTTTGTTTGTGCTGCCTCATGCCCCTCTTCATGAGGGGTAGTTTCGTAAATTCCCCTGACCGTTTATTGTTGCCAACCAACTGTGGCTCTTTTGTCCTTTACTGGCTAAATTAGCCTCTTTTAATATTTAGTGACTAATTTAGTCCGAAAACCTTTCCCAAACGACCCCTTATTAAGATATGCCTTATTGTGCTTCATGTACAACGCAACTCTTGCAAACATTTATATCTATATATAACAACTTCAATAATGTGCATAGCAGCACCATGAGCACATAAAACAAAAAAATGTGTCTCGTGACAGCTATTAAGACAATTAAACGTGTAAGTAAAATTACCCAAAAAAAACGTTCAAGTATTGAAATGGGTGGACCAACAACAATAATGCAAAGCACTAGAACAACAGTTAATTATGTAATTTACGTAGCAAATGGTCATCTTTTCAATTTATATTGTCGCATTACGCTTCATATGATTCGCGTTTGAAAAATTCTATTTACACTATAATTTTATCTCTTTACACATATTTTATTATTATATTGTCAATAAATAATTAAAATTCTCATTTTACTCTTTATTATATCAAAATTAACCTTAAATTAAACCCCTTTTAAAATCCTTACAGATTTTTTTCATTGCACCTATTATTTTTGAATTACTCTAGTGTTATGTTACCGAACAAACTATATGTGCCCATCCATATATTGTCACACATTTACAGATTCACTTTCCTTAAAATATTATTTTTTTTTCTTCTAAATTTATGATGGGTTTGATCAGTTATATATTGCCAAACAATTTTTATTATTCTGGTATCATGTTGCGGAATAAATTAGATTTGTCTAACCATTTGTTCCGCACATTTACAGATTAACTTTCCTTAAAACATCAAGTATCCATAAAAACATAAAGTGTAAAAATATTTATAAAAACACACTGAGATGTTATCACAATATATCTATAATGATTGTTTCGATAGTTATTACATTAGAGCTGATAAGTGTACGGAATTGATCAATACGGGTAGTATGTGCTTTTCTCCCATCCATTAGCACATGAGTGATAAAAATGAATCCAATTAGTTACTTTCGAAAGTACTAGATAACTAGGAAACAGATAAATCTAACAAACCATTAACAATGCACTACTAGTCTTACTGTAATAAATAGAAGCATAATCATTCAAAGTATAAAAAAAAAAAAAAAAATACAAAAACACAAAAACAAAATTAAAAACAAAAATGTCAAAAAATGAAACTGGAAATGTTTGCAGTGAATTACTGGACATGTACTTTTTATTCAGCAGTGGATTACTAGCTATGTATTTTTTATTCGGTAATATGATTCCGGGCTATTTAATTTTGTTCAGTTTTGACATATTGAACAAAAGCCAAATATTCCTTTTTAAAAATGAAATGAAAATATAAAAAATAAAAAAAAAAAACTCACAATTTCACTTTTTTTTGCTGGTCATTCATTACCATTCTTCATCCATTGATTTCTTTTATAATCAAAACATTGTGATTCTCACTTTTTGAAAGTAAATGTATAATAGAGAAGAAGAAATGAGAAAACAATGTAATGGATGTAAAGAGGTAATCAAATCTATTTAATTTTTATTTTTTGTCCTTAAAGATAATTTCACACATGGATAAAATTAAATATATATATATATATATATATATCTTCAATAGAAAATGTAAAGAGATAAATATGTTGTGTAAGTAGAATTTCCCTTCACGCTTTATTGATATACCTGTATGTTTGTTGTAGTATGTTTTGACCTAGAAAATTTATAATCTATAAATAGAATATGAAAGAATTCAATTCCTATTTTGCTTCTTTTTTTATTATTATTTTAAATTCACTTTTATTTCCTTATGGTTTGAGCTCGAAACACTTTACACTCCTATAATTTAAATATGGGCAAAAAGCTCTCTTGTGCTTTTGGACAAAATTACAATCTAACATTTGTTCAACTTTATCTATCATAAGACTGTTTTACCCTTGTCCAAAAAGAATATTTCTCTGTCTTCTATTATACACTTAATTTTAATATACTTAAAAACTAAATGTATTAAATAATAATTAACTAAGTCTATTTAATAATCATAATTGATATTACTCAAAATTTTAGCTGTCACTTAAAATGTAATCTAAAATTTAAGAAAAATTTAAATCATATGAAACCTACTTAATTCTGACTGAATTTATAAATACCAAATATAAGAATTAATATACATTATAATAAACTCACTACCACCACCATCATGCCACTACCACCATTACCACCATCACAACCATCATCGCTACCATTACCACTATTACTACTACTACCACCACCTTAATATCATCATTATCATTGTTATCATAAATACCACCATGTCACGACCCAAACCCGCCCTATAGGTTTAGCATCATAACCGACCAGTAATCATTGGATTACCATAGGCCTCTGTATAGAATAACATATAATTAAGGGGTTAGCAAAAGCAACTATACGAAATACAATGTCCATAGAGCTGTGTAGATACATATTAGACAAAAAATTAAAAGCTTTATATACATATAAGTAACGTCAAATAAACAATAGTCATATGTCACCAGATATACAAACAAAACAGGATGAGACTTAGCCCAATATTCAGACACAAAAGAAAACAGAAAATAGTAAACAAAAACAGCTACTGTCAACATAGAATTTGACCACACACAACAGCTTTTCAGGAACCTCTTCGTGAGGCATAGTGGTTTGGCTGACTCGGATAGGTCTAGGCAATTATCTCTCAGCTTGGTCTCGTGCCTGATCACTGTAGACGTCCCAGAACGCGTGGGGCCCTCGCTACAGTTCGGACTCGATTTGTGTCACGGTTCTTAATCTGAACCAAAGAGTCCAAATCCGGCAAATCGTTTTGAGAAACAGATTTTTGAAAAGAAGTGCCAAACATGGACTACTTTGTCAGATACAGAGTCGCCACCTAAATATTTTAAAATGGGAGAATTTAGGAAACCTTGACTCGGTGCCAAAGGCCACGTGTCCGTCATCACCAAAGTTGCCTCGGCTCGGGAACTTGGGTACGATTGGGGAAGGTCAGCTATGAGCACCCCCTCTCGCCCGATCCGAAGATCGGCCTCTACTAACCATGATATCCGTTTTTGAAAACGCTATGTGTTCTTATTCCAGTTATTTAGCCTAAAATTACTATGTTATGTGCACAGCAAGCAAGTATAGACTAGATCGCCTAATTTGGAAATAAGCATTGCATATCCGTTTGTCTTGAAAAGTACTTTGGAATTTGCTACTCGCAAGTGGGCTAAAATACGGATTTCAACGAGTTTTTCCAACTCAGACAATCCAACCTTCACCCACAGGCATTCAAACATTTTATCACATAATCATCTAGCCACATAGTAAGCATGTCGTCATGATAGCATTCACACGCATGCGGTATGCTAAAGCATGAAAATACTTACATCGTACTCCGTGCCAAAACAATAAACTAGTTAGCCAGCATGCATGGTCCTAGTTCATATCAAATTGACTAATGCAACACATACATGATGCAATTAGAGTAGGCTCGACTAACCTAAACATGGCATGTGAAATGCAATCAATTGATGCACGTATTCAATTTGGAATTGAAGTACAAATGCAGTTAGCATGATGTACCGAGCCCGGTGCGTGTGAGACAAATGTATGGATGCACGCATGCATAGCATAAGGTATGCTAATTTTAAACATGCCCTAATCTACCTTCATAAGCAGGTAAATAAAAGGGAAGAAAGAAGTGGGGATTGGAAGATATGCACACACACGCACCCACACTTATTACAGATTCGCCCTCGCCCGGAGGGACCAAATAAATATTACAGATAATTAACCTACAAGCTAATTAAATATTACAGGCCATCTAATTAGCTAGGCAAATTAACTAATCTAGGGAAAACAGATAAACCGCCTCGGGAAGAGAGCCCAATGCAAAGCATGCTCGGTCCTACTCGGAAGTACACTGCCATGCATAGGCCGCCTCTGTTTTCCCTGCTCTGCCTCTTTGAAGACTGCCAAAGTCTCGGAATTGCTTCTCTGGACATTGGGAGACACCACCGGCTGAGTAGAATGGCCACCGGCAGTAGTGTGTAATCACCGGCTGTTGGTGAAGCTATCGGCTACCAATGGGTTGCCGGTCGGCACTGAACACTGCCGGTCGGCAGAAAGTTCCTGCAGAATCTGCAATTGACAGCAACAGAGGGCAAGGCAGAGCATGGTAATGCAATTCAAGCAATGTGTGCACCAATCACACCCCTTATCATGTTTATGACTCAAAGGGCCATGATCTTTGGTTCTTGGACCATCAATCGCGCATTTCCATGCGTGATGGCCCAAGGGACCGAGTGTGCACTTCGATTTCAAATGTAATGCACGCAAACACATAAGGGCCCAATCCCTATCACTAAATCAAGGGACAAGGCATGCATGTTCAATGCAACCTAAGCATGTTAACTATCATGCAACATGGTATAAAAGGGAGCATGCAAACATGCAATGCACATTAGGTACACAACCTAAGCAACAAGACAAACAAGTATGCCACTACTATGCAAACTACTTAGAGCATGCGAGATGTAATGTAATCATGCAATATGCTAGTAATTTGACCAAGGGAATGCATGCCAAATGCAAATAATTTCAAGCATGAAACACATGCAACCAAAGCATGCAAACATGAGATAATGTAATAGCATTTGAATGGCATACAAGGGATGGACTTACACTAATTGGACGGCTCTAAGTTAGGTCCAAAACAGTGGCCAAAGCTTAAGAAGATGGGACCAAAGACACATACACACATGCACATGTTAAGGCCTAAACACTTAAGCATCAAAGGGCATCTTTTAAGCGCACTTAAAAGGGAATAATCATGGACATGGGGCATGCATTAAGCTCTGAAAATCATGCAAGAACATGGTGCCAAACCAAGCAAACAAGATAGGCTAAACATGCAACAAATGACCCAAGCATTCAAGGCAAGCTAAGGGAGTGTTGAACTACACTTGATATGACCACACATGGCAAGACTTAAATGACCAAAAACAGAGTTTTAGCACATAAAACAAAGCCGAAAAGACCGCTTAGATGGCATCTAAATGGCTTGAATTCAAAAGCATACACAAATGCACTTTCAAGGAGCCTACCACACAAGCTCATAAGGCATCAAAGAGGCATCCAAGGCAAGCATACAAGCATGCTAAGGGGACTGAAATGATGCTATAAATGGTGCCAAACCATTAAAATAAAGCAAGTAATGCATGCTACACACTCACACACTCTAGGCCAACAAGCCAAAATGCAAAGGGGCTATACTAAACATGTCATGGTTGGCCAAAATGACTATGGATAGACCTCAAACATGGCGAAATAAACAGAAAAGCTTCACAAAGCCAAGCCTAAAACATGCTAGAACAATGGTTTACAACCTAAGGCATGTTAAGGCCTAAACATGGCATTACAAGGTAGCTATGCTAAGCATGCATGGCGTACCAAAACCAACATACAACAATGCTATTTCATGGCAAAATAAGCATAAATAACAGCCAAGGCATGGTCAACATGAGGCTTAGCTAGGTGCTCATTAAGGAGGCAAAAATGGCCCTTTTCAAGGACAACAAGGAGAGGGGGTGACCCTCTCCTTCTTGGGACTTCAAGGCACCATCCTTACCACTGAAATCCCTCAAGATTTCAGTGGCGAGGAGGCCCAAACACCAAAGTCCCGGAGCTCACTCAAAATGGCACAAAAATGGAGCCTCTCAAGGCTTAAGAGGGGTCAAACACCTCCAAACCACAAAACACTCTAAACAAACTATTTAGAGGGCCCAAAAACAGAACTTTTTTATATTATACACTAAGCTCAAAAACAGTTCTAAGATAGGCAAAAATAGTATGCAAGAATGGGATAAAAAGGAGTAAGATTGTTACCTTTGAAGACCCTCTTCACAAATGAAGCTCCAGCAGCTTCTTTGAGCTCAAAACAGCCCCCAAGCTTCAAGAACAAACCTCTGGCCCTTCAAGAACCAAGAAAAGGTGTAACACTATGTGTTTGTGTGCAATAGTAAGACACAAACACACTTATACACACACAAAGGCAAAAAGAGAGAGAGGTATAGAGATTGAATATATATCAATCCTAACCCTAGAACTCAAACCCTAAAATGGCTGTCTAAAATGTCTAACCCTAAAGCCAAGAGAGGAGGGCTCCTCTTATAGAGCTTTTTGTCTTGTAAAGCTTACGAGACAAGCTTCTAAAGAGAGAGATCCCTCCATACACGTGTATGGAGGGGAGCCAAATGCAAGACAGCTGTGTCAAAATATCTGCAAAAGCAGATGCATAGTAGTCGGCCGGCCAAAGATGCAATTGACCAAAAAAAGATAGCCGACCTGCCATCTATAGTGCCGGCCGGCCAAATATTTGGCCGGTGGCCACAAAACACAACCGATGGCCTCAAGCCACGGCCGGTGATGGGTGGGGATGGTCTACAAGCCCTACCCTGCCTCTCAAAGGCAAAACACAAGTGTTTGGTGTCAAACCAAGCACAAAACAGTCAGTCAAGAGGTCCTGCGACGAGGCGCGCTGCCAAGGCTTCCGGGAACTCAAGACGAACACAAACATGGATAATCACCGAGTGTTCAACTGGTGACGTCCAAGTCTTGAGGACGGTCAAAAATGGGGTGTCTACAGTTGTCCCTCTTTGACAGAACTCAAAGTCATAACAATGACGGGAGTGAATGTTAAAGCCCAGAGACGACCCATTTTTGACAAGGCCGAAGACTTAGACAAACATGCAAGACAAACAAGGTATGTGCCCGAAGGCAGGGGCAAAATGCAAGACAATGCACAGAGCCGGACATAACTTATGATCATGCAAAGAAAGCTGTAATGAAGCATACATGCGACAATTTTAAGCTAGCATACACCAAACTACACTATAATGCAGAAAGGATGTAAGAGAATTATGTAATTCTCGATACGTCTTACTCGGAGGATATAATACCTGTGCAGTCTGGTTGCACCAACCTCAAATGAACCGTACATACAATATCGTACCTGCAAAGAAAACAAACTTAACAGGTACAATATCGTTAGCAACATGCATGACAACGCAAAAATGGATGCGAGATGATATGCTATATATACAAAACTATGTATAAACAATGCAAATGAAAATGCAATGCAATTAAAACAATGCAAAACTATATGCAAAGCAATTGAATCATGATCCAATCATGAGCGGTTCAAAACCACACCTATGTCAAATAGATTGATGGAGGTAACAAGTCCGTCTACCATAGAACGGTCAACTGAACTATAAGTAATGTAGACGGACGCAAGCACAAGTATTTGGGTGGGGATGACATAAGTAGGGAAACGACCCGCTGGGGAAAGGACTACGATCCTAATGTCGGATGCAGAAATTACACTACAATGTAATATATAATAAAAATGCTGGGGAAATGGCAATGGATATGGCACGCGGGCCAAACCAAATCTTGCCTAGGAAAGGCATGTACACATACAAGCCGTGTCTAACATAGAACGGTCTACTGAACTATGTTTCGACGTGAAAAGTATGGGCACATACCAGACCAAGCTCAACATGGAAAGGCGCAAGCCATAGGCGGAGGTGATGCAATGAATGCATGCAAGCTACAATGCAATATCTACAAATATGCAATGGAATGGAAATGCAATATGATGGATATGGCCTGCGGGCCAAACCCAATCTTGCCTAGGAAAGACATGTACACATACAAGCCGTGTCTAACATAGAACGGTCTACTGAACTATGTTTCGACGTGAAAAGTATGGGCACATACCAGACCAAGCTCAATCATGGAAAGACGCAAGCCATAGATGGAAGGTGATGCAGTGAATGCATGCGAGCTGCAATGCAATATCTGTAAATATTACAATGATGCAATGGATAATGCAACTATTTACGATGGTGCATGACAATGCAACTATTTACGATGGTGCATGACAATGCATGTTTTTTTTTTCATTTTTTTTTTCGTTTTTGAGATGCAAATGCATGATGATGCATGATTTTGAAGTGCGCGACAATGCGCGGCTTTTGAGATGCACGACAATGCAAACGAACTGTGCACATTAATGCACCAAATGTCTTGCACCTTCCAAGGATTTAAGGTCTCCTAGACCGTGTATATTCTCGATATGTCTCACTCGGAGTGTACCATACCTGTGCGGCTCGTCTGGTTGCACCAACCTCAAATGAACCATACATACAATATCGTGCCTGCAAAGAAAACAAACTTAACAGGTACAATGTGATTAACAACATGCATATTAATGTGCTTGAAAATGCGTGACAACGCAAAGCAAGTGGGAAACATAACAATGCTGTGAAGGCATAGTCATGTAAGTAGAGCATGCGGTCTACGCAGGCAACGAAGCTGATCATAAGCATGCGGTCTACGCAAGTAATGAAATTGAACATAAGCATGCGGTTTACGCAAGCAGAACGTGCGGTCTACGCAAGTAATGGAATTAATCACAACCATGCGGTCTACGCAAGCAAAACATGCGGTCTACGCAAGCAAAATATACGGTCTACGCAAGCAAAACATGCGATCTACGCGAGTAACGTGATTAATTATAAACATGCGGTCTACGCAAGTAATGGAATTAAACAAACATGCGTTCTACGCAAGCAAAACATGCGGTCTACGCAAATAATGAATTTGGATGTAAACATGCGGTCTACGCAAGCAAAACATGCGGTCTACGCAAGTAATGAAATTGAACAAACATGCGGTCTACACAAGCAAAACATGCGGTCTACGCAAGTAATGAAATTGAACAAACATGCGGTCTACGCAAGCAAAATATGCGGTCTACGCAAGCAATGAAATTGAACAAACATGCGGTCTACGCAAGCAAAACATGCAGTCTACGCAAGTAATGAAATTGAATAAACATGCGGTCTACGCAAGCAAAACATGCGGTCTACGCAAGTAATGAATTGATTGAATGCATGCAAAATGCAATGAGATGCGCGAAACCACGCGATGCGTTTCAGACAACGCGAGCGCGCAAGACAGTGCGATTGATATGCGATACGCATAGGGCAACTTTTGAGTTTTGTAAAAGCCAAAAGGATATGAAAAGGATACACCTCGCACGAATTCGAGTGCCATGCACAGAAGACACGACCCGAGGTCACAACGGAGGCCGGTTGAGTGTCGGAGATGCACTTTCTTGTACTTCTTTGAGCTATGAAGACCCAAAACTACAGATCTGACCCAAATAAGGATGCAGGAGGCTCACCGGCCGGAAGAGGAGGCCACCGGCTGTCCATCGGCCATCAATACCTTCCACCGGCCAAATATTTGGCCGACCGGCCAAAAATGTAGCCGACCGGCCAAATATGCCTGAATGGGGTAGATTCGACTTTTCACCTCGGGTCTTTTAAAATAGGGTTCCAAACCCTATTTTACACATCCTCCTTAGCCAAAAATCCCTTCCCTCTCTCTCTAGAGCATTCTCCTCCTTTGATTCTCCCATTTTCGTGCGTTCTAGCCCCCGTTTCGTCGTTCGATTCGCGTATATCTTCGCGTTTTGAACATTTTCATCCGAACATTTCTTCATTTCAGTGCTCCCTTTGCCACTTCCACCTTTTGGGGCTTATTCCCCTCGAGTTTCTCTCGACTTGCGTGCCTTTTTCACTTCCCGGCTTCTCGGGCCACTTTTCACCCTCTCGGGTTGACTTTCCGGTTGACTTTCCATATTTTCGCCCAGTTTTCCCTTTTCTGGCTATTTTCTCACCATTTTTGACATGGCCGACGATATTCCACAGGGCGGGACTCCCCCGGATCACGAGATGCATCCCGGGGTTGAGCTCCTCTCGTTGAGCGTCCGTCCGTTCGACCCGGCGACCTACCGGCTGGCGATTCATGTGCTACCTCCTGACGGACTTCGCCAGTTTCGGAGTTTCGATAGAGCGATGCCACCAGAGCTCCTCCTGCGTGAGCCTACATCTCACTTATCCTTCGGCGCTTCCGAGGTAACATTCCTTTCTCTGTTTTACTTTCCGCAATGTAGAATATAAAAACTATCATAGCTGATTACATTGTTTAACTGCTTGACTCAGATACACTGACACACTGTGCACTGTAGTTGATCGCAACCATACTGGCAACTGATATCTGTTTGAGGCTGACATGTGCATACACACTGCGTTGGCCCTGAATCACTCAAACGCACCAACACAGTATACACCGCACACACTGTAGTTTATTGCAATCACACCGATACCCGATATCTGTTTGAATCTGAAAAACTTGCACGCATGCTATATTTGTACTGAACCACGCAAACATGCTGACACATCACACGTTGTAGTTCACTATAAGCACACCAGCACCCGGGATTTGTTTGAATCTGAAAAACTTGCACGCATGCTATATTGGTACTGAATTTTGAATGCCCTTCAAAACTAGTATATTCAGTATTGCCTCGCAATTATTTGTTTGAAAACCGGGAGATTCCCATACCGTCCGCGGGTATGGGAACATTGCCGCTCGGGACTGGTATGTTGAGCTTCCCGGCGCGGTTCGCCACATTGTGGACCAGGCGGGCTTCGGCGCTTTCTGCAGGGGATTATCCAGACTCACTGCGAGCAGGCCTCTCCTCACTGCTCTAGCGGAGAGGTGGTGGGATACCACCGACTCGTTCCATCTATCTGCGACGGGAGACATGACGATGACTCCCTATGATTTCTCGATGCTCACAGGCATCGGGGTAGGGGGTGGTCCGATCCCCTTCGACACTGATATGGACGAGTGGACTGCCGCTCAGATCCATCTGCTTGGCGAGGTGCCACCTCTCGCCCGTCCAGGTTTTGTTTGTTATTCCTGGTTCGAGGTGCAGTTCAGGGTCCAGCCCGCATTGGTGGAGGAGGCTCTGATGACTCTGGAGGCCGTGAGAGATATGCGCGCGACTTTCTCATGTTCCTGCTGGGGACGACCATTTTCGCCGATCGGGCGAACACCGTGCCCCTCTGCCTGCTTAGTGCACTGGTGGACGTCAGGCAGATCTTGCACTATGATTGGGGTGGCGCCGCTCTGGCTACACTCTACGGGTACATGAGCTCGGCTTCCCATGGCAGCGGACAGTTGCTCAGGGGCTACTGGCGTGCTTGGGAGGTACGTTTCTTTCCCACTTTTCATTTCTGCTTTTCTATCTTCTGTACTCTGTACTGTATTCTGTGTTGCACACACTATAGCCTGCTTTTCACTAACTGTATACTGCACACACGGCACACACAAACACTCTGCTTTACATTGACTGTACATTGCTCACACTGTACACTGTACACAATACACTGCACAACACATGGCACAACATGTGGCCCTGTTATTCCTGTTTTATTTTGCATTCCGCTCTTATCTGATAATCATATTGATGTTTTCTCTACAGTTATGGGTCTATGCCTACTTTCCCAGGCTTGCACCTGTGCCGGACACGGAGACCCCTCTCGTCGTCCCGTTCTTGCGATGCTTCGACGGGAGATGCGTGCGGAGGCCACGAGAGACATTTAGCTTCTTTCGCCGCTACTTCGACACTATCACCCCTGCCGAGGTATGTTTTATTTCAGAATTTATCTAAGCTTTGCTTTTCACTGCATATTTCAATAACGATAGATAACAAACTGTATGTCACTTTCAGATCACTTGGCAGCCTTAGGCTCCGTTGTCGGCGACGATTCGGGACCGATTTGCTGGTGCTGAGGAGACCTCACGTTTCCGGATCTTACTGGAGGGCCCGGTCTGTCGGGCTTGGTACCTGGGTGAGCGTTTCCTACGCCAGACCCTAGGGTTACCTGAGCAGATAGTCCCGGTTCACCCTCCTAAGGACATGAGGGAGACCGAGAGACTCACTACCGAGCAGATGGCCGATTATACTATCGGCTGGGAGGCGACCCGCTTCAGAGGCGTCGGCGACTATAGAGAGTACGTGCGGACGTACATTATGCGATCTCTGAGCGGCGGCCGTCGAGCTGAGGGAGCCAGGCCCGTGGCGCCAGCAGCTAGGGCAGGAGCGGGAGCTGGAGCAGGAGCTTTGAGGAGGGCTCGAGTCCGCGGCGGGGGCGGAGCTCAGGGAGGACGGGGGATCGGTTGGCCTGCTCTGCCCACTTTACTGACATACAGAGGGCAGGATGGGGTGACCTACCAGATCCCCTTTGCTCCTCTCCCGGCTGGTCATGAGTTAGCCGGCATCCCCGACTTGCCTCCGGTATGTATTATTTCTTTTGGCATCTTGCATTGGCATTTCATTTCAGTTTATTTGATATTTCGCGGAATACTGATATATCTTGTACTTTTGCAGTTGTCCTCCGAGTACACCCGACAGTCCGTGGAGTTGAATGCCTCCATGATGGGGATGCTACAGCGGACCTTCGACCTCCTGGCCCTCTACAGCATTTCGGTATGTTCTTCTGACCACTGTCTCAAACCATTCATACACTGCTTCACATAATCTGATGCACGACACAACACCTGATACACTGATCTCACAGCATCTGATACACTGCATTTATACACTGCACTCTGCACTGATAAACTGCCCATGGCATTCACACACTGTACTCATACACTGCATTCTGCACTGATAAACTGTCCACAGTATTCACACACTGTACTCATACACTGCATTCTGCACTGATAAACTGTCCACAGTATTCACACATTGTACTCATACACTGCATTCTGCACTGATAAACTGTCCACAGTATACTGATGCATTTGCTTTTCATGTACTTTTTCAGCCCCCCTTCCAGATTCCCGTTGTAGGAGGTGCTCCAGCTGGACCTTCCATCCCCGCCCGAGGGAGAGATGAGGAGGGCAGAGTATTCCCCCGCACCAAGGCGGGGCGCGCTCATGTCGGGAGTAGTTCGCGGGCTCCAGTCCCTGATGATGATGACGAGGAGTCGGAGGCGGAGGCAGAGTCGGAGGCTGAGTCATCGGAGGAGGAGACTGGAGGCGGCACTGGCTCGGGTTCTGATGACGATACTGATGATGCTCCTGGACCTTCGTCCAGGAAGAGGACTAGGACAGACCGATAGCCCTCGGAGCCGCTTGACATGGATACAGATTTTTGTTGTTTTTCTTCTTTCTTGTACTTTTCCCTTTTTGTTGGTAGTTAGGATATTTTGTACTGCCGCAGACAGATTTTTGTTTCCAAAACTTGTGTATTTGAAAAGATGATGAAATGAAACAGGCTTTTTATCTGAAAAAGTGTTTACGTCCGTATATCTTTACATTTCATATTTTGCATTGCATCACACCATATTACATCTCAATGTAAATGAAATTGATTGGTTGTCTGAAAATTGAACACTTGCACTGTAATAATCAGATAACTAAACAGCCAACAACAAAATAACCCAAGCAACCCACTGCCTGATTCTGGACACACAGCCCTTACTCTACTGGGGATTAATCTGCATACAGCCCGTAACACAGCATTTGGTTCATTTTGCGCACAGCAAAACCTGAACAAACAACCCAATCTGACAAGACAGACTACGGAGGTGAAACCAGCTGGAGTTGAAGTACGCTCAGATGCCCCAATTTTTTGTTCTTTTGCTTCGCCCAGATGTAGGGAATGGCACAGCACTCTGAGCATAAACGATTTTTGAAATTAAATAAGGGTTTTCAATCGGGGTATCAAGCCTACAACTGAACACAACGGGGAGGACTCAGACAAAAGGGTACACGACCTAAACACAACGAGACATGCTCGGAAGAGACCTAAAACAAAGGTTGAGGTAAACAAAACAAAAGACACAACATATAGACGCGTTAACGAAGACCGGGGACCTCAGATCACGAGGAGCCAGTTTCTCTGGGTATTGTTTCCCACCCTTTTCTCATTTGTGATTCTCACATCACTCTGGCACTCAAGCTCGGTTTTTCTCTCAAAACCCATTGGCTCGCTTTTTCTCTCAACTTACACCTCTCTATTCTTTATTCTCTCATTTTTCGTCCCTCCCCAAGGTGATTAATGAATGAATAGGAAGTTGCGGGTTCATGCCCGATGCCGTTAGCTCACAACTATTTCTTCTGGTGGGTTGAGTGCCCTCCTGGCAAGTATGTTGACGACGGGGGAAAGACAGAACGCCTGACTCAACTGTGCCCCTAGTTCATCATTTTGACCATTTTTTGTTTTGGTTCTACTAAAACAGTTTTGATCAAGATGAGAGTCGGATTAGCGTACTTGTTCGATTTTTGATTTGAAAACCATGCAAGTCAGGCTGTAAGCACTGAAAATTTTCCTTTTTGGGTCCAAGAAAATGGTCCAGTTTTGGAAAATGGAATAGTTTTCGAGAAAATAGTCAACCTTAGTAAAAATTTTCAAAAACTATTTTACAAACAGTCAATGCTCAACGAGCATGGAACTTACTCTTTGAGATGCGCAACCTCGAATCGGAGGCGATGGAAAATTGCCCCTGGCTTGAAAGACGCTGCACGGCAACGGAAAGTTGCCCCTAGTTTGAACGGCGACTCATGGCAACGGAAAGTTGCCCCTTGTCTGGATGATGCCGTAGCATATTGTAAACAGTCCTTACTAGTGATGATCTCGACCGAACTTTCGCGGATATAGAGAAGACGAAGATGGTCAAAACCAATATATGGACACAGTCACTTTGAAGGTGCTGGCGACTGGACTTTGGGATGAAATCGAAACCATTGTATGGACCAAGACGCTATGAAAGCGTTGAGGGCTAGACTTCAGGATGAAGTTGCCTACGTATCCCAAACATGGGAATCAAGCCTTACGTAGTTCCGGTTAAGGTACACTCGGGTATTTTAACCTTCACTTTTCAGGCTCTAAGTTTTGCCAAGGTGCCCGTTGCGGGTTTTTGACATTGCGAGCTTCTTTTCATTTTCTTCTTTTTTTTTGCATTTTTTTATTCTTTTTTTTTTCTTTCTTTTTTTTTTGCTTTTGCATTATTTTTTTGCTTTTCTGTATTTTTCTCTTGCTCTAACTTTTGCCTGGGTCGCCCTTCCGGGTTTTCGGCCCAGCGAGCCTCTCAAAGGGTAAAAGTGTAACAAGCCCATGCCAAATGGTTTTTGAAGTTGAAGCCTCTCTGTATCTAGGAGAACGGCTGTTGCAATGATTTGCAGAAGAATCCGTCATGGTTGCTTCACGAGCTTCTTCTGGTGAGATCTAATCTTTTTGATTCGGCTTTGGTGCCTCTTGCTCGAGGGCTGCTTCAAAACTGGCCACACGGGCCTCCTTCGACAGTTGACCGTTGAATGTTCCAAATGAGTTCGAGGTTCAAAACAAACAGGTCGAATCTTGAGGTTGAGAGCGATCCTAGGCTGCACAATCTCAAGAGCGGTTCCACACAGGTCTTCACAGGGTCGCGTAAAATATTTGTTTTTGAAAGTTTTTAAGAAAGCGACAAATCGCTCGTGCCGAAGATAGTGTGGAACCAATCTGGATCAAGCCAGGGTCCTTCCTAGTACTCACACTGACAAGCATGATTTCATTCATTAAGGGCTTAGCATGCTTCTCTTTCTCTCAATTGATCAAATTTTTGCAAAATCGGAGGAATTCCTTCCTCTTTGTTTTTATCACCGTAGTGTTCAAAAAGGGGTTTTTGAAAAATTTAGGCTAATGCAATGAGTTTGGCGCGCAGGAAAGCAGGCGAGATGTACTGTTAGCCCATTCAAATCCTCTGGCACAACTAACTTACACTGAAAGCAAGCATGAAAATGAGATAGCCACAGCTGTTTCAATCAGATTTGTTGGTATAACTGGCCCCTCGGCAGAAGCAGACTAAAAAACAAAAACGGGTAATTACAAGGCAAAACAGTGTTCGAGGCAACAACCCCAGAATCACTTGGTATTCTATACAAAGGGGACTGACTCGCTACAACAAGACAGACCCTTAAGCAAAAAGACTGACTCAAGACAAAGAGACAGACTCAAAACAGAAGACTGACTCGATACCCAAGCCAGAATTTACAAAGCTAGCGTTCACAGATGCTCAAAAATGCGTGCCAGACGCCACACCCAAAATATACCAAATGCCGCCCGCAGGTGGTTCACTTTCTGATTACATACTTGCAGTATCTGTGTCCTCAAAATCCAATAACTGGGTGGTAACGGACTTGGCTGAGGTGGACGGGAGGATAACCTCGTTGTCAATCAAATCTTGCACCTCATGACGGAGGCGGAAACAATTGTCGGTAGCATGGCCTGTCTGCTGGTGGTACGCGCAGTACTGAGCAGCATCATGCGTAGCAGGGAGATTCTTCGGGAGAGGCCGAGGCTCCAAGGGTTTAAGGTGTCCCCTCTCGGCAAGGATCTGAAGTGCCTTAGACAGAGGCATGTAGAGAGCATGAAAGATCCTGCGCCCTCGGGGTAGGTACTTTGAAGTCTGAGCATTCTTACTAGACGCACTAGCAAAAGGGTCGGCAGGCACTGCCTTGGTTTTCTGATCTTTCCCAAGTGCAGGGTTGGGAATAGGAGGAACTGTTTTGGCATGACGGGGCCTATCCCGATTTTCTGACTGACTTGAACTACCCTCAGGTGGAGTGGGGAAAACATCCTCCACAATTTTTGCCACAACTGCGGATATCTATTGCTTGTTCATCCCCCCGACTTTCAAAGCCTCGACTGCCCGTAGCAGTTGTTCAATGGGACTAGCGTCTGCCTTCATTTTGTTCTTGCCTCTGGCCTCAGCCTGGTCAAGGGTTTGGGTTGCTACTTCAGAGCGAAGCCCAGTTGTTGCTGACATGTCGTGGCTGTAGCTGGAAGCCACCTTTGGCTGGCTGAGCTCTATCACAATCCGCCCCAGTAGCGGGGGCTCCTGTGGTATGAAATTCCCGGCATACGGTGCCGCTGGCGGTGAAGCCGACATTCCGTAAGCCAGATCGGCCATGGATCTCTGGAGGTCACCAATCATTCCCATCAGTTCGAATGTAGTGGGCTCGCGAACCTGATACAACTGGGGGGTCCAGACCGGGTGCGCGACAGGCGACCTGGGCGGATGTGGTGCATCAACATTGGTTTCATCCCACAGGGTGATCCCTTGATCTAGTGTAGCTGTCATAACCACAATCTCTTCTGAATTCTACGTCGTCATAAGTCCTGCCTCAATCAAAGGGGAACACTAGCTATTCTGTACCAATTCTCTGGATACTCTGAACTGAAAGGAAAAACAAACAGCATTTCAGCCCAAACAGATCAACCACAGGTGTAGCCGAACAACTGCACTCTATTGCTGATCACTGTTCCCCAGAATCACTGTTCCCAAAACTGAACCCGATACCCGCAGATAACTGATTCTCATAAACTGATACTGATGCCCTCAGGTGATATGTACGTTCCCTGTAGAGATACACTCTAAAGCACATAGCAGACAAGTGAGAGCAAAAACACCCCTATGTTGGGGTAGGGTTTCCCTGTCCTATTTTGTCAGGAGCTAGGGTTTCACTACGCACGCAGTGGTTTCAAATAACTTAGCATCGGGTAAGCAACCTGTCCTAGTTTGGAATGGTCACTATCGATTCCGAATATGCACTAGGTTGAATGGTCAAAAAGGGTGCCCCAGTAAAACCGAGGTTTCTGTTTCCATACTGTCAGAGCCCATAACTGGTCAGCCTTATGGTCACGCCTTGACAAGACAAGCCTCCGGCAAACTGTTCAGGAATGGCAGATGGCAAACACGGTGTCCTAGGCGCACCAATGCACATGCAATGCAAAGAAACACATAAATGAAATCAAAACAGGATATTACGAGTTCGAGTCAAGCTCTCCAAATCCCCAGCAGAGTCGCCAGAAACTGTAGACGTCCTCAAACGCGTGGGGCCCTCGCTACAGTTCGGACTCGATTATTTGTGTCACGGTTCTTAATCTGAACCAAAGAGTCCAAATCCGGCAAATCGTTTTGAGAAACAGATTTTTGAAAAGAAGTGCCAAACATGGACTGCTTTGCCAGATACAGAGTCGCCACCTAAATATTTTAAAATGGGAGAATTTAGGAAACCCTGACTCGGTGCCAAAGGCCACGTGTCCGTCATCACCAAAGTTGCCTCAGCTCGGGAACTTGGGTACGATTGGGGAAGGTCAGCTATGAGCACCCCCTCTCGCCCGATCCGAAGATCAGCGTCTACTAACCATGATATCCGTTTTTGAAAACGCTATGTGTTCTTATTCCAGTTATTTAGCCTAAAATTACTATGTTATGCGCACAGCAAACAAGTATAGACTAGATCGCCTAATTTGGAAATAAGCATTGCATATCCGTTTGTCTTGAAAAGTACTTTGGAATTTGCTACTCGCAAGTGGGCTAAAATATGGATTTCAACGAGTTTTTCCAACTCAGACAATCCAACCTTCACCCACAGGCATTCAAACATTTTATCACATAAGCATCTAGCCACATAGTAAGCATGCCGTCATGATAGCATTCACACGCATGCGGTATGCTCAAGCATGAAAATACTTACATCGTACTCCGTGCCAAAACAATAAACTAGTTAGCCAGCATGCATGGTCCTAGTTCATATCAAATTAACTAATGCAACACATACATGATGCAATTAGAGTAGGCTCGGCTAACCTAAACATGGCATGTGAAATGCAATCAATTGATGCACGTATTCAATTTGGAATTGAAGTACAAATGCAGTTAGCATGATGTACCGAGCCCGGTGCGTGTGAGACAAATGTATGGATGCACGCATGCATAGCATAAGGTATGCTAATTTTAAACATGCCCTAATCTACCTTCATAAGCAGGTAAATAAAAGGGAAGAAAGAAGTGGGGATTGGAAGACATGCACACACACGCACCCACACTTATTACAGATTCGCCCTCGCCCGGAGGGACCAAATAAATATTACAGATAATTAACCTACAAGCTAATTAAATATTACAGGCCATCTAATTAGCTAGGCAAATTAACTAATCTAGGGAAAACAGATAAACCGCCTCGGGAAGAGAGCCCAATGCAAAGCATGCTCGGTCCTGCTCGGAAGTACACTGCCATGCATAGGCCGCCTCTGTTTTCCCTGCTCTGCCTCTTTGAAGACTGCCAAAGTCTCGGAATTACTTCCCTGGACATTGGGAGACACCACCGGCTGAGTAGAATGGCCACCGGCAGTAGTGTGTAATCACCGGCTGTTGGTGAAACTATCGGCTACCAATGGGTTGCCGGTCGGCACTGAACACTACCGGTCGGTAGAAAGTTCCTGCAAAATCTGCAATTGACAGCAACAGAGGGCAAGGCAGAGCATGGCAATGCAATTCAAGCAATGTGTGCACCAATCACACCCCTTATCATGTTTATGACTCAAAGGGCCATGATCTTTGGTTCTTGGACCATCAATCGCGCATTTCCATGCGTGATGGCCCAAGGGACCGAGTGTGCACTTCGATTTCAAATGTAATGCACGCAAACACATAAGGGCCCAATCCCTATCACTAAATCAAGGGACAAGGCATGCATGTTCAATGCAACCTAAGCATGTTAACTATCATGCAACATGGTATAAAAGGGAGCATGCAAACATGCAATGCACATTAGGTACACAACCTAAGCAACAAGACAAACAAACATGCCACAACTATGCAAACTACTTAGAGCATGCGAGATGTAATCTAATCATGCAACATGCTAGTAATTTGACCAAGGGAATGCATGCCAAATGCAAATGATTTCAAGCATGCAACACATGCAACCAAAGCATGCAAACATGAGATAATGTAATAGCATTTGAATGGCATACAAGGGATGGACTTACACTAATTGGACGGCTCTAAGTTAGGTCCAAAACAGTGGCCAAAGCTTAAGAAGATAGGACCAAAGACACATACACACATGCACATGTTAAGGCCTAAACACTTAAGCATCAAAGGGCATCTTTTAAGCGCACTTAAAAGGGAATAATCATGGACATGGGGTATGCATTAAGCTCTGAAAATCATGCAAGAACATGGTGCCAAACCAAGCAAACAAGATAGGCTAAACATGCAACAAATGGCCCGAGCATTCAAGGCAAGCTAAGGGAGTATTGAACTACACTTGATATGACCACACATGGCAAGACTTAAATGACCAAAAACAGAGTTTTAGCACATAAAACAAAGCCGAAAAGACCGCTTAGATGGCATCTAAATGGCTTGAATTCAAAAGCATACACAAATGCACTTTCAAGGAGCCTACCACACAAGCTCATAAGGCATCAAAGAGGCATCCAAGGCAAGCATACAAGCATGCTAAGGGGACTGAAATGATGCTATAAATGGTGCCAAACCATTAAAATAAAGCAAGTAATGCATGCTACACACTCACACACTCTAGGCCAACAAGCCAAAATGCAAAGGGGCTATACTAAACATGTCATGGCCGGCCAAAATGACTAAGGACAGACCTCAAACATGGCGAAATAAACACAAAAGCTTCACAAAGCCAAGCCTAAAACATGCTAGAACAATGGTTTACAACCTAAGGCATGTTAAGGCCTAAACATGGCATTACAAGGTAGGTATGCTAAGCATGCATGTGTAGACACCCCATTTTTGACCGATCTTAAGACTCAGACATCACCGATTGAGCGCTCGGTGACGTTGCATATCGTGCTCGTTCAGAAGTCTCAGAGTCGCGGCCGTAAGCCCTGCCTCCGGATTTCCGAACCCTCTTCTGTGCCTTGTCTCGGTTTGCGAACCAGACTCGGTTTTCTCTGTTTCTTTCCCCGAGGGGAGGGAGAGGTCCCGTAGACCATCTCTCGGTGGCCGTAGGCTACATTTGGTGGCCGTAGGCCATTTTGCCCATTTCGGAGTCCGGTTTTGGTTTTCGGGATCGTTGGCCGTGTGCCTCGGTTCGGGACCGCTTAACCATCTCCTATTGCTCTGGTTTTTGGCATACTTCTTATTTGCTCCCTTTTGAGGGACACTGAGGTCTGAGAGACCCACTTCGTGGCCGAACGCCACTTTCGGTGCTTAGTAGCCCTTTTTCGGGACCCCGAACTGCGTGTTTTGGCCCCCGAGGGTTCGTTTTGCATCGGTTCTTGTTCATTTTTGGCAGGTGCCTCTGTTTTATCATCAGGAAGGTCACTGGAGGGTGGGAGGCCAGCAATTATCTTGGCAACCAGTTATATTCCATTTTCGCCCTCCGGCACCCGTTTTTCGCACTTCCGAGCCAATGTTGAACACCTTGGAGCCACTTTCTTCAACTTCAATCCACATATTTGTGTTGTACACACTTGGGAGGATCCTAAAAAGTGGTGGCCGGCCATTAATTCAATTTGACCCTTTTGAACCCCTCCTTCCGAGCTAATGTTGAACAACCTGGGCCCTTTTTCTTGAACTTTGAACCACATATTTGTGTTGTACACACATGGGAGGATCCTAAAATTTCATGGCCGGCCACTAATTCCATTTGACCCTTTTGAACCCCTCTTGAAAATGGCTTGTTCTCTCTCCTGTTTTAGAGTTTCCAAATTCGAACCACAGGGTTGTGAAAAGGAGACCTGAGAGGCCACCTTTTTGTGGTGGCCGGCCACTAATTGAAGTTGACCTTTTTGACCCCTAGCCGGCCGGCTAGGGGGGGTGGCCGGCTAGCCACCTACAGCAAAAGTAAGGGGCCGGCCATGTTCCTCATGCTTGGTACTTTACAGCTGTGCAGCTGTTTCCCCCAGAAAATATCCCAATCCGGGGGATATTTTGTGGGGGAAAGCTTGCCTCCTTTTTCCCCCACCTTTACACCTTTTTTTGTTCCTTATAACCAGCTGCCAACATGCATTATAGGGGTTGGAACAAAATTGCTTTGAGGCTTTACATACAACTCTCCCTCTATCTCTCTCATTTTCTCAAAAACTTCCAAGTTTTGGCCTCATTTCTCCATCATCTTCAAGCTCTACCACCACCCTTCCATTCCAGAAGCAAGGGGAAGAATTCTAGCAGCTTAGAGTCACCAAATCTGGTCCAAGAAGCAACAAAAGTGTTGGTCTTCAGAGGTAAGTCCAATTTCCCTCTTTTCTAGCTCATTTTTGCACCATCTCTAAGCCATACATGCTTATTGATTTGAGCTCCGACCAAAACTGAAAGTGGCCTTATTTTAAGCTCATTTTCTTGTTTCATTAAGGGCTCAACCCTGTTTGAGGCCCCCATATTGCACTTGCTTCAACATCCCCTTAAATGTCAATTTTCTTGCATGCTTTGGCAACCCATTATGCTTCCATTTTTGGGCGTTTTACAGTTCTGTGAATAGGCTTATTTTGAGCCCCTCTTCAACATTGAAGAAGGGCTCATCACTGTTTGGGACCTCCATATGTCACTTCATGTTATATCTCTCTTTTGGTCCCCATTTTTGCATGCTTTGGCAGCCTATCATGCTTCTGTTTTTGGTCGATTTACAGGCCTAGAGATGGCCTTATTTTTACCTTCTTAACATGTTTCATTAAGGGTCTTTGGCCATTTGTGGAATATTTTGCATACTTTGTGTTGTAGCCACTTTTGAGCCTCATTTTGCATTGCATTTCTAGCATGTTTGTATACTGTTTTTGGGTTTTTACAGTTCTGGAAATATGCTTATTTTTGGTCCCTCTTCAATGTTGTAGAAGTGAATTTTTCAGTTTGGGCATTGCATATACCACTTGCCTCTTTGGCCACCTTTTGGCCCTTTTTCTTGCATAAGAGCTTAGCCTTATCTATGTTTGTTTTTGAGGTTTTTACAGTTCTGGAAATATACTTATTTTTTGTCCCTCTTCAATGTTGTTGAAGGGTCCTAACCCATTTGGAGTTTGCAGCTGTGAGTTGCTTCATAATCTCATGTTTAGGGCCATTTTCGCATGCTAATTTTGCCCTATCTTTGCTTGCTTTTTGGCCATGTTTTGTACTAGAAAAATGCTAATTTTGGGACTGCCTTGCTTCTGTCTTTTCATTGCATATCCATATTGCGCATGTTTGGTATAGCTATAGGCCATTTCGGGTCCCAAAATTCATGCTTCGGGACTATTCCATGCATCGGGTGTGTTTTCGCCTCACTTCGGGGCTGTTTTCCCCCACATTTCATTGCTGAAAATCCATTAGCATGCTTGCATATCATTTTCCATGCCATTGCATTGCGTATGCCATTGCCTCGGTTTGCGTGCCCGCGTGCACGCATTTCGAGGCACTTCATTTTCATCCATCGGCCTCTTATGTGAGTGTGGCTGAGGCTCTCTCATGTTAGTGTAAGTCCATGTTACATTCTATATGCCATTTCCATGCCATTGCATTGCGTATGCCATTGCCTCGGTTTGCGTGCCCGTGTGCACGCATTTCGAGGCACTTCGTTTGCATCCATCGGCATCCTATGTGAGTGTGGCTGAGGCTCACTCATGTTGGTATAAGCCCATATCATGTTTCCATGTCATTTACATTGCGTATACCATCGCCTCGGTTTGCGTGCCCGTGTGCATGCATTTCGAGGCATCTCATTTTCACAGCATAGTGCATACTAGGTTGTATCTTAGATTGCATTCTGTCATTTTCTCGGTTTGCGTGCCCGTGTGCACGCATTTCGAGGCATCTCATTTTTACAGCATAGTGCATACTAGGTTGTATCTTAGATTGCATTCTGTCATTTTCTCGGTTTGCGTGCCCGTGTGCACGCATTTCGAGGCATCTCATTTCGTAGCATGGTGTATGTTAGGATTGCATCTTAGTTGCATGTCATGCATATTGCATCGTGTTCGGGATATGAGTTAGTCCGGGCACGGGAAACGAGGTGCATTTCGTACTCCGAGTGACGGAATGTGTCTCAATTTCCCAGTCACCGACACTCCGGATCATCCATGATGGAGTTAGGTTTTGTTGTGTTTTCATGTGCATTCATCCTACATTAAATTGTGCAATTCGACTCCTCGGCCATCATGCTTCGGTATGCGTGATTGGTGGCACGAGGGTCGAGGCATGCATATATTTGTGAAAATACACTGCTATGCCCCTTTCCTGCTCTCTGTTGCAGCAAAATCAGGAATCAGCAACTTTCCGGGACTTGGCACGCTTTTCAAGAATAATTGTAAAATAGAGGCTAATCGGGGCATCCCGGTGAATTTCCGCGCAAAGCAGCCTAACATACATCATCCATCAGAAGCAAGGCAGTCCCTGGCTTGCATGCCAGTTTTATTTATTTTCTTAGTTAATTTGATTAAGTAGGAATTTGTATATTATTTGGACTGTAATATTCGGACTGTAATATTCTTTCATTCGGGACTGTATATTTATTCGGACCCTCTGCGCGAGGGCACAACTGTAATAAGTGTACGTGTGTGTGTTGTATGTCTTCTAACCCCACGTCTTTCTCCCTTTTATTTATCCGCTTTTGATGGTTACATTAGGGCATGTTTAAATTAGCATACAGTATGACAGCATGTTTGCATCATTCACCTGTATTGCATGCACCGGGCTCGGCGCATCATACTAACTGCATTGTATTTTTCAATTCTAAATTGAATACATGATAGTTGTAGCATCTCATATGCCATGTTTAGAATAGCCGAGCCTGCTATAGTTTGCATTTTTGCATGTGTTGCATTAGGCATTTCTGTATACTTAGGATTCATGCATGATTTCTAATGAGTTTCTGTTTTGGCTTGGAGTACTCGGTAAGTTCTATGCTTTAGCATCCTTGCATGCGTGTGAGTGACTGCCATGAATAGCATGCTTATCATGAGGCTAATTGCTTATGTGATATAATTGCCTAAATGCCTGTGGGTGAAGGTTGGGTTACTTAAATTGGAATAAATCATCAAATGTTTCAAGCCTACCTGAGGGTAGCAAACCATTTTCAAAAAGCGAACATGAAATGTTTTGTTCCAATTCAGGCGACCCAGCCTATACTTGTATGCTGCGCGCATCACATAGTAACCTAGGCTAATAACCGGAATAAGAACTCACAATGTTTTTCAAAAATAGATATCATGGTTAGTAGAGGCCGATCTTTGATCGGGCGAGCGGGGGTGCTCACGAAGTGACCTTCCCCAATCGTACCCAAGTTCCCGAGCCGAGGCAACTTTGGTGATGACGGACACGTCGCCTTTTGGCACCGAGTCAGGGTTTCCTAAATTTCCCATTAAAAAAAAAAACATTTAGGTGGCGACTCTGTATCTGGCAAAGCAGTCCATGTTTGGCACTTCTTTCAAAAAAATCTGTTTTCTCAAAACGATTTACCGGATTTGGACTCTTTGGTTCAGACGTAGAACCGTGACTACAAAGTCGAGTCCGAGCTGTAGCGAGGTCCCCCGCGGGCTTGTTACAGCATGGTGTACCAAAACCAACATACAACAATGCTATTTCATGGCAAAATAAGCATAAATAACAGCCAAGGCATGGTCAACATGAGGCTTAGCTAGGTGCTCATTAAGGAGGCAAAAATGGCCCTTTTCAAGGACAACAAGGAGAGGGGGTGACCCTCTCCTTCTTGGGATTTCAAGGCACCATCCTTACCACTGAAATCCCTCAAGATTTCAGTGGCGAGGAGGCCCAAACACCAAAGTCCCGGAGCTCACTCAAAATGGCACAAAAATAGAGCCCCTCAAGGCTTAAGAGGGGTCAAACACCTCCAAACCACAAAACACTCTAAACAAACTATTTAGAGGGCCCAAAAACAGAACTTTTTTTATATTATACACTAAGCTCAAAAATAGTTCTAAGATAGGCAAAAATAGTATGCAAGAATGGGGTAAAAAGGAGTAAGATTGTTACCTTTGAAGACCCTCTTCACAAATGAAGCTCCAGCAGCTTCTTTGAGCTCAAAACAGCCCCCAAGCTTCAAGAACAAACCTCTGGCCCTTCAAGAACCAAGAAAAGGTGTAACACTATGTGTTTGTGTGCAATAGTAAGACACAAACACACTTATACACACACAAAGGCAAAAAGAGAGAGAGGTATAGAGATTGAATATATATCAATCCTAACCCTAGAACTCAAACCCTAAAATGGTTGTCTAAAATGTCTAACCCTAAAGCCAAGAGAGGAGGGCTCCTCTTATAGAGCTTTTTGTCTTGTAAAGCTTACAAGACAAGCTTCTAAAGAGAGAGATCCCTCCATACACGTGTATAGAGGGGAGCCAAATGCAAGACAGCTGTGTCAAAATATCTGCAAAAGCAGATGCACAGTAGTCGGCCGGCCAAAGATGCAATTGACCAAAAAAAGATAGCCGACCGGCCATCTATAGTGCCGGCCGGCCAAATATTTGGCCGGTGGCCACAAAACACAGCCGATGGCCTCAAGCCACGGCCGGTGATGGGTGGGGATGGTCTACAAGCCCTACCCTGCCTCTCAAAGGCAAAACACAAGTGTTTGGTGTCAAACCAAGCACAAAACAGTCGAGTCAAGAGGTCCTGCGATGAGGCGCGCTGCCAAGGCTTCCGGGAACTCAAGACGAACACAAACATGGATAATCACCGAGTGTTCAAATGGTGACGTCCAAGTCTTGAGGACGGTCAAAAATGGGGTGTCTACAATCACCTATATACATAATAGAAGAGTTGGAACCCAGTGAATAATAACAAGGTAAAGAGTTTAATAAATGTTGTCCATAATAGATACAAAAAAACAGAATTCAGTTTATATCAGAAAATGGATTCATATTTTTATTCGGAAATCAGTATTCATAACATAAATGGAATCAGAATCATATTCATAATCAGAATTTACAATTAATCGTACGTGGTACATCTATTAAAACTAACAGAAACAGTTAACCCATAAAAGAACGGCCATGAAGGCATACAATTGTCTCACGTGCGCAGAGATGGTACAATTAGCTCATGAGACATACAGTTGTCCCATAAATGGGATGTATACATAAGGATCCATAACAATTGGCTCATGAGATGTACAATTAGCCCATAATTGGAACATAATAGAACAGATAACAGATCTCACCTGAAGCTAAGGATGTCACGAATACATTTCATAAATATTGGACAACCATTCATTCATACAGAAAATAATATTTTAGAAAACAGATAAGCTGATATTATTCAGAAATACTTATAATTGAATATAGCTTTACAAAGTTATTACTCATAGTTGGCTCCAATAGCAGACAAATAGAGCAGATAAAGCACACAAACAAAGCAGATAACCATGTAGCCTATAGCACGTGATCTACACAAACACAGAACGGATTCACATTGGAAACACACGCTCGGAATTCATTTAATTTATTTCTTTCTTGTCTGGGTGTGTTTCTAATCTTTATCATCATTACTATGTCTTAATTAGGGCTTAAGAATGCCTAAGATGCAATGAGGATGCCAAAATGTGATTTGAAACACTTAGTCAAATTTTCAAAAATAGGATAGTCCGCTCGAGTGCAACTTTAGTCGCTTGAGCGATCTGCAAAGTCTGCAAAAGTACTGGTTGCATGATTTTTATGCTTGATGGTTGCTCAAGCCCAAGACTGAGTAAACAAGGTCTCCGCTTGAGCTCAACTTCAGTTGCTCGTGTGGTCTGCAAAGTTTGTAAAACTTTTAGGAGCTCTCATTTTACACTCGAGCTTAGACTTCTTCTCTCGAGCGGAGGTACAAATACAAAGGTGGTCACTCAAGCACAGATTCTACAACTCGAGCTAACCCCCAAACTCTATAAAAGTACTAGGAGCACGAATTCTTCGCTCGAATGCAGACTCCACCGCTCGAGCCGAGAGTACAAATTCTGGAATTCCCAAATTTGCTTTCCAAGTTCAAAACTCAATTTCAAAGCTTCAAAACACATTATTTGGCCCAAAACTTAGTAAACCATTGAGAAACTCATAATATATAATGAATTAGAAACCATTTCGCAAAATCAAGCCCAAAAGCTTTGCCAATTGAACAAAACGAAACTTGAAATGTTGAAAACATAACATGCATGTATTTTCTTGAGTTCAAACTTTCCAAATCTTAGTAGAATGAAATGTTTAGTACAAAAATGAGTTGAACTCTCATAACAAGACCAAAATATGAACACGCAAGTAGGAAAACTTTGAAATCAATTTCCAAATATGTACATGCATGCATGGTTTGATCCCAATTCTACTTCTTTAGTTTAATTCTCAAGTTAATCTACTTAATTTTCTTGAACTCATGCATCACACTCTAATTCCCTTTTGATTTCACTTGTAAATGAGCTTGAGATTACAAAATGTAAGTTGAATTCTTAGCTACGATTGAAGTCAAGTGTAAAAACTAATTCAAAGCTCCAAATTGTCTTCAAATCCCACCAATTCTTCATTTCCTCTTCTATGATCTCAATTTCTTCCTTCTCTCTTTCTCTCTCACGTGTAAGAGCTCAAAATGGTGAAGATGAGATAATTCTAAAGTGTTGTATGAGCCTTATATAGGCTAATTAAAGGGACTTAATTAACTCTTGGCTTAAGTTAATTAATTTGTATTATTTCACTATAATTATTTCGTTCCGAATAAAATTTCAATTAAACTTACCATAATTTTCTAAAAATCCTAAATAACAAGTAATCGAAGTCAATTTCATATTTTGTGGCCGATAAGGCATTTAATTCGTAGAACAGAACAGAACAGAATTACAGACAGATATTTCTATAATAGACAAATATAAACACAAATATCATATAACACATGTAAGTAACTCGAGATTTCATCTTAATTACTCATTAGGCATTCTTAATCATGCAATATTAGCTAATAACAGATCGGGGTTGTTACACACCATCATTTTACTATCACTACCATCGCTACCGCTACACCACTATCACCATGCCACCACTATTAATGCTACCGCTACCGCTACCACCACCACCACCACCACCACCACGCCATCGCCACCGCTACCACCGCCATGCCACTGCCATTATTACCACCACTACCACCACCATCATAATATAAAAATTGAAATATATAATTTGAAAATAATAAATTTTAAACTTAATTTTATACAAATCAAATAAGTTATTTTTATATTTAATTTTTATCAAACAGCTTTGCAGCATAAAAAATTTCAGTATTCTGTTTTCAATACTTAATTTTTAGTCTTCAATTTTCAATTTTCAACTTTATCAAACACTACCCCAATTAAACCACTTATTTACTTTAAATTTATATTTATTTAATCTAAAATATACATACACACGTATATATATCCTATTTATTTAACCTCGGAATATATATATATATATATATAAACACAAAGTAAATGGTCTGGAATTCAACGTTGATTAGAGCTGAGGAATTGCATGATGCAATTATGCATGTAATTGATGAAATAGACACATTGAAAAAGATCACAAATCCCATATACTTTTCAAAAAATCCAAGAACTTCAAGTTATCAACAGTATACATTAAAAGTCAAATCTCAACTTCCACCCAAAATGCAAACCACTAGCTCTGAAGTAAAATTCAGAAAAAAAAGTGAACCATCAAAGATATGTCTTTTTGCGACAGTGAAGGACGAAGACTATAGAATGGACGACGGCAATAATTAGGGAGGGGAGATGAGAGGAGAGGGGTTTGTGATAGGGTTAGGGTTGAAGGTAGATGATGAAGATAAAGGGTAAAATGACTTGGGTAAAGTATAAGGGAGAAAAGTGCCTTGGGTTTTGTATTTATTTATTTATTTTTCTTTTTTAGGCTTATGTAAGTTATTTTTATTTTATAAAATAAAATTGTAATAACAAATTTTTAAGAAATTAAAAAATTTATAAATAATTCCAATAAATAGCACCAAACAAGCACTGGTTGTTATTTTATTACATTGTAGTCTAAAAAGCTCATTAAGAAAAATTCCATACCCAAAACATCATTAACATAGACAATTTAAGAATTGACAATGGTCAGAAGTTACAACATCACAAGTGTAACATAATTTAATGAGGAACGTTTACACACAACCTTTTATAAATTTTTAATAAAAGAAATTACCTTTCAGGTAAGGGTTATTTATCATTTGTAATTATTTATAAAAAGTATGATGATATGACATTTATTTTAAGTTTTAAAAGGGTTATTTACAAAGAAACTCCCTAAATTATTGAGAAATATTATTTTGACTCCATAAATTTTAAAACGTAAAAATAGACTCCATAAACTATTGATATTTTCATCCACAAAGTAAATTGGACGGTACTGTTGGATTCGTGAGACTCATCACAGATCCTATTTTGATAATCTGAACCATGCAATGTGTAGAGCTCGTCGAGTACTTTGTCTTTGTAAAACATTACGTTAATCGAATATCGATAGTTATTTAATCAAATCAGATTTTTGTCAACAATTCATTTTGAAAATTATATTTACTGTTGACAGAAATCTGACATGATCAAACAACTATCGATATCCAATCAATATGTGTTTTTACAGAAATAAAGTAATCGACAAGTTCTACACATTGAATTGTTTGAATTAGCGAAACAGAATCTATAATAAATCCTCACGAATGCAACAACAAACTCCAGTCCAATTACATACAGGAGAGAGCCAAACTCTTTACTGTTAATCATAGGATACGTATCTCATTATTGAAGCCGCCTTTCATTTTGGAGATGATGACACTTGAAAAAAATATTAATAACGTTTAATGTACCATTTCATGAAATTTGAGATGAGTGTTGTGATAACACCCATGCTGTTATAGTAACCGTGCTGTCACATTTTATGAGATTTGTTCTGATCATATTATAAGGTTCATTAAGTATATTTTCTATATAAAAAATAAAATTAATCAAATGAGTATAATCTGATGATCAAGACAATCTGGTTATTTTGGGATTGTTTTTGATCCTATAGGTGCAATTTTTGGGGTTGTTTTTGTGTTTTACCTATTTGTTTGCTCTGTATTGGTTACTCACCAACTAGGAGCTTGGAGGTAGTGCTTGCACATGATTTGGTATGCATCTTGGTGCCAACCTTGTTGGGATCTTATTGTGTCATTCTGATGCTTGTTGCACCCACCCTCCTCTTTATTAATGTTCTTTTCCATACCATGTATGTTTTTCCGTCAATAAAGTTTTTTTGCTGATCAAAAAAAAAAATAAATAAATAAATAAAAAAATAAAGTTCCATGATCAAGCCAAATAATAGCCTTAAAAAATTATCAAAATCATGCGCTACCAGTTTATTTTTTCTAAACATAAGCATGGTCTTATTATGGGTTACAAATGTCTAATTAATTTAATTTTTTTCATAAATGATCTATTCAATAAACCCTACACTATAAATTGTTTGAATCATTAAAATAAATTTGGGACATGCTCTTATGAGCTCACAACATAGTGCTACGCATCACAAACCCCAAGCCACACATCATGTGTCAATATATTATTAGTGTAATGGATCCCACCACTCATGTTTATTTCTAATAATGTGTTAACACATAAGATAGTACATTAAAGATGGTTATAAAAATGTGATAAATGTAACATTATTAAAAAAAAAAAGAAAAAAAAAGGGTTAATTACACTAATAGTCCCTATAATTTGGGGTTTGTTTCACTTTGGTCCCCGACTTTTCAATTGTGACACATTTGACCATGAATTTTGAATCTTGTTCCAATTAAGGACAATTGAAAATATCATTAGATTTTTCAAGGATAAAATAGTCAATTTGATAAAATATAAACTAATTGACAAAAATAAATGTCAAATTTTTTTTATTTTTTTAAAATTATTTTTATCCACCAATGATAAAATTATGTAAAATTAATAAAAATTACATGATTAATTTTTTAAAATTAATTTTACATGATCATCATCCAAACACATAATAAAAATTAATTTGATAAAAAAAAAATGTCTAAAAGATTTATCAATTTTACATAATTTTATTTTTAGTGGGTAGAAATAATTTTTAAAAATTCAAAAATATTTGTTTGATATTTATTTTTGTCAAATTAGTTTATATTTTATCAAATTGACAATTTTACCCTTGAAAAATCTAATGATATCTTCAATTTTCTTTATTTGGAACAAAATTCAAAATTCAGGATCAAATGTGTCACAATTGAAAAATCGGAGACCAAAGTGACACAAGTCTCAAACTACATGGACTATTTGTGTAATTTCCCAAAAAAAAAAAAAAAAAAAAACCATTTCACTCAGAAAGACAGATAAAGATTCGGTGGAAAAGAAAATCTAGAGGTGAAAAGAGTACAATAAAAATAAATATTTAATGTAGGAATGCAAAAGTTATAAAGTAGCACCGTGATTTGAAGGGCAACTCCAAAAATCAAAATGTTGCTGTCAAATTTATTAGTGTGAAAAAAAGCTATGGACTGATGGGAAGAATATGAGGGTGATTTTAATCTTACTGGTGTTATGGATGCCGAAGGGGAATCAAATGTTATCAATGCTGTAGATTGATGGGATTAAATCATCAATAGTTCTACCTTTGTCTTTAACAAGTGTATTGTTAAAATATGTTTGAAGTTAGTATTTGAACTTATTATATGAACTATGGTTACTATTTTAGGTTAGTTTGAAGTTTGAAATTGAAGTTTGGAAGTGCCTGTATAAAGGGCCTGCAGTTATAGGGCCTGCAGTTATATGTAAAGGGGTACGAATTATTTTAGTTAAAAAAAAGCAGTGGCTTTTCTCCCGTTTCAGATTGGACTGGAGGGTACTGTTGAGCTCGTGAGAGTCCACCATGAGTTCTGTTTCAATAATTCGAATCGTTTAATATGTAGAAATCGTCGAGTACTATATGTTTATAAAAAATCACGTTGATCGGATATCGATAACTATATCATCAGATCAGTTTTCTGTCAACTTTTTTTTTTTCACGGTCCATTTTTTTTTATACATAAATAATTTGATCACATAGCCATCGATATCCGATTAATGTGATTTTTCACAGACATATAATACTCGATGAATTCTACACATTAAGCAGTTCAGATTATCAAAACGGAATCCATAATGAACTTCTATAAATCCAATAACACCCTTCAGTACAACCTGAAACTAGAGAGAAGTCAGACACTTAAAAAAATTCTGGACCTCAGACCTTCTTAGAGGGAAAAAAAAAAAACTGTCAATTTAACAATTTATAAACACTCATATCCTTGTAAGTTTTCTATGCATTAATATTAATCTTTTCTTTTCTTGGAGTGTGAAGTCTGTATTGCTTTTACATTGAGAGTTGTTACTATACAGTCACCTAGATATCCAAATATAATCGGTATGTTTGGTTTTAGTTTTGAATTCAATATTTTAAAAATTAAATTTTTATTTTTGTGTTTTTTTTAGTAAATATTTTTAAAATTTTAAATATTTTTATTTTTATTTTTTAAATACACCTTACTTAGATGTATCTAAAAAACAAAATATTTGTGAATTTTTTTTAAAAAAATTAATAAATAAATAAAAATACAAAAAATATACTGAATATTGGTTTTTTTTTATAATATTTTTGGTATTTAGTGAAATTTAAAAAAAATTCAAAAATTTATACTTTTTAAGTGTATTTATGTTAGTCGTGTTTAAAAATTAAAAAATTGCTTAAAATATTAAAAAAATTCAATAAAAATATAAAAAAAATACAAAAAACCAGAAATTTTAATTTTTTGAAAAGTAAATTTTAAAAACTGAAAACAAACATAGTGAATAGTGTCTAAAGTTAAGATCTGAAGTAGTAAACGAAACAGATTTGTGCTAAGTCAAATCTAAGAGCATCTCCAATAGCAATGGTGCTCCAATGGTCAGATGTCGTTTTGGCAAAACCAAACATAGAAACTAGTGTGTTTGGGATGACCGGCCGAATAACGATTGTCCCGAACATGCCAATTTTTGTATTTGGTTTTCCAAAAATTTGATTTTGTAAAAATTTATCTGTTTTGTTGGGAGGGATGGAGGAAAATGATTGGTTTTGGTTGAGTTGGCAAATATGGTAATTGCCATATTCACCATTGGAGCATCACTTTTTAACGCTAGCTGTTATATTATAGCAATGGCAGCTTCAGTAGCAAATCATTGGAGATGCTCTAAGGAAGGGTAGGTCAATGTTACCCATCTCTGTAAGCTAGAAACTTACCGACGCTAAGATCCTGCACCGATTACGTTCAGTTAATAGTCAAAATATTTATATATTGTTCTTATTTCAGAAATATAGCGAACTTAAAATTAAATAATTTTAAAATATAGACATAATAATAAACAAATTTAATTTGTAAAATTTATTATTTGAATATTTATCAATATTTTATGTTCAAATTTATTATTAGATCGTAATAATTTATTAGGACATATTGCCAATTGTCAAACACGTTGTAATTATTTACAATTTTTATTAGATACTGCTACTATTATTAATAAAGAATTTACTTAAAAAAAAGAATCAAAAAATTCTATTCTATCCGGAGCAGCTACATTTAATATTTTGCAAGTTAATTTATACTATCTATCTATCTATCTATCTATATCTATATTACATATTAAGTAAAAAAGAGTTTTTAACCCTCAAGACCTGTGGGAGCTTCAATATCTCAATTTGAATTTTCTAAATTTTTTATTTAAAAGAAAAAAACCTCAGCATTTATTGATTTGATCAAACTCCCTGATCAGCATTTATTAACTTTTTTTCAATCCACATGTCTTTTTACATGCCTGCATTTATTGATTTAGTCAAAATTCTCTGATCAGCATTTAAAATCCCCTCAAACAAATAATTATAGATACAATCCGTGCATAGTTACTGCAGTACCCTTTTCAACTTCTCCGATACACTATGATTAGTGATAAGATTATTAAATTATTTTTATACAAAATCTTAAAAAACATAATTCACATTTTAAAAAAAATCTAAAACAAATATAAATATTTATAATTATCCCGTGTATAGCACGGGTGATAGGCTAGTATATATATATGGAAAATGAACTTTGTAAGAATATTAATTGTGAGAGTTTTAAACTCCGAAACTAATTTTGTTAATTTATTAATTTTTAAAGAAATTAAAAAAAAACCCTATTGGTTAGTTCCTTAAGTCCAAAAAAAAAAAAAAAAAAAAATCCTAATTATCTATGATTTTGAATTTTAAAATTCAAAACAATATGATAAGTCACTCTCACTCTTTTCAAAAATAATATTGATCGAAACAATTCAAATAAACAAACAATAAAGGCACTACTTATCTATGATTTTAAATTTCAAAATTCAAAATAATATGACAAGTCACCTTCATCCTTTCTGAAAATAATATAAATCTTAAAATTTTAAAAACCCAATCAAATTAAAAATTAAATACAATTCTCTCTTTAAAATAATCAATATTTGATATTTCTTTTTAAGCCCGGCCAACTCCTCTCCAAATGTAATGATGCAAAGATTAGTCTCTCTCTTTGTCAATAGGCCAAACTTATTTCAAGTTTTTTATTATTATTATTATTATTATTATTATTATTATTATTATTATTATTATTATTATTATTATTATGTAAATTTCTATTTTGTAAATTTCTATTTCCGTGTGAGTATTTTTTTTTTCTCTATATGACTTTTTTTTCCAACTAAATTGATAATATATATATATATATATATATTTAACTATATTTATTTTGGAAGTTAATTTGAAGTTTTATTTTTATTTTTTGGTGGATGCTTGTGTATTTTTTATATTGTTGTCATTATTATTTTTGATATATGTAAATTGATAATATAGTTATGAGTTTTTTAATAGAATATGACGTTTTATATTGTTCTTTATGATTTGGCCATTTTTTTTTTAATTTTTTAAACCAAATTTTCAAATTTTTTTATTTGTAAAAAATTAAAAACATTTAATTGACTTGCCCATTAATAAATCAAATTTTAAATAATGAACACGGTTTAATAATTTATAGATTTAAAAAAAAAAAATTATCACCCATATATGGAACAAGAAAAACTAAAATCACACATTTTATTTTTTATTTTTTATTTTTAACTCTTTAAAACTCTAACGGAAACCTTTTTATTTTCTCAACATTGTCTTTTTAAATTTGCAAAAATAAAAAATTATACTGGAGTTGCATAGTAGTTAGTGGAGGTGGTGAGCATGGCAATAACAAGGATAATGATGAGCTCGGTCATAGTATTGTTTGAGTTTTGAAAATGTGAATATTACAAAAAAAATAGTAGATAGTTTGGGTGATGAATTGATTCAGAAAACTAATGTGTGGTTGAGATTAAGTGTGAATTTTACTATATAAAAATTGAATATGGATCATATATTGTTTTTATATATATCACTTTGGGTACTTTTGTATAACTATAAAAAAAATTATTGTAATTACATGTTATTTATTATCTAATATGTTATTACTGTATTATTGTAATGAGTTTTATTATTAATGACTATTATCAATGTAGTAGTAAGATGTCACATAATAAATAAAAATATATTTTGTTATTATTATTATTGATAATATATTTCTTTATTTATTTTTTACAATGTTCAAAAAATGTTCATTGTTAGTTTTTGTAGATGAGAAGTCCAAATAAATTATATATAATTCAAGTTATAATTAATTTGAGATTGAAAAGGAAAGTTCCAAAAGATATTATAATTTCAAAATAGGAATGGTGATGCATTTAACCAATTATATGATCATTTGAAAAGCTTATGCTCATACAAATGCAACGCATGAGAGTATACGACAAGACTATAAAACAATGCTAGAGTATGCCATTGATAGGATGCAATTGCATTGAACAAAACTCATTGTTACCATATTCTCATCGGGCCATAACTCCACCGTGACATATAAGTACAAGAGTCTAAGATCAAACATACATAGATAATTGTAGTCATATATAGAAATTAATCCCACATTTGTCTAATCCATAAACGGTGGGGATATGGACACCCACAACCATCCGTTTTTCCACATTTGCCGACTCCAACAACGGCTGGCTCGTGGACACCCCAAAACATTTCCCACATTTGTCCGGCGATATGCACAAACAGGGCAATTGGGCAGCTTGACTTCCCACGCGGGTACTAACTTTCAACCATTGGCATCAAGGTAATACCAAAAGAAATGCACATTGCATGTAATGCATGAAATTTTAAAGAATGCACCATTTTTCCTAAGATGATATCAATTCATAATAGTGCAACTCTTTCCCTTTCATAAATCAAGGCATTTCCATCATCATTCATTATCTCATCTCGAGTTCAACATCAAAAGGGGACCTCCAAACTTGCATTTCAAACCCAAGACCAAGTAATTACACTCAATTTCATGTTTTATAATTTAATTGAGTAAAACCCCTTTTTATAAATTAAGTTTGAAAATTAGGTTTTGAGAAAAATGAGAAAAATTGGGGTTTTTCTCTCCATTTTGAAAATGAGGGAATCATCAATCATAAAAAATGATATTCCATCATAATAAGTGTAATTCCTTCAACAATCATAAAATCTCACCCTCATTGTTCTCAATCTTCAGTCAACAACTCAAATCAATATACACACACACACACATACATGGATAGCTAGTGAAATTACCACATAAGCTACTCAATTTGAAGATATAAAGAGTTAAAGACACCCCTACCTCGAGTTGGTAATCTAGGATGGCAACACATGCTCGTACTTCGATGATCTAGTGAAAAAACTGGTAAAAGTGTTGATCTAGTGTCTCTTACAACTAATCTGGGGAGATCTTGGGTGGATCTTGAGTTAAGATTGGAGAAATCTATGGACTTGTAAGCTAGGGTTTGAGAAAAAGTAGAGTTTGAGAGAGAGAGAGAGAGAGAGAGAGAGGATGGAAAAATGCCAAGAAAATGACTTGGAATCGCTATTTAAAATCTATTGTCCCTGACAGGTCACTCGAGCGCAAGTTCTGTCGCTCGAGCGTGAGACACAAATAAGTGATTCTGCTCGAGCGCAGATTTCGCTCGAGCCCAGATTTTCTCGCTTGAGCGGAAAAGAACTTGTCCCAGAATTGTTGCAGAGTTATAGTAAAACTACTGGGAGCATGCAATCCACGCTCAAGCGGTAAATCCTCCACTCGAGCGGCCCGCCTGGAAAATTTCCATTTACTGGTAATTAAAAATCTACGCTCGAGCGAGAAAAGCTGTGCTCGAACGGAGCGAAAAACTCAGGTGTCACAGCCTGCCCTCCTTAAGGAATTTCATCCATGAAATTCCGGTAGTTCCTATAGAAACAAGATAAACAACTCCCAAGAAGATCAATACAGATTCTAGAATACTCCCAATCATTACAATAATACCCAAAAAATTAGACTTTTCAACGTTCCAAACTCGTACATCTTTCACAATTTCAATATATACATTCACCAACAGCCCATACTGTTTAATTAGTCATGATACAAACATTAACATCACAAAAGTTATTATTTTTACAAGTTCTTAAAAAAGTCGGGGTATTTTTCTTGAACCTCCACTTCCCTTTCCCAAGTTGCTTCTTCTACTCCATGGTGATGCCAAAGTACCTTGACTAGAGGAATGGTTTTGCCTCTCAGTACTTGCTCCCGAGTGTCTAAAATCTTCACATGTCTTTCCTCATAAGTAGCATTTTTATCGATTTTGATGTCAGCACAATTTAATACATGTGAGGGATATGGTTCATATTTGCGAAGCATAGTGACATGAAACAAATCATGAATTTCGGACATTTGTGGAGGAAGGGCGAGACGGTAAATGACTTCTCTCACCCATTTAAATGACTTCTCTCAATAAACCCTTCTTTGGTGATACTTTAAAAAATACAAGGTCCCCCACTTCAAAGATTAGTGGTCGTCTTCTTTGATCCACATAACTCTTTTGCTGACTTTGCGTCGTAATTAGTTTCTTCCGAATAACAACTACCTTTTTGGTAGTCTCACGAACTAAGGCTGGGCCAAGCATGGGTGAATCTCTTACCTCAATCCAGTACACAGGAGATCTACATGGACGTCTGTATAATGCTTCAAAAGGTGTCATCCCAATGCTAGCTTGAAAATTGTTGTTATAAGCAAACTCGGCTAAAGTCAGATATTTCTCCCATGACCCCTTGAAATCTAGTACACAGGCCCTTAACATGTCTTCTAAAATTTCAATGGTACGCTCCGACTGGCCATCGGTTTGGGGGTGATAAGCGGTACTAAAATTCAATTGAGTTCCCATGGCAATTTGCAAACTTTGCCACAATCGAGTGGTAAAGCGGGGATCTCTATCCAAAACTATACCTATGGGAACCCCATGAAGTCAAACAATCTCATTAATATACAACCCTGCTAAGTAGTCAATGGAGTCACTCATACACATTGCAAGAAAATGAGCCAATTTAGTTAGTCGGTCCACTATAACCCAAGTAGCATCATTACCCCTTTGAGTCCTAGGAAGACCGAATACAAAATCCATAGTGATGTGCTCCCACTTCCATTCAGCTACCGGCAAAGGTTGTAACAACCCGGCTGGTTTTTGATGTTCCGCCTTGACTTATTGACATGTCAAGCACTTAGACACAAATAGAGCTACATTCCTCTTCATACCGTTCCACCAAAATTGATGACACAAGTCGTTATACATTTTTGTACCTCTAGGATGAACGGTCAAGTGAGAATAGTGGAATTATCGTAATACATCCTCTCTGCAAGATTGTGGAACAAAAAGGTGATTTACATAACGAATGCTTAAGTCAGAATGTACCCTAAATTCTTTCCCTCCCTTTCCATATGAAATCTTCTTTCTCATAGCCTCCACCTCTGGATCATTCTATTGTGCTTCCAAAACTTGAGTGACCAAAGATGGTTGAATTGAAATTGAAAACAATGTAGCGTGATTAGGTGATTAACCAAGTTGTACCTTGAATTCGTTTAAATCCCCTAACATCTTCCATTCTCTCATGGCTAGGCTAGCAATCGGTGCTCATAGATTTTCTTCTTAAAGCATTGGCGACAACATTCGACTTTCCCGGGTGGTAGTGTAATTCGAAATCGTAGTCTTCCATATATTCCATCCATCTTCTCTGACGTAAGTGCAAATCTTTCTGCGAAAAAGGTTACTTAAGGCTCTTATGATCAGAAAAAACATCAAATTTCTCCCTGTATAGGTAATATCTCTAGGTTTTCAAAGCGAAAATGACTGCAGCTAACTCAAGATCATGGGTGGGGTAATTTCTCTCATGAGTTTTCAATTAGCGCGAACCATAAGCTACGACCTTGCCCTCCTGCATTAAGACACACCCCAGCCTTTCCCTTGAGGCATCACAATAAATCGTGTAACCTTTGCCTCTTTCAAGGATAATCAAAACTGGCGCAATAGTTAGTCTAGCCTTTAATTCTAGAAAAGATCTCTCACTAGCATCGCTCCATATAAATTTCACACATTTCCTAGTTAGTTTGGTCAACGGTGCAGCTAAAGAGGAAAAATCCTTCACAAAACGCCTATAATACCCAGCAAGTCCCAAAAAGCTACGTATCTCAAACACATTTCTAGGTCTCTCCCACTTCTACACGACTTCAATTTTTGATGCATCCACTGTTACTCCATCCTTTAAGACCACATGACCCAAAAACTTCACCTCTGAGAGCCAAAATTCACACTTCTCATAATTAGCAAAGAGTTAGTGTTCTCTAAGAAGTTGTAGGACAATGTGAAGGTGTTTCTTATGCTCCTCTTCGGAGGGTGAGTAGATAAGTATGTCATCAACAAAAACCACCACAAACTTATCAAGGAATTCTCGAAAAATTTGATTCATCAAGTCCATGAAAGTTGCAGGAGCATTAGTTAAGCCAAATGGCATTACCAGAAATTCATAGTGGCCGTATCGGGTACGGAAGGCCATCTTAGGAATGTCCTCATCCTTTACTTGTAACTGATGATAGCTCGATCTTAAGTCTATCTTTGAGAAACATCGAGAACATTTAATTTGGTCAAAAAAGTCATCTATTCGAGGTAAAGGGTATTTATTCTTGACCGTGGCTCTATTGAGTTTGCGATAGTCAATGCATAATCGTAGTGAACCATCTTTCTTCTTCACAAACAGGGCTGGTGCTCCCCATAGCGAGGTACTAGGGCGTATGAAACCCTCATCTAACAATTCTTGTAACTGCTCCTTTAAAACAAGTAACTTCGCCAGGGCATATCTGTAAGGAGGCATAGCAATGGGTGTGGTTCCAGGCACTAAGTCGATAGAAAATTCTACCTCACGATGAGGCGGTAATGCCGTGAGGTCTTCAGGAAAGACATCGGGATACTCAAAAACTACCTTAGGGAACATTCCTCGAGCCCCATTATTCTCATCATCTACTATAGTTGCAAGGAGGAAACTAAGTTTGCCTCAATTTCGCAGATGATACAGGGGTGACAACCCTCCACTAGCTTTATCTCTAGAAAGCGAAAACAGTTCCCTTTCACGTTACACACCGTAACCCTTCCATGATAACAATCTATCAAAGCACGATAGGTGAACAACCAATCCATACCTAGAATAACATCGAATGCTAACATTTCTATCAACACAAGATGAAAAAGGAGTTAGCGTTCAACTAACTCAATCAGACACCCACGACATCCTCTATCCAATGCAACTTGACCCCCAAGGAGAGACTCAATCAAGAGTGGTGACTCTAGTTGTTCTACTTTTAGACCCAGTGTAAATGCAAATGCTGATGCTATGAATGAATGTGATGCCCCAGTATCTAACAACACGTTGGCCCATGTGTTATAAACAAGATAAGTACCTCTTATCACCGTTGGTCCAAACGACTGTTCAGTAGCAGTAACTGCATAGACTCGTCCTTGGACCCTCTGGTCATCCCATTCACCTCTCCCCGTATTGACTGGTTGCGTTGATTGTGCAGACGTGGTCCCTTGTACAGCCTGAGATGTTTGTCCTGACTGAACTGGCTGGTACCCCTATCTTTGACCTTAACGTAACTGATACCTTTCCAACTAGTTGTGGGCAGGATTTTTTGATGTGACCCGACTGCCCACAGTAGTAGTATGCAAGCGATTGGCCCCTTCATTGGGCTGGACTTTGAGTATAAGCTTGTTGTTGACAACTAAGATTCCAGTTACAATCTGAAGCCTTGTGTCCCTGCTAGCCACATGTAAAACAAGTGACACAATTTGGGCCTGTACTTCTCAAACTTCTCATACAAGCGGACCCTGATGACTTGGTTGGTTGGGGCAAAGACTGAGAAGATGAAGAAAAGGAACTCTTAGATTTCTTGGAAGATCTTGAATCCCCTTTTGATTCGATGTAGTTCGGCCTCTTATGCTTTTGCCTTGCTTCCTCAGCCTCCATCATAATCTCGACATGCGCTGCGGCTTCCACCAACTTATCATATTCCTGATACACATGACCCATCACTTTCATTAATATTTTAGGCCTTGACCTCTTCTCAAACTCGAAACACCGACGTTCTTCAATAGCTATGAGTTCAAGCGCAAAACGTGCCAAACTGATGATTATGGCGTCAAATTCCGCCACTGGTGTGTCCAGTTGCTGTAACTCTTTAAATTGCTTCCTCAACTTCTCTCTAGCCGCAAGAGGCAAAAACTTCTCTTGAAAAGCATGAACGAACGCCACCCAGGTATGCTCCACTCTATGCTTAACCGTCTTCTACCATTGATCGGCCTCCCCTTTCAATTGATACGCCTCCAAGGCCACCTTAAGCCCTCCATCATTGATGTCTAAAATCTCAAAAGATTTAACAATCTATTCCAACCATTCATCCTCCTTCATAGGATCAGGCTCGCCACTATACTTGATAAGGTTAGAGCGGAAGAATTCCTTCTTCAAGAAAGAGACTCGGGTTTCCTCTTCGATTGTCCTTGCTGCTTACTCAGCTCGGAGGATTTCCATGGATTCACAGAGGGCACCCGCCAGGGCTAGTGCCCCCATTACATTTTGGGCCGGTGGAACGGCCGCGTCATTTTGTCCTACCGCTTTTTCTTGGGGAGGGAGGTCTTGTGGTGTCGGCGAGGGCCGACGATCTCTACGGGGTTTACCTCGACCTCCTCTTCCTCGTTCTGACATCCTATATGACAACAAGGAGAAGAATTTAACCCTCCACTCACACAAGATATATGCTAATTCTCATATTACATACACCAGGTAAATGCACCATTAAGCAATTAAATCATATAAGGCACACCACATTCACAAAATCACATAGAGCACACATAAGTTACCCTCTCAGGATTCTGACTAGTCCTATGGCACTCAGAAATTTCCTAGTGGAAAAAGCATTGATCAGTTGCCTTTCCAGAAGGATTTCAACGATTGCAATGGACGCAAGTCATGTCCTGAGAGTTTAACTCCATACTTCACACGACCAGGAAAATAGACATACAAAACAATCTACTATTTCTCCCACTTCATTTAATGTATAATCCTATACGGCAAGGCCGCTTCCCACGAGCTCCAGGTATTCGACCCGGTCCGCTCTGATACCAATTTGTCACGCCCCAAAAAGTCCGACTCATGTAATCAAACTACCAATATTATCAACACACAAGATCCATGCAATTAGAATAATAGAACCAACTACACATAACTTTCTTTCCCTTTGAACTATTCTCAAAAACAAAGTTTACATAAGTATTCTATTGCACTACTGAAAACATGGAATACATAGAAATTAAGAAAAATAGTTCAAAGAAAAGAGGTAGAAGTTAACACTAGAGGTTTCAAAAAGACATCTTTCTTATCATTATGCTCTTGATGGACGCTAAGTTATAAACATCAATTTCCAAAATAAAATACAATCATCAACACTACGCCCCCAAGAAGACTTCAACAAAAACATGCTAGCTCTATAGACGTCATCACTTGAGAGGTATCTCGTCTTCATTCCCTGAAAAATTGTTAGCTTTTGGGGTGAGCATAAGCTCAGTAGGTGATGCATTTAACCAATTATATGATCATTTGAAAAGCTTATGCTCAAGCAAATGCAATGCATTGGAGTGTATGACAAAACTATAAAACAATGCTTGAGTATGCCATTGATAGGATGCAATTGCATTGAACATAACTCATTGTTACCACATTCTCATCGGGCCATAACTCCACCGTGACATATGCGTACAAGAGTCCAAGATCAAACATATATAGATAATTGTAGTCATATATAGAAATTAATCCCACATTTGTTGACTCCAGAAATGGTGGGGCGATTGGCACCCAAAACACCATAACCTTCCATAGTTTCTGGCTCCATAAACGGCGGGGATGTGGACACCCAAAACCATCCGTTTTTTCACATTTTCTGACTCCAAAAACGGAGGGCTCGTGGACACCCCAAAACATTTCCCACATTCGTCCGGCGATATGCAGAGACAGGGCAATTGGGCACCTTGACTCCCCGCGCGAATACCAAATACATTACACCACTCAACTTCCAACTTAACTAAATACTCGGACTTATAGGTAATTACCACCGTTTTTAACTTTCAACCATTGGCACCAAGGTAATACCAAAAGAAATGCACATTGCATGTAATGCATGAATTTGTAAAGAATGAACCATTTTTCCTAAGATGATATCAATTCATATAGTGTAACTCTTTCCCTTTCATAAATCAAGGCATTTCCATTATCATTCATTATCTCATCTCAAGTTCAACATCAAAAGGGGACCTCCAAACTTGCATTTCAAACCCAAAACCAAGTAATTACACTCACTTTAATATTTTAGAAATTAATTGAGTAAAACCCCTTTTTATAAATTAAGTTTGAAAATTAGGTTTTGAGAAAAATGAGAAAAATTCAGGTTTTTCTCCCCATTATGAAAATGAGGGAATCATCAATAATAAACAATGATATTCCATCATAAAAAGTGTAATTCCTTCAACAATCACAAAATCTTACACTAATTATTCTCAATCTTTAGTTAATAACTCAAATCAATACATACATATATACATACACACATGTATACATACATGCATATATATATACATGGATAGCTAGTGAAATTACCACACAAGCTACTCAAATTGAAGATATAAAGAGTCAAAGACACCCCTACCTCGAGTTGGTAAGCTAGGATGGCAACACACGCTCGTACTTCGATGATCTAGCGAAATAACCGGTGAAAGTGTTGATCTGGTGTCTCTTACAACAAATCTTGGGAGACCTTGGGTGGATCTTGAGTTAAGATTGGAGAAATCTATGGACTTGTAAGATAGGGTTTGAGAAAAAGTAGAGTTAGAGAGAGAAAGGATGGAAAAATGCCAAGAAAATGACTTGGAATCGCTATTTAATCTGTTGTCCCCGACAAGTCACTCGAGCGCAAGTTCTGTCATTCGAGCGTGAGACACAAATAAGTGATTCCACTCGAGTGCAGATTTCCTCGCTCGAGCGGAAAAGAACTTGTCCCAGAATTGTTGCAGAGGTATAGTAAAACTACTGGGAGCGTGCAATCCGTGCTCGAGCGTAACTCCTCCGCTGGAGTGGCCCGCCTGCAAAATTGCCATTTACTGGTAGCTAAAGATCTACGCTTGAGCGAAAAAGCTGTACTTGAGCGGAGTAAAAAACTCAGGTGTCACATATTTTCAACTGAAACCCTAGGTTTGTTCAAAATCACCTCAAGTTCCAAAGATCCTTACACATCAACAAATAACTAAGCTAAAAACCATATGAGAGTGTAGAAAATCCCTACATCAAGTTTAGAAGTCGAGAGAGAGAATGTAGACACTTCAAACACACTAAAATCCAACTCTATTAGGATGAGAATGTAGCCCTTGAGATGCTCTACCTTTTTATCAAAGAGAATAGGGTGGAGAAACCACTAAATCTAGGTGAATATGAAGAGAAAGAGTGAGTTTTAGAGAGAGGAGCTTTGGATCTAGGGTTTTGAGGGAGAAAATTATGAAAAAGTGATGAAAAAGGATGTTTCTGTGGACTGATATACGCACAGTCCGCTCGAGAACAAGAAGGGACGCTCGAGCATCAGACATAACAAGTCATTCTGCTTGAGTGCAAGAAGTGACGCTCGAGCATAGAATGCATACTTCTAGTAGTTTTGCAGACAACAGACCGAAGCTCGAGCGCGATAAAGGTCGCTCAAGCGCCCACCCGCTTGAGCGTAGAATACACTCTCTTAGTAGTTTTGTAGACCTACAAAAGTACTGAGAGTTCACAAAGCCCACTTGAGCACAAGAAGTGCCGCTTGGGCGGAGGACTAAAAATTTGGGCAACACAATGTTTGAAAACCAAGCGACCAACCTGTCCTAAATACAACCACAACCTAATAGCCATATTTGAGGAAAATACAAGGGATGCAAGATATAATCGACCATACGAAACGATGAAACCCATATCTAGAATACAACCAAGGTCGAGTCAAGACCGAAATCGCTATAAGAAGTTTTGAAGAATTCCTCCTCCTCTCGGTTCTTTTTTTTTTTTTTTTTGTGCTCATATATATATATTGGCTTAGATTTTGTTGTTGTTGTTGTTCATGGTGTTGAAATGTTTTATTATTATTTTTTCCCCTTCTAAATATATTTGGAAAATACGTTTGTGTTTGTGAAAGTAGAATAGTTTATAATGTTTTTATTGAATAGACTTGAATAAATTTGCATGTATATGTTTGTTTTTGGTCTTTGTAAAAATATTTTTGTGTTTTGTTTGTGTACAATCTGTTCAATACTGTGTGTGTGTGTGTGTGTATGACTAGTGTGTTGCTTCATTGATCGTCTTTTACATTTTTAACAGATAAAAAATTGACTAGGGTTAGTTCATTCAAAAAATTGAATGGATAAAAATAGATGTCAACATATAAGAAAAATTAGCATAAGAATTTCAACAAATAAGAAAAATTAACACAAGAATTTCAACAGGTAGATAGAGGTAACCATCAGTGAGCTAGAAGCAACTACCTAGAACCCCAAAGAGCCCTTCATCGACTTTGTCGCCAGATGGAGAGCAAAGGCAGCCAGGATGACAAATAGACCCTCTAAAAGGGAGCAAGTTCGGCTGGTGGTTCAGAATCTTGAGCCAAATATGCTGCAGAGAATGATAGTGGCGTTGTTGTCTACATTTGCTTCACTGCAAGAGTTAGGGGTCCAAATTGAGAGTGCATTCAAAATGGGCATCATCCATAGAACAAGCGAACCTGCAAGAAGGCCATTCAGTAGGAATACCAATGCTAGTAGTAACACTATTCCACGGCCTGCAGATGTTAGTACTGTTGTCATAGTAGCCAAGATGACCGATCCCTTTGCCATAACAGCCACATCTTCTTGACCGAAACAATTGCTTTTTCACACCATGCCCCTAGTTCAGAAGGTCCTTCCCAAGTGTTTTCGACAATTACCCTAGCTAAGACTGAGATTCATAATTCTGACCATCAGTGCTGGCATCACTGCTTCATCAAGTTTGAACTCATCAAGATCAAGTAAATTTTCCATCTCTTCAAAAATTTTCACTACAAGAAAAAACACTTTTAGCGACCACCTATTTTTTTTGGTCACAAATAGTCAACTTTTTGCGACTAAAATCTAACTTTTGGCAACCACAATTTTTTGGTCGCGGAAAATCACCTTTGGGCGACCAAAAAAAAGGTTGGTCGCGGAAAGTATACCTATTGGCGACCAAAGGCTTTTTTGGTCGCGGAAGATCACCTTTTTGCGACCAAAAAAAATGTTGGTCGCAGAAAGTATACCCTTTAGCGACCAAAGGCTTTTTTGGTCGTGGAAAGTATACCCTTTGGCAACCAAAAAAAAAGTTGGTCGCAGAAAGTATACCTATTGGCGACCAAAGGCTTTTTTGGTCGCGGGAGATTACCCTTTGGCGACCAAAAAAAAAGTTGGTCACAGAAAGTTATGGCGGGATAAATTTAAAAAAAAAACGGATACTACTGTAATTAGATGCTATGTTTCTGTTTATGCATTAAAAGTTTTATATAATTATATATAACCCAATTTTTATGGGTTATATATTTTCTCTGCCAAATATGAACAAGAAGCATGTTATTGGCAGAGTGGATTGGGTGCATGGTGACTCCTTGGTCGGGAGTTCAAGTCCCAGGTAGCACAAAAGAATTATTATTTTTGGGTCAAGGCACTGACTTTGGGCGACCAACTTATCTTTGGTCGCTAAAAGTTTCCTTTTGGATAATATGAATTGGACTTTTTGCGATCAAAAAAGTTGGTCGCGAATGGTCACTTTTAGCGACCAAAGGCTTTTTTGGTCTCAGAAAACTATCTATCATGAGGCTTTAGCGACCAACTAGCGACCAACATATTTTGGTCGCGAAAAGGTTTTGGCGACCAAATATGGTACTTTTAGCGACCAAAATGTTAGTCGCTGAAAGTGTTTTTTTCTTGTAGTGATTGTTCTTTTTGCTCAGATCAGAATCAGAAGATTCAGGAATGAACACAATCGCTTGGGCTCATTGGTGGGTACGATGTGTTGGCTAGGGTAATGGTTGGTTGTTGGCAAGCTGTGGGTGGGTTTTCTATTATGGAATGGCAATCTATTGGGGCTAGGGAGAGGGTCATTGACAGCTTTGGGATTTTCAGGTGGGGTGATGACTTTGTTGTCAATCAAGTCTTGATGGAATGTGCAATATTGGGTCAGTATGATGACTGTACTACTGATGATGACTGTACTACTGATGGAATGTGCAATATTGGGTAGGGTCATGTGTAGGTAGGCGAGGATTAGGGAGAGGTCGAGGATTGAGCGGTTTGAGATACCCTTTCCCCATCAGTACCTTCAATGCACAAGTTAGGCTCATATGGAGTTGGGCGAAGGTTCATTTTTTGGAGGAGGAAGCATTAGGTTTAGAAACGTTGGCAAATGGGTCGGCGGGTGTTGGCCGGGTATTCATGGGCTTAGGATTGGAATTAGGATGGGTGTTTTTGGTAAAGCATCCATTTCCATTGGTTACCCCCTGATTCAAAATGTTCTCAACCTAAGCAACAAAAGTGTTATCCACAGTTTTTGTAACAATTTCAAGCACTTGCTTCTTGTTCATCCCTTTGACCTTCAAAGTCTTAATAGGCCACTGAAGTTGTGTATAGGGATCAATACTTGTCCCGACTTTGTTCTTGCCACTTGTTTTTGCTTGGCGAAGGGATTGGGTGGCTATATCGAAGCGAGGCCCAATTGTTGTTGATCTGTCATCACCCAGACTTGAGATAGTTTTGGGTTGGCCCTTTTTCAACAGTAGCTCACCCCAAGATTGGGGAGCTTTTTGACGGGATCAAAACCCCAAATGTTAAATCCGCCACCGTTCCTTGAAGGTTTTCAATCATTCCCAACATCTCAACAGTAGTGGGTTCAGCCATTTGGCGCTCTTAGCGTATCTGAACCGGATTGGGTGCATCCATCATGCACAATTCAGTGATTTTGGGAATGAACACCTCAAACTTGGGTAAATAGGCCGGGATGATGTATATGATGGGGTTAAAGGTAAGAAGTAGTGCATGGATAAGGTTAAGGTGGGGAGGAAATACTTGGTCATGGATGTGAAGTGGGTTGGTGGAAACACTGGGGTTGATGGTAACACTGGGGTCTTAAGGTGGAGCTATTATCTGGTTGTCGATGAGATTCTAAACCTCATGACGAAGGCGGTAGCAACGATCGGTGCCATGACCACATTGCTGATAGTACGCACAATACTTGGTGGGGTTATGTCTAGCAAGGAGTGGCTCAAGAAAAGGTTGGGGGTCGAGGGGTTTGAGATACCCTCTTTCCATCTGGATTTTTAGTGCGCTGGTTAGGCTCATATAGAGGGGAGAAAGTTCTGCCTTGAGCTCGGGTTGGGTTGGTTATTTGTGGGCTTGTATTGGAAAATGGGTCGGCAATTTTAGGAGTGGCAACAACAGTATTGATTTTTGTGGGTTTGGGAATAGTGCTCCCAGAAAACACCCTCCTTGTTGGTTCACTTCCTCTCGGGATAATCCCTCTGTTAAATGCACTCTCAATCTAAACCCCCAATTCATGCAAATTTTTGAAAGTGAATAGTGGAGCGACTATTAACTTTTGCAACATATCGGGCTTAAGGTTCTGCACCACTATTCGTACTTGGTCCCTTTCTGAAGGGCGATCTGTCATTTGTGTTACCTTTGCTCTCCACCTTGCAACAAATTCTGCAAAAGGCTCTTCAGGATTGTGGTGGGTTGCTTCATGGTCTTAAGTAGTCATTTCAATTTGGGTAGTGTAAGAATACTGATTGACAAACGCCTCAACCAATTCTTCCCAGTTCTGCTTCACTTTATCCTCTAATTTGGTGTACCAAGTGGCTGCTATACCCGACAGGGTTCTTCCATACAGAGAGAGTTTCTAAGGCTTAGTCAGACCGTCCAAGAAAATCCGGATATGTACCATAGGATCTCCAGACCCATCGAAACGGTCAATGTGTGGCATTTTGAATCTGTCTAGGAGTCTTACGGCAACCTCGGTGTACCCATCCTCAATGTCGAGAATTGAGGTAATTCCTTGTGCCTTTTTGAATTGCTTCTCAAGGTTAGTAATTTTTAACAAGGTTGGGTTGAACTCATTAATATCAAGGGGAAAAAGGCCCTTATTAGGCTGCACCAAGGTTCTGACAACTCGAGCTTGAGTCAACCCTTCTTGAGGATCTGGGCCGTGCTAATCTTCAACTGGTGGAGGTGGGTCAAAGTTCAGCTGGAGGCCCAGGATTAGATGTGTAGTAGATGCCCTAAATGGGCGTTGCATTTCCACATTGGTCTCATCCTACATGGCAATTCCCTAGTTTAACGCCGCTGCCATGGCCACAACTTCTTCTGGACTCTGTGTCATCGCGGGTCTGCTGAGTTGGCAATCGAGGAAATGGATGAGTGTAACCTGAGAGCTGACTAATCATGGATTTCAACCAGGTTATACTTTAATGTATCTGAACTGGATTAGTGTAGACAAGTTTGACTGGATTGGGCTTTTTAGAATGGGTCTTTTGGCATTTGATGGATCTTTTCTTTTGGGAATCAGATGGACTGGACCTTTTGCTGAGTGGGGTTTTTTTTTTCTGTGATTGGATGGACTGTGATGGGTTAAGGCTGGTACCACTCCTTCTCTGGCTCAGACAAACCTGGCATTAAAAACAAATGCTCTATCAGATCAGAATACCGGATATACTGGTCAAAACAGTGTAAGATACAATTCTTGGCCTTGGGTCTAGTTCGGTTCTGATATTTTTCCAATATATCAAATACAAAGCCCTGGATTTTGACCCAAATTCTGATTCTGATATGACCCTCAAGTTTGAAAGGAATTGCCTCAATATTAAGACTCTTTGAGGATTGCATCATGCATTCCCAAAGAGTTCACATTTTGCACAAAATCATTCAAAACACCCCTATGAGAGGTTTAAGGTTTCCCTGTCCTAGCTTTGGAGTGATCTATAATTTTATTGCTCAAACAAGCGGTATCACATCATCCTACATATGAGAGAGTATCCTGTCCTAAATTGGAACAGTCACTATGGCTTTACTATATGTAACTAGGCCAAATGGTCAAAAAGGGGTACCTCAACAAGACTACCTAATATACCTCTCACACCTAACACTGAGAAGATCAAACGGTACAGTGGTAGTCCAAATCCAAGGGTTGTGTTCCCAACATGGCAGAGCCTACGACCGGTTAGCCTTTTGGCAAGCTTTTAAGCAAGCCTCTAGCAAACCTTCCAGGAATAGCAAATGACAAACACAGTGACTTAAGCGCACCAATGCAAATGCAAATGCAAATGCAAAGAAACATATAAGTGTAGATAAAATTTCACATCATGAAGTTCGAGTCAAGTTCTCTAAATTCCCCAGCAGAGTCGCTAGAAACTGTGGCCCGACTTTTCACGCCCCCTTTCAGAAGTCGAATAAGCCTCACAATATCGGACTCCCGTGGTTCTGAATCTGATCTCACAAGTGCAATGTGAAATAGATAAACACCAAAGAGTCCAAATTTGGAAAATCGATTTTGAATCAAATTGCCAAAAATAGATTGCTTTGCTAGATACAAAATCGCCACCTAAATATTTTTGGGAAATCTAGCAAACCCATGACTCGTGCCAAAGGCCACGTGTCCATCATCATCAAGATTGTCTCGGCTCGGGAGTTTAGGTACGAGAGGGGAAGGTCATGAATTGAGTACTCCTGCTTGCCCGATCAAAGATCGGCCTCTACTAATCATGATGTGATTTTTATTTACATTATATGCTCTTGCTCCGATTAATATTAGGCTAACCTTACTATGTGGCACGCACACAGGTATAGACTAACTTGCAAAAATTGGAACACTTGATTTCATGTTTGTTTTGAAAATGTTTGTAAATGTGCCACTTGAAAAATTGGGCTTAAATGTACATGAATCAAACTATCCCAATTCAAACAACTAGCCTTGATCTACGGGCATTCAAACATTTTATCAATTAAGCACTTAGCTTCATGGCAAGCATGCTAGACATGGTAACATCAACATGTAATATGCTAAAGCGAGTAAACGCTCACCTACTACTTCAAGCCAAAAAAAGATGAGAGAATTAGAACAATGCATGATCCTAACTTTATGCAATGTGACTAATCAAAGACATGCGATATGCAATCTAAATAGGCTCGGCTATTTAACATGATATGTGAAAAAAATTGATAGCATGCGGTATGATGGACCGAGCCTCGGTGCATACAAGACAAATGGATGCAAACATGAAGTATGCTAAACAAAACATGATGTCCTATTCTAACCATCATAAGAAAATAAATAAAAGGGAGAAAGACGTGGGGTTGGAAGACATACACATTATTACAACATTGTGCCCTCACACAGGAGGGTCCGAAAGAATAAACTAGCTAACTAATTAAAGCTACGCTAATTAATTAACTATTACAAACCCAAATTAAATTAGCCAAACTACTTAACTAATTATTACAACAACAAAATAATTAACTATTCTAGGCAACTAATTATTACAACAATTAACTAACTAATTAGTTAATTACAAATCAAAACGAACTAATTAATTACATGAATACAACATGAAAGAAGTGTTAAGCTAGCTATTCTAACTACTCTGCCTCGGGAAATGGGGAATGCTCATGCATACACGGATTTTCCACTCGAAAAAGCCACTGTTTCTGCTGCAAGATGCCTTTGTTGCACAGCAGAACACTAGCACTGATTTCCACCTCAGAACCAACTCTATCCTGCTTCAAAAGTACATTGATTGATTTTACATTGGTGGCCAACAGATGGCCTGCTAGCCACAAAAGGTAGCCTAGATTGTCCTGCTGTAACAGAGAGCAAATAGAGCAGAGATAGTGCATTCTCAAGGGTTTGTTTGCACAATTTATCCCTCCTTATCTTTTAAATAGCTCAAAGGAGTAATAAGTTTGATTCACAAACTACCAATGGATGCAATTTCATTGCATGATGGGTTATGAATCAAGTGTGCAAGTTCAATGAATGCAACAAAACAAGACTCTCAAAACCACCTCCATATCATGAAAGATCAAGGGAAGTAGTTGACAATGAATCTTGAACCGTTTTCATCACTAATGAGTATGAAACAACCCAAGACTCAAGGGTTCAATTGACGTCTGATTGAACCCAAACAAGTTATTATCTTTTACCCTTTTTAGCCTCAATTTATTACTTCATTTTAGATTACCATCCATTCTTTAATAAATTAAGTCCAATGGTGAATTTAAGTCCTCTAACGGAAGGGGGCCTAAACCAAGAGTTACTTTGGACATGAAAGAGACATTATACTGCTGGTAATGAACCCCAAAGGGATTAAACCATTACGTATGACATCTCAATCTCAAGCTTAAACAAACAAGTAGATTGAAACCACTTTCAAAGCAAAACAAAAGCCAAGAAAGGAGAGAGGTTGCAGAGGTGATTAAGAGTGATCACAAGTATAGAAAGCCATAAATAAATGCAATCAACTCAAATAAGATGGTGTCTAAGGCCTAAAGCACCAAAGTCATGAGGACAATTACACTACAAGCATGCAAAACAAAGCTCAAATGCAACAAACACTTAAAAACAGTGTGAAAACAGGTCTAATATAGTTCTAAAACGCGCTGGAATTAAGCTAACAAAAGCTAGATTAATAGGCTAAAACATAGAGCATGTTAGGCTAGTAAGCAAAACACAAGAAGGGGAGGCTAACTGTAGACACCCTATTATTGACCGACCTCAAGACTTGGATGTCATCATTTGTGCACTCAATGATTGTGCTTCTTTGTGCTAGTTTTGAGTACTTGAAGTCCTTGGTGGAGTACCCTTCTTTTGAGCCTTGAAACCTTATCTGTTTTGTGCTTTGTTTTGGACCAAAAGCTTGTTGTTTCAAGTCTAGGAGAGTGGGTGACCTGTCGACCAGTCTCATAGGCTGTCAGCCATGGCTTGTGCTTGTCGGCTACCAGTGGTGGCCGGTCGGCTATCAGTGGTAGCCAATGGCCACCAGTCTCTTTTTCCAGATATTTGTTGACAACTGTGCCAACTGTTGCACACTGAGCTGCATCTCCATACACGTGTATGGTAGGATGTTCCTAAGCTCAAGAATTTCTTTTCTATATATAAGGGGGTTCCTCTTCCATTTTTACGGGTTAGCAATTTTAGACCAAAAATATATCTCTCTCTAGCTTTATCTCTCTCTCTTGATATTTTGTGCTTGGTTGTCTAGTTTCTTTATACTTTTGCATACCAACCCTTAATCAAACCTGACCATCTTTGAGCTGAGGTCCCTTGGAATTTTTTTTTGAGCTCTAGAATGAGGTTTGAGCTTGAATTTCTGCCTAAGTTGTGCTTTGCTTCAAAGGTAGAACACTTACCTTCTTTAAGCTTGTTTTGCATACTTATTTTCCCATCTTCTTCTACTGATTTTGGCTTAGTTTTCAACTATAAAAACCTTTGTTTTTGTGGCCTAAAAGTGGTGGTTTGAGGCCATTTTTTAGTTAAGAGGTAGTCCACCCTTCTTGTCTCTTTGTTTGTTAAGTTTTTGTGCTATTATCCATCACTTTCAAATCAACTTTTTTGGCCTTTTAACCACTGAATTTTAGAGTTTTTTTAATGGCAAAAAACTCATTTTGATGTCCAAAACTAGAGGGGTTAGCTTTCCCTCCTTGTATCTTGTTTGCATGTCTAGTTAGCTTTACATGTGAACATGTTTTTCTAGCAATTTGTAGCTATATTCCAGCACGTGTTAGCCTCTGAAATAACCTATTTTGCCTCTATTTTGGGCTGGTTAGTTCACTTGAGTCTTGTATTGCATGGATGTAGTGTAAAGCCCTTGCACTAGTTTGATGATTTAATGCTTTAATCATCATTAGTTTGAATTGATAGCATGTTTTAGCGTTGTTTTGCCCTTAATTTCAGCACTTTAATCTCTACAATCTCCCTCAATTCTTTACTCTTTTGTTTGATTTGAAAGTGGTTTTAAACCCCTTGTTTGCCTAAGTGTGAAATGAAGGTGCTACACCTAATGGTTTAATCCCTTAGGGGGTTCATTACCAATAGTGTAATACCTCTTTCATGCCCAAAGCAACTTGTGGTTTCAACCCTCTTTCCATTAGAGGACACTCACCAATGGACTAAATGGATTAAAGGATGGATTTGGTAATTAAAATGAGTAAACAAAATTGGACAAGTAAAAGAAGCAAGATAAGCATTCTTTGTGTTGCATTGCATGTGTTCAAATTGGACGTTAATTTGAACACAAGGAAAATGAGACATTTCATACTTGAAAGTGATGAAATGTGCCATTTTCCTTGGTCACCATTGCCCTTGATCATGCATGATAGGGTGATGGCCATTTTAAGTCTTGTTTTGTATTTATTAAACTTGTACAAACTTGGTTCCTTAGCCATCATGCATGGAAATTGCTTGATTCATGGTTTGAGGGCTAAGAGTTACACTCCTTTGAGCTTGTTTGATGATAAAGAGGGTAACAGTACAAACAATCCTTGAGAATCTAATGCTTTCCCTCTATTTGCTCTCTGTTGCAGCAAGAGGAAGTTCAGGACAGCAGTGGCCGACTGGCCATCAGCAGTGGCCGATGGCCACCAACAGTAGCTGATCGGCCACCAATGGTAGCCGACGGCCACCATTGGTAGTCGACCAACCACCAATGAAATTTGCACAGTGTGTTTGTAAGGTGGAGCAGAGGTGTTTTGGAAGTTAGCGGCCTTGTCAGTGTTCAAATGTGCAAACAGAGGCGTTCAGTGGCAAGGTGGTGGCTTTTTCGGGTGGAAACCGAGCATGCGTGGGCTTTCCTCCCTTCCCAACATTAGCTAATTAGATTAATTAGCAATAGATGAAATACATTTTGTAACTATTTGAGTAGAGTAATTAGTTTATTACTTCATGTTGTAATTAATTAGCATAATTGCTTTGTAATTAGTTAGTTACGTGTTTAGCTAATTAATTTAATTTGTAATATTTAATTAACTTAGAATAGTTAGTTAATTCATTTCAAGTGTTTTAATAGTTAGCTTAATTAGCGTAGCTAGTTGGTTAGCTTATTCATTCCGACCCTCATTCGTGAGGGCATAATGTTGTAATAAGTGTGCGTGCGTGCGTGTGTGCATGTCTTCCAACCCCACGCCTTTCTCCTTTTTATTCAATTGCTTTTGATGGTTAGATTAGGGACATTTTCAATTAGCATACCTTATGATTGCATGTTTGCATCCATTCATTTGTATTGCATGCACCGAGGCTCGGCGCATCATTTAAACTGTATTGCCATTTAAATAATTCTTTGAATACGTGCTTGGTAGCCGAGCCTATTAATTACATATTGCATGTGCTGCATTAGGCATCTTGTATAGTTAGAAATTATGCATATTTTTCTAACTCTTCCTAGCTTGGAGTACTAGGTGAGTTTCTATGCTTTAGCATAGTTGCATAAGTGTGAATGTTGCCATGATTAGCATGCTTTCCATGAGGCTATGTGCTTAAATGCCAACTGCTTGAATGCCTGTGGATGAAGGTTTGTTGTTTGAATTGAAACGATTCAACAAATGTATGTTTTAAGCCCACTTTGTTGAGTGGAAAATCATGTTTTAAGCCCACTTGAGGTGGCAAATTCAAACCATTTTCGAAAACAAACATGAGTTGAGTTGTTCCAACTTCAGCAAACTAGTCTATACCTGCTTGTGCGCATCACATAGTAAGGTTAGGCTAATAACCGGCACAAGAGCACATAATTGTAGACGTCCCCGAACTCCCTGGGAGGAATGAGTCCCGTTCTGTTCATTTGGGGTTCACTACAAGTTCAGACTCTCAAATGTCACGGTTTTTAATCTGAACCAAAGAGTCCAAATCCAGAAAATCGTTTTGAGAAAACATATTTTTTTGAAAGAAGTGCCAAACATGGACTGCTTTGCCAGATACAGAGTCGCCACCTAAATATTTTATTTTTGGAAAATTTAGGAAACCCTGACTCGTTGCCTAAGGCCACGTGTCCGTCATCACCAAAGTTGCCTCGGCTCGGGAACTTGGGTACGATTGGGGAAGGTCACTTCGTGAGCACCCCCGCTCGCCCGATCAAAGATCAGCTTCTACTAACCATGATATATATTTTTGGAAACATTATGCGTTCTTATTCCGGTTATTAGCCTAGATTTACTATGTGATGCGTACAGCATACAAGTATAGACTGGATCGTCTGAATTGGAACAAAACATTTCATGTTTATTTTTGAAAGTGGTTTAATGGTGCTACCCGCAAGTAGGCTAAGACGTGGATTTGCCACCCTCGGGTGGGCTTAGAAAAACATGATTTTGCCACTATCTAGTGGGCTTAAAACTCACAGTCAATGCATTTATTCCAATTCAAATAATCCAACCTTCACCCACAGGCATTCAGGCAGTTATATCACATAAGCATATAGCCTCATGGTAAGCATGCTATCATGGCAGTCACTCACACACATGCAAGGATGCTAAAGCATAAACACTTACCGAGTACTCCAAGCCAAAACAGAAGCTAATTAGAGATCCATGCATGATCCTAACTATACAGAAATGCCTAATGCAACACATGCAAAAATGCAACAATAGAAGGCTCGACTATTCTAAAGATGGCATGCGAAATGGTACAACTAACAAGTATTCAACTTGGAATTGAAATACAATGCAGTTAGTATGATGCGCCGAGCCGGTGCATGCAAGACAGATGAATGAATGCAAACATGCTATCATACTGTATGCTAATTGAAACATGCTCTAATCTAACCATCATAAGCTGATAAATAAAAGGGAGAAAGACGTGGGGTTGTAAGACATACATCACACACACACACACACACTTATTACAACATTGCCCTCGTGCAGAGGGTTCGAATAAATAATACAGTCCCAAATGAATAAATAATACAGTCCCGAATAAATACAGAATCCTAATTAATTAACAAATTAATCTAGGAAAGCAGTAAATTGGCACGCAAATCCATGGACCGCCTCAGCTCTGTTCCAAATGATGAATGATGCATGCTCGGGTTGCCTTGTGCGGAGAATCCCTTGCGATGTCCCGGTTTGCCTCTGTTTACAATTATTCTTGGGATGCATGTTAGGCTCCGGAAGGTTGCTGATTCCTAATTTGCTGCAACAGAGAGCAACAAAGGGGCATGGCAAAGTATTTTCACATATGTATGCATGACTACTCTTCAAGGAGTTAGTCCTCGATCCTCGTGCCACCAATCACGCATCTCGATGCATGATGGCTGAGAAGTTGAATTGCATGACTCAATATGAAATGAATGCACATATGGACACAACAAGGCCTAGACTCCATCATGGATAATCCAGAGTGTCGGCGACCAGGAATTGAGACACGTTCCGTCACTCGGAGTACGAAACGTCTCTCGTTTCCCGTGCTTGGGCTAACTCCTATCCCAAGCGCAATGCAATATGCATGATATGCGTGAATGCAACCCTAACATGCAACCTAGCATACACAATGCTATGAAATGGCATACACAATGCACAATGTAACGAGGCATACACAATGCTCTAACATACAACCTAGCATACACAATGCTATGAAATGAAATCGCATACGCAATGCATAATGGACTTATACTAACATGAGTGGACCTCAGCCATACTCACATCAGTAGCCATTAGGTGAAAATGAGACTATCGAAATGCGTGCACACATGCACGCAAACCGAGGACCGATCCTAGGCATAACATGCAACTCTAACAAGGCATGGCAAGGCATGGAATATGGCATACAAGCACGTAGATTCCAGTGCTAAAATATGATGCAAAATGGTCCCGAATTATGGAAATATGGCACCTGATGCATGAGATGAACCCCAAAACTCGAAACTAGGCACATGGAATGACTTGTAGCTATACAAAGCATGCATTATTTGATCATGAAGAATGAAGACAGAGCCAAGTCAGTCCCAAAACATGGACATTTTCAGTTCAAATCATGGCCAAAAGATGCTAGCAAGATGGACTAAAATAGCATGCAATTTTGACTAGCAAACATGATTTACATGGAAAGTATAGGATGCACATGAAATCTCACCAAACCAGCAAAAATCAGTGAATAAAACATGTGAAAATAGGCCCAAATAACCACTGATATGCAACCACGACATGCAAAAATGATGAGTTACTTTAGAGGGCCATGCAAGGAGTCATTAAGCACATGCAAGATAGAAATTTGGCATGGCATAAACAACTATGAAAATCGAATATGGTAGTCCCAAAACTCACCAAATTGACCCTAGAAAGTGACTCCAAAGCATGCAAGATAGGGTCTCTTTGGAAGGCCAAAATGACCACCAAACAAGTCAAGGTGAGGGGGGGTCACCCCCCTCCGATTTGGAAGCTCAAAACAGTGTCTTAGCCACTGAAAATCCACTGGATTTCAGTGGCTAGAAGGCCAAACAAATCATGCAACAAGGGCTTAGGTGTAAGGCTCAAAATAGGAGACAATCAAGCATACAAGGAAGCATATGACCTCAAACAAAAATTGAACTTGAAACAAAATTGAAGATGAGATTAAAAAAAAGATATTTTTCAGTTTATGACAACTCTCAAAAACAAACACAAGTAGGGCTAATCTATCATGCAAAAATGGCCCTAAAAGAGAGAATAGAGACAAGGGACAGCAGCTGGCCTCAAACAGTGAAGATCCCTTCAACAAAGTTGAAGAGGGGCTCATAAAAAGGCACTTTATAGTTTATGTCAAGCTTCGAAAATAATCACAAGTAGGCCTAAAATATTATGCAAGAAAAAGGCCTAAAAGAGGGATAAAGAGACAAGTGATAGCTTCTGGCCTCAAACAGAGGAGAGCCCTTCAACAAAGTTGAATAGAGGCTCAAAAAAATACATTTCATAGTTTATGACCAAGTCCAAAACAGCTCACAAATAAGCCTAAAATATCATGCAAAAATAGGCCTAAAAGAGAGTTTAAACACAAAGGGTGAGGAGGAGACCTCAAAAAGAGAAAGACCCTTAATCAAACATGGAGATGAGCACAAAATATGACTATTTACAGTTCGGGTTGGTGCCCAAAAATGCTTGCAAGAAAGGCTTATAAATGAAGCAAGAAAAGACTAGTTTAGGGGAAAAGTGTGCTTACCCTTGAAGAACAATGAACCAGCAGCCTTTGGACCAAGAAGAGGAGCTCCTAGCCTCTGGAAATTAGCTTCAAAAGGCTGGAATGGAGTGTGGATGTGTGGAGCTATGGGTTGGTGTGTAAATGGTGCAAGGCTTTTAGGGTTTTGACGCTTGGAAGAGAGGGAGAGGGAGAGATGTAAGCAAGGCTCTAAACAAGAATTTTGTAACCCTAAAAAATGGAGCTGGGGGGTCTGGTTTTATAGAGGGAGGAGTGGAGGAAAAGGGGGGGAAAACCAATTCAAGTTTCCCCCCCCAAAAGGCACCCCCCCGGATACAAAATCTGGGGGGAAACAGAGGGTACAGTTGGAAGGCATTTGGAGAGAGGATTCTGGCCGGCCAGGTTTAAAAGGTTCAGGTGGCCGGCTGGCCAGGGGTCAAAAGGGTCCATGCAAATTGCTGGCTGGCCACCCCAAAAAGGTGGCCTCCCATGTGTGTACAACACAAATATGTGGTCAAAACCCAAAAAATGTGAATCAGGAGAGAAAAAAGCCAACTTTTTAGAGGGGTTCAAAAGGGTCAAGGACAATTACTGGCCAGCCTATACATATTGGTGGCCTCCCAGGTGTGTACAACACAAATATGGGGTTTAGGGCTAAAGAAAGTGGCCCCGGGGTGGTCAACATTAGCTTTTTAGTGAGGAAAACGGGCGACGGAGAGCGATGAAGAAATAAAGCTGGCTTTTCAGAACAATTGCTGGCCTACCACCCTCCTACAAGCTTCCTAACAATGAAAATAAGGTCTCCAGCAAAAAAGAACCAAAACTGATGCAAAACGAAGGTTCGGGGGCCAAAACGCGCGGCTTGGGGCCCCGAAAATGGGCTATTAAGCACCGGATGTGGCATTCGACCACGAAGTTGGTCTCTCGAGCCACAGTGTTCCTCAAAAGGGAGGAAATAAGGTGTATACCAAAAACTGGAGGAAACGGAGTTGGTTAGGCGGTCCCGAACCGAGGCACACGGCCGTCGGCTCCGAAAAAATAGGAAACCGGGCTCCAAATTGGAAAAATGGCCTACGACCACGAAACGTAGCCTACGTCCACTGAGAGATGATTTATGAGACCTCTCTCTCCCTTTGGGAAAAGAAAATAGAGAAAATAGAGCCTGGTTCGTAAATCGAGGCAAGGTGCGAAAGAGTCCAGAAGTCCGGAGGCAAGGCTTGCAGCAGGGACTCTGACAATATGCAATATCACCGAGCGCTCAATCAGTTACGTCTGAGTCTTAAGGTCGGTCAAAAATGGGGTGCCTACAATAATGTTATAAAAAATATATCATGATTAGTGGAGGCCGATCTTTGATCGGGCGAGCGGGGGTGCTCAATTCATGACCTTTCCCTCTCAAACCCAAGTTCTCGAGCCGAGGAAACTTTGGTGATGACAGACACATGGCCTTTGGCACTAGTCATGGGTTCCCTAAATTTCTCCAAAATAAAATATTTAGGTGGTGACTCTGTATCTGGCAAAGCAGTCCAATTTTGGCATTTTTGATTCAAACTCAATTTTCCAAAATGATTTTTCGGATTTAGACTCTTTGGTGATTATCAATTTCACATTACACTTGTGAGATTAGATTCAGAACTGTGGGAGTCTGAACTGTAGGGCTTTCTTTCAAACCTTTCGAAAAGAGGCGCGAAAAAGGCGTGTTACACTTTTTGGCGACTCCGCTGGGGATTTAGAGAACTTGACTCGAACTCATGATATGACATTTTATCTACACTTATGTTTTTTTTTGCATTTGTATTTGCATTGGTGCGCTTAAGTCATAATGTTTGCCATCTACTATTCCTGAACGGTTTGCCAGAGGCTTGCTTGGAAAATCTTGCCAAAAGGCTGACCGGTTGTGGGCTCTACCACGATGGGAACACAACCCTTGGATATGGACTATCGTTGTACCGTTTGATCCTCCTTTCACTTCTTGGTGTTAGGTGTGAGAGGCATATTAGGTAGTCTTACTGAGGTACCCTTTTTGACCAATTGACCTAGATTGCATATCGAAAACCATAGAGACTGTTCCAAAATAGGACAGGTTGCTTACCCGAATGCAGGATTGTGGTGAAACCACTTTGTTTGAGTAGTTATCCTTAGTTCCCGACGAAATTAGGACAGGGTAACCCTACCCCATCATAGGGCTATTTTGGCTCTCACTTGCTTGCTATGTGCTTTTAGAGTGAAACTCTGCAGGAATGTATGTATCAGTTGCAAGTCTGGATATCAGTTTTTGGGAGGTAGAATTAGTATTAAGTATGGTTCTACAACTTTGTTTACATTAGTGTACTGATTAGAATCTGAGCAGAGGTGCTGTGCGGTTTCTAATTTTTTTTTTCCTTTTTGCTTTATTTCCTTTTTGCAAGGTAGTTTTTATCATTGCTTCAGACGAGTCTACTAGCCCCCAAGCACTTTGGACCGGAGTAACATGACTTTACCGATTCGGGGATCGTGTAAGTGGACAGCCAGTGTTTGCTTCACTACCGCTGGTTACAAGATATAGGACAGTCAAGCATAATTCACCGGTTTGACAGCTACCTTCATTTAGTGAAGTTTAATCTTCTACTTCTACTCCGGAAAGAGAGTGTTCACCAGCTCTGATAGCTCAACACCCCTTAGTCAGCATGGAAGATATGCTTCGTCAGCTCCAGTAGACTATTGAGACTATGCAACTAGATGCTGCCCACCAAGCTGAGACTACAGCCCGCTAAGCCAAGATTGTAGCCCGCCAAGCAGAAATGATAGATAGGCTTCAGCAACAGCAACCACAACAAGCGGAAGCTTCTACTTCTCATCCACTTCCAGTCAGGGTTCCAGCACCCGAGATCATAGTTAATGTCCAGGAAAATGCGGGCATTCCGACAGAGCCAATCCCACCTTAGACCTCCAAGGCACCAGTTTACCAGATGGAGGTGCCATTTGAATTTGAGGTCAACCCTACTGCTTTGAAGGTCAACAAGCTAGAAAAGCTCTTCAAGCAGGCACAGGGTATGAATACAATCCTAGATATAGAGGATGGTTATACTGATGCAGTGGTGACCTTGTCAGACGGATTCAATATGCTGCATATAGATCGGTTTGATGGTTCAGGGAATCCTATGGTCCACTTGCAGCTTTTCTCGGATGTTTTGCGGCCTATGGGCTTATCTAGACTTCAGAAGTTGTCACTCTTTGACCGAACCCTATCAAGGATAACGGCTATCTGGTACACAAAGTTGGAAGACTCCGTGAAATGGAACTGGGATGAAATGGCTGAGGCCTTTGTCATGTAATATTCATATAACACACAGATTGAGGTCACCACCCGTGATCTTGAAGCGACCTAACAAGAGCCAAAGGAGGGCTTCTTGGACTTTGTAACAAGATGAGAAAGAGCAGCCCAAGAGGGCTTTCACACGTAGTTCCAATTCGATTACTTGCAGTAGCGCAGCTGGAAGGCCTTCAGATGTCGGTATGGTCACCACCACACCTCAGACTGCCAACCCCTTTGTCGGTATGGTCACCACCACACCACCACACCACCACACCTAATATTTAGCTAATTAGGACATTTATTCGGACCCTCCCGTGCGAGGGTAAAATTGTAATATTGTGTATGTCTTTCAACCCCCATTTTTTTCTCCCTTTTATTTACTCGCTTATGGTGGTTGCGTCCATATTTTGATTTCATATCATTACCATGTGTAAATATCCACTTTTTCATGCATTGGGTTCGGTTCATCATTCTAACCATATTGTCGTTTCTTACTTACTCTAATTCATGCACTAATTGCATGCTTTGAGTTAAGCCATGTGCCATGTTAATAGATCGAACCTTGTAGTTGTATTTTGTATGTGTTGCATTAGTCACTTGCATAATAGAGCATGCATTTTTCTAATGGTTTCATTTCTTTTGGCTTGCCTCGGTGGAGTACTAGGTGAGCGTTTCTTGCTTTAACATATTGCATGTGTGTTGGTGTTGCCATATCAAGCATGTTTACCATGAGGCTAAGTGCTTAGTTGCTATACCTCTTGAATAGTGGTGGATGAAGGCCTTTTCGCTTAAGTTGGGATGATTTGATTAATGTACATGTAAGCTTTACTTTTTCAAGTAGCACATATTCACAACTCTTTTCAAAACAAACTTGATATCAAAACATTCCAAAATGGGCCAATTAGTCTATGCTTGTGTGCATCACATAGTAAAGATAGCATAATAATCAGAACAAGAGCATATATTGTATATAAGAATCACAAACATGACCTTCTCCTCTCATATGTGAGTTCCCGAGCCAAGACACTTTGGTTATGACGGACAAGTGGCCTTTGACACGGGTTACGAGTTTTCTAAATTTTTCAAAAATATTTAGGTAGCGACTTTGAAATCTAGCAATGCGGTCCATTTTTGGCATTTTTGATTGAAAATTGATTTTCCAAAGATTTGTTGGGTTTGGACTCTTTTGTGTTTTCACTATTTCACATTGCACTTGTGAAATCAAATTCAAAACCACGGGAGTCCGAACTATAGGGCAATCATATCTGAGGAGAGTAAACCCCTCCAAGGAACAACGAAAAACCAACTACAAGTAGTCAAGTAGAACAACATCTTCTGCTATTACCTCTTGAAATTCACTCTTGTGAGCTGCTCTGGGTGCTCATGATGATTGAGTGGGCCTCTTGGAACATCAAGAACAGTAACAGGGTTGACCACAGAGGTCACAGTAACCGAGTTGACCACGGAGGTCACAACAGCAGGGGTTGACGAGCCAACTGGCCCGGGGGTTTGATCCCCACCAACATTAGCAGCAGCAGCATCAGTGACAGTTGCCATTTATGAAAAATACAACAAAATTTCACTATTTTGCATTCCATAAATTAAACTCAACACTAGGAAATTCCAAAGTTGGAAATTTAATTCAAAACTAGTCTCACCACTTCCCTAGAATCGAACATGCTCATGAATGTTTCCTTGAAGACTGGAGGGGTCACACTGGTCCCACTTAAAAACTAGTAATCCTTAGACAAAACCTTCAAGAGCATGTTGACTCCTAGTCCATGAGAAATAATTTTTAGAATTAAGTTTTCTAGGGGATGAACTAGGTTAAAACCAACCAAGTACCAGACTTAAAAGAAATTTAAAAATTGCTAATCAAACTACAAGCAATGTAAAAAAAAAAAAAAAATTGCTATAACAATTACACACCTATAAAATGCTTCCAACATGCGAAGTAAACAACCTTGCTTAAAATAAAATTTGCAATCAACCACTATTAAATCTCAAGAAAAAAATTCCTTCAATTATAAAGAGAGTAACCAATCCATAAGGATTTTATATAGTCCAAAAACCTTTCCATGTTTAGGTATTTCTGTTCAACAAAAAAGTTAGTAGTTGTAACTTGACTTATTCCGTGCCCCCTTTCGGAAGCTTGGAAATAAGCCCTATAGTTCGGACTCCCGCGGTTCTGAATCTAATCTCACAAATGCAATATGAAATAGATAAACACCAAAGAGTCCAAATTCGACAAATCTTTTGGAAAATCGATTATGAATAAAATTGCAAAAAATGAACTACTTTGCCAGATACAGAGTTGCCACCTAAATATTTTTTGTTTTGGGGAAATTTAGGAAACCCATGACTCGTGCCAAAGGCCACGTGTCCGTCATCACCAAAGTTGCCTCGGCTCGGGAACATAGGTACAAGAGGGGAAGGTTATGAATACATTTGAGCACCCTCGCTCGCCCAATCAAAGATCGGCCTTTACTAATCATGATATGATTTTTATCAATATTATATGCTCTTGTTCCGGTTTATTAAGCTAGCATTTACTATGTGATGCGCACACACAAGGTATACACTAGTTTGCCGGGATTGGAACAATTCAATTTCATGTTTGTTTTTTTGGAAAAAGGTTTGATTTTGCCACTTAACAAAGTGGGCTTAAAGTTTGTGAATTTGCCACTTGACAAAGTGGGCTTAAATGTGTATTCATTGAATCATTCCAATTCAAGAAACAATCTCCATCCACAGGCACTCAAACAGTTCAACAAGTAAGCACTTAGCCTCATGGAAAGCATGCTAGTCATGGTAATCACTGACACTCATGCAAGTATGCTAAAGCACTAAAAAATCACCTTGTACTCCAAGCTAAGATAACACGAAAGAGTTAGAAAAATGCATGTTCCTAACTATACCAAATGGCTAATGCAACTCATGCAATAATGCAACTAAAGTAGGCTCGGATACTTAACATGCTTTTTGCAGCAATTTCATAGCATGCATTTAAAAATGTATTCAAAGAAGTATTGAACTAGCAATGCAGTTAGAATGATGAACCGAGCCTCGATGCATGCAATACAAATGAATTGATGCAAATATGCGATATGCTAATTGACACGTGATGCTCCTAATCTACCATCAAAAGTGGATAAATAAAAAGGGGAAAGATGTGAGGTTGGAAGACATACACATTATTACGACATTGATGCCCTCGTGCAAGAGGGTCCGAATGAATAAGCTACACTACTTAACTAATTTATTACAAACCGAATGAAATAAATAAACTAACAATTACGACATACACATTATTACAACATTGATGCCTTCGCGTAGGAGGGTCTGAATGAATAAGCTACACTACTTAACTAATTTATTACAAACCAAATGAAATAAATAAACTAAGTATTCTAAGCTAATTAATTAATTATTACAACAAATTAATTAACTAATTAATTAACCGTTCTAGCTAATTACAACTAATTAACTATTCTAGTTAACTAATTAAACAATTACAACAACAAACTAACTACTTAATTATGTACAAGAAATTAACTAATTACAACAATAAAATACTATGCTAAACTAGCTATTCCACCTTGGGAAATGAGGAATGCACAAGGATGCAAGGTTTTCCACCCGAAGATAGCCATTGTCTTGCTGTTGTATTCCCCTATCGCACAACACTTACACTGTTTTCCTTCCCCAGATCAACTCTGCTCTGCTTCAGAAGCACACTGTTCAAAATTCATTGGTGGCTGGCAGGCCAGAAGTGAAGGGTTGCTGACCAACATTGAGGGATTGTCCGCCACTGATGGTGGCCAGCCAGCCACTGTTGAGCGGTTGCTGGCCACTAATGGCTTGTTCCTCCTTGCTGCAACAGAGGACAAACAGAGCAAAGAGAGGATATTCTCACAGGTTGTTTGTACTGTCTATCTCTCCTTATCATAAAAACATCTCAAAGGAGTGATACACTTAGCTCTTAAACCATCAATCAAGCAATTTCATTGTATGATGGATAAAGAACCAAGATGTACAAGTTTAATAAATGCTCAAACGAGACTCACAACCTTCACCCTATCATGCATGATCAAGGGCAATGGAGACCTAGGAAACTTGGCACATTTCATCACTTTGAGTATGAAATGCCCCAATTTTCCTTGTGTTCAAATTAATGTCCGATTTGAAACACAACAAGACACTACCAAATTCTTATCTTGCACCATTTTAGTTGCAACTTTTAGCTACTCATTTTAATTACCCTTCCATTCCTTAACCAATTAAGTCCATTGGTGAGTTAAGTCCTCTAAAAGAGAAGGAAGTGTCAAACAAGGAGCAGTTTAAGGCAAGAGAGAGGTGTCATACCATTGATGATGAACCCCCAAAAGAGGGTTAAACCATTAAGCATGGGCCTCAATCTCAAGCTTAAACTATCCTAAGGTTGAAACAACCCTCAAAGAAAACGAAAAAGTCAAGAAATGAGGGAGGTAGCAGAGATTAATAGTGCTAAAATTAAGCGAGAAAAGCACTAAACACATGCAAGCAACTCAAACAAGTGGTGTCTAAAGGCCTCAAACACCAACCTTGTGAGGACACTTATACTACAAGCATACAATACAAGACTCAAATACAACAATCAACCAAAAAAGAGTTAAAATAGTACAAAATAGAGCCTAAAATGTGTTGGAATTAAGCTATAAATGGCTAGAAAAATAAGCTAACATACAGAGCTAACTAGGCTAGCAAACAAGACACGGGGAAGGGAGGCTAACCCCTCCAAATTTGGACCTCAGAACATGATTTTCACCACTAAAAATACTCTGAAATTTAGTGTTCAAAAGCCCAAAAAAAGATAGCTTGAAAGTGAGAAACAACGGTGGAAAGGCTTTACAAACAAGGAATAAAAGGGGTGAGCCACCCCCTAACCTTAAATGGCCTAAAACCACCAATTTCAGCCCACAAAAATAGAGTTTTTATAGCTCAAAAACAGCCCACAAATAGTTGAAAAAAAGTAGAAAAACAAGTATGTAAAGCAAGTTTAAAAGGGGAGTATTATACCTCTTGAAGCAAAGATCAACTTTAGGCAACAATTCAAGCCAAAACCACCTTCTAGAGCTCCCAGGAAGGCCTCAAGGAACGTCCGCTCACAGGTGATCAATTTTGGTTAAGGAGGTGTAGGTAAGAAAGTGGTGTATGTAGGCTAATGTGCACAAATTTGCAAGAGAGAGAGAGAGAGAGAGAGAGAGAGAGAGATTTGTTTCAAAAATTCTAACCCTCAAAAATGGAGGAGAAGGCCCCATATATATAGAGAAACATGCATTTGGTTGAGATACATCCATCCATACACGTGTATGAAGATGAAGGCAATTGTGGTAACAGCTGGAATAGCTATCAACAAAATATCTGCAAAAAAGACACTGGTGGCCAGCAGGCCACACCATTGGTCGGCAAGGCTCAAGGGTGGCAAACAGGGCACAATTGGTGGCCGGCAGCCCACTAGAAGTGGCCTGCTGATCCCAGGGTCTTGAGGTCTGAAGCACTAAGGTTTTAGGTTTGAAGCACTAGAGTTTTGGTCCAAAACAAGGCATAGAATGGACAAAGTTTTAAGGCCCAAAGATAGGGCATTTCGTCGAGAACTACGGGCACTAAAACGAGCACATGCAGTCAAAATTATTGAGTGCACAAACGATGACATCAAAGTCTTGAGGACGGTCAAAAATGGGGTGTCTACAGTTGGCCCTCTTTGAAAGAACTCGAAAGTCATGAAATGACGTGAGTGAATGTCAAATCGTGACGACGACCCATTTTGACAAGACCGAAAGACTTGGACAAACAAACAAGATAGAAAATAAATGGTTGCGCCCGTAGGCTGCCTACGTATCCCTTTGCAAGGAATCAAACTAGTGTAGTTCTGGGGCGATGCAAATGATATGCATGCAAAGCAGTTTGAAAGTTAAACTTACACACTTCGCGAAGCCGACTATTTTCAAAACTCATGATCCTGCAAGATGATGTAATAAGCAATAACATGATAATAACACATGAATGAGCAGCTTCAAGCTAAAAACGAACACAAGTTTCACACAAAAAGCTGTAAAACAACCTCCAACCATGCCAAAACACAGGATGAGGAAAGAAAACACCTTTCAGGGTTACGTTTCACGTATCATGAGAAACTCTACTCGCGCTAAAATTGTGAGAAGAGGAGAAAAATCGCTTGAGTTCATGGTTCACGCATCCCGAGTTAAAACACGCCCAAGCTCGTGCATCACCCGTCCTGATATACTCTGATCACTTTGAAACCCTGAGAAGAGGTCCTAAGAAAAAAATTCCTAACACGCTGAAATCATGTAAGGAAAGGAACACTCAAACCACACTGAAATCGTGAGAAGAGGTCCTATGGAAAACCCTCAGGGGTGCATTCCACGCATCCTGAGATAAATTCCAAACACGCTGAAATCGTGTGAGTTAAAGAACACTCAAACAACGCTCAAATCATGAGAAGAGGTCCTACGAAAAACCCTCAGGGACGCGTTCCACGCATCTTGAGATAAATTTCAAACACGCTGAAATCATGTGAGGAAAGTAACACTCAAACCATGTTGAAATTGTGAGAAAAGGTTCTATGAAAAATTCTGAACAAGCTAAAATCGTGTAAGGAAAGCAATACTCTAACTCGTGAGAAGAGGTCCTACAAAAAACCCTCAGCGTCGTGTTCCACGCATTCTGAGATAAAATCTAGACATGCTGAAATCGTGTAAGGAAAGGAACACTCAAACCATGCTGAAATCATGAGAGAAGGTTCGAAGAAAAATTCCAAACATGCTAAAATCATGTGAGGAAAGGAACACTCTAACCACGCTGAACCAGTGTGAAAAGGTTCTAACAAAAAAATTCTAAGCACGTTGAAATCGTGTGATGAAAAAGAACACTGAAATGACGCTGAAATCGTGATAAGAGATCCAAAGAAAAGCCCTCAGGGGCGCGTTCAACGCGTTCTGAGATAAATTTCAAACAAGTTGAAATCGTGTGAGGAAAGGAAGAGGTCCTGAAAAAAAATGATAAATTCCAAACACACTGAAATCGTGTGAGGAAAGGAACATTCTAACCACGCTGAAACCGTGAGAAGAGGTCCTAAGAAAAATTCTAAACACGCTGAAATTGTGAGAGAAAAAGAACACTTAAACAACGCAGAAATCGTGAGAAGAGGTTTAAAGAAAAATTCAAAACACGCTGAAATCGTGTGAGGAAAGGAACACTCAAACCACGCTAAAATCCTAAGAAGAGGTCCTACAAAAAAACCCTCAGGGGCGCGTTCCATGCATCCTGAGATAAATTCCAAACATGCAAAAATCGTGTGAGGAAAGGAACACTCAAACCACGCTAAAATCGTGAGAAGAGATTCTACAAAAAACCCTCAGGGGCGCGCTCCACACATCCTGAGATAAATTTCAAACACACTGAAATCGTGTGAGGAAATGAACACTCAAACCACGCTGAAATCATGAGAAGAGGTCCTACGAAAAACCCTCAAGGGCGCGTTCCACGCATCCTGAGATAAATTCCAAACACGCTGAAATCGTGTGAGGAAAGTAACCCTCAAACCAGGTTGAAATCGTGAGAAGAGTTCCTATGAAAAACCCTCAGCGGCGCGTTCCACGAATTTTGAGACAAATTCCAAACACCCTGAAATCGTGTGAGGAAAAGAACACTCAAACCACGCTTAAATCGTGAGAAGAGGGCTTACGAAAAACCCTCAAGGGCGCGTTCCACGCATGATGAGATAAATTCCAAACATGCTAAAATCGTGTGAGGAAAGGAAGAATAAATCCCAAACACGCTGAAATCGTGTAAGGAATGGGACACTCAAACCACGCTGAAATCGTGAGAGGAGGTCTTGAGATGATGCGATGGATGCAAAGAGTATGATGAGATTGTGCAATAGATGCACAGGAAATGCGTTAAACAAACAAAGTGGCACTTTAGAAAGCACCTCATAGGGTAAGTGGCGATGATCTGCTCCACTCATACGGGAATCTTCCTCTTGTGTTCTTCGAACTTACCTTCAACTCATAGTTCAAAGGCCCTCAAATGCCGACAAGGGGTAACCTCTGCATTTAGAAGCCATAGATGCTGCTTTTCTTCCTGATCATATTCACAACTTTCCCTATTCTCCAACGGGGTGATAGACTCGGTTGGTTCAGTGTCCAGAATTGAGGCACACACATGCTATCTCAATCTATGGGCTGCCATATAGATTTCAAGCTGGGAATAGACCCATGGTATTTAAACTAGACTTTAGCTTCAGAAATTCCAAACCTTTGTATTCTAGGCATCGCCATTCGAACTCTAGTTTCCACCGTCGCTATTGGTCTTCTAGGAACTCATTGCAAAACACAGTCCAGACGCCTCTGGCAGGGAAATGGTGCTCAGGGAGAGCACTTCTGATCGCCATTTTGGCTTGAAGCAGGCTTGAGCTTGAGCTTGAGCTTGAGGTACACTCATACTTCGGAGCATTGACAAGGCCTAAGGAGGTACATCTGGAATGCAATCTCAGAATTTTTTGAAGTTGATACACACTAAGATGCTCCAAATTTTTTCTCTTTTCTTTTTCTTTGTAGTCCAGAACCCATGTAGCTTCAGATAGGTACTGGTTCTATTGCTCTCACATGACCTAGGTTGAACCCTGCAGTTTATGAAAGAAAGAATCCTGTTTTGTACAAATGTGGAGAATGACACAGCACTTTGAGCACAAAACGATTTATTTTTGAAATTGAAACCGAGAATGAGTTCTTAACCAGGTATTGAGCCCACGACTGACCACAGTCAAAACGACTCAACAAAGGAAAAACAAAGGTAAAACAACCTAAACACATCTATTGACACTCAAAGCGATTCAAAACAAGAATCGAGACAAACAAAAACAACAAACACAACACTCAGATGTGTTCTACTGGCGAGAGACCTCTCAGTTCACGAGGAGCCTGTTTCTTCGGGTATTGTTTACCACTTTTCCTTATTTGTGATTCTCACATCACTATGGCACTCAATCTTTATTTTCTCTTAAAAGCCCTTTTCTCACTTTTCTCTCAGCACATATCTCTCTATTCTTTAATCTTTATGATTTTTTTATCCCTTCCCTGGGTGGTTGATGGAAAAGCTCAAAGTTGTGAGCTCTTGCCCCTAGCATTCTACTAGATTTTCCATCTTTCACTCACAACTAGTGAGCTTCTCCCATAGAGGGGTTGTGGTGCAACTGGATTTGCAGCAGATCTACAACTGACATCGGTTGATGATGCCCTTGGCCAGTTGGACATGATCAGACCCGTCCAGTTCGTGCTTTGCACTTGGTCCGATACCTCGCTATCTAGAGGATGAGAAAGCCTTCAGCCCCTGCTGCTAGCTTCAGTTGTGCCCTTTCTGGCGAGTGCATTGATAACGGTGAAAAGACAGAAAACCTGACTTGACTGTGCCCCTAGTTCATCATTTTGACCATTTTTTGTTTTTGGCTTTATACTAAAATAATTTTGACCAACATAAGAGTTTGGTTAGCATGCTTGTTCGACTTTCTACTTTGAAATTGTGTAAGTCAGGCTGTGAGCACTAAAAAAGTTTCTTTTTTGGTTCCAAGAAATAGTCCAATTTTGGAAAAGAAAAAAGGAATTATTTTTGAGAAAATTAGTCAACCTCATTAAGAATCCTCAAAACTATTTTTGCAAATTGCCACTACTCAACCGACGCGGAATTAACTCTTGAGATGCACAACCTCAGATCTGAACTTGATTTGTCTTGCAGCTGAATCTTCTAACGGAATAGGACAACTAAATTTGAATAAAGATAAGCCAATTGGACTTGGATAGGATAGGCAAGTTGAACAATGATAACCCAACCAACATGGATGAGACAAGCAGGTTGAAAATGGTTGGGGCCGAACTTCAAGATGAAGTTGCCTACGTATCCCAATGATAGGAATCAGGCCGTACGTAATTCCCGGGGTTAAGGTGCACTCGGGTATTGACACGCTTCTTTTGCGCTCTAACTTTTGCCAAAGCCACCCTTCCGAGTTTTTAACCTTGCGAGTTCTATTTTTTTTCGTTTCATTTTTCTTCTTCTTTTCTTTCTTCTTTTTTATTTTTTTATTTTTTTATTCTTTGTTTCCATTTTTTCATTTTTGTTCTTTTCTTTTCTTTCTTTTCTTTGCTCTAACTTTTTCTTGGCTCGCCCTTCCGGGTTTTTGGCCTAGCGAGTCGCTCAAGGATAGAAAAGTTTAATTTTGTCCATGTTGATTGGTCATAGGATCTCTAAGCCATCTGAATCTAGGAGAATGGTTGTTGTTCGCTGATGATGTAAGAGCCCATTCAATTGAGTCTGACTTTGCCCCTAGTGTTGTGGATAGAAACTCGATTATCCTTTCACCAATAAATTTTCTTCTTTCAAATTCTTGGATTTGGCTTTTTTGCCAGTCTTCATTGGTTTGAGAGATGACCCATCTTTTGAATACATTTGACCTTTTTTGCCCCTAGTTCAAGGGCTACTTCCTATCTGGCCATACAAGCCTCATATTGTGATTTGATCGTTCAATATTCTGAATCAAAGTTCAAGGTTTGAAAGCAAAGGGGTTGAGCCTCGAGGTTGGGTGTGATCTTATGCTGTACAATCTCAAAATCAATTCCATGTACGTCTTCGTAGGACCACGCAAAACATTTTTTGAAATTTGTTAAGAAAGTGACTAGTTGCTCGCGTTGAAGACAATGCAGAACCAATCTAGATCAAGTGAGGATCCTTCTCAGTACTCACATTAACAGACATGATCTCATTCATTAAGGGCTTAGCAGTCGTCTCTTTCTCTCAGTTGATCAAATTTTTGCAAATCCTGAGAAATTCCTCCCTCTTTGTTTTCATCACAGTGTTGGAAAAGTTTTGAAAAACTTTGGTCAATGCAATGATTTAATGGCACAGAAAAGCAAGTAGAAATTACTTCCATTTCATTCAGATCTTCTGGCTCAACTTGCTCCGTGATAGAAACTGACTCGAAAGAAAGATCGAAAAGACATACAAAAACAAGCAGGGAAGTGATGTCTGAGTTAACACGCCCGAAATCACCAACCTCCGACAGAACATGACTGACTCAATACAACACAACAAGACTGACGCAATACCCAAGTTAGAAAGTAAAATAAACAACATTTGCAAATTGCTCAAAATAGTGCGTGTCGTCCGCCATATCTGGAGTAAAATGAGTGCCATCGGCATGTGGTTCATCCCCGATCACATAGTCACATTATCCCCTAAGTTCATCGATCCAAGACCGATATATTTTGCAGGACCTGCTACGGCGATGACCTTTTTGTCAATCAAATCTTGAACATCATAGCGAAGACTAAAACAACCATCAGTGTCATGACCGGTTTGTTGATGGAAGGAACAGTACTTGGCAGCATTATGCCTGGCTGGAAGGAGATCCGGGAGAAGCCGAGGCTCAAGGGGTTTGAGATGGCCTTGTCCTATAAAGATTTGGAGAGCTTTGGACAAGGTCATGTAAAGGGGATTGAAGGTGCGGCTACCAGTTCTGACAGGCTTGACAGACGGCTTGGCAGGTGCTGACTGGGTTTGATGATCTCTTACAAGTGTAGGATTGGAGTTGAAAAGGGTGTTTCTAGTACAACATCTCTTTTCCTGGCTTGCCCCTTGAGTCAGAATGCTCTCATCCTTAGTGGCAAAAGTGTCATCTGCAGTTTCTGCAACAACTGCGAGCACTTGCTATTTGTTCAGCCCTTCGAGCTTGAAGGCCTCTATAGCAATCCAGAGATGTGCATCGAGATCAATACTTGCCCCGGCCCTGTTTTTGCCACTTGCCTCCACTTTGCCAAGGGATTAACGTTCTTCAATTACAGCCAATTCCAAGATTGGGGAGCCTTTTAACATGATATTCCTGGTATGTGATATGGTCGATGATGGAGCCAATATCCTAAAGACCAGATCTGCCATAGTTCTCTGAAGATCTTCAATCATGCTCATTAGCTCAGAAGTAATGGGTTCATGGGTTTAAGATGATTGGGGTTCAAGCGCATCCATTATACACAAGTCCGTGTTTTCTAGAATGAACATCTCAAGCTTGGGTAAATGGGCTGAGGTGATGTATATGCTGGGGTTGTAGGTAGATGGCAGTGCATGGATTAGATTGAGATGTGGAGGTAATGGGTTATTGGTGGCCTGAGGTCCTTTTGATGGAGCCATGATCTCTTCGTCAATAAGATCTTGAATCTTATGACGGAGGCAGATGCAACGGTTTGTATCATAACCGTACTGCTGATGATAAGCACAATATTTAGCTGGGTCATGTCTTGGTGGAAGAGGATTACGAAGGCGTCGGGGTTCCAGGAGCTCTAGGTACCCTCTTTCTAGCAAAGTTTTCAAGGCTTGAGAGAGACTCATGCGAAGAGGATGGAAATTTCCAGCTTGGGGCCGAGTTGAAGTGGTTGGTTTTTGGCCATTGATGGAAGTGGTGAGAATGTTTACTTTTGAGCATTTCGTAGTTGTACTACTACTAGTAGTAGCATTGGAACTGCGAACACCATTCTTCTTCAAAGGCTCATTATCTTCCACAATGATCCTTTGTCTGATGGCATCCTTGATTTGAACCCCAATTTCATGATGCTCTGGAAAGGTAAATAGAGGTAGAACGATCATCTTTTGCAGCAACTTGCCATGAAAATTCTGAACAATCATCCTGATCTAATCCTTTTCAGAAGGCCTTGTGGTAATCATCGACGCCTTAGCTCTCTATCTCGTTACGAACTCTGAGAAACCCTCCTTGGGTTCTTGACAGGTTGGTTCGAGATCACGGTTGTGACCTCGATCTGTGTGTTGGAGTATTGAGCGATAAAGGCCTCAACCATCTCTTCCCAGATCTTTTTCACAAAATCCTCTAGTTTTGCATACTAGATTACGACTATTCCAGACGTGGTTCGGTCGAAGAGAGACAACTTATAGGCTCGGGTCAAACCCATTGGCCTCAGGATATCAAAACATAGGCACAGATGCACCGTTGGGTCTCCACAACTGTCAAAATGGTCGATGTGTGGCATTTTAAACCGGTTGGGTAAAGTAACTGCAGAATCAGTATACCCGTCCTCTAAATCCAGGATGGAGTTCACTCCCTGTGCTTGTTTGAATAACTTCTCCAATTTATTAACCTTAAGTGTAGTTGGGTCAACCTCAAATTCAAACGGAGCCTCGGTTTGATACACAGGTGCTTTAGACGCCTGTGTTGGGATTGGCTCTGCCGGATTGCCCTGATTCTCTTGGACGTTAGCAGTATGGGCAGTGGCTCCAAGTATCGAGTTACCCGTGGTAGGTGTATGAGATCCAGAAGTCGCGGCCGACTAAGGCTGTTGTTGTTGTAGCCTGTTTATTACTTCGGCCTGATGGGTCGTGACTTCAGCTTGACGGACTGCGTCCTGCTACGGTGCCTCGACCGTCTATTGCAGGTGCTGTATCAGTTCTTCCACACTGGCTGGGGGATATTGAGCCATGGGAATGGGTGATTGATCTCGTGCTGAGCTGAATGCAGACAACTGTCCCCGAGATGGACTAGATACGGGTGAGCTGAGGGGTGACTACTGTGGAAACTGAACTGGTAAATTTTGCTTGATCCTCCTCTGTCTTGTAACCGGTGGGAGTGAGATAAACACAGGTTGCTTCTGAACAATTTTTTCCCTGACAAAGTCTATCGACACCAGTCCAGATTACCTGGGGGATATCGGAGCGTTCTGAAGCTATGGTTCCAGGACTACCTTGCAAAAGAGAAAACAGACAGCATCTTAACCCAATTTCACTAGAACAGATATGATCACAGCTGAATGACTGTAATTTCTGCTGAATTCTGCCCCAAAATAGATACCAACCTTTTGCAACTGATATGCACATCCCTGTACAGCTTCACTGTAAAGGACATACCAGTTAAGTAAGAGCCAAAACACCCCTATGAGGGGATAGGGTTACCCTGTCCTAGTTTCGTCAAAAGCTAGGGTTCACTATTCAAACAATGCGGTTTCACGCAATTTTGTATTTGGGTAAGCATCCTGTCCTAGTTTGGAACAGTCTCTATGGCTTTCAATATCTAACTAGGCCAAATGGTGAAAAGGGTACCTCAGCGAGACTACCTAATTACGTCTCACACCTAACACCGAGAAGTTGTAGACCGCCCGAAACTCTCTCTGCATGCCCCATTTCGGAGAGGCGCGAATTGGGTTCTAGCGACTACAGTTTGGACTCCTGCCACGGTTCTGAATCTAATCTCACAAAGTGCAATGTAAGATTGATAAATCACCAAAGAGTCCAAATCTAGCAATTGGTTTTGAAAAATCAATTTTAATAAAAAAAGTGCCAAACATGGACTGCTTTGCCAGATTTCAGAGTCGCCACCTAAATATTTTGTTTTTGGGAAGTTTAGGAAACCTTGACTCGTGCAAAAGGCCACGTGTCCGTCATCACCAAAGTTACCTCAGCTTGGGAACTTGGGTACGAGAGGGGAAGGTCCTGCAATGAGCACCCTCACTTGCCCGATCAAAGGATCCACTTCTACTAAGCATAATATGTTGTTTTTGAAAACACATGTGCTCTTATTCCGATTTATTTTCTATCTTTACCATGTAATGCGCACAGCATACAAGTATAGACTAAATCACTCAATTTGGAACAAACATTTCATGTTTATTTTCAAAAATGGTTTGAAGTAGCCACCCTCAAGTGGGCTTAGAAGTGCGGATTTGCTACCTCAAGTGGGCTTAAAAAAACATGATTTGCGACAAACAAGTGGGCTCAAAACTCACATTTTGATGAATTGTACCAATTCAAGCAATAAAGACTTCATCCACAGGCATTCATGCAGTTAATCATTTGAGCAAATAGCCTCATGGCAAGCATGCTAAACATGGCAACACTCACACTCATGCAAGATGCTAAAGCGTAAACAGTTATAGTATACTCCAAGCCAAAACAAAAGCTAATTAGAAATCAATGCATGATCCTAACTATACAAGATGCCTAATGCAACACATGCAATAATGCAACTAAGTGGGCTCGGCTATCTAAAATGGCGTATGAATTCAAGACTCGATACATGTATTCAAATAGGAATTGAAATACGATGCAGTTTGAATGATGCGCTGAGCCCGGTGCATGCAAGATAAATGGATGATGCACGCATGTATAACATAAGGTATGCTAATCAAAATATGCCCTAAATTAACCATCAAAAGCTGATAAGTAAAAGGGAGAAATAAGTGGGGTTGGAAGACATGCACACACACGCACCCTTATTACAACATTTGCCCTCTCGAAGGAGGGTCCGAATGAATAAGCTAAGCTAATCTAAGCTAAGCTAAGCAACTAATCTAATTAAACTAATTAGATTAATTATTACAAAACCAAATTGAATAACTAGTAAACTACTAATTATTACAAACCAATCAACTAATTAACGAATTAACTAATTCAATCACAACTTCAAGCTAACTAACAAGTAAAACTCAAAACAACACTGCCTCAGCTCTATTTGAAGAAGTAGAAGATACATGCTCGCATTTGGTTTCTCGCCCTGGAAAACTCTCCAATTTGCTCTTTAGAGGCTTTGTTTGCAGGGTGTCCTTGAGAACTTGCTGCTGGATCTCACCAAAACAAGGCTGGGGAATGCACCAGTGGCCTGCCGGCCATGAGGGGATGCTGTTGGCCACCTGCCGGCCAAAGATGGGCCTCTGCCGGCCAACAATGAGGGGGTACCGGCCATCAGTGCAAGGGTGCCAGCCACTAGTGTGCTGTGACACCAAACTGCAATAGAGCAGAAAATAGAGGAAAATGAAGGTTCTCCCAAGGACATGTATGTACCATGCCCCTCCATATCATCTCAAAACATCAAGAGAGAGGCATCATTGGATCCAAATCCACAAATCAAGCATCTCGATGCATGATGGCCAAGGATCCAACTTGTACAACTTCAATAAATGCAACAACAAACAAGGCACTAGGACCACTACCTTATCAAGGGTGATCAAAGGCAATGAAGACAAAGGGGAATTGACTCATTTTCATCATTTCAAGTATGGAATGACCCAATTCACCTTGTGTTCAACATAATGTCCGGTTGAACACAATGCAATGCAAATGCAACATGCTTATCTTGGCATGTTTTACTTGATTGATTCTTGTTTACTCGTTTTAGATTACTGATTAATCCTTTAATCGGTTAAGTCCAAGAGTGAGAGTCTTCTAATTTTGAAAGAGGATCTAAGCCACAAACATCTTGAGCATGAAAGAAGCATCATGCCGTTGGTTAGTAGAAAACCCTCAAGAGAAGGCCAAAACCATTAAGCATGAATGCCTCAATTTCACGCTCAAACCAACAAAAGGCTTAAGACCTCTTTCAAAGTGATACAACAAATGAAAGATGGCATGCAATGGTATAACATGTTGAAGGCCAAAAACATCAAAGCTAGTAAAGAGCATTTCATAAGAGGCATGCAATACCAAACTTAAATGACCAAACCACCCCCGGATAGTCGTTAATCGTGCCAAAACAGTGGCCTAAACATGTTGAAACCTAGGATCAAAAGGCAAGAAAAGTATACTCCTTTGATGGCTCATGAACAAGGCATAAAGGCACAACTCTTAAAAGCTATGAAGAAGTGAAGTGCATGAAGAATGTGACTACATTATATGCACTGAAATACCATGCCAAATGATGCCATATCATGCAAACATCACATACACAACATGTTAAAGGCCCCAAAACTCAAGGCTAGTCAAGGCACTTTACACTACGGCGATACTAAGCAATGCTCAAATGACCTTAACCATTCAAAATAGACCTAAGACGGGTCGAAATAGTAGCAAAAACATGATAGACTTGTAGCATAGATGGCAAGAAAGATATGCTCATGTATTAGCTCACAAACAAGGCACAAAGGCACAACTCTTGAACACATTGAACACAATGAAAAAGTGATAAACATGAGAGTATGTGTAAGCTACAAGCTCTGAAATTGCATACTAAATGATGCTATATCATGCAAACATCACAAGCAAAGCATGCTATGGGCCTCAAAACACAAGGCTAGTGAGCCAGATTACACTATGGCTATACAAAGCAAGTCTCACATGGCCAAGACCACTCAAATCAGACCTAAAGCATGCTAAAACATAGCTGAAAACATGCTGGAGTGGAGCATACACATGCTAGATTAATAGGCTAAAACACCAAACAAGCTAGGCTAGTGAACAAAATTGCACTACAAGTGCATGAAGCATGCAAGAGATGACCAAACCAGCCCAAAACAGAGTTATGGTAGGTCCAAAAAGTCACAAAAAAGTGCTTGAACCAAGCCTCCAAAGGGTAGAAACACATGCTCATTTGATAGGCTATCAACACATGCAAACAAGAGAAGAGGAGGGGGGACTACCCCCATCTATCTTGGGTCCGAAAACCCACTTTCCACCACTGAAATTCCTCTATAATTCAGTGGTTAAAAGGCCAAGGAAAGGGGATCTCAAAGGCCTTAAGAGATAACAAAAAGCAAAGCAAAAAAGTCACAAAAGGGGGTAGACCACCCCTAACCCAAACAAAGCCTTAAACAACCATTTTTAACACTTAAAAATAGAAATTTTTGTAGTTGAAAGCTAAGCCTAAAATAGCATGCAAAGGTGGTTAAACCAAGCAAACAAAACAAAGCGTAAAATAGGGGACTACACACCCTTGAAGACCAATAGCAAAACCAACAACTTCTGAGCTAAAACCAAGCCAAAGTCACTCCAAGGAGCTCAAACAAAGCTTCCAAGAACCTCTAGTCCAAGGTCAAGATGTTTGGTTAAGGATGCTAGTGCAAATATGCAAGAAAAACTCATTTTCAAGGCTAAAATATAGAGAGAGAGGATTTTAGAGAGAGAGAGAGAGAGAGAGAGAGAGAGAGAGAGAGAAATAGCTCAGCCAAAAAATTTGTGAACCTTGCATGCATATAGATGAGCCCTTTATATAGGTGATACAAAGGAGCCTTGAAGAGATCCAGCCATCTACATGGGTGTAGATAAGCTAACCTGTGCAAACATTATCAAAATAACTGCAAAAATATCTGTTAACACATTGGTGGCCTGCCGGCCATCAATGATGGCTGGCATTGCTTCATTGATGGCTGGCAGGGCAGATTCCATGGCCGACAACCCTCTCTGATGGCCGGCAGGCCATCAAGGACATCACAAAGCAAGGACCAGTACATGGTCCAAAAATGAGACAGAATGGAAATAGGGTTTGGAAGGATCAAACTTGGAGCATTCCGTTGCGAAAGTCGAACATTCGACGAGCAATCAAACTTGTTTTCGAATGAACCTACAAGAACATCCAAGTCTTGAGGACGGTCAAAAATGTGGTGTCTATAGTTGTCCCTCTTTGACAGAACTCGAAAGTCATGAAATGACGGGAGTGAGTGTCAAAGCCCAGAGGCGACCCATTTTTTACAAGGCTGAAGACTCAGACAAACATTTAACACAGCTATATAGAGATGTGCCCGTAGGCTGGGGTAAAATGCAAATGACATGCATGATGCAGGAGCATAACTTATGATCATGCAAAGAGAGCGGCAATAAAGCATTTGAATGCAAGTTCTAGGCATGGTAAATGCAACATTCTAAGCAAACGAATAATATACAACAGTCTCACACATTCCAAAATAAATGATGTAAGAAAATTATGCAACCTTAACCACGGACCATGTAGGAAAGACTAGAAGCGATTATCGAGAACACCCAAAGTCTCGAACAGAAAACCTCCCAGCGTACCAAACGTGAAAGGAGAAAGGCAACCAAACGCATGTCAAACGTGAAAGGATAAAGGCAACCAAACGCGTGTCAAACGCGAGAGGAAAGGCAACCAAACGCGTGTCAAACGTGAGAGTTGGAAGCTAACCAAACGCGTGTCAAACGTGAGAGGAGAAAGGTAACCAAACGCGTGTCAAACGCGAGAGGAAAGGCAACCAAACACACGTCAAACGCGAGAGGAGAAAGGGAACCAAACGCGTGTCAAACGTGAGAGGAGAAAGGCAACCAAACGCGTGTCAAACGCGAGAGGAGAAAGGTAATCAAACGCGTGTCAAACGCGAGATGAGAAAGGTAAGCAAACGCGTGTCAAACGCAAGAGGAGAAAGGGAACCAAACGCGTGTCCATCGCGAGAGGAAAGGCAACAAAACGCGTGTCAAACGCGAGAGGAGAAAGGTAACCAAACGCGTGTCAAACGTGAGAGGAGAGGCAACCAAACGCGTGTCAAACGCGAGAGGAGAAAGGTAACAGTGCAAACACCGGAGGGTGGTACGAACATCAAGCATACCTAGATATTTCTAACCAACGAAGATGAACTCAAAGGACAGGAAAGATCTTACCTGGAATTCCTCTGAATGAACTGTACATATAATATCGTCCGGTTGCATTAGCTTCGAATGAACCGTACATACAATATCGTGCCTGTACAAAAGAGAAACTTTGATAGGTACAGTATCGTAGAAACACATGTTCAATGTTATATCAAGATATCATTTCAATGCAAGATAAACGTGTGCATACCAGATGCAAAGATACATAACAACGCAAGTGAACAGGTGCATAACAATGTGAGTGAAATATGCATAACAACGCAAGTGAAACGTGCATTACAATGCGAGTGAAACGTGCACTACAATGCAAGTGGAACGTGCATAACAATGCGAGTGAAAAGTGGGCATAGCAATGCAAGTGAAACGTGCATAACAATGCAAGTATTCAAAACACACATTCAGCATAACAACAAAACGATATATACCCTCTACAGCAGCCAAAGCATGTATGATAAAAGCCACTCAATGGTAGTTTCCGATTCACTTATCGAAGAGTTAAAACATGTTAAAAAGGATACACCTTGCATGTGTTGATGAGTGATGAGCATCGCGCACCATGAATGCGATTCTGAGCTTCCACGGAGGCACTTTGAATCAAAATTTGCATATCTCTGGCAATTATTGAAATCCAAGAACACATATCAAGGAAACAGAGGCCTAGGAAGCTCGTGGGACACTGCCGGCCATCAGGGGAGGCCGCCGGCCCCCTGCCGGCCATCAGTGGCCACTGCCGACCATCAATGAAGGGGTGCCGACCATCGATGTGCCACTGCCGGCCATCGATGGAAGACTTGGACAATTCGGTCATTTCGGCCATGCGACTTTAGGTAGACACAAAATCACTTCATTTCTTTTAAACCCTTTGCTTGAAATACCTCTCCCATGCTCTCTAGGTATTCCTTATCTCTAGATTCGCGCGTTCCATGCGTTATCCCACACCCTAAACAAGTTTGAATTACTAAAACCTTGTTCTCTTCGATTTGAACCGATCAGAATTTGATTCTGAGGCCTCTTCCATCATTTCCACCATTCGAGGATCATTTCCCTCGAGTTCCTCCCAAGGATAGTTCACTTTTCTCAGGTTTTGAATTTTCTTTGACTTTTTTCTCTCCTAGGGTTTACTTGTTCCAAGTTTTACCATTTTCTCAATTTTTTGCTCATTGTGCATCCATTGCAGATGGCAGATGACATACCACATGATGGGGACTTCCCCGCGCTCCCTCCAATAGAGTTTGCAGCGGACGTCGAGGCCGAGCCCGAGGTTGAGCCCGAGCCACTACCACCGAGCATTCGCCCATTCGATCCGACAAGGTATCACCCCGAGACGCACATTATACCTGTCGCGGGAGGCATCAAGGCCTTCACTGATTTTGCTGAGGACACGCTAGACGACCTCCTAGTGAGAGAGCCTATGTCTCATTTGTCGGCCATAGCCATAGAGGTACAAACTTCACTTTTCTGCAATACTACCCATAACTGCTGCATTTCTTGCATTGTTTTGATTTGATTTCATCACATGCCTTGATTTGACTTTATTTCATACGTTGGTAGTTGGCATTCAATTGTACTTCATACATCGCTGCTCTGCATTCAACTGTACTTCTAATTATACTTTATACACCTCACTTGATCTAATTGCATCACATGTATCAACACAGGACGGATCCCGCTTCTTCCGAGGCTACGACACCACGACAGCCCGGGATTGATACGATAAGCTTCCAATTGGGGTCTGTGATATCATCGATGGAATTGGCTTCGGTCTGTTTTGCTCCAGCTTGACGCGGGTCACCGCGAGCTGTCCTCTCTTAGGGGCTCTTGTGGAGAGGTGGTGGGACACCACCAACTCCTTCCATTTCTCCACTATGGGAGAGATGACGATGACTCCCTACGACTTCGCCATGATCACCGGCTTAGGCGTAGGCGGTGATCCGATTCCTCTTGATCCTGACATGGGGGAGTGGGAGGCGGCATGGGCTGCACTACTTGGGACACAGCCATCGACACTTCGGGCAGGCATGGTTCGATACAGCTGGTTCGAGGAGCAGTTTAGAGGGTTTGAGCCAGAGGCGATTGAGCAGACATAGCAGTATGCCCAGGGTTTTCTCATGTTCCTCTTCGGTACCACCTTGTTCTCGAATAGGTGAAATACCGTAGGCCTGTAGTTTCTGAGCGCATTGGTGGTGTTGCAGCGTGTCCCGTTCTACGACTGGGGCGGAGCCGGTCTCACCACTCTATACGGATACATAAGTTCGACCTCTCGGATGTGTGGGACATTGCTCGACGGCTACTAGCGAGCCTGGGAGGTACGCAGCCTAGTTCCCCTTCTTCCCTTTACATTTTCTGCTTAGCATTTCCTGCTTTACACTTGTTCATACATGTACCATGCTCTACATTCACTGTATTCAGTCTTGTACTGTATGCTTTTTGTTTTTCATCTTCTACACACTACACATACCATACACTGTATACTGCAAACTGTACACACAAAGTCTAATCTCTGCTCTAGACTTGCACCTCCCATGCATTGTACTGCATTCTGCTTTCTGCAGTTTCTGTACTCTGCTCATACACCGTATTAGTCACATTTTCCTTGTAGCTATGGGTGTACGCATACTTCCTAGCTCTTGCTCCGGTGCCCGTAGAGGAGACCCTAACCACAGTTCCATTCTCTTGGGTGTATGACAGCCCGCTCTGTCGCAAGACTCGGGAGAGCTTCATGTTCTTTCGGCAGTATTTCGACACAATCATGACGCATGAGGTAACTCAAAACATTGTCATGCTGCCTATCAACTAGTCTGATACACACCGTAGTCAATTGATAACGATTAATCATCCATTCATTGTCTTATCTTCAGATCACATGGCAGCCATGGGACATGATGCCATCAGGAGCCAGATTCCAGTATGATGCTGCTAGAGTCGGTGCCCGCTACCACATCCTCCTTGAGGGACCGATCTGTCGCGCTTCGTTCTTGAGCGAGTGCTTCGTGCTCCAAACCTTGAGCTTGCCTGCCCTATTTATATCGATGGCACCTCCAGTATCTATGAGAGAGACACACAAACTTACTGAGGAGGAGGTGATCCAGTTCATGGTAGGACTAGATGTAGACATTTTTCGCATGGAGGGCGACGATGCGACCATCATTCAGACGCATTTGATGCCACCTTTGTCTAGTGTCCGCAGAGGAGAGAGGGCGAGAGCTCCAGCCACGAGGGAGAGAGGCAGAAGGACCAGAGCAGCCAGGGCTCGAGATAGGAGAAATCCCGGAGTAGGACATGGGATGGGATAGCCAGAGCTACCCACCTCACTGACTTATTAGAGACGTTCAGGGGAGACTTTCTAGACCCCTATCGAGCCTGCATCAGCCGGGCGTGCACTCGCTGGGGTTCGAGGCCCGACTCCGGTATGTACCAAACTCTTCATTTCGCATATTTACTTTATTTCAATTATGCCTTGTAGAATTTTGATCCTTTCAACACACTTGCAGGCACCCATAGAGTACACAGGGCAGGCTATTGATATAGTGGCCTCGTTGATAGAGATGATAGAGACGAGCTTGGATCTGCGCAGCCTTTACTAGATTCTGGTAATTTCCTTCAATTTGCACCTCATACTACAAAGTTTTCCACTAACACATTAGCTCTTACGCAGTTCCACATTACACTGAGTTGATACATTACACTAAAACACTGCCTTCATTCACTGCTCACGGTACACATGCACTGCAATCATTCGCTGCTCACGACATGCATACTTTGCATTTGGTACATTTCGCAACTAATGCAGTTTGGTAAATTGCCCTTTTCAGATTCTTTTCCAGTCATAGATCATATCAGATGCCCTAGCAGGAGCAGAGGCAGGACCTTCAGTACCTTCCCTAGCAGCAGAGAGGAAAGGGAGACAAGCTCAGACACATGGCCGAGGTAGAGCCAGGGGCAGCCGCAGCGAGAGTGGCCCTTCAGAGCCTATTCTAGGCGATGATGACGATGATAAGACGAGTGAGGAGGCTGAGACAGCGAGTCCAGAGTCCGAGTCATCTGATGAGGGAGACGACGACACCAGCTTGGAGGAGGGCTCCAGTTCAAGCTCTGATCCAGCTTCAGATGGTGGTGTCGATGGTGACAGTGCTCTAGAGTCTGCTAGGCCGAGGAAGAGGACGAAGAGGGCCTCTCGATCTTGAGATAGTCGGCACCAGTTCAGATGCCTTTTTTTGCTTTGTTTTCTTTTTGCTAGTAGTTCTTGCACATTGTACAGCTTTAGGCAGTTTTATTTTCTTTAAAATTGGTACTTTTGTAAAGAGAAACCATGATGGGAATGAAAATAACTTTTTGATTCAAAAGGTGTTGCGTTTTACATTCTAAGCATCGCATCACATCGCATGTTATGAGAAAACTACACACTCAAACTGCATTGGTCTTAATCAGGTAGTGAACCAACTAACAATTGGAAAGAACAAAACAACTTGATAAACAACACAAGTACAACTTGATAAGAAAAACGCAATAACTCGGTAAGCAAACTACATACAACTTGATAAGCAAAGTGCATACAACTCGATAAGCAAAACTAAACAGTTGCAAATTAAACAGACATGTTCAAGCCCGAAAAGAACCAAAACAAGGCCCCCAAAAGGTGCCGATAACATGATACAACTGTTGAAAACAACTAAATCTTCACACAAGAGGTCAGTGAGCACCACAGAGGGGCTACCAACCATGGGGAATGGCCTGCCGGCCATCACTCTCCTCTGCCGGCCATCAATGTGCACCTGCTGGCCATTGATGAGCCACTGCCGGCCATCAATGTGCTGTTGCCAACCATCGATGGCAGAACCTTCAAAATGTCGACACCTAGCCTCCACTGAATGCCTTATCTTCTATAAAGGTTCCAGCTTCATGGTTTCTTCATTTCAACTCCATTTTCGCCCCAAATGGAAGCATTTCTTGCCCAAAACCTCACAAATTGGATTGCAAGCTTGGATGGTGCAAAAAAGTTGAATTTCTGGGGCATCAGAATAAATGTACTATTTACGCTGAACCGCACCCCGCTGTGCTTTCCATTCCTCGATGCCGCGGCTAGGTGTTGGAATCCGGTAACTTATGTTTTTAGTTTTGGCAGACAAGAAATTTGTCCCACTTTTGAAGATTTCCAAGCTTTGATGGAGTCTCAACGCAACCAAGAGATTTTGCCCCAATTCCGTTTTGGCCACATCCAAGCTCTAGGACGGATGTGTGGACTCACTTTGCATGATGCTCGATCTTTAATTCATGATGGGGAGTTGGACATCCCCAGCCTAGTTCATCGATTTTCTGACGCCGGTGACCGCGGTGACCATCTTTGGCAGAGTTTTCGGCGACATGCCCTGTGCTTGTGCATGTTGTCTCATTTCTTGCTCGCCACAGGCTTCAGAGGGTCTAGCATTCGTTTGATTGAGGTTGCCCACGGTTTAAAAGAGGGCGCAAGAGTTGTATTGGCATGACATTGGCCGAGACATTGATGCGTTTAGATGCCTTCCATCGCCGTTGAGTCCACTACTGCTGCAGGTAATGTTTCCCACCCTTCTCACATGTGTATTTCTTATATCACTCGGCCCTCAGGCTCTGTTTTTCTCTTAAAAACCCTTTTCTCACTTTTCTCTCTACGTACACCTCTCTATTCTTTAATCTCTCTTGTTTTTCATCGCTTCCCAGATATGGCTGATGGATAAGTTGAAAGTGGTGGACTCAATCCGAGCATATTCAGCACGCGGCTATTTCTTCCGGCAGCGACTAGTTGAAGCCCCGGATGAGGGATGGTGGTGCGAATGGATGTGCAGCCTTTCTGCTGACAACATTGCTTGGCGCTGCCCTTGGCTTAGTCTACCAGCGATGAGCTACAACATGTCTCGCCAGCCTGGGATTCAACTGATTGGCCTGACAGACTGTGCCTTTTACTTTCCCTTCTGATTCCGACATCAGTTCGGGCATATGACCAGACCCATCTAGAAGAGGGAGTTGAGTACCCAGCTTCATATCTGATCAAGGGTTCACATCTAGCTCGGTATGCCATAGCATAGAGAGCAAGAGAACTTCTGGCCTCTGCTCCCAACTTTAGTTGCACCCTTTTTGATGAGTGTATTACTTGGCTTGATGAAGAGGCACAGACCGCGCCTACTTTGGCATCAGTGGCTTCGACAAGCTCTGGGAGGGGGCGCGGGAACACCTAACTTAACTATGCTTCGAATTTATTACTTTAATCTGGACTTTTAAGTTTTCTTTATGAATGCAATAAAAAGCAACTTCAGTTTGTATTCAAGAGTAGGAGAACTATGTATTGAAATCAATGTAATTGAAGGTTGTGGGTACTGAAATTTTTTTCGTTCGGTCCAAGAATGGTCTAAGTTGTAAAAAAAGATTGAGTAAAATCAACTTTTATTAAAACTTTTCAAAACATTCTGAACAATTCTGAACAAGCTAAAATCGTGTAAGGAAATGAACACTCTAACTACGCTGAACTCGTGAGAAGAGGTCCTACAAAAAACCCTCAACGTCGTGTTCCACGTATCCTGAGATAAAATCTAGACATGCTGAAATTGTGTGAGGAAAGGAACACTCAAACCATGTTGAAATCATGAGAGGAGGTTCGAAGAAAAATTCCAAACATGCTAAAATCGTGTGAGGAGAGGAACACTCTAACCACGCTAAACCAGTGTGAAGAGGTTCTAACAAAAAAATTCTAAACACGTTGAAATCGTGTGATGAAAAAGAACACTGAAATGACGTTGAAATCATGATAAGAGATCCAAAGAAAAGCCCTCAGGGGCGCGTTCAACGTGTCCTGAGATAAATTTCAAATACGTTGAAATCGTGTGAGGAAAGGAAGAGGTCCTGAAAAAAAATGATAAATTCCAAACACACTGAAATCATGTGAGGAAATGAACATTCTAACCACGCTGAAACCGTGAGAAGAGGTCCTAAGAAAAATTCTAAACACGCTGAAATTGTGAGAGAAAAAGAACACTTAAACCACGCATAAATCGTGAGAAGAGGTTTTAAAAAAAATTCAAAACACGCTGAAATCGTGTGAGGAAAGGAACACTCAAACCACGCTGAAATCCTAAGAAGAGGTCCTACAAAAAAACCCTCAGGGGCGCGTTCCACGCATCCTGAGATAAATTCCAAGCATGCAAAAATCGTGTGAGGAAAGGAACACTCAAACCACGCTAAAATCGTGAGAAGAGATTCTACAAAAAACCCTCAGGGGCGCGTTCCACACATCTTGAGATAAATTTCAAACACACTGAAATCGTGTGCGGAAATGAACACTCAAACCACGCTGAAATCATGAGAAGAGGTCCTACGAAAAACCCTCAAGGGCGCGTTCCACGCATCCTGAGATAAATTCCAAACACGCTGAAATCGTGTGAGGAAAGGAACCGTCAAACCAGGTTGAAATCGTGAGAAGAGTTCCTACGAAAAACCCTCAAGGGTGCGTTCCACGAATTTTGAGACAAATTCCAAACACCCTGAAATCGTGTGAGGAAAAGAACACTTAAACCATGCTCAAATCGTGAGAAGAGGTCTTACGAAAAACCCTCGGGGGCGCATTCCACGCATGATGAGATAAATTCCAAACATGCTGAAATCGTGTGAGGAAAGGAAGAATAAATCACAAACACGCTGAAATCGTGTAAAGAATGGGACACTCAAACCACGCTGAAATTGTGAGAGGAGGTCTTGAGATGATGTGATGGATGCAAAGAGTATGATGAGATTGTGCAATAGATGCATAGGAAATGCGGTAAACAAACACAGCGGCACTTTAGAAAGCACCACATAAGGTGAGTGGCGATGATCTACTCTACTCAGACGGGAATCTCCCTCTTGTGTTCTTCGAACTTACCTTCAACTCATAGTTCAAAGGCCCTCAAATGCCGGCAAGGGGTAACCTCTGCATTTAGAAGCCACAGATGCTGCTTTTCTTCCTGATCATATTCACAACTTTCCCTATTCTCCAACGGGGTGATAGACTAGGTTGGTTCAATGTCCAGAATTGAGGCACACACATGCTATCTCAATCTATGGGGCTGCCATATAGATTTCAAGCTGGGAATACACCCATGGTATTTAAACTAGACTTTAGCCTTAGAAATTCCAAACCTTTGTGTTCTAGGCATCGCCATTCGAACTCTAGTTTCCACCGTCGCTATTGGTCTTTTAGGAACTCATCGCAAAACACAATCTAGACGCCTCTGGCAGGGAAATGGTGCTCAGGGAGAGCACTTTTGATCGCCATTCTGGCTTGAACCAGGCTTGAGCTTGAGCTTGAGGTACACTCATACTTCGGAGCATTGACAAGGCCTAAGGAGGTACATCCGGAATGCAATCTCAGAATTTTCTGAAGTTGAAACACACTAAGATGCTCCAAATTTTTTCTCTTTTCTTTTTCTTTGCAATGCAGAGCCCATGTAGCTTCAGATAGGTATTGGTTCTATTGCTCTCACATGACCTGGGTTGAACCCTGCAGTTTATGAAAGAAAGAATCCTGTTTTGTACAAATGTGGAGAATGACACACTTTGAGCACAAAATGATTTATTTTTGAAATTGAAACCAAGAATGAGTTCTGAACCGGGTATTGAGCCCACGACTGACCACAGTCAAAACGACTCAACAAAGGAAAAACAAAGGTAAAACAACCTAAACACATCTATTGACACTCAAAGCGATTCAAAACAAGAATCGAGACAAACAAAAACAACAAACACAACACACAGATGTGTTCTACTGGCAAGAGGCCTCTCAGTTCACGAGGAGCCTGTTTCTTCGGCTATTGTTTCCTACTTTTTCTTATTTGTGATTCTCACATCACTATGGCACTCAATCTTTATTTTCTCTAAAAAGCCCTTTTTTCACTTTTCTCTCAGTACATATCTCTCTATTCTTTAATCTTTATGATTTTTTTATTCCTTCCCTGGGTGGTTGATGGAAAAGCTCAAAGTTGTGAGCTATTGCCCCTAGCATTCTACTAGATTTTCCTTCTTTCACTCACAACTAGTGAGCTTCTCCCACAGAGGGGTTGTGGTGCAACTGGATTTGCAGCAGATCTGCAACTGACATCGGTTGATGATGCCCTTGGCCAGTTGGACATGATCATACCCGTCCAGTTCATGCTTTGCACTTGGTTCGATACCTCGCTATTTAGAGGATGAGAAAGCCTTCGGCCAATACTGCTAGCTTCAGTTGTACCCTTTCTGGCGAGTGCATTGATAACGGTGAAAAGACAGAAAACCTGACTTGACTGTGCCCCTAGTTCATCATTTTGACCATTTTTTGTTTTTGGCTTTATACTAAAACAATTTTGACCAACATAAGAGTTTGATTAGCATGCTTGTTCGACTTTCTGCTTTGAAATCGTGTAAGTCAGGCTGTGAGCACTAAAAAATTTTCTTTTTTTGGTCCAAGAAATAGTCCAATTTTCGAAAAAAAGGAATAATTTTTGAGAAAATTAGTCAACCTCATTAAGAATCCTCAAAACTATTTTTGCAAATTGCCACTACTCAACCGACGCGGAATTAACTCTTGAGATGCACAACCTCATATCTGAACTTGATTTGTCTTGCAGCTGAATCTTCTAACGGAATAGGACAACTAAATTTGAATAAAGATAAGCCAATTGGACGTGGATAGGATAGCCAAGTTGAACAAGGATAACCCAACCAACATGGATGAGACAAGCAGGCAGAAAATGGTTGGGGCCGAACTTCAAGATGAAGTTGCCTACGTATCCCAAAGATAGGAATCAGGCTGTACGCAGTTCCTGGGGTTAAGGTGCACTCGGGTATTGACACGCTTCTTTTGCGCTCTAACTTTTGCCAAAGCCACCCTTCCTGGTTTTTAACCTTGCGAGTTCTATTTTTTTTCGTTTCATTTTTCTTCTTCTTTTCTTTCTTCTTTTTTTTTATTTTTATTTTTTTTTATTTTTCTATTCTTTGTTTCCATTTTTTCATTTTTGTTCTTTTCTTTTCTTTCTTTTCTTTGCTCTAACTTTTTCTCGGCTCGCCCTTCCCGATTTTTGGCCCAGCGAGCCTCTCAAGGATAGAAAAGTTTAACTTTGTCCATGTTGATTGGTCATAGGATCTCTAAGCCATCTGAATCCAGGAGAATGGTTGTTGTTTGCTGATGATGTAGGAGCCCATTCAATTGAGTCTGACTTTGCCCCTAGTGTTGTGGATAGAAACTCGATTATCCTTTCACTAATAAAATTTCTTATTTCAAATTCTTGGATTTGGATTTCTTGCCAGTCCTCATTGGTTTGAGAGATGACCTATCTTTTGAATACATTTGACCTTTTTCACCCCTAGTTCAAGGGTTGCTTCTCATCCAGCTTTGCAAGCCTCATTTGATGACATCTGACCTTCTTGCCCCTAGTTCAAGGGCTACTTCCGATCCAACCATACAAGCCTCATATTGTGATTTGATCGTTGAATATTCTGAATCAAAGTTCAAGGTTTGAAAGCAAAGGGGTCGTGCCTCGAGGTTGGGTGTGATCTTATGCTGTACAATCTCAAAATCAATTCCATGTACGTCTTCGTAGGACCACGCAAAACATTTTTGAAATTTTTTAAGAAAGTGACTAGTTGCTGGCGTTGATGACAATGTAGAACCAATCTAGATCAAGCTAGGATCCTTCTCAGTACTCACATTAACAGACATGATCTCATTCATTAAGGGCTTAGCAGGCCTCTCTTTCTCTCAGTTGATCAAATTTTTGCAAATCCCGAGGAATTCCTCCCTCTTTGTTTTCATCACAGTGTTGGAAAAGATTTGAAAAACTTTGCTCAATGCAATGATTTAAAGGCACAGAAAAACAAGTAGAAATTACTGCCATTTCATTCAGATCTTCTGGCTCAACTTGCTCTGTGATAGAAACAAACTCAAAAGAAAGATCGAAAAGACACACAAAAACAAGCAGGGAAGTGATGTCTGAGTTAACACGCCCGAAATCACCAACCTCTGACACAACAAGACTGACTCAATACAACACAACAAGACTGACGCAATACCCAAGTTAGAAAGTAAAATCAACAGCATTTTCAAATTGCTCAAAATAGTGCGTGCCGTCCGCCATATCTGGAGTAAAATGAGCGCTGTCGGCATGTGGTTCATTCCCGATCACATATTCACATTATCCCCTAAGTTCATCGATCCAATACCGATAGACTTTGCAGGACTTGGTACGGCGATGACCTCTTTGTCAATCAGATCTTAAACTTCATAGCGAAGACTAAAACAACCATCAGTGTCATGACTGGTTTGCTGATGGACGGCACAGTACTTGGCTGGATTATGCCTGGCTAGAAGGAGATCCGGGACAAGCTGAGGCTCAAGGGGTTTGAGATGGCCTTATCCTATAAGGATTTGGAGAGCTTTGGACAAGGTCATGTAAAGGGGATTGAAGGTGCGGTTACCAGTTTTGACAGGCTTGACAGAGGGTTTGGCAGGTGCTGACTGGGTTTGATGATCTCTTACAAGTGTAGGATTGGAGCCGAAAAGGGTGTTTCTAGTACAACATCTCTTTTCCTGGCTTGCCCCTTGAATCAGAATGCTCTCATCCTTAGTGGCAAAAGTGTCATCCGCAGTTTCTGCAACAACTGCGAGCACTTGCTGTTTGTTCAGCCCTTCGAGCTTGAAGGCCTCTATAGCCAATCGGAGATGTGCATCGTGATCAATACTTGCCCTGGCCCTGTTGTTGCCACTTGCCTCCACTTTGCCAAGGGATTGGCGTTCTTCAAATGCAGCCCATCCCAAGATTGGGGAGCCTTTTAACATGATATTCCTGGTATGTGATGTGGTCGATGATTGAGCCAATATCCCAAAGGCTAGATCTGCCACAGTTCTCTGAAGATCTTCAATCATGCTCATTAGCTCAGAAGTAATGGGTTCATGGGTTTGAGATGATTGGGGTTCAAGCGCATCCATCATACACAAGTCCGTGTTTTCTAGAATGAACACCTCAAGCTTGGGTAAATGGGCTGGGGTGATGTATATGCTGGGGTTGTAGGTAGATGGCAGTGTATGGATTAGATTGAGATGTGGAGGTAATGGGTTAGTGGTGGCCTGAGGTCCTTTTGGTGGAGCCATGATCTCTTCGTCAATAACATCCTGAATCTTATGACGGAGGCAGATGCAACGGTTTGTATCATGACCGTGCTGCTGATGATAAGCACAATATTTAGCTGGGTCATGTCTTGGTGGAAGAGGATTTCGAAGGCGTCGGGGTTCCAGGAGCTCTAGGTACCCTCTTTCTAGCAAAGTTTTCGAGGTTTGAGAGAGACTCATGTGAAGAGGATGTAAATTTCCAGCTTGGGGCCGAGTTGAAGTGGTTGGTTTTTGGCCATTGATGGAAGTGGTGAGAATGTTTACTTCTGAGCATTTCGTAGTTGTACTACTACTAGTAGTAGCATTGGAACTGCGAACACCATTCTTCTTCAAAGGCTCGTTATCTTTCACAATGATCCTTTGTCTGATGGCATCCTTGATTTGAACACCAATTTCATGATGCTCTAGAAAGGTAAATAGAGGTAGAACGATCATCTTTTGCAGCAACTTGCCATGCAAATTCTGAACAATCATCCTGATCTAATCCTTTTCAGAAGGCCTTGTGGTCATCATCGAGGCCTTAGCTCTTTATCTCGTTACAAACTTTGAGAAACCCTCCTTGGGTTCTTGACAGGTTGCTTCGAGATCATGGTTGTGACCTCGATCTGTGTGTTGTAGGAGTATTGCGCGATAAAGGCCTCAACCATCTCTTCCCAGTTTTTTTTCACAAAATCCTCCAATTTTGCATACTAGATTACGACTATTCCAGACGTGGTTCGGTCGAAGAGAGACAACTTCTAGGCTCGGGTCAAACCCAATGGCCTTAGGATATCAAAACATAGGCGCAGATGCACCATTGGGTCTCCAGAACCGTCAAAATGGTCGATGTGCGGCATTTTAAATCGGTTGGGTAAAGTAACTGCAGAATCAGTATACCCGTCCTCTAAATCTAGGATGGAGTTCACTCCCTGTCCTTGTTTGAATAACTTCTCTAATTTATTAACCTTAAGTGTAGTTGGGTCAACCTCAAATTCAAACGGAGCCTCGGTTTGATACATAGGTGCTTTAGAGGCCTGTGTTGGGATTGGCTCTGCTGGATTGCCCTGATTCTCTTGGACATTAGCAGTATGGGCAGTGGCTCCAAGTATCGAGTTACCCATGGGAGGTGTATGAGATCCAGAAGTCGCAACCGACTAAGGCTGTTGTTGTTGTACCCTGTTTATTACTTCGGCCTAATGGGTCATGACTTCAGCTTGACGGAATACGTCCTGCTACAGTACCTCGACCGTCTATTGCAGGTGCTGTATCAGTTCTTCCACACTGGCTGGGGGATATTGAGCCATGGGAATGGCTGATTGATCTCGTGCTGAGCTGAATGCAGACAACTGTCCCCGAGATGGACTAGATATGGGTGAGATGAGGGGTGACTACTGTGGAAACTGAACTGGTAAATTTTGCCTTACCCTCCGCCGTCTTGTAACCAGTGGGAGTGAGATAAACACAGGTTGCTTCTGAACAATTTTTGCCCTGACAAAGTCTATCGACACCAGTCCAGATTACCTGGGGGATATCGGAGCGTTCTGAAGCTATGGTTCCAGGACTACCTTGCAAAAGAGAAAACAGACAGCATCTCAACCCAATTTCACTAGAACAGATATGATCACAGCTGAATGACTGTAATTTCTGCTGAATTCTGCCCCAAAATAGATACCAACCTTTTGCCACTGATATGCATATCCCTGTATAGCTTCACTGTAAAGCACATACCAGTTAAGTAAGAGCCAAAACACCCCTATGAGGGGATAGGGTTACCCTGTCCTAGTTTCGTCAGAAGCTAGGGTTCACTATTCAAACAATGCGGTTTCACGCAATTCTGTATTTGGGTAAGCATCCTGTTCTAGTTTGGAACAGTCTCTATGGCTTTCAATATCCAACTAGGCCAAATGGTCAAAAGGGTACCTCAGCAAGACTACCTAATATACGTATCACACCTAACACCGAGAAGTTGTAGACCGCCCGAAACTCTCTCTGCATGCCCCATTTCGGAGAGGCGCGAATTGGGTTCTAGCGACTACAGTTTGGACTCCTGCCACGGTTCTGAATCTAATCTCACAAAGTGCAATGTAAGATTGATAAATCACCAAAGAGTCCAAATCTAGCAATTGGTTTTGAAAAATCAATTTTAATCAAAAAGTGCCAAACATGGACTGCTTTGCCAGATTTCAGAGTTGCCACCTAAATATTTTGTTTTTGAGAAATTTAGGAAACCTTGACTCGTGCCAAAGGCCACGTGTCCGTCATCACCAAAGTTGCCTCGGCTTGAGAACTTGGGTACGAGAGGGGAAGGTCCTGAAATGAGCACCCTCGCTCGCACGATCAAAGGATCGGCTTCTACTAAGCATAATATGTTGTTTTTGAAAACACATGTGCTCTTATTCCGATTTATTATCTATCTTTACTATGTAATGCGCACAGCAGACAAGTATAGACTAAACCACTCAATTTGGAACAAAACATCTCATGTTTAGTTTCAAAAATGGTTTGAAGTTGCCACCCTCAAGTGGGCTTAGAAGTGCAGATTTGCTACCTCAAGTGGGCTTAAAAAAACACGATTTGCCATAAACAAGTGGGCTCAAAACTCACATTTTGATGAATTGTCCCAATTCAAGCAATAAAGACTTCATCCACAGGCATTCATGCAGTTAATCATTTAAGCAAATAGCCTCATGGCAAGCATGCTAAACATGGCAACACTCACACTCATGCAAGATGCTAAAGCGTAAACAGTTATAGTATACTCCGAGCCAAAACAAAAGCTAATTAGAAATCAATGCGTGATCCTAACAATACAAGATGCCTAATGCAACACATGCAATAATGCAACTAAATGGGCTCGGCTATCTAAAATGGCATATGAATGCAACACTTGATACATGTATTCAAATAGGAATTGAAATACGATGCAGTTTGAATGATGCGCTGAGCCTGGTGTATGCAAGATAAATGGATGATGCACGCATGTATAACATAAGGTATGCTAATCAAAATATGCCCTAAACTAACCATCAAAAGCTGATAAGTAAAAAGGAGAAATAAGTGGGGTTGGAAGACACGCACATACACACACCCTTATTACAACATTTTCCCTCTCGAAGGAGGGTCCGAATGAATAAGCTAAGCTAATCTAAGCTAAGCTAAGCAACTAATCTAATTAAACTAATTAGATTAATTATTACAAAACCAAATTGAATAACTAGTAAACTACTAATTATTACAAACCAATCAACTAATTAATGAATTAACTAATTCAATCATAACTTCAAGCTAACTAACAAGTAAAACTCAAAAACAACACTGCCTCAGGTTTGTTTGAAGAAGTAGAAGATGCATGCTCGTATTTGGTTTCTTGCCCTGAAAAACTCTCCAATTTGCTCTTTAGAGGCTCTGTTTGCAGGGTATCCTTGAGAACTTGCTGCTGGATCTCACCAAAACAAGGGTGGGGAATGCACCAGTGGCCTGCCGGCCATGAGGGGATGCTACTGGCCACCTGCCGGCCAAAGATGGGCCTCTGCCGGCCAACAATGAGGGGGTACCGGCCATCAGTGCAAGGGTGCCGGCCACTGGTGTGCTGTGACACCGAACTGCAATAGAGCACAAAATAGAGGAAAACAGAGGTTCTCCCAAGGACATGTATATACCATGCCCCTCCATATCATCTCAAAACATCAAGAGAGAGGCATCATTGGATCGAAATCCATCAATCAAGCATCTCGATGCATAATGGCCAAGGATCCAACTTGTACAACTTCAATAAATGCAACAACAAACAAGGCACTAGGACCACTACCTTATCAAGGGTGATCAAAGGCAATGGAGACAAAGGGGAATTGACTCATTTTCATCACTTCAAATATGAAATGACCCAATTCACCTTGTGTTCAACATAACATCCGGTTGAACACAATGCAATGCAAATGCAACATGCTTATCTTGGCATGTTTTACTTGATTGATTCTTGTTTACTCGTTTTAGATTACTGATTAATCCTTTAACCGGTTAAGTCCAAGAGTGGGAGTCTTCTAATTTTGAAAGAGGATCTAAGCCACAAACATCTTAAGCATGAAAGAAGCATCATGTCGTTGGTTAGTAGAAACCCTCAAGAGAAGGCCAAAACCATTAAGCATGAATGCCTCAATTTCACGCTCAAACCAACAAAGGGCTTAAGACCTCTTTCAAAGTGATACAGCAAACGAAAGATGCCATGCAATGGTATAAATTTCAGCACTGAAATGGGATGCTAAAGACCTTAAGGCATGCAAACAATGCAAGCATAACATGTTAAAGGCCAAAAACATCAAAGCTAGTAAAGAGCATATCATAAGAGGCATGCAATACCAAACTTAAATGACCAAACCACCCCCGGATGGAGGTTAATCATGCCAAAATAGTGGCCTAAACATGTTGAAACCTAGGCTCAAAAGGCAAGAAAAGTATACTCCTTTGATGGCTCATGAACAAGGCACAAAGGCACAACTCTTAAAAGCTATGAAGAAGTGAAGTTAGTGAAGAATGTGACTACATTATATGCACTGAAATACCATGCCAAATGATGCCATATCATGCAAACATCACATACACAACATGTTAAAGGCCCCAAAACTCAAGGCTAGTCAAGGCACTTTACACTACAATGATACTAAGCAATGCTCAAATGACCTTAACCATTCAAAATAGACCTAAGACGGGTTGAAATAGTAGCAAAAACATGATAAAGTTGTCGCATAGATGGCAAGAAAGATATGCTCATGTATTAGCTCACAAACAAGGCATAAAGGCACAACTCTTGAACACATTGAACACAATGAAAGAGTGATAAACATGAGAGTATGTGTAAGCTACAAGCTCTGAAATTGCATACTAAATGATGCTATATCATGCAAACATCACAAGCAAAGCATGCTATGGGCCTCAAAACACAAGGCTAGTGAGCAGGATTACCCTATGGCTATACAAAGCAAGTCTCACATGGCCAAGACCACTCAAATCAGACCTAAAGCATGCTAAAACATAGCCGGAAACATGCTAGAGTGGAGCATACACATGCTAGATTAAAAGGCTAAAACACCAAACAAGCTAGGTAGTGAACAAAATTGCACTACAAGTGCATGAAGCATGCAAGAGATGACCAAACCAGCCCAAAACAGAGTTATGGCAGGTCCAAAAAGTCACAAAAAAATGCTTGAACCAAGCCTCCAAAGGGTAGAAACACATGCTCATTTGATAGGCCATCAAAACATGCAAACAAGAGAAGAGGAGGGGGGACTACCCCCACCTATCTTTGGTCCCAAAGCCCACTTTCCACCACTGAAATTCCTCTGTAATTCAGTGGTTAAAAGGCCAAGAAAAGGGAATCTCAAAGGCCTTAAGAGATAACAAAAAGCAAAGCAAAAAAAGTCACAAAAGGGGGTAGACCACCCCTAACCCAAACAAAGCCTTAAACAACCATTTTTAACACTTAAAAATAGTACTTTTTGAAGTGGAAAGCTATGCCTAAAATAGCATGCAAAGGTGGCTAAACCAAGCAAACAAAACAAAGCTTAAAATGGGGGCTACACACCCTTGAAGACCAATAGCAAAACCAGCAACTTCTTAGCTAAAACCAAGCCAAAGTCACTCCAAGGAGCTCAAACAAAGTTTCCAAGAACCTCTGGTCCAAGGTCAAGATGTTTGGTTAAGGATGCTAGTGCAAATATGCAAGAAAAACTCACTTTCAAGGCTAAAATATATAGAGAGAGGATTTTAGAGAGAGAGAGAGAGAGAGAGAGAGAGAGATAGCTCAGCCAAAAAAATTGTAACCCTTGCATGCATATAGATGAGCCCTCTATATAGGTGATACAAAGGAGTCTTGAAGAGATCTAGCCATCCACATGGGTGTAGATAACCTAACCTGTGCAAACAGTTGTCAAAATAACTGCAAAAATATTTGTTAACACATTGGTGGCCTGCCGGCCAGCAGTGATGGCCGGCATTGCCTCATTGATGGCTGGCAGGGCGGATTCCATGGCCGGCAACCCTCTCTGATGGCCGACAAGCCATCAAGGACATCACAAAGCAAGGACCAGTACATGGTCCAAAAATGAGACAGAATGGAAATAGGGTTTGGAAAGATCAAACCTGGAGCATTCCGTTGCGAAAGTCAAACATTCGACGAGTAATTAAACTTGTTTCCGAATGAACCTACAAGAACATCCAAGTCTTGTGGACAGTCAAAAATAGGGTGTCTACAGTTGCCCCTCTTTGACAGAACTCGAAAGCCATGAAATGACGGGAGTGAGTGTCAAAGCCCAGAGACGACCATTTTTTACAAGGCCAAAGACTCAGACAAACATTCAACACAGCTATATAGAGATGCGCCCGTAGGCTGGGGAAAAATGCAAATGACATGCATGATGCAAGTGCATAACTTATGATTATGCAAAGAGACCGGCAATAAAGCATTTGAATGCAAGTTCTAGGCATGGTAAATGCAGCATTCTAAGCAAACGAATAATATACAACAGTCTCACACATTCTAAAAGAAAGGATGTAAGAAAATTATACAACCTTAACCACGAACCACGTAGGAAAAACTAGAAGCGATTATCGGGAACACCTAAAGTCTCAAACAGAAAACCTCCCAGCGTACCAAACGTGAAAGGAGAAAGGCAACCAAATGCATGTCAAACGTGAGAGGATAAAGGCAACCAAATGTGTGTCAAACGCGAGAGGAAAGGCAACCAAACGTGTGTCAAACGCGAGAGTTGGAAGGTAACCAAACGCGTGTCAAACGTGAGAGGAGAAAGGTAACCAAACGCGTGTCAAATGCAAGAGGAAAGGCAACCAAGCGCGCGTCAAACGGGAGAGGAGAAAGGGAACCAAACACGTGTCAAACGCGAGAGGAGAAAGGTAACTAAACGCGTGTCAAATGCGAGAGGAGAAAGGTAAGCAAACGCGTGTCAAACGCGAGAGGAGAAAGGTAACCAAACGCGTGTCAATCGCGAGAGGAAAGGCAACCAAACGCGTGTCAAACGTGATAGAAGAAAGGTAACCAAACGCGTGTCAAACGTGAGAGGAGAGGCAACCAAACGCGTGTCAAACGCGAGAGGAGAAAGGTAACAACGCAAACACCGGAGGGTGGTACGAACATCAAGCGTAACCGGATATTTCTAACCAACGAAGATGAACTCAAAGGATTGGGAAGATCTTACCTGGAATTCCTCTGAATGAACTGTACATATAATATCGTCCGATTGCGTTAGCTTCGAATGAACCTTACATACAATATTGTGCCTGTACAAAAGAGAAACTTTGATAGGTACAGTATAGTAGAAACACATGTTCAATGTTATATCAAGATATCATTTCAATGCAAGATAAACGTGTGCAAACCAGATGCAAAGATGCATAACAATGCAAGTGAACAGGTGCATAACAATGTGAGTGAAATATGCATAACAACGCAAGTGAAACGTGCATTACAATGCGAGTGAAATGTGCACTACAATGCAAGTGGAACATGCATAACAATGCGAGTGAAAAGTGGGCATAACAATGCAAGTGAAACGCGCATAACAATGCAAGTGAAACATGCATAACAATGCAAATATTCAAAACACACATTCAGCATAACAACAAAACGATATATACCCTCTACAACAGCCGAAGCATGTATGATAAAAGCCACTCAATGATAGCTTCCGATTCACTTATCGAAGAGTTACAACATGTTAAAAAGGATACACCATGCATGTGTTGATGAGTGATGAGCATCGCGCACCATGAATGCGATTCTGAGCTTCCACGGAGGCACTTTGAATCAAAATTTGCATATCTCTAGCAATTATTGAAATCCAAGAACACATATCAAGGAAACAGAGGTCTAGGAAGCACGTGGGACACTGCCGGCCATCAGGGGAGGCCGCCGGCCCCCTGCCGGCCATCAGTGACCACTACCGACCATCAATGAAGGGGTGCCGACCATTGATGTGCCACTGCCGGCCATCGATGGCAGACTTGGACAATTCGGTCATTTCGGCCATGCGTCTTTAAGTAGACACAAAATCACTTCATTTCCTTTAAACCCTTTGCATGAAATACCTCTCCCTTACTCTCTAGGTATTCCTTATCTCTAGATTCGCGCGTTCCATGCGTTTTCCCACACCCTAAACAAGTTTGAATCGCTAAAACCTCCTTGTTCTCTTCGATTTGAACCGATCAGAATTTGACTCTGAGGCCTCTTCCATCATTTCCACCATTTGAGGATCATTTCCCTCGAGTTCCTCCCAAGGATAGTTCACTTTTCTCGGGTTTTGAATTTTTTTTTGACTTTTCTCTCTCCTAGGGTTTACTTGTTCCAAGTTTTACCATTTCCTCATTTTTTTGCTCTTTTTTGCTCATTGTGCATCCCTTGCAGATGGCAGATGACATACCACATGATGGGGACTTCCCCGTGCTCCCTCCAGTAGAGATTGCAGCGGACTTCGAGGCCGAGCCCGAGGTTGATCCCGAGCCACTACCATCGAGCATTCGCCCATTCGATCCGACAAGGTATCACCCCGAGACGCACATTATACCTGTTGCGGGAGGCATCAAGGCCTTCACTGATTTTGCTGAGGACACGCCAGACAACCTCCTACTGAGAGAGCGTATGTCTCATTTGTCGACCACAGCCATAGAGGTAAAAACTTCACTTTTCTGCAATACTACCCATAACTGCTGCATTTCTTGCACTGTTTTGATTTGATTGCATCACATGCCTTGATTTGACTGTATTTCATACGTTTCTAGTTGGCATTCAATTGTACTTCATACATCGCTGCTCTGCATTCAACTGTACTTCTAATTATACTTTATACACCTCACTTGATCTAATTGCATCACATGTATCAACACAGGATAGATCCCGCTTCTTCCGAGGCTACGACACCACAATAGCCCGGGATTGATATGATGAGCTTCCAATCGGGGTCCGTGACATCATCGATGGAATTGGCTTCGGTCTGTTTTGCTCCAGCTTGACGCGGGTCACCGCGAGCCGTCCTCTCTTAGGGGCTCTTGTGGAGAGGTGGTGGGACACCACCAACTCCTTCCACTTCTCCACTACGAGAGAGATGACGATGACTCCCTACAACTTCGCCATGATCACTAGCCTAGGCGTAGGCGTTGATCCGATTCCTCTTGATCCTGACATGGGGGAGTGGGAGGCTGCATGGGCTGCACTACTTGGGACACAGCCACCGACACTTTGGGCAGGCATGGTTCGATACAGTTGGTTCGAGGAGTAGTTCAGAGGGTTTGAGCCAGAGACGATTGAGCAGACAGAGCAGTATGCCCGGGGTTTTCTCATGTTCCTCTTCGGTACCACCTTGTTCTCGAACAGGTGGAATACCGTAGGCCTGTACTTTCTAAGCGCATTGGTGGTGTTGCAACGTGTCCCGTTCTACGACTGGGGCGGAGCCGATCTCACCACTCTATACGGATACATAAGTTCGACCTCCCGGATGTGTGGGACATTGGTCGACAGCTACTAGCGAGCCTAGGAGGTACGCAGCCTAGTTCCCCTTCTTCCCTTTACATCTTCCGCTTAGCATTTCCTGCTTTACACTTGTTCATACATGTACCATGCTCTACATTCACTGTATTCGCTCTTGTACTGTATGCTTTCGGTTTTTCATCTTCTACACACTGCACATACCATACACTGTATACTGCAAACTGTACACACATAGTCTAATCTCTGCTCTAGACTTGCACGTCCCATGCATTGTACTGCATTCTGCTTTCTGCAGTTTCTGCACTCTGCTCATACACCGTATTAATCACATTTTCCTTGCAGCTATGGGTGTACGCATACTTCTTAGCTCTTGCTCCGGTGCCTGTAGAGGAGACCCCAACCACAGTTCCATTCTCTCGGGTGTATGACAGCCCGCTCTGTCGCAAGACTCGGGAGAGCTTCATGTTCTTCCGGCAGTATTTCGACACAGTCATGATGCATGAGGTAACTCAAAACATTGTCATGCTGCCTGTCAACTAGTCTGATACACACAGTAGTCAATTGATAACGATTAATCATCCATTCATTATCTTATCTTTAGATCACGTGGCAGCCGTGGGACATGATGCCGTCAGGAGCCAGATTCCAGTATGATGCTGCTAGAGTCATTGCCCACTATCACATCCTCCTTGAGGGACCGATCTGTCGCGCTTCGTTCTTGAGCGAGCGCTTCGTGCTCCAGACCATGAGCTTGCCTGCCCTATTTATACCGATGGCACCTCCGGTATCTATGAGAGAGACACACAAACTTACTGAGGAGGAGGTGATCCAGTTCATGGTAGGACTAGATGCAGACATTTTTTGCATGGAGGGCGATGATGCGACCTTCATTCAGACGCATTTGATGCCATCTTTGTCTAGTGTCCGCAGAGAAGAGAGAGCGAGAGCTCTAGCCGCGAGGGAGAGAGGCAGGGGGACCAGAGCAGCCAGGGCTCGAGATAAGAGAGATCTCGGAGTAGGACCGGGGATGGGATGGCCAGAGCTACCCACCTCGCTGACTTATTAGAGACGTTTAGGGGAGACTTTCTAGATCCCTATCAAGCCTGCATCAGCCGAGTGTGCACTCGCCGGGGTTTGAGGCCCGACTCCGGTATGTACCAAACTCTTCATTTTGCATATTTACTTTATTTCAGTTATGCCTTGTAGAATTTTGATCCTTTCAACACACTTGCAGGCACCCATAGAGTACACAGGGCAGGCTATTTATATATTGATCCAGCTTCAGATAGTGGTGCCGATGGTGACAGTGCTCTAGAGTTTACTCGGCCGAGGAAGAGGACGAAGAGGGCCTCTCGATCTTGAGATAGTTGGCACCAGTTCTGATGCCTTTTTTGGCTTAGTTTTCTTTTTGCTAGTAGTTCTTACGCATTGTATAGCCTAGGTAGTTTTATTTTCTTTAAAACTGGTACTTTTGTAAAGAGAAACCATGATGGGAATGAAAACAATTTTTTGATTCAAAAAGTGTTGCGTTTTACATTCTAAGCATCGCATCACATCGCATGTTATGAGAAAACTGCACATTCAAACTGCATTGGTCTTAATCAGGTACTGAACCAACTAACAATTGGAAAGAACAAAACAACTTGATAAACAACACAAGTGCAACTTGATAAGAAAAAGGCAATAACTCGGTAAGCAAACTACATAAAACTTGATAAGCAAAGTGCATACAACTCGAGAAGCAAAACGAAACAGTTGCAACTTAAACAGACATGTTCAAGCCCGAAAAGAACCAAAACAAGAGCCCGAAAGGTGCCGATAACATGATACAACTATTGAAAACATCTAAATCTTCACACAAGAGGTCAGCGAGCACCACAGAGGGGCTACCAGCGATGGGGAATCGCCTGCCGGCCATCACTCTCCTCTGCCAGCCATCAATGTGCACCTGCTGGCCGTTGATGAGCCACTGCCAGCCATCAATGTGCTGTTGCCAACCATCGATGGCAGAACCTTCAAAATGTCGACACCTGGCCTCCACTAAATGCCTTATCTTCTATAAAGGTCCCAGCTTCATGGTTTGAATGTGCAGTTTTCTTGCCCAAAACCTCACAAATTGGATTGCAAGCTTGGATGGCGCGAAAAAGTTGAATTTCTGGGGTTTCAAAATAAATGCACTGTTTACGCTGAGCCGCACCACGCTGTGTTTTCCATTCCTCGATGCTGCGGCTAGGTGTTGGAATCTGGTAACTTATGTTTTTAGCTTTGGCGGACAAGAAATTTGTCCCACTTTTGAAGATTTCCAAGCTTTGATTGAGTCTCAACGCAACCAAGAGATTTTGCCCCAATTCTGTTTTGGTCACATCCAAGCCCTAGGACGGATGCTCGGTCTTTAATTCATGACGGGGAGTTGGACATCCCCAGCCTAGTTCATCGGTTTTCTGACGTCGGTGACCGCGGTGACCATCTTTGGCAGAGTTTTCGGCGACATGCCCTGTGCTTGTGCATGTTGTCTCATTTCTTGCTCGCCCCATGCTTCAGAGGGTCTAGCATTCGTTTGATTGAGGTTGCCCATGGTTTAAAAGAGGGCAAGAGTTGTATTGGCATGACACTGGCCGAGACATTGATGGGTTTAGATGCCTTCCATCGCCGGGGAGTCCACTACTACTGCAGGTAATGTTTCCCACCCTTCTCACATGTGTATTTCTTATATCACTCGGCCCTCATGCTCTGTTTTTCTCTTAAAAACCCTTTTCTCACTTTTCTCTCCACGTACACCTCTCTATTCTTTATTCTCTCTTGTTTTTCATCCCTCCCCAGATATGGCTGATGGTTAAGCTGAAAGTGGTGGACTCATGCCCAGCATATTCAGCGCGCGGCTATTTCTTCCGGCAGCGACTAGTTGAAGCCCTGGATGAGGGATGGTGGTTCGAATGGATGTGCAGCCTTTCTGCTGACAATATTGCTTGGCGCTGCCCTTAGATTAGTCTACCGGCGATGAGCTACAACATGTCTCGTCAGCCCGGGATTCAACTGATTGGCCTGACAGACTGTGTCTTGTACTTTACCTTCTAATTCTGACGTTAGTTCGGGCACGACCAGACCCATCCAGAAGAGGGAGTTGAGTACCCAGCTTTATATCTGATCAAGGGTTCACATCTAGCTCGGTATGCCATAGCATGGAGAGCAAGAGAACTTCTGGCCCCTGCTCCCAACTATAGTTGCACCCTTTTTGATGAGTGTATTGCTTGGCTTGATGAAGAGGCACAGACCGCGCCTACTTTGGCATCAGTGGCTTCGACAAGCTCTTGGAGCGGGCGTGGGAACACCTAACTTAACTATGCTCCGAATTTATTACTTTAATCTGTACTTTTAAGTTTTCTTTATGAATGCAATAAAAAACAACTTCAATTTGTATTCAAGAGTAGGAGAACTGTGTATTGAAATCAATGTAATGTAAGGTTGTGGGTACTGAAAATTATTCGTTCGGTCCAAGAATGGTCTAAGTTGTAAAAAAAGATTGAGCAAAATCAACTTTTATTAAAACTTTTCAAAACCATTTTCGATGTGGATCAGAACTGGACACGCCTGAGATCTACACTTGAGATGTACAACCCCGGATCGCATAACTGGAAAGCTGCCCCTTGACTGAATAACATTGCACTGGAGATCACAACCAAGCTCTTGAATGCAGGATAGGCAAAGATGACCGACACGATTACATGGACAAAGTTGATTTGGAAGTGTTTATGGCTGGACTTTAGAATGAAGTTGCCTATGTATCCCAAAGATGGGAATCAAGCCTTACGTAGTTCGGTTCGGGTTTGCTCGTGTATGTTACTCTCCTTTTACGCTCTAACTTTTGCCAAGGCCGCCCTTCTGGGTTTTCAATCTTGCGAGCTCAGTTTTTCTTATCTCAAATTTTTCATGCTCTAATTTTTTCCTAGTTCGCCCTTTCGGGTTTTCGGCCTAACCAGCCTCTCGGGGATAATATTTCTTCAACTTGACCATGTTGATCAGCTGGGAGAACTCAAGGCCATCTAAATTCATAAGAATGACAGCTCCGCCCGACCAGGTAGACTTGATGATGTAGGGACCAGTCTAATTGGGTCTAAACTTGCCCCTAGGGTCGTGGATGGGAGCTGGTTGTCTTTGAGCACTAGATCCCCCTCTTTTAAATTCCTAGACTTAACCTTCTTGTTGAAAGCCCTGGCAATTCTTCATTGATAACCCTGGACGTGATATAGTGCTTTCAGCCTTCTCTCGTCAAACAACATGAGTTCTTCGAACCTGCTCTACTGCCAATCTGCCTTAGCTATCTGGCACTCAGCTATAACCCGTAATGACGGAACCTTAACTTCGATAGGCAGAACAGCCTCCATCCCCTGTACAAGTTTGAATTGAAGTCCGGTAGCCCCAAAGAGCAAATGGCAGCTTATTTGGCCAGTCCCTATAGGTTTCCACCATCTTTTGTAGAATGTGCTTGATGTTCTTGTTGGCGGCCTCAATAGCTCCATTGGTTTATGCCCGATATGTAGATGCCTTATGAAAAGTCACATTGTACTTCTCCAACAAGTCGATCACCTCCTTTTTGAAGTGGGAACTATTATCCGAAATAATCTCATTTGGGACCCCATAGCGACAGATAATGTTGTTCCTGATGAACTTAGCAACATGTGACGCCTTTAGCACGGTATAAGATTGGGCCTCGACCCACTTTGTAAAGTAGTCTATCGTTACCAGAATATACTCATGCATGTTTGACCCCTTCGAAGTAATTGCCCCAATCACGTCAATTCCACAGACTGAAAATGGCCACGACGAAGTCATGTTGTACAGCATTGACAGCGGTATGTTCATGTGATTTGCATGGATCTGACATTTGTGGCATCACCAAACAAAATCGATACAATCCTCCTCCATGATTGACCAGTGGTAACCTTGTCTGAGAATTTTTCGGCCTAGAATCACCCCATTCATATGTGATCCACACTCTCCTCCATGGATGGCCCCCATCAGGCGCTTTGATTCTTCAGCATCAACGCATAGCTTATGCATTCCCAGATGAACCCTCTTGTACAGTTTACCTCCGTAGATGATGAATTGAGCAGCCATTCTTCGTATTGCCCTTTTGTCCTTGGCATTCACCCCTGGTGGATAAGCCTCATTTTCCAAGAAGTTCTAGACATCGTAATACCAGGGGTTTAGATCTTGTACCTCATCTACGGCGGCAATCAGCTCGTAAGCCGGCGTGAATTTCTGTTCGATGATGATCGGATGCATCCGGACTCCGAAAGGGATATCTATCATAGAAGATAGAGTTCCTAGTGAATCAGCGAACCTATTGTTCTCTCTTAACAGATGGGCGAAGTTCAGTTTTTCAAATCGAGGAATCAGAACATCCAAAGTTTGATGATAAACTTTCATCTTCTCTTCTTTGACTCTTTAATCTCCTTTAGCTTGAGATACAACAAGGTTTGAGTCCCTAATGACGTCCAACTGTTTTGCCCATAGTTCTAGGCAGCTTCCAATCCTGCAATACACGCCTCGTATTCTGCTTCAATGTTCGATACTTTGAACTGGAGTTTGAAGGCTAAGGGTATACGGGAATTGTCGGGCGCTATCAACAACACCCCTATCCTATACCCGCACTGGTTTGACACTTCGTTAAAGTACATAGTCCAAGTTTCATTTTCAACATGAAAAATGGCCTCATCTAGGAACATATACTCAACCGTTTCATCCCCGTCCACTGGGTGATCGGCTAGGAACTCCGCTAATGCTCTCCCTTTTATTGATTGTACGTCATGTACTTCAGATCGAATTCGGAGAGAAGACGCAACTAACGGGCTAGCCTGCTCGTAAGGGCTGGTTTCTCGAAGATATAGTTGATGGGATCTAATCTCGAAACCAGTATTACAGAGTGAGCTAACAGGTAGTGCCTCAACTTCCTGGTAGCCTATACCAAGGCCAAACAAGCCTTCTCCAGCGGAGTGTAGCAGGTCTCGTATTCCAGCATTTTCTTACTCAGGTAGTAGATAGCCTTCTTCACTTTAGCCTCAGATTCCTGTGCAAGCATGCAACCCATTGTTGTATCGGTCACTGATAAGTACAGAATCAACGGTTTCCCCAGCTCAGGCGGTGACAACACGGGTGGGTTATGTAGATATTGCTTGATCTGTTCAAAGCAACTTGGCATCGGTCATCCCATTAGAACTTCTTTCCTTTCTTCAGGAGACCAAAAAGTGGTTCACAAGTCAAGGCTAATTTTGCAATAAACCGTCTTATGAATTGCACTTTACCCAGAAAGCCTCGCACCTCCTTTTCAGTCTTTGGTGGTGGCATTTCTAAGATGGCCTTAATCTTGGAAGGATCGACCTCAATGCCCCTCTGTGTGATAAAAAACCCCAGCATTTTCTTTGCTGTAATGCTGAAAGTACATTTCTGAGGATTCAGCCGCAACCAATATTTTCTAATCCGTTGAAAGAACTTCTGCAAGGCGGTGTAGCGGCCCTTTCTTTCCTTGGATTTGACAATCATGTCGTCCATGTACACCTCGACCACTTTGTGGATCATATCATGCAAAATCGTGGTTGCAGCCCGTTGATATGTAGCCCTAGCATTCTTCAAGCCGAACGGCATCACCCTATAACAGTAAGTTCCCTACGGGGTAGTGAAAGCAGTTTTCTTCCTATCCTCGGGCGCCATCAAAATCTGATTATAGCCTCAAAACCCATCCATGAATGAAAGCAGTGCATGCCCACAGTAAAGTCCAATTTGTCGATATGCGGCAGAGGAAAGTCGTCCTTCGGACCGGCCTTGTTCAGATCTATGAAGTACACACATACCCGAATTCTGCCGTCCTTCTTCGGCACCAGAACTATATTAGCCAACCAAGTCGGATACTCAGATACCAACAGGAACCCTGCATCAATCTGCTTGGTGACCTCTTCTTTGATTTTCAGAGCCCAATCTGGGCGGATCCTTCGAAGCTTCTGCTTAACAGGTCGGGCCTCCGGGTCAAGAAGGATCCGGTGTTGTACAATCTCAGGATCGATTCCAGGCATGTCTTCGTAGGACCACGTGAAAACATCTTTGAAATCTTTTAATAAAGTGACTATGCGCTGGCATTCCTCAGAAGACAACGTGGACCCAATCTGGACCAGCTGCGGGTCCTTCTCAGTACCGACATTAATTGAGGTGATTTCATCCACCGAAGGCTTTACAAACCTCTCCTGTTCTTGATCAAGCAAAAACTTTAAAACCGGAGGAATTTCTTCCTCGTCGTTTTCATCAAAGTTTTGAAAGTCCTGATTAATGCAATAAAGTAAGGGCATAGAGAAGTACTCAGAAATCACAACTGTATCTTTCTCATTAATAGCCTCCAGATCGTTCGCTTCCTCGGTTATAACCGACTCAAAAGAAAACAAAAAAGACGACCTGTACAGGACAACGGCATCTGGGTTATCAACCCCAGGAATACCAGACTCAAACTCAGAAGAACTAGAATCTGATTCTGACTTCACAGACTTTGTGGAATTAGATTCCGGCTCACTACCTGACCCAGAGCTACAAGATAAAAAGTCCTCATCGTACTGCAAGACGAGGGAGGGTGCGATGGATGCATCCAGAATGCTTGAAGATGGGCCCGCGGCCGCTTGATCACCAATCATGGAAATCGAGAAATCATCCCCTAAGCACTCCGGGGTGATTTGAGGATCTGAGAAGAGACAGGCCAGCGCTGCTCCGATCCCAACTTCTATGCTCTCAGTCTCAACCTCTTTACACTGCTCAGTCTCAGCTGGTGGGTCTGTCTGCTCTTCCGCAACTTCATTCCTTGACAACTGGAGGTCAAAAAAGATTTCAAAGCCAAGCAAACGCCGCTTCTCTGAATTAAGTCATGGCTTTGGAAAGCCGCAAAACGGGAAGTCTTCCCCCTCCTGGACAAAGCGTCCATTTAGGGTTCCCTGGATAGGTCTGTGCACCAACTCGTAGTGTTTCCCGGCTTGCTTAGCCCTGGCTCTTCCAGCCATTTCCCTTCCTTTCCTTGCCCAATCGTCTTTGGCGGGCGAGTAACCCAAACCAAAGGTCTAAGGGTTGTGTGGCACTTCGGCCAATGCTGTGATGCCCTTCCGACCGCTTCGTCCCAATCTCATCCCGGGCATGTGTTGAAGCTTGTTCATGAGGTAAACAGACTGTGCACTGACGTAAAGTTCCTCATCAGCAGCCAACAAATCCTACACTACCCGGGCCTCAGCCAGGGTGAATCTCGATAGAAAGACATCCTCCACGCCGTGCTCAATCTCCAGAACTGGTGTAGAAACCTCTGGCGACGGATATATAGAGGAGTTCCCGAAGACAATTGCTACCCCCTTCCCGTTGGGGTACTTCAGCATCTAGTGTAGGGTGGATGAAACGACCTTTACTTGGTACAGCCACGGTCGCCCAAGGAGTAGATTGAAGGTGGCTGGCACATCCAAGACATGAAACTCGATGTCCTGCTACGCCGAGCCAACTTGAGTTTTGACCCGAACCGTCCCCATCACCTCCCGACTTGTGTTATCATAGGCCCGTATCACCAGGGCTGTAGGCACAAAATCTGCGGGCTTCAACCCGATAGCATATGCCGTTTGCAACGGACATACATTAATGGCAGATCCCGTGTCAACTAGGACCACCGGTATCCACTTGTCCTTACACTCCACAGAAATGTAGAGCGGCTTGTTGTGTTCAGAGCCCTCGGGCGGTAGTTCTTTGTCTGTGAACGTTAAGGTCGGTGAAGCTTCGCCTCGGAAAACCAACCCTACCAACTGCTCCGGAGTTGTATCAATTGAAAGCTTAGCCTTGTCCATAGCAGAAAGGACAGCTTGTCGATGCACCCTCGAGGCCATAAGTAGTCTCCAAATGGAGATGTTTGCCTGAATTATCTTAAGCAGTTTCAGCACAGTTTCCTCCTCTAGCATCTTTTCTTTCTGCCTGTCTGCTTCTTTGTCCTTTTCGGATGCCACAAACTAGTCCAAGTGTGGGGGCTTGAAATACTGCCCACTTCGGGTCATATGGTTGACCTCCTAAGTGTACCAAGTGTCGTCTGGTTGACTCCGAACCCAGTCTTCATCGGTGTGGGCAAGACGTAAGTCGTCATATTCCAATCACATCCCCTCGGCAACCAATAGGCAGCTACCCCGGTTCCGCTGTAACTGCTCTCCTATTCTCCACATATTCTGCCCCCTCAGGTACTTTGGCTTTCCTAGCCCTGTTATCATTCTCAGTCTTCTCTTGCTCAAGCCGCTTCAATGCAGTGTGGACGTGCTCCCGGGAACACTCCGACATCCGCGCTCAAGATGTGGCGCATGAATCTCATTTTGTTCTGAGCTACCACAGTTCGGACTCAATGTCACGGCTCTGAATCTGATCTCGCAAAGTGCAATGCAAGACCGATAAATCACCAAAGAGTCCAAATCCGGCAAATCGTTTTGGAAAACTGATTTTAATAAAGAAGTGCCAAACATGGACTGCTTTGCCAGATACAGAGTCGCCACCTAAATATTTTATTTTGGGAGGAATTTAGGAAACCCTGACTCGTGCCTAAGGCCACGTGTCTGTCATCACCAAAGTTACCTCGGCTCGGGAACTTGGGTACGAGAGGGAAAGGTCATGCAATGAGCACCCCCGCTCGCCCGATCGAAGATCGGCCTGTACTGAGCATGATATTTTGTTTTTGAAAAACACATGTGCTCTTATTCCGGTTAATTAGCTAATCTTACTACGTGATGCGCACATCATACAAGTATAGACTAGATCGCCTAATTTGGAACAAAACATTGCATGTTCATTAGTGAAAATGGTTTGAAGTTTGCTACTCGCAAGTAGGTTAAATTCAGGATTCAATGAATTGTTCCAATTCAAGTAATCCAACCTTCACCCACAGGCATTCAGACAGTTATATCAAATAAGCAATTAGCCTCATGGCAAGCATGTTTTCATGGTAATCGATAACACACATGCAGTATGCTAAAGCGTAAACACTCACAGTGTACTCCGAGCCAAAACAAAGAACTAGTTAGAAATCATGCATGATCCTAGTTCATGTTAAAATGGCTAATGCAACACATGCGAAAATGCAGCTAAAATAGGCTCGACTATTCTAGAATGTCATGTGAAATGCGATTTGTTAACATGCTGTTGAACACGTATTCAAGTAAATGAATTGAAATGCAATGCTGGTTTATGATGCGCCGAGCCCGGTGCATGCAAAACAGATGAATGGATGCACACATGCAAGCATAAGGTATGCTAAATGAAATATGTCCTAAAACTAACCATCGTAAGCGGTTAAGTAAAAGGGAGAAAGAAATGGGGTTTGGGGGACATGCATCACACACACGCATGCTTATTACAACAATTAGCCCTTTCGACGGAGGGACTGAATAAGTAGCTAAAAAAAGCTTATCTAATCTAATTAAACTACTTATTACATCACAAATAAGCTAATTAACTAATCCTAGTTAACTAACTATTACAAAACAGACTGAATAGTTAAACGCATTAACTATCTAAGTACGAAACAAAGCACAAGCTAGCTATCTAAGCATGGCAGCTAAGGAAAGCAATAAAGTAGGAGCCTTGAGGCGAGGAGTTTATGCATGCCCGATCGCTTCGTTCGGAAATCCAACGCGATGGCCCGACTTGCCTCTATTTGCAACTGTTCTCAGAAACTTACACCAAGCTCCAGATAGCTTCTAACACATCTTGGGGACCTGTGGGAGGGTGGCCGACCAATTGTTGCTCTCTCCAGCCACTGGCCAACCACTTATTGCTACTGCAAACCAGAAAAAGTGGTTGGCCAGCTAGTTTTTCTTGTTGGCCGACCAGTTGTTGCTGCCAGACTGCAATTTGCTGTAACAGAGAGCAAGAAAGGGCATTGTAATGTATTTGCAAGATATGTGTGCACAACCACCCTCCCTATCATTTGACAAGCTGAAGGGGGTGTGGTTCTCGACCCTTGGGCCACCAATCGCTCATTTCGATGCATGATGGCCGAGAGGCGAAGTTGCACAATTCAATATGAAAATGAATGCACAAGTAAACACATAAGGCCTAAAACTCTATCAAGCATGATCAAGAGCGTCGGTGACCGGGAATTGAGGCACGTTTCATTACTTTAAGTATGAAACGTCCCTCGTTTCCCGTGTTTGGACTAACACCTATTCCAAACACAATGCAACACATGCAACATGAAAATGAATGCAATTTAAACATGCAAACATGAAATGCAACTCATGCATGCAAACATGCAATGCAAGGGACAAGTGTGCAACAACATGTAATGCAACATGAACGACCTAACAAGGCTAATGGCATCCACAATGCACAATGCTAATGCATGCAAACTCAATGCAAGACAACATAAGTATGCAACAATATGGTACAATGCAACTAGCATACACAATACGAATGTCAACTAGCATACTCAATGCGAATGGGCTACATGGCATACACAATGCAATGATCAATATGGCATACTCGATGCAAACGGCAACTAGTATACACAATGCAATGAACATTGCATATACAATGCTCAATGTGACCTAAGCATGCAAACAACATGGCATACACAATGCAATGACTAACATGGCATACTCAATGCAACATGATTATGGCGTACACAATGCGAATCAAGAACATGGCATGCGCAATGCAAACAATAACATAACATGAACGATGCATTGTAACATGGCATACACAATGCTCAATGGACTTAAACCAAAATGGATAGACCTTAGCCATGCCCAAATTAGTGGCCATAATGCTAAAACAAAGGCACAAAATACAAAGCATGCGTACACAATGCATTGGCCAACAAAGTAGGCCTAAGAGCACAACCCTCAAGAAGGCTCAAGGAGTGATAAACATGGAAGTGTAACAACATTTAATACACTAAAATGAGGTAAGAAATGATGCCAAATCATTCAAACAAAGCAAGCATGGCATGCAAAGGTCCTAAAGCATGAAAGCTAATAAAGAGGACTACAAAGGAAGCATGCAATACATGGCAAATATGCATGAACCAACCATGGACAGAGCTGAAATAGGCCAAAACAATGACCAAAACATGCTAAGATGGAGGCTCAAAGACCTAGGCATGCAAGCACACACACTAGGCCATAAACTAGGCAACAATGCACAATACTCAAAGGCACTTAAAGCATGAATGAAGTGGGAATATAGTCATGCTATAAGCTCTGAAATGAAGTATTAAATGATGCCAAATCATCTAAATAGCTCAAAGATAGCATGCATGAGTCAACAAAACACAAAGCTAGCAAGGCCAATTACACTACAGCTATACAAAGCATGAAGGATATGGCAAAGGCAACCCAAAACAGTTCTAGAACATGTTAAGATGAGTCTAAAACATGCATGGAAAGAAGCCAAAACAAGCTAACATGAGGGGCATAAGGCATACTGCATACAAGGCAAAATAAGGTGGATTACACTACACCTATTAGGACCAAGCATGGGATGACTTAACCAATAAAAATCAGAGTTATATCATGGCATGATAACCCCAAAAACACATTGAAATGATGGCTCACAAGCTAAGGCATGAAGGCACACGCAATGATTCATGTTAAGGCATAAAGGGCAAACCCTCCAACGCATTAAATAAGTGAAAAATGCAAGTGCATGGCCATGAAACATGGACTGAAATCACATAATAAATTATGTCAAATCATTCAAATAGGCCAAGCAATGCATGCTAGTGGGCCCGATATACAAAGCTAACAAGCTAAATTGAACCAAGGCTATACAAAGCAAGTCATGCATGGTCAAAACAATACAAATTAGAGCTAAAGAATGTTAAACATGGACAAAAGATTCTTAAGGTTAAGCCAAAAGCATGCTAGAATGACACGTTAAAGCATGATGCATATTTCATGGAATTGCACTACAAGTGCATGGAGCATGCAACGGCCAACCAAACCAAACCCTAATAGAGGTACGACATGGCAAAACATCACCTAAAACATGCTGAAATGGAAACAAAACAAGCTAGAATGACATGCTACTTCATGAAGCATACAAGACTAGTTTGTGTGATTTACACTACAACTGTATAAACCATGCATGGAGTGACCAAGACAACCAAAAACAGTGGCATGCCATCTCAAAATAACCCCAAATACATGCTAAGAACAAGCTAACACAAGCTTACAAACAAGCTCAAACATGAGGCATATGAAGCAAGTATACAAAATACAAGGAGAGTGGATGGCCCTCTCCTATTAGGGACCTCAAAACCACCTTTCCACTACTGAAATTGCTCTGGATTTCAGTGGTAGAAAGGTCATGCAAAGGCTACAACAAGAGCCTAGAGGGATGACACAAAACAAGGCCTAACAAGGCCTAAGAGGGGGTACACAACGCCAAATACAAAAGTGACCTTAAACAAAGATCATAAGCACCAAAATTCAGAACTTTTTCTAGTTAAGAGTTAAGCTTAAAACAACATGCAAATAGGCTCAAAAGCTTAAGAAAAAATGGGGTATTTAAGGGTTAGAAACACACCCTTGAAGACCACCTTTAAAGCTGCAACTCCAGCAGGTTTTTCAAGCTCAAACCAACCCAAGAGCACCAAAACCAGCTCCTAAGCACCTTAGCAACAAAAGGATGGTGTTTGAGTGTGTGTTTGTGTGCAAAAGTGAGATAAAATGACACTTTAAGGCACAAAACAAGAGCAAAAGAGAGATATAGATACAAGTGTGTATGTATATCTCAAACCACCAATTTCTCAACCTAGAGGAGAGAGGAGGAACCTCCCTCTTATAGAGAGTGTAGACACCCCATTTTTGACCGTCCTCAAGACTTGGACGTCACCGTTTGAACACACGGTAATCTTCCATGTTTGTGTTCGTTTGGAGTTCCCGGAGGCCTTGGCTCGCGCGCCTTGTCTCAGGATCTTCGAACTTGACCGTTTAGTGTCTGGTTTTGCACCAAAAACTTGCATCTTGCCTTTGAGAGGCAGGGTGGGGCTTGTAGACCATCCCCACCCACCACCGGTAGTGGCTAGAGGCCACCGGCTGGTGTTTGCTGCCACCGGCAATGTTTATTGCCGGTCGGCACAATTTGTTGCCGGTCGGCACTTTTTTTGGCCAAGATGGCATTTTTGGCCGGCCGATTGCTGTTCATCTGCTTTTGCAGATATTTTTAGACAGCTGTCTTGCTTTTGCATCCCTCCATAGACGTGTATGGAGGGATCTCCCTCTTGTAAAGCTTGTCTTGTAAGCTTTACAAGACATATAGAGAGAGGCTCTCTCTTGTAACAAGAGAGAGGACTAAGGTTAGAGACTTAGGATATTTTGAGAGCAAAAAAACAACCATTGTTGAGCTCTTGTTCTAGGGTTTGAGTTAGATACACTTTCTATCTCTCTTTCCCTCTTATTTGTGCACTAGGTGTTTTGTGTCTTACTATTGCACACAAACACCTAGTGTTTCACCTTCCCCTTGGAGCTGAGGTTCTAAAGGGTTTGTTTTGAAGTTTTTGTGTTGGATTCAAGCTAAAGGAGGCCATTGGAGCACCATTTGTGAAGAAGGCTTCAAGGGTGAGAATCTAATCCCATTTTTCCCCATTTTTGCATTGATTTTCTACCTATCTTAGAGCTTTTTTTGTGCTTATTGTATAACATAAAAAAGTTCTGTTTTTAGGCCCTCTTTATTGTTTATTAAGAGTGTTTTGTTGTTTGAGGGTTGCTGACCACCCTCAGGCCTTAAAAGGCCTCATTTTGAGCCATTTTGTGCTAGCTCCGGGATTTTGGTGTTGGGGTCTCTTCACCACTGAAATCTTGAGGGATTTCAGTGGTGAAGATGATGCCTTGAAGTCCCAAGAAGGAGAGGGCCACCCCCTCTCCTTGTTGTCCTTGAAAAGGGCATGTTTTGGCCTCTTGCGAGAACATTATGCTTGAGTGTGTGTTGAGCATGTTTGGTCTGTTTTTCATGCTTATATATCCATAATATAACATGATTTTAAGTTGGTTTTGGTACTCCATGCATGCTTAGCATAGTTGCCTTGTAATGCCTTGTTTATGCCTTAACATGTCTTAGGTTGTTAGCCTTTGTTGGAGCATGTTCTAGGCTTAGTCTTGTGAAGATTATGTGCTTATTTTGCCATGTTTTAGGTCTGTCCATAAGTGTTTGGGTCGATTTTGGCATGCTTGATATAGCTCCTTTGTATTTGGGCTTGTTAGCCTTGAGTATGTGCATGTGTAGCATGACGTCTTTGCATCGAATTGGTGATTTGGGGTCCCTCCACATGTTATTTCAGTCCCATTTCCATGCTTGTTTGATTGCCTTGCATGCCTCTTTAATGCTTTGGAAGCTTGTGTAGCAATGCTCCATGTTTTGGTGTTTATGCATGCCTTTGTTTTTGGGTCATTTAGATGTCATCTAAGTGGTCCTTAGGCCTTGTATTGATGCCCCAAAACTCTGTTTTTGGTTGATAAGCTCATACCATGTTTGGTCTTGTAAGTGTATTTCAATGCTCCTTGGATTTGCTTTGAACACTTAGACTATTTGTTGCATGTTTAGCTTGACTTATTGCTTGGTTTGGTACCATGTATTAGCATAATTTTCGGAGCTTATGTTGCATGCTTTTAGTCCATGAATGTCTCTTTCAAGTGTGCTTGAATGTTGCTTGCTTTGTGCCTAAGTGTTGGGTCTTAACATGTGTATGTGTGCATGTATGTTTTGGTCTCCATTTTTGGGCATAATGGCTACTGTTTTGGGCCTTATTAGAGCTGCCTAATTCATGCATAAGTCCATCTTTCCATTAGTTTGCATTGCCATATGTATGCTTGTATGCTTGCATAAGCTTGTCACCATGCCATGTTGCATCCTTAGTTTGTATGCTTAGGTTGCATTGCATGTTGCATGCATTCCTTGCCCCTTGATTTGGTGATAGGGATTAGGACTTTGATTTGATTTGGTTTGCATTTCATTTGAAATCAAAGTTGCATACTTGGTCTTTGGGCCATCATGCATGGAAATGCGTGATTGGTGGTCCGAGAATCGAGGCACATGCCCCTTTGAGTCATTATCATGATAAGGGACATGGTTGGTGCATACATGCCTCGAATTGTGCTACCATGCTTTGTTTTGCCCTCTGTTGCTGTGAGTTGCAGGTTCTGCAGGCTTTCTTTGCCGACCGGCAGTGTAAGGTGCCGGCCGGCAATCTTTCCTCTGCCGACAACTCCATTTTGTGCCGATGGCCACACACCAGTGCCGGTGGTAATTCCACTCAGCCGGTGGCACTCCCCAGTGTCCAGGGATGCAGTCCTGAGGTTTTGACAGCCTCCAGAAGAGCAGATGAAGGAAAACAGAGGCAGCCTATGCATGGCGGCGCGTTTCCCGAGGCGATTTTCCTGTTTTAATTAATTTATTTAATTTGTTAATTAAATTAATTAATTTGTAGTTATTAATTAGCTTGCGTAGTTAATTAATCTGTAATATTTATTTGGTCCCTTCGAGCGAGGGCAAATCTGTAATAAGTGTGCGTGGGTGGTGTGTATGTCTTCCAACCCCCACTTCTTTCTTCCCTTTTACTTACATGCTTTGATGGTTAGTATTAGGGCACGTTTAATTTAGCATACCTTATGCTATGCATGTGTGCATCCATACGTTTGTATTACATACATTAGGCTCGGTACATCACGCTAACCGCATTTCTACTTCAAATTCTAAACTGAATATGTGATAGTTGTGCATTTCTCACATGCCATGTTTAGGATAGCCGAGCCTATTCTAGCAACACTTTGTATGCGATGCATTAGGCACTTAACATGGACTTGGATCATGCATGTTTGCTAACGAGTTTTTTGTTTTGGCACGGAGTACGATGTAAGTATTTCCGCTTTAGCATATCGCATGAGTGTGAATGTTGCTATGTCAGCATGCTTAACATGTGGCTAGATGCTTATGTGTTATAAACTACTTGGATGCCTGTGGGTGGAGGTTGGATTGTTTGAGTTGGAAAAACTCATTGAAATCCGTGTTTTAGCCTACTTACGAGTAGCAAAATCTAAAGTATTTCCAAAGCAAACGGATATGCAATGTTTATTCCCAAGTTAGGCAATCTAGTCTATACTTGTTTGCTGCGCGCATAACATAGTAATTCTAGGCTAATAATTGGAATAAGAACACATAAAGTTTTCAAAAACGGATATCACGGTTAGTAGAGGCCGGTCTTCGGACCGGGCGAAAGGGGGTGCTCATAGCTGATCTTCCCCGATCGTACCCAAGCTCCCGAGCCGAGACAACTCCGGTGATGACAGACATGTGGCCTTCAGCACCGAGCCAGGGTTTCCTAAATTCTCCCATAAAAAATATTTAGGTGGCGACTCTGTATCTGGCAAAGCAGTCCATGTTTGGCACTACTTTTTCAAAAATCTGTTTCTCAAAACGATTTGCCAGATTTGGACTCTTTGGTTCAGATTTAGAACCGTGACACAAATCGAGTCCGAACTGTAGCACGAGGCCCACGCGGGCGCCGTCTACAGAGAGCAAAAGCATAAGCTTCTTGAAGAAGCTAAGGATCAAGGCCATCCCCCTATACACGTGTATGGAGGATGGTTCTTGTGCTCTCCAACTATGCCAGCTGGCCCAAAATATCTCCAAAAAGGTGTCAAAAAGCAGCCGACCACTTGAAGTGGTCGGCCAACTACGTAAAGTGGTCGGCCGACCACTTTAAATGGTCTCCCAAAAGAAAAACTGGTCAACCATGGTGGGAGAGAGTCTAGAGCATAAAAACAATGCAACGGTGTGGTGGCTGGCCAGAAAAGGTGGCCCAAAGACCAAGCAAACCAGTTTCCCAGCCAGAAAACTGGGGGGTGGGAAGAAAAGTGGTTTATAAGGGGAAGAACTGGTCTCCCACCCTTGTACCACCTTTCAAACAAGGAAAACAAGGTTTGTACGAAAAACAAACTAAAACGGATGTAAGACGAATGTTCGGGAGGCAAAGCGCATAGTCGGGAGCCTCGAAAACTAGCTGACAAGCACCAAAAGTGGTTTACGACCACCAAAGTGGTCTCCCAAACCACAGTGGCCCTCTTGGCCAAGGAAACAAGGTGTGGTTCAAAAACCACGCCAAACGGAGAACGTTAAGTGGTCTCGCGACAAGGCGCGCAGCCGAAGGCTCCGAAAATCAGAAACTAGTCTCCATATGGGAAAAGTGGTCTACGACCACAAAAGAGTGGTCTACAAGACCTCTCCCTCCCTCAGGCAAGGAAAACAAGACTTGGTATGCAAACCGAGCCAAAGCATAAAGAGTTCAGAGGCCCGAAGGGAAGGCTCTCAGCCGAAACTCCGAAACCTCGAAACAAGCACAACATGCGCAATCACCGAGCGCTCAATCGATGGCGTCTGAGTCTTAAGGTCGGTGAAAAATATGGTGTCTACAGTTGCCCCACTTTGACAGAACTCGGAAGTCATAAGTGACGGGAGTGAGTGTCAAAGCCCAGAGACGACCCATTTTTGACAAGGTCGAAGAATTAGACAAACATGCAAGATAATAAAGTGTAAAGCCCCTAAAAATATGTATTTACTTTTACGACTCTAATGATGAATTATTTTCTTAAAGCCCTCGTTACTTGAATTAGTTCGAATCTTGTCGATTAGCAAATTTCTATTTCTTTTATTTTTATTTTATCAAAACAAAAATTCCCTAACCTAATTTAATTCTACCTAGGTTACATGTAGTTAACTTCAAGCCCTTATATATATATATATATATATATTTCTTTTTTTTTTTATTTCAAAACTTGCCCAAAATAGTACTTCTATTTTGTACCTTGATATGCCATCAATCTTGCTATATATATATATATATATATATATGTGTGTGTGTATATACACCTTGAGGGATGTGCCTAGGACCAAAATTAATAAAAAAATTGCCCCATCACACTTCCCCAAGGAACACAGTGTTTGCCGTCTGCCATTCCTGAACGGTTTGCCGGAGGCTTGTCTTGTCAAGGCATGTCCATAAGGCTGACCGGTTATGGGCTCTAACAGCATGGGAACACAAACCACGGTTTTTCTGGGGCACCCTTTTGACCATTCGACCTAGTGCATATTCAGAATCCATAGTGACCATTCCAAACTAGGACAGGTTGCTTACCCGATGTTAGGTTGTTTGAAAACCGCTGTGTGCGTAGTGAAACCCTAGCTCCTGACGAAATAGGACAGGGAAACCCTACCCCAACATAGGGGTGTTTTGGCTCTCTCTTACTTGCTATGTGCTTTTAGAGTGTATCTCTACAGGAACGCATATACCAGTTTGCGAGTTTGAGTATCGGGCCCAAGGGCACCAGAATCAGTATTGTTGAGAATCAGTTATCAGGAATCAGTTATCTGCGGGTATCGGGTTCAGTGCTTGGGAACAGAAATCTGGGAACAGTGATCAGCAGTAGGGTACAGTTGTTTGGCTACACCCGTATTTGATCAGTTTGGGCTGAAATGCTGTCTGTTTTTCCTTTCAGTTCGGAAAGTTGCAGAGTTGATACAGAATAGCCAGTGTCTCCCCTTGCTGAGGCAGGATTTATGGCGGCACAAAATTTAGAAGAAGTTGTGGTTATGACGGCTGCATTGGAGCAGGGGACCGCTCCGCAGAGTGAGGCCAGCATCAGTGTGTCACACCCACCCAGGTCGCCCGTTGTGCACCCGGTCTGGGCTCCCCAGTTATATCAGGCTCGCGAGCCCACCCCCTTTGAGTTGATGGGAATGATAGGGGACCTCCAGAGGTCCGTGGCCGATCTGGACAATGGAATGTCGGCTTCACCGCCAGCGGCGCCATATGTCGGGAATTTCGTACCACAGGAGCCCCCGCTACTGGGGCGGATTGTGATAGAGCTCAGCCAGCCAGAGGTGGCTTCCTGCTACAGCCGCGACATGCCAGCACCGACCCAGACCCTTGATCAGGCTGAGGCCAGAGGAAAGGATAAGGCAAAGGTAGATGCCGACCCTATTGAGCAACTGCTGTGGGCGGTCGAGGCTCTGAAAGTCAGAGGGATGAACAAGCAACAAACATCCGCGATCGTGATCAAAGCTGTGGATGATGCTTTCCCCGCTCCGATCAAAGGCAGTTCAAGCTAGGTAGAAAATCGGGATGGGCCCCGTCATGCCCAGACAATTCCTGTAGTTCCCAACCCTGCACCGGGAAAGGTTCAAAAAGCCAAGGCAGCACCAGCCGATCCTTTCGCCAGCGCATCTGGCAAGAATCCTCAAACTGCAAAGTACCTGCCCCGAGGGTGCAGGGTCTTTCACGACCTCCACATGCCTTTGTCTAGGGCATTGCTAATATTGGCGAAGAATGGGCATCTTAAGCCTTTGGAGCCCTGGCCACTCCCGAAGAATCTCCCCGCCACTCATGATGCTACCTTGTACTGCGCGTACCATCAACAGTCCGGTCACAGTACCGATGGATGTTCCCGCCTTCGTCATGAAGTGCAGGATTTGATTGATAACAAGGTTATCCTACCATCCACCTCAGGCAAGCCCGTCACCACTCAGTTGTTGGATTTCGAGGGCTCAGATACTACGAGTATGTGAAGTGGACCGCCTACGGGCAACATTTGGTGTATTTTTGAAGCGTCTGGCACGCATTTTTGAGCATCGGTGAAACCGAGTTTTGTAAATCCTGGCTTGGATATCGAGTCAGTCTTTTGTTTTGAGTCTGTCTCTTTGTCTCGACTCAGTCTTTTTTTGCTTAAAGGTCTGTCAGGTTGTATCGAGTCAGTCCCCGTTGTATATAATACCAGGTGATTCTGGGGTTGTTATCCCGAACACCGTTTTGTCTTGTAATTATCTGTTTTGGTTTTTGAGTCTGTTTCTGCCGAGGGGCCAGTTGCACCAACAAATCCGAGTGAAACAGCTGTTGCTATCTCAAACTTCATGCTTGCTTTCAGCATAAGTGCCAGAGAATTTGATTGGGCTGACAGTACATCTCGCCTGCTCTCCTGCGCGCCAAACTCATTGCATTAACCTAAGTTTTCCAAAAACAAACTTTTTGAACACTGCGGTGATGAAAACAAAGAGGAAGGAATTCCTCGGGTTTTGCAAAATTTTGATCATTTTGAGAAAAAGAAAGGCGTACTAAGCCTTTTTATGAATGAAATCATGCTTGTCTGCGTGAGTACTGAGAAGGATCCCGGCCTGATCCAGATTAGTTCCACACTATCTTCGGCGCGAGCGATTTGTCGCTTTCTTAAAAACTTTCAAAAGCAAATGTTTTACGCGGCCCTGTGAAGACTTGTGTGGAACCCCTCTTGAGGTCGCGCAGCCTATGATCGCTCTCAGCCTCAAGATTCAACCTGTTTGTTTTCCGACTTTGAACCCGTTCAAAACGTTCAGAAAGTTCAACGGACAAACGCCGTGAAAGGCCTGTGTGGCCAGTTTTGAAGTAGCCCTCGAGCAAGAGGCACCAAAAACCAAATCAGAAGAAGTAGATCTCGCCGGAAGAAGCTCGTGGAGCAACCGTGATGGACTCTCCGCAAATCAGTGCAACAGCCATTCTCCTAGACACGGATGGCTTCAAAATCTTACAACCATTTGGCATGGACTTGCTACACTTTTACCCTTGAGAGGCTCGCTGGGCCGAAAACCCAGAAGGGCGACCCAGGCAAAAGTTAGAGCAAAAGAAAAATACAAAAAAGAAGAAAAGAAAAGAAAAAGACAAAAAATGCAAAAAAGAAAAGAAAAAGAAATGAAAAAGAAATAGAAAATGAAAAGAAGCTCGCAAGGTCGAAAACCCGCATTGGGCGCCTTGGCAAAAGTAAGAGCCAAACAAAGTGAAGGTTAAAATACCCGAGTGGACCTTAGCCGGAACTACGTAAGGCTTGATTCCCATGTTTGGGATACGTAGGCAACTTCATCGTGAAGTCCAGCCCCCAACGCTTTCATAGCGTCTCAGTCCATGCAATGGTTTCATCCCCAAAGTCCAGTGGCCGACACCCTTCAAGGTGATTGTGTCCATATATTTGTTGTGACCGTCTTCGTCATCGCTGTGTCCAAGAGTTCGACCACTGCCAATGAAGACTGTTACAGATTGTTGCGGCACCATCCCAAACAAGGGGCAACTTTCCGTTGCCGCGAGCCGCCGTGAGCCGCCATCCAAACCAGGGGCAACTTTCCGTTGCCTTCCCCCCCCTTTTCAAACCAGGGGCAATTTCCCATTGCCTCCGATTCGAAGTTGCGCATCTCGAAGAGTAAGTTCCATGCTTGTTGAGCATCAGCTGTTTGAAAAATAGTTTTTGAAAATTTTTACTGAGGTTGACTATTTTCTCGAAAACTATTCCATTTTCCAAAACTGGACCATTGTCTTGGACCCAAAAAAGGAAAATTTTCAGTGCTTGCAGCCTGACTTGCATGCTTTTCAAATCAAAAATCGAACAAGTACGTTAATCCGACTCTCATTTTGATCAAAATTGTTTTAGTAGAAAGCAAAAACAAAAAACGGTTAAAATGATGAACTAGGGGCACAGTTGAGTCAGGCGTTCTGTCTTTCCCCCGTCATCGACGTACTTGCCAGAAGAGCGCTCTACCCGTCAGAAGAAATAGCTGTGAGCTAACGGTGTTGAGTATGAACCCACACCTTTCTGTTTATCCATCAATCACCCCGGGGAGGGATGAAAAATGAGAGAATGAAGAATAGAGAGGTGTAAGTTGAGAGAAAAGTGAGGAAAAGGGGTTTTGAGAAAAAAAATCCGAGCTCGAGAGCCGAGTGATGTGAGAATCACAGATCAGACAGGGTGGGAAACAATACCCAGTTTGAACTGGCTCCTCGTGGTCCGAGGTCCCCCCATCGTCGTTTACGCGTCTGTGTGTCGTGTCTCTTTCATTAGACGGTCTCGTCTTTTGTTTGTAGTCTTTCCCGAGCATGTCTCGTTGTGTTTAGGTCGTGTACCTATATTTGAGTCCTCCCCGCTGTGTTCAATTGTACGCTCGACATCCCGGTCTGAAAAACCCTCATTCGATTTAAAAAATCATTTATGCTCAAGAATGTTGTGCCATTCTCTACATTTGAGCGTGTTTCAACTCCAACTGGTTCCATCTTTGAGGTCCGTCCTGTCAGATTGGGCTGTTTGTTTGAGAATTGCCGTGTGCAGAATGAACCGAATGCTGTGTTATGGGCTGTATACAGATTAATCCCCAGTAGAGCAAGGGCTGTGTGTCCAAGAACCAGGCAATGGGTTGCTTGGGTTATTTTGCTGTTGGCTGTTTAATTATCTGATTATTACAGTGCAAGTGTTCAATTTTCAGATAACCAATCAATTTCATCTACATGGAGGTGTGGCATGATAGAATGTGATGCAATGCATGAGATATGTAAATGTAACACTTTTTAAGCAAAAATCTGTCCATTTAACTATCTTTTCAAATGTACAAGTTTTGGAAACAAAAATCTGCCTGCGGCAGTACAAGGTAATCTATTTACCAACAAAAAGAAAAGTACAAAAAGAAGAAGATAGCAAAAATCTGCATCCATGTCGAGCACTCCAAGGGCTGTCAGTCCGTCCTGGTCCTCTTCCTAGACGAGGGTCCAGGAGCATCATCAGCATCGTCGTCAGAGCCCGAGCTAGAACCGTCTCCGGTCTCCTCCTCCGATGACTCGGACTCCGCCTCTGCCTCCGCCTCTGACTCCTCGTCGTCATCATCATCCGGGACTGGAGCTCGCGAGCTGCTCCCGACGTGAGTACGCCCTCCCCTGGTACGGGGAAATATCCGGCCCTCCTCATCTCTCCCCCGGGCAGGGACAGAAGGCCCAGCTGGAGCACCTTCTGCCATGGGAATCTGGAAAGGCGGCTGAAAAAGCACATAAAAAGGAAATGCATCAGTATACTGTAGACAGTTTAAAGGAGCAAAATGCAGTGTATGAGTACAGTGTAAGAATGCCGTGAGCAGTTTATTAGTGCAGATTGCAGTGTACGAGTACAGTGTGTAGATGCCGTGAGCAGTTTATCAGTACAGAGTACAGTGCAGAATATAGTGTATGCAGTGTGTCAGATGCTGTGAGATCAGCGTATCAGGTGTGGTGCCACGAATCAGATTATGCAAAGCAGTGTATGAGTGGTTTGAGGCCAATGTCAGAAGAACATACCGGTATGCTGTAGAGGGCTAGGAGGTCAAAAGTCCGTTGAAGCATCCCCATCATCGAGGCTTTCATCGCCAACGACTGACGGGTGTACTCAGAAAAAGCCTGCATAATATCAGATGCATTAGTATAATGTGGAATATCAAGTAAACTGAAATGAAATGACTGTACGAAGTGCAGTGATGCATACCGGAGGTAGGTCGGGGACGTCGATGAACTCGTGACCAGCCGGTGGAGGGGCGAAGGGGATCTGATAGGTCGACCCACCCTGCCCCTGGAAAGTCAGTATGGCGGGCAGGGCAGGCCAGCCAGCTCCCCGTCCTCCCTGCACTCCGCCCCTACCACGGACTCGGGCCCTCCTCGAAGATCCAGCCCCTGCTCCCGCTCCGGTCCCAGCCGCCGATGCCACAGGCCTAGCCCCCTCTGCTCGACGGCCGCTCAGGGGGCGCATCAGGTACGTCCGCACGTACTCCTGATAGTCTCCAGTGCCTCGGAAGCCGGCCTCCTCCCAGCCGATGGAGTAATCATCCAGCTGCTCAGTGGTGAGCCTCTCGGTCTCCCTCATGTCTGCAGGAGGGGGAACCGGGACTATCTGCTCAGGTAACCCTAGGGTCTGGCGTAGAAAACGCTCCCCCAGGTACCAAGCCCGACAGACCGGGCCCTCAAGCAAAATCCGGAAACGTGAGGTCTCCTCCGCACCAGGGAACCGACCCCGCATCGCCGCCGTCAAAGGAGCCCACGGCCGCCATGTGATCTGAAAATGACAGACAGTTTGTTATCTGCTGTTATTGAAATATATAGTTGAAAAGAGAAGCTTAAATGAACTAAAAGTAAAGCATACATCCGCGGGGGTGATGGTGTCGAAATATCGGCGGAAGAAGCCGAATGTCTCCCGTGGTCGCCGGGTGCATCTCCCGTCGAAACGACTCGAAAACGGGACGGCCAGGGGAGTCTCCGCAACTGGCACAGGGGCAAGCCTAGGAAAGTAGGCGTAAACCCACAACTGCAAAACAGATGTCAGTATGACCGTCTGATAAAGCAAAAATGGCAGAGCCGTGTGTTGTGCAGTGTACAGTGTGAGCAGTGTACAGTCAGTGTGAAGCAGAATGTATGTGTGTGCCGTGTGTACAGTATACAGCAAGTATAAAGCAGACTACAGTGTGTGTAGTGTACAGAGTACAGAAAGTACGAGACAGAAATGAAAAAGCGGAGAAGAAATGTACCTCCCAAGCCCGCCAATAGCCTCCAAGCAGCTGGCCGCTGCCACGAGAAGCCGAGCTCATATATCCGTAAAGGGTGGCCAGAGCAGCGCCGCCCCAATCATAATGCAGGATGTCCCGGACGTCCACCAGTGCGCTGAGAAGACAGAGAGGCACGGTGTTCACCCGGTCGGCGAAGATGGTAGTCCCGAACAGGAACATGAGGAAGCTGCGAGCATACCTCTCCATGTCCTCCGGGGTCATCTGCGCCTCCTCCTCCAACGCGGGCTGGACCCGAAACTGGACCTCGAACCAGGAGTATCGGACGAAACCTGGGCGAGCTAGGGGTGGCGCCTCCCCCAGTAGATGGACCTGAGCGGCGGTCCACTCATCCATCGCGATGTCAAATGGGATCGGATCACCTCCCACCCCGATGCCTGCGAGCATCGAGAAATCATGAGGGGTCATCGTCATATCCCCCGCAGCAGAGAAATGAAAAGAATCGGTGGTGTCCCACCACCTCTTCGCCAAAGTGGGGAGGAGAGGTTTGCATGTGGACAACCTGGAGAGCCCTCGGCAGAAGGTGCCGAAGCCCGCCTAGTCTACGATGCGTCGGACTGCGTCGGGGAGCTCATCATACCACTCCCGTGCACCAGTATTCCCATACTCGCGAATGGTATGGGAACCCTCCTGTAAACAGAAAATAACGGTGGCAAGACAACATTCAAAATGCAGTTTTGAAAGGACAGATATAGCATGTATGCAAGTTTGTCGGATTCAGGCAAATACCGGGTGCCGGTGTGCTTACAGTGAAATACGTGTGATGTGTCAGCGTGTTCGAGTGTTTCAGAACAGATATAGCATGCATGCAGGTTTGACAGATTCAGACAAATACTGGGTGCCAGTGTGTATGCAGTGAACTACAACAAGTGTAGTGTGTTTGAGTGATTCAGGGCTAGTGCAGTGTGTGTGCATGTGTCAGTCTCAAACAGATATCAGTTGTATGTATGTTTACAGTCAACTACGGTCTACAGCATATCAGTTTTCAGCAGTTAAAGAATACAACTAACTATGACAGTTTTTGTATCCTACATTGCGGAAAGTAAAGCAGAAGAAAGAGAGTTAGCTCGGAAGCGCCGAATGAAAGGTGGGAGGTAGGCTCACGCAGTAGTAGCTCAGGCGCCACATGCCTCTCGAAGCTCCGGAACTGACGCAGGCCGTCGGGGGGCAGAACATGGATCGCCGGCCGGTAGGTCGCCGGGTCGAACGGGCGCTCGCTCAGTGGTAAGAGCTCGACCCCGGGATCCATCTCGTGGTCCGGGGGAGTCCCGCCACGTGGAATGTCGTCCGCCATGTAGAAAATGATGAGAAAATGGTCGGGAAAAGGAAAACCGGGCCGGAACACGAAGAGTCAACCGGAAAGTCAACTCCTGAGAGGGTCGGAAATGACCGCGAAGGCCGGAATGTGAAAAGGCACAAGAATGAAAAGGAAAACGAGGGGAACAAACCCCGAAAAGGCGAGAACGCCAAACGAGGCGCCGAAACGAAAATGTGATCGGTGGAAAATGTCCGAAACGCGAAGGAAATCGCGAATCCGACAACGAAACGAGCGTAGAATGCGAAGAAACGAGCGAAAAGGGAGAGAGAAACACTCTAGAGAGAGAGAGCAAGGGATTTCGGCGGTAGGGAAGTGAGGAAATAGGGCTTGAAGCCCTATTTTATAACACCCAAGCTGAAAAGTCAAAACTGCCCCGCATCAGCAACTGTTTGCCGGTCGGCAATGTTTTGTGCCGGCCGGCACTTTTTTTGTGCCGATGGAATTATTTTGATGCCGGCGGCCAGCCGGTGGCCTCCCCTCCCGGCCGGTGATGTTCCCACAGCCTTGTTTAGGCCATGTGAGGAGTTTTTGGTCTTCATAGCTCAAGAAGGTGCAAGAAAGTGCATTCCCGACACTCAACCGGCCTCCGTTCTGACTTCGGACTGCATCTCCCGTGCGTAGCACTCCAACCCATGCAGGGTGTATCCTTTTCGTATCCTTTTGACTTTTACAAGATTCAAAAGTTGCCCCATGTTTATCGCATAACAATCGCACTGTTTTGTGCATTTCAATCAATCGCACTGTTTTGTGCATTGCAAAATTGTTCACGCTGTTCTGCGCGTCGCACTGTTTTGTGCATTTCAATCGCGCTGTTTTGCGCATCGCACTGTTTTGTGCATTATATTTCAATCACGCTGTTTTGCGCATCGCACTGTTTTGTGCACCTCACTTGCATCTTGCGTGTATCCATTCGCGCTATTTTGCGCATCACACCGTCCTGTAACATCACGGTCTGGCGAGACCTTAAACATGCATGGTCTGGTGAGACCTTAAATGCGCACGGTCTAGGAGACCCAAAATCCTCTGAAGGTGCAAGTCCTTCGGTGTTTGTCGTGCCTGAACGACTTTTGATAAGTTGCGTCATCTTAAGCCGCGTGTAGTCGCGCATTCCATGCATCATGTGCATCCCAAAAAAAAAACAAAAAAAACAAACAAACAAAAACATGCATTGTTACACATCATCGTAAATAGTTGCATTGTCATGCATCATTGCATATTTGTACATATTGCATTGTAGGTTGCATGCATTCATTGCATCGCCTTCCGCCTATGGCTTGCGCCTTTCCAGGTTGAGCTTGGTCCGGTATGTGCCCTTACTTTTCTTGTTAAAACACAGTTCTGCATGTGTATCGCGCCGATTCCACGTTGATATGTTGGTTGAGGGTTGCGGCACCTTTTCTGTGTTACACATGGCTTGTACATGTACATGCCTTTCCTAGGCAAGATTTGATTTGGCTTGCGTGCCATATCCATTGTATCCATATCCACTCCATTGCATATTTGTAGATATTGCATTGTAGATTGCATGCATTCATTGCATCACCTTCCGCCTATGGCTTGCGCCTTTCCATGTTGATCTTGGTCTAGTATGTGCCCTTACTTTTCATGTTAAAACACAGTTCTGCATGTGTATCGCGCCGATTCCATGCTGGTATGTTGGTTGAGGGTTGCGGCACCTTTTCTGTGTTACACATGGCTTGTATGTGTACATGCCTTTCCTAGGCAAGATTTGGTTTGGCCTGCGTGCCATATTCATGTATTACATTGTAGTGTAATTTTTGCATCCGGCATTAGGATCGTAGTCCTATCTCCAGCGGGTCGTTTCCCCACTTATGTCGATTCCACCCAATACTTGTTCTTGCGTCTGTCTACAATACTCATAGTTCAGTTGACCGTTCTATGGTAGACAGACTTGTTACCTCCATCAATCTATTTGACATAGGTGTGGTTTCGAACCGCTCGTGATTGGATCACGATTCAAATGCTTTGCATGTAGCTTGCATTGTTTCAATTACATTGCATCTTCATTTGCATTGTTTATACATTGTTTTGTATATATTGCATTTCGTTTTGCATCCACATTTGCATTGTCATGCATGTTGCTAACAATATTGTACCTGTTAAGTTTGTTTTCTCTGCAGGCACGATATTGTATGTACGGTTCATTTGAAGCTGGTGCAACCAGACGAGCCGTACAGGTATTGTATCTCCGAGTGAGACGTATTGAGAATGGCATTTTTGGCCGGCCGATTGCTGTTCATCTGCTTTTGCAGATATTTTTAGACAGCTGTCTTGCTTTTGCATCCCTCCATACACGTGTATGGAGGGATCTCCCTCTTGTAAAGCTTGTCTTGTAAGCTTTACAAGACATATAGAGAGAGGCTCTCTCTTGTAACAAGAGAGAGGACTAAGGTTAGAGACTTAGGATATTTTGAGAGCAAAAAAACAGCCATTGTTGAGCTCTTGTTCTAGGGTTTGAGTTAGATACACTTTCTATCTCTCTTTCCCTCTCATTTGTGCACTAGGTGTTTTGTGTCTTACTATTGCACACAAACACCTAGTGTTTCACCTTCCCCTTGGAGCTGAGGTTCTAAAGGGTTTGTTTTGAAGTTTTTGTGTTGGATTCAAGCTAAAGGAGGCCATTGGAGCACCATTTGTGAAGAAGGCTTCAAGGGTGAGAATCTAATCCCATTTTTCCCCATTTTTGCATTGATTTTCTACCTATCTTAGAGCTATTTTTGTGCTTATTGTATAACATAAAAAAGTTCTGTTTTTAGGCCCTCTTTATTGTTTATTAAGAGTGTTTTGTTGTTTGAGGGTTGTTGACCACCCTTAGGCCTTAAAAGGCCTCATTTTGAGCCATTTTGTGCTAGCTCCGAGATTTTGGTGTTGGGGTCTCTTCACCACTGAAATCTTGAGGGATTTCAGTGGTGAAGATGATGCCTTGAAGTCCCAAGAAGGAAAGGGCCACCCCCTCTCCTTGTTGTCCTTGAAAAGGGCATGTTTTGGCCTCTTGAGAGAGCATTATGCTTGAGTGTGTGTTGAGCATGTTTGGTCTATTTTTCATGCTTATATATCCATAATATAACATGATTTTAAGTTGGTTTTGGTACTCCATGCATGCTTAGCATAGTTGCCTTGTAATGCCTTGTTTATGCCTTAACATGTCTTAGGTTGTTAGCCTTTGTTGGAGCATGTTCTAGGCTTAGTCTTGTGAAGATTATGTGCTTATTTTGCCATGTTTTAGGTCTGTCCATAAGTGTTTGGGTCGATTTTGGCATGCTTGATATAGCTCCTTTGTATTTGGGCTTGTTAGCCTTGAGTATGTGCATGTGTAGCATGACGTCTTTGCATCGAATTGGTGATTTGGGGTCCCTCCACATGTTATTTCAGTCCCATTTCCATGCTTGTTTGATTGCCTTGCATGCCTCTTTAATGCTTTGGAAGCTTGTGTAGCAATGCTCCATGTTTTGGTGTTTATGCATGCCTTTGTTTTTGGGTCATTTAGATGTCATCTAAGTGGTCCTTAGGCCTTGTATTGATGCCCCAAAACTCTGTTTTTGGTTGATAAGCTCATACCATGTTTGGTCTTGTAAGTGTATTTCAATGCTCCTTGGATTTGCTTTGAACACTTAGACTATTTGTTGCATGTTTAGCTTGACTTATTGCTTGGTTTGGTACCATGTATTAGCATAATTTTCGGAGCTTATGTTGTATGCTTTTAGTCCATGAATGTCTCTTTCAAGCGTGCTTGAATGTTGCTTGCTTTGTGTCTAAGTGTTGGGTCTTAACATGTGTATGTGTGCATGTATGTTTTGGTCTCCATTTTTGGGCATAATGGCTACTGTTTTGGGCCTTATTAGAGCTGCCTAATTCATGCATAAGTCCATCTTTCCATTAGTTTGCATTGCCATATGTATGCTTGTATGCTTGCATAAGCTTGTCACCATGCCATGTTGCATCCTTAGTTTGTATGCTTAGGTTGCATTGCATGTTGCATGCATTCCTTGCCCCTTGATTTGGTGATAGGGATTAGGACTTTGATTTGATTTGGTTTGCATTTCATTTGAAATCAAAGTTGCATACTTGGTCTTTGGGCCATCATGCATGGAAATGCGTGATTGGTGGTCCGAGAATCGAGGCACATGCCCCTTTGAGTCATTATCATGATAAGGGACATGGTTGGTGCATACATGCCTTGAATTGTGTTACCATGCTTTGATTTGCCCTATGTTGCTGTGAGTTGCAGGTTCTGCAGGCTTTCTTTGCCGACCGGCAGTGTAAGGTGCCGGCCGGCAATCTTTCCTCTGCCGACAACTCCATTTTGTGCCGATGGCCACACACCAGTGCCGGTGGTAATTCCACTCAGCCGGTGGCACTCCCCAGTGTCCAGGGATGCAGTCCTGAGGTTTTGACAGCCTCCAGAAGAGCAGAGGAAGGAAAACAGAGGCAGCCTATGCATGGCGGCGCGTTTCCCGAGGCGATTTTCCTGTTTTAATTAATTTATTTAATTTTTTAATTAAATTAATTAATTTGTAGTTATTAATTAGCTTGCGTAGTTAATTAATCTGTAATATTTATTTGGTCCCTCCGAGCGAGGGCAAATCTGTAATAAGTGTGCGTGGGTGGTGTGTATGTCTTCCAATCCCCACTTCTTTCTTCCCTTTTACTTACCTGCTTTGATGGTTAGTATTAGGGCACGTTTAATTTAGCATACCTTATGCTATGCATGTGTGCAACCATACATTTGTATTACATACATTAGGCTCGGTACATCACGCTAACCGCATTTGTACTTCAAATTCTAAACTGAATATGTGATAGTTGTGCATTTCTCACATGCCATGTTTAGGATAGCCGAGCCTATTCTAGCAACACTTTGTATGCGATGCATTAGGCACTTAACATGGACTTGGATCATGCATGTTTGCTAACGAGTTCTTTGTTTTGGCACGGAGTACGATGTAAGTATTTCTGCTTTAGCATATCGCATGAGTGTGAATGTTGCCATGTTAGTATGCTTAACATATGGCTAGATGCTTATGTGTTATAAACTGCTTGGATGCCTATGGGTGGAGGTTGGATTGTTTGAGTTGGAAAAACTCATTGAAATCCGTGTTTTAACCTACTTACGAGTAGCAAAATCTAAAGTATTTCCAAAGCAAACGGATATGCAATGTTTATTCCCAAGTTAGGCAATCTAGTCTATACTTGTTTGCTGCGCGCATAACATAGTAATTCTAGGCTAATAATTGGAATAAGAACACATAAAGTTTTCAAAAACGGATATCACGGTTAGTAGAGGCCGGTCTTCGGACCGGGCGAAAGGGGGTGCTCATAGCTGACCTTCCCCGATCGTACCCAAGCTCCCGAGCCGAGACAACTCCGGTGATGACGGACATGTGGCCTTCGGCACCGAGTCAGGGTTTCCTAAATTCTCCCATAAAAAATATTTAGGTGGCGACTCTGTATCTGGCAAAGCAGTCCATGTTTGACACTACTTTTTCAAAAATCTGTTTCTCAAAACGATTTGCCAGATTTGGACTCTTTGGTTCAGATTTAGAACCGTGACACAAATCGAGTCCGAACTGTAGCACGAGGCCCACGCGGGCGCCGTCTACAGAGAGCAAAAGCATAAGCTTCTTGAAGAAGCTAAGGATCAAGGCCATCCCCCTATACACGTGTATGGAGGATGGTTCTTGTGCTCTCCAACTATGCCAGCTGGCCCAAAATATCTCCAAAAAGGTGTCAAAAAGCAGCCGACCACTTGAAGTGGTCGGCCAACTACTTAAAGTGGTCGGCCGACCACTTTAAATGGTCTCCCAAAACAAAAACTGGTCAACCATGGTGGAAGAGAGTCTAGAGCATAAAAACAATGCAACGGTGTGGTGGCTGGCCAGAAAAGGTGGCCCAAAGACCAAGCAAACCAGTTTCCCAGCCAGAAAACTGGGGGGTGGGAAGAAAAGTGGTTTATAAGGGGAAGAACTGGTCTCCCACCCTTGTACCACCTTTCAAACAAGGAAAACAAGGTTTGTACGAAAAACAAACCAAAACGGATGTAAGACGAATGTTCGGGAGGCAAAGCGCATAGTCGGGAGCCTCGAAAACTAGCTGACAAGCACCAAAAGTGGTTTACGACCACCAAAGTGGTCTCCCAAACCATAGTGGCCCTCTTGGCCAAGGAAACAAGGTGTGGTTCAAAAACCACGCCAAACGGAGAACGTTAAGCGGTCTCGCGACAAGGCGCGCAGCCGAAGGCTCCGAAAATCAGAAACTAGTCTCCATATGGGAAAAGTGGTCTACGACCACAAAAGAGTGGTCTACAAGACCTCTCCCTCCCTCAGGCAAGGAAAACAAGACTTGGTATGCAAACCGAGCCAAAGCATAAAGAGTTCAGAGGCCCGAAGGGAAGGCTCTCAGCCGAAACTCCGAAACCTCGAAACAAGCACAACATGCGCAATCACCGAGCGCTCAATCGATGGCGTCTGAGTCTTAAGGTCGGTCAAAAATGTGGTGTCTACAGTTGCCCCACTTTGACAGAACTCGGAAGTCATAAGTGACGGGAGTGAGTGTCAAAGCCCAGAGACGACTCATTTTTGATAAGGTCGAAGAATTAGACAAACATGCAAGATAATAAAGTGTAAGGCCCCTAAAAATATGTATTTACTTTTAAGACTCTAATGATGAATTATTTTCTTAAAGCCCTCGTTACTTGAATTAATTCGAATCTTGTCGATTAGCAAATTTCTATTTCTTTTATTTTTATTTTATCAAAACAAAAATTCCCTAACCTAATTTAATTCTACCTAGGTTACATGTAGTTAACTTCAAGCCCTTATATATATATATATATATATATTTCTTTTTTTTTTTATTTCAAAACTTGCCCAAAATAGTACTTCTATTTTGTACCTTGATATGCCATCAATCTTGCTATATATATATATATATATGTGTGTGTATATACACCTTGAGGGATGTGCCTAGGACCAAAATAAATAAAAAAATTGCCCCATCACACTTCCCCAAGGCTAGCCCTCTTAGGGAAGGGAGAGAGAAGCCAATTTTCAAGAATCATGATTATGAAATCCTAGAGAAATACAACCTAGTGACCTACCTAGGATACAAAATCCAAGAATTAGCTTTATTACAACTAGAGGTGGCCTAAACCAATGGAACACACCTCCTAAGTCCCTTCCATTCCTTTAGAATTCAAGCAAAATCCTAACTTTCCATCCAATTCTAACTAAAGGGCTTTTTTGTCCTTTTACACCAAAATTTGCCTATATATACCACACCCTCCCTAGCTTGCAAACATACACACAACACACTCACACACACACACATTTTGGTTAGAGAGAGGGAGGAGAGCAAGGAAGAGGAGTCTAGAGGAGGAGAGGGAAGAAGAAGAGAGTTTCTTGTGCAAAGCTAGAAGGTAAACCACCAACACAACCTTCTCTTCATTTTCTTTTCTAATGCATGTTCTTTTTTAAAGATTTTAAGTGATGTTTCAGATCTTTTATTATCATGTTCTCATGTTAAAAATACCAAGATTTGAGTATTGTTTCCATCTCTCTTGTATTTTCCTCATTTTGGTACAAACCATCTTCTTTTTGTACAAATCTCTTAACCTTTCAAGGGTACTCTTTCAAACAAATTTTCTGAGTTAAACATGGGATAGTTAGCATGTTTTCCTCGCAAAAGAAATGAAACTTTTCCATGGTGTAACCCCCTTTTTATAAATTTTCTTGTTTTGGCATTCCACCTTAAAACCTATTTTTTTCAGTCAACTTTCAAATATTCCAGAAACATGTACAAAAATATTCTGAACCTCTATTTTATGTTAAAACCTTCCTTAATGAGTTAGCTTTCAACTAAAATTTGTTTCATCGAAAAACATTGAGTGGTTTGCTAGAAAATCAAGTTTTCGTAACAGTCGACAGATCTGGGCAGATTCTGGGTAGATTCTGGAACAGTGGTGGACTATTTTGTAAATAACTTAAAATCGGGAAAAGCAATCCCATTTCCGAAAAATGTTCTAGGAACTAGATCAAATTCTCTACGAACCATAGGAAAATCGAGTCCGGTGGATGAACCTAAGTAGTCCTTCCATATTAACCTTCATGTGATGTTAAATCTGGAAATTTGTTATGTTTGGATGTTTTATACCCTTGTATTCATGAAATGTTTAATGGCCTATTATCATATCTTGGCATAATGTTGTATGGGTATGTTATGTTAATTATCTTCTTATCTTGAGGAGGCATGCTTATGTGAATTTTATTTTATCGTTTAGTTGGACTAACCTTGACTTAAAACACTTAATTCAACGGGAAACGTAATTGGGTGGGTATTGGGTTTTCGAGCATTTGAGTAATGAAAAGATGAGAATATGTGGTATATGGATTGTTGGGATGCGTTCCCTATTCGAAGGTTAAAGTCTTGCGCAAGTGGTTTTCGGAACCCTTGAACGGAGCGGTTGTATTCGGACCCTAGGTGGTTTGGTGTAAGGAGGGATTCGGGCAATGCCCTATTTTACCGTCTCTTTTGAGGCCCTGCGGTTGGCGCTACACGGTATATAACCGTTGGTAGGCATCCGAGGTTAGGTCTGCAACAAAGCAGCAAAAGAGGGGGCATACTGAATAATCCGCGTCCGATTCTTGTGGTTGGGAAGACGAAATCTCTTTGGGGGATTTCTAGTTACTGACATCTAACTTAACTATTTATTTATTTATTGATTTATTTACTGGAATATCATGCTTTACTACTTGATGTTATATTTTGTGATTATGTATTGGCCTGGGAAAAAGGGGTAGGGTGTGTGTGTGTTTACTGGGCATTCAAAGCTCACAGCGTATCATGCTAGGTGACGAAGCGGAACTCATAGCGGAAGATGACGAACCGGAAACCTTTGAAGACTTTTGGCTATCTTAGAAATACTAGAAATTTCCTTTTTGTTATTTTGTAAGACTCGTATGAAGTTTAAAACTTTCTTTTTGTGATGTAATGTAATGGAACAATCTTTTGAAGCAAGTATAATTGTGGTTATTATGTATGTATATCCTACGTATGAACCTTATCATTGCTTATGAGACCTTGTGTCAATGCCTTGTAAGATCTGTCAAAAAGGTAGTGCGCTGCCTAAGAAAGATAGACTTAGAAGGGAGGCTATTTTGACTCCTCCGGCGATCTGGTATCTTACTTGGTTATTGGCCATAGGACTCACTAGTGACTCTCCCTTGACTACAACCTATAATGTAGAATCGGGGCATCACATAAAGAGATGTGCCCGCAGGCAGGGGCAAGATGCAAATGACATGTAAGATGCCGAACATAACTTATGATCATGTAAAGAAAGCTGTAATGAAGCAATTATACACAATGAATGCAACAGTTTAAGCAAGTGAATACAAATCAAACTACATCATATGCTGAAAGGATGTAAGAGAATTATACAATTCTCGCTACATCTCACGCGGAGAATACAATACCGTCTGGTTCATCTGGTCATGCCACCTTCAAATGAATCGTACATACAATATCGTGCCTGCAAAAGAAAGAAACTCAACAGGTACAATATCGTTAGAAACATGCATAGCAATGCAAGTGAAAAGTGCGTGACAACGCGAGTGGAGGGGTGCATGACAATGCAACCTAAGTGTGACGCATAACAATGCGGAGAGGGTGCATGGCAATGCAACCTAAGTCTGATGCGTAACAATGCGATAAGGGATGCAAGACAATGCAACCTAAGTGTGACGCATAATAATGCGGTAAGGGATGCATGACAATGCAACCTAAGCGTGACGCATAACAATGCGGTAAGGGATGCATGACAATGCAACCTAACTGTGAGACAAAACAATGCGAAAAGGGATGCACGACAATGCAACCTAAGTGTGACGCATAACAATATGAAAAGGGATGCACAACAATGCAACCTAAGTGTGACGTATAACAATGCGGTAAGGGATGCATGACAATGCAACCTAAGTGTGACGCATAACAATGCGAAAAGGGATGCATGACAATGCAACCTAAGTGTGACGCATAACAATGCGGTAAGGGATGCAAGACAATGCAACCTAAGTGTGATGCATAACAATGCGGAAAGGGATACATGACAATGCAACCTAAGTGTGACGCATAACAATGTGATGCAATACAGTAACAGGTGCAAGAAAGGTGCGCGAGATAGCGAGATAAAATGCATGCACAATGCAAGTAAAGTGCACAAAATAGTGCGATGCGCAAAACAGCGTGATGCGCTAAACAGTGCGGGTGCACAAGACAATGCGATATGCTAAACAACGCGAGTTCAGAAGACAGTGCGATGCGCTAAATAGCGCGAGTGCACAAGACAGTGCGATGTGCAAAATAGCACGATAAAATGCATGCACAATGCAAGTAAAGTGCACAAAATAGTGCGATGTGTAAAATAGCGTGATAAAATGCATGCACAATGCAAGTAAGGTGCACAAAACAGTGTGATGCACAAAACAGCGCGATGAAATGCATGCACAATGCAAGTAAGGTGCACAAAACTGTGCGATGCGCAAAACAACACGATGAAATGCATGCACAATGCAAGTAAGGTCCACAAAATAGTGCGATGCAATAGATAGTACGATGCGCTAAACAGCGCGAGTGCACAAGACAGTGCGATGCACTAAACAACACGAGTGCACAAGACAGTACGATGCGGAAAATAGCGCGATAAAATGCATGCACAATGCAAGTAAAGTACACAAAACAGCGCGATAAAATGCATGCACAATGCAAGTAAGGTGCACAAAACAGTGTGATGCGCAAAACAGCGCGATAAAATCCATGCACAATGCAAGTAAGGTGCACAAAACAGTGCGATGTGCAAAACAGCGTGATGAAATGCATGCATAATGCAAGTAAGGTGCACAAAACAGTGCGATGCACAAAACAGCGCGATGAAATACATGCACAATGCAAGTAAGGTGCACAAAACAGTGCGATGCAACAGATAGTACAGTAGATGCATAGGGTGACAAACTTCAACCACGTTGGAATCATGAAAGAAGGAAAAACCAAATCCCAACACGTCGAAAATGTGTGAGGAAGGGGACACTCAAACCACGCTGAAATCGTGAGAGGCGGTTCAAAAATAACCCGCCCAGGAGCACGCACGAAGCAACCAGAGATAAATTCCAAACACGCTGAAATCGTGTGAGGAAAGGGACACTCAAACCAAGTTGAAATCCTGAGAGGAGGTCCAAAACAACCCGCCCAAGAGCGTACACAACGCAACCTGAGATAAATTCCAAACACGCTGAAATCATGTGAGGAATGGGGACACTCAAACCATGCTGAAATCATGAGAGGAGGTTAAAAAATAACCTCCCAAGTGCGTGCACGATGCAACCTGAGATAAATTCCAAACACGCTGAAATCGTGAGAGGAGGTTCAAAAACAACTGCCCAAGTGCGTGCACGACGCAATCTGAGATAAATTCCAAACACGCTGAAATCGTGAAGGGAAAGGGAAAAACCTCTCAACGTAGCACACGCGAGAGGGGAAAAAGAAAACCTCTCAGCGTAGCACACACAAGAGGAAAAAGAGAAAACCTCTTAGCGTAGCACACGCAAGAGGGGAAAGGGAAAACCTCTTAGCGTAGCGCACGTGAGAGAGGAAAGTGAAAACCTCTCAGTGTAGCACACGCGAGAGGGGAAAAAGAAAACCTCTCAGTGTAGCACACGCGAGAGGAAAAAGAGAAAACCTCACAGCGTAGTACACGCGAGAGGGGAAAGGGAAAACCTCTCAGTGTAGCACATGCGAGAGGGTTAAGGGAAAACCTCTCAGCGTAGCACACGCGAGAGGGGAAAAAGAAAACCTCCCAGCGTAGCACACGCGAGAGAGGAAAGGCAAAACCTCTCAACGTAGCACACACGAGAGGAGGGAAAAGAAAACCTCTCAGCATAGCACACGCGAGAGAGGAAAGGGAAAACCTCAGCGTAGCACACACGAGAGGGGAAAAAGAAAACTTCTCAGGGTAGCACACACGAGAGGGGAAAAAGAAAACCTCTCAACGTAGAACTCGCGAGAAGGGAAAAAAAAAACCTCTCAACGTAGAACTCGCGAGAAGGGAAAAAGAAAAACTCTCAGCGTAGCACACGTGGGAGAGGAAAAAGAGAAAACCTCTTAGCGTAGCACACACGAGAGGGGAAAGGGAAAACCTCTTAGCGTAGCACACGCGAGAGGGGAAAAAGAAAGCCTCTCAGCGTAGCACACGCGAGAGAGGAAAGGGAAAGCCTCTCAGCGTATCACACGCAAGAGAGGAAAAAGAAAACCTCTCAACGTAGCACACGCGAGAGAGGAAAGGGAAAACCTCTCAGCGTAGCACACGCGAAAGGGGAAAAAGAAAACCTCTCAGCGTAGCACACACGATAGAGGAAAGGGAAAACCTCTTAGCGTAGCACACACGAGAGAGGAAAGGGAAAACCTCTCAGCGTAGCACACGCAAGAGGGGAAAAAGAAAACCTCTCAGCGTAGCACATGCGATAGAGGAAAGGGAAAACCTCTCAGCGTAGCACACGCGAGAGGGGAAAAGGAACTGTGCAAGGAAGCGCAGTCATCCAAACGTGTGTCAAACACGAGAGGAGAAGGGTAGGTCCAAACACGGGTCAAACGTGAGGGGAGAAAGGTATCCAAGCGCGTGTCAAACGCGAGAGGAGAAAGGTATTAGTCAAACTGAACCAAAACTTCTCTAAATGAACAGTGCGTACAATACCGTGCATGAATGAGAAAGAAACTTGATAGGTGCAATGCAATACAATGCATGATGTTTAAGGAATGCAATAAATAGACAAAGCGGCACTTTAGAAAGCACCTCATGAGGTGAGTGGCGGTGAACCGCTCTGCTCCGACAGGGATCTTCCCTTGGTGTTCTTCAAACTCTTACCTTCAACTCACAGTACAAAGGTCCTGAAATGCTGACAAGGAGTAACATATGCTGGGGAAACCACGGATGCCATTTTCCTTCCTGATCACATTCACAGCTTTCCCTATTCTTAAACGGGGTGACAGACTAGGTTGGTTCAGTATCCAAAATTGAGATGCATACCCGCTACCTCAGCCTATGGGGCTTCCATACAGATTTCAAGCCGGGGATACACCCATGTTCTAGGCAACCGCCATTCAAACTCTAGTTTCCACTGTCGCAGTTGATCTCCAAGGAACTCATTGCAAACACAGCCAAGATACCTTTGGCTTGGACGGTGTTCAGGGAGAGCACTTCTGATCGCCATTCTGGCATCGAAACATTCAACACAGTATTCTGTTCATTTTGAACACAGCTTGTACAGCACACTGCTCATTTTGAACACACAGCTCACGACACAGTATTCTATTCACTTCGAACACACAACTCATACAGCACACTGCTCACTCTGAACACACAGCTCATAACACAGTACTCGGTTTATTTGGCACACAACTCTTATAGCACACTGCTCACTCTGAACACACAGCTCATTTCAAACATACGGGATGCAATGACGGGACTTGCAGAAGTTGAAACAAACTCAGATGCTCCAAATTTTCCCTCTTTTCTTTTGCTTTGCAGTCCGGAACCTAAATAGCTTCAGATAGGTCCTGGTTTTACTGTTCTCTCAGGACCTGGGTTGAACCTTGCAGTTTATGAAAGAACAAATCCTATGTTGCACAAATGTGGAGAATGGCACAGCACTGCGAGCACAAAACGATTCATTTTTTTTTTTATATTTTGAGAAATGAGAAAAAGTTTTTTGACTGGGTATTTGAGCCTACGACTAAACACAGTGCACCACGACTCAATAAAGGAAAATAAAAGGTGAACAACCTAAACACATCGAGTAACACTTGAAACGACTCAAAGCAAGAATCGAGACAAACAAAACAAAAGATACGACACTTAGACGTAATCCAATGGCAAGAGACTTCTCAGTTTGCGAGGAGCCAGTTTCTTCGGGTATTGTTTCCCACCCTTTCTTATTTGTGATTCTCACATCACTCGGCCCTCAGGCTCTGTTTTTCTGAGAAGCCCTTTTCTCACTTTTCTCTTAGCGCACATCTCTCTATTCTTTAACCTCTCTTCTTTTTTATCCCTCCCCTGGGTGGTTGATGGATAAACAGGAAGTTGTGGGCTCATGCCCAGCATATTCAGCTCGAGGTTATTCCCTCCGACGACGTCTAGTCGATGCCCTGGATGAGGGAGTGGAATACATTGATCCATTCCAATTTGTGCTTCACACTTAGCTTGATACCTCGTTGCTCGGAGGATGTGAGAGCTTTCAGCCCTTTGTTGTTAGCTTTAGTTGTGCCCTTTTTTGGCAGGTATAGTGCCCTTTCTAGCCAGTATATTGACAATGGGGAAAAGACAGAACACTTGACTCAACTGTACCCCTAGTTCATCATTTTGACCATTTTTTGTTTTGGTTTTCTACTAAAACAATTTTGACCAACATGAGAGTTAGATTAACATACTTGTTCGATTTTTTATTCAAAATCATGCAAATTAGGCTGTGAGCACTGAAAATTTTCCTTTTTTGGGTCCAAGAAATGGTCCAGTTTTGGAAAAGATGGAATAATTTTCGAGAGAATTAGTCAACCTCAGTAAAAACTCTCAAAAACTATTTTTACAAATGGCCACTGCTCGACCAACACAGAATCGACTCTTGAGATGCACAACCTCAGATCCAAAATAATGGAAAATTGCCCCTTGGCTGAAGGACACTGCATGGCAATGGAAGGTTGCCTCTTGTCTGAATGGCACCACAGCGCACTGTACGGCAACAGAAAGTTGCCCCTTGTTTGATCAGCACCGCATCACACTGCATAGCGACGGAAAGTTACCCCTTGTTTGAATAGTACCTCAGCACACTGTAACCAATTCTCATAGTGAAGATCACAACCGAACTCTTGGATACAGAAATGACAAAGATGACCAGAACAATCACATGGACACTGTCGATTTGGAAGTGTTTATGGCTAGACTTCAGAATGAAGTTGCCTACGTATCCCAAACATGGGAATCAAGCCTTATGTAGTTCGGGTTAAGGTACACTCGGGTATTAACCTCTCCTTTTGTGCTCTAACTTTTGCCAAGGCCGCCCTTCCGGGTTTTCAACCTTTCGAGCTATGTTCTTCTTTTCTTTTCTTTTCATTTCCTTTCTTCTTCTTTTTTTCATTTCTTTTCAATCTTTGCATTTTTTTTCTTTTCCTTTTTTTTTTCCTTTCTTTTTCTTCTTTTTCTTGCTCTAACTTTTGCCTGGGTCACCCTTCCGGATTTTCGGCCTAGCGAGCCTCTCAAGGGTAAAAGTGTAGCTTTGTCCATGTCAAATGGTTTTGAGATCTCGAAGCCATCTAAATCCAGGAGAATGGCTGTTGTTTGCTGATGATGTAAGAGTCCATCCAATGGGGGCGGAACTGCCCCCAGTGTTGTGAATAGGAACTCGATTGTCCTTCAGCAATACTTTCTTCTTTCCTCCCTTCTAGGATTTGGCATTCTTGCTGATCTTCATTAGTTTGCGAAAGGACACATCCTTTGAATGTTTGAGCACAATTGCCATTTTTGCCCCTAGTTCAGGGGATGCTTCTGATCTAGCTTCGCAAGCTTCCTTTGATAATGTCTGATCTTCTTGATCTGACTTTTCTTGCCCCTAGTTCGAGGGTTGCTTCAAATCTGGCCCCACAGGCCTCACATTGTGGTTGACCATTGAACATTCTGAATCCAAGTTCAAGGTTTGAAAGCAAAGGGGTTGAGTCATGAGGTTGAGAGCGATCCTAGGCTGTACAATTTCAAGAGTGATTCCACACAAGTCTTCGCAAAACCACGCAAAACATTTTTTGAAATCTTTTAAGAAAGCGACTAGTCGCTCGCGTTGAAGACAGTGTAGAACCAATCTTGATCAAGCCAGGATCCTTCTCAGTACTCACATTAACAAGCATGATCACAATCATTAAGGGCTTAGCATGCCTCTCTTTCTCTTAGTTTGATCAAATTTTTGCAAATCCCGAGGAATTCCTTCCTCTTTGTTTTCACCACAATGTTCAAAAAGTTTTGAAAAACTTAGGTCAATGCAATTATTTAAAAGGCCCAGAAAAGTAAGTGAAAAGCACTGCCGTTTCAACACATCTTCTGGCACAACTGGTTCCACGGCAGAAACAGACTCAAAAGAGAGCGAAAAGATAAACACCAAAAACAAGTAAGTGATATCTGAGGTAACACCCCCGAAATCCCCTGACTCTTATACAACAGGGCTGACTCGATACAACAAGAGAAACCTTAATAAAAAAGACTGATTCAAAACAAAGAGATAGACTCAAAACAAAACAACAGAACTGAATCAATGCCCAAGCCAGAACTTAAAGTAAACAGGATTCGCAAACGCTCAAAACAGTGCGTGCCATACGCTACATTTGGAGTAAACTGAACGTCGCCTGCAGGTGGTTCATCCCCCGATCACATACTCATATTATCCCCCAAGTTCACTGATCCAGTGATGATAGGCTTTGCTGAGCATGGTGGGATGATGACCTCGTCGTCAATCAAGTCCTATACTTCGTGGTGGAGGTGAAAGTAATTGTTAGTGCTGTGACCGGTATGTTAATGGTATGCACAGTACTGGGTACCATCATGCTTAGCTGGAAGGGGATTCGGGAGAGGCCAAGGCTCCAGGGGTTTGAGATGGCCTTTTTCAACAAGGATTTGAAGAGCCTTCGACAAAGGCATATAGAGGGTGTGGAAGACCCTGCGACCCCGGGGTTGGTACTTCGAGGTTTGTGAATTTTTGCTAGGCGCACTAGTAAAAGGGTCGACAATTGCTGATTGGTTTTCTGATCTTTCTCGGGTGGAGGATTAGAGCTAACAAGATCGTTTCTGATACGACGGGCCTTCTCCCTGTTTTACCCTTGGCTCGAGCAGCCCTCGTTCTGAGTGACGAAAGTGTCATCCACAGTTTTTGCAACAACTGTGAGCACTTGCTATTTGTTTAGTCCATCGGCTTTCAAAGCCTCAACAACCCACAAAAGGTGTTCATAGGGATCAATGTTTACTCTCATCTTGTTCTTATCACTCGCCTTAGCTTGGTCGAAGGTTTGGGTTGCTACATTAGTGCGAAGCCCGGTTGTTGCCGACACGTCGCTGCCCAAATTTGGGATGGCTTCAAGTTGGCTAAGTTCAATTACAATTCATCCCAAGAGTGGGGGCTCTTCTGGCATGAAATTTCCAGCATGTGATATGGTCGATGGCGGAGCCGACATTCTGAAGGCTAAATCAGCCACAGATCTCTAAAGATCGCCGATCATTCCCATCAGCTCAAAAGTAGTGGGCTCACGAGTTTAAAATGATTGGGGTTCCAAGACTGGATATTTGGTAGGTGCCCCAGATGGGCATTGTATTTCAGCATCGGTCTCACCCTGCATGGTGATTTCCTGGTTTAATGCCGCTGTCATGACCACAATTTCTTCTGAATTTTGCGTCATCATGAGTCTGCTGAACTGAACAGAGGTGATGTGACTGGTGACTAACGGATCTAATGAACCGGTGAGCCTTGACTAGCCTTTCTCTGCCTTGCCTCAGCGAAGGAAAACACTGGCTACTCTGAACTGAATCTCTGACCCAACAAAGTCTATCAGCAAAATTCAAATGTATCCGAGGGATATCGGAGCTTTCTAAAGCTATAGTTCCACGACTACCTTGCAAAAGGGAAAACAAGCAGCATCTCAGCCTGATTTCACCAGAACAGATACAAGTAAAAGCTTAATGACTGCACTCTCTACTGAGTTCTGCCCAAAATTCTGCCTGTAAACTGATACGCTCAGGTAAAACTGAATTCTCAAACACCGATGCCCTCAGGACTGATATCCAGACTTGCAAACTGATACATGCATTCCTGTAGAGGCGCACTCTAAAAAGCACATAGCAAGCAAATGAGAGCCAAAACACCCCTATGTTGGGGTAGGATTTCCCTATCCTATTTTGTCAGGAGCTAGGGTTTCAATACGCACTCAGCCATTTCAAGCAACCTATAATCGGGAAAGCAACCTGTCCTAGTTTGGAATAGTCACTATGGGTTCCGACATGCACTAGGTCGAATGGTCAAAAAGGGTGCCCCGGTAACAACCAAGGTTTGGGTTCCTATCATGGCAGAGCCCGTAACCGGTCTACCTTATGGCATACAGCCTCCGACTAACCGTTCAGGAAGAGCAGATGGCAAACACGGTGACTTAGGTGCACCAATGCAAATGCAATGCAAAGAAACACATAAGTGTAGTCAAAACAAGATATCATGAGTTCAAGTCAAGTTCTCTAATTCCCCAGCAGAGTCGCTAGAAACTGTGGACGCGCTCCCGGGAACCCTCCGACAGCCGCACTCGGATGTGGCGCGCGAATCTCGTTTTGTTCTGAGCTACCACAGTTCAGACTCAATGTCACGGTTCTGAATATGATTTCGCAAAGTGCAATGCAAGACCGATAAATCACCAAAGAGTCCAAATCCGGTAAATCGTTTTGGAAAATTGATTTTAATAAAGAAGTGCCAAACATGGACTACTTTGCCAGATACAGAGTCGCCACCAAAATATTTTATTTGGGGGGAATTTAGGAAACCCGGACTCGTGCCTAAGGCCACGTGTCCGTCATCACCAAAGTTGCCTCGACTCATGAACTAGGGTACGAGAGGGGAAGGTCATGTAATGAGCACCCCTGCTTGCCCGATCAAAGATCGGCCAGTACTAAGCATGATATTTTGTTTTTGAAAAACACATGTGCTCTTATTCCAGTTAATTGGTTAATCTTACTACGTGATGTGCACAGCATACAAGTATAGACTAGATCGCCTAATTTGGAACAAAACATTGCATGTTCGTTAGTGAAAATGATTTGAAGTTTGCTATTCGCAAGTGGGCTAAATTCGGGATTCAATGAATTGTTCCAATTCAAGTAATTCAACCTTCACCCACAGGCATTCTGCGAGGAGCCAGTTATATCAAAGAAGCAATTAGCCTCATGGGAAGCATGTTTTCATGGTAATCAATAACACACATGCAGTATGCTAAAGCGTAAACACTCACAGTGTACTCCGAGCCAAAACAAAGAACTAGTTAGAAATCATGCATGATCCTAGTTCATGCTAAAATGGCTAATGCAACACATGCGAAAATGCAACTAAAATAGGCTCGACTATTCTAGAATATCATGTGAAATGCGACTTGTTAACATGTTGTTGAACACATATTTAAGTAAATGTATTGAAATACAATGCTGGTTTGTATGATGTGCCGAGCCCGGTGCATGCAAAATAGATGAATGGATGAACGCATGCAAGCATAAGGTATGCTAAATGAAATATGCCCTAAAACTAACCATCATAAGCGGTTAAGTAAAAGGGGGAAAGAAATGGGGTTTTGGAGACATGCATCACACACACGCACGCTTATTACAAAAATTGGCCATTTCGACGGAGGGACTGAATAAGTAGCTAAAAAAAGCTAATCTAAGCTAATTAAACTACTTATTACATCACAAATAAGCTAATTAACTAATCTAAGTTAATTAACTATTACAAAACAAACTGAATAGTTAAACGCATTAACTATCTAAGTACAAAACAAAGCATAAGCTAGCTATCTAAGCATGGCAGCTAAGGAAAGCAATAAAGCAGGAGCCTCGAGGCGAGGAGTTTATGCATGCCCGATCGCTTCGTTCGGAAATCCAATGCGATGCCCCGACTTGCCTCTATTTGCAACTGTTCTCAGAAACTTGCACCAAGCTCCAGATAGCTTCAAACACATCTTGGGGACCTGTGGGAGGGTGTAGACACGCCCGCGTGAGGCCTTCGTGCTACAGTTCGGACTCAATTTGTGTCACGGTTCTTAATCTGAACCAAAGAGTCCAAATCCGGCAAATCGTTTTGAGAAAACAAATTTTTAGAAAAGAAGTGCCAAACATGGACTGCTTTGTCAGATACCGAGTCGCCACCTAAATATTTTAAGGGGGAATTTAGGAAACCCTGACTCGGTGCCAAAGGCCACGTGTCCGTCATCACCAAAGTTGCCTCGGCTCGAGAGCTAGGGTACGATTGGGGAAGGTCAGCTATGAGCACCCCCTCTCGCCCAATCCGAAGATCGGCCTCTACTAACCGTGATATCCGATTTTGAAAACGTTATGTGTTCTTATTCCGGTTATTAGCCTAGAATTACTATGTTATGCGCACAGCAAACAAGTATAGACCAAATCGCCTAGATTGGAACAAAACATTGCATATCCGTTTTGAAGATGGTTTGCTACTCGCAAGTAGGCTAAAATGCAGGTTTTGCCACCCTCGAGTGGGTTTTTAGAAAAGATGGTTTTGCCACTATCTAGTGGGCTTAAAAAATTCACAGTTTTAATGAATTATTCTAATTTAGGTAATTCAACCTCCATCCACAGGCATTTGAGCAGTTATATCACATAAGCAGCTAGCCTCATGGTAATCATGCTGTTATGGCAACACTCACACGCATGCGGTATGCTAAAGCATGAATGCTTACTGAGTACTCTGGGCCAAAACAAAAACTAGTTAGTAATCATATGCATGATCCTAGTTCATGTTAAAATGGCTAATGCAACACATGCAAAATGCAACTAAGATAGGCTCGGCTAATCTACAATGACATGTGAAATGCTACAAGTAACACGTATTCAATTTGGAATTGAAATACAAATGCAATTAGAATGATGCGCTGAGCCCGGTGCATGCAAGACAAATGTATGAATGCACGTATGCATAGCATAAGGTATGCTAATTTAACTATGCCCCAATCTACCATCATAAGCGGGTAAATAAAAGGGAAGAAAGACGTGGGGTTGGAAGACATACACACACTCACACACACTTATTACACAATTGCCCTCGCTCGGAGGGTTCAAATAAATATTACAGTCCGAATAAATAATACTAAATTAATTATTACAAAACTTCTAATTTAATTAATAAATTAAATACAAATGGAAGGTGGCCACAGCCCCCGCCTCGGGATGGGCGAATGATGCGTGCTCGATTTGGACTGCCGGGAAATTCGCTGCCATAACATTGCTGCCTCTGTTTACACTGCCTAGCTCCCCTGAAAACTACACAAGTCTCAGGATAGGTTCTTTTCACACTGCGGAACACCACCGGCTGGGAGAGATGACCACCGGCCGTATTAAATGCTCATCGGCCTTTGATAAAGCTATCGGCCACCAAAGGATGGCTGGTCGGCACTGTATGTGGCCGGTCGGCCAGAAATTCCTGCAGAACTTGCAGTTGACAGCAGCAGAGGGCAAGGCAGTGTATGGCATGGAATTTTGAGCAAATGTGAGCATGGTCACACTTCTTATCGTGCAACAGGCTCAAGGGAGTATGACCCTCGACCCTCGGACCATCAATTGTGCATTTTGATGCACGATGGCCTAAGAGGCCAAGTTTGCAATTTGATGTAAATGCATGCAACCAAAAAAAAAAGATGAATGCCAACACCCTATCATGTTGAGGTCAAGGGGATTGACGACCGAGGGTTGAGACGTGTTACATCACTTAGAGTATGAACACCCCTCAATCCTCATACTTGGCTTGACATCCCAAGCCAAGCCAAATGTAATGCATGGATGCAATATACAATGCAAAGTGATGCAACTCATGCAAGATAACATGAACATGCTAAGCTAATGCAACATGACACTATCTAATCCTGCATGCTAGACTAATGCAATATGGACATATCAAGCATACAACAAGACTATGTAATGCCATTAACTAAACAACATGCAAACATGTGAAAATGATACAATGTAAGCATGCAACCAATGCAATACAACATGCAAGCATGCAAAATATGCAAAGACGGACTTATACTGAAATGAGAGGACCTCAGCCCACCCCCAAAATAGTGGCCTAAGAGGATACACAAGAGCACAAATGATATATGCAAGCATGCACACATCAAGGTCCATCACCTACGCATAAAAGGGGACAACTCTAAGCATACTTCAAGGCGATATATATGGACATTAAACCAACATGCTAAGCTCTGAAAATGAATAGAGAATGATGCCAAATGAAACAAAACATGCAAGCAAGACATGCAACAATGACCAACACTTGAAGCCCATAAAGGGGGTCAAACCAAAGCTATGTCAACCAAACCTTAAAGGACCAAAATGACCCAAAACAGTCCCAATGGACCCCAAAACAAGACTAAAGCATACACAGATCATGGTCAAAACATGCCAAGGAATGAGTCCAAAACATGGGCATTCAAGGCCAAAAATGGGAGCATTGCTCAACACCTCCCCCATGCAAACACGACATGAATTTTTTAATACATAACAGAGTTTTAGCATGCAAAAAGGGCCCTCGAAACCCACTGATATGGCAGCCTAATGTCTAAACACATAGGCATGCACAATGACCACTTTCCAAGGCACAAAAGAACAACCTTTCAAGGCAAGAAAGTGATGATGAATGTGGGCATACAAGCATGGATTAGGGACTGAAATGGCATATGAAATGACTCCAAATCATTGAAACAAACCAACTAAAGCATGCTAGTGACTCACACACTCAAGGCTCACAAGCCAAAATACAAAGGGGCTATACTAAACATGGCAAATACGACCAAACCAGCACCCAACAGACCTCAATCATGATAAATTATGACCAAAAGTTTCACAAAGCTAGGCAAGAATATGCAAGCACGATGGTCTAATGGCTAGATGCATTTCTAGGCAAAATAGGGGAATACAAAGCAAGTGTATTAAGCATGTAAGGGACCACAAATCTGACCCAAAACAGAGGTAAGATATGCCCAAATAACACCCAAAAATCTCTGAAATAGGGCCAAATGCAACTAAGCATACATGCTACCCTTATGAGCCAAAACATGAGCAAAATGAGAAACCAAGGGAGAGGGGTGTCCCTCCCCTATGCAAGACCTGAAAACCCCTTCTTTACCACTGAAAATCCACTGGATTTCGATGGTGAGAAGGCCAGGACTCAAGAGTAACCAAAGCTTAAGAAAGAAAGCACCAAAAGGGCCAAACAAGGCCTAAGAGGGGGAGGTCGACCCCGAACCACAAAAGGACCTTAATGAAAGATCTCAAGCATGCAAATACAAGACTTTTTTATGTTATACACAAAGCTTAAATCATCATGCAAGGCAGGTCAAAAACTAATGCAAGATTGGGGAAAATAAAGCAAAAGTCTTACCCTTGAAGAACACTTCAAGAACTGCTGGTCCAGCCACTCTCTTCTGACCAAAATCAGTCCAAAACTTCAAAAACAAACCCTCAAAGCCCCTTAAGGTCGAAGCAAGGTGTAATGGTGTGTGTCTTAGTGCAAAACTAAGGTCAAAACACACTTTCTAGGCCTCCAAACACACACTAAGGATGAGAGAGAGGGAAATATATAGAGAGAGAGTATATGACAGATGTATATATGTATAATCTCTGGTTTTTTGTTCCAAATCTCTAACCCTCTACAATGGAAGAAGAGAGGTGCTTATATAGGCAAAAGAAATGGTTCTAAGCTTCTCAAAGAAGCTAAGTGAAAGGGGGCAAACGGGGCAATGAAGTCAAGGCTTCTTGAGGAAGCTAAGACAGCTGGCCAAGCTTCTTGAGGAAGCTTTGACAAAGGGTCAAGCTTCCTCAAGAAGCTTTGACCAAAAGGGGGCAAAAGGGGCAAAACAGCCACATGTTAGCCCCGGGGTTGGTTTGGTGTATTCCAGCTGGCATGCACCATGCCTGAAGAAGGCAAAAAGGTGTTACCGGCCAAAAAAGGAAGTTGACGGCCAAACAGATAGCCGGCCGGCCATATGGAGTGCCGACCGGCCATTGGTATTAAGAAACCATGGCCGGTGATGCAAAGGGAAGGCCGATGGGGTGTGGGAATGGTCAACAAGCCATTCCCTACCCCTCAAAGCAAAAACACAAGTATTTGGTGCGAAACCAATCGTAAGACGAACAAGTTGAGAGATCCTGAGGCAAGGCATGCAACCAAGGCCTCCGGGAACTCAAAACAAACACGAACATGGATGATCACAGAGTGTCCCCACCGGTGACATCCAAGTCTTAAGGACGGTCAAAAATGGGGTGTCTACAGTTGCCCCTCTTTGACAGAACTCGAAAGTCATAACAATAACGGGAGTGATTGTCAAAGCCTAGAGACGACCCATTTTTGACAAGGCCGAAGACTTAGACAAACATGCAAGGCAAACAAGATATGCGCCCGAAGGTAGGGGCAAAATGCGAGACAATGCACAAAGCCGAACATAACTTATGATCATGCAAAGAAAGCTGTAACGAAGCATAACATGCGACAGTTTTAAGCGGGAAGGCAAATCAAACTACATTTCATGCAGTTATGGTGCAATCTTAGCGAGCATGTGTGATAGATACACAAAAGTGAAGAGAGTGTGCTGGATACACTATATGAATAAAGTGTGATTGACACACTAAGTGAAGCAAAGTGTGATAGATACACAAAGCGAAACGAGTGTGATGGACACACTAAGCAAACACGTGATAGATACACTAAGCGAACGTGTGTGATAGATACACAAAGTGAACGCAAAGTGTGATAGATGCACTAAGTGAACAGAGTGTGATTGATACAATGAAGGTGAACACAAAGTGTGATAGATGCACTATGTGAACAAAGCGTGATTGATACACTAAAAGTGAACACAAAGTATGATAGATGCACTATGTGAACAGAGCGTGATTGATACACTAAAAGTGAACACAAAGTGTGATAGATGCACTATGTGAACAAAGTGTGATTGATACACTAAAAAACGAACACAGAGTGTGATAGATGCACTCAGTGAACAAGCGTGATGGATACACAAAAGGAGAACACAAAGTGTGATAGATGCACTTAGTGAACAAGTGTGATGGATACACAAAAGGTGAACACGAAGTGTGATAGATGCACTTAGTGAACAAGTGCGATGGATACACAAAAGGTGAACACGAAGTGTGATAGATACACTATGTGAACAGAGTATGATTGATATACTAAATGAATGAAGTGTGATTGATACACTAAATGTGAACACGAAGTGTGATAGATGCACTTAATGAACAAAGTATGATAGATATACTGAATGTGAACACGAAGTGTGATAGATGCACTTAGTGAACGAGTGTGATGGATACACTAAATGAACACAAAGTGTGATAGATGCACTTAGTGAACAGAGTATGATTGATATACTGAATGTGAACACAAAGTGTGATAGATGCACTATGTGAACATAGTATGATTGATATACTAAATGTGAACAGGAAGTGTGATAGATGCACTTAGTGAACGGAGTATGATTGATATACTAAATGTGAACACAAAGTGTGATAGATGCACTATGTGAACAGAGTATGATTGATATACTAAATCTGAACACGAAGTGTGATAGATGCACTTAGTGAACGGAGTATAATTGATATATTAAATGTGAACACGAAGTGTGATAGATGCACTTAGTGAATGGAGTATGATTGATATACTAAATGTGAACACGAAGTGTGATAGATGCACTTAGTGAACGAGTGCGATGGATACACTAAATGAATACAAAGTGTGATAGATGCACTTAGTGAACAAAGTATGATTGATATACTGAAAATGAACACAAAGTGTGATAGATGCACTATGTGAACAGAGTATGATTGATATACTAAACGAATGAAGTGTGATTGATACACTAAATGAATGAAGTGTGATTGATCCACTAAACGAGAATGTATGTGATAGATACGCTAAAGTGAATATGTGCATGGTAGATACACAAAATGAGAATGTGTGTGATAGATACACAAAAGTGAAAGTGAATGAAGTGTGATTGATACACTAAGTGAATGAAGTGAAGTGTGATAGATACACAAAATGAGAATGTATGTGATAGATACACAAAATGAAAGAAGTGTGATTGATACACTAAATGAATGAAAACAGTGTGATAGATACACTAAGGGAAGAGAGTGTGATTGATATACTAAATAAATGAAGTGTGATTAATACACTAAGCGAACGAAGAAAGTGTGATAGATACACTAAGGGTGAATGAGGTGTGATTGATACACTAAAGAAATGAAGTGTGATTGATACACTAATTGAATGAAGTATTATTGATACACTAAATAAAGGATCTCAAACGGAACATCTTTGAATGAACCGTACATACAATATCGTGCATGAATGAGAAAGAAACTTGATAGGTACAATGCAATACAATGCATGATGTTTAAGGAACGCAATAAACAAGCGTAGCGACGCTTTAGAAAGCACCTCATGGCGTGAGTGGCGATGAACCGCTCTACTCTGACGGGGATCTCCCCTCGTGCTCTTCGAACACTTACCTTCAACTCATAGTACAAAGGCTCTGAAATACTGACAAGGATTCTTCACGTGGAACACTTTAGATGTTGCCTTTCTTCCTGATCATATTCACAACTTTCCCTATTCTCCAACGGGGTGACAGACTAGGTTGGTTCAGTATCCAGAATTGAGGTGCATACACCCTATCTCAACCTATGGGGCTTCCATACAGATTTCAAGCCGAGGACACACCTTTGGGTATTTAAACCAGACTTTAGTCCAGGAAATCCCGAACCTTTACGTTCTAGGCATCAGCCATTCGAACTCTAGTTTCCACCTTCGCAGTTGGTCTCTTAGGAACTCATTGCGAACACAGCCAAGATGCCTCTGGCAGGGAATGGTACTCAGGGAGAGCACTTTTGATCGCCATTCTGGCTTGAAGCAGACTTGATCTTGATCTTGATCTTGAGGTAGAGGCACCCTCGTACTTCAGAGCAATGGCAAGACTCGAAGAGGTACACACGGAATGTAGTCTTGGAACTTACTGAAGTTAAAACAAACTCATATACCCGACATTTCCTCTTTTCTTTTGCTTTGTAGTCTGGAACCCATATAGCTTCAAATAGGTCCTGGTTTTACTATTCTGACATGACCTGGGTTGAACCCTGCGATTTATGAAGGAACAAATACTATTTTGCACAAATGTGGAGAACGACACAGCACTCTGAGCACAAAACGATTTTATTTTGAAATCGAAAATGAAAGTGAATTCTCAACTGGGTATTGAGTCTACGGCTAGACACAGCGCATCACGACTCAACAAAGGTAAACAACCTAAACACATCGAGACACGCTCGGAACGACTCAAAGCAAGAATCGAGATGAACAAAACAAAAGACACGACACACATACGTGTTACAAAGACGAGAGACCTCTCAGTGCACGAGGAGCCAGTTTCTCCGGGTATTATTTCCCACCCTTTCTAATTCGTGATTCTCACATTACTCGGCCCTCAGGCTCTGTTTTTCTAAAAAAAGCCATTTTCTCACTTTTTCTCTCAGCTCACATCTCGCTATTCTTCAATCTCTCATTTTTTGTCCCTTCCCTGGGTGGTTGATGGATAAACAAAAAGTTGTGGGCTCTTTCCCATAGCACTCTGCTAGATTCTTCTTCTTGTTCATAACAGTGAGTTTCTTCCATAGAGGGGCTACGCTACAATTGGGTGTGTAGCAAATCTGCAGCTGACATCGGTTGATGATGTTCTGCTGGGGAGTTTGAACGTGATCAGATCTGTCCAGATAAGGGAGTGGAATATCTTGTCCCATTCCGATTCGTGCTTCGCACTTGGCTTGATACCTCGTTGCTTGGAGGATGAGAGAGCTTTCAGCCCTTTGTTGTTAACTTCAGTTGTGCCCTCTTCTGGCAGGTAGAGTGTCCTTCTTGGCAAGTATGTTGAAAATGGGGGAAAGACAGGAAGCCTGACTCAACTGTGCCCCTAGTTCATCATTTTAACCATTTTTGTTTTTGGCTTTCTACTAAAACAACTTTGACCAATATGAGAGTTAGATTAACATGCTTGTTCGATTTTCTGATTTAAAGTCATGCAAGTTAGGTTATGAGCACTGAAAATTTTCCCTTTTGGGTCCAAGAAATGGTCTAGTTTTAAAAGAATGGAATAATTTTCGAGAGAATTAGTCAACCTCATTAAAAAAAAATTCTCAAAAACTATTTTTGCAGATGGTCACTACTCAACGAGCACAGAACCTACTCTTTGAGATGCACAACTTCAGATCTGAAGGAAAATTGCCCCTTGCTTGAAGAGAGCTACATGGCAACGGAAAGTTGCCCCTTGTTTGAACGGCACTGCGGCGCATTGAATGGCAATGGAAAGTTGCCCCTTGTTTGAATGGCACCGCAGCGCATTGTAGTCAGTCCTCAGAGTGACGAACACAATCAAATTCTCGGATACAGAGAAGGCGAAGATGGTCAAAACCATTACATGGGCACAATCAATTTGAAGTGTTTTACGGCTGGACTTCAGGATGAAGTTGCCTATGTTTCCCAAAGATGGGAATCAAGCCTTACGTAGTTCGGGGTTAAGGTACACTCAGGTATTTAACCTCTCTTTTTGCGCTCTAACTTTTGCCAAGGCCGCCCTTTCGGGTTTTCAACCTTACGAGCTCTATTTTTCTTTTCTTTTTTCTTTTTCATCTTTTCTTTTTATTTTCTTCATTTTTCTGTCTTCTTTTTTTGCATTCTCTTTTTTTGTATTTTTCTCTTGCTCTAACTTTTGCCTGGGTCGCCCTTCTGGGTTTTTGGCCCAGCGAGCCTCTCAAAGGGTAAAAGTGTAACAATTCCATGTCAAATGGTTTTGAGATCCTAAAGTCATCTGAGTCCAGGAAAATGGCTGTTGTTCGCTGACGATGCAGGAGTCCATTCAATACGGGGTTGAATTTGCCCTTAGTGTTGCGGATAGGAACTCATTTGTTCTTCAGCAGAAACTGTCTTCTTTGCTCCCTTCTGGGATTTGGCATTCTTGCTGACCTTCTTCGATTTGTGGAATGATCCATCTTCGGCTCCTCGAGTACATTTGAGATCCTTTGCCCCTAGTTCGAAGGGTGCTTCCGATCTAGCTTTGGAAGCTTCTTTTGATGACATATGATCTTCTTGATCTGACTTTCTTGCCTCCTGTTCGAGGGCTGCTTTGAATTTGGCCACACAGTCCTCACGTTGTAGTTGACCATTGAACATTTCTTAACTTAAGTCCAAGGTTTGACAATGAGGGGTCGAGTCTTGAGGCTGAGAGTGATCCTAAGCTGCATAATCTCAAGAGCGATTCCACACAGGCCTTCGCAGGACCGTGCAAAGCATTTTTTTTTGAAATCGTTTAAGAAAACGACTAGTTGCTCGCGCTGAAGAAAGTGTGGGACCAATCTGGATCAAGCCAGGATCCTTCTCAGTACTCACATTAACAAGCGTGATCTCGATCATTAAAGGCTTAGCATGCCTCTCTTTCTCTCAAATGATCAAATTTTGCAAAACCCTAGGAATTCCTTCCTCTTTGTTTTCACCGCAGTGTTAAAGAGGTTTTGAAAAACATAGGTCAATGCAATGATTTTCAAGGCACAAGAGAACAGGTGGAATGCACGGCCGTTCGATTCAAATCCTTTGACACAACTAGCTCAAAATTAGCAATAAGCATGGAAACATGATAGCCGCAGCTACTCCATTCAAATTCCCTGATTGTAATTGGCTCCACAACAGAGACAGACTCAAAACAAAAGGGTATTTACAAAACCAAAACGGTGTTCAAGGCAACAATCCTAGAATCACCTGACATCCTATACAACGGGACTGACTCGGTACCACAAGACAGACCCAAAAACAAAAAGACTGACTCAAAGCAAAGAGGCAGACTCAAAAACAAAACAAAGAACTAACTCAAAACCCAAGCCAGAAGCTACAAAACTGCATTTACAAATGCTCAAAAAGTGCGTGCCAGACGCCACATCTGAAATACATCGAGCGCCGCCCGCAGGTGGTCCAACCCCTAATCACATACTCGCAGTATCCTCAAAGTCCAACAGCTCGATCGTAACAGACTTCGCTGAGGTAGGTGGAAGAATGACCTCATTATCGTTCAGATCCTGCACTTCATGGTGAAGGCAGAAACAGTTGTCGGTGGCGTGACCGGTCTGTTGGTGGTACGCGCAGTACAAAGCAGCATCATGTGTGAGAGGGAGATTCTTCGGGAGAGGCCGAGGTTCAAGGGGTTTGAGGTGCCCCTTTTCGGCAAGAATCTGAAGTGCCTTAGACAGAGGCATGTAGAGAGCATGAAAGATCCTGCGCCCTCGGGGCAGGTACTTTGAAGTCTGAGTATTCTTACTAGACGCACTAGCAAAAGGGTCGGCGGGCACTGCCTTGGTTTTCTGATCTTTCCCAGGTGCAGGGTCGGGAATAAGAGGAACTGTTCTGGCATGACGGGGCCTATCCCGATTTTCTGACTGACTTGAACTACCCCTCAGGTGGAGTGGGGAAAGCATCCTCCACAGTTTTTGCCACAACTGCGGATATTTGTTGCTTGTTCATCCCCCCGGCTTTCAAAGCCTCGACTGCCCGCAGTAGTTGTTCAATGGGATCGGCATCTGCCTTCATTTTGTTCTTGCCCCTTGCCTTAGCCTGATCGGGGGTTTGGGTTACTACATCAGAGCGAAGCCCGGTTGTTGCTGACACGCCGTTGCTGTAGCTGGAGGCAACCTCTGGTTGGCTGAGCTCTATCACAATCCGCCCCAGTAGCGGGGGCTCCTGTGGTATGAAATTCCCGGCATACGGTGCTGCTGGCAGTGAAGCCGACATTCCATAGGCCAGATCGGCCACGAATCTCTGGAGTTCGCCTATCATTCCCATCAATTCAAATGTGGTGGGCTCACGAGCCTGATACAACTGGGGGGTCCAGACTGGGTGCGCGACAGGCGACCTGGGTGGATGCGGTACATCGACATTGGTCTCGCTTTGCAGAGTGATTCCTTGATCTGATGCGGCCATCATAACCACAATTTCCTCTGAATTCTGCGTCATGATAAGTTCGCTGTACTGAACGGTGACTGACGAATCAGATATCTGTCTTGTCTCAGCAAGGGGGAACACTAGCTATTCTGTATCAACTCTCTGACCTGAAAGAGAAAACATGCAGCATTTCGGACCAATCAGAACGGACTCTAGTATAGCTGAATAACTGTACTCTACTACTGATCACTTTTGCCCGAAATCACTGCCCCCAAAATACTGAATCGAATACCCACAGATATAACTGATTCTCATAAACTGACACTGATGCCCTCAGGTCTGATACTCAAACTTGAGAACTGATATGTGTGTTCCCCTGCATAGATACACTCTAAAACACATAGCAAGTAAAGAGAGCCAAAGCACCCCTATAGAGGGGTAGGGTTTCCCTGTCCTATTTTGTCAGGAGCTAGGGTTTCACTATGCACGCAGTAGTTTTCAAACAACCTAACATCGGGTAAGCAACCTGTCCTAACTTGGAATGGTCACTATGGATTTCGATATGCACAAGGCCGAATGGTCGAAAAGGGTGCCCCGGTAAAACCAGGGTTTGTGTTCCCATACTATCAGAGCCCACAACCGGTCAGCCTTATGGCATGCTTTGACAAAGTCAAGCCTCTGGCAAACCGTTCAGGAATGGCAGATGGCAAACACAGTGTCCTAGGCGCACCAATGCACATGCAAATGCAAAGAGACACATAGATGAAATCAAAACAGGATATCACGAGTTCGAGTCAAGCTCTCTAACTACCTAGCAGAGTTGCCAGAAACTGTAGACGCGCCCGCGTGAGGCCTTCGTGCTATAGTTCGGACTCAATTTGTGTCACGGTTCTTAATCGGAACCAAAAAGTCCAAATCCGGAAAATCGTTTTGAGAAAACAGATTTTTAGAAAAGAAGTGCCAAACATGGACTGCTTTGCCAGATACAGAGTCGCCACCTAAATATTTTAAGGGGGAATTTAGGAAACCCTGACTCGGTGCCAAAGGCCACGTGTCCGTCATCACCAAAGTTGCCTTGGCTCGGGAGCTAGGGTACGATTGGGGAAGGTCAGCTATGAGCACCCCCTCTCGCCTGATCCGAAGATCGGCCTCTACTAACCGTGATATCCGATTTTGAAAACGTTATGTGTTCTTATTCCGGTTATTAGCCTAGAATTACTATGTTATGCGCACAGCAAACAAGTATAGACCAAATCGCCTAGATTGGAACAAAACATTGCATATCCGTTTTGAAGATGGTTTGCTACTCGCAAGTAGGCTAAAATGCAGGTTTTGCCACCCTCGAGTGGGTCTTTAGAAAAGATGGTTTTGCCACTATCTAGCGGGCTTAAAAAATTCACAGTTTTAATGCATTATTCCAATTTAGGTAATTCAACCTCCATCCACAGGCATTTGAGCAGTTATATCACATAAGCAGCTAGCCTCATGGTAATCATGCTGTTATGGCAACACTCACACGCATGCGGTATGCTAAAGCATGAATGCTTACCGAGTACTCCGAGCCAAAACAAAAACTAGTTAGTAATCATATGCATGATCCTAGTTCATGTTAAAATGGCTAATGCAACACATGCAAAATGCAACTAAGATAGGCTCGGCTAATCTACAATGACATGTGAAATGCTACAACTAACACGTATTCAATTTGGAATTGAAATACAAATGCAGTTAGAATGATGCGTCGAGCCCGGTGCATGCAAGACAAATGTATGAATGCACGTATGCATAGCAGAAGGTATGCTAATTTAAATATGCCCTAGTCTACCATCATAAGCGGGTAAATAAAAGGGAAGAAAGACGTGGGGTTGGAAGACATACAAACACTCATGCACACTTACTACACAATTGCCCTCGCTCGGAGGGTTCAAATAAATATTACAGTCCGAATAAATAATACTAAATTAATTATTACAAAACTTCTAATTTAATTAATAAATTAAATGCAAATGGAAGGTCGCCACTGCCCCTACCTCGGGATGCGCGAATGATGCGTGCTCGATTTGGACTGCCAGGAAATTCGCTGCCATAGCATTGCTGCCTCTGTTTACACTGCCTAGCTCCCCTGAAAACTACACAAGTCTCAGGATAGGTTCTTTTCACACTGCGGAACACCACCGGCTTGGAGGGATGACCACCGGCCGTATTAAATGCACATCGGCCTTTGATAAAGCTATCGGCCACCAAATGATGGCCGGTCGGCCCGAAATTCCTACGAACCTACCGTTGACAGCAGCAAAGGGCAAGGCAGTGTATGGCATGGAATTTTGAGCAAATGTGAGCATGGCCACACTCCTTATCATGCAACAGGCTCAGGGGAGTATGACCCTCGACCCTCGGGCCATCAATTGTGCATTTTGATGCATGATGGCCTAAGAGGCCAAGTTTGCAATTTGATGTAAATGCATGCAACCAAAAAAAAAAAGATGAATGCCAACACCCTGTCATGTTGAGTTCAAGGGGATTGACGACCGAGGGTTGAGACGTGTTACATCACTTAGAGTATGAACACTCCTCAATCCTCATACTTGGCTTGACACCCCAAACCAAACCAAATGTAATGCATGGATGCAGTATACAATGCAAAGTGATGCAACTCATGCAAGATAACATGAACATGCTAAGCTAATGCAACATGACACTATCTAATCCTGCATGCTAGACTAATGCAATATGGACATATCAAGCATACAACAAGACTATGTAATGCCATTAACTAAACAACATGAAAACATGCGAAAATGATACAATGTAAGCATGCAACCAATGCAATACAACATGCAAGCATGCAAAATATGCAAAGACAGACTTATACTGAAATGAGAGGACCTCAGCCCACCCCCAAAACAGTGGCCTAAGAGGATACACAAGAGCACAAATGATATATGCAAGCATGCACACATCAAGGTCCATCACCTAAGCATAAAAGGGGACAACTCTAAGCATACTTAAAGGCGATATATATGGACATTAAACCAACATGCTAAGCTCTGAAAATGAATAGAGAATGATGCCAAATGAAACAAAACATGCAAGCAAGACATGAAACAATGACCAACACTTGAAGCCCATAAAGGGGGTCAAACCAAAGCTATGTCAACCAAACCTTAAAGGACCAAAATGACCCAAAACAGTCCCAAGGGACCCCAAAACAAGACTAAAGCATACACAGATCATGGTCAAAACACGCCAAGGAATGAGTCCAAAACATGGGCATTCAAGGCCAAAAATGGGAGCATTGCTCAACACCTCCCCCATGCAAACAGGACATGAATTTTTCAATACAAAACAGAGTTTTAGCATGCAAAAAGGGCCCTCAAAACCCACTGATATGGCAGCCTAATGTCTAAACACGTAGGCATGCACAATGACCACTTTCCAAGGCACAAAAGAACAACCTTTCAAGGCAAGAAAGTGATGATGAATGTGGGCATACAAGCATGGATTAGGGACTGAAATGGCATATGAAATGACTCCAAATCATTGAAACAAACCAACTAAAGCATGCTAGTGACTCACACACTCAAGGCTCACAAGCCAAAATACAAAGGGGCTATACTAAACATGGCAAATACGACCAAACCAGCACCCAACAGACCTCAATCATGATAAATCATGACCAAAAGCTTCACAAAGCTAGGCAAGAATATGCAAGCACGATGGTCTAATGGCTAGATGCATTTCTAGGCAAAATAGGGGAATACAAAGCAAGTGTATTAAGCATGTAAAGGACCACAAATCTGACCCAAAACAGAGGTAAGATATGCCCAACTAACACCCAAAAACCTCTGAAATAGGGCCAAATGCAACTAAGCATACATGCTACCTTTATGAGTCAAAACATGAGCAAAATGAGAGACCAAGGGAGAGGGGTGTCCCTCCCCTATGCAAGACCTCAAAACCCCTTCTTCACCACTGAAAATCCACTGGATTTCGGTGGTGAGAAGGCCAAGACTCAAGAGTAACCAAAGCTTAAGAGAGAAAGCACCAAAAGGGCCAAACAAGGCCTAAGAGGGGGAGGTCGACCCCGAACCACAAAAGGACTTTAATGAAAGATCTCAAGCATGAAAATACAAGACTTTTTTATGTTATACACAAAGCTTAAATCAGCATGCAAGGCAGGTCCAAAACTAATGCAAGATTGGAAAAATAAAGCAAAAGTCTTACCCTTGAAGAACACTTCCAGAACAGCTGGTCCAGCCACTCTCTTCTGACCAAAATCAATCCAAAACTTCAAAAACAAACCCTCAAAGCCCCTCAAGGTCGAAGCAAGGTGTAATGGTGTGTGTCTTAGTGCAAAACTAAGGTCAAAACACACTTTCTAGGCCTCCAAACACACACTAAGGATGAGAGAGAGGGAAATATATATATATATATATAGAGAGAGAGAGTATATGACAGATGTATATATGTATAATCTCTAGTTTTTTGTTCAAAATCTCTAACCCTCTACAATGGAAGAAGAGAGGTGCTTATATAGGCAAAAGAAATGGTTCTAAGCTTCTCAAAGAAGCTAAGCAAAAGGGGGCAAGGAGGTCTAGGCTTCTTGAGGAAGCTAAGACAGCTGGCCAAGCTTCTTGAGGAAGCTTTGACAAAGGGTCAAGCTTCCTCAGGAAGCTTTGACCAAAAGGGGGCAAAAGGGGCAAAACAACCACATGTTAGCCCCGGGGTAGGTTTGGTGTATTCCAGCTGGCATAGCTGGCATGCACCATGCCTGAAGAAGGCAAAAAGGTACTACCGGCCAAAAAAGGAGGTTGACGGCCAAATAGATAGCCGGCCGGCCATATGGAGTGCCGACCGGCCATTGGTATTAAGAAACCATGGCCGGTGTCAGCAATTAAAGGCCGGTGATGGAAAGGGAAGGCCGATGGGGTGTGGGGATGGTCAACAAGCCATTCCCTACCCCTCAAAGCAAAAACACAAGTATTTGGTGCGAAACCAAACGCAAGACGAACAAGTTGAGAGATCCTGAGGCAAGGCGCGCAACCAAGGCCTCCAGGAACTCAAAACGAACACGAACATGGATGATCACCGAGTGTCCCCACCGGTGACGTCCAAGTGTTGAGGACGGTCAAAAATGGGGTGTCTACATAGGGTGGCCGACTAGTTGTTGCTCTCTCCAACCGCTGGCTGGCCGACTAGTTGTTGTTGCCAGACTGCAATTTGCTGCAACAGAGATAAAGAAAGGGCATGTTAATATATTTGCAAAATATGTGTGCACAACCACCCTCCCTATCATTTCATAAGCTCAAGGGGGTGTGGTTCTCAACCCTCGGGCCACCAATCGCGAGCATAGGAATGCTAATCAAAATATGACCTAGAACTAACCATCGAAAGTGGTTAAGTAAGTTATTTCCGTTGTGCCCAAAAAATAAAAAATAAAAAATAAAAAATGAAAAAAAAAAGCGGTTGAGTAAAAGGGAGAAAGACGTGGGGTTGGAAGACATTCACATAGTCACATACGCTTATTACAACATTGCCCTCTCGGAGGAGGGTCCGAATAAATAATACAAGCTAGCTACGCTAAGCTATGCTAACTAATCTAATAATCTAATCAGACTAATTATTACATAATGAAAATGAATAACTAGTTAACAATAAGCTAATTATTATAGCTCGTTAACTAATGAAACAAATTAGCTAGTTTAATTATCACACAACAAATCAAATAATTAATCATTCAAACTAATCCACAGCAGTGAAATGGCCTCGCAGGCGAAGAAGAGATGCATGCTCGGTCGGCTTCGCTCGGAAATCCATTGCCATGCCTCATGCTGCCTCTGTTTGCATTGTTTTAGACTTCTAAAAATTGTGCCAATCTCCAAAACACTTCTGATCCACCTCATGGATATGCTGAGAGGTCATCGGCCAAGGGGCATGGCCATCGGCCAAGGGATAGAGGTCATCGACCAATTTTGAGGCTGTTAGCCAAATCTTTGTAGCCGATCAGCACACCAGATAGCCGATGGGCCATCTCTTCCTGCAAACTCTCCTTTCTGCTACAACAGAGCACAAACAGAGGCATGGCAATGTATTTGCAAGAAAATGTGTGCGCAACCACACTCCTTACCATGTTTGAAGCTCAAAGGAGTGTAGTGTTTGACTCTCGGGCCATCAATCACGCATTTCGATGCATGATGGCCAAAGAGACCGAGTTGCACAAATCAATATGGATGAAATGCACAAAAACACGTAAATGCCTTAACCTCTATCGTGCATGATCAAGAGGGTCGGCGGCCGAGAATTGAGGCACGATTTATCACTTCAAGTATGAAACGTCCCTCATTCCTCGTGTTTGGCTTAACACCCCAAACCAAACACAATGCAATGCATGCACAACTTAACAAAGCTAATGGCATGCGAACTTAATGCAATGCAACCTAAACATGCAAACAAAGCTAATGTAACAAGCATGCAAAATGCAATGTACCAAGCATTCAACAACATGCAAAAATCATACAATGCGACAAGCATGCGACAACATGCAATGCGACAAGCATGCGACAACGACAAATTGGAACAAGCATGCAACAACATGCAAAATGGACTTAAACTAGAACGAACAGACCTCAATCATGCTCAAACCAATGGCTGAAATGTTGAAATGATGGCATGAAATGCAAGACAATGCATGCACATGCTCTAGCCCACCAACTAAGCATAAAAGCATAACTCTCAAAAGTGCTCAAGGAGTGACAAATGTAAGAGTGTAGCAACACTATAAGCACTAAAATAAGGTATGAAATGATGCCAAATCATTCAATCAATACAAACATGGCATGCTAGGGTCCTTAAAGCATAAAGCTACCAAAGAGGACTATAAAGGAGGCATGAAATACATGGTACAAAGACATGAACCAATCATGGGCAGAGTTCAAATAGGTCTAAACAAAGACAAAAATATGCTAAGATTGAGGCACAAATGCCTAGGCATGCATGCATACACACTAAGCCACAAACAAGGTAACAAATGCACAACCCTTAGAGGCACTCAAAGGGTGAATGAAATGGGAACATGGAAATGCTACATGCTCTGAAATGTCATGTGGGATGATGCCAAATCATGTACATGATACAAATGAAGCATGCTATGGTGCCCAAAGCTTAAGGCTAGTGAGGCACTTGCACTACAACTATGCAAAACATGAAGCATATGGCAAGGGCAACCCAAAATAGTCCTAGAACATGTTAAAATGAGTCTAAAACATATATGGAAGGAAGCCAAAATATGCTAGCATGAAGGGCATAAGGCATGATGGATGCAAGGCAAATAAGGTGGATTACACTACACCTATCAAGAACAAGCAGGAGATAGCTTCGCCAACAAAAATCAGAGTTATATCATGGCAAAATAACCCCAAATACACATTGAAATGATAGCTCGGAAGCTTAGGCATGAAAGCATACGCAAAGGCTCATGTTCAAGGCATAAAGGACCAACCCATCAACGCATTGAAAGAGTGAAAGATGTGAGTGCATGGCAATGAAACATGCTCTGAAATCACATAAAAAATGATGCCAAATCATTCAAACAGGTCAAGCAATGCATGCTAGTGGACTTGATGCACAAAGCTAACAAGCTAGAATGAACCATATTTGTACAAATCATGGCATGCATGACCAAAACAACAAAAATCAGAGCTTAATCATGCTAAAACATGAGCAAAAGCTTCTTAGAGTTAAGCCAAAATCATGCTAGAATGACATGTTAAAGCATGATACACATTAGGTTAATTCATGGAATTGCACTACAAGTGCATGGAGCATGCAAGGGACAACCAAACCAAACCTTAACAGAGGTATGACAAGGCAAAAAATCACCAAAAAACATGCTGAAATAGAATCAAATCATGCTAGAAAGGCATGCTACTTCATGAAGCATACAAGACTAGTTTGTAAGAAATACCCTACAAGTGTATAAACCATGCAAGGAGTGAGTCCACCAATCAAAATCAGAGTTATAAAATGTCAAAATAACACCAAAGATATGCTTGAACTAAGCTAATTCAAACCACAAAAGCATGCTACTTTGTAAGGCTAACAAGGCTAGGAAAGAGGATTTACACTACAGGTGCAATAAGCATGCAAGAGGTGACCAAGACAGCCAAAAATAGAGTTATGGTAGGTATGATAAGTCACAAAAATGTGCCTTAAGAAAGCCATAAAGAAGTAAAAACACATGCTCATTTGATTGGCCATCAACACTAGCAAGCAAGACAAGAGGAGAGGGAACCACCCTCTCCTATTTGGGCCCTCAAAATAGGGTTTTTACCACTGAAAATCCTATGGATTTCAGTGGTTCCAAGGCCAAAAAGAAGTTGTTTGAAAAGTTTGAAAGTTAGCTCACAAGGCCTTACAAGCCAAGGAGCAAAAGGGAGAGACAACCCCCTAGCCAAACAAGGCTTAAACCATCATTTGAGAACCTCAAAATCAGAGTTTTTTATGGTTCAAAACCAGCCCCAAAATAGCCCAAAACAATGGAAAAAAGGATGGTGAAGCAAGTGTGAAAGACAAGCTTAAAGGGGTGAGTGATTACCTTTGGAGCACTGCAGCAAAAACAACCACTTTTCTTGAGCCAAAACCACCTTTAGCAGCCCAAAACAAGTTCTGAGAGACCTCAGCCCAATGGTGATCAAGTCTTCTTAAGGGTTGATAGGTTGAAGATGGTTGTATGCAAGTCTTCTAGCACAAATGCTCAAGAGAGATGATTGTAGAAAGAGAGGTTCTAGTGTGAGAAGCTCCCAAACCTTTTGCCAAAAATGTTCTCTCTTTGTTCTAACCCTTGAATATGAGATATAAGGCTTCATATATAGCAAAATGTCAAGCTTGGATCAAAATATCTGATTTGGGACAGGTGGCATAAGCTAGAAACAGCTGGAGGAGAAATATCTGCCAATTCTGGGCTTCCTGGACATTTTTGGCCGATCGGCCAACATTTGTGGCCGATAAGGTTCACTTTTGGCCAACCTATGGCTGATGAGGTCAAATTGTGGCCGATGCACTTCCATAGAGGCCGATGGCAAAAATCAATCCTGGTCCCTGGCTTGAAGAATGCCTAACTCCTTCATCTGGACTCATTTTCAAGTCATTCTTAAGCCTAAACTATAGCCCCAGAAGTCTTCTTTCCAATTATACAAGCCTCACATCAAAATTCCATGTGTGACAAGAGATATCACGCTTTTAGTGAAGGTTGCTCAGTTTCGGTCCAACCGGAATGATGCCCAACTTCAGTCAATCATATCTCCCCCATTTGGACTCGGCTTTAGGAGCTTCTTGAGTGTAAAATGAAGCCCCAGAAGTAATCCTTCCAACGGTGGTGGCCTCATAGCTTAAATCCAAGTGCATAGACAGATAAGCCTGATTTAGCGAGGACCGCTCGACTCTCTCTTAGCGATTCATACCCAACTTCTTCCTCAGCTAGGTTTCTTCCCTCTTCTCCTCTTTTCTTCAGCTCCAAACCCCTAAACTAGGTGTTTTGAAAGATTTTTCAAAGATTTCATCTCTCTTTCATTCATTTCCACTTTGCCCTCGTTCAGTTTATCGAAAAGCGCAACATTTAACAAAATGCGAGCCTCAGATCATCGTAGAAACATTATTTCAAAAATATTTTGAAAGAGAGGGTTTTAAGGTCTAAAAACCATTCAAAATAGCTTTGGTCCAAAATAGGGTGTGAGGTTGGGATTTGACTCTCCTCTTGCCGAAGAAATTGAACATTTGCCCTGCACATCTTTCATCACCAAGTAAACCATCAGTAGCACCCAAGTCTTAAGGGTGGCCAAAAATGGGGTGTCTACAGGGTGCGAAGCAGATGCTCCGGCTTGCTGTGGTTGCTGTTGCTATGGAAGTCTGGCAATCAACTCTGCCTACTGGGCCACAATTTTTGCTTGGCGTGTAGCGGCATTTGCTTGACGAGCAGCATCACGCTGCATGGTCTGTATGGTTTCTTGGAGTTGACACATCATCTCCTCCATATCGGCTGTAAAATGCTGATCTGTCTGTTCCGGTGTGTTTCCTTCTGAAGTAGAAATGAAAACCTTTGCCCAACTGCGCACAGGTGGGGTGGACAATGACTGCTGAGCTGACTGCTGTACTGGACCTTTCTGCCTAACTGTCTTTCATCTTGTAACCGGTGGTAATGAAGCAAATACTGGTTGTCCGTCAATCAGATCCTCAGATCTATGAAGTCTTCAACCTTTGACCCAGAGTGCTTAGGGGATATGTGCCTTTTCGGAAGGAATTGTGCAATACTACCTTGCAAAAAGGAAAATAAAGCAAAGAAAAGAAAAATCAAAAATAATGACAGCACCTCAGCTCAGATAAAGACAACACACAGTTGATATCTTAAACTAGATATACTGCACTCAAACATTGATTTCTGCCCCCAAATCACTACCCCAAGTCTGATACCCCAAAATGTTGAGGTCCTCAGACTAATGCTCAGACTTGCAACTGATACATGCATTCCTGGAGAATCACACTCTAAAAGCACATAGCAAGCAAGTGAGCCAAAACACCCCTATGGTGGGGTAGGGTTTCCCGGTCCTAATATCGTCAGGAACTAGGGGTTCGCTATGCAAGCAAACAGTTTCAAACAACCTACATTCGGGTAAGCAACCTGTCCTAGTTTAGATTGGTCTTTATGGCTTCCGATATGCAACTAGGTCGAATGGTCAAAAAGGGTGCCTCGGAAAAATTGAGGTTTTTGTTCCCATCGTGGAAGAGCCCGTATCCAGTCAACCTTGAGGCATGCAAAAGACCTTAAGGCATGCAAACAATGCAAGCATAACATGTTGAAGGCCAAAAACATCAAAGCTAGTAAAGAGCATTTCATAAGAGACATGCAATACCAAACTTAAATGACCAAACCACCCCCGGACGGAGGTTAATCATGCCAAAACAGTGGCCTAAATATGTTGAAACCTAGGCTCAAAAGGCAAGAAAAGTATACTCCTTTGATGGCTTATGAACAAGGCATAAAGGCACAACTCTTAAAAGCTATGAAGAAGTGAAGTGAATGAAGAATGTGACTACATTATATGCACTGAAATACCATGCCAAATGATGCCATATCATGCAAACATCATATACACAACATGTTAAAGGCCCCAAAACTCAAGGCTAGTCAAGGCACTTTACACTACAACCATACTAAGCAATGCTCAAATGATCTTAACCATTCAAAACAAACCTAAGACGGGTTGAAATAGTAGCGAAAACATGATAGACTTGTAGCATAGATGGCAAGAAAGATATGCTCATGTATTAGCTCACAAACAAGGCATAAAGGCACAACTCTTAAACACATTGAACACAATGAAAGAGTGATAAACATGAGAGTATGTGTAAGCTACAAGCTCTGAAATTGCATACTAAATGGTGCTCTATCATGCAAACATCACAAGCAAAGCATGCTATGGGCCTCAAAACAGAAGGCTAGTGAGCAAGATTACACTATCGCTATACAAAGCAAGTCTCAGATGGCAAAGACCACTCAAATCAAACCTAAAGCATGCTAAAACATAGCCGAAAACATGCTGGAGTGAAGCATACACATGCTATATTAATAGGCTAAAACACCAAACAAGCTATGCTAGTGAACAAAATTGCACTACAAGTGCATGAAGCATGCAAGAGATGACCAAACCAGCCCAAAACAGAGTTATGGCAGGTCCAAAAAGTGACAAAAAAGTGCTTGAACCAAGCCTCCAAAGGGTAGAAACACATGCTCATTTGATAGGCCATCAACACATGTAAACAAGAGAAGAGGAGGGGGGACTACCCCCACCTATCTTGGGTCCCAAAACCCACTTTCCACCACTAAAATTCCTCTGGAATTTAGTGGTTAAAAGGCCAAGAAAAGGGGATCTCAAAGGCCATAAGAGATAACACAAAGCAAAGCAAAAAAAAGTCACAAAAGGGGGTAGACCACCCCTAACCCAAACAAAGCCTTAAACAACCATTGTTAACACTTAAAAATAAAACTTTTTGTCGTTGAAAGCTAAGCCTAAAATAGCATGCGAAGGTGGCTAAACCAAGCAAACAAAACAAAGCTTAAAATGGGGGACTACTCACCCTTGAAGACCAATAGCAAAACCAACAACTTCTGAGCTAAAACCAAGCCAAAGTCACTCCAAGGAGCTCAAACAAAGCTTCCAAGAACCTCTAGTCCAAGGTCAAGATGTTTGGTTAAGAATGCTAGTGCAAATATGCAAGAAAAACTCATTTTCAAGGCTAAAATATAGAGAGAGAGGATTTTAGAGAGAGAGAGAGAGAGAGAAATAGCTCAGCCAAAAAATTTGTAACCCTTGCATGCATATAGATGAGCCCTCTATATAGGTGATACAAAGGAGCCTTGAAGAGATCCAGCCATCCACGTGGCTGTAGATGTGCTAACCTGTGCAAACAGCTGTCAAAATATCTACAAAAATATCTGTTAACACATTGGTGGCCTGCCGGCCATCAGTGATGGCCGGCAAGGCCTATTGATGGCCGGCAGGGCAGATCCCATGGCCGGTAGCCCTCTCTGATGGCCGGCAGGCCATCAAGGACATCACAAAGAAAGGACCGACCAACACATGTTCCAAAAATGAGACATAATGGAAATTGGGTTTGGAAGGATCAAACCTGGAGCATTCCGTTGCGAAAGTCAAACATTCGACGAGCAATCAAACTTGTTTCCGGATGAACCTATAAGAACATCCAAGTCTTGAGGACGGTCAAAAATTGGGTGTCTACAAAAGTGAAATGAGGATCAAACGGTACAGCAGTAGTCCAGATCCAAGGTTTTTGTTCCCATCGTGGAAGAGCCCGCGACCGGTCAATCTTTTAGCAAGCTTGTCAGGAAAGCCTCCGGCAAACCGTCTAGGAATAACAGATGGCAAACGCAGTGACTTAAACGCACCAATACAAATGCAATGCAAAGAAACATTTAAGCATAAAAACATTCACATCATGAATTTCGAGTCAAAGTCTCTAATTCCCCAGCAGAGTCGCCAGAAACTGTAGCTCGACTTTTTCCGTGCCCCATTCGGGAGCTTGGAAATAAGCCCAATAGTTCAGACTCCCACGGTTCTGAATCTAACCTAACAAGTGCAATGTGAAATAGATAAACACCAAAGAGTCCAAATTCAGAAAATCTTTTGGAAAATCAATTTGGAATCAAATTGCCAAAAATGGACTGCTTTGCCAGATATAGAGTCACCACTGAAATATTTTTTGTTTTACGGAAATTTAGGAAACCCATAACTCCTGCCAAAGGCCACGTGTCCGTCATCACCAAAGTTGCCTCTGCTCGGGAACTTAGGTACGAGAGGGGACGGTCATGAATACATTCGAGCACCCTCGCTCGCCCAATCAAAGATTGGCCTTTATTAATCATGATATGATTTTTATCAACAATATATGCTCTTGTTCCGGCTTATTAGGCTAGCATTTACAATGTGATGGGCCCACACAAGGTATACACTAGTTTGCCAGAATTGGAACAATTCAATTTCATGTTTGTTTTTTTCGAAAAGGGTTTGATTTTGCCACTTAACAAAGTGGGCTTAAAGTTTGTGAATTTGCCACTTGACAAAGTGGGCTTAAACGTACATTCATTGAATCATTTCAATTCAAGCAACAAGCCATCATCTACAGGCACTCAAACAGTTTAACAAGTAAGCACTTAGCCTCGTGGCAAACATGCTGGTCATGGTAATCACTCACACTCATGCAAGTATGCTAAAGCACTAAAAAACTCGCCTTGTACTACAAGCTAAGATAAAACAAAAAAAAAAATTAGAAAAATGCATGTTCCTAACTATACCAAATGGCTAATGCAACTCATGCAATAAAGCAACTAAAGTAGGCTCGACCGCTTAACATGCTTTTTGCAGCAATTTCATAGCATCCATTTAAACATATATTCAATGATGTACAGAACTAGCAATGTAGTTAGAATGATGAATCAAGCCTCGGTGCACGCAATATAAATGAATAGATGCAAACATGCGATATGCTAATTGAAATGTGATGTCCCTAATCTAACCATCAAAAGCGGATAAATAAAAAGGAGAAAGATGTGAGGTTCGAAGACTTACACATTATTGATGCCCTCACACAGGAGGGTCCGAATGAATAAGCTACACTACTTAACTAATATATTACAAACTGAATGAAATAAATAAACTAACTATTCTAAGCTAATTAGTTAATTATTACAAAAAAAATAATTAACTAATTAATTAACTATTCTAGTTAATTACAACTAATTAACTATTCTAGTTAACTAATTAAACAATTACAACAACAAACTAACTACTTAATTACATACAAGAAATTAACTAATTACAACAACGAAATACTATGCCAAACTAGCTATTCCACCTCAGGAAATGAGAAATGCACAAGGATGCAAGGTTTTCCACCCGAAGACAGCCATTGTCTTGCTATTGTGTGCCCCTATTGCACAACACTTACACTGTTTTCCTTCTCCAGATCAACTCTGCTTTGCTTCAGAAGCACACTGTTCAAAATTCATTGGTGGCTGGCAGGCCAGAAGTGAAGGGTTGCCGGTCAACATTGAGGGATTGCCAACCACTGATGGTGGCCAGACAGCCACTGTTGAGGGGTTGCTGGCCACTGATGGCGTGTTCCTCCTTGCTGCTATAGAGGACAAACAGAGCAAAGAAATGGTATTCTCATAGGTTGTTTGTACTGTGTATCCCCCCTTCTGATAAAAACATCTCAAATTAGTGATACACTTAGCTCTTAAACCATCAATCAAGCAATTTCATTGCATGATGGCTACAGAACCAAGATGTACAAGTTTAATAAATGCGCAAACAAAACTCATAACCTTCACCCTATCATGCATAATCAAGGGCAATGGAGACCAAGGAAACTTGGCACATTTCATCACTTTGAGTATGAAATGCCCCAATTTTCCTTGTGTTCAAATTAATATCCGATTTGAAACACAACAAGACACTACCAAATTCTTATCTTGCACCACTTTAGGTGTAACTTTTAGCTACTCATTTTAATTACCCATCAATTCCTTAACCAATTACGTCCATCGGTGAGTTAAGTCCTCTAAAAGAGAAGGGAGTGTCAAACAAGGAGTAGTTTAAGGCAAGAGAGAGGTGCCATGCCATTGATAATGAACCCCCAAAAGAGGGTTAAACCATTAAGCATGGGCCTCAATCTCAAACTTAAACTATCCTTAGGTTGAAACAACCCTCAAGACAAATAAAAAGTCAAGAAATGAGGGAGGTTGCAGAGATTAATAGTGCTGAAATTAAGTGAGAAAAGCACTAAAAACATGCAAGCAAGTCAAACAAGTGGTGTCTAAAGGCCTCAAACACCAAACTTGTGAGAACACTTACACTGCAAGCATACAATACAAGACTCAAATGCAACAATCAACCAAAAATAGAGTTAAAATAGTACAAAATAGAGCCTAAAACGTGCTGGAGTGAAGCTATAAATGGCTACAAAAATAACCTAACATATAGAGCAAACTAGGCTAGCAAACAAGACACAAGGAGGGAAGGCTAACCCCTCCAAATTTGGACTTCAAAACATGATTTTCACCACTAAAAATACTCTGAAATTCACTGTTCAAAACCCCAAAAAAAAAGGTAGTTTGAAAGTGGGAAAGAAATGTGGAAAGGCTTTACAAATAACGAATGAAACAGATGAGCCACCCCCTAATTGTAAATGGCCTAAAACCACCAATTGCAGCCTACAAAAATAGATTTTTTATAGCTCAAAAACAGCCCAAAAATAGTGGGAAAAAGATAGAAAATCAAGCATGTAAAGCAAGTTTAAAAGGGGAGTATTATACCTCTTAAAACAAAGATCAACTTTAGGCAACAATTCAAGCCAAAACCACCTTCTAGAGCTCCAAGAAGGTCTCAAGGAACCTCAGCTCAAAGGTAATCAATTTTGGTTAAGGAGGTGTAGGCAAAAAGCGGTGTATGTAAGCAAATGTGCACAAATTTGCAAGAGAGAGAGAGAGAGAGAGAGATTTTTTTTCCAAAAATTCTAACCCTTAAAAATGGGGAAGAAGGCCCCATATATATTGAAAAACATGCATTTGGCTGAGATATATCCATCCATACACGTGTATGAAGATGAAGGCAATTGTGGTAACAGCTAGAACAGTCAACAAAATATCTGCAAAAAAGACACTGGTGGCCGGCAGGCTAATAATGTGGCCGGCAAGCCACCAATGATGGCCAGCAGGCCACACCATTGGCCGGCTAGGCACAAGGGTGGCCGGCAGGGCACAATTGGTGGCCCGCAGCCCACCAGAGGAGGCCTGCTGGTCCCAGAGTCTTGAGGTTTGAAGCACTAAGGTTTTAGGTTTGAAGCACTAGAGTTTTGGTCCAAAACAAGGCATAAAATGGACAGGGTTTTAAGTCCCAAAGATAGGGCATTCCACCGAGGACTTCGGGCACTAAAACCGCACATGCAATTAAAATCATCGAGTGCACAAGCGATGATGTCCAAGTCTTGAGGACGGTCAAAAGTAGGGTGTCTACTGCAGTCTAAATTTGTTTTTCTTGCAAGCCCAAATTTTCATTTATTTGGATTTGTATTTATTTTCCAATCCCTTTCGCATATGTATTTGTAGCTTGCTTTTCATGCTCCTTTTAGATGCGGTTAGCCCTACAGTTCGGACTCCCATGGTTCTGAATCTAATTTCAGAGTCGTCACCTAAATATTTTAAGAAAATTTAGTAGATCCGTGACTCGTGCCGAAGGCCATTTAGTCTGTCATCACCAAAGTGTTTCAGCTCAGGAACTTAGGTATGAGAGGGGAAGGTCATAAATTGAGTACCCCTCTCACCCGATCAAAGATCGGCCTCTACTAATCATGATGTGATTCTTATTGACAGTATATGCTCTTGTTCTGGTTATTAGGCTAATTTTACAATGTGATGCACACAAGTATAGACTAATTCATAAAATTTGGAATGCTTTGATTTCATGTTTGTTTGAAAATTGTTTTGAATATGTGTCACTTGAATATGCTAAAGCAAAAATGCTCACCTAGTACTTAATCAAGGCAAGCCAAAAGAAATAAAACATCAGAAAAATGCATCCTCTACTATGGCAACAAGCACACGCATGTAATATGCTACTAGTATGGTATGTGAATCAATTTGATAGCAAGTGGTTTAAGCACGTATTCAAGTAAGAATTTGAAATTTGACATTGATTAGTATGATGAGCCGAACCCTCATGCATGCGAACATGGATATGTACATATGGAAATGATATGAAATCAAAATATGATGCTACCATTATATGCAAGTAAATAAAAGGGAAAAAGAAGTTGGGCTTGGAAGACATACAAAATATTACAATTTTGCCCTCATGCAAGGGGGTTTGAATAAATGCCCTACTTAACTAATTATTACAATACCAAAATTTAACTAGCTATTCTAACTAATTATTACAAATTGAATGAATCGAATTAATTAATTACAATGCGGAATTAATTAACTAAGTTATTGCAAGTTCAAAGGCATCAATTAATTTAACTACAACATACTACTATTTAATTAACGAGCTACGGGAAGCGGGGAATCGCATATGCATGAACAAGAATTTCCACCCAAAAATCCCTCTGTTTTACTGCCAAAATTGTTTTGTTTTGCAGTCAGAAAATTGAACTATTTTCACCCCAGTCTCTGCTTTGTTCTAACATGAAAATGGCACTACTGGTCTAAAATGAAGTGGTCAGCCGACCTTGAAAAGTGGTCGGCCGGATGGTTAGGTGGCCGGCCAACCACTATTTTAGGGCTCTGCCCTGATATAACAAAAAAGAAACAGAGCACAGACAGAGTTTTTTAAGAGCACTCTACCTCTTCCTATCATTTAACAGATCAAAGGAGGGTTAGGCTTCATTCGTAAATCATCAATTGACACAATCTCATTGTGTGATGATCTATGAACCAATGGACAAAGTTTCAATAAATGATAATGAAAGACCAACAAAACCTCCTCCCTGTCATGGAATTGATCAAGGGAAGTGGTAGATCTTGAATCTTAAATCGTTATCAACACTAAGGATAATGAAATGATTCAATACTCAATAAGTTAAATTAACGTTCGATTGAACCCGACTCATTTTTATTAATCTTGCTTCTTTTAGTCCAATTTATTAGCCTCTTTCAATTACCTTTCCATTCTTTAATCATTTTAGTCCAAAAATGAGAGTTATGTCCACTAAATGGAGAGAAGTGTCAAACAAGAAGTTGTTTTGGACATGAGAGAGATGTAATTCCCTAGTAATGAACCTCCAAAGAGATTAAACCATTAAGCATGGAAGGTCTATTTTTCATGCTTAAACAACACTTGTTTGAAATGACTCTTAAACAAATAAAACCAAGAAAGGAAGGAGAGTGCAGAGATGGTTATTGCAAGTGTGAACACAAGTATGAAAAGAAGAAAATAAAAGCTATCAACTCAAATAGGTTGGCATCTAAGGCCTAAACTCCTATACCTATGAGGACTTAGAGCAATACAAGCACACTATACAAAGCATGAATGAAGCAAATATAGTAAAACAGTCCTAAAACTGACCAGAACAGTGCTGGAATTAGTATGAAAATGCTAGAAAAATGAGCTAAAATAAGAGAGAGATAAAGCTAGTAAGCAAGCCTAAGGAGAGGTGGCTAACCCCTTCATTTTTGGGACTTCAAAATCACATTTTTAGCCTCTGAAAACCTCTAAAAAATAGTGGTAAAAAGCTGAAAAAAAGTTGAGAAAGAAGTGAGAAACACAAGGGCAAGAGCTTAGGAAACAAGGTTCAACGAAGGGTGGCTAATCCCTCCACCTTTGATAGCTTTCAGCCACAAGTTTCAGCCTATAAAAAACAGTCCAAAAATAGTTCAAAATTAGCAAGAAAAAAGAGGAGAGAAAAGTAGACAAGAGATGGCAAGAGCTATACCTTTGAAGAGAAGACACTCTTTTGTTCATAAACCACAAGATTCTCAATCTTTTGGCTCAAGAACCTCGACAAGGAACTCTAAAATATTGGTTTAGGAAGTGTATGTAGGTTGTATGTATATTCCAAGATATATATAGAGAGAGAGAGAGATTTACAAGAATTTGGCTCTTCACAAATTTTTCTAACCCTAAATCATGAGGTATGGTCAAGTATATATAGAAAAACATGTGTCTCTCTTGGAAATATCTATATTGAGCCAGCTGGTGCAGTGCAAACACCTAGAGGGACAGCTGGCAGCAAAATATCTATTTTACCGAGAAACCTGACCGGCCGGCCATTAGGGGGATGGACGGATTCTAAATTTGGCCTATGGGGACACTTGGCCAACTGGTCAATAACTTGTACGATTGGCCACAAAAAGTGGCCAGCCGGCTACAAAAAATTGCTCTCAAGCCCAATTTCAAACAAGCATATCTCCTTCATCCGGACTCTGTTTTAGGTGACTATTAAGTCAAAATTGAAACCCTAGAAGTCGAATTTCCAATGGTGATGGCCTCACATCTAAATTGTAAGTGTACAAAGAGATATACCTAATTTGGTGAAGGTTGCTCATTTCTTTCTTAACGGATTGATACCAAACTTCAAACGACCATAACTCCTTCATCCGGACTCAGTTTTAGATGATTCTTAAGTCCAAATCAAAGCCCCAGAAGTCTAATTTCCAAAGGTGGTGGCTTCGTATCTAAATTCTAAATGTAAAAAGAGATATGTTTAATTTACTGAAGGCTATCATTTCTTTCTTAACAGATTGATGCCCAACTTCTTCCTAAACTAGCTTTCTTCCCTTCCCTCTTATTTCCTTGAACTCCAAACCTATGAATAAGATGTTTCAAATATTTTTCAAAGAGTTCACTTCCCTTCCATTTATTTCCACTTTGTCCTTACTCGGTTTACCAAAAAGTGCAATATTTTAAACAAAATGTGAGCCTCGAAACATCATAAAAACATTTAAAAATATATATTTTGAAAAAGAGGGTTTTAAGGTCTAAAATAGTTTTGGTCAAAATAGGGTGTGAGGTTGGGATTAGATACTCAAAATCGAGGCTTCTTGCTAAGGAAATTGAATGTTTGTACATTGTATCTTTTCATCATCGAGTAATCACCCTGAGGCACCTAAGTCTTAGGGGCGGTAAAAAATGAGGTGTCTACAGTTGCCCCTCTTTCACAGAGGTCAAAGTCATGAAATGAAGTGAGTGAATATCAAAGCCCAAAGACGACCCATTTTGACAAGGTCATAAGACTTGGGAAAACAAACAAAATGCAGAAGCAAATAGTTGAACCTAAGGGTTGTCTACGTATCCCGTTGCAAGGAATCAAACCAGCACAGTTCAGAGGCAGAATGCAATATGATACACAATGTAACAAAATAATCAAACCAAAAGCAGTGCAAAACATATGATACCATAAAGGAATGGAGATGCAAATCAAACTACGTTTAACACAGAAAATATGTCGAAACCCTCAAACCACAATTCTTGGTGGAATAGGCGTGTACACATGCAGAGCTATGCTTTTCGCAAAAAAAGTACAAGTAATTTGGGTGGTATAATATAAGTGAGGAATGATCTGCTGGGGAAAGATAATGATCCTAAATGATGAATGCAACAAGATAAAGTACGATGCAATGGATGCAGTGAATAAGGGGCACAAGCTGAACTACGTCTTACCAAGGCATGGACACAAAATAGACCACGTCTAACACAGAAAAGGTGCCGACACCCTCAATACTGGCCTCAACGCAGCGTAGGTACTTACACATGACAGAACCATGTTTCAACGAGGGAAAGATATGAGCACATACCAAACTAAGCTTAACATAGAAAAGATGCAGGCAATAAAATGATATGATGTAATAGATGCAATGGATAAAATGGATAGGGTAACATGCCAAACTACATCTTACCTAGGAAAGGCATGGACACAAACCAAACCATGTCTAACATAGAAAAGGTGCTGACACCCTCAATACTGGCCTCAGCACAGCATGGCTACTTACACATGACAGAACCATGCTTCAACGAGGGAAAGGTATGAGCACATACCAAACTAAGCGTAACATGGAAAGGATGCAGACAATAAAATGATATAATGGATAGTGTAGTTGATGCATGCGATAGATGCCATATGCAATGCTATAGAGGTAATGGATAATAAAATGTGATATAGCAGCTATGTAGCGATGCTTTTTAGAAAGCAACTTACATGGGTAATTAGCTGTGGAGAGGTAGGTTTGGAAATACTCTAGTATCTTGATGGACGTTCTTGATCCTCTGATTGCCACCTGAAAAAGAGGATTAACACTTCGGTCGGGGGTGCCGGAATTAGCACTCTGACGGATAAGTTAGTATATGTCTATAGTTTTCTTGTAACTTAAGTTTCTTAGGTCTCTTCTCACGTACCTTTCTTTGGTTGATGTTCCTCTATTTATATTTGCTTTTGGGCCCTAGGGTCGGGACCACTCTTAATCCATTGCACGATTACTCATTCGATCCCTTCTGTCGTATGCCGATTCCCACTCGGCTTTTGTTCAACTGGTTCTATGGCCGATTAATCTATTCGGCTTTCGGATTGTTTAGGATGAAGCCGAATATAATATTTATCCTGATTTTCTTCAGAGCCCCATCTTTGTTGGATGTATAAATTATTCGGCTCCCATAATTGCCCCCCAAACATCTTACTAACTCCAGTTAGTCGGCATGTTTGGTTTCAAACTTAAAAAATCAAAGAAAAATTCGACTGTTAACCTCATTCCAACGCAAGTGTCAGAATGCATACGCTTTTTAGGCATCATTGCAACTTTCTGCCCCTTCGTACACTTCCCTCATTTAATGCAATTTGAAACTATGTTGTCCCTTCGAATGTATGTTTTTTGAATATGCGAAGCTTCTGGTTTGCCTTTCAGTATACCTCCTCCATTTCTCATCCTCCGCAACTTCCTCCTAATTCTCATTATCTTCTCTGCTTCTGGTAAGTTCTCTTCTCCTTTATTTCAAATCCTATTTCCTTGTTTGTTTTTAGTTTAGCATAATCGTTAAACTGGTGAGAATGGAAAAGCACTTGAAAGCCCTTCTTTCGGCAAATCAAGTTTCTGGTTTTCGACACCATTTTTCCATTCCTGACTATGTCCATCTGTCACTCGTGGCAGAGAGCACAAGTGATATGGAAAGGACTGATGAAAGTACAATCATCTTTCCTCTCCTATCAATTGCTGAGGGCGGAGTCCATTTCCTCCTTCACCCATTTCTTAGGGTTGTCCTTCGTCATTGAGGTCTAATCCCTTCCCAACCTAATGTAAATTTTTACCGAATCGTAATGGGGATTCTAGAGTTGAACCAATACCTTAGGATCAGTCTTGGTATACCTGCTATTCGGCATTGTTATGCCTTGGCCAAATCTTCTGGTCGGAAGGGGTGCTACTTTCTCAGGGCCAAGGACACTGACTATCACTTGGTGACTATGCTTGCCACCTCTGGCAAGCGTGTTGACAATGTAATGGTCATTGTTCGAGGCAACTGGGAATTCGATGAGGGTGAAGATTGCCTAGATCCCATGCCTAGAGGAAAAGGCAAGCCAAGTGGCCGTATAGTTCCTTACGTGTATTTGCTATATATTTCCCCGGCTTTCCTTCTATGTACTTATCGTTTTATTTGTGCAGGCAACGATTTGAAAAAAGTTCTGGTTTCGGCTGACAACGCCGTACTTGCGGACATTAAAATCGCACTCCAGTTCTTTGGCCGTCCAAACCTCTAGAAACAAAGGAGGGCGGCCCACATTTTTCTGAGATACGAGCCGACTTACTCAACATTTTCGGCGGCAGACAACATTCCGATTCCGAGGGGTGAAGAGTAGCTTACGGCCCTTATCTTTCTCAACTTCAAAAACCTAAGGCAGATTGGTTTGGAAGCCTCAAATTCAGAGCAGGCAGAGGAACAATAGCCGAAGAAGTTGCTGAGGAGCCGAACCAGTCCTTGGAAGCTGAAGTTGACGAGGCTCTAAACTTGGCCTCTGAGGAAGCCGGCCTCAATCCATCCAACCTGTCGTCCACTTCACGCCAAGGGGACATCTCCTTTAAAGACATTTTTACAGACTTAGGGGACCTTCCCGGCGCGTGTCCTGAGAACATGGCTGGGGAGTCGCTCACGCAGCTGGCCAGTAGGAAAAATGCCAAAAGAATGGCCACCTGGAGGAGAGCCGAAGCCATCCGATCTGAAACTCCCCACGTTGCCATCACTGAGTCTTCTCTGCCTGTTATTGGAAGAAACGGGTCAGACTAAAATAGCCGAGACGGAGCAAGTTGTAGAACAGCGGGATCAGGAGACCAAACAAATGGGGAAAAAGCACCCCGCCAAGCGCGAAGCCGTCTCCGAGGAGAACCAAACCGATAAACAGCTACACATGGAGGAGTCGGACTTGATTGTGCAGTTCACAGTTCGACCAAGGATAAAAAAATGTGCTGATTTCTTCTGAAGCTTCGGCTTTGAAAGATTCGGCTATGGCCTTGAGCATGGCTTCCTCAATTTCCCTACCGGTTGACAGAGCCACTTTCGGGCAGAGCCAGACTTGCTGTCAATTGCATTAGCCACTCAATCGGCCTTACTGGTACATTACTTGAGCCTTGTCTGCAGTCTTCTGCCTAAATATATATATTTATTTTTTTTATTTTTATAACTCTAATTCTTTGTTTTGCAGACGGTGGGCAGGATAGCAAAAATCGGTGGCTGTCAACATGATGCTATTGAACAGATCGGTTTTCTGAAAGTCGAAATTGAAAATAAAAAGAGAAAGGTCGTGGAGACCTCTCAAAGAGCCGAGTCCGTGGCGGCAAAAATGGTGGAGGAACGTGCGAGAGCCGACTCCGAGGCAGAAAAGGTGAAGAATTCCTACCAACTCAGGTTGGCCATCAAAGAGAGGGCAAACGTGAGCGAAGACGCGCTCAAGTTAGACAAAGAGGTGATTGCTAAGATGGAAGCCGATTTGGAAGAGTCGAAGAAGGCAAAGGAAGTAGCCGACTATGAGATTTCCAAAGCATTCCAAGTTGGGAAGGCCGCCGCCTTGGAGAACTACGTAGAGGAAGTGCCCAAGTTCGAGAATCAGGGCTTCAAACATGGCTGGCTCAAAGCCCTCACTGCTGCTAATGTGGCATTGGCGCAGCCGATTCCATACGAGCAGGTGGACGTTGAGCCGCTGGAGTCTGACCCTGAAGATTGACTAGGGTGATATTTTGATTTTGGTTAGGCATCTTAGATGCATAGCTTTTGTAGATTTTTGTTAGTAGATTTTCATTTATTTACTTCGATTGGACGTTAAATGTAAGGTAATTTTCATGTGTACAATGACTACCATCTGTATTCAATTTATTAATGAAAATTTCCTATGCTTTTATGTCTGCTGCATATACTATCTGTACTCAATTTATTAATGAAAATTTCCTATGCTTTTCTGTCTGCTGCATATACTATCTGCACTCAATTTATTAATAAAAATTTCCTTTGCTTTTCTGTCTGCTACATATGAGTAAATTAAACACTCGATAAAATAACTACGTTTTTGCTATTTAGCCGCATAGGTTAACGAATCGACAGTTAACAATCTAATAGGATATAAGATCATGAGTAAATTAAACATCCAATAAAATAACTGTGACTATGCAATTTAGTCGAATAAATTAATGAGTCGACCGTTAACAATTTAGTAGGGTGTGAGATGAGTAAATTAAACAGCCAATAAAATAACTGGAACACTGAATCTGCCCTTGCTGCAACTAATAAATGAACTGGAACGCCGAATGCTATTGGTTCATGGAGTGGCTAGGGCACATGAACTTATCGGCACAAGGCCTCGACATTTAGCCGATTAGATTAATGAATTTGCCCTTACCCCAGCAAATGAATGAACTAGAGCACCAAATGCTATTGGTTGATAGAGTGGCTGGGGCACATAAACTTATCGGCACAAGGCCTCGACAATTACATTAGCCGATTAGATTAACGAATCTGCCCTTAGCCCAGCTAATGAATGAACTAGAACGCCGAATGCTATTGGTTCATGGAGTGGCTGGGGCATATGAACTTATCGGCGTAAGGCCTCAATAATTAGCCAATTAGATTAATGAATCTGGGGTTTTGAAATTAAACATTGATGAGATCACCTCAGGAGTGCTGCACCCGTAATGAATAAATGGGGTGGGGACTGCGTGCGTGGAGGTGCCATTGTTGCATTCAAATCCAACAAATTGGGAGAGAAAAAAAAGTAGTGTGGACGACTGTGGATGGCTAGAAGACTATTCTTCAACAGCAGAGGAGAAGGTAGGACACTAGCGGAACTGGATGCAGAGATGAATCAAGGTGGCGAGCCTACGCGCACGGGGAGTAGGACATTGAGAGAGCCTGAGAAACGCCAGTCCCCATGTTGTTGAAGTAGGTCACCTAGAAAGGAAAAACCGCAACGTGGTAACTCCCCTCTACCACGCTCGAGAGGAGAAACCAGTGTGACACCGCGCCCGTTAAGTTTTTTGTTTTTTGTGGGGAACAAACCAAGGACGGAAGCGGGTTCGATTTTTCGTGACCCAAATGTAGCAGTCGAGTTTTCTACCAAAAGTTCAGCAGTCCATGGTCGTCTAGGCTGATTATGAAGTCTTTTGCGACGGTATCCACAGAGTAGTAAAGCGTTTGTATACCTCCTGTGAAATCGGTATGCGTCTTCGTACCGCTCGAAGAGAGATAGAGAAAAAGGATGCTCGTATTCAAAACTTGCAAGCCCACGTGGAGAAGGCCGAAAATGAGCTGAAGAAGGTAAACGCCACTGAGACTCGTTCGGCAAATGAAGTGAATCCGATTGTCGCAGAGCGAGTAGACCACCGAGTATTGCATCACACGATTGCCGACCGAGAAATGGCGAGTATGTCCATGATAGAATCTGCGAAGGCCAGCTCCTATGAAAAATGCTTCTATAACGGCCAGAAAATTGCAATAAACAAGACGAAGGAAAAACTAGCCAGGAAAGTCTGTCGATGCGAAATCGCAAATTTAATCATGGATGGATCAAGGCTCTCCAGGCCGCAGGAGTTGATCCGGTGTCACCTTTGTATCAGAGTTACACTTTTCCGTTTGAGGCTCTCGAGGCCGAGAAGACTGACGATGAAGGCGGAGCCGAATAACTTTGATGCATATTATTCCATTTTTATGTAAAGCATGTACTCTAATTTTGATCCATTTGAATAAAACATTTTATTCTAAATGACTATGTTATTTCAATCAATGCTTGTAGATTAAATTACATCTATTACATTACGTCGATCGTGTTTGCGCTTGTCAATCATATCCATCAAAGGAGCTCCGAATTTGGAGGATTATTCGGCCCAAACATGTTATTCACGAAGGCCACTCCGAATTTAGAGGCTTTTGATGTTGGACAATTGTGATTTCCATGTGTTGGCCAATCGTGTTATTTACGAAGGTCGCTCCAAATTCGGAGGCTTAATCGGCCCAAGCATGATTTCCACGAAGGGCGCTCCAAATTCAGAGGCTTATTCAGCCCAAACGTGTTGCTCACAAAGAGGGCTCCGAATTCGCAGGCTTAATCAGCCAAAACATGATTTCCACAAAGGGCGCTCCAAATTCAGAGGCTTATTCGGCCCAAACGTGTTGCTCACAAAAGGGCGCATCGAATTCGAAGGCTTTTTGTGTGGGCCAATCGTGATTTCCACGAAGGGCGCTCCAAATTCGGAGGCTTTTGATGTTGGCCAATCGTTATTTCCATGAAGGGCGCTCTGAATTCGGGACCAATCATGATTTCCACGAAGGGCGCTCCGAATTTGAAGTCTTATTCGGCCCAAACGTGTTGCTCATGAAGGGCACTCCGAATTCGAAGGCTTTTTGTGTAGGCCGGTTGTGGTTTCCACGAAGAGCGCTCCGAATTCGGGGGCTTTTGATGTTGGCCAATCATGATTTCCACGAAGGGCGATCCGAATTCAGAGCCCAAACGTGTTCCTCACGAAGGACGCTCCGAATTCAGAGGCATTTTTTTTTTACAACCATAAAATATCGGGCAAGAGCGAAAACATTGTATTAAATACAGAAGATGTACACGGCGTAAAATCAAAACAAGCTATTGTGCCATACAAGTTAATCTTAATGATAAAATTTGTGCAAGTGTGTGGAATTCCACGACGCGGTAATCTTCGTCCATCCATGTCTTTGAGCCGATATGCCCCCGTCCCGGCGATTGAGTCAATATTATAGGAGACGTCCCAGTTAGGACCCAATTTTCATTCAGCGGAATTCCTAGCAACGAGAAGCACTTTTTTGAGAACCAATTCTCCTAGTGTATAATGGCGTAGCTGAACACGTTGATTATACGATTTAGCGAGCTGCTGCTGGTACCGTGCCATGGAAGCAAGGGCACGGTCTCGGCGTTCTTCAATCAAAGTCAAGTCCAAGGCCAACATCATGTCATTTCGGCCCATGTCAAAAACCTTCAATTTCAAGGTTGCAAGGCCGATCTCCAGGGGGATAATTGCTTGGGTTCTGAAGCACAAAGCAAACGGCGTTTTCCCAGTGCATCGCCTTGGAGTAGTGTGATGAGCCCACAACACGCTAGGCAACTCTTCGACCCATCTGCCTTTACCTTTCTCTAGACTTTTCTTGATACCGTCCAAAATAACCTTGTTGGTGGCCTCCACTTGACCATTGCTTTGAGGGTAAGCCGGCGAGGAAAAGTAGAGCTGGATACCATAGGTGTTGTACAATTCTCGATACACGCCACAGTCGAACTGGGTTCCGTTGTCTAAAACAAGTGCTCGAGGTATGCTGAATCTCGTTATGATGTTTTTCCATACAAAACGCTTAATGTCGGAATCTCGAATATGTGTTAGTGCCTCTGCTTAGACCCATTTTGTGAAATAATCCGTCGCAACAATTAAGAATCGTCGGTTGCCTGGGGCCCGTCGCAATGGTCCAATGATATCAAGCCCCCATTGAGCGAACATCCAAGGACTAGTGATAGAGTTTAACTCCTCGGCAAGCAGATGAGTTAAGGGGAAAAACTTCTGGCATTGCTTACATTTCTTGACATAACACTCGGCATCAGTTTGCATGGTCGGCCAATAATACCCCTGCGTTACGGCTCGATGGGCCAGAGAACATCCACTCGAATGGGCGCCACAACTAGCTTCATGTATTTCAGACAAAAGTTCTTCAACTTTATCCGAGTGAACACATTCTAAATACGGCCCAGAGAGAGATTTTTTGTAGAGCTTCCTCTTGCAGACACCCCATTTTTTACCGCCCTTAAGACTTGGGCGCTATTGATGGTTTACTTGGTGATGAAAGGTGTACAATGCAAAAGTTCATTTTCTTTGGCAAGAGGAGCTCCAAATCCCAACCTTACACCCTGTTTTCAAACCAGAACTATTTTGACCAAAGATTTTAGATCTTGAAACCCTCTCTTTCAAAATATTTTTGGAAAGAAGTTTCTACGATGTTCCGAGGCTAGCATTTTGTTGAATGGTGCGCTTTTCGGTAAACCAAGCAAGGACAAAGTGGAAATGAATTAAAGAGAGGTGAACTCTTTGAAAACTTTTTCAAAACACCTTGTTTAGGGGGTTTGGGTTGAGGAAAAAAGGAGAGAAGAGGAGAGAAGAAAACTAGTTTGGGAGACGTTCGGCATGAATCTGGGAAGGATCAAAACTGAGCGGCTTTACCAAAACAGGCATAACTTTTTGCACATTTGGAATTTTGATGCAAAGATGCTACCATTGGAAATCTTACTTCCGGGGCTTCAATTTGGATACAAGAATGACCTGAAAATGAGTCAATGTAAGGGAGATATGCTCATTTGAAGTTTGACCTGCAGAGTAGTTTTTGCTGTCGGCCAAAAAAGTAGCCGGCCGACCAATTGAGGTGGCCGACCGGCCACTTTTGTAAAAATTTCTTTTTTTTTTTTTTTGCAGATCTTTCTTCTCCAGCTGTTATACACTACTCCAGATATTTCCAAACTCAGATATTTCGACCAAAGCTCCATTTTGCTATATATGGAGCCATATCACTCATTTTTGAAAAAAAAAAAGGAAGATTGAAGCAATTTTGGGAGCCTCTCTCTCTAAAAAATTCCTCTCTCTAGAAATTTTAGAGCTAAATTTCAGCCTTTCTCTCTAGTTTGCTGTCTCTCTTGCCCTTGTGTGCATACAAGAGATACACTTGGAGATACACCTCTCCTTGGCCTAGGCATCCTTGACCAAACTTGATCACCGTTGGGTTGAGATCCCTTGGAGCCTATGTGGAGCTCTCAAAGCTGGTTTAAGCTCAGAATTTTGGCCATTTCGCTGCTGTGCTTCAAGGGTTAGCATTTCTCCCTTTCAAGCTTGTTTTTGCACACTTGCTTTATTCCCCTTTTTTCCATTGTTTTGTACTATTTTGGGGCTGGTTTTGAACCATAAAAAACTCTGATTTTGAGGTTCTAAAATGGTGGCTTAAGCCTTGTTTTGCTATGGGGTGTTTCCTCCCTTTTGCTCCTCGGCGTGTAAGGCCTTTTGAGCTAAGTTTCAAGCTTTTCAAACAACTTCTTTTTATCCTTAAAACCACCGAATTCTAGACAAATTTTAGTGGTAGAAAACTTGATTTGAGGTCCCAAATAGGAGTGGGTGGTCCCCCCTCCTCTTGCCTTGTTAGCATGTGTTGTTGGCCTATCAAATGAGCATGTTTTTGTGACTTTTTGGACCTACTATAACTCTATTTTTGGCTGGTTTGGTCACCTCTTGCATGCTTTATTCACTTGTAGTGTATTGCTAGCCTAACATGCTTTATGTCTTAGCCTATAATCCTAGCATGTATTGGCTCCACTCCAGCATGTTTTTGGCCATTATTTAACATGCTTTAACTCTAATTTTGGTTGGTGGGGTCACCTCTTGCTCGGTTTTTGCACTTGTAGTTCAATCTTACTTGCTAGCCTAGCTCACTTGATGTTTTGGCCTATTATTTTAGCATGTATTGGCTCCACTCCAGCAGGTTTTTAGCCTTGTTTGACTTTTTTAAGCTCTGTTTGGAATGATCTTGGCCCTTTGAGGCTTGACTCGTATGGCCATGGTGTAAATGGCTTCACTAGTCTTGAGTTTTGAGGCCCTTAGCATGCTATATTTGTGATGTGTGCATGATATGGCATCATAGGTAGGTAACTTTAGAGCTTATATCTTTGCCATACTTCCACTTAAATCACTCTTTCAATGCTTTTGAAAAGTTGAGCATTATGCCTTGTTTGTGGGCCAATACATGAGCTTATTTTTCTTGCCATCTATGCTACAAGTCTAGCATGTTTTTGCCACTATTTTGACTTGCCTTAGATCTATTTTGAATGGTTAGGGTCATTTGTGCATTGCTTATTATGGTTGTAGTGTAAAGGGCCTTAACTAGCTTTGAGTTTTGGGGCCTTTAACATGTTGTGTATGTGATGTTTGCATGGTATGGCACCATTTGGCATGTAATTTCAGTGTATATAATGTAGTCACACTCTCATACACTTCACTTCTTCATAGCTTTTGAGGGTTGTGTATCATGCCTTGCTCATATGCCAACATGTGTGCATGTTCTTCTAGCATTTTGAGCTCCCATTTCAGCATGATTAGGCCTCTGTTTTGGCATGTTTAACCTCTGTCCGGGATTGGTTTGGTCATTTGTGCTATGTATTGCATGCCTCTAGTGTTATGCTCTTTGCTAGCTTCAATGCTTTTGACTCCAAGTATGCTTTGCATGCATCATTTTCATGCTTCGATGTCATTTAGCATCATTTGCCATGCCATTTCAGTGCTGAAATGTATACCATTGCATGCCATCTTTCATTTGTTGCATCACTTTCGAAAGTGGACTTAAGCACTTTGTTGGTTTGAGCACGAAATTGAGGCGTTCATGCCTAATACATGATGCTTCTGTCATGCTCAAGAAGCTTGTGGCTTGGTCCATCTTTCCAATTAGAGGACTTCTCACTTTTGGACTTAACCGGTTAAAGGGCTTATCAGTAATCTAAAATGAGTAAAAAAAATGAACCAACTAAAACTTGTGCAAGATAAGCATGTGTATTGCATTGCATTGTGTTTGGATCGGACATTAATCCAAACACAAGAAATGTGGCATGTTTTATACTCATAGTGATGAAACGTGTTATGTTTCTCGGTCACCGACACCCTTGATCATGCATGATAGAGGTGGAGGCTCTTATGTGTTGTTTGTGCATTCACTAACATTGTGCAAGCTTGGCTCTTTGGCCATCGTGCATTGAGATGCGTGATTGGTGGCTTGAAAGCCGAGTACTACGCTCCTTTGTGCTCGAGAAATGATAAGGAGAGTAGTTGCACACACATTTCCTTGTAAATACATTGTTGTGCCTTTATTGATCTATGTTGCAGCAAAGTTGAAATTTTGGAAAGAGAAGTGGCTGGTCGGCCACTTGCACTGGCCTGCCGACCATTTGTAGTGGCCGACCGGCCAGTTGAGGTAGCCTGCCAACCAGTTGAAGTGGCCAGCCGGCCACTTGCAGCATATTTTCCAAAATGCTCTTGTTTTGGGGCAGATGCAATCTGAAAGTGTATTTGATGCTCTGAGGTCACCGCAAGTGCAAACAGAGACAACTCATGGCAAGGAAATGCATTCCGGGCGAAGCGAACTGAGCATGCATTTCTCCCTCATCCCCGAGGCCATTTTAACTGCTTTACTTAGTTAGTTAATTTGCTAGTTTTCTGTAATTAATTAGTTAAGGTGTTTATCTAATTCAATTCATCTTTGTAATATTCTAATTAGGTTAGATTAGCTAGTTATTCAATTTGGGTTGTAATATTCTAAATTAGCTTAGCGTAGCTAGTTTTCAAGACAGCTTGTAATTAATTAGCTAGAATAGTTAATTAGTTGATTTGTAGTAATAAGTAGCTTAGCTTAGCTTTTATTTATTCGCACCCTCCTGTGAGAGGGCATAATGTTGTAATAAGGGTGCGTGCGTATGTGCATGTCTTCGAATCCCATTTCTTTCTCCCTTTTACTTATCAGCTTTTGATGGTTAGTTTGGGGTACGTTTCAATTAGCATACTTATGGTTTGCATGCATGCATCATTCATTCGTATTGCATGCACCGGGCTCAGCGCATCATTCAAACTGCATCGTATTTCAATACCTATTTGAATACGTGTTCAACAGCATGTTATCCAATCGAATCATATGCCATGATTAGATAGCCGAGCCTATTTAGTTGCATTTTGTATGTGTTGCATTAGTCATCTTAACATAGTTAGGAGCATGCATTGTTTTCTAACTAGTTTTTTGTTTTGGCTCGGAGTACACTGTAAGTGTTTACGCTTTAGTATACTGCATGAGATGTGTATGTTGCCATGTTTAGCATGCTTGCCATGAGGCTATTTGCTTAATTGCTATAACTGCATGAATGCCTGTGGATGAAGGCTTCATTGCTTGAATTGGAACAATTCATCGATTGTGAGTTTTAAGCCCACTTGGAGTGGCAAATCATCATGTTTTAAGCCCACCTTGTTTGGTGGCAAATCCGCATTTCTAAGACCACTTGAGGGTGGCAAACTCAAACCATTTTTGAAAAACAAACATGAGATTTTTGTTCCAAATTGAGTGATTTAGTCTATACTTGTATGCTATGCGCATCACATAGTAACTTAGATTAATAATCAGATAAGAACACATGTGTTTATAAAAACAACATATCATGCGTAGTAGAGGTCGATTTTTTGATCGGACGAGCGGGGGTGCTCATTTCATGAGCTTCCCCCCTCGTACCCAAGTTCCCGGGCCAAGGCAACTTTGGTGATGACAGACATGTGGCCTTAGGCATGAGTCAGGGTTTCCTAAATTTCCCAAAACAAAATATTTAGGTGGCGACTCTGAAATCTGGCAAAGTAGTCCATGTTTGGCGCTTTTTGATTAAAATCAGATTTCCAAAACAATTTTCCTGGTTTAGACTCTTTGGTGATTTATCAGTCTTACATTCCATTTTGTGAGATTAGATTCAAAACCGTGACAAGAGTCCGAACTGTAGTAGCTAAGAACCCAATTCGCGCCCTCTCCGAAAGGGGGGCGCGGAGAGAGTTCAGGGCAGTCTACAGTTTCTGGCAACTCTGCTAGGGATGTAAAGAACTTAACTCGCGCTCATGATATGTTGTTTTGCCTATACTTATGTGTTTCTTTGCATTGCATTTGCATTAGTGCTCTTAAGTCACAGTGTTTGCCATCTGCTATTTCTGAACGGTTTGTCGAAGGCTTGCTCGGAAAAGCATGCCATAAGGCTGACCAGTTACGGGCTCTGCCACAATGGGAGCACAAACCTCGGTTGTTACCGAGGCACCCTTTTTGACCATTCGACCTAGTGCACATCGACAGCCGTAGAGACCATTCCAAGTTAAGACAGGTTGCTTACCCGATTGTAGGTTGTTTGAAACCGCTACGTATGTAGTGAAACCCTAGCTCCTGACAAAATAGGACAGGAAAACCCTACCCCACCATAGGGGTGTTTTGGCTCTCACTTGCTTGATACGTGCTTTTAGAGTGAAACTCTGCAGGTTGTATGTATCAGTTGCAAGTTTGATTATCAGCCTGAGGGTATTAGTTTGGTTCTGATTTTGCACATAATTCAGTAGAGAGCACTGCCATTCAGCTATGCTCATATTTGTTCTGGTGAAATCAGGCTAAAATGCTGTCTGTTTTCTTCTTTAGCAAGGTAGTCCTGGAACTTTAGCTTCAAAAGGCTCCAATATCCTCCGGGTACATTGGAGTTGTGTTAATAGACCTTGTTAGAATAGAGATTCAGTACAAAAGAGCAACCAGTGTTTCTTTCGCCAGTGGTAAGGCAAAGAAAGGCCAGTTAGGGTTCACCGGTTCAACTGATCTGACAGTCACCAGTCACATCAACTTTGTTCAAACTCAGCAGCCCGTGATGGCACAAAGTTCGAAAGAAGTTGTGGCATGATAGTGGCATTAAATCCGGGAACTACCATGCAGGATGAGACCAATGTTGGAATGCAATGTCCATCTGGGGCACCTACCACACATCCAGCCTCGGGACTCCAACCGAACTTTGACCCACTTCCGCCAGCTTATGATTTGCAGGGTCCAGACCCCCGAGAAAGGTTGACTCAAGCTCAGTTTTTCAGATCCCTAGTGCAGCCTAATGAGAGGCTTTATCCCCTTGATGTTAATGAGCTCAATCCGACTGTAGTGAAAATTGCGAACCTTGAGAAGCAATTCAAAAAGGCACAGGGCCTTAACTCCATTCCCGACATTGAGGATGGATACACTGAGGCTGCCTTACGACTCCCAGATAGATTCAAAATACCACACCTTGACCATTTCGACGGGTCTGGAGATCCTATGGTACATATCTAGCTTTTCATGGACGTCCTAAAACCAATGGGTCTGACTAAGCCGCAGAAACTCTCTCTGTATGGAAGGACCCTGTCGAGTGTAGCAGCCACTTGCTACGCCAAGTTGGAGAATACAGTGAAGCAGAACTAGGAAGAGTTGGCTGAGGCCTTTGTTGATCAGCACTCTTACAATACCAAAGTTGAAATGACCACCCAAGAGCCTGAAGCAACCCATCAGAATCCTACAGAGTCTTTTGTAGAATTTGTTGCAAGGTGGAGAGCAAAGGCAGCGCAGATGACAGATCGGCCTTCTGAGAGGGACCAAGTCCAGATAATGGTGCGTAACCTTGAGCCCGATATGTTGCAAAAGTTGATAGTCGTTCCACTATCCACTTTCAAAAGTTTGCATGAACTAGGGGTTCAGATCGAGAATGCGTTCAACACAGGGATTATTCTCAGAACAAGTGGACCAATAAGGAGGGTGATTTCAGGGAGTACCAATGCTAGTAGTAGTAGCACTATTCCCAAACCCACTAAAATCAATACAGTCACCACAGCCGACCCTTTTGTCAATGCCAACCCACAAACAACCGACCTAACCCAAGCTCAAGGAAAAACTTTTACTCCCCTCTATATGAGCCTAACCAACGCACTAAAAGTCTTGATGGAAAGAGGGTATCTCAAACCCCTTGATCTTCAACCTTTGCCTGACCCACTCCCTGCCAGACATAACCCCACCAAATACTGCATGTATCATCAGCAGCGTAGTCATGGCACCGACCGTTGCTACCGCCTTCGGCATTAGGTCTAGAATCTCATCGACAACCGGACGATAGCTCCACCTCAAGACCCTCATGACCGAATATCTCCTGCCTACCTCAACCTCATCCATATACTACCATCGACCTACAACCCCAGTATATACATCACCTCAGCTCATTTACCCAAGCCTGAGGTGTTCATTCCAGAGAGCTTGGTCTTGTGTATGATGGATGCACTCGAGCCCCAATCATCTCAAACCCGTGAACCCACTATTTCTAAGCTGATGAGGATGATTGAAGATCTTCAGAGAACTGTGGTAGATCTGGCCTCTGGGATATTGGCTCCATCATCGACCACATCACATGTCAGAAATTTCATGCCAAAAGGTTCCCCAATCTTGGGACGGGTTACATTAGAAGAAGGCCAATCCCTTGGCAAAGTGGAGGCAGGTGGTAAGAACAAGGTCGGGGAAAGCATCGGTCCCGATGAACACCTTCTGTGGACTGTTGAGGCTTTGAAAGCCGAAGGAGTGAAAAAATAGCAGGTGCTCGTAGTTGTTGCAAAAACTGTGGATGACACTTTTGCCACTCAAGTTGGGGGCAGTATGAATCAAGGGGCAAGCCAGGACAAGGGATGTCGTATCAGAAACACCCCTTTTAGCTCCAATCCTACCCTCGGAAGAGATCGGCAAACCTAGTCAACACCTGCCGACCCTTTGGCCGATACATCCAACACAACCAGCTCACAACCTGCCAAATACCCACCTCGGGGCCGAAGGGTGTTCACCCCACTATACATGTCTCTGCTAGCAGCCTTGAAGTTCCTGACCAGAAAGGGGCATCTGAAGCCCCTGGAGTCGTGGCCATTACCAAATAGCCTCCCCCCCTCACATGATGCTGCCAAGTATTGTGTCTTCCATCAACAAGCCGGCCATGACACTAACATGTGTTTTTGTCTTCGCCATAAAATTCAAGATCTGATTGATAACAAGGTCATTGTCGCACCAGGCTCTACAAAGTCTATCGACACTAGATAAGTGAACTTGGGGGATAATGTGATCATTTGATCGAGGAAGGAACCACCTGATGATGGCTCCCAGTTTACTCTAGATTTAGGGATGGCACGCACTGTTTTGAGCATTATGCAAATGCTATTTATTGTACTTTCTAACTTGGGTATTGGGTCAGTCTTGTTGTGTTGTATTGAGTCAGTCTTCTTGTGTTAAGTCAATTGAGTCAGTCTTGTTGTATCGAGTCAGTCCTGTTGTGTTAGAGTCGGGTGACTTCGGGGGTGTTACCTCGGATATCACTAGCTTGTTTTGTGTTTGTCCTTTGCACTCTCTGTTTTTCATCTGTTGTTTCCTTGAAGCTAGTTTTGCCAGCAAACCTGAAGATCTGAATGAAACGGCAGTCATTTTCACATACTTTTCTATGCCTTGAAATCATTGCATTGATCTAAGTTTTTCAAAACTTTTTTAACGTTGTGATGAAAACAAAGAGGGAGGAATTCCTCTGGATTTGCAAAAATTTGATCAATTGAGAGAAAGAGAGGCATGCTAAGCCCTTAATGAATGAGATCATGTTTGTTAATGTGAGTGCTGAGAAGGATCCTGGCTTGATCCAGATTGGTTCTACATTGTCTTCGGTGTGAGTGACTAGTCGCATTTTTAAAAGATTTCAAAAAATGTTTTGCTTAGTACTGCGAAGACCTGTGTGGAATCACTCTTGAGATTGTGCAACATAGGATCATTCTCAGCCTTAAGACTCAACCCCTTTTTCTTTCAAACCTTGAACTTGGATTCAGAACGTTCAACGGTTAACCACAATGTGAGGCTTTTATGGCCAGATTTGAAGCAGCCCATGAACTAGGGGCAATAAGGTCGTATGAAATCAAAGGAGGCCCTCTAGACCAGATTTGAAGCAGCCCTCGAACTAGGGGCATGAAAGTCAGATCAAGAAGATTAGATGTTATCAAAGGAAGCTTGCAAAGCTAGATCAGAAGCATCCCTTGAACTTGGGGCAACAAAAAATGTCGGATGTGCTCAAAGGGTCAAGAATTGGGACATTGCTCAGACCAATGAAGACTGGCAAGAAAGCCCAATCCAAGAAATGGAGAGAAGAAAATTTATTGTTAAAGGACAATCGAGTTCCTATCCACAACACTAAGGGCAATTCAGACCTGATTGGATGGACTCCTACATCATCAGCGAACAATAGCCATTCTCTTGGATTCAAATGGCTTCAAGATCCTACGACCGATTAACACGGACCAAGTTACAACTTTTACCCTTAAAAGGCTCACTGGGCCGAAAACCCGAAAGGGTGACCCAGGCAAAAGTTAGAGCAGAGAAGGAATAAAAAAGAAAAAAATAAAAAAAGAAGAAAAGAAATTATAAGAAAAGAAAAATAGAGCTCGCAAGGTTAAAAACCCGGAAGGGCGGCGTTGGCAATAGTTAGAGTGTAAAAGGAGAGTGTCAACACCCAAGTGGACCTCACCCGGAACTACATCAAGCTTGATTCCCATGTTTGGCATACGTAGGAAACTTCATCTTGAAATTTGGCCCCAATCATTTTTAGCCTGCTTGGCTCGTCCGTGTTGATTGGTGTATCCTTGTTCAACTCGGCAATCTTATCCATGTCCAAATTGGCTCGTTTTCGTTCAAAATTTGGCTGTCCTATTCCGTTAGAAGATTCAGCTGGAAGACAATTCAAGTCCAGATCTGAGGTTGTGCATCTCAAGAGTAAATTCCGCGTTGGTCGAGTAGAGGCCATTTGCAAAAATAGTTTTTGAGGTTTTTTTATGAGGTTGACTATTTCTCTCGAAAATTATTCTTTTTTTTTCAAAAAACTGGACCATTTCTTGGACCCAAAAAATGAAAATTTTTAGTGCTCACAACCTGACTGGCATGATTTTGAATTAGAAAATCGAATAAGCATGTTAATCTGATTCTCATATTGGTCAAAATTGTTTTACTAGAAAGCCAAAACAAAAAATGGTCAAAATGATGAACTAGGGCCACAGTTGAGTCAGGTGTTCTGTCTTTTCCCCTTTATCAATGCATTCGCCAGAAAGGCCATTGTCAGTACACTCGCTAGAAAGGGCACCATACTTGCCAGAAAAGGGCACCATATTCGCTAGAATGGGCACAACTGAAGCCAACAACAAAAGGGCCAAAAGCTCTCTCGACCTCCAACCAATGAGGTATCAAGCCAAGTGCGAAGCACGAATTGAAAATGAAGTGGAATGCACGATTCCCTCACTTGGATGACCACACCCAAATTCGCATCTGACCCGGAATGGGGACGTAGAAAATGCAATCTGTAAAACCAATCAATTCTATGCCTCGCCGGTGGGACATGTTGTAACTCACCTCGATCAAGCTAAACCAGTGTCCATCATCACCAAAGTTGGAGAATTTACGAAACCCTGACTCGTGCCTAAGGCCACGTGTCCATCATCACCAAAGTTGCCTCGGCTCGGCGAGAGGGAAAGGTCATGCAATGAGCACCACCGCTCGCCCGATCAAAGATCGGCCTTTACTAACATGATATCTTATTTTTGAAAACACATCTATTCTTATTCCGGTTTATTAATCTGTCATTACTATGTGATGTGCACAGCACACAAGTATAGACTAGATCGCCTAAGTTGGAACAAAGCATCTCATGTTTGTTTTTGAAAATGGTTTGATGGTGCCACTCGCAAGTAGGCTAAGACGTGGATTTGCCACCCTCAAGTGGGCTTAGAAAACTTGATTTTTCCACAATCAAGTGGGCTTAAAACTCGCATTTCGATGAATTGTTCCAATTCAAGTAATCCAACCTTCACCCACAGGCATTCAAGCAGTTGATCAATTAAGCAGTTAGCATCATGGCAAGCATGCTATCATGGCAACACTTACACTCATGCAAGATCCTAAAGTATAAACACTTACAGTGTACTCCGAGCCAAAACAATAGCTAGTTAGTAATCAATGCATGATCCTAGCTTATGTTAAGGTAGCCTAATGCAACACATGCAAAATGCAACTAAGATAGGCTCGGCTATTCTTTGATGGCATGTGAGATACAACTTGATAATCACGTATCCAAGTAGAAATTGAAATACAATGCGGTTAGTATGATGCGCCGAGCCCGGTGCATGCAATACAGATGAATGGATGCAAACATGCGAGCACAGGAATGCTAATCAAAATATGACCTAAAACTAACCATCGTCAGCAGTTAAGTAAAAGGGAGAAAGATGTGGGGTTGGAAACATTCACACACTCACGCACACTTATTACAAAATTTGCCCTCTCGACGGAGGGTCCGAATAATAAGCTAAGCTAGCTATGCTAAGCTAATCAACTGATCTAATAATCTAATTAGACTAATTATTACACAACCAAAATGAATAACTAGCTACAATTAATTAGTACAATACTTTAACTAATTAACAAATGAATTAAGTTACAAAACCAAATGCTAATTAACAAATAAAGCAGTAAATCAGGTTGCCTCAGCTCTGCCTTGAACAAGGGAGGATGCATGCTCTCGATTCCCGTCCTTAAAAGCTCTCCAAATTCTCTTTAGATGCTCTGTTTGTAGGGTGTCCTTGAGAAGTAGCTGCTGGTTGAGGAATGCACCAGTGGCCTGCCAGCCATAAAGAGCTACTGCGGACCATCCTACCGACCAAGAGGGCACACTACCGGCCATCAACAATGCACTGCCGGCCAATAATAACGGGGGTGCCGGCCACTAGTGTGCTGTTACACCAAGCTGTAGCAGAGCAATAAATAGAGAAAAGTGAGGGTCTCCTAAGGGTGTATACGCACTATGCCACTCCATATCACTTCAAAACATTAATGGAATGGGCATCATTGGATCCAAGACCATCAATCACACATCTCGATGCATGATGGCCAAAGATCCAACATGTGCAAATTTCAATAAATGCTTGACAAAGAAGACACCAAGACCATCTCCTTATCATGGGAAATCAAAGGAAATGGAGACTAAGGGAGATTGGCTTATTTCATCACTTCATGTATGAAATGAACCAATCTTCCTCGCGTTCAATACGACATCTGATTGAACGCAACGCAAAACATACAAACAACATGCTAATCTTGGCATGAAATGCACTATTCTAACATGCAAGCAATCATGCACAACATATTAAGGGGCCAAGAATGCCAATGCTAGTGAAGAGGATAACACTATAAGCATGCATCACAATGCTCAAACATCCAAACCAGCTTAAAACAGGGTTACGCCATGCCTAAAACAGTGGCAAAACAGGTTAAGATAGAAGGTCAAAGGGATATACAAACATGCGTGCATGTTAGGCCATAAACAAGTCATAATGCTCAACTCTCAAAGTCATTGAAAGAGTAATATATGGAGTGCAATGGTATATGTTCCAGCACTGATGTGACATGCAAATTGACATGGAATCATGCAAACAAACCATGTAATGCATGTTGAAAGGCCTAAGCATTAAAGCTAGTGAAGTGTATTACACTAGAGGCATGCAAGGCAGTGCTCAAATGGCCAAACCAACCCCAAACAGACCCCATGCAAAGCCAAAATAGTAGCAAAAATGGACTGAGATGATGGCTTGAAAGGCAAGAAAATGAGGCTCATGCAATGGCTTACAAATAAGGCATAAGAGTACAACTCTCAAGAGCACTTAAAGAGTGGAAAATATGGAGGTGCAACAATACTCTATGCTCTGAAATATCATTCTAAATGATGCCAAAACATGCAAATACCTCAAGTTAAGCATCCAAGATTCCTCAAAACTCAAGGCTAATCAAAGCTTTTGCACTACAAGCGTGCATGGCAAGCGTCATTCGACCAAGAAGCCTCAAAACAGAGCCAAAACATGTTAAAACAAGAGTGAAAACTTGCTGGAATAGAGTCAAAACATGCTAGAATAATGGATCAAAGTATAGAGCATGTTAGGCTACCAAGGGAAAATTACAGTACAAGTGTATGAGCCACTCAAAAGACAACCAAACCAGCCAAAAACAGAGTCATGCCGGACCTAAAAACTCACAAAAACAAGCTCACACCATGCCTTAGGAGTATAGAGATACATGCTCATTTGATAGGCAAATAATACAAGCAAACAAAAACAAAAAGAGAGGGGATCACCCCCTCTAATTTAAAGCCTAAAAACCACATGTCTACCACTGAAAATCCACTGGATTTTAGTGGCTAATGGGTCAAATAAAGACTAACTCAAAGGCCTTAAGACATGGTTCAAAACAAGGCTAAACAAGGCACACAAGAGGGTAGAACACCCTTAACACCAAAGAGGCCTTAAACAACCATGAAAAGCACTTAAAAACATAACTTTTTTCAATTGAAAGCAAAGCCTGAAACAATATGAAAGGATGGCCAATATGGTATACAAACAAAAGCTTAAAAGCGGAATACACTCACCCTTGAAGCACAACTTCGAAACTAGCAACCTCTGAGGCCAAAAACCAACTTTCAGAGCTCAAATAACACTCACAAGGACCTCAGCTCAAAAATGGTTTTGTATCACTATATGTTGTAGTGCAAAAGTGAGAGGAAACTGCACTTTAAGACATAAACAAACAAAATATAGAGAGAAAATGAGAGATATAGAGAGAGCGATATATATTTCCTCTAAAATTGTTGAACCTCTGGAAGAGAGGAGGAATCTCTCCTTATATAGAGGAATGCAAAGCAAAGCTTGTTAAACAAGCTTGAAAAGGGCTTCATCCCTCTATACATGTGTATGGAGAAGGGATGAGTGAAAACCAGCTGGCTCAAAAGATATGGCGTGAAATCTGCTAAGACAAAGTATTCTGCCGGCCATCAGTGGTGGCCGGCAGTGCCTCATTGATGGCTGGCAGGCATCATCAATGGCAGACAGGGATAAATGCATGGCTGGCGGTAGCAGAGAGTGGCCGGCAGTGCACCAAGAGAAGCATGCTAAAAGGACAAACATATGGTCCAAGAATGGGGCAGAAAGGATACAGAGTTTGGAAAGCTCAAACTTGTGACGTTCCATCGCGAAAGTCGAGTACTAGACGAGCAATCAAACTTGTGGCTGGATGTACCTGCAAGCACAACCAAGTCTTAAGGACGATCAAAAATGGGTTGTCTACAGTTGCCCCTCTTTGACAGAATTCAGAAGTCACAAAGTGACGGGAGTGAATGTCAAAGCCCAGAGACGACCCATTTTTGACAAGGCCGAAGACTTAGACAAGCATACAAGATAACAAAGATATGCGCTCGCAGGCAGGGGCAAGCTGCAAAGGACATACATGATGCCAAACATAACTTATGATCATGCAAAGAGAGTTGTAATGAAGCATAACATGCAACAGTTTAAGCAAGTGAATAAGAAAGAATAGTCCTACACATTCCCAATAGAAAGAATATAAGAAAAATATGCAATTCTCACTGTGTCTCACGCGGGGAAGACTAAAAGCGACTACTGAGGACACTCGGAGTCTCAAACACAACATCTCTCAGCGTGGCACATGCAAGAGAGGAAAGGACTGTGCAAGAAAGCACAGTCATCCAAACGCGTGCCAAACACAAGAGGAGAGGGGTACGTCCAAACTGAACCGTACATACAATATGGTCCAGTTTCATCAACTTCAAATGAACCGTACATACAATATCGTGCCTGCAAAAGTAAGAAATTCAACAAGTATAATATAGTAGAAACACATGTTCAACGTTAGAGCAAGATATCATTTCAATATGAGATAAACGCATGCATACACAGTGCGAGTGAGAAGGCGCATAACAATTCAAGTAGAACGAGCATAACAATGCAAGCAAGGGGTACATAACAATGCAATCTAAGTGTAAGCATAACAATGCGAGAGAGTCATGTGCGACAACGCAAGTAAGGAGGGGATTTCACGACAATGCAACCTAACTGTACGCATAACAATGCGAGAGAGTCATGCGTGACAACGTAAGTAAGGGGGGGATTGCATGACAATGCAACCTAAGTGTACGCATAACAATGCAAGAGAGGCATAAACACGTGTACGTAAAGCATCCGCAACAACGCATACAATGTGCAACAATGCGAGGAAAAGCATAAACACATGTAAATAAAGCCTGCGTGACAATGCAAGCAATGTGTGTAACAACACGAGAAATGGTGCATAAACACATGTAAGTAAAGCATGCGCGACAACGCAAGCAATGTGTGTAACAATGCGAGAAACGGGTGTATAAACATATGTAAGTAAAGCATTCGCGACAACGCAAGCAATGTGTGTAAAGATGCGAGAAATGGTGCATAAACACATGTAAGTAAAGCATGCGCGACAACACAAGCAATGTGTGTAACAATGCGAGAAATGGTGCATAAACACATGTAAGTAAAGCATGTGCGACAACGCAAGCAATGTGTGTAACAATGTGAGAAAAAAGCATAAACACATGTAAGTAAAGCATGTGTGACAACGCAAGCATTGTGTGTAGCAATGCAAGAAAGGTTGCATAAACACATGTAAGTAACGCATGTGCGACAATGCAAGCAATGTGTGTAACAATGCAAGCAATGTGTGTAACAATGCGAGAAAGTGTGCATAAACACATGTAAGTAAAGCATGCGCGACAACGCAAGCAATGTGTGTAACAATGCGAGAAAGGGTGCATAAACACATGTAAGTAAAGCATGCGCGACAACGCAAGCAATGTGTGTAACAAGGCGAGAAAAAAGCATAAACACATGTAAGTAAAGCATGCTCGACAACGCAAGCAATGTGTATAACAATCCAAATATATAGAGTGGATGTTTAATACGACAAGCAAATGCTCGGTGAAAACAAAAGCATGCTTTGATAAAGACACCTTGAAGGCAATTTCCGGTTTACCTCCCGGAAGAGTTGTGATACGTTTAAAGGATACACCTTGTGCGCGTTGACGGGCGATGACCACCGTACATTGAAGACATGATTCCGGGCTTCCATGGGGGCATTTGAATCAAATTTTGAACACTCCTCGAAATTGTTGGAACCCAAGGACACATACCAAGGTAAAATAGGCAAAGAAAGCTGGTGAAGGATTGCCGGCCATCATTGGCCAGTGCCGGCCGTCAATGAAGGGGTGCCAGCCACCGATGAGGGGGTGCCGGCCACCGCTGGCAGATTTGGCCATTTTGGTCTTTTTTGCCGTGGGTCTTCATAGACACCCAAAATTACATCATTTGCTCACAAATCCTTGCATAGAAAACATTTCCCTTACCCTCCAGGTGTGTCTTCTCTTTAGATTTGTGCGTTCTACGTGTTTCCCAACACCCTAAACAACCTTGAATCGTTAAAACCCATTTATTCTCTTCGATTTGAACCGATCAGAATTTGAATATGAGGTGTCTTTTGTCATTTCCATCATTCGAGGATCATTTCCCCCGAATTTCTCTCGAGGTTAGTTCGCTATTCCTGGGTTTTTAACTTTATTTGAATTGTTCTCTCTCCTAGGGTTTGATTTGTTCAAAACATCACCATTTTTGTTCATTTTTGCATCTATTTCAGATGGCCGATGACATTCTGCATGATGGGGGTTTCCCCGCACTCCCTCCAGAGGAGCTTGCCGCAGACTTTGCGGCTAAGCCGAGGGTTGAGCCTCAGTCTTTACCGCCTAGTATCCGCCCTTTTGACCCCGCAAGCTATCACCCAGAGACTCATATTATACCAGTGGCGGGAGGCATCCATGCCTTTACTGATTTCGATGAGGACGCGCCAGACGACCTCTTGCTGAGGGAGCCGATGTCTCATTTGTCGGCTATTGCCGTGGAGGTACCAACTCTACTCTTCCGCAGTATTATTTTTTAACTATTTGCATTTCTTGCACTGTTTTGATTTGATTGCATCACATGTCTTGATCTGACCATATTTCATACATTACTACTCTGCACTCAACTGTACTTCACACATCACTGCTCTACATGTACCATATGTGACTGTACCCCATGCATCACTACTTTGAATTCAATTGTATTTTCAATACATCATTGATCTATATTCAACTGTATTTTTAACTGTACTTTTGTCACTTGATCTGATTACATCACATACGCTGCCACAGGGCGGATCACGCTCCTTCAAAGGCGATGGTGTGACGACAGCTCGGGATTGGTATGATGTACTTCCCGCGAGGGTCTACCAAATCATCGACGGGACTGGCTTCGGCCTATTCTGCTCTAGCTTGACATGGGTCACAGCGAGTCGCCCTCTCCTAGGGGCTCTTGTGGAGAGGGGGTGGGACGCCACCAATTCTTTCCACTTCTCCATGACGGGAGAGATGACGATGACTCCTTTCGACTTCGCCATGATCACTAGCCTGGTCGTAGGAGGTGATCTGATTCCTCTTGATCCCGACATGGGAGAGTGGGTGGCCGCATGGGATACATTACTTGGAGTGCGTCCACTAACACTTCGAGTGGGCATGGTTAGATATACCTGGTTCGAGGAGCATTACAGAGGGAAGGATTCCGAGACTGATGAGAAGGTGGAGCAGTACGCTGGGGGCTTCCTCCTGTTCCTTTTCGGTACCACCATGTTTTCGAACAGCTGGAATACCGTGGGTTTATACTTCCTGGGCGCTCTGGTGGTGCTCCAACGGGTTCATTTTTATGATTGGGGTGCAGCCGGCCTTACCACTCTCTACGGATACATGAGCTCGACCTCTCGGATGTACAGGAGGTTGATCGGCAGCTATTGTCGAGCTTGGGAGGTACACAGCTTAGTTTCCCCTTTTCATTAATTTGCTTAGTATTTTCTGCTTTTATTTCATTCAACACTTGTACTTTCTGCATTCTCTGTATCTGCTCTCATACTGTATGCTTTCTGCTTTGCATTTTCTGTACACCATACATACTGCACACTACATACCATACACTACACACACAAAATCTAATATCTGCTCCAGACCTGCACTCCTTATGCATTATACTGCGTTCTGCTTTCTGCATGTTCTATACTCTGTTCATACACTGTACTGATCATATCTTTCTCATAGCTGTGGGTGTACGCATACTTCCCGACACTTGCTCCAGAGCCTGTGGAGAAGGCCCCAGCAACAGTCCCATTTTCTGATGTATATGACAGCCAGCTCCATCGTAGGACCCGAGAGAGCTTTATGTTCTTCCGGCAGTATTTTGATTCGGTCACGGCGTGCGAGGTAATTCTGCAACGAGATTATTTCAATTAACCCGATGCACCCACATTAGTTATTTGACAACTGATCATCTTGTTCGTTCTCTTTTCTCAGATCACGTTGCAGGCATGGGATGTGATTTCGTCAGGACTCTGAGACCAGTACCACACTGCCCGGACTGTCTCTCACTGCCACATCCTCTTCGAGGGCCCGATCTGTCACGCCTGGTTTTTGAGTGATCGCTTCATACGCCAGACCTTGGGATTGCCTGCTCCATTTGTACCGACAGCACCTCTACCATCGATGAGGGAGACACACAAGTTGTCCGTTGACCAAGTGATTCAGTTCATGGTGGGACTGGAGACAGATTATTTCCGCGTGGAGGGCGACTACGTGACCTTCATTCAGACGCATCTGATGCCACCTTTGTCCGGTGTCCGAGGAGGAGAGAGAGCGAGGGCTCCGATTGTGAAAGGGAGAGGCGGAGCGACCATATCTCGCAGGAGGAGAGCTCCTGAGGGGAGACAGGGGACTAGATGGCAAGAGCTGCCTAATACTATGACATACCGAGGGCGAGCTGGAGAGACTTATCAGATTCCCTTCGCTCCTCCTCCAGCTGGTCACGAGCTCGTCGGAGTTCGAGGCTCGACCCCGGTATATGCCATACTTTTCATTTCGCGCGTTCATTTCATTTCAATTGATATCCCGCAGATTACTAATTATCTTGACACTTTTGCAGGCTTCCATAGAGTACACCGGGTAGGCTCTAGAGCTGTCGGCTTCGGTGATGAGGATGCTGCAGACAAGCATGGACCTGCTTAGTATTTATAGTATTCCGGTAAGTTCATGGAAACTAAACTTCATGCCACAAAGTCTTTTCTTGACATGCCATCATTTGCACAGTTCCACACTACACTGATCTGATACATTGCTCCAATGCACCGCTCACGGTACACATACACTGCAAATCATTTACTGCTCACAGCACATTTTTGTTTGCATCTGATACATTTTATTACTAATGCATTTTGGCGAATTGCCCTTTTTCAGATTCCTTTCCTGATGCCAGGCCCATCAGATGCCCCAGCAGGAGAAGGGGCGGGTCCTTCAACACCTCCCCGAGCAGCAGGGGGAGCAGGACGAGGAACTCTAGCACACAGCCATAGCAAAGTTAGGCGTGCTCACGCCGGGAGTAGTTCACGGGGGCCTGCCCCAGATGATGATGTGTCTGACGAGGAGGCAGTGAGTCCGCAGTCAGAGTCGTCTTAGGATGGAGATGACGCTGGGGATGGCTCAGATTCAGACTCTGACGGTGGAGATCCTGGACCTTCATCCAGGAAGACCAGGACGGACTCCCGCACTTGAGGCTACCGGCGCCGATCCATACATTTTGCTACTTGTTCTTTTTTTGCTTTATTTTTCATTGTACAGGTAGTTTTGCACATTATACTGCCTCAGGCAGGTTTTATTTTCTTCAAAGCTATGTACTTTTCCAAAAGAAAATATGATGGAATGAAACGGCTATTTTGTTGAAAAAAAAAAAGTGTTGCATTTGTACACTTAAAGCATTGCATCGCACTATTTTGCATAAAAATGAGATTGATGGATATTGAACATCCGTGCATTATCAAGTCAGGTAGTGAGCCAACACAACAAACAAAAACAACATAACTTAATAAGCAACAACAAAACCTTAACAAGTTTACAACTTGATAAGCAAATTACGACAACTCAATAAATGAAAGGAAGATGATTACAACTTGATACAAAAATGAAAACTAATACGTCTTAAATGAGACACAACAGAGTCCAACAAGGCAAAAACAAGACCTTAAAAGACACGAATAACAGGGGCCCACTGCAGCGAACAACTGGATTTTCACCAAGAAGGTCAGTGAGCATGAGGGAGAGGCTGCCAGCCACAGGGGAAAGCCTGTCGGCCATTAGTGTGCCACTGCCGGCCACTGATTAGCAACTTTTGGCCATCAATAAGCAGGTGTCGGCCATCGATGGTAGACTCTTTGAAACATTGACATCTGTCCTCCACTCACTGCCTTATCTTATATATGAGTTCCAACTTCGGGATTTCCTCATTCTAGCTCAGTTTTTGAACCAAATGGAGCATTTCTTCTCCAAAATCTCACAAATTGGATTGCCAATTTGGACGACTCGGAAAAGCTGAATTTCCGGGGCTTCAGCATAAATGCACTATTCATGTTGAGTCATACCCCGCTGCGTTTTCCGTTCCTCCATGTCGCGGCAAGGTTTTGGAATCCGGTGACACACGTCTTTAGCTTCGGCGGACAAGAGATGTAGTTGATGGATAAATTGAAGGTTGTGGACTTGTGCCCAGCATATTCAGCTCGCAGCTATTTCTTCCAACGACGCTTAGTCGATGCCCCTGACGAGGGATGGTGGTACGACTGGATGTGCAGTTTGTCCACTAGACATTGCTTGGCGCTGCCCTGGGCTCAATTTACCGGCGATGAGCTACAGCATGACTCACCAGCTCGGGATTCAATTGATCGGCCTGACACACTATGTCCTCTATTTCCCCTTCCGATTTCGGCGCTAGTTTGGACATGATCAGACTTGCCCGAAGGAGGGGATAGATTACCCTACTACATTTCCAGTCCGAGACGCACAGTTAGCTCGGTATGCCGCAACATGGAGGACGAGAGAGCTTCTGGCCCCCGCTCCCACTTTCAGTTGCACCCTCTATAATGAGTGCATAGCTTGGCTTGATGAGGAGGCGTAGATTGGGCCCACTTTGGCATCAGAGGCTTCCACAAGCTCTGGGAGGAGACGTAGGAACACCTGACTATGCCCCAGATTTATTTGCTTTAATCAGAACTTTCTAGTTTTCATTATGAATGTAATGACAAGCAACTTCAATTTATATTCAAGAGTAGGAGAACTCTGTATTGAAATCAATGTAATTGAAGGTTGTGAGTACTGAAAATTTTTCGTTTGGTCCAAAAATGGTCTAAGTTGTAAAATGTTTAATTTGAGCAAAATCAACTTTAATTAAAACTTTTCAAAACCATTTTCGATATGGATCACAACTGGACATGCCCGAGATCTATCACAGAGATGTACAACCTCGGGTCCCAGCAATTGGAAAGTTGCCCCTAGTCTAGATAGCACTGTACCGAAGATCACAACCGAGCTCCTGAATGCAGAATAGACAAAGATGACCGAACATGATCACATGGACAAAGTTGATCGGGGAAGTGTTTACGGCTGGAATTCATGATGAAGTTGCCTACGTATCCCAAAGATGGGAATCAAGCCTTACGTAGTTCGGCTCAGGTTCACTCATGTATTAACTCTCTCCTTTTGCGCTCTAACTTTTGCCAAGGCCGCCCTTTCTGGGTTTTCAACCTTGCGAGCTTAGTTTTTATCATTTCAAATTTTTCATGCTCTAACTTTTGCCTAGGTCGACCTTTTGGGTTTTCGGCCTAGCGAGCCACTCATGGAAAGTATTTCTTCAACTTGTCCATGTTGATTGGTTGGGAGAACTCTAGGCCATCTAGGTCCATCAGAATGACAGCTCTACCCAACCAGATAGACTTGATTATGTAAGGACCAGTCCAATTAGGTCTGAACTTGCCCCAAGGGTCGTAGATGGGAGTTCGGTTGTATTTGAGCACCAAATCTCCTTCTTTCAAATTCCTAGACTTAACCTTCATATTGAAAGCCCTGGCATTTCGTCGTTAATAACCCTAAACATGGTACAGTGCTTTCAACCTTCTTTCATCAAAGAGCATGAGTTCTTCGAACCTGCTTTGCTGCCAATCTGCCTCAGCTATCTGACACTCAGCCAGTACCCGTAATGACGAGACCTCAATTTCGATAGGCAGAACGGCCTCCATCCCATAGACCAAGGAATATAGAGTCGCCCCAGTAGAAGTTTGAATTGAAGTCTGATAGCCCCACAAAGCAAACGGCAGGTTATCTGGCCAGTCCCGGTACGTTCCCACCATCTTCTGTAGAATGTGCTTGATGTTCTTGTTGGCGGCCTCAACAGCTCCGTTGGTTTGCGGCCGATATGTAGATGACTTATGAAAAGCTACGTTGTCCTTCTCCAACAAGTCGATCACTTCCTTCATGAAGTGGAAACCATTATCTGAAATGATCTCGTTCGGGACCCCGTAGTGACAGATGATGTTGTTCCTGATGAACTTTGTAACGTGCAATGCCTTCAACACCTCATAAGACTGGGCCTCAACCCACTTTGTAAAATAGTCTATCGCGACCAGAATGAACTCATGCCCATTGGACCCCTTCGGAGTGACAGCCCTGATCACATCAATCCCCCTAACTGAAAATGGCCATGGCGAAGTCATGTTGTACAGCTTCAACGGCAGAATGTTCATGCGATTTGCGTGGATCTGACATTTGTGGCATCGTCGAACAATGCCAATACAATCCTCCTCCATGGTGGACCAGTAGTAACCTTGTCTGAGAATTTTCCAGGCTAGCATCACTCCATTCATGTGCGCTCTGCACTCTCTTCCATGGATGGCCTCCATTAGGCGCTTTGATTCTTCGGCATCAACACACAGCTTATGCATCCCGAGATGGCCTCTCTTGTACAGTTTTCCTCCGCAGACGATGAACTGAGCAGCCATTCTTCGAATTGCCCTTTTGTCCTTGGCATTTGCCCCTGGTGGATACGCCTCTTTTTCCAAGAAGTTCCAAACATCGTCATACCAGGGATTCTCATCTTGTACCTCATCTATGGCAGCAATCAGCTCATAGGCCGGCGCAAATTTCTGTGCGATGATGATCAGACGTATCTGGACTCCGAAAGGGATGTCTATCATAGAAGATAGAGTTGCTAATGAATCTGCGAACCTGTTGTTCTCTCTTAACGAATGAGCGAAATTCAGTTTCTCAAACCGAGGAATCAACATGTCCAAGGTCTGGTGGTAGATTCACATCTTTTCTTCTTTGACTTTCCAATCTCCTTTAGCTTGAGATACAACAAGGTTCGAGTCCCCAATGACATCTAACCGTTTTGCCCCTAGTTCCAGAACTGCTTTTAGTCCAACAATACACGCCTCATACTCTGCCTCATTGTTCGAGACTTTGAACTGGAGTTTGAATGCTAGAGGTATACGGGAATTGTCGGGTGCTATCAGCAACACCCCTATCCCATACCCGTATTGGTTTGACGCTCAGTCAAAGTACATCGTCCAAAACTCTTCTTCGATATGTAGAATGGCCTCGTTTGGAAACAGATACTCAACTACTTCATCCCCTTCCACTGGGTGATCGGCTAGGAACTCCGTTACCGCTCTCCCCTTTACTGACTTGCGCGTCATATACTTCAGATCAAATTCGGAAAGCAGAAGCAACCAACGAGCTAGCCTACCTATAAGTGCCGGATTCTCGAAGAGATATTTGATGAGATCTAATCTCGAAACCAGTATTACTGGGTGAGCTAACGGGTAGTGCCGCAGCTTCCTGGTAGCCCATACCAAGGCCAGATAAGCCTTCTCCAGCGGAGTGTAGCGCGTCTCGTAATCCAGCATTTTCTTGCTCAGGTAGTGGATAGCTCTCTCCACTTTGTCCTCAGACTCTTGTGCAAGCATGCAGCCCATTGTAGTTTCAGTCACTGAAAGATACAGAATCAACGGTTTCCCCAGCTTAGGCGGTGACAACACAGGTGGGTTCTATAAATTTTGCTTGATCTATTCAAAAGCAGCTTCGCATCGGCCGTCCCATTAAAATTTCTTTGCTTTCTTCAGGAGACCAAAGAGCGGTTCACAAGTCAAGGTTAATTTAGAAATAAATCGTCTTATGAATTGCACTTTACCCAAAAAGCCTCGCACCTCCTTTTCAGTCCTTGGTGGTGTCATTTCTAAGATGGCCTTGATTTTGGAAGGGTGGACTTCGATGCCTCTGTGTGTGATCAAGAACCCTAGCATTTTCCCTGCTGTAACACCAAACGTACACTTCTGAGGATTCAGCCACAACCGATACTCTTTGATCCGTTGAAAGAATTCCTACAAGGAGGTGTAGTGGCCCTCTCTTTGCTTGGACTTGACAATCATGTCGTCCACGTACACCTCAACCTCTTTGGGGATCATGTCGTACAATATTGTGGTCGCAGCCTGTTGATATGTTGCTCCAGCATTCTTCAATCCAAACAGCATCACCCTATAACAATAGGTCCCCCACGGGGTGGTGAAAGGAGTCTTTTCCCGGTCTTCGAGTGCCATCACAATCTGATTGTAGCTTGAAAACCCATCCATGAATGAGAGCAACGCATGCCCAGCAGTGAAGTCCACTAATTCGTCGATATGCAGCAGAGGAAAGTCGTCCTTCAAACTGGCTTTATTCAAATCCCTGAAGTCCACACATACCTGAATTCTGCCGTCTTTCTTCGGTACTGGAACTATGTTAGCCAACCAAGTTGGGTATTCAGATACCAGCAGGAACCCTGTATCAATTTGCTTGGTGACCTCGTCTTTGATCTTGAGGGCCAAGTCCAGGCGGATCCTTCTGAGTTTCTGCTTAACAGGTCGGGCCTCTGGGTCAAGAGGGATCCGGTGCTGTATAATCTCAGGATCTATTCCGGGCATGTCTTCGTAGGACTATGCAAAAATATCTTTGAAATCTTTTAATAAAGCGACTAAGCGCTCGCGCTCCTCTGAAGACAACTGTAGACACCCCATTTTTGACCGTCCTCAAGACTTGGACGTCACCGTTTGAACACTCGGTGATTATCCATGTTTGTGTTCGTTTGGAGTTCCCGGAGGCCTCGGCTCGCGCGCCTTGCCTCAGAATCTCCGAACTTGACCGTTTAGTGTCTGGTTTTGCACCAAACACTTGCATCTTGCCTTTGAGAGGCAGTGTGGGGCTTGTAGACCATCCCCACCAACCACCGGCAGTGGCTAGAGGCCACCGGCTGGTGTTTTGCTGCCACCGGCAATGTAGTTTGCCGGCCGGCACTATTTGTTGCCGGTCAGCACTTTATTGTGCCGGTCGGCACTCTTTTTGGCCAAGATGGCATTTTTGGCCAGCCAATTGCTGTTCATCTGCTTTTGCAGATATTTTTAGACAGCTGTCTTGCTTTTGCTCCCCTCCATACATGTGTATGGAGGGATCTCCCTCTTGAAAAGCTTGTCTTGTAAGATTTACAAGAGGTATAGAGAGAGGCTCTCTCTTATGGCTAAGGGAGAGGACTTAGGTTGGAGACTTAGGATATTTGGAGAGCAAAACAGCCATTGTTGAGCTCTAGTTCTAGGGTTTTGAGTTAGATACATTTTCTATCTCTCTCCCCCTCTCTTTTGTTCACTAGGTGTTTTGTGTCTTACTATTGCACACAAACACCTAGTGTTTCACCTTCCTCTTGGAGCTGAGGTTCTAAAGGGTTTGTTTTGAAGTTTTGGTGCTGGATTCAAGCTAAAGGAGGCCATTGGAGCACCATTTGTGAAGAGGCTTCAAGGGTGAGAATCTAGTCCCATTTTCCCCCTTTTTTGCATTGATTTTATACCTATCTTAGAGCTGTTTTTGTGCTTATTGTATAACATAAAAAAGTTCTATTTTTAGGCCCTCTTTATTGTTTGTTAAGAGTGTTTTGTTGTTTGAGGGTTGTTGACCACCCTTAGGTCTTAAAAGGCCTCATTTTGAGCCATTTTGTGCTAGCTCCGGGATTTTGGTGTTGGGGTCTCTTCACCACTGAAATCTTGAGGGATTTCAGTGGTGAAGATGATGCCTTGAAGTCCCAAGAAGGAGAGGGCCACCCCCTCTCCTTGTTGTCCTTGAAAAGGGCATATTTTGGCCTCTTAAGGAAGCCTATGCTTGAGTGTGTGTTGAGCATGTTTGGTCTGTTTTTCATGCTTATATATCCATAATATAACATGATTTCAAGTTGGTTTTGGAACTCCATGCATGCTTAGCATAGTTGCCATGTAATGCCTTGTTTATGCCTTAACATGTCTTAGGTTATTAGCCTTAGTTGGATCATGTTTTAGGCTTGGTCTTGTGAAGATTTTGTGCTTATTTTGACATGTTTTAGAGCTGTCCATAAGTATTTGGGTTGATTTTGGCATGCTTGATATAGCTCCTTTGTGTTTGGGCTTGTTGGCCTTGAGTATGTGCATGTGTAGCATGACATCTTTGCATCGATTTGGTGATTTGGGGTCCCCCCCACATGTTATTTCAGTCCCATTTCCATGCTTGTTTGATTACCTTGCATGCCTCTTTAATGCTTTGGAAGCTGGTGTAGGAATGCTCCATGTTTTGGTGTTTATGCATGCCTTTGTTTTTGAGTCACTTAGATGCCATCTAAGTATTCCTTTAGCTTTGTTTTAACATGCTAAAACTCTGTTTTTGGTCCTTCCTTTCATGCCATGTTTGGTCATGTTAAGTGTAGTTCAATGCTCATTGATTCGCTTTGAACACTTAGGCCATTTGGTGCATTCTTGGCTTGATTTGTTGCTTGGTTTGGCACCATGTATTAGCATGATTTCAAAGCTTATAATGCATGCTAATTGTTCATGTTTGTCCCTTTCAAGTGTGCTTGAATGTTGCTTGATTTGTGCTTAAGTGTTGGTCCTTATGTGCATATGTGTGTGTATGCCATTTAGCCCTCACTTTTTAGCACTTTGGCCACTGTTTTAGGCCTTATTAGAGCTGCCTAATTCATATATAAGACCATCTTTCCATCTATTTGCATTGCCATATGTATGCTTGCATGATTGCATAAGTTCATTGCCATGCCATGTTGCATCCTTAGCTTGTATGCCTAGGTTGCATTGCATCTTGCATGCATTCCTTGTCCCTTGACTTGGGTGATAGGGATTGGGAGTTTTGTTTGATTGGTTTGCATACATTTGAAATCAAAGTTGAATACTTGGTTCTTTGGACCATCATGCATGGAAATGCGTGATTGGTGGTCCGAGAATCGAGGCACATGCCCCTTTGAGTCGCAAACATGATAAGGGACATGATTATTGCATACATGCCTTGAATTGTGCTGCCATGCTTTGCCTTGCCCTCTGTTGCTGTCAGTTGCAGGTTCTGCAGGAATACTCTGCCGACCGGCAGTGTAAGGTGCCGGCCGGAAACAATTTCTTTGCCGGCAGCTTCAATTTTGTGCCGATGGCCATAACACACTGCCGGTGGCAATTTCATTTAGCCGGTGGTGATCCTCTCTGTCCAAGGGAGCGGTCCTGAGGTTTTGACAGCCTCTGGGGCAGCTTGCACATGGCGGCGCGCTTCTCGAGGCATTTTACTATTTTTCTTAGTCTATTTAATTTGTTAATTAAATTAGGCAATTTGTAATATTAATTAGCTTGCGTAGTTAATTAATTTGTAATATTTATTCGGTCCCTCCGAGCGAGGGCAAATCTGTAATAAGTGTGTGTGGGTGGTGTGTATGTCTTCCAACCTCACTTCTTTCTTCCCTTTTATTTACCTGCTTACGATGGTAGATTAGGGCACGTTTAATTTAGCATACCTTATGCTACGCATGTGTGCATCCATGCATTTGTATTACATGCATTAGGCTCGGTACATCACGCTAACTGCATTCGTACTTCAAATTCTAAACTGAATATGTGATAGTTGTGCATTCTCACATGCCATGTTTAGGATAGCCGAGCCTATTCTAGCAACACTTTGTATGCGATGCATTAGGCACTTAACATGGACTTGGATCATGCATGTTTGCTAACAAGTTCTTTGTTTTGGCACGGAGTACGATGTAAGTATTTCCGCTTTAGCATATCGCATGAGTGTGAATGTTGCCATGACAGCATGCTTAACATGTGGCTAGATGCTTATGTGTTAAACTGTTTTGAATGCCTGTGGGTGAAGGTTGGATTGTTTGAGTTGGAAAAACTCGTTGAAATCCGTATTTTAGCCTACTTGCGAGTAGCAAATTCCAAAGCATTTTCAAACCGAACGGATATGCAATGTTTATTTCCAAATTAGGCAATCTAGTCTATACTTGTTTGCTGCGCGCATAACATAGTAATTCTAGGCTAATAAATGGAATAAGAACACATAAAGTTTTCAAAAACAGATATCACGGTTAGTAGAGGCCGGTCTTCGGACCGGGCGAACGGGGGTGCTCATAGCTGACCTTCCCCGATCGTACCCAAGCTCCCGAGCCGAGACAACTCCGGTGATGACGGACATGTGGCCTTCGGCACCGAGTCAGGGTTTCCTAAATTCTCCGATAAAAAATATTTAGGTGGCGACTCTGTATCTGGCAAAGCAGTCCATGTTTGGCACTACTTTTTCAAAAATCTGTTTCTCAAAACGATTTGCCAGATTTGGACTCTTTGGTTCAGATTAAGAACTGTGACACAAATCGAGTCCGAACTATAGCGTGAGGCCCTCCGCGGGCGCGTCTACAGTTTCTGGTGACTCTGCTGGGGATTTAGAGAGCTTGACTCGAACTCATGATATCCTGTTTTGATTTCGCTTATGTGTTTCTTTGCATTGCATGTACATTGGTGCGCCTAGGACACCGTGTTTGCCATCTGCCATTCCTGAACGGTTTGCCGGAGGCTTGTCTTGTCAAGGCATGTCCATAAGGCTGACCGGCTATGGGCTCTGACAGTATGGGAACACAAACCTCGGTTTTACCGGGGCACCCTTTTTGACCATTCGACCTAGTGCATATTCGGATCCATAGTGACCATTCCAAGTTAGGACAGGTTGCTCACCCGATGTTAGGTTGTTTGAAACCGCTGTGTGCGTAGTGAAACCTTAGCTCCTGACAAAATAGGATAGGGAAACCCTACCCCAACATAGGGGTGTTTTGGCTCTCACTTACTTGCTATGTGCTTTTAGAGTGTATCTCTACAGGAACGCATATACCAGTTTGCGAGTTTGAGTATCGGGCCCGAGGGCACCAAAATCAGTATTGTTGAGAATCAGTTATCAGGAATCAGTTATCCGCGGGTATCAGATTCAATGTTTTGGGAACAGAAATCTGGGAACAATGATCAGCAGTAGGGTACAGTTGTTTGGCTACACCCGTGTTTGATCAGTTTAGGCTGAAATACTGTCTGTTTTTCTTACAAGGGTTCAGAGAGTTGCAGAGTTGATACAGAATAGTCAGTGTCTCCCCTTGCTGAGGCAGGATTTATGGCGGCACAAAATTCAGAAGAAGTTGTGGTTATGACGGCTGCATTGGAGCAGGGGACCGCTCCACAGAGTGAGGCCAGCATCAGTATGTCACACCCGCCTAGGTTGCCCGTTGTGCACCCAGTCTGGGCTCTCCCGTTATACCAGGCTCGTGAGCCTACCACCTTTGAATTGATGGGAATGATAGGGGACCTCCAAAGGTCTGTGGCAGACCTCGCCTATGGAATGTCGGCTTCACCGCTAGCGGCGCCGTATGCCGCGAATTTCGTACCACAGGAGCCCCCGTTGCTGGGGCGAATTGTGATAGAGCTCAGCCAGCCAGAGGTGGCTTCCAGCTACAGCCGTGACATGCCAGCACCAATCCAGACCCTTGATCAGGCTGAGGCCAGGGGAAAGGACAAGGCAAAGGTAGACGCCGATCCTATTGAACAACTGCTGTGGGCAGTCGAGGCTCTGAAAGTCAGAGGGATGGACAAGCAACAAACATCTGCGATCGTGATCAAAGCTGTGGATGATGCTTTCCCCGCTCCAATCAAAGGCAGTTCAAGCCAGGCAAAAAACCGGGATGGGCCCCGTCATGCCTAGACAATTCCTGTCATTCCCAACCCTGCACCGGGAAAGGCCCAAAAAGCCAAGGCAACGCCAGCCGATCCTTTCGCTAGCGCATCTGGCAAGAATCCTCAAACTGCAAAGTACCTGCCCCGAGGGCGCAGGGTCTTTCACGACCTCCACATGCCTTTGTCTAGGGCATTGCTAATATTGGCGAAGAATGGGCATCTTAAGCCTTTGGAGCCCCGGCCACTCCCGAAGAATCTCCCCGCCATCCATGATGCCACCTTGTACTGCGCGTACCATCAACAGTCCGGTCACAGTACCGATGGATGTTCCCGCCTTCGTCATGAAGTGCAGGATTTGATTGATAACAAGGTTATCCTACCACCCACCTCAGGCAAGCCCGTCACCACTCAGTTGTTAGATTTCAAGGGCTCAGATACTGCGAGTATGTGAAGTGGACCGCCTGCGGGCAACATTTGGTGTAATTTTGAAGCGTCTGGCACGCATTTTTGAGCATCGGTGAAACTGAGTTTTGTAAATCCTGGCTTGGATATCGAGTCAGTCTTTTGTTTTGAGTCTGTCTCTTTGTCTTGAGTCAGTCTTTTTTGCTTAAGGGTCTGTCTGGTTGTATCGAGTCAGTTCCCGTTGTATATAATACCAGGTGATTCAGGGGTTGTTGCCTCGAACACCGTTTTTTTTTGTAATTATTATCTGTTTTTGTTTTGAGTCTGTTTCTGCCGAGGAGCCAGTTACACCAACAAAGCCGATTGAAATAGTTGATGCTATCTCAAACTTCATGCTTGCTTTCAGCATAAGTGCAAGAGAATTTGATTGGGCTGACAGTACATCTCGCCTGCTCTCCTGCGCGCCAAACTCATTGCATTAACCTAAGTTTTCCAAAAACAAACTTTTTGAACACTGCGGTGATGAAAACAAAGAGGAAGGAATTCCTCGGGTTTTGCAAAATTTTGATCATTTTGAGAGAAAGAAAGGCCTGCTAAGCCTTTTCATGAATGAAATCATGCTTGTCGGCGTGAGTACTGGAAAGGATCCTGGCCTGATCCAGATTGGTTCCACACTATCTTCGGCGCGAGCGATTTGTCGCTTTCTTAAAAACTTTCAAAAGCAAATGTTTTACGCGGCCCTGTGAAGACTTGTGTGGAATCCCTCTTGAGGTCGCGTAGCCTAGGATCGCTCTCAGCCTCAAGATTCAACCTATTTGTTTTCCGACTTTGAACCCGTTCAGAACGTTCAGAAAGTTCAAACGGACAAATGTCGTGAAAGGTCTGTATGGCCAGTTTCGAAGCAGCCCTCGAGTAAGAGGCATCGAGGCCGAATCAGAAGCAGTAGATCTCACCGGAAGAAGCTTGTGGAGTAACCGGGATGGATTCCCCGCAAATCAGTGCAACAGCCGTTCTCCTGGACACAGAGAGGCTTCAATTTCAAAAACCATTTGGCATGGACTTGCTACACTTTTTACCCTTTGAGAGGCTCGCTGGGTCGAAAACCCGGAAGGGCGGTCCAGGCAAAAGTTAGAGCAAGAGAAAATACAAAAAAGCAAAAAAATACAAAAAAGAAAAAAAAAATGCAAAGACAAAAGAAGAAATAGAAAATGAAAAGAAGCTCGCAAGGTCGAAAACCCGCATTGGGCGCCTTGGCAAAAGTGAGAGCCAAACAAAGTGAAGGTTAAAATACCCGAGTGTACCTTACCCAGAACTACGTGAGGCTTGATTCCCATGTTTGGGATACGTAGGCAACTTCATCATGAAGTCCAGCCCCCAACGCTTTCATAGCGTTTCAGTCCATGCAATGGTTTCGATTTCATCCCCAAAGTCCAGTGGCCAACACCCTTCAAGGTGATTGTGTCCATATATATGTTGTGACCGTCTTCGTCATCGCTGTGTCCAAGAGCTCGACCACCGCCAATGAAGACTATTTACAGATTGCTGCGGCACCATCTCAAACAAGGGGCAACTTTCCGTTGCCACGAGCCGCCGTGAGCCGCCATTCAAACTAGGGGTAACTTTTTGTTGCCTCCCACCCCCTTTCAAACCAGGGGCAATTTTCCATTACCTCCGATCCAAGGTTGCGCATCTCGAAGGGTAAGCTCCATGCTTGTCGAGCATCAGCTGTTTGAAAAATAGTTTTTGAAAATTTTTACTGAGGTTGACTATTTTCTCGAAAACTATTTCATTTTCCAAAACCGGACCATTGTCTTGGACCCAAAAAAGGAAAATTTTCAGTGCTTACTGCTTGACTTTCACGGTTTTCAAATCAAAAATCGAACAAGTACGTTAATCCAACTCTCATTTTGATTAAAACTGTTTTAGTAGAAAGCAAAAACAAAAAATGGTTAAAATGATGAACTAGGGGCACGGTTGAGTCAGGCGTTCTGTCTTTCCCCCGTCATCAACGTACTTGCCAGAAGGGCGCTCTACCCGCCGGAAGAAATAGCTGTGAGCTAACGGCATCGGGCGTAAACCCGTAACTTCCTGTTCATTCATCAGTCACCCCGGGGAGGGATGGAAAATGAGAGATTGAAGAATAGAGAGGTGTAAGTTGAGAGAAAAGTGAGGAAAAGGGTTTCGAGAGAAGATCCGAGCTTGAGAGTCGAGCGATGTGAGAATCACAAATCAGAAAGGGTGGGAAACAATGCCAAGAGAAACTGGCCCCTCGTGATTTGAGGTCCCCCATCTTCGTTTACGCGTCTGTGTGTCGTGTCTCTTTGATTTGACGGTCTCGTCTTTTGTTTTTAGTCTTTTCCGAGCGTGTCTCGTTGTGTTAGGTCGTGTACCTTTATATTTGAGTCCTCCCCGCTGTGTTCAGTTGTAGGCTCGATATCCCGGTTTGAAAAACCCTCATTCAATTTCAAAAATCATTTATGTTCAAGAATGCTGTGCCATTCTCTACATTTGAGCGTGTTTCGACTCCAACCGGTTCCACCTTTGAGGCCGTCCTGTTAGATTGGGCCGTTTGTTCAGAATTTGCCGTGTGCAGAATGAACCGAATGCTGTGCTATGGGCTGAATACAGATTAATCCCCAGCAGTGTAAGGGCCGTGTATAAGGGCCGTGTATCCGGAATCAGGCAGTGGGTTGCTTGGGTTATTTTGCTGTTGGCTGTTTAGTCATCTGATTATTGCAGTGCAAGTGTTCAATTTTCAGACAGCTAATCAATTTCATTTACATTGAGGTGTAACATGATGGAATGCGATGCAATGCATGAGATGTGTATATGTAAACACTTTTTCAGATAAAAAGTCCGTTTCATTTCATTATCTTTTCAAATGTACAAGCTTTGGAAACAAAATCTACCTGCGGCAATACAAGGTAATCTATCTACCAACAAAAAGAAAAGTACAAAAAGAAGAAGATAGCAAAAATCTGCATCGGTGTCGAGCACTCCAAGGGCTGTCAGTCCGTCCTGGTCCTCTTCTTGGACGAGGGTCCAGGAGCATCATCAGCATCGTCGTCAGAGCCCGAGCTAGAACCGCCTCCGGTCTCCTCCTCCGATGACTCGGACTCCGCCTCTGCCTCCGCCTCTGACTCCTCGTCGTCGTCATCATCCGGGACTGGAGCTTGCGAGCTGCTCCCGACGTGAGTACGCCCTCCCCTGGTATGGGGAAATATCCGGCCTCCTCATCTCTCCCCCGAGCAGGGACAGAAGGTCTCGCTGGAGCACCTCCCGCCATGGGAATCTGGAAAGGAGGCTGAAAAAGTACACAAAAGTGAAATGCATCAGTATACTGTAGACAGTTTATCAGTGCAGAATACAGTGTATGAGTACAATGTGAGAATGCCGTGAGCAGTTTATCAGTGCAGAATGCAATGCAGAGTACAGTGTAGGAATGCCGTGAGCAGTCTATCAGTGCAGAATGCAGTGTGTGAGTACAGTATAAGAATGCCGTGAGCAGTTTATCAGTACAGAATACGGTGCAGAATGCAGTGTATGCAGTGTATCAGATACTGTGAGATCAGTATATCGGGTGTTGTGCCGTGCATCAGATTATGCGAATCAGTATATGAATGGTTTGAGGCCAGTGTCAGAAGGACATACCGGTATGCTGTAGAGGGCCAGGAGATCAAAGGTCCGCTGGAGCATCCCCATCATCGAGGCATTCATCGCCAACGACTGACGGGTGTACCCAGAAGAAGCCTGCAAAAGTATCAGATGCATCAATATTCTGTGGAATATCAAGAAAACTGAAATGAATAACTGTACAAAAATGCAGTAATACGTACCGGAGGTAAGTCGGGGACATCAATGAACTCGTGACCAGCCGGTGGAGGGGCGAAGGAGATCTGATAGGTCGACCCACCCTGCCCCTGGAAAGTCAGTACAGCAGGCAGGGCAGGCCAGCCAGCTCCCCGTCCTCCCTGCACTCCACCCCTACCACGGACCCGGGCCCTCCTCGAAGATCCAGCCCCTGCTCCCGCTCCGGCCCCAGCCGCCGATGCCACAGGCCTAGCCCCCTCTGCTCGACGGCCGCTCAGGGGATGCATCAGATACGTCCGCACGTACTCCTGATAGTCTCCAGTGCCTCGGAAGCCGGCCTCCTCCCAGCCGATGGAGTAATCATCCAGCTGCTCAGTGGTGAGCCCCTCGGTCTCCCTCATGTTTGCAGGAGGGGGAACCGAGACTATCTGCTCAGGTAACCCTAGGGTCTGGCGTAGAAAACGCTCTCCCAGGTACCAAGCCTGACAGACCGGGCCCTCAAGCAGAATCTGGAAACGCGAGGTCTCCTCCGCACCAGGGAACCGACCCCGCATCGCCGCCAGCATAGGAGGCCACAGCCGCCATGTGATCTGAAAATGACAGACAGTTTGTTATCTACTGTTATTGAAATATACAGTTGAAAAGCGAAGCTTAAATGAACTGAAAGTAAAGCATACCTCCGCGGGGGTGATGGTGTCGAAATATCGGCGGAAGAAGCCGAATGTCTCCCGTGGTCGCCGCGTACATCTCCCGTCGAAGCGACTCAAAAAGGGGACGGCCAGAGGAGTCTCCGCAACTGGCACGGGGGCAAGCCTAGGAAAGTAGGCGTAAACCCACAACTGCAAAACAGATGTCAGTATGACCGTCAGATAAAGCAGAAATGGCAGAGCCGTGTGTTGTGCAGTGTATTGTGTGCAGCGTGCCGTGTGTACAGTATACAACAAGTGTAAAGCAGAATGTATGTGTGTGCCGTGTGTACAGTATACAGCAAGTATAAAGCAGACTACAGTGTGTGCAGTGTACAAGGTACAGAAAGTACGAGACAGAAATGAAAAAGCGGAGAAGAAATGTACCTCCCAAGCCCGCCAGTAACCTCCGAGCAGCTGGCCGCTGCCGCGCGAAGCTGAGCTCATGTACCCGTAAAGGGTGGCCAGAGCAGCGCCGCCCCAATCATAGTGCAGAATATCCCGGACGTCCACCAGTGCGCTGAGAAGACAGAGAGGCACGGTGTTCGCCCGGTCGGCGAAGATAGTAGTCCCGAACAGGAACATGAGGAAGCCGCGAGCATACCTCTCCACGTCCTCCGGGGTCATCTGCGCCTCCTCCTCCAATACGGGCTGGACTCAAAACTGGACCTAGAACCAGGAGTATCGGACGAAACCTGGGCGAGGTAGAGGTGGCGCCTCCCCCAGTAGATGGACCTAAGCGGCGGTCCACTTATCCATGTCTGTGTCAAAAGGGATCGGATCCCCCCCTACCCCGATGCCTGTGAGCATCGAGAAGTCATGAGGGGTCATCGTCATATCCCCTGCAGCAGAGAAATGAAAAGAATCGGTGGTGTCCCACCACCTCTCCGCCAGAGCGGCGAGGAGAGGTCTGCATGTGGACAATCTGGAGAGCCCTCGGCAGAAGGTGCCGAAGCCCGCCCGGTCCACGATGCGTCGGACTGCGTCAGGGAGCTCATCATACCACTCCCGAGCACCAGTATTCCCATACCCGCGAATGGTATGGGAACCCTCCTGTAAACAGAAAATAACAATTGCAAGACAACATTCAGAATGCAGTTTTGAAAGGACAGATATAGCATGTATGCAAGTTTGTCAGATTCAGGCAAATACCGGGTGCCGGTGTGCTTGCAGTGAAATACGTGTGCTGTGTCAGCGTGTTTGGGTGTTTCAGAACAGATATGGCATGTGTGCAAGTTTGACAGATTCAGACAAATACTGGGTGCCAGTGTATATGCAGTAAAATACAGTGAGTGCGGTGTGTTTGAATGATTCGGGGCTAGTGCAGTGTGTGTGCATGTGTCAGTCTCAAGCAGATATCAGTTGTATGTATGTTTACAGTCAACTACGGTCTATGGTGCATCAGATTTCAGCAGTTAAAGAGTACAACTAGCTACGGCAGTTTTGTATCCTACATTGCGGAAAGTAAAGCAGAAGACAAAAGAGTTACCTCGGAAGTGCCGAATGAAAGGTGGGAGGTAGGCTCACGCAGTAGTAGCTCAGGAGCCACATGCCTCTCGAAGCTCCGGAACTGACGCAGGCCGTCGGGGGGCAGAACATGGATCGCTGGCTGGTAGGTCGCCGGGTCGAACGGGCGCTCGCTCAGTGGTAAGAGCTCGACCCCGGGATCCATGTCGTGGTCCGGGGGAGTCTCGCCACGTGGAATGTCGTCCGCCATGTAGAGAATGATGTGAAAATGGCCCGGAAAAGGAAAACCGGGTCGGAATACGAAGAGTCAACCAAAAAGTCAACTCCCGAGAGGGTCGAAAATGGCCGGGAAGGCCGGAATGTGAAAAGGCACAGGAATGAAGAGGAAAGTGAGGGGAACAAACCCCGAAAAGGCGAGAACGCCAAACGAGGCACCGAAACGAAAATGTGATCGGTGGAAAATGTCCGAAACGCGAAGAGAATCGCGAATCCGACGACGAAATGGGCGTAGAACGCGAAGAAACGGGCGAAAAACGAGAGAGAAACACTCTAGAGAGAGAGAGAAAGGGATTTCGGCGGTGGAGAAGTGAGGAAATAGGGCTTGAAGCCCTATTTTAAAACACCCAAGGTGAAAAGTCAAAACTGCCCCGCATCAGCAACTGTTTGCCGGTCGGCAATGTTTTGTGCCGGCCGGCACTTTTTTGTGCCGATGAACTTATTTTGATGCTGGAGGCCAGCCGGTGGCCTCCCCTTCCGGCCGGTGATGTTCCCACAGCCTTGTTTAGGCCATTTGAGTTGTTTTTGGTCTTCATGGCTCAAGAAAGTGCAAGAAAGTGCATTTCCGACGCTCAACCGGCCTCCATTCTGACCGCATGCCGTGGCTTCAGTGCGTGGCGCTCGAATTCGTGCAAGGTGTATCCTTTTTGTATCCTTTTAAATTCAAAAGTTGCCCCATGTGTGTTGCACGAGTTCATCACACTACTTCGGTGCATTACATCGCGCTGTCATGCGCCACACATTTGCATTGTTATGCACGTGTTACATGCATTGCAACACGCACCCCTTTGCATTGTCGTGCACATTTCTCATGCATCATCATTGCATTTCCATTCCATGCATTGTCATGCATTCTGGAATACGTGCGTTGTTGCGCATTTAAGCCCATTTACATTCCGTGTGGCATGCGTGTCACACTTATTGTCGCACTGTTTTGTGCATTGTATTTCGATCGCGCTGTTTTGCGCATCGCACTGTTTTGTGCACCACACTTACATTTCGCCACGGTCTGGCGAGACCTTAAACACGTACGGTCTAGGAGACCTTAAAGCCTTGGGAGGTGCGACACCTCCGGTGCATTGATGTGCACGTTTTTTTTATTATTTGGCATATAAGTCCATTTGCATCAACTTACATTCCATACGGCATGCGTGCCTCATTCTTGCATTGTCATGCATATTGCTAACAATATTGTACCTGTTAAGTTTGTTTTCTTTTGAGGAACGGTATCGTATGTACGGTTCATTTGAGGCTGGAGCGACCAGACGAACCGGACAGGTATTTTGCGGTCTAGAGACCTTAAACACGCACGGTCTTGGAGACCTTAAATCCTCTAAAGGTGCAATTCCTTTGGTGTTTGTCGTGCCCGAACGACTTTTGGTGGTCTGGTAAAGCCACCTGCCTATGTTTGCGATGAGTTCCTAGAAGACCAACTGGGACGGTGGAGACTAGAGTTCAAACGGCTTATGCCTAGAACGCAAAGGTTCGGGAGTTCTGAGACTAAAGTCTGGTTCAAATACCCAGGGGTTTACCCTCGGCTTGAAATCTGTATGGAAGCCCCACAGGTTGAGGCGGCATGTCTACGCCTCAATTCTGGATACTGAACCAACCTAGTATATCACCCTGTTGGTAAGATAGGGAAAGTTGCAATCATAGTCATTGCATCATAGTGCATTGTCATGCATTTCCATCGTAGCTTGCATGCATCCATTACATTTTCCCCAGTAGGTCGCATTGCACTGCATTGTCATGCATTTTGTAAATATCCACTCCATTGCATATTTGTAGATATTGCATTGTAGATTGCATGCATCCGCTGCATCATCTTCCGCCTATGGCTTGCGCCTTCCCAGGTTGAGCTTGGTTTGGTATGTGCCCTTACCTTTCATGTTAAAACACAGTTCTGCATGTGTATCGCGCCGATTCCACGCTGATATGTTGGTTGAGGGTTGCGGCACCTTTTCTGTGTTACACATGGCTCATACGTGTACATGCCTTTCCTAGGCAAAATTTGGTTTGGCTTGCGTGCCATATCCATTGTATCCATATCCACTCCATTGCATATTTGTAGATATTGCATTGTAGTTTGCATGTATTCGCTGCATCACCTTCCGCCCATGGCTTGCGCCTTTCCAAGTTGAGCTTGGTCTAGTATGTGCCCTTACTTTTCATGTTAAAACACAGTTCTGCATGTGTATCGCGCCGATTCCACGCTGGTATGTTGGTTGAGGGTTGCGGCACCTTTTCTGTGTTACACATGGCTTGTATGCGTACATGCCTTTCCTAGGCAAGATTTGGTTTGGCCTGTGTGCCATATTCATATATTACATTGTAGTGTAATTTTTGCATCCGGCATTAGGATCGTAGTCCTTTCTCCAGCGGATTGTTTCCCCACTCATGTCAATTCCACCCAATACTTGTTCTTGCGTCTGTCTACAATACTCACAGTTCAGTTGACCGTTCTGTGGTAGACAGACTTGTTATCTCCATCAATCTATTTGACATAGGTGTGGTTTCGAACCGCTCGTGATTGGATCACGATTCAAATGCTTTGCATGTAGCTTGTATTGTTTCAATTACATTGCATCTTCATTTGCATTATTTATACATTGTTTTGTATATATTGCATTTCGTTTTGCATCCACATTTGCATTGTCATGCATGTTGCTAACCATATTGTACATGTTAAGTTTGTTTTCTTTGCAGGCACGATATTGTATGTACGGTTCATTTGAGGCTGGTGCAACCAGACGAGCCGCACAGGTATTGTATCTCCCGAGTGAGACGTATTGAGAATTCCATAATTCTCTTACACCCTTTCTGCATTATAGTGTAGTTTGGTGTATGCTAGCTTAAAACTGTCGCATGTATGCTTCGTTACAGCTTTCTTTGCATGATCATAAGTTATGCTCGGCTCTGCATTGTCTTGCATTTTGCCCCTGCCTTCGGGCGCATATCTTGATTGTCTTGCATGTTTGTCTAAGTCTTCGGCCTTGTCAAAAATGGGTCGTCTCTGGGCTTTGACATTCACTCCCGTCATTGTTATGACTTTCGAGTTCTGTCAAAGAGGGGCAACTGTAGACACCCCATTTTTGACCGTCCTCAAGACTTGGACGTCACCGTTTGAACACTCGGTGATTATCCATGTTTGTGTTTGTTTGGAGTTCCCGGAGGCCTCGGCTCGCGCGCCTTGCCTCAGAATCTCCGAACTTGACCGTTTAGTGTCTGGTTTTGCACCAAACACTTGCATCTTGCCTTTGAGAGGCAGGGTGGGGCTTGTAGACCATCCCCACCCACCACCGGCAGTGGCTAGAGGCCACTGGCTGGTGTTTTGCTGCCACCGGCAATGTAGTTTGCCGGCCGGCACTATTTGTTGCCGGTCAGCACTTTATTGTGTCGGTCGGCACTCTTTTTGGCCAAGATGGCATTTTTGGCCGGCCGATTGCTGTTCATCTGCTTTTGCAGATATTTTTAGACAGCTGTCTTGCTTTTGCTCCCCTCCATACACGTGTATGGAGGGATCTCCCTCTTGAAAAGCTTGTCTTGTAAGCTTTACAAGAGGTATAGAGAGAGGCTCTCTCTTGTGGCTAAGGGAGAGGACTTAGGTTGGAGACTTAGGATATTTGGAGAGCAAAACAGCCATTGTTGAGCTCTAGTTCTAGGGTTTTGAGTTAGATACATTTTCTATCTCTCTCTCCCTCTCTTTTGTTCACTAGGTGTTTTGTGTCTTACTATTGCACACAAACACCTAGTGTTTCACCTTCCTCTTGGAGCTGAGGTTCTAAAGGGTTTGTTTTGAAATTTTGGTGCTGGATTCAAGCTAAAGGAGGCCATTGGAGCACCATTTGTGAAGAGGCTTCAAGGGTGAGAATCTAGTCCCATTTTCCCCCTTTTTTGCATTGATTTTATACCTGTCTTAGAGCTGTTTTGTGCTTATTGTATAACATAAAAAAGTTCTATTTTTAGGCCCTCTTTATTGTTTATTAAGAGTGTTTTGTTGTTTGAGGGTTGTTGACCACCCTTAGGTCTTAAAAGGCCTCATTTTGAGCCATTTTGTGCTAGCTCCGGGATTTTGGTGTTGGGGTCTCTTCACCACTGAAATCTTGAGGGATTTCAGTGGTGAAGATGATGCCTTGAAGTCCCAAGAAGGAGAGGGCCACCCCCTCTCCTTGTGGTCCTTGAAAAGGGCATATTTTGGCCTCCTAAGGAAGCCTATGCTTGAGTGTGTGTTGAGCATGTTTGGTCTATTTTTCATGCTTATATATCCATAATATAACATGATTTCAAGTTGGTTTTGGAACTGCATGCATGCTTAGCATAGTTGCCATGTAATGCCTTGTTTATGCCTTAACATGTTTTAGGTTGTTAGCATTAGTTGGAGCATGTTTTAGGCTTGGTCTTGTGAAGATTTTGTGCTTATTTTGACATGTTTTAGATCTGTCCATAAGTATTTGGGTTGATTTTGGCATGCTTGATATAGCTCCTTTGTGTTTGGGCTTGTTGGCCTTGAGTATGTGCATGTGTAGCGTGACATCTTTGCATCGATTTGGTGATTTGGGGTCCCCCCACATGTTATTTCAGTCCCATTTCCATGCTTGTTTGATTGCCTTGCATGCCTCTTTAATGCTTTGGAAGCTTGTGTAGCAATGCTCCATGTTTTGGTGTTTATGCATGCCTTTGTTTTTGAGTCACTTAGATGCCATCTAAGTATTCCTTTAGCTTTGTTTTAACATGCTAAAACTCTGTTTTTGGTCCTTCCTTTCATGCCATGTTTGGTCATGTTAAGTGTAGTTCAATGCTCATTGATTCGCTTTGAACACTTAGGCCATTTGGTGCATGCTTGGCTTGATTTTTTGCTTGGTTAATTAAATTAGGCAATTTGTAATATTAATTAGCTTGCGTAGTTAATTAATTTGTAATATTTATTCGGTCCCTCCGAGCGAGGGCAAATCTGTAATAAGTGTGTGTGGGTGGTGTGTATGTCTTCCAACCTCACTTCTTTCTTCCCTTTTATTTACCTGCTTACGATGGTAGATTAGGGCACGTTTAATTTAGCATACCTTATGCTACGCATGTGTGCATCCATGCATTTGTATTACATGCATTAGGCTCGGTACATCACGCTAACTGCATTCGTACTTCAAATTCTAAACTGAATATGTGATAGTTGTGCATTCTCACATGCCATGTTTAGGATAGCCGAGCCTATTCTAGCAACACTTTGTATGCGATGCATTAGGCACTTAACATGGACTTGGATCATGCATGTTTGCTAACAAGTTCTTTGTTTTGGCACGGAGTACGATGTAAGTATTTCCGCTTTAGCATATCGCATGAGTGTGAATGTTGCCATGACAGCATGCTTAACATGTGGCTAGATGCTTATGTGTTAAACAGTTTTGAATGCCTGTGGGTGAAGGTTGGATTGTTTGAGTTGGAAAAACTAGTTGAAATCCGTATTTTAGCCTACTTGCGAGTAGCAAATTCCAAAGCATTTTCAAACCGAACGGATATGCAATGTTTATTTCCAAATTAGGCAATCTAGTCTATACTTGTTTGCTGCGCGCATAACATAGTAATTCTAGGCTAATAAATGGAATAAGAACACATAAAGTTTTCAAAAACGGATATCACGGTTAGTAGAGGCCGGTCTTCGGACCGGGCGAAAGGGGGTGCTCATAGCTGACCTTCCCCGATTGTACCCAAGCTCCAGAGCCGAGACAACTCCGGTGATGACGGACATGTGGCCTTCGGCACCGAGTCAGGGTTTCCTAAATTCTCCCATAAAAAATATTTAGGTGGCGACTCTGTATCTGGCAAAGCAGTCCATGTTTGGCACTACTTTTTCAAAAATCTGTTTCTCAAAACGATTTGCCAGATTTGGACTCTTTGGTTCAGATTAAGAACCGTGACACAAATCAAGTCCGAACTGTAGCATGAGGCCCTCCACGGGCGTGTCTACAACAACGTGGACCCGATCTAGACCAGCCGCGGGTCCTTCTCAATACCAACTTTAATTTGGGTGATTTCATCAACCAGCGGTTTTACAAACCTCTCCTGCTCTTGATCTAGCAAATATTTCAAAACCGGAGGAATTTCTTCCTTGTCGTTTTCATCAAAGTTTTGAAAGTCTGAATTAATGCAATAAATCAAGGGCACAGAAAAATAATCAAAGGCCACAGCCATTCCATTCTCATTAATCACTTCCAAGTTGCCTGATTCCTTTGTTACAACAGACCCAAAGGAAAAAGAAAAAGACAACCTAGACTGGACTGTGGCATCCGGGTTGTCACCCCCAGGAATACCGGGCTCAGACTTAGACGAGCTGGAACCTGATTCCGACTCCACAGACTTGGTGGAATTAGATTCCGGCTCACTACCTGACCCGGTGCTGCTCAATAAGAATCCCTCCTCATACTGCAAGACAAGAGAGGGTGCGATGAACGCATCCAGAATGTTTGAAGATGGGCTCGTAGCCGTTTCATTCCCGATCATAGACACTGAGAGGTCATCCGACAATCACTCATGTACGATCGGAGGATCTGAAAGTAGACAAGCCAGTGCTACCCCCATTTCAATCTCAGTGCTCTCGGAATCCACTTCCTTGCACTGTTCAACCTCAGCTGGTGGGTCTGTCTGCTCCTCGGCAACATCATCCCCGGACAACTGCAAGTCGAAGAAGATCTCAAAACCCTGCAAGCGCGTCTTCTTGGCATTCAGAATGGCTCTGGGAAGCCGCATAATGGAAAGTCTTCCCCCTCCCGGACAAAGCATCCGTTCAGGGTGCCTTGGATAGGCCGATGCATCAACTCAAAAGGCCTCCCGGTCTGCTTGGCTCTAGCTCTCCCAGCCATCTCTTTGCCTTTCCTTACCCAGTCCTCTTTGGTGGGCAGATAACCCAATCCAAAGGAATGCAGGTTGTACGACACTTCGGCCGATACGGTAATGCCCTTCTAGCCACTTTTTCCTAGCCCCATCCCAGGGATATGCTGGAGCTTGTTCATGAGGTACACCGACTGTGCACTGACATATAACCCCTCATCAACATCCAAAATGTTCTGTACGAGTCGGGCCTCGTCTAGGGTAAATCCTGACAGAAACACATCCTCCGTGCCATGCTCGATTTCTAGAACTGCTGTAGACGCTTCTGGCGGCGGATGGATTGAAGAATTTCCAAAAACTATAGCCACCCCCTTCCCGTGGGGGTATTTTAACATTTAATGCAGGGTGGAAGAAGCCGCCTTCACTTGGTGCAGCCACGGCCGCCCCAAGAGTAGATTAAAGGTTGCGGGAACGTCCAAGATATGGAAGTCAATCTCTTGTTGTCCTGGACCAACCTGAGTCTGAATCTTCATAGTCCCCATCACCTCTCTACTGGTGTTATCGTAGGCCCTTATCACCTGGGCAGTTGGCACAAAGTCTGCGGGCTTCAACCCGATTGCATATGCCGTCCTCGACGGGCACACGTTAATGGCGGGTCTCGTATCGACAAGAACTACCAGTATCCATTTGTCTCTGCACTCGGCAGAGATGTGGAGTGGTTTGTTGTGGTTTACGCCCTCGGGCGGCAGCTCCTTGTCGGTGAAGGTCAACGTCGGGGAACCTCCTCCCAGAAAAACCAATCCTACCAGCTGCTCAGGCGTGGTGTCTATTGAGAGTTTGGCCTTGTCCATTGCAGAAAGGATAGCTTGTCGATGAACTCCTGAGGCCATAACCAGTCCCCAGATGAAGATGTCTGCTTGTATCTTCTTAAGCTGTTTCAGCACAGCCTCCTCTTCGAGTAATTTGTCTTTCTTCTTCTCCGCCTCCCTGTCCTTTCCGGGCGCCTCTGGTTGATCTAAGTGCGGGGACTTGAAATATCACCCACTCCTAGTCATGTGGTCAACTTCACCGACGAACCAGGTATCATCCGGCTGGCTGTTCCCCTAATCTTCATCTGTGTGGGCAAGACATAGGTCATCATCTTCCCACCACATGCCATCAGTAGCCGACAGACACCTATCCGGCTTCGTTACAACTATTCCTGTGCCCGCAGCACCTTCCGTTTTTACGCCCACAGCACGTTCTATTCTTGTGCACACAACACGTTCTGTCCTCGTAGGGGCTTTGGCCTTTTTGACCCTTTCAATATCTTCAATCCTTTCTAACTCAAACTGCTTCAGTGCAGCCTGCTGTTCAGTGTCTTCTGTTCCCAAACTGCCCGTATTCTGAGCAAAATTCTTAACACCGGTGCTCTCCAGCGGTGCATTCTGTTCCTTGGCCCTTCTAGCCACAGTTGATGTCCCCATCCCTGACGGACCCTATTTTGACTGAGGTTGCTCAACAACATCCGACTCGTCGCTGAGCCACCCAGTAGTTTCTACTGACCCTTCTAGACCAAACCAGTTAACAGTCACGTCCCCTGAGTCCTATTCGTTGAAGAATTGAAGGTTCACGATGTCCTCCTCCAGTTCTGCTAGGTCATCCAGCCCCTGAAGAAGTCCATCCTCCCATACTACACAAATCTTTGCCCCCACTGGCAATTCCACATCTGGCCTAGCCTGGCCTGCTGATGTAATGTAACCGCTCAAGTTGTACATAAAGCTTGCAGACCCCTCAGGCTTTGTATCATCAATCTCATCTGCCCCCACAATCGACCCAATTCTATCTTCGATAGTCACCGCCACCGTTTCAGGTTGGGCTTGGGCGATGTCCAACATGCACAAGTTAGTACTGTCAGGAATGAACACCTCCAGCTTGGGTAGGTGGGAAGGGGTGATATATATGCTAGGGTCGTATGACACAACCCCAGTTTGGATTAGATTGATGTGTTTGGGAGGTGGAGCTTGGTTATGTAGTGGGAGAGGGTTGGTTGTGACATTCGGTTTCTCTGGAGGCATGATCACCCTTTTGTGAACGAGATCCTGAATCTCATGACGCAATCGATAGCACTAGTCGGTGTCATGACCATGTTGTTGGTGAAAAGCGCAGTACTTCGCTGGGTTATGGGAGGGGGGAAGTTTTTCTGGCAATGGCCGCTGCTCTAGGGGCTTCAAGTGCCCTTTCCTGATCAAAACCCCCAAAGCTTTGGACAAAGGCATGTATAGTGGGGTGAATACTCTTTGACCTCGAGGTGGGTTCCTGGTTGTTTGCGAGCTACTTTCGGACGCACTGGTGAATGGGGTAGCTGCAAGGGCTCTCAAGGTGGTGGTGGTGGTGACCATACTCACATCTGAAGCTCTGGCAGCTGCAGCACTGCTTGTGCCCACATTCATACTACGGTTGAATGCCCTCTTAGGCTGTTCTCTCTCATGATCAATGAGGCCCTGTTTCATGGCGTCTTCGATCTGCACCCCTATCTCATGTAGATCTGCAAAGGTGGGGAGGGGGAGAACAATTATCTTCTGTATGAGCTTGGGCTGGAGGTTGCGCACAACTATCTGAATTCGATCTTTGTCAACAGGCATGATGATCATCATCGAGGCCTTCGCCCTCCACCGAGTCACAAAATCGGAGAAGCTCTCCTTCGGCTCTTGCCTAGTTGTCTCAAGATCACGAGTTGTGATGTCGATCTGTGTATTGTAGGAGTATTGAGCTACAAAAGCCTTAACTATCTCCTCCCAATTCCTCTTAACAGAGTCTTCTAGTTTTGCATACCAAATAGCCGCTACACCCGACAGGGTCCGGCCAAACAGGGAAAACTTCAACAATCTGGAGAGGCCCATCGGCCTTAGTATATCCGAGAACAGCCGCAAATGCACCATAGGATCTCCAAACCCGTCGAAACGGTCTATGTACGGCATTTTAAACCGGTCCGACAGAGTCACGGTCGAGTCGATGTACCCATCCTCAATATCCGAAATAGACTTCACGCCCTGAGACTTCTTGAACAGCTTTTCTAGCTTGCTCACTTTTAACACTATTGGGTCCACCTCAAACTCAAAGGGAGAATCCGGTAGGTTGGTAGGTGCTTTGGATAGCTGGGGTAGGATCGGGGGCGGAGCCGACCCCGTTGGAACGTCCGTATCATCCTGGACGTGTGCGGTCCCTCCAAGTATGGGAACTCTTGGTGAGGGAGGAACCTGGTGTGAAACAAATGCTTCGGCTTGCTGCGGTGGTTGTTGTTGCTGTAGTCTAGCAATGAACTCTGCCTGTTGTGCAATAACCTCGGCTTGGCGTGTGGTGAATTCTTCTTGACGGGTAGCGTCCTGCTGCATGGTTTTCATACTCTCCTGGAGCTGATGCATCATCTCCTCTATACCTACCATGTTGTGCTGATCTATCCAAACAACCAGTATATCTGTCCCTACAGTAAAAACTAAGACCTCAGCCCGATTGTTTGCTGGTGGGGTAGACCACTGATCTGGCAATCGCTGTACCAATACACTGCGCCGTTTTGACCTCCATCTGGTAACCAAGGGTAAAGAAAGGAACACTGCTTATCCATCTATCAGATCCCTAGATCGATTAAGTCTATGACCTCTAACCCAGAGTGCTCAGGGAATATTTTCCTGGTCAGATGCAATGGTGCTAAACTACCTTGCAAAAAGATAAATAAAGCATAATAAGGAAATAATGAGCAGAAAAACGGATAGCATAACAGCTTAAGTAAAGACAACGTACAGTTTGGCAAATACAAGCTGAAAGAACTGTTCTCAACCACTGATCACTATTCCCAAATCACTGCCCCAAATCTGAATCTGATACCTACAGGTAAAACTAATTCCCAAATACTGATGCCCTCAGGCCTGATGCCCAGACTTGCAAACTGATACGTGCATTCATGTAGAGGCCAACTCTAAAAGCACATAACAAGAAAATAAGAGCCAAAACACCCCTATGTTGGGGTAGGGTTTCCATGTCCTATTGTCAGGAGCTAGGATTTCACTACGCATGCAGCGGTTTCAAACAACCTATAATCGGGTAGGCAACCTGTCCTAGTTTGGAATAGTCACTATGGATTCCGATATGCACTAGCTCGAATGGTCAAAAAGGGTGCCCCGGTAAAAACTGAGGTTTGTGTTCCCGTCGTGGCAGAGCCCACAACCGGTCAGCCTTATGGCACACTTCTCAAAGCGAGCCTCTGACAAACTGTTTAGGAATAGCATATGGCAAACACGGTATCCTAGGCGCACCAATACAAATGCAATGCAAAGAGACACATAAGTGTAATCAAAACAAGATATTATGAGTTCGAGTCAAGTTCTCTAAATCCCCAGCAAAGTCTCCAGAAACTGCAGACGTGATCGAGAACTCTCCGGCTCCGTGCGCGAAGGCACGAAATCCGTTTTGTTCTTTAGCAACTACAGTTCGAACTCAAAGTCACGGTTCTAAATCTAATCTCGCAAAGTGCAATGCAAGACCAATAAATCATGAAAGAGTCCAAATCCGGCAAATCGTTTTGAAAAATTAATTTTAATAAAGAAGTGACAAACATGGACTGCTTTGCCAGATACAGAGTCGCCACCTAAATATTTTATTTGGCGGGAATTTAGGAAACCCTGACTCATGCCTAAGGCCACGTGTCCGTCACCACCAAAGTTGCCTCGGCTCGGGAACTTGGGTACGAGAGGGGAAGGTCATGCAATGAGCACCTCCGCTCGCCCGATCAAAGATTGGCCTTTACTAACATGATATCTTGTTTTTGAAAACACATGTATTCTTATTCTAGTTTATCAATCTATCATTACTACATGATGCGCATAGCACACAAGTATAGACTAGATCGCCTAAGTTGGAACAAAGCATCTCATGTTTGTTTTTGAAAATGGTTTGATGGTGCTACTCGCAAGTAGGCTAAGACGTGGATTTGCCACCCTCAAGTGGGCTTAGAAAACATGATTTTGCCACAATCAAGTGGGCTTAAAACTCGCATTTCGATGAATTGTTCCAATTCAAGTAATCCAACCTTCACCCACAGGCATTCAAGCAGTTGATCAATTAAGCAGTTAGCCTCATGGCAACACTTACACTCATGCAATTACAGTGTACTCCGAGCCAAAACAATAGCTAGTTAGTAATCAATGCATGATCCTAGCTTATGTTAAGGTGGCCTAATGCAACACATGCAAAATGTAACTAAGATAGGCTCGGCTATTCTAAGATGGCATGTGAGATGCAACTTGATAATCATGTATCCAAGTAGAAATTGAAATACAATGCGGTTAGTATGATGCGCAGAGCCCGATGCATGCAATACAGATGAATGGATGCAAACATGCGAGCATAGGAATGCTAATCAAAATATGACCAAAAACTAACCATCATAAGCGGTTAAGTAAAAGGGAGAATGACGTGTGGTTGGAAGACATTCACACACTCACGCACACTTATTACAAAATTTGCCCTCTCGACGGAGGGTCCAAATAATAAGCTAAGCTAGTTATGCTAAGCTAATCAACTAATCTAATAATCTAATTAAACTAATTATTACACAACCACAATGAATAACTAGCTACAACAAATTATTACAATACTTTAACTAATTAACAAATGAATTAAGTTACAAAACCAAATGCTAATTAACAAATAAAGCAGTAAATCAGGTTGCCTCAGCTATACCTTGAACAAGGGAGGATGCATGCTCTCGATCCCGTCCTGAAAAGCTCTCCAAATGCTCTTTAGAGGCTCTGTCAGCAGGGTGTCCTTGAGAACTACCTGCTGGATCTTACCAAAACAGTGCTGAGGAATGCACCAGTGGCCTCCCAGCCATGAAGAGCTACTGCCAGCCATCTTGCTGACCAAGAGTGCGCACTGCCGGCCATCAACACTGCACTGCCGGCCAACAATAAGGGGGTGTCGGCCACTACTGTGCTGTGACACCAAGCTGTAGCAGAGCACAAAATAAAGAAAAGGAAGGGTCTCCCAAGGGTGTATACGTACTATGCCACTCCATATCACTTCAAAACATCAATGGAATGGGCATCATTAGATCTAAGACCATCAATCACGCATCTCGATGCATGATGGCCAAAGATCCAACATGTGCAAATTTCAATAATTGCATGACAAATAAGACACCAAGACCATCTCCTTATCATGAGAAATCAAAGGAAATGGAGACCAAGGGAGATTGGCTTATTTCATCACTTCAAGTATGAAATGAACCAATCTTCCTCGTGTTCACTACAACATCCGATTGAACGCAACGCAAAACATGCAAACAACATGACATGCAAACGACATGCTAATCTTGGCATGAAATGCACTATTCTAACATGCAAGCAATCATGCACAACATATTAAGGGGCCAAGAATGCCAATGCTAGTGAAGAGGATAACACTATAAGCATGCATCACAATGCTCAAACATCCAAATCAGCTTAAAATGGGGTTACACCATGCCCAAAATAGTGGAAAAACATGTTAAGATAGAAGCTCAAAGGGATATACAAACATGCATGCATGTTAGGTCACAAACAAGGCATAATGCTCTACTCTCAAAGTCATTGAAAGAGTGATATATGGAGTGCAATGGCATATGTTCCAGCACTGATGTGACATGCAAAATGACTTGGAATCATGCAAACAAACAATGTAACGCATGTTGAAAGGCCTAAGCAATAAAGCTAGTGAAGTGTATTACACTAGAGGCATGCAAGGCAATGCTCAAATGGCCAAACCAACCCCAAACAAACCCCATGCAGGCGAAAATAGTAGCAAAAATGGACTGAGATGATGGCTTGAAGGGCAAGAAAATGAGGCTCATGCAATGGCTTACAAATAAGGCATAAGAGTACAACTCTCAAGAGCACTTAAAGAGTGGAAAATATGGAGGTGCAACAAAACTATATGCTCTGAAATGTCATTCTAAATGATGCCAAAACATGCAAATACCTCAAGTTAAGCATGCAAGATTCCTCAAAACTCAAGGCTAATCAAAGCTTTTGCACTACAAGCGTACATGGCAAGCATCATTCAACCAAGAAGCCTCAAAATAGAGCCAAAACATGTTAAAACATAAGTGAAAACTTGCTGGAATAGAGTCAAAACATGCTAGAATAATGGATCAAAGTATAGAGCATGTTAGGCTAGCAAGGGAAAATTACACGACAAGTGTATGAGCCACTCAAGAGACAACCAAACCAGTCAAAAACAGAGTCATGCTAGACCTAAAAACTCACAAAAACAAGCTCACACCATGCCTCAAGAGTATAAAGATACATGCTCATTTAATAGACAAATAATACAAGCAAACAAAAACAAAAAGAGAGGGGATCACCCCCTCTAATTTAAGGCCTCAAAACCACATGTCTACCACTGAAAATCCACTGGATTTCAATGGCTAAAAGGCCAAATACAGACTAACTTAAAGGCCTTACGACATGGTTCAAAACAAGTCCAAACAAGGCACACAAGAGAGTAGAACACCCTTAACACCAAAGAGGCCTTAAACAACCATCAAAAGCACTTTAAAAAATAACTTTTTTCAGTTGAAAGCAAAGCCTAAAACAGTATGCAAGGATGGCCAATATGGTATACAAACAAAAGCTTAAAAGGGGAATACACTCACCCTTGAAGCACAACTTCGAAACTAGCAACCTCTAAGGCCAAAAACCAACTTTTAGAGCTCAAATAACACTCCCAAGGACCTCCGCTCAAAGATGGTGGTGTATCACTATGTGTTGTAGTGCAAACGTGAGAGGAAAATGCACTTTAAGGCACAAACAAACAAAATATAGAGAGATAATGAGAGATACATATATATAGAGAGAGAGATATTTCCTCCGAAATTGTTGAACCTCTGTAAGGGAGGAGGAATGAAAAGCAAAGCTTGTTTAACAAGCTTGAAAAGGGCTTCATATGGAGGAGGGGTGGGTGAAAACCAGCTGGCTCAAAAGATCTGGCGTGAAATCTGCTAAGACAAGGTATTCTGCCGGCCATCGATGGTGGCTGGCAGTGCCTCACTGATGGCCGGCAGGCATCTTCAATGGCAGGCAGGGATAAATGCATGGCCGGCAGTCGCAGAGAGTGGCTAGCAGTGCACCAAGAGAAGCACACTAAAATGACAAACATATGATCCAAGAATGGGCCAAAAAGAATACAAGGTTTGGAAAGTTCAAGCCTGTGATGTTCCATCGCGAAAGTCGAGTACTCGACAAGCAATCGAACTTGTGGCTGGATGTATCTGCAAGCACAACCAAGTCTTGAGGACGGTTAAAAATGGGGTGTCTACACAGTGGCGTCGTCAACCGATGTCAGTTGGAGATCTACTGCACGCCTAGTCGTACCGCAACCCCTCTGTGGAGAAGCTCGCTATTGTAAGCAAAAGAAAGAGAATATAGTTAAATACTAGGGGCAAGAGCCCACAACTTTCAGCTTATCCATTAACCATCCAGGGAAGGGATAAAAAATAAGAGAGAATAAAGAATAGAGAGATGTGCGCTGAGAGAAAAAGTGAGGAAAGGGCTTTCAGAGAAAAAGAGATTGACTTCCAAAGTGATGTGAGAATCACAAATGAGAAAGGGTGGGAAACAATACCGAAGAAACTGGCTCCCCATGAACTGAGAGGTCTCTTGCCATTGGAATACGTCTGAGTGTCGTGTGTGTTGTTTAGTTTGTCTCGATTCTTGCTTTGAAGTCATTTCGAGTGTCAATAGTATGTTTAGGTTGTTTTTACCTTTGTTTTTCCTTTGTTGAGTCATTTTGACTGTGGTCAGTTGTAGGCTCAATACCGGTTAAGAACTCATTTCTCAAATTCAATTTCAAAAAAAAATCGTTTTGTGCTCAGAGTGTTGTGTCATTCTCCACGTTTGTGCAAAATAGGATTCTTTCTTTCATAAACTGCAGGGTTCAACCTAGGTCATGTGAGAACAGTAGAACAAGGACCTATCTGAAGCTATATGGGTTCCAGACTGCCAAGCAAAAGAAAAGAGGGAAAATTTGGAGCATCTTAGCATGTTTCAACTTCAGCAAATTCCGAGACTGCATTCCAGGTGCTTCTTCTCAGGCCTCGCCGTTCTCGGGAGTATGAGTGGATCTCAACCCCAAGCTTAAGCCTGCTTCAAGTCAGAATGGCAGCCCAAGCAGCACCCGTTGTTTTCACATGCAGATGTTAGCTCTCACCAATATGAACAGGGTGTACCCTTTTGAGGTGAGCGTGTTGCAAAGTCCTCTGAGAGGTAAATTGGAGGCACCAAAGTACATATTTGATGCCCCTCTATTGCATAGAATGTGCACTTTCATATACACTTTTGTTGCATGCGCGCCACGCATCATTATGATTCATGCATAGAATATGCTTGCTTTCGATTCCGCATACAATATGCTTTGCTTTCAATCATGCATAAAATATGCTTTCAATGTTACATAGAATATGCCTACCTCATGCATACAATATGCTTTCAAATATTGCATAGAATATGCTCTTATCTCATGCATAGAAAATGCACTCTTCCATGTTGCATAGAAAAATGCACCCATCCTTGCATAGAAAATGTTGTTATCTTGCATAGAAAATGCTCATACATTTTGCATAGAATATGATTTCCTCTTTTGCATAGAAAATGCACTCTTCCATACCCGCATAGAAAATGCTTGTATCACTTGCATAGAAAATGCATTTTATCGCACTTGTTTGTGCACCTCACTTGCATAGAAAATGCATTTTATCGCCCTTTTTTGTGCACCTCACTTGCACAGAACATGCATTTTATCGCAATTTTTTTGTGCACCTCACTTGCGTAGAACATGCATTTTATCACATTTTTTGTGCATCTTACGGGCTTAGAACATGCATTTAATCGCACTATTTTGTGCAGTTTACACTCGCGCTTTCTTGTGCATCACACTGTTTTGTGCAGCTTACACTCGCGCTTTCTTGTGCATCGCACTGTTTTGTGCAGCTTACACTCGCACTTTCTTGCGCACCGCACTATTTTGTGCAGTTTTACACTCGCGCTTTCTTGTGCATCGCACTATTTTGTGCAGCTTACACTCGCGCTTTTTTGCCCATCGCACTGTTTTGTGCAGCTTACACTCGCACTTTCTTGCGCATCGCACTGTTTTGTGCAGTTTACACTTACGCTTTCTTGAGCATCGCACTGTTTTGTATAGTTCACACTCGCGCTTTCTTGCGCATCGCACTGTTTTGTGCAGTTTACACTCGCACTTTCTCGTGCATCACATTGTCTTGTGCACTTTGTGGTCGTGTGCCACTCGCACTGTCTTGTGCACTCATTTAGCACTGTTTTGTGCATTCACTCTGCATCGCACTGTTTTGTGCATTCACTCTGTATCACACTGTTTTGTGCATTTCACTTTGTATCGCACTGTCTTGTGCACATTTGTATCGACTGTCTTGTGCACACTTGCATCGCACTGTCTTGTGCATTTCATCTTGTATAGCACTATTTTGTGCATCTCATCTTGTATAGCACTGTTTTGTGCATTTCACCTGCATCGCACTGTCTTGTGCACATTTGTATCGCACTAGCTTGTGCATTTCATCTTGTATAGCGCTATTTTGTGCATTTCATCTTGTATAGCACTATTTTGTGCATTTCACCTGCATCGCACTATCTTATGCACCCGTTTAGCACTGTTTTGTGTATTCATCCACACTGTCTTATGCACTCACCTGGTCTAGGAGACCTTAAATCCGGCATCTTCCTTCGCACTGTCTTGTGCACTCCCTCTAGTCTAAGAGACCATGAATCCTCTAATGGTGCAAATCCTTTGGTGTTTGTCGTGCTCGAACAACTTTCGGTGGTCTGGTATAGCCAACTTGCTTGTGTTCGCGGTGAGTTCCTAAGAGATCAACTGAGAAGGTGGAAACCAGAGTTCGAATAGCTGATGCATAGAACGTAAAGGTTCTGGATTTTCGAGACTAAAGTCTGGTTTAAATACCCAGGGGTGTATCGTTGGCTTGAAATTTGTATGGCAACCCCATAGGTTGAGGTAGCGGGTATGCACCTCAATTCTGGATACTGGACCAACCTAGTCTGTCACCCTGTTGAATAGGGAAAGTTGCGACCATAGCCAGGGAGAAAAGTAGTACCTGCGGTTTGGAAGCACAACCAAAAAGGGGAAGATCCCCATCAGCATGAGGTGAGTCATCACCAATTGCCCCTGTAAGGTACTTTCGAGAGCATTGCTTCCTAGCTGCATCATCGTATCTATCATAAGTGTTGCATAGCATTTATCGCATGCATCCATTGCATTATACAATTTTATCGCTTGCATCCTTTCCAAGTTAAGCTTAGTTTGGCACGTGCTCATACATTTCCTTCGTTGAAGCATGGTTCTGTATTAATGTGTACGCGCCTATTCCACTAAGAGAATTGTGGTCTGAGGGTGATGACACCTTTTCTGTGTTAGACGTGGTCTGTTTTGTGTCTATGCCTTTTCTAGGTAGAAATGTGGTTTGGCCTGCATCCATTGCATCATATTTTGTTTGTTATATTCAACATTTAGAATCACGATCTTTCCTCAGCAGATCATTCCTCACTTATATCACACCACCCAATTGCTTGTACTTTGTTTCTTTCTACGAAACACATAGTTTTGCATGTGCATACACCTATCCCACTAAAGAGAATTGTGGTTAGAATGCTCTGGCACCTTTTCTATGTTAAACGTGGTTTGATGTGCATCTCCATCCCTTTATGATATTTGTGTGGTTTTGCACTGTTTGAGGTTTGATGTTTCAATTACATTGTATATCATGTACATTGTTTCGTTGCATTGCATATCGTTTGTTTTGTTACATTATGTATCATTTTGTATTCTGCCCTCTAAACTACGCTGGTTTGATTCCTTGCAAAGGGATACGTAGGCCGTCTGCGGGCGCAACCATTGTTTTTACATCTGTATTTTGTTTGTTTGTCCAAGTCTTCAGCCTTGTCAAAAATGGGTCGTCTCTGGGCTTTGACATTCACTCACGTTATTTCATGACTTTGAGCTCTGTCAAAGAGGGGCAACTGTAGACACCCCATTTTTGACCGCCCTTAAAACTTGGGCACTATTGATGGTTTACTTGGTGATGAAAGGTGTGCAGTGCAAAAGTTCATTTTCCTTGGCAAGAGGAGCTCCAAATCCCAACCTTACACCCTGTTTTTGGACCAGAACTATTTTGAGCAAAGATTTTAGATCTTGAAACCCTCTCTTTCAAAGTATTTTTGAAAAGAAGTTTCTACGATGTTCCGAGGCTCGCATTTTGTTGAATATTGCGCTTTTCAGTAAACCTAGCAAGGACAAAGTGGAAATGAATGAAAGAGAGATGAACTCTTTGAAAAATCTTCAAAATACCTTGTTTAGGGGTTTGGGGTTGAAGAAAAGAGGAGAGGAGAGAAGAAAACTAGTTAGGGAGAAGTTCAGCATCAATCCGGGAAGGATCGAAACTGAGGGGCGTCACCAAAACAGGCATAACATTTTACACATTTGGAATTTTAATGCAAGGTTGCTACCATTGGAAATCTTACTTCTGGGGCTTCAATTTGGACACAAAAATGACCTAAAAAGGAGTCTATATGAGGGAGATATGCCCATTTGAAGTTTGACTTGCAGAGCAGATTTTTGCTGTCGGCCAAAAAAGTAGCCAGCCAGCCAGTTGAGGCCTTTGTAAAAATTTCATTTTTTTTGCAGATCTTTCTTCTCCAGCTATTGTACACTGCTCCAGATATTTCCAAACTCAGATATTTCGACCAAAGCTCCATTTTGCTATATGTGGAGCCATATCACTCATTTTTGAAAAAAAAAAAGGAAGATTGAAGCAATTTTGGGAGCCTCTCTCTCTAAAAAAGTCCTCTCTCTCTAGAAATTTCAGAGCTAAATTTCAGCCTTTCTCTCTAGTTTGTTGTCTCTCTTGCCCTTGTGTGCATACAAGAGATACACTTGGAGATACACCTCTCCTTGGCCTAGGCATCCTTGATCAAACTTGATCACCATTTGGCTGAGATCCCTTGGAGCCTATTTGGAGCTCTCAAAGCTGGTTTAAGCTCAGAATTTTGGCCATTTTGCTGTTGTGCTTCAAGGGTAAGCATTTCTCCCTTTCAAGCTTGTTTTTGCACACTTGCTTTATTCACCTTTTTCCATTGTTTTGTACTATTTTAGGGTTGGTTTTGAACCATAAAAAAACTCTGATTTTGAGGTTCTAAAATGGTGGTTTAAGTCTTGTTTTGCTAGGAGGTGTTTCCTCCCTTTTGCTCCTTGGCTTGTAAGGCCTTTCGAGCTAACTTTCAAGCTTTTCAAACAACTTCTTTTTATCCTTAAAACCACTGAATTCTAGACAAATTTTAGTGGTAGAAAACTTGATTTGAGGTCCCAAACAGGAGGGGGTGGTCCCCCCTCCTCTTGCCTTGTTAGCATGTGTTGTTGGCCTATCAAATGAGCATGTATTTCTATCTTCTTGAGGCTTTGTTTGAGCATGTTTTTGTGACTTTTTGGACCTGCTATAACTCTATTTTTGGCTGGTTTGGTCACCTCTTGCATGCTTTATTCACTTGTAGTGTAATCCTACTTGCTAGCCTAACATGCTTTATGTCTTAGCCTATAATCCTAGCATGTATTGGCTCCACTCCAGCATGTTTTTGGCCATTATTTAACATGCTTTAACTCTAATTTTGGTTTGTGGGGTCACCTCTTGCTCTGTTTTTGCACTTGTTGTGCAATCTTGCATGCTAGCCTAGCTCACTTGATGTTTTGGCCTATTATTTTAGCGTGTATTGGCTTCACTCCAGTAAGTATTTAGCCTTGTTTTGACTTTCTTAAACTCTATTTGGGATGATCTTGGCACTTTGAGGCTTGCCTTGTATGGCCATAGTGTAAATGCCTTCACTAGCCTTGAGTTTTGAGGCCCTTAGCATGCTATATTTGTGATGTGTGCATGATATGGCATCATTTGGTAGGTAATTTCAGAGCCTATATCTTTGCCATGCTTCCACTTAAATCACTCTTTCAATGCTTTTGAAAAGGTGAGCATTATGCCTTGTTTGTGAGCCAATACACGTGCTTATTTTTCTTGCCATCTATGCTACAAGTCTAGCATGTTTTTACCACTATTTTGACCTGCCTTTGATCTATTTTGAATGGTTAGGGTCATTTGAGCATTGCTTATTATGGTTGTAGTGTAAAGGGCCTTGACTAGCTTTGAGTTTTGGGGCCTTTAACATGTTGTGTATGTGATGTTTGCATGGTATGGCACCATTTGGCATGTAATTTCCATGTATATAATGTAGTCACACTCTCATACACTTCACTTCTTCATAGCTTTTGAGGGTTGTGTATCATGCCTTGCTCATAGGCCAACATGTGTGCATGTTTTTCTAGCATTTTCAGCTCCCATTTCAGCATGATTAGGCCTCTATTTTGGCATGTTTAACCTCTGTCCGGGGTTGGTTTGGTCATTTGTGCTATGTATTGCATGCCTCTAGTGTTATGCTCTTTGCTAGCTTCAATGCTTTCGACTCCGAGTATGCTTTGCATGCATCATTTTCATTCTTCAATGTCATTTAGCATCATTTGTCATGCCATTTCAGTGCTGAAATGTATACTATTGCATGCCATCTTTCATTTGTTGTATCACTTTCGAAAGTGGACTTAAGCCCTTTGTTGGTTTGAGCACGAAGTTGAGGCGTTCATGCCTAATGCATGATGCTTCTTTCATGCTCAAGAAACTTGTGGCTTGGTCCGTCTTTCCAATTAGAGGACTTCTCACTTTTGGACTTAACCGGTTAAAGGACTTATCAGTAATCTAAAATGAGTAAAAAAAATGAACCAACTAAAACTTGTGCAAGATTAGCATGTGTATTGCATTGCATTGTGTTTGGATCAGACGTTAATCCAAACACAAGAAATGTGGCACGTTTCATATTCATAGTGATGAAAAGTGTTATGTTTCTCGGTCGCCGACACCCTTGATCATGCATGATAGAGGTGGAGGCTCTTATGTGTTGTTTGTGCATTCACTAACATTGTGTGAGCTTGGCTCTTTGGCCATCGTGCATTGAGATGGGTGATTGGTGGCTTGAGAGCCAAGTACTACGCTCCTTTGAGCTTGATAAATGATAAGGAGAGTAGTTGCAAACACATTTCCTTGTAAATGCATTGTTGTGCCTTTATTGATCTCTGTTGCAGCAAAGTTGAAATTCTGGAAAGGGAAGTGGCCGGCCGGCCACTTGCACTAGCATGCTGACCACTTGTAGTGGCCGGCCGGCCAGTTGAGGTAGCCTGCCGACAAGTTGAAGTGGCCGACCGGCCACTTGCAGCAAATTTTCCAAAATGCTCCTACTTTGGGGCAGATGCAACCTGTAAGTGTATTTGATGCTCTGAGGTCACCGCGAGTGCAAACAAAGACAACTCATGGCAAGGAAATGCATTTCCAGGCAAAGCGAACTGAGCATGCATTTCTCCCTCGCCCTCAAGGCCATTTTAACTGCTCGACTTAGTTAGTTAATTTGCCAGTTTTCTGTAATTAATTAGTTAAGGTGTTTATCTAATTCAATTCATCTTTGTAATATTCTAATTAGGTTAGATTAGCTAGTTATTCAATTTGGGTTGCAATATTCTAAATTAGCTTAGTGTATCTAGTTTTCAATGCGGCTTGTAATTAATTAGCTAGAATAGTTAATTAGTTGATTTGTAGTAATAAGTAAGTTAGCTTAGCTCTTATTTATTCGTACCCTCCTGCGAGAGGGCATAATGTTGTAATAAGGGCGCGTGCGTTTGTGCATGTCTTCCAACCCCATTTCTTTCTTCCTTTTACTTATCAGCATTTGATGGTTAGTTTGGAGCATGTTTCAATTAGCATACTTATGCTTTGCATGCGTGCATCATTCATTCATATTGCATGCACAGGGCTCAGCGCATCATTCAAACTGCATCATATTTCAATACATATTTGAATACGTGTTCAATAGCATGTTATCCAATCGAATCATATGCCATGATTAGATAGCCGAGCCTATTTAGTTGAATTTTGTATGTGTTGCATTAGGCATCTTAACATAGTTAGGAGCATGCATTGTTTTCTAACTAGCTTTCTGTTTTGGCTCGGAGTACACTGCAAGTGTTTACGCTTTAGCATACTGCATGAGATGTGTATGTTGCCATGTTTAGCATGCTTGTCATGATGTTATTTGCTTAATTGCTATAACTGCATGAATGTCTATGGATGAAGGCTTCATTGCTTGAATTGGAACCTTCATCGATTGTGAGTTTTAAGCCCACTTGGAGTGGCAAATCATCATGTTTTAAGCCCACCTTGTTTGGTGAAAAATCCGCATTTCTAAGCCCACTTGAGGGTGGCAAACTCAAACTATTTTCGAAAAACAAACATGAGATGTTTTGTTCCAAATTGAGTGATTTAATCCATACTTGTATGTTGTGTGCATCACATAGTAACTTAGATTAATAATCAGATAAGAACACATTTGTTTATAAAAACAAGATATCATGTTTAGTAGAAGCCGATCTTTTGATCAGGCGAGCAAGGGTGCTCATTTCATGACCTTCCCCCCTCGTACCCAAGTTCCCGAGCCGAAGCAACTTTCGTGATGACAGACACATGGCCTTAGGCACAAGTCAGGGTTTCCTAAATTTCCCAAAAATAAAATATTTAGGTGGTGACTCTGAAATTTGGCAAAGCAGTCCATGTTTGGCGCTTTTTTATTAAAATCAATTTTCCAAAATGATTTGCCAGATTTGGACTCTTTGGTGATTTATCAGTCTTACATTGCATTTTGTGAGATTAGATTCAAAATCGTGCCAGGAGTCCGAACTGTAGTAGCTAAGAACCCAATTCACGCCCTCTCCGAAAGGGGGGCGTTCTGAGAGAGTTCAGGGCGGTCTACACCTCTGTGGATCCAAGTAGTATCTGAGGGCCTTGTTTCGCTGTTTATGTGCTTCTTTTTTATCCATCGGGAGCTGCTCTGAAGATAGGAATGCGGCGATAGGATCCATCCAACTTGGACCAGGTTCGACAGCATTAATCTGAACTGATTCTGAAGAGGCAATGCTCAGCTCAGAGACGAACCCAACTTCAATTGTCTGCTTAATTTCTGAGTTTATGGCAGAGGCTAAGCAAGCCAGGGCATCCGCATGCGTGTTCTGATCCCTGGTTATTTGATTCAACTCATGGTGACCAAATTTCACGAGCAAAGAATTCACTGTTTTCATATAGGCTGCCATGCGGTCATTTTTGGCTACATATTCCCCTTTCAGCTGGTTGATTACTAGCTTTGAGTCACAAAAAACAACAAAACGCCGCGCACCGAGGTGAAGTGCATTCCGTAGGCCGATTAACAGTGCTTCGTATTCGGCCTCATTGTTCGATGCATCGAAGCCCAATTTGACGGCCTGTTCGATTATTGCCTCTTCGGGGGTCATGATTACTACACCAGCCCCACTGCCACGCTGGTTGGAAGACCCGTCGCAATACATCTGCCAAGCATTGCCAACATACGTTCTCCAATTGGGCTAGGTTTGCAATTCATCAGATTTAAATTCGACAAGGGATCCTGTGAATTCGGCTACAAAGTTAGCTAGTACTTGCCCCTTAATAGAAGTTCTAAGTAAAAACTAGATATCATACTGGCCGAGTTCCAGAGTCCTTTTCGAAATGCGGCCCGATGCTTCCGCGTTGCGGAGCGCCGACCGGAGGGGATAATCTGTTAGTACCCCAATGGTGTGCCCCTAAAAGTAATGCATCAGTTTTCTTGCAGCCATGACGAGGGAAAGGATAAGCTTCTCCGATGGAAGGTAACGTGTTCCAGCGTCAGCCATTGCTTTGCTCACATAGTAGACTGGTCGCTGCTCCCTAAGTTCTTCCCTTAACAATACAGCGCTAACCGTCCGGTCAGATATCGCCAGATGCAAAATGAGGGGACCGCCTGCCGCAGGTGTTGCCAAGAGTGGTACTGAACAGAGATAGGATTTCAAGCCATCCAAAGCAGCCTGGTATTCGGGGGTCCAATCAAATGCTCTACCTTACTGAAGTGTACAGAAGAATTGTCGGCAGCGATATGTGGAACGTCTAATAAACCTATTGAGTACGGCGGCCATTCCCATCAGCTTCTGCACCTCTTTCACTGAGTGAGATAAGCCAAACTCTAGAATTGTCGTTACTTGCCTCGAGTTGGCTTCGATTTTGCCGTTGTTAACGATGTAGCCAAGGAATTTGCCGGATCTGATGCCGAATACATACTTCGTGGTGTTCAGTTTCATCTTGTACTTTCGAAGGATGCCAAATGTCTCTGCCAAACTGACTAGATGGGAGCGCTTTTCCTTGGATTTGCCCACCATGTCATCGATGTATACTTCCATAGTACGGCCGAGTTGTTCCTTGAACATTGCAGTCACTAGTCTTTGATAAGTTGCCCCCGCATTCTTCAGCCCAAAAGACATGACCTTGTAGTAATAGGTTCCTCTTGGGGTGAGGAATGCGGTTTTTTCTAGATCCTCCGAATGCATGGCAATTTGATGATAGCCCCTGTAGGCATCCAAGAAGCTCATGCGTTGATGATATGTCGTTGCATCTACAAGTTGGTCTATTCTGGGCAAGGGAAAACAGTTTTTGGGACAAGCTTTGTTTAAGTCTGTGAAATCCACACAGACACGCCAAGAGTCGTTCTTCTTCTTTACTACCACAGTATTGGACAATTATGTAGGATAGGTTACTTCGCGAACTACCCCGGCGTCCAGTAACCGATCTATTTCTTCAACAACGGCCGAAGTATGTTTCGTGGCTGACCGCCAACTTCTTTGAATAATTGGCTTCCATTTCAGATCAACGTTTAAGCAGTGCTGGGCCACTGATGGACCCACTCCTGGCATCTCATATGGGGACCATGCAAATACATCAATATTGCTAAGTAAGAAGTATACCAACTCCTGCCTTTCAACTTTACCCAAGGAAGCGCCGATCATGAAGAACTTGTCAGGACTTTTGTCAATGTCGACCCGATGCAGAGCTTCAATTGCCTTTTCACTTGGGATCCTCCCAATGTCTTCGAGGCTTTCCCTATTTGGTACCTCAACTGAATGCACTTCCAGCTCCCTTGGTTGCTTTGCAGCTAGAAGATAGCATGCTTACGCTGATTTCTCAGAGCCGCGAATTTGTTCGATACTGTACTCAGTCGAAAAATGAAGTAGTTGGTGGTAGGTGCTTGGCACGGCTTGCATCATATGTAACCAAGTTCTATCCAAGATGAGATTATACGACGAAGGAAGCTTGACAACAAGAAATTCTACGTCCACTGATCTGGTGCCAGCCCATATAGGTAGTGTGATTTTGCCCAAAGGATATTCCGGGTTAGCATTGAAGCCGAATAACGGGTAATCCGCCGGAGACAAGTCTGAGTCGGTAAAGCCAAGTTTGACCAAAGTTTTGTAATACATTATTTCCGAAGTGCTGCCCTGGTCAATGAGAACACGCTCAATGGCGAATCTGTTAACGCGTAGCTCGATGACGAGGGGATTAGTGTGGGGAAGGGTTATTCCAACTAAGTCACTATCATCAAAACTAATCCTTCTAGTGTCATGGGGCCGTTTTGCTGGCGTCATTAGGCTATGTGGACTAGACTACAACTAGATTGTATATATATCGGATGACACCGGCAGGCTATGTATCATATGAATTACATCGAGGGAGGTGACTCCGGCCGTAGGGCTACTGTATTTGTTGAACTATTCTTTCAAACATGTTGCGTAAGATGGCCATCTTGTGCCAATTCTTCCGGGTAATCTTTCAATGCATAACAACTTTGGTGTCGTGACCGTGGCCCTTATGATACTCACACCATTTATCCTGTCTTCTCGCATCGGGAGGTCCCGTCATCTTGGCCCACTTGAAGAACGGAAGGTGTTGTACTTTTGACAGAATCTTACTGATCGGCTCTTTTAGTTTCGTGTATTTCTTTCCTGAGCGCCTTGTGCACCTGCTATCCACTTCATATTGTTCATTAGCTCAATGTGTGCATTGGTCATTTAACCGGCGCGAGTCACGCTTTTTGTCTCATTTCGGTTCATTTCATCGCTCGAGGCTTCTTGCTGGCACGGATCTAATCGGATGTACAATTCCCGACGTGGTCGTCTCAATGGCTTTACGTCCAACTTTGACCCGCAGGGCATCGTCTTCCACTTTGCAGTACTCTTTGACCTTCTTCATTAATGCCCAGACGGTTTTGGAGGGCCTCCTGGTTAATGAACTACAGACGGGGCTATCAGGATGGAATCCCATCTTAAAGGCAGTGATGGCCATGGAGTTATTGCAAGCATCATCTACCAGATTAAAGCACTCCCAATAGCGAACTAAGCATTCACGAAGAGTTTCTTCTGATTTAATTTGCATGGCCCAGAGAGAATCAGCTTGCTTTGGTTGGACCTCATTAGTGATGAATCTTGCCCTGAATGACTTTTGGAGTTAGTGAAAGTTCTTAATCAATGCCGGCTCCAGTTTATAGTACCACCTCACGGCCAGTGGTCCCAGGCTGCTTGGAAATATTCGACACATGAGGGCTTCGTCATCAGCATGGAGCATCATCGCTTGCTTATAGTGACGAATGTGATCAGTGGGGCCCAATTTTCCGTCATAGAGGGTGAACGACGGTGCCTTGAACTTTTTGGGTAGCATAGCCCTTGCAATTCGTTGCATGAAAGGGTCATGTTTATCTTCCTCATTCGAATCATCACTTCTCCCTCGTTTATGCCGTACAGGTGGACTTCCTTCAAATGAGCTGGATACATCAACGCGTCCTTTCTTTCTGGGCTCAGGGGATGGTGAGTCTGAATCACTGTCATTATTACGTTTCTAAAGTCGACGTCGTTGATCATCCTTCTTTCCCAAAGGTCAAACTCGGTCTTGGCATGCAGCTTGTTGGGATTTTGCCACCTCCAAGGCCAAATCCTGGCGCAGGCACTCATTCTCAGCCATCATGTTCTCCAGCCACTGTTCATTTTGCTTTGCTTGATCTATAATCGTCTACATTGTCTCTTGCATTGAAGTTGAGGGCGAGGTCTGAGCTACTGAATCAAAGTTCAAGGCACGTCGCGCAGCAATATTCTCCGGTCCCAGTATGTTTCTTGGAGTGAGGTCATCTCTTGGTGTAGTTTCGTCAGCGACTATCGGAGGATCTTCTGTGACGCTAGCCATGAATATGCTTGAGTATTCCCACAGACGACGCCAATTGTTAGGAGGTAGGTTTGGAAATACTCTAGTATCTTGATGGATGTTCCTGATCCTCTGATTGCCACCTGAAAAAGGGGATTAACACTCCGATCGGGGGTGCCGGAATTAGCACTCCGACGAACAAGTTAGTATATGTCTATAGTTTTCTTGTAACTTAAGTTTCTTAGGTCTCTTCTTACATACCTTTCTTTGGTTGATGTTCCTCTATTTATATTTGCTTTTGGACCCTAGGATTGGGCCCACTCTTAATCCATCACACGATTACTCATTCGGCCCCTTCTGTCGTATGCCGATTCCCACTCGGCTTTTGTTCAACTGGTTCTATGGTCGATTAATCTATTCGACTTCGGGGTCATCCAGAATGGAGCCGAATATAATATTTATCCTAATTTTCTTCAGAGCCCCAGCTTTGCTGTATGTATGAATCATTCGGCTCCCACATTAGTGATGTCTCACCTTATGCTGTTGGGAAGCTTCCTCTTCTTCTTGGTTTTAAGACTTCTTCCTTTAACTTTCACTTCCAAAATGCAGGTACTACTTTTCTCCCTGGGCATGTTTGCAACTTTCCCTATTCTTCAATAGGGTGACAGACTAGGTTGGTTCAGTATCCAGAATTGAGGCACATACAAGCTACTTCAACCTATAGGTCTGCCATACATATTTCAAGCTGAGGATACACCCTTGGGTATTCAAACCAAACTTTAATCTTGGAAATTCCAAACCTTTGTGTTCTAGGCCTTGGCCATCCGAATTCTAGTTTCCACCATCTTAGCTGGTCTCCTAGGAACTCACTACGAACATAGTTAGGTGGCTATACCAGACTGCCTGAAGTCGTTCGGGCACGACAAATACCAAAGGAATTGCACCTTTAGAGGATTTAAGGTCTCCTAGACCTAATGAGTGCACAAGACAGTGCGGGTGAGGTAAATGCACAAAACAGTGCTATGCAGGTACACAAGATAGTGCGAGTGAGGGTGCACAAGACAGTGCGATACAAGGTGAATGCACAAAATAGTGCTATGCAAGGTGCACAAATCAGTGCAATCCTAGTAAATGCACAAAACAGTGCGGTACAAGGTGCACAGAACAGTGTGATGCAAAGTGCACAAAACAGTGCGATACAAGGTGCACATAACAGTGCGATGCAAGGTGCACAAAATAGTGCGATACAAGGTGAATGCACAAAATAGTGCGATGCAAGGTGAATGCACAAAATAATGCGATACGGGGTGCACAAAATAGTGCCATATGGGTGAATGCACAAAACAATACAATACAAGGTGAATACACAAAATAATGCGATGCAAGGTGCACAAAACAGTGCGGTGCAAGGGTAATGAGCAGTACGTAAAGTAGTGCATTATGTACCTTATGAAATGAGTGCAGAGCAACTTGCCACAATTTATTTGAAATGTAATTGAAAAACACCATGGGAGGCAACTTGACGAAACTCTGTTATTACTAATACAAAACAAAGTCAAGAGCAAGAGTAACCAACCAGGCAATTCAAATCAACCAGAGTGTATGAGTATGCATGCACAATCCAAAGCACATGTATTAATCAGACGGAAGATTGTAATCCCAAGAAAGTTTTGAAAATGGTCAGAGACAATTTTCGAAAGCTAAATCATATCAGAATCATCATGGGGATGAGCTGCCCTAATCCAGGGAAAATTACCCAACAAATGGCTTTGGCAGACTGAGGGAAAGGTTGGGTTCATGCCCCTTGTTCAATTGATGGCCCAATCAGATGTACTGAAAATTGCCTCTAATGTCTAGTCACTGGCCACCTATTGGGTTCATGCCCCTTGTTCGATGGATGGCCTAGTCAGATGTACTAAAAAGTGCCCCTAGTGTCCAATCACTGGCCACCGGTTGGGTTCATGCCCCTTGTTCAATGGATGGCCTGGTCAGATGTACTGAAAAATGCCCCTCTGGCCACCGTTTTTAACATTATGCAGGCACGTGTGATGGGGATCATCAGATCCTGGAACAGTCGCCAACCAATTGGACTCATGCTTCTCTTCTATTTAAGCATGTTAAGAACTTACTCCAGTCCCCACCCCTCCCCCCCCCCAAAAAAAAAAGAAGTAGTGATGGATACACTTTACAATGATCATGAACGCGATGCCCCTTGTATGGGCATTCTCGGTTTGTTTATGAATTCCACACATGGACTTGTCTTTTAGTTTAGAGCGAACACTCGTGTATGGAATTTTGACCATGCCACTTTGTTGAAATTTGAGTGACAGACATGCTACAGTGACTCGATGAAGAGCGCTTTTGAGCGACAGACACGTTATGGTGATGCAATGAAAAGCACAGATTGAAACAAACCCTAGGCGTAACACAACAGAACTCACAACTGACCCAAAAGCAGTAAAAGACTCAAAGTGACTGATCATTCATAGTGCCCCTAGTATTACTTAGGCTCCCTTTAAAACTCAATTCCGATTCCTTTTTTGCTCAAGGTAGAGATTCTACTGATAAGTTCAAGTATTGAAAATTGCTCCACTTATTAATTCAAGCTAGTTCCTTCTTACCCAATGCAAGTATATGATATGCACAGTAGTCAGTGTAGTTCATGGATTGATGCGAAGCTGACGACGTGAATTGGGCAAGATGATAGGGTCGAGATACATGAGATGGATATGGTTAAGAAAGAACTTCAGGATCAAGTTGCCTACGTATCCCAAGAATGGGAATCAGGTCAACATAGTTCATGGCTAAGGTTCACTCGGGTGTTGACACTCTCCTTTTGCACTCTAACTTTTGCCAAAGTCACCATTTCGGGTTTTCAACCTTGTGAGCACTATTTGATTGATTTCTCATTTTTCATGCTCTAACTTTTTCCTAGGTCGCCCTTTTGGGTTTTCGGCCTAGCGAGCCTCTCAAGGATAGTGTTACAACATTCGTGGTGAATTTGATCAGCAGTCATCCTTGCCCTAACACTAGAATTTGCTTTACCTTGATTTGAGTTTGGTTCTCCATTCCCTTATGCATGCCTTCTTCCTTTCTTTTCGCTCCATTTTTAAAGTTGGTTCTTCTTGCAATGTGGTACTTCCTCGCATTGGCTTCCCCGAATTCAGGCAAAAGTTCATTTCCTCACAATTGATTGGATTTCATTCCAATGGATGCCCCTGGCTTGACGGTTGACTTCTTTCTCCTTCTTTTTTTTCTTTTTTTCTTTTCTTTCCTTCTTCTCTTTTCTTATTTTTCTTTTTTTCTTTTTATTTATTTTTTTTTTTTTGAGAAATGAAAACACCAAGGGGAGAAATTCTATGTTTGTGAGGTCTGAAAGCCGCCTTGTACTTGCAGGTTTGAAAGTCATCTTGTGCTTGCCAAAATGATCACCGAACAACGAAGAAAATCCTCAGTATAGTGTAGAATACCACACACAATTCTGAATCTATCTTCGCAAGTTTGCAAGAAGAAACAACTTAAAATCCTGAAATCAAGAAGAACTTTGCGCCAGTCATTCAGAATCCACTCAAACCATTCAGGGGATCCTTCTCAATACTCGAGCTTATTAATGGAATCTCATTCAAAAAAACAAAGTTGAAGTTTTCCCATTTTCAAAAGGTCACACATGAATTACTATAGGCACAATAAGATGATCAAAAACTTGACCTCCGCTTTCTTATTTTTAAAATAACAAAATAAAATCAATACCCTTGAAATAAAACGGGTTTTCACTCTCTAAGTCCATCTGCAGGATTTCAAAAACAACATCAAGTAGCCCACGAAAGGGTCCAAATCTACCTTTAATTCAGCAATACTAACATCCACACCCAATAGGATTGATTTTAGACTTTCAAATTGGGTCTCACAGATTGAGCCTCACAATTCCCCTAGTTGTCCCCACACATCTCCTTGACCATACTGGCTGGGGTCAAGGTTGGTTATTGGCAAGCCATAGATGGGATTCATTTGTGGAGTGGCAATCTACTGCAGTCAGGGAGAGGTTTATTAACAACTTTGGGATTTTTTGGTGGGGTGATGACCTTCTTGTCAATCAGATCTTGAATTTCATGGCAAAGGCAAAAGCAACGGTTAGTATGGTGACCGTATTGCTGATAGAATGTACAATATTGGGTAGGATCATGTCTAGATGGGAGCTGGTTAGGGAGAGGTCGAGGATTGAGCAGTTCAAGATACCATTTCTCCGTCAGTACCTTCAACGCATAATTAGGCTTATATAGAGATAGGCGAAGGTTTGGTTTTGGGAGCAGGGAGCGCTAGTTTTGGAAATATTGGCAAATGCATAAGCGAGTGTTGGTTGGATATTCATGGGCTTGGGACTGGAATCAAGATAGGTGTTTTTGGTAAAGCATCCCTTTTCATGGCTTACCATCTGAGTCAAAATGCTCTCAACCTGAGTGATAAAAGTGTCATCCACAATCTTTGTAACAACTGCGAGCACTTGTTGCTTGTTCAACCCTTTGACCTCAAAGTCTCAATAGCCCACCGAAGATGTGCATAGGGATCAATACTTGTCTCGGCCTTGTTCTTGCCACTTGCTTTAGCTTGGCCAAGAGATTGGGTGGCTATATCGAAGCGAGGCCTATTTGTTGTTGATATGTCATCACCCAAACTTGAGATAGCTTCAGGTTGGCCCTTTCCAACTGCAGCTCACCCCAAGATTGGGAAACTTTTTAACGGGATCGAAACCCCATATGTTAAATCTGTCACCGTTCATTGAAGGTCTTCAATCATTCCCAACATCTCAACAGTAGTAGGTTCGGCCATTGGAGCCCGTAGTGTATTTGACCCAACTTGGTCTTGATGAATAGGTTGGGTTGGACTCTTTGGCGCAGGTTGGACTGGAATTGGGCTATTGTGGAGTTTGATTTCAAGTTTTGGGGTTTGAGATGATTGGGTGTAGACACCCCATTTTTGACCGACCTCAAGACTTGGACGTCATCGTTTGTGCACTCAATGATTGTGCTTGTTTGTGCTTGTTTTGAGCGCCCGAAGTTCTCCGCGGAACGCCTTGTCTTTGAGCCTCTAAACCCATTTTGTTTTGTGCTTGTTTTTGGGCCAAACCTTGATGCCTCTTACTTGGAAAGGGAAGGGGCCTTGTCGGCCACTTTTTGTTCTTGTTGACCACTTGAAGTGGCCGGTCGGCTAGTTAAAGTGGCCGATGGCCATTTGTCCTATTTTTCAGATATTTGTTTGCCAGCTGTGCCAGCTGCTGTTCACTGAAGTGCATCTTCATACACGTGTATAGAGGGATGAATACAAGTCTTAATCTTGATTTTCTATATATAGGGGATGCTCTCCCCCATTTGGAGGGGTTAAACATTTTTAGATCAAATTTCTCTCTCTCTCTCTCTCTTCTTGTTTTGCGCCTTAAAGCTTTATTTATCTACACATTTGTACATCATGCCTTAACCAAACTTGACCACCTTGGAGCTGAGGTCACTTGGAGCCTAGTTTGAGCTTTTAGAAGGAGGTTTAAGCTGGAATTTGTGCCTATTTTGTGCTGTGCTTCAAGAGGTATAAGACTTACCTTGTAGGCTTGGTTTTAATTACTTGCTTTGCCATCTTTTTATAATATTTTTTGCCAAGTTTTCAACTGCAAAAAACTCTAATTTTTGAGGCTTAACATGATGGTTTGAGGTCATTTTGTGTTAAGGAGTAGTCCACCCTTCTTGTTGCTTATTTGTGTGAGCTTTTGCACCATCTTTTAGCATATTTAAATCAAACTTTTTGGACCTTTAAACCACTAAAATTCAGAGTTATTTCAGTAGTGGAAAACATGTTTTGAAGTCCAAAATGGAAGGGGTTAGCCTCCCCTCCTTGTGTCTCACTTGCATGCCTAATTAGCATCACATGGTAGCATTTTTTTGTAGCCTAACTTAGCTTATTTCCAGCATATGTTTGCCTCTGATTTGGAATGATTTATCTCTATTTTGGGCTACTTTGGTCATATGAGTCTTGTTTTGCATAGTTGTAGTGCAAATGGCTTCACTAGTTTGGCGTTTTACGCCTTTAAAGATGATTTGCTTGAGATGGTTGCATGTTGTAGTGTCTTTTTACATGTAATTTCAATGTATATAGCTCTATCACATGCTCATTTGTTTCACTCTTTCATTGCTCTTTTAGAGTTGCTCTTGAGTCTTATTTGTAAGCTAACATGTGAGCATGTTTTTCTAGTATTTTGTACCTTAATGTCAGCATGTTTTAGCCACTGTTTTGACTAGTTTTAACTCTGTTTTGAGTTGGTTTGGTCATATGAGTCTTGCTTTGTATGCTTGTAGTGCAGTTGTGCTTAAGGGTTTAGCTTGTGCTATGTTTTGGCCTCTTATTCTAGCTATTTTTGGCTTACTTCAAACATGTTTTAGGACTCCTTTTAGGCTGTTTTAAGTTTTTTTTGAAGTTTTTTGTACTTTTTGAGCTTTGTATTGCATGTTTATAGTGTAATGGCTTCACTAGGTTGGTGTTTTAAGGCCTTAGATACCACTTGTTTGTGTTGGTTACACGATTTAGTGTCATTTTGCCCTCCATTTCAGCACTGAAATCTTTGCAATCTTCCTCCATTCTTCACTCTTTCATTTCTTTCGAGAGTGCCTTTGAACCCCTTGCTGGCTTGAATGTAGAATTGAGACCCTCGTGACTAATGGTTTAATTCCTTCGAAAGTTCATTACCAACAGCATGAGCCCTCTTTCATGCTCAAGGTACTTGTGGATTAAGCCTACTTTCAATTAGAGGGCATTCACCTTTTGGACTAATCAATTAAAGAATGGATTGGTAATCTAAAATTGGTAGACCGCATGTTTAATTTCATTACCTGCGGTTACGGGCTGACCGGTTACGGGCTCAAGACTTGGACGTCACCGTTTGAATACTCGGTGATTATCCTTGTTTGTGTTCGTTTGGAGTTCCCGGAGGTCTCGGCTCGCGTGCCCTACCTCAGGATCTCTGAACTCAACCGTTTAGTGTCTGGTTTTGCACCAAACACTTGCATCTTGCCTTTGAGAGGCATGGTAGGGCTTGTGGACCATCCCCACACCCCACCGGCAGTGGCTAGAGGCCACCGGCTGGTTTTTTGCTGCTATCGGCACTTTTGTTTGCCGGTCGGCACATTTTATTGCCAGTCGGCATAGTTTGTTGCCGGTCGGCACTGTTTTTTGCCGAAATGGCATTTTTGGGCAGCCGACCACTGTTCATCCACTTTATGGAGATATTTTGTGCCAGCTGTGATAGCTGGCACCAACTCTTCCCCCCTCCATACACGTGTATGGAGGGATCTCCCTCTAAGCAAGCTTGTTGTATAAGCTTTGCAAGAGGGAGTCTTATAAGAGAAGGGCCTTCCTCTTTGATCTAGGTTAGACTCTTGCAACCAAAAACCAGACCTTGGAGATATAGATACATATTATCTCTATACCTCCCTCTCTCTCCTCCTTTGTGTGTGTTTCTTAGCTCAAAAGGTGGTTTTTACCTTACTTTTGCACCATTACACACACCATCACACCTTACTCCGAGATTGAGGGACTTGGGGGGTTGTTTCTTGAGTTTTTGGACTGGTTTTGATCGAAAGAAGGAGGCTAGACCATTTTTTCTTCAAAGGTTCTTCAAGGGTGAGCATCTTGATTTATATTCCCCAAACTTGCAATAGTTTTTTACCTATCTTGCTTGCTGTTTTAGCCCTTGTGTATAGCATAAAAAGGGTTTGTATTTTCCTGCTCTAGCACTTTCATTAAGGTCATTTTGTGGTTTGAGTGCAAACTCACCCTTCTAGGCCTTGTTTGGCCCATTTTGGTGCCTCTTTGATAAGGTTTTGTTCACTTCAGTGTTTTGGTCCTTTGATCATTGAAAATCAGTGTATTTTTTAGTGTCAAAAAAGTTGGTTTGAAGTCTTGCATAGGGGAGGGACCCCCCTCTCCCTTTATGATTTTGTTTCCTTGAGTTGTGGCCCAAGAGGGTGACATGCATGCTTGCTTGGTTCTTGCTTCATTTCAGAACTTTTTGGGTGTTTTTAGGTCATGTGGGATCTCTGTTTTTGGTTGGAATTTGTACCTCCTTGTATGCTTGTAATACTTGCTTTGTATTGCTCAATTTTGCTTAGAAGCGCATCTCATGATTAGGCCATGATTCTTGCGTGTGTTGGCTTAGTTCCATGAAGCTTTTAGTGTTGTTTTTCCATGCTTAAAGTCTGTTGGCTATCCGTTTGGTCATGCTTGACATGTTTGTTAGAGTTGCTTTGCATTTTGGCTTAAAAGCTTTGAACATGTTGACCTCTAGCATGCATGGTTCTAATCATCCTCATGATTTGACATCATCTAGGATCACATTTTAGCCCAAGGATCATGTTTGTATGTGTGCATGCATGGCCTCTTTTATGCCTTGAGGGTGTACCCTCTTATGCTTAGGAATGAGCCTTAGTGCATATGCCTTTTGGGAGTCATCTTTAGCTGCCATACTAGGAGGTTTTGGGGTCCCATTTTGCATAAAAAAAAATCTGTCCTTACTTGTCTTAATCATGCCATGGCTTGGTCTTGTTGTTGGAAGTAAAGTTGTCCCCTTTTGTGCCTTAACCTTGGGATCATAAGTTTGCTTGTTAACATGAGTTGTTTGTCCATCATTTTGAGCACTTTTGGTGCTGTTTTGAGGTGAATAAAGGTCTGCACCTTTATCACTTCGAGGCCCCCCTTTGCATGCTTATTTCATGATTGATTGCATGATTGTCCCATTAATGTGCTATTCTAATGCTAACTTTATGGCAAATTGGTTCATGTTTGTATCCCAATTGCATCTTGCATGTTGACATTACATACCTGCCATGTTTTTGTTGCATAACATTTGGCATATCTTGCATGTTTAGCATCATGTTGTATTTTGAGCCTTGTGAGCATAACATGCATTGCATCATTTGGCTTGCGGTGTCAAGCCAAATATGAGGGTCAAGGGACATTCATACTCCAAGTGATGCAATGTACCTTGATTCTCGGTCACCGGGGCCTTTGACTTCGACATGAAAAGGCTTCGGATCTCATTTTGTTTGTTGCATGCATCCTTACATTGAGTGGCGAATTTGATCCCTTGGGTCATCATGCTCCATTGATGGCTCAAAGATCGAGGGTCGTGCTTCTTTGAGTTCAAAACATGATAAGAAGCACAACCATGCCCACATGTACCTGAGAACCCCATGCCATGCACTGTCTGTTCTCTGTTTGCTGTCAAATTGTCTTCTGCAGGAAGTTTCTGCCGACCGGCAGAATTTAGTGCCGACCGGCAATATCTGGAGTGCCGAGGAATCCAACAAATGCCGATGGGAATTGTGAAGTGCCGGTGGGAATTCTGTCCGGCCGGTGGTGCTCTGCAGGATGCAAGGAACTTGCTCCAGTACTTTGGCAATTTTCAGAAAGACAAGGCAGTACAAACAGAGGCGGCAGGAGTACAGTACGGGTTTTCCGGGCGAGACGGATTCGAGCATGCATCATTCGCGCATCCCGAGGCAGAGGCTGCGGCTGCCCTCTTCTTTCCTTTGCCATCTTTTCTTTTAAATTAAATTAGAAATCTTGTAACAATTTTATTTGTTTATTATTTTGGGACTGTAATATTTATTTGGGCCCTCCGAGTGAGGGCAAATCTGTAATAAGTGTGTGTGGGTGGTGTGTATGTCTTCCAATCCCCATTTCTTTCTTCCCTTTTATTTACCCGCTTATGATGGTAGATTAGGGCATTTTTTGAAATTAGCATACCTTATGCTATGCATGCGTGCATCCATGCATTTGTATTGCATACATTAGGCTCGGTACATCACGCTAACCGCATTTGTATTTCAAATTCTAAACCGAATATGTAATAATTGTGCATTTTCACATACCATGTTTAGGGCTAGCCGAGCCTGCCTAGATCGCATTTTGCATGTGATGCATTAGCCACTTTTAACATGAACTAGGACATGCATGTTTGCTAACTAGTTTACTGTTTTGGCACGGAGTACGATGTAAGTATTTTTGCTTTAGCATCCAGCATGCGTGTGAGTGTTGCCATGACAGTATGCTTGCCATGCGGCTAAGTGCTTACATGAGATAAACTGCTTGAATGCCTGTGGGTGGAGGTCAAATTGCTTAAATTGGGATAATGCGTTAAAACTGCGATTTTTAAGCCCACTAGATAGTGGCAAAACCAACTTTTCCAAAAGCCCACTTGAAGGTGGCAAAACCTGCATTTTAGCCTACTTACGAGTAGCAAACCATTTTCAAAACGAACATAAAATGTTTTATTTCCAATTTGGGCGATTCGGTCTATACTTGTTTGCCGCGCGCATGACATAGTAATGCTAGGCTAATAATTGGAATAAGAACACATAACGTTTTCAAAACTGGATATCACGGTTAGTAGAGGCCGGTCTTCGGACCGGGCGAGAGGGGGTGCTCATAGCTGACCTTCCCCGATCGTACCCAAGCTCCCAAGCCGAGACAACTCCGGTGATGACGGACATGTGGCCTTCGGCACCGAGTCAGGGTTTCCTAAATTCTCCCATTTTAAAATATTTAGGTGGCGACTCTGTATCTGGCAAAGCAGTCCATGTTTGGCACTACTTTTTCAAAAATCTGTTTCTCAAAACGATTTGCCAGATTTGGACTCTTTGGTTCAGATTTAGAACCGTGACACAAATCGAGTCCGAACTGTAGCATGAGGCCCACGGGCGCGTCTACAGTTTCTGGCGACTCCGCTGGGGAGTTTTAGAGAGCTTGACTCAAACTCGTGATATCCTGTTTTGATTTCGCTTATATGTTTCTTTGCATTGCATGTGCATTGGTGCACCTAGGAACACAGTGTTTGCCATCTGACCGGCTATGGGCTCTGACAGCATGGGAACACAAACCCCGGTTTACCGGGGCACCCTTTTTGACCATTCGACCTAGTGCATATTCGGATCCATAGTGACCATTCCAAATTAGGACAGGCTGCTTCCCCGATATTAGGTTGTTTGAGAACTGCTGCGTGCATAATGAAACCCTAGCTCCTGACAAAATAGGACAGGGAAACCCTACCCCAATGTAGGGGTGTTTTGGCTCTCTTTACTTGCTATGTGCTTTTAGAATGTATTTCTACAGGGAAATGTACATACCAGTTTGCAAGTCTGGGCATCAGGCCTGAGGGCATCAGTATCAGTTTTAAGAGAATCAGTTATCTGCGGGTATCAGGGTTCAGTGTTGGGAACAGAGCTTGTTTTTGGGGAAACAGTGATCAATATCGAGGAACAGTGTGTTCGGCTCACCGACTTTGTATTGAATATCCAACTGTGTATTATATGTTTATTTTATACTGTTGTGCTGTCCGGTTGTTGGTTTATTTATTGCTTTATTTATCTTTTTGCTAGGTAGTTTAGCATCATTGCGTCCAACCCAGTAGACATTCCCCAAGCACTCTGGATCAGAGGTCGTCGGCTCCATCGATCTAAGGATATGATAGAAGGACAACCGGTGTACCATTCTCTACCCCCGGTTACTAAACGGAAGGCAACTAGGCAGAGGACATCGGTCCAACAGTCAGTACAGAGGGCTTCATCTACCCCACCTATGTACAGTAGGGATCAGGATCTTGTTTCACCCACAGAGAGGGAACGCATACCAGTAACTCAACCAGAGCAGAATAGTATGGCTAGCTTAGAGGAGATGGTGCGCCAACTTCAAGAAAGCATGAAAATGATGCAGCAGGATGCTGTCCGACAGGAAGAATTCGCCAGATAACAAGCTACAGTCATGAGTGAGCAAGCGGATTTAATTGGGAGATTGCAACAGCAAACTAGGGCATCACCTTCGCAGCAAATCCCTCCTCCATTAAGGGTTCCAATACCCGAAGAGACACCAATCGCCCGGAACGTCCAAGAGGATACAGGCATCCCAACAGGGCCAGCTCCCCTCCCGATTCCACCTCAACAATCCAAGGCACCCACCCCCATCAATCTGTCGGATTCTCCCTTTGAATCCGAGGTAGACCCCATGACGTTAAAAATGCACAAGCTTGAAAAGCTGTTCAAGAAATCTCAAGGTACGAAGTCCATTCCCGACATTGGAGACGGATACATCGACACAGCTGTGACGCTGCCAGATCGGTTTAAGATGCCACAAATTGATCGTTTTGACGGATCTGAGGATCCCATGGTACACCTGCGACTATTCTCAGACGTCCTAAGGCCAATGGGCCTCACTAGATTGCAGAAGCTATCTTTATTCGGCCGGACCTTGTTGGGTGTGGCGGCCGCATGGTATGCCAAGTTAGAGGATGACGTCAAGAGAAATTGGGACGAGATGGCCGAGGCCTTCATCCTGCAGTACTCGTATAACACACAAATCGAGATCACGACCCGAGATCTCGAGACAACGAGGCAAGAACCCAAGGAGAGTTTCTCAGAATTTGTAACCAGATGGCGGGCTAAGGCTTCGATGATGACCTTAAGACCCACGGACAAAGACCAGATTCGGATGATTGTGCGCAATCTCCAGCCGAAGCTAATGCAAAAGATGATCGTAGTCCCCTTCCCTACCTTTGTTGATCTGCATGAAATGGGGGTACAGATCGAGGACGCCCTAAGACAAGGGTGGATTGATAATGAGCGGGAGCAACCCCGCAGAAATTTCAATCGTACTACTAATGTAGGCTCGAGCGGCGCTACGACTGCCAGGACCTCCGAAGTGAGTATGGTCACCACTAACCCTTCCCCAAGAAATACGGTAGCCACACCATTCTCCGGTGCGTCCGGAAGCAACTCACAAACAGCCAAATACCCTCACAGAAACACCAGAACCTTCGCTCCACTTTATATGCCCCTGTCCAAAGCTTTGGGGGTTTTGATAAGAAAAGGGCATCTGAAGCCCCTAGAGCCGCGGCCCTTACCTGAAAGACTACCCGCCACCCACAATCCAGCCAAGTATTGTGCGTTCCACCAGCAGCACGGTCACGACACCGACCTATGCTTTCATTTACGTCATGAGATTCAAGATCTCATTGATAATGGGGTGATTCTACCCCCTGAGAAACCCAATGTTACTACAAATCCTCTCCCCACACATAACCAAGTTCCACCACCCAAAAGAATCAACTTCATCTACATTGGGGTCGCATCCTACGATCCTAGTATCTATATCACACCCTCCTACTTGCCTAAACCGAAAGTTTTCCTCCCTGATTGCACCGATTTGTGCATGATGGACGTCTCTATAACCCAACCCAAGCCAGTGGTGGTGACCATCGAGAACAGGAAAGAGGTTGTCAAACCAGAGTCTGTGGAGCCTGAGAATGATGTTGGGAATGCTTACAGTCCGAGTGACTACATTTCACCAGTGGGCCAGAATAGACCAAATGTCGAATTTCCAGTCGGGGGAGAGCTGTGTGTAATCCGAGGGAACAGTCCAAGACAGGAAACGGAGGATTTGGCAGCCATGGAAGAGGATTTTGCCAAGTTCCAATTTTGCGATAACCAAGATCTAGAATATTCAGCCACCAACTGGTACGATAATGAAGAATCAGCGGAGGCCACGGGATGGTTAGACGATCAGCCAGATGTAATAGGGGAGTTCCAGTCAGAACAAGGCCCGGCAGGGGCGGGAATGTTCACAACGGCCGGGAGTGTCGAAGAACAGAATACATCACCGGAGAGCGCCGGTGTCGAGAGTTTCGCTCGGGAATGGAGCATTTTAAGTACAGGGATCAGTGAGCAATCTACTGCATTGACACAGTTAGAACAAGAGAGATTCGAGGATTCTGAGAGGATCAGGAAAGCAAAAGGCCACGTGGGGGTCGAAACCGCCACAAGTACGAAAATGGAGAATGCTGCGAGCATAGGGATAAAAGGTACTGCGAGTATCGGGACAGTTGTGCCAGAACCAGACAGACGCTTGTCAGCTGCAGATGGTATGTGGTGGGAAGACGACGATCTATGTCTTGCCCACACGGACGAGGATTGGAAAGGTAACCAACCAGATGATACCTAGTATATCGGCGAAGTCGATCACATGACTAGGAGTGGACGGTATTTCAAACCTCCACACCTAGATCAACCAGAGGCGTCTGGAAAAGATAATGAAGCAGAGAAACAAAAGGAGAAGCAACTCGAAGACGAGGCCGTATTGAGACAATTGAAAAAGATACAAGCAGACATCTCCATCTGGGGACTGCTTATGGCTTCTCGAGTACATAGGCAGGCTGTCCTTTCAGCCATGGATAAGGCCAAACTTTCCACAGATACCACGCCCGAACAACTGGTGGGCTTAGTCTTTTCGGGAGGAAGTTCCCCAGCATTGAGTTTTTCTGACAAAGAACTGCCACCCGAGGGTGCGAACCATAACAAGCCACTCTACATCTCTGTCGAGTGCAGAGATAAATGGATACCTGTGGTACTTGTCAACACGGGGTCCGCCATCAACGTCTGCCTGGCAAGGACAGCTTATGCGATTGGTTTGAAAGTCGCGGATTTTGTGCCAACGGCCCAGGTGATTCGGGCGTATGACAACACAATCTGGGAAGTGATGGGGACAGTTAAGATTCAAACAAAGGTTGGGCCAGGACAGCATGAGATAGATTTCCATGTCTTGGAGGTTCCTGCAACGTTCAACTTGCTTTTGGGGCGGCCGTGGCTGCATCAGGTAAAGGCGGTCTCCTCTACCCTACATCAAGTGGTGAAATACCCCTATGGGAAGGGAGTAGCCATTGTTTTCGGAAACTCATCAATTCATCCACCACCAGAGGTATATACGCCTGTTTTAGAAATTCAGCACGGTATAGAAGATGTGTTCATATCAGGTTTTACCTTGGCCGAGGCTCGGGTCGTACAGAACATCATGGCAGCTAACGAAGGGGTGTATGTCAGTGCCCAAGCAGTCTATCTCATGAACAAACTCCAGCACATCCCCGGGATGGGATTAGGCAAGAGCGGCAGGAAAGGTGCCGAAGCATCGACCGAAGTGCCACATAACCCCCACACCTTTGGTTTGGGCTACCTACCCACCAAAGAGGATTGGATAAGGAAAGGAAAGGAAATGGCCGGAAGGGCCAGGGCGAAACAGATGGGGAAGCCCTTTGACTTAATGCACCAGCCCATTCGGGGGACCCAAAACGGACGTTTCGTCCGGGAGGGGGAGGACTTTCCATTCTGTGGCTTCCCAGAGCTGTGGCTCAACGCGGAGAAGAAGCGCGTACCGGGATTTGAGATTTTGTTTGATTTACAGTTACCTGAGGGTGACAACGCCGAAGGGCAGGCAGATCTATCGGCTGAGGCTGAGCAAAGTAAGGAAGTGCAGTTTGAGGATGCTGAAAACGAAATGGGGGCAGCGCTGGCACGTCTGCTTTCAGATCCTCCGATCGAACAGAAGTGCTTGGGGGATAGCTCCTCGGTATGTGTGATTGGGAATGAAGCGGCTGCGAGCCTACCATCAGCTATTTTGGATGCGTCCATCGCACCTTCTCTCCTCTGGCAATATGAAGAAGGCTTTTTATCAAGCAGCACCGGGTCAGGTAGTGAGCCGGAATCTGATTCTACCGAATCTTGTGCGTCGGAATCAGATTCCAGCTCAACTGAGTCTGAGTCCGGTATTCCCGGGGGTGTAACGCGCCCGTGGGGGACCTCGCTACAGCTCGGACTCGATTTGTAGTCACGGTTCTAAATCTGAACCAAAGAGTCCAAATCTGGCAAATCGTTTTGAGAAACAGGTTTTTGAAAAAGTAGTGCCAAACATGGACTGCTTTGCCAGATACAGAGTCGCCACCTAAATATTTTTTAAAATGGGAAATTTAGGAAACCCTGACTCGGTGCCGAAGGCCACATGTCCGTCATCACCGGAGTTGTCTCGGCTCGGGAGCTTGGGTACGATCGGGGAAGGTCAGCTATGAGCACCCCCTTTCGCCCAGTCCGAAGACCGGCCTCTACTAACCGTGATATCCGTTTTTGAAAACTTTATGTGTTCTTATCCCATTTATTAGCCTATAATTACTATGTTATGCGCGCAGCAAACAAGTATAGACCAAATTGCCCAAATTGGAACAAAACATTCCATGTTCGTTTTGAAAATGGTTTGCTACTCGCAAGTAGGCTAAAATACAGATTTTGCCACTCTCAAGTGTTTTTTTTTTTTTGGAAAAGACGGTTTTGCCACTATCTAGTGGGCTTAAAACAAATATAGTTTTAACGCATTATCCCAATTTAAGCAATTTGACCTCCACCCACAGGCATTCAAGCAATTTATCTCATGTAAACACTTAGCCGCGTGGCAAGCATACTATTATGGCAACATTCACATGCATGTTGGATGCTAAAGCATAACCACTTACATTGTACTCCGTGCCAAAACAATAAACTAGTTAGCAAATGTGCGTGTCCTAGTTCATGTTATTTTTCCTAATGCAACACATACAAGATGCAATTTTAGTTAGGCTCGGTTAACCTAAATATGACATACGATATGCAACCAACTGATTCATGTATTCAATTTTTGGAATTTGAAAATGCGAATGCGGTTAGTATGATGTACCGAGCCCGGTGCATGTCAACAGATGCATGAATGCACGCATGCACATCATAAGGTATGCTAATTTAAAGAATGTCCTAATCTACCATCATAAGCTGGTAAATAAAAGGGAAGAAAGAAATGGGGATTGGAAGACATGCACACACTCACCCACACTTATTACATGTTTACCCTCACTCAGAGGGTTCGAATTAATATTACAGTCCCAAAATAATGAACAAATAAAATTATTACAAAATTTCCTAATTAATTAAAAGAAAGGAAGCAAAAGAATGAAGAGGGTGGCCACAGCCTCTGCCTCGGGGCGCGCAGATGATGCATGCTCGAATCCGTCCTGCCCGGAAAACCCGTACTATACTCCTGTCGCCTCTGTTTGTACTGCCTTGCCTTTCTGAAAATTGCCAAAGTACTGGAGCAAGCTCCTTGCATCCTGCAGAGCACCACCGGCCAAACAGAATTGCCACCGGCACTTCACAATTACCATCGGCACTTTATTGGATTCATCGGCACTCCAGATAGTGCCGGTCGGCACTAAATTCTGCCGGTCGGCAGAAACTTCCTGCAGAAGACAATTCGACAGCAAACAGAGAACAGACAGCGCATGGCATGGAGTTTTTAGACACATGTGAGCTTGGTCATACTTCTTATCATATTTTGAACTCAAAGAAGCGTGACTTTCGATCCTTGAACCATCAATGGCACATGGCGGGTCAAAGGATCGAATTTGCCTTTTGATATGAAGATGTATGCAACAAACAACATGAAAACCGGGGCCTTATCAAGTTGGAGTCAAAGGTCCCGACGACCGGGAATCAAGGCACATTACATCACTTGAAGTATGAATGGTCCTTGATTCCCACACTTGGTTTGACACCCCAAACCAAGTAAATGCAATGCATGTAATGCTCACAAGCCTCAAATGTATCATGCCACCAAGATGTAAAGCACAACAAGCATTATGCAACCAACATGACAAAATGTATAATACCAAGCATACAAGATACAAACATGATGCAAACATGGGGCAAATTGACCATGGGATTGATGTGTTACAAAGATTAATGGAACAACTATGCAACAAACATGGAGCAAGCATGCAAGAGGGCTTAAAATGGCAAAGGGGCAGGCCTTCTCAAAACAGTGGCCAAAAGTGCTCAAAATGATGGACAATCAACTCATGTGAACAAGCAAACTTATGGTCCCAAAGTTAAGGCATAAAAGGAGACAACTTGCCCCCACTAACATGACCTCTCATGGCATGATTAAAGCAAAGCAAAAACAGAATTTGTGCATGCAAAATAGGACCCCAAAGACTCCTAATATGGCAGCTAAAGTATCACCCATGAAGCATATGCACTAAGGCTCATTCTTAGGCATAAGAGGACACACCCTCAAGGCATGAAAGGGGCCATGCATGCACACATACAAGCATGATTCTTGGACTAAAAAAATGATCCTTAGATGATGTTAAATCATGAGGATAATCACAAACATACATGTTAGAGGTCAACATGCTCAAAGCTTTTAAGCTAAAATGCAAAGCAACCCTAACAAACATGTCAAGCATGGCTAAATGGATAACCAATAAACCTTAAGCATGGAAAGACATCACTAAGAACTTCATGGAACTAAGCCAACTCTCACAAGAATCATGGCCTAATCATGATATGTATTTCTAAGCAAGATGGAGCAATACAAAGCAAGTATTACAAGCATACAAGGAGGCCCAAATCCGACCAAAAACAGAGGTTATATATGACCTAAGATGCCTAAAAAAATGCTGAAATGAAGCCAAGAGACATCAAGCACACATGCTACCCTTTTGAGCCCAAAAAGCAAGTAAACAAACCATGAAGGGAGAAGGGTGTCCCTCCCCTATGCAAGACTTCAAACCATCCTTTTTGACACTAAAAATACACTGATTTTTAGTGATGAAAAGATCAAAATGCTGAAGTGAACAAAACCTTATCAAAGAGGCACCAAAATAGACCAAACAAGGCCTATGAGGGTGAGTTTGCACTCAAACCACAAAGTGACCTTAATGAAAGTCTTAGGGCAGGGAAATATGAGCCTTTTTTATGTTATACACAAGAGCTAAAACAGTAAACAAAATAGGTAGAAAACCAATGCAAGTTTGGGGAATAAAAAGGAAGATGCTCACCCTTGAAGAACCCTTGAAGAACAAATGGTCTAGCCTCCTTCTTTGGATCAAAACCAGTCCAAAACTCAAGAAACAACTCCTCCAAGTCCCTCAATCTCGGAGTAAGGTGTAATGGTGTGTGTAATGGTGCAAAAGTAAGGTAAAACACACCTTTTGAGCCAAGAAACACACACAAGAAGGGAGAGGGAGAGAGGTATAGATATAATGTGTATCTATATCTCCAAAGGTTGGTTTTTGCTTCTGTTTTTCTAAAACTAGAACCAAGAGGAAAGCCCCTCTCTTATAAGGATCCCTGTTGCAAAGCTTATTCAACAAGCTTGGCTAGAGGGAAATCCCTCCATACACGTGTATGGAGGGGGGGGAGAGTTGGTGCCAGCTATCACAGCTGGCACAAAATATCTCCATAAAGTGGATGAACAGTGGTCGGCTGCCCAAAAAAGCTATTTCGGCAAAAAACAGTGCCGACCGGCAACATATTATGCCGACCGGCAATAAAGTGTGCCGACCGGCAAACAAAAGTGCCGATGGCAGAAAATGACCAGCCGGTGGCCTCCAGCCACTGCCGGTGGTGTATGGGGATGTCTCACAAGGCATTCCCTGCCCCTCTAAGGCAAAACAAAAGTGTTTGGTGCAAAACCAGACACTAAACAGTCAAGTTCGGAGATTCTGAGGCAGGGCGCGCGAGCCGAGTCCTCCGGGAACTCCAAACGAACACAAACATGGATGATCACCGGGTGTTCAAACGGTGACGTCCAAGTCTTGAGGACGGTCAAAAATGGGGTGTCTACAGGGGGTGATAACCCGGATGCCGCAGTCCTGTCTAGGTCATCTTTTTCATTTTCTTTTGAGTCTGTTGTAACTGAGGAATCCGACGGCTCGGAAGTATTTAATGAGAACGACGTGGATGTGGTTTCGAAGTATTTTTCTGTGCCTTTGATTTATTGCTTAAATCAGGATTTTCAAAATTTTGATGAAAACGACGAGGAAGAAATTCCTCCGGTTTTGCAACGGTTAATTGATCAAGAGCAGGAAAGATTTGTTAAACCTTTAATGGATGAAATCACTACTGTGAATGTTAGTACTGAGAAGGACCCGCGGCTGGTCCAGATCGGGTCCACGTTGTCTTCTGAGGAACGCGAGCGCTTAGTCGCTTTGTTAAAAGATTTCAAAGATTTCAAAGATTTCTCACAAAAACCCATTCTCACTCTTCTCTCCTCGTACATCTCTCTATTCTTTAATCTCTCATTTTTCAATCCCTCCCCAGGTGTGGCTGATGGATAAATTGCAGGTTGTGGACTCCTGCCCAGCATATTCAGCTCGCGGCTACTTCTTCCGGCATCGTCTAGTCAATGCCTTGGATGAGGGATGGTGGTTCGCTTGGATGTGCCACTTGTCCGCAGACCGTATTGCTTGGCGGTGCCCTTGGTTGAACCTTCCGGCAATGAGTTACAATATGCCTCGGCAGACTGGGATTCAACTGGTTGGCCTCACTCATTGTGTATTCTATTTCCCATTTCGAATTCGACGCCAATTTGGCCATGATCAGACCTGCCCGCCAGAGGGGATAGAGTATCCTGCTGCATTTCCAGCCCGAGGCGCGCAGCTTGCTTGGCAGGCCACTGCGTGGAGGATGAGGGAACTCCTGGCCCCCGCTCCTACTTTTAGTTGCACTTTGTCTGATGAGTGCATAGGTTGGCTCAATGAAGAAGCACAGATCGGGCCCAGCTTGGCATCAGAGGCTTCGACCAGCTCTGGGAGGGGGCGCAGGGACACCTGACTTGACCATGCCCTAGATTTATTGCTTTATTAGTACTTTCAAGTTTTCTCTTATGAATGTAATAAAAAAAGCAACTTCAATTGTATGTAAGAGCAGGAGAACTCTGTTTTGAAATCAAAGAAATTGAAAGTTGTGGCACTGAAAATTTTCCACCTTGGTCCAAAAATGGTCAAAGTTGTAAAGAGATTATTTGAACAAAGTCAGCTTATATTAAAACTTTTCAAAGATATTTTTGATGTGGATCAGAACTGGGCACGTCTGAGATCTGTCACTCGAGATGCACAACCCCAGATTCCTGCAACTGGAAAGTTGCCCCTAGTCTGAAGGGCGCCGCAGCACTTCATAGCAACGGAAAGTTGCCCCTAGTCCGAGTGGCACTGTACCGGAGATTCCAACGAATGCTGATGAACAAAGATGGCTGAGATGATCAAATGGACAAAGTTGATCGGGGAAGTGTTATGGCTGAACTTCAGGATGAAGCTGCCTACGTATCCCAAACATGGGAATCAAGCCTTACGTAGTTCCGGCTTGGGTTCGCTCGAGTATTTTCACTCTCCTTTTGCGCTCTAACTTTTGCCAAGGCCGCCCTTTGCGGGTTTTCAGCCTTGCGAGCTCAGTTTTTATATTTTCTAATTTTTTGTGCTCTAACTTTTGCCTAGGTCGCCCTTTCGGGTTTTCGGCCTAGCGAGCCTCTCAAGGATAGTATTTCTTCAACTTGTCCATATTGATCGGTTGAGAGAATTCTAAGCCATCTAAGTCCATCAGAACCACAGCCCCGCCTGACCAGATAGCTTTGATGATGTAGGGACCAGTCCAATTGGGTCTGAACTTGCCCCTCGGGTCGTGGATGGGAGCTCGGTTGTCTTTGAGTACCAAATCCCCTTCCTTTAGATTTCTGGACGTAACCTTTTTGTTAAAAGCCCGAGCAATCCTGCGCTGATAACTCTGAACGTGGTACAGTGCTTTCAGTCTTCTTTCGTCAAAGAGCATTAGTTCCTCGAACCTGCTCTGCTGCCAATCTGCCTCAGCTATCTGACACTCGGCCAATACCCGTAAAGACGGAACTTCAATTTCAATAGGTAGAACAGCCTCCATTCCATAAACTAACGAATACGGAGTTGCTCCGGTGGAAGTTCTAATCGAAGTCCTGTAGCCCCACAGAGCAAACGGCAACTTATCTGGCCAATCTCGATAGGTCTCCACCATTTTCCGCAGTATATGCCTGATGTTCTTGTTGGCGGTCTCAACTGCTCCATTGGTTTGCGGCCGATACATAGATGACTTATGAAAAGCCACGTTATACTTTTCCAACAAGTCGACCACTTCTTTCTTAAAGTGGGATCCATTATCCGAGATGATCTCATTTGGCACCCCGTAGCGACAAATGATGTTGTTTCTGATGAATTTTGCGACATGCGACGCTTTCAATACCGCGTATGATTGGGCCTCGACCCACTTTGTGAAATAATCTATCACTACGAGGATATACTCATGTCCATTCGACCCCTTCGGGGTAACAGCTCCGATCACGTCGATCCCCCATACGGAAAACGGCCACGGGGAAGTCATGTTGTAAAACTTGGATGGCGGGATATTCATACGGTTTGCATGGATCTGGCATTTGTGGCATCGCCGAACAAAGCCGATACAATCCTCTTCCATGGTCGACCAGTAGTAACCCTGCCTAAGGATCTTTCTGGCTAACATTACTCCATTCATGTGCGCACCACACTCCCCTCCATGGATGGCCTCCATTAGGCGCTTTGACTCTTCAGCTTCTACACAGAGCTTATGCATTCCCAGATGGCCCCTTTTGTACAGCTTACCTCCGCAGATGATAAACTGAATAGCCATTCTTCTAATGGCCCTCTTATCCTTGGCGCTTGCCCCCAGTGGATACGTCTCCTTTTCCAAGAAGTTCCAAATATCGTAATACCAGGGGTTGCCGTCTTGGGCTTCATCTATGGCGAAAATTGACTCGTTTGCTGGCGCAAACTTCTGATCAATGATGACTGGACGCATCCGGACTCCTGACGGGATGTCTATCATGGAAGATAGAGTTGCTAATGAATCTGCGAACCTGTTGTTCTCTCTTACGAGGTGGGTGAAATTTAGTTTCTCGAACCGAGGAATTAACAAATCCAAGGTTTGGTGGTAGATTATCATCCTTTCCTCCTTGACCTTCCAGTCTCCTTTCGTTTGAGACACAACAAGATTCGAGTCCCCAATGACGTCCAACCGTCTTACCCCTAGCTCTAGGGCTGCTTCCAGACCAGCAATACATGCCTCATACTCTGCCTCATTGTTCGAGACTCTGAACTGAAGCTTGAATGCTAAAGGGATACGGGAATCGTCAGGCGCTATCAGCAACACTCCTATCCCATACCCATACTGGTTTGACGCTCCGTCAAAGTACATCGTCCAAGTTTCATCCTCGATATGCAGAATGGTTTCATCTGGGAATAGGTACTCAACCGCTTCATCCCCCTCAACCGGGTGGTCGGCAAGGAACTCTGCTACCGCTCTCCCTTTCACCGACTTGCGTGCTACATACTTCAAGTCAAATTCGGAAAGCAACAGCAACCAACGAGCTAGCCTACCCGTAAGTGCTGGTTTCTCGAAAAGATATTTGATCGGATCCAAACGTGAAACCAACATTACAGAGTGAGCTAACAGGTAGTACCGCAGCTTCCTGGTAGCCCATACCAAGGCCAAGCAAGCCTTCTCCAGTGGTGTATAGCGGGTCTCGTAATCCAGCATCTTCTTGCTCAGATAGTAGATAGCCCTTTCCACTTTGTCTTCTGACTCCTGCGCGAGCATGCAGCCCATGGTGGTCTCAATTACCGAAAGATACAATATCAGCAGTTTCCCTGGTTCTGGCGGTGACAACACAGGCGGGTTCTGTAGATACTCTTTGATCTGCTCAAAAGCTGCTTGACATCGGCCGTCCCATTGGAATTTCTTTCCTTTCTTCAGGAGGCCAAAAAGTGATTCACAAGTCAAGGTTAATTTAGAGATAAACCGCCTTATGAATTGCACTTTACCTAGAAAGCCTCGCACCTCCTTTTCAGTCCTCGGTGGTGGCATTTCTAAGATGGCCTTGATTTTGGAAGGGTCGACCTTGATGCCCCTTTGCGTTATCAGAAACCCTAGCATCTTTCCTGCTGTAACACCAAAAGTACACTTCTGGGGATTTAGCCGCAGCCGAAATTCTCTGATCCTTTGAAAAAAAATTTGTAAGGCGGTGTAGTGGCCCTCTCTTTCTTTAGACTTGACAATCATGTCGTCCACATACACCTCGACCTCTTTATGGATCATATCATGCAATATTGTAGTCGCTGCCCGTTGATAGGTAGCTCCCGGGTTTTTCAGCCCAAATGGCATCACTCGATAACAATATGTACCCCACGGGGTAGTGAATGCAGTCTTCTCCCGGTCTTCGGGCGCCATTACTATCTGATTATAGCCTGAGAAACCATCCATGAACGAAAGCAAGGCATGTCCTGCCGTGAAATCTATCAGTTCATCAATGTGCGGCAATGGAAAGTCGTCCTTCGGACTGGCCCTGTTCAAATCTCTGAAGTCTACACAGACCCGAATTCTGCCGTCTTTCTTCGGCACCGGAACAATGTTGGCCAGCCAAGTCGGATACTCAGACACCAACAGGAAGCCTACATCAATCTGCTTGGTGACCTCTTCCTTGATCTTAATGGCCCAATCAGGGCGGATCCTCCTGAGCTTCTGTTTGACAGGTCGGGCCTCGGGATCAAGAGGGATCCGGTGCTGTACAATCTCAGGATCGATTCCAGGCATGTCTTCGTAGGACCACGCGAAAACATCTTTGAAATCTTTTAACAAAGCGACTAAGCGCTCGCGTTCCTCAGAAGACAACGTGGACCCGATCTGGACCAGCTGCGGGTCCTTCTCTGTACCAACATTCACAGTAGTGATTTCATCCATTAAAGGTTTAACAAATCTTTCCTGCTCTTGATCAATTAACCGTTGCAAAACCGGAGGAATTTCTTCCTCGTCGTTTTCATCAAAATTTTGAAAATCCTGATTTAAGCAATAAATCAAAGGCACAGAAAAATACTCCGAAACCACATCCACGTCGTTCTCATTAAATACTTCCGAGCCGTCGGATTCTTCCGTTACAACAGACTCAAAAGAAAATGAAAAAGACGACCTAGACAGGACTGTGGTATCCGGGTTATCACCCCCGGGAATACCGGACCCAGACTCAGTTGAGCTGGAATCTGATTCCGACGTACAAGATTCGGTAGAATCAGATTCCGGCTCACTACCTGACCCGGTGCTGCTTGATAAAAAGCCTTCTTCATATTGCCAGATGAGAGAAGGTGCGATGGATGCATCCAAGATGGCTGATGGTAGGCCCGCAGCCGCTTCATTCCCAATCACACATACCGAGGAGCTATCCCCCAAGCACCTCTGTTCGATCAGAGGATCTGAAAGCAGACACGCCAGCGCTGCCTCCATTTCATTTTCAGCGTCCTCAGACTGCACTTCCTTACTTTGCTCAGCCTCAACCGATAGATCTGCCTGCCCTTCGGCGATGTCATCCTCAGGTAACTGTAAATCAAAGAAAATCTCAAATCCCGGTACGCGCTTCTTCTCCGCGTTGAGCCACGGCTCTGGGAAGCCACAGAACGGAAAGTCCTCCCCTTCCCGGACGAAGCGTCCGTTCAGGGTCCCCCGAATGGGCTGGTGCATTAAGTCAAAGGGCTTTCCCATCTGTTTCGCCCTGGCCCTTCCGGCCATTTCCTTTCCTTTCCTTATCCAATCCTCTTTGGTGGGTAGGTAGCCCAAACCAAAGGTATGGGGGTTTTGTGGCACTTCGGTCGATGCTACGGCACCTTTCCTACCGCTCTTGCCTAATCCCATCCCGGGGATGTGCTGGAGTTTGTTCATGAGATAGACTGCTTGGGCGCTGACATACACCCCTTCGTTAGCTGCCATGATGTTCTGTACGACCCGAGCCTCGACCAAGGTAAAACCTGATATGAACACATCTTCTATACCGTGCTCAATTTCTAGAACATGCGTAGATACCTCTGGGGGTGGATGAATTGATGAGTTTCCAAAAACAATGGCTACTCCCTTCCCATAGGGGTATTTCACCACTTGATGTAAGGTAGAGGAGACCGCCTTTACCTGATGCAGCCACGGCCGTCCCAAAAGCAAGTTGAACGTTGCATGAACCTCCAAGACATGGAAATCTATCTCGTGCTGTCCTGGCCCAACTTTTTTTTGAATCTTAACTGTCCCCATTACTTCCCGGCTTGTGTTGTCATACGCCCGAATCACCTGGGCCGTTGGCACAAAATCCGCGACTTTCAAACCAATCGCATAAGCTGTCCTTGCCGGGCAGACGTTGATGGCGGACCCCGTGTCGACAAGTACCACAGGTATCCATTTATCTCTGCACTCGACAGAGATGTAGAGCGGTTTGTTATGGTTCGCACCCTCGGGTGGCAGCTCTTTGTCAGAAAAACTCAATGCTGGGGAACTTCCTCTCGAAAAGACTAAGCCCACCAGCTGTTCGGGCGTGGTATCTATGGAAAGTTTGGCCTTATACATGGCTAACAGGACAGCCTGCCTATGTACTCGAGAAGCCATAAGCAGTCCCCAGATGGAGATGTCTGCTTGTATCTTTTTCAATTGTCTCAATACGGCCTTATCTTCGAGTTGCTTCTCCTTTTGTTTCTCTGCTTCATTATCTTTTCCAGACGCCTCTGGTTGATCTAGGTGTGGAGGCTTGAAATGCCGTCCACTCTTAGTCATGTGATCGACTTCACTGATATACCAGGTATCATCTGGTTGGTTACCTTTCCAATCCTCGTCCGTGTGGGCAAGACATAGATCGTCGTCTTCCCACCACATACCATCTGCGACTGACAAGCATCTGTCTGGTTCTGGCACAACTATCCCGATACTTGCAGTACCTTTTATCCCTATGCTCGCAGCATCCTTCGTTTCCGTGGCGGTTTCGACCCCCACGTGGCCTTTTGCTTTCCTGATCCTCTCAGAATCCTCGAATCCCTCTTGTTCTGACTGTGTCAATGCAGTAGATTGCTCACTGATCCCTGTACTCAAAATGCTCCATTCCCGAGCGAAACTCTCGACACCGGCGCTCTCCGGCGATGTATTCTGCTCTTCGACACTCCCGGCCGTCGTTGACATTCCTGCCCCTGCCGAGCCTTGTTCGGACTGGAACCCCTCTATTACATCCGGTTGATGGTCTAACCACCCCGTGGCTTCTGCTAATTCTTTATTATCGTACCAGTTGATGGCTGAGTCTTGGTCATCATGAAATTGGAACTTGACAACATCCTTTTCCACGGCCGTCAAATCATCCATTCCCTGTCCTGAATTGTCCCCACGGATTACACACAGCTCTCCCCCGACTGGAAATTCGACATTTGGTCTATTCTGGCCCACTGGTGAAATGTAGTCACTCGGACTGTAAGCATTCCCAACATCATTCTCAGACTCCGCAGACTTCGGTTTGACAACCTCTTTCCTGTTCCTGATGGTCACCACCACTGGCTTGGGTTGGGTTATGGAGACGTCCATCATGCACAAATCGGTGCAATCAGGGAGGAAAACTTTAGGTTTAGGCAGGTAGGAGGGTGTGATGTGGTAACATTGGGTTTCTCAGGAGGTAAAATCACCCCATTATCAATGAGATCTTGAATCTCATGACGTAAACGAAAGCATAGGTCGGTGTCATGACCATGCTGCTGGTGGAACGCACAATATTTGGCTGGGTCGTGGGTGGCGGGTAGTCTTTCGGGTAAGGGCCGCGGCTCTAGGGGCTTCAGATGCCCTTTTCTGATCAAAACCCCCAAAGCTTTGGACAGGGGCATATAAAGTGGAGCGAAGGTTCTGGTGTTTCTGGGAGGGTATTTAGCTGTTTGTGAGTTGCTTCCGGACGCACCGGAGAATGGCGTGGCCGCCGTATTTCTTGGGGAAGGGTTAGTGGTGACCATACTCACTTCGGAGGTCCTTGTAGTCGCAGCGCCGCTCGGGCCTGCATTAGCACTACGGTTGAAATTTCTGCGAGGTTGCTCCCGATCATTATCAATCCAACCTTGTCTCAAGGCGTCCTCGATCTGCACCCCCATTTCATGCAGATCAGCAAAGGTGGGAAAGGGGACTACAATCATCTTTTGCATTAGCTTCGGCTGAAGATTGCGCACAATCATCCGAATCTGGTCTTTGTCTGTGGGTCTCAAGGTCGTCATTGAAGCCTTAGCCCGCCATCTAGTTACAAACTCTGAGAAGCTTTCCTTGGGTTCTTGTCTCGTTGTCTCGAGATCCCGGGTCGTGATCTCGATTTGTGTGTTATATGAGTACTGCAGGATGAAGGCCTCAGCCATCTCGTCCCAATTTTTCTTGACGTCATCTTCCAACTTGGCATACCATGCGGACGCCACACCCGACAAGGTCCGGCCGAATAAAGATAGTTTCTGCAATCTAGTGAGGCCCATTGGCCTTAAGACATCTGAGAATAGTCGCAGGTGTACCATGGGATCCTCAGACCCGTCAAAACGATCAATTTGGGGCATCTTAAACCGATCTGGCAGCGTCACAGCTGTGTCGATGTATCCATCTCCAATGTCCGGAATGGACTTCGCACCTTGAGATTTCTTGAACAGCTTTTCAAGCTTGTGCATTTTTAACGTCATGGGGTCTACCTCGGACTCAAAGGGAGAATCCGATACATTAATGGGAGTGGGCGCCTTGGATTGTTGAGGCGGAATCGGGGGTGGAGCCGGCCCCGTTGGGATGTCTGTATCTTCTTGGATATTCCGGGCGTTTGGTGTCTCTTCGGGTATTGGGACCCTTAATGGAGGAGGGATTTGCTGCGAAGGCGATGCCCCAGTTTGCTGTTGCAATCTCCCAATTAAATCCGCTTGCTCGCTCATAACTGTAGCCTGTTGCTTGGCAAATTCTGCCTGTCGGGCAGCATCTTGCTGCATTATTTTCATACTTTCCTGAAGTTGGCGCACCATCTCCTCTAAGCTAGCCATACTGTTCTGCTCCGGTTGAATTGCTGGTATGCGTTCCCTCTCTGTGGGTGAAACGGGATCCTGATCCCTACTGTACACAGGTGGGGTAGACGAAGCCCTCTGTACTGACTGTTGAACCGATATCCTCTGCCTAGTTGCTTTCCGTTTAGTAACCGGGGGTAGAGAATGGTACACTGGTTGTCCTTCTATCAGATCCTCAGATCGATGGAGCCGGCGACCTCTGATCCAGAGTGCTTGGGGAATGTCTACTGGGTTGGACGCAATGATGCTAAACTACCTAGCAAAAAGATAAATAAAGCAATAAATAAACCAACAACTGGACAGCACAACGGCATAGAATAAACAAATAATATACAGTTGGATATTCAAAACACATGGTCGATAAGCCGAACACACTGTTCCTCGACATTTGATCGCTGTTCTCAACATCTCTATTCCCAATACTGAACCCTGATACCCGCAGATAACTGATTCTCTTAAAACTGATACTGATGCCCTCAGGCCTGATGCCCAGACTTACAAACTGGTGTGTTCATTTCCCTGCAGAAATACATTCTAACAGCACATAGCAAGTAAAGACAGCCAAAACACCCCTATGTTGGGGTAGGGTTTCCCTGTCCTATTTTGTCAGGAGCTAGGGTTTCACTACGCACACAGCGGTTCTCAAACAACCTAATATCGGGTAAGCAGCCTGTCCTAATTTGGAATGGTCACTATGGATCCGAATATGCACTAGGTCGAATGGTCAAAAAGGGTGCCCCGGTAAACCGGGGTTTGTGTTCCCATGTTGTCAGAGCCCATAGCCGGTCAACCTTACGGACATGCCTTGACAAGACAAGCCTCCGGCAAACCGTTCAGGAATGGCAGATGGCAAACACTGTGTTCCTAGGCGCACCAATGCACATGCAATGCAAAGAAACACATAAATGAGATCAAAACAGGATATCACAAGTTTGAGTCAAGCTCTCTAAATTTCCCCAGCAGAGTCGCCAGAAACTGTAACGCGCCCGCGGGGGACCTCGCTACAGCTCGGACTCGATTTGTAGTCACGGTTCTAAATCTGAACCAAAGAGTCCAAATCTGGCAAATCGTTTTGAGAAACAGGTTTTTGAAAAAGTAGTGCCAAACATGGACTGCTTTGCCAGATACAGAGTCGCCACCTAAATATTTTTTAAAATGGGAAATTTAGGAAACCCTGACTCGGTGCCGAAGGCCACATGTCCGTCATCACCGGAGTTGTCTCGGCTCGGGAGCTTGGGTACGAACGGGGAAGGTCAGCTATGAGCACCCCCTTTCGCCCGGTCCGAAGACCGGCCTCTACTAACCGTGATATCCGTTTTTGAAAACTTTATGTGTTCTTATCCCATTTATTAGCCTATAATTACTATGTTATGCGCGCAGCAAACAAGTATAGACCAAATTGCCCAAATTGGAACAAAACATTCCATGTTCGTTTTGAAAATGGTTTGCTACTCGCAAGTAGGCTAAAATACAGATTTTGCCACTCTCAAGTGGTTTTTTTTTTTGGAAAAGACGGTTTTGCCACTATCTAGTGGGCTTAAAACAAATATAGTTTTAACGCATTATCCCAATTTAAGCAATTTGACCTCCACCCACAGGCATTCAAGCAATTTATCTCATGTAAACACTTAGCCGCATGGCAAGCATACTATTATGGCAACATTCACACGCATGTTGGATGCTAAAGCATAACCACTTACATTGTACTCCGTGCCAAAACAATAAACTAGTTAGCAAATGTGCGTGTCCTAGTTCATGTTATTTTGCCTAATGCAACACATACAAGATGCAATTTTAGTTAGGCTCGGTTAACCTAAATATGACATACGATATGCAACCAACTGATTCATGTATTCAATTTAGGAATTTGAAAATGCGAATGCGGTTAGTATGATGTACCGAGCCCGATGCATGTCAACAGATGCATGAATGCACGCATGCACATCATAAGGTATGCTAATTTAAAGAATGTCCTAATCTACCATCATAAGCTGGTAAATAAAAGGGAAGAAAGAAATGGGGATTGGAAGACATACACACACTCACCCACACTTATTACATGTTTACCCTCACTCAGAGGGTTCGAATTAATATTACAGTCCCAAAATAATGAACAAATAAAATTATTACAAAATTTCCTAATTAATTAAAAGAAAGGAAGCAAAAGAATGAAGAGGGTGGCCACAGCCTCTGCCTCGGGGCGCGCAGATGATGCATGCTCGAATCCGTCCTGCCCGGAAAACCCGTACTATACTCCTGTCGCCTCTGTTTGTACTGCCTTGCCTTTCTGAAAATTGCCAAAGTACTGGAGCAAGCTCCTTGCATCCTGCAGAGCACCACCGGCCAGACAGAATTGCCACCGGCACTTCACAATTACCATCGGCACTTTATTGGATTCATCGGCACTCCAGATAGTGCCGGTCGGCACTAAATTCTGCCGGTCGGCAGAAACTTTCTGCAGAAGACAATTCGACGGCAAACAGAGAACAGACAGCGCAAGGCATGGAGTTTTTAGACACATGTGAGCATGGTCATACTTCTTATCATATTTTGAACTCAAAGAAGCGTGACTTTCGATCCTTGAACCATCAATGGCACATGGCGGGTCAAAGGATCGAATTTGCCATTTGATATGAAGATGTATGCAACAAACAACATGAAAACCGGGGCCTTATCAAGTTGGAGTCAAAGGTCCCGACGGCCGGGAATCAAGGCACATTACATCACTTGAAGTATGAATGGTCCTTGATTCCCACACTTGGTTTGACACCCCAAACCAAGTAAATGCAATGCATGCAATGCTCACAAGCCTCAAATGTATCATGCCACCAAGATGTAAAGCACAACAAGCATTATCCAACCAACATGACAAAATGTATAATACCAAGCATACAAGATACAAACATGATGCAAACATGGGGCAAATTGACCATGGGATTGATGTGCTACAAAGATTAATGGAACAACTATGCAACAAACATGGAGCAAGCATGCAAGAGGGCTTAAAATGGCAAAGGGGCAGGCCCTCACCCTTCTCAAAACAGTGGCCAAAAGTGCTCAAAATGATGGACAATCAACTCATGTGAACAAGCAAACTTATGGTCCCAAAGTTAAGGCATAAAAGGAGACAACTTGCCCCCACCAACATGACCTCTCATGGCATGACTAAAGCAAAGCAAAAACAGAATTTGTGCATGCAAAATAGGACCCCAAAGACTCCTAATATGGCAGCTAAAGTATCACCCATGAAGCATATGCACTAAGGCTCATTCTTAGGCATAAGAGGACACACCCTCAAGGCATGAAAGGGGCCATGCATGCACACATACAAGCATGATTCTTGGACTAAAAGAATGATCCTTAGATGATGTTAAATCATGAGGATAATCACAAACATACATGTTAGAGGTCAACATGCTCAAAGCTTTTAAGCTAAAATGCAAAGCAACCCTAACAAACATGTCAAGCATGGCTAAATGGATAACCAATAAACCTTAAGCATGGAAAGACATCACTAAGAACTTCATGGAACTAACCCAACTCTCACAAGAATCATGGCCTAATCATGATATGTATTTCTAAGCAAGATGGAGCAATACAAAGCAAGTATTACAAGCATACAAGGAGGCCCAAATTCGACCAAAAACAGAGGTTATATATGACCTAAGATGCCTAAAAAAATGCTGAAATGAAGCCAAGAGACATCAAGCACACATGCTACCCTTTTGAGCCCAAAAAGCAAGTAAACAAACCATGAAGGGAGAGGGGTGTCCCTCCCCTATGCAAGACTTCAAACAATCCTTTTTGACACTAAAAATACAATGATTTTTAGTGATGAAAAGATCAAAATGCTGAAGTGAACAAAACCTTATCAAAGAGGCACCAAAATAGACCAAACAAGGCCTATGAGGGTGAGTTTGCACTCAAACCACAAAGTGACCTTAATGAAAGTCTTAGGGCAGGGAAATATGAGCCTTTTTTATGTTATACACAAGAGCTAAAACAGTAAACAAAATAGGTAGAAAACCAATGCAAGTTTGGGGAATAAAAAGGAAGATGCTCACCCTTGAAGAACCCTTGAAGAACAAATGGTCTAGCCTCCTTCTTTGGATCAAAACCAGTCCAAAACTCAAGAAACAACTCCTCCAAGTCCCTCAATCTTGGAGTAAGGTGTAATGGTGTGTGTAATGGTGCAAAAGTAAGGTAAAACACACCTTTTGAGCCAAGAAACACACACAAGAAGGGAGAGGGAGAGAGGTATAGATATAATGTGTATCTATATCTCCAAAGGCTGGTTTTTGCTTTTGTTTTTCTAAAACTAGAACCAAGAGGAAAGCCCCTCTCTTATAAGGATCCCTCTTGCAAAGCTTATTCAACAAGCTTGGCTAGAGGGAAATCCCTCCATACAGGTGTATGGAGGGGGGGAGAGTTGGTGCCAGCTATCACAGCTGGCACAAAATATCTCCATAAAGTGGATGAACAGTGGTCGGCTGCCCAAAAAAGCTATTTCGGCAAAAAACAGTGCCGACCGGCAACATATTATGCCGACCGGCAATAAAGTGTGCCGACTGGCAAACAAAAGTGCCGATGGCAGAAAATGACCAGCCGGTGGCCTCCAGCCACTGCCGGTGGTGTATGGGGATGTCTCACAAGGCATTCCCTGCCCCTCTAAGGCAAAACAAAAGTGTTTGGTGCAAAACCAGACACTAAACAGTAAAGTTCGAAGATTCTGAGGCAGGGCGCGCGAGCCGAGTCCTCCGAGAACTCCAAACGAACACAAACATGGATGATCACCGGGTGTTCAAACGGTGACGTCCAAGTCTTGAGGACGGTCAAAAATGGGGTGTCTACAGGGGGTGATAACCCGGATGCCACAGTCCTGTCTAGGTCATCTTTTTCATTTTCTTTTGAGTCTGTTGTAATAGAGGAATACGACGGCTCGGAAGTATTTAATGAGAACGACGTGGATGTGGTTTCGGAGTATTTTTCTGTGCCTTTGATTTATTGCTTAAATCAGGATTTTCAAAATTTTGATGAAAACGACGAGGAAGAAATTCCTCCGGTTTTGCAACGGTTAATTGATCAAGAGCAGGAAAGATTTGTTAAACCTTTAATGGATGAAATCACTACTGTGAATGTTGGTACTGAGAAGGACCCGCGGCTGGTCCAGATCGGGTCCACGTTGTCTTCTGAGGAACGCGAGCGCTTAGTCGCTTTGTTAAAAGATTTCAAAGATGTTTTCGCGTGGTCCTACGAAGACATGCCTGGAATCGATCCTGAGATTGTACAGCACCGGATCCCTCTTGATCCCGAGGCCCGACCTGTCAAACAGAAGCTCAGAAGGATCCGCCCTAATTGGGCCATTAAGATCAAGGAAGAGGTCACCAAGCAGATTGATGCAGGCTTCCTGTTGGTGTCTGAGTACCCGACTTGGCTGGCCAACATTGTTTCGGTGCCGAAGAAAGACAGCAGAATTCGGGTCTGTGTAGACTTCAGAGACTTGAACAGGGCCAGTCCGAAGGACGACTTTCCCCTGCCGCACATTGATGAATTAATAGATTTCACGGCAGGACACGCATTGCTTTCGTTTATGGATGGCTTCTCAGGCTATAATCAGATAGTAATGGCACCCGAAGACCGGGAGAAGACTGCATTCACTACCCCGTGGGGTACATATTGTTATAGAGTGATGCCATTTGGGCTGAAAAACGCTGGAGCTACCTATCAACGGGCAGCAACTACAATATTGCATGATATGATCCATAAAGAGGTCGAGGTGTATATGGACGACATGATTGTCAAGTCCAAAGAAAGAGAGGGCCACTACACCGCCTTACAAAAATTCTTTCAGGGGATCAGAGAGTTTCGGCTGCGGCTGAATCCCCAGAAGTGTACTTTTGGTGTTACAGCAGGGAAGATGCTAGGGTTTCTAATTACGCAAAGGGGCATCGAGGTCGACCCTTTCAAAATCAAGGCCATCTTAGAAATGCCACCACTGAGGACTGAAAAGGAGGTGCGAGGCTTTCTAGGTAAAGTGCAATTCATAAGACGGTTTATCTCTAAATTAACCTTGACTTGTGAACCACTTTTTGGTCTCCTGAAGAAAGGAAAGAAATTCCAATGGGACGGCCGATGTCAAGCAGCTTTTGAGCAGATCAAAGAGTATCTACAGAACCCGCCTGTGTTGTCACCGCCAGAACCGGGGAGACCGTTGATATTGTATCTTTCGGTAACTGAGACCACCATGGGCTGCATGCTCGCACAGGAGTCAGAAGACAAAGTGGAAAGGGCCATCTACTATCTGAGCAAAAAGATACTGGATTACGAGACGCGCTACACTCCGCTCGAGAAGGCTTGCTTGGCCTTGGTATGGGCTACCAGGAAGCTGCGGCACTACCTGTTAGCTCACTCTGTAATGTTGGTTTCACGTTTGGATCCCATCAAATATCTTTTCGAGAAACCAGCACTTACGGGTAGGCTAGCTCGTTGGTTGCTATTGCTTTCCGAATTTGACTTGAAGTATGTAACACGCAAGTCGGTGAAAGGGAGAGCGGTAGCGGAGTTCCTTGCCGACCACCCGGTTGAGGGGGATGAAGCGGTTGAGTACCTATTCCCAGATGAAGCCATCTGCACATCGAAGATGAAACTTGGACGATGTACTTTGACGGAGCGTCAAACCAGTATGGGTATGGGATAGGGGTGTTGCTGATAGCGCCTGACGATTCCCGTATCCCTTTAGCATTCAAGCTCCAGCTCAGAGTCTCGAACAATGAGGCAGAGTATGAGGCATGTATTGCTGGTCTGGAAGCAGCCCTAGAACTAGGGGTAAGACGGTTGGACGTCATTGGGGACTCGAATCTTGTTATGTCTCAAGCAAAAGGAGACTGGAAGGTCAAGGAGGAAAGGATGATAATCTACCACCAAACCTTGGATTTGTTAATTCCTCGATTTGAGAAGCTAAATTTCACCCACCTCGTAAGAGAGAACAACAGGTTCGCAGATTCACTAGCAACTCTATCTTCCATGATAGACATCCCGTCGGGAGTCCGGATGCGTCCAGTCATCATTGATCAGAAGTTTGCGCCAGCATACGAGTCAATTTCCGCCATAGATGAGGCCCAAGACGACAACCCCTGGTATTACGATATTTGGAACTTCTTGGAAAAGGAGACGTATCCACTAGGGGCAAGCGCCAAGGATAAGAGGGCCATTAGAAGAATGGTTATTCAGTTCATCATCTACGGAGGTAAGCTGTACAAAAGGGGTCATCTGGGAATGCATAAGCTCTGTGTAGAAGCTGAAGAGTCGAAGCGCCTAATGGAGGCTATTCATGGAGGGGAGTGTGGTGCGCACATGAATGGAGTAATGCTGGCCAGAAAGATCCTCAGGCAGGGTTACTACTGGTCGACCATGGAGGAGGATTGTATCGGCTTTGTTCGGCGATGCCACAAATGCCAGATCCACGCAAACCGTATGAACATCCCACCATCCAAGCTTTACAACATGACGTCCCCGTGGCCATTTTCCGTGTGGGGGATTGATGTGATCGGAGCTGTTACCCCGAAGGGGTCGAACGGACATGAGTATATCCTGGTAGCGATAGATTATTTCACAAAGTGGGTCGAGGTCCAATCATACGCGGTGTTGAAAGCGTCACACGTCGCCAAGTTCATCAGAAACAACATCATTTGTCGCTACGGGGTACCAAACGAGATCATTTCGGATAATGGATCCCACTTTAAGAAAGAAGTGATCGACTTGTTGGAAAAGTATAACGTGGCTTTTCATAAATCATCTACGTACCGGCCGCAAACCAATGGAGCAGTTGAGGCCGCCAACAAGAACATCAAGCATATACTGCGGAAAATGGTGGAGACCTATCGAGATTGGCCAGATAAGTTGCCGTTTGCTCTGTGGGGCTATAGGACTTCAATTAGAACTTCTACCGGAGCAACTCCGTATTCGTTAGTTTATGGAATGGAGGCTGTTCTACCTATTGAGATTGAAGTTCCGTCTTTACGGGTATTGGCCGAGTGTCAGATAGCTGAGGCAGATTGGCAGCAGAGCAGGTTCGAGGAACTTATGCTCTTTGACGAAAGAAGGCTGAAAGCACTGTACCACGTTCAGAGTTATCAGCGCAGGATTGCTCGGGCTTTTAACAAGAAGGTTAAGTCCATAAATCTAAAGGAAGGGGATTTGGTACTCAAAGACAACCGAGCACCCATCCACGACCCGAGGGGCAAGTTCAGACCCAATTGGACTGGTCCCTACATCATCAAAGCTATCTGGTCAGGTGGAGCTGTGGTTCTGATGGACTTAGATGGCTTGGAATTTTCCCTACCGATCAACATGGACAAGTTGAAGAAATACTACCCTTGAGAGGCTCGCTAGACCGAAAACCCGGAAGGGCGACCTAGGCAAAAGTCAGAGCACAAAAAATTAGAAAATATAAAAACTAAGCTCGCAAGGCTGAAAACCCACAAAGGGCGGCCTTGGCAAAAGTTAGAGCGCAAAAGGAGGGTGAAAATACTCGAGTGAACCCCAGTCGGAACTACGTGAGGCTTGATTCCCATGTTTGGGATACGTAGGCAGCTTCATCCTGACGTTCAGCTATAACACTTCCCCGATCAACTTTGTCCATTTGATCATCTCAGTCATCTTTGTTCATCAGCATTCGTTGGAAACTCCGGTGCGGTGCCACTCAGACTAGGGGCAAGTTTCCGTTGCTATGCAGTGCTGCGGCGCTCTTCAGACTAGGGGCAACTTTCCAGTTGCAGGAATCTGGGGTTGTGCATCTCGAGTGACAGATCTCAGGCGTGTCCAGTTCTGATCCACATCAAAAATATCTTTGAAAAGTTTTAATATAAGCTGACTTTGTTCAAATAATCTTTTTACAACTTTGACCATTTTTGGACCAAGGTGGAAAATTTTCAGTGCCACAACTTTCAATTTCTTTGATTTCAAAACAGATTCTCCTGCTCTTACACACAATTGAAGTTGCTTTTTATTACATTCATAAGAGAAAACTTGAAAGTACTAATAAAGCAATAAATCTAGGGCATAGTCAAGTCAGGTGTTCCTGCGCCCCCTCCCAGAGCTGGCCGAAGCCTCTGATGCCAAGATGGGCCCGATCTGTGCTTCTTCATTGAGCCAATCTATGCACTCGTCAGGCAAAGTGCAACTGAAAGTAGGAGCGGGGGCCAGGAGTTCTCTCATCCTCCACGCAGTGGCCTGCCAAGCAAGCTGCGCGCCCCGGGCTGGGAATGCAGCAGGATACTCTATCCCCTCTGGCGGGCAGGTCTGATCATGGCCAAATTGGCGTCGAATCTGAAATGGGAAATAGAATACACAGTGAGTGAGACCAACCAGTTGAATCCCAGTCTGCCGAGGCATATTGTAACTCATTGCCGGAAGGTTTAGCCAAGGGCACCGCCAAGCAATACGGTCTGCGGACAAGTGGCACATCCAAGCGAACCACCATTCCTCATCCAAGGCATTGACTAGACGATGCCGGAAGAAGTAGCCGCGAGCTGAATATGCGGGGCAGGAGTCCATAACCTGCAGTTTATCCATCAGCCACACCTGGGGAGGGATTGAAAAATGAGAGATGTACGAGGAGAGAAGAGTGAGAATGGGGTTTTTTTTTGTGAGAAAAGACCGAGCTCGAGGGCCGAGTGATGTGAGCAATACATAAATGCGAGATTGGGTGGGAAACATTACCTGTAGTAGTAGTGGACTCCCCGCCAATCTAGACGTCTCATGACGATAAAAGGCGTCTAAGCCCATTAGCGTCTCTGCCAGAGCCATGGCAATACAGCTCTTGCCCTCCTTCAAGCCTTGGGCAACCTCAATCAACCGAATACTAGCCCCTCCAGACCCTGAGACGAACAGGAAATGGGACAGCATGCACAAGCAGAGGGCATGTCGCCGGAAGCCTTGCCAGTGATGGTTGTTGCGATCACCAGCATCAGAAAATCGATTAGCCAAACTCGGAATGTCCAGCATCCCGTCACAAATCTGGGACCGAGCGTCACGCATGCTGAGTCCACACATGCGCCCTAAGCATTGGACATGACCAAAATTAAGTTGGGGCAGGAGTTCCTCGTCGCGCTCGGACTCCATTAAGGCTCGGAAGTCTTCGAAAGTAGGACATATCGCTTGCCCGGCGAAGCTAAAGACATGTGTCACCAGATTCCAAAACCTTGCCGCGGCTTGAAGAAACGGGAGGTGCAATGGGGTACGACCTAGAGTGAATAGTGCATTTATGCCGAAACCCCAGAAATTCACTTTTTCCGAGCCATCCAAGCTAGCAATCCAAGCTGTCAGATTTTGAGCAAGAAACTCTTCCATTGGAGTGAATCAGTGTGAAAATGAGAAAAACTACGAGGCTGGGATCTTTTGTAGGAGATAAGGTTGAGTGGGGGACAGGTGTCAACATTCTGGTGGTCCCCCTCATTCAGTGCCGGCCGGCCAAAAACTCTGCCGACCGGCCATTTTATTTTGCCGACAAAACAGACGCATGGCCGGTAGCCATTCCTTGCAGCCAGTGGTCCCTACACCATGCCGGTAGACTTCCTTCTGGTTTTCTGAGCTGTTTATGCTAAGAATTGGGGAACTTCACCACCTCCAACCCCCCCCAGCGATCGACTCTTGCGGAGCCACGCCTGTCTGCTTGTCGAGTTTTGAACATTTGCTTATCGAGTTGTATTTCGCTCTCTTTGAGCTCTTGATTTGTTTATCAAGTTGTATTCACACTTGTTTGGTTGCGTCATGTCCTTGTTTTGCTTATTGAGTTGTAAGTCGATTCACTACCTGATTATTACGATGGCAAATTTCCAAAATGAGTTCAATTTGGTTCACATTGTGGTGTGATACCCTGCGATGCGATGCACAAAAGATCCACAAATGCAACATCTTTTGAATAAAATGATTTGTTTCATTCCCATCACATGTTTTGCAAAGTGTGTGAATTTTAAGAAAGAAAATAAAACCTGCCTGAGGCAGTGCAATGTGCTTAAACTACTAGTAAAAAGGAAAATAAAACGTAGAATGGCAGGGTAGCCATGTATCAGAATTGATACCAGTGATACTCCCCTTGCGGTTAACACACCTTCCGCATCTTTGTTCGGGTCGGCCACGTCGTTGGACGCCCTCACAATACGGGAAATCACACCTTTGAAACGTGAACCTTTGAGTTGACCTCAGGCCATAACTTCTGCGAGCAACCCTCGATGCGTGCGAAGAATGCCCCGCCCCATATCCTTTTCATGCTTTGTGAACTCCACAAATTTTTTCAATTATGCTATGTAATGGTACATCCTTTCTTTACTTGCGTAGACCGCATGTTTAATTCCATTACCTGCGTAGACCGCATGTTTTGATTGCGTAGACCGCATGTTTAATTCTATTACCTGCGTAGACTGCATGTTTTGATTGCGTAGACCGCATGCTTAATTCCATTACCTGCGTAGACCGCATGTTTTGATTGCGTAGACCGCATGCTTAATTCCATTACCTGCGTAGACCGTATGTTTTGATTGCGTAGACCGCATGCTTAATTCCATTACCTGCGTAGACCGCATGTTTTGATTGCGTAGACCGCATGCTTAATTCCATTACCTGCGTAGACCGCATGTTTTGATTGCGTAGACCGCATGCTTAATTCCATTACCTGCGTAGACCGCATGTTTTGATTGCGTAGACCGCATGCTTAATTCCATTACCTGCGTAGACCGCATGTTTTGATTGCGTAGACCGCATGTTTAATTCCATTACCTGCGTAGACCGCATGTTTTGATTGCGTAGACCGCATGTTTAATTCCATTACCTGCGTAGACCGCATGTTTTGATTGCGTAGACCGCATGTTTAATTCCATTCCCTGCGTAGACCGCATGTTTTGATTGCGTAGACCGCATGCTTAATTCCATTACCTGCGTAGACCGCATGTTTTGACTGCGTAGACCGCATGTTTAATCTCATTACCTACGGTTACGGGCTGACCGGTTACGGGCTCAAGACTTGGACGTCACCGTTTGAATACTCGGTGATTATCCTTGTTTGTGTTCGTTTGGAGTTCCCGGAGGTCTCGGCTCGCGTGCCCTACCTCAGGATCTCTGAACTCAACCGTTTAGTGTCTGGTTTTGCACCAAACACTTGCATCTTGCCTTTGAGAGGCAGGGTAGGGCTTGTGGACCATCCCCACACCCCACCGGCAGTGGCTAGAGGCCACCGGCTGGTTTTTTGCTGCTATCGGCACTTTTGTTTGCTGGTCGGCACATTTTATTGCCGGTCGGCATAGTTTGTTGCCGGTCGGCACTGTTTTTTGCCGAAATGGCATTTTTGGGCAGCCGACCACTGTTCATCCACTTTATGGAGATATTTTGTGCCAGCTGTGATAGCTGGCACCAACTCTTCCCCCCTCCATACACGTGTATGGAGGGATCTCCCTCTAAGCAAGCTTGTTGTATAAGCTTTGCAAGAGGGAGTCTTATAAGAGGAGGGCCTTCCTCTTTGATCTAGGTTAGACTCTTGCAACCAAAAACCAGACCTTGGAGATATAGATACATATTATCTCTATAGCTCCCTCTCTCTCCTCTTTTGTGTGTGTTTCTTAGCTCAAAAGGTGGTTTTTACCTTACTTTTGCACCATTACACACACCATCACACCTTACTCCGAGATTGAGGGACTTGGGGGGTTGTTTCTTGAGTTTTTGGACTGGTTTTGATCAAAAGAAGGAGGCTAGACCATTTGTTCTTCAAAGGTTCTTCAAGGGTGAGCATCTTGATTTATATTCCCCAAACTTGCAATAGTTTTTTACCTATCTTGCTTGCTGTTTTAGCCCTTGTGTATAGCATAAAAAGGGCTTGTATTTTCCTGCTCTAGCACTTTCATTAAGGTCATTTTGTGGTTTGAGTGCAAACTAACCCTTCTAGGCCTTGTTTGGTCCATTTTGGTGCCTCTTTGATAAGGTTTTGTTCACTTCAGTGTTTTGGTCCTTTGATCATTGAAAATCAGTGTATTTTTTAGTGTCAAAAAAGGTTGTTTGAAGTCTTGCGTAGGGGAGGGACCCCCCTCTCCCTTTATGATTTTGTTTCCTTGAGTTGTGGCCCAAGAGGGTGACATGCATGCTTGCTTGGTTCTTGCTTCATTTCAGAACTTTTTGGGTGTTTTTAGGTCATGTGGGATCTCTGTTTTTGGTTGGAATTTGTACCTCCTTGTATGCTTGTAATACTTGCTTTGTATTGCTCCATTTTGCTTAGAAGCGCATCTCATGATTAGGCCATGATTCTTGCGTGTGTTGGCTTAGTTCCATGAAGCTTTTAGTGTTGTTTTTCCATGCTTAAAGTCTGTTGGCTATCCGTTTGGTCATGCTTGACATGTTTGTTAGGGTTGCTTTGCATTTTGACTTAAAAGCTTTGAACATGTTGACCTCTAGCATGCATGGTTGTAATCATCCTCATGATTTGACATCATCTAGGATCACATTTTAGCCCAAGGATCATGTTTGTATGTGTGCATGCATGGCCTCTTTTATGCCTTGAGGGTGTACCCTCTTATGCTTAGGAATGAGCCTTAGTGCATATGCCTTTTGGGAGTCATCTTTAGCTGCCATACTAGGAGGTTTTGGGGTCCCATTTTGCATAAAAAAAAATCTGTCCTTACTTGTCTTAATCATGCCATGGCTTGGTCTTGTTGTTGGAAGTAAAGTTGTCCCCTTTTGTGCCTTAACCTTGGGATCATAAGTTTGCTTGTTAACATGAGTTGTTTGTCCATCATTTTGAGCACTTTTGGTGCTGTTTTGAGGTGAATAAAGGTCTGCACCTTTATCACTTCGAGGCCCCCCTTTGCATGCTTATTTCATGATTGATTGCATGATTGTCCCATTAATGTGCTATTCTAATGCTAACTTTATGGCAAATTGGTTCATGTTTGTATCCCAATTGCATCTTGCATGTTGACATTACATACTTGCCATGTTTTTGTTGCATAACATTTGGCATATCTTGCATGTTTAGCATCATGTTGTATTTTGAGCCTTGTGAGCATAACATGCATTGCATCATTTGGCTTGGGTTGTCAAGCCAAATATGAGGGTCAAGGGACATTCATACTCCAAGTGATGCAATGTACCTTGATTCTCGGTCACCGGGGCCTTTAACTTCGACATGAAAAGGCTTCGGATCTCATTTTGTTTGTTGCATGCATCCTTACATTGAGTGGCGAATTTGATCCCTTGGGTCATCATGCTCCATTGATGGCTCAAAGATCGAGGGTCGTGCTTCTTTGAGTTCAAAACATGATAAGAAGCACAACCATGCCCACATGTACCTGAGAACCCCATGCCATGCACTGTCTGTTCTCTGTTTGCTGTCAAATTGTCTTCTGCAGGAAGTTTCTGCCGACCGGCAGAATTTAGTGCCGACCGGAAATATCTGGAGTGCCGAGGAATCCAACAAATGCCGATGGGAATTGTGAAGTGCCGGTGGGAATTCTGTCCGGCCGGTGGTGCTCTGCAGGATGCAAGGAACTTGCTCCAGTACTTTGGCAATTTTCAGAAAGACAAGGCAGTACAAACAGAGGCGGCAGGAGTACAGTACGGGTTTTCCGGGCGAGACGGATTCGAGCATGCATCATTCGCGCATCCCGAGGCAGAGGCTGCGGCTGCCCTCTTCTTTCCTTTGCCATCTTTTCTTTTAAATTAAATTAGAAATCTTGTAATAATTTTATTTGTTTATTATTTTGGGACTGTAATATTTATTTGGGCCCTCCGAGTGAGGGCAAATCTGTAATAAGTGTGTGTGGATGGTGTGTATGTCTTCGAATCCCCATTTCTTTCTTCCCTTTTATTTACACGCTTATGATGGTAGATTAGGGCATTTTTTGAAATTAGCATACCTTATTGTAGACACCCCATTTTTGACCGTCCTCAAGACTTGGACGTCACCGTTTGAACACTCGGTGATTATCCTTGTTTGTGTTCGTTTGGAGTTCCCGGAGGCCTCGGCCCGCGCGCCTTGCCTCAGGATCCCCGAACTCGACCGTTTAGTGTCTGGTTTTGCACCAAACACTTGCATCTTGCCTTGGAAGGGCAAAATGGGGCTTGTAGACCATCCCCACCCATCACCGGCAGTGGCTAGATGCCACCGGCTGGTTTTTGCTGCCACCGGCAATATTGTTTGCCGGCCGGCACTCTTTGTTGCCGGTCGGCACTTTTTGTTGCCGACCGGCACTCTTTTTGGCCAAGATGGCATTTTTGGCCGGCCGATTGCTGTTCATCTCCTTTTGCAGATATTTTTAGACAGCTGTATTGCTTTTGCTCCCCTCCATGCACGTCTATGGAGGGATCTCCCTCTTGCAAAGCTTGTCTTGTAAGCTTTACAAGAGGCATATAGAGAGGAACTCTCTCCAGGGAAAGGGAGAGCTTTTAGACATTTTTTAGGGAGGAAAATACAGAGGAGAGCTCTGGTTTTTCTAGGGTTAGGGTTAGATATACACTCTCTATCTCTCTTTCCCTCTTATTTGCACACTAGGTGTTTTGTGTCTCACTATTGCACACAAACACCTAGTGTTTCACCTTCCTCTTGGAGCTGAGGTTCCAAAGAGTGTGTTTTGAGATTTTGGTGTTGGATTCAAGCTCAAGGAGGCCATTGGAGCACCATTGTTGAAGAGGACTACAAGGGTAAGAAACTAGTCCCTTTTTCCCCCATTTTTGCTTTGATTTTATACCTATCTTAGAGCTGTTTTTGTGCTTGTTGTATAACATAAAAAAGTTCTGTTTTTAGGCCCTCTTTATTGTTTATTAAGAGTGTTTTGTTGTTTGAGGGTTGTTGACCACCCTTAGGCCTTGAAAGGCCTCATTTTGAGCCATTTTGTGTTAGCTCCGGGATTTTGGTGTTGAGGTCTCTTCACCACTGAAATCTTGAGGGATTTCAGTGGTGAAGATGATGCTTTGAAGTCCCAAGAAGGAGAGGGCCACCCCCTCTCCTTGTTGTCCTTGAAAAGGGCATATTTAGGCCTCTCAAGGAAGCCTATGCTTGAGTGTGTGTTGAGCATGTTTGATTTGTTTTTCATGCTTATATATCCATAATATAACATGATTTCAAGTTGGTTTTGGAACTCCATGCATGTTTAGCATAGTTGCCATGTAATGCCTTATTTATGCCTTAACATGTTCTAGGTTGTTAGCCTTTGTTGGAGCATGTTTTAGGCTTGCATTTGTGAAGTTTATGTGCTTATTTTGCCATGTTTTAGCTCTGTCCATAGTCGTTTGGGTTGATCTTTGCATGCATTATATAGCTCCTTTGTATTTGGGCTTGTTGGCCTTGAGTATGTGCATGTGTAGCATGCCATCTTTGCATTGTTTTGATGATTTGGAATCATCCTACATGCTATTTCAGTCCCATTTCCGTGCTCGTTGGATTGCCTTGCATGTCTCTTTAATGCTTTGAAAGCATGTGTTGCGTGCTCCATGTTTTGATGCCTTTGCATGCCTTTGAATTTGAGCCACTTAGATGCCATCTAAGGAGTCCTTTGGCCTTGTTTTAACATGCTAAAAATCTGTTTTTAGTTATTTAATGCATGCCATGTTTGGTCATGTTAAGTGTAGTTCAATGCCTTATTGATTTGCTTTGAACACTTGGACTATTTGTTGCATGTTTTGGCTTGATTTGTTGCTTGGTTTGGCACTATGTATTAGAATGATTTCAAAGCTTATAATGCATGCTAATTGTCCATGTTTCCTCCTTTCAAGTGTGCTTGAATGTTGTTTGATTTGTGCTTAAGTGTTGGCCCTTATGTGCATGTGTGTGTACATGCCATTTAGCCTTCATTTTATAGCACTATGGCCACTGTTTTGGGCCTTATTAGAGCTGCCTAATTCATGTATAAGTCCATCTTTCCATTTATTTGCATTGCCATATGTATGCTTGTATGCTTGCATAAGTGCCTTGCCATGCCATGTTGCATCCTTAGCTTGTATGCCTAGGTTGCATTGCATCTTGCATGCATGCCTTGTTCCTTGAAATGGTGATAGGAATTTGGCCTAATTTGTTTGATTGGTTTGCATGCATTTGAAATCAAAGTTGCATACTTGGTTCCTTGGGCCATCATGCATGGAAATGCGTGATTGGTGGTCCGAGAACCAAGGCACATGTCCCTTTGAGTCATCACAATGATAAGAGACATGGTTGGTGCATACATGCCTTGAATTGTGCTGCCATGCCTTGTTTTGCCCTCTGTTGCTATGAGTTGCAGGTCCAGCAGACTTTCTTTGCCGACCGGCAGTGTAAGGTGCCGGCCGGCAACCTTTTCTCTGCCGACAGACTCAATTTTGTGCCGATGGACACATACCAGTGCCGGTGACGATTCCACTCAGCCGGTGGTACTCCCCAGTGCCTAGGGATGCAACCCTGAGGTTTTGACAGCCTCCAGAGGAGCATAGGAGAGAAAACAGAGGCAGCTTGCGCATGGCGGCGCGCTTCCCGAGGCGTTTTCCTGCTTTAATTAATTTATTTAATTTGTTAATTAAATTAGTTAATTTGTAATATTAATTAGCTGGTGTAGTTAATTAATTTGTAATGTTTATTCGGTCCCTCCGAGCGAGGGCAAGTCTGTAATAAGTGTGTGTGGGTGGTGTGTATGTCTTCCAACCTCACTTCTTTCTTCCCTTTTACTTACCCGCTTTAATGGTTAGTATTAGGGCATGTTTAAATTCAGCATACCTTATGCTATGCATGCGTGCATTCATGCATTTTGTATTACATGCATTAGGCTCGGTACATCATGCTAATTGCATTCGTACTTCAATTCCCGAACTGAATATGTGATAATTGTGCATTTTCACATGACATGTCTAGGATTAGCCGAGCCTATCTTAGCAACACTTTGTATGCGATGCATTAGGCACTTAACATGGACTTGGATCATGCATGTTTGCTAACAAGTTCTCTGTTTTGGCACGGAGTACGATGTAAGTATTTCCGCTTTAGCATCTCGCATGTGTGTGTATGTTAACATGACAGTATGCTTGACATGCGGCTAGATGCTTATGTGTTAAACTGTTTTGAATGCCTGTGGGTGAAGGTTGGATTGTTTGAGTTGGAAGAACTCATTGAAATCCGTGTTTTAGCCTACTTGCGAGTAGCAAATTCCAAAGCATTTTCAAAATAAACGGATATGCAATGTTTCTTTCCAAATTAGGCAATCTAGTCTATACTTGTTTGCTGTGCGCATAACATAGTAATTCTAGACTAATAAATGGAATAAGAACACATAAAGTTTTCAAAAATGGATATCACGGTTAGTAGAGGCCGGTCTTCGGACCGGGCGAAAGGGGGTGCTCATAGCTGACCTTCCCCGATCGTACCCAAGCTCCCGAGCCGAGACAACTCCGGTGATGACGGACGTGTGGCCTTCGGCACCGAGTCAGGGTTTCCTAAATTTCCCATTTTAAAAATATTTAGGTGGCGACTCTGTATCTGGCAAAGCAGTCCATGTTTGGCACTACTTTTTTCAAAATCTGTTTCTCAAAACGATTTGCCAGATTTGGACTCTTTGGTTCAGATTAAGAACCGTGACACAAGTCGAGTCCGAACTGTAGTAACCCCAAATGAACAGAACGGGACTCATCCTCCCGGGGCGTTCGGGGACGTCTACAGTTTCTGGCGACTCTGTTGGGGAATTTTAGAGAGTTTTGACTCGAACTCGTGATATCCTGTTTTGACTTCATTTATGTGTTTCTTTGCATTGCATGTGCATTGGTGCGCCTAGGAACACAGTGTTTGTCATCTGCCATTCCTGAACGGTTTGCCGGAGGCTTGTCTTGTCAAGGCATGTCCATAAGGCTGACCGGCTATGGGCTCTGACAGTATGGGAACACAAACCCCGGTTTACCGGGGCACCCTTTTGACCATTCGACCTAGTGCATATTCGAAATCCATAGTGACCATTCCAAGCCAGGACAGGTTCCTTACCCGATGCTAAGTTGTTTGAAACCGCTGTGTGCGTAGTGAAACCCTAGCTCCTGACAAAATAGGACAGGGAAACCCTACCCCAACATAGGGGTGATTGAGCTCTCTTTTACTTGCTATGTGCTTTTAGAGTGTATCTCTACAGGAACGCATATACCAGTTTGCGAGTTTGAGTATCGGGCCCGAAGGCGCCAGAATCAGTATTGTTGAGAATCAGTTATCAGGAATCAGTTATCCGCGGGTATCAGATTCAGTATTTTGGGAACAGAAATCTGGGAACAGTGATCAGCAGTAGGGTACAGTTGTTTGGCTACACCCGTGTTTGATCAGTTTGGGCTGAAATGCTGTCTATTTTTCTTTCAGTCCAGAGAGTTGTAGAGTTGATACAGAACAGCCAGTGTCTCCCCTTTGCTGAGGCAAGATTTATGGCGACACAAAGTTCAGAAGAAATTGTGGTTATGACGGCTGCATTGGAGCAGGGGACCGCTCCGCAGAGTGAAGCCAGCATCAGTATGTCACACCCGCCCAGGATGCCCGTTGTGCACCCAGTCTAGGCTCCCCAGTTATACCAGGCTCGTGAGCCCACCACCTTTGAATTGATGGGGATGATAGGCGATCTCCAAAGGTCTATGGCAGACCTTGCCTATGGAATGTCGGCTTCACCGCCAGCGGCGCCGTATGCCGGGAATTTTGTACCACAGGAGCCCCCGCTACTGGGACGGATTGTGATAGAGCTCAGCCAGCCAGAGGTGGCTTCCGGCTATAGCCGCGACATGGCAGTATCAACCCCGACCCTTGATCAGGCTGAGGCCAAAGGAAAAGACAAGGCAAAGATAGATGCCGACCCCATTGAGCAACTGCTGTGGGCAGTCGAGGCTCTGAAAGTCAGAGGAATGAACAAGCAACAAACGTCTGCAATAGTAACCAAAGCTGTAGATGACGCTTTCCCCGGTCCAATCAAAGGCAGTTCAAGCCAGGCAGAAAACCGGGACGGGCCCCGTCATGCCCAGACAATTCCAGTAGCTCCCACCCCTGCACCGGGAAAGGTTCAAAAAGCCAAGGCAGCGCCAGCTGATCGTTTCGCCAGCGCATCCGGCAAGAATCCTCAAACTGCAAAATACCTGCCCCGAGGGCGCAGAGTCTTTCACGACCTCCACATGCCTTTGTCTAGGGCATTGCTAATATTGGCGAAGAATGGGCATCTTAAGCCTTTGGAGCCCCGGCCACTCCCGAAGAATCTCCCCGCCACTCATGATGCTACCTTGTACTGCGCGTACCATCAATAGTCCGGTCACAGTACCGATGGATGTTCCCGCCTTCGTCATGAAGTGCAGGATTTGATTGATAACAAGGTTATCCTACCACCCACCTCGGGCAAGCCCGTCACCACTCAGTTGTTGGATTTCGAGGGCTCAGATACTGCGAGTATGTGAAGTGAAATGCCTGCGGGCAACATTTGGTACATTTTGGATGAAGCGTCTGGCACGCATTTTTGAGCATCGGTGAAACCGAGTTTTGTAAATCTTGGCTTGAATATCGAGTCAGTCTTTTGTTTTGAGTCTGTCTCTTTGTCTTGAGTCAGTCTTTTTTGCTTAAGGGTCTATCTGATTGTATCGAGTCAGTCCCCGTTGTATAGAATACCAGGTGATTCTGGGGTTGTTGCCTCGAACACCATTTTGTTTTATAATTATTATCTGTTTTTGTCTTGAGTCTGTTTCTGCCGAGGGGCCAGTTGCACCAACGGAACCGATTGAAACAGCTGTTGCTATCTCAACTTCATGCTTGCTTTCAGCATAAGGACCAGAGAATTTGATCGGGCTGACAGTACATCTCGCCTGCTCTCCTGTGTGCCAAACTCATTGCATTAACCTAAGTTTTTCAGAAAACAAACCTCTTGAACACTGCGGTGATAAAAACGAAGAGGAAGGAATTCCTCGGGTTTTGCAAAATTTTGATCATTTTGAGAGAAAGAAAGGTGTGCTAAGCCTTTTTATGAATGAAACCATGCTTGTCGGCGTGAGCACTGAGAAGGATCCTGGCCTGATCCAGATTGGTTCCACACTATCTTCGGCACGAGCGATTTGTCGCTTTCTTAAAAACTTTCAAAAACAAATGTTTTACGCGGCCCTGCGAAGATCTGTGTGGAATCGCTCTTGAGACTGCGCAGCCTAGGATCGCTCTCAGCCTCAAGATTCGACCTGTTGTCTTGAACCTCGAACTCATCCGGAACATTCAACAGTCAACCGTCAGAAAAGGCCCGTGTGGCCAATTTTGAAGCAGCCCTCGAGCAAGAGGCACCAAAGCCGAATCGGAAGGAGTAGATCTCGCCGGAAGAAGCTCGTAGAGTAACCCTGATGGATTCTCCGCAAATCAGTGCAACAGCCGTTCTCATAGATACAGAGGGGCTTCAATTCAAAAAAACCATTTGACATGGACTTGCTACACTTTTTACCCTTTGAGAGGCTCGCTGGGTCGAAAACCCAGAAGGGCGACCCAGGCAAAAGTTAGAGCAAGAGAAAAATACAGAAAAGCAAAAAATAGCAAAAAAGCAAAAATACAAAAAAGAAAAAAAGAAAAGAAAAGACAAAAGATACAAAAAAGAAAAGAAAAAGAAAAATGCAAGAAAAAAGAAATAGAAAATGAAAAGAAGCTCGCAAGGTCGAAAACCCGCATTGGGCGCCTTGGCAAAAGTGAGAGCCAAACAAAGTGAAGGTTAAAATACCCGAGTGTACCTTAACCGGAACTACGTAAGGCTTGATTCCCATGTTTGGGATACGTAGGCAACTTCATCATGAAGTCCAGCCCCCAACGCTTTCATAAGCGTCTCAGTCCATGCAATGGTTTCGATTTCACCTCAAAGTCCAGTGGCCAACACCCTTCAAGGTGATTGTGTCCATATATGTGTTGTGACTGTCTTCGTCGTCGCTCTGTCCAAGAGCTCGACCACCGCCAATGAAGACTGTTTACAGACTGCTGTGGCACCATCCCAAACAAGGGACAACTTTCCGTTGCTACCAGCCGTCGTGAGATGCCATTCAAACTAGGGGCAACTTTCCGTTGCCTCCCACCCCCCTTCAAACCAGGGGCAATTTTCCATTGCCTCCGATCTGAGGTTGCCCATCTCAAAGAGTAAGTTCCATACTCGTTGAGCACTGACTGTTTGAAAAATAGTTTTTGAAAATTTTTACTGAGGTTGACTATTTTCTCGAAAACTATTTCATTTTCCAAAACCGGACCATTGTCTTGGACCCAAAAAGGAAAATTTTCAGTGCTTACTGCCTGACTTGCATGCTTTTCAAATCAAAAGTCGAACAAGTACGTTAATCCGACTCTCGTTTTGATCAAAACTGTTTTAGTAGAAAACAAAATAAAGAATGGTTAAAATGATGAACTAGGGGCACAGTTGAGTCAGGCGTTTTGTCTTTCCCCCGTCACCAACGTACTTGCCAGAAGGGCGCTCTGCCCGTCGGAAGAAATAGCTGTGAGCTAACGGCATTGGGCTTGAACCCACACCGTTCTATTTATTCATCAATCACCCCGGGGAGGGATGAAAAATGAGAGAATGAAGAATAGAGAGGTGTAAGTTGAGAGAAAAGTGAGGAAAAGGGTTTTGAGAGAAAATCCAAGCTTGAGAGTCGAGTGATGTGAGGATCACAAATCAGAAAGGGTGGGAAACAATACCCAGATTGAACTGGCTCCTTGTGATCTGAGGTCCCCCATCTTCGCTTACGCGTCTGTGTGTCGTGCCTCTTTCATTTGACGGTCTCGTCTTTTGTTTTGAGTCTCTCACGAGCGTGTCTCGTTGTGTTTAGGTTGTGTACCTCTTTGTTTGAGTCCTCCTCGCTGTGTTCAGTTGTAGGCTCAATATCCCGGTTTGAAAAACCCTCATTCGATTTCGAAAATCATTTATGCTCAGAATGCTGTGCCATTCTCTACATTTGAACGTGTTTCGACTCCAACCAGTTCCATCTTTGAGCTCTGTCTTGTCAGATTGGGCTGTTTGTTTGAGAATTACCGTGTGCAGAATGAATCGAATGCTGTGTTATGGGCTGTGTGCAGATTAATCCCCAGTAGAGCAAGGGCTGTGTGTCCAGAATCAGGCAGTGGGTTGCTTGGGTTATTTTGCTGTTGGCTGTTTAGTTATCTGATTGTTACAGTGCAAGTGTTCAATTTTCAGATAACCAATCAATTTCGTTTACATTGAGGTGTAACATGATGAGATGCGATGCAATGCATGAAATGTGTAAATGTAAACACTTTTTCAGATAAAAAGTCCGTTTCATTTCATTATCTTTTCAAATGTACAAGTTTTGGAAACAAAATCTGCCTGCGGCAGTACAAGGTAATCTATCTACCAACCAAAAAGAAAAGTACAAAAAAGAAAGAAGAGATAGCAAAAATCTGCATCTGTGTCAAGCACTCCGAAGGGCCGTCAGTCCGTCCTAGTCCTCTTCCTAGACGAGGGTCCAGGAACATCATCAGCATCGTCGTCAGAGCCCGAGCTAGAACCGTCTCCGTTCTCCTCCTCCGATGACCCTGCCTCCACCTCTGACTCCTCGTCGTTGTCATCGTCCGGGACTGGAGCTCGCGAGCTACTCCCGACGTGAGTACGCCCTCCCCTGGTACGGGGAAATATCCGGCCCTCCTCATCTCTCCCCCGGGCAGAGACAGAAGGTCTAGCTGGAGCACCTCCCGCCATAGGAATCTGGAAAGGAGGCTGAAAAGTACACGAAAAGGAAATGCATCAGTATGCCGTGAGCAGTTTATCAGTGCAGAATGCAGTGTGTAAATACAGTGTATGAATGCCGTGAGCAGTTTATCAGTGCAGAATGCAGTATATGAGTACAGTATGAGAATGTCGTGAGCAGTTTATCAGTACAGAGTTTGGTGCAGAATGCAGTGTATGCAGTGTTCAGATACTGTGAGATCAGTGTATCAGGTGTCGTGCCGTGCATCAGATTATGTAAAGCAGTGTATGAATGGTTTGAGGCCAGTGTCAGAAGGGCATACCGGTATGCTGTAGACGGCTAGGAGGTCAAATGTCCGCTGGAGCATCCCCATCATCGAGGCATTCATCGCCAACGACTGACGGGTGTACTCAGAAGAAGCCTGCAAAGGTATCAGATGCATTAGTATTCTGTGGAATATCAAGTAAACTGAACTGAATAACTGTACGAAGTGCAGTGATACATACCGGCGGTAAGTCGGGGATATCAATGAACTCATGACCAGCCGGTGGAGGGGCGAAGGGGATCTGATAGGTCGACCCACCCTGCCCCTGGAAAGTCAGTACAGCAGGCAGGGCAGGCCAGCCAGCTCCCCGTCCTCCCTGCGCTCCACCCCTACCACGGACCCGGGCCCTCCTCGAAGATCCAGCCCCTGCTCCCGCTCCGGCCCCAGCCGCCGATGCTACAGGCCTGGCCCCCTCTGCTCGACGGCCGCTCAAAGGACGCATCAGGTACGTCCGCACGTACTCCTGGTAGTCGCCGGTGCCTCGGAAGCCGGCCTCCTCCCAGCCGATGGAGTAATCATCCAGCTGCTCAGCGGTAAGCCCCTCAGTCTCCCTCATCTCCGCAGGAGGGTGAGCCGGGACTATCTGCTCATGTAACCCGCGGGTCTGGCGTAGAAAACGCTCCCCCAGGTACCAAGCCCGACAGACCGGACCCTCTAGCAAGATCCGGAAAAGCGAGGTCTCCTCAGCACCAGGGAACCGACCCCGCATCGCCGACGGCAAGGAGGCCCATGGCCGCCATGTGATCTGAAAGTGACAGACAGTTTGTTATCTACTGTTATTGAAACATGCAGTGGGAAAGCGATGCTAAATAAACTGAAAGTAAAACATACCTCGGCCGGGGTGATGGTGTCAAAATATCGGCGGAAGAAGCCGAATGTCTCCCGTGGTCGCCGGGTGCATCTCCCGTCGAAGCGACTCGAGAACGGGACAGCCGGAGGAGGCTCCGCGACTGGTACGGGTGCAAGCCTAGGGAAGTAGGCGTAAACCCACAGCTGCAAAACAGATGTCAGTATGACTATCAGAAAAAGCAGAATATACAGAATAAAGCAGAAATGGCAGAGCCGTGTGTTGTGCAATGTATTGTTTGCAGTGTACAGTGTGAGCAGTGTACAGTCAATGTAAAGAAGAATGTATGTGTGTGCCGTGTGTACAGTATACAGTAAGTGTAAAGCAGACCGCAGTGTGTGCAGTGTACAGGGTACAGAAAGTACGAGACAGAAGTGAAAAAAGCGGAGAAGAAATGTACCTCCCAGGCCCGCCAGTAACCTCCGAGCAGCTGGCCGCTTCCACGAGAAGCCGAGCTCATATAGCCGTAAAAGGTGGCCAGAGCAGCGCCGCCCCAATCATAGTGCAAGATGTCCCGGACGTCCACCAGTGCGCTGAGAAGGCAGAGAGGCACGGTGTTCGCCCGGTCGGCGAAGATAGTAGTCCCGAACAAGAACATGAGGAAGCCGCGAGCATACCTCTCCTCGTCCTCTGGGGTCATCTGCACCTCCTCCAAAACGGGCTGAACCCTAAACTGTGCCTCAAACCAGGAGTACCGCACGAAGCCTGGACGAGCTAGTGGTGGGGCCTCCCCCATTAAATGGACCTGAGCGGCGGTCCACTCATCCATGTCTGTGTCGAAAGGGATCGGATCCCCCCCTACCCCGATGCCTGTGAGCATCGAGAAGTCATAAGGGGTCATCGTCATGTCCCCTGCAGCAGAAAAATGGAAAGAATCGGTGGTGTCCCACCACCTCTCCGCCAAAGCAGCAAGGAGAGGTCTGCATGTGGAGAGCCTAGAGAGCCCTCGGCAGAAGGTGCCGAAGCCCGCTCGGTCCACGATGCGCTGGACCGCATCAGGGAGCTCATCATACCACTCCCGCGCACCAGTATTCCCATACCCGCGAATGGTATGGGAACCCTCCTGCAAACAGACAATGACAATTGCAAGACAACATTCAAAATGCAATTTTGAAAAGACAGATATGGTATGTGTGCAAGTTTGACAGATTCAGATAAATACTGGATGCCAGTGTATGCAGTGAAATACAGTGTGTGCTGTGTGTTTGGGTGATTCGGGGCTAGTGCAGTGTGTGTGCATGTGTCAGTCTCAAGCAGATATCAGTTGTATGTATGTTTACAGTCAACTACGGTCTACGGCATATCAGATTTCAGCAATTAGAGAATACAGCTAACTATGGCAGTTTTGTATCCTACATTGCAGAAAGTAAAGCAGAAAGAAGAGAATTACCTCGGAAGTGCCGAATGAAAGGTGGGAGGTAGGCTCGCGTAGTAGTAGCTTAGGCGCCGCGTACCTCTCAAAGCTCCGGAACTGACGCAGGCCGTCTGGGGGCAGAACGTGGATCGCCGGCCGGTAGGTCGCCGGGTCGAACGGGCGCTCGCTCAGTGGTAAGAGCTCGACCCCGGGATCCATCTCGTGGTCCGGGGGAGTCTCACCACGTGGAATGTCGTCCGCCATATAGAGAATGGTGTGAAAATGGCCGGAAAAGGAAAACCGAGCCGGAATACGAAGACTCAACTGAAAAGTCAACTCCCGTGAGGGTCGGAAATGGCCGGGAAGGCCAGAATGTGAAGATGTACAGAAATGAAGAGGAAAGTGAGGGGAACAAACCCCGAAAAGGCTAGAACGCCAAACGAGGCACCGAAACGAGAATGTGATCAGTGGAAAACGTCCGAAACGCGAAGAGAAACGCGAATCTGACGACGAAACGGGCGTAGAACGCGAAGAAATGGACGAAAAAGGAGAGGGAAAAGCTCTAGAGAGAGAGAGCAAGGGTTTTCGGCATGGAGGAAATGAGGAAATAGGGTTTGAGGCCCTATTTTATAACACCCAAGGTGAAAAGACAAAACTGCCCCGCACCAGCAACTGTTTGCCGGTCGGCAATGTTTTGTGCCGGCCGGCACTTTTTTGTGCCGATGGAATTGTTTTTTGTGCCGATGGCCAGCCGGTGGCCTCATATTTCGGCCGGTGGGGTTTCCACAGACTTGTTTAGGCCATATGAGAAGTTCGTGGTCTTCATAGCTCAAGAAAGTGCAAGAAAGTGCATCTCCAACATTCAACCGGCCTCCGTTTTGACCGCGGGCCGTGTCTCCAGTGCGTAGCACTCGAATTCGTACAAGGTGTATCCTTTTTGTATCCTTTTGAATTCAAAAGTTACCCCATGTGTGTTGCACAAGTTCATCACACTACTTCGATGCATTACATCGCGCTGTCGTGCGTCACACATTTGCATTGTTTTGCACATGTTACATGCATTGCAACACGCACCCCTTTGCATTGTCGTGCACATTTCTCATGCATCATCATTGCATTTCCATTCCATGCATTGTCATGCATTCTGGAATACATGCGTTGTTGCGCATTTAAGCCCATTTACATTCCGTGTGGCATGCATGTCGCACTGCGCATTGCACTGTTTTGTGCATTTCAAAATTGTTCGCGCTGTTCTGCGCATCGCACTGTTTTGTGCATTTCAAAATTGCTCGCGCTGTTCTGCGCATCGCACTGTTTTGTGCATTTCAAAATTGCTCGCGCTGTTCTGCGCATCGCACTGTTTTGTGCATTTCAAAATCGTTCGCGCTGTTCTGCGCATCGCACTGTTTTGTGCATTTCAAAATTGTTCGCGCTGTTCTGCGCATCGCACTGTTTTGTGCATTTCAAACCTCGTGCTATTCTGCGCATTGCACTGTTTTGTGCATTTCAAATCGTCGCACTGTTTTGTGCATTGCATTCCGTCGCGCTGTTTTGTGCATCTCATTGCATTTTGCATTGTCATGCATATTAATTACATTACCTGCGTAGACCGCATGTTAGTTCTTTATTTGCGTAGACCGCATCTCAATTTTTTATTTGCGTAGACCGCATGTTAATTCTTTATTTGCGTAGAACGCATCTCAATTTTTTATTTGCGTAGACCGCATCTCAATTCCATTATTTGCGTAGACCGCATGTTCATTCCTTACCTGCGTAGACCGCATGTTAATTCTTTATTTACGTAGACCGCATCTCAATTCTTTACTTGCATAGACCGCATCTCAATTCCATTATTTGCGTAGACCGTATTGTTCATTCATTACTTGCGTAGACCGCATGTCTTACCTACGTAGACCGCATGCTTAATTTCATTACCTGCGTAGACCGCATGTTTTGATTGCGTAGACCGCATTGTTCATTCATTACTTGCGTAGACCGCATGTCTTACCTGCGTAGACCGCATGTTTAATTTCATTACCTGCGTAGACCGCATGTTTTGATTGCGTAGACCGCATGCTTAATTCGATTACCTGCGTAGACCGCATGCTTAATTCCATTACTTGCGTAGACCGCATGTTTTGATTGCGTAGACCGCATGTTCAATTCCATTACTTGCGTAGACCGCATGTTTTGATTGCGTAGACCGCATGTTTAAATTTTCAATACCTGCGTAGACCGCATGTTTTGATTGCGTAGACCGCATGTTTAATTTCATTACTTGCGTAGACCGCATGTTTTGATTGCGTAGACCGCATGTTCAATTTCAATACCTGCGTAGACCGCATGTTTTTTATTGCGTAGACCGCATATTTAATTTCAATACCTGCGTAGACCGCATGTTTTGATTGCGTAGACCGCATGTTTTGATTGCGTAGACCGCATGCTAATTCCAATACCTGCATAGACCGCATGTTTTTGATTGCGTAGACCGCATGCTTAATTCCATTACTTGCGTAGACCGCATGTTTTGATTGCGTAGACCGCATGTTCAATTTCAATACCTGCGTAGACCGCATGTTTTTGATTGTGTAGACCGCATGCTTAATTCCATTACTTGCGTAGACCACATGTTTTGATTGCGTAGACCGCATGTTCAGTTTCATCACCTGCGTAGACCGCATGTTTCGACTGCGTAGACCGCATATCTTGATTGCGTAGACCGCATGTCTTGATTGCGTAGACCGCATGTTCAGTTTCATCACCTGCGTAGACCGCATGTTTCAACTGCGTAGACCGCATATTTGCTAAATATCATCACCTGCGTAGACCGCATGTTTATAATCAATTTCGTTGCCTGTGTAGACCGCATGCTCCACTTACATGTTTGTATTTCCACAGCATTGTTATGCTCCCCACTTGCTTTGCGCTGTCACGCATTTCGAGTATGCTATTGTGCATGTTGTTAACAATATTGTACCTGTTAAGTTTGTTTTCTTTGCAGGCACGATATTGTATGTACGGTTCATTTGAGGCTGGTGCAACCAGACGAGCCGCACAGGTATTTTATCTCCGAGTGAGACGTATTGAGAATTCCATAATTCTCTTACATCCTTTCTGCATTGTAGTGTAGTTTGGTATGCTAGCTTAAAACTGTCGCATGTTTGCTTCGTTACAGCTTCCTTTGCATGATCAAAAGTTATGCTCGGCTCCGTGCATTGTCTTGCATTTTGCCCCCTGCCTTCGGGCGCATATCTTATTTGTCTTGTATGTTTGTCTGAGTCTTCGGCCTTGTCAAAAATGGGTCGTCTTTGGGCTTTGACATTCACTCCCGTCATTGTTATGACTTTCGAGCTCTGTCAAAGAGGGGCAACTGTAGACACCCCATTTTTGACCGTCCTCAAGACTTGGACGTCACCGTTTGAACACTCGGTGATTATCCTTGTTTGTGTTCGTTTGGAGTTCCCGGAGGCCTCGGCCCGCGCGCCTTGCCTCAGGATCCCCGAACTCGACCGTTTAGTGTCTGGTTTTGCACCAAACACTTGCATCTTGCCTTGGAAGGGCAAAATGGGGCTTGTAGACCATCCCCACCCATCACCGGCAGTGGCTAGATGCCACCGGCTGGTTTTTGCTGCCACCGGCAATATTGTTTGCCGGTTGGCACTCTTTGTTGCCGGTCGGCACTTTTTGTTGCCGACCGGCACTCTTTTTGGCCAAGATGGCATTTTTGGCCGGCCGATTGCTGTTCATCTGCTTTTGCAGATATTTTTAGACAGCTGTATTGCTTTTGCTCCCCTCCATACACGTGTATGGAGGGATCTCCCTCTTGCAAAGCTTGTCTTGTAAGCTTTACAAGAGGCATATAGAGAGGAACTCTCTCCAAGGAAAGGGAGAGCTTTTAGAAATTTTTGAGGGAGGAAAATACAGAGGAGAGCTCTGGTTTTTCTAGGGTTAGGGTTAGATATACACTCTCTATCTCTCTTTCCCTCTTATTTGCACACTAGGTGTTTTGTGTCTCACTATTGCACACAAACACCTAGTGTTTCACCTTCCTCTTGGAGCTGAGGTTCCAAAGAGTGTGTTTTGAGATTTTGGTGTTGGATTCAAGCTCAAGGAGGCCATTGGAGCACCATTGTTGAAGAGGACTACAAGGGTAAGAAACTAGTCCATTTTTCCCCCATTTTTGCTTTGATTTTATACCTATCTTAGAGCTGTTTTTGTGCTTGTTGTATAACATAAAAAAGTTCTTTTTTTAGGCACTCTTTATTGTTTATTAAGAGTGTTTTGTTGTTTGAGGGTTGTTGACCACCGTTAGGCCTTGAAAGGCCTCATTTTGAGCCATTTTGTGTTAGCTCCGGGATTTTGGTGTTGAGGTCTCTTCACCATTGAAATCTTGAGGGATTTCAGTGGTGAAGATGATGCTTTGAAGTCCCAAGAAGGAGAGGGCCACCCCCTCTCCTTGTTGTCCTTGAAAAGGGCATATTTTGGCCTCTCAAGGAAGCCTATGCTTGAGTGTGTGTTGAGCATGTTTGATTTGTTTTTCATGCTTATATATCCATAATATAACATGATTTCAAGTTGGTTTTGGAACTCCATGCATGTTTAGCATAGTTGCCATGTAATGCCTTATTTATGCCTTAACATGTTTTAGGTTGTTAGCCTTTGTTGGAGCATGTTTTAGGCTTGCATTTGTGAAGTTTATGTGCTTATTTTGCCATGTTTTAGCTCTGTCCATAGTCATTTGGGTTGATCTTTGCATGCATTATATAGCTCCTTTGTATTTGGGCTTGTTGGCCTTGAGTATGTGCATGTGTAGCATGCCATCTTTGCATTGTTTTGATGATTTGGAATCATCCTACATGCTATTTCAGTCCCATTTCCGTGCTCGTTGGATTTCCTTGCATGTCTCTTTAATGCTTTGAAAGCATGTGTTGCGTGCTCCATGTTTTGATGCCTTTGCATGCCTTTGAATTTGGGCCACTTAGATGCCATCTAAGGAGTCCTTTGGCCTTGTTTTAACATGCTAAAAATCTGTTTTTAGTTATTTAATGCATGCCATGTTTGGTCATGTTAAGTGTAGTTCAATGCCTTATTGATTTGCTTTGAACACTTGGACTATTCGTTGCATGTTTTGGCTTGATTTGTTGCTTGGTTTGGCACTATGTATTAGCATGATTTCAAAGCTTATACTGCATGCTAATTGTCCATGTTTCCTCCTTTCAAGTGTGCTTGAATGTTGTTTGATTTGTGCTTAAGTGTTGGCCCTTATGTGCATGTGTGTGTACATGCCATTTAGCCTTCATTTTATAGCACTATGGCCACTGTTTTGGGCCTTATTAGAGCTGCCTAATTCATGTATAAGTCCATCTTTCCATTTATTTGCATTGCCATATGTATGCTTGTATGCTTGCATAAGTGCCTTGCCATGCCATGTTGCATCCTTAGCTTGTATGCCTAGGTTGCATTGCATCTTGCATGCATGCCTTGTTCCTTGAAATGGTGATAGGAATTAGGCCTAATTTGTTTAATTGGTTTGCATGCATTTGAAATCAAAGTTGCATACTTGGTTCCTTGGGCCATCATGCATGGAAATGCGTGATTGGTGGTCCGAGAACCAAGGCACATGTCCCTTTGTGTCATCACAATGATAAGAGACATGGTTGGTGCATACGTGCCTTGAATTGTGCTGCCATGCCTTGTTTTGCCCTCTGTTGCTGTGAGTTGCAGGTCCAGCAGACTTTCTTTGCCGACCGGCAGTGTAAGGTGCCGGCCGGCAACCTTTTCTCTGCCGACAGACTCAATTTTGTGCCGATGGACACATACCAGTGCCGGTGATGATTCCACTCAGCCGGTGGTACTCCCCAGTGCCTAGGGATGCAACCCTGAGGTTTTGACAGCCTCCAGAGGAGCATAGGAGAGAAAACAGAGGCAGCTTGCGCATAGCGGCGCGCTTCCCGAGGCATTTTCCTGCTTTAATTAATTTATTTAATTTGTTAATTAAATTAGTTAATTTGTAATATTAATTAGCTGGTGTAGTTAATTAATTTGTAATGTTTATTCGGTCCCTCCGAGCGAGGGCAAGTCTGTAATAAGTGTGTGTGGGTGGTGTGTATGTCTTCCAACCTCACTTCTTTCTTCCCTTTTACTTACCCGCTTTAATGGTTAGTATTAGGGCATGTTTAAATTCAGCATACCTTATGCTATGCATGCGTGCATTCATGCATTTTGTATTACATGCATTAGGCTCGGTACATCATGCTAATTGCATTCGTACTTCAATTCCCGAACTGAATATGTGATAATTGTGCATTTTCACATGACATGTCTAGGATTAGCCGAGCCTATCTTAGCAACACTTTGTATGCGATGCATTAGGCACTTAACATGGACTTGGATCATGCATGTTTGCTAACAAGTTCTCTGTTTTGGCACGGAGTACGATGTAAGTATTTCCGCTTTAGCATCTCGCATGTGTGTGTATGTTAACATGACAGTATGCTTGACATGCGGCTAGATGCTTATGTGTTAAACTGTTTTGAATGCCTGTGGGTGAAGGTTGGAATGTTTGAGTTGGAAGAACTCATTGAAATCCGTGTTTTAGCCTACTTGCGAGTAGCAAATTCCAAAGCATTTTCAAAATGAACGGATATGCAATGTTTCTTTCCAAATTAGGCAATCTAGTCTATACTTGTTTGTTGTGCGCATAACATAGTAATTCTAGACTAATAAATGGAATAAGAACACATAAAGTTTTCAAAAATGGATATCACGGTTAGTAGAGGCCGGTCTTCGGACCGGGCGAAAGGGGGTGCTCATAGCTGACCTTCCCCGATCGTACCCAAGCTCCCGAGCCGAGACAACTCCGGTGATGACGGACGTGTGGCCTTCGGCACCGAGTCAGGGTTTCCTAAATTTCCCATTTTAAAAATATTTAGGTGGCGACTCTGTATCTGGCAAAGCAGTCCATGTTTGGCACTACTTTTTTCAAAATCTGTTTCTCAAAACGATTTTCCAGATTTGGACTCTTTGGTTCAGATTAAGAACCGTGACACAAGTCGAGTCCGAACTGTAGTAACCCCAAATGAACAGAACGGGACTCATCCTCCCGGGGCGTTCGGGGACGTCTACACTTATGCTATGCATGCGTGCATCCATGCATTTGTATTGCATACATTAGGCTCGGTACATCACGCTAACCGCATTTGTATTTCAAATTCTAAACCGAATATGTGATAATTGTGCATTTTCACATACCATGTTTAGGGCTAGTCGAGCCTGCCTAGATCGCATTTTGCATGTGATGCATTAGCCACTTTTAACATGAACTAGGACATGCATGTTTGTTAACTAGTTTACTGTTTTGGCACGGAGTACGATGTAAGTATTTTTACTTTAGCATCCAGCATGCGTGTGAGTGTTGCCATGACAGTATGCTTGCCATGCGGCTAAGTGCTTACATGAGATAAACTGCTTGAATGCCTGTGGGTGGAGGTCAAATTGCTTAAATTGGGATAATGCGTTAAAACTGCGATTTTTAAGCCCACTAGATAGTGGCAAAACCATCTTTTCCAAAAGCCCACTTGAAGGTGGCAAAACCTGCATTTTAGCCTACTTACGAGTAGCAAACCATTTTCAAAACGAACATAAAATGTTTTATTTCCAATTTGGGCGATTCGGTCTATACTTGTTTGCCGCGCGCATAACATAGTAATGCTAGGCTAATAATTGGAATAAGAACACATAACGTTTTCAAAACTGGATATCACGGTTAGTAGAGGCCGGTCTTCGGACCGGGCGAGAGGGGGTACTCATAGCTGACCTTCCCCAATCGTACCCAAGCTCCCGAGCCGAGACAACTCCGGTGATGACGGACATGTGGCCTTCGGCACCGAGTCAGGGTTTCCTAAATTCTCCCTATTTTAAAATATTTAGGTGGCGACTCTGTATCTGGCAAAGCAGTCCATGTTTGGCATTACTTTTTCAAAAATCTGTTTCTCAAAACGATTTGCCAGATTTGGACTCTTTGGTTCAGATTTAGAACCGTGACACAAATCGAGTCCGAACTGTAGCATGAGGCCCACGGGCGCGTCTACAGGTACCCATTTTGGCTAATCAACCTAGTTGCATATCAAAATCCTTAGAGACTGTTCCAAATTAGGATAGGTTGTTCACCCGAATGTAGGTTTGTTTGAAACCGCTTGTTTGTGTAGTGAACCCATAGTTCCTAGCGAATTTAGGACAGGGTAACCCTACCCCATCAAAGGGGTGTTTTGGCTCTCACTTGCTTGATACATGCTGTAGACACCCCATTTTTGACCGCCCTTAAGACTTGGGCACTACTGATGGCTTACTTGGTGGAGAAAGGTATGCAGGGCAAACGTTCAGTTTCTTCGGCAAGGAGAGAGTCAAATCCCAACTTCATACCCTTTTGGACCAAAACAATCTTGATCAAAAGATTTTAGACCTTGAAATCATCTCTTTCAAAATGTTTTGAAAATAAAGTTCTTATGATGTTCCAACGCTCGCATTTCGTTAAATGTTGTGTTTTCGGTAAACCGAGCAAGAACAAAGTGGAAATGAATGAAAGAGAGATGAAATCCTTGAAAAATCTTTCAAAACACTTTTTTTAGTGGTTGGGAGTAGAAGAAAAGAGGAAAGGAGAGAAGAAAACTAGTTTGGGAGAAGTTCAGCATGAATCTGGGTAGGACCAAAACTGCACGGCTGCACCAAAATAGGCATAACTTTTTACACAGTTAGAATTTTGATTCAAGGATGGTACCATTGGAAAGATAACTTCTGGGGTTTCAATTTGGACACAAGAATAACCTGAAAATTTGTTCACCTAAAGGAGTTATGGCCATTTGAAGTTGGACCTAGAAAGCAAAATTTTCCTGCCGACCAGAAAAGCTAGCTAGCCGACCAGAAAAGGTGGCTGGCCGACCATTTTCTCCTGAAAAAGTGGTCGGCCGACCAGAAAAGTGGCTGACAGGTCCCAAACTCAGATTCTTTGAAGATATTTCCTCTCCAACTGTCTTCCACAACCTCCAGTTGTTCCATAAACAGATATTTTCGAGCCAACTCTCATTTTTTCTATATATGAGGCTATATCTCTCATTTTCAAGGGAGAATCTTCTTGGAGAAGCTTGAGAGCTTTTATCACTAAAACTCCTTCTCTCTCTACAAATTTCAAACCTAAATCTCTGCCTCTCTCTCTCTTGCCCTCCTGTGCATAGAAGTGCTTGAAAGTAAAGAAATGCTTCTAGTTTGCCTAGGCATCCTTCATCAAAGTTAACCACCATTGGGCTGAGGTTCTTTGAGGATCATTTTGAGCTTCAAAAGCTGGTCTTGGCTCAGATTTTGGGCTGGTTTTGCAGTGCTTCAAGGGTAATCACTTTTCCCTCTTTTAACCATTATTTTGATCCTTCTCTTAGCCTCATTTGCATGCTTATTTGAGCTTTGTTGTCAACTGAAAAAATGTTCATATTTAAGTAATTTTCATGTTTGTTTAAGGCTCTTTTGGTGTTGGGGGTCATCTACCCTCTTGCATGCTCTATTTAGCCTTGTTTTGAGCCATGCCATGAGACTTTTGTATTGAGCTTTGCTTGGCCCTTTAGCCACTGAAATCCAGCAGATTTTCAGTGGTTGGCATATGGTTTTGAGGGCCAAAATCAGAGAGGGGTGACCCTCTCTCTTTTGGCCTTGTTTGCATGCATTTTTGGCTTTCCAAGGGAGCATATATTTCCACACTTCCTAGCCTTGGGTCAGGCCCTTTTTACTGACTTTTAGAACCTGCCTAGACTCTTTCTATGGCTGGTTTGGTCACCTTTTGTTTGCCTCTTGCGTGTGTAGAACAATCCCTTGCATAGCCTATCAAAGTAACACCTCATTCTTGCATGTATTGGTCATGTTTCAGTGGGTTTTTGGCCATCATTTGGCATGCCATGATTCTGTTTTTGGCTAGTTTGGTAGCCTCTCATATGCTTCACATGCTTGTAGTATAAATCATGTTCACTAGCTTATAATGCATGTTGTTTTGGCCCTCTATGCTAGCATATTTTGGCCATGCTCCAAACTGATTTTATTCATATTTTGGGTTGCCTTAGCTCTATTTTGAGGTCCCTTGGTCAAATGATGCTTTCCATGCATGGTTGTAGTGTAATAGCCTTGCTTAGCCTTGAGTTTTGAATCCCCTTACATGCTTAACTTGAGGTGTTTGCATGTTTTAGCATCATTGAGCATGATATTTCAGAGTTTATTTCTTGGCCATGTTCTCATGTTTGTCACTCTTTCAATATGTTTGAGAGTTGCATCATTATACCCCATTTATGAGCCTTTGCATTGAGCTTCATTCTTATGCCTTTCAAGCCACCATTTTGGCTCATTTTGCCACTGTTTTGGGCCTGCTTAAGGTCTGTTTGGAGTTGGTTTTGTCATTTGAGCATCACCTTGCATGCCTCTAGTGTAATGTGCTTCACTAGCTTCGGTACTTGAGCCTTTCAACATGGATTGTGTGAGTTGTTTGCATGATTCGGAGCCATTTTGTATGTCATTTCAGAGCTGGAACAAGTGTCATTGTATGCCATATTTCATCCTTTCAATGCTTTTGTAGAGTTGCATTTTGTGCCCTTGGGCTTAGGTCCTTGCATTGTGTATGCTAGCATGAGTTTTGGAGTCTTGTTTTCATCGTGTTTGGCCACTGATTTGGGTGTGGCTGAGGCCCATTCATTTTGGTTTAAGTCCATTTTTGCATTGAGTATGCCATTGTATTCCATAGCATTGAGTATGTCACATTGTCGCATGATTGATCATTGCATTGTGAATGCCTTGTTCATCTCATTGTGTATGTTAGTTCTTAGGTGCATTCTGTATGCTAAGTACCACGTGCATTGGGTATGCCATTGTTGGTTCATAGCATTGTGTATGCTAGTTGCATGTTTGCATGCCATCCTTTGTATGATTGCATCACTTAGTTGCATAGCATTTAGGTTGCATACTTAAAGTCGCATTGTGCATGCCATTGTTTGTTGCATTGTGTTCGGAATAGGAGTTAGTCTGAACACAGGAAACGAGGGACGTTTCGTACTCAAAGTGACAAAATGTGCCTCAATTCCCGGTCGCCAACACTCTTGGCTACCCATGACGGAGTTGTTGGCTTTAGGTGCTTGTATGTGCATTTATTTCACATTGAGTCGTGCAATTCGACTCCTCAGCCATTATGCATCGAGATGTGTGACCGGTGGCCCAAGGGTCGAGGACTACACTCCCTAGAGCTTATGTAATGACGGGGAGAGTGGTCATGCACACATGTGTTGCAAATACCTTGTCGCGCCTCTCTTTTCCTTTGTTGTAGAAAAACAGAATCTAGGAGAAGAAATTGGTCAGCCGACCAGGTTTTCTGGCAGGCCGACCACCTTCTTTGGTTTCCACCACAAAAGGTGGCCGGTAGTTGGTCTCCCATGCCTATAAGCTGGTCGGCAGCCTTCCCACAGTCCCCCGGGGTGGAGTTTCATCTCTCTGGAGCTTTGTGCAAATTTCTGAAATCAATTGCAAACAAAGGCAAGCCGGGGCATCGCGATGGATTTCCCAACAAGGTGACTCGAGCATGCACGCATCCTTTATCATTCAAGGCAGAGCTGAGGCAGTCCACATTCATGTAGTTTGCATGCTAGTTTAATTGCTTACTTAGTTAGCTTGTTAATTAATTAGAGTTGTGTAATAATTAGCTGTAATTTATTATTCATTTTGGTTGTGTAGTAACTAGCTTAATTAGATTAGCTTAGATTAGCTAGTTGGTGTTGTATTATTTATTCGGACCCTCCGTCGAGAGGGCGAATTTTGTAATAAGTGTGCGTGTGTGATGCATGTCTTGCAACCCCCATTTCTTTCTCTTTTTTATTTACCAGCTTATGATGGTTAGATTTAGGGCATGTTTTAATTAGCATCCTTCTGCTTCGCATGTTTGCATTCATTCATCTGTCTTGCATGCACCGAGCTCGGCGCATTATACTAATTACATTGTATTTCAATCCCAATTTGCATACATGTATCAAGTGTTGCATTTCACATGACGTCTTAGGATAGCCGAGCCTATTTCTAGTTGCATTTTGCATGTGTTGCATTAGCCATCTTAACGTAAGTAGGATCATGCATTAATTACTAACTAGCTTTTGTTTTGGCTCGGAGTACTCGGTGAGTGTTTATGCTTTAGCATCTTGCATGAGTGTGAGTGTTGCCGTGATAGTATACTTGTCATGAGGCTAACTACTTAAGTGATATAACTGCCTGAATGCCTGTGGGTGAAGGTTGGATTACTTGAATTGAAACAATTCATCGAAATGCGAGTTTTAAGCCCACTTGAGAGTGGCAAATCACCATGTTTTCTAAGCCCACTTGAGGGTGGTAAAATCCGCATTTTAGCCTACTTGCGAGTAGCAAACCTCTTTAAAAAACAAACATGAGATGTTTTGTTCCAACTTAGGCGATCCAGTCTATGCTTGTATGTTGTGTGCACCACATAATAATTCTAGGATAATAACCGGAATAAGAGCACATGTGTTTTCAAAAACAAGATATCATATTAGTAAAGGCTGATCTTTGATCGGGCGAGCGAGGGTGCTCATTGCATGACCTTCCCCTCTCTTACCCAAGTTCCCGAGCCGAGGCGACTTTGGTGATGACGGACACGTGGCCTTTGGCACGAGTCAGGGTTACCTAAATTTCCCAAAAATAAAATATTTAGGTAGTGACTCTGTATCTGGCAAAGCAGTCCATGTTTGGCACTTCTTTCTAAAAATTAGTTTTTCAAAACGATTTGCCAGATTTGGACTCTTTCATGATTTATCAATCTCGCATTGCACTATGCAAGATTAGATTAAGAGTCGTGACATTGAGTCCGAATTGTAGTGAGCTCAATAAACAAAACGGGATTTTCCCGGGACGTTCGGGCGCGTCTACACATGCTTTTAGAGTGAAACTCCGTAGGAATGAATGTATCAGTTGCAAGTTTGGGTATCAGTTTGAGGGTATCAGATTTGAGGCAGAAATCAGTGTTTGAGCATAGTTCTCCAGCTTGTGATTACAAATGTGTGTTGTTTCTATCTAATCCAAGGTGCTATGCGGTTTCTAATTTTTGTTTATTTTCGCTTTATTTTCTTTTCACAAGGTAGTCTTTCACGATTGCTTCAGACGAGGCTGTTACCCCCCAAGCATTCTGGACCAAAGTAAGGCGGCTTTATCGATCTGGGGATCTTGTGAGAGGACAACCAGTGTTTGTTTCGCTACCCCCGGTTACAAGACGGAGGAGAGTCCAGCATAATTCACCGGTTCGGCAGTTACCTTCATTCAGTGAAGTTCAATTTTCTACTTCTACATCGGAAAGAGAGCATACGCCAGTAAGTCAGCATCCTTTAGTCAATATGGAGGACATGCTCCGGCAACTCCAACAGACCATTGAGGCAATACAGCTAGACGCTGCTCGCCAAGCTGAAGTCACCACTTGCCAAGCAAAAATTGCAGCCCAGCAGGCTGAGTTAATCGCTAGGCTTCAACAGCAACAATAACCACAACAAACAGCAGCTTCTGCTTCACATCCACCCCCAGTTAGGGTTCCAATACCTGGGGTTATTACTAATGTCCAAGAAAATGCAGACATTCCGGCAGAGCCAGTTCCACCCCACACTTCCAAAGCACCGGTCTACCCAACAGAGGCATCCTTTGAGTTTGAGGTTGACCCTACTGCTCTAAAAGTGAGCAAGCTTGAGAAGCTTTTTAAACGAGCTCAGGGTGTCAACTCGATCCCAGACATAGAGGACGGTTATATAGATTCAGCGGTGACATTGCCAGATAGATTTAAAATGCCATACATAGACCGCTTTGACGGCTCGGGTGATCCCATGGTCCACTTGCGGCTATTTTCAGGCATTTTGCGGCCAATGGACCTATCCAGACTACAGAAGTTATCCCTCTTTGGCCGGACCCTGTCAAGTATCGCGGCCATCTGGTATGCTAAACTTGAGGATTCTATAAAGAGGAATTGAGAGGAAATGGCTGAGGACTTCGTACTGCAATACTCCTACAACACACAGATCGAGGTCACAACTCGTCATCTCAAAGCAACCCACTAAGAGCAAAAGGAGGGATTCTCCAATTTTGTAACCCGGTGGAGGGCCAAAGCCTCCATGATGACCACCCGACCTGCTGAGAAGGACCAGATCCGAATGTTGGTCCGTAACCTGCAATCGAGGCTGCTGCAGAAAATGATAGTCTTACCCCTATCAACATTTGCCGACCTCCATGAAATAGGGGTGCAAATTGAGGGTGCAATGAAGCAGGGTCTGATTGACCACGAGAAAGAGCAGTCCAAGACGGCTTTCATACGCAGTTTGAATGCGGCTACCAGCAGTAGTGCAGTTGCAAGGCCTTCAGATGTGGGCATGGTCACCACCACACCTAAAACCGCTAACTGTAGCACGTCCGCGAGGGACCTCGCTGCTACAGTTCGGACTCTCGATTTGTGTTACGGTTCTTAATCTGAACCAAAGAGTCCAAATCTGGAAAATCGTTTTGAGAAACAGATTTTTTTTTGAAAAAGTAGTGCCAAACATGGACTGCTTTGCCAGATACAGAGTCGCCACCTAAATATTTTTAAAATGGGGAAATTTAGGAAACCCTGACTCGGTGCCGAATGCCACATGTCCATCATCACCGGAGTTGTCTCGGCTCGGGAGCTTGGGTACGATCGGGGAAGGTCAGCTATGAGCACCCCCTTTCGCCCGGTCCGAAGACCGGCCTCTACTAACCATGATATCCGATTTTGAAAACATTACGTGTTCTTATTCCATTTATTAGCCTAGAATTACTATGTTATGCGCGCAGCAAACAAGTATAGACTAGATTGCCTAATTTGGAAATAAGCATTGCATATCCGTTTGTTTTGGAAAATGTTTTGGATTTGCTACTCGCAAGTAGGTTAAAATGCGGATTTCAACGAGTTTTTCCAACTCAAACAATCCAACCTTCACCCACAGGCATTCAAAACAGTTTATCTCATATAAGCACTTAGCCGCATGGCAGGCATACTATCATGGCAACACTCACACACATGCGGGATGCTAAAACATAAATACTTACATCGTACTCCGTGCCAAAACAGTAAACTAGTTAGAAAACATGCATGTCCTAGTTCATGTTAAGAATGGCTAATGCATCGCATGCAAAATGCAATCTAGATAGGCTCGGCTAACCTAAACATGGCATATGAAATGCGATCAACTATCACATATTCAATTTGTGAATTGAAGTGCGAATGCAGTTAGCGTGATGTACCGAGCCTAATGCATGCAATACAAATGCATGGATGCACGCATGCATAGCATAAGGTATGCTAAATTAAACGTGCACTAATACTAACCAACAAAGCAGTTAAATAAAAGGGAAGAAAGAAGTGGGGATTGGGAGACATACACACCACTCACGCACACTTATTACAGATTTGCCCTCGCTCGGAGGGACCAAATAAATATTACAAATAATTAACTACACAGGCTAATTAAATATTACAAATTGCCTAATCAACTAAGCAATTAATCAATTTAGGAAAACAGGAAAATCGCCTCGGGAAACGCGCCGCCATGCATAGGCTGCCTCTGTTTTCCGTCCTTCACTTCTCTAGAGGCTGCCAAAACCTCAGGACTGCTTCCTTGGATGCTGGGAAACATCACCGGCTGCATGGAATTTCCACCGGCAGTGGGATGTGGCCACCGGCACAAAATGAAGTTGTCTGCAGAGAGATGATTGCCAATCGGCACTTTACACTGCCGGTCGGCAGAATGTTCCTGCAGAATTTGCAAATGACAGCAACAGAGGGCAAGGCAAAGCATGGCAGCACAATTCAAGGCATGTATGCACCAACCATGTCCCTTATCATGTTTGTGACTCAAAAGGACATGTGCCTCGATTCTCAGACCACCAATCACGCATTTCCATGCATGATGGCCCAAGGAATCAAGTATGCAATTTTCATGTCAAATGAAATGCAAACCAATCAAACAAACAAGGCCCAATTCCTATCACCAAATCAAGGAATAAGGCATGCATGCAAGATGCAATGCAACCTAGGCATACAAGCTAAGGATGCAACATGGCATGGCAAGACACTCATGCAAGCATACAAGCAAACATGAGGTAATGCTAACCAATGAAAGGGTGGTCTTAAGCATGGTTTAGGCAGCCCTAATAAGGCCTAAAACAAGGGCCAAAGTGCTACAATGAGGGACCAAATACACATGCACACATACATATGTTGGAAGGCCAACACTTAGGCACAAATTAGACAACCCTCAAGCACACTTGAAAGGGACAATCATGGACAAATTAGCATGCATAGTAAGCATTGAAAATCATGTCATTAAAATGATGCCAAATCATGTCATAAAATGATGCCAAATCATGTTAAACAAGACAAGCAAATGCATGCAAGCATGATCCAAGTACTTGAGGCAAGTTATGAAGCTTTGAAGCACATTTATCACAACAATCATGGCATGCATTAAACAACTAAAAACAGGTTTTTAGCATGTTAAAACAAGGCTAAAGGACTACTTAGATGGCATCTAAGTGGCTCAAATTTAGAGGCATGCACAAGTGCCAAAACAAGGAGCGTTGCTACACAAGCTTATGAGGCATTAAAGATGCATTCAAGGCAAACACATAGGCATGAAAATGGGACTGAAATAACATGTAGGGTGACCCCAAATCACCAAATCAATGCAAAGATGTCATACTATACATGCACATACTTAAGGCCAACAAGCCAAAATGCAAGGGAGCTATACTAAGCATGCCAAGATCAAATCAAACGACTATGGACAGACCTAAAACATGTCAAAATAAGCACAAAATCTTCACAAATGTAAGCCTAAAACATGCTAGAAACAAAGGCACACAACCTAAGACATGTTAAGGGATCACAAGGCATTACATGGAAACTATGCTAAGCATGCATGGAGTACCAAAACCAATTTAAAATCATGTTATATTATGGATATATAAGCATGAAAAACAGCCTATACATGCTCAACACATACTCAAACATAGGCTCCCTTTAGAGGCCAAAACATGCCCTTTTCAAGGACAACAAGGAGAGGGGGTGGCCCTCTCCTTCTTGGGACTTCAAGGCACCATCTCCACCACTGAAATCCCTCAAGATTTCAGTGGTGAAGAGGCCCAAACACCAAAGTCCTGAAACTAGCACAAAATAGCACAAAATGGGGCCTTTCAAGGCCTAGGAGGGGTCAAACACCCTCAAACCACAAAACACTCTTAATAAACAATCAAGAGGGTCTAAAAACAGAACTTTTTTGTATTATACACCAAGCTCAAAACGGAATTTAAGATAGGTAGAAATAAGGTGCAAAAATGGGGAATAAAGGGGTGAGATTCTTACCCTTGAAGCCTTCTTCAACAATGATGCTCCAATGGCCTTCCTTGGCTTGAATCCAACAGCAAAACTTCAAAATCAGTCCCTTAGAACCTTAGTTCCAAGAGGAAGGTGAAACACTAGGTGCTTGTGTGCAATAGTATGGACTAAAACACACACAAGAGCACAAAAGAGAGGGAAAGAGAGATAGGATGTGTATCTAACCCTAACCCTAGAACTCAAACCCTAACAATGGCTGTCTAAGCTCTCAAAATATCTCAAGTCTCTAACCTTTTCAAGCCAAGAGACCAACCCCTCCCTTTATGGAACTTCTTGTCTTGTAAAGCTTACAAGACAAGCTTCATAAGAGGGAGATCCCTCCATACACGTGTATGGAGGGGAGCAAAAAGCAAGACAGCTGTCTTAAAATATCTGCAAAAGCAGATGCACAGTAGTCGGCCGGCCAAAAATGCCATCTTGGCAAAAAAGAGTGCCGACTGGCACTAAATAGTGCTGACCGGCAACAAATAGTGCCGGCCGGCAATATACATTGCCGGTGGCAGCAAAAACCAGTCGGTGGCCTCTAGCCACTGCCGGTGGTGGGTGGGGATGGTCTACAAGCCCTACCCTGCCTCTCAAAGGCAAGATGTCAGTGTTTGGTGCAAAACCAGACACCAGACGGTCGGGTTCGGAGATCTTGAGGCAAGGCGCGTGAGCCGAGGCCTCCAGGAACTCCAAACGAACACAAACATGGATAATCACCGAGTGTTCAAATGGTGACGTCTAAGTCTTGAGGACGGTCAAAAATGGGGTGTCTACAGTTGCCCCTCTTTGACAGAACTCGAAAGTCATAACAATGACGGGAGTGAATGTCAAAGCCCAGAGATGACCCATTTTTGACAAGGCCGAAGACTTAGACAAACATGCAAGACAATCAAGATATGCGCCCGAAGGCAGGGGCAAAATGCAAGACAATGCACAGAGCCGGACATAACTTATGATCATGCAAAGAAAGCTGTAACGAAGCATACATGCGACAGTTTTAAGCTAGCATACACCGAACTACACTACAATGCAGAAAGGATGTAAGAGAATTATGCAATTCTCAATACGTCTCACTCGGAGGATACAATACCTGTGCGGCTCGTCTGGTTACACCAGCTTCAAATGAAGCGTACATACAATATCGTGCCTGAAAAGAAAACAAACTTAACAGGTAGAATATCGTTAGCAACATGCATAGTAGTATACTCGAAATGCATGACAGCGCAAAGCAAGTGGGGAGCATAACAATGCTGTGGAAATACAAACATGTAAGTGGAGCATGCGGTCTACACCGGCAACGAAATTGATCATAAGCATGCGGTCTACGCAGGTAATGAAATCAACAAATTATGCGGTCTACGCAAGCAAAACGTGCGGTCTACGCAAGCAATGAAATTAATATGGGGTCTACCCAAACGAAACATGCGGTCTACGCAGGTAATGATATTAAACAATCATGCGGTCTACGCAAGCAAAACATGCGGTCTACGCAACTAATGAAATTGAACAATGATGCGGTCTACGCAATCAAAGCATGCGGTCTACGCAGGTAAAGAAATAATGCGGTCTACACAATCAAAACATGCGGTCTACGCAGGTAATGAAAATAACAATGCGGTCTACGCAAGCAATACATGCGGTCTACGCAAGTAAAGAAATTGAACAATGATGCGGTCTACGCAATCAAAGCATGCGGTCTATGCAGGTAAAGAAATAATGCGGTCTACGCAATCAAAACATGCGGTCTACGCAAGTAATGAAAATAATAATGCGGTCTACAAAAGCAATACATCCGGTCTACGCAGGTAATGAAAATAGTAATGCGGTCTACGCAATCAAAGCATGCGGTCTACGCAGGTAATGAAAATAATAATGCGGTCTACGCAAGCAATACATGCGGTCTACGCAGGTAATGAAAATAGTAATGCGGTCTACGCAATCACAACATGCGGTCTACGCAGGTAATGAAATTGAACAATTATGCGGTCTACGCAAGCAATACATGCGGTCTACGCAGGTAAAGAAATTGAACAATAAATATGCGGTCTACGCAAGGAAATAAATTGAACAATTATGCGGTCTACGCAAGCAATACATGCGGTCTACGCAGGTAAAGAAATTGAACAATAAATATGCGGTCTACGCAAGGAAAGAAATTGAACAATTATGCGGTCTACGCAAGCAATACATGCGGTCTACGCAGGTACAGAAATTGAACAATAAATATGCGGTCTACGCAAGGAAAGAAATTGAAAAATTATGCGGTCTACGCAGGTAATGTAATTAACATGCGGTCTACGCAAGTAATAGAAGTGATTACAAACATGCGGTCTACGCAGGTAATGTAATTAACATGCGGTCTATGCAAGTAAAGAAATGATTACAAACATGCGGTCTACGCAGGTAATGTAATTAACATGCGGTCTACGCAAGTAAAGAATGATTACAAACATGCGGTCTACGCAGGTAATGTAATTAACATGCGGTCTACGCAAGTAAAGAATGATTACAAACATGCGGTCTACGCAGGTAATGTAATTAACATGTGGTCTACGCAAGTAATAGAAGTGATTACAAACATGCGGTCTACGCAGGTAATGTAATTAACATGCGGTCTACGCAAGTAAAGAATGATTACAAACATGCGGTCTACGCAGGTAATGTAATTAACATGCGGTCTACGCAAGTAAAGAATGATTACAAACATGCGGTCTACGCAAGTAAAGAATGATTACAAACATGCGGTCTACGCAGGTAATGTAATTAACATGCGGTCTACGCAAGTAAAGAATGATTACAAACATGCGGTCTACGCAGGTAATGTAATTAACATGCGGTCTACGCAAGTAAAGAATGATTACAAACATGCGGTCTACGCAGGTAATGTAATTAACATGCGGTCTACGCAAGTAAAAAATGATTACAAACATGCAGTCTACGCAGGTAATGTAATTAACATGCGGTCTACGCAAGTAAAGAATGATTACAAACATGCGGTCTACGCAAGTAAAGAATGATTACAAACATGCGGTCTACGCAGGTAATGTAATTAACATGCGGTCTACGCAAGTAAAGAATGATTACAAACATGCGGTCTACGCAAGTAAAGAATGATTACAAACATGCGGTCTACGCAGGTAATGTAATTAACATGCGGTCTACGCAAGTAAAGAATGATTACAAACATGCGGTCTACGCAGGTAATGTAATTAACATGCGGTCTACGCAAGTAAAGAATGATTACAAACATGCGGTCTACGCAGGTAATGTAATGAGATGCGCAAAATCGCGCAACAGAATGCAATGCACAAAACAGCGTGACGGTTTGAAATGCACAAAATAGTGCGCCGGTTTGAAATGCACAAAATAGTGCGACGATTTGAAATGCACAAAACAGTGCGACGATTTGAAATGCACAAAACAGTGCGCAGTTTGAAATGCACAAAACAGTGCGCAGGTTTGAAATGCACAAAACAGTGCGACGATTTGAAATGCACAAAGCAGTGCGATTGATGTGCGATACACATGGGGCAACTTTTGGACCTTGTAAAAGTCAAAAGGATACGAAAAGGATACACCTTGTATGAATCGGAGTGCCACGCACGGAAGCCGCAGTCTGAGGTCAAAACGGAGGCCGGTTGAGCGTCGGAAATGCACTTTCTTGTACCTTCTTGAGCTATAAAGACCAAAAAATTCTCACATGGCCTAAACAAGGCTGTGGAAACACCACCGGCCGGGGGGGGGAGGCCATCGGCTGTCCACCGGCTGAAAAATAAATCCATCGGCACAAAATACTGCCGGCCGGCACAAAATATTGCCGACTGGCAAACAGTTGCTGAGTCGGGGTAGATTCGACTTTTCACTTCGGGTGTTTTAAAATAGGGTTTCAAACCCTATTTGCTTACTTCCCCACCGCCCAAAACTCTAACCCTCTCTCTCTAGAGTGTTTTTCTCTCATTTTTCGCCCGTTTCTTCACGTTCTACGCCCGTTTCGTCGTCGGATTCGCGATTTTCTTCGCGTTTCGGACATTTTCAACCGATCACATTTTTATTTCGGTGCCTCGTTTGGCGTTCTCGCCTTTTCGGGGTTTGTTCCCCTCGTTTTCCCTTTCATTCCCGTGGCTTTTCACATTCCGGCCTTCCCGGCCATTTCCGACCTTCTCGGGAGTTGACTTTCCGGTTGACTCTTCGTATTCCGGCCCGGTTTTCCTTCCTCCGGCCATTTTCTCATCATTTTCGATATGGCGGACGACATTCCACGTGGTGGGACTCCCCCGGACCACGAGATGGATCCCGGGGTCGAGCTCCTACCGTTAAGCGAGCGCCCGTTCGACCCGGCGACCTACCGACCGACGATCCATGTTCTGCCCCTCGACGGCCTGCGTCAGTTCCGGAGCTTCGAGAGGCACGTGGCACCTGAGCTACTACTGCGCGAGCCTACCTCCCACCTTTCATTCGGCACTTCCGAGGTAACTCTCTTTCTTCTGCTTTACTTTCCGCAATGTAGGATACAAAACTGTCATAGTTAGTTATACTCTTTAACTGCTTGAATCTGATATACCGTAGACTGTAGTTGACTGTAAACATACATACAACTGATATTTGCTTGAGACTGACACATGCACACACACTGCACTAGCCCTGAATCACTCAAACACACTGCACTCACTGTATTTCACTGCATACACACGGCACCCAGTATTTGTCTGAATCTGTTAAATTTGCACACAATGCTATATCTGTTCTGAAACACCCAAACACGCTGACACATCACACGTTGTAGTTCACTGTAAGCACACCAGCACCCGGTATTTGTCTGAATCTAACAAACTTGCACACATACTTCATCTGCTTTTTCAAAACGGCATTTTGAATGTTGTCTTGCAATTGTTATTTTCTGTTTACAGGAGGGTTCCCATACCATCCGCGGGTATGGGAACACTGGCGCTCGGGAGTGGTACGATGAGCTCCCTGATGCAGTCCGACGCATCGTGGATCGAGCGGGTTTCGGCGCCTTCTGCCGAGGACTCTCTAGGCTCTCCACATGCAGACCTCTCCTTGCCGCTTTGGCGGAGAGGTGGTGGGACACTACGGATTCTTTTCACTTTTCCACTGTATGGGACATGATGATGACCCCTTACGATTTCTCGATGCTCACTAGCATCGGGGTAGGGGGGGATCTGATCCCTTTTGACATCGACATGGATGAGTGGACCGCCACTCAGGTCCATCTACTGGGGGAGGCCCCACCTCTTGCTCATTCAGGCTTCGTGCGGTACTCCTGGTTCGAGGTACAGTTTCGGGTTCAGCCCGTGTTGGAGGAGGAGGCGCAGATGACCCAGGAGGACGTGGAGAGGTATGCTCGCGGCTTCCTCATGTTCCTGTTCGGGACTACCATCTTCGCCGATCGGGCGAACACCGTGCCTCTCTGTCTTCTCAGCGCACTGGTGGACATCTGGGACATCCTGCACTATGATTGGGGTGGCGCTGCTCTGGCCACCCTTTACGGGTGCGCGGCAGCGGCCAGTTGCTCGGAGGTTACTGGCGGGCTTGGGAGGTACACTTCTTCTCCGCTTTTCATTTTTTCCCTATATTTTCTGTATTCTGCACACTGCACACACTGTAGTCTGCTTCATGCTCGTTGTATACTGTACACACGGCACACACACACATTCTGCTTCATACTGACTGTACACTGCTCACACTGTACACTGCACACAATACACTGCACAACCCGCGGTCCTGCCATTTCTGCTTTATTCTGTATATTCTTCTTTTTCTGATAAATGCACTGGTATTTACCTTGCAGCTGTGGGTTTACGCCTACTTTCCTAGGCTTGCCCCCGTATCGATCACAGAGACTCCCCTGGTCGTCCCCTTCTCACGGCGCTTTGACGGGAGATGCACCCGGCGGCCGCGAGAGACTTTCGGCTTTTTTCGCCGATACTTCGACACCATTACCCCGACCGAGGTATGTTTTACTTGCAGTTCATTTAAGCTTTCGCTTTCCCACTGCATATTTCAATAACAGTAGATAACAAACTGTCTGTCACTTTCAGATCACTTGGCGACTGTGTGCTCCGTTGCCAGCTGTGACTCGAGATCGGTTTGCCGGTGCCGATGAGACCTCACGTTTTCGGATCTTGCTGGAGGGCCCGGTCTGTCGGGCTTGGTACCTGGGTGAGCGTTTCCTACGCCAGACCCTGGGGTTACCTGAGCAGATAGTCCCGGTTCACCCTCCTGCGGATATGAGGGAGACCGAGAGGCTCACCAGCGAGCAGATGGACGACTACACCATTGGTTGGGAGGAGGCCGGCTTCAGAGGCACCGGAGACTATCGGGAGTACGTGCAGACGTACCTGATGCGACCTCTGAGCGGCGGCCGTCGAGCAGAGGGGGCCAGGCCTGTGGCATCGGCGGCTGGGGCCGGAGCGGGAGTTGGAGTGGGGGCTGCGAGGAGGGCCCGAGTCCATGGCAGGGGTGGAGCTCAGGGAGGACGGGGGACTGGCTGGCCCGCCCTTCCTGCTGTACTGACTTTCCAGGGGCAGGGTGGGGCGACCTATCAGATCCCCTTCGCCCCTCCGCCAGCTGATCACGAGTTCGTCGGTGTCCCCGACTTACCTCCGGTATGTATTACTGTATTTCTGTACAGCCATTTCATTTTAGTTTATTTGATATTCCACAGAATACTGATGCATCTAATACTTTTGCAGGCTTCTTCTGAGTACACCCGTCAGTCGTTGGCGATGAATGCCTCGATGATGGGGATGCTTCAGCGGACATTTGACCTCCTAGACCTCTACAGCATACCGGTATGTCCTTCTAACACTGGCCTCAAACCATTCATACACTGCTTTACATAATCTGATGCACGACACAACACCTGATACACTGATCTCACAGTATCTGATTCACTGCATACACTGCATTCTGCACCGTACTCTGCGATGACAAACTGCTCACGGCATTCTCATACTGTACTCATACACTGCATTCTGCACTGATAGACTGCTCATGGCATTCATACACTGCACTCTGCATTGCATTCTGCACTGATAAACTGCTCACGGTATTCATACACTGTACTCTGCATTGCATTCTGCACTGATAAACTGTCTACAGTATACTGATGCATTTCCCTTTTATGCACTTTTTCAGCCTCCTTTCCAGATTCCCCTGGCAGGAGGTGCTCCAGCTAGACCTTCCGTCCCTGCCCGGGGGAGAGATGAGGAGGGCCGAGTATTCCCCCGCTCCAAGGCGGGATGCGTTCATGTCGGGAGCAGCTCGCGAGCTCCAGTCCCGGATGATGATGACGACGAGGAGTCAGAGGCAGAGGCAGAGGCGGAGTCCGAGTCATCGGAGGAGGAGACCGGAGGCGGTTCTAGCTCGGGCTCTGACGACGATGCTGATGATGCTCCTAGACCCTCGTCCAGGAAGAGGACCAGGACAGACTGACGGCCCTTGGAGTGCTCGACACAGATGCAGACTTTTGTTATTTTTCTTCTTTCTTGTACTTTTCCTTTTTTCTTTGGTAGTTAGATTGCCTTGTACGGCCGCAGGCAGATTTTGTTTTCTTCGAAACTTTGTACTCGAGAAAAATTATGAAATGAACAGATTTTTGCTTTAAAAAGTGTTACATTTACATATCTCATGCATTGCATCGCATTCCATCATGTTACACCTCAATGTAAATGAAATTGATTGGTTATCTGAAAATTGAACACTTGTAATTGTAATAATCAGATAACTAAACAGCCGACAGCAAAATAACCCAAGCAGCCCACTGCCTGATTTCGGATACACACCCCTTGCTCTACTGGGGATTAATCTGTATACAACCCTTAGCACAGCATTCGGTTCATCCTGCATACAGCAAATTCTGAACAAACGACCCAATCTGACAAGACGGACTACAGCAGTGAAACCAGCTGAAGTTGAAATACAATCGGATATAGAGAATGGCACAACATTCTGAGCATAAACGATTAACTTTCAAAAAAGGGGTTTTCTTAACCGGGGTATCGAGCCTACAACTGAACACAGTGGGGAGGGCTCAAACAAAGAGGTACACGACCTAAACACAACGAGACACGCTCGGGAAAGACTAAAAACAAAAGACGAGACCGTCAAATGAAAGAGACACGACACACAGACGCGTTAGCGAAGATGGGGGACCTCGGACCACGAGGAGCCAGTTCAATCTGGGTATTGTTTCCCGCCCTCTTCTCATTTATGATTCTCACATCACTCTGGCACTCAAGCTCGGATTTTCTCTCAAAACCCTTTTCCTCACTTTTCTCTCAACTTACACCTCTCTATTCTTCATTCTCTCATTTTTCATCCCTCCCCGGGGTGATTGATGGATAAAGAGAAAGGTGTGGGTTCATGTTCAACACCGTTAGCTCACAGCTATTTCTTCTGGCGAGCAGAGTGCTCTTCTGGCAAGTATGTTGACGACCGGGGGGGGGGAGACAGAACGCCTGGTTCAACTGTGCCCCTAGTCCATCATTTTAACCATTTTTTCCATTTTGGTTTTTCTACTAAAACAGTTTTGATCAAAATGAGAGTCGGATTAATGTACTTGTTCGATTTTTGATTTAAAAAAAAAAAAAAAATCATGCAAGTCAGGCTATAAACACTGAAAATTTTCCTTTTTGGGTCCAAGACAATGGTCCAGTTTTGGAAAATGGAATAGTTTTCGAGAAGATAGTCAACCTCAGTAAAAATTTTCAAAAACTATTTTTGCAAACAGTCAATGCTCAACAAGCATGGAACTTACTCTTTGAGATGCGCAACCTCGGATCGAAGGCAATGGAAAATTGCCCCTGGTTTGAAGGGGGGGAGGCAACGGAAAGTTGCCCCTGGTTTGAATGGCGTCTCACACCGGCTCGCGGCAACGAAAAGTTGCCCCTTGTTTGGGATGGTGCCGCAGTAATCCGCGGACAGTCTTCATTGGCGGTGGTCGAACTTTCGGACACAGAGATGACGAAGACGGTCACAACAAATATATGGACACAGTCGCCTTGGAAGGTGTTGGCGACTGGACTTTGGGATGAAATCGAAACCATTGCATGGACTGAGACGCTATGAAAGCGTTGGGGGCTGGACTTCATGATGAAGTTGCCTACGTATCCCAAACATGGGAATCAAGCCTTACGTAGTTCCGGTTAAGGTGCCCGATGCGGGTTTTCGACCTTGCGAGCTTCTTTTCATTTTCTATTTCTTTTTCATTTCTTTTTCTTTTCTTTTTTGCATTTTTTTGTCTTTTTCTTTTCTTTTCTTCTTTTTTGTATTTTTTTGCTTTTTTTGTATTTTTCTCTTGCTCTGACTTTTGCCTGGGTCGCCCTTCCGGGTTTTCGGCCCAGCGAGCCTCTCAAAGGGTAAAAGTGTAACAAGTCCATGCCAAATGGTTTTTTGAATTGAAGCCTCTCTGTGTCTAGGAGAACGGCTATTGTGCTGATTTGCAGAAGAATCCATCATGGCTGCTCTACGAGCTTCTTCTGGTGAGATCTACTCGTTTTGATTCGGCTTTGGTGCCTCTTGGTTGAAGGCTATTTCAAAACTGGCCACACGGGCCTTCTCTAACAGTCGGCCGTTTAGATGTTCTGAACGGGCTCAAGGTTCGAAGCGGGCGGGTTAAATCTTGAGGCTGAGAGTGATCCTAGGCTGCACAATCTCAAGAGCAATTCCACACAGGTCTTCGCAGGGCCGCATAAAACATTTGTTTTTGAAAGTTTTTAAGAAAGCGACAAATCGCTTGCGCCGAAGATAGTGTGGAACCAATCTAGATCCAGCCAGGATCCTCCTCAGTACTCACGCCAACAAGCATGATTTCATTCATTAAAGGGCTTAGCACGCCTCTCTTTCTCTCAAAATGATCAAAATTTTGCAAAACCCGAGGAATTCCTTCCTCTTCGTTTTTATCACCGCAGTGTTCAAAAGGTTTGTTTTTTGTTGAAAAACTTAGGTTAATGCAATGAGTTTGGCGCGCAATGAGTTTGGCGCGCAGGAGAACAGGCGAGATGTACTGTCAACCCAATCAAATTCTCTGGCACTTATGCTGAAAGCAAGCATGAAGTTGAGGTAGCAACAGCTGTTTCATTCGGATTTGTTGGTGCAACTGGCCCCTCGGCAGAAACAGACTCAAAACAAAAACAGATAATTACAAGACAAAACGGTGTTCGGGACAACAACCCCAGAATCACCTGGTATTATATACAAAGGGGACTGACTCGATACAACAAGACAGACCCTTAAGCAAAAAGACTGACTCAAGACAAAGAGACTGACTCAAAACAAAAGACTGACTCGATACCTAAGCCAGGATTTACAAAACTCGGATTCACCGATGCTCAAAAATGCGTGCCAGACGCTACATCCAAAATATACCAAATGTCGCCCGCAGGCGGTTCACTTTACATACTCGCAGTATCTGAGCCCTCGAAATCCAACAACTGGGTGGTAACGGACTTGCCTGAGGTGGGTGGGAGGATAACCTTGTTGTCGATCAAATCTTGCACTTCATGACGAAGGCGGAAACAACCATCGGTACTGTGGCCGGACTGTTGGTGGTACGCGCAGTACAAGGTAGCATCATGCGTGGCGGGGAGATTCTTCGGGAGTGGCCGAGGCTCCAAAGGTTTAAGATGCCCATTCTTCGCCAATATTAGTAATGCCCTAGACAAAGGCATGTAGAGGTCGTGGAAGACCCTGCGTCCTCGGGGCAGGTACTTTGAAGTTTGAGGATTCTTGCCAGATGCGCTAGCGAAAGGGTCGGTTGGCACTGCCTTGGCTTTTTGACCCTTTCCCGGTGCAGGGTTGGGAACGACAGGAATTGTCTGGGCATGACGGGGCCCATCCCGATTTTCTGCCTGGCTTGAACTGCCTTTGATTGGAGTGGGAAAAGCATCATCCACGGCTTTGGTCACGATCGCAGATGTTTGTTGCTTGTTCATCCCTCTGACTTTCAGAGCCTCGACTGCCCACAGCAGTTGTTCAATAGGATCGGCGTCTGCCTTCATTTTGTCTTTTCCTCCGGCCTCAGCCTGGTCAAGGGTTTGGGTTGCTACTTCAGAGCGAAGCCCAGTTGTTGCTGACATGTCACGACTGTAGCCGGAAGCCACTTCTGGCTGGCTGAGCTCTATCACAATCTGCCCCAGTAGCGGGGGCTCCTGTGGTATGAAATTCCCGGCATATGGCGCCGCTGGCGGTGAAGTCGACATTCCATAGGCCAGATCGGCCACGGACCTCTGGAGGTCACCTATCATCCCCATCAATTCAAAGGTGGTGGGCTCACGAGCTTGGTATAACTGGGGAGCCCAGACCGGGTGCACAACGGGCGACCTAGGTGGATGTGACATACTGATGCTGGCCTCACTCTGTGGAGCGGTCCCCTGCTACAATGCAGCCGTCATAACCACAATTTCTTCTGAATTTTGTGCCACCATAAATCCTGCCTCGGCAAGGGGAGACACTGGCTATTCTGTATCAACTCTGCGACTCTCTGAACTGAAAGGAAAAACAGACAGCATTTCAGCCCAAACTGATCAAACACGGGTGTAGCCAAACAACTGTACCCTACTGCTGATCACTGTTCCCAAAAATCACTGTTCCCGAAAACTGAACCCTGATACCCGCGGATAACTGATTCTCATAACTGATACTGATACTGGCGTCCTCAGGTCTGATACTCAAACTTGCAAATTGACATGTACTTTCCCTGTAGAAATACATTCTAGAAGCACATAGCAAGTAAAGAGAACAAAAACACCCCTATGTTGGGGTAGGGTTTCCCTGTCCTATTTTGTCAATAGCTAGGGTTTCACTACGCACACAGCAGTTCTCAAATAACCTAACATCGGGTAAGCAGCCTGTCCTAACTTGGAATAGTCACTATGGATCCGAATATGCACTAGGTCGAATGGTCGAAAAGGGTGCCTCAGTAAAAACCGGGGTTTGTGTTCCCATACTGTCAGAGCCCATAGCCGGTCAGCCTTACGGACATGCCTTGACAAGACAAGCCTCCGGCAAACCGTTCAGGAATGGCAGATGGCAAACACTGTGTTCCTAGGCGCACCAATGCACATGCAATGCAAAGAAACACATAAATGAAATCAAAACAGGATATCATGAGTTCGAGTCAAGCTCTCTAAAATCCCCAGTGGAGTCGCCAGAAACTGTAGCACGTCCGCGAGCGACCTCGCTGCTACAGTTCGGACTCTCGATTTGTGTTACGGTTCTTAATCTGAACCAAAGAGTCCAAATCTGGCAAATCGTTTTGAGAAACAGATTTTTTTTTGAAAAACTAGTGTCAAACATGGACTGCTTTGCCAGATACAGAGTCGCCACCTAAATATTTTTGAAATGGGGAAATTTAGGAAACCCTGACTCGGTGCCGAAGGCCACATGTCCGTCATCACCGGAGTTGTCTCGGCTCGGGAGCTTGGGTGCGATCGGGGAAGGTCAGCTATGAGCACCCCCTTTCGCCCGGTCCGAAGACCGGCCTCTACTAACCATGATATCCGATTTTGAAAACATTACGTGTTCTTATTCCATTTATTAGCCTAGAATTACTATGTTATGCGCGCAGCAAACAAGTATAGACTAGATTGCCTAATTTGGAAATAAGCATTGCATATCCGTTTGTTTTGGAAAATGTTTTGGATTTGCTACTCGCAAGTAGGTTAAAATGCAGATTTCAATGAGTTTTTCCAACTCAAACAATCCAACCTTCACCCACAGGCATTCAAAACAGTTTATCTCATATAGGCACTTAGCCGCATGGTAGGCATACTATCATGGCAACACTCACACACATGCGGGATGCTAAAACATAAATACTTACATCGTACTCCGTGCCAAAACAGTAAACTAGTTAGAAAACATGCATGTCCTAGTTCATGTTAAGAATGGCTAATGCATCGCATGCAAAATGCAATCTAGATAGGCTCGGCTAACCTAAACATGGCATATGAAATGCGATCAACTATCACATATTCAATTTGTGAATTGAAGTGCGAATGCAGTTAGCGTGATGTACCGAGCCTAATGCATGCAATACAAATGCATGGATGCACGCATGCATAGCATAAGGTATGCTAAATTAAACGTGCCCTAATACTAACCAACAAAGCAGTTAAATAAAAGGGAAGAAAGAAGTGGGGATTGGAGACATACACACCACTCACGCTCACTTATTACAGATTTGCCCTCGCTCGGAGGGACCAAATAAATATTACAAATAATTAACTACGCAGGCTAATTAAATATTACAAATTGCCTAATCAACTAAGCAATTAATCAATTTAGGAAAACAGGAAAATTGCCTCGGGAAACGCGCCGCCATGCATAGGCTGCCTCTGTTTTCCTTCCTTCACTTCTCTAGAGGCTACCAAAACCTCAGGACTGCTTCCTTGGATGCTGGGAAACATCACCGGCTGCATGGAATTTCCACCGGCAGTGGGATGTGGCCACCGGCACAAAATGAAGTTGTCGGCAGAGAGATGATTGCCGATCGGCACTTTACACTGCCGGTCAGCAGAATGTTCCTGCAGAATTTGCAAATGACAGCAACAGAGGGCAAGGCAAAGCATGGCAGCACAATTCAAGGCATGTATGCACCAACCATGTCCCTTATCATGTTTGTGACTCAAAAGGACATGTGCCTCGATTCTCAGACCACCAATCACGCATTTCCATGCATGATGGCCCAAGGAATCAAGTATGCAATTTTCATGTCAAATGAAATGCAAACCAATCAAACAAACAAGGCCCAATTCCTATCACCAAATCAAGGAATAAGGCATGCATGCAAGATGCAATGCAACCTAGGCATACAAGCTAAGGATGCAACATGGCATGGCAAGACACTCATGCAAGCATACAAGCAAACATGAGGTAATGCTAACCAATGAAAGGGTGGTCTTAAGCATGGTTTAGGCAGCCCTAATAAGGCCTAAAACAAGGGCCAAAGTGCTACAATGAGGGGCCAAATACACATGCACACATACATATGTTGGAAGGCCAACACTTAGGCACAAATTAGACAACCCTCAAGCACACTTGAAAGGGACAATCATGGACAAATTAGCATGCATAGTAAGCATTGAAAATCATGTCATAAAATGATGCCAAATCATGTTAAACAAGACAAGCAAATGCAAGCAAGCATGATCCAAGTACTTGAGGCAAGTTATGAAGCTTTGAAGCACATTTATCACAACAATCATGGCATGCATTAAACAACTAAAAACAGGTTTTTAGCATGTTAAAACAAGGCTAAATGACTACATAGATGGCATCTAAGTGGCTCAAATTTAGAGGCATGCACAAATGCCAAAACAAGGTGCATTGCTACACAAACTTATGAGGCATTAAAGATGCATTCAAGGCAAACACATAGGCATGAAAATGGGACTGAAATAACATGTAGGGTGACCCCAAATCACCAAATCAATGCAAAGATGTCATACTATACATGCGCATACTTAAGGCCAACAAGCCAAAATGCAAGGGAGCTATACTAAGCATGCCAAGATCAAACCAAACGACTATGGACAGACCTAAAACATGTCAAAATAAGCACAAAATCTTCACAAATGTAAGCCTAAAACATGCTAGAAACAAAGGCACACAACCTAAGACATGTTAAGGGATCACAAGGCATTACATGGCAACTATGCTAAGCATGCATGGAGTACCAAAACCAATTTAAAATCATGTTATATTATGGATATATAAGCATGAAAAACAGCCTATACATGCTCAACACACACTCAAACATAGGCTCCCTTTAGAGGCCAAAACATGCCCTTTTTAAGGACAACAAGGAGAGGGGGTGGCCCTCTCCTTCTTGGGACTTCAAGGCACCATCTCCACCACTGAAATCCCTCAAGATTTCAGTGGTGAAGAGGCCCAAACACCAAAGTCCCGAAACTAGCACAAAATAGCACAAAATGGGGCCTTTCAAGGCCTAAGAGGGGTCAAACACCCTCAAACCACAAAACACTCTTAATAAACAATCAAGAGGGTCTAAAAACAGAACTTTTTTGTACTATACACCAAGCTCAAAACGGAATTTAAGACAGGTAGAAATAAGGGGCAAAAATGGGGAATAAAGGGGTGAGATTCTTACCCTTGAAGCCTTCTTCAACAATGATGCTCCAATGGCCTTCCTTGTGTTGAATCCAACACCAAAACTTCAAAATCAGTCCCTTAGAACCCCAGTTCCAAGAGGAAGGTGAAACACTAGGTGCTTGTGTGCAATAGTATGGACTAAAACACACACAAGAGCACAAAAGAGAGGGAAAGAGAGATAGGATGTGCATCTAACCCTAACCCTAGAACTCAAACCCTAACAATGGCTATCTAAGCTCTCAAAATATCTCAAGTCTCCAACCTTTTCAAGCCAAGAGACCAACCCCTCCCTTTATGGAACTTCTTGTCTTGTAAAGCTTACAAGACAAGCTTCATAAGAGGGAGATCCCTCCATACACGTGTATGGAGGGGAGCAAAAAGCAAGACAGCTGTCTTAATATCTGCAAAAGCAGATGCACAGTAGTCGGCCGGCCAAAAATGTCATCTTGGCAAAAAAGAGTGCCGACCGGCACTAAATAGTGCTGACCGGCAACAAATAGTGCCGGCCGGCAATATACATTGCCGGTGACAGCAAAAACCAGCCGGTGGCCTCTAGCCACTGCCGGTGGTGGGTGGGGATGGTCTACAAGCCCTACCCTGCCTCTCAAAGGCAAGATGTCAGTGTTTGGTGTAAAACCAGACACTAGACGGTCGGGTTCGGAGATCCTGGGGCAAGGCGCGTGAGCCGAGGCCTCCGGGAACTCCAAACAAACACAAACATGGATAATCACCGAGTGTTCAAATGGTGACGTCCAAGTCTTGAGGACGGTCAAAAATGGGGTGTCTACACTAACCCTTTTTCCAGCACAGCAAATATACCCCCCCACCCAAACTTCCATCCATCAGGCCTGAGGCCAAAAGGTTTTCACCCCACTCTACATGTCTCTGTCAGCAGCCTTGTGGGTCCTGATCAGAAAAGGGCATTTGAAACCGTTAGAACAACGCCCCTTGCCCGATCCACTCCCTCCTAAACACAACCCGGCTAAGTACTACGCCTTCCACCAATAGTACGGTCATGATACCGACTAGTGCTTTAGATTTCGTCATGAGATTCAGGATCTCATTAACAACAAAGTGATAGTGCCTTTTGAAAAGCCAAATGTCACTACAAATCCCCTTCCACCACATAACCAAGCGCCTCCACCTAGGCAAATAAACCTTATCCAAACACTGGCTGTCCCTTACGACCCCAGCATATACATCACTCCATCCCACCTACCTAAGCTGATGTTGTTCATCCCAGAAAGCACAAATCTGTGCATGATGAACGCGTCCATATCCCAAACCAACCCTATGGTGGTGACCGTGGTAGATGAAGGCAGGGTGGCCTTGTTGGAGGATGGGAATGTCAGTGCAGCACTTGAGGGCCCTGTGGATTTATCAGGAGAGGAGTACAACCCGTGTCATTACATTGTGCCAACTAATCAGGACAAACCAGAGTTGGAACTGCTAATAAGAATGGAGGTAAGTATAGTCTGGGAAGATGAACCGAGCCCGGGATTGGATGACTTAGCTGACCTCGAGGAGGACATCAACAATCTGCAATTCTTCGATGAGCAAGATTTGGAGGCTGTGCACATTAACTAGTTTGACTTGAACGAATCAGCGGATAATTCGAGGTGGCTTAATGATAAGCCGGATGTGGACAAGGGATCTCAACCAAAATTGGAACAGCTGGAAGCAGGAACTGCTGCAAGGGCCGGAACGGCCAAGGACAAGGGGAAGTTGTCGGAGAGCGCCGGTAGTAAGAATTTCGCTTGGGAAATAGGCATCATAAGCACTGTGGACGTTGAACAAAAACCCGCACTAAGGTGGTTTGAACAAGAAAGGGGCAAGATTAGTCAGGAAGCTAGAAAAGCCAAGGACCCTATGAGGGATGACTGTGATGTCAGAGTTGTTACAACGGAACCAAACAATTGTCTGTCGATTTCCGAAGAAGTTTGGTGGGAAGATGACGATCTGCATCTTACCCACACAGACAAGGATTGGGGCTAAAACCTGCCAGATGACACCTGGTATTCTGAAGAAGTGGATCACATTACTAGGAGCGGGCGGTACTTCAAGCCCCCGCACTTAGACCAACCAGAAGCATCCAGAAAGGATAGAGAGGCAGAAAAATAGAAGGATAAATAGTTAGAGGAAGAAGTTGTACTGAAGCAGCTAAAGAAGATCCAAGAAGACATATCCATCTGGGGTTTGCTCATGGCTTAGCGGGTACACAGGCAAGCCGTCCTATCAGCAATGGATAAGACCAAACTGTCCATTGAAACAACTCCCGAACAACTAGTGGGACTTGTCTTCCCGGGAGAAGGCTCGCCAACCTTGACCTTCTCAGATAAGGAATTGCTGCCTAAGAGCTCTACGCATAACAAACCACTATACATCTTGGTTGAGTGTAGAGAGAAGTGGGTACCAGTTGTGTTGGTGGACACTGGGTCCACAATCAATGTGTGTCCGTCTCGCACAACCTATGCTATTGGCTTGAAGCCAGCGGACTTTGTACCAACGGCCCAAGTGATCCAGGCTTATGACAACACAAGTCAAGAGCTGATGGGGACAGTTCAGATTGAAATGCAGGTTGGCCCGGCGCAACAGGATATTGAGTTTCATGTCCTAGATGTTCTGGCCACCTTTAACTTACTTCTTGGACGGTCGTGGCTGCACCAAGTAAAAGTTGTCTCTTCCACCCTTCATCAGATGCTAAAGTACCCCCTTGGAAAAAGGGTAGCCATTGTGTTTGGAAACTCGTCAATCCATCCTCCGCCCGAGGTCACCACGCCAGTATTGAAAATTGTGCATGGCGATGAAGATGTTTCCCTATCCGGATTTACCTTAGCTGAGGCCCGGGTGGTGCAAGATATTTTGGCTGTTGATAGGGGTTTGTACGTCAATGCTCAGTCTATCTACCTCATGAACATGCTACAACATGTACCCGGGATGGGACTAGGAAAGAGTGGCCAGAAGGACGTTGCTACATTGGCCGAAGTGCCACACAACCCTCATACCTTTGGTTTAGGTTATGCGCCTACCAAAGAGGATTGGGTAAGAAACGGAAAGGAAATGGCAGGAAGAGCCAAGGCAAGGCAAACTGGGAAGCACTATGAGCTAGTGCACAGACCAATTCAAGGAACCCTGAACGGCCGCTTTGTCCGGGAGGGGGTAGACTTCCCATTTTGCGACTTTCCTAAGCCATGGTTGAACTCTGAGAAGCATCGTTTGCCCGACTTTGAGATTTTCTTCAACCTATAACTACAAGAGGATGAAGCCATAGAAGAACAGACTGACTTAACTCTTGCGGTAGAATAAAGTATAGAGGATGAGTCCAACGACAATGAATTTGAGATAGAAGCAACACTGGCTTATCTCCTTTCGGATCCTCAGACCAAACCGGAGAGCTTGGGGGATGACTTCACCGTTTCCGTGATTGGGGCGGACCCAGTTGTGGACCCTTCTACCAGTATTCTGGATGCATCTAACGCACCCTCTCTCGCTTGGCAGCTAGAGGAGGGCTTTTTGTCTGGCAATTCTGAATCAAGTAGTGAGTCGAAATCTGATTCCACAGAGTCTGTGGAGTCAGAATTGGATTCCAGTTCTTCTGAGTCGGAGTCCGGTATTCCTGGGGTTAGTAACCCGGATGCAATTGTTTTGTCCAGGTCATCTTTTTCCTTTTCTTTTGAGTCTGTTGTAACCGAGGAATTGGACGAGCTAGAAACTTTGAATGAGAATGGTACCACTGCTGTTTCTGAGTACTTCTCTATGCCACTTGTGTATTGCATTGATCATGACTTTCAAAATTTTGATGAAAATGACGAGGAAGGAATTCCTCTAGTTTCAAAACATTTGATTGATCAAGAGGAGGAGAGGTTTGTAAAACTCCTTATTGATGAAATCATTTCAATTAACGTGGGTACTGAGAAAGATCCGCATCTGGTCCAGATCGAGTCCACGTTGTCTTCGGAAGAACGCAAATGCTTAGTCACTTTATTAAAAGATTTTAAAGATGTTTTCGCGTGGTCCAACGAAGACATGCTTGGAATCGATCCTGAGATTGTACAGCACTGGATCCCTCTTTACCCTGAGGCCCGACCCGTCAAGCAGAAGCTTCAGAAAATACGCCCGAATTGGACTTTGAAAATTAAGGAAGAGATCACCAAGTAGATAGACGGAGGGTTTTTGCTAGTATCTGAGTATCCAACTTGGTTGGCCAACATTGTTTCGGTGTCAAAGAAAGATGGCAAGACTCGGGTATATGTGGATTTCAAAGATCTGAACAAAGCTAGTCCGAAGGACGACTTTCCTCTACCGCACAACGACGAATTGGTGGACTTCACCACAGGCCATGCACTGCTTTCCTTCATGGACGAATTTTTTAGGTATAACCAAATCTTGATGGCACCTGAAGTAAGAGAGAAGTTTGCCTTTACCACGCCATGGGGAACCTACTGCTATAGGGTGATGCCGTTCAGTTTGAAAAATGATGGGGCTACTTATCAACGGGCTACAACCACTATCTTGCATGATATGATCCACAAAGTGGTTGAGGTATACGTAGATGACATGATTGTCAAGTCCGAGAAAAGAGAGGGCCACTACACCGCCTTCGAGAAATTCTTTCAACAGATTAGAGAATATCAGTTGAGGCTAAATCCACAGAAATGCACTTTTGGTGTCACAGCAGGGAAAATGCTGGGGTTCTTGATTACACAGAGGGGCATCGAGGTTGATCCTTCCAAAATCAAGGCCATCCTAGAAATGCCACCACTAAGGACTGAAAAGAAGGTGCAAGGCTTTCTGGGTAAAGTGCAATTCATAAGACAGTTTATTGCAAAATTAACCTTGACTTGTGAACCACCATTTGGTCTCCGAAAGAAAGGAAAGAAATTCCAATGGGATGATCGATGCTAGGTTGCTTTTGAGCAGATCAAACAGTACCTTCAGAACCCGCCCGTGTTGTCGCCGCCTGAGCCGGGGAGGCCGCTGATTTTGTATTTGTTAGTAACTGACACGACAATGGGTTGCATGCTTGCACAGGAATCTGAAGATAGAGTGGAGAAAGCCATCTATTACCTGAGCAAGAAGATACTTGAATATGAGACCCGCTACACGCCGCTGGAAAAGGCTTGCTTAGCTTTGGTATGGGCCACCAGGAAATTAAGGCACTACCTGTTAGCTCAATTTGTAATTCTGGTTTCGAGATTAGATCCCATCAAATATCTCTTCGCGAGACCAGCACTTACGGGTAGGCTAGCCCATTGGTTGCTCCTTCTCTCTGAATTCGATTTGAAATACGTGACTCGCAAGTCTATCAAAGAGAGAGCTGTAGCGGAATTTTTGGCAGATCACCCAGTGGAAGGAGACGAGGCAGTAAAGTACTTATTTCCAGATGAAGCCATTCTGCAAGTTGAGGAAGAAACTTGGACGATGTATTTTGAGGGAGCGTCTCCCATATACCTTTAGCCTTCAAACTCCGGTTCAAGGTATCGAACAATGAAGCAGAATACAACGCATGTATCACTGGACTAGAAGCTGCCCTGGAACTAGGGGCAAAAAGGTTGGACGTCGTTGGGGACTCAAACCTGGTTGTATCTTAAACAAAAGGAGATTGGAAAGTTAAAGAAGAAATAATGAAAATTTAATACTAAACCCTAGACGTCCTAATTCATAGGTTTGAGAAGCTAACCTTCACCTATCTTCTGAGAGAGAACAACAGGTTTGCTGACGCTTTATCAACTCTATCTTCCATGATAGACATCCCTTTTGGAGTCCAGATGCGTCCGATCATTATTGAACAGAGATATGTGCTGGCCTATGAGTTGATCGTCGTAATAGATGAAGTACAAGATCAAAACCCCTAGTACTATGATGTCTGGAACTTCTTGAAAAATGAGGCTTATCTGCCAGGGGAAAATGCCAAAGATAAGAGGGCAATACGGCGAATGGCTACTCAGTTTATCATCTGTGGGGGTAAGTTATACAAATGAGGCCATTTGGGAATGCACAAGCTGTGTGTTGATGCAGAAGATTCAAAGCAACTAATGAAAGCCATCCATGAGAGAGAGTGTGGAGCACACATGAGCGGAGTAATGCTAGCCCAAAAGATTATCAGGTAGGGTTATTACTGGTCAACCATGGAGGAGGATTGCATCGGTTTTGTTCGGCGATGCCACAAATGCCAAATTCATGCAAATCGCATGAATATCCCGCCGTCGATGCTGTACAACATGACTTCACCATGGCCGTTTTTAGTCTAGGGAATTGATGTTATTGGGGCAGTTATGCCAAAATGCACGAGTAGGCATGAGTATATCCTGGTGGCAATAGACTATTTTACAAAGTGGGTAGAAGCCCAATCCTATGCGGTGCTGAAAGCGTCGCACGTAGCCAAGTTCATTAGGAATAATATCATGTGTCGTTATGGGGTCCCGAATGAGATCATCTCGGACAATGGTTTCCACTTTAAGAAAGAAGTGATCGACTTGTTAGAGAAATACAATGTGCCTTTTCATAAGTCATTTACCTATCGGCCACAAACCAATGGAGCTGTTGAGGCCACCAACAAGAACATGAAGCACATTCTACAGAAGATGGTGGAAACTTACAAGGACTGGCCAGACAAACTACCATTTGCTCTCTGGGGTTATAGAATGTCAATTCGGACATCTATTGGGGCAACTCTGTATTCTTTGGTTTATGGAATGGAAGCTATTCTACCGATTGAAGTTGAGCTTTCGTCACTGCAGGTTATGGCTGAGTGCTAGATAGCATAAGCGAATTGGCAGCAGAGCAGGTTTGAGGAACTAATATTGTTCAACGAGAGAAGGCTGAAAGCACTGTACCATGTCCAAGGTTATCAACGAAGAATTGTCAGGGCTTTTAACAAGAAAGTTAAGTCTCAGAATCTTAAAGAAGAGGATTTGGTTCTCAAAAACAACCGACCTCCCATCCACGACCCTTGGGGCAAATTCAGACCTAATTGGACTGGTCCTTACATCATCAAGTCTATCTGGTCGGGTGGAGCTGTCATTCTTATGGATCTGGATAGCCTCGAATTCTCCCAACCAATCAACATGGACAAGTTGAAGAAATATTACCCCTGAGAGGCTCACTAGGCCAAAAACCCGAAAGGGCGACCTGGGCAAAAGTTAGAGCACAAAAAAATTGGAAATAAGGAAAACTGAGCTCGCAAGGTTGAAAACCCAAAAAGGACAGCCTTGGCAAAAGTTAGAGCACAAAAGGAGAGTATTAATACCCGAGTGAACCCGACCCGAACTACGTAAGGCTTGATTCCCATCTTTGGGATACGTAGGCAACTTCATTCTGAAGTCTAGCCATAAAAACCTCCAAATTAATTGTGTCTATGAGATTGTTCGAGTCATCTTTGTTCTTTCTGTATCCAAGAATTCGGCTGGGATCTTCACTGTGAGAGTTGGTTACAGTACAATGTAGTGTTATTCAGACAAGGGACAACTTTCCATTTGCTGGATTTGGGATTGTACATCTCAAGGATAGGTTCCAAGTGTGTCCAGTTGTGATCCTTAACGAAAATGGTTTTGAAAAGTTTTAATAAAAGTTGATTTTTTTTTAAATTAATCTTTTTACAACTTAGACCATTTTCGGACCAAAAGGAAAATTTTTAGTACCCACAACTCCAATTTCATTGATTTCAATACAAAGTTCTCTAACTCTCGATGCAAATCAAAGTTGCTTTTTATTACATTCAAAAGAAAAACTTGAAAGTACAGATTAAAGCAATAAACTTGGGGCATTGATGAGTCAGGTGTTCCTGCGTTCCCTCCCAGAGCTTGTGGAAGCTTCAGATGCTAAAGTAGGCCCGGTTTGCGCTTCATCCTCGAGCCAAGCTATGCATTCGCCAGAAAGGATGCAACTGAAATTAGGAGCGGGAGCCAGAAGTTCTCCTGTCCTCCATGCAATGGGATATTGAGCTAGTTGTGAACCCCGGACGGGAAATGAAGCGGGTACTCTATCCCCTCTTCTGGGTAAATCTGGTCATGTCCGACCTAACGCTTGAACCGGAATGGAAAATAAAAGACACAGTGTGTCAAGCCAATCAACTGAATGCCGAGTTGTCGAGCCATGCTGTAGCTCATCTCAGGCAGATCAAACCTGGGGCAACGCCAAGCAATGTTAACAGCGGACGTGTTGCACATCTAGTGGCACCACCACCCCTCGTTCAGGAAATCAACTAGCTATTGGCGAAAGAAATGGCCACATGTTGAGTATGTAGGGCAAGAGTCCACTACATTCAACCTGTCCATAAGCTATATCTGGGGAGGGATGAAAAATAAGAGAGATTAAAGAATAGAGAGGTGTACGTGGAGAGGAAAAGTGAGAAAAGGTTTTAAGAGAAAAACAGAGCCTGACTGCCGAGTGATGTGAGAAACACAAGTAAGGTGGGGTGGGAAACACTACCTGCAAAAGTAGTGGACTTCCAGCAAACTTGGTTGTCTCTCGCCGATGGAAAGCATCCAAATCTATCAAAATCTCGGCTAATGTCAAGCCAATGCAGCTCTTGCCCTCTTTCAAGCCTTGGGCCACTTCAATCAAACGAATGCTAGACCCTCTGAAACCAGGGGCAAGAAGAAAATGAACCAACATACACAAACAGAGAGCATGCTGCTGAAAATTTTGCCAGAAACGGTCACTGCGGTTGCCGGCGTCAAAAAATTGATGAATGAGGCTGGGAATGTCCAGCTCTCCGTTGTGAACTAAAGATCGGGCATCATGTAAAGTGAACCCGTACATCTTTCCTAAAACCCGGATGTGACCAAAACGCGACTGGGGTAGGATTTCCTCGTCATGCTGGGATTCCATCAAAACTTGGAATTCTACAATTGTAGGGCATATCTCTTTTCCTCCAAAGCTGAAAACATGTGTAACCGAATTCCAACATCTTACCACGATGTGAAGGAACGAAAAACACAGTGGGGTAAGACTTAGGGGGAATAGTGCATTTATCCCGAAACCCCGAAAATTCACTTTTTCCGAGCCATCTAAAGTTGCAATCCAAGTTGAGAGTTTTTCAGCGAAGAATGGCTCCATTTATGGAAAAAACAGAGCTGGAATGAAGAAACTACGAAGTGCCAAACTTTTGTAGAAGATAAGGCACTGAGTGGAAGACAGGTGGCAGCAATCTGGAGACCCCTTGCATCAATGGCCAACCGGCCGGTTATGGTGGTCGACTGGCCACCTTTTGTAGCCAACCGGCCACTTTTGGTGGCCGACAGTCATCACTAAGTGGCTGACAGCCCCTGTTTGTGCCCATCAGAATTCTTTTGGTCTTCTTGTGTGTTGAGAATGCTAAGAACCTATGTTTTATTTTGCTCTTGATGTTTTCTGTTGTCCTATTTTAGTAGTTTTGTTGAGTCGCTCTCATGTTGTTTCAATTTGTTTATCGAGTTGTTTCACTTTGTTTATCAAGATGTTGTATTGCTTATGGAGTTGTATTTGTTTTGTTTTGACTATCGAGCTGTTGCATTGTTCATTCGAGTTGTTTTATTTTGTTTGTTATGTATTGGTTGGTTTATTACCTGATTAAGCGAATGCCAATACACTACACATAGTTCAAAATCCCATTGCTCTTGTTTTTATGATGTGCGATGTAATGCGATGCTCAGAATATAAAACGCAACACGTTTTCATCAAAAAGATGTTTTCATTCTGATCATGGTTTCTTTTTACAAAGAGTACAAGTTTTTAAAGAAAATAAAATTGTCTAAAGATGTACAATGTGCTAACATTACTAGCAAAAAGAAACAAAGAAAAAACACATGAATCAGCGCCGGCTAGCTCAAGCTCTAGACGCCCTCTTCGTCCTCTCGGCGGAGTGGACTCTGCAGGGCTATCCCCATCCGCACCACTGTCTAAACCCGATGCAGAACCAAAACCAAAGTCGTCGTCATCCTTTGCATCAGAACCTGGCTCAGCCTCATCTCTACTAGTGGAATCTGAGTCAGCATCATCATCTCCACTCTCAAATGACTCGTCATGCTGATCTCCAGCCTCCTCGGCCTCGTTGGTCTCATCGTCATCGCACATGATAGGCTCCTGACGTCCCACTCGGCCACGTATCAGAGCCTGTCTCCCTCTCCCTGCTGCTGGAGGGGGCGCTAATGGTCCTGCTTATGTCACTGCCGGTCCTATCGATAGAGGTGTGACCTAAAAAGGCAGTTTGAATATGTCAGCCATAGTATATGTATCAGATGCAAGTATCGTGTGCGGAATGAGTACATGCAAAAGTCAGATATGGTGGGTGAATGTAATGTGCTAGATATGATCTATACATGCAGTGTATCAGTGCAGTGTGGGGAAATGTTCAGTTGAGATGTCAATTTCAGTATATTAGCAGAAATATGTTGACCAAAATGCAAGAAAACTGAAAAATTACCTGAATACCATAAGAGCCGAGTATCACCTCCCTCCTCAAGATCATGCCCTCAAATGAGGCCAACATCTCGAGTAACCCCTCGACATACCTTGTGAAGGGCTGCAAATGTAAGTTGGAATGATCAATGTCTGGAATGAATGAATATATGAGTATCTAAGAGAGAATGGAAAAAATTAAAGCTGTAGTACATACTAGAGGTGAATCAGGTGTCCTGACATATCGGTGACCAAGCAACGGAGGCTCAATCGGAATCTGATAAGGCTCTCCAGAGTACCGCCAACCTGTCATCTTGGTCAGAAGCTCTAGCCATCCAAAACTCTACCTAGCAGGGGGCATCCCCCTAGCCCTGCCCCTCGGTGCTTGGGCCCTGCTCATCGAAGGGGCATCAGTTGCCCTCCTTGTATGAGCACAAATACCTATCAAGGGAGGCATGAGGTGCATCTGGGTGTAAGTTGTATAGTTCCCCTCCTCAAGGAAAATGTCTGCATCCACACCTCACATAAAGTCAATGACCTCCTGAGATGAGAGACTCTCTATGGCTCGCATGGATGGCCGAGGTGGTATGGAAACCAACTGTAATGGCACACCTAGCATCTGGCGCAGGAAGCGCTCACCTAGGAACCAGGCTCGGTCTACTAGTTCCTCAAGCATGAGCCAATAGCGAGAAGCGCCCCAAGCACCGGCGAACTAATATTTCACACCCTCTAGCATCGTCGCTCAGGGCTGCCACCTGATTTGCAGACAGCAAGTGCATAGATTGATTAGTTGCCATTAGATATGCGATATGAATTAGAGCTGAAAGCAGAAAGAACGGTGAGTTTTGAGTTACCTCTACTGCCCTCACTGTATCGAAATACTGGCGAAAAAATGAAAGGGTCTCTCGAGTCCTCGGCTGACGTCTCCTGTCATACCGGTGAGAGCATGGCACCCCAAAAGGCATCTCGACCTCCGGATCTGGGGCAAGCGTTGGAAAATAGGCATACACCCATAGCTGGTTAGCTGAGGACCTAGGAACCAGGAACTAGGCTCAGACTACTGGCTCTTCAAGCACGAGCCGATAGCGAGAAGTGCATGGCGAACTGATATTTGACACCCTCTAGCATCGTCGCCAAGGGCTGCCACGTGATTTGCAGACAGCAAGTGCATAGATTAATTAGTTGCCATTAGATATGCGATATAAATTGGAGCAGAAAGAACTGTGAGTTTTGAGTTACCTCTACTGCCCTCACTGTATCGAAATACTGGCAAAAAAATGAAAGGGTCTCTCGAGTCCTCGGCTGACATCTCCTGTCATACCGGTGAGAGTATGGCACCCTAAGAGGCATCTCGACCTCCGAATTTGGGGCAAATGACAGAAAATAGACTTACACCCATAACTGTAAAAAGCAAGAGGGCGACAGTGAGTATACAACAGATAAACACAGATAATGCGGAAAGCAAAGTATATGTGCAATGTCTAGAAAATGCAGAATGTAGAGAATACAGAATATAGAGAAAATGCAAAAAGCAAGGTGTGTAGTACAGTGTATAGAAAGTCCAAATACAGAGCAAAAATTAGACTATATGTGTACAGTGTACGGTGCGTGCAGTGTACAGAAAGTGCAAAGTAGAAAGCACAACAAATAATGTAAAGTAGAAAAGTAAAGCATACCTCCTAAGCTCTCCAATAGCCTCCAACTCTGTTCCCGCTCCTGCAGGAGGTCGAGCTCATATAGCAGTACAGGGTAGCGAGGCCAGTGCCGCCCCAATCATAATGCCGAACCTAAGATAAGTCCGCCAAGGCGCTCAAAAGGTATAGCCGTCATGTGTTCGCCCTGCCGGCGAATAAGGTAGTGCCAAAGAGGAACATCAAGAAGCCTCGGGCATACTGCTCGATCTCTTTTACAGTCTCTGGAGCTGTCCCTCTGAACTGGTCTGCGAACCAACTGTACCAAACCATCCCTGATCTGAAGATAGGTGGGCATGCCCCCCGCAAATAGATCCAAGTGGCCTCCCACTCGCCCATGTCAGTATCATATGGGATCAGCCGGTCTCCTACCTTGATGCCCGTCAGCATAGCAAAATCATATGGGGTCATCGTCATATCTCCCGCAGTAGAGAAATGGAAAGAGTTAGTGGTATCCCACCATCTCTCTACCAGCGCGCCTAAGAGGGACCTGCTCGCCATGAGGTGCGACAATCCCATGCAGAACAAACCAAACCCCGCCTCGTCGACGATCTGGCGGACACCATCGGGGAGGTCCATGTACCACTCCCTCGTCGATGTGGACCCATATCCTTGGGTAAAATGAGAGTCTACCTGTGTTTAGAATGAGCACAAGAAATACAATGCGTACATGTGTTCAGAATGAGCAGATGAAATACAGTGCAAAAGTGTGAGCTATGCAGGAAATGTAAAGTACATCGTGGAAAATGTAAGAATATAGTGTATACCTCGGAGGCGCCATGAGATAAGTGAGACTCTGGCTCTCACAGCAAGAGATCTGTTGGTGCGCCTCGTGCAAATTTGCTGAAATGACGAACTGTATTGAGCGGTAGTACATGCGCCTCGGGATGGTACCTCTCCGGGTTGAATGGTCGGACTCTGGGTGGTAATAGTATGTGCTCGGGATCTCCCTCCATCCCTGGAGAACCTCCATTGTGAGGAATGTCGTCTACCATCTGGAAAAAAAGGTGAGAAAGTAGGCGAAAATGAGTAAAATAGGTGGAAAATGCCAAATGTCAACAAAAGTCAACTCTCGGAGAGAGAAAATGGGGGAAAAAGTCAAAACCTGGAAAAAGGCGTCAAACTCAAGACAAACTTGAGGGAAACAAACCTCAAGTGGTGAAAATGGAGAAAAAAGCTCCGAAAACAAAATTCAATCGGTTCAAAACGGAGGAAATCGAAAGGTTTTAGCGAATCAACTTCGCGTGGGGCGTTGGAAAACGTGTATAAAGCACGGATCTAGGAGGAAAAAGTGTCTAGGGAGGAAGAGGAAGCAATTTTGGCAATGAAGGTGTGAACAAATGTGATTTGGAAAGGTGTACTTCAAGATCTCTATGCAAAAGGACCAAAATGGCCCGAATTTGCCACAAGTGGCCGACCGGCCACTTTTTGTGGCTGACGGCCACCTCAAGTGGCCAACAAAATCCTCAAGTTGTCGACACTACTTCGGGGTGGCCGACAAGCTTCCAGTGTTCTCCCTATGTGTTTTTATGCTATTTTGTGTTCTTGGCCCCCGAGGAAGTGCAAGAAAAGTTCACTTTTTAGCTCAAAGTGTCTCTTTGGAAGTTTTGAATCATGTCTTCGATGCATGACTTATCATCAGCAGGCATAAACGAGGTGCATCCTTTTGAAATATATTGTAACTCCTCTAAGAGGTAAATCGGAGGTTGCAACTGAATCAGTTCTATTAAGGCACGTTTTTTATCGTTGCATAGAACGTGCGTTTCTTTATTCGGTGTTTTGCATCGAACATGTTATTAATGTTGCATTGAATATGCACCGTTGTTATTATGCATAAAATATGCATGTGTAGACGTCCCCGAACGTCCTGGGAGAAATCCCGTTTTGTTCATTGGGCTTACTACAGTTCGGACTCAAATGTCACGGTTCTGAATCTAATCCCGCAAAGTGCAATGCGAGACCAATAAATCACCAAAGAGTCCAAATCCGGCAAATCGTTTTGAAAAACAAATTTTTAGAAAGAAGTGCCAAACATGGACTGCTTTGCCAGATATAGAGTCGCCACCTAAATATTTTATTTTGGGGGAATTTATAAAACCCTGACTCGTGCCTAAGGCCACGTGTCCGTCATCACCAAAGTTGCCTCGGCTCGGGAACTTGGGTACGATTGGGGAAGGTCATTTCATGAGCACCCCCGCTCGCCCGATCAAAGATCGGCCACTACTAAGCATGATATCAAGTTTTGAAAACACATGTGCTCTTATTCCAGTTTATTAGCCTAGAATTACTATGTGACGCGCACAGCATACAAGTATAGACTAGATTGCCTAAGCTGAACAAAGCATCGCATATCCGTTTGTTTTGAAAATGGATTGAAGTTTGTTACTCGCAAGTAGGCTAAAACACGGGTTTCGACGAATTATTCCAACTCAAGCAACCCAACCTTCATCCACAGGCATTCAGGCAGTTATATCACATAAGCACATAGCCTCATGGTAAGCATGCTATCATGGCGATCACTCACACACATGCAAGGATGCTAAAGCATAAACACTTACCGAGTACTCCAAGCCAAAGAAAGAAGCTAATTAGAAATCGTGCATGAATCCTAACTATGCTAAGAATGCCTAATGCAACATATGCAAAAATGCAACTACAATAGGCTCGACTATTCTAAGATGGCATATGAGATGCAACAATCGATACATGTATTCAACTTGGAATTGAAATTCAATGCAGTTAGCATGATGCGCCGGGCCCGGTGCATGCACTACAGATGAATGAATGCAAGCATGCGAACATATAGATGCTAATTGAAACATGCCCTAAAACTAACCATCATAAGCTAGTAAATAAAAGGGAGAAAGACGTGGGGTTGGAAGACATGCATCACACACGCACACTTATTACAAAGTTCACCCTCTCACAGAAGGTCCGAATAAATAATACAGAACCAACTAGCTAATCTAAGCTAATTAAACTAGTTATTACACAACCGAAATGAATAACGAATTACAGCTAAATATTACACAACATTAATTAATTAACAAATTAAACTAAGGAAGCAAATAAATTAGCATGCAAGCTACATGAAATGGACTGCCTCAGTTCTGTTCCGAATGATAAAGGATGCATGCATGCTCGAGTCGCCTTGTCAGGAAATCCATCGCGATGTCTCAACTCGCCTTTGTTTGCAATTGAATTCAGAAACTTGCACAAAGCTCCAAGGAGATGAAACTCCACCCTGGGAATCTAGGGGAAGGCTACCGACCAGCTATAGGCATTGGAGACCACCTACCGACCACCCTTGGTGGTGAAAACCAGAAAAGGTGGTCGGCCTGCCAGAAAACCTGGTCAGCCGGCCAGTTTCTTCTCCTGGTTTCTGCATTTTCTGCAACAAAGGCAAGAGAGAGAGAAGGCAAAGTAATTTCAACATATGTGTGCCCGACCACTCTCCCCGTCATTGCATAAGCTCTAGGGAGTGTAGTCCTCGATCCTCGTGCCATCAATCATGCATCCCGATGCATGATGGCCGAGGAGTCGAATTGCACAACTCAATGTGAAATGAATGCACATGTAAACACCTAAAGCCAACAACTCTATCATGGATAGTCAAGAGTGTCGGTGACCAAGAATCGAGGCACGTTTCGTCACTTTGAGTACGAAACGTCCCTCATTTCCCGTGTTTGGACTAAACCCTACTCCAAACACAATGCAACAAACAATGTATGGACAAATGCAACTCTAGCATGCGATCTAAATGCAATGCAACTAAGTGATGCAAAGATGCACGGAATGACATGCAAGCATGCAAATGGCATACACAATGCTATGAACTAATCAATGGCATACCCAATGCACATGGATTATATGGCATGCATACACAATGCACTAACATACACAATGTTATGAACGAGGCATACGCAATGCAATGATCAAACATGCGATAACATGGACTATAGGGCATACACAATGTAAGATGGACTTAAACCAAGATGGATGGGCCTCGGCCACACCCAAATCAGTGTCCAATATGATAAAAATGAGGCAACAAGGTACATGCAAACATGCACAAATGCAAGGGACCAAATCTAAGGAGCAAAGTGCAACTCTACCAAAGCATGACAAGGATGAAATATGGCATACAATGACACATGTTCCAGCTCTGAAATGACATACAAGATGGTCCCGAATCATGCAAACAACTAACCAGATGCATGTTGGATGGCACAATTACCAAAACTAGTGAAGTGCATTACACTAGAGGTATGCAAAGCGATGCCCAAAAGACCAAACCAACCCCAAACGGTCCCTATGCAGACCTAAAACAGTGGAAAAATGGACTAAAATGATGGCTTGCAATGCACAAAAATGAAGCTCATGCAATAGCCCAAAAATGAGGCATACAAGCACAACTCTCAAACGCATTTGAAGAGTGGAAAACATGGGAATATGGCACAAGTATAAGCTCTGAAATAACATGTTCAATGATGACAAAACATGAAAACAATTCAAGTTAAGCATGTAAGAGGCTTCAAAACTCGAAGCTAAGCAAGGGTATTACACTACAAGCATGCATGGCAAGCATCATTCGACCATGGGACCTCAAAATAGAGCTAAGGCAGCCCAAATCATGAATAAAATCAGTTTAGAACATGGCCAAAATATGCTAGAATCAAGGGCCGAAACAACATGCAATGTGAGCTAGTGAACAAAGATTCCACTACAAGCATATGAAGCATTCAAGAGGCCACTAAACCAGCAAAATTAAGAAACATGACATGCCAAATAAAGCCCAAAAACCCACTGAAACATGATCAATGAATGCAAGAATGACATGCTCCTTTGATAGGCTATAAGAGGGGTTATTCTACACATGCAAGAGACACACCCAAGGTGACAAAACCAACTCTGGACAGAGCCTAAGCAGGCCCTAAAATCACTGAAAAGGGCCTAAAACAAGGCTTGGAGGTGTGCAAATGAAGGCTCCTTTGTAAGGCCAAAAATGCTAGTGAACAAGACAAGGAGGGAGAGGGTCACCCCTCTCTGATTTTGGCTCTCAAAAACACATGTTAACCACTGAAAATCTGATGGATTTCAGTGCTTAAAAGTCCAAGAAAAGGTCAACACAAAGGCCTTAGGGCATGGCTCAAAACAAGGCAAAATGAAGCATGCAAGGGGGTAGATGACCCCCAACAACAAAATGACCTTAAACAAACATCAAAAGGACCTCAAAAAAAGACTTTTTTTTAGTTGACAACAAAGCTCAAATATGCATGCAAAGAGATGGATCAAAATAAAGCTTAAAAGAGGGAAAAAGTGTGCTACCCTTGAAGCTCAGCGAGATAGCAACTTCTGGACCCAAAACCCAACTCCTTAACCTCTGAAAATGGCTTCCAAGAAGCTCTAAGCAATGGTGGAAGGGTTAGGCTATGAGGTGGTGTGCAAAGGTGTAAAAACAAGACCCTTTTGAACCCAAAATTATAGAGATATAGAGAGAGATATGTATTGGAGCCTTAGACCAATTTCTGAACCTTCACAAAGGAGGGGGAGGCCCTCCTTTATAGCCAAAAGGGACCAAAGCTTCTCAAAGAAGCTAAAAACCAAGGTTGAAGATCCTCCATACACGTGTATGGAGGATCCAGTCTGTGCCTTCCAGCTGGCACAGCTGGTAACAACTCACAGAGACAAAACTGAGGGAGGCAGGCCGACCAGTTCAGGTGGTCGGCCGACCACTTCCCCTGGTCGACCGACCAGTTCAAAAGGGTCAACTCAATGAAAGGTGGTCGACAACCCTATTTGATGGTCTCCACAGTGAATGCAAGCTAGTGGTATGGTGGGAGACCAGTAAATGTGGCTCAAAGACCAAGGAGACCAGCTTCCTGACAAGAAAATCGGCTGGCGGGAGAAAAGTGGTCTCCAAGGAGAAAAGGTGGTCTCCCACCCTTGTACCACCTCCCAAACAATGAAAACAAGGTCCATGCCAAAAATGAACCAAGACAGATGCAAAACAAGGGTTTGGAGGTCAAAACGCGCAGCCGGGTGCCCCAAAAACAGGCTGTTAAGCATCGAAAGTGGCATGCGACCACAAAGGCGGTCTCTCAGGCCACAGTGTCCCTCTAGAGAGAGGAATCAAGGTGTGTGCCAAAACTCGTGCCAAACGGAGAAAGTTAAGCGGTCCCGAACCGAGACGCATGACCGACGGCTCTAAAAATCAAAAACTGGTCTCCAAACGGGAAGAGTGGCCTACGACCACAAAAAGTAGTCTACGGCCACTGAGAGATGGTCTACGAGACCTCTCCCTCCTTTCGAGAAGAGAAAACAAGACCTGCTTCCCAAACCGAGGCAAAGCACAAAAGGGTCCCGAGGTCCGGGGGTAAGGCTCTCAGCCGAAACTCTGAAATCTCAGAACGAGCACAACAAACACCATCACCGAGCGCTCAATCGATGATGTTTGAGTCTTAAGGTCGGTCAAAAATGGGGTGTCTACAGCATGTTGCATTGTATTGCATTGTACATGCCTGTACATTTACGTAGAAAATGTTTGTACCTGTTGCATCGACCATAGGGTTGCTATTGTTGCATTGGACATGCATTTTGGTGTTGCATAGAATATGCTCCATTTTTCGTTGCGTAGAATATGCTTTTACTTTGTTTCTTACATATTATGCATAAAACATGCCTCTAACATTGTGTCACGGTTATTCCTCTTGCATAGAACATGCATTCTTATTGTATTGTACCTGTTAAGTTTCTTTCTTATGCAGGCACGATATTGTATGTACGGTTCATTCATAGCTGGTGCAACCAAACGATATTGTATGTACGGTTTATTCAGATGGATTCCAAGTAAAATCATTCCCGCCCCCCTTGAACACCTTGTTTTGGTTAAAAGCATTCGAGTTTACCATAGTGTTTACATCATTCGCTTTGTTTAGAGATACGTGGGCACGTCCCGGTGTTCTCGTTACCCCTTTCTCCTCTCACGTGCGATGCGTTAGGACGCTTTGTTTAGAGATGCGCGGGCACGTCCCGGTGTTCTCGTTGCTCTTTCTCCTCTCGCGTGCAACGCGTTAGGATGCTTTGTTTAGAGACACGCAAGCGCGTCCCGGTGTTCTTGTTACCTCTTTCTCCTCTCACGTGCGACGTGTTAGGACGCTTTGCTTAGAGACGCGCAGGCGCGTCTCGGTGTTCTCGTTATTCTCTCTCCTCTAGCGTGCGACACGTTAGGATGCTTTCGGTTAGAGACATTTGGATACGTTCCGATGGTCTCACCATCTTTTCTCCTCTCGCGTGCGATGTGTTAGGACGCTTCGATTTAGAACATTCGGGTGTGTCCCCGTAATCACCATCCCTTCTTTCTCCTTCCGCGTGCAACGTGTTGGAATCTTGTTTGGTACCTTGGGTGCACCCGACGGTTTTGTTATCCTTTGCCTTTTCTGCGTGATGCATTGTTAAGGTTGTCTAATTTTCTTACATCCTTTCTGCATGAAATATAGTTTGGCTTGTGCCTTTCGCGTGTGGCGTGTTTATTTACTGCTGTTCATGTTTGAGTTTGTTGTAGCGTTTCTTTACATAACGCTTACACCTAGTTGTTTCGTTACATTCTCATTGCATGATCATAATTTATGTTGCTGGATCGTGCATATCATTTGCATCTTGTCCCAGAACTACGCTGGTTTGATTCCTTGCAAAGGGATACGTAAGCAGCCTGTAGGTGCAACCGTTCTTTGTTTGTTTGGTTGTTTGTCTGAGTCTTCGGCCTTATCAAAAATGGGTCGTCTCTAGGCTTTGACATTCACTCCCGTCATTTCATGACTTCCGAGTTCTGTCAAAGAGGGGCAACTGTAGACACCCCATTTTTGGTCGACCTCAAGACTTGGACGTCATCGTTTGTGCACTCGATGATTATGCTTGTTTTGAGCGCCCGAAGCTCTCGGTGGAACACCTTGTCTTTGAGCCTCTAAACCCATTTTGTTTTGTGCTTGGTTTTGGGCCAAACCTTGTTGCCTCTTGCCTGGAAGGGGGAGGGGCCATGTAGGCCACTTTTTGTTATTGTCGACCACTTAAAGTGGCCGGTCGGCGACTTAGAGTGGCCGACGGCCATTTGTCCCCTTTTTTAGATATTTGTTTACCAGTTGTGCCAGTTGTTGTTCACTGAAGTGCATCTCCATACACGTGTATGGAGGGATGAATACGAGCCTTAATCTTGATTTTCTATATATAGGGGATGCTCTCCCCCATTTGGAGGCGTTAGACATTTTTAGATCAAATTTATCTCTCTCTCTCTCTCTCTCTCTCTCTCTCTCTCTCTCTCTCTCTCTTTCTTCTTGTTTTGTGCCTTAAAGCTTTATTTCTCTACACATTTGTACATCAAGGCTTAACCAAACTTGACCACCTTGGAGCTGAGGTCCCTTGGAGCCTCGTTTGAGCCTTTGGAAGGAGGTTTGAGCTGGAATTTGTTCCTGTTTTGTGCTGTGCTTCAAGAGGTATAAGACTTACCTTGTAAGCTTGGTTTTAATTACTTGATTTGCCAACTTTTTATACTGTTTTTGGCTTAGTTTTCAACTACAAAAAAATCTAATTTTTTAGGCTTAACATGATGGTTTGAGGTCAATTTGTGTTAAGGGGTAGTCCACCCTTCTTGTTGCTTATTTGTGTGAGCTTTTGCACCGTCTTTTGGCATATTTAAATCAAACTTTTTGGATCTTTAAACCACTGAAATTTAGAGTTATTTCAGTGGTGGAAAGCGTGTTTTCAAGTCCAAAATGGGAGGGGTTAGCTTCCTCTCCTTGTGTCTCACTTGCATGCCTAGTTGGCATCACATGGTAGCACTTTTTTGTAGCCTAACTTAGCTTATTTCTAGCATATGTTTGCCTCTGATTTGGAATGATTTAGATCTATTTTGGGCTACTTTGGTCATATGAGTCTTGTTTTGCATAGTTGTAGTGCAAATGGCTTCACTAGTTTGGCGTTTTAGGCCTTTAAAGATGATTTGCTTGAGATGGTTGCATGTTGTAGTGTCTTTTTGCATGTAATTTCAATGTTTATAGCTCTGTCACATGCTCATTTGTTTCACTCTTTCATTGCTTTTTTAGAGTTGCTCTTGAGTCTTGTTTGCAAACTAATATGTGAGCATGTTTTTCTAGCATTTTGTACCTTAATCTCAGCATGTTTTAGCCACTGTTTTGACTGGTTTTAACTCTATTTATAGCTGGTTTGGTCATTTGAGTCTGGCTTTGTATGCTTGTAGTGCAATTGTGCTTAAGGGTTTAGCTTGTGCTATGTTTGACCTCTTAATCTAGCTATTTTTGGCTTACTTCATACATGTTTTAGGACTCCTTTTAGGCTGTTTTAAGACTGTTTTGAAGTGTTTGTACCTTTTGAGCTTTGTATTGCATGCCTATAGTGTAATGGCTTCACTAGTTTGGTGTTTTAAGGCTTAGATACCACTTGTTTGTATTGGTTGCATGATTTAGTGTAATTTTACACTCCATTTCAGCACTGAAATCTCTACAATCTTCCTCCATTCTTCACTCTTTCATTTGTTTCGAAAGTGCCTTTGAACCCCTTGCTGGCTTGAATGTAGAATTGAGACCCTCATGCCTAATGGTTTAATTCCTTCGGGAGTTCATTACCAACAGCATGAGGCCTCTTTCATGCTCAAGGTACTTGTGAATTAAGCCTACTTTCAATTAGAGGACATTCACCTTTTGGACTAATCAATTGAAGAATGGATTGGTAATCTAAAATTGGTAAACAAAATGAACAAAGTAAAAGAGGCAAGATTAAGCATCTTTATGTTGCATTGCATGTGTTCGGATCGGACGTTAATCCGAACACGAGAAAAATGGGATGTTTCATACTCAAAGTGATGAAACGTGCTACTTTTCTTAGTCACCGTCATCCTTGATCATGCATGACAGGGTGGTGGTTGTTTTGGTCTTGTTTGTGCACTCATTAAGCTTGTACAAACTTGGCTCTCTAGCCATCATGCATTGAAAATGCTTGGTTGATGGTTCGAAGGCCAAGAGTTACCATTCTTTGAGTTTGTGAGATGATAAGGAGGGTAGCAGTACATATATTCCTTGAAAATACATTGTTTTGCCTCTATTTGCTCTCTGTTGCAGCAAAAGAAGAAGTCCAGGAAAGGGGTGGCCGACCGGCCAGTTTTAGTGGCCGACAACCACTTGAAGTGCCAACCGGCCAGTTGTAGTAGCCAACAGCCACTTTTTGTAGCTGACCGGCCACCAGGGATTTTTTGCACAAATGTGCTCCTGAGTTGGAGCAGAGGCATTCTGGGAGTTGGTACAATTTTCATTGATCAAACGGGTGCAAACAGAGGCATCTAATGGCAAGGCAATGGCATTTTCGGGTGGAGCAACCAAGCATGCATGCGTCCCTCGCCCTCGAGGCCATTTAGTCACTTTTGTTAGCTTAGAATAAGTTAGCTATTTCATTCATATAAGTGTTGTAATTAATTAGCTTAATTCGTTTTGTAATATTTTATCTAGCTTAGAATAGTTAGTTAATTTATTTCAATTGCTGTAATAATTAGCTTGGAATAGTTAATTAGTTTAATTAGTTAGCATTAATTAGCATAGCTAGTTAGCTTATTCATTCGTACCCTCCTTCGAGAGGGCGTAATATTGTAATAAGTGTGTGTGCGTGCGTGTGTGCATGTCTTTCAACCCCGCATCTTTCTCCCTTTTATTTAACCGCTTTCGATGGTCAGTTTGGGGTCATGTTTCAATTAGTATAACTTATGCTCGCATGTTTGCATCTATTCATTTGTCTTATATGCATCGAGGCTCAGCGCATCATTCAAACTGCATTGCAAATTCAATACTCATTTGAATACGTGTTGAATCACATGTTGTTCAAATCGATTCATATGCCATATTAGTAGCTGAGCCTATTAATTCATATTGCATGCGTTGCATTAGACACTTAACATAGTTAGGATCATGCATTTTTCTAACTAGTTTCTGTTTTGGCTTGGAGTACTCTGTAAGTTTTATGCTTTAGCATGCTTGGATGAGTGTGTTTGCCATATTGCCATGTTTTGCATGCTTGCCATGAGGCTATGTGCTTAAATGCTAAACTGCATGACTGCCTATGGATAAAGGCTTTGTTGTTTGAATTGGAACAATTCAACGAATGTGAGTTTTAAGCCCACTTTGTGAAGTGGCGAAATCATGTTTTAAGCCCACTTGAGGTGGCAAATCCGCATCCCTAAGCCCACTCGAGGGTGGCAAATTCAAACCATTTTCGAAAACAAACATGAGTTGAATTCATTCCAATTCGTGCGATTTTAGTCTATACTTGCTTGTGTATGCGTCACATAGTAAAGTTAGCTAATAACTGGAATAAGAACACATGAGGTTTATAAAACAACATATCATGATTAGTAGAGGCCGATCCATTGATCGGGGAAGCGGGGGTGCTCACTTCAGGACCTTCCCCTCTCGTGCCCAAGTTCCCAAGCTGAGGCAACTTTGGTAATGACGGACACGTGGCCTTAGGCACGAGTCAGGGTTTCTTAAATTTCCCCAAACACAAAATATTTAAGTGGCGACTCTGTAATCTGGAAAAGCAGTTTAGTTTTGGCATTATTTCATTTAAAATCGATTTTCCAAAATGATTTGCCGGATTAGACTCTTTGGTGTTTTTCAGTTTCACATTGCACTTGTGAGGCTAGATTCAGAACCGTGATGAGAGTCCGAACTGCAAGACCAATTCGAGCTCTCTGAAAAGGGGGACGCAAAAAAGTCAAGCTACATTGGGGTTTAGGTGCATCCATCATGCACAAGTCTGTACTTTCTAGAATGAACACCTCAGGCTTGGGTAAATGGGCCGGGGTGATATATTTACTGGGGTTGAAGGTAGGAGGTGATGTATGGATGAGGTTAAGGTGGGAAGGAGGTGCTTGGTTGTGGATGGGAAATGGGTTGGTGGTAACATTGTATTCTTGGGGTAGAGCTATTGTTTGGTTGTCGATGAGATTCTAAACCTCATGACGAAGGCGATAGCAACGATTGATGCCATAACCGTGCTGCTAATAGTATGCACAGTATTTGGTGGGGTTATGTCAAGCAGGAAGTGGGTCAGGAAGAGGCTAAGGATAGAGGGGTTTGAGATACCCTCTTTCTATCAGGACTTTTAGTGCGCTAGTTAGGCTCAGATGAAGGGGGGTAAAAGTTTTGCCTTGACCTCGGGTTGGGCTGACTGTTTGTGTGCTAGTACTGGCGAAGAGATTGGCAGTTTTGGGCTTGGTGGCAACAGTATTGATTTCAGTGGGTTCAGGAATAGTGCTACTGCTAGCATTGGTACTACTAGAAAACACCCTCCTTGCTGGTTTGCTTGTTCTGAGAATAATCCCTTTGTTAAATGCGCTCTCAATTTGAATCCCTAATTCATGCAAAATTTTTAAAGTGAATAGTGGAGCAACTATTAACTTTTGTAACATATCGGGCTCAAGGTTCTTCACCACTATCCGCACTTGGTCCCTCTCAGAAGGTCGATCTGTCATTTGTGCTACCTTTGCTCTCCATCGTGTAACAAATTCCATAAAAGGTTCTTTAGGATTTTGGTTGGTTTCTTCAAGCTCTTGGGTGGTCATTTTAATTTGGGTATTGTAAGAATACTGATTGACAAACGCCTCAACCAAATCTTCCCAGTTCTGCTTCATTTTATCCTCCAACTTGGCGTACCAAATGGCTACTATACCCGACAGGGTTCTTCCATACAGAGAGAGTTTCTAAGGTTTAGTCAGACCCATCGGTTTCAGGATGTCCAAGAAAAGCTAGATATGTACCATAGGATCTCTAGACCTGTTGAAACAGTCAATGTGTGGCATTTTGAATCTATCTAAGAGCCTTATGGCAGCCTCAGTGTACCCATCCTCAATGTCGAAAATGGAGTTAATTCCCTCTGCCTTTTTGAAATGCTTCTCAAGGTTAGTAATTTTTAACAAGGTCAGGTCGAGATCATTAATATCAATGGGAAAAAGCCCCTCATTAGGCTGCACCAAGGATCTGAAAACTCGAGCTTGAGCCAACCCTTCTCGAGGATCTAGACCTTGCACATCTCCAGCCGGCGGAGGTGGATCAAAGTTCGGATGGGGGCTCGGGACTAGATGTGTAGTAGATGCCCCAAATGAGCGTTGCATTTTAACAATGGTCTCATCCTGCATGGAAATTCCCTAGTTTAGGGCCTTTATCATGGCCACAACTTCTTCTAGACTCTGGGTCATCACAGGTCTGCTAAGTTGGCAATTGGGGAAATTGATAGGTGTAAGTTGAGAGCTGACTAACAAGGATTTCGACCCAGTTTATACTTGATGTATCTGATCTGGATTAGTCTAGGCGAGTTCGATTAGATTGGGCTTTTTTAGAATGGGTCTTTTAGCATTGGATGGATCTTTTCTGAGCTGGCCTTTTGGGATCAGGTGGACTGGACTTTTGCTGAGTGGGTTCTTTCTAGGATTGGATGGACCGTGATGGGTTAAGGCTTTCCAGGTCGGATTGGGCTTGGCCTTTTCTGAGTCAGGTACTGCTCTTGCTTTGCCTCAAACAAACCTAGCATTAAAAACAAATGCCCCATCAAATTAGGATACCAAGTATGCCAGTCAAAGCAAAGCAAGATACAATTTGGCCCTAGTTCTAGTCTTGCTAAAAATTCACCCATATCAAACACAACCGCCTGGATTTTGACCTAAATTCTGATTCTGATATGACCCTCAAGTTTGAAATGAACCTCCTCAAAATTAATACTCTCCGAGGATTGCATCACACATTGCCAAAGATTTCACATTTTGCACAAAAGCATTCAAAACAACCCTATGAGAGGTTAGGGTTTCTTTGTCCTAGATTTGAAGTGATCTACAGCTTTGCTATTCAAACAAACGGTATCACAACATCCTCAAAAATGGGAGAGCATCATGTCCTAAGTTAGAACAGTCACTATGGCTTCACTATATGCAGCTAGGTCGATTGGTCAAAAAGGGGTACCTCGGCAAGATAACCTAATATACCTCTCACACCTAACACCAAGAAGTGAAAGGAGGATCAAGCAGTACAGTGGTAATCTAGATCCAGGGGTTGTGTTTCCAACATGGCAGAGCCCACAACCGACCAGCCTTTTGGCAAGCTTTTTAGGCAAGCCTCCGGCAAGCCGTCCAGGAATAGTAGATGGAAACACAGTGACTTGAAGTAAAAAAGCAAATGCAATGCAAAGAACATATATCTGTAAATAAAATGTCACATCATAAAGTTCAAGTCAAGTTCTCTAAATCCCTAGCAAAGTCGCCAGAAACTGTAGCTTGCTTTTTGTGCTCCTTTCGAATACGGTTAGCCGTATGTAGACACCCTATTTTTTACTACCTTTACAACTTGGACGTCATCGCTTGCAAGTGTTCGAAGTCCTCAGCAGAATGCCACAGCTTTGAGCCTTTCAAACCTTGTAACCCTATTGCTTTGTTTCTGGACCAAATCCTTAGATTTTCAAGCCTACAACCCTTGGTGGCCTACCGGCCACCTCTTTGGGCTGCCGGCTATCACTCTTGGTTGCCGGCCACCAATGTCTTTTGTAGATATTTTGTGACAGTTGTGCCAACTGTTTGCACAGATGCTTGCATCTACTCCCACGTGTATGGCTGGATGTTCTTGAGGGAAATTCATGTTTTCTATATCCCTCTCTTGTTAAAAGGTTAGAAAAATTTTAGAGCAAAATTTTTCCTCTCTCTCTCTCTTTCTCTCTCTCTCTCTCTCTCTCTCTCTCTCTCTCTTATAAATTTCTACGCCTTTGCCTATACACTCTTAACCAAACCTCTCCATCTTGGAGCTGAGGTGTCTTTGAACCTTGTTTGAGCTCTTAAGGGAGTGTTTGCTTGGTTTTATTGCTTGGAATTGATTTCCTCTTCAAGAGGTATAAGGCTTTGCCCCTTTACTTGCTTTATCTACTCTTTTTCTTGCAATTTTCCAATTGTTTTTGGGCAGTAAAAACTCTTTATTTTTGGGCTGAAACTTGGGTTTTAAGGCCATTAAAGGTTGAGGGGTGGTTCACCCTTCTTTACACCTTGCTCTCAAGGCCTTTTCCCTTGTGTTTCCCACCTTTGCACTATCTTTTTTTGAGCTTTTAAACACTGATTTTCAGAGTTATTTTAGTGGCCAAAATCGTGTTTTGAAGTTCAAAATTGGAGGGGTTAGCCTCCCCTCCTTGTGTTTTGCTTGCTAGCCTAGCTTGGGCTTTGTTTTAGCATATTAATCTAACTATTTTTGTCTTAATTCCAACATGTTTTAGGACTATTTTTAGACTGCTTTAGCACTATTTTTGGTTGATAGTTACATTTGAGCTTTGTATTGCATGCTTATAGTGTAATTGTCCTCATGAGTTTGGTGTTTTAGGCCTTAGACACCACTTTATTTGAGTTGATTGCATTTATTTATGGCTTGCCATACTTTTTTGATCACTCTCAATCATCTCTGCAACCTCTCTCTTTTCTTTGCTTTTGTTTTTCTTTGAAAGTGGTTTCAAATTCCTTGTTTGTTTAAGCATGGTATTGAGATGTAATGCTTAATAGTTTAATCCCTTTGGGGGTTCATTACCAATGGTATGATGTCTCTTTCATTCCAAGTGCTTATAATGACTCAGTAGCAATGTTATTCATGTTTGATCTAACAAGTCGATGTACTTTAAACAGGTAATTTTTCCAAATGCCCAAGATTTTCATAGATTATGATTATAAAATTGTAATTATTTAGGTTTGAATAATAAAGTAAACTCATGAGTTTACTACTTAACTCTCTCTGGTTTGTAGTGTTGTCAGATGACATCAAGAATCAAGGAAACGGAATCAGGTACCCATGCTCTGCTTCACCACCTCATCTGATCTTTTTAGGGAAAATTTCAATTTAGTGTAAATTATAAAAATAATAATAATAATAATTACAAATAAGTGATAAGTTTTACAAATATTAATAATTAAAGTTAGAATTTTTTTTACAAATCTATAATAACTTTCTAAAAGTACCACTGAGTGGTAATTTCCCCATCTTTTTACCCAAATCTCTCTGTTTTTTAATATTAATATATTCCCAAAAAGTAATGATCTACAAACTCATATTTATAAAAACAAAAAATGATGTGAATTCTTATAATCTCTTAATTTCTAATCAAAACACTCATCATTGCCCTCATATTTTAAAAAATGTCATTGACAATCATTTTAGATATGCTTTCTATATAAACATTCTGTTCGAAAATCATTTTTCATTCATAACCTCTTTGTTCTTTTGTCTCATTATATTCCTTAATGGATAATCTAGTGGGAATTTTGAGACAATCGTTGGGTTGAATTGAATGTGCATTAGTATTACATGATGTAGTAAGAATTTGAAGATACATAAATTCCGAGACATAATTGTATAATTAAAAATGCATCAGATTGGAACGATATAGAAATTTAAATATAGAGGACCCTTGACCTTGCTTCTAATTTGTATTAACTAAATTTTTTGTAATTGTTGTAGACGGCAATTCCAGTACTCAATAGGGACTAAATTCAACGTTTTTGTACAATTACCGATAGATGTTCAGTGGACAATTGCAAGTCAGGTAATATATTTGATCTCTTCTGATCATGCAACAATATGCATATAATCGATTCACACACTGAATATATATGACTAAAGTAACAATCTCTAAAATCTTATCCATTTACTATTATCCTGTGTCAAAATGTGGACCAAGCTGATAAGACTCATGAATCAATTAACTGAGAAATTTCCTGTAATTGATTTTCACCTGATAGAAGAAAAAACATAATTAAAAAAAAAAAAAAAAAAAAAAAAAGGGAGAGAGAACAGGGACATTAGTGCAAGCATGATTTACTGGGTCATCCATTTAATGATTTCTAGCTGGAAAAAATACAAATCAAATTTGATTATTCTTCTTTTGAGTATATTCATAGAAAGGAATTGAAGGGACACAGACATCTTAGTCAATTCTTCAGAAAGAAACATCTTTTTCACTCTTGGTACACACTGATTAAGTCGCAAACACAGCCTGTTCGGTATTGTTTTCAAAAAGATTTAATTTCGTGTATTTAGAAACAAAAATAATGAAAAGTTTCAAAAACAATTTTCATTTTCATTTTTGTGTAGAAACAATTTTAAAAAATTCATGAAACAATTTATAAGGCTTTCCTAAAACTGATATGTTTCCAACAAATAATTTTCAGAAACGCACAAGTTCTCAATATCAATTCCCAAAAAAAGGAGCAATACCAAACCTTTCCAATAATCTATTTTGAGAAGAACAGCAGTTCGTTGTTCCCACCTAAACCCTAAATCCAATATCAGAAAGTATTTAACATGTGGGTATTGTTGTTAACAGGCAAGAGCATATGCAAGAGCCCTTAATGCAACACTTTTCTTTTCAAGAGCAACCTACAACATTAATGTGAACAAGATCTTCAAGTTCATCATGGCAAAACTGTTCAACCTACCATGGGCTCCTGACCGAAACCTCACAATCGGAGAACCCATCATCGATTTCTAGATCTTGCTTGGGATTAAACCTATTTGGTTTGTAAGTAGAGTAGGAAATTTCTGGATCCTAAGTAAGAAGATTGAAATCAACCGGTTCATTGGGTTCGTATTAATTGTCTGTTCCCAATGAATATTCAGAGTTGTTTCATTTGAATATAATGAAGAGGATGATACTGGCTCAGGAGCCCACATCTCCATGTAAGAATAACTTTGTTTCATTCAACCTATTACTCAGCTCAATAAGCTTATATATATTATGAAAATCAAGCTACTTAAGTTCTACTCATTATCAGCTCAATCGAAACTCGTTTGAGATCAGCTTGAAAGGTAAATATTCAAAGCTTGGATCCTAAGTAAGAAGATTTAAATCAACCGGTTCACATGGTTCGTATTAATTGTCTGTTCCTAGTGAATATTCAGAGTTGTTTCATTTGAATATAATGAAGAGGATGATACAGGCTCAGGAGCCCACATCTCCATGTAAGAATAACTCTGTTTCATTCAACCTATTACTGAGCTCAATAAGCTTATATATATTATAAAAATCAAGCTACTTGAGTTCGGCTCATTATCAGCTCAATCAAAACTCATTTGAGATTGGCTTGAAAGGTAAACAAGCCAAGCTTGAACATATTTTGGAAGCTTGATAAGTTTTTAAATCAAGTTTGAATAACCTACTACTTAGCTCGACTCAACTCATTTACAACCCTATATGTGTTTTAGTTGAGGACATGATGCATCTTCTGAAAATAAATGGGATTGTAAAAGACACACTGACTTGTTGGGGGAGAAAATGTAAGTAAGCTAGAGGGAATTTGAATGGTCACAAGTGATGCTTATCAAAGGAAGATTTAAAAGTGTCATCAATCGACTAGTTTACTCAGAAAAAGCTTTTCCACCACAATGTGAAAAATCATATTATTTTGAACTTGAAGGCCAAAATATATGCCATATTAGCGTATCAGGCAACGATAACAAAACTCGAAATTCATAGGACATAAGGGTCCAACCTAAAAGCAGATATATGGCATTTGGAAACGAGCATCACTCAAGCTTCACTTCTCTTGTTGGTGGGTCCAATTGCAAATAGTAGAATGGTTCCGTTGGTTCTTCACTGTACATCAAACATTCAACCAATTGATCAGCAGCAACAATTACTTCAGAATGTAATGGAACAATTGAAATTAGAATTAAGCAATGAGTTATCTCAAAAAGTAGAAAAGACTTCAAATTATTGTGCGATGGAAATTTTGGTCAATGAAGCAACTTCTAACAAATTATAATCTACATATCTAGTATTCTATGTGATTAACTGCCAACGAAAAGCTTTCAGTGACCAATTAGAAAATTCTGAAGATTAAAGAAGGCATAATCTAAGATGCTTCATGAGTACATCAAAAGAATGTACTATAGTATAAGTGAATGGAAAAAAAAAAAAAAAAAAAAAAAAAAAGAGAGAAGAAAAAATTGGGATAAGTCATCCGAATGAAAGAAAACATACCCAGGTTTTGAGCGCATGCATTGCCAGAATAGCTTGAAAGGACAAGGAATTGTCCTAAACGGGTTACCTTCAAAGCACGCCTACACAGAACACGACTGAAATAAACTCAAAATGTACTAAAATTGAGCATAAACTTAATAGTGAACCTTCAACTACAAGGCCATCATAATACATGCTGACAAAGGTCAAATAGTCATAATCTGTTTCCACTTAAACATAGTGTTTCGTTTGGGATGTCTACCATCTCCTTGCACATCTAAGCATGATTGGTTATTTTCGTCTCCTTGCGATGCAGTGATATTGAATTTTCTATAAATGAACTTACTTCTACTTTATTCTGTGGTTGCCAGCAAGCGAAGCAAAATTGGAAAACGACAATGAAGGCCGAAATGTGATATGGAATCAAAATTATAAAATAGGGGCTTGATAGGAAAACTTTAAGAAAACTTTGAAAAAAACAATATGAAACATTAGAAGACTTCCACGATAAATAGACATGCGACCTCAACATAAAAAGATGAGTTTGATCCTCCACTTCTTTGCATTGGGGTTCCCTGTGTGTGTATGTGTTTAGGTAATGGCTAATACAAATGCCAAAACCAGCATAACATATTCAATCAAGAAAGTCGATTAACTCTAGCAAAATATTGTACAACATCCAGCTAAAATAATACTAATTCTAACACTGGTAGCACGCAAGTCCAACAGTATGAAGCTAAGAAAAACTACAAACTGTTACACAAGAATCTTTGTGTCATTGAAAAGGGTATGAACTTTTAAAGTCCCTTTCAAGGTAGGTTTTACGTGTGGATTGCAACTCTCAGGAAGATTTTGTAAATTTACAATTGCATTTGAAGACATGTTCCCCTAAATTGAAGTTCAAAGTGCAAGGAGGTGACGGAGTTAGAGGACCATCTCCCTTAGTAAAGTGGCTAGGGAGGTGTGGAATTGCTCTGGGCTAGTTTCATGCAGACTAGGTGTTTTCCAAGTTGGTGGGTGGTGGCTGAGTTATTTCAAAGTTGGTGGGAAGTAGAGCAAGTAGAAGGAGAATCGAACTAAGGAATGGAGCCCTTTATGTGGAGCATTTGGGAAAAGAGACTTCCATACTTCTAAGGAGTTGAGTCAATTGACAAGAAGGCGAAGGTCAAATTTAAGAGTTTGATATGTAGTTGAGCCCACAAAGAGTTAGTCCATCTTGATGATTTTAAGAATTTTCCGATGATATCTTTAAAAATAGATAAAAGATACAGTAAATAAATTCTAAAGATAAAAATAAACTAAAAATCCAACCAAATGAGGGATGGTCCTAATGAAACAACTACAGAAGCACTATAATGCCTTTTGCTCCCGAGGAGTATGCCTAGGAAGACCCATACTTAATCATATAAGCCTTGATGCATGTTTTGTGTGAACCTCTAAAAAAATTTCTAAGACTATATAACCTTTACACTATATAGCTTTAGAAAACACAACCCCACCCGAAAAGGGTTCCTCAACAACTAAGATTTTTTTGAAAGACACCTTCATACAGTCCCCTTTTGCCACACTTACAGGCATCACCCTCAAAGAAGTTTCTAAAAGATATATCATTCGTTCTCAAACCCCAAAACCCTAGTGCGCTAATTCTTTGGAGAAACACCTATTAATGATGACAGGCCACAAAAAACTTCTCCATAGCACTACTTTTTCAAGTTTCATATGGTTAAAGAAGAATCCACTGGATCATCAAATAAATGAGAAATCAATCTTTTTCATAAGTACAACAGCCCTATTATCAAAGTTTTCTACTACTAATTCAAAGCAGTGATCCTTTTCTGAAGGTCTAGCCACATCCCAGTTGATTGGAAAAATCATACCTTAATTCCTTAAAACTGCGTTCTTCTGGTTAAGTTTGAGTAACTTAGAAACATTGTAAAGCGGCATAATTCAAGAAGTTTTTAGTAGTAATCACATTTTGGGTCTCGATAAATCTGCATAATTTTTAAGGGGAAGTACAAGGGGAAGTACTCGAGGCTCATAAGCTTAAACAGATCCTTCGGCTTTCTTTCTACTTTCTTGCCTAGTAATAGTTACTTTTTTCCCTTATGGAAGTTCAAGCCTTCTGTAATTGACATTTTCTTTTATACTCTTTCGATGCATCTTACTATTAATGGTTCATCCATCATATATAACCAAAAAAAAAAATGTAAAAAAAGAGCACATTGGAATAAGGATATCATCAGACAAAATTTTCCACAACTCATAACATAACATCATCAGGTAACAAATCATTTGAGATTCATCAATCTCTCATCAGAGAGTATAAGTAAAAGTTACATGATTTTGTATAATCTACATGCACAGGATTGATTTTTAAAAAATGGGGAAAAACTTTTTTTATTTTTTTATTTTATCAGAATGAGTTTACTTGTCACTTAAATCAATTCAATTGTTCTAGACTTGCTAAAAATAAAAAGCTCAAATTACAACCAAACACAAAACTTTAACTCAGTACACATTGCAAAGCACAAAACAAATGAGAGCATTAAAACCCAGAACTAGTTCTTCAGATGCCCCAATTCAAACATTGAACACCAACCCACATTGCCCATACCCATTCTCTAATCAAATAGTGTATATGAAACATATATGTAAGAAAGGAGAATTTTTTGTATGCCAATAGGCACAACGCTGCACTACCTTCCACCAATTTATATACCCAACATAAATATAATAGATTCGACTATCAAATTCAATCATAATAATAGAAGGTACACATGACATATATCATATCCGCACACAAAAATTACTTGGAAACAAGGGTTTAAGGGTTTGATGGGGAAGAGAAAGCTTACTTGGATGACATCTTCAGCTCGATCATTGCATCTGTGGGCCTTTGGTTGCCGATGATCTCCCTCGGGAGTGCCCCATGGGCTCTCTCTTCTAGGTACGGGTCTCGTACTGCTACTAGTACTACTACCACTGCTCATCTTCTCTCTCTCTTCTCAATCTTCGCTTCGTCTTTCTTTCTCTAAATTTGTGTTTGTGTATCTAGGTTGGGAACAGAAATGGGTGAGCTACAAAAGGGTCCTAATCTCAGCCCTTGGTTGGAGCTTGGAACCGCCATTGATTGATCCATTGGCTGTACTTTTGATGGGTTAGTGTCCGATTATTTGGAGGGTCCAAGTGGAATTTAGAAGAAAAAAAAAACTATATTTATGAAAAAAAAATTATAATTTTCATTATTTTTTTATTAATATTTGCAAATTTTCTCATTAATTTGTAATTCTTTTTAAATATTTTTTCTTATTTGAATCTACTTTATTTATTTATTTTAAAATTTTGTCACTACAGGAAATGACAGTTTTGGCAACCAAAATATTGGTCGCCAAAAGTCCCATTTTTGGTCGACGAAACTAATTAACGACTAAATTTTTTTGCCGCCAAGGTCGTCGCCTATACCCTGTCGGTGATAGTATTGGCAACTAAACTATTTTTGGTAGCCGAAAGTGAAACGTTTGGCTACTAAACTTTGGTTAGTCGGCAAAGATTAACTTTGCTACATTAATAGGAAGTTTAAAATCAGCTTCAAAGTTATTATAGACTAGAAACAATTGGGATATATGAACAAAACAAAAAGGGAAATAAGAATATTAATGTCCTACATGTACATATAACATTTGTTGCATAATCTACGTAGAAAGTGAAAAAAAAATGCTTAAATTATCTAGTGATATATAATAGTTCTCAAACAAAAAAGAGTTATGAAAAAGATTTAACAAGTCAGGCCTTCCCAACAATGCACATTCTAAAATGATATAAAACTAAAAAACAGAAAAGTAATTAAAACACATAAAATGCTATGAAGCAAAACTGAAGGATGTTTTCAATTCTCATTACCTTAGAAGGAATTGACAAACTGAGTTTGTAAGTTTTCTAAAAACTAGAAGCAGTTAGGACATGAAACCAAACCCAAAAAAAAACAAAAGCAGTTAGGACATGAAACCAAACCCAAAAAAAAACAAAAGCAGTTAGAAAAAGGCAGCTACAAACTGGAGGGGCAAAGGGCAGAGCTAATAATGAAGGAAGAGAAAAAGAGAGCCTTCGATGTATTATTAGTCAAAACCACGATTTTTTTTTTTTTTAATGAGTACTATTTATGATAGAGATTGTTGATGCAGAAGGCATACTTTCCTACACAAGCACAGTAGGAAAAACAGAATTTTCTAATAGCATCTATTATGTGTTCACATCTGCGACTCAGTTCTTCAAAATCCATGACTTGAAGTTGCAAAATGGGACCAAAAGTGTACTGTTAAGAATTCAATCCATATCCTCTTCAGCCTCAGTTCTTCAATCCAAATCCTGGACTAGAGTGAAGGTACCTAAACAAATTTCTTACTAAATCAAAGAGAATTTAGAACCCAAGCCACGACCAAAGGTTACCAATATTATGTGGTTGTGATATTAGGGTGTCAAAAATTAACTTTCTGCTTAATTGGGGAATTTGAAACCTTGTGAGTAATGTTGTGGCTGGCAAAATGTGGTGGAGGATCATACTTAATGTACCACTATGTTTCATAGCTATAACTGAGTGATTTAAGGCTTATATAAACTCTTTATCCAACATTCCTAGGAGAAGGTTCTGTTATTGAGTGGCTGCTGATACTAAAAAATGTTTGATAGCTATACTTAATTTGAAACCCTGTGAGTAATGTTGTGGCTGGCAAAATGTGATGGAGGATCACACTTAATGTACCACTATGTTTGATAGCTATAACTGAGTGATTTAAAGCTCAACATTCCTAGGAGAAGATTCTGTTATTGAGTGGCTGCTGATACTAGAAAATGTCGAATCCCATGAGAGTAGTAAGACTTCTTAACAAGTTGTGAACATCGTTTGGCAACTTTGGAGATAAGAAAGGAAGCTACATTTAGAAAACTTCACTTTTACTATTCTATAGATGACTCAGCGACAAATATGTTTAATGATGACTACTATAAGACTTAGTATATCTATATTAGCAGTGATTTGATTTTTTTTTAATTACAAAAAATGCCCTGGTGTGCATGAAACTAGTTTTAAAACAAGTGATTGATGAACTCTTCTCTTTACTGAACAAAAAAGTAATTTTGATGTATGTCGGTGAGTTTGTATGAGTTCCTAAAACATCTCTCTTAAAAAAAGTGATGGTGAAATCATATCTTAGTGGGTGCTATTTAGTATTATGCCTAAAATATTGGAAAATCATAAGCCTATTCATTGAGAGATGTTATCATGCTGTGGAAGAAATCAATATGGCTGAACCATTCATATGTTACAGTGGTTAATATGGCTGTAAACTGGTTAGCAAATAAAACTCACACTAGTAAATTGGCAGCGTGATTCTGTAATCATCCTTTGGAGGTCAAAATATAGCTCAAACTCAACAAAGGAGGGAGAGATTTTCTCTTTTCATGTTACTATTAATTTGATTATACTGGAAATCAAGTACTCACACTCAACAAAAAATTAACAGACATTTTTTTTGTTTGTCAGTTTTGAGTTATGTAATTCCTATGTCGTTTATTTTGTTTGAATTTTTTAATAAGTTTTGACTTATATTGCGATATGCATACTGCTCTTGCTGAGAAGGCCAAATCAGTGCCTCCAACAACAAAGGATGCCGATAAACTAGTCCTCTACGGACTAGTTTATAAACCAGTCCAAACCCAGGTCATCTAACAGACTATCATGATTTCACTAATTCAAAACCCATTTTGGAATTATATCGAACAGGTCATCCGCATACTCTCTCCATAGCCAAATTCATATAACAATTATATGTATATATATAGAGAGAGAGAGAAGCAGGGATAAAAGGGAAAATGGGGCTGCTGGTGGTTGTTCATGGTGGAGGAGGAATCTGGATTAAACTCAATGGCGGTAGATGGGTCAATTTGGGGCTGGGTTTGTGTGAAGGTATGCGACTGGAAGAAAACAGAGAGAGAGAGAGAAAGAGAGAGACATACCCGGGGTAATGCTCCAATGGTGGATCGACATTGGTGCGATGGCGGTGATGCTCCTGTACCCGACGGCTATGGAGACAAAGCAAGAAAGATAGTGTGGAAGGAGGGCAGAGGAATGTGTGTGTGTGTGTGTGTGTGTGAGAGAGAGAGTCTCACTACGAGAGAGACAGACAGGCGAGAGAGGGAATTAGAGGTAAAGATTGTATTGACGGTGATGATTTTGAAGCCCTAGCAATCCAATTTTTTCCCGACTGTGTAGCTAATAACAAATGGATGGGTATTTTTTTTTCGCTAAATATTTAGTCGCCAATTAATTTAAAATATTTAGTCACTAATTAATTTAGAACCCCTCCAAAATTCGAAATTCCCCCCACCCCAAACTTGTAATTATAAATTTTTGATGACCACAAAAGATAAAAAGTAAATTTGTTTTATTCGGCAACTAAATAATTTTAGTAGCGAAAACTAACTCTATTTTTTTGTTGAAAATAAATTTTGGTCCCCAAAGATAAAAAGTAATTTTTTGTTTTCATTTGACGACTAAATAATTTTAATAGCCAAAACTAACTCTATAGAGACTAAAATATATTTTAGTCGCTGAAAATATATTTTTAGTGACCAAACGTTTAGTCGCCAAAGATAAAAAGTAATTTATTATTTTTCATTCGACGACTAAATAATTTTAGTTGCCAAATCTAACTCTGCAGCCACTGGAAAAAAAATTTTGTTACCAATTGTGGCATTTTTAGTAACTAAATTTTTTTTAGTCGCCAATAATCAATATACTCCGACTAAAAAAATTAGTAGCTAAATCTTGTACTTTTGCTGACTAATATAATTTTTGCTCGTCAATTTCAGAACTTTTGGTGACTAAATTTTTTTTAGTTACCAAATTTGGTCGCCAAAAATGTAATTTCCTGTAGTGTGTTTGGGTACATGTAAAAAAAATTAAAAGAGCAATTGGGATTTGTGATGTCCCGGATCCTAGACTCAACTGATATTGCGTAGTCAGATGGTTTGTTTTACTTTTGGCGCTGTGATTATCATGTTGAGTTGTTGAGATTTCAATTTCGTTCTTTCTTAACTTCTCTTAATGTTTCCAAGTAACAATTTTGAGGGTGGCTATATTACAAGTGTGCAGATAAGATGTGTGAGTACTTTGCGTGAGGAGCGGCTCCTACTGGGAATGCATCAAATATCCAAAGGAGAAGTAAAGCAATTCATACAAAGAATGAAGATGAAAGAGGGTATGATTATGATTTTGAGAGAAACAATGAAGTTATGAATAGATTGGAACGAGTTAAGGCAAACCAAGAAGCTATGAAATTGATAATGTTCACAACCATAGTGTTGGTTGGTTTTACCATGCTAATAGTGCTACTCAAGTGAATGTAACCATTTTTTTTTTCTGTGTGTGTGTGTGTGTGTTATTTTTGGGTTTTGAATTTAGTAAACCTTAAACTATGAGTTTTGATATGTAAAGCTTAATGAAATTACCTATGCCATGTCAATAGTGATGTGCTTCTTTTTTGTTTCTGTCAATGAAAGTTGTACAGCTTTGAAGTTGCTTTCTAATTCAATCTTTTATAATGCAAAAGGATATTGATATTTGTTATAAGCAGGATATTGAGATTTGTTATGCCTGAGACAGGTATTATTTGAGATGCAAATCAATTCAAATTAGAGATGTGAACTCAATGGCTTATTAAAATTGAGAAAGTCTACTTGATCAGTTTGTCTATAAAAAAGGAAATTAAAGTAAATTCATTCGAAAAGCAAAATTTTCTGAATAAAACTTGTCAGTTTATACTTGAAACATCTATCAATAGTACTCCACCAACAAATGGATATTGCAGGCAACAAGACATTCAAATTAAGTCAAATGAAAGACAAGTATTGTAGGTAAGATTTGGATAAGCACTAGAACCAACTATAAAATTAGGGAAGTGAAAAATTAAATTGCCACCCAACTATAAAGCTGCACAAGCATGTCTGAACATCCTAGATTTGAATCCAGAACCAGAATTACAATATCCTACAACCTCTAATTTCAAACATTATCAATATGGTCTCCACATAAAAATCTTAATACTTAGGACAAATATTATGATACAATAAAAATCTCCAAAATGATTTTCAAACATTATCCTACAATAATTAAATTGCATATTAATTGGAATAGATCTCTCTAAAACAAATATTAGGACAAAAGGTCTCCAACATAGATAAAATCAACTTCTCAGGGATGTCCATCTACATGACTGTCAGCAGGACTATGTGAGGCTTGCGAGACTTGGACTGCAAAGTGTTGAACACTTGTATCTTGAAGCAACTCCTGAAAGGATGTGTGAGTGGGATAGACAAAAAGCATTGACCGAGGCGTGTTATTTCCCTACAATAGAGCTAAATTTATTAAAATTTTATTACAATGTATAGTACCCTTAATGTAAAGTATGTAACCAATGATAACTCACATCATATGTACCATACATAAGAGGAGGACCACATGTACCACCCATGACAACTTGAGCTTGAGGTTGAGATTGAAAAATATAGGCACCATGACCATGATCCTAAATACAACCAATATAAACAAAAACAAAAATTTATGAAATAAAAAGAAACATTATTTAACATTTTCTTAAAAGGTTGCACACAAATAAATATTACCTGAATAGAATTACTACCCATGATGAAACGAGGTTGAGAGTGACCTTGGGAAGTACAAACGGCAACACCCTACATACAGGTAACGCAGACAAATTAAAAGCCATCACCCGACTACATTGCAAGGCAAACCAATTAAAGATAAAAAAAAAATTAAAAGTATTCAGATAGTTCATAATTTCATACAACTAGAGAGAAGACTCGATGAAAGGAATTCATAAAACTAACCATAGAAAGACCACATTACTATTGAATATTACCTGAATAGAATTATTTCCCATGCCGAAAGGAGGCTGAGATTGACATTGGGGAGTATAAACAGCAGCACCCTACATACAATGAAAAACCATAATCCATAGCACAAAATTGCTAGGTGCCATTACAGATAAATGAAAGTGGGTCATTAATAATAATATAAAAAAAAAAATCATTGTTTTAGTTTATTAATCTAGTACATTTTAATCATAAGCAATTTTTCATGTAAGTACCTGACTAGATTGCATGCTTTTCTTCGCTTTTCTTTTTTGCAATAGATTTTTCCATCCCACCTTTGATCCTCCTTCTTCCCTTACTAGTTGATTCTCTTTTCTTGAGTCCCTTAGCTTGAATTAGACAATCTACTTCATCACTCTGTGGGCATGTGTTACTTGACGAATTTCTCAAATCAGTTACCTCCACTTGACTACAAATGTGGACACTTAATTTGTCTTCAACCATTACACTCAATTCTTCACCTTTTGAAACTGACAAATGATAAGTTTCTTCACTTTTAGTGGCTCTACTCGCTATTGCTCTAAACATAGTCACTAATGACCGATATCGATCGCTTTGATATAGTTTCACATCAGCCTTCACTTCATACCCACGTCTATCTTTCACACTTTCAGCCCTTACTTTTTTAGTCCATTGTTTGAGTATATATTGTGGAGGAAGTCCCGTTGCATTGAATATATCTCTAAGCACCTTCACACAATGTCGACACAATATGTCCTTCACTTCAAACTTCCTGCAACTACAACTCAAAGAACCATCTTTATCCATTGTCACATTCTTGTCTTTTTTCCCATTTACCACTGTTCTTATTGTAAATATGGTACTCTCACCATCATTAATAGTGCCTATAATTAATGCTTCAATGGACTGCACGTACTCATTTTCGAATTCCTCAAAAATTGTTTTGGTTTAAATCTCTGCCACTTGCTTTAACCTCAAAGTTGGAATTGAAACCCTCGACAATTTTTGGGACAAATTATACTCGGTTTCCAATTCTTTATACCTCTTTTTATAGAGCACCCTCTCAAAATGCATGAAGAACTCCATCAAGTTATGGTCACAATTCAGATAATCCTTCAAAAATGCATTGAAGGATCCACTAAGTTGAGTAGTACTCATTCCAACTGCCCAAGAATTCATAATATATGGTCATTCCCGTTTCTCCTTCACGCGAAAAGTCTACTCCAACTAATGATGTCGCGTGCATCATACTTATCAAGCCTTTGGTCCCACTATATTCGAAATTCTTCTCTGTCATCAATGTCATGCATAAATTTTGAAAACATAGCCTTGACCCCTACATCATCGAAAATAGAACTTACATGCTTGACAGCATTTTGCATCAAATGCCACGTACAAAGTCGGTGGTTTGTATTGGGCATGAAAATTGGAATGGCCTTAGCCATCGCAGTATCTTGATCTATGAAAATAGTTTTAGGAGCTTTGTTTGACATTGCCTCCAGGAAAATTTGAAACAACCATGTAAAAGATTCGGCAGTCTCATCATACATCAACACTGCACCGAAAATAACTATTTCTCGATGATGATTAAATCCAACAAATGATCCAAAGGGCTATGCTCGTTATTTAATTTTTAAGTAGTGTCAAAGGTCACTACATCACCAAATTGATCATAGTCCATAATCATTTGAGAATCGGCCCAAAGAATATTACTTATCTGTTGTTCACAATCTAATTGGACTGCATAAAAAAAGAATAGATTTTCCACAGTTTTCTTACGAAAGTAATGCAACACACTACCTGCTTCTCCATATTCTAAATCTTTTTGTCTCTTCGATCTTAATTTTTTTTTTTTTTTTGGGTCCAATTTCGAGAAGCCAAATGATGTTCTTCCACCAGATTCATACCAAATAGCTCATAAGCAGACCTAAGAGGAATTCCAGATTCTGAAGCCAATTCTACTTCAATTGCTTGGGTGGTAGATATTTTTCTTTAGGATGGCAACATATGAATGCAATCTTGAGGCACAAGGTCATGATTATGATGTTCAACAAAATCACAAGCAACATATTTTGTTGAAATTCTTTCTAACTTGACACTAAATCAGGCATCACAACCACATCTTACCTGTTGTCTCGGATTTTTGACAAGTGGATCTCGTTTGTCAATACCCCGACTTCCCTCTTTGTAACATACAAACATCCGTGAAGTTATCTCCTTCGTATGTTTGTTCTTGTTTGCATAGGCCTTCCTAATACTGAAGCTCACCTTTCCCCCATAGGTATTGTAAAAGTCATACACAGCTTGTTCAAAGTCAAATGACATTTCCAATTTCGGCTTCCAACCACAATTGGCCAACTCATCAACAATATTTTTTTCTTTCATTACCTACAATTCAGTATTATACAAATAACAAGTTTTACCCATCCCTGTTCTTACTATTTTTTTTATAAAAATAACAAGGTCATTAATAATCAATTTCAACATCATACATATAACAAGGTTTAGCCGTGTTAGTTGGAATAATCAATTTCTCTCATATCAACAATACTATATGTGCTTCATCCTTGTTATGCTACGCATTAATATCGCAAATCAATTTATCTATTCTTGTTATTTTTAACACATCTCTCTCTCTCAAGGTTTAACTACGTTTATATTGAATTGTAGGTACTAGGGGTGAATTACAGAAATCTGAATCATATATATATATATATATATAATGGAAGAAAATCATATATGAATCCCCAAAAAATAATATATAAAAATAAATGTGTTTCACTATCAAAGAGGCCCTATTTAATTTATATATGAGTCCCCAAAAATCTGAATCATATATATATAGAACAACAAATTTAATTTATACTTTCTTCCATTTATCATCAAACCCATTTCAAAAATACCCATTTCATCAGACCCATGCCAAAAATCAACAACAAATGTATCATCAAACCCATTTCAAAAATACCCATTTCATCAAACCCATTTCAAAAATCAATAACAAATCTAACTCAAGAATCATATATATATATATATATATATATATATATATATACATGTATATATATAACAGCAAGAAATGACAATGATGATGAAATAGACCTCGTCGCCACCGTAATCTCGCCTTCTCGCCATCGCTTCGTTGCCGGACTCACCATCGCCCGCCACCCTCTGTGTTACTCCTTCGCCATCACATCGCTCTGCCATCTCTTTCGTCTCTCAGTTCGTTTCTCTCTCCATTCAGGCTCGTCTCTCCGTCTCTCTCTCAGTTCCTCACTCTGAATTTCAGTCGCCTCTCACATCTCTACCTCTCTCTCTGTGCTAAGGTTCACTGATGCAAAGCACAGAAGATGATACATAGAAGAGAAAAGAGGGGGAAATGAAAATTTTGAATTAAAAAAAAAACCACTAAACAAAACGACATCATTTTGGAGACCACTGCAGGAACCCATAGCAGATGATTTGGACTCTTGAGATTGGAGGTGTGGTTGAGAAAGAGAAAAAGTCATAGGGCTACTAACTTGGAGAGAGGAAAAAAAAGAAAAAGAAAGGCTATTTATCAGTACGTTTCATATACAAAGTTCAAAATTCATATAATCTTAAAATAAAATAATTGCATCAATTAGTTTTACATAATTTTAATTGTTACTAAAAATTCTTTTTTTTTTTTAAATATAAACACGCTGCTGCATCCCACCATCATTGGACTTCCGTCATATGGTCACCGGAGACTCTGCAAAATGTTCAATATTATTAAGAAGTCGTCGGAGTATCGTCGGAAATTTTCTAGAGTGTTTTGAATGTCATTGAAAGTTGCCGAAATGTCCAAAACATTTGTTGAACGTCAAGAACATCGTCAGAAACTCATCAGAATGTCCAAAATATTATCGAGAAAAAAAGAAGAATAAATAGAGAAATTAGAAAAAAAAAACATAACAAAATGTACTAAATATTGATAAACTAAAAGGGAAAAAAAATGTAACAACAACAATAAGAAACAAACATATGTTATTTTTCAATTTTTATAGGGTTTAAACAAAGAATCTCCAATATTAATAAAACTGAAAAGCAAGTTTTGAAACGGTAAAGTTGTTACAGTTTCAAAGCATGATTATGTTAAGTATTTATTCTTATTAATCAAATTGAAAATTATGTTACGAAATTGCAAAATCTTACAGTAAAATGAAGTTATGAAACTATAAATTTTTACAGTATAGCATGTTATGAAACTGCAAAATTTTACAATTTTAAAGCAAAATTCATTTTAGCACCCAAAAAAAAAAAGGAAAATTTTACAATTTTCACCACCTGTAACTAAAACTCGAAAACAACTTGTTTATAACTTAAAAATTTTTTGTATTAAAATAGGAAAAGAGAGGTGTGCAGTAGAGAAAAAAATAGAAAAATCAAGAGATCAAAGGAGAGAGACAAATATAGAGAGAGGATTGTACTCCGACAATTTTTTTTGGTTTAAATCTAGCTAAAACTGATGTAGATCTACATTAGATTTGAGTAGATCTACTCATCTTCTTCGTTAGAAACTAATCTCCTACACCGTCGGTGAGAGCGAAGTAAGGAGTTGGTGATTGATGGTTGTCAATGAACCCCAATCGATGATAGTCGCCAGTCGTCGATAACTGTATATGTCACAACCCAAACCTGCCCTATAGGTTTAGCATCATAATCGGCCTGTAATCCGTAGATTGTCGAAGGCTTCTTAAACAGAAATCAAATTATTAGGGGCTAGCGGAAGCAAATAACAAATATACAATGTCCATTGAGCTATGCAGACATATATAAGATAGAACAATTTTAAACTTTATATGCATATATCATACATCACCCTTATGCTATCACAATGATACAGATAAGACAGAAAGGAACTTAGCCCTAATTACAGAATAAACAAAAACTTAAATTTTAATAATATAGCCATGACCACTTGACATATCTGGAACTTCGATGGGAGGCACATAAGTTGGCTGACAAGACAGAGTCCAGGCAAACGCTCTAGGCTTGATCATGCGCTTGATCACCTACATACATAAATAGCACAGTAAGCTGAAGCCTAGTGAATAACAATAGAGTAAAGGTTTTATGAATGATGTCTATAACAGATTCGAAAATCAGAGTTCAGTTCAAAAACAGATTCATATTCATATCAAATTCCCACAGATAATCATACGCGGTACATCTATGGTACATCAATAGCACTAACAAATGACTCATGATTACATGAGACGGTACAGTTGACCCATAAATGGACCAGATGATCCATAAAGGGACGTATATAGAGCAGATAAACAGTTCTGCATAACCAATCCTGGTAGTCATGTAACAGATATCACCTGATGCTAAGGATGCCATGAATACATTTCAGAAAGTTGGACAATCATTTATTTAATCATACAATAGCATTTCAGAAAATAGATCATATTATATCATTCAGAAAATATTTAAAGTTGAACATAGCTTTACAGAGTTACTACTCATAGATAGCTCCAGAAGCAGATCAAACAAATTAGACCGATCAGATAGATCAAGCAGACGTTAACACGTAACCTACACAAACACATAACATATATACATTGAAACACAACATCACTTCATTAATGAAACTTGACTTCTCTTGTCTTTTTCTGTTTAAGTAATCCGAAGTTCTACTACGCTTAATCTTTCTTATTCAAATGAACCGGGTTCTCATTTCACATGTTCTTTCATTATTCTTTCATTACTAAGTCCTTTTTTCTTCTTTTTTTTCTTTTTTTCCCAAATAGACCAATTTCTTACTTGGCTTTTTAATCAATTATTATTAAATCAATGAATTATTCCTTAACCAACTTATTTATGTTGATTGTTAGCTTATTAATCTTTATTGAGTCATAATTCTTGCCTAAGAATGCTTGGAAAGAGATGAGATTGAAAATATGAAATAAATGCAACTTTTTCCAAACTACGTTGATAAGAGCTGTTCACTCGAGTGATCTTCTGGTCGTTCGAGCGGTCTATAAAAGACTACAAAAGTACTCGAAGGCTTCAATGTGCGCTCAAGCAGTAATTATACTGCTTGAGCGGCCTGTTAAATTCCAGAATTCTGAATTTCTCAAAAATGACTTCCAAATGCATTTTTCAATCTTTAAATCCATACATATCTTGATCAAAAGTGAAAACACTTTACAAAACACAAACAATTATTTATTTATAAATCATTTGCCCAAAATCTCATCAAGCTGTCAAAACTTGAATCAAACTCCATACATGAAAATATTTTCAAACTTCTTTTCCTTTTTAAAAAATAAGTATGACATTAACCATGAAACTCATGAATTTTCTGAAATAAAATTCAATATAAAAACTTTCATACATCAACACTTTAAAATCCAAACTCAAAATCATGAAACATAATTACTAATTAATTTATTTAAATCTTACTTAATTTCAAAATCAAAACTCATGAACTCATAGTTTCTAAAATTCTTCTTTAAAATCAAATGCACAATAAAATTGCATGTAATTTATGAAGCTTAATTTAACTATGACTTTCAAAATCAAACCCAAAATAATTAATTTCTAAATTAACTTTCATAAACTTGAGCTTCGCACCAATTCTTCATTTTCTTGTCAATTTCTTTCTAATCACATAAAATTGATTTCAAACTCTTTTCCATTTTCCCTCAAAACATGAAATCAAAGTTGTAAACTCCTTGGAAAATCATTTGCATGTATGAAATTGACATCAAAATTACCTAATTTTATATTTTTATTAATTTTCTTCATATCAAACCCAAATTCAAACTCATAAGTCTTTTAAACATGAATTAAAGTCTAAAACTTTGAAATTCCAAGATGCATGTAAGGATGAGTTTCAAATTTATGAAGAATAACAAAAATCAAACTCAAACTAATTAATTTCCAAACTTATTTCCTTAATCTTAAACTTAACTCAATTTTTATTCATTTTCTTGCTAATTCCTCTAAATTTATATGCAATTGAACCCAATTTCATTTTGATTCTAGATGTTAGGGGAATTATTTACAAGAATTAAGGTATAAATTACTACCTATTATTCTTCAAAGATAAATTCTCGAGCCTCTCTTTATTACTCTATACTTTTCTTCTTTGTTCCTTACTTCCTCCATGAATTCTTCCTTAGCTCTAGCAAGAATATATTTTCTAGCACCAGCACAAAACAGTGGCTCTCTCTCTCTCTCTCTCTCTCTCTTGGCTCCTTCTCCATCTCCTCTTTTTCAGCCTCTCTCGATTTCCTTTTTTTTTTTTTGGGCAAATTACGTATACCTCCCTCGAGGTTTAGCTAAATTACAGATACCCTTCTGAAGTTTTAGAAATTACATTCCGCCCCCTGAGGTTTATATTTTCATAACAATTTGCCCCCTGAGGTTTATATTTCATAACAAATTGCCCCCTAATTTGTTATGCAAATATAACATTCAGGGGGTATCTATAATTTCTCAAACCTTAGGGGGGTATCTGTAATTTAGCCAAACCTCAAGGGGTATATGTAATTTGGCCCTTTTTTTCTACTCAAGCTGAGTATAATGACTTGAACCCTGGTTATACACTCACACACACACACCTCCCTTTTTGCCATCAACGTGACACGTATACACACTTATCAACACACACCTACAGAATTGCTCAATACGCCCACACCCACACCCACACCCACACCTGCATACACCCTCAATTCTACATTCTTCCATAATTCAATTTATGGTCTTAAATAAATCTTAATTAGCACATAATTAAATTAATCATAACTAATCATAAATCTCACATAATTTAATTTGTCTAATTTGACTTCCATTAGAGCCCAATTGATTATATTGGAATTTACTATTTTGAATTAGATTTTTAATCAAATGCCCAAAAATCTCTAAATATCAAATTAAACTTATTACATTCATCAATTTTGTTTTTCCAAATCTTTAAGGCCCTTAATTTTATATCAAACTCCGAATCTTTTGTCAATAAAGTACATACTTAATTGAACACCTCGTAAATAAATTTAATTCATAATAATCTTAATTCACAATTCTCACAACTTAATCAACTCCAATTCGGACCCACTTAATAAAATCTCAATTTTACTAAACTGAATCAAATATTTAATTAAACTCCCATATGATCCGATACTCAAAATTAAAATAGTTCAATTCACCGATTATAATCTCTTGAGCCATTTAGACTTTCAATTTCTAATTCCAAATAGAATCATATACGAATTAGTCTCCATAATTTTCATAAATCCCAGATTAAATTGAAATAATGGACAATTAAGATTCAAATCTCCTTAATTAATTAAATGCTAATTATTATACATAGTGGGATCGTCATAGTATATCAAAAAGAGAAAAGAAGAAGGAAGGCATGGTTATCAATTGTCAAATATCATAAAGAGAAGAAGAAGGTGCGAGACCTTTGGGTCTACTCAAAAGGTTTTGGGATTAAATAGAGTATAACTCTTTCAAAGAAGACTTGCGAGTAATTTGCCAAAAAAGAATTTAGAACAAAGTGAAGAGGTGTTGTTTGTCAAAGTTCTAGGCGATTTCCTCAAAAAGAAAAAGTTCCAGGCGAGGAAGATGAGATGTGGAGTTAATATTTTCAGAAGAAAAATGTTATGAATCCCACCTTAACTATCTCGAATTTATCTCCGAAAGAGACTGTGTGATTGAGATTAAATTTGTGTGATGTAGAATCCACGTATAGAATAAATTTAAGAAAAGGAATTTCTAAGTAATTTCTAGATAATTAAGTTTAAATTTGTAATATTACTTAGAATAAGAAAAGGAAAAATCAAGGTTAAAATTAAATAAATAAATAAATATATATATATATTATGTTAACCGTTTAGGTTGATAACACTGAAGGTTTTTGTTATTTTTAAAATTTCAAGATAAGTTTTAACAATTTTATTGAATTTTTAGGTGGGTCACTGTAAATTATCCTAAATAAAATCATTTATTTGTTTTATTTATTTATTTATTAATTATTATTTTGTAATGTAGTTGCACTCATTTCTGTTCAACTTTCTTATTCCCTTTTCTATTGGTATAACGCCAGCACCAAGGATCCTCTAGAGTGAAATTTTCCTAAAGTTTCCTAGAGTGTTACATTGTGTGGTTGAGATTTATTGGCAAGTCACATCAGAAAAATTGATGCGACTTGCCAGTAAATCTCAACCATACAATGTAGCACTCTAGGAAACTTTAGGAAAAAATCACTCTAGAGGATCCTTGCTCTTTACCAGACCCTTGACCACGCGAAACATGTGTTAAGTAATATTTGTCATTGTTACAATTTGATAGCAGTACAAAAGAGTTTTAAAACGGTTTATTAAGTCTAGTATATTATTAAAATTTTAGAAGACTCTTTATTTTACTTTTATCCGGATTTACAAATAATATTTTTATTTAGCATTTTTTAATTAAGTGGTGTAAAGTAATATTAAGGGGTTGTTTGGGAAGTTAGACTAATATACTTTTTAACTTTTTTATGAAAAAATAAAATATGTGAATTGAGATTGAAGTGATATGTATAGAAGTAATGTGATTCAAATAAGATGATTGTAACTCAAATAGGATAATGTATTAAAATAACATGTGCTATTTTAACACGTGCCAAACAAATTCTAAGTGATACTATAGTTAAATATAATTTATCTAATATTTAAAGCCTAATTTGAAAACTTGGTTAAAAGTCAAAAATTGACTTTTAACCTATTTTAGGTCACATCACCCCTTTATTTTTTAATATATTTTTTATAAAAAATTAAAAAAAATTAACTTTTAACCAACCTCTCAAAACAATCCTAAACTGCATATCCGTTCACCTTCCCAAATTGTGCCAACTGATTTGGGACTCATGTAAGTTAATGGATTAAGTATTTTTATTAAGTATTTTTGGGGATATTATAAAAGAAAAGAAAATTTATTAGGAAATCTTCTTTCTTATTTTAATTAGTCCATGATATATTATTGTATTTTAATAAATCCTATTATTTAAATATTTGATCTATCAAATTTTAATTTTCATATTTAAGGTATTTTATGAATAATTTTATCTTTACTTTTTTAAACTCTTAGTAATTTGGTGATATAAACATTCATATTAGATAGTGTGAATGTTCACATCACAGAACATTCACACTATCAATGTGAACATTAATGCGTGCTTCACCCTGTTATTATTAAAGCTATTTTGATAACTATATCACTTATATAATTTATTAGAATATAAAAAAAATAATTTAGATTACGTGAAATATAAATAAGTGAAGAAAGATTTATAAATAAATGACCCTTATATATGGGAAAGATTATGGTACACACCTTTCAAATGGTATGTACCATATGTACCTTATAACTAATGAAGAAAATGATATAATTTCATACTTTCTGAGTCATAACTAAAAAAAAAAAAAAGAAGTTATAACTAAAAAACACATGAGGCATAATAAAAAATCTCATAAGTAATAATTAAAAAAAAGTTAATGATGACTAAAAAAAATGACATAGCTTGGGAGTGTATATGATTCAAGTGTGTGGGGAATTTTTTTTAAGGTCCCTGGCATTAAGATTTTATAGCATAAAGGACAGCTAATATTTTCATAATATCTAAGGTCCCTCAACATCGATCCAGAGAAAATTTGATCCAAAGAATTTCTCTAGACATCCTAGAGAAATTCTTCCCAAAGAAATTTTCTCTGGACTTCCCACTCTCCAGAGAAATTCTGGACTTCCCAGAGAATAATTCTGGAAATTTCTTCCTAAATAATTCCTTCATAGAGAAAATCACCTCTTTCTCAAAATTCTTCACAATCTCAAGCTCCAATACCTTATCATCACTAGCTAGAGAAAATTATTCCTTTTAGTATGTAATTTTCTTTGATTTTTCTGGACTTCCTAGAGAATTTCTCTCTAGAGAAATTCTAGGAAGGCCAAAGAAACTCTCTAGATTCCAGTCTACAGATTTTCTTTAGATTTCCAGAGAATTTCTTTGGTTTTCGCAAGAATTTCTCTAGGTTCAAACCAAAAAATTTCTCTGCTAAGAAGAAGAAAAATCAAGATTATAGTTTGGATGGGGAAAAAATAGAGGGATGAAAGAAACCCAATTAATTGAAGAGAAATATGAGATGAAAGAACAGAGAATCATCCTTATAATTAAATCCAAAAGAACTCATAAAGACAATTCTACTTTTCTGTAGTCAAGATGAGTCTATAGCTTCAAAAGCCCAATCATACCTTCTGTATTCACTTCCAAACCTCTTAGCTCATTCTATTATTTACCCATTACGAATTTATCTTCGAACACAATCTATAAACTCACCTGCAACAATCTGTGCAACTCTAACAACAATTCTTCACATACCCATCAATTATTTTCGGTCGAGATTTGCTGCGGAGCTGGAGGCGGCGACGGCCACTGCAGACTCCTTATCCTGCACCATCTCCACCATTCCTCTAGCCTTCGAAGAGTAGCAAAGCACGAAGCACAAAAAATTGTGAATGCTCGATCGAAGAAGCAATGAGCAAGAGATCAAGCTAAGCTTCGAAGACGAGGAGACTGAAGATGACGAAGAAACCCTAGTTGTGGTGGAGAAGACGTATCTGTGAGGCGAGAAAGAGAGGATCAACATAGTCTGTGTAGAGAGAGAGATAGAGAAAGAAAGTGTTGTAGAGAGAGAGAGAGGCGTGGGGAACGAGTAGCTCTTTGGTATGTCAAATGTCTCTGTGATATATGAGTGTTGGGTTGAGGGACCTTAGACAACACAAAATAATATTGTAGATCTCTTCCATTACTAAAAATGAGACAAGAACTTTAGACTAATTTTTCCAAGTGTGTACACCAAAATTTCTCTTTATTTACATAATATTTATTTTTCATTATAGAAATAAATAGTAAACAAGTACATTTTATGCCTATCTTAAAATAATAAAAAATAAATAAATAAATAAGTACATTGTATTTTATTTTACTAACAAAAATAACTCTGCTGAACTTTCAAAGACCAAGATCCCCTCTTCCTCCTGTATAACATAACAATAAACTTGATCTTCACATCAAAAAGCAGAAAAGAAAAACCAGAGAGAGAGAGAGAGAGAGAGAGAGAGAGATATAGGGGTTTTGATTAAGCTAATAGATGCAATGCTGTTATTCTTCTTCTTGGTGGTGATTTTAGCGGCTCCAGTTTTCGATGCACAAGTGTGCTTTCCTTCTAAGTTCTTCCCAAACTTCCTCGTTGACCTCAATCTCTGGTTCACAAGCGAGTACGGTGATTACTTGCTCATTGAAAAGCCTTCTTTCTTTGTTGGGCTTATGTGGCTTGAGCTTCTCTTCCAGTGGCCACTCGCCAATGTAAATCTCTATGCTATTCTTGTGGGAGGGAAGCCCTGGTTCAATTCTACTTGCCTAGTCTATGGAGTCTTTGTTTTTACTGGAATGGTATTGTCCTTTTTTCTTTTTCTTTTCATTTCTTGCTTGGTTCTCGGGAAAAATTTGTATAATTTATTGGATTGCAATTCAAGAGGTGGATTTCACTCTCTTATTTTAGTCGTATTGTTTTGGCATAGTATGAAGGATAGCATTTGACTCCAAAAAACAAAATAAAAATAAATAATTAATTCACAAATTTCACAAAATAGAATTGGTAAAGAAGATTTTATGTTTGGATTTTATAAAAAATGAAAGAGAGATTAAAATATGTTTAGTTTTTTTCACTTTATGATCTTATTTTGTTCTTTATAAATTATGACCCAAACATTGGACCAAGTACACATGACACATGATTTAAATTGACCTGGTCTGGTGATTATTAGGTCCAAATTTGTCCCTATTTTATTGGTGCAGGGCTTAAATACATCAATTTGGTGGTATCCTAGAATGAAATACAATAATTTCAAATCTTATACTATTACTAGGCTAAAAAATAAGGATATGGTCCAATAAATCTAAATTCACAATCTAATCTAAATTAAAGAGGCATTATAGATTATGTAAGTTGAATTAAATAATTTTGCTTCTAAAAGTACCAGAAGAGTAATATTTTACTTGTATGTTCTTGTTGTTGGTTTAGTTTTTATTTGATATGATAACTTGAGATTTTATTTAATGTTTTTTAATTTTTGTAATGATTTCTTTATGTCTTGATCATGAAAGTAAATTTAGTTTATAATTTTAGTGATTATATATGCAAGTGGAATATAGGCAAGACTTTTAAGCAGAAACCACTATTTCCCTAACTGTTTCAATTATGAAGATGTGAAAATGCATTTATCTCTATTAAATTCCAATGACTTGCATGTAATAATTGGCAAAGTCAGATTTATGGCTAGCCATTTCTTTGAATTTTAAGCTCAAATGTATATACTATATGACTTATATTATTTTACGGTGGCTTTGAACAAGGAACAAAGATATCACAATCTTGCATTTTAGCAGGGCCAAACTCCTACCAATGAGTGCTTTGTGGTTATGGTTTTGCATAAATTTAAAAAATGGATAAGCCACTAATGCAGCTCAGTTCTGGTTATTAAGGATTACTGATTATGATCCTGTTCTGATTCCCGATGTATTCAGTTATAATCAAATCTTGCTTAAGGTTGAATTTTTTTTTTTTTTTTACAAATTATAGGACATGGATGAATGTAATAATGATTAATAAAGTAGATTTAACAAACATTAGAGTCCGAAATTGGTGTTTGAATCTCTTCTTGATTTTATTCATGCTTCAGGTTGCTGTATTAGCGGAGCTGATATTGTCTTCCAGAATCACGAATATGTTGATGATGATGTACTTACCTTTCCTAGGTTTTGCAATCTTAGCTATTCTGCGCGGCTTGTTACCATGCTCTCGCCATACTAAAATGAACGCCAGAGTCCCTGCATTGGGTAGGAAAAAGAGGTCTTGAGATGCAACACACAACCAAGATTTGGTACAATTGCCTTGCATTTGCAGAACTGCTCATGCCAGTTTTGATGTCATGCAATGCTAGCTTGAAATTCTTAATAATTTTGTGATGAATAAGCTTTACTTGTTCTATGTTGTTATGCAAATCCCAAAATATTGGAAGTTGATTTTTTGAGGTGTGTTAGAAGTTTGTAGTATCATTTCTTCAGTAGACTGGCGTATCACAAAGTGGTCTCACTTGATACAAAATATTTCATAAATGATTTGTAAAGCTGTTTTGGATATAGAGGTTGAAGTAGAATGACTTATATATTGTTTAATATATTATATAAATATATAATAATATAGTAAAATATTAAATATATTATTTTTGGGTTGAGCAGGGCTACACATTTGAATACATTCGGCCCATTTATAAAATGGGCATAAAATATTGGTTCACCCTAGCCTTACTGGCCAAACTAGCCTTTTTAAGTCCTAAAAAAATAGGGTAGGGTTGGGTTGGGCGGGTTGGGCAAGCCAATGGGTCAATGCCCACTCCTATCTATGATAGTGTCTTTTTTTTTTTCAAACTATTTTAGAGTCAACCTAGTAAAAAATATATATATATAAGAAAATTTGTTGATAAATCCATTGATGGGCTAAGTCTAAGAATTTGTATGTTTGTTGGTGATAAGGACAGATTTATTAAATTATATTGGTGAGGACAAGGCACATGGCCAATTAAGTCATAGATTTGCCAAAAGGGTGTGCATAGTTTTAAAATCAGTTGTTTAGAATGTGAGATTCACTGTTTGTGAATTTCATGTGATCAGAACTCTTCTTTAATTCATGTTTTGTGTTCTTGAGAAAAGTTTGCAAACAAAATAGTGCAAACATCAATATATCAGGTGGCTCTATTTTTCCAAAAGGCATTTGATTTTTAAGTCAGATGCCTAAACACTGGTGGGAAATTTTTTATTGTTTATTTGTAAGAAATCTAATTAAAAAATATTTGTTAAAAGACAACAAGAATACACTACATTACTAGAAAAAGGGGTATATGACACGGAACTTTTTGTGATGGTATATGTTGCCGTCGCAAAAAGATGCTTTTTGTGACGGTTAGTATTCCGTCACTAATAGTCACTTATTGCGATGGTAATTTCTATCTCAAAAAGAAGGAAGCATATGTTCAATGGTTTTTGCGACAGTAAACCTATCACTGTCGTAAAAGGCTCATTTTTTATGACGATTCTTTCCTCCTGACGTGAATATATATATATATATATATTGTGATGGGCATCATTGTGCCGTTGCTAATAACCACAAAACACGCAAAAGTCCCAAATTTCTCAAATGCTTAGCACCCTGATACTTTCATTTTTCCCTCTCTCGCTTTCCATCTTCCATCTTCAAGCTCTCTCTCTCTCTCTCTCTCTCTCTCCCCATCTTTCATCTACGAGTTCACTCCCGCCGGCATCAGTTTATTGATCTACCTTCACCAAGCCAACATCGCCGCCCACTCTCTCTCGATCTCGCCCTCGATCTCGGTTAGTACATCTATATCACCTCTCGCAGCCCCAACAACACCAGCGTGGGAAGAGTTCTAGGTAACCCTCATCTCCTCTCTTTTTCTTTCCCCTCACACTCGCTCGCACAGACCTTTACAATCTCTCTCTCTCGTTCTCTCTCTCGCGTGTTACCCTTACATACTGTTTGTAGTAGCAGCAGTGGCAACTTCCCACCGATTCTCTTTCCGGCATCCAGGTATATCTCTCCTCTGCTGTCCTTTACTCTCCTCGCCTGTCCTCTCCTCTTTTTCTCTTCTTTTTCCTTCATCGGAATCAAACCCTCTTCATTGGATTTAACTAAATAAAAATAAATAAACCAACCCTAAACACCAGTTTTAATCCAACGCATTATGCAACAATTTCACAATTAAATCTCGTGTTGAATCTGTGAAAAGCGATACTCCATTTTTGTCTATGCAAGTATGAGTGTGGGGATTAGAACCCTAGAAAGCGGTGCAGAGATTAGAGCTTGAGAGAGAGATGAGAGAGGGTGTGAAGGGTTGATTGGTTGATTCAAAGTGCTGTGAATGTGTTTGATGAATGTGTGTGCTCTTCACCTGTCTGTTTCAATTTGTTTTGATGAATGTGTGTGCTTTTCATTTATATATACAAGCAAAACTGCAATATTTTCAATGCAAAAGATGGAAGATGTTTTGAGGGGTGAGAGAATTTAAGTGGGTTTTGGAAGAATGAGAAGTTGAGAGTAAAAACTGTGGAGATGATGATGAGGTTTGAGAGATATGTGAAGGTGGGATATGGGTTGGAGGTTGGAGAAGAGAGAGAGAGAGAGTAGTTTGGGTGTGTGTGTTGGGTTATATGGTCTGAGGGCTTTGAACATAGTAGTGTGTTTTAGGGGTTTGGGATTGTGAAGGTCTAGTTGGGAGTTGAATGAGAAAGTGTTGATTGATGAAGAAGAAGCCATTTGAGTAGCCGACAGGTCAAATGGTAGCAGCTGAGTACAGGGTACGTGTCTAATTAAGAAACTCATATCAACATCTATTTTTTACTTTTGCCTATTGTCTAAGCCAAGTCATCATCTGTCAAAGGAACTCATATCATCATCTATTTTTTACTTTTGGCTATTGTCTAAGCCGTTCATGTTTTACTATGTTAAAATTTAAAAGTATTGGTGACTTGTTTGGAAGTCCTTTGCACTGATTTATTTTTATTTTATCCGTCCTCACTCTTTCACAAATTTGTGAAGGGACACCCCTCCCTTGGGCTAAGTAGGGAAAATGGCACCCCTCCGAACCTTAATTCATTTGTCAGTATATGCCTAGGTTCCAGCCTTTTATTTATTTATTTATTTTTCTCTTAATTTAAAAAAAAAAAGAAAAAAAATGAAATACCCATTTATCTTGGCAACTACATGGAGGATTATGGGTTTTCCACCATTAAGCATTAATTTGTTGTTTAGCCCTTGGCTGCTAAGAAATACTGATTACCCATGATCGCATTTGACCAGTTCTTTATTAGAGCTTATCTAAAATGTGTTGTGGTCAATATTACTTTTTTGCTGAGTTTAGGGTGACATTCAAACCCTGAGTGCTGCTGATCTTGACAGCTATCATGCTCATGTATGGCTTCTTTCTCCTCCTTGTCAGCCTTACACTCGGCAAGGTAAAATTATTCTCTTCTCTGCTTATTAATTTCATTTTGATTGGAAAAGTGTTCTCAAACTGTTGTTAGTTAGGTCTTCAAAAGGGCTCGGCTAATGCTCGGGCATCTTTTTTTCTCAAAATTCTTGAACTTATACCAAAAACTTCACAACCTCCTCTCATGATATTTGTGGAAAATGTTGTAGGGTTTGAGGTTTGTATAGAAAACTTTTATCTCAATAAATAAATTCAGTTCCCTTTACATATATACTATTAACACTTCTTTTTTGTTTCTTGCTCTCTTGTTTTATCTTCTTTCTCTCTCTCTCTCTCTCTCTCTGATTAATAACCAAACTTTATTGAGACAACATCATTCTTTTTCTCTCCCTTTTTTCATGTGTATATGTTGCAAACATCTGATACGCATAGAATAATGATTGTGATATTGGCAAAAGATGATTTTGTTACGCAGGAGTTCATTCTTAGCCCATTGCAATTTGGTGTGCCCTATTCTAGGCCACGTTACTTTTGTCTGGTAGCTTCTCTTTCTCTCTCTCTCTCTCTATATATATATATATATATGTCTGTGTATGTCTATTTATATGTAGGTAGGTGTGGGTTTGTTTGTTTGTGATCCTTTGAATGGTTTGTAGATGGAGTCTGTTAATTTATTTGGTGTTAAATTTATAGTCCCTAGTTATATGATTGTCCTTTTTAAGTGATTAGTGGCTATTCCCTTGTAAGATGTAGAAAAGGCATAGAAGAGTTGCTTCCAAGCCCCAGCCCTTGATTTTTTTTTTTTTTTGGGGGGGGGCGGGGGGGGGGGGGGGCATTCCAGAAATTGCATAGTTGTTTTTGAGTCAATTATTCTTTAAGCAAGTTTACTGCTGGTTGTCAGTTTATACGTGTGAAATATGTTTAAAGAGTTGAGAGTATTTTGGTATATTTTCAAACTTGCTAGACAGGGGTTGTTTTTGGTTGCCCATGGCCAGTAGTTGGGTAATGTTATTCCTTTCTATTTATAGATTTTAGTTGGTCTAGAAGGGCTTTAAAATTGAAGTAAGTTTCTCATTTTGGAGTTACAGTTTGGTTAAAAAAAATAGTGGTAAAGCCTTCTATGATTAGGCAATATTTCAATTTTAACAAAGAACAAGGTAAAGATCATTTTCACTAGCTTTAAAGCTTTCCATGATTGTGTGATGCAATTCTAACAATAAGTTTGATAGAAAGATGGGGAAATGCGATGGGTATCCTAGGACTTTTGAGTTAAGATTTTGGTATTCAAGTCTCACGACCCCCACGAGTGCAGCGCATGGGGGTCAAACTAGTCAAGATCTGCCATTTTGTTCTCAAAATGGGAATATTACTGTTCCATTAATAAATAGCTGACATCAAAGAATGGCTAAAAGGAACGTTGTTTACCTAGCCATTTGGCCCACTGTTTGTATCCACCGTTTTGTTCTTAGAATGGGAATTTTTTAACCTAATGAGACGGGCAATATTTGAATTCAGAGGGATGACTGAATAGGTCTACATTGATTATACTTTCAGATCGGGACATATGTCACCCATATAATACTAGTTGATGCTGCATTCATAAGGGTATGAGTAGTGTATGGCATCGGAATTCAAAATTGTCGCAAAGTACTAGATTGAGCAATTTCAACAAAGAATATGGCCTTTTGCTTTATGAATAACAGCCAGATTGTGCGACTTTTTAACTAGTATGAGCTGACCAAAATATGAGTATTGAATCAAGGGGTGCTATGATATTTATTTATAAGAAAAAAAAGGATTTTTTTTCTTAGAACCACAAAATCTTTAATGAATTGAAGTGTGGGTCCTTGTAGTCGTAAGGTAAATTACACAGTTTACCATGATAGCGTTTGTAGCTGAGTCAAACTGTCAATGCTCAATCTGCTTCTATGTTATTTCACTTATATAAATACCATATGTGGTGGGTTGTTAACCTACATCTTAGTTTTCTTTAAATGAATCGTGGTTGCTCTAAAACTTTTTTCCTTCCCATCGATGCTTATATACTATCATTATTCAATTTACATTGCCTGTCTTTCTGATTCATGTGTCTCTTAGTATATTCTATAGTAGTTGCTCTACATGTATTGATGTGTCTACTATTAATTTCTTATCCTAGTTGTTTTCATGACAATATCTTGCTACTGTATTGATTGTTTAGAGGGGTTTTGTTTCCCACTGATGTACTCAATTGAAGATTGTGCTACATATAACAAGAACAGATCAAATGCCATCATTAAAAATGAAGACCAAGTCAACCGTGGGGTGTTTAAGAGAAAAAAAATGGTCTCCATGTATGCCAGAAGTCAAACATGATATCGAAGAATTTTAGTGGTTTTAGAGAGAAGTGCTAGCATGATAGGAGTTGATTGAATGCTAAGAACTGCTTCCAATGGTAACAATGCGCCAATTGTAAAATATGTGTGTGTGTGTGTGTGTGTGTGTGTGTGTGTGTGTGCGTGTTTTGTTTTTCTTTTTTTTAAAAAAATTTAGCTTTTGAAATTGAGATTTTAAACATACTTCTTACTGAGGCTTTCAATGTCCTAATGTCTTTCCATACTGTCACCAATCTCTTTTCTTTCTTTAGTAAGATTCGCATATTGAGAGCCATTCTCTTATTTTCTTAGTTTTCTCATGGATTTCGTTGGAGTCATTATTTCCTTCTATCAACTGAAGTTGGAGAGTTTTGCAGAATATGAACTTTGGTGTCCAGATGGGCCTATGTAGATTGCCAATTGGTTTACCGATAAATTAGAACAGATAATTAGATTGAAAAATACTTAGTGGTTTATTTCTTGTTTTTGCTACTCGAACTGTTCCCCATATTTCAAAAGTCTAAAAAGGTATTCCTAGAATGTTATCATAGTTATGTGTGACAAATGATGGTTGATTGCAGGATTCTACACCACTGACCTATGCATCAAACTTGGAGACAATTTTTTTCACCAACTTTGGAGTCAAATGAAGTTCACGGTGAACCAAAGATCAACAATGATGCAGGTTCAGTTTAGAATTTTTCTGTTTATGCTATCTTGGGAATTGTTTTTTTATCTTAAATTAGAGATTTGTCGCTAGAGCATGTGTACTTTTTGACATGAAGATGAAGTTTTTTGAGAAATTTTGTTCGAGTGTTGCTTCATTCCTCCTAAAAAAGGTGGAAATGAAAATGCTGGAAGTTACTGCTTCATGTTTCCAAAAAATGGTGTGTATGTATCTGAAGTAAATTATCTGTTTCTTTCTTTTGGTTTTGAATACAATATTGATCAGCTAAAGCTCCCCATAATTCAAAATTTCATTCACTAAAAGGCACTTCAAAGAGATTGGGTTCACATATTTAAAAAAATTACAACATCCTCGACCAGTGCGAAAATTGTAAGATGAGCAGAACAAAGAAGCTACACATTTTGTTTTGGAAGATCACCAAAAAGCAATTACTAGACTCCCAATGCTTGCATTGCATTCAAACTCATTTCGTTTGTTGCTTGCACACCAATTTAATTCTTTATCACTTGTATTCCCAACTTATTTAATGTGTCACTTGAATGAATAATGATGAAATTTTGCTTGATCCATGAAGAGTTCTTTGTTGGAAATGGGAGTATAAATCTTTGCACATGTTTGTAAAGAATATCAAACAACATAGATTTTTCTTACTGGATTATGTTTTTATAAAATATTTCAAGCACATGTCTTGGGTTTGGAAACATAAACCATCTTCTGCATATGACAGCGCAAAGCGGAAGATTCATGTTTAGTTTTGAATTGGTCATGCCAAAAATGGATTGACATTGTCTAAATAAGCCTTACCTTCCTCTTATCTCTATGCAGGGAGTAATGAAGATCTTGATCCATCGATTTTGGGAGCTGATGACAGTGATGATAACAGCAGAAGCTCTAGTGAATATCAAACTTGCATTGTCTCAAATTTCTACATTTCTGACATGATTGTTGCAGGCTTACCCATTGAAGGCAACTCAATTTATGATGACATCACAGAAGCTAGTTGCTTGCTTGATTACAAATTTGATGAGCCAAGTACGGTTTTTGATGTGGCTAAGGAATGCATGATACTGCCTTTTCTTGAGGATACCATGGAGGCAGGTGGCGATCATGATGGCAGAACATGTGAGGACACCATTATAGATTCAGATGATTTAAGCTTGTATCTTGCAATCCATCAGTTGAGATCCTGCAATGAGGAACCTGATGTGAATCCCTACTCAGATTCAGATCAATTAGAGTGTTTTGATCCACACATGTTTATCAGAAATCTACCTGACCTACCAGATGTGGTGCCAAATTTTCACCCCACTACATTGCTAAATGAAACACAAAAAATGCAGTCCACTACCCTAGTACTGGATTTGGATGGTAAGAAAATTGAACTCCTTTGATCTGTTTACTATTAATCTTGACATTATTTCATTTTTTCTTATCTAGTTTATTTCTCGGTTATGTCAGTATAATATTTATGATCCACACCTATACTAAACTTTCAACTTCGGGTGTACTTGTATTTCTACGAATCATTTTAAAGAATTTTTACATAAGTTGATGCTTCCAAAGGTTGGTCACACTAGCTTTCATTTGTGCTAAAACACTTGTCCACTCTACGTTGGAACATTGTGAAGATGCGGATTTTAGTTTTCCAGTCTTTTTCAACATGAAAGAGCACAGAGTCTATGTAAAACAGAGGCCTTACCTTCAGATGTTCCTAGAGAGGGTTGCTGAGATGTTTGAAATTGTGGTGTTCACAGCCAGTCAAAGCATCTACGCAGAATGGCTTCTGGATATAATGGATCCAGATAGAAAACTTCTCTCTTGTCGAGCTTATTGTGAATCATGCATTTTTTCAGATGGAAGTTACACCAAGGACTTAACAGTTTTAGGTGTTTGATCTTGCAAAATTGCTATAATTGACAATTCTCTTTGGGCAGATTTCTTGCCCATTGACTTTCACGTATCCTTTGTAAAGAATATTTAGTTGACAATTGTTAAGGGGTACATATATACATATGATTTTGTAGATGTAGATGTGAATGTAAATGTGAATGTGGATGTGTTTGGATGTGGATGTATTTTATTTTAGAAAATATTAATAATTTGTACAGGGAATGAATTAATAAAATATATATTGATTTTATGAAAATAATTTTATTGCGACAATAATAAATTGTCGCTAATATAATTATCATTTCCTTATATTTTTATTAGCGAGGAGTTAATTTGTCGCATATATATCGTTGTTCAAATCTTTAGCAACAGTTTAAACTGTCGCAAATATGGTATTAATTTAATTTTACTTTTTTGTAACATTTTAGACCGTCGCTAATAATATTTTTTGCGATGGTTTAAATTGTCGCAAATACGATATTAATTTAATTTTACTTTTTTTGCGACGTTTTAGACTGTTGCTAATAATACTTTTCGCGACATCAAATACTGTCGCTAAAAATGTTTTGGCGACGGTAACCAACATCGTCACTAAAAGTGAAGTTTTTTTTCCTTTTTTTGTGTCAGGTTAAACCGTCGCAAAAATCATTGATTAACTGTCGTTACAAGAAAGAGACGGCTTGTAACTGTCGCAAATACTTTTTGTCACGCCTCCTTTCACCACCCCCATTTCCCGTCGCTATTCCGTCGCAAAAAGTCTTTTGCGACGATATATAAACCTTTTGCGATGTTTAAGACCGTCGCAAAAGCTCCGGTTTTTAGTAGTGCTAGTTGCATAAGCACCTTGCCATTTAGGCATTGTTTGTTTGGGACAACTTTGGGATTGGATATTAATTTAATAAATTACATAATTTAATCAAACATAATTAGAGTCTGGACTTCTAATCCACATGGACATGTGTTATCTTCCATATAGGAAGGGTGAGATAGGAGACTGAGGAGAAGTTTGGATTAATTTACTAAAATACAAAATTGGTAGAATTTTGTTAATCCTTGTAATCTTGGGTAAATCCAAGCATAGGATGAAATACACAATTTAAAGGAATTGATAATCTCCAAATTAGCTGCCCTCAAAATGTTGGGCAAGTTTGGCAGTATACTAAAATAGTCAAAAAGTAACTACTAAAAATTAATTTTACTTTGTACTTTTTTAAATATATATTTTTTTAAAAAGTCAAAAGGTCAACTAAAATAGTTAATTTTCTAAAACAACATCTATTTCAATCAGTCTAAACAAACATGGAGAAATTATTCAATACTTTTAGTGCAAATATAGGTGGTGCTCCAAACTATGGGATCTACTACTTTTATGTTAGAGTTTAGGAGATAACAGATTAGATATCAACTTTTAAATGGAATAGAGTATAGCTCTAGAAGTAAACCAAAGCAAACCAAGCCTTAAGTCTTATCAAATGGGGTCAGCTACATAAATCATTATTCTCCACGCGGCTCTATCAAAGGTCATTTCGTTAGTCAAATTAAGTATCTCCATATCTTTATTTACAATGCTAGCCAACGTTAATCTAGGCTTACCTGGTACCCTAACACTTCTATCTACCGTCATTGCATCGCATCTCTTCACTACTGCCTCTGTTGGTCTCCGTTGAATATGACCAAATATCTTAATCGATTCTCTCTTAACTTATCTTCTATCGGTGCTATTCCTACCCATTCCCAAATACACTCATTCCTAATTCTGTCTTGTTTAGTCTTGCCACACATCCATCTTAGCATCCTCATCTTAGTAACACTCATTTTATCTACATGTTATTTTTTGGTCGCCCAACACTTCATCTCATACAACATCGCTGGTCTAATAGTCGTTCTATGGAACTTACCTTTTAGTCTAGTGGGTATTCGTTTATCGCACAATACCCCAGACATACTTCTCCACTTAAGCCATCCCGTCTTAATCATATGGGCCACATCCACATCAATCTCCTCCGTCGTTGTGATAAATGACCCTAAAAAACGAAAATGTTTACTTTTAGGCAGTTCTTAATTCTCAATCTTCACTTCTCCTCTGCTTCCATTGTTACTGTTACTAAATTTACATTCCATGTACTTTATCTTAGTTTTACTTATCCGGAATTTTTTAGATTCAAGTGTTTTTTTCCAAATCTCCAACTTTGTGTTAACTCCTTCTCTAGTCTCATCCACTAACACGATATCATCTGCAAAAAGCATGTACCTTGGCACGTCATCCTGAATATTTCTCGTCAACTCATCCATAACTAGAGCAAAAAGATGAGGACTTAAGGTAGATCTTTGGTGTAACCCTACAGTGATAGAAAATTCATTTGTCTTTCCAGCAGGCGAGCTAATAGTGGTCACTACCTCTTCATACATGTCCCTAATCACATCAATGTAACCTTTTGTCACCCCTTTCTTCTCTAACACCCACCATATTATATCTCAAGGCACTTTGTCATATGCTTTCTCAAGGTCGATAAACACCATATGAATGTCTCTTTTCTTTTCTCTATACTTTTCTATTACTCTCCTTAAAAGATAGGTCGCTTCCATTGTTGACCTGCCAGGCATAAACCCAAATTGATTCTTTGACACCTCTGTTATATCTCGCAATTGGCGTTCCATCATCCTTTCCCATACTTTCATTATATGACACATTAGCTTAATTCCTCTATAGTTGTTGAAATTCTGGACATCTCATTTATTTTTATAGAATGGCACTAAAATACTCTTCCTTCACTCATCTGGCATGTTCCTAGTCAACAAAACTTTGCTAAACAATCTAGCCAACCAAGCAACCCCCTTTTTACCCAAACACTTCCAAGCTTCAATAGGGATATCATCGGGTCCTAAAGCCTTATTTGATTTCATTTTCTTAAGTGCAATCTCCACCTCAAAGTTCTTAATCCTGTGATAGAACCTATAGTCTTGGTTTATCGTATTACTGGCTATTTCTTCCCTTATTGATGTGCCTCCATGTTTTTTATTTAATAGTTTCTCAAAATAGTTCTTCCATCTCTCCTTCATCTCTTCATCCTTCACCAATACCTTAGAATTCTCACTCTTGATGCCCTTAACTTAATTAAAATCTCTTGTTTTCCTCTCTTGTATCTTAACAAGTTTGTATATTTTCTCTTCCTCCTTACTATCTAGTCTAGTGTATAGGTCATCATAAGCTTTCAACTTAACCTCTCTCACTATTTTCTTGACCTCCTTATTAGCCAATCTATAGCTCTTAAGGTTTTCCTCAGTTATATCCTTCTGCCATATTTTAAAGAACTCTTTTTTTGCCATAACTACCACTTGAACCTCTTTCCTTCACCACCAAATTTTCCTAGAGTTGGGTCCCGTTCCTTTCAACTCTTCAAGCACTTCTCTTGAGATTCTCCTCACACAATTGGCCATCGAGTTCCATATAGTGTTAGCATTATCTTCCAAGTCCCAAGTACCTTCCTTATCCATTCTATTCTTAAATATTTCTAGTTTACCCCCTTTTAGGTCTCACCATTTCATCCTACGATGCCCACCATCCTTCCTAGCTTGGTATTTCCCTTTAAAACATAAATCTAGTACCAAATTCATATGTTGAGAGGCCAGGCTCTCTCTAGAATCACCTTACAATCACTGTATTTTAGGCAGTCCACTTTTCTCACTAAAAAGTAATCTATTTGTCTCTTAACTGACCTACTCTTAAAGGTTATCAAATGCTCCTCCCTCTTCTTATACATAGTATTGGCCACCACTAGGTCAGAAGCCAATGCAAAATCTAAAATACTCTCTCCAGCCTCATTTCTATCACTAAAACCGTATCCACCATGCACCCTTTCATAGCCTAGTTTATCTATGCCTACATGGCCATTGAAATCTCCACGTATAACTAGGTTTTCTCCTACGGGTATCTCCTATAAGATCTCATCTATTCGCTCCCAAAAATCCCTCTTAGTCTGATCATCTAATCCTACTTCAGGGGCATATGCACTAATAACGTTCACTCTATTTCCTCAAATAACTAGTTTAACTAACATAATTCTATCCCCTTTCTTAATGACCACCACTACGTTTTCCATAAGACCCTTAGCAACTATGATTCCTACCCCATTCCTACGTCTATCCTTACCACTATAATATAGTTTAAAACCAATATCCTCAATTTCCCTAGCTTTCTCATCCGTCCACTTAGTTTCTTGTACACATGCTGTACTAACTCTCCTCATAATCATAACATCTACCAATTCCATTGTCTTACTAGTTAAAGTTCCTATATTCCAAGTGGCTACCCTAAACCTATAGTCTTGGACTAGCTTCTTTACCCGAGCTCGTCCAGAAAAACATAGGAACCTTTGCCCATTTTTTACCGCACCCAGGCGTCAATGTGACGCCCCTTACTCACTTTTCGAAACATCCGGAGGCAAGCGCAACGTGTCACTTGAGAAGAACAACCTAACATTTAATCGATTCAAAGTAGAATTCATTGTCATAAGGGATCCGAGCAGCTTTTTTTACGTGTTGGTTGTCGGCTACCTAACACACAACTCTCCTTCTTTATCCGGGCTTGGGACTGGTAGAGTTGTTAACAACCCCGGCAGAGTTAGTATAGCTCCAGAAGTATTGAATAGTTTTTTAATAAACATGGTTTACAAGTTAGACTGCTCTTATCTATACAACTACAATTTTCTACTAAATCTATAGACTACTGGACAAAGAGGCTACATATAATATACTCATAAGGGCACAGTTATGGATTGATAATTTAGGAGAGGAAGTGAAAGATTTGGAAGAGTAGAGTTACTTAACATTATGTGTCAAGCTAGTTGGATATGTTCTTCAAGAATGTTGTTAGTTTTGCTTTGCTTTCTTGTTTAATGTAATCTATTTGTACTTCTTGAACTTTGATTTACATCAATAAATTTATTTTTGCCAATAAATTTTTTTTTATGTTTAATTTACTTTTTAGGGATAGAATAGAAGTGTATGGAAAGTTATGAGGTGGAGAGAATACAAATATTTTAAACACTTCTCTTCCCCTTCAAAATTAGAATTAGTGAAACAGAAAAGAAAGTGAAATATTTCCTAATAATATTTTGTAAGACCTAATTAAATATTAACTAAGCAAACAAGTAGAAGGATACCTCTCAATCTAAATGGAGTATAAAGGAAATAGTGGAACTTGAACTAAAACAAGAACAACAATTAGTGATCCAAAGGATAATTGTTTGGGCAAGACCTGTCTTCGGTCTATATATGGGCTGGACCAGAGCTAATTGGACAAGTGGGCTCACCATGGGCTTACTCTAAAATTTGATGTGTTTCATAAAAATAAAAATAAATGAATTAATTAGATAATCGTAATCATGTGATTTTGTGGGGTTACTCCAAAAATTTGATGTGTTTCATAAAAAAAATTAAATTAATTAAATAATCATAATTAAATGATTTTATTATATTTATATTTAAAAAAAATTATGCAACAATGATTTAATTGTACTCATATAGATTCATTATATTTATTTTCAAAAAATACGTAATTATGATTTTGAAAAAATATCATTAATTTTTTTTATGATATGTTTGATGGAAATTATGTGGCTATGATTATCTAAATGATAATATTTTATTTATTTATTTATTTTATTGTAATTTTTTATTTATTTTTTATGGATAACCAACCTATAGGAGCCTATAGGGTCTTTGTTTATAGAGTTAGATTGGGTGAGATTGTTGTATGGAAATTGTTAGTGAAGAGATTATTAGAGTAGTGGGATTGAGTGAAGGGATTAAAAAAAAATTGCGTTTACTTGATGATGACCGGACTAATAAGAATTCGTGTTTGTTTTGTCATTCGATAAGTAAAGTAGTTAAGGGATTGGATTTTCTCAAGTCAGTCATCCAACTTGAAAAAGAATTTTGGTTTGGTCAGTCCATTTTGGGGTTAATCTCAGTGATTCAAATCATTCACTTTTTAGAACTCGTCGAGTAGAATATTCATGCAAAAAATTAAGATGATCGAATATTGATAGCTATATGTTTAAATCACATTTATCTTTAATCACCTCAATAGCTATATGTTTTAATCACAATTATAATTTCAAGAGTGACCATCAATTTTTTTGTAATACAAACATATCAATATTTATATTCGATCATCTTAATTTTTTTATATGAATATTTTACTCGATAAGAACTAAAAAGTAAATGACTTAGATCACCGAAATCGGCCTCAAAATAAGCCTACCATGCCAAAACACAATCTCAAGTAAAGATAGTAAACTTGAAAGAATCCAAACCTAATAGTCAATTATCTCATAATCCTAATGGATTTATTTTTCAATATGCCACTACTAGTCCACTTATTTGATACCTTTCATAGTCTTAATAGACTATGAATCCGATGGTTCATTTTACAAACAAACATGATAATTGTGATTCTCACCTCATTATTAGTTCAATCCAAACTTCCATCTCTTAAGACAAACAAGGTCATAAAAATAAAAGAATTGATTCATCGAAATAGAGTTTGTGATGGGCTCATGAGATCGGACTACAAGTGTTCAATCCAAATAGTAGACTTGTGATAAGCTAAACCCTATTTGTTTATATATAGCTGTCCAAATGCTTGTTATTAGACTTGACATGCCTACAAAAATATACATTAAAATGTGTTAAAAAAATATATAAAAATATGTAAAATAGGTAGGACTAATAAAATAGAGAAAAGTTTCAAAAATTCACAAGGTTAAGTTTGAATTTTATTAATAAAAAGGTTTTTTCACCCAAATCGTAATAAAAAATTACAAATTCGAATCGGAAATAACTCAATTCTAAAAATAATAGGGTAAATTACAAACATGTAAATTGTAGACACACTCAATTTGGATTTTGAATTTCTTTAAATAAAATAAAAATAAAAATTTGAATTATTATTTCTCCCTCTAATTTAATCATTATCTTTACTATAAAAGTGAGTTTTCTTCAAAAAAATTTACAAAACTAAAATTATTCTCGTGCATGTTTATGTTGCAACATAATTTTTAAATTGATTTTATGTATTTGTACAAATATAAATATGAGATAATTATTGAAAAATTTAAGGCAAGAAGGGTAAAAGCCATTAGGTTTAATGGATTTTTTTTGTTGGTGAGAGGTCTACACTTTGTGAAATAGTTTTGTGAGAAATCTTTTTATTGGTTTTGAAGAATATTTTTTTTCAATTTTATCTCTTAATTTATCTGTTGAATTTTTGTTGACTATCTATCTCTACAAATTTTTTGACTATCTATTCAAATTTCTTAACCATTTGTTCAGTTTCTCCCTTTATCTATTCAAAATTTTGCTATCTATTGAAATTTACCACCTGATCTGTTGAATTTTTACACCTATCTTTTTTTTTTCTCTCTCTATCTGTTGAATTTATTTTGTTAAACTTTTTCTATATATTAAAATTTACCCACCTGATCTGTTGAAAATATTCTATTTGTTAAAAGAGAATGATCTATTCAATTAACTTTTTCAAAAAATATATCTATAGAAATTATTTGTTAACACAATGTATTTGTTGTAAATCTATCTGTTCAAATTCTCTCTCTCTCTCTCCACTCTCTGTGCAAACACAATTCAAATTCAACAACAAGAAGAATTATAAAAATAATAACAATATGAACGGATGTATGTGTTTGGTTTGAGTTTTCTGGATTAAATTTTTTAAAAACTGAGTTTTTTATTTTTCGTATTTTTTTTGATTTTATTGAATTTTTAAAAAATTTTAAGCATTTTTTTTATTTCTTTTATATGCACCTTACTCAAATATATCTAAAAAATAAAAAATTTGTAAAAAATATTTTAAAAAAATTAACAAATACATAAAAATACGAAAAATATACTAAATTTTCATATTTTTTAAAAATATTTTTTATTTTATTGAATTTTTAAAAGATTTTTTTTACAAAAATTATACTTTTTATGTGTATTTATGTTGAGTATGTCTAAAAATTAAAAAAAAAATTACTTAAAATATTAAAAAAATTAAGTAAAAACAAAAAAAACAAAAAACAAATTTTTTTTTTTTTTTTTTTCTGAAAACTATTTTAAAAAAACGAAACCAAACGATCAATCACCGACAACAACACATATCAACAACCACCACCCTAAATCATCTCTAACAAGCTTACTATTCATCTCCATCAATCTGCATATCAAGTTTATCTGTTCAATTTTTGAATCAACAACAAAAAATCACAGATCTGTTTGAACCTATGTGTTCAAATTATGCTCCCAGATATAAAAGTCGTGGTGATCTACGATCCATCTTCCTTAGAGACGATCATCAACACACAATCATCTGTTTGTGAGTGTATGAGTGTCTGTGGATTATGAAGATGGAATTATCGCAAGAAAAAAAATTTGGTAAGTCTGGTATCGCGGCGTGATCTTCACTTAAGATCTGAATCCTAACAGATCTGAGGAAAGGGGGTGAGGAGATGGAAGAGGTTGGCGGAGCGGACGATCCACTGAAAGTGAAGATCACCGCCGTGGCAAGGCTCGCGGCGTAAAAGGGCTTTCGATTTGGTGAATAGTATGGGGAAGTAGGGGGTTTCGCCGAGACTAAGGTCCTACAATTTGGCTTCAAAGTAGAGTCCGGCGATCCCTGCCGTCTTGTAGCGTAGGAAGAGCGTGATGTGGCTGATATCTGGAAACCTTAAAGAGAAGGTTAGAGGCAGCGAAGGCGAGGAGGCGGGAGGCGACGACAATGCAAGATGGCGACGACGGATCTGAAGGGGGGAGGGGGAGGGGGAGGGGGAGGGGGAGGGAGGAGAAGGGTTTGGTTTATTTGGTCCGTGCGTGTATACCATATATATGGAGTTGGGGTAGGCGCTGTCACAGCACCATGCTGTGACAGTCAAACGGTACCGTTTTATTTATTTAAAAAAAATAAAATAAAACACAAGCATGCTGCCGTCTTGCTGTAGTGTAGAACAACACTTTTATAAGTTGGCTTTCAACACTTTTATAGGTTGGCTTTAGGAAAATAAGGGGCAGCTATAAACAAACAAAAAATAAAAAATTGAAACACAAGTCTCTGAGCATGTTTCTGAAAGTAAATTGAATTTTGGATGATTTGGTATGTGAAGAAGTTGGGTTTAGAATAATATTTAACATTGAATTGCTTGGTTGGTTCACAGTTTAAATTTAACTTAATTTTTAATTTAATTCAGTTGTTACAATTATATATATATGATGATAACTATATGTATTTTTTATATTATATAGTTGTTACAGGTTGTATAATTGAAGTATCATTTGTTTTAAGTGCTTATATTTCAACATTACTTTTCTTTTAAAATATAGAGTAAATTACATCGGTAGTTTCTAAATTTTGTCTCTTGTGTCATATTGGTTCTTACACTTTTAATTAGTTCAATTTTGACTTTTAATTTTTTTGATTTTTGTGTCAATTTGGTCCAATTAACAATGACGTTAGGATTTTTTATAAAGAATAATTACTCAGTTGGTTGATACTAACTCAGTAAATTGATAAAGTTTATAAATTTGTTATTACGTAATACATGTCGCTCATATTTGTATTTTTTTTTTATAAAAAAGAACTATTGGTGCAATTTATCTTAAATCTATTTTTACAAAAAAATAGTTTTGAGACAAATAAAAATATTATAAAATTCAATTTTTATACTATTTTTTACATATTTTTTTCAACTAATCATACCTATTGTTTTAAATTTTTTTTATAGCTTCTAATTTTTCTAAAGTCAACCCAAACATAAAAGTGTTGTTCCACACATACACTACAGCAAAACGGGGACTTAAGGTGTATGTTCATTTTTTTTTTATAACAAATAAAACGGCACCGTTTGGCTGTCACAGCATGGTAACAGCACCTACCCCATTCCCCATATATATATATATATACTTGGTTTTTTTTTTTTTTGGGGGGGGTCATTTTGCTTAATCACGTCCCAAATTAATAATTAAATTAAAATTGTCACATATATTTATTAAAATATATTTTATGAAACGATAAAACTAAGATTAGTCTTCTATACCATATACTTAGAAATATATATATATATATATATAAAAGTTCATTTATCAGTAGTTATAGGCAAACACAAATAATTTAACAAAAAAATGTTGCATATGTTTATTTAAATAAAAGTGTTGAAAATAATTTTATATTTATATATATAGACATATAAATAAATAAATTAAAATTTATTAAACATTATTTACAAAATATATATATATATATATATATAATTTAACTCGTACATATAACCACTAATTTTTCAGTTTGACTCTTAAGGTTTGTTTTTCTTCTCATTTGGTCCTTCATGTTTTAAGTTTTTTCAGTTCATTTCCAAAATTAATTTATATTAAAATTAGACAGAAAATGATACATTAATAGTCATGTGACATAAAAATATTTTATTATATATAATTCACATATTTGACATAAACTTAAACTTTAATATAATAATATACTTTTTATCTTATGTAGCAGTTATTATGACATTTGTTTTGCTAATTTTGAATAGAAATTAGTTTTAGAAATAAATTGAGAAAAATTTAAAACATAGAGAGTCAAAGTGAGAAAACATAAACTTTAGAGACCAAATTATGAAAGTGACGAAACATAAAAAGGACAAAATGTAATTTGCCAATTATAAAAATACAAGAGCGTGAACAACCAAGCCCTAGTCGTTCCTCACTGTCTACCTCCCATTATCTCGCACCTGCCCACGACTTTTCTCTCTCTCTCTCTCTCTCTCTGGGTATCATTCTATTTCATGCCCATTGTATTGAGCCCTCGTTTGGCATGAGACTTTTTTGAAATTGGGAGCTAATTTAGTCAAAAAAAAGGCTAAAAAGTCAATAAGACAAAATATTACATCCAAACCACAATTATTTTATTTTTTCTCTCACAAAAGTTCAAAAAACCAAAAAGCCAAACCCAAATGAACTTTTTAGCTCTAGGCTAAAAAGGCCAAAATGTCAACTCACTTCCCAAAAGAACCTTAAGCCTGAATATATGTGTCTGCAATTAAATAATTTTTTTTGTATTCCTCTAATGTTGGAACTCCGTTATTTGCAAAACTCTAAGCTTGACTATACATGTCCATCGTCCTCAAGAAGATGCCATTTATTTAAACCAAAGTTGTTAATCATGTACCAGACAAAATATCATTTTTTCAATTGGTACGGTATTTATTAGTATCAATATGTTTCTAAGTACAATTTCAGATTTATTGCACAAATATTAGGAAAAATTACCTATAAATCCTATATGGAGGACCATTTAGTCTTAAGAGTTTTGTTATAGACCATTTAGTCCCATTTTTTTGGCAGGTTTTTTGAGTGTGATTTGATCCCATATAAGTTTACATTAATACCCTTGGTGTGATTGGTTTCCTAAATGATTTATTCTGTTTTGGGGTGGATAAGGAAATGTTAACGTATTGGTGGGGATTCTGATTGATTTACATTGATCTAATTAGTTTCTAAGAGAAGGTTGTGGGGGCATTCAGTGTGGTGTGGGTGATTTCTTCGGGTGGTAACCATTGTCCGTAACAGTGATCATTTCATCGTGCCATTATACTGGGTTTTCCGGTTGTGTATTACGTAGTGCAACTACGATTTGTGGTGCCTATTTGGTGGGTTCGTACTAGTGTGGGTTCTGCCATTGTAACAGGTGAGTGGTTCTTATTTGTTTGGTGTATTTTTACATTTGTATGTTTGTGTGTTCTCAATGGTGTTGATTTTTGGGTGGCCATGTTTGGGTTGTTATGTTTTACTAGTTCATTTTTTGTTCTTGTTTGCTGAATTAATGTGTGGCATGTATGGGTGGGTTGTGTTAGATTAACATCACAAATGCCATGTGGAATGGAAGTTAATGGTTTGTATTTTATGGATTATGTTGCCATTGTAATGGGTTCGGAAATGTCGGTGTCACAGGTATGGATGGTGGAATACTGTTGGTGTGTACTTACGGGCAAAACAATATTGTTGTTCGGTTGTATGGCGCGTTGTCGTTTGCACAGATTGTTGATGATATTTGTGGGAAATTTGATGGGTTGGTACCTGGGGCTGTGTGGTTGTTGTTTGATGTTCCCAGGTATAAGAAGTTTAAGGTTGTTGGTGATGATGACATTCACAACATGTTGTGCCTTGGTAAATCATTCGGACTAAAACACATTGAGGTCCTCATTCAAACACAGAGTGTTAGAGTGGGTGGTAATTGTGGGGTGATTAATTGTATGAAGGATGGTGGAAATGACCAGGATGGTATTCAGAATATTGGTGGAGATGATCAGAGGGATTTGTTACTAACATACTGTCTTAATAGGTATAAGACGTTTTTGTTGACTCAATGGGCGCATGGGATTACCCACGTAGGACAATGTTTTGATGGCAGACCAAATGAATTCCATGAAATTCTATGCAAGTATGCTGTGGAACGTGGATTCCAATTCAAGTACGTTAAAAATGATTATGTTCGCATTACAGTCGTGTGTAAGTTTGCAGAGCCCACAGGGTGTACATGGTCAGTTCATGCGAGGATGTTACCATCAAGTGGTGTGTTATGCATTAAGAGGTCTGATAGCGTGCACACATGTGGCGTTGCTATATGTACTTACAAGAACCAGCGTACGGGTTTTGATTTAGTGTCTAATGTTGTTGCAGATCGGGTGCGTGATCAACCATTGACGCGCCCTACGGATGTGGTGTTTGATTTGAGAAACGAGTATGGATTGGAGATTAGTTACCAGGTGGCATGGTTGGGTGTCGAGAAAGCAAGGGGTGATGTGTATAGGGATCAAACTATGTCATTCGATCAACTCAGGTGGTACAACGATTCTGTTATGGAAAAAAATCCAAACAGTTACATTAACCTTGACTTTGAATAGAATACCAGCCGGAGGTTTGTTCGGTATTTCATTTCATTCCGTACGTGTATAGATGGATTCAAGCATTGTCGGCCTTTGTTGTTTTTGGATGGAACGTTTTTGAGAGGCAAGTTCAAAGGTAATTTGCTTGCCACTATTGCTAAAGACAACAATCAAGGTAATTTCATGGTATCGATATGTTTCAAATTCAAATTACTAAAATAAATTTACCCACGCTATTTTTTTTTCTTTAATAAGGTTGGCATGTTATTGACACCATTTTTGGTATTAGGAAACATATTCACATGGTCATTCACTGTATTTTGAAATTTGTCATATATGACATTACACACACTAGAACCGTTTATTGTTATACGACATTAGACATTGCACAACTTTTTATTGATATGTAATTTCCCTGCCAACAACATTTGAATGTAGGGGTTTCATGTGATTCATGCTTTGTCTGTAGGATTATTTCCTGTGGCATTTGCGGTTGTTGATTCTGAAAATGCAGCCAATTGGGAATGGTTTCTTCAGAATTTGAAACAAGTTATTGGTGGGGGGCAAACTTTGATGTTCATATTTGGCTTATTGCAGTCTATGCCAAAATATTCCCGTCGGCATATCATGCATATTGTTTGTTGCATCTCCAAATGAATCAATGAGACCATATGAAATATGTTAATGCGGCCCACAAAATTGGGTTGATGTGCAAATTGCGGGAATGTGTCTACGCGCCCACTGTTAATTGTTTCAATGAGAAAATTGATGTTTTGAAGAAGTGCAGCCCGGCTGTGATCGAAGGTTTTATGAAAGACTTGGACCCCAAACATTGGGCTAACACGTATTTCAGGTGATACAAGTTCCGGCTAATGGGTTACAATAGTGCACCGTTGTTTTTTTTGGATTTATGTTATTGTGCCTGGCATGTTTAACCATTGATTTCAGTTATTCTCTAGGAGGTAGCAGTACGGTGAAATGTGTTCAAATGCTGCCGAGTCCTTTAACAATTGGGTCAGTAAGGCGCGCCATCTTCCTATTACTCGCCTAGTAGATATGATACGAGTTCAAATAATGGAGTAGATGGTAGGCCGTAGAGTTAAAAGCACGACATGGGCCGACGTATTATGCCCAAAAACGGAGAAGAAGTTGGTGGCGGCGTATAACAACAGCAGGCCATGGTGTGTTAGTTAGGCTAATGACGATGTGTACGAGGTTCACTCCCACCCGTCGGTGTTGGTTGATATGGCTACACAAAAGTGTTCTTGTTTTCAGTGGCAGATAAATGGTTTCCCGTGTTCGCATGCAGTCGTGGCATTCCGTAATAGCGAGAGGAACATATATGATTCCATAGATCGTGCATTCCACATTGAAATGTACCGGTCTTCATACAGCAGAACGATATATCCTATCCCAACAATGGACAAGCCAATTGGTATCCCAGCTGAATATATGATAGCTCCGCTGTAACGCCCCCAAAATAATATAAATAATTCAACTCATAAGAGAAACAGGTATAATGGAATTGGTGTATTTTCATTCATCATAGTTCATATTACAAAAGGATATTACATGCTTCATACATTCATAAATGTTCATTATGAATCTATAGCATGTAATGTCAGTTAATGACAACAAAATAAATACCCTACGGGCTTACATCTTTCCAAGACATTAACTTGGTTACAACAAAAGGGAGTCATAAGTTCCATACATATTAAGCCCAAGGCTTGAAAAAAAAACAATTAAACACAAAATGACAAAAATAGACCCTCCAACCCTTAGGCCTTCCCAAGCTACGTCCTTGGAGGAAGCATATCACCCGTACCTGAAAATGGTTTCCCAAGTAAGGCGAGCCAAAACCCAGTAGAAACAGCCTATCACAATATATGAGATTTAACTAAGATATGAGTGTCAAGTATATATATATATATATATATTCAATTCTTATAACCAAAGAACATCTTATTCACATGACCACACGATACCGGATACCAACGTTCACATCTAGATCCATTCTCATTTATTCATTTCAAATTAGTTCATTTCATTTCAACTCATAGGCCAAGTTTATAATTCTTCAATTAATCTAACTGAGAGTATAACTCAAAGGTTTTCAATCACCACAACAAACATATAAATAGTTCAATCTTGCCATTTTACGAAAATTTTGTCCACGGAATCGGCACCCATGTATACATAAGATTTCGGGACTTTCACTCTAGACACTTTGGGCAACTTAATTTTCAATGGAGTCCATCCCCTATCTCCTCCCAAAACATAGAGTACATCCCATTTCTCCTCCCAAAACATTATACATATACAATGTATTTAAAGACACCGTCATATTCAATGACATTCAACAACACATATTCAATGTCTCAACATACCGTTGTATTCAATGACATAGTTAAATGATTAGTTTCCATTCACATAATCCTCATGCAGTTTCTAACACAATCATAGCTATCCTTCATCGATAGCCTAATACAGATATTTCTAAACAGATATACAATATTTAAAATAGGTAATTCATTAAATTTCCATAGGTGAGTGATTAAACAAATCCAACTACACCATTTATCCATGCATCTTCCCAATTTCACATCTCTCATATCAATTCCATTATTTATACAAAATAAATTATTCCAAGCAAATTAGGGAAAACTTTCTCCTTTTTCCAAATATCAACTCAAAGGCTAAATTTCACCATTTAATCACAAGGGAGCTTCATATTCAAAGCCTCACATTCATTTTGTAACCCAACATGGAAAACCCCTCTTTTTAATTTGGGCTCAAACCCTAGTTTACCCAAAATCACTCCCAACTCTCATCATTTATACACAACAACAAATATCTAGGTTAAAAACCATATTAAGGTGTAGAATATCTGTACCTCAAGAGTAGAAGCCCAAAGGAGAGAAGGAAGAACTTGAAGAATGCCCAAACTCAACTTTGTTCGGATCAAATGGAAGCCCACAAGATGCTCTATCTTTTTAACAAAGGAACTAGGGTTGAGAGATCTCAAAATCTAGGTGTATTTGTAGAGAGAGTATTTTAGAGAGAGAGAGAGTGCCGAATTAGGGTTTTGAGTAAAGGAAAAATCAAAAAGTGATATAAAACTGATATACGCGAGGCTCGCTCAAGCGAAGGAGTTGTCGCTCGACTGACCAGACACAATAAGTGACCTCGCTTGAGCGCAAGAAGTGTCGCTCGAGCATAGAATACAAATCCCCAGAATTTTTGCAGACATAAGACCGTCGCTCGAGGGCAAGAGTTCTCGCTCGAGCGAACAACAACACAACAGACCATCGCTCGAGCAAACAACAATACCCTCCCAGAAAATTTACAGGTCTAAACAAATTACTGGGAGATCACAAATCTCACTCGGGCGCAGGAGTTCTCACTTGAGTGACCAGACACAAAAAGGTGTCCTTGCTCGAGCGAAGAAGCCAAAACCTGGGCAACTTTAATCTAGACCAACTAACAACCAACCTGATCCAAATACGCCTAAGATGTTCCAATACTCAAATTCAAAGGGTGAAAAGAGGAAAGAGGTATAAATACCAATATTAACCATGAGACCTGAGTCTGGGATACAACAAAAGTCGGGTCAAAGACCGGAATTGCTATAACCTCCCCCCCATAAGGAATTTCGTCCGCAAAATTATAAATCAAGTTTCAAAGTCAAGTTTAGCAAATTTTCAAAATGATTACAAACCAATTCTCAACAACATGACCCACCTACCAGTCATTCAATCCCAACACATGATGAACAAATTTGCAATATACCTTTCAACATACATTTTCAATATGTATCTCCTGTAGTTTTAACAAATTTCAATACGTGTATTTCATATTTCCAAAACATATTCAATGTTTATGATAAATTCACATCTCCAAGACTTAAACAACATATACAATATTCATATTAAGCTTGCATTTCTGAAACACATTCAACATATACAATGTTCTTATAATTCAAAACATATACAATATTTTTACAGTTCATGAACAAAACTAAAATTTCAACATATGCTCAAACATCAACAAATAAGTTTGGGTATTTCTCACGGACTTCCAACTCACGCTCCCAAGTTACTTCCTCAATCCCGTGATGTTTCCACAATACTTTGACCAAGGGGGTTGTCTTGCCTCGCAAGACTTGGTCCCGTCTATCAAAGATTCTCACCGGTCTCTCCTCATACGAGGCATCCTCGTCCACCTCTAAGTTGGTCCAATCTAATACGTGCGATGGATCCGGCTCCTACTTTCGGAGCATACTAATATAAAACACGTCATGCACTCTGGAAAGTTGTGGCGGCAATGCAAAAGGATAAGCTACTCCCTCGATCCGCTCAAGGATCTCAAAAGGCCCAATAAACTGAGGGGATAACTTCCCACTCTTTTCAAATCTCATAAGACGCCGCCTAGGTGATATCTTCAAAAAGACGTGATCACTCACCTCAAAAGACAAAGGTCTTCTCCTACGGTCGACGTAACTTTTCTGACAACTTTGGGCTGTAACCAACCTCTCGATAAGTGCAACTTTCTCCGTCATTTCCCCAACCAACTCTGGGCCCAACAAAGGTGCATCACCCATCTCGGCCCAACACACTGGAGATCTACACGGTTGGCCATACAAGGCCTCAAACGGTGCCATACCAATACTCGATTGGAAGTTGTTATTGTAGGCAAACTCCATTAAGGGTAAGTGTCCCTCCCACGACCCCTTAAAGTCAAGGACACAGCCTCGAAGCATATCCTCAAGGATTTGAATAATAATCTCGGACTGCCCATCAGTCTGAGGATGGTAAGCAGTGCTAAAGGTCAGTCTGCAAACTCTGCCACAACCAAGCTGTAAAACGTGGATCTCTATCGAAAACGATCGTCATAGGGACCCTGTGCAACCTCACTATGTCTCTAATATACAGGTCGACAAGATGATCTACTGAATCACTTACGCGCATAGGAATAAAATGCACCAACTTGGTCAATCGGTCAACTACCACCCAAATGGCATCATTACCTCGTTGAGTCCTCAGAAGGCCCATAACAAAATCCATCGTGACATGCTCCCATTTCCACTCAGCTATAGGCAAAGGTTGTAACAAACCCACTGGCCTTTGATGCTCGACCTTCACTTGTTGACAAGTAAGGCATTTCGATACAAATACGACTACATCCTTCTTCATACCCCTTCACCAAAAATGGCGACTAAGATCACGATACATCTTTGTGCCTCCCAGATGCACCGCAAGGCGTGAATGGTGAAACTCTTAGAGTACTTCCTCTCGGCTAGACTTCGACACGAACAAGCAGTCACGGTATCTCATACTCTGGTCGGGATACACTGTCAAGCCTCTTTTTACCTTCCCACTGAAGATCTTCCCTCCTTGCATCAACACACAACCCAAACCTTCTCGTGAAGCATCACAGTATACTGAATAACCCAAACCCCTCTCCAAAATAATCAAGACTGGAGCGGTGGTAAGTTTAACATTAAGCTTTTGGAACGACTTTTCACAAATCTCACTCCACACAAATTTGACCCCTTTTTTCGTCAATCTAGTCAAAGGTGAAGCTAATTTGGAGAAATCCTTCACAAACCGACGGTAATACCCGGCCAACCCCAAGAAACTATGGATCTCAAAAGCATTCTTAGGCTATGTCCAGTCTTGCACTGCCTCTATCTTAGATGAATCTACAGTCACCCCTTCCTCGGATACCACATGGCCTAAGAATTTAACTTCCTTTAGCCAGAACTCACATTTCCAAAACTTAACATATAGCTTGTGGGCTCTAAGCAACTCAAGCACCACTCGCAAGTGTTCTTCGTGCTCCTCCTCTGAGGGTGAATAAATGAAGATATCATCCACAAAGACGACTACAAAACGGTCTAAGAACTCTCGGAAGATTTGGTTCATCAAGTCCATAAATACAGCCGGTGCATTGGTTAGCCCAAAAGGCATCACAAGACACTCATAGTGGCCATATCGAGTACGAAATGCCGTTTTCGGGATATCGTCCTCCCTTACCCTCAACTGGTGGTAACCCGATCTCAGATCTATCTTACAGAAACAATGAGACCCATTCAACTGATCAAATAGGTCATCTATACATGGCATTGGATACTTGTTCTTAACCGTAACCCAGTTTAACTTTCAGTCATCAATACAAAGTTCTAACGCTCCATCTTTCTTTTTAGCAAAGAGAGCCGATGCTCCCCAAGGCGAAGTACTAGGGTGAATGAAACCCTTATCTAATAATTCCTAGAGTTGAATCTTCAACTCACTCAACTCAGCTGGTGCAAACTAGTACGGTGCCATAGAAATCGGCGTCGTGCCAGACACTAGATCAATAGATAACTCGATCTCGCGGTGGGGTGGTAAACTAGCAAGATCCTCCGGAAAAACATCCGAGTACTCGCAAACCACTCTTGGTGTAACATCCCAGATTTTATTACTCGAATATCATTATCCAATCCCTGATTATAGTCCCTTTCCATAATAATAAAAGTGGAAGCAAGAATAAATAGCTAAGCAATAAATGTTCTCTCTCATATGCACGGTGATGAACGGTTCAATTACAATAATTTATAACATGTGCCCTTAGGCTTACATAGAAGAAAATAAAACAAAACAAATAAATAAAAAGGGATCAACCATTACTACAATAAGATGACATTCCGCCTACAAGTAATAGACCCTGTGGTCAATAGATAAGGAGACTCCATGGTCTTGAATAATATTCCAAACTTCTCACCAGAAAAATGGTTAACAACGTGGGATGAATACTAATGTCCAGTAGAGATCCCAATGATTCTAAACAATAGTATAATATAGATATATATGATCATGAATGCTCCAGCTAAATAAATATACATAGATAGTGTTGTTTTGCATATCCAAAATATACATACATACGTATACTTTTCTCAAAGAATCATTCTTTATCATTTCAAGAAAAATCCATTTTTCAGACCTTCGTAACTCATTATTTTCAATTCAAAAGATTTCCAAAACCGAAGTCACATCTCGAATATCACACAATAACCATTTTGGCAACTCTACGACTCATCTTTTATAATCCAAATGATTTCATCACATTGTTTATTTTCAAAATCAAATCCACAATTAATCCTTTATACTCCCGTGCTACTCATTTACATCAACAACACTAATAAACATAACAATTATATTCTCAATAGAATCAATTCCCCCTCATAACACAACTTCAACTATATTCTCAATACATATTTTCGTCAACAATAATCTTTACAAACATACACACATTAGCAATAAAATCTCATAATAAAATAAACAACTTGTGGTCTTGCTAAGCCCCACATTACCATCGTGGTCTCGCCAAGACCCACGTCTGCTTGCTTTACCGGTTGCTAGCCGGAAGGAATGCATTACCTCTATATAGTACAGCCTGCTTTACTGGGTGCTAACCGGAAGGAACGCATTACCTTTATATAGCACATCAGCCTGCTTTACCAGTTGCTAGCCGGAAGGATCGTGTTACCTCTGTATAGCACAGCTATATTCCATAACACGTGCATCTCAATTTCCTTCCATTCATTCACGTATAATTACGTAATTATGCAATTAATCAACAACACATAAGGTTTCATATCAACCTATTTCACATCAATTCCACAACAAGTAATACCATCCTCCACCGATGGCCAAGGACAAAACCTCTAAGCATTTAATAGTAATAGTATAATTTCTTATAAACAAGATAGTGTGATTTTCTCATAACATTTCCATACCTCATTATTACCAATATTGTCTAGAGTTAGATTAACAATTATACCATCTCATAACGTCCACAATTGATTCCACTATTTTTGATCACCCATATTTACAACATAGGCCAATTTCATGATAATCACTTACGTCATTCTCTCTCTACTTTCCATTTCTAGTTCACAATAATTATTACAATCATCTATTAATTACTTTTTAACTATCACATTTTTCAATTTACCAATGACAATACCTAGCTCAACCATTCATAAACATTAACCCTTTTTCATACTACATAACCATCAAATAAAAATTAGGGTTTTTCATTTTAAACTTCACAACTAACTTTTAATAGCATCCATTCATCATATCAATCAAGACATCACAAGATCAACCATTTAAATTTCCTCCTCTTCCCATTTCACATTTCTTATTCGCACAAAAAAATAAAAAAATAAATATAAATATAAATAAAAATAAAAATCAACATGAATCAATATTTATATAAAAAAAATATATCATCTTTTCTTTGCATTCTCATAAACATTACATAAAAAATTAGGGCTTCTTATTTCAACCATCATAAACATGTTCTATTAGCTTAAAACTTCCATAATCAACAACAAAATATAAGATTAAACTATTTGATTCAAAACCCTAAATCTCATCTACATGTATTTCAAAAAAATCACTTATAAACTCATGTTTTTCATGTAATAAAAAGTACCACATATCCATCTATAGTGATATATTGAAAAGAATCAAAAAAATTCCTACCTCAAAATATAAAGAAAGCAAATCCGAAAACGCAAGCTTGCCGGATCAAGAATCCGAGACTACCGGTGTGAAGAGTGCAGCGAGCTCTCCAACTTCTGTTTACAAAGATTGTGTAAAATTTCACTCCAAGGACTCCCACTTTAAACTTAAAGCTTGAGCAATAATGGTGGAAATTGGAGAGAGAGAGAGAGAGAGAGAGGGGGACCAACGAACCAACTCTCTAGGGAAAGAAAAGGAACGCAGCAATAAGGAGAAAAAAAAAAGTTAAAAGGAAAGGGGTGGGGGCAGCCCCACGTGGCTGCCTCCTTTATATATTTATTTTTTTATACAAACATCTATATATATATATATATATATACATCAATTAAAATCATTTTAACAACACTCTAATATTTTATAACATAAAATAATATAATTTGTTTCATCACAAAAATATATTTTCCGATTGATAAAACACATCATAAATTCACATTTCAAACATTTATTATAATACAATATAATAAATGATAACAACTCTCAAAGTGGTACCTTCTATTCACATAACTAAAAGGACCAAACAATTAAACATGTGTTACATGAGCCCAAATTAAATTGATTCTAAATTATGGCTCTTGAATTAAATTTCCACCAATGAACTAAACATGCCCCAAATATATACAAAACTAAACCCAATACATTTTACCTCAAGTCATGATTTTAATATCAAATCTCAACACAAAATTCCATTATAAATTAAACTGAACACTGTTCAATTCATAAATTTTCATAAAATAAATACTTACCGTTAAATTCTGAAATTTTTATTCAACATACTAGACTCTCATAAGAACACCATAAATAAAATATATTTTTTTTTTAATTTCTGAAATCGAAAATTATATTTTTTTTAAAAAAATTATTACAAAATTGAATCATTTTCGCACATAACTTTACACAACACTCCAATCCAAATATTACTCAATTAAATTATACACTGACTATTTAAAATATATATATATATATATATATATATTTTCAGGTCATTACACTTGGCAACTCAACTAGGGCCTCATCACACTCACTACTCAAAAATTTAGCGAGCATACAACTAAGTTCACTCCGTCCACGCAGATCATATACCGGTGATAAACTCTATCCACCTGGTTTCCCAAGAAATAAAAGCAATCGCCGCTCGAGCTACATAGAGTAACCCTCTGACGGTAGCAATCTATAACAGCCCCGTATGACGATGACCAGTCCATACCTAAGATAACATCAAAACTAGTCATATTAAGTAATACAAATGCAAAAGGAAGTCGACGACTGGTGACCTCTATTTCACAACCCCAACACCCCTGTTTCAGAATAATCTTACCACCAATAGGTGACTCTACACAAATAGGAGATGCTAATTGCGCCAACTCCAATCCCAAAACTAATGCAAATGTAGAAGAAATAAAAGAGTGGGATGCACTTGCATCAATCAACAAACTAGCAACTGAATTGCAAAATAAGAAGGTACCTCTCACTACAGAAGGAGCAAGTACAAGATTTGGCGCGGTAACAGCATACACGCGCCCCGTAGGTCTCTAATCTACCTGCTCACCCCTTGGAGCATAAGACTGTTGCACTGACCGAGCCGAAGAGGCTTCCTAATTGGCCCTCAAGGCCTGTGCTGACTGTGTTGGCTAGTGACTCTGTGTCTGCCTCAAGCCAGACGCACCAGGTGTGCCATCCAACTGTGGATAGAATCTCTTCAAGTGCCCCACCTGCCCACACTGATAACAAGTGAGTGGCTAGCCTCTTCTCTGACTCTGACCCTGAGAACGAGCCGAAGATGAAGCTGCTCGCTACCCTCCTCCTCTCTGTGGGCAAGCTGGAGACTTGTGGCCCAACTGACCATATTTGAAATAAGTGATGTCTCCTTGGCCACCTCTCCCAGAACCCGTACTCGGCACTGGAAACGTAGACCTCGAATGCGCTCCTTGGGACTACTGGGGATTAGAACCCCTCTGCCTTTTGTTGCCCCCTTGGTTATCTTGACTCCTCCTAGAGCCTCACATTCTCTCCTCCTCTGCATGCATGATAGTCTCTAGATGGGCTGCAGCCTCCACAAGGCGCCCATAATCCCTAATCATGGATCCGGCCACTCTAAACCTGAGCCGGTCCTCAACCACTTTTCAAATTACAAACACCGGCACTCCTCGGTCGCTACTAACTCCGGTGCAAACCTAGACAAGCTAGTAAAGGTAGCCTCAAACTTAACCACTAGTGTGTTCAACTGCTTGAGCTGAGAAAACGGATCTCTCAACTTCTCCCTTACTATAGCAGGTAAGTACTTGTCCTGGAAGGCATCAAGAAAGGCCTCCCAAGTCCCTCCAACACGCCCTCGCGCATACTTCCACCACTGACCCGTATCCCTTTAGCTAGAAGGACGCCAAGGTCGCTCTCAAACCCTCGTCTTCGATGCCAAGTATCTCAAACGTCTTCACCATTTGTTCTAGCCACTCATTAGCCTTCAGTGGCTCCTTAGGGTCACCTAGAAACTCTTCTGGATTCGACCGAAAAAACTCTCTCTTCAGAAAAGACGGCCCTGCCTCAGCTACTTGGGCCTAGACTTGATTCTCAGCTCTGAGAATGTCTATGGATTCCCTCAATGCTCTATCCATTTCACGGACTAAGGCGCCCATGGCTTGCTGACCAACTAGTTCGGTCACGTTGGCCTGACCAACACCTTCCTCCTGTGCTGGAACATCATCCAGTATCGGCCTCTCCTGCTGCATAGGCCTACCACACCAATCACCATCACGTCCGTGTCCTGACATCCTAATTAAGGTGACAAAAGAAATTAACACATTCACAAATGTGCCGAAGCTAACTCACTAGCATCCTAATACGTTGGACAGCAGTAATTCACTCCACATAAGCATGTAGTCATGTAAACACGTACGAATTTCATTTTTGGATAATAACTGTCCTGCGGCGTTGCTAGAGTTCCGGCTAGAAATGGCAGTGATCAAGTGCCTTTCCCACAGGACTCCCAGAAACCTGTGGACTCGATCAACATCCTAGAAATTAAATCCCATACTCATATAATCACATAAACGTGTTATCACATAAGCATACTATACGTACTAACGTCTCAACTAAGCGAGACAAACCCATTGTGGTAATAACCACTTCCCATGTACCCAAAGTATTCAAACACGATACGCTCTGATACCAAGTTATAACGCCCCCAAAATAATACAAACAATTCAACTCATAAGAGAAACAGGTATAATGGAATTGGTGTATTTTCATTCCTCAGAGTTCATATTACAAAAGGATATTACATGCTTCATACATTCATAAATGTTCATCCTGAATCTATAGCATGTAATGTCAGTTAATGATAACAAAATAAATACCCTATGGGCTTACATCTTTCTAAGACATTAACTTGGTTACAACAAAAGGGAGTCACAAGCTCCATACGTACTAAGCCCAAGGCTTGAAAAAAAAAATTAAACACAAAATGAAAAAAATAGACCCTCCAACCCTTAGGCCTTCCCAAGCTACGTCCTTAGAGGAAGCATATCACCCGTACATGAAAATGGTTTCCCAGGTAAGGCGAGCCAAAACCCAGTAGAAACAATCTATCACAATATATGAGGTTTAACTAAGATATGAGTGTCAAGTGTATATATATATATATATATTCAATTCTTATAACCAAAACACATCTTATTCACATGACCACACGATACCGGATACCAACGTTCACATCTAGATCCATTCTCATTTATTCATTTCAAATTAGTTCATTTCATTTCAACTCATAGGCCAAATTTATAATTCTCCAATTAACCCAACTGAGACTATAACTCAATGGTTTTCAATCACCACAACAAACATATAAATACTTCAATCTTGCCATTTTACGAAAATTTCGTCCGCGGGATCGGCACCCATGTGTACATAAGATTTCAGGACTTTCACCCTGGATACTCCGGCCAACTTAATTTTCAATGGAGTCCATCCCCTATCTCCTCCCAAAACATGGAGTACATCTCATTTCTCCTCCCAAAACATTATACATATACAATGTATTTAAAGACACCGTCATATTCAATGACATTCAACCACACATATTCAATGTCTCAACATACCGTTGTATTCAATGACATAGTTAAATGATTAGTTTCAATTCACCCAATCCTCATGTAGTTTCTACAACAATCATAGCTATCCTCCATCGATAACCCAATACAAATGTTTCTAAACAGATATACAATATTTATAACAGGTAATTCATTAAATTTCCATAGGTGAGTGATTAAACAAATCCAACTACACCATTCATCCATGCATCCTCCCAATTTCACATCTCTCATATCAATTCCATTATTTATACAAAATAAATTATTCTAAACAAATTAGGGAAAACTTCCCATCTTTTCCAAATATTAACTCAAAGGCTAAATTTCACTATTTAATCACAAGAGAGCTTCATATTCAAAACCCCACATTCATTTTGTAACCCAGCATGGAAAACCCCTCTTTTTAATTTGGGCCCAAACCCTAGTTTACCCAAAATCACTCCCAAATCTCATCATTTATACACAACAACAAATATCTAGGTTAAAAACCGTATTAAGTTGTAGAATATCCCTACCTCAAGAGTAGAAACCCAAAGGAGAGAAGAAAAAACTTCAAGAATTCCCAAACTCAACTTTGTTAAGATCAAATAAAAGCCCACAAGATGTTCTATCTTTTTAACAATGGAACTAGGGTTGAGAGATCACTTAATCTAGGTGTATTTGTAGAGAGAGAGTGTGCCGAATTAGGGTTTTGAGTAAAAAGGAAATCAAAAAGTGATATAAAACTGCTCTGCTGTGAACTGATGAACGTGAGGCTCGCTCGAGCGCAAGAGTTGTCGCTCGAGCGACTAGACATAATAAGTGGACCTCGCTCGAGCGCAAGAAGTGTCGCTCGAGTGTAGAATACAAATCCCCAGAATTTTTGCAGACAGAAGACCGTCGCTCGAGCGCAAGAGTTCTCGCTTGAGCGAACAACAACACAATAGACTGTCGCTCGAGCGTAAGAGTTCTCGCTCTAGCGAACAACAATACCCTCCCAGAACATTTGCAAGTCTGAACGAATTATTGGGAGATCACAAATATCGCTGGAGCGTAGGAGTTCTCGCTCAAGTGACTAGACACAAAAAGGTGTCCTCGCTCAAGCACAAGAAGCTTCGCTCGAGCGAAGAAGCCAAAACTTGGGCAACTTCAATCAAGACCAACTAACAACCAACCTGATCAAAATACCCCCAAGATGTTCCAATACTCAAATTCAAAGGGTGAAAAGAGGAAAGAGGTATAAATACCAATATTAACCACGAGACCCGAGTCCGGGATACAACAAAAGTCGGGTCAAGGATCGAAATTGCTATGCCGACAGTGAAGTGTCCTCCGGGTAGGCCAAACGAAAGAGGATTCCATCAAAAGGTGAGATAGCTCAACATATCCATTATGGTCGTTGTGGAAAATTGGGCAATCACAATAGGAAATCATGCAAAGAGCCAATGGAGGGAGATCGGTATGCTGTGTGATTAAATATTTTTCACAACGGGACGCTTTTTTGGACAATCGCATTTGTTTATCTTTATGTTTTGTTAAGTGTCTTAAATTGGCAAACCATTTTACTTCTTTACAATTTTAATAAATGTGCTACTCTAAACTGATGGCTAACATGGTGTGGCCTAACATTGACGCTGGTTTATTGTAGTGTAAACTGGTGTGTTACATTTTTTTTATGTGCTCTGTGTCCACATCGTACCAAACATTAACCCAAAACCCACTACTTTAAGTGATATGTTTTACAGGCATTCCAATCACAATGAATAACTTAACAATTCCAGGTTTATTAGGTGAAGTTAAAAACATGTACAGTTCCAAGCCAATAGGGTGATATAATGTGGGATAACCAGGTTGTCTCTATGTCAACAATGTTATTCACATGCAGCATCAATTATTTGTAGCTCAATCCATGGTGTTTTATTCACATTAAATATACTCACAGATCAATACTCAACATATTCACCTTTATGCTGCCTACAAATCACCAAACATACCTACATTGTTCACATGCCAATTCAATGGGTAAACATTCCATCAATAAATGGAATGAGTAATTCATCATTCTCAATTGAGGGGTGTCACATATAATCAATTTGACCCACATGTTCAATGTTCAACCAATCGAATACCATAACACGATCATATGTTATCATTGAGTTACAAATAATATGGTACGCCCATGCCTAGTACGTACACTTCTGTTTGTAAATTACCCGTAAAACTACAATCCCTGTTCCACTAGTATGGTTTGGACAGCTCGCAACGCATGTAATTAAACCTTTCAGAAGGACATTGACATAGCATTACGTCAACAGTTGAAAACGTACGTCAACAGTTGAAAACGTACGAGCAACAAAATGTTTGTAACGACTCATATTGCAGAAACAATAATGTTTAAATCATTAACAAAACTAATATCCCTGGTCAAAAACCATTAATCCAATTCAGAATGCAAATCAAGTATCATACGATAATTAACCAAAAACATATGCGAATATTACATTACACATTCACACATGGCACAATATTTTTTAAACTCCCTGCTTCAAAACAAATCTGCCATTTAAGGGGTGTTGTTCCTGTTGGTACTATGTTTGATGAACACATCTTGCAGACTCCTCGCACGAAGTCCTCTTTTCAGGTCAGTCAAAAACATTTCCACCATCTCAGCGCATATACCAGTCCAAGTAAGACCATCCATTGTGTTGTCGACATCTGCCCCGCGAACGTACTGGCTGATAATGAAGCATACAAAAATCCCACAGTCTGACCTGCATTCATAGATATTGTTAATGAACCGACACCGTACAAATTCATAGTAACCGAAAAAGAGAGAGCACTTATGACTCTGGATCTTGTTGCGGGTAATCCATAATAGATGCAAGAGTGCCATTTAAATCGTTCGACTAAACATCATTAGCGGCAACTCTTGGCTTCACAAATTTTCCATGATGGTTTGCTACCCATTGTTTTTGTTTATCGAACAAATTTTTAATTCAGTTATTCATCATGTATTCATATACAAACTCAACAGTGCAAAAATACCATGTCAAAATCTGAACAAAAAAATTCGTCCACTTACCACTTTTAGAGCCTCGTTATAATGCTCATCTCGCACCCCACGTCTGGGCCTCATTGAGTTGTAATGTTTCCAATCCCCGCTTTCTGAATCGTGTACCATGACAGTCCAATGTTTGGCATGGTATATCGGGTAAATGGTGTATCTGCAGTTTTTTGCAGCCTTTGTGTGTACGTTCAAGTACTTAGTTTGGGATAACGCGTTTGTATTACACATCATATCCTGCACAAACGTTCAACATCAACGCACCCTCGTCAGTTTAACCTACATATCAATTATCATGGTGTGATTAAAGAACAATGTCGTGGCATGGAGTCACGTACCGAACACACACTGCTGTACACATATTTAGCTCCTCTATGTTCTCTTCCTCCCGACACCGTCCTATGCATTTCTGTCAATATAGTAGCATATCCATCGATTACCTGTACCACATGTTAACCATCAATATTTCTTTGTAATTGTTCAAAAAGTTTTTTACTATTTTTAGAAATAGTGCATTGCGTGAAATCATGTCAACACACGATATGTTGTTAAACAATGTCCATGTACCTATAATGGTACCAAATGAAACAACTATTCAACTAACAAAGGTAGAGATAAGCGTACATTCCCATTGACCGAGTTCTGCTGCGCCAAGTCTTTGATGTCAGTAAAGTGGATTTGTATCCCATTGTCACCTCCGTCCCATACTATTAACCTGTAAACCATAATCCAAATTACAAAAAAAAAAAAAGAAAATCATATTACATCATATTCAACTTCATAATGAAAACATTATTCAATTTACTACACCTATAACTTACCCATCTCCATCTAAGTTGTACATTTTCTCTACTAGTTTGATGTCTTCATCCTTTAACATGGCCCACACAACGTGTCTCCTACTCATACCAAAATCGTTCTAGGTTTTACGATCCACCTCAATGTCCTCCACAATGTATATCACATCGGGCTTTGTTAACTTAGAAATCCTGACTTTGTCTCTCAGTTTGCCCCACCCAACTATGCGGGGATACTCGTAGTCAGACAGCCTGTATTCGCATCTTGGCTTGTTTTTCATGCGTCTTACCATCAACGTAATTTTTGGCCTAGATTTTGGCTCGATGTTATTGTCATGACAACCACCTTCTACGCCACCAACATTAACACCAACTCCAGCAGACAAAACTGGATCTGACTGGACAATTTGTTGTTTCCTGGAACCATGCACGCCTACAACACTCAAACACATATATCCATCAGCATAGCCAACACTCACGTCTTCAGCCCAATCAATGTCTCCATCAAGTTTCGGTGTTGTAATGGGGACACTTTTGGTTCATCCTGCAGTGTATGATAATTGCTAAAGAACTTCGCCACTCGTCACTGTGCCCAATCCATGCATTTTCCCCGACTGGATGGTAGCAGGTGGTGGCTTCTTGCATACATCATTCGCCATGGACTGCGTCACCATGTGTACCTCATGCTCATCAAGGCTGTCTTCTAAATTGGTTACTTTCTCCTCCAACTGATGGACCAGTTTATTGAGTCGTGCAATCTCAGTATCTTTCCCAACAATTACACTGTCAAATCCTATGAGCATATTAACAGCCTGCGCCCCAAGAATTTTCTCTATCGCCTCTACACGATCTTCTAATTCACGTACCCATGCAGAATTCGTTCCAATTTCCCCCTCTAATTCACCAATTCTCATTTTTAACTTTTCTAACTCATCTTGTATCCCCGCTGGTTGGGTACGAATGACATCACCATCCGTGTGCTTGACAGTTCAAGAACATCTGGGAAAAATACCGGACATAACATCTTCCCGGCCACTTTTCTCTTACTCATCGACGTCTCGTCATTATCAGTCTCAGACTTAGTCAATCCTTCAGGCTTGACATGACCACCATTTGATGAACGAGATTGCCAACAATTAAAGCTAGGCTCCATAACAGACACATCAGTCATATCAACATTAGTCCCTCGTCCATCTCCCACGGTATCTGGATCCACATAAAGCACATTTGTATCGGACTCAGTTGGCTTGCTGTCAATTGCCTCAGATTTCAAAGAATGACGCTCTTTAATCATCCCAACAAGTTTACTGCAGTTCACCTACAAAAAACACCAAACCTTGCACATTACAAAACCATACGTCAAAACCAAACAATGTGTTTTGCTTCTTTTTTTTTTTTCATCGCATACCTAAATACAACCTTCAACCCATAAGTTTAACCCTTTTAACTTCACAACAAGTGTGCCAATGTTCCATTGACAAAATCTGGGGGTCACATTAGGCCTTTCTGAGGTCACAATGCTCAAATGTTCACATATAAGAAACTGCAAAACACAGTAAAACACAACCCATCAAGTAAAGTTGTGAAAAACGTACCACAATCGTATGTGCACCACGATGAAAACTAGTATACAAAATGCAATACATACCAGCAACGCCACAGCACAATCAGTTACCCGCTCCGGCCTGTTGTGCATCTTAGTGAGTGAACTAGCCAGCATGTTCTGGATTGTCGCAGTCCAGTCGTACTGTCTCAATGTTTCCAGCTTGTCAATCACATGGACAAATGCCCACCGTATATGCTCGCTACTAGTTGCAAAAAATAGCTTCGCACAAATGTAAAGGCAAAGCAGTTTCGTCACATATTCTTCGCCACGCTCCGTCTGATCACAGATTGCTTCTACTAGCTCATCCTTAATCACTTTGAAGATAACCGACCAACGTTTGGGCAATGTCGTTGCATGAAATCTGAAGGCCTTTTCACACATTAGGATAAATCCAATTTGTCCTTACCGCATTGGACCCGAGAAATCAAACGAATGTCATTGTTTCTCAAAGGCAGCTCCGCACCACCAATCTAAAACTTTTCATCCTTTGGGTTGTAAGTTTGTATAATTCGGCACACTGTGGCATCACACTTTTTAGATGACTTTGGATCTAGCTTGTGAACACGGATAGCGTCAATCATCACCCAAAGGGGGTTTTTTGTAATTGCCGAATATGCCCATCACCAAACTGTAACTCACGCACAATGTTAATCACCCCCGATATATTGGACCGGTACATTAGCTTCGACGGGTCGACTTCAGCCTTATTACGACTACCAGTACTCACTTTTTGTTTCTTGAATGCTAGTTATGATTGCCTCTTCGGGGCCAATCTGGTTGACGTTTGGCCAGACTGTTGCGACCATGGTGTTCTAGCGATGCTTATCCCACTTCTCCTCCCAGCATTACCTGAAATGGGAGTCACACGTACAAGTCAGTTTTTAATTCAAACCAACACAAATATATACGAAACATCATATCTAACATTACAACAACCAATTTAATTAAAAACACCCATTCTACTCTACCACACGTCGAACTCTTACCTGTGTGTCAAACATATAATGAATGGCAATAACATCATGTATAACAACAACACCATATGCAAACCATCATAAATAACATTATTACAACATGCCAACATATAAACTACACCCACCATCCTACACCAACAGACGTTACACCATTCGTTGTTGCTTTGGGAATGATAAAAAATGAAAATCACCTCACAAAGAATATTTGATTACGTGTTGTATGATGTATATGTATGTTCAATAACTAGAAACAAATTATTTACATTACCACATCCTACATTGCTTTGACCATATCCACACCGTATACCTTCACGTCAACATCGAAATCACCACGCTTAATCGTCCAAACTATTAGACCATTATCCCAACCACTATCCACCCACACACTATCCCCTACAAACCCACACATCGCTACCATTATAATAACATAAAATTTCCAAACAACACCTCCCACAACCAATTACATACACATGACATCTTCAAACAACAAAACAACAGAGCAAAAATCTTCCAGCCCACCAATTATGGCATGCCACCAACCACCCCAACACATTGCAACTTGCACATTACAATTAAACATACCTCCCATAGCTCATTTTACACTAAACCCACAGCTTTCAAACACCATTCAAGAGGACTAACAACGTGACACAAATCTCAATACAACATGCTGTTAATAATGTATCACACACATCAAACTACTCTAAACCATCAACCGGAAACAACAAAAACATGCTCAGTTGTTCACACATACAAATGAACAACCATCCACATTAAAACATGTAGCAATCATGCAGTTCACAAAACCCAACCATACCATTGATGCGGGCTAACAACGCGACACAAATTTCAGACTATAATATTGTTAATAAGATATCACAAACACCAAACTACTATTAAACATCAATCGGAAACAACGTACTTGTCGCCATTTGTAACAAACACAATCACCATCGTCGACGAATGGAGGTTTTTCCGGCTGGTGTACGACAACACAACAGCTGTACAGCCTCTCCAACCCCCCGACGTAAACGTATTACCAGAAAAGGGGATCCGTATTTCCTAGGGTTTAAGATGCCAAAAAAAATTGGTGCTTTACAATACCAATCCACAATGAATCCTTGTTGCAACTTAACAATGAATCAAAAACTTGCCAACATTACGCTATCAACATCGGAAATTCCAATCCTTTCCATCTACGACTCTTCAATTCAAATGGGTTTGGATGGAAAGCAACAAAACATTACATTAATGTTTTTGGGTATATAAGTAAATTCACCATTGTGAAAACCCATATGTACCCTTACTATAAGCTGCCACACGCGGGGTCACACACATAATTTGGTCATTTACATTAGACTAGGACCTATTAGTTTATAAGATATAAAATAGGACCAACTGGATCACAAGATGAGGATTTGGGATTTACTGGTGCATTGCCCAAAATATTATACATGTATTGAAATATTATCTAGTAGCAAATAATTTAAACATACAATATTATGAAACACAAATTTATTTGTAGAAGAAACTTAAAACATACTATGTCTGCTGCATAATTGTTGGGAAGTTCAAATATGTAGTGACAAGGATGATCCTCTTAACATATTTACTTTGTTATATATATTTTGTATTAAAATACTATAAAATGCTATTATTTAACTACATAAATTCATTTTTAATAAATTTCATAATTTTCGATTCGTCTTTTATAATGACAAAGCAACAGATAGAATTATTTTTGAAGCAAGTGAAGGGAAAAAAACCCACGGTAAGGCCACTATGTATTTGGTAGCATCCAACCACTACAAGAAAAATCACTTTTGGCGACTAAATTTTTAGTCGCCAAAGGTCCAGTTTTAGTCGCCAAAAGTCGCCTTTTTACCTCCCCCGACTAAATTTTTTAGTCGCCGGTTTTTTCGCGAATAAACGATCACAGAAGGTTTTGGCGACTAAAAAGGTTTTAGTCGGCAAAAAGACAAGTCTTTAGCGACCAAAGTTTTGGTCGCCAATACTCAATTCCACTGTTTAAAATTATACATTTGGCGACTAATCTTTTAGTCGCCAATAGTTGATGGAACGCCGACCAAACTGTTTAGTCGCCAAAACAAATACTTTTGGCGACCAATAGTTTAGTCGCCAAAGGTTGTTTGGTGGGAAAAAAAAAAAGCTAACTTTTTTGCTTTTTCTGAGATTCGAACCACCAACCTTCTACCTTCTAAACCTTTAGCAACACACTCCTTCCACTATACCACTACAACATCACATGAATATATATGCAATATATATTATTTATATACTATATTGACCCGTATTAATATAAAACTATATATATATATAAATATAATTATTTTTATGCAATATAATTTATGTAAAAAATAAATTATTTACTAAAAAAAAATTGAAGCCACTTTTGGCGACTAAATATATTATTTAGTCGCCAATAATGTAATTTTGGGCTACTAAAATATTTTTTAGACGCTAAAAAAATAAGTTCCGGCTGAAAGTAGCATTTTTGGCGACTAAACCTGTTTTTAGTCGCCAAAAACGTCCCCTTTTGGCTACTAAATTGAATTTTAGTCGCCAATTGCCTATTTTTAGCTACTAAATGTTTTTTAGTAGCCAAAAAGCTTCACTTTCAGCGACCAAACTATTTTTAGTCGCCAAAACACGTAGAATTGGCGACCAAACTGCTTTTTAGTCGCCAAAACCTATACTTTTGGCTACTAAATTATTTTAGTCTCCAAAAACCATCACTTTTGGCTACTACAAAACCTTTCGTCGGTAAAACCCATACATTCGGCGACAAAATCTGTTTTTAGTCGCCAATAACTATACATTTGGCTACTAAACTCTTTTAGTCACCAAAAGTCTTCACTTTTGGCTACTAATTCCATTTTAGTCGCCAATTGTGCTACTTTCAGCGACGAAAATTTGGTTTTTAGTCGCCAAAACTGCTTTTCCTTGTAGTGAACCATGGTCCAGTACAATAAAAATAGAATTTGTCTCACTACGTGAACTGAATAGCATGATTTTTTGGCCTTGTGTTTGATGATTTATGTAAAAAAGGTGTAAATTGAGAGCCAATATATATATATATATATATATATATATATTTTGATGAGAAAATAAGCATGTGAAATAGTCTACAAATGGATAGATCTCAAAAAAAATATATGAAATACAAAAGAAAAAAAATTCAAAATGGACTACCAAATGCATCGTTGATTGTTGGGTTAGTGGGCTGGTGATTTCGTTCCCTTATGGGGGTAGATCATTGTAGTAATTCACTTCATTTTATTTTCAATAGCATTTGTCTTTGAACAATAATATGAGACTCTAAATGGCATTTTATCACAAGTTATATACTCGCATCTTGTATAAAATATAACTATGGTGGTATAATATTGTATTTTGTGTCATTTAGGTCATCAAAAATTTAATTTTGCTAATTTTATCTGTAATTTTTTTTTAATTTGAGTAAAATTGGTTTAATTTCAAATGACTCTAAATCATTAATGGAATATATCTATTATCCTAAAGGATGCGTTCTGTGTCACTATGTAGTTCTTAGAGTTTTTCAGCGTTACTAATTTCATCTATAGAACGTTGTAAGTTATGCTTCATCTTCTTTAATTATCATTTCATAGAGTTAATTATTTAAAAGTCCTATTTACAAATGTCATGGTAGCTTAGGTCATATTTAAGATTTTTTTAACCAATAAGTCCTATTTAGTAAAACTGAGAATATTATCTGTTTTTTCCAATTTTTAAAATTAAGAACATTATCAATTTTGTATAGTAATGTTCCAGATAATTGTTTCACTAACCGATGAAAAAAAAACAAAGCATGAGATTGTTTTTACCCTTCTACTTATTGGTTTGATTCAACTATTCAATGAAATCGAGAATATTAACAATTTTTTCAGTTTTAAAACTGAGAACATTTTCATATTTTTTTTTTCATTTTTGCACATCAATGTTTCATCATCATGCTTCTTTATAGACACAAAATTTTTAGTTTTGCGCACAAAAATAATTTAGTTTTTTCAATTTTTTCAAAAAAAAAAGTTTTTTTTTTTTTTTTTTGCACATAATTTTTTTTTTTAGTTTTTGAAAGTTGATGTTTTAAAGTTTTGAAAACAAAATAAATGTCAAATCATCATGTTCCTTTATAGATAATCATAAATGATGAACAATCATTATTTGAAGGGCAATTCCAAGTATTAAAAATTTAATGGGACTTGAAGGTCCAAAAAATCTTAGTTAGGACTTAATGGAGTATAAGTTCATAAATTAGGACTTGAGTGTAAATGCCTCATTTTAGAGTTAATGGCCCATTTGAAATTGGATTAACTTAGATTAATTTTGGCTCAAATTCAAAATTTTAAGGACGAAATTATCAAATTAAAACTAGAAAAAGGATGATAGTGACATAGAACACCATTTCTAAGGAGCATAGGTCATGTGCAGATTTTATGTTGAATCTTTATCTATCTTTTCAATCATTTTGACATTAATCACATTTTTCTTTGTCCAAGTATCAATACTACAATCAGGGTGGAAGTTTGTTGCCTAAACAAGTACATGGTTTTGATGCATAATCAGCTCATGGACTGGAAGTGGCAGAGATAGAGTTCTCAGGTGATGAGAATGAGGTTGAGTTATCAAACATTCCAAATCATTGAAGAAAATGACCATCTTTTATTCACCTCATCAAGACCTCTCCAACTCAGTCAAGATTACTGGCAAAAAGGTAGAAGCTCTCTATTGTTGGTGTTCATTTTCTTCCTCGCTGAACTCTTTTGTTTTTTGTTTTTTATTTGGATATCTTTTATGAAATTATTTACAGTTATTTCTTGGGATATTGATCTATCTTTGTACACCGTTGGAATAAAAACCATACTCTTTTGATATCAATATCGATTTATTTTGGTAGTTGCATCAACTGGTTTCTTATATGTTGCAATTAACGAACCAATTCACAACTGATGCATATGGTCCTTCGGCTGTTACAAAGTTTATATATATATATATTTGTTTCTGATGATTTTTAAAAAATTACAGTGGTGACACTTGAATTTCGATATATATTACTCGATATTACTGCATCATGGTCGATACCGATTTGTCTCTCGACGCTACTATTTAAAACCTTAGTTATTGTGGGGACATAATTTTAAGTTGTCCACGTGGCATAGGTGATTAGTTTAGGTGCCACATGGGTGGTTTTGGTTTGCCGAGGTGTGGTTGGACCGTACCTGTATCCAAGATAATCGGATGAGGACAAGAGTCTTAGATCATGACACACTCTGTTTGAATAAGTGAGGACTCTTGAAAGAGTTGATCTTAATCTGAATTGGAAGAGTTCAAGATAAGCGTTATTCGTAAAAGGTTAAGAATTAATTACTATATAAAGAAGGCACCTCGTGAATCTAAGTTACGCTTTGATTAGCCGATGCCTTTGATTAGGTGAATAAGCAACCGGTCTTGTTGTCTTTTTGTGTACAGGTGTTGTGTTTCTCTATTCTTGCACCGATCTGATTGTGAGGTCATATTTTAACACCTATAGTTACGATGAATAATTTTAAAGTCATGCCAAATCAATAACTCTGTTGTTGCTAAACAAAATTATGACTAATTTTAAAATTTTCATAAATGGAAAAAATGAATTTGGAGATCCAAATGATTGAAATAGCCCAAAAACTAGTCATTACATTAGATGAGTGTGACTTGCTCCCTGAACGGCTTACAGAAGCCTCGGCAATGGGCCAGGCCAGGCCAGGCTAGCACAATCGAAAAATTTTAGGCTTAGACCGTCCAAACTTAGGCCCATAAGCTTTGACTAGTCAACAGATTGTGCTCAAGCCAACCCCTTCTATATTTGTAAAGCCCAAGCTCTACTCATGGGCTTACAAATATGGGTTTGGGACAGGCTTGGCCTATTTTGACTTAATATGAGTTTTTTTTTATTAAATTGAAAAGTAATTAAAAGAATTCAAAATTTATAATATAATATTTTTAAAGGCACCCTAACAATTATATTTACATATTTGATCATCAAAAAATTAAAATTGAACTTTATTTATTTAATTGAAGTACAAAATGACATTCATAGTATTACTAAATTGAAAATAAGAACGAGATGGATTGCATCACTACAAGATAAATATATTTTAACTAGGCTAGTACATACAAACTTATCAATCATTTGTAATCTTAACCCAAGCAAACTATGTATACATTAGAAATTAATAAGAAAAAATGGACATTTACACACAAGTCTTAATTTATGAACTTATATTCCATTAAATCCTAACTAAGATTTTTTAGATTTTCAAGTCCCATTAAATTTTTAATAGTTGAAATTGCCCTTCAAATAATGCTTGTTCATCATTTTTGATTATCTCTAAAGGAACATAATGATTTGACATTTATTTTGATTTTCAAAACTTTAAAACACCAACTTTCAAATTTAAAAAAAAAAAAAAAAATTTATGTGTGCAAAAAAAAAGTTTTTTTTTTTAAAAAAAAAGAAAAAATTGAATTTTTTTTTGTACAAAACTGAAATTTTTGTGTTTATAAAAGAGCATGATGATGGAACATCAATGTGCAAAACTTAAAAAAAAAAATAATTTAAAAATGAAAAAATTGTAATGTTTTCAGTTTTAAAATTGAAAAAAACTGATAATATTCTCAGATTTATTAGATAGTTGAATCAAACCAATAAGTAGAAGGGCAAAAATGTTTAATCTTAGGCTCTCTCTCTTTTTTTTTTTAATCAATTAGTGAAACAATTACATGGAACATTACTTAAGAAAATTGATAATATTTTTAGTTTTAAAAATTAAGAAAAATCAATAATATTATCAGTTTTACTAAATAGAACTTATGGGTTCAAAAAATATTAAATAGGATTTGAGCTACCATAACATTTGTAAATACGACTTTTAGATAATTAACTCTAGAAAAAAATAATAATATCAAGAAACGTAACAAAACTCTTAACTTTAGTGTGTTTGGTTTGAGTTTTCTGAATTAAGTTTTTTGAAAATTGAATTTTTTGTTTTTCGTATTTTTTTGTTTTTAGTGAATATTTTTAAAATTTTAAGTATTTTATTTACTTTTCTAGATGCACCTTACTTAGATGCATCTAAAAAGTAAAAAAATTGTGAAAAAATATTTTAAAAAATTAATAAATACATAAAAATACAAAAACTATACTGAATTCTCGTATTTTTTTTTGTATTTTTGGTATTTAGTGAATTTTTAAAAGGTTTTTTTCACAATTTTTTTACTTTTTAGGTATATTTATGTTAGGTATATCTAAAAGTTAAAAAAATTACTTAAAATATTAAAAAAAATCAATAAAAACAAAAAAAAAAACGAAAAATAAGAAAGTAAAATTTTTTAAAAACTGTTTTCAGAAAAACGAAACCAAACAATAATATCAAGAAAAGTAACAAAACTCTTAATGATAACAAAACTCAAATGGGCAATTGACATGGACTTATGAGCCGAGCCCACGAATCAAGCCTTGAAAAGCCCATTGGACTGGGTCATGCGCTGGGCAATGGGTCGGTCTATACTTGGGCCAGCCCATGGGTCATGGACTTTTGATGAGGTTTAGGTTTATAAGACTACTAAATTTAAAACAATTCCAAAATCATTTGTCACAATTATAATTTTATTCTTTCACATCAATTATAATTTTATCGTTTGGTCACATATTTTACATCACAAAAAGAATGAAATTTTTTGTAACCTTGTACTGTGGCCTTAGCAAAAAATTAGGAATAATTAAAATTTCATGTAAGATTTTAAAAATAATTTTAGATCAATGGTAAATTTTATGAGCATTAATAATTAAAGTCTTAAATTTTTTCATAAATTTCTAATTCTTTTGTAAAAATGTTACTCAATTGTAATTTTTTCAAAAACATATCATATGGGTCTGAAACACCACATGGCCATGTGATTTGTCCACATTTTTTTTTATTTTTTATTTTTTTGATTAGTATACAATTCCTATCATTCGACAAGTACAGCTAATATGGTGATTTGAGAAGAAACGATAATTAATTGTGGTTTACGACTTTGATGGAAACCCTTTTGGTAAATTATAAATACATTTGCTTAAAATATAGATTGTCTCATGTGATTCTAAAAATTATAAATATTCTATTATCATAATTTTTTATTTAACAGAATTAATGGAAAAAATAAAATTTCTAATTATTTTTTTATGCAATAATAAAATTATAATTGAAATATATTTATGATATTATTAAAAACTATTAATTAAATAATGATTTAAAAATAAAAGATGTCATCTATTATACAATCTGTGATTCTAAAAATTATAAATATTCTATTATCATAATTTTTTATTTATTAATAGAATTAATGGAAAAAATAAATTTTCTAATTATTTTTTTATGTAGTAATAAAATTAAAATTGAAATATATTTATGATATTATTAAAAATTATTAATTAAATAATAATTTAAAAATAAAGGATGTCATCTATTATACAATCAGAAATTTAAAAGGGTGAGAGTAATTTCTACAACATGTCGAGATCGGCAACAAGGGTTGTTGACTCTATTGGAGGCGTTGGAAATCTTTATACTTGGAGATGCAGTTCGCCCAACATTCAATGGTTGGCAACAAGGTTCCCGAGTAAAGAAAAATTCATATTTGAAGCAAATTTCAAGAGTATAATTGTGAAGAAATTCTATTTCTACACACCATTTACTCTCTGTGCACATCATTTCTTAGTGCACATACTTAAGAATGGCAATGGGGCGGGGCAGGGCGGGGCCGGGGATCACCCTCCCCGTCCCCAATCCCCAATCCCGATCCTCGACGGGGAACCCACTACCGCCCCAACCACGCTCCCTAACGGGGATTGGGTTTCCCTGACCCCGAAAATCCCCGGCCAAAAAAAAAAAAAAAAAAAAAGCTCCAGAAAATAAATTCATCAACAACAAAAACATCAACAGATCTAACAAATCAAAAAACATTATAGCGACCCCGGTCTTTTCCCATTTGATTATTGTATCTGGACTTAGGTTCCGTAGATTCTGTCATTGTATAATTGTTGTTGTTGTCCTTTATGTTCTCTTTTGGAATTATAGGATGTGTTGGGCAGGTTTGTTTCAGGTTGATTGGGTTTAGAAACCAAGTGTTGCTGTCCAGGTTTTTGGTGTTTCGCTCGAGCGAGGAGTTGGTCGCTCGAGCGAGATGTCGTTTTGGTTCTTCGCTCGAGCTGGGGTTTGGTCGCTCGAGCGAGAGTTGGCATCCTGTATGGACCTGTAGCTTTGCATTCTTGGCTCGAGCGAGCTTTTCTTCGCTCGAGCGAGTTAGTTCATCCTTCGCTCGAGCTATAGTTCCTTCGCTCGAGCGTGTGTCTAGGTTCAGACCTGAGGGTTTGAGTTCTTCGCTCGATCGAGTTTTCTTTCGCTCAAGCGAGCTTTTGGGTTGCTGGCTCGAGCAAGGCTTCCTTGGCTCGAGCGTAGTTTCTTGTGTCTGATCGCTCGAGCGACCAAGTCTTCGCTCGAGCGAGCCTGTCCAATTTATATACATAGCAGCGGGTTTTGATCAGTCTTTTTCATCTTCTTTTGATTTCAAACCCTAGGTCCGACTTCTCCTTCTCCCTACTCACCTTCTTTCTTAGATTTGATCCACTTAGGGTGTGTTTCTACCCTAGATCCTTCATTAAAAAGATAGAGGGAGTCGAGGGCTTTCATTTAATCTGAACATTTGGCGAATTGGAGCACTTTGGTAATTGGGCACTCATCTTTGTCTTCACCATTGTGTTGTTTTCTTCGAGGTAGGGATTTCCTACTCCATTTTACAGGTTTTGTTCTAAGTTTTGGTATTTTAACATATTGGGGATACTTTGGTAAATTTTGGGAAAAACCCTAGTTGTATTATTGAATTAATTTGTATAAGTAATTCATGGAATTGGGAAAAGAGGGTTAAATTCATGGAATTCATTGATTAAATGGCGTAATTGGGTAATTGGTATCATTTGTCTATTGAATTGTTGACATAGTTATTTTCAGTTTAGAAATAACTGTTTTGGGCTATCGGTGGAGGATAGTCGTGATTGTTGTAGACATTGCATGTGGATTAGGAATAACTGAAACTAATCACATTGGTTAAGTCATTAATTTTGACTATGGCATTGATACAGAAAATACGTGTATTGATTGAGCATTGCATTTGCATACATTGTTTTGTGTGTGGGAGGAGATAGGGGATGTACTCCACGGTTTAGGGGAAGATAGGGGATGGACCTCTAAACCGGATTTTGTTTGGGAGGAGATAGGGGATGGACTCCATTAGCATCACTTTTATGTGTGCTTATTTATATAGAAGTGTTTTATTGATACAGCACTAAAATGTGTATCAATCTGGAAGTATGAAGTGTTTGATTTGAGCTTGAGTCTCATTTGTTTGTTGATATTGGAAGGATGTGAATATTATATATGTGATTCACTGTTGTAAGTTTGGCCAGGTTCTGAGCCATGTTGATAAAATTGGAAAGTAAAACGTATCTTAGACAATAGTGTCATGAGACTGTAAAATGAAGTAATTGATTATCTTGGTTAACCATCTGTTGAATGCTATTGCTTTATTCATTGCTTATAAGTGGTTTAGTATATTTCTACTGGGCTGTGGCTCACCCTTTATGGGAACATCATTTTCAGGTTCAGGTGATAAACTACCTCCAAGGACTTAGCTTGGGAGGGTTTGGCTTCTGGATTGGAGAAGACTACCTTTAGTTAATTGTCTTTAATTATTAGTACATGTAAACATTCAAGCCTAGGGCTTTTCTTGTATTGAGTTAGAACTCATATTTTTGTATCCAAGTGTTGGCTTGGAAAGATGTAAGCCTGTAGGGCGTTTTATTCGATGTTACATGTAATGCTTTATTTAGTAATACTCTGATGAATGAATTAATAAATTGTCTTCTTTAAATAATGCATGTCAATGATATATAATGGGCTAATTTTGAGGGCGTTACAAACATTTTCATCATTTTCATCATTTTCATCACCAACAGATCTTCATCAACATCTTCATCTCCACCATTTTCCAGATCTGAAGAACAAAAGCAAAAAAAAGAGAGAGAGAGAAAGAAGGAAATCCGTGAGAGACAGAGAGAGAAGGAGATCCGTGAGAGAGAGAGAGAGACGGAGATACCTACCGTGAGAGGGAGACGAGTCAGCGGTGAGGGAGCTCTGTGGTTGTGTGTTAAGAAAGTGAGAGTGAGAGAGAGAGAAGAGAGAGAGGGGCCAGACCAGATGATGCCTCTGTGTTGTTTGTTGTGCCAACTCACACACCACACACATATATATCCTGTGTTATGTTTGTACCAAACACACACACCACACACACACATATATATTTATACATATATGAACAAAATCGGGGGGTTGAACGGGGCGGGGGGGGGGGCTGGGGTCGGGGTCGGGGCCGGGGTTGGAAAATGTATCCCCGTCTCCGACCCGAACATCATCGGGGATTTATTTTTAAATACCATCCCCGGCCCGTCGGGTGTATTTTTCGGGGAAAAACCGCTCAATTCGGGGTCGGGGGGTCAAGTTCCCGTCGAGCCGGGTTCAAATTGCCATCGCTACACATACTTATAACTTTGTTTACCTTTTGTGTTACTCATTCTACACTCCAAATGTTCCAAATATACCCTACGACATAATGTATGCACACATCAACACAAAAACTCATCACATTATGTACATACACCACACAAAACATAAACTCACGCCACACCCCTAAACGTAAATTTAAATTGTACCTTCACATATGGCATTTTTTGACACTTTCCGATAGTAGTTCGACATTGTTTTACTATTTTTGTTATTCATTTTGTATTGACTGAGGAAGAGAAGGAAAATTGTTAGTACTAGTGTCCGAATAAATTTTAAAAATTCAGCAATCAACAACCAAATAAAACAATAAATTTGGGTTATGTATTTCTGAATAAATATAAATTTTCAACATACAACTATTGAACCATAGAAAATTTTCGTAATTATACTTATGAATTAAATTTATGTTTTTGAATTCGTATTTTCAAATCATTTATATATTTCAGTTCTATAGTTTCGAACTATTTACATATTTTCGGTTATATTTTTTCGAATGAGATTTTAATTTTTTTTTTCATACTCTCTATTTACATATTTTCGGTATAATGTGTTTATTTTTTTAAAAGATATGTACTAAAAATTTTCATGTTCAAAAGATGTCTACTGAGAAAATCTAGTTTTAAGGTTTGGTATGGGTATTGATAACTATATTGTTCATTTTGTTTAATGGTAAAATTGTAAAAAAAGAAAGAAATTTTTTTTTTTAATGTGTGTGAAAATAGAACTACCCTAATTGGGCCTTTGTTTTAAGTAGATAGCCCTAATGTAAATAATACTAAAACCGCAAGCAAACGCACAACACAAACCTTCAATTGTTCAATTCATGTGCAGATCTAGTTTGGGTTTTTTACTGGCCGGTCCTACCTTTTATGCTTATTCCCGTCTTAGTCCTGAGTTTTTCTCTTGTGCACCAACAAGTCTTGAGCTTTTTTATTTTGGTACCGTTTTACCCCTCCCCGGTTTTGGCGCGTTTCTGTTTGGAATTTACATCAAAATATTGTGTTGTGAGTATGGGTTTGTGATTTGGATTTCTGTGGAACTTCACGATTTTCTAATGTATTATTGTGGAGCTTTGTGATTTGTGATTTCGCGCTTAGTGTATCTTCGCGATTTGTGATTTGCGATTGCGTGCTTGGTGAATCTTCCTATTTGCGATTTCGCGTTTAGTGTATAGTTACATTTTCTGATTTACGATGTTGTGGAGTTAGGTCGACTGATATGCTTGATTTTGATTTCAATTTCAATGTTTTGGTTCTTTTTAGTTTGAGTTGGTGATTTTGATTTTGTTGTGATGTTGTTGTTACTTTGTTGTTTCTGTTGTGATTGAATTTGTATTTTGATCATGATATTGAAAGCTTTGAGATATGTATATGTAAAGAATTTTAGATTTTTCTTTTTTTTGGTTACAAAATTGTCTTGATTGAACACAGGTGCTGGTTTGTTATTTTATACAATGATAATTTTATCACTGAGTATTTTGGGGGTGTTGTTGGATTAACTTTTTCAACAGTGATAAATTTATTAGTGAGTATGGGAATAGGAGATGAAAAGGTTGCATAATGTAATGGTAAGATTCAAATCGAGTTACGATGTCTAATAAGTGTAAGCCTTATTCACTGCTCTTGGTCTTTGATGGTATTAACTGTTAAAGTTATTAGTGTTGGTTTTTGGATGTGCTTGAGTTGGTTGATGATTTTATCCCTGCATTTGATTTTGTTTTAGGGTGTTTGAGTTGTTTGCTGAAATATAATTGTTGTTTGTTGCAGGATTTATAGTGATGAAGAATTGTTTGTTTCTTATGTGCAAGTTTAGAGGTGTGACATTGGTTATCAAGTATACTGATGGATTTAATTTCAATGATTTAGTATATAAATTGTGTGCAAAGTGGAGTGAGTTAGTTGGTAGTTCTTTGAATATATCATATTCAATGCCTGGACATTCTTGTTGTAGTCTACAAAGTGAAGAGGATTTGGAGGTTATGGTTGGATTTGCACTTTCTTGTGATATTCATCGTATTGATGTTTTTGTAAAGTGTTGTTCTATGGGTGAAGGTTATATGATTTGTGATGGTGAAGCTAGTAGTGGTAGTAGTAGTGTTGTTTGTGAAACTAATTTTTTGCCTTCATTTTATTCAAATCAATGGAAACCTTTGCTCTCCGATGGGTGGGTTAATTGTATGAAAGGAGTGGGACAAAAGTTTGCTCAAGGAGTTGTTGAATTTCGAGATGCGTTGTCAAAGTATTCTATTCATTCCGGTTTTGATTTTGATTTTGTTAAGAATGATAAGGATCGTGTCACTGTTCATTGTAAGAGAAGGGCTGATTTGGGATGTTTATGGAGTGTGCATGCTAGAGTGGAAAATTATAATAAAGCTTTTGTTATTAAACAATTTGATGATGTTCATACTTGTGGATCTTTTTTTCGTACAGTTAAACATGCTAGGATGACTTCAAGTATGATTGGTGGGCTAATTTCAAGTGATATTCGTAATAAGGCTTTGACATCGGTTAATGAGGTGGTTTGTGATTTCAAGGACTATTATGGAACAGAAGTTTCTTATCGGCGAGCTTGGATGGGTGTTGAAAAAGCAAGGGGTCTTGTTTTTGGTGACTATTCATCATCATTTGACGATCTTCGTTGGTATGTTGATGCCGCTAATGATTGTAATCCGGGGAGTGTTTTTGATATGGAATTTGATGTTGATAGTAAAGGAAGATATTTCAAATGCTTGTTTTTCGCTTTTGAGGCATGTATTCATGGTTTCAAGTATTGTCGGCCTGTGTTGATGCTTGATGGAACTTTCTTGAAAGGAAGACACAAAAGTTGTTTATTAGCTGCTACGGCAAAAGATGATAACCAAGGTATATTCTGTGTCTATTTGTTATTGTTATTAAAATAGTGATAATCTATCATTTTTGTTACTGGAGAGTGTTGATTATTGAGTATTATTGATAACGTGTATATATATTTTGTTTGTAGGTTTATATCCGTTATGTTTTGCCATTGTTGATAGTGAAAGTTATGATAGTTGGCATTGGTTCTTGTCAAAGTTATTTGTTATTTTGACTCCGGGGAGGGATATTGCGTTTGTTACTGATCGGCATGGAGGTTTGCTGAAAGCTTTAGCTGAGGTCTTTCCGTTTTCTTCTCATTCTTTTTGTCTAATGCATTTGAAGACAAACTTGAAGACTTATTTGTCAGTGAAGAGTCGTGAATCTGAAGAGTATTTGCTTACTCTTTTTAGTATATGTGCATATGCTCCTACTATTGAGTTGTTTAATGAGCTATTTGAAGAATTTAAGGGTCGTTGTGGTCGTACTGTTGAGAAGTTTCTTGAGGATTTGCCTAATGAGTGTTGGTGTAACGCTTATTTTCAAGGCAAGAGGTATGGTGAAATATGCACAAATGCTGCGGAATCTTTAGATTCATGGATTAGGGATGAACGCCATTTATTTTCAACTAGTCTTGTTGATGCTATACGGGTGAAACTAATGGAGCAATTTTCAAGAAGGAGAGAAGTTAGGAATAAGTGGAATCGTATTATTTGTCCTTTCACAGAGAAAAAGTTGGATGAAACTTTTAATGATACAAAAGCATGGATAGTTAAGAAATATAGCGATGACGTTGTTTGTGACGCCCCGAAAATTGGACATGATATATCTATTTATGCAACAAAACCCACCCGATAGACAAACACACACACACATATATATATATATATATATATATATATAGCTAACTAATCCATATGCCCATTTCCATTAAATCCCAAATGCCAAATACATATTGTTCACATCTCAGTGCCCCAGTTCTAATCCCAAACATGTAGTTTATAACAAGTATGAAGTGGAAGCCAAACAAATAATAAGTGCCCTACAGGCTTACAAATTTATCCAAGAACATTCTTGGTTACACAAAATGGAGTTTCAACTTAACACAAATACAACCCCTGGGCTTACAAAACAGAGTCATGCAAAATGAGAGCATTGTACTCCCAACACACGTACTTCCACGCCCCTAGTTGGGTGGAATCACCACATCTTTTCCTGCACAAAAATCCTGTAGGGTGAGCATAAAGCCCAGTAGAAAATTCTTAACAAAGTATATACATTTTATACAAGTCTCAAGAGATGAAATGCACATGCCATGCTATGCCCTTTTTGAAGATAAATTACATTTTTATCTTTTGAAAACCGTCATGCTGAATGATGTCATGCAATTTCAATTGTTCAAAACTTAACAATTTATTTCAAGGGCGGTAAATACGTCTCTGGTAATCCCTAGGCTGGTGTTTGCAAGTAGACTATACGAGTACTACCAAATTGTCCTTTTTACCGGTATTAACCGGAAGACTCGACACCTACCCGCGCGGATTTTTTGGTCTTTCACCCCGGACCTGCAGGCCAGCTTATTCGATATCATCTACACCACCTATCAAGACTTACCAACATATTTACCCCAAAACCATTTCATGAAAACTTATTTCTCAACATTCTTTTCTCAATGCAAGTTTTCAAATCAAATTTCAAAGCTCTTCATTATCAAATGAAGTGATATGCTAATGCAATAATTAATGATACAATCCAATATTTCTTCTACTTTCAATACTCCCACACAATATTCCCATTGTGATCAAAATTCTCATTTCTCACTTCAATGCAATTTCACAAGATGAATAAATACTTTTATTTCAATTCATCCAAGGGATAACACAATTTCCTCTTCTCAAGTATTCTCAACAATTTAGTCATTTCAAGACTATATCAACATTCTGAATAACCATTTCTAAAATGAACAACAATTCTCATAATCTATAAAATTAATCATTTATACAAATATAAATAAGAATTTTTTTGAACATCATTTATTTTGGCACACAAAAATAAATATAACAATATTACCCAGGGATTTTCAATCTCTTTTTAAAATCCCCAATTTTTAGGTTTTCTCACCAAACTACACAGCTCAAATCTTTTGAAAGAAAACTCTTGAAACTTATCTTTTCTTCAATCAACAAAGATCAAAACCCATAAGATTATTTTAAAAGAACAAGAGGTAAACCCACTTTCAAAAATCGCTCAACTTCCTAAATAAAAATAAATTTTCTGAAGCTATCAAAGGATGATTTCAAAAACCATCTAGATCTTGCAAAAATATATATATATATATATATATATATATGACTCAAAGAAAATCCGTACCTCAAGTTTTAAAGAAGAAATGAGATGAAACCCCCAAAATCAACGGTGTCGAAACTCGATCTTCACCGCACAGAATGAAGCCCTCGAGGTGATGACCAACTTTGGTGAAGAACTTAGGCTTAAGTCGCAATGGATTTGGAGAAATCAAAGAGAAAAGGTGACTTCTAGAGAGAGAGCTCTAGATCAGGATTTTGGAGAGTTTTAGAGAGAGAGGGGGCTGCAAGAAGTGATATGAAACCCTAATTTTATGGACTGACATAACAAGGTCCGCTCACGCGTGGAAAGCCCCGCTCGAGCATCAAAGACACTTTCCCGTAAGCAATTTCGAATGCATTTTACATTTTTGCTTTCAGCGAGCTGATTGGGCATTTCAAGCTCGAGCGGACCATGTTATATCAGTCTGTAAAATTAGGGTTATATCACTTCTAGCAGCCCCCTCTCTCTCTAAAACTCTTAAAAATCCTAATCTAGAGCTTCCCTCTCTAGAAATCATCTTCTCTCTTTTAATTTCTTCAACTCCATTGGGATTTTTGCAATAGTTCCTTCATCAAAGTTGTATAACTTCTCGAGGACTTCGTTGTGTGAGGTGGATATAGAGTTTCGACACCATAAATTTTGGGGGTTTCAGCTCTTTCCTTCTTCAAACTTGAGGTAGGGATTTTCTTTGAGTTATATATATTTTTGTAGGATCTAGATGATTTTCGAAATCACCCTTTGATTAGTTTTGAAAATTGATTTTCGATTCAAGAAGATGAGTGATGTTGAAAGTGGGTTTACTTGCTTTTTCCTTCTAAAAACAGAAATTTATGGTTTTGAACTATACTGGTTGATGAAAGTTGTTTTTGGGGAGATCCCTTCAAGTATCTTGGAGATGGTTGGTTTTGATGAGAAAACCTAGAAGTTTGAGTTTGAAAAAGATGTTGAGATTTTATAAATAAAATAGCCATATTTTTGTTGGAGATTAAAATGAAGGAATGTTTTGGAAAAGCATGATTTGTATTTATACAAATGACGAGTTTCATGAAATATGAAGAGTTTGATTTGTGAAGTTGTTATTCAGAATGTTGTTGTAGTCTTGAAATGACTAAATTATTGAAAATGCCCTAAATGTGGAAACTATGTTATTTCTTGGATGGATTGGAAATCTAAGTTTATATATTCATCTTGTAATATTATTGTTTTGAAAAGAGAAATGGGAGATTTGTTCACAATGGAATTATTGTGCGGAAGTATTGAAAATGGAAGAAATGTTGTACTGCATTTAATCATTTCATGGGCATATCAATTCATTTATTATGTTGAGCTTTGAACGTTGATTTGAAAACCTTACATTGAGAAAATAATGTTGGAAAACGGGTTTTCATGAAATGATTTTGGGGTAAGTATGATGGTAAGTCTTGAAAGGTGTATAGATGAAATTGATAAGTTGGCCTGAGTGTTCGAGGTGAAAGACCAAAAACCTGCGTGGATAGGTGTCGAGCCTTTCGGCTAATACCGGTAAAAATGACAAATTGGTAATACTTGTATAGAATACTTGCAGACACGTAACTAGAGATTACCAGAGTCGTATTTACCGCCCTTGAAATAAATTGTTAAGTTTTGAGCTATTGAAATTGCATAACATCATTGAGCAAGATGATTTTCAAAAGATAAAGATGTGAATTACTTTAAAAAATGGCATAGCATGACATGTACATTTCATCTCTTGAGACTTGTATAAAATGTATATACTTTGTTAAGAATTTCCTACTGGGCTCTATGCTCACCCTACGGGATTTTTGTACAGGAAAAGATGTGGTGATTCCACCCAACTAGGGGCATGGAAGTGTGTGTGTTGGGAGTACAATGCTCTCATTTTGTGTGACTCTGTTTTGTAAGCCAAGGGCTGTATTTGTGTGGGTTTGAAAGACCGTTTTGTGTAACCGGGCTTAGGCCTTGGAAACTTGTAAACCCTTGAGGGTATCTATTTGTTTGTTTTATTTTGTTTTGAACTGAATGTATTATCGCATGAGAACTATTTGTATCATGTAATGCAAGTATGAGAATTTATTTCGGTTTTCCTTTAAAGAGCCATGATTGTTGTATTATCATTTGGGTTAGAAATTTGGGGCGTTACACAAACCGGGTTGAAATTGATTACGATGGCGACGAAAGAGAGTTCTCTAGTCTTCTTGGGCTAAATGTGTAAAGTAAGTTGATCATCCTTTATTATAAATATATATATATATATATATATATATTTCATAATATTTATTGGAAAATTTTATAATAAACATGTTAAAAAATAAAAAATAAAAGCGTATCATATGTCCAGTTATGATTTATCGGCTGAATACAATAAGTTGATCTTCCTTTATACAAAAAAAAAAAAAAGGCAAATTACGGTGGTGATCTCTATATTTTACTTCTTGTGTCATTTTGGTCTCTACACTATCAATTAGCTCAATTTTAACTCCTAATTTTAGATTTTATTAATTTGGTCCAATTAATAATATTGTTAGCCTTTTTAAGGACAATTATCACTAAATTGATTGAGGTTACCTAACTGAGTTGAATAAGTATATAATTTAACCTTAAAAATATGGCACGTAACACTTATATGCACATTTCTCATTAAAAAAATGCTAAGAGTTGTAATCAATTAAATGAAATTGAGATAAAATCATAAATTTGTGACCAAAATCGAGCCAATTGAAAGTATAAAGACTAAAATAATACAAGGGGTAAAGTCTAGAGACTACCGTGGTAATTTTCCCAAAATATATATAGGGTAATGCTATCATATACAAGTTATGTTATTTGTGAGTTTGATTATCATAAATGATATAACTCAATACTATGGGAATTGTAACCCCCCCCCCCCCCCAAAAAAAAAAAAAACAAAAAAAACAAAAACAAAATTGAGTTACAACCAAACATCACATGAAGTATACCAAACAACTCTTAAATCATAACCGAAATAATTTCATAACAAATATCACAATTTATCATAACTGACAACACAACATGTCATAATCAAAGACAGAAAAGTGTAAACCAAAGCATAGAATTTCCCTATTATATATATGCATACATATTTCATAATATTTATAAGGGAATTCTATATAACACTTCAAAAAATGACGTATTATATGCCTTACGTTTTGTGGTCATTAGTTATGACTCATTTAGTTATAATTAATTACTGATGTTATTTTGGGTATAACCGAAGAAATCTTTGATAATACTTCAAGTGATATTTGATTATGATGCATTTTGGTGTTGATTATAACTTGTTGTAATATTGGCTATAATTTAATTATGACTTATTGTAATTGTTATTTTGGTTTAACTGAAGTATTTATTGGTTATATCTGAATGATATTTAATTATGATTTATTGCTGTCTTTCTGCTTATGACTGAAAGTTGTATTAAAATCACAAAAAATATGGTTACTCCAAAATAGGAGTGTGTTTTGTAGAAGCTTCTTTTATTTGGCATGTTTGGTGTAGTTGGTAAGCTAGAAGTTGATAACAAAAACATAAATTTTTTTTTTTAAAAAAAAAAACCCCTTCTCCATGTCCTAAATAGTCTTTTTATGCTTTTAGTTTATTTAAATTATTTCGGTTATGTAATATATAATAAAAGGTTCACTAAACAATCTAACACATTTAATATATATATATATATATATTGTAAATAACTCAAATAACCTGTACTAAATACCCTATTATAATATTGCTGAACTCTTGGCACTAACAACTTTTTAATATATATATATATATATATCTAGACAGGCAATTGGTATTGGCAGGCTGCAAACTTTTTTCATATTAGGACACTCTTTGCTGCCTTGGTGCAACTTGAGTTTAGGTTTAACTCTCTTACTATGGGCTATGTTAAAAAAATCATGAATTTGTGGATGGATTGTGGATTCAAATAAAAAGAAAATGAAAAAGATAAGAAGAAAATGAAGTAAAATACACTAAATTTATTTAATCTATTATTTTTCTCTTGACAAATATGCTATATAGAAATTTAATCATTTCAAAAGAAGGAGAAGAAAAGAAAAAAAAAAGGTGAAAAAAAGAAAAAAAGGTGAAAAAAAGTGAAAAAACAAAACAAAACACATTACACAATGTTAGGATTAAGGCACACTAGAAATCAGTCACACACACAGAAAAATGAGACAAGAGATTTACGTGGTTCAACAATTATCTACGTCCACGGGGAGAGATTTCAATATAAAATTTCCCGGAGGGAGTTTATAATACTCACACCTCACTCTCTCTATAGCACTCTCACTCACTTAGATTACACAAACACATAGTTTTTCTTCTCTTCCTCTCAACATCTATATATACACGAGGAGAGGGAAACAAAGTCAAGGAAGAAGACTTACTGAGCCAGCTGCCACCTGTCATCTTCCACCTGCCATCTTCCCTCATACTTCTTGACTTGGAGGTAACCTACAATAACTTCCTCCATGTGGACTGGAGCTAACAATTCTCCCGCTCCATGCCCATATGGATAATTGACTTCTCACTTGAAGTCCATCCCGGTCAGATTCTTGCAAACTTCTAGCTTATCTTTGGTGACAACCTTGGTCATCATGTCAGAAGGATTCTTGTCTGTGTGAATCTTCACTAACTCCGTCAGTTGTTTTTCCATCACTTCTCATATCCAATGATACCGGACATCAATGTGCTTTGTTCGTGAATGGTACATGGAATTCTTGCTCAGATTAGTTGCACTCTGACTATCACAATGTACCTTGTACTCTTCCTGCTGTAGACCCAATTTTTGAAGAAACCACTTTAACCACAATATTTCCTTTCCAGCATCTGAGGCAGCAATGTACTCTGCCTCTGTTGTAGATAAAGCAACACACTTTTGTAGTTTGGACTGCCATGAAACAACTCCCCTTACAAACGTAAACAAAAATCTTGATATAGATTTTCTACCATCAAGATCACCCACCATATCGGCATCAATAAATCCCTCCAAAATTGGTTCAGCTCCCCCAAAACATAGACACATCTTTGAAGTTCCCTTCAAGTACCGAAGAATCCATTTGACCACCTCCCAATGCTCCTTTCCTGGATTGACGAGGAATTTGCTCACAACGCCAACTACATGAGCTATATCTGGCCGGGTACACACCATTGCATACATCAAACTTCCTACTGTAGAAGAATAAAGGATTGCCTCAATTTCTTTCCTTTAAGAGCTAGTTGTGGTACACAAACGCTTTGTCACCTTGAAATGGTTGGCCAGTGGTGTAATGACTGGATTGACATCTTTCATGTTGAACCTTTCAATCACTCGTTCAACATATTTCTCCTCTGACAGCCATATCTTCTTGGCTTTCCTGTCACGAACAATCTTCATGCCCAAAATCTGTTGTGCGAGGCCTAAATTCTTCATGTCAAAATACTATGACAAGTTCTTTTTCAAATTGTTGATCATAGCAATATCTTGTCCGACGATCAGCATATCATCGACATATAACAGTAGGAAAATGAAGTTTCCATCCAAAAACCTTTGGAAATATACACACTGGTCTGGTACTGTTCTTGTGTACTCATGATCCACCATGAATGAATCAAACTTCTTGTACCATTGTCTCGGCACCTACTTTAGGCCATAGAGACTCTTTTTCAGTTTGCAGACTAGATTTTCTTTTCCATTAACTTCAAATCCTTCTAGTTGCTCCATGTAGATCTCTTCCTCCAAATCACCATGGAGAAAGGCAGTCTTGACATCCATCTGTTCTACCTTCAGATTCAAGCGAGCTCCTAATCCCAGAGCTACTTGAATGGAAGTCGTCTTCACAACTAGGGAGAAGATCTCATCAAAATCAATTCCCTTCTTCTGCCCAAAACCTTTAACCACCAAGCGAGCTTTATGCTGTAATCGTTTACCAATGCCATTTTTCTTTAACTTATACACCCATTTGTTCTTCAATGCTCACCTGCCTCTTGGAAGTGGAACAAGCTCATAAGTGTGGTTCTTCTGTAAAGAACTCATCTCCTCCTTCATGGCTTGCATCCAACAGTCTTTCTCTGTATGACTCTTTGCTTCCAAAAAACTCTCGAGCTCCCCCTCATCAGTAATCAGAATATACTAAGAAGCGGGATATTTGGTTGATGGAACAGCAGCTCTTTCAGATCTTTGCAACTGAGGCCCAGTTGCCTCTGGTTGAGAGGGTTGCTCCCCCTATTCAACACCCTTTTCATTTGGGTCTTCATCTCTTTCCTCCTGATCCTCAATTTCTGGCATAGGATCCTGCAACTCTGGCACTTCTTGCTACACATCATCACATCTAGAATTTTGTGATGGTTTGGGAGATGGTAACAAGTCTGGAGTGATGACATCTCTAGACTTTGCAGACTTCTCAAAATCTGCTATTGTCTGGTTTTTCTAGAACACAACATCTCTGCTCCTAAACATCTTCCTGTGCACTGGGTCCCACAACTTATACCCAAATGCTGCATCTAAATAGCCCACAAATATACATGGAGTGAACTTGTTATCAAGCTTCTGTCTATTTTCCTTGGAGATGTGTGCGAACGCCTTATACCCGAAGACTCTCAAATGAGAATATGATACCTTTCTTCTGGACTATACTTCCTCACGTATCGCAAAATTCAATGGGACTGAAGGCGATCTGTTGATGAGATAACAAGCTGTACTTTAACCCAGAATGACTTTGGCAACGTTGCCATTGTGAGCATGCATCTAACTCTTTCAACAATAGTGTGGTTCATCCTTTCTGCCACACCATTGTGTTGTGGGGTACCGGGAACTGTTGTCTCATACCGGATACCTCTGCTGACACAATATGCTCCAAAAGCATTGGAAGTGTACTCGGCACAATTGTCTGTGCGAAGACACTTAAACTTCTTCCCGGCCTCTCTTTCCACCATTGCATGGAACTCCTAAAAGTGTTGAAATACCTCATCCTTCATTTTTAGGAAATACACCACAACTTCCTTGATGCATCATCAATAAAAGTCAAAAAATACTTGCGGTCACCAAGTGACTCCATTTCGATTGGGCCACAAACATCCGAGTATACCATACTTAGCACTTTTATTTTCCTCTTGCTCGTTGAACTGAATGATACTCGATGTTTCTTGCCATAAAGACGATGATCACACCACTTCAGGGCACTCCCTTTAGATAAAGGTATCCTGGATTACTTTGCGAACAGATGCAATCCCTTTTTCACTCATGTGAGCCAGTCTTCTGTGTCATAAGTCCGGTGACTCCTTGTCTTCTACTGTATTAAGACTTTCTAGATAGATCTTTGTTTGAGTCTTGTACAGTGTTTAAGACATTTCTTCTCTGGCGATTGTCAAAGCTCCTCCTGTCAACTTCCATCGACCATTTCCGAATGTACTTGTATAGCCCTGTCGGTCCAGTGCGCTTCCGAAGATAAGAGTGAGGCGCAAATCTTGAACATGCCTTACATCTTTGGGAACCAACTTGTGTCTGACATTAGTTTGAATACTAATGTCTTCAATACCCATAATCTTTGAATAACTAGAATTTTCCATTCGAATAGTGCCAAAATCTCCAGCATTGTACGAGCTGAAGAGTTTTCTATGGGAAGTGGCGTGATAGGATGCAGCTGTGTCTATCACCCATTGTGTGTAGTTGTGGTCAGCCACGTGAAGGTAGTCCTCCTCTTCACCAACTGCAAGAAGTATTTCATCAGTTGTTGTGGATGTCGTGTTCTCATCTCCCTTTGACTTATTACTTTGGCCTTTATCTTTTCAGCTTGGGCAGTTCCTCTTTATGTGACCCTCCTGGCCACAATGAAAGCAAGTGAAGCTAGAGTTACCTTAACTTTTACTATCTCTGGATTTACTTTTGTTGTACAATCTGCCTCTCCTCTTGCTTCTTTCTCTGCCTCTTCCTTTACCTCTGTCTCTGCCTCTATCTTCTGTGACAAGAGCATGGGACTAATTACCTTCCATGTCTTTCCTCCTTGTCTCTTCATTGTATATGGCATTTGTGACCATGCTCATGGTCAACTTCCCTTATGGTGCAGCGTCATTGAGAGAAACCACCAACGTCTCCCAACTGCCCGATGAAGAACTAAGCAGTAGTACGGCTTGCATTTCATCGTCTAAGGGCATCTTGACGGTTGCAAGCTGATTCACCAGATTCTTAAATTCACTGGTGTGCTCGGTGATAGAAACACCATTCTTTAACTTCAGATTTACAAGCCTTCTCATCACCAAGGCTTTGTTCCAGGGCGGTCTTTGACTGGTACATTCCTTCTAACATTGTCCAGAGGACATATGCATCTGTCTCCTGGGCGACATTGTGGAACATACTGTGGTCTATCCATTGTTTGATCTGACGGACAGTCTTCCTGTTTATCTTTATCTAGTCTTCATCCTTCCCTGCTTCCAGTTTAACTCTTTTTAGGGCAATAGGGTCAAACAGGTCTTTATAGTATAGGACGTCTTCCATCCGCGGCTTCCAAATTCCATAATTGGAAGCATTCAACTTTATCATCGATCCTGAAGTTGATGTGGATTCCTCCTTCGTCTTTACAGAAATTATGATTCAAAAATATGATTGTACAGATGTGTCTGGAATACTCCAAATAGTTGGAAACCACTATTAGATCACCAAAAATGGACTTAAAATGACTCAGATCTAGCCAAAATATGTTTGATGGTTCAAATCTGCAGATGTACTATAACCGCGTAGCACCGGATAATCTCTCTATCTCTGGATCGGGTCGGGTCAACCCAACTGATTGGCCAGTCAACTAGCGTGCTGACGTCGCAGTGATGTAGTAGACATATGACAGACACATGGCAGTGATGTGGCAGTGGCTTGGCAGACACGTGTCAATGATCTATAGACACGTGGCGATGACGTGGCAAGCACGTGGTGATAATGTGTTAGGCACGTGTCGTTGGTGTCACGATCACGCGCAAGGCACTCTCCTCTTTCTTCTGCCGTGCGTCAAATGCGTGTCTGTGACTACTGTGACACGCCGGTATAGTCTTTGGCACATGAAGCGCGTGTCTGAGGCTGGGATTCACGCGTTTTATTTAGCTGGCGCGTGATAGCGCGTTAAGCCTCTTCTGGGCCTCTTCTTTACAGTTATGGACTCCTCTCATCGAGAGCTTCCTCATGGTATGCTCAAAAGTGAATTTTGAGCAACTTGATTTCTAGAAATTTTTGAAAAACACACGTTGTTTTTTCAAAAATCAACCAACGAGGCTCTGATACCACTTGTTAGGATTAAGGCACACCAAAAATCAATCACATACATAGAAAAGTGAGACAAGAGATTTATGTGGTTTGACAATTGCCTGCGTCCACAGGGAGAGATTTCACTATAGAATTTCCTGGAGGGAGTTTATAATACTCACACCTCACTCTCTCTATATCACTCTCACTCACTCAGATTACACAAACACACTCTGTGTTGCCTTGTTTTTCTTCTCTTCCTCTCAACATCTATAGATATACGGGGAGAGGGAAACAAAGTCAAGGAAGAAGACATATTGAGCCAGCTGCCACGTTCCATCTTCCACCTGCCATCTTTCCTCCTACTTCTTGACTTGGAGGTAACCTACAATAACTTCCTCCATGTGGACTGGAGCTAACACACAAGATATACATGATACGTTCTAGTCCTCTCCCTTCATTAAAAAAACTCCTGGCAATAAATTTGAGTATGTAGTAAAAAATAATAGATACAACAAAATTCAAAATCCAATCATAATGTTAAGATTTGAGTCCCTTTATTAAAAATTTTCTGAAAAAAAAAGAAAAAAAAAAAAGAAGAGCTAATCAAAAGGTACCTATATATTAATTCAATAAGAGAAATTATTTGAATTTTTATTTTAATCATTAGTCACTTTCACAAATCACTTCTCAAATGCAAAATCTAAAAGTCCATATTAAAAAATTTTAAATTTTGTTTTCTTAAATGATTAAATTCAAGATGCTTTTTGTAGTTATAAAATCTCCATGCATCTTCCAATAATTTTTTGGAGGGAATTGTATATTTTGTTTTACTTTGACTCCATCAATATTTTGGTCTGCAGTTATACATGATCGAGTTCAAGTTGTTGAGATTGGAGTGTCCTATATTACCCTTTTACAGTCAATGGCAAACTTATTGTTTCTCCCATTAAGTTAAAAAGCAAAAAATAAAAAATAAAAAATAAATTGTTAGATGATTTCTAATTCCGGTCATTTGTGTTTACGTTGTCATATACTACTACATTAGTGTGTTTATTGCAAAACTATTCATCTACCTATAGCTATATAAGAAATGGTCTCTCTGTGTGTGTGTGTGTGTGTGGTAGTAATAAACCTAAATGTAATGTCATATTACTCTCCTTGGTTCTTGGACTTGCTGATGAGATAGAGTTTGTATGATTTTGGATGCTAGGTATGCTAATTATGTGGGATATACACTTGCAGGGTATTTTATTTATTTATTTTTTTATTTTTGTTGGGATTTCATTTTTTTTTATCAACAAAAAAACACGAGCTATTTTTTTGGGATTTCATAATCATAATTCTTTTGAAAGTAATATGGAAGAACAGGTTTTATAATTAGGCAAGGTAAACTAGCTAGGCCAGGGAGAAATATCGTCAGTCCATGTTAGCTAAGACTTAACATGGATATTGGTGACAAATTTAGCCATAAAAAAGATACTTGCATAGAAACAGATCTTAGAATGTGTTAGTGAATATATATATATATATATATATATATATATATTCACTATATATGGGGAATGTTGGAGGCATATTGTGTATTTGGAACCCTGAAGTTTTCATGATGCCAGAGTGCATGTTGCAGCAGGAATTTCATAGTGCTCTTAGGTATGACTTTTGATCTTTTTGAGTGTGATTTCAAACATTTATGCACCCAATGATGTTGATAGTAGAGATAAGTCGTGGGATCCACTTTTAAGGATTAAAAATAATTTCCAAAAACCTTGGTGCACTGGAGGGGATTTTAATGAAATCAGCTATTTATCTGAGAGAAGAGGAGTATCTAGAAGGGATAAAAGGATAAGAGAGTTTGGTAACTTCATTGAAAAAATGGAATTTGATGATTTACCAGTGGTAGGAAGAAGCTTTACATGGTACAATTCACTTGACGAGGAGAGGTGGAATAGGATTCATAGATCCTAGGTGGCTGGAGAAGTTTAAGTTTCAATTGTGGGATTTTCCTAGGGATGTATCAGATCATTGCCCTATATGACTTGGGGAGGATGATAGGAATTGGGGTCATAGACCATTTAGATTCTTGAATGCTTGGACCCTACATCCTAATTTCCTTAAACCATTGCAGAAATCTTGGGTAGACTCAAAGTTTGATGGTTGGGCTAGGTATAGGTTTGTGAGGAAATTGAACTCTTTGAAGAGTGATCTAAAAAAATGAAATCAGGAAGTGTTTGAAAATGTAGATCACCAGCTTAAGATGGCAGAGGATGAATTACATGATTTTGATTTGAGGGTTGAATCAAGAGAATTACTACCACATGAGGTGTCAAGGAGAAGGGATGTTAGAATTTTGGTTTGGAATTTGAGGAAGAAACAAGAGTGGGTATGGTTGCAGAAGTCAAGATTGGAACGAACATTAAATGGGGATAAAAACACAGGGTTTTTCCATCTAATGGCTAACAAAAGATTCACCAAAAATCTGGTGGATTCACTAGAGGTTGATGGGATTAGAGTTGAGGCACTTGATTAAGTGAAACAAAAAGTGTTAAGGCACTTTTCTATGTTGTTCAAAGAAGATTGGCTATCAAGGCCAAAGTTAGTAGGTTCTATGCCAACAGTGAGCAAATCAAAGGTTGTGGAGATACTTGAAGCTGAGTTCTCTGATATGGAAGTTTGGGAAGCAATTAAGGATTGTGATGGAAACAAAGTACTTGGGCTAGATGGGTTTAATTTGCCATGCATTCAGAAGTGCTGGAAGTTCATGAAGGGTGAGGTGATTCAACTTGTGAAGGAATTTCATTCTAATGGGAATATTGTTGGAGGCTTGAATTGTTCATTTATAACTTTGATTCCTAAAAAGGATAGTCCTAATGGTTTGAGTTATATATGATAGGCCGATTAGTTTGGTTAGTTCTGCTTATAAAATATTGGCTAAATCGCTGTCAAGAAGAATTAGAAAGGCATTACCAGATGTAATTGGTGAAGTATAATCAGCATTTCTAGGTGGTAGAAATATTTTTTATTGGATGATGATTGCAAAGGAGGTGGTTGACTGGTGGAAGAAGGCAAAAAAGAAGGGAGTTGTTTTGAAAGTTGACTTTGAGAAGGCCTATGATTCTGTGAACTAGAACTATATGTTTTATATGATGCCCAACATTGGGTTAGGTGATAAATGGCAGAAATGGATGGTTTCTTGTGTAACCAAAGCAAGAGTTTCAATATTAGTGAATGGGTCTCCAATAGATGAGTTTTCGCCTCAAAAAGGGATCAGGTAAGGTGATCTCCTTTCGCCTTTTCTTCTTAGCATAATAGCTAAAGGGCTCAGCATTCTATTAGAAAGGGCAAAAAAGATAGGGCAATTAAAAGGTGCTTCTATTGGGCCATCTGAGTTGAAGCTTTCTCCACATCTACAGTGTATCCAATCCCGGTTACTCAGCCAAATCCTGATCCCCTTCCACCAGTGGAAAATCCCCAAGTCCCAGTTCCCCAGGAGATATTTCCACATGCTCCAGCTTATAGACCCTCGGCACAGCCCCAAGGGAAACTTTTTCACTTTGCCATTAACGATGATCCAATTATGATCAAAATTGCCAGGCTAGAGAAAGCACTGAAAAAGCCCCAAGGCTTCAATTCCATTCTGAATATTGAAGATGGGTACACTGAGGCTTCAGTCAGATTACCGGAGAAGTTTAAAATGCCCCACATCGACAGATTTGATGGAAGTGGCGATCCAATTGTACATGTTCGCCTGTTTTCGGATGTTCCGAGGCCTATGGGTCTTTCTCGTGTTCAGAAATTATCATAATTTGGGAGGACTCTGTCCGATATAGCATCCATTTGTTATGCTAAACTGGAAGAATCTACTAAGTGGAATTGGATAGAGCTATCTGAAGGGTTCATGAACCAATATTCTTATAACACTCAGATCGAAGTAACCATCAGTGAGTTGGAGGCCACTACCCAAAACCTCAAAGAATCTCTCATCAATTTTGTTGCTAGGTGGAGAGCCAAAGCAGCCCGGATGACAAATAGGCCTTCTGAAAGAGAGCAAGTTCAGCTAGTAGTCTTGAATCTCGAGCCCGATCTACTGCAAAGAATGATACTAGCACCATTGTCTACATTTGCTTCACTACATGAGTTGGGGGTCCAAATTGAAAGTGCATTCAAAAAAGGGATCCTCCACAAAACTAGTGAACCTGCAAGAAGGCCATTCACCAGGAGTACCAATGCTCGTAATAACACTATTTCACTGCCTACAGATGTCAGTATCGTCGTTACGTCGGCCAAGATGGCTAATCCATTTGCTGTTACCACAACCTCACAACCTTCACAAAATACTGGTCCACCCCAAAGTCGAAGAATTTTTACCCCCTTCATATGACCCCGACACATGCCTTTAAGCTGTTAATGAAAAAGGGACATCTTAAACCTCTCGATCCTCATCCACTTCCAAATCCATTGCCATCCAAACACGACCCTACCCAGTACTGTATCTTCCATCAACAACACGGCCATCCCACAGACATGTGCTACCGCCTACGTCATGAGATTTAGGATCTCATTGACAACAAAATCATCGCCCCACTTTCCAAACCAAACGTAACAACCAACCCACTTCCTGCACATAATCAAGTCCCCCCATCCATAAATATTAACCATATCTATACACTGCCGCCCACCTTCAACCCTAGCACATACATTATCTCGTCCCATTTACCAAAACTGGAGGTGTTTATTCCAGAAAGCATAGACATGTGCATGATAGAGTTGACACTATAAACCCAATCCAAGCCTGTGGCAGTAATAATAGAGAAAGAGGAGAAAGCACTAGAGGCAGGGTCGTCTGTTACACATGTCATAGAAAAAGGGGCTTCACTTGCCGAGGAATATGACCCTAGCTGATACATTGTAGCCATTGACCAGCCAAAGCCAATAGTTGTACTACCGAATTTCCTCAGCATCAATGCTATTGGGGAGAATGAGCTAGGGCAACGTCAGGATGGTTGGCCTGGATAGGGTTTGAATGACTTAGCAAACCTAGAAGAGGATTTGACAGAATTGGAAGAGGATCTGGAGGATCTCTACTCCTTCGAAGAAGAATATACAAATTGCGTGCAAATGGGATGGTGGGATCCAAGCCAGTCAGAAATAAACAATGGGTGGTTTAGCGATGAGGAGGCAGATAAGGTTACAAACAAGAGAGACCAGGAAAGAAAAGGCTGAGGCAACACCCTTGACTATAAAAGAACAAGTATTGAAGCAATTCCAGCAAGAAAGGATAGGAGAGATCCTAGGGCAGATGGCCTTGAAACAAGAAAAAGGTAAAGGAAAAGAAGAAAATGAGTCAGCTATAATAACCAAAAAGACTAAATGGAAGACTAAACAATACTGGGATGCGTAAGCGAAAACCATCGTGGAAAAGAAATGGTGTGTTGAGAGGTGTGATATGAACATGCTCCAGGTGAAGCTTGACAATAGCTTGGCTATGACTGCAGGGGAGTGGTGGGAAGATAATGATTTAAGTTACGCATACATAAATGAAGGGTGAGACTCTACCCCTGACGATACATGGTATACGGACGAGATTAATCACATGACCCGGAGTGGTCAGTACTTCAAACCCGCAACTTTAGACCAGCCAGAATCCTCCAACAAAGAGGTTGAGACATCAAAAGAGAAGGATGGTAATGAAAACATGGTCTTGAAACAGCTCAAGAAAATTCAGGCTGACATATCAATCTAGGGGCTGATAATGGCATCTAGAGAACATAGGCAGGCACTGTTAGATGCACTGAACCAAACTAAACTTCCTATCGATACCACTGCAAACCAATTGGTATCATTGGTTACATCTGGGGATGTTACGCCAGTGATATCTTTTACAGATAAAGAGTTACCACCTGAGGGTGCTAACTATAATCGTCATTTATATGTAACCTCGGAAAGTCGAAAGAAATGGATCCCGATGGTGTTAGTAGATACCAGGTCAGCAATTAATGTGTGCCTAGTGAGGACTGCCTATGCCATCGGTTTGAGGCCGATTGACTTTACACCCACAACCCAAGCCGTTCGAGCTTATGATAATACAAGCCGGGATGTCATGGGAACATTCAAAAGCAATATCCTCATCGGCCCATCTGAACATGAGGTGGAATTCCATGTCATGGATGTACCAGCAACCTTCAATCTACTGCTCGGAAGGCCTTGGCTACATCAGATAAAAGTTGTATCATCAACAGTCCATCAGTTGGTGAAATACCCCTTTAAAGGGGGAATTGCTACTGTCTATAGTAATTCTGTGATCCATCCTCCCCAGGGAAATGCCACGCCAGTGTTGGAAATCATACATGGGAAAGACGATGTATTCCTCTCTGGCTTCTCACTGACAGAGGCGCGGGTGGTCCAATCCATCATGGCAGAAGATGACAAAACTTATGTGAGTGCTCAGTCCATCTACATAATGAACAAACAGGGGCATATGCCTGGATCAGGACTAGGCCGAAGTGGTAGATAAGGGAGCATTGTTGCTAAGGAAGTGGGCCATAACCCTCACTCTTTCGGGCTAGGATACAAACCTACAGCCACAGATTGGTAGAGAAAAGAGCAGGAGGTGAGAGAAAGGCTGAAAGCAAAGAGGAATGGAAAGTAGTACGAGTTAGACCACAAACCAATATGAGGAACCCTGAACAGATGCTTTGTCCGCCAAGGGGAAGATTTCCCCTTCTATGGATTTCCAGAGCCTTGGTTTGACTAGGAGACGGACAAGATATCCAAGGTTTGAGATCTTCTTCGGGCACCAGTTACTAGAAGAGGAGGATAAGAAGACAGACCTAAGCATTAATACAGATCAAAAGAGGACTGCAAACTTGGGCATTAAAGAGGAAAAACTGTTGGGAAAAGCACTGGCTGACCTACTAATAGGTTTTATTGCTGAAACTAAGACCACCAACTTGGGGGATAGTTTTACTATCTCAATGGTCGGGGATAACCCAGCAATGGATTTCTCTAATTTATTATAGATGCGTCTGAGGCTCCACGTCTGGTCTGGAAATTTGAGCACGGCATCATCAACAGTTTTGAATCGAATAATGAGTCCGAATCTGATTCCATCGAGTCTGTGGAGTTAGAGTCAGATTCAAGTTCCTCCGAGTCTAGTACTTCTGGGGGTGGTAACCTGGACACCAAAGTCTTGTCTAAGTCGTCTTTTAGCTTTTCTTTTGAGTCCACTGTAACCAAAGACCTAGACTTTTTGAATGGGAATCCTATGAATGTTGCTTACTTCTCTGTGCCATTGGTTTGTTGTATTGCTCTTAATTTTCAAAATTTTGACATAAACGAAGAGGAAGAAATTCCTTGCGTTTTGAAAAATTTGGTTGATCATGAGGAGGAGAGGCGTGTTAAGCCCTGTATAGATAAAATCGTATCAATTAATGTGGGTACTGAGGAAAATCCTCGCTTGGTCTAGATCGGGTCCATGCTATCTTCGGGGGAACGTGAGCGTTTTATCGCTTTACTAAAAAGCTTTAAAGATGTCTTCACATAGTCCTACGAAGACATGCCTGGAATCAATCCTGAAATTGTATAGTACCGGATTGGGCTTTAAAGATCAAAGAAGAAATTACCAAACAAATTGAGACAGGGTTCTTACTTGTATTCGAGTATCTGACATGGTTGGCTAATATTGTTCCGGTTCCAAAAAAAGATGGCAGAATCAAAGTCCGTGTCGACTTCAGGGATCTGAATAAGGCCAATTCGAAAGATGATTTTTCGCTGCCACATATTGATGAGTTGGTAAACTTCACTGTAGGCCATACGTTACTCTCATCCATGGACGGAATTTCCAGGTATTATCAAATTCTAATGGCACCTGAAGATAGGGAGAAGACAACTTTCACTACTCCATGGGGCACCTATTGCTACCGAGTTATGCCGTTTAGGCTGAAGAATGCCGGGGTAACTTATCAAAGGGCTGTAACTACTATTCTGCATGACATGATCCACAAAGAGGTTGAGGTATATGTGGATGGTATGATTGTCAAGTCTAAAGAGCGAGAAGGCCACTACACCGCACTAGAGAAATTCTTTGAACGAATCAGAGAGTATAGATTGAGGTTGAATCCGTAAAAATGCACCTTCGGTGTAACGATAGGGAAAATGCTGGGATTCTTGATCACACAAAGAGGAATTGAGGTAGATCCTTCCAAAATCAAGGCCATCTTGTGCGTGGCTTTCTAGGCAAGGTGCAATTCATAAGATGGTTTATCTCAAAATTAACCTTGACTTATGAACCACTGTTTGGTCTGATGAAGAAAGGAAAGAAGTTCCAATGGGATAATCGATGTCAGTTTGCCTTCGAACAAGTTAAGCAGTACCTTCAGAATCCACCTGCATTGTCACCACCAGAACCGGAGAAACCACTGATCTTGTATTTATCAGTAACAGATTCAACCATGGAGTGCATGCTAGCGCAAGAATCAGATGCTAAAGCGGAGAATACCATCTACTACCTAAACAAGAAGATGCTAGAATATGAGACCCGCTATACTCCCCTTGAGAAAGCTTGTTTAGCTTTGGTTTGGGCAACATGGAAGTTGAGACACTACCTGTTAGCTCATTCTGTAATTTTGGTTTCGACATTAGATCCCATCAAATCTCTTTGAGAAACCAGCGCTTACGGGTAAGCTAACTCGTTGGTTGCTTCTTCTCTTTAAGTTTAACCTCAAATATGTCACTCGTAAATCAGTCAAAGGGAGAGCTATAGTGGAATTTCTAGCAGACCACCTGGTAGAAGGTGATGAAGCAGTAGAGTACTGTTTCCCAGATGTAGACATCTTGCAGATAGAAGAGGAAACATGGACAATGTACTTTGACGGAGCATCAAACCAATATGGTTATGGGATAGGTGTATTGCTCATAGCACCTGACGATTCCCATATACCTCTAGCCTTCAAACTCTGATTCAAAGTATCCAACAATGAAGCAGAATACGAGGCATGTATTGCTGGCTTGGAAGCTGCCCTAGAACTAGGGGCAAGGAGGTTAGACGTTATCGGAGATTCAAATTTGGTTGTTTCTCAAGCCAATGGAGACTGGAAAGTTAAAGAAGAGAAGATGAAGATTTACCATCAGTCCCTGGATGTGCTAATTTTGAGGTTTAAAAAAATTGACACTCACACATCTACTAAGAAAGAACAACTGGTTTGCTGATGCGCTGGCAACTCTATCCTCCATAGTGGATGTCTCGCTTGGAGTGAAGATGCGTCTGATCATTATTGAACAAAGGTATACGCCAACTTATGAGGCCATCGCCGTAATAGATGAGGCTCAAGATACGAACCCTTGGTAATACGACATTTGGAACTTTCTGGAAAAAAGAAATGTATCCACCAGGGGCAAATGCCAAATATAAACGAGGAATACGGTGTATGGCCGTCCAATTCATCATTTGCAAGGGCAAATTGTACAAGAGAGACCATTTGGGAATGCACAAGTTGTGTGTTGAAGAAAAAGAATCAAAGCGCCTGATGGAGGCCATTCATGGAGTAGAGTGTAGAGCACACATGAACGGAGGGATGTTAGCCCGAAAGATTCTCTGGCAAGATTATTACTGGTCTACTATGGAGGAAGATTGTATTGGTTTTGTACGGCGATGCCATAAATGTCAAATCCATGCCAATCACATGAACATTCCACCGTCAAAGCTCTACAATATGACTTCGCCATGGCCTTTCTCAGTTTGGGGAATCGACGTCATCAGTGCAGTTACACCAAAAAGGTCAAACGGGCACGAATACATTCTGGTAGCGATCGACTACTTCACAAAATGGGTAGAGGCCTAGTCTTATTCCATGCTAAAGGCATCACATGTGGCTAAATTTGTCAAGAACGACATCATCTATAGGTATGGGGTGCCCAACGACATCATCTCAGACAATGGCTCGAACTTCAAGAAAGAGGTGATAAACCTGCTTGAAAAGTATAACACGACTTTTCATAAGTCATCAACATACAGCCTGCAAACCAATGGAGCTGTTGAGGCTGCCAACAAGAACATCAAGAAAATTTTGCAGAAGATGGTGGAGACTTATACGGACTGGTCGAAGAAACTCCCGTTTGCACTTTGGGGCTATAGAATGTCAATTCGAACATCTACAGGGGCAACTCCTTATTCGCTTGTCTATGGTATGGAAGTTGTTCTGCCAATTGAAATCGAAGTACCATCACTGCGGGTTATGGTTGAGTGTTAGATAACAGAGGCCAATTGGCAACATACTAGATTTGAGGAATTGATGTTATTTGATGAGAGGAGGTTGAAGGCATTATATCATATTCAAGGCTACCAACACAGAATTACTAAGGCTTTTAACAAGAAGGTTAAGTCTAGAAATCTCAAGGAATAAGATCTGGTGCTCAAAGACAACCGAGCTTCCATCCATGACCCTAGGGGCAAGTTCAGACCCAATTGGATTGGTCCTTACATCATCAAGTCTATCTGGTCAGGAGGAGCAGTCATTCTCATGGACCTAGATGGCTTGGAATTTTCACAACTGATCAACATGGACAAGTTAAAGAAATATTACTCCTGAGAGGCTCACTAGGCTGAAAACCCGAAATGGCGACCTCGGCAAAAATTAGAGCATGAAAAATTAGAAACAAAGAAAAATTTAGCTCGCAAGGTCGAAAACCCGAAAGGGCGACTTTGGCAAGAGTTAGAGCGCAAAAGGAGAATGTCAATACCCAAGTGAACCTTAGCCGAACTACGTATGACCTGATTCCCATCTTGGGGACACGTAGTGTGACGACCCTACCACGTACAATGATTAGCACTTAATTAATCAAGGAAATTTGAATTTTTAATTAGTAATTATTCTAATTTAATCTGGGATTTATAAAAATTATGGATATTGATTCATATATGATTCTATTGAGAATTTATTTTGGAGTTAGAATTAAAAGCTTAAGTGGCTCAAGAAGGGAAAATTGATGAGTGGATTCAATTTAATTTCAAGTATCGAACCATGTAGGAGTTTAATTAAATATTCGATTCAGTTTAGTAAAATGGAGATCGGATTAATTAGGTCCGAATTGGAGTTAATTAAGTTAATTAAATTATGAGGATTGAGAATTGTGATTATTATGAATTAAATTCATTTATGGGAGGTCCAATTTGAATATGTAATTTATTGACGAAGATTTGGTGTCTGATCAGAAATTGAAGGCCTAAATGATTTGGGAAATCAAAATTGAGGATGAAAATGAGTTTAATTTAATATTTGGAGCCTTTTAGGGGTTCGATTAAAAATCTGATTCAGATTGATAAATTTAATTATAATTAATTGGGCTCTAATGGAAGTCGAATTAGACTGATTAAATTATGTGGGATTTGTAATTAATTATGATTAATTAAATTATGTGCTAATTGAGATTTATTAAGATTAAGTGTTAATTATAATTTGTTAAGACTAAGTGGGATTTAATTAAATTAATACATAAATTAGTAACTTAATTCTAGAAAGGCCTAAAGTATGTGCACGTGTGGACGTGTGGAGCCATAAAGTGGGCATATGTGTATATCGTGTTAATTTCAAGCAGGAGAAATGAACTCACATTCTTCTATTGTTGAAGAAGTTCCTCAGAGGGAGAGAAACCGTGAGAGAGAGAGAGAGAGAACTCAATTTACTTGGTTATTGAAGAAGAAAAGAGTTACTGGAAATGGAAGAGGGCTAAAGGAAAAGCTATGGACTAAAGAAAGAAATGAAGAAAAGAAAAGGGGAAGTAGAGGAGAATCAATTAAAAAGCTGAAATTAAAGTTTAAGGTAAGAAGATGAAGAAAATTGGAATTATGTTTAAAGATTAGGAAGATAAATTTGGAAATTAATTAGTTAGAGTTTGATCTTTGTTATTCTTCATAAATTGAATCTCATCCTTACATGCATGTTGGAATTTCAAGGTTTTAGATTTAATTCATATGTAAAAGACTTACAAGTTTAAATTTGGGTTAGATATGAAGGAAATTAATAGAAATCTAAATTAGAGTAATTCAAGAATTAAATTATGATTTGCTTGTGAAAGATATAAAATCAATAGTTTTGATACTAATTTCATACATGCAAATATTTCTTTAAAAGAGTTTATATTTTCAATTTCATGATTAAAGAGGAATTAGTAAAATGATAAAGAAATTGAATTGGAGTTAATTGAGGTTTTGATTTTTTTTTGAAACCTAAATATTGTTTTGATTTTAATCTCTAATCCATGCATGTAATGTAATTTAAGAGTTTTATTTAATTTAAACATGTTATTGAATATATTAAATTAGTTAGTTTTATTTGAATTACATATATGCAATGTTAGCTAGGAAAATTGACAAGAAAATGAGGAATTAGAGCTATGTTCAAATTTGTGGAAATTAATTTAGAAATGAACCACATTGAGTTTCAATTGTACGTGCATTATGAATTTTTCAAGAGTTTTGAAAGTTTAAATCATGCTTTAAAATTTGTGGGTTTGATATAAAGAAAGTGAGTTAAATCTAAAATTGCACAATTGGAGCATGACTTTGAATAAATGATTTCTAATTGAGAGTGTTTACCAAATTATGTGGTGGTTCTCCATATTTGTGTACCAAAAATGCATGTTTTGAGGCTTTGAATATCAAATCTGAACTTCAATTACAATTCTAGAAATTCCAGAATTCACACTGTCCGCTCGAGCGAGGAAAGTCTCGCTCGAGCGTAAAAATCGAGCTCCCAGAAGTTTCAAAATTTTATAGTCTGCTCGAGCGACCAAAGTGGCGCTTGAGCGAGGACCCTATTTTCAGCAATTTTTTACTAACTTTTTTAAATGCATAATTACATCCTCATGACATTCTAAGTATTCTTAGGCACCAATTGGACTCTCATAGTCATGGAATAAACTAGAAACACATAAAGAGAGTTGAATTAAAATGAAATGAATATTAAATGGCGTTTCTATTATGTTTTTGTTATGTGATTTATATAGGTGGGCATCCGAGGCCTTATATCGACTTAACCCATTGTGAGTAACATTTCTGTAACGATATGTTGATATGAATTATGTTTTAACTGTTACCGTTAAGTGATAAGTTCTTAAATGCTATTTTGATCATGTGAACGAATGTCCTATTTGCAAATATATTATGGCATCCACAGATAGTCCCAAGTCATGGGGGACGACATGTAAATGCGGGTCCATGGCACATGATTGTTTTCGAGATCTCGTTAGCTACTTCACTGTGGTGATATGTGTTTAATCGGTATCTGGAACCGATTACTCTAGTCGGAAGACATTAAGTGATATGTTCTGTGAGATGTACCATTATATTATGTTTTGATATGAGACTGATATGATTGATTGTGATATGATTTGTTTTACGGATATTGTATTTGGAATTAGTTCACTAACCCCTTTACGTTAATGTTATTCACTGGGCTTTAGCTCACAGTTTATTGTATATATGTAGGTGGTTAGGCACCGGAGCAAAGTTAGCGGCGTCAGCCTAATTTCGTTTTGTTAAGCCAACCTACTGTGCCTCTCCATGTGGTTCCAAACCGTTATTGTCAAGGCTTTGTTTTGGGTGGTCTAAACCCACCTCAAGTGAATTTCATAAGTTGTTTTGGCTTTGGGATTTAATTCCCCAACATGTTTTTTATTTCGTACTTAGACGTGTTTTAGACTTCAGTTTTTACATATATATTGAATATGAACTTGGACTTATGTCTGTATTGGTATATATATAAGTTGTTTGTGCATTTAAGTCCTCACAGCTCTTTGGACATTATGTTTTAATAGTTATAGGCTTCCGCCGGCCCCTCCTATTGTATAATCGTTATTACTGTTAAGCAGGCCTTTGGTAATCACGAATTACTGGCCGGTTACGATGTTAAACCCTTAGGGGCGGGTTTGGGTCGTGACACATAGGCAACTTCATCCTGAAGTTCGGTTGTAATAATCTCCAGCTCAACTGTCTTGTCTGATCAGGTCATCTTTGTTCATTATTTGTTAGTTCGGTTGTGATCTTTGTTATGGTATGACTTTTTGATTTGGAGCTGTGCATGTTAAGGATCGATTCCGTGCGTGTCAGACAGCAAGTGGTTTTGAAAAGTTTTAATCAAAGTTGATTTTTTCTAAAAAAGTCACCTTTTACAACTGAGACCATTTTTAGACCAAAAGGAAAAGTTTTAACACTCACAACTTAATTTTTTTATTGATTTCAACATTCTCCAACTCTCTGATACAAATCAAAGTTGCTTTTACAAAAAACTTGAAAAGAAAGATCAAAGCAATAAAACTAGGGGCATAGATGAGTCAGGTGTCAGTTCTCTTCCTTTTTTTCACATTCACATTCGTGGAAGTCTCTATAGCCAAATACGACCCAATCTGCTCCTCATCCTTGAGCCAAGCCAAGCACTCACTAGCAAGGATGTAACTGAAATTTAGGGTAGGGGCTAGAAGCTCTTTTGTCTTCCAAGCAGTGAGGTACCGAGCTGAGTTTGAAGCACGAACAAGGAATGAAGTTGGGTATTTTACTCCCTTATCTAGACGAATTTGCTCGTTTCCGAACTAGCGTCGTAACCGGAAAGGAAAATAGAACACACAGTTTGTCAGACCAATCAACTGTATACCGGGCTGATGTGTGCGTAGTCGATCTGAAGTTAACATAGCTTGGCGTTGCCCCTGGCTTTATTTGTCTGAAATGAGTTACAGCGCAAGGGTCTACTATTTTTAGTTTGTTCATCAACCATACCTGATGAGAGATGTAAAATCAGAGAGATTAAAGAATAGAGAGGAGTATATTGAGGGGAAGATAAAGAAGAGGTTTTTAGAGAAAAATAGAGTTTGAGTGTTGAGTGACATTAGATTTATAAATCAGAAGGGTGGAAAATTATACCTGAAGAAGTAGCGAACTCCCTGCAAACCTGGTGGTCTTCCGTCATTAAATGGCATCCAGGCCTACCAAAGTTTCGACTAGTGCCAAACCAACACAACTCTTACCCTCTTTTAGGCATTGGGCCGTTTCAATCAACCGGATACTAGTTCCACCAAAAATAGGGGCAATTAGGAATTGCGCAAGTAGACATAAACAAAGCGCATATTGTCAGTGGCTGCACCAAAGAAGGTCGCTCCTATCTCCAATAGCGGAAAATCGATGAACTAAACCAGGGATGTCCAACTCCCCATCATGTGCCAAAAATTGAGTCTCGTGCATTGACAATCCGCACATTCGCCCCAAAGTTTGGATATTTCTTCACCGCATTGAGATTCAATCAGTGCTTAAAATTCTTTGAGTGTCGGACATACTTCTTGAGAGCCAAATTGAAATACATGTGTGATTGGGTTCTGACATTGAACCGTGGCATGGAGGAATGGAAGGCAAAGATAAGTGCAACTCAAAGGAAAAAGGGCATTTAGACCGAAACTGCGGAAATTCACTTTTTTCGAGCCATCCAAAGTGGCTATCTAGTCTCGAAGCCTATTGACAAATAACGTCTCCATGTTGAAAGCAAAATATCAAGGAGCTGTGAATTTGCTAGAAAAATAGCATGAGAGCACCATTTATAGAGTTTTGGGATGGAGTTGTGCATGACAGCTGGATAACACTGACCGATAGCCGGCCGTGCATTAGTGATGGCCGGCCGTGGATCAGTGAAGCCCGCCTGGCCCTTTGTGCTGATCTAGATCAGTGTAGTTGTAGCAAAAGTGGCCTTTTGTTCAGATGAACCACGACTATACTTTTGAGTCTTGTTTTGTTTATACCAAGTGTGTCTTAGCTTTTTTGAGTTGTTTTCATTTTGTTTTTCTATTATCGAGTTGTATTTACATTTTGATTGATTATAAGTCATTATCTAATTCATGATTCAATTCAAGAACAAAGCATTCAATGCAAGGGTTACATTATTCATCATATGCAAATGCCAATCATCATATGGTGCAAAAGAAATCATTTCACCAAAAACCTTGTTTTTATAACTAATGGGACCAACCCTGGTCATTGTTTTACAAAGCAAAACACAAAAACAACAAAATAAAAGTCTTCAAAAATAAACGGTCTCTCTGAAGCAGCATTTAAACTACAAAGCAAAATATAAAAAGGAAAAGCAAGAACAGCACCAACATCAATATCCCATCCTTGCCCTCTTTCTCCTTGGCTACGGAGAAGGTGCATTGCTATCATCACTCGGGTTGCTCGATTGCAAGTTGACCTCCTCTCCCTCACCCTTGGAGGTCGTGTACTCCTCCATGGACTCCTTGGAAGGCGAGCGCTGCCTCACCCGGCCTCTTCCGTGATCAGCTCCTCCGTGGCTTCTCCCTCGGCCTCATCCCCGCCTACTAGCTGTAGAAGGTCCCGTAGGTACTGCTGGCTCAAGCTAAAAATAGGGCAGATATCAATATGCATTAGTTTTTTTTCTACAATATGACAACAACAAAACTGCAAACAAAATGTACCTCAATCCCATGGGAAACCAGAGCGGTCTCTCTTCGTCGAACCATGAAAAGTAGCTGGTCAATCGTTCGAACAAGCTTGTCGCCAAATGCCCGAGGTATCTGCAAAAGAGATAAGATGAGAAGCAACATTGAACAATGCATGGAAAAGTACAGTGAGTAGAAGTATGAAAGAGTGTATACCTGCTCGATGCTAGGAGCAAATACTATACTGCGGTCCCCCTCCTCGATATGATCAAGGGGAATCTGCCGGATCACTCCATTTAGACGTATGAAGGTAATCACAATAGGAATCGTCGGGAACCCAGGAAGGGGACCAGCAGAAGGGACACCCCCAGCAAGGACATCAGCACTAACAGCAGCGGCAGCACCAATCTCCAGAACAGCACGAGCTATGCCTGGGGTAAGAGGTGCCATCACCCAGTACGCAAGAAAGTCGTGAAGTCACCAGGCTCATGGTGACGATCACCATCCTCACCTATCATCAAGAAGTCGAGCCCAATACCATCCCGTAAATCATCTACTACCCTCATACCAGCAGGAGGAGGATGTGGAACATCAGGGTCAGTAGCGCCCCAAGTCTGGCGGATGAATCTCTCTCCCAGGTAGTATGCTCAGCCAAAAAGGCCCTCAAACAGGATCCTCATCGTGGAAGCATGCCAGGTAGTAGTGTAGGTCACTCTCGACACGTGGGAATGCCTGCCCAAGGGTGCCAGTCGACTTGAGAAAATCAGTGCAATGTCAGAATTGGTATAGTGTCAGATGTCAGTACAGTATGAGAATGGCAATGTGATACAGTATAATGGTACAACAGTACAATAGTATAAGAATGATCATATAATGTGGGAAACAATGTAATACCTGATTTGCCGTGACAGTGTCAAAGAAACGGCAAAAATATGGGAAGGTGCGATCCACAAGGCAATGCCGCTCGAATCGTGAGTTGTAGTACTGAGATCGTGGTACAGACAACTCGATCGGCCTCACTGGAACTAGGGCCAATGAAGTGAAATATGTGTAGACCCAAAGTTGCAAATCAAATACAAATAGATGGCATGAGAAAACGGATCAAATGAGCAAGAAATGCAACAATGAACAAAATGTAAAGCATATCCGAAGGATGAGCACAGGATGTATGCCCCAGACCCTCCAATAGCCGCTGAGTGAATCCGCCTTGCGGCGGGAGACGGAACTCATATAGCAGTATAGGGTGGCCAGACCCACACCACCCCAGTCATAATCTGCCACCTGGGAAAGATGTACCAATGCTCTTAAAATGTATAATCCCACGGTATTTTCCCTGTATGCAAACAAGGTAGTACCGAGAAGATATATGAGGAAGCCACGAGCATACTAGGTAACCTCGTCTGCAGTGACTAGCTGTGTGCCGGAGAAGCGCTCCAAGAACCAGCTGTAGCGGACCATCCTGTGGCCAATAGTGTCAGGGATCGCCCCGAGAAGCTGGAGCCGTGCATCTCTCCACTGAGCCATATCTGGATCAAATGGGACCAAGCCGTTGACCCCAACCCACAAGTCAGTAAGCCTCAAGAAGTCATACGGGGTCAGGGTCATCTCCCCGGTCGATGAGAAGTGGAATGAATATGTGGTGTCCCACCATCTCTCGACCAAGGCCCAATAGAGCCATGACTCATCCCTCATTTGTATAAGCCCAAAGCAAAAGGGCCCAAACCCAGCAGCATCTACCAAAGTGCGGACCTCTGTGGGAAGCCGCTCATACCAACGCACAAGACCAGAGATAGAGCCATAACCGCTTATCCTCCTGGCAAGCACCTATTAATTGGAAGTTCTATCAATACATGTGCAGCAGGGATACGTGATTTGTTCATTGAGTTCAACATTTGAACATGTGTGCAAAGTAAAAATGCAAGTAAAATAGAGGAAAAAGTTGTATACCGTGGAAGCGTCAGCAGAGATATCCTCCATGGGCTCTCGTAGTAGCGTATCCTTATCCAACCTAGGAATAAAGCCCTTGAATCTCAAGATGTCGCCAGGAGGTGGCACATGTGTATACAGCTGGTATGTGGCCGCATCAAAAGGTCTCTCGGCAAGGGGAAGCAATGCAGCGGCTTCCTCTGCCTCCATGTCTGTGCCAAGGGCAGCACCAACACCTATGGCAGGCTCTAGAATACGAACCTAGTCACTAGCCATGAGAAAAGTAGAGGAAAGTGAAGAAAAAGTGGAGAAAAGTAGATAAAAGTGCAGAAATTAGTAAAAATGGGTAAAAATCCCAAATTTCAAAACCCTAGGAGAGAGAAAGTGAAGAGAGTATGGAAAATCAAAGGAGAAAGAGGAAAATGTGAGAAAAATGAAGGAAATCAAAGAGAAAACCCAAAACTCAACCAAATCAAAATTTGTTCGGTTCAAATTGTAGAGGAATGAAAGGGTTTTAAGAAAAAAATTCGCAAGGGATGTTGGGTAAAGCAAATGAGATGGAAATCTAGAGAGAGAGGGAGTGTAGAGAGAGAAAGAGAGGCTTTTTGGATGTGTAAGGTATGGAAAATGATGGTTTGGTTTTGTTTTAAGACGACAAAAGCCGAGGGATTGCCTGATCTGGCCTTGCTGCCATCGAAGGCCGGCCGGCAATCGCGATCCCCGGCCGAGCTTCAATGAAAATTCCAGTTTTTTTTGGTTTTGTTTTCTTTCCCTTTCTTTTCTACATTTATTTATTTTATTTTTAGTTGAATATGTATATGTAAAACAAAGAAAAAGAAAATCAAAAACAAATATACCAAAAACTTGGAGCATTCAAATATTTTAATGTTTTTGAGGAAACCAAAAAAGTTTTGAAAAACAATGTTTTCGAGAGAAAACAAAATTAAAAAGAGAAGAATTTTTAAAAGGAATAAATAAAAAATAAAATGCGTTTGTTTACGATAGATAAAAAAATGGGAAAATATAAGTGTTCCAAACAAAAAGAAGAGGAGAGTTTTAACAAAAATCTGTGTGTTTTAAAGGATAAAAAAGAGAGATGTTACAAAAAAAAAAAAAAAAAACAAAAACAAAAACAAAAGCAACAAAAAAGAAAAGAAAGGAGTTTTGTTTTGTTCCGATAAATTGGTTATGTTCGTTCGTGTGTTACACCTCTTTTGTTTTGTTTTGATTTTTGTTAGTATTTTGTCCCGTAATCGTTTTTGTTGCCGGAAAATGTACAGTACTCATCACTGGTGATGCTTTTCCGATGAGTGACCGGCCAGGTGATCGACTAGTATTACTCTGTTTTGAGTCCATTTTGTGTCCAGAGTCCATTTTGTGTCCAGTTTATCGAGTTTTGAGTTCAATTTTGTGTTATGATCAGTGAGAGGCTCAATTTTCAGTTCAAAAAAACTAAATATTCATTTAATTCGGATTTGCACAAAAACAAACTCATTTTATTAACCCCCATCAAATTTGTACAAACATATATACAACTAAAAAAAAAAAAAGAAAGAAAATGAAAAAAAAAAACAAAACAAAACAAAAAAAAATGAATTAAAAAGAGAGAGAGAGAGAGAGGGATCTTTTTATTCTTTCTTCTCCGGCAGTGGCCGTACGCCAACCTCTGATAACGGCCACAAGCCGACCTCATTTACTCGACTCCTCCACCGATTTCTTCATCTCGATCTCGTCTTGGGAGACCCTTGAAAGCCTTGCCTCAGTATTTCCACGACCGCCGGGAGATTTGCCTCTCCACCGACCGTCGAAGGCAAAGTACGACAATGCTCTGAATCGGGCCATGGAAGTGGCCTGCCGTTTCAACTCTTTGTTCTCAGCCTTTAGCATGCCAATCTCTACTAGCGTATCCTTGTACATGCACTGGAGTAAAGCGAGTTGGGCATTAACCTGGTGTACCTTGCAGGTCCTATTTTGCAGCCGATGAGACAAGTTAGTGACCGCGGCCACTGTCTCCATACACGACTTCAGCGTGTAGTTGTTGACTTCAATATCAATTTGAGCAGCCATTACTTGCTTGACTGTCGGTGTATGAAGGTTAGGATAAGTAAGAGTAAGGGCACTTGGCCTAGGGGAGCTCGATGGATCATTAAGATACGGAAAGAAAGCAAGAGGGCGGGACAAAGCCATGTGTTAGCAGAGAGATGTGTAAAAGAAAGGGGTCATAGAGAAACGGTAGAGAGCAGACTGAGTTTTGTCTCTCTTAGTCTCTCTGATTTTGTCTCTCGCAAGAAGTGACGAAGAAGAAAAGAATGAAGAAGGAAGAGAAGAAGGAGATAGAGGAGAAGGAGAAGGATAAGAAGACGAAAGAGAAAAACAAAGAAGGAAAGAGGGCCGAGGCAGTTTGTTGGCCGGCTGACACTGGCTGACGCAAAAAACGAGGCCACGTGTCAGGCACGGCTTTCCAAGGAAGGGAGAGAAGTGGGAGAGTTATATACATATATGTATATGTATTGTATATTTATGTATTATACATATTTGTTTGCATATCTAGTCACAAGAGTGGCTTGGTCTAGTGGTTTGGCTTGGTGGTTGAAGGCCTGGAGAAGCCTGAGGTCAGGGGTTCGAACCCCACAACAAGCGTTTCTTTTATTTTATTTTGGTTATATATATATGTCTCATATCTATGTATATATATTTGGTTGCATATCTTGTCACAAGAGTGGCTTGGGTTCAGTAGTTTGGCTCGGTAGTTGAGGGACCAAGAGACTAAGCCCAAGGTCAAGGGTTTGAAACCCCGTATACATTTTGTGTTTTTCCTTTCTTTTTACATGTGTGTATCTGTATGTATTTGTATGTATCTGTATGTATTTTGTATATATCTGTATGTATTTTGTTTGTATATCAATATATGTATACCGTGTGTACATGTTTGTGTATATGTTTGTATCTATATGTATTTTGTCTGTAGATGAATATGTGTATACCATATGTAAATATCTGTCTATATAGCCACCTGTCTGTGTTTGTAGTGAGTTACTAGGAGATCAACGGAGATGATGGAAACTAGAGTTCGAATGGCGATGCCTAGAATGCAAAGGTTTAGAATTTCCGAGACTAAAGCCTGGTTTAAATACCCAGGGGTGTATCTTTGGCTTGAAATCTATATAGTAGCCCCATAGGTTGAGGTAGCATGTATGGGCCTCATCTCTGGATACTGAGCCAACCTAGTCTATCACCATGTTGGAGAATGGGGAAAGTTATAAACATAACCAAAAAAAAAAAAGAGAGTAATACCCATGGTTTCAAAGCACAAGATAAAGAAGAAGAGGAAGATTCCCAGCAGTATAAGGTGAGTCATCACCAATTGCCCCTGTAAGGTACTTTCACTTCTCAGCCGCCACATCATACCCATTTACCTATTGCCCTCTATAGCATTGCATATAACATCTCTCACATGCATTTATTGCATTATCCGTTACATCATCATCCATTTCATCACCTACATCCTTTTTGTGTTAAGCTTAGTTTGGCACGTGCCCATACTTTTCACGTTAAAACATAGCTCTGCATGTGTACGCACCCATTCTACAAGAATTGTGGTCTGTGGATTTTGGCACCTTTTCTGTGTTAGACGTGGTTTGTTTTGTGTCCATGCCCTTTCTAGGTAAGACATAGTTCTCACTGCATCCATTGTATCCATTGCATCGTACTTTGTTTTGTTGCATTCAACATTTAGGATCATTATCTTTCCTCAGCAAATCATTTCTCATTTATATCTTACCACCCAAGTACTTGTACTCTTTTTTTTTTCTACGAAACACATAGTTTTGCAGGTGTTCGCACCCCCTCTCACGTTAAAACATGGTTCTATTATGTGTAAGCATCCATGTTGCGCTGAGACCAGTATTGAGGATGTAGGCACTTAACCTATGTTAGGCGTCGTTTGGCTTATGCCACCACTTCTTCTCTATATAAAACGTAGTTTGATTTGCATCCCCATTCTTTATGATATTCGTGTGTTTTGTACTACTCGTAGTTTAGATGGTGATTTAGATTGCTTACATTGTATATCATGTGAAGTCTTGTTACACTGCTGTTTTGATTGTTTCATTACATGATCATAAGTTATGTTTTGCATATCGTTTTGCATTTTTACCCCTAAACTATGCTGGTTTGATTCCTTGCAAAGGGATACATAGGCAACCTTCTGGTTCAACCACATGCATTGCATCTTGTTTGTTTGCCCACGTCTTATGGCCTGGTCAAAAAGGTTGTCTTCGGGCTTTGACATTCACTCACGTCAAGAAATGACTTCGAGCTCTATCAAAGAGGGGCAACAGTAGGCACTCCAATTTTGACCACTCGTAAGACTTAGGCGCTTGATTTTGAACACTCGATGATGAAGGCTATATTGTGTAAATGGTTTAAATTCTTAACAAAGAAACCCAATTTCAAGCTCTAAACAATCCCAACTTGTCATATCCACCATATTTCTACCATAAAAACTCAGTTTTGAACATTATACCAACCTGCATTAAACCGGAAAGAGTGGAACAGTGGAAATGCACTGAGGCCCGACCGTGCCTCAGTGATGGCCAGTCGGGCATCCTGACTTTTCAAAGCAGATTGTGTAAATATCTGCCAGCTGTCTATTTCAGCAGATATTTTGATCTGCAGCTCAGTCTCTATAATTACGGGGCTGCTGGGTTGAATTGAAGGGGTTGAAAGTTTAAAAGAGTGATATATTTCAAGGTTTAAGTATAAGAAATTAAAGAGTTGAAATCCTTAAGTCATCTTCCTATATCATCCATCCATACCCTAGCAACATAGAGCATGGACTTGGAACTTGATTGAGATTTTGAAAACCATAACTCAAGCTTGAGGGTGTTGGAATCAAGTTTGTCAACAAAGAGCTTACCTCTCTTTCAAAGGTAGAATTTTGCGTCTTCTTCTTTCATTTTCTTGTATTCTTTTCTTTTATTTTTCTTGCCTTTATATACTGATTTTCAGAGTTAAATTGAGGCCCAAAAAAGCATGATTAGAGGTCTTGATACTGGAGGGGTTAGCCGCCCCTCCGTAGGCTTTGTTCCATAGCTTTTTCTATACTCTTTTTACTTACTTTCTTTTGCTCTTAGCTACTTTTTTTTTTTACCTATTAGGGGTTGTTTTAGGACTATTTTAATTTATTTAAATAACTTATGCTTTGACTAGTTTGTTTGTTGTCTCATAAGTTTGCTCGTATAGCTTGTTGCATGTTTATTCTAGCTTTTCTCTTTAAGTAATTTCCTTATTTAATAATCTCATTTTAATAATCAAGTTGTCACTCATTTTATTTCATTTGAGAGTTGTTTCAAATGATTGATGGTTATTCAATACATGAACTAAAGTTTTGCGCTTAATGGCTTAATCTCTACAGAGATTCATTGTCAATGGTGTAATCTTTCTTTCATGTTGATAATTACTTCTCATTCGATGCTTCTCTCCTTTTAGAGGACATAACCATCACCATGGACAAAGAAATTAATGAATGGCAATGACTAAAAGAATTGATTTAAAAGCAATCAACACACTTAAAGAAAATGGCTTAAACTACTTAGGCTTGGCCAGACGTTATGCCAAGTTAATTGAGTCATGAATGATCATACACTATTGCATGGCGTTTTGATGATTCTTGAAGCATCTCTACCACCCTCTTTGAGTTCACTCCATGACAAGAGGGAGGAGTGGTCTTATTCATTGCATTTCATCAATTTTTGTCCAAAATTGTATCCAAGATCATCAAGAAATCAATTTGCTCATTGATGGTTTTGGAATCAATTACAACCTTCTTTTGAGGCTTTCCTATGACAGAGAAGTGTGAGAGGGACAAACAGAGTCCAGAACACTCTGTCTACACTGTTTTCACTTCAGAGCACCAAATGGAATTACATGGAACAGAGCCACAGCCGGCCTTCTGTAGGACCGGTCGGGTGTCAATGAGGGTCGGCCATGCATCAATGTTTGGTAAGGCAGTGTGTTGTATAGAAGCAGAGGGCAGTAGCTGAAAGTGAAACAAAACAATCTAAGCGGACTGGGCAGCTTCTGGACGTTGCACATGCAAGCAGCATGCATCTTCGGATTTGTAACTCATTATTTAGTTAGTTATTAATTCATTTGGCTTTGTAATAATTAGTTTAATTTGGACTATCGGACATTGATTTGGACCCTCCTGCGTAAGGATAAATATTTAATAATGTGTATATCTTCCAACCTCACGTCTTTCTCCCTTTTATTTCCCAGCTTATGATGGTTAGTTTAGGGCATCATGCTTCGTTTAGCATACTTCATGTTTACATCCACTTGTATTACATGCATTGAGGCGCAGTTCATTATTCTAACCGCATTGTTATTTCAATATTTCTTTGAATATGTGTTTAACCGCATGTTATCAAATTGATTCATATGCCGTATTAGTAATCGAGCCTAGCAATTGCATATCACATGTGTTGCATTAGCTATGTTGCATAAGAATCATGCATTTTTCTAACTAGTTTCTCTTTTGGTGTGAGTACAAGGTAAGCTTTTATTTGCTTTAGCATGATGCAAGAGTGTGATTATTACCATGTTTAGCATGCTTGCTGTAGACACCCCATTTTTGACCGTCTTGAAGACTTGGACGTCACTATTTGAACACTCGGTGATCATCCATGTTTGTGTTTGTCTTGAGTTCCCGGAGGTCTCAGCCACGCGTCTTGCCTCAGGATCTCTCGACTCGATTGTTTTGTGTTTGGTTTTGCATCAAACACTTGTGTTTTGCTTTTGAGGGGCAGAGAGTGGCTTGTGGGCCACCCCCACACCTCACCGGCCATGGCTTGAGGCCACCGGCCATTATTTTGTTACCATCGGCCATATGTTTGGTCGGTCAGCACTCTTTGTGGTGGGTCGACCACGTATTTTTCCATTTTGTCATTTTTGGCTGGCCGACCACTGTGCATCTGCTTTTCCAGATATTTTTATGCTAGCTGGCATACACCTTGCACCCCCTCTATACACGTGTATGGAGGGATTTCACTCTTGCTTAGCTTGTCTTGTAAGCTTTGCAAGAGTGATCCTCTATAAGAGGAGGTCTTCTCCTCCCTCCTCAAGGGTTAGAGGGTTGAGTTCCAGAGGTCTGGATTAGGGTTAGCCATAGTGTATCTATTCTATCTCTATATCTCCCTCTCTTTGTGTATAAGTGTGCGTTTGTCCTTACTTTTGTGCACAAACACCTAGTTTTACACCTTACCTTGGTTGTTGAGGAGCCATTAGGTTGTTCTTGAAGTTTTGAGCTGGTTTTGAGCTAAGGAAAGCAACTGGAGTGCTGTTCTTGAAGGGGTCTACAAGGGTAAGAACTTTACCTTTAAATACCCCATTTTTGCATAGTCTTTTTGCCTACCTTGCATCTATTTTTGAGCTTAGTGTATAACATATAAAAGTCTTTTTTTTACTTGCTTAAAATAGCTGTTTAAGGTTGCTTTAAGCTTTGGGGTTGTTTGACCCCTCTTAGGCCTTGTTTGGCCCCCATTTTGTGCTATTTTGGTGAGCTCTGGGACCACCTTGTTTGGGCCTCCTCACCACTGAAATCTTGAGGGATTTCAGTGGTGGGGATGGTGCTTTAAGGTCCTAAGAAGGAGAGGGCCATCCCCTGCCCTCTCCTTGTTGTCTTCAAAAGTGCCATTTTAGCCTCATGTGTGAGCACCATTTTTAAGTTCATGTTGGCCATGTCTTAAGTGTTATTTGTACTTATTTTGTTATGATATAGCATTATTTTTAGTTGGTTTAGACACACCATACATGCTTAGCATACTTGTCTTGTAATGCCATGAATTTGCCTTAACATGCTTTGTGCTTTGAGCCTTGTTATAGCATGATTTTGGCCTAGTTTTGTGAAGATTTTATGCATGATTTAGTACACTTTAGCTCTGTTTTTAATTACTTTGGCCATGCTTGAGATGCTTTGTATAGCCACCTTGCATTTTGGCTTGCTAGCCTCGGGTGTGTGAGTGTTTAGAATGCATTGCCTAGCTTGTTTCAGTGGTTTGGCACCACTTATAGCATCATTTCAGTCCCCATGGTATGCTTGTATGCTTGCATTTGATGCCCCTTTAATGCTTTAAAAGGCTTGTGTCTTATGCTCCATGTTTGGACCTTTATGTATGCTTCCATGTTTAGACCATTTAGATGCCATCTAGGTGTGTCCTTGGTCTTGTTTAGACCTGCATTGGACCTATTTTAGGTCCTCCTGGCCCTTTGGGGCTTGGTTCATATAGCTTTGGTTTAAGCCCCCTTGAGTCTTGGACATTGTTGCATGCTTGGCTTGTCTTGTTTACTTGGTTTGGCACCTTTATAACATGATTTTCAGAGTTTGGTATGCATGCCATATGTCCATGTTTGTCCCTTTTAAGTGTGCTTAAAAGTTTCTCTTTGATGCTTAAGTTTTGAATCATGTATGCATACATGCTTGTATGTGCATTTGGCCCCATTTCCATAGCCTTTGGCCACTGTTTGGGCTTAGTAGAGAGCTGTCCACCTTGGTATGAGTCCATTGTTCGCGTGTTGTTACATGCTCGCCTTGTGTGTTGTTGAATACTTAGCCTACCGCATGTGTTGCATGCTTGAATCATAGTGCATTTGGCATGCATTCTCATCTTTGTTTTGATTGCTTAACATGCCACATGTTTTGCATATTTGCATGTTGGCATTGCATCTTGCATGCTCAATTAGCTTGCATACTTGTTATATGCTTTCCATGCTTGCCACATGTTCGTGTTGCCTACTTAGTTTCCACGCCTAGGGTGCATTGCATTGAACATGCATGCCTTGCCTCTTGAAATCAAGTGATAGAGGCTGGGCCTTTATGTGCTTTTTTGGTTTGCATTTCAGTTGACATGAAAGTGCACAACTTGGTTTCTTGGGCCATCACGCATTGAAATACGTGATTGGTGGTCCGAGAATCGAGTACTATCCCCATTTGAGTCATAAACATGATAAGGGGTGTATTGGTGCACACATTTGCTTGAAATGCATTGCCATGCCTTGTTTTGCCCTCTGCTGCTGTCAAAACAGGTTCTGCAGGAAGCTTTGGCCGGGCAACTACATCAAGTGCCGATCGACCAATTATTGATGGCCGATAACTCCATAGATGGTCGATGACCACTTCTATTTGGCTAGTGACCATTCCTTATGGCCGGTGGCATTCCCCAGTGTTCATAAGGTGTACCTTAGGAATTGTGCCATTTTCAGAGGAGCAGAGCAGGGAAAACAGAGGCAGCTTGTGCATGGCATTGGATTTCTGGACGAAGCCAATCCGAGCACGCGTGCATCCCTCTTCTCGAGGCCTTTTAATGCTTTCCTTAGCTTAATTGATTTGTTAATTAATTAGGTGGTCTGTAAATTATTTAATTAGTTTGTAGGTTAATTAAAGTGTATTATTCTTTTGGTCCCTCCGAGCGAGGGCGAATTTGTAATAAGTGTGGGTGCGTGTGTGCATGTCTTCCAACCCCCACTTCTTTCTCCCTTTTACTTACCTGCTTTGATGGTTAGTATTAGGGCATGTTTAATTTAGCATACCTTATGCTATGCATGCATGCATCATTCATTAGTCTTGCATGCACCGGGCTCGACGCATCATGCTAACCGCATAGTATTTCAATTCCAAACTTGAATACGTGCATCGAGTTGTCGCATTTCACATGTCATCCTTAGATTAGCCGAGCCTGTTCTAATGGCATTCAGTATGTTATGCATTAGCCATTTGTTAACTTGAACTAGGATCATGCATAATTACTAACTAGTTTATTGCTTGGCACGGAGTACGATGTAAGTATTTATACTTTAGCATCTCGCATGAGTGTGAATGTTAACATGACAGCATGCTTACCATGTGGCTATGTACTTATGTGATATTACTGCCTGAATGCCTATGGGTGAAGGTTCGATTGTTTAGTTGGAACAAATCATTGAAATCCATGTTTTAGCCTACTCGTGAGTAGCAGATTTCAAATCATTTCCAAACAAACGGATATGCGATGCTTTGTTCAAAATTAGGCGATCTAGTCTATACTTTTGTGCTGTGCGCATCACATAGTAAATCTAGGCTAATAACCGGAATAAGAACGCATAATGTTTTCAAAACAAGATATCATGTTTAGTAGAGGCCGATCTTTGATCGGGCAAGCGAGGGTGCTCATAGCTGACCTTCCCTAATCGTACCCAAGTTCCCGAGCCGAGGCAACTTTGGTGATGACGGACACGTGGCCTCAGGCAACGAGTCAGGGTTTCCTAAATTCCCCCAAAATAAATATTTAGGTGGCGATTGTATATCTGGCAAAGCAGTCCATGTTTGGCACTTCCTTACAAAAATCTGTTTTCCAAAACAATTTGCCGGATTTGGACTCTTTGGTTCAGATTAAGAACCGTGACAATTTGAGTCCTGAACTGTAGTAGGCCCAAACGAACAAATCGGGATTTCCCTCTCGGGACATTCGGGGACGTCTACACTTGCCATGAGCCTAAATGCTTAATTCATAAACTGCTTGAATGCCTATGGATGAAGGCTATTTGCTTGAATTGGAACAAATTGAGTAAAGTTCATATGTGATTACTTTTTCAAGTGGCACATATTCGAAACAATTTTGAAATCAAACATGAATCAAGTGTTCCAATGATTGTAAAATTAGTCTATACTTGTATGCATCACACAGTAAAGTTAGTTTAATAACCGAAACAAGAACATATAATGGCCTTTGGCATGAGTCTCGGGTGAGTGGGGTGTTCAATTCATGGCCTTCCCCTCTCATATCTAAGTTCCTGAGCCGAGACACTTTGGTGATGACGGACTAATGGCCTTTGGCATGAGTCACGGGTTTCCTAAATTTTTCAAAACAAAATATTCAGGTGGCGACTCTATAAATCTGGCAAAGCAGTCCATTTTTGGCATTTGATTCAAAACATCTATTTTCCAAAAGAATTGCCGGATTTGGACTCTTTTGCATTTGCATTATTTTTAGAACCACAAGTAGAGTCCAAACTGTAGGGCTTATTTGCCTTCCGAAAGGGGGCGCGGAAAAGTCGAGCAACAATATTGCAACAAAATTATTTTCTTATATATACTTCACCATTTATTTTACATACGTTAGCAGAAATAATGAAAGTTTCACAAAATATATGGGTAATGAAATATAACCATTATTACTGTAATGAAAGAAATATTTGATAAATATTTTGATCCATTGGTTTACAAGAAATTTAAGATCGTAAAAAATAACCACAAAATTATTTGAAGAATATAGGGAAGCTGTATCTGCAAATACACCTGCACACGTTACACTTGTGAGGACCCTAGCCTTTGTAAAACCTATTTAAGTCCTTGACTTTTGAATTCTTTTAATAAAGACTCTCAAATCCTTATTTGTCTTCAATTTTAGTTATAGAGTCGAAAATATGCACTAACCGAAAACTCGAAAACCTTGATTGAACCTGGAGCTCACAGATCATTTCCAAAACCCTAATAATAATTAAACTAATTTTCTAAGTATATTTTCGACACAAGAAACCCTAGGTTTCCTATTCTCAGTACAATTCGCCGTTTAATTCAAAACAAAGAAACTTTAACCGAATTAAATTTTTCAGACCTTAAATAAATTAAATACTACACTAAATTAAATGTTCAAATTCATAAATTAAGATTTTGGAGCTCATATTTTTCTTGAATCACATGTTGACCCCAAACTAGTACCATTACATATATATATATATATATATATATATACTTGTATCTTTCTTAAATAAATAATTTTGTACACAAAATATCTTCAAATTGTACACAAAAAAAATCAAAACAAATCTCTCAAAATTCCTTGCACATGGCCGGCCATGCTATGCATAGATATATGTGATGTCCGTTTGGGGACAAATTGCTTGATTTAGGGAAGAAAAATTGACCTAATGTACAAATTTGAATATATATTGATATATATATCATACTTGTAACCAATTTAACTTTGATTAATCAAAACCTTAACTAGACTTTGTTTAAATGTGTAATTAAGGCTCTAATCATCATACATTCTATTTCATCCTAACTAGATTGTGGACGCGCTCCCCGGAACCCTTCCGAAATATCCGCGTGCCTGCGAGGGGGGCGCGAATTCTCGTTTTGTTCTCTGAGCTACCACAGTTCGAACTCAATGTCACGGTTCTGAATCTAATCTCACAATGTGCGATGTAAGACCGATAAATCACCAAAAAGTCCAAATCCGGCAAATCGTTTTGGAAAATTGATTTTTAATAAAGAAGTCCAAAACATGGACTGCTTTGCTAGATACAGAGTCGCCACCTAAATATTTTATTTTTGGAAAATTTAAGAAACCCTGACTCGTCCCTAAGGCCACGTGTCCGTCATCACCAAAGTTACCTCGGCTCGGGAACTTGGGTATGAGAGAGGAAGGTCATACGATGAGCACCCCCGCTCGCCCGATCAAAGATCGGCCAGTACTAAGCATGATATTTTGTTTTTGAAAACACATGTGTTCTTATTTCGATTAATTAGCTAGTCTTATTACGTGATGCATACAACAAACAAGTATAGACTAGATCGCCTAATTTGGAACAAAACATTGCATGTTTATTTGTTTGAAAATGGTTTGAAGTTGGCTACTTGCAAGTAGGCTAAAACAGGGACTTGATGAATTGTTCCAATTCAAGTAATCCAACCTTCACCCACAAGCATTCAGGCAGTTAAACATATAAGCAATTAGCCTCATGGCAAGCATGCTTTCATGGCAGCATTAACACACATGCAGTATGCTAAAGCGTAAACACTCACGGTGTACTCCGAGCCAATACAGAAAACTAGTTAGAAATCATGCATGATCATAGTTCATGTTAAGATGGCTAATGCAACACATGTGAAAATGCAACTAAAATAGGCTCGACTATTCTAAAATGTCATGTGAAAATGCAACTCGGTGCATGTATTCAAGTAAGAATTGAAATACAATTCAGTTGGTATGATGCACTGAGCCCGGTGCATGCAATACAGATGAATGATGCACACATGCAAAGCATAAGGTATGCTAAACAAAATATGCCCTAAAACTAACCATCATAAGCTGGTAAGTAAAAGGGAAAAAGAAGTGGAGGTTGGAAGACATGCATCACACACACGCACGCTTATTACAACAATACGCCCTCTCGACGAAGGGACCGAATAAGAAGCTAACTAGCTAATCTAAGCTAATTAAGCTAATTATTACACAACACAACTAATTAACTAATCCTAGTTAACTAATTATTACAAAACAAATTTAAATAGCTAAACACGTTAACTATTAAAGGTACAAACCAAAGCAAAAGCTAGCTATCTAGGCATGGAAGCTAAGGAAAGTAGTAAACCAGGAGCCTCAGAGGGAGAGGAATGCATGCAAGCCCGGTCGCGTCGCTCGAAAATCGAATGTGATGCCCCGATTTGCCTTTGTTTTCATTTGTCCTCAGAACACTGCACCAAGCTCCAGAAAGCTGAAACTTCACCTTGGGAATCCTGTGGGAGGGTGGTCGACCACTTTTGGTCTCTCCAACCACCTACCGACCACTTTTCTTGAAGAAATCTAGAAAAAGTGGTCGGCCAGCTAGTTTTTCTGGCTGGCCGACCAGTTGTTGCTGCTGGACACCATTTTGTTACAACAGAGAGCAAAAATGGGCATGGCAATATATTTGCAAGATATGTGTGCACAACCACCCTCCCTATCATGTCATGAACTCAAGGGAGTGTGGTTCTCGACCCTTGTGCCACCAATCACGCATTTCAATGCATGATGGCCGAGAGGCGAAGTTACACAATTCAATATAAAATGAATGCACAAGTAAACACATAAAGCCTAAAACTCTATCATGTATGATCAAGAGCGTCGATGACCAGGAATTAAGGCACGTTTCATCACTTCAAGTATGAAACGTCCCTCTTTTTCCGTGTTTGGACTAACACCTATTCCAAACACAATGCAACACATAACATGGCATGCTCAATGCAATGTAATGCAACCTTAGCATGTAAACATGCAACTATGTGGCATACTCAATGCAACTAACAGCATAACATACGCAATGCAAGGAATAACATGGCATACATAATGCTAAATGCTAAGAACTAGATGACATACTCAATGCAAGGCAATCATAAGGTTCTAAACACAATGTAATGCATGCATGCACAATGCAATGCAATGCAACAAGGGCAACAATATGCAATACACCAAGCATGTAATAACATGCAAACTACATACTCAATGGACTTAAACCAAGATGGACAGACCTCAGACATGCCCAAATCAATGGCCATTAACACCAAAACTAAGGCACGAAAGGCAAGGAATGTATGCACCATGCATTGGCCATCCAACTAGGCCCAAGAGCACAACCCTCAAGAAGGCTCAAAGAGTGACAAATGTGCAAGTGTAACAACACTAAGTACAGTAAAATTAGACAAGAAATGATGCCAAATCATTTAATTAACACAAGTATGGCATGCAATGACCCTTAAGCATTAAAGCTAGCAAAGAGGATCACAAAGGAGGCATGCAATACATGGCAAATATGCATGAACTATGTATGGACAGAGATCAAATAGGTCTAAACAAGGGCCTAAACATGCTGAGATAGGGATTCAAAGACCTAGGCATGCAAGCATACACACTAGGCTACAAGTAAGGCAATAATGCACAATACTTAAAGACACTTAAAGCATGAGTGAAGTGGGAACATGGCAATGCTACATGCTTTGAAATGAAATATTAAATGATGCCAAATCATATAAATAGCTCAAAGATAGCATGCATGAATCATCAAAACACAAGGCTAGCAAGGCCAATTGCACTACAGCTATACAAAGCATGAAGGATATGGAAAAGGCAACCCAAAATAGTCCTAGAACATGTCAAAATGATACTGAAACATGCATGGAAGGAAGCCTAAATATGTTAGCATGGAGGGCATAAGGCATGATGCCTACAAGGCAAATATGGTGGATTACACTACACCTATTAAGACCAAGCATGGGATGACTTAAGCAACAAAAATCAGAGTTAAATCATGGCATAATAACCCCAAAAACACACTGAAATGATGACTCGCAAGCAAAGGCATGAAGGCATACGCAATGATTCATGTTAAGACATAAAGGGGCAAACCCTCCAACTCATTGAATAAGTGACAAATGCAAGTGTATGGCCATGAAACATGAACTGAATAACCTAATAAATGATGCCAAATCATTCAAATAGGCCAAGTAATGTATTCTAGAGGACTCAATACACAAAGCTAACAAACTAGATTGAACCAAGGCTATACAAAGCAAGTCATGCATGACCAAAACAACATAAATCAGACCTTAAACATGCCAAAACATGAACAAAGTCTTCTCAGAGTTAAGCCAAAAGCATGCTAGAATGACATGTTAAAGCATGAGACACACTAGGCTACTTCATGGAAATGCACTACAAGTGCATGGAGCATGCCAGGGCCAACCAAACCAAACCAAAACAGAGTCATGACATGGCAAAACATCACCAAAAACATGCTGAAATGGAAATAAAACAAGCTAGAATGACATGCTATTTCATGAAGCATACAAAACTAGTTTGTGTGATTTACACTACAAGTGTATTAAGCATGCATGGAGTGACAAATCCAAGAAAAAATAGTGGCATTCCTCAGCAAAATAACCACAAATACATGATAAGATATGGCCAACATAAACTTAACAAAGATGCTCAATCATGAGGCGCATGAAGTAAGTAAACAAGAAACAAGGAGAGGGGATGACCCTCTCCTATTTAGGACACCAAAACCACCTTTTCACCACTAAAAATACTCTAGATTTCAGTGGTAGGAAGGTCATGTAAAGGCTACAACAAGAGCCTAAAAGGATGGCTCAAAACAAGGCCTAACTAGGCCTAAGAGGGGGTAGATCACCCCCAACGAAAAAGTGACCTTAAACAAACTTCTTAAGCATGCAAAAAAAAAAAAACTTTTTCCAGTTAAGAGCTAAGCTTAAAAAAGTATGAAAATAAGGCTAAAAGCTTAAGCAAGAATGGGGGATTTAAAGGTCAAAGACCCACCCTTGAAGACCTTCTTTAAAGCTGCAACTCCAGCAAGCTTTTCAAACTCAAACCAACCCAAGAACACCAAAAACAACCTCAAGGGACCTCAGCTCCAAGATTATGGTGTTTGAGTGTGTGTTTGCGTGTTAAAGTAAGACAAATCTACACTTTTAAACACAAAACAAGAGCAAAATTAAGAAGTATAGATATAGATTATATGTATCACTCAAAGCTTCATTTTTTGAGCCTAGAGGAGGGAGGAGGAGCCTCCCTCTTATAGAAACAAAAAGGCAAAGCTTCTTGGAGAGGCAAAGCTTCTTGGAGAAGCTAAGCTTCAAACAAATCCCTCCATACATGTGTATAGAGGATGGCCCTAATGCCCTCCAACTGTGTCTGCTGGAGGAAAATATCTCCAAAAAGGTGTCAAAAAGTAGCTGACCACTTGAAGTGGTCAACCTGCTACTTAAAGTGGTCGGCCGACCACTTCAAGTGGTCTTCCAAGACCAAAATTGGTCGGCCATGGTGGAAGAGAGTCCAGAGCATGAAAACAATGCAAAGGTGTGGTGGCCGACCAGAAAGGTGGCCCAAAGACCAAGAAAGCCAGTTATTCGACTAGAAAACTGGCTGGCAAAAGGAAAAGTGGTCTCCAAGGAGAAAAAGTGGTCTCCCACCCTTGTACCACCTTCCAAACAAGAAAAACAAGGTTTGTACCAAAAGCAAACCAAAGCGGATGCAAGACGAGAGATCAGGAGACAAAGCACGCGGCCGAAAGCCCGAAAACTAGCTGATGAGCACCAAAAGTGGTCTCCCAGACCACAGTGTCCCTCTAGGTAGAGGCAACAAGGTGTGGTTCAAAAACCATGCCAAACGAAAAACGTTAAGTGGTCTCGAGACGAGGCGCACGGCCGAAGGCTCCAAAAAAATCGAAAACTGGTCTCCAAACAGGAAATGCGGCCTACGACCACGAAAAGTGGTCTATGACCACAAAGAGATGGTCTACAAGAACTCTCCCTCCCTCCGGGAAGAGAAACAAAGTTCGGTCCACAAACCGAGCCAAAGCACAAAGAGTTCAGAGTCCCGGAGGCAAGGCTCTCAGCCAAAACAACAGAGACTCAAAACGAGCACAACATGCACTATCACCGAGCGCTCAATCGATGGCGTCTGAGTCTTAAGGTCGGTCAAAAATGGGGTGTCTACATAGATCCAAGCCTATTTAATTTAATTGGAACTAAGGACATTTTGGACTTTTCACCATTCTTTTTTTTATATAAATACACCAATTCTCTCTACACTTTTGAGCACAAAACACACACACACACACACACACACACACACACACACACACACACACTTATATTTCGGCTAAGAAAGAGAGGGGAGAGAGAGAGAGAGAGAGAGAGAGCGCTTTGGTGGTAGAGGAGAAAAAGAGAAGAACCTTTGTGAAAACTCTTCAACTAGGCAACAAGTAAGCCACATCACTATCTCTCCTTCTATTTCCTTTTTTAAATACATGTTATTAGAAGTTTAAAATCATATTTTCAAATGTATTGTAATGGTGTTCATGTGTTCAAAGTTGATGAATTGGGCTTTGATCCTTTTTCTACTTATATTTTCTCTTAATAGATGCAATATTACCTTTTTCTCCCCATATCTCACATTATTTCCAAAGACGCACCATGACTCTAAAAATTAGTTATTGATATATTATTAGTATGTTTTCATCACAAAAGAAGTGAAAATTTTCCCTTAGTTGGCCTCTTTTCTCACCAATCTTCTTATTTTGAGTATTGTGCATGAAAAATCTGTTTACAACCAACTTTCGATTCTAGAAAAATGTAAAAAAATCTCCTAGACCTTAGTTTTATGTAAAAAAAAACTTCCTTAAAGAGTTAGATTTCAAGGAAAATTGGTTTCATTGAAAAAGAGTGAGCGGCTTGAAAGAAAATCCAATTTTCATAACGGTCGACGAATTTGGACAGCACTTGAGTGTTTCTTAAATACTAAAAATCTAGAAAAGCTATTCCATTTCCGAGAAATGTTCTGAAAACTAGATGAAATTATCTACGAACCATAGGAAGGCCAGGCTCGGGAAAAATCTGAAATGGTCCTTTTGACTTTAATCTTTAAATAGTACTAAATCTTGAAATTTAGTTTTGCATTGGTGTTTTATGATCTTGTCTTCATGAATATGCTTATTAATAAATGATCATATCTTGATATGATATTGCATGTGTTATGGTTATGTTATTTATCTTCTTTATTTGATGATACTCATGCTTATGTGGATATTACTATCTTGCTAAGTTGTTCTAAATTTAATTTAAGACATCTAACTTAATGGAAACCTTAATTGGGGTGGTATTAGATTTTCGATCACTTGAATAATGAAGAGATGATAATGTGTTATGTATGGATTGATGGGATGTGCTCCCTAATTAAAGGTTGAGTTTTGCGCAAGTAGTTATCGGGTAAACCCTAGAATGGAACGGACGTATTTGGACTATTTGCGATGATTTGATTTGGTGAGATAAGGTTGGGTCCAGATGGGACATTCAGGAGGATAAAACTTTTTTTTGGAAGGATAAGGTTAGATTCAGGATAATAAATCCTTTTTTTTTCGTCGTTCCTTTTGAGGTCCGCCGATGGCGCTATGCGATATATAATCATTGTAGGCATCTGTGATAAAGTCTGCAAAGCAGCAAAAGGGGGAGTTCCAAATAGGCCAGTGTCCAATTCTTGTAGTTGGGAGGATGAAATCTCTTTGAGGAATTTCTAGATTACTAACATCTAACATTATAATCCTTTATTATTGAATGATTATCATATTTCATTACTTTCTTGTTATAATTGTGATGGTATATTGGATTGGGAAAAAGAGATGAGGTATGTGTGCATTTATTGGGCATTCAAAGCTCATAGTGTTTCATGCTAGGTATTAAAGACTATTAGACTAGTCAAAGGCAAAGCTGAAGTATTTGAAGACGTATAGCTACCCTATAAGAGTTAAAAACTAGTTTCGTAAACACGTTTTGAACTTGTAAGTGATTAATCACTTGTTGTATTTAAGACATGATTTTGTAATTATTATATATATCATTTGTAACATATCCTTATACTTGGTCAACTCATGTAGGCCTTGTATTAATACCTTGTTAAGATCTATCAAAAATGTAGCTTTTCTATCTAAGGTGGTTAGACTTAGAAGGGAGGCTATATTAACTCCTCCGACCTTCCTAGGATCTTACTTGGTTATTAACCAAAGGACACATTAGTGATGTTTTCCTACTTTTGTAACCTTAGATAAACCCTATTCTTATTTATTAGTATATTCTCTGATGTTCCCAATTTTTAGGGCGTCACAACACCAACATCATCTCAAGGTGAAAGATTAATTGATTTTTCAGTAATAAAAAGTAAAACAATATCTCAACATATAAGCGTAAGTAGTTCTGAATTATAATGCTATTTGGATAAGATAACGATGAGTTTAATACTTTGGATTGGTGGAAACAAAATCAGCCTATGTGGCATATGCTTTCACAAATGGCCCGTGATATACTAACCGTTTCTATTTCTACAGTTGCTTCTGAAACAACTTTTAGTGCAAGTGGACGACTGTTGAAAGATTATTATAACAGACTTTCACGCCAAACAATTGAGACACTAATGATATTGAGAGATTATATGCATGCGCTTACGAGAAAACAAAATTATGGTGAAAAAAAGAGAATTCAAAGTGATTTGGAGAATATATTCTCGAACAACGTGAGTGAATTGTCTACCTTCTCTGATGATTGATCAACAATTATTTTTTTACTATTTTACTTCGTAATGTATCTATTAGATTATTGAAGTGGATTATAATGTAAATGATTGGTAGATTAGTAGGTACCAACCTAGCTGGGATGTACTTGACCTATATTGATGTAATTTCTCTACCATCGTCAATAATCTATATCTATTTTATTTAGTGAAATAAATTTTTGTAATATTTTATTTCATTTTGAAATAAAAATTATCTATTTAATTTAATAATTATAATATTTCATTTCATTTTGATATATATATATATATATAATTATTAATTTCAGAAGAAAAAAATTTCATAATTTCATACTTTTTAGTCATAACCAAAAAAAATATAAGTCATACTTAATTCAATACCACCACATGAAACATAATCAAACATTTCATTAACCTTAACTACAATTTTTTTTTTATGCCTCATAAATAATCTATATATATAATAAATCTATTGTTTATTTTTTGCCAAAAAAAAGGGGGACCCGCTGCCCTAATTTGAGTGGGCCTGAACCTGGGTTGAACTTCCGAACTTTTCAACCCGTGGGTTGGCCTGACCTACCCTAGTCCAAAAAATGTAAGAGGCTGCGAGGTCCGAAGATGGGCTGGCTCGGTCCAGCCCGATTCCGGGTAGGTTGGGCCGACCGAACCGGACCCAAATTACACCCTTAGCCATGTATAGAATTGAAAGAAAAAAAAAGTTTGAAAATATATTTTAGCTTAAAATATGTTGATATTTGATATTTTGTATATAATTTATTAATGGTGACCCAAACGTTCTATAAAAATCTGTCTATTGCTCGGTTTGATCATTCAATAATTATTTTTAGATGAATTTTTAATTGTTTTTAGAGATTTTTAGCATTTGATTTTTATGGCAATGTCAAGTGTAATTCAGCCAAAAGGATTTATGTCAGCTGGCATGATTCAAAATAACTATTTAAGTATTATTACAATCATAGTAAATCTACATTAATTTCTATTGAAATTTCGGCCAGAGTTGTACTTCACCAGAAATTATGCATTTTAAGCATGGTTGGATATTTGATATTTTAATATTAATTGTAGGGTACGTATCTCATTATTGAAGCCGATTTTTTTTGTGGAGACTATGACGCTTCAAAAAATATCAATAATGCTATATTTATCATTTTAAATATTATTTTTAAGATATCATCTCATAAAATTTGGAGTGAGTGTTGTGACAGCACCAGTACTATCACAACATCCGTGTTGTCACACCTCATGAGGTTTGTTCTGACTATATTTTGATGATCCAAGTTGTTCATATTACAAGGTTTATTAAGTATATCTTTTATATAAAAAATGAAATTAATCAAACAAGTATAATTCTATGATCAAGCTGAATAATAGCCTTAAAAAACAATCAAAATCATGCACTAATAGTTTGTTTTCTCTAAACATAAACGTGATCTTGTTATGGGTTATAAATATCTAATTAATTTAATTTTTTTTATTGATGATCTACTCAACGAACTCTATATTATGAACAGTTCAGATTATTAAAATAAATTTGGGACACGCTTTCATGAGCTCACAACACAGTGCTACACATTACAAATCCCAAGCCGCACATCATGAGTTTACTATTGATGTAATAGGTCTCACCACTTATGTTTATTTCTAATAATATATTAATATATAAGATGGTATATTAAAGATGATATAAAAATGTGATAAGTGTAACGTTCTTGAAAAAAAAAAAAACATTTCAAGTTAGAAATAGAAATAAAGATTCGGTGGAAAAGAAAATCTAAAGCTGAAAAGCGTACACTAAAAATAAATGTAGGGATGCAGAAGTTATAAAGCAGCACCATGATGGGTAAGGGAAACTCCAAAAATCAAAGCGTTGCTGTCAAATTTATTTTTTTATTGTTAAAATGTTGCTGTCAAATTTATTAGTGTGCAAAAAAGCTATGGATTGATGGGAAGAATATGAGGGTGTTTTTTATCTTAGTCATGCCATGAATGATAAAGGGGAATGAAATATTATCAATGTTGCAGACCAGAAGTGGTGAACGGCCGTATACTATTAGTGGTCTGCCGTACAGTAAAGGTGGCCTATCGGCCACTAATTTGGGATACTGCCTTACTACAACAAATAACAAACAGAGCATTTTCAGGGGATGTCTCTCCACTCTGCCTCTCCTTATCATTAAATTACTCAAAGACGGGGCAGGCTTGATTAGCAAACCATCAATCGATGCAAAATTCATTACATGATGGCCTAAGAATCAAGGAATACAATCTTAATAAATGCACAATGAAAGACTGAAGAACCTTCTCACTATCATGGTATTGATCAAGGGAAGTGGTTGACATTGACTTTTGAATTGTTTTCATCACTAACAAGTATGAAATGACTCAAGAACAATGGGTTCAATTAACGTCCGATTGAACCCAAACCATTTTATTATCTTGCTCCATTTTATTCCAATTTCAATACTTCTTTTAATTACCTTTCCATTCCTTAAGCATTTTAGTCCAATAATGAAGATTAAGTCTACTAATATAAAGAAGTGTCAAACAAAGGGTTGTTTTAAGCATGAGAGAGATGTTGTGCCGTTGGTAATAAACCTCCGACGATATTAAACCATTAAGTACAACAATCTCTATCTCAAGCTTAAACAAACAATCGGTTTGAAATGAATCTCAAAGCAAGGAAAAAGCCAAGAAATAAGAGAAGTACAGAGATGATTAGAGGTGAATACAAGGATGAAAATTTTTGAAATAAATGCTATCAACTCAAATAGGGTGGTGACTAAGGCCTAGAACACCAAACCTATGAGAAGCATTACACTACAAGCATGCTATACAAGGCACAAATGAAATAAACAACCTAAAACAGTCCTAAAACAGTCAAAAGTAGGACTGAAATTCACATGGAGAAGCTTGAAAAAGTAAGCTACAATATTGAGGAATTTAAGCTAATAAACAAGCACAAGGAGGGGAGGCTAACCCCTCCATTTTTGGGACTTCAAAACATCATTTTTAGCCCCTGAAAACCTCTAAAATTCAGTGGTAAAAGCTTAAAAAAAAGTTGATGAAGAGATGGGAAACACAAGGATAAAAGGCTAGGAAGCAAGGTTCAAACAAGGGTGGTCAACCCCTGTACCTTTAATGACTTTAACCTATAAGCTTTAGCCCACAAAATCAGTTTAAAAAAAAAAAAGAGTTCAAAATAGCAATAAATGATGGAAAATAAATAGGGGAAAGAAGCTTAAAGTTATACCTCTTGAAGACGAGTGATCCTTTCACTTACAAACCACCAATTTTACACCCTTAAGAGTTAAAATACAAGCTCAAACACCTCAGCAAAAAACCTTCAAGGTTTGGTTTAAAGTGTCTAGGAAAAGGGTATAGAAGTTGCAAGAGAGAGAGGGAAATGTAGAGAGAGAAATATTTTTCAAAACTTTGTTCCATAAATTTTTCTAACCCTAATTTTTGAGAGAGAGTCATCTGTATATAGAAATATATGAGACTATCTCGAAAATATCCATACAGACATAGCTGGTGCAATGCATGCATCTGTGGAGACAGCTGGCACAGTTGACAAAAAGATCTGAGTTCTTACACAAGTGGCCGGTTGGCCACTAGTGGGTCTGCAGGTCCTTAGATGGTCAGGCTAAAAAAAATACTGTTTTGGTCCAAAAACAGGGCAAGTGGCCAGCAAGCCACTAGTGGTCTACAAGTCCCTGGATTGTCAGGCTCAAAAAACTATTGCTTTGGTCCAAAAAGAAAGCACAAGCTTTGTGGGTTTCTGGGGCTCAAAACTAAGGTTTCCTGCTAAGGAAATCGAGCATTTGGACAAGCATGCAAATTCATCGTTGGGTGATCCATCGGTGGCGCCCAAGCCTTAACGACGGTCAAAAATGGCGTGTCTACACTCGGCCGTTGATGGCTCGGCAAATAATAATAATAATAATAATAATAATAATAATAATAATAATAATAATAATAATAATAATAATAATAATAACCAAACTTGTGGGTTGGGGAACTCAAACCCTTGCACTATTGTTTGAGAAGAAACATTGAACCATTTCTCTACATCATAAGCTTTATCTTATATTCCGCAAGTTATTTCTTTGAACTTGAATTTTTTCCCATCATGCCCGTGACTTGCCTAGTCGTAGCCATAACCAGGCTAATGACGACCGCGATTGTACTAACCGTGCCCACGACCACGAAATAGTATGCTCGGATTTTTGTTGTGGGGCACTCCACTATCCCATTTTCTGAACCATTTTTACCCCAAATACTTTCTTACTCATCCTCCATTGACTAGTGCTTGATCCATTAAGATAGTGCTCCACTTTTGCCTCCCATTAGCTCCATTATTCTCATGAATGCTCCACTTTTGTCTCTCATTAGCTCCATAGTGCTCCATTAGCTCCATTATCTTCCCTAAGTGCTCTATTCATGTCTTCCACCATTGCCCACTTCCATTGCCTATATAAGGAGAGCTATAGTCTTGAGTTTAAAGGACATGAATTAGAAGAGAAGTGTAGAGAGAATGTTAAATTTGAGTTAGAATTTGAGAGAAAATAAACCCTTGAAAACAAGAGAGTTGTCTTGCCAGATTAGTGAAGTTACCAAGCCTATACATCTCATCTTCCCTTACAAACACCACTCAAGAACCAAGTCCTAAAGCCTTGATCAAAGAGAGAGTAGTCTTCCTAAGTTGAAGAAGATTAAAGAGTGATCAATCATTGTAGTTTTAATATATTTTACTCTATTGATCTTCTGCAATGTATATTGTCATACAATTGATCCATTGACATAAAACACAAAATAAAACAAACAAAGGACATCTATAAGACACCTGTTTTTTGTAACCATTTTATATCTTTCTATTTTATTTTTTGTTCTTTATTTTTATTTTATTCATAGTAACCATTTTACATCACCGGCTACATGGCAACACACTATTTGCTTTTATTACTGAGAGTTCAGTTAAATAGTCTAATTATGAATTTTCTTTCTTGAAACATCCATGCTTTAAAATACTTTATCATACGGATAAGTGGTTTCGAAAAAAGAAAAAAGAAAAAAAAAATTTCTATAGACCCTAAATGATTTATCAATTTTTTATAAATTTTTCACATAGGTATGAGACCCACACAAACATGAGTGAGTCCCCATGTGAGAGATTTAGTAAAAATTTTAGTAAATTATCTGGGTCTCTAGCCTAACATGTTGCAAAAATAGTGGGTGTGCTTGGTCTGGTTTTAGAAGATAAATTTTCAAAAAAAATTTGGAGAGAGAGTTTAGAAATTCTTTTGGTTTGTTTGGTTGTATATTTTAGAAATAGTTTTGGAGTATGGGAGTTTAGGATGATTTGATATTTTGTTGTAGTTGAGTAGATGTGTGTGAGGGAAAAAGTGATTGAGAATGAGAGATGAGAGAGAAAAAGTGATTTTGAAAAAAAAATTTAAAAAATTTGCAACCAAACAAGGCCAGTTTATCCTAACAACGCCTCTTCTCTCTCTTCATCTTCCCATTGGCGCAGTCGGTCACCTTTGGTGCCGATCATCATCGTCGCCTTGCCACTACCTCTGCCGATCGCTACTGCCTCCGATGTCATTATTGGCTCAGGTGTCGACATTGTTCTCGCTGCTCTTCTCTTTAAAACTCGAGGCGGTAAAGTTCCGATTTGCACCCCCGAAGAGGCATTGGAGTTCGTGACAATTTGAATCGGCTCGATTAGATATGGCGCTACTCAAGTTCTACACCAAATCTAGAGCTATGCAATCTGTACATCTGATCTGGACTCCTTCACAACTCCATCACCATTAGAGTTTACATGGATGTCGGCGCCGTCACATAATCGCCATTAAAGTTTCTTCATCTTCACTCCTCTTCATCTTTATCTTCATGGTTTTTTCCATGAGAGAAAAACGGAGTGAATCTATGACTAGTAAAAACAAATATGAGAGATTTCTTGAGCAAAGTATTGTTGGTGAAATAGATTTCTTCTATGATGCTCCTAGTGTGTGTTTGCTACACTTTATGAAGTTCTTTGTTGTCTGAGAGATAAATGAGCTAATGATTTCACCTCAGATCTATTTCATCATCAACTGATTTCACCTTAGATATTGATTTAAATACAAATATCTATAAATATTGTGTTTCAGATATTGAGATCTTGATTTCAATATATATATATATATATATATTGTGAAATCAGATCAGAGGAACCAAATCTAGAAGTTTCGAAGGGTTCCTCATGTTGGATTTATTTTCTAGTGTGGCCCAATAGCCTACATATATCTACATGTTTTAATTTATTTGGACTCCACAATTAGATAAAACCAATATTTGATATAAACTTCAGTAATTAGAATTTTAATATAATTACTCTTCTAAGATAAGAAGGAAACCTTGATGGATAGGAATTCTGCTGATAGAGTTTATCTAGCCCTTTTCTCTTCTCTATATAAGGATGGGTGACTCCCCTTTCATATTATGAGTATTTTTCCATCACTCTAAGTTTTATAGTCATCCTAATTAAGAGAGACAGAGAGAAGAAGGTGAGCCAAGAATTAAAGGTTCAATTATTAGGGATATTTTCTCAACTTCTCTAATTCAATGGTATATTCGTTTTATTCTTGAGTTGTATTGAATTCAAGATCCTGTAAAGTTTAATTCCGCATTATTATTATGATTACATGTATTATTAAATCTTACATGTGGTATCAGAGCTTTCGTTTTATGAATCAATACACCTTGGAATAATAATATATTTATTATGCTATTTTTAATAAATGGTACCTTCATTTTATTATCGGTATTGACTTTAAAATATTATCTCAATTTGTTTGAATTGATCAAACGCTTAATGCACCTTTTGATTTTGTTATGCTATTAACATGTTCATATCCCTTTACAATAAGTAATATGCATGCTTCGGTTTATTGCATGATTCGATTATTATTTTATAATCATTATAATATTAGTGAAGAATATTACTTCTTCCTGTATGCCATAGAATTGAATGATTATAAAATTATTATTTAAATAGACGGTTGGAGCATAGATTAAAAGCAATTTGTTGAATCATTCGGTTTATTAAACAATTATGATTTTACCTCATCTGATTATATACACTTATTGTCTATTATTGTTGTTATTTATATATTTTCATGATTTAAATTTGATATCATGATATAATTTTATGACATTGAATATTAAATATTGGAGTGGTTAATTCATATTAGGTGTAATTCTTATTGACCATTATATGATATATTCATGATTGTTATATTACATAATTTGATATATAAATATTCATGTTCGTCTAGAGTTATTATTATTATTATTATTATTATTATTATTATTATTATTATTATTATTATTATTATTATTATTATTATTATTATTATTATTATTTCTAGAAATCATAAATAGTGATTTCATTAAAATAGTGATTGAATTAATGATAATTAAATAACTCAAATTAATGAATAGAGAATATTGTTGGTTAGTTCTGTATTCATAAGGTTTACTAATTTAGTAGCTACCAAAGTGACCTAGATTTATAAAACTTATGAATATAGAACTACATAAAAGAATTGTTGAAAATGTAACATTAAGGTCGATAATATTCTCAATTGCAGTTATAATTAGGAGATTGAGACTAGCCCAAAGGAGAGTCACTTTCAAATAATTATGAACTGGGTAGGGTAATGTAACTTCTGTAATTTGATAGATTAGAATTGAATACCCAAAGGTAACATGACTAATAGAAAAGTTGCATAAATTACTTTAGACCTACATAAGCAATTTTTGACGAGTGGACAATAGATATACCTAAGTTTTGCCCAAAGGAAAGACTTATGTGATATCAATAGTTCATCATAATTCTCAAAGCTTTAATATGTATATTGTTCTATCTTATTTCAGTGATAGTTCCCACCTCATTGCACTCTCTTGCATCAGGCGTCCGTCTACTTAATGGCTCAAATTTTTCGGAATGGTATGAACATGTTCAGTTTACACTGGGTGTGTTGGACCTCGATATGGCAGTGCTTGAAGATAAACCTACAGACACTAATGAATATAGTACGGCAGAATAAGTTGCCCTTTCTGAATCTTGGATAAGGTCCAATAGACTTAGTTTGATGTTCATGAAGATGACCGTTGCAAATAACATCAAGACCTCCTTACTATAGACGTCCCTGAACGTCCCGGGAGGGAATCTCGTTTTGTTCATTAGGCTCACTACAGTTCGGACTCAAATGTCACGGTTCTAAATCTAATCTCGCAAAGTGCGGTACAAGACCGATAAATCACCAAAGAGTCCAAATCCGGCAAATCGTTTTGAAAAACTGATTTTTAGAAAGAAGTGCCAAACATGGACTGTTTTTCCAGATACAGAGTCGCCACCTAAATATTTTATTTTGGGAAAATTTAGGAAACCCTGACTCGTGCCTAAGGCCATGTGTCCCTTATCACCAAAGTTGCCTCGACTCGGGAACTTGGGTACGATTGGGGAAGGTCACTTTGTGAGCACCCCCGCTCGCCCGATCAAAGATCGGCCTCTACTAACCATGATATCGAGTTTTTGAAAACACATGTGCTCTTATTCCGGTTTATTAACCTAGAATTACTATGTGATACACACAGCATACAAGTATAGACTGGATCGCCTGAGTTGGAACAAACCATCTCATGTTTGTTTTAAAAAAAAAAAAGGTTTAAAGGTGCTACTCGCAAGTAGGTGTAGACACCCCATTTTTGACCGTCCTCAAGACTTGGGCGTCACCGTTTGAACACTCGGTGATCACCCATGTTTGTGTTCGTTTGGAGTTCCCGGAGGTCTCGGCTACGTGCCTTGCCTCAGGATCTCCGAACTCGACTGTTTAGTGTCTAGTTTTGCACCAAACACTTGCATTATGCCTTAGAGGGGCAGGGAATGCCTTGTGAGGCATCCCCACACACCACCGGCCATGGCCAGAGGCCACCGGCTGGTTTTTGCTTCCACTGGAAATGTATAGTGCTGGTCGGCACTATTTATTGCCGGTCGGCACTCCCTTTTGCCAAAATGGCATTTTTGGCCGGCCGACTACTGTGTATCTTCTTTTGCAGATATTTTATCACAGCTGTCTTGCATTTGGCTCCCCTCCATACACGTGTATGGAGGGATCTCCCTCTTTGGAAGCTTGTCTTGTAAGCTTTACAAGACAAGAAGCTCTATAAGAGGAGCCCCTCTCTTCCTTGCTTAAGGTTAGAGAATTTAGACATTTTAGAGATAGAAAACACAGGGGAGAGCTCTGGTTTTAGGGTTAGGGTTTGATACATATTCTATCTCTCTTTCCCTCTCTTGAGTGTTCTAGGTGTTTTAGTCCATACTATTGCACACAAACACCTAGTGTTTCACCTTCCTTTGGCTACTGAGGTTCTAAGGGGCTGGTTTTGGTGTTTTGGTGCTGGATTCAAGCCAAGGAGAGGTGTTGGAGCACCATTGTTGAAGGGGTCTTCAAGGGTAAGAAACTAGTCCCTTTATTCCCCATTTTTGCATTGCTTTTCTACCTATCTTAGAGCTGTTTTCGTTCATATTGTATAAGATAAAAAAGTTATTTTTTTTAGCCCTCTTGATTGTTTATTAAGAGTGTTTTGTGGTTTGAGGGTGTTTGACCCCTCTTAGGCCTTGAAAGGCCCCATTTTGAGCCATTTTGAGTGAGTTTCGAGACTTTGGTGATTGGGCCTCTTCACCACTGAAATCTTGAGGGATTTCAGTGGCGGAGATGGTGCCTTGAAGTCTCCAAAAGGAGAGGGCCACCCCCTCTCCTTGTTGTCCTTGAAAGGGACCCTTTTTGGACTCTTGAGGGAGCATCATGTTAGAGTGTGTATTGATCATGTCTTGGCTGTTTTCCATGCTCATTATACCATGATATAACCTTGTTGTGTGTTGGTTTTGGTACACCATGCATGCTTAGCATACTTACCATGTAATGCCTTGTTATTGTCTTAATATGCCTTAGGTTGTTAGCCCTTATTCTAGCATGTTTTAGGCTTAGTCTTGTGAAGCTTTTGTGCATATTTTGCCATGTTTAAGGTCTGTCCTAGGTTGTTTGGGTCGGATTTGGCATGCTTAGTATAGCCCCTTTGCATTCCGGCTTGTTAGCCTTAAGTGTGTGAATGTATAGCATGACATTTTTGCATTGATTTGGTGATTTGGAACCATCCACCATGTCATTTTAGTCCCCTTTGCATGCCTATATGTTTGCCTTGGATGCCTCTTTAATGCTTTGAAAGCTTGTGTAGTATGCTCCATATTTTGGCATTTGTGCATGCCTTTGAATTTGGGCCACTTAGATGCCATCTAAGAGTCCCCTTTGCATGGTCTAGGTCTGTCTTGAACCTATTTTAAGTCCTCTTAGCCTTGTGAGGCTTGGTTGACTTAGTCATGGTTCAAGCCCCTTTGACTTGCTTCAAGTACTTGGGCCATTCATTGCATGCTTGGTCTATTTTGTTTGCTTGGTTTGACACCATCCTAACATGATTTTCAATGCTTACCTTGCATGCCATATGTCCACATTATGCCTCTTTCAAGTGTGCTTGAGAGTCCCTCTTTTGTGCCTAAGTGTTGGCCCTTTAACATGTGCATGTGTGTATGTGTATTTGGTCCTTTATTTTGGTTACTTTGGCCACTGTTTTGGGCCTATTTAGAGTTGCCTAAATCATGTATAAGTCCATCTTTTCATCCGTCTGCATTACCTCATGTTTGCTTGTATGCTTGCATAAGTGTCTTGCCATGCCATGTTGCATCCTTAGCTTGCATGCCTAGATTGCATTGCATCTTGCATGCATGCCTTGTTCCTTGACTTGGTGATAGGAATTAGGCTTTGGTTTGTTGGTTTAAATTGCATTTGATATCAAATTATGCACACTTGGTCCCTTTGGCCATCACGCATGGAAATGCGCGATTGATGGCCCGAGAATCGAGACACATGCCCTTTTGAGTCACAAACATGATAGGGGACATGATTGGTGCATACATTGCTTGAATTGTATTGCCATGTCAGTTCTGTCCTCTGCTGCTGTGAGTTGCAAGTTCTGCAGGCATTCTTTGCCAACCGGCATTATACATTGCCGACCGGCAGTTAATCACCAGCCGATGGATTCATTTTGTGCCGGTGACCACAATTCACTGCCGGTGGTAATTCTACTCAGCCGGTGGTGATTCCCAATATCCAGAGAAGCATCCCTGAGACTTTGGCAGTCTTCAGAGAGGTAGAGCAGGGAAAACAGAGGCAGACTATGCATGGCCGTGCACTTCCGAGCAGGACCCGAGCATGCGCTGCATCCGGCTCTCCTCCCGAGGCGGTTTACTGCTTTTCCTAGTTTAAATTAGTTTGTTAACTGATTAGGCAATTTGTAATATTTAATTAGCTTGCGTAGTTAATTAATTTGTATTATTTATTTGGTCCCTCCGGGCGAGGGCAAATCTGTAATAAGTGTGTGTGAGTGGTGTGTATGTCTTCCAATCCCCACTTCTTTCTTCCCTTTTATTTACCTGCTTTGATGGTAGATTAGGGCATATTCAAAATTAGCATACCTTATGCTATGCATGCGTGCATCCATGCATTTGTATCACATGCATCAGGCTCGGTACATCACGCTAACTGCATTTGCACTTCAACTCCAAATTGAATTCGTGCATCAATTGACTGCATTTCACATGCCATGCTTAGGTTAGCCGAGCCTATTCTAAGTACATCTTGTATGTGTTGCATTAGTCAATTTGACATAAACTAGGATCACGCATGTTTGCTAACTAGTTTACTGTTTTGGCACGGAGTACATTGTAAGTATTTGTGCTTTAGCATACCGCATGCGTGTGAATGCTATCATGACAGTATGTTTACCATGTGGCTAGATGCTTATGTGATAAACTGCTTGAATGCCTGTGGGTGAAAGTTGGATTGTCTGAGTTGGAAAAACTTATTGAAATCCGTATTTTAGCCTACTTGTGAGTAGCGAATTCCAAAAATGTTTTTTTTTTTAAGACAAACGGATATGCAATGTTTATTTCCAAATTAGGCAATCTAGTCTATACTTGTTTGCTGTGAGCATAACATAGTAATTCTAGGCTAATAACTGGAATAAGAACACATAACGTTTTCAAAAAAAGGATATCATGGTTAGTAAAGGCCGGTCTTCGGACCGGGCGAGAGGGGGTGCTCATAGCTGACCTTCCCCAATCGTACCCAAGCTCCCGAGCCGAGGCAACTTTGGCAATGACGGACACGTGGCCTTTGGCACCGAGTCAGGGTTTCCTAAATTCCCCCATTTTAAAATATTTAGGTGGCGACTCTGTATCTGGCAAAGCAGTCCATGTTTGACACTTCTTTTCAAAAAATCTGTTTCTCAAAACGATTTGCCGAATTTGGACTCGTTGGTTCAGATTAAGATCCGTGACAACAAATCGAGTCCGAACTGTAGCGAGGTCCCCCACGGACGTGTTACAGCAGGCTAAGACGTGGATTTGCCACCCTTAGGTGGGCTTAGGAAAACATGATTTTGCCACTCTCAAGTGGGCTTAAAAACTCATAATCGATGAATTGTTCCAATTCAAATAACCCAACCTTCACCCACAGGCATTCAAACAGTTATATCACATAAGCAGTTAGCCTCATGGTAAGCATGCTATCAGGGCAGTCACTCACATGCATGCAAGGATGCTAAATCATAAACACTTACCGAGTACTCCGAGCCAAAACAAAAGCTATGTTAGAAATCAATGCATGATCCTAGCTATGTCAAGAATGCCTAATGCAACACATACAAAATGCAACTAGAAGTAGGCTCGGCTATTCTAAGATGGCATATGAGATGCTATAGATAACATGTATTCAACTTGGAATTGAAATACAATGTAGTTAGTATGATGTGCCGAGCCCGGTGCATGCGAGACAGATGAATGGATGCAAACATGCGAGCATAAGAATGCTAATTGAAACATGCCCTAAAACTAACCATCGTAAGTTAGTAAATAAAAGGGAGAAAAACGTGGGGTTGGAAGACATACATCACACACATGCACACTTATTATAACATTGCCCTCTCTCGGAGGGTCCGAATAAATAATACAGAATCGAATTAACTAATTATTACACAACACTAGCTAATTAACAAATCAATTAAACTAGCATGCAAACTATGTAAAATGGGATGCCTTAGCTCTACTTTGAATGATGAAGGATGAATGCATGCTCGAGTCGCCTTGTTCGGAAATCCCTCGCGATGCCCCGATTTGCCTCTGTTTGCAATTTGTCCCAGAACACTATACAAAGCTCCAAAAGGCTGCTGACCAGTTTTTGATGCTAGTTTCCGGTTTGCTGCAACAGAGAGCGAGAAAAGGGCATGGCAGAGTATTTTCAACATATGTGTGCATGACCACTCTCCCCATCATTGCACAAGCTCCAAGGAGTGTAGTCCTCGATCCTCGTGCCACCAATCACGCATCTCGATGCATGATGGCCGAGGAGTCGAGTTGCACGACTCGATGTAAAATGAATGCACATATAAACACAACAAGGCCTAAACTCCATCATGGGTAATCCGGAGTACTGAGAATCGAGGCACGTTTCGTCACTTGGAGTACGAAATGTCCCTCGTTTCCCGTGTTTAGACTAAACCCTATTCCAAACACAATGCAATACATATGGCATGCATGAATGCAACTCTAACATGCAACCTACACACAATGCAACCTAATCATGCTAGCATGCGAGGGATGATATGCAAACATGCAACTAGCATCCACAATGCTATAAACTAAGAATGACATACTCAATGCACATGAACTATATGGCATACGCAATGCACATATGAAGATGGACATGCACGAAGACATGAACAAGGCATATACAACGCAACGATCAAGCATGCAACAACATGGATATGGCATACATAATGCAAGATGGACTTAAACTAAAATGAATAGGCCTCAGCCACACTCAAATCAGTGGCCATATATGATGAAATTAAGGCAACAACACTTATGCAAACATGCACAATGCGAGGGACCAAACCTAAGGCACAAAGTGCAACTCTACTAAGGCATGGCAAGGGATTAAATATGGCACACAATCACACATTTTCCAGCTCTGAAATGTCATACAGAGCGGCTCCAAATCATGCAAACACCTCACACAATACATACCAGATGGCTCGGATACCGAAACTAGTGAAGTGCATTACACTAGAGGTATGCAAAGCAATGCACAAATGACCAAACCAGCCCCAAACAGTCCCTATGCAGGCCTAAAATAGCAGGAAAATGGACTTAAATGATGACTCGAAAGGCATGAAAATGAAGCTCATGCAACGGCCCATAAATGAGGTATTTAAGCACGACTCTCAAACACATTTAAAGAGTAGAAAACATGGGAATATGGCACAAGTATAAGCTCTGAAATGACATGCTCAATGACCCTAAAACATGAAAACACCACCATTCAAGCATGCAAGAAGCTTCAAAACTTAAAGCTAGGCATGGGCATTACACTACAAGCATGCATAGCAAGCATCATTCGACCAAGAGGCCTAAAAACAGAGCTAAAGAAGTCCAAAACATGCACAAAATCAGTTTAAGGCATGGCCAAAAAGTGATAGAATCAAAGGCCAAAATAGCATGCAATGTAAGCTAGTAAAGAGGATTTGCACTACAAGCATGTGAGGAAATCAAGAGGCCACTAAACCAGCAAAACTCAGAGGTATGAAATGCCAAATAAAGCCCAAAAACTCACTGAAACATAGTCAATACATGCAAGAATGGTATGAAGAGGGTTATTCTACACATGCAAGATGGACACCCAATATGGAAAAACAAGCTCTGGTCAGAGCCTATGCAGGTCCTAAAACTCCTCAAAAATGGCCTGAAACATGGCTTGGAAGCATGCAAATAAGGGCTCCTTTGTTAGGCCAAATATGCTAGAAATCAGAACAAGGAGAGAGAGGGTCACCCCTCTCTGATTTTGGCTCTCAAAAACACATAATAACCACTGAAAATCCGTTGGATTTCAGTGGTGAAAAGGGCAAACAAAGCTCAAAACAAAGGCCTTAATGCATGGCTCAAAACAAGGTGAAATGAAGCATGCAAGGGGGTAGATGACCCCCAACAGAAAAATAATCTTAAACAAACATGTTAAGGACCTCAAAATAAGACTTTTTTTAGTTTACACCGAAGCTCAAAAATTCTTGCAAGTATGGCTAAAAGATAGAGGAAAATAAAGCTCAAAAGAGGAAATAGGGTGTTACCCTTGTAGCTCAGCAACTCTAGCAGCTTATGGACCAAAAATGCAGCTCCTTAGGACCTCTCAAGACCCTCCAAGAAGCTTAGGTTGGTGTTGGAGGTGTTAGGCTAAGAGGTAGTGTGCAAAGGGGCAAGAACTTAGCACTTTTGAACACAAAATATAGAGACAAGGGGGAGATATATATGTGTATGCTTCAGCCAAAATCAGAACCCTCTACAAGGAAGGGAAGGCCTTCCTTTATAGACAAGGGAGGCTAAAGCTTCTCCAAGAAGCTTAAAACCTAGGGCCAATATCCTCCATACACGTGTATGGAGGATGCAGTTTGTGCCTCCTAGCTGGCACAACCGGAACCAACTTATTGAGACAAAAAAAGGGGGGAGCTGGCTGACCAGTTCAGGTGGTCGGCCGACCACTTGCCCTGGTCGGCCGACCAAGTTCAAAAGGTTCAGGTCTCAAAAGCTAGTCGGTAGCCTCCTAGGGTGGTCTCCTCACTCAATGCAAGCTAGTGGTATGGTGGAAGACCAGTAAATGTGGCCCAAAAACCAAGGAGTCCAACTTCCTGTCAAGAAAATGGATCGGCGAAGAGAAAGGTGGTCTCCAAGGAGAAAAGGTGGTCTCCCACCCTTATAGCACCTTCCAAACAATGAAAATAGGGTCCATGCCAAAAATGAACCAAGACGGATGCAAAACGAGGGTTCGGGGGCCAAAACGCGCAGTCGGGTGCCCCGAAAGCTGACTGTTAAGCATTGAAAGTGGCGTGCAACCACGAAGGTGGTCTCTCGGGCCACAGTGTCCCTCTAGAGAGAGGAAACATGGTGTGTGCCAAAAATCGGAGCAAACAGAGAAAGTTAAGCAGTCCCGAACCGAGGCGCACGACCGACGGCTCCGAAAATCAAAAACTGGTCTCCAAACGGGAACAGCGGTCTACGACCACGAAAAGTAGCCTACGGCTACTGAGAGATGGTCTATGAGACCTCTCCCTCCCTTCGGGAAGACAAAACAAAACCTGATTCGTAAACCGAGATGAAGCACAAAAGAGTCCCGAAGTCTGGAGGCAAGGCTCTCAGCCGAGACTCCGTGACCTTAGAACAAGCACAACATGTGCAATCACCGAGCGCTCAATCGATGACGTCTGAGTCTTAAGGTCGGTCAAAAATGGGGTGTCTACACTTACCTCAAACTGTTAATGCATTGGAATACTTAAAGGCTGTTGAAGATCGATTTAGATCTGCTGACAAGTCACTTGCTGGCACTATTATGGCTGAATTGACATAATGAAATATGATGGCAATCGAGGAGTTCAGGATCACATCCTCAATATGGCTGACAAAGTCACAAAGCTTAAAACTTTAGAGATGCAAGTTGATGAAACTTTCTTCATGTAGTTTATTCTCAACTCACTTTCATCACAGTTTGGCACATTCAAAATTCACTATAACACCAATAAAGATAAGTGGAGTTTGAATGAGTTGACTAATATGTGTGTTCAAGAGGAAATGAGGTTGAGGGAGGAAGGACGTCAAACTGTATTGGCTGTAACTCATGGAGCTATAAAGAAAAAGAAGGGTAAGTTTGTAAAATCAAAGAAAAATCCACCCAAGAAAAAGAATGAACCTAGGGAAGAAAATCAGGCTCATAATGGTTTCATTGTCAAGTGCTACTTTTGTGGCAAGAAGGGACATGTGAAGAAAGACTGCAATAAGTGAAAGGCTTCGTTCGAAAAGAAATGTAAGAAATTTTCTTTTATTTGTTATGAGTCAAATCTTGCTGAAGTACCTTCTAATACTTGGTAGATTGACTCTAGGGCCATAACCCACATTACAAATGACATGCAGGGATACCTCTCAACTAGGAAACCAAGGGAAACTGAAAGATTTGTTTATATGGGGAACCATCTCAAAGCTGAAGTCGTAGTTGTAGGAACCTATCGACTGATTTAGAGACAGGTTTTTAGATGGATCTAGAAGACACTTTTTATGTCCCTTCAATTTCTATGAATTTAGTTTCATCATCCAAATTAGATCGTGTTGGATATTCAGTTTTATTTAGTTGTGGAAAACTCAATTTAATGTTTCATTCAATAATAATTGGTTCTGGTAATTTATGTGATAGTTTATATAACATTACCTTAAATCATGAGTTTGCACAATCATTAGTAACTCTGCATTCGAATAATGGTTTAAAATGTGGTCTACTTAATGATAAATCCTCAATCTTGTGGCATAGACGGTTGGGGCATATCTCTAGAAATAGAATTGAAAAATTGGAGAAGAATGGGATTTTGAAAAACCTAGACTACACTGATTTTGAGATATATGTGGATTGCATTAAAGGAAAGCAAACCAAACACACCAAGAAATGTACCACAAGAAGTAATGAGCTTCTTGAGATAATTCATACAGATATTTGTGGGCCACTCAACATTCCATGTCTTAGTGGTGAAAAATATTTTATCACATTTATAGATGACTTCTCATGTTACGGATATGTGTATCTAATTCATGAAAAGTCTCAGGCTGTTGACATCCTTGAGGTGTACATAACTGAAGTCGAGAGACAATTAGATAGAAAGGTTAAAATAGTGAGATTAGACCGGAGTGGTGAGTATTATGGTAAATATGATGAGTCTGGCCAAAATCCTGGCCCATTTGCCAAATTCTTAGAAAAGAAAGACATTTGTGCTCAATATACAATGCCTGGTACGCCACAACAAAACGGAGTTGCTGAAAGGCGTAATTGTACACTTAAAGACGTAGTTAGGAGTATGTTAAGTTACTCAATTGTACCCATTTCACTGTGGGGTGAAGCTTTAAAGACTGCAATGTATATGTTAAATAGGGTTCCTAGTAAGGCGGTCCTAACAACTTCTTTTGAGCTGTGGACTGGTAGGAAACCTAGTTTGAGACACTTATATATTTAGGGTTGTCCAGCAGAGGCAAGAATCTTCAACCCATAAGAGAAAAAGTTGGACTCAAGAACAATATCTGAATATTTCACTGGTTATCTAGACAAGTCTAAAAGGTACAAATTTTATTATCCTAATCACAGTACGAGGATAGTGGAGACTGGTAATGCTAGATTCCTAGAGAATGGTGAAATTAGTGGGAGTAAGAAAACACGAGTGGTGAATTCCAAGGAAATTAGGGTGGATGTGCCAACATCTGACCCTTATTGAAAAATTGTTGTTCCTCAGACTATTCCACAGGCTGAAGGAAACGAACAACATAATGAAAATCCTTCACCACCTCATGTTTGACCACTTCATGAAGATACCACCATTGAAAATATTGTAGAACCTCCATAATCGACAGTTCTGAGAAGATCTCAGAGGGAAAGAAAGCTTGCCATTCCATATGATTACATGGTTGTATCTATAGGAATATGATTTTGATATTGGGATTAACAAAGATCCAGTCTCATTTTCACAGGCCATGAATATTGATGATTCTACTAAATGGGTCAATGCTATAAATGAAGAGTTAAAATCCATGGAATAGAATGGTGTTTGGGATCTCGTCAAATTTTCTAATAATTGAAAAAAAGTCGGGTGTAAATGGGTCTTCAAGACCAAGCGTGACGCAAAAGGCAATATCGAACGATTTAAAGCCAGACTTGTTGCCAATGGTTTTACTAAAAAAGAAGGCATAGACTATACAGAGACCTTCTCTCCAGTATCTAAGAAGGACTCGCTTAGAATCATCCTGGCATTGGTAGCTCATTATGACTTAGAGTTGCATCAAATGGATGTGAAAATTGCTTTTCTGAATGGGAATTTGGATGAAGAAATTTATATGGAGCAGCCAGAAGGATTTGCAAAGAAAGGCAATCTGAAGTTTAGTGGGAGTAAGTTCATTATTTTAGTGCCATATGTGGGTGACATTTTGTTAGCCAGTAATGACCTTGGCTTATTGCATGAAACCAATTAATATCTCTCCAAGAACTTTAAAATGGTCGATATGGGTGAGACAAACTATGTTATTGGCATAGAGATCTTTAGGGATCGATCTCAAGAATTGCTAGGACTATCTCAGAAATGATATATTGATCGTGTTTTGGAGAGATTCAATATGCAGTTTTGTTCAACTAGTGATGCACCCATCATGAAGGGTGATAAATTAAGTGAAAAAATAGTGTCCAAGGAATGACTTAGAAAGAAACAAATGAAGGACATTCCATATGCATTAGCAATAGGGAGCCTGATGTATGCTCATACATGTACCAGGCTAGATATTAATTTTGAAGTTGGAATGTTGGAAAGATTCCAAAGTAATCCTGGAATAGAACATTGGAAAGCAGTGAAGAAGGTTATGAGATATCTTCAGGGAACAAAGGACTATATACTCACCTATAAGAGATCAGAATAGTTGGAAGTGATCGGATACTCAGACTCAGATTTTGCTGGTTGCCTTGATAGTAGAAAATCTACATCAGGTTTTGTTTTTCTATTAGCTAGTGGAGCAATTTCATGGAAGACTGTGAAACAGTCCACTATTGCTTCATCTACTATGGAGGCTGAGTTTGTGGCATGCGTTAAGGCTACAAATCATGCTTTATGGTTGCAAAATTTCATCTCAAGACTTGGTGTTGTTGACTCAATTGCCAGGCCGCTATAGATATATTGTGACAATACCGCAGTAGTTTTCTTCTCTAAGAATAGAAAGTACTGCAGTGGTTCCAAACACATGGAAGTAAAGTACTTAGTTATTAGAGAAAAAGTCCAGAAACAACAAGTGTTAGTTGAAAACTTAAGCACATCTCTTATGATTGCCGATCCATTCACAAAGGGATTACCACCAAAGACATACAAAGAGCATGTTATCAGGATGGGTCTTTTAAGCAACCCATGATGTGCATGGTTAATCATGAGTGCTTATTTTTATTTGACAATATTTGCGAAATAATAATTTTGTTTCTATTTTTCCTGTTTCTAAAAGTGTGTGTACACATTAATTTGAATATTGATAAACAGAAAATGTCTTTACAAGACAAATTATAGGGGCCTTTCAGGAAAATAATTACATATTCCAATAATGGATTGGGTTGATGAAAGTTATCGATGGTGTAGTGCATAGAAGGAAATATGACATAAATGTTATATAACCGCTATGACTCACATTGGTGATTTGAAGTAATCACAGTATTATAGTTTCTAACATATCTGAACTTATTAGCTATTTTTAAAATTCGTGATCACGTGTCAAAGTTTTTAGTGTGGAATCCAATAAGTCAAAAATTTTATAAATTGCATATTTTTTGGAAAAACTCATAATTGCATCATAATCGGCTTAATGGGTCAAGTGGGAGAATATTGAATTTATTTTCTAGTGTGGGCCAATAGCCTACATATATCTACATGTTTTAATTTATTTAGACTCCACAATTAGATAAAGCCAATATTTGATATAAAGTTCAGTAATTAGAATTTTAATATAATTACTTTTCTAAGATAAGAAGGAAACCTTGATGGATAGGAATTCTTCTGATAGAGTTTATCTGGCCCTCTTCTCTTCTCTATATAAGGATGGGTGACTCCCCTTTCATATCATGAGTATTTCCCTATCACTCCAAGTTTTATAGTCATCCTAATTAAGAGAGACAGAGAGAAGAAGGTGAGCTAAGAATTAAATGTTCAATTATTAGGGGTATTTTCTCAATTTTTCTAATTCAATGGTTGACAAAGGTATGTTCATTTTATTCTTGAGTTATATCGAATTCAATATCCTGTAAAGTTTAATTCCACATTATTATTATGGTTACACGTATTATTAAATCTTACACCTCCTTCTATCAGTTTTTTTTTTTTTGCTCATATTTTTTTGGCTCAGATTTGTTGTTGTTGTTCATGGTGTTGAATTTTTTTTTGCCCCTTCTAAATAGATCTGGAAATTATGTTTGTGTTTCTGAAATTAGAATAGTTTATAATGTTTTTATTGAATAGATTTGAATAAATTTGTATATGTGTTTGTTTTTGGTCTCTGTAAAAATATTTTTGTGTTTTGTTTATGTACAATATATTCATATCTCTCTCTCTCTCTCTCTCTCTCTCTCTCTCTCTCTCTCTGTGTGTGACTAGTATTAGTTCATTCAAAAAATTGAATAGATAAAAATAGATGTTAGCATATAAGAAAAATTAGAATAAGAATTTCAACAAATAAGAAAAATCAACACAAGAATTTCAACAGATTGAAAAAATTAAAGAGAGAAACCTACAGAATTTAAATAGATAGAGAAAATAATTGAACAGATAAGGAAAAAAAATTCAATAGATAGATATAAATTTGAACAGACAGTCAAACAAATTTAAACAAATAAATATAAATTTGAATAGTCAAAAAAAGTTAATAGATAAAATATAAAAAAAAAATCAACAGATAAATGTAGGGGTAAAATTGAAAACATAAAGTCTTTCAAAATAAACAGAATGACTTCTCACTAAATTATTTCACAAAAGGTGAATCTCTCACCAACAAAAAATATTCAGTGAACCTAATACCTTATACTTTCCTTAGCTTAGACTTTTTCACAATTTTCCCTTTCTTAATTTCCTAAGAATTATTTTCAAGGAACCAATCATAAATATCCATGTAAAAAAGTAATACAAAATAGTCACAAAAATTCATTGAGATATAGCATTTTTCAAACAGATAAATATACATTCATTCTCTAAACTTTATTATAGAAGCACACGATTGTAGCACAACACCATACTAGGATGGTAAGGTGACCGGCACGATCAACACCGCACAAACACATGCGATGCGAACCATATAAACAAAATAAAAGGAGAGGCTCATATTGCTAAGCAAAGCATAATAAACCATGACAAGTTTGAATTGAATTGTTCTAAGGATAAACCTCAATGAGAGACCTCAAACCCAGAATGGGAGTGATTTTATAGTCACTAAAACCGGCATCGAAGAAGAGCTTGGCCCATTCTTGCTCAGTTCTCTCCCTGCCTGTTAACATAATCATCATAAGCATGTCAAAGAAGAGTTGTGTTTCCATTGACTCGTCATGATCTCCTGCTTTCTGGTTCTCAACTTTCATGTCTATGATAATCAGCTTTCCTCCTTTCTCTTTGTTGCTTCCAATTGCTTCTTTACATCTCTTCAGTATTTTTATGCACTCCTCATCGCTCCAATCATGCAATATCCACTGTTTGCCATTATTCGTACACAAAATTAGCATTCCTAAAAACTATCTTTTGAAGCACTTTGTTTGAATTTCAAAATTGTAAAGTTTCTACTTTATTTTTCTTTTTTCCTTTATTTTATTTATTTATTTATTTTTAAAAATATCTTCACAAATTCAACATTTAAACACAACTTTAAAATAAAGCATAAACTGCAAACCCCAAAAAGGCCATCCATAATCCTAACTATAACATTAAGTTTAGATTGAGAGGTTTAGCGAGAAAAGAAAAGAAATGAAGATAATGAACTTTCTTATCACTTGTTCATATGATTAATGAGGTAAATAAAAGTAACTTCAAGAGGTTGTCCTAGTGGTCATGGCTTGCGGCTTGGGATTGTGGTTCCTCTATGGTCTCAGGTTTAAAATCTCCTAAGTACAAATAATTTTTCAAAGTCAATCCGTATGGCGCTTTTGCCTTGGCTTTCATTGAGAACATTGCTAGTAAATGGTAGGATTAGTCATCCGGATTAGTCAGTCCAGTGAGCCGGGTATTACTCCAAACTTAAGTTTTGTTTCTCACCAAAGTGGTGAGATTTGGTTAAAAAAAAAAAAAAAAAAAAACCAAAATTATTGTTTATAAAAAATTTATTATACCTAAATTACCCCTCTAAACACAAACCAAATGAAATAAAATGACATATGTATCCTCTTTTAATCATTATCCATCCAAATGAGGTGAGAAATTATAATAATTTCTTTTATTCTCTCACAAAAACTCCAATCATTTTTTTTTTTTTTTCTCAACTCACATAATATAATGCTTCAAGCAATCAAACTGGATTAGATTTTTGTTCTGTTGAAGTTTTTTCTCTCTCTTAATCAAAAGAACCTTTAATGTAAGATTACAAGATTTATGTAGTAGGCATTGAAGTGTTGTGATCAACGCATCTAAAAAATTGATTGGTCTAATATCACATTCTAGTCACTACAACAAATAAAGGTTTTAGAAATAAAAATTTAAAGACAAAATCAACTTGTAAGAAGTGTTATTATTGTACTTTTAGCAACAAAATTTAGAAATTAATGATGAGTTATTATTCTTTTGGGACTAATATTTTTTGAATAAAAAATAAACGCTTTTGGAATCAATTTTTTTTGTTCCTACAATACATTTATTAGCGATATTTTTAAAATTGTGTCACTAAAGCCCTGTGTTTGACATTTTTAGACGATCTTTTAGCAACTGTTCTTGTAAAAACAAGAATTCTTCCCTAAATATCTTTTGCAACAAAATTTTTACTCCGAAGGACAAAAAAAAGTTTAATTATTGAAGCTCTTATATGCTATAGTGATGTTATTGACCACCAACTCATTTAAAGATTTAAGTTGTTAGAAAGATAGTAACTTTATTGGTTACATAATGTTATATTCTCAACAGTTATAAGGACTTCTCTTCTCAATTTAGACTCTATTTTAATTTTACATTTTAGTAGGAATTTATACCCAAAATAATATACATTGAAGATAAAGGGTAGGATAGAAAGTGAGTTTTCACTTCTATATGTAAGGAGCCTAAACCAAGCACCCAGTAGTGAATAATTCTATATATACTAAAACTTTTATTAAAAAATATGAGAGATTAAAAAAAATTTATTGTCAAAAAAATAATAATACTTGAACATCTAATGATGTTTAGACATATACCTTTAGCAAGAATTTTAGGACACACAACATTGTTCCCCAGTAATAAAGAGTGGGGTAGAGAACTTGTTTCAAATGAATTTTCAACTGAATTTTGAAATTCTGACTCTCTCTTCTTAGGTAAGAAGGCAAAAATAGAAAGGTTATTGAAGATGTTATACTTGTCAAGCACAATTTTTGTAAGCATCAATTTTCGAAGGAAAAATGATACAAAAGTTTATTTTTTAGACTTAGTGATATGTAAGAGATATGATTAGTTAATGATTAGAAGATTTTTTAGATAAAGTGTTGTCTTAGATATTTAAATTTATTGTCATGTCATTGAGTTTAAAAAATTGAACCATCATTTGGATTAGAATAACAGTGCTCCTTTGGAAGGGCAATTACTAGTTTTTTGCACATTAAATTGTGATTATAAAAGACGAGTCTAGCTCCTCTCCAGTTCACAATCAAACTGGAGGGTGCAATTGGACCATGGTGGGCTCAAATCCTGGCCCATTTCGATGATCAAAATCATTCAATGTGTAAAACTCATCAAGTATATTATTCTTGTAAAAACTTAACTTGATTGGATATCGATAACCATTTGATCAGATCATATTTTTATCCACATTTTATTTTTAAAATCGTACTTGTCGTTGACTGAAATGTGGTTCAATTAAATGGCTATCGATATTCAATCAATGTGAGTTTTTGGAGGAATGATATACTCGACAAGTTCTACACATTGAACGGTTTTGATCATCAAGATGAGCTTGGATTTGGGCCCCATTATGGCCGAAGAATACCCTTCAATCTGATTACGAATTGGAGAGGAGCCAGACGCATAAAAGATATAAATGAAAATGGAACTGAAAAATAGAGCAATGCTAATAACACTAATATCTCACATAATATTGTATCTACTTTGTATGTTAATTGGTACATTAGTTAATATTATTTGTAACATTATTAAATAAAACAAAAGCCCCCTTCTTCGATTTTATGTTGTTTTTGTTTTTGTCCAAGAATAATTATTAAACATTTGAAAATAGTTTTATTTTTGTAATGCCTTCATTTTCTAATTTTGTTTTCAATTATTATTATGTTCTTTAAAAACCGGAAATGAAAACTTGTTTGATATATTATTTTCGTATTAAAAAAAAAACAGAGTAGATTTCAAAATTTTTTGAAAAAAAAAAAAAAAAGTGGTTTTAGTTGTTTTCAAATCAAACTTTCACTCTCCTTGCTCTCTCACTACCTCCATCCATCACCTACCACTACCTATCGCCGGACCAGCCAGCCACCGACAACTTTTGTTAGATCGAAAAAAAATTCAACATAAACCAAACTTATTTGGAAGAAAAATATTAACTTTAAACGATGAAAATACAATTTTTTTGAACTAAAATCTTAGTAATACCATCACCCCATCATTACTAACCACCATGCCATAGTTGTTGCTATCACCAACTCCATTACCACCACCTTTGCCACTCCAACCATTACTACCTCCACCACTTCTACTAACACCACCTTGCCATCCCCTTCACCACTCGCACCACCACCACCATCACTAACTTGCTATCATCACCACCCCCGCCACACCACCTCCACAATCAGTACCACCACTGCCCCCCACCACAATCACCGTAACTACCACCCCACCACCACCACCATGCCACCTCTACCTCCACCACGACTACTAATACAAATACTGGCACATTAGTTTAATTTCAAGGTTGTAGCCAAACATGAAAAAATATTTTTTTATAATTTTTTTATATAAAAATTAAATTTTCTAAAAAAATGTTTTTTATTAAAAATATCTTCACCTAAACAAACAAAGCGTTACCTTTAGTAAAACTGCATCTGCAGAAGGAATAGCCTCAAACATATCACCCCCAACATAGTTCAACTTGTCAGTCCCTTGCAAGCCAGAAACCACATGTGGGAGATCCAACACAGTGCACTTCAAGTTTGGGAAAGCATCAGCAATGGCCTTTGCCACTGTGCCCGTGCCACCTCCAACATCAACCAACGAGTGCAAGTCCTCAAAAACCCCCTTACAGTCCTTGACAAGCACCTTTGTGACTAACCGGGCATCACTAGCCATTGCCTGATTGAAGAAATGGTTCAGCCTTGGTTCATGTCGCCCATATTCCCAAAGCGTCCTCCCATGAGCTGTGTCAAACGGCGTGGGATCGCCATTTTGGAACCATTCACTCACATGATGCCATGGCTTTGTCAAGATTGGATCTAACATGGCCAACAAAAATGGGGTGACGCTCAATGGCTCATCTTTCAGTAGGAGCCGAGAGGCCGGTGTGAGCAAATAGCCGTCTTGTTCTTCCTTCGCATTTTCGGAGAGCTTCTCCTCAGTAAAGAAGCCGGAATGCACGAGGATGCGCATGAGGCGGTAGACACACTGGGCTTTGGAATGGTTGATTGGAAGAGCTGCGACGAGCTCCGAGAGAGGCATGGCTCGGCCATGTTTGTAGATTATGTCTGGTATGCCTAGTTGAATTGCACATTTTAGTGACATAGAGTTTATGAAGTTGAATATGTGGTTCCATATGTGAGCTTGAGAGTTGAGTAGCTCTATCCGTCGTTCATCATTGGTCATATCCATCTTATTAAGATATGCCTTATTATGCTTCATGTACAACGCAACTCATGCAAACATTTATATCTATATATCACCAACTTCAATAATGTGCATAGCAGCACCATGGGCACATAAAACAAAAACGTGTTTGGTGACAGCTTTTACTTTTCTATATATTTCCGATAATTAAGCGTGTAGATGATAAGTATTGAAATGGGTGGACCAACAACAACAATGCAAGCACTAAAACAACAATTAATTATGTAATTTATGTAGCAAATGATCATCTCTTCAATTTGTATTGTTGGATTATGCTTCACATGATTCACGTTTGAGATATTCTATTTACACCCTAATTTTATTTCTTTACACCTATTTTCTTATTACACTATTAAAAAATAATTAAAATTCTTATTATACGCTTTATAATATCAAAACTAATCCTAAATTAAACCCTTACAGATTTTTCTCATTACACCTATTACTTTTGAATTACTCCAGTATTATGTTACCAAATAAACTATATGTGTCCATCCATCTGTTATTACACGTTTACATATTCACTTTCCTTAAAATATCATTTTTTTTTTCTAAATTTATGATGGGCATGTTCGGTTATACATTGCCAAACAATTTTTATTATTCCAGTGTAATATTGCCGAACAAATTAGATTTGTCCAGCCATTTGTTCTGCACATTTGTTCTGCACATTTACATATTAACTTTCCTTAAAATATCAACTATCCATAAAAACATGAACTGTACAAACATCTATAAAAACGCACTGAGATATTATCACAATCCATATAAATTGATAGTTTCGGTAGTTACTACATTAGAACTGACAAGTGTACGAAATTGATCAATACGGGTAATATGTGCTTTCTTCCATCCATTAGCCCATAAGTAATGAAAACGAATCAAATTACTTACTTTTGGAAGTAGTGGATGACCAGGAAACAGATAAATTTAACAAACCATTAACAATGCACTACTAACCTTACTGCAATGAATATAAGCTGTGAAAGGACAAAATTTTCTCCATAGGGAAAGCGAGATAAGCTATTCCTTCCTATGCTCTGCAAAAAGACACCAAGTCATCAGTGATTACTACCGACCATATTTGGTCAGGAGAATCCTCCTACGGTCAAGTCATAATAGTGTTTTGGCATATTATATTGAAACAAAAGGCTAAGTTATATTGTTTTTTACTTACCTCTTTTTTGTTATTTCTAGTCTTTATTTTATAGTGTAAATACCTTGTATTTAGGCCGTTGGATGACCGTCTTGATCTAACGGCACTTTATGTCCCTAGACCTTGGTTGGGCAAGTGGTCAAGTTATCTCGATTTGTCACTGTCGGATTTGTTTCATTTTGGATGGCTTGGATTAGTTCGGATACCTATTCCCATCTTTGACCGTCGGATTTTGCTCATTGGATGATCAAGTTGTTAGGATATACTGATCCTACAACCCTATCTCTATCAATTCTAATCTCCATCGAGATTGCAAATAGATCTAAGGGCTCTCCTTTGTACTATAGATTTCCTTCCAAAAAGCGATCTTATTCAGTCCTTTGGTCATGTGACTTTGTCTCTTCTTTGGATGGGCTTAACAGAGGTTTGGGCCCAGCCCTTATTACTTTGGCTGGGTTAAATGCTCTGGGCCATACATCCATTCCTTTGGGCTCCAGGCCAATATTTTTACCTTCCACAATTTCCCTCCTTCGCACATATCTCTTCCCTTCAGTCGATCAAATTTTGCAAACCCCAAGAAATTCCTTCATCTTCGTTTTTATCAAAGTTTTCGAAAAGTTTTAAAAAAATTTGGTCAATGCAATGATTTAGAGGCATAGAGAAGTAAGCAGAATCTATGGCACTTTATTCACAAGAAACTCCAACTCATTGATGATAATAGACTCAAAACAAAACAACAAAGAAGACCTAGGTAAGACAGAGATGTCTAGGTTAGCACTCTCAAAATCAACAAATTTAGACTCATATAAAACTTAGACTCAACATTCAGTTCATAACTCAAACTAAAAACCATTCTCAATAGTTAAAGTGCAGGCCATCGACGACATCTATAATGAAATTTGTGCAATTCACGGGTGGTCCATCCCCAATCCCAGAAATGGTCACATTATCTCCCGAGTTTACTGGTCCCACGCTAATCTCAAGATCTATCATAGATTTAGCCAGTGCCAGACCCAAACCCAGAATTTCTCTTGTGCTTTTTTTGTTGTATGATCATTCCATGGCTCGAGAAAACCATAAAGAGGGAAGTGCATGCCCGAGAGAATATCTACCATAACATCCAATTCTGGCTCCAAAGTATCTACCACCACAAGGTTTTGGGGTTTTGGTTGGGATTGTGGTGCATATATCATGAATAAATCAGTGCTCTCTAGAATAAACACCTCAGGCTTGGGCAAATGGGAAGGTATGATGTATATTCTGGGGTTGAAAGAGGGTGGTAGTGCATGGATGAGGTGGAGTTGGGAAAGCAGTGGGGCTTGGTCATGGGGTGGCAATGGGTTGGAGGTGGCTTTGGCTCTTTGGGGTGGAGCTATGATCCTATTATCAATAAGATCTTGAATCTGATGATGAAATTGGATGCAACGGTTAATATCGTGACTGTATTGTTGGTGGAAGGCACAATACTTAGTGGGATCATAACTATGTAGAAGTGGACTAGGAAGGGGTTGGAGATCAAGGAGCTTGAGGTGCCCCTCTTCTACTAAAATTTTCATGGCACGAGTTGGAGACATGTCAAGAGGGTGAACCATTCGAGTTCGAGGTCGGGTTGAAGTGGTTGGTTATGGGTCAACATCAGTAAAAAGGTTGGCCATTTTGGTAAAAGTGGTGACAGTATTGATCTTTGAGGGTATGGAATTGGCAATTGTGCTACTATTGATAGTAGTATTGGAATTGCGAGTAAATGTATTTCTCACGAGCTCATTTCCTTCTGTACTAATTCTCTATTTGATAGCATCTTTAATTTCAATCTAATCTCATAGAGGTCCTTGAAATTGAAGAGTGAGAGAACTATCATATTTTGTGGTAATCTTCCATGCAGATTCTTGACAGCCATGCGGACTTGATCTTTTTCTAAGGGTCAATTTCTCATCATGGTTGTCTTTGTCCTCCACCTGGTGATAAATGCTATGAAGCTCTCGTAGGGCTCTTGTCGGGTCGCCTTTAGTTCTCGAGTGGCTACTTCAATCTGTGTATTATAGAAGCATTGTGTGACAAATGTTTCAGCTAACTCCTCCTAATTTTGCTTGACCGAATCATCTAACTTGGCACACCAAATGGCAGCCACTCTTGACATGGTTTTTCTGAATAAGGAAGGCTTTTGAGCTCTAGATAAGTCCATGGGCTTCAAAATATATGAGAAAAGGCGAATATAAACCGTAGGATCACCAGACCATGAAATCTACCTATGTACAACATTTTGAACCACTCAGGAAACCTCACAATTGTTTGCATAAACCCATCCTTGATATCTAGAACGGAGTTGATCCTTGTGATTTTTTTGAACATTTTCTCTAATTTGGATATTTTTAGCATTGATGGGTCAACTTCATCAATATCTGTGGGGAAAAGTCCTCTTATTGGCTTAAGATCTTCTTGCAGCTTAGGTTCATGAAGTTTATCAACTGGGAGAGGTAGTTCTAGATCCAGATAAACCACTGGGGGTGGATGAGATGTAGATGCCCTAGATGGGTGTTACAATTCGGTAAGAGCCTTACTGTTGGCGGCAACCTTGTTAGTAAGAGCATCCATGCTTTTTTGAAGGGACAAAAGCATGTTTGCTATATCTGTTGGAGAATGATCCGTTACTATATATATCACCACTAGAGGTGGATCCATCATAGATTCGAGAAATTCCGTCTGGAGAGGTACTAACTGTGAGGTTTTAACCCTTCTCCATGTAACCGGCAGCAGAGAAACTAACACTGATTATCCTTGAAACATATCTATCTACCAGCGCGAATCCACGAAACTTGAGGAATATTAGACCATTCTGAAGCTATAGTGCTATGACTTCCTAGCAAAATAAAAAATAGAACTCCCAATCAAAATTTCAGCAGCATTTTGGCTCAACTAATCATTGCTAAAACTGAACTCAACCCCACAAACTGAAATGCCTGAACCACTCATCTGAATTTGAGAATCCCTATATAGACCCCATACATTACACATAGCACATAGTAGGAAAGAGAACAAACACCCCTATAGGGGGTAAGGTTACCCTGTCCTATCTTTGAAATGGTCTAGAGCTTCACTATTCAAATAAACAGTATCATACATCCTAAAAATTGGAGAGCATCCTGTCCTAATTTTGGAAAGTATTGTAGTTCACTATATGTACAAGGTTAGTTATACTCTAGGGGTTGAAGTCAAGGTGATGTTACCAAAGAGTCCTTTAGGTAATAACCAATGAAGATCCCAAGAAATCAAAAGAGTCAATATAGCCTCTCTTTGAAGTCTGAGAACCTTAGATAGTAGAGCTACCTTTTTGATAGATCTCAAAAGGTTATAACACAAAGCCTCTAACGTAGAGCTAGGTATAGTGTTACAAAAGCTTGCCTGTGCTCCTACCAGTATCTGGGCAACACAGGGATTTTAAGTGCACCAATGCATGCAATGCAATGAACGTATAATTGAAAATAAAAGTCATATCATGGAGTTCGAGTCAAGGTTTCATAAAATCTCTAGTGAAGTTGCCAAAAACTGTAACATGCCAAGGGATACTCGTGCGCGTTAAACAGTTCAGACCCTCGACTTCTTTGATCTAGTCTCACGAGTGCAATGTGAAACATAAATGAGAGTCCAAATTTGACAACTTTTATGAAAAATCCATTTTCATACAAAATCTTTACCAAAAATGGACTACATCATCAGATCTTAGAGTCGCCACCTAATATTTTTGAAAAAATTAGAAAACTCGTGACTCGTGCCAAGGCCACTATTCGTAATAACCAAAGATGCTTGGTTTGGAACCTTAGGTATGAGAGAGAAAGGTCATTAATTGAGCATCCCCGCTTACCCGATCAAAGATCGACCTCTACGAAACCATGATATGAGTTTTATTAACTTTATATATTCATATTTCGATTATTAAATAAATCCTAAAATTTAATATGTGAAGCATACAAGTATAGACTATGCCACTCATTTTTGGAAAAACTTGATTTCACATGTTTTGAAAGAGTTTTGAAGATATATAACTCAAAGAAATTGAGTTTATAAACATGAAAATCAGCATCATTCCAAATTAAGCAACACAACCTCCATCTACTGGCATTCATACAGTTATATCAAGTAAGAAAATAGCCTCACGGTAGGATCCTTAAACATAGTAAGAAAAACACACACAAGCAGGATGCTAAGGCATAAAAACTTACATGTTTACCGATGTCCCACGAACAGCTACAAAACAAAGTTAACAAAATGTGCATGATCTTATATGCAAAATTCTAATGTAATTCACTTTTGAATTGCAACTAAAGATTTGGCTTCTAATAGATGACAAGTGAATCATCTCAAAAACACGAGGTAGCGCACATAATCACAAAGGAATTGATTTAACCCACAAATGCAAACTTAGCCGAATCCAGATGCATGAAACATGGATGCAAAGCTTGGATATAATTAAAAAAAAAATATGATGCATATTCACAAAGGAAAGCAAGTAAAACAATTGGATAGAGAGAAGTGGGACGTGGAATTATTACAACACTTTGAATAAATAATTACAAACCGAATAAGCGAGGGAGGAGGAAAATAATACAACAAAATTAAAAAAAAAACCCCCTCACAAAATACTCAAATGAAAACAAAATAAAAGCATCATGAAATATGCTCAACACCAAAAGATTACTCCGTTCTGTCCAAAAGAAGTTAACCGGCCAGTCAATTAGGCCTAACGAAACCTGTCTTGTTGCAAAACTAAGAAAACGAACAAACAAGGAGTATGTAGGTGGCTCAACTAACCATTTCTGGTTATATTACAACAAACTAATATGAAATTAAAGCAAGAAAATAAATATAAGATAGAAAATCCAAGAAAATGAAAAAAAAAATTGAAAATTCACCTTTCAAAGAAATAATGAACTTCTTGATTTCCAAACTTCCTTTTGATCACCCTCAAGGTTATGAATTATGTTCTCAATCCTCAATTCGAAAGCTTGGAATTTGAGCTAGAATGGTGACTTGAATTGTATAACACTCTATGTGGGGAAAAATTGGTGAACTCCTTTATTTTCTCTCTTTCCACAACAATCACTCTCTGTTTTATCAAAGCTCTAGAATTTGACTACAATAACATAAATTGGATCATTTTTGTAATAGAAGATGAGATGTAGTGTATAGCTTGAGAAAATGGAAGTTCACAATTAACACTCAATTTTGGTTAACTTTTGAATTCAAAGCTTAAACTTTCTTCTTCTCTATCTTTAGCCTTCTTTACTCAATCTATCATTTTTCTCCTCTCAACAATCTGATGTGTACATATAGGCAATGTAAGTAAAGAACTGATGGAAGACAAGAATGGAGCATTAATGAAGATAATGGAGTAAATAGAGCACTAACGAAGCACTAATGGAGCTAATGGAAGACAAAAGTGGAGCATTATAGCGACCCTAGTTTTGACTCGTCTCATGTGGTGTTCCGAACTCAGGTTTTGTGGTTGAATGTTATTATCTATATCTTGTTTCCATCCTTTCATTCCTTGTATTTGAGTTTTGGGATGTGTTGGGCGAGTTTGGAACAGGTGCGTTGCTAGTTGGTCTAGAACTTTGTTGCCAAGAATTTTTGTCTTCCGCACGAGCTGGCCTTCTTGCGCTCGAGCGGGGTTTACAATCACTCAGTACTTTGTGCGTCTGAAAGAAATGCTGTAGAAGTGTTTTTCACGCTCGAGCGGCGTTTCTTACACTCGAGCGGGTCTGAGCTCGAGCGCCCCCTCTGTCGCTCGAGCGACTATCTGAAGTCTGTAAAATACTGGACAAGTGTATTCTACGCTCAAGCGGGTCTCATTGCGCTCAAGCGGTTAGTGCCTTGCTGTTGTGTCTTGGCGCACGAACGGCCTTTATCGCGCTCGAGTGGGTGAAATTTATGTGTCTGACGCTCGAGCGTCAAACTTTTCGCTCGAGTGGACTGTGCTTTATTAGATCGCGAAAATGACATTTCAGATTATTTTTCTGCTTTCTCTGTCTCTCTAAAAGTCTCCAAATTTCCAGATCTTGAGCTTCTCTCTCTAGAAACTCACATTCTCTCTAAGATTTCATCTAGATCCATTGAGTTCTTGACCCTAGTGCCTTTGAGAATAAGGTAGAGGGCTTCAAGAGCTTCGTATTGATCTAAGTAAAAGTGGGTTTCGTCATTTTTGGAGTTTAACCATGCTTTGCTCGTCTTCTCTTCTTGAGGTAGGGAATTTCTACACTCTAATATGATTTTTAACTTAGTTATTTGCTATTGTGTATAGATGATAAGATTTGGTTGTGGTTTGGACAAATCTAGGATTTGGGTGTGAAATGAAAAGATGGGTGTTGATGAATATAAGGTAAATGAGTATATGGCTTGAATATATGATCATGTTGTGCCAAAATAGTTGATTTTGGTGAATTGGGTTGATATTTGGAAAGAGGGGGATTTTACCCTAATTTTGATTAAATCATTATTTTGCATAAATAATTGGAATTAACATTCAAAATATGAAATTAAAAGGTTGTGGTTATAAATGGTGATATTGGATATGTATTATCTCACCTATGTAAGTTTTGAATAAAATATTTATTTTGAGATTGAACATCTCTTTAGAAAATAATTGTATTAGGCTATCGGTGGAGGATAGCTATGATTGTTGTAGATATTGCATGAGGATTAGGCGATTTAATGCTAATCAAATGTTGGTTGTCATTGCATATGACTATGTTTATAAATACATTGTATATGTATGTTTATTGAGAGGAGAAAGGGAATGTACTCCATATGTGATTATGTTTATAAATACATTGTATATGTATGTTTATTGGGAGGAGAAAAGGCATGTACTCCATATGTGATTATGTTTACAAATACATTGCATATGTATATTTGTTTGGGAGGACAAAGGGGATAGACTCCATTTAAAGCAAGTTGGCCAGAGTGTCTTGGGTGAAAGACCCGAAATTTCATATATAAATGGGTGTCGATTCCTTCGAACGAAATATCCGTAAAATGGCAAGTTTGAAGTGTTTATGTGTTTTTTGCATAGTTGGAAAACCATTGAGTTGTAGTCTCATTTTGGTTGTTGAAAGATAATGAATTTAACTCATGAATTGAGTAGCATATATGAGCTTGAAATGAACTGAAGGAAAATGGAAATAAGGTTTGGTCTTAGTGGCATATGAATATGCAGGCCTTGTAGATGTTTTAGTATCAGTATTGTTTATGCATGTAGCATTTATACCTTTGCTAAACCTTATATATTATGTTAGATTATCTCTACTGGGCTGTTGGCTCATCCTATATGGGAATATCATTTTCAGGTGCAAGTGAAATGTTTCCTCCAAGGCAATAGCATGGATGGACTTTCGGGAAGCGAGAGCTTCTTAATTATTCCTTATGTGCTTGTTTGTTATTTGTAAAGCCAAGGGCTTAAGATGTAATGAGCGAGACTCCATTTGTGTAACCAAGCAATGTCTTGGAAAGATGTAAGCCTACATGGCATTTAACTGGTTGTTAAACAGTGAATTCTGATATATGAAAGTATGTTGTTTCTCATATTTATTCCGCATATGAGTTATCTTTATAGTATGATTTTGGTGGCGTTACAATTTGCTATCAGAGCGTATCGGGTTTGAATACTTTGGGTACGTGGGAAGTGGTTAGTACCACAACAGATTTGTCTCGCTTGATTGAGACATTAGCATGTATTGTATGCTTATGTGATAACATGCTTATGTGCTTATGTGAGTATGGAATTTGGTTCCTAAGATGTTGATTGAGTCTACGGTTTTTTGGAAGTCCTATTGGAAGAGTACTTGATCACTGCTATTTCTAATTAAAACTCTAGCAACGCCGTGGGACAGTCATTATCTGAAAATAAAATTTATATGTGTTTTTGTGACTATGTGCTTACATGGAATGATTTATTGTTGTCCAATGTATTAGGACACAAGTGAGTTAGCGTCGTCACATTTGTGAATGTCCTAATCTCCTGTTGTTACCTTTATTAGGATGTTTGGACGTGGACGTGGACGTGGTGGTGGTGGTAGACGTGGTAGACCTATGGGGCATGAAATGCTGATACCGGATGACATTCCGACACAGGAGGAAGGAATGGGTCAAGCCAATGTGGCTGAACCAGTCGGTCATCAGGCCATGGACGCCGTAGCCCGTGAAATGGCCGGAGCATTGAGGGAATCTATGGACATTCTCCTAGATGAGAATCAAGTCCAGGCCCAAGTAGTTGAAGCAGGGCCATCTTTCGTAAAGAGGGAGTTTTTGTGATCGAATCTGGATGAGTTCTTGGGTGATCCTACGGAGCCATTGAAGGCAGATGAGTGGTTAGAACAGTTAGTGAAGACATTCGAGATGCTTGACATCGAGGATGGTCAGTTGAAAATGACCTTGGTGTCTTTCCAGTTGAAGGGGGATGCGGGTCAGTGGTGGAAGTATGCGCGTAGGCGCATTGGAGGAACTTGGGAGGCTTTTGTTGAGGCTTTCCAGGATAAATTTCTACCTCCCACGGTTAGGGAGAAGTTAAGAGATCAATTCTCTAAACTGTTGCATTTGAACACGCCGGTGGCTGAGTTTGAGGCATCGAGGTTTGCACCAGAGTTGGTGGCGACTGAGGAGCGCCGTTGTTTGGAGTTTGAAAAGAGGTTAAGGACCAGGCTAATGTATAAAGTTGCTGGTTCCATGACTAGGGATGACGGGCGCCTTGTACAGTCTGCAGCCCACCTTAAAACTATTATGCAGACAGAAAAAGAAAGAATGAGGGGCTCCAGAAGGAGTCAAAATAGTGAGGGAGACAGTAAGAGGCAGAGGGGTTCCTACCCTCAGTAGTCCTAAGGGACTCAGTTGAGGTCCACTTTTCTAATACCGAGTTCAGGTTCTGGGAGAGGTGGGCAGAAAGATTTTACTTGCTTTAAGTGTGGTCAGTTGGGCCACAAGTCTCCAGCTTGTCCTCAGAGAGGAGGAGGACAGCGAGCAGTATCATCTTCGGCTCGTTTTCAGAGCTAGAGCCAGAGTCAGGGAAGAGGCCAACCACTCACTTGTTATTAGTGCTGCCAGGCGGGGCACCTGGAAGAGGTTTTGCCCTCAATTGGGTGGTACACATGGTGCGTCTAGTTCGAGACAGACACAGAGTTACCAGCCGACACAATCAGCACAAGCCTCGAGGGCCAATGAGGGAGTCTCTTCGGCTCAGTCTGTGCATCAGGCTTATGCTCCAAGGGGTGAGCAAGTTGAGTCGAGGCCTACTGGACGTATGTATACAGTTGTAGGGCCAGATCTTGTACCTGATCCTTCTGTAGTGAGAGGTACCTTTTTGTTTTGCAATTCAGTTGCTAATGTGTTGATTGATATGGGTGCAGCCCATTCTTTTGTTTCGCATGCGTTTGCATCAGTTTTGGGTTTAGAGTTGGCATTGTTAGCATCTCCTATTTGTGTGGAGTCACTTATTGGTAGTTTGACTATCTTGAGACAGGGATGTCGGGGTTGTGACATCGAGGTTGCTGGTCGTCGATTACTATTTGCATTTGTATTGATTGACATGCTTGGCTTTGATGTCATATTGGGCATGGACTGGTTATCGTCATATCGGGCCGTTATAGATTGCTACCGTCAGAAGATTACTGTATGTACCTTGAGCGGTGATTGCTTTTATTTCTTGGGGGACCAGGTGGATAGAGTCTTATCACCGGTATATGATTTGCGTGGGCAGAGTGAACTTAATTGTGTCCTTGCTAGCTTTTTAAGTAGTGAGTGTGATGAAATTCGGGTTGAATTGCCGAGGGTAGTTTGTGAATACTCAAATGTTCTTCCGGATGATCTTGTCAGTTTACCGTCTCCCCGAGAGATCGAGTTCTCTATTGATTTAGTGCCTAGCATGACACCGGTTTCTATGGCTCCATATAGATTTGCACCTGCTGAATTGAGTGAGTTGAAGATTCAACTCCAGGAATTGTTAGATAAGGGTTTTATTCGCCCTAGTACTTCACCTTGGGGAGCGCTGACTCTCTTTGCTAAAAAGAAAGATAGAGCATTACGGCTTTGTATTGATTACAGAAAGTTGAACCGGGTTACTATTCAGAATAAGTACCCAATGCCTCGTATAGATGATATGTTTGATCAGTTGAAGGGGTCTTATTGTTTCTCTAAGATAGACCTGAGATCGGGTTATCATCAGTTGAGGGTAAGGGAGGAGGATATCCCAAAGACGGCATTCCGTACGCGGTATGGCCATTATGAGTTTCTTGTAATGCCTTTTGGGCTAACTAATGCACCAGCTGTGTTTATGGATTTAATGAATTGGATCTTCCGTGAATTCTTAGATCGTTTTGTGGTTGTCTTTGTGGACGACATTTTGATTTATTCACCTTCTGAGGAGGAACACGAGGAACATTTACGAGTTGTACTTGAGTTACTTAGAGCCCATAAGTTGTATGCTAAGTTTGGGAAATATGACTTTTGGCTAGAAGAGGTTAAATTCCTAGGAGATGTAGTGTTAAGGGAAGGGGTGACTGTAGATTCATCCAAGATAGAAGCAGTGCAAGATTAGACACAACCTAAGAATGCTTTCGAGATTCGTAGTTTCTTGGGGTTGGCCGGGTATTACCATCGGTTTGTGAAGGATTTTTCTAGACTAGCTTGACCTCTGACTAAGTTGACTAGAAAGGAAATCAAGTTTGTGTGGAGTGAGACTTGTGAAAGGTCGCTCCAAGAGCTCAAGATTAGACTCACCACTGCTCTAGTATTGATTATACCCGAAAGGGGTTTGAGTTATTCAGTTTATTGTGATGCTTCACGGGAAGGTTTAGGTTGTATATTGATGCAAGAGGGTAAAGTAGTAGCCTATGGCTCACGACAGTTGAAAACACATGAGAGAAATTACCCTACTCATGACCTAGAGTTAGCAGCAGTGATTTTTGCCTTAAAGATTTGGAGGCATTATTTGCATGGTGAGAAATTTGAAGTGTTCTCTGATCACAAGAGTCTGAAATATCTGTTTACATAGAAAGACTTGAATTTGAGGCAGAGGAGGTGGATGGAATTCATAGAGGATTAAGACTTTGAATTGCATTATCATCTGGGTAAGGCCAACATTGTGGCCGATGCTTTGAGTAGAAAGCCCGTTAGCAATATAGCTTCTATCGCCATCCGAGAATGGAAAATGTTGGGTACTCTTAATGAGTTTGACTTGCAACTGGGCGAGTCTGTTAAGTCTGCGGCTTTGTTTTCAGTAGTTGCATAACCTACACTTGTGAATCGAGTGTTGGAAGCGCAAAAGGGTGACCTTGAGGTGGAATCGTTCCGAGAGAAGATTTCCAATGGGAAGGTGGAAAGAGGTTTGACTATGTATCCCGACCTGAGTGTGAGATACCATGATCGCTTGTTTGTACCGGAGTCTTGTCGAGAGGAAGTACTCCGAGAGTTTCATCATTCGCGCCTTGCAGTGTATCCAGGAGGCACAAAGGTATATCATGATTTTAGTCGCCAGTTTTGGTAGAGAGGTATGAAAAAGGATGTGGCTATGTTTGTATCAAAGTGCCTTACTTGTCAACAAGTGAAGGACGAGCATCAGAGGCCAGCGGATTTGTTACAACCCTTGCCTATAGCTGAGTGGAAGTGGGAACATATCACAATGGATTTTGTTGTGGGTCTACCGAGGACTCAACGGGGTAGTGATGCCATTGGGTGGTCGTTCACCGATTGACTACGTCGACTCATTTTATTTCCATGCGCGTAAGTGACTCGATAGATTATCTGGCCGACTTGTACGTTAGGGACATAGTGAGGTTGCATGGGGTCCTTGTGACGATTGTTTCGGATAGAGATCCGCATTTCACTGCTCGGTTGTGGTAGAGTTTACAGAGTGCCTTGGGCACTATATTGACTTTTAGTACTGCGTATCATCCTCAGACTGACGGGAAGTCCGAGTGTACTATTCAGATCCTTGAGGATATGCTTAGAGGCTGTGTCCTTGATTTTAAGGGGTCGTGGGAGAGACACCTACCCTTAGTGGAGTTTTCCTATAACAATAGTTTCCAATCGAGTATTGGTATGGCACCATTTGAGGCCTTGCATGGTCGACCGTGTAGATCTCTAGTGTATTGGGCCGAGGTGGGTGATGCACCTTTGTTAGGTCCAGAGTTGGTTTGGGAAACTATAGAGAAAGTGGCACTTATTCGTAAGAGGCTAGCTATGGCTCAGAGTCACCAGAAAAGTTATGCCGATCGTAAGAGGAGACCTTTGTCTTTTGAGGTGGGAGATCATGTCTTTTTGAAGATATCACCTAGACGGGGTTTGATGAGGTTTGGAAAGAGTGGGAAGTTGTCCCCTCAGTTTATTAGCCCTTTTGAGATTCTTGAACGGATTGGGGAGGTTGCTTATTGTTTAGCGTTACCGCCACAGTTTTTCGGGGTTCATGACGTGTTTCATATTTGTGTGCTTCGGAAATATGAGCTGGATCCATCGCACGTGTTGGATTGGACCGACTTAGAGGTAGATGAGGATGCCTCGTATGAGGAGAGACCGGTGGAAGTCTTAGATAGATGGGATCAAGTTTTGTGAAGCAAGACAATTCCCTTGGTAAAAGTATTATGAAAACATCACAGAGTCAAGGAAGTGACTTGGGAACGTGAATTAGAAGTCCGAAAGAAATATCTGAATTTATTTGTTGATGCATGAGCATATATTGAGAATTTATTGTATTAATGAAAAGTCTAAGCATTGTATATGTTTTAACTTATGAAAACATTGTATATGTTATGATTATTTGGGAAGAACATGGATTCAATATAAACATTGCTTATGTTTTGAGAATTTGGAATATTGATGATGTTGTATCATTTTTGGATGCATTGTATGTACGATTTTTGAAAATTTGGACTTTGGTTAAACATTGTAAATGTTTTGGGAAAATTGAAAATTTCATTTTAATTTGGGACTTGTGAATTGAGTCGGTGTGAATAGATAATCGGAGAATGGGTCATGGTGTTGAACTTGTGGGAATAACCTGGTTATGAATAGTTCAATTATATTTTAGAGCCTGATTTGTAATTTCGGGGATGAAATTTCCTAAGGTGGGGAGGTTATAGCGACCCTGGTTTTGACCCGTCTCTTGTGGTGTTCCAGACTCGGGTATTTTGGTTGAATGTTATTATCTATATCTTCTTTCTATCGTTCAATTCCTTGTATTCGAGTTTTGGGATGTGTTGGGCGAGTTTGGAACAGGTGGGTTGCTAGTTGGTCTAGAACTTTGTTGCCCAAAATTTTGGTCTTCCGCTCGAGCTGGCCTTCTTGCGCTCGAGTGGGGTTTATAATCACTCAGTACTTTGTGCATCTGAAAGAAATGCTGCAGAAGTGTTTTTCACGCTTAAGCGGCGTTTCTTATGCTCGAGCGAGTCTGAGCTCAAGTGGTCCCTCTGGCGCTCGAGCGACTGTCTGAAGTCTGTAAAATACTGGATGAGTGTATTCTACGCTCGAGCGGGTCTCATTGCGCTCGAGTGGGTAATGCCTTGCTATTGTGTCTTGGCGCTCGAGTGGCCTTTATCGTGCTCGAGCAAGTGAAATTTATGTGTCTGACACTCGAGTGTCAAACTTTCCGCTTGAGCGGACCGCACTTTATCAGATCGTGAAAGTGACATTCAGATCATTTTTCTGCTTTCTCTCTCTCTCTCTAAAAGTCTCCAAATTTCCAGATCTTGAGCTTCTCTCGCTAGAAACTCACCTTCTCTCTAAGATTTCATCTAGATCCATTGAGTTCTTGACCCTAGTGTCTTTGAGAATACGGTAGAGGGCTTCAAGAGCTTCGCATTGATCTAAGTAAAAATGGGTTTCGTCATTTTTGGAGTTTAACCATGCTTTGCTCGTCTTCTTTTCTTGAGGTAGGGAATTTCTACACTTTAATATGGTTTTTAACTTAGTTATTTGCTATTGTGTATAGATGATGAGATTTGGTTGTGGTTTGGACAAATCTAGGATTTGGGTGTGAAATGAAAAGAGGGGTTTTGATGAATATAAGGTAAATGAGTATGAGGCTTGAATATATGATCATGTTGTGCCAAAATAGTTGATTTTGGTGAATTGGGTTGATATTTGGAAAGAGGGGGATTTTACCCTAATTTTGATTAAATCATTATTTTGTATAAATAATTGGAATTAACATTCAAAATATGAAATTGGAAGGTTGTGGTTATAAATGGTGATATTGGATATGTATTATCTCACCTATGTAAGTTTTGAATAAAATATTTATTTTGAGATTGAACATCTCTTTAGAAAATAATTGTATTAGGCTATCGGTGGAGGATAGCTATGATTGTTGTAGAAATTGCATGAGGATTAGGCGATTTAATGCTAATCAAATGTTGGTTGTCATTGCATATGACTATGTTTATAAATACATTGTATATGTATGTTTATTGAGAGGAGAAAGGGAATGTACTCCATATGTGATTATGTTTATAAATACATTGTATATGTATGTTTATTGGGAGGAGAAAAGGCATGTACTCCATATGTGATTATGTTTACAAATACATTGCATATGTATATTTGTTTGGGAGGACAAAGGGGATAGACTCCATTTAAAGCAAGTTGGCCAGAGTGTCTTGGGTGAAAGACCCGAAATTTCATATATAAATGGGTGTCGATTCCTTCGAACGAAATATCCGTAAAATGGCAAGTTTGAAGTGTTTATGTGTTTTTTGCATAGTTGGAAAACCATTGAGTTGTAGTCTCATTTTGGTTGTTGAAAGATAATGAATTTAACTCATGAATTGAGTAGCATATATGAACTTGAAATAAATTGAAGGTAAATGGAAATGAGGTTTGGTCTTAGTGGCATATGAATATGCAGGCCTTGTGGATGTTTTAGTATCGGTATTGTTTATGCACGTAGTATTTATACCTTTACTAAACCTCATATATTGTGTTAGATTATCTCTATTGTGCTGTTGGCTCACCTTATATGGAAATATCATTTTCATGTGCAGGTTAATTGTTTCCTCCAAGGCTATAGTGTGGCTGGACTTTCGGGAAGCAAGAGCTTCTTAATTATGCCTTATGTATTTGTTTGTTATTTGTAAAGCCAAGGGCTTAAGATGTATTGAGCGAGACTCGATTTATGTAACCAAGCAATGTCTTGGAAGGATTTAAGCCTACATGGCATTTAACTGGTTGTAAACAATGAACTCTGATATATGAAAGTATGTTGTTTCTCATATTTATTCCGCATATGAGTTATCTTTATAGTATGATTTTGGGGGCGTTACAAGCATTACCTTCAATGGATTAATCACTAGACAATGAAAGATGAGTATACATGCATTTGGTACGTGAATCTACCAGAAAATGGGATAATGGAATGCCCACATGAACTGAACAAAAAAACTAGACTGCACTGTTTTGAGGCAGACGACTGGGCGGTTAACCGATCGGATGATCGGGCGATCAAACAGCTAGAGAGGAAAAAATATGTTTTGCTTTGTTCAGCCCAGTTTTGCTCCAGTTCTAGGTGTCCCATAGGGCTTAAACACTTGTCTAAGATAGGCTTCGAACTGAGAATAACGCTCAAATTTCATCTTTTTTACTGAGGATGTTGTGAGAAACACATTCTTATTTTCATCATCGGGTAATTAAAAGAAAGCACCCAACTCTTAGGGTCGGTCAAAATAGGGTGCCTATAGGAACAATTCAAAAAAAACACAAAAATTATCTGCAATTTTTTTGTTTAACAAAAGCCAAAACATTGGATGAAGATATAGATTACAATTAATCAATTACCATATCTGATAGCCATGTTTAAATTAGTATTTATTTTGAAAAATTAATACAAATTTATGATAAATTTGAAGGACATTTATTCATAAATTTATTTTTACTTACTTATGTTTTACTTAATTCAAATTATTTTCTTTTAATAAGTACTACGAGTGACATAATTACCAAAATACCCCTAATAATAATAGGGTGAAATGCGTATTAATATTTACATTGACAATGTGAATGTTCTATGATATGAAATTCATACAGTCAATGTGAATATTCAGATTGTCAAATTTATTTAATGTGAATGTTCACATCATGGAACATTCGAAATAGTCCAAATAATGCACACCAAGTTGCTAAGGGTTCAAAAAATATTTGTAAGGGTAAAATTGTTTATAAAATATCTGAAATATGATAATTAGAATTTACTAGCTCAAATGAGAAGGGATTGTTGTTGTGCCCTTAGCACAACAATAACTGTTGTGTGTCGATATTAGGCTTATTATGAGCTTATTTTTATGATTCGAACCATTCCTTTTGTAAGGCTCATAGTATTTCAAGCATGTCAAAAATCATATTAATCGGATATCAGTAGCCATGTGATCGAATTACATTTATCATAAAAATAAACAATATATTTTTCTTTCGAGAAATAATATTAAAAAAATATATGCTTCATGTCTCTATACCCATTTATACTCCTCTTTTGGGCCTCAATTTGGATTCACTTTAATAATCCAAACCATCTACTTCATAGGTTTCATAGTGAAGGTTATTTATACAAAAAATTAGATTTATCGGACAACTATAAACACAAAAATAAATCACATTTTATTTACAAAATAAATGATTTAAATTTACAATTCTATTTGCTATTCATTTTATAAAATAAAATATGATTTAATCTTGTGTTTATAGATGTCTGATGAATTGATTTTTTTTTTTTTTTTGCATGAATGACCTTTATTATGATACCTAGAAAGTAACGGTCCAGATCATCGATGTGAGTCCGAATTTGGGCTCCCATGAGGAATGTGAATGAATATGCAGAGATGCAAGCATTGAGGAGAGTTTATCCCTAATATTAGAGCCATATTTTGTTTGTTTTCCCTCTATATTTTTACTTCCTGTAAAAATAGGGTAATACCATGTACATACACTTTAAATGATGTGTACCATATATATTTTTGTTATCCATTTTTGTAATACATATTATTTATTTTTGGGGGACAAATTTTACATATTAATATTTGTAGAGTTATGATAATTTGTAATTTTGAAACGAATTTACTCATTTTTAGTAAGATTATGTATTTTTGGGATAATGTTATACATTTATTTGTTAGAAAATGTTTTTTTTTCTCTCTCTTTAGATTTATGTTAGAAAATGTTTAGATAAAAAAAAAATATGTAATATTACTACAAACATATGTAACGTTCCACAAAATGTGTAATTTCATTTTTAAATCACAAATTGTCATAACGTTATCAAGAAAAATGCGCTACATGTACTACAAAAATACATAATGTATGCCACAAAAATATGTAATACGGTATATATGATATAGACCTTTTGAGGAGTGTGCATCATAGAATTCCCAATGCATAATTTATAAGGATGTGTTCCTTGCCATAAAAATATGAAATTCTTAAAATCTAATATTAAAAATATGGGAAAATTAAAATTCACTGGTTAGGTAAATATAATTACAAAATTATGAAAAAGTAAAATTTAATTATTAAAATTTATAAATTTTATCACTAATTTATAATTTTTTTTTTCCTTCTCAACTTGCACTATGTTTTTATTACCCTTAAAAATATCAAGCTCGTAAAACATAATTTTGTGTGTTTTAGCTATACAAGAGATTTTTAATATGGGGAACTACATGCAAGTGGGAGAATGGGAAAAAAAACTATTAACACATGGAGGTTGTAAGTGTGTCTATGGTGGGGTGCAAATGAAAGGCTGTGGGGGTGCAAGTTGCACCCCCATGTGTTAGTTAATTTTTTCCCCTTTCTTCCACCTACATGTAGTTCTCTCTTTTAATATTAGATTGCTAGCAACTCACCTGATCTATGTATAAAAGTGTAATTTTGGCCCGCGAGCCCGTGGTCTGGGTGGGCCCTACCCAGCTAGGTCCTGGTCCAAGCCTAGCCTAAGACCCTGGGCTTGGGTCTAGGTCGTGTGTTTGGAGCCTAGTCCGGCCCGTGGCGTGACTCGGCCCATGCCTTGCCAAAATGTTTTTTCCTTTAGCTCGGCACGGCCCAACTCGACCACACCAGCCCCGATGGCTCCCTGCACCTGCACTGCGCAATGGTAAGAAATTTGAAAACAAAATAAAATAAAATTCAAACGATCAAATGACTGTTAAAGTCACAACGGCCATATATGTTTATATATTTTATAAATTAACCCTTCTTTCCTCCCAACTCCTATAAATACCATCCCTCTCCCATTTTATTTCTCACAAACCAATTTCTCTCTCAACTCTCAACTCTCTCAATTATTTTGAAATCTCATACCTAAATGACAATTGCAATTGTGCAACAAGAAAATTTTATCAAAAGAAGTTAATCTTTGTATCGCATTCGCCAATCGATAACATTAATTATTTGAACTAATATTTATTAGTTACTCATTTTTTAAATTAATTATTTCTTAACATATATTAGTTGCTATTATTTACTTGTTATTGTTTACTCATTATTTTAATTAATTGTTAGTTTATATATATTATTTTACTTACATTACTATGAATCCTACTATTCCTAATGTTTATGTCGATATTCATACATATACACAACATGAATCTATTGATTCTCCTTCTACTATACCTAATATCTCTCTTCCAACAATAGCATCATTATCTAGGGGCATGTCTAGTACTATTTGGGAGCATTTTGAAACAATATCTGTAACTAATCTTGGTGGTACAACTGTATTTAAAGAAAAATGTAAATATTATGCACATTTACTTAGTGTGTGGGTGATTTTCTAACCACACTGCCAAACAGGTACCCAGTTGGAGAGCACCGACAGAATAGATTAAGCCCGAATGACCTGCAACAGAAAGAAGAGTTTCCGGTGGTGGCTCGTCCACCTGGGGCACTCCGACGATCAAGTCAGTACTCAATATCTCTCAAAGATAACCAATAGTGCTTAACTTACTATTCAGAATACAAAAAGCATACCTTAGACCCATGGGGGTGCCTCCCTTTTATAGCCAACACAATCCTAGTCCCAATAGAAGCCTAGCTCTAATGGACTTAGGATTACTGCTAATCTTGGACTTCCAGTTGAATTAAGATAAATTCTCTAAGAGTCTTATCTTAATCCAAACTGAAGTCTTCTCCCATTCCAGGACTCTTGTCCCTTATCCGCTTATCTCGGATTTCGGTATTCTCGCAGATAACCTCGGCCTAGCCAAGATTACCTCGGCGTCATGACCAGGACACGTGGCACCTCAGTTGGCACTTCAGTGACACCTCGGCCACGTGTTGTCATCCAAAAATTATGTCCCCACAACTGCCCCCTAGGTTCTATTACCTCGGCATCCTGAGGTGATAGAACCTATATCATTCCTTCCTTTAATCATGACCCCGGTTTAACTTCAACTTGTAAACTTTTCTCAAGTTTAAACAAGTGTTAAACATAATCTCAGTTCAACTTGTAAACTTTTCTCAAGTTTCAACAAGTGTTAAATATCATCTCGGTTTAACTTCAACTTGTAAACTTTTCTCAAGTTTCAACAAGTGTTAAACATCATCTCGGTTTAACTTCAATTTGTAAACTTTTCTCAAGTTTCAACAAGTGTTAAACATCATCTCGATAAACTCTTCTCTTCTCGGACTTAATCATCTTAGGCCGAGATCTTGTCTTCTGGGATCTGGGATCCGAGATCTGGAATCCGGGATCGGCTTACTTGGGCTGAGCTCTTGTCTTCTCATATCCAGTGTTTTCTCGGCTTGACAGGTGAGGTCATCTCGGCATCTTGTCGCTTTCTCTGGAGGTAATCCTTCAGATCTTCCTTGGTTCGTCCAGGAGCTCGGCTATCTCCGAATTTTAGCCTCTTTGGTGCACTACTTCCTATGTCATTGCGAGTCCTTTTGGACCTCCCTCCATTGGTCGCGTCGAAACAAAGGTCCTTCCCCTGAACATCCCGATGTTCTTTGGAGTCAGCTTCCTTGGTGCGATGTGTCCTCTGTGAATCTCCCCTTCTTGATTCTCCTCGTCCGATCTCCCTTGAAGGCCGGTAAGAATATTCCTTGGTCCTATCGTGCTGAGGACTCGTAGGAGTTGTCTTCTGCCCCCTGTCTGGGCATCTTTCTTGGCTGCTGGAATCGGCATATCTTGTGACGGGAGCGGTGGCTGGAGGTCGTCCTCATTATAATACTTGCTTCGGTCTAATTTCTTCGGCACGTCGCCCTCCTGGCCGACATCCTCTTCTCCGTGATTCTTATCACGAGTTTCTTCGTTATAGTTGTCTTCTTCGACGCCAAGGTCAATATGTTTCCCACTCTCAGTAGGGGTGTCATCCCCAACCTTCTCTTTCGGTCTATCGCTGGCCATATATTCTCCTTTCGTTCCCACAGACGGCGCCAAATTGTGTGGGTGATTTTCTGACCACACTGCCAAACAGGTACCCAGCTAGAGAGCACGGGCAGAATAGATTAAGCCCGAACGACCTACAACAGAAAGAAGAGTTTTTGGCGGTGGTTCGTCCACCCGGGGACACTCCGACGATCAAGTCAGTACTCAATATCTCTCAAAGATAACCAATAGTGCTTAACTCACTATTCAGAATACAAAAAGCATACCTTAGACCCATGGGGGTGCCTCCCTTTTATAGCCAACACAATCCTAGTCCCAATAGAAGCCTAGCTCTAATGGACTTAGGATTACTGCTAGTCTTGGACTCCTAGTTGAATTAGGATAAACTCTCTAAGAGTCTTATCTTAATCCAAACTGAAGTCTTCTCCCATTCTAGGACTCCTGTCCCTTATCCGCTTATCTCGGATTTCGGTATTCTCGCAGATAACTTCGGCCTAGCCGAGATTACCTCAGCGTCATGACCAGGACACGTGGCACCTCGGCTGGCACTTCGGTGACACCTCGACCACGTGTTGTCATTCAAAAATTATGTCCCCACACTTAGTGTTGCATCGGCAAGGGTACTAGCCATCTAAAAAAACATGCTTAAATGTATTTACAAAGTCAACAACCTTATATTAGAATTCAAATGCAATTAGGGGGTTCATCAATTGGTTATTTTCAAACATATTCATATGATCTTATATGTGCACAAAATTCTATAGATGATTATATTATTAAAAAAAGAACAATATTTTACTACGAGTGAATGTCCCGATTTTTTAGAAATGATTCACAGAGGTTTTGAACCGCAATACAAGGTTTTTCAAGAAATACTACTAGAAACAGGATTTTAAAGAAATTTGAGGATATTAAAGATGAACTATTTGACAATATCGAAAATTTGAGTGGAAGAGTTTCTGTAACATCTAATATATGATCAAATAATGGTTTAGAATATCAATGTATCACTGCATATTTTATTGATAATGATTGGAAATTAAATAAAAGAATCATTTCATTTAGATTGGTTGAACTTCCATACACTAGTGATTCACTTGGGGTAGAAATAAGAAGTGTAATGTATGAGTGGGTTTTGCAAAATAAAATATTTACCATTAGTTTAGATAATGCAACATATTAGAATTAGACTGTAGCCCATTTGAAATCTAAAAAATATAAATTTACGCAAAAAATATTTTTAGTAAATCTAGGTGCATCTTGTTTAACGTGATGATTGATTTAAGCAATCCAAATAAAAATATGCAACCATGATCACTGTATATAAAAGACTGTGTAAGAGAAAATCAATTAATAGCACAAAAGATTTTTTCCATGCAAAATTACAATTGGAACCCACCAACTTGTGATAAAAAAGCACGGGTCCTCAGCCAGGCGAATAATCTACTATGCAAGAAAGGTAATACAAGAGATCTCTTATGAAGGCCAATCCAGGCAACACGAGTTCACTCACCGGTACATGTCTGTGCTCACTCTACAGGTACCTCCGCAATCTCCACTGGATATCTGCCACGATTGCCGAATCGCCACGACGCCAATAATTATGGAATCAACCAAAATCTACAATCTCAGAATCCACCTAGAAGGTTTGTCGAATCACATGACGCCAATGACTCTGGAATCTACCGAAGCCTACAATCTCAGAATCCACTGAGAAGGTTCACTTTTGGAAAGGTGTGACAAACTTACAAAGCTTGATGTTGATCTTGAAGTTCCTATGGACTAATGAATCATCAAGCAGTTAAGAGCATTACAAACAAACCTCACTACAAAGTCCACTCTCAAACACAAATTCTCTCTTACAAAAATAAATCTCTCAAAATCACTCTACAAAAATGTTTCTCACTCATAAAAATGTTCTCTCAGAAGATAGGAAATATTTAGAAGAGTTTTAGAGAGAGTACTTAGAAAATTATCCAAGAGATACCAAATATTTTAGCTGAGCTTTCTCTAAATAGGCCTGGGCCAATAGTAACTCGCTGTTATGGTCCTCTAGGTTGCAGGTGCGACCATATCTCTCGTGGGAGCGAGACTTCTTCGCGAGATGCAAACAAAACTTCTGAAAACTGAATTTTTGGGGTACCACAGTCGCGGGCGCGAATAAGAGTGCATGTGTAGCTGTTTGTTGAAGACTTTTTGTTCATTCACTTTCTTCCATAATTTCCACAATTTTGGCCATCTCAATGTGATGCCATGTTATTCCACAAACAAGAAGCCTGCTTTATGCTAGAAAGAAAGGATATGTTTTCTCCACTAAAGACTAAACAAAATCATGCCTAACCTAAAAGTTCTACAAGGAATTATTATATTTTGGCGTAAACTTTTCTTTTCTCTCTTTAGCCTCAGCTTTTGACTCTATCACCCACCAATTCTTTATTTTTTCCTCACTTGCAACATATGACTGAAATGATGATCATAAACACAAAGACAAAATAAATAATGAAAAACAAAAAAATATTTTGAATCAATAATCATGATATTTAAGTTTTGACAAGAAAGGTATTGCTAAAACACAAATCATTAAATTCCTTAAGATAAAAATCATAACAAAATCAACTTTACAATTACTTGTTGATAGTGATTTATTTCATGTTCATTGTTGTGCTCATATTTTAAACTTAATTGTTAAAAAAGCTATGCATTTATATGAGACTTCTATACTGATAATAAAACATGTGGTTGTTACTATTATGTCGTCTACTAATCGAATTTTAGAATATAGGAAAATTTGTCAACTAGAAGCTTTGCTAATTAAAAAATTAATTTTAGATATAGCAGATAGAATTCAACGTACAATATGTTAAAGAGAACTTGTAAATAAAAAATTAATAATAGATTTATTTTTTGAAACAACATCAATATAAGGAGTACTGATTCCTATAGAACTTAATTGGCGCCAAGTAGCCTTATATAGAGATTTTCTAAAAGTTTTTGATATTGCAACAAAATTATTTTCTTTTATATACTTCACCATTTATTTTACATATGTTAGCAGAAATAATGAAAGTTTCACAAAATATATGGGTAAGGAAATATAACCATTATTGCTATAATGAAAGAAAAAATTGATAAATATTTTGATCCATTTATTTACAAGAAATTTTCGATCGTAAAAAACAACTTGCCCTTATTATGAAAACATGCACAAAATTATTTGAAGAATATAGGGAAATTGTATCTGCAAATACACCTACACACATTACACCTATGAGGCCCCTAGCCTTTGTAAAACCTATTAAATCCTTGACTTTTGAATTCTTTCAATAAAGACTCTCAAATCCTTATTTGTCTTCAATTTTAGTTATGGAGTCGAAAATGCGTGCTAACAGAAAACTCAAAAACCCTGATTGAACCTAGAGCTTAGGGATCATTTCTAAAATCCTAATAATAATTAAATTAATTTTTTAACTATATTTTCCATGCAAGAAACCCTAGGTTTTCGGTTCTCAATACAATTCGCCATTTAATTCAAAACAAAGAAACTTTAACCGAATTAAATTTCCAGACCTTAAATAAATTAAATACTACACTTAATTAAATATTCAAATTCATAAATTAAGATTTTGGCTCTCATATTTTTCTTGAATCACATGTTGACCCCAAACTAGAACCATTACATATATATACTTGCACCTTTCTTAAATAAATAATTTTGTACACAAAATATCTTCAAATTATACACAAAAAAATCAAAACAAATTCCCTAAAATTCCTTGCACATGGCCGGTCATGCTATGCATAGATATATGCGATGTCCTTTTGGGGACAAATTGGCTGATTTAGGGAAGAAAAATTGACCTAATGTACAAATTTGAATATATATTGATATATATATATATCGTACTTGTAACCAATTCAACTTTGATTAATCAAAACCTTAACTAGACCATGTTTAAAGGTGTAGTTAAGGCTCTAATCATCAGACATTCCATTTCATCCTAACTAGATCCAAGCCTATTCAATTTAATTGGAACTAAGGACATTTTGGACTTTTCACCATTCTTTTTTTCTATAAATACACCAATTCTCTCTACACTTTTGAGCACAAAGTGCACGCACGCACACACACACACACACACACACACACACACACACACACACGCACACACTCATATTTTAGCTGAGAGAGAGAGAGAGAGTGTCACAACCCAAACCTACCCCTATAGGTTTAGTATCGCAACCGGCTAGTAATCCTTAGATTACCAAAGGCCTCATGACAGATTAACAAAAAGATAGGGGTGCGGAAGCAAATATACAAAATATAAACGGTCCAATGAGCTGTGACGACATACATGGGACAGAGTAATTTAAAACTTGTATAAACATAAGAGTGACGACCAAAAGATGCAGATTTACATATCCCTCCCACAAGGGTAATGTAGGGAAACCAACCTAACTTACCAAAACAAACAGAGTTTAATATGATTACAAAAACAGCCACAAAACAAGACTTCGTCAGGAACCTCCTTGGGAGACGCAAAGGTTGGCTGACAAAAACTGAACGGAGGCCGTCAACTCTGGCCCTAGTCACGTGCTCGCTCACCTACATACATAATATAAATAGTAAGCAAAAGCCCAGTGAATAATAATGGAGTAAAGGGTTTTAATGAATGAGTCCATACATATTCAAAGATCATAATTCATTTTCATAACAAATTTATATTCCTTTTCTTGTCCACATCATATACAGAAATCATAAGTCTTACTTAAGCATACGTGGTACATCCATTAGCGCTAACAGAGCAGATACAGAACAGATGCAGACACATGGTGGTTATGAATAACCAATTCCATAAAGAAACCTCTGGATCCGGGTAACAAAGAATAAACATGCTAAGCCCCATGATGAAGCCTCCGGTACGGGTAATAGAGTGCAGACATATTAAGTTCCAGAATGGAACCTCCGATACCGGGTAACAGCTAACACATATCACATGATGCTAAGGATGCCACGAATACATATAAGAAATTGGACAATCATTCATTGTACAGAACATAGTACTTCAGAAAACAGATCTTATTTTATCACACAGAAAATAAATACAGTTGAACATAACTTTACTAAATTATTACTCACAGCTGGCTTCTAGGCAGACAGACGGTGCAGACTAGTCAAACGGTATACGACACGTGACCTACATGACACATAACAGATACACACCTAAAACACACGTTCGAATTGTACATAACTTATTTCATTTGTTCCTAGTGTGTTTCTAGCCTTTAATCCTCATTATGGAGTCTCACACATGCCCTAGGAATGCCTAGGATGGAATGAGGATGCAAAAATGTATTAGAAAACATTTTTCAAAACTTGCTGAAAATAAGGTCCACGCTCGAGCGTGGCTTTCCTCGCTTGAGCGGACATGCAGACAAGGAAGCTCTGCTCGAGCTTGACTCTCCCCGCTCGAGTGGACTGCAAACTTTTGAAAAAGTACTAGATGCAAGATTTTCACGCTCGACGGACGCTCGATCCCTGCTCGAGCGTGAGACTCAGACCTTCGCTCGAGCACGGATTACTTTGCTCGAGCGGACTGCAAAACACACAAACTTCTGGATATATGCATTTCACGCACGAACATGACCATCGACGCTCGAGCGGAAGTGCATGTACTCAGAGTTCACGCTCGAGCGTGAAGTTCCTCGCTCAAGCGTGGATCAAATTTCTGGAATTTCCAGATTTGATCACCAAGCTCAAAATCATCCCCAAATGCATCAAACTCAATTTTCTGGGCCCAAAACTTTGGAAAACACTTAGAAACTCATGAAACAACATGTTTAAAGCATCATAACAAGAAATCATGGCCCAAAAGCAAGCCAATTGTGCAAAATTCAACTTGAACTCAAGATTAACACATGAACATAACTTGAATGCCATTCTTTGTACCAAAGTTTCCCAACTCAAAAGCATGATCAACTATGACAATATGGCATGGAACATGAAGAATTTCTAAAACAAAATTTGGATTATGACATGCATGCAAGAATTCTTTAGGAAAACAACCACAAATGCCATGAATTACACATGCATGTATGCATGAGCTTCAATTCTCCAATCTTAGATTAATTGACCACCTAACTTTCTTGAGCTCATCTACTTAATGTCTTAAATACAAAGTTTAAGAGTATAGTTCTTACCTAAGGTTGATTTCAAGTGTGATCCTAACCCAAAGCTTCAAATTGTCTTCAATCTCCTAGTCAATTCTTTATTTGAGCTCAACCTCCCTCTACTCTTCCTCTCTTACATTCTTCCCCTTAGAATAGGCTCAAAGTGCTTGAAATCAAGAAAAGGAGATGAGTGGAGTGTCAAATGGCCTTATAGGTAGTAATTTATCAAAACTAATCAAATGGCATTATTTTAATCAAATTTAATCGCTCCGAATTGAATTTTAACTAAACTTACCATAAATTCCTATAAATCCTAATTAGCACATAAATCAAGTCAATTTTTGATTCAGATGCCGATACAGCTTTCAATTCGCAAATTGAAACTAAAACATGAACAGATCTTTCTACGCCTAACAAATATAAACAACAATACAACACACACATGTATTCCAATTTAGAATTTCGCCTTAATTACTAATTAGGCATGATTAATCATGGATTAACGTTAATTAGAGGTCGGGATTATTACACAGAGAGAGAGCGCTTTGGTGGTAGAGATGAGAAAAATAGAACCTTTGTGAAAACTCTTCAACTAGGCAATAATTAAGCCACATCACCATCTCCCCTTCTATTTCCTTTTTCAAATACATGTTATTAGAAGTTTAAAATCATATTTTCAGATGTGTTGTAATAGTGTTCATGTGTTCAAAGTTGATGAATTGGGCTTTGATCCTTCTTCTACTCATATTTTCTCTTAATAGATGCAATACTACCTTTTTCTCCACATATCTCACATTATTTCCAAAGACACACCATCACTCTAAAAATTTGAGTTATTGATATATTATTTAGTATGTTTTCATCACAAAAGAAGTGAAAATTTTCCCTTAGTTGGCCTCTTTTCTCACCAACCTTCTTATTTTGAGTATTGTGCATGAAAAATCAGTTTATAGCCAACTTTCGATTCTAGAAAAATGTAAAAAAATATCCTAGACCTCATTTTTATGTTAAGAGCTTCCTTAAAGAGTTAGCTTTCAAGGAAAATTGGTTTCATTGAAAAAGAGTGAGCGGCTTGAAAGAAAATCCAATTTTCATAACGGTCGACGAATTTGGACAGTACTGGAGTGTTTCTTGAATAACTAAAAATCTAGAAAATCTATTCCATTTCCGAATAATGTTCTGAAAACTAGATGAAATTATCTATGAACCATAGGAAGGCCAGGCTCAGCAAAAATCTAAAATGGTCCTTTTGACTTTAATCTTTAAATAGTATCTTGAAATTTAGTTTTGCATTGGTGTTTTATGATCTTGTCTTCGTGAATATGCTTATTAGTATATGATCATGTGTTGGTATGATATTGCATGTGTTATGGTAATGTTCTTTATCTTGTTCATTTAATGATACTCATGCTTATGTGGATATTACTATCTTGCTAAGTTGTTCTAACTTTAATTTAAGACATCTAACTCAATGGAAACCTTAATTGGGGTGGTCTTGGATTTTCGATCACTTGAATAATGAAGAGATGATAATGTGTTATGTATGGATTGATGGGATGTGCTCCCTAATTAAAGGTTAAGTATTGCACAAGCAGTTATTGCGTAAACCCTAGAATGGAACAGACGTATTCGGACTCTTTGCGATGATTTGATTTGGTGAGATAAGGTTGGGTTCATATGGGACATTCAGGAGGATAAAATTTTTTTTGGAAGGATAAGGTTGGATTCAGGATGATAAAACCTTTTTCTTTTGGCCGTTCTTTTTGAGGTCCATCGATGGTGCTACGCGATATATAATCATTGCAGTCATCTATGGTAAGGTCTACAAAGCAGCAAAAGTGGGAGTTTCAAATAGTCCGGTGTCCAATTCTTGCGGTTGGGAGGATGAAATCTCTTTGAGAGATTTCAAGATTACTAACATCTAACATTGTAATCGTTTATTATTGAATGATTATTATGCTTCATTACTTGTTTGTTATAATTGTAATGGTGTATTGGATTGAGAAAAAGAGACGGGGTATGTGTGCGTTTACTGGGCATTCAAAGCTCATGGCATTTCATGCCAAGTATATATTAAAGACTATTAAACTGGGCAAAGGTAAAGCTGAAGTATTTGAAGACGTATGGCTATCCTATGAGAGTTAAGAACTAGTTTTGTAAACACGTTTTGAGCTTGTAAATGATTAATCGCTTGTTGTATTTAAGACATGATTTTATAATTATTATATATATCATTTGTAACATATCCTTATACTCCATCAACTCATGTAGGCCTTGTGTTAATACCTTGTCAAGATCTATCAAAAATGTAGCTTTGCTATTTAAGGTGGTTGGACTTAGAAAGAAGGCTATATTGACTCCTCCGACCTTCTTGGGATCTTACTTGGTTATTAACCAAAGGACACATTAGTGATGTTTTCCTACTCTTGTAACTTTAGATAAACCCTGTTCTTATTTATTAGTATATTCTTTGATGTTCTCGATTTTTGGGGTGTCACAACACCAGCATCATCTCGAGGTGAAAGATTAAGTATTTTTCAGTACTAAAAAATAAAACAATATCTCAACATACAAGCGTAAGTGGTTCTAAATTATAATGTTATTTGGATAAGATAACGATGATTTTGATATTTTGGATTGGTGGAAACAAAATCAACCTATGTGGCATGTGCTTTCACAGATGGCCCATGATATACTAATTATTCTTATTTCTATAGTTGCTTTTGAAACAACTTTTAGTGCAAGTGGACGACTTTTGAACGATTATCACAGCAGACTTTCACGCCAAACGGTTGAGACACTAATGATATTGAGAGATTATATGCATGCACTTACGAGAAAATAAAATTATGGTGAAAAAGAGAGAATGCAAAGTGATTTGGAGAATATATTCTCAGGCAACGCGAGTAAATTGTCTACTTCTTCCGATAATTGATTAACAATTATTTTTTTACTATTTCATTTCGTAATGTATTTATTAAATTATTGAAGTGGAGAATAATGCAAATGATTGGTAGGCTAGTAGGTACTAACCTAGTTGGGATGTACTTGACCTATAGTGATATAATTTCTCTACCATCATCAATAATCTATATCTATTTTATTTAATGAAATAAATTTTTGTAATAGTTTATTTCATTTTGAAATAAAAATTATTCATTTAAATAAAAATTATCTATTTAATTTAATAATTATAATATTTCGTTTCATTTTGATATATATAAAATTATTAATTTCAAAAGAAGAAAATTACATAATTTCATACATTTTAGTCATAACCAAAAAAATATAAGTCATACATAATTAAATACCACCACATGAAACATAACCAAACATCTTATTAACCTTAACTACAATTTTTGTTTTTTTGTTTTTTATGCCTCATAAATAATCTATATATATAATATATCTATTGTTTATTTTTTGCCAAAAAAAAGGGGGCATGCTGCCCTAATTTAAGTGGGCCTAGACCTGGACCGAACTTTCGAACTTTTCAACCCGTGGGCTGGCCTGACCTAGCCCAGTCCAAAAATGTAGGAGCCCGTGAGACCCAAAGATGGGCTGGCCCAGCCCGAGCCCGAGTCCAAGTAGGTTGGGCCAACTGGACCGAACCCAAATTACACCCTTAGCCATGTATAGAATTGAAAGAAAAACAAAGTTTCAAAATATATATTAGCTTAAAATATGTTGATATTTTAATATTTTGTATATAATTTATTAATAGTGGCCTAAACTTTTTGTAAAAATCTGTCTATTGTTCGGTTTGATTATTCAATAATTATTTTTAGATGATTTTTTATTTGTTTTTAGAGGTTTTTAGCATTTGATTTTTATGGCAATGTCAAGTGTAATTCAGCCAAAAAGATTTATGTCAGCTGGCATGATTCAAAATAACTATCCACTAGCCTATCACCCATACTATACACGGGATAATTATAGATATTTACATTTGTTTTAATTTTTTTTTAATATATAAATTATGTTTTTAAAGATTTTTTATAAAAATAATTTAACAATCTTATCACTAACCATAGTGTACAGGAGAAATTAAAAAAACTACTACAGTAACTATGCGCTGGCTGTATCTATAATTATTTGTATGAAGAAATTTTAAATGCTAATAAGAGATTTTGACCAAATCAATAAATGCAGGCATGTGGATTGGAAAAAGTTAATAAATGCTGATCAGGTAATTTTGACCAAATCAATGAATGCTAAGGTTTTTTTTAAATAAAAAATTTAGAAAATTAAGATTGAAAGATTGGAGCTCTCACAAGGCTTGGGGTTTAGAAACCCTATTTTTCTTAATATATTTACAATTATCTATATATGTGAATTGCGATTTTAAAATGTCTTTTTTTTTCCTTTTTTATATTATATTAAATTTTAATATTTTGATAATAATCATATGTGTTTGACTTTTCAAGAAATTAAATGTCTTCTTTCTTTTACTATATTATATTAAATTTAATATTTTGATAATAATAATATGTGTTTGACTTTTCAAGAAATTTTTTTATGCTTGTTTTTAATGCATTAAAGTATTATTATGAGGGATAATAATCATATCTGTTGGGACTTTTCAAAGAATTCATATGTGTTGGATTTCAAATAATTTTTTTTATGCTTGTTCTTAATGCATTAAAGTGTTATTATGAGGGTGAGACTTGGGGGTTGGGAGAAGTTAATAAATGCTAAGTTTTTTTTTATATATAAATAAAAAAATCAGGAAATTTAGATTGGGAGATTGAAGCTCCCACAAGACTTGGGGTTAAAAACCCCATTTTACTTAATATATAGTATAGATATAGATAGATAGATATATCTTTTTATTTTTATTTTTATTTTTGTGTGGTTTCTATTCGGGTATTTTTTTTTTCAATTTATTTAAGCTGGAGTTCTGGGTATCTTTTTTTTTTTTTTAAATTTAATTTATCTGTGGTTTCTATTTGTTTTTAATTATTATTATTTAGGTAAGTTATGATGTGAGTTAGATATGTGATAGACATGTGAGTTTTATTGATTTAAAGTTTATTTAGATAAACTTTAAAGATTTTTTTTTTAGTATTTTAGTTTTTTTTTGTTATGTTATAATATAATATATAAATTATAGGTAGATATCTACAACTTTAACAAAAAATATTATCTGATTTTTTGGGGAAGAGAAAAGGAATGCAAGTTTTAATATTTTTTTTTGAAAATTTGTGAGAGAGATTAGGAGGGAGAGATTATGAAATATTTTTGTTATTAAATAAATAAATCAGTCAATAGTTTTTTTTAATCTATTTTGTAAATTAAAAATCAATAATTTTGGAAAATTGATTAATTTGTCCTATTAAGTGATTTAAAATTTTGATATATATACATAAAAAAAAATACATAATTATATTAGTAAATCATAATTCAAATTTAGATGTTATATCTTTTTGAGATCTATAGCTAAATTCTTATATATATATATATATATATATATATATATATATATATATATATTGTGTGTGTAACCATAGTGTATGGGAGAAATTGAAAAGGGTGTTGCAATAATTATGAGAGAAGTCAAAAGGGATTGTGGGTTGGGAGAAGTTAATAAATGCTAAGGTTGGGTTAGGAGAAGTCAATAAATGCTGAGATTTTTTTTTTAAATCAAAAAATTAGAAAATTAGGATTAAGAGATTGGAGCTCTCACAGGCCTTGGGGTTAAAAACCCCCTTTTGCTTAATATATAGTATTGATTATCTATATATGTGAATTGCGATTTTTAAATGTCTTTTTTTTTAAATGTCTTTTTTTCCCTTTTATATATTATATTAAATTTTAATATTTTGATAATAGTCATATGTGTTTGACTTTTCAAGAAATTAAATGTCTTCTTTCTTTTATTATATTATATTAAATTTAATATTTTGATAATAATCATATGTATTTAACTTTTCAAAAAATTTTTTTATGCTTGTTTTTAATGCAGTAAAGTATTATTACGAATGATAATAATCATATTTGTTGGGACTTTTCAAAGAATTCATATGTGTTGGATTTCAAATAATTTTTTTTATGTTTGTTCTTAATGCATTAAAGTGTTATTATGAGGGTGAGACTTGGGGGTTGGGAGAAGTTAATAAATGGTAAGGGTTTTTTTTTTTATAAATCAAAAAATCAGAAAATTTAGATTGGGAGATTGAAACTCCCACAAGACTTGGGGTTAAAAACCCCATTTTACTTAATATATAGTATATATATAGATAGATAGATATATCTTTTTATTTTTATTTTTATTTTTGTGTGGTTTCTATTCGGGTATTTTTTGTTTTCAATTTATTTAAGATGGAGTTGCGGGTATCTTTTTTTTAAAAAAAATTTAATTTATCTGTGGTTTCTATTTGTTTTTATGTCACGCCCTCAAATTAAACCCATAATATACATAACATTAACATGCATTAATAAAAGAAAACGAATCATTTGAATTATTCATCAGAGTACTTTTATTGAAAGACATCACATGTAACATCAAAATAAATGCCCTAAGGGCTTACATCTTTCCAAGCTAACACTTGGACACAAAAGAATGAGTACTAACTCATTTACAAGTTAAGCCCTTGGCTTGAATGTTTACATGTAATCTCAAATAAAAACAAATAACTAAAGACAAGTCTTCAAAATCCAAAAATCGAATTCTTCCCAGCTAAGTCCTTGGAGGTAGCTTATCACCTGAACCTGAAAATGATGTTCCCATAAAGGGTGAGCCACAGCCCAGTAGGAATATACTAAACCAAATATAAGCATTGAATAAAGCTATAGCATTCAATAGATGGTTAACCAAGATAATCAATTATAACTTAATACTGTCTCATGACACTAATGTCTATGACATGTTTCAATTCTCATTATTATCAATATGGCTCAGAACCTGGCCAAGCTTACAACAGTGAACTATATATCATATTCACATTACTTCCAATATCAACAACACAAATGAGACTCAGGCTCATATCAAAACACTTCATACTTCGCGTTTGATACACATTTTAGTGCTGTATCAATAACATGTAAAAACACTTCAATATAATAAGCACACATAAATGTGATGCTAATGGAGTCCATCCCCTATCTCCTCCCAAACAAAATCCGGTTTAGGGGTCCATCCCCTATCTTCCCCTAAACCGTGGAGTACATCCCCTATCTCCTCCCAAACAATATGCATATGCAATGCTCAATCAATACATGTATGTTCTGTATTAATTCAATAGTCTAAATTGATGACTTAAACAAATTGATTAGTTTCAATTTTCCTAATCCACATGCAATGTCTACAACAAACACGACTATCCTCCACCGATAGCCCAAAACAGTTATTTCTAGACTGGAAATAAATATATCAACAATTCGATAGGCGAGTGATTTAAATTATCCAACTACACCATTTAATCTATAAATTCCTCAATTTCATGAATTTAATCAATTTCCCCAATTTCCTTAAAGTAATTATACAAATTAATTTATTAATACAACTAGGGTTTTTCCCAAAATTACCAAAGTACTCCCAACATATCAAAATACCAAAACTTAGAAAAAAAACTTATAACATGGAGTACGAAATCCCTACCTTGAAGTGGGGAACTCAAATGGAGATGATGACCAAAGACCAACATGCTCCAAATCCCAAGTTTCTCAGATTAAAACGAAGCCCTCAACCTACTCTAACTTTTTAATAAAGGACCAAGGTTAGATACTCACCCTAGGTAGATCAATTCTTAGAGAGAAGACAAGTTTAGAGAGAGAGAGAGAGAGAGAGAGAAACTCTCAAGGGGCGGTTTTTAAAAGTTAAGAAAGAAAAAGTAGGTCAAAAAGTGATCCAAAAAGTGAAATCACAGACTGATGTAGTCGACTCCCCGCTCAAGCGTGAAAAACCCCGCTCGAGCGTCAGACACAGACTCACGCTCGAGCGTGAAAAGAGCCGCTCGAGCGTCGATTGCACACTTCCAGAAGTTTTGCAGGTGATGGTATCCGCTCGAGCGTAAAACTCTCCGCTCGAGCGGAGGGACAAAATCAAGAGATCACGCTCGAGCGTACAAAATATCGCCCGAGCGGACGAACTGCAGAGTAAAGTACTGGGAGATGGAAAACCACGCTCGAGCGTCAAAACTCCCGCTCGAGCGTAGAAGCAACAACGAAGAGCCCGCTCGAGCGTTAAAACCTCCGCTCAAGCGTGAAGACCAAAATCTGGGCATCACCTTTTGGTTTCAAAGTGCAACCAACCTGTTTCAAACCTGCCCATCACAACCCAAGACTCAAATACAAGGAGTAAAGGCTAGAAGTGATAATGATATAAAAACAAGTCCACGGAACCAAGTCCAGAATACAATATACAAAGGAAGGAAAAACCGGGATCGCTATAACCTCCCCCTCTTAAAGAATTTCGTCCCCGAAATTAGGTACAAGATTTTTTTTTAAAAGAGCTTTCTTTATTTCTCACAATATGCCAACATTCTATTAAACAACCTGACCCATTACCGGTCAATCCCATCTCTTTTCAAGAGGCATTTCACATTATATATAACAACTTGCATTATCAACATGCATTTTCCTTTCAACTTCAACAGTTTTCAATATATATAATTTCCATTTCCATATCATATTCAATCTCATGATATAACTCCTATTCTACAACATATTTAACATATGCAGTGTTACACTAACTTCTATTATGAGGCAAGTTTCAAAATACTTCCATTAACCAAAACATAAACTATGTTTCACAACTTAAGTTATAATCAATACACTTAAGGTGCAATATTACAACAAATAGATCCGGATATTTCTCTCGGACCTCCAACTCGCGTTCCCAAGTGGCTTCCTCCACCCCGTGATGTTTCCACAAAACCTTTACCAAAGGGATGGTCTTGCCTCGCAAAACTTGATCCCGTCTATCCAAGACCCGAACCGGTCTCTCCTCATACGAGACATCCTCATCTACCTCTAAGTCGGTCCAATCCAATACATGCGATAGATCCGGCTCATACTTCCGAAGCATACTCACATGAAACACGTTATGTACTCCGGATAACTGCGGCGGCAAAGCTAAACGATAAGCAGCCTCGCCAATCCTCTCAAGGATCTCAAAAGGGCCAATAAATCGAGGAGACAACTTCCCGCTCTTCCCGAACCTCATCAATCCCCGCCTAGGTGATGTCTTCAGAAAGACATGATCACCCACCTCAAACACTAAAGGTCTCCTCCTACGGTCGGCATAAGATTTCTGACGACTCTGGGCTGTAACAAGCCTCCTACGGATAAGCTCAACTTTCTCCGTCGTTTCCCTTACCAATTCCGGACCCAGCAAAGGTGCGTCGCCCACCTCGGCCCAGCAAACTGGAGACCTACACGGTCGGCCGTACATGGCCTCAAACGGTGCCATACCGATACTAGACTGGAAACTATTGTTATAGGTAAACTCCACCAAAGGCAAGTGCCTCTCCCACGACCCACTAAAGTCGAGAACACAACCCCGAAGCATATCTTCAAGGATCTGAATAGTACGCTCGGACTGCCCGTCAGTTTGAGGATGATAAGCCGTGCTAAAGGTCAACTTAGTACCTAAGGCACTCTGCAAACTCTGCCACAACCTGGCAGTAAAACGAGGATCTCTATCTGAGACGATCGTCACTGGGACCCCGTGCAACCTCACTATGTCCCGAATATATAAACCTGCAAGATGATCTACTGAATCTCTCACACGCATAGAAATGAAGTGCGCCGACTTAGTCAACCGGTCTACAACCACCCAAATAGCGTCACTACCTCGCTGAGTCCTCGGAAGACCTACAACAAAGTCCATAGTGACATGCTCCCATTTCCACTCGGCAATAGGCAAGGGTTGCAACAAACCTGCTGGCCTCTGATGTTCGGCCTTCACTTGCTGACAAGTAAGGCACTTAGACACAAAAGCTGCCACATCTCTCTTCATACCCCGCCACCAAAACTGGCGACCCAAATCCCGACACATCTTAGTGCTTCCCGGATGCACTGCAAGGCGTGAATGATGAAACTCTCAGAGTACCTCTTCTCAGCAAGACTCCGGTACAAACAGACGGTCTTGGTATCACACACTCAGGTCGGAATACACCGTCAAACCCTTCTCAACCTTCCCACTGGAGATCTTCTCTCGGAGGGATTCTACCTCAAGGTCACCCCTCTGAGCCTCTAACACTCGAGTCACAAGTGTAGGCTGCGCAATAACAGAAAACAAGGCCGCAGCCTCAACGGATTCGCCCAAGAGCAAATCAAACTTCCCAAGTGCACCCAACATCTCCCACTCTCGAATGGCTATACTAGCTATGTCACCAACAGATTTCCTGCTAAGGGCATCGGCCACTACATTAGCCTTCCCTGGATGATAATGCAATTCAAAGTCATAATCTTCAATAAACTCCATCCACCTCCTCTGCCTCAAGTTCAAGTCTTTCTGTGTAAACAGATATGTCAAACTCTTATGATCCGAGAATACCTCGAACCTCTCACCATAAAGATAATGCCTCCAAATCTTCAAGGCAAAGATCACAGCTGCTAACTCAAGATCATGCGTAGGGTAATTCTTCTCGTGCATTTTCAACTGACGTAAGCCATAGGCAACTACTTTCCCTTCTTGCATCAACACACAACCCAGACCCTCTCGTGAGGCGTCACAATAGACTGCATAACCTAACCCTCTCTCCAGAATAATCAAGACCGGAGCAGTGGTCAGTCTAACTTTCAACTCTTGGAACGACTTTTCGCAAGTCTTACTCCATACAAATTTGACTCCCTTCCGAGTCAATCTAGTTAGCGGTGAAGCTAACCTGGAGAAATCCTTCACAAACCGGCGGTAATACCCAGCTAATCCCAGAAAACTGCGGATCTCAAACACACTCTTAGGCTGTGCCCAATCTTGCACTGCCTCCGTCTTGGATGTATCAACAGACACTCCTTCCCCAGAAACTACATGGCCTAAGAACTTGACCTCTTCTAGCCAGAACTCACACTTCCCAAACTTAGCATAAAGCTTATGGGCTCTAAGTAACTCAAGCACCACTCTCAAATGTTCCTTGTGCTTCTCCTCAGAAGGTGAATAGATAAGGATGTCGTCCACGAAGACGACTACAAAACGATCTAAAAATTCTCGGAATATCCGGTTCATCAAATCCATAAATACTGCCGGTGCATTGGTGAGCCCAAATGGCATCACCAAAAACTCATAGTGGCCATACCGCGTACGGAATGTCGTCTTCGGAATGTCCTCCCCCCTGACTCTCAATTGATGATAACCCGATCTTAAGTCTATCTTCGAGAAACAACGGGAACCCTTCAACTGATCGAACAGATCATCTATACGATTTATAGGGTACTTATTCTTAACCGTAGCCCGATTCAATTTTCGGTAATCTATACAAAGTCTCAAAGCACCCCCTTTCTTTTTAACAAAGAGGGCCGGTGCTCCCCATGACGAAACACTAGGACGTATATAGCCCTTATCTAGCAACTCCTGGAGTTGGATCTTCAACTCAACTAACTCAGCTGGGGCAAAACGATAAGGTGCCATAGAAATCGACGCCGTAGAAATCGGCGCCGTGCCGGGCACTAAGTCAATAGAGAACTCAATCTCTCTGTGAGGTGGCAAACCAACAAGGTCCTCGGGAAAGACGTCCGAGTACTCACAAACCACTCTTGGCAACACAGTCTGGGTCTCATTACACTCACCACTCTCAAAGCTAGCAAGTAGACCACTAAGCTCACTCCGCCCTCGTAGATCATACCCCGGTGGCAAAACACTACCAACCCGATCCCCCAGGAAATGAAAACACTCCCCGCTCACAGTACAACAAGTGACCCTCTGGCGGTAGCAATCGATAACTGCCCGGTATGACGATAACCAGTCCATACCCAAAATAACATCAAAGCCCTTCATGGGCATAACTACAAAAGGAAACCGAAGTCTATGATCGGCGACCTCTATATCACAACCCCTGACACCTTGTTTCAAGATCAATTCACCCCCAAGAGGTGACACTACACAAATAGGAGATGCTAACTGTGCTAACTCCAACTCCAAAACAGATGCAAATGCAGCAGACACAAAGGAATGAGATGCACCCGTATCAATCAAAACACTAGCAACCGAGTTGCAAAACAAGAAGGTACCTCTCACAACTGATGGTGCCGGCACAAGATCCTGTGCGGTCACAGCATACACGCACCCAGATGACCTCTGATCAACCTGCTCACCCCTAGGAGCATAAGATTGCTGCACCGACTGGGACGATGAAGTCCCCTAATTGGCCCTCGAGGCCTGACCCGACTGAGCTGGCTGCTGACCCTGAATCTGCCTCAAACCAGATGCACCGGGTGTGCCACCCAACTGCGGGCAATACCTCTTCATATGCCCTGGCTGACCACACTGATAACACGAGAGTGGCTGGCCTCTACCCTGACTCTGGCTCTGAGATCGAGCCGAAGATGATGCTACTCTCTGCACTCCTCCCCTCTGAGGACAAACTGGAGACTTGTGGCCCAGCTGGCCACACTTGAAGCAGGTAATGTCTCCCTGACTGCCTTTCCCCGAACTAGCACTCGGCACTGGAAAAGTCGATCTAGAAAAGCTCCCCTGAGACTGCTGAGGATTAAAACCCTTCTGTCTCCTACCATCACTCTGACCATCCTGACTCCTCTTGGAGCCCTTCTGTCCTTCCTCGTCCTCCTGCATCATGATTTCCATGTGGGCTGCAGCATCAACCATACGCCCATAATCCCGAATCATAGTTCCCCCAACTCGCAGCTTGAGGCCACGCCTCAACTTCTTCTCAAATTCGATACAACGGCGTTCTTCAGACGCCACCAACTCAGGTGCGAACCTGGACAAACTAGTAAATGCAGCCTCAAACTCGGCCACTGAAGAACTCGATTGCTTAAGCTGACAGAACTGGTCTCTCAGCTTCTCCCTAACTGCTGGAGATAAGAACCTCTCCTGGAAAGCATTCACAAAAGCCTCTCATATACCTCCTATACGACCCTTAGTGAACTTCCACCACTGACCCGCATCCCCCTTCAGCTGGAAAGATGCCAAGGTCACTTTCAACCCCTCGTCTTCGATGCCAAGCATCTCAAACGTCTTCGTTGTCTGTTCGAGCCATTCATCTGCCTTAAGTGGCTCTTTAGGATCACCCACAAATTCATCCGGGTTAGACCGGAAGAACTCCCTCTTCAGAAAGGAAGGTCCTGCATCCGCAACAACAACCCGAGCTTGATTCTCATCTCTGAGAATGCCTACTGACTCCCTGAATGCCCCTGCTATCTCTCGGGCTCGAGCGCCCATAGCCTGCTGGCCTACTGGCTTGGCCACATTGGCCTGGCCAATTCCCTCCTGAACTGCCGGAATCTCCTCTGGCACAGGCACCTCCTGCCTACCCGGCCTACCACGCCTACCGCGTCCTCGTCCTCGTCCTGACATCCTATTAAAGGAAACAAAGACGTTAGCACATTAATAAATGTGCGGAGGCTAACCACTCGCGTCCTAATGCATTGGACAACAATAATTCATTCTATGTAAGCACATAATCACATAAGCACCTACGAATTTCATTCCTGGATGATGATAGTCCCGAAGCGTTACTATAGTTCCAGTTAGCATTGATCAAGTGCCTTTCCAACAAGACTACTAGAAACTCAAGGGTCCAATCAACATCCTAGGAACTACATTCCATACCCACATAGTCACATAAACATGTTATCATTTAAGCATATAACATTACACTAAGTCTCTGTCAAACGAGACGAACCCATTGTGATATTAATCACTTCCCACATACCCAAAGTATTCAAACCCGGTACGCTCTGATACCAAGTTGTCACGCCCTCAAATTAAACCCATAATATACATAACATTAACATGCATTAATAAAAGAAAACGAATCATTTGAATTATTCATCAGAGTACTTTTATTGAAGGACATCACATGTAACATCAAAATAAATGCCCTAAGGGCTTACATCTTTCCAAGCTAACACTTGGATACAAAAGAATGAGTACTAACTCATTTACAAGTTAAGCCCTTGGCTTGAATGTTTACATGTAATCTCAAATAAAAACAAATAACTAAAGACAAGTCTTCAAAATCCAAAAATCGAATTCTTCCAAGCTAAGTCCTTGGAGGTAGCTTATCACCTGAACTTGAAAATGATGTTCCCATAAAGGGTGAGCTACAGCCCAGTAGGAATATACTAAACCAAATATAAGCATTGAATAAAGCTATAGCATTCAATAGATGCTTAACCAAGATAATCAATTATAACTTAATACTGTCTCATGACACTAATGTCTATGACATGTTTCAATTCTCATTATTATCAATATGGCTCAGAACCTGGCCAAACTTACAACAGTGAACTATATATCATATTCACATTACTTCCAATATCAACAATACAAATGAGACTCAGGCTCATATCAAAACACTTCATACTTCCCGTTTGATACACATTTTAGTGCTGTATCAATAACATGTAAAAACACTTCAATATAATAAGCACACATAAATGTGATGCTAATGGAGTCCATCCCCTATCTCCTCCCAAACAAAATCCGGTTTAGGGGTCCATCCCCTATCTTCCCCTAAACCGTGGAGTACACCCCCTATCTCCTCCCAAACAATATGCATATGCAATGCTCAATCAATACATGTATTTTATGTATTAATTCAATAGTCTAAATTGATGACTTAAACAAATTGATTAGTTTCAATTTTCCTAATCCACATGCAATGTCTACAACAAACACGACTATCCTCCACCGATAGCCCAAAACAGTTATTTCTAGACTGGAAATAAATATATCAACAATTCGATAGGCGAGTGATTTAAATTATCCAACTACACCATTTAATCTATAAATTCCTCAATTTCATGAATTTAATCAATTTCCCCAATTTCCTTAAAGTAATTATACAAATTAATTTATTAATACAACTAGGGTTTTTCCCAAAATTACCAAAGTACTCCCAACATATCAAAATACCAAAACTTAGAACAAAACCTATAAGATGGAGTACGAAATCCCTACCTTGAAGTGGGGAACTCAAATGGAGATGATGACCAAAGACCAACATGCTCCAAATCCCAAGTTTCTCAGATTAAAACGAAGCCCTCAACCTACTCTAACTTTTTAATAAAGGACCAAGGTTAGATACTCACCCTAGGTAGATCAATTCTTAGAGAGAAGACAAGTTTAGAGAGAGAGAGAGAGAGAGAGAGAGAGAAACTCTCAAGGGGCGGTTTTTAAAAGTTAAGAAAGAAAAAGTAGGTCAAAAAGTGATCCAAAAAGTGAAATCACAGACTGATGTAGTCGACTCCCCGCTCGAGCGTGAAAAACCCCGCTCGAGCGTCAAACACAGACTCACGCTCGAGCGTCGATTGCACACTTCCAGAAGTTTTGCAGGCAATGGTATCCGTTCGAGCGTAAAACTCTCCGCTCGAGCGGAGGGACAAAATCAAGAGATCACGCTCGAGCGTACAAAATATCGCCCGAGCGGACGAACTGCAGAGTAAAGTACTGGGAGATGGAAAACCACGCTCGAGCGTCAAAACTCCCGCTCGAGCGTGAAGGCTAAAATCTGGGCATCACCTTTTGGTTTCAAAGTGCAACCAACCTGTTTCAAACCTGCCCATCACAACCCAAGACTCAAATACAAGGAGTAAAGGCTAGAAGTGATAATGATACAAAAACAAGTCCACGGAACCAAGTCCAGAATACAGTATACAAAGGAAGGAAAAACCAGGATCGCTATATTTTAATTATTATTATTTAGGTAAGTTATGATGTGAGTTAGATATGTGATAGACATGTGAGTTTTATTGATTTAAAGTTTATTTAGATAAACTTTAAAGATTTTTTTTTTAGTATTTTAGTTTTTTTTCTTATGTTATAATATAATATATAAAATATAGGTAGATATCTACAACTTTAATAAAAAATATTATCTGATTTTTTGGGGAAGAGAAAAGGAATGCAAGTTTTAATATTTTTTTTTGAAAATTTGTGAGAGAGATTAGGAGGGAGAGATTATGAAATATTTTTGTTATTAAATAAATAAATCAGTCAATAGTTTTTTTTAATCTATTTTGTAAATTTAAAATCAATAATTTTGGAAAATTGATTAATTTGTCCTATTAAGTGATTTAAAATTTTGATAGATATACATAAAAAAAATACATAATTATATTATTAAATCGTAATTCAAATTTAGATGTTATATCTTTTTGAGATCTATAGCTAAATTCTTATATATTTTTTTTATTTTTGTGTGTAACCGTAGTGTATGGGAGAAATTGAAAAGGGTGTTGCAATAATTATGAGAGAAGTCAAAAGGAATTGTCAGCATTTATTGACTTCTCCCAACCCACAATCCCTTTTGACTTCTCTCATAATTATTGCAACACCCTTTTCAATTTCTTCAATACACTATGGTTACAAACAAAAATAATAAAAAAAAAAGATAAGAATTTAACTATAGATTAGGAGGGAGAGATTATGAAATATTTTTGTTATTAAATAAATAAATCAGTCAATAGTTAAGTAAAAGGGGGTTTTTAATCCCAAGGCCTGTGGGAGCTCCAATCTCCTAATCCTGATTTTCTAATTTTTTGATTTAAAAAAAAAAAACTTCAGCATTTATTGACTTCTCCCAACCCAACCTCAGCATTTATTGACTTCTCCCAACCCACAATCCTTTTGACTTCTCTCATAATTATTGCAACACCCTTTTCAATTTCTCCCATACACTATAGTTACATACAAAAATAAATAAAAAAATATAAGAATTTAGATATAGATCTCAAAAGGATATAACATCTAAATTTGAATTATGATTTAATAATATAATTATATATTTTTTTATGTATATCTATCAAAATTTTAAATCACTTAATGGGACAAATTAATCAATTTTCCAAAATTATTGATTTTTAATTTACAAAATAGATTAAAAAAAACTATTGACTGATTTATTTATTTAATAACAAAAATATTTCATAATCTCTTCTACCTAATCTCTCTCACAAATTTTCAAAAAAAAATATTAAAACTTGCATTCTTTTCTCTTCCCCAAAAAATCAGATAATATTTTCTATTAAAGTTGTAGATATCTACCTATATTTTATATATTATATTATAACATAACAAAAAAAAAAACTAAAAAACTAAAAAAAAAAAATCTTTAAAGTTTATCTAAATAAACTTTAAATCAATAAAACTCACATATCTATCACATATCTAACTCACATCATAACTTACCTAAATAATAATAATTAAAAACAAATGGAAACCACAGATAAATTAAATTAAAAAAAAAAGATACCCACAACTCCATCTTAAATAAATTGAAAAAAAAAATATCCGAATAGAAACCACACAAAAATAAAAAGATATATCTATCTATCTGTCTATCTATCTATATATTAAGGAAAAAGGGGTTTCTAACCCCCAAATCTTGCGGGAGCTCCAATATCCCAATCTAAAATTCCTGATTTTTTATTTAAAAAAAAAAAAACCTTAGCATTTATTAACTTCTCCCAACCCCCAAGTATAATTTTTTTTTTTTTTGAAAAGTCCAACACATATGAATTCCTTGAAAAGTCCCAACACATGTGATTATTATCTCTCATAATAACACTTTAATACATTAAGAACAATCATAAAAAAAAATTCCTTGAAAAGTCTAACACATATGAATTTCTTGAAAGTCCAACACGTATGATTATTATCAAAATATTACACTTTAATATAATATAAAATAAAATAAAAGACATTTAAAAAAAAAAGACATTTAAAAATCACAATTCACATATATAGAAACTATAATATCACCCGTGCTATGCACGGATTTTGTTTACAATTATCTATATATGTGAATTGTGATTTTTAAATATTTTTTTTAAATGTCTTCTTTTTTACCTTTTTTATATTATATTAAAGTTTATTATTTTGATAACAATAATATGTGTTGGACTTTTCAAGGAATTAAATATCTTTTTATTATTATTATATTATATTAAAGTTTAATATTTTGATAATAATCATATGTGTTGGACTTTTCCAATTTTTTTTTTTTTATACTTGTTCTTAATGCATTAAAGTGTTATTATGAGGGATAATAATCATATGTGTTGGGACTTTTCAAGGAATTCATATGTGTTAGATTTTAAAGAATTTTTTTTTTTATGCTTGTTCTTAATGCATTAAAGTGTTATTATGAGGGTAAGACTTGGGAGTTGGAAGAAGAATTTTTTTTTTTTTTTAAATCAAAAAATCAAGAAATTTAGATTGGAAGATTGGAGTTCCCATAAGGTTTGGAGTTAAAAATCTCCTTTTGCTTAATATATAGTATAGATAGATAGATATAGATATAGATAGATAGATGTAGATATAGATATAGATATAGATATAGATAATATAATATAATATAGATAGATAGATGTGTTGAAATTTTCAAGGAATTTTGTTTATGCTGGTCTTTAATGCATTAAAGTTTAATTATGAAGGGGTTTTGACCAAATCTCCCAAAAGGCATGGGGATTGAGAGAAATTAACAAATGTTGAGTTTTTTTTTTTTTTTTTTTTTTTTTAAATCAGAAAATTAGGATTAGGATATTTGAGCTTCCACAAGGCTTGTAGGTTAAAAATCTCATTTTCCTTAGATAATTGTGTTTACAATTATCTATATATGTGAATTGTGATTTTTAATTTTTTTTTTAAATGTCTTCTTTTTTTCTTTTTTTATATTATATTAAAGTTTAATATTTTGATAAAAATCATATGTGTTAGACTTTTCAAGGAATTAAATGTATTTTTTTATTATATTATATTAAAGTTTAATATTTTGATAATAATCATATGTGTTGGACTTTTCAAGAATTTTTTTTTATACTTGTTCTTAATGCATTAAAGTGTTATTATGATGGATAATAATCATATGTGTTGGGACTTTTCAAAGAATTCATATGTGTTGGATTTTAAAGAATTTTTTTTATGCTTATTCTTAATGCATTAAAGTGTTATTATGAGGGTAAGATTTGGGGGTTGAGAGAAATTAATAAATGCTAAGTTTTTTTTTAAACCAAAAAATCAGAAAATTTAGATTAGGAGATTGGAACTCTCACATGGCTTGGGGCTAAAAATCCCCTTTTGCTTAATATATAGTATAGATTACAATTATCTATATATGTGAATTGCGATTTTTAAATGTCTTATTTTTTTTCCTTTTTTATATTATATTAAAGTTTAATATTTTGATAATAATCATATGTGTTAGACTTTTCAAGGAATTAAATGTCTTTTTTTTATTATATTATATTAAAGTTTAATATTTTGATAATAATTATATGTGTTGGACTTTTCAAGAAATTTTTTTTATGCTTGTTCTTAATGCATTAAAGTGTTATTATGAGGGATAATAATCATATGTGTTGAGACTTTTCAAGAAATTCATATGTGTTGGATTTTAAAGTATTTTTTTAGAGTAATGCTAGAGACCCCAAATATTCTACCAAAAGTTTTACCAAATGTCTCACATGGGTGTGGGACCCACACAATGTGGGTCCCATGTGGGTCCCACACCAATGTGAGACATTTGGTAAAACTTTTGGTAGAATTTTTGGGGCCTCTAGCATTTTTGATTTTTTTATGCTTGTTGTTAATGCATTAAAGTGTTATTATGAAGGTAAGACTTGGGGGTTGGGAGAAGTTAATAAATTCTAAGTTTTTTTTTTTTAAATCAAAAAATCAAGAAATTTAGTTTGGGAGATTGGAGCTCCCACAAGGCTTGGGGTTAAAAACCTCCTTTTGCTTAATATATAGTATAGATAATTGTGAAATACATATGAATTCCTTGAAAAATCCAATACATGATTATTATCCCTCATAATAACATTTTAATGCATTAAGAACAAGCATGAAAAAAATTCCTTGAAAAGTCCATCACATATGAATTTCTTGAAAAGTTCAACACATATGATTAGTATCAAAATATTAAATTTTAATACAATATAAAAAAATAAAAAATAAAAAAAGATAAAGTGATAAAACACAACCCATACATAGCTCAGATGATATGCTAGTTTAAATATTATTACAATCATAATAAATCTACATTAATTTCTATTGAAATTTCGGCCAGAGTTGTACTTCACCAGAAATTATGCATTTTAAGCATGGTTGGATATTTGATATTTTAATATTAATTGTAGGATACGTATCTCATTATTGAAGCCGCTGTTTGTTGCGGAGACGATGACGCTTCAAAAAAATATCAATAATGCTACATTTATCATTTTATATATTATTTTTAAGATATCATCTCATAAAAGAATAATGCTTGGGACCTCCTTTTGGGGGTCACCCCTCACCCCCCTTGCCACGTGGCAGGGGGTGATTGGTGGAGCAGGAAAAAAAAGGAAAAGAAAAAGAAAAGGTAACCAATGAGAGAGAGAGGGGGTCAAAGGGGGTGGGGAGAAAAGGGGATGAATCATTACTCCTTATAAAATTTGGAGCGTGTGTTGTGACAGCACCAGTACTATCACAGCATCCGTATTGTCACACTTCATGAGGTTTGTTCTGACCATATTTTGATGATCCAAGTTATTCATATTATAAGGTTCATTAAGTAAATCTTTCATATAAAAAATGAAATTAATCAGACAAGTATAATTCTATGATCAAGCCGAATAATAGCCTTAAAAAACAATCAAAATCATGCACTAATAGTTTATTTTTTCTAAACATAAACGTGATCTTGTTATGGGTTATAAATATCTAATTAATTTAATTTTTTTATGGATGATTTACTCAACGAACTCTATATTCTGAACAGTTCAGATTATTAAAATAAATTTGGGACATGCTCTCATGAGCTCACAACACAGTGCTACACATCACAAATCCCAAGCCGCACATCACGAGTTAACATACTATTGATGTAATAGGTCTCACCACTCATGTTTATTTCTAATAATATGTTGACATATAAGATGGTATATTAAAGATGATATAAAAATGTGATAAGTGTAATGTTAAAAAAAATAATAATAAAAAATAAAAACATTTCAAGTTAGAAAGACAAATAAAGATTCGGTGGAAAAGAAAATCTAAGCATACACTAAAAATAAATATTTAATGTAGGGATGCAGAAGTTATAAAGCAGCACCATGATGGGTAAGGGCAACTCTTAAAATCAAAACGTTGCTGTCAAATTTATTTTTTTATTGTTAAAATGTTGCTGTCAAATTTATTATTGTGCAAAAAAGCTATGGATTGATGGGAAGAATATGAGGGTGTTTTTTATCTTAGTCATGCCATGAATGATACAGGGGAATGAAATATTATCAATGTTGTAGATTGATGGGATATAGTTCCACCTTTATTTTTAATTACTGCATTGTTAAAATATATTTGAAGTCAGTATTTTAAGTTTGGAGCACTATATCAACTATTCTACTGTTTCAGAGTAGTTTGAAATTTGAAATTAAAGTCTGGAAATGCCATATAAAGGGCCTTCAGTTATATGTAAGGGGACATGAATTCTTGAAAGTATAAATAAAAAGAATTATGGACCTCAAGCTATCTTAGAGCAAAAAAAATTCTGTAAATCTAACAGTTTATAGACACTCCAAGCCCCGTTTGTTTTCAGATGTAGATTGGAAGTGATTCACAGTAAAGAGATTCATAATTATTTTTATATAAGACAAATATAAAATACAAAAAATTAAACATTAACGTTAAAAAAAATAAAAAATGCCCAACATGTAAAAAAGAAAAAAAAGAAATAAAAAAATTTAAAAAATAGAAACAAATAAAACTATGTGATACGTGCACACCCATTATCCACAAACATCACCCATTATCCCATGCTCACACCCATGATCTCATGCATAGGTGGAAGTGGACTTAGAGAATATACTGCCTTAGAAATAGGCTTCATAATAGTTTGTTTTCATCATTTTCAGCACATGATTATAACCACTTCTTCCACGATCAACCACATCTTTTTGCATTATCTTTTGTAGTTAGTGTTCTGACTTGGCTTATAAATAGCCTGGAAACTATTGAATAAAGGCAGTAAGTTTAATTCCCAGCTTCATTCCTCTCTCAAGCCTCTGTTCTTCTGCTTCTTGCTCTCTCTCTAACTGTTTTCTCACAAATTCCTTATCAGTGGTATCAGAGCCGCGTTCCATAGATACCCGTGGCAAAACCAACACCGAATTCCGCAATGAAGTAAGTGAAATTTTGGCCCGTCATGAGTCAAATTTCGATCAAATTCATAACACCCTTCAATTAATCCTTGCAAAGTTCCAAACCTTGCAACTTTCCCCGCCGGCCGAACCCGACTCCGATATTACCAATATCAACCCATTCAGCTCCAGCTCAAACCCCCGCCTTAACCCGGAACCAAGCAAACCAGCAACCAACCTGAAGCTCAGTTTCCCAAAGTTCACAGGGGACGATCCCACCGGGTGGATATATAGAGCCGAACAATACTTTGAATTTCAAAGTATTCCGCCGGGCCAACGGGTCCAACTTGTCTCTTTTCATCTCGAAGGAATTGCCTTACAATGGCACCGATGGTTCACCAAGTTTAAAGGTGTCACAACCCAAACCCGGCCCTATGGGTTTAGCACCGTAACCGGCCAGTAATCCGAGATTACCGAAGGCCTTCTTAACAGTAGTACGGTAAAACAGAGTTCAGGGCCCGGCGGAAGCCAATACAGTAAATAAATAATGTCCATTGAGCTGTGACAGTCTGCATGCCAAAAGATTTTTCATGCATTCATACATACAAACAGTACAGTCTATACAAAATTTACAGTCACACAGAACAGGGACCTAATCCCTCGATAATGGTACAGTTAGTAGCTGACAGTCTATACAGTAATCCAAACAGTGTGGAGACAGTCGGGGGAAAAACAAGACACCCCAAAGCCATAGCATGGCAACTCGGAACCTCGCAGTGAGGCACATAGGCTGGCTTGACAAAACTGGAGTCTAACCCGCGCTCCTAGCTCCGGTCTGGTGGCTGAGCACCTACATATATATATAAAAACAGTGAGCTAAAGCCCAGTGAATAACATAATGCGTAAAGAGGTTTAGAATGAAATGTCCTCACAGTAATGAAAACAGTTCATTAAACAATACTTCAGTCTTTCAGTCAGAACAGTTATTCAGTCATATGTGGTACATCCATTAGCATAGCAGTAAACAGTAGGTCTTAAAGACCGAATAGTAATGATGGCCATCAGTCAGTAAACAGTAGTGGTTCCACGAGGGAACCAACAGAGATCTCTGTAACAGTAGCAGTAATAGTATACAACAGTTGCTAAGGATGCCACAATACATTTCGGAATATAGGACATACATTCAACAATTAACAATAATTACTTCAGAAAACAGTTTTGTTAGACAGTCAGAAAACATTCTCAGTTGAACATATCTTTACACAATTGTTACTCACAGAGTTTGGGCTACAGTGTGCTAGAGCGCGTCTCCCTAGTCGCCAACCCTACACAGTTCACAGGTTGAACACACACTAAGCTACACAGTTGGGAAATATCATAATTTAATCCCTAATTTGCCTTGGTGTGTTCTACATATATATCCTCAACAAGATGTCTTAAACTAGGTCTAAGAATGCCGAGAATGGGATGAGGATTCAAAGATGTGATCAGAAAACAGTTTCGAAATTTTCAGAAAAACAGATTCCCGCTCGAGCGCAGGTTTACCCGCTTGAGCGGACATGCAACAAAGGTACACGCTCGAGCGTCAACTTTCCCGCTCGAGCGTACTGTAAAAGTACTGGATGGGTGAAATCTCCGCTCGACGGACGCTCGACGCCCGCTCGAGCTTGAGACACATAACTCCGCTCGAGCGCCCAATCCTCCGCTCAAGCGGACCCCGCTCGAGCGGAAGTGCAAAATTTGGGAATTCCCGATTACACCTCCAAGCCAAAACCCAGGTTCAAAAGCATCAAAACCGATCCTCTTGGGCTGAATTTCCAGAAAACACTTGTAAACATATAGAATAACATGGTTCAAAGCTCAATTTTGAGAAATCAAAGCCCAAGGGTGTTTAATTCAAACTCAATTTCAAACCAATTTCATGAACAATATGAACATGCAAACATGCATGAATTCAAATCATTTTGAAGCTCCAATTTGATGCTCTAAGGAGCCAATTGATCCAAAAACAAGTTGAAAACATGGACCATTACAAAATTATGAACATGCATGCACCATTTTACTATGAATTCAACTCAAAAACTCATTAATTCAAACATGCATGCATGAAATGAGCTTCAATTCACCATTAATGAACCAATTCATGACTTAGTTCTACAATGAAGCATGAGTCATGCAAGAACAACTCAAAGACACAATTAAGAAGATGAATGATCTACCTTAGGTGTAGAATTAGGAGTGAGGGAGCTCAAATATGCAAATACACTTCAATTTCCTTCAAGTCTCTCAAGCCAATTCACAAACATGAACTCAATGCTCTCTTAAAGCTCTCAACTCTCTCTCTACTCGGTGGAACTCAAGGAAAAGGCTGATCAAATGTTACTCCTAAGTGAAATCAAGTCTCAAGAAGGTCCAAGTAGTGGGCCACTAGAGTGGCATTTGTGTAATTACGGCAACTGTTGCAATTTAACTCATTTTAATCTAATTTAATCGTACCTAATCAGTTTCAGATAATTATACCATAAAATCACATTAATTATGATGATCATAAAACATCAATCAATTTCGGATTCGGCCGCCGATAAGGCCTTCAATTAGCAGTTTAAACATAGAACACGAACAGAACAGATAATCAGTCAAACAGATATAATACAAATGAACATACACACTCAGTCAATTCAGTTCCAGTTTTCAGTCAGTCAGTTCAGTACTTTAACCAGTCCAATCATCAGTCATAATCAGTTCAGTTTAACGGTAATCAATGTTTATCGGTAATCAGTGGTGAGGGTTATTACAGTCTCCCCTCCTTATAAAGAGTTTAGTCCTCTAAACTTGAGTTACCTTCATTCTGGAAGAAAACAGGGTTCAGTGGAAACAGTTCAGGATATCTTTTAGCCATGTCATCTTCCCTTTCCCAAGTGGCATACACGCCACCATGGTTCTGCCAGTCAACTTTCACCAATGGGATCTCTTTGTTTCGCAGTTTCCTGATCCGTCGGTTTACAATCTGTATAGGCCGTTCCTCGTAAGTGTAGTCATCACTCAACACTACTCGAGTTGGCTCAATCACATGGAAGGGATCCCGGAGATAATCTCTTAACATCGAAATGTGGAAAACGTTATGCATATGCTCAATTTCAGGAGGGAGCGCGACTTGATACGCCACCGGATTAATTTTCTCAATAATCTCATATGGTCCGACGTATCTTGGCGCTAACTTGCCTTTGACTCCAAAACAAGTCTGGCCCTTCATTGGTGTCACTTTCACAAAAACGTGATCACCCACTTCATACTCTCTGTCCCGTCTTCGGACATCCGCATAACTTTTCTGACGGCTCTGTGCAGTTTTCAATCTCTGTTGTATCAGTTTCACTTTCTTAGTTGTTTCATAAACAATCTTGGGCCCAAGCAAAGGCCCATCTCCAACTTTTGCCCAGCAAATCGGAGATCTACATTTTCTGCCATACAATGCCTCGAAAGGCGCCATACCAATACTCGAATGGTAGCTGTTGTTATAGGCGAATTCAGCCAAAGGCAAATGGCTTTCCCAGTTTCCCTGAAAATCAAGGCACACATTCTCAGTAAATCCTCCAGAGTTTGGATGGTCCTCTCTGATTGGCCATCTGTCTGAGGATGATAGGCACTACTCAGCCTCAATTCAGTACCCAATGCAGTCTGTAGACTTTGCCAAAACCTCGATGTAAACTTCGAATCCCTGTCAGAAACAATAGACACAGGCACTTCATGCAGTCTCACAATCTCATCAATATAAATCACGACCAATTTATCCGCATTATAAATTGTTTTGACAGGTAAGAAGTGAACAGATTTAGTCAGTCTATCAACAATAACCCAAATTGAGTCCATACCTTTGCTGGAACGAGGCAATCCCACAATAAAATCCATGGTGATATGCTCCCATTTCCACTCTGGTATGGGTAGGGGTTGCAATAATCTGGCCGGTCGTTGATGTTCAGCTTTGACTTGTTGGCAATGAAGACATTTGGACACGAAGCCGGCAATTTCTTTCTTCATTCCTGGCCACCAAAAATTCAGTTTCAGGTCTTGGTACATTTTCGTATTCCCTGGATGGATAGAACATTTTGAGTTGTGGCCCTCCTGCAGAACTCTTCTTTTCAGTTCAGTATCATTTGGTACACACAGTCTTTCTTGAAATTTTAGTACATTGTGCTCAAATTTGAATCCCGGTCTCGGTTTAGATTCCCTTTCTTCGATGATCTTTTTCAAGAAATCATCCAGTTGCTGTTTCTCTTTAATCTCTTCAATCAGTGCCGGTTGAGCAGAAATAGCGGCTAGCGTTCCACCTTGTTCTTTCAAAACAACTTCAATTTCAAATTTTTCAAGGTCACAAAGCAACTCTTTCTGTCCTGTAAGCAAACATGCTAAGTTCCCAATCAATTTCCGGCTCAATGCATCGGCAACGGTATTGGCTTTTCCCGGATGGTACAGAATCTGTAGGTCGTAGTCTTTAATCAGTTCTAGCCATCTCCGCTGTCTCATGTTTAGTTTTTTCTGTGTGAAGAAGTATTTCAAACTCTTCTGGTCGGTATATACTTCACATGTCACCCCGTACAGATAGTGACGCCAGATTTTCAGTGCAAATACTACTGCAGCAAGTTCCAGATCATGGGTCGGGTAGTTCTTTTCATGCAGTCTCAGTTGACGGGAAACATAGGCAATTACTCTCCCATTCTGCATTAAAACACATCCCAAACCCTTATGAGAAGCATCACTGAATACAGTATAACCATCCGTACCTGAAGGTAAGGTAAGAACCGGTGCAGTCACTAATCGAGTTTTCAACTCCTGGAAAGCAGATTCTCTTTTGTCAGTCCAGTCGAATGATGTCCCCTTCTGAGTTAACTGAGTCAATGGTAGGGCAATTTTGGAGAAATCTCTGACAAATCTTCTGTAATATCCAGCCAATCCCAAAACGCTTCGGACTTCAGTCACATTTGTTGGTCTAGGCCAGTTCACTACAGCTTCAATTTTCTGCGGATCAATAGAAATTTCATTTTTGCTAACAACATGCCCCAAAAACATAACATGGTCAAGCCAAAATTCACATTTAGACAGTTTAGCATACAGTTTCTGTTCTCTTAGGGTCTGCAGGGTAAGTCTCAGATGATGTTCATGTTGTTCTATACTCTTGGAGTAAATCAATATGTCATCAATAAATACTACAATGAAGTCATCAAGGTATGGTTTAAAAATTCTGTTCATGAGGTCCATAAAAGCAGCAGGGGCATTCGTGACTCCGAATGGCATAACTAAAAATTCATAATGGCCATATCTCGTTCTAAAAGCAGTTTTATCAATGTCTTCCGGTTTAACCTTCAATTGATGATACCCCGATTTGAGATCAATCTTAGAAAACACTTGTGCACCCTGTAACTGATCAAATAAATCATCAATACGTGGCAATGGGTATTTATTTTTCACAGTTACCTTGTTCAAATCACGGTAATCAATACACAGTCTCAGCGAGCCATCTTTCTTCTTTACAAACAAAACCGGTGCACCCCACGGTGAAGTACTGGGCCTGATAAACTTCTTGTCTAACAGTTCTTGCAATTGCACTTTCAACTCCTTCAATTCAGTTGGGGCCATTCGGTAAGGAGCTTTAGATACTGGCTGCGTTCCGGGAATCACATCAACGGCGAATTCAATCTCCCTGTCAATCAAATCCCTTGGCAGATCATCTGGAAATACATCTGGGAATTCCCTGACTATAGGAATACAATTCACATCAGTTTTAACACTATTATCAGTAGACACAGTCAGCACATAACACATATATACTTTACACCCCTTTCGAATTAATTTAACCGCTTTCACTGACGAAATCAAATACGGAGGAGGTACTACTCCACTCCCATTAAACACGAATTCAGGCAAACCAGGTGGACGGAAAACAACTTGCTTGGTCACACAATCAATAGTGGCATGATATTTTTGTAACCAATCCATCCCCAATATTACATCAAAATGATCAATGTTCAATGGTAGTAAATCAATAAACAGATGCATATCCCCAACAATGATTTCACATGCGGGGTACATATAAGCACATGTCATGGATCCTCCTACGGGTGATGATACGGCTAGCAGATAGTTCATGGGTTCAAGGGTCTATTCAATTTCCGTGAGAAAGCATGCGATACATAAGAATGTGTAGACCCCGAATCAATCAATACATATGCTAAGAGGGTGATTTATGATCAGGAGTTGGGCCGAGGTAACGGCCGAGCAGATTGAGAGCCCAACGGTGCATGGGGCCAAGATGATTGACCATCCGCCAAGAAATGGGCTGCCAGAACCTGGGCCGGGCAGAACTTGGGCCAAGCGTGAGCCGCCCCGGCCCAAGAAGGAGCTCGGCTAGATAGCGCTTGGTTGGACCGAGCTGCCTGATCAGGGGATGGCTGAAGCCAGACAAGCTGAGTGACCGGCGCCCGGTAAGGCGTGGTCAACCGAGGAGACTGTTTGACCGGCAGGAAGGCCGACCAAAAGAAGGTACCCGAGCTAGGCTTTCCCGGGATGCCGCCTAGCCCGGTCCTCCATTTGTTTATCCGATTAGGCGCATGGGTATGAAGCATGGCATGGTCGTGGTAGAGCAGCTCGGCTGCCGAGCTCCAGCTGTGAAGTCAGGCAGTTGAGATTAGGTGATGTTCAGCAAGGTCTATGCTGACAGATGGGATAGCAGAGCCACGTGTCAGGAGATAACTAGGAGTGGGTAAGGGGCTCAGAAGGTATATAAGCATGTCTGCGCCCCCCATACGCGACACGAAAATCTCTGTAAGGAATTTTTACACTCAAACACTCTCTCCCTTCTCTCTATCCATCCTAAGGTGTGTGCTAACTTGATCGTCGGAGGGTTTTTCCGGCCACACACTGCCGGGTAGCTCACCGTTACTTGCTCGCAGGTGATCGGACATCGACGGAGCTCGGAAGAAAGGAGTACGGGCTTGCCGGAATATAATCTCCCCGTACATATGCATTTTGTGTACAAATAGAGAGGATACCTGACACAACGGTTTTAGTATTTTGCACGTCTCCCGGTACTAGGGTGAATACTCGGCCCTGCCTCATGGGCTCTTTCCCGGTAGCTTTGGGGTTAGGCTTTGGTGCTATAGTTGACGCTACTGCGCTTGGCGTAGCTTTGCTACTAACTTGCGGAGCATAGGGACAGTCCCTAACCATGTGGCCCACTTTGCCACATCTGTAACAGGCTCCAGATATTTTGTGACAAACCCCTTTGTGCTTGTTGCCACATACAGAGCAGGGTGGAATGAACCCACTCCCTTGACTGGGGTTAGTTGTCGACCCCGTATTCTGTTTCTTGTTGACCGGGTTGTGCTTGCCTTTCTTGAATTTAAAACCCTGCCTCTTACTACGCCATTCCGACGTTGGTGTTTCAGTTTTCAGTGCTTCAATGTTTGACTCGGCCATCAATGCCCGATCGAGAACACCCACAAAAGTCGGTAGTTTCAAACATTTATTCGGTCAAGTATTGCAACATTAAGGCCACCCTCAAATTTTCTGGCCTTCTTGTAGTCGGTGTCCACCATGTGTGGTGCATATCTGGCAAGTTCAGTAAATTTTGTTTCATATTCCGCAACGGACATCGTACCCTGTCTCAGTTGTTCGAATTCAGTCACTTTCCTATCTCTGACACACTGTGGGAAGTACTTTTCAAAGAAGGACTCCTTGAACTGAGCCCAAGTCATAACAGTATTTGTATCGCGGATCAACATCCACCACCTTCTAGCTTCTTCTTGTAGGGTGAAGGTAGCTAACAATACTTTATTCGCTTCGGAGCACGGAAACACTTCAAATAGTTTTTCTGTTTCCAGAACCCAAGCTTCAGCTTTTAACGGTTCGAGGCCTCCCTGAAAGGATGGCGGTTTCATTTTGCTGAACTTCTGGGTCAGAGCAATAATATCCCCATCATTCACATTCGCATTAGGTTCCGGCTGTACCGGAGGAGGAGGTGGAGGCTGTTGGTTTTGTTGTTGTTCAAGCCTAGCAGTTATCAGTTCCATCATTCTTTCCATTATTTCCATTCTTGCCTCGGTAGATGAGGATTCAGGTTCATTTGCAGTGTTTGTGTTATCCATTTCACTATAAGCAGTTATAACAGTTTTAAACATAAGCAGTCATTTGTTTCACAGTTTAACACATTAGCAGATATTCAGTTATAACATAACCACACACTTTTCAAGTTCATGAAATGCCCTAATCACTTTTCTAGGACACCCTATAGCTCATTTGGACACGTGTGTGCGGTATGACTCGTGGTTAAGTATCGCTCTGATACCACTCTGTCACGACCCAAACCCGGCCCTATGGGTTTAACACCGTAACCGGCCAGTAATCCGAGATTACCGAAGGCCTGCTTAACAGTAGTACGGTAAAACAGAGTTCAGGGCCCGGCGGAAGCCAATACAGTAAATAAATAATGTCCATTGAGCTGTGACAGTCTGCATGCCAAAAGATTTTTCATGCATTCATACATACAAACAGTACAGTCTATACAAAATTTACAGTCACACAGAACAGGGACCTAATCCCTTGATAACGGTACAGTTAGTGGCTGACAGTCTATACAGTAATCCAAACAGTGTGGAGACAGTCGGGGGAAAAACAAGACACCCCAAAGCCATAGCATGGCAACTCGGAACCTCGCAGTGAGGCACATAGGCTGGCTTGACAAAACTGGAGTCTAACCCGCGCTCCTAGCTCCGGTCTGGTGGCTGAGCACCTACATATATATATAAAAACAGTGAGCTAAAGCCCAGTGAATAACATAATGTGTAAAGAGGTTTAGAATGAAATGTCCTCACAGTAATGAAAACAGTTCATTAAACAATACTTCAGTCTTTCAGTCAGAACAGTTATTCAGTCATATGTGGTACATCCATTAGCATAGCAGTAAACAGTAGGTCTTAAAGACCGAACAGTAATGATGGCCATCAGTTAGTAAACAGTAGTGGTTCCACGAGGGAACCAACAAAGATCTCTGTAACAGTAGCAGTAACAGTATACAACAGTTGCTAAGGATGCCACAATACATTTCGGAATATAGGACATACATTCAACAATTAACAATAATTACTTCAGAAAACAGTTTCGTTAAACAGTCAGAAAACATTCTCAGTTGAACATATCTTTACACAATTGTTACTCACAGAGTTTGGGCTACAGTGTGCTAGAGCGTGTCTCCCCAGTCGCCAACCCTACACAGTTCACAGGTTGAACACACACTAAGCTACACAGTTGGGAAATATCATAATTTAATCCCTAATTTGCCTTGGTGTGTTCTACATCTATATCCTCAACAAGATGTCTTAAACTAGGTCTAAGAAAGCCGAGAATGGGATGAGGATGCAAAGATGTGATCAGAAAACAGTTTCGGAATTTTCAGAAAAACAGATTCCCGCTCGAGCACAGGTTTACCCGCTCGAGCGGACATGCAACAAAGGTACACGCTCGAGCGTCAACTTTCCCGCTCGAGCGTACTGTAAAAGTACTGGATGGGTGAAATCTCCGCTCGATGGACGCTCGACGCCCGTTTGAGCTTGAGACACATAACTCCGCTCGAGCGCCCAATCCTCCGCTCGCGCGGACTGTAAAACAGTGCAGAGATACTGGATGCTCAGATTCCACGCTCGAGCGGAACTTCCCCCGCTCGAGCGGAAGTGCAAAATCTGGGAATTCCCGATTGCACCTCCAAGCCAAAACCCAGGTTCAAAAGCATCAAAACCGATCCTCTTGGGCTGAATTTCCAGAAAACACTTGTAAACATATAGAATAACATGGTTCAAAGCTCAATTTTGAGAAATCAAAGCCCAAGGGTGTTTAATTCAAACTCAATTTCAAACCAATTTCATGAACAATATGCACATGCAAACATGCATGAATTCAAATCATTTTGAAGCTCCAATTTGATGCTCTAAGGAGCCAATTGATCCAAAAACAAGTTGAAAACATGGACCATTACAAAATTATGAACATGCATGCACCATTTTACTATGAATTCAACTCAAAAACTCATTAATTCAAACATGCATGCATGAAATGAGCTTCAATTCACCATTAATGAACCAATTCGTGACTTAGTTCTACAATGAAGCATGAGTCATGCAAGAACAACTCAAAGACAAAATTAAGAAGATGAATGATCTACCTTAGGTGTAGAATTAGGAGTGAGGGAGCTCAAATATGCAAATACACTTCAATTTCCTTCAAGTCTCTCAAGCCAATTCACAAACATGAACTCAATTCTCTCTTAAGGCTCTCAACTCTCTCTCTACTCGGTGGAACTCAAGGAAAAGGCTGATCAAATGTTACTCCTAAGTGAAATCAAGTCTCAAGAAGGTCTAAGTAGTGGGCCACTAGAGTGGCATTTGTGTAATTACGGCAACTGTTGCAATTTAACTCATTTTAATCTAATTTAATCGTACCTAATCAGTTTTCAGATAATTATACCATAAAATCACATTAATTATGATGATCATAAAACATCAATCAATTTCGGATTCGGCCGCCGATAAGGCCTTCAATTAGCAGTTTAAACATAGAACACGAATAGATCAGATAATCAGTCAAACAGATAGAATACAAATGAACATACACACTCAGTCAATTCAGTTCCAGTTTTTAGTCAGTCAGTTCAGTACTTTAACCAGTCCAATCATCAGTCATAATCAGTTCAGTTTAACAGTAATCAATGTTTATCGGTAATCAGTGGTGAGGGTTATTACAAAAGGGCCCATCGATTGGGGCAAACTCACTACAGCTTTGCTTCGCCGTTTCGGACCCACCGACTTCGATGACCCTTCTGAAGCTCTCACTCGGTTAAAACATACCACCACTGTGGCCGCGTAACAAGAAGAGTTCGAAAGACTCTCCCAATGCATTGATGCTCTACCAAATAGTCATGTGATTGGATTTTTTATCGTCGGACTCAAAGATGATGTTCGCTTGGATGTTAAGCTCAAGAAGCCCCGAACCCTATCCGAAACTATTGGCGTGGCCTGACTTGTCGAGGAACGCAATACCTTACAAAAGAAAACCAACATCTTCCCCCGACCAATTGTGGCCACCAACACTCCTCCAAACCATAACCCCACCAATGCCATAACAACTAGCCTCCTTGGTCCACCCCCTACCCAAAAGTTGAACCCACATCCATCTCCTTCTCAAACCCACACGTTCAAGAAAATTACAGCCCCCGAGGCTCGAATCCGTAGAGAAAAAGGGCCTATGTTACTATTGTGATGAGAAATACGAGCTCGGCCACCGTTGTACCACACCCCAACTCTTCATAATCGAAGATGTCTTGGTCACCGAAGATCAAACTGAGCCACCTATAACCGTCCTTACTACAGAGGACGACCCACCTGCATACTACCAAGTCGTGGCCCAATTTCATCCTTGCGGCCAAGGATAATTCTAGCGGTGGGGAATGATACGTGCACACCCATTATTCACAAACATCACCCTTTATCCCATGCTCACACCCATGATCTCCTGCATAGGTGGAAGTGGACTTAGAGAATATACTGCGTTAGAAATAGGCTTAGTAATAGTTTGTTTTCATTCCTGTCAGCACAGGTTTCATTAGTCGTAGTTTGCTTTCATTATTTTCAGCACATGATTGTAACCACTTCTTCCACGATCTACCACATCTTTTTGCATTATCTTTTGTAGTTAGTGTTCTGACTTGGCTTATAAATAGCCTGGAAACTGTTGAATAAAGGCAGTAAGTTTAATCCCCAGCTTCGTTCCTCTCTCAAGCCTTTGTTCTTCTGCTTCTTGCTCTATCTCTAACTGTTTTCTCACAAATTCTTTATCACTATGATTTTATTTAACAAAAAAAATACAAAAAATTAAACATTAATGTTCAAAAAAAAAAAAAGCCCAACATGTAAAAAAAAGAAAAAAGAAAAAAAGGTCCGATGGACTATTTTTCTAATACCAAGTCCCAAGCCTCCATCCTAATACCCTCTTGAAGGCCCATCCTAATCCCAATGGACTACGAATCCCCTCTCCATCTCCCAAAACAAATATAACATATAGTGGGTCTCACCTCTATCTCATTCCCAATCTTAACTCTAACTCCCTAAACAAACGAGGCCTCAAATCCTTGTAAGTTATCTTTGCATTAATATTAATCTTTTCTTTTCTTGGAGTGTAAAGTCTATATTGCTTTTATATTGAGAGTTGTTACTATTAGGTCACCTAGATATCCAAATATAATATTGTCTAAAGTTACGATCGGAAGTAGCAAATGAAGCAGATTTGTGCTAAGCCTGATCTAAGAGCATCTCCAATGGCAATTGCTATAATAGCATTGCCATTGCTATAATTTGGCAATGAATAGTAGTAAATTTTCAAATTATAGTAATGGTGCTCCAATGTAGATGCCATTTTGGTAAAAACAAAATACAGAAACTGGTGTGTTCGGGATGACTGGCCAAACAACCGCTCGATCGTCCAACCGATCGTCCTTGTAGACACCCTAATTTTGACCCTTAAGACTTGAATGCTCTCTTTTGAGTTCCTAATAATGAAGACGAGATGTATTAATCTTATAAGTTCTACAACAAGAAGCCTAAAGATCAAGCTTTAAACCATCCAAATGCTTATTTTCGACAAAATATTTTTCAACCAAAATGGAAACCTTATCTCAAAACGAGTTTTAGGGGTGCAATTCTAGACATTATCACAATGTTTTAAGGCTCATATTTTCAAAATCAAAGCGATGTACTCTTTCAAACACACTGAGCAAAGAACATAGTGAGAATGGATGGAAGGGATGAAATCCTCTTAAATACCTATTTATCCTTTTAATTTAGGCTAACCTTCTCTTGTTGATCTAGTGATGTGCTTTTTGATTAGCCGGACACCATATGATGATCGATCAGAAATGCACTCGGCCGATCACCAAGTGGAACTGCTGGCTTAATGTTTCGGGTACAAAGAATTTTCGAAAATTTCAGCTTGTCCAACACACTTTCCAGAAATATTTCAGATATTTACACCCTGGACTCTATAAATAGAGCTCGACAACTCATTTCAAGGGGTTAAAATTTTTGCCCAAAGCTTATAAGAGGCTCTTGACCCCTCTCTCTCTTCACCTCGCCTTCTACCAACCACTTTTTAGGCTTTGAACATCAAAACTCCATTGAAGCTTGATCCTAAGCTTCTTGCTAAGACTCTTGGATATTAAACAACACATCTAAAGTGACTTGAGGGAATTGAAAGGGGGTTTGTGGATCGAAAGAGCTTATCCTCTTTAGGAGGTGATATTCTCACTCCTTTAATCATCTTTCTCCCTTTCCTTTTTTAATTCAAGCTTTATTTTCATTATGTAACTATTGTAGAGATATAACAAGTCCTCATACATATGGAGGGAGTAGATTTAGCCACCTATCCATTGAATTGATAGCTTTTTCATTACTTTATTATTTTTCTTAGCTCTAACTCCTAGTTCTTATGTATCTTGGACCCTTGTGGATGTGTTTAGGAGTAGCAATTAGTCATCCATTCACAAGTTCAATATGTAAAATAGTTTTTCTAAAAATTGCACACTTTCTCTTCACATATCTCTTTCCCTAAGAACTTTGATCCATGTGTCTGAACTCTTTACTCAATGTCAATGAGTGCTAGGGGTTGTTTCATAGGATTGCTTGGATAATCTATGGGATTTGCTGTTAGAAAAGATGTGTTTTTCCCTTTCATTTAGTATTTTGAAAGTAAAACAAGAGATTTCGAGTCAAAGGATATTGAAATTTCCCTTCTCCATCATTTGTGAACATAGAAAGGGGTGCAAGTATCCTTGTTTTATAACTAGATAAGGAGTTTTCAATAAATTTGATGAATCTCCTTTTTGAAAAAGCAAAGCTTCCAGCAGTAAATTATTTGCATTAATCTACGTTCTCCACTTAATAGCATGGATTTTGGTATTAATTTGCCCTAATTCACAAAGAGAAGATGTAGGTTTTTATCCATTTCTTGGGCTTGAATTTGTTTTTGATTTTGATTCATTCAATTGTTGATTTATTGCAAAATATATGTTGTATATATCTATGTATGCTATGTTCGAGGGTTGGAACCTATCTACCTCTTATCTAAGTGATCCTTGTGAGCAGAGAGAATGGAAGTGGTGAGCACCCCTCAAAAAATATCTTTTGGCTTATGTTCTAGAATTTCTGCACCGACCTAAATCCCAACTGGAAGAATAATATGGCTGGCCACTTTTCTATTTAACCGAGCCCTTTTATGTCTGGCCGAATGCCTCCTCTCAAGACCAGAGCAAACAGTTTCTAGGGGAGCGTTCTCCTGAGTGGTTCTGGAGCTCCTAGATGATTTATTGGCTTTATTTAATATGATTCGTTAGATTCAGCAGTAGTTTAGCTAAATCAATTCAATTTTGTAATAATTTCTCCAATCTCCCTCTCTTTCTTTTATTATTTGTTCAATGTTATAATAATCTCTCTCTCTCTCTGTCATCCTTTCTTATTTAACTTTCAACCTCACATCTTTCTATCCCTTTTATTTATATGCTTTTAGTAATGCATCATTTTTTATTTATCATACTTGTATATTGCATTCATTTTTCATGTATCCAGGTTCGGTTCATCTGCATTTGTGGAATTTATCACTTCCAAGCCGAATACATGTGCTGTTCCATGTCTTCAAATGATATCGATATCTGTAGACACCCTATTTTGACCGGCCCTAAGACTTGCGTGGCTTTTTTCAAACACCCAATGATGAAAATTGGAACATGCTATTTTACGAATCTCTTAGCAGAAAAGTCGGGTTTAAGCTTTAATTCTAACCTTACACCCGTTTTGACCGAATTATTTTAGACCTATTCAAAAATATTTTTTTTTTGAATTTTTTCTTTTCCAAACAATTTAGTAGTTTTGAAAATTTGGCTCTCATACCACATGGCAAACCATGTGTTCTTGGAGATACCACATGGCAAGCCATGTGTTTTTGGAAATATCACATGGCTAGCCATCTATTTTGGGTGTTTTGGAAGTCTATAAATACAACCTCATTTTGTTTTTTTGGAAAAAAGGAAAAAAGGAGAAAAATTTTGAGAAAGAAAATTTTATTTCAAAAAGAGGGAAAATTTTTTGGCGAAGAGAATTTTTATTTCAAAAATCTTGAGAGAGAGAAATTGATTTAAAGTTATTTTAAAAGCAAGAGAGCCTTTTCAACCATCCAAAATTCCATTAAAGCTAGAACTTGAAATATCTCACTGAAATTTCAAAGCATACATCATAACAAAGTTTGTTAATCAGAAAATTCACCCTTCCCTCCAAAGGTGAATTTTGCAATCTTCTCATTTATTTTCTTGTATTAAATATGTGATATTTAGGTTGTGGAAGTGGAAGGCTGAGCCTCTGTTCCTTAGATTTTTTTAAAATTATTTTCTTGTATTTTCTTTATTAAATATGTGATATTCAGGTTACGGAAATTGTTCCTTAGATTTCTTCTCATATGTTTTCCTATATTTCTTTATTAAATATGTGATATTTAGGTTGTGGAAGTTGTTTCTTAGATTTCTTCCCATTTATTTTCTTGTATTTTCTTTATTAAGTATGTGATATAAATATGTAATTTGAAGTTACAAAGACTTCCTCATTAAAAGTGTTAAAAACTCTTTTCTTGACCAATTTTGAACATGGAAATGAATTTTACATACATGTTTCATGAGTAAGAAGATGAGTCTTTAACTACTTTTGATGAGTTATATGTATTTTCTCCCTTTTCTTCCCTATTTTCTTAGAAGCCCTATACAGCTTTCACAAGTTTTGTAAGACTTCCCCTTTAAAATGATGGCAATCTACTCTCTCTAATTAATAGTATAGATTTGAGTATTAATTTACTCTTATTCACAAAGAGATGAATGTAGATTTCCATCTATTTCTTTGGTTTAGTATTTCCTAGCTTCAACTTTCATACTTGTTAGATTTTCCATTTGATAGCTTTTTGTACATATGCATCTCTTGGAAAGGTTTTGTTTATTTTTGTCTTTGTTTGGCTACATGAAAAATAGGAATTCCCAAATGACTTTCCAAAGGAGAAATAGAGCAGCAAACAAATTTTCAATGGATGATCTCCAAGGCCTATGAAGTTTCGGTTTTTCTTTTAATTTGAGAGATTTGTGGGGTTTTATTTTGTTGTAATATTTTATTCCTCTCTCTCTCTCTCTCTCTCTCTCTCTCTCTCTCTCTCTCAATATGTAATTATTCAGTGTCGTAATAATTTCCCTCCCCGCCCCGCTTCTCTCTATCCCATTATTTTACTTGCTTTGCTTGTTTGTAAATATGCATCATATTTTGCTTTTCATCATATACATGCTTTGCATCCATGTTTCATGCATCTTGATTTGGCTAAATTTACATTTATAGATTTAATCAACTCTTATATGATTATGTGCGCTACCTCATAATCTTGAGATGATTCATATGTCAAATATTAGAAGCCGAATCTTTAGTTGCATTTTATAAGTGAATTGCATTTGGATTTTCCATCTAGGATCACGCATATTTTCAGACTTTGTTTTGAAGTTGTTCACCGGATGTCAGTAAATATATAAGTTTTTATTGTCACGACCCAACCCTAGGGGCTTAGGACTGAAATCGAAACTTACTAACTTATTCTAATCATAGCAAATTAAACTGCGCAAGCGGAGGCAAACGAAAATAAAATTAATTAAACAGAAAGTTACTTCATTCTACTAAAAAAAAAAAGAGTACATCCATAGGCTTTTATTATTTTATTATGACGCGACTGGCCATCAGAAAAAATGACAGGAAGAAAAGAAAAGAAAAACAAATTAATGGATCCTCATCAATTTCTTGCACAGGTTCCATTACACGAGGTTATGAGTCTTCCTTACATCTCATTACCTGAAAGTGTTATAGCTATAAGCACACAGTAGAGTGAGAAAGATCATGCCAAGAGCATTGGGAATACAAAATAACCATGGATAGTTAGTTAAGCCAAAACATTTACATAACTCAATTTGGTAAATAAATCATTTAAGTGGCAGAAACCGAAATATAGAAATTATATAAATAAATAACCATAACCACGGTACAGAATAGAACAGAACAGAGGTCACAGAAGTCAGAACAAAGGTCAATGGATCCATGACAAACAGAGGACTACAAAGTGGCCAAACAGTGGCCGATGGTTATTTAAGTCCCCCAAGGCGTGAGACTCCCATGGTGGTACTTACAAAACATAATTGTTTATAAGGTCATAGTCAAATATTCTTTAAAATTTAAACAAATATATCCATGAGTTTCATTTTAAATAAATAGAGTTCAAAAATTAATATAACTTATAAAATATAATTTGTATAAAATAAATTATGGTAAGTCAAAACATATATAAAATATATTATTGTAACTCGAGATATAATATAACTCACCTTAATATTGACCCTTACTATTTTCTTCCTAATTACACCGCCTTTTCGAGGCCTTCTTCTTGCTCCTCTCTATCTCTTCTTTTTCTTTTTCTTTTTTCCTTTTCTTGTTTTTTCTTTACTCCTTCCGCAAGCCCCCTTCCACTCTCTTATATACTTGTATACACAAGCCCTTACCTGGGTGATGAATCACCCCAGTCATATTGCCTCAATTGGTGACTCACGCCCCTAAGAGTTTAGACTGCACAGGTGGCGCAACGTTATTCTCTTCAAATATTTACAAATCTGCGTATTTAATTGCTAATTAATTTCTCTTGGCTTTATTATCAGTATGTTTATTATTATAATTACCATTTCTTACTATTATTATCATTATTATTCTTATTCCATATATTTATTTTATTATTATTGTTATTATTGTTCTTATTATTAAATTATACTTTATCGCATACCATCACAAAATTAATTATTTTAATTTACTATTATAGATTATTATTTTATTAATAATCGTGGTTGGTTGCGGTATTAATTAAATATTTAGGGTGTCACATTTCTTCCATCCTAAATAGAAGTTTGTCCCCAAACTTGACGTATCTTAATTTTCAAAAAGGTGCGGGTATTTGGCTCACATTTGACTTTCCGTTTCCCACGTAGCTTCTTCGATACAATGATTTTGCCATAAAACTTTTACCAGCGGTATGGTCTTATTTCGAAGAACTTGATCATGACGATCGAGAATCTGTACTGGTTGCTCTTCATAAGAGAGGTCCTCTTGAACTTCCAAGTCCTCATAATCAACAACATGTTCTGGATCTCGAAGATACCACCGAAGCATTGAAACGTGAAATACATTGTGGACATTGGATAGTTTAGGTGGTAGTGCAAGGCGATACACTATAGGGTCAATCCTTTCCAGTATCTCGAATGGCCCGATGTAATGTGCGTTTAGCTTTCCTTCCCTTCCAAATCGGATAACTCCTTTTGTTGGTGAGATCTTAAGGAACACATCATCCCCTACTTAAAATTCCAAGTCTCGTCTTCGTGTATCTGCATAACTTTTTTTGGCGGCTCTGAGCAGTGTGAATTCATTGTTGGATGAATTGGATTTTCTCACTTGTGACTCGCACGATCTCGAGGCCTAATAGTTTCCTGTCCCCGACTTCCGTCCAGCATAGAGGTGATCGACATCTCCTTCCATACAGAGCTTCGTACGGCGCCATTCCAATGCTTGCTTGGTAGCTGTTGTTATAGGTGAATTCTATTAAAGGTAGGTGCTCATCCTAGTTACCTTTGAGGTCCAACACGCACACACGTAGCATGTCTTCCAACGTCTGGATTGTTCTTTCGGATTGCCCATTGGTTTGTGGATGATAAGCTGTGCTAAACTTCAGTGTAGTCCCCAAAGCCTCCTGCAATTTGTTCCAGAAGTGAGACACAAAGGGGGGGTCTCGGTCAAACATGATTGAAACTGGGGTACCATGCAAACGAATAATTTCCTTGATGTATAAAGTGGCAAACTTATTAAGGGAGTACATGATTTTGATTGGCATAAAATGCTCCGACTTTGTCAATCGGTCTGCTATAACCCATATGCATCGTTCTTCAAAAATGATTGTGGTAGCCCGACCACGAAGTCCATAGCAATGTGCTCCCATTTCGATTCAGGAATAGGGAGTGGTTGCAGCAGTCTTGCAGGTCTCTGATGTTCTGCTTTAACAGGCTGACAATGCAAACATTTGGAGACATGGCTTGCTATGTCTCTTTTCATTCCTGTCCACCAGTAGTGTTCATTTATATCATGGTACATCTTTGTGTTGCCAGGATGGACTGCAAATCTCGAGCTATGAGCTTCCACCAATATCTTCTTCTTGAGTTCCGGAATATCGGGTACACAAATTCGATTCCAAAATTTTATTATCCCATTGCTTATAGTGAAATCAAGATCAGGCGTACTGCTTTACTCATCGTGCTTTTTCTTCAAAAGTGTATCTTCACATTGGCGTGCTCTAATTTCTTCAATCAAGGTAGGTTCCACGGTTATATTGGTGAGCAGTCCATTGATCTTGCCAGAAATGAAAGTACATGCCAAACCTCTAGTCGTGTTTCAGCTTAGTGTGTCTGCCATGACGTTAGCTTTGCCTGGATGGTGATGGATCTCTATATCATAGTCTTCATAAATTCTAGCCACCGTCGTTGGCTCATATTTTGTTCCTTCTGTGTGAACAGATATTTAAGACTCTTGTGATCAGTGTAAATCTCGCAGGTTACACTGTAGAGATAATGACGCCAGCTTTTGAGGGCAAAGATCACCGCAGCCAATTCCAAATCATGAGTCGGGTAGTTCTTCTCGTGAGTCTTTAATTGTCGCGACGCATAAGCAATGACTTTTCTGTTTTGCATGAGAACGTAACCTAAACCATTGTATGAGGCATCATTATAAATTACGAACCCATCTGCTCATTAAGAGAGTGTTAGTATAGGAGCTGACACCAGTCGATTTTTTAATTCTTGGAAGCAACACTCTTGTTTGTCAGTCCATTCAAAGGGTGTGTTTTTCTAAGTTAGCTGAGTCAAAGGTGATGCTATTTTTTAGAAATCTTGCACGAAGCGTCGGTAATAACCAGCTAGACCCAAGAAACTTTGAATTTCTGACACATTGGTAGGTTGTGGCCAATTCACGGTTGCTGTAACTTTTTGGGGGTCAACTGAGATGCCATCTTTGTTAATGACGTGACCGAGAAAGTGTACACTAGTGATCCAGAATTCGCATTTCTTCAACTTGGCATAAAGTTTGTGGTCACGCAGTGTTTGTAGAACCGTTCGCAAGTGCTTCTCATGGTCTTTCGGTGACTTGGAGTATATAAGAATGTCGTCGATGAAGACGATGACGAACTCATCAAGATAGGATTTGAACACTCGGTTCATGAGGTCCATAAAGGCTGCTGGGGCAATTGTGATGCCAAAAGGCATGACAAGAAACTCGTAGTGCCCGTAACGGGTTCTGAAGGCAGTCTTTTTGATGCTTTCCGTTTTGACTTTTAGTTGATGGTAGCCAGAACTCAAGTCAATTTTGGAGAATACTTGGGCACCTTATAGTTGATCGAACAAGTCATCGATTCGTGGCAAAGGGTACCGATTCTTGATGGTGACCTTGTTCAGCTCCCGCTAATCGATGATAATCTCATTGTGCCATCCTTTTTCTTTACGAACAATATTGGAGCTCCCCATGGTGAGGTACTAGGTCAAATGAAACCTTTGTCTAGGAGTTCCTGAAGTTGAGTATTCAGACCTTTCAATTCTGTCATCGACATGCGATAAGGAGCTTTTGATATTGGTTACGTGCCAGGTTGGGTTTCAATAGTGAATTCGATTTCCCGATCAATCGGGATATCAGGTAGATCTTCAAGAAAGACAACCGGGATTTCTCGAACCACGGGGATTGCATCCATGGTAGGGGCCTCTTTTTGTGTCTCGATCACATAACAGATATAACTACAACAACCTTTTTTTTAGAAGTCGTTGGGCTGTCATGGAAGATATAATACAGGGAGGGTTGGAAACTCCAGTCCCATCAAAGACAAGCCTTGGTTAGTTTGGTAACCTGAGGGAGACCTTTTTAGATTTACAATCAATAAAGGCATGGTTGGCAACCAGTCAATCCATACCTAAGATCACATCAAAGTTTCCAATGCGGAGGGGGATCATGTCTACGTATAAGGTTTTGCCTTCCAAGGATATAGTACATGATTTGTACACCTCAGTACTACAAGCAGACTTACCAGAAGGAAAAGACACAGACAATATATATCCTAATGGTTCGGGTGTTGATGCCAACTTGGCAGCAAAGTGTGGTGCAACAAAAGAATGAGACAACCTAGAGTCAATGAGGACGTGAGCTAAATGACCACAGACAGAAAGTGTACCTGACAAAATGTTTTCGATAACTTCTGGTTTTCCAAGTACCAAGGCGAAAGCCCTTCCTTGGTATTTTTGGTCTTTCCTCTCTCCTCCAAGTCTTGTAGGTTTTCTAACTGGGCCAGAGGGGCTGGATGTTGGATTAGTCAACTTTGGACAATCCCTCAGCAAGTGGCCAACTTGACTGCATTTAAAGCATGCTCCCGTGTCTCGATGACATTGTCCCCAATGAGCCTTCCACAAGTAGGACAAATTGGAATAGTGCCACCTCAGGGGTTGGTAGGACCTTGATGGCTTGAGCTGGTTGTGCCCATATTCACCTTTTTAGGAGGCGCAACACCGGGTCTTCTATTGTCTCTTTCCCATAATCACTTCTTTTGGCTTGGTTCCTCGAAACACGAGGCTTTAATCGCCTTTTTGGCCATGTACGCCTGGTCTACCACTTCTACATAAGTTGGTAGTTTCAGGGCCTCGAGCCTATCTTTAATTTTAGCATCCAATCCTACTTTGAATTTTCTTGTGTATGTCGCAAACTGAGCGAGTTATGTGAACTTGCTCTCGTATTTGGCCACCGTCATGGTTCCTTGCTTTAGATGTATGAATTCCGACGCCTTCTGTTCCTGCAATGAATCTAGGATGTACTTTTTGTAGAATACTTCTAAGAATCTTGCCCAAGTCGCAATTTCTTCTTTCTCTAGAGTGAGAAGCCACCATTCCTGAGCATTATCTTTGAAAGTGAAAGTGGTGAAAGTTACCTTCTGTCTTTTGGTACAGGGTAGGGCGTGAAAAATCTTTTCCATGTCTTTAACCCAGGCGTCCGCTATCATTGGGTCTAGACCGCCGGTAAATGTGGTGGGTTTCATATCCTGGAACTGTTTTATGGTAACCGACTCTTCTCGCCGTTCAGGCATTCCATTGTTGATATTAGTCTGCAAGGCTTGCAAAAAGCTAGTAACCACTCTTTCCATGATTTTTTCCATCGATTCACTGCCCCTGACTAATGACTCACTTCCGTTACCATTATTGACCATTCTACAAGTAATAAATGAACATTATATTCATAACGCAACATATATATTGCATATCTAAAATACCATGTTTACTATTTTTGCAAATATAATATTACATCTTTGTTCCAAACATCAAAAATTGTGTTAGTGTCTCATCCCTATAATACAAAAACAAAAGAGGGATCAAAACTCATCATGGTTAGCTTACAAAAAGGTTTTCTTCTACCAAATCTAGAGTGGTGGGTCAAACGGGCCAAACAACCATGGGAAGTAATGTTGCATAAAAAGCTCAAATTCCTATCCTAACTGGACCACACCAAAACACATCCACGTTGCCTGGACAGTGAAAATGGGGACGGACTGTATGTATCCCAAAAATGCTTGATCGACAATCCAGCCGAACGTCTCGACATATAACAAGTTATTATTAAAGTCAACATTTTGAATATTAATAATCTCCAGTGGGTTAGGGATCTTGGTAAAAATGTAGTCCTCGGGGTATATATTTCTCCTTCTTGCCACAAAATCTGGGGGCAAAGGGCCTATGATGTAGTGCGGGCAGTCATGTCCCAGGGCAACACTGAGGACACGAGTGGGTCTAAGAAAGCGTCCACGCATAAGGGCATGGCTCAGCCTCCATAGTAAATGTGGGACGTCAGTAGGATCAGTCTGTACATAGATTGGCCGACCCATCAATTGGGCAAGACTTGGATGTAGTCCTCTAATTATATCCTCTGAATCTCCTCATCCTTCAAGTGAGGTGGGGGCGGGGTGCTCTGCTAAAATCTCATCTAAATTAATGGCCCCAAGCTTATCCCAAAATGCCTCATCAAGGTTAATCTCTGACATTTCTACATCACCAGAATAAACGTGAGATTTTACATAAAGGACTAATGTCGCAAGTAAATATTTATTTATTTTTATTTTATTTTATTATGTTTATCTAGCTATATAGTTTTATTTATAGATTTATTTATAACCTTTCAAACTTTCTGATCAAATTAAAATAGTTTTTTTTTTTTTTGAATGAACCATTGCTCTGATACCACCTTTGTCACGACTCAACCCCAAGGGCTTAGGACTGGAATCGCAACTTACTAACTTATTCTAATCATAGCAAATTAAACTACGCAAGCGGAGGCAAACATAAATAAAAATAATTAAGTAGAAAGTTACTTCATTCTACTAAAAAAAAAAAAAAGAGTACATCCACAGGCTTTTATTATTTTATTATGCAGTGACTGGCCATAAAAAAAAAAAAAAAAACAATAGGAAGAAAAGAAAAGAAAAACAAATTAACGGATCCGCATCAATTTCTTGTACAGGTTCCATTACACGAGGTTATGGGTCTTCCTTACATCTCATCACCTGAAAGGGTAACAGCTATAAGCACACAGCAGAGTGAGAAATATTATACCAAGAGTATGAGGAATACAAAATAACCATGGATAGTTAGTTAAGCCAAAACATTTACATAACTCAATTTGGTAAATAAATCATTTAAGTGACAGAAACCGAAATACATAAATTATATAAATAAATAATCATAATCACAGTACAGAACATAATAGAACAGAGGTCACAAAAGTGACAATCAGAACAGAGGTCAATGGATCCATGACAAAAAGAGGATCACAAAGTGGCCAAACAGAGGCTAATGGTTATTTAAGTCCCCCAAGGCGTGGAACTCCCGTGGTAGTACTTACAAAACATAATTGTTTATAAGGTCATAGTCAAATATTCTTTAAAATTTAAACAAACATATCCATAGGTTTCATTTTAAACAAATAGAGTTCAAAAATTAATCAACGTAGTTGAAATATTAATATAACTTATAAAATATAACTTATATAAAATAAATTATGATAAGTCAAAACATATATAAAATATATTGTGGTATAATATAACTCACCTTAATATTGACCCTTACTATTTTCTTCCTAATTACACCGCCTTTTCGAGGCCTTCTTCTTGCTCCTCTCTACCTCTTCTTTTTCTTTTTTTTCCTTTTCCTGATTTTTCTTTACTTCTTCCGCAGGTCCCCCTCCACTCTCTTATATACTTGTATACACAAGCCCTCACCTGGGTGATGAATCACCCCAATCATAATGCCTCAATTGGTGACTCACTCCCCTAAGAGTTTAGACTGCACAAGTGGCGCAACGTTATTCTCTTCAAATATTTACAAATCTACGTATTTAATTGCTAATTAATTTCTCTTGGCTTTATTATCAGTATGCTTATTATTATAATTACCATTTCTTACTATTATTATCATTATTATTCTTATTCCATATATTTATTTTATTATTATTGTTATTATTGTTCTTATTATTAAATTATACTTTATCACATACCATCACAAAATTAATTATTTTCATTTACTATTATAGATTATTATTATTTTATTAATAATCGTGGTTGGTTGCGGTATTAATTAAATATTTAGGATGTCACGTTTATACTTTAGCATCCCGGTTGTGTATCTTTTTCTTACTATGTTTAAGTATCCTACCATGTGGCTATTTGCTTACTTGATATAACTGTATGAATGCCAGTGGATGGAGGTTATGTCGCTCAATTTAGAATGATGTTGATTTTCATTTTTGTAAACTCAATTTCTTTAGGTTGTACATCTTCAAAACTCTTTCAAAATACATGAAATCAAGTTGCTCCAAAACGAATTGCATAGTTTATACTTGTTTACTTCACATAGTAAATTTTAGGATTTATTAAATAATCGAAATGTGAACATATAAAGGAAATAAAACTCATATCATGGTTTAGTAGAGGCCGATCTTTTGATCGGCTGAGCGGGGGTGCTCAATTAATGACCTTCCCTTCTCATACCTAAGGTTCCATGCCAAGCATCCTTGGTTACGATGAACAGTGGCCTTAGCACGAATCACAGGTTTTCTAATTTTTTCAAAATATTAGGTGGCGACTTTGAGATCTGATGAGGCTATCCATTTCTGGCAAATATTTTTGCAATAAAATGGATTTTCTATAAAATTCCCGAATCTAGACTCTCATTTACGTTTCACATTGCACTCGTGAGACTAGATCAACAAATCTAGAGTCTGAATTGTTTAACGCACGCGGGTAACCCGCGAGCATGTTACAATATCATATCTTAGTGTTCGGACTTCTAGGCACATGTTGTATATGTATTGCATTAGTCAATCGTATATAGGATCATACATGTATATATATATATATATATATTTATCTAAAACATTTCTTGGACTCACCTCGAAGCACTTGGTGAGAACTTTTGGTTTTAACATATTGCATGTGCAGGTTCCTCATCACATCTGTTGATAGATCATGAGGTTAAGTGCTTAGATGAGATATCTGTTTGAATGCCAGTGGATGAAGGTTGTGTTGCTTGTATTGGAATGTAGTTGATTCTTATGCTTTTGAGATTGTACAAAAGGTTTTTCAAAAGTGCATAAAATCAAAGAATTTAAGAGTGGAAATCAAGTGTTGAGAGCTTGAGCAATGTGAGAAGTAAAAAGTGAGAAAGGATAGTAAACAGTACTTGCAAAAGTAGTGAACTCCCCATAAATTGGGAAGTTTCTTGCAGGTGGAAAGCATCCAAACCCATCAAAGTTTCGACTAACACTAAGCCGATACAACTTTGACATTCTTAGAGGCGTTGGGTCACCTCAATGAGCTTGATGCTAGCCCTATTGCTGCTAGGGACAAGTAAGATGTGCACTAGGAGATACGTGTAGACACCCCATTTTGACCAGCCCTAAGACTTGGATGCTTTATTTTGATTACCCGATTATGAAAATCAGAATGTGTTTCTCACAAAATCTTCGGTAAGAAAGTTGGAATTTGAGCTTTACTCTCAACCCCAAGTCTATTTTGGACAAGTGTAATTTGCACAATTTGACTATATGGATGTGTCTGGAATGTTCCAAATAGTTGGAAAACACTACTAGATTGTTGTGATTGGACTCCGGATGGTTAGTTTTAGCCAAAATAGATTGGACGGTCTAGATACACGGTTGCACCTTAACCGTGTCACACGGAATAATTCCTCTCTGAATTTCGTGCAATGACATCAGGTGATGTCAGCGACTTGGCGGCTCGGCGGCAGCTTGCCTCCGTGTAGCTTGCTTTTTGTGCTCCTTTCGAATACGATAGCCTACAATTCGGACTCCTGTGGTTTTGAATCTGATCTCACAAGTACAATGTGAAATAGATAAACACAAAAGAGTCCAAATCAGGCAAATTTTGGAAATTTGATTTTGAATCAAAAATGCCAAAAATGGACTACATAGCCAAATTTCAGAATCGCTACCTAAATATTTTTGGGAAATTTAGAAAACCCGTGACTCATGCCAAAGGCCACGTATCCATCATCACCATGATTGTCTCAGCTCGGGAACTTAGGTATGAGAGGGGAAGGTCATAAATATGCTCTTGTTCCGATTATTAGGCTAATTTACTTTGTGTTGCACACAAGTATAGAATAATTTGAAAAAGTTGAAACATTTGATTTCATGTTTGTTTGAAAATTGTTTTGAGTATGTACCACTTGAAAAAGTGATATCATATGTACATTACTAAAATAATTCCAATTCAAGCAATTAGACTTTATCCACCGGCATTTAAACAGATACATCACTTAAGCACTTAGCCTCATGGAATCATGCTTTGATGACATGTCAACAATCACATGCATGTGGTATGCTAAAGTAATTAAATGCTTACCTAGTACTCCAAGGCAAGCCAAAAAGATAAAAGTGTTAGAACAAAAATGCGTGATCCTAACTAATGCAATATGACTAATGCAACACATACAATTATTCGATTATTGGGCTCGGCTACTAACATGGCATGTGAATCAATTTGATAGTATGCGGTCTAAGCACGTTTTCAAATAATTTAAGCAATAACAATGCTTGGTTAGAATGACGAACCGAGCCTAATGTATGCAAAAAAATTGAATGCTTTATACATGGGAAATGCTAAACGAAATATGATGCTCTAAACTATAAATCATAAGCGGATAAATAAAAAGCAGAAAGACGTGAGGCTGGAAGACATACAAGCATTATTACAAGTTTGCCCTCCCACAGGAGGGTCCGAATGAATGAATTAGATAAGCTAGCTAACTACCTCGAATTTAACTAACTATTCTAGCTAATTAAATAATTACAACACAATTAATTAATTAATCTTATTAATTACAACACCAAGTTAACTAGCTATTCTAACTAAATAATTAAATATTACAAGTCTGCAAGTTCACGGGCCCCAAGAAATGAGGGAATGGCTTATGCATGCACATGATTTGCTCACCTAAAAATGCCTCTGCACAGTTTTGCACCTAAGCCTCTGCTCTACTATATGAAAAAAATGGTATTGCTTGGATGAAAAAGGTGGCCGGCAGGCCAGAAGTGGTGGACAGTCATACACTAATAGTGGCCTGTCGTACAGTAAAGGTGGCCTGTCGACCACTAATTTGGGGTACTGCCTTGCTGCAACAAATAACAAACAAAGCACAAACAGAGCATTTTCAGGGGATGTCTCTCCATCCTGCCTCTCCATTTCATTAAATAGCTCAAAGGAGGGAAAGGCTTGATTCGCAAACCACCAATCGATGCAAATTCATTGCATGATGGCGTAAGAATCAAAGGATACAATCTCAATAAATGCACAATGAAAGACTTAAGAACCTCCTCCCTATCATGATATTGATCAAGGGAAGTGGTTGACATTGACTCTTGAATTGTTTTAATCACTAACAAGTATGAAACAACTCAAGACTCAATGGGTTCAATTAACGTCCGATTGAACCCAAACCATTTTATTATCTTGCTCCATTTTATTCCAATTTCAATACTTCTTTTAATTATCTTTTCATTCCTTAAGCCTTTTAGTCTAATAATGAAGATTAAGTCCACTAATGGAAAGAAGTGTCAAACAAATGGTTGTTTTAGGCATGAGAGAGATGCCATGCCATTGGTAATGAACCTTCGAAGATGTTAAACCATTAAGTACAACAATCTCTATCTCAAGCTTAAATAAACAATCGGTTTGAAACGACTCTCAAAGCAAGGAAAAAGCCAAGAAATGAGAGAAGTACAGAGATGATTAGAGGTGAACACAAGGATGGAAAGTTTTAAAATAAATGTTATCAACTCAAATAGGGTGGTGGCTAAGGCCTAAAACACCAAACCTATGAGGACCATTACACTACAAGCATGCTATACCGGGCACCAATGAAATAAACAACCTAAAACAGTCAAAAGTAGGACTGAAATTCACATGGAAAAGCTTGAAAAAGTTAGCTACAATATTGAGGAATTTAAGCTAGTAAACAAGCACAAGGAGGGAAGGCTAACCCCTCCATTTTGGAGATTTCAAAATATCATTTTTAGCCTCTGAAAACCTCTGAAATTTCATGATAAAAGCTTAAAAAAGTTGATGAAGAGATGGGAAACACAAGGGTAAAAGGCTAGGAAGTGAGGTTCAAAGAAGGGTGGTCAACCTCTCTACCTTTAATGGCTTTAAACCATAAGCTTTAGCCCACAAAAACAGTTGAAAAAAAAAAGTTCAAAATAGCAATAAATGATGGAAAATAAATAGGGAAAAGAAGCGTGGAGTTATACCTCTTGAAGAGGAGTGATTCTTTGACTTACAAACCACAAATTTTACACCCTCAAGAGTTAAAATACAAGCTCAAACACCTCAGCAAAGAACCCTCAAGGTTTGGTTTAAAGTGTCTAGGAAAAGGGTATAGAAGTTGCAAGAGAGAGAGGGAAATGTAGAGAGAGAAATATTTTCCAAAACTTTGCTCCACAAATTTTTCTAACCCTAATTTTTGATAGAGAGTTATCTATATATAGAAATATATGAGACTATCTTGAAAATATCCATATAGACACAGCTGGTGCAATGCATGCATCTGTGGAGACAGCTGGCACAACTAGCAAAAAGATAGAAGTTTTTACACAAGTGGACGGCCGGCCACTAGTGGGTCTGCAGGTCCCTAGATGGTCAGGCTTAAAAAGCTACTATTTTGGTCCAAAAACAGTGCAAGTGGCCGGCAGGCCACTAGTTGCTGCAAGTCCCTGGATGGTCAGACTTAAAAAACTACTGTTTTGGTCCAAAAACATGGCACAAGGTTTGTGGGTTTCTGGGGCTCAAAACTAAGGTTTCCTGCTGAGGAAATCGAGCATTTGGACAAGCATGTAAATTCATCATTGGGTGATCCATTGGTGGCGCCCAAGTCTTAAGGGCGGTCAAAAATGAGGTGTCTACACTCAACCGTTGATGGCTTGGCAAAAAAAAATAAAAATAATAATAATAATTAAACTTGTGGGTTGGAGTATTCAAACCCTTGCACTATTGTTTGAGAAGAAACATTGAACCATTTCGCTACAACATAAGCTTTATCTTGTATTTCACAAGTTATTTCTTTGAACTTGAATTTTTCCCCATCACGCCCGTGACCTGCTTGGTCATAGCCGCAACCAGGTTAATAGCAGTCGCGACCGTACTAATCGTGCCCACGACAACGAAATAGTATGCTCCGATTTTTGTTGTGGGGCACTCCACTATCCCATTTTCTGACCCATTTTTTCCCCAAATGCTTGCTTACTCATCCTCCATTGACTAGTGCTTGATCGATTGAGATAGTGCTCCACTTTTGCCTCCCATTAGCTCCATTAGTGCTCCATTATTCTCATGAATGCTCCACTTTTGTCTCCCATTAGCTCCATAGTGCTCCATTAGCTCCATTATCTTCCCTAAGTGCTCCATTCATGTATTCCACCATTGCCCACTTCCAAATCCTATATAAGGAGAGCTATAGTGTTGAGTTTGGAGGACATAAATTAGAAGAGAAATGTAGAGAGAATGCTAAATTTGAGCTAGAATTTGAGAGAAATAAACCCTTGAAAACAAGAGAGCTGTCTTGCCAGATTAGTGAAGTTACCAAGCCTATACATCTCATCTTCTCTTACAAACACCACTCAAGAACCAAGTCCTAAAGCCTTGATCAAAGAGAGAGTAGTCTTGCTAAGTTGAAGAAGATTAAAGAGTGATCATACATTTTCTCCAAAACCATTGTTCTATCTCAAATTCCAAGCTCTTGAATTGAGGATTAAGAATATAATTCATAAACTTGAGGGTGATCAAGAGGAAGTTTAGAAATCAAAACATTCACTCTGTCTTTGGAAGGTGAATTTCAATTCTTTCATTGCTATCTCATCTTTGTTTTCTTACTTTGTCTCATATTGTTTTGTTGTAAAGTGATTAAGTTTAAATTCCTACTCATTTTCTTGAACTTTCTATCTTGTATTTGTTTTCTTACCTTAGTTTCATATTAGTTTTATCGTAAGCTAATCGAAAGTGGTTAAGTTTAGCCTCCTACATATTCCTTGTTTGTTCTTTTCTAGGTGTTGCAACAAGACAAGTTTTGCTAGGCCTAATTGGCCGTCTAACTTCTTTTGGATAAAACGGTGTAGTCTTCCAGTGTTAAGCATACTAGTTTCGGCAATTCTCAAGACACATGAAGCTTCTATCTTTTTTCTTTTTTTTAAAAAAAAAAAATTATAGTGTTTTGTGAGATTTTTATTTTGTTGTAGTATTTTCCTCGTCTTTCTCTCATTTGGTTTGTAATTATTTATTCAAATGTTGTAATAATTCTCTGCCCCACTTCTTTCTATCCTGTTCTTTTACTTGCTTTCTTTATTTGTGCATAAGAATTATATTTTGTTTTTCATTATATTCATGCTTTACATTCATGTTTCATGCATCTTGATTCGGCTAAGTTTACATTTATGGATTTAAACAATTCCTATATAATTATGTGCACTATCCTATGTTCTTGAGATGATTCGCTTGTCATATCTTAAAGGGCAAATTACACTAACAGTCCCTATAGTTTGGGACTCGTGTCACTTTAGTCCCTAGCTTTTCAATTTAGACACATTTGACTCTGAATTTTGAATTTTGTTCCAAATAAGGACAATTGAAGATACCATTATTTAATTTTAAGGGAAAAATCGTCAATTTAATAAAATATAAACTAATTTGATAAAAATAAATGTTAAAAAATATTTTTAATTTTTTAAAAATTATTTTTATCCACCAATGATAAAATTATGTAAAATTGATAAAAATTAATAAAAATTACACGATTAATTTTTAATAATTAATTCTACATGATCATTATCCAAACCCATAAAAAAAATTAATTTGGTAAAAAAAAAAAGTAAATGTCTAAAAGATTTATACATAATTTTATTTTTAGTGGGTAGAAATAATTTTTAAAAATTCAAAAATATTTATTTGACATTTGTTTTTGTCAAATTAGTTTATATTTTATCAAATTGACAATTTTACCCTTGAAAAATCTAATGATATCTTCAATTGTCCTTATTTGGAACAAGATTCAAAATTCAGGGTCAAATGTGTCACAATTGAAAAGTCAGGGACCAAAGTGACACAAGTCCCAAACTATAGGGACTATTAGTGTAATTAACCCTATCTTAGATGTCAAATCTTAGTTGCATCTCTTGTGTGAATTACATTAGGATTTTGTATATAAGATCATGTATATTTCACTAATTTTGTTTTGTAGTTGTTCACGAGATGTCGGTAAACATGTAAGTTTTTATATTTTAGCATCTCGTTTGTGTGTGCTTTTCTTACTATGTTTTGCATCCTACCATGAGGCTACTTACTTGATATGACTGTATGAATACCGGTGGATGAACGTTGTGTCACTTAATTTAGAATGATGTTGATTTTCATGTTTGTAAGCTCAATTTCTTTGGGTTGTACATCTTCAAAACTCTTTCAAAACACATGAAATCAAATTGTTCCAAAATGAAAGACATAGTCTATACTTGCGTGCTTCACATAGTAAATTTTAGAATTTATTTAATAACCAGAATATGAACATATAAAGTCAATAAAAAACTCATATCATGGCTTAGTAGAGACTGATCTTTGATTGAGTGAGCGGGGGTGCTCAATTAATGACATTCCTTTCTCATACCTAAGGTTCCGAGCCAAACTTCTTTAGTTACGACGAACAATGGCATTGGTACGAGTCACGGGTTTCCTAATTGTCCCAAAAATATTAGGTGGCGACTCTAAGATATGGTGATGTAGTCCATTTTTGACAAAGATTTTGTATTAAAATGGATTTTCTATAAAAGTTTCCAAATTTGGAATTTCATCTGTGTTTCACATTGTACTCGTGAGAGTAGATCAAATAAGTTGAGGGTCAAAACTATTTAATGCACACAGGTACCCCCCAGGCATGTTACAACATGTAAAGAGCGTATTGATGATGCCCGCGCGAAATATGATCGCTTTGATTAAAAGAAAATCAGAGAACCAGGTTGCATATATCCGATTCCTCACCATGAGCCAAGAATCGGGCTTCCCTCAATGACCAACCACATATTCGTGCAAGGGCCTACGCATGGCCAAAAGTGGATTGGGGCATAATTTCCTCATCTTAGGGAGCCTCCATCAATGCCCGAAACTCCTCAATGGTTGGGCATAATTTCTGCATACCAAAGTGCAATACATGGGTAACGGGATCCCAATAACGAACAACCGCCTAAATAAAGGGAAAATGGAGTGGAGTGTGGCTCAAGTTGAAAAGGATGTTCAAGCTAAAACTTGGGAAATTTACTTTATCGATGCCATCCAAAGTGGTCATCTAGTTGCTGAGTCTAGCCATGGGTGAAACTTCCATTTTTAGAGCAAAACTCCAAATTTTTTCATTTTTGGTTGTGAAAGCAGTAGGAGAGCCCCTTTTGAAGGTGATAAGGTTGCCTTGAGTGCATGAAAGTTGTTTCCATCTATCCAGCTAGAGCTTTCAACTAGCTGGACACCTTTTCCTCGACCGAACAAACTTTGGGCAGCTTGCATCTATTATTGCAGAAATAGTTTGGCTCAGCAGCTTTGACTGGTAATTTTGTTTCAAGTTTTGTTTTGAGACTTTTTCATTCCAACAGGTGTGAAAAGAATATAGGTTATTTTTACTCTGTTTTGTTTTTATTGAGTTGTAGTTTTCATTTTGGTCAGTTGTAGGCTCAACATACAAACAAGAACTCATCTTAAATCATTCTCCATTCAAAATTCAAAAGTGTTTTGTGCACAAGTGCGGTGCTATTCATGCCATGCCAAGAGGTGCAAAACCAAAAAATTCTTTCTTTCCATTTGCTACATGGTCATGCCCTATTATAAAAAAGAATTTCTAAAAATAAAAACCTATCTAAAAGCTACACATAATGTGAGATCTACTAAGCAAAAGAAAAAAACAAAATAAATGGAAACATAATCAAGGTAGGCTCGCCCTTTTGGTCCTCTTTCATGGAGGGGACCTAATAGCATCACCATCGCTGTCATCATCTCCACTACCGCTGCTACTGGCACTACCACTACCACTGTCATCTTCTCCACTACTGCTGGCATTGGCACTACCACCATCATCGTCCCCATTGTCGCTAGCATCATCCTTATCCTTGGTCTTATTGTCCTCATCATCACTATCATCATCTCCGTTATTGCTATCGAAATGCTCAATATCAACACTTACCTCTCTGCCATCACAACTATCCTCAGAGGTCTCAGCAGAGGTGAGCTCTTTCTCAACAAGATCTGTAGGTGTCCGCTCATTCAAAGAGGAGCTCTATGTTACCTGAGGTGCTCACTCTCTACCTCATCCATGAGCATCTCTACCTCTCCCTTTATCCACACCTCTCTCTTGCATTGGAGGCCGTCTCTCTCCTCTCCTGTAACGCCCTGCAAATTAACACATGAATACACCACAAAATACAGAATAACCATCTTTCTCATTGAACTAAGATTCAAGAGTTGACCATTACAAAGTTTATATTTCCACAGTACCTTGAACTCATCTCCAAGTTCAATGATCTGGACAACACTACAAAAGAAAAAGGGCCACATGGGCATACAACATTCCAAAATACTGGCTTGGTACAACGAAGTAATTTTTTAAAGTTGTAATACAAAATTCTGAGTCTTAACAACCAAAAGTTCTTGATTTATTAAGTCCAAATTGAACTAATGCTAACTCCCAGTCACTTCTGAAGTGGTGTATCATTGTTTCCTGAAAATGAAATAGGGTGAGCCATATGCCCAATAACAGTACATTTAACCAAGTATCTAATTATTTAAACAAGCCCACGACATCATTGAGAATAGACTAGGTGAGTAATTAACATACATTCATAAACTTAGTTAACTATATATAAAAATCATGCATAAGTGAAGAATTTCATTTCATCTCTCACCAAGCATTATCACATCAGAAAGGAAAACACACCATGAGTCCCCCATAAGGTCCCAAATAAAAAATTTCAAAATCACCTTTATTTTAAAAAGTCTTCCCACATTTACTGGCTATTAATAGGGTAGGACATGGGCACCAAAAATCATATGTTTTTCTACTTTTGTTGGCTATTAATACGGAAGGACCAATAGACACCCAAAAACAATTTTCCTACATTCGTCCAGCGATAAACTCAAGACAATGCAATTGGGCACCTTAACTCCCTGCACGGGTAGCAATACACACCAACACATCTGCTCAGTTAGCCAATCTTTCATTCATTCAACATGTATCCAAGACAAGATGAAATGAGACACAACATCACACTGAAGAAGAATCAAACTCCAAATCACAATTTCATTAGCATCACAATATCCACATCTTTTATCTTTCATTGTTCACAGGACCCCAAGGTTTTGAGAAAAATCCCAATTAAAATACTGCTCTCTATTTAGTTGGAAATAAGGGTTTATATTCAATTTAGTGATTTCCCTGTCTATATATATACACCCATTCTCAACATTAATCTTCCAATTTTATGCTAATTTAATTGACATCTTAATAACAAGTGAGTAAAATGTCCGTTTTTTGTCAAGTCCATGATTTAATCTTAACTCAATCATTCAATCAAGTCTAAAATCACAACAATACCATATAAATTCTTCAAATCAAAGAAATACTAGGTTAAAAGTAACCCTACCTCAAGTTATGAGCCCAAGAATCAAGCTTCCAGTCTATAACACCTGCATCCTTTAATCCATTGGAGAGTGTATTTAATTCCTTTATTTTCATTTTTGGGAGTCTTTGGAGTTGTTGAATGTTGGTTTTGGAGGAGTATAATCCGATTTAAACTCGTTGGGTTTGTTTGTTAGCACTTGTTCTTGTCAAAAAGTTTTTTGAAAACTTAGAAATTCTATTCTAGGGTCGACACCAGCCTTCCTAAGGGTTGACCCTTACCTGTTGGTGAAGTTTCTAGAAGTGTTGTTGGAATTTAGGGTCGACACCAGCCCTGGTGGTGTCGACACCTGCCTCTTGTTGCTGTCCACAAGGGTCGACACCAGTCTGGGAAGGGTCGACCCTTGTATATTGCAGAATCTGGGTATTAGTTGTTGGAATTTAGGGTCGACCCTTCCTATTCAAGGGTCAACACCTTGCTTGCTGCCAGCATTGTCTTTTCTTACTGAAGGGTTGACACCACCACACCAGGGGTCGACCCTTGCGTGTTTATTTTTAGATTTATAGGTCCGAATGGGCCCTACCTTTGGAGGGTTTTGGGCCTATTATTCTATTGACCTTAGGGCTACTTTTCTATTACTATAAATAGACCCTAACCATTTCTTTCTCATTATTTTTCCTCTCCTTTCTCCTCAAGGCCGTGAGTTCTCTTCTCTCTCTCTAAAACTCAAACTTTTTCACTTAAATCTCTAGATCTACTCACCTAGAGTGATCTTTTCACCTTGGTCCTTTGAGAAAGAGTGTAGATCTCGTCAAGGGCTTCCTTTTGGTCCGAATAGTTCGTGGTTTCGTCACCAGTGATTTTTGGGTTGTCATCTCTTTGCGTCAAGAGGTTGGGGTTTCTAGTTCTCTTTCAATACCCTCACTTATAGATAGATTTGTGGTATTTTCTTTATATAAATACAAAAGTTTATATTTTTATACATATTGTGATGAATCATGAGATTGGGGGTTAGGGTTTGAAGAGAGTTGGGTTGATTTGTTGGGTTGTGTTCTTAGGTCATGAGTTTGGGTGAAAAAGTAATAAAAGGGTTGAAATAAAATGTGTTTTTGTGAAAAGCTTTAATTTCTCTTAAAAACCCTAGTTTGGCTTATGAAGATAGATAATGGTTTTTCTTCCATTGATAGTAGAATCATTAAATTGCGGTGTTAAATTACACATGTACAAGTTTAATTGAAATTTTAAAGAGTTTGAAAACTTATGTAAAAGTTGCGATTGAGCCCCTCAATGCTGATATTTTAAAATTATGTTATAAAATGAAACCAAGCTTGGGGAAAAGAAATTACTAATGGTAAGGATGATGCGAGAATTATGATAAAATGATGAAGTGAATATTTAAGAATCTTATTGTATTATGTTGAATTGCATTGAGTTATGTTAAATAGTGTTAAGTCAAGGTTGGGTTAAGATGAGTGTGAGTAATAATAAATGGGAGATTGTGAAATATGACGGTGTTACATGAAGGAGTTGTATCAAAGAAATCAATGCCAGAGATTTAATTTATAGCCTCACATAGTAATTGATAATCGATGTGTTGTGAAAATTAATTTGGAAGACTTGATAATAATATTGTAGAGTAAAGAAATAGTTTGAACCCAAGAATTATGAACACGTGAATGACTTGGTGGGTAATAGAAAAATGTGGTGGAACATAATGTGTACTTGTTGTGTAAATGGAATTTTAACTTATGGTGGATGCATTTTGAACTAATATGTTACGGGAATAATGGATGATGTGTTGGCTTTGCCCACTAATCACAATGACAAATGACTTGATAAAATTTATGGAATGTAATGTTGTTTCGAGGTCCGTTTCCCATTGTATTTTGAGCCGGCAAAGCGTGGCACTTGAAATAGGTTTTGCTTTCCTTCCAAAGTATCGCCTAGTAAAGCGTGTGGTATGTTGGGATATGTAGAGGTTTCGCGTTCCTTCCAGCTAGTGATCGGTAAAGCATGAGGTTCCGCCTTCCTTCCAGCTTGTGACCGGTAAAGCGTGTGACTCATGGAGATGAGTTGTTAATGGGTTTGGTGTTTAATATGACATTATTTGAAAGAATGAAAAATGAGATGGTAATTGGATTCGAGGTTGGTGATGATAGACTCATTGTATTCCTTGTGACTATAAGGGAAAAATTATGAGTTTTGTTTTGTAAATAACTGAGACATTGTGTTAAAAAGGGTTTGTTATTCTTGTGTAATGTTTGAACTCTAATTAATAATGCAAATGTGGATGTGATGTAGTTGTAATATGTTGAATTATAATTGATAATGCAAATGTAGATGTGATGTAATTGTTATTGAATATAGAGGAGATTTGGATTTCTACAGCAAGGAGTTACAACAAATATGAATAGACTGGTGGGAATGGAGTGTGTGAGGGCTGTTTTGAGTGTTAAGGGAACTTAAACTTGAGGTTATGGTGTTATAATTAATGTAATTAGTAAAAAGGAGAAATGGAAAAAAAAAAAAAAAAAAGCGGAATGTTAAGATGGAAATTAAATGAGGAATATTTTGAAATTGGTGAATAAATTTAAAATGATGTTGTTCCTTAAGCATGTTTGTTTTGAAAAAAAAAAAAAGGATTTATGGCTTTCTGATAATAAGGGATAATTTTTATGGCTGAAGGTTTACCTTAAATGTTTCAATAACTTTTGAGAAAAAGGTACTCTACGTATGATAGTTTGAAATTACAAAAACCTCACTTTACTATATGGTATCACACTGCATGCATGATCATTTCTATCTATAGGATGGTTATTGATTTTGAACTATGAGATTCCTACTAGGCAATTGTGCTCATCCCTTGTTGTTTCATTTTTTTTACAGGAAGAGAATTCAAATTGATTGGTTGGAGGATTAAGAAGTTCACGTGTCTGTTATGTGTAATTTCATAGTAGATGTGCAAGAATGAATTTTGTACATTAATGTTCGTAATTATTTATTTGTAACTCCGTAGCGGGAGCTTGGCATGTATTATTATTATTGTTGTATTCATCGTGAGAAGAGAATAAGTACTATTATGTTTCTATTATTTAAGGGTAATAGATGTTTGTAAAAGAAAAAAAAAATGGACCTAAATTACAGGCTTTTGGTAATGTTTCCGAGTGATTAAAAATGGGGGCGTGACATAGTCGAACTCTTCACCAAACAAAATTCCAATCGGTAAAGGTGATGATCTTCAAGTGTTCTTCACCCTTTCAAGAGCTTTAGGTCGGTTCTTAAAAGAATGAGGAGTATTTTGAAGTGGAAACTTAGGGTTTTTCTGGTTTGAGACAAGAAGGAGGAAGAGAGAAAACAAAAGTGGAGAGAATGATCTAGAATTGTACCTTTTAAATTGTTGAAATCGCGCAGACCGCTCGAGCGCAACTTCCTATGCTTGAGCATAACACACAAACTCTGAAGGCTCGCTTGAATGAAAAATCCTTTGCTCGAGCATAAAATGGAAAATCCTAGATGTTTTTCAGAGGCATAGTGGAACAACTAGGAGCCAACATTCTCCGCTCGAGCGCAACTTCCTGCGCTCGAGCAACCTGCTTGTAAACTTGTGAAATTCTGAGAGTTACAATTCTCAGCTCGAGCGTAACTCCCTTCTCAAGCCTTGGAACAAAATGTCACATCTCCCCATAATAGGAGAAGGTATCACTAGAGCTGCATCAAACTGAAACAAGGGTTGGCAGAAAACAGAATATCAGAGCAGAAAGTATAAAATTGAAAGCAGATTATCAGGGTATGTCAAAATATAAGAGCAGTGAAGAAAGTACAAGTCAAGTCAACAAATGGGTTACCTAAACTCTGGCAGATACAAGAGCGTACTCCTTCCATCATACCATGTAGATTATAGGGTTGATCAGTTGAAGACATTGCTCAATGTAGGCCACTGGAGGTTGTGGAAGTAACAAGGTCATTAGAAATAAAGTAAAGCAATGAGAAATGGTGGACAAGGATGAAGCTAAAGAAATTATGTATACTTGACGCATGTCTGAAGCAAGTGTATGCAGAGGCCTCTCTAAAAGCACAAAGGAGATCTCATCCAATGCCCCGCTCGGCCTCATGTATGTGATCGATATTGAAAGCACAGGAAAGTCGGTGATAGGATCAATCAGAGGTGTATGAGCTGCTGCAGCATGAGCAAGAGCAAGAGCAGGAATAGTGGTCGCAGCAACAGCCTTAATGACACAGTTAGTGCCCAGAGTAAGAGGAGGCATGATGTGGATGGGCAAGAAGGCGGTATAGTCCCCAGGCCCGTGGAATAAGTTAGCGTCTTACCTAACCATCATTGTGTCGAGCTCAACGAGGTCAGTGATGTCATCCATGGTCCTCATATGTTAATGAAGAAGAGGAAAAGGCACATCTGGGACCGCATGTCCCATCGCTTGGCACAGGAAATGCTCTCCTAAATACCAAGTTTAACAGAATAGACCTTTCAAAAGGATCCTCATTCGATAAGCCGCCCAGGACACGTTATAATGCTCCCTCCCAACATGGTACATGGCTGCCCAAGGATGCCAGTCAATCTACAAACAGAAGATGCATGGCATGGCATGAATGGAATAGGAGCAAGGTCAGGGAAATATGAGTAAATCCACAATTGCAAACAAGAGCCAGATTTGTGATCAAAATAAGTATTAACCAATATGACCAAATATGTAAAGCATGAGGCATATACTACAAACAAAAATAAAATTAAGAAGTAGTAAGTACCTCCAGGCCCTCTAGCAGCCTTCATGAAGATCCGCCTTCCTGCGGGATACAGAGCTCGTGTAGCTATAGAGTGTGGCTAGGCCCACACCACCCCAATCGTAAACCCCCACCCATAGGAGGTCCACTAAGGTGCTTAGTAGATATAATCCAACGGTATTTTTTCTATTCATAAACAAGGTAGTACCATGTATGTGAAGAAGGAAACCCCCGGCATAGTGCATCATTTCCTGGTTTGGGGCTGCATGTCGTGAAAGTGCTGGTACAACGAGTTGTGCCCGATTATTCTAGAACTGGTAAACTCAAGCACTATCCAAAGAAGGTAAATATGGATTGCACACTACTCTCTTATGTCTGGGTTGAATGGGATTGGATCACCACCTACTCAAAAGCCAATAATCATGGATAAGTAACAGGGGGTCATCGTCATCTCCCCTGTGGATGAGAAGTAGAAGGAGTTGGTGGTGTCTCATCTCTCCACTAGAGCAACAAATATGGACTGGGTGCTCTAGAGCTGGGTAATCATGGAGTAGAATGTACTAAAGCTTATAGCATCCACAAGAGCTCAGACCCCAAAAGGGAGGACTCCATACTAACGTTGGGGGTAGATCACAGACTCATATCATTGCTCGACTATCGACCTATTACAAAAGCTAGTTGTGCAATAAAAATGCAGTAACAAGGCAAGAGATTTCAGATGAATAAAGTAGAGTGGAGTTAAGTTCTTACCAACCTAACACTGGGGGATAGGTGTACATGGTGCTCTCAAAGAAACACGTCCTTAGCTACTCCACGCATGAACTGGTCAAATGCCAACATACTCCCACAGATCAATCGATGGGTATGCGGATGGTAAGTGGCCGGGTCAAATGGCCTCTCACGCAAATGTGGCAACTTAGTCCCCAACCTTGGAGGGATAATGTCCTCCGCTACTAGGTCCGAATCATTGACCTGAGTGCCCAAGTCAACAGCAGGCTCAAGAGCCTTAACCTTGAGAATGGGTGAGGGCATCTCACCCTCGATAATAATCGAAGCATCATCCTTATGAGGAATGTCGTCGGAGACGAAAAATGTAGGTATGGGTAGTTAAGAATTGAGAAATAGTGGAGAAAAATTCAAAAACCTAACCTAGGTCACCCGAAAATCCAAAAAACCAAGAGAGAAGTGAGGAACCAAGGGGAAAGGGGAAACTCAGCCTAAAATGTGGGAGACAAGTAAGAAGAGTGACAAAACCCAAAACTCAATCAAACCAAAAACCAATCGGTCCAAAATGTAAAGTAGAGGGAGATGAGGGTTTCAAAGAAAAACGGGGGTGGATCGATTTGAAATCCAAGACAATGAGGAAATCTAGAGAGAGAGAGAAAGTTCAAATAGAGAGAGAAGTATTTTCGGAGGAAGTTATATCGAATGAATGGGAGTTTTGGAGTTTTATAATGTTTTGGAAGGCAAAAGTCGAACTATACCTGATAGTGCTCAAAAGGGCCGACGGCATAATGATTTGTTTGGCCGGACATATTGTTGTTTGACAGGGATGAAAAATGACCAGCAAGATGATGTTATATGGGTAAACCCCCATTATTTGCCCAAATGATCCCTATTTTCATCAAAAGTGAAGAGAGTGTGATGTTGATCAAGTTTATTTCAATTTTAGAGAAACAAGTTTCAAAATAAAGAATCGCAGATTGTACATAAGAGTCATGGTATATAAACAAGAGAGCTATTACAAAAGGGGTTTACAAGGAGAGATAAGGCCCATTTCCATGATTTGTATTTTACAATGTACATTACATCTTTCAAAAGGGTTTCTCTGTGCAAATGCCCTGAACCATACAAGAGCTATACAAAGTTCATCCCCTCTTCTCGATGCAAAATAAGGAAGGATGTGGTAGCCCTTCAGAAGGTACTTAAACCCTTTTGGCGTGTCCTCCTCACTACTGCTGCCACTCTAACTGTCAAGGCTTTCTTCAAAATCAGAAGACACAGCAACACTCTTCTCATCACTACTAACGATAGCCATGTCTGGAGTGGGAGGCCAAAATAACTCCACATCGTCCTGCAACAAAGGAATCATCAGTCCAAAAATAAGAAATATGGGTTATTTGAGGGTTGAGTTAGCCTGAGGATCGGGGTAGTAACCTCATCAGAAGGGTTTGAAGAAAGGGAAGGCAAGGAACTGGGAGGCAAGGGTCCACACCCTCAATTTCTTTCTTGCTCATTATTGCCTCCTCGAGTGTTGGTCTCGCCCGAGCTCTAGCCTGGTTTCTACCAACGACCACGAATGTGAGCGTGACCCATGGCTCTTCCATAACCTAGACCACGGCTCCAACCGCAACCTCTGATACAAGCAATAGCATTAGCTAGCTGAGCATTCATCTCTCAAATAGCTGCAAGATAGAGAATTTCTTCTGTTCTACTTTTCTTCTACTTGTAGAAGAGGAAGCACTTTCATTAAGGATGTGAAGCACCGTTGACCTAATTGGTGAATTGGAATTGTAAGAGGGAGGAGCATTTTTAGCCATGGATTTTGATCAAGAGTAGTGTGATGAATATCAGTGAGATTTTTGGGTAGAAATAGGTTGATCTCGAGTGGTTTTCGCCTTTTTGTATCTGTTAGGTGGTGAAAAGCCAGAATTTTCCCAGTGCCACCTGACTTGTTTGACAGAATAATTTCTTATATGGTCGGCTAGTATGTTATCAGCCGGAGAAAGATTAGTAGCTGTTTGGCCTAATTTTGTGGAAACCTTGGAGTTTTGTTTCAATTACTTTATTCCAAAGTTCAAGATTGGATGGTCGTTACAAGCTCAGAATTCATTCATTCAAGATTCATTCATTTGTTTACGAAACAACATACATAAATAGGGAGTTGTTTATTTCATTCATTCAAAAGAAGGTTACAATTGGGTTTCCACATCAAAAAGTTGTTCAAAAAAGTCAAAGTGGCCTAAGCCTATACAGAACATTATTGCGCAAACCAAAAGCAAAAGCAAGAACAAGAGCAAGGAAAAAAAGGAAAAAGGATAACAAAAGTAGGATCAATCTAAGAGAAATGGACTAAGCAGCGGCTACGGCCATCCCATGGAACAATGGGTAGCCAGCTCTACTGGGCTCATCATCATCATCATTGGAATCACTATTTCCGCTGTCATATGGATCATTAATGTAGCTATCAAATTCATTACTCTCAGCGTCATCATCGTCGCTACTGATGACAATCACCTTAGAGAGTGGAGCGACCTTGTCATCTTACAAACAAACAAATGTGAAACCTTTAGTAGAAGACCAAGAATGCAAGCAATTTGGAAAAAGATTAGTTTCGAGTGTTAAATAAATGAACCTTATCTGGTAAGTTCGGAAGATGTGGATGAAAGGGACCTTGCCCACGGCCTTAACCTTGACCCCAACACTCACTAGTACCATGTCCAGACCCATAGTATCATCCACAGGCATGAGTATGGCCCGATGCTCAACCGCGAGCTCGCTCGCAGCCCCTAGCCCCTCTGTTGCCTCGGCCGTGACCTCTAGCATACATTGTGGCATATGCTAGCTCCAAATTTATCTCATGTGTGATAGCAAGCACAAATGCTTCCACGATATTTTCTTCAGAGGAGTCATTACTTAGGGTGTTCAGTTCATCAAAATCGATGGGAGACCCGAGTGGAAATGGGAGGAAATCATCACCATCCATGAATGATGTTCAGAAGTAGCTCAGAAGAGTGTGGGAAGTGTTCTTGGATGAGTACACATGGAAGTCGGATGGGTTGGCACTTTTATAAAACTTTTAAAAGGTGAAAAGTCCAAATAACCCCTGTGTTCGCTCGATTAGGTTGGCCGACTATCTTATAATCTAGCCGGTTGCTATTATGTTCGGCCCAAAGAATGTGTTGTAGATCATCATCATGTTTGGTACAGAGGATTAGAAAAGTTGTGCAAATATTGTCTCCATTATCATCTGAACTGTGGTTGTTCCAAGTCTTCAGTGGAAAAGGGTTGTTGAAGTGTTGTAACCTAAGCTAGGTCAACCTTGAGTCCCATTAAACAGAAGGGTGGCTACCTGAAGTATTAGTCCTCGAGGTGATTGAAAAGCCACTTCCAGAAGCCTTGTCATGTGCGCTTATCTTTGAGCATGTATGTATATCCGTAGCATCGCTTGTTGTGCAGTTGTGTTGTGTTTTTCCTACATTTGTCTCATTGCATGTTGCATTTGCCTTATTATAATTAATATTTGTTGTGTTTACCGTTGGGCATGCGGTACGTGTTCACTTTTGCCTTCGCTTAATTCTTGCATTTTCCCCTTTTTGTATGGAAATATGTTTAAGGTTGTTGATTAACTCATTTCATTCTCTCGCATTGCAGTGTGTTTGGAGTTTGTTCCTACTCTCACGTTGCCACATGTTTGCAGTTTATTCCTCCGCTCGTGTTGCGATGTGTTTGGAGTTCCCTCCTCTCACATTACGGTGCATTTGGAGTTTGTTTCAGGGCTTAACTTCATTGAATACCAGTCAGGATTAGGGTTCCCTATTGCTGTGACTACTAGTCATATGCAAGTTTGGCTTCGGCCACCCCCTCTCCTCCTACGTTACAATGTGTTTGGAGTCTATTTTAGGGCTCACCTTTATTGACTGCCAATCGGGATTAGGGGGTTCCTTGTTGTTGTAACTGCTGGTCACATGCAAGTTTGGTTTTGGCCACCCTTATTTCTCTCACATTGCGACGTGTTTCAAGTTTGTTTCGGGATTCACCTTTGTTGACTTCCGGTCAGGATTGGGGTTCCTAGTTACTCTGACTACCAGTCACATGCAAGTTTTAGCTGTGGTCGCCTTTTCTCCTCTCATGTTACAGCGCACAGGAAATAGGTTGTGGAGTTCCCTGTCTTTATGACTGCCAGTCACGAGCGAGTTTTAGCTTCAACCATCTTCCCTCCTCTCACGTGGAGTACATTTGGATTCGCTTCTTTTTATTCTATTGCTCGTGTTGGGAGCACGCTTGAGCATTATTCTTATTGCATTTGCATCACTTAGCATGGTTTATGTCTTTTGCATGAGGTTCGCTGTAATGACCCCAAAATCCGTATCCGAAATTACTTTTATGTCCTCGTGGGTTAATGCATTCTAATTTAATGATATCTGTTCAAATTGAGGAATTATCTGTTCAGTCTCGGCTTTAAAATTGAAATTACCGACCTTTATGGGTTCAAAAATCAAAATTGAGTGCTTGGTTATGTTAATGGAAATATTTAGAACTAATTGGGAAAATTAATTGAAAATCTAATTCGTCTGATTTGTTAATGCACGTTTGGGTGGTTAACTTTGTACTGCAAATTGAAGGCCTTAGAGGCTTTAGAAACCAGAATAGACGACATATTTATGATCATCGTTATTTTTAGAGTCATCTGAAAAGTTTAATTGAAATTTGATATCCTACGATTCGAAAGGCCACGTTTGGCTCTCCCTATTGCGTGAAGCTTGTCTGTGTGTATATTTATATAAATAGATGCCTTATGAGTTGTTGAACTGATCTCTTAGAACCAAAAATATCTAAAGGAGAGGGGGAAGCCACGTGAGAGGGAGAGGAACAAGAGAGTTTTAGAAGTGTTGAAGGAAAGCTTGGAGATTGAAGAGATTTAAAGGGGAAATTCAAGGATTTGAACTAAGGTATGTGAAATTCAACTATAATCTTGTAGATACTTCACCTATTGCATGGAATTAAGAGGAAATATGAAGATTAAACCTCTAAATAAGCTAGGGTTTTGAGTTATGGGTTCTTAGAGTTAATAGGACCTTATTTCTTTTGAGTTTGCTTGATTTGAGTTTAATATGAAGAAATGGACATGAGATGGACTCTAGATTTTCATGGAAACAGTTGAGTGAAGAAAGCCAACCATTAATTTACATGAAAATGAACTTTATGTTGAAAACTTTGAATTCATGGAAGTTAATATTTTGATTTTGGAATTAAAACAAGTTGATGCAATTGAGCTTGAATTACCCTTGAAATATGTTGGTTTATCATGTTTCAAAGAAAGATTACATGAGATCTTGGTTTGAATTTGAGTTTGAAAACTCACACTTTGATGAATTTTCGGACTGTCTGATTTTGCCCAGACCGCACGAGCAACCACGGGCACCACACGAGCGGAACATGAAAAAAATAGAGCATTGCATTCTGCATAACCCACCGCTCGAGCGGCCAAGTCCACCGCTCGAGCGGCCCAGTCACTGCACGAGCGGCCATCCCTGTTTCAGCATATACAGGGTAACTTCAATTAGGCATATGTCCCTCATCCGAACTCCATTTTGAGTGATTCTTGAGCCTAAAATCAAGCCCCGGAAGTCTAATTTCGAATGGTGGTGGTCTCACTCCCAAATTATAAATACACAAATAGTTATGTTCAAATTCGTGATGACTGTTCACTTTCTGTTTACCAGTTTGTGCCGTTTCTTTATCTGAACCATTTTCCTATCGATTCCTCCTATTTCCTGAGGCATAGATTATAACCTATGGAGGACTAACGAGTTTAGAACCACCATGGCTATTGATTAAAGAATAAGAAACAGATTGGTTTTATTCTCATAATCTGCTATGTGCATTGTGTTTGTAGGTCAAGACGAGGACATCGTTCCACTATTGTCAGAAACCTACCACTGTGAGTAATAGTAGTGTAGCAATATGTTTCACTTACTTCCTGTGATTATCATTTATGTATTGTCATTTGTGAATGACCTATTCCATTGATATTGTGCTTTGGTTAAATTAATGGATATGATTGAATAATGGCATTGATATGGACCTAAGGTCGTTCTGTCCCTATTAATAGAAGTGGGCCCGAGGCCGTTATGATGTGAATTGTTCTATCCCTATTAATAGTACTGTAGTGATTCACGTGCCTTCTGTTAATAGCTATTATTAATGTTCGGTTATACGCAAGACAACTACGTTGAATTGTAATAAACCATGGGGAAATTTATGTGCACTATTATGTAATGGTATCCTTATGAATCTGGGGCTATTCTATTTTGCTAATACTGGGCCTGAGGCCACTCTGTATAATCTGTTAGGCCAGAGGCCGTTCTGTATAATCTATTAGGCCAGAGGCCAGTCTGTATAATCTGTTAGGCCAGAGGCTGTTTTGTATAATCTGTTAGGAAGAGGCCGCTCTGTATAATCTATTAGGCCAGAGGCTGCTCTGTATAATGTGTTGGGCTTGAGGCCGCTCTGCATAATGTGTTGGGCCTATGGCCATTTTGTATTCTGTATGGGCTTGAGGCCAGTCTGTATTACATTTGGGTTTGAAACTAGTCTATATTATATGTGAGCCTGAGACTGTATTGAAATATAGTTATGGATAAGACCTGTATATGGTCGGTATCTGTCTATTTATTTTATCCAAGGTTTTGCTTATTCAATTAACCTCCTTACATTGCTATTATTCACTGAGCTTTGCTCATTCCATTTTATGTATGTTTCTGTAGGTGAGCCAACGGGGATTGACACTAGAGTTGTACTGAGGTTCGCCTGTTTGCCAAGTCACCTGGGGTATGTCTCCACGTGGAGGCCTTAATTTGTGTTGGGAGTCATATAAATTATTAAGTCTTATGTAAGTGTGTGTGAGATCTATATAAATTCTGTGATTGTATATGTAACTCCGGGAATGTATTTATATGCTTAAGTTTAATTAAGCCATCATGTATGCACAAGCTCAATGGATGTTGTCTTTATATTGATATTTGCTTCCGCTAAGGCCTCGTATTTGGTTAAGTATTATTTTAAAAATTCCGTTTTGAGGCCTATGTTCAGGCCGGTCATGGACCAAATTTTTAGGGGTGGGTTTGGGTCGTGACATTCGCCTCTTTCATTTTCCATCTTTGCAGCTTTATTGTTGTTCTATCTCTTCACATTTCATGGCATTTGCATCATCAAACTTTTTCAAAATCTGGCAGTGTGGTACACGTAAACCCAACTACCAAATAATCAGTCGCGCGTAACATGTTATGTCCAACTTTTCGAATGTATTTTGAGCGTGTCATTTGCATCTGGCTCCTGAACTACGCATGTTTGATTCTTTGCAAAAGGATATTTAGGCAACCCCTGGGTTCAACCATTTTCATTTTCATTTTTGTTTATTGCCCAAAGTCTTACGGCCTCGTCAAAAAGGTTGTCTTTGGGTTTTGACATTTACTCACGTCATGAAATGATGTGTGGCCTATGGGGTGTCAGAGTGCGTGCCGTGGAATCTCTAGTGCAACCAGTTGTAACGAATGATCCCTAGGCTATCCTTTAGGGGAATAGCCTTGAGTAAATAAAGCTAGGCCACGTCCCAAGATCCTATATCTGGGTCAAAAGGGATCGGATCACCCCCTACCAGGATAACAATAATCATGGAGAAGTCATAGGGGGTCATCGTCATCTCCCCTATAGAAGAGAAGTGGAATGAGTTAGTGGTATCCCACCACATCTCCATAAAGGCTACAATGACTGATCGGGTGGACTGCATCTGGGTGATCTTAGAACAGAATGTGCTGAAGCCAGCCTGCTCCACCAAGGCCCGTACAGTAACAGAGTAAACATAACACCACCGACGAGGGAATATGACTATCCCATAGCCCTTCACCTAGCGGTCATCATCTTGGTGTAAGAAAATTTGATTAGTACACTATAGATATGAGCAAATGTAAATAAACATGTGAGTTCAGTGTTAAGGCTTACCAATCGAGCATTGTAGAATAGGTGCAACTGTCACTACAAAAGAAGCACGTTCGGGGAAATCCCTAGCCGAAACTCGATGAAGGTGAGCATGCTACCATGAATAATTCGGTGAACATCAGGCTAGTAGGTAACCGGATCAAATGGCCTTAGATACTGGGGTAGTAGCTCGGGACCAAACATAGGACGAGGGATGTCCTCTGCTGCCATGTCCAGGTCATCCACCTAGATACCTATGTCCTCAGCAAGTATATGTATCTGCCTTAGGGGCCAGAGGAGGCACACTGACCTTTAGGAAGATGGGAGGAGCGTCTCCATGAGGGATTTCGGTATCTATCGAGAAAGAATAGGTGTGGGTAAGCCAAACATAAGGGAGAAAGAGGAAGAAAACTAAGAGACTACCCAAGAGAGCTTAAAAACCCTGAAAAACAAAGAGAAATATGAGGAACCAAAGGGGGTGAGTAAGGGGCTAAGCCAAGACGTACGAATCATGTAATGAAGGTGGAAAACTTAAAACTCGACCAAATCACAAACCGGTTGGTTCAAAGTGTAGAGGAAAGTGGTGATATCCAAGAAAAAAGGGCATGGAATGTTAGGTAAAGTGAGAGAGAGAGGAAATCTAGAGAGAGAGAGAGAGAGAGAGAAAGAGTGGAGAAGAGAAGGAAGGTGTTTTTAGATAGTGTGGAGTTCGAATGAACAGTTAGTTTGTTTTTATAAACTTTTTGGGAAATGAAAAGACAAAACTATCCTAAAAAACTCGAAACAGCAGGCCGACCCACCATCTGGCTGGTTGACCACATTTATAGCCAGCAACTAAAATAAGTGGCCGACAGGAGCCTTTTGTATGGACAGAGTCAAACTTTTGTCCGAATGAGCTATGTTTGCACCCAAAATGAAGAATTGATGCAAATCAAGTTCTAGTGTGAAGTAACATATCAAGTATGTGCCTGAAAGACCGTGCCATGCGAACAAAGGAAGCTGATTGATGTGTAAGAGAACTTCTATTAAACACAAAAAGGATTACAAGAACTTTTCAAAGTGGAAGTGTAAGTCATTGCAAAGCAACTATATTTTACAAGGGGGTGCGGCTAGAACATGCTAGAACATGCAAGTCCTAAACATCCTTATTTCATATGCGCTGAATTCTTTACATAAAGATGTGTCCTTTGTCCTTCAGTGAGCAAAATGAGGAAAGGATGCGCCTGGTATTAGCCTAAGTTGTGGTAAAAGAGATCCAATGCTGCAAGAAGTACAAAAGGTTTCCCAGTGCATCACTGTCATCGTCGGAATCACCATGATCATGAGGATTCCCTTCGTCACCAGAGCAATTCCTATGTCATCTTCTTCATTACTACTCACCACTAGAGAATCTGGCATGGGCAATTGAAGCAGTTCCAAGTTGTCGTCCTAAAACCAAGAGAACCATGTCATTGAAGAGAGAAGTAAAGAATGGTCGTACAGAATGAGAAATGAGTGGCAAGTTTAGTGTATTTACCTCTAGAAAGTTAGTGAGATGCGAGAATGAAAATCCCATGGGCAAGGAGTTCTGATGGAATACACAAGGCATCGAGCCAAGTCCATGAAAACCACCATGGGCACGAGCGTAGTTCAAAGATCGATTGATAACTTCACCACAGCCGCAAACTCATCTTTCGTTGTCAATGGTGGGTTCCTCCAGGACCGCTCACGGCTCCTCTCTCTTACGAACAAGCTTTCTTCTACATCTCCAGCCACTAGAAAGAGTTCTTGAGCATATGATTTCCAAGTCTGAAACTACAACATCATCAGAGCTCTCATCAGACAAGCCAACAAAGTCCAAGTAATAAGGAGAACCTATGTCTCAAGACACACTGAAAAGGAAGAGAGGTTATGAACCATTTGGAATGAAAGAATATGTACAAAACTGCATAAACAACAACTTTGGGTGGTTGAGAGTTGTTTGCAGCCAAAGTACCACATTTTTGCACATTGTCAAAAGTGAAAAAGTCAATAGCTACTCAAGGAAAGCCCAGATGAACCGGCCAACTTCACGTTTGGCTAGTCGACCATGGTATTGGCCAGCAGGTTCTAGAAAAATTAGTTCAGGTGCACTGATGAGTTTCAGAGTGCCAAAACAAGGGCAGGAATGCAGTTACAGAATTTGGGAGAGAAAAGGGTACTCAATCATGTATACAAGCATTCAAATATGAAATATAGTAGATGGAAGTCATCCATAAGCAAAAGAGTTGTTATATACATATGTGGGCCATGAATGGCACAAGTTGTTTACAAAAGTAGTTACAAAATGTCTCATGACAGTTAAGTTCTTACAAGATATACAAGGAAAGAAAGAAAGAAAGAAAGAAAGAAATGGAAAAAAGAAAAGAAAAAAGAAGTAGGGTTGTCACACCCCAAACCCGCCCCTAAAAGTTTGGGCATGACCTATTCAGAAACGGACATGTAACCTGGTAACATAACATACGGGGCCTTATCGGAAGCATGAAAAAAAAATGGAAATAATGAAACAAATAAACTCCATTGAGCTACTTCTACATGCTAGGATCTCATTCATCACATGCATTATAATGGATAGATAAAGTTCCAACTATAACCCGGAGCATATACATACACATTTACAATGCCAGCCCCATGATTGGGCATATACAAAAAAAAACGAACATGAAAGTATATACAACAACCTTAGAGGGACACCCATAAGCAAGTCAACATCTTAACAACTTGACAAAATAAATGGCTTATACAGTGCCTGGACATACGAAGGTTGACAAAAGAAAGCGGGCGTCTTGGCTAGGACTGACCACCTAATTGGTGACCTACAGAAACAGACATAATAGAGAGTGAGCCGGGCTCAGTGAATAGTAATACATAAATAAAATGATGCTTAACTTGAAACATAATACATGTCAATGTAATAGTCTGATTCTGTGCTAAGTACATAACGGCCTTAGGCCCAATCTTGCAACATAAACTTGATGGCTATAAGCCCTTGAAATGTGGTGGCACGAGGCCCTTGAAACATGGGCATAAAGCCCTTGAAACTTGTTTGACCTTGTAGTATATTCAAACTTGTAACATATACTTGAAACATGCCTGAAACATACTTGAACATCATTCATTAATTCAAACGGAACATGTTATAACTAGAGCGTTTCTTGTTGTATCATGTCATTATCATACGCTTAACAATAAGAGACTAATTCACATTCTCATGAGAGTCACATAATAATGTTAAACTTTGCACTTATATCGTAGATTCTGAATAACTTCCAATTCATAAGCAACATAGCAAAATAACTTCAAATTCATATGGATACACATAGCTACTCTTATATTTACTCAGAATCTATTCTTTAAGAATGAACATAAATTCTTTTGGGTAAACGACTTAATTCACGTGCTCTATTAATCAATAGTATACACCGTTGTTTAATCGTTCTTATATGTTAACATAGTTGCCTTGCCTTGTAATTAATAGAGTCCTAATGGTAACCGTTACATCATTCCCACGAGTTGACATAATTAACATAAGGTTAACAAGACAAAGTAAGCACATTTTCATTAGATTACAGATGACTTTATCGGTTTCACAATTCCACAGTTCGGCCCTTGGCCTAAGGGGTTCACACATTCACGATAGCCTTTAGGTTTCATAGATTCACAACTTATCACATCGGCCTTCGGCCCTTTGGATTCACAAGTTCACAAGTTTGGCCCTTGGCCTCATAGCTTCATAATTTCACAAATGGCCCGTGGCCACATAGGTTCATAGTTCACAAATGGCCCCTGGCCACATAAATTCACAAGTCGGCCCTCGGCCTCATAAATTCACAAATCAGCCCCCGGCCTCATATATTCACATATACATAAATTAGCTTTTGGGTTTCATAGGTTCACAATTCGGCTCTTGGCTTCATAGTTTTCACAATTCACAATTTGGAAATTCATACTTCACAAATGGCCCTTGGCCACATCGTTTCATATTTCACAAATTGGTGATCCATACTTCACAAATTCGAGATGCATATTTCACAAATCCTTTTTGATGTTTCCATAATTTCACAATGTTCCTCATATAGCATACACCTTTGATGTTTCCATAATTTCACAATATTTACGTAGCATACATAACATACATGTCAACATAATTCTTATGACAAAGATCATAACGTCAATAACAATAATCATTAATGGTTAAAGATACATCGAAGTACTACTACTCACAGTGCTACAACAGAGTGCTTGGCCCTCCTGAAGTGTACCCTGTACACATATATAACTTAGTCATTAGTTCTTTTTCCTTCCATCATTATTCTTCACAAGCCTACCATTATCCATCCATTATACCACAATTTCCTCCATCTCAATATATCTATATATAGAAATAGAAGATTACCATTCTTGCAAACACAATATGGAATTTATAATCAATCACTTCGATTTCAAGATAGGAAGGAATTGTATGGACATCTTCCACATTTTTCCAAAAAAAAATAAATCATTCTCTTGATTTTAATAACTAAGCAAGCCCACAAGTATTTAGCAAAATAATTTGGGATTAACCCATTTTGGAAAACTCCACATTTTAGGTCACAAAAATCAAAGTCAACATAGTCAATACCATCTCACATAATCACTACAATTTAACATAAGCAACATGATTCAACTCAACATCATTAAATATAATTCAACATAATTCAAGAGGAATTCTTAAATTCCATTTCAACATTCCATAACCGAGTTTATGTCATCTATATCATTAATAAATCATTTCCTCCAATTTCCTTCTCATTATTACATGATTTACATTGCTCATAACAAAATTCATTCGCAAATTTTAAACATAATTTTCAAACATAACCAAATTCCAATTAAACTTGTACATAGATAACTTAACCTACCAATTTCATGATTCAACTTTTAATTTGGGCCAAATCATTGATTATCATCAAAAATCAACCTAGGGTTTCTAGAAAAACCTAGAAATTTCAAGAAAAATACAAACTTCTTAACCCATTATTTTTTTTCTTCCAATTTTCCCCTTGATTATATATCCTAGGTTCATAATCCATAATCTAAACCCAACAATAAAACCCCAAATTCTTCAAATCCGAAATCCCCAAATTTCCATAGTATAACCCTATATGCTCAACATGTAGATTTTGCATTTATATACTCCAAAATACCAAAAATCTATCTATTTATGTAAGCATTGAAGGAGAACTAGGACCCCTACCTCAAGATTGAAAGCAAGGAAGCTAGGTCAAGAGCATCACTTCGAAATTCTAAAATCCAATCGGTTGAAAATGTTGATCTTCACTTGTTCTTCATCGTTGATGCAAAATCCATGGTTGATTTGTTGATAAAAGTGGAGGAAATCAAGGTTTTTAGGGCTAAGTTTTCGGACATGGAAGAGGAGAGAAGAAGAGAGGAGAAGAAAATGTAAGAAATGGTCCAAAAATCACGTTTTTGAGCTGCTGTCCCACACAGCCAGCACGTGCGGCGCTATTCCCCGCACGTGCGGCTCTGCTTCCAGCACAGATGTGGAAACTTCAAACGGGTATAACTCTTTCATCGGGACTCCTTTCTAGGCCATTCTTGTGTTCAAATTGAAGCCCCGGAAACAAGCTTTCCAATGGTTCCAACCTCACATTCAAATTCTAAGTATGGAAGGAGAAAAGGGCAAAACAGTGACGGCTGGTCAAAAATTCAAACTCAAATTTGGGACTTTTTATCTAATCTTATCTATATATCTTGTTAAGGCTTCGATCAAGGTTTCAAACATCATCCAAGGGTCCTCAATTATAATATTTATAGTTCACTTGCGAACCCATCAATATCAAGAGTCCGACAACCATACAAATTTTAAGGTGACAGGCACCAATATATATCAATCCAATGTAAATTTAAAATCCGAGTCGTTATAAGGGTATAAGCTAAAGCAAAGCTAAGCAGTTGGAGCCATCGTCCTAGAGAGCAGCAGGGTACTAGCTCCACCGGGGGTATTATCATCGTCACTACCTATAGAGGAATAATCAAAGGACCTGTAAAGTGCATCGCCATCATCATCATCATCATCATCGCTACTGATGACGATCGCCTCGAGCAAAGCAGCTCCATCCTACAACAAAGAGGAAGTGTTAGTCAAAGAAAAATATGAAGTATTGTATGGGACCATTTAGGAGGAAATAATCAGTTCTTGAGGTAACCAAACCTTGGGGTTGATGTCTGGAGTATGTGGAGGTATTGAAACTTAGTTGTGTCCGCATCCTCATCGACCTCGGAGGGCCAGATCGAGTCAATTGTGAGGAGCCTATCTAGGATCATAGTAACATCCTCACCTATAAGCCTAAGTCTAAGCAGGCTTATCAATCGCTGCTTGCCTACTACTACTAGCACCTCCTCGAGGGTGTCCTCATCCATGTCTCCTCACATGGGTAATGATGTAAGCAAGCTCTGGGTCAATACCATTTGTCATGGCCATGACAAGAGCCTCTGCTACCGTCTCTCCAAAGGAGGTATCACTATTTGATGGTGTATTTGGTTCATCAAAATCGATGGAAGAGTTAGGAGGAAATGGAAGGAGATCATCGATAGCCATAGGAAGTGATAAAAAATGAGCTCATAGAGTTAGAGAGGTGTTTTCGGACAAAAGTGAAAGGAAATTAGATGGTCGTACCTTTTTTATAAACTTTCAAAGATGTGAAATAATTGATATGACCCTATAAAAACTACTACGGCCGGATGACCACTCCTTTATTTAGCCGATCAGTTTTTCAGCCGGCCAAGAGAGCATTAATAGCATATTGAAATAAAAGGTGTTCAGAAATGTGCAGTGGTTATCTGGTGGTGTATGGTTGATATCTTTATCGTACTCAAAGGTGGGATTATTCAGCAGAACCCGCGAAGAGAAAGATTTGTTCCTATCTTTGTTGTGTTTTTCATGCATTTGCCTCTGCGGCATAATGCTTTTATTGTTGCAATCCCTGCCCCCCAATGTGTGCGAAGTATGTAAGGTGTAAACCCTTAGTTAATACCGCCTCCTGCGTGGGTTGGTGTTAACACCGCCCTCAGTTAATACCTCCCCCTGCAGGGTTACCAGTTAACACCACCCTCAGTTAATACCACTCTTTGAACGGGTTGGCGACTAACACCACCTTGGTTAATACTGCCCCTTGCAAGGATTGGCGGTTAACATCATCTTTTCTTCCTTCATATTGCAGCATGTTTGAAGTGTGTTGGAGAGATCCTTGTTGTTGTGACTGCCAATCATATGCAGCTTTGGCTGCAACCATCTTTTATTTTTTCCTTCTCGTGTCATGGCGCGGGTGGATGTTACATTTCTTCCATACATTGCATGCTTTCTTGTGTTGTGCATTATTCGTCATATTTTCCACAGTTATTGGCTTGCTTTTCATGTCATTTACATGAGGCCCTCATTCTTCTTTTGCCATCTTTGTAGCTTTATCTACTTTTTCACCTTGTTACCCTCCGTAGCATTCCCATCATCAAGCTTTTCAAAACTCTAACAGTGTGGTACACGTAAGCCCAATTAACAAATCATGGTTGCGCGTGCCACGTAAACCCATCTTTTCAAATGTATGTCAACCATGGCATTGGCATTTGCATTCTGCCCCTGAACTACGTTGGTTTGATTCCTTACAAAGGGATACATAGACAACCCTCGGGTTCAACCAAGTTTTATCTGCATATTGTTTGTTTACCTAAGTCCTATGGCCTTATCAAAAAGGGTCATCTCCGGGATTTGACCTTCACTCACATCATGAAAATGATGCATTGGGCGCTGTCAAATAGGGGCAACTGTAGACACCCCATTTTTGACTAGCCTTTTGTGTTCTCAATGATGAAAATGAGAGGTGTTAATCTTTCCAAGTTCCACAGTAGAAATTCTAAGGATCAAGCTTTAAACCCTCCAATGACCTGTTTTGGAAAAAATATTTTTGGGACAAAATGGAAACCTATTTCAAAACGAGTTTTAGAGCTGCAACCCCAGACATTACTACAATGTTCTGAAGCTTATGTCTTCAAAATCAAAGCATTGTACTCTTTCAAACAAACTGAGTAAAGAATATAGTGGAGGTTAGTTTTTCTAAAAATTGTTGCCCAGATTTTGGCTTGGTCGCATTTCTCACATTATTCGAAAGGCATATCTTCATTCAAAAAAATCTCAATTATTTATATACCATTTAGCATATTTTCATCATAAGAGAAGTGAAAAATTACTCATGGTTGCCCTCTTTTTCTATTACTCTTCTTATTTCAAGCTTTGTGCAAGAAAGATCGGTATTTTCAGGCCACTTTAAAAAATTCTAGAAAAATGTAGAAAAATCCTCTTGATCTCATTTTTTTTTAAAATAAAAACCTTCCTTAAAGTGTTATTTTTCAAGTAAAAATGGCTTCACTGAAAAAGAAAGAGTGGTTTAAGAGAATATCTTATTTTCATAACAATCGATGAATCCAAACAGTGCTGAAGTATTTCTTTAATAATTAAAAAATCTAGGAAAGCAATCCCATTTCCAAAAAATGATCTGAAAACTAGATAAAATTCTCTATAAACCTTTGAAAGGCTAAGTTCAAGAAATATAACGATTCTGGTTTAGACTTGACCCATTTTTGTTTTTGAATTTGGGAACCCATGTATTTAACGGTTGTTCAGCTCATTTTCATCATGTTACTTGTTAAGTTTGGCTATTGGGAGTTTTGGTTATGTTTGAAACAGGTTGAGAGGTTAGTTTTTCTAAGAGTTGTTGCCTAAATTTTGGCTTGTTCGCTTGAGTGACCATTCCTGCGCTTGAGCGGTCTTTTACAGGTCTGAACTACTGGGAGGCGGTCATTATGCGTTCGACCGGTGGTTTTGATCGCTCAACAAGTGTCACTTATTGTGTCTGTCGCTCAAGCAACCATTCTTGCGCTCGAGCAGTCTGTGTGTATATCAGTCCAAGAAGAAGACTTTTTGGATCACTTTTTTATGTCTCTCTCTCTCTCTCTCTCTCTCAACATTTCAAAACCCTAAAATCTTTACCTTCTCTCTCTAGTTCTTGTTCTCTAGCTCCAAATACTCCAAAATCCATTGGTTTCCTCACCCTAGTCCTTTGGAGTAGAAGATTGAGCATGTCGAGGTCTTCGTTCTAACCGGTGAAGTTGGTGTTCTTGGCTCCGTCAAGTTCTACTCTTTGTTTCCTCTTGTCTTCTACTTTGAGGTATGGAATTCTTTGACTCTTTTACATGATTTTTATCTTGGTTATTTGTTCTTTGAAAAGGGTATTGATTTGGGAGACTTGGGGAAAAAACTAGGGTTTAGATTTAAAATCAAAAGAGAGGTTTTCCAAATTGGTTCTTGAAAATGGTTGTGGAAATGAGTTTATGGTAGAAATATGTTAAAATGGTGAATATTTCTTCTTGAAATTGATTTGTAAAATAAAGGGGGTTTTGCCCTAAATTTCGGATATTTGGAATTTTGTAAGGAAATGAAAAATGTTGTCGACTTTTGTAAGATTGGAATGATGATTATGTTGATGATGATGGTGGGGTTGGATATGTAATATCACTCCCGTTGTGAAATGATGGAATTATATATTATGATTGGAAACTATTTTGTATAGAAATATATGTTTTGGGCTATCGGTGGAGAATAGTCTTGATTGTTGTAGGCATTGTATGATGATTAGGTTAAATTGAAACTAATTTCTCATACATTGTGCATTGAGTATCATTTTATATTGAACATTGTAAATGTATTGATTTTTGAGAAAAATTGGTGAATACCGTGGTGAATCTAGTTAGGGGGTGTGGTTGTAGTTTTATTATGTTAGCCTATGTGTCCTTGGTGAAAGTCCAAAAACCCGCGTGGTTAGGTGTCGATCCTTCCGGTTAGTACAGGTAAAATGGCTTTGGTTGTGCTTGCATAGCCTACTTGCAGACACGTACCTAGAGATTCCCAATGTGTTGTATCCATGCCCTGTTTTTTGATATAAAAGGATTATTTTCATAAATTGATTTATAATCTGGCATTGCATTGTTTTGAGATGGAAAACGAGAAATATTTGACAAATGGCATGCACATACATTCACCTTATAATTTTCCTAAGATTCATATATTGTGTTAGAGTATCTCTACTAGGTTGTGGCTCACCCTATGTGGAAAACAACTTTCAGGTGGTGATGATATGCCTCCACCAAGGACATAGCTTGGGAGGACTTGGAGCTTAAGGTTTCATTTTTGGTTTCTTGATGTAATTATTTTGTTTAGGCCTAGGGCTTTACTTGTATTGATTTTAAACTCATTTTGTTATAACCAAGCCTTGTCTTGAAAAGTTGTAGCCATTAAGGAATTTCATTACTTGGTTTTATTTCTCTTTTTACACTTGTATCTATGCCATATGCTATAGATTCAGAATCTAGGGTTGGTGAATATATATTGCATATTGTAGACACCCCATTTTTTATCGCCCTTAAGACTTGGGCGCCACCGATTGATCACCCGATGATAAATTTATATGCTTATCAAACGCTCAATTTCCTCAACAGGAAGCCTTGGTTTTAAGCCTCAAAATCCTACAAACCTTTTAACATTTTTGGACCAAAACAACAATTTTCCAAGCCTGACCACCTAGAGGCTTGCAGGCCAACTGGTGGCCAGCCGGCCAGATATGAGTGTACGGTCATCCCCTTAGTGGCTGGCCAGCCACTTGTGCCAATAAAACCAGATATTTTTGACAGCTGGGTGCATGCACTGCACCAACTGTTTCTATGCTGATATTTTTGAGAGCCTAATATAATTTTCTATATATACTTAACCTCCTCTCATAAAATTAGGTTAGAAAAATTTGAAGAAGAAAAAATTCTTAGACAATATTTCTCTCTCTCTCTACCTTGCAACCTATACACACCTTACCTAGACTTCTAAAACAAGTTTTTTGAGGTCCTTTGCTGAGGTATTTGAGCTTGCATCTTAGCTCTTGAAGGTGTGAAATTGGTGGTTTATAACTCAAAGGATCACTCATCTTCAAGAGGTATAACTCCTAGTTCTTTTGCACAACTTCTTTCCTATCTTTTCTTACTGATTTTGGGCTCTTTTTCAACTGTGTTTATGGGCTGAAGCTTGTGGTTAAAAGCTATCAAAGGTAGAGGGGTTGACTATCCTTTTTTGAACCTTACTTCCTAAGCTTTTACCCTTGTGCTTTCCATCTCTTCATCAACTTTTTTTTAAGCTTTTTCCACTGATTTTCAGAGGTTTTCAAAGGCTAAAAATGCTGTTTTGAATTACCAAAAATGGAGGGGTTAGCCACCCCTCTTTTGGCTTTGTTTGCTCGCTTGATTGCTCTATTATTTTAGCTTATGTTTTTGGCTATTTTTACTTTAATTCCAGCACTATTTTGAGCTAATTTAGGATTGTTTCATGTGTTAATTTCATTTATGTTTTGTATAGCATGCTTCTAGTGTAAGGGTCCTCATAGGCTTGGTGTTTTAGGCATTAGACACCAACATATTTAAGTTGATAGCATTTATTTAGTGCTTTCTATACTTGTGTTCACCTCTAATCACCTCTGCAACCTCCCTCTTTTCTTGGTTTTTTCTTTGCTTTGAGAGTTGTTTCAAAAGAGTATTGTTTAAGTTTGAGATAGAGATCCTTGTGCTTAATGGTTTAATTTCTTCGGAGGTTCATTACGAACAACATGACATCTCTCTCATGCCCAAAATAACCGCTTGTTTGACACTCTTCTCCATTTAGTGGACTTAATTATCATTTTTCGACTAAAATGGCTAATGAATGGAAAGGTAATTAAAAGAAGCAATAAAATTGAGCTAACATGGAACAAGATAATGAAATCAAGTTTGGGGTTCAATTGGACGTTAATTGAACCCATTGAGTCTTGAAGCATCTCATACTCATTAGTGATGATAATAGCTCAAGATTCAGGGTCAACCACTTCCCTTGATCAATTCTATAATAGAGATGAGGTTTTGTTGGTCTTTCATTATCATTTATTGAAATCTTGTCCCTTGATTCATAAGTCATCACGCTATGACTTTGTGTCAATTGATGGTTTGCGAATCAAGCTTACCCTTCATTTGATTTGTTTGATGATAAGGAGAGGCAGGGTGGACAAACATCCCCTGAAAATACTCTGTTTGTGCTTTATTTCATGTCTATTGCAGCAAGGCAGTACCAAACATTAGTGGTCGGCCGGCCGCTTTACTATACGGCCGACCACTTCTTCTGGCTAGCCGGCCACCTTTTTCAGCCAGGCAGTGTCCTTTTTTCTGCAGAACAAAGCAAAAACTGAGGCCAAAAAAAAAAAAAAAAAAAAAAAAAGATCAATTTGCTGACTGTGCAACAGAAGCATTCTGGCAACAGAACATAGAGCATTTTCTGGTGGAAATCTGCGTGCATGCATAAGTCATCCCTCGTCTCTTGGGGCCTGTTAAAATTATGTTTAATAGTAGCATGTTGTACCTAAAGTAGTGGACTTGTACCTAATTAGGTAGTTTGATTAATTTGTATTAATTAGTTAGAATAACTAGCTAGTTTTTGTGTTGTACGTAATTAATTAGCTAGAGTAGTTAGTTAATTTGTGGCGTTGTAATAATTAGCTTAATTAGCTAGGACATTCATTCAGACCCTCTTGCGCAAGGGCAAATATGTAGTAATGTGTGTATGTTTTCCAACCCCATGTCTTTTTCCTTTTTATTTTCCCACTTATGATGGATAGTATAGAGTATCATGTTTCTCTTAGCATTTTCCATGATTTGCATCCATTTGTCTTGTATGCATAAAGTTCGGTTCATCATTCTAACGACATTGTCATTTATTACTTCCTTGAATACGTGCACCACCACATGCTATCAAAGTGATTCACATGACATATTAGACAACCGAACCGATAGTAGCATTTTGTATGTGTTACATTAGTCATCTTGTATATTAGAGCATGTATTTTTCTAATTATTTTTATCTTCTTTAGCTTACCTTGGAGTACTAGGTGAGCATTTCTTGCTTTAGCATATCGTATGTGTGTGATTGTTGTCATATCAAGCATATCTTCCATAAGGCTAAGTGCTTAAGTGATATACTTGTTTGGATGCCTGTGGATGAAGGCTTATTGCTTAAGTTGGGATGATTTGCTTAAATGTATATGTGAGATCATTTTTTCAAGTGGTGCACATTCAAAACAATTTTCAAACAAACATGAAATCAAAATGTTCCAATCTTTGCAAATTAGTCTATACTTATGTGTAACACATAGTAAATTAGCCTAATAAAATCAGAACAAGAGTATATAATGTAAATAAGAGCCACATTATGATTAGTAGAAGCAGATCTTTGATCGGGCAAATGGGGTGCTCAATTCATGACCTTTTCCTCTCATACATAGGTTCCAGGGCCAAGAAACTTTGATGATGACGGATAAATGGCCTTTGGCACGAGTCTTGGGTTTTCTAATTTTTTTTAAAAATATTTAGGTGGGGACTTTGTAATCTGGCAAAGTAGTCCATTTTTGACATTTTGATTCAAAATCGATTTTCCAAAAGATTTGCCAGATTTGGATTCATTTGTGTTTATCTATTTCACATTGCACTTGTGGAATCAGATTCAGAACCACGAGAGTCCGAACTGTAGGGTTATCATATCCGAAAGGAGCACGAAGAGCAAGCTACAGTTTCTGGCGACTCTGTTGGGGAAAGTAGAGAACTTGACTTGAATTTCATGATGTGGAATTTTATCTACATATATATATGTTCTTTGCATTGCATTTGCATTGATTCTTTAAGTCACTGTGTTTTCTATCTGCTATTCCTAGACGGTTTGTTGGAGGCTTGCCCAAAAGCTCGCCAAAAGGCTGACCGGTCATGGGCTCTGCCATATTGGAAACACAACCCTTGGATCTGGACTACCGTTGTACCGCTTGATCATCTTTTCACTTCTTGGTATTAGGTATGAGAGGTATATTAGGTAGTCTTGCTGAGGTATCCTCTTTGACCATTTGGCCTAGCTGCATGTTGTAAGCCATAGTAATTGTTCCAAACTAGGACATGATGCTCACTTATGTGTAGGATTGCGTGAAATCGCTTGATTGAAATAGTGAAACCCTAGTTCATAACAAAAACTAGGACATGGTAACCCTACCTTCCTCATAGGGGTGTTTTGGCTCTCTCTTAACTAGTATGTGCTTTACAGTGAAACTGTATAGGAATATACATATCAGTTGCACAAGTTGGTATCTGTTTCGGGGCAAAATTTAGTATGGAGTGCAGTTCTATAGCCTTGATCATGCCTGTGTTGATAATATCTTAGTTGAAGTGTTGTGCGGTTTCTGATTACTGCTCTTTTGCTTTATTTCTTTTGCTAGGTAGTTTAAATCATAGTTTTACAAGGTTCTGATATCCCCTAAGTATTCTAGACCCGCGTCGGAAGAGTTTGCAAGGTTGGAAATCTTGTTCGAGGACAACCCGTGTTTACCTCACTATCACCGGTTACAAGGTGAAGAACGGTCAGACAGAATTCACCAGTCCAGTTCCTACAACAATCACCTCTTAGCTCACCTGTATTCAGTCCGGTTCAAGAACAGGCATCTACTTCCAGTAGCCCCAATTCTAAAATTTAATCCGATATACAACAACATAGCATCCAAAGTAAATCTAAGGTCGAAACAAGTAGATTAAAACATATCCAAAGTTTGGGGGAATCATCCAAACAACTTTCTTCTTTATTTTCAATTGCGTTCTTCAGTTTTATCTTCAAAGCTCAGGTATTCTTCTCATCTTTGGTTATTTTCCGTATGTTTTAATCATGCTTCATGTATTTGATAATGGTCAAGGTAGTATTCATGCATATATCTCCCTATGCAATAGATTTTACTATTATTTTATCAAGTTTATGACTTATTTGTATTGTATTATTAATTTAGGTTGCATATTCATGCATGTAAGTCCGGTTAGATGTTACTTGTATTCCATCGCTGCATTTTTTTTTTTTTAATTTTTTTTTTATATATATTTGAAATGCTTCATGTGTTTGGTCCATGATTTTATTGCATATAAAGTTATGTTTAGTGCCTTCTGGGCCTTTAGGGTTTCGTAATGTGTATGTTTGCATTAGTTTTTCTGACATATAGGATCATGTATTTAGATTAGTATTCTTGTTTTGTTTTTCATGTTTTTTAGTGTTCATGCATGTCCTTCATCCTTAACAAATTGCCATGATTTACTTTATCATATATCATATATTTGGTATGATTGCATGTTTGGAAGATTTGTTTACTATATGTGATTATCTTATATAAATTGTATGTTTGGAGGTCATATCTCTATTAGGATATCTGCTATATCTTTTTTCAAAGTCTTTTATCTTAAATTTTTTTGTATTTTTTGTGGATTTAAAATTAAATCTTTATAAATATCAAAGCATTCAAATTAGAAAGATATGATCCATGTAATATGCATCACATAGATGGTAGCGATAAATTACATTATAGTTTTTAAAGTGTATATTTCGTGTCACTTTCGTTGCTTGAGTTTTAATTTTGTCAATTTTATTGTTAAAGTTTTCAATTCAGTCAATTTGATTCAATTTTAACCAAATCGTCTAAATAGTTAACCGAATAATATTATAAATTCTTAAGTGTATGTTTTGTGTCACTTTAGTCCTAAATTTTTTAATTTTATCACTTTGATCTTGAAACATTAATGAAGACGATGAAATATAACTTTATAATATTGAGAGACCAAATTGACAAAATTAAACTATCAAAATGAATAAAATGTATACTTTAAGAACTATAATTGAAATTTATAATTATTTCTTTAAAATTTTAAACCATTGTTTGGAATTGGGCAATTTTGTATCAAAACAAAACTTCAAAAAAGAAATTGACAAAATTAAAATGACACGAAAATCATACTTCAAAAATATAATGTTATGGTTTGCATGTGCAACTCTACGAGAAAATTGAGTAAATTTTTACAAATTTACCAAAATTTACACAAAAATACGTAAATTTAACACAAATTCACGTAAGTTTACTTTTATAAATATATTTATGTGAATTTATATTCAACTTACTCCTTATGTTTTGTAAGTTCACTTATATAAGTTTGTAAAAATTTACATAATTTTATAATAGGATTGTATATGGTTTACATTGTATATTAAAATTTATTTTCAAAAATAAATACTAAATAAAGAGTGATTGCAATTATCGTAAGTGATCCAACGGTAGAGAATTTGCCACTCATTACGACGGAAGAATTTCAGTTCAGTGTATAATTTAAACAATAATTATAGATTAAAGATCAATTTTATTAATATTAATAATTAAAATTATAAATTTTGTTTTATGTATATATAATAATTTTGTCAACTTCTCACTGTTAGGTAATTTTTCTATGGGTAAATTATACAAATAGTCCATATAATTTACACGATATATCATTTTAGTCTCTGTTGTTTCACTTTATTCGATTTTACCTCTTTATTTAACGAATTGTATCATTTTAATCCAATAAATAACGATTGTTAAATTTGGTGGACAAAAAATCAAACTATGTATCATTTTGGTCTCTGTAGTTTACACAATGTCTTAATTTGGTCCTTGTCAAAATCGAGCAAATTAAAACTATATGGACCAAATTAACACATTGTGTAAACTATAGGGACCATTGATACATTGTGTAGACTTTCTGTCTACCAAGCTTAACTACCATTATTTATTAGATTAAAATTATACAATCTGTTAAATTAATGGATAAAATCGAACAAATTAAAATAATAAGAACCAAATTGACACATTATGTAAACTATGTGGACCATTTACATAATTTATCATTTTTCCAATTACTTGTTTGGTTATGATTAATTTTTTGAAAATTGAATATTTGTTTTTGCATATTTTTTTTATTTTTAATAAATGTTTTTAATATTTTAAGTAAATTTTTTATTTTTTAAGACACTTAAAAAATAAAATATTTATGAAAAAATATTTTTAAAATTTAATAAATATACAAAAATATAAAAATATACTGAATTTTAATATTTTTTGTATGTGATGAAATTTTTAGGTACATTTAAAAAATAAAAAAAAATTTAAATACTAAAATTTTTAACAAAATTTTTTTTTAAAAAAAAATTTATGCTAGGTTTGGTATGTCTTAAAAAAAATTAAAAAGTTAAAAAGTCACTATCCTATTTAAATCAAATCACATCTCTACCATATCATCTCAAACCCAATTCATGTTTTATAAAAAGTCATGAAAGTACACTTATTTAGAACCTTTCTAACAATCAACTGAGCTGATTATTCAATATTTCTGGAATCAGCAATGATTGAGGGTCACAATTTTTGTGGCTCAAATGACTTGAAATTGTTAAAACGACGTCGTTTTGAGTATAAAATAACTTCAAAATTACAAAAATAACGTCATTTTGATAATTTTGAGTCATTTGAGCCACAAAATTTGTGACCCTTAAAGTTTTGATTAGTAAAAATAAATAGAAACTCATAATTTATTAGGGGTGAGCAGCGGATATACCGATCCACCAAAATCGACCGAACCGAACCGATCCGCCGCATTTTGGACGGATGCGTGATGATGAGCGGACGGTTGCGGATTGATTTTCTCCAATCCGCCAATTTGGCGGACGGATGGCGGATTTGAGATTTTTTGGCCGCAACCGAACCGCTAAACCGCCAAATCGCGAGCACCTGTAGTAATTTATAAGACTTTGTATTTTCAATTTTTTTAAATATTATGTTTGTATTTTCAATTGAAAAAGAGTTTAAATATTCTGTTGAAAAAAAGTTTTCAACTTGAATATATTTTTGAATTGAAAAAAATAAACATATTATTCATCTATATTTTTTAGTTTTTAAATCTAACTCTAAAAATAAAAAATAAAAAATATGATATATGCTGGTTGGTTTTTGTTTTCAAAAACATATGTAGATGTAACAATATAGAGACATTCAATCTCTACTACTGCTCTGTTTATGGTTTTGGTGGTTTGAATTGTTATTATATTTTAAGAATCACAGATTGTAATACTTTATAGGGATGAATCATGCTGTAATTGTAATATGTGGATGAAGCATACAGTGATCGTGATATTCTAAAGTTTCAAACTTTCTTTCTTTGGATAAGGCATATAATGATTGTAATACTTTTTTAAGTGACTGTAATACTTTTTTTTTCTTTTTTTTTTTAAGGAAGTGCACAAGTTGAATTATGTTGAAAATTTATAAAATTTTAAACCGCCAAACCGATTAGCATCCATCCGCCAAACCGCCAATCCGCTCAATCCACGTCCGCCGGATTAGCGGACGGATGCGGATTGATTTTCTTCAATCCGCCAATCTAACGGACGGATGGCGGATTGGAGGTTTCGTAGCCGCAACCGACCCGCGCCCACCCCTATAATTTATGTTGAGGGTGAAGCCAAAAGGTGAAATATGTACCCGTGTCGCGTCTCTTGCTACTTTCGTTTTCTTTGGGCTGTTTCTCTCTCTTTCGGGAAGATGATTCTTGTAACGTTGCTCGCGTTGGTTCCACTCTGAGAATCCAAACGTCGAATACATGGTGTGCGCGCTATTACTTGGCATATATTATAGCACATATAGCATGCTGGCTATACACATGAGAGAGAGGGAGAGAGAGTTTTAGAAAGAGAAAGTTCAATTTAAATAGTCGTATTAGAGAGAGAGAGAGAGAGAGAGAAGGGGGAGATGATATTGCCAGTAGTGAAGCTTGGGACGCTAGCTCTGAAAACGGCGTGCAAACCGATCGCTAATCGGCTGAAGAAAGAGGCTGGATTGCACCCAAAGTTCCGCCAATTGATCGTCAACATTGCCCAGGTCCCCCCACCACCCACCACATTTGATTTCTCTCAATTTTGCTTGCTTTACTACTGCTATATCAATCTATGCATGTTTCTGTAGAAACCCAAGTTTTAGCTTTACTTTATTAGTTTATGATTGTGTTTTTCATCAGAGCTATGTTGCACATTTTCGTCATCGCTGGCTAAGCACTTGTGCATTTCGAATTTATTTTAGCTTACTGTCCCTGTATTTGTGTCATTTTTGGCGCAATAATTTCTATTGACTTGATTTTGACCCGCAATTTATAACTTTGTCTTAATTTAGTCAAATTGAATACAATTGTTAGTATTTTTTAATAAAAAATATACACATAAATGGCATGTGTCATGATTTTAAGGGTAAAATTATAAGTTTGCTCAACGCAGTGAGTTATCCTCAATCAATTCAGTAATAACTTTTTGTCGGAAATACAAATGATATCATCAATTGAACCAAATTGATACAAAATCTAAAATTAAAGTTCTAAACTGACACAATAGTCAAAATATAGTGACTATCGGTGTAATTTGTCCTTTTTTATTTTTATTTTTTCAATCACTAGAAGATAAATTATAAAGGAAAATTATATGATACATATCCTAATTAATGGCATACTATGTACCCAGTCAAGGATGGATTTAACTGGGCGCACCCCCAAAAAATTATAAAAATTATGTATATTATGCTACTAATTAGTAAGATAATTTCAAAAGGTGAGAAGTTATATGTGTTTTTGTCCATCCAAAATTCGAATAGTAGATCCGTTGTTGTAGCCAGTGACAACCTTTTGTGCTATTTGGTTATGCCCCATTGCATGACCTATTATGGTTTTTATTTTGATTATGGTCCCTTTGGTAATGACCGAAAGTAGTTTGATTACTACACAAAGTAAACATCACAAAATACAAAATGTTATAAATGGAATATGGTGCATCCATTTTTTAGGGCGTGTATTGTAGAAAGACCCCAACTACAATATAATAAGAAGTATATGAAATTGTACATTCAACTATTAAAGAATGTCCACACACAACTACAAATATACATCAAACCCAACAAACATAAGAGACCTCAGTGGGCTAGACATTTCAAATTTTTTTTTTTTAAAAAAAACATGTTAAAGTTTGGAAGTAAGTAACAAAGTATAACTTTTTATTTTATTTTATTTTATTTATTTATTTTTGTGTGAAATGGAGTGGGCTAGACATGAAAAGGTTCAAAATTTTGATGAAGCAGGCTCCAACCAACGACTTATGATGTTCAAACATTTTTTTTCAAAGTAACAAAGAGGAACATGTACAAAAAAAATTGAGAGGTGACAAGTGGCATGTGGGGTGTTAAATTTTTTTTGTACAAAAGTAACAAAATGTCATCCAAAACATATACTATTACTAGTAATTTTTTAAGTATATTAATATGAATACCCTCAAGTATTAGTGGTGCCACCCCTGCTTACTGTGTTTGCTTATTTGAGAACTTACTAAAGTGAACTTGTGAATCAACATTAAAAAAATGTTGAGACCTGGAAAATTACTTTATTGGGTTAGATTCTAAGCTTGTTCCCATTTTGTTTTGTTGATGTATTTATATTTGGGCTTTACATTGAAATCATTCTGCCATTTTTTCTTCATGATTTTCAAAACCCAGCTTATTGTAAGTGATTCAGCTCATCAAGCTAATCAAATGGCTCACAGTTAGTTAGAGTTAGTTTCTGATGTCAAGTTAGTTACAGGTTGTTACACTGAACTTAAGTCAGTTATGGCTTGATGTACATATAGCAAGTCTATGTGATGAGATCAGTTATTGAAATGAAATCACTCTCTGTGTGTGTGTGTGTGTGTGTGTGTGTGTGTGTGTGTGTGTGTGTGTGTGTGTGTACTGATTCAATGCTCAGTTTTGTTCATTCTATTTTTCTGTGAGTTTCTTCATGGTATCAAAGCAAGTGGAGACCATTTAACCAATTGGTTGTGTCTCCGTCTCATCACTTGGACATTCACTTAAAAGTTTGTCAGTAGAGAGAGCATGAATTTTGTCATGCATTTCCCTTAACCCTATAGACGACCTTTCTATTACCCTGATCAAATTTATGGTTATATTCCTTGGTTTGTAATTTTCTATTTCATTTGAGCTTCACCTGTAACTCAGACTAGTAATGTAGTCAAATGGTTAGTTTATTTTTCCCTTGAACTTCATAAATTTGAAGAGCAATATATTAAGGTAATTATATAAACAAAATGTAAGCTAATTGTATCTGCTTTTTTTTATAACAGAAGAAAATCAAAATTCTTGTAGTGCATACTTTTTTTATTTATGTAGAATACAGATCTGATTTCTACAATTTGATTTTACTTATCATATCAGGCAAATCATCGATTCATGACAAACATGCAAAGACGTATATACGGCCATGCAACTGATGTTGCAATTCGCCCTTTGAATGAGGAAAAAGCTGTCCAAGCTGCTGCAGATCTTCTTGGGGAACTCTTTGTATTTACGGTAGTATATATAATGTGATTTCCTACTCCTTTTAGCATCTGAGATTTTTGTGAAATCTACTTGTTTGCATATCCAAGGGTGTTCTTCTGTGGACTTGGATTATGATTGTGGTATGTTTTATGCATGTGTGTGCACTTACATAAGTAAATGCTGGACTAGTTGGTTTCAATTTGTTGTACTGGTGATTGGAGTGTGCATGTCCGTGTGGTGATTGACGAGCGTGCATTTTGCTTCACAGTATGTGCATTAAGTTCTTATGCATACATACCTATATTCATGAACATCTGTGCCCATGAGGTTCCATATATTTCTATAAATCAAGTACTGGTTGACACTAGGTGTTTTGTAGTGGATGGTCAGGCTTTTTATGCGGTGATGTGATTGGCTATGGTTGTTTATTCTCATGTAAGTGGTTAGTAAACTATTTTTGTTATCAATGTATATCTGTGTGATGCAGTTCAAGTAGCTCAACTCGTGTGCTAGAGAGGGAGGAGAGTTTTTGACTGCTGGGAGGAAGCTATTCAATTGGAGCTCCAATTCTATCCTTTCTGTTCAGAAATCTGTCTTTAGGGGGTCAACTGTTTTTTGGATTCCATGTACTTCCCTACAACACATAACTCACATCTTGAAAGCCCCATCTCTAAGGCTGAGAGCTAGCTGAGCCATTGATGTAGTACTAGTAGCTGAAGAATTCTTGAAACAATTGGACCAGCAAAAGGCAAAGAAGTCAAATTGAGGATAAAAGAGTCACTTTTGTGACAAGCTTGTAATCCCTACAAATTTAGTAGTCTGATTGGAAATGGCATTTTAAATTAAACTCATCGCCATCCCTACGATGATGCATAGTGGATTTTAGCTAAATTCCTTCACTTAGGGTCTCAAATTAGTGATTTTTCCATTTTAGGAAAGTTTTATTTTAGTGATAACTTTATTTTGCGAAGTCCCTTTTTAGTGCCGTCTGTTTTGGCATGGTTTTAATGTTTTCTAGTATTCAGATTTAGGCTTAACTCAAATTTTCTGTGTTTGGTAATTTTCTATTTATTTTTGTGTCTAGCAAGAAATTAGCCTGTTAGTTGTTTCCTTGTATAGTTAGGTTGTCGTTTATTATAAATAATGGTATGTGCCTTGGGGCAAAATAACTTTTGATCAATATAATTCAGTTTCTCTTTGAGAATTCGTTTCTTCCTCGTGGATTCAAGGTGTTCTTCGTCTGCTAAACGATATCTAGCCTTGTGTGATATTTTCCGCTGCGTCAGCCGTATGCATCACATAAATGATAGATGAAACAACTATCTTGGTGCTTTACCCATAGCATGGTTGATTGTGTAAACTTGCAACTACAGTGGTGACTACTGTTTGGACTTTTTGTTGTACTTTGTGTTGACAATCCCATTTGACAAATATCGTTGTGACGAATTAGCATCTGTTCTTTTACCTTTGTGAGTTGAGAGTGTTATTAGATGTGAATCCAATCTAGTTTGACTCGAGCTTGCTTAGTTAGTGTTCTAACTAGTTCTGTTCTTCGCTCGAGCTATCAACGAGTGATTATCGAGTATTCATTCCCCCCTTGCAGTAAATCAGACCTGCAGATCAAGAAACAACAAGGGTTCACCAACCACTTGAGCGGTCCACATGCTTGCAGTTTGTCAGTGCTTCAGTGATAAATTGTGTGGGGTTTCATAGTTCACTCAAGCAGTCCATTTAGTCTTTCAGCTTCTGAGAGTTTCCTTCAGACATCCTGCAGAGTCTTAAAGTTTGCCCGAGCAGTAAAAAGCTTGCTCAAGCAGTCCAAGGCATCTAATTCTGTTATAACTGCACATTTGAGATTAGATTTGGATCTAGACTCTGCTTTCATCCCTGAAGTGTGAAAACCAGAGTTTTAAAAGGCTTTACTGAGGCTTGCCTCGATGCTTACCTTGCCTCGAGGTTAAGGTAAAACTCATCAAGGCTTTGATTTTTAGGCATTACTCCCCAAAGGCTTGCGTATCACAATTTGAGACATGAGCCTTAGATGTGCTTTGTCTGCTTTTTGCGCATAAGCATGTGAGGAGTACGCACATGCAGAGGTTGCGTTGGGTTTTTGTTAAACTTAGCCTATTAGATTGTTTAAACATAAAAAATAAAAAATAAAAAAAGAATCCCTTTTTGCAACTGCATTCTCCAGGAAAAATTAAATAAATGATCAATCAAGAAAAAACACATTTAATGGTCAAGTGAGAAACTCAATCACTAAAGTTAAGAATATCAATTTCACTTTCAGTGAATAAAAACTTCCTTTTATGCAGTAAAATATTCAACGCCTTAAGGCAAAAGGTATTTACACTTTTATATTTAATTTTTATTTTTATTTTTTTACTATTTTTAAATTTTTAATTTATTTACTAAATATTAAAATTTGATATTCGAAATGCTTATGCCTCAGCGCCTTGTGGCTTATGCCTCACCTCATGAGGGGTAAAACGTCTTGAGGTACACATTCGCCTTTAAAAACTTTGGTGAAAACATAGAAAGTTCTAGTGAGATCCACATTTATACCCTGATGAAATCATGAGTGATCAATGGATCTATAAGCTATATATTAAAGATCATCAAGTGTTTCTACACCAATTACAATTTTCGAGAGAGGCGTTCTTTAGTGGATTTTGAGAACTTAAACTTGGAAGCTTCTATGGATTCCGGAGTGGCTCATCGCCGTGATTTCGACATTGGCGTTGTGGATTCGGCATTGGAGAAGCAATTATGCGGTGACGACAACATTGAAAGAGGCACAAGGGATTGAGTCAATCGGGGCATGGATTCACTAGATGATTGTGAGAATTTCTCTGTGTGATTCGTATTCCTCATAGTGCATTGCTTTGGTGGCCGTTGGCCCTTGTTTTTTTTTTTTTAATCACAGTTAGAGGAGTTCAATTGTGGTTTTTCCATGTTAAATCTCTCGTCCTTAATTGCTTGGATCTAATTTGGTTTTCTTTGCATTAGATGAGATTGTATTTTGATTGTGTTAATTGTTCAATTGGTTGAGTGATTGGTGAAATTGAATCCAAATTGCAATCAATGTATCACGAATTTAAGGGTTTCAACTACTTTTTAAAATGCATTTTCACATCAATTGAATTTGAGAATCCTCTTGGATGCTGCTTCATTTTTGAGCTGTTCTCAGCTTCAACACATAAGAGAACATTTTCCAGATGGCAAAAAATAAAAAATAAAAACTCCAAAAACTTTTGATACGGGCTTGAGTTATTTCTTAGGTGATATGCTGACTACCTTAAAAGTATGATTGTTTTACATAGAAAAGCCACATGGCCATTGGTAATCCATTAATTTTCATCCAGACCAACCACCTTAGGAAGGGAAACGCAAATTTTGGCAATTGATCATGCAGGGACACTGAAGAACCAAATTAAAGTTAGTTGGAGTGGACACAGAGAAGGAGTGTTTTGTCCTATTTACAGGTAGAAACGTAAGAAAAATAACTTCCTTCCTATTATACTAATGATGTAATGTGCTTGTAGAAGAAACATAAATGAAAGCATAGCCCTTAAAAAAATTTCGTTCTATCTGACAATGTTTCTTGCCTTCTTATTTGCATAATTTCATCAACATGCTTATTCCACTTTACAGACCAGGAATAGGCTGACTGGCTGACCATCATCATACCCAGGGCCGGCCTTACCCTTTGGCAATTGAGACGGTGGCCTTAGGCCCCGTTTTCCTTGAAGGCCATAATTTATTTATTTATTTATTTGTGTGTGTGTGTGTGTGTGTGTGCGCGCGCGTGCGCATGTGTGTGTGCACACGCGCAATTAAGATGATAATAATGAAATTATATTGAATGCCCATTTAAAGTACATTTATTTTTCTTCACCTATTTTGTGTGTGTGTTTTTCTCTTCTCTTCACAAGGGGTGTAAGCGATTTAGTTTGGTTTTGTTGGGGTTAAAGAAAATTTAGCACCAAACTAGATCCTTCAATTTTATTCATTGAGAAACTGGAATGACCACATTCAGTTTTGTTAGTTTTCAATTTTGCAAAAAGTAATGGAATCTCACATAAAAAAAAAATGAAAGGAGAATGTGGAGATGCTCTATAAAAGTCTTCCCTTTTATGAATTAAAAAAGACACATTGGAAAAGCTTACAAAAGATTAATTAGTAATTTTGCATCACAAAAAAATTAAAAAAACTCAAAACAAACAAAATGTAATATTAAAAAAAAATCATTATTAACATTTAAGAAATAAAAGGTCTCAATTTAAAATTTTGCTTTAGGCCCCCAAAAGTGTTGGCCCGCCCCTGATCATACCTTATGCATGTCGATGGGATTACATTTTTGGAAAATTAAGGAGGCTTTTTAACAATTTTTTTTTCATAATCTCACAATTAAGTTTACCTATATTTTGTTTTTGAGTTCTCTTCAGGCAATTTAGAAATGTTGGCTGGTTGAATTATCTGACAGTCGCCTAGGTATTGCATTAGACATATTCAGCAGTGGTTCTGATCCTTATTTGTTCCTAGGTGGCACTTAGTATGGTAAATGCCTCCTACTGTACCATACTTCTTTTTGGCTGCATGATACTATTTAGTGTTGATAATATTCCAAACTAAGCTTATGTGCACCGTTCTGTCTAATTAGGTTGCAGGGGCTGCTGTCATATTTGAGGTGCAAAGAAGTTCTAGATCAGAAGCTAGGAAGGAGGAACTGGGGAAAGAAGAAATGCAGGTTAATTGGAATATCCTGTTCTTTAGAACTTTCGTGGACCCTTTTTTTTTCATATTACTTTAATTGACCTTCCTACTTCTTTGAGCAAACAGTTGATGGGCTTTCTGATTGAACTAATGTTTATACGAGTATTTATCTTTCTTGTAACATGTCATGGTATTTTGCAAAGTCCTGCCCATTACCTCTTTACTTCGATGATCAATAATAAACATAAAATTGCACCAGCTTATGGTGCATCAAAATTGCATGAAGATATCTTTAAAATTGGCATAAGCTTGACAGAACATCCCCGAGATAGCTGAATTCTACCACCAGAAGAGATGATAGTGAAAGAAGATAAGAAGAGTAGAAGGGTAATGGAGGTCGCTAAGAAAAATAAATTTCATTAATGTCATTGGCAGTGTTGTTTGTTGCTAAACTATTTTATTGTTAGTGCTGGCTGCTTTACTAGTTTTATTTTTGTCTATTCATTTGGAGGCATTGGTTTTTCAGCTCAATGTTACATCTTAAACACAGGTACTGACAGTATTTTTATCCAAGTTGATGTAATTAACAAGTTAAGCTTATTTTCCGTAAGTATGAGACTGTCACTTATGTCGCTGTCATGATAGGCAATGAAGCAACGAGATGAAGATCTAGCAAGAGAAGTGGAAATTTTAAAGCAGAAAATTGCAGAGGTGGAGCAACTAGCAAAAGGGCAAGGACTTGGTGGTATGTTCAACTTCAGGCATGCTCACAGTGCCGGAGATGGACATTCCAAGCCTATTTGATAACTCTGCATCATGCCACAATCCTCTGGCTGATATACAAGATTCCTTTGGCAGTTTTTCCCTCAACACCGACAGAGTTTCTTTCTTTTCTTTCTTTTTTTTTTTTATTTTTTTATTTTTTGTTGATAGAATTTCAGTTGAAGTTTTGTTATTTAGAATTGGCTGATTGAGGTTGGGCTTAGTCAGTTTAATTTGTAACTAATTGAAGCAAAGGTAATGCGAAAAGCTAACTTCGGTCCCATGAAAATGACATTTGAAACTGATTAAGTAGATCTAAAAAGTTTTAAAAAGAAAATTGATTAAAATGTTTGAAAAAAAAATCATTAAAATTAAAAAAATAGAATACGGTTAGAAAATTTTAAAAATTATTTTTAAAAATTCTAATCCAAACAAAGTAGTGGTGTAAATTACAATGAAATCTTTCCGTTTAATTGAAATCACGCTTGCAGCTTATTTATTTTTTGAAATATTACTGCTCTCATTTCAGCCGTAACATTTGTTCTTTTATTTTTGAAAAGAGGATTGGCTTCTTTTAAGTTTGGCTGTGGAGTCCTTTATGTATATCATCTACGAAAAAAATTAGTTCGATTAAATTATCTTGGTCTTTTCATTTTATTACATTCATCTTTACAAAAATAAAATAAAATATTAAAAAATGGACAGCCTATTTTTTTATTTTTTTTTCTTTTAAGAAAAACACACTTGTCATTTATTTTTTTAGAAACAAACGCAATAAAATGAAGAGTCTATAATTATTAGATGGACCTAATTGTTTTCATGGATGATATATATATGAAAGGCATTAGAAAATAAATAATTTAGATCATTGAAACATAACTTGTGACAAGCTTCACAAATCATATCTCAACTTGAGAGAAGCCAACATTTTTGAAAAATTTGTAGTAAAATGGAATTACACGAAAAAGGAAATGGGGTCACTGTTGTGTTAAAGGCACAGCACAGCAGTGACTGTTGTACCTCAATTTAAGGTATATTATGGGATTATTTTTATGATCTGAATTGTTCATTTTGTAAAATTTGTTAAATGCTTCATGCCCATCAAAAAATCATATTAATTGGATATCAATAACTATATGATCGATAATCAAAAAAATAAACAATAAGTTTTTCTTTTGAGAAATAATATAAAAAGTATGCAATTCGATCATATATTTATTGATATCCGATTAATATGATTTTTTAGAAGACATGAAGTACTCAACAAACCCTATAAAATGAACGATTCAGATTATAAAAATAAGTCCATAATACACCTCAAATTGAGGCACAACAGTCACTGTCGTGCCTTCAGCACAGTAGTGACCCCAGCAATGCTAGGTATCATGAAAAATCTTTCATGAAAATAATCATGAAAGTTTTATGACCCTTGAATTACACTTAGAATAAAACACCACACACTAATCAAAGTAATCCAAAGATCATAACTCTTTCATGATCATTTTCATGAAAAAAATTTCATGATCCCTAACTTTTCTCTAGTAACCCCATCTCCCACGAAGAATATTACAATTCAATATAGTTTTTTTTTTTTTTTTTCAAATTGCAATAAAGATAAAATTTGTAAAATTAATTGCAAAAAGACGGAATCTTAAGCCAAAAAGACAACTATTTCTGGCGGCCATTACTTGTCGTCAGCCACTTCTCTCCTGCCACAAGTAGCCTTTGATCGAATCCGAATCCTCGGTCGTTCTTGTCTGCGGTCGTTTCCTATAGTGCCCAAAACGACGTCAGTAACTTTTCATTTATAAATAATAAAAAAAAAAAAAAAACAAACAAACAAACTTAGAAAGGGGGAAGAACCCATTAATGGCGTCGAAAAATGGGGTTAATAGGCGGCATGAGATGAGAGATCTGTGCAACTGCAGTCGTGTGTTTCACAGAGATTGGTTGGATAGATGGGTGGATGAAGGTAGGGTCACTTGCCCTTTGTGCAGATCTATGCTCCGTCCTCCTAACACCAATCCATGGATGGTACTCAGGCATGTTCCTCACTTGTCTTAACAAGATCAGATCCCCCCAATTACCTAACTTGCTTGGTATCAATGGGATTCATCTTACTTCTGCCATTTTGTGGATTTATCTTATCTACCAGCTATCAAATGGGATTCATCTGGCTTGGCCATTGGGCTCCCCAGATTTAGTTTCTCAATTTTTACTCTGTAATTATTTAGTTATCCCTTCTTGTTTGCAGTGTTTTCTGTGTAACTGAGGTTAAGCCCAAAGATCCCTTCATGGAGGACTGCACTTTTCAGTGCATTTTTGCAGGAATTTGCCCCATTTTTCGACGCCATTAATGGGTTCTTCCCCCTTTCTGAGTTCTGTTCTTCCTTTCTTAGTCTTTTCTTTTTTTTTATTTCTTGAAAAGTTGTCCCAAAACGACGTCGTTTTGGGGCGCTACAGGAAAACGACCGAGGATCCAGATTCGCCTTCGATCAGCCATCTTTTACCATCACAAACTCCTCCCCCACATTCCCTTGTACTCTATCCATCATTCTTGCTTCTCTGGCTACCCTCTTCAGTTGTCTCCAGTCCTTTGCTATACTTCTCTAACTACCCCAATCCTTTCCTTACTCTCCTCTGACCACCCGTAGCCTCCCCACCTTTGCAACCCCTTCTCAAACCGTCAACTTCCCCTTCTTCAATCATCATCTCAAACCCTAGCTGCAATATCAAATCCTAGCCACCTTTACATAATATATATATGTATGAAACAGAGAGTAAAGATCAAACCCTAGTTAGAATATGTTATCTCAAACTCTAGCTACTACAATCTACAAACCAAGAGAGGGAGAGTCGTTAGTCATAACTACCATCATAGCCTTCATGATCTACAAACTAAGAGAGAGAGAGAGAGATTCGTTCGTCATCAGTGCCGTTATACAGAGAAGAGTGGGTTAAGGTAGGGGGGGAAGGCAAGGCAGAAAGAGGCGATGAGTGGGAAATGAAGGGTGACGATGGGTTGCGGAGGTTAGGGAAGAGTGGGAGAGGCGCTATTAGTTGTAGGGGAGATGAGAAAGGGGATGGTGACAATAGGGAGGGTTGAGGAGGGTTTGCCACTGCCAGAGAAGGTAGGAGAGAGGCTACAAGTAGGTGGGTTAGGGTCCAAGGAAAATGAAGAGAAAATAAAAGAGAAGTCTATTTTGGTGCTTTCAAAACTTTTTTTCTTTTTTTTTTCAAATTTTTTAAAATTTAATGTATGTTGGAATTATTTTTATCCTATCAAAATATATGCCTTAAAATTTATTCAAAAGAATTTCTCTACACTCTCACCCTTCTCATACGATTGAGAATTTGTGTAGTGATTTGCTTTTAAACGTATTTAGAAAAAGAAATATTATATAAATTAATAAATTATATATATATATACATATATATTTAATATTTTTAAAGGAACTTGTAAGAATAAGCAGCATGTCGATAGGACGCACAATTAGAGTTTAGACCCAAAAAAATGTGAGAAAAAGATGAAAAAGAAACGTTTGGGGCGAAAATTGGAAACAGTCTCCAAACAATCCCGAGATCATCACGGTCACCTCGATTTAAATTAAATAAACTTGTAATAGCAAGCAGTGCGTAATAAATGCTTACCTTCACTATAGATGGTTGTTTGAATATTGCCCATTTTGAGGTGGGAGCCTACTAGGTTAGTTACCAAGACTGACACCCACTAAAGTTGCTCTCGCTCGGATATGACTTAATGCCTCCATCAATTAAGGCCGGGCAATAAGAATTTTCATTCAATTTGTACTTGTCCATAGGTGTGACTGATAGTTGCCAGAACTACTCTGGTTATATTATCTGCTTGGAGTTTCAAGCTTCAAAATATCTCTTATACATCTATTATATTTATATAAAAAAATTGTATTTAAACATCACAAGTCATGTAACGTGCAGGTCTTAGCTAATGCAAGCATTGATTGAGAAACTAAATGCATTCTCCCACTTGTGCACGACTACAGAGTCTTTCCCTCGACTAGGCTTCGTGTAATTAGACATAGCCATGTGTTTTAGTGGAGATCTCCATGTCTTTGGACTCATGTACTGAGCAAAGATCAAGAATCACTAGACATATAAATATACACTTTAAATATATGTATATATATTATGAGATCCTATTTTAGTGAATGTTTCACAAAAACAATGACTGTCAAGTCTCTGCCTTATAAACTTTTGGGTAATTAGATGAAATTTTTAAATTGTTTATATTTATTGGATAAGTTTTGTGATATAGATGATGTTTGAATTGTTATAATTATTATATCCACTATGAGAAGTTTTCTTTTATATATGGAGAATCTTTTGTTGGTTGTAGCAAGTGTATAGATAAAGCTTTTTGGAAGCTTGTGAGTAATGGATCAATGTGGAGCTTATTTTCTTTCTTTCTTTCTTATTATTTTTTTTTTTTATATACCATTTAATCTGCGGATCATACATCTATTACCATTGAAATTTTTCTAAGTGTGGTGCATTGATATTGATAGAATTGTAGTGTTGATTGGATATATACAAATGAATGTTGTTGTTTTATTTACAAAATGGTATACCTTTACTTTCCATGGACCTTTTTCATTTTTTGTCTAATTTTACAATCATTTTATGTGCTTATAACTTTTATTAAAAAACTTACCTAACATTATTTTTCTTTTTCTTTTGCATAAATGAATGAACTCGTGCACGAAACTGAATTTTACAAAACTAGTTGGCACTTGTTACATTTTTTGAAGGATTATATATTTTTGGATAGATGTGTATAAAAAACATTTGGGTAGACTACTAGTTTTATTTTTGGATAGATGTGCATGGATACAAATTTAAAACATAACAATTTTTATGCTAGATGGATATGAATTGGATGATTATATAGATTACATGACATTTTTAATTGGACAATTATGTATTTTGGAATTACTTGTGGATGAAAACTTATAATAGTTGATGACTTTAATTAAACAAGTTAAGGATTTAATGATTTATGTATTTTGTTGGATGTTCATGTTTGAGTTGATTTTGTTGGTTTGAATAATTCTTGCAGATTACAGGTTATATGAAATGGATTTGATGGATTATTATATTTTGATAAACAAAAATAATTGAATTGGCGATCAAAAATTGATTTTGTTTTTTTCTCTTTTGGCGACCAAGTGATTAGTTGAGAAAGATAAGCGATACTTTTGCTGACTAAAGTTGTTAGTTGGTGTATCACTTTCACATTTGGCGACCAAAATGTTGGTAGGGGAAAGGATACATTTGGCGACTAAATAATTAGTCGGTAAAATTATTAATTTTGGCAACCAAAGAGTTTGGTCGCGAATTGGTCTATTACCGACTAAAGTTTTAGTCGCACAAACATTACTTTTGGCGACTAACAGGTTTGGTCGGGGAATGTTACTTTTGGCGACTAACATGTTTGGTCAGGGAATGATACAATTAGTGACTAACATATTTAGTCAGAAAAATATCACTTTTGGTGACTAAAGTATTTTAGCTACAAAATGGTTTAGTTGCGATAATTATATATTCAGCAACCAAAAATTTAGTCGGCAAATAAAACCTGTTTTCCGACTAAAAAATTTTTTAGTCACTAATTACTTTTTCTGACCCTGTACTGGTGACCAAAGTGGCGAGCAAATTAGTCGCAGAAGACTTTTGCCGACTAAAAACAAACTTTTACCGACCAAATTTTTAGTCGACAAAAGTGTAATTTCATGTAGTGATTAAATTGTGATCATTTTGCCTACTGCCATCACATTTAAACAGAAAAAGTTTAGAAAATTATAATTTGGCCCGAAATTTCAAATTATAGATTCAAATTCACCCATTCTCTTCCCCTCTCTCACCCAAACTACCTTATCTCCTCTATCAACCAAACAACCACCACTACCATTACCATGTCGGTGTACTGGCCCCGTCACCACCAACCATCCTAAAAATTAAGAAAATTCATCAAAGAGTGGATATACTACGATTCACAAACACTCATACATAAACCACTAATTTAGATTCAATTAATTTTGAAATCTATTTAATTGATACATATATATATATATATATATATACATATGTGAACAATTTATTTATTATTTTTGTCTATATATATATAGAAAAATTTTATTTTGATTTCTAACAAAAAACAAAAACCCAATTCAAATAAAATATTTGACTTAATAGAGTCATTTTCTAAAAGTGACTCCTCATGATATTGAAGTTGCTTCATAAAATTTGAGTAATTTCTTAAGCCATGTAAGATGTGTGGATTTGGTGGAGGTGGTGTTGGAACAATTCGTCTTGAATTCTCCAGTTGGTGGTCTTTGGGTCTTCACAACTTGGCAATGATCTTGTCTATGTAGAATAGAAATTTGGTGCTTCAAGTCGCGTTACTTAGTCGCCTTCCTAAAGACAATATTTACATCCACCAAAAGGTGTGTAGGGGTTTACAACAAATTCGCCTCTAGGATACAATGAAGCTTGATCTAAAGATCAAGTTTATCGGCATCTGCACTGACGACAGTAGATCAGAATACTCTTGATATAATCAAGAAAACCAAGACATTGATAATTAAGTCTGCAAATTTTGATTACCAGTAACAAAAGCAGAAACTTGCTTAAAAAGCTCTTGATCGAAAACTCTAAATCATGAGGAGAAAGAGAGAGATTTGCAAGAATGCTTTCAGGATTTTTTGGATAGATTAAAATGGCTGATTTCGCAGCCTATTTATATGCCTTGATGCATCTGATCGAATGGACATGTCCCTTGATCGTATCCAATCAAATCTAACCCTTGGATCGACGATCTATGGTGTAGATCATTCTCACACCGAATAAATGACATGACTGATCATACCTGATCACGATTAGGTGCCATCTCATCCGTACGATCGTGCGCATCTCCAATCAACGGCTATGATCAAACCGCTCTAGATCGAACACGCAACCATTCGATCGGTAGATTGACTCATTGCCAACAGATACCACATCACTGCCACGGGGAGCTGACTGCATTCTATGTCATCCATGCCACGTTGGATCTACATCATCATTCCAACCTATTCGATGCAAATAGGAAAGCGCCCTCATGGCGCCTTGCACCAAAGCATCCATGCTAAGTGTAATGTGCGCCGTCAAACGCCACACAACCCACTATCCATGCCACACGCATGCTCGCATGCGTGTTCCTTGCGGTGTGAGTACATGCACACTAGCATCCATTCCACATTTTCATATACAAAGGAATATTCCATGTAGCACTTTATTAAGTGCTTCATGTTTTTCTCTCTTTCTAATGTGGGACAAAGTCCCAAAGCTTATTTCAAGCTTTCCAAAGAAAAATAAGGAAGGTTTTGAAAACACCCAAAAACTAAACTATAAATTTTGAAAATCATTTTGAAAATTCCCCAACATTCCCCTACCATTTTCAAAATACAAGATGACGACTCTTGGTTCAATTGGCAGCCTCATACATTGGTGAAGATATTGTACAATTTGAATCATTCACTTAGTGAAGACATCTCAAAGTTAGTCAAGATGGCATAGTAGACTTGTCTTTGAACTAGTGATCTTATATGACTAACCGGACATGTCTCACGCACAGTACGTGTTACCTCAAGTATTCAAACAAACTGACACGTGGATTGGCTTTGTGTCTACATCTTATTTCATGAGCACTCTAGAGTCAAGCCCTTGGACTCATAGGAAGCGGCACCACCTCCTACACTCACATAGGTAAGCTTTCTGAGAGTAGCCTTGTAATTTATAGTACCCTAACAACCCAGTTGTAAGCTTATTAAGAGTTTGCTAACTCATCCTCTTCTTTTCACATTACAGTTACCAAGCACTTCAACCTTGGGATGAAAATGAAATAAAAACTAAGTGATTGCAATCATGACATATGGTGTACTTGGGCTCATTGAACTCAAGACTTGATGTTTCTTCAAGCGTTGAGTCGAGTTTCCATCAGGAGTGATTATGTTAAGTGGGCTTAAGACCCATCCCCTTTGATGTTTTCCACACCAAATCCCTTCCAAGTCCCTTTGTTAGGGGTCAGCCAAGTTTTCACTTGATTTTACATAGTTAATGGTAATCACACCTTCTATGATTAACTGCCTGACATAGCTATGCCTCAGTCCTATATGCCTGGACTTTCCATTATAGATATGGCTATAGGTCCGTGATAGAGTTGGTTTACTATCACAATGCAAAGCTATTCGTGGCATAGGTTTTGATCTCTAACAAGAGATTCCTTAACCACTCTGTCTCTTTGCTACAAAAAGCCAATGCTACAAACTCTAACGCCATGGTTAAGTCTATTATACATGTTTGCTTTTTAGAACCCCAAGAGATAGCTCCTCCTCCAAGAGTAAAAATCCAACCACTCGTGGACGAGTGATCTTCACAGTCAGTTATCCAACTAGCACTCATGAATCTTTCTAGCACTGCTGGATAGCCATTATAGATTATTCCATAGTCTTTCGTTTTTCTCAAGTACCTGAATATACAGTTAACAGCATGCCAATGCACACTACTGGGATTACTACTGTATTGACTAATTTTTCCACTACAAATGCAATATCAGGTCTAGTGCAAGTCATGGCATACATCAGGCTACCTATCACTCTTGAGTATTCTAGCTGATCAACAGCTCTTCTAGTATTAGAATTGTCACACCGCGAGTTAACAAGGCCCGACTCATGTGAATAAATTACCCGACGATGAACAATAGATAACAACTCTCATGCAAATGAATATTATATAGTCACATAATACATGTATTTTATCCGATTTTATACATTCCTAGATGTAACATCTAAGTCGGATGGGTGCTTTGTAACTAAAACATGCACAAATGTTATAAAATCAAATTAGATGCCCTGAGGCTTACATCATACACAAGGGGGTGCAACCCTTACAAGAATGGCACACGGCCAATAAATAACATATATGGCCCTTAGTCTACAAATAACTGAACCACCCTACACGGTTTGAACATAACTTCACATCACAGTCCACATCCAACACCTGAAAAACATTTTAACCACGTAGGGTGAGCATAAAACCCAGTAGAGAATATTTCAAAAACTAAACATGCTCCGCCAGCATAAATGATCATGATGCAATACATATATACAATATGCCCAAATGCATTTTCAAATCCATTTGACTTCTCAACAAAATCCTTTCTTTCCAATTACTGAAACCTTACGTTTAATCAAAACGTTTTCTAAGTCCAAAACATCAGTTTGATATGAAAATCCTTTCCAAAAATCGTTCCAGGTATCTTAATACCAACCAGCAAATACATTGCTAAATCACATGCGAATACATCACTAAACAATATCAAATACATTGTTAAAACCATTTTCCGAACATTTTGTTCCAAAACCGACATAATATTAAATAAATGGGTGAATCTCCAAAACACATACAACCTTTCATGGATATTTCGTCCGCGGAAAACCGTCAAACAGGACCCATATAAACATAGGCTATGCAAGCCCTGGGATTGCCATTTTACGGATATTTCGTCCGCGAGAACCGGCACCCATGTTGTAGACACCCTATTTTTGACCTCCAGCAAGGCTCGAGTGCTTTGCCCGGTACACTCGATGATGAAAGTGGTGTTGTGCGTAGTTCGAGGTCTCAACAACGGGGCCATGTTTAAGCTCCGAAACAATCCCAAACCTTCCATATTCCCACTGTTTATACCCTAGAAATCCATTTTACACATTGTACCACCCTGTGTTGAGTCTGAAGTAGAAAAACAGGGGATCACATTGAGGCTTGGCCATGCTTCATTGAGGGCCAACCGTGGCTATTGATGGCTGGCCATGCCTTAGTAGCGAGAAACACTATTCTAGGCGAGAGCCTGCCAGCTGTCCCCTTTTGAAGATATTTATGACCCCTCTTACTCAAATTCTATAAAAACAAAGTTGTTTCTCTGTTTTGAGGGTTGAAGAATTTCTAAAAAGCCTATACACCTTCTTGATAGCTCCTTTTTCTTTTGCAAACAACCTTTGAGCAAGCTTACCACCTTGAACCTATATCCATACACCATATATACCTTCACACCTTAGCCTAGAAATCTTGGTTGAGCCTTGAGCATCACAATTCAAGCTTGAGAGTGTGTTGGACTTAGTTTGATCCACAAACAAAGAACTATCTTTTGTCAAGAGGTATAACCTTGCTATTTCCTCTATTGCTTTCATTTCTATCATTTACTATCTAGTCCTTGTAGTTTTGTGTTGTTTTGATCTCCCTTCAAGTGTTTAAGTTCGGGTTTGGAGAGCTACCAAAGGATAGAGAGTGTTTACACTCTTTCTTACACCTTCACATATACCTCAAACCCTTGCTTTTACACACTTTTTCTTTGCTTTCTAAATTGATTTTTAGATTTAAAAAGGGGCTAAAAATCATGCTTTGAGGTTTCAAAAGTGGAGGGGTTAGCCACCCCTCCTTGTTCTTGCTTACTAGCCTTGTTTTCCTTCTTTGTTGTTTATCTTTTTTAGGCTCTTTTCATGCGCTTTGAGCCACTATTTTTCAACCATTGAGGGCTGTTTTAGGGCTGTCCTAGGTTATTTAATTAGTTCATGCTTTGATTAGTTTGCTTGTTGTCTCATAAGTTTGAATATATAACTTGTTGCATATTGTTCTTGGCCTTTCCCTATTTAATTTCCATGTTTAAGATCCTCATTTTAATAATCAACTTACCATTCATTTCTATCATTTGAGGGTTGTTTCAATCGGTTCACGATTATTCAAAACATGAACTAGAGATCTATGCTTAATGGCTTAATCGCTACGGAGGTTCATTGTCAACGACGTAGTCTCTTTTTCATGTTGAGAATCACCTCTCGTTTGACAAGTTTCTCACTTAGTGGACGTAATCTTTAGTGGATGTAACAATCATCTTGAACTTAATGGATTAATGGATGGCAAAGACTAATGAATTTGGCTTAAAATGCACCAATCCATATAAAGAAAATGAGTTATATTGCTTGGGCTCGACCGGACGTTACGCCGAATCTATTGTCAAGGGTTGTCTTACATCAATTCATGATGTTTTGATGAACCTTGAAGCATCTCTACCTTCCTCTTTGAGTTTATTCAATGATAGGAGGGAGGGGTGGTTATTGTTCATTGCATTTATTGATTTTTGTCCAAATTGTATCTAAAATAATCAAGCAATCAACTTGCTCACTGATGGTTTTGGAAACGATTGCAACCTTCTCTCGAGGCTTTCACATGACAGAGAAGTGTAAGAGGGACAAACAGAGTTCAAAATAACTCTATCTGTACTATTTTCACTTCAGAGCACAAAATAAGGTTTTGCATAAAATTAAGGCACGACCGGCCTTATTTAGGCCCAACTGGGCCTCATTATGGCATGGCCGGCCATCAATGTTCGGTCAGTAGTATGTTTTGCAGAAAACAAAGGGCAGTAGCTGAAGGTGAAACAAAGCAAGCCTAGCCAGACAAACTGTTCGTGGACACTGTGCATGCAACCCTTGTACATCCTTGCTTACATTATTGTTGTAAATTAATGCTCCGACTATTGTTGTAATTAATTTATTTTTATTATTACAATTAGTCTTGTTAATTATTAGTGTTGTAATTATTATTGTTTATTTGTAATTGCTATAGTTAATTAACTTAGATAGCTAGCTTATTTCTCATTATTATCCTTGTTGTAATAGAGTTGTGAGCTAGTTAATTCCTTGCTTATTTATTCATTCAGATTTGTAATAATTAGTTTAATTCGAACTTTCAGACTTTGCTTCGCACCCTCTTGCACGAGGGCCAACATGTAATAAGTTGTATGTCTTTGAACCCACGACTTTCTCCCTTTTACTTACTTGCTTATGATGGTTAGTATAGAAACATCATTTTTTTTCAAATTAACATTCTTATGCTTTGCATACATTGCCTTGCATGCATCCAAGTTTCGGCTTATCATGCTAACCCAACATCAATGTTCAAATTCATTCCTTGAATACGTGTTTTATCGCATGTCTTGAATGAAATCATATGCCATACTCATAGCCGAGCATATAAAATATATAATGTGTGCATTACATTTAGTCATATTGCATTAATTAGGAACATGTATGTTTTCTAGTTATTTTGCTTTGCTTTGGCTCAGAGTACTAGGTGAGCAACTTTGAGTTTTAGCATTTTGCATCGAATGTTCTTGTTGCCATGCCAAGTGTACTTCCATGAGACTAATTTCTTAAATGATATAACTGTTTGAATGCCTGTGGGTGAAAGCTAGTTGCTTGAATTGGGATAGTTTGATTAATGTCCATTTTAAGCCCACTTTTTCAAGTGGCATATTCACAAACAATTTTCCAAATAAAACATAAAATCAAATGTTCCAATTCTTGCAAATTAGTCTATACTTATGTGCGTCACATAGTAAAAATAGCTAATAAATCAGAACAAGAACATATAATAAAAATTGCATCATGATTAGTAGTGGCCGATCTTTGATCGGACGAGTGGGGTGCTTAATCTATGACCTTCCCCTCTCGTACCTAAGTTCCCTAGTCAAGATACTTTGGTGATGACGGATAAGTGGCCTTTTGCACGAGTCTCTGGTTTCTTAAATTTTTCAAAAATATTTCGGTGGTCACTCTGAAATTTGGCAAAGCAGTCCATTTTTGGCATTTGATTCAAACATCAATTTTCTAAAAAAATTGCCGAATTTGGACTCTTTTGTGTTTTCACTGTTTCACATTGCATTTTGTGAAATTAGATTTAGAACCACGGAAGTCCGAACTGTAGGGCTAGTCATCTTTCGAAAGGAGCACAAAAAGCAAGCTACAGTTTTGGGCGACTCTGCTGGGGACTTAGAGAACTTGACTTGAAACTCATGATGTGAAATTTTATCTACACTTATATGTTCTTTGCATTGCATTTGCATGGTTACTTTAAGTCACTGTGTTTTCCATCTGCTATTCCTGGACAATTTGTCGGAGGCTTGCTCAAAAGGCTTGCCAAAAGGCTGACCGGTCATGGGCTCTGCCATGTTGGAAACACAACCTTTGGATTTGGATTACCACTGTATCGCTTGATCCTTCTTTCACTTCTTGGTGTTAAGTGTGAGAGGTATATTAGGTAATCTTGCTGAGGTACCCTTTCGACCATTTGACCTAGTTGCATATAGTGAAGCTATAGTGACACTACAAGAAATTACACGTTTGCCAACTAAAAATTTGGTCGGCAAAAGTCTATTTTTAGTCGGCAAAAGTTATTCGCAAACAATTTTTTTGGTCGCCACTTTGGTTGCCAATTGAGGGTCGGCAAAAGTAATTGGCGACCAAAACTTTTGTTAGTCGGGAAAAAGTTAGATTTGCCGACTAAATTTCTGGTCGCTAAATATATCATTACCGCGACTAATTCATTTAGTCGCTAAAACACTTTGGTCGCGAAAAGTGATATTTTCCCGACCAAATATGTTTGTCGCCAAAAGCAAAAAATCGGCAACCAACTATTTTCGTCGCCAAAAGTTGAGGAATCGCCAACTAATAATTTAGTTACCAAAATGTAAGGAATTGCCAACCAATGATTTTAGTCGCAAAAGTGTAGAATTTGGCAACCAATTATTTAGTCGCCAAAACTTTTCTCAACCAAATATTTTGTCGCCAAAAAACATTAAACAATCAACGACTAATTAGTTAGTCGCCAAATCTCTTTTCTTTTTTTTTCTTTTTTTTTGAACAATCAATTTTTGTTTATAAACATTCAATCCAATATTGAACAAAATTCATTCAACCCAACCTAAATATAACATTAAATTTCATTATATTTTCTCGCTCAATCCCAAACTTTACAATCATTCCATTCAAAACATTAATTGAGACAAGTTTTAAACATCCATCCATTAAAAACTAGTAAGTAATTGAACAAAAATTAAAAGGAAAATCAATGAAGGAATCCAAAAAAAATTCTAAAACATGAAGGAATATATATGGTTTTGAAGCGTCAGCCTTATGCTTGATCGTTTTTGGAAGTCACCTACGAATAAAATAAGAAAAGTTAGAATCTAGAAAAAAACATCCAAAATGAAGTATTCTCATAAAAAAAAAAGAATGTAACCATATGGAAAAAATTTATATGATTACATTACAAACATTTGATGATGACTATACCACAATTAAGTATTGGCATACCTAAACAATGAGACAAAGCAGCTCAGCAAGTCTCGCCAAGGTAATCCTTCAGTAATACTTTGAGACAACAAGGATGTTCTGCAAGAAACAATAATTTCTTGTAAATGAACCATTGCAGCATATAATTGAAATATATAATTGAACATGTGTGAAAGATTACATGTTCTATTACTCTCTGTCTCAAATCTTCAGCTGCTCGGTTACCTAAAGAACCACCAAGCATGTTCTTTTCATTCTCAAATTCATCCTTGAATGTATTCCATAAAGTCATCCACTGAATAACCTCCATTGTAACAAGCTGTTTCAAGAGCAACCTATGACAGAACAGAAGGGCAAGCATCCAATAATGTTAACAGAACAAAACTATGCTTTCTATTTTTTTTTTTTTTTTTTTTTTTGTCATTTACTAGTGGTTTCAGATTAATTGGATAGACATACCTAAAATTATGAATTTACTATTGGATCTTTATCCTCCAATGTGGAATTAAGAAGGCTTGACTGCATAGGATCATGCGGTGACAAAACTAAATACCCGCATATTTTCCGTAGGACCTACATCAAATAATTGTTAGACAAGCTGAAAAACAGTGGAGAAAGCTTATTTTTCTATTTTTTTTCCCTCCTTTAGACAAAGAAAAAAAAAAGAGCACAAGTTTAGTTTTGATATTGGTATCCACTGAGCAGGGCCTTCTTTGACAGAGGGAATCTCATATATTTCCTTGTGACAATGACATATTTCAAGGTAATCATTGTTATGTGAGTAGAACCAAATATATTGAAATTCAATAAAGAGAAAGACACACAAATCAATTAGTGAAACAGATAAGATAAGATACTCAATTTTCCAACAAAAGTTATATACTAGTGAAACCATAATACCTTGTTACACGTCACTCTGAATAATCTAGATAGGAGTTACAAATTAAAAACTAGATACACATTAGCCAGGTCTCAATCTTGAGGGACCAAGACATTCCAACAGTGTAACTTGAGCTAGGAGCAGGGCGTAGGTACCCCACTCGGACGAGTCTTAAAGAGAGAGACTTTGACCAAGACGTGTGTGCAAATTATGGCACGCTAAGATAATTAGTCAGTTCTCTCACTCTCTCACAGGTTTATACTATTTCAATATCAAAAAACCAAGACCACAACATCTTTTTTTTTTTTTCTATTTTTTCTAACAAAAAAAGAAAGGAAAGAAAATACCAAGAACCAAAGATTAAGATATGTTCCGATTACTATATTTCCCATATCTTCGAGAGACCCCAGCATCAGATAATGTATCCCACACCTGCATATATGAGCCAAAAAAAAGTTACTTATGTTCCGTTGCACACAACTTTCAAGGGGGAAAATAGAGAGAGAATTACAAAAGCATGAAGCATAAAAAGTTATATCCACTCACTTCCAATTTTCCCTTGGAGCCTCCTATTATAGCTAGCAAGAAGGGGCTATCCTCTGAGAATGAAATGGAAAAGACAGCTCCCTAATAACATTAATAACAGGATGACACAATTCACCTCAAATTAATAAATATGTAGAATATTACTATGTCATAATTATAATATGTATTCTTTAGCAAAAGAAAATATAATCTCAAAGAATCACATACAACTTTTGGATTATTAAATGCAACACATGATGGTTGGTTGTTTGACAAATCCCACAATTTTGCCTGCAACAATCAAGATTAACCAATTGAGAAAGTACTACTATTACTATATTATGATTTGTGGGAATATGGAGGCCAATAGAAATAAAGAGATAGAAACTCAAAATCAGAAAGAGAAAATTACCATTTTATCTGGGATCCAGTTGCTGGAAGCTACAAAAAACAGAGGAACAAACAGTTAGTATAGCAAGTACAATGAAGTCGAGTAATAAAAATGTCTATAGAGGAGAAATATGTACATTTGGTGCCAAAGGATTATAGGAGACTGTGCAAGCAGCTTTATTGTGTGCATGAAGAGTGAAACTTGTCTTTGAGTCAGAAGATTGATCAGACTTAGCAGCTCGGATATCAAAACCTTCAACTGTGCCATCTTCAAGACTGACCTGAAAACACAATTAGATAATGATAATTCTGTTTCAAGAGGACATCTCCAAGCAAAACTAAATTAAGATGTGCTTAAAAAGAAAGATCCTATAAGCCTTCCCAATTCAAAATGAAATCCCCTGTGCTTTGCATACTTGGAAAAAAAAAAAATGAAAATAGCTCAAGATAGATACAGTGTAAACACAGACCACAAATGAATGCTCAGTGTGTGGATCCCATGCTACGGTTTCAACATCTGCTGAAACTGACCACTTAAATCCTGTATGAGAAGGTATCCTTCCATCCTTCTGCAATCACATAAGCATAAATTTAATCAAAATAATGCTGAGGCAAGGCAACTGTATGATTAATAAACAATAATGCAGGAAAACAATAATTTTGAAGTTATAATTAATGCAGGAAAACAATAATTTTGAAGTTTATAATTAATAAACAGACCTAATAAAACATTTCCATTACCATGACTACTGTATGATCAAAGGATCCACTAAGTAAAACTTGTGGCACATGATGATTCCATGCGACGGCTTGAACCTGAAAATCAACTATAGCAAGGTCATAAAAATTATATACAAATGAAGTTTTGCCACAGTAAAACAAATGACTTGAATCCTGAAAAAAAAAAAAAAAAAAAAAAAAAAAAAAAAAAAAAAAAAAACTGTTAGCCTATAATTTGTGGATACAGATACAAGTGCCGAAATAGATACAAGGTGTCAGACTGTGAACACCTTCGAATTCCAAAACATATTTGTCTACATTCTTAACAGAAAGAATAAGGTAAAGCATTAAAAGCTTAATACTATTAAGAATGAAGGATGACATAACTTTTCTTTCAGTCACTCTTCAATTACAAATATTTTTCCCAATCCTAAGCTCCTTACAAATCCATCGCTATTCACATTCTTCACCACTATGCACAACTGTCAAGCCCCAAAAATACCCTCATCTCTAGCACTAGCACTAACTGCAGATTTTACTTAGTCAATCACTAGCTCAGGACCTACCACCAGAGACTTCAGATGTTCTTTTTTATTTTACGTTATTTGCATTAGCATTTATAAAGCATGGAGTTTGATTCGAACCCTCTTTTTATGGACCCAACTACGAATCAACAAATAATTGATAGACTGAAGAGGGAATCCCGTTTTGTTCATTAGGCTCACTACAGTTCGGACTCAAATGTCACGGTTCTAAATCTAATCTCGCAAAGTGCGGTACAAGACCGATAAATCACTAAAGAGTCCAAATCCGGCAAATCGTTTTGAAAAACTGATTTTTAGAAAGAAGTGCCAAACATGGACTGTTTTGCCAGATACAGAGTCGCCACCTAAATATTTTATTTTAGGAAAATTTAGGAAACCCTGACTCGTGCCTAAGGCCACGTGTCCGTCATCACCAAAGTTGCCTCGACTCGGGAACTTGGGTACGATTGGAGAAGGTCACTTCGTGAGCACCCCCGCTCGCCCAATCAAAGATCGGCCTCTACTAACCATGATATCGAGTTTTTGAAAACACATGTGCTCTTATTCCGGTTTATTAACCTAGAATTACTATGTGATGCACACAGCATACAAGTATAGACTGGATCGCCTGAGTTGGAACAAACCATCTCATGTTTGTTTTAAAAAAAAAAAAAGGTTTAAAGGTGCTACTCGCAAGTAGGTGTAGACACCCCATTTTTGACCGTCCTCAAGACTTGGACGTCACCATTTGAACACTCGGTGATCACCCATGTTTGTGTTCGTTTGGAGTTCCCGGAGGTCTCAGCTACGTGCCTTGCCTCAGGATCTCCGAACTCGACCGTTTAGTGTCTAGTTTTGCACCAAACACTTGCATTTTGCCTTGGAGGGGCAGGGAATGCCTTGTGAGGCATCCCCACACACCACCGGCCATGGCCAGTGGCCACCGGCTGGTTTTTGCTTCCACCGGCAATGTATAGTGCCGGTCGGCACTATTTATTGCCGGTCGGCACTCCCTTTTGCCAAAATGGCATTTTTTGCCGGCCGACTACTGTGTATCTGCTTTTGCAGATATTTTATCACAGATGTCTTGCATTTGGCTCCCCTCCATACACGTGTATGGAGGGATCTCCCTCTTTGGAAGCTTGTCTTGTAAGCTTTACAAGACAAGAAGCTCTATAAGAGGAGCCCCTCTCTCCCTTGCTTAAGGTTAGAGACTTTAGACATTTTAGAGATAGAAAACACAGGGGAGAGCTCTGGTTTTAGGGTTAGGGTTTGATACATATTCTATCTCTCTTTCCCTCTCTTGAGTGTTCTAGGTGTTTTAGTCCATACTATTGCACACAAACACCTAGTGTTTCACCTTCCTTTGGCTACTGAGGTTCTAAGGGGCTGGTTTTGGTGTTTTGGTGCTGGATTCAAGCCAAGGAGAGGTGTTGGAGCACCATTGTTGAAGGGGTCTTCAAGGGTAAGAAACTAGTCCCTTTATTCCCCATTTTTGCATTGCTTTTCTACCTATCTTAGAGATGTTTTCGTGCATATTGTATAAGATAAAAATTTTTTTTTTTAGCCCTCTTGATTGTTTATTAAGAGTGTTTTGTGGTTTGAGGGTGTTTGACCCCTCTTAGGCCTTGAAAGGCCCCATTTTGAGCCATTTTGAGTGAGTTTCGAGACTTTGGTGTTTGGGCCTCTTCACCACTGAAATCTTGAGGGATTTTAGTGGCGGAGATGGTGCCTTGAAGTCTCCAAAAGGAGAGAGCCACCCCCTCTCATTGTTGTCCTTGAAAGGGACCCTTTTTGGACTCTTGAGGGAGCATCATGTTAGAGTGTGTATTGATCATGTCTTGGCTGTTTTCCATGCTCATTATACCATGATATAACCTTGTTGTGTGTTGGTTTTGGTACACCATGCATGCTTAGCATACTTACCATGTAATGCCTTGTTATTGTCTTAATATGCCTTAGGTTGTTAGCCCTTATTCTAGCATGTTTTAGGCTTAGTCTTGTGAAGCTTTTGTGCATATTTTGCCATGTTTAAGGTCTGTCCTAGGTTTTTTGGGTCGGATTTGGCATGCTTAGTATAGCCCCTTTGCATTCCGGCTTGTTAGCCTTAAGTGTGTGAATGTATAGCATGGCATTTTTGCATTGATTTGGTGATTTGGAACCATCCACCATGTCATTTCAGTCCCCTTTGCATGCCTATATGTTTGCCTTGGATGCCTCTTTAATGCTTTGAAAGCTTGTGTAGTATGCTCCATATTTTGGCATTTGTGCATGCCTTTGAATTTGGGCCACTTAGATGCCATCTAAGAGTCCCCTTTGCATGGTCTAGGTCTGTCTTGAACCTATTTTAAGTCCTCTTAGCCTTGTGAGGCTTGGTTGACTTAGTCATGGTTCAAGCCCCTTTGACTTGCTTCAAGTACTTGGGCCATTCATTGCATGCTTGGTCTATTTTGTTTGCTTGGTTTGACACCATCCTAACATGATTTTCAATGCTTACCTTGCATGCCATATGTCCACATTATGCCTCTTTCAAGTGTGCTTGAGAGTCCCTCTTTTGTGCCTAAGTGTTGGCCCTTTAACATGTGCATGTGTGTATGTGTATTTGGTCCTTTATTTTGGTTACTTTGGCCACTGTTTTGGGCCTATTTAGAGTTGCCTAAATCATGTATAAGTCCATCTTTTCATCCGTCTGCATTACCTCATGTTTGCTTGTATGCTTGCATAAGTGTCTTGCCATGCCATGTTGCATCCTTAGCTTGCATGCCTAGATTGCATTGCATCTTGCATGCATGCCTTGTTCCTTGACTTGGTGATAGGAATTAGGCTTTGGTTTGTTGGTTTAAATTGCATTTGATATCAAATTATGCACACTTGGTCCCTTGGGCCATCACGCATGGAAATGCGCGATTGATGGTCCGAGAATCGAGACACATGCCCTTTTGAGTCACAAACATGATAGGGGACATGATTGGTGCATACATTGCTTGAATTGTATTGCCATGCCAGTTCTGTCCTCTGCTGCTGTGAGTTGCAAGTTCTGCAGGCATTCTTTGCTGACCAGCATTATACATTGCCGACCGGCAGTTAATCACCAGCCGATGGATTCATTTTGTGCCGGTGACCACAGTTCACTACCGGTGGTAATTCTATTTAGCCGGTGGTGATTCCCAATATCCAGAGAAGCATCCCTGAGACTTTGGCAGTCTTCAGAGAGGTAGAGCAGGGAAAACAGAGGCAGACTATGCATGGCCGTGCACTTCCGAGCAGGACCCGAGCATGCGCTGCATCCGGCTCTCCTCCCGAGGCGGTTTACGGCTTTTCCTAGTTTAAATTAGTTTGTTAACTGATTAGGCAATTTGTAATATTTAATTAGCTTGCGTAGTTAATTAATTTGTATTATTTATTTGGTCCCTCCGGGCGAGGGCAAATCTGTAATAAGTGTGTGTGAGTGGTGTGTATGTCTTCCAATCCCTACTTCTTTCTTCCCTTTTATTTACCTGCTTTGATGGTAGATTAGGGCATATTCAAAATTAGCATACCTTATGCTATGCATGCGTGCATCCATGCATTTGTATCGCATGCATCAGGCTCGGTACATCACGCTAACTGCATTTGCACTTCAACTCCAAATTGAATACGTGCATCAATTGACTGCATTTCACATGCCATGCTTAGGTTAGCCGAGCCTATTCTAAGTACATCTTGTATGTGTTACATTAGTCAATTTGACATAAACTAGGATCACGCATGTTTGCTAACTAGTTTACTGTTTTGGCACGGAGTACATTGTAAGTATTTGTGCTTTAGTATACCGCATGCGTGTGAATGCTATCATGACAGTATGTTTACCATGTGGCTAGATGCTTATGTGATAAACTGCTTAAATGCCTGTGGGTGAAAGTTGGATTGTCTGAGTTGGAAAAACTTATTGAAATCCGTATTTTAGCCTACTTGTGAGTAGCGAATTCCAAAAATGTTTTTTTTAAGACAAACGGATATGCAATGTTTATTTCCAAATTAGGCGATCTAGTCTATACTTGTTTGCTGTGAGCATAACATAGTAATTCTAGGCTAATAACTGGAATAAGAACACATAACGTTTTCAAAAAAAGGATATCATGGTTAGTAAAGGCCGGTCTTCGGACCGGGCGAGAGGGGGTGCTCATAGCTGACCTTCCCCAATCGTACCCAAGCTCTCGAGCCGAGGCAACTTTGGCAATGACGGACACGTGGCCTTTGGCACCGAGTCAGGGTTTCCTAAATTCCCCCATTTTAAAATATTTAGGTGGCGACTCTGTATCTGGCAAAGCAGTCCATGTTTGGCACTTCTTTTCAAAAAATCTGTTTCTCAAAACGATTTGCCGGATTTGGACTCGTTGGTTCAGATTAAGATCCGTGACAACAAATCGAGTCCGAACTGTAGCGAGGTCCCCCGCGGACGTGTTACAGTAGGCTAAGACGTGGATTTGCCACCCTTAGGTGGGCTTAGGAAAACATGATTTTGCCACTCTCAAGTGGGCTTAAAAACTCATAATCGATGAATTGTTCCAATTCAAATAACCCAACCTTCACCCACAGGCATTCAAGCAGTTATATCACATAAGCAGTTAGCCTCATGGTAAGCATGCTATCAGGGCAGTCACTCACATGCATGCAAGGATGCTAAATCATAAACACTTACCGAGTACTCCGAGCCAAAACAAAAGCTATGTTAGAAATCAATGCATGATCCTAGCTATGTCAAGAATGCCTAATGCAACACATACAAAATGCAACTAGAAGTAGGCTCGGCTATTCTAAGATGGCATATGAGATGCTATAGATAACATGTATTCAACTTGGAATTGAAATACAATGTAGTTAGTATGATGCGCCGAGCCTGGTGCACGCGAGACAGATGAATGGATGCAAACATGCGAGCATAAGAATGCTAATTGAAACATGCCCTAAAACTAACCATCGTAAGTTAGTAAATAAAAGGGAGAAAAACGTGGGGTTGGAAGACATACATCACATACACGCACACTTATTATAACATTGCCCTCTCTCGGAGGGTCCGAATAAATAATACAGAATCGAATTAACTAATTATTACACAACACTAGCTAATTAACAAATCAATTAAACTAGCATGCAAACTATGTAAAATGGGATGCCTTAGCTCTACTTTGAATGATGGAGGATGAATGCATGCTCGAGTCGCCTTGTTCGGAAATCCCTCGCGATGCCCCGATTTGCCTCTGTTTGCAATTTGTCCCAGAACACTATACAAAGCTCCAAAAGGCTGCTGACCAGTTTTTGATGCTAGTTTCCGGTTTGCTGCAACAGAGAGCGAGAAAAGGGCATGGCAGAGTATTTTCAACATATGTGTGCATGACCACTCTCCCCATCATTGCACAAGCTCCAGGGAGTGTAGTCCTCGATCCTCGTGCCACCAATCACGCATCTCGATGCATGATGGCCGAGGAGTCGGGTTGCACGACTCGATGTAAAATGAATGCACATATAAACACAACAAGGCCTAAACTCCATCATGGGTAATCCGGAGTGTCGGCGACCGAGAATCGAGGCACGTTTCGTCACTTGGAGTACGAAACGTCCCTCGTTTCCCGTGTTTAGACTAAACCCTATTCCAAACACAATGCAATACATATGGCATGCATGAATGCAACTCTAACATGCAACCTACACACAATGCAACCTAATCATGCTAGCATGCGAGGGATGATATGCAAACATGCAACTAGCATACACAATGCTATGAACTAAGAATGGCATACTCAATGCACATGAACTATATGGCATACGCAATGCACATATGAAGATGGACATGCACGAAGACATGAACAAGGCATATACAACGCAACGATCAAGCATGCGACAACATGGATATGGCATACATAATGCAAGATGGACTTAAACTAAAATGAATAGGCCTCAGCCACACTCAAATCAGTGGCCATATATGATGAAATTAAGGCAACAGCACTTATGCAAACATGCACAATGCGAGGGACCAAACCTAAGGCACAAAGTGCAACTCTACTAAGGCATGGCAAGGGATTAAATATGGCACACAATCACACATTTTCCAGCTCTGAAATGTCATACAGAGCGGCTCCAAATCATGCAAACACCTCACACAATACATACCAGATGGCTCGGATACCGAAACTAGTGAAGTGCATTACACTAGAGGTATGCAAAGCAATGCACAAATGACCAAACCAGCCCCAAACAGTCCCTATGCAGGCCTAAAATATTAGGAAAATGGACTTAAATGATGACTTGAAAGGCATAAAAATGAAGCTCATGCAACGGCCCATAAATGAGGTATTTAAGCACGACTCTCAACACATTTAAAGAGTAGAAAACATGGGAATATGGCACAAGTATAAGCTCTGAAATGACAAGCTCAATGACCCTAAAACATGAAAACACCACCATTCAAGCATGTAAGAAGCTTCAAAACTTAAAGCTAGGCATGGGCATTACACTACAAGCATGCATAGCAAGCATCATTCGACCAAGAGGCCTAAAAATAGAGCTAAAGAAGTCCAAAACATGCACAAAATTAGTTTAAGGCATGGCCAAAAAGTGCTAGAATCAAAGGCCAAAATAGCATGCAATGTAAGCTAGTAAAGAGGATTTGCACTACAAGCATGTGAGGAAATCAAGAGGCCACTAAACCAGCAAAACTCAGAGGTATGAAATGCCAAATAAAGCCTAAAAACTCACTGAAACATAGTCAATACATGCAAGAATGGTATGCTCCTTTTATATGCTATGAAGAGGGTTATTCTACACATGCAAGATGGACACCCAATATGGAAAAACAAGCTCTGGACAGAGCCTATGCAGGTCCTAAAACTCCTCAAAAATGGCCTGAAACATGGCTTGGAAGCATGCAAATAAGGGCTCCTTTGTTAGGCCAAATATGCTAGAAATCAAAACAAGGAGAGAGAGGGTCACCCCTCTCTGATTTTGGCTCTCAAAAACACATAATAACCACTAAAAATCCGTTGTATTTCAGTGGTGAAAAGGGCAAACAAAGCTCAAAACAAAGGCCTTAATGCATGGCTCAAAACAAGGTGAAATGAAGCATGCAAGGGGGTAGATGACCCCCAACAGAAAAATAATCTTAAACAAACATGTTAAGGACCTCAAAATAAGACTTTTTTTAGTTTACACCGAAGCTCAAAAATTCTTGCAAGTATGGCTAAAAGATAGAGGAAAATAAAGCTCAAAAGAGGGAATAGGGTGTTACCCTTGTAGCTCAGCAACTCTAGCAGCTTATGGACCAAAAATGCAGCTCCTTAGGACCTCTCAAGACCCTCCAAGAAGCTTAGGTTGGTGTTGGAGGTGTTAGGCTAAGAGGTAGTGTGCAAAGGGGCAAGAACTTAGCACTTTTGAACACAAAATATAGAGACAATGGGGAGATATATATGTGTATGCTTCAGCCAAAATCAGAACCCTCTACAAGGAAGGGAAGGCCTTCGTTTATAGACAAGGGAGGCTAAAGCTTCTCCAAGAAGCTTAAAACCTAGGGCCAATATCCTCCATACACGTGTATGGAGGATGCAGTTTGTGCCTCCTAGCTGGCACAACCGGAACCAACTTACTGAGACAAAAAAGGGGGGAGCTGGCTGACCAGTTCAGGTGGTCGGCCGACCACTTGCCCTGGTCGGCCGACCAAGTTCAAAAGGTTCAGGTCTCAAAAGCTAGTCGGTAGCCTCCTAGGGTGGTCTCCTCACTCAATGCAAGCTAGTGGTATGGTGGAAGACCAGTAAATGTGGCCCAAAAACCAAGGAGACCAACTTCCTGTCAAGAAAATCGGTCGCCGAAGAGAAAGATGGTCTCCAAGGAGAAAAGGTGGTCTCCCACCCTTATAGCACCTTCCAAACAATAAAAATAGGGTCCATGCCAAAAATGAACCAAGACGGATGCAAAACGAGGGTTCGGGGGCCAAAACGAGCAGTCGGGTGCCTCGAAAGCTGACTGTTAAGCATTGAAAGTGGCGTGCAACCACGAAGGTGGTCTCCCGGGCCACAGTGTCCCTCTAGAGAGAGGAAACATGGTGTGTGCCAAAAACCAGAGCAAACAGAGAAAGTTAAGCAGTCCCGAACCGAGGCGCACGACCGACGGCTCCGAAAATCGAAAACTGGTCTCCAAATGGGAACAACGGTCTACGACCACGAAAAGTAGCCTACGGCCACTGAGAGATGGTCTATGAGACCTCTCCCTTCCTTCGGGAAGAGAAAACAAAACCTGATTCACAAACCGAGATGAAGCACAAAAGAGTCCTGAAGTCTGGAGGCAAGGCTCTCAGCCGAGACTCCGTAACCTTAGAACAAGCACAACATGTGCAATCACCGAGCGCTCAATCGATGACGTCTGAGTCTTAAGGTCGGTCAAAAGTGGGGTGTCTACACTTACCTCAAACTATTAATGCATTGGAATACTTAAAGGCTGTTGAAGATCGATTTAAATCTGCTGACAAGTCACTTGCTGGCACTATTATGGCTGAATTGACAATAATAAAATATGATGGCAATCGAGGAGTTCAGGATCACATCCTCAATATGGCTGACAAAGTCGCAAAGCTTAAAACTTTAGAGATGCAAGTTGATGAAACTTTCTTCGTGTAGTTTATTCTCAACTCACTTTCATCACAGTTTGGCACATTCAAAATTCACTATAACACCAATAAAAATAAGTGGAGTTTGAATGAGCTGACTAATATGTGTGTTCAAGAGGAAATGAGGTTGAGGGAGGAAGGACGTCAAACTGTATTGGCTGTAACTCATGGAGCTATAAAGAAAAAGAAGGGTAAGTTTGTAAAATCAAAGAAAAATCCACCCAAGAAAAAGAATGAACCTAGGGAAGAAAATTAGGCTCAGAATGGTTTCATTGTCAAGTGCTACTTTTGTGGCAAGAAGGGACATGTGAAGAAAGACTGCAATAAGTGAAAGGCTTCGTTCGAAAAGAAATGTAAGAAATTTTCTTTTATTTGTTATGAATCAAATCTTGCTGAAGTACCTTCTAATACTTGGTAGATTGACTCTAAGGCCACAACCCACATTACAAATGACATGCAGGGATACCTCTCAACTAGGAAACCAAGGGAAACTGAAAGATTTGTTTATATGGGGAACCGTCTCAAAGCTAAAGTCGTAGCTGTAGGAACCTATCGACTGATCTTAGAGACAGGTTTTCAGATGGATCTAGAAGACACTTTTTATGTCCCTTCAATTTCTATGAATTTAGTTTCATCATCCAAATTAGATCGTGTTGGATATTCAGTTTTATTTAGTTGTGGAAAACTCAATTTAATGTTTCATTCAATAATAATTGGTTCTGGTAATTTATGTGATAGTTTATATAACATTACCTTAAATCATGAGTTTGCACAATCATTAGTAACTCTGCATTCGAATAATGGTTTAAAATGTGGTCTACTTAATGATAAATCCTCAATCTTGTGGCATAGACGGTTGGGGCATATCTCTAGAAATAGAATTGAAAAATTGGAGAAGAATGGGATTTTGAAAAACCTAGACTACACTGATTTTGAGATATATGTGGATTGCATTAAAGGAAAGCAAACCAAACACACCAAGAAATGTACCACTAGAAGTAATGAGCTTCTTGAGATAATTCATACAGATATTTGTGGGCCACTCAACATTCCATGTCTTAGTGGTGAAAAATATTTTATCACATTTATAGATGACTTCTCATGTTACGGATATGTGTATCTAATTCATGAAAAGTCTCAAGCTGTTGACATCCTTGAGGTGTACATAACTGAAGTCGAGAGACAATTAGATAGAAAGGTTAAAATAGTGAGATTAGACCGGAGTGGTGAGTATTATGGTAAATATGATGAGTCTGGCCAAAATCCTGGCCCATTTGCCAAATTCTTAGAAAAGAAAGACATTTGTGCTCAATATACAATGCCTGGTACGCCACAACAAAACGGAGTTGCTGAAAGGCGTAATTGTACACTTAAAGACGTAGTTAGGAGTATGTTAAGTTACTCAATTGTACCCATTTCACTGTGGGGTGAAGCTTTAAAGACTGCAATGTATATGTTAAATAGGGTTCCTAATAAGGAGGTCCTAACAACTTCTTTTGAGCTGTGGACTGGTAGGAAACCTAGTTTGAGACACTTACATATTTGGGGTTGTCCAGCAGAGGCAAGAATCTTCAACCCATAAGAGAAAAAGTTGGACTCAAGAACAATATCTGGATATTTCACTGGTTATCTAGACAAGTCTAAAAGGTACAAATTTTATTATCCTAATCACAGTACGAGGATAGTGGAGACTGGTAATGCTAGATTCCTAGAGAATGGTGAAATTAGTGGGAGTAAGAAAACACGAGTGGTGAATTCCAAGGAAATTAGGGTGGATGTGCCAACATCTGACCCTTATTGAAAAATTGTTGTTCCTCAGACTATTCCACATACTGAAGGAAACGAACAACATAATGAAAATCCTTCACCACCTCATGTTTGACCACTTCATGAAGATACCACCATTGAAAGTATTGTAGAACCTCCATAATCGACAGTTCTGAGAAGATCTCAGAGGGAAAGAAAGCTTGCCATTCCATATGATTACATGGTTGTATCTATAGGAATCTAATTTTGATATTGGGATTAACAAAGATCCAGTCTCATTTTCATAGGCCATGAATAGTGATGATTCTACTAAATGGGTCAATGCTATAAATGAAGAGTTAAAATCCATGGAATAGAATGGTGTTTGGGATCTCGTCGAATTTTCTAATAATTGAAAAAAAGTCGGGTGTAAATGGGTCTTCAAGACCAAGCGTGACGCAAAAGGCAATATCGAACGATTTAAAGCCAGACTTGTTGCCAATGGTTTTACTAAAAAAGAAGGCATAGACTATACAGAGACCTTCTCTCCAGTATCTAAGAAGGACTCGCTTAGAATCATCCTGGCATTGGTAGCTCATTATGACTTAGAGTTGCATCAAATGGATGTGAAAATTGCTTTTCTGAATGGGAATTTGGATGAAGAAATTTATATGGAGCAGCCAGAAGGATTTGCAAAGAAAGGCAATCTGAAGTTTAGTGGGAGTAAGTTCATTATTTTAGTGCCATATGTGGGTGACATTTTGTTAGCCAGTAATGACCTTGGCTTATTGTATAAAACCAATTAATATCTCTCCAAGAACTTTAAAATGGTCGATATGGGTGAGACAAATTATGTTATTGGCATAGAGATCTTTAGGGATCGATCTCAAGAATTGCTAGGACTATCTCAGAAATGATATATTGATCGTGTTTTGGAGAGATTCAATATGCAGTTTTGTTCAGCTGGTGATGCACCCATCATGAAGGGTGATAAATTAAGTGAAAAAATAGTGTCCAAGGAATGACTTAGAAAGAAACAAATGAAGGACATTCCATATGCATTAGCAGTAGGGAGCCTGATGTATGCTCATACATGTACCAGGCTAGATATTAATTTTGAAGTTGGAATGTTGGAAAGATTCCAAAGTAATCCTGGAATAGAACATTGGAAAGCAGTGAAGAAGGTTATGAGATATCTTCAGGGAACAAAGGACTATATACTCACCTATAAGAGATCAGAATAGTTGGAAGTGATCGGATACTCAGACTCAGATTTTGCTGGTTGCCTTGATAGTAGAAAATCTACATCAGGTTTTGTTTTTCTATTAGCTAGTGGAGCAATTTCATGGAAGACTATGAAACAGTCCACTATTGCTTCATATACTATGGAGGCTGAGTTTGTGGCATGCGTTAAGGCTACAGATCATGCTTTATGGTTGCAAAATTTCATCTCAAGACTTGGTGTTGTTGACTCAATTGCCAGGCCGCTATAGATATATTGTGACAATACCGCAGTAGTTTTCTTCTCTAAGAATAGAAAGTACTGCAGTGGTTCCAAACACATGGAAGTAAAGTACTTAGTTATTAGAGAAAGAGTCCAGAAACAACAAGTGTTAGTTGAAAACTTAAGCACATCTCTTATGATTGCCGATCCATTCACAAAGGGATTGCCACCAAAGACATACAAAGAGCATGTTATCAGGATGGGTCTTTTAAGCAACCCATGATGTGCATGGTTAATCATGAGTGCTTATTTTTATTTGACAATATTTGCGAAATAATAATTTTGTTTCTATTTTTCCTATTTCTAAAAGTGTGTGTACACATTAATTTGAATATTGATAAACAGAAAATGTCTTTACAAGACAAATTATAGGGGCCTTTCAAGAAAATAATTACATATTCCAATAATGGATTGCGTTGATGAAAGTTATCGATGGTGTAGTGCATAGAAGGAAATATGACATAAATGTTATATAACCGCTATGACTCACATTGGTGATTTGAAGTAATCACAGTATTATAGTTTCTAATATATCTGAACTTATTGGCTATTTTTAAAATTCGTGATCACGTGTCAAAGTTTTTAGTGTGGAATCCAATAAGTCAAAAATTTTATAAATTGCATATTTTTTGGAAAAACTCATAATTGCATCATAATCGGCTTAATGGGTCAAGTGGGAGAATATTGAATTTATTTTCTAGTGTGGGCCAATAGCCTACATATATCTACATGTTTTAATTTATTTAGACTCCACAATTAGATAAAGTCAATATTTGATATAAAGTTCAGTAATTAGAATTTTAATATAATTACTTTTCTAAGATAAGAAGGAAACCTTGATGGATAGGAATTCTTCTGATAGAGTTTATCTGACCCCATTCTCTTCTCTATATAAGGATGGGTGACTCCCCTTTCATATCATGAGTATTTCCCTATCACTCCAAGTTTTATAGTCATCCTAATTAAGAGAGACAGAGAGAAGAAGGTGAGCTAAGAATTAAATGTTCAATTATTAGGGGTATTTTCTCAACTTTTCTAATTCAATGGTTGACAAAGGTATGTTCATTTTATTCTTGAGTTATATCGAATTCAATATCCTGTAAAGTTTAATTCCACATTATTATTATGGTTACACGTATTATTAAATCTTACACCTCCTTCTCTCAGTTTTTTTTTTTTTTTTTTTATTTTTTTTTTGCTCATATTTTTTTGGCTCAGATTTGTTGTTGTTGTTCATGGTGTTGAATTTTTTTTTGCCCCTTCTAAATAGATCTGGAAATTATGTTTGTGTTTCTGAAATTAGAATAGTTTATAATGTTTTTATTGAATAGATTTGAATAAATTTGTATATGTGTTTGTTTTTGGTCTCTGTAAAAATATTTTTGTGTTTTGTTTATGTACAATATATTCAACTCTCACTCTCTCGCTCTCTCTCTCTCTGACTAGTATTAGTTCATTCAAAAAATTGAATAGATAAAAATAGATGTTAGCATATAAGAAAAATTAGAATAAGAATTTCAACAAATAAGAAAAATCAACACAAGAATTTCAACAGATTGAAAAAATTAAAGAGAGAAACCTACAGAATTTAAATAGATAGAGAAAATAATTGAACAGATAAGGAAAAAAAATTCAATAGATAGATATAAATTTGAACAGACAGTCAAACAAATTTAAACAAATAAATATAAATTTGAATAGTCAAAAAAAGTTAATAGATAAAATATAAAAAAAAAATCAACAGATAAATGTAGGGGTAAAATTGAAAACATAAAGTCTTTCAAAATAAACAGAATGACTTCTCACTAAATTATTTCACAAAAGGTGAATCTCTCACCAACAAAAAATATTCAGTGAACCTAATACCTTATACTTTCCTTAGCTTAGACTTTTTCACAATTTTCCCTTTCTTAATTTCCTAAGAATTATTTTCAAGAAACCAATCATAAATATCCATGTAAAAAAGTAATACAAAAAAATAGTCACAAAAATTCATTGAGATATAGCATTTTTCAAACAGGTAAATATACATTCATTCACTACAAGAATTCACACATTTGCCGACCACTTTTGCCGACCAAAAAAATTTTGGTCGCAAAAAAATGACATTTGGCGACCAAATATTAATTAGTCGCGAATGATCATTATTTTTGACGACCAAATATTATTGGTCGCAGAAGGTTATATTTTGGCGACCAAAAAATATGTTGGTCGCAGAAAGTGGTATACTTTTGCCGACCAACTACAAATTTGGTCGCGGAAGGTCACATATTTTTTGGCGACCAAAAATTTGGTTGCGAAAAACTCATTTTCAGCAACCAAAAAAAATTAGTCGCCAAATTAGTACTTTTCGCGACTAATATTTTAGTCGCCGTTGATTGAGATTTGGCGACTAAAATTTTTTGTCGGTGAAAGAATCTGTTTTTGCGACTAATTTGATTTTTGGTTGCCAAAAGTTTGGGAAGAAAATTTGAAACGTGGGGCGGGAATTGAATTTCTGAAAAAAAATAAAAGCCCTAACCTCCCTTATCTCTATCTAAAAAAAAGCCCTAATCTGTGTCTCTCTATGTTGGTCCGCCCTCTCCCTCTCTCTGTGTTCTCTCTCTCAATGGGTGCCCACTCTCTCTAGCTCCCCGAAGTAGGAGAGAGATGAACATCTCTGCATCGTGCACACTGAATGGCAAGCAGCGTACGCCACCGCTGCATCTCTACACACTGAATCTCTGCATCGTGCACACTGAACACCACCGCTGCAAATCGCCATCGCCCTCTGTCTAATGGACTCCTCATTTCTGGGGGATCCTCACCCAATCTCACCTCATCGCAGACCAGCGTCGCACGCCATTGCTAGCTCCACCGCCACCGCTAGCGCCACCGCTGGATCCTCACAGGTTCTCTCTCACTCTCCGTCTGTCTGTCTGTCTGTCTCTCTCTATTTCTCGTTGTCTCCCTCTCTAGCCTTTGCCCTTGGTCTCTCTCCCTCTCTCTCTATATATATATATATATAATGCGGCGAATTTTAGTACAGAGAGAGAGATTTGAGCTCTGATGAATTGATTCCATTTTTTGGTCAATTTCTTGATTGATTATTGTTGAGAATGAAAGGTTTTGTGGGTTTTGAGATCTCATGGTTTAGAGGATACATAAACTTTTATTTATAGTTCAAGGAGAAATAGAAAAGACACTCACAAAGTGAGTAGTAATATCGCTAACAAATCCCAATTAAATAGCACAGAATTAAGTTTTCAAACAAGATGAAAGAATATTAGTATTTTCACAATGGAATAATACTCAATAGGATTTTCTAAGGATAACCAAACCAATCAGATAGCATAAATTAAGTTTTTCATCAAGCAAGAGGAAAGAATATTTGTATTTTCACAATGAGATAATACTCAATATGATTTTACAGGGTTGAAACTCACCACAGCCAAATAGCTTTATAAATTAAGTTGAAGCTTGACTTAACTCACTCAATAACCTTTGCTAAAAATATTTGAGGCTGGCTCAAATCCCTGTTAGCTGTTTATGATATCTTTATTATTAACAGCGATTTTCTATGAGAAACTAAAAAAGTTGCTAAAAAAATCGTACTTAATACACAGGAATCCCACTTATAGTAAGGATTCTCATCCATTTTCAATTGCATCAAACCCTCTAGGACTAATTAATCAAAATAGGCTATGTAATTCAGTTAAAAAGAAAGGCATACTAGTTAGTTATTAAAATGTAGAACTGTTTATTTCACATGTTAAATATAGATCCTTATGTACCATATCATCTATTACATATGAATTTTAGAATTCAAATGCCATTATTTGTCAATATATCGGTCGATATTAGCCGACATATCGGCAATAATGATACATAATATGGTTACCATTATTTAAAACCATGATTTATCCTTGTAAATTTGGTCAAAACACATTCAACTACATGATTGAACTAACAATTTTACTTGTGCCTAGCAGGCTGGCATAGTGTTTGGCCCCTCACTCTTGGGACATGAAGTTGTCTTAAGCTCTAGATGACCAAAAGTTACAATCGTCTGACCCAAAATTACTAGAAAAATGTTGCTAGAACAAGAACGGAGGGATGAAATTGACTGTTCAGAGGCAACTTGGACTAATAGTCTAACCACTAAAGAGGGTTTAAGTGCATCCTCAAGTGTTTTAACACAATTTGGGTAATAAATTTGCACTTAAGCATAGGTCATCTACCATAAACAAAAAAATTCTCTAAGGTCATCTACACCATAAAATAAAGATAACTACTTCAAAGATCCTATTAATCTAATCCTTATTTTCAAGATCCAATTTGATTTTACTCTCGAAATATTTATTTGCTCTGAGTTTTGCTCAATATAATATAATGACATCTGTGGCATACTTACTCCCTAATCTACCACTGCTTTGAGGTAGATTCAGTTTCTGATCCAACAGTTTTACAGGATAACTATTATTTGTACTTGTGCAGTGATTTGTCTGTAATTGCCTGATTCATTCAGAAAATATTTTGAGTGATATTTATGTACTTTTAAAATTTATCAATCTGAGAGTTGCTGTTCATGCAGGAGAAGAAGGCCTTGAGAGAAGAGAAACTGAAACAAGAGGAAAAGTATATGTGGGTACACATCAGCTAGAGTTGTTTGGCAAAATAGAGAGTGCAATTTTTTGTGTGCTTAGGCAAAATGCCTAGAAGTGTGAGTTTTTTCTTCTCTTTCTCCCTCACTTTTGCAAGGAACTAAACAGTACCTTTACCTCTTTCTACTTCTCAATCACTCCGTATTCATGTATATACTGGTGTCTTAACCTAATTGTTTTCCTGTGCTTTTTTGCAGCGATGGAAGCAGAGATAGTGGCGAAACCTCAGGCTGTGAATCCATGCTGTGTTGTGGTATTGATTTATTTTTAATTCTGGTCATACCATTTTTGTAGTTATTTTTTTTTAATGTGTTTTGTATATGCAGTTGAAAGAGAAATACTCAAAGCTGGAAGCCTCACGGAATGCTCTTTGACAAGCTGTAAAGATTCAAAATGAACTCATTGATAAACTTCAAAAGGAAAGCCTCAATTTTAACAAAGGAATGCTCTTTATTTTTTGTTTGGTTACCATAAAACGGATGGTGAATAGGAAAATATGATTGAAGTATGTGGAAATTTTTTATTTCTTTTTAGATATCATTTCTCCTTCCCTTTTTCGTGATTTCATAGAATTTGTTTTAATCTGTTGTTTTACAAAGTTGGGATGTAAACATGAAGGTAAATGGGTTTTCTTTTTCTCTTAGCAATTCCAAGCTCTGAACAAAGCTTTAGTGGAACAATCCATCTTAAATTCTGTCAATCCCCTTAAATTTTTTATGGTAATGCCTCGTGAAATTAAGGTCATATGGTACCTGAGGCTTCTGCTTACAGTGAGATTTGGGCAAGAGTAGGTATGTAGCCTTACCCCACTTTTTTAGGGAGAGGCTAATTCGCCATAGCTCTAGGGTGGATAGCACTTGTTATCACACCAGCTTATGACCTGTAAATACCATATGAAATCAAGAATCTAAATTTGAAGGTGCCAAAATATTAATTTTTCTTGCACCCTCCACCTACTGTTAAGGTGACCTTGAATTTCACTAGTTCATTACAATAAGATACAATGTTCATCCTTTAAGTAAACCTTTGCGTGCTCCAACCATTATTGGTCAATCTGCTACTTGTAGCAAATCTGTACAACCTCTGTTTTTCTAGCTTTGTGATGGTTCCATAGGAAAACCAATGTTCTGCCTATATATATATATTTATATATCTGTGTGCACGCACTTGTGTGTGATATTTCTTGATGTAAGGTCAATGAGTTTATGATGGTCAAATGCATATAGGGATGCACATCCCTAGAAAAAGCTTCATCCATAGTAATTGGTGAGTGACGTTGACTTCCACTTGATATTGTCTAAAAAACTTTGAACTTATTTTCTGATGAGTTACTGTCTTCAGTTTCATCTTTAATAATAAAATAAAATTCATCGTCTCACCTGTCTGTTTGTAATGTTATCTATCCTCTTAAGTCACATGAACTTATACAATTGAGATAACGTCTTGCTGTGACATGTTGACATAATACTGATCCCCATTGTGTTTTTGCATGGAAAGTTCAGAAGTACAATATATATGGAAGAGAAATGCCAATTTTGATGCAATGAAATCTGTGAGCGTATGTATGTTGATTTTTATGCTTGGGTTTACATGTGATGTGTAAATTTACCATATTTTTGCAGATACAGAAATCGAAGGAAATTTATACTAGTAGATTAATAACATTTTCCTTTTCTTTATTGTGTCATTTCTTTTCCAGCATATGAGGAGGAAAGGGTGCAGGCTGATGCTGAAAGGCAGGAGAAAGCAAACGAGTCAGCTATTCGAGTTTCATTGGAGAATGAGATATCCTTTCTGAAGTCTGAGATACTTTCATTGCATCAGAGAGGGGGCTCACTCGCTCAAGATGTGGATGGGGAAGTAATTCTTCTTCGAACACGCCTTTCTGAAATGGAAATGGAAATAAAACGGTTCGAGGAGCTTGTCAAGAAAGAGAGAATGGAAACAGATTCTGAGAGGAGAAAAGCTGATGTTGAGAGGAAGGAAGCTAATGAAGCACGGAAAATTATGAAGGCAGAAAAAAGTAGGGCTGCTGAAGAAAGGAGACTTGCTGATACTGAACGAATTAAGGTTGAGGAAAATCGAATTCAGTTGGAGAAGTTAAAGAGTGAAGCCGATGAAGCAAGATCAAACTTGGTTTTGGAGGCATTCAAGTCTAAAGAGGCAAACAAAAAGATTCAGTTAGCTCATGGAAGAGCGGAGAAAGGTTGCAGAAACAAATAAGAAGGCGGCCATAGAAGAAAGACATCGTGCGAATCAGTTAGCTCAGCAATTAGAGGATAATAAGTGAAGAATAGAGGAACTATAGAAAGAGATATTGGAACTTGTGTCCTCTAGAACATCGGTTGAGGCTCCTGCTGTTCTGCCTGATAAAAATATGAATTGTGAAATTGCTATAATGAAGTTGCAGAGAAAAAAACTGAAGTTTAAAAAGAAGCAAGTAAAACATGCAAAAAAAGTTGATGAGTTCAAAATATATCGTAATAATATACTACAACAAGAACTATGTTGCTTAAGGCAGGGTTTTGTTCAATTTTCACATCGCCTGGATGTACTAAATAACTACTTCTCACATTGGGGTGAAGGTAGTGATGACCTGGTAAAGGTCGGTTTCTCTTTTGCTTATTATTCATTTAAACTATCTGAACATACTTGAATTAAATTTTTGTTGATTATTTGATAGGTACAGTGATGTCATTTATCAATAATAGTCTATAGCATACAGGTTTCTAGTGTTTGTTATTGGACAATATTTTGGTTGAGTTTACTCAGAAGCAAGTTAATTGAGTACATAGGTATTTGACTGATGGCTATTTAGCTTTTAATCTGATGGGTGAGTAATCCAATCAGGGCTTATGCTCTTATAATTCATCATGGACTTGCTTGTATATGTATTTTAATAAATATTTGGAGATAGTTATTTGGTTGAAGATTATAAATAATGCTATTCATATGTAGCTACTGTCAGTCAAGTTTTGCAACCTGAGAATATATAGTTTCAACTTTAAATACTTTAGTTATGTGTTGAGCACTTATTCATCCTATTTTTTGTATTCTTTGCAAGTGATTAGATTTCGATATCTTATGCTTTTTTATTTTTTCTCCTTCCTTGAACCAGAGCATACACAAGTTTCTTCACATGGTATTTACTTAACTACTTGTCTAATTTTTGCAGACTGGCAACGTCTTTAATACTCCAAGCTTAAACTTGAGGAGGGAACGCTTCAGTAAAAAGCGGCGCAATAATGAGCTTGTAAAGCCTATTTGCACAGCTATGGATGCCTCTGATTTTATCAAGCGAACCACAGAATGTACTGCACCATCACTTCCTATTAGTGGAGGAAACTGTACAAAATGCATTTCAGGTATTGATTTAAATTGGAGCCTCTGATTAGAGGTTCTAACAGAAAAATGTTACAGAGTTCTGTCATAAATTCCAGTACAGCATCTTTTTCTGATAGACAATTGACGTGCTCACAGGAAAGAGGTGCTTTTTCTGTCACCACATCAGCTAAATTGGCAGAAGAGAAATCGAATTCACAACCAAACGTTTCCAGCTTGTCTGGTGAAGTTACCAAAACGAGGTATAATGAAAATCTGGCAGTGGTGGCTGAAAATAGTGTCAGAAGTCCTATTAGCACTGATACTGTTGGGAGGACTGGGCATAGTAAGATGAGTTGAGATATTACTTGGGTTTGACTGATGAGTTGAGATATTAGTTGAGATATAATGTAAAGTTTAGTACGTAGTTTTTACTTTGTTATCTTGCAGACAATCTTGCTATTTTTATGGTGGGGAAGGTTAAGTTCATTATGTTCTCTCTCTGTGTCTGTCTCTCTTTGTACTTGACACGATTGTAAAGAAATTAAGTTGTGTTGTAATGTTTATGATTGATGGGGAAATGTTCCGATCTTTTGCATTCCATGGCAACTGAGTGTGAAATGTTGTACTTTTGTCCCAAATTCTCAATAGCTTTTGCTAATCAAAGCCTCAAAACTAGTAAGGGCACTCGTGGCCCAATAAGTTATACTTTTGCCGACTAAATAAAGTAGTCGGTGTATCACCAAGCACATTTGGCGACTAAATAATTAGTCATTAAAATTATTAATTTTAACAACCAAAGGATTTGGTCGCGAATAGGTCTATTGCCAACTAAAGTTTTAGTTGCGCAAAACATTTTTGGTCACGGAATGTGACAATTAGCGACTAAACAATTTGGTCGCGGAATGTGACAATTGGCGACCAAAATTTTTTGGTCGCGGAATGTCACAATTGGCAACCAAAATTTTTGGTCGTGGAATGTCACAATTGGCGACCAAACTTTTTGGTCGTTGAATGTGATAATTGACGACCAAAAATTTTGGTCGCAAAATGTGTCAATTGGCGACTAAGATATTTGGTCGGAAAAATATTACTTTTCGCGACCAAAGTATTTTAGCGACTAAATAAATTAGTCGCGGTAATGATATATTTAGCGACCAAAAATTTAGTCGGCAAATCCAACTTTTCCCGACCAACTAAAATTTTGGTCGCGAATTACTTTTGCCGACCCTCAATTGGCGACCAAAGTAGCGACCAAAAAAATTGGTCGCGGATAACTTTTGCCGACCAAAAATGGGCTTTTAGCGACCAATTTTTTGGTCGGCAAAAGTGTTAATTCTTGTAGTGATTCTCTAAACTTTATTATAGAAGCACACGATTGTAGCACAACACCATACTAGGATGGTAAGGTGACCGGCACGATCAACACCGCACAAACACATGCGATGCGAACCATATAAACAAAATAAAAGGAGAGGCTCATATTGCTAAGCAAAGCATAATAAACCATGACAAGTTTGAATTGAATTGTTCTAAGGATAAACCTCAATGAGAGACCTCAAACCCAGAATGGGAGTGATTTTATAGTCACTAAAACCGGCATCGAAGAAGAGCTTGGCCCATTCTTGCTCAGTTCTCTCCCTGCCTGTTAACAAAATCATCATAAGCATGTCAAAGAAGAGTTGTGTTTCCATTGACTCGTCATGATCTCCTGCTTTCTGGTTCTCAACTTTCATGTCTATGATAATCAGCTTTCCTCCTTTCTCTTTGTTGCTTCCAATTGCTTCTTTACATCTCTTCAGTATTTTTATGCACTCCTCATCGCTCCAATCATGCAATATCCACTGTTTGCCATTATTCGTACACAAAATTAGCATTCCTAAAAACTATCTTTTGAAGCACTTTGTTTGAATTTCAAAATTGTAAAGTTTCTACTTTATTTTATTTATTTATTTATTTCTAAAAATATCTTCACAAATTCAACATTTAAACACAACTTTAAAATAAAGCATAAACTGCAACCCCCAAAAAGGCCATCCATAATCCTAACTATAACATTAAGTTTAGATTGAGAGGTTTAGTGAGAAAAGAAAAGAAATGAAGATAATGAACTTTCTTATCACTTGTTCAGATGATTAATGAGGTAAATAAAAGTAACTTCAAGAGGTTGTCCTAGTGGTCATGGCTTGCGGCTTGGGATTGTGGTCCCTCTATGGTCTCAGGTTTAAAATCTCCTAAGTACAAATAATTTTTCAAAGTCAATCCGTATGGCGCTTTTGCCTTGGCTTTAATTGAGAACATTGCTAGTAAATGGTAGGATTAGTCATCCGGATTAGTCAGTCCAGTGAGCCGGGTATTACTCCAAACTTAAGTTTTGTTTCTCACCAAAGTGGTGAGATTTGGTTAAAAAAAAAAAAAAAAAACCAAAATTATTGTTTATAAAAAATTTATTATACCTAAATTACCCCTCTAAACACAAACCAAATGAAATAAAATGACATATGTATCCTCTTTTAATCATTATCCATCCAAATGAGGTGAGAAATTATAATAATTTCTTTTATTCTCTCACAAAAACTCCAATCATTTTTTTTTTTTATTTTTCTCAACTCACATAATATAATGCTTCAAGCAATCAAACTGGATTAGATTTTTGTTCTGTTGAAGTTTTTTCTCTCTCTTAATCAAAAGAACCTTTAATGTAAGATTACAAGATTTATGTAGTAGGCATTGAAGTGTTGTGATCAACGCATCTAAAAAATTGATTGGTCTAATATCACATTCTAGTCACTACAACAAATAAAGGTTTTAGAAATAAAAATTTAAAGACAAAATCAACTTGTAAGAAGTGTCATTATTGTACTTTTAGCAACAAAATTTAGAAATTAATGATAAGTTATTATTCTTTTGGAACTAATATTTTTTGAATAAAAAATAAACGCTTTTGGAATCAATTTTTTTTGTTCCTACAATACATTTATTAGCGATATTTTTAAAATAGTGTCACTAAAGCCCTGTGTTTGACATTTTTAGACGATCTTTTAGCAACTGTTCTTGTAAAAACAAGAATTCTTCCCTAAACATCTTTTGCAACAAAATTTTTACTCCGAAGGACAAAAAAAAGTTTAATTATTGAAGCTCTTATATGTTATAGTGATGTTATTGACCACCAACTCATTTAAAGATTTAAGTTGTTAGAAAGATAGTAATTTTATTGGTTACATAATGTTATATTCTCAACAGTTATAAGGACTTCTCTTCTCAATTTAGACTCTATTTTAATTTTACATTTTAGTAGGAATTTATACCCAAAATAATATACATTGAAGATAAAGGGTAGGATAGAAAGTGAGTTTTCACTTCTATATGTAAGGAGCCTAAACCAAGCACCCAGTAGTGAATAATTCTATATATACTAAAACTTTTATTAAAAAATATGAGAGATTAAATAAAATTTATTGTCAAAAAAATAATAATACTTGAACATCTAATGATGTTTAGACATATACCTTTAGCAAGAATTTTAGGACACACAACATTGTTCCCCAGTAATAAAGAGTGGGGTAGAGAACTTGTTTCAAATGAATTTTCAAATGAATTTTGAAATTCTGACTCTCTCTTCTTAGGTAAGAAGGCAAAAATAGAAAGGTTATTGAAGATGTTATACTTGTCAAGCACAATTTTTGTAAGCATCAATTTTCGAAGGAAAAATGATACAAAAGCTTATTTTTTAGACTTAGTGATATGTAAGAGATATGATTAGTTAATGATTAGAAATTTTTTTAGATAAAGTGTTGTCTTAGATATTTAAATTTATTGTCATGTCATTGAGTTTAAAAAATTGATCCATCATTTGGATTAGAATAACAGTGCTCCTTTGGAAGGGCAATTACTAGTTTTTTGCACATTAAATTGTGATTATAAAAGACGAGTCTAGCTCCTCTCCAGTTCACAATCGAAGTGGAGGGTGCAATTGGACCATGGTGGGCTCAAATCCTGGCCCATTTCGATGATCAAAATCATTCAATGTGTAAAACTCATCAAGTACATTATTCTTGTAAAAACTTAACTTGATTGGATATCGATAACCATTTGATCAGATCACATTTTTATCCACATTTTATTTTTAAAATCGTACTTGTCGTTGACTGAAATGTGGTTCAATTAAATGGCTATCGATATTCAATCAATGTGAGTTTTTGGAGGAGTGATATACTCGACAAGTTCTACACATTGAACGGTTTTGATCATCAAGATGAGCTTGGATTTGGGCCCCATTATGGCCGAAGAATACCCTTCAATCTGATTACGAATTGGAGAGGAGCCAGACGCATAAAAGATATAAATGAAAATGGAACTGAAAAATAGAGCAATGCTAATAACACTAATATCTCACATAATATTGTATCTACTTTGTATGTTAATTGGTACATTAGTTAATATTATTTGTAACATTATTAAATAAAACAAAAGCCCCCTTCTTCGATTTTATGTTGTTTTTGTTTTTGTCCAAGAATAATTATTAAACATTTGAAAATAGTTTTATTTTTGTAATGCCTTCATTTTCTAATTTTGTTTTCAATTATTATTATGTTCTTTAAAAACCGGAAATGAAAACTTGTTTGATATATTATTTTCGTATTAAAAAAAAAAACAGAGTAGATTTCAAAATTTTTTGAAAAAAAAAAAAAAAAAAGTCGTTTTAGTTGTTTTCAAATCAAACTTTCACTCTCCTTGCTCTCTCACTACCTCCATCCATCACCTACCACTATCAGCCGGCCACCGACAACTTTTGTTAGATCGAAAAAAAATTCAACATAAACCAAACTTATTTGGAAGAAAAATATTAACTTTAAACGATGAAAATACATTTTTTTGAACTAAAATCTTAGTAATACCATCACCCCATCATTACTAACCACCATGCCATAGTTGTTGCTATCACCAACTCCATTACCACCACCTTTGCCACTCCAACCATTACTACCTTCACCACTTCTACTAACACCACCTTGCCATCCCCTTCACCACTCGCACCACCACCACCATCACTAACTTGCTACCATCACCACCCCCGCCACACCACCTCCACAATCAGTACCACCACTGCCCCCCCCCCCCACCACAATCACCGTAACTACCACCCCACCACCACCACCATGCCACCTCTACCTCCACCACGACTACTAATACAAATACTGGCACATTAGTTTAATTTCAAGGTTGTAGCCAAACATGAAAAAATATTTTTTTATAATTTTTTTTATATAAAAATTAAATTTTCTAAAAAAATGTTTTTTATTAAAAATATCTTCACCTAAACAAACAAAGCGTTACCTTTAGTAAAACTGCATCTGCAGAAGGAATAGCCTCAAACATATCACCCCCAACATAGTTCAACTTGTCAGTCCCTTGCAAGCCAGAAACCACATGTGGGAGATCCAACACAGTGCACTTCAAGTTTGGGAAAGCATCAGCAATGGCCTTTGCCACTGTGCCCGTGCCACCTCCAACATCAACCAACGAGTGCAAGTCCTCAAAAACCCCCTTACAGTCCTTGACAAGCACCTTTGTGACTAACCGGGCATCACTAGCCATTGCTTCATTGAAGAAATGGTTCAGCCTTGGTTCATGTCGCCCATATTCCCAAAGCGTCCTCCCATGAGCTGTGTCAAACGGCGTGGGATCGCCATTTTGGAACCATTCACTCACATGATGCCATGGCTTTGTCAAGATTGGATCTAACATGGCCAACAAAAATGGGGTGACGCTCAATGGCTCATCTTTCAGTAGGAGCCGAGAGGCCGGTGTGAGCAAATAGCCGTCTTGTTCTTCCTTCGCATTTTCGGAGAGCTTCTCCTCAGTAAAGAAGCCGGAATGCACGAGGATGCGCATGAGGCGGTAGACACACTGGGCTTTGGAATGGTTGATTGGAAGAGCTGCGACGAGCTCCGAGAGAGGCATGGCTCGGCCATGTTTGTAGATTATGTCTGGTATGCCTAGTTGAATTGCACATTTTAGTGACATAGAGTTTATGAAGTTGAATATGTGGTTCCATATGTGAGCTTGAGAGTTGAGTAGCTCTATCCGTCGTTCATCATCGGTCATATCCATCTTATTAAGATATGCCTTATTATGCTTCATGTGCAACGCAACTCATGCAAACATTTATATCAATATATCACCAACTTCAATAATGTGCATAGCAGCACCATGGGCACATAAAACAAAAACGTGTTTGGTGACAGCTTTTACTTTTCTATATATTTCCGATAATTAAGCGTGTAGATGATAAGTATTGAAATGGGTGGACCAACAACAACAATGCAAGCACTAAAACAACAATTAATTATGTAATTTATGTAGCAAATGATCATCTCTTCAATTTGTATTGTTGGATTATGCTTCACATGATTCACGTTTGAGATATTCTATTTACACCCTAATTTTATTTCTTTACACCTATTTTCTTATTACACTATTAAAAAATAATTAAAATTCTTATTATACACTTTATAATATCAAAACTGATCCTAAATTAAACCCTTACAGATTTTTCTCATTACACCTATTACTTTTGAATTACTCCAGTATTATGTTACCAAATAAACTATATGTGTCCATCCATCTGTTATTACACGTTTACATATTCACTTTCCTTAAAATATCATTTTTTTTTCTAAATTTATGATGGGCATGTTCGGTTATACATTGCCAAACAATTTTTATTATTCCAGTGTAATATTGCCGAACAAATTAGATTTGTCCAGCCATTTGTTCTGCACATTTACATATTAACTTTCCTTAAAATATCAACTATCCATAAAAACATGAACTGTACAAACATCTATAAAAACACACTGAGATATTATCACAATCCATATAAATTGATAGTTTCGGTAGTTACTACATTAGAACTGACAAGTGTACGAAATTGATCAATACGGGTAGTATGTGCTTTCTTCCATCTATTAGCCCATAAGTAATGAAAACGAATCAAATTACTTACTTTTGGAAGTAGTGGATGACCAGGAAACAGATAAATCTAACAAACCATTAACAATGCACTACTAACCTTACTGCAATGAATATAAGCTGTGAAAGGACAAAATTTTCTCCATAGGGAAAGCGAGATAAGCTATTCCTTCCTATGCTCTGCAAAAAGACACCAAGTCATCAGTGATTACTACCGACCATATTTGGTCAGGAGAATCCTCCTACGGTCAAGTCATAATAGTGTTTTGGCATATTATATTGAAACAAAAGGCTAAGTTATATTGTTTTTTACTTACCTCTTTTTTGCTATTTCTAGTCTTTATTTTATAGTGTAAATACCTTGTATTTAGGCCGTTGGATGACCGTCTTGATCTAACGGCACTTTATGTCCCTAGACCTTGGTTGGGCAAGTGGTCAAGTTATCTCGATTTGTCACTGTCGGATTTGTTTCATTTTGGATGGCTTGGATTAGTTCGGATACCTATTCCCATCTTTGACCGTCAGATTTTGCTCATTGGATGATCAAGTTGTTAGGATATACTGATCCTACAACCCTATCTCTATCAATTCTAATCTCCATCGAGATTGCAAATAGATCTAAGGGCTCTCCTTTGTACTACAGATTTCCTTCCAAAAAGCGATCTTATTCAGTCCTTTGGTCATGTGACTTTGTCTCTTCTTTGGATGGGCTTAACAGAGGTTTGGGCCCAGCCCTTATTACTTTGGCTAGGTTAAATGCTCTGGGCCATACATCCATTCCTTTGGGCTCCAGGCCAATATTTTTACCTTCCACAATTTCCATCCTTCGCACACATCTCTTCCCTTCAGTCGATCAAATTTTGCAAACCCCAAGAAATTCCTTCATCTTCGTTTTTATCAAAGTTTTCGAAACTCACCCTCGCACCCTTCGGAACAAGCGAGATTCGACCCCGAACGAAAAAGAACTAGAACTCTAATCTAAGAACCATTCCGGACATTCAAATCCAACGAAGGTAAAAGGGAAATGAAGCGAAGAAAGAAGGAAAGAGAGGTAAAAAGGACCCGGTCGTCACAACCTCCCCACTATAGGAAATTTCATGCCCGAAATTTGAACAAACTTCCAAAAAAATTAGATAAACTCACTAAACAAGAGTGCTCCAACAACAAAATCATTTTTTTAACAACATTATCAAGTTTCAACAACATTCTCAAATCACAACATCTATGTTCAACCACATTTATCATCCTTATCATCATTATATTGAAACACAATCACCAAGATAGGAATGAAATGAAACATTTATAACAAAACATCATCTTTCCATCACATCATGCTCCATTCAACAATACATACAACAACCTGTGATCAATTTCTCAACACTTTTCCCTTCAACATAAGGAAACATCAGAAATTTAGAACAAAACCCCAAAACAAGATCAAATAAATCCGGATATTTGGAGCGGACCTCCGCCTAATGGGGATCGGGTTTCCCCTCGACCCCGGAAAATCCCCGTAACTGTCTCTCTCTTTCAGAAATAAATCATGAACAATCTTTCAGAAATAAATCATCAACAATAAATCATCAACAACAACATCATCATCACAAAAAAAAAAGGAAAGAAAAAGAGACAGATAGAGGCATAGACTTAAAGACACACACATATACACCCATACATGAGATCTGAGTGGTGGGATCTTCTCAGATCTGAGATGTGAGATATGAGAAAAAGGGAATCGACGGTGGCGGTAGTGGGATCTGCTTAGATCTGCCGTGGTAAAGGGAGGAGGACGCGAGAGGCGACGAAGTATGAAGGTTCGACAGTGGCTTAGAGAATGAGGAAACGACGGAGGAGGACGCTGTAAGAGGTGGCGGAGGAGAAGGAGGCTGTGAGAGGGGACGGATGAAGAGGAGAATGAGGCGAGAGGCGACGGAGAAGGAGGCGAGGGTGATTGCATACGACGTCATCGTCGATCGCCGACTGAGGAGAGAAGAGAGAGAGGGAGTGAGTGAGAGAGAGACAGATCAGAGGAATATTAACAAAGGAGGGGGTTATATATATGAATGAATGGAGGGGTGTTATGGTAATTTTATTTCGGGGAGAAACAAGGTCGGGATCGGGGCCGGGGACGAGTTGGGTCTGGAGTTGTGAAAGCTATCCTCGTCCTGGGCTCGAAACTAATTGGGGATTCAATTTCAAATACCATCCCTGGCCCATCAAGGGTATTTTTTAGGAAAAAACCACTCTTATCGGGGATGGGGGTTCGGGTCCCCGTTGGACCGGGTTCAAATTGCCATCCCTAATCACAAGTGAGTGGAGGTTCTGGGGGTAATGTTTTGTGGAGGTCTGAATCATTACTGTTTGCCTAATAGGCACAATATGGAAAGCCAGTTTGAGTTGCTATTATGAAAGAGATTTATGACTTGTTTGGCATCCAATTAAAAAAGTCGCATTTTTTTTCTCGAAATTTTCTTGTTTTTAGTAATTTCCTTTTCAAATTTGTGTAAAATTTCTTTATGTTTTCGGTCTGTTTAGTGTAGAAGAATCTAAAAAGTAAAAAAACAAAAAAACAAAACAAAAATTAAAAATCTAAAAACAAGTTCATAAAAGATATGGAAAAAAAAAATAGTTTGGTTTACATTGTTTTTTCTGAAAATATAATTTTTTGTTTTTCTTTTATTTTTTATTTTTAGTGAGTTTTTGAAATATTTTACGATTTTTTTAAAAAAATTTAAATACACCCAATCTAGATATAGTTAAAAAGTATAACATTTATGAAAAACTTTAAATAATTCACCAAATACAATAGTAATAATAATAGTAATAATAATAGTAGTAGTAGTAGTAGTAGTAGTAGTAGAATTTAGTATATATTTGTATTTTTTTGTTTTAATAATTTTTTTAAAATATTTTTATACAAACTTTTTAATTATATCAAGATTAAGTGGATATAAAAATTAAAAAACAAAATAAAATAAAATATTTTTAAAAATTACTAAAAATACAAAAATTTGAATTAAAAATTCAAAAAACTAATTTTTGTTTTTAGTAATATATATATAGCTTTTTTTGCTCCTCTAGTCGAGTAGATTCTAAAAATTTAAAGTTTTTTGAAAAAAAAATTCAAAAAAATTTACTAAAAATGAAAAATGAATAAAAAAAACTCATTAAAAAAGTCAATTCCAAATACCCACTTACTGAAAAGAAGGTCTTTAACGAAAGAACAATATTAGAGACGTCAAAAAAATTACCAAATATTTTGTATAATAGTTGCATAAAATGTGAGACCCACAATGTATAGAACATTTAGAATCTACATCTATATGACTATTAGGAAGTCTAGGTGCACAGACGATCGAACACAGATTTGAACATAGAAATTGTGCATCTGGTCGTCCAGTTAGAAGACGGGCTAGAGTTTGTCAACTGCAGCTGTCATCTTGGCTAGAGCTTATCGATCGCGGCTGTCATGGTGTCTTTCGATTGTTCGTGCAAATGTCTGACTAGTCATCTAGTAGAACAGTTTCTGTGTTTAATTCTGTATTGTCGTCTAACATTGCGTATATGAATATTGTGTTAATTTTTTTTTAATTTTTTTAAATCAGGGGACACGTTTTCTAGATAGAAAGTGACTTCTTGAATGTGACTGAAAACATTTTGAAAGACAATAATTTAGGTGTGAACTTTCTTTTCCTTTTTTTTTTTTTTTTTGATTCATAGGTGTGAACTTTCAAGTCTTTAAGATTGACATTTCCTGGACAAAAAGGTCTGTCACCATTACACCCGCAAAGAATCATGGTGAGGAAGGAGTGGTGGCTATCAAGTTAAACTTTCCAGCTAAAAAGTAGCTGGAAATTTCTTGGAAACTTTGGAAAAAAGGTTTGTAATGAAAAAATGTGGTCGAAAATTTTTGAAGGACAATAATTTAGGTGAGAGTATGGAACCTGAGATGACTTAACTATTAAGTTAAGGATTAAATGTATTTTAACCCCCTTGTAGTTTGGAGTCAAAATATTTTACATTCTTATTGTTTAAATATAGTTAAAAAGTCTCTATGTGATTTTGGATTAAAGTGTTACTATTAGTTTTTTTATCTGAACTAAACGAAAGTGTATTACGCACACCAATTTTGAGAGTAGATTTTGTTTTCTAAAAAGTTAGAATGAAATTAATACAAGAGAAGGACAATTTTACTCCCATTTTCTCCAAACTTAAAATTAGATTAATATGTTAATTAAAATAAAATAAATTAAAATATAATTAAGAAGTGATTTAAAATATAATTAAATAAAATATAAAATAAACAATAATTAAGAATTGATCTAAAATGTAATTAAATTAAAGTTAAATTAACATGCTAGAAATTATAATAAATAATTAAGAATTTAAGATTAATTGTGATCTAAAATATAATTATATTAAAATTAGATTAAAAAGTTATTAATTACATCAAATAGTTGGATATTTAGGATTTATTGTGATCTAAAATATAATTAAATTAAAAATAGAATAAAAATTTAAGAATTACAATAAATAATTAAGAATTTATAATTAATTGTGATTTAATTTAATTAATAGTAGACATTATAAATTATGTGTATGAGAGATGAGAGAGAGAAAATAATAAAAATATAAGGTTTGAGGGTATTATAGTTATTTCACATTTATAGTTAACGGTGTTAATAGTTATATTTTAGTCCAAACCACATGAGGACATGTGACTATTTTTAAAAGATAGTGGATAAAGTGTTATCAAATCATATCACAGGTAGATAAAATAAATTTTGCCAAAAAAATAAAAATAAAAATTTAATGTTAAAGGCCACAATTTTTTAAAGATTTAATCAGATAATGTATCATTTTTATATTTAAGTTTTCCAATAATCTTGAGCCTATGAGATAGGAGTAGTGGGTGTCTTTACCAACGAAACTTCGTGACATAAGGATTACTGAGTAATTAGCTGTTGATAAACGTTTTGAAAAACAAATATGGTAGATTTTGGATGGATGATTGTGTAGTGAAAATTAATTTATATAGTGTAAGATCTATATATACAATAAATGTAAATCACAAAATAAAGATTTTGGATAATTTCTAGAGATTCATAGTATTACTCTTTAAAAATCATTTTTTATCACTCGGATAGATTTTTAGTAACATTTTTTATTCGGAAAATTTTCTACTACACTATCAGTTTAAAGCAATACATGGTAATTTTCTATTTTTTTATGTTTTAGATTTTAAAATGTAATTGCACAGTTTAGTTTTGTTTTTCAAATTTATTTATGAAAAAATTGTATAAATTAAAAGCTAGTTTGGTGGGAAAAAAATGAAATATAAAATAAAAACACTCACCTTCATATAATTTTCTCTTTTTAGGATAAAAATATTTTTAATATTTATTTTTATCAAACTGATTTATATTATTAAAAGAAATTAAGAGTAAAATTTTGAAACCAAACTAACCAGACTAAATAATTTTTATTTTACACATTTGTAAAATTTATAAGTTTAAAACCTATTTATCATGATCTGTCAAACACGATTAGTACGTTTTTTATCGCTGGCTAAGCACTTGTGCATTTCGAATTCATTTTAGCTTACTGTCCCTGTATTTGTGTCATTTTTGGCGCAATAATTTCTATTGACTTGATTTTAACTCGCAATTTATAACTTTGTCTTAATTTAGTCAAATTGAATACAATTGTTAGTATTTTTTAATAAAAAATATACACATAAATGGCATGTGTCATGATTTTAAGGGTAAAATTATAAGTTTGCTCAACGCAGTGAGTTATCCTCAATCAATTCAGTAATAACTTTTTGTCGGAAATACAAATGATATCATCAATTGAACCAAATTGATACAAAATCTAAAATTAAAGTTCTAAACTGACACAATAGTCAAAATATAGTGACTATCGGTGTAATTTGTCCTTTTTTATTTTTATTTTTTCAATCACTAGAAGATAAATTATAAAGGAAAATTATATGATACATATCCTAATTAATGGCATACTATGTACCCAGTCAAGGATGCATTTAACTGGGCGCACCCCCAAAAAATTATAAAAATTATGTATATTATGCTACTAATTAGTAAGATAATTTCAAAAGGTGAGAAGTTATATGTGTTTTTGTCCATCCAAAATTCGAATAGTAGATCCGTTATTGTAGCCAGTGACAACCTTTTGTGCTATTTGGTTATGCCCCATTGCATGACCTATAATGGTTTTTATTTTGATTATGGTCCCTTTGGTAATGACCGAAAGTAGTTTGATTACTACACAAAGTAAACATCACAAAATACAAAATGTTATAAATGGCATATGGTGCATCCATTTTTTAGGGCGTGTATTGTAGAAAGAAGTTATATGTGTTTTTGTCCATCCAAAATTCGAATAGTAGATCCGTTATTGTAGCCAGTGACAACCATTTGTGCTATTTGGTTATGCCCCATTGCATGACCTATTATGGTTTTTATTTTGATTATGGTCCCTTTGGTAATGACCGAAAGTAGTTTGATTACTACACAAAGTAAACATCACAAAATACAAAATGTTATAAATGGCATATGGTGCATCCATTTTTTAGGGCGTGTATTGTAGAAAGACCCCAACTACAATATAATAAGAAGTATATGAAATTGTACATTCAACTATTAAAGAATGTCCACACACAACTACAAATATACATCAAACCCAACAAACATAAGAGACCTCAGTGGGCTAGACATTTCAAATTTTTTTTTTTTTAAAAAAATATGTTAAAGTTTGGAAGTAAGTAACAAAGTATAACTTTTTATTTTATTTTATTTTATTTATTTATTTTTGTGTGAAATGGAGTGGGCTAGTGTAGACACCCCATTTTTGACCGACCTTAAGACTCAGACGTCACCGATTGAGCGCTTGGTGATGTTGCATATCGTGCTCGTTCAGAAGTCTCAGAGTCGCGGCCGTGAGCCCTGCCTCCAGACTTCCGAACCCTCTTCTGTGCCTTGTCTCGGTTTGCGAACCAGACTCGGTTTTCTCTGCTTCTTTTCCTAAGGGAAGGGAGAGGTCCCGTAGACCGTCTCTCAATGTCCGTAGGCTACATTTGGTGGCCGTAGGCCATTTTGCCCATTTCGGAGTCAGGTTCCCGGTTTTCGGGACCGTTGGCCGTGTGCCTCGGTTCGGGACCGCTTAACCATCTCCTATTGCTCTGATTTTTGGCATACTTCCAATTTGCTCCCTGTTGAGGGACACTGGGGGCTGAGAAACCCACTTCGTGGTCGAACGCCATTTTCGGTGCTTAACAGCCCATTTTCGAGACCCCGAACTGCGTGTTTTGGTCCCCGAGCATTCGTTTTGCAACGGTTTTCGTTCATTTTTGGCAGGTACCTCTGTTTTATCACTGGAGAGGTCACTGAAGGGTGGGAGGCCAGCAATTGTTGCAGCAGCCAGTTATACATCCTCCGGAGCCTCCCGGCGCCCGTTTTTCCAACTTCCGGGCTAATGTTGAACACCCTAGGGTTAGTGTTGCCAACTTTCAACCACATATCTGTGATCTACACACCTGGGAGGCCCCTAAAAGTTGGTGGCCGGCCATTAAGGTTACCTGACCCTTTTGACCCCTTTCTTCCGGGCTAATGTTGAACCCCTTGGACCCTTTTTCTTGAACTTTGAACCACATATCTGTGATGTACACACCTGGGAGGCCCCTAAAAGTTCATGGCTGGCCAGTAATTCAAATTGACCCTTTTGAACCCCTCTTTCCGAGCTAATGTTGAACCCCTTAGACCCACTTTCTTGGAATTTTAACCACATGGTTGTGTTGTACACACATAGGAGTACCTCTCCAGTAGCTGGCCGGCCAGAAAATCTCATTGAACCTTTTGACCCCTAGCCGGCCGGCTAGGGGGTGTGGCCGGCCGGCCACCTCCAACAAAAGTGATAGGCCGGCCGTGTTCCTTGCACTGTGCACTTTACAGCTGTGGGGCAATATCCCCCAGACAAGATATTTATCCGGGGGATATTTTGTGGGGGAATTTTGCTCTCCTTTTCCCCCACCTTTACACCCCCTTTTGAACCCTTATAACCAGCTGGTGGCCTCCTTTGTTAGAGTTAGAAAAACTCTCCTTCAAGCATCCATACTCAACTCCATCTTCTTCCTTCTCAATTCTTGAAAAAACCCTAAGTCCCTAACCATCATTCCTTCTACACCACCAAGCTCTACCACCACCATCTCATTTCCAGCAACAAAGAAGGTTTCTCAAAGGCTTAAGAAGCTGCAAATTCATCCAAGAAGCAACAAAAGTTTGAGTCTTCAAGGGTAAGTAATACTTTTACCCTTTTGACCCTTTTTCTTGATCTATTTGTAAGCCCCACTTCCTTTTTGTTTCAAGCTCCGGCCCTAACTGAAAAGGGCCATCTTTTGAGCTCATCTTCACTTTTCATTAAGGGCTCAACCCTGTTTGAGCCCTCCATAACACATTTGCTTCATTGATCCTCTTGTATGTCATAGCTTTGCATGCTATTTTTGACCCATGAGAAATTTATTTTCGAGCATGTGGTAAACTGATATTAGGCTTATTTTGAGCCCCTATTCAACATTGGAGAAGGGCTCAACATTGTTTGGTGCCTCCATGTGTCACTTGTAGTTATATCCCTTATTTGGCCCCATTTTTGCATAAATTGGCAGCCCCCTTTGCTTCTGTTTTTGGACCTTGGTCCGAACTGAAAGTGGCCTTATTTTGGCCTATAATTCATGTTTCATTCACACTTTTTTTCTGTTTGGTGATTATTTTGTATACTTCATGTTATAGCACCTTTTGAGCCTCATTTTGCATCGCATTTTTAGCATATTTGTATACTGATTTTGAGGCTTCCATATACTGTAAATATTCATATTTTTGGTCCCTCTTCAGTGTTGTAGAAGGAAATTTTTCAGTTTGGGTTTTTCTTATACCACTTGCTTCATTACCCCTCTTTTGGCCCCTATTCTTGCATGCTATTTTTCCCCTACCTATGCTTGCTGTTTGGCCATGTTTATAACTGTGAAAGTGCATCTTTTGGGACTGTCTACCTTCTGTCTTTGCATTGCATGTCCATATTGTGCATGTTTGGCATAGCTATAGGTCATTTCGGGTGCCTAATGTTGCATTTCGGGACATTTCCTTGCATTTCATGTCATTTCGCCTCATTTCGGGACTGTTTTCCCCCATATTTTAGTGCTGAAATTCCATTAGCATGCTTGCATATCATTTTTGCCATGTTTCATCACATTTTGTCATTGCCTCGGTTTGCGTGCCCGTGTGCACGCATTTCGAGGCACTTCATTTTTATCTGCCGGTATCCTATGTGAGTGTGGCTGAGGCTCACTCATGTTGGTATAAGCCCATTTGTCATTTCCATATCATTCCATCATATTTTGTCATTGCCTCGGTTTGCGTGCCCGTGTGCACGCATTTCGAGGCACTTCATTTTTATCTGCCGACATCCTATGTGAGTGTGGCTGAGGCTCACTCATGTTGGTATAAGCCCATTTGTCATTTCCATATCATTCCATCATATTTTGTCATTGCCTCGGTTTGCGTGTCCGTGTGCACGCATTTCGAGGCACCTCATTTTCATAGCATATACCATTACCTCGGTTTGCGTGCCCGTGTGCACGTATTTTGAGGCACCTCATTTTCATAGCATTTTGCCATTGCCTTGGTTTACGTGCCCGTGTGCACGCATTTCGAGGCACCTCATTTCATCGCATTCTGTCACCGCCTCGGTTTGCGTGCCCGCGTGCACGCATTTCAAGGCGCCTCATTTTCATTGCATTCATGCATTTTCTCGGTTTACGTGCCCGTGTGCACGCATTTCGAGACATATCATTGTCATAGCATTATGCGTACTAGGTTGTATCTTAGATTGCATTCTGTCATTTTTTCGATTTGCGTGCCTGCATGCACGTATTTCGAGGCATATCATTCCATAACATTGAGTATGTTAGGATTATATCTTGGTTGCATTTCATGCATACCATGCATATTGCATCATGTCCGGAATAGGAGTTAGCCCGGGCACGGGAAACGAGGTACATTTCGTACTCCGAGTGACGGAATGTGTCTCAATTCCCCAGTCACCGACACTCCGGATTATCCATGATGGAGTTAGGTTTTAGCTGTAGTTTCATGTGCATTCATCCTATATTGAGTTGTGCATTTCGACTCCTCGGCCATCATGCCTCGGTATGCGTGATTGGTGGCACGAGGATCGAGACATGCATATATTTGTGCAAATACATTGCTATGCCCCTTTCCTGCTCTCTGTTGCAGCAAAATCAAGAATCAGCAACTTTTTGGGACTTGGCACGCATTTCAAGGACAGGTGTAAACAGAGGCTAATTGGGGCATTCCGGTGGATTTCCGCGCAAGACAATCCGGACATGCATCATCTATCAGAAGCAAGGCAGTCCCTGGCTTGCATGCCAGTTTTATTTGCTTTCTTAATTAATTTGTTAATTAATTAGGATTCTGTAATATTTTGGACTGTAATATTCTTTTATTTGGGACTGTAATATTTGGACTGTATATTTATTCGGACCCTCCGAGTGAGGGCACAACTGTAATAAGTGTGCGTGAGTGTGATGTATGTCTTCCAACCCCACGTCTTTCTCCCTTTTATTTATCCGCTTTTGATGGTTAGATTAGGGCAGATTTCAATTAGCATACAGTATGACAGCATGTTTGCATCATTCATCTGTATTGCATGCACCGGGCTCGGCGCATCATACTAACTACATTGTACTTTCAATTTCAAAGTTGAATACATGATAGTTGTAACATTTCATATGCCATCTTAGAATAGCCGAGCCTGCTATAGTTGCATTTTGCATGTGTTGCATTAGACATTTCTGTATACTTAGGATTCATGCATGATTTCTAATAAGTGTCTATTTTGGCTTGGAGTACTCGGTAAGTTTTTATGCTTTAGCATCCTTACATGCGTGTGAGTGCTGCCATGAATAGCATGTTTACCATGAGGCTATGTGCTTATCTGATATAACTGCCTGAATGCCTGTGGGTGAAGGTTGGGTTATCTGAATTGGAATAAATCATCAATTGTTTCAAGCCTACCTGCGGGTAGCAAACCATTTTCGAAAACAAGCATGAAATGTTTTGTTCCAATTCAGGTGACCTGGTCTATACTTGTATGCTGTGCGCATCACATAGTAACCTAGGCTAATAAACCGGAATAAGAACTCACAATGTTTTCAAAAATTGATATCATGGTTAGTAGAGGCCGGTCTATGACCGGGCGAGCGGGGGTGCTCACGAAGTGACCTTCCCCAATCGTACCCAAGTTCCCGAGCCGAGGCAACTTTGGTGATGACGGACACGTGGCCTTTTGGCACCGAGTCGGGGTTTCCTAAATTTCCCAAAATAAAATATTTAGGTGGCGACTCTGTATCAGGCAAAGCAGTCCATGTTTGGCACTTCTTTCAAAAAAAAAAATCTGTTTTCTCAAAAACAATTTGCCGGATTTGGACTCTTTGGTTCAGACTTAGAACCGTGACGGCAAAGTCGAGTCCGAGCTGTAGCGAGGTCCCCCGCGGGCTTGTTACAGTTTCTGGCGACTCTGCTGGGGATTTAGAGAGCTTGACTCGAACTCATGATATCTGTTTTTGACTACACTTGTGTGTTTTTTTTTTGCATTGCATTTGCATTGGTGCGCCTAGGACACCGTGTTTGCCATCTGCTATTCCTGAACGGTTTGCCGGAGGCTTGTCTTGTCAAGGCATGACCATAAGGCTGACCGGTTGTGGGGGTCTGCCAGTATGGGAACACAAACCCCGGTTTTACCGGGGCACCCTCTTTGACCATTCGACCTAGTGCATATTCGGATCCATAGTGACCATTCCAAATTAGGACAGGTTGCTTACCCGTTTATAGGTTGTTTGAAACCGCTGCGTGCATAGTGAAACCCTAGCTCCTGACACAATAGGACAGGGAAACCCTACCCCAACATAGGGGTGTTTTGGCTCTCACTTATCTGTTATGTGCTTTAGAGTGCGTCTCTACAGGAATGCATGTATCAGTATATGAGTTTGGGTATCAAGCCTGCGGGCATCAGTACAGTATCAAGCCTGCGGGCATCAGATCAGTATATGAGTTTCAGCATCAAGCCTGCGGGCATCAGTTCAGAATTGTTAGTATCAGGCCTGCGGGCATCAGTTCAGTATTACGGGTATCAGGCCTGCGGGCATCAGCCAGTATTTGAGGATTAGTTATCTGCGGATATCAGATTCTGTTTAGGGGACAGTGATACAGGGATAATAATCAGTGTTTGAGGATAGTGTGTATTCAGCTTATTGACTGTGTGTTGATTATGCCCGACTGTGTGTCTTGCATTTTATTTTAAGCTGTTATGCTGCCCGTTTATCTGTTTATTTATTTCCTTTTCGCTTTATTTATCTTTTGCTAGGTCAGTTTTAGCACGATTGCTTCCAACCCAGCAGGCATTCCCCAAGCACGTTGGACACGAGGTCGTCGACTCCATCGATCTGAGGATCTAATCGACGGACAGCCAGTGTTCCATTCTCTACCCCCTGTTACCAGAAGGAAGCCGAAAAGGCGCAGTGTGTCAGAACAGAGGTTGTCAGGGCAGTGGGTTACCCCGTCAGAGGATAACAGAGGTGAAGTCCTGATTAGTGCTATAAGAGTAGACATACCAGTCAGTAGAATGGAACAGCAAAATACAACAGGGATGGAGGCTCTAATGCGCCAGATGCAAGAAAGTATGAAGCAAATGCATGACGATGCCGCCCGTCAAGCGGAATTCTCCAAACAGCAGGCCGTGATCATGGCCCAACAGGCCGAACTAATCGCCAGATTGCAACAGCAGAATACAGCATCTGCTTCACACCAAATCCCTCATCCGGCAGGAGCCCCAATACCTGAGCAGGCACCCACTATTCAGAAAGCCCCACCAAATACCCAGGATACCCTACCGCATGTTCAAATTTTACAAGAGGACACGAGTCTTCCAACGGGGCCAGCTCCGCCCCCGCTTCCACCACAACTGTCCAAGGTCCATACATCCAATCACCCGGACTCTCCACTCGAGGTCGAGGTTGATCACACAGCTCTGAAGTTGAGCAAACTGGAGAAGCTTTTCAAGAAATCCCAAGGGGTCAAGGCTATGCCGGATATCGAAGATGGATATACCGAGGAGGCCGTAACACTCCCCGATAGGTTCAAAATGCCACAAATCGACCGTTTTGACGGGACCGGCGACCCCATGGTCCACATCCGATTGTTTGCGGATGTCTTGCGGCCAATGGGCCTTACACGACCACAGAAGCTCTCACTATTCGGCCGAACCCTGTCGGGTGTGGCCTCCCATTGGTACGCAAGATTACAAGATGAAGTGAAGAAGAATTGGGACGAAATGGCTGAGGCCTTTGTCACGCAGTATTCATACAACACTCAGATCGAGGTCACAACCCGTGATCTTGAAACGACGAGGCAAGAGCCCAAGGAATCTTTCTCAGACTTTGTGATCCGATGGAGGGCAAAGGCGTCAACAATGACCTTAAGGCCCACGGACAAAGACCAAATCCGGATGATTGTGCGCAATCTCCACCCAAAGCTAATGCAGAGGATGATTGTAGTCCCTTTCCCTACTTTCGCAGACTTACATGATATGGGGGTGCAAATCGAAGACGCAATGAAACAAGGTCTGTTTGACCACGACAGAGAACAACCGAGGAGGACCTTTAACCGTAACAACAATGCGGGCCCGAGTGGCGCTGTAAATACGAGAGCCTCGGAAGTTGGTATGGTCACCACCACTCCCCCTCCCCCTCCAAGGCCCATGACTGCCACACCCTTCTCCGGCGCGTCCGGAAGCAACACACAAAACAACCGATTCCAACCGCGAGGCCAAAGAACCTTTACCCCACTATATATGCCTCTGACCAAAGTTCTGGGAATATTGATCAGAAAGAATCATTTAAAACCCCTGGAACCAAAGCCATTACCGAATCCACTCCCCCCCTCTTACGACCCGTCAAAATACTGTGCATACCACCAACAACACGGTCATGACACCGACCGCTGTTACAGATTGCGTCATGAGATCCAAGATCTTATTGACAAACAGGTGATTGCACCTCCTGATAAACCCAATGTCACCACTAACCCTCTCCCACCACATAACCAAGCTCCTCCTCCCAAAAGAATTAACTTTATCCAGACTGGGGTCGCATCTTACGATCCTAGCATCTATATTACACCCACCCACCTACCCAAGCCGGAGGTGCTCCTCCCCGATTGCACTGATTTCTTGTGCATGGTGGACATCTCCAAAACCCAACCAGAACCGGTGGTGGTGACCGTCGAAGACGGAGCAGGGCAGATTTTGGGAGGAAATGAGATTGTTGAATCTGAAACTGGGCAGGATTTTGTTGGGAGAGCCTATGACCCAAGCAAGTACATCCTATCAACGAGCCGAATTGGGCTAAGTGTAGAATTGCCAGAGGCAGGAGAGCTATGCATGATCCGGGGGGATGGATCTGGGCTATGGGCAGATGAGCTGACAGCCGCAGGGGAGGACTTTGCCAACCTGCAACTTCTTGATGACCAGGAACTGGGGGAGGCGTCAATTAATTGGTACGATTATGAGGGATCAGAGGAGGCCACGAGATGGCTCGAAGATCAACCGGATGTAGTGGGGGAAGCCCAATCAGAACAGAGCCCGGCAGGGGCAGAAATATCAGTTGTGGCCGGAACGGCCGAAAGTCAAGCTGTACCGCCGGAGAGCGCCGGTGTAAAGAATTCCGCTCGTGATATGGGCATTATGGATGTGGGAACTGTTGAACAAACAGTTGTACTGACGCAGCTGGAACAAGAAAAGTTTGAGGCTACTGAGAGAGCCAGAAAAGCTAAAGGCCCTGAGGGGACCGAAAGTGCTGTGTGCACGAAAATGGATAATGCTGCGAGCATATGGACAGAGAGCACTGAGAGTGCGAGGGGACCGGAGCCAGACAGGTGTCTGTTGGCTGCCAGCGGAATGTGGTGGGAAGATGACGATTTGTGTCTTGCCCACACCGATGAAGACTGGGGGAATAACCAGCCGGATGATACTTGGTACCTCGATGAGGTTGACCATATGACAAGAAGTGGGCGGTACTTCAAACCCCCACACCTGGACCAACCCGAGGCATCCGGGAAGGATAGAGAAGCGGAGAGACAGAAGGAGAAGCAGATTGAAGACGAAGCTGTGCTGAAACAGTTAAAAAAGATACAAGCAGACATCTCCATCTGGGGACTGCTAATGGCATCACGAGTACACAGAGAGGCTGTTCTATCTGCTATGGACAAGTCCAAACTCTCCATAGACACCACGCCCGAACAGTTGGTTGGGCTGGTTTTTCCGGGAGGAGGTTCCCCGGCATTAACCTTTTCGGACAATGAGCTACCGCCTGAGGGCACAAGTCATAACAAACCTCTCTATATTTCTGTAGAATGTAGAGATAAGTGGATACCGGTGGTACTAGTTGATACCGGGTCTGCGATTAATGTCTGCCCAACCAGAACGGCATATGCGATCGGGTTGAAGCCCGTGGACTTCGTCCCAACCACCCAAGTGATCAGAGCATACGACAATACCAGCAGAGAGGTGATGGGGACTGTTAAAATTCAAACCAAGGTTGGTCCAGGACAACACAATATCGAATTTCATATCTTGGACGTTCCCGCAACCTTTAACCTACTTTTGGGGCGACCGTGGTTGCACCAGGTCAAAACAGTCTCTTCCACTCTACATCAAATGCTAAAGTACCCCCACGGGAAAGGGGTAGCGATAGTTTTCGGAAATTCATCAATCCATCCGCCGCCGGAAGTGTCTACACCTGTCTTGGAGATTGAGCACGGCACGGAGGACGTGTTTTTGTCGGGGTTCACTTTGGCCGAGGCTCAAGTGGTGCAGAATGTCATGGCTGTGAATGAGGGCATGTATGTTAGTGCACAATCTATCTACCTCATGAACAAGCTAAAACATACCCCCGGGATGGGATTAGGGAGAAGTGGCCGGAAGGGCGTCTCAGTGTTGGCCGAAGTGCCACACAACCCTCACGCCTTTGGACTGGGTTATCTGCCCACCAAGGAGGATTGGGTGAGGAAAGGAAAAGAAATGGCCGGAAGGGCCAGAGCAAAGAAGGCCGGGAAGCCATTTGAGTTAATGCACAGGCCCATCTGGGGTACCCTAAACGGACGCTTCGTCCGGGAGGGGGAAGATTTTCCATTCTGCGGCTTCCCGGAGCCATGGTTGAACGCGGAGGGGGCGCGCGTGCCTGGTTTTGAAATCTTCTTCGACATACAATTATCTGGGGATGACGTTGCCGAAGCGCAGACAGACCCACCAACTGAGGTTGAGCAATGTGAAGCAGTGGATCCTGAGAGCACAGAGCTTGAAATGGGGGTAGCACTGGCGAGTCTACTATCAGATCCTCCGATCGGCCAAGAGTGCTTGGGGGATAACTCTTCGGTTTCTGTGATTGGAGATGAAATAGCTGCGGGCTTTCCAGCGCCGATCTTGGATGCATCTATCGCACCTTCTCTCATCTGGCAATATGAAGAAGGCTTTTTATCTAGCAGTTCCGGGTCAGGTAGTGAGCCGAAATCTGATTCTACCGAATCTTGTGCGTCAGAATCAGATTCCAGCTCGACTGAGTCTGAGTCCGGTATTCCTGGGGGTGATAACCCGGATACCACAGTCCTGTCTAGGTCGTCTTTTTCATTTTCTTTTGAGTCTGTTGTAACAGAGGAATCTGACGGCTTGGAAATATTTAATGAGAATGATGTGGATGTGGTTTCCGAGTATTTTTCTGTGCCTTTGATTTATTGCTTAAATCAGGATTTTCAAAATTTTGATGAAAACAGCGAGGAAGAAATTCCCCCAGTTTTGCAACGATTAATTAATCAAGAGCAGGAAAGATTTGTTAAACCTTTAATGGATGAAATCACTACTGTGAATGTTGGTACTGAGAAGGACCCGCGGCTGGTCCAGATCGAGTCCACGTTGTCTTCAGAGGAGCGCGAGCGCTTAGTCGCTTTATTAAAAGATTTCAAAGATGTTTTCGCGTGGTCCTATGAAGACATGCCTGGAATCGATCCTGAGATTGTACAGCACCGGATCCCTCTTGATCCCGAGGCCCGCCCTGTCAAACAGAAACTCAGAAGGATTCGCCCGGACTGGGCCCTCAAGATTAAGGAAGAGGTCACCAAGCAAATTGACGCAGGGTTCCTGCTGGTATCTGAATATCCAACTTGGTTGGCCAACATAGTTCCGGTGCCAAAGAAGGATGGCAGAATTCGGGTCTGTGTAGACTTCAGAGATTTGAACAGGGCCAGTCCGAAGGACGACTTTCCCTTGCCACACATTGACGAATTGGTGGATTTCACGGCAGGACACGCCTTGCTTTCGTTTATGGATGGTTTCTCAGGCTATAATCAGATAGTGATGGCACCCGAAGACCGGGAGAAGACTGCGTTCACTACCCCGTGGGGGACATATTGTTATAGAGTGATGCCATTCGGGTTGAAAAATGCTGGAGCTACATATCAACGGGCAGCAACTACAATATTGCATGATATGATCCATAAAGAGGTCGAGGTGTATGTGGACGATATGATTGTCAAGTCCAAAGATAGAGAGGGCCACTACACCGCCTTACAAAAATTCTTTCAAAGGATCAGAGAGTTTTGGCTGCGACTGAATCCCCAGAAATGCACGTTTGGTGTTACAGCAGGGAAGATGCTAGGGTTTCTGATCACACAAAGGGGCATCGAGGTCGACCCTTCCAAAATCAAGGCCATCTTAGAAATGCCACCACCAAGGACTGAAAAGCAGGTGCGAGGCTTTCTGGGTAAAGTGCAATTCATAAGACTGTTTATTTCTAAATTAACCTTGACTTGTGAACCACTTTTTGGTCTCCTGAAGAAAGGAAAGAAATTCCAATGGGACGGCCGATGTCAAGCAGCTTTTGAGCAGATCAAAGAGTATCTACAGAACCCGCCCGTGTTGTCACCACCAGAGCCGGGGAGACCGTTGATATTGTACCTTTCGGTAACTGAGACTACCATGGGCTGCATGCTCGCGCAGGAGTCAGAAGACAAAGTGGAAAGAGCCATCTACTATCTGAGCAAAAAGATGCTGGATTACGAGACCCGCTATACACCGCTGGAGAAGGCTTGTTTGGCCTTGGTATGGGCAACCAGGAAGCTGCGGCACTACCTGTTAGCTCACTCAGTAATGTTGGTTTCGCGTTTGGATCCCATCAAATATCTTTTCGAGAAACCAGCACTTACGGGTAGGCTAGCTCGTTGGCTGCTGTTGCGCTCCGAATTTGATTTGAAGTATATAACGCGCAAGTCAGTAAAAGGTAGAGCGGTAGCGGAGTTCCTTGCCGACCACCCGGTTGAGGGGGATGAAGCGGTTGAGTATCTATTCCCAGATGAAGCCATTCTACACGTCGAAGATGAAACTTGGACAATGTATTTTGACGGAGCGTCAAACCAGTATGGGTATGGGATAGGGGTGTTGCTGATAGCGCCTGATGATTCCCGTATCCCTTTAGCATTCAAGCTCCGGTTCAAAGTTTCCAACAATGAAGCAGAGTATGAGGCATGTATTGCTGGCCTGGAAGCAGCCCTAGAACTTGGGGCAAGACGATTGGACGATATCGGGGACTCGAACCTTGTTGTGTCTCAAGCAAAAGGAGATTGGAAAGTCAAGGAGGAAAGGATGATAATCTACCACCAAACCTTGGATCTGCTAATTCCTCGGTTTGAGAAGTTAAATTTCACCCACCTCGTAAGAGAGAACAACAGGTTTGCAGATTCACTAGCAACTCTATCTTCTATGATAGACATCCCGTCCGGAGTCCGGATGCGTCCAGTCATTATTGATCAGAAGTTCGTGCCGGCATACGAGTCGATTTCCGCCATAGATGAGGTTCAAGACGGCAACCCCTGGTATTACGACATCTGGAACTTCTTGGAAAAGGAGACGTATCCACTAGGGGCAAATGCCAAAGATAAGAGGGCTGTCAGGAGAATGGCTGCTCAGTTCATTATCTGCGGGGGTAAGCTGTACAAAAGGGGTCATCTGGGAATGCATAAGCTCTGTGTAGAAGCTGAAGAGTTGAAGCACCTGATGGAGGCCATCCATGGGGGGGAGTGCGGTGCACACATGAATGGAGTAATGCTGGCCAGAAAGATCCTCAGACAGGGCTACTACTGGTCGACCATGGAGGAGGATTGCATTAGTTTTGTTCGGCGATGCCACAAATGTCAAATTCATGCAAATCGCATGAACATCCCGCCGTCAAAACTGTACAACATGACTTCACCATGGCCTTTTTCAGTCTGGGGAATTGATGTAATCGGAGCTGTTACCCCGAAGGGGTCAAACGGGCATGAGTTTATCCTGGTAGCGATAGATTATTTCACAAAGTGGGTCGAGGCCCAATCATACGCGGTATTGAAGGCGTCGCATGTCGCAAAGTTCATCAGGAACAATATCATCTGTCGCTACGGGGTGCCAAACGAGATAATTTCAGATAATGGTTCCCACTTCAAGAAAGAAGTGATAGACTTGTTGGAGAAATACAATGTGGCTTTCCATAAGTCATCTACATACCGGCCGCAGACCAACGGAGCGGTTGAGGCCGCCAACAAGAATATCAAGCATATACTACAGAAGATGGTGGAAACCTATCGAGATTGGCCAGGCAAGCTGCCATTTGCTCTGTGGGGCTACAGGACTTCAATCAGAACTTCTACTGGAGCAACTCCATATTCATTGGTCTATGGAATGGAGGCTGTTCTACCCATTGAGATTGAGGTTCCGTCGTTACGAGTATTGGCTGAATGCCAGATAGCCGAAGCAGATTGGCAGCAAAGCAGATTCGAAGAACTCATGCTCTTTGATGAAAGAAGACTGAAAGCACTGTACCACATCCAAGGCTATCAACGAAGAATTGCCCGGGCTTTCAACAAGAAGGTTAAGTCCCGGAATCTGAAAGAAGGAGATTTGGTGCTCAAAGACAACCGAGCTCCCATCCACGACCCGAGGGGCAAGTTCAGACCTAATTGGACTGGTCCTTACATCATCAAAGCTATCTGGTCAGGTGGAGCTGTGGTTCTGATGGATCTAGATGGCTTGGAGTTCTCACAACCGATCAATATGGACAAGTTGAAGAAATACTATCCTTGAGAGGCTCGCTAGGCCGAAAACCCGAAAGGGCGACCTAGGCAAAAGTCAGAGCACAAAAAATTAGAAAATATAAAAACTGAGCTCGCAAGGTTGAAAACCCGCAAAGGGCGGCCTTGGCAAAAGTTAGAGCGCAAAAAGAGAGTGAAAATACTCGAGTGAACCTTAGCCTGAACTACGTAAGGCTTGATTCCGATCTTTGGGATACGTAGGCAACTTCACCTTGAAGTTCAGCCATAAACTTTTCCCCGATCAACTCTGTCCATTTTGATCATCTCAATCATCTTTATCCATCAGCATTTATCGTGATCTCCGGTACAGTGCTGTTCAAACTAGGGGCAACTTTCCGTTGCCACGACGGTGTAAAGTTACTCAGACAAGGGGCAACTTTCCGTTGCTTTGAAGTGCCGCATTGTTCTTCAGACTAGGGGCAACTTTCCAGTTGCGGGGATCTGGGGTTGTGCATCTCAGTGATAGATTTTCGGCATGTCCAATTCTGATCCACATCGAAAATAGTTTTGAAAAGTTTTAATAAAAGTTGACTTTGTTCAAATCAATCTTTTTACGACTAAGACCATTTTTGGACCAAAAGCGGAAAATTTTCAGTACCATAACTTTCAATTTCATTGATTTCAAAATAGAGTTCTCCTGCTCTTGCATTACAATCGAGGTTGCTTTTTAGTACATTCATAAAGAAAACTTGAAAATGCTAAATAAGCAATAAATTTGAGGCATAGTTGAATCAAGTATCTCTGCGTCCCCTCCCAGAGCTGGACGGAGCATCTGATGCCAAGCTGGGCCCAACTTGTGCCTCCTCATTGAGCCAATCCACGCACTCATCGGACAAAGTACAACTGAAAGTAGAAGCAGGGGCCAGGAGCTCTCTAGTCCTCCATGCCGTGGCATATCGGGCAAGCTGTGCACCCCGGATCGGGAAAGCAGCTGGATACTCAATCCCCTCCGGCGGGCAGGTCTGATCATGACCAAACTGACGCAGGAACCGGAACGGAAAATAGAATACGCAGTGGGTTAGACCAATCAGTTGGATCCCAATCAGCCGTGACATACTATAGCTCATTGCCGGGAGGTTGAGCCAAGGACAACGCCAAGCAATGCCGTCTGCAGGCAAATTGCACATCCAATCGAACCACCACCTTTCGTCAAGAGCATTGACTAGGCGCTGCCGAAAGAAGTAGCCTCGAGCTGAATAGGCCGGGCAAGAGTCCACAACCTGCAACTTGTCCATTAACCATACCTAGGGGAGGGATGGAAAATGAGAGAATAAAGAACAGAGAGATGTACGATGAGAGGAAAAGTAAGACAAGGGTTTTGTGAAAAAAAAAAAACGAGCCTGAGGGTCGAGTGATGTGAGCAAATATATATGTGAGGTCGGGTGGGAAACATTACCTGCAGCAGCAGTGGACTCCCAGCAAACCTAGTCGCCTCCCGGCGATAGACAGAATCTAAGCCCATCAATGTCTCGGCCAAGGTCATGGCAATACAGCTCTTTCCTTCTCTCAAACCTTGGGCGACTTCAATCAGGCGAATGCTAGCCCCGCCGAAGCCCGAGGAAAGCAGAAAGTGAGACAACAAACATAAGCAGAGGGCGTATTGCCGGAAACCCTGCCAATAATGGTTGCTGCGGTCACCAGCGTCGGAAAAATGATGGATCAAGCCGAGGATGTCCAATTCCCCACTACAAATCAGAGATCGAGCGTCATGCGCCGTGAGCCCACACATCCGCCCTAAAGCCTGGGCGTGACCAAAACGGAGCTGAGGCAAGATCACTTCAGAGCTTTCAGACTCCATCAAAACCTGAAAATCTTCGAAAGTGGGGCACATCTCTTGGCCACCAAAGCTAAAAACATGCGTCACTGGATTCCAGAACCTTGCCGCGGCATGGAGAAAAGGAAGATGTAGCGGACTACGGCTCAGCGTAAATAGTGCATTCAAGCCGAAACCCCGGAAATTCAGCTTTTCCGAGCCATCTAGAGAAGAGATCCAAGATGTGACATTTTCTGCGAGAAACGCCTCCATCTTTGTCTAAAACTAAGATGAAATGAATGTTCCCGAAGTTGAGGCTTTTATAGAAGGAAAAACACTATTCACGGGGGCACGTGTCAAAAATCTGGTGGCTGCAGGACTGAATGGCCGGCCAGCCACTTTTTCTGGCTGGCCAGCCATTTACTTTTTCAGAAATGGCCGGCCAGCTGTCTCTCTCCACCAAAAATGGCCGGCCGGCTCCCAAGGATGGTCGGCAGTGCTGCAGTGTATCTCTTTGGCCATGTTTTACTCTTCGAGGGAAAGTCCCAAACATTTCCATGCAACGGGGGAGTCAAAGGCCTTCATCTCCCTCCGTTTCGGATGCGTTCCGATGGCCAGATCGTCAGAAGTACACTTTGTTGTTGTTGAATTTTGTTTATTGAGTTGTTGTTTTGCTTATCGAGTTGTTTGTCGAGCGGACGTGTTTCGTGTTTTTGAGTCATTGCTCTCTGTTTAAGCAATTGTTGTTAAAGTCTTGTTTATTTGTATTGTTGCATTTTGCTTATCGAGTTGTAAACTTGCTAAAGATTCTGTTATATCTTAGTAAGTTGAGTTGCTTAGTTTGTTGCGTCGGTTCACTACCTGACTTGGTGATTACACAATGCGCATTTCCATTCAATTTCATTTTTGTGCAAAATAATTTGATGCGATACGATGCTAAAAGTTTAGAATACAAACACCTTTTCAAAAGCTATTTCATTTCATCATGTTTTACAACAAACAAAGGTACAAGTTTTACAAAAAATAAAACTGCCTAACAATGTGTAAAGTGCTACAAACTACTAGCAAAAAAAAAGAAAAATAAAGCAGGAAATAACAACGTCAAAGTCCTCGGGAGCGGGAACGAGAAGCACTCCTCATCCTCTTCTGCAGGACAATCTCCGCACCATCATCATCATCTGAGTCGGAGCCTCCCTCCTCAGCAGATGTCTCTGACTGACGATCGGTAGCCTCCTCCTCCTCCTCAGCATCCTCCTCCTCCTCATCAGGCTCTACCTCCACAACGTGAGCCCTGCGTCTGCGGACGGGCCCTCCTCGAGCTCCTCGAAAAGGCCTAGATGGCCCGGCTCCTCGGGAAGGCCGAGATGACCCCGCCCCCTGAAAAGGCCCAGATGACCCAGCTCCCCAAGGAGGCCCAGGTGGCCTGGTCTGCGACTGACCGGACCATGAAGGCATCTGAAAACAAAGAGTTCAATTCAAATACATCAGTCCAAATATATAGATCAGATGCAGATACAAGCAAAGGCTACATGAAGTGGGTGCATATAAATACAGTGTCCAAGTGGGGTGTGTGTCAGATGTGCTCTACACAAGTAGTCTATCGATGCAGTAGAAATCAGCATGTCATCAGAAGTATGATAAATGCCAGAAAACTGAAGGGTACCTAGATGCCCGCGACAGACAACTGTGCCTCCCTCCGCAGGACCATGCCTTCGAGTGTGGCCACCAGTCCAACCACCTCGTCCATGTACCCTCGGGATGGCTGCAAAAATGAGCTCATATTCATCAGTGAACAGAAGAGTGTCTAAACATCTGAATGATGAATGAAAAGAAGTGGAGCGTACCGGCGGTGAGTCCGGATCAATGGCGTATCGATCACTGGGCATCGGAGGCTCTAGTGGAATCGGAGTCAGAGAGCTAGCCCCATACTGCCACGCCATCAACTCAGTAGGCATATCTGGCCATCCGGGATGAGGATGAACCGACGGAGCCGGAGGAACCGGCCTACTCCCACCTCTAGATGTACCGGCCCTGCTAGTGGAAGGGGCGTCTGCAACCCGAGCCTGAGCCTGGCCCGAGGATGACATACCGGCAGGCCTCATCATCGGGATACGAGCTTCCGTCAATGGAGGCATCAAATATATGTGACGGTAAGTGGCGTAGTCCCCCTCCTCAATGTATAGTAAAGCATCAGTGCCCAGCATGGCGCCGACTACCTCTGAGTAAGAGAGTCTGTCAACAGTCCGCATACTAGCTGGAGGTACTGCGGGAATATCCTGAGAAAGATACCCTCATACCTGGCGCAGAAAGCGCTCCCCCAGGAACCATACCCTGCCAACCGGCCCTTCGAGCAGGACCCTATACTGGGAGATGTCCGATGCTCCGGTATACTGAAGTCGGAGACCATCACCCAGGGACACCCAGGGCTGCCATGTAATCTGCGGATGATGAATACATAAACCAATCAGAAATCGAGAATATACAGAGCAAATCAAAGATGAGAATGAAAGGAACTGAAAGTTCTGAGGTACCTCTGAATGTCGCACAGTGTCGAAGTACTGTCGCAGGCGAAGGAGGGTCTCTCGAGGTCTCGGCCGGTGCGGGCCCTCGAATATCAATGAATATGGAGTCACGGGAATCCCTACCACCTCCAGCTCTGGGGCTAATGATGGGAAGTATACATAGACCCATAGCTGAGAAAAGCAATGCAGAATGTAAGTACGAAATGCCGAGAGCAAAATACAGACTGTAAAAGTGCGCTGTGTGTGTGCAATGTACAAGTAATGAGAAGCAGAAATGTAAATCAAGGGGACAGAAAGTACCTCCCAGGCTCTCCAGTAGCCGCCAAGTAAATCGCCCCGCCCGCGGGAGGTCGCGCTCATATAAAAATAAAGGGTAGCCAGGCCGGCGCCACCCCAGTCATAACGATGGACCTGTGATAGGTCGACTAGAGCGCTCAGCAAATATAGCCCAACTGTGTTCCCTCTGTCGGCGAACAGGGTAGTCCCGAAGAGGAACATCAGGAAACCACGGGCGTACTGCTCCGTCTCCTCGGGAGTCTCAGGCACCATCTCCGCCCGCCGGAAATGGGAGGAGAACCAAGTGTATCGGACTCTCCCAGAGACCCTATCAACAGGCGGGTGAGCCCCCAATAAATACATCCAGGCGGCCTCCCACTCGCCCATATCCTCATCATAGGGGATGGACCAACCTCCGACGTCTAAACCGGTCAATACAGCGAAGTCAAAAGGGGTCATGGTCATATCCCCGGTAGCAGAGAAATGAAAGGAATTGGCGGTGTCCCACCATCTCTCTACCAGGGCCGCCATCAGCGTCCTCCTGGCAGGACAACGGGACAACCCGATGCAGAAGGGCCCGAACCCTGCCAAGTCGACTAAGTCTCGAACACCCTCCGGAAGCTCGGCATACCAATCCCGCGCGATGGTAGAACCATATCCCCGCACACTGCGGGAGCAAACCTGCATTCAGAATGAATACATGTGTCAGTATGAGATGAAATGGGCTGTGTGCCAATGAAATGAATGGGCTGTGTGCCAATGAAATGAAAGGGCTGTGTGCCAATGAAATGAAAGGGCTGTGTGCCAATGAAATGAATGGGCTGTGTGCCAATGAAATGAAAGGGCTGTGTGCCAATGGAACGAAATGGGCTGTGTGCCGATGAAGTGAAATAAGCTACATCCAAATTCAGTTAAAATTATGGGCTGCGTGTTCACTATCTACCTGGGCTGCGTGTTCAGAAAATTTGAAATTTGGGCTGCGTGTTCAACTTTCAGTTAAATTGTGGGCTGCGTGTTCACTATCTACCTGGGCTGCGTGTTCAGAAAATTTGAAATTTGGGCTGCGTGTTCAACTTTCAGTTAAATTGTGGGCTACGTGTTCACTATCTACCTAGGCTGCGTGTTCAGAAAATTTGAAATTTGGGCTGCGTGTTCAACTTTCAGTTAAATTGTGGGCTGCGTGTTCACTATCTACCTGGGCTGCGTGTTCAGAAAATTTGATATTTGGGTTGCGTGTTTAACTTTCAGTTAAATTGTGGGTTGCGTGTTCACTATCTACCTGGGCTGCGTGTTCAAAAAATTTGAAATTTGGGCTGCGTGTTCAACTTTCAGTTAAATTGTGGGCTGCGTGTTCACTATCTACCTGGGCTGCGTGTTCAGAAAATTTGAAATTTGGGCTGCGTGTTCAACTTTCAGTTAAATTGTGGGCTGCGTGTTCACTATCTACCTGGGCTGCGTGTTCAGAAAATTTGAAATTTGGGCTGCGTGTTCAATTTTCAGTTAAATTGTGGGCTGCGTGTTCACTATCTACCTGGGCTGCGTGTTCAGAAAATTTGAAATTTGGGCTGCGTGTTCAACTTTCAGTTAAATTGTGGGCTGCGTGTTCACTATCTACCTGGGCTGCGTGTTCAGAACATTTGAAATTTGGGCTGCGTGTTCAACTTTCAGTTAAATTGTGGGCTGCGTGTTCACTATCTACCTGGGCTGCGTGTTCACTATCTACCTGGGCTGCGTGTTCAGAAAATTTGAAATTTGGGCTGCGTGTTCAACTTTCAGTTAAATTGTGGGCTGCGTGTTCACTATCTACCTGGGCTGCGTGTTCATAAAATTTGAAATTTGGGCTGCGTGTTCAACTTTCAGTTAAATTGTGGGCTGCGTGTTCACTATCTACCTGGGCTGCGTGTTCAGAAAATTTGAAATTTGGGCTGCGTGTTCAACTTTCAGTTAAATTGTGGGCTGCGTGTTCACTATCTAAATCTGGACTGTGTGTTCAGAAAATGTAAAGTGTGGGCTGTGTGTTCACTTTCGAATTCGGGCTGTGTGTTCGACAAATCAGTGTTTGAACCGTGTGTTCTAATGTGGGCTGTGTGTTCGCAATTAATTAATGAGCCGAGTGTTCAGAAATTCGAGTGTTGAAACTACATGTTCAAGATGTAAGCAAAGTACTATGTCATAAGCTAAACTGCATGTTCAAGCATGGCAAAGGTGCGAAATGTAAAATACAGAAGATGAGGTAAATACCTCTCGGGCCTCGTGAGAGAGATGCTGCTCCGGCTCTCTGAGAAACAAATCCCCGGGTGCTCGCTCGTCAAAGCTGGTAAAATGACGGAAGACGGCACGAGGGAGGACGTGTGCTGCCGGACGGTACCTCCCGGGAATGAAAGGTCGGGTCCTCGGAGGTAGAGTCATGGGATCGAAATCATCTCCGGCTCCTGGAAAACCTCCACCGTGGGGAGAATTGCCCGCCATTTTCAAGAATCTGCAAAAGGGGAGCAAAAATGAGCAAAATGAGCAAAAATTGGAAAAAGTCAACAAAAGTCAACTCCCGAGAAAATATTCCAAATATTAAGATAAACTTACCTCAAGTGGCAAAAATGCAAAAAGAAGCTCCGAAGCCGGAATTTAATCGCTCCAAAGTGCTTAAAACTGAGTGTTTTTGCGAAAACAATTTGCGCGGGGCGTTGGAAAATGCGCGTGAAACTCAGATCTGGAGAGGAAAGTGTTGAAAGAGGCAAGAAAAGGAGGGGGGCTCGGCTGCCTTTTATAAGCCTCGAGTCTTGGTTGAAGAGGCATGCCAAAAAGAGGAAAAAAGACCAAAATAGCCCCGGAAAAAGGCCATGGTCGGCCGGCCCCTATTTCTAGCTGGCCAGCCATCTGCTTTTTGCAGAAATGGCCGGCCAGCCATTAGCTTTTATGGAAACCGGTTGGCCACCCCCCCTTGGGAAGATAAATGGCCGGCCATGTTCCCCACATGCTCACCTAGCTCTCTGCAAATTTTGAGGAAGATCGGAGTTCCCGGGACCTGAAAAAGTTCAAGAAAAGTACACTTCCGGTCGCGAAATTGCTCCGTCGGGACTTCGGTTTCAAGTTCTGACATATGTCTCATCATCATTCATCGAAATCGAAGTGTATCCTTTTTGAATGAGTTGTAACCTTTCAAGGAAGCGGATCGGAGGCCGTGATCGAGTTGCCTTCGCCGAAACGCGCATTTCCGTACTCGTTGATTCATGACAAACGGGCGTCCTGATTCTTGCTCGTGTTACATTATCTTGCATTTTCATGAACATACCTGCATTAACATGCACGTTTCTTGATATTGGCATACCTCTATGTTTGAGCATGCGTTGTCACGCATGTTCCATTCTTGCATTACGATGCATTCACTCACCGGCACTGCGTGTGTCGAACTTTCGAAATTACATTAAATATATGTTGTTAGCATGTTGTGCTCGTTGAGTTTCTCTATTTTACAGGCACGATATTGTATGTACGGTTCAATTCAAGTTGGTGCGACCAGACGAATCACGCAGGTATCGTATCTTCTCCGTGTGAGACGTGGCGGGGATTGAATAGTCCTCCGCATTCTTAACTGCATGAAATGTAGTTGTTGCTTTGCATTCTTGCTTAAAACTGTTGCATCTATTTGCGAATACTTGCTTCATTACAGCTTACTGCATTCGCATGATCATGAGTGATAACCGGCTTCGCGTAGCGTATAAGTCCAACTTTCAAAACCGGCTTCGCGCAGCGTATAAGTCCAATCTTCAAAGGCTTCTTGCATATCATTTGCATTTTGCCCCCTGCCTGCGGGCATGCCTGCGGGCACATCTCTGTTTATCCTGTATGTTTGTCTAAGTCTTCGGCCTTGTCAAAAATGGGTCGTCTCTGGGCTTTGACATTCACTCCCGTCACTTGTGACTTCCGAGTTCTGTCAAAGAGGGGCAACTGTAGACACCCCATTTTTGACCGACCTTAAGACTCAGACGTCACCGATTGAGCGCTTGGTGATGTTGCATATCGTGCTCGTTCAGAAGTCTCAGAGTCGCGGCCGTGAGCCCTGCCTCCAGACTTCCGAACCCTCTTCTGTGCCTTGTCTCGGTTTGCGAACCAGACTCGGTTTTCTCTGCTTCTTTTCCTAAGGGAAGGGAGAGGTCCCGTAGATCGTCTCTCAATGTCCGTAGGCTACATTTGGTGGCCGTAGGCCATTTTGCCCATTTCGGAGTCAGGTTCCCGGTTTTCGGGACCGTTGGCCGTGTGCCTCGGTTCGGGACCGCTTAACCATCTCCTATTGCTCTGATTTTTGGCATACCTCCTATTTGCTCCCTGTTGAGGGACACTGGGGGCTGAGAAACCCACTTCGTGGTCGAACGCCATTTTCGGTGCTTAATAGCCCATTTTCGGGACCCCGAACTGCGTGTTTTGGTCCCCGAGCATTCGTTTTGCAACGGTTTTCGTTCATTTTTGGCAGGTACCTCTGTTTTATCACTGGAGAGGTCACTGAAGGGTGGGAGGCCATCAATTGTTGCAGCAGCCAGTTATACATCCTCCGGAGCCTCTCGGCGCCCGTTTTTCCAACTTCCGGGCTAATGTTGAACACCCTAGGGTTAGTGTTGCCAACTTTCAACCACATATCTGTGATCTACACACCTGGGAGGCCCCTAAAAGTTGGTGGCCGGCCATTAAGGTTACCTGACCCTTTTGACCCCTTTCTTCCGGGCTAATGTTGAACCCCTTGGACCCTTTTTCTTGAACTTTGAACCACATATCTGTGATGTACACACCTGGGAGGCCCCTAAAAGTTCATGGCCGGCCAGTAATTCAAATTGACCCTTTTGAACCCCTCTTTCCGAGCTAATGTTGAACCCCTTAGACCCACTTTCTTGGAATTTTAACCACATGGTTGTGTTGTACACACATAGGAGTACCTCTCCAGTAGCTGGCCGGCCAGAAAATCTCATTGAACCTTTTGACCCCTAGCCGGCCGGCTAGGGGGTGTGGCCGGCCGGCCACCTCCAACAAAAGTGATAGGCCGGCCGTGTTCCTTGCACTGTGCACTTTACAGCTGTGGGGCAATATCCCCCAGACAAGATATTTATCCGGGGGATATTTTGTGGGGGAATTTTGCTCTCCTTTTCCCCCACCTTTACACCCCCTTTTGAACCCTTATAACCAGCTGGTGGCCTCCTTTGTTAGAGTTAGAAAAACTCTCCTTCAAGCATCCATACTCAACTCCATCTTCTTCCTTCTCAATTCTTGAAAAAACCCTAAGTCCCTAACCATCATTCCTTCTACACCACCAAGCTCTACCACCACCATCTCATTTCCAGCAACAAGGAAGGTTTCTCAAAGGCTTAAGAAGCTGCAAATTCATCCAAGAAGCAACAAAAGTTTGAGTCTTCAAGGGTAAGTAATACTTTTACCCTTTTGACCCTTTTTCTTGATCTATTTGTAAGCCCCACTTCCTTTTTGTTTCAAGCTCCGGCCCTAACTGAAAAGGGCCATCTTTTGAGCTCATCTTCACTTTTCATTAAGGGCTCAACCCTGTTTGAGCCCTCCATAACACATTTGCTTCATTGATCCTCTTGTATGTCATAGCTTTGCATGCTATTTTTGACCCATGAGAAATTTATTTTCAAGCATGTGGTAAACTGATATTAGGCTTATTTTGAGCCCCTCTTCAACATTGGAGAAGGGCTCAACATTGTTTGGTGCCTCCATGTGTCACTTGTAGTTATATCCCTTATTTGGCCCCATTTTTGCATAAATTGGCAGCCCCCTTTGCTTCTGTTTTTGGACCTTGGTCCGAACTAAAAGTGGCCTTATTTTGGCCTATACTTCATGTTTCATTCACACTTTTTTTCTGTTTGGTGATTATTTTGTATACTTCATGTTATAGCACCTTTTGAGCCTCATTTTGCATCGCATTTTTAGCATATTTGTATACTGATTTTGAGGCTGCCATATACTGTAAATATTCATATTTTTGGTCCCTCTTCAGTGTTGTAGAAGGAAATTTTTCAGTTTGGGTTTTTCTTATACCACTTGCTTCATTACCCCTCTTTTGGCCCCTATTCTTGCATGCTATTTTTCCCCTACCTATGCTTGCTGTTTGGCCATGTTTATAACTGTGAAAGTGCATCTTTTGGGACTGTCTATCTTCTGTCTTTGCATTGCATGTCCATATTGTGCATGTTTGGCATAGCTATAGGTCATTTCGGGTGCCTAATGTTGCATTTCGGGACATTTCCTTGCATTTCATGTCATTTCGCCTCATTTCGGGACTGTTTTCCCCCATTTTTTAGTGCTGAAATTCCATTAGCATGCTTGCATATCATTTTTGCCATGTTTCATCACATTTTGTCATTGCCTCGGTTTGCGTGCCCGTGTGCACGCATTTCGAGGCACTTCATTTTTATCCGCCGGCATCCTATGTGAGTGTGGCTGAGGCTCACTCATGTTGGTATAAGCTCATTTGTCATTTTCATATCATTCCATCATATTTTGTCATTGCCTCGGTTTGCGTGCCCGTGTGCACGCATTTCGAGGCACTTCATTTTTATCCGCCGGCATCCTATGTGAGTGTGGCTGAGGCTCACTCATGTTGGTATAAGCCCATTTGTCATTTCCATATCATTCCATCATATTTTGTCATTGCCTCGGTTTGCGTGCCCGTGCGCACGCATTTCGAGGCACCTCCATTTTTATCCGACGGCATCCTATGTGAGTGTGGCTGAGGCTCACACATGTTGGTATAAGCCCATTTGTCATTTCCATGTCATTTCATCATAGCGTATGCCATTGCCTCGGTTTGCGTGCCCGTGTGCACGCATTTCGAGGCACCTCATTTTCATAGCATATACCATTGCCTCGGTTTGCGTGCCCGTGTGCACGCATTTTGAGGCACCTCATTTTCATAGCATTTTGCCATTGCCTCGGTTTGCGTGCCCGTGTGCACGCATTTTGAGGCACTTCATTTTCATAGCATTTTGCCATTGCCTCGGTTTGCGTGCCCGTGTGCACGCATTTCGAGACACCTCATTTCATCGCATTCTGTCACCGTCTCGGTTTGCGTGCCCGCGTGCACGCATTTCAAGGCGCCTCATTTTCATTGCATTCATGCATTTTCTCGGTTTACGTGCCCGTGTGCACGCATTTCGAGACATATCATTTTCATAGCATTATGCGTACTAGGTTGTATCCTAGATTGCATTCTGCCATTTTCTCGGTTTGCGTGCCTGCATGCACGTATTTCGAGGCATATCATTCCATAACATTGAGTATGTTAGGATTATATCTTGGTTGCATTTCATGCATACCATGCATATTGCATCATGTCCGGAATAGGAGTTAGCCCAGGCACGGGAAACGAGGTACATTTCGTACTCCGAGTGACGGAATGTGTCTCAATTCCCCAGTCACCGACACTCCGGATTATCCATGATGGAGTTAGGTTTTAGCTGTAGTTTCATGTGCATTCATCCTATATTGAGTTGTGCATTTCGACTCCTCGGCCATCATGCCTCGGTATGCGTGATTGGTGGCACGAGGATCGAGACATGCATATATTTGTGCAAATACATTGCTATGCCCCTTTCCTGCTCTCTGTTGCAGCAAAATCAGGAATCAGCAACTTTTTGGGACTTGGCACGCATTTCAAGGACAGGTGTAAACAGAGGCTAATTGGGGCATTCCGGTGGATTTCCGCGCAAGACAATCCGGACATGCATCATCTATCAGAAGCAAGGCAGTCCCTGGCTTGCATGCCAGTTTTATTTGCTTTCTTAATTAATTTGTTAATTAATTAGGATTCTGTAATATTTTGGACTGTAATATTCTTTTATTTGGGACTGTAATATTTGGACTGTATATTTATTCGGACCCTCCGAGTGAGGGCACAACTGTAATAAGTGTGCGTGAGTGTGATGTATGTCTTCCAACCCCACGTCTTTCTCCCTTTTATTTATCCGCTTTTGATGGTTAGATTAGGGCATATTTCAATTAGCATACAGTATGACAGCATGTTTGCATCATTCATCTGTATTGTATGCACCGGGCTCGGCGCATCATACTAACTACATTGTACTTTCAATTTCAAAGTTGAATACATGATAGTTGTAACATTTCATATGCCATCTTAGAATAGCCGAGCCTGCTATAGTTGCATTTTGCATGTGTTGCATTAGACATTTCTGTATACTTAGGATTCATGCATGATTTCTAATAAGTGTCTATTTTGGCTTGGAGTACTCGGTAAGTTTTTATGCTTTAGCATCCTTACATGCGTGTGAGTGCTGCCATGAATAGCATGTTTACCATGAGGCTATGTGCTTATCTGATATAACTGCCTGAATGCCTGTGGGTGAAGATTGGGTTATCTGAATTGGAATAAATCATCAATTGTTTCAAGCCTACCTGCGGGTAGCAAACCATTTTCGAAAACAAGCATGAAATGTTTCGTTCCAATTCGGGTGACCTGGTCTATACTTGTATGCTGTGCGCATCACATAGTAACCTAGGCTAATAAACCGGAATAAGAACTCACAATGTTTTCAAAAATTGATATCATGGTTAGTAGAGGCCGGTCTATGACCGGGCGAGCGGGGGTGCTCACGAAGTGACCTTCCCCAATCGTACCCAAGTTCCCGAGCCGAGGCAACTTTGGTGATGACGGACACGTGGCCTTTTGGCACCGAGTCGGGGTTTCCTAAATTTCCCAAAATAAAATATTTAGGTGGCGACTCTGTATCTGGCAAAGCAGTCCATGTTTGGCACTTCTTTCAAAAAAAAAAATCTGTTTTCTCAAAAACAATTTGCCGGATTTGGACTCTTTGGTTCAGACTTAGAACCGTGACGGCAAAGTCGAGTCCGAGCTGTAGCGAGGTCCCCCGCGGGCTTGTTACAGCTAGACATGAAAAGGTTCAAAATTTTGATGAAGCAGGCTCCAACCAACGACTTATGATGTTCAAACATTTTTTTTCAAAGTAACAAAGAGGAACATGTACAAAAAAAATTGAGAGGTGACAAGTGGCATGTGGGGTGTTAAATTTTTTTTGTACAAAAGTAACAAAATGTCATCCAAAACATATACTATTACTAGTAATTTTTTAAGTATATTAATATGAATACCCTCAAGTATTAGTGGTGCCACCCCTGCTTACTGTGTTTGCTTATTTGAGAACTTACTAAAGTGAACTTGTGAATCAACATTAAAAAAATGTTGAGACCTGGAAAATTACTTTATTGGGTTAGATTCTAAGCTTGTTCCCATTTTGTTTTGTTGATGTATTTATATTTGGGCTTTACATTGAAATAATTCTGCCATTTTTTCTTCATGATTTTCAAAACCCAGCTTATTGTAAGTGATTCAGCTCATCAAGCTAATCAAATGGCTCACAGTTAGTTAGAGTTAGTTTCTGATGTCAAGTTAGTTACAGGTTGTTACACTGAACTTAAGTCAGTTATGGCTTGATGTACATATAGCAAGTCTATGTGATGAGATCAGTTATTGAAATGAAATCACTCTCTCTCTCTCTCTCTGTGTGTGTGTGTGTGTGTGTGTGTGTGTGTGTGTGTGTGTGTGTGTACTGATTCAATGCTCAGTTTTGTTCATTCTATTTTTCTGTGAGTTTCTTCATGGCATCAAAGCAAGTGGAGACCATTTAACCAATTGGTTGTGTCTCCGTCTCATCACTTGGACATTCACTTAAAAGTTTGTCAGTAGAGAGAGCATGAATTTTGTCATGCATTTCCCTTAACCCTATAGACGACCTTTCTATTACCCTGATCAAATTTATGGTTATATTCCTTGGTTTGTAATTTTCTATTTCATTTGAGCTTCACCTGTAACTCAGACTAGTAATGTAGTCAAATGGTTAGTTTATTTTTCCCTTGAACTTCATAAATTTGAAGAGCAATATATTAAGGTAATTATATAAACAAAATGTAAGCTAATTGTATCTACTTTTTTTTATAACAGAAGAAAATCAAAATTCTTGTAGTGCATACTTTTTTTATTTATGTAGAATACAGATCTGATTTCTACAATTTGATTTTACTTATCATATCAGGCAAATCATCGATTCATGACAAACATGCAAAGACGTATATACGGCCATGCAACTGATGTTGCAATTCGCCCTTTGAATGAGGAAAAAGCTGTCAAAGCTGCTGCAGATCTTCTTGGGGAACTCTTTGTATTTACGGTAGTATATATAATGTGATTTCCTACTCCTTTTAGCATCTGAGATTTTTGTGAAATCTACTTGTTTGCATATCCAAGGGTGTTCTTCTGTGGAGTTGGATTATGATTGTGGTATGTTTTATGCATGTGTGTGCACTTACATAAGTAAATGCTGGACTAGTTGGTTTCAATTTGTTGTACTGGTGATTGGAGTGTGCATGTCCGTGTGGTGATTGACGAGCGTGCATTTTGCTTCACAGTATGTGCATTAAGTTCTTATGCATACATACCTATATTCATGAACATCTGTGCCCATAAGGTTCCATATATTTCTATAAATCAAGTACTGGTTGACACTAGGTGTTTTGTAATGGATGGTCAGGCTTTTTATGCGGTGATGTGATTGGCTATGGTTGTTTATTCTCATGTAAGTGGTTAGTAAACTATTTTTGTTATCAATGTATATCTGTGTGATGCAGTTCAAGTAGCTCAACTCGTGTGCTAGAGAGGGAGGAGAGTTTTTGACTGCTGGGAGGAAGCTATTCAATTGGAGCTCCAATTCTATCCTTTCTGTTCAGAAATCTGTCTTTAGGGGGTCAACTGTTTTTTGGATTCCATGTACTTCCCTACAACACATAACTCACATCTTGAAAGCCCCATCTCTAAGGCTGAGAGCTAGCTGAGCCATTGATGTAGTACTAGTAGCTGAAGAATTCTTGAAACAATTGGACCAGCAAAAGGCAAAGAAGTCAAATTGAGGATAAAAGAGTCACTTTTGTGACAAGCTTGTAATCCCTACAAATTTAGTAGTCTGATTGGAAATGGCATTTTAAATTAAACTCATCGCCATCCCTACGATGATGCATAGTGGATTTTAGCTAAATTCCTTCATTTAGGGTCTCAAATTAGTGATTTTTCCATTTTAGGAAAGTTTTATTTTAGTGATAACTTTATTTTGCGAAGTCCCTTTTTAGTGCCGTCTGTTTTGGCATGGTTTTAATGTTTTCTAGTATTCAGATTTAGGCTTAACTCAAATTTTCTGTGTTTGGTAATTTTCTATTTATTTTTGTGTCTAGCAAGAAATTAGCCTGTTAGTTGTTTCCTTGTATAGTTAGGTTGTCGTTTATTATAAATAATGGTATGTGCCTTGGGGCAAAATAACTTTTGATCAATATAATTCAGTTTCTCTTTGAGAATTCGTTTCTTCCTCGTGGATTCAAGGTGTTCTTCGTCTGCTAAACGATATCTAGCCTTGTGTGATATTTTCCGCTGCGTCAGCCGTATGCATCACATAAATGCTTTACCCATAGCACGGTTGATTGTGTAAACTTGCAACTACAGTGGTGACTACTGTTTGGACTTTTTGTTGTACTTTGTGTTGACAATCCCATTTGACAAATATCGTTGTGACGAATTAGCATCTGTTCTTTTACCTTTGTGAGTTGAGAGTGTTATTAGATGTGAATCCAATCTAGTTTGACTCGAGCTTGCTTAGTTAGTGTTCTAACTAGTTCTGTTCTTCGCTCGAGCTATCAACGAGTGATTATCGAGTATTCATTCCCCCCTTGCAGTAAATCAGACCTGCAGATCAAGAAACAACAAGGGTTCACCAACCACTTGAGCGGTCCACATGCTTGCAGTTTGTCAGTGCTTCAGTGATAAATTGTGTGGGGTTTCATAGTTCACTCAAGCAGTCCATTTAGTCTTTCAGCTTCTGAGAGTTTCCTTCAGACATCCTGCAGAGTCTTAAAGTTTGCCCGAGCAGTAAAAAGCTTGCTCAAGCAGTCCAAGGCATCTAATTCTGTTATAACTGCACATTTGAGATTAGATTTGGATCTAGACTCTGCTTTCATCCCTGAAGTGTGAAAACCAGAGTTTTAAAAGGCTTTACTGAGGCTTGCCTCGATGCTTACCTTGCCTCGAGGTTAAGGTAAAACTCATCAAGGCTTTGATTTTTAGGCATTACTCCCCAAAGGCTTGCGTATCACAATTTGAGACATGAGCCTTAGATGTGCTTTGTCTGCTTTTTGCGCATAAGCATGTGAGGAGTACGCACATGCAGAGGTTGCGTTGGGTTTTTGTTAAACTTAGCCTATTAGATTGTTTAAACATAAAAAATAAAAAAAGAATCCCTTTTTGCAACTACATTCTCCAGGAAAAATTAAATAAATGATCAATCAAGAAAAAACACATTTAATGGTCAAGTGAGAAGCTCAATCACTAAAGTTAAGAATATCAATTTCACTTTCAGTAAATAAAAACTTCCTTTTATGCAGTAAAATATTCAACGCCTTAAGGCAAAAGGTATTTACACTTTTATATTTAATTTTTATTTTTATTTTTTTACTATTTTAAAATTTTTAATTTATTTACTAAATATTAAAATTTGATATTCGAAATGCTTATGCCTCAGCGCCTTGTGGCTTATGCCTCACCTCATGAGGGGTAAAACGTCTTGAGGTACACATTCGCCTTTAAAAACTTTGGTGAAAACATAGAAAGTTCTAGTGAGATCCACATTTATACCCTGATGAAATCATGAGTGATCAATGGATCTATAAGCTATATATTAAAGATCATCAAGTGTTTCTACACCAATTACAATTTTCGAGAGAGGCGTTCTTTAGTGGATTTTGAGAACTTAAACTTGGAAGCTTCTATGGATTCCGGAGTGGCTCATCGCCGTGATTTCGACATTGGCGTTGTGGATTCGGCATTGGAGAAGCAATTATGCGGTGACGACAACATTGAAAGAGGCACAAGGGATTGAGTCAATCGGGGCATGGATTCACTAGATGATTGTGAGAATTTCTCTGTGTGATTCGTATTCCTCATAGTGCATTGCTTTGGTGGCCGTTGGCCCTTGTTTTTTTTTTTTTAATCACAGTTAGAGGAGTTCAATTGTGGTTTTTCCATATTAAATCTCTCGTCCTTAATTGCTTGGATCTAATTTGGTTTTCTTTGCATTAGATGAGATTGTATTTTGATTGTGTTAATTGTTCAATTGGTTGAGTGATTGGTGAAATTGAATCCAAATTGCAATCAATGTATCACGAATTTAAGGGTTTCAACTACTTTTTAAAATGCATTTTCACATCAATTGAATTTGAGAATCCTCTTGGATGCTGCTTCATTTTTGAGCTGTTCTCAGCTTCAACACATAAGAGAACATTTTCCAGATGGCAAAAATAAAAAATAAAAACTCCAAAAACTTTTGATACGGGCTTGAGTTATTTCTTAGGTGATATGCTGACTACCTTAAAAGTATGATTGTTTTACATAGAAAAGCCACATGGCCATTGGTAATCCATTAATTTTCATCCAGACCAACCACCTTAGGAAGGGAAACGCAAATTTTGGCAATTGATCATGCAGGGACACTGAAGAACCAAATTAAAGTTAGTTGGAGTGGACACAGAGAAGGAGTGTTTTGTCCCATTTACAGGTAGAAACGTAAGAAAAATAACTTCCTTCCTAGTATACTAATGATGTAATGTGCTTGTAGAAGAAACATAAATGAAAGCATAGCCCTTAAAAAAATTTCGTTCCATCTGACAATGTTTCTTGCCTTCTTATTTGCATAATTTCATCAACATGCTTATTCCACTTTACAGACCAGGAATAGGCTGACTGGCTGACCATCATCATACCCAGGGCCGGCCTTACCCTTTGGCAATTGAGACGGTGGCCTTAGGCCCCGTTTTCCTTGAAGGCCATAATTTATTTATTTATTTATTTGTGTGTGTGTGTGTGTGCGCGCGCGCGCGTGCGCATGTGTGTGTGCACACGCGCAATTAAGATGATAATAATGAAATTATATTGAATGCCCATTTAAAGTACATTTATTTTTCTTCACCTATTTTGTGTGTGTGTTTTTCTCTTCTCTTCACAAGGGGTGTAAGCGATTTAGTTTGGTTTTGTTGGGGTTAAAGAAAATTTAGCACCAAACTAGATCCTTCAATTTTATTCATTGAGAAACTGGAATGATCACATTCAGTTTTGTTAGTTTTCAATTTTGCAAAAAGTAATGGAATCTCACATAAAAAAAAAATGAAAGGAGAATGTGGAGATGCTCTATAAAAGTCTTCCCTTTTATGAATTAAAAAAGACACATTGGAAAAGCTTACAAAAGATTAATTAGTAATTTTGCATCACAAAAAAATTAAAAAAACTCAAAACAAACAAAATGTAATATTAAAAAAAAAATCATTATTAACATTTAAGAAATAAAAGGTCTCAATTTAAAATTTTGCCTTAGGCCCCCAAAAGTGTTGGCCCGCCCCTGATCATACCTTATGCATGTCGATGGGATTACATTTTTGGAAAATTAAGGAGGCTTTTTAACAATTTTTTTTTCATAATCTCACAATTAAGTTTACCTATATTTTGTTTTTGAGTTCTCTTCAGGCAATTTAGAAATGTTGGCTGGTTGAATTATCTGACAGTCGCCTAGGTATTGCATTAGACATATTCAGCAGTGGTTCTGATCCTTATTTGTTCCTAGGTGGCACTTAGTATGGTAAATGCCTCCTACTGTACCATACTTCTTTTTGGCTGCATGATACTATTTAGTGTTGATAATATTCCAAACTAAGCTTATGTGCACCGTTCTGTCTAATTAGGTTGCAGGGGCTGCTGTCATATTTGAGGTGCAAAGAAGTTCTAGATCAGAAGCTAGGAAGGAGGAACTGGGGAAAGAAGAAATGCAGGTTAATTGGAATATCCTGTTCTTTAGAACTTTCGTGGACCCTTTTTTTTTCATATTACTTTAATTGACCTTCCTACTTCTTTGAGCAAACAGTTGATGGGCTTTCTGATTGAACTAATGTTTATACGAGTATTTATCTTTCTTGTAACATGTCATGGTATTTTGCAAAGTCCTGCCCATTACCTCTTTACTTCGATGATCAATAATAAACATAAAATTGCACCAGCTTATGGTGCATCAAAATTGCATGAAGATATCTTTAAAATTGGCATAAGCTTGACAGAACATCCCCGAGATAGCTGAATTCTACCACCAGAAGAGATGATAGTGAAAGAAGATAAGAAGAGTAGAAGGGTAATGGAGGTCGCTAAGAAAAATAAATTTCATTAATGTCATTGGCAGTGTTGTTTGTTGCTAAACTATTTTATTGTTAGTGCTGGCTGCTTTACTAGTTTTATTTTTGTCTATTCATTTGGAGGCATTGGTTTTTCAGCTCAATGTTACATCTTAAACACAGGTACTGACAGTATTTTTATCCAAGTTGATGTAATTAACAAGTTAAGCTTATTTTCCGTAAGTATGAGACTGTCACTTATGTCGCTGTCATGATAGGCAATGAAGCAACGAGATGAAGATCTAGCAAGAGAAGTGGAAATTTTAAAGCAGAAAATTGCAGAGGTGGAGCAACTAGCAAAAGGGCAAGGACTTGGTGGTATGTTCAACTTCAGGCATGCTCACAGTGCCGGAGATGGACATTCCAAGCCTATTTGATAACTCTGCATCATGCCACAATCCTCTGGCTGATATACAAGATTCCTTTGGCAGTTTTTCCCTCAACACCGACAGAGTTTCTTTCTTTTCTTTCTTTTTTTTTTATTTTTTTATTTTTTGTTGATAGAATTTCAGTTGAAGTTTTGTTATTTAGAATTGGCTGATTGAGGTTGGGCTTAGTCAGTTTAATTTGTAACTAATTGAAGCAAAGGTAATGCGAAAAGCTAACTTCGGTCCCATGAAAATGACATTTGAAACTGATTAAGTAGATCTAAAAAGTTTTAAAAAGAAAATTGATTAAAATGTTTGAAAAAAAAATCATTAAAATTAAAAAAATAGAATACGGTTAGAAAATTTTAAAAATTATTTTTAAAAATTCTAATCCAAACAAAGTAGTGGTGTAAATTACAATGAAATCTTTCCGTTTAATTGAAATCACGCTTGCAGCTTATTTATTTTTTGAAATATTACTGCTCTCATTTCAGCCGTAACATTTGTTCTTTTATTTTTGAAAAGAGGATTGGCTTCTTTTAAGTTTGGCTGTGGAGTCCTTTATGTATATCATCTACGAAAAAAATTAGTTCGATTAAATTATCTTGGTCTTTTCATTTTATTACATTCATCTTTATAAAAATAAAATAAAATATTAAAAAATGGACAGCCTATTTTTTTATTTTTTTTTCTTTTAAGAAAAACACACTTGTCATTTATTTTTTTAGAAACAAACGCAATAAAATGAAGAGTCTATAATTATTAGATGGACCTAATTGTTTTCATGGATGATATATATATGAAAGGCATTAGAAAATAAATAATTTAGATCATTGAAACATAACTTGTGACAAGCTTCACAAATCATATCTCAACTTGAGAGAAGCCAACATTTTTGAAAAATTTGTAGTAAAATGGAATTACACGAAAAAGGAAATGGGGTCACTGTTGTGTTAAAGGCACAGCACAGCAGTGACTGTTGTACCTCAATTTAAGGTATATTATGGGATTATTTTTATGATCTGAACTGTTCATTTTGTACAATTTGTTAAATGCTTCATGCCCATCAAAAAATCATATTAATTGGATATCAATAACTATATGATCGATAATCAAAAAAATAAACAATAAGTTTTTCTTTTGAGAAATAATATAAAAAGTATGCAATTCGATCATATATTTATTGATATCCGATTAATATGATTTTTTAGAAGACATGAAGTACTCAACAAACCCTATAAAATGAACGATTCAGATTATAAAAATAAGTCCATAATACACCTCAAATTGAGGCACAACAGTCACTGTCGTGCCTTCAGCACAGTAGTGACCCCAGCAATGCTAGGTATCATGAAAAATCTTTCATGAAAATAATCATGAAAGTTTTATGACCCTTGAATTACACTTAGAATAAAACACCACACACTAATCAAAGTAATCCAAAGATCATAACTCTTTCATGATTATTTTCATGAAAAAAATTCCATGATCCCTAACTTTTCTCTAGTAACCCCATCTCCCACGAAGAATATTACAATTCAATATAGTTTTTTTTTTTTTTTTTTTTTTTTTTTCAAATTGCAATAAAGATAAAATTTGTAAAATTAATTGCAAAAAGACGGAATCTTAAGCCAAAAAGACAACTATTTCTGGCGGCCATTACTTGTCGTCAGCCACTTCTCTCCTGCCACAAGTAGCCTTTGATCGAATCTGAATCCTCGGTCGTTCTTGTCTGCGGTCGTTTCCTGTAGTGCCCAAAACGACGTCAGTAACTTTTCATTTATAAATAATAAAAAAAAAAAAAAAAAAAAAAACAAACAAACAAACTTAGAAAGGGGGAAGAACCCATTAATGGCGTCGAAAAATGGGGTTAATAGGCGGCATGAGATGAGAGATCTGTGCAACTGCAGTCGTGTGTTTCACAGAGATTGGTTGGATAGATGGGTGGATGAAGGTAGGGTCACTTGCCCTTTGTGCAGATCTATGCTCCGTCCTCCTAACACCAATCCATGGATGGTACTCAGGCATGTTCCTCACTTGTCTTAACAAGATCAGATCCCCCCAATTACCTAACTTGCTTGGTATCAATGGGATTCATCTTACTTCTGCCATTTTGTGGATTTATCTTATCTACCAGCTATCAAATGGGATTCATCTGTCTTGGCCATTGGGCTCCCCAGATTTAGTTTCTCAATTTTTACTCTGTAATTATTTAGTTATCCCTTCTTGTTTGCAGTGTTTTCTGTGTAACTGAGGTTAAGCCCAAAGATCCCTTCATGGAGGACTGCACTTTTCAGTGCATTTTTGCAGGAATTTGCCCCATTTTTCGACGCCATTAATGGGTTCTTCCCCCTTTCTGAGTTCTGTTCTTCCTTTCTTAGTCTTTTCTTTTTTTTTATTTCTTGAAAAGTTGTCCCAAAACGACGTCGTTTTGGGGCGCTACAGGAAAACGACCGAGGATCCAGATTCGCCTTCGATCAGCCATCTTTTACCATCACAAACTCCTCCCCCACATTCCCTTGTACTCTATCCATCATTCTTGCTTCTCTGGCTACCCTCTTCAGTTGTCTCCAGTCCTTTGCTATACTTCTCTAACTACCCCAATCCTTTCCTTACTCTCCTCTGACCACCCGTAGCCTCCCCACCTTTGCAACCCCTTCTCAAACCGTCAACTTCCCCTTCTTCAATCATCATCTCAAACCCTAGCTGCAATATCAAATCCTAGCTATGAAACAGAGAGTAAAGATCAAACCCTAGTTAGAATATGTTATCTCAAACTCTAGCTACTGCAATCTACAAACCAAGAGAGGGAGAGTCGTTGGTCATAACTACCATCATAGCCTTCATGATCTACAAACTAAGAGAGAGAGAGAGAGAGAGAGATTCGTTCGTCATCAGTGCCGTTATACAGAGAAGAGTGGGTTAAGGGAGGGGGGGGGGGGGGGGGGGGGAGGCAAGGCAGAAAGAGGCGATGAGTGGGAAATGAAGGGTGACGATGGGTTGCGGAGGTTAGGGAAGAGTGGGAGAGGCGCTATTAGTTGTATGGGAGATGAGAAAGGGGATGGTGACAATAGGGAGGGTTGAGGAGGGTTTGCCACTGCCAGAGAAGGTAGGAGAGAGGCTGTTAGGGTCCAAGGAAAATGAAGAGAAAATAAAAGAGAAGTCTATTTTGGTGCTTTCAAAACTTTTTTTCATTTTTTTTTCAAATTTTTTAAAATTTAATGTACGTTGGAATTATTTTTATCCTATCAAAATATATGCCTTAAAATTTATTCAAAAGAATTTCTCTACACTCTCACCCTTCTCATACGATTGAGAATTTGTGTAGTGATTTGCTTTTAAACGTATTTAGAAAAAGAAATATTATATAAATTAATAAATTATATATATATATATATATATATTTTTAATATTTTTAAAGGAACTTGTAAGAATAAGCAGCATGTCGATAGGACGCACAATTAGAGTTTAGACCAAAAAAAAATGTGAGAAAAAGATGAAAAAGAAACGTTTGGGGCGAAAATTGGAAACAGTCTCTAAACAATCCCGAGATCATCACGGTCACCTCGACTTAAATTAAATAAACTTATAAGAGCAAGCAGTGCGTAATAAATGCTTACCTTCACTATAGATGGTTGTTTGAATATTGCCCATTTTGAGGTGGTAGCCTACTAGGTTAGTTACCAAGACTGACACCCACTAAAGTTGCTCTCGCTCGGATATGACTTAATGCCTCCATCAATTAAGGCCGGGCAATAAGAATTTTCATTCAATTTGTACTTGTCCATAGTAGGGATGGCAATGGATAACCTACCCTGTGGGTATCCATGGAGACCCAACCCAAATACATGGGTTTTCCCCTCTTTTTCTTATCCATTGGGTAGGGTAGGTGATTTTCTTTAAATATCCACAGGGGATGGGTTGGGGATGGATACCCACTAATTTCCCCATATGTTTTTTTTTTTTTTTTTTTTTTTTTTTTTTTTTTTTTTTTTAAGATTCACAACTAAAACTAAATATACATTCAATCTTTTTTCTTTTTTTTTATTTATTTATTTTTTCAGGTTCACAACCAATTTTTTTTTTTTTTTTTTTTTTTTTTTTTTTTTTTTTTTTTTTTTTTTTTTAAGATCCACAACCAAAGCTAAATATACGTCCAATCTTTTTTTATTTTATTTTTAAGGTTCACAACCATTTTTTTTTTAATTTTTAAGATTCACAACAAAAGCTAAATATACATTTAATTTTTTTCCTTTTTTTAATTTTTTTTAAGGTTCACAACCATTTTTTTTTTTTTAAGATTCACAACCAAAGCTAAATATATATTTAATTTATTTTTCTTTTTTTTTACCAAAGCTAAATATATATTTAATTTTTTTTTTACCAAAGCTAAATATATATTTAATTTTTTTTTATAAAGGTTCTGACTTTGTTATATAAATTTAAAGGTTCAGACTTTTTTATAAAGGTTCTGACTTTGTTATATACTCCATGTGTGGAAACTTTATTTCCATTTATACTTTTTTTAAAAAAAAAAAATTTAAATTCTGAAAAGAAAACAACTTCCAATCGTTTGCCATATCGCTGCAATATTTAAGGTAATTAATTGATGGTTATCAATTATACATGGAACTACATGGTTGGAAGAGCTAAAGGTTCTGACTTTGTTATAATTTATATATTTAGTTTTGGTTGTGAATCTTTAAAAAAAAAAAAAATTAAATATATATTTAGTTTTAGTTATAATTTAAATATATATATTTTAAAGAGTAGGTAACTCATCCAATATATAAATTTTTTTTTTACCAAAGCTAAATATATTTTTTTTGTTAAAAAAAAATAAAAAATAATAAATAATAAATAATAAAAAAAAAATTGTTAACATTAAATATATTTAAAAAGAAAGAAAAAAGATTGAAGGTATATTTAGTTTTTGTTGTGAACCTTAAAAAAAAAAAAAAAAAAAAAAAAGTGGTTGTTAACATTAAATATAAAAAATAAAAATGGGGATTAAAGTGGGTTGGGGAAAATCCATACCCATTAAAAAATGGGGAGGGTGGTACCCATGGGGAATGGGGAATGGAGAATGGGGAAAATTTATTATAGGGGAATGGGGATGGGGAATTAATATCCACCCCATTGCCCCCCATTGCCATTCCTAGTCCATAGGTGTGACTGATAGTTGCCAGAACTACTTTGGTTATATTATCTGCTTGGAGTTTCAAGCTTCAAAATATCTCTTATACAACTATTATATTTATATAAAAAAATTGTATTTAAACATCACAAGTCATGTAACGTGCAGGTCTTAGCTAATGCAAGCATTGATTGAGAAACTAAATGCATTCTCCCACTTGTGCACGACTACAGAGTCTTTCCCTTGATTAGGCTTCGTGTAATTAGACATAGCCTTGTGTTTTAGTGGAGATCTCCATGTCTTTGGACTCATGTACTGAGCAAAGACCAAGAATCACTAGACATATAAATATACACTTTAAATATATGTATATATATTATGAGATCCTATTTTAGTGAATGTTTCACAAAAACAATGACTGTCAAGTCTCTGCCTTATAAACCTTTGGGTAATTAGATGAAAATTTTAAATTGTTTATATTTATTGGATAAGTTTTGTGATATAGATGATGTTTGAATTGTTATAATTATTATATCCACTATGAGAAGTTTTCTTTTATATATGGAGAATCTTTTGTTGGTTGTAGCAAGTGTATAGATAAAGCTTTTTGGAAGCTTGTGAGTAATGGATCAATGTGGAGCTTATTTTCTTTCTTTCTTTCTTATTTATTTATTTTTTTTATATACCATTTAATCTGCGGATCATACATTTATTACCATTGAAATTTTTCTAAGTGTGGTGCATTGATATTGATAGAATTGTAGTGTTGATTGGATATATACAAATGAATGTTGTTGTTTTATTTACAAAATGGTATACCTTTACTTTCCATGGACCTTTTTCATTTTTTGTCTAATTTTACAATCATTTTATGTGCTTATAACTTTTATTAAAAAACTTACCTAACATTATTTTTCTTTTTCTTTTGCGTAAATGAATGAACTCGTGCACGAAACTGAATTTTACAAAACTAGTTGGCACTTGTTACATTTTTTGAAGGATTATATATTTTTGGATAGATGTGTATAAAAAACATTTGGGTAGACTACTAGTTATATTTTTGGATAGATGTGCATGGATAAAAATTTAAAACATAACAATTTTTATGCTAGATGGATATGAATTGGATGATTATATAGATTACATGACATTTTTAATTGGACAATTATGTATTTTGGAATTACTTGTGGATGAAAACTTATAATAGTTGATGACTTTAATTAAACAAGTTAAGGATTTAATGATTTATGTATTTTGTTGGATGTTCATGTTTGAGTTGATTTTGTTGGTTTGAATAATTCTTGCAGATTACAGGTTATATGAAATGGATTTGATGGATTATTATATTTTGATAAACAAAAATAATTGAATTGGCGATCAAAAATTGATTTTGTTTTTTTCTCTTTTGGCGACCAAGTGATTAGTTGAGAAAGATAAACGATACTTTTGCTGACTAAAGTTGTTAGTTGGTGTATCACCTTCACATTTGGCGACCAAAATGTTGGTAGGAGAAAGGATACATTTGGCGACTAAATAATTAGTCGGTAAAATTATTAATTTTGGCAACCAAAGAGTTTGGTCGCAAATTGGTCTATTACCGACTAAAGTTTTAGTCGCACAAACATTACTTTTGGCGACTAACAGGTTTGGTCGGGGAATGTTACTTTTGGCGACTAACATGTTTGGTCAGGGAATGATACAATTAGTGACTAACATATTTAGTCAGAAAAATATCACTTTTGGTGACTAAAGTATTTTAGCTACAAAATGGTTTAGTTGCGATAATTATATATTCAGTAACCAAAAATTTAGTCGGCAAATAAAACCTGTTTTCCGACTAAAAAATTTTTTAGTCACTAATTACTTTTTCTGACCCTGTATTGGTGACCAAAGTGGCGAGCAAATTAGTCGCAGAAGACTTTTGCCGACTAAAAACAAACTTTTACCGACCAAATTTTTAGTCGACAAAAGTGTAATTTCATGTAGTGATTAAATTGTGATCATTTTGCCTACTGCCATCACATTTAAACAGAAAAAGTTTAGAAAATTATAATTTGGCCCGAAATTTCAAATTATAGATTCAAATTCACCCATTCTCTTCCCCTCTCTCACCCAAACTACCTTATCTCCTCTATCAACCAAACAACCACCACTACCATTACCATGTCGGTGTACTGGCCCCGTCACCACCAACCATCCTAAAAATTAAGAAAATTCATCAAAGAGTGGATATACTACGATTCACAAACACTCATGCATAAACCACTAATTTAGATTCAATTAATTTTGAAATCTATTTAATTGATACATATATATATATATATATATACATATGTGAACAATTTATTTATTATTTTTGTCTATATATATATAGAAAAATTTTATTTTGATTTCTAACAAAAAACAAAAACCCAATTCAAATAAAATATTTGACTTAATAGAGTCATTTTCTAAAAGTGACTCCTCATGATATTGAAGTTGCTTCATAAAATTTGAGTAATTTCTTAAGCCATGTAAGATGTGTGGATTTGGTGGAGGTGGTGTTGGAACAATTCGTCTTGAATTCTCCAGTTGGTGGTCTTTGGGTCTTCACAACTTGGCAATGATCTTATCTATGTCGAATAGAAATTTGGTGCTTCAAGTCGCGTTACTTAGTCGCCTTCCTAAAGACAATATTTACATCCACCAAAAGGTGTGTAGGGGGTTACAACAAATTCGCCTCTAGGATACAATGAAGCTTGATCTAAAGATCAAGTTTACCGACATCTACACTGACGACAGTAGATCAGAATACTCTTGATATAATCAAGAAAACCAAGACATTGATAATCAAGTCTGCAAATTTTGATTACCAGTAACAAAAGCAGAAACTTGCTTAAAAAGCTCTTGATCGAAAACTCTAAATCATGAGGAGAAAGAGAGAGATTTGCAAGAATGCTTTCAGGATTTTTTGGATAGATTAAAATGGCTGATTTCGCAGCCTATTTATATGCCTTGATGCATCTGATCGAATGGACATGTCCCTTGATCGCATCCAATCAAATCTAACCCTTGGATCGACGATCTATGGTGTAGATCATTCTCACACCGAATAAATGACATGACTGATCATACCTGATCACGATTAGGTGCCATCTCATCTGTACGATCGTGCGCATCTCCAATCAACGGCTGTGATCAAACCGCTCCAGATCGAACACGCAACCATTCGATCGGTAGATTGACTCATTGCCAACAGATACCACATCACTGCCACGGGGAGCTGACTGCATTCTATGTCATCCATGCCACGTTGGATCTACATGATCATTCCAACCTATTCGATGCAAATAGGAAAGCGCCCTCATGGCGCCTTGCACCAAAGCATCCATGCTAAGTGTAATGTGCGCCGTCAAACGCCACACAACCCACTATGCATGCCACACACATGCTCGCATGCGTGTTCCTTGCGGTGTGAGTACATGCACACTAGCATCCATTCCACATTTTCATATACAAAGGAATATTTCATGTAGCACTTTATTAAGTGCTTCATGTTTTTCTCTCTTTCTAATGTGGGACAAAGTCCCAAAGCTTATTTCAAGCTTTCCAAAGAAAAATAAGGAAGGTTTTGAAAACACCCAAAAACTAAACTATAAATTTTGAAAATCATTTTGAAAATTCCCCAACATTCCCCTACCATTTTCAAAATACAAGATGAAGACTCTTGGTTCAATTGGCAGCCTCATACATTGGTGAAGATATCGTACAATTTGAATCATTCACTTAGTGAAAACATCTCAAAGTTAGTCAAGATGGCATAGTAGACTTGTCTTTGAACTAGTGATCTTATATGACTAACCGGACATGTCTCACGCACAGTACGTGTTACCTCAAGTATTCAAACAAACTGACACGTGGATTGGCTTTGTGTCTACATCCTATTTCATGACCACTCTAGAGTCAAGCCCTTGGACTCATAGGAAGCGGCACCACCTCCTACACTCACATAGGTAAGCTTTCTGAGAGTAGCCTTGTAATTTATAGTACCCTAACAACCCAGTTGTAAGCTTATTAAGAGTTTGCTAACTCATCCTCTTCTTTTCACATTACAGTTACCAAGCACTTCAACCTTGGGATGAAAATGAAATAAAAACTAAGTGATTGCAATCATGACATATGGTGTACTTGGGCTCATTGAACTCAAGACTTGATGTTTCTTCAAGCGTTGAGTCGAGTTTCCATCAGGAGTGATTATGTTAAGTGGGCTTAAGACCCATCCCCTTTGATATTTTCCACACCAAATCCCTTCCAAGTCCCTTTGTTAGGGGTCAGCCAAGTTTTCACTTGATTTTACGTAGTTAATGGTAATCACACCTTCTATGATTAACTGCCTGACATAGCTATGCCTCAGTCCTATATGCCTGGACTTTCCATTATAGACATGGCTATAGGTCCGTGATAGAGTTGGTTTACTATCACAATGCAAAGATATTCGTGGCATAGGTTTTGATCTCTAACAAGAGATTCCTTAACCACTCTGTCTCTTTGCTACAAAAAGCCAATGCTACAAACTCTAACGCCATGGTTAAGTCTGTTATACATGTTTGCTTTTTAGAACCCCAAGAGATAGCTCCTCCTCCAAGAGTAAAAATCCAACCACTCGTGGACGAGTGATCTTCACAGTCAGTTATCCAACTAGCACTCATGAATCTTTCTAGCACTGCTGGATAGCCATTATAGATTATTCCATAGTCTATCATTTTTCTCAAGTACCTGAGTATACAGTTAACAGCATGCCAATGCACACTACTGGGATTACTACTGTATTGACTAATTTTTCCACTACAAATGCAATATCAGGTCTAGTGCAAGTCATGGCATACTCACCTATCACTCTTGAGTATTCTAGCTGATCAACAGCTCTTCTAGTATTAGAATTGTCACACCGTGAGTTAACAAGGCCCGACTCATGTGAATAAATTACCCGACGATGAACAATAGATAACAACTCTCATGCAAATGAATATTATATAGTCACATAATACATGTATTTTATCCGATTTTATACATTCCTAGATGTAACATCTAAGTCGGATGGGTGCTTTGTAACTAAAACATGCACAAATGTTATAAAATCAAATTAGATGCCCTGAGGCTTACATCATACACAAGGGGGTGCAACCCTTACAAGAATGGCACACGGCCAATAAATAACATAAATGGCCCTTAGTCTACAAATAACTGAACCACCCTACACGGTTTGAACATAACTTCACATCACAGTCCACATCCAACACCTGAAAAACATTTTAACCACGTAGGGTGAGCATAAAGCCCAGTAGAGAATATTTCAAAAACTAAACATGCTCCGCCAGCATAAATGATCATGATGCAATACATATATACAATATGCCCAAATGCATTTTCAAATCCATTTGACTTCTCAACAAAATTCCTTCTTTCCAATTACTGAAACCTTACGTTTAATCAAAACGTTTTCTAAGTCCAAAACATCAGTTTGATATGAAAATCCTTTCCAAAAACCGATCCAGGTATCTTAATACCAACCAGCAAATACATTGCTAAATCACATGCGAATACATCGGTAAACAATATCAAATACATTGTTAAAACCATTTTCCGAACATTTTGTTCCAAAACCGACATAATATTAAATAAATGGGTGAATCTCCAAAACACATACAACCTTTCATGGATATTTCGTCCGCGGAAAACCGTCAAACAGGACCCATATAAACATAGGCTATGCAAGCCCTGGGATTGCCATTTTACGGATATTTCGTCCGCGAGAACCGGCACCCATGTTGTAGACACCCTATTTTTGACCTCCAGCAAGGCTCGAGCGCTTTGCCCGGTACACTCGATGATGAAAGTGGTGTTGTGCGTAGTTCGAGGTCTCAACAACGGGGCCATGTTTAAGCTCCGAAACAATCCCAAACCTTCCATATTCCCACTGTTTATACCCTAGAAATCCATTTTACACATTGTACCACCCTGTGTTGAGTCTGAAGCAGAAAAACAGGGGATCACATTGAGGCTTGGCCATGCTTCATTGAGGGCCAACCGTGGCTATTGATGGCTGGCCATGCCTTAGTAGCGAGAAACACTATTCTGGGCGAGAGCCTGCCAGCTGTCCCCTTTTGAAGATATTTATGACCCCTCTTACTCAAATTCTATAAAAACAAAGTTGTTTCTCTGTTTTGAGGGTTGAAGAATTTCTAAAAAGCCTATACACCTTCTTGATAGCTCCTTTTTCTTTTGCAAACAACCTTTGAGCAAGCTTACCACCTTGAACCTATATCCATACACCATATATACCTTCACACCTTAGCCTAGAAATCTTGGTTGAGCCTTGAGCATCACAATTCAAGTTTGAGAGTGTGTTGGACTTAGTTTGATCCAAAAACAAAGAACTATCTTTTGTCAAGAGGTATAACCTTGCTATTTCCTCTCTTGCTTTCATTTCTATCATTTACTATCTAGTCCTTGTAGTTTTGTGTTGTTTTGATCTCCCTTCAAGTGTTTAAGTTCGGGTTTGGAGAGCTACCAAAGGATAGAGAGTGTTTACACTCTTTCTTACACCTTCACATATACCTCAAACCCTTGCTTTTACACACTTTTTCTTTGCTTTCTAAATTGATTTTCAGATTTAAAAAGAGGCTAAAAATCATGCTTTGAGGTTTCAAAAGTGGAGGGGTTAGCCACCCCTCCTTGTTCTTGCTTACTAGCCTTGTTTTCCTTCTTTGTTGTTTATCTTTTTTAGGCTCTTTTCATGCGCTTTGAGCCACTATTTTTCAACCATTAAGGGCTGTTTTAGGGCTGTCCTAGGTTATTTAATTAGTTCATGCTTTGATTAGTTTGCTTGTTGTCTCATAAGTTTGCATATATAACTTGTTGCATATTGTTCTTGGCCTTTCCCTGTTTAATTTCCATGTTTAAGATCCTCATTTTAATAATCAACTTACCATTCATTTCTATCATTTGAGGGTTATTTCAATCGGTTCACGATTATTCAAAACATGAACTAGAGATCTATGCTTAATGGCTTAATCGCTACGGAGGTTCATTGTCAACGACGTAGTCTCTTTTTCATGTTGAGAATCACCTCTCGTTTGACAAGTTTCTCACTTAGTGGACGTAATCTTTAGTGTACGTAACAATCATCTTGAACTTAATGGATTAATGGATGGCAAAGACTAATGAATTTGGCTTAAAATGCACCAACCCATATAAAGAAAATGAGTTATATTGCTTGGGCTCGACCGGACGTTACGCCGAATCTATTGTCAAGGGTTGTCTTACATCAATTCATGATGTTTTGATGAACCTTGAAGCATCTTTACCTTCCTCTTTGAGTTTATTCAATGATAGGAGGGAGGGGTGGTTATTGTTCATTGCATTTATTGATTTTTGTCCAAATTGTATCTAAAATAATCAAGCAATCAACTTGCTCACTGATGGTTTTGGAAACGATTGCAACCTTCTCTCGAGGCTTTCACATGACAGAGAAGTGTAAGAGGAACAAACAGAGTTCAAAATAACTCTGTCTGTACTATTTTCACTTAAGAGCACAAAATAAGGTTTTGCATAAAATTACATCATTGTTGTAAATTAATGCTCCGACTATTGTTGTAATTAATTTATTTTTATTATTACAATTAGTCTTGTTAATTATTAGTGTTGTAATTATTATTGTTTATTTGTAATTGCTATAGTTAATTAACTTAGATAGCTAGCTTATTTCTCATTATTATCCTTGTTGTAATAGAGTTGTGAGCTAGTTAATTCCTTGCTTATTTATTCATTCGGATTTGTAATAATTAGTTTAATTCGAACTTTCAGACTTTGATTCGCACCCTCTTGCACGAGGGCCAACATGTAATAAGTTGTATGTCTTTGAACCCACGACTTTCTCCCTTTTACTTACTTGCTTATGATGGTTAGTATAGAAACATCATTTTTTTTTCAAATTAACATTCTTATGCTTTGCATACATTGCCTTGCATGCATCCAAGGTTCGGCTTATCATGCTAACCCAACATCAATGTTCAAATTCATTCCTTGAATACGTGTTTTATCGCATGTCTTGAATGAAATCATATGCCATACTCATAGCCGAGCATATAAAATATATAATGTGTGTATTACATTTAGTCATATTGCATTAATTAGGAACATGTATGTTTTCTAGTTATTTTGCTTTGCTTTGGCTCAGAGTACTAGGTGAGCAACTTTGAGTTTTAGCATTTTGCATCGAATGTTCTTGTTTCCATGCCAAGTGTACTTCCATGAGACTAATTTCTTAAATGATATAACTGTTTGAATGCCTGTGGGTGAAAGCTAGTTGCTTGAATTGGGATAGTTTGATTAATGTCCATTTTAAGCCCACTTTTTCAAGTGGCATATTCACAAACAATTTTCCAAATAAAACATAAAATCAAATGTTCCAATTCTTGCAAATTAGTCTATACTTATGTGCGTCACATAGTAAAAATAGCTAATAAATCAGAACAAGAACATATAATAAAAATTGCATCATGATTAGTAGTGGCCGATCTTTGATCGGACGAGTGGGGTGCTTAATCTATGACCTTCCCCTCTCGTACCTAAGTTCCCTAGTCAAGATACTTTGGTGATGACGGATAAATGGCCTTTTGCACGAGTCTCTGGTTTCTTAAATTTTTCAAAAATATTTAGGTGGTCACTCTGAAATTTGGCAAAGCAGTCCATTTTTGGCATTTGATTCAAACATCAATTTTCTAAAAAAATTGCCGAATTTGGACTCTTTTGTGTTTTCACTGTTTCACATTGCATTTTGTGAAATTAGATTTAGAACCACGGAAGTCCGAACTGTAGGGCTAGTCATCTTTCGAAAGGAGCACAAAAAGCAAGCTACAGTTTTGGGCGACTCTGCTGGGGACTTAGAGAACTTGACTTGAAACTCATGATGTGAAATTTTATCTACACTTATATGTTCTTTGCATTGCATTTGCATGGTTACTTTAAGTCACTGTGTTTTCCATCTGCTATTCCTGGACAATTTGTCGGAGGCTTGCTCAAAAGGCTTGCCAAAAGGCTGACCGGTCATGGGCTCTGCCATGTTAGAAACACAACCTTTGGATTTGGATTACCACTGTATCGCTTGATCCTTCTTTCACTTCTTGGTGTTAAGTGTGAGAGGTATATTAGGTAATCTTGCTGAGGTACCCTTTCGACCATTTGACCTAGTTGCATATAGTGAAGCTATAGTGACACTACAAGAAATTACACGTTTGCCAACTAAAAATTTGGTTGGCAAAAGTCTATTTTTAGTTGGCAAAAGTTATTCGCAAACAATTTTTTTGGTCGCCACTCTGGTCGCCAATTGAGGGTCGGCAAAAGTAATTGGCGACCAGAACTTTTGTTAGTCGGGAAAAAGTTAGATTTGCCGACTAAATTTCTGGTCGCTAAATATATCATTACCGCGACTAATTCATTTAGTCGCTAAAACACTTTGGTCGCGAAAAGTGATATTTTCCCGACCAAATATGTTTGTCGCCAAAAGCAAAAAATCGGCAACCAACTATTTTCGTCGCCAAAAGTTGAGGAATCGCCAACTAATAATTTAGTTACCAAAATGTAAGGAATTGCCAACCAATGATTTTAGTCGCAAAAGTGTAGAATTTGGCAACCAATTATTTAGTCGCCAAAACTTTTCTCAACCAAATATTTTGTCGCCAAAAGACATTAAACAATCAACGACTAATTAGTTAGTCGCCAAATCTCTTTTCTTTTTTCTTTTTTTTGAACAATCAATTTTTGTTTATAAACATTCAATCCAATATTGAACAAAATTCATTCAACCCAACCTAAATATAACATTAAATTTCATTATATTTTCTCGCTCAATCCCAAACTTTACAATCATTCCATTCAAAACATTAATTGAGACAAGTTTTAAACATCCATCCATTAAAAACTAGTAAGTAATTGAACAAAAATTAAAAGGAAAATCAATGAAGGAATCCAAAAAAAATTCTAAAACAGGAAGGAATATATATGGTTTTGAAGCGTCAGCCTTATGCTTGATCGTTTTTGGAAGTCACCTACGAATAAAATAAGAAAAGTTAGAATCTAGAAAAAACATCCAAAATGAAGTATTCTCATAAAAAAAAAAAAAAGAATGTAACCATATGGCAAAAATTTATATGATTACATTACAAACATTTGATGATGACTATACCACAATTAAGTATTGGCATACCTAAACAATGAGACAAAGCAGCTCAGCAAGTCTCGCCAAGGTAATCCTTCAGTAATACATTGAGACAACAAGGATGTTCTGCAAGAAACAATAATTTCTTGTAAATGAACCATTGCAGCATATAATTGAAATATATAATTGAACATGTGCGAAAGATTACATGTTCTATTACTCTCTGTCTCAAATCTTCAGCTGCTCTGTTACCTAAAGAACCACCAAGCATGTTCTTTTCATTCTCAAATTCATCCTTGAATGTATTCCATAAAGTCATCCACTGAATAACCTCCATTGTAACAAGCTGTTTCAAGAGCAACCTATGACAGAACAGAAGGGCAAGCATCCAATAATGTTAACAGAACAAAACTATGCTCTCTATTTTTTTTTTTTTTTTGTCATTTACTAGTGGTTTCAGATTAATTGGATAGACATACCTAAAATTTGGAATTTACTATTGGATCTTTATCCTCCAATGTGGAATTAAGAAGGCTTGACTGCATAGGATCATGCGGTGACAAAACTAAATACCCGCATATTTTCCGTAGGACCTACATCAAATAATTGTTAGACAAGCTGAAAAACAGTGGAGAAAGCTTATTTTTCTATTTTTTTTCCCTCCTTTAGACAAAGAAAAAAAAAGAGCACAAGTTTAGTTTTGATACTGGTATCCACTGAGCAGGGCCTTCTTTGACAGAGGGAATCTCATATATTGCCTTGTGACAATGACATATTTCAAGGTAATCATTTTTATGTGAGTAGAACCAAATATATTGAAATTCAACAAAGAGAAAGACACACAAATCAATTAGTGAAACAGATAAGATAAGATACTCAATTTTCCAACAAAAGTTATATACTAGTGAAACCATAATACCTTGTTACACGTCACTCTGAATAATCTAGATAGGAGTTACAAATTAAAAACTAGATACACATTAGCCAGGTCTCAATCTTGAGGGACCAAGACATTCCAACAGTGTAACTTGAGCTAGGAGCAGGGCGTAGGTACCCCACTCGGACGAGTCTTAAAGAGAGAGACTTTGACCAAGACGTGTATGCAAATTATGGCACGCTAAGATAATTAGTCAGTTCTCTCACTCTCTCACAGGTTTATACTATTTCAATATCAAAAAACCAAGACCACAACATCTTTTTTTTTTCTTCTATTTTTTCTAACAAAAAAAGAAAGGAAAGAAAATACCAAGAACCAAAGATTAAGATATGTTCCGATTACTATATTTCCCATATCTTCAAGAGACCCCAGCATCAGATAATGTATCCCACACCTGCATATATGAGCCAAAAAAAAGTTACTTATGTTCCGTTGCACACAACTTTCAAGGGGGAAAATAGAGAGAGAATTACAAAAGCATGAAGCATAAAAAGTTATATCCACTCACTTCCAATTTTCCCTTGGAGCCTCCTATAGCTAGCAAGAAGGGGCTATCCTCTGAGAATGAAATGGAAAAGATAGCTCCCTAATAACATTAATAACAGGATGACACAATTCACCTCAAATTAATAAATATGTAGAATATTACTATGTCATAATTATAATATGTATTCTTTAGCAAAAGAAAATATAATCTCAAAGAATCACATACAACTTTTGGATTATTAGATGCAACACATGATGGTTGGTTGTTTGACAAATCCCACAATTTTGCCTGCAACAATCAAGATTAACCAATTGAGAAAGTACTACTATTACTATATTATGATTTGTGGGAATATGGAGGCCAATAGAAATAAAGAGATAGAAACTCAAAATCAGAAAGAGAAAATTACCATTTTATCTGGGATCCAGTTGCTGGAAGCTACAAAAAACAGAGGAACAAACAGTTAGTATAGCAAGTACAATGAAGTCGAGTAATAAAAATGTCTATAGAGGAGAAATATGTACATTTGGTGCCAAAGGATTATAGGAGACTGTGCAAGCAGCTTTATTGTGTGCATGAAGAGTGAAACTTGTCTTTGAGTCAGAAGATTGATCAGACTTAGCAGCTCGGATATCAAAACCTTCAACTGTGCCATCTTCAAGACTGACCTGAAAACACAATTAGATAATGATAATTCTGTTTCAAGAGGACATCTCCAAGCAAAACTAAATTAAGATGTGCTTAAAAAGAAAGATCCTATAAGCCTTCCCAATTCAAAATGAAATCCCCTGTGCTTTGCATACTTGGAAAACAAAAAATGAAAATAGCTCAAGATAGATACAGTGTAAACACAGACCACAAATGAATGCTCAGTGTGTGGATCCCATCCTACGGTTTCAACATCTGCTGAAACTGACCACTTAAATCCTGTATGAGAAGGTATCCTTCCATCCTTCTGCAATCACATAAACATAAATTTAATCAAAATAATGCTGAGGCAAGGCAACTGTATGATTAATAAACAATAATGCAGGAAAACAATAATTTTGAAGTTTATAATTAATAAACAGACCCAATAAAACATTTCCATTACCATGACTACTGTATGATCAAAGGATCCACTAAGTAAAACTTGTGGCACATGATGATTCCATGCGACGGCTTGAACCTGAAAATCAACTATAGCAAGGTCATAAAAATTATATACAAATGAAGTTTTGCCACAGTAAAACAGATGACTTGAAAAAAAAAAAAAAAAAAAAAAAAAAACTGTTAGCCTATAATTTGTGGATACAGATACAAGTGCCGAAATAGATACAAGGTGTCAGACTGTGAACACCTTCGAATTCCAAAACATATTTGTCTACATTCTCAACAGAAAGAATAAGGTAAAGCATTAAAAGCTTAATACTATTAAGAATGAAGGATGACATAACTTTTCTTTCAGTCACTCTTCAATTACAAATATTTTTCCCAATCCTAAGCTCCTTACAAATCCATCGCTATTCACATTCTTCACCACTATGCACAACTGTCAAGCCCCAAAAATACCCTCATCTCTAGCACTAGCACTGACTGCAGATTTTACTTAGTCAATCACTAGCTCAAGACCCACCACCAGAGACTTCAGATGTTCTTTTTTATTTTACGTTATTCGCATTGGCATTTATAAAGCATGGAGTTTGATTCGAACCCTCTTTTTATGGACCCAACTACGAATCAACAAATAATTGATAGACTGAAGAGGGATTTTGCGTACAGTATTGATTTCGAACAAGAAATTAATATTTCAATTATATGTATTGAATTGACTAACCAAAGCCACGCACTATGATTTGAGGCCATCCCTTCAAACATTCACTCATTAGGGTTTTGAAAATTAGGGAAAACAAAGGAAAATAGAGGAATTGAGCAACAAAGAAAGAGAGGACCCATACTTGATCTCGGGGTTGTTTGAAGATAGGCGAACTGGTAGTAGCAGAAAAATGGTGAGGTGGTGCTGTTAGGTGCGAAAATAGAGAGCAACCATGTGAGTAATACAAAGATTGAGAGAGAGAGAGAGAGAGAGAGAGAGAGAGAGAGAGAGAGAGAAACAAAGATAACATACATACCTAACAATGGAGGCCCAAGTACTTCTCAAAGCGCCATTGATGCTTGGTCGAAGAAGCCACACACGCGACTGCGATGATAGAGGAGCGACTTTGGTGACTGCAATGGAGTAGGAGAATCGACGAAGAGGTGCGTGTGAGGAGTGGTTCACGGGAGTGGTTCGCGGCATATACTATATAAAAGAGTTTGAAAATTTCACTCGGCTGTTATAGGGCATTTTTTCCCCTACCAAATAGTTTGGTCGGCACTGTACTTCACTTAATTTAAATTACATTCAAAACAGTATCTTTTTGTTATGTGCGACCAAATTACTTTGGCCGGTAATTTTTTTTTTTATTTTCTTGCTTTGTTTTTGCTCTTCCATATTCAACCTTTGCTGAGCAAATTTCAATTTTGGTCCCAAGAAATTTTATTTTGGCAACGTTATATAGTACTCTAATAGATTTTATAATAATTTGTGTTATGAATGATTTGTTTTTTATTTTCTAAAATTAGGAATCAACTGAATCATAATTTTTTGTGCTAAAATTACAGACTTACATCAACATCCCGCACCGAGCTGTTATACATTATTATAGAATTTTGCTTTGTTTTTATTAATAATGTTTTGTAATAATTCTTATGCTTAAATTTAGCCTATAAAATTAAAATTATCTTAATGTTGATCATGTTTTTTTTTTAAATAAAAAATTGTAATTAATAAGTGTCTCATCTCTAAATAAGTTTTTCATTCGGCGACTAAATAAGTTTGGTAGCCAAACCTAACTATACGGCGACAAAAAAATGTTTTAGTCGTTGAAAAGAAATATTTGGCGACCAAAACTTTTTGGTCACCAAAGGTAAAAACAAATTTTTTTCTTTTCATTCGGCGACTAAATAAGTTTAGTAGCCAAAACTAACTATACGGCAACGACAAATTGTTTTAGTCGCTAAAAATAAATATTTGGTGACCAAAGATAAAAACAATTTTTTTCTTTTTCATTCGGCGACTAAATAAGTTTGGTAGCCAAAACTAACTATACGACGACGAAAAATTGTTTTAGTTGCTGAAAATAAATATTTGGCAACCAAAACTTTTTGGTCACCACAGAGAAAAACATTTTTTTTTTCTTTTCATTTGGCGACTAAGTAAGTTTGGTAGCCAAAACTAACTATACGGCGACGAAAAATTGTTTTAGGCGCTGAAAATAAATATTTGGCGACCAAAGATAAAAATAATTTTTTTCTTTTTCATTCAGCGACTAAATAAGTTTGGTAGCCAAAACTAACTATACGGCGAAAGAAAATTGTTTTAGTCGCTGAAAATAAATATTTGGCGACCAAAACGTTTTGGTCGCCACAGATAAAAACAATTTTTTTTCTATTCATTCGGCGACAAATAAGTTTGGTAGCCAAAACTAGCTATACGGCGACGAAAATTTGTTTTAGTCGCTGAAAATAAATATTTGGCGACCAAAACTTTTGGTCGCCAAAGATAAAAACAATTTTTTTCTTTTTCATTCAGCGACTAAATAAGTTTGGTAGCCAAAACTAACTATACGGTGTCTAAAATATTTGTTTAGTCGCCAATTGTGGCAACTTTAGCGACTAAATTTTTTTTAGTTGCCAATTATGACATTTTTAGCAACTAATTTTTTTTTAGTCACCAATAATCAATATACCCCGATTAAAAAAAATTAGTAGCTAAATATTGAACTTTTGCCGACTAACATAATTTTTGGTCGCCAATTCGACAACTTTTGGCGACCAAAATTATTTTAGTCGGCAAAAGTGGTCGCCAATAGTGTGTTTTCTTATAGTGTGACTATTCCAACTTAGGACAGGATGCCACCCATTTGCAAGATGTTGTAAAACTCGTTTTTTGAAATAGTACAGCCTAGATCATGTCAAAAATCTAGGACAGGGTAACCTTACCCCCCTTTCATAGAGGTGTTTTGGTTCTTTTACTTGGTATGTGCTTTTACAGTGAGACTGTACAGAATGGTTCATATCAGTATGAGTCTGTGAACAAAGTACAATGGAGATTATAGTTCAGCTGTATGTTATGACTGTTGCGAATTGGGGCCGAAGTGCTATCCGATTTTTGATTATGTTTTCTTTCTTTCTTTTTGCTAGGTAGTTTTATCATCATAGCTTTAGAAAGACCCGATATTCCCCAAGTTGTGTGGACTCACTTTGGCAGGCTTTGCAAAGCTCAAGACCTTGTTGGTGGCCAGCCAGTGTTAGTCTCACTTCCACCAGCCACCCGACGAAGAAGGAACAGACAGTCAGCAGCACCAGTACAAAGCACCCTACAAACACCTATCCGTTCTCACTTAATCAGTTCACTAGCATCTAGTTCACCCAGACCAGCAATGGCACAGAATACAGCATAGAATGCGGAGGAATTTGTGGCCATGATGACGGCTTTCCAAAGAACCATGGACACTGTAAACTAGAGGATGGCTACACAAGATGAAATTATCGCCGATCTACGAGACACATCTGGGGCATCCGCATTAACCGTACATCTAGTCTCGGCTGCCCTGCCAAATCCTGATCCACTCCCACCGGTTGAAAATCCCCAAATCCCAGATCTTCGAGAAATGTTTCCCCCGGCTCCGACTTATAGGCCTCCGGTTCAACTACCTGCAAGAATCGTTCCTTTTGATATCATTGAAATTGATCCGGCCTTGGTCAAGATTGCTAGATTAGAGAAAACATTGAAGAAATCCCAGGGCTTCAACTCCTTTCCGGATATCGAAGACGAGTGCATTGAGGCTTTAGTCAAATTATCGGAGAAATTTAAGATGCCTCACATCGACAGATTCGATGGGAGTGGAGATTCGATTGTGCATGTCCGGTTGTTTTTAGATGTATTAAGGTCCATGGGTTTGTCTAGGGCACAGAAGCTTTCCTTATTTAGGAGAACCTTGTTTGATGTGGCGGCCATCTGGTGCACTAAATTGGAAGACTCAGCAAAGCGGAATTGGGAGTAACTATCTGAGGCAATTGTCAATCAGTATTCATATAACACCCAAATAGAAGTAACCATTAGTGAGTTGGAGGCTACTACCCAGAACCCACCCCAAAGAATCATTCATCGATTTTGTCACCTGGTGGAGAGTCAAGGCAGTCCGAATAACAAATAGACCTGCCAAAAGAGAGCAAGACATGCTAGTGGTCCAGAATCTTGAGCCAGATATATTGCAAAGAATGATAGTGGCACCGTTGTCCACATTTGCTTCCTTACATGAGCTGGGGGTCCAGATTAAGAGTGCATTAAAAAAGGGTATCATCCATAGAACTAGCGAACCCGCAAGAAGGCCATTCTCTAGGAATATCAATGCTAGCAATATCATTATTCCACGGCCTGTAGATGTCAACACTGTCGTTTTAATGGCCAAGATGGCTGATCCCTTTGCTACTGTAACAACCTCACAACCTTCACAGAACACTGGCCCACCCCAGAACCAAAGAGTTTTTACTCCCCTCCATATGAGCCCAGTCCGCGCCCTCAAACTATTAATGGAAAAAGGGTATCTCAAGCCTCTCAATCCTCGTCCACTTCCAGACCCATTGCCACCCAAACATGACCCTACCCAGTATTGTATCTTCCACTAACAACATGGCCATCCCATGGACATGTGCTACCATCGACGTCATGAGATCCAAGATCTTATTGACAACAAAGTCATCGCCCCACCTTCCAAACCAAACGTAATAACCATCCCACTTCATGCACATAACCAAATTTCCCCACCTATAAACATTAACCACATCCATACACTACCTTCCACCTTCAACCCTAACACATACATTACCTTATCCCACCTACCAAAACCGAAGGTAGCCATTTCATAAGGCACAAACATGTGCATGATGGATCTAACACCACAAACCCAATCCAAGCCCGTGGCAGTACAAACGGAGAAAGAGAAGAATGCACTGAAGACAAGGTCGTCTGATACCCGCGTCATAGAGAAGGAGGTCTTGCTCGCAAAGGAGTATAATCCCAGTTTTTACATTGTAGCCATCAATCAGCTGAAGCCAGTAGTCATATTGTCAGACTTTCTCAGCATTAACGCTATCGGGGAAGGCCAGTTAAGGCAACGTCCAAATGGTCGGCCTAAACAAGGCCTAGATGACTTGGCTGAGTTAGAAGAGGATTTGGCTGATCTGGAGAAGGATCTAGAGGATTTGTACTTCTTCGAAGAGGAGGATACAAGCGGTGTTCAAGTGGGATGATGGGACCCGAGCCTGCAAGAAACAAGCAATAAATGGTTGAATGAGGAAGAGTTAGATGTGGAGGAACAGATAAGAGAGACTAGAAAGGAAGAGAAAATCGCTGCTAGCGACAAGGCTGAGGTTGCCCCTCTAACTGAGAAAGAACAGGCGCTGGAACAATTTCAAAGGGAAAGGGTTAGAAGAGATCCAGATAAAGATAGCTTTGGAGCAGGGCAAAGGAAAAGAGAAATAAGAACCTGAGACAACGGCGGGTGATGTCCAAACTACCAAATAGGTTGAATAGAAACCCAGTGATCAAAAAAGTATGTTGAGGAAGCTTAGAAAATATCAAGATTCAAAAACCAAGACTATAGTGGGGGAAGAATGGTATGATGATGGGGCGTGTGATGTTAACATGCTCCAGATAGAACCTAATGCTAGCCCGGCCATGACTGCAGGAGATTGGTGGGAAGACAGTGACCTAAGTCATGTGTACACTGGCGAAGGTTGGAAAGCTGATACCCCGGATGACACCTGGTATACTGACGAGATCAATCATATGACCCAGAGTGGTTGGTACTTTAAACCCGTGGCCTTAGATTAGCCAGAGTCTTCCAATAAAGAGGCTAGGTGATCAAAATAGAAGGATCTTGAAGAAAACCTTGTCTTAAAATAGCTCAAGAAGATTCAGGCTGACATATAAATCTGGGGGCTGATAATGGCATCTCGGGAGCATAGGCAAGCACTGTTAGAGGCAATGAACTGGACCAAACTGCCTATCGATAAGACTGCGGACCAATTGGTATCGTTGGTAACATCTGGGGATGTTACGTCGGTGATATCTTTTACGAATAAGGAGTTACAACACGAGGGTGCCAACCACAACCGTCCCTTATATGTAACCCTGGAAATTCGGAAAAAGTGGATTCCGATGGTATTAGTAGATACCGGATTGGCGATCAATGTGTGCCCAGTGAGGACTTTCTATGCCATTGGTTTGAGGCTGGTTAACTTTACACCCATAACCCAAGCCGTCCAGGCTTATGACGATACAAACCGGGATCTTATGGGAACGTTCAAGAGCCATATCCTAATCGGCCCATCTAAACACGAGGTGGAATTCCATGTCATGGACATTCCAGCCACTTTTAATATACTACTGGGAAGGCCCTGGCAACATCAGATGAGGGTTGTATCATCAGCAGTCCATCAATTAGTGAAGTACCCCTTTAAAGGTGGGATTGCCACTGTGTACGGTAATTCTGTGATCTATCCTTTTGAGGGGACCATTGCACCATTATTGGAAATCATACATGGAGATGAGGATGTGTTCCTTTATGACTTCTCTCTGGCAAAAGCCTGGCTAGTCTAATCCATCATGGTGGAGGGTGATGGGAACTATGTAAGTACGCAATCCATCTATATGATGAACAAACAGGGGCAAATGCCCGGATCAGGACTAGACTGAAGTGGCAGGCATGGGGGTACTATTGCTAAGGAGATTAGTCACAACCTCCACGCTTTCGGGCTGGGATACAAACCTACTGCTGCAGATTCGCAAACAAAAGGGCAAGAGTTGAGAGAAAGGCTGAAAGTAAAGAGGACTGGGAAGCAGTACGAGTTAACCCACAAACCAATATAGGGAACCTTGAACGGAAATTTTGTCTGCCAAGGGGAAAACTTCCCCTTTTGTGGATTCCCAGAGCCCTGGTATGACTGGGAAACAAAAACAAAGTATCCGGGGTACGAGATCTTCTTCAGACACCAATTACTAGAAGAAGAGGATGAACAAGTAAACCTGAGCACTAGCATGGATCACGACAAGTCTGCAAGCCTGGACATTGAAGAGGAAGAGCCGTTGGGAAAAGCACTGGCTGACCTACCGATAAGTTCTACTACTAGAGCTGAGACCGCCAACTTGGGGGATAGTTTTACTATCTCAATGACCGGGGAAAACCCAGCAGCGGATTTCTCCAATCTTATCGCGGATGCATCTGAGGCTCCACGCCTAGACTAAAAGTTTGAGCAAGGTGTCATCAACAATTCTGGATCGGATATTGAGTCTGAATCTGATTCCACTGAGTCTGTGGGGTCGGAGTTGGATTCGGATTCGAGTTCCTCTGAACCTAGTACTTCTGGGAGTGGTAACCTGGATACCAAAGTCCTATTCAGGTCGTCTTTTAGCTTTTCTTTCAAGTCTACTGTAATCGAAGATCCAGACTTTTTACATGGGAATACTGTCAACTTTGCCTACTTCTATGTGCCTTTGGTTTGTTGTACTAATCTTAATTTTCAAAATTTTGACATAAACGAAGAGGAAGAAATTCCTCGGGTTTTGAAAATTTTGATTGATCATGAGGAGGAGAGGCGTGTTAAGCCCTATGCAGATGAAATCATATCAATTAACATGGGTACCGAGGAAGATCCTCGCTTGGTCCAGATCGGGTCCACACTGTCTTCGCAGGAATGTGAGCATTTAATTGCTTAATTAAAAAATTTCAAAGATGTTTTGACGTGGTTCTACAAGGACATACCTGGAATCGATCTTGAGATTGTACAACACCGGATCCCTTTAAACCCTAAGGCCCGGCCAGTTAACCAAAAGCTACGCAGAATCCGCCCAGATTGGGCTTTGAAGATCAAGGAAAAAGTTACCAAATAGATTGAGGCAGGTTTCTTGTTATTATCTGAGTATCCAACGTGGTTGGCCAATATTGTTCCAGTCCCAAAGAAGGATGGCAGAATCAGAGTCTGTGTTGACTTCAGGGATTTGAATAAGGCTTGTCCACAGGATGATTTTCCACTACCGCATATTGACGAGTTGGCAGACTTCACTGTGGGCCATGCATTGCTCTCATTCATGGATGGGTTTTTCCAGTATAACTAGATTTTGATGGCACCCGAGGATAGGGAGAAGACTGTTTTCACTACTCCGTAGGGCACCTACTACTATCGAGTCATGCCGTTTGGGTTGAAGAATGCTAGGGCCACTTATCAAAAGGCTGCAACCACCATTCTGCAGGACATGATCCACAAAAAGGTTGAGGTGTACATGGACGATATGATTGTCAAGTCCAAAGATCGAGAGGGCCACTACACCGCCTTCGAGAAATTCCTTCAACGATTCAGAGAGTATAGATTGAGGTTAAACCCGCAAAAATGCACCTTCGGCGTAACAACAAGAAAAATGCGAGGATTTCTGATCACACAGAGAGGAATTGAGGTAGATCCTTCCAAAATCAAGGCCATTTTAGAAATTCCACCACTGAGGACTAAAAAGGAGGTGCGCAGCTTTCTAGGTAAGGTGCAATTCATAAGGCGGTTTATTTCGAAACTAACCTTGACTTGTAAACCACTATTTGGTCTCCTAAAAAAAGGAAAGAAATTAAAATGGGATGATCGCTGTCAGTTCGCTTTTGAGCAAGTTAAGCAGTACCTACAGAATGCGCTTGTGTTATCACTGCCAAAGTCGGGAAAGCCACTGATTTTGTACTTGTCAGTCACAAATTCAACCATAGGGTGTATGTTGGCTCAAGAGTCGGAGGCCAAGGTGGAGAAAGTCGTTTACTACTTGAGCAAGAAAATGCTGGATTACGAGACCTGTTACACTTCCCTCGAGGAAGCTTGCCTAGCCTTGGTATGGGCTACTCGAAAGTTGAGGCACTACTTGTTAGCTCACTCCGTAATCCTTGTTTCGAGATTAGATCCCATCAAATATATCTTTGATAAACCAGTGCTTATGGGTAAGCTAGCCTATTAGTCGCTCCTCCTCTCCGAATTTGATCTCAAATGTGTTACACGCAAGTCGGTTAAAAGGAGAGCTGTAGTGGAATTCCTAGCAGATCACCCAGTAAAGGGAGATGAAACGGTGGAGTACTTTTTCCCATATGAAGATATTCTGCAAATAGAGGAGAAAACGTGGATGATGTACTTTGATGGGGCAGCCAATCAATACGGTTATGGGATCGATGTGTTATTGATAGCACCCGATGACTCCTACATACCCTTAGCCTTCAAACTCCGTTTCAAAGTGTCCAATAACGAAGCGGAGTATGAGGCGTGTAATGTTGGTTTAGATGCCGCCCTAAAACTAGGGGCGAAAAGGTTGGACGTCATCAAGGATTTGAACATGGTTGTGTCTTAAGCCAATGGAGATTGGCAGGTTAAAGAGGAGAAAATGAAGGTTTACCATCAAGTCTTGGATATGCTAATTCTGAGGTTTGAAAAGTTAACGTTTACCCATCTGCTAAGGGAGAACAACCAATTCGCTGATGCACTAGCAACTTTATCTTCTATGGTAGACATTCCATTGGGAGTCAGGATGCGTCCGATCATTATTGAACAGAAGTACACGTTGGCCTATGAAACTATTGCCACAATAGATGAGGCTTCAGAAAAGAACCCTTGGTATTACGATATTTGGAATTTCCTAGAAAATAAGGCGTATCCACCAAGAGCAAATGCCAAAGACAAAAGGGGAATACGGTGTGTGGCCGTTTAATTTATCATCTACGGGGGCAAATTGTACCAAAGCGGCCATTTAGGAATGCACAAGCTATGTGTTGAGGAAGATGAATCAGAATGCCTTATGGAGGCCATTCACTGAAGAGAGTGCGGAGCCCACATGAATGCTGTGATGCTTGCCCGAAAAATCCTTAGACAAGGCTACTACTAGTCAACCATGGAAGAGGATTGTATTGATTTTGTTCAGCGCTGCCACAAATGTTAGATTCATGCCAATCACATGAACATTCCACCGCCGAAGCTCTACAACATGACTTCACCATGGCCATTCTCTGTTTGGGGAATAGATGTTATCGGTGTGGCAAAGAGGTCAAACAGGCATGAGTTCATTATGGTAGCAATCGACTACTTCACAAAATGGGTAGAGGCCTAGTCTTACTCTGTATGGAAAGCGTCGCATGTGGCTAAGTTCATCAAGAACAATATCATCTGCTGGTATGGGGTTCCGAATGAGATTATCTCCGATAATAGGTCACACTTCAAGAAAGAGGTGATAGACTTGCTTGAGAAATATAACGTCGCTTTCCATAAGTCATCAACCTACTGGCCACAAATCAATGGAGTTGTCGAGGCTGCGAGCAAAAATATCAAGAGAATTCTGCAAATGATGGTGGAAACTTATAGGGATTGGCCAAATAAACCACCATTTGCACTTTGGGGCTATAGAACTTCCATCTGAACATCTACAGGGGCAACCCCCTATTCTCTCATCTATGGGATGGAGGTTGTTTTGCCAATTGAAATTGAAGGGTTGTCGTTGCAGGTTATGGCCAGGTGTCAGATAGTAGAGGCAGATTAGAAGCATGGTAGGTTTGAGGAGTTAATGTTGTTTGATGAGAGAAAACTGAGGGCATTATATCATGTCCAGGGTTACCAATGCCAAATTACTAGGGATTTTAACAAGAAGGTTAAGTCCAGAAATCTTAAAGAATGAGACATGGTGCTGAAAGAGAACCGGGCTCCCATTCATGACCCTAGGGGCAAGTTCAAACCCAATTGAACTGGTCCCTACATCATCAAGTCAATCTGGTCTGGAGGGGCGGTTATTCTCATGGACTTGGATGGCCTAGAGTTCTCGCAACCGATCAATATGGACAAGTTGAAGAAATATTATCCCTGAGAGGCTTGCTAAGATGAAAACCCGAAAGAGTGACCTAGGCAAAAGTTAGAGCATGAAAAATTAGAAATAAAGAAAAATTGAACTCGCAAGGTTGAAAACCCTAAAAGGCGACTTTGGCAAAAGTTAGAGCGCAAAAGGAGAGAGTTAATACTCAAGTGAACCTGAGCCAAACTACGTAAGGCCTGATTCCCATTTTTGGGATACGTACGCAACTTCACCCTAAAGTTTGGCCTTAACTATCTCCGACTCAACTGTACATTTTTCTGATCAAGTCATCATTGTTCATCATCTATTAGTTCGGTTATGGTCTTTATTTTGGAAAGAATAGCCGGTTACAATGCAGAGCAGCAGTGATATGCAATCAGGGGCAGTTATGATCTTTTGATTTGGGATTGTACATCTTGAAAATCGATTCTATGCATGTCAAGTGGTGATCGTTTCCAAAAATTGTTTTGAAAAGTTTTAATAAAAGTTGATTTTGTTCAAAATTTTACCCTTTTACAACTTGGACCTGTTTTTGGGACTGAAAGGAAAATTTTCAGTACTTGCAACTTTAATTTTATTGATTTCAACACAAGTACATTCTCTCTCTTTGATTTAGATCAAAGTTGCTTTTAATCTTAAAACTTGAAAAGAAAATATCAAAGCAGTAAAACTAGGGGCACAGCTAAGTCAGGTGGCTCTATGCCAAAGACGGCCCAACCTCTGCCGCCTCTTCGAGTCAAGCCAAACACTCCTCAAGCAGGGTGTAATTGAAATTACTGGCAGGGGCCAAAATCTCTCTCATCCTCCAAGCTGTGAGATACCGGGGCAGGTGCGAAACATGAACTGAAAATGAAGCTGTGCATTCCACTCCCTCATCTGGACGTATCTTATCATGCCCGAACTAGCATCTGAACCGGAGAGGGAAATAGAATACGCAATGTGTAAGGCCAATTAACTCTACACCCGACTGTTAGGACATGCTGTAGCTCATCTTGGCCAAATTAAGCCAGAGGCAATGCCAAGTTATGTCAGTTGCAGATTTGTTGCACGTCCAATCACACCATAAACCCTCTAAGGGGAAATCGACTAGTTGTTGTTGAAAGAAGTAAGCTTGGGCTGAGTACTCAAGGCAAGGGGCACTACTTGTAGTTTATCCATCAACCATACCTGGGGAGGGATAAAAAATAAGAGAGATTGAAGAATAAAGAGGTGTACGATGAGAGAAAAGTAAGGAAGAGATTATGAGAGAAAAACAGAGAGTGAGTGTTGAGTGATGTGAGAATCATAAATTAGAAGGGTGGAAAATAATACCTGGAGAAGTAACGAACTCCCTGCCAACTGGGTAGTCTCTCGCTGATGAAAGGCATCCAAACCCATCAAAATTTCGGCCAGGGCCAGGCCCAGGCCCATGCAACTCTTACCCTCTTTCAAACGTTGGGCCACTTCAATCAACTGAATCCTAGCTCCGCCAAAACTAGGGGCAAGAAGGAATTGCACAAGAAGGCATAAACAGAAGGCATGTTACCAGTGACCTCGCCAAAGAAGGTCACTCTTGTCTCCAATAGCAAAAAATCAATGAACTAAACCGGGGATGTCTAGCTCCCCATCATGTGCCAAGGATTGAGCCTCATGTAATGTTAACGCACACATCCGTCCCAAAGCTTGGGCATGGCCAAAACGGGGTTGTGGTACGATTTCTTCGTCGCGCCGGGACTCCATCAAAGCTCGAAATTCTTCAAGTGTCGGACACACCTCTTATGATCCAAATTAAAACACATGTGTAATCGAGGTTTCAACATCGAACAGCGACATTAAGGAATGGAAAGCAAAGAGAAGTGCAGCTTAGAGGAAAAAACGCGTTTAGGCCAAAACCACGAAAATTCACCTTTTTTGAGCCGTCCAAAGTGACTATCCAGTTTCGAAGCCTATTGTTGCACAATGTCTCCATTTTGAGAGCAAAATACCAAAGACTTGTTATTCTACCAAAAAAACAACATAGGAGCACCATTTATGGAGGATAAGAAGGAGCAGTGCATGACAGCTGGGCAGCACTGACCGATCTCACATTTAGGCTAGGCCATGCCTTAGTGAAGTTCGGCCATGCTTATTTAGGCCCGGCTGGGTCTAAATGGTGTCTCAGATCAGTGTAGTTGCTAGAAAAGCTGGCCTTTGTCCTGACGTACCGTGGCTGTGTTTTAAGTCTTGTTTTGTTTGTACCAAATGTTTTCTAGTACTTTCAAGTTGTTTTCATTTTGTTTTCCTGTTATCAATTTGTATTTTACATTTTGTCCGGTTGTGGGTTGTTATCCGATTCAAGAATGAATGCAAGAGTAGATATTCATTGTTTTAAGTCTTATGCGAAGTTACCATAAAAAGGTTACGCCATTCATCACATTGTGCAAGGAGATCATTCAAAAACTTGTCTTTTATAAACTAGCGGGTCCAACCCCGATCATTGTTTTACAAAGCAGCAAAACAAAAGAAAATCCTTCAAAAAACAAAAGGGTATATTTGAAGCTAGTCTTTAAACTACAAAGCAAAAACAAAAAAAACAAAAAAACAGAAAATCATCAACATCATCAGTAACCCATCATCACTCTCTTCCTCCTTGGCTGAGGAGGAAGTCCATCGCTGTCATCACTGGGGCTGCTAGACTACATGTCAACTGCTTCACCCTTCTCCTCAGAAAACGTATACTCGTCAAAGGACTCCTCAGGAGGTGAGCGCTGTCTCACTCTGCCTTTCTTCCGATCAACTCCTCCGATGTCCCTCACTGGGCCCCGTCTTCGTCTACTAGTTAGAGGAGGTCCTGTAGGTGCAACGGGCACTGGCTCAAGCTGAAAAGAGAAAGAGAGAGAAAGCACAAACATCATAAAAAAATCAATGAAGTTATGAGCAAGACTGTCATGACTGTAAACTAGGGGCAAAAGCATACCTCAATCCCATGAGTGGCCAGAGCAGTCTGCCTCCTCTGCACCATTAGAAGTAGTCGGTCAATCGTCCGGAGGAGGTCATCAGCTTATGCCCTGGGTACCTGTAAAAAAAGAAGCATTTGAGAACAGTGAACAGAAATAACAGGGAACAGTGAACAGAAATACAGAGGACAATGAAAACATAAAGTAACACAATAGGCAGAAATAGGAAGGAATGTATACCTTCTCAATAGCGGGAGTAAGCACCAACCAGCGATCCCTCTCATTAATGTGCTCAAAGGAGATATGCTCAATCACCTCGCCTGGCCGCATGTATACGACCTCTGTAGGAATCACCGAAAAACCTAAGAATGGGAGCTGCAGTAGGAACTCCTCTAGCGGCAGCAGCAGCAGCAGCAACCTCTAGAACAGCACGGGCTACGTTCGGGGTAAGAGGTGCCATCACCCGAGTCTGTAAGAAAGTGGTGAAGTCGCCAAGCTCATGATGTCGGACACCATCCTCTCTGTAGACACCCCATTTTTGACCGACCTTAAGACTCAGACGTCACCGATTGAGCGCTTGGTGATGTTGCATAATGTGCTTGTTCAGAAGCTTCAGAGTTGCGGCCGTGAGCCCTGCCTCCGGACTTCCGAACCCTCTTCTGTGCCTTGTCTCGGTTTGCGAACCAGACTCGGTTTTCTTTGTTTCTTTTCCTGAGGGGAGGGAGAGGTCCTGTAGACCATCTCTCAATGTCCGTAGGCTACATTTGGTGGCCGCAGGCCATTTTGCCCATTTCGGAGTCCGGTTCCCGGCTTTCGGAGCCGTTAGGCCGTGTGCCTCGGTTCGGGACCGCCTAACCATCTCCGTTTGCTCTGATTTTTGGCATACATCTTATTTTCTCCCTTTTGAGGGACACTGGGGTCTGAGAAACCCACTTCGTGGCCGAACGCCACTTTCGGTGTTTAACGGGCAGTTTCCGGGGCCTCGAACTGCGTGTTTTGGCTCCCGAACATTCGTTTTGCATCGGTTTTCGTTTATTTCTGGCAGGTACCTCTGTTTTATCACCAGGAAGGTCACTGGAGGGTGGGAGGCCAGCAATTGTTGCAGCAACCAGTTATTTCTCTTCCGGAGCCTCCCGGCGCCCGTTTTTCGCACTTCCGGGCTAATGTTGAATACCTTAGAGCTAGTGTTGACAACTTTCAACCACATATCTGTGATCTACACATCTGGGAGGCCACTAAAAGTTGGTGGCCGGCCATTAAGGTCACCTGACCCTTTTGACCCCTTTCTTCCGGGCTAATGTTGAACCCCTTGGACCTTTTTTCTTGAACTTTGAACCACATATCTGTGATGTACACACCTGAGAGGCCCCTAAAAGTTCATGGCCGGCCAGTAAGTCAACTTGACCCTTTTGACCCCCTCTTTCCGAGCCATTGTTGAACCCCTTGGACCCACTTTCTTGGAATTTCAATTACATGGTTGTGTTGTACACACATAGGGGCACCTCTCCAATATCTGGCCGGCCAGAAAAGCTCCTTGATCCTTTTGACCCCTAGCCGGCCGGCTAGGGGGTGTGGCCGGCCGGCCACCTCCTGTAAAAGTATGAGGCCGGCCGTATTCTCCTCACTGTACCCTTTCCAGCTGTTGGGCAATATCCCCCAGATATTTTCTGTATCCGGGGGATATTTTGTGGGGGAGTTTTCCTCTCCATTTCCCCCACCTTTTACACCCCCTTTTGGCCCTTTTAACCAGCTGATGGCCTCCTCTACAAGGGTTAGAAAAACTTTTCTTCAAAGCTCCATAGCCACCTCCATCTTCTTCTTCTTCAATTTTTCAAAAAACCCTAAGTCCATAACCTTCATTCCTTCTACACCACCAAGCTCTACCACCACCATCTCATTTCCAGCAGCAAGGAGGGATTCTTGAAGTCTAAAGAAGCTGCAAATCCATCCAAGAAGCAACAAAAATTCGAATCTTCAAGGGTAAGTTACACTTTTACCCTTTTGACCCTTTTTCTTGATCCATTTCTAAGCCTCACTTCCTTTTTGTTTCAAGCTCCGGCCCTAACTGAAAAGGGCCATATTTTGAGCTCATCTTCACTTCTCATTAAGGGCTCAACCCTGTTTGAGCCCTCCATGATACACTTGCTTCATTGACCATCTTGTATGTCATAGTTTTGCATTCTATTTTTGACCCATGAGCAATTTATTTTCGAGCATGTGGTAAACTGATTTAGGGCTTATTTTGAGCCCCTCTTCAACATTGGAGAAGGGCTCAACATTGTTTGGCGTCTCCATGTATCACTTGTAGTTCAATCCCCTATTTGGCCCCATTTTTGCATAAGTTGATAGCCCTCTTGATTTCTGTTTTTGGACCTTGGTCCGAACTGAAATTGGCCTTATTTTGGCCTATACTTCATGTTTCATTCACACTTTTTTTCTGTTTGGTGATTATTTTATATACTTCATGTTATAGCACCTTTTGGGCCTTGCTTTGCATCCCATTTTTAGCATATTTGTATACTGATTTTGAGGCTGCCATATACTGTAAACGTTCATATTTTTGGTCCATCTTCATTGTTGTAGAAGGAAATTTTTCAGTTTGGGTTTAGCTTATACCACTTGCTTCATTACCCCTATCTTGGCCCCTATTCTTGTATGCTATTTTTGCCATACCTATATTTGCTGTTTGGCCATGTTTATAACTGGAAAAGTGCTTATTTTGGGGCTGTCTAGCTTCTGTCTTTGCATTGCATGTCCATGTTGTGCATGTTTAGCATGGCTATAGGCCATTTCGGGTGCCTAATGTTGCATTTCGGGACAATTTCATGCATCTGGTATCATTTCGCTACATTTCGGGACTGTTTTTCCCCATATTTTGTTGCTGAAATTCTGTTAGTATGCTTGCATATCATTTTTGCCATGTTCCATGTCATTTTAGCATCGCCTCGGTTTGCGTGCCCGTGTGCACGCATTTCGAGGCACTCCTTTTTTATCCGACGGAATCCGATGTGAGTGTGGCTGAGGCTCACTCATGTTGGTATAAGCCCATTTGTCATTTCCATGTCATTTTAGCATCGCCTCGGTTTGCGTGCCCGTGTGCACGCATTTCGAGGCACTTCATTTTTATCCGACGGCATCCGATGTGAGTGTGGCTGAGGCTCACTCGTGTTGGTATAAGCCCATTTGTCATTTTCCATGTCATTTGCATTGCGTATGCATTGCCTCGGTTTGCGTGCCCGTGTGCACGCATTTCGAGGCACTTCATTTTCTGCCATCGGCATCTTATGTGAGTGCGGCTGAGGCTCTCTCATGTTAGTATAAGTCCATACTTCATTTTCCATGTCATTTGCATTGCGTATGCATTACCTCGGTTTGCGTGCCCGTGTGCACGCATTTCGAGGCACTTCATTTTCTGCCATCGGCATCTTATGTGAGTGTGGCTGAGGCTCTCTCATGTTAGTATAAGTCCATGTTGCATTTTTTAATGAAATTTGCATCGCCTTCGCATCGCCTCGGTTTGCGTGCCAGTGTGCACGCATTTCGAGGCACTTCATTTTTATCCGACGACATCCCATGTGAGTGTGGCTGAGGCTCACTCATGTTGGTATAAGCCCATTTGTCATTCCCATATCATCGCCTCGGTTTGCGTGCCCGCGTGCACGTACTTCGAGACACATATCATCGCCTCGGTTTGCGTGCCCGCGTACACGTACTTCGAGACACATATCATCGCCTCGGTTTGCGTGCCCGCGTGCACGTGCTTCGAGACACATATCATCGCCTCGGTTTGCGTGCCCGCGTGCACGTGCTTCGAGACACATATCATCGCCTCGGTTTGCGTGCCCGTGTGCACGTGCTTCGAGACACATATCATCGCCTTGGTTTGCGTGCCCGCGTGCTCGTACTTCGAGACACATATCATTTTCTCGGTTTGTGTGTCCGTGTTCACGCACTCCGAGGCATTTCATTTTCATAGCATTCTGCATTTTCTCGGTTTGCGTGCCCGCGTGCACGCATTTCGAGGCATCTCATTTCATAGCATTGTGTACGTTAGGATTGTATCTTAGTTGAATTTCGTGCATATCATGCATATTGCATCGTGTCCGGAATAGGAGTTAGCTCGGGCACGGGAAACGAGGTACATTTCGTACTCCGAGTGACGGAATGTGTCTCAATTCCCCAGTCACCGACACTCCGGATTATCCATGATGGAGTTAGGTTTTAGCTGTAGTTTCATGTGCATTCATCCTATATTGAGTTGTGCATTTCGACTCCTCTGCCATCATGCCTCGGTATGCGTGATTGGTGGCACGAGGATCGAGACATGCATATATTTGTGCAAATACATTGCTATGCCCCTTTCTTGCTCTCTGTTGCAGCAAAATCAGGAATCAGCAACTTTCCGGGACTTGGCACGCTTTTCAAAAAATAACAGGTGTAAACAGAGGCTAATTGGGGCATTCCGGTGGATTTCCGCGCAAGACAGTCCGGACATGCATCATCCACCAGAAGCAAGGCAGTCCCCGGCTTGCACGCCAGTTTATTTGCTTTCTAGTTAATTCATTAATTAATTAGAATTCTGTAATATTTTGGACTGTAATATTCTTTTATTTGGGGACTGTAGCGTGGGTGTGTTGTATGTCTTCCAACCCCACGTCTTTCTCCCTTTTATTTATCCGCTTATGATGGTTAGATTAGGGCATATTTAAATTAGCATACGGTATGACAGCATGTTTGCATCATTCATCTGTATTGCATGCACCGGGCTCGGCGCATCATACTAACTGCATTGTACTTTCAATTTCAAAGTTGAATACATGATAGCTGTAGCATCTCATATACCATCTTAGAACAGCCGAGCCTACTATAATTGCATTTTTGCATGTGTTGCGTTAGGCATTTCTGTATACTTAGGATTCATGCATGATTTCTAATAAGTGTCTATTTTGGCTTGGAGTACTCGGTGAGTTTTTATGCTTTAGCATCCTTGCATGCGTGTGAGTGAATGCCATGATAGCATGCTTACCATGAGGCTATGTGCTTATCTGATATAACTGCCCGAATGCCTGTGGGTGAAGGTTGGGTTGTTTAAATTGGAATAAATCATCAAATGTTTTAAAGCCTACCTGCGGGTAGCAAACCCTCTTTCAAAAACAAACATGAAATGTTTTCATTCCAATTCAGGCGACCCGATCTATATTTATATGCTGTGAGCATCACATAGTAACCTAGGCTAATAACCGGAATAAGAACTCACAATGTTTTCAAAAATTGATATCATGGTTAGTAGAGGCCGGTCTATGACCGGGCGAGCGGGGGTGCTCACGAAGTGACCTTCCCCAATCGTACCCAAGTTCCCGAGCCGAGGCAACTTTGGTGATGACGGACACGTGGCCTTTTGGCACCGAGTCAGGGTTTCCTAAATTTCCCAAAATAAAATATTTAGGTGGCGACTCTGTATCTGGCAAAGCAGTCCATGTTTGGCACTACTTTTTTAAAAAAAAATCAGTTTCTCAAAAACGATTTGCCGGATTTGGACTCTTTGGTTCAGATTAGGAACCGTGACATTTAAGAGTCTGAGCTGTAGTGACCCCAAATGAACAGAACGGGAGCTAAACCCTCCCGGGGCGTTCGGGGGACGTCTACAGTTTCTGGCGACTCTGCTGGGGATTTAGAGAACTTGACTCGAACTCATGATATCTGTTTTTGACTACACTTGTGTGTTTCTTTGCATTGCATTTGCATTGGTGCGCCTAGGACACCGTGTTTGCCATCTGCTATTCCTGAACGGTTTGCCGGAGGCTTGTCTTGTCAAGGCATGACCATAAGGCTGACCGGTTGTGGGCTCTGCCAGTATGGGAACACAAACCCCGGTTTTACCGGGGCACCCTTTTTGACCATTCGACCTAGTGCATATTCGGATCCATAGTGACCATTCCAAACTAGGACAGGTTGCTTACCCGTTTATAGGTTGTTTGAAACCGCTGTGTGCGTAGTGAAACCCTAGCTCCTGACAAAATAGGACAGGAAAACCCTACCCCAACATAGGGGTGTTTTGGCTCTCACTTATCTGTTATGTGCTTTAGAGTGCGTCTCTACAGGAATGCATGTATCAGTTTGCAAGTTTGGGCATCAGGCCTGCGGGCGCCAGTTTGCGAATTTGGGCACCAGGCCTGCGGGCATTACTATCAGTATTTGGGAGTCAGCTTTACCCGTGGGTATCAGACTCAGTTTAGGGCAGGATTTTGGGGCAGAATTCAGTAGAGGGCACACTCATTCAACTATGCTTGTATCCGTTCAGATGGAATCAGGCTGAGATGCTGTCTGTTTTCTCTTTTGCTAGGTAGTCTGGGAACCATAGCTTCTGAAGGCTCCGATATCCCCCGAGGTTCATCGAACTTGTGCTGATAGACTTTGCTAGGTCAGAGATTCAGTTCAAGGGCAATCAGTGTTCCTCCACCAGAGGCAAGGGATAGATACCAATCAGTCAGATGGAACGGCAGAACACATCAGGGATAGAGGCCATGATGCGCCAGATGCAAGAAAGTATGAAACTCATGCAGCAGGACGCTGCCCGTCAGGAGGAGTTTTCCAAACAGCAGGCCGCAATCATGACCCAACAGGCCGAACTGATTACTAGACTGCAACAGCAGAATGAGGCATCTGCTTCACAACAAATCCCTCCTCCGGCAGGGGCTCCATTACCTGAGCAGACACCTGCTGTTCGGAACGCTCCTCCAAACATCCAGAATACTGTGCCGACTATCTAGAACCAGCAAGAGGGCACAAGTCTTCCAACGGGGCCAGCTCCGCCCCCGCTTCCACCACAACTGTCCAAGGCCCATACACCCAATCACCCGGACTCTCCATTCGAGGTCGAGGTTGATAATACAGCTCTGAAATTAAGCAAACTGGAGAAGCTCTTCAAAAAATCCCAAGGGGCCAAGGCTATGCCGGATATCGGAGACGGATATACCGAGGAGGCCGTAACACTCCCTGATAGGTTCAAAATGCCACAAATCGACCGCTTTGACGGGACCGGCGACCCCATGGTCCATATTCGACTGTTTGCAGACGTCTTGCGGCCGATGGGCCTAACACAACCACAGAAGCTCTCACTATTCGGCCGAACCCTGTCGGGTGTGGCCTCCCATTGGTATGCAAGATTACAAGATGAAGTGAAGAAGAATTGGGATGAGATGGCTGAGGCCTTTGTCACACAATATTCATACAACACTCAAATCGAGATCACAACTCGTGATCTCGAAACGACAAGGCAAGAGCCCAAGGAATCTTTCTCGGACTTTGTGATCCGGTGGAGGGCGAAGGCCTCGATGATGACTCTAAGGCCTACTGATAAGGATCAAATTCGGATGATTGTGCGCAATCTCCAGCCTAAGCTAATGCAAAGAATGATTGTAATCCCCTTTCCCACTTTCTCCGATTTACACGATATGGGGGTACAAATCGAAGATGCAATGAGGCAGGGTCTGTTTGACCAGGATAAGGAGCAGCCCAAGAGGGCGTTTTCCCGCAGTTCGAATGCGACCACTAGTGGTGATGCAGCTGCAAGATCTTCTGATGTGGGCATGGTGGCTACCACCGTATCAAAAACAGCTACCCCATTCACCGGTACGTCCGGAAGTAGCTCACAAGCGGCCAAATATCCACCCCAAGCTAAGAAGGTTTTCACCCCACTTTATATGCCTTTGTCAAAGGCTCTTGGGGTTTTGATCAAGAAAGGGCATCTGAAGCCCCTGGAGCCGCAGCCATTACCAAAGAACCTCCCCCTCTCGCACAATCCAGCCGACTACTGTGCCTTCCATCAGCGAGCCGGCCATGACACTGACATGTGCTTTCGCCTCCGCCACGAAATACAAGATCTGATCGACAACGGGATCATCCCCGCGCCAAGTCCTGCAAAGTCTATCGGCACTTGATCAGTGAACTTGTGGGGGATAATGTGATACGATCGAGGGATGAACCACCTGCAGGCGGCACTCAGATTACTCCGGATGTGGCGTATGGCACGCACTGTTTTGAACATTTTGCAAATACCAGTTTTTGTGCTTTCTGACTTGGGTATTGAGTCAGTCTTGTCGTTTTGTTTTGGGTCTGTCTTGTTGTATCGAGTCAGTCCTGTTGTATAGAAGTCGGGTGATTCCGGGGGATGTTACCTCGGGCGTCACCATTTTGTTTTATGCTTGTCTTTTCGTTTTGTTTTGAGTCTGTTTCTGCAGGGAGCTAGTAACACCAGCAGATTTGATTGAAACAGCAGTGTTTTTTCATGCTTTGTGCTTGCTCCTGCTTTGTGCCAATTGTGCCAGAAAGATTTAAATGAAACAGCAGTAATTTTTGCACTTCTGTGTTCGCTGCTGCCGTGTGCTAGGTGTGATGGAATCTGAATGAAATGGCAGTGCATTCCACCTGCTCTCTTGTGCCCCAGAATCATTGCATCGACCTAAGTTTTTCAAAACTCTTTTTGAACATTGCAGTAAAAACGAAGAGGAAGGAATTCCTTGGGATTTGCAAAACTTTGATCATTTGAGAGAAAGAGAGGCATGCTAAGCCCTTAATGAATAAAATCATGCTTGTTAGCGTGAGTACTGAGAAGGACCCTGGCTTGATCCAGACTGGTTTCACACTACCTTCAGCGCGAGCGATTTGTCGCTTTCTTAAAAACTTTCAAAAACAAAATGTTTTGCGCGGTCTTGCGAAGACCTGTGTGGAATCGCTCTTGAGATTGTGCAGCCTAGGATCGCTCTCAGCCTCGAGACTCAACCCCTTCGCTTCCAAACCTTGAACTTGAAATCAGAAGGTTCGACGGTCAACTACGATGTGAGGCCTGTGTGGCTAGATTTGAAGCAGCCCTCGAACAAGAGGCCAGGAAAGTCAGATCAAAAGATCAGAAGATCAGAAGAAGCTTGCAAAGCTAGAACAGAAGTACCCCTCGAACTAGGGGCAAAGATATCAGACATGCTCGAAGAGCTGAAGATGAGTCCTCTTGCAAAGCAGCAGCCATTCTCCTGGATTCAGATGACTCTAGGATCTCAAAACCATTTGGCATGGACTTGTTATACTTTTACCCTTGAGAGGCTCGCTGGGCCGAAAACCCGGAAGGGCGACCCAGGCAAAAGTTAGAGCAAGAGGAAAAAAATATAAAAAAAGAAGGAGCAAAAAATGCAAAAAGAAAAAAAGAGAACAAAAAAGAAAGATGCAAAGAAAAGAACGAAAAAATCAAAAAAAGAAAAAGAAATGAAAAGAATTGAAAAGAAAAGAAGAACAAAGCTCGCAAGGTCGAAAACCCGCAACGGGCGCCTTGGCAAAAGTTAGAGCCTAAAAAGGAGAGGTTAATACCCGAGTGTACCTTAACCCCGAACTACGTAAGGCTTGATTCTCATCTTTGGGATACGTAGGCAACTTCATTCTGAAGTCCAGCCGTAAAACACTTCAAACTCAATCATGTCTATGTAATGGTTCTGATAATCTTTGCCTTCTCTATATCTGAGAGTCTGGTTGCGTTCGTCGCTCTAAGGACTGACTACAATACACTACGGTGCCATTCAGACAAGGGGCAACTTTCCGTTGCCATTCAATGCACCGCGGTGTAATTCAAACAAGGGGCAACTTTCCGTTGCCATTCAATGCGCTGTGGTGCTATCCAAACAAGGGGCGACTTTCCGTTGCCATTCAGAACGCCGCAGTGTCATTTCAAACAAGGGGCAACATTCCGTTGCCATGCAGTGTCCTTCAGACAAGAGGCAATTTTCCATTGCCATGGATCCGAGGTTGCGCATCTCAAGAGTAGGTTCCGTACTCGTTGAGCAGTGGTCATTTGCAAAAATAGTTTTTGAGAATTTTTACTAAGGTTGACTAATCTTCTCGAAAAGTATTCCATTTTCAAAACTGGACCATTTCTTGGACCCAAAAAAGGAAAACTCTCAGTGCTCACTGCCTAGCTTGCATGATTTTAAATCAGAAAATTGAACAAATATGTTAATCTAACTCTCATTTTGGTCAAAATTTTTTTAGGAGAAAACTAAAACTAAAATGGTCAAAATGATGAACTACTGGCACAGTTGAGTTAGGCTTCCTGCCTTTTCCCCACTGCCAACATACTTGCCAGAAGGGCACTCTACCCGCCAAAAAAGGGGGATAACCGAAGTTAACAACAAATGGCTGAAAGTTCTCTCATCCTCCAAGCAGCGAGGTATCAAGCCGAGTGCGAAGCACGAATTGGAATGGATCGAGATGCTCCATTCCCTCATCCGGCGCATCGACAGATGTCACCGAAGGAAATAGCCGCGAGCTGATTATGTTGGGCATGAGCCCGCAATTTCCTGTTCATCCATCAACCACCCAGGGGAGGGATGAAAAATGAGAGATTGAAGAATAGAGAGATGTGTGATGAGAGAAAAAGTGAGAAAAGGGCTTTTTCAGAAAAACAGAGCTTGAGGGCCGAGTGATGTGAGGATTACAAATGAGAGAGGGTGGGGAACACTACCCGGTGAAACAGGCTCCCTGTGCACGTCTGAGTGTCGTGTCTTTTTGTTTTATCTCGATTCTTGTTTTGAGTCGTTTCGAGTGTTACTCGATGTGTCTAGGTTGTGTGCCTTTTATTTCCTTGTTGCGTCGTTTTGCTGCGTTCAGTCGTAGGCTCAATACTTGGTCGAAAGCTCATCTCTGAATTTCAAAAACAAAATCGTTTTGTGCTCCGAGTGCCATGCCATTCTCCACATTTGTACAAAACAAAATTTGTTCTTTCATAAAATCGCAGGGTTCAACCCGGGTCATGTCGGAACAATAGAACTAGGACCTATTTGAAGCTATATGGGTTCCAGACTACAAAGCAAAAGCAAAAGAGGAAATGTCGGGTATCTGAGTTTGTTTCAACTTCAGTAAGTTCCGAGACTACATCCCGTGTGTGCCTCTTCAAGTCTTGCCAAGGCTCCGAAGTATGAGTGTGCCTCTACCTCAAGCTCAAGATCAAGTCTGCTTCAAGCCAAAATGGTAATCAGAAGTGCTCTCCCTGAGTACCATTCCCCGCCAGAGGCATCTTGGCCGTGTTCGCAATGAGTTCCTAGGAGACCAACTGCGACGGTGGAAACTAGAGTTCGAATGGTCGATGCCTAGAACGTAAAGGTTCGGGATTTCCGAGACCAAAGTCTGGTTTAAATACCCAGAGGCATGCCCTCGGCTTGAAATCTGTATGGCAGCCCCATAGATTGAGATAGCATGTGAATGCGCCTCGATTCTGGATACTGAATCAACCTAGCCTGTCACCCCGTTGGAGAATAGGGAAAGTTGTGAACATGGCCAGGAAGGAAAGGTAGTAACTGCGGTTTGGAAGTACAATCAAGAAAGTGCAAGGAGAACCCACTCTTTTCAGTTCAAAATGTTTCTGCGGAATTTTCAACTCATATCTTCGATGTGTAGCTCATCGTCGGTTGGTATGCACGAGGTGTATCCTTTTTGGAATGTATCATGATCCCTCCGAGAGGTAAATCGGAGGTTGCGTTTGGAAATTGGTCTACTTAAGGCTTGTATTCCCTTGTTCGGCATTTTGTTTCAAATATGTGTTGTCACGCACACTCCACTTGCGTTGTTATGCATCCTTCCACCCGCATTGTTATGCACCCATTTATCTAGCATTGTTATGCTCATTCGTTGCATTGTTATGCACATTTATCTAGCATTGTTATGCTCATTCGTTGCATTGTTATGCACCCATTTATCTAGCATTGTTATGCTCATTCGTTGCATTGTTATGCACCCATTTATCTAGCATTGTTATGCTCATTCGTTGCATTGTTATGCACCTTTATCTAGCATTGTTATGCTCATTGCTTGCATTGTTATGCACATCTATCTAGCATTGTTATGCTTGCATTATTATGAACACTTCACCTGCATCGTTACGCACCTTTTCACTTACAATTGTCGTCTTTTCTCCTCTCGCATGCGATGCGTTAGGGCATCCTTGGTTTTGAACATTCGGATGAGTTCCGGTGTTCAAACTTATCTTTTCTCTCTTGCATGTGATATGCTGAGCAGTTTTCTCTTGCGTGTGATACGCTGAGAAACTTATCTTTTCTCTCTTGCATGTGATATGCTGAGAGGTTTTCTCTTGCGTGTGATACGCTGAAGAATTTGCCTTTCTTCTCTTGCGTGTGATACGCTGAGAAGTTTACCTTTCCTCTCTTGCGTGTGATACGCTGAAAGGTTTACCTTCTTCCTCTCCTATGTGTGATACGCAGAGAGATGTTGTGTGTAAGGCTCCGGGTAGTCTCGGTAGTCGCTTTTAGCCTTCTCCGCGTGAGACGCAGTGAGAATTGCATAATTTTCTTACATCCTTTCTACATGAAATGTAATTAGATTGGTATTCACTTGCTTAAAACTGTTGCATGGTATGCTTCATTACAGCTTTCATTTGCATAATCATAAGTTATGTTCGGCTTCTTGCCTTATCATTTGCATTTTGCCCCTGCCTGCGGGCACATCTCTGTTTATCTTGCCTGTTTGTCTAAGTCTTCGGCCTTGTCAAAAATGGGTCGTCTCTTGGCTTTGACATTCACTCCCGTCACTTGTGACTTCCGAGTTCTGTCAAAGAGGGGCAACTGTAGACACCCCATTTTTGACCGACCTTAAGACTCAGACGTCACCGATTGAGCGCTTGGTGATGTTGCATAATGTGCTTGTTCAGAAGCTTCAAAGTTGCGGCCGTGAGCCCTGCCTCCGGACTTCCGAACCTTCTTCTGTGCCTTGTCTCGGTTTGTGAACCAGACTCGGTTTTCTCTGTTTCTTTTCCTGAGGGGAGGGAGAGGTCCTGTAGACCATCTCTCAATGTCCGTAGGCTACATTTGGTGGCCGTAGGCCATTTTGCCCATTTCGGAGTCCGGTTCCCGGTTTTCGAAGCCGTTAGGCCGTGTGCCTTGATTCGGGACCGCCTAACCATCTCCGTTTGCTCTGATTTTTGGCATACATCTTATTTTCTCCCTTTTGAGGAACACTGGGGTCTGAGAAACCCACTTCGTGGCCGAACGCCACTTTCGGTGTTTAACGGGCAGTTTCCGGGGCCTCGAACTGCGTGTTTTGGCTCCCGAACATTCGTTTTGCATCGGTTTTCGTTTATTTCTGGCAGGTACCTCTGTTTTATCACCAGGAAGGTCACTGGAGGGTGGGAGGCCAGCAATTGTTGCAGCAACCAGTTATTTCTCTTCCGGAGCCTCCCGGCGCCCGTTTTTCGCACTTCCGGGCTAATGTTGAATACCTTAGAGCTAGTGTTGCCAACTTTCAACCACATATCTGTGATCTACACATCTGGGAGGCCACTAAAAGTTGGTGGCCGGCCATTAAGGTCACCTGACCCTTTTGACCCCTTTCTTCCGGGCTAATGTTGAACCCCTTGGACCTTTTTTCTTGAACTTTGAACCACATATCTGTGATGTACACACCTGAGAGGCCCCTAAAAGTTCATGGCCGGCCAGTAAGTCAACTTGACCCTTTTGACCCCCTCTTTCCGAGCCATTGTTGAACCCCTTGGACCCACTTTCTTGGAATTTCAATTACATGGTTGTGTTGTACACACATAGGGGCACCTCTCCAATATCTGGCCGGCCAGAAAAGCTCCTTGACCCTTTTGACCCCTAGCCGGCCGGCTAGGGGGTGTGGCCGGCCGGCCACCTCCTGTAAAAGTATGAGGCCGGCCGTATTCTCCTCACTGTACCCTTTCCAGCTGTTGGGCAATATCCCCCAGATATTTTCTATATCCGGGGGATATTTTGTGGGGGAGTTTTCCTCTCCATTTCCCCCACCTTTTACACCCCCTTTTGGCCCTTTTAACCAGCTGATGGCCTCCTCTACAAGGGTTAGAAAAACTTTTCTTCAAAGCTCCATAGCCACCTCCATCTTCTTCTTCTTCAATTTTTCAAAAAACCCTAAGTCCATAACCTTCATTCCTTCTACACCACCAAGCTCTACCACCACCATCTCATTTCCAGCAGCGAGGGATTCTTGAAGTCTAAAGAAGCTGCAAATCCATCCAAGAAGCAACAAAAATTCGAATCTTCAAGGGTAAGTTACACTTTTACCCTTTTGACCCTTTTTCTTGATCCATTTCTAAGCCTCACTTCCTTTTTGTTTCAAGCTCCGGCCCTAACTGAAAAGGGCCATATTTTGAGCTCATCTTCACTTCTCATTAAGGGCTCAACCCTGTTTGAGCCCTCCATGATACACTTGCTTCATTGACCATCTTGTATGTCATAGTTTTGCATGCTATTTTTGACCCATGAGCAATTTATTTTCGAGCATGTGGTAAACTGATTTAGGGCTTATTTTGAGCCCCTCTTCAACATTGGAGAAGGGCTCAACATTGTTTGGCGTCTCCATGTATCACTTGTAGTTCAATCCCCTATTTGGCCCCATTTTTGCATAAGTTGATAGCCCTCTTGATTTCTGTTTTTGGACCTTGGTCCGAACTGAAAGTGGCCTTATTTTGGCCTATACTTCATGTTTAATTCACACTTTTTTTCTGTTTGGTGATTATTTTATATACTTCATGTTATAGCACCTTTTGGGCCTTGCTTTGCATCCCATTTTTAGCATATTTGTATACTGATTTTGAGGCTGCCATATACTCTAAACGTTCATATTTTTGGTCCATCTTCATTGTTGTAGAAGGAAATTTTTCAGTTTGGGTTTAGCTTATACCACTTGCTTCATTACCCCTATCTTGGCCCCTATTCTTGTATGCTATTTTTGCCATACCTATATTTGCTGTTTGGCCATGTTTATAACTGGAAAAGTGCTTATTTTGGGGCTGTCTAGCTTCTGTCTTTGCATTGCATGTCCATGTTGTGCATGTTTAGCATGGCTATAGGCCATTTCGGGTGCCTAATGTTGCATTTCGGGACAATTTCATGCATCTGGTATCATTTCGCTACATTTCGGGACTGTTTTTCCCCATATTTTGTTGCTGAAATTCTGTTAGTATGCTTGCATATCATTTTTGCCATGTTCCATGCCATTTTAGCATCGCCTCGGTTTGCGTGCCCGTGTGCACGCATTTCGAGGCACTCCTTTTTTATCCGACAGAATCCGATGTGAGTGTGGCTGAGGCTCACTCATGTTGGTATAAGCCCATTTGTCATTTCCATGTCATTTTAGCATCGCCTCGGTTTGCGTGCCCGTGTGCACGCATTTTGAGGCACTTCATTTTTATCCGACGGCATCCGATGTGAGTGTGGCTGAGGCTCACTCGTGTTGGTATAAGCCCATTTGTCATTTTCCATGTCATTTGCATTGCGTATGCATTGCCTCGGTTTGCGTGCCCGTGTGCACGCATTTCGAGGCACTTCATTTTCTGCCATCGGCATCTTATGTGAGTGCGGCTGAGGCTCTCTCATGTTAGTATAAGTCCATACTTCATTTTCCATGTCATTTGCATTGCGTATGCATTGCCTCGGTTTGCGTGCCCATGTGCACGCATTTCGAGGCACTTCATTTTCTGCCATCGGCATCTTATGTGAGTGTGGCTGAGGCTCTCTCATGTTAGTATAAGTCCATGTTGCATTTTTTAATGAAATTTGCATCGCTTTCGCATCGCCTCGGTTTGCGTGCCAGTGTGCACGCATTTCGAGGCACTTCATTTTTATCCGACGACATCCCATGTGAGTGTGGCTGAGGCTCACTCATGTTGGTATAAGCCCATTTGTCATTCCCATATCATCGCCTCGGTTTGCGTGCCCGCGTGCACGTACTTCGAGACACATATCATCGCCTCGGTTTGCGTGCCCGCGTACACGTACTTCGAGACACATATCATCGCCTCGGTTTGCGTGCCCACGTGCACGTGCTTCGAGACACATATCATCGCCTCGGTTTGCGTGCCCGCGTGCACGTGCTTCGAGACACATATCATCGCCTCGGTTTGCGTGCTCACGTGCACGTGCTTCGAGACACATATCATCGCCTCGGTTTGCGTGCCCGCGTGCACATACTTCGAGACACATATCATCGCCTTGGTTTGCGTGCCCGCGTGCACGTACTTCGAGACACATATCATTTTCTCGGTTTGTGTGTCCGTGTTCACGCACTCCGAGGCATTTCATTTTCATAGCATTCTGTATTTTCTCGGTTTGCGTGCCCGCGTGCACGCATTTCGAGGCATCTCATTTCATAGCATTGTGTACGTTAGGATTGTATCTTAGTTGAATTTCGTGCATATCATGCATATTGCATCGTGTCCGGAATAGGAGTTAGCTCGGGCACGGGAAACGAGGTACATTTCGTACTCCGAGTGACGGAATGTGTCTCAATTCCCCAGTCACCGACACTCCGGATTATCCATGATGGAGTTAGGTTTTAGCTGTAGTTTCATGTGCATTCATCCTATATTGAGTTGTGCATTTCGACTCCTCTGCCATCATGCCTCGGTATGCGTGATTGGTGGCACGAGGATCGAGACATGCATATATTTGTGCAAATACATTGCTATGCCCCTTTCTTGCTCTCTGTTGCAGCAAAATCAGGAATCAGCAACTTTCCGGGACTTGGCACGCTTTTCAAAAAATAACAGGTGTAAACAGAGGCTAATTGGGGCATTCCGGTGGATTTCCGCGCAAGACAGTCCGGACATGCATCATCCACCAGAAGCAAGGCAGTCCCCGGCTTGCACGCCAGTTTATTTGCTTTCTAGTTAATTCATTAATTAATTAGAATTCTGTAATATTTTGGACTGTAATATTCTTTTATTTGGGGACTGTAGCGTGGGTGTGTTGTATGTCTTCCAACCCCACGTCTTTCTCCCTTTTATTTATCCGCTTATGATGGTTAGATTAGGGCATATTTAAATTAGCATACGGTATGACAGCATGTTTGCATCATTCATCTGTATTGCATGCACCGGGCTCGGCGCATCATACTAACTGCATTGTACTTTCAATTTCAAAGTTGAATACATGATAGCTGTAGCATCTCATATACCATCTTAGAACAGCCGAGCCTACTATAATTGCATTTTTGCATGTGTTGCGTTAGGCATTTCTGTATACTTAGGATTCATGCATGATTTCTAATAAGTGTCTATTTTGGCTTGGAGTACTCGGTGAGTTTTTATGCTTTAGCATCCTTGCATGCGTGTGAGTGAATGCCATGATAGCATGCTTACCATGAGGCTATGTGCTTATCTGATATAACTGCCCGAATGCCTGTGGGTGAAGGTTGGGTTGTTTAAATTGGAATAAATCATCAAATGTTTTAAAGCCTACCTGCGGGTAGCAAACCCTCTTTCAAAAACAAACATGAAATGTTTTCATTCCAATTCAGGCGACCCGATCTATATTTATATGCTGTGAGCATCACATAGTAACCTAGGCTAATAACCGGAATAAGAACTCACAATGTTTTCAAAAATTGATATCATGGTTAGTAGAGGCCGGTCTATGACCGGGCGAGCGGGGGTGCTCACGAAGTGACCTTCCCCAATCGTACCCAAGTTCCCGAGCCGAGGCAACTTTGGTGATGACGGACACGTGGCCTTTTGGCACCGAGTCAGGGTTTCCTAAATTTCCCAAAATAAAATATTTAGGTGGCGACTCTGTATCTGGCAAAGCAGTCCATGTTTGGCACTACTTTTTTAAAAAAAAATCAGTTTCTCAAAAACGATTTGCTGGATTTGGACTCTTTGGTTCAGATTAGGAACCGTGACATTTAAGAGTCTGAGCTGTAGTGACCCCAAATGAACAGAACGGGAGCTAAACCCTCCCGGGGCGTTCGGGGGACGTCTACAGTTTCTGGCGACTCTGCTGGGGATTTAGAGAACTTGACTCGAACTCATGATATCTGTTTTTGACTACACTTGTGTGTTTCTTTGCATTGCATTTGCATTGGTGCGCCTAGGACACCGTGTTTGCCATCTGCTATTCCTGAACGGTTTGCCGGAGGCTTGTCTTGTCAAGGCATGACCATAAGGCTGACCGGTTGTGGGCTCTGCCAGTATGGGAACACAAACCCCGGTTTTACCGGGGCACCCTTTTTGACCATTCGACCTAGTGCATATTCGGATCCATAGTGACCATTCCAAACTAGGACAGGTTGCTTACCCGTTTATAGGTTGTTTGAAACCGCTGTGTGCGTAGTGAAACCCTAGCTCCTGACAAAATAGGACAGGAAAACCCTACCCCAACATAGGGGTGTTTTGGCTCTCACTTATCTGTTATGTGCTTTAGAGTGCGTCTCTACAGGAATGCATGTATCAGTTTGCAAGTTTGGGCATCAGGCCTGCGGGCGCCAGTTTGCGAATTTGGGCACCAGGCCTGCGGGCATTACTATCAGTATTTGGGAGTCAGCTTTACCCGTGGGTATCAGACTCAGTTTAGGGCAGGATTTTGGGGCAGAATTCAGTAGAGGGCACACTCATTCAACTATGCTTGTATCCGTTCAGATGGAATCAGGCTGAGATGCTGTCTGTTTTCTCTTTTGCTAGGTAGTCTGGGAACCATAGCTTCTGAAGGCTCTGATATCCCCCGAGGTTCATCGAACTTGTGCTGATAGACTTTGCTAGGTCAGAGATTCAGTTCAAGGGCAATCAGTGTTCCTCCACCAGAGGCAAGGGATAGATACCAATCAGTCAGATGGAACGGCAGAACACATCAGGGATAGAGGCCATGATGCGCCAGATGCAAGAAAGTATGAAACTCATGCAGCAGGACGCTGCCCGTCAGGAGGAGTTTTCCAAACAGCAGGCCGCAATCATGACCCAACAGGCCGAACTGATTACTAGACTGCAACAGCAGAATGAGGCATCTGCTTCACAACAAATCCCTCCTCCGGCAGGGGCTCCATTACCTGAGCAGACACCTGCTGTTCGGAACGCTCCTCCAAACATCCAGAATACTGTGCCGACTATCTAGAACCAGCAAGAGGGCACAAGTCTTCCAACGGGGCCAGCTCCGCCCCCGCTTCCACCACAACTGTCCAAGGCCCATACACCCAATCACCCGGACTCTCCATTCGAGGTCGAGGTTGATAATACAGCTCTGAAATTAAGCAAACTGGAGAAGCTCTTCAAAAAATCCCAAGGGGCCAAGGCTATGCCGGATATCGGAGACGGATATACCGAGGAGGCCGTAACACTCCCTGATAGGTTCAAAATGCCACAAATCGACCGCTTTGACGGGACCGGCGACCCCATGGTCCATATTCGACTGTTTGCAGACGTCTTGCGGCCGATGGGCCTAACACAACCACAGAAGCTCTCACTATTCGGCCGAACCCTGTCGGGTGTGGCCTCCCATTGGTATGCAAGATTACAAGATGAAGTGAAGAAGAATTGGGATGAGATGGCTGAGGCCTTTGTCACACAATATTCATACAACACTCAAATCGAGATCACAACTCGTGATCTCGAAACGACAAGGCAAGAGCCCAAGGAATCTTTCTCGGACTTTGTGATCCGGTGGAGGGCGAAGGCCTCGATGATGACTCTAAGGCCTACTGATAAGGATCAAATTCGGATGATTGTGCGCAATCTCCAGCCTAAGCTAATGCAAAGAATGATTGTAATCCCCTTTCCCACTTTCTCCGATTTACACGATATGGGGGTACAAATCGAAGATGCAATGAGGCAGGGTCTGTTTGACCAGGATAAGGAGCAGCCCAAGAGGGCGTTTTCCCGCAGTTCGAATGCGACCACTAGTGGTGATGCAGCTGCAAGATCTTCTGATGTGGGCATGGTGGCTACCACCGTATCAAAAACAGCTACCCCATTCACCGGTACGTCCGGAAGTAGCTCACAAGCGGCCAAATATCCACCCCAAGCTAAGAAGGTTTTCACCCCACTTTATATGCCTTTGTCAAAGGCTCTTGGGGTTTTGATCAAGAAAGGGCATCTGAAGCCCCTGGAGCCGCAGCCATTACCAAAGAACCTCCCCCTCTCGCACAATCCAGCCGACTACTGTGCCTTCCATCAGCGAGCCGGCCATGACACTGACATGTGCTTTCGCCTCCGCCACGAAATACAAGATCTGATCGACAACGGGATCATCCCCGCGCCAAGTCCTGCAAAGTCTATCGGCACTTGATCAGTGAACTTGTGGGGGATAATGTGATACGATCGAGGGATGAACCACCTGCAGGCGGCACTCAGATTACTACGGATGTGGCGTATGGCACGCACTGTTTTGAACATTTTGCAAATACCAGTTTTTGTGCTTTCTGACTTGGGTATTGAGTCAGTCTTGTCGTTTTGTTTTGGGTCTGTCTTGTTGTATCGAGTCAGTCCTGTTGTATAGAAGTCGGGTGATTCCGGGGGATGTTACCTCGGGCGTCACCATTTTGTTTTATGCTTGTCTTTTCGTTTTGTTTTGAGTCTGTTTCTGCAGGGAGCTAGTAACACCAGCAGATTTGATTGAAACAGCAGTGTTTTTTCATGCTTTGTGCTTGCTCCTGCTTTGTGCCAATTGTGCCAGAAAGATTTAAATGAAACAGCAGTAATTTTTGCACTTCTGTGTTCGCTGCTGCCGTGTGCTAGGTGTGATGGAATCTGAATGAAATGGCAGTGCATTCCACCTGCTCTCTTGTGCCCCAGAATCATTGCATCGACCTAAGTTTTTCAAAACTCTTTTTGAACATTGCAGTAAAAACGAAGAGGAAGGAATTCCTTGGGATTTGCAAAACTTTGATCATTTGAGAGAAAGAGAGGCATGCTAAGCCCTTAATGAATAAAATCATGCTTGTTAGCGTGAGTACTGAGAAGGACCCTGGCTTGATCCAGACTGGTTTCACACTACCTTCAGCGCGAGCGATTTGTCGCTTTCTTAAAAACTTTCAAAAACAAAATGTTTTGCGCGGTCTTGCGAAGACCTGTGTGGAATCGCTCTTGAGATTGTGCAGCCTAGGATCGCTCTCAGCCTCGAGACTCAACCCCTTCGCTTCCAAACCTTGAACTTGAAATCAGAAGGTTCGACGGTCAACTACGATGTGAGGCCTGTGTGGCTAGATTTGAAGCAGCCCTCGAACAAGAGGCCAGGAAAGTCAGATCAAAAGATCAGAAGATCAGAAGAAGCTTGCAAAGCTAGAACAGAAGTACCCCTCGAACTAGGGGCAAAGATATCAGACATGCTCGAAGAGCTGAAGATGAGTCCTCTTGCAAAGCAGCAGCCATTCTCCTGGATTCAGATGACTCTAGGATCTCAAAACCATTTGGCATGGACTTGTTATACTTTTACCCTTGAGAGGCTCGCTGGGCCGAAAACCCGGAAGGGCGACCCAGGCAAAAGTTAGAGCAAGAGGAAAAAAATATAAAAAAAGAAGGAGCAAAAAATGCAAAAAGAAAAAAAGAGAACAAAAAAGAAAGATGCAAAGAAAAGAACGAAAAAATCAAAAAAAGAAAAAGAAATGAAAAGAATTGAAAAGAAAAGAAGAACAAAGCTCGCAAGGTCGAAAACCCGCAACGGGCGCCTTGGCAAAAGTTAGAGCCTAAAAAGGAGAGGTTAATACCCGAGTGTACCTTAACCCCGAACTACGTAAGGCTTGATTCTCATCTTTGGGATACGTAGGCAACTTCATTCTGAAGTCCAGCCGTAAAACACTTCAAACTCAATCATGTCTATGTAATGGTTCTGATAATCTTTGCCTTCTCTATATCTGAGAGTCTGGTTGCGTTCGTCGCTCTAAGGACTGACTACAATACACTACGGTGCCATTCAGACAAGGGGCAACTTTCCGTTGCCATTCAATGCACCGCGGTGTAATTCAAACAAGGGGCAACTTTCCGTTGCCATTCAATGCGCTGTGGTGCTATCCAAACAAGGGGCGACTTTCCGTTGCCATTCAGAACGCCGCAGTGTCATTTCAAACAAGGGGCAACATTCCGTTGCCATGCAGTGTCCTTCAGACAAGAGGCAATTTTCCATTGCCATGGATCCGAGGTTGCGCATCTCAAGAGTAGGTTCCGTACTCGTTGAGCAGTGGTCATTTGCAAAAATAGTTTTTGAGAATTTTTACTAAGGTTGACTAATCTTCTCGAAAAGTATTCCATTTTCAAAACTGGACCATTTCTTGGACCCAAAAAAGGAAAACTCTCAGTGCTCACTGCCTAGCTTGCATGATTTTAAATCAGAAAATTGAACAAATATGTTAATCTAACTCTCATTTTGGTCAAAATTTTTTTAGGAGAAAACTAAAACTAAAATGGTCAAAATGATGAACTACTGGCACAGTTGAGTTAGGCTTCCTGCCTTTTTCCCACTGCCAACATACTTGCCAGAAGGGCACTCTACCCGCCAAAAAAGGGGGATAACCGAAGTTAACAACAAATGGCTGAAAGTTCTCTCATCCTCCAAGCAGCGAGGTATCAAGCCGAGTGCGAAGCACGAATTGGAATGGATCGAGATGCTCCATTCCCTCATCCGGCGCATCGACAGATGTCACCGAAGGAAATAGCCGCGAGCTGATTATGTTGGGCATGAGCCCGCAATTTCCTGTTCATCCATCAACCACCCAGGGGAGGGATGAAAAATGAGAGATTGAAGAATAGAGAGATGTGTGATGAGAGAAAAAGTGAGAAAAGGGCTTTTTCAGAAAAACAGAGCTTGAGGGCCGAGTGATGTGAGGATTACAAATGAGAGAGGGTGGGGAACACTACCCGGTGAAACAGGCTCCCTGTGCACGTCTGAGTGTCGTGTCTTTTTGTTTTATCTCGATTCTTGTTTTGAGTCGTTTCGAGTGTTACTCGATGTGTCTAGGTTGTGTGCCTTTTATTTCCTTGTTGCGTCGTTTTGCTGCGTTCAGTCGTAGGCTCAATACTTGGTCGAAAGCTCATCTCTGAATTTCAAAAACAAAATCGTTTTGTGCTCCGAGTGCCATGCCATTCTCCACATTTGTACAAAACAAAATTTGTTCTTTCATAAAATCGCAGGGTTCAACCCGGGTCATGTCGGAACAATAGAACTAGGACCTATTTGAAGCTATATGGGTTCCAGACTACAAAGCAAAAGCAAAAGAGGAAATGTCGGGTATCTGAGTTTGTTTCAACTTCAGTAAGTTCCGAGACTACATCCCGTGTGTGCCTCTTCAAGTCTTGCCAAGGCTCCGAAGTATGAGTGTGCCTCTACCTCAAGCTCAAGATCAAGTCTGCTTCAAGCCAAAATGGTAATCAGAAGTGCTCTCCCTGAGTACCATTCCCCGCCAGAGGCATCTTGGCCGTGTTCGCAATGAGTTCCTAGGAGACCAACTGCGACGGTGGAAACTAGAGTTCGAATGGCCGATGCCTAGAACGTAAAGGTTCGGGATTTCCGAGACCAAAGTCTGGTTTAAATACCCAGAGGCATGCCCTCGGCTTGAAATCTGTATGGCAGCCCCATAGATTGAGATAGCATGTGAATGCGCCTCGATTCTGGATACTGAATCAACCTAGCCTGTCACCCCGTTGGAGAATAGGGAAAGTTGTGAACATGGCCAGGAAGGAAAGGTAGTAACTGCGGTTTGGAAGTACAATCAAGAAAGTGCAAGGAGAACCCACTCTTTTCAGTTCAAAATGTTTCTGCGGAATTTTCAACTCATATCTTCGATGTGTAGCTCATCGTCGGTTGGTATGCACGAGGTGTATCCTTTTTGGAATGTATCATGATCCCTCCGAGAGGTAAATCGGAGGTTGCGTTTGGAAATTGGTCTACTTAAGGCTTGTATTCCCTTGTTCGGCATTTTGTTTCAAATATGTGTTGTCACGCACACTCCACTTGCGTTGTTATGCATCCTTCCACCCGCATTGTTATGCACCCATTTATCTAGCATTGTTATGCTCATTCGTTGCATTGTTATGCACATTTATCTAGCATTGTTATGCTCATTCGTTGCATTGTTATGCACCCATTTATCTAGCATTGTTATGCTCATTCGTTGCATTGTTATGCACCCATTTATCTAGCATTGTTATGCTCATTCGTTGCATTGTTATGCACCTTTATCTAGCATTGTTATGCTCATTGCTTGCATTGTTATGCACATCTATCTAGCATTGTTATGCTTGCATTATTATGAACACTTCACCTGCATCGTTACGCACCTTTTCACTTACAATTGTCGTCTTTTCTCCTCTCGCATGCGATGCGTTAGGGCATCCTTGGTTTTGAACATTCGGATGAGTTCCGGTGTTCAAACTTATCTTTTCTCTCTTGCATGTGATATGCTGAGCAGTTTTCTCTTGCGTGTGATACGCTGAGAAACTTATCTTTTCTCTCTTGCATGTGATATGCTGAGAGGTTTTCTCTTGCGTGTGATACGCTGAAGAATTTGCCTTTCTTCTCTTGCGTGTGATACGCTGAGAAGTTTACCTTTCCTCTCTTGCGTGTGATACGCTGAAAGGTTTACCTTCTTCCTCTCCTATGTGTGATACGCAGAGAGATGTTGTGTGTAAGGCTCCGGGTAGTCTCGGTAGTCGCTTTTAGCCTTCTCCGCGTGAGACGCAGTGAGAATTGCATAATTTTCTTACATCCTTTCTACATGAAATGTAATTAGATTGGTATTCACTTGCTTAAAACTGTTGCATGGTATGCTTCATTACAGCTTTCATTTGCATAATCATAAGTTATGTTCGGCTTCTTGCCTTATCATTTGCATTTTGCCCCTGCCTGCGGGCACATCTCTGTTTATCTTGCCTGTTTGTCTAAGTCTTCGGCCTTGTCAAAAATGGGTCGTCTCTTGGCTTTGACATTCACTCCCGTCACTTGTGACTTCCGAGTTCTGTCAAAGAGGGGCAACTGTAGACACCCCATTTTTGACCGACCTTAAGACTCAGACGTCACCGATTGAGCGCTTGGTGATGTTGCATAATGTGCTTGTTCAGAAGCTTCAAAGTTGCGGCCGTGAGCCCTGCCTCCGGACTTCCGAACCTTCTTCTGTGCCTTGTCTCGGTTTGCGAACCAGACTCGGTTTTCTCTGTTTCTTTTCCTGAGGGGAGGGAGAGGTCCTGTAGACCATCTCTCAATGTCCGTAGGCTACATTTGGTGGCCGTAGGCCATTTTGCCCATTTCGGAGTCCGGTTCCCGGTTTTCGAAGCCGTTAGGCCGTGTGCCTTGATTCGGGACCGCCTAACCATCTCCGTTTGCTCTGATTTTTGGCATACATCTTATTTTCTCCCTTTTGAGGAACACTGGGGTCTGAGAAACCCACTTCGTGGCCGAACGCCACTTTCGGTGTTTAACGGGCAGTTTCCGGGGCCTCGAACTGCGTGTTTTGGCTCCCGAACATTCGTTTTGCATCGGTTTTCGTTTATTTCTGGCAGGTACCTCTGTTTTATCACCAGGAAGGTCACTGGAGGGTGGGAGGCCAGCAATTGTTGCAGCAACCAGTTATTTCTCTTCCGGAGCCTCCCGGCGCCCGTTTTTCGCACTTCCGGGCTAATGTTGAATACCTTAGAGCTAGTGTTGCCAACTTTCAACCACATATCTGTGATCTACACATCTGGGAGGCCACTAAAAGTTGGTGGCCGGCCATTAAGGTCACCTGACCCTTTTGACCCCTTTCTTCCGGGCTAACGTTGAACCCCTTGGACCTTTTTTCTTGAACTTTGAACCACATATCTGTGATGTACACACCTGAGAGGCCCCTAAAAGTTCATGGCCGGCCAGTAAGTCAACTTGACCCTTTTGACCCCCTCTTTCCGAGCCATTGTTGAACCCCTTGGACCCACTTTCTTGGAATTTCAATTACATGGTTGTGTTGTACACACATAGGGGCACCTCTCCAATATCTGGCCGGCCAGAAAAGCTCCTTGACCCTTTTGACCCCTAGCCGGCCGGCTAGGGGGTGTGGCCGGCCGGCCACCTCCTGTAAAAGTATGAGGCCGGCCGTATTCTCCTCACTGTACCCTTTCCAGCTGTTGGGCAATATCCCCCAGATATTTTCTGTATCCGGGGGATATTTTGTGGGGGAGTTTTCCTCTCCATTTCCCCCACCTTTTACACCCCCTTTTGGCCCTTTTAACCAGCTGATGGCCTCCTCTACAAGGGTTAGAAAAACTTTTCTTCAAAGCTCCATAGCCACCTCCATCTTCTTCTTCTTCAATTTTTCAAAAAACCCTAAGTCCATAACCTTCATTCCTTCTACACCACCAAGCTCTACCACCACCATCTCATTTCCAGCAGCGAGGGATTCTTGAAGTCTAAAGAAGCTGCAAATCCATCCAAGAAGCAACAAAAATTCGAATCTTCAAGGGTAAGTTACACTTTTACCCTTTTGACCCTTTTTCTTGATCCATTTCTAAGCCTCACTTCCTTTTTGTTTCAAGCTCCGGCCCTAACTGAAAAGGGCCATATTTTGAGCTCATCTTCACTTCTCATTAAGGGCTCAACCCTGTTTGAGCCCTCCATGATACACTTGCTTCATTGACCATCTTGTATGTCATAGTTTTGCATGCTATTTTTGACCCATGAGCAATTTATTTTCGAGCATGTGGTAAACTGATTTAGGGCTTATTTTGAGCCCCTCTTCAACATTGGAGAAGGGCTCAACATTGTTTGGCGTCTCCATGTATCACTTGTAGTTCAATCCCCTATTTGGCCCCATTTTTGCATAAGTTGATAGCCCTCTTGATTTCTGTTTTTGGACCTTGGTCCGAACTGAAAGTGGCCTTATTTTGGCCTATACTTCATGTTTCATTCACACTTTTTTTCTGTTTGGTGATTATTTTATATACTTCATGTTATAGCACCTTTTGGGCCTTGCTTTGCATCCCATTTTTAGCATATTTGTATACTGATTTTGAGGCTGCCATATACTGTAAACGTTCATATTTTTGGTCCATCTTCATTGTTGTAGAAGGAAATTTTTCAGTTTGGGTTTAGCTTATACCACTTGCTTCATTACCCCTATCTTGGCCCCTATTCTTGTATGCTATTTTTGCCATACCTATATTTGCTGTTTGGCCATGTTTATAACTGGAAAAGTGCTTATTTTGGGGCTGTCTAGCTTCTGTCTTTGCATTGCATGTCCATGTTGTGCATGTTTAGCATGGCTATAGGCCATTTCGGGTGCCTAATGTTGCATTTCGGGACAATTTCATGCATCTGGTATCATTTCGCTACATTTCGGGACTGTTTTTCCCCATATTTTGTTGCTGAAATTCTGTTAGTATGCTTGCATATCATTTTTGCCATGTTCCATGTCATTTTAGCATCGCCTCGGTTTGCGTGCCCGTGTGCACGCATTTCGAGGCACTCCTTTTTTATCCGACGGAATCCGATGTGAGTGTGGCTGAGGCTCACTCATGTTGGTATAAGCCCATTTGTCATTTCCATGTCATTTTAGCATCGCCTCGGTTTGCGTGCCCGTGTGCACGCATTTCGAGGCACTTCATTTTTATCCGACGGCATCCGATGTGAGTGTGGCTGAGGCTCACTCGTGTTGGTATAAGCCCATTTGTCATTTTCCATGTCATTTGCATTGCGTATGCATTGCCTCGGTTTGCGTGCCCGTGTGCACGCATTTCGAGGCACTTCATTTTCTGCCATCGGCATCTTATGTGAGTGCGGCTGAGGCTCTCTCATGTTAGTATAAGTCCATACTTCATTTTCCATGTCATTTGCATTGCGTATGCATTGCCTCGGTTTGCGTGCCCGTGTGCACGCATTTCGAGGCACTTCATTTTCTGCCATCGGCATCTTATGTGAGTGTGGCTGAGGCTCTCTCATGTTAGTATAAGTCCATGTTGCATTTTTCAATGAAATTTGCATCGCTTTCGCATCGCCTCGGTTTGCGTGCCAGTGTGCACGCATTTCGAGGCACTTCATTTCTATCCGACGACATCCCATGTGAGTGTGGCTGAGGCTCACTCATGTTGGTATAAGCCCATTTGTCATTCCCATATCATCGCCTCGGTTTGCGTGCCCGCGTGCACGTACTTCGAGACACATAGCATCGCCTCGGTTTGCGTGCCCGCGTGCACGTACTTCGAGACACATATCATCGCCTCGGTTTGCGTGCCCACGTGCACGTACGCGGGCACGTACTTCGAGACACATATCATCGCCTCGGTTTGCGTGCCCGCGTACACGTACTTATAGACACATATCATCGCCTCGGTTTGCGTGCCCGCGTGCACGTGCTTCGAGACACATATCATTTTCTCGGTTTGTGTGCCCGTGTTCACGCACTCCGAGGCATTTCATTTTCATAGCATTCTGCATTTTCTCGGTTTGCGTGCCCGCGTGCACGCATTTCGAGGCATCTCATTTCATAGGATTGTGTACGTTAGGATTGTATCTTAGTTGAATTTCGTGCATATCATGCATATTGCATCGTGTCCGGAATAGGAGTTAGCTCGGGCACGGGAAACGAGGTACATTTCGTACTCCGAGTGACGGAATGTGTCTCAATTCCCCAGTCACCGACACTCCGGATTATCCATGATGGAGTTAGGTTTTAGCTGTAGTTTCATGTGCATTCATCCTATATTGAGTTGTGCATTTCGACTCCTCTGCCATCATGCCTCGGTATGCATGATTGGTGGCACGAGGATCGAGACATGCATATATTTGTGCAAATACATTGCTATGCCCCTTTCTTGCTCTCTGTTGCAGCAAAATCAGGAATCAGCAACTTTTCGGGACTTGGCACGCTTTTCAAAAAATAACAGGTGTAAACAGAGGCTAATTGGGGCATTCCGGTGGATTTCCGCGCAAGACAGTCCGGACATGCATCATCCACCAGAAGCAAGGCAGTCCCCAGCTTGCACGCCCGTTTATTTGCTTTCTAGTTAATTCATTAATTAATTAGAATTCTGTAATATTTTGGACTGTAATATTCTTTTATTTGGGGACTGTAGCGTGGGTGTGTTGTATGTCTTCCAACCCCACGTCTTTCTCCCTTTTATTTATCCGCTTATGATGGTTAGATTAGGGCATATTTAAATTAGCATACGGTATGACAACATGTTTGCATCATTCATCTGTATTGCATGCACCGGGCTCGGCGCATCATACTAACTGCATTGTACTTTCAATTTCAAAGTTGAATACATGATAGCTGTAGCATCTCATATACCATCTTAGAACAGCCGAGCCTACTATAATTGCATTTTTGCATGTGTTGCGTTAGGCATTTCTGTATACTTAGGATTCATGCATGATTTCTAATAAGTGTCTATTTTGGCTTGGAGTACTCGGTGAGTTTTTATGCTTTAGCATCCTTGCATGCGTGTGAGTGAATGCCATGATAGCATGCTTACCATGAGGCTATGTGCTTATCTGATATAACTGGCCGAATGCCTGTGGGTGAAGGTTGGGTTGTTTAAATTGGAATAAATCATCAAATGTTTTAAAGCCTACCTGCGGGTAGCAAACCCTCTTTCAAAAACAAACATGAAATGTTTTCATTCCAATTCAGGCGACCCGATCTATATTTATATGCTGTGAGCATCACATAGTAACCTAGGCTAATAACCGGAATAAGAACTCACAATGTTTTCAAAAATTGATATCATGGTTAGTAGAGGCCGGTCTATGACCGGGCGAGCGGGGGTGCTCACGAAGTGACCTTCCCCAATCGTACCCAAGTTCCCGAGCCGAGGCAACTTTGGTGATGACGGACATGTGGCCTTTTGGCACCGAGTCAGGGTTTCCTAAATTTCCCAAAATAAAATATTTAGGTGGCGACTTTGTATCTGGCAAAGCAGTCCATGTTTGGCACTACTTTTTTTAAAAAAAATCAGTTTCTCAAAAACGATTTGCCGGATTTGGACTCTTTGGTTCAGATTAGGAACCGTGACATTTAAGAGTCCGAGCTGTAGTGACCCCAAATGAACAGAACGGGAGCTAAACCCTCCCGGGGCGTTCGGGGGACGTCTACACTCTCCCAACATCAGGAGGTCGATCTGAGGACCATCGTAAAGCTCATTAACTACCCTCATGTCTGGAAAATGAGGATATGGAATGTTAGGGTCAACAACGCCTCTCATTTGTCGGATGAACCTCTCTCCAAAGTAATAAGCTTGGCCAAAGGGGCCCTCAAACAAAATTCGCATAGTGGAGGCATACCATACAACAACGTAGGCCGTCATCGCTGCCTGAGGGATACCCGCTCAAGGATGCCAGTCAACCTGTGAAAGCAGATGTCGGATGGCAAAGATCTAAGTAGTATAAGAAGTAACAGTATGAGACTGACAGTGCAGTATGGAATAGTACAATATGAGAATAACAGTAATATGGAAATGTAAAGACTAGTGTTTTGTTACCTGATCCGCAGTGATAGTGTCAAAGAAACGGTGAAAGTAGGGGAAGTCTCAGTCTATGCGGCGGCGGCGCTCGAATTGAGAATCATAGTACCGGGAGCAGGGTACTGACAACTCAATCGGCCTCATCGATACAAGAGCTAGAGAGGTGAAATATGTGTAAACCTAGAGCTGCAAGTAGAAAAAGATAAATAAATAGGAAATGCAAAGCCAAGATGAGTAGAAAATGCAGAATTGGACAGAATGTAAAGATGCATAGGAAACGTAAATATGAGGTGTACATCCCAAACCCTCCAGTAGCCGCCGAGTGAATCTGCCTTACGGCAGGATACAGAGCTCATATAGTAGTATAAGGTGGCCAGGCTGACGCCACCCCAGTCGTACTCTGTCACCTATGGTAGGTGTACCAGTGCCCCTAGAAGATATAACCCCACAGTATTTTCCCTGTTCGCAAACAAGGTAGTACCGAGGAGATACATAAGAAAGCCGTGGGTGTACTATGCGACCTCATCTGGAGTAGCAGGTTGAGAATTAGAGAAGTGACCATAAAACCAACTATATCTCACCATCCCATGACTGGTGATGTCTGCGATCGCCTCGAGGAGCTGACCCTGTGTGGCTCTCCACTGTGTCATATCAAGATCGCCTGGGATCAGGCCGCCAACCCCGACCCGCAGGCCAGTAAGCATCGAGAAATCGTATGTAGTCAGGGTCAGCTCCCCAATCGACGAGAAGTGGAACGAGTCCATAGTGTCCCACCATCTCTCTACCAAGGCCCCATATAGCAACAACTCAGCCCTCATTTGTATGAGCCCTAAGTAGAAGGGCCCAAATCTGGCGGCATCAACCAGTGCGCGGACCTCTGTGGGCAATCTCTCATACAAGCGCCGGGAGACAGATATGGATCCATAGCTGCCAATCCTCCTCGCTATCACCTGTAAATAGGGAGTGTATATATCGTTAACTAATGGTTTGCTTGTGAGATTTCAACATATGTATAAAATAAAGAAAGGTTGCTTACCTTGGAGGCATCGGCAGACAAGTGCTCCGCGGGCTCTCGCAGCAGGATGTCCTCATCTATGCCAGGGATGAGGCCCTCAAATCTCAAAATACCACCTGGAGACGGAGAATGTGTGCGTGGTCGATAGGTGGTTGCATCAAACAGCCTATCAATGAGGGGAGGCAACGCGGGGAGCATCCTCGGTTTCCATATCTGTACCTAAGACGGCCCCAATACAGATGGCAGGGCCCGGGATGGGAACCTCACCACTAGCCATAGAGAGAAAGCAAAGAATAGTGAAGAAAATGTGAAAGGATGAGTGAAAATGATTAAAAGGCCCAAAATCCAAGCCCTAGGAGAGATAAAGTAAAGAGGGGTGGAAAATCACAGGGGGAAACAAGAAAAGTGTGAGCAAATGTGAGGGAAATCAAAGACAAACCTCAAAACTTCACCAAATAAGATTTGTTTGGTTCAAAGTGTAAATGAGGGAAAGGGTTTCAAAAGGAAAAATTGCAAGGGTTGTTGGGTAACTTAAGGGGAAGGAAAATCTAGAGAAAAGAGAAGCCTAGAGAGAGAAGGAGAAGAGTTTCGACCTTAGTTGTGTGCAAAAATGAGGTTTGAGTTTGTTTTAAACAAACATATCGCACAACTTTCCCGATTCTGCCCTTGCCGCTATTGAAGCCTAGCCAGCTATCTTGACACCCAGCCGTGCTTCATCGAGGCCCGACCGGCTCTCAGTGTAAACTCAATTTTGTTTTTTTTTACTTTGTTTTATTTTTTGTATTAGGGAGCTTTAATCTAAAAAATAAAAAATAAAAAAAAAGAAGCAAACAACAAAAAAAATAGTGAAGAAAAAGGGTTGAAAAAGAGAGGAAAGAAAGAGAAAAAGAAAAACAATGAAAAAAACAAAGGAACAAAGGAAAATAAGATAAGGAAGAAAAATGAGCAGGTAAAATATTAAAAAAAAAAATTGGAAAAGAAAAGAGACGAATTTAGTTCATTCTATTCTATTTTGTTTTATTGTGTAGATGCATAATTTGATTTATTTCTTTCTTGATTTAAGTTGTCTAAACTTATTTATTTAACTCATAGTTTAACTTATAATGTGATTTGATTTTGATTAAAACTTTTAATTGTTTTGCATGAATTGTAATATGTTCTGTTATTCTGTGAGTGCATGTTTGTTGTATGTACGGTTCATTCAAAAGAGTTCCAATAAAATCATTCGTACCATAGTAAAATCATCATCCATTTTACCACCAATTGAAATGTGGCGCGTTGTGTTCAAATTAAAGCCCATTTTTTTAACACATTGGCAAAATTGGCTTTCACTTTACTACTTTGCGTTGACTGTTTTGGTCTTACGTGTCTCTATATAGAATTTGTGTTTACTTTTAATTCACATTTATGCGTTCTGTCTTGATTTGAATTATCTCCATGGACTGTGTTTTCCAAGGCCTTCCTGGGGAGAGTTAGTATCGTTTTACCAAATTCTGAAAATTTGTTTGTTCTTTTATCGATCCACATCTCCTCCTATCACGTGCGACACGTTAGGATTGTTTACCTCGGTTAAAAATATTGGGCGTGTCCCGATGCTCATACCATATCTCCTCTTATCGCGTGCGACGTGTTAGGATTGTTTACCTCGGTTAAAAACATTGGGCGCATCCCGGTGTTCACACCACCTCTCCTCCTATCGCGTGCGACGCGTTAGGATTGTTTACCTCGGTTAAAAACATTGGCTGCGCCTGGTGTTCACACCACCTTTTCTCCTCTCGTGTGCGACGTGTTAGGATTGTTTACCTTGATTAAAAACAGCAAGTGCGCTTATTCATTCACACCAATCTTTTCTATTCTCGCATGCGACGCGTTAGGATTGTCCAAATCGGTTAAAAACACCAGGTAGGCCCAGTGTTCACACCACCTTTCCTTTTCTCGCGTGCGACGCGTTAGGATTGCTCATCTTGGTTAAAAACAGCAGGTGCACCTGTTCATTCACACCAATCTTTCCTCCTCTCGTGTGCGACGCGTTAGGATTGTCCAAATCAGTTAAAAAAATCGGGTGCGCCCGGTGTTCACACCACCTTTCCTCCTCTCGTGTGCGACGCGTTAGGATTGTCCAAATCAGTTAAAAAAATCAGGTGCGCCCAGTGTTCACACCACCTTTCCTCCTCTTGCGTGCGACGCATTAGGATTGCTCATCTTAGTTAAAAATAGCAGGTGCACCCGTTCATTCACATCAATCTTTCCTCCTCTCGCGTGCGACACGTTAAGGGTGCTTTTCTAGGTTAAAAACATCGGGTACGCTTGGTGTTACACCACCTTTCCTCCTATTGTGTGAGATGTGTTAGGATTGTTTGCTTTAGTTAAAAACAACAGGTGCGCCTATTTGTTCACACCACCCTTCCTCATATCGCGTGAGATGCGTTAGGATCTTGGTTGAAACCTTTAGTGCGCTCGATGGTTACGTCACCCTTCACCCTTCTTACGCGAGGCGTAGTAAGTCTGCATTTTCTTACATCCTTTCTATGTGAGATGTAGTTTGGTTTGTGCTTTCTTTGTTCTTTCCATGTGAGACGTGCCTGTTTATCCACTTCTTTCCGTGTGAGACACAGCGGGGTCGTTTTATTTTGATTTGCATTTTCATTCAAACGTTGCATTCTTGTTTAGATTGTAGCGTTGTTTCATTGCTTTATTTGTATTTGAATATTTCATTGCATTGTTTCATTGCATGATCATAAGTTATTTGCTGCGTTTCGTTTTTGCATTTTGCCCTCGAGTTCAATCTTTGAATTTATGTCTTGATTTTTTGCCCAAGCCTTGTGGTCTTGTCAAAATGGGTCGTCTCTGGGCTTTAACAGTCACTCACGTGACTTTATGACTTCGAGCTTTGTCAAAGAGGGGCAACTATAGACACCCCATTTTTGACCGCCTGCAAGACTCAAGCACTTTGCCTGGTACACTCGATGATGAAAGTGGTGTTGTGCGTAGTTCGACGTCTCAATGAAGGGGCCATGTTTGAGCTCTGAAACAATCCCAAACCTCCCATATTCCCACTGTTTATACCCTAGAAATCCATTTTACACATTATACAACCCTGTGCTGAGTCTGAAGTAGAAAAATGGGGGATCACATTGAGGCCCGGTTGTGCTTCATTGAGGGCCTGCCGTGGCTATTGGCGGCCGGTCGTGCCTTAGTAACGAGAAACATTGTTCTGGGCAGGAGCCCGCCAACTATCCATTTTTAAAGATATTTATGACACCACTTGCTCAAATTCTATAAAAACAAAGTTGTATCTCTGTTTTGAGGGTTGAAGAATTTCTAAAAAGCCTATATACTTTCTTGAGAGCTCCTTCTTTTTTTGCAAGCAACCTTTGAGCAAGCTTACCACCTTGAACCTATATACATACACCAGATATACCTTCACACCTTAGCATAGGAACCTTGGTTGAGCCTTGAGCATCACAATTCAAGCTTAAGAGTGTGTTGGACTTAGTTTGATTCACAAATAAAGAGCTATCTTTTGTCAAGAGGTATAAGCTTGTTATTTCCTCTCTTGTTTTCATTTTTATCAGGATGTTTTGATGAACCTTTAAGCGTCTCTACCTCCTTCTTCAAGTTCATTCTATGATAGGAGGAGGGGTGGTTGTTGTTCATTGCATTTATTGATTTTTGTCCAAATTGTATCTGAAATCATCAAGCAATCAACTTGCTCATTGATGGTTTTGGAAACAGTTCCAACCTTCAGTCGAGGCTTTCACATGATAGAGAAGTGTGAGAGGGACAAACACAGTTCAGAATAACTCTGTCTGCATTGTTTTCATTTTAAAGCACAAAATGGGGTTTTGCATAAAATTAAGACACGGTCGGCCTTATTTAGGCCCAACCAGGCCTCATTGTGGCATGGCCGACCATCAATGTTTGGTCAACAGTAATGTAGACACCCCATTTTTTATGGCCATTATGACTTGGACACCATTGCATGCACACCTGATGATGAACGTATTTGCTCGCTAAGTGCTCGAAGTCCTCAGCAGAATGTCACTGCTTTGAGCCTTTCGAACCCTACATCATTGCTGCCTCATTTTAAAACCAAGCCTTAGTCCTTCAAGCCTGCAGCTTCTGGTGGCCTTCCGGCCACTTTTAGAGGCTATCGACCATCACTTTTGGGTTGTCGGCCACTAATGTGGCTTACTGACCACCAGTGTATTTTGCAGATATTTTATGCCAGTTGTGTCAGCTGTTTGCAGAGATGCCTACATCTATCCCCACATGTAAGGCTGGATCTCAATGAGGGAATTTCATGTTTTCTATATATAGAAGGCCCCTCTCTCATGTTTAAAGTTAGAAAATTTTGAGATAGAAAATTTTCCTCTCTCTACAATTCTCTCTCTACCAAATCTCTACACTTTTGCCTATAAGTCTTCAACTTTTGCCTATACACCCTTAACCAAATCTTGCCATCTTTGAGCTGAGGTACTTTTGATCTTGGTTTGAGCTCTAGAGGGTGTGTTTCCTTGGTTTTGTTGCTTGGAATTGCTTCTTCTCTTCAAGAGGTATAAGGCTTTACCTATTTGCTTACTTTCTCTACTATTTTTTCTACTATTTTTCTATTGTTTTGGGCTGTCAAAAATCTTGTGTTTTTTGGCCTGGAGCTTGGATTTAAGGCCATTAAAGGTTAGGGGGTGGTTCACCCTTCTTTATACCTTGTTTTGGAGGCCTTTGCCCTTGTGTTTCCCACCCTTTTACTATATTTTTCTAAGATTTTTAAACACTGATTTTCAGAGCTTTTTCAGTGGCCAAAATCATGTTTTGAAGTCCAAATTTTGAGGGGTTAGCCTCCCCTCCTTGTGTCTTGCTTGCTAGCCTAGTTGGTGCCATGTTTTAGCATATTTATCCAGCTATTTTTAGCTCAATTCCAGCATGTTTTAGGATTTTTTTTAACCTATTTTAGCACTTTTTTGGGCTATTGTTTGTATTTAAGCTTTGTTTTGCATGCTTATAGTGTAATAGTCCTCATGAGTTTGGTGTTCTAGGCCTTAGACACCATCTTGTTTGAGTTGATAGCATTTATTTATGCTTTTCTCACTCATTTTCAGCACTTAATCATCTCTGCAACCTCCCTCCTTTCTTGGCTTTTGTTTTGCTTTGAAAGTGGTTCAAACTATTTGTTGTTTAAAACATGAGGTTGAGGTGTCATACTTAATGGTTTAATCCCTTAGGGGGTTCATTACTAACGGTATGATATCTCTTTCATGCCTAAGACAACTTTTAGTTTGAGCCTTCTTTCCATTTAGAGGACTTCAACTCACCATTGGACTTAATTGAATTAAATGATGGTTGGCAAACTAAAATGAGTAACTAAAACTTGAAATTGAAATGGTGCAAGATAATAATTGGTTGCGTTCAATCGGACGTTAATTGAATACATGGAAATTTGAACCATTTCATACTCATTAGTGATGAAATGATTCAAGGTTCCAAGGTCACCATTTCCCTTGATCATTCATGAAAGGGAGAAGGTTTGTGTCTTGTTTTGCATTAATTAAACTTGCACACTTGGTTTCACAAGCCATCATGCAATGAAATTGCATCCATTGATGGTTTGTGAACCGAACTTGCTACTCCTTTGATTTGCTCATGAAAAGGAAGGGTGAGTTGTACAAACAAATCCTTGAAATACCCTGTATATGCTCTGTTTGTCCTCTATTGAAGCAAGATGAACCTGTGCAGCAATGGCTGGCAAGCCACTTTCCATGGCTGGCAGGTGGCCGACAGACCACCTTTGATGGCCGGCCGGCCATCACTGGTGGCCGGCAACCTTCATCATTGGCTGGCCGGCCATTGGTGCAAAATTCAGCAGTGAGTTTGTAAGGCAGAGCAGAGTGAGCAGCAATGTTGGTGTTCAACTATGCAAGCAAAGGTATTCAGAAGCAAAACGAAGGTCTTTTCGAGTGGAAACCAAGCATGTGAATGAAAAGGCGTAGTAGTTAGTTGTTTAGTTTAATTACTTATTCTAATTGCACTTGCGCTGTAGTTATTTAATTAGTTAGTTAACTAGTTAGTTAATTCAAGTGTTGTAATATCTAGTTAAGTAGCTTAGCTAGTTTGTTCGTTTTGGTTTGTAATACTTAGCTTAATTAGCTTTAGCTGTAATTAGTTTAGTTAATTAGCTTAGTTAGTTAGCTTATTCATTCGAACTCTCCTTCGTAAGAGTGCAATGTAATAACGTGTATGTCTTCCAACCCCACGTCTTTCTTCCTTTTATTTAACTGCTTATGATGGTTAGTTTAGGGATATCATGTTTTGTTTAGCATACTTCATGTTTGCATCCACTTGTATTTGCATGCACCAAGGCTCGGTTCATCATTCTAACTACATTGTTAGTTTAATACTTCTTTGAATACATGTTTAGACCGCATAGTATCAAATTGTTTCATATGCCATGTTGAAGTAGCTGAGCTTATTTACATTGCATATCGAATGTGTTGCATTAGTCATATTGCATAGTTAGGAATCATGCATTTTTCTAACTCATATCTTTCTGGCTTGGAGTACTAGGTGAGCCTTTACTCGCTTTAGCATATTACATGAATGTTGATGTTGCCATGTCTAGCATGCTTGCCATGAGACTCATTGCTTAAGTGATAAACTGCTTGAATGCCTGTGGATGAAGGCTTATTGCTTGAATTGGAATAATTCAAGCATGTTCATATGAGACCACTTTTTTTGAGTGGTACATATTCAAAACAACTTCCTAAACAAACATGACTTGAAATGTTCCAATTATTGCAAAGTTAGTCAATACTTGTGCGTGTGTGTATCACATAGTAATGCTAGCCTAATAAACCGGAACAAGAGCATATAATGTAAATAAAATTCATGTCATGATTAGTAGAGGCCAATCTTTGATCGGGCGAGCGGGGGTGCTCAAATGTATTCATGACCTTCTCCTCTCGTACCTAAGTTCCCGAGCTGAGACAATCTTGGTGATGACGGACACGTGGCCTTTGGCACAAGTCATGGGTTTCCTAAATTTCTCCAAAACAAAATATTTATGTGGCAATTTTGTATCTGGAAAATCAATCTATTTTTGGCAATTTGATTCAAAATTGATTTTCCAAGAAGATTTGTCGGATTTGGACTCCTTGGTGATTATCTATTTCATATTGCACTTGTGGAATCAGATTCAGAACCGTGGGAATACGAACTATAGGACTTATTTCGAACTTCTGAAAGAGGGCACGAAAAAGTCAAGCTCCAAGTATGTTTTGCAGAAAACAAAGGGCAGTGACTGAAGGTGAAACAGAGTAGGCCTAGGCAGACAAAGTTGTTCTTGGACACTATGCATGCAACCCTTGTACATCCTTGCTTACATCATTGATGTAAATTATTGCTCCGAGTATTGTTGTAATTAATTTATTATTATTACAATTAGTCTTGTTAATTATTATTGTTTATTTGTAATTGCTATAGTTAATTAACTTAGATAGCTAGCTTATTTTTCATTATTATCCTTATTGTAATAGAGTAGTTAGCTAGTTAATTCCTTGCTTATTTATTCATTCAGATTTGTAATAATTAGTTTAATTTGGACTTTCGGACTTTGAATCGCACCCTCTTGCACGAGGGCCAACATGTAATAAGTTGTATGTCTTCCAACCCTACATCTTTCTCCCTTTTATTTACTATATTACGATAGTTAGTATAGAAACATTATTTTTTTTCAAATTAGCATTCTTATGCTTTGCATACATTGCCTTGCATGCATCTAAGGTTCAGCTCATCATGCTAACCCAATATCAATGTTCAAATTCATTGCTTAAATATGTGCTTTATCGCATGTCTTAAATGAAATCATATGTCTGGCTCATAGACGAGCCAATAAAATACATAATGTGTGCGTTGCATTTAGTCATATTGCATTAATTAGGAACATGCATGTTTTCTAATTATCTTGATTTGCTTTGGCTCGAAGTACTAGGTGAGCAACTTTAAGTTTTAGCATCTTTCATCGAATGTTCGTGTTGCCATCCCAAGCATACTTCCATGAGGCTAATTGCTTAAATGATATAATTGTTTGAATGCCTGTGGATAAAGGCTAGTTGCTTGAATTAGGATAGTTTGATTAATTTCCATTTTAAACCCACTTTTTCAAGTGGTATATTCACAAACAATTTTCCAAATAAAACATGAAATCAAATGTTCCAATTCTTGCAAATTAGTCTATACTTATGTGCGTCACATAATAAAAATAGCTAATAATTCAGAACAATAGCATATAATGTAAATAAAAAATACATCATGATTACTAGAGGCCAATCTTTGATCGGGCGAGTGGGGTGCTCAATCCATGACCTTCTCCTCTCGTACCTAAGTTCCCGAGCTGAGACACTTTGGTGATGACGGATAAGTGTCCTTTCGCACGAATCTCGGGTTTCCTAAATTTTTTAAAAATATTTAGGTGGCGAATCTAAAATCCGACAAAGCAGTCCATTTTTGGCATTTGATTCAAACATCGATTTTTCAAAAGAATTGCCAGATTTAAACTCTTTTGTGTTTTCACCGTTTCACATTGCACTTTGTGAAATCAGATTTAGAACCACGGGAGTCCGAACTGTAGCACTAGTCGTCTTCCAAAAGGAGCACGGAAAACAAGCTATACATATATACGCACATTTTTCGGGACTTTCACCCTGGACACACAGGCCAACTTGTTTTGGTGATACACACCTCTTCCCAGATTCACTATTTTATTTACCCTTTTCAATAGTACAATACATGTAACTCAAAATATTATTTTTCCAAAACAATGCAAATGTCCCAAAACATTATGTGAGAATTTCCAAAACATACAGTTTTAATTTCCACTATTCGTTACATGCTCCATGATATGAATGATTTCAAATTGCCTAATTCACATGCAATTTCTAACACACGGCAATGCTATCCTCCACCAATAGCCAAAACAATTATCTCTAATGCAATAATTAAAAGATACAATATAGATATATTTTTCCAAGAGAGAACAACGTTCATTTTCAAAATCCCACAACCATTTCCTTTCTAACCAAACCATTCACCACAAATCAATTCAACTCCCAAAACAATATCATTTAGGGTTTTCTCCAAATTGAGGTTTTTCCACTTTTAGAAATCCATGTGAAATTTTGATTACCAAAAGTAACTGTAGTAGCAAAATCATAGCCCAACAATCCCCTAATTTCACAAAACTTCATTTTCTTTCGAAATCACTTTTGAGTAAAGGAAAGCCATCATATCAACATATCTCAACTAACTTTACAAAATCATATCCTCATTCAAAAACTCTTGTGAAAAATCTTTCTTTCACATTTCAAGATCCACACTCGAAGTTTAACCCAAAACATCCAAATCCATAGATCTTTTGAAATAGCAAATAACAAGGTTAAAAATCATACCAAATGACTACCAAACATACATAAAAAAAAAAATACGACACAAATATGCTACCAAACTCATATTGAGTTTAGGAAATAGCCCCTACCTCTTGAAGCGAAGAGGAGAACTCATAGAAAACCAAAGTCAATGAAACTGCGAAACTCTTGGATCAAAAGAAAGCCCTTGATGAGATCTACAACCTTTCTCAAAGGACCAAGATGAAAAGATGCCTCTAACCAAGTAGATCTAGAGATCTATGTAAGAAAGTTGAGTTTTTAAGAGAGAAAGAGAGAGAGAGAGATTCACGATTTAAAGAAGAGAGAGAGAGAGAGAGAGAGAGAGAGAGAGTGAGTGAAAAAGAAGTGAATGAGAAAATTGTGTTTGGGGTCTATTTATAGTGGTAGAAGAATAGCCCTAAAGTCAAAGGAAAGAATAAATCAAACCCCCAAAAGTAGAACCCCAAAACCGAACCAAAAATCTGAATTTTACTCACAGGGGTCGACCCTTCAAATAGAGGTGTCAACCCGTAGGAAGAAAAGCTGAGACATTAATGTGTGCAGAGGACAAGGGTCGACCCTTGGAACCAGTGGTGTCGACCCTAAATTTCATAATGTAACCCAGAACAACACAGCAAGGGAAGGGTCGACCTATGGTGTCGACCTTACTAGCCAGCAGAGACACTAAAAGAAAGGCAACAAGTTGGTGTCAACCCCCAAGAAGGCTAGTGTCGACCCCAAAACAAATTTTCCAAGTTCCCAAAGAACTTTTAAACATAAATAAGCGCGAACGAATGATCCCAACAAGTTTAGATCAAATCGTACACCTCCAAAACCAAGATACAACAACTCCAAAGACTTCCAAAATGAAAATAAAGGAATTAAATACACTCTCCAATAGTTTAAAGGACACAAGTGCTAAAAGGATACAATTTCAAATTTGAATCAAAAAGTGTAGACATGGGTGTACAATTATATTGATTAAATTTCTTAAGAATTTTCTCAATATAGTGCAACTGGGTAAGAATCAAATTATTGTCTTCTCATTTGATCTTAATACCCAGAATTATATCAGTCAAGCCTATGTCTTTCATACCAAAGCTAGACGACAAGATACTTTTAGTACTTTCAATGACATCATTGTCAATACCAAAAATAAGTATGTCATCTACATATAGGCATACGATTACACCTCTATTGCCAGTAAACTTACTGTACACACACTTATCAGATTCATGTATCCTAAAACCATTTGACATTATTACTTTTTAAATTTCTCATGCCACTGTTTTAGAGCTTGTTTCAGTCCATATAGTGACTTCACAAGTATACACACTTTGTGTTCTTGACCCTATACAACAAATTCTTCCGGTTGTTGCATGTAGATTTTCTCATCTAACTCTCCATTTAGGAAAGTGATCTTAACATCCATTTGATGGATTTCAAGCTTGTAGATTGAGGCTAAGGCAATCAACACTTGAATGGTGGCGATTCTGGCCACCAGAGTATATGTGTCAAAATAAGCGACACCCTCCTTTTGAGTAAAACCCTTAACAACTAATCTTGCTTTGAACTTGTCAATTGTGCCATCAATTTTCATTTTCCTTTTGAAAATCCATTTACAACCAATTGGTTTGGATCCAAGTGGAAAATAAGAAAGTATCCAAGTATTGTTACCCATGATAGATTCCATCTAATCGTTTATTGATTCTTTCTAGAAAGAAACATCTTGAGACTTCATAGCCTCATCAAAGGTTGATGGATCTGAATCCATATTCAAAGAAATCAGTGTTTGCTTACAATAAGCTTTCCTAGTTCCTTCTAGAAGATAAACAATGAAATCAGGGCCAAGTGACTTCTCAATCCTAATTCTCTTACTCCTCCTTTGCTCAACAGGCTCAACAGGCTCATTAGGCTCATTAGGCTCAATGGGTTCATGTCGTTCACTTTCCTCTGTGGACATCAAAGGAGTTGATTCATTTCCTTTATTACAATCCAACTTTGGAATGGTTGTGAAACGATTCATAAAATACCGCATCACGTGATTCAATGATGGTATCTGTTTTCACTGAACCATTTGGTTGTACTACCAAGCTATAGACGCCCCATTTTTGACCGTCCTTACGACTTGGACATCACCGCTTACACACCCGATGATGAGTGTATATGCTTGTTCAGCGCTCGGAGTCCTCAGCGGAATGCCACAACTTTGAGCCTTCAAACCCTACACACCTGTTGCCTTATTTGTGGACCAAAACCAGAGTTTTTCAAACCTGCAACCTCTTGTAGCATGTCGGCCACTTCTATTGGCTGTTGGCCACTGCTTCAGGTTGTCGGCCACAAGTGTGTTTTGCAGATATTTTTCTGCCAGCTATGCCAATTGTTAGCCCAAATGCATGAACCATCTTACATGTGTATGTATTGATATTTCTGAGGGAATTGCATGGTTTTCTATATATATGAGGCCTCCTATTCCATTTGAGAGGTTGGAATTTTTAGAGCAAAAATTTTCTCTCTCTCTTGAAATTCCTTAACTTTTTGCAAGCTTTTTCCTATACACTCTTAACCAAACCTCTCCATCTTTGAGCTGAGGTACCTTTGAGCCTAGTTTGAGCTTTTGAGGGTGTGTAAGCCTTGACTTGTTGCCCAGAATTGGTTCTCCTCTTCAAGAGGTATAAAGCTTTGCTTCTCTTCTTGCTTTATTTACAATTTTTCCTACTGTTTTTCCTTTGTTTTTGGGCTGTATAAACTCTGTATTTTTTAGCTGAAACTTGTGGTTTAAGGCCAATAAAGGTTGAGGGGCGGTTCACCCTTCGTTACACCTTGTTTTGAAGGCCTTTACCCTTGTGTTTCCCATCTTTACACCATCTCTTTCTGAGTTTTTAAACACTGATTTTCAGAGTTATTTCAATGGCTAAAATGTTGTTTTGAAGTCCCAAAATTAGAGGGGTTAGCCTCTCCTCTTTGTGTTTCTTTACTAGCCTAGCATGCTCTATGTTTTTGCTTATTATTCTAGCTTTTGTTAGCTTAATTCCAGCATTTTTTAGGACTTATTTAGCAGTATTTTAGGACTTTTAGTAAGTGTTCATTGCTTTTGAGCCTTGTATTGCATGCATGTAGTGTAATTGTCCTCATAGGCTTGGTGCTCTAGGCCTTAGCCACCATCCTATTTGAGTTGATAGTGTTTATTTAGGGCTTTCCATACTTGTGATCACACTTAATCACCTCTGTAACCTCCCTCCTTTCTTGGCTTTTCATTTTCTTTGAAAGTTGTTTCAAACTAGTTGCTTGTTTAAAGCATGAGATTGAGGTTTTGTGCTTAATGGTTTAATCCCTTTGGGGGTTCATTACCAACGGCATGACATCTCTCTCATGCCTAAAACAATATTTGGTTTGATGCTCCTTTCCATTAGTGGACTTAAAGCTCACCTTTGGACTTAATTTACTAAGGAATGGTTAGTAATTAAAATGGAGTAATAAAATTGAGTACTAAAAGTGATGCAAGATAATAACTTGGTTTGGGTTCAATAGGACATTAATTGAACCCTTGAGTGTTGAATCATTTTATACTTGTTAGTGATGTAAACGGTTCAAGAGTCACTATCAACCACTTCCCTTGATCATCCATGATAGGGAGGGGGTTTGAGAGTCTTGTTTTGTTGCATTTATTAAACTTGCACCCTTTGGTTCATAGGCCATCATGCAATGGAATTGCATTCATTGATGGTTTGTGAGCCAAGTTTACTACTCCTTTGAGCTATTCAAATGATAAGGAGAGGTAAGTTGTGCAAACAAACCCTTGAGAATACCCTGTTCTGCTCTGTTTGCTCTCTTTTGCAGCAGGAGAATCCAGTCATTAGTGGCCAGCAGGCCACCATTGGTGGACGGCAGGCCATCACTTTTAGCCAACCGAGCACCTGTGCAAAATCCAGTAGTGTACTTTTGAACCAGAACGGAGTTGGTTCTAAGGTGGAAATCAATCCAAGTATTCTACTGTGCAACAGAGGCACTTGGTAATAGAAACAGCAGCTTTTTCGGGTGGAAAGTCTGCGCATGCATGAGCATTCCTCGTTTCCCGAGGATAAATAATTAGAGTAGTTAATTTAGTTACTTCATGTTGTAATTAATTAGTTAGCTAATTAGAATTTTGTAATTAATTAATTAGTGTAATTAATTAGTTAAATTGTGATGTTGTAATAACTAGCTAGAATAGTTAGCTTCATTCGGTTTGTAATAATTAGTTAATTCGCTTTGTAATAGCTAGTTAATTCATTCGAACCCTCATGTTTGAGGGTGCAATGTTGTAATAATGTGTATGTCTTCCAACCCCACGCCTTTCTCCCGTTTATTTATCTACTTATGATGGTTAAATTAGGGCGTCATTGTAACAAGCCCGCGGGGGGCCTCGCTACAGCTCGGACTCGACTTTCGTTAGTCACGGTTCTAAGTCTGAACCAAAGAGTCCAAATCCGGCAAATCGTTTTGAGAAAACTAATTTTTGAAAGAAGTGCCAAACATGGACTGCTTTGCCAGATACAGAGTCGCCACCTAAATATTTTAATTTGGGAAATTTAGGAAACCCTGACTCGGTGCCAAAAGGCCACGTGTCCGTCATCACCAAAGTTGCCTCGGCTCGGGAACTTGGGTACGATTGGGGAAGGTCACTTCGTGAGCACCCCCGCTCGCCCGGTCATAGACCGGCCTCTACTAACCATGATATCAATTTTTGAAAACATTGTGAGTTCTTATTCCGGTTATTAGCCTAGATTTACTATGTGATGCGCACAGCATACAAATATAGACCGGGTCGCCTGAATTGGAACGAAACATTTCATGTTTGTTTTTGAAAATGGTGTGCTACCCGCAGGTAGGTTTTAAAACATTTGATGATTTATTCCAATTAAAGTAACCCAACCTTCACCCACAGGCATTCAGGCAGTTATATCAGATAAGCACATAGCCTCATGGTAAGCATGCTATTCATGGCAGTCACTCACACGCATGCAAGGATGCTAAAGCATAAAACTTACCGAGTACTCCAAGCCAAAATAGCAACTCATTAGAAATCATGCATGAATCCTAAGTATACAGAAATGTCTAATGCAACACATGCAAAATGCAACTATAGCAGGCTCGGCTATTCTATGATGGCATATGAAATGTTACAATTATCATGTATTTAACTTTGAAATTGAAAGTACAATGCAGTTAGTATGATGCGCCGAGCCCGGTGCATGCAATACAGATGAATGAATGCAAATATGCTGTCATACTATATGCTAATTTAAATATGCCCTAATCTAACCATCATAAGCGGATAAATAAAAGGGAAGAAAGACGTGGGGTTGGAAGACATACATCACACTCACGCACACTTATTATAGTTATGCCCTCGCGCAGAGGGTCCGAATAAATATACAGTCCCGAATAAAAGAATATTACAGTCCAAAATATTACAGTCCGAATAATGTAAAAAAATTCCTAATTAATTAACAAATTAACTAAGAAAGCTGTAAAACTGGCATGCAAGCCAGGGACTGCCTTGCTTCTGATGGATGATGCATGTCCGGGTTGTCTTGCGCGGAAATCCATCGGAATGCCCCAATTAGCCTCTGTTTACACCTGTTCTTGAAATGCGTGCCAAGCCCCGAAAAGTTGTTGATTCTTTGTTTTGCTGCAACAGAGAGCAGGAAAGGGGCATAGCAATGTATTTGCACAGATATATACATGTCTCGATCCTCGTGCCACCAATCACGCATATCGAGGCATGATGGCCGAGGAATCGAAATGCACAATTCAATATAGGATGAATGCACATGAAAACACAATAAAACCTAACTCCATCATGGATAATCCGGAGTGTCGGTGACTGGGGAATTGAGACACATTCCGTCACTCGGAGTACGAAATGTACATCGTTTCCCGTGCCCGGGCTAACTCCTATTCCGGACACGATGCAATATGCATGATATGCATGAAATGCGACTAACATACAATCCTAACATACACCATGCTATGAAAGTGAGATGCCTCGAAATGCGTGCACACGGGCACGCAAACTGAGAAAATGACAGAATGCAATCTAAGATACAACCTAGTATGCACTATGCTGTGAAAATGAGATGCCTCGAAATACGTGCACACGGGCACGCAAACCGAGAAAATGACAGAATGCAATCTAAGATACAACCTAGTATGCACTATGCTGTGAAAATGAGATGCCTCGAAATGCGTGCACACGGGCACGCAAACCAAGAAAATGGCATACACAATACGAATGACATGAAAATGTGATATGGGCTTATACCAACATGAGTGAGCCTCAGCCACACTCACATGGGATGCCGGCGGATAAAAAATGAGGTGCCTCGAAATGCGTGCACACGGGCACGCAAACCGAGGCAATGGCGGAATGCGATACAATGACATGAAAACATGATATGGGCTTATACCAACATGAGTGAGCCTCAGCCACACTCACATAGGATGCCGGCGGATAAAAATGAGGTGCCTCGAAATGCGTGCACACGGGCACGCAAACTGAGGCAATGCCGAAATGCGATGCAATGACATGAAAACATGATATGGGCTTATACCAACATGAGTGAGCCTCAGCCACACTCACATAGGATGCCGGCGGATAAAAATGAGGTGCCTCGAAATGCGTGCACACGGGCACGCAAACCGAGGCAATGGCGAAATGCGATGCAATGACATGAAAACATGATATGGGCTTATACCAACATGAGTGAGCCTCAGCCACACTCACATAGGATGCCGGCGGATAAAAAATGAGGTGCCTCGAAATGCGTGCACATGGGCACGCAAACCGAGGCAATGGCAGAATGCGATGTAATGACATGAAAACATGATATGGGCTTGTACCAACATGAGTGAGCCTCAGCCACACTCACATAGGATGCCGGCGGATAAAAATGAGGTGCCTCGAAATGCGTGCACACGGGCACGCAAACCGAGGCAATGGCGGAATGCGATGCAATGACATGAAATGGATAGCAATCATTCTAATGGAATTTCAGCACTAAAATATGGGGGAAAACAGTCCCGAAATGAGGCGAAATGACATGAAATGCATGGAATTGTCCCGAAATGCGAATTTAGGCACCCGAAATGGCCTATAGCTATGCCAAACATGCACAACATGGACATGCAATGCGAAGACAGAAGCTAGACAGTCCCAAAAAAGGCACTTTCACAGTTATAAACATGGCCAAACAGCAAGCATAGGTATGGCAAAAATGGCATGCAAGAATAGGGGCCAAGAGAGGGGTAATGAAGCAAGTGATATAAGCAAAACCCAAACTGAAAAATTTCCTTCTACAACATTTAAGAGGGACCAAAAATATGAATATTTACAGTATATGGGAAACCTCAAATCAGTATACAAACATGATAGAAATGTGATGCAAAATGAGGCTCAAAAGTGGCTATAACATGAGGTATGCAAAATAATCACCAAACAGCCAAAGACCCTTAATAAAACATGTAGAATGGGCTAAAATAAGCACTTTTTCAGAACTGTAAAATGGCCAAAAACAAAAGCATGGTAGGCTAACTAAACATGCAAGAATGGGGAATAAAAGAGAGATATAACATGAAGTGGCATATGGAGGCCCCAAACCATGAAAGGACCTAAATGAAATATGAAGAATGGACCAAAATAAGCACTTTTTCAGAACTGTAAAATGGCCAAAAACGAAAGCATGGTAGGCTGCCATTGCATGCAAGAATGGGGAAGAAAAGAGGAGTATAAAGGTAGGTACAACATGGAAGTCCCAAATGGTGTTGAGCCCTTCTTCAATGTTGAAGAGGGGCTCAAAATAAGCCTAATATCAGTTTACAACATGCTCAAAAACAGATTTCTCATGGGCCAAAAATAGCATGCAAGATTATGACATATAAGAGGATCAATGAAGCAAGTGCATCATGGAGGGCTCAAACAGGGTTGAGCCCTTAATGAAAAGTGAAGATGAGCTCAAAAGAGGGCCATTTTCAGTTAGGGCCGGAGCTTGAAACAAAAAGCATGTGGGGCTTACAAATAGATCAAGAAAAAGGGTCAAAGAGGAGAAGTGTTACTCACCCTTGAAGACTAAGACTTTTGTTGCTTCTTGGACCAATTTGCAGCTTCTTTGGCCTTTGAGAAGCCTTCCTTGTTGCTGGAAATGAGGTGGTGGTGGTGGTAGAGCTTGGCGGTGTAGAAGGAATGGTGTTTAGGGGCTTAGAAATTTTCAAGGAAATGAGAGGGATAGAGATGGAGTTGTGTATGGATGCTTGAAGAAGAATTTTTCTAACCCCAACATGTGATATAGTTTGCTTGTTATATAGGCCAAAAAGGGGGTGCAAAGGTGGGGGAAAAGGAGAGCAACTTTCCCCCACAAAATATCCCCCGGATAAAGATCTTTTCTGGGAGATAAAGCCCCACAGTTGTAAAGGGAACAGTGCAAGGAGCTCGGCCGGCCTGGTACTTTTGCTGCAGGTGGCCGGCCGGCCACACCCCCTAGCCGGCCGGCTAGGGGTCAAAAGGGTCAATCAGATTTTCTGGCCGGCCACCAATTGATGGTGTCCTCCTATGTGTGTACAACACAACCCTGTGGTTGAAAGTCCAAGAAAGTGGGTCCAAGGGGTTCAACATTAGCCCGGAAAGAGGGGTTCAAAAGGGTCAAGTGGAATTACTAGCCGGCCACCAACTTTTAGGGTCCTCTCATGTGTGTACATCACAAATATGTGGTTCAAAGTTCAAGAAAATGGGCCTAAGGGGTTCAACATTAGCCCGGAAGGAGGGGGTCAAAAGGGTCAAGTAGCATTAATGGCCGGCCACCATTTTTTAGGGTCCTCCCATGTGTGTACATCACAAATATGTGGTTCAAAGTTCAAGAAAATGGGCCCAAGGGGTTCAACATTGGCCCGGAAGTGCGAAAAACGGGCGCCGGAGGGCGTCGGAGGATGTATAACTGGTTGCTGCAACAATTGCTGGCCTCCCACTCTTCAGTGACCTCCTCGGTGATAAAACAGAGGTACCTGCCAAAAATGAACGAAAACCGTTGCAAAACGAATGTTCGGGGGCCAAAACGCGCAGTTCGGGGTCCCGAAAATGGGCTGTTAAGCACCGAAAGTGGCATTCGGCCACGAAGTGGGTTTCTCAGACCCTAGTGTCCCTCAAAAGGGATTAAATAAGATGTATGCCAAAAATCAGAACAAACGGAGGTGGTTAGGCGGTCCCGAACCGAGGCACACGGCCAACGGTCCCGAAAAATCGGAAACCGGACTCCGAAATGGGAAAAATGGCCTACGGCCACCAAATGTAGCCTACGGCCACTGAGAGATGACCTACGGGACCTCTCCCTCCCCTCAGGAAAAGAAACAAAGAAAACCGAGCCTGATTCGCAAACCGAGGCAAAGTACAAAAGAGGGTTCGGAAGTCCGGAGGCAGAGCTCACGGCCGCAACTCTGAAACTTCTGAACGAGCACATTATGCAACATCACCAAGCGCTCAATCAGTGACATCTGAGTCTTAAGGTCGGTCAAAAATGGGGTGTCTACAGTCATGTTTTGTTTAGAATTCTCCATGTTTGCATTGACTTGTATTGCATGCATCGAGGCTCGGTTCATCATTCTAACTTGCATTGTTAGTTAAATATTTCTTTGAATACGTGGTTAGACAGTATGCTATCAAATTGATTCATATGCCATATTAGTAGCTGAGCCTAGCAATTGCATATTGCATGTGTTGCATTAGTCATGTTATATTTGTTAGGGGCATGCATGTTTTCTAACTCTTTTATTTTGGCTTGCCTCGGAGTACTAGGTAAGCCTTTACTCGCTTTATCATATCATATGTGTGCGATTGTTACCATGTTTAGCACGATTTCCATGAGGCTAAATGTTTAATTGATAAATTGCTTGAATGCCTGCGGATGAAGGCTAATTGCTTGAATTGGAATAATTTGAGTAATGTTTATATGCGATCACTTTTTCAAGTGGTACATATTTGAAACAATTCTGAAAACAAACATGAATTTAGTGTTCCAATTCTTACAAATTAGTCTATACTTGTGTGTGCAACACATAGTAATGCTACCTTAATAAATTGGAACAAGAGCATATAATGTAAATAACATTCATATCATGATTAGTAGAGGCCGATCTTTGATTGGGCGAGCGGGGGTGCTCAATTAATGACCTTCCCCTCTCGTACCTAAGTTCCCAAGCCGAGACAATCTTGGTGATAATGGACACGTGGCCTTTGGCACGAGTCATGGGTTTCCTAAAATTTTCTAAAAATATTTAGGTGGCGACTCTGCATTTGGCAAAGCAGTCCATTTTTGATAATTTGATTCAAAATTGATTTTCCAAAAGATTTGTCGGGTTTGGACTCTTTGGTGTTTATCTATTTCACATTGCACTTGTGAGATCAGATTCAAAACCGCTGGAGTTCAATACTATAAGGCTAGTCATCCTCCGAAAGGGAGCACGAAAAGTCGAGCTACAGTTTCTGGCGACTCTGCGGGGGATTTAGAGAACTTGACTTGAAATTCATGATGTGAAATTTTATCTACACTTATATGTTCTTTGCATTGCATTTGCATTGGTGTGCTTAAGTCACTGTGTTTGCCATCTGCTATTCCTGGATGGTTTGTCGGAGGCTTGCCTAAAAGCTTGCCGAAAGGCTGACCGGTCGTGGGCTCTGCCATGATATGAACACAACCCTTGGATTTGGATTACCACTGTACTGTTTGATCCCCCTTTCACTTCCCGGTGTTAGATGTGAGAGGTATATTAGGTAGTCTTACTGAGGTACCCTTTTTGATTATTCGGCCTAGTTGCACATCGAAAAGCCATAGAGACTATTCCAAAATAGGATAGGATGCTTACCCGAATATAGGATTCCGTGAAACCGCTTTGTTTGAATAGTGGACCCTAGTTCCTGGCAAAATTAGGACAGGGTAACCCTGCCCCCTCATAGGGGTGTTTTGGCTCTCACTTAACTGGCATGTGCTTTACAGTGAAACTGTACAGAAATGTGCATGTCAGTTGCAAGTTTGGTATCTATTTTGGAGGCAGAGTTCAGTGTTGAGTGCAGTCCTATAACTTTGATTACATCTGTGTTGATAACATCTTAGCTGAGCACTGTGCGATTTCTGATTACTGCTTTCTTTTTCCTTTATTTCTTTTTGCTAGGTAGTTTATCACCATAGCTTCAGAAAGTTCGGATATCCCCCAAGTACTCTGGACCTGAGTCAGAAGGCTTTGTAAAGCTGGGGATCTTGTTCAAGGACAGCCCGTGTTTACTTCACTCCCGCCGGTTACAAGACGGAGGAGAGTCAGACAGAATTCACCGGTTCAGTTTTTACAGTAGTCATCCATCAATTCACCTGTATCCAGCCAGGTTCAGGGATAGTCCTCTACTTCTAGTCCAGCACGAGATCACTTGCCTATTCTGATGACACAATATCCCCTAGTTAGTATGAAGAAATTGATTCATCATCTACAGCAAACAGTTAAAACCCTACAGCAAGATGCTGTCTGTCAGGCCGAGGTAATAAACAGGCTATAACAACAGCAACCACAGCCGGTCGCGACCTCTGCATCTCATGCACCTCTCACGGGTATCCCAACACTCGGAGCCATTACTCATACTACTAATATCCAAGAGAATCAGGGTAATCCAACAAAGTCAATCCTAGCACAAGCCTCCAAAGCACCAATGTATCAAACTGAAGCTCCGTTTGAGTTTAAGGTTGACCCAACTGTACTCAAGGTCAATAAACTGGAGAAGCTATTCAAGAGAGCACAAGGTGTTAACTCTATCCAGGACATAGAGGACGGGTATACCGATTCTGTAGTGACATTGCCAGATCGATTCAAAATGTCGCACATTGATCAATTCGATGGCTCCGGAGATCCAATGGTCCCCCTTCGGCTGTTTTTGAACATCTTATAACCGATGGGTCTAACTAGATTACAAAAGCTGTCTCTCTTTGGTCATACCATGTCTGGTATAGCGACTATATAGTATGCGAAGTTAGAAGATTCTATCAAGCAGAATTGGGAGGAGATGGCTAAGGCCTTCATTTCACAGTATTCGTACAATACTGAGATCGAGGTCACAACTCGTGATCTCAAAGCAACACGCCAAGAGCCGAATGAGGGCTTTTCAGAATTTGTAACGAGGTGGAGAGCTAAGGCCTCGATGATGACCACAAGGATTTCTGAGAAGGATCAGATCATGATGGTTGTCTAGAATTTACACAGCAAACTATTACGAAAGATGATCATCCTACCTCTGTTCACATTTACAAAACTCCTGGGGGTGCAGATTGAAGATGCCATGAAACAGGGGTTGATTACAGATGAGAAGGAGCTGGAAAAAAGGCCATTTATACGTAGTTCCAATGCTGTCGGGGATAGCACCGTTGCGAGGCCGTCAGATGTAAGCATTGTCACCACAACCAAGACTGCCGACCCCTTGGCCAATACAAGCTCACCAACACCCTTCAATCCTAATCAATCCCAAAAAACCTTCGATCAACTGTACATGACCCTATCTGAAGCCATGAAGGTGCCAGTCGAAAAAGGGCACCTCAAACCATTAGAGCCCTGTCCATTGCCAAATCCCCTTCCACCCAAACACAACACTGTAAAATACAGTGTATTTCAGCAACAGCATGGTCATGATATCGATCAATGCTTTCGATTACATCATGAGATTCAGGATCTTATTGACAACAAGGTGATCGCTTCACCTCAAAAACCCAACATGACCAAAAACCCACTCACAACCCATAATTAAGTCCCCCCACCTCAAAATCTCAACCTGATCCACACACCGGCCACCCCCTATGACCCAAGCGTATATATTACCCTTTCCCACCTACCAAAGCCGACGTTGTTCATTCCAGAAGGCGCAAATTTATGCATGATGGACACGTCCAACCCCTAACCCAAGCCTATGGTGGTGACAGTTGTAGTAGAAGGGAGGTCGACCTTGAAAGAAGGTACGAGTCTGTTGCCAGAGAGTTCTGAGGACTTACCTAATGGGTTGTATGATGCAAGTTGCTACATTGTGCCAACTGATCAAATCAAGCCCTAAGTGGTGTTGCCAACCTTGCTAGAGTTTAATGTGGTCAAAAAAGTTGGCCCGAGCCAAAGGTTGGATGATCTAGTAGAACTCGAGAAGGATTTAGACAACCTGTAATTCTTTTACGAGTAGGATCAAGGGGATGTACAGATTCGCTGGTTCGACTTGAACAGATCAACTGATAACTCTGGGTGGCTGAGGGATGAGCCAGATAAGGAGAAAGGAACTAAAATGAAACTGGAGGAAAATGAAGCAAGAATTGTTGTAGTGGTCGGAAGGGCCGATGAAAAGGAAAAGCTGTCAGAGAACGCCGGCATGGAAAATTTAGCTTAGGAACTGGACACTATGAGCACTGCAGACACAGAATAGGAAGCTGCACTGAAGTAGTTCAAACGAGAGAGGATTGAAGACAACTAGAAAGCAGTAATGGCCCAACACCCTATGGGGGATACTTGTGATGTGAAGATGATACAAGCGGAGCCCAACAACTGTTTGTCACCTGCTGAAAGTGTATGGTGGGACGATGACGATCTGCATTTGGCCCACACAAACAAAGACTGGGGTGAGTGCCTTTCAAACAACATGTGGTATGTTGAAGAAATAGATCACATGAAAAGAAGTGGATGGTATTTTAAGCCACCGCACTTAGATCAAGCCGAGACATCTGAGAAAGTCAGAGAGGGTGAGAAACAGAAAGAGAAACAGCTGGAAGAAGAGGCAATGTTGAAACAGCATAAGAAAATCCAAGCTAACATCTCAATCTGGGGTCTTCTCTTGGCCTCCCAGGTACATAGACAAGTAGTACTGTTAGCAATGGACAAGGATAAATTGTCCATTGACACTACCCCTGGACAGCTTGCGGGATTGGTCTTCCTAAGTGGCGCCAGGCCAACCCTAACCTTCTCTGACAAAGAATTGTTGCCGGAGGGCTCAGCTCACAACAAAACCATGTACATATCTGTAGAGTGCAAGGAGAAATGGGTACTAGTGGTGTTGATAGATACTGGTTCGGCCATCAATGTCTGTCCCTCTCACACAGCCTATGCAATCGGCCTTAAACCAGTGGACTTTGTGCCCACAGTCCAAGTAATTCGGGCGTATGATAATACGAGCAGGGAGATCATGGGCACAATGTAAATCAAAGTTCGGGTGGGCCCAGCTGAGCAAGATGTCGAATTTCATGTCCTGGATGTGCCGGCTACCTTCAATTTACTGTTAAGGAGGCCCTGGTTGCATCATGTGAAAGCAGTCTCCTCCACTCTCCACCAAATGTTGAAGTACCCTCATGGGGAAGGAGTGGAGATTGTTTTGGGGAATTCCTTCATCCATCCATCACCAAAGGTAACTACACCAGTGTTGGAAATCACCCATGGCAAGGAGGATGTATTCCTCTCAACGTTCACTCTGGTTAAAGCCCAGGTAATGCAGACCATACTGGCTCCAGACGAAGGCATATATGTTAGTGCCCAATCTATCTATTTCATGAACAAACTGCAGCATGTGCCAAGAATGGGGCTCAGAAGAAGTGGCCGGAAAGGTGTTGCAGTATTGACAGATGTACCGCACAACCCACATGTCTTTAGTCTGGGCTATGTGCCCACCAAAGAGGACTGGATCAGGAAATGAGAAGAAATCAGAGGCAGAGCCAAGGCCAAGAAAGCCAAGAAACACTATGAGCTCATCCATAGGCCAATCCAAGGAAAGTTGAATGGCCGCTTTGTTCAAGAAGGAGAAGATTTCCCCTTTTGCGGCTTTCCTGAGCCTTGGATGAATTCCTTGAAGTAGCGTGTCCTCGAGTTCGAGACCTTCTTTGATCTGCAGTTGTAAGATAGTGATACCGAGAAAAGGGGTGAACCAAACACTAAAGCTGAACAGAGCATGGAAAGTGACTCAGACGACAGCAAACTTGGAGCGGGGGCAACACTGGCTAGTCTCCTGACAGATCTTGCGACCGACTCAGAGAACTTGGGGGATAACCTTACTATCTCCGTGATCGGGGAAGAATCGGGTGTGAACCCAACTAGCAGCATTTTGGGTACATCAGAGGCACCATCTCTTGTCTGGCAGCTGGAATAAGGTTATCTGTCCAGTTCTGAGTCGGGTGATGAGCTAGAATCTAATTCCACTAAGTTTGTGGGGTCGCGATCAGATTCTAGTTCTTCTGAGTCTGAGTTTGGTATTTTTGGGGGTGGTAACCCAGATACCAAAGTCCTATCTAGGTCTTCATTCAGCTTTTCTTTTGAGCCTGTAACTGAAGATCTAGACCTTTTGAATGAGAACTCAGTGAATTCTGTGTACTTCTCTATCCCATTGGTTTATTGTATTGGCCAGGATTTTCAAAATTTCAATGAAAATGAAGAGGAAGGAATTCCTTTGGTTTTGAAAAACTTGATTAATCGAGAGGATGAGAGGTTTTTTAAACCCTGTGCTGATGAAATCATTGCTATTAATATGGGTACTGAGAAGGATCTGAGTCTGGTCCAGATCGGGTCCACGTTGTCTTCGGAGGAGTGCGAGTGCTTAGTCGCTTTGTTAAAAGATTTCAAAGATGTTTTCACGTGGTCCTACGAAGACATGCCTGGAATCAATCCTGAGATTATACAGCATCGGATCCCTCTTGACCCTGAAGCCCGATCGATCAAGCAGAAGTTGAGTAGAATCCGTCCGGATTGGGTGCTGAAAATCAAGGAAGAAGTCACTAAGCAAATCGAGGCAGGTTTCTTATTAGTATCTGAGTATTCAACTTGGTTGGCCAACATCTTCCCAGTGGCGAAAAATGATGGTAGAATCCAGGTTGGTGTGGACTTCTGGGACTTGAACAGAGCTAGTCCGAAGGATGACTTTCCTCTGCCGCACATTGATGAGTTAGTGGACTTCACTGTGGGCCATGCATTGCTATCCTTTATGGATGGGTTTTCCAAGTACAACCAGATTCTGATGGAGTACGAGGACAGAGAGAAGACCGTATTCACTACGCCGTGGGGTACCTACTGCTACCAGGTTATGCCATTTTGGCTGAAAAATGCTGGAGCTACTTATCAGAGGGTTGCGACCACCATTCTGCATGACATGATCCACAAAGAGGTCGAGGTGTACGTGGACGACATGATTGTCAAGTCCAAAGAATGAGAGGGCCACTGCACTACCTTGAAGAAATTCTTTCAATGGATCAAGGAATACAGATTGAGATTAAACCTGCAGAAATGCACCTTCAGCGTAACGGTAGGGAAAATGCTGGGCCTTTTTATCACACAGAAAGGCATCGAAGTAGATCCTTCCAAAATCAAGGTCATCCTAGAAATGCCACCACCGAAGACTGAAAATGAGGTGCGAGACGTTCTGGGTAAATGCAATTCATAAGACAGTTTATTTCCAAATTAATCTTGACTTGTGAACCACTATTTGGTCTCTTAGAGAAAGGAAAGAAATTTCGATGGGACGATCGATGTCAATTCGTCTTTGAGCAGGTTAAGCAGTATCTCCAAAATCCACATGTGTTGTTGCCGCTAGAGCTGGGGAAGCCTTTGATTCTGTACTTGTCAGTAACAGACATGACCATGGGATGCATGCTCGCTCAAGAGTCTGAAGGGAGGGTGGAGAAAGCCATCTACTACTTGAGCAAGAAAATGCTGGAGTACGAGACCTGCTATACGCCGTTTAACAAAGCTTGCCTAGCCTTGGTATGAGCTACCAACAAGTTGAGGCACTACTTGTTAGCTCACTTTGTAATCCTGGTTTCGAGATTAGATCCCATCAAATATTTCCTTGAGAAACCGGCACTTGCGGGTAGGTTGGCTTGTTGGTTGCTCATTCTCCCCGAATTTGATCTCAAATATGTCACCCGCAAGTCGGTCAAGGGAAGAGCTGTAGCGGAGTTCCTAGAAGATCACTCGATAGAAGGAGATGAGGCAATGGAATACTTGCTCCCAGATGAAGCCTTTCTGCAAGTTGAGGAGGAAACTTGGACGAGGAGACTTGGACGATGTACTTTGACGGAGCATCCAATCAGTACAGTTATCGGATCGGTGTGTTGCTGATAGCACCCGATGACTCTCATATACCCTTAGCCTTCAAACTCCGGTTCAAAGTGTCCAATAATGAAGCAGAATATGAAGCGTGTATTGCTGGTTTAGAAGCTACCCTGGAACTAGGGGCAAAAAGATTGGATGTTATCGGGGACTCAAACTTAGTTATTTCTCAAGCAAATGGAGACTGGAAAGTCAAAGAAGAAAAGATGAAGGTTTACCACCAGACCATGGATGTTTTGATTCCTAGGTTTGAAAAGCTAACTTTCACGCATCTACTAAGAGAGAACAACAGGTTCGCTGATGCTTTAGCAACTCTATCTTCTATGGAAGACATCCCACTTGGAGTCCGGATACGTCCAATTATCATTGAGCAAAAATACACGCCAGCTTATGAAACTATTACCGCAATAGATGAAGTACAAGACAAAAACCCCTGGTACTATGATATTTGGAACTTCTTGGAAAAGGAGATTTATCCACCAGGGGCAAATGCGAAGGACAAATGGGGAATACGGCGAATGGTCGTTCAATTTATCATCTGCAGAGATAAACTGTATAAAAGAGATCACTAGGGAATGCACAAGTTGTGTGTCGAAGAAGAGGAATCGAAGCGCCTGATGGAGGCTATCCACGGCGGGAATGTGGGGCGCATATGAACGGTGTAATGCTAGCCCGGAAGATTCTCAGGCAAGATTACTATTGGTCCACCATGGAGGATGATTGTATTGGTTTTGTTCGACGATGCCACAAATGCCAAATTCATGCCAATTGTATGATTATCTTGCTGTCAAAACTGTACAACATGACTTCGCCATGGCCTTTCTCAGTCTGGGAAATCAACGTTATCGGTGCAGTCACGCCAAAAGGGTCAAATGGGCATGAATATATCTTAGTGGCGTTTGATTATTGTGACAATCCAACCCATAGTATACTTAATTATGCATATGATTATGTGTTTGATATGAATTTGTATGTTTAATTACGTGAGTTATTATGTGATTTATGTGATTATGAATTTTTATCTGTTGAGTGTAGTAAAATCTATTTAAATTGAGGGCTTTGAATTGAGAATTTATAGCCTTAGAGGTGCCAAAAACCAAAGCGGACTTTACATTTGTGTTTAGCATTTTTTTTTAGAGCATGTGGTGGAATTTGACAAAAGTTCGATTTGTAATGAATTAATTGAGCTTAATTAGCATAAACCTTAGATTAAGCCAACTTCATTATGTATGTGATTTTATGTTGAATTCATTAAGGAGATTTGGATTTTAATTGGTTGTTACTCTAAGGTAATTTGGGATTTATGGGAATTTTTGAAGTTTGATTCGTATTTTATTTGAATAAGGATTTAATTTGAAATTAGAAATTAAGGGTCCAAATGGCTTAAGAAAGTGAAATTAATAAGTTGAATCAGTTCAATTTCGAGTACTGGACTATATGGGGGTTTAATTAAATATTCGATTTAATTCTGATTCAGTTTAGTAAAATCAAGATTTGATTAATTGGGTCTAAATTAGAATTAATTAAGTCAATTTGGTTATAAGAATTAGTAATTGTGATTATTTTGGATTAAATTCATTTACGAGATATTTAATTTGAATATGTAAATTATTGACATGGATTTTAGGTTTGATTTGAAATTGAAGGCCTTAGTAATTTACAAAACCAAAATTGATGATGATAATGAATGTAATTTAATATGTGGAGCCTTTTGGGAGTTTGATTAAAAATCTAATTCAGAGTGACAGAATTAAATATAATTAATTGTGCTATAATGGAAGTCAAATTCGACTAGTTAGATTATGTTTGATTTGTGATTAGTTATGATTAATTTAATTATATGCTAATCAAGATTTTTTTTAGGCTAAGTGTTGCTTAATTAAATTAATCCTAAGCATAAATTGCATTATGGAACAAACTAGAATTTGTGGGTGTGGGTGCACTGAGAAATTTAGGTGGGTGTACTGAGAAATCTGGTTGTGAATGTTTGTGCTGGAAGCTTGGATCAATGTGCACGTGTGTAGTGTGAATACATTTAGAGAAGTTGTGTGTGTGTGTTTTATGTGCTGGTGAACTCAAGGGGTAGATGTAATTCATTTTGACCCAAAACATTTTGTAGAAAGAGAGAGAGAGCACCGAGTGTTTGTGTGTGTGTGTGTGTGTGTGTGAGAGAGAGAGAGAGAGAGAGAGAGAGATGGTTCAAGTCAGCAACTATTTGCTGGAAATGTAGAAGTAGAGCTAAGGAAAAGCAAAGGAAAATGAAGAAAGGAGAAGAGACTCAAGAAATTCAATCATTGAAGACCTAAGGTAAGAAATTGAAACTTAGATTTTATAAATAATTTAACTAAAAGCTTAAATTAAGAAATAATTGGGTTCAATTCCGTGTAAATAAAAAGAAAATGAGCAAGATGACGAAGAAATGGAGTCAAGTTCAAATTGTTGGAAGTTAAATTGGGAATTAATTATGTTGAGTTTGATTTTTTTTAGTCTTACATGAGTTTGAGTCTAACATCAACATGCATGAACATATTCTTCAATTTTGATACTCTAATTGTACATGCATCATGGATTTCTAATAATTGATTTCCTGTTTTGATGAAATAAGAATTTAGCTTTGGAAATTTATAGGTTTATGAACAATGAGCTTAATTTGTAAATTAAAGGAGTTTTGATGTAAATGATTTAAAATTGATCATATTTTCTTGATTATTTAAGAGTATGTATGTTTTTAGACAAGCCATGTATGAACCCAAGTTTTGAGATTATATTTTGAAAGTTCAATTCATGTTTTAGAATTTGTGGGTTTGCAATTGGGCTTGATGTGAAGAATATGAATTAAATTTAAATTTGGACAAATATGGAAATAAATTATAATTTATACTTGAGAATTAAAAATTAGTTTGATTTTGAATTAAATTTCATGCATGCAAATATTTTTGAAAGGGCTTTATAGCTTCAATTTATGTTTATGTGAAAATGTAGAAAGATGATTTTTGAAACATGGAGAACTTGGCACCAAATCACACATGCATACATAATTTTGTTGAATCTCATGAATTTGAGTGTCATTTCTACCATTTGAGATGAAATTAGAGTCTACATTTCACATGCATGCACAATCCATGAAAATGTAGAATTTATGTGCATGAGTTTTGAAGTTATGGAAATGAATTTGAAATAATTTGGGTTTGTATGATGAATCCTTGGAGATTTGAGCTTCAAATCTTGTAGAATTGGCATTATATCATGTTAGAAGTTGTATGTTTGCTATATAGGACAAAACATGTAAGTTGTATCATTTAAAGTTATGTTTTGAAGCTCAAACAACATTGTAGAAAACCCATAAATCGACTTCATCACTCAAGCAGAGAAGTTGCCGCTGGAGCGTAAAATTCAAGCAACCAGTATTTTTGCAGACCAAGGAGTCCGCTCGAGCGACCAATGTTACGCTCGAGCGAGGAACCCTATTTCAGAAAAGTTTGAAAAGTTGTTTCATGCTCCGATTTCCATTCTCTTTTATTTTTAAGCACTTTTAGGCATACATTGAGCATTATAAATGAATTAAAAGAGTAAGAAAGAAGCCTAAGAGAACTAAACAGGTTAAGAATGGAATAAATTGTATTGTGACTCGATTTCTATGTGTATTATGAATTGTGTAGGGTCAACTACAAGGGTGAACCAGGCATCTGAACACTATGAGTAATATCTTAGTAAAGATATTTTCAAGTATGTTATTTTCCAAATGCTACTTCGTTATAAGCTCCATGGATTTGTTGATTTGAATTACGAATGAGTACTCTATATGCCTAATTTTCTGTATAAGCTCCATGAATTTGTTGATTTGAATTACAAATGAGTATTCTATATGCCTAATTTTTTTATAAGACTCTGTTAAGAATATGATTTGGGCCCAAGGCTGTTTGATATGATTGGGCAAAAGGCCGTTTGATATGGTTGGACCAGAGGCCGTTTGATATGATTGGGCCAGAGCCCGTTTGATATGATTGGGTCCAAGGCCGTTTGATGTGAATAAATTGGGCCAAAGGCCGTTTGAATATTATGATGGGCCAAAGGCTATTTGAATGAAAAGGTACCCATGAACATGAATATGAATATACGTATAGATATGAATATAGAAATAATGGACCTAAGGTCGTTCTAATTTGATTTACATGTAATATGTATTAATGTGATTTACTTGATTAAGAATCTCATTCATACAGCCTCTTTTCTTTGGTATTATTCACTGGGCATTAGCTCTCTCTTTATATATATGTAGGTGAGCAATTGGAGGATCAACGTTAGAGTTTGCCCCGGAGTCTGCCTTTTTGTCAAGCCACCCAAGAAATACCTTTGTGTAGAGGGGCTTTATTTCATTTTGTCAGGCTTGAGTTGGTCTTTGTATTTTATTAAAAGTCCTCCATGAAGTGTGTGAGATATTTTGGGAGATATGTTATAAAATATGTCTTCGTGCATGTATATATAAATGTGTTATAAGTGTTTTAATTACTACAGTTGATCATGTATGCATAGCTCAATGGACAACATTATTTTTGTTTTGCTTTCTCTTCATGCCCCAATTATACTTAAATATTTCGAATTTTGTCTTTGAGGCCGTAGGTAATCTACGGATTACTGGCCGGTTACAATGCTAAACCTATAGGGACGGGTTTGGGTCGTGATAATTGTTTTACAAAATAGGTGGAAGCTCAGTTCTATTCAGTGTTGAAAGCATCGCATGTGGCGAAGTTTATCAGAAACAATATCATTTGCCAATACGGAATTCCAAACGAGATCATATCAGATAATGGCTCCCACTTCAAGAAAGAGGTGATAGACTTGTTGGACAAATACAATGTGGCTTTTCATAAGTCATCTACATACATGCTGCAAACTAATGGAGCTGTTGAAGCCGCTAACAAGAACATCAAGAACATCTTGTAGAAGATGGTTGAGACCTACAAGGACTGGCCAGATAAATTGCCATTCGCACTCTGGGGCTATAGAACTTCGATCCGAACGTCTATAGGGGCAACTCCTTATTCTCTCATCTACTGGATAGAAGCTATTTTGCCAATTGAAATAGAAGTCCCGTCGCTACGAGTTATGGCTGAGTGTTAGATAGCAGAGGTGGACTGGCAATAGAGCAAATTTGAGGAGTTGATGTTATTTGATGAGAGGAGGCTAAAAACATTGTATCATGTTCAGGGCTACCAGCACAGATTGCCAGGGCTTTTAACAAGAAAGTTAAGTCCCGGAATTTCAAAGAAGGAGACATAGTGTTGAAAGACAACCGAGCTCCCATTCATGACCCTAGGGGCAAGTTCAGACCCAATTGGACTGGTCCTTACATCATCAAAGCTATCTGGTTAGGTGGAGTAATTATTCTCATGGACCTAGATAGCTTGAAATTTTCGCAGCCGATCAACATGGACAATTTGAAGAAATACTATCCCTGAGAGGCTCGCTAGGCCGAAAACCCGAAAGGGCGACCTAGGCAAAAGTTAGAGCATGAAAAATTAGAAATAAAGAAAAACTGAGCTCGCAAGGTTGAAAACCCTAAAGGGCGACTTTGGCAAAAGTTAGAGCGCAAAATGAGAGAGTTAATACTCGAGTGATCCTAAACCGAACTACGTAAGGCCTGATTCCCATCTTTGGGATACGTAGGCAACTTCATCCTGATGTTTGGCCGTAATCACCTCCAACTCCACTATCCTGTCCATGTGTCTGATCAAGCCATCTTTGTCTGTTCTTTACCTCAGAGTTCGGTTGTGATCTTTGTTCTGGGAAGAAGTGCTAGTTACAATGCAGAGCAGTGGTATTCAAGTAAAGGTAGTTATAATCTTTTGATTTGGGGTTGTACATCTTGAGGATTGATTCTGTGTATCTCAAGTAGTGATCCTTTTCGAAAATAGTTTTGGAAAGTTTTAATAAAAGTTGATTTTGCTCAAAATTTTACCTTTTACAACTTAGACAATTTTTGGACCAAAAGGAATATTTTTAGTGCTCACAACTTTAATTCCATTGATTTCAACATAAATTTCTCCAACTCTCTGATACAAATCAAAGTTGCGTTTATTACATCAAAAAACTTGAAAAGAAAGGTCAAAGCAATAAACTAGGGGCATAGGTGAGTCAGGTGCTCCTACGTCCTCTGCTCGTGCTTGCGGAAGCTTCTGAAGCCAAAGTAGGCCTGGCTTGTGCCTCATCCTCGAGCCAAGCCAAGCACTCGCTAGAAAGGGCATAACTAAAATTAGGGACAAAGGCCAAAAGTTCTCTCATGTAACACTCCAAAATTTTTCCTTCTGCTTGAGCATAAGAGTTGACGCTCGAGCGGACTTGTGAGGCTCCCAGTACTTTTCCAGTCTGTCCAAGATTTTGAGAGTTATGAATTTCTGCTCGAGCGTAGAAGTGGTTGCTCGAGCGGACGACTTTGTTGGTCTACTCGCTCGAGCACAAGATTAAACGCTCGAGCGGTCTGCCTAGTTGAGTCTGAATTTCTGGGACTAATGGGATTGCTTTTGATATTTTTATTATTGTGTTTGGAGCCCCCTTGTTTTATTTTGGGACATTGGTCGAAGTGGTAACATGATGGTAAAGTAAGATTGGACCAAAAACTTTAATTCGGATAATTTTCCTATGAATAGCAGTCACTCTTTTGCCCTTTTCTTTTTCCACACTTTGAATTTGGGTGTGAGGCTAGAACCATTAGAAATCTTGTTTCCGGGGCTTTGATTTGGACACAAGAACGACCTAAAATGGAGTACGGGTGAGAGAGTTATGCCCGTTTGAAGTTTTGATATCTGTACCGGAAGCAGGTACGCTCGAGCGGGAAAATCGGCGCTCGAGCGGACTTCACGAATTCAACAACTTTAAAAGCGATTTTCTATATCATTCTTGGCACTTTCATTTTTCTTCTTCCTTCCTCTCACCCTAGGTCCGAAAACCCTAGATTTTTTACCCAAATATCTTCCATTGCTCAAAGATTTGGCCAAGATCTCTTACCAAAAAGTGAAGAAGGCTTGAAGATCTTACTTTTCTACTGATTGGAATTTGGATTTGCAAAGGATTCTCCTTGAAGCTTTGCTTACTTGTTTGATCCTTGAGGTAGGGGTTCTAGTTCTCCTTCAATACTCTCATTTATAGATAGATTTGTGGTATTTTCTTATATAAATACAAAATCTATATTTTTGAGCATGTTATGATAAATCATGAGATTAAGGGTTTAGGGTTTGAAGTGTTGGGGTTTAAATTTGTGGATTGTGATTATAGGCTTATGAAATTGAGTGTAAAATTAATAAAAGAGTGGAATAAAAAGTGTTTGGGTTAGAAGGGTTTGGAATAAAAAGTGTTTGGGCGAAAAAGGTTTAATTTCTTTTAAAAACCCTAGCTTGGTACATGTAGATGATTGATGGTTTTGCCTAGACAGAAGTAGAATCATGAAATTGAGGTATTGAATTGTACATATGCAAGATTAATTGAATTTTGGAAATTGTTGGAAATTATGTAAAATTTACGATTGAACTCTTGTTGTGAATCTTATAAATCATGTTATAATATGAAACCAAATTTGGGGGTAAGAATTAGTGATGGTATGGATGACATGAACCTTGGGATGAAATGATGAAATGGAGATTTAAGAGTTCACCTTGAATTATGTTAAATTGCATTTAGTGGTGTGGAATTGAATTGTGTTGAATAATGTTGAATTGAATTGTGTTAAATTATGTTGAAATGAATTGTATTGAATCATGTTGAGTTGTATTGGGTTTTGTTGAGTTGTGTTGAGTTGAGTTGTGTTGGGTTGTGTTGAGTTTGGGTTGAGTTGTGTTGGGTGGTGTTGTGTTGGTACCCGCTCGGGGAGTTGAAAAAGGTTTTTGGGGGCCTATGTCCCGCCGTATAATAGCCGGCAAATCTGGGGGTGATTTTAAATTAAAGGTGCCCAAATGCCCTGTCTAGGCTTATCGCTAGACGAATGTGGGAAAAATGTTTTTGGATGTCCACACAATCCCACCGTATAATAGCCGGCAGAAGTGGAAAAATGATTTTGGGTGTCCACATAGTCCTGCCGTATAATAGCCGGTAAAAATGAAAAAATGGATGGTTTTGAAAATGTTTTGGGTGCCCACTTCCTGCCGTATAATAGCCGGCAAATGTGGGGATGGTTTTTAAAGTTGAAAATAGTTTTTTGGAGTTCACTTCCCGCCATATAATAGCTGACAAAATGTGGAATGTGTTGAGAAATGTGTTAAGTTGATGAAAATATGTGTGAATTGTGATGAACTTATGAAATTACAATTTGATATGTACTTTGATATGGAGGGGAAATACATATGGAAATTATTTGAAAAGAATGGACAATGAATAGTAATTGGATGAGGGGTTGGTGATAATGAACTCACCGGGTTGTTTGTATCTACAAGGAAAGATTGAAAGTTTTGTTTTGTAATTAATTGAGAAATTGAATTAAATGGGTTTATTATTCTTGTGTTATGTTGAGTTATAATTAATAATGCAAATGTGGATGTGATGTAGTTGTTAGACAAGTAGGAGTTGAGTGTAGGAGAATTATTGAATAAAAAGGAGATTCGGACTTCTACATTATGGAGTTGTAGCAATAATGGATAAACAAGTGAGGATAGAATGCATAAGGGGTATTTTTGGAGTATTAAGGGAACTTAGACTTTGAGGTTATGGAGTTTTCTTTCAGTGTTCAAGTAAATTTTGAGAAAAAGGTACACTACATATGATATTTTGAAATTACAAAATGTCACCCTACTATATGGTATCACCCTGCATGCATGATCATTTCTATCTGTGTGTTAGTTATTGTTGCAGAACTATGAGATTCCTACTGGGCATTATTGCTCACCCCTCGTTGTTTTATTTCTTTTTCAGGAAAAGACTTTGAATTCATAGTTGAAGAGTTAAGAAGTCCATAAGTCTGTTTGTGTAATTTCATTGTGGATGTGATGGAAGTAAATGTGGTGTATTGATATTTGTAATTATTTAATTGTAGCTCCGCGGTGGAAGTTTGACATTTATAATTGTTATTGTTGTATTCATTGAGAGAGAGAACATATATTATTTTGCTTCTATTACTCAAGGGTAATAGATATATATATATATATAAAGAAAAAAAATGGACCTAAATTACAGGCTTTGGTAATGTTTCCGAGTAATTAAAATTTGGGACGTGACATCTCGTCCTCCAAGCAGCGAGGTACCTAGCCAAGTGTGAAGCATGAATCAGGAATGAAGCCGGGTATTCTATCCCCTCCTCTGGGTGGGTCTGATCATGCCCGAACATGCATTTGAACTGGAGAGAAAAGTAGAACACGCAATGCGTGAGACCAATCAATTGTATGCCAGGTTGCGGAGCCATGCCATAACTCATCTCAGTCAGATTAAGCCAGGGGCAACGCCAAGCTATGTCGGTTGTAGATCTGCTGCACATCCAGCTGCACCACCACCCTTCGTTGGGAAAATCCACTAGCCAGTGGCGGAAGAAATAAGCTCGAGCTGAGTACTCAGGGCAAGAGTCCACCACCTTCAGCTTATCCATGAGCCATACCTGGGAAGGGATGAAAAATAAGAGAGATTAAATAATACAGAGATGTGCGTTGAGAGAAAAGTAAGAAAAGGGCTTTGAGAGAAAAATAGAGCATGAGTGCCGAGTGATATGAGAAACACATATGAGAAAGGGTGGGAAACAATACCTGAAGAAGTAGTGGACTCCCCACAAACCTGGTAGTCTCTCGCCGATGAAAAGTATCCAAGCTTATCAGGGTCTCGACCACTGCCAAACCGATGCAACTCTTACCTTCTTTCAGACCCTGGGCCAGTTCAATCAACCAAATGCTGGATCCGCCAAAACTAGGGGCAAGAAGGAAATGAGCAAGCATACATAAGCAAAGGGCATGTTGCCGAAAACCTCGCTAGAGAAGGTCTCCTCTATCACTGATATCAGAAAATCGATGAATCAAGCTGGGTATATCTAGCTCTCCGTTGTGGACCAAAGATCGAGCCTCATACAAAGTGAGCCCACACATCCGTCCCAAAGCCTGGGCGTGGCCAAAACGAGGCGAAGGCATGATTTTCTCATCGCACTGGGTTTCCATTAATGCCTGAAATTCTTCAAGAGTCAGGCACATTTCTTGTGTTCCGAAGCAAAATACATGCTAAATTGGGTCCTAGCATTGACCCCCGGCATGAAGGAATGGAAAGCAAAGCGGGGTATGGCTCAACGAAAAAAGTGCATTTATGTCGAAACCTCAAAAATTTACCTTTTTCGTGCCGTCTAAAGTAGCTATCCAATCCGTGAGCTTCTCGGCAAGGAATATCTCCATTTGTGGAAGAAATGGCAGCTGAAATAAGGTTTTGGAGAAGAAATCATGAAGGAGAACCTTTTGTAGAAGATAAGGCTGTAGTGGCAGCCAACTGTCAACAATCTGGAGGTTCTTCACACTCGTGGCCGGCAGGCCACCTCCCCTGGCCAGCAACTCCCATCTCTAGCTGGCAGCTCTCCTTTTTGCCCTGCCGTCCACTTGTGTGCTAGGCAGTGTTGGCAGCATGTGTTTTGTCTTGACCTTTGTGTGTTTTAAGGTCTTATTTTGAGTCTTTTGGTTTTAGCAAGTGTGTTTGTTTGTATTTGAGTTGTTTTGGCTTTGTTTATCGAGTTGTATTTTGTATTTGGTATTTTGGTTGTTGGTCGGCTCATTACCCGATTAAGAACATCGTGCCAATACAAGTGTTCAATATTCATTTTCAAATTCGATTCCATGTCCATTTCATGCAAATATGGTGCTCATGATGCAAAAATAACAACACTTTTCATAAAAACTGTGAGGTTTTATTCCAATCATGGTTTTTACAAAAGAGGAGTACAAATTTCAAAAGCAAAAAAATAAAACCTATCTGAAGCTATACATATGCTAATGCTACCAAACAAAAAGAAACTAAGCAAAAAGTACAAAATATCAGCGCCGGTCATCTCAAGCTCGAGAGGCCCTCTTCGTCTTCTTCCTCGGAGGAGACTCGGGAGCACTGTCTCCATCAGCACCACTGTCAGAATCAGACTTTGAACCAGAGCCGATATCATCTCCGCTCCCTGCCTCAGAGCCGCCTCAGCGTCACCTCCACTCTCAGACCCCGAGCCAGCATCATCATCTCCACTCTCGGATGACTTAGAATGTCGACTTATTGCCTCATTGGAGTCATTAGTCTCAGCATCATCATCGCTCAAAATGGGCTCTGAGGGACTGCTCTGGCCTTGGGTTCCCCTATTTCTGTCTCGACCGTGGCGTGTATCTTGGCCATGAGCTGGGGCCTGTCTCTCTCCTCCCTGGTACTGGAGAAGGTGCTGCCAGTGCTAGTGCTGTTGCTACCATTGGTGCCATTGGCATGGATGGAATCTAAAAAAAAAAATTATTAATATATCAGCTACAGTGTGTGTATCAGACACGGGCATAGTACGCAAAATAAGTGCCATGCAAAAATCAGATACAGTATGAGTACAATGTGTGAGTATAGTGTGCCAATGCAGTGTATCAGTGCAGTTTGGGGAATACTACAGTTGAAGTGTCGTATTAGTGGAAATATGATAGCATGATGCACAACAGAGTTAGTAATGAAATGCATGTTGAACTGTAGGAAATTACTTAGATACCGTGGAGACCAAGCAGCATCTCCCTCCTCTGCACCATATCCATCAAAGAAGCGACCAGCTCGAGGAGGCTCCATGTATACTCTATAAGTGCCTGCAAGTGCGTTTGGATGATTAATGTCTGAAATAAGCATATATGAAATGGAAATGTGGGGTGCAAATGGTAAAGTGTGGTCCATACCTGAGACATTCCTCGAACTCCGACATGCTCGTGCCCTGCCTCTGTCAGCTCGATCGAAATCTGGTAAGTAGTCCCAGTCGGCCGCCAACATGTGAGCGTAGTGGGAAGCTCCGGCCAATGGGTAGTTTGCTCAACAGGGGGGAACCCCTCTAGTATGGGCCTTGGTCTCCCAAGTCGCCTCACCTGCCGCAGGAGCCCCTACTCCCCCGCCTGCGTGAGCACCGATCAAATGAGGCATAAGATGGGTCTGAACAAATGTCGTGTAGTCGCCCTCACCTCTGAAGAAGTCAGTGTCTAGGCCTACCATGAACTGTATGACTGCATCAACTAATAGGCTATCCACTATCCTTATAGACACTGAGGGTGGCATCGAAACAACTGGATCAGGCAAGCCCACGGTCTGGCATACAAACCGCTTGCTCAAAAACCAAGCCTGATAGACTAGGCCCTCCAATAGAATCCGAAAGCACAATGTGCCCCAAGCTCCCGCATATTGGTCTCTCATCCCGGTCGGCATCATCTCCCAAGGTTACCACGCGATTTGCAAACAAAGAATGTACAAATTGTTAGTTGTCGACAATTGCCAAAGTTTGAACAGAGCAGTATTAAAGCAACAATGACTATGAGTTTCGAGTTACCTCGTTGGCGATCACTGTATCAAAGTAATGGTGGAAGAAGGCAAAGATCTCACGACTCCGATGCTAGCACTAACCGTTATACCGTCGTGAATAAGGGACGATAGGGGGGATCTCCTCCTAGAGTGAGGACCGGAAAATACACATAAACCCACAACTGTAAGAAAATGGCAACGATGTTATTACAGTATCAGCAGATACAGAAAGTGCAAAGTAGAAAGTACAGAGCATGAATAGATATAGAAAGTGCAAAGCAAAAAGTACAGAGCATGAACAAATATAGAAAGTGCAAAGCAGAAAGTACAGAGCATGAACATATATAAAAAGTGCAAAGCAAAAAGCACAGGTATTGAACGGATATAAAGAAAAAAATATGAAGTAGCAAGTATAAGTGCAAAGAGGGAAGTGAAGTGCATACCTCCTAAGCTCGCCAGTAGCCTCCAATCCGCTCTCCTCTCATGCGGGAGGTAGAGCTCATGTAAGTGTAAAGGGTGGCGAGGCCAGCTCCACCCCAGTTATAGAACTGAACCCAGGGTAGGATCACCAGGGCGCTCAGCAAGTATAAACCCACGGTGTTCTACTTATTCAAAAACAAGGTGGTACCGAGGACAAACATTAGGAAGCCCCAGGCATACTACTCCATCTCCTCTACTGTCTCAAGCTCGCTCCCGCGAAACTGCTCGGCGAACCAACTGTATCTCACCATGGCCAGTCGATATAGTGGTGGGTGTGCTCCCAGCAAGTGGATCCAAGCGGCCTCTCACTCGCCCATGTATGTGTCAAAGGGGGTCGGATCACCCCCTACTCCTAAGCCTGTGATCATGGCAAAGTCATAGGGAGTCATCACCATCTCCCCAGCAGTAGAGCGATGGAAGGAGTTGGTGGTATCCCACTACCTCTCCACCAGCGCTCCGAGAAGTGGCCGGCTCACTATGACACGTGACAGTCCAGAGCAGAAAAGGCCGAAGCCAGCCTCATCAACGATATCGCAGACCCTGGCAAGGAGCTCATCGTACCAGTCCTTCGCCATCGTCATTCTATACCCCCTATAGGCATGAGAGGCTCTCTGTGGCAGAGAAAAAGAGTTAATCATGCAGTGATAAAAGAGCAATCAGATGAAAGGTAGTGCAAGAAATGTTGTTAAAAGAAAGGCAAGAATGCATGAAAACAGAGTTCATAACTCAGTAGCGTTGGATGAAAGGTGGGAGACTGACTCCCTCAGCAGGAGGTCCTCTGGTACACCACGAGCGAAGTCACTGAAACGCTTGATCCCTTTAGGCAGTAATATGTGTTTGTGGGGATGATATGTCGCCGGATCGATGGGTCGCACTCTCAGTGGTAACAGCTTTGGTGCGAACTCCGCCTTAAGGTCAGCCTCAATATCCTCTGCCGTTCCGCCTACCTCGGCAACTGCTGGCTCCTCTACCTTGGCTATAGGTGAAAACACAGGTGGAACCTCGAGAGGAGCTCCGTTGTAAGGCATATATCGTCTGTCATCTGGGAAATGGGTGAAAAGTGAAGAAAAATGGAGAAAAGAGGGTAAACTTGGAAAAAGTCAGCCCTAGGAGAGAGAAAATGGGAGACAAAGTCAAAACCTGAGAAAGTTCACGAAACCCAAGAGAAACTCGAGGGGAACAAGCCTAAAGTGGTGAAAATGCAGAAAAAGTGACGAAATCAAAATCTGATCAATTCAAAATGTAAAGAATCAAGAGGGTTTTATGATAAAAGCTTGCGTGGGGTGTTGGAAAACGCGTGTAAAGCGAAAATCTAGAGAGAGAGTGTGTGTATTTTTGGAGGTATGGGTGTGAGGAAATGAAGCCTTGATGTGTATTTAAATACCTGAAGCAAAATGGCAGTTTTGCCCCTCAACTGCCAACCACCAAGGGGCCGGCAAGGTTTTCTGATGGCCGGCAGATGGCCAGCGGTTTCTTCTAGTGGCCGGCATGTGGCCTTTGGCTCTTAGTTGGGCCTCGGTGTTGTTCTGAACTTCTTATGGAATGTTCTGTTTTGGGAGCTTGCAGCTGTGTTTCAATGCGTGAACGTGCCCCACTTGCCACTATGAACGAGGTGTATCGTTTTTAAGGATGTTGCAATGCCTCCGAGAGGTAAATTAGAGATTGCCATCAAATATCATTTTTATTTGTTTTGTCAAATTACATCTTTGTTCTTTTCTGTTGCATAGAACATGTATTTTGATATATACTTATATCACATCTGTGCCTCGCATCGCTCATGATTCATGCATAGAATGTGTACTCGTATGTGCTTTCTAGTATTGCATAGAATATGCTTTCAGTAGCCATATCTATTGGTTTTCTATACTGTGGTGGTTTGTAATCTTGTTCACTTTGTGCATCTATCGCACTTGTTCATTTTGTGCATCTATCGCACACATTCAGTCCACCGTGTTTTATCTCGGGACACGTGAAGTGCGAGCCCGAGCGGTGTCTCCTTTTAACTCAGGACATGTGAAGTGCAGCCTAGGACGGGTTTTATCTCAGGACACATGAAGCACGAACCTGAGCGATTTCTCTTTTATCTCAGGACGCATGAAGTGTGGCCCTGAGCGAGTTTTATCTCGGGACGCGTGAAGCGCAAGCCTGAGCAGTTTCTCTTGTGTATCTCAAGATGTGTGAAGTGCGGGCCTAGGCGTGTTTTATCTCGAGACGCGTGAAGCGCGGCCCCGAGCGATTTTTCTCCTCTTTTCACGATTTCAGCGTGATTGGAGTATCTCAGGATGCGTGAAGTGCGGGCCTAGGCGTGTTTTATCTCAAGACGCGTGAAGCGCGATCCCAAGAGATTTTTCTCCTCTTTTCACGATTTCAGCGTGATTAGAGTATCTTAGGATGCGTGAAGCGCGACCCTGAGCAGTTTTGCTTTTATCTCAAGGAGCATAAAGTGTGAGCCTGAGCGATTCTCCTTTTATCTCAAGACACGTGAAGCGCGGCCCTGGGCGGGTTTTATCTTAGGATGCGTGAAGCGTGGCCCCGCACGATTTTTCTCTTCTTCTCACGATTTCAGCCTGATGTATATCGAGATGCGTAAAACGCGACTCTGAGTGATTTTTATCTTGGGACGAGCGAAACTCGACCCCGAGCGGCTTTCTCTTTCTCAGATTCTTAGGATGCGTGAAACGCAGCCCTGAACAGTGTTTCCTTTCCTCATCTTGTGTTTTGGCATGGTCAGAGTGTGTTTTATATCTTTTGCATGGAACCTGTGTTGGTTTTAAACTTGAAGCTGCTCATTCTTATGTTGTTATGCATCTTGTTATTGCTTATTGCATCATCCTATATGATCATAAGTTTTCAAAATAGCCAGCTTCGCGAAGTGCAGCTTTCAAAGTTTTCTTCATACATATCATTTACATCTTGCCCCAGAACTACGTTGGTTTGATTCCTTGCAAAGGGATACGTGGGCAGCCTGCGGGCGCTACCATTTAATTTATGTCTTGATTGTTTGTCCAAGTCTTACAGCCTTGTCAAAATGGGTCGTCTTCGGGCTTTGACATTCACTCACGTCATTTCATGACTCCGGGTTCTATCAAAGAGGGGCAATTGTAGACACCCCATTTTTGACTACCCTTACGACTTGGACGTCATCGCTTGCACACCCAATGATGAGTGTATATGCTTGTTAAGTGCTCAGAGTCCTCAGCGGAATGCCACAACTTTGAGCCTTCAAACCCTACACACATGTTGCCTTATTTGTGGACCAAAACCAGAGTTTTTCAAGCCTGCAACCTGTTGTAGCCTGCCAGCCTCTTCTATTGGCTGCCGGCCATTGCTTCTGGTTGTCGGCCACAAGTGTGTTTTGTAGATATTTTTCTGCTAGATGTGCCAACTGTTAGCATAGATGTATGCACCTTCTTACACATGTATGTATTGATATTTCTGAGAGAGTTGCATGGTTGTCTACATATAGGAGGCCTCCCCTTCCATTTTAGAGGTTGGAATTTTTAGACCAAAAATTCTCTCTTTCTCTACAATTCTCTCTATCTCTCTTGAAATTCCTTAGCTTTTTGCAAGCTTTTGCCTATACACTCTTAACCAAACCTCTCCATCTTTGAGCTGAGGTACCTTTGAGCCTAGTTTGAGCTTTTGAGGGTGTGTAAGCCTTGACTTGTTGCCTAGAATTGGTTCTCCTCTTGAAAAGGTATAAAGCTTTGCTTCTCTTCTTGCTCTATTTACTATTTTTCCTACTGTTTTTCCTTTGTTTTTGGGCTGTATAAACTCTGTATTTTTTAGCTCAAACTCGTGGTTTAAGGCCAATAAAGGTTGAGGAGTGGTTCACCCTTTTTTACACCTTGTTTTCAAGGCCTTTACCCTTGTGTTTCCCATCTTTACACCATCTCTTTATGAGCTTTTAAACACTGATTTTCAGAGTTATTTCAATGGCTAAAATGTTGTTTTGAAGTCTCAAAATTAGAGGGGTTAGCCTCTCCTCCTTGTGTTTCTTTACTAGCCTAGCATGCTCTATGTTTTGGCTTATTATTCTAGCTTTTGTTAGCTTAATTCCAGCATTTTTTAGGACTTATTTAACATTATTTTAGGACTGTTTGTAAGTGTTCATTGCTTTTGAGCCTTGTATTCCATGCTTGTAGTGTAATTGTCCTTATAGGCTTGGTGCTGTAGGCCTTAGCCACCATCCTATTTGAGTTAATAGTGTTTATGTAGGGCTTTCCATACTTGTGATCACACTTAGTCACCTCTGTAACCTCCCTCCTTTCTTGGCTTTTCATTTTCTTTGAAAGTTGTTTCAAACTAGTTGCTTGTTTAAAGCATGAGATTGAGGTTTTGTGCTTAATGGTTTAATCCCTTTGGGGGTTCATTACCAACGGCATGATATCTCTCTCATGCCTAAAACAACATTTGGTTTGATGCTCCTTTTCATTAGTGGACTTGAAGCTCACCTTTGGACTTAATTTACTAAGGAATGGTTAGTAATTAAAATGGAGTAATAAAATTGAGTACTAAAATTGATGCAAGAAAATAACTTGGTTTGGGTTCAATCGGACGTTAATTGAACCCTTGAGTCTTGAATCATTTCATACTTGTAAGTGATGTAAACGGTTCAAGAGTCACTATCAACCACTTCCCTTGATCATTCATGATAGGAAGGGGGTTTGAGAGTCTTGTTTTGTTGCATTTATTAAACTTGCACCCTTTGGTTCATAGGCCATCATGCAATGGAATTGCATTCATTGATGGTTTGTGAGCCAAGTTTACTACTCCTTTGAGCTATTCAAATGATAAGGAGAGGTAAGTTGTGCAAACAAACCCTTGAGAATACCCAGTTCTTGCTGTGTTTACTCTCTGTTGTAGTAGGAGAATCCAGTCATCAGTGGTCGGTAGGCCACTATTGGTGGACGGCAGGCCATCACTTCTAGCCTGCAGGCCATATGTGCAAAATCCAGCAGTGTACTTTTGAAGCAGAACAGAGTTGGTTCTAAGGTAGAAATCAGTGTAAGTGTTTTACTGTGCAACAGAGGCACTTGGTAGCAGAAACAACAACTTTTGCGAGTGGAAAGTCCGTGCATGCATGAGCATTCATCGTTTCCCGAGGATGAATAATTAGAGTAGTTAATTTAGTTACTTCATGTTGTAATTAATTAGTTAGCTAATTAGAATTTTGTAATTAATTAATTAGTGTAATTAATTAGTTAAATTGTGATGTTGTAATAACTAGCTAGAATAGTTAGCTTCATTCGATTTGTAATAATTAGTTGATTCGCTTTGTAATAGCTAGTTGATTAGCTTTTAGCTTAGCTAGTTAATTCATTCGGACCCTCCTATGTGAGGGCGCAATGTTGTAGTAATGTGTATGTCTTTCAACCCCACGCATTTCTCCCTTTTATTTATCTATTTATGATGGTTAAATTAGGGCATCATGTTTTGTTTAGCATTCTCCATGTTTGCATCCACTTGTATTAAATGCATTGAGGCTCGGTTCATCATTATAACTTGCATTGTTAGTTAAATACTTCTTTGAATATGTGCTTAGACCACATGCTATCAAATTGATTCATATGCCATATTAGTAGGCGAGCCTAGCAATTGCATTAGTCATGTTATATAACTTAGGGGCATGCAAGTTTTCTAACTCTTTTGTTTCTTTTGGCTTGCCTCAGAGTACTAGGTAAGCCTTTACTCGCTTTAGCATATCATGTGTGTGTGATTGTTACCATGTTTAGCATGTTTTCCATGAGGCTAAATGTTTAATTGATAAATTGCTTGAATGCCTGCGGATGAAGGCTAATTGCTTGAATTGGAATAATTTGAGTAATGTTTATATGCGATCATTTTTTCAAGTGGTACATATTTGAAACAATTCTCAAAACAAACATGAATTCAGTGTTCCAATTCTTACAAATTAGTTTATACTTGTGTGCGCATCACATAGTAATGCTAGCCTAATAAATTGGAACAAGAGCATATAATGTAAATAAGATTCATATCATGATTAGTAGAGGCCGATCTTTGATCGGGCGAGCGGGGGTGCTCAATTCATGACCTTCCCCTCTCGTACCTAAGTTCCCGAGCCGAGACAATCTTGGTGATGACGAACACGTGGCCTTTGGCACGAGTCATGGGTTTCCTAAATTTTTCAAAAATATTTAGGTGGCGACTCTGTATCTAGCAAAGCAGTCCATTTTTGGCAATTTGATTCAAAATCGATTTTTCAAAAGATTTGTCAGATTTGGACTCTTTGATGTTTATCTATTACACTTGTGAGATCAGATTCAGAACCGTAGGAGTCCGATACTGTAGGGCTAGTCGTCTTCCGAAAGGGAGCACAAAAAGTCGAGCTACACAAGCCAAGGAATATGCATTCAATTCCTTTTTCACCTAATTTCTTTCTTTTTGATTTAGGCAATCTGACTATTGCTCTACAACCCCACGTTTTCAAGTAACCTACATTAAGTTTCTTGTTTTTTCAAAGTTCATAAGGAGTAACATTTTTTCCCCTTGCGAGGAATTCGATTGAGTATGTAATAGGCAGTGAACAAGGCTTCACCCCAAAAATCAGAACTTAAACTGGAGTAAGAAAGCATAGCATTAATCATTTATGTTAATGTTTTATTCTTTCTTTCAGCTACTCCATTTTGTTATGGTGTGTAGGGTGCAAACTTCTCATGAATAATACCAACATTTTCACAATATTCTGGAAAATGGTATTCACCACCTCTATCAAACATAAGTCTCTTTATTTTGATATTACACTGATTTTCTACTTCTGTCTTAAAAATCTTGAATTTATCAAGCACTTCATCTTTTAAATGCGAAAGATAGATATGACAGTACTTAGAAAATCATCAATGAATGTTACAAAATATTTCTTACCATCTCTAATGGGGGTACGATGCATGTCACATACATCACTATGCACAAGTTCAAGCAGAGATGTGATTTTATCTACTTCAGGAAATGGAATGTGAGTAATTTTAGATTGCATAGAAAATTTGCATTTTCAAACATATCAATTACATACTTAGGAATTAAATCTAAATTAACCATATCATGCATTTTTCTAGTATTTACATGACCTAAACAAGCATGCCATAAAGAAAGAGAATCAACAATATAAGCAGAATAGATGTATTATTGATAAAGTTAAGTTTGAACATTCCCTGATACATGTAGCCCTTTCCAACAAAAATCTCACCCTTAGACAAGACAAATTTGTCCGACTCAAATACTAACTTGAAACCATGCTTATTAAGCAGGCTTCCAAATATAACGTTTTTCCTGACATTAGGTACATGATAAACATCATTAAGACTTAAGACTTTTCCAAATGTGAACTCTAGATCCACCGTCATTTTGCCTTTGATAGCAGCAGTTAAAGAGTTGCCCATGTAGAGAACTGTTCCATCACTAACTTGTTCATAAGTAGTGAAACAGCTCTTATCATTGCAGATGTGCCTTGTTGCTCCTGAGTCAATCCACCAGTCACCAGCATCTTCGAGCATGTTCACCTCGGATACAACAACCGCGAACTTGTTCTTAGCATTTGATGCTTCTGGCTTCTTTTTGTATGGTCGGTATTCATTTCTGAAGTGCCCTGGCTTGCCACAATGCCAACAAGCGCCTTTCAAATTCTTAACATCTTTCTCAGGTTGGGGGTTACGCTTATTCTTCCTTTTGTTGAACCTTTTGCCATCATCCACTATGTGAATCTTGGAAGTCTGATCCAATTGGTTATCTTTACTTTCAAGAAGTCTTGACTCTTCTTCAACTTGGAGGTGTTGAGTCAATTCCTCTAAAGCTAGATATTCCTTTCTGTGTTTCAAAGTTTTCTTAAAATCCTTCTAAGAAGATGCCAGTTTCTCTATTATAAATAAAACTACAATAGATGCATCCACATTCATATTCTTTTGTCGAAACTGACTCAGAATATGCTAGACCTCATAGAATTGTTCCATAATGGGCTTTGTATCAATCATAGTAAAATGTATAAAATTACTAACAAGAAATTTCTTACTGGTGGCATCCTCAGTGAGGTACTTTAACTGTAATGTGTCCCAGAGTTGCATATCGAACAGAGTGTTTGACAGTGCATTCAGAATGTGTCCTCGGCAAATGTAGTTGTCATTCTCCCATTTGGTTCTAGTACGGGTTTGCGTCACAGTCTCGTCTTCTTACTCTGCCAGATAGGAGTAGTTAGCACATAGACCACTTTGAGAGTGGTGAGCAAAAAGTGCATCTTCTTTTGCCAATGTTGAAAATTTCTTCTATTAAATCGGTTAAGCTTCATGAAATCTTAAGTCATTTTCTGAATAGACATTGCCATGTCTAAATATTATCTTTAGTGTAATAAACCGACCCTCGTATATGATTTTGATATGATTTCAGTCCCTAACTTTTGTGCTTTTAAGTGCTCGTTGTGAAATTTCATGTGAACTTAAGTTTGATTAAGTGAACTCTATGTTTAGGAATGCATATCTGTTTAGTAAGAAAAAGATCTTTCACAATTGGAATGTTTGACTCAGAAACTGAGAGCCTTAGAGGCTTGATAATCCAAAATGGATTATACAATTGGAATCAGCATAATTTTTAAGTAATAATGAGTATTTCTGTGAAATTTCAATTTGGGATGATTAAACGATTATTTTTTGTCCTATTCACCTCACCTCTTATAGATATATGTGTGTGTGTTCTTTGGCCATTTGATCAAAATGTTCCTAACTCAAAATAGCTCCTGAGAGAAGGGTGAGGGAGAGAAAGGTTGAAGGGTAGTGGGAGAAGATCATCAAGAAGGTTGGGAAATTGATAAACTTAAGCACAAGGTATGTAGATGTTTATCTTAATTACCTCCTACAACTCTCTTTTTTTTTCTTAAATAGTGGGGGATATCCTCATAATCATGACACTCAAGGGTTGGAATTGTGGTTCTAGGTGTGTGTAGGAAGTTAATGTGAGTGTTTTGACTTAACTTGAAATAGCTATGAGAAGTTACATTCTATTCTTCAATTGAGTTGCTTGAATTCAATTATGTGGCATGGCTTTGTGTATATAAGTTTATGTGTGTGTAAAGTTAGGAATCTCATGAAATTGAGTGTGTATATGAGCTTTGGATTAATGATCTAACTTGTATTAGGATTGTTATGTGTTGTAGTTCATGTTTACATGATTTTGGAACCAAAATCTATCAATGTATAAGCTTATTTTGGGCTTTATAAAAACCTATCAAAGTGGGATTCTTGATGGAATTTCAGACTGCAAAATGTAGCAAATCGCCGCACGTGCGGGGGTCATTACCACACGTGCGGGAACCCACACTGCACGTACGGGAGTCATGGCCACACGTGCAGAACAATGGTGAGTTTTGGGTGTTTGAACACTGCTAGAAAAGCACGTGCGGAGCATCACTGCCGCACATGCGGGACCCTTTGCCGCACGTGTGGCCCAAGCTGGAAAACACGAGTTGCTCCGTTTTACGTGTTGGACCCTCTAATGTTGTCGAAACCTGCAATTGATGTTGTTTTGATGTTCGTTAATTCAGTCGAAGTAAAACGAGTCAGGAATTGAATTTAACAAGGAAAAAGGGAATTAACTTGAATCTTTGTGTATGTATAGGACACGCTTCAGGAGGAACTAGTGCCCCGCCGCAACACAGTGAGTAATAGTACTATCGATGTACCTTAACTACGTTAATAATTATTGTTATTGACGTTAAGTTTAACATGTATGCTACTTGGGAAACGGTGTGAAATTATGAAATTGAGAAACAGTGTGAACTTATGGAACATCGAAAGAACTTGTGAAATATGAATCTATGAGGCCGAGGGCCAACTTGTGAAATATGAATCTATGAGGCCAAGGGCCAACTTGTGAAATTATGAATCCAAAAGGCCAAGGGCCAATTTGTGAAGTTATGAATCTCAGTTGTGAATCTATGAGGCCAAGGGCTAATTTGTGAATGTGTGAACCCATCAGGCCAAGGGCCAATCTGTGAAGTTGTGAACCGACAAGTCGTTCTGCAAATTTGTACAGAATCAGACTAACTACATAATTTCTGCATTACTTACGCTTTTATATGTGTTACGATTTTAATTGATTATTGATGCATTCAAGTACTATTGTTCACTGAGCCTGGCTCACTCCATGTTATGTCTGTTTCTGTTTCTGTAGGTAACCAACCTAGAGGTCGGTCCTAGTCCTGACACCGTCACACTTTTGTCAGCCTAAGCATAGCCAGGCACTTGGTCGAAGCCGTATATTTTTGTGGTGTTTTGCTAGACTATGGCTTGTACTCTAGTTATTGGCTTAGGATAAAATGTACTTAATATTTTTGTTATACGCCCACTCTTGGGGCTGAATCTGTATATGCATATGTATATAACTAGCTCTAATGTGTATCTCCTTAGCTCTATTCGTCTTATGCAGTGACAAGAATATGATCCTGGCATGGTAATAGGAGCTCAATGGATGTCATACTTTCTTATATATTATCATATGATGTTAATGCTTCCATCCAGGCCCCTATGTTATATATCAGGTTACGTGTCCATTTCTGCAGAGGTCATGCCCAAACTTCTAGGGGCGGGTTAGGGGTGTGACATTTAGATTGTTGGAACAATTCATCTTGAATTCTTCAGTTGGTGGTCTTCGGATCTTCAAAACTTGGTGATGATCTTCTCTATATAGAAAAGAAATTTGGTGCTTTAAGTCGCGTTACTTAGTCGCTTTCCTAAAGACAATATTTGCACCCACTAAAAGGTGTGCAGGGGGTTACAGCAAATTCACCTCCAAGATACAATGAAGCATGATCTAAAGATCAAGTCTACCTGTGTCTTCACTGATGACTGTAGATCAGAATACTCTTGATATAATTAAGAAAACCAAGGCACTGATAATCAAGTCTCAGAATTTGATTACTAGTAAGAAAAGCAGAAACTTACTTAAGAAACTTTTGATCAAAAACTCTAAATCAAGAGGGAGAAGAAGATTTGTAGGAATGCTCTGAATTTTTTAGATGGATTGAAATGGCTAATTTCGTAGCCTATTTATAGGCCTTCATGCATTTGATCAAATAGACATGTCCCTAGATCGCATCCGATCAGATTTGACCGTTGGATAGACGATCTATGGTGCAGATCATTCTCACACCGAATATGTCACGACCCAAACCCGCCCCTAAAAGTTTGGTTCATGACCGGCCCGTACATAGGCCTCAAACAGAATTTTAAAATAATATTTAAACACATACGGGGCCTTAAGCGGAAGTAATATCAATAAAAGACAACATCCATTGAATTTATGCATACATGATGGTTAAATTAGATTCAAGCATTTAAATACATTCCTAGAGTTATATATATAATCACAGAATTCATATAGATCTCCCACACACTTACATAAGACTTAATAATTTATATGACTCCCATCACAAATTAAGGCCTCCAGATGGAGACATACCTTGGTGACTTGGCAGACAGGCGAACCTTAGTGCAACTCTAGTGTCAATCTCCGACGGCTCACCTACAGAAATATCCATAAAAACGGAGTGAGCAAGGCTCAGTGAATAATAGCAATGTAAGGAGGTTAATTAATTGAGCATAGACTTAGAGAATGTAAATATGCATATCAAACTGTACATAGATCTTATACATAATCATATTTTAAAACGGCCTCGGATCCACATGTAACACAGAACGGCCTCAGGCCCATATATAATACAGAGCGGCTGTAAGCCCAGGTATGATACAGGACGGCTGTAAGCCCAGATATAATACAGATCGGCTGTAAACCCAGATATAATACAGAACGGCTGTAAGCTTAGATATAATACAAATCGGCTTTAAGCCCAGGTATAATACAGATCGGTTTTAAGCCCACAGATTATACAGAACGGCTTTAAGCCCACAGATTATACAAAACGACTTTAAGCCCACAGATTATACAGAACGGCTTTAAACCCAACATATTATGCAGAGCGGCCTCAGGCCTAACAGATTATACAGAGCGGCGTCAGGCCCAAATATCAACAGATTGGCCTCGGACCCATCATTAGCAAAACAAAATGATTCCAGATACACAAAGATATCATTGTCCCACAATACACATATGTTCCATTTGTTCATCATGAATTTAGATAGTTAACTTGCAGATAAAGAACGTCAGTATTAACTATTAACAGTAAGTAAAACATACTGCTACAGTACTATTACTCAATAGTGCACAAAGATTTTCCCATGGTTTATTACTAGTTGACATAATTGTCTTGCAGATAACAGAACATTAATAGTAACTATTAACAGTAGGCAAATGTATCACTGCATTAATAGGGACAGAACAATTCATATCATACCGGCCTCGAACCCATGTCTATTACTAGGGACAGAACGACCTTAGGTCCATATCAATGCCATTGTTCAAGCATATCCATTAATTGAATCAAAGCACAATATCAATGGAACAAGCCATTCATAAATAACAATACATAGATCATAATCACAGGAAGTAAATGAAACATATCGATACACTACTATTACTCACAGTGATCGGCTCCCGGTAGTAATGGGAAGATGTCCTCGTCTCGACCTACAAGTACAGTGCACAACACATAATATGAGATTATACTCACTCATTTACTTATTCTCTTTGATCATTCAATCAATTAGCCATGGTGGTTCCAAGCTCATTATTCCTTAATAAGTTATAATCCATGTCTCAGAAAACAGGAGAAATCGATGGGAAATGGTTTAGGTGAAGAAATGGTATAAAATTGGTTGATAAAAAGTGAACAGTCGTCACTAATTTGGGCATAACTATTTCTGTATTTGGAATTTGGGAGTGAGACCACAGCCATTGGAAACTAGACTTCCGGGACTTGATTTTAGGCTCAAGAATCACTCAAAACAGAGTCCCGAGGCAAAAAAATATGCTTATTCAAAGTTGGCTGAACAGAGCTGTCTCCCGCACGTGCGGGAAATAGAGCCACACGTGCGGCCCTGGGCAGTTTGCAGTCCGAAAATGGCTAAAAAATTAGGACTTCTCATTTTCAAAATCAAACCTCAATTCCATGTAAATCAAAGCCCAAAACCCTTTAATACATGACCAATTTCACATTATTAATCTCCATCAAACATCATAACTCAAAATATTACTCAATTCCCAAGCACAAGAACACAAGAGCATAATATAGCCATAGTTGGGGTTCAAAGTTCACATCTTCCATATCAATCCTTGATTTCATGTAATTGATGCTTTAAACATAAGGATTCAAGATAGATGGTCATACCTTAGCTCAATCTTTGTCTTTCTTTTTGTTCTCTTCAATTTCCCCAAGCTTCCATGGTTGATCTTCTTTCTTTTTTCTTCAATTTCTTCAAACCCCCATGGATTTGAGAAGCTTGTCTCTCTTTCTCTCTTCTTCTCCTTGAGTTCTCTCTAGAACTCTCTTTCTCACGTGTCTTCCTCTCTTCTTAGATATTTTTGAGCTCCAAAAGATGAGTCCTACTCATATAACTCATACACACCTATATATTTAATTATATAAGCTTTATTACAAATAAGGAGGGCCAAACACGCCCTTACGAATCGCACAAAATTAAATTTCAATTAAACTTTCCAGATGACTCTAAAAATTATGCTGCCCATAAATATAACCCTTGTTCTGGTTTCTGAAGTCTCTAAGGCCCTCAATTTGCAGCACAAAGTTAACCACCCAAACATGCATTAACGAATCAGACGAATTAAATTTCCAATTAATTTTTCCAAGTAGTTCTAAAAATTCCCATTAACATATGCAAGTACTCAATTTTGATTTCTGAACCCACAAAGGTCGTCAATTCCAGTTTTAAAGCAATAACTCAACAGATAGTTCTTCAATTCCAATAGATATAATTAAATTAAAACACATTATCCCATAGTTAAACAAGGATGACTTCTTATACGCATTTTGGGGTCGTTACGGAATAGATGCCTTGACTGGTCACACCTGATTACGATCGGGTGCCATCTCATCCATACGATCGCGCGCATCTCCAATCAACGACTATGATCAAACCGCTCCAGATCAAACACGCAACCGTTTGATCGGTTGATTGACTCATCGTTAAGAGATGCCACATCACTGCCATGCGGAGCTAATTGTATTCCATGTCACCCATACCACGTTAGATCCATATCATCACATCTTCAATCAACGACTATGATCAAATCGCTCCAGATCAAACACGCAACCGTTTGATCGGTTGATTGACTCATCGTTAAGAGATGCCACATCACTGCCACGCGGAGGTAACTGTATTACACGTCACCCATACCACGTTGGATCCACATCATCTCTCCAAATAGAAAAGCGCTCTCATGATGCCTTGCGCCGATGCGTCCGTGCTAAGTGCAAAGTACGCCATCAAAAGCCACACAACCCACTGCCCACGCAACGCGCGCTCATGTGCGTGTACATGTTCTTTGCGGTGTGAGTGCATGCACACTAGTATCTATACCACAATTTCATCTTCAAAGGAATATTCCATGTACCACTTTATTAAGTGCTCCATGTTTTGCTCTCTTTTCAATGTGGGACAAAGTCCCGAAGCTTATTTCAAACTTTCCAAAGAAAAATAAGGAAGGTTTTGAAAACACCCAAAAACTAAACTATAAATTTTGAAAATTCCCCAACAGGTGGATTAGTGAAAATATATAGATTATGCTCTTTCTTTCACTCAGTAAGAATAAAATTTTATTCAATCATGAAGGATTTAGATAGGTCTGCCGTCCTCCACAAGTGGATCATGAAGCCAAGCAGGTGGATTATCCTCCACATGAAAATACCTTCCTCAAGAACACCATACTTAACAGTCAAATGTGCTGCTTTGTTACACCCATGCCTAATAAATTCAAAACTACAAGAATGAAACCTATCACCAAGTTGCTTAATATCATGAATAACCACAGCAACATCTTCACTCACCATTAGAATTCCATTTATCATATTTATCGCAGTTTGAGAGTCAATTTTTATGACAACCTGCGAAACAACCAAGTTGCTTAATATCATGAATAACCACAGCAACATCTTCACTCACCATTAGAATTCCATTTACCATATTTATCGCAGTTTGAGAGTCAATTTTTATGACAACCTGCGAAACACCCAACTGGAGGCCCAGCTGCAGCCCTTCCTTTATAGCCACAACTTCTGCGAACAATGGGCTAACATAATAGTTCAATGATCGAGTGATAGCTACCATAAAACTACCTATACAATCCCTCATAACAACTCCAACACCACCCTGATGTGGCTCTTTTTTCCATGCCCCATCAACATTTATTTTCAACACTTATGTACCAGGTCAACGACAACCATCCCACTTAACTTGCACAATTTGGCCTGCAATATGAATTCTCTATTCCGTATTCTCACTGACGATCCAGAACACATGGACATTGTTTGCCACAATTCTCCACACCTTATTCGGACTAACCATACACCCATTAAAGTGAGCTGAATTCCTACATTTACAAATACGCCAAAGAATAGTAGTAGCCAAAGCCACACTCTACTGAGAATCTGGAGAGCCTTTCCATTTATCACATAAGTTCATCCACAACACACCAATTAACAGTCCAGAAAGTAATCTAGACTAAACTCTAAGTTGTGATACATACCAAACCATCTGTGAAAAAAGACATTCAACAACCAAGTGCATACCCAACCTTTTCTTCTGCAACAAAACTTTTACCGAAAGAATCTCAATACTCAAGGAAAGCTATTTTTCGAATCTAGGTTTGAAGCTTTTGGATCCTGAACACTTCATGTTGTTGGTGATGAAATTTGATGATGGTTTGTGGGTGACAGGATGATGAATCTAGAGTGTGCGGGGTGGCAGTGGTGGTAATGGCGGTGGCGATTGATGGTGGTGATGGTGAGGTGGTGATGGTTGTTTGGTTGAGAAAGGAGACAGGGTAGTTTGGGTAAGAGGGGAGAATAAAATGGATGAGTTTGGATCTATAATTTGAAATTAGGGGCCAAATTGTGATTTTTAAAAAAAATCCCATTTAAATGTGACGGCATTTGATAAATCGATCACGATTTATATATATGAAAGGGTAATTTGATAATATAAAAAATCCAAGTGTGAGATTGATTAGAGGGGTATAGTTTCGGGGGGAATGAAATTTCCTCAATTTTAAATTCTCATAATTATATGTCATCTCAACAAGTAAACAAATTTTATAAGTGTATAACATTTTTTATTTATGATCCTTTTGATTGGACGAAAAATAATTTCTAGTGAAAAATATTTGTTAAAGAAATTTTTTTTCCATAAAATATTTTTCAAAGAATAAAAAAAATTTTATGTTTGGTGGTAGTAGTGGTGGAGGTGGTAGGGCAACGGCAGAAGCTATAACAATGGTGATGATGCAGTGGTTGTGGTTGTGGTGATAGTGTTGTGGTGGTGAAAGCGAGAGTGGTGGTAGTAGTATGGTGACACTGGTAATACTTTAGAACTTTCTTAAATATTGTACCAAAATTAAATCAAGATTAATTAAGTTAAAAATAGTTAGAAACAAAGCTTGATTAACTAACCAAATGAGTGAGATTAATAAATGGTGAAGCAAGCAAATAGGTGAAGCACACAAAGAGGTGTACCTCTCCAAAAAGATGATCATCAACCTTTGAGAGGCAAGTGTCTCTCCCAAATAAAATAATAATAAATGAGAGATAGAGATAGAAGAAAATCTGCTAGAAATTCTTGATAGAAGAGAGATGAGAAAGAAGATAAGAAGATGGAGAAGAGGAGAGAGAAGAGCAACAAAAGGGAAGCTTCAATCTTAGGCAAAAGATGAAGCAAAAATCACCACAAAGTACGGTTTTAAACCCTCTTTCACGTGATATAAATATTAACCAACTACAAAATGATTAGGGATAGGTTCTTCATAGAATAAAAGAAAACAAATGGATAAGAGATCAAAAAGAAATTAGGTAAGAGATTAATTTGTGGGAATTCAATCATTTGCTTGAATAAATCAAAAGATTTTGTATAGAATCTTGAAACTAAGTATCCTATATCAATTTCATGTGTTTTTTTTTTTTTAAATTTTAATAGAAAAGCATCTTGTTTATATGCTTTGATTTGAAGGAAATATGAAGAAATAGAAGGAAATTAAGTTAAGAAAGAAATTAGTTTGAAATGATTAAGAGAAAAATGAGTTCCTGCCACTAATTAGACCGTAACTCCTTGTATATTTGGAATTTTAATGTGAGACTAAACCCATTAGAAACTAGACTTCAAATGCTTGAATTTAGAATCAAGAATTGCACAAATCGAGTTTGGATGAAGGAAATATATCCATGTGAAATTAGATTGAAAAACCAATCGCAGACCTCTGCACATGCGACCAGCCCTCTTTTGGTATTGCAGGAATCTACACGTGCAGCCAACAAGGCTTTTGGTCCGTTTTGCTTCTTTTTCACCTTTTTGACTCACCGAGGCTCGTTTCTTCTAATTGGAACTTGAAATGAACTTGAATAAGACTTGAAATTTAATCTAGAATTGTATGATCAAAGGGAAACTATTGAACCTAAGTTAGCACATACTCGAATTAGAACTGAAAAAGTAGTATTACATCACTTTGGACCGTATTTCATTGAATGCTTGTATATTTTTTACTTGGGTATGTTGCATCTTTGGAAGTTACCTCATTTCTTAAAAGTAATTGGTGAGTAATATTGTTTTAAAGTTATGTTTAAAAGCATGTTTTGAAACTCAATAATATATGGAAAATATTTGAGGGCTACAAAATTAATGGCTCAAATGGCTCAAAATTGTCAAAACGACGTCGTTTTGCGTTACTTTGCACCCAAAACGACGTTGTTTTGACAGTTTTGAATCATTTGAGCTACTATTTTTGTGGCCCTTTAGCATTGCCGATAATATATCATGCTTTGTGAAAATTCTATTTTGTTTCAGAATGAATGAATATCTTATATTCTTGTATCAATATATTAGATAACATCCTTAGATCAATCCTAGCCATCGGAAAGTAAGCATACCAGTGGCAGATGTTTGAGATTTCTCTCGCCACCTAAAGGTGGGTTTGTCTAATTGATGTACGGACCGGTTAGCAGGGGAAGAGGGATGTGGGGGCCGGGGGATCACGTGCCCCCTGATTTTTTTTTTTTTTTTTTTTCGCGCCTATATACGCAGCCCACTTTGACCCAAAACAGCTCACTTTGATCGAAACACTTTTTTTGTGCGTAACACTAATCCACACACCCAAACACACTGACACAAATCCAACCTAATTACTTTTCTTTTCTTTTTTTTTTTTTGGATTCATGGAAAATTGGCGGCAGCATGGTTTTTTTTGTTTTCTTCTTTTTTTTTTTTTTTTTTATCTCTCTTTATTACTTTATAATTTACCAACTAATGATTCATCAGATTAGAATCACACAAGACAGATTTTGGATCACACTATAACTTTAATATCTTCTCTTCATTATTTACAGATAACTTTATTTATGATTTTTTATTTATAAATAAAAATTATGAATATCAATTTATAGTTTGTGAAGTTTTGATTTGTAAAAAAAAATTATTTGTTATTATTTATGTTAAAAAAAGAGATTTTGATATGCTAAAATTATGAATCTTAATTGGTGGTGATTTATATTAAAAGTAAGGATTTAAGTTTGTTGTTGTTTGTGCTGAAATTAGGGATTTGATTTGTGCTACAATTAAAAATATTAATTTGTAGTATTTGTTATTTAAATTAGGGACTTTCAGTTGTTATAATATTGGTATATTAGAAATTTTATTTGTTGTGATTTGTGCTAAATTTAAATTTTATGATTTGTATTAAAATTGGAGATTTTGATTTGTGGGGGTTTGTGATTTTGATTATGAATTTTTATTTTTTAAAACAGTCATGCAGAAATATTTCAAAAGAAAATCAAAGTTGGAATTATCTCTTCCTCAAGAAGAAGATTATAATTATTCTTTCGCAAAACAAAGTCGCATAGAAATCAACTTAATAGACTTCCCTACATAAAATTAAAAACTTTTTGTAATGAATATTAATTTTTAATGTTTAATATTAGCTCGAAAAATTATTATTATATTATTGTTATTGATTAGAGAATAAGTTCAAAATTTTGTGGCTCAAATCACTCAAAACGACGTCGACGTCGTTTTGAGTGATTTAAGCCATTTGAGCCACAAAATTTTAGGCTACCAAACATTTTCCTTATAATTAATAGGTGCCCCTCCTACATTAAATTTATGGCTTCGCCACTTCCGGTTAGCCCCTCGTTTCGTTCTAATGGATGTGCATTGCTATTACATTTTGGATATCTTATTTTCGAAATCCACTACTCTTGAAAGAAGTTCTTGAAATACTATATTTTGAAAAGGAAAAGTTAGGGATCATGAAATTTTTATCATGAAAATGGTCATGAAAAATTTATGATTCTTGGATTACCTTGATTGATGTGTGGTGCTTTATTCTAAGTATAATCTAAGGGTCACAAAGCTTTCATGATTATTTTCATTAAAGGTTTTTCATGATACCTAACATTGTTGATTTTGAAATGAGATATTCATGATAAAATAACTTGGAATTTATTGAACTTGTAGATTGATCTATATTTTGTAAACTCATCGATATTTCATTCATTACCACTTTAATGTAATATTATTCACTGGGCCTTACCTCATCCCGTCTCCTTTATATGTAGACAAGTCATGGAAGGTTGTGCTTCTCGGCGTCATATGTGAATGCTTATGAGAATGAAATTGTACTTAGTTTCGGAAGAAATGCTCTTTTGAAAAGTTGTACTCCTAGTAAAAGAACTAAATAATGTAATTAAGAATAATGTATGTTTCATATAATTATACACTATTCTAAATGGATGTCTCAAATATACTTAATGGACTCTATTAAAGAAATTAATTGCTTCCGCGACTCAAAATGAAATTTGTGCCCCCAATGACTTTGTTTTGTAATTTAGGCCTTTGGTAGCCCATGACTATTGGTCTGTCACTACACTATTTGAGGCGGGATGAGGTCGTGATGATTTGCCATTTAAAAGTGTGTAAGAGGGGCTAATTTGAGCCCACTAAATTATTTAGGCCCAATAGCCCAAGATTAGTGGGTCCGAATTTATCGCAAGTCCAAGAATCGGTGGGCCCAGATTTATCGTCATCTCAGGCCCGGACTCGAAAGGGTATTAGGCAAGCCTAGAGATCCGAGGCACTCGGACTCGAAAGGGTTCGGATCCACGAACCTAGAGGTCCGAAATACTTGGCTTCGAACGGATTCAGACGCAATCTAGAAGTCGCTCCGTTAATGAGTCCCAGAACACTTGCGGGCTCGGAGCTTTCCGGGATCTACACACCAGAACCATGGGCGTAATGGAGTTCGAACAAAGGACCCGATCCCGAGGACGGTGAGTGGAGACAAATTCACTCTTCGGTTAAACTAGCCTATACCCGGGTCGAGGTGGCACGACCCCGGGGGGTCCATGAGACTCGGCAATATTTTGCGGCAGGACGTCCTCTGGGACTACCCCTGACCGTTTGGGATGATTGGGGATCATTGGTTAGGTGTGGCTAAGAAGAAGGGTTCGCCGAGGGATTGATCTCCTCTTCGGGGTTTTCTCATCCTCGGAGAAGTCACCTCCTCGGAGAAGTCACCTCCTCGGAGAGGTCACCTCCTCGGACAAGGTGGTTAGAGAGAATATCCCCCATGTGCCTTGCACATGGGCTCCATCCTACATCATGAGGTGCCTATAAATAGCACCCACCCATAGCTTTACAAGGGATGGATTTTGGAGATTTTTTAACTCTTGGGAAAGAACTAATTTCCCTTCTCCATTATCAACCTTGAGAGTGAAAGTGGGAGATCCATGGGAGAGCCTTGCCATTATTCTATTCTCTAGCCATTTTGCCTTCTTCTTCACCCAATCTCTTATCTCCATCATCTCCTTTGTTGTTGTGTTCCTAAGTTGAGATTATTGAAGAATCTAAGCCTCTCATCATATTCTAGAGAATTCGAAGTTGTTCTTCAAGGATCTTCGAAGATCTTCGAATTTTCCAACTCTTTTCTTGAACCCTCTCCTACATTTTGGCGACTCTGCTGGGGAGGCGGATTGGTTAATGGTCTCAACGAGATCTGGAATCCACACAACTCCAACAAGGATGGCGGGAGAAGATGAAGTTCACCAACAAGGATCCTCTAATGGTGGTGATGACAGAACCATGACTCCAGATCAACCACTTTTGCTTGAAGCCATTCAAGGACTTCAGAATACTCAGCAAGAGATTCTTACCACTCTTCAGAATCTCACTCACACCATGTTGGTGATGAGTTCTAACTTTGCACCGGCGCCAAACGGGAATCAAACTGGTGGTGGAGTTATTCTCGCCGGAGCGCAAAATCAAATCCAAGGAGAAGTAGGCCCCAATCAGCCTATGGCTCATGGCAACACGGCCACAGTAACACATGCTCAAACCACAGTAGGCGGCAGCAGTTTGCCCATGCCCGGGCTCCATGGCGTGCCGAGCCAAGATCCAATGGTGACTAGGGGAGTTTCTGGTGTAATGAATGGCGCTCCGACGACTGTTGGTGTCCAGGAAAACATAAGGAGCATGATGGCGCAAAAGGGAGCTCTGCCCGTACCTAATCTTGTTACGCCATCAATAAATGTTACCCAAGCACCAAGCGGGCCTCCTTTGGTGCCGACAACAAATCTGCAAGCACAACCCGGTATAGCGGCGCCGTGCGGTGGACTCTATGGGCCTCAATTCAATATCCCATCACCAACTGGCTTGTCTATAGGCGCTGATGGCCAGTATCGTCAAATGTCCTCACCAATGATGAATTCGCAGCACCAGAATGGCCAAGACGCCCCTAGCTCAGTCTTCGGGTACATAAGCCAAGTCCCGGGAATACAACCATCAAACTCTCTCCCTCAACAGTTTCTCACTCTCGCCGATGTGCAGGCCATGTTCGATCTCGAACGGGGCAAGAGGACCTTACCCTCTTTGCCTGATCCAGACGTCAAGCCACCTTACCCCATTGAGATGCTGAGCTATCCATACCCTGAGGGGTATACAGTGCCGAAGTTCATCAAGTTCGACGGCAAACAAGGAAATGCCCGAGAACATGTTGTGCGATTCATCGAGACTCTAGGTATTCATGGTTCAAACCACGTCCTCCGACTGAGAGAATTCTCTAAGTCCCTTACCGACCGAGCATATAGTTGGTATGTTAATTTGGCCCCAAACTCTGTTCGAAGTTGGGAGGAAATGGTTAACAAATTCCACTCCAAGTTCTTTCAAGTGGCGGAGAAGGTGACCACACTTACATTGTGTAAAGAGAAGCAACAAGAAAGTGAAGACATCCTTGACTACGTCAAAAGGTTTCAGGACAAGGCCGTGGATTGTCATGAAGCTGTTGAGGAGAGTTATCTGGTTCAAATTTGTCTAGAAGGGGCATTGAGCAGGTACAAAATGTTTCTAGTTAACCACAAGCTACCCACATTCTCGGCATTAATAGAAGCAGCTCGGAACATTAGCATTCCTCAGGCTCAGGAGTCCGGATTTAAAGCCAGTTACAAGACTAGTTTCAAGTCATCTCGTGGACCTATCGTTACTGCTGCCTCTGCCCCGGATACCCGAAATTCACAAGGAGGAGGTCATAGAGGCCAGAAAAGAAAGCAATATAATGGTGAAAAGGGGAATGTTTCTTATCCATGTGGAATCGAGGAAGTGAAAGCTCTAGTTAAGGAATGGGTGGCTGACGGAGAGCTAAAATTGCCTTATGTTGAAGAAATGCCATCAAAAAAGGACCGTGAGAGCCCTGAATTTTGTGTCTACCATCGTACATTGAAACATCCGATAGAGAAGTGTTGGACTCTCAGGAAAATCTTCAGAGATAAAGTCGAGGCAGACGAATTGAGGTTCAAAAAGCGAGGGACTCAAGACATCCGAGAACAACCATATCCTCAACACCGAGACAAGGGCAAGAATGTTGCTATGATAGTTTATGAAGGCCCAATGATCGAGGCTACCGCTAATCTCGATGACGATGACTGTTATCTGGACGACATCCTCGAGCCAGAGGGTGAGCAAGTTTACTATGGAAGTGCTCTCGATCCAGAGGGCAGAACATTTATGACTCATGGCGAAGATCCCTTTGATCCAGAAGGAGGAGAAGAATGCTATGGAAGAGGAGGACACCATGTTTATGTGGCATCTTATTTTGAGGAGACCGAGGAGATGGTTAACTACGAGCCTCCAGGAGTGGAAAAAGATCCGGATCACTATGCCAAAACCCTGCAAGACTGTGTAAAGTTCAAGCAGTTCTTTGACCAGCTTGGACTTTCCAGGGAGGCAAGAACGGAAATCACCAAGTCTATCATTAATATAGCCGAGGCACACCATGAGGAATGCATGTCGACTGAGGGGTCTATCCCGAGGAAAGCAAAAGAGCAATCTAGTGCCATTACTTTCTCCGAGGCTGATCGGAAGTATCCTTTTTCTCACAATCGCCCGCTTTATGTGACTGTTTTTATTAACGGGGTTGAGTTCAAAAGGGCCTTTCTAGATAGTGGAGCCTCTATCAACATTATGACTCGCGCTACTCTAGAAAAAGCCGGAATCTCTGAAGAACGCATTGTGAAGCAGCCGATAGTCATCACTGGCTTCGGTGGAGAAAGGAGAGTTACTATCGGATGCGTAACTGTTGATTTAGCCGTTGGAGAGATTCGTTCGGCCACCAAGTTCCATATTATCGATTCTGAGGCAAATTATCACATCATTCTAGGGAGGACCTGGATGCATAGATATGGGGCTGTACCATCGAGTTATCATCAGTGTGTTAAGGCTAAATGGGGAAAGAAGACGGTGACAATTCAGGCTACAGAAAGGCCTTTCGAGATCCATGAAGCTCATTATTCTGATGCCATCTACTTCACCGAACTGGCTGTCGAAGAAGTTCCCACCACCTATAAGCCTCGAGGGGTCAAAATTCCTCGTTGGGAGGATATCAAAGATGACAAGGAGCCGATGGCAGAATCAAGTAAGCGGGCAATGTCTAGAACAGAAAGTCCGCCTATTCCTCGAAAGGTGATGAAAGTTCGAGAAGGAGGCAAGATGGTGTACTATTTATGAAGGTGCGGGGAGTCGGTTTCTTCAGTCACCGACTCCGAGTCAAAAGAAGAGCCTCCTGACAATGATATAGTAATAAAGCCTGAAGTGGCTCCAGAATGTATGCAAGATGGGCCGAAGCCTCAGCCCGAACAACTTATTGAAATAGATCTGAGTGATGGACAAGATGCACCGAGGCCGGTATTCGTAAGTTCGAGCCTTAGCCCAGAGAAGCGGGAACAGTTGTTAAAGTTGATAAGCCGATACTCAGATGTGTTTGCTTGGTCATATAAGGAAATGCTCGGACTAGATCCTGACCTAGTCTCCCACTATCTTGATGTGTTCCCAAACTCCAAGCCAATTAAGCAAGCTGCTCGAAAATATCATCCAGATCTCGAAGAGAAGATTAAGGAGGAGATTGAAAAACTTCAACAGGCTGGTTTCATTCGGCCAATACAGTACCCCACGTGGTTAGCAAACATCGTGCCAGTAAAGAAGAAGAATGGCCAAATCAGAGTATGTGTAGACTTTCGAGATTTGAACAAATCTTGCCCGAAGGATGAATTCCCTCTTCCTCACATCGACACCCTCGTGGATACTACCTCGGGACACCAGATGTTCTCATTCATGGATGGATTCAGTGGATACAATCAGATTAAGATGGCTGAAGAGGACGCAGAAAAGACTGCTTTTAGAACACCTCTCGGAAACTTCTTCTATACAGTCATGCCTTTCGGACTCAAGAATGCCGGTGCAACTTACCAAAGGGCTATGACTGCAATCTTTCATGACATGATCCATCATGAGATGGAAGATTATGTTGATGATCTAGTGGTGAAATCCAAGAAAGAAGAAGACCATCTCCGAGACCTTGAGAAAGTATTCAAGAGGTGCCAGAAATTCAAAATGAGGATGAATCCTCTCAAATGTGCTTTCGGGGTGACGGCCGGGAAGTTCCTCGGGTTTCTTGTACATAGGCATGGTATCGAGGCAGATGAAGACAATGTCAAATCTATCAGAGCAATGCCTCCCTCGCATTCTCAGAAGGAGTTAAAGAAGTTCCTCGGGAAGGTGTCTTATATTCGGAGGTTTATCCCAGCACTGGCAGAGATCTCTGCGCCTTTCGGCTCTTTGTTAAAAGGAGATGCCAAGTTCGAGTGGAACCAAGAGCACCAAAAGGCCTTTGAGAGAATCAAGGCGGCCTTGACCTCGCCTCAGACCATGATAGCCCCGCAGCCCGGGGTGCCTCTAATGTTGTACCTAACTTCAACCCCCAAGTCCATAGGGGCATTATTGGTCCAAGATGTAGATGGAGTAGAACGCCCGGTGTATTACATCAGTCGGAAGATTCGAGGAGCAGAAGTCCGATATACTCCAGTAGAGAGACATTGTTTAGCTTTGGTATTCACTGCCCAAAAGCTCAGACATTACTTCCTAGCACATCAGATTCAGATTGTTACTAGAAGTGATCCAATCCGATACCTCCTCAGCAAGCTTGCTCTAACCGGGAAGGTGGCAAGATGGTTGTTAGCATTGGGTGAATTCGAGATCACATGTGTAGCCCCCAAGGCGATCAAAAGCCAAGCCTTAGCTGATCTCCTTGCCCAATTTCCAAGTGGTGACTATGAACCAGTGAATGAAGAATTAAGAGGAGAGGTGCACGCAGCTATGGCTTCTGAGGAAAGCTTCTGGACATTGAGCTTTGACGGAGCAGCAGCCGGAGGAAAGGGAGGAACCGGGATAGTCCTTACAAGCAAAAGCGGGGAAAAGTTATATTTGTCTTATAAACTGGATTTCCATTGTTCGAATAACGAAGCCGAGTATGAGGCTCTTATTTTAGGCTTGATAGCAGCTGAGAAGCACAGTATCAAGAAGATTCGGATCCGGGGGGACTCAAAGCTGATAGTGAAGCAAGTTTCAGGACAGTTCGTCTTAAAGGAGCCTGCCTTGGCCACATATCGAACAACAGTCCAAAGGCTTCTTGACAAATTTCAGAAGGTCGAAATAGAGCATGTGCCTCGCTCCGACAACAAGTTTTCAGATGCCCTCGCAACATTAGGGGCAAGAGTTGACATTCCAGAGGAAGAGGCAACAATTGTTATCAAGAAGAGAACAGAACCTTCAATAATACCCGAAGACAAAGGCCTTCCGGAGGACTGGAGAGGAGAAGTCCTCGAGCAACTCAGAAGCAAAGTTGGAAAACTGACTATGGCCAAGCTTGCCCAATTCACAATTATTCAAGGTGAACTTTACTTCCGAGGAGGTACCGGATTCCTAGCCCGGTGTATTGGCCAACAAGAAGCAAGCTTCCGACTACAACAGATCCATGAAAAGTCTTATGGGGATGGGGATATCAGTCTGTATAGAAGAATCCAAAGACAAGGTTATTATTGGCCCGAGATGGAGAAGGACTCAAATCAATTACAGAGGGAATGCCCCAAGTGTCAGTCATACATCCGGGAGGATGAGAGTTGCTTTGAAATTGATACCCCTGACTGGAGGCAAGTCTACATTGACTATCTCAAAGAGGGAACACTACCTGAGAGCCCGAGGGACATTGCACACCTCAAGAGGAGAGCGAGGCGGTACTTTCTTGATCAGGACAAGCTGTATAGAAGAAGTATTGAGGGCACTCCCCTGAGATGTCTCTCCAAGGAGGAGTCAGATCTAGTCCTCGGAAGAGCCCACGAGATTGAACATCAAGGAGGGGCTCGGCTGTTCGAGCAACTTATACACCTTGGGTATTACTGGCCGACCATGGAGTCAGATGCATCCCATCACGTGAAGAGGTGCCAGACTTGTCAGAAACACGGAAATTTGATCCATGCTCCAGCTGTAGACCTGTATAGTATCCGAACGCCATGGCCGTTCCATACCTGGGCTTTTGATCTGATAGGGCCCATCTCCACATCTTCTAAGGGGTACAAGTGGATTCTCGCAGCCACAGAATTGAGTACAAAGTGGGTCGAAGCAATTCCTCTGAAGAACGCTACGGGGCCTGCAGTTGCGAACTTCATCAAGGAGAATATCATTTGCCGATTTGGAGTACCAAACACCATCCTCTCGGATAACGGCACTCCCTTCATAAACAAATATGTGAAGAGCCTCCTAGAGACTTACCAAGTGAAGCATCACAAATCCACACCCTACTATCCAAAAGGGAACGGGCAGGTGGAAGCCACAAACAAGACACTGATAAGGATTCTGAGCAAGATGATGGATGAGTTTGGGGGGACTTGGTCCGAACAGTTGATAGTAGCCCTATGGGCGTATCGCACTTCGAAGAGAAAGCCAACTCAAGCAACTCCTTACTCCCTTGTGTATGGGTCCGAGGCAGTGTTACCTATAGAGTTGGAAACGCCATCTGCTCGAATGGCTCTCGCCTCGGGGATAGTATTGGAGCCTCGAACCACCAGATTGGAAGCATTAGAGGAAAAGCATGACAGAGCTGCAAAAGTCATGGAAAGGTATCATGAGTCCATCGCCCGAGCCTATAACCAGACTGTGGTACCAAGGAAGTTTGAAGAAGGCAATCTAGTATGGAAGATTGTAGACCCAATCATGCGAGGACAGCCTTTACCCAAGTTTTCTCCAAAATGGGAAGGGCCCTACAAGGTGGTTCAGGTAAGCTCAAGCGGGTACTACAAACTTGTAAGGGTTGAAGACGGCTTCCGAACTGGCCCGCTCAATGCAAAGTTTATCAAGCATTACTACCCATAGTTGGACTCATCTATGTTGAAATTCATTTTCACTTTCTTACTTTGTCTAAAGGTTGTATTGCCCTTGCGTTATGAAGAAGCTGGTTTTCTCTATGGTGTATGTTTTATCCCATCACTTACAGTGAATCTATTATGCTTTTGTCAAGAAAGTTGAAGAACTAATGAGAATATTTCAGCTTTTATAAACATGTGCATATGATTGTTCTATCATTCGAAATAAATATTTTATCAAGTAGAATGAGAAAACAATGCGAAAATATCCAAACAACAAAAAATTTGTCATTTCATTGCATTGTCCTAGATAAAACATTTTTATCGAAAGGGGCAAGAAAGTAATGATAAAAAAAAAACTCAATCTTTCCTAAAGACACCCTCGAAGAAGCTGTCCGTCACATCTACATCTGGAGGACAAACAGTAGAGTGTGCCTCTAAAGTCTCCAAGGCCCGAGCATAACCCGACTCAAGTTCACGAAGAGTTGCCTTTGTCTCATCTATAGAGGTGCGATAAGAGGCAAGCACAGACATAAGTTCCAGCCGATGACTAGCGTTCGAAGCTATATCCAGGCGCTTCCGAAGCCATGATAAGTCCACTTGGTGACACTCCATGTCAGAGATCCCCTGATACGCCGTCTCGACTACTTTTCCATTAAGGTCACACAACCGTTGCGTGTCCAAGCTATATAAGATAGTGGCAAAAGACTCGAGAAGAGCAGTCTGAATGAGTGGACACTGGCAAGCAAATGAAGCAAAGGTCTCCGGGTAACTTGAATGCACAAGCTGTAGAACTGAAGCAAACTCAGGAGCTACCCAATAATGGAGAAATGATACTTTGCCAGAAGTCGAAGGAGGAATTGGGGCCGGAAAACTGCTAGTCTCAGGAATCTCCCCAATGTCTATCGGGTTAGATGAACCACCCGGAGGGGTAACTCCCGGCAGAGGTCCCGAGCCTGAGAATGCCGAACGATAAGGGGAAAGACCAAAAGCATCACTATCAATGTGGAAATCACTGAGATTCAAATCCAAAATATTCGAAGGCACTGGCGATGAAGAACCTCTAGCAGTCGTCTCAAAGGCAGGTGTTCCCCCTTGAGAAGGAGAACTGTGAGGAGTTACAAAGAGAGTCGGAGTAGAGTCCGGGGCAGGTGAAGACGGGACCCCGGTAGCAGCTAACACTGGAGCAGAGTCTGAGGCAGGTGAAGGCAGGACCCCGGTAGCAGCTAACACTGGAGCAGAGTCTGAGGCAGGTGAAGGCAGGACCCCGGTAGCAGCTAACACTGAAGAAAAGATAAGGAAGCCTTATTAGAGGTAGGGAACATGAAAGCCATTTGAGTAAAGATTTCTCACAGATAGAAGTAAATGACAAACTTCAGAAAGAAAGATTACCAGAGGGAGAATCAATATGCAAAGCCGGAGCGACTGAAGGACTCCTAGCATCAGCAAGGTCACTTGGCCGTATAGAGAGCACCTGATCGATCTCAATGTCTGACGAAGCCTGAACAGTAGCAGTCATCCCTGAAGAAGGAAGGAGGGCCGGAGGATGAGAATCACCATAAGTGCCAGAGCGAGTCTCAGAGATCTCTAGCACATCTACCTCCACACCATTCCCAGAGGCGCACCTCACCTCTACATTGCTTCTAGAAGCATGGCCCGCGGCATCAATTCCTGTGGCATCAGTCCCTCCAGCAATCTCAACATCAGAACGGTGAGCCCTAATAAACTCGTCACCAAGGTAGTGCTCCTCCTCAGCTACGGTAGGGCGATAACGACGCGTGCGTGGAATAAGGTCACAAAAATGATCGGAGGACTCAGCCTCATCATCATCGTCATCTATAACTGCTATACGAGGGGTGCGCATCTTCACAAGTCTTGCCGACAAAGGGAGGGTGTCGTCCAAGTCTGAGTCCGGCCTGGGGGAGGCAGCATGGCCAGGAGCCACGGTACTGACAACGTCAACAATCGCAGGATCCTACACAACATGGGCAAATAAAAGTTTTCATTTTAGAAGGTATATTCGCAAGAAGGAAAGTAGCTTCAAATCAAGAATTTCGGGTACCTTATGAAGCCTTTTGGAAAGGCGAGGAGCGGAAGGACTGGCATCAGAAGTCCTCTTGTGAGCCATCTTCTTAAGGCGGGTCGTCCGAGGACCAGAGGCCTTATTCAAAGGGACTGGCTCTGGAGAAGTAATTGCCAAGCTAGAAGCAGATGCCCGAGCAGAAGGGTCAGTTGGAGCAAATGAAGTGAAGAAACCCTCGTACATGTGGTCAGATTTTCGGCTCTCGGGTAGCCGAAGAGAAGAATCCTTCTTATAAATCGGCGGAGGCAAACATACGGTCGGTCTGCTCTGGACAAGCGCAATAAACGCATCGATATTCTTCTGCCAATACCGCCTGAAAGAAGGGGTGAAACCCCCTACTCGGCTCAAGCTTGGCATCGTCAAAGAGCCGGATATGGGAAGCACGGTGTGTACAAGCCCGCGACTGAAGCGCCCGTAGCTCTCTGAAAATGATAATAAATGAGGTGCTGGCCCCGGAGCACATTGATCAAACCCGAATTGACATGCTACACGGTCAGGCCTATAAACGGCACTATCAACGCCTTCCTCATGCCATACCGATAATGAACTTGGACGGATCATAATCAGCATATCAACAAAGGGTGCAGGGATGTTCTTCGGCAAAGGAAAGGACGCCGAGCGGGAGGAACCATGATAGATAAGCGGTGTGGCCACACCCACAGGTGGGCATACATACGGCCGTGCCACAAAGCGTCGGGGATCATCCACCAGAGTATTCAAGGATAGGGTGGAAATAGTACGTGACCAACGTGTAATCAACGGCTGGCAAGACTTCGCTTTCTCAAATGTCCGAGACCCATCAGTATCGAGCACGGGGATGCCATCTTTATCCACTATCTCCCGAAGAACCTCCGCCTCGAATACAGTCGGAGCAGGGGCAAATTTTGGGAACCTCTCGAAGAAGAAACAAAGCAGGAACTGGCTGTGAATGAAGGAGACAGGCTCATATCGACCCACGGAGCGAACCATATCTCGATGTAGCAGATCCAGCCGATAATAGAGATTCCCAAGAAATAGGGGAGCCAAAGGGATCCGATCTCCTCTGAAGAGCCTGACTGCCAAGGGGAAGACGAAAGGATTGAGGGAATCCGGAGGTGTGCTCGGAAGAATGAAGAATGAAAGGAAGCAAGCCAGAAATCCCAAGAAATAGAGCCTGGAGCCATACATCGGACCGGCCTCATACTCCCGAGAGTCAGGGTCAGCATCTCTGGCCAAGGGCTGAAGATCCTTGAAGAAGTGGCGGATCCATGCAGTATAGGAGGCACGGTCCGTCCTTACTCGACTAGTCCTCCTCGCTGAACCATCGAAAACGGAACTCCACCGACCACAAGTTTGAAGATTTAGTTTCAGAGATTGGATCAAAGAATCATCTTCAGGGGGTGTTTGCTCAGGGTCGAAGGCATCAGGGCCAGTCACTTCCAGACGCAGCAACATGAACACATCCTCGAGGGTGGGCCCTATCTCGTGCTGGCCAAGTATAAAGGTGTGTGTCTCAGTGCTCCACCAAAGAGCCATGGCTTCCAGGCTAGCATTGTTGCGACGGATGGATAGAGATCTAGATATTTTCACCGGGATCAATAGCCGGGCCTTTTGAAGCCGCTGACAGAAGCTTTTGTCCGAGAGGACATCATCGACCCACTCCTGCCAACCAAAAGGAGGGTTTGAGAAGGCCTTGAACTGAGGATAACAGTATGGAAAGTCCCCCCGCTCAATCCGAAAGCGTAGCACCGAGGAAGGAGAAATGAGGGCCTCATGTCCAGAGTCAGTGTCCTCAGTGAGACATAATGGAGCCCCCTTCGGAGATAGAAGAGAAGTGGTGGAGGTAGCCGCCCGCCAGAAGGGGTCTTTCCGACCAAAATAAGGAGATTTCCTCCACTCAGATACCGGAGGTACATCCCTCTCTTTCATGAGAGCCGGTTCTTATGACCCCAGAGCTACGGGTTTCTTTTGAGAAGACATATGGCTGAAATAACAGGTATAAATAGTAAGGAGTTGACCGTATTAAAATTCAGAATATTGGAATTAAAGCAACACATTCGAATGAAATTTCGGCATCAACTATTCGTTTCTCTGAGAGTCCATGAATTCAACAAATTCTACGAGGAATTTTTTACACCAAGAGTCCAGGTTCAACCCCGGAAGTCATCAACAATTCTTTTTCTCGGGTGTTCCTCAAGCTCAACAAATTACAGTACCGATATGTGTATCAACAACATACAGATTTTCAGTTTTCATCATCGATAAGAGATGCAATATCATAGGTCGTTTTGTGATGAAGTTCAATTGGGTCAATTTCTCAAAGTCACTATGTTCCATGTTAGAGGTACAATTTATACGAGGCTCAAAATTTGGACAGAGTGAAGTTCAATAGCAAATTTCAGGCCCGAGATCCGAAGCATATTACATTGCTCATCAGTAGTAAGATTCAATGGATCATTATGCAAATTACAAAAATGTCCTTTCCAAAGTCCATATTCATAAGCCCAGGATTTTCTCTCTCCATGTCAAAAATGGAGCTCAAATACTAGTCAACAAGTTATATTCGGCCTTTCCTCGGTGATAAAGTTCAACAAATTATGTTCAAGCCAGGCACCGCAATAAGGTTTCAAGTGCTAGTGCATGTTTCCATATGGCCAAAATCACGGTGTTTGAGCTAAAAAAAAATATCATTGGGATTACCACAAAAATTGAGTCCATATTCAGATTCAGTTTTTTTTTTATTTATTTATTTTATTTTTATTTTCATCAGATTGCTTGAGCCCTCTACATTGCCACAAAATTATATTTATATATATTTAAATATATTTATATTCGGAAGAGGGGGTCGAATGTCATACTTACAAATTTGGGCAGTTAGAGAGGTGAAGTCCGAAGCCGATACTGGAAATTTAAGCTGAAATCAGAGAGGCTTTACAGACTGTAATCAACAAGACAGGGCTAGGCTTGGGCAAGACCACACATGTTGCGTTGAGAGGGCGAACGTGCGTGGTCAACGTCGGATAAGCTGAAGCCGGAAGCAGCGATGTGGAGCTAGGTCGGGCAAGACCACACACGTTGCGTTGAGAGGGCGAACGTGCGTGGTCGACGTCGGATAAGCTGAAGCCGGAAGCAGCGATTGATTGTGCACAAGCCAAGGCTAATATGGGTAATCCGAGGTCTAAACAAAAAATATATATATATGATAATCAATATATATATATATTTGTCCAAAGTTTGTCAAGCAACAAAGTAAAAAAAAAAAAAAACTGAAGCAGTCTTGTAGATTGATTAAATCTACATCAGTAGGATTAAAGCAAATACCAGCGCAGAGAACCAGCACCATGGGTAGTAAAGCAAACACCAAAGCTTTTTTTTTTTTTTTTAAAAAAAAAAAAAAAAAAAAAAAGAGTCATATTGTGCATTCCTTCAGGTAACTCCTGCAGATGAGAACACCTTGATAGCCTCAAAGTCTGCAGGTGTTTTAGGTTGGTTAAGGTATTGGGAAATCTTTTAATGGATGTCTGGGAGAGGTCAAGGTATCTTAGATGCTGTGAAATAGCAATATGACTTGACAATTTCTGAATACCACTGAAAGACAAATCTAGAACCCGGAGACTTTTCAGTCTAAAGACTGAAGGATCAACGGTCCCCTGGAAGCCACCTGATAATAAAAGCAGTGTCCGTGGGTGTTTCGGAAGATCTAGTGATCTTGAAATAGTTGATGATTTAGAATGAAAAGCCAAAGATACCTGACAGAATTTTCTGGATTGACTGCATCCAACCCCAGCCTTCACTACATGGTCAAACTTCGCAACAAATCTCGCTAAATCATGCAACAGTGGAGTTGAGACAACAAGTGATACACAAGCAGTGATGGACTTCAGCGGCTATAGGAGCGAAACCAAGATCCGGCGTGCCCGAATCTCTGAGCTCGCTAGGCTGAAGTGAAGCACCGATGGTGGAGCTGCAAGGGAGAGAAGCCAACGGACAGCAGCGCCGGGCAGTCGAGGTCGGCAGTAGCGGTGGCGTCGACGCTGGTCAGTCGAGGCCTGCAATGGCAGTGACGTCGCAGAGGAGTCGGCGTCGGAGTGTCTTCAGTGACGATGGCAGAGACGGAGACTGGAGATGCAATGGAGGTCAGTGAGCAGATTGTTCTTGAAGAAAAAGCTGGGTTGGTCTTGTTCAATAAGAAGAAAAGCTGGGTTAAAGAAAGAAAGAAAGAGGAAGGTTGATTGATTTCGGCGGCTGTGCAAAAATTTGGTGAGGCTTAGGGTTTTGGCACTTTCCTTAAATAAATAAAAAAAGAGCATTATCCGTGTGTGCCAAACAACAAAGGCACGTGTGAGCCTTAAAAAAAAAAAAAAAACAAAAAAAAAACAAAAAAAAAAACAAAAAAAAAAAAAACAAAAAAATTAAATTTTTGCTTGTCAATTTTTTCTGTAAATTGAAGTGCGTCATCAACTTTATCCGTAGGCTCTGTCGTGACAAAATGTTTTTTTTTTGGGGAACGTGATGCGAAACAGGGTCGAAGAAATGACCGTATGCATGTCTGAGAAATTTAAAATTTCTCATACACGCAAGGGGCAAATGTAAGAGGGGTTAATTTGAGCCCACTAAATTATTTAGGCCCAATAGCCCAAGATTAGTGGGTCCGAATTTATCGCAAGTCCAAGAATCGGTGGGCCCAGATTTATCGCCATCTCAGGCCCGGACTCGAAAGGGTATTAGGCAAGCCTAGAGATCCGAGGCACTCGGACTCGAAAGGGTTCGGATCCACGAACCTAGAGGTCCGAAATACTTGGCTTCGAACGGATTCAGACGCAATCTAGAAGTCGCTCCGTTAATGAGTCCCAGAACACTTGCGGGCTCGGAGCTTTCCGGGATCTACGCACCAGAACCATGGGCGTAATGGAGTTCGAACAAAGGACCCGACCCCGAGGACGGTGAGTGGAGACAAATTCACTCTTCGGTTAAACTAGCCTATACCCGGGTCGAGGTGGCACGACCCCGGGGGGTCCATGAGACTCGGCAATATTTTGCGGCAGGATGTCCTCTGGGACTACCCCTGACCCTTTGGGATGATTGGGGATCATTGGTTAGGTGTGGCTAAGAAGAAGGGTTCGCCGAGGGATTGATCTCCTCTTCGGGGTTTTCTCATCCTCGGAGAAGTCACCTCCTCGGAGAGGTCACCTCCTCGGACAAGGTGGTTAGAGAGAATATCCCCCATGTGCCTTGCACATGGGCTCCATCCTACATCATGAGGTGCCTATAAATAGCACCCACCCATAGCTTTACAAGGGATGGATTTTGGAGATTTTTTAACTCTTGGGAAAGAACTAATTTCCCTTCTCCATTATCAACCTTGAGAGTGAAAGTGGGAGATCCATGGGAGAGTCTTGCCATTATTCTATTCTCTAGCCATTTTGCCTTCTTCTTCACCCAATCTCTTATCTCCATCATCTCCTTTGTTGTTGTGTTCCTAAGTTGAGATTATTGAAGAATCTAAGCCTCTCATCATATTCTAGAGAATTCGAAGTTGTTCTTCAAGGATCTTCGAAGATCTTCGAATTTTCCAACTCTTTTCTTGAACCCTCTCCTACAAAGTGAAAAATATTTTGTACAAATAAGTATGTTTCCATTAAGCATGGAAAATGTTTTCCATTAATTTTATTTTTTTTTTCATTGTATCAAACACTAAAAATTACAAAAAATATTTTCCTCCCAAACAAATAAAGAAACACCTTCAAAACATAAGACTCCAATGTACGGGTGATGCCTGTTAGCCTACCCAACCCAAACGTAATACTTTTAGGGTTTTAAAAAATTATTTTGCCTATAAAGCTAGGTTGGGCTGGATTGAAATTTTGTACCCATTTAATATTTGGGTTGGGTTTGGGATAAAAATTTCTAGTCCAACCCAACTCGGCCTGCCCATTTGTAAATTATTAGTTATAATTTTATAATATTTTAGTTATAAAATAAAGAAAAGAAATATATGAAAGACAAATATATATATATATATATATATATATATATTTCTTGAGTTTAAATTAAAATATTTGTTAAAAATTATATTTATTTTGTCATTGATTTTTTTTAAATTACAAATTCAAATAATAAATAAAAAAATTTAATAATTTAATATCCATTCAAGATAAAATAAATAAATAAATAAATAGTTCACATTTATTAGGTTAATTGGGAAGGCTTGAGATTTAGGAGTTATTTGGGATGTCTTAAATAAGTGCACTTTTTGACTTTTTATAAAATATGGGTTGAGTATTGGTTGGGTATGAAGTGATATGATAGAGAGGTGATATGACTTAAATAAGATGATGTGACTTAAATAGAATAGTGACTTTTTAACTTTTTGATTTTTTTTTATTATGCCAAACTAAGCCTTAAAAAAAAAAATTAGGGCCAGGCTTGAGATAGATAAATTAGGCCCGATGTTGGGCCGAACCGAGTTTGTGATGACATATCCTCATACTATATAATGCATGCCCGACCTAAACCCAGCCCGACCCGATGTTTGTCCACCCTTACTACAATGACATGAATGCTCAACCTCAATGGCTTAGCCTACTGGCTTGAGACCTAGGCTTAGGGGTCGGTTCCTCTAGATCTCAGGTTCAATTCTCCCAGCCAATATAAAACCTTTGAGGGCACGGACCACAGGGAAACCTATTTTGGAATGCTTGTTTGAGCTGTAAGTATTTAGTCTGATGCCCAAAAACTGGCCAAGGATACCCAACATAACCAAAAAAAAAAAAAAAAGTAAATTACACTAACACCCCCTAAGGTTTGGTCCAATTATATCCCAGACCCTGACGTTTTGTAAATTACATTCTCACCCATGTGGTTAATAGTCACATTTCACAAACCACCTGCTTATATAAAAGGTAACAACTCCTACTAAAAAAATAGAAGAAATTACATTAAAAAAAATTTAAAAAGAGTAAAGGAAAGGAAAGGAAAGGAAAGGAAAAGGGAAAAATAAAAAAATAAAGGAAGTAAAGCAAAATAAGAAAAGAGAGAGTGTATGAATTCAATATTTTCATTCCGTCTAAATAATTATAACAATAGGGGGGTTAGTGAAATTTCTCAAATGTCAGGGACTGATATGTATGAAATTCAAACTTTAGGGGGTGTAAGTGTAATTTATCCACAAAACAAATGACATGAATGCTCAAGAAAAAAAATAGAAGAGACAATTCGATGCAGTATTTTTTCATAAATGTTTATAAAAATTGTCAGGGTCATATGAGATTTGATTGTTTTAGTAATTTTTTAAACGGTGAAAAAAAAAAAAAACTAATGTATTTGAGAATAATTTTTTTATTTGTACGGAAAAACATGAATAGTTGACGAGCTTGACTTAATTTTTAAAGATATATTTTTTTACTCTTTTGAGTAACTGTTTAATTTTTTTTTTTTATATTTAATTTTTGACTCTTTTAATTTAAAAGCCAAGTTGTTAAACGATCATTGAGAATCGCGCCATGTGTTGTTTTGAGTAGAATAGTGTCATACAAACTAACAAATCCTCTAATTTAATTTAATTTATTAATTTATTTATTTTTTTAACTTATTAATATGACACTTGTCACATTATTGAAATTGGTCATGTTATCTAAAGTTTCTTATTGCCTAGCACATCAAAATTATTAATTTTTGAATGAAAAAGTATGAGACTTAATATATTACACATTCGAGTCGTTAATTAAATTATATCGAAGTACAAAATAGATTCTAAAATAAATAAAGAGAACCTCTATGCAAAGAGGATACACATAAGGAGAAAAATAAACCTCTATGTAAGGAGGAGAAAACCTCTATGAAATGAGGAGAAAACTTGTAACGCCCCCAAAATTATTTAAAAACAAAACAGTATTCAACATGAAAGATATATATATGATAACAAACAGTGATTTCAAGATTAGTCCTAAAGATTCTATTTCTCATTGAACTACAAGTTGAGTCATCAATTACATGTTGAGTTTTCATAGTTCAAAAAGTTAGAGAAAATCATAACAAATGCCCGACGGGCTTACAATCTTTAAGGCAAAGCCTTCATTGAACAAAATGAATCATGGTCCCAAAACTAAACAAAACTTCAACAAAAGATTGATCCCCTTCTACTTTATTTGGGTGGTTGCTACTCACTAAGTCATGAAATTTATTAGATAGGAATGAGCAATTACCCAGTATTGCGATTCTGCTATAACATTGATTTTACAATGATTTGGATCATTTTGACAATTTTTAAACTTGTGATCCATATATATATATATATATATATTCTCATCAAGTTGGAATGTATCCCATATGCTAAAATTAACAAATGGTTTAAAATCTCTTGACCAAACCATGAGACAGACATAAAGGTTCGGGAAGCTTCACATAACTGCTTGTGCAAGTTTGGACAACAATAAGTACTTGACCAACTTGAATCCACAAAAGAATCAATCAACTTACAAACTGAAAACAATTATATGCGACTCTTATGCTGTGTTTGGTTGGGGGATTTGAGGAGGGATTTGGAAAGGAAAATGGAAAAGGTAGGTGAAATGTGAATAAAACATGCCTAAATTTCACCTGGTCTCACACACCTTTTCCCTTTTCCTTTCTAAATCCCTCCTCAAATCCTCCAACCAAACACAGCATTAAGGTCATAATTGAGTGCACACGATTAGAAAAGGTACAGGAACTCCACCATCCAGTATCACTACATTAAGTTAGTTGTTTAACTATGACCTATGTCCCCAGCAACCAAGGACTGGCAAGTCCCTGCATTATATCAGTCAGCGCATGCACAAAAAGCCATACCAATATCTAAGAAAAAGCCAAAAACAGTTGCATGCTCTCCAATGTGCCTACAAATCATTATTCGCAATTTGTTAACAAACATCAAGCCATCAATTATCCTTCTGGTTTTTCACTTCCTTAGATGTTTTGAGATAAGCCCATAACCTAGTGGGATTATATTGATATTGTCTCCAAAAAAACAACCATTTTTAAAAGCCCCTTTCTTCAAAGATTCATAATTTAATTCTCTTTCTTATTTTTCTTTTCATATTTAAAATTAAAATGTTACTAGGCTGAAAAGTACATGATTGAAATAACAAACGAAAAAGATAAACAGTGATCCAACTCTTTCTTTTGATAAGTAACCATGATCCAACCTAACCAAGAAAATTTTGAGTTAAGTAAAAAGTAATTAATAAATCAAACGGTGACACTGAAAAGGAAACACCATAAATCTATATCTATATCTCATCTTACTACTACAAAAGGTCTCTCTAAGCGTGTAGAACAATTTTAGGAAAACAATACCCTCTATAGCTCCAACAGATTGTTGGAAATGAGGATTAAGCATGGCGCAATAACAGCTATCATCAATTGTAATGCCAAACTATCATAAAGCCTACAAGATAATTGCATCTCATATGAGATTATCAACTCCAAAATCCATAATTTGGTATACAATTGTCTATTTTCCCTTTCAATTATAAAAATTTCATGTGAGAGTGCTTATAAGTATCCTGGTGTTAGTCTCTCCAAATCAATGGTCTATTTTATCTGATGTTAAAATATGGATGTTTAATAAACCCGAGAAGAAACCACGTAAAGGGTCCACGGTTCAACCGTTGGATTGACCAGAAATGAACCATCACATCATAATCATATCATTAATACATTACAAATAATAGTTAGAAATGAAATAAAATAAAACATGACCGAGACAAAACATAACAATTTTCTTCATTCTTTCCTTAGTGTGTGCAAAAATTTTCATTGGCTTACCTAGAAATGTTGTTACATTATTCATAAACTTCAATTTTTCCTAAAATTTGTGACAAGCTACTAAAAATAAAAATAAAACTCAAACCCCATAAGACACAAGGTATACACGACTCTAGGTTCAAGATCTCGACATTAAAGTAAGCAAATAAAGCCACAATTTCTACTTTTTTGTTCAGTACTCCCAAATCTAGAGATCACGATGAAGCAAATAAACTACACTTACCGATCATTTTTACATATACACAATCAATTTTTAACAAAACCCTAAAATTGTAATCACTCAAATTGGAAAAGAAAAAAAAATCAAATGTAATCTATCAAAATAAAATCAAATACATTTGAGAGAATATTAGAGAGAAACCTCGCGAAGGGAACAAAGAGTAATTGAAATGCTCTGTAGATCACAACATTGTGGGTTCAAGTCAAGCAACGATCGAATCGAACTGTGTTTTCTTACAAGCTCTAGTACTGTGATTCTTACAATGTGTCTGAATATTCTACGCGTAGACAAATCTATGCAATGAGAATAAGGAGCCCGGTTCACCATTTTGCAGTACTGGTTCGAGCCGGAATCCGGTTCCAAGGGCCTCAGAAGGGTGCGGGTGTTTTGGAAAGATAATTAAAAATAATTTTTTAATTTTTTTTTTTTTTTTGACTTTTTTGTGAAAGAGAGAAGTGAGTTAAAAATTAGAATATGACTTTTAACCTATTTCTGAAATGATAGTTTAAAATTGTTTTTTAATTTTTTTTTTTTTTTTGATTTTTTTGTGAGAAAGAAGTGAGTTAAAAGCTGAAATGTGACCTTTAACTCACTTTCTAAAATAGGAATAACAGAAATCATGGAATATATAAGTGTCAAATATTATTCAGTAATAAAAATTAAAAAGATTAAATATGATATATTTATATTTTCTTTTTATACTTTGGGAAAATTATTTGTAGGTTTATTTTTTTATCCTCGCTACAAGAAAATGCATTTTTGCCGACCATTTTTGGCTACCAAAAACAATTTAGTTGCCAAAAGTCACAGAATTGGCTACCAAAAATAATATTAGTCAGCAAAAGTCAACTTTTTAGCTACTAATTTTTTTTAGTAGGGGAATGTTGATTATTAGCGACTAAAAAAAATTTAGTAGCTAAAAATATTACAATTGGCGACTACTAAAATTTTTAGTAGCTAAACATATCACAATTGGCGACTAAAAGAAAATTTAGTAGCCGTAGAGGTACCTTTAGCTACTAAATTGTTTGGTAGCCGAATGAAAATAAAAAATTTAATTTTTAATCTTTGCCGACCAAAATTTTGGTCGCCAAATGTTCAGTTTCGGCGACAAAATTCCTTAGAGTCGCTGTAGACCTACTTTTGGCTACTAAATTTTTTGGTAGCCGAATGAAAATAAAAAAATTAATTTTTAATCTTTGCCGACCAAAATTTTGGTCGCCAAATGTTCAGTTTCAGCGACAAAATTCTTTTTAGTCGCTGTAGACCTACTTTTGGCTACTAAATTTTTTGGTAGCTGAATGAAAATAAAAAAAATAATTTTTAATCTTTGCCGACCAAAATTTTGGTCGCCAAATATTCAGTTTCGGCGACAAAATTCCTTTTAGTCGCTGTAGACCTACTTTTGACTACTAAATTGTTTGGTAGCCGAATGAAAATAAAAAAATTAATTTTTAATCTTTGCCAACCAAAATTTTGGTCTCCAAATGTTCAGTTTCGGCGACAAAATTCCTTTTAGTCGCTGTAGACCTACTTTTGACTACTAAATTGTTTGGTAGCCGAATGAAAATAAAAAAATTAACAAAATAGTTATTTTATTTTATTAACAACAATTAGGGCTGAGCAAGTGATCCGTGAAATCCGTAATCCGATCCAGTCCAGTCCAGTCCAATCCGATAGGTTTGGATTGGTTTTTTGAATCCGCGGTTCGGTTCCGGATTGAAGAATTAAAAATCCGTAGTCTACAGATTGGTTCCGGATTGAATCCCACGGTTCCGGATTGGAACCAATCCGAACCGTATACAAATAGTCTATATTTTTATTATACATCCTCCCCCATAGTATCTTCTCTTAATTCTATATAAAATCTAAACTTAAACCTAAAACCGTATAATATTTTCTTTTATTACTCTTGTTTGTTGGTTTTTAGTTTTAATTTATAATGGTTTAAATACTTATAGTGAAACCAAATTTTCTTATGGTTGTTTAAATTTTAGAACAGTATGTCGCTATTATAGAAAAATATGTTGCTATTGTGGAACTAATATAGCGCTATGTTTATATTTTTATAAAATTAAAGTGTTATAAATATATTTTTGTTATTTAATTATGTGAATCCGTGGTTCTAAACCGATTCAATCCGTATTTAAATGGATTGGTTCGGATTGGTTCCATGATTTAAACGGATTGGATTGGTTCCAATTTTTTAGGAACCGTAGATAACGGATTGGTTCTGGTTTTATCCCAATCCAGTCCAATCCGGACCATGCTCACCCCTAACAACAATACCATTAGTCTCCACTTGAAAATTTGACTAAACAAAATAGTTATTTTATTTTATTTTTATTTTTATTTTTATGAAGAGGTTGTACACCCACCATCCAAAAATATTAATATCTTATTTTATTTTTTATTATATCAAAATATTAATTTTTTTAAAAAAATTAATTATTAAAATAATATGAATTTCTTATTTTGTCCTTTTTTTAAATCCATTAATAATACAAAAAGTACAATTATGACAATTGATATTTCTAAAAAATTATACTATCAAAAGGTAATTTTGAAAAATTAATATTTTTAAAATGTAATAATTGTATTATAAAAAGAAATTAAATTCTGAAAATAGACTATTATTTTGAGATGGAAGTAGTAGTCGGCTTTCATTTGATGGGTTGAACACATCTTTTAATAATTGGGCCCTCACGCGAAAGGTATGCTAAAATGGGCAACTTGTTATTGTCTGTTTGTCGATAGTTTTACATTGCAAAAATTTAAAGGCATAGTTACAGGTCAGTCTGTTGAATTTAATTTTTAATAATAAATTTATTATTTTTAAAAAGTACAATTAAACTATTTGTACTTTTTACATCATCATATTTCAATAACACTAATAAATTAAGAATAAATCAAAATTCACAAATAAAAGACAAAATATCCCAATTATTTATCATTTTAATAAAATTTTCAATATTATTACCAATACTAATGAAATAATCATTTTACAGACACAAAACATATATTTAAAAAGTTTTAAAAAAATTTCATTATCAAAACGAGGGCTAAGTGTGTAAAAAAAATTCACTCATAACTTATGAGTAAATAAATCTGATTTGTAAGACTTATTTTTAAATTTATACTTTCTAAATATTTCTAAATTTTGTAATTTTTTTTTACACAAACTGAGTCATAAAACTCCAATAAAGTAAAAAGTATAAACAATAAATAAAATTAAAAAATATTAATTTAACAAGCCTGATCTATTTTTCACATCTCTAAAAAAATTAGCGGCAAATATTTTCACAAAATTTTATCTTAATTTGAAATTCCCTCTCAAATTGGGGATTCCCCCCACAATTTTGCCCTAACCCTTCTCCGTTTCTCATCTCACTCTCACACACAACTCCTTCTCATTCCTCCTTCCTCACGGACGATTTTGTGTAAATCCAAAGTCGCTACCGCCTGAAATCCAAAGTAGCTACCGCCGACTATTACATTCTCATCAGGTAAGTTGGTTCTCTCTCTCCAATTTCTAGACGCTATCTATCTCCCTTATCTTCTATATGTTTTTGAATGGGTTTCTAAAATGGGTATATTAATAGTAGAAGTTTGATTTGTAGTTTTTTTTGGATAATTCCCAGATTCTGCTACCACAGCCGCCTCTCCATTGCCGGAAACTGCCGTACGTGCCTTATTGAGGTCGAGAAGTCGCCCAAGCCCGTCGCTTCTTGCACCTTGCCCACTCTTCTAGGTTTTCATTAATTTTTTTACGGATTAGTAATGCCATTTGCTTAATTCATCTGGGTTTTAGTATTTTGTTGGGTTCATTATCTATGGTCTATTATTATTTAGAAAATTTAGATCATAAACTCTGAATTTGGATCATTGGTTTAGGTGATTGTTTGTTTGATATGTGGATTGTTAAATTTTTTGCCCACCAAGTGTTTGATTCTATGTTCAAGTGACAAATTTATCAGAAACAATTGGAACATGAGTGTTTGAATCTGTTTCAATCTGCTTTCACAATTGAACATGGTCACCAATATATGTACACCATTGTAACTCTGTTACAGAGTATTGTGATTTTATTGAGAGATAGACATTAATGAAGATCATTAGAGAGATAGACATTAATAGCAAATCAAACCGCTGCATAATTAGCCAAGCCCCATGGAACATGGTCATCAAAAATTGGGATATAATCTCACCATTGTGTTTGTTTGTATGCCTTTATTGATGAGATATGTTGTCGTTAAATTCTCATTCGTAGATGAATCCCCATATATTTTATTCATATTTAGTTGGAACTAGGTGGATTGAAGACAATTTTATGCTCTAACTCACTCAGATTCTTGTACTTATTTGAGTGTGTTGGTTAGTTTAATCATATGAAAAGAAGTCAATTTTGGGCATTCTGCATATTGAAGACCCATTTCTACTACTTGGTCTAAACTTGAGCACATCTAATTCAACAAGCTGCTGTGAGAGCTTGACTGAGTCCATTTCAGACAATTTTAATAATTTAAATTATTTATTATGCAAGGCTCATTGATTACTACTAAAAAAAATTACGTTAATCGAATATTTGTAGTAATATGGTCAAATGATATATATTTTTTAGTTATGCGTTAATGATTTTGATTGCTAAGATATGCTTGAGAAAATACCAAATTTTGTTGCATCTTAGATTAATGATTGATAGTTGTGGATTTACTTATAGATCACTTAATGATTTTTAGCCTCCTACTATATTTGATTTTTAGCCTCCTACTATATTTGAAGGTGCAATTATTACAATGTTTTATAAGACGTGGGCAATGGGTGTATTGGAAAATGTTCTTGCATCTTTCCATTCCATTTCTCGATTTTCTGATTGCATTACTACATATTACAATTTTGCAGTTGGTGTCTTCAGAAAGGAAGGTACCAAACTATATGAAGCAAGCTTGAAGGATGAGAAGCGTTTAGATCAATGGCTTCATTGTTAAATTAAGCAAGTGTTTTAGTAAATAAATTTAATTTTCCCATCATGTTTACACCTTCAAAATATTCTGTAAATGACATTTGATGTAGAATTTTTTGTACAGAGGACATCTTTTTTGTATGATTTTGTGTTTGTATGGAATTATTATTTTGGGTTGGATAATTCAGATTTGTATAGAATTTGATGTTAAAAGATCAAATTTTTGTATTGTTGAAACGAAATAGAAATAGATATATGTATTATTTTGTTTAAATACAGGGTCCAGGTTGCACGAAATAAATACAGGTTGTGAAGAAATTAATTATAATAAAAAAAACACAAAATAAAGTTTTTTCCATTAAATGTTTAGTAGCGAAAAAAAAAAAAGAAGAAGTGAATTTGTTAGTGACTAACCAATTGGTAGCCAAAAAGGAAATCAATATTTTTAGTGACTAAATATTTGGTAGCCATAAAGAACCGAAAGATTTTTGTGACTAAAAATTTAGTAGCTAAAAATATAATGAAGACTTTCGGCTACCAAATGGTTAGTAGCCAAAAGTTTAATAAAATGAAAAATAATTTTTTTGGCGACTAAATTCTTTAGTCCCTAAATGTAGTAATGTTGTGACTAAAACTTATCTACGACAAAAAGTTTTAGTCGCTGAAAATTTAATTAATTTTATTTCAACACTTTTGGCGACTAAATATTTAGTCACCAAAATATCCCCTTTCCCGACTCCTCAAAGTTTCGTAGCCAAATGCTTACTTTTGGCTACTAATATTTTAGTCGCCAAAACATAACCTTTGCCGACTAACGAAAATTTAGTAGCCAAAACGTTCACTTTCAGCGATCAAAAAAGTTTAGTCGCCAATACTATCGCCGACAGGGTATAAGCGACGAGTTCGGCGACAAAATATTTTAGTTGCTAAATGGTTTCGGCGACTAAATATTGGACTTTTGGCGACCAATATTTTTGTAGCCAAAAGTGACATTTCTTGTAGTGTCTCTGAGTTTTTTTTTTTTTTTTTAATATTTGCCTCTCATTTTAATAATAATAATAATGATACTAATAAATTTATCAAAATAATAAAAATAGTTGGAATATTTTTATTTTTTTATTTTTTTTTTTTGTGAGTTTTCATTAAATTTTAGTTTATTTGTGGTATTTTGTATTAAAATATAATATAAAAAGTACATGCATTTCGTTGTATTTTTAAAATATATATATATATATATATATACAATAATAAATTTATCACTGAAAATTATAATAAGATTTTTTTATAAATAAATCCAGTTCACTGTAATTGTCTTTTATACTTAACCTTCTTTTGGAAATCAACTTATAAGCCAACTTTTTAACTTAGTTATTTATTTATATCACATCACCTCTATATTTCTTGTATGTTTTTTCATAATAAGTCAAAAAATCAACTTATAAGCCATTTTTTATAATTCCACCTCCATAAACTTATGGCACATCCAATTTTTTTGCCTCCCTTCTTTTGTTCTTTCATTTCAAATAACATGATCAATCTCTTTACTCTAACAATGTATTAATTAGAAATTAATTTTCTAATATTTTTAGTCTATTCATTCGAATAAGTCAACTTCTTAATTATGTATCTATTAGAAATGAATTTCCGAACATTTGATTCTCCATCGTTTGAGAATGGCTCATATCACAACCCTTCGTAGTATTTCATGTTTTATTTCGTAAGTCCCATGGCTCATAACAATAATCTACATTATTTATCTCATAAATTTTATAGTAAAAATATCTATGCAAAAAATAAATTTTATATAAATAGATGGACAAATCATATATTTTATAAAATAAAATGAATGATTTAAATTTAAACACATCATTTTTGTCTAATTTAAAAGAACAAAATATAATTTATTTATGCATCTACTAATATCCAATGAAACCGAATGTTTAGAAAGTAAATATTGTAGCCAAAACGTCAATACAAAAATTTGACCCGTTCTTTCTATTTTTTTGTATGCCTTTCTATAAAAACTAAAAAGTCATAAAAAAATACAATTCTCAAACAAATTCGAATATTTATATAATTTTACCGCTAAGTCTATGTGATAAAATATTAAACTCCTCGTTGTGAGCACAGGGCAGAACCTACAAAACAAAATCAGCAATGCTAGGTATCATGAAAAGTCTTTCATGAAAATGATCATGAAAAATTTGTGACCTTTGGATTACACTTAGAACAAAGTACCACACACTAATCAAGGTAATCTAAGAGTTACAAATATTTCATGATCATTTTTATAAAAAAAAAAATTCATGATTCCTAACATTTCTCAAACAAAATATGGAGAATAGTGGCATGCAAGAGAACTATTTTCACACGATTTGACTCCGCACCATTGAACAGTTTAGTTGAAAACTTCAAAGATAGCTCAGAATGTTCTCCAAAGAAAAAAAAAAAAAAAACAAAGGCTCAGAAAATTGAGAGAATGCTTAGATAATTGGTTTGTATGGACCCTTCCTGGTTCAGACCACATGTAAAATTTTTAGAAGTCAACAATGTAACATTTCAATTTATCCAGCAGAAGAGACATATAATGGCCTTTGTCGAAGAGAACCTAGGATTAACTTTTTTGAAAATTCACTCTAACAAATTCCAACAAAATCTTTACTTTGCTTTGTTGGAGAGAAGAACCTATGATTAACTTTCCTGAAAATTTTCAAAAAAATTCCAACAAAATCTTTACTGCATTTATATGAGTGATCGTGATCCATAAACGATGAAAATTTATCTTTAGTTTATCTTTATCCCAATGAACATAACGGGAAAGAGCACCACCAAAACAATATACATCTCAACAAAGACCACCTTAAAGCTCCAAATGGAACTACAAACCGAACCAAGCTGGGATGGTACTACTACCATTCTAAACTTAAAGCACTGCAACCCTGCAAAACAGAGTCTAATACAAGTATTGTGACAATGGTTGGCAACTGTAGGAAAGAGTTCAAGAAAAGAGTTAGAAAATTCGAAGATCTTCGAAGATCCTTGAAGAACAACTTCGAATTCTCTAGAATATAGTGAGAGGCTTAGATTTTTCAATAATCTCAACTTAGGAACACAACAACAAAGGAGATGATGGAGATAAGAGATTGGGTGAAGAAGAAGGCAAAATGGCTAGAGAATAGAATAATGGCAAGGCTCTCCCATGGATCTCCCACTTTCACTCTCAAGGTTGATAATGGAGAAGGGAAATTAGTTCTTTCCCAAGAGTTAAAAATCTCCAAAATCCATCCCTTGTAAAGCTATGGGTGGGTGCTATTTATAGGCACCTCATGATGTAGGATGGAGCCCATGTGCAAGGCACATGGGGGATATTCTCTCCAACCACCTTGTCCGAGGAGGTGACCTCTCCGAGGAGGTGACTTCTCCGAGGATGAGAAAACCCCGAAGAGGAGATCAATCCCTCGGCAAACCCTTCTTCTTAGCCACACCTAACCAATGATCCCCAATCATCCCAAAGGGTCAGGGGTAGTCCCAGAGGACGTCCTGCCGCAAAATATTGTCGAGTCTCATGGACCCCCCGGGGTCGTGCCACCTCGACCCGGGTATAGGCTAGTTTAACCGAAGAGTGAATTTATCTCCACTCACCGTCCTCGGGATCGAGTCCTTTGTTCGAACTCCATTACGCCCATGGTTCTGGTGCGTAGATCCCGGAAAGCTCCGAGCTCGCAAGTGTTCTGGGACTCATTAACGGAGCGACTTCTAGATTGCGTCTGAATCCGTTCGAAGCCAAGTGTTTAGGACCTCTAGGTTCGTGGATCCGAACCCTTTCGAGTCCGAGTGCCTCGGATCTCTAGGCTTGCTTAATACCCTTTCGAGTCCGGGCCCGAGTAAGTCTCTAGGTTCGTGGATCCGAACCCTTTCGAGGCTTAGAGCCATTCAGCCCGTTTGACGGCGATAAATCCAAGCCCACCAATCTTGGACTTGCGATAAATTCGGGCCCACTAATCTTGGGTTATTGGGCCTAAATAATTTAGTGGGCTTAAATTAGCTCCTCTTACATTTGCCCCTTGCGTGTGCGAGAAATTATAATTTTCTCGGACATGCATACTGTCATTTCTTCAACCCTGCTTCGCATCACGTTCCCCAAAAAAAAAAAAAAAAAAAAAAAAAAACATGTTGTCACGACAGAGCCTATGGATAAAGTTGATGACGCACTTCAATTTACAGAAAAAATTGACAAGCAAAATTTTTTTTTTTTTTTTCACACGTTTTTTTTATTTTATTTTATTTTTTTGGCAAGTCAGCACACTCATCACGTGTATACACAGTATATAGAATATATGACGGAATAGGAATATTCAAAGAATAATTCCCTATTTTATTTCTATTTAAAGAAAGGCCCAAAACCCTAAACCTCACAAACTTTTGCTCAGCCGCCAAACCCATTTTCTCAGCCTATTCTCTCTCTCTAGATCGAGAGGCTAGCCTTCTTCTTCAACAAACCAGCGCTGCTTCTTGCTTTGAAGACCACTGTTGTTTGCATACCGACTGCTATCACAGCTTCGAGCAACACCACCGACTTGTCCCAACGTCGCGACTGCTGCAGGCGTGCGCTCCAACCTGCTTCTCACCACTAGTGTTTCACTTCAGTCTACCCACGCATCTGCCGGAGCCCAGTTTTGCTAACCACTGCCGACGTCGATTCCTCGGCGACGCCATTGCTACTGTAGGCCGAGACTGTCCAGCACCAATCACTATTGTCCTCTTCCTACTGCAATTTTGCTGCCGGCCTCGGCTGTCCAGTTATACCCACTCACGTCGCTGCTGGTAGCCTTGACTGCCAAGCACCGACCATACACGCCGCCCTCTCAACGCGGCATGCGTGGTCTCGCCAAACACCATTCAACTCAACGTCTTCTTGGTCCGGCGATATCTTCCAGAGCTCGGATCTCATAGCTCTCGGTTTTGTGTTATACCTGCTGGTTCTATCCGTAATTAATCAATGCGGAACGCGTCGCCGATTCAACGTGACGTCAGTTTGCCTACTTTCGATCTCAGCTGTTGCTCGTGCCACCATTCTTATTGACCACAGTTTGTAAAACCTCTCTGATTTCAGCTTATATTTTCACCATTCTTGAACCTCTTCCTCTTGTATATATATATATTTATTTTGTGGCAGCTTTTATGAAAAGTCTTATTTCAACATCTATGATTCTAATGACACATTTTTTTTTTTAAACAGATCAGAGGCTAAAGCTGTGTGTACATTGATTGCTATTGCAGAGCCAAACAACATAACTTCCTCAGAGACCCAGACTCTCTGGAGCTCAGTTTTGCTGAATAGTATTAACGCCAGCGTCTTCGTAACGCCACTGTTGCTTCTGGCTTTCGAGAGCCACTGACGGTGTCGTCTCCGCGACATCACCCGCGACGCCTACCTCGACTGCCCAACACCGCTCACTGTTGGCTTCACTCCGCTACTACTCCACCATCGGCTTTAACCATTCCAACGCAGACCACACACGTTGCCCACTCAACGTGACGTGTGTGGTTGCCGACTCCTCTGTGGCACCACTCTTGCTTCCGTCTTCGAATTATCCAGCGCTGACCACACACGTGCGCCCACTCAACGCGACGTGTGTGGTCTTACCTAGCACCGCTCAACTCGGCGTTAGCCTTAGGAGTATCTTTCTCGCGTTTGTGGTCTCGCCACTACTTCCAGCCGTGCTCTTCCTCCATTGGCGTGAATCTGTGAGTAAGTTCTTTCAATTGTTATATATATATATATATATATATATTTGTGTGGTGGCAGCTCTTGTAATAAATAAATGAATAAATTCACTTTCCTTCTTATTGATGGGTCTTTGTGCTCAAGAAATAGATATATAAACCCATGCACTGCTATATTAAATAAAATGAATCCATGCTTGAACTTCCATGTTCTGATACATTAAATAAAAATAATATCGGTGATTTGAAATCCCAATGTGAATCTTGAATTTGTTTGGGCTTTGCAATTTTTGAAATAAGTTGTGGGATTTATTTAAACGATTTTTCTGACTTAAAATTTGTCAAAGAAATTCTGGACTATTGCATAACTTGAACCATTGCTGCTGAATTTTGCCCTCGTAATAGAATATTTGCCACTTGAATTGAGCAAATAATATTGACTTGAGAGGAACACTCTTGTAGCTTGCACGAAAATCCATTAAATCTTGCTACTGATGAGCAATGTAATATACTTCAGATCTCGGGCCTGAAATTTGCTACTAAACTTCACTCTGTCCAAATTTGGAGCCCCGTATAAATTGGACCTTTAATATGGAACATAGTGACTTTAAGAAATTGACCCGATTGAACTTCATCACGAAGCGACCTATGACATTGCACCTCTCATTAATGATAGAAGCCGAAAATCTATATGTCGATGATGCACCCATTGGTATTAAGATTTGTTGAGCTTGAAGAATATCCGAGAAAAAGAATTGTTGATGACTTCCGGGGTTGAACCTGTTGATAAACCCATCATGTAAATCTTATTATAAAAAATGACTGATTGTTGCGACCCTTAGAATAGTAGACATCGTGCCTGAACTCTTGGTGTAAAAAAAAAATTCCTCGTAGAATTTGTTGAATTCATGGACTCTCTGAGAAACGAATAGTTGATGCCGAAATTTCATTCGAATGTGTTGCTTTAATTCCAATTTTCTGAATTTTAATATGGTCAACTCCTTGCTATTTATACCTGTTATTTCAGCCATATGTCTTCTCGAAAGAAACCCGTTGTTCCGGGGTCATCGGAACCGGCTCTCATGAAAGAGAGGGATGTACCTCCGGCATCTGAGTGGAGGAAATCTCCTTATTTTGGTCGGAAGGATCCCTTCTGGCAGGCGGCTACCTCCACCACTTCTCTTCTATCTCCGAAGGGGGCTCCATTATGTCTCACTGAGGACACTGACTCTGGACATGAGGCCCTCATTTCTCCTTCCTCGGTGCTACGCTTTCGGATTGAGCGGGGGGACTTTCCATACTGTTATCCTCAGTTCAAGGCCTTCTCAAACCCTCCTTTTGGTTGGCAGGAGTGGGTCGATGATGTCCTCTCGGACAAAAGCTTCTGTCAGCGGCTTCAAGAGGCCCGGCTATTGATCCCGGTGAAAATATCTAGATCTCTATCCATCCGTCGCAACAATGCTAGCCTGGAAGCCATGGCTCTTCGGTAGAGCACCAAGACACACACCTTTATACTTGGCCAGCACGAGATGGGGCCCACCCTTGAGGATGTGTTCATGTTGCTGCGTCTGGAAGTGACCGGCCCTGATGCCTTCGACCCTGAGCAGACACCCCCCGAAGATGATTCTTTGATCCAATCTCTGAAGCTAAATCTTCAAACTTGTGGTCGGTGGAGTTCTGTTTTTGATGGTTCAGCGAGGAGGACTAGTCGAGTAAGGACGGACCGTGCCTCCTATACTGCATGGATCCGCCACTTCTTCAAGGATCTTCAGCCCTTGGCCAGAGATGCTGACCCTGACTCTCGGGAGTATGAAGCCGGTCCGATGTATGGCTCCAGGCTCTATTTCTTGGGATTTCTGGCTTGCTTCCTTTCATTCTTCATTCTTCCGAGCACACCTCTGGATTCTCTTAATCCTTTCGTCTTCCCCTTGGCAGTCAGGCTCTTCAGAGGAGATCGGATCCCTTTGGCTCCCCTATTTCTTGGGAATCTCTATTATCGGCTGGATCTGCTACATCGAGATATGGTTCGCTCCGTGGGTCGATATGAGCCTGTCTCCTTCATTCACAGCCAGTTCCTGCTTTGTTTCTTCTTCGAGAGGTTCCCAAAATTTGCCCCTGCTCCGACTGTATTCGAGGCGGAGGTTCTTCGGGAGATAGTGGATAAAGATGGCATCCCCGTGCTCGATACTGATGGGTCTCGGACATTTGAGAAAGCGAAGTCTTGCCAGCCGTTGATTACACGTTGGTCACGTACCATTTCCACCTTATCCTTGAATACTCTGGTAGATGATCCCCCACGCTTTGTGGCACGGCCGTATGTATGCCCACCTGTGGGTGTGGCCACACCGCTTATCTATCATGGTTCCTCCCGCTCGGTGTCCTTTCCTTTGCCGAAGAACATCCCTGCACCCTTTGTTGATATGCTGATTATGATTCGTCTGAGTTCATTACCGGTGTGGCATGAGGAAGGCGTTGATAGTGCCGTTTATAGGCCTGACCATGTAGCATGTCAATTCGGGTTTGATCAATGTGCCCCGGGGCCAGCACCTCATTTATTATCATTTTCAGAGAGCTACGGGCGCTTCAGTCGCCGGCTTGTACACACCGTGCTTCCATATCCGGCTGTTTGACGATGCCAGGCTTGAGCCGAGTAGGGGGTTTCACCCCCTCTTTCAGGCGGTATTGGCAGAAGAATATCGATGCGTTTATTGCATTTGTCCAGAGCAGACCGACCGTATGTCTGCCTCCGCCGATTTATAAGAAGGATTCTTCTCTTCGGCTACCCGAGAGCCGAAAATCTGACCACATGTACGAGGGTTTCTTCACTTCATCTGCTCCAACTGACCCTTCTGCTCGGGCATCTGCTTCTAGCTTGGCAATTACTTCTCCAGAGCCAGTCCCTTTGAATAAGGCCTCTGGTCCTCGGATGACACGCCTTAAGAAGATGGCTCACAAGAGGACTTCGGATGCCAGTCCTTCCGCTCCTCGCCTTTCCAAAAGGCTTCATGAGGTACCTGAAATTCTTGATTTGAAGCTACTTTCCTTCTTGCGACTATACCTTCTAAAATGAAAACTTTTATTTGCCCATGTTGTGTAGGATCCTGCGGTTGTTGACGTTCTCGGTACCGTGGCTCCTGGCCATGCTGCCTCCCCCAAGCCAGACTCAGACTTGGACGACACCCTCCCTTTGTCTGCAAGACTAGTGAAGATGCGCACCCCTCGTATAGCAGTTATAGATGACGATGATGATGAGGCTGAGTCCTCCGATCATTTTTGTGACCTTATTCCACGCACGCGTCGTCACTGCCCTACCGTAGCTGAGGAAGAGCACTACCTTGGTGACGAGTTTATTGGGGCTCACCGTTCTGATGTTGAGATTGCTGGAGGGACTGATGCCACAGAAATTGATGTCGCGGGCCATGCTTCTAGAAGCGATGTAGAGATGAGGTGCGCCTCTGGGAATGGTGTGGATGTGGATGTGCTAGAGATCTCTGAGACTCGCTCTGGCACTTATGGTGATTCTCATCCTCCGGCCCTCCTTTCTTCTTCAGGGATGACTGCTACTGTTCAGGCTTCATCAGACATTGAGATCGATCAGGTGGTCTCTACACGACCAAGTGACTTTGTTGATGCTAGGAGTCCTTCAGTTGCCCCGGCTTTGCATATTGATTCTCCCTCTGGTAATCTTTCTTTCTGAAGTTTGTCATTTACTTATATCTGTGAGAAATCTTTACTTAAATGACTTTCCTGTTCCCTACCTCTAATAAGGCCTTCTTATCTTTTCTTCAGTGTTAGCTGCTACCGGGGTCTTGCCTTCACGTACCTCAGACTCTGCTCCAGTGTTAGCTGCTACCGGGGTCTTGCCTTCACCTACCTCAGACTCTGCTCCAGTGTTAGCTGCTACCGAGGTCCTACCTTCACCTGCCTCGGACTCTGCTCCAGTGTTAGCTGCTACCGGGGTCCTGCCTTCACCTGCCTCGGGCTCTACTCCGACTTTCTTTGTAACTCCTCACGGTTCTCCTTCTCAAGGGGGGACACCTGCCTTTGAGACGACTGCCAGAGGTTCTTCATCGTCAGTGCCTTCGAACATTTTGGATCTGAATCTTAGTGATTTCCACATTGATAGTGATGCTTTTGGTCTTTCCCCTTATCGTTCGGCATTCTCAGGCTCGGGACCTCTGCCGGGAGTTACCCCTCCGGGTGGTTCATCTAACCCGATAGATATTGGGGAGATTCCTGAGACTAGCAGCTTTCCGGCCCCAATTCCTTCTTCGGCTTCTGGCAAAGTATCATTTCTCCATTATTGGGTAGCTCCTGAGTTTGCTTCAGTTCTACAGCTTGTGCATTCGAGTTACCCGGAGACTTTTGCTTCATTTGCTTGCCAGTGTCCACTCATTCAGACTGCTCTTCTCGAGTCTCTTGCCACTATCTTATATAGCTTGGACAGGCAACGGTTGTGTGACCTTAATGGGAAGGTAGTCGAGACGGCGTATCAGGGGATCTCTGACATGGAGCGTCACCAAGTGGACTTATCATGGCTTCGGAAGCGCCTGGATATAGCTTCGAACGCCAATCATCGGGTGGAACTTATGTCTGTGCTTGCCTCTTATCGGACTTCTATAGATGAGACAAAGGCAACTCTTCGTGAACTTGAGTCGGGTTATGCTCGGGCCTTGGAGACTTTAGAGGCACACTGTACTATTTGTCCTCCGGATGTAGATGTGACGGGTAGCTTCTTCGAGGATGTCTTTAGGAAAGATTGATTTTTTTTTATCATTACTTTCTTGCCCCTTTCGATAAAAATGTTTTATCTAGGACAATGCAATGAAATGACAAAATTTTTGTTGTTTGGATATTTTCGCATTGTTTTCTCATTCTACTTGATAAAATATTTATTTCGAATGATACAATGGAAAGAACAATCATATGCACATGTTTATAAAAGCTGAAATATTCTCATTAGTTCTTCAACTTTCTTGACAAAAGTATAATAGATTCACTGTAAGTGATGGGATAAAACATACACCATAGAGAAAACCAGCTTCTTCATAACGTAAGGGAAATACAACTTTTAGACAAAGTAAGAAAGTGAAAATGAATTTCAATATAGATGAGTCCAACTATGGGTAGTAATGCTTGATAAACTTTGCATTGAGCGGGCCAGTTCGGAAGCCGTCTTCAACCCTTACGAGTTTGTAGTACCCGCTTGAGCTCGCCTGAGCCACCTTATAGGGCCCTTCCCATTTTGGAGAAAACTTGGGCAAAGGCTGTCCTCGCATGATTGGGTCTACAATCTTCCATACTAGATCACCTTCTTCAAACTTCCTTGGTACCACAGTCTGGTTATAGGCTCAGGCGATGGACTCATGATACCTTTCCATGACTTTTGCAGCTCTGTCATGCTTTTCCTCTAATGCTTCCAATCTGGTGGTTTGAGGCTCCAATACCATCCCCGAGGCGAGAGCCATTCGAGCAGATGGCGTTTCCAACTCTATAGGTAACACTGCCTCGGACCCATACACAAGGGAGCAAGGAGTTGCTTGAGTTGGCTTTCTCTTCGAAGTGCGATACGCCCATAGGGCTACTATCAACTGTTCGGACCAAGTCCCCCCAAACTCATCCATCATCTTGCTCAGAATTGTTATCAGTGTCTTGTTTGTGGCTTCCGCTTACCCGTTCCCTTTTAGATAGTAGGGTGTGGATTTGTGATGCTTCACTTGGTAAGTCTCTAGGAGGCTCTTCACATATTTGTTTATGAAGGGAGTGCCGTTATCCGAGAGGATGGTGTTTGGTACTCCAAATCGGCAAATGATATTCTCCTTGATGAAGTTCGCGACTGCAGGCCCCGTAGCGTTCTTCAGAGGAATTGCTTCAACCCACTTTGTACTCAATTCTGTGGCTGCGAGAATCCACTTGTACCCCTCAGAAGATGTGGAGATGGGCCCTACCAGATCGAAAGCCCATGTATGGAACGGCCATGGCGTTCGGATACTATGCAGGTCTACAGCGGGAGCATGGATCAAATTTCTGTGTTTCTGACAAGTCTGGCACCTCTTCACGTGATGGGATGCATCTGACTCCATGGTCGGCCAGTAATACCCAAGGTGTATAAGTTGCTCGAACAGCCGAGCCCCTCCTTGATGTTCAATCTCGTGGGCTCTTCCGAGGACTAGATCTGACTCCTCCTTGGAGAGACACCTCAGGGGAGTGCCCTCAATACTTCTTCTATACAGCTTGTCCTGATCAAGAAAGTACCGCCTCGCTCTCCTCTTGAGGTGTGCAATGTCCCTTGGGCTCTCAGGTAGTGTTCCCTCTTTGAGATAGTCAATGTAGACTTGCCTCCAGTCAGGGGTATCAATTTCAAAGCAACTCTCATCCTCCCGGATGTATGACTGACACTTGGGGCATTCCTTCTGTAATTGATTCGAGTCCTTCTGCATCTCGGGCCAATAATAACCTTGTCTTTGGATTCTTCTATACAGACTGATATCCCCATCCCCGCAAGACTTTTCATGGATTTGTTGTAGTCGGAAGCTCGCTTCTTGTTGGCCAACACACCGGGCTAGGAATCCGGTACCCCCTCGAAAGTAAAGTTCACCTTGAATAATTGTGAATTGGGCAAGCTTGGCCATAGTCAGTTTTCCAACTTTGCTTCTGAGTTGTTCGAGGACTTCTCCTCTCCAGTCCTCCGGAAGGTCTTTATCTTCGGGTATTATTGAAGGTTCTGTTCTCTTCTTGATAACAATCATTGCCTCTTCCTCTGGAATGTCAACTCTTGCCCCTAATGTTGCGAGGGCATCTGAAAACTTGTTGTCGGAGCGAGGCACATGCTCTATTTCGACCTTCTGAAATTTGTCAAAAAGCCTTTGGACTGTTGTTCGATATGTGGCCAAAGCAGGCTCCTTTAAGACGAACTGTCCTGAAACTTGCTTCACTATCAGCTTTGAGTCCCCCCAGATCTGAATCTTCTTGATACTGTGCTTTTCAGCTGCTATCAAGCCTAAAATAAGAGCCTCATACTCGGCTTCGTTATTCGAACAATGTAAATCCAGTTTATAAGACAAATATAACTTTTCCCCACTTTTGCTTGTAAGGACTATCCCGGTTCCTCCCTTCCCTCTGGCTGCTGCTCCGTCAAAGCTCAATGTCCAGAAGCTTTCCTCGGAAACCATAGCTGCGTGCACCTCTCCTCTTAATTCTTCATTCACTGGTTCATAGTCACCACTTGGAAATTGGGCAAGGAGATCAGCTAAGGCTTGGCTTTTGATCGCCTTGGGGGCTACACATGTGATCTCGAATTCACCCAGTGCTAACAACCATCTTGCCACCTTCCCGGTTAGAGCAGGCTTGCTGAGGAGGTATCGGATTGGATCACTTCTAGTAACAATCTGAATCTGATGTGCTAGGAAGTAATGTCTGAGCTTTTGGGCAGTGAATACCAAAGCTAAACAATGTCTCTCTACTGGAGTATATCGGACTTCTGCTCCTCGAATCTTCCGACTGATGTAATACACCGGGCGTTCTACTCCATCTACATCTTGGACCAATAATGCCCCTATGAACTTGGGGGTTGAAGTTAGGTACAACATTAGAGGCACCCCGGGCTGCGGGGCTATCATGGTCTGAGGCGAGGTCAAGGCTGCCTTGATTCTCTCAAAGGCCTTTCGGTGCTCTTGGTTCCACTCGAACTTGGCATCTCCTTTTAACAAAGAGCCAAAAGGCGCAGAGATCTCTGCCAGTGCTGGGATAAACCTCCGAATATAAGACACCTTCCCGAGGAACTTCTTTAACTCCTTCTGAGAATGCGGGGGAGGCATTGCTCTGATAGATTTGACCTTGTCTTCATCTGCCTCGATACCATGCCTATGTACAAGAAACCCGAAGAACTTCCCGGCCGTCACCCCGAAAGCACATTTGAGAGGATTCATCCTTATTTTGAATTTTTGGCACCTCTTGAATACCTTCTCAAGGTCTCGAAGATGGTCTTCTTCTTTCTTGGATTTCACCACTAGATCATCAATATAATCTTCCACCTCATGATGGATCATGTCATGAAAGATTGCAGTCATAGCCCTTTGGTAAGTTGAACCGGCATTCTTGAGTCCGAAAGGCATGACTGTATAGAAGAAGTTTCCGAGAGGTGTTCTAAAAGCAGTCTTTTCTGCGTCCTCTTCAGCCATCTTAATCTGATTATATCCACTGAATCCATCCATGAATGAGAACATCTGGTGTCCCGAGGTAGTATCCACGAGGGTGTCGATGTGAGGAAGAGGGAATTCATCCTTCGGGCAAGATTTGTTCAAATCTCGAAAGTCTACACATACTCTGATTTGGCCATTCTTCTTCTTTACTGGCACGATGTTTGCTAACCACGTGGGGTACTGTATTGGCCGGATGAAACCAGCCTGTTGAAGTTTTTCAATCTCCTCCTTAATCTTCTCTTCGAGATCTGGATGATATTTTCGAGCAGCTTGCTTAATTGGCTTGGAGTTTGGGAACACATCAAGATAGTGGGAGACTAGGTCAGGATCTAGTCCGGACATTTCCTTATATGACCAAGCAAACACATCTGAGTATCGGCTTATCAACTTTAACAACTGTTCCCGCTTTTCTGGGCTAAGGCTCGAACTTACGAATACCGGCCTCGGTGCATCTTGTCCATCACTCAGATCTATTTCGATAAGTTGTTCGGGCTGAGGCTTCGGCCCATCTTGCATACATTCTGGAGCCACTTCAGGCTTTATTACTATATCATTGTCAGGAGGCTCTTCTTTTGACTCGGAGTCGGTGACTGAAGAAACCGACTCCCCGCACCTTCATAAATAATACACCATATTGTCTCCTTCTCGAACTTTCATCACCTTCCGAGGAATAGGCGGACTTTCTGGTCTAGACATCGTCCGCTTACTTGATTCTGTCATCGGCTCCTTGTCATCTTTGATATCCTCCCAACGAGGGATTTTGACCCCTCGAGGCTTAGAGGTGGTGGGAACTTCTTCGACAGCCAGTTCGGTGAAGTAGATGGCATCAGAATAATGAGCTTCATGGATCTCGAACGGCCTTTCTGTAGCCTGAATTGTCACCGTCTTCTTTCCCCATTTAGCCTTAACACACTGATGATAACTTGATGGTACAGTCCCATATCTATGCATCCAGGTCCTCCCTAGAATGATGTGATAATTTGCCTCAGAATCGATAATATGGAACTTGGTGGCCGAGCGAATCTCTCCAACGGCTAAATCAACTGTTACGCATCCGATAGTAACTCTCCTTTCTCCACCGAAGCCAGTGATGACTATCGGCTGCTTCACAATGCGTTCTTCAGAGATTCCGGCTTTTTCTAGAGTAGCGCGAGTCATAATGTTGATAGAGGCTCCACTATCTAGAAAGGCCCTTTTGAACTCAACCCCGTTAATAAAAACAGTCACATAAAGTGGGCGATTGTGAGAAAAATGATACTTTCGATCAGCCTCGGAGAAAGTAATGGCACTAGATTGCTCTTTTGCCTTCCTCGGGATAGACCCCTCAATCGACATGCATTCCTCATGGTGTGCCTCGGCTATATTAATGATAAACTTGGTGATTTCCATTCTTGCCTCCCTGGAAAGTCCAAGCTGGTCAAAGAACTGCTTGAACTTTACACAGTCTTGCAGGGTTTTGGCATAGTGATCCGGATCTTTTTCCACTCTTGGAGGCTCGTAGTTAACCATCTCCTCGGTCTCCTCAAAATAAGATGCCACATAAACATGGTGTCCTCCTCTTCCGTAGTACTCTTCTCCTCCTTCTGGATCGAAGGGATCCTCGCCATGAGTCATAAATGTTCTGCCCTCTGGATCGAAAGCACTTCCATAGTAAACTTGCTCACCCTCTGGCTCGAGGATGTCGTCCAGATAACAATCATCGTCATCGAGATTGGCGATAGCCTTGATCATCGGGCCTTCATAAGCTATCATAGCAACATTCTTGCCCTTGTCTCGGTGTTGAGGATATGGTTGTTCTCGGATGTCTTGAGTCCCTTGCTTTTTGAACCTCAATTCGTCTGCCTCGACTTTATCTCTGAAGATTTTCCTGAGAGTCCAACACTTCTCTGTCGGATGTTTCAATGTACGATGGTAGACACAAAATTCAGGGCTCTCACGGTCCTTCTTTGATGGCATTTCTTCAACATAAGGCAATTTTAGCTCTCCGTCAACCACCCATTCCTTAACTAGAGCTTTCACTTCCTCGATTCCACATGGATAAGAAACATTCCCCTTTTCACCATTATATTGCTTTCTCTTCTGGCCTCTATGACCTCCTCCTTGTGAATTTCGGGTATCTGGGGCAGAGGCAGCAGCAACAATAGGTCCACGAGACGATTTGAAACTAGTCTTGTAACTGGCCTTAAATCCGGACTCCTAAGCATGAGGAATGCTAATGTTCCGAGCTGCTTCTATTAATGCCGAGAAGGTGGGTAGCTTGTGATTAACTAGAAACATTTTGTATCTGCTCAATGCCCCTTCTAGACAGATTTGAACCAGATAACTCTCCTCGACTGCTTCATGACAATCTACGGCCTTGTCCTGAAACCTTTTGACGTAGTCAAGGATGTCTTCACTTTCTTGTTGCTTCTCTTTACACAATGTAAGTGTGGTCACCCTCTCCGCCACTTGAAAGAACTTGGAGTGGAATTTGTTAACCATTTCCTCCCAACTTCGGACAGAGTTTGGGGCCAAATTAACATACCAACTATATGCTCGGTCGGTGAGGGACTTAGAGAATTCTCTCAGTCGGAGGACGTGGTTTGAACCGTGAATACCCAGAGTCTCGATGAATCGCACAACATGTTCTCGGGCATTTCCTTGTTTGCCGTCGAACTTGATGAACTTTGGCACTGTATACCCCTCAGGGTATGGATAGCTCAGCATCTCAATGGGGTAAGGCGGCTTGACGTCTGGATCAGGCAAAGAGGGTAAGGTCCTCTTGCCCCATTCGAGATCGAACATGGCCTGCACATCGGCGAGAGTAAGAAACTGTTGAGGCAGAGAGTTTGATGGTGGTATTCCCGGGACATGGCCTGTGGACCCGAAGATTGAGCTAGGGGCGACTTGGCCATTCTGGTGCTGCGAATTCATCATTGGTGAGGACATTTGACGATACTGGCCGTCAGCGCCTATAGACAAGCCAGTTGGTGATGGGATATTGAATTGAGGCCCGTAGAGTCCACCGCACGGCGCCGCTATACCGGGTTGTGCTTGCAGATTTGTTGTCGGCACCAAAGGAGGCCCGCTTGGTGCTTGGGTAACATTTACTGGTGGCGTAACAAGATTAGGTACGGGCAGAGCTCCCTTTTGCGCCATTATGCTCCTTATGTTTTCCTGGACACCAACAGTCGCCGGAGCACCATTCATTACACCAGAAACTCCCCTAGTCACCATTGGATCTTGGCTTGGCACGCCATGGAGCCCGGGCATGGGCAAACTGCCGTCGCCTACTGTGGTTTGAGCATGTGTTACTGTGGCTGTGTTGCCATGAGCCATAGGCTGATTGGGGCCTACTTCTCCTTGGATTTGATTTTGCGCTCCGGCGGGAATAACTCCACCACCAGTTTGATTTCCGTTTGGCGCCGGTGCAAAGTTAGAACTCATCACCAACATGGTGTGAGTGAGATTCTGAAGAGTGGTAAGAATCTCTTGCTGAGTATTCTGTAGTCCTTGAATGGCTTCAAGCAAAAGTGGTTGATCTGGAGCCATGGTTCTGTCATCACCACCATTAGAGGATCCTTGTTGGTGAACTTCATCTTCTCCCGCCATCCTTGTTGGAGTTGTGTGGATTCCAGATCTCGTTGAGACCATTGACCAATCCGCCTCCCCAGCAGAGTCGCCAAAATGTAGGAAAGGGTTCAAGAAAAGAGTTAGAAAATTCGAAGATCTTCGAAGATCCTTGAAGAACAACTTCGAATTCTCTAGAATATAGTGAGAGGCTTAGATTCTTCAATAATCTCAACTTAGGAACACAACAACAAAGGAGATGATGGAGATAAGAGATTGGGTGAAGAAGAAGGCAAAATGGCTAGAGAATAGAATAATGGCAAGGCTCTCCCATGGATCTCCCACTTTCACTCTCAAGGTTGATAATGGAGAAGGGAAATTAGTTCTTTCCCAAGAGTTAAAAATCTCCAAAATCCATCCCTTGTAAAGCTATAGGTGGGTGCTATTTATAGGCACCTCATGATGTAGGATGGAGCCCATGTGCAAGGCACATGGGGGATATTCTCTCTAACCACCTTGTCCGAGGAGGTGACCTCTCCGAGGAGGTGACTTCTCCGAGGATGAGAAAACCCCGAAAAGGAGATCAATCCCTCGGCGAACCCTTCTTTTTAGCCACACCTAACCAATGATCCCCAATCATCCCAAAGGGTCAAGGGTAGTCCCAGAGGACTTCCTGCCGCAAAATATTGTCAAGTCTCATGGACCCCCCGGGGTCGTGCCACCTCGACCCGGGTATAGGCTAGTTTAACCAAACAGTGAATTTATCTCCACTCACCGTCCTCGGGATCGGGTCCTTTGTTCGAACTCCATTACGCCCATGGTTCTGGTGCGTAGATCCCGGAAAGCTCCGAGCCCGCAAGTGTTCTGGGACTCATTAACGGAGCGACTTCTGGATTGCGTCTGAATCCGTTCGAAGCCAAGTGTTTAGGACCTCTAGGTTCGTGGATCCGAACCCTTTCGAGTCCGAGTGCCTCGGATCTCTAGGCTTGCTTAATACCCTTTCGAGTCCGGGCCCGAGTAAGTCTCTAGGTTCGTGGATCCGAACCCTTTCGAGGCTTAGAACCATTCGGCCCGTTTGACGGCGATAAATCCAAGCCCACCAATCTTGGACTTGCGATAAATTCGGGCCCACTAATCTTGGGCTATTGGGCCTAAATAATTTAGTGGGCTTAAATTAGCTCCTCTTACAGCAACAATGATATTCCGCCTGATAGAGCAGCAATTGAGTAACAAGAATCAGAATTCCCAACAAAATGATCCCAGTAATTCGAAGAAGACCATCAAAGCAAAAAGCACACAATTATAATCTCTTAAAACAAAGTAAATCGAACCCAGTTTCAAAGAAATAATGGTAAAAGCAAAAGCAAGTCTTAAGGTTTTTTAAGTCTTAAACCAGAAATGGCAACTAGAAAATGTTACTCGGCCAAACAGCTTGAACCTTATGCCATAATTTTTGCAGATCGCACGTAGAGGCTATCCACAACCTTCCCAATATTGGAGATGGTCTCCAGTGTCGTCGGATAGATCGCATCCGACTTTGGATCTTCAAAGATTATGAGACATCCGACACCTTGATCCAACGTCCCCGCAAACTTCTTATCAAGGATCATCTGAGACAATTTTTTCTCCACGTGTTCTATAGGGAGTTCAATCAGTTCAGCAATATGAGCAATCTCAACCCTCGAGAACGGCTCGATCAACCTACAAAGGTTCTGCTCCAGCAAAGTATCATACAACGAAGACAAGTGGCGGTGAACAATTGGGTCCTCCTCGAGTTGTGCCTTGAAATCTCGAAGGGCAGTCTCAAAGAGCTTCAAAGAGCGTTGCACATGAGCGTGTGCAACAGCTTTCATCGCATCGACTTCCGGCCCCTGATATTGCAATCCCACCTTGGCAGATGATAATATTCCTGCCACGTCATCGGCCTGGTTCACCATGATTTTGCACAGCAGCATGTACTTAAGACTATATATTGCTCGAGGATTTTCAAGAGCATTGAAAGCTTCGAATGCCTCATAGAAATAGCTGTAAGCGGTTTTATAATCCTTCTCTTCTGCGTGAAGAATCCCGCTCTGCAAATCAATCGTACCCTGCTGATCTGGAGGCACGTAAATAGCATTCGCTGCTGTTCTCGCTGCAGTGAGTGCAGCCTTGGCTTTAGGAAGGTTTCTCAGAGAGAAGTGGAGCTTACTCTCCAATAATTCTATGTCCACAAGGAGTAATTTGTCATCCAATCTTCTGACTTCTTTGATTAGCACAGAAAGAAGGGCTAATGCCTCCGAATATTCCTTGCTTTCCATCAAAAGAGCTGCAAGCCTCGCCTCAACTCTTTGACGAAGGAATGTTCGCTTCTCGGCTCGGGTCCATTGGACCATTTCTTTGCAAAGAGAGATCTGGAGATCTGACGTGCCTGGTATTTTAACTACTGCATCGATTATCCCGCGAACGATTTTTGCAGTTTTCGCCTTGGGGATCAACGAAAAGAAAGGCCTTAGTTGGGTCAGAAGGCTTCTGAGTTCCTCTGCCCTGTTTTGTTCTCTAAGAAGATCTGAGAGATTCGAGATGGCCTTTTCTTTTATCCGGAGTGCTTCAGAAGAAGATGAAGGGTTCTCAAGTATGCGGTAAAGGATTGAGATTGCCTCTGTTGGATTTTTGGCTTCTTGAGCCTGATCGAGTGATTCAGTGGTTGCAGGGACATATGACGAAGACATGATCACCTCATATTCCTGCAAATTTGAAATGATTGAACAATTAGGCAACAAACAAACTGAACTAACACGTTATCCCACAAATGATGCAAAACTTAAATGATAGACACAGCTCCCAGGTTAGACAACATAAAATGCGGCTTCGTTAAACCTTCAGAAACGAGTTCCCAAATTAAAAAGATAAATTCAATGTGAGTTACAGATTTTATTTTATTTTTAATCATAAATAAACTGATGGATTAACTGCTCTTACTGTTTTTGATCATACAAAAGTATGGAGCAACTCTTACTATTGCTATATCCCAAGGGGCAATCCTGATTTCCCAATGAAAGGTAAGCAAATTGAGGAACATCAATAATACAAAAGAATGGTGGGCAAATCAAAGAACTCATACTAATTTCCCATTATTCAGTTTTCCAACATGGGAATGATACTACACTTTGATATGTCTCTGTCAAGACAATCTTCTTGGGGTACTAACCAAACCAAACACACCAGTCACTCCAGCTTTCAACACCAAACTTCTTTTCATTTTTTTTTTCAAACACCCCAAAATCTAAGCATTTTATGTCTAATCACAAAAAGCTAGAGAAGTGCCTAGAGATGCCTTTCTTCTAGGAAAGATCAATTGCATGCTTCCCAAACCTTATTGATTGCTAAAACAAATAGTGTTTTAAGTCCTATGTACTCATCACCAAGAAAAGAAGCCTATTCTATATGTTGCCGTCACTTGTAAATGTTTTATAAGGAATCTCAAAAGTGGTTCAACTAAAACAACTTAAGTCTGTCTCATTCATAATCCTATTCATGAAGTAACCAACTCTTCTCTGCAAAAGGCCACATCAGTAAACCGAACCAAATCATTATCTGCAGATGATCCAAAACACATACATAGTATAACAAAATTATTCTTTCACAGCAGGGAAGAGGACCCTGGTGGAAAACCATTTGTGGTACTTCCAATTTTGAGGCGCTTCAGAAAAGCACTGCATAAAACTGCACCTCAATGCATTCATGCATCACTTGAAAGCAACCCAAATGATTGAACTTCTCACATAGTCAAACAACAAAATCATAGGAAAAAAAATTACGAGTTGAACTCATTCTCCATAATTTATCCATCCATTATAACAAATCCAACGAAGGACAGCAATAAAACACAGAACAGAATGCAGATGCAACAAAAAATTAACCTCCTAATTTCTTCTATTTTTTTCCTTTATTTTCACAGCAACAAATCACAACATTCCAGAAATAAATAGACCAAATATCTCAAAAGAAAAACTATTAAGATAAGTAATAGTGGATTATACAATTGAGAGGCACAAATATTACTACTAGATCACATGTCATTAACATAGCATTTGTTTGGACCTAAAATATCAGCAAAGGCTTCCCATTTTTCTCGTGTTTGATCCAACTATAAATTGAAGAGAACATTTTCTTGTAGATCTTTTTTCACGCAAGAAAACAACTTGCCAAATTTAAATTCCATAACTTATTTTACACCATTCAAACTCATTCAGAACTTAGTGACTAATAGAACAAGACATGGGAAGACTCCTACCATCTTCTCTGACACCAATGAAATGACCCTTCTAACGAGTGCTCTCTCTCTCTCTATATATATATATATATATAATACACTTCAGAGTTAGTTGGTTTCAACTCTTCAAATTGAATTCTAACATCCTAAAATAAGATTTACAACCTCCTCGTACCACTTACAAGTTCAATTTTTGTTCAGATGTTCAGTTCGTGTTTTATATACTCATCAACTGTTTGATGCAACGCTTGGACTAAATATCCTCTTTAAAAATGTGTCTGCCAAGCAAGCAAAAAAATAAAAGGATAATTTTATTTTACCTGTTAAATTTTTTTAATAATGAACTAACTTATTTTGTTGAAAAAATAATGATTCGTCAAACCAAATGGAAGCTAAGTAGATCACTAAACCAAACAAGAGTATCAAAATGAAATCTAATCAATTAATGTCCCAAAATAAACAAGATGCAAAAATTCCAAAACCCACTTTAGTTAAAAGAAGGGGGTTTTGGTCTAGGGTTTCGCAGATTGGCCGAATACTGGTAAACCATACTCATTAGGATTCAATTGAATCAAGCCCTAATTTCATGAATTTATTACGTAATAACTAGTGTAGAAGCTGATTCGAATTTCGAGCAATATAATCAACAACGCAATAAGAGAGGTCACAATTGATAGAAAAGATAAACCCAAAAACTACGAAGGAAGTGAATGCAAAACCCTAGCTTTGTGGCTGAAATTAGGGCTAGAAATCTAGATGTAGAGAGTACCTAAGAGATCGGAGAAGGAATTGAAAGAAATCCACAGTCGAGGGCAGATCAGAAATAGGAGGCGGAGAGAGTTAGATAGAGTTGTATATGTATAGTCTGTATGTAGAGACGAGAGAGAGAGAGAGAGAGAGAGAGAGAGAGAGAGAGAGAGATGGCTCAACTCTCAAGCAAGTGTTTTTGCTTGTTTGGAATTGCGGCCATTGATGAAGATGATTCGCAGATTCTCAAGTCCATCTACGAATCATCTTCATCAAAGGACGCAATTTCAAACAAGGAAAAACACTTACTTGAGAGTTGAACCATCTCTCTCTCTCTCTCTCTCCTCTCTACATACAGACTATACATACACAGCTCTATCTAACACTCTCCGCCTCCTAGTTCTGATCTGCCCTCGACTATGGATTTATTTCAATTCCTTCTCCGATCTCTAAGGTACTCTCTACATCTAGATTTCTAGCCCTAATTTCAGCCACAAAGCTAGGGTTTTGCATTCACTTCCTTCGAAGTTTTTGGGTTTATCTTTTCTATCGATTGTGACCTCTCTTATTGTGTTGTTGATTATATTGCTCGAAGTTTGAATCGGCTACTACACTAGTTATTACGTAATAAATTCATGAAATTAGGGCTTGATTCAATTGAATCCTAATGAGCATGGTTTACCTGTATTCGGCCAATCTGCAAAACCCTAGACCAAAACCCCCTTCTTTTAACTAAAGTGGGGTTTTGGGATTTTTGCATCTTGTTTATTTTGGGGCGTTAATTGACTAGATTTCATTTTGATACTCTTGTTTGGTTTAGTGATCTACTTAGCTTCCATTTGGTTTGACGAATCATTATTTTTTCAACAAAATAAGTTTTTTGGGTGAATAAATAAAAAAATTTAAGTTAGTTCATAAAAAAATAAGTTAGTTCATTATGAAAAAAAATTTAACAGGTAAAATAAAATTATCCTTTTATTTTTTTGCTTGCTTGGCAGACACATTTTTAAACAGGATATTTAGTCCAAGCATTGCATCAAATAGTTATGATTCGTTTCAAGAATCTAATGGTTAGATTATTGGAACTCGCATTATCAATAGTTAAGGTAAAAAAGCCATCAATGTCCCACTCTTTTAAGAGTGCTTCAATTTTTTTACTAAGAATTTCTCCTTTGTGGTCTTAACTTAACAAAAATTTATGATCATCTTTTGTAACTTCCAATCATCATCAATGAAATGTGCAGTTAGACACATGTAACATAAATTTTGTATAGAAGTCCATGTGTCTGTGGTAAAGAAAATTCTACGCCCCTTCACAATTTTCTTCAACTTCTCCCTTTCATTGGTGTATATGTCTACAATGTCCCTAGCAATGGTATATCGAGATAGGATCTTAAACTTGGATTGCATGACATTACAAAACCTCTTAAGCTTAAGCTTTCAGTCGAAGAACTGGAACCCAAAAAAAAAAAAAAAAACAGATTAGAGATTGAGGAGAAGAATAGAAGAAGAAGAGGAAAGAAGATTATCGAATATAAAATTACAAAACAGGAGCAGGAAAAAAAAAATTGAAAAACAAATCAAGGTTTCAGTCGAAGAACTAGAATGGAACCCAAAAAGAAATAAAATAAATAAGATTAGAGATTGAGGAGAAGAATAGAAGAAGAAGAGGAAAGAAGATCTCACCACCACCACAACGATCGCCGATCCTCTCTCAGTCGAAGAATGGGTTAGGGTTAAGGTTTCAGTCGAAGAAAAGGGCGTAAAAATAAAAAAATAAAAAACAACTCAGATCGTCGGTCGGAAAGAAGATCGCCGATCGACTTTAGAGATCGTCGGTCGTCGCCGTCTATCGTTAGGGTTTCGGAGGGGGGAAGAAAAAAGAGAGAGAAGAGAGTGAGTGTGTCTGTGTGCTGTGTATCTCTTGAATCAAAGAAGACGAATGGCTCATTGGCTTTAGCCTTTAGGTAATGGGGGGTTAAAACAAATAAATAAAATAAAAAAAAAACGGAGGCAATACGGGTGGGATGGGTTTCACGGGTGTAATGGCGAATCAACCACCACCCGATCCGAACCCGCAAAACTCAGAAAATGGGTCCACATCCGCCCGTCACGTGTCACGCATCCATCAAAATGCGAGCAGGGCGGGGCGGTCAGGTCTGGCGGGGCAGGCAATCCGCTACACAGCCCTAGTGGATCTCCTCTACTATTTAGTAGGGATGGCAATCTGAAACCGGCCCGATGGGGACCCGACCCCCCGATCCCGAATATAATGGTTATTCCCCGAAAAATATCCCCGACGGGCCGGGGATGGTGATAAAAAAAAAAACCCCGATGATATTCGGGCCGGGGACGGGGACACACGTTTCAGTCCCGGCCCGCCCTGGCCCCGGCCCCGAACCCCGCCCCGTTGATCTCCCCGAATGATATATATATTATATATATTATATATCCCTGGTCATCCTATCTTTTATTCATTTAGGTATATATTTATTCATACTTTTTTTTTTATTTCATCTCCATCTACTCTCTCTCTCTCTCCATTCCTCACATCTCTCCTCCTCCTCCACGGATCACATCGCCATCGTCTCTCTCTCCCTCAGTCACGGCGGCTCCTCTCTCTCCTCGCAGAACCCCCGCAACCACAGCCCTAAGAATGGCTACGGCGGCTCTGTTCGGCCTCAGTCCGTCGATCCTCCACCACCACATCCTCTGCCGCAGATCTGAACAACACAGCCTCTGCCCGTCCTCCGCCGCAGATTTCGACATCACTCCCTCCTCTGTCGCAGCACCACTTCTATCCGGCCTCCGTCGCAGCTCCGGTGTTTGACCTAGACGACGGCATACGGCTTAAGCACTCCCTCCTCCGTCGCAGCACCACTTCATCACTCAGATCTGTTTTTTGTTTTTTTTTTTCAAATTGTTGTTGATCACAAGTCCATCATCACTCAGATCTGTTTATTTATTTATTTATTTTTCAAGTTGTTGATGATGAAGATGATGATAGTTATGCTTGTGTGTGTTTTGTGTTTCAGATTATTTTTTTTTAAGTTTTTTATTTTTAAGTTGATGATGATTGTTGATGATCATGAAGAAACAGATTTAAAAAAAAAAATTGTTGTGTTTGTGTGTTGAACAAAATTAAAAAAAAAAAAACAAAAACAAAAACAAAAACAGGTCGGGGATTTTTCGGGGTCGGGAAAACCCGATCCCCGTTAGGGAGCGAGGGCTGGGGGTTGATGGTGTCCCCGTCGGGGATCGGGGACGGGGACGGGGATTTTCTGGTCTTCGGGGATCGGGGACGGGAAGGGTGATCCCCGACCCCGCCCCGCCCCGCCCCGTTGCCATTCCTACTATTTAGACTTGCCAATAGATTTTTATGAATTTGTGTGTTTGATTGGAGTTTTTTGAATTAAGTTTTTTGAAAATTAAATTTTTTATTTTTTTATGTTTTTTTGTTTTTAGTAAATATTTTTAAAATTTTAAGTATTTTTTTGTTTTTTTAGATACACCTTATTTAGATGTATATAAAAAGTAAAAAATTTGTAAAAAAATATTTTAAGAAATTAATAAATACATAAAAATACGAAAAATATATTGAATTATAGTATTTTTTATTTTTGGTATTTAATGAATTTTAAAAAGATTTTTTTACAAAAATTATACTTTTATGAGTATTTATGTTAGGTGTGTCTAAAAATTAAAAAAAAAAATCTTAAAATATTAAAAAAATTGGTAAAAACAAAAAAAATACGAAAAACAAAAATAGTAGAATTTTTTAGAAAGTGTTTTTGGAAAACCAAAAACAAGCAAAGTGTTTTAATTTTTATAAAAAGTTATAATAAGGGGTGTTTTGGGAACTTATAAAAAAAAATAATTTTTTGGCTTTTTAATTTTTTTACAGAAAAAATCAAAAAAAAGTTAGCTTTTTAACACAAAAATTTCAAAAAAAATCAGCTTTTTATCAACGTCCCAAAACACTATTAAATAAAAGAGTAAAGTGAATGAGTTGATTTTTGTAATAATAATATAATTTTTTTTAACTAATTTAATGATTTTTGACTTGTTTTAATTAAAATAAAAAGTTAAAAAATCATTCTGTTTGAATTTGTAATTTTTAAAAATAATTTTTGAGTTTTTTATTTCTATTTTTGAATTTTTAAAAAAATGTTTTAATCTCTTTGTTAATAATATTTAATTTTTAGATCTACTTAATTTAGATACACTTAAAAATTTTAAAATTGGTAAAAAAAAATTAAAATTTTCATCAAATGCAACAAAATATAAAAATTTAATTTTGTATTTATTGAATTATTTTAGATTTTTTCATAAATATTTATTTTTAAATACATTCAAATTAAGTGCATCTAAAAATAAAATAAAAAATCATCAAAATCTGAATAAAGTTCACTATAAATAATAAAACACACATTTATTTTGGAAAATTCAAAAACCAAATAGAAGAATGCTTAGAAAAGTTTTTAAAATTTTTTTACAGAAAACGTTCAAAAAGTAAAGTTAAATGAAAAAAGAGTTGACTTTATAAAGTGCATGGAAAAGTTTTTTTTTTTTTTTTCGTATGACTCAAAATTTTATTTTACTTATTTTAATAACTTTTAAATTTTTTTAACTAAAAATAATCCCAAACCATACGGGCCCTCGAGACTCTAGAACAATGGAGTTGCACGAGGACAGAATCACCGGCCCATTTTGTTCGCCAAAAGTCCAAACCGGGTTTGCTAACTTTTTTTTTATAATTACAAATAAAAAATTATTTGATAAATTACATTTTGTCTCCTTAAAGTCTCATTCATTTCTTATTTTGGCCCTTCATGTTTACAATCCTTCCGATTTTGATTCTTCATATTTGCAATTCTTCTCACTTTAGTACTTTAATTTTGATTTTTCCCACTTTGGTTCTTTATGATTGTAATTCTTCCCACTTTAGCACATTTGTCAACAAAATGATCCCAGTAATTCCAATTCTCAATTGGTATCTAAAAAAACCAGATGAGTACTCACTTCTATCAATATAATATAATATGAATAACAATAAACAAAATGATCCCAGTAATTCTCAATTGACAGACGTTCTCACAAGTTGTTGACAGACGTGCTTAGCTTCCAACAAAATGATTCCAGTAATTCGAAGAAGACTATCAAAGCAAAAGCACACAAATAAGCTATAATCTCTTAAAACAAAGTAAATCGAACCTAGTTTCAAAGAAATAATCAACTTGTTTGGTTCTATTTTTTCAAAAATACTTTTTAGAAAATTCTATTTTCTTATTTTTCGTATTTTTTTGTTTTTACTGAATTTTTTAAATATTTTAAGTAATTTTTTTATTTTTTAGACACACATAACATAAATACACCTAAAAAGTAAAAAAAAATTATAAAAAAATCTTTTAAAAATTCACTAAATACCAAAAATACAAAAAAAAATATAAGAATTTAGTACATTTTTTTGTATTTTTATGTTTTTATTAATTTTTTAAAATATTTTTTCATAATTTTTTTATTTTTTAGATACATCTAAGTAAGGTGCATTTAAAAAAGTAAAAAAAAAATGTTTAAAATTTTAAAAATATTCACTAAAAATAAGAAAACATAAAAACCAAAAAATTCAATTTTAAAAAAACTTAATCCAGAAAACTCAAACCAAACGTACTGAATGGTAAAAGCAAAAGCTTGAACCTTATGCCATAGTTTTTGCAGATTGCACGTAGAGGCTATCCACAACCTTCCCAATATTCGAGATGGTCTCCAGTGTCGCCAGATAGATCGCATCCGGCTTTGGATCTTCAAAGATTATGAGACACCTGGCACCTTGATCCAACGTCCCCGCAAACTTCTTATCAAGGATCATCTGAGATAATTTTTTCTCCACGTGTTCTACAGGGAGTTCAATCAGTTTAGCAATATGAGCAATCTCAACCCTCGAGAACGGCTGGATCAACCTACAAAGGTGATGCTCCAGCAAAGTATCATACAACGAAGACAAGTGGCGGTGAACAATTGGGTCCTCCTCAAGCTGTGCCTTGAAATTTCGAAGGGCAGTCTCAAAGAGCTTCAGAGAGCGTTGCGCATGAGTGTGTGCAACAGCTTTCATCGCATCAACTTCCTGCCCCTGATATTGCAATCCCACCTTGGCAGACGATAATATTCCTGATTTAACCAAGTATATAAACATTTGATTTAAATTATTCATAACTCATGAACCACCCATGAACACTAGTCCCACTATTTCATTTCCTAATGCATGTTATTCCAATTAATTTCCACATTTATTTGTCCTCACACGAATGGCAAGTGGGCACCTCAACCTTCCACATTCATCGTCCTCATATAATCAGTATGTGGACACCTCAAGCATTTCTGTATTTATCGTCCTCGCACGATCGGGCAAGTGGGAACCTCAATTTTCCCGCAAGGGTAATACCATATCACACATCAAACAATTACCCCAAACTCTAATTTTATCTCAGTGCATTCCCAATTCACCCATTGATTTCCATCTATTTATCAACCAAGACCCATGAATAATGATTAGGGTTTCACAAGCAATTGGGCTTTTCTTTCTGCTCTTTCATTTTCCATGATTCATAATTGTACGGGGAGGAAATAATTCTCCTCGTATAATCCTGTTGACCAAGTCCACGCTCCTCCGTACGACGTCGCTTTGTTACCTGAAAACACAAATGTGAGCTAGCCGGCGGGTGTGTGCCGGAAACCTCTCCGATGCCTAAGTCAGAAAACTTGACAAATAGACAAAGCTCTAAGTTCTCAGAAAGATTGTGTTCAATTACCTCCTCCAAGGTGATGCTTGTGAGCTTTTATAAGTTTCATATGGCACAATCCTAGTAGGACTTGTATTTCTCCATGTAGAGTCCTCCTAGGATTCATACTCTTAAGGATAATGCTTATCCTTTCACACCCTCCCCCACTGCTTAAACCAAGTGGGATGGTTTTCTCCATAGCCGAACTATCACACGGCCGAAATAACACTGGCTATGCTGAGCCACAGAGAAGGCCGAACTATCCTTAGCTCGGTCTTCTCCTTTAACTCATTACTTCGGCTGCCCCTGTTCAACCTTGGTGGGCTTAGATCAAACTTCCAAGTAACAAGTTTTGACCGACCTAACCAGATTGTGTCACGACCGGACTAATTCTGAAACCGGTCTTACTTCGAGTTGTCTCTGGACCGGAGTAGCCTTACTCTTCCTTGGGCCGAAAACAACTATCTCTTCTTGAGCCGGAATAAACTCACCTCCTTGGGCCGAAGTAACTTTGTCTCCCCAAGGCCGGAGTAACCTTGCCCTCTAGGCCGGAGTATCCAGTACGGCCTTTTTACCTAGTCCTCTGCGTTTTGGGCCTCAAAACCCAACTCGAAGCTCGGCCCAATTTTCCCAAAAATTACCCTCTCAATTGCCCCTTAATTCCATCTGTGCAGCATGATTGGGATTACCAGCCTTCTGGCCGAGCTAGAGTTTGTTACGCTTTTTCAGCCGAGCTAAAAAACCCTTTTAGCCTTTCCAGCCGAACTAAGTTTACCTCGGGTATCACTATGTCCGGTCAAAACGTCTCTTCAATCACAGCGACTGTAACGCTTCCCATTCTAGTGACACGTGGCAAACTCTGATAAGCTGTGACCAACTGTCACGCCGCCCTTCAGAATTTTTGTACTGTTCCCGCTTCTTTTTGCCGCCTTTTTCTCTCCCTTCTTTCACAAAACAACCTTTTTACTCTTCTGAATCATTTACCTGCATCTACCTTCTCTCTCTGTCTTCATCTCCGTTCTGTGCCTCTACTTCCATACTCAAGCTTGTGTTTTTGCTGCCACCGTTTCCGACTCCAGTCTCCTTTCTCTCTTTTCTGGTAAGAAAATCTAATCATCTTGCTCTCTATGTTTTCGTATTTTACTTTCCATGCCTTGTATGTTTTTTGCAAACATCTTTCTCCATTTATCTGCTTTGCTTTTGTACTTTTTATGAAGAAACCAGTAGAACTCCATGCATGTATGAACTATTTTGTAGGAAAATAGTCTTAGATCCAAAATCACCTAGAAATCGGACTAGGATACTGTTTTTGTTATGTATGTAGATAGATTCAGAGAATGACCGAACTAGAACTTGTAGGAATGTCAGTAGTTTCTTTTGACCCACTCGAGCCAAGATAAGTTCACCGAACAAGCTTGCACTTACCGAACTAGGTACTTCGGTCTCCAACCGAGCTAAGACCTTGGGGCCAAGCCGGCTTTCTTAGTTCTGAAACCGAACTCGGAAAGCCGCCCCTAGGGGCTCAGCCAGAGTAACTTTCCTCACACTGCAACCGATTTAGGCCTTGGGACTAAACCAGCTTTCTTAGTTTTTTAGACCGAACTCAGAAAGCTGCCCCTAGACGTTAAACCGGTCTAAACTGCTCAAAACCGAGCTAAGAATCCTTCTAATGAGCCAAGGTAGAACCAGTCCACTAAGCCGAAGTAGGATTTGTATATCTTGCTTATAATTTGTAGCGCGGTCCAACGATCTGTGCTTAACCCCTTTGTCTTCTACTTTGCAGACTTAGGTTGCCCAGGCACTCCTGCGTGTGCTCAACCGAGCTACTGAGCCTAGTTTTTGCACCGAAATAATTCATTCATAAATTATACAACAAATGGGTAAGTATAGATATTTAGTCGAAACCCCTGGTGGCATGGCCGAATTTAGGCAAGATTACCAGATTCCGGATGATGTCCATCTGACATTGGCCGAAAAAGATGCTACCCCCTGGAACAATGAAGGCTTCGTGCCCTTTACCCTTCAATCCATAATAGAAACCGGACTACGGTTTCCTGTCCAACCGCTAATCTGCGAATTCCTTAGACAGACTAGGTTATGTCCCACCCAACTATCCACCAACACATATCGTATTATAATGGGGATAGCCGCATTAAACCACCAAACCGGACTGAATCTTGGTCTGGCTGAGATCTTTCATCAATACTCTATTGGCTCAAAGAATGCTGGGTGGGTCTACTACCTTAGAATTCGTCGCCGTCGAGAGAAGATAATTAAACATACTCCGGATAAAGATCTAAATGATGATGATTTCTTTTGGGTCTCTGGGAACTTTGAGGATTTTCAAGCTCAAATTCCTGGCCGACCTATAAATTGGAAAATGGGAGAGCCTGGTAATTTTACTTCGGTCTTCTGCTTTGTAAGTTATCTCGGTTGTTTAGTCTATTAGCCGAACTAACACTTCTCTTTTTTGCAGATTTCGCCCATCTCCATTCCTTGTATAGCTATCCCAACCTCGGAGTTTTGCGAGCCGCATTTCGGGTTAAAGAAAGAGATTGGGCCAAGCTTCTAAATTTCGAACCGACCTACCGTTACAGCGGTCGACGGAAAGCAAAGGTAACCGATTTTCTTCTCGAGGAAGACCCAGAACCGGACCCCACTTTGCCCGAGATAAGACTTGTCCCACTAACAGCTGAAGAAGAAATGGCAAAGAAAAGCAGAGTTAGGGCCCTCCTGACCGCGATAACCAGGGCCGAAGTAACACCAACTACTGAGGTTCAGCCCGCCGTCGTAGCCCTTCCTTCACAACGGCCTTCTTCATCTCGCCCTTCAAAACGCGCCCGATCTACGTCAGCCGAGCAGCAACTTGTTGATGAAGTCGAATCCGTCCCCCAAAGTCCTCATCCTGCCTCCCAACCAGAGCAAACTGATCGAGCTCGATCTCCGAAGTGGGCTCCGCCTTTGATCTTCAATGACCGAAACATCAAAGCCACTGATTCGGTCGTGGCTGAAAAAGACCACCAACTGGCCTTTAACCTGGCCAAAAGTGTGTGCCTCCCCAAGGACATGGAGCACCACTTGAAGCAACTGAACACCGAAATGAAATCAATTCGGTCTGCTTCCAAGTCCATGATCTTGGTAAGTAGCTCTGTCTGCTTTTTCCTGTCTAAATTTTTCTAACTTTTACTTCGGCTGAGATGAGGTTTTTGTTTTGCCAGGCCTTGCAAAAGAACAATGTCACTTACAGGAAAGTCCAAGAGCTCCGCAAAACCACAAGGCAGGCAATGGCGGAAGCTGAAGCAAAGTCGGCCGAACTACTACAAGCCGAAAAGAGAATGGCCGAGCTAGAAGCGGAAAACGGCCGTCTTGCCGATCTAGTTAATTCGGCGGAAGCGGAGAAGCAGAAAGCTGCCATCGTTATGAAGGACAAGTATTTGCGGGAGTTGCTGAAGCTTGAGAGGAGAAAGGACGCCGAAATAAGCGAACTGAAAAAGAACATGGAGGCGGTCGACAAGGGGGGGTACAAGCGAGGTTTCAAGGAGGCAGAGGAGGCCTACGTCAAGCAATGTGATGCCGCCAAGGAGCTTTTCTTCAAGTGCGGCTGGAGGGCGGCTGTGGAGAAGCTCGGTCATGATCAACAGACCGAGGTCTTCAACCCTCCAGAGTACTTTATACCGAAGTCCCTTGCGGGGTATGCGGATGCCATGCAGCAGCAATTCCTTGAAGGTTCAGATACTGACGAAGATTCTACTTCTGAGGGTACTCCGGTTGAAAACGTGGATCAGATAGATCGGCCGGAGTCCAGAGTGGAAGATCTGACTATCGAACAGCCAAATGAAACTGTGGCTCCGGTCGATGCCACTATTGTGACTGAAGGAGTCCTGCCACCAGAGACCGGTCTTCCAGCTGTCACTGATGCTGCCTTTGATGCCGAGATTGAAGATCTTTTCGCTTGACTTTGTATTCTGTTTTTCTTTGTAACCGAACTAAGCCCCCTTGTAATGACTTCTCTTGCAATGAAAATTTTACGTCTCTTATTCCGGTTATTGTGTGTATACTTGCATTTGTAATGTCTTCTATTACTCCAAGTGTTATTTCGGTTTTTGGTTGGTTAAACTATACTTACCAGCCAACCACGCCTTAGCCGACATAATTACTTCGGCTGAGGAGTACTAAGCGTTGGTTTAATCCAGCCAACCACTCTTCAGCCTTACACTTACTTCGGCTGAAGAGTGACAAGAGTTGGTTTATTCCAGCCAACCACTCTTCAGCCTTGCACTTACTTCGGCTGAAGAGTAACAAGAGTTGGTTTATTCCAGCCAACCACTCTTCAGCCTTGCACTTACTTCGGCTGAAGAGTAACAAGAGTTGGTTTATTCCAGCCAACCACTCTTCAGCCTTGCACTTACTTCGGCTGAAGAGTAACAAGAGTTGGTTTATTCCAGCCAACCACTATTCAGCCTTACACTTACTTCGGCTGAAGAGTAACAAGAGTTGGTTTATTCCAGCCAACCACTCCTTAGTCATGCACTTACTTCGGCTAAGGAGTACAAAGTGTTGGTTTATTCCAGCCAACCACTCTTCAGCCTTACACTTACTTTGGCTGAAGAGTAACAAGTGTTGGTTTATTCCAGCCAACCACTCTTCAGCCATACACTTACTTCGGCTGAAGAGTAACAAGAGTTGGTTTATTCCAGCCAACCACTCCTTAGTCATGCACTTACTTCGGCTAAGGAGTATTCCAGCCAACCTCTAAGTTAGTTTTTCCGGCTAACTTATAGTGTTTGGTTATTCCGACCAAATGTCCTGCAGCCTGGATCCTTATCCTGGGCTTAGGAAGGGTGTTGGTTTAATCCAGCCAACCTTTAAGTTAGTTTTTCCAGCTAACTTAGAATAATATGTTTGCAATATACGTAAGTCTTGAAAGCTAACTTTTACAAAGAGTAATTTGTGCCAAAAAGAATTTCTCATTTTATTGAAGGAAGAGAAAATTACATAATGTTTGAAAGAGAAAAGCTAAAAGTAAAATATCTTGAGATTGGCCGTATTCCATGGCCTAGGGATTGCCTTGCCATCCTTGTCTTCTAGGTGGTATGCCCCTTTGCCGGCTAACCCAACCACCTTATAAGGACCTTCCCAATTTGGGCCTAACTTGCCGTCTCCTGGGACCAAGGTGTTTCCCATTACTTTGCGCAATACCCAATCGCCAATTTTGAATTGTCTTGGATGAACCTTTTTGCTGTATTTTTTGATTAACTCTCGTTGGTATGAGGCGATGTGGACCAACGCTCTTTCTCTTCTTTCTTCTGCTAGGTTGAGTTCTAAGGCTATGGCTTCTCCATTCAAGTCTGGATCAAAATTTTCGCTTCGAATTGTGGGGAGGCCAACTTCTAGTGGGATCACTGCTTCCATGCCATAGGCTAAGGAAAATGGTGTTTCTCCAGTTGATCGCCGAGGTGTGGTGCGGTAAGCCCATAAAACATGAGGAAGTTCATCCGCCCACTTGCCTTTTGCTTTCTCTAGCCTTTTCTTTAGTCCATCCAAGACGACTTTATTTGATGCTTCAGCCTGCCCATTTGCTTGAGGATAAGCCGGTGTGGAATTGTAGAACTCTATCTTGTATTCTTCACAAAAGCTTCTGAAGATTCTGCCGTCGAACTGAGTTCCATTGTCTGAGATCAGTGCTTTTGGTATGCCAAACCGAGTGATAATATTTTGCCAAACAAACTTCTTCACATCTTTTTCTTTGATTGATGCCAATGCTTCTGCTTCCACCCATTTTGTGAAGTAGTCTGTTGCTGCGAGAAAGAATTTTCTGCCTCCGGGTGCTGTTGGAAGTGGTCCTACTATGTCTAAGCCCCACATTGCGAAAGGCCATGGGCTAGTTAAAGGTAGGAGTTCTCTTGCTGGTTGATGTATTTGGTGCGCGAATTTCTGGCATTTTTCACACTTCTTTACGTATTTCTCTGAGTCTGCTTGCATATATGGCCACCAATATCCTTGTGAAATAGCCCTGTAAGCGAGCGACCTTCCCCCTTGATGACTTCCACATACCCCCTCATGTATTTCGAACAGGAATGCTTCTACTTTGCTGGGATGAACGCACTTGAGGTAAGGCCCAGAGAACGACTTCTTATATAATGCCAAAGATGGAGATAGCCAAAACCGCTGCGACTTCGCCCTTATTCTGTTGGCTTCTTTTTTCTCTTCTGGTAGGATGCCGTCTTTTAGGAACAGGATGATGGGATCCATCCAAGAGGGCCCTAATTCTGCGCAATACACTTCTTCTGCTTCGGGGTCTTCTATGCTTGGTTTTGGTAAGAAGTCGACGAGTAATGGATGAGGGATCGATGTATCTGCCATTGAGGCAAGGCCTGCTAGCTCGTCCGCTCGGCTGTTTTCCTCCCTGCCAATTTGTTCTATCCTTACCACATCAAACTTCTTGATCTTCGTTCTGACTAGCTCTTGGTACTTGGCCATTCTGTCATCCTTTGCTTCGTATTCGCCAGAAATTTGGTTTACCACCAGCAGAGAGTCACTATATACCATTAGTTCAGTTGCTTTCATGAAGTGTGCCGATTTGAGTCCCGCGAGAAGCGCCTCATACTCCGCTTCATTGTTGGATGCTGGGAAGCCAAGGTTGATTGCTTGCTCTATAACCAGGCCGTCTGGAGAGATGAGAACTATGCCAAGCCCTGCACCATGTCGGTTGGATGCTCCATCCACAAAGAGCTTCCACATCTCTCCGACGAATAGTTTCCAGCAGGTGGAAGGGTCAGACGATGCCGTGGGGTCAAGGATGGTGTTTTCTTCAAAGTCCATGTTGGCTGTCTGCCCTTCGTCCTCTGTTTGAACTGCTGGTGAGCCTTTGTTCGTCTCTTCCTTGTGGTCCTTAATGTGGTCTGCCTTTGTGCTTGATGGACTACCTTTCACTAGGGGTTGCGCTATTCCGGCGTCAACTTCCGTCCCTAGTTCGGTTGGACTACCTTCTACTAGGGGTTGCGCTATTCCGGCGTCAACTTCCGTCCCTAGTTCGGTTGTGTCAGTCAGGTCGACTGGGCAGATATGATGACTTCCAGGAGTAAATTCCGCGACGAAGTCCGCCAAAGATTGGGCTTTTATTGCTGTCTTGGGTTGGAATTTGATGTCGAATTGTCCCAACTCCACCGCCCACTTCAAAATTCGCCCACTAAAATTCGCCCTTTCAAACAGAGCTTTTAGTAGAAAGGCCGTGAGGACGACTATGGTGTGGGCATGAAAGTAGTGCGCCAATTTTCTGGATGCCATCATTAATGCTAATGCTAGTTTCTCCAATGGTAAGTACCTTGTTTCGGCTCCCAACAATGTCTTGCTGACATAAAAGATGGGCAAGTGTTGTATTCCTTCTGCACGAACCAACACTGCGCTGACTGCGTGTTGAGAGACTGCTAGGTACAAAAAGAGTTCTTCACCAGGTACTGGAGTAACAAGTAGTGGTGGGGAAGACATGTATTCCTTCAAGCTTTCCAGAGCTCGGTCGCATTCTTCATCCCACTCAAACTTGGCCTTTAAAGCTTGGAAGAACGGTCGTAGTCTGTCCGACGATCTGCTTATGAACCGGTTGAGTGCAGCCGCCATACCAGTAAGATGCTGCACTTCTTTGACTGAGTTTGGTCTCTCCAACTCCTGGATTGCTTTGATCTGAGAGGGGTCGGCTTCTATACCTCGGTTGGTCACCAGGAAGCCCAAGAATTTGCCAGATCCAACTCCGAATGCGCATTTGGACGCATTGAGGCGTAGCTTGTGTTTCTTCAGGATCTGGAACATCTCGCCTAAGTCTTTCAGATGGTCATTCTCATCCTTGCTTTTGACCACCATGTCGTCGATGTACGCCTCCATTGTTCTGCCTAACAATGGTTCAAACATCTTGGTGACCATCCTTTGGAATGTCGCCCCTGCGTTCTTTAGGCCAAAGGGCATGACCTTGTAGCAATATAACCCCCTCGGTGTTGTGAAGGATGTGACCTCCTGGTCTGGTTCATGCATGGCGATCTGGTGGTAGCCTCTGTATGCATCCAAAAAGCTAAGTCGGTTATGTCCTGCTGTTAAGTCCACCAGTTGATCTATCCTTGGTAGAGGGAAGCTATCTTTTGGGCACGCTTTGTTGACTGTTTTGTAGTCGACGCAGACACGCCATTTACCATTCTTTTTTGGCACTACGACGGTGTTGGAGATCCATTTTGGGTAGTGCACTTCCCTTATCGCTCCTGCCTCCAACAGGTTGCCTACCTCTTCTGCCACTATTTCGGCGTGGTGGAGTGCCGATCTGCGTGTGCGTTGAATGACTGGTCTGGCGGATGGGTGGACATTGAGTTGGTGACTGATGAAGTTTGGATCAATGCCTGGCATGTCGTACGGTGTCCAGGCAAACACTTCAATATTAGAGGTCAAGAATTCCAAGACCTCTAATCTCTCAGCGCTGGACAATGATGAGCCAAGCAAGAAGAACTTATCCGGGTTCTTCTCATCTATTTTTACCTCCACCAAGTCTTCCACCGCTTTCTGATCAGCTTCTTTGCCGACGTCTGCGAATAGTCCATTACTCTCTGGTTCTTCCACCGAATGAACGTATCCTTTGGCAGCTCGGCTTCCATTTGCTGTGGCGAAGCACTGTTTTGACATGATCTGATCGCCATAGACTTCTTCAATTATACCGGCGTCATTGGGGAACCGCATTACCTGCTGGTATGATGACGCTACCGAACGCATGGCATGCAGCCATGTTCTGCCCAGGATGATGTTGTAGGTGGAGGGGACCTTCAATACCCAGAACTCCACCTGTTTTGATACACTTCCTACTCTGACTGGAAGGATTATTTTGCCGACAGGCCACTCTGGCATGGAGTTGAATCCAATCAGGGGAGAAACTGCAGGTGCCAAGTCTTTGTCTTGCAGCTTTAGTTGTTTAAATGTGTCGTAATACATGATCTCACATGAACTACCCTGGTCAATCAGAATCCGCTTGACGTCAAAATCCTTGACTCGGAGAGTGACAACCAGGGCATCATTATGGGGGCAGTAAATTCGTTCCAAGTCCTTATCCGAAAAGGACATGACGTTTGTTGCCTCTGTCCTCCCCTTCTTGATGGCGGGTTGGGCACTTAATACATCCCTAAAGTGCTCAGCCTTCTTGATCGAACCTCTAAGCTCGCACACGCGCTCAGGTTCAAAAACTCCATGAATTACATTGATAATGCCTTGTGGTGGTGCATCGTTTGGCATTCTGTTGGGTTGGTCATTATGATCTTGGGGGGCCGGTTGTGCTCCTCCTTCAATGTATTCGTCCAAGTGGCCTGCTGCCACCAATTCTTCCAAGTGCTGTCTCAGTGGCGTGCAATTCTCAGTTCGGTGCCCCTTTTCTTTGTGGAAGGTGCACCGTGATCTGTCGTCGTAATTCTTCTGGGCTTCCCCTAGCTTGGCCGGCCACTTCACAAATGGCTCGTCTTTTATTTCGCTCAGAATCCGATGTATTGGTTTTTTGAACACTGTTGTTATGGCAGTGCGGATTCTCAACCATCTTTTGTCTGGGTCTTCTCCGTTATCTCGTCTGCCACGCCCGTTTTTATTCTGCCGATCTACTGTATTGACCTTTGCTGAGGTCTTCTTTTCTGGTACTATGGTAGCGCTAGATTTCGCCTTTGCACGCGCGCCATCCTCTTCTACCCTGATGTGCTGATGCACTCTCTCCATTAGGGCCTCCATGGTGAGGGGTGGCGTCATGGTAATTGAATCCCTTAGTCGGTTCCCTACTGGTAGGCCTCTTTTATATTGCGCAATGGCTAGATTGGTGGGGCAGTCTCCAATCTGGTTGAATGTTTCCCAGTAGCGACTGTTGTAAGATCTGAGGGTCTCTTTTTCACCCATGTCGATGGAGAGTAACTGGTCTATCTCCACCGGTGTTTTTGTGTTTGTTCGAAACCTTGTTACGAACGCTTCTGCCAATTGGGCCCAGGAGGCTATGCTGCCCTCTGGGAGCTTTTCGAACCAAGTCAAGCCTAGGTCGCCCAGACTTGACGGGAAGAGTATGCACATTAGGGCCTCGTTTCGCCTGTACACAGCCATGACTTGGCGAAAGTGGCTCAGGTGTGAATACGGGTCCGTCTTCCCTTCATATGTATTGAATTTCGGCTGAAGGAAGCCTGATGGCAGGGGTGCGTTTTCGATCGCTGAGACAAACGGCGAAGTCTGTAGTCTTGCCAATGCCTTGTCCGTAGGTTCGTAGGCCGGTCGCGGTATTGGCATTCCAACCTCGACGCTTCCATGCGTCCGAGGAGCCAACCGTTGTAAGGCCGAAACTCGGTGTGGATCTCTTGCCCTGGCGTCCTCCTTGCATCGTGCTTTCTCTTCTAGCACGGTTCGTAAGTCGGATGACCTGGGCAGCTCGGTTTGTCTGGATCTGGTTTGGTGTGAATGTGAAGGCCAATACGTGCTTCCTTCAGTGTATGATCTTTCGGATCTCGTCCTCTCAGACCTGGAGTGACGAGTCCTTGAAGATAAGGAGTGAGTGTCGCCTGTCCTGAGGCTTCTGCTCTCTCCTTGGGAGGGTGTAGTATTCTTACTACGATTCTCTGAGTGGCGAGGGGGCGTCTTATGCTTGCGCCCCTCTCCTGTCGCCACATCTTTAGTCTTCATCTGGCGTTTTAAAGCCTCCATGTCCGCCGCCATCTTTCGAATTAGTTCATCTTGTTCCTTCACGCGATCTTCCAGGGCTTGAGGATCCATCCTCCTCCTTTGCCTGTCAGGACTCTGAGAATGTCGAGGGCTGCTATTCCGCCTTCCCCTGCCACTCCTCCTGGAGTTATGCTGTTGGGACTCCAGATCTGCCATAGGAGGGACATAGGGTAATCCTTCGCGCCTTGCGCCCCCCTCTGGAGTTAGTCCGTCGACGGCGGACTGCGGCAAGTCTTCAATGTGCGCCATTGAATGAGAAACGGAGAAGCTTAGTCAAGAGGTTTTTGTTCTTGTCTGTTCTTCCCACAGACGGCGCCAATTGTACGGGGAGGAAATAATTCTCCTCGTATAATCCTGTTGACCAAGTCCACGCTCCTCCGTACGACGTCGCTTTGTTACCTGAAAACACAAATGTGAGCTAGCCGGCGGGTGTGTGCCGGAAACCTCTCCGATGCCTAAGTCAGAAAACTTGACAAATAGACAAAGCTCTAAGTTCTCAGAAAGATTGTGTTCAATTACCTCCTCCAAGGTGATGCTTGTGAGCTTTTATAAGTTTCATATGGCACAATCCTAGTAGGACTTGTATTTCTCCATGTAGAGTCCTCCTAGGATTCATACTCTTAAGGATAATGCTTATCCTTTCACACCCTCCCCCACTGCTTAAACCAAGTGGGATGGTTTTCTCCATAGCCGAACTATCACACGGCCGAAATAACACTGGCTATGCTGAGCCACAGAGAAGGCCGAACTATCCTTAGCTCGGTCTTCTCCTTTAACTCATTACTTCGGCTGCCCTTGTTCAACCTTGGTGGGCTTAGATCAAACTTCCAAGTAACAAGTTTTGACCGACCTAACCAGATTGTGTCACGACCGGACTAATTCTGAAACCGGTCTTACTCCGAGTTGTCTCTGGACCGGAGTAGCCTTACTCTTCCTTGGGCCGAAAACAACTATCTCTTCTTGAGCCGGAATAAACTCACCTCCTTGGGCCGAAGTAACTTTGTCTCCCCAAGGCCGGAGTAACCTTGCCCTCTAGGCCGGAGTATCCAGTACGGCCTTTTTACCTAGTCCTCTGCGTTTTGGGCCTCAAAACCCAACTCGAAGCTCGGCCCAATTTTCCCAAAAATTACCCTCTCAATAATGTATACATTATTTTTTATTAAGAGATAACCATTTATTTCAAAAATTTAAGGCAAAAACCATTACTCACCATCAATGCCCATGTATCAATCACCCATCCCACGTCACCCACATATCATGAAATAAACGCATAATCAAACCAAAAACATAGATATACAAGGTTAAAGATATTCCTACCTTAAGATTATGTGTGGAGAGATGAAAACCCAACAAATGAACTTCTGAGATATCACGATCCAATTGGTTCAAAATGTAGCTCTCAACAAGATCAACACTTTTGATGAAGGAACAAGGATGGGTTCTTGTTATAAATAGATGAAATGTTTTTTGGAATTAGGGTTTTCGGAATAGAAGAGTGAGAAAAAGAAAAGATGGAAAAAGTGAGAGAAATGTGTCAAAAAGTGAGTTTTAAAATATCTGACCCCAAACAAATCGCTCGAGTGAACGTTCCATTGCTCGAGCGATTAAGAGATTTGAACGTACCACTCGAGTGGTAAACACAAAGTCCCAGAAGTTTTGTAATTCTATAGTGAAATTGTTAAAAGCCTCACATCTCCACTCAAGTGACCACTTGACTGCTCAAGCAGTCTCACTTGTAAACAAGTAAGGTACTAGAAGTCTTGACTTACCGCCTGAGCAACCACTTGACTACTCGAGTAGTCTCTCAAAATAGAATATTACAAAACCTCTACATAGAGAGGCATTACCAATCACCTTCACGATCCATCATTGTCACAACTGGTAGCTATGGTGCCTCTACATTACAAGAGAAAATTTTCTAGATCTGAGGTAGTTGCCTAGTGTAAAAAAGCGTATTTAGCAATGTTGAATCTCGATCAAGAATCAGATCTGAGTAAAGATTTGAAAGCTTTCTCGGTGGCAAACTGATGATGGAGATGATAGGAGCAATAGTGGCTAGCATGAGGATAAACAAGAAAAAAAATAGGATAAACTACAAGAGAAGAAACAAAGGGAAGATAATGGCTAGAAGCACACCCTCTCCTCTGTAAAGAACAGAGAAAGAGGGAGATAGGCTAAGTTTTTTAGAGGCCTAGCACATCAATTAGTAAGCAAAATTTAAACAATTTGTTGGTTTGTGTAATAAATTTTTTTTTTCTTTGAATATCAAAGATAAATTTGAAATTTCATTTATAAGGAGGTGAAATCAGTTTAACAATTGGAGAAAAAGGAAAGGAATAATGCTATATAGAAACTATTTTTATTATAAAACACACATTAGTAAGATTTGTTAGCTTATAAAATATTTTCCAAACAGAATATAGAAAGCAAATAATAATAATAATAATAATAATCTATCTATCAATCTATTTATACTATTATAAAGAGAAATCTAAAATTACTATTTATATCTTATTTTTTAGTTTTTTTAAAAAATACCCTAATAGGCAGTTATGTCTTACGCTAAGTTAGATTTTTTTTTTTTTTTCTTTCGCTAATTACATGGGCACTTTTGAATTTAATTTTTATTTTTTCAAATTTCTCATCTGTTAATGTTTTTAAATTTATAAAATATTTTAATTTTTGAATTTTAAATTTAACTAGACCAATCAATCAAATATTGATTAATACATAATGGATCAACTCGCAATGTTATTCGTTTTGGGAGAAGCTTCTCTCCAATTAGAAAAATCAATTAGAGAGTGTTGTTGAGCCTTCGTGGGCCTATCATAAAACTTGCATTAATGATTCAAATCGTTCAATATATAATTTTCGTCAAGTACTTTAACCTTACAAAAATTACATTGATCAGATGTCGATAGTCACTTGATCAAGTTTGTGTTAATAATTTATTTTTTAAATTATATTTATCATTGATACAAATATATTCTGATCAATTAATTATCGATACCTAATGAATATAATTTTTTATAAGAATAAAATAATTAATAAATCTTGCATATTAAACGGTTCAAGTCATGAATGAAGGCTACGTGACGAACACACAAAGGGCTAACAACACCAAGTAATCCGATATGGATCTTAAAGAAGCCATCCTTTATTTTTCTTTTTGTTATCCGCTTTAAACGTGGCCTCAACACTCACACGTGCGAAATCCGACCGTTGCCTTGCCGCGTTCACATAACATAACCACCTGATCACACACAGAGACTAAATCGAAAAGCAAACCAAATCAAATCTTAGTACTTTCCAAATCTGTAAGTATTTCCTTTCCCAAATCACAAACCCCATATCTTTCTATACCCAAATTCTTTCCTTACTAACTAATATCTACTCTCTCTCTCTCTCTCTCTCTCTCTCTCTATATATATATATATATACACACCCAAAGCTCCAGACGACTTCACTTCTCACTCTAAAACCTCTCACTTTCTCTGAATCTGAAGTTTCTGGGATTGCTCTCACACAAGAAAGAAGGTGTTTGGGCAATATTGTTCGGCATGGATAGGTACCATCATACATTATATATGTGTGTGTGTTATTTTTTATGTACCTTGCATGATTAATCTAATATATGCCTTCTAAAACATTTATTATGCAATAAATTTGTGGTTATAGTAATTTTTTTTTTTTTTAAATAAAACTTTTATGATACTATTCGAATTGTTGCCCGCTTATTATTTTTTCATGATTAACTGTGCAATAAGGTTCTGGGTAATTTTTATTTATTTGTTTGTTTTTTGCTTTTTTTGATTTCGTTTGGCTAATTGTCAATTCAGAGCGCTATATGATTTCTCAAAATTGAAGCTAATAATCAGGATTCTTTGTACGCAAAGACAATTATAAAATTGTCTTTGTTTTTTCTTTCAATTAAAAAGGTTTCTTCTGTTGAAAAAAAAAAGAACAGAGAGCTATATATGAGATGAATACACACAAGAACCAACTTATGGGGCAAAATTAGTGCAAAAATACCTTTGTGGTTCACGCAAATTAGTAGTTGGCTTGTGAAAATTGATGTCCTATCTCTCATGTAGTTGAAACATCAGGATTCTTTTTTCTTTCTTTCTTTCTTTTTCTCTTTCTTTTTTCAGTGAATTGTTGATTTAAGAAGATTTTGCTAATCCGAATTAGCATAATTAGAGGAATTTATCAATCAAGAGTCCGTTTCGATGGATGGATTTCAAAATCAAGGGATTTCAGAGTGAATTTTATGAAAATATTGGAGACTAGGCCATTATAAGTAGATAGAAACACTATAATAGAGATCTATTTGGGTAAGATTCTTGTAGCTCATGATTTCAGATAACTAATTTTATGTAATTATTTCAAATTCATTCTGACGAAACTATTTAATTCAATCTTGAAGTTGAAACCCCTAAATAAATTATCAAATCTAAATTTGAAATATTGTCCTTGAATGTTTAAGCCAAATTCATGTATTTTAAATCCGTAAATATAAACGGAACCTTAGCCAAAATGTCCGATCACGGACTGGAGGGAAGCCGGAGCCCCTATTGGGAAATCCATATATTTGCGCTTTTCCTAGACTTCTGAAGTCTTCATTACAGTCTCAGCCAGATGCTTCCTATCTGTTGTTTATACTTTCACTAGGATTTCATAATAGTAGCACTTAGTAATACAGTGTCCTGCTTTCTTCTTTCTTTTCTATTTACTTTGTAAAGTTCTAGCTTATCTTTTGATCGGTTATTCTAATATGATTGAAAGCAGGGACAGCATACAACTGAGTGAAATATTTCATGAATTGTGGCAGAACTATCCCCACTATTTTCTCCCTGACACAAGGGTCCAAGATTCTCGATCTCGACATCATGATGGTATCAGAGCAACCAATCACAACTTTCACCATTTGCCAAATAATGACCATATATCTATACCCAATGAGCCTCATTACTATAATGTGCACAATGCTCGACCTATTTCAAATCTTTTGGGCGGTGCAGATGCTTCCAACTTCTACAACCATCGCTTCATTCCCTCATCTAATAGCACATCACATTATGATCCACAAAGTCATGGTCACCATTTAGTTCAAGAAAGCTATATAGATTTCCACTTCCAACCAGCCACACACTACTCAGTGGAACTACATGTTGTGTACCCTGAAACTGCATCTTTTTCACATTGTAATTTCTTCTCTCTTCTCTTCTATAGGAAACCAATTTCTACTTAAATTCATAGCACTTTTGGAACCTTTTTTTTTTTTTTTTCTATTTTATAAATAAAGCAATAAAGTTACGAGAGGTTGCAAGAATTAAAAAAGAATATTGGGGTGAGGAAGAGACGCAAAATTTTTAATTTAAATTTGATTCATATCTCTTCCACTCTTTCTTGAGTTCCATGTTTGATCTGATATCCAATTATCAAGGATTAGGATTGTGAAAGCAGACTTGATGAATATAATATTTGGCTACTTTACAGGGAATAATTACGAATTGGATCCACATCAACCACTGCCTCATATGCAAGCAATGAGAGGAAACAATTTGGACCTCCAACCTCAAGAACCATCATCTTCAAACAGGCATCAAATGAACAACCACCCACGACAACATAACGCTTCAAATTCTTCCAGGGGTAGTCATGATGATGGGTATAGAAACTTTGGACCCTCAACGCGCCAGGACAATTCAATTGTCACCTTTGACCGCTTTGCAATTCAATTACTTGATGTAAGCTCTCTCTCCCTCTCTGCTGTTACATTTTGACGTTTCTTTTTCGTCAAGCATTCTGAAGAAGATTATATATATTATTTATGGTCTAAGTTTATTTCTTCATTTGAAAATGGAACTAATATTCCCCCAAAATGTCTGTAGGGTGTGATATTACTAGAGGGTGTTGCTGATTCAGATGTCTCCAACATGAGGTTGGAGGGTGAAGAAGACATGTCATATGAGGTATCAAGTTATTATTCCCTTTGTGAAATTGGTCTCTACACTGCACTTGTAAAATACTTGATTCATTATTTGAACTCTTTGCTGTCATACAGTCTCAAGAGATCGACAATTTATTCATTTTAGATTAGATATTGTTTTTAAAAAATTAATAGAAAATGCATCTGCAGGAGCTACTTGATCTTGAAGAACAAATGGGTCACATTAACACCGGTTTGTCTGAGGAAACAATCATAAGGAATCTGAAGGTGAGAACACATATTTCATCTGTAAGACAATTAAATTTAAATAAAGTCCCAAGCTTGGATCAAGAACCTGAAATCTGCACTATATGTCAGGTATGCAATACTCTCAGATTATATGGTTTTGGTGTTTTGATATCTTAATCAATCGTTGGGTTAACAAAATGGCTGTGCAATTTGGCAGGGTGAGTATGAAAACTATGACACAATTGGGAGTCTGGACTGTAGACATGATTACCATGCTGTCTGCATAAAGAAGTGGCTGCAGGAAAAGAATATTTGCCCTCTCTGCAAATCTACAGCTTTGACGATAAAGAGCTAGAAATTTTAGACAAGTGAATGTTGGAGATGCGCTTTCATTACCTTCATTTATTTTAGTAATCCATATGTTTCAAAGAGATCATTTATTTTATAATCTTTGTGCTTTGCTCAATATCTTTATGTTCACTTGTACTATTTTCATAGATGGGAATGGTGGAATAGTATGTCTTAGATGTGTAGATATGTTGTCCGTATGATATTATTGACTAGAATTATATTTCAAATTTCAAAATTTAATCCTTGCATGACACATATATTAGTTGAAGTGTGTATAGCATTTTCCAAGCCAAAAATATATTTTAAGTTAAACACGGTATTAACCCTTCTTTTTTTTTTTTAAACAACAAAAAATAACTTTTATTGATGAAATAACCATACAAATACAAAGTTCAACAATCCCAACTAAGTTGACACCGAAAAGCAAGCCTAATCACGTGACAGCACCATCCACAGTTGGTGAGAAACCAACCCAAACAAAAACAGAACCAAGACCACAAAAAGGCAACCCCTAGCAGCAGCAAAGTACCCACCGTCCACGAACCAAAACAGCTACAAGCTTTCAAATCTTAAGCATTGGCTTTTTAAACTTAGCACCCAACCACCAATGGAGTAGTCCCTCCACAGCAGCAGGTGTCACCCATAATAAACCTGACCATGCCTTCCAAATCACCAGGCAGAGCAGAAAAACATGGTTCACATCTTCTATCCTTACAGAAGGGGCACAAGTCTATCCCACTACTGCTCAGAACCCCAATACTCTGTAGATAACCTGCAGTTTTCACCCTCCCTCTCCATGCCAATACTCAGTAGATAACCTTCATTTTTTTTCTCACTAGCCTAGGTTAGTACATAACTGCATATAACTAACTTTGACCAAAATATGTAAAGCCGAGAAATCAGAACCCCAGAGGTATAATGCAAGAATTCATCAACAATTTTCATGGCCCAGAAAAAACAATTAATCGATCAATCAATCAAGTACACCAAAAGTCACATTATCTTAATACATTTCCAAATCCCAACCCTAAGCAATCAAAGATAAACTAACCTACAGCGTAGCTAAGAACTGAATAATACACAAAGGAAGAACAAGAAAAAAGATTGAAATAAGAGGAAGCCAAAGAATGCAAAGAAAATACTAGAATCCTGACCCTATGGGCTTTGGTTAAGCTAAAAGTTCAATGTAGCGTCAAGATATACGCCATAAAAATGAAAGTTTTGGGAGTCTCGACATTGTATGCTAGTAAAATTGACATATTCAAACATGTTCCACAATCGTATAGAAATTGGATGTTCTTTGGGGAAGATGACAAAAAAACATAGCAGACTGTATTGTTCTATTCTTTTGGACTATGCTGAGCAGCATCCAACTTTCTTGACAGCCGATACGTCATCCTTGCCACCAACATTAATGGTTTGTCCCTTGGGCAAAGCTGCCGGGTCATCCCCAATGTCCAGAGCCTTCCTGCTGACAACACGATATATTTGAGTGAGTACTTCTGTGAAGGCATTTTCCACATTCATAGACTCCAGAGCAGAGGTCTCCATGAAAAACGTGTTCTCTCTTTCAGCAAATGCCTTGGCATCCTCGGTGGAAACAGCCCTCAAATGACGCAAATCTGCCTTGTTTCCCACAAGCATAATGACAATGTTGGAGTCTGTGTGATCCCGAAGCTCCTTCAACCATCTCTCTACATTTTCAAACGTGACATGTCGAGTGACATCATAAACAAGCAATGCACCAACAGCTCCTCGATAGTATGCACTTGTGATTGCACGGTATCTTCAAGAAAGAGTACAAAATGAGACATGGATTCAATCTTAAAAGTAACACAATGTAGTCAAAATTCTTTGTTCATCAATCAGGCAAACAGCACCAAATGGAATTATACAGAAAGATGTTTTACAAATCAAGATAGCTAACTTAATACCAGACGGCACACAGCTAGTTTCCAAACCAAAGGGAAATAAATAAGGCTCCAATCTAATGGCAGGAACAAATAAGATGAGATTGAAACTTGAAACGCACTAAAAATTCAGTCTGTTGCTTGCCTACCCAAATATGTGAATTGTATAGCAAGCAATCAAAATTTAAAGAAACTACGCTCACATCAAATCATCACCTCAAGTAACCTATATCCAAAGAGGATAGACTCACTGGGGTACACTCCTCCAAACATTCTTCGCCTCTAGCTCAGTTCGAAAGCAATACAAAATCCTCCAATGCCAATGTTGGAACAGCCGTTTTGAAAATTCAAGCTTCCCCCTTCAGCCCACTCATGTCCCCAACAATTAATATCAAGCAAAAGTGGAGCAATGGTAGACGAGATTCATCGGGTATGTAGATTTAATTGATTCAACTCATCTTTATCATAAAAAATATAAAATATTTATCACAGTAGTTTATTTAACATATCAGTACAGTAGATAGTCAGCAGACTTGTAAGGTAGTGATTTGGCAAGCATAGATAATTAACATACTGTATGTTAATTACAGCAAAAAGCGAACCGAGGTGACAAGACCTCCTAAGGTGTATGCGTAAGGCAAAAGCTTCATTGAATCAAGGGGAACACTAAAAAAGTAATTTCCAAAAAACTTATATTGAACACAAATGATGAAATTTAATTGCCTCAGTCTGAGGCAAAGGCCCTCCATCTTGGCCTCAGCTCACTGAAGTTGCGTTGGAATCTTGGGGCACAGAAGCTTTGAGTCACTTCTTCCCCAACCATTTGCTTAGGGACACTTTTCACAATAATGAACATGCATAGAACACAAACCATGCCAATCAAGTATAGACAACAAGAAAAGACGGGGATTTTGATTGAAATATTTTCAAAAGAATCTCAGGACATGTTTGTTTGGCTCCACAGATGAAGGGGTTGGATAAGTAATCCTGCGGGCCCTACGTAAATCATGTTTGGTTGGCAAAAATGGAATGGGACTATGAATGCCCCCATATAGTATGTCCCATGGAAGGGATGGGATTGCCATGGGATTGGGTGTGACAAGAACATTTCGCCCCCACTTTATAAAAACAAGTCACCTTTTATACAATGAAAACTTTTACGTAATTTCATAAATTAACACACTAACAAACATATTTTATCTTATATCTCAAACCTAATAACACTACTGTATTCATAATCTCATCAAATCTAAATAAACGGAGCCTAAATGCATTTATAAGATTCTGTTAGAAAGCACATGAGGAATATAGAAACCAACACTCAACTAAGCCAGCCAAGTACACCAAATTAACTTAACCAAAGTGAAAATTTCATTTCAGTAAACCAAACACAACACAAAAACATATACTATAATAAGAAAGTAAAATAATCTATGATTTTCCTTAGTTTTCTCAGTAACCAAACAAAGGATGAAAACACACACACCAGATTTGATAGGGTATGGCAACGCATCAATGACGACTTTATCAAGCAAAAACCATACAAAAAGAAAAATCAACATTTGATTTAGTTTATTACAAATATGATCGATCAATAAAACCAATTTCCAATCGAAATAGGCTCGGATTGTAGGATTTTTGATACATGATATTTATGTAGAGATACATGTATGTATAAATGAAAATGGAAGGAAAGAGGGGTTTAGATCTGTACCTTTCTTGGCCAGCGGTGTCCCAAATCTGGGCCTTGACGACCTTGTCGTCGACGTGAATGCTTCGAGTGGCGAATTCGACGCCGATTGTGGACTTGGACTCCAGACTGAACTCATTCCTCGTGAATCTAGAGAGCAGGTTTGATTTTCCGACTCCAGAATCGCCGATTAGAACCACTTTGAACAAGTAATCGTAATCGTCGTCTGCTCTGTACGCCCCCATTCGCCTTCAATCAATTTTATATATGTTTGTATGTATGTATGAATGTATATATATACAGATATAAAGAGAGAAGAAGCAGGAGTTTGCAGATCAAAATGCGAGATTGATTTGCGATCTATCTTTAGATTTTGTAGGACACAGATCTTAAAAAACAAAAAGAAGGAGGGAGAGAGAGAGAGCACCGTTATACATGAAAGTATTGAAGAGAGAGAGAGAGAGGGAGATGTATTCAAAGCTTGTAAAACAGAACAGAGATTGTGTAAGATGTGAACATATTAATTAATATATTAAAATATTTTAAATTGTTAGGAAAAATCATAGGAGTGTGGGCAGCGCCGAGCGCGTTCGGAATTTAACCATTTCACGAGGAATTCAAAGTTGTACAAACTCCCGTCTAGAATCAATTTTATAAAATATAATAATTTATTATGTAATGAAAGTCTAAAAATTAAAATAAAACCACTTTAATGATATATTTATGAATAAATTACATTGACAATTTTTTGAGATTTAAACAAAATATAGTAAGGTCTCATTTGACAAATAATTTTTTTAATTAAAAAGTTAAAAAGTCACTAAAAAAATCAAAAAGCCAACAATCTATACAAAAAAGTTAAAGATTCTATTTTCTCTCTACTTTTTGCACATCTTTTCATAAAAAGTCAAAAGTCATCTCAAACATACTAATTTTTTTTACATCATATTTTAGTCAAAAAGTCAAAAAGTTACTAAAAAAATATGTTCCCAAACGAGGCCTTAATATTAGTAGGATCAAAAATTCAAAAAATTAAATTTTATTTTTCATAATAAATAATAGTGAAACATTACTAAGCTTAGATCTTAAAAGTTCATTTAAATAAATGTAGGTTTGAAATTAACAGATTTGAGGTTAATTTTATAAAAATATTGGCAAGTAACTATTTTAGGTGCATTGAAAATTATAAAATAATAAAAAAAAAAAAAAAAAAGGAGTCAAACCAGCCCTTAATTATGACAAATTTTGGTGTTCCAATTTGGATAGATAAGCAAAAATAATATGACAGATAGATTCAATTTGGCCATATAAGAAAAAATAGTACATATATATTAAAAGAATTTCAATAGATAGATTAAAAAAATATTAATATAATTTGGACAGATAGATTAAAAATATTAAAACAATTTTGACAGATAGATTAAAAGTGTACGGGGAGGAAATAATTCTCCTCGTATAATCCTGTTGACCAAGTCCACGCTCCTCCGTACAACGTCGCTTTGTCACCTGAAAATACAAACGTGAGCTAGCCGGCAGGTGTGTACCGGAAACCTCTCTGATGCCTAAGTCAGAAAACTTGACAAATAGACAAAGCTCTATGTTCTCAGAAAGAAATTATGTTCAATTACCTCCTCCAAGGTGATGCTTGTAGGCTTTTATAAGTTTTCCGTGGCACAATCCTAGTAGGACTTGTATTTCTCCATGCAGAGTCCTCCTAGGATTCATTCTCCTAAGGATAATGCTTATCCTTTTACACCCTCCCCCACTGCTTAAACCAAGTGGGATGGTTTTCTTTATGGCCGAACTCCCATTCGACCGAAGTAAGAATGGCTATGCCGAGCCACAAAGTAGGCCATACTAACAGTAGTTCGGTTCTTCTTCATGTTACACCATATCTCGGCTCTCATACATGAACCGTGGTGTGTTTGGACCGATCCACTGAGTAACAACATTACAACCGACCTATCCCGAATTCAATCATGACCGGACTACCTTATAAGACCGGACTAACTCAAGTTGTCAAAACCGAGGCAGCTTTACATTCCTTTAGCCGAAGTAAGTCAATCATCTCCGCAGAGCCAGAGTAAATCTATCGTTCTTGAGCCGGAGTCACTTCAACAGCTCGGGCCGGAGTGACTTTTATCTCTTTTGGGCCGCAGTAACATTTCGGCCTTTTACCCAGTCCTTGGCATTTTGGGCCACCAAGTCCATCTCACAGCTCGGCCCAATTTTTACCAAAAAATTACCCTCTCAATTGCCCCTTAATTCCATCTGCATGGCATGATTGGGATTATCAGTCTATCAACCGAGCTGGCATCGTTTTAAGCTTTCCCAGCCGAGCTAAGAATACTTTAGCCTCTCCAGCCGAGCTAAAAACTCTCGAATTTTTAAGCCGAGCTAATTTCACTCCGGGCTCCGTTCTGCCCGGTCAAAAACGTCTCTTCAATCATAGCGTCTGTAACGCTTCCCATTCCAGTGACACGTGGCAAGCTCTGATTGGCTGGAAGTAGCTGTCACGCCGCCCTCGTAGTACGAAATTTTTGAACAGTTCCCGCCCATTCTCTCTCCTTCCACAAAACGATCATTCTACCTTTGAACCATTCACCTTCTTCTCTCTCTGTGCCTCTGCTTCTCCAGCCTCTGAGCCTCCTGAGTCTGTGTTCTTCGTTGGTTCCGTTGCTCCTGCCCTCTGCTTCATCTTTTCCTGGTAAGCGATCCTTTTTCCTTTCCTTTGTTTTGTTTTCATATTCTGTTTTCCATGCTCTGCTTGCTTTTGCAAAACATTTTTCTTCCAGCTCTATTTTACTTTAGTACTTTCATGAAAAAAATCAGTAAAGCCCATGACTATATGTCATATACCCTAGAGAAAACTTGATTTTGATCCAGAATCACGTCCCAACCGAACTAGGATACTGTTTGTGTTATGTATGTAGATAGATTCAGAAAATAACCGAACTAGAACTTGTAGGAATATCAGTAGTTTCTTCTGAACCACTCTTAGCCAAGATAAGATCACCGAACAAACGTGCACATACCGAACTAGGTACTTCGGTCCATAACCAAGCTAAGCTTTTGGGGCCAAGCCGGCTTTCTCAGTTCTTAAACCGAACTCAGAAAGCCGCCCCTAGGGGGCTCAACCGAAGTAACTTTCCTCACACTGCAACCGATTTAGGCCTTGGGACTAAACCAGCTTTCTTAGTTTTTTTTTTTTAGACCGAACTCAGAAAGCTGCCCCTAGACGTTAAACCGGTCTACCGAGCAACCTGCTCAAACCGAGCTACCTGACCTTCTGATGAAAGAACTAGTTTTTTGAGGCCGAAGTAGGGCTTTTATACCTTGCTTGTAAATTGTAGCACGGTCCATTGATCAGTGCTTTAACCCCCTCTGTTTTTTACTTTGCAGACTTAGGTTACCCAGGCACTCCCGCGTGCGCTCAACCGAGCTTCTGAGCACGATTATCGCACCGAAATAACTTACTCGTTAAATTATACAACAAATGGGTAAGTATAGGTATTTAGTTGAGACCCCTGGTGGGATGGCCGAATTCAGGAAGGACTATGATATACCGGATGACGTTCATTTGACTTTAGCAAAAAAGGACGTTATTCCATGGGACAACGAAGGTTTCATTCCTTTTACTCTTTAATCCATAATAGAGACCGGACTACGGTTTCCTGTACAACCGTTGATCTGTGAGTTCCTTAGGCAAACTAGGTTATGCCCCACCCAACTGTCCACCAATACGTACCGTATTATTATGGGAATAGCCGCACTAAACCACCAAACCGGTTTAAACCTTGGCCTTGCCGAAATATTCCATCAATATTCCATCGGCTCGAAAGATGCTGGATGGGTCTATTACCTTAGGATCCGCCGCCGCCGAGAGAAGATTGTTAAGCACACACCGGACAAAGACCTTAATGATGATGACTTCTTCTGGGTCTCTGGGAATTTTGAGGATTTTCAAGCCCAAATTCCTGGCCGACCTATAAATTGGAAAATGGGAGAGCCTGGTAATTTAACTTCGGTCTTGTTCCTTGTATGTTATCTCGGTTTTTTAATCTATTGACCGAACTAACACTTCTTCTTGTTTGCAGATTTCGCCCACCTCCATTCCCTGTATAGCTATCCCAACCTTGCGGTTTTGCGAGCCGCACTACGGATTAAAGAAAGAAGTTGGGCTAAGCTTCTGAACTTTGAGCCGACCTACCGGTACAGCGGTCGCCGAAAAGCAAGGGTAACCGATTTCCTTCTTGAGGAAGCACCAAAACCGGACCCAACTTTGCCCGAAATAAGACTTGTTCCATTAACTGCTGAGGAAGAAATGGCAAAGAAGAGCAGAGTCAGGGCCCTTCTAACTGCGTCAACCAGAGCCGAAGCACAGCCATCTGTCGAGGCGCAGTCTGCCGTTGTGGCCCTCCCTTCTCAGCAGCCTTCTTCATCTCGGCCATCCAAACGCGCCCGAAATACTTCGACCGAACAGCAACTAGTCGATGAGGTTGAATCCATCCCCCAGAGTCCTCAGCCTTCCCCCCAACCGGAGCAAACCGACCGAACTGAATCTCCGAAGTGGGCTCCGTCGCTGACCTTCAACGACCGAGACATCAAAGCTACTAACTCGGTCGTGGCTGAAAAAGACCACCAACTGGCCTTTAACCTGGCCAAAAGTGTGTGCCTCCCCAAGGACATGGAGCACCACTTGAAGCAACTGAACACCGAAATGAAATCAATTCGGTCTGCTTCCAAGTCCATGATCTTGGTAAGTAGCTCTGTCTGTTCTTTCTGTCTAAATTTTTCCAACTTTTACTTCGGCTGAAAAGAACTCTTTGTTTTGTCAGGCCTTGCAGAAGAACAACATCACTTATAAGAAAGTCCAAGAACTCCGCAAAACCACAAGGCAGGCGATGGCGGAAGCCGAAGCAAAGGCGGCCGAACTAGCGGAGGCCGAAAGGAAAATGACCGAGCTTCAAGCAGAGAACGGTCGGCTTGCCGATCTTGTTAACTCGGCTGAAGCGGAGAAGCAGAAGGCAGCCATCGTTATGAAGGACAAGTATCTGCGGGAGTTGTTGAAGCTTGAGAAGAGAAAAGACGCCGAAATAAGTGAACTAAAAGAGAGCGTGGGGGCGGCCGAAAATGAGGGGTACAAGCGAGGTTATAAGGAGGCAGAAGATGCCTATGTCAAGCAATGCGACGCCGCCAAGGAGCTTTTCTTCAAGTGCGGCTGGAGGGCGGCTGTGGAGAAGCTCGGTCATGATGAACAGACCGAGGTCTTCGACCCTCCGGCATACTTTATACCGAAATCCCTTGCGGCGTATGCAGACGCCTTGTAACAAGAGTTTCTGGAGGACTCAGACACTGATGACTCCTCTGCTCCTGAAGACATTCCGGTTGTTGGTGCAAGCCCGTCACTTCGGTTGGAGCCCATGGTAGAGGACCCTCCTATTGAACAACCAAGTGACACCGTGGTTCCAACCGAAACTAACCCGGCGACCGAGCGTGATCTTCCCCTTGAAACCAGTTTTCAAGTTGATGGTGATGCGGCCTTTGACGCTGAAATACAAGAACTTTTTTCTTGACTTTGTACTTTTTCTTTTTCTTTTTTTTTTTTTTGTTTCGTCTTTGTAACCGAACTATGCCCCTTTGTATTGACTTTTGTTTTGAATCAAAAATTTAACGCAACTCTTACTCCGGTTTTGATTTGTATGTCTGCAGTTTGTAATGTCTTCTATTACTCCAACTTCTATTTCGGTTTTGGCTTTTTAATCTATGCTTACCAGCCAACCACTCCTTAGCCGATATACTTACTTCGGCTAAGGAGTACAAAGTGTTGGTTAATTCCAGCCAACCACTCTTCAGCCTTGCACTTACTTCAGTTGAAGAGTAACAAGAGTTGGTTAATTCCAGCCAACCACTCTTCAGCCATGCACTTACTTCGGCTGAAGAGTAACAAGAGTTGGTTTATTCCAGCCAACCACTCTTCAGCCTTGCGCTTACTTCGGCTGAAGAGTAACAAGAGTTGGTTTATTCCAGCCAACCACTCTTCAGCCATGCACTTACTTCGGCTGAAGAGTAACAATAGTTGGTTTATTCCAGCCAACCACTCTTCAGCCGCGCACTTACTTCGGCTGAAGAGTAACAATAGTTGGTTTATTCCAGCCAACCACTCTTCAGCCTTGCACTTACTTTGGCTGAAGAGTAACAGTAGTTGGTTTATTCCAGCCAACCACTCTTCAGCCATGCACTTACTTCGGCTGAAGAGTAACAAGAGTTGGTTTATTCCAGCCAACCACTCTTCAGCCTTGCACTTACTTTGGCTGAAGAGTAACAGGAGTTGGTTTATTCCAGCCAACCACTCTTCAGCCTTGCACTTACTTCGGCTGAAGAGTAACAGGAGTTGGTTTATTCCAGCCAACCATCGAAGTTAGTTTTTCCAGCTAACTTATAGTATTTGGTTATTCCGACCAAATGTCCTGCAGCCTGGATCCTTATCCTGGGCTTAGGAAGGGTGTTGGTTTATTCCAGCCAACCTCTGAGTTAGTTTTTTCGGCTAACTTAGAGTATTTGGTTATTCCGACCAAATGTCCTGCAGCCTGGATCCTTATCCTAGGCTTAGGAAGGGTGTTGGTTTATTCCAGCCAACCTCTGAGTTAGTTTTTCCGGCTAACTTAGAATGAAAAAATACTTGCAATGCGCCTAATCTTTACTAAAGCTAATTTTTACAAGGGACAACTTGTGCTAAAAAGAATTTCTCATTTTATTGAAGGAAGAAAAAATTACATATGTTTGAAAAAGAAAAGCTAAAAGTAAAATAACTTGAGATTGGCCGTATTCCATGGCCTGGGGATTGCCTTGCCATCCTTGTCTTCTAGGTGGTATGCCCCTTTGCCTGCTAACCCAACCACCTTATAAGGACCTTCCCAATTTGGGCCTAACTTGCCGTCTCCTGGGATCAAGGTGTTTCCCATTACTTTGCGTAGTACCCAATCCCTAATCTTGAATTGTCTTGGATGGACCTTTTTGCTGTATTTTCTGATTAACTCTCATTGGTATGAGGCGATGTGGACTAGTGCTCTTTCTCTTCTTTCTTCTGCAAGGTCGAGTTCTAAGGCTATGGCTTCTCCATTTAAGTTTGGATCAAAATTTTCGCTTCGAATTGTGAGGAGGCCAACTTCTAGTGGGATCACTGCTTCCATTCCATAAGCTAAGGAGAATGGTGTTTCTCCAGTTGATCGCCGGGGCGTGGTGCGGTAAGCCCATAAGACGTGAGGAAGTTCATCTGCCCACTTGTCTTTTGCTCTTTCTAGCCTTTTCTTTAGTCCATCCAAGACGACTTTATTTGATGCTTCAGCTTGCCCATTTGCTTGAGGATATGCCGGTGTGGAATTGTAGAACTCTATCTTGTATTCTTCACAAAAGCTTCTGAAGATTCTGCCGTCGAACTGAGTACCATTGTCTGAGATTAGTGCTTTTGGTATGTCAAACCGAGTGATGATATTCTGCCAAACAAACTTCTTCACATCTTTTTCTTTGATTGACGCCAATGCCTCTGCTTCCACCCACTTTGTGAAGTAGTCTGTTGCTGCGAGAAAGAATTTTCTGCCGCCAGGTGCTGTTGGAAGTGGTCCTACTATGTCTAAGCCCCACATTGCGAAAGGCTATGGGCTAGTTAAGGGTAGGAGTTCTCTTGCTGGTTGATGTATTTGGTGTGCGAATTTCTGGCATTTTTCACACTTCTTTACGTATTTCTCTGAGTCTGCTTGCATATATGGCCACCAATATCCTTGCGAAATAGCCCTGTAAGCGAGCGACCTTCCCCCTTGATGACTTCCACACACCCCTTCGTGTATTTCGAACAGGAATGCTTCTACTTTGCTGGGATGAACGCACTTGAGGTAAGGCCCAGAGAACGACTTCTTGTATAATGCCAAAGATGGAGATAGCCAAAATCGCTGCGACTTTGCCCTTATTCTGTTGGCTTCTTTTTTCTCTTCTGGTAGGATGCCGTCTTTTAGGAATAGGATGATGGGATCCATCCAAGAAGGGCCTAATTCTGTGCAACATGGTTCTTCTGCTTCGGGGTCTTCTATGCTTGGTCTTGGCAAGAAGTCAATGAGTAACGGATGAGGGATTGATGTATCCGCCATTGAGGCAAGGCCTGCTAGCTCGTCCGCTCGGCTGTTTTCCTCCCTGCCAATTTGTTCTATCCTTACCACATCAAACTTTTTGATCTCTGTTCTGACTAACTCTTGGTATTTGGCCATTCTGTCGTCCTTTGCTTCGTATTCGCCAGAAATTTGGTTTACCACCAGCAGAGAGTCACTGTACACCATTAGTTCGGTTGCTTTCATGAAGTGTGCCGACTTGAGTCCTGCGAGAAGCGCCTCATACTCCGCTTCATTGTTGGATGCTGGGAAGCCAAGGTTGATTGCTTGCTCTATAACCAGGCCGTCTGGAGAGATGAGGACTATGCCGAGCCCTGCACCATGTCGGTTGGATGCTCCATCCACAAAGAGCTTCCACATCTCTCCAACGAATAATTTCCAGCAAGTGGAAGGATCAGATGATGCCGTGAGGTCAAGAATGGTGTTTTCTTCGAGGTCCATGTTGGCTATCTGTCCTTCGTCCTCTGTTTGAACTGTTGGTGAGCCTTTGTTTGTCTCTTCCTTGTTGTCCTTAGTATGGTCTGCCTTGGTGCTTGATTTACTACCTTCCACTAGGGGTTGCGCTATTCCGGCGTCAACCTCTGTCCCTAGTTCGGTTGTGTCAGTTAGGTCGACTGGGCAGATATGATGACTTCCAGGAGTAAACTCTGCGACGAAGTCTGCCAAAGATTGGGCTTTTATTGCGGTCTTGGGTTGGAACTTAATGTCGAATTGTCCCAACTCCACTGCCCACTTCAAAATTCGCCCACTAAAGTTCGCCCTTTCAAACAGAGCTTTTAATGGAAAGGCTGTGAGGACGACTATGGTGTGGGCGTGAAAGTAGTGCGCTAATTTTCTGGATGCCATCATTAATGCTAATGCTAGTTTCTCCAATGGTAAGTACTTTGTTTCGGCTCCCAACAATGTCTTGCTGACATAAAAGATGGGCAAGTGTTGTATTCCTTCTGCACGAACCAACACTGCGCTGACTGCGTGTTGAGAGACTGTCAGGTACAAAAAGAGTTCTTCACCAGGTACTGGAGTAACAAGTAGTGGTGGGGAAGACATGTATTCCTTCAAGCTTTCCAGAGCTCGGTCGCATTCTTCATCCCACTCAAATTTGGCCTTTAAAGCTTGGAAGAATGGTCGTAGTCTGTCTGATGACCTGCTTATGAATCGGTTGAGTGCAGCCGCCATACCAGTGAGATGCTGCACTTCTTTGACTGAGTTTGGTCTCTCCAACTCCTGGATTGCTTTGATTTGAGAGGGGTCTGCTTCTATACCTCGGTTGGTCACCAGGAAGCCCAAGAATTTGCCAGATCCAACTCCGAATGCGCATTTGGACGCATTGAGGCGCAACTTGTGTTTCTTCAGGATCTGGAACATCTCGCCTAGATCTTTAAGATGGTCATTCTCATCCTTGCTTTTGACCACCATGTCGTCGATGTAAGCCTCCATTGTTTTGCCTAACAATGGTTCAAACATCTTGGTGACCATCCTCTGGAATGTCGCCCCTGCGTTCTTTAGGCCAAAGGGCATGACCTTGTAGCAATATAAGCCCCTTGGTGTTGTGAAGGATGTGACCTCCTGGTCTGGTTCATGCATGGCGATCTGGTGGTAGCCTCTGTATGCGTCCAGAAAGCTAAGTCGGTTATGCCCTGCCGTTAGGTCCACCAGTTGATCTATCCTTGGTAGAGGGAAGCTATCTTTTGGGCACGCCTTGTTGACTGTTTTGTAGTCGACGCAGACACGCCATTTACCATTCTTTTTTTGGCACTACGACGGTGTTGGAGATCCATCTTGGGTAGTGTACTTCCCTTATCGCTCCTGCCTCCAGCAGGTTGCCTACCTCTTCTGCCACTATTTCGGCGTGGTGGAGTGCCGATCTGCGCGTGCGTTGGATGACTGGCCTGGCGGATGGGTGGACATTGAGTTGGTGACTGATGAAGTTTGGATCAATACCTGGCATGTCGTAGGGTGTCCAGGCAAACACTTCGATATTAGAGGTCAAGAATTCCAAGACCTCTAATCTCTCAGTGCTGGACAACGATGAGCCAAGCAAGAAGAACTTATCCGGGTTCTTCTCATCTATTCTTACCTCCACCAAGTCCTCCACCGCCTTCTGATCAGCCTCTTTGCCGACGTCCGCGAATAGTTCATTACTTTCTGGCTCTTCCACCGAATGAACGTATCCTTTGGCCGCTCGGCTTCCATTTGCTGTGGCGAAGCATTGTTTTGACATGATCTGATCGCCATAGACTTCTTCAATTATGCCGGTGTCGTTGGGGAACCGCATTACCTGATGGTATGATGACGCTACCGAACGCATGGCATGCAGCCATGTTCTGCCCAAGATGATGTTGTATGTGGAGGGGACCTTCAATACCCAGAACTCCACTTGTTTTGTTACACTTCCTGTTCTGACCGGAAGGATTATTTTCCCGACAGGCCACTCTGGCATGGAGTTGAATCCAATCAGGGGAGAAACTGCAGGCGCCAAGTCTTTGTCTTGCAGCTTTAGTTGCTTGAATGTGTCGTAATACATGATCTCACATGAACTACCCTGGTCAATCAGAATCCGCTTGACGTCAAAATCCTTGACTCGGAGAGTGACATCCAAGGCGTCATTATGGGGGCAATAAATTCGTTCCAAGTCCTTATCCGAAAAGGACATGACGTTTGTTGCCTCTGTCCTCCCCTTTTTGATGGCAGGTTGGGCACTTAATATTTCCCTAAAGTGCTCAGCCTTCTTGATTGAACCTCTGAGCTCGCATACGCGCTCAGGTTCGAAAACTCCATGAATTACATTGATAATGCCTTGAGGTGGTGCATCGATTGGCATTCTATTGGGATGGTCATTATGATCTTGGGGAGCCGGTTGTGCTCCTCCTTCAATGTATTTGTCCAAGTGGCCTGCTGCCACCAATTCTTCCAAGTGCTGTCTTAGTGGCGCGCAATTCTCAGTTCGGTGCCCCTTTTCTTTGTGGAAGGTGCACCGTGATCTGTCGTCGTAATTCTTCTGAGCTTCCCCTAGCTTGGCTGGCCACTTCACAAATGGCTCGTCTTTTATTTCGCTCAGAATCCGATATATTGGTTTTTTGAACACCGTTGTTATGGCAGTGCGGATTCTCAACCATCTTTTGTCTGGGTCTTCTCCGTTATCTCGTCTGCCACGCCCGTTTTTATTCTGCCGATCTACTGTATTGACCTTTGCTGAGGTCTTCTTTTCTGGTACTACGGCTGCACTAGATTTTGCTTTTGCACGTGCGCCATCCTCTTCTACCCTGATGTGCTGATGCACTCTCTCCATCAGGGCCTCCATGGTGAGGGGTGGCGTCATGGTAATTGAATCCCTTAGTCGGTTCCCTACTGGTAGGCCTCTTTTATATTGCGCAATGGCTAGATTGGTGGGGTAGTCTCCAATCTGGTTGAATGTCTCCCAGTAGCGACTGTTGTAAGATCTGAGGGTCTCTTTTTCACCCATGTCGATGGAGAGTAACTGGTCTATCTCCACCGGTGTTTTAGTATTTGTCCGAAACCTCGTTACGAACGCTTCCGCCAGTTGAGCCCAGGAGGCTATGCTGCCTTCTGGGAGTTTCTCGAACCAAGTCAAGCCCAGGTCGCCAAGACTTGATGGGAAGAGTATGCACATTAAGGCCTCGTTTCGCCTGTACACAGCCATGACTTGGCGAAAGTGGCTCAAGTGTGAATACGGGTCCGTCTTCCCTTCATATGTATTGAATTTCGACTGAAGGAAGCCTGATGGTAGGGGTGCGTTTTCGATCGCTGGGACAAACGGCGAAGTCTGTAGTCTTGCCAATGCCTTGTCCGTTGGTTCGTAGGCCGGTCGCGGTATTGGCATTCCAACCTCGACGCTTCCATGCGTCCGAGGAGCCAACCGTTGTAAGGCCGAAACTCGGTGTGGATCTCTTGCCCTGGCATCCTCCTTGCATCGTGCTTTTTCTTCCAGCACGGTTCGTAAGTCGGATAACCTGGGCAGCTCTGTTTGTCTGGATCTGGTTTGGTGTGAATGTGAAGGCCAATACGTGCTTCCTTCAGTGTATGATCTTTCGGATCTCGTCCTCTCAGACCTGGAGTGACGAGTCCTTGAAGATAAGGAGTGAGTGTCGCCTGTCCTGAGGCTTCTGCTCTCTCCTTGGGAGGGTGTAGTATTCCTACTACAATTCTCTGAGTGGCGAGGGGGCGTCTTGTGCTTGCGCCCCTCTCCTGTCGCCACATCTTTAGTCTTCATCTGGCGTTTCAAAGCCTCCATGTCCGCCGCCATCTTTCGAATTAGTTCATCTTGTTCCTTTACGCGATCTTCCAGGGCTTGAGGATCAATCCTCCTCCTTTGCCTGTCAGGACTTTGAGAGTGACGAGGGCTGCTATTCCGCCTTCCCCTGCCACTCCTCCTGGAGTTATGTTGTTGGGGCTCCAAATCTGCCATAGGAGGGACAGAAGGTAATCCTTCACGTCTTGCGCCCCCGTCTGGGGTTAGCCCGTCGACGGCGGACTGCGGCAAGTCTTCAATGTGTGCCATTGAATGAGAAAATGAGAAGCTTAGTCAAGAGGTTTTTGTTCTTGTCTTGTTCTTCCCACAGACGGCGCCAATTGTACGGGGAGGAAATAATTCTCCTCGTATAATCCTGTTGACCAAGTCCACGCTCCTCCGTACGACGTCGCTTTGTCACCTGAAAATACAAACGTGAGCTAGCCGGCAGGTGTGTGCCGGAAACCTCTCCGATGCCTAAGTCAGAAAACTTGACAAATAGACAAAGCTCTATGTTCTCAGAAAGAAATTATGTTCAATTACCTCCTCCAAGGTGATGCTTGTGGGCTTTTATAAGTTTTCCGTGGCACAATCCTAGTAGGACTTGTATTTCTCCATGCAGAGTCCTCTTAGGATTCATTCTCCTAAGGATAATGCTTATCCTTTTACACCCTCCCCCACTGCTTAAACCAAGTGGGATGGTTTTCTTTATGGCCGAACTCCCATTCGACCGAAGTAAGAATGGCTATGCCGAGCCACAAAGTAGGCCATACTAACAGTAGTTCGGTTCTTCTTCATGTTACACCATATCTCGGCTCTCATACATGAACCGTGGTGTGTTTGGACCGATCCACTGAGTAACAACATTACAACCGACCTATCCCGAATTCAATCATGACCGGACTACCTTATAAGACCGGACTAACTCAAGTTGTCAAAACCGAGGCAGCTTTACATTCCTTTAGCCGAAGTAAGTCAATCATCTCCGCAGAGCCAGAGTAAATCTATCGTTCTTGAGCCGGAGTCACTTCAACAGCTCGGGCCGGAGTGACTTTTATCTCTTTTGGGCCGCAGTAACATTTCGGCCTTTTACCCAGTCCTTGGCATTTTGGGCCACCAAGTCCATCTCACAGCTCGGCCCAATTTTTACCAAAAAATTACCCTCTCAAAAAGTATTTAAAAAAATTTAAGGTTAAAAAATAATTTGTACAAATAGATTACTTTTGGTAGATAGGTGTAAAAATAATTTAGATAAATAGGTTAAAAATTGAATAAATATGTTAAAAATATTGTGAAAGATAGGGTAAAATAATTTGGATAAATAGGCTTAAAAAATTGAAGAGATAGATAAATTTGTAAAGGTAGATGGTATTTATGGACTAAATTTCTTAAAATCGTTAGCACATGGACTTTTGACCAACAAATGTCATTATGTCCCCCAATAGAACCACCATTGCCATTAATGACTTATACGAGCTGAAATATGAATTTATCTAGGATTTTCTCAATAAAAAAATAGGTTTAAAGCTAAGAAAATTATAGAGGCATCTCTTCTGCAAACAACAATTTGTTTGGTAATTAAAATTCCTAAAATTTCAAACTCCAGGAAAATAAAGAAATATTTTAATTTAAAAGACAATAATAATCTTACAACACTAAAACTTCTTTTTAAAAACTCTCTGTATCTCCATCATTCTCTTTGATTATTATTTTTTCTCTTATCTCCCTTCAACATGCTTAAGATCTAGAAGTCGTTATTGGCTTTATTCGCCATCAACATCACCATCACTATCTCCGTGATCAATCATAGCCATCATTTTCTACTACTATTGTCACCATCTGTTACCACTACTATCTGCTATCATCATCATCAATCATAGCCAACGTATGCACCTCCATTGCCACTGCTTGTCACACCACCACTGCCACCATCCCTCAACAATCATTATATTCATATCTTCATCGAGTTGATTTGTCACAACAAAATTTCTTGCATAATCTTCATCAATTTGTATATTTTTATATATTCTTCTTTCTTTTTTCCTTCATTCTTCTCTTTCTCTTTCTACTATTCTTCTCTATTCTCTATATTGCACAATAAAATTTCCAGAGACAACATGTAAAACTTTACTTAAAATTCACAATATTAGAACACTTAATTTGAATTTTTAATATATAAATTTGAAATTAGTGACCTAATTTTTGTAGTTGATTCTCAAATTTACAAACTTTTATTTTGTAACAGAAATTTTTCTAAGTTTAGACAGTGAAATTTTCACTGCAAAAGTTAGTGAAATTTCATAATTTTTTTTTTATAAAGATTTTACATTGTTTATAGATCTTATTTGATAAATTTTGATGAGATATGGTAATAAAAATATAAATTTGACAAAAAAATATAATTATAAATAAAGAGTTATTAAATTTTAAATTTTCAAATCACCTAAAAAGTGAAAAAGCATTATTGCCGGAGCATTTTCGTCTAGAGCATTTTTGGAGGACATTGACTAGTATTGAAAAGTTTGTTGCCCTTATTTTTTCTAGAAGCTTAGAATGAGGGACGTGAAAATAAAAATAAAAATAAAAAATTCCCTTATAACTATTTTCTTTATAAAAAGGAAAAATTACTAATAATTCATATTTTGCTTTAAACATTACTATTCAGAGTTAGTTTGAGAATTAACTTTTTTTTAGTAATTTGTAATCGTTTTACAAAAATAAAAAATAAAATGTGCAAAAAATGTAAAAAGAATGTATTGAATTTTTGTATTGGCATTTTGACTTTTAAACTATTTTAGGCCTCGTTTGGGAACAAGCTAATTTAGTAACTTTTTGACTATTTGACTAAAAAAGTAGATAAAAAAAACTTATATGTTTGGGCTGACTTTTTGGCTAATTACGAAAAGTGTGCAAAAAGTAGAGAGAAAAGAGAATTTTTGACTTTTTAGTATAAGTTACTGATTTTTTGACTAAAAAGTTAACTTTTTGACTTTTTAGTTAAAAAGTCAATTGCCAAATTTCCTGTCCTATCAAATTTCAATATAAATAACTATGTCCTATTTTTTATAAATTGTTCCCAAATGGTTCATTTCTCTAAAGTAGTATATTTTATCTCAATTTTACTCATTTCACTGAAACATGAATAAAAAGATAAAAAAATTTAATTTATTAAAATTTTAATAATTAAAAATATTTTTAATTATTGAAATTATGTAAATTTTTATAAATGGAAATATATGTATAAGGTTCATCAATTACCTCACTCATTTAGAAACATGTAAATTCACCACGATATTATTTTATGTAGTTCATTGAGAAAATTTTAATAAAATTTAATTTTTTATTTTTTTTATTATAGAAAAATCATAGTTTGAAATAATGGAAAGTGATGAATTTTATTCCATAACTCTTTTGATATGATTGTTATTTATGATTTTGTATAATAAAATATAAGTAAATCAAAAATTATTTAGGAAATTGTTGAGAACGCTAAAACTTGGATAAAATACACTATTATGAAAAAATAAACTCTACGAAAACAATTTATTACAAATAGAACTTAGATCTTCATAGTGAAAATTGATAGGACTAGATAACAACCTTCAAAACAAAAATAAAATTTATTGGTAATATCCCTTATAAAAAAAAAATAGCATCTATTTTTAAAAAATTAAAAAGTGAAATAAAATAAAAAAATCACTTATTTTACAAATAAATTTTCATTTTCTTTCCACCCATTCCTATGAGAACGTCATTGAACAACCCTTTTTTTTTTTTTTCAATCTATAGGCTATCCCACTCCTAGATCGATAAGTTCATATGTCATGTAGCATTGCAAGGCCATCCCAGGGTGGAACTAGTTCAATCACAGTCAACTCAATTAGAAATTTGTTATCCCTCTTGATAGGCTAAGAGCGTTCACAAACATACAAGCCGAACGGACTGCCCTTGCTTCTCCTAGAGAGCATAGTTTTAAATTGCGGTATCAGATAATGTAACGGTATCGATCGTAAAGTATCAACATTGATAGTGTTGGTCGGTACGTATCGTGAATTGGGTGTCGCGGCTATGAAATTTTAAAAATCATTAACAATCCCTCTAAAACTCAATTTTATGCATTTTTTTTTTACTCTTTTAATCTTAATTTGTCACATTTTAATCAAAATTTTGATATGTATGAGCACTTTTGACTCATTTTCAACTAAATGATATGTATTTATTTTAGTCTCAATTATAACTTTCAATTATCTACAATAACAGTTTTCAATTGACAAATATTATAATTCTAATTTAGTTAGTAACAATAATACATTTAAAATAAAAATAAAAATCTGATTAGAATAAACCTCTTTAAAAAAAAAAAATTCTAAATCTTAAGCATTTACACTAAAGCAAGACACAAATAAAAAATAAAATAAAATAAATTAAACAATAACAAACATTTCCACTAATCCAAGCTTTTGACAGATTTGATTTGAATATTTATTTTTCTTTTTCTTTTTTCTCCTTGCTCTGCTCAACAGAAATATATATATATACATATTAATATTTAACTGCTACAAGTGTTGCCACCGCAATTTAGTTGCTTTTGTTTTCTCTTCCCTCAGCAACTTCAAATGGTGGCGCCGACAATACTTGAGATAGCGGCGCTAGCAATACTAAGAATGGTGGTGCTAAGACAAAGTGCCTCAGCAACTTAACTACTGCAAGTGTTGCCTCCGCAACTTGACTTAGACATTTTTCTTCATGGAGTTTATTCGGACCTTTGGCAGGTTGAACCTGTTCCGGCCCATTGTTGACTTACTTTTCTTGGGCTTTGGCACATGCTCCTTTAATCATTCTTGGTTGCCTAACAAGGGTGACCTCCACACTTAGGTCCATACTTAATTTCGACCTTAATTTCTGACCCTCTACAAGAGAAAATAAGAACAAGAACAAGAAAAAAAAAAAAAAAAAGGGTTGGCTGGTAGTGGAGTTCTAAGCAGATCCGATAGAGGATCTAGACCCTAATGTCAAATGTAGGCCACCTAGCAAGGCCAATGAGTTTGTTTGATTGACTTTGACCTCTGTCCGCCATTGCTTCAAGCATTACCATACTGATGTGCCCCTTGTGCGTCGATATTGAGCCTATGTTGATAATCTAAATTATTTATATTGTATTCGTCGAATAGATCATCTATTTAAAAAACCAAGTTTAATTGAACATTTGTAATTATATAATTGTGATGACCGGTACGTGAGTTGCCTTGTTCTCTTGAGTTATGTCGGATTTGTCTTTGTTAAAGTGCCGGGTTTCAAAGTGTGATCCAGTCAACAATTGAGTATGTTGTTTTTGAGAACTTCTCCTCAGAATTTTTCGTTCTTGTTTGTTTCAAATTCTGAGTTTTCACTTGTCTCGGAGGGTGCGAGGTCGACTCCGAAGTGTCGAGAGAGAAGCCAAGGTTTTTCCGGGCAGGAAGGCTAGAGTCGCACATGCGGGGAGCAGGGGAGAGGGCTGTGTGTACACTGCATAAAAGGCAAGTGCGGAAGTGGAGGTGCGGGAAAGACCGCACGTGCGGGGGTGATAGCCGCACATGCGGGAGGTCGCTTCATACGTGCAGAAGAAGGTGCCGCACGTGCGGCTAGGCGCGTGCTCAGCCTCGCTTTTTATGCTTTTTCATTTATATTTTGCTCTTTTGCTCCTTTTCCTCTCATTTTCTGATTATGTCTCTCTCTCTCTATACAACATTTCCCTCTTTTTCTCTCATCTCTCTCTACACAAACCCTCAAAACTTTGTACTTTCTTTTGATCTCAAGAATCAAATGGATTTTGGTACTAGTCCCTTATACCAAAATGATGAGCATACCGAGGGCTTCGCCTTGACTAGTGGAGATCGAATTTTGGCGGAGTTTATTTTTTGGCTTTTCTCCTCTTCTCTCTTGAGGTAGGGATTTCTTTGATTTTTTTTAAATACCTCTTTTATAGATAGACATGTGGTATATTCTATTGCATAAAAACCATGTCGTTATGGATCTTTTTGGAAAATCATAAAAGGGGATCTAAGTGTTAATGTGTAAGGTTGAGATTTGGGAAATAGCTTGTTGTTGGGTCAATTTGGGGGAAATGGTTTAACATGTTATGGGTAGAGAGAAGTAAAGCCCTAACTGTTTTGTAGTATTGCTTAATAGGTGAAAATGGTTGAAATGGTGAGATAATCATGTTACGAATTAAAGAATTTGATTAATGACTTGGTAATTTATTTGAGATTAAATCAGGTCATTTGATTTTTACATTTACCTTGTGTTGGGTTGATTATAGTTAAATATAACGAATTGATAATTTGTTAATTGTTAAAAAGGAGATTTAACCATGAGATTAAAAATTTTGGGTAATACCCTTGTTGAGTTGAAATTGAGCGGATTATGACTTTGTTATCTGTGGGTTGAATTTTTGGTTAAATGAATGAAACAGGTTTCTTTTATTGTATATTTACATGTATGTAAAATTGGTTTATTGTGAATTGGAAATTTTGGAAATTGACTTGGAAAGATAGAGATGATTGTAACTCTTTTGCAAATTAAGAAAGAACCTTGGTAAAAATTGAAAACCTTGGAACATCATTGTTGTTGTTGGATTTAATGCCTCGTAAGAATGTAATGATTGTATTTCGTGCATTAATACATATTGCTTAGAAGTTTTGTCCTTGGTCATCGGTGGAGGATGACATTGTGAATGTTGAAATGGTTATGTGTCTGTAATATACTCAAGTTGTCTATGAATGTTGTATAATGTGATGATTGAAAAATGTGTAATGCGCTGAGAATGAAAGGTACCATTACTTTCCAGCTAGCGCCTGGAGAATTAGCAGAGGTATCATTCCCTTCCAGCCAGTGTCTGGTAAATTGACATTTCATTGTGAAAAGGTGTATCATTGGCTTACCATGCTTGAGGCAGGTAGAACGGAATTTATTTATTTTTAATGCTTCAGTATATTTGAGTATGTCATGTGTTATGATGGTTGTGGTATTTTTTTTTTTTTGGAAGGCCGAATTGCTTAAATGATCGAAGTAGATAGTTGTTGGATGTTGTTGTGTTTCCTTTCGTACTAAAGGTATACTTGCATGGGCATGAGTGTGTGGGAAGTGGACATGAGTAATGTGTTGAGATTGTAAGTAATGTAAAAGATATCGGATACTCATGAACATGTTTTTTTTGAAAAGTCAAATCAGGTGCAAGTTTACAAAGGGTGAAAAAGTGTAAAAGGTTTTTTGTGAAAGTCTTTCTTTCAAAAATTTGTTTTTTTGTTTTTTTTTTTTTTTTTTTGTCATGTAAAATTTGGTAAAATGGCGATAAGAGTAAGGAAATGTGAGTTGTCTACGTTAATGAAAGAAATGCATGTTTTTTAGAAAAGTGTTTATGTATATATATTTTGGTTATAAATTGTCACATTATTATATAGTATGAGACTAAGCATTTATGATTATAGCTATCTGTAGGTTGTTATTGTTAAGGATCATGTTGAGATCTCTACTGGACTATATGTTCATTCCATGTTGCTAATCTTTTTTAGGTGAACATGGAGAAGTGTTCAAGATCATGGATCCTTTTTATCTGTTGGCCACGGGGCCTTTTAAATTGCGGGCGGAATGTTATCTGTGTAAAAGGGTCAAACCCTTTCTTTTACTTTTAAGATGTAAGCCTTCAGGTAATTTATTTGGACATACTCCTGTTGCATTCATTTTATATTCGAATAAGGGAATTATTATTTTTGTATTCCTTGTAAATATAACGAGTTTCTGTATGCTATTTCTGAAATTGAAATTATAATAATGGTTTTTGGTAATGGAATCCAAGTAATAAAAAGTGGGGTGTGAAAATAACAATAACACATTTGGTTTTAAGAAAATAAATGATAAATATTAGGACAAATTACACTAACAGTCCCTATAGTTTGGGGTTGTGTTACTTTAGTCCCTGACTTTTCAATTGTGGCACATTTGACTATGAATTTTAAATCTTATTTCAAATAAGGACAATTGAACATACCATTGCTTAATTTCAAGGGCAAAATCTTCAATTTGATAAAATAAAACTAATTTGACAAAAATAAATGTCAAAAAAATATTTTAAAATTTTTAAAAATTATTTCTACCCCTCAAAAATAAAAATATGTAAAATTGATAAAAATTAATAAAAATTTAATGATTAATTTTTAAAAATTAATTTTACATGATCATCATCCAAATACATAATAAAAATTAATTTGGTTAAAAAAAAATAAATGTCTAAAAGATTTATCAATTTTATATAATTTTATCTTTAGAAGGTAGAAATAATTTTTAAAAATTCAAAAATAATTTTTTGACATTTATTTTTGTCAAATTAATTTATATTTTATCGAATTGACGATTTTGCCATTGAAAAATCCAATAGTATCTTCAATTGTTCTTATTTGGAACAAGATTCAAAATTCAAGGTCAAATGTGTTATAATTGAAAAGTCAGGGACCAAAATAACACAAGCCCCAATTTATAGGGACCGTTAGTATAATTCACCCTAAATATTATTTTGATAAGAAATTGTTTATTTTTAAGTCCCTAATCATGTGGTTACAAATTGTCCAATTAATTTGATTTTGTGATGAATGCTTTACTCGATGTATCCCACAATATGAACATTTTAAATTATCAAAATAGACCCGATCTCAACCCCATGAGAGGGGCACAATAGCCTATTATGACAGTACCTATATTCCCCATTTTCGTACATTCGTCCCAAATTTACAATACAACTAAAAAAAACTGCAAATTGCATTATGACTTGGCTAAAATGTTTTCTTTTGAATATAACTATACATACTAATTGATATATTAATTAATATACTAACAGATGATGTGACATAATTTTATTAATTTTGAATCTTTGTACTTTGTATAATGGGTGGAGTTTATAATTTTGAAATTTTATTGCTATAGCATGTGTTAGTACGCTAAGGCCTTGTTTGGGAACAATCTATTAGTAATTTTTTGATTTTTTATAAAAAAATATTCAAAAAATTAAAAAGAGTAATGTGGCAATTTATATTAATTTTTTTTTAACTTTTTAACTAAAATAAAAATTGCTAAACGAGACCTTATTAGTATAGCAATTGGTGTGTTTAGCACCATTGAATACTTTTTTATTCAATGAAGTATGTATGTGAGCGGATTAGTTACTACATTACTTCAAAGCGTTAGTCAATTATTGTCAATCTTTTCTAGTTTGCATTTGCCTATGTTGCTATAGCTGTCAGACGCATTCTTCATTTAATTTTTTTTTAAATTCCCCCCCCCCCCCATAATGTTAAGTGTATAAATTAAAATACAAAAAGTGCACACACGTGGGGTTGGTGATTAGGAGAGAAGGAAAAAAAAAAAAATTGGTCAATCACGTCGCACAAGGAGTCGTGGGGGTCACTTTCTGTGGGCATTCGGATCTTTTTCCTATATCATGTGAATGAGGTTTAGGGATGTTTTGAATGATCTAAATATAAGTGTACTAAATAACTGCACTTTTTGATTTTTTATGAAATATAGGTTGGGTATGGATTGGATTTGAAGTGATGTAATAGAGAGGTGATGTGACTTAAATAAGATGATGTGATTTAAATAGAATAGTAACTTTTTAACTTTTTGACTTTTTAAAGTTATGACAAATGAAGTCTTAATTTAAACTCACTTTTTAACTTTTTGATTTTTTACAAAAAAATATTCAGAAAATTAAAAAGAGTAATGTGGTAATTTATATTGATTTTTTTTAACTTTTTAACTAAAATAAAAATTGCAAAACGAGACCTTATTAGTATAGCAATTGGTGTGTTTAGCACCATTGAATTTTTTTTTATTCAATGAAGTATGTATGTGAGCGGATTAGTTACTACATTACTTCAAAGCGTTAGTCAATTATTGTCAATCTTAGTTCTAGTTTGCATTTGCCTATGTTGCTATAGCTGTCAGACGCATTCTTCATTTAATTTTTTTTAAAATTTTTTTTTTCCCATAATGTTTAGTGTTGTTCCAACCCACATGCATGAAAAACATGGGAAGGCAACCAACCAAGTCAAGCTTGGCAGCCACCAACCATAGCAAAGGTCAAGAATGGAGGCTACCCAAGTCAAGAATGAAGGCTCTCCCACCTACTCCTTTTGTGTATAAATAGAGATGGGAGGGAGAGGATGTGAGATATCAGAAATTAGAGAGTAAGAGCTGTGAGTTGAGTGAGTTTCATCTCCTCCTCTGTATTTTGTATTTTGCTCCATTTTAGTGAAAATTCTCATTTCTGTCCGTGGATGTAGGCATTGGGCCGAACCACGTAAATATTGTGTTCTCTGTGTGTGTGTGATATTTTCTGGGTGTGTGTTTGATCCTAACAAAGTGGTATCAGAGCCAAATTATACGTTTTTCGGAAAAACAGAGTATTGTTTCGAAACTGCCCAGAAATCGTATTGCTCGAAATCCGATTTTGAGCATACCAGGTGCAAGGACTCGACGAGAGGAGTCCAGAAATATAAAACAGACACCAAACGGAGGCCGCACGCGCTCCCACGCGCCCCTGGAAGTTGGCGCGTTAATCCCACTCTCATCACGCGCCCACACGCGCCGTTCAGGCACCCGGCGCGTGATCCCACTCTCAGACACGCGCTCCACGCGCGGTTCAAGGAGGAAGACGACTGAGGAACCAGCGCGTGCCTTACACGCGCCATCAGCACGCGCGCCCCAAGCCGAGCCGAAGCCGAGTTGACCAAGCCGCTGACCAAGCCGCTGACCAAGCCGCTGACTGAGCCGCTGACGTCAGCAGAACCGGAGGAATAATCTGGTGCTTCGCAGGCGCACCAGATTCTGCCCATCTGAACCATTCAATCTGTTTTGGCTTGATCTAAGCCATTTGAGATCCGATTTGGGTGATCCAATAGTGGTTTCCGACTATTTGGAGTATTCCGGACACATCCGTACGGTCATATTTTGCAAATAAGTTTTGAAAAATTTGAAGTTTTTATTTTGGCAATCCGAAGTGTTTTTTCGGCTAATTTGACCAGTCCGGACTCCACAGCAAAACTTTTTTTTCAGCCAACGATCATTATTGTATGATGGAGGAATCAACGTCGACTTCAGGTTCTATGATAAAGTTAAATGCTTCCAATTATGCCATTTGGAAGCCTAGAATGGAAGATGTCTTGTATTGCCGAGATTTGTTTGACCCCATTGAGCTTAATGGCGTTAAACCACCAACGGAAAAAGACGAAGACTGGAAGCGGAAGAACCGAAAGACCATTGGCCAGATCAGACAATGGATTGATCACAGTGTCTTCCACCATGTCGCCCAGGAGACTGATGCCTATGCTCTCTGGATAAAGTTAGAAGGCATGTACCAGTCGAAGACTGCTCGGAACAAAGCCCTCCTGATGAGGAGACTTGTGAATTTGAAGTTGAAAGGCGGTATCTCTGTTGCTGAACATACCAGTGAGTTTCAAAATTTGGTGAACCAACTAACAACTGTCAAAATGGAGTTAGATGATGAGATGCAGGCCCTATTGCTGCTCAGTTCTTTGCCAGACAGTTGGGAGACATTGGTGGTGTCTCTCAGCAACTCTGCCCCAGAAGGGAAACTGACCATGAGCATGGTTACAGATGCCTTATTTAGTGAAGAGGCAAGAAAGAAAGAAATGGGTGGAGATCAATCCCATGCCCTCGTCACAGAAAATAAAAGCAGAGGCAGGGGCAGGGGAAGAAGCAAAAGTAGAGGACGCAGCAGAGGAAGATCTCAAGACAGAGGGAAATTCAAAGAAGGAACGAGCCGGCCAAGGTTCAAATGTTACCATTGTGGCCAGGAGGGTCACATAAAGAAGTATTGCTATGCCTTGAAGGGAGAACAACAACAAGGCAATAGACAGCCAAAGACCGAAGATGGGACCACTGCAGTTTCTGTCTCAGAGGATATTGCATTATTCTCTGTTGAAGAAGAAGAATGCCTCCATATGTCAGACAACGACACCGAGTGGGTGGTAGATACAGCAGCTTCCTACCACGCTACATCCCAGAAGGAGTTCTTCAGTACGTACCAAGCTGGAGATTTTGGTACAGTGAAAATGGGTAACTCCAGTTTTTCAAAAATTGTGGGAATTGGTGATGTTCATATCCAAACCAAAGTTGGGTGCACGATGGTGTTGAAAGATGTCAGGCATGTTCCCGATTTACGCCTGAATCTTATTTCAGGGATAGCCTTAGATCGACAAGGCTATGAGAACTACTTTGGCAAAGGCATATGGAAGTTGAAAAAGGGATCTCTCGTGGTAGCCAAAGGACAGGCAATTGGCACACTATACAAGACTCATGTGGAGGTGAATTCAAATAGTCTCAACGCAGCAGAAGATGAGACGTCACCAAATTTGTGGCACAAAAGGCTGGGTCACATGAGTGAGAAAGGGTTACAGATTTTGGCAAAGAAGTCACTTATTCCCTTTGCCAAAGATGCAAAATTAAATCCTTGTGACAACTGCTTGTTTGGGAAGCATCATAGAGTAGCTTTCCATTCATCATCCAGAAGACAATCAGAGTTGTTGAGCAGAGTATACTCTGATGTTTGCGGTCCCATTGAAGTGGAATCTTTGGGTGGTAGAAAATACTTTCTGACGTTCATTGATGATGCATCACGGAAGGTATGGGTTTATGTCTTAAAGACCAAAGCTGAGGTGTTCCAGCATTTTCAGACATTCCATGCTATGGTGGAAAGGGAGACTGAAAAGAAGCTGAAATGTCTCCGAACAGACAATGGAGGCGAGTACACATCAAAGGAATTTAAAGCCTACTGTGCTACTCACGGCATCCGGCATGAGAAGACTGTTCCTGGAACCCCACAACACAATGGTATAGCCGAGAGAATGAACCGAACCATTGTGGAGAAGGTCAGATGTATGCTCAAAATGGCAAAGCTACCAAAGCCATTTTGGGGAGAAGCTGTTCGTGTTGCTTGCTATTTGATCAACAGATCGCCATCAGTTCCACTGAATTTTCAGATTCCAGAAGAAGTATGGTCTGGAAGGGAGATTTCTTACTCTCACTTGAGAGTGTTTGGGTGCAAAGCATTTGCACATGTATCCAAAGAGCACAGACAGAAGCTGGATGACAAAGCCACTCCATGCATCTTTATTGGCTATGGAGATGAAGAATTTGGATACAGATTGTGGGATCCGAAACACAAAAAGGTCATTCGAAGCCGAGATATAGTGTTTCAAGAAGGCCAGACCTTTGAAGACTTTGGGCAACCAGCCAAACCCAAAGTTGATGATGTTTCAGAAATTATTCCAAACCCTGCACCATCACAGCATGCCACTGATGAAGAAGAGTTACCGCAGCATGCAGTCAATAATGTAGAGTTGCAGGATGGATTTCTAGAAGAAGAAGATCCAGAAGCAGAGGGTGTTGAGCAGGGGGAGCCACAACCCCCTCTACCAGAGACTGTTGGTCCACAGTTACGAAGATCAACAAGAGAATTTAAGCCGTCAACCAAATACCCTGCTTCTGAGTATATTTTGCTTACCGATGAGGGGGAGCCAGAAAGTTTTCAAGAAGCTCAAAATCATAAGGAGAAGAGTAGCTGGCAGCAATCTATGCAAGAAGAGATGCAATCCTTGCAGAAGAATCAGACTTATGATTTGGTGAAACTTCCCCAGGGTCGAAAAGCATTGCAGAACAAATGGGTGTTCAAGTTGAAGAAAGATGGCAGCGGAAAGCTAGTCAAGTATAAGGCTCGATTGGTTGTCAAAGGTTTTGGGCAGAAGAAAGGTATTGATTTTGATGAAATCTTCTCGCCAGTTGTGAAAATGACATCCATTCGAGTAGTTTTGGGACTAGCAGCTAGTTTGAATTTGGAACTTGAACAAATGGATGTGAAGACAGCATTTCTCCATGGTGATCTGAAGGAAGAAATTTACATGGAGCAACCAGAAGGTTTTGAAGTCAAAGGAAAAGAAAACTTAGTCTGCAGATTGAAGAAGAGTCTCTACGGCCTCAAACAAGCGCCGAGACAGTGGTACAAGAAGTTTGACTCATTCATGGTAGGTCATGAGTACAAGAGAACTGTTGCAGACCAGTGTGTTTATGTCAGGACATTTCCCGGTGGAAACTTTATCATACTTCTGCTCTATGTTGATGACATGTTGATCGTTGGACAAGATGCCACAACAATCAGATCACTGAAGAAGGAGTTATTACAGTCCTTTGACATGAAGGACCTAGGCCCTGCACAACAAATTTTGGGCATGAATATTGTGCGTGACAGGAAAGCCAAGAAGTTGTGGCTGTCACAGGAGAAGTACGTTGAACGAGTGATTGAGAAGTTCAACATGAAAGATGCCAAGCCAGTCAGTACTCCGCTGGCTAATCATTTCAAGCTGAGCAAGAATTCTTGTCCCTCCTCTACGAAGGAAAGACAAGAGATGGAGGCGATTCCCTACTCATCCGCTGTAGGGAGTTTGATGTATGCAATGGTGTCCACCCGACCAGATATTGCTCATGCGGTTGGAGTTGTAAGCAGATTCCTTTCCAATCCAGGAAAAGAGCATTGGGAAGCAGTCAAGTGGATTCTGAGGTACCTCAAGGGTACAGCAAAAATGTGTTTGTGCTTTAGAGATGCTAAACCAGTCTTGGAAGGCTATACTGATTCAGATATGGCAGGCGATCTTGATGGTAGGAAATCTACATCAGGATTGCTGTTCACTTTCGCAGGGGGAGCTGTGTCTTGGCAGTCCAAGCTGCAAAAGTGTGTTGCTTTATCCACAACTGAGGCAGAGTATATTGCCGCAGCGGAAGCCGAGAAAGAAATGTTGTGGTTGAAACGGTTTCTCCAAGAATTGGGATTAAAGCAAGAAAAGTTCACGGTACATTGTGATAGTCAGAGTGCCATAGACCTGAGCAAGAATTCAATGTACCATTCTCGCACAAAGCACATTGATGTTCGGTATCATTGGATACGCGAAGTGATGGACAAGCAGTTATTGGAACTGACCAAGATTCACACAGATAAGAATCCAGCTGACATGCTTACAAAGGTGGTCTCGAGAGACAAACTCGAAATTTGCAGAGACATTGCCGGGATGGACTTCAAGTGAGAAGTCAGTCATGCATCTGGGTATGGAGGGGGAGAATTGTTGTTCCAACCCACATGCATGAAAAACATGGGAAGGCAACCAACCAAGTCAAGCTTGGCAGCCACCAACCATAGCAAAGGTCAAGAATGGAGGCTACCCAAGTCAAGAATGAAGGCTCTCCCACCTACTCCTTTTGTGTATAAATAGAGATGGGAGGGAGAGGATGTGAGATATCAGAAATTGGAGAGTAAGAGCTGTGAGTTGAGTGAGTTTCATCTCCTCCTCTGTATTTTGTATTTTGCTCCATTTTAGTGAAAATTCTCATTTCTGTCCGTGGATGTAGGCATTGGGCCGAACCACGTAAATATTGTGTTCTCTGTGTGTGTGTGATATTTTCTGGGTGTGTGTTTGATCCTAACATTTAGTGCATAAATTAAAATACAAAAAGTGCACATAGAATATATCATGGAGAGGTGATTGAGACCCCTCCCGCCGCTGCCGCTGCCGCTGCCGTTGCCGCCCCCCCCCCCACACACGTGGAGTTGGTGATAAGGGGAGAAGGAAAAAAAAAAACAAATTGGTCAATCATGTCGCACAGGGGGTTGTGGGGGTCACTTTCTGTGGGCGTTTGGATCTTTTTCCTATATCATGTGATTGAGGTTTAGGAATGATTTTGGATGATTTAAATAAATGTACTTTTTGATTTTTTATGAAATATAGGTTGGGTATGGATTAGATTTGAAGTGATATAATAGAAAGGTGATGTGACTTAAATAAGATGATGTGATTTAAATAGGATAGTAACTTTTTAACTTTTTGACTTTTTAAAATTATGACAAATAAAGTCTTTTAAATGCGACTCACATTACATCCAAATGAATCAATATATTTTAGGTGCACTTCTGTAATGTTACTAAACCATAGGATTTGAAAAAAAAAAGAAAAAAAAAGAAAAAAAAAAGAAAAAAAAAAAGAGTGATCCTAGACATTACAACAATTTGTCACTTGGACAAAAGTCCCATCAAGATCATACACACGTAGGGGTTGGTGATTGGGAGAGAAGAAAAAAAAAAAAAAAGGCCAATCACGTCACATAGGGGGTCATGGGGGTCACTTTCTGTGGGGGTCCTGATCTTTTTCCTATATCATATGATTGAGATTTAGGGATGGTTTGGGATGATCTAAATAAGTGTATTTTTTAACTTTTTATGAAATATGGATTGGGTATAAATTGGATTTGAAGTAATGTGATACAAAGGTGATATGACTTAAATAAGATGATATGACTTAAATAAGATAGTAACTTTTTGATTTTTTTTAATTATGACAAACAAGGTCTTAATTTAAATGCGACTCGCATTACATCCAAATAAATCAATATATTTTAGGTGCACTTTTGTAATGTAACTAAACCGTAGGATTTAAGAAAAAAAAAAAAAAAAGGGAAAAAAAAAAGAAGTGATCCTAGACATTACAACAATTTGTCACTTGCACAAAAGTCCCATCAAGATTCAAACCACCCCATCCTTACCCCCCCCCCCCCAAAAAAAAAAAAAAAAAAAATACATTTGTCATATAGATTTCTGTGCACTTAGCACTTTTCATAAATAAAATGGCATACCCACCAAGCGTAAGAGGTAGGTAAAGAACCTAAAGATGAAGAATGAAGGCTGGTGCCACAAGTTGTATTCTACATATTCTTCAATCTAATCTATCGTGAACATGTCATTACAAGAATAAATTTTGAAAGCAAGGACTTGCTTATCGCCCAATGTTACAAATATACATGATGGTTGATTCAACACATTTAGATTGGAGTCCATTGAGCTTCAATGGCCATGCATGAAATCTTCTCTAAACAAATTTGCAATGCTAAAGAAATTAGATGAAAGGAAAAGCCCTCATAACACACATTTGAATCCTTCGGTTTCAAATTAAAATGGGCAATCTTAATTTAATGTTTTAATAATATCACTGCCACGTTATTTTAATAAGCTTTTTTTTTTCTTTGTATATAATTTATGCGTGCAAATTATTTTCCCAAGAAGAAAATAAAGAAACAAATAAATTAAAAAAAAAAGGAAAAGCATAGAAGTATAGAGTCAAGAAGAAGAAAGTATATTTAGAATTCATTGACGCGTAGGAGAACAATAGTACAGAGAAAAAGGATGAGTAAAGAAAAAGAAGCAAGGAAAAAGAAAGGGGAAAGTGGCATAAATTTTAAGTTTGGCTTATAAAATGAAATGAAGAGTATGAAGATGGTTACAAGAGAAAGCATATTTAATAATATAAAGGTAATTAAAGGTTAGCATGAAAGTTTATTTAAAGAAACACGCATGGCCTTGCTTTCCGCCTCCTTCTCTTCGGTTTAGGAGGTTGCAGGACAACCTTGATTGCAGCATCAAACACAGCCTTCACATTCTGAAAAATTTATTAGGAAACTAGGCTGAAGTTACACAACCATCAAACCAAAATGCTCGTGCCTAATCTAAAAGTATCATAATTGATTACATGACTTATATTTTTTTTGATCAGCGAAAAAGAACCTTTATTGATAAAAACCATACAAGAGATGTGATTACATCAAAAAGGAGGGGGAGAGCAGCATGCATCATAGCGATCTAACCCGATCCCAACTAGGTTGGCACCGAGAAGACAGCCCAATCATCTGCAAACTCAACCCCAAGAGTTTGGTGAGGCACCAAACTCGACAGGAAGAAGAAGAACAACAAAATAAATAACAATGCTAGGTATCATGAAAAGTCTTTCATGAAAATGATCATGAAAGATTTGTGACCTTTAGATTATACTTAGAATTAAACACCACACACTAATCAAGATAATTTAAGGGTCACAAATCTTTCATAATCATTTTCATGAAAGACTTTTCATGATCCCTAACATTTCTCCAAAATAAAAGGAAGCAGAGCTATCAGTTCAACACACCCAGACCAACATAACATGACTTATATATATATATATATGCAAAGATTTGCCAATGCTCCTTTAACCATCTTCCTATCCATGTAGAAACACATCTTATTTTAATTTTCTAAATATATAAAGTATTGTTACTTCAGATCACAAAAAAAAAAAAATAATAAAAAATTTGCCGCCTTTCAACTTGCTTAAGCAATATATATGTTTCCCAATTTCCCCCTTTTTTTTGCTCCCAATAAAAAAAAGTATGTTAGTAGAAGGCAACTAATGATTTTTTATCTCCAAATCTTAATGCACTCTTACTTGCATGACGTGACAAGAATCTCGAAACATTGAAAAGAAAATTTTTGAAACATGGCACTATTGAGATTGAGAGTGCATCAAGACAGAAAATCTTGTGCCGTAAAATTTTTGTACTTGCAATTAGATGTTAATTTACCTTCTTCCATAGTTTGTTTCATGGTGTTCCAATAACTGAGATGGGAAATTCTAATATGGGAAAAGTTAGGGATCATGAAAAAAATTTCATGAAAATGATCATGAAAAATTTATGATCCTTAGATTACCTTGATTAGTGTGTGGTGCTTTATTCTAAGTGTAATCCAAGGGTCACAAAACATGAAAGGTTTTTCATGATACCTAACATTGCTGTTCTAATATACACCCCTAGTTATGTCATTTTCTTTTTTAGTTATGACAAATTTTCTTTTTTAGTTATGACATTATTTTAATTATGATTTATGAGTTCATTAGTTATGTCTCATGTTGTGTTTAGTTATGATATATTTTTTCTAATTATGATTCAAAAATTGAAATTTTATCATTTTTCTTTTTAATTATAAAGTGTATATGAAGAGCGTATACCATAGTGTTTCCCAACTGAGATATAAATAGATTTTAGTTTCAATATAAGTAGTGTTTGGTTATAAGAACAAGTTATATAAAGCAAAACAACATCATAGGAACAAACCTGCTGAGTCTTTGAGCTGCATTCTATGTAAATAGCAGCACCAATCATCTTCTTTAGTTCCTCACCCTGCAAAATATTATCCCAATGAATACAATTCAGTATCCAAACATGAATACACTGACACATCATTGTTCATGTGATCAGGGACTTGCCTGAGCGGTTGTGATTGGGGTTGCGCCGGGATGATTAATCAAATACTGCTTGTCTTCGCGCAAATCTGCAATTAATTACATTATTACATATGTTTACTTCAAAACCGAGAAAGTAACAAATATATATAAATAGAAAAAGAGTAACGCTACACATATTCACGATTCTTACCTAATTTGGTTCCTACAAGTACAACTGGTACAGTTGGTGCATAATGTCTCAGCTCAGGAATCCACTAAAGAGCCAATTGAACAGTATTTTTTTTGTTAGAAACCGATATTTGTTTGGATAATATGAATCCAAAAAAAAAAAAAAAATGTTAAATGAATAAGGAAATTATTAATGCTGTGTTGTCTAGTAATGAATAACCTTCTTAGAGATATTCTCATAGCTGGCTCTGCTAATCAGAGAGAAGGCCAACAAGAAGACATCAGCACCTCTGTAACTCAGAGGCCTCAACCTGTTGTAATCCTCCTGCCCTGTAATATATCCACCATATTGATGAACTGATTAAATTGGTGCTTCAATTATACTAACTTTTTCTTAGTTACATAAACAAAAGGGAATGTTTGCTTGTATTTTTCATTCTATTTTCTATTTTACAGAAAACTTGTTTGGATAATTGTTTCCGCAATTTTTAAGAAAATATTTTTTAATTTTCAAAAATTGTTTCGACACAAAAATGAGAAAGACATGAAAACAATAAGTATTTTCTAACCCTTTTTTTTTAATCTTTTTATTTTCATAAATACGAAAACAATTACTAACCCGCGGTATCCCAAAGTCCAAGGTTAACTGTACTTCCATCAACCACCACATTAGCACTGAAGTTGTCAAACACAGTTGGTACATAATCCTATCAAAATACACACAAAAATAAGTTTTAAGGAGAGGGAGAGAGAGAGAGATCATGATAATTACCATCACATAACTTTTCTAATTTCACAGAAAACACATATCATAAAGATGATGATGGAAGGAGAACATACAGTGGGGAAGGTGTTGCTAGTGTATGAGATGAGCATGCATGTCTTGCCAACTGCTCCATCGCCAACCGTAACACACTTGATGAATCTTGCAGTGGTCATATTTCCTCTCTCTATCTCTGTCTCTCTCTCTCTCACTTCACCTTTGATGCATGAATTTTGAATAATGATGAGGTGATATAGTGTGGAGAGAGGTTTTGAAGTAAAGAGTTGGGTTTGAATTTTGAATAAAAATGGAGGGTAAGGGTGGGCATTTTAATAACCTCTCTCCAACCATATTTTAACCAACTTTAGCTGTTACCCTTTTTCCTTTACCATCATTACATGCCAATGGCTTTCTGTTCCTTTAAGGGGAAGGACAGACATACCAAAATATTTAACTTACAAAAGGGGTGTTTGGTGTTTGGTGTTGTTAGTTGGTTAAGTGTTGAACAAGGGAGAGATTGAATGATGGAATTTGAGGAAATTATAAATCATTATCACCAAGTCTTATGATGGATTTAAAGAAAGTGTACTTAAGAGAGTTTTCATCACCGATGAATGGACAAAAGTTTCATACTACCTAGCCAGATAATATATATATTTTTTAATATCAAATTTATCTTCTTTTAAAACAAAATTACCAAATTTAAACAATTTTGAACTTATTTTTTAAACTTATGTAGTTTTATCAAATGTGTTTTCAAAATATGACTTCATTTAATTTTTTATAATTTTTTTTGAAAATACCACTTCTTAAAATAACCTGAGTTTGAAAAATAAGTTTAGAACTGCTTGAATTTAAAATATTTATTTAAAAGAACTTAAATACTTGATAAGAAAAAACTTTTCAGATACAGTTTTACCATCTCTTATCATATGTTTATCTCAATAGAATAATGAAATGGTGCAACTCTAAGTGAGGGAGCGGACAATAATGCCTACTTGCACATAATTATTATTATTTTTTTATATAAAAATATGCCAAAAAAAAAAAATCAATGTATCACATGAATATTTATTTATTTATTTATTGTTATTATTATTATTTTGTACTTATTTATGCACATAACATTATTGGGGTGAGAGATCAAAGTTGATGGTCACCATGGTTGCAGAGGAAAAACATACACAAGCTGTCAAAAGTATCATACCTCAAAATCTTAGTGGGTGTCACCATAATTAAGGGAGAGTTTATGGGTGAGTGGTTTATGAGCTGTTGTTAAAGTTAACTTTTAAAATAGTGACAAGTATACGGTTCATTTGTGCTAACAATTAACAAAACTTTAGTCATCATCATTTAAGTGATTAATAGGATGATCAACTTCATGAAACACATTAAGAAGCTTCCAGGAAGCAACAGAAGAGTACTTTGATTTTTTAATCAATTGTAAAATCAATTGTGATAGAGACCCACACATACATGACCTCTACAACTTTCATTCTCATCCTTACCACTCATAATGTAAGGCCCACACATACATCAAGGCCAAGATCAAATTAGGAGTCATGAAACTCCTAAAAAAGGGGTCCCAAACATTTCTGTTTTTTAATACCGTTGTTGAGTTATATTATACGCAAAGAAACTATTCACAAAATAATTCATATATAATACTTATTTGTAAATCATTCTATAAATAACTTATTTGCAAATAATTTTACTCTACAATCTAGTATTAATTGGTGTGGTGTAGTCCTCAGACTAATTTTTTATTTATTATATATAGCACTTTATGATAATAATTACAATGTTATGTGGTAACTTTATGCATGATTCTCGCTTAGGCCACTTGGGAAAGCAAACTTGTGATCCAATTCAAATGACAATCAAATCAAATGGCCATCCCACAAAGGTATTCCCACACTTTTGTTCCGAGTATTTATGGTTTATTTATTTATTTTTTTTATTTATTATGAAAAAATATATAAAAAAAAATTACTTTTTTTTTTGTGTACCCAAAACAATCTAGATCTAAAGTTAAGAAATTGATGGCTTTTGAGACCCTGCTGATGTGAGAAACTGAATTTAAATATTGGGTTCAAACTTCAGTGACAAGATATGGGGGTCAAGATTATTTCTCCTCAAAATACTCGGTTTTAATGCACTCAAGGGTGCAATTATAAAATATGTTAGATATCTCAAGGCACAAATTTCTACAATAAATTAACGTTTTGGAGAAAAAAAAATTAGGAATAAAATTACATTTTAAAGAAGAAATATTTTTGTTGTAAAAAATGTAATTATTATATTTTTTGTGACGAAATTGGATCACTAGTGATGAATTATTATATTTTTGGAATCAAAATTTTTGTCTCAAAACACTCTTTTAGGACCAAATTATTGCTCCTAAAAGTATATTTATTAATAACATTTTAAAATTATCGCTAAAAGACCATCTTTTTTACTTCTTCAGACCATCTTTTAATGATTATTCTCGCAATGATAGAAATTGGGCTCCAAATAATCTTTGCAATAAAATTTTCACTTCTAGAAATAAAAAAGTTTGTTCTCTAAAACTCTCATATGTTATAGTGATATAAGTGTATTAGATACTAAAATAAAAAGTAATAGTTTTTTCACAAATATTTATTGATTTCTTAAAAACACTTTTTCATAAATATTTTACTTTTTAAATACATTTAGGTTAGATGAATCTAAAAAAAATTAGTAAAAACATTAAAAAAATTCACTAAAAAAAAAAAAAACAAAAAATAAAACAGTGCCGTTTGGTAACACTTACGTTTTCAGTTTTCTATTTATATTTACAAAAATTTAAAAAACTCAAATAAAAACTTGTTTGGTAAAATTTTTGATTTATAAATCAGTGGTCTCAGTTTATAAATTTGGCCAAAAAATGAAAACACAAAAAATGTGTTTCCATTTTGAGTTTTCAGTTTTTTTTTATCACCTAACATTAGCCACCACCCACCACCATTTTCCATCACCGTCTTCCGCCACCACCACCCACCACCCACCATCCACCACCACCTGCCACCACTACTCACCACCCACCTACTACCACCAGCCACCACCCACCTGCCACCCACTCGTCACCACCACCCACCCCTCGCCACCACCACCACCACCTACCTGTCATCCACCCGCCACCACCCACCACCTGCCACTACCATTCACCGCCCGCCACCACCACCCGCCATTTACTTGCCACCACCACTCACCACCCACCTGCCACCACCATTCACCACCTACCACCACCAGCCACCCACCACCACCAGCCACCTGCCACCCACCGGCCATCACCACCCACCACCCACCCGCTACCCACCTGCCACCACTACCCACTCGCTACCACTTACTACCCGCCACCGTCACCCACCCACCCACCACTACCACCACCCGCCACCCACCTGCCCCCACCACCACCACCTACTCGCTACCACCTACCACCACCACCGTCACCCACCCACCCACCCACCACCACCACTACCACCCGCCACATACCCACCACCACCCGCCATCTGCCACCCACTTGCTACCACCACCAGCCTCCACCACCACCACCACCACCCACTCGCTACCACCCATCACCCGCCACCGTCACCCAGCCACCCACCTACCCACCCACCCACCATCACCACCCACCCGCCACCACCCACTACCACTTGCCATCCGCCACCCACCCGTCACTACTACCACCACCACCACCACCCACTCGCTACCACCCACCACCCGCCACCGTCACCCACCCACCCACCACCACCACTCGCCACCCACCACCACCCACCATCGGCCACTCACCATCCACCACCCACCACCTACTCGCCACCACCCGCCATCCGCCACCCACCTGCTATCACCACCCACCACCCGCCACCACCACCTCCCACTCACTACCACCCACCACCCGCCACCGTCACCCACTCATCCACCGCCACCACCCACCCGCCACCAGCTACCCACCACCCACCGTCACCACTTTCCACCACCGTCTTCCGCCGCCACTTGCCACCACTTGCCATTTCTCACTCTTTTTTATATTTTTAAAATTTTTTAAATATTTTGTCAATTACCAAACGCGTTTGTAGTTTATGTTTTTCTAAAAATAAATAAAAAATAAACAAAAACCAGTTTATAAAATTTTTGTAAATATAAACTGAAAACGTAAACGTTACCAAACACACACTTAATTTTTAGAAAATCAATCAAACCAAACAAGACAATTTATAGAATTTTCATTATTTTAGAAAGTCAGTGGTTAGTAAAATTTCACTTATTTTGCCAAATGAAATTTTACGAATTTAGTGACATTTCACCAACCAAAGACAATCAAATTACACTCTTGAGGTTGAAACTTTGGATCATGTGTTGCTTTTACGTCTTTCATGTTTGATTAGGAGTTTGGGGGAGGATTGGATCATCAATTTGTGAGATCCACCAAATTCATGTTTGTGTTTGGAACTGTTTGGAAAGTGAGATTTTAGGCTAAAATTTATAAAAAAAAATAAAATAAAATAGAATAGATTAAAATAGTTAATAAGATAAAATGTCACATTAAATATATAATCATTTCACTTTTTTTTTCTTACAAGTATCACATCTAATTACAAAAAAATCAAATCATCTTCCCAAACACAAAAATTTTAGCCTACTAAAATAGCCAAAAACTAAAATAGTCTACTAAAATAGCAATTTTCCAAACGCCCACAAAATGTTACGAGATTATAAGTCCTATGAGAGTACGAATCCCCTCCCATGGTGGAATTAGCATCCCATGGGACCCCTCACCGAATTTATGGCTCAATTATCATTTTCCCCTCCACATAACAAAACTAACAAAATTATATTACATGTAAGGAGAAATTTTAGGTAGTTTCATAGATTTAATCCTAACTAACTAATAACACCACACTAGTACACAAACAAATATACTGTATCTTACATCTCCAACCTAATAGTATCACACTAATAATCTCTTCATTCAATCCCACCACACGCATAATGCCATCCACAAACAAATAAGATTATGTCCTTTGTTTGGAGAACTTGGAATGACAAGGTTAGGTGGTGGGGATTCGATTGGGTATCACTAGATTCTATGAATGATCTACCCCAATGTTGGATTATAATGAATTATGTAAAGAGAGGTATAAATGAAGATATGGAGATCTATTCCTCTAGCAATCCTTTGGTCTTTTGGGAAGCTTAGGATTGATTGCCATTTTAATAGGCAAAATCCAAATTTGATTGATCCGGCTGAGTTGATGTGGTAAGAGTTGCTCTCTGGGTGGAGGCTTATCTCCCAGGATTTTTTTATTCAGTTCATGACTTTATCAAGACCACAACAGGTACGTCAGTGTGTTGGTAATAGAAGATCAAGGCGTTGCACAGGTGGGATGGTAGAGCTCAATCAATCATCATGTTTAGGTGCTTCTTGTTTTGATGTTTAACCCTACTATTTTGTTGATTTTTTTTTTGTTCTCTTTATACTTTGCTTTTTTGTGATGTCTGGAGTTAGATCCTCTTCAACTCGGTTTTGTATTGTTGTGTTGAACTTTGGGATTGCTTACAATTGGTCTTCCTTTTGAGTGAAAACATAATTGGGATGCGATGTTTTGACAATGATGCAATTTTTTCCCTTTTGCATGTTTGGAGTAATCTTTCTCTCTTTTAGCAATAAAAATTTTCTTCTAATTTTGCTGATAAAAAAAATTACATAAGATCTACCAACAAAACAAAGTAAATTGAAATTAATTGACTAAAACCACTGAAATTAAAAAAGGTAGTGAAATTTCACTAACTTTGATCACATAAATTTCACTGACTTCTAGATAAAATTAGTAAAATCTCATTGACTATAGCAATTTCATTGATTTTTATTCAAAGAAATTTCATTGAGCATGAGAGAAAGTAGATTGAGAGAAAACATACAAATCAACAAATAGAGAAATAAAATAAACAAAGAGTAAGAAATGACATTGAAGGCGATCAACGTCCAAATCTAGACTAGTGAAATGTGCCAGAGAGAGAGCAAGATAGAATCGATACTTAACAGATCGGTGATGACAACAATTGTTTTGAGTAAAAAAATCACGGTCAATATCGGAGGACAGCAGACACTAAGAGATCAGTAGCGGTGACAACGATTTTGAGCAAAAAGAACAGAGGTGGCGATGGAAATGACAGCAGAGGTAGATGGCGTTGAGAGAAAGAGAGAGAGAGAGAGAGAGAGAGAGAGAGAGAGAGAGAGAGAGAACATATGTGGTGAGAAGTGTCAGAGAGAGAGAGAATTAGTTAGATGCGTCTAGATCTCACTGACCCTTTTCGACGACTCTCCAATAACAGTTGTAACTGTTGTTGAGGTGACACTGGTAAACATTGTAGATGCGACATTAGAGGTAGAGAGAGAGAGATAAAGAGAGAAAAATGATAGAGAGTTATATTTATGTCAAACTTTTTTTTTTTAATTTGAAATTTTAGGGACTTTAACAAGTAAGAAAATTGTTAATGTCCTCAAACTTTCACATGAACTTGTAGAGACCTGTGTTACATGGACTTGGCACTTTGGGGCGAAGTACCCGTGTCGACACGACACGACACGGGTGCGGGTGTGGGATTTGTGTCGGATTCGCCTCTTCTCTTTCGGACACGGCTAATCAAAAAGGAAGAAGAATGTTGAGATACTTACATTGATGTATGGGTTCAAGATCTTGATCGTGTCTTTCGATCTTCTTCTCTATCTCGATCTCCTTCTCTCTCTCTCTATCATGATCTCATTCTCTGCCTCGATATCTCTCTCGATTGTGCTGTGCATGTGTGAGAGAAGAGAATAGAAGAGACAAACCCATCGTGTTGCGGTACGTGTGAGAGAGAAGCGAGGAGGAGACAGACCCTTCGTGCTGCTGCTGTGCGTGTGAGACTGAGACAGACCCATTGTGTCAAAGCTGCTGCTGCTGCTGTTGCTTTTGTTTGTATTAAACCCTAATGGCTGGACCTAATGAGCTGGACCCAAATAAATAAATAGAAAGTTTGGACACTGATTTGTATCATAATAATTAATATTATAAATTATAATGGGCTGGACTCAAAAAAATAAAGAAAAAGTTTACACCTGTTGGCTGGTTTGTATCACAATAACCGTAAGGGGTTAGATCCAAATAAATAAATAAAATATTTGGACCTATTTATTAACTCTATTCAACAACAACATGGGTTATTATATGACTTATCCATATGTTTGATTCTATTTATAAAAAAAAATTATTGGGTCAACTTTTTTTAACTCATCTTCGTATAATAAATATATTTAAAAAATAATTATTTAACTCATTTTTATATAATAAATATATTTTTAAAATAACTATTTAACGTATTCCCATACCCGTATTCATATTTGGATCCATATCCATGTATCCTCAATTTTTAATTTTGAAGTGTCCAACCCCCAGATATGCACCCGCACCCGATACCCAGAACCGAGTCCGTGTAACATAGATAGAGAGAGATGTCTTCCTAATTTATTTCTTTTTTTATTTATTAATAATTGATATAAGTCTTGGAATCTATTAAATTAATGCGATAATGTTAGCTGAATAGACAAACTTTGATATATAATTATGATCTACACGCCTGAAATGAAATGATAAAATTTAAAAACGTAAATATGATTATTATAATGGTATTCATATGATATATTTCTACATCTTAAAGAGAAAGCCATCATGTAATGCAAAAGTCCATATATTATGTAATAGGAATGTGCACAACCACCCCCTCTTTTGTAGAATGTGGTCTCCGGCCACTGACACATTAAAATTTTACAATTCTAAGCTAGAGATATTAGTATATATTTAGCATTATTATTTCATAAACCAACATTTAAATCTAATACGCCTTATTTACTTACCATCATTATATCATAATCAGCATCTAATCCCTAGTAATTGGTTAGAGCACTTGTTTTTCTAATGATCTACCTACATTCTAATCAAACCATCACATATATCTTTTGTTTTATACATTGGCCATCTTTTCATGCTCACTATACAACACATTTTTCATTGTAAAATTCAATGTATAAAGAGAGAAATACAGGGAAAATGAATTATGTATTGATTGATATATTACAAGATTGTTGTGTATTGTATGTGATAAAGAGAATGAACTCTCTATTTATAGAGAGAAATCTGAGGCATTGGATACCACAAACCCACTACCACCGAAAGCTATACAATTAATAAGTATATACTAAAGCTAAAGTTATTCAACTAACAATGATATACTAATTAACAATTATATACTAACAGCCCCCCTCAAACTCAAGGAGGATAGGAACTAACCAACTTGAGTTTGAAGAGAGTAACAAAACAGAAAAGTAAACTGATAAATAAAAAACAAAACAGGATAGGAGACACGGTATGGTCGTGTCGGACCGTTGTAGCAGAACAGTTTATGGGGTCATGTCGGACCGTTGTAGCAGACAGTTTACGGGGTCATGTCGGACCGTTGTAGAAGACACTGTGTGGTCGTGTCAGACCGATGTAGAAGACAGTTTATGGGGTCATGTCGGACCGTTGGAGCAGACAGTTTACGGGGTCATGTCGGACCGTTGTTGAAGACAGTTTACGGGGTCATGTCGGACCGATGTAGCAGGACAGTTTACGGGGTCATGTCGGACCGATGTAGAAGACAGTTTACGGGGTCATGTCGGACCGTTGTAGAAAATTGTGAAAATTGTGATGGTGCACCAAGGGGGTGACTTAGGGAGTGCGCCATGAGCGACTTATACATGATACTGTGTATAACCCCCCCTCAAACTCAAATAGGTGTAAAGATAGAAACCTATTTGAGGTTGAAACAAAGGGATTGATAAAGCTGACCGGTGGAGAAGACACTGTATGAGTGTGTATATAGGTTGCCCAAAAGATATACATGGATATAGATATCGAGCCCTCAAAAGGTGTGCCCGCACCCTCAAAAGGCGTGCCATCAAAAGGTGTGCTATCAAAAGGCGTGCCCGAGTCATGAAAAGGCGTGCCAGGTTGTCGGCATCAAGAGGCGCGCGATGCGCGTGGTTGCCTCGGCTATTTAATCAAGACAGAGCCTGAGGCCGAGGGAGAAGCAAGAAACCTGCGAAATCCTCTGTAAAACTCTACGTTGTGCTGAGAGAGAGAGTCTGGAACACTCTGTTGCGAGAGATAGTCTGTAATACTCTGTTGCCCAAAAAATGGCTTCGTCTTCCCGCGGGCTGCTTACCCTCTTTCCCGACCTCAACGAGTCCACAGGAGAGAGAACTAGTGCGGTGGCCAGTGAACCTCAACCAAACACCGCTGGGTTTGCTCCGCTGAACTTTCCGATGCGGTCTGTGGAGCAAAAAATGGCGGTGCAGACGGATGTGGAGGCCAATCAGTATACGTTGAAGGCATGTGTGGAGTCCATGACGGCGGTCACAAACTTGTCGCACCGGCTGCAGAGTAGGACAAATGAGGTGCAGCAATTAAACTCCCAGCTGGCTCTGCTCCAACGCATGTATAAGGATGCGCGAGCAGAGATAAGCGTGCTAAGGGCAGAAAACAAGGAGCTGAAGCGGAAGGCCACCGTGATGTTCCGATTTGGAGGGCCGCCATATGCTGTAGTGGAGGAGCAGGGAGTAGTGATCAGGCCCAGTGGAGTGGGAAACACGGAGGCAACACCGGCAAGGGCCGTCCAGGACGGAGGCAAGAAGAAGAGACCGGCGACAGAGTAGAGAAGAAAAATCCCACCTGTGAATGTGGTTGTTTGTTTGTAATTTTTTTTTTTTTTTTTTTTTTTTTTTTTTTTTTTTTTTTTTTTTTTTTTTTGTATGTAAGTGTGATCGGGGTGAATCCCTGAGATGAATAAAATAAGATTTGTCGTGCAAATTTGTAAATGGTTATAGGTTGTTTGTTTTGTTTTGTTTTGTTTTTTTTTTTTTTTTTTTTTTTTTTTTTTTTTTTTTGTGGTGTGAAAGGAAAAAAAAAAAAATATGTCAAAATAAAATTGGGAAAAAAAAAAAATAATAAATGTGAGAATGTGATGATGAGTTTGGGTGGAGAATATGTGAGAATGGAAAAAGGGTTATATAATAAAGTGCTCTCCGTCCGGAAGAGAAAAAGGTAGTGTTGTGTAAGTTGATAGTATAATAAAATATGAGATAGTGGGTATGCAATTCGGCCAAAAGGAAGAGAGAGAGTTATTTAATTGGAGAGGGGAAGGAATTAAAAAATGAAAAGAAACAGAGAAAAGAAAAAGAAGAAGATTCGGGGTGTTGGGTTGGTTGTTCAAAAATAATGGTTTAAAAAAAAGAAGAAAGGGAGGTGGTGGAAATAAAAAAAAGAAAATAAAGGAAGAAGTCTGAGAGAGGGGTGCCGTGAGAGAGCTCTGTTAGAGAGAGAGAGCTGGGTTTGGTCTTCTGTGCCATGGGATGGAGGCCAAGCATAGTCGTCTTAGCTGCAAATTATTTTTTTTTTTTTTTTTTTTTGTTATTTATTTATTTATTTATTTATTTATTTTTTTTTTTTTTGTTTCATTCACTCCTTCGTGTCCATCACCTTCGCTGCGAACACTGCTTCTCCGTTGATGGCTCCGCACTTGAGCTCAGCCAAAGTAGACCGAGCCGATGTCATCGGAGCCGAGGCGGTGGATGAATCGGAGGGCCGGGAGGGAGATTTGGCCCGAGGAGGATTCGGATCTGGCGCGGCGGATTGCGTCCCAGCAGGGATTGCCGGAGGGAGTGTGGGGCTTGGCGGCTGCGGCGGCGATGGCGGGGCCGAGGTGGCTGACGGAGGAGGAAGCGGCAGTCCAGGTTGTCTCGGAGCCGGAGCTGGTGCTGCGGTGGATGTCGGTGGCGGTGGTGGTGGTGGCCCTGACAAAGCAACTCCCAAGTCGGTGCTGAGAGTGATGGGCGTAAATGGGCTTGACGTTGTACCATTTAAAGAGTCATTTACAGAAGTATAGACTTGGGCAGCAGGCCAAGAAACACAATACTATAGAACAAAACAGAGAGAACAATGATGGTTCCTACAGAGATTACCAAGTGCATTCCTCAAGTGCAACTACCCATTCACTGGGAGTGAATACTGAACAAGGAGAACTGCCAATTGCAGAGGTACTGCGGTGTCAGGTTGAAGTACAGAAAAGATTACAAGAGCAACTCGAGGTACAAAAGAAGTTGCAGATGAGAATAGAGGCCCAAGGGAAGTACTTAGTAGATCTGAAATGATACAACCTATGAAAGCCTTCTTTGGTGGACGTCTCGAAGGAAGTGCCGCCACGGACCACAGAAGACATCCATGAGGATTCTTTGTAGAGCCTGATCTCCACACCTAGTTCTGATCGTATCACCATGTATTGTGGTGACGGTGCTCTAGTGCAGGACAAACGAGGTCATAGGAAGCAGTAGTGGTGGGATTCCTTCATCAGAGAAGAGAGCAGCTATGGAATTTGTGGCAGCGGAGTGAAGGTATGTGTAGAGGTCCGGCGGGCGGCCAAGGCGAGGCTGCCGCCCGCCGGTGAAGCAGAATGATTAGGTTGTTAACCTAGCTCTGATACCATGTAAAATTCAATGTATAAAGAGAGAAATACAGGGAAAATGAATTATGTATTGATTGATATATTACAAGATTGTTGTGTATTGTATGTGATAAAGAGAATGAACTCTCTATTTATAGAGAGAAATCTGAGGCATTGGATACCACAAACCCACTACCACCGAAAGCTATACAATTAATAAGTATATACTAAAGCTAAAGTTATTCAACTAACAATGATATACTAATTAACAATTATATACTAACATTCATTAATCTTCTACTTCTTTAAACTTGGTTTTTATCTATAAAGGCACTCTTTTCATTTTTACCAAAACAAGTTTGCAGGTAAGTGCTTTTTTTACTTGATTTCCAATACTATTACTTGATTTCTTAGATAAATATAGATATGATAGTAAACAAAACAAGTGGGTCTTCTTTGTTTGATAGATTGATTTTTACTTGATGATATAGGATGCAAAGGAATAATGGCATGCCGGCATGCGCATCGTGCAAGCATCAGAGGAAGAAGTGCACTGACAAGTGTGTGTTGGCACCGTTCTTTCCAGTAAACAAAAGTCGAGAATTCCAAGCTGTGCACAAAGTGTTTGGTGTGAGCAACGCGACCAAAATTGTGAAAAATCTCAAGGAAGAAGATAGGAAAAAAGCCATAGATTCATTGGTGTGGGAAGCATTTTGTCGGCTAAAAGATCCAATCTTAGGTCCATATGGAGAATACAGAAAAGTGTATGAGGAGCTTAAATTGTACAAAAGCAGCCAATACCAACAGATCCTCCAAGTACCAGAAGAAGGAGGTGGCATGGTTTACAAACCAACAAGTTTGGTTGGATGGAACAATACTAATACTAATACTAATAATAATGCAATAATACAAAAGGGTACAAGTATGGTTGGAGTAGCCAATTATAACAATAATAATACCAATTATATTCATCACAACAATGGAAATTCTATTTCAAATTCAAGTCCATACACTTACTCTTTAAATCACCATAATATCCATGGTATGGAGAGAATAAGGCAAGAAAGGCATGTTGGTTCTGCAGTAGATGTAGTTCAACCTCAACAAAATTCTATCAATAGCTTAAACCAGCAGTACTATCTTTAAGGTATATTGTGTTGCTTTTTATACATGTGTTACAATTATTTGAGTATATTTTTCAGAATCCATGTTTCTCTCCATGAGTTTGTACTATTTTTTTTTTCTTTTTTTCTTTTGGTAATGCCACCTAAATTGTGCTAACACCAAAAAACTATTGTCATTGGCCAATCACCCTTTGTCAAAGGGCATTTGAGTGATCATCCTTTTTGTCACCTCTTCAAGTCCAACAATGGCTGTTAATAATAAAGCCAAACAAACATACTAGCATAGAGAGTAGCTAAGCCAGCCCAAGCATTTACTAATTACTAATCAACAATTCAAGTTCTTATTGATGATATACTCTTTAGTTTAATGGGCATTCTTTCTCTCTCTTTTTTTTTTTGATCAGCAAAAAGATACTTCATTGATGTAAAGACTAGTACAAGGTACGAAAGAAATTACACCAATAAAGAAAAGAGGAGTTTCATAAAACATGAAATATAAGTTCTATTTTTTTTTTTTTATTTTCCCACCTACTTGGATATTTGTGTATTTTTCCTACTTATATCTTTGTTTCAATGTAGAGTTGAGTTCACATGTGATGCATAGTCAGTTTAATAATAAATTTTACTCAAGTGTCATGAAGTTCAGGCCACATGAGAATGAAAATAAGAAATAAAAACTAAAAATTTATTTATATTGATATTTGAACTACAAATTACTATTGAAAATAAATTTTTGTAGGAACAATAAATTTTCGGATTAGTTAATATTATTGTATGTTATAGACATAAAATAGCTAGCGGTGTACAAAATGAAACTTTGAGCTCTCTATAGTTTTAGCAAGAGTCGCAACTGTTGCAGTATCCTTATTTTCAACATATTAATTGGCCATGTATGCATATATACATAGTAGGGGAAATTTCGTTAAGTGTAAGTTCTAAAAATAATTACAAATAAATAGTACAGTTTATAAATATTAATAATTAAAATTACAATTTTTTTCATGAATTCGTAATAACTTTACTACTAAATGGTAAGTTTTCCTAAATTAAATTACGGTAAATTACAAATAGACTCCTGAAGTTTGTTTAAAATATTGATTGCCCTTGTAGTTCTAAAAATTACATCACATCCCTTAAAGTTTCTAATAGCATAACAAATAACCAATTTAATCAACCATTAAGTCAATTAACAATTTTTAATTATGTTTCCAAGTAGAAATTTAATAATTTCATTATTGTATAAGAGGACAATTAGGAATTTCATTTTTTCTATCAATTCTGTTAAATGAAAATTTTTGATGATGGGGTATTTATAATTTTTATAACAACAATAGACAATTAACATTTTAAACAAATCTCGAAAATTATATTTATAATTTACCCTAAATGTTATGAACTTTGTTCACATTACAATTTTCATGAACTAGTTAGTTGCATCTCTAATTTCTACAATTGTAGTTGATTGTGTGAATATAATTTGCAAGTGTGCTCTATACATTGAGGCACATAATTTTAGGTTTATATTTCTTGAGTTGTTAATATTTAATGGTAGCAACAGTAAACTGTTTTTGAGCCAACTGATTTATAAAGCATATTGTCCTAGGTTGTTGTCTTGTAGGTTTGCCAAATTATATGGTTTTTATTTATCCAGCTTTAATTCTTTATTCTTTTCTTTTATTATCAATTTCAATATTAGAATATTGATTAAAATCTAACAGTTACTTTCTGGCTTTTATATTATGATTGCAGGTTAATTAAGCTCCATGGATACCAATCCTATGGAAATAATTAAGCACATTGTGGGAAGGCGGCTCGTAATTTGATATTCTTTTTTTTTTTTTCAAATTATTGATATGCAAATTACCGAATGCATTTTCTTTTTTAGCCCTCACCATCACTGTTTTAGTTTTTATTTTATTGGAATATGCAGAGATCTGATTAATTATCATTCATTATTAATTCTATTATACACACACACACAAAAAAATGAGAAAAAAATTATTTTATCTCATGCATATTTGTGTGGTTATATCACACATATTGATTGGTCACTTATGAGGATTTCCAAGTTCCAGTTTTAATGTAGAATTTCTTATCCAATATTGCTGACTTCGAACACTACAAGAAAAAGCACCTAGGATGGCAATTGTTAGGGCATGCCATAATTACTAAAACCATATTTGTCCTTTTGGATATTTCCAAATGGTTAGCAGTGGTGGATTGGCAGGAGGTGGTTGCGCATTGGTGGTGAATCGCTATTGAAGGTGATGGCTAGGAGTGGCTGGCCGGAGGTGATTGATGGGAGCGGTGATAAGGAGTAGGTGGTTACTGGAGAGAAAGGAATGAACGAAAAATTATTTTGACAATATAAGTAAAAATACCTGGGGATTCAGGGGGACTAGTAAGGAAATAAAATAAAATGGAGTCGGTAGATTTTCTGGGGGGCTTTTCTCTTCAATACTCCAACTATTTCTAGGCCTCTCGGTGTACATGACAATAGTCTAAGGTCATATTTGTTTTGCGGTTTGAGTGATCGGATTGGATTATTATAATTGTGGGTCTTATCCACAATATGTTTAGTAGTGAAATAGGAGGGCGGATTGATAGCCCAAGGGGCTTAGTAATCTCTCTCGGTAAGGGGATTAACATGGTTAGATTTTTTGGTGAGATTAGGAAAATAGTGAGAGGATTGAGTCAATTTTATATACAAATTTTATTTTTTTTTACCAAGTACACCTATTTGTTTTAATATTAGTTTAAATTTTTTTAACATAAAAATAATTTAACAATTCCATCACTAACTATCTGTCATACTATCATCAAACAAACACACTTTTACTCAATCATGTTACTAACAATCCCCACATTAACGATCTTTTCACTAACCATCCTTTCATTAACAATCACATTCAACCTAATCTGCCAAACAAACGTGGCTTAAGTGCTTCCTATTGGTATTTTTAATATAAAAAAAAAACCGAATAAAATAAAATAGATAAGATAAAACAAAGGGAATTTACGTGTACATTTTAAGAGGTGAACTTATTATTTAATAAGTCATCTGATAATTAATGTCGTTTTTCATTAAACATTATTAAAAAATGTCAATAATTGTTAATTTTCAACGATAGTTTGAAAATTTGGTCACAAAAATTATCACTAATTATAAGTTTTAGCGATAGTTTAAAAAAATCCTCACAAAAAAGTCACTAATTTTTAATTTTTAACCACAGTTTGAAAAATTTGTTATAGAAAAACGTGACTAAGTATAAGTTTTAGCATTAATTTATAAAAATCGTAACAAAAAAAGTCACTAAGGCCTCGTTTGGGAATAAGCTATTTTAATAACTTTTTGGCTTTTTACGAAAAGATGTGCAGAAAAATAGAGAGGTGATGTGACAACTTTTAGTAACTTTTTGACTTTTTTGCTAAAATAGCCACTCCCCAAACAAGGCCTAATTATCATTTTTTAACGACATATGCAAAAAATTATCACAAAAAATTATTTTTAGCGACTATTTTACTAGGACTTATTTCAATAGGACTTGATGAGAATTAAGTCCAACTATTAGAACCTATTGGTAGTTTATCCCATAAAATAATCTTATTTTTAATTCTTAAAAAAAAAAATACAAAGCGAGAAGATAAATTACAATATGGATTAAATTAAACAAAATTACAAGAACATATTATGGATTCTGAATAAAACAAATCACTAAAATATATTAGTAACAATGACAAATAAAATTAGACAAAGAGATAAAATTGAACAAGACAAGAGCAAGGGATGCAAACCGAGGCCTGTGTATCACACAGTGTCCTTAAAACAAATTCGTTGCCTCATCGATAGTGTTAGAGGTTTGTCGGTATTTATCTCCCAAAATACAATGATTGAACGTCTGTTATAGTAACTCTCACATGAACAACTCCAACAAACTTGAACATTGGTATTACTCTCTCTTTAATAGAACCAAGGAAGGAGACTAGCAAAAGAGAAGAGAAAAAACTCTAGAATTATTGGTGTAAAAACCATCACTCATTTTAAATCTAAAAAATTATCTACATTTTCTTCTAATCAATGTAGCAGAGGAAGGCCTCTATTTACATAAGTAGGAGAGTCTCTAACCATTAAGGTCAACATCAATAGGGTCATCAATTCTATTGTAACTTGTGCAATAACCCACAAGTTATAAAGACTCACACATGTTGAAAACATGTGCTAAAATAAAAGATAGCCGCATTTCTGGGTCACAAAATGGATAGGGATAATGGGCCACGGACCCATTCCAAAGCCAACGAAACCCGACCCAACACATGCACATGCGCATGCGCATGCACATGCACAAGCCTGGGCTTAGTTTAGACCAAGACTAAGTCCAAGTCCCAAATCCAGCATATGCACATGCACAAGCCTAGCCTAGTCTAGCCTACCAAGACTAAGTCCAAGTTCAAGTCCAATCCTAAGTTTCAAGCTCCACTTTATGAGACAATTTCTCAATCAAATCTTAATGGTTTGACTTATTCGTTTTGTGTTGTAACTTTCTCATTAAAGAGAACACAAACGCACTTGAACCCATCTCAACCAGTGATTGGTTACCACTTTAATTTTGCATTAAAGTTGCTAAAAAATTATTATTTTCCAACAATCACCCACATTAATAAAATTGGCCGAAAAAAGAAAGAACGGGTAGATAACAAAGACTCGACGATAGAGTACCACGACAAATCCTTGCATCGAAAAAGGTAACTTTTGGTTTTGAAAGTCTTCTAGTGAAAACCTATCGGATTTACTGACTGATCAGTGAACATGACTTATTGAACTGATCTGTCGTTGGTATAAACCGAGACAATAGACTTCACTCAGGATCTTCTCCTACTATAGTTCAGTTCTCACTGTTGTGTTCGTTTTGGCGCTGAACACTCACCCTTGCTCAGTGAGTGATTTAAAGAAATTGGCCTCATTAATTCTTATAGAAGCGACCTCCCACTTCACACTCACATAGGTGACCTTCTTATGGTATCCTGTTATACATGCTTGATTATTCAACACATATAAGTCATTAAAAACATTAGCTTAACCGTTTACCCGACAAGTATCATTGTATATAGGAATGAGCAGGATGATTTACTCCTCAGTGACTCATCTATGTTACATACAATTAGGTTGTCCATTTGAACCTAGAACTTGGGATCTCCAGTCAACTATGTTGGGTTTTCTATTCAGGTAACAATTCTTGCTAAAGGTCTCAGCCTCGTTCCCCTTGACAACTATTTAACTAACTCTCTGTTTAACCCTTTAGTTAACAGATCTGCAATATTATCCTAAGACTTTACATAGTCTATCATGACAATCCTACTAGAGAGTAGTTGTCGAATGAAATCTTGCCTTCAACGAAAATGTCTAGATTTTACATTATACATATTACTTTGTGTCCTACCAATACTTGATTGGCTATCGCAATGTATACAAACTACTGACATAAGTTTCAACCAATGTGGAATATCCTCAATGAAAATATGGAACCATTTAGCTTCTTCTGTTACTTTATCTAAAGCACTCAATTTTGATTCCATCATTAATCTCACGATACACATTTGATTGGAAGATTCCAAGACATAGCTGTATCTCCAATAATGATAACAAATTCACTAATGGATTTGTAGTCTTTACAAATGTCCAGTAGGCATCATTGTGCTCTTTTAGTACAATTGGATGTCAAGTATAATGCAACCATAATCCCAGCTATATTATAAGTACCTTAGTACCCACACAATCGCCTTCCAATGATTGGCATTGGGATTACTCGTATATCTACTTAGCCTACTGATTGAGTAGGCTATATCTAGCCTTATACAACTTATCAAATACTTAGAGTTCCTATGAATTGAGAATATTCCACTATTCTTGGTTAAATAGAGACTAAAGTCTACCGAAATCCTTGATACACTTGTATCTGACTTATACTTCTCAAGACTCTTATCAAAGTGATGAGACCGAGAAAGTATAACACCATCAGATGTTTTGAAATCTTAATTCCCAAATATACATCTGCAAGGCCTATGTCAAACTTAGAGTCCAACATCCTTTTAGTAGTTTTGACCATTTCGTCATTACTACCAATTAGCATGTCATCAATGTTAAACACAAAATGACATGTCCTTAGTTAGTGTCTTTGACATAAATGCATTTGTCAACTCCTGTTGATTAAAACCCACTTGACAACACTGTGTTGTCAAAATTTTCATAGCATTGTTCTAGTGCTTGTTTCAAATCATCTAATGATTCCTCGTGCTTATAGACTTTCCTCGTCTTCGAATCAGAAAACTCTTTAGGTTGTTCCATGTAGATTTATTCATCTAAATCTTCATCCAGGAAAGATGTTTTAACATCCATTTGATGTATCTCCAAATTTCACAAAACTGTGATTTCAATCACCATAACTGGTGAATGCGCATCAAAGTAATCTAGACCTTCTCTTTGCTGGTATCCTTTGATAACAGGTCTGTCCCATCAGCTTTCATTCACTTGCATCCCAAGACTTACTACCCATCCCCAAGTAGAATCCTACTAAATAGAGTTAATTTAATAACTTCTTTCTAGAGAAATCACAGCTTCTAGAAAGCTTTGAGTCTCACTGGCCACCATAAAGATTTAAGAAATTTATGCCGAAAGACTTTTAAGTACTAGCTTTTTCTTCTTCTTCTAGGCTCATCTCTTTCCTCATTTTGATTTGCATCATCCGTTTGTTTAACGGAACTCGACCCCCTTATAGGGTTTAGTATGAAATACGTTTTCAAAGAAAATCGCTTTCTCGATTCTATGATGGTATTCTTGTGTATATTTGAATTCTAGATATGTCCACAAGCAACCAATATGCACTATTAAATTGTGCATAACCGAAGAATACAAAGTCAACGGATTTTAGGCCTATCCTAACTTGCTTGTGTTTAGGTATTGCCACCTATTGCACGATACCTCCACATTCATAAGAATTTATACGAAGATTTTTGGCCTTTCAAAAAATTCATACAGGATCTTTATACAATTCCTTGTGTCATAATGATTTTTGAGCTTATCAAATCTCAAAATTATATCACAAAAAGTATTTTTGAACCGTCATCAACGGAATTAGGTCTTTTTCGAATTGGAGGCACCAAACAGGTTTAGTACAACATGTTACTTTGAAGTCAATAGCTTTACTATTATGAATCACAAATCTAATGATCAATAGTCTACTATTCGAAAATCCATAACATGGCTAGTAGTCTTATCACTAGAAACTGCGTATCTCTCAACATGTGATCAATGGTCTTTTACTACTAGAAATCACAAAGTCTTGACTTGTGATCAATAGTCTCTTTATTATTTGGAATCACAAAGCCTTGACATGTAATCAGTAAGTCTTTTCACAACTAGGAATCACAATGTCTTAACATGTGATCATTAATCTCTTCGCTACTCAGAATCAGAATATCGTAACTCTGTGGCCAGTGATCTAGTACCTCCTAGGAGCCACTGGTTTCTTTCTCACATTATGAATATATTAAGAATTAAAAAATTCTAAAATATATTTGCAAAGACCACCCTAATGGATTGCCTCACATGCAAAGTAGAATTTCGTGATGTCATCTCTAATTAACAACAAAAAAAGTTCCCAGGACACATTGATGGGGTCACAAATGGTCCCATTTAAAAATTAGTCACCTTAGACAGCGTAGCTGCCTTTTTGACAGAACTTTACATTATTAATTCTGAGATAATCTCATGCAATCTTTTGATTTCCTTTCATCAAACTTCATCTCTCTTGATTTTCCTTTAAGAACCTCGCAAAGTTAAAGGCTGTTAGGTGGAACAACATCTTCTATCATCACCTCTTGAAATTCAAACCAGTGAATTTCTCCCACTGCTCATAATGGTTAACCGGTACTCCCGGAACTGAGATGGAGCCCACTGTTTTGGAATAAAAAATATAAATATTTTAGCTAATATTAAAATTCAGTTTCTTTTCCCAAAACCAAAACACTTTGGAAATAATTAGATTAAAACCAAAGACTTTATCAAAACTTGGTTTCTAACACTTTGGGAATAAAAATATTAAATCCAAAAACTTTACTTAAATCGGAAGGTTTGTAATCCACTAAAATCCAATTTTTTTTTGTAGTTTCCAATTCTAAATACAAATCAGAAATACTCCTTAGACAAAGCTAAAATTTGATTTCTATTATAGAAAATCAAAACACTTTGAGAATAATAAAATTAAACCCAAAAACTTTCTTATAAAACCCTAAGGTGTTATAATTTTTTTTTTTCCGTTCCTATTTTTCTTTTTACTATGGTGAAACTGTTACAATTAGAAATTAAAACTATTACAATTATAAAATGTACAAAATTACAAAAACAAATTTCACGGTTGCATCCAGAATGGTCTGTTTAGCCAAGAATACATTCTTTCATTTTCTCATAGGTTAGATTGAAATTTCAAAAACTTTCAAGGGCTAAATTGTAATTTCTAGAAACTCCAAGGGCAAAATGCAAATACCAAAAGTTTTAGGGGCCAAAATGGCAGTCTTGCTGACATGTTGATGATTGGTCTACCGCATGTCATGGATGTGGTTGTTGACTAGACTGTTACAAGGCGCTGAATGTAAGTTGACATCATCTCTATGTCATGATGATGTCATCAATAATGCAACTGCCTCTGTTATGATGAGGTCATCGATGATGCAACTTCGTGTGCCATGGTGAGGTCATCATCCGAGAAGGAAGACAACCAGTGTTGTTCTTAGCCTCCAGGAAGATATGATGAATTGTGTTCATATACCCAACTTTTTGGCAACTGTGTGGGTTCATCCAAACTCTGTTGAGTCAAACTCCACTCGATGAGATAAATCTCTTGAAATACGCAAAACTCGAATTCTAATACTTTGATTTTTCTCAAAATCCAACCAACCAAAAGATAACAAAGTTCTTAAACAAACTTCCAAATTAATACCCGAATTAAATCCGAAATAAATTTAAACTTTAAAGTGAATAATTAAATTAACAAATTGTCCAAAAAATTTGAAGGTCCAATTTTTCCTTATCTACGCTTAGGTAATCCTGTTCAAAAGGTTAGTAGTCCAATTTTATTAGTTTCATTTTGTTTCACTACGCCAAAACAAGGCATTAACGGCGGTTTTTTTAACGGTGGTAACGAAAACCGTCGTTAAAGGTATCATTAACGGCGGTTTTGTTACCGCCGTTAAAAAAACCGCCGTTAATGCCCACTTTTAACGGCGGTAACAAAACCGCCGCTAATGCCCAATCATTACCGCCGTTAATGACTGCGGTCTTTGCCGGCGAAACTCCGACGAAACTCCGGCGTGCTCCGGCGAAACTCCGGCGAGCTCCGGCGAAACCATCTACAATAAAGTAAAAGTAATGTTTAAATATTTATTTAGGGAATATATTTCATGAAGAGTGGCTATGATAGAGTGGTTAGTGTGGGTGGATGAGAGGTTGAGGGTTCAAGACTTGGGGAGTGCAAGAAGAAAGAATTATTTTTTGAAAAATTTGAACCTATTTACGGCGGTAAAAAACCGCCGTTTTTGGTACTATGTTACCGCCGTTTTTGGTCGACTTTTAACGACGGTAATTTACCTTTTTATGACGGTTGTATTTTTTTCGACACGCGCATAAATGGCGGTAACAAAACCGCCGTTAATACTGCCGTTAAAGCCTTTAACGGCGGTTTTACAGCCTTTAACGGCGGTAAAAAACCGTCGCTAAAGCCCAATTTTGACGTGGTGTTTGTTTTTTTCTTTCCTTTCTTTTAAGTAAACATGTAAAGAAACTTAATACTAGAAAATAAAAGGATAAATTACACTAACACCCCTTGAGGTTTTTGTTTAATACAGATCCTCCTCTCATATTTAAAAAATTACACTTATCTCCTGTCAGATTAAAATAACATATTTGCCCCTTAGCCTTTATACATATAAAATAATAAAATAATGTAGATATTTTGTTCATGTCATTTTCAGGAAAATAACAATTATTTTCTTTAGTTTAACTCACACAAAAAATTAAGATTTTTTATTTTTTATTTTTTGCATTTTTTATTTTTATTGGATTTTTTTTTAATATTTTAAGTTTTTTTTTAGATATACTTAAGAAGTATACTATTTTGTAATTTTTTTTTTAAATTCACCAACTAAAAAATAAATTAAAAAAAGGGCAAAAATTCAATACATTATCTTATTTTGTTGTATTAAATGAATTTTTTTTAAATTTTTTGTACGAATTTTATACTTTTTAAATATATTTAGATTAAATTGATCTAATCTAGATATAATGGTGGAAATAAAAATGAAAAATTATATTTATATATAAAAATTTATACCAAAAAAATATTATAAAAATGTTGTGATAGTAATATTTGTAAATATAAATCGTGTTTATGCGTATTTTGTTTTAAAATAAAAGGTCACGATTAAGCTATATCATTGTATTTGAAAATTTTATATAAAATTTATGTTTATATATCATCACTCAATAAAAACATGTTCAGGTATAATTTAATGATAGAAAATTATAGAATATACTTATGATGGTAGGAAGAAGGAATGGTAGAAAAAAGGCAAGATGGCCATTTAGAAAATTTAAGGCATGACATCAGTAATCCAAGCGGCAATTTGTAATGATATTACAAATCTTAGAGAGGGGCATGTAATTTTTTTTTTTCATAAGAAAGTTAAAACAGAGTTCCGAGATACAACACAGAAGCAGGGAGTGCAAGAGGCTAGGCCCTCACCGAATTTGCAGATATTAAGTCTGCTACAAGAAATGAAGATACACAGTTTGGAGGCTCCTCAAGAAAGATAAGATGCTCTTTCTGGTTAACTCCAATGTTAGTTAAGGCATCAGCACTTTGATTGGCATCTCTTGGGACATAAAGAATGGTGCATCTACATCTCCTCATAATAAAATTTTCATCTTCAATCAGTGCTCTGTAGGGATATGGGTGCTTTCCACTCCATTACTGATTAACTTCAAAGCAGTTTGGGAGTCAGTTTCGATCTGTATATCATTTAGCCCCTTCTGCTCTATTATTGTAATTTTTCAAATGTAAGATGAATCTGTATTAAACAAAAATTTCAGAAGTTGTCAGTGTAATTTACCAAAAATAAAAGACAAACAAACAAACAAAATAAACTAGCAAGAAGTTCTCACAAATCAAAAACCTCTCCCCCCCTCTCTCTCTCTCTCTAACCTCTTGGAACTAGTGACCTGCTATGGATCCATCTCCCGTCAGTCTTCACCATCATCGCCATCGCCATAGCCATCACTGCCACGGCAACCTCCTCCGATGGAGTCCAGCCACTGTAGGAAGCGAAAGAGGGCAGCGACGTTGAAATCTAGGTGTGCGGCGTTGAGATCTCAATCTCTGTGGACCCTTTCACGCTGGAGAAAGACCACCGGACCCTTAATGAGTCTGACAGGTTATTAAAGAGGAAGATCGTACATCGGCGATAGCGATCCTTAAAGGTTGCACCGCCTATCCACACCAATCCACTGTCGTGATTCTCTTTTGAGTTGTGTTCATGTAAGCCTTACACACCTCAGAAAAATAGTGACTCTGTCTTCATTACGCATGGTTCAAAATTTATTTTGATTTCTATATATATATATATATATGTGTGTGTGTGTGTAATCAATCAGGTGGTGATTGATATGTGTAATTAAAAAAAAAGAGATTGATATGTGAATATATATCAATTCCTTGAACCTCAAAGACTGTTTCTTCTATTATTTTCAACAAAAGCCTGTACACAAAGACTATAGAGAGAGAGAGAGAGAGAGAGAGAGAGAGAGAGAGAGAGATTGTTTTTTTGTGTGTTGCTTGCTTTGCTCTTTTTTCCCAATTCAAGGCTTTTTGTTTCAGCTTTCAAGATTGTATCCTAGAAGGTTTAACGACTCTTTATATTCTCAGTCACAAAATACAAATTTTAAAGACTCTATTATTTTCAACAAAAGTACAGATAATGATTATATAGATATGAAAATTTGTACAGATAAATTCGGATAGAAAATTTGTATACATAAAAATATTAAGCAGATAAAAAATTAGGCAAGTAAAATTTGGACTGGTAAAAAATTTACATAAGTAAAATTTGGACAGATAGAAAATTTACACAGAAAAAATTGAACAGATAGACCAAAAAATGAATAGATAGATGAAAAATTTGAACAGATAGAAAATAATTTGAATAAGTAGTCAAAAAAAGTCAATAGATAAATTAAGAGGTAAAATTGAAAACAAAATGTCTTTCAAGATAAGTAGAAAGACCTTTTACCAAACTATTTTACAAATGGTGAACCTCTAACAAATTAAAAAAATAAAATAAAAAATACACTGGACCTAATACTTTAGACACCCTCTAAATTGGATTTATCACCAATTTTCTCTTTCCTTTTGAACTAAACATAATTTGTTTTAAGAATGTTCGTATTTTTACTATAAAATAAATAAATTGAATAAAATAAAAGAGATAAGATAAAACAATCTTGTTTTAACTCTTAAAAGAAATATAAAACTAGAAGATAAAATACAACATGGATTAGACTAAACAAAATTACAAGAACAGATTATGGATTTCAAATAAAACAATCATTACAATAAATTAGTAACAATGACAAACAAAATTAGACAAGAAGATAAATTAAACAAGATAAGAGCGATGGATGAAAATTGAGACGGGTGTACCACAGTGTTCTTGAAAAATACAACATCTCACCGGTAGTGTTGGAGGTTTGTCGGTGTCTGTCTCGAGGATACAATAGTTGAACGTTTTGTCATGACCTAAACTTGTCCCTAAAAATTTGGATTGTGACCGAACATCAATCACTCGATTATCTACAGCCTCATACAGATTACAACATATTTTTAATCATGGGCCCCAAGTAGAAGCAAATACCATAAGTATGATGTCCATTGAGCAATGCCTAAATGATCCAGTTATGTCATACCCATATACATGTTTGACTTACAACCACAAGTTAAGTACAACAAAACCTTCATCATTTAATTACAAGTTCACAAAACCCTCTAAACAAAACAAACACACAAAAGGCTTAATGAAGACTTAGCACTAACAGATCAACAAAACGTAGGCTTGACAAGACCGGTTCACAAAAGCAAATCCTGGGGCTGACCCTAAGGCTGTTCTCCTTGTTGTTCACCTACATACATACAACATAAGAAGTGAGCGAAGCTCAGTGAATAATAGTAAAGTGGAGAGGTATAACCGAATAGCTTTGTATTTAAAGAAAGCACGCTAATGAAATACAACACTTTTCAAGTTGAAGCATTCATGTTATTGCCCATTTCTCATTTACAGAACGGTCTCAGGCCCAATATAGAACAGAACGGCCTGGGGCCCATATATAACAAAACGACATCAGGTCCACATATAACTATTTCAATTCAAATTCGTAAAGTTCAAACATGCCATATTCAATACAGCTTTTAGAACATATAGCAATCATAAGTTCATGAATAATTAAGTTATAATACTATTACTTACAGTGATTTTGGCCGCGCGATGATCCTTTTTGCAATCAACCTACACAACATGGCACACATACAACTTCAGTAAAAAATTCGTTCATCTTTCTTTTAAATTAACCATGTATGTGTCAATGAGTTCCTATTTATCTTTTAAGTTTTCAGAGGGTCTAAACATGGTCAAAAACACATTCAGAGGGTCGAGGAGGCTAACAGAAATTGGCGGGTTTCTCCTTTAGTTTCTGCATGTGTGGAGCCCTTCACCTCACGTGCGGAAGGTGCCACACGTGAGGCCTGCACGTGCAACAAAAATAGACGGCTCGGCTATCTTTCACTCTGGTTTCTGTACATGCGGGGCGTGCGGAGCTGGGTTCAACTGTGCAGTCCAAAAATTGGTCCCTTTCAAACTCATTTTCAAGCCTCAATTCATGCAAATCCACTTCAAAAACATGATATATATATATATACCTAGATAAAGTGTAACTCAAGCTCATTTGCGTTAAAACTTGCTTAAATCCTAAAATCTTAACCCTAGCTTCCATGATTTCATGAGTCTCTTCCTTTCATTTCAAATGTAACTAGATCTTCACTTTGTATGTAACTTTTTGAGTTCAAATCATACAAAATTTGAGGATTAAGGCCCAACTTCTCACAATAAAACTCAAGTCAAGCAAATATAAAGAAATTGACTCTTAACTCAAGCAAATCCAAAGAATCCAAGTTCAATTTCATAAATATAGTTCATTTAAGCTATGATTCAAAACCCTAACTCATTTGAGTGTGTAATCTCCATTTTAAGTCTTGATTTTAAACAATTAAAGAGTAACTCCAAGAGTTTTAGTTGAATTATACATACCTTGAGCTAGATCCTTGAATTCTCTACATTTTTCCCAATTTTTGAAGTCTCTAGGTTGATTTTCCTCACTTTCTTTTCTTGTTCTTCCTCTAGGCAAGTTGTTGATTTAAGAAAATATCTCTAAGACTTTTTCTAGAGCCTAATTCATCATATATATATATATACTTCTTAATCAAGGATGATTAGGTTGCTTAATTAAGGGTAAGTCTTAATTTAATTTAGCTAAAGCTAATTGATTCAAGGTTTATTTAATTAAAGCTAATTAATTCATTCTGAATCAAATTTTTACCATACTCCACACTAGGCCCTAAAAATTAGGTTGATCACAGATATTAAATCAATTTTGGTTCCTGACACCTCTAAGGCCTTCAATTTTCAGCTGAAATTTGTGAATTTCAACAAGTTTTTCCTACAACAACAAATATAAACTCAAAATCATATAATTCACACAATTAAGCATGTATTTTCACACCAAACATATAATCATATATATAATTAAAGAATTTAAGCAAAATGCCGAATAGGGTTATCACAGTTTCCCCCCCCCCCTTTTAGAAAGTTTGGTCCTCTAAACTTGTTTTTACCTCAAGTCGAAAACAAATCCGAATATCACTGTCTCATTTCCTCTTATATTTCCCACGTGGCTTCTTTCCCATAATGCTCTTTCCATTCAACCTTCACCATTGGAATTATCTTGTTTCTCAACTATTTTACTTGTCGACCAAGAATTTGAATTGGCTTTTCTTCATACACTATATCGCCATGCAAGGTAATTTAATCATGGTCAATAACATGAGAAGGATCCCAAAGGTAGCCTTGCAACATCGACACATGAAATACGTTATGTATTTGTTCCATACCTGGTAGCAAAGCAACACGATAGGCAATCGGACCCAATCTTTCCAAAATCGGAAAAGGCCCTATGCATCAAGTTGCTTTTCTTCCAAATCTTGTATGCCTTTTCATCGGAGTGACTTTGATAAAACCTTGATCACCAATGTTATATTCTAAATCCCTTCTCCTTTGGTCTGCGTAGTTCTTTTGTCGGTTTTGGGCGATTTTCAACCTTTGCTAAATGATCTTGATTTTCTCAGTAGTAACTTGGACAATTTCCGGCTCAAACAACGCTCGATCACCAACTTTGGTCCAACAAACTGGAAACCGACATTTTCTTCCATGCAAAGCTTCATATGGCGCCATCCCTATACTTGAGTGAAAACTGTTGTTATACATAAATTCTACCAAAGGTAGGTAAGTCTCCCAACTTCCTTGAAAGTCCAAAACACACATACGAAGCATGTCCTCCAACGTTTGCATAGTTCTTTCTGACTAACCACCAGTTTATGGGTGGAACATTGTACTGAACCTCAACTTTGTTCCCACTGCATCCTGTAAACTCTGCCAAAACCTTGACACAAATTTAGGATCTCTGTCGGATACAATCGAGACTGGATTACCATGTAGTCGAACAATCTCATTTATATACACAGTGGCAAGTTTATCTGCATTATAAAAAGATTTCACAAGCAAAAAGTGAGCGGATTTGGTGAGTCTATCCATAACTACCATATAAAATTCATACCTCGAGGTGTTCGGGGTAAGCCAACAACAAAATCCACGGTTATATGCTCTCACTTCCATTCTGGAATAGGGAGAGGCTGAAGTAAATCTGCCGGTCTTTGGTGCTCCGCTTTTGCTTTTTGACATTGTAGACATTTAGAAACAAACTCTACAATCTCTCTCTTCATGTTAGGCCATCAAAAGGTTTGCTTGAGATCTTGGTACATTTTTGTGTTTTCGGAATGCATTGCAAATTTAGACTTATGCGTTTCCTCCATAACTCTTCTTTTAATTTTCAGAACATTTGGAACACACAATCTTTCTTTAAACTTCAACACTTGGCTTTCAAAAGTGAATCCCTGTTTCGGCTTTGTTTTTATCTCATCACATATCTTCTTAAGAAAATCATCCTCCATTTTTCTTCAATGATAACTGACTGTGCTAAAATTGCGGCTAACACTCCGCCTTGTTCACGTACTATAATTTCTGGTTCTATTCTTTCTAATTCAAGTAACAACTCTTTTTGCTCCGTAAGAAAACATGCTAGATTCCCCATGGACTTTCTGCTAAGAGCATATGCCACAGTGTTGGCTTTACCGGGATGGTAGTGAAGCTACAAATCATAATCTCTAATGAGTTCTAACCACCGTCTTTGATGCATATTTAACTCTTTTTGAGTAAAGAAATACTTTAAGCTTTTATGGTCGGCGTAAACTTCACAAGTTGCTCCATAAAGATAATGTTTCCATGTCTTCAATGCAAAACCACTACGGCAAGCTCCAAGTCATGTGTAGGGTAATTCTTCTCATGAGGCTTCAATTAACGAGAAACATAAGCAATCACCCTCCCATTTTGCATAAGAACACACCCTAATCCTTTATAAGAAGCATCACTATAAATAACAAACCCTTTTGCACCTAACGGTAGGACAAGGACTGGTGTTGTGGTTAGCCTTGTTTTCAATTCATGCAAAGCCAACTCCCTTTGTTATGTCCACTCAAATGGAACACTCTTATGAGTAAATTGAGTAGGCGGTACTGTAATCTTGGAAAAATCTTTCACAAATCGTGTGTAGTAACCTGCTAAACCTAAGAAACTACGCACTTCTATAAGATTAGTAGGAGTGGCCAATTCACAATAACTTCTATCTTTTGTGGGTTAACAGAAACTCCCTCTTTATTAATTACATGCCCCAAGAATACTACTTCATGCAACTAGAACTCACATTTCTTCAATTTAGCATACAACTTCTTGTCTCTAAGGGTTGGAAGAATTATTCGCAAATGCTTCTCATGTTCCTCCTTACTCTTCGAATAAATAAGTATATCATCAATGAACACAACGACAAACTCATCCAAGTAAGGTTTAAAAATTCGATTTATTAAATTCATGAAAGTTGCTGGTGCATTAGTAACTCCGAATGGCATAACTAGAAATTCGTAATGCTTGTACCTGGTTCGAAAAGTAGTATTTTCAACATCTTCAGCCTTAACTTTCAATTGGTGATACCCGAATCTCAAATCTATTTTTGAAAATACTTGTGCTCCCTACAACTGATCAAATAAATTATCAATCCTGGGTAAAGGGTACTTATTCTAGACAGTTACCTTATTAGGCTCCCGATAGTTGATACACAATCAGAGTGTCCCTTTCTTCTTCTTTACAAAAAGAACCGATGCACTCCAAGGTGAGGCACTTCGGTCGGATGAATCCTTTACCAAGCAATTCTTGCAACTGCACTTTCAATTCTTTTATTTTAGCCATTGACATTCTATAAGGAGCTTTCCAAATCGGCTAAGTTCTCGGTACAACATCAATTACAAACTCAATTTCACGGTCCACCATGTTCCCTGGAAAATCCTCCAGGAAAACATCTGGAAACTCACTCACAATCAGAATATTATCAACACACACATTTGTTGCCTGTACATTCAGAATACTGCACAAATAACCCTGACAACCTTTTTGAAGTAACTTGTGTACTTTCATAGTTGATATCAAATTAGGTGGAGAATCTACCCCATGTCCCACAAAAGTAAATTCATTTTCTCTTGGAGGTCGGAAGACAACGTGTTTAGACACACAATTAATGGTTGCATGATATTTACTCAACCAATCCATTCTCAAAATTATATCAAAATGATCCATAACAAGAGGCATCACATTAGCATATAATCAAACATCCCCAATTAGAATTGCACATGCAGGATAAATGGAAGAAAATAGCATAGAACCCCCAGATGACGAGGACACACACAACATATAATCTAAGAGTTCAAAGGAACTATTCAAATTACTAGCAAAAGCATTTGACACAAATGAATTGGTGGAACCCGAATCAAGTAACACATGAACAGATTGGCCATTAATAAAGAGTGTACCTAAGACCACCGCCTCTGTATTATAAATGTCACCAGGAACAAGGGCAAAGACTCTACACTAGCTAACATTGTCTCGAGTAGTAGCAGGTTTTACAACAGTCTTTGTTACTGGAGTCGAAACGGATGAACTCGTAGGTGGCCTATTCACATTGTTTTGCTCATTTTGGGGGCAGTTCTTCGCTATATGGCATGTTTTCCCACATTTAAAGCAAGGCCTAGTTGTTCGATAACAAACAATAAGTGTTTCTTTCCATTTTCTAGACAATTTGGTGCTAAATCACAAGTAAATCCATAAGTATTTGAGGCCCCCAGATTCAATTTCTTATTCTAAGAGGATGCCGATCCTTTTTGCACATTGGTGTCCCATTTTTTTCCCTTCCATTCTGAGAATTGATTTTGAGCAGCCATATTACTTTCAGACATTAAAGCCCTATCCAACACATCGACATATTTGGGCACTTCAATATATTAACTCTCTCTTGTATAGAATCCCGAAGTCCTCCCTCAAATTTTCTTGCTTTCTTATAGTCCGTGTCCACCATGTGTGGTGCAAAACGGGCTAACTTGGTAAATTGTGTTTCATACTCGGCAAATGTTTTGTTTCTCTGTCTCAGTCTTTTCAAATTCTGCCACCTTGCTATCTCAAACACACTGTAAGAAATATTTTTCATAGAAGACCTCCAGAAATTGCATCCAATTGATTCCCCGATGTTCATCTTGAATAAGCATCCACCATTGACGTGCTTCATCTTCTAAAGTAAAAATAGCAAGTAACATTTTCTGTGCCTCAGTACAAGGGAAAACCTCAAACAATTTTTCTATTCCCAACACCCAAGCTTTGGCCTTAAGTGGGTCCACACCTCCATGAAACAATGGCAACTTCATTTTCTTAAACTCTTTTGTGAGTGCAATTGTCCAGTCATCTTTCTGATTGTGTTGTACTACTTGAGGGTTAGGCACAAGTGGTAGTGGTGGTGATTGTTGTTGTTGTTGCCTCATAGCTTCTGCCATTTATTATTCTTTTCATTCTATTGAGCCGAGTGTAGGTAGACTCTTCCAATTCATCCGCTCTCGTTCTCACCATAATCTACATGACAATATAGTATAACACACGCAAAAAATATTTACAAGTACATATTAACCAAGTTTCATCTTTATTTCATATCATTTTTCATGTCGTATAAATGCATCATGAATGCAACTGAAATCTTTTCTAGACTCCTTATCACTCAACTAGACCTATGTGTGAGATAATAACTCATGCTTTGATACCAGTCTGCCATGACCCAAACCCGCCCCTAAAAGTTTGGATCGTGATCGGCTAGCAATCACTCGACTACCTACGGCCTCATACAGACTGCAACATATTTTTAATCGTGGGGCCCAAGTGGAAGCAAATAACATAAGTATGATGTCCATTGAGCAATGCCTAAATGATCCAATTATGTCATACCCATATACATGTTTGACTTATAACCACAAGTTAAGTACAACAAAACCTTTATCATTTAATTACAAGTTCACAAAACCCTCTTAATAACACAAACAGACAAAACGACGACTTAGCACTAACGGATTAACAAAACGTCGTCAAGTAGGCTGACCCTAAGGATGTTCTCCTTACTGTTCACCTACATACATACAACATAAGAAGTGAGCGAAGCTCAGTGAATAATAGTAAAGTTGAGAGGTATAACTGAATATCTTTGTATTTAAAGAAAGCACGCTAATGAAATACAACACTTTTCAAGTTGAAGCATTCATGTTATTACCCATTTTCCATTTACAGAACGACCTCAGGCCCACAGCTAGCAAAACGGCCTCAGGTCCAATATAGAACAGAACAGCCTTGGGCCCATATATAACAAAATGGCCTCGAGCCCATATATGATAGATTTCAATTCAAATTCATAAAGTTCAATCACGCCATATTCAATACAATTTCCAGAACATATAGCAATCATAAGTTCATAAATAATTAGAATTTAAGTTATCATACTATTACTCACAGTGATTTTGGCCACGTGATGATCCTTCTTGCAAGCAACCTACACAACATGGCACACATACAACTTCGGTAAACAATTCGTTCATCTTTCTTTTAAATTAACCACGTATGCGTCAATGAGTTCCTATTTATCTTTTCACTTTCCAGAGGGTCTAAACATGGTCAAAAACACATTCAGAGGGTCTCAATTCATGCAAATCCACTTCAAAAACATGATATATATATACACCTAGATAAAGTGTAACTTAAGCTCAATTGGATTAAAACTTGCTTAAATCCCAAAATCTTAACCCTAGCTTCGATGATTTCACGAGTCTCTTCATTTCCTTTCAAATGCAACTAGATTTTCACTTTGTATGTAACTTTTTGAGTTCAAATCCTACAAAATCTAAGGATTAAGGTCCAACTTCTCACAATCAAACTCAAGTCAAGAAAATATAAAGAAATTGACTCTTAACTCAAGCAAATCCAAGTAATCCAAGTTTAATTTCATAAATATAGTTCATTTAAGCTATGATTCAAAATCCTAACTCATTTGAGTGTGTAATCTGCATTTTAAGTCTTGACTTTAAACAATTAAAGAGTAATTCCAAGAGTTTTAGTTGAATTATACATACCTTGAGCTAGATCCTTGAATTCTCTACAATTTCCCTAATTTCCGATTCCCTAGGTTGATTTTCCTCCCTTTCCCTTCTTGTACATCTTCTAGCCAAGTTGTTGATTTAGGAAAATATCTCTAAGGATTTTTCTAGAGCCTAATTCATCATATATACATATACTTCTGAATCAAGGATGATTAGGTTGCTTAATTAAGGGTAAGTCTTAATTTAATTCAACTAAAGCTAATTGATTCAAGGTTTATTTAATTAAAGCTAATTAATTCATTCTGAATCAAATTTTTACCAAACTTCACCCTAGGCCCTAAAATTTAGGCTAATCATAGATATTAAATCAATTTTGGTTTCTGGCGCCTCTAAGGCCATTAATTTTCAGTTCAAAGTTGTGAATTTCAACAGGTTTTTCCTATGACAACAGATATAAACTCAAAATCATATAATTCACACAATTAAGCATGCATTTTCACACCAAACATATAATCACATATATAATTAAAGAACTTAAACAAAATATGGGGTAGGGTTATTACACGTTTGCTATAGCAGTACTCATTGGAGTAGCTCTAGCGAGCTTAAACATTTGTAGTACTCTCTCTAACAAAACTAGGGAAGAAGAGTAGCAAAGGAGAAGAGAAAAAACTCCAGAATTATTAGTGTAAAAACTATCACTCATTTTCCATCTCAAAAATCATCTACATTTTTTTTCTAACCAATCTAGAAGAGGAAGGCGTCTATTTATACAAGTAGGGGAGCCCCTAACCATTAAGACCAACATCACTAGGGTTATCAATCCTATTGTGACATGTGCAATAAATCACAAGTTACAAAGACTGCCATATGTTGAAAACATGTAGGAAAATCAAAGAGCCACATTTCTCAGTCAAAAAATAGATAGGAATGATAAGCCACCGATCTAGTCCAAACCCAACCTAACCCAACCCAACCCATGCACATGCATAAGCATAGGCCTGGTGTGATAACCCAACTCTGTATTATGCTATTTAATCTTAATTATGCCTATAATTATGAGCTTGATATGATTTTGAGTGTTAATTGTACGATTATATGTGTTTTTAAAACTATATTTGTTCACCATAGGAAAATCTGTTCAATTTCCCGTTATAAAATTTAAATTGAAGGCCGTAGAGGCATCAGAGACTAAAATTGATTATACCATTGTGGTTAGCATAATTTTTAGAGCCTACGGTGAAATTTAATTAAAAGTTGGTTCGGATCAAAATAATTAGATTCAATATGATTGAATTAAAGCACAATTACTTAGCCTTAATCAAATTGATTAGGCAAGCCTATAAATGGGCTATATACACTCAAGTTCTTTCTTTTGAACTCATTTTTGGCTGAAAATACACTCTAGAAAAAGAGGGAGAGAGAGAGAGAGAGAGGCTGGTTCTATAGAGAGAGGAAGGGAAAAATTGTAGAATCATCTAAAACCTTGAAGATTTGGAAGGCCAAGCTCAAGAATTAGCTAGAATTTAGGAGTTTGAAGCCTCTAGGTAACTAACCAATAAATCATGAGTTCAAGCTTAAAATTATGAGAACACAAGAGAATACATGATCAAACACAAGATTTGAATTGTGTATGATGAAATTAAAGACAATTACATCCATGCATGTAAGAATTTTCATGAATTTGTATAATTGGACATGAGGCATGTTAAATATGAAGATTTTTTTTTTTTTTTTTTTTGTATTTTTTTGGGGGTGAATAAGTCATAAATTAAAAAAGACAAATAAATACAAACTACAAGAGGCATACCTCAGGAGCCAACCAACTATACAAGATGCAGACAACAACAAGCTAAAGCAACAAGAAGACAAAAACCTGTTCAAACACCACATGAACAAATGAGGGGCAAGAACAGGGCCAACACAAAACTACCCCAAAGGAAATGCCAAGAGATAGCTGGACAACAAAATAGATCCCAAAACAAACTCAAAAGAAAACCAACTAACACAAAAAGGCCAAGCACAAAGCCAAAACAGGACCAGGGACTACAAAACAACCAATAGAGCCTATCATAAATAAGCTAATATATTAAAATTTCAGATTGTAGAACAAACAACATAGCAACAGTAGCACCTAGGATAGCAGCAGGCCATAACATAACAGCAATCCACACCATAGCAACAGGCAATAGCTCCAAAAACAGTAGAAAAAACAATAGCATCAGCATCCAGAAGCTGGCATTCAACAAATTGGGACAATATCTACCAAACTGGGTTACTTGCTCAAGGCCATCATTCAGACAAATGATCCTAAAAGAGCCAAGCAATCACTAAATTAGTATGAAGAATTGAGTATCAAAGCTCACATGCATGCACAATTTTGTTGAGCTTTATGACTTTGATCATCATTTGTATCATTTGACATAAAGTTGAAGTCTATATTTCACATGCATGCATTATCCTTGAATATATAAACCTTGGTAGCTTGTGTTATGAAGTTGTCAAGAAGAATATGAAATGGTTTGGGATTTGGACCATGGTTTTAAGCAAATTCGACTCAATTTGCCTATGTTCTTATATTGTATAATGTTTACCATGACTTTGTACTAAAAATAAGAATTTTGAGCCTTTGAATCATGTGTTTGAGCTTCAAACAGAGTTATGAAAAACCCAGAATTTGACTTGTCCACTCGAGCGGGAGCGGGGAAAGTGCTGCTCGAGCGTAAAAATCAAGCACCCAGAAGTTTTTGTAGAAATTATATTATCGCTCGAGTGCCAAAGTGTACGCTCGAGCGAACCCTGTTTTGCAAGATTTCTCGCTCGAGCGTCAGAAATATCGCTCGAGCTTAAATTACGTACAACCAGTACTTTTGCAGACCAAAGGGGTCCGCTCGAGCGGCCAAAGCTCCGCTCAAGCGGAGAGCCCTGTTTCAAAAATTTTGAAAAGACGCTATATGTTTCATTTTCCGTTCTCTTTAATTTCTAAGCACTCTTAGGCATGCATTGAACATTGTAAATGAATTAAAGAGCATGAAAGAAGCCTAAGAGCATTAATTAAATTAAAGAACAGATTAAATTGTATTATGACCCAATGTGTTGTGAATTATGTAAGGTCAAGCGCAAGGGCGAATCAAGCGCCAGAACACAGTGAGTAATATCTTAGTAAAGATATTTTTGTATGTGCATTATTTTCTAAATGTTACCTCTATGGTAATTTCTAAACTTATGAATTTGTATTATGAATGAGTATTCTATCCGCTTGATTCGTAAAAGAATCTGTAAAGTGAATGTTGTAAAAATGGAAAATGGGCCTAAGGTCATTTAGTATATTTGACAAGGACATAGATTGGACCTAAGGCCATTTGGAATGTTTAATAAGATAGACTAAAGTCATCTTATGCATGAATTGGGCCAAAAGCCATTTCCTATGATTAATAAATGGACCAAAGGTCATTCTGAATAAGGAATTGATTGGACCAAAGATCGTTTTGAGTATGAATACGGATGTGACCATAATTATATGCGCATAGATATGAATATGAGAATGTTGGACCCAAGGTCGTTTAGTATTATGATATGGAGGACCATAACAATACATGGATCCATCAGACCTAAGGTCGGTCTATGAATAAGTATTGGACCCGAAGTCATTTTGTATATTAATATGATGTATTGGACTCGAGGTCGTTCTGTTTTGCTGTGATCTATAATTCTGATATGAATGGGATTAGTAGTTCAATTTCTAAATTATAAGTATGACTCATTTATGAACGAATCTCATTCATTAACCTCATTACTATGGTATTATTTACTGGGCATTAGCTCACTCTATATTTATATATATGTAGGCAAGCAGCGGGATGTCCAGCCCCAGCCGCGATGAGAGACCAAGCCCTGTGAAGTCAACAAAGGTTGCCTCATGAAGAGGCTTTACTTTTGTTTTACCCTCTTTTTGTTCTTTTGCGGTCACGAATGACCGAACTTGGATAATCTTGGTTTTGGAGTTTTGTTTTTGTTCAATGATGTCTACTAAATGATCTTAGGCATATATAATACTTGTGTAATATGAATGTCTGTGTGGTGTAAGTTATTATGTGAACATGAGAATGTTTTGGTTAAGCCATATATGCACGACTCGCTGGGCAATTGTGAAATTTTACTTCCGCAATTTGGCTGTGCAAGAACTCCCTATACAAAACAAAAATGTGAAGAAAAAAAATGAGAAAATATATATAAAATAACAAAGTGTGCTAAAGAAATTATTAACAATGAACACCGACGTTTGAGTTTGATAACTCTGAGAGCAGCCATGAGAGAAGCCTTTCTTGCCGCCATTGACGAAATGGAGAGTGAGAGTGAGAGTGAGTGAGACTGACAAAGAGAGAGAGAGAAAGAAAGACAAATCAAAATGAAAGGATAACTTACGCATCTTAGGGTTTTCATCGTCCATTTTCATTTGGGCCCTCTTCTCCGAGCAAGAACACCCTATACAAAACAAAAATGTGAAGAAAAAAAATGAGAAAAAAAATATAAAATAACTAAGTATGTAAAAGAAATTATTACCAACGAACACCGACGTTTGAGTTTGATAACTCTGAGAGCAGCCATGAGAGAAGCCTTTCCTGTCGCCATTGACGAAACGGAGAGTGAGAGTGATAGAGAGATAGAACGATAAATCAAATGAAAGGATAACTTACGCATCTTAGGGTTTTCATCGTCTATCTTCATCTGGGCCGTCTTCTCAAAACAGGAACTCCCTATACAACACAAAAATGTGAAGAAAAAAAAATAAAAAAATATATACAAAAGAACAAAGTATGTAAAAGAAATTACTAACGACGAACACCGACGGTTGCGTTTGATAACTCTGAGAGCAGCCATGAGAGAAGCCTTTCTTGCTGCCATTGCCGAAATGGAGAGCGAGAATGACAGGGAGAGAAAGATACACAGAAAGACAAATCAAATGAAAGGATAACTTACGCATCTTAGGGTTTTCATCGTCCATCTTCATCTGGACCATCTTCTCCGAGCAAGAACTCCTTATACAAAACAAAAATGTGAAGAAAAAAATTGAGAAAATATATATAAAATAATGAAGTATGTAAAAGAAATTATTAAAAATGAACACCGATGTTTGAGTTTGATAAATCTGAGAGCAGCCATGAGAGAAGCCTTTCTTGCCGCTATTGACGAAACGGAGAGCGAGAGTGAGAGTGACAGAGAGAGAGAGAGAGAGAGAGAGAGAGAGAGAGAGAGAGAGAGAGAGAGAGAGACAAAAAGAAAAATCAAATGAAAGGATAACTTACGCATCTTAGGGTTTTTATCGTCCATCTTCATTTGGGCCGTGTTCTCCGTGCAAGAACTCCCCACACAAACTAAAATGTAAAGAAAAAAAATGAGAAAATAGATATAAAATAACAAAGTATGTAAAAGAAATTATTAATAACGAACACCGACGTTTGAGTTTGATAACACTGAGAGCAGCCATGAGAGAAGCCTTTCTTGCTGCCATTGACGAAACGGAGAGTGAGAGTGATAGTGAGAGTGACAGAGAGAGAGAAAGAGAGACAGAAAGACAAATCAAATGAACGGGTAACTTACGCATCTTAGGATTTTCATCGTCCATCTTCATCAGGGCCGCCTTCTTCGAGCAAAAACTCCGTATACAAAACAAAAATGTGAAGAAAAAAATGGAAAAATATATATAAAATAACAAAGTGTGTAAAAGAAATTATTAACAATGAACACCGACGTTTGAGTTTAATAACTTTGAGAGCAGCCATGAGAGAAGCCTTTCTTGCCGCCATTGACGAAACAGAGAGTGCGGGTGAGAGTGAGAGTGAGCGAGAGTGAGAGTGACAGAGAGAGAGAGAGAGAGAAACACAAATCAAATGAAAGGATAACTTATGCATCTTAGTGTTTTCATCATCAATTTTCATCTGGGCCGCGTTCTCCGAGCAAGAACTCCCTATACAAAACAAAAATGTGATGAAAAATAATGAGAAAATATATAAAAAATAACAAAGTAAGTAAAAGAAATTATTAACAATGAACACCGACGTTTAGAAATAGCCATGAGAGAAGCTTTTCTTGCCTCCATTGACGAAACAAAGAGTGAGATTGAGAGTGAGTGACAGTGACAGAGAGAGAGAGAGAGAGTGAGAGAGAGAGAGAGAGAGACAGAAAGACAAATCAAATGAAAGGATAACTTACGCATCCTAGAGTTTTCATCGTCCATCTTCATCTGGGGCGTGTTCTCCGAGCAAGAACTCCCTATACAAAACAAAAATGTGAAAAAAAAATGAGAATATATATATAAAATAACAAAGTATGTAACAGGAATTATTTACAATGAACACCAACGTTTGAGTTTGATAACTCTGAGAGCAGCCATGAGAGAAGCCTTCCTTGCTGACATTGACGAAACGAAGAGTGAGAGTGAGAATAAGCGTGAGTGAGAGTGATAAAGAGAGAGAGAGAGAAAGAAAGACAAATCAAATGAAAGGATAACTTACGCCTCTTAGGGTTTTCATCGTCCATCTTCATCTGGGTCGCCTTCTCCGAGCAAGAACTCTTTATACAAAACAAAAATGTGAAGAAAAAAAATGTGAAAAAATATATAAAATAACAAAGTATGTAAAAGAAATTATTAACATTGAACACCGACGTTTGAGTTTGATAACTCTGAGAGCAGCCATGAGAGAAACCTTTCTTGCCTCTATTGACGAAACGGAGAGCGGGAGTCAGAGTGAGAGTGAGTGAGAGTTACAGAGAGAGAGAGAGAGACAGAAAGAAAAATCAAATGAAAGGATAACATACGCATCTTAGGGTTTTCATCATCCATCTTCATCTGGACCGTTTTCACCGAGCTAGAACTCTCCATACAAAACTAAAATGTGAAGAAAAAAAATGAGAAAATATATATAAAATAATAAGGTATGCCAAAGAAATTAATAACAATGAACACCGACGTTTGAGTTTGATAACTCAGAGAGCAGCCATGAGTGAAGCCCTTCTTGTCGGTATTGACGAATTGGAGAGTGCGAGTGAGAGTGAGAGTGAGTGAGAGTGACAGAGAGAGAGAGAGAGAGAGAGACAAAAATAAAAATCAAATGAAAGGATAACTTACGCATCTTAGGGTTTTCATCGTCCATCTTCATTTGGGCCGTCCTCTCCGAGCAAGCACTCCCTATACAAAACAAAAATGTGAAGAAAAGAAATTAGAAAATATATATAAAATAATAAAGTATGGAAGAGAAATTATTAACAACGAACACCGACGTTTGAGTTTGATAACTCTGAGAGAAGCCACGAGAGAAGCCTTTCTTCCCGCCATGGACGAAACAGAGAGTGAGAGTGATAGTGAGTGTGAGAGTGACAGAGAGAGAGAGAGAGACAGATAGAAAGACAAATCAAATGAATGGGTAACTTATGCATCTTAGGGTTTTCTTCGTCCATCTTTATGTGGGCCGTCTTCTCCAAGCAAGAACTTCGTATACAAAACAAAAATGTGAAGAAAAAAAATAAAAAAAAATCTTTAAAATAACGAAGCATGTAAAGGAAATTATTAACAATGAACACCGACGTTTGAGTTTGATAACTCTGAGAGCTGCCATGAGAGAAGCCATTCTTGCCGCCATTGAGGAAACAGAGAGCAAGAGTCAGAGTGAGATTTAGTGAGAGTGAGAGAGAGAGAGAGAGAGTGAGAGAGACAGAAAGAAAAATTAAATGAAAGGATAACTTACGCATCTCGGTGTTTTCATTGTCCATCTTCATCTGGGCCATCTTCACCGAGCAAGAACCCCCTATACAAAACAAAAATGTGAAGAAAAAAAATGAGAATATATATACAAAATAACAAAGTATGTAAAAGAAATTATTAACAATGAACGCCGACGGTTTGAGTTAGATTACTCTGAAAGCAGTCATGAGAGAAGCCTTTCTTGCCGCCATTGACAAAACGAACAGTGAGAGTGAGAATAAGAGTGAGTGAGAGGGATAAAGTGAGAGAGAGAGACAGAAAGAAAAATCAAATGAAAGGATAACTTACGCCTCTTAGGGTTTTCATCGTCCATTTTCATCTGGGCCGTCTTCTCCGAGCAAGAACTCCTTATACAAAACAAAAATTTGAAGAAAAAAAATGAGAAAATATATATAAAATAACAAAGTATGTAAAGGAAATTATTAACAATGAACACCGACGTTTGAGATTGATAACTCTGAGAGCAGCCATGAGAGAAGCCTTTCTTGCTGCCATTGATGAAACGGAGAGTGAGAGTGAGAGTGAGAGTGAGTGAGAGTTACAGAGAGAGAGAGAGACAGAAAGAAAAATGAAATGAAAGGATAACATACATATCTTAGGGTCTTGATCGTCCATCTTCATCTGGGTCATCTTCTCCGAGCAAGAACTCCCCATACAAAACTAAAATGTGAAGAAAAAAAAAGAGAAATTATATATAAAATAACAAAGTATGTAAAAGAAATTACTAACGATGAACACTGACGTTTGAGTTTGATAACTCTGAGAGCAGCCATGAGAGAAGCCCTTCTTGCCGCCATTGATGAAACGGAGGGTGCGAGTGAGTGTGTGAGTGAGTGAGAGTGAGAGAGAGAGAGAGAGAGAGAGAGAGACAGACAGAAAGACAAACTAAATGAAAGGATAACTTACGCATCTTAGGGTCTTCATCGCCCCTCTCCATCTAGGCCGTCCTCTCCGAGCAAGCACTGCCCATACAAAACAAAAATGTGAAGAAAAAAAATGATAAAATATATAAAAAATAACAAAGCATGTAAGAGAAATTATTAACAACGAACACCGACGCTTGAGTTTGATAACTCTGAGAGCAGTCATGAGAGAAGCCTTTTTTGCTGCCATTTACGAAATAGAGAGTGAGAGTGATAGTAAGAGTGAGAGTGACAGAGAGAGAGAGAGAGAGAGAGACAGAAAGACAAATCAAATGAATTGGTAACTATGTATCTTAGTGTTTTCATTGTCAATCTTCATCTGGGCCGTCTTCTCCGAGCAAGACCTCCGTATACAAAACAAAAATGTAAAGAAAAAAAATGAAAAAATATATATGAAATAAATAAGTATGTAAAAGAAATTATTAACAATGAACACTAATGTTTTAGTTTGATAACTCTGAGAGCAGCCACGAGAGAAGCCTTTCTTGCCGCCATTGACGAAACAGGGAGCGAGAGTGAGAGAGAGAGAGAGAGAGAAAGAGAGAGAGAGAGAGAGAAAGAAAAATCAAATGAAAGGATAACTTACACATCCCAGCATTTTCATCGTCCATCTTCATCTGGACTGTCTTCTCCGTGCGAGAAGTCCACATACAAAATTAAAATGTGAAGAAAAAAATGAGAAAATATATATAAAATAACAAAGTATGTAAAAGAAATTATTAACAATGAACACTGACGGTTGAGTTTGATAACTCTGAGAGCAGCCCTGAGAGAAGCCTTTCTTGCCGCCATTGATGAAACGGAGAGTGAGAGTGACAAAGAGAGAGAGAGAGAGAGAGAGACAAAAAGATAAATCAAATGAACGGGTAACTTACGTATCTTAGGGTTTTCATCGTCCATCTTCATCTGGGCCGTCTTCTCCGAGCAAGAACTCTGTATAGAAAACAAAAATGTGAAGAAAAAAAAAGAAAAAATATATATAAAATAACAAAGTATCTAAAAGAAATTATTAACAATGAACACTGATATTTGAGTTTGATAACTCTGAGAGCAGCCATGAGAGAAACATTTCTTGTCGCCATTGACGAAACAGAGAGCGAGAGTGACAGTGAGTGAGAGTAATAGAGAGAGAGCGACAGAAAGACAAATCATATCAAAGGATAACTTAAGCATCTCATCGTTTTCATCATCCATCCTCATCTGGGCCGTCTTCTCCACGCAAGAAATCCCCGTGCAAAACTAAAATGTGAAGAAAAAAAATGAGAAAATATATATAAAATAACAAAGTATGTAAAAGAAATTATTAACAATGAACACCGACGTTTGAGTTTATAACTCTGAGAGAAACCATGAGAGAAGCCTTTCTTGCCGCCATTGACGAAACGTAGAGTGAGTGTGATAGTGATAGAGAGAGTTAGAGTCATTGAGAGAGAGAGAGAGAGAGAGACAGAAAGACAAATCAAATGAACGGGTAACTTACGCATCTTAGGGTTTTCATCGTCCATCTTCATCTAGGCCGTCTTCTCCGAGCAAGAACTCCTTATACAAAACAAAAATGTGAAGAAAAAAAAATGAAAAAATATATAAAAAATAACAAAGTATGTAAAAGAAATTATTAACAATGAACACCGATGTTTGACTTTAACAACTCTAAGAGCAGCAATGAGAGAAGCCTTTCCTGCAGCCATTGACGAAACCGAGAGTGCGAGTAAGAGTGAGAGTGAGTGAGAGTGACAGAGAGAGAGAGAGAGAGACCGAAAGACAAATCAAATTAAAGGATAACTTACGCATCTTAGGGTTTTCATCGTCCATCTTTATCTGGGCCGTGTTCTCCAAGCAAGAACTCCCTATATAAAACAAAAATGTGAAGAAAAATAATGAGAAAATATATAGAAAATAACAAAGTATGTACAAGAAATTTTAAATAATGAACACTGACGTTTGAGTTTGATAACTCTTAGAGTAGCCATGAGAGAAGCTTTTCTTGCCGCCATTGTCGACACAAAGAGTGAGAGTGAGAGTGAGTGAGAGTGACAAAGGGAGAGAGAGATAGAAAGACCAATCAAATGAAAGGATAACTTACACATCTTTCAGTTTTCATCGTCCATATTCATCTAGGCCGTCTTCTCCGAGCAATAACTCCCTATACAAAACCAAAATGTGTAGAAAAAAAATTAGAAAATATATATAAAATAACAAAGTACGTAAAAGAAATTATTAACAATGAACACCGACGTTTGAGTTTGATAACTCTGAGAGCAGCCATGAGAGAAGCCTTTCTAGCCGCCTTTGACGAAACAGAGAGCGAGAGTGAGAGTGCGATTGAGTTAGAGTGACAGAGAGAGAGAGAGAGAGAGAGAGAGAGACAGAAAGAAAAATGAAATGAAAGGATAACTTATGCATCTTAGGGTTTTCATCATCCATCTTCATTTGGGCCGTCTTCACCGAGCAAGAACTCCCCAAACAAAACTAAAATGTGAAGAAAAAAAATGAGAAAATATATATAAAATAACAAACAATGTAAAAGAAATTATTAACAATGAACACCGACGTTTGAGTTTGACAACTCTGAGAGCAGCCATGAGAGAAACCTTTCTATTCGCCTTTGACGAAACGGAGAGCTAGAGTTAGAGTGGGATTGAGTCAGAGTGACAGAGAGAGAGAGAGACAGAAAGAAAAATGAAAGGAAAACATAACTTATGCATCTTAGGGTTTTCATTGTCCATCTTCATTTGGGCCGTCTTCTCCAAGCCAGAACTCCCCAAACAAAACTAAAATGTGAAGAAAAAAAATGAAAAAATATATATAAAATAACAAACAATGTAAAAGAAATTATTAACAATGAACACCGACGTTTCAGTTTGATAACTTTGAGAGTAGCCATGATAGTAGCCTTTCTTGCCGCCATTGACGAAACGAAGAGTGAAAGTGAGAGTGACACAGAGAGAGAGAGAGAGAGAGAGAGAGAGAGAGAGAAAGACGAATCAAATGAACGACTAACTTACGCATCTTAGGGTTTTCATCGTCCATCTTCATCTGGGCCATATTCTCCGAGCAAGAACTACGTATGCAAAACAAAAATGTGATGAAAAAAAATGAAAAAAATATATAAAATAACAAAGTATGTAAAAGAAATTATTAACAATGAACACCGACGTTTGAGTTTAATAACTCTGAGAGCAGCTAGGAGAGAAGCCTATCTTGCCACCATTGATGAAATGGAGAGTGCGGGTAAGAGTGAGAGTGATTGAGAGTGACAGAGAGAGAGAGAGAGAGAGACAGAAACACAAATCAAATGAAAGGATAACTTACGCATCTTAGGGTTTTCATCGTCCATCTTCATCTGGGCCGTCTACTCCGAACAAGAACTCCCTATACAAAACAACATTGTGACGAAAAATAACGAAAATATATATATAAAATAACAAAGTATGTAAAATAAATTATTAACAACGAATACCGACATTTGAGTTTGATAACTCTGAGAGCAGCCATGAGAGAAATTTTTCTCGCCCCCATTGACGAAACAAAGAGTGAGAGTGAGAGTGAGTAAGAGTGACACACACAGAGAGAGAGAGAGAGAGAGAGAGAGAGAGAGAGAGAGACCGAAAGAGAAATCATATGAAAGGATAACTTATGCATCTTAGAGTTTTCATCGTCCATCTTCATCTGGGCCATATTCTCCGAGCAAGAACTCCCTATACAAAACAAAAATGTGAAGAAAAAAAATGAGAAAATTTGTATAAAATAACAAAGTATGTAAAAGAAATTATTAACAATGAACACCGACCTTTGAGTTTGATAACTCTGAGAGCAGCCATGAGAGAAGCCTTTCTTACCATCATTGACGAAACGAAGAGTGGGAGTGTGAGTGAGAGTGAGTGAAAGTGATAGAGAGAGAGAGAGAGAGAGAGAGAGAGAGAGAGAGAGAGACAGAAAACCAAATCAAAGGAAAGGATAACTTACGCATCTTAGGGTTTTCATCGTCCATCTTCGTCTGGGACATCTTCTCCGAGCAAGAACACCTTATACAAAACAAAATTGTGAACAAAAAAAAATGAGAAAATATATATAAAATAAGAAAGTATGCAAACAAAATTATTAACAATGAACATCAACGTTTGAGTTTGATAACTCTGAGGGCTGCCATGAGAGATGCCTTTCTTGCCGCCACTGACGAATCAGTGAAGAAAAAAAATGAGAAAATATATATAAAATAAGAAAGTATGTAAACAAAATTATTAACAAAGAACATCGACGTTTGAGTTTGATAACTCTGAGGGCTGCCATGAGAGATGCCTTTCTTGCCGCCACTGACGAAGCAGAGAGTGAGAGTGAGAGTGAGAGTGAGTGAGAGTGACAAAGAGAGAGAGAGAAAGAAAGAAAGAAAAATCAAATGAAAGGATAACTTATGCATCTTAGGGTTTTCATCGTCCATCTTCATCTGGGCCGTTTTCTTCGAGCAAGAACTTCCCATACAAAACTAAAATGTGAAGAAAAAAAATGAGAAAATATATATAAAATAACAAAGTATGCAAGAGAAATTACTAACAATGAACACCGACGTTTGAGTTTGATAACTCATAGAGCAGCCATGAGAGAAGCCTTTCTTGCCGCCATTGACGAAACGGAGACTGCGAGTTAGGGTGAGGGTGGGTGAAAGTGACCGAGAGAGAGAGAGAGAGAGAGAGAGAGATAGAAAGTGAAATCAAATGAAAGGATAACTAACCCATCTTAGGGTTTTCATTGTCCATCTTCATCTGGGCCGTCTTCTCCTAGCAAGAACACCCTATACAAAACAAAAATGTGAAGGAAAAAAAATGAGAAAATATATATAAAATAACAAAGTATGTAAAAGAAATTATTAAAAATGAACACCGACGTTTGAGTTTGGTAACTCTGAGAGCAGCCATGAGAGAAGCCTTTCTTGCCGCCATTGTCGAAACGGAGAGTGTGATTAAGAGTGAGAGTGAGTTAGAGTGACAGAGAGAGAGAGAGTAAGATGGAATGACAAATCAAATGAAAGGATAACTTACTCATCTTAGGGTTTTCATCGTCCATCTTCATCTGGGCCGTCTTCTCCGTGCAAGAAGTCCCCATAAAAACTAAAATGTGAGAAAAAAAAAGAGAAAATATATATAAAATAACAAACTATGTAAACGAAATTATTAACAATGAACACTGTCGTTTGAGTTTGATAACTTTGAAAGCAGCCATGAGTGAAGCCTTTCTTGCCGCCACTAACGAAACGGGGAGTGAGAGGGATAGTGAGAGTAAGAGTGACAAAGAGAGAGATAGAGACAGAAAGACAAATGAAATGAACGGGTAACTTACGCAACTTAGGGTTTTCATCGTCCGTCTTCATCTGGGCCATCTTCTCCGAGCAAGAACTCCGTATAGAAAACAAAATTGTGAAGAAAAAAATTAGAAAATATATATAAAATAACAAAGTATGTAAAAGAAATTATTAAAAATGAATGCCATCGTTTGAGTTTGATAACTTTGAGAGCAGCCAAGAGAGAAGCTTTTTTGCCGCCATTGACGAAACGGGTAGTGAGAGGGATAGTGAGAGTGAGAGTGAGAGAGAGAGAGAGAGAGAGAGAGAGAGATAGAAAGACAAATCAAATGAACGGGTAACTTACGCATCTTAGGGTTTTCATCATCCGTCTTTATTAGGGCTATTTTCTCCGAGCAAGAACTCTGTATAGAAAACAAAAATGTGAAGAAAAAAAAATAAAAAATATATATAAAATAACAAAGTATGTAAAAGAAATTATAAAAAACGAATTCCGATGTTTGAGCTTAATAACTCTGAGAGCAACCATGAGGGAAGCCTTTCTTGCCGCCATTGACGAAATGGAGAGTGCGAGTAAGAATGTGAGTGAGAGAGAGAGAGAGAGAGAGAGAGAGAGAAATCAAATGAAAGGATAACTTACACATCTTAGGGTTTTCATCGACCATCTTCATCTGGGCTGTCTTCTCCGAGCAAAAACTCTATATACAAAAGAAAAATGTGAAGAAAAAAAATGAGAATATATATATAAAATAACAAATAATGTACAAGAAATTATTAACAATGAACACCGACGTTTGAGTTTGATAACTTTGAGAGCAGCCATGAGAGAAGCTTTTCTTGCCGCCACTGACGAAACAAAGAGTGAGAGTTAGTGAGAGTGACAAAGAGAGAGTGAGAGATAGAGAGAGACAGTAAGACAAATCAAATGAAAGGATAACTTATGCATCTTAGAGTTTTCATCGTCCATCTTCATCTCGGCCGTCGTCTCTGAGCAAGAAGTCCCTATACAAAACCAAAATAGGTAGAAAAAAATGAGAAAAAATATATAAAATAATAAGGTATGTAAAAAAATTACTGACAATGAACTCCGACGTTTCAGTTTGTTAACTTTAAGAGCAGCCATGAGAGAAGCCTTTCTTGCCGCCATTGACGAAACGAAGAGTGAGAGTGAGAGTGAATGAGAGTGACAGAGAGAAAGGGAGAAAGAAAGACAAATCAAATGAAAGGAAAACTTACGCATCTGAGGGTTTTCATCGACCATCTTCATCTGGACCGTCTTGTCCAACCAAGAACTCCATATACAAAAGAAAAATGTGAAGAAAAAAAATGAGAAAATATTTGTAAAATAACAAAGTATGTAAAAGAAATTGTTAACAATGAACACCAACGTTTGAGTTTGATAACTCTGAGAGCAGCCAAGAGAGAAGCCCTTCTTTCCACCATTGACGAAACGAAGAGCGAGAGTGAGAGTGAGAGGGAGTCAGAGTGACAAAGAGAGGGAGAGAGAGAGACAGAAAGAACAATCAAATGAAAGGATAACTGACGCATCTTAGGTTTTCAACGTCCATCTTCATCTAGGCCGTCTTGTCTAAGCAAGAACTCCCCATACAAAACTAAAATGTGAAAAAAAAAATGAAAAAATATATATAAAATAACAAAGTATGTAAAAAAATTTATTAACAATGAACACCGACGTTTGAGTTTGATTACTTTGAGAGTAGACTTGAGAGAACCCTTTGTTGTCGCCATTGACGAAACGAAGAGTACAAGTGAGAGTGAGTGAGAGTGACAGAGAGAGAGAGAGAGAGAGAGAGAGAGAGAGACAAAAATACAAATCAAATGAAAGGATAACTTACGCATCTTAGGGTTTTCATCGTCCATCTTCATTTGAGCCGTCCTCTCCGAGCAAGAACTCCCTTTACAAAACAAAAATGTGAAGAAAATAAATGTGAAAAAACATATAAAATAACAAAATATGTAACATAAATTATTCACATCGAACACCGACGTTTGAGTTTGATAACTCTGAGGGCAGCCATGAGAGAAGCCTTTCTTGTCGCCGTTGACGAAACAGAGAGTGAGAGTGGGAGGGAGTGAGAGTGACAAAGAGAGAGAGAGAGACAGAAGGACAAATCAAATGAAAGGATAACTTACGCTTCATAGGGTTTTCATCGTCCATCTTCATCTGGGCCGTCTTCTCCGAGCAAGAACTCCATATACAAAAAAAAAATGTGAAGAAAAAAAAATGAGAAAATATATATAAAATAACAAAGTATGTAAAAGAAAGTATTAAAAATGAACACCGATGTTTGAGTTTGATAACTTTTAGAGGAACCATGAGAGAAGCCTTTCTTGCCGCCATTGACGAAATGGAGAGTGCGAGTGAGAGTGAGATTGAATGAGAGTGACAGAGAGAGAGAGAGAGAGACAAAAAGACAAATCAAATGAAAGGATAACTTACACATCTTAGGGTTGTCATCGTCCATCTTCAACTGGGCCGTCTTCTCTGAGCAAGAACTCCCTATACAAAACAAAAATGTGTAGAAAAAGCGTGAGAAAATATATATAAAATAACAATGTATGAAAAAGAAATTATTAACAATGAATATTGACGTTTGAGTTTGATAACTCTGAGAGTAGCCATGAGAGACGCCTTTCATGCCGCCATTGAAGAAACAGAGAGTGAGAGTGAGAGTGAGTGAGAGTGACAGAGAGAGAGAGAGAGACCGAAAGAGAAATCAAATGAAAGGATAACTTATGTATCTTAGAGTTTTCATCGTCCATCTTTATTTGGGCCGTCTTCTCCGAGCAAGAACTCCCTATACAAAACAAAAATGTGAAGAAAAAAAAGGAGAAAATATATATAAAATAACAAAGTTTGTAAAAGAAATTATTAACAATGAACACTGACGTTTGAGTTTGATAACTCTGAGAAAAGCCATGAGAGAAGCCTTTGTTGCCGCCATTGACGAAACGGAGAGTAAGAGTGAGAGTGAGTGATAGTGACAGAGAGAGAGAGGGACAGAGAGACAAATCAAATGAAAGGATAACTTACGCATCTTAGGATTTTCATCGTCCATTTTCATCTGGGCCGTCTTCTCTAAGCAAGAACTCACTATACAAAACAAAAATGTGAAGAAAAAAAAGGAGAAAATATATATAAAATAACAAAGTATGTAAAAGAAATTATTAACAATGAACACTGGCGTTTGAGTTTGATAACTCCGAGAGCAGTCATGAGAGAAACCGTTTTTACCGCCATTGACGAAACGGAGAGCGAGATTGAGAGTGAGAGTAAGTGAGAGTGACAGAGAGGGAAAGAGAGAGAAAGAAAAATTAAATGAAAGTATAACTTACGCATCTTAGGGTTTTCATCATCCATCTTCATTTGGGCCGTCTTCTTCGAGCAAGAACACCCCATACGAAACTAAAATTTAAAGAAAAAAAAATGAGAAAATATATATAAAATAACAAAGTGTGGAAAAGAAATTATCAACAATGAACATCGACGTTTGAGTTTGATAACTCTCAGAGCAGCCCCGAGAGGAGACTTTCTTGCTGCCATTGACGAAACGGAGAATGAGAGTGCTAGTGAGAGTAAGAGTGATAGAGAGAGAGAGAGAGAGAGAGAGAGAGAGAGAGAGACAGAAAGTCAAATGAAATGAACGGGTAACTTACGCATCTCAGGGTTTTCATCGTCCATCTTCTTCTGGGCCGTCTTCTCCGAGCAAGAACTCCCTATACAAAACAAAAATGTGAAGAAAAAAAATGAAAAAATATATATAAATTAGCAAAGTATGTAAAAGAAACTATTAACAATGAACACCGACGCTTGAGTTTGATAACTCTGAGAGCAGCCATGAGAGAAGCCTTTTTGGCTGCCATTGATGAAACAGACAGTGTGTGTAAAGTGAGAGTGAGTGAGAGTGACAGAGAGAGAGAGAGAGAGAGACAGAAAGACAAATCAAATGAAAGGATAACTTACGCATCTCAGCGTTTTCATCATCAATCTTCATCTAGGCCGTCTTCTCCATGCAAGAAGTCACCATGCAAAACTAAAATGTAAAGAAAAAAAATGAGAAAATATATATAAAATAACAAATTATGTAAAAAAAATTATTAGCAATGAACACCGACGTTTGAGTTTTATAACTCTGAGAGCAACCACGAGAGAAGCCTTTTTTGCCGCCATTGACGAAACGGAGAGTGAGAGTGATAGTGATAGAGAGAGTGAGAGTGACACAGAGAGAGAGAGAGAGACAGAAACACAAATCAAATGAAAGGATAACTTACGCATCTTAGGGTTTTCATCGTCCCTCTTCATCTGGGCCGTCTTCTCCGAACAAGAACTCCCTATACAAAACAACAACGTGATGAAAAATAACAAGAAAATAAATATAAAATAAGAAAGTATGTAAAATAAATTATTAACAACGAACACCGACATTTGAGTTTGATTACTCTGAGAGCAGCCATGAGAGAAATTTTCTTGCCCCCATTGACAAAACAAAGAGTGAGAGTGAGAGTGAGTGAGAGTGACAGAGAGAGAGAGAGAGAGAGAGAGAGAGAGACCGAAAGAGAAATCAAATGAAAGGATAACTTATGCATCTTAGAGCTTTCATTGTCCATCTTCATCTGGGTCGTCTTCTCCGAGCAAGAACTCCCTATACAAAACAAAAATGTGAACAAAAAAAATGAGAAAATATATATAAAATAACAAAGTATGTAAAAGAAATTATTAACAATGAACATCAACGTTTGAGTTTGATAACTTTGAGAACAGCCATGAGAGAAGCCTTTCGTACCACCATTGACGAAACGAATAGTGAGAGTGAGAGTGAGTGAAAGTGATAGAGAGACAGAGAGAGAGAGAGAGAGAGAGAGACAGAAAATCAAATCAAAGGAAAGGATAACTTATGCATCTTAGGGTTTTCATCGTCCATCTTTATCTGGGACGTCTTCTCCGAGCAAGAACACCTTATACAAAACAAAAATGTGAAGAAAAAAAATGAGAAAATAAATATAAAATAAGAAAGTATGTAAACGAAATTATTAACAGTGAACATCGACGTTTGAGTTTGATAACTCTGAGGGCTGCCATGAGAAACGCCTTTCTTGCTGCCACTAACGAAGTAGAGAGCGAGAGTGAGAGTGAGAGTGACAAAGAGAGAGAGAGAAAGAAAGAAAAATCAAATGAAAGGATAACTTACTGTAGACACCCCATTTTTAACCGTCCTCAGGACTTGGACGTCACCGTTTGAACAGTCGGTGATCATCCTTGTTTGCGTTCATCTTGAGTTCCCGGAGGTCTCGGCTATGCGCCTTGCCTCAGGATCTCTCGACTCGACTGTTTTGTGTTTGGTCTTGCACCAAACACTTGTGTTTTTGCTATGGAGGGCAAGGAATGCCTTGTTGGCCATCTCCACACTCCACCGGCCATGGCTTGAGGCCACCGGCTGTGTCTTGTTGCCATCGGCCAAATGTTTGGCCGATCGACACTCTAGATGGTTGACCGGCCATCTATTTTGTTCAAATTGCATTTTTGACCGGCCGACCACTGTTCATCTGCTTTTGCAGATATTTGTATGCTAGTTGTGCTAGCTGGCATACACTTTGTTCCCCTCCATACACGTGTATGGAGGGATCTCCCTCTTGACGAGCTTACTTGAGAGGCTTTGCAAGAGGGAAGCTCTATAAGAGGAGGCCTCTTCTCCCTCCATTAGGGTTACAAAAAAAAAAAAAATCTAGAGGAGTTCTGATATTAGGGTTAGGTCATAGTGTCTCTATCCTATCTCTATATTTCTCTCTTTCTTTTGCCTTGTATGTGTTTTTGTCTTACTTTTGTGCACAAACACCTAGTTCTACACCTTCTCTTGGTTGCTGTGGGGCCAGAGGGTTGTTCTTGGTGTTCTTGACTGGTTTTGAGCTTTGAGGACCAGCTGGAGCATCATTTTTGAAGAAGGTCAACAAGGGTAAGAACTTATCCCTTTTTACCCCATATTTGCATAGTCTTTTTGCCCATCTTGCAATTGTTTTTAGACTTTATGTATAACATATAAAAGCCTTGTTTTTGCCTGCTTTGAATAGTTGTTTAAGGGTATTTTAAGCTTTGGGGTTGTTTGACCCCTCTTAGGCCTTGTTTGGCCACATTTTGTACTATTTTTGGTGAGCTTCGGGACCACCTTGTTTGGCCCTTCTCACCACTAAAATCTTGAGGGATTTTAGTGGTGAGGATGGTAGTTTAGGGTCCTAAGAAGGAGAGGGTCACCCTCTCTCCTTGTTGTCCTTAAAAAGGGCCATTTTTGCCTCATGTGTGAGCACCTAGTTTAAGTCCATGTTGGCCATGCCTTAACTGTTATTTGGTAATATTTTGCCATATATTACCTCTGTTTCATGTTGATTTAAACACACCTTGCATGTCTTGCATACATGTCTTGTAATGCCATCATTTTGCCTTAACATGTACCTAGCATGTAGATCGCCATGCCCGCTTGTTTTGGTCAAGCTTTGTGAAGCTTTTAGGCTTGTTTTTCCATGCTTAAGGTCTGATGTAGGTTGTCTTAGCCATGCTTGCCATGCTTCGTATAGCCCCTTTGCATTTTAGCTTGTTGGCTTTAAGTGTGTGAACCATGAGCATGCATTACTTGCATCATTTTTAGTGGTTTAGCACCACTTATCATGTCATTTCAGTCCACTTAACATGCTCGCATGCTTGCATTTGATGCTCCTTTGATGCTTTAAGAGGTTGTGTTGTACACTCCATGTTTAAGCACTTGTGCATGCCTCCATGTGTAAATCATTTAGATGCCATCTAAGTGGTTTTTGGGGCTCGCCTTAACATGATTTGGGATTGATTTGATTCATTTTGATCATTTGCTTCATATGTCACATGATCATGATTTAAGCCCTTTGGCTTGTCTTGGATTTTGGGTTTTATTTGCATGCCATGTCTATCTTGTTTACTTGGTTTGGCACCATTCTTAATATGATTTTCAAAGCTTAATGTGCATGCTATCTGTCCATGTCTGCATCCTCCTAAGTGTGCTTGAGAGTTGCTCTTCAATGCCGAAGTGTTAGTCCTTGTGTGCATGCATGCTTGCATGATTATTTGGTCATCATTCTCTTAGCATTTGGCCACTGTTTTAGGCTTAGTATAGAGCTGCCCAAATCAGTTTAAGTCCATTGTTCACATGTTGTTGTATGCTCACCTTGTGTGTTTTCGCATACTTGTGTGTTGTTGCATGATTGAATGAAGTCACATGCTTGCTTGCATGTTTGAACACCCACATTGTGTCTTACATACTTGTTGGTTGCATTGCTTCATGTCTTGCATGCTTGTTTGCCTAGGTTGTGTGTCTAACATACATTACTTGCTTGCATGCCCATATTGCATACTTAGGCTCACATGCTTAGGATTGCATTGCATTGGCATGCATGCCTTGCCTCTTGAATTGCTTGTGATAGAGGTTGAGCTCCATTTGTTTGTTTACGTGCATTGCATGACATTTGAAATCAAAGTGCACACTTGGTCCCTTGGGCCATCACGCATTGAAATGCACGATTGGTGGCCCGAGAACCAAGAACCATGTCCCTTTGAGTCATAAACATGATAAGGGATGTGTTGGTGCACACATTGGCTTGGAATGCATTGCCATGCCTTGTTTTGCCCTCAACTGCTGTCAAAACAGGATTCTGCAGGAAACTTTGGCCGGCCGGCCATCTTTAGTGCCGACCGACCAAGTATGGATGGTCGAGAGCTTAACCAGTGGCTGGTGATTATTCCCCATGGCCGGTGACCATTCCTTATGGCCGGTGGTGTTCTCCAATGTCCAGAGAGTGTTCCTTGGGAATTGTGCCATTCTCAGAGGAGCAGAGCAGGAAAAACAGAGGCAACTTGTACATGGCAATGGACTCCCGAGCGAAACCGAGCGCGCATGCATTGAACCCTCTTCCCGAGGACTTTTATCGCTTTCTTTACTTAATTGATTTGTTAATTAATTAGGTGGTCTGTAATATTTAATTAGCTTGTAGGTTAATTAATTGTATTATTCTTTTGGTCCCTCCGAGCAAGCGCAAATTTGTAATAAGTGTGGGTGCGTGTGTGCATGTCTTCCAACCCCCACTTCTTTCTCCCTTTTACTTATCTGCTTTGATGGTTAGTACTAGGACATATTTAGTTTAGCATCCTTATGCTTTGCATGCGTGCATCATTCATCAGTATTGCATGCATCGGGCTCGGCACATCATACTAACTGCATAGTATTTCAAATCTAAACTTGAATATATGCATCAAATGGTTGCATTTCACATGACATCCTAAGATTAGCCTGGCCTATCCTAATTGCATTCTGTATGCGTTGCATTAGGCACTTAACATGGGCTTGGATCATACATTGATTGCTAACGAGTTCTTTGTTTTAGCTTGGAGTACCCTGTAAGTATTTTGTGCTTTAGCATCTCGCACGAGTGTGAATGTTAACATGACAGCATGCTTATCATGTGGCTAGATGCTTATGTGATATGAACTGCCTGAATGCCTGTGGGTGAAGGTTGGATTGCTTGAGTTGGAACAACTCATCAAAATCCGTGTTTTAGCCTACTCGCGAGTAGCAAATTTCAAAAACATTTTCCAAACAAACGGATATGCGATGCTTTGTTCCAAATTAAGCGATCTAGTCTATACTTGTTTGCTGTGTGCATAACATAGTAATTCTAGGCTAATAACCGGAATAGGAACACATAATGCTTTCAAAACAAGATACCACAGTTAGTAGAGGCCGATCTTTGATCGGGCGAGAGGGGGTGCTTATAGCTGACCTTCCCCAATCGTACCCAAGTTGCCGAGCCGAGGCAACTTTGGTGATGACGGACACGTGGCCTCTGGCACCGAGTCAGGGTTTCCTAAATTTTCCAAAATAAAATATTTAGGTGGCGACTCTGTATCTGGCAAAGCAGTCCATGTTTGGCACTTCTTTTCTAAAAATTTGTTTTTCTCAAAACGATTTGCTAGATTTGGACTCTTTGGTTCAGATTAAGAACGGTGACAATTTGAGAGTCCTGAACTGTAGTGAACCCACAAATGAACAGAACGGGACTCATCTTCCTGGGGCGTTTGGGGACGTCTACACTTACGCATCTTAGGGTTTTCATCGTCCATCTTCATCTGGGGCGTTTTCTTCGAGCAAGAATTCCCATTCAAAACTAAGATGTGAATAAAAAAAATGAGAAAATTTATATAAAGTAACAAAGTATATAAGAGAAATATCTAACAATGAACACCGACGTTTGAGTTTGATAACTCTGAGAGCAGCCATGACAGAAGCCTTTTTTGCCACCTTTGACGAAACAGAGAGTGCGAGTGAGAGTGACAGAGAGAGAGAGAGACAGAAAGACAAAGCAAATGAAAGGATATCTTACGCATCTTAGGGTTTTCATTGTCCATCTTCATTTGGGCCGTCTTCTCCAAGCAAGAACTCCCTATACAAAACAAAAATGTGTAAAAAAAAAAAAGAGAAAATATATATAAAATAACAAAGTATGTAAAAGAAAATTATTAACAATGAACACTGATGTTTGAGTTTGATAACTCTGAGAGCAGCCATGAGAGAAACCTTTCTTGCCGCCATCGACGAAACAGAGAGTGAGAGTGAGAGTGAGAGTGACAGAGAGTGAGAGACACAGAAAGACAAATCAAATGATAGGATAACTTGCGCATCTTAGAGTTTTCATCGTCCATCTTCATTTGAGCTGTCTTCTCCGAGCAAGAACTCCCTATACAAAACAAAAATGTGAAGAAAAAAAATGAAAATATATATATAAAATAACAAAGTATGTAAAAGAAATTATTAACAATGAACACCGACGTTTGAGTTTGATAACTTTGAGAGAAGCCATGAGAGAAGCCTTTCTTGTCGCCATTGACGAAACAGAGACTGCGAGTTAGGGTGAGGGTGAGTGAAAGTGAGAGAGAGAGAGAGAGAGAGAGAGAGAGAGAGAGAGAGAGAGAGAGAGAGAGACTCAAATCAAATGAAAGGATAACAAACCCATCTTAGGGTTTTCATCGGTCAGCTTCATCCGGGCCATCTTCTCCGAGCAAGAGCACCCTATACTAAACAAAAATGTGAAGAAAAAAAAAGAGAAAATATATAAAAAATAAGAAAGTATGTGAAAGAAATTATTAACAACGAACATCAACGTTTGAGTTTGGTAACTCTGGGAGCAGCCATGAGAGAAGCCTTTCTTTCCGCCATTGCCGAAACAGAGAGTGCGATTGAGAGTGAGGGTGAGTTAGAGTGACAGAGAGAGAAAGAGATAGAATGACAAATCAAATGAAATGATAACTACTCATCTTAGGGTTTTCATCGTTCATCTTCTTCTAGGTCGTCTTCTCCGTGCAAGAAGTCCCCATAAAAACTAAAATGTGAGAAAAAAAAGAGCAAATATATATAAAATAGAAAGTATGTAAAACAAATTATTAACAATGAACACCGTTGTTTGAGTTTGATAACTTGGAGAGTAGCCATGCGAGAAGCCTTTCTTGCCGCGATTGACGAAACGGGGAGTGAGAGGCATAGTGAGAATGAGAGTGACACAGAGAGAGAGAGAGAGAGAGAGAGAGAGAGAGAGAGAGAGTGACAGAAAGATAAATGAAATGAACGGGTAACTTACGCATATTAGGGTTTTCATCGTCCGTCTTCATCTGGGCCATCTTCTCTGAGCAAGAACTCCGTATAGAAAACAAAAATGTGAAGAAAAAAAATTAGAAAATTTATATAAAATAACAAAGTATGTAAAAGAAATTATTAACAATGAACACCGTCGTTTGAGTTTGATAACTTTGAGAGCAGCCATGAGAGAAGCCTTTTTGCTGCCATTGACGAAACGGGTAATGAGAGGGATAGTGAGAGTGAGAATGACAGAGAGAGAGAGAGAGAGAGAGAGAGAGAGAGAGAGAGAGAGAGAGACAGACAGAAAGACAAATCAAATGAACGGGTAAATTACGCATCTTAGGGTTTTCATCGTCGCTCTTCATCTGGGCCATCTTCTCCGCGCAAGAACTACGCATAGCAAACAAAAAGGTGGAGAAAAAAAATTACAAAATATATATAAAATAACAAAGTATGTAAAAGAAATTATAAACAACGAATTCCAACGTTTGAGTTTAATAACTCTGAGAGCATCCATGAGGGAAGCCTTTCTTGTCGCCATTGATGAAATGGAGAGTGCGAGTGAGAATGTGTGTGAGTGAGAGTGACAGAGAGAGAGAGAGAGAGGGAGACAGAAGGAAAAATCAAATGAAAGGATAACTTATGCAACTTAGGGTTTTCATCGTCCATCTTCATCTGGGCGGTCTTTTCCGAGCAAGAACTCTCTATACAAAACAAAAAGTTGAAGAAAAATAATGAGAAAATATATATAATATAACAAATAATGTACAAGAAATTATTAACAATGAACACTAACGTACGTTTGAGTTTGATAACTTTGAGAGCAGCCATGAGAGAAGCTTTTCTTGCCGCCATTGACGAAACAAAGAGTGAGAGTTAGTGAGAGTGACAGAGAGAGAGAGAGAGAGAGAGGGAGAGAGACAGAAAGACAAATCAAATGAAAGGATAACTTACTCATCTTAGAGTTTTCATCGTCCATCTTCATCTCGGCCGTCTTCTCTGAGCAATAACTCCCTATACAAAACCAAAATGGGTAGAAAAAAAATGAGAAAAAATATATAAAATAACAAGGCATGTAAAAAAATTATTAACAATGAACACCGACATTTGAGTTTGTTAACTCTAAGAGCAGCCATCAGAGAAGCCTTTCTTGCCGCCATTGACGAAATGAAGAGTGAGAGTGAGAGTGACAGAGAGAAAGGGAGAAAGAAAGACAAATCAAATGAAAGGAAAACTTATGCATCAAAGGGTTTTCATCGTCCATCTTCATCTGAACCGTCTTCTCTGAGCAAGAACTCCATACACAAAAGAAAAATGTGAAGAAAAAAAAATGAGAAAATATATGTAAAATAACAAAGTATGTAAAAGAAATTATTAACAATGAACACCGACGTTTGAGTTTGATAACTCTGAGTGCAGCCAAGAGAGAAGCCTTTCTTGCCGCCATTGACAAAACGGAGAGCGAGAGTGAGAGTGAGAGTGAGTCAGAGTGACAAAGAGAGAGGGAGAGAGAGAGAGAGAGAGAGAGAGAGAGAGAGAGAAAGAAAGAAAAATCAAATGAAAGGATAACTTACGCATCTTAGGGATTTCGTCGTCCATCTTCATCTGGGCCGTCTTGTCTGAGTAAGAACACTCCATAAAAAACTAAAATGTGAAGAAAAAAAAAGAAAATATATATATAAAATAACAAAGTATGTAAAAAAATTTATTAACAATGAACACCGACGTTTGAGTTTGATAACTCTGAGAGCAGCCATGAGAGAAGCCTTTCTTGTCACCATTGTCGAAACAAAGAGTGCAAGTGAGAGTGAGTGAGAGAGAGAGAGAGAGAGAGACAGACAGACAGACAGACAGAAATACATATCAAATGAAAGGATAACTTACGCATCTTAGGGTTTTCATCATCCATCTTCATCTGGGCCGTCTTCTCCAAGTAAGAACTCCCTTTACAAAACAAAAATGTGAAGAAAAAAAATGTGAAAAAATATATAAAATAACAAATTATGTAACATAAATTATTCACATCGAACACCGATGTTTGAGTTTGATAACTCTGAGGGTAGCCATGAGAGAAGCCTTTCTTGTCGCCGTTGATGAAATGGAGAGTGAGAGTGAGAGTGAGTGAGAGTGACAAAGAGAGAGAGAGAGAGCGAGAGAGAGAGAGAGACAGAAAGACAAATCCAATGAAAGGATAACTTACGCTTCTTAGGGCTTTCATCGTCCACTTTCATCTGGGCCGTCTTCTCCGAGCAAGAACTCCATATACACAACAAAAATGTGAAGAAAAAAATGTGAAAATGTATATAAAATAACAAAGTATGTAAAAGAAAGTATTAACAATGAACATTGACGTTTGAGTTTGATAACTCTGAGAGTAACCATAAGAGAAGCCATTCTTGCCGCCATTGACGAAACAGAGAGTGCGAGTGAGAGTGAGATTGAATGAGAGTGAGAGAGAGAGAGAGAGAGAGAGAGAGAGAGAGAGAGAAAGACAAATCAAATGAATGGATAACTTACGCATCTTAGGGTTTTCATCATCCATCTTCATTTGGACCGTCTTCTCTGAGCAAGAACTCCCTATACAAAACAAATATGTGAAGAAAAAAAAGGAGAAAATATATATAAAATAACAAAATATGTAAAAGAAATTATTAACAATGAACACCGACGTTTGAGTTTTATAACTCTGAGTGCAGCCATGAGAGAAACCTTTCTTGCCGCCGATGACGAAACGTAGAACGAGATTGAGAGTGAGAGTGAGTGAGAGTGACAGAGAGAGAAAGAGACCGAAAGAAAAATCAAATGAAAGGATAACTTACGCAACTTAGGGTTTTCATCGTCCATCTTCATCTAGGCCGTCTTCTCTGAGCAAGAACACCCCATACAAAACTAAAATGTAAAGAAAAAAAAATGAGAAAAAATATATAAAAAAACAAAGTATGGAAAAGAAATTTTTAACAATGAACACCGACGTTTGAGTTTGATAACTCTCATAGTAGCCATGAGAGGAGCCTTTCTTGCTGCGGTTGACGAAACGGAGAGTGAGAGTGATAGTGAGAGAGAGAGAGAGAGAGAGAGAGAGACAGAAAGACAAATGAAATGAACGGGTAACTTACGTATCTTAGGGTTTTCATCGTCCGTCTTCTTCTGGGCCGTCTTCTCCGAGCAAGAACTCCCTGTACAAAAACAAAAATGGGAAGAAAAGAAAAGAAAATATATATATAAATCAACAAAGTTTGTAAAAGAAATTATTAACAATGAACACCGACGTTTGAGTTTGATAACTCTGAGAGCAGCCATGAGAGAAGCCTTTCTTGCTGCCATTGACGAAACGGAGAGTGCGAGTATGCGAGAGTGAGTGAGAGTGACAGGGAGAGAGAAAGACAGAAAGACAAATCAAATGAAAGGATAACTTACGCATCTTAGGGTTTTCATCGTCCATCTTCATCTGGGCCCTTTTCTCCGAGCAAGAACTCCCTGTACAAAAGAAAAATGTGAAGAAAAAAAAATGAAAATATATATAAAATAACAAAGTATGTAAAAGAAATTATTAACAAAGAACACCGACGTTTGAGTTTGATAACTCTAAGAGCAACCATGAGAATAGCCTTTCTTGCCGTCGTTGACGAAACGGAGAGTGATAGTGATAGTGAGAGTGAGAGTGAGAGTGAGAGTGAGAGTGAGAGAGAGAGAGAGAGAGAGAGAGAGAGAGAGTCAAATTAAATGAGCGGGTAACTTATGCATCTTAGGGTTTTGACCGTCCATCTTCATTTGGGCCGTTTTCCCTGACCAACAACCCCGTATACAAAACAAAAATGCGAATTAAAAATATGACAAAATATACATAAAATAACAAAGCATGGAAAAGTAATTATTAACAATGAACACTGACGTTTGAGTTTGATAACTTTGAGAGTAGCCTTGAGAGAAACCTTTCTTGCCGCCAGTGACGACATGGAGAGTGAGAGTGACAGAGAGAGAGGGAGACAATAAGACAAACCGAATGAAAGTATAACTTACTGTAGACACCCCATTTTTGACCGACCTTAAGACTCAGACGTCACTGATTGAGCGCTTGGTGATGTTCCATATTGTGCTCGTTCAGAAGTTTCAGAGTCGCGGCCGTGAGCCCTGCCTCCGAACTTCCGAACCCTCTTCTGTGCCTTGCCTCGGTTTGCGAATCAGACTCGGTTTTCTCTGTTTCTTTTCCTGAGGGGAGGGAGAGGCCTCGTAGACCATCTCTCAGTGGCCGTGGGCTACATTTTGTGGCCGCAGGCCATTTTGCCCATTTCGGAGTCCGGTTTCTGGTTTTTCGGGATCGTTGGCCGTGTGCCTCGGTTCGGGACCGTCTAACCATCTCCGTTTGTTCTGATTTTTGGCATACTTCCTATTTTCTCCCTTTTGAGGGACACTGGGGTCTGAGAAACCCACTTCGTGGCCGAATGCCACTTTCGGTGCTTAACAGCCCATTTTCAGGACCTCGAACTGCGCGTTTTGGCCCCCGAACATTCGTTTTGCAACGGTTTTCGTTCATTTTTGGTAGGTACCTCTGTTTTATCACTAGGAAGGTCACTGAAGGGTGGGAGGCCAGTAATTGTTGCAGCAACCAGTTATATATCCTCCGACGCCCTCCGACGCCCGTTTTTCACACTTCCGGGCTAATGTTGAACACCTTGGGGCCACATTCTTGAACTTTGAACCACATATTTGTGATGTACACACTTGGGAGGATCCTAAAAGTTGGTGGCCGGCCAGTAATTCCACCTGACCCTTTTGAACCCCTCATTCCGGGCTAATGTTGAACACCTTGGGGCCACATTCTTGAACTTTGAACCACATATTTGTGATGTACACACTTGGGAGGACCCTAAAAAATGGTGGCCGGCCAGTAATTCCACCTGACCCTTTTGAACCCCTCTTTCCGAGCTAATGTTGAACACCCTTGAGCCACTTTCTTGGACTTTTAACCATAGGGTTGTGATGTACACACATGGGAGGACACCATCATGTGGTGGCCGGCCACTAAATCAGCTCGACCCTTTTGACCCCTAGCCGGCCGGCTAGGGGGTGCGGCCGGCCGACCACCTGCAACCAAAATAACTGGCCGGCCGAGATCCCCACACTGTTCACTTTACAACTGTATAGCTTTATCCCCCAGAAAATATCAATATCCGGGGGATATTTTGTGGGGGAAAGTTGGCCTCCTTTTCCCCCACCTTTACACCCCCTTTTTGGTCCTTATAACCAGCAGCCAACATCACATTTTGGGGGTTGGAAAAGATTGTCTTCAAGCCTCAATACACATATCTCCCTCCATCTTCCTCATTTTCCTAAAAATCTTTAAGTCCAACACCTTGTTTTCTTCATCACCACCAAGCTCTACCACCACCACTTCATTTCCAGCAACAAGGAGGGCTTCTCAAAGGCTAAAGGTACTGCAAATTGGTCCAAGAAGCAACAAAAGACTTGTCTCCAAGGGTGAGTTACCATTTCCCTTTTTTTGAGCTTTTCTTTGCAATATTTCTTAGCCATCTATGATTTTTTCTTTGAGCTCCGGCCATAACTGAAAGTGGCCTTCTTTTGAGCTCATTTTCATGTCTCATTAAGGGCTCAACCCTGTTTGAGCCCTCCATCTTGCACTTGCTTCATTATCCCTCCAAAATGTCATTTTCTTGCATGATATTTTTAGCTTGTGTGTGATTTATTTTGGAGCATGTTTTAAACTTATAATAGTCTTATTTTGACCTTCTTAACATGTTTCATCAAGGGTCTTTGGCTGTTTGGAAAATATTTTGCATACCTCATGTTATAGCCACTTTTGAGCCCCATTTTTGCATTGCATTTCTAATATATTTGTATACTGTTTTTGGGGCTTCCATAAACTGTAAATAGTCATATTTTGGGTCCCTCTTCAACATTGTTGAAGGACCCTAACCTGTTTGGGGCCAGCAGCTATGAGTTTCTTTTTAATCTCATGTTTAGGGCCATTTCTTGCATGCTAGTTTTGCCCTATCTTGGTTTGCTGTTTGGCCATGTTTTGTACTGGTAAAATTCTAATTTTTGGGCTGCCTTGCTTCTGTCTTTACATTCCATGTCCATATTATGCATGTTTGGTATAGCTATAGGCCATTTCGGGTGCCAAAATTCGTGTTTCGGGACTATTCCGTGCATCGGGTGTGTTTTCGCCTCATTTCGGGGCCGTTTTCCCCCACTTTTCATTGCTGAAAATCCATTAGCATATTTGCATATCATTTTCCATGCTATTGCATTGCGTATGCCATTGCCTCGGTTTGCGTGCCCGTGTGCACGCATTTCGAGGCACTTCATTTTCATCTATCGGCATCCTATGTGAGTGTGGCTGAGGCTCTCTCATGTTGGTATAAGCCCATATCATGCTTTCATGTCATTTGCATTGCGTATGCCATTGTCTCGGTTTGCGTGCCCGTGTGCACGCATTTCGAGGCACTTCATTTTTCATTCATCGGCCTCTTATGTGAGTGTGGCTGAGGCTCTCTCATGTTAGTGTAAGTCCATGTCACATCTTCCATGCCATTTTAGCCATATTGCATTGCGTATGCCATCGCCTCGGTTTGCGTGCCCGTGTGCACGCATTTCGAGGCATCTCATTTTCACAGCATAGTGTATGCTAGGTTGTATCTTAGATCGCATTCTGTCATTTTCTCGATTTGCGTACCCGTGTACACGCATTTCGAGGCATCTCATTTTCACAGCATAGTGCATGCTAGGTTGTATCTTAGATCGCATTCTGTCATTTTCTCAGTTTACGTGCCCGTGTGCACGCATTTCGAGGCATCTCATTTTCACAGCATAGTGCATGCTAGGTTGTATCTTAGATCGCATTCTGTCATTTTCTCGATTTGCGTGCCCGTGTGCACGCATTTCGAGGCATCTCATTTTTACAGCATAGTGCATGCTAGGTTGTATCTTAGATCGCATTCTGTCATTTTCTCGGTTTGCGTGCCCATGTGCATGCATTTCGAGGCATCTCATTTTTACAGCATAGTGCATACTAGGTTGTATCTTAGATCGCATTTTGTCATTTTCTCGGTTTGCGTGCCCGTGTGCACGCATTTCGAGGCATCTCATTTTCATAGTATTGTGTATGTTAGGATTGTATCTTAGTCGCATTTCATGCATGTCATGCATATTGCATCGTGTTCGGGATAGGAGTTAGTCCGGGCACGGGAAACGAGGTGCATTTCGTACTCCGAGTGACGGAATGTGTCTCTATTCCCCAATCACCGACACTCCGGATCATCCATGATGGAGTTAGGTTTTGTTGTGTTTTCATGTGCATTCATCCTACATTAAATTGTGCAATTCGACTCCTCGGCCATCATACCTCGGTATGCGTGATTGGTGGCACGAGGATTGAGGCATGCATATATTTGTGAAAATACATTGCTATGCCCCTTTCCTGCTCTCTGTTGCAGCAAAATGAAGAATCAGCAACTTTTCGGAGCTTGGCATGTTTTCCAAGAATAACTGCTAAACAGAGGCTAATTGGGGCATCCCGGTGGATTTCCGCGCAAGACAACTCGGACATGCATCATCCATCAGAAGCAAGGCAGTCCCTGGCTTGCATGCCCGTTTTATTTATTTTCTTAGTTGATTTGTTAATTAATTAGGAATTTGTATATTATTTGGACTGTAATATTCTTTTATTTGGGACTGTATTATTTATTCGGACCCTCTGCGCGAGGGCACAACTGTAATAAGTGTGCGTGTGTGTGTTGTATGTCTTCCAACCCCACGTCTTTCTCCCTTTTATTTATCCGCTTTTGATGGTTAGATTAGGGCATGTTTAAATTAGCATACAGTATGACAGCATGTTTGCATCATTCACCTGTATTGCATGCACCGGGCTCGGCGCATCATACTAACTGCATTGTATTTTTCAATTCTAAATTGAATACATGATAGTTGTAGCATCTCATATGCCATGTTTAGAATAGCCGAGCCTGCTATAGTTGCATTTTGCATGTGTTGCATTAGGCATTTCTGTATACTTTGGATTCATGCATGATTTCTAATGAGTTTCTATTTTGGCTTGGAGTACTCGGTAAGTTTTATACTTTAGCATCCTTGCATGCGTGTGAGTGACTGCCATGAATAGCATGCTTACTATGAGGCTAATTGCTTATGTGATATAACTGCCTGAATGCCTGTGGGTGAAGGTTGGGTTGCTTAAATTGGAATAAATCATCAAATGTTTTAAGCCTACTTGCGAGTAGCAAACCATCTTTCAAAAACAAACATGAAATGTTTTGTTCCAATTCAGGCGACCCAGTCTATATTTGTATGATGTGCGCATCACATAGTAACCTAGGCTAATAACCGGAATAAGAACATACAATGTTTTCAAAAATAGATATCATGGTTAGTAGAGGCCGGTCTATGACCGGGCGAGCGGGGGTGCTCACGAAGTGACCTTCCCCAATCGTACCCAAGTTCCCGAGCCGAGGCAACTTTGGTGATGACGGACACGTGGCCTTTGGCACCGAGTCAGGGTTTCCTAAATTTCCCAAAATAAAATATTTAGGTGGCGACTCTGTATCTGGCAAAGCAGTCCATGTTTGGCACTTCTTTCAAAAATCTGTTTTCTCAAAAACGATTTGCCGGATTTGGACTCTTTGGTTCAGATTTAGAACCGTGACTACAAGTCGAGTCCGAGCTGTAGTGAGGTCCCCCGCGGGCTTGTTACAGTTTCTGGCGACTCTGCTGGGGATTTAGAGAACTTGACTCGAACTCATGATATCTGTTTTTGACTACACTTGTGTGTTTCTTTGCATTGCATTTGCATTGGTGCGCCTAGGACACCGTGTTTGCCATCTGCTATTCCTGAACGGTTTGCCGGAGGCTTGTCTTGTCAAGGCATGACCATAAGGCTGACCGGTTGTGGGCTCTGCCAGTATGGGAACACAAACCTCGGTTTTACCGGGGCACCCTCTTTGACCTTTTGACCTAGTGCATATTCAGATCCATAGTGACCATTCCAAATTAGGACAGGTTGCTTACCCGTTTATAGGTTGTTTGAAACCGCTGTGTGCGTAGTGAAACCCTAGTTCCTAACAAAATAGGACAGGGAAACCCTACCCCAACATAGGGGTGTTTTGGCTCTCACTTATCTGTTATGTGCTTTAGAGTGCGTCTCTACAGGAATGCATGTATCAGTATATGAGTTTGGGTATCAGGCCTGCGGGCATCAGTTCAGTATATGAGTTTGGGTATCAAGCCTGCGGGCATCAGTTCAGTATTGTCAGTATCAGGCCTGCGGGCATCAGTTCAGTATTATGGGTGTCAGGCCTGCGGGCATCAGCCAGTATTTGAGAATCAGCTATCTGCGGGTATCAGATTCTGTTTTAGGAGACAGTGATACAGGGATAATAATCAGTGTTTTGAGGACAGTGTGTATTCAGCTTATCAACTGTGTGTTGATTATGCCCGGCTGTGTGTCATGCATGTTATTTTTAAGCTGTTATGCTGTCCGTTTATCTGTTTATTTATTTCCTTTTCGCTTTATTTATCTTTTGCTAGGTCAGTTCTAGCACAATTGCTTCCAACCCAGCAGGCATTCCCCAAGCACTTTGGACACGAGGTCGTCGACTCAATCGATCCGAGGATCTAATCGACGGACAGCCAGTGTTCCATTCTCTACCCCCTGTTACCAGAAGAAAGCAGAAAAAGCGCAGTGTATCTGAACAGAGATCACCAGAACAGTGGTTTCCCCCATCAGAGGACAGTCGGATTGAGATCCCCATTGAAACAGATCTGCCAGTAGTTCAGATAGATCAAAACAGTATGGCGGCACCAACAGGAGTTGAGGAGATGATGCGCCAAACGCAAGAAACCATGCGGGCCATGCAGCAGGATGCCGTTCGCCGAGATGAACTCGCCAACCAGCAAGCTGAGATTATGACCCAACAGGCTGAGCTGATTACCAGACTGCAACAACAGAATACAGCGTCTGCTTCACAACAAGTCCCTCCCCCGGCAGGGGCTCCATTACCTGAGCAGGCACCTACTGTTCAGAACGCCCCACCAAATGCCCAGAATACCCTGCCGAATGTCCAAAACTTACAAGAGGACACGAATCTTCCAACGGGGCCAGCTCCGCCCCCGCTTCCACCACAACTGTCCAAGGTCCATGCACCCAATCGCCCCGACTCTCCCTTCGAGTTCGAGGTTGATCATACAGCTCTGAAATTGAGCAAACTGGAGAAGCTCTTTAAGAAATCCCAAGGGGTCAAGGCTATGCCGGATATCGAAGACAGATATACCGAGGACGCCGTAACACTCCCCGATAGGTTCAAAATGCCACAAATCGACCGCTTTGACGGGTCCGGCGACCCCATGGTCCATCTCCGACTATTTGCAGACATCTTGCGGCCAATGGGCCTAACACGACCACAGAAGCTTTCACTATTCGACCGAACCCTGTCGGGTGTGGCCGCCCACTGGTACGCAAAGTTACAAGATGAAGTGAAAAGGAATTGGGATGAAATGGCTGAGGCCTTTGTCGCGCAATATTCATACAACACTCAGATCGAGATCACAACTCGTGATCTCGAAACGACAAGGCAAGAGCCCAAGGAAACTTTCTCAGACTTTGTGATCCGATGGAGGGCAAAGGCGTCAATGATGACTTTAAGGCCCACGGACAAAGATCAAATCCGGATGATTGTACGCAATCTCCACCCAAAGTTGATGCAGAGAATGATTGTAGTCCCTTTCCCTACTTTCGCAGATTTACATGAGATGGGGGTGCAAATCAAAGACGCAATGAAACAAGGTCTGTTTGACCACGATAGAGAACAACCGAGGAGGACCTTCAACCGTAACAACAATGCGGGCCCGAGTGGCGCTGCAAATACGAGAGCCTCGGAAGTTAGTATGGTCACCACCACTCCCCCTCCCCCTCCAAGGCCCATGGCTGCCACACCCTTCTCCGGCGCGTCCGGAAGCAACACACAAACCAACAGATTCCAACCGCGAGGCCAAAGAACCTTTACCCCACTATATATGCCTCTGACCAAAGTTCTGGGAATATTGATTAGGAAAAAGCATTTGAAACCCCTAGAGCCCAAGCCACTACCGAGTCCACTCCCCCCCTCTTATGACCCAGCAAAATACTGTGTGTATCACCAACAACACGGTCACGACATCGACCGGTGTTACAGATTGCGTCATGAGATCCAGGATCTTATTGACAAACAGGTGATCGCGCCTCCTGATAAACCCAATGTCACAACCAACCCTCTCCCACCACATAACCAAGCTCCTCCTCCCAATAGAATCAATTTTATCCAGACTAGGGTCGCATCTTACGATCCTAGCATCTATATTACGCCCACCCACCAACCCAAGCCGGAGGTGCTCCTCCCCGATTGCACTGACTTCTTGTGCATGGTGGACATCTCCAAAACCCAACCAGAACCGATGGTGGTGACCGTCGAAGACGGGGCAGGGCAGATTTTGGGAGAGAATGAGATTGTTGAATCTGGGACTGGACAGAGTTTTGCTGGGGGAGCCTATGATCCAAGCGAGTATATCCTATCAACGAGCCGAATTGGGCTAGGTATAGAATTGCCAGAGACAGGAGAGCTATGCATGATCCGGGGGGATGGATCTGGGCTATGGGCAGATGATCTGACAGCCGTAGAGGAGGACTTTGCCAACTTGCAATTTTTCGATGACTAGGAACTGGGGAATGCGTCAATCAACTGGTACGATTATGAGGGATCAGTGGAGGCCACGGGATGGCTCGAGGATCAACCAGATGCAGTGGGGGAAGCCCAACCAGAACAGAGCCCGGCAGGGGCAGAAGTATCAGTTGTGGCCGGAATGGCCGAAAGTCAAGTTGTATCGCCGGAGAGCGCCGGTGCTAAGAATTCCGCTCGAGACATGGGCATTATGGATACGGGAATTGTTGAACAAACAGCTGTACTGATGTAGCTGGAATGAGAAAAGTTTGAGGAGGCTGAGAGAATTAGGAAAGCTAAAGGCCCTGAGGGGACTGAAAGTGCTGTGTGCACGAAGATAGAGAATGCTGCGAGCATGTGGACAGGGAGTACTGCGAGTGCAACTAAACCGGAGCCAGACAGGTGTCTGTTGGCTGCCGACGGAATGTGGTGGGAAGACGATGACTTATGTCTTGCCCACACGGATGAAGACTGGGGGAATAATCAACCGGATGACACTTGGTACCTCGATGAGGTTGACCACATGACGAGAAGTGGGCGGTACTTCAAACCCCCACACCTGGACCAACCCGAGGCATCCGGGAAGGATAGAGAAGCGGAGAAACAGAAGGAGAAGCAGATTGAAGATGAAGTTGTGCTGAAACAGTTAAAAAAGATACAAGCAGACATCTCCATCTGGGGACTGCTAATGGCATCACGAGTACATATGGAAGCTGTCCTATCTGCTATGGACAAGTCCAAACTCTCCATAGACACCATGCCTGAACAGCTGGTTGGGCTGGTTTTTCCGGGAGGAGGTTCCCCGGCATTAACCTTTTCGGACAAGGAACTACCGCCCGAGGGCACAAATCATAACAAACCTCTCTATATTTCTGTGGAATGTAGAGATAAGTGGATACCGGTGGTACTTGTTGATACCGGGTCTGTGATTAATGTCTGCCCGACCAGAACGGCATATGCAATCAGGTTGAAGCCCGTGGACTTCGTCCCAACTACCCAAGTGATCAGAGCATACGACAATACCAGCAGAGAAGTGATGGGGACTGTTAAAATTCAAACCAAGGTTGGTCCAGGACAACACAGCATTGAGTTTCATATCTTGGATGTTCCCGCAACCTTTAACCTACTTTTGGGGCGACCGTGGTTGCGCCAGGTCAAAGCAGTCTCTTCCACTCTACATCAGATGCTAAAGTACCCTCACGGGAAAGGGGTAGCGATCGTTTTTGGGAATTCATCAATCCATCCGCCGCCGGAAGTGTCCACACCTGTCTTGGAGATCGAGCACGGCACGGAGGATGTGTTTTTATCGGGGTTCACTTTGGCCGAAGCTCAAGTGGTGCAGAATGTCATGGCTGTGAATGAGGGTATGTACGTCAGTGCTCAATCTATCTACCTCATGAACAAGCTACAACATATCCCCGGGATGGGATTAGGAAGAAGCGGCCGGAAGGGCGTCGCGGTATCGGCCGAGGTGCCACACAACCCTCACACCTTTGGACTGGGTTATCTGCCCACCAAAGAGGATTGGGTGAGGAAAGGAAAAGAAATGGCCGGAAGGGCCAGAGCAAAGAAGGCTGGGAAGCCATTTGAGTTAATGCATAGGCCCATCTGGGGTACCCTAAACGGACGCTTCGTCCGGGAGGGGGAAGATTTTCCATTCTGCGGCTTCCCAGAGCCATGGCTGAACGCGGAGAAGAAGCGCGTGCCTGGTTTTGAAATCTTCTTCGACATACAATTATCTGGGGATGACGTTGCCGAAGCGCAGACAGACCCACCAACTGAGGTTGAGCAGTGTAGAGCAGTGGATCCTGAGAGCACAGAGCTTGAAATGGGGGTAGCACTGGCGAGTCTACTATCAGATCCTCCGATCGACCAAGAGTGCTTGGGGGATAACTCTTCGGTTTCTATGATTGGAGATGAAATAGCTGCGGGCTTTCCAGCGCCGATCTTGGATGCATCTATCGCACCTTCTCTCATCTGGCAATATGAAGAAGGCTTTTTATCTAGCAGCTCCGGGTCAGGTAGTGAGCCGAAATCTGATTCCACCGAATCTTGTGCGTCGGAATCAGATTCCAGCTCGACTGAGTCTGAGTCCGGTATTCCTGGGGGTGATAACCCGGATGCCACAGTCCTGTCTAGGTCGTCATTTTCATTTTCTTTTGAGTCTGTTGTAACAGAGGAATCTGACGGCTTGGAAATATTTAATGAGAATGATGTGGATGTGGTTTCTGAGTATTTTTCTGTGCCTTTGATTTATTGCTTAAATCAGGATTTTCAAAATTTTGATAAAAACGACGAGGAAGAAATTCCTCCGGTTTTACAACGGTTAATTGATCAAGAGCAGGAAAGATTTGTTAAACCTTTAATGGATGAAATCACTACTGTGAATGTTGGTACTGAGAAGGACCCGCGGCTGGTCCAGATCGGGTCCACGTTGTCTTCGCAGGAGCGCGAGCGCTTAGTCGCTTTATTAAAAGATTTCAAAGATGTTTTCGCGTGGTCCTACGAAGACATGCCTGGAATCGATCCTGAGATTGTACAACACCGGATCCCTCTTGATCCCGAGGCCCGCCCTGTCAAACAGAAACTCAGAAGGATCCGCCCGGACTGGGCTCTCAAAATTAAGGAAGAGGTCACCAAGCAAATTGACGCAGGGTTCCTGCTGGTATCTGAATACCCAACTTGGTTGGCCAACATTGTTCCGGTGCCAAAGAAGGACGGCAGAATTCGGGTCTGTGTAGACTTCAGAGATTTGAACAGGGCCAGTCCGAAGGACGACTTTCCCTTGCCACACATTGATGAATTGGTGGATTTCACGGCAGGACATGCCTTGCTTTCGTTTATGGATGGTTTCTCAGGCTATAATCAGATTGTAATGGCACCCGAAGACCGGGAGAAAACTGCGTTCACTACCCCGTGGGGTACATATTGTTATAGAGTGATGCCATTCGGGTTGAAAAATGCAGGAGCTACGTATCAACGGGCAGCAACTACAATATTGCATGATATGATCCATAAAGAGGTTGAGGTGTATGTGGACGACATGATTGTCAAGTCCAAAGAAAGAGAGGGCCACTACACCGCCTTACAAAAATTCTTTCAAAGGATCAAAGAGTTTCGGCTGCGACTGAATCCCCAGAAATGCACGTTTGGTGTTACAGCAGGGAAGATGCTAGGGTTTCTGATTACACAAAGGGGCATCGAGGTCAACCCTTCCAAAATCAAGGCCATCTTAGAAATGCCACCACCAAGGACTGAAAAGGAGGTGCGAGGCTTTCTGGGTAAAGTGCAATTCATAAGACGGTTTATTTCTAAATTAACCTTGACTTGTGAACCACTTTTTGGTCTCCTAAAAAAAGGAAAGAAATTCCAATGGGACGGCCGATGTCAAGCAGCTTTTGAGCAAATCAAAGAGTATCTACAGAACCCGCCCGTGTTGTCACCACCAGAGCCGGGGAGATCGTTGATATTGTACCTTTCGGTAACTGAGACTACCATGGGCTGCATGCTCGCGCAAGAGTCAGAAGACAAAGTGGAAAGAGCCATTTACTATCTGAGCAAAAAGATGCTGGATTACGAGACCCGCTATACACCGCTGGAGAAGGCTTGTTTTGCCTTGGTATGGGCAACCAGGAAGCTGCGGCACTACCTGTTAGCCCACTCTGTAATGTTGGTTTCACGATTGGATCCCATCAAATATCTTTTTGAGAAACCAGCACTTACGGGTAGGCTAGCTCGTTGGCTGCTGTTGCTCTCCGAATTTGATTTGAAGTATGTAACGCGCAAGTCAGTAAAAGGGAGAGCGGTAGCGGAGTTCCTTGCCGACCACCCGGTTGAGGGGGATGAAGCGGTTGAGTATCTATTCCCAGATGAAGCCATTCTGCACGTCGAAGATGAAACTTGGACGATGTACTTTGACGGAGCGTCAAACCAGTATGGGTATGGGATAGGGGTGTTGCTGATAGTGCCTGACGATTCCTGTATCCTTTTAGCACTCAAGCTCCGGTTCAAAGTCTCGAACAATGAGGCAGAGTATGAGGCATGTATTGCTGGCCTGGAAGCAGCCCTAGAACTAGGGGCAAGACGGTTGGACGTCATTGGGGACTCGAACCTTGTTGTGTCTCAAGCAAAAGGAGATTGGAAAGTCAAGGAGGAAAGGATGATAATTTACCACCAAACCTTGGATTTGTTAATTCCTCGGTTTGAGAAGCTAAATTTCACCCACCTCGTAAGAGAGAACAACAGGTTCGCAGATTCACTAGCAACTCTATCTTCTATGATAGACATCCCGTCCGGAGTCCGGATGCGTCCAGTCATTATTGATCAAAAGTTTGCGCCAGCATACGAGTCGATTTCCGCCATAGATGAGGTTCAAGACGGCAACCCCTGGTATTACGACATCTGGAACTTCTTGGAAAATGAGACATATCTATTAGGGGCAAATGCCAAGGATAAGAGGGCCATCAGAAGAATGGCTGCTCAGTTCATTATCTGCGGGGGAAAGCTGTACAAAAGGGGTCATCTGGGAATGCATAAGCTCTGTATAGAAGCTGAAGAGTCGAAACGCCTGATGGAGGCTATCCATGGGGGGGAGTGCGGTGCACACATGAATGGAGTAATGCTGGCCAGAAAGATCCTCAGACAGGGCTACTACTGGTCAACCATGGAGGAGGATTGTATTAGTTTTGTTCGGCGATGCCACAAGTGTCAAATTCATGCAAACCGCATGAACATCCCGCCGTCAAAGCTGTACAACATGACTTCGCCATGGCCTTTTTCGGTTTGGGGAATTGATGTGATCGGAGCTGTTACCCCGAAGGGGTCAAACGGGCATGAGTTTATCCTAGTAGCGATAGATTATTTCATAAAGTGGGTCGAGGCCCAATCATACGCGGTGTTGAAGGCGTCGCACGTCGTAAAGTTCATCAGAAACAACATCATCTGTCGCTACGGGGTGCCAAACGAGACAATTTCAGATAATGGTTCCCACTTCAAGAAAGAAGTGATAGACTTGTTGGAAAAATACAATGTGGCTTTCCATAAGTCATCTACATACCGGCCGCAGACCAACGGAGCGGTTGAGGCCGCCAACAAGAATATCAAGCATATACTGCAGAAGATGGTGGGAACCTATCGGGATTGGCCAGACAAGCTGCCATTTGCTCTGTGGGGCTACAGGACTTCAATCAGAACTTCTACTGGAGCAACTCCATATTCATTGGTCTATGGAATGGAGGCTGTTCTACCCATTGAGATTGAGGTTCCATCATTACGAGTATTGGCTGAATGCCAAATAGCTGAAGCAGATTGGCAGCAAAGCAGATTCGAAGAACTCATGCTCTTTGATGAAAGAAGACTGAAAGCACTGTACCACATCCAAGGCTATCAACGCAGAATTGCCCGGGCTTTCAACAAGAAGGTTAAGTCCAGGAATCGGAAAGAAGGAGATTTGGTGCTCAAAGACAACCGAGCTCCCATCCACGACCCAAGGGGCAAGTTCAAACCCAATTGGACTGGTCCTTACATCATCAAAGCTATCTGGTCAGGTGGAGCTGTGGTTCTGATGGATCTAGATGGCTTGGAGTTCTCACAACCGATCAATATGGACAAGTTGAAGAAATATTACCCTTGAGAGGCTCGCTAGGCCGAAAACCCGAAAGGGCGACCTAGGCAAAAGTCAGAGCACAAAAAATTAGAAAATATAAAAACTGAGCTCGCAAGGTTGAAAACCCGCAAAGGGCAGCCTTGGCAAAAGTTAGAGCGCAAAAGGAGAGTGAAAATACTCGAGTGAACCTCGGCCTGAACTACGTAAGGCTTAATTCCCATCTTTGGGATACGTAGGCAACTTCACCTTGAAGTTCAGCCATAAACTTTTCCCCGATCAACTCTGTCCATTCTGATCATCTCAGTCATCTTTATCCGTCAGCATTTATCGCGATCTCCGGTATAGTGCTGTTCAGACTAGGGGCAACTTTCCGTTGCCGCGACGGTGCAAAGTTACTCAGACTAGGGGCAACTTTCCGTTGCCATGAAGTGCCGCATTGTTCTTCAGACTAGGGGCAACTTTCCAGTTGCAGGGATCTGGGGTTGTGCATCTCAGCGACAGATCTTCGGCGTGTCCAGTTCTGATCCACATCGAAAATAGTTTTGAAAAGTTTTAATAAAAGTTGACTTTGTTCAAAGTAATCTTTTTACGACTAAGACCATTTTTGGACCAAAGCGGAAAATTTTCAGTACCACAACTTTCAATTTCATTGATTTCAAAACTGAGTTCTCCTGCTCTTGCATTACAATCGAGGTTGCTTTTTTTAGTACATTCATAAAGAAAACTTGAAAATGCTAAATAAGAAATAAATTTGGGGCATAGTTGAATCAAGTATCTCTGCATCCCCTCCCAGAGCTGGACGAAGCATCTGATGCCAAGCTAGGCCCAACCTGTGCCTCCTCATTGAGCCAATCCAAGCACTCGTCGAACAAAGTGCAACTGAAAGCAGAAGCAGGGGCCAGGAGCTCTCTAGTCCTCCATGCTGTGGCATATCGGGCAAGGTGTGCACCCCGGATCGGGAAAGCGGCTGGGTACTCAATCCCCTCCGGTGGGCAGGTCTGATCATGACCAAATTGACGCAGGAACCGGAACGGAAAATAGAATACGCAGTGGGTTAGACCAATCAATTGGATCCCAATCAGCCGGGACATACTATAGCTCATTGCCGGGAGGTTGAGCCAAGGACAACGCCAAGCAATGCCGTCTGCGGACAAATTGCACATCATATCGAACCACCACCTTTCGTCAAGAGCATTGACTAGGCGCTGCCGAAAGAAGTAGCCTCGAGCTGAATAAGCTGGGCAAGAGTCCACAACCTGCAACTTGTCCATTAACCATACTTGGGGGAGGGATGGAAAATGAGAGAATAAAGAACAGAGAGATGCACGATGAGAGAAAAGTAAGACGAGGGTTTTGTGAGAAAAACCGAGCCTGAGGGCCGAGTGATGTGAGTAAATATATATGTAAGGTCGGGTGGGAAACATTACCTGCAGCAGCAGTGGACTCCCAGCAAACCTAGTCGCCTCCCGGCGATAGACAGAATCTAAACCCATCAGCGTCTTGGCCAAGGTCATGGCAATACAGCTCTTTCCTTCTCTCAAGCCTTGGGCAACTTCAATCAGGCGAATGCTAGCTCCGCCAAAGCCCGAGGAAAGCAGAAAGTGAGACAACAAACACAAGCAGAGGGCGTATTGCCGGAAACCCTGCCAATAATGGTTGCTGCGGTCACCGGCGTCGGAAAAACGGTGGATCAAGCCGAGGATGTCCAGTTCCCCACTGCAGATCAGAGATCGGGCGTCATGCGCCGTGAGCCCACACATCCGCCCTAAAGCCTGAGCATGGCCAAAACAGAGCTGGGGCAAGATCACTTCAGAGCATTCGGACTCCATCAAAACCTGAAAATCTTCAAAAGTGGGACATACCTCTTGGCCGCCGAAGCTAAAAACGTGCGTCACTGGGTTCCAGAACCTTGCCGCGGCATGGAGAAAAGGGAACTGTAGCGGAGTACGGCTCAGCGTGAATAGTGCATTCAAGCCGAAACCCCGGAAGTTCAGCTTTTCCGAGCCATCTAGAGAAGAGATCCAAGATATGAGATTTTCCGCGAGAAACGCCTCCATCTTTGTGTAAAACTAAGATGAAATGAATGTTCCCGAAGTTGAGCCTTTTATAGAGGGAAAAACACTATTCATAGGAACACGTGTCAAAAACCAGCTGGCTGCAGGAATAAGTGGCCGGCCGGCCACCTTTTCTGGCTGGCCAGCCATTTACTTTTTACATAAGTGGCCGGCCGGCTCCCTCTCTCCACAAAATTGGCCGGCCGGCTCCCAAAGGTGGCCGGCAATGCTGCAGTGTATCTCCTTGGCCCTGTTTTACCCTTCGAGGGAAAGTTTCAAGCATCTCCATGCAACGGGAGAGTCAAAGGCCTTCATTTCCCTCTGTTTCGGATGCGTTCCAGTGCCCAGATCGTCAGGAGTACACTCTGTTGTTGCCAAGTTTTGTTTATCGAGTTGTTGTTTTGATTATCGAGTTGTTGTTTTGCTTATCGAGTTGTTTGTCGAGCGGACGTGTTTCGTATTTTTGAGTCATTGCGCTCTGTTTAAGCAATCTTTGTTTAAGTCTTGTTTATTTGCGTTATTGCATTTTGTTTATCGAATTGTAAACTTGCTAAAGGTTATGTTATATCTTAGTAAGTTAAGTTGCTTAGTTTGTTGCGTCGGTTCACTACCTGACTTGGTGATTACACAATGCACATTACCATTTGATTTCATTTTTGTGCAAAATAAAATGATGCGATACGATGTTAAAGTTTAAAATACAAACACCTTTTCAAAAGCTGTTTCATTCCATCATGCTTTACAACAAACAAAGGTACAAGTTTCACAAAAAAATAAAACTACCTAACAATGTGCAAAGTGCTACAAACTACTAGCAAAAAGAAAAATAAAGCAGGAAATAGCAACATCAATGTCCTCGGGAGCGGGAACGAGAAGCACTCCTCATCCTCTTCTGCGGGACAACCTCTACACCATCATCATCATCTGAGTCGGAGCTGTCATCCTCAGGATCCCCCTCAGCCTCGCCTCTGTTCCCCGAACGAAGATCGGAGCCCCCCTCCTCAGCAGATGTCTCTGACTGACGATCGGTAGCCTCCTCCTCCTCCTCAACATCCTCCTCCTCCTCATCAGGCTCCGCCTCCACAACGTGAGCCCTGCGTCTGCGGACAGGCCCTCCTCGAGCTCCTCGAAAAGGCCTAGATGGCCCGGCTCCTCGGAAAGGCCGGGATGGCCCAGCCCCCTGAAAAGGCCCGGGTGACCCAACTCCCTGAAAAGGCCCAGATGGCCCAGCTCCCCAAGGAGGCCCAGGTGGCCTGGCCTGCGGCTGACCGGACAATGAAGGCATCTGAAAACAAAGAGTTCAATTCAAATACATCAGTCCAAATATATACATCAGATGCAGATACAAGCAAAGGCTACGTGAAGTGGGTGCATGTAAATACAGTGTACAAGTGGGGTGTGTGTTAGATGTGCTCTACACAAGTAGTCTATTGATGCAGTAGAAATCAGCATGTCATCAGAAGTATGATAAATTCCAGAAAACTGAAAGGTACCTGAATGCCCGCGACAGACAACTGTGCCTCCCTACGCAGGACCATGCCCTCGAGTGTGGCCACCAGTCCAACCACCTCCTCCATGTACCCTCGCGATGGCTGCAAATATGAGCTCATAATCATCAGTGAACAAAAGAATGTCTAAACATCTGAATGATGAATGAAAAACAGTGAAGCATACCAGCGGTGAATCAGGATCAATGGCGTATCGATCACTGGGCATCGGAGGCTCTAGCGGAATCGGGGTCAGAGAGATAGCCCCATACTGCCACGCCATCAACTCAGTCGGCATATCTGGCCATCCAGGATGAGGATAAGTCGACGGAACCGGAGGAACCGATCTACCCCCACCTCTAGATGTACCAGCCCTACTAGTAGAAGGGGGGTCTGCAGCCCGAGCCCGGGCCTGGCCCGAGGATGACATACCAGCAGGCCTCGTCATCGGGGTACGGGCTCCCGTCAATAGAGGCATCAAATATATGTGACGGTAAGTGGCATAGTCCCCCTCCTCAAGATATAGTAAAGCATCGCTACCCAGCATAGCGCCGACTACCTCCGAGAAAGAGAGCCTGTCAGCAGTCCGCATACTGACTGGGGGTACTGCGGGCGGATCCTGAGAAAGATACCCCCATACCTGACGCAGAAAGCGTTCCCCCAGTAACCATGCCCTGCCAATCGGCCCTTCGAGCAGGACCCTATACTGGGAGGTGTCCGACCCTCCGGTATACTGAAGTCGGAGACCATCACCCAGGGGCGCCCAAGGCTGCCATGAGATCTGCGGATGATAAATGCATAAGCCAATCAGAAATCGGGAATATACAGAGCAAATCAAAGATGAAAATGAAAGGAACTGAAAGTTCTGAAGTACCTCTGAATGTCGCACAGTGTCAAAGTACTGTCGCAGATAAATAAGAGTCTCTCGGGGCCTCGGCCGGTGCTGACCCTCGAATACCAGTGAGTATGGGGTCATGGGAAGCCCTGCCACCTCCAACTCTGGGGCTAATGCGGGGAAGTATACATAGACCCATAGCTGAGAAAAGCAGTGCAGAATGTAGGTACAAAGTACTGAGAACAGAATACAGACTGTAAAGTGCGCTGTGTGTGTGCAATGTACAAGTAATGAAGAGCAGAAACGTAAATCAAGGGGACAGAAAAGTACCTCCCAGGCTCTCTAGTAGCCGCCAAGTAAATCTCCCTGCCCGCGGGAGGTCGCGCTCATATAAAAGTAAAGGGTAGCCAGGCCGGCGCCACCCCAGTCATATCGACGGACCTGTGATAGGTCAACCAGAGCGCTCAGCAGGTATAGCCCGACTGTGTTCCCTCTATCAGCGAACAGAGTAATCCCGAAGAGGAACATAAGGAAACCACGGGCGTACTGCTCCGTCTCCTCAGGAGTCTCGGGCACCATCTCCGCCCGCCGGAAGTGGGAAGAGAACCAAGTGTATCGGACTCTCCCAGAAACCCTGTCAACGGGCGGGCGAGCCCCCAATAGATACATCCAAGCGGCCTCCCACTCTCCCATATCCTCATCATAGGGGATGGGCCAACCTCCTATGTCCAAGCCAGTCAACACAGCGAAGTCTAGAGGCGTCATGGTCATGTCCCCGGTAGCAGAGAAATGAAAGGAGTTGGTGGTGTCCCACCATCTCTCTACCAAGACTGCCATCAGAGTCCTCCTGGCAGAGCAACGGGACAACCCAACGCAGAAGGCCCCGAACCCTGCCAAGTCTACTAAGTCTCGGACACCCTCCGGGAGCTCAGCGTACCAGTCCCGCGCGGCGGTGGAACCATACCCCCGTACACTGCGGGAACCAACCTGCATTCAGAATGAATACATGTGTCAATAATGAAATGGGCTGTGTGCCGATGAAATGAAATGGGCGGTGTGCCGATGAAATGAAATGGGCTGTGTGCCAATGAAATGAACTGGGCTGCGTGCCAATGGAATGGAATGGGCTACGTGCCGATGAAGTGAAATAAGCTGCATACAAATAAAATGAAGTAGCCGTGTGTTCAGAAGTGAAGTGTACGAACTGTGTGTTCAGTATAATCAACTTTCTATCAGTGTGGGTTGCGTGTTCACTATTTAATCTGGGCTGCATGTTCAGAAAATTTAAAGTTTAGGCTGCGTGTTCAACTTTCTATCAGTGTGGGCTGCGTGTTCACTATTCTAATCTGGGCTGCGTGTTCAGAAAATTTAAAGTTTGGGATGCGTGTTCAACTTTCTATCAGTGTGGGCTGCGTGTTCACTATTCTAATCTGGGCTGCGTGTTCAGAAAATTTAAAGTTTGGGCTGCGTGTTCAACTTTCTATCAGTGTGGGCTGCGTGTTCACTATTCTAATCTGGGCTGCGTGTTCAGAAAATTTAAAGTTTGGGCTGCGTGTTCAACTTTCAATCAGTGTGGGCTGCGTGTTCACTATTCTAATTTGGGCTGCGTGTTCAGAAAATTTAAAGTTTGGGCTGCGTGTTCAACTTTCTATCAGTGTGGGCTGCGTGTTCACTATTCCAATCTGGGCTGCGTGTTCAGAAAATTTAAAGTTTGGGCTGCGTGTTCAACCTTCTTTCAGTGTGGGCTGCGTGTTCACTATTCCAATCTGGGCTGCGTGTTCAGAAAATTTAAAGTTTGGGCTGCGTGTTCAACTTTCAATCAGTGTGGGCTGCGTGTTCACTGTTCTAATCTGGGCTGTGTGTTCAGAAAATTTAAAGTGTGGGCTGTGTGTTCACTTTCGAATTCGGGCTGTGTGTTCGAGAAATCAGTGTTTGAGCCGTGTGATCACCTCTTAACTAATGTGTACTATGCGTTCGCAATTAATTAATGAGCCAAGTGTTCAGAAATTCGAGTGTTTAAACTACGTGTTCAGGATGCAAGCAAAGTACTATGTCATAAGCAAAACTGCGTGTTCAAGCATGGCAAAGGTGCGAAATGTACGAAAAATGCAGAAAATGAAGTAAATACCTCTCGGGCCTTATGAGAGAGGTGATGCTCTGGCTCTCGGAGAAGCAGATCCCCAGGTGCTCGCTCGTCAAAGCTAGTGAAGTGGCGGAAGACGGCACGCGGAAGGACATGTGCTGGCGGATTGTACCTCCCGGGAATAAAAGGCCGGACCCTCGGGGGTAGAGTCATGGGATCAAAATCGTCTCCGGCACCTGGAAAGCCTCCGCCGTGGGGAGAATTACCCGCCATTTTCAAAGAATCTACAAAAGGAGCAAAAATGAGCGAAAATGAGCCAAAATTGGAAAAAGTCAACAAAAGTCAACTCTCGGGAAATGAAAAAGTCAACAAAAGTCAACTCCCGAGAAAATCTTCCAAATATTGAGACAAACTTACCTCAAGTGGCGAAAATGAGAAAAGAAGCTCCGAAACCGAAATTTAATCGCTTCAAAGTGCTTGAAACTGAATGTTTTTGCGGAAACAACTTGCGTGGGGCGTTGGAAAACGCGTTTGGAACTCAGATCTGGAGAAGAAAGTGTTGTAGGAGGCAAGAGAGGAAGAAATCTCGGCTGCATTATATAGGCTCCAAGTCTTGGGATGAAGGAGCATAGAAAAGGAGGAGAAAAGACCAAACTGCCCTCGGATTTGGGCATATGGCCGGCCGGCCACCTTTTCTAGCCGGCCAGCCATTTCCTTTTTGGAAAACCGGCCGGCCAGCCATCTACTTTTTGTAAAACCAGCCGGCCACCTCCCCCTTCCCATATAACCGTCCGGCCATGTCCCTCACAGGCTCACCTAGCTCCCTGCAAATTTTGAGGAAGATCGGAGTTCCCGGGACCTGAAAAAGTTTAAGAAAAGTACACTTCCGGTCGCAAAATTGCTCCGCCGGAACTTCAGCTTCAGGATCTGACATGTGTCTCATCATCATTCATGAAAATCAAAGTGTATCCTTTTTGAATGAGTTGTAGCCTTTCCGGGAAGCGGATCGGAGGCCGTGATCGAGGTGCCTTCGCCAAAACACGCATTTTCGTGCTCGTTACTTCATGACAAACGGGCACCCTGATTCATGCTCGTTTTGCACTATCATGCACATAACTTGCATTCTCATGAGCATACTCACATTTTTATGCACATTTCTTGATATTGGCATACCTCTATGCTTGAGCATGCGTTGTCACGCATGTCCCACTCTTGCATTCACTCACCGGCACTACGTGTGTCAAACTTTCATAATCACATTAAATATATCTTGGTAGCATATTGTACTTGTTGCAATTTCTCTCTTTTACAGGCACGATATTGTATGTACGGTTCAATTGAGGCTGGTGCGACCAGACGAGTCGCGCAGGTATCGTATCTTCTCCGTGTGAGACGTGGCGGGGATCGAATAATCCTCCGCATTCTAAACTGCATGAAATGTAGTTGTTGCTTTGCATTCTTGCTTAAAACTGTTGCATCTATTTGCGAATACTTGCTTCATTACAGCTTGCTGCATTTGCATGATCATTGAGTTATGTCTGGCTTCTTGCATGTCGCTTTGCATTTTGCCCCCCCTGCCTGCGGGCACATCTCTGTTTACTTTGTACGTTTGTCTAAGTCTTCGGCCTTGTCAAAAATGAGTCGTCTCTGGGCTTTGACATTCACTCCCGTCACTTGTGACTTCCGAGTTCTGTCAAAGAGGGGCAACTGTAGACACCCCATTTTTGACCGACCTTAAGACTCAGACGTCACTGATTGAGCGCTTGGTGATGTTGCATATTGTGCTCGTTCAGAAGTTTCAGAGTCGCGGCCGTAAGCCCTGCCTCCGGACTTCCGAACCCTTTTCTGTGCCTTGCCTCGGTTTGCGAACCAGACTCGGTTTTCTCTGTTTCTTTTCCTGAGGGGAGGGAGAGGTCCCGTAGACCATCTCTCAGTGGCCGTGGGCTACATTTTGTGGCCGCAGGCCATTTTGCCCATTCGGAGTCCGGTTTCCGGTTTTTCGGGATCGTTGGCCGTGTGCCTCGGTTCGGGACCGTCTAACCATCTCCGTTTGTTCTGATTTTTGGCATACTTCCTATTTTCTCCCTTTTGAGGGACACTGGGGTCTGAGAAACCCACTTCGTGGCCGAATGCCACTTTCGGTGCTTAACAGCCCATTTTCGGGACCTCGAACTGCGCATTTTGGCCCCCGAACATTCGTTTTGCAACGGTTTTCGTTCATTTTTGGCAGGTACCTCTGTTTTATCACTAGGAAGGTCACTGAAGGGTGGGAGGCCAGTAATTGTTGCAGCAACCAGTTATATATCCTCCGACGCCCTCCGACGCCCGTTTTTCACACTTCCGGGCTAATGTTGAACACCTTGGGGCCACATTCTTGAACTTTGAACCACATATTTGTGATGTACACACTTGGGAGGATCCTAAAAGTTGGTGGCCAGCCAGTAATTCCACCTGACCCTTTTGAACCCCTCCTTCCGGGCTAATGTTGAACACCTTGGGGCCACATTCTTGAACTTTGAACCACATATTTGTGATGTACACACTTGGGAGGACCCTAAAAAATGGTGGCCGGCCAGTAATTCCACCTGACCCTTTTGAACCCCTCTTTCCGAGCTAATGTTGAACACCCTTGAGCCACTTTCTTGGACTTTTAACCACAGGGTTGTGATGTACACACATGGGAGGACACCATCATGTGGTGGCCGGCCACTAAATCAGCTTGACGCTTTTGACCCCTAGCCGGCCGGCTAGGGGGTGCGGCCGGCCGGCCACCTGCAACCAAAATAACTGGCCGGCCGAGATCCCCACACTGTTCACTTTACAGTTGTATAGCTTTATTCCCCAGAAAATATCAATATCCGGGGGATATTTTGTGGGGGAAAGTTGGCCTCCTTTTCCCCCACCTTTACACCCCCTTTTTGGTCCTTATAACCAGCAGCCAACATCACATTTTGGGGGTTGGAAAAGATTGTCTTCAAGCCTCAATACACATATCTCCCTCCATCTTCCTCATTTTCCTAAAAATCTTTAAGTCCTACACCTTGTTTTCTTCATCACCACCAAGCTCTACCACCACCACTTCATTTCCAGCAACAAGGAGAGCTTTTCAAAGGCTAAAGGTACTGCAAATTGGTCCAAGAAGCAACAAAAGACTTGTCTCCAAGGGTTTTGAGCTTTTCTTTGCAATATTTCTTAGCCATCTATGCTTTTTGCTTTGAGATCCGGCCATAACTGAAAGTGGCCTTCTTTTGAGCTCATTTTCATGTCTCATTAAGTGCTCAACCCTGTTTGAGCCCTCCATCTTGCACTTGCTTCATTATCCCTCCAAAATGTCATTTTCTTGCATGATATTTTTAGCTTGTGTGTGATTTATTTTGGAGCATGTTGTAAACTGATAATAGGCTTATTTTGAGCCCCTATTCAACATTGAAGAAGGGCTCAACACTGTTTGAGACCTCCATGCTATACTTGCCTTTATACTCCTTTTTTGGTCCCATTTTTGCATGCTTTGGCAGCCTACCATGCTTTCGTTTTTGGCCATTTTACAGTTCTGAAAATAGTCTTATTTTGGTCCATTCTTCATGTTTAATTTAGGGCCTTTCATGGTTTGGGACCTCCATATGCCACTTCATGTTATATCTCTCTTTTGCTCCCCATTCTTGCATGTTTTGTTAGCCTATCATGCTTTTGTTTTTGGCCATTTTTCAGGCCTAGAGATAGTCTTATTTTGACCTTCTTAACATGTTTCATTAAGGGTCTTTGGCTTTTTGGCGAATATTTTGCATACCTCATGTTATAGCCACTTTTGAGCCCCATTTTTGCATTGCATTTCTAATATATTTGTATACTGTTTTTGGGGCTGCCATAAACTGTAAATAGTCCTATTTTGGGTCCCTCTTCAACATTGTTGAAGGACCCTAACCTGTTTGGGGCCAGCATCTATGAGTTTCTTTTTAATCTCATGTTTAGGGCCATTTCTTGCATGCTAGTTTTGCCCTATCTTGGTTTACTGTTTGGCCATGTTTTGTACTGGTAAAATGCTAATTTTGGGGCTGCCTTGCTTCTGTCTTTACATTCCATGTCCATATTATGCATGTTTGGTATAGCTATAGGCCATTTCAGGTGCCAAAATTCGTGCTTCGGGACTATTCCGTGCATCGGGTGTGTTTTCGCCTCATTTCGGGGCTGTTTTCCCCCACTTTTCATTGCTGAAAATCCATTAGCATATTTGCATATCATTTTCCATGCTATTGTATTGCGTATGCCATTGCCTCGGCTTGCGTGCCCGTGTGCACGCATTTCGAGGCACTTCATTTTTCATTCATCGGCCTCTTATGTGAGTGTGGCTGAGGCTCTCTCATGTTAGTGTAAGTCCATGTTACATCTTCCATGCCATTTTAGCCATATTGCATTGCGTATGCCATCGCCTCAGTTTGCGTGCCCGTGTGCACGCATTTCGAGGCATCTCATTTTCACAGCATATTGCATACTAGGTTGTATCTTAGATCGCATTCTGTCATTTTCTCGGTTTGCGTGCCCGTGTACACGCATTTCGAGGCATCTCATTTTCACAGCATAGTGCATGCTAGGTTGTATCTTAGATCGCATTCTGTCATTTTCTCGGTTTGCGTGCCCGTGTACACGCATTTCGAGGCATCACATTTTCACAGCATAGTGCATGCTAGGTTGTATCTTAGATCGCATTCTGTCATTTTCTCGATTTGCGTGCCCGTGTGCACGCATTTCGAGGCATCTCATTTTCACAGCATAGTGCATACTAGGTTGTATCTTAGATCGCATTCTGTCATTTTCTTGGTTTGCGTGCCCGTGTGCATGCATTTCGAGGCATCTCATTTTTACAGCATAGTGCATACTAGGTTGTATCTTAGATCGCATTCTGTCATTTTCTCGGTTTGCGTGCCCGTGTGCACGCATTTCGAGGCATCTCATTTTCATAGCATTGTGTATGTTAGGATTGTATCTTAGTCGTATTTCATGCATGTCATGCATATTGCATCGTGTTCGGGATAGGAGTTAGTCCGGGCACGGGAAACGAGGTGCATTTCGTACTCCGAGTGACGGAATGTGTCTCAATTCCCCAGTCACCGACACTCCGGATCATCCATGATGGAGTTAGGTTTTGTTGTGTTTTCATGTGCATTCATCCTACATTAAATTGTGCAATTCGACTCCTCGGCCATCATACCTCGGTATGCGTGATTGGTGGCACGAGGATCGAGGCATGCATATATTTGTGAAAATACATTGCTATGCCCCTTTCCTGCTCTCTGTTGCAGCAAAATGAAGAATCAGCAACTTTTCGGAGCTTGGCATGTTTTCCAAGAATAACTGCTAAATAGAGGCTAATTGGGGCATCCCGGTGGATTTTCGCGCAAGACAACTCGGACATGCATCATCCATCAGAAGCAAGGCAGTCCCTGGCTTGCATGCCCGTTTTATTTATTTTCTTAGTTGATTTGTTAATTAATTAGGAATTTGTATATTATTTGGATTGTAATATTCTTTTATTTGGGACTGTATTATTTATTCGGACCCTCTGCGCGAGGGCACAACTGTAATAAGTGTGCGTGTGTGTGTTGTATGTCTTCCAACCCCACGTCTTTCTCCCTTTTATTTATCCGCTTTTGATGGTTAGATTAGGGCATGTTTAAATTAGCATACAGTATGACAGCATGTTTGCATCATTCACCTGTATTGCATGCACCGGGCTCGGCGCATCATACTAACTGCATTGTATTTTTCAATTCTAAATTGAATACATGATAGTTGTAGCATCTCATATGCCATGTTTAGAATAGCCGAGCCTGCTATAGTTGCATTTTGCATGTGTTGCATTAGGCATTTCTGTATACTTAGGATTCATGCATGATTTCTAATGAGTTTCTATTTTGGCTTGGAGTACTCGGTAAGTTTTATGCTTTAGCATCCTTGCATGCGTGTGAGTGACTGCCATGAATAGCATGCTTACTATGAGGCTAATTGCTTATGTGATATAACTGCCTGAATGCCTGTGGGTGAAGGTTGGGTTGCTTAAATTGGAATAAATCATCAAATGTTTTAAGTCTACTTGCGAGTAGCAAACCATCTTTCAAAAACAAACATGAAATGTTTTGTTCCAATTCAGGCGACCCAGTCTATATTTGTATGCTGTGCGCATCACATAGTAACCTAGGCTAATAACCGGAATAAGAACATACAATGTTTTCAAAAATAGATATCATGGTTAGTAGAGGCCGGTCTATGACCGGGCGAGCGGGGGTGCTCACGAAGTGACCTTCCCCAATCGTACCCAAGTTCCCGAGCTGAGGCAACTTTGGTGATGACGGACATGTGGCCTTTGGCACCGAGTCAGGGTTTCCTAAATTTCCCAAAATAAAATATTTAGGTGGCGACTCTGTATCTGGCAAAGCAGTCCATATTTGGCACTTCTTTCAAAAATCTGTTTTCTCAAAAACGATTTGTCGGATTTGAACTCTTTGGTTCAGATTTAGAACCGTGACTACAAGTCGAGACCGAGCTGTAGCGAGGTCCCCCGCGGGCTTGTTACACTTACGCATCTTAGGGTTTTCAACGTCCACCTTCATCTGGTCCATCTTCTTCGAGCAAGAACTCCATATACAAAACAAAAATGTGAAGAAAATATATATAAAAGAATAAATTATGTAAAATAAAGTATTTACAATGAACATCGACATTTGAGTTTGATAACTCTGAGAGCAGCCATGAGAGAAGCCATTCTTGCCGCCATTGATGAAACGGAGAGTGCGAGTGAGAGTGACAGAGAGAAAGAGAGACAGAAAGACAAATGAAATGAAATGATAACTTATGCATCTTAGGGTTTTCATCGTCCATCTTCATCTGGGCCGTCTTCTCCGAGGAAGAACTCCCTATACAAAAATAAAATGTGTAGAAAAAAACTGAGAAAATAGATATAAATTAACAAAATATGTAAAAGCAAATTATTAACAATGAACACTGACGTTTGAGTTTGATAACTTTGAGAGCTGCCATGCGAGAAGCCTTTCTTGCCGCCATTGACGAAACGGTGAGTGAGAGTGAGAGTGAGAGTGAGTGAGAGTGACGGAGAGTGAGAGGGACAGAAAGACAAAAATACGAAAGGATAACTTACGCATCTTAGGGTTTTCATTGTCCTTCTTTATCTGGGCCGTCTTCTCCAAGCAAGAACTCCCCGTACAAAACAAAAATGTGAAGAAAAAAAAAGAAAAAATATATATAAAATAACAAAGTATGTAAAAGAAATTATTAACAAAGAACACTAACGTTTGAGTTTGATAACTCTGAGGGCAGCCATGAGAAAAGCCTTTTTTGCCCCCATTGACGAAACGGAGAGTGAGAGTGAGAGTGAGTGAGAGTGACAGAGAGTGAGAGGGACAGAAAGACAAATAATATGAAAGGATAAGTTACGCATCTTAGGGTTTTCATCATACATCTTCATCTGGGCCGTCTTCTCCGAGCAAGAACTCCCAATACAAAACAAAAATGTGAAGAAAAAAAATGAGAACATATATATATAAAATAACAAAGTATGGAAAAGAAATTGTTAACAATGAACACTGACGTGTTAGTTTGATAACTCTGAGAGCAGCCATGAGAGAAGCTTTTCTTGCCGCCGTTGATGAAACGGACAGTAAGAGTGACAGAGAGAGAGGGAGATAGAAAGACAAATCAAATGAAAGTATAACTTACGCATCTTAGGGTTATCATCGTCCATCTTCATCTGGCCCGTTGTCTCCGATCAAGAACTCCATATACACAACAAAAATGTGAAGAAAAAAAATGGGAAAATATTTATAAAATAACAATGTATGTAAAAGAAAGTATTAACAATGAACACCGACATTTGAAATTGATAACTCTGAGGGCAGCCATGACAGAAGCCTTTTTTGCCACCTTTGACGAAACGGAGAATGCGAGTGAGAGTGACAGAGAGAGAGAGAGACAGAAATACAAAGCAAATGAAAGGATATCTTACGCATCTTAGGGTTTTCATCGTCCATTTTCATCTGGGCCGTCTTCTCTGAGCAAGAACTCCCTATACAAAACAAAAATGTGTAAAAAAAAAAGAAGAGAAAATATATATAAAATAACAAAGTATGTAAAAGAAATTTATTAACAATGAACATTGACGCTTGAGTTTGATAACTCTGAGAGCGGCCATGAGAGAAGCCTTTCTTGCCGCCATTGACGAAACGGAAAGTGAGAGTGAGAGTGAGAGTGACAGAGAGTGAGAGACACAGAAAGACAAATCAAATGATATGATAACTTGCGCATCTTAGAGTTTTCATCGTCCATCTTCATCTGGGCCGTCTTCTCCGAGCAAGAACTCCCTATACAAAACAAAAATGTGAAGAAAAAAAATGAAAAAAAATATTTAAAATAACAAAGTATTTAAAGAAATTATTAACAAAGAACACCGACGTTTGAGTTCGATAACTCTTAGGGCAGCCATGAGAGAAGCCTTTCCTGCCGCCATTGAGGAAACAGAGAGCGAGAGTGAGAGTTAGTGAGAGTGACAGAGAGAGAGAGAGAGATAGAAAAAAAAGCAAATGAAAGGATAACTTACGCATCTTAGGGTTTTCATCGTCCATCTTCATCTGGGCCGTCTTCTCCGAGCAAGAACTCCCTATACAAACAAAAATGTGAAGAAAAAAAATGAGAAAAAATATATAAAAAAACAAAGTATGGAAAAGAAATTTTTAACAATGAACACCGACGTTTGAGTTTGATAACTCTCATAGTAGCCATGAGAGGAGCCTTTCTTGCCGCCATTGACAAAACGGAGAGTGAGATTGATAGTGAGTGTGAGAGTGACAGAGAGGGAGAGAGACAAAAAGTAAAATTAAATGAACGGGTAACATACGCATCTTACAGTTTTCACCGTCCATCTTCATCGGTGCCGTTTTCTCCGACGAAGAACTCCGTACACGAATAAAAAATGTGAAGAAAAAAAATGAGAAAACATATGTAAAGTACCAAAGTATGTAAAAGAAATTATTAAAAACGAACACCGACGTTTGAGTTTGATAACTCTGAGAGCAGCCACGAGAGAAAGCTTTCTTCCCGCCATTGACGAAACGGAGAGTGCGAGAGAGAGTGTGAGTGAGTTAGAGTGAACACCGACGTTTGAGTTTGATAACTCTGAGAGCAGCCATGAGAGAAAGCTTTCTTGCCGCCATTGACGAAACGGAGAGTGCGAGAGAGAGTGTGAGTGAGTTAGAGTGAGAGAGAGAGAGAGAGAGAGAGAGAGAGATAGAATAACAAATTAAATGAAAGGATAGCTTACGAATCTTAGGGTTTTCATCGTCCATCTTCATCTGGGCTGTCTTCTCCGGGCTAGAACTCCCTCTAAAAAAAAAATGTCTAGAAAAAAATAAGAAAATACATATAAAATAACAAAGTATTTAAAATAAATTGTTTACAATGAACACTGACGTTTGAGTTTGATAACTCTGAGAGCAGCCATGAGAGAAGCCTTTCTTGTCGCCGTCAACGAAACAGAGAGTGAGAGTGAGAGTGAGTGAGAGTGACAGAGAGTGAGAGAGACAGAAAGACAAATTAAAAGAAATGATATCTTACGCATCTTAGGGTTTACATTGTCGATCTTTATCTGGGGCGTCTTCTCCGAGCAAAACTCCTCATACAAAACAAAAATGCGAAGAAAAAAAAAAGAATATATATATAAAATAACAAAGTATGTAAAAGAAATTATTAATAATAAACACCGACGTTTGAGTTTGATAACTCTGAGAGAAGCCATGAGGGAAGCCTTTCTTGCTGCCATTGACGAAATGGAGAGTGAGAGTGAGAGTGAGTGAGAGAGAGAGAGAGAGAGAGAGAGAGAAAGAAAAATCAAATGAAAGGATAACTTACGCATCTTAGAGTTTTCATCGTCCATTTTCATCTGGGCCATCTTCTCCGAGCAAGAACTTCCCATACAAAACTAAAATGTAAATAAAAAAAATGAGAATATATATATAAAATAGCCAAGTGTGTATAACAAATTATTAACAATTAACACCGACGTTTGAGTTTTATAACTCTGAGGGCAGCCATGAGAGAAGCCTTTCTTGCCACCATTGATGAAACGGAGAGTGCGAGTGAGAGTGACAGAGAGAGAGAGAGAGACAGAAAAACAAATCAAATGAAAGGATAACTTATGCATTTTAGGGTTTTCATCGTCCATCTTCATCTGGGCCCTCTTCTCTGAGCAAGAACTCCCTATATAAAACAAAAATGTGAAAAAAAAAGGAGAAAATATATATAAAATACCAAAGTATGTAAACGAAATTATTAACAACGAACAGCGACGTTTGAATTTGATAACTCTTAGGGCAGCGATGAGAGAAACCTTTCTTGTTGCCATTGACGAAATGGAGAGTGCTAGTTAGAGTGGTAGTGAGTTAGAGTGACAGAGAGAGAGAGAGAGAGAGGGAGAGGGAGAGGGAGAGAGAGATAGAATGACAAATCAAATGAAAGGATAACTTTTGCATCTTAGGGTTTTCATCGTCTATCTTCATCTGGACCGTCTACTACAAGCAAGAACTCCTTATACAGAACAAAAATGTAAAGAAAAAAATTGAGAAAATATATATAAAATAACAAAGTATGTAAAAGAAATTTTCAACAACGACCATCGACGTTTTAGTTGGATAACTCTGAGAGTAGCGATTAAAGAAGCCTTTCTTGCCGCCATTGATGAAACAAAGAGTGAGAGTGAGAGTGAGTAAGAGTGACCGGGAGAGAAAGATAGACAGAAAGACAAATAAAACGAAAGGACAACTTACGCATCTTTGGGTTTTCATTGCCCATCTTTATCTGGGCCATGTTCTCCAAGCAAGAACTCCTTCTACAAAACAAAAATGTGAAGAAAAAAAATGAGAATATATATATAAAATAATAAATTATGTAAAAGAAATTATTAATAATGAACACCGATATTTGAGTTTGATAACTCTGAGAGCAGCAATGAGAGAAGCCTTTCTTACCGCCATCGATGAAACGGAGAGGGAGAGTGAGCGTGATAGTGAGTGAGAGTGACAGAGAGAGAGACAGAGAGAGAGAGATCGAATGACAGGATAAGTTACGCATCTTGGGGTTTTCATCGCCTATCTTCATCTGGGCCGTCTTCTTCGAGCAAGAATTCCCCATACAAAACTAAAATGTGAAGAAAAAAAATGAGAAAAAATATATAAAATTGCAAATTATGTGAAAGAAAGTATTAACAATGAACACCGACGTTTCAGTTCGATAACTCTGAGAGCAACCATAAGAGAAGCCTTTCTTGCCGCCATTGACGAAACAGGGAGTGCGAGTGTGAGTGAGAGTGAGTGAGAGTGACAGAGAGAGAGAGAGAGAGAGACAGAAAGATAAATAAAATGAAATAATAACTTACGCATCTTAGTGTTTTCATCGTCCATGTTCATCTGGCTCTCTTCACCGAGAAAAAACTCCCTATACAACACAAAATTGTGAAGAAAAAAAAAAGAGAAAATATATATAAAATAACAAAATATGTAAAAGAAATTATTAACAACAAACACCGACGTTTGAGTTTGATAACTCTGAGAGCAGCCAAAAGAGAAACCTTTCTTGTCGCCATTGACGAAATGGAGAGTGCGAGTGAGAGTGAGTTAGAGTGACAGAGAGAGAGAGAGAGAGAGAGAGAGAGAGAGAGAGATAAAATGACAAATGAAATGAAAGGATAACTTACGCATCTTAGGGTTTTCATCTTCTATCTTCATCTGCGCCGTCTTCTCCAAGAAAGAACTCCCTATACAAAATTAAAATGTGAAGAAAAAAAACGAGAAAATATATATAAAATAACAAAGTATGTAAAAGAAATTATTAACAATGTCCATCGACGTTTTAGTTGGATAACTCGGAGAGCAGCCATGAAAGAAGCCTTTCTTGCCGCCATTGATGAAACGGAAGAGTGAGAGTGAGTGAGAGTGTCAGGGAGAGAAAGATAGACAGAAAGAAAAATAAAATGAAAGGATAACTTGCGCATCTTAGGGTTTTCATCGTCTATCTTCATGTGGGTCGTCTTCTCCGAGCAAAAACTCCCTATACAAAACAAAAATGTGAAGAAAAAAAAATGAGAAAATATATAGAAAATAACAAAGTATGTAAAAGAAATTATTAACGACGAACACCGACGTTTGAGTTTGATAACTCTGAGAGTAGCCATGAGAGAAGCCTTTCTTGCCGCAACTGACGAAACGGATTGTGAGAGTGAGAGTGAGAGTGAGTGAGAGTGACAGAGAGAGAGAGAGAGAGACAGAAACACAAATCAAATAAAAAGATAACTTACGCATCGTAGGGTTTTCATCTCCCATCTTTATTTGGGCCGTCTTCTCCGAGCAACAACTTTCTATACAAAGCAAAAATGTGAAGAAAAAAAATGCGGAAATATATATTCAATAGGAAAGTATTTAAAAGAAATTTTTAACAACGAACACTGACGTTTGAGTTTGATAACTCTAAGAGCAGCCGTGAGAGAAGCCTTTCTTGCCGCCACTGACGAAACGGAGAGTGAGAGTAAGAGTGAGAGTGAGAGTGGCAGAGAGAGAGAGAACGACATAAAGAAAAATCAACTGAAAGGATAATTTACGCATCTCAGGGTTTTCATGGCCCATCTTCATCTGGGCCGTCTTCTATGTGTAAGAAGTCCCAATACAAAACTAAAATTTGAAAAAAAAAGAGAAAATATATATAAAATAACAAACAATGTAAAAGAAATTATTAACAATGAATACCAACGTTTGAGTTTGATAACTCCGAGATCAGCCATAAGAGAAGCCTTTCCTGCCGCCATTGATGAAACAGAGAGTGAGAGAGAGAGAGAGAGAGAGAGAGAGAGAGAGAGAGAGATAGAAAGACAAATAAAAGGAACGGGTAACTTACGCATCTTAGGGTTTTCATTGTCCATCTTTGTCTGGGCCGTCTTCTCCGAGCAAGAACTCCGTATACAAAACCAAAATGTGAAGAAAAAAAAATGAAAAATATATATAAAATAACAAAGTTTGTAAAAGAAATTATTAACAATGAACACCGACGTTTGAGTTTAATAACTCTGCGAGTAGCCATGAGAGAAGCCATTCTTGCCGCCATTGACGAAACGGAGAGTGCTAGTCAGGTATAATGAGTGAGAGTGACAAAGAGAGATAGAGACAGATAGATAAATCAAATGAAAGGATAACTTACTTATCTTAGGGTTTTCATCGTCCACCTTTATCTGGGCTGTCTTCTACGAGCAAGAACTCCCCATACAAAACAGAAATGTGAAGAAAATAATGAGAAAATATATATAAAATAAAAAAAGTATGCAAAAGAAATTATTAACAATAAACCCCGACGTTTGAGTTTGATAACTCTGAGCACAGCCATGAGAGAAGCTTTTCTTGCCGCAATTGATGTAACAAAGAGTGAGAGTGAGTGAGAGTGACAGAGAGAGAGACAGACATAAACACAAATCAAATGAAAGGATAACTTATGTATCTCAGAGTTTTCATTTTCCATCTTCATCTCGGCCATCTTCTCCGAGCAAGAACTCCCTATACAAAACAAAAATGTGAAGAAAAAAAATGAAAAAATATATATAAAATAACAAAGTATGTAAAAGAAAGTATTAACAATGAACATCGACATTTGAGTTTGATAACTTTGAGAGCAGCAGTGAGACAAGCCTTTCTTCCCGCCATTGACGAAATGAAGAGTGAGAGTGAGAATGAGAGTGAGTGTGAGTGACAGAGAGAGAGACAGAGAGACAGAAAGACAAATCAAATGAAAGGATAACTTACGCATCTTTGGGTTTTCATCGTCCATCGTCATCTGGGCTGTCTTCTCCGAGCAAGAACTCCCTATACATAACAAAATTGTGAAGAAAAAAAATGAGAAAACATATATAAAATAAGAAAATAAGCAAAAGAAATTATTAACAATGAACACCGACGTTTGAGTTTGATAACTCTGAGAGCAGCCATGAGAGAATCCTTTCTTGCCGCCATTCACGAAACGGAGAGCGAGAGTCAGACTGAGAGTGAGAGTGACAGAGAGACAGAGAGAGAGACATAAAGAAAAATCAAATGAAAGGATAACATACGCATCTTAGGGTTTTCATTGTCCATCTTTATTTGGGCCGTCTTCTCCGTGCAAGAACTCCCTATACAAAATGAAAATGTGAAGAAAAAAAAAGAGAATATATATATAAAATAACAAAGTATGTATAAGAAATTATTAACAACGAACACCGACGTTTGAGTTTGATAACTCTGAGAGCATCCATGAGAGAAACTTTTCTTGCCGCCATTGACGAAACGGAGAGCGAGAGCGAGAGTGAGAGTGAGTGAGAGTGACAGAGAGAGAGAGTGACAGAAAGAAAAATGAAATTGAAAGGATAACATACGCATCTTAGGGTTTTCATCGTCCATCTTCACCCAGGCCGCCTTCTCCGTGCAAGAACTCCCTATACAAAACTAAAATGTGAAGAAAAAAAATGAGATAACATATATAAAATAACAGAGTATGTAAATGAAATTATTAACAATGAACACCGATGTTTGAGTTTGATAGCTCTGTGAGTAGCCATTTGAGTAGCCTTTCTTGCCGTCATTGACGAAATGGAGAGTGAGAGTGATAGAGAGAGAGAGAGAGAGACACACAAAAAAAAAAAATGAAATGAAAGGATAACTTACGCATATAAGGGTTTTAATTGTCCATCTTCATCTGGGCCGTCTTCTCTTAGCAAGAACTCCTTATACAAAACTAAAATGTTAAGAAAAAAAATTAGAAAATATATATAAAATAACAAAGTATGTAAAAGAAATTATTAATGATGAACAACGACGTTTGAGTTTGATAACTTTGAGAGCAGCCATGGGAGAAGCCTTTCTTGCAGCCAATGACAAAATGGTGAGTGCGATTGAGAATGAGTGTGAGTGAGAGTGAGAGAAAGAGAGAGAGAGGCAGAAAGGCAAATCAAATGAAAGGATAACTTACGCATCTTAAGGTTTTCATCGTCTATCTTCATCTGGACCGTCTTCTCCGAACAAGAACTCCATAGACAAAAGAAAAATGTGAAGAAAAAAAAAGAGAATATATATATAAAATAACAAAGTATGTATAAGAAATTATTAACAACGAACACCGACGTTTGAGTTTGATAACTCTGAGAGCATCCATGAGAGAAACCTTTCTTGCCGCCATTGACGAAAAGGAGAGCGAGAGCGAGAGTGAGAGTGAGAGTGACAGAGAGAGAGAGTGACAGAAAGAAAAATGAAATTGAAAGGATAACATACGCATCTTAGGGTTTTCATCGTCCATCTTCACCCAGGCCGTCTTCTCCGTGCAAGAACTCCCTATACAAAACTAAAATGTGAAGAAAAAAAATGAGATAATATATATAAAATAACAGAGTATGTAAATGAAATTATTAACAATGAACACCGATGTTTGAGTTTGATAGCTCTGTGAGTAGCCATTTGAGTAGCCTTTCTTGCCGTCATTGACGAAATGGAGAGTGAGAGTGATAGTGAGAGTGAGAGTGATAGAGAGAGAGAGAGAGAGACACACACAAAAAAAAAAAATGAAATGAAAGGATAACTTACGCATATAAGGGTTTTAATTGTCCATCTGCATCTGGTTCGTCTTCTCTTAGCAAGAACTCCTTATACAAAACTAAAATGTTAAGAAAAAAAATTAGAAAATATATATAAAATAACAAAGTATGTAAAAGAAATTATTAACGATGAACAACGACGTTTCAGTTTGATAACTTTGAGAGCAGCCATGGGAGAAGCCTTTCTTGCAGCCATTGACAAAACGGTGAGTGCGATTTAGAATGAGTGTGAGTGAGAGTGAGAGAGAGAGAGAGAGAGAGGCAGAAAGGCAAATCAAATGAAAGGATAACTTACGCATCTTAAGGTTTTCATCGTCTATCTTCATCTGGACCGTCTTCTCCGAACAAGAACTCCATAGACAAAAGAAAAATGTGAAGAAAAAAAAAGAGAAAATATATATAAAATAACAAAGTATGTAAAACAAATTATTAACAATGAACACTGACGTTTGAGGGTTATATCTCTGAGAGCAGCCATGAGAGAAGCCATTCTTGCCGCCATTGACGAAACGGAGAGTGCGAATGAGAGCGAAAGTGAGTGAGAGTGACAGAGAGAGAGATAGAGAGAGACAGAAAGACAAATCAAATGAAAGTATAACTTACGCATCTTAGGATTTTCATCTTCTATCTTCATCTGGGTTGTCTTCTTCGAGCAAGAACTCCCTATACAAAACAAAAATGTGAAGAAAATAAATGAGAAAGTATATATAAAATAACAAAGTACGTAAAAGAAATTATTAACAACGAATACCGACGTTAGAGATTGATAACTCTAAGAGTAGCCATGAGAGAAGCCGTTCTTGCCGCCATTGACGAAGCGGAGAGTGCGAGTGAGTGTGAGAGTGAGTTAGAGTGACGGAGAGAGAGAGAGAGAGAGAGAGAGAGAGATAGAATGATGAATCAAATGAAAGGATAATTTATGCATCTTAGGGTTTTCATTGTCTATCTTCATCTGGGCCGTCTTCTCCGAGCAAGAACTCCCAGTACAAAACAAAAATGTGAAGAAAAAAAATGAGAAAATATATATAAAATAACAAAATATGTAAAACAAATTATTAGTAATGAACACCGACGTTTGAGTTTTATAACTCTGAGAGTAGCCATGATAGAAGCCTTTCTTGCCGCCACAAAGCGGAGAGTGAGAGTGAGTGAGAGTGACAGGGAGAGAAAGATAGACAGAAAGACAAATTAAATGAAAGGATAACTTACTCATCTTAGGGTTTTCATCGTCCATCTTCATCTGGGCCTTCTTCTCCGAGCAAAAACTCTCTATACAAAACAAAAATGTGAAAAAAAAAGAGAAAATATATATAAAATAAAAAAATATGTAAAAGAAATTATTAATAATGAACACCAACGTTTGTGTTTTATAACTATGAGAGTAGCCATGAGAGACGCCTTTCTTCCCACCATTGACAAAACGTAGAGCGAGAGTGAGTGAGAGTGACAGAGAGACAGAAAGGCAAGTCAAATAAATGGATGACTTATGCATCTCAGGGTTTTCATCGTCCATCCTCATCTGGCCGTCTTCTTTGAGCAAGAACTCCCTATACAAAACAAAAATGTGAAGGAAAAAAAATGAAAATATATATATATATATATATATTATAACAAAGTATGTAAAAGAAATTATCAACAACGAACACCGACGTTTGAGTTTGACAACTCTAAGAGCAGCCATGAGATAAGCCTTTCATGCCACCACTGACGAAACGGAGAATGAGAGTGAGAGTTAGTGAGAGTGGCAGAGAGAGAGAGAGAGAGAAAGAGACAGGAAGACAAATCAAATGAAAGTATCAAATGAAAGTATATATAATAACAAAGTAGGTAAAAGAAATTATTAACAATGAACACCAACATTTGAGTTTCATAATTCTGAGAGCAGCCAAGAGAGAAGCCTTTCTTGTTGCCATTGACGAAACGGAGAGCGAGAGTGAGAATGAGAGTGAGAGTGACAGAGAGAAAGAGAGACATAAAGAAAAATCAAACGAAAGGAAAACTTACACATCTTAGGGTTTTCATCGCTCATCTTCATCTGGGCCATCTTCTCCGTGCAAGAAGTCCCCATACAAGACTAGAATGTGAAAAAGAAAAATGAGAATATATATATAAAATAACAAAATATGTAAAAGAAATTAGTAACAATGAACATCGACGTTTGAGTTTGATAACTCTGATAGTAGCCATGAGAGAAGCCTTTCTTACTGCCATTGACGAAACGGAGAGTGAGAGTGATAGTGAGAGTGACAGTGACAGAGAGAGAGAGAGAGAGAGAGAGAGAGAGATTGATAGACAAATCAAATGAACGGGTAACTTACGCATCTTAGGGTTTTTATGTCCATCTTCATCTGGGCCATCTCCTCTGAGTAAAAACTCCGAATACAAAAACAAAAACGAAAAGAAAAAAAATGAAAAAATATATATAAAATAACAAAATATGTTAAAGAAATTATTAACAACGAACACTAACGTTTGAGTTTAATAACTCTGAGAGCAGCCATGAGAGAAGGCTTTCTTCTTGCCATTAACGAAACGGAGAGAGCGAGTAAGAGTTAGAGTGAGTGAGAGTGACAGAGAGAGAAAGAGAGAGATAGAAAGAAAAATCAAATGAAAGGATAACTTACGCATCTTAGGGTTTTCATCGTCCATCTTCATCTGGGCCGTCTTCTCTGAGCAAGAACTCCCCATACAAAACTAAAATGTAAAGAAAAAAACATGAGAAGATATTTATAAAATAACAAAGTATGGAAAAGAAATTATTAACAATGGACTCCGACGTTCGAGCTTGATAACTCTGAGAGCAGCCATGAGAGAAGCTTTTCTTACCACCATTGACAAAACGGAGAGTGAGATTGATAGTGAGAGTGAGAGTGACAGAGAGAGAGAGAGAGAGAGAGAGAGAGAGAGAGAGAGAGAGAGACAGAAAGACAAATAAAATGAACATGTAACTTACGCATCTTACGGTTTTCATCATCCATCTTCATCTGGGCTGCCTTCTCCGAGCAATAACTCCTTATACAAAAGAAATATGGGAAGAAAAAAAAATGAAAAAATATATATAAAATAACAAAGTATGTACAAGAAATTATTAACAACGAACAACGATGTTTGAGTTTGATTACTCTTAGAGCAGCCATGAGAGAATCCTTTCTTGCCGCCATTGACGAAATAGAGAGTGCGAGTGAGAGTGAGAGTGAGTGAGAGTGACAGAGAGAAAGAGAGAGACAGAAAGACAAATCAAATGAAAGGATTGCTTACGCGTCTTAAGGTTTTCATAGTCCATCTTCATCTGGGCCGTATTCTTCGAGCAAAAACTTCCCATACGAAACTAAAATGTGAAGAAAAAAAATTAGAAAATATATATAAAATAACAAAGTATGCAAAAGAAATTATTAACAACGAATACCGACGTTTTATTTTGATAACTCTGAGACCAGCCAAAAGAGAAGCCTTTCTTACGCATCTTAGGGTTTTCATCGTCCATTTTCATATGGGCCGTCTTCTTTGAGCAAGAACATCCAGTACAAAACAAAATGTGAAGAAAAAAAATGAGAAAATAAATAAAAAATAACAAAGTACGTAAAACAAATTGTTTACAATGAACACCGACGTTTGAGGTTGATAACTCTGAGAGCAGCCATGAGAGAAGACTTTCTCGCCGCCACTGACGAAACGGAGAGCGACAGTGAGAGAGACAGAAAAACAAATCAAATGAAAGAATAACTTACACATCTTAGGGTTTTCATAGTCCATCTTCATCTGGGCCGTCTTCTCCGTGCAAGAACTCTCCCTACAAAACTAAAATGTGAAGAAAAAAAATTAGAAAATATTTATAAAATAACAAAGTATGTAAAAAAAATTATTAACAACGAACACCTACGTTCGAGTTTGATAACTCTGTGAGCAGCCATAAGAGAAGGCTTTCTTGCTGCCATTGACGAAACAGAGAGTGAGAGTGATAGTGAGAGTGACAGTGAGATAGAGAGAGAGAGAGAGAGAGTGATAGAAAGAAAAATCATATGAAAGGATAACTTACACATTTTAGAGTTTTCATCGTCTATCTTTATCCGGGCCGTCTTCTCTGAGCAAGAACTCCCTATCCAAAACAAAAATCTGAAGAAAAAAAATAAAAAAATATATGTAATAACAAAGTATGTAAAAGAAATTATTAACAATGAACACCGACGTTTGAGTTTGATAAGTTTTAGAGAGGCCATTAGAGAAGCCTTTCTTCCCGCCATTGACGAAACGGAGAGTGAGAGTGATGGAGAGAGAGACAGACAGAAAGGTAAATCAAAAGAAAGGATAACTTACGCATCTTAGGGTTTTCATCGTCCATCTTCATCCGGGCCGTTTTCTCCGAGCAAGAACTTGCTAAACAAAACAAAAATGTGAAGAAAAAAAATGAGAATATATATATAAAATAACAAAATATGTAAACGAAATTATTAACAATGAACACCGACGTTTGAGTTTGATAACTTCGAGAGCAGCCATAAGAGAAGCCCTTCTTGCCGCCATTGACGAAACGAAGAATGAGAGCGAAAGTGAGAGTGAATGAGTGTGACAGAGAGAGAGAGAGAGGGATCGAAAGACAAGTCAAACGATAGGATAACTTACGCATCTTAGGGTTTTCACTGTCCATCTTCATCTGGGACATCTTCTCCGAGCAAGAACTCCTTATACAAAAGAAAAATGGGAAGAAAAAAAAATGAGAAAATGTATATAAAATAACAAAGTATGTAAGAAATTATTAACAATGAACACCGACGTTTGAGTTTGATAACTCTGAGAGCAGCCATGAGAGAAGCTTTTCTTGCTGCCATTGACGAAACGGAGAGCGAGATTGAGAGTGAGAGTGAGTGAGAGTGACAGAGAGAGAGAGAGAGAGAGAGAGAGAGAGAGAGAGAGACAAAAGAAAAATAAAATGAGAGGATAACTTACGCATCTTAGGGTTTTCATCGTCGAACTTCATCTGGGCCGTCTTCTCCGAGCAAGAACTCCCTATACAAACGAAAATGGGAAGAAAAAATATGAGAGAATTTATATAATAAGAAAGTATGTAAAAGAAATTATTAGCAATGAACACCGACATTTGAGTTTGATAACTCAGAGAGCAGCCATGAGAGAAGCCTGTCTTGATACCAATGACGAAACGGAGAGCGAAAGTGAGAGTGACAGAAAGAGAGAGAGAGAGAGAGATAGAAAGAAAAATCAAACGAAAGGATAACTTACGTATCTTACGGCCCAGAACTCCCCATACATAACTAAAATGTGAAGAAAAAAAAAAGAGAAAATATATATAAAATAAAAAAAGTATGTAAAAGAAATTACTAATAATGAACACTGACGTTTAAGTTTAATAACTCTAAGAGCAGCCATGAGAGAAGCCTTTCTTGTCGCCAATGACGAAGCGGAGAGTGAGAGTGAGAGTGAGAGAGAGAGAGAGAGAGAGAGAGAGAGAGAGAAAGACAAATTCAAATGAAAGGATAACTTACGCATCTTAGGATTTTTCATCGTCCATCTTCGTCTGGGCCGTCTTCTCCGAGCAAAAACTCCCTATACAAAACAAAAATGTGAAGAAAAAAAATGAGAAAATATATATAAAATAACAATGTATGTAAAAAAAAATTATTAACAACGAACAACGACGTTTGAGTTTGATAACTCTAAGAGCATCCATGAGAGAAGCCTTTCTTGCCGCCATTGACGAAACGGAGAGTGAGAGTGACAAGGAGAGAAAGTTAGACAGAAAGACAAATTAAATGAAAGGATAACTTACACATCTTACGGTTTTCATCGTCCATCTTCATCTGGGCCGTCTTCTCCGAACAAAAACTCCGTATACAAAACAAAAATGTGAAAAAAAAAATGAGAAAATATATATAAAATAACAAAATATGGAAAAAAAATTATTAACAATGAACACCGACGTTTGAGTTTGATAGCTCTGAGGGTAGCCATGAGAGAAGCCTTTCTTGCTGCCATTGACAAAACGTAGAGCGAGAGTGAGATGAGAGTGAGAGTGAGTGCGAGTGACCGAGAGCCAGAAAGGCCATCCAATTGAAAGGATAACTTACGCATATTAGGGTTTTCATCGTCCATCATCATTTGGGCTGTCTTTTCCGAGCAAGAACTCTCTATACAGAACAAAAATGTGAAGAAAAAAAATGAGAAAATATTTATATAATAACAAAGCATGGAAAAGAAATTGTCAACAATGAACACCGGCGTTTGAGTTTGATAACTCTAAGAGCAACGATGAGAGAAGCCTTTCTTGCTGCCATAGACGAAATGGAGAGTGAGAGTGAGAGTTAGTGAGAGTGGCTGAGAGAGAGAGACGCAGGAAGATAAATCAAATGAAAGTATCAAACGAAAGTATACATAATAACAAAGTATGTAAAATAAATTATTAACAATGAACACCGACGTTTGAGTTTGATAACTTTGATAGCAGCCATGAGAGAAGCCTTTCTTGCTGCCATTGATGAAACAGAGAGCGAGAGTGAGAGTGAGAATGACAGAGAGAGAGAGAGACATAAAGAAAAATCAAATGAAAAGATAACTTACGCATCTTCGAGTTTTCATCGCCCATCTTCGTCTGGGCCATCTTCTCCATGTAAGAAGTCCCCATACAAAACTAAAATGTAAAGAAAAAAAAAAAGAGAAAATATATATAAAATAAAAAAATATGTAAAAGAAATTTTTAACAATGAACACCGACGTTTGAGTTTGATAACTCTGAGAGCAACCATAAGAGAAGCCTTTCCAGCCGCCATTAACGAAACAGAGAGTGAGAGTGATAGTGACAGTGACAGTGACAGAGAGGGAGAGAGAGACAGAAAGAAATATCAAATGAACGGGTAACTTACGCATCTTAGGATTTTGTTTCTCATCTTCATTTGGGCCATCTTCGGAGAGTAAGAACTCCGTACGCAAAACAAAAACGGGAAGAAAAAAAATGAAAAAATATATATAAAAAAACAAAGCATGTAAAAGAATTTATTAATAATGAACATCGACGTTTGAGTTTAATAACTCTGAGTGCAGCCATGAGAGAAGCCTTTCTTCCCGCCATTAACGAAACAGAGAGTGCGAGTAAGATTTAGAGTGACTGAGAGTGAGAGACAGAGGGAGAGAGAGAGACAGAAAGACAAATCAAATGAAATGATAACTTACGTATCTTTTGGTTTTCATCGTATATCTTCATCTGGGCCGTCTTTTCCGAGCAAGAACTCTCCACACAAAACAAAAATGTACAGAAAAAAACATGAGAAAAGATATATAAAATAACAAAGTATGGAAAAGAAATTATTAACAATGAACACCGATGTTCGAGTTTGATAACTCTTAGAGCAGCCATGAGAGAAGCCTTTCTTACCGCCATTAACGAAATGGAGAGTGAGAGTGAGAGTGAGAGTGACAGAGAGAGAGAGAGATAGAGAGAGAGAGAGAGAGAGAGACAGAAGGACAAATCAAATGAACGGGTAACTTATGCATCTTAGGGTTTTCATCGTCCATCTTCATCTGGGCTGTCTTCTTCGACCAAGAAATCCTTACACAAAACAAAAATTTGGAGAAAAAAAATGAAAAAATATATATAAAATAACAAAGTATGTAAAAGAAATTATTAACAATGAACACCGACGTTTGAGTTTGATTACTTTTAGAGCAGCCATGAGAGAAGCTTTTCTTGCCGCCATTGATGAAACAGAGAGTGCGGGTAAGAGTGAGAGTGAGTGAGAGTGACAGAGATAGAGAGAGAGACAGAAAGAAAAATCAAATGAAAGAATTACTTGCGCATCTTAGGGTTTTCATAGTCCATCTTTATCTAGGCCGTCTTCTGCAAGCAAGAACTTCCCATACAAAACTAAAATGTGAAGAAAAAAAATGAGAAAATATATAAAAAATAACCAAGTATGTAAAAGAAATTATTAACAATGCATACCGACGTTTGAGTTTGATAACTTTGAGACCAGCCAAGAGAGACGCCTTTCTTGCAGCCATTGACGAAATAGAGAGTGCGAGTGAGGGTGAGAGTGAGTAAGAGTGACAGAGAGAGAGAGAGAGAGAGAGAGAAAGAAAGACAAATCAAATGAAAGGATAACTTACGCATCTTAGGGTTTCTATCGTCAATCTTCATCTGGGCCGTCTTCTCCGAGCAAAAACTCTCTATACAGAACAAAATACGAATAAAAAAAAGAGAAAATATATATAAAGTAACAAAGTATGTAAAAGAAATTATTTACAATGAACATGGACGTTTGAGTTTGATAACTCTGAGAGTAGCCATTAGAGAAGACTTGCTCGCCGCCATTGACAAAACGGAGAGTGAGAGCGAAAGTGCGAGTGAGTGAGTGTGATAGAGAGAGAGAGAGAGACCGAAAGACAAATCAAATGAAAGGATAACTTACGCATCTTAGGGTTTTCGTCGTCCATCTTCATCTGGGTCGCCTTCTCCGAGCAAGACCTCCCAATACAAAACAAAAATGTGAAGAAAAAAAATGAGATAATATAGATAAAATAACAAAGTATGTAAAAGAAATTATTAACAATGAGTACCGACGTTTGAGTTCGATAACTCTGATAGCAGCCATGAGAGAAGCCTTTCTTGTCGCCATTGACGAAATGGAGAGTGCGAGTGTGAGTAAGAGTGAGTGAGATTGATAGACAGTGAGAGAGATAGAAAGACAAATCAAATGAAAGGATAACTTACGCATCTTAGGGTTTTCAACGTCCATCTTCACCTAGGTCGTCTTCTCCGAGCAAGATATCCCTATACAAAACAAAAATGTGAAGAAAAAAATGAGAATATATATATAAAATAACAAAGTATGTAAAAGAAATTGTTAACAATGAACACCGGCGTTTGAGTTTGATAACTCTAAGGGCAGCCATGAGAGAAGCTTTTCTTGCCGCCATTAACAAAATGAAGAGCGAGAGTGAGAGTGATAGTGAGTGAGACTGATAGAGAGAGAGAGAGACAGAGAGAAAAATAAAATGAAAGGATAATTTACGCATCTTAGGGTTTTCATCGTCTATCTTCATTTGGGACGTCTTCTCCGAGTAAGAACTCTCCATACAAAAGTAAAATGTGAAGGAAAAAAAATCGAAAATATATACAAAATAACAAAGTATGCAAAAGGAATTATTAAGAATGAACATCGACGTTTGAGTTTGACAACTCTGAGAGCAGCCATAAGAGATGCCTTTTTTCCCGCCATTGACGAAACGGATAGTGAGAGTGATAGTGAGAGTGAGAGTGACAGAGAGAGAGCGAGAGACAGAAAGACAAATCAAATGAACGGGCAACTTATGCATCTTAGAGTTTTCATCATCCACCTTCATTTGGGCCGTCTTCTCCGAGCAAGAACTCCCTATAAAAAACAAAAATGTGAAGAACAAATGAAAAATTATATATAAAATAACAAAGTACGTAAAAGAAATTATTAACAATGAAAACCGACGTTTGAGTTTGATAACTCTGAGAGCAGCCATGAGAGAATCCTTTCTTGTCGCCATTGACGAAATAGAGAGTGCGATTAAGAGTGAGAGTGAGTGAGAGGGATAGAAAGAGGGAGAGACAGAAAGACAAATCAAATAAAAGGATAACTTTTGCATCTTAGAGCTTTAATCATCCATCTTTATCTGGGCGGTGTTCTACGAGCAAGAACTCCCTATAAAAAACAAAAATGCGATGCAAAAAAAATGAGATAATATATATAAAATAACAAAGTGTGTAAAAGAGATTATTAACAATGAACACCGACGTTTGAGTTTGATAACTACGAGAGTAGCCATGAGAGAAGGCTTTCTTGCCACCATTGACGAAACGGAGAGCGAGAGTGAGAGTAAGTGAGAGTTACAGAGAGAGAGAACGACAGAAAGACTAATCAAATGAAAGGATAACTTACGCATCTTAGGGTTTTCATCATCCATCTTCATCTGGGCCGTGCTCTACGAGTAAGAACTCCTTATATAAAACAAAAATGTGAAGAAAAAAAAAAGGGAAAATATATACAAAATAACAAAGTATGTAAACGAAATTATTAACAATGAACACCGACGTTTGAGTTTGATAACTCGGAGAGCAGCCATGAGAGACGGCTTTCCTGCCGCCATTGAGGAAACAGAGAGCGAGAGTGAGTGTAAGTGAGAGTGACTGAGAGAGAGAGAAAGATAGAAAGACCAATCAAATGAAAGGATAACTTACGCGTCTTTGGGTTTTCATCGTCCGTCTTCATCTGGGCTGTCTTCTCCGAGTAAGAACTCTTTATATAAAACAAAAATGTGAAGAAAAAAAATAAGATAATATATATAAAATAAAAAAGTGTGTAAAAGAAATTATTAACAATAAACACCGATGTTTGAGTTTGATAACTCTTAGAGCAGCCGTGAGAGAAGCCTTTCTTGCCGCTATTGACTAAATGAAGAGTGAGAGTGAGAGTGAGTAAGAGTGACAGAGAGAGAGAGAGAGAAAGACAAATCAAATGAACGGGTAACTTACGCATCATAGGGTTTTAATCGTCCATCTTCATCTGGGCTGTCTTTTCTGTGCTAGATTTCTGTATACAAAACAAAAATGTGAAGAAAAAAATGGAAAAAATATATATAAAATAAAAAGTATGTAAAAGAAATTATTAACAATGAACACCGATGTTTGAGTTTGACAGCTCTGAGAGCAGCCATGGGAGAAACCTTTCTTGCCACCATTGACGAAACAAAGAGTGAGAGTGAGAGTGATAGTGATAGTGAGTGAGAGTGACAGAGAGAGAAAGAGAGACAGAAAGACAGATCGAATGAAAGGATAAATTACGTATCATATGGTTTTCATCATCCATCTTCATTGGTGCCGTCTTCTCTGAGTAAGAACTCCCTATACAAAACAAAAATGTGAAGAAAAAAATGTGAAAATATATATAAAATGACAAAGTATGTAAAATAAATTGTTAACAATGAACACCGGCGTTTGAGTTTGATAACTCTGAGGGCAGCCATGAGAGAAGCTTTTCTTGCCGCCATTGACAAAACGGAGAGCGAGAGTGAGAGTGAGAGTGAATGAGACTGACAGAGAGAGAGAGAGAGAGACAGAGACAGAGAGAAAAATAAAATGAACGGATAACTTACGCATCTTAGGGTTTTCATCGTCTATCTTCATTTGGGACGTCTTCTCCGAGTAAGAACTCCCCATACAAAACTAAAATGTGCAGCAAACAAAATGCGGAAATATATATAAAATAACAAAGTATGTAAAAGAAATGATTAACAATGAACAACGTTGTTTGAGTTTGATAACTCTGAGAGCAGCCATAAGAGAAGCCTTTCTTCTCGTCGTTGATGAAACGGAGAGTAAGAGTGAGAGTGAGAGTGAGAGTGATAGTGATAGTGATAGTGATAGTGAGAGTGAGAGTGAGAGTGACACAGAGAGAGAGAGAGAGAGAGACAGAAAGACAAATCCAATGAACGGGTAACTTACGCATCATAGGATTTTCACCGTCCATCTTCATTTGGGCCGTCTTCTCCGAGCAAGAACTCCCTATACAAAATAGAAATGTGAAGAAAAAAAATGAAAAAATATATATAAAATAACAAAGTATGTAAAAGAAATTATGAACACTGAACACCGACGTTTGAGTTTGATAACTCTGAGAGCAGCCATAAGAGAAGCCTTTCTTGCCGCCATTGACAAAACGGAGAGTCCGAGTAAGAGTGAGAGTGAGTAAGAGGGACAGAGAGAGAGAGAGAGAGACAGAAAGACAAATCAAATGAAAGGAAAATTTACGCATCTTAGAGCTTTCATCGTCTATCTTCATCTGGGCCGTGTTCTACGAGCAAGAACTCCCTATAAAAAACAAAAATGTGAAGAAAAAAAAATGAGATAATATATATAAAATAACAAAGTATGAAAAAGAGATTATTAACAATGAACACTGACGTTTGAGTTTGATAACTCGGAGGGCAGCCATGAGAGAAGGCTTTCTTGCCGCCATTGACAAAACGGAGAGCAAGAGTGAGTGTAAGTGAGAGTGACTGTGAGAGAGAGAAAGATAGAAAGACTAATCAAATGAAAGGATAACTTACGCATCTTATGGTTTTCATCGTCCATCTTCATCTGGGCCGTCTTCTCCGAGTAAGAACTCCTTATACAAAACAAAAATGTGAAGAAAAAAATGAGAAAATATATATAAAATAACAAAGTATGTAAAAGAAATTATTAACAATGAACACCGACGTTTGAGTTTGATAACTCGGAGAGCAGCCATGAGAGAAGCCTTTCTTGCCGCCATTGACGAAACAGAGAGCGAGAGCGAGAGTGAGAGTGAGAGTAAGTGAGAGTAACATGGAGAGAGAGAGAGAGACAGAAAGACCAATCAAATGAAAGGATAACTTACTCATATTTGGGTTTTCATCGTCCATCTTCACCTGGGCCGTCTTCTCCGAGTAAGAACTCCTTAAACAAAACGAAACTGTGAAGAAAAAAATCAGAAAATATATATAAAATAAAAAAGTGTGTAAAAGAAATTATTGACAATAAACACCGATGTTTGAGTTTGATAACTCTTAGAGCAGCCGTGAGAGAAGCCTTTCTTGCCGCTATTGACTAAATGAAGAGTGGGAGTGAGAGTGAGCAAGAGTGATAGAGAGAGAGAGAGAAAGACAAATCAAATGAACGGGTAACTTACGCATCTTAGGGTTTTCATCATCCATCTTCATCTGGGCTGTCTTTTCTATGCAAGATTTCCATATACAAAACAAAAAAGTGAAGAAAAAAAAGGAAAATATATATATAAAATAACAAAGTATGTAAAAGAAATTATTAACAATGAACACCGACGTTTGAGTTTGACAACTCTGAGAGCAGCCATGAGAGAAACCTTTCTTGTCGCCATTGACGAAACAGAGAGTGAGAGTGAGAGTGATAGTGATAGTGAGTGAGAGAGAGAGAGAGAAAGAGAGAGAGAGATAGAGAGACAGAAAGACAAATCGAATGAAAGGATAACTTACATATCTTATGGTTTTCATCGTCCATCTTCATTTGGGCCGTCTTCTCCGAGCAAGAACTCCCTATACAAAACAAAAATATGAAGAAAAAAAAGGAGAAAATATATATAAAATAAAAAAGTATGTAAATGAAATTGTTAACAATGAACACCCGCGTTTGAGTTTGATAACTCTGAGGGCAGCCATGAGAGAAGCTTTTCTTGCCACCATTGACAAAACAGAGAGCGAGAGTGAGAGTGAGAGTGAGTGACATTGACAGAGAGACAGAGAGACAGAGAGAAAAATAAAATGAAAGGATAACTTACGCATCTTAGGGTTTTTACCGTCTATCTTCATTTGGGACGCCTTCTCCGAGTAAAAACTCCCCATACAAAACAAAATGTGTAGGAAAAAAAATCGAAAATATATATAAGACAACAAAGTATGTAAAATAAATTATTAACGATGAACACTGACTTTTGAGTTTGATAACTCTAAGAGCAGCCATAAGAGAAGCCGTTCTTCCCACCACTGATGAAACGGAGAGTGAGAGTGAGAGTGACAGAGAGAGAGAGAGAGAGAGAGAGAGAGAGAGAGAGAGACGGAAAGACAAATCAAATGATCGGGTAACTTACGCATCTTTGGATTTTCATCGTCCATCTTCATTTGGGCCGTCTTCTCTGAGCAAGAACTCCCTATACAAAACAGAAATGTGAAGAAAAAAAATGAAAAAATATATATAAAATAACAAAGTATGTAAAAGAAATTATTAACAACGAACACCGACGTTTGAGTTTGATAAGTCTGAGAGCAGCCATAAGAGAAACCTTTCTTGCCGCCATTGACGAAACAGAGAGTCCGAGTAAGAGTGAGAGTTAGTGAGAGGGACAGAGAGAGAGAGAGAGAGAGAGACAGAAACACAAATCAAATAAAAGGATAACTTACGCATCTTAGAGCTTTCATCGTCCATCTTCATCTAGGTCGTGTTCTACGAGCAAGAACTCCCTATAAAAAACAAAAATGTGAAGAAAAAAAATGAGATAATATATATAAAATAACAACGTATGTAAAAGAGATTATTAACAATGAACACCGACGTTTGAATTTTATGACTCGGAGAGCGGCCATGAGAGAAGGCCTTCTTGCCGCCATTGACGAAACGGAGAGCGAGAGTGAGAGTAAGTGAGAGTGACACACAGAGAGAGAAAGACAGAAAAACTAATCAAATGAAGGATAACTTACGCATCTTAGGGTTTTCACCGTCCATCTTCGTCTGGGTCGTCTTCTCCGAGTAAGAACTCCTTATGCAGAACAAAAATGTGAAGAAAAAAAATGAGAAAATATATATAAAATAACAAAATATGTAAAAGAAATTATTAATAATGAAAACCGACGTTTGAGTTTGATAACTCGGAGAACAGCCATGAGAGAAGTCTTTCTTGCCGCCATTGACGAAACGGAGAGCGAGAGCGAGAGCGAGAGTGAGAGTGAGAGTAAGTGAGAGTGACATGGAGAGAGAGAGAGAGAGATAGAGAGAGGGAGAGAGAGAGAGACAGAAAAACTAATCAAATGAAAGGATAACTTACGCATCTTCGGGTTTTCATCGTCCATCTTCATCTGGGCCATCTTCTCGGAGTAAGAACTCCTTATACAAAACAAAAATGTGAAGAAAAAAAATGAGATAATATGTATAAAATAAAAAAGTGTGTAAAAGAAATTATTAACAATAAACAGCGATGTTTGAGTTTGATAACTCTTAGAGCAGCCGTGAGAGAAGCCTTTCTTGCCGCTATTGACTAAATGAAGAGTGGGAGTGAGAGTGAGTAAGAGTGACAGAGAGAGAGAGAGAAAGACAAATCAAATGAACGGGAAACTTACGCATCTTAGGGTTTTCATCGTCCATCTTCATCTGGGCCGTTTTTTCTATGCAAGATTTCCATATACAAAACAAAAAAGTGAAGAAAAAAAAGGAAAAAATATATATTAAATAACAAAGTTGTAAAAGAAATTATTAACAATGAACACCGACGTTTGAGTTTGACAACTCTGAGAGCAGCCATGAGAGAAACCTTTCTTGCCGCCATTGACGGAACAGAGAGTGAGAGTGAGAGTGATAGTGATAGTGAGTGAGAGAGAGAGAGAGAGAGACAAATCGAATGAAAGGATAACTTACGTATCTTATGGTTTTCATCGTCCATCTTCATTTGGGCCGTCTTCTCCAAGCAAGAACTCCCTATACAAAAGAAAAATGTGAAGAAAAAAAATGAGAAAATATATATAAAATAACAAAGTATGTAAAAGAAATTGTTAAAAATGAACACTGGCGTTTGAGTTTGTTAACTCTGAGGGCAGCCATGAGAGAAGCTTTTCTTGTCGCTATTGACAAAACGGAGAGCGAGTGTGAGAGTGAGAGTGAGAGTGAGAGTGAGTGAGACTGACAGAGAGAGAGAGAGATAGACAGAGAGAAAATTAAAATGAAAGGATAACTTACGCATCTTAGGGTTTTCATCGTCTAACTTCATTTGGGATGTCTTCTCCGAGTAAGAACTCCCCATACAAAACTAAAATGTGCAGGAAAAAAAATCAAAATTATATATATAAAATAACAAAGTATGTAAAAGAAATTATTAACAATGAACAGTGACGTTTGAGTTTCATAACTCTGAGAGCAGCCATAGGAGAAGCCTTTCTTCCCGTCAATGACGAAACGGAGAGTGAGAGTAAGAGTGACAGAGAGAGAGAGACAGAAAGAGAAATCAAACAAACGGGTAACTTACGTATCTTAGGACTTTCATCGTCCATCTTCATTTGGGCCGTCTTCTCCGAGCAAAAACTCCCTATACAAAAGAGAAATGTGAAGAAAAAAAATGAAAAAATATATATAAAATAACAAAGCATGTAAAAGAAATTATTAACAATGAACACCGACGTTTGAGTTTGATAACTCTGATAGCAGCCATGAGAGAAGCCTTTCTTGCCGCCATTGACGAAACAGATAGTCCGAGTAAGAGTGAGAGTGAGTAAGAGGGACAGAGAGAGAGAGAGACAGAAAGACAAATCAAATAAAAGGATAACTTACGCATCTTAGAGCTTTCATCGTCCATCTTCATATGGGCCGTGTTCTACGAGCAAAAACTCCCTATAAAAAACAAAAATGTGAAGAAAAAAAAAAGAGATAAGTAAGAGTGAGTTTGATAACTCGGAGAGCAGGCATGAGAGAAGCCTTTCTTGCTGCCACTGACGAAACGGAGAGTAAGAGTGACTATAAGTGAGGGTGACAGAAAGAGAGAGAGAAAGACAGAAAGACTAATCAAATGAAAAGATAACTTACGCATCTTAGGGTTTTCATCGCCCATCTTCATCTGGGCCGTCTTCTCTAAGTAAGAACTCCTTATAGAAAACAAAATGTGAAGAAAAAAAATGGGAAAATATATATAAAATAACAACGTATGTAAAAGAAATTATTAACAATGAACACCGACGTTTGAGTTTGACAACTCGGAGAGCAGCCATGAGAGAAGTCTTTCTTGCCGCCAGTGAGAGTGAGAGTGAGAGTGAGAGTGAGAGTAAGTGAGAGTGACATGGAGAGAGAGAGAGAGAGAGAGAGAGAGAGACAAAAAGACTAATCAAATGAAAGGATAACTTACGTATCTTTGGGTTTTCATCATCCATCTTCATCTGGGCCCTCTTCTCCGAGTAAGAACTCCTTATACAAAACAAAAATGTGAAGAAAAAAAATGATAAAATATATATAAAATAAAAATGTGTGTAAAAGAAATTATTAACAATAAACACCGATGTTTGAGTTTGATAACTCTTAGAGCAGCCGTGAGAGATGCCTTTCTTGCCGCTATTGACGAAACGAAGAGTGGGAGTGAGAGTGAGTAAGAGTGATAGAGAGGGAGAGAGAGAAAGACAAATCAAATGAACGGGTAACATGCGCATCATAGGGTTTTCATCGTCCATCTTCATCTGGGTCGTCTTTTCTGTGCAAGATTTTCGTATACAAAACAAAAATGTGAAGAAAAAATGGAAAAAATATATATAAAAAAACAAAGTATGTAAAAGAAATTATTAATAATGAACACCGACGTTTGAGTTTGGCAACTCTAATAGCAGCCATGAGAGAAACCTTTCTTGCCGCCATTGACGAAACAGAGAGTGAGAGTGAGAGAGAGAGACAGACAGAAAGACAAATCGAATGAAAGGATAACTTATGTATCTTATGGTTTTCATCGTCCATCATCATTTGGGGCGTCTTCTCCGAGCAAGAACTCCCTATACAAAACAAAAATGTGAAGAAAAAAATGTGAAAATATATATAAAATAACAAAGTATGTAAAAGAAATTATTAACGATGAACACCGACGTTTGACTTTGATAACTCTGAGAGCAACCATGAGAGAAGCCTTTCTTTCCACCATCGATGAAACAAAGAGTGCGAGTGAGAGTGACCGAGAGAGGGAGAGGGGGAGAGAGAGAGAAAGACAGAAAGACAAACCAAATGAAAGGATAACTTACGCATCTTAGGGTTTTCATCGTCCATTTTCATTTGGGCCGTCTTCTCCGAGCAAGAACTCCCTATACAAAACAAGAATATGAAGAAAAAAAAATGAGAAAATATATATAAAATATAAAAGTATGTAAAAGAAATTATTAACAATGAACACCGACGTTTGAGTTTGATAACTCTAAGAGCAGTCATGAGAGAAGCCTTTCTTGCCGCCATTGACAAAACGGAGACTAAGAGTAAGAGTGAGAGTGAGAGTGAGTGAGACTGACAGAGAATGAGTGAGATAGAACGAAAAATAAAATGCAAGGATAACTTACGCATCTTAAGGTTTTCATCGTCCATCTTCATCTGGGACGTCTTCTCCGAGCAAGAACTCCCCATACAAAACTAAAATGCGAAGGAAAAAAATTCAAAAATATATATTAAATAACAAAGTTTGTAAAAGAAATTGTTAACAATGAACACCGACGTTTGAGTTTAATAACTCTGAGAGCAGCCATGAGAGAAGCCTTTCTTGCCCCAGTTGACGAAACGGAGAGTGAGAGTGATAGTGAGAGTGAGAGTGACAGAGAGAGAGAGTGACAGAAAGACAACTCAAATGAACGGGTAACTTACGCATCTTAGAGTTTTCATCGTCCATCTCCATCTGGGTCGTCTTCTCCGTGAAACAACTCTCTATACAAAACAGAAATGTGAAGGAGAAAAATGAAAAAATATATATAAAATGTCAAAGTATGTAAAAGAAATTATTAACAATGAAAATCGACGTTTGAGTTAGATAACTCTGAGAGCAACCACGAGAGAACCCTTTCTTGCCGCCATTGACGAAACGAAGAGTGCGAGTAAGAGTAAGAGAGAGAGGGAGAGAGAGAGAGAGAGAGAGAGAGAGAGAGAGAGAGAGAGATAGAAAGGCAAATCAAATTAAAGGATAACTTACGCATCTTAGGATTTTCATCGTCCATCTCCATCTGGGCCATCTTTTCCAAGCAAGAACTCTCTATACAAAACAAAAATGGAAAGAAAAAAAAAGAAGAGAAAATAGATATAAAATAACAAAGCATGTGGAAGAAATTATTAACAACGAACACCGACGTTTGAGTTTTATAACTCTAAGAGCAGCCATGAGAGAAGCCATTCTTGCCACCACTGACGAAACGAAGAGTAAGTGTGAGTGACAGAGAGAGAGAGACACACAAGAAGGAAAATCAAATGAAAGTATAACATACGCATCTTAGCGTTTTCATCGTCCATGTTCATCTGGGCCATCTTCTTCGAGCAAGAACTCCCTATACAAAACAAAAATGTGAAGAAAAAAAAAGAGAAAATATAAATAAAATAACAAAGTATGTAAAAGAAATTATTAACAATGAACACCGACGTTAGAGTTTGATAACTCTTAGAGTAGCCATGAGAGAAGCCTTTCTTCCCGCCATTGAGGAAACTGAGAGTGAGAGTGAGAGTGAGACTTTGAGGGAATGAGAGTGACAGAGAGAGAGAGAGACAGAAAGAGAAAACAAATGAAAGGATAACTTACGCATCTTATGGTTTTCATCGTCCATCTTCATCTGCGCCGTCTTCTCCAAGCAAGAACTCCCTATACAAAACAAAAATGTGAAGAAAAAAAATAAGAATATATATATAAAATAACAAAGTATGTAAAAGAAATTATCAACAATGAACACTGACGTTTGAGTTTGATAACTCTGAGAGCAGCCATGTGACAAGCGTTTCTTGCCGCCAATGACAAAATGGAGAGTAAGAGTGAGTGAGAGTGACAGAGAGAGAGAGAGAGACAGAAAGACAAATCAAATGAAAGGATAACTTACGCATCATAGGGTTTTCATCGTCTATCTTCATCTGGGCCGTCTTCTCCGAGCAAGAACTCTTTATACAAGACAAAAATGTGAAGAAAAAAAATGAGAAAATATATATATAATGACAAAGTATGTAAAAGAAATTATCAACAATGAACACTGGCGTTTGAGTTTGATAACTCTAAGAGCAGCCATGAGACAAGCCTTTCTTGTCGCCAATGACGAAATGGAGAGTGAGAGTGATTGAGAGTGACAGAGAGAGAGAGAGAGACAGAAAGACAAATCAAATGAAAGGATAAATTACGCATCATAGGTTTTTCATCGTCCATCTTCATCTGGGCCATCTTCTCCGAGCAAGAACACTTTATACAAGACAAAAACATGAAGAAAAAAAATGAGAAAATATATATAAAATAACAAAGTATGTCAAAGAAATTATTAACAGTGAACACCGATGTTTGAGTTTGATAACTCTAAGAGCAGCCATGAGACAAGCCTTTCTTGCCGCCAATGACGAAATGGAGAGTGAGAGTGAGTGAGAGTGACAGAGAGAGAGAGAGAGAGGGACAGAAAGACAAATCAAATGAAAGGATAAATTACGCATCATAGGGTTTTCATCGTCCATCTTCATCTGGGCCATCTTCTTCGAGCAAGAACTCTTTATACAAGACAAAAACGTGGAGAAAAAAAATGAGAAAATATATATAAAATAACAAAGTATGTAAAAGAAATTATTAACAATGAACACCGACGTTTGAGTTTGATAACTCTGAGAGTAGCCATGAGAGAAGCCTTTCTTGCCCCCATTAACGAAACGGAGAGCGAGAGCGAGAGTGAGAGTGAGTGAGAGTGACACAGAGAGAGAGAGGCAGAAAGAAAAATCAAATAAAAGAATAACTTACGCATCTTAGAGTTTTCATCGTCCATCTTCATCTGTGCCGTTTTCTCCGAGCAAGAACTCCCTATACAAAACAAAATTGTGAAGAAAAAAAGTGAGAATATATATATAAAATAAGAAAGTATGTAAAAGAAATTATTAACAGTAAATACCGACGTCTGAGTTTGATAACTCTGAGAGTGGCCTTGGGAGAAACCTTTCTTGCTGCTATTGAAGAAACAGAGAGCGAAAGTGGGTGTGAGAGTGAATGGGAGTGACAAACAGAGAGAGAGACAGAGACAGAGACAGAAAGAAAAATCTAACAAAAGGATAACTTACACATCTTAGGGTTTTCACCGTCTATCTTCATCTAGGCCGTCTACTCCGAGCAAGAACTCCCTATTCAAAAGAAAAATGTGAAGAAAAAAAATGAGAAAATATTTATGAAATAACAAAGTATGTAAAAGAAACTATTAACAATGAACACCGAAGTTTGAGTTTGATAACTCTGAGAGCAGCCATGAGAGAAGCCTTTTTTGCCACCGTTGACGAAATAGAGAGTGAGAGTGAGAGTGAGAATAAGAGTGAGTGAGAGTGACAGAGGGAGAGAAAGACTGGAAGGCAAATCAAATGAAAGGATAACTTACGCATCTTAGGGTTTTCACCGTCCATCTTCATCTGGACCGCTTTCCCCGAGAAAGAACTCCCTAAACAAAACGAAAATGTGAAGAAAAAAAATGAGAAAATATATATAAAATTACAAAGTATGTAAAATAAATTATTAACAATGAACACCGACGTTTGAGTTTGATTACTCTGAGAGCAGCCATGAGAGTAGCCTTTCTTGCTGCCATTGAGGGAACGGACACTGAGAGTTAAAGTGAGAGTGAGTGAGAGTGACAACGAGAGAGAGAGAGAGACAGAAAGACAAATCAAATGAAAGAATAACTTACGCATCTTAGGCATTTCATCATCCATCTTCATCTGAGCCGTCTTCTCCTAGCAAAAACTCCCTGTTGGAAACAAAAATGTGAGAAAAAAAATTAAAAAATATATATAAAATAACAAAGTCTATAAAAGAAATTATTAACAATGAACACCAACGTTTGAGTTTGATAACTCTGAAAGTAGCCATGAGAGAAGCCTTTCTTGCTGCCATTAACGAAACGGAGAGCGAGAGTGAGAGTGATAGTGAGAGTGAGTGAGAGTGACAGAGAGAGAGAGAGAGAGATAGAAAAAAAATCAAATAAAAGGATAAGTTACACATCTTAGAGTTTTCATCGTCCATCTTCATCTATGTCGTTTTCTTCGAGCAAGAACTCCCTATACAAAACAAAAATGTGAAGAAAAAAAGTGAGAATATATATATAAAATAAGAAAGTATGTAAAAGAAATTATTAACAATAAACACCGACGTCTGAGTTTGATAACTTTGAGAGTAGCCATGAGCGAAACCTTTCTTGCCGCCATTGATGAAACAAAGAGTAAGAGCGGGAGTGAGAGTGAGGGAGAGCGACAGAGAGAGAGAGAGATGGAGAGAGAGAGAGAGAGAGAGAGAGAGAGAGATAAAAAGAAAAATCAAACGAAAGGATAACTTACGTATTTTAGGGTATTTATCGTCCATCTTCATCTGAGTCATTTTCTCCGAGCAAGAACTCCCTATACAACATAAAAATGTGAAGAAAAAAAGTGAGAATATATATATAAAATAAAAAAAATATGTAAAAGAAATTATTAGCAATAAACACCGACGTCTGAGTTTGATAACTTTGAGAGTAGCCATGAGAGAAACCTTTCTTCCCGCTATAGATGAAACAGAGAGTTAGAGTGGGAGTAAGAGTGATAGAGAGAGAGAGAGAGAGAGATACAGAAAGACAAATCGAATGAAAGTATATCTTACGCATCTTTGGGTTTTCATGGTCCATCTTTGTTTGGGTCGGCTTGTTCGAGTAAGAACTCCCTATACAAAACAAAAATGTAAAGAAAAAAAATGAGAAAATATACATAAAATAACAAAGTATTTAAAAGAAATTATTAGCAATGAACACCAACGTTTGAGTTTGATAACTCCGTGAGCACCCATGACAGCCTTTCTTGCCGCCATTAACGAAACGGAGAGTTAGAGCAGGAGTGAGAGTGAGTGAGAGTGACAGAGAGAAAGAGAGAGCGAGAGAGAGAGAGAGAGAGAGAGAGAGAGAGAGAAAGAAAGACAAATTAAATGAAAGGATAACTTACGCATCTTAGGGTTTTCAACGTCCATCTTCATCTGGGCCGTCTTCTCCCAGCAAAAAGTCCCTATTAAAAAAAATGTGAAGAAAAAAAAAGAGAAAATATATATCAAAACAACAAAGTATGTAAAAGAAATTATTAACAATGAATATCGACGTCTGAGTTTGATAACTCTGAGAGCACCCATGAGAGAAGCCTTTTTGCCGCCATTGACGTAACGGAGAGTGCGAGTGAGAGTGAGAGAGAGAGAGAGAGAGAGAGAGAGAGAGAGAAATCGAATGAAAGGATAACTTACGCATCTTAGGGTTTTCATTGTCCATCTTCATCTGGGTTGTCTTCTCCGAGCAAGAACTCCCTATACAAAACAAAAATGTGAAGAAAAAAAATAGGTAAATATATATAAAATAACAAAGTATGTAAAACAAATTATTAATAATGAACACCGACGTTGGAGTTTGATAACTCTGAGAGCAGCCATGAGAGAAACCTTTCTTGCCTGCATTTGTGAAACAGAGAGTGAGAGCGGGAGTGAGAGTAAGTGAGAGCGACAGAGAGAGAGTGAGAGATAGAGAGAAAAATCAAATGAAAGGATAACTTACGCGTCTTAGGGTTTTAATCGTCCATCTTCATCTGGGTTGTCTTCTCCGAGCAAGACCTCACCATACAAAACAAAAATGTGAAGAAAAAAAATGAGATAATATATATAAAATAACAAAGAATGTAAAAGAAATTATTAACAATGAACACCGACATTTGGGTTTGATAACTCCGATAGCAGCCATGAGAGAAGCCTTTCTTGCTGCCATTTGTGGAACGCAGAGTGCGAATGAGTGTGAGAGTGAGTGAGAGTGACAGAGAGTGAGAGAGACAGAAAGACAAATCAAAATGAAAGGATAACTGACGCATCTTAGGGTTTTCAACGTCCACCTTCACCTGGGTCGTCTTCTCCGAGCAAGAACTCCCTATACAAAACAAAAATGTGAAGAAAAAAATGAGGAAATATATATAAAATAACAAAGTATGTAAAAGAAATTGTTAACAATGAACACTGGCGTTTGAGTTTGATAACTCTGAGGGCAGCCATGAGAGAAGCTTTTCTTGCCACCATTAACAAAGCGGAGAGCGAGAGTGAGAGTGAGTGAGACTAACAGAGAGATAGAGAGACAAAGAAAAATAAAATGAAAGGATAACTTACGCATCTTAAGGTTTTCATCGTCTATCTTCATTTGGGACGTCTTCTCCGAGTAAGAACTCCCCATAGAAAAGTAAAATGTGAAGGAAAAAAATTCGAAAATATATATAAAATAACAAAGTATGTAAAAGAAATTATTAACAATGAACATCGACGTTTGAGTTTGATAACTCTGAGAGCAGCCATAAGAGAAGCCTTTCTTCCTGCCATTGATGAAATGGAGAGTGAGAGTGATAGTGAGAGGGAAAGTGACAGAGAGAGAGAGAGAGAGAGAGAGAGACTGACAGACAGAAAGGCAAATCAAATAAACGGGTAACTTACGAATCTTAGGGTTTTTATCATCCATCTTCATTTGGGCCGTCTTCTCCGAGCAAGAACTCCTTATACAAAACAGAAATGTGAAGAAAAAAAATTAGAAAATATATATAAAATAACAAAGTGTGTAAAGGAAATTATTAACAATGAACACCGACGTTTGAGTTTGATAACCCTGAGAGTAGCCATGAGAGAAGCCTTTCTTGCCGCTATTGACGAAACAAAGAGTGCGAGTAAGAGTGAGAGTGACAATGAGAGAGAGAGAGAGAGAGAGAGAGAGAGAGAGAGACAGAAAGAAAAATCAAATAAAAGGATAACTTATGCATCTTAGAGTTTTCATCGTCCGTCTTCATCTGTGTCGTTTTCTCCGAGCAAGAACTCCCTATACAAAACAAAAATGTGAAGAAAAAAAGTGAGAATATATATATAAAATAAGAAAGTATGTGAAAGAAATTATTAACAATGAACACCGACGTCTGAGTTTGATAACTTTGAGAGTTGCCATGAGCGAAACCTTTCTTGCCACCATTGATGAAACAAAAAGTGAGAGTGGGAGTGTGAGTGAGTGAGAGTGACAGAGAGAGAGAGAGAGATGGAGAGAGAGAGACAGAGAGACAGAGAGACAAAAAGAAAAATCAAACGAAAGGATAACTTATGTATTTAAGGGTGTTTATCGTCCATCTTCATCTGAGTCATTTTCTCCGAGCAAGAACTCCCTATACAACATAAAAATGTAAAGAAAAAAAATGAGAATATATATATAAAATAACAAAATATGTGAAAGAAATTATTAACAATAAACACCGATGTCTAAGTTTGATAACTTTGAGAGTAGCGATTAGAGGAACCTTTCTACCCGCCATTGATGAAACAGAGAGTTAGAGTGGGAGTGAGAGTGAGTGAGGGTGACAGAGAGAGAGAGAGACAGAGAGAGACAGAAAGACAAATCGAATGAAAGTATATCTTACGCATCTTAGGGTTTTCATGGTCCATCTTCATTTGGGTTGGCTTGTCCGAGTAAGAACTCCCTATACAAAACAAAAATGTAAAGAAAAAAAATGAGAAAATATATTTAAAATAACAAAGTATTTAAAAGAAATTATTAGCAATGAACACCAACGTTTGAGTTTGATAACTCCGTGAGCACCCATGACAGAAGCTTTTCTTGCCGCCATTAACGAAACAGAGAGTGAGAGCGGGAGTGAGAGTGAGTGAGAGTGACAGAGAGAGAGAGAGAGAGAGACAGAAAGACAAATTAAATGAAAGGATAACTTACGCATCTTAGGGTTTTCAACGTCCATCTTCATCTGGGCCGTCTTCTCCCAGCAAGAAGTCTCTATAAAAAAAAATGTGAAGAAAAAAAAAAGAGAAAATATATATCAAAACAACAAAGTATGTGAAAAAATTGTTAACAATGAATACCGATGTTTGAGTTTGATAACTCTGAGAGCACCCATGAGAGAAGCCTTTTTGTCGCCATTGACGTAACGGAGAGTGCGAGTGAGAGTGAGAGTGAGAGAGTGAGAGTGAGAGAGAGAGAGACAGAGACAAATCGAATGAAAGGATAACTTGCGAATCTTAGGGTTTTCATTATCCATCTTCATCTGGGTTGCCTTCTCTGAGCAAGAGCTCCCTATACAAAACAAAAATGTGAAGAAAAAAAACAGGTAAATATATATAAAATAACAAAGTATGTAAAACAAATTATTAACAATGAACATCGACGTTGGAGTTTGATAACTCTGAGAGCAGCCATGAGAGAAACCTTTCTTGCCAGCATTTATGAAACAGAGAGTGAGAGCGGGAGTGAGAGTGAGTGAGAGCGACAGAGAGAGAGTGAGAGAGAGAGAGAGAGAGAAAAAAAAATCAAATGAAAGGATAACTTACGTGCCTTAGGGTTTTAATCGTCCGTCTTCATCTGGGTCGTCTTCTCCGAGTAAGACCTCGCCATACAAAACAAAAATGTGAAGAAAAAAAATGAGATTATATATATAAAATAACAAAGAATGTAAAAGAAATTATTAACAATGAACACCGACGTTTGAGTTTGATAACTCTGATAGCAGCCATGAGAGAAGCCTTTCTTGCCGCCATTTACCAAACGGAGAGTGCGAATGAGAGTGAGAGTGACAGAGAGTGAGAGAGATAGAAAGACAAATCAAAATGAAAGGATAACTGACGCATCTTTGGGTTTTCAACGTCCATCTTCACCTGGGTCGTCTTCTCCGAGCAAGAACTCCCTATACCAAACAAAAATGTGAAGAAAAAAATGAGAAAATATATATAAAATAACAAAGCATGTAAAAGAAATTGTTAACAATGAACACCGGCGTTTGAGTATGATAACTCTGAGGGCAGCCATGAGAGAAGCTTTTCTTGCCGCCATAGACAATACGGAGAGCGAGAGTGAGAGTGAGTGAGACTGACAGAGAGATATAAAGACAAAGAAAAATAAAATGAAAGGATAACTTACGCATCTTAAGGTTTTCACCGTCTATCTTCATTTGGGACGTCTTCTCCGAGTAAGAACTCCCCATACGAAACTAAAATGTGAAGGAAAAAAATTCGAAAATATATATAAAATAACAAAGTATGTAAAAGAAATTATTAACAATGAACATCGACGTTTGAGTTTGATAACTCTGAGAGTAGCCATAAGAGAAGCCTTTCTTCCCGCCATTGACAAAACGGAGAGTGAAAGTGATAGTGAGAGGGAGAGTGTGTGTGAGAGAGAGAGAGAGAGAGGGAGAGAGACAGTCAGACAGACAGAAAGGCAAATCTAATGAACAGGTAACTTACGAATATTAGGGTTTTCATCGTCCATCTTCATTTGGGCCGTCTTCTTCGAGCAAGAACTCCCTATACAAAACAGAAATGTGAAGAAAAAAAATTAGAAAATATATATAAAATAACAAAGTGTGTAAAAGAAATTATTAACAATGAACACCGACGTTTGAGTTTGATTACTCTAAGAGTAGCCATGAGAGAAGCCTTTCTTGCCGCCACTGACGAAACAGAGAGTTCGAGTAAGAGTGAGAGTGAGTGAGAGGGACAGAGAGAGAGAGACACAGAAAGACAAATCAAATAAAAGGATAACTTAGGCATCTTAGAGCTTTCATCGTTCATCTTCATCTGGGCCATGTTCCACGAGCAAGAACTCCCTATAAAAAACAAAAATGTGAAGAAAAAAAATGAGACAATATATATTAAATAACAAAGTATGTAAAAGAGATTATTAATAATGAACATCGATGTTTGAGTTTGATAACTCGGTGAGCAGCCATGAGAGAAGGCTTTCTGGCCACCATTGACGAAACGGAGAGCGAGAGTGAGAGTAAGTGAGAGCGACAGAGAAAGAGATAGAGACAAAAAGACTAATCAAATGAAAGGATAACTTACGCATCTTAGGGTTTTCATTGTCCATCATCATCTGGGCCGTCTTCTCCGAGTAAGAACTCCTTAAACAAAACAAAAAGGTGAAGAAAAAAAATTAGAAAATATATATAAAATAACAAAATATGTAAAAGAAATAATTAACAATAAACACCGACGTCTGAATTTGATTACTTTGAGAGTAGCCATGAGAGAAACCTTTCTTCCCGTCATTGATGAAATAGAGAGTTAGAGTGGGAGTGAGAGTGAGTGAGAGTGACAGAGAGAGAGAGAGAGAGACATAGAAAGACAAATCGAATGAAAGTATATCTTACGCATCTTAGGGTTTTCACGGTCCATCTTTATTTGGGTCAGCTAGTCTGAGTAAGAACTCCCTATACAAAACAAAAATGTAAAGAAAAAAAATGAGAATATATATATAAAATAACAAAGTATTTAAAAGAAATTATTAGCAATGAACACCAACGCTTGAGTTTGATAACTCTGTGAGCACCCATGACAGAAGCCTTTCTTGCCGCCATTAACGAAACGGAGAGTGAGAGCGGGAGTGAGACTGAGTGAGAGTGACAGAGAGAGAGAGAGAGAAAGACAAATTAAATGAAAGGATAACTTACGCATCTTAGGGTTTTCAACGTCCATCTTCATCTGGGCCGTCTTCTCCTAGCAAGAAGTCCCTATAAAAAGAAATGTGAAGAAAAAAAAAAAGAGAAAATATATATCAAAACAACAAAGTATGTAAAAGAAATTATTAACAATGAATACCGACGTTTGAGTTTGATAACTCTGAGAGCACCTATGAAAGAAGCCTTTTTGCCGCCATTGACGTAACGGAGAGTGCGAGTGAGAGTGAGAGAGTGAGAGTGAGAGTGAGAGAGAGAGAGAGAGAGAGAGAGACAAATCGAATGAAAGGATAACTTACGCATCTTAGGGTTTTCATTGTCCATCTTCATCTGGGTTGTCTTCTCCGAGCAAGAACTCCCTATACAAAACAAAAATGTGAAGAAAAAAAATAGGTGAATATATATAAAATAACAAAGTATGTAAAACAAATTATTAACAATGAACATCGATGTTGGAGTTTGATAACTCTGAGAGCAGCCATGAGAGAAACCTTTCTTGCCGGCATTTATGAAACAGAGAGTAAGAGTGGGAGTGAGAGTGAGTGAGAGCGACAGAGAGATAGCAAGAGAGAGAGAGAAAAAAAAATCAAATGAAAAGATAACTTACGCGTCTTAGGGTTTTAATTGTCCATCTTCATCTGGGTCGTCTTCTCCGAGTAAGACCTCGCCATACAAAACAAAAATGTGAAGAAAGAAAATGAGATAATATATATAAAATAACAAAGAATGTAAAAAAAATTATTAACAATGAACACCGACGTTTGAGTTTGATAACTCTGATCGCAGCCATGAGAGAAGCCTTTCTTGCCGCCATTTACGAAACGGAGAGTGCGAATGAGTGTGAGAGTGAGTGAGAGTGACAGAGAGTGAGAGACAGAAAGACAAATCAAAATGAAAGGATAACTGACACATCTTAGGGTTTTCAACGTCCATCTTCACCTGGGTCATCTTCTCCGAGGAAGAACACCCTATACAAAACAAAAATGTGAAGAAAAAAATGAGAAAACATATATAAAATAACAAAGCATGTAAAAGAAATTGTTAACAATGAACACCGGCGTTTGAGTTTGATAACTCTGAGGGCAGCCATGAGAGAAGCTTTTCTTGCCGCCATAGACAAAGCGGAGAGCGAGAGTGAGAGTGAGTGAGACTGACAGAGAGATTGAGAGACAAAGAAAAATAAAATGAAAGGATAACTTACACACCTTAAGGTTTTCGTCATCTATCTTCATTTGGGACGTCTTGTCTGAGTAAGAACTCCCCATACGAAACTAAAATGTGAAGGAAAAAAAATCGAAAATATATATAAAATAACAAAGTATGTAAAAGAAATTATTAACAATGAACATCGACGTTTGAGTTTGATAACTCTGATAGTAGCCATAAGAGAAGCCTTTCTTCCCGTCATTGACGAAACGGAGAGTGAGAGTGATAGTGAGAGGGAGAGTGACAGAGAGAGAGAGAGAGACAGACAGACAGACAGATAGACAGAAAGGCAAATCAAATGAACGGGTAACTTACGAATCTTAGGGTTCTCATCGTCCATCTTCATTTGGGCCGTCTTCTTCGAGCAAGAACTCGCTATACAAAACAGAAATGTGAAGAAAAAAATTAGAATATATATATATATATATATAATAACAAAATGTGTAAAAGAAATTGTTAACAATGAACACCGACGTTTGAGTTTGATAACTCTGAGAGTAGCCATAAGAGAAGCTTTTCTCTCCGCCATTGACGAAACAGAGAGTGCGAGTAAGAGTGAGAGTGATTAAGAGGACAGAGAGAGAGAGAGACAGAAAGACAAATCAAATAAAAGGATAACTTACGCATCTTAGAGCTTTCATCGTTCATCTTCATTTGGGCCGTGTTCCACGCTCAAAAACTCTCTATAAAAAAAAATGTGAAGAAAAAAAATGAGACAATATATATTAAATAACAAAGTATGTAAAAGAGATTATTAACAATGAACACCTATGTTTGAGTTTGATAACTCGGTGAGCAGCCATGAGAGAAGGTTTTCTGGCCACCATTGATGAAACGGAGAGCGAGAGTGAGAGTAAGTGAGAGCGACAGAGAGAGAGAGAGACAGAAAGACTAATCAAATGAAAGGATAACTTACGCATCTTAGGGTTTTCATCGTCCCTCTTCATCTGGGCCGTCTTCTCCGAGTAAGAACTCCTTAAACAAAACAAAAAGGTGAAGAAAAAAAATGAGAAAATATATATATAATAACAAAGTATGTAAAAGAAATTATTAACAATGAACATCGACGTCTGACTTTTATAACTTTGAGAGTAGCCATGAGTGAAGGCTTTCTTGCCGCCATTGACGAAATGGAGAGCGAGAGTGAGAGTGAGAGTAAGTGAGAGTAAGTGAGAGTGACATGGAGAGAGAGAGAGAGAGAGAGAGAGAGAGAGAGAGACAAGAAGACTAATCAAATAAAAGGATAACTTACGCATCTTAGGATTTTCATCGTCCATCTTCATCTGGGTCGTCTTCTCCGAGTAACAACTCCTTATACAAAACAAAAATGTGATGAAAAAAAATGAGAAAATATATTTAAAATAAAAAAGTGCGTAAAAAAATTATTAACAATGAACATCGATATTTGAGTTTGATAACTCTTAGAGCAGCCGTGAGAGAAGCTTTCTTGCCGCCATTGATGAAATGAAGAGTGGGAGTGAGAGTGAGTAAGAGAGAGAGAAAGACAAATCAAAAGAATGAGTAACTTACGAATCTTAGGTTTTTCATCGTTCATCTTTATCTGAGCCATCTTTTCTATGCAAGATTTCAGTATACAAAACAAAAATGTGAAGAAAAAAAATGAAAAAATATATATAAAATAACAAAGTATGTAAAAGAAATTATTAACAATGAACACCGACGTTTGAGTTTGACAACTCTGAGAGCAGCCATGAGAGAAAACTTTCTTGCCGCCATTGACGAAACAGAGAGTGAGGGTGAGGGTGAGAGTGAGAGTAATAGTGAGTGAGAGTGACACAGAGAGAGAGAGAGACAGAAAGACAAATCAAATGAAAGGATAACTTACGTATCTTATGGTTTTCATCGTCCATCTTCATTTGGGCCGTCTTCTCTGAGCAAGAACTCCCTATACAAAAGAAAAATGTGAAGAAAAAAATGGGAAAAGATATATAAAATAACAAAGTATGAAAAAAAAATTATTGACAATGAACACCGACTTTTAAGTTTGATAACACAGAGAGCAGCCATGAGAGAAGCCTTTCTTGCTGCCATTAACGAAAGGGAGAGCTAGAGTGATAGTGAGAGTGATTGAGAGTGACAGAGAGAGACAGAGAGAGAGAAAGAAAAATCCAGTGAATGGATAACTTTACGCATCTTAGGGTTTTCATCGGCCATCTTCATCCGAGCCGTTTTGTCCGTGCAAGACCTCTCCATACAAAGCTAAAATGTGAAGAAAAAAAATGAGAATATATATATGTAAAAGAAATTATTAACAATGAACACCGACGTTTGAATTTGATAACTCTGAGAGCAGCCATGAGAGAAGCCTTTCTTTCCACCATTGACGAAATGGAGAGTGCGAGTGAGAGTGACAGAGAGAGAAAGAGAGGGAGAGTGAGAGAGTGAGAGAGAGAGAGAGAGAGAGAGAGAGAGAGAGAAAGACAAACCAAATGAAAGGATAACTTACACATCTTAGGGTTTTCATCGTCCATCTTCATCTGGGCCGTCTTCTCCGAGCAAGAGCTCCCTATACAAAACAAAAATGTGAAGAAAAAAAATGAGAAAATATATATATAATAAAAAAGTATGTAAAAGAAATAATTAACAATGAACACTGACGTTTGAGTTTGATAACTTTGAGAGTAGCCATGAGAGAAGCCTTTCTTGCTGCCATTGACGAAACGGAGACCAAAAGTGAGAGTGAGCGAGATTGACCGAGAAAGAGAGAGATAGAAAAAAAAATAAATTGCAAGGATAACTTACGTATCTTAGGGTTTTCATTATCCATCTTTATCTGGGCCGTCTTCTCCGAGCAAGTACTCCCTATGCAACACAAAAAATGTGAAGAAAAAAAATGAGAAAATATAGGTCAAATAACAAAGTGTGTAAAAGAAATTATTAACAAGGAACACCGATGTTTGAGTTTGATAACTCTGAGAGCAGCCATGTGAGAAGCCTTTCTTACTACCATTGACGAAACGGAGAGTGAGAATGAGAGTGAGAGTGAGTGAGAGTGAGAGAGAGAGAGAGAGAGAGAGAGAGAGAGAGAGAAAGACAAGTCAAATAAAAGGATAACTTACAAATCTTAGGGTTTTTATCGTCCATCTTCATCTGGGCCGTCTTCTCTGAGCGAAAACTCCCTATACAAAACAAAAATGTGAAGAAAAAAAAAAATATATATATATATATAAATAACAAAGTATGTTAAAGAAATTATTAACAATGAACATTGACGTTTGAGTTTGATAACTCAGAGAACAGCTGTGAGAGAAGCCTTTCTTGCTCCCATTGACGAAACGGAGAGTGCGAATTAGAATGAGAGTGAGTGAGAGTAACAGAGAGAGAGGGAGACACAAAGACAAATCAAATAAAAGGATAACTTACGCATCTTAGGGTTTTCATCATCCAACTTCATCGGGACCGTCTTCTCTGAGCAAGATGTACCTATACAAAAAAAAAATGTGAAGAAAAAAAATGAAAAAAATATACATAAAATAACAAAGTATGTAAAACAAATTATTAACAATGAACACTGATGTTTGAGTTTGATAACTCTAAGAGCAGCCACGAGAGAAACCTTTCTTGCCGCCATTAAAGAAATAGAGAGTGCGAGTGTGAGAGTGAGTGAGAGTGAGAGAGAGAGATAGAGAGACAGAAAGACAAATCAAAGGAGAAGGTAACTTACGCATCTTAGGGTTTTCATCGTGCATCCTCATCTGGGCCTTCTTCTTTGAGCAAGAACTCCCTGTACAAAACAAAAATGTGTAGAAAAAAAAAAGAGAAAATATATATAAAATAACAAAGTGTGTAAGAGAAATTATTAACAATGAACACCGACGTTTGAGTTTGATAACTCTAAGAGCAGCCACGGGGGAAGCCTTTTTTGCCACCATTGACGAAACGGAGAGTGAGAGTGACAGAGAGAGAGATAAACAGACAGACAAATAAAGAAAGGATAGCTTACACATCACAGGGTTTTCATCGTCCATCTTCGTCTTGGCTGTTTTTTCTGAGCAAAAACTCCCTATACAAAAAAAAAAAAAAAATGTGAACAAAAAAAAAAGAGAAAATATATATAAAATAACAAAGTATGTAAAAGATATATTATTAACAATGAACACCGACGTTTGAGCCTGATAACTCTGAGAGCAGCCATGAGAGAAGCCTTTCTTGCCGCCATTGACGAAACGAAGAGTGCGAGTGAGAGTGAGAGTGAGAGTGAGTAAGAGTGACAGAGAGAGAAAGAGAGACAGAAAAACAAATCATATGAAAGGATAACTTACGCATCGTAGGGTTTTCATCGTCCATCTTCATCTAGGCCGACTTCTCCGAGCAAAAACTCTTTATACAAAACAAAAAGGGGAAGAAAAAAAATGAGAAAATATATATAACATAACAATGTATGTAAAAGAAATTAATAACAATGAACACCGACGTTTCATTTGATTATTCTGAGAGCAACCATGAGAGAAGCCTTTCACACCGCCATTGACGAAACGGAGAGCAAGAGTGAGAGTGGGAGTGAGTGAGAGTGACAGAGAGAGAGAGAGACAGAAAGAAAAATCAAATGAAAGGATAACTTACACAATTTAGAGTTTTCATCGTCCATCTTCATCTGGGCCATCTTCTCGGAGAAAGAACTCCCTATACAATACAAGAATTTGAAAAATATATATATATAAAATAGCACAGTATGTAAAAGAAATTATTAACAATGAACACTGACGTTTGAGTTTGACAACTCTAGGAGCAGCCATGAGAGAAGTCTTTCCTGCCGCCATTAACGAAACGGGCAGTGAGAGTGACAAAGAGAGAGAGAGAGAGAGACAAAAAGACAAATCAAATGAAAGGATAGCTTACGCATCTTAGGGTTTTTATCGTCCATCATCATCTGGGGCGTCTTCTCCGAGCAAGAACTCCCTATTTAAAACAAAAATGGGAAGAAAAAAAAAGAGAAAATATATATAAAATAACAAAGTATGTACAAGAAATTATTAACAATGAACATCGACGTTTCAGTTTGATAAATTTGAGAGCAGCCATGAGAGAAGACTTTCTTGCCTCCATTGACGATACGGAGAGTGAGAGTGAGAGTGAGTGAGAGTGACAGAGAGAGAGAGAGAGACATAAAAAAAAATTAAATGAAAGAATAACTTACACCTCTTAGGTTTTTCATCCTCTATCTTCATCTGGGCCGTCTTCTCCAAGCAATACCTCCCCATACAAAACAAAAATGTGAAGAAAAAAAGTGTGAATATGTATATAAACTAACAAAGTATGTAAAAGAAAATATTAATAATGAACACCGACGTTTGAGTTTGATAACTCTGAGAGCAGTTATGAAAGAAGCCTTTATTGCCGCCATTGACGAAACGGAGAGTGATAGTGAGAGTGAGAGTGAGAGTGACAGGAAGAGAAAGAGAATCAGATAGACAAATCAAATGAAAGGATAACTTACGCATCTTAGGGATTTCATCGTCCATCTTCATCTGGACCATCTTCCTCGAGCAAGAACTCCCTCTACAAACGAAAAATGTGAAAAAAAAAATTGAGAAAATATGTATAAAACAACAAAGTATGTGAAAGAAATTATTAACAATGAACACCGATGTTTGAGTTTTATAACTCTTAGAGAACCCATGAGAGAAGCCTTTCTTTCCGCCATTGACAAAACGAAGAGTGAGTGAGTGAGACTGACAAAGAGAGAGAGAGAGAGAGAGAGAGAGAGAGAGTGACAGAAAGACAAATCAAATGAAAAGATAACTTACGCATCTTAGGGTTTTCATCGTCCATCTTCATCTGGGCCGTCTTCTTCGAGCAACAACTCCTATGCAAAACAAAAATGTCAAGAAAAAAAATGAGAAAATATATATAAAACAACAAAGCACATAAAAGAAATTATTAACAATGAGCACCGACGTTTGAGTTTGATAACTTTGAGAGCCGCCATGAGAGAAGCCTTTCTTGCCGCCATTGACGAAACGGAGAGTCAGAGTGAGAGTAAGTAAGAGTGACAGCGAGAGAGAGAGAGACAAAAAGACAAATCAAATGAAAAGATAACTTACATATCTTAGGGTTTTTATCGTCCATCTTCATCTGGGACGTCTTCTCTAAGCAAGAACTCCCTATACAATACAAAAATTTGAAGAAAAAAAAAAGAAAAAATATTTATATAATAACAGAGTTTGTAAAAGAAATTACTAACAATGAACACCGACGTTTGAGTTTGATAACTCTGGAAGCAGCCATGAGAGAAGCCTTTCTTGCCGCCATTGACGAAACGGAGAATGAGAGTGAGAGTGATAGTCAGTGAGAGTGATAGAGAGAGAGAGAGAGAGAGAGAGAGACATAAAGACAAATCAAATGAAATGGTAACTTACGCATTTTAGGGTTTTCATCATCCACCTTCATCTTGGCCGTTTTCTCCGAGCAAGAACTCCCTATAGAAAATAAAAATGTGAAGAAAAAAATGGAAAAATATATATAAAAAAAGAAAGAATGTAAAAGAAATTATTAGCAATGAACACCGACGTTTGAGTTTGATAACTCTGAGAGAAGCCATGAGAGAAGCCTTTCTTGATGCCATTGACGGAACAGAGAGCGAGAGTGAGAGTGAGAATGGTTGAGAGTGACATAAAGAGAGAGAGAGAGACAGAAAGAAAAATCAAATGAAAGGATAACTTACGCATCTTAGGGGTTTCATCGTGCATCTTCTTTTGGGCCGTCTTCTTTGAGCAAGAACTCTTCATACAAAACTAAAATGTGAAGAAAAAAATTGAGAAAATACATTTAAAATAAGAAAGTATGTAAAAGAAATTACTAACAACGAGCACCGACGTTTGAGTTTGATAACTCTGAGAGCAGCCATGAGAGAAGACTTTCTTGGCGCCATTGATGATACGGAGAGCGAGAGTGAGAGAGACAGAAAGACAAATCAAATGAAAGGATAACTTACCCATCTTAGGGTTTTCATTGTCCATCTTCATCTGGGCCGTCTTCTTCGTGCAAGAACTCCCCATACAAAACTAAAATGTGAAGAAAAAAAAAAGAGAATATATATATAAATTAACAAAGTATGTAAAAGAAATTATTAACAAAGAACATTGACGTTTGAGTTCGATAACTCGGAGAGCAGCCATGAGAAAAGCCTTTCTTGCCGCAATTAACGAAATAGAAAGCGAGAGTGAGAGTGAGAGTGAGTGAGAGTGACAAAGAGAGTGAGAGACAGAAAGAAAAATCAAATGAAAGGATAACTAACGCATCTTAGGGTTTTCATCGTCGATCTTCATCTGGGCCGTCTTCTCCGAGCAAGAACTCCCTATACAAAACAAAAATGTGAAGAAAAAAATGAGAAAATATTTATAAAATAAGAAAGTATGTAATAAAAATTATTAGCAATGAACATCGACGTTTGAGTTTGATAACTCTGAGAGCAGCCATGAGAGAAGCCTTTCTTGATGCAATTGACGAAACAGAGAGCGAGAGTGAGAGTGAAAGTGATTGAGAGTGACAGAAAGAGAGACACAAAAAGAAAATTCAAATGAAAGGATAACTTACGCATCTTAGGGTTTTCATCATCCATCTTCATCTGGGCCATCTTTTTCGAGCAAGAACTCCCCATACAAAACTAAAATGTGAAAATACATATAAAATTAAAAAAGTATGTAAAAGAAATTACAAATAATGAACACCGACGTTTGAGTTTGATAACTCTGAGAGGAGCCATGGGAGAAGCCTTTCTTACCGCCATTGACGAAATAGAGAGTGCGAGTGAGAGCAAGAGTGAGTGAGAGTGACAGACAGAGAGAGAGAGAGAGAGACAGAAAGTTAGATTCAAATGAAAGGATAACTTACGCATCTTAGGGTTTTCATCGTCCATCTTGATCTGGGCCGTGTTCGCCGAGCAAAAACTCCCCATACAAAACAAAAATGTGAAAAAAGAAAAGAGAAAATATATATAAAATAACAAAGTATGTAAAAGAAATTATTAACAATGAATACTGACATTTGAGTTTGATAACTTTGAGATCAGCCATGATAGAAGCCTTTCTTGCTGCCATTGACGAAACAGAGAGTGTGAGTGAGAGTGAGAGTGAGAGTGAGTTAGAGTGACAGAGAGAGAGAGAGAGATAGAATGAAAATCAAATGAAAGGATAACTTACGCATTTTAGGGTTTTCATCGTCCATCTTCATCTGGGCCGCCTTCTCCGTGCAAGAAGTCCCCACACAAAACTAAAATGTGAAGAAAAAAAATGAAAAAATATATATAAAATAACAAAGTATGTAAAATGAATTATTAACAATGAACACCGACGTTTGAGTTTGATAACTCTGAGGGCAGCCATAAGAGAAGCCTTTCTTGCCGCCATTGACGAAACGGAGAGTGAGAGTGATAGTGAGAGTGAGAGTGATAGAGAGAGAGAGAGAGAGAGAGAGAGAGAGAGAAAGAGAGACAGAAAGACAAATGAAATGAATAGGTAACTTATGCATCTTATGGTTTTCACCATCTAGCTACATCTAGACCGTCTTCTCCGAGCAACAACTTCCTATACAAAACAAAAATGTGGAGAAAAATAATGAGAAAATATATATAAAATAACAAATAATGTACAAGAAATTTTTAACAATGAACACCGACGTTTTAGTTTTATAACTCTGAGAGTAGCCATGAGATAAGCTTTTCTTGTCGCCCTTGACGAAACAAAGAGTGAGAGTGAGAGTGAGAGTGAGTGAGAGTGATAGAGAGAGAGGAAGCCAGAAAGACAAATAAAATGAAAGGATAACTTACGCATCTTATAGTTTTCATCGTCCATCTTCATCTGGGCCGTCTTCTCCGAGCAATAACTCCTCATACAAAACCAAAATATGTAGAAAAAAAATGTGAAAATATATATAAAATAACAAAGTATGTAAAAGAAATTATTAGTAATGAACACGACGTTTGAGTTTGATAACACTAAGAGCAACCATGAGAGAAGCCTTTCTTGCCACCATTGACGAAACGAAGAGTGAGTGCGAGAGTGAGTGAGAGTGACAAAGAGAGGGAGTGTAATAACCCGACCCTCGTACATGATTTCTGTTATATTCTCAGTCCTCAAATGGTACTTTTAAATTCTTACTGTGTAGTTCCGTGAAAAATTATGATTAAGGAAGTGAAATCCATATCTATGAATGTCTATCTGTCTCACAAGGAAACTATCTGTCACCATTAACACGTTTGCATTAGAAATTGGAAGCCTTAACAGCTTAATTAGCTAAAATTGATTATATATCTGTGATCAGCATAATTTTTAAGTAATATTAAGCATGTTTGCGAAATTTTAATTTTGGAATGATTAAACGATTCATTTTTGTCTTATATGCCTTATTTATGCATATATACTTCTAAGACTTCATGAGCCTTAGTCAAAAAAGGGAAAAAAACGTGAATACCATTTTTGGGGGAGAAAAGAAGAGAAAGTGAAGAAGAGAAATTGGGGGAGAAGGGATCCAACAAGAAAGCTTGGCAAAGTTGTTAGAGGTGTAGGATTGAATTCAAGGTAAGCTCAAATCCTTCTTATTATGGTTACTTAGAGTTTGTAATTGATGTGTATGTTTGATTCATGTCCAATTCATGCTTAATTAATGAGGGTTTCTCTTAATTGGTTGCTTAGGCATCTAGATTGAGTGTGGTAGGGAATTATACTTCCATCTATGGTTTTCTATCATGACTTCATAGAATTATGCATATATCATGTGTTATGTTTCAAAGATATGAAGAACTTGAATCCAAGAATGGAATTAGAGAGAGAGATGGCTTGTTGAATCTTCTAATCTTGGTTAATTTGTTATACTCAATGTAGAATCCATGTTATAGTGATGTTAGGTGGGAATATTGCATTAACCTAACCTTGGGTTGCATGTAAAAATGGAGTGAATACCAGGTTGGGACTCCAATGGAGGTCCAGAATTTCAGAAATTCGCTTGGTCCGCTCGAGCGGGAAAAACCACCACTCAGCAGTTTTGTGTATTTTACAGTTCGCTCGAGCGGCCAAAGTGGCGCTCGAGCGGGGGACTCATTTTCAGGAAAAATTAAATGTTTGTTCAGCTTTGAGTGCTTGTTTCTCTGGTATTTTTAGAATATTTTACAGATGATTTTAAAGCGGTTGTAAGCATGCAAGGTGTAAGACTCAGGAAATGCTTTATAAAAAAAAAAAAGAAACTAATGTATTAATTGTGTGCAGGGCACATTCCAGAAGGAAGCAACACGCCACCTCAACACTGTGAGTAGTAGTACCTATGTAATGTTATGTAATCATGTCAATGTTTCAAGGCATGTAAGGCAATTATGTTAATGTCTTAAGTATGTAATGTACTTATGCATGTTTAAGATATGTTGGTGTTAAAGCAAGTTTCAAGTACATTTTCAAGGGCCGTGTGCCACAAGTTTCAAGTACATTTCACGGGCCATGTGCCACAAGTTTCAAGTACATTTTCAAGGGCCATGTGCCACAAGTTTCAAGTGTATTTTCAAGGGCCTCGCGCCACAAGTTTCAAGTGTAATACAAGGGCCTCGTGCCATATGTTCAAGGGCTTCGTGCCATCATGTTTCAAGGGCTTATTGCCACATGCTTATGTCACGGGAATAGGCCTACGGCCATTATGAGCTAAACGCAGAATCAGACAAATCATGTGCATGCTGCATTTTTTTATGTATTGATGTATTTAAGCTTCAAGTCAGACGTCTTTCATTATGTATTACTGCTCATTGAGCTCGGCTCACTCTCTATTATGTCTGTTTCTGTAGGTTATCAGTCAGGGGGTCAGTCCTAACTTTGACGCTGTCCCTTTTGTCAACCTTTACATGTTCAGGCACCATACCAGGCCATTTATTTTTGTGAAGCTTCTAAGTTGTGGGTCTGCTTTTGAGAGCCACCTACGGATGTTGTACTTAACTTTTATATTCCTTTTGTTATGCCCAATTATCGGGCCAGGACTGTAAATGTATATGTTATACACGATATCCAGGGATATAGTTTTAAACTTTATCCGCTTTTGATGATGTATGTAATGCATGAGATCCTGGAAAATTAGAAATAGCTCAATGGAGTATGCTCGTATTTATGTTATAGTAATATTTTATGCTTCCGATAAGGCCCCGTACGGTATGTACATCAGTTTTTATGTCAGTTTTTACTTAGGTCATGCCCAAACCTTTAGGGGCAGGTGTAGGGCGTGACAAGGAGAGAGAGAAAGACAAATCAAACGAAAGGATAACTTACGCATCTAAGGATTTTTATCGCCTATCTTCATCTGGACCGTCTTCTCCGAACAAGAACTCCATAGACAAAAGAAAAATGTGAAGAAAAAAAATGAGAAAATATATATAAAATAGCAAAGTATGTAAAACAAATTATTAACAATGAACACTGACGTTTGAGTGTTATAACTCTGAGAACAGCCATGAGAGAAGCCCTTCTTGCCGCCATTGACAAAACGAAGAGTGCGAGTGAGAGTGAGAGTGACAGTGAGAGTGAGTGAGAGTGATAGAGGGAGAGAGAGAGAGAGACAGAAAGACAACTCAAATGAAAGGATAACTTACGCATCTTAGGGTTTTCATCGTCTATCTTTATCTGGGCCGTCTTCTCTAAAGAAAAACTCCCCATACAAAAAAATTTTGAAAAAAAAAATGAGAAAATATATGTAAAATAACAAAGTATGTAAAAGAAATTATTAACAATGAACACCGACGTTTGAGTTTGATAACTCTGAGAGCTGCCGTGAGAGAAGCCTTTCTTGCCGCGATTGACGAAACGAAGAGTGCGAGTGAGAGTGAGAGTGAGAGTGACAGAGAGAGAGAGAGAGAGAGACAGAAAGACAACTCAAATGAAAGGATAACTTGCGCCTCTTAGGGTTTTCATCATCCATCTTCATCTGGGCCATCTTCTCCGAGCAAGAACACCCTATACAAAACAAAAATGTGAAGAAAAAGAATGAAAAAATATATATCAAATAATAAAGTGTGGGAAAGAAATTATTAACTAGGAACACCAGTGTTTGAGTTTGATAACTCTGAGAGCAGCCATGAGAGAAGCCTTTCTTGCTGCCATTGAGAAAACGGAGAGCGAGAGTGAGAGTGAGTGTGATTGAGAATGACAGAGAGAGAGGGAGTGAAAGAAAGAAAAATCAAATGAAAGGATAACTTATGCATCTTAGGGTATTAATCGTCCATCTTCATCTGGGCTGTCTACTCCGAGCAAGAACTCCCTATGCAAAACAAAAATGTGAAGAAAAAAAATGTGAAAATATTTATAAAATAACAAAGTATGTAAAAGAAATTATTAACAATGAACACCGACGTTTGAGTTTGATAACTCTGAGAGCAACCATAAGAGAAGCGTTTTTTGCCGTCGTTAACGAAACAGAGAGCGAGAGTGAGAATGAGAATGAGTGAGAGTGACAGAGTGAGAGAAAGGCAGAAAGGCAAATGAATGGAAAGGATAACTGACGCATCTTAGGGTTTTCACCGTCCATCTTCATCTGGGCTGTCTTCCCTGAGAAAGAACTCCCTAAACAAAACGAAAATGTGAAGAAAAAAAAATGAGAATATATATATAAAATTACAAAGTATGTAAAAGAAATTATTAACAATGAAATCCAACGTTTGAGTTTGACAACTCTGAGAGCAGCATGAGAGAAGCCTATCTTGCTGCCATTGAGGAAACGGATAGTGAGAGTTAAAGTGAGAGTGAGTGAGAGTGATAGAGAGACAGAGACAAAAAGACAAATTAAATGAAAGGATAACTTACGCATCTTAAGGTTTTCATCGTCTATTTTCATCTAGGCATTCTTCTTCGAGCAAGAACTCCCTATAAAAAGAAAAATGTGAAGAAAACAAATGAGAAAATTTATATAAAACAACAAAGTATGTAAAAGAAATTATAAACAATGAACACTGACATTTGAGTTTGTTAACCCTGAGAGCCGCCATAAGAGAAACCTTTCTTGCCGTCATTGATGAAACAGAGAGTGAGAGCGGAAGTGAGAGTGAGTGAGAGTGAGAGAGAGAGACAGAAAGATAAATCAAATGAAAGGTTAACTTACGGATCTTAGGGTTTTCATCATCCATCTTCATCTGGGTTGTCTTCTCCGAGCAAGAACTCCCTATACAAAACAAAAATGTGAAGAAAAAAAATGGGAAAATATATATAAAATAACAAAGTATGTCAAAGAAATTATTAACAATGAGAACCGATGTTTGAGTTTGATAACTTTGAGAGTAGCCATTAGAGAAACCTTTCTTGCCGCCATTGATAAAACAGAGAGTTAGAGCGAGAGTGAGAGCGACAGAGGGAGAGAGAGAGAGACAGAAAGACAAATCGAATGAAAGGATAACTTACTCATCTTTGGGTTTTCATCGTCCATCTTCATCTGGGCCGTCTTCTCCGAGCAAGAGCTCCCTATAGAAAGAAAAAATGTGAAGAAAAAAAATGAGAATATATATATAAAATAACAAAGTATGTAAAAGAAATTATTAACAATGAACACCGACGTTTGAGTTTGATAACTCTGAGAGTAGCCATGAGAGAAGCCTTTCTTGCCGCCATTAACGAAACGGAGAGCGAGAGTGAGAGTGAGAGTGAGAGTGACAGAGAGAGAGAGAAACAGAAAGAAAAATCAAATAGAAGGATAACTTACGCATCTTAGAGTTTTCATCGTCCATGTTCATCTGTGCCGTTTTCTCCGAGCAAGAACTCCCTATACAAAACAAAAATGTGAAGAAAAAAAGTGAGAATATATATATACAATAAGAAAGTATGTAAAAGAAATTATTAACAATAAATACCGACGTCTAAGTTTGATAACTCTGAGAGTCGCCATGAGAGAAACCTTTCTTGCCGCTATTGAAGAAGCAGAGAGCGAAAGCGGGAGTGAGAGTGAATGGGAGTGACAAACAGAGAGAGAGAGAGAGAGAGAGAGAGAAAGAGAGAGATAGAAAGAAAAATCAAACGAAAGGATAATTTATGCATCTTAGGGTTTTCACCGTTCATCTTCATCTGGGCCGTCTACTCCGAGCAAGAACTCCCTATTCAAAACAAAAATGTGAAGGAAAAAAAATGAGAAAATATTTATGAAATAGAAAAGTATGTAAAAGAAACTATTAACAATGAACACCGACATTTGAGTTTGATAACTCTGAGAGCAGCCATGAGAGAAGCTTTTTTTGCCGCCGTTGATGAAACAGAGAATGAGAGTGAGAATAAGAGTGAGTGAGAGTGACAGAGGGAGAGAAAGACTGAAAGGCAAATCAAATGAAAGGATAACTTACGCATCTTAGGGTTTTCACCGTCCATCTTCATCTTGACCGTCTTTCCCGAGAAAGAACTCCTTAAACAAAACGAAAATGTGAAGAAAAAAAATGGGAAAATATATATAAAATTACAAAGTATTTAAAAGAAATTATTAACAATGAACACCGATGTTTGAGTTTGACAACTCTGAGAGCAGCCATGAGAGTAGCCTTTCTTGCTGCCATTGAGGGAATGGACAGTGAGAGTTAAAGTGAGAGTGAGTGAGAGTGACAACGAGAGAGAGAGAGAGACAGAAAGACAAATCAAATGAAAGAATAACTTACGCATCTTAGGCATTTCATCATCTATCTTCATCTGAGCTGTCTTCTCCGAGCAAAAACTCCCTGTACGAAACAAAAATGTGAGAAAAAAAAATTAGAAAATATATATAAAATAACAAAGTATGTAAAAGAAATTATTAACAATGAACACCAACGTTTGAGTTTGAGAACTCTGAGAGTAGCCATGAGAGAAGCCTTTCTTGCCGCCATTAACGAAACGGAGAGTGAGAGTGAGAGTGATAGTGAGAGTGAGTCAGAGTGACAGAGAGAGAGAGAGAGAGAGAGAGAGAGACAGAAAGACAAATCAAACGAAAGGATAACTTACGTATTTTAGGGTATTTATCGTCCATCTTCATCTGAGTCATTTTCTCTGAGCAAGAACTCCCCATAAAACATAAAAATGTGAAGAAAAAAGTGAGAATATATATATAAAATAAGAAAAATACGTAAAAGAAATTATTAACAATAAACACCGACGTTTGAGTTTGATAACTTTGAGAGTAGCCATGAGAGAAACCTTTCTTCCCGCCATTGATGAAACAGAGAGTTAGAGTGGGAGTGAGAGTGAGTGAGAGTGACAGAGAGAGAGAGAGAGAGAGAGAGACATAGAAAGACAAATCGAATGAAAGTATATCTTACGCATCTTAGGGTTTTCATGGTCCATCTTCATTTGGGTCGGCTTGTCTGAGTAAGAACTCCTTATACAAAACAAAAATGTAAAGAAAAAAAATTGGAAAATATATATAAAATAACAAAGTATTTAAAAGAAATTATTAGCAATGAACACCAACGTTTGAGTTTGATAACTCCGTGAGCACCCATGACAGAAGCCATTCTTGCCGCCATTAACGAAACGGAGAGTGAGAGCGGGAGTGAGAGTGAGTGTGAGTGACATAGACAGAGAGAGAGAGAGAGACAGAGAGAGAAAGACAAATTAAATGAAAAGATAACTTACGCATCTTAGGGTTTTCAACGTCCATCTTCATCTGGGCCGTCTTTTCCGAGCAAGAAGTCCCTAGAAAAAAAAATGTGAAGAAGAAAAAAAGAGAAAATATGTATAAAAACAACAAATTATGTAAAAGAAATTATTAACAATGAATACCGACGTTTGAGTTTGATAACTCTGAGAGCACCCATGAGAGAAGCCTTTTTGCCTCCATTGACGTAACGGAGAGTGCGAGTGAGAGTGAGAGTGAGAGAGAGAGAGAGAGAGAGAGAGAGAGAGAGAGAGAGAGAAATCGAATGAAAGGATAACTTACGCATCTTAGGGTTTTCGTTGTCCATCTTCATCTGGGTTGTCTTCTCCAAGCAAGAACTCCCTATACAAAACAAAAATGTGAAGAAAAAAATAGGTAAATATATATAAAATAACAAAGTATGTAAAACAAATTATTAACAATGAACACCGACGTTGGAGTTTGATAAGTCTGAGAGCAGCCGTGAGAGAAACCTTTCTTGCCGGCATTTATGAAACAGAGAGTGAGAGCGGGAGTGAGGGTGAGTGAGAGAGAGAGAGAGAAAAATCAAATAAAAGGATAACTTACGTGTCTTAGGGTTTTAATCGTCCATCTTCATCTAGGTCGTCTTCTCCGTGTAAGACCTCGCCATACAAAACAAAAATGTGAAGAAAAAAAATGAGATAATATATATAAAATAACAAAGAATGTAAAAGAAATTATTAACAATGAACACCGACGTTTGAGTTTCATAACTCTGATAGCAGCCATGAGAGAAGCCTTTCTTTCCGCCATTTACGAAACGGAGAGTGCGAATGAGTGTGAGAGTGAGTGAGAGTGACAGAGAGTGAGAAAGATAGAAAGACAAATCAAAATGAAAGGATAACTGACGCATTTTAGGGTTTTCAACGTCCATTTTCACCTTGGTCGTCTTCTCCGAGCAAGAACTCCCTACACAAAACAAAAATGTGAAGAAAAAAATGAGAAAATATATATAAAATAACAAAGCATGTAAAAGAAATTGCTAACAATGAACACCGGCGTTTGAGTTTGATAACTCTGAGGGCAACCATGAGAGAAGCTTTTCTTGCCGCCATTGACAAAGCGGAGAGCGAGAGTGAGAGTGGGTGAGACTGGCAGAGAGATAGAGAGACAAAGAAAAATAAAATGAAAGGATAACTTACGCATCTTAGGATTTTCATCGTCTATCTTCATTTGGGACGTCTTCTCTGAGTAAGAACTCCCCATACAAAACTAAAATGTGAAGGAAACAAATTCGAAAATTTATATAAAATAACAAAGTATGTAAAAGAAATTATTAACAATGAACATCGACGTTTGAATTTTATAACTCTGAGAGCAGGCATAAGAGAAGCCTTTCTTCCCGCCATTGACGAAACGGAGAGTGAGAGTGATAGTGAGAGGGAGAGTGACAAAGAGAGAGAAGGAGAGAGACAAACAGACAGACAGACAGAAAGGCAAATCAAATGAACGGGTAACTTACGAATCTTAGGGTTTTTATTGTCCATCTTCATTTGGGCCGTCTTCTCCGAGCAAGAACTCCCTATACAAAACAGAAATATGAAGAAAAAAAAATTAGAAAATATATATAAAATAACAAAGTGTGTAAAAGAAATTATTAACAATGAACACCGACGTTTGAGTTTTATAACTCTGAGAGTAGCCATGAGAGAAGCCTTTCTTGCCGCCATTGACGAAACAGAGAGTGCGAGTAAGAGTGAGAGTGAGTGAGAGGGACAGAGAGAGAGAGAGAGAGAGAGAGAGAGAGACAGAAAGACAAATCAAATAAAAGGATAACTTACGCATCTTAGAGCTTTCATCGTTCATCTTCATCTGGGCTGTGTTCCACGAGCAAGAACTCCCTATAAAAAACAAAAATGTGAAGAAAACAAATGAGACAATATATATTAAATAACAAAGTATGTAAAAGAGATTATTAACAATGAACACCGAAGTTTGAGTTTGATAACTCGGTGAGCAGCCATGAGAGAAGGCTTTTTGGCCACCATTGACGAAACGGAGAGCGAGAGTGAGAGTAAGTGAGAGCGATAGAGAGAGAGAGAGAGAGACAGAAAGACTAATCAAATGAAAGGATAACTTACGCATCTTAGGGTTTTCATCGTTCATCTTCATCTGGGCCGTCTTCTCCGAGTAAGAACTCCTTAAACAAAACAAAAAGGTGAAGAAAAAAAATGAGAAAATATATATATAATAACAAAGTATGTAAAAGAAATTATTAACAATGAACGCCGACGTCTGAGTTTGATAACTTTGAGAGTAGCCATGAGAGATGGCTTTCTTGCCGCCATTAACGAAACGGAGAGCGGGAGTGAGAGTGAGAGTGAGAGTGAGAGTAAGTGAGAGTGACATGGAGAGAGAGAGAGACAAGAAGACTAATCAAATAAAAGGATAACTTACACATCTTAGGGTTTTCATCGTCCATCTTCATTTGGGTCGTCTTCTCCGAGTAACAACTCCTTATACAAAACAAAAATGTGAAGAAAAAAAATGAGAAAATATATATAAAATAAAAAAGTGCGTAAAAGAAATTATTAACAATGAACATCGATATTTGAGTTTGATAACTCTTAGAGCTGCCGTAAGAGAAGCCTTTCTTGCCGCCATTGACGAAATGAAGAGTGGGAGTGAGTAAGAGAGAGAAAGAGAGAGAGAGAGAGAGAGAGAAAGGCAAATCAAATGAACGAGTAACTTACGAATCTTAGGTTTTTCATCGTCCATCTTTATCTGAGCCATCTTTTCTGTGCAAGATTTTAGTATACAAAAAAATAATGTGAAGAAAAAAAATGAAAATATATATATAAAATAACAAAGTATGTAAAAGAAATTATTAACAATGAACACTGATGTTTGAGTTTGACAACTCTGAGAGTAGCCATGAGAGAAAACTTTCTTGCTACCATTGACGAAACAGAGAGTGAGAGTGAGAGAGAGAGTAATAGTGAGTGAGAGTGACAGAGGGAGAGAGAGACAGAAAGACAAATCGAATGAAAGGATAACTTACGTATCTTATGGTTTTCATCGTCCATCTTCATTTGGGCCGTCTTCTCTGAGCAAGAACTCCCTATACAAAAGAAAAATGTGAAGAAAAAAATGGGAAAAGATATATAAAATAACAAAGTATGTAAAAAAAAATTATTGATAATGAACACCGACTTTTGAGTTTGATAACTCAGAGAGTAGCCATGAGAGAAGCCTTTCTTGCCGCCATTGACGAAACGGAGAGCTAGAGTGATAGTGAGAGTGATTGAGAGTGACAGAGAGAGAGAGAGAGAGAGAGAGAGAGAGAGAGAGAAAGAAAAATCCAATGAATGGATAACTTACGCATCTTAGGATTTTCATCGGCCATCTTCATCCGGGCCGTTTTGTCCATGCAAGACCTTTCCATACAAAGCTAAAATGTGAAGAAAAAAAATGAGAATATATATATGTAAGAGAAATTATTAACAATGAACACCGACGTTTGAGTTTGATAACTCTGAGAGCAGCCATGAGAGAAGCCTTTTTTTCCACCATTGACGAAATGGAGAGTGCGAGTGAGAGTGACAGAGAGAGAGAGAGAAAGACAGACAGACAGAAAGAAAGACAAACCAAATGAAAGGATAACTTACACATCTTAGGGTTTTCATCGTCCATCTTCATCTGGGCCGTCTTCTCCGAGCAAGAACTCCCTACACAAAACAAAAATGTGAAGAAAAAAAATGAGAAAATATATATTTAAAAAAAAATTATGTAAAAGAAATTATTAACAATGAACACTGACATTTGAGTTTGATAACTTTGAGCGTAGCCATGAGAGAAGCCTTTCTTGCCGTCATTGACAAAACGGAGACCAAAAGTGAGAGTGAGAGTGAGAGTGAGCGAGACTGATCGAGAAAGAGAGAGATAGAAAGAAAAATAAAATGCAAGGATAACTTGCGCTTCTTAGGATTTTCATCGTCCATCTTCATCTGAGTCGTCTTCTCCGAGCAAGAACTCCCCATACAAAACTAAAATGCGAAGGAAAAAAATTCGAACATATATATAAAATAACAAAGTATGTAAAAGAAATAATTAACAACGAACACCGACGATTGAGTTTAATAATTCTGAGAGCAGCCATGAGAGAAGCCTTTCTTCCCGCAGTTGACGAAACGGAAAGTGAGAGTGAGAGTGAGAGTGACAGAGAGGGAGAGTGACAGAAAGACAACTCAAATGAACAGGTAACTTAGGCATCTTTGGGTTTTCATCGTCCATCTTAATCTGGGCCGTCTTCTCCGTGCAACAACTCTCTATACAAAACAGAAATGTGAAGGAGAAAAATGAAAAAATATATATACAATAACAAAGTATGTAAAAGAAATTATTAACAATGAAAACCGACGTTTGAGTTAGATAACTCTGAGAGCAACCACGAGAGAACCCTTTCTTGCCGCCATTGACGAAACGGAGACTGCGAGTATGAGTGAGAGTCAGTGAGAGAGAGAGAGAGAGAGAGAGAGAGAGAGAATTAAAGGATAACTTACGCATCTTAGAATTTTCATCGTCCCTCATCATCTGGGCCGTCTTTTCCGAGCAAGAACTCTCTATACAAAACAAAAATGGGAAGAAAAAAAATGAAAAAATATATATATAATAACAAAGTATGTGAAAGAAATTATTAACAACGAACACCGACGTTTGAGTTTTATAACTCTAAGATCAGCCATGAGAGAAGCCTTTCTTGCCGCCACTGACGAAACGGAGAGTGAGAGTGAGAGTGAGAGTAAGTGAGAGTGACAGAGAGATAGAGACATAGGAAGGAAAATCAAATGAAAGTATGACTTACGCATCTTAGGGTTTTCATCGTCCATCTTCATCTGGGCCGTCTTCTCAGAGCAAGAACTCCCTATACAAACAAAAAATGTGAAGAAAAAAAAAAAATATATATATATATATAAAATAACAAAGTGGGTAAAAGAAATTATCAACAATGAACACTGACGTTTGAGTTTTGATAACTCTAAGAGCAGCCATGAAACAAGCCTTTCTTGCCGCCAATGACGAAATGGAGAGTGAGAGTGAGTGAGAGTGAGTGAGAGTGATAGAGAGAGAGAGAGAGAGAGACAGAAAGATAAATCAAATGAAAGGATAACTTACGCATCTTAGGGTTTTCATCGTCCATCTTCATCTGGGCCGTCTTCTCCGAGCAAGAACTCGCTATGCAAAACAAAAATGTGTAGAAAAAAAAAAGAGAAAATATATATAAAATATCAAAGTATGTAAAAGAAATTATAAACAATGAAGACCAACGTTTGAGTATGATAACTTTGAGAGTAGCCATGAGAGAAGCCTTTCTTGTCGCCAATGACGAAACGGAGAGTGAGAGTCAGTGAGAGTGAGAGAGAGAGAGGGCGAGACTGAATGACAAATCAAATGAAAGGATAACTTACGCATCTTAGGGTTTTCATCGTCCGTCTCCATCAGGGCCGTCTTCTCCGAGCAAGAAGTCCCTATACAAAACAAAAATATGAAGAAAAAAAATGAGAAAATATATATAAAATGAGAAAATATATATGTAAAAGAAATTATTAACATTGAACACCAACGTTTGAGCTTGATAACTTTGAGAGTAGCCATGAGAGAATCCTTTCCTGCCGCCATTGACGAAACGGAGAGTGAGAGTGAGATAGAGAGAGAGAAAGAAAGACAAATCAAATGAAAGGATAACTTACGCATCTTAGGATTTTCATCGTCCATCTTCATTTGGGCCGTCTTCTCCTAGCAAGAACTCCCTAGAAAAAACAAAAACGTGAAGAAAAAAAAATGAGAATATATATATAAAATAAGAGACAATGTAAAAGAAGTTATTAACAATGAACACTGATGTTTGAGTTTGATAACTCTTAGAGCAGCCATGAGAAAAGCCTTTCTTGCCGCCATTGACGAAACGAAGAGTGAGAGTGAGTGAAAATGACAAAAAGAGAGAGAGAGGCAGAAAATCAAATCAAATGAAAGGATAACTTACGCATCTTAGGGTTTTTATCGTCCATCTTCATCTGGACCGTCTTCTCTGAGCAGGAACTCTTTATACAAAACAAAAATGTGAAGAAAAAAAAACGAGAAAATATGTATATAATAACAAAGTGTGTAAAAGAAATTATTAACAAGTAACACCGACGTTTGAGTTTGATAACTCTGAGAGCATCCATGAGATAAGCCTTTCTTGCCGCCCCTGACGAAACGTAAAGTGAGAGTGAGAGTTAGAGTTAGTGAGAGTGACAGAGAGAGAGAGAGAGAGAAAGACGCAGGAAGACAAATCAAATGAGAGTATAACTTACGTATCTCAGGGTTTTCATCGTCCATCTTCATCTGGTCCGTCTTCTCCGAGCAAGAGCTCCCTATACAAAACAAAAATGTGAGGAAAAAAAATGACAAAATATATATCAAATAACAAAGTATGTAAAAGAAATTATTAACAATGAACGCCGACATTTATGTTTGATAACTCTGAGAGCAGCCATGAGAGAAGCGTTTCTTCCGGCCGTTGACGAAACAGAGAGTGCAAGTGAGAGTGAGAGAGAGTGAGAGTGACAGAGCGAGGGAGAGACATAAAGACAAATCAAATGATAGGGTAACTTACGCATCTTAGGGTTTTCATCGTCAATCTTCATCTGCGCCATCTTCTTTGAGCAAGATCTCCCAATACGAAACAAAAATGTGAGGAAAACAAAATGAGAAAATATATATAAAAAAACAAAGTATGTAAAAGAAATTATTAACAATGAACACCGACGTTTGAGTTTGATAAATCTGAGAGCAGCCAGGAGAGAAGCCTTTCTTGCTGCCATTGACGAAATGGAGTGTGAGAGTGAGAGTGAGTGAGCGGGACAGAGAGCGAGCAAGAGAGAGAGAGAGAGAGAAAGAAAAATCAAATAAAAGGAGAACTTACGCATCTTAGGGTTCTCATCATCAATCTTCATCTGGGCCGTCTTCTCCGTCCAAGAAGTCCCTATACAAAAAAAAAAAAAAAAAAAATGCGAAGAAAACAAATGAGAAAATATATATAAAATAACAAAGTATGTAAAAAAATTATTAATAATGAACACCGACATTTGAATTTTATAACTCTGAGAGCAGCCATGAGAGAGGCCTTTCTTTCCGCCCTTGACGACACAGAGAGTGAGAGTGAGTGAGAGTGACAAAGAGAGAGAGAGACAGAAAAACAAATCAAAAGAAAGGATAACTTACACATCTTAGGCTTTTCATCGTCAATCTTCATCTAGGCCGTCTTCTCTGAGCAAGAACTTCCTATACAAAACAAAAATGCGAAGGAAAAAAATGAGAAAAAATATATAAACTAACAATGTATGTAAAAGAAATTATTAACAATGAACACCGACGTTTGTGTTTGATAACTCTGAGAGCAGCCATGAGAGAAGCCTTTCTTGCCACCATTGACGAAACGGAGAGTGAGAGTGAGACTCAGAGTGAGTGAGAGTGACAGAGAGAGAGAGAAAGAGAAAGACAAATCAAATGAAAGGATAACTTACGCATCTTAGGGTTTTCATCATCCATCTTCATCTGGCCGTCTTCTTCGAGCAAAAACTCTTTATACAAAACAAAAATGTGAAGAAAAAAAATAAGAAAATATATATAAAATTACAAAGTATGCAAAAGAAATTATTAACAATGAACACCGATGTTTTAGTTTGATAACTTAGAGAGCCGCAATGAGAGAAGCCTTTCTTGCCGTCATTGACGAAACAAAGAGTGAGAGTGAGAGTGAGTGTGTGAGGGTGACAGAGAGAGAGAGAGAGAGAGAGAAAGAGAGAGAGAGAGAGAGAGAGAGAGAGAGAGAGAAACAAATCAAATGAAAGGATAACTTATGCATCTTAGGGTTTTCATCGTCCATCTTCATCTGGGCCGTCTTCTCTGAGCAAGAACTCCCTATACAAAATAAAAATGTGAAGAAAAAAAATGAGAAAAAATATATAAAATAACAAAGTTTGTAAAAGAAATTATTAACAATGAACACCGACGTTTGAGTTTGATGACTCTGAGAGCAGCCATGAGAGAAACCTTTCTTGCCGCCATTGACGAAACGGAGAGTGAGTGTTAGAGTGTGAGTGAGAGTGACAGAAAGAGAGAGAGAGAGAGAGAGAGAGAGAGAGAGACAGAGACAGACAGACAGACAGACAGAAAGCCAAATCAAATGAGAGGATAACTTACGCATCTTAGGGTTTTCATCGTCCACCTTCATCTGGGTCGTCTTCTCCGAGCAAGCACTCCCTATACAAAACAAAAATGTGAAGAAAAAAAATTTGAAAATATATATAAAATAACAAAGTATATAAGACTACTACAAAAATAGTTAAAGATCACACTTTGATAAAAAAAATTATCTCACTTTTATTGGAAGTGTGATAAAAAAAATTAGATTGATATTTTAATCACACTTAATTTGATTGAGTGTGATAATATTTATTTTTTATTTCACTTTTCAATTAAGTGTGATTATATATATATATATTTAATCATACCTTCTAATTAAAGTTTGATTATATATACACTATTATTTTTTAATCACACCTTTTAAATAAGTGTAATTATATATATATTTTTTAATCACATATTCTAATTAAAGTTTGATTATTTATATATTTTTTAATCACACATTCTAATTAAAGTGTGATTATATATACACTACAACTTTTTAATCACACTTTTTAAATGAGTGTGATTATATATATATATATTTTTTAATCAAACATTCTAATTAAAGTGTGATTATATATACATTACTACTTTTTTATCACACTTTTTAAATAAGTGTGATTATATATATATTTAATAATTCTTTTTATACTTACGAGAATATTTGTAAGATTATTTATGTTTATTATACTTATGTTTTTTACGATGAGAATGTGTTACAGGAGGTAAACCGTATTATTCACAGAAATTACCTAATTCATATTTAGCTGTATGTTTATCTTTTGAGGCTTTCTAACTAAGTTTAAGGGCAATATACATTCTTAATCCTTCTTTTTGAATAGTACTAATGATATCACCATAAGTTAAATTATCATATTCAATTACACCAGTAGGTTGACTAAGGACATCTCTAATTTTGTGAGCAAATAGACTAGGTAAACCATTAATAATTTTTTCTTTCCAAAAGGATTTAGTACAATCTTCTCTTAACATAACTCTAGAGGTAAATACATCTTCATACCACCTAAAATCGCTTAATGCCTGACAAGTAAGGTTACTAAGTTGATCATGTATGCGAGAATATATATTAGTAGGGGTACCTATGAAATGTCTAACTATGGTATAGATTAATGTATTAACACCATCGATTTTATAATAGCCAATAGTTTCATCAAATATAGGTAAATCATTTTCATATTTTTTATTAGCATTTAAAATTGATTCGCATTGATCTTCATTAAGATATTTTTCTCACCAAGATTTGAGCATACCAGTAAAGCCAGAAGTAATTGAGGAAACAATTTCAGGTTGAGTATAATCAGGGTAATTACTAAGATAACTATTTGCAACCATAGATAAATGATTTAATTTTTGAAGTATTTGATCTTCACTAAGACCATCAATATTCCATTCGTATAATTTTTTAGCAGGTACAGAAAATTGATTAGAAAGATTAGTTTCTTCATATTGGAGATCAGGTGGGGTAGGTCGTGAATGCCAATTTTTGGTAAGAATAGTAGGTTGAGGTTTAGGATAGTGAAGTTTATTAAGATTAGAGGATTGAAATTGTTGAGCTAATTGATTAATTTCATTATCTGTTGTATCAGATTCTGATTGAGTAGAAGCCTTGTCTAAAGGTTAGTTTAGTACAGTAATACGTTTTGCAGAAGAGGGTGAGGCTTGTTCGGAGGTAGCTAATTTAGTGAATAGTTGTTCTATAGCTTTAACAATAGAATTATCTTGAGTGACTAAATTATTTCGTTTGGAATGATTACTAGGTAGATTAAGCAATGGTTGATCTAAAGTTTGTTTGGTAGAAGAATTGTTAGCAGAGTAATCATCGAAATTGTTTTATATTTTGTCTAATTGTTTACCAATTGTTTTTAAACATTGATTAGTATAATTATTTTGTTCAATAGCTTTTTTTAATTTCAGGGTCAGTGCCAGGCAACTTAAAAGGAGAGCCTAGGACTTCAGATCCTTGATGTTCAATAATTATATTAGATAAAGGAGGATGACTAGAGCTAACAGTAGTATTTGGAGAAGTTTTCCATTTATGTTTTGTGATTGTATTTACTTTTTTGTAATAATTTTCTAAATATTCAAATAAAGGAATTTCAATACTGGATTCAATCATAAAATCATACCATTTTCGAGTTATTCTGGATTGTTGATTAGAATCATATTTGGCACGATAAGTATGTCTTTTAGTTCTATTTTCTTTAGATTTAAATTCAACATGTAGTTTATCAAGATCAGGAGTAAAGGATTTACTAATTGTCATTAATTGAGGATTTATTGGAGGGACAAAATCAAAATCAGTTTGAGTGGGGGAGTTTTGAGACTCAATGTCTTCTTCAGGAAGATGTGTGTGAGTAGAGTAAATAGGTTTACTAATTTGAGAAGTTGTGGAGTTATCAATTCCTTTTAGTTTACTATGGAAAGTTTGACCAAGATTGATTTGACTATTTTTTCGAAATAAAGGAGTATTAAATATTTCATTTTCAGTTTCAGTATCAGTGGGTGTATTAGAGGTACTATGTCTAGAAAATTGACTACGATTAAATTTAATACGGACTGAACCATCAGTAAATTGTTGAATATCTTGGATATCTTGACTAGTAGATTGTTGTTGATTATGTTTGTAGTTTTCATTAATTGTAACCCATTGATCTGGGAGAGTAATATCTTTCCATTCAATCATTTGAGGAGTATTTATATTAGTATCATTACTACTACTTTGAATTAATAAAGTTTTATCTTTTGGACTTTTATGTAAAGCTTGAACATTTAAATTAGTTTTAATACATTTATAATGAACACGATAAATTAAAGCAATATTATGAACTTTATCCTTCATATTAGTAAATGAGCCATTTAGTTGAATATTCAAAGTTAATGCATCTAATATATGTGGATCCCTAAGACTAAGTGTAAAATCAGGAAAGCAATTAAAATGGATGTGTCCTTTGTGAGACAAGTTTCCATCATACCCATTAAACTATCATTGAAATCAATAAAACGAGCATCTCTTAAACATAATAAAACAGAAGTATTTTTATCTCGTGGGGTTAATGGTTTTATTCGAACTTGAATTAATCCTAAATGTATAAAATTGTGACCAGTTTTTAAATGTCTTTTCATGGTATTAGCATCTAATAATTGACATGTTTCTCTAGGCTTTGCTAAAGCATAAACTTGTTCTAAAGTTTTGACATGAAGATTAACATTAAAAGCAGACTGTAAAAAAAGTAGTTTTATAAATTTCTTTAACTGACAATTTTGGGATATTCCAACTTAAATCAATTTTATTATTCTATATTTCAACATCTTCTTCATTAATTACTAATTCTTGATTAGTTATTGAGGGCAAAGTGGTTGACCGAGAACTGACTGAAGAGTTACTTCTAAATAATCGACTCATGGTTCTGACTAGGTAAATGACTTACAGGAATCTTGATACATTATTTAAATTTATCATGTTTTCACATACTATGTTTTCACACATACCCAGTTCAGATGACCCCTAAAATCCAACACTGCCTAACCAAAGGACTTACTAAGGACTGGGATGAAGGTTGGGTGGCTAGTTACAAAGTGGAAAGACACAGATAAAATTTGACAGATTAAGATGACTGAAGGCAGAAACGAAGCAGAATAAAGAAAGATTAAGCATAATTAACAAGACAGTACGCAACAAATAGCAACATAACTTGGCTTTGATACCAAAAGGTAACGGAAGCAGGAAGGAGGAGAAGAATAGCAGGAAATAACACTAAAACAATAAACAGAATAGTTTAAATATAATAATAAAACAGTTTCAAATAAACATTAATAAAACTTATAATTGTTTACTGGAATGAAGCAAGCAATTCTACATAATTTGAAAACAATTTTCGAAAAATATAAAATTACAAAGAAAGCTATTTTCTTGAGGAAGGAAGGCTCTCAATTTTTCTAACTCTACCGTATTCTTGACTGAAGAGGCTCTTTTATAATCAAAAGAGACTATTGTTAGCCTTGTGAGTGAATACTGTGAGCCTTGTGAGTGAATGATTCTGACTTGAAAGGATCATCCAGAGCACATGGGAGTTGTCTGCTGTTTTTGGTGAGTGACTAAAGATGATGGCCGCTTTTTACTGTGCTGAATTTGTCGGTTGAATGAATTATGATGAATGATGAATAGTAATGTTGACTTTTAGATGAATAGTGAATAGTAAAGTTGATTTAATATATATATTGTATTCATTGCTTGGAGGTATGTGACTGAGGGAATCAATATATATATATCAGCAGCTTTTCTAAAAAATGAGTATTGATTGAAGCTGATAATTATAGCTATATAGAATCCAATGACTGAATTAAGCATCTGGGTCTTTAGCATCTTGGAACTCGGGTCCGTATGGATTTTGAGTAGTTGAACCTTCAGAAGAGTTTGAACTTTCTGAACCATCTTCTGAACTGTTGTTATCCAAGTTTGACTTGGCTTGGGCCAGGAGGAGACGAGCCATTTGGAGGAGCTCATCTTTGTATGACTTGGACTTGGGCTTAACCTTTGATTTGGACTTATCTTTTGACTTGGGCTGGTCAGTACTAGGCTTTGCTGACATGGATTTAATCTTTGATTTGGGCTTGGAAGAACTGGACGATGGGCTTCCAAGATTGGCTGGAGGAAGTTGGCTTCCTTGTGTTAATGGAGCAGTTGGGTTCTGCCGAGCTTTAATCATGGCAGGTGTAGGGGCATGAATGTTGATTGGGAATTCAGTTTGAATAATTTCAGCAATGCGTGGAATCTTGAAATTATCCCACCATTTAACCTTGTGTTACCGATAAATAATATCATCAGAAATACCATATTGCCATTTGAATATCCAAGGAATTTGGTATTTGGATATAAAAATAAGCAATTGAGGAAATTTCCTTTGCTGAGGAGTGAATGAGAAAATAGTGGAAAAATAGATGACTTGTTCAATAATGACTGATGGAAAGATTTCTGAAATGATGCCATATTGAGTCCACCATTGCAGAAACCAGGTAGGTAACTCGGATTTGAACTTTTAATCAAATCAAAGAAACCAAGAGTGACTATTTGACTCAGTTTGATACAAGAGGACTTTGAACCAAGCATCAATGTAATCATAGTAATTGTATTGAATTGAATGACCAGGTAGACCTCGTAATTGATAAGGAGAACCCCAATCAACCAGAGAAACAAAGTTGTGAATATAAAGTGAATGGTACACAATTTTACTTGTGTAAGTGCAATCATAAATGGGTTTAATCACAATTGATTGATGGTTGAACATGATGTCTTTATAGAAAGTAATTGTTTTTTCTGGATGGAGAGGAATAAAATGCCATCCAGGAGGGAAATAAGATTTAACCAGATCATGAACAGTATGACTCTTTGGGTGACTAGGTTCTTTGAAAAGAGATTAGTAGTGGTGGATTTAACATAATCAGATCGGGCTGATTTAATAGGATTAGGAGGGTATGGAGTAACTGCTTGACTAGATGAAGCAAAAGGATCAGTAACCAAAGCAGATGTATAACTAGGTTTAGGAATGTTACCAAGAATTTGGTAACAGTTAATCAATTCAGCAGGATGGTATTTCGTGACTAACTCCACAGGAGGTGGAACAAAAGGTTGACTAGAAGGGACCAAGGCTTCGGAAGGAGGCCGTGGACGAGACATCTGTGAAATAGAGGAGATAAATTAGCATCCACTGAGGATATCTAATTGATCAGATGTTCATGTAAACAGTTAATATAATGAGCAAATTGTTGTTTCTGAGCTTTAATCTGATAAAATTGTACGTACTAGGCTCTTTTAGTAGGTAAATGGGTTGGTTTGAGAAAGGCAAGGCGACGAGCAGTATGTTTGACTAAGGTTTTATAGTGTTTAATCTAGTGTCTATGGTAAGGAATAGATGGAATTGTCATGATGTAATTCACTATCCACCCTGTAAAAATTCTCGGGTAAGAAAAACAGGAATAGAATATTGAGAACCACGGATATATTCAGTTTCAAAATAAAAATACTTAAAATAGATTGCCAACGAACAAAATTTTGCTTACTAGCAAGATTTTGAACATCTTTTTCTAAAACATATTTAGCAGATTTGCAATCAACACGAAGTAAAAAATTTTGATTTAAAATATCATCTTGAAATTTACTATTACATAAAACAGTAGATAAAATTTCTTATTTAATAGTACTATAATTCTTTTGTGCTTTATTCCAGACACCAGAATGATAACTATAGCGATCCCGGGTTTACCCTTGTTGTATAGTGATCCGGACATGTGTCCGTAAATGTTGGTAGTTGTTTATTTTCTAGTTTGCATCCTCTTTACTTTGTATATTGAGTTATAAGATGCGTTGGGCAGGTTTGTTACAGGTTGGTTGCGTTTGGGAGCCTAGTGTTGCTGCCCAGATTTTTGGTCCTTCGCTCGAGCGAGGAGTTTGTCGCTCGAGCGAGGTTCTGGACCTGAGAGTTGTATTTCCTAGCTCGAGCGAGCTTTTCGTGGCTCGAGCGGTCTGGGTTTTTCTTCGCTCGATCGAGAACTTCTTGGCTCGAGCGAGAGTTTTCTGTGTCTGGTCGCTCGAGCGACCAAGCCTTCCCTCGAGCGAGCGTGTTTTATATCAGCGGACAGCAGCGTCTAAAACATCACTTTTTCACTTTCTTTTTGATCCAAAACCCTTAATCCGACACTCTCTCTCTCTAAACTTGCACTCTCTCTAAGATTTGATCTCCCTAGGGTGTGAATCTAGCCTAGGGCCTTTGTTAAAAAGATAGAGGGTGTTGAGAGCTTCGATTTAATCTGAAAAAGTTTGGATTTGGAGCACGTTGATCTTCGAGTCTTCATCTCCTTTTTGGCTGAAACTTCAAGGTAGGGATATCCTACTCCTCTCTATGGGTTTTGTCTTTAAATTTTGGTATTTTGAGATGTTGGGCTTGGTTTGGTAATTTTGTGAAAGTTTGGGGCTTTTGTGTAATTTTACAAAAGTTGGGGTTTTATTCATAATAAACCTAGATGCATGTTTGGCATAGAAAAATGGAATGATTGTTGAATCATTGATGAAAATGGGACCTAAGGGTTGAAATGTTAATTATGGGAATTGACCTAATTACATTGTTTAATTAATTGGGATAATTAATTGGGAAGAATGTAGAAATGAAATGTTGATTGAATATCCATTTGTGCATTTATTTTCTGTTTAGAAATAACTGCTTTGGGCTATCGGTGGAGGATAGTCGTGATTGTTGTAGACAATGCATGATGATTAGGCAAACTGAAACTAATCAATGAAATGTGTCATGGAACTTGACGGTTGATAGAATACATTAATTGTATGTATTGGGTGATTGTATATAGAACCAATGTGTTTATATATGTTATGTGTAGAGGAGGAGATAGGGGATGTACTCCGCGGTTTAGGGGAAGATAGGGGATGTACCTCTAAACCGGATAGGTATTGGGAGGAGATAGGGGATGAACTCCGTAGACACAGCTCATATGCTTGTCTAGAGAAGTGAAGATAGAGCTCATATGCTTATCTTTGCGAAGTGTGGATACAGCTTATATGCTTATCTGTGAATGTGGGATATTGTTGTTATACATATCTGTTGAGAATGTGGATATAGCTTTTATGCTTATCTGAATGTGAGATATAGTTTTTATACATATCTGTGGAAATGTTGATAGAGCTAGCATGCTTATCTGTTGAAAAAGGGAAAATGAAAGGTAACTTAGACTCATAAGTTGTAAGACATAAATGTGTAATTTATGTGCATGTATCAGTGTTGACCATCTATCAATTGCTAATATTTTAGTCATTGTCCATGGTTGGTTTAGTGTATTTCTACTAGGCTGTGGCTCACCCTATACGGGAATATCATTTTCAGGTGCAGGAAGCATGCCACCTCCAAGGACATAGCTGGGAGGCTAGTGGCGGACATACTTTTGTCACTTAACTTTTGATGTATTACATGTAACTTCAAGCCTAGGGCTTAATGTGTTTGATTTAGTACTCTTTGTTGTAACCAAGTGTTTACTTGCAAAACTGTAAGCCCGTAGGGCATTTTGTTATGATGTTAACATGTAATACTTATGTAATGGAACTCTAAGGAATAAAGGAATGTGGTTAGTTTATATGTAAATGCATGTCTTATCTGATGGGTTTAATGTTGTTATTTTGAGGGCGTTACAACTTGGTATCAGAGCGTACCAGGTTCGAATACTTTGGGTACGTGGGAAGTGATTAGTATCACAATGGGTTTGTCTCGCTTGATAGAGACTTAGATGTAGTATCATATGCTATGTGCTTAATTGATAACATGCTTATGTGATTATGTGGGTATGGGATTTAATTTCTGGGATGTTGATTGGATCCTTGAGTTTCTGGGAGTCTTGTTGGAAAAGCACTTGATCAATGCTGTTTCTAACCGGAACTCTAGTAACGCCTCGGGACTATCATTATCCGGAAATGAAATTCGTAAGTGCTTATGTGTTTATGTGCTTATGTGGAGTGAATTACAGTTGTCCATTGTATTAGGACACGAGTGTTTAGCTTCGGTACATTTATTAATGTGCTAATGTCTTTGTTTCCTTTATTAGGATGTCAGGACGAGGACGAGGACGCGGTAGGCGTGGTAGGCCGGGTAGGCAGGAGGTGCCTGTGCCAGAAGAGATTCCGGTAGTTCAGGAGGGAATTGGCCAGGCCAATGTGGCCGAGACAGTAGGTCAGCAGGCTATGGGCGCTTTAGCTCGAGAGATAGCAGGGGCATTCAGGGAGTCAGTAGGCATCCTCAGAGCTGAGAATCAAGCTCGGGATGTTGCTGCTGATGCAGGACCTTCCTTTCTGAAGAGGGAGTTCTTCCGGTCTAATCCGGATGAATTTGTGGGTGATCCTAAAGAGCCGCTTAAGGCAGATGAATGGCTCGAACAGACAACGAAGACGTTCGAGATGCTTGGCATCGAGGACGGAGCACTGAAAGTGACCTTGGCATCCTTCCAGCTGAAGGGAGATGCGGGTCAATGCTGGAAGTACGAGAAGGCTCGTGTGGGCGGTACTTGGGAGGCGTTTATAAATGCTTTTCAGGAGAGGTTTTTGTCTGCAGCAGCTAGGGAGAAGCTGAGGGATCAGTTTAGCCGGCTTAATCAGCAGGGCTTGTCAGTGGCCGAGTTTGAGGCTACCTTTACCAGTCTGTCCAGGTTTGCACCGGAATTGGTGGCGTCTGAGGAACGCCGTTGCTATGAGTTTGAGCGGAAGTTGAGGCGGGGCCTCAAGTTGAGAGTTGGTGGGTCTTACATTCGAGAGTATAGACACCTAGTTGATGCTGCTGCTCATATGGAGATTATGATGCAGGAGGAGGATGAGGGTCAGAGAGGCTCCAAGAGGAGCCAGGATAGTCAGAGTGATGGCAGGAGGCAGAGGGGTTATAACCCTCAGCAGTCTCAGGGTGCAGTCTCTAGATCGACCTTTCCAGTGCCGAGTGGAGGCTCGGGGAGAGGCAGTCAGGGGGAATTCACTTGTTATAAGTGTGGCCAGCTGGGTCACAAGGTTTCAGTTTGCCCGCAGAAGGGTGGGGGTCAGAAAGCTGCATCTTCTTCAGCTAGACCGCAGAGTCAGAGTTTGGGCAGGGGGCAGCTCTTGACTTGTTATCAGTGTGGACAGCCTGGGCACCTGAAGAGGTTTTGCCCACAGTTGAGTGCCACTTCGGGAGCGTCTGGTTCTAGGCAGACGCAGGGTTTTCAGCCAGCTCAGTCTGTGCAGGCCTCGAGGGCCAATCCGGGAGTTTCGTCATCCCAGTCTGTGCAGCAGTCTTTTGCTCCGAGAGGTGAGCAGGTAGACCAGGGGCCTACGGGGCGCGTGTATGCTGTTACCGCGCAGGATTTAGTACCGGCTCCATCAGTAGTGAGAGGTACTTTTCTGTTTTGCAACTCGGTTGCTAATGTGTTGATAGACACGGGTGCATCTCATTCTTTTGTATCTGCTGCATTTGCATCTGTTTTGGAATTGGAGTTAGCACAGTTAGCATCTCCTATTTGTGTGGTATCGCCTTTGGGCGGTGAGTTGATCCTGAAACAGGGTGTTAGAGGATGTGATATTGAGGTCGCCGATTATAGGCTTCCTTTTCCGTTTGTTGTCATGCCCATGAAGGGTTTTGATGTTATTTTGGGTATGGACTGGCTATCGTCATACCGGGCTGTTATTGATTGCTACCGCCAGAGGGTTACATTATGTACCTTGAGCGGGGAGTGGTTCCATTTCTTGGGAGACCGGGTTGGTAGTGTTTTGCCACCGGGGTATGATTCGCGAGGGCGAAGTGAGCTTAGTAGTCTACTTGCCAGCTTTGAGAGTGGTGAGAGTGGTGAGACCCAGCATGTATTGCCGAGGGTGGTTTGTGAGTATTCGGATGTTTTTCCCGAAGATCTTGTTAGTTTGCCACCTCACCGAGAGATAGAGTTCTCTATTGATTTAGTGCCTGGTACGGCGCCGATTTCTATGGCACCTTACCGTTTTGCTCCAGCAGAGTTGGTTGAGTTGAAAGTTCAGCTCCAGGAATTGCTAGATAAGGGCTTTGTTCGCCCTAGTGTTTCACCGTGGGGAGCACCGGCACTCTTTGTTAAAAAGAAAGATGGTGCCTTGAGATTGTGTATAGACTACCGGAAGTTGAATCGGGCTACGGTTAAGAATAAGTATCCTATGCCCCGTATAGATGATTTGTTTGACCAGTTGAAGGGTTCCCGTTGTTTCTCTAAGATAGACTTGAGATCGGGTTACCATCAGTTGAGGGTCAGGGAGGAAGATATTCCTAAGACGGCATTCCGTACGCGGTATGGCCATTATGAGTTTCTGGTGATGCCATTTGGGCTTACCAATGCACCGGCAGTCTTTATGGACTTGATGAACCGAGTTTTCCGGGAGTTCTTAGACCGATTTGTGATTGTCTTCGTGGACGACATCCTTATCTATTCGTCTTCTGAGGAGGAGCACGAGGCACACTTGAGAGTGGTGCTTGAGTTACTTAGAGCCCATAGGCTGTATGCCAAGTTTGGGAAGTGTGAGTTCTGGCTGAGAGAAGTCAAATTCTTAGGCCACGTAGTATCCGGGGAAGGGGTGTCTGTTGATACATCCAAGGTTGAGGCAGTGCAAGATTGGGCACAGCCTAAGAGTGTGTTTGAGATCCGCAGTTTTCTGGGATTAGCTGGGTATTACCGTCGGTTTGTGAAAGATTTCTCCAGGTTAGCGTCACCGTTGACTAGACTGACTCGGAAGGGAGTCAAGTTTGTGTGGAGTGAGACTTGTGAAAAGTCGTTTCAAGAGTTGAAAGTTAGATTGACCACCGCTCCGGTGTTGATTATTCCGAAGAGAGGGTTGGGTTATGCGGTTTATTGTGATGCCTCACGAGAGGGTTTGGGTTGTGTGTTGATGCAAGAGGGGAAAGTGGTAGCATACGGCTCACGTCAGTTGAAAATACACGAGAAGAATTACCCCACACACGACCTAGAGTTAGCAGCAGTGATCTTTGCCTTGAAAATCTGGAGGCACTACCTTTATGGTGAGAGGTTCGAGGTATTCTCGGATCATAAGAGTTTGAAGTATCTGTTTACACAGAGAGACTTGAATTTGAGGCAGAGGAGGTGGATGGAGTTCATCGAGGATTATGATTTTGAGTTGCACTATCATCCGGGAAAGGCCAATGTTGTGGCCGATGCCCTTAGTAGGAAATCCATTAGTGATGTAGCTTGTATAGCCATCCGGGAATGGGAGATGTTGGGAACACTTGGCGAGTTTGATTTGCTACTGGGCGAATCTGTTGAGGCTGCGGCCTTGTTTTCTGTTGTTGCGCAACCTACACTTGTGATTAGAGTGTTAGAGGCACAGAGAGGTGACCTTGAGGTAGAATCCCTCCGAGAGAAGATCTCCAGTGGGAAAGTTGAGAAGGGTTTGACGGTGTATCCCGACCTGAGTGTGAGATACCGAGACCGTTTGTTTGTACCGGAGTCTTGCCGAGAGGAAGTACTCCGAGAGTTTCACCATTCGCGCCTTGCGGTGCATCCGGGAGGTACTAAGATGTATCAGGATTTGGGTCGCCAGTTTTGGTGGCGGGGTATGAAGAGAGATGTGGCTGTTTTCGTATCGAAGTGCCTTACTTGCCAGCAAGTGAAGGCCGAGCATCAGAGGCCAGCGGGTTTGTTGCAACCCTTGCCTATTGCCGAGTGGAAGTGGGAGCATGTCACTATGGACTTCGTTGTGGGTCTTCCGAGGACTCAGCGGGGTAGTGATGCTATTTGGGTGGTTGTAGACCGGTTGACTAAGTCGGCGCACTTTATTCCTATGCGCGTGAGAGATACGGTAGATCATCTTGCCGATTTGTATATTCGGGACGCAGTGAGATTACACGGGGTGCCAGTGACGATCGTCTCAGATAGAGATCCTCGTTTTACTGCTAGGTTGTGGCAGAGTTTGCAGAGTGCCCTGGGCACTAAGTTGACCTTTAGTACGGCTTATCATCCTCAGACTGACGGGCAGTCCGAGCGTACTATTCAGATCCTCGAGGATATGCTTCGGGGTTGTGTCCTGGATTTCAGTGGGACGTGGGAGAGGCACTTGCCATTAGTAGAGTTTGCCTACAACAACAGTTTTCAGTCTAGCATCGGTATGGCACCGTTTGAGGCTTTGTATGGCCGACCGTGTAGGTCGCCAGTTTGTTGGGCCGAGGTGGGTGATGCACCTTTGTTGGGTCCGGAGTTGGTTAGGGAGACGACGGAGAAAGTTGAGCTTATCCGTAGGAGGCTTGTTACAGCCCAGAGTCGACAAAAGAGTTATGCCGACCGTAGGAGGAGGCCTTTGGCGTTTGAGGTAGGTGATCATGTCTTTTTGAAGATATCACCTAGGCGAGGCCTGATGAGATTTGGGAAGAGTGGGAAGTTATCCCCTCGGTTTATTGGTCCTTTTGAGATCCTTGAGAGGATAGGTGAGGTTGCTTATCGGTTAGCCTTACCGCCGCAGTTGTCCGGAGTGCATGACGTGTTTCATGTGAGTATGCTTCGGAAGTATGAGCCAGATCCATCACATGTGCTGGATTGGACTGATTTAGAGGTAGATGAGGATGCCTCGTATGAGGAGAGACCGGTTCGGGTCTTGGACAGGCGGGATCAGGTCCTGCGTGGCAAGACCATTCCTTTGGTTAAAGTCTTGTGGAAACATCACGGAGTGGAGGAAGCCACTTGGGAACGTGATTTGGAAGTCCGAGAGAAATATCCGGACTTGTTTGTTAATATGTAATCTTGTAATTAAATTTTACATTTTGTTGAACTTAAGAGCTTTTATGTATGTCTTAAGTTGTGAAACATTGAAAATGTTTTGGTTATTGGAAGTATGTTTTGGAACTTGCCTCATATGGAAGTTGAATGTGACACTATATGTGTTGAATATATTGTTGAAGTTGGAAAGATAGTGCATAATGTTGATGCATGTTGAAAATACATATGTTGTTTACATATTGTGATATGTCTCTTGTTAAAGGGATGGGATGACCAGTAGTGGGTCGAATTGTTGAATGTTAAATTGTAACATTGTTTAAAATGGAGGAAAACTTGTTCTTGAAAACTTGTGCTTAATTTCTGGGACGAAATTCTTTAAGGGGGGAGGTTATAGCGATCCCGGGTTTACCCTTGTTGTATAGTGATCCGGACATGTGTCCGTAAATGTTGGTAGTTGTTTATTTTCTAGTTTGCATCCTCTTTACTTTGTATATTGAGTTATAAGATGCGTTGGGCAGGTTTGTTACAGGTTGGTTGCGTTTGGGAGCCTAGTGTTGCTGCCCAGATTTTTGGTCCTTCGCTCGAGCGAGGAGTTTGTCGCTCGAGCGAGGTTCTGGACCTGAGAGTTGTATTTCCTGGCTCGAGCGAGCTTTTCGTGGCTCGAGCGGTCTGGGTTTTTCTTCGCTCGATCGAGAACTTCTTGGCTGGAGCGAGAGTTTTCTGTGTCTGGTCGCTCGAGCGACCAAGCCTTCGCTCGAGCGAGCGTGTTTTATATCAGCGGACAGCAGCGTCTAAAACATCACTTTTTCACTTTCTTTTTGATCCAAAACCCTTAATCCGACACTCTCTCTCTCTAAACTTGCACTCTCTCTAAGATTTGATCTCCCTAGGGTGTGAATCTAGCCTAGGGCCTTTGTTAAAAAGATAGAGGGTGTTGAGAGCTTCGATTTAATCTGAAAAAGTTTGGATTTGGAGCACGTTGATCTTCGAGTCTTCATCTCCTTTTTGGCTGAAACTTCAAGGTAGGGATATCCTACTCCTCTCTATGGGTTTTGTCTTTAAATTTTGGTATTTTGAGATGTTGGGCTTGGTTTGGTAATTTTGTGAAAGTTTGGGGCTTTTGTGTAATTTTACAAAAGTTGGGGTTTTATTCATAATAAACCTAGATGCATGTTTGGCATAGAAAAATGGAATGATTGTTGAATCATTGATGAAAATGGGACCTAAGGGTTGAAATGTTAATTATGGGAATTGACCTAATTACATTGTTTAATTAATTGGGATAATTAATTGGGAAGAATGTAGAAATGAAATGTTGATTGAATATCCATTTGTGCATTTATTTTCTGTTTAGAAATAACTGCTTTGGGCTATCGGTGGAGGATAGTCGTGATTGTTGTAGACAATGCATGATGATTAGGCAAACTGAAACTAATTAATGAAATGTGTCATGGAACTTGACGGTTGATAGAATACATTAATTGTATGTATTGGGTGATTGTATATAGAACCAATGTGTTTATATATGTTATGTGTAGAGGAGGAGATAGGGGATGTACTCCGCGGTTTAGGGGAAGATAGGGGATGTACCTCTAAACCGGATAGGTATTGGGAGGAGATAGGGGATGAACTCCGTAGACACAGCTCATATGCTTGTCTAGAGAAGTGAAGATAGAGCTCATATGCTTATCTTTGCGAAGTGTGGATACAGCTTATATGTTTATCTGTGAATGTGGGATATTGTTGTTATACATATCTGTTGAGAATGTGGATATAGCTTTTATGCTTATCTGAATGTGAGATATAGTTTTTATACATATCTGTGGAAATGTTGATAGAGCTAGCATGCTTATCTGTTGAAAAAGGGAAAATGAAAGGTAACTTAGACTCATAAGTTGTAAGACATAAATGTGTAATTTATGTGCATGTATCAGTGTTGACCATCTATCAATTGCTAATATTTTAGTCATTGTCCATGGTTGGTTTAGTGTATTTCTACTGGGCTGTGGCTCACCCTATACGGGAATATCATTTTCAGGTGCAGGAAGCATGCCACCTCCAAGGACATAGCTGGGAGGCTAGTGGCGGACATACTTTTGTCACTTAACTTTTGATGTATTACATGTAACTTCAAGCCTAGGGCTTAATGTGTTTGAGTTAGTACTCTTTCTTGTAACCAAGTGTTTACTTGCAAAACTGTAAGCCCGTAGGGCATTTTGTTATGATGTTAACATGTAATACTTATGTAATGGAACTCTAAGGAATAAAGGAATGTGGTTAGTTTATATGTAAATGCATGTCTTATCTGATGGGTTTAATGTTGTTATTTTGAGGGCGTTACAATAACGAACAATTTGTTCAGATGACTGAGGTGTAATTTTCTGGAGAAGGATGCCACCATAACCAATATTAGAGGCATCGGTTTGAATAATTATGAATGAATTTTTAGTAGGAATACCAAGACAGGGAAGAGACTTGACATATTATTTGACTTGTTTAACAATAGCAGTATGAGTAAAAGACTAAGGAGGAGGATTGTCTTTTAATCGATCAAATAGAGGTTGACAAGTTTTCCTAAGGTCTTTGTAAAATTCAGCAATATAATTCAGTGATCCTAAAAAACATTGTAATTGAGTTTTATCTAAGATTTCATCAGGAAATTTGGACACAAATTCAATGGAATGACTAATAGGTAAAATAGTATTCTGGTGAATATCATAACCTAAAAATCTGACTTTGGTTTGAAACAATTTAATCTTAGGAGCAGAAATGACAAGACCATGACTCTTGATGGTATAAAAGAATGCAGTAAGATGGTTCTAGTGTTCACTAATTGATTTTGAAAAAATAAGAATATCATCTATATAAACTATGGAAAAATGACTAAATGGATTGAAAATATCATTCATTATATTTTGAAATTCACTAGGTGCATTTTTGAGTTCAAAAGGTATAACATTCCATTCATAATGACCAAAAGGTGTAGTGAATGCAGTTTTATATCTATCTTTAAGATAAATTTGTATTTGCCAATAACCACTTTTTAAATCAAATTTACTAAAAATAACATCTTGATTAAGTCTTTCGATTAAGTCTTTTTTATTAGAAATATGATAGCGAATCCATTCTAAAACTTTATTTAATGGTTTATAATTGATGACTAAGCGAGGGACACCTCGTTCTAATTCAGCATTTTTATTAACATAAAAAGTAGGACAAGACCATGGTGATCTATTAGGACTAATAATGCGATTTTTTAATAGTTCATTGATTTCTTTTTTACACATTTCAACTAATTCTTGATTCATTTGAATAGGTCGAGATTTAGTAGGAATTTGTCTTTCATTAAAATTTTTAATGTATGGTAAAGTGACTACATGTTTTTTCCTATGCCAAAAGGCAGTTGGTAAAGTAGAATAAACAGTTGTTTCTAATTTTAATTTAAATTCTTCAATTTGAGATATAACAACAAGATCAGTTAAATGTTGTTCAATGCGTTTATAATTGACTTCTTCTTTGAGAAAACGTAATTGACGAGTTAATCGATTAATAGATTTAGAAATAGAATAGTCTTTTAATTGATTTAATTCCAATACTTCAGGTGGTGATAAGAATTTAAAAGTAACTGTTTGACCAAAAGCTTGAGTTGTTATTCCTTCACTAGATGTAGTAAACGGATATAATAAGAATATAAATGGTGTGCCAAAAATAATTTTATCGGTCATATTTCTAACTAAAACAAATTAGGTTTTGAAACAGACATGATGTTGACATATATGGACTTTAGGTAATTTATATTTAATATGCATTTTACTACCATTAGCAGAAGTTAATTTTTCACTTGTTTTTTCATAATATTTTATAGGAAGTAAACCTTCTTGAATATAATTAAGATTAGCACCAGTATCAATGAGAGCAATGATATTTAATTCAAAATCATCAATAACTATAGCGATCCCGGGTTTACCCTTGTTGTATAGTGATCCGGACATGTGTCCGTGGATGTTGGTAGTTGTTTATTATCTTGTTTACATCCCTTCTTACTTTGTATTTGAGTTATAGGATGTGTTGGGCGGGTTTGTTACAGGTTGGTTGAGTTTACAAACCAAAACTAGTTGCCCAGATTTTGGCCTGTACGCTCGAGCGGAGGTGTTGGCGCTCGAGCGGAGATTACACCCATTCAGTATTTTCCTGTGCAGCGTTGTACGCTCGAGCGTGGTATTGGCCGCTCGAGCGGGGTTGTCTGAGTGCCGCTCGAGCGTAGGGTTGGGAGCTCGAGCGGAGGCCTGGTTCTGCAAAAGTGCTGGGCGAGTGCATTCTGCGCTCGAGCGGGAGGTTGGCCGTTCGAGCGGAAGTCTGGGAGTGGCCGCTCGAGCGGGGTGTTTTACGCTCGAGCGGACGACTGGGTTTAAGTCCCGAAATTGTGACTTTTCAAATCACTTTTTACTTTCTCTTCTCTCTCTTACTTTTCCAAAATCACCATTGTTGAGCCTCTCACTCTAGACTCTACCTTCTCTCTAGGTTTTGATCTAGTAGGAGTGATTTACTCACCTTTGGCCTTTACAAAAAAGTTGTTGATCGTCGAGGGCTACTTTTTAATCTGAAAATCTCGGGTTTTGGAGCACGTTGGGTTTAGTCGTCTTCTCCTTTGGGACTCTGAATTTGAGGTAGGGATAACCTACTCCTCTCTATGGGTTTTGTCTTTAAATTTTGGTATTTTGAGATGTTGGGCTTGGTTTGGTAAGTTTGTGAAAGTTTGGAGCTTTTGTGTAATTTTACAAAAGTTGGGGTTTTATTCATAATAAACCTAGATGCATGTTTGGCATAGAAAAATGGAATGATTGTTGAATCATTGATGAAAATGGGACCTAAGGGTTGAAATGGTAATTATGGAAAATGGCCTAATTACATTGTTTAATTAATTGGGATAATTAATTGGTGAGAAATGAGGAAATGAAATGTTGATTGAATATCCATTTGTGCATTTATTTTCTGTTTTAGAAATAACTGCTTTGGGCTATCGGTGGAGGATAGTCGAGATTGTTGTAGACAATGCATGATGATTAGGTAAACGGAAACTAATCAATGGAATGTGTCATGGAACTTGACGGTTGATAGAATACATTAATTGTGTGTATTGTGTGATTGTATATAGAACCAATGTGTTTATATACGTTATGTGTAGAGGAGGAGATAGGGGATGTACTCCGCGGTTTAGGGGAAGATAGGGGATGTACCTCTAAACCGGATAGGTATTGGGAGGAGATAGGGGATGAACTCCGTAGACAGAGCTCATATGCTTGTCTAGAGAAGTGAAGATAGAGCTCATATGCTTATCTTTGTGAAGTGTGGATACAGCTTGTATGCTTATCTGTGGATATTGTTGATATACATATCTGTTATAGAGTGTGGATACAGCTTGTATGCTTATCTGTGGATATTGTTGATATACATATCTGTTGAGAATGTGGATATAGCTTTTATGCTTATCTGAATGTGAGATATAGTTTTTATACATATATGTGGAAATGATGATAGAGCTAGCATGCTTATCGGTTGAAAAAGGGAAAATGAAAAGTAATTGGGACTTGTAAGTCGTTGACATAAATATGTAATTTATGTGATTGTATCAGTGTTGACCAACTATCAATTGCTAATGTTTTAGTCATTGTCCATGGTTGGTTTAGTGTATTTCTACTGGCTGTGGCTCACCCTATATGGGAACATCATTTTCAGGTGCAGGAAGCATGCCACCTCCAAGGACATAGCTGGGAGGCTAGTGGCGGATATACTTTTGTCACTTAACTTTTGATGTATTACATGTAACTCCAAGCCTAGGGCTTAATGTGTAAACGAGTTAGTACTCTTTTGTTGTAACCAAGTGTTAACTTGGAAAGCTGTAAGCCTGTAGGGCATTTTGTTATGATGTTAACATGTAATATTTATGATATGGAGCTCTAATGAATAAAGGAATATGGTTGGTTTATATGTAAATGCATGTCTTATCTGATGGGTTTAATGTTATTATTTTGAGGGCGTTACAACTTGGTATCAAAGCGTACCGGGTTCGAATACTTTGGGTACGTGGGAAGTGATTAGGATCACAATGGGTTTGTCTCGCTTGATAGAGACGTAGATGTAGTACCATATGCTATGTGTTTATTTGATAACATGCTTATGTGACTATGTGGGTATGGGATTTAATTTCTAGGATATTGATTGGATCCTTGAGTTTCTGGGAGTCTTGTTGGAAAAGCACTTGATCAATGCTGTTTCTAACCGGAACTCTAGTAACGCCTCGGGACTATTATTATCCGGAAATGAAATTCGTAAGTGCTTATGTGTTTATGTGCTTATGTGCAGTGAATTACAGTTGTCCATGCATTAGGACGTGAGTGTTTAGTTTCGGCACATTTATGAATGTGCTAACGTTCTGTGTTGCCTTTATTAGGATGTCAGGACGAGGAAGAGGTGCTAGGCGTGGTAGACCTGCGAGGCAGGAAGTACCGTTACCGGGTGAGATTCCGGCAGTGCAGGAGGGAGTTGGGCAGGCCAATGTGGCCGAGCCAGTGGGTCAGCAGGCTATGGGTGCCTTGGCCAGAGAGATAGCAGGAGCTTTGGGTATTCTTAGAGCTGGGAATCAGGCAGCTGAGACAGGGCCTTCCTTCTTGAAGAGGGAGTTCTTCCGGTGTAATCCGGACGAGTTTATCGGGGATCCTAAAGAGCCGCTTAAGGCAGATGAATGGCTCGAACAGACAACGAAGACGTTTGAGATGCTTGGCATCGAGGACGGAGCACTGAAAGTGACCTTGGCATCCTTCCAACTGAAGGGAGATGCGGGTCAATGGTGGAAGTACGAGAAAGCTCGTGTTGGTGGTACTTGGGAGGCGTTTGTGAAAGCTTTTCAGGAGAGGTTTTTATCAGCAGCAGCTAGGGAAAAGCTGAGGGATCAGTTTAGCCGGCTTAATCAGCAGGGCTTGTCAGTGGCCGAGTTTGAGGCTACTTTTACCAGTCTGTCTAGGTTTGCACCTGAACTGGTGGCGTCTGAGGAACGCCGTTGCTATGAGTTTGAGCGGAAGTTGAGGCGGGGTCTCAAGTTGAGAATTGGTGGGTCTTATATTCGAGAGTATAGACACCTAGTGGACGCTGCAGCTCATATGGAGCTTATGATGCAGGAGGAGGATGAGGGTTAGAGAGGCTCCAAGAGGAGCCAGGATAGTCAGAGTGATGGCAGGAGACAGAAGGGTTATAACCCTCAGCAGTCGCAGGGTGGTGTTGCTAGATCGACCTTCCCAGTGCCGAGTGCAGGCTCCGGGAGAGGTGGTCAGGGGGATTTCACCTGTTACAAGTGTGGCCAGCTGGGTCACAAGGTATCTGTTTGCCCGCAGAAGGGTGGGGGTCAGAAAGCTGCTTCTTCTTCAGCTAGACCGCAGAGTCAGAGTTTGGGCAGGGGGCAGCTCTTGACTTGTTATCAGTGTGGACAACCTGGGCACATGAAGAGGTTTTGCCCACAGTTGAGTGCCACTTCGGGAGCGTCTGGTTCTAGGCAGACGCAGGGTTTTTAGCCAGCTCAGTCTGTGCAGGCCTCGAGGGCCAATCCGGGAGCTTCGTCATCCCAGTCTGTGCAGCAGTCTTTTGCTCCGAGAGGCGAGCAGGTAGACCAGGGGCCTACGGGGCGCGTGTATGCTGTTACCGCGCAGGATTTAGTACCAGCCCCATCAGTAGTGAGAGGTACTTTTCTGTTTTGCAACTTGGTTGCTAATGTGTTGATAGACACGGGTGCATCTCATTCTTTTGTATCTGCTGCATTTGCATCTGTTTTGGAATTGGAGTTAGCACAGTTAGCATCTCCTATTTGTGTGGTATCGCCTTTGGGTGGTGAGTTGATTCTGAAACAGGGTGTTAGAGGATGTGATATAGAGGTCGCCGACTATAGGCTTCCTTTTCCGTTTGTTGTCATGCCCATGAAGGGTTTTGATGTTATTTTGGGTATGGACTGGCTATCGTCATACCGGGCTGTTATTGATTGCTACCGCCAGAGGGTCACGTTATGTACCTTGAGCGGGGAGTGGTTCCATTTCTTGGGAGACCGGGTTGGTAGTGTTTTGCCACTGGGGTATGATTCGCGAGGGCGAAGTGAGCTTAGTGGTTTGCTTGCTAGCTCTGAGAGTAGTGAGTGTGATGAGACACAGATTGTGTTGCCGAGGGTGGTTTGTGAGTATTCGGATGTCTTTCCCGAAGATCTTGTTAGTTTGCCACCTCACCGAGAGATAGAGTTCTCTATTGATTTAGTGCCTGGTACGGCGCCGATTTCTATGGCACCTTACCGTTTTGCTCCAGTAGAGTTAGTTGAGTTGAAAGTTCAGCTCCAGGAATTGCTCGATAAGGGCTTTGTTCGCCCTAGTGTTTCACCGTGGGGAGCACCGGCACTCTTTGTTAAAAAGAAAGATGGTGCCTTGAGATTGTGTATAGACTACCGGAAGTTGAATCGGGCTACGGTTAAAAATAAGTACCCTATGCCCCGTATAGATGATTTGTTTGACCAGTTGAAGGGTTCCCGTTGTTTCTCTAAGATAGACTTGAGATCGGGTTACCATCAGTTGAGGGTCAGGGAGGAAGATATTCCTAAGACGGCATTCCGTACGCGGTATGGCCATTATGAGTTTTTGGTGATGCCATTCGGACTTACCAATGCACCGGCAGTCTTTATGGACTTGATGAACCGGATTTTCCGGGAGTTCTTAGACCGATTTGTGGTTGTTTTCGTGGACGATATCCTTATCTATTCGTCTTCTGAGGAGGAGCACGAGGCACACTTGAGAGTGGTGCTTGAGTTACTTAGAGCCCATAGGCTGTATGCCAAGTTTGGGAAGTGTGAGTTCTGGCTGAGGGAAGTCAAATTCTTAGGCCACGTGGTATCCGGGGAAGGGGTGTCGGTTGATACATCCAAGGTTGAGGCAGTGCAAGATTGGGCACAGCCTAAGAGTGTGTTTGAGATCCGCAGTTTTCTGGGATTAGCTGGGTATTACCGTCGGTTTGTGAAAGATTTCTCCAGGTTAGCGTCACCGTTGACTAGGCTGACTCGGAAGGGAGTCAAGTTTGTGTGGAGTGAGACTTGTGAAAAGTCGTTCCAAGAGCTGAAAATTAGATTGACCACCGCTCCGGTGTTGATTATTCCGGAGAGAGGGTTGGGTTATGCGGTTTATTGTGATGCTTCACGAGAGGGTTTGGGTTGTGTGTTGATGCAAGAGGGAAAAGTGGTAGCTTATGGCTCACGTCAGTTGAAAATACACGAGAAGAATTACCCCACACACGACCTAGAGTTAGCAGCTGTGATCTTTGCCTTGAAAATCTGGAGGCACTACCTTTATGGTGAGAGGTTCGAGGTATTCTCGGATCACAAGAGTTTGAAGTATCTGTTTACACAGAGAGACTTGAATCTGAGGCAGAGGAGATGGATGGAGAACATCGAGGATTATGATTTTGAGTTGCATTATCATCCGGGAAAGGCCAATGTTGTGGCCGATGCCCTTAGTAGGAAAACCATTAGTGATGTAGCTTGTATAGCCATCCGGGAATGGGTGATGTTGGGAGCACTTGGCGAGTTTGATTTGCTATTGGGTGAATCTGTTGAGGCTGCGGCCTTGTTTTCTGTTGTTGCGCAGCCTACACTTGTGACTAGAGTGTTAGAGGCACAGAGAGGTGACCTTGAGGTAGAATCCCTTCGAGAGAAGATCTCCAGTGGGAAAGTTGAGAAGGGTTTGACGGTGTATCCCGACCTGAGTGTGAGATACCGAGACCGTTTGTTTGTACCGGAGGCTTGCCGTGAGGAAGTACTCCGAGAGTTTCACCATTCGCGCCTTGCGGTGCATCCGGGAGGTACTAAGATGTATCAGGATTTGGGTCGCCAGTTTTGGTGGCGGGGTATGAAAAGAGATGTGGCTGTTTTCGTATCGAAGTGCCTTACTTGCCAGCAAGTGAAGGCCGAGCATCAGAGGCCAGCGGGTTTGTTGCAACCCTTGCCTATTGCCGAGTGGAAGTGGGAGCATGTCACTATGGACTTCGTTGTAGGTCTTCCGAGGACTCAGCGGGGTAGTGATGCTATTTGGGTGGTTGTAGACCGATTGACTAAGTCGGCGCACTTTATTCCTATGCGCGTGAGAGATTCGGTAGATCATCTTGCCGATTTGTATATTCGGGACGTAGTGAGATTGCACGGGGTCCCAGTGACGATCGTCTCAGATAGAGATCCTCGTTTTACTGCTAGGTTGTGGCAGAGTTTGCAGAGTGCACTGGGCACTAAGTTGACCTTTAGTACGGCTTATCATCCTCAGACTGACGGGCAGTCCGAGCGTACTATTCAGATCCTCGAGGATATGCTTCGGGGTTGTGTCCTTGACTTCAGTGGGACGTGGGAGAGGCACTTGCCATTGGTAGAGTTTGCCTACAACAACAGTTTTCAGTCTAGCATCGGTATGGCACCGTTTGAGGCCTTGTATGGCCGACCGTGTAGGTCTCCAGTGTGTTGGGCCGAGGTGGGTGATGCACCTTTGTTGGGTCCGGAGTTGGTTAGGGAGACGACGGAGAAAGTTGAGCTTATCCGTAAGAGGCTTGTTACAGCCTAGAGTCGACAAAAGAGTTATGCCGACCGTAGGAGGAGGCCTTTGGCGTTTGAGGTAGGTGATCATGTCTTTCTGAAAATATCACCTAGGCGAGGCCTGATGAGGTTTGGGAAGAGTGGGAAGTTATCCCCTCGGTTTATTGGTCCTTTTGAGATCCTTGAGAGGATTGGTGAGGTTGCTTATCGATTAGCCTTACCACCGCAGTTGTCCGGAGTGCATGACGTGTTTCATGTGAGTATGCTTCGGAAGTGTGAGCCAGATCCATCACATGTGTTGGATTGGACTGATTTAGAGGTAGATGAGGATGCCTCGTATGAGGAGAGACCGGTACGGGTCTTGGATAGGCGGGATCAGGTCCTGCGTGGTAAGACCATTCCTTTGGTGAAAGTCTTGTGGAAACATCACGGAGTGGAGGAAGCCACTTGGGAACGTGAGTTGGAAGTCCGTGAGAAATATCCGGACTTGTTTGTTGATGTGTGATCTTGTATTTAAATTTTACATTATGTTGAACTTAAGAGCTTTTATATATGTCTTAAGTTGTAAAACATTGAGAATGTTTTGATTATTGGAAGCATGTTTTGGAACTTGCCTCATATGGTAGTTGGATGTAACACTATATATGTTGAATATATTGTTGACATTGGAAAGTTAGTGCATAATGTTGGTGCATGATAATAATACATATGTTGTTTACATATTGTGATATGTCTCTTGTTAAAGGGATGGGAATGTTAAAGTGTAACATTGTTTAAAATGGAGGAAAACTTGTTTTTGAAAACTTGTGTTTAATTTCGGGGACGAAATTCTTTAAGGGGGGGAGGTTATAGCGATCCCGGGTTTACCCTTGTTGTATAGTGATCCGGACATGTGTCCGTGGATGTTGGTAGTTGTTTATTATCTTGTTTACATCCCTTCTTACTTTGTATTTGAGTTATAGGATGTGTTGGGCGGGTTTGTTACAGGTTGGTTGAGTTTACAAACCAAAACTAGTTGCCCAGATTTTGGCCTGTACGCTCGAGCGGAGATTACACCCATTCAGTATTTTCCTGTGCAGCGTTGTACGCTCGAGCGTGGTATTGGCCGCTCGAGCGGGGTTGTCTGAGTGCCGCTCGACCGTAGGGTTGGGAGCTCGAGCGGAGGCCTGGTTCTGCAAAAGTGCTGGGCGAGTGCATTCTGCACTCGAGCGGGAGGTTGGCCGCTCGAGCGGAAGTCTGGGAGTGGCCGCTCGAGCGGGGTGTTTTACGCTCGAGCGGACGACTGGGTTTAAGTCCCGAAATTGTGACTTTTCAAATCACTTTTTACTTTCTTTTCTCTCTCTTACTTTTCCAAAATCACCATTGTTGAGCCTCTCACTCTAGACTCTACCTTCTCTCTAGGTTTTGATCTAGTAGGAGTGATTTACTCACCTTTGGCCTTTACAAAAAAGTTGTTGATCGTCGAGGGCTACTTTTTAATCTGAAAATCTCGGGTTTTGGAGCACGTTGGGTTTAGTCGTCTTCTCCTTTGGGACTCTGAATTTGAGGTAGGGATAACCTACTCCTCTCTATGGGTTTTGTCTTTAAATTTTGGTATTTTGAGATGTTGGGCTTGGTTTGGTAAGTTTGTGAAAGTTTGGAGCTTTTGTGTAATTTTACAAAAGTTGGGGTTTTATTCATAATAAACCTAGATGCATGTTTGGCATAGAAAAATGGAATGATTGTTGAATCATTGATGAAAATGGGACCTAAGGGTTGAAATGGTAATTATGGAAAATGGCCTAATTACATTGTTTAATTAATTGGGATAATTAATTGGTGAGAAATGAGGAAATGAAATGTTGATTGAATATCCATTTGTGCATTTATTTTCTGTTTTAGAAATAACTGCTTTGGGCTATCGGTGGAGGATAGTCGAGATTGTTGTAGACAATGCATGATGATTAGGTAAACGGAAACTAATCAATGGAATGTGTCATGGAACTTGACGGTTGATAGAATACATTAATTGTGTGTATTGTGTGATTGTATATAGAACCAATGTGTTTATATACGTTATGTGTAGAGGAGGAGATAGGGGATGTACTCCGCGGTTTAGGGGAAGATAGGGGATGTACCTCTAAACCGGATAGGTATTGGGAGGAGATAGGGGATGAACTCCGTAGACAGAGCTCATATGCTTGTCTAGAGAAGTGAAGATAGAGCTCATATGCTTATCTTTGTGAAGTGTGGATACAGCTTGTATGCTTATCTGTGGATATTGTTGATATACATATCTGTTATAGAGTGTGGATACAGCTTGTATGCTTATCTGTGGATATTGTTGATATACATATCTGTTGAGAATGTGGATATAGCTTTTATGCTTATCTGAATGTGAGATATAGTTTTTATACATATATGTGGAAATGATGATAGAGCTAGCATGCTTATCGGTTGAAAAAGGGAAAATGAAAAGTAATTGGGACTTGTAAGTCGTTGACATAAATATGTAATTTATGTGATTGTATCAGTGTTGACCAACTATCAATTGCTAATGTTTTAGTCATTGTCCATGGTTGGTTTAGTGTATTTCTACTGGGCTGTGGCTCACCCTATATGGGAACATCATTTTCAGGTGCAGGAAGCATGCCACCTCCAAGGACATAGCTGGGAGGCTAGTGGCGGATATACTTTTGTCACTTAACTTTTGATGTATTACATGTAACTCCAAGCCTAGGGCTTAATGTGTAAACGAGTTAGTACTCTTTTGTTGTAACCAAGTGTTAACTTGGAAAGCTGTAAGCCTGTAGGGCATTTTGTTATGATGTTAACATGTAATATTTATGATATGGAGCTCTAATGAATAAAGGAATATGGTTGGTTTATATGTAAATGCATGTCTTATCTGATGGGTTTAATGTTATTATTTTGAGGGCGTTACAATAACGGGTTTAACTTTTGAATACCATTTTTGAATATGAATTTTATTAATCAGATTTAATCTTTTATCTTCATGATTATGAGATTGATGTGATCGATTATCAAATAAAAGATTATCAGGATTAGTATGTTCAGATTCATTAGGCGATTCAGCATTGTTTTCTTAGAAATTCTCCTGACTTTTATTAAGTTTTAATGTAAGAATTTCATCATCTAAAGCTGTATCTTTATTTAGTAAATTTTTAATAGTTTGTTTAATCTGATTGATTTCATGTTGTAAATCTTCAAGAGTAATATCTTTCCATTCAATCATTTGAGGGGTATTTATATTAGTATCATTACTTTGTGATTATATATATATATTTAATCACACTCCCTAAATAGGTGTGTTTGTATAAAATATTCCAATTTGATTTTTATATAAAATATACCATTCCCAATTTTTTTTTTTTTTTTTTTTTTTTTTACAAAAAAAAACCCCAACACCAAAAAAAAAACAAATTTTAAAAAAAAAATCAAAATACATTTCTAATCAAAACGAAAGTAGAAGCCTAGGGTTCATCACAAGGCACATAAGAGAGAGAGAGAGAGACAGAGAGGGGGAGGGAGAAGGAGATGGAGTGCGTTAAATGCTGTTAGAGGCAGAGTGTTTCTTACGGTCGCCGACATCGGAGGCCTCTCTCTCATCACCCAAACCAACATCGCCTCGAAAAGTCCTCCGCATGCGATGTCGGCATCGTCGCCAGCAAGAAACACTCTGAGCCCCTTCCACGGATTTGATTTTCTTTGTGAGTTTCTAACTTATTCAGTTTTCATTTGATTAATTTATTTTCTCCTCTCTCTCAGGTATGCCTTTTTATTTATTTATTTAATTTATTTTTTAATTCAAATGTTCATATTCAAGTGTTCTACAAAAAATTGATGGATTATACTTCTGTGTGTACTTCTCCAAATGGAGCAGAACTTGAATAAATATAAGTTGTATCAATGCCAGTTCATGTGGAAGTATTGGTTACTATTTTTGATTTTGGGGAATGTTTTAAGTATTGGGTTTAATAACTGAGACAAATATTATTATTATTTTTTAATATCTATATGATTATATCTATTTATTTGATCACTGAAAGGTTTGCAATTTTCTGAGGAGTCATAAGCTGCAGCTGTTCTGCAGATTTTTCCATTTCGATTTCATGATCTTCGAATTGATTGATTGCTATAATCAGGTTGAGACTGTCTTCCATGAGTTTGGCCATGCATTGCAGAACATGCTAACCAAACAAGATGAAGGTCTTGTTTTTGGTTCTCAAGGGATAGAGAACGATGTTGTTGAATTAACATATCAGTTCATGGAAAATTGGTGTTGCCAAAGGTAATATTTTATAACCATAAATATCTCAATTCTATCTGTTATGCCTACTTTTCTCGTCAGATTCTACATTTTTATTCATGGCTCAAGCAATTTGAAATTGTTATGTAGCCATATATTACAAGTTATTCTTGTGTTGGTGGAATATGACTGCCTTTTGGGGGTTTCTCACATCATTGCCTTTGAGTCCGTATAAGCATTCAAAACATTTAAGTCTGAATGTGAATTACTGCACACTTATTAAATATTTATGCAAGCACCAACATTTTGTTTATGTTATTTTCAAAAGAAATGATTCCATAACCTGGCGTTTTGCATTTAATGACTAAGGGATAATTTTGTTTGTAAAATGATTTTAGCATCTCTTCTTTTGCTTTTCTCATTTCATATTTGCAAAATAGTTCATCCCTAAGGAAGTTTAATTAATGACATATCAGTCAACCACTAATTATGTAGCAAAAATGTGTAGAAAAAAAAAAAGAGAAAATATATATATATATATAATAACAAAGTGTGTAAAAGAAATTATTAACAATAAACACCGATGTTTGAGTTTGATAACTCCGAGATCAGCCATGAGAGAAGCCTTTTTTGCCGCCATTGACGTTATAGAGAGTGAGAGTGAGAGAGAGACTGAGTGAGAATGACAGAGAGAGAGAGAGATAAACAGACAGACAAATAAAGAAAGGATAGCTTACACATCATAGGGTTTTCATCGTCCATCTTTATCTGGGCCGTTTTTTCTGAGCAAAAACTCCCTATACAAAAAAAAATGTGAAGAAAAAAAATGAGAAAATATATATAAAATAACTCCCTAAACAGACAGACAAATAAAGAAAGGATAGCATACACATCATAGGGTTTTCATCGTCCATTTTCATCTGGGCCGTTTTTTCTTAGCAAACACTCCCTACACAAAAAAAAAAAAAAAAAAAAAAAAAAGAGTGAGGAAAAAAAATGAGCAAATATTTATAAAATAACAAACTATGTAAAAGATATATTATTAACAATGAACACCGATGTTTGAGTTTGATAACTCTGAGAGCAGCTATGAGAGAAGCCTTTCTTGCTGCCATTGACAAAACGGAGAGTGCGAGTGAGAGTGGGAGTGAGTTAGAGTGATAGAGAGAGAGAGATAGAGACAGAAAAACAAATCATCTGAAAGGATAACTTACACAACTTAGGGTTTTCATCGTCCATTTTCATCTGGGCCGACTTCTCCGAGCAAAAACTCCATATACAAAACAAAAATGTGAAGAAAAAAAATGAGAAAATATATATAACATAACAATGTATGTAAAAGAAATTATTAACAATGAGCACCGACATTTCATTTGATTATTCTGAGAGCAGCCATGAGAGAAGCCATCCATACCGCCATTGACGAAACGGAGAGCGAGAGTGAGAGTGAGTGAGAGTGATAGAGAGAGAGAGGCAGAAAGACAAGTCAAATGAAAGGATAACTTACGCATTTTAGGGTTTTCATCGTCCATCTTCATCTGGGCCGTCTTCTCAGAGCAAGAACTCCCTATACAATACAAAAATTTGAAGGAAAAAAAAAATATATATATATATAAAATAACACAGTTTGTAAAAGAAATTATTAACAATGAACACTGACGTTTGAGTTTGATAACTCTGGGAGCAACCATGAGAGAAGCCTTTCTTGCCACCATTGACGAAACAGGAAGTGAGAGTGAGAGTGAGTGACAGTGACAAAGAGAGAGAGAGAAAGAGAGAAAGAATAACAAATCAAATGAAAGGATAGCTTACGCATCTTAGGGTTTTCATCGTCCATCTTCATCTGGGCCGTCTTCTCCGAGCAAGAACTCCCTATACAAAACAAAAATGCGAAGAAAAAAAATGAGAAAATATATATAAAATAACAAAGTATGTGCAAGAAATTATTAATAATGAACACCGACGTTTGAGTTTGATAACTCTGAGAGCAGCCATGAGAGAAGCCTTTCTTGTCACCATTGACGAAATGGGGAGTGAGCGTGACAGAGAGAGAGAGAGAGAGAGGGAGAGAAAGACAAATCAAATGAAATGATAGCTTATGCATCTTAGGGTTTTTATCGTCCATCGTCATCTGGGCCGTCTTCTCCGGGCAAGAACTCCTTATTCAAAAGAAAAATGTGAAGAAAAAAAAAAGAGAAAATATATATAAAATAACAAAGTACGTACAAGAAATTATTAACAATGAACACTGACCGTTCGGTTTGATAGCTCGGAGAGCAGCCATGAGAGAATACTTTCTTGTCGCCATTGACGATACGGAGTGTGAGAGTGCGTGGGAGTGACACACACACAGAGAGAGAGGGGGAGAGAGAGAGAGAGAGACCGAATGAAAAATCAAATGAAAGCATAACATACACATCTTAGGTTTTTTATCATCCATCTTCATCTGGGCCATCTTCTCCCAGCAAAACCTCTCCATACAAAACAAAAATGTGAAGAAAAAAAGTTATAAAATATATATAAACTAACAAAGTATGTAATAGAAAAAAATATTAACAATGAACACCGACGTTTGAGTTTGATAACTCTGAGAACAGCTATGAGAGAAGCCTTTCTTGCCGCCATTGACGAAACGAAGAGTGAGAGTCAGAGTGAGTGAGAGTGATAGAGAGAGAAAGAGAATCAGAAAGACAAATCAAATGAAAGGATAACTTACGCATCTTAGAGATTTCATCGTCCATCTTCATCTGGGTCGTCTTCCTCGAGCAAGAACTCCCTATACAAAACAAAACAAAAATGTGAAAAAAAAAATGAGGAAACATGTATAAAATAACAAAGTATGTGAAAGAAATTATTAACAATGAACACCGATGTTTGAGTTTTATAACTCTTAGAACACCCTTGAGAGAAGCCATTCTTTTCGCCATTGACAAAACGGAGAGTGAGAGTGAGAGTGAGTGAGAGTGACAAAGAGAGAGAGAGAGAGAGAGAGAGAGTGAGTGACAGAAAGACAAATCAAATGAAAAGATAACTTACGCATCTTAGGGTTTTCTTCGTCCATCTTCATTTGGGTCGTCTTCTCCAAGCAAGAACTCCCTATGCAAAACAAAAATGTGAAGAAAAAAAAATGAGAAAATATATATAAATTAACAAAGTATGTAAAAGAAATTATTTACAATGAACACCGACGTTTGAGTTTGATAAGTTTGAGAGCCGCCATGAGAGAAGCCTTTCTTGCCGCCATTGACGAAACGGAGAGTCAGAGTGAGAGTGAGTGAGAGTGTGAGAGAGAGAGAGAGAGAGAGAGAGAGAGATAGAAAGACAAATCAAATGAAAGGATAACTTACGCATCTTAGGGTTGTCATCGTCCATCTTCATCTGGGACGGCTTCTCTGAGCAAGAACTCTGTATACAATACAGAAATTTGAAGAAAAAAAAATGAAAAAAAATATATATAATAATAGAGTTTGTAAAAGAAATTATTGACAATGAACTCCGAAGTTTGAGTTTGATAACTCTGGGAGCAGCCATGAGAGAAGCCTTTCTTGGCACCATTGACGAAACGGAGAATGAGAGTGAGAGTAATAGTCAGGGAGAGTGACAGAGAGAGAGAGAGAGTTAGAAAGATAAATCAAATGAAATGGTAACTTACGCATCTTAGGGTTTTCATCATCCATCTTTATCTTGGCCGTCTTCCCCGAGCAAGAACTCCCTATACAAAACAAAACTGTGAAGAAAAAAAATGAGAAAAAAAATTTAGAAAAAGAAAGAATGTAAAAGAAGTTATTAGCAATGAACACCGACGTTTGAGTTTGATAACTCTGAGAGCAGTCATGAGAGAAGCCTTTCTTGATGCCATTGACGAAACGGAGAGTGAGAGTGAGAGTGATTGGGAGTGACAAAAAGAGAGAGAGACAAAAAGAAAAATCAAATGAAAGGATAACTTACGCATCTTAGGGGTTTCATCGTCCATCTTCGTCTGGGCCGTCTTCTCCGAGCAAGAACTCTCCACACAAAACTAAAATGTGAAGAAAAAAAATGAGAAAATACATTTAAAATAACAAAGTATGTAAAAGAAATTACTAACAATGAACACTGACGTTTCAGTTTGATAACTCTGAGAGCAGCCATGAGAGAAGACATTCTTGCCACCATTGACGAAATGGAGAGCGAGAGTGAGAGAGACAGAAAGACAAATCAAATGAAAGAATAACTTACGCATCTTAGGGTTTTCATCATCCATCTTCATCTGGGCCGTCTTCTCCGAGCAAGAACTCCCCATACAAAACTAAAATGTGAAGGAAAAAAATGAGAAAATACATATAAAGTAACAAAGTATGTAAAAGAGATTATTAACAAAGAACACCGACGTTTAAGTTTGATAACTCTGAGAGCAGCCATGAGAGAAGCCTTTCTTGCTGCCATTGATGAAACAGAGAGCGAGAGTGAGAGTGAGAGTGAGTGAAAGTGACACAGAGAGAGAGAGAGAGAGAGAGAAAGAAAAATCAAATGAAAGGATAACTTACGCATCTTAGGGTTTTCATCGTCGATCTTCATTTGGGCCGTCATCACCGAGCAAGAGCTCCCTATACAAAACAAAAATGTGAAGAAAAAAAATGAGAAAATATATATAAAATAAGAAAGTTTGTAAAAGAAATTATTAGCAATGAACGCTGACGTTTGAGTTTGATAACTCTGAGAGCATCCATGAGAGAAGCTTTTCTTGATGCCATTGGCAAAACGGAGAGCGAGAGTGAGAGTGAGAGTGATTGAGAGTGACAAAAAGAGAGAGACAAAGAAAGAAAATTCAAATGAAAGGATAACTTACGTATCTTAGGGTTGTCATCGTCCATCTTTATCTAGGCCGTTTTCTCCGAGCAAGAACTGCTCATACAAAACTAAAATGTGAAGAAAAAAAATGTGAAAATACATATAAAATTAAAAAAGTATGTAAAAGAAATTACTAATAATTAACACCGATGTTTGAGTTTGATAACTCTGAGAGCAGCCATGAGAGAAGCCTTTCTTGCCGCCATTGACGAAACAGAGAGTGCGAGTGAGAGTAAGAGTGAGTGAGAGTGACAGAGAGAGAGAGAGAGAGAGACAGAAACTCATATTCAAATGAAAGGATAACTTATGCATCTTAGGGTTTTCACCGTCCATCTTCATTTGGGCCGTCTTTGCCGTGCAAAAACTCCCTATACTAAACAAAAATGTGAAAAAAAAAATGAGAAAATATATATAAAATAACAAAGTATGTAAAAGAAATTATTAACAACGAACACCGATGTTTGAGTTTGATAACTCTGAGATTAGCCATGAGAGATGCCTTTCTTGCCGCCATTGAAGAAACGGAGAGTGCGAGTGAGAGTGAGAGTGAGTTAGAGTGACAGAGAGAGAGAGAGAGACAGAAAGACAACTCAAATGAGAAAAAAAAAAAAATATATATATATATATATATATAAAATAAGAAAGTATGTAAAAGAAATTATTAACAATAAACACCGACGTCTGAGTTTGATAACTCTGAGAGTAGCCATGAGCGAAACCTTTCTTGCCGCCATTGATGAAACAGAGAGTGAGAGCGGGAGTGAGAGTTAGTGGGAGTGACAGAGAGAGTGAGAGAGAAGGAGAGAGAGAGAGAGAGAGAGAGAGAAATCAAACGAAAGGATAACTTACGCATTTTAGGGTTTTCATCGTCCATCTTCATCTGGGTTGTCTTCTCCGAGCAAGAACTCCCTATACGACATTAAAATGTGAAGAAAAAAAGTGAGAATATATATATAAAATAACAAAATATGTAAAAGAAATTGTTAACAATAAACACCGACATCTGAGTTTGATAACTTTGAGAGTAGCCATGAGAGAAACCTTTCTTCCCGCCATTGATGAAACAGAGAGTTAGAGTAGGAGTGAGAGTGTGTGAGAGTGACAGAGAGAAAGAGAGACACAGAAAGACAAATTGAATGAAAGTACAACTTACGCATCTTATGGTTTTCATGGTTCATCTTCATTTGGGTCGTCTTGTCTGAGCAAGAACTTCCTATACAAAACAAAAATGTAAAGAAAAAAAAATCAGAAAATATATATAAAATAACAAAGTATTTAAAAGAAATTATTAGCATTGAACACCGTCGTCTGAGTTTGATAACTCTGAGAGCAGCCATAAGAGAAGCCTTTCTTGCCGCCATTGACGAAACGGAGAGTGAGAGGGGAGTGAGAGTGACATAGAGAGAGAGAGAGAAAGAGAGAGAGAGGAGAAAGACAAATTAAATGAAAGGATAACTTACGTATCTTAGGGTTTTCGTCATTCATCTTCATCTGGGCTGTCTTCTCCGAGCAAGAACACCTTATAAAAAAATGTGAAGAAAAAAAAAAAGAGAAAAAATATATCAAAACAACAAAGTATGTAAAAAAAATTATTAACAATGAATACCGACGTTTGAGTTTGATAAATCTGAGAGCAGCCATGAGGGAAGCCTTTTTGCCGCCATTGACGAAACAAAGAGTGCGAGTGAGAGTGAGAGTGACAGAGATAGAGAGAGAGAGAGAGAGAGATTCAGAAAGACAAATCGAATGAAAGGATAACTTACGCATCTTAGGGTTTTCATCGTCCATCTTCGTATAGGCTGTCTTCTCCGAGCAAGAACTCCTTATACAAAACAAAAATGTGAAGAAAAAAAATGGGTAAATATATACAAAACAACAAAGTATGTAAAACAAATTATTAACAATGAACACCAACGTTTGAGTTTGATAACTCTGAGAGCAGCCATGAGAGAAACCTTTCTTGCCGGCATTTATGAAACAGAGAGTGAGAGCGAAAGTGAGTGAGAGTGAGAGAGAAAAATCAAATGAAAGGATAACTGAGAGAGTGAGAGAGAGAGAGAGAGAGAGAGAGAGAGAGAGAGAGAAAAATCAAATGAAAGGATAACTTATGCGTCTTAGGGTTTTAATCGTCCATCTCCATTTGGGTCATCTTCTCCGAGCAAGACCTCCCCATACAAAACAAAAATGTGAAGAAAAAAAATGAGATAATATATATAAAATAACAAAGTATGTAAAAGAAATTTTTAACAATGAACACCGATGTTTGAGTTTGATAACTCTGATAATAACGATGAGAGAAGCCTTTCTTGCCGCCATTGACGAAACAGAGAGTGCGAATGAGTGTGAGAGTGAGTGAGATTGACAGAGAGTGAGAGAGTTAGAAAGACAAATCAAATGAAAGGATAACTTACGCATCTTAGGGTTTTCAACGTCCATCTTTACCTAGGTCATCTTCTCCGAGCAAGAACTCCCTATATAAAACATAAATGTGAAGAAAAAAAGAGAAAATATATATAAAATAACAAAGTATGTAAAAGAAATTATTAACAATAAATACCAGCATTTGAGTTTGATAACTCTGAGGGCAGTCGTGAGAGAAGATTTTCTTGCCGCCATTGACAAAACGGAGAGCGAGAGCGAGAGCGAGAGTGAGAGTGAGTGAGACTGACCGAGAGAGAGAGACAGAGAGACAAAAAGAAAAATAAAATGAAAGGATAACTTATGCATCTTTGGGTTTTCATCGTCTATCTTCATTTAGGACGTCTTCTCCGAGTAAGAACTCTCCATACAAAACTAAAATGTGAAGGAAAAAAATTCGAAAATATATATAAAATAACAAAGTATGTAAAAGAAATTATTAACAATGAACACCGACGTTTGAGTTTGATAACTCTGAGAGCAGCCATAAGAGAAGCCTTTCTTCTAGCCATTGACGAAACGGACAGTGAGAGTGAGAGTGACAAAGAGAGAGACAAAGACAGAAAGACAAATCAAATGAACGGGTAATTTACGCATCTTAGGGTTTTCATCGTCCATCTTCATTTGGGCCGTCTTCTCAGAGCAAGAACTCCCTATACAAAACAGAAATGTGATGAAAAAAAATGAAAAAATATATATAAAATAACAAAGTATGTAAAAGAAATTATTAACAATGAACACCGACGCTTGAGTTTGATAACTCTAAGAGCAGCGATGAGAGAAGCCTTTCTTGCCGTCATTGACGAAACAGAGAGTGCAGGTAAGAGTGAGAGTGAGTGAGAGGGACAGAGAGAGAGACAGACAGAAAGACAAATAAAATAAAAGGATGACTTATGCATCTTAGAGCTTTCATCGTCCATCTTCATCGTATGAAGACAAAAAGTGAGATAATATATATAAAATAACAAAGTATGTAAAAGAGATTATTAACAATGAACACTAACATTTGAGTTTGATAACTCGGAGAGCAGCCATGAGAGAAGGCTTTCTTACCGCCATTGACGAAACGGAGAGCGAGAGTGAGAGTGACAGAGAGAGAGAGAGAGATAGAAAGACTAATCAAATGAAAGGATAACTTACGCATCTTAGGGTTTTCATCGTCCATCTTCATCTAGGCCGTCTTCTCCGAGCAAGAGCTCCCTATACAAATAAAAAATGTGAAGAAAAAAAATGAGAAAATATATACAAAATAACAAAGTATGTAAAACAAATTATTAACAATGAACACCGACGTCTGATTTGATAACTCTGAGAGCAGCCATGAGAGAAGCTTTTCTTGCCGCCGTTGACGAAACAAAGTGTGAGAGTGAGAGTGAGAGTGAGAGTGAGTGACAGAGAGAGAGAGAGACAGAAAGACAAATCAAATAAAAGGATAACTTACACATCTTAGAGTTTTCATCGTCCGTCTTCATATGTGCCGTCATCTCCGAGCAAGAACTACTTATACAAAACAAAAAAGTGAAGAAAAAAAGTGAGAATATATATATTAAATAAGAAAGTATGTAAAAGAAATTATTAACAAAAAACACCAACGTCTGAGTTTGATAACTCTGAAAGTATCCAAGAGAGGAACCTTTCTTGCCGCCATTGATGAAACAGAGAGTGAGAGCAGGAGTAAGAGTTAGTGAGAGTGACAGAGAGAGAGAGAGAGAGAGAGAGAGACAGAAAAAAAAAATCAAACGAAAGGATAACTCACGCATCTTGGGGTTTTCATCATCCATCTTCATCTGTGCCATCTACTCCGAGCAAGAACTCCCTATTCAAAACAAAAATGTGAACAAAAAAAATAAGAAAATATTTATGAAATAACAAAGTATGTAAAAGAAATTAATAACAATGAACACCGACGTTTGAGTTTGATAACTCTGAGAGTAGCCATGAAAGAAGCCTTTTTTGCCGCCGTTGACGAAACAGAGAGTGAGAGTGAGAATGTGAGTGAGTGAGAGTGACAGAGGGAGAGAAAGACAAAAAGGCAAATCAAATGAAAGGATAACATACACATCTTAAGGTTTTCACCATTCATCTTCATCTGGGCCGTCTTCCCCAAGAATGAACTCCCTAAACAAAAGAAAAATGTGAAGAAAAAAAATGAGAAAATATATAAAAAAATTACAAAGTATGTAAAAAAAATTATTAACAATGAACACCGACGTTTGAGTTTGATAACTCTGGGAGCAACCATGAGAGAAACCTTTCTTGCCGCCATTGAGGAAACGGACAGTGAGAGTTAAAGTGAGAGTGAGTGAGAGTGACAGCGAGAGAGAGAGAGAGAGAGAGAGAGAGAGACAGAAAGACAAATCAAATGAAATGATAACTTACGCATCTTAGGCTTTTCATCGTCCATCTTCATCTGAGCTTTCTTCTCCGAGCAAAAACTCCCCATTCAAAACAAAAATGTGAAGAAAAAAAATTAGAAAATAAATATAAAATAACAATGTATGTAAAAGAAATTATTAACAATGAACACCGACGCTTGAGTTTGATAACTCTGAGAGCAGCCATGAGAGAAGCCTTTCTTGCCACCATTAACGAAACGGAGGGTGAGAGTGAGAGTGAGTGAGAGTGACAGAGAGAGAGAGAGAGAGAGAGACAGAAAGAAAAATCAAATAAAAGGATAACTTACGCATCTTAGAGTTTTCATCATCCATCTTCATCTGTGCCGTTTTCTTCGAGCAAGAACTCCCTATACAAAATAAAAATGTGAAGAAAAAAATCAAAATATATAAATATAAAATAAGAAAGTATGTAAAAGAAATTATTAACAATAAACACCGACGTCTGAGTTTGATAACTCTGAGAGTAGCCATGAGCGAAACCTTTCTTGCCGCCATTGATGAAACCGAGAGTGAGAGCGGGAGTGAGAGTTAGTGAGAGTGACAGAGAGAGAGAGGGAGAGAGAGAGAGAGAGAGAGAGAGAGAGAGAAATCAAACGAAAGGATAACTTACGCATTTTAGGGTTTTCATCGTCCATCTTCATTTAGGTTGTCTTCTCCAAGCAAGAACTCCCTATACGACATTAAAATGTGAAGAAAAAAAGTGAGAATATATATATAAAATAACAAAATATGTAAAAGAAATTGTTAACAATAAACACCGACGTCTGAGTTTGATAACTTTGAGAGTAGCCATGAGAGAAACCTTTCTTCCCGCCATTGATGAAACAGAGAGTTAGAGTAGGAGTGAGAGTGTGTGAGAGTGACAGAGAGACAGAGAGAGACACACACAGAAAGACAAATCGAATGAAAGTATAGCTTACGCATCTTAGGGTTTTCATGGTCCGTCTTCATTTGGGTCGTCTTGTCCGAGCAAGAACTTCCTATACAAAGCAACAATGTAACGAAAAAAATTGAGAAAATATATATAAAATAACAAAGTATTTAAAAGAAATTATTAGCATTGAACACCGACGTTTGAGTTTGATAACTCTGAGAGCAGCCATGAGAGAAGCCTTTCTTGCTGCCTTTGACAAAACGGAGAGTGAGAGGGGGAGTGAGAGTGAGTGAGAGTGACAGAGAGAGAGAGAGAGAGAGAGAGAGAGAGAGAGGGAGAAAGACAAATTAAATGAAAGGATAACTTACGTATCTTAGGGTTTTCATCGTTCATCTTTATCTGGGCCATCTTCTCTGAGCAAGAACTCCCTATAAAGAAAAAATGTGAAAAAAAAAGAGAAAATATATATCAAAACAACAAAGTATGTAAAAGAAATTATTAACAATGAATACCGACGTTTGAGTTTGATAAATCTGAGAGCAGCCATGAGGGAAGCCTTTTTGCCGCCATTGACGAAACAGAGAGTGCGAATGAGAGTGAGAGTGAGTGAGAGTGACACACAGAGAGAGAGAGAGAGAGAGAGAGAGTCAGAAAGACAAATCGAATGAAAGGATAACTTACGCATCTTAGGATTTTCATCGTCCATCTTCATTTGGCTGTCTTCTCCGAGCAAGATATAGCGACCCCGGTCTTTTCCCATTTGATTATTGTATCCGGACTTAGGTTCCGTAGCTCCTGCCATTGTATTATGATTGTTACCGTCCTTTAATTTCCTATTTCTGAGTTGGGAGATGCAATGGGCAGGTTTATAGCAGGTTGGTTGAGCTTGGGAGCAAAGGGTTGCTGCCCAGAATTTTGACCCTTCGCTCGAGCGAGCTCTTTGTTTTGGTCCGTCGCTCGAGCCAGGGTTTCTTAGATCGAGCGAGGATTTGCGTTTTGTAGTAAGACCTGAGAGCAGAGGTTTTTGGCTCGAGCGAACTTTTCTTCGCTCGAGCGAGTTAGTTCGTTCTTCGCTCGAGCGGGAGTTCCTTCGCTCGAGCGTGTGTCTGGTTACAGACCTGAGGGTTTGAGTTCTTCGCTCGAGCGAGATTTCTTTCGCTCGAGCTAGCTTTTGGGTTGTTGGCTCGAGCAAGGCTTCCTTGGCTCGAGCGTAGCTTTTCTGTGTCTTGTCGCTCGAGCGACCAAGTCTTCGCTCGAGCGAGCCTGTCAGGTTTAAATAGGCAGCAGCAGCGTGTTTCAGATTAGTTTTTCATCCACTTTCAGATTCCAAAACCCTAGGTACGAGTTCTCTCTCCCTCTACACACCTTCGTCTTAGGATTGATCTACTTAAAGTGAGTTTCTACCTTAGATCTTTTATTAAAAAGATAGAGTGGGTCGAGGGCTTCCATTTAATCTGAATTGTTGGTAGTTTGGAGCACTTTGGAGTTTGGGTCTTCATCTCCATCTTCTCTTTTGGGGCTATTTCTTCGAGGTAGGGATTTCCTACTCCATTCTATAAGTTTTGTTCTAAGTTTTGGTATTTTGATATGTTGGGGATACTTTGGTAATTTTGGGAAAAACCCTAGTTGTATAATTAATTCTTGGAATTGGGAAAATATGGTTAAATTCATGGAATTGGGGAATTCATTGATTAAATGGCGTAGTTGGCTAATTTAAATCACTCGTCTATTGAATTGTTGGTATATTTATTTCCAAGTCTAGAAATAACTGTTTTGGGCTATCGGTGGAGGATAGTCGTGCTTGTTGTAGACACTGCATGTGGATTAGGGATAACTGAAACTAATCATTGATTAAGTCATCAATTTTGACTGCTGAATTAATACAGACATTATGTGTATTGATTGTGTGTTGTATATGTTATGTGTTTGCATACATTGTTTTGTGTGGGAGGAGATAGGGGATGTACTCCACGGTTTAGGGGAAGATAGGGGATGGACCTCTAAACCGGATTTTGTTTGGGAGGAGATATGGGATGGACTCCATTAGCATCACTTTTATGTGTGCTTATTTATATTGAAGTGTTTTATTGATACAGCACTAAAATGTGTATCAAACTGGAAGTATGAAGTGTTTTGATTTGAGCCTGAGTCTCATCTGTTTGTTGACACTGGATGAATGTGAATATATTATGTATGGTTCACTGTTGTAAGATTGGCCAGGTTCTGAGCCATATTGATAATGTTGGAAAGTAAAACGTGTCTTAGGCATTAGTGTCATGAAACTGTATAATGATGTAATTGATTATCTCGGTTAACCATCTATTGAATGCTATTGCTTTATTCAATGCTTATATTTGGTTTAGTATATTTCTACTGGGCTGTGGCTCACCCTTTATGGGAACATCATTTTCAGGTCCAGGTGATAAGCTACCTCCCAGGACTTAGCTTGGAAGGAGTTGGATTTTGAAGACTATCTTTAGTTGTTTGTTTTTATTTGATAAATAAACAAGCCTAGGGCTTTATTTGTATTTGAGTTAGAACTCATATTTTGTATCCAAGTGTTGGCTTGGAAAGATGTAAGCCCATAGGGCATTTAATTTGATGTTACATGTAATGTTTTTATTTAGTAATACTCTGATGAATGAATTAATAAATTGTTTTCTCTAAGTAATGCATGTTGATGATATACATATAATGGGTTTATTTTGAGGGCGTTACACAAGAACTCCCTATACAAAACAAAAAAGTGAATAAAAAAAAAAGGGTAAATATATACAAAATAACAAAGTACGTATAACAAATTATTAACAATGAACCCCAACGTTTGAGTTTGATAACTCTGAGAGCCGCCATGAGAGAAACCTTTCTTGCCGGCATTTATGAAACAGAGAGTGAGAGCAAGAGTGAGAGTGAGTGAGAGTGACTGAGAGAGAGTAAGAGAGAGAGAGAGAAAAATCAAATGAAAGGATAACTGAGAGAGTGAGAGAGAGAGAGAGAGAGAAAAATCAAATGAAATGATAACTTACGCGTCTTAGGGTTTTAATCGTCCATCTCCATTTGGGTCGTCTTCTCCGAGCAAGACCTCCCCATACAAAACAAAAATGTGAACAAAAAAAATGAGATAATATATATAAAATAACAAAGTATGTAAAAGAAATTATTAACAATGAACACCGATGTTTGAGTTTGATAACTCTGATAAGAGCGATGAGAGAAGCCTTTTTTGCCGCCAGTGACGAAACGGAGAGTGCGAATGAGTATGAGTGCGAGTGTGAGTGAGATTGACAGAGAGTGAGATTGATAGAAAGACAAATCAAATGAAAGGATAACTTACGTATCTTAGGGTTTTCAACGTCCATCTTCACCTAGGTCGTCTTTTCCGAGAAAGAACTCCCTATACAAAACAAAAATGTGAAGAAGAAAAAAAGAAAAAATATATATAAAATAACAAAGTATGTAAAAGAAATTGTTAACAATGAATACCGGCGTTTGAGTTTGATAACTCTGAGGGCAGCCGTGAGAGAAGATTTCGTTGCCGCCATTGACAAAACGGAGAGTGAGAGTGAGTGAGACTGAGAGAGAGAGAGAGAGAGACAAAAATAAAAATAAAATGAAAGGATAACTTACGCGTCTTTGGGTTTTCATCGTCTATCTTCATTTGGGACGTCTTCTCCAAGTAAGAACTCCCCATACAAAACTAATGTGTAAAGGAAAAAAATTCGAAAATATATATAAAATAACAAAGTATGTAAAAGAAATTATTAACAATGAACACCGATGTTTGAGTTTGATAACTCTGAGAGCAGCCATAAGAGAAGCCTTTCTTCTCGCCATTGACGAAACGAACAGTGAGAGTGAGAGTGACAGAGAGAGAGAGGGAGACAGAAAGACAAATCAAATGAACGGGTAATTTACGCATCTTAGGGTTTTCATCGTCCATCTTCATTTGGGCCGTCTTCTCAGAGCAAGAACTCCCTATACAAAACAGAAATGTGACGAAAAAAAATGAAAATATATATATAAAATAACAAAGTATGTAAAAGAAATTATTAACAGTGAACACCGACGTTTGAGTTTGATAACTCTGAAAGCAGCCATGAGAGAAGCCTTTCTTGCCGCCATTGACGAAACAGAGAGTGCGAGTAAGTGTGAGAGGGACAGAGAGAGAGAGAGAGAGAGCAAGACAAATAAATAAAAGGATAACTTACGCATCTTACAGCTTTCATCGTCCATCTTCATCTAGGCCGTGTTCATCGAGCAAGACCGCCTTATAAAAAACAAAAATATGAAGACAAAAAATGAGATAATATATATAAAATAACAAAGTATGTAAAAGAGATTATTAACAATGAACACCGACGTTTGAGTTTGATAACTCGGAGAGCAGCCATGAGAAAAGGCTTTCTTACCGCCATTGACGAAACGGAGAGCGAGAGTGAGAGTAAGTGAGAGTGACAGAGAGAGAAAGAGAGAGAGAGATGGAAAGACTAATCAAATGAAAGGATAACTTACACATCTTAGGGTTTTCATCGTCCATCTTCATCTGGGCCGTCTTCTCCGAGTAAGAACTCCTTATACAAAACAAAAATGTGAAGAAAAAAAATGAGAAAATATATATAAAATAACAAAGTATGTAAAAGAAATTATTAACAATGAACACCGATGTTTGAGTTTGACAACTCTGAGAGCAGCCATGAAAGAAACCTTTCTTACCGCCATTGACGAAACAGAGAGTGAGAGTGAGAGTGATTGTGAGTGAGAGTGACAGAGAGAGAGAGAGATAGAAAGACAAATCGAATGCAAGGATAACTTACATATCTTATGATTTTCATCGTCCATCTTCATTTGGGCCGTCTTCTCCGAGCAAAAACTCCCTATACAAAACAAAAATGTGAAAAAAAATTTGAAAAGATATATAAAATAACAAAGTATGTAAAAAAAATTATTGACAATGAACACCGACTTTTGAGTTTGATAACTCTGAGAGCAGCCATGAGGGAAGCCTTTCTTGCCGCCATTGACGAAACGAAGAGCTAGAGTGAGAGTGAGAGTGATTGAGAGTGAGAGAGAGAAAGAGAGAGAGAGAGAGAAAGAAAAATCCAATGAATGGATAACTTACGCATCTTAGGGTTTTCATCGTCCATCTTCATCTGGGCCATTTTCTTCGTGCAAGACCTCTCCATACAAGGCTAAAATGTGAAGAAAAAAAAATGAGAATATATATATCTAAAAGACATTATTAACAATGAACCCTGACGTTTGAGTTTGATAACTTTGAGAGCAGCCATGAGAGAAGCCTTTCTTTCCACCACTGACGAAACAGAAAGTGTGAGTGAGAGTGACAGAGAGAGAGAGAGATAGATAGATAGAAAGACAAGCCAAATGGAAGGATAACTTACACATCTTAGGGTTTTCAATGTCCATCTTCATCTAGGCCATCTTCACCGAGCAAGGACTCCTTATACAAAATAAAAATGTAAAGAGAAAATATTAGAAAATATAAATAAAACAAAATAGTATGTAAAAGAAATTATTAGCAATGAACACCGACGTTTGAGTTTGATAACTTTGAGAGTAGCCATGAGAGAAGCCTTTCTTGCCGCCATAGATGAAATGGAGACCAAGACTGAGAGTGAGAGTGAGAGTGAGCGAGACTGACCGAGAAAGAGAGGGATAGAAAGAAAAATAAAATGTAAGGAGAACTTACACATCTTAGGGTTTTCATCGTCCATCTTCATCTGGGCCATCTTCTCCGAGCAAGAACTCCCTATACAAAACTAAAATACGAAGGAAAAAAATTCGAAAATATATATAAAATAACAAAGTATGTAAAAGAAATTATTAACAATGAACACCAACGTTTGAGTTTAATAACTCTGAGAGCAGCCATGAGAGAAGCCTTTCTTGCCGCTGTCGACGAAACAGAGAGTACGAGTAAGAGTGAGAGTGGGTGAGAGTGACAGAGAGAGAGAGACAGAATGACAAATCAAACAAAAGGATAACTTATGCATCTTAGGGTTTTCATCATCCGTCTTCATCAGGGTCGTCTTCTCCTAGCAAGAAGTCCCTATACAAAACAAAAATACGATGAAAAAAAATGAGAAAATATATATATAACAACAAAGTATGTAAAAGAAATTATTAACAATGAACACCAACGTTTGAGTTTGATAACTTTGAGAGTAGCCATGAGAGAAGCCTTTCCTGCCGCCATTAACAAAACGGAGAGTGAGAGTGAGAGAGAGAGGGAAAGAAAGACAAATCAAATGAAATGATAACTTACGCATCTTAGGCTTTTCACCGTCCATCTTCATTTGGGTCGTCTTCTCCGAGCAAGAACTCTCTAGAAAAAACAAAAATGTGAAGAAAAAAAATAAGAATATATATATATAAAATAACAGACAATGTAAAAGAAATTATTGACAATGAACACCGATGTTTGTGTTTGATAACTCTTAGAGCAGCCATGAGAGAAGCCTTTCTTGCCGTCATTGACGAAACGGAGAGTGAGAGTGAGTGAAAATGAGAGAGAGAGAGAGAGACAGAAAGGCAAATCAAATGAAAGGATAACTTACACATCTCAGGGTTTTAATCGGCCATCTTCATCTGGGTCGCCTTCTCCGAGCAGGAACTCTTTACACAAAACAAAAATGTGAAGAAAATAAATGAGAAAATATATATATATATATATAATAACAAAGTATGTAAAAGAAATTATTAACAAGGAACACCGACGCTTGAGTTTGATAACTCTGAGAGCAGCCATGAGATAAGCCTTTCTTGCCGCCACTTACGAAACGTAGAGTGAGAGTTAGAGTTAGTGAGAGTGACAGAGAGAGAGAGAGACATAGGAAGACAAATCAAATGAGAGTATAACTTACGCATCTTAGGGTTTTCATCGTCCATCTTCATCAGGGCCGTCTTCTCCGAGAAAGAACTCCCTATACAAAACAAAAATGTGAAGAAACAAATGAGAAAATATATATAAAAAAACAAAGTATGTAAAAGAAATTATTAACAATGAACACCGACGCTTGAGTTTGATAAATCTGAGAGCAGCCATGAGAGAAGCCTTTCTTGCTGCCATTGACGAAATGGAGAGTGAGAGTGAGTGAAAATGACAGAGAGAGAGAGAGAGAGAGAGACAGAAAGGCAAATCAAATGAACAGATAACTTACACATCTTAGGGTTTTCATCGTCCATCTTCATCTGGGTCATTTTCTCCGAGCAGGAACTCTTTACACACAAAAAAAATGTGAAGAAAATAAATGAGAATATATATATATAATGACAAAGTATGTAAAATAAATTATTAACAAGGAACACCGACGCTTGAGTTTGATAACTCTGAGAGCAGCCATGAGATGAGCCTTTCTTGCCGCCACTGACGAAACGTAGAGTAAGAGTTAGAGTTAGTGAGAGTGACAGAGAGAAAGACAGAGACATAGGAAGACAAATCAAATGAGAGTATAACTTACGCATCGTAGGGTTTTCATCGTCCATCTTCATCATGGCCATTTTCCCCGAGAAAGAACTCCGTATACAAAACAAAAATGTGAAGAAACAAATGAGAAAATATATATAAAAAAACAAAGTATGTAAAAGAAATTATTAACAATGAACACCGACGTTTGAGTTTAATAACTCTGAGAGCAGCCATGAGATAAGCCTTTCTTGCCGCTGTTGACGAAACGGAGAGTACGAGCTTGAGTTTGATAAATCTGAGAGCAGCCATGAGAGAAGCCTTTCTTGCTGCCATTGACGAAACGGAGACTGAGAGTGAGTGAAAATGACAGAGAGAGAGAGAGAGACAGACAGAAAGGCAAATCAAATGAAAGGATAACTTACACATCTTAGGGTTTTCATCGTCCATCTTCATCTGGGTCGTCTTCTCCGAGTAGGAACTCTTTACACAAAACAAAAATGTGAAGAAAATAAATGAGAAAATATATATATAATAACAAAGTATGTAAAAGAAATTATTAACAAGGAACACTGACGCTTGAGTTTGATAACTCTGAGAGCAGCCATGAGATAAGCCTTGCTTGTCGCCACTGACGAAAGGTAGAGTGAGAGTTAGAGTTAGTGAGAGTGAGAGAGAGAGAGAGAGAGAGAGAGACATAGGAAGACAAATCAAATGAGAGTATAACTTACGCATCTTAGGGTTTTCATCGTCCATCTTCATCAGGGCCGTCTTCTCCGAGAAAGAACTCCCCATGCAAAACAAAAATGTGAAGAAACAAATGAGAAAATATATATAAAAAAACAAAGTATGTAAAAGAAATTATTAACAATGAACACCGACGTTTGAGTTTGATAAATCTGAGAGCAGCCATGAGAGAAGCCTTTCTTGTTGCCATTGACGAAATGGAGAGTGAGAGTGAGAGTGAGTGAACGGGACAGAGAGTGAGAGAGAGAGAGAGAGAGAGAAAGAAAAATCAAATGAAAGGAGAACTTACGCACCTTAGGGTTTTCATCGTCAATCTTCGTCTGGGTCGTCTTCTCCGTGCAAGAAGTCCCTATACAGAACAAAAATGCGAAGAAAACAAATGATAAAATATATATAAAATAAAAAAGTCTGTAAAAAAATTATTAACAATGAACACCGATATTTCAGTTTGATGACTCTGAGAGCAGCCATGAGAGAAGCCTTTCTTGCTGCCATTAACGAAACGGAGATTGAGAGTGAGAGTGAGAGTGACAAAGAGAGAGAGAGAGAGAGAGAGACAGAAAGCCAAATCAAATGAAAGGATAACTTACGCATCTTTGGGTTTTCATCGTCCACCTTCATTTGGGCCGTCTTCTCCGGGCAAGCACTCCCTATACAAAACAAAAATGTGAAGAAAAAAAAATTGAAAATATATATAAAATAACAAAGTATGTAAAACTACTACAAAAATAGTTAAAGATCACACTTTGATAAAAAAAAATTATCTCACTTTTATTGGAAGTGTGAAAAAAAAAATTAGATTGATATTTTAATCATACTGAATTTGATTGAGTGTGATAATATTTATTTTTTATGTCACTTTTCAATTAAGTGTGATATTATATATATATATATATATATATATATATATATATATATATATATATATATTTAATCACACCTCCTAATTAAAGTTTGATTATATATACACTATTATTTTTTAATCACAATTTTTAAATAAGTGTGATTATATATATATATATATATATATATATATATATATATTTTTAATCTCACATTCTAATTGAAGTGTGATTATTTATATATTTTTTAATCACACCTTCTAATTAAAGTGTGATTATATATACACTACAACTTTTTAATCACACTTTTTAAATGAGTGTGATTATATATACATTACTACTTTTTAATCACACTTTTTAAATAAGTGTGATTTTATATATATATATATATATTTAATAATTCTTTTTATACTTACGAAAATATTTGTAAGATTATTTATGTTTATTATACTTATGTTTTTTACGTTGAGAATGTGCTACAGGAGGTAAACCGTATTATTCACAGAAATTACCTAATTCATATTTAGCCGTATGTTTATCTTTTGAGGCTTTCTGACTAAGTTTAAGGTCAATATACATTCTTAATCCTTCTTTTTGAATAGTACTAATGATATCACCATAAGTTAAATTATCATATTCAATTACATCAGTAGGTTGACTAAGGACATCTCTAATTTTGTGAGCAAATAGACTAGGTAAACCATTAATAAATTTTTCTTTCCCAAAGGATTTAGTACAATCTTCTCTTAACATAACTCTAGAGGTAAATACATCTTTATACCATCTAAAATCGCTTAATGTCTGACAAGTAAGGTTACTAAGTTGATCATGTATGCAGGAATATATATTAGCAGGGGTACCTATGAAATGTCTGACTATGGTATAGATTAATGTATTAACACCATCGGGTTTATAATAGTCAATAGTTTCATCAAATATAGGTAAATCATTTTCATATTTTTGATTAGCATTTAAAATTGATTCGCGTTGATTTTCATTAAGATATTTTGCCTACCAAGATTTGAGCATACTAGTAAAGCCAGAAGTAATTAAGGAAAGAATTTCAGGTTGAGTATAATTAGGGTAATTACTTAGATAACTATTTGCAACCATAGATAAATGATTTAATTTTTGAAGTATTTGATCTTCACTGAGACCATCAAAATTCCATTCATATAATTTTTTTAGCAGATGCAAAAAATTGATTAGAAAGATTAGTTTCTTTATATTGGGGATCAGGTGGGGTAGGTCATGAATACCAATTTTTGGTAAGAGTAGTAGGTTGAGGTTTAGGATAGTGAAGTTTATTAAGATTAGAGGATTGAAATTGTTGAGCTAATTGATTAATTTCATTATCTGTTGTATCAGATTCTGATTGAGTAGAAGCCTTGTCTAAAGGTTGGTTTAGTACAGTAATACCTTTTGCAAAAGAGGGAGAGGCTTGTTCGGAAGTAGCTAATTTAGTGAATAGTTGTTCTATAGTTTTAACAATAGAATTATCTTGAGTGACTAAATTATTTCGTTTGGAACGGTTACTAGGTAGATTAAGCAATGGTTGATCTAAAGTTTGTTTGGTAGAAGAATTGTTAGCAAAGTAATCATCCAAATTGGTTTCTATTTTATCTAACTGTTTACCAATTATTTTTAAACATTGATTAGTATAATTATTTTGTTCAATAACTTTTTTAATTTCAGGGTCAGTGCCACGCAACTTAAAAAGAGAGGCTGAGACTTTAGATCCTTGATGTTTAATAATTATATTAGATAAAGGAGGATGACTAGAGCTAACAGTTGTATTTGGAGAAGTTTTCCATTTATGTTTTGTGATTGTATTTACTTTTTTGTAATAATTTTCTAAATATTCAAAGAAAGGAATTTTAATACTGGATTCAATCATAAAATCATACCATTTTTGAGTTATTCTGGATTGTTGATTAGAATCATATTTGGCACGATAAGTATGTCTTTTAGTTCTATTTTCTTTAGATTTAAATTCAACATGTATTTTATCAAGATCAGGAGTAAAGGATTTACTAATTGTCATTAATTGAGGATTTATTGGAGGCATAACTTCGAAATCAGTTTGAGTGGGGGAGTTTTGAGACTCAGTGTCTTCTTCAGGAAGATGTGTGTGAGTAGAGTAAACAGGTTTACTAATTTGAGAAGTTGTGGAGTTATCAATTCCTTTTAGTTTACTATGGAAAGTTTGACCAAGATTGATTTGACTATTTTTTCGAAATAAAGGAGTATTAAATATTTCATCTTCAGTTTCAGTATCAGTGGGTATATTAGAGGTACTATGTCTAGAAGATTGACTACGATTAAATTTAATACGGATTGAACCATCAGTAAATTGTTGAATATCTTGGATATCTTGACTAGTAGATTGTTGTTGATTATGTTTGTAGTTTTCATTAATTGTAACCCATTGATATGGGAGAGTAATATCTTTCCATTCAATCATTTGAGGAGTATTTATATTAGTATCATTACTACTACTTTGAATTAATAAAGTTTTATCTTTTGAACTTTTATGTAAAGCTTGAACATTTAAATTAGTTTTAATACATTTATAATGAACACGATAAATTAAAGCAATATTATGAACTTTATCCTTCATATTAGTAAATGAGCCATTTAGTTGAATATTCAAAGTTAATGCATCTAACATATGTGGATCCCTAAGACTGAGTGTAAAATCAGGAAAGCAATTAAAATGGATGGGTCCTTTGTGGAGACGAGTTTTCATCATACCCATTAAACTATCATTGAAATCAATAAAACGAGCATCTCTTAAACATAATAAAACAGAAGTATTTTTACCTTGTGGAGTTGATGGTTTTATTCCAACTTGAATTAATCCTAAATATATAAAATTGTGACCAATTTTTAAATGTCTTTTAATGGTATTAGCATCTAATAATTGACATGTTTCTCTAGGCTTTGCTAAAGCATAAACTTGTTCTAAAGTTTTGACATGAAGATTAACATTAAAAGCAGACTGTAAAAAAGTAGTTTTATAAATTTCTTTAACTGAAAATTTTGGGATATTCCAACTTAAATCAATTTTATTATTCTGTATTTCAACATCTTCTTCATTAATTACTAATCCTTGATTAGTTATTGTGGGCAAAGTGGTTGACCGAGAACTGACTGAAGAGTTACTTCTAAATAATCGACTCATGGTTCTGACTAGGTAAATGATTTACAGGAATCTTAATACATTGTCTAAATTTATCATGTTTTCACATACTATGTTTTCACACATACCCAGTTCGGATGACCCCTAAAATCCAACACTGCCTAACCAAAGGACTTACTAAGGATTGGGATAAAGGATGGGTGGCTAGTTACAAAGTGGAAAGACACAGATAAAATTTGACAGATTAAGATGACTGAAGGCAGAAACGAAGCAGAATAGAGAAAGATTAGGCAAAATTAACAAGACAGTAAGCAACAAATAGCAACATAACTTGGCTTTGATACCAAAAGGTAACGAAAGCAGGAAGGAGGAGAAGAATAGTAGGAAATAACACTAAAATAGACTATAATAATAATAAATAGAACATTTTAAATATAATAATAAAACAGTTTCAAATAAACATTAATAAAACTTATAATTGTTTACTGGAATGAAGCAAGCAGTTCTACATAATTTGAAAAAACAATTTTCAAAAAATATAAAATTACAAAGAAAGCTATTTTCTTGAGGAAGGAATGCTCTCAATTTTTCTAAATCTGCCTTATTCTTGATTGAAGAGGCTCTTTTATAATCAAAAGAGACTATTATAAAGAGACTACTATTAGCCTTGTGAGTGAATACTGTGAGCCTTGTGAGTGAATGATTCTGACTTGAAAGGAGCATCCAGAGCACATGGGAGTTGTCTGTTGTTTCCGGTGAGTGACTAAAGATGATGGCTGCTTTTTACTATGCTGAATTTGTCGGTTGGATGAATTATGATGAATGATGAATAGTAATGTTGACTTTTTAATGAATAGTGAATAGTAAAGTTGACTTTTTCACTATTCATTGCTTGGAGGCTCTGAGGGAATCAATATAGATATATATATCAGCAGCTTTTCTCAAAAACGAGTATTGATTGAAGCTGATAATTATAGCTATATAGAATCCAATGACTGAATTAAGCATATGGGTCCTGAGCATCTTGGAACTTGGGTCCATATGGATTTTGAGTAGTTGAACCTTCAGAAGAGTTTGAACTTTCTGAACCGTCTTCTGAACTGCCATTATCCGAGTCTAACTTGGCTTGGGCCATGAGGAGACGAGCCATTTGGAGGAGCTCATCTTTGGATGACTTGGACTTGGGCTTAACCTTTGATTTGGACTTATCCTTTGACTTGGGCTGGTCAGTACTGGGCTTTGCTGACTTGGATTTAATCTTTGATTTGGGCATGGAAGAACTGGATGATGGGCTTCCAAGATTGACTGGAGGAAGTTGGCTTCCTTGTGTTAATGGAGCAGTTGGGTTCTGCTGAGCTTTAATCATGGCAGGTGTAGGGCATGAATGTTGATTGGGAATTCAGTTTGAACAATTTCAACAATACGTGGAATCTTGAAATTATCCCACCATTTAACCTTATGTTGCCGGTAAATAATATCATCAGAAATACCATATTGTCATTTGAATATCCAAGGAATTTGGTATTTGGATATAAAAATAAGCAATTGAGGGAATTTCCTTTGCTGAGGAGTAAATGAGAAAATAGTGGAAAAATAGCTGACTTGTTCCATAATGACCGATGGGAAGATTTCTGAAATGACGCCATTCTGAGTCCACCATCGCAGAAACCAGGTAGGTTAGTCAGATTTGAACTTTTGATCAAATTAAAGAAACCAAGAGTGACTGTTTGACTCATTTTGATACAAGAGGACTTTAAACCAAGCATTAATGTAATCATAGTAACTGTATTGAATTGAATGACCAGGTAGATCTCATAGTTGATAAGGAGAACCCCAATAAACCAGAGAAACAAAATTGTGAATATAAAGTGAATGGTACACAATTTTACTTGTGTAAGTGCAATCATAAATGGGTTTAATCACAATTGACTGATGGTTGAACAGAATGTCTTTATAGAAAGCAATTGTTTTTTCTGGATGGAGAGGAATAAAATGCCATCCAGGAGGGAAATAAGATTTAACCAGATCATGAACAGTATGACTCTTTGGGTGACTCGGTTCTTTGAAAAAGAGATTAGTAGTGGTGGATTTAACATAATCAGATCGGGCTGATTTAATAGGATTAGGAGGGTATGGAGTAACTGCTTGACTAGATGAAGCAAAAGGATCAGTAGGCAAAGTAGATGTATAACTAGGTTTAGGAATGTTACCAAGAATTTGGTAACGGTTAATCAATTCAGCAGGATGGTATTTCGTGACTAACTCTACGGGAGGCGGAACGAAAGGTTGACTAGAAGGGACCAAGGCTTTGGAAGGAGGCCGTGGATGAGACATCTGTGAAATAGAGGAGAGAAATTAGCATCCACTGAGGATATCTAATTGATCAGTATGTTCATGTAAACAGTTAATATAATGAGCAAGTTGTTGTTTCTGAGCTTTAATCTAATGAAATTGTATGTACTAGGCTCTTTTAGTAGGTAAATGGGTTGATTTGAGAAAGGCAAGGCGACGAGCAGTATGTTTTACTAAGGTTTTAAAGTGTTTAATCTGGTGTCTAGGGTAAGGAAAAGAGGGAATTGTCATGATGTAATTCACTATCCACCCTGTAAAAATTCTCGGGTAAGAAAAACAGGAATAGAATTTTGAGAACCAGGGATATATTCAATTTCAAAATCAAAAATACTTAAAATAGATTGCCAAGGAACAAAAATTTGCTTACTAGCAAGATTTTGAACATCTTTTTCTAAAACATATTTAGCAGATTTGCAATTAACACGAAGTAAAAATTTTTGATTTAAAATATCATCTTGAAATTTACTATTACATAAAATAGTAGATAAAATTTCTTGTTTAATAGTACTATAGTTCTTTTGTGCTTTATTCCAGATACCAGAATGATAACGAACAATTTGTTCAGATGACAGAGGTGTAATTTTCTGGAGAAGGATGCCACCATAACCAATATCAGAGGCATCGGTTTGAATAATTTTGAATGAATTTTCAGTAGGAATACCAAGACAAGGAAGAGACTTGACATATTGTTTGACTTGTTTAACAATAGCAGTATGAGTAGAAGACCAAGGAGAAGGATTGTCTTTTAATCGATCAAATAGAGGTTGACAAGTTTTCCTAAGGTCGTAAAATTCAGCAATATAATTCAGTGATCCTAAAAAACATTGTAACTGAGTTTTATCTAAGATTTCATCAGGAAATTTAGATACAAATTCAATGGAATGACTAATAGGTGAAATAGTATTCTGATGAATATCATAACCTAAAAATCTGACTTTGGTTTGAAACAATTTAATCTTAGGAGCAGAAATGACAAGACTATGACTCTTAATGGTATAAAAGAATGCAGTAAGATGGTTCCAGTGTTCACTAATTGATTTTGAAAAAATAAGAATATCATCTATATAAACTATGGAAAAATGACTAAATGGATTGAAAATATCATTCATTATATTTTGAAATTCATTAGGTGCATTTTTGAGTCCAAAAGGCATAACATTCCATTCATAATGACCAAAAGGTGCAGTGAATGCAGTTTTATATCTATCTTTAGGATGAATTTGTATTGCCAAAAACCACTTTTTAAATCAAATTTACTAAAAATAACAGCTTGACTAAATCTTTTGATTAAGTCTATTTTATTAGGAATAAGATAGCGAATCCATTCTAAGACTTTATTTAATGGTTTATAATTGATAACTAAGCGAGGGACACCTCGTTCTAATTCAGCATTTTTATTAACATAAAAAGTAGGACAAGACCATGGTGATTTACTAGGACTAATAATGTGATTTTTTAATAGTTCATTGATTTCTTTTTTACACATTTCAACTAATTCATGATTTATTTGAATATATCGAGATTTAGTAGGAATTTGTCTTTCATTAAAATTTTTAATATATGGTAAAGTGACTACATGTTTTTTTCTACGCCAAAAGGCAGTTGGTAAAGTAAAACAAACAGTTGTTTCTAATTTCAGTTTAAATTCTTCAATTTGAGATATAACAACAGGATCAGTTAAATGTTGTTCAATGCGTTTATAATTGACTTCTTCTTTGAGAGAACGTAATTGACGAGTTAATCGATTAATAGATTAAGAAATAGAATAGTCTTTTAATTGATTCAATTCCAATACTTCAGGTGGTGATAAGAATTTAAAAGTAACTGTTTGACCAAAAGCTTGAGTTGTTATTCCTTCACTAGATGTAGTAAATGGATATAATAAGAATATAAATTGTGTGCCTAAAATAATTTTATCAGTCATATTTCTTACTAAAATAAATGAGGTTTTGAAACAGACATTATGTTAACATATATGGACTTTAGGTAATTTATATTTAATATGCATTTTACTACCATTAGCAAAAGTTAATTTTTCACTTGTTTTTTCATAATATTTTGTAGGAAGTAAACTTTCTTGAATATAATTAAGATCAGCACCAGTATCAATGAGAGCAATGATCTTTAATTCAAAATCATCAATAACGGGTTTAACTTTTGAATACTATTTTTGAATATGAAATTTATTGATCAGATTTAATCTTTTATCTTCATGATTATGAGATTGATGTGATCGATTATCAAATAAAAGATTATCAGAATTAGTATGTTCAGATTCATGTTCAGATTCATTAGGCGATTCAGCATTGTTTTCTTAGAAATTCTCTAGACTTTTATTAAGTTTTAATGTAAGAATTTCATCTTCTAAAGCTGTATCTGTATTTTGTAAATTTTTAATAGTTTTTTTAATCTGATTGATTTCATGTTGTAAATCTTGAAGAGTAATATCTTTCCATTCATTCATTTGAGGAGTATTTATATTAGTATCATTACTGTGTGATTATATATATATATATATATATTTAATCATACTCCCGAAATAGGTGTGTTTGTATAAAATATTGCAATTTGATTTTTATATAAAATATACCATTCTCAATTTTTTTTTTTTTTTTTACAAAAAAAAATCCCAACACCAAAAACAAAAAAAAAAACAAATTTAAAAAAAAATTCAAAATACATTTCTAATCAAAACGAAAGTAGAAGCCTAGGGTTCATCACAAGGCACATAAGAGAGAGAGAGAGAGAGACAGAGAGAGAGAGAGGGAGAGAAGGAGATGGAGTGCGTTCAATGCTGTTAGAGACAGAGTGTTTCTTACGGTCGTCGACTTCGGAGGCCTCTCTCTCATCTCCCCAAACCAACATCACCTCGAAAAGCCCTCCGCCTACGATGTCGGCATCGTCGCCAACAAGAAACACTCTGAGCCCCTTCCACGGATTTGATTTTCTTTGTGAGTTTCTAACTTATTCAGTTTCCATTTGATTAATTCATTTTCTCCTCTCTCTCAGGTATGCCTTTTTATTTATTTATTTATTTTATTTTTTAATTCAAGTGTTCATATTCAAGTGTTCTACAAAAAATTGATGGATTATACTTCGGTGTGTACTTCTCCAAATGGAGCAGAACTTGAATAAATATAAGTTGTATAAATGCCAGTTCATGTGGAAGTATTGGTTACTATTTTTTATTTTGGGGAATGTTTTAACTATTGGGTTTAATAACTGAGACAGATATTATTGTTATTTTTTAATATCTATATGATTATATCTATTTATTTGATCACTGAAAGGTTTGCAATTTTCTGAGGAGTCATAAGCTGCAACTGTTCTGCAGATTTTTCCATTTCGGTTTCATGATCTTCGATTTGATTGATTGCTATAATCAGGTTTAGACTGTCTTCCATATGTTTGGCCATGCATTGCAGAACATGCTAACCAAACAAGATGAAGGTCTTGTTTCTGGTTCTCAAGGGATAGAGAACGGTGTTGTTGAATTAACTTATCAGTTCATGGAAAATTGGTGTTGCCAAAGGTAATATTTTATAACCATAAATATCTCAATTCTATCTGTTATGCCTACTTTTCTCGTCAGATTCTACATTTTTATTCATGGCTCAAGCAATTTGAAATTGTTATGTAGCCATATATTATAAGTTATTCTTGTGTTAGTGGAATATGACTGTCTTTTGGACAGCATTGCCTTTGAGTCCTTACAAGCATTCAAAACATTTAAGTCTGAATGTGAATTACTGCATACTTATTAAATATTTATGCAAGCACCAACATTTTGTTTATGTCATTTTCAAAAGAAATGATTCCATAACCTGACGTTTTGCTTTTAATGACTAAGGGATAATTTTGTTTGTAAAATGATTTTAGCATCTCTTCTTTTGCTTTTCTCATTTCATTTTTGCAAAATAGTTCATCCCTAAGGAAGTTTAATTAATGACATATCAGTTAACCACTAATTGTTAGTTCCTGGATTCTTCATGCGTGGGTGTGCCACTCCCACTTAGAAAACCATATATTTATTTTAGTATGTGAATAAAACAAAAGTTTACATATCTAAATGCATAGATAGTCCAGACTTCGATTTTTCATAGACATGATGCTTCAGTGTTCTTGAACCCGATCCTGTTCTTGCTTCGGAACTTGAGAACTGAAGTCAATATTTGGGTGCAATTGGAGGCCGTTCAGAACAGGATGACATAGATTTGCATATTATCAAAAATGCTTAAAAATAGATTAGCAGAATGAGATGGAATTCTCCAAATACTATTGTTGATGAGATATGTAATGAGTAGAAAATTTAACATTGATTGCTATATCTGAAAGATACAAATTTGACGATATTAAATTTTCAATAAATTTTAGAGGATTTGGATATAACACATGATTTGTAGCTAAAAGATGGAAATAATATTGCTTCAATCACCACCGGAGAGCAAGAATTCTTAGATAGATCCACGAAAATAGCATTAAATGAAACAAATCCATTTCATACGAAAGCTTCAAATGAATACAAAAGGGCAACCTTTCTACTCACGATCAATAGTTTATTACACTGCTTTTGTTTAGTACATGGGACATAGACATTTATAAAGAGTGACAACCACACAACTAGGAGAGACCATAGGGTTCAATACTGTACCCTGGAAAGAAAATTAAGGCAGTAGAAGACAACAAGTACTATGCAGCAAGAAAATGCTCGAGAAAATCACTTCATTTTCCAATTAAAAGTATGTTCCTTCTGCTGAAATCAGGGCACATAAATCTTACAGATTGTGAATCATTCAGTTAACTGATAATTGTCATACGCCGCAACTGTTGGTTTGACATTTGCATTATGCTTGAGTCTTGACTGTAAAGTGACTGATAGTTCTTTGATCCATGAACCACTTCATGATATTGTGGGTTGTAGAAAAGAAGCAGACGGAATCAGAATTGATGTGGCTCTTCAGTGGTGAGCAATTATTTCTTTCTTTCTTCTTGTTGCATTTTTTTTTCATGAATCTCTTGACAATTTCTTCTTTCAAATTTATTTATTTTGGTCAGTCCACAAGAAAATACAGAGACCACTTTAATAGATTTAGTCCACGTGTCACTCATTCACTATCTTGTTACATGCTTCTTGATGCATTAGCATGAGCTTGGATTTTTTACAAGTTGGGAGAAAGTAGTATATAATTTTCTCAAATGCCAAAAGCGTTTGATTTCTTGCTTCAAAATTTAGTATGATAAACCAATATTATGTGCAAAAATGCCAATTGTGTAGCCTAGAGCTAATTTAGTTCTACTCTCAATCTTTATTGTAGGTGCTCTGATGCATATTCAGACACAATGCTAGGATACGCTAATAGCATTCGTACAATTGATGGCGGTACTCACATAGATTGTATGAAGGCATCATTAACAAGAACTCTCAATAACCTTGGGAAGAAATCAAAATTTTTCCATGTGTGCTGGTTCTAGCCTATTATTTTGACTTTTTGTTGTTTGTTGTCAATGAATATCTTTGGTTATGGCCTATTTATTTTGAATATTAAAATCTTGTTTGTTCCAATCTAGGAGAATGATATTAGTTTAAGTGGTGAGCGTTGTGAGCACATCAGGGAGGGATTAACATGCATTATCTCTGTCAAAGTTGCAAATCCAAAGTTTGAATGTCAAACAAAGGTATTACTGATTTCGTCTTTACTGGTTTTCTAATCTGTCAAAACCTTTACTGTTTTGATTAATATAATTACTTTTGCTAGCATTTTGAGTTATTTGGATAAATATGGTATTGTTCACGAATAAATTTTTGCCCGAGTTTTTTGGAACAGAACTTGAAATATGAAAGTATGAAGGGCTCTATGAGTATATAGTTCTGGACGTTGCTTTTACCAAACCCACATTTGTTTTCTTTGCTAAGTTCTTTGCTAATAAACAATTTTTTTAGTTGGTAAGGAATATATAATCACTTCAAGAACATAACAAATTTCATAAAATGTGTAAATTTTACTACATACAAAAGCATTTATACAATGGAAGATAGTAAACTCAAGTGCATCCTAGGAAAACTCACTACCTTCACAAAATATCACTCTTACACTCAAGAATTTGAGATTGCTTCACACTAGATCAGTCTTGTATATCACTCTTGTATTGCATGATACCCAATACAATGAATATAAGGATGAACCCAATTCGAAATATGAATTGTGGAAAAAAAAAAAAACTATTAAATTGATCACATGAATACCAGTTATAGTATGGATAACATTTGAAAATGAGTAATTTGGATTGATTGAAACTTTGATTGATCTCAACCACATATTAACTTAGCTTTAGTGGTTGGTAAATAGTGAAATTTGAGTGGGCAAAATAAATGATGAGGATTTTACCGTTAGAGAAAAAGAAAGACTCTGATTGGCTCAGCATGTACTGTGTGTAATACTCTACAAGTGGTATTAATAAAATTAAACAAATCAGAACATTCAAATGCAATGCCCTTTTTGGTTTAATCCACTAGACAATGTGTGTTTAATCAGTGTTCACTGTTACTGGGGTCTGAAGTTTCATGCATATTATTAATATGCAGGATTTATTAACCAAAGAAAATGGTTCAAAAATAAAAAAAAATTATACAAAATTTTATATTAGAATAATATGGTAATGACAATCTTAAAAGTACTTTGAAAATGGTAAAAAAGTTAATTTTTTATTTATTTAAATTCAAAATGTTTCAAAAAAAAATTGGTGGAAATTGCTCTGTGTTTTTCAAAAAAAAATATATATATCTTTTGCTACTGTATGGGCACTTGTTAGCTAAAATTTTATTCAAATAATAAATGTAAAGATAAGCATATAGAAGTGACATAATTGTTCATTATTTTTTAATATTTTTGTATGCGAAAATAAGAATATAGAATTTATTAGTAAGATTCAAATACTAATCTTGACTATGAAATTGACAAGCTTTAACCAACTTAGATTAATTTTTGTCTACTATTATAAAATACTTGTCATTTTTTTGTTATATAAAATTCCTAGAATCGTAAAGCCGAACAAAGTGACTTGCAAATCTCATATTTTAGCAATTGCTTTCAACCCCTTTCCCCCCCTAATTTATTTATAATTTCCCATAACTACTCCAGGCTTTCCCTCCTTTAAACTTGTTCTCTTTTGTGCTCTTGTCTTCTTTTTTTCTCTTTCATGTTTTCATCTCTTTCTTTTCTTTCTTCTCTTTCTATCCACTATTTATTTATATTTTTTCTTATCTGAAAACAGATACACCAACAAATAATTGTTAAAATCTTGGTGGAATTACTCAACACTCAAATATTGGAACTGTGGGGGATTGTTCATTTGTTTAGTCTTTTGGAGTTGACCCATCTTGACTTGGTATATTAATTGCTTTTCTTTCTCTACCTTGATTTGAGATTTAATTTTTCTTGGGATATAGTTTAGTTTATTCTCTTTGTTGATGTGTTGCTATAATAATTTTTTGACAAAATCTTTTGAAGGCTATGATTTACTAATATGTGTTTATATATACCGTTCAATCATGCTCCATATGTATATGTCATATTTATATATGGTAATACAAACATTTTATACTAGTAATAATCAAATTCGTTATTTATTTCTATTGATGCAGGGGATGAAGAGTCAGTGTGATGAGAAAATGTTTGATTTTGTCTTTTGTAAGATAAGAACAGTCTCTACAAAAATAGTAAGTTTTTTCATATGCTTCTAGCGGTTTCTAAATTAATTTGTTTTTTTTTATTTTTTAGGTCAAAAATTTCTTGGAGAGATGCAAAATATGGTCAAAGAATTCAAGAACTTAGTTTTTTAAAGTTTTATTTTTATTTTTTAATATATGTAATTACAGTTAAAAACTTTTTATTAATTTCTTTGTATATACTTTTGAACATTTAACTTTCAATTATGAAATATATGACGTTATTTCATTCAATATATGGTTGTGATTCAAAATATAGTATATAGTGTGTATTATATTCTTCAAATGAGCGTACAAAAATAATATTGATTATTCTTCAAATATGTCGAATTCTTTTTTTTTTATCACAGGTTTTATTAGTTATTAATCACATTTAAAAGATGTAATCTAAATGTTATTAATCACACTTAAAAGATGTGATCTAAATGTTATTAACCACACTATCTAAATATTTTAATCACACTTAAAATGTGTGATCTAAATGTTTTTAATCACACTTAAAAGATGTGATCTAAATTTTATTAATCATGCTGAAAAGGTGTGATCTAAATATTTTTATTCACACTTAAAAGATGTAATCTAAATATTATTAATCACACTTAAAAGATGTGATGAAAGCATTTTTTAATGACACTTAAAAAGTGTGATTAAAAATGACCCCTTTTAATCACACTCCCAAAGACCACACTTTAATAAAACTTAAAATATGTGATTAAAAAACATACATCACACAAAAAAAGTGAGATCTTTATCTATATTTGTAGTAGTATAACAATAAACAACGACGTTTGAGTTTGATAACTCTGAGAGCAGCCATGAGAGAAGCCTTTCTAGCCGCCATTGACGAAACGGAGAGTGAGAGTGAGTGAGCATGACAGAGGGAGAGAGAGACAGAAAGACAAATCAAATGAAAGGATAACTTATGCATCTTAGGGTTTTCATCGTCCATCTTCATCTGGGCCGCTTTCTCCGAGCAAGAACTTCCTATCCAAAACAAAAATGTGAAGAAAAAAAAATGAGAAAATATATATAAAATAAAAAAGTATGTAAAAGAAACTATTAATGATTAACACCGACGTTTGAGTTTGATAACTCTGAGAGCAGCCATGAGAAAAGCCTTTCTTGCCGCCATTGACGAAACGGAGAGTGAGAGTGAGAGTGATAATGAGAATGACTGAGAGTGACAAAGACAGAGAGAGATAGAAAGACAAATCAAATTAAAGGATAACTTACACGTCTTAGAGTTTCCATCGTCCATCTTTACCTGGGCCGTCTTCTCCGAGCAAGAACTCCTTCCACAAAAAAAAAATGCTAAGGAAAAAAACGAGAAAATATATATAAAATAACAATGTATGTAAAAGAAATTATTAACAATGAACACCAACGTTTGAGTTTGATAACTCTGAGAGCAGCCATGAGAGAAGCCTTTCTTGCCGCCGTTGACGAAACGGAGAGAGAGAGTGAGAGTGACAAAGAGAGAGAGACAAAAAGACAAATCGAATGAAAGGATAACTTACGCATCTTAGAGTTTTCATCGTCCATCTTCATCTGGGCCGTCTTCTCCGAGCAAGAACTCCCTATCCAAAACAAAAATGTGAAAAAAAAATGAAAAAATATATATTAAATAAGAAAGCACGTAAAAGAAATTATTAACAATGAACACCAACATTTGATTTTGATAACTCTAAGAGCAGCCATGACAAAAGCCTCTTTATCCGCCATTGATAAAACGCAAAGTGAGAGTGGGAGTGAGTGAGAGTGACAGAGAAAGAGAGAAAGAGACAGAAAGACAAATCAAATGAAAGGATAACTTACACATCTCAGGTTTTCATCATCCATCTTCATCTTGGCCGTCTTCTCCGAGCAAGAACGCCCTATACAAAACAAAAATCTGAAGGAAGAAAATGAGAAAATATGTATAAAATAACAATGTATGTAAAGGAAATTATTAACAATGAACACCGACGTTTGAGTTTGATAACTCTAAGAGCAGCCATGAGAGAAGCCTTTCTTGCCGCCATTGACGAAACGGAGAGAGAGAGTGAGAGTGAGTGAGAGTGACAGAGAGAGAGTGAGACAGAAAGACAAATCAAATGAAAGGATAACTTACGCATCTTAGGGTTTTCATCGTCCATCTTCATCTGTGCCGTCTTCTCCGAGCAAGAACTCCCTATCCAAAACAAAAATGAGAAGAAAAAAAATGAAAAAATATATATTAAACAAGAAAGCACATAAAAGAAATTATTAGCAATGAACACCGACGTTTGATTTTGATAACTGCGAGAGCAGCCATGACAGAAGCCTTTTTATCCGCCATTGACGAAGCGTTGAGTGAGAGTGACAATGAGTGACAGTGAGAGGGACAGAGAGAGAGAGAGAGAGAGAGAGAAAAAAAAAGACAAATCAAATGAAAGGATAACTTACAGATCTTAGGGTTTTCATCCTCCTTCTTCATCTGAGCTGTCTTCTCCGAGCAAGAACTCCCTATACAAAACAAAAATGCGAAGGAAAAAAATGAGAAAATATATATATAATAACAATATACGTAAAACAAATTATTAACAATGAACACCGACGTTTGAGTTTGATGACTCTGAGAGTAGCCATGAGAGAAGCCTTTGTTGCCGCCATTGACGAAACGGAGAGTGAGAGTGAGTGAAAGTGACAGAGAGAGAGAGAGAGAGAGAGACAGAAAGACAAATCAAACGAAAGGATAACTTATGGATCTTAGGGTTTTCATCATCCACCTTCATCTGGGTCGTCTTCTCCGAGCAAGCACTCCGTATATAAAACACAAATGTGAAGAAAAAAAAATGAAAATTTATATAAAATAACAAAGTGTGTAAAAGAAATTATTAACAATGAACACCGACGTTTGAGTTTGATAACTCTAAGTGCAGCCATTAGAGAAGCCTTCCTTGCCGCCATTGACGAAACGGAGAGTGAGAGTGAGCGGGAGTGACACAGAGAGAGACAGAGATAGAAAGACTAATAAAATGAAAGGATAACTTACGCATCTTAGGGTTTTCATTGTCCATCTTCATCTGGGCCGTCTTCTCCGAGCCAGTACTCCCTATACAACACAAAAATGTGAAGAAGAAAAATGAGCAAATATAGGTAAAATAACAAAGTGTGTAAAAGAAATTTTAACAAGGAACACCGATGTTTGAGTTTGATAACTCTGAGAGCAGCCATGTGAGAAGCCTTTCTTGCCGCCATTAACGAAATGGAGAGTGAGAATGAGAGTGAGAGTGAGTGAGAGAGAGAGAAAGAGAGAGAAAGACAAGTCAAATAAAAGGATAACATACAAATTTTAGGGTTTTCATCGTCCATCTTCATCTGGGCCGTCTTCTCTGAGCAAAAACTCCCTATATAAAAAAAAATGTGTAGAAAAAAAATAAAAATATATATATAAATAACAAAGTATGTTAAAGAAATTATTAACAATGAACACTGACGTTTGAGTTTGTTAACTCTGAGAGCAGCCGTGAGAGAAGCCTTTCTTTCTCCCATTGACAAAACGGAGAGTGAGAATTAGAGTGAGAGTGAGTCAGAGTGATAGAGAGAGAGGGAGACATAAAGACAAATCAAATAAAAGGATAACTTACGCATCTTAGGGTTTTCATCATCCATCTTCATCAGGACCGTCTTCTCTAAGCAAGAACTACTTATACAAAACAAAAATGTGAAGAAAAAAAATGAAAAAAAATATATATAATAATAAAGTATGTAAAACAAATTATTAACAATGAACACTGACGTTTGAGTTTGATAACTCTGAGAGCAGCCATGAGAGGAACCTTTTTTGCCGCCATTGACGAAACGGAGAGTGAGAGTGACAGCGACAAAGAGAGAGAGAGGGAGAGAGAGAGAGAGAAAGATAAATCAAATAAAAGGATAACTTAAACATATTATGATTTTCATCGTCCATCTTCATTTGGGCCGTCTTCTCCAAGCAAGAACACCCTATCAAAAACAAAAATGTGAAGAAAAAAAAAATGAGAAAATCTATATGAAATAACAACGCATGTAAAAGAAATTATTAACAATTAACACCGACGGTTGAGTTTGATAACTCTGAGAGCAGCCATAAGAGAAGCCTTTCTTGCTGCCATTGACGAAATGGAGAGTGAGAGTGAGTAAGAGTGACAGAGAGAGGGAGAGAGAGAGAAAGACGAATCAAATGAAAGGATAACTTACGTATCCTAGGGTTTTTCATCGTCCATCTACATCTAAGACATCTTTTTCGAGGAAGAACTCCCCATACAAAACAAAAATGTGAAGAAAAAAAATGAGAAAATATGTATAAAGCAACAAACTACGTAAAAGAAATTATTAACAATAAACACCAACGTTTGAATTTTATAACTCTGAGAGTAGCCAAGAGAGAAGCCATTCTTGTCGCCATTGAAGAAACGATGAGTGCGAGTGCAAATGCAAGTGAGAGTTAGAGTGAATGAGAGTGACAGAGAGAGAGGGAGACAGAAAGAAAATCATAGGAGAAGGTAACTTACGCATCTTAGGGTTTTCATCGTCCATCTTCATCTGGGCCTTCTTCTCCGAGTAAGAACTCCCTATACAAGACAAAAATGTGTAGAAAAAAAATGGGAAAATATATATAAAATAACAAAGTGTGTAAAAGAAATTATTAACAATGAACGCCGACGTTTGACTTTGATACCTCTGAGAGCAGCCATGAGAGAAGCCTTCTTTGCCGCCATTGACGAAATGGGAAGTGAGAGTGAGTGAGAGAGTGAGTAAGAGTGACAGAGAGAGAGACAGATAGACAGACAAATCAAATGAAAGGATAGCTCACACATCTTAGGGTTTTCATCGTCGATCATCATTTGGGCCGTGTTTTCTAAGAAAGAACTCCCTATACAAAAAAAAATGTGAAGAAATAAAATGAGAAAATATATATAAAATACCAAAGTATGTAAAAGATAATATTAACAATGAACACCGACATTTGAGTTTGATAACTCTGAGAGCAGCCATGAGAGATGCCTTTCTTGCCGCCATTGACGAAACGGAGAGTGCGAGTGAGAGTGAGAGTGAGAGTGAGAGTGAGTTAGAGTGACAGAGAGAGAGAGAGAGAGAGAGAGACAGAAAAACAAATCAAATGAAAGGATAACTTACGCATCTTAGGGTTTTCATCGTCCATCTTCATCTGGGCCGTCTTCTCCGAGCAAAAACTCCTTATACAAAACAAAAATGTGAAGAAAAAAAATGAAAAAATATATATAAAATAACAAAGTATGTAAAAGAAATTATTAACAATGAACACTGACGTTTGAGTTTTATAACTCTGAGAGCAACCAAGAGAGAAGCCTTTCTTGTTGCCATTAAAGAAACAGTGAGTGCGAGTGCGAGTGATAGTGATAGTGAGAGTGAGTGAGAGTGACAGAGAGAGAGAGAGAGAGAAAGAGACAGAAAGACAAATCAAAGGAGAAGGTAACTTACGCGTCTTAGGGTTTTCATCGTTCATCCTCATCTGGGCCATTTTCACCGAGCAAGAGCTCCTTATACAAAACAAAAATGCGTAGAAAAAAAATGAGAATATATATATAAAATAACAAAGTGTGTAAAAGAAATTATTAACAATGAACACCAACGTTTGAGTTTGATAACTCAAAGAGCAGCCATGAGAGAAGCCTTTTTTGCCGCCATTGACGAAACGGAGTGTGAGAGTGAGAGAGAGAGTGAGTGAGAGTGACAGAGAGAGAGAGACAGACAGACAGATAGACAAATAATGAAAGGACAGCTTACACATTATAGGGCTTTCATCGTTCATCTTCATCTGGGCCTTTTTTTATGAGCAAAAATACCCTATAACAAAAAAAAAATGTGAAGAAAAAAAGGAGAAGATATATTTAAAATAACAAAGTATGTAAAAGATATATTATTAACAATGAACACCGACGTTTGAGTTTGATAACTCTGAGAGCAGCCAAGAGAGAAGCCTTTCTTGCCGCCATTGATGAAACGGAGAGTGCGAGTGAGAGTGAGAGTGAGTTAGAGTGACAGAGAGAGAGAGGGAGACTGAAAAACAAATCATATGAAAGGATAACTTACGCATATTAGGGTTTTCATCGTCCATCTTCATCTGGGCCGACTTCTCTGAGCAAGAACTCCTTATACAAAACAAAAATGTGAAGAAAAAAAATGAGAAAATATATATAACATAACAATGTATGTAAAAGAAATTATTAACAATGAACACCGACATTTCATTTGATTATTCTGAGAGCAGCCATTAGAGAAGCCTTTCATACCGCCATTGACGAAACGGAGAGCGAGAGTGAGAGTGGGAGTGAGTGAAAGTGTGAGAGAGAGAGAGAGAGAGAGACAGAAAGACAAATCAAATGAAATGATAGCTTACGCATTTTAGGGTTTTCATCGTCCATCTTCATATGGGCCGTCTTCTCCGAGCAAGAACTACCTATACAATACAAAAATTTGAAAAAAAAAATAAAAAAATATATATAAAATAACACAGTATGTAAAAGAAATTATTAACAATGAACATCGACGTTTGAGTTTGACAACTCTGGGAGCAACCATGAGAGAAACCTTTCTTGCCACCATTGACGAAACGAGGAGTGAGAGTGAGAGTGAGTGAGAGTGACAAAGAGAGAGACAGACAGACCGACAGAATGGCAAATCAAATGAAAGGCTAGCTTACGCATCATAGGGTTTTCATCGTCCATCTTCATCTGGGCCGTCTTCTACGAGCCAGAACTCCCTATACATAACAAAAATAGGAAGAAAAAAAATGAGAAAAAATATATATAATAACAAAATATGTACAAGAAATTATTAATAATGAACATTGACGTTTGAGTTTGATAACTCTGAGAGCAGCCATGAGAGAAGCCTTTCTTGCTGCCATTGACGAAACGGGGAGTGAGAGTGACAAGAGAGAGAGAGAGACAGAAAGACAAATCAAATGAAAGGATCGCTTACGCATCTTAGGGTTTTTATCATCCATCTTCATCTGGGCTGTCTTCTCCGAGCAAGAACTCCATATTCAAAACAAAAATGTGAAGAAAAAAAAAGAGAAAATATATATAAAATCACAAAGTATGTACAAGAAATTATTAACAATCAACACCGACGTTTCAGTTTGAATACACTGAGAGCAGCCATGAGAGAACACTTTCTTGCCGCCATTGATGAAACGGAGACAGAGAGTAAGAGTGAGTGAGAGTGATAGAGAGAAAGAGAGAGAGAGATAGGCAGACAGACAGAGAGAATGAAAAATTAAATGAAAAGATAACTTACACATCTTAGGTTTTTCATCGTCCATCTTCATCTGGGCCGTCTTCTCCAAGCAAAACCTCCCCATACAAAACAAAAATGTGAAGAAAAAAAGTGAGAAAATATATATAAACTAACAAAGTATGTAAAAGAAAATATTAACAATGAACACCAACGTTTTAGTTTGATAACTCTGAGAGCAGCCATGAGAGAAGCCTTTCTTGCTGCCATTAACGAAACGGAGAGTGAGAGTGAGAGTGAGAGTGAGAGTGAGTGAGAGTGACAGGGAGGGAAAGAGAATCAGAAAGACAAATCAAATGAAAGGATAACTTACGCATCTTAGGGATTTCATCGTCCATCTTTATCTGGGTCGTCTCCCCGAGCAAGAACTCCTTATACAAAACAAAAATGTTAAAAAAAAAAAGAAAATATGTGTAAAATAACAAAGTATGTAAAAGAAATTATTAACAATAAACACCGATGTTTGAGTTTTAAAACTCTTAGAGCACCCATGAGAGAAGCCTTTCTTTCCGCCATTGACGACACGGAGAGTGAGAGTGAGACTGAGACTGAGAGTGAGTGAGAGTGACAAAGAGAGAGAGAGGGAGAGAGAGAGAAAGATAGAAAGACAAATCAAATGAAAATATAACTTACGCATCTTAGGGTTTTCATCGTCCATCTTTATCGGGGGCATCTTCTCCGAGCAAGAACTTCCTATTCAAAACAAAAATGTGAAGAAAAAAAAAGAGAAAATATATATAAAATAAAAAAGTATGTAAAAGAAATTATTAACAATGAACAGCGACGTTTGAGTTTGATAACTTTGAGAGCTGCCATGAGAGAAGCCTTTCTTGCCACCATTGACGAAACGGAGGGTCAGAGTGAGAGTGACTGAGAGTGGCAGAGAGAGAGAGAGAGAGACAGAAAGACAAATCAAATGAAAGGATAACTTACGCGTGTTAGGGCTTTCATCGTCCATCTTCATCTGGGACATCTTCTTCGAGCAAGAACTCCCTATACAATACAAAAATTAGAAGAAAAAAAAAAGAGAAAATATATATAAAATAAAAAAGTATGTAAAAGAAATTATCAACAATGAACACCGGCGTTTGAGTTTGATAACTTTGAGAGCCGCCATGGAAGAAGCCTTTCTTGCCGTCATTGACGAAACAGAGAGTCAGAGTCAGAGTGAGTGAGAGTGACAGAGAGAGAGAGAGAGAGACAGAAAGACAAATCAAATAAAAGGATAACTTATGCGTCTTAGGGTTTTCATTGTCCATCTTCATCTGCGACGTCTTCTCCGAGCAAGAACTCCCTATACAATACAAAAATTAGAAGAAAAAAAATGAAAAAATATATGTATAACAACAAAGTTTGTAAAAGAAATTATTAATAATGAACACCGACGTTTGAGTTTGATAACTTCGGGAGCAGCCATGAGAGAAGACTTTCTTGCCACCATTGACAAAACGGAGAATGAGAGTGAGAGTGATAGTCAGTGAGAGTGATAGAGAGAGAAAGAGAGAGAGAGAGAGAGAGAGAGAGAGAGACAAATCAAATGAAATGGTAACTTACGCTTCTTAGGGTTTTCATCATCCATCTTCATCTTGGCCGTCTTCTCCGAGCAAGAACTCCCCATACAAAACAAAAATGTGAAGAAAAAAATGAGGAAATATATATAAAATAACAAAGTATGTAAAAGAAATTATTAACAACGAACACCAACGTTTGAGTTTAATAACTCTGAAAGCAACCATGAGAGAAGCCTTTCTTTCCGCCATTGACGAAACGGAGAGTGCGAGTAAGAGTTACAGTGAGTGAGAGTGACAGGGTAAGACAGATAGATAGGAAGGCAAATCAACTGAAAGGATAACTTACGCATCTTAGGGTTTTTGTTGTCCATCTTCAACAAGACCGTCTTCTCCTAGCATGAATTCCCCCTAATAAAAAAAATGAGAAGAAAAAAACAATGAACGCCGACGTTTGAGTTTGATAACTCTGAGAGTAGCCATGAGAGAAGCCTTTCTTGCCGCCATTGACGAAACGGAGACTGAGAGTTAGAGTGAGAATGAGTGAGAGTGAGAGTGACAGAGAGAAAGAGAGAGAGACAGAAAGACAAATCAAATGAAAGGATTACCTACGCATCTTAGTGTTTTCATCATCCATCTTCATCTTGGCCGCCTTCCCAAAGCAAGAACTCCCTATACAAAATAAACATGTCGAAAAAAAAAACTAGAAAATATGTATAAAATAACAAAGTATGTGAAAGAAATTATTAACAATGCACACCGACGTTTGAGTTTGATAACTCTTAGAGCAGTTATGAGAGAAGCTTTTCGTTCCGCCATTGACGAAATGGAGAGTGAGAGTGAGACTGAGAGTGACAAAGAGAGAGAGAGAGAGAGAGAGAGAGAGAGAGAGAGACAAAAAGACAAATCAAATGAACGGATAACTTACGCATCTTAGGGTTTCATTGTCCATCTTCGTCAGGGCCGTTTTTTCCGAGCAAGAACTCCCTATACATAAAAAAAAACAACGAAAAAAATTAGAAAATATATATAAAATAACAAAGTATGTAAAAGAAATTATTAACAAAGAACACCGACATTTGAGTTTGATAACTCTGATAGCAGCCATGAGAGAAGCCTTTCGTGCCGCCATTGACGAGACGGAGAGTGAGAGTGAGAGTGAGTGAGAGTGACCGAGAGAGAGAATGAGATAGAAAGACAAATCAAATGAAAGGATAACTTACGCATCTTAGTGTTTTCAACATCTATCCTGATCTAGGCCGTCTTCTCTGAGAAAGAACTCCCTATACAAAACAAAAATGTGCAGAAAAAAAATGAGAAGATATATATAAAATAACAAACTGTGTAGAAGAAATTATTCACAATGAATACCAACGTTTGAATTTGATAACTCTGAGAGCAGCCATGAGAGAAGCCTTTCTTGCCGCCATTGACGAAACGGAGAGTGCGAGTGCGAGTGAGAGTGAGAGTGAGTGAGAGTGACAGAGAGAGAGAAAGAGAGAGGCAGAAAGACAAATCTAATGAAAGGATAACTTACAGATCTTTGGGTTTTCATCGTCCATCTTCATCTGGGCCGTCTTCTCCAAGCAAGAACTCCCTATACAAAACAAAATTATGAAGACAAAAAATGAGAAAATATATATAAAATAACAAAGTGTGTAAAAGAAACTATTAACAATGAACACTGGCGTTTGAGTTTGATAACTCGGAAAGCTGCCATGTGAGAAGCCTTTCATGCCGCTATTGACGAAACGGAGAGTGAGAGTGAGAGTGAGTGAGAGTGACAAAGAGAAAGAGAGAGATAGAAAGACAAATCAAATGAAAGGATAACTTACGCATCTTGGGGTTTTCATCGTCCATCTTCATCTGGGCCGTCTTCTCTGAGCAAGAACTCCCTATACAAAACAAATATGCGAAGGAAAAAAATGGGAATATATATATATATATATATATATAATAACTAAGTATGTAAAAGAAGTTATTAACAATGAGCACCGACGTTTGAGTTTGATAACTCTTAGAGCTGCCATGGGAGAAGCCTTTGTTGCCGCCATTGACAAAACGGAGAGTGAGAGTGAGTAAGATTAACAAAGAGAGAGTGAGAGAGCGAGACAAAAAGACAAATCAAATGAAAGGATAACCTACGCATCTTAGGATTTTCATCGTCCATCTTCATCTGGGCCGTCTTCTCCGAGCAAGAACTCTCTATACAAAACAAAAATGTGAAGAAAAAAAATGAGAAAATATATATAAAATAAAAATATGTAATAGAAATTATTAACAATGAACACAGATGTTTGTGTTTGATAACTCTGAGAGCAGCCATGAGAGAAGCCTTTCATGCCGCCATTGACAAAACAGAGAGTGAGAGTGAGAAGGAGACTAAGTGAGAGTGATAGGGAGAGAGAGAGATAGAAAGACAAATCAATTGTTAGGATAACTTTCGCATCTTAGGATTTTCATCATCCATCTTTGTCTGGGACGTCTTCTCTGAGCAAGAACTCCCTCTACAAAACAAAAATGTGAAGAAAAAAAATATATAAAATAATAAAGTGTGTAAAACAAATTATTAACAATTAACACCGACGTTTGAGTTTGATAACTCTGAGAGCAGCCATGAGAGAAACCTTTCTTGCCGCCATTAACAAAACGAAGAGTGAGAGTGAGAGTGAGTGAGGGTGACAGAGAAAGAGACACACAGAAAGACAAATCAAATGAAATGATAACTTATGCATCTTTGGTTTTTCATCGTCCATCTTCATCAGTGCCGTCTTCTCTGAGCAGGAATTCCCTATTCAAAACAAAAACGTGAAGAAAAAGAAAGAGAAAATATATATAAAATAACCAAGTGTAAAAGAAATTATTAACAATGAACACCGACGTTTGAGTTTGACAACTCTGAGTGCTGCCATGGGAGAAGCCTTTCATGCCGCCATTGACGAAACGGAAAGTGAGAGTGAGAGTGACAAAGAGAGGGAGAGACAGAAAGACAAATCAAATGAAAGGATAACTTACGCATCTTGGGGTTTTAATCATCCATCTTCATCCGGGCCGTCTTCTCCGAGCAAGAACTCCCCATACAAAACAAATATGCGAAGGAAAAAAATGAAAAAATATATATAAAATAACAAAGTATGTAAAAGAAGTTATTAACAATGAACACCGACGTTCGAGTTTGATAACTCTGAGAGCAGCGATGGGAGAAGCCTTTGTTGCCGCCATTGACGAAACGGAGAGTGAGAGTGAGTAAGAGTGACAAAGAGAGAGAGAGAGAGGGAGAGAGATAAAAAGACAATCAAATGAAAGGATAACTTACGCATCTTAGGGTTTTCATCGTCCATCTTCATCTGGGCCGTCTTCTCCGAGCAAGAACTCCCTACACAAAACAAAAATGTGAAGAAAAAAATGAGAAAATATATATAAAATAACAAAGTATGTAAAATAAACTATTAACAATGAACATCGATGTTTGAGTTTGATAACTCTGAGAGCAGCCATGAGAGAAGCATTTCGTGTCGCCATTGACGAAACAAAGAGTGAGACTGAAACTGAGAGTGAGTGAGATTGACAAAGAGAGAGAGAGACAGAAAGACAAATCAAAGGAAAGGATAACTTACGTATCTTAGGGATTTCATCGTCCATCTTCATCTGGGCCGTCTTCTCTGAGCAAGAACTCCCTATACAAAAAAAAAAAAAAAAAAAAAAAGTGAAGAAAAAAAATGAGGAAAAATATATAAAATAATAAAGCATGTAAAAGAAAATATTTACAATTAACACCGACGTTTTAGTTTGATGACTTTGAAAGCAGCCATGAGAGAAGCTTTTCTTGTCGCCATTGACGATACGAAGAGTGAGAGTGAGAGTGAGAGTGACAGAGAGAGAGAGACACAAAAAGACAAATCAAATGAAAGGATAACTTACGCATCATAGGGTTTCATCGTCCATCTTCATCTGGGCCGTTTTCTCCGAGCAAAAACTCCCTATACATAAAAAAATAAAAAAAAAATGAAGGAAAAAAATGAGAAAATTTATATAAAATAACAAAGTAAGTAAAAGAAATTATTTACAATGAACACCGACATTTGAGTTTGATAACTCTGAGAGCATCCATGAGAGAAGCCTTTCGTGCCGCCATTGACGAGACGGATAGTGAGAGTGAGTGAGAGTGACCGAGAGAGAGAAAGAGATAGAAAGACAAATCAAATGAAAGGATAACTTACGAATCTTAGTGTTTTCAACGTCTATCCTAATCTAGGCCGTCTTCTCTGAGAAAGAACTCCCTATACAAAACAAAAATGTGAAGAAAAAAATGAGAAAATATATATAAAATAACAAACTATGTAGAAGAAATTATTAACAATGAATACCAACGTTTGAATTTGATAACTCTGAGAGCAGCCATGAGAGAAGCCTTTCTTGCCGCCATTGACGAAATGGAGAGTGCGAGTGACAGTGAGAGTGAGTGAGAGTGACAGAGAGAGAGAGAGAGAGAGAGAGAGAGGCAGAATGGAAAATCTACTGAAATGATAACTTACAGATCTTCGGGTTTTCATCGTCCATCTTCATCTGGTCCGTCTTCTCCGAGCAAGAACTCCCTATACAAAACAAAATTATGAAGAAAAAAAATGAGAAAATGTATATAAAATAACAAAGTGTGTAAAAGAAATTATTAACAATGAACACCGGTGTTTGAGTTTGATAACTCGGAGAGCTGCCATGGGAGAAGCCTTTAATGCTGCTATTAACGAAACGGAGAGTGAGAGTGAGAGTGGGTGAGAGTGACAAAGAGAAAGAGAGAGACAGAAAAACAAATCAAATGAAAGGATAACTTACGCATCTTGGGGTTTTCTTCGTCCATCTTCATCTGGGCCGTCTTCTGCGAGCAAGAACTCCCTATACAAAACAAATATGCGAAGGAAAAAAATGGGAATATATATATATATAATAACAAAGTATGTAAAAGAAGTTATTAACAATGAACACCGACGTTTGAGTTTGATAACTCTTAGAGCTTCCATGAGAGCAGCCTTTGTTGCCGCCATTGACGAAACGGAGAGTGAGAGTGAGTAAGATTCACAATGAGAGAGTGAGAGAGCGAGACAAAAAGACAAATCAAATGAAAGGATAACCTACGCATCTTAGGGTTTTCATCGTCCATCTTCATCTGGGCCGTCTTCTCCGAGCAAGAACTCTCTATACAAAACAAAAATGTGAAGAAAAAAAATGAGAAAATATATATAAAATAAAAAGTATGTAAAGAAATTATTAACAATGAACACCGACGTTTGTGTTTGATAACTCTGAGAGCAGCCATGAGAGAAGCCTTTCATGCCACCATTGACGAAACAAAGAGTGAGAGTGAGAGGGAGACTGAGTGAGAGTGATTGGGAGAGAGAGAGAGACCGAAAGACAAATCAAATGTTAGGATAACTTTCGCATCTTAGGGTTTTCATCATCCATCTTTGTCTGGGCCGTCTTCTTTGAGCAAGAACTCCCTGTACAAAACAAAAATGTGAAGAAAAAAAATGGGAAAAAATATATAAAATAATAAAGTGTTTAAAACAAATTATTAACAATTAACACCGACATTTGAGTTTGATAACTTTGAGAGCAGCCATGAGAGAAACCTTTCTTGCCGCCATTAACGAAACGAAGAGTGAGAGTGAGAGTGAGTGAGGGTGACAGAGAGAGAGAGAGAGAGACACAGAAAGACAAATCAAATGAAAGGATAACTTATGCATCTTTGGTTTTTCATCGTCCATCTTCATCTATGCCGTCTTCTCTGAGCAGGAATTTCCTATTCAAAACAAAAACGTGAAGAAAAATAATGAGAAACTATATATAAAATAACTAAGTGTGTAAAAGAAATTATTAACAATGAACACCGACGTTTGATTTTGACAACTCTGAGTGCTGCCATGGGAGAAGCCTTTCATGCCGCCATTGACAAAACGGAAAGTGAGAGTGAGAGTGACAAAGAGAGGGAGATACAGAAAGACAAATCAAATGAAAGGATAACTTACGCATCTTGGGGTTTTAATCATCCATCTTCATCCGGGCCGTCTTCTCCGAGCAAGAACTCCTAATACAAAACAAATATGCGAAGGAAAAAAATAAAAAAATATATATAAAATAACAAAGTATGTAAAAGAAGTTATTAACAATGAACACTGACGTTCGAGTTTGATAACTCTGAGAGCAGCGATGGGAGATGCCTTTGTTACCACCATTGACGAAACAGAGAGTGAGAGTGAGTAAGAGTGACAAAGAGAGAGAGGGAGAGAGATAAAAAGACAATCAAATGAAAGGATAACTTACGCATCTTAGGGTTTTCATTGTCCATCTTCATCTGGGCCGTCTTCTTCGAGCAAGAACTCCCTATACAAAACAAAAATGTGAAGAAAAAAAATGAGAAAATATATATAAAATAAAAAAGTATGTAAAAGAAACTATTAACAATGAACACCGATGTTTGAGTTTGATAACTCTGAGAGCAGCCATGAGAGAAGCATTTCGTGTCGCCATTGACGAAACAGAGAGCGAGACTGAGAGTGAGAGTGAGTGAGAGTGACAGAGAGAGAGAGAGAGACAGAGACAGAAAGATAAATCAAAGGAAAGGATAACTTACGCATCTTAGGGATTTCATCGTCCATCTTCATCTGGGCCGTCTTCTCTGAGCAAGAACTCCCTATACAAAAAAAAAAAAAAAAGTGAAGAAAAAAAATGAGAAAAAATATATAAAATAATAAAGTATGTAAAAGAAATTATTTACAATTAACACCGACGTTTCAGTTTGATGACTTTGAGAGCAGCCATGAGAGAAGCCTTTCTTGCCGCCATTTACGATACGAAGAGTGAGAGTGAGAGTGAGAGTAAGAGTGAGTGAGAGTGACAGAGAGAGAGACACACAAAAAGATAAATCAAATGAAAGGATAACTTATGCATCTTTGGGTTTTCATCGTCCACCCTCATCTGTGCCATCTTCTCTGAGCAAGAATTCCCTATTAAAAACAAAAACGTGAAGAAAAAAAATGAGAAAATATATATAAAATAACAAAGTGTGTAAAAGAAATTATTAACAATCAACACCAACGTTTGAGTTTGATAACTCTAAAAGCCTTTCTTGCCGCCATTGATGAAACGGGGAGTGAGAGTGACAAAGAGAGAGAGAGAGAGAGAGAGAGAGGGACAGAAAAACAAATCAAATAAAAGGATAGCTTACGCATCTTAAGGTTTTCATTGTCCATCTTCATCTGGGCCGTCTTCTCTGAGCAAGAACTCCCTATACAAAACAAAAATGTGAAGAAAAAAAAAGAGAAAATATATGTACAAGAAATTAATAACAATGAACACCGACGTTCGAGTTTGATAACTCTGAGAGCAGCCATGAGAGAAGCCTTTCTTACCGTCATTGACGAAACGGAGAGTGAGAGTGAGTGAGAGTGACAGAGACAGAGACAGAGAGAGAGACAGCATGAAAAATCAAATGGAAGGATAACTTACACATCTTAGGTTTTTCATCGTCAATCTTCATCTTGGCCGTCTTCTCCAAGCAAAATCTCCCTACACAAAACAAAAATGTGAACAAAAAAAGTGAGAAAATATATATAAACTAACAAAGTATGTAAAAGAAAATATTAACAATGAACACCGACGTTTTAGTTTGATAACTCTGAGAGCAGGCATGAGAGAAGCCTTTCTGTCCGCCATTGACGAAATGGAGAGTGAGAGTGAGAGTAAGAGTGAGAACGAGAGTGAGTGAGAGTGACAGGGAGAGAAAGAGAATCAGAAAGACAAATCAAATGAAAGGATAACTTACGCATCTTAGGAATTTCAACATCCATCTTCATCTGGGCCATCTTCCCCGAGCAAGAGCTCCCTATAAAAAACAAAATGCGAAAAAAATGGGAAAATATGTATAAAATAACAAAGTATGTAAAAGAAATTATTAACAATGAACACCGATGTTTGAGTTTTATAATGCTTAGAGCACCCATGAGAGAAGCCTTTCTTTCCGCCATTGATGAAATGGAGAGTGAGAGTTATAGTGAGAGTGAGTGACAGTGACAAAGAGAGAGAGACAGTGAGAGAGAGAGAGAAAGGCAAATCAAGTGAAAGGATAACTTACGCATCTTAGGGTTTTCATCGTCTATCTTTATCTGGGCCGTCTTCTCCGAGCAATACAAAAAAAAAAAAAAAAAAAAAAAAAAAAAAAGCGAAGAAAAAAAATGAGAAAATATATATAAAATAACATAGTATGTGAAAGAAATTATTAACAATGAACACCGATGTTTGAGTTTGATAACTCTGAGAGCAGCCATGAGAGAAGCCTTTCTTGCCGTCATTGACGAAACGGAGAGTGGGAGTGAGTGAGAGTGATAGAGAGAGAGTGAGACAGAAAGACAAATCAAATGAAAGGATAACTTACGCATCTTTGGATTTTCACCATCCATCTTCATCTGGGCCGTCTTCTCTGAGCAAGAACTCCCTATACAATACAAAAATTTGAGAAAAAAAATGAAAAAATATATATATAATAACAAATTTTGTAAAAGAAATTATTAACAATGAACACTGACGTTTGAGTTCGATAACTCTGGGAGCAACCATGAGAGAACCCTTTCTTGACACGATTGGCGAAACGGGGAGTGAGAGTTACAGTGAGTGAGAGTTACAAAGAGAGAGAGAGAGAGAGAGAGAGAGAGAGAGAGAGAGAAAGACAAATCAAATGAAAGGATAGCGTTCGCATCTTAGGGTTTTCATCGTCCATCTTCATCTGGGCTGCCTTCTCCGAGCAAGAACTCCCTATAAAAAACAAAAATGTGAAGATAAAAAATAAGAAAATATATGTATAATAACAAAGTATGTACCAGAAATTATTCACAGTGAACACCGATATTTGAGTTTGATAACTCTGAGAGCAGTCATGAGAGAAGCAATTCTTGCCGCCATTGACGAAATAGAAAGTTAGAGTGAATGAGAGTGATAGAAAGAGAGAGAGAGACAGAATGACAAATCAAATGAAAGGATAACTTATGGTTCTTAGGGTTGTCATCGTCCATCTTCATCTGGGCCGCCTTCTCCGAGCACGAACTCCGTATACAAAACAAAAATGTGAAGAAAAAAAATGAGAAAACATTTATAAAACAACAAAGTATGTGAAAGAAATTATTAACAACGAACACCGACGTTTGAGTCTGATAACTCTAAGAGCAACCACGAGAGAAGCCTTTCGTGCCACCATTGGCGAAACGGAGAGTGAGAGTGAGTGAGAGTGACAAGGAGAGAAAGAGAATCAGAAAGACAAATCAAATGAAAGAATAACTTACGTATCTTAGGGTTTTCATCGTCCATCTTCATCTGGGCCGTCTTCCCCGAGCAATAACTCCCTATACAAAACAAAAATGTGAAAAAAAAAATTCGAAAATATATATAAAATAACAATGTATGTAAAAGAAATTATTAACAATGAACACCGACGTTTGAGTTTGATAACTCTTAGAGCAACCATGAGAGAAGCCTTTCTTTCCGCCATTGATGAGATGGAGAGTGAGAGTGAGACTGAGAGTGAGTGAGAGTGACAAAGAGAGGGGGAGAGAGACAGAAAGACAAATGAAACGAAAGGATAACTTACGCATCTTAGGGTTTTCATCGTCCATCTTCATCTGGGCTGTTTTCTCCGAGCAAGAACTCCTTATATGTAAAAAAAAAAGTGAAGGAAAAAAATTAGAAAACATATATAAAATAACAAAGTATGTAAAAGAAATTATTAACAATGAACACCGACGTTTGAGTTTGATAACTCTAAGAGCAGCCATGAAAGAAGCCTTTCGTGCCGCCATTGACGAGACGGAGAGTGAAATTGAGTGAGAGTGACAGAGAGAGAGAGAGAGAGACAGAGACAGAAAGACAAATCAAATGAAAGCATAATTTACGCATCTCAGTGTTTTCATCTTCTATCTTCATCTTGGCCGTCTTCTTTGAGAAAGAACTCCCTATACAAAACAAAAATGTGAAGAAAAAAAATGAGAAAATATATATAAAATAACAAAGTATGTAAAGAAAATTATTAATAATGAATACCAATGTTTGAGTTTGATAACTCTGAAAGCTGCCATGAGAGAAGCCATTCTGGCCGCCATTGACGAAACGAAGAGTGCGAGTGCGAGTGAGAGTGAGAGTGAGAGAGAGAGAGAGAGAGAGAGAGATACAGAAAGGCAAATCAAATGAAATGATAACTTACGGATCTTTAGGTTTTCATCGTCCATCTTCATCTGGGCTATCTTCTCCGAGCAATAATTCCCTATACAAATAAAAATTATGAAGAAAAAAAATAAGAAAATATATATAAAATAACAAAGTGTGTAAAAGAAATTATTAACAATGAACATCGACGTTTGAGTTTGATAACTTTGAGAGCTGCCATGGGAGAAGCCTTTCGTGCCGCTATTGACGAAACAGAGAGTGAGAGTGAGAGTAACTAAGAGTGACAAAGAGAGTGGGAGAGACAGAAAGACAAATCAAATGAAAGGATAACTTACGCATCTTGGGGTTTTCATCGTCCATCTTCATCTGGGCCGTCCTCTCCGAGCAAGAACTCCCTACAGAAAACAAATATGCGAAGGAAAAAAATGGGAAAATATATATAAAATACCAAAGTCTGTAAAACAAATTACTAATAGTGAACACCGACGTTTGAGTTTGATAACTCTGAGAGTTGCCATGGAAGAAGCCTTTGTTGCCGCCGTTGACGAAACAAAGAGTGAGAGTGAGTAAGAGTGACAGAGAGAGAGAGAGAGAGAGAGAGAGATAAAAAGACAAATCAAATGAAAGGATAACTTACGCATCTTAGGGTTTTCATCGTCCATCTTCATCTGGGCCATCTTCCCCAAGCAAGAACTCCCTATACAAAACAAAAATGTGGAGAAAAAAAATGAGAAAATATATATAAAATAACAAAGTATGTAAAAGAAATTATTAAAAATGAACACCGACGTTTGAGTTTGATAACTCTAAGAGCAGCCATGAGAGAAGCCTTTCGTGCCGCCATTGATGAAGTAGAGAGTGAGAGTGAGAGTGAGAGTGAGTGACAGACAGAAAGAGAGAGAAAGACAAATCAAATGAAAGTATAACTTATGTGTCTTAGGGTTTTCATCGTCCATCTTCATCTGGGCCGTCTTCTCTAAGCAAGAACTCCGTATACAAAACAAAAATGTGAAGATAAAAAATGAGAAAAAATATATAAAATAATAAAGTATGTAAGAGAAATTATTAACAATTAACACCGACGTTTGAGTTTGATAACTCTGAGAGCTGCCATGAGAGAAACCTTTCTTGCCACCATTGACGAAATAAAGTGTGATAGTTAGAGTGAAAGTGAGTGAGAGTGACAGAGAGAGAGAGAGACAGATAGAAAAACAAATCAAATGAAATGATAACTTACGCATCTTAGGGTTTTCATCGTCCTTCTTCATCTGTGCCGTCTTCTCCGAGCAAGAATTCCCTATCCAAAAGAAAAACGTGAGGAAAAAAAATGAGAAAATATATATAAAATAACAAAGTGTGTAAAAGAAATTATTAGCAATGAACACCGACGTTTGAGTTTGATAACTCTGAAAGTAGCCATGAGAGAAGCCTTTCTTGCTGCCATTGACGAAACGGAGAGTGAGTGCGAGAGTGAGAGTGAGAGTGAGTGAGCATGACAGGGAGAAAAATATTGATAGAAAGGCAAATCAAATGAAAGGATAACTTACGCATCTTAGGGTTTTCATTGTCCATCTTCATCTGGGTCGTCTTCTCCGAGCAAGAACACCCTATACAAAACAAAATTTGGAACAAAAAAAATGAGAAAATATATATAAAATAAAAAAGTATGTAAAAGAAATTATTATCAATGAACACCGATGTTTGAGTTTGATAACTTTGACAGCAGCCATGAGAGAAGCCTTTCTTGCCGTCCTTGACGAAACGGTGAGTACGAGTGAGAGTGAGTGGGAGTGATAGAGAGAGATAGAAAGACAGAAAACAAATCAATTGAAAGGATAACTTACACCTCAGATGGTTTTCATGGTCAATCTTCATATTGGCCGTCTTCTCCGAGCAAGAACTCCCAATACAAAACAAAAATGTGAAGAAAAAAAACTAGAAAATGTATATAAAATAACAAAGTATGTAAAAAAAATTGTTCATTACCGACGTTTGAGTTTGATTACTCTGAGTGCAGCCTTGAGAAAAGCCTTTCTTGCCGCCATTGACGAAACGGAGAGTGAGAGTGAGTGTGGGTGTGAGTGAGAGTGACAGAGACAGAGAGAGACAGAAAGACAAATCAATTCAAAGGATAACTTACGCATCTTAGGGTTTTCATCGTCCATCTTCATCTGGGTCGTCTTCTTCGAGCAAGAACTTCCTAGACAAAACAAAAATGTGAAGAAAAAAAAATAGTAAATATATATAAAATAACAAAGTATGTAAAAGAAATTATTAATAATGAACACTGACGTTTGAGTTTAATAACTGTGAGAGCAACCATAAGAGAAGCCTTTCTTGCCACCATTGACAAAACGGAGAGTGCGAGTAAGAGTGAGAGTGAGTGAGACTGACAAGGAGAAAAAGATAGATAGAAAGACAAATCAAATGAAAGGATAACTTACGTATCTTAGGGTTTTCATTGTCCATCTTCATATGGGCCGCCTTCTCCAGGCAAGAATTCCTTATACAAAAAAAAAAGGTGATGAAAAAAAATGAGAAAATATATATAAAATAACAAAGTGTGTAAAGAAATTGTTAACAATGAACACCAACTTTTGAGTTTTATAACTCTGAAAGTGGCCATGAGAAAAGCCTTTCTTACCACCATTGACAAAACGAAGAGTGAGAGTTAGAGTGACAGAGAGAGAGAGAGACAGAAAGACAAATCAAATGAAAGGATAACTTACACATTTTAGGGTTTTCATGGTCAATCTTCATTTCAGCCGTCTTCTCCGAGCAAGAACTCCCTATAGAAAACAAAAAATGTGAAGAAAAAAAATGTGAAAATATATATAAAATAACAAAGTATGTAAAAGAAATTATTCACAATGAACACCGACGTTTGAGTATGATAACTCTGAGAGCAGCCATGAGAAAAGCCTTTCTTGCCGCCATTGACGAAACAGAGAGTGAGAGTGAGAGTTGGTGTGAGTGAGAGTGACAAACAGAGAGAGAGAGAGAGAGACAGAAAGACATATCAAATGAAAGGATAACTTACGCATCTTAGCGCTTTCGTTGTCCAGCTTCATCTGGGCCGCCTTCTCCGAGCAAGAACTCCCCATACAAAACAAAAATGTGAAGAAAAAAATGAGGAAGTATATATAAACTAACAAAGTATGTAAAAGAAATTATTAACAACGAACACCAACGTTTGAGTTTAATAACTCTGAAAGCAACCATGAGAGAAACCTTTATTTTCGCCATTGACGAAACGGAGAGTGCGAGTAAGAGTGACAGTGAGTGAGAGTGGCAGGGTAAGACAGATAGATAGGAAGGCAAATCAACTGAAAGGATAACTTACGTATCTTAGGGTTTTCGTTGTCCATCTTCAACAGGACCGTCTTCTCCTAGCATGAATTCCCCCTAATAAAAAAAATGAGAAGAAAAGAACTGTGAAAATATATATAAAATAACAAAGTGTGTAAAAAAAATTATTAACAATGAACACCGACGCTTGATTTTTATAACTCTGAAGGCAGCCATGAGAGAAGCCTTTCTTGCGCTATTGACGAAACGGAGAGTGAGAGTGAGGGTAAGAGTGAGTGAGAGTCACCGAGAGAAAGGGAGACAAAAAGACAAATCAAATGAAAGGATAACTTACGCATCTTAGGGTTTTCATCGTCCATCTTCATCTGTGCTGTCTTGTCCGAACAAGAACTCCCCATACAAAACAAAAATGTGAAGAAAAAAAATGAGAAAATATATAAAAAATAAGAAAGTATGTAAAAGAAATTATTAACAATGAACACCGATGTTTGAGTTTGATAACTCTAAGAGCAGCTATGAGAGAAGCCTTTCGTGCCGCCATTGACGAAACAGAGAGTGAGAGTGAGAGTGAGTGAGAGTGACAGAGAGAGAGAGAGACAGAAAGATAAATCAAATGAAATGATAACTTACGCATCTTAGGGTTTTCATCGGCCATCTTCATCTGGGCCGTCTTCTCCGAGCAAGAACTCCCTATACAAAACAGAAATGTGAAGAAAAAAAAAAAGAAAATATATATAAAATAACAAAGTACGTACAAGAAATTATTAACAATGAACACCGACGTTTGAGTTTGATAACTTTGAGAGCAGCCATGAGAGAATCCTTTCTTGCCGCCATTGACGAAACGGGGAGTGAGATTGACAAAAAGAGAGAGAGAGACAGAAAGACAAATCAAATGAAAGGATTGCTTACGCATCTTAGGATTTTTATCGTCCATCTTTATCTAGGCCGTCTTCTCCGAGCAAGAACTCCCTTTTCAAAACAAAAATGTGAAAAAAAAAGAGAAAATGTATATAAAATCACAAAGTATGTACAAGAAATTATTAACAATGAACACCGACGTTTCAGTTTGATAACTCTGAGAGCAGCCATGACAGAAGACTTTCTTGCCGCCATTGACGAAACGGAGAGTAAGAGTGAGAGAGAGAGAGAGAGAGAGAGAGAGAGAGAATGAAAAATACAATGAAAGGATAACTCACACATCTTAGGTTTTTCATCGTCCATCTTCATCTGGGTCGTCTTCTCCAAGCAAAACCTCCCCATACAAAACAAAATTTGTGAAGAAAATAAGTGAGAATATATAAATAAACTAACAAAGTATGTAAAAGAAAATATTAACAGTGAATACCAACGTTTTAGTTTGATAACTCTGAGAGCAGCCATGAGAGAAGCCTTTCTTGCCGCCATTGACGAAACAGAGAGTGAGAGTGAGAGTGAGAGTGAGTGACAGGAAGGGAAAGACATCAGAAATGAAAATCAAATGAAAGGATAACTTACGCATTTTAGGGATTTCATCGTCCATCTTCATCTGGGCCGTCTCCCCGAGCAAGAACTCCCTATACAAAACAAAAATGTATAAAAAATATGAGAAAATATGTATAAAATAACAAAGTATGTAAAATAAATTATTAACAATGAACACCGATATTTGAGTTTTATAACTCTTAGACCACCCGTGAGAGAAGCCTTTCTTTTCGCCATTGACGAAATGGAGAGTGAGACTGAGAGTGAGACTGAGAGTGAGTGAGTGTGACAAAGAGAGAGAGAGAGAGAGAGAGACAGAGAGAGACAGAGAGACAGAGAGACAGAAAGACAAATCAAATAAAAGGATAACTAACGCATCTTTGGGTTTTCAACGTCCATCTTCACCTGGGTTGTCTTCTCCGAGCAAGAACTCCCTATACAAAACAAAAATGTGAAGAGAAAAAATGAGGAAATATATATAAAATAACAAAGTATGTAAAAGAAATTATTAACAATGAACACCAACGTTTGAGTTTAATAACTCTGAGCGCAGCCATGAGAGAAGCCTTTCTTTCCGCCGTTGAAGAAACGGAGAGTGCGAGTTAGAGCGAGAGTGAGCTAGAGTGACAGGGTAAGAAAGATAGATAGAAAGGCAAATCAAATGAAAGGATAACTTACGCATCTTAGGGTTTTTATTGTCCATCTTCATCAGGGCTGTTTTCTCCTAGCAAGAATTCCCCCTAATAAAAAAAAATGTGAAGAAAAAAAACTGTGAATATATATATATTAAATTACAAAGTGTGTAAAAAAAATTATTAACAATGAACACCGACATTTGATTTCTATAACTCTGAAGGCAGCCATGAGAGAAGCCTTTCTTGCCACCATTGACGAAACGGAGAGTGAGAGTGAGAGTGAGAGTGAGTGACCGAGAGAGAGGGAGACAGAAAGACAAATCAAATGAAAGGATAACTTACGCATCTTAGGGTTTTCATCGTCCATCTTCATATGTGCCGTCTTTTTCGAGCAAGAACTCCCTATACAAAACAAAAATGTGAAGAAAAAAAATGAGAAAATATATAAAAAATAAGAAAGTATGTAAAAGAAATTATTAACAATGAACACCGACGTTTGAGTTTGATAACTCTGAGAGCAGTGCAAAGCAAAGCTCAATTTTAGGCACCAAACCAAACTAAAACCCCTTGCTAGAGCTCAAAGAAGGTCTCAAAGGATCTCAGCTCAAAGGTAAGGAGATTTGGTTTAGGAGGTATAGGCAAAAGCTAAGGATTTGTGAGCAATGGTATACAAAATTGCAAGAGAGAAAAAGAAATCTAGAGAGAGGGGAGAATTTTGCTCCAAAATTGCTAACCCTCAAAAATGGGGGTGGAACCCCCTTATTTATAGAAAAACACCCTTTGAGCTTAGAAACATCCACCATACACGTGTAGGGAGATGCAACTCATTGTGCTAACAGCTGGCACAACTGTCAACAAATATCTGGAAAAATGCATTGGTGGCTATCGACCACCATTGGTGGCCAACCGGCCACACCCCTAGTCGATAACCATTACCCATGGCCGACAGCCAATGGTGGTGGCCGACAGGTCACCAAAAGTTTCAGGCAAGAAATAACAAGGTTTTGGTCAAAAATAAGGCACAAAACAGATAAAGGTTTAAAGGCTCAAAAGACAGGGCGCTTCGCCAGGGACTTCGAGCACTCAAAACGAACACATGCAATCACAATCACCATATGCACAAGTGATGACGTTCAAGTCTTGAGGATGGTCAAAAATGGGGCGTCTACAGTCACTAATTGTCATTTTTTACTTACATGTTTAGAAAACTGTCATAGAAAAACGTCACTAACACTTGTGAGACGTTTTGATTTGTACAAATACTTATGGGACTTAATGGTGCATAGTTCCTTATAACAAAACTAGTGAGTAATTAACCCAATTTTGTTTAAGAGCTTCTATTTGAGTTGAGAGTGATGGACAGCGAAAGAGGTACACACCATTTTATTGAACCTAATACCCATTAAAATGAAAAACTTATTGGTTGGTCTAGGGGTATCATGTGGCCATACTCCTGGCTAATCAGAAACTGCCATGCCTTCTTATGTTCTTCAATCATCCAACACAAAAATTGTGAGCCTCATCCCCTCTATCAATTAGAACACACATGAGGCAGCACCTGACTATGTGCTCAGGACCAACGAATAACTTCTCACTAAAATGGGAGGAGTGGACCATGTGCTACTGGGCCTAAGACCATCTCCAATGATTAGGGATGGCAATATCAACCCGGCCTGATGGGGACCCGGACCGCCCCGTCCCGATAAATAGGTTTTTCCCCGAAAATTATTCCCCATAGGGCCGGGACTGGTATTAAAAAATACATCCCCGATGATTTTCGGGCCGGGGACGGGGATTAATTTCTCAACCCCGACCCCGGCCCGGCCCCGCCCCGCCCCGAAAGTTCCCCGAAGCTTCCCCCGTATATACTATTAGTTATTATTATTATATTATTATATATATCTTTCATATTATTATTATATTATTATATATCTCTTACATACATCACTATTCTCTCACTCTCTTCTCTCACTCTCTAACTCTCATCTCACTCTTTCACTCTCACTCTCTCACTCTCATTTTTCTCCTTCTCAGTCTCTCAACTCTCTGTCTCTCGTTCTTCTCTCCCTCACTCTCTGTCAACTCTCGTTTCTTCTCTCTCTCAACTCTCGTTCTCAACTTAGCCCCGACTCTCATCTCAGCCCCGACACCACCACTACCGTTGGCCACCGCCACCGCCGCAGAAGCTGTGTCTCTCTGTCACCACTACCGAACCCACTGCCACAATCAGCGATTGTCGATCTCGCGCCCAAATCTGTTAGATCTGAACTCAGATCTGTTATCTCTCTCTGTGTGATCTGATCTATGTACTCAGATCTCTCTCTGGTATTGTTGTTGAAATCAGATTTTTTTTTTTTTCAGATTGATTTTTTTTAAAATTTAAATATCTGTGTGATCTGATCTGCGTACACATTGATTTATTGATGATGATGAAAACATGTTGTTGTTAAAAATAGATTTTTCTTTCACATTAATTTTTTTTTAATTTAAATCTGTGTCTGATCTGTGTACACATTGATTTGTTGTTCATGACAAAACATAGTGATTATATTGATTTGTTGTTGTGTTGAACAAAATTCAAAAAAAAGTTCGGGGATTTTTCGGGGTCGGGGAAATCCGATCCCCGTTAGGGGACGGGGACGGGGAGTTCAGGGTTCCCCCGCCGGGGATCGGGGGCGGGGACGGGGATTTTTGAGCCTTCGGGGATCGGGGACGGGGAGTGTAGTCCCCGGCCCCACCCCGGCCCGTTGCCATTCCTACCAATGATTGACCAAAATTTTTATATAATTTAATTCTAAATTGAAGTAAAATGTTTGATTCGATATGAGCTAATTCAATTATTTCATCAAATTTATTTATTTTCATTATTTAGACATTCGCGAAGACGATAAGTTGAATTTTATTGAGGAATTCATTAAAAAGTCCTATTATAATGATGGATGCACCAATAAGTTCTCTTGACTTTTTGATGCATAAAAAAGTCATGTTCACTTTTAATTGTAACCTATTTTTTTATATATTATTTTAGTGGTATTTTCATAAAAAAAAAATTGTCATTAATTGTTAATTTTTTAGTGATAGTTGAAAAAATTGTCATAAAAAAAATCACTAATTGTGATTTTTTAAACATATTTAGAAAATTGTCACAAAAAAGTATCACTAACAATTATGAGACTTTTTGATCTATATAAATACTTATGGGACTTAATGGTGCACAAATCCTTATAACTAAATCAGTGAATAATTAATCCAATTTTATTTAAGAGTTCTTATTTGAGTTGAGAGTGATGGGCAGCGAGAGAGGTCCGCACTGTTTTATTGAGCTTAATATCCACTAAAATGGAAAAATTATTGGTTTGTCTAAAGACACTATGTGGCTTTATTCTTGATTAATCAAAAACTGCCATGCCCCCTTATGTTCTTTATCACTCAATATAAAATCGTGTGTTTCATCTCCTCCACTAATCAAAACACACTTTGACAAAACACACCTTGAGACACCACGTGATTATGCTTAAGACCAATGAATAACTTCTCACTAAAATAGGAAGAGAAGTGGACCGTCTATTACTTACTGGGTTTAAGACCATCTCCAATCATTAATCAAGATTTTCGTATAATTTGATTTTTAAATTTAAGCAAAAGTTTGATTTGATCCAAGCTATTCTAGTCATCTCATCAAATTTTTATTAAATTCTTTTAAACAATTATTTTCTCATCCTAAATTTAACTTTTCATCAATTTTGGTGGAAAAAAACACAATTTTTATCTTTTATGTTTTAACAATTTCGTCAAACTTAAGTAGAAAAAACTTATTAAAAATCTAATGAAAGATTTGATTCATTCTTTTTTTGATAAAAAAGTTATTTCTTCGTTAATTTGATATAAATTTGACCAAAGATTTAGTAAAGGACGAAAGATTCTAATTAATTAATTAATCAAATAAAAAAGGGGACTGAAGTCTCAACCGAGCATAATGGAGAGAAGTCTTGATGTGGGTCTCCTCCGCGTAGGGGTGATCAATGGATGCACCGACCCGACATACCCGACCGACCCGACCCGACCCGACACCCTTTGGATGGATGCGTGGTATGGGGCGGACGGGTGCGGGCCTGGATTTTGGCATTTTGCGGGTTCGGGTCGGGTGGCGGGTGATCCGCCACTTTGGCCATTAAACCCGACCCGCCCGTTTCTGTGTCTTTTTTTATTTATTTTTTATGTTTTCCCCCCCTTTTCTTTTCTGATCTCACTAACCTAAACCTAACCCAAACCAAACTCATTCATTCATCTTCGATACACACACAACACAGACACACACACACACACACACACACACTCTCTCTCTCTCTCTCTTCTCTGTCACTCTCTCCCCTTAAAACCCTACCTACCCATACTAACGGCGACGACGTTCGACCAACGATCGACCAACGATCAACGACAATCTGTGTTTTTTTTTTGTGGTATTTGTACGCCATCATCAGGCAGCCCTTTTCTGAGAATCGCAGATTAAAACCTAACTCATTGGCATTCTTCGACCTGAAAGAGGATCGACAATCATGGTGTGATGGTAATATGTTTTGTAATTTTTTTTTGTTCAACTTCGATGACATCTGTTTGGTCTTCTTCTTTCCTCTCATTCTCCTCAATCTCTACTCTAATCTGTTCTTTTTTTTTTTTTTTGTTCCAATTTGTTGCAGTTCTGAAGTGAAACCAGTGGAAAAGAAGAGATGTTCTACTTCTACACAGTGTGAAGAAGCTTACTGCGAGGTTCTACTTCTCTCTCTCTCTCTCCGTAACTGAATAATGGTGTAACTGAATCTGTTTTTTGATTTTTTTTTTTTTTTACAATGTCAAGTGGAAAATTTCAATATTGAATTTTTGTATTCTACAATATTGAATCTGTTTTTTGATTTGTTTTTTTGCTTTGTGTGGATAAATGGTCTTTGAATATTGAATTTGTAGGCAAATTTGTGAATGAAAAATGGAAAAACTGATGAACTGGTCTGATGCTATGCTCTATTTAATAAAGAACTGGTTTGTTTAATAAAGAAATGATGCTATGAACTGGTCTGATGCTATGAACTGGTCTGAAAGTTGTTAACTGTGTTTGATGCTATGCTCTGTTTAATAAAGAAATTGAGTTGATTTGTTATTTAATTGAGCTGGTCTGTTTAACAAAGAAATTGAGCTAGAGAAAATAAAATGATATGCTATGCTATGCTCTGTTAATGTTGGTTGGTTTGTTATTTAATTAAGCAAGTCTTGTGGGATTATTTTTGTTAAAATTGGACTAGTACTGGGTTTGGATGTAGAGAATTGAACATTCACATTGTTGTTTTGGTTTGGTTTAATTTTTTAGTTCCTTTTTTAAAAACAAAATGTATTGAGTTTATGGCTGGTGTCTTGTCTTCAAAATAGATCCCAAATATTATATAAACTTATTATATATGCTTATTCAGTCCTTTTAGTGGTCTGTACGGGTGAAATGAGAACATATATTAGAGGATATATAATATTATGTAAGCATATTATAATATTATATAAGCATATTATATATGCTTATTCAGTCCTTCAGCATCATGTCACAAATATTGCGAAAAGTGAAATCTGATTGCTATCAGAGTTAAAAGGTTTGTGAAAAACTAGGGTTAGGTGATGCTAAGTGTCTCAAAAACTCATACATGATAACATAATGTTTTTGCAATTAAAAAAAGTCCTGCATGTAGGCTTACTGAGTTAACTCTGATTGCTATTAAAATGTTTGTGTTTGTTATTCATTCTCTCTCGTGTTCTATGTTTGGTTTTTGGCAGTTTATTTCATAATCTTTTTGTCATGGATCCTCCAAGCGAAGAAACATTTTCTGTTAATCCTAATGTTGAGCCTGAATCATCTTCTATTGACCCCTCTACCCAACCTATTGCTCGCCCTCCTAGACCACCCTTGGCCAAAAGTAGTAGTAGTGGGAGAACACAATCAAAGGCTTGGGATCATTTTGAAAAGATTAAGGGTATTGATGGGAAAGATAGGGCTATGTGCAAGTATTGTAAGAAAGAATATATGGCAGGCTTTAAGAGTCATGGAACAAGTAATTTATTAACCCATTTGAAAAATTGTACAAAGTATCCATATAGGGATACTCAAGGGAAACAAACATTGGGATTTAAACCAAGACAAGTTGATGGGGAGGGTGGTGTTGTTGATGTTGTCGCTACATCATTTTCTGTAGAAGTTGGTAGGAGGTATCTTGCCGAGATGATAGTAATTGATGAATTGCCCTTTAAATTTGTGGATGGGGTTGGTTTTAAAAGGTTTTGTAATGTCATGCAACCCAAGTTCAAGATCCCATCTCGACATACCGTTGCTAGGGACATTGTAGACATATACACTAATGAAAGAGAGAGGTTGAAGAAACTTGTGAAGGGGCGTAGAATTTGCTTTACCACAGACACATGGACTTCTATACAAAATTTGTGTTACATGTGTCTAACAGCACATTTCATTGATGATGATTGGAAGTTACAAAAGAGGATCATTAATTTTTGTCAAGTTGAAGACCACAAAGGAGAAACTCTTGGGAAAAAAATTGAGGCACTCTTAAAAGAGTGGGACATTGATGGCCTTTTTACCTTAACTATTGACAATGCGAGTTCTAATAATCTAACCATTAGATTCTTGAAACGAACTACAAAACTGTGGAAGGGAACTGTCTTAGGTCATGAGTTTTTACATATGCGTTGTTGTGCGCATATTCTAAATCTCATTGTTAGTGATGGATTGAAGGATCTTGAGTCTTGTATAGCGAATGTGAGGCATGCAGTGAGATATGTGAGGTCTTCTCCAAACCGCCTTGACACTTTTAAAAAGTATGTGGAAAGTTTGAAAATTGAGAGTAAGAGTCTCTTGTGCTTAGATGTGCCAACCCGGTGGAATTCCACATATCTTATGTTGGAGGCGGCGGAAAAATTTGAAAGTGCTTTTCAAAGAATGGGTGAGGAGGACTACAATTATAAACACTATTTTTTGGATAATGAAGGGGGTGAGAGGAGAGAGATGCCTACAGCCGAGGATTGGGATAATTGTAGGGTGTTTTTGAAATTTCTTAAAATGTTCTACAATGCAACAAAAAGATTTTCTGGGTCTTTATTTGTTACTTCGAATACATTCTACACGGAATTTTTTGTCATTGAAAGCATGATTGGACAATTAATCAAAGACAATGACCCTATTTTGTCTTCAATGGCGAAGAAAATGAAAGAGAAGTTTGACAAGTATTTGGGGAAATGGAGATAAAATCAATCTCCTTTTGTATGTTGCGGTTGTGCTTGATCCCAGAAGGAAAATGACATATTTGCACTTTTGTTTTTCAACAATTTTTGGTGGGGATGGGGTGAAAGTGAAAGAAATGTTAGACAAGGTGAAACATTGTTTGACTCAATTGTATGATCATTATGCCACACTTGATTCAACAAATGTGCATCTCTCCAATGTAAATGAAACAATAGATATGGTGATAGATGAAAATGATCCACATTCTATTGTGAACTCTCAATTTAACTCATTCTTGGAGGGGCAATTTTGTAGTAGTGGGAGTATATCGGAATTGGACAAGTATTTGGGTGATATTGAGAAAGATGGGAAAAATGCTGAATTTGATATCTTGGAGTGGTGGAAGGTTAATGTAACAAAGTATAGAGTATTATCACTTGTAGCAAGAGATGTGTTGGCAATGCCTATCTCCACTGTTGCTTCTGAGTCGGCTTTTAGTACGGGAGGTCGTATACTTGATCCATTCCGTAGTTCACTTGCTCCCAAGATGGTGGAGGTTCTTGTTTGTACACAAAATTGGCTTCGAAGTAACATTCCAATATGCCTTCGACAATCAATGGATAATATTGAAGAATTTGAACAACAATATGATTCGGGTAATATATATATATATATATATACAATGATTTATTTTCTTTTAAATTTTATTTATTATCTTCACTTCACATATTTTTGTTGTATTATGTTTTATGTGTAGTTGTTTCGGAATCAAGTTCATGTTCAAGTCCAAGTCCGGAGAGTACTTATATTGAAGTTTAATATCATTGGTAAAATACTTCCCCTTTGTTATATTATGTTTACTTCACATGTTTTTGTAATATTATGTTTACTTATTTTAAGTTTAAGATCTTTTAGTGTTTTCCTTGTTAAATAATTTCATTTTTTTGTTATGCAGGTTTGGCTCATGGTTCATGGTTTGGCTCAAAGAAATCAATGGCTTTATTGTTTTTTTTTTGAAGTTGTTTTGAAAATATGACTATTAGTTGGTACTTTCTTTAGATGACTGTAATACTTTATTTTGGATGATTTTATTAAGAAGTTTTAAATTTTTTGGATGATTGTAATATTTTATTTTGGATGATTGTAATACTTTATTTTGGATGGTTGTATGTTAAAAATTTGTGTTGCATTGTTTGTTTGTAACACTTTTGTCTAAGCTGTTTATTTTGGATGGTTGGATGTTAAAAATTCCAAGTTTCTCATATACAAAAACAAACTATTTGTTTGTTTTACAATAATAGCTTGTTTATAAATGAGCATGAGCAGGTTATTATTTGTTAACAGGTTATTAACAGGTTGTTATTTGATTAACAGGTTGTTAAATGAGCATGAGCAGGTTACAATAGCAAGTTGTTATTTGATTTTCATTAATTTAGTTTAGCCCACTGCTGCAGGTTGTTTTTTTTTTTTTTTTTGAGGACTACTGCTGCAGGTTGTTATTTGTTACAAATTTACAATAGTTGTGTTATTGTGGGCTGGTGAATTGCCTCTAAACTTCTAGCAGGAAAGGGACTTCCAGAGCAGCAAAAGAGAGACTTACAGTTTGTGTGACCATGTAATCAATCTGAGCTTGTGTCTGTCTACACTTGTTTCTTTATTTTGATAGGCACACTCTCTCACTGACAATTTTAGTATGCATTGCACATAGGTGGTGTGGTCGTTGAGGAATTAAGTGCACATTAATTTATTTATTTTTTTTGAAAGTGTACATGTTAAATTATGTCAAAAATTTGTAAAATTTTAAACCGCCAAACCGATCGCATCCATCCGCCAATCCGCCAATCCGCCAATCCGCTCAATCCGCATCCGCCGGATTGGCGGACGGATGCGGATGGATTTTCTCCAATCCGCCAATCCGGCGGACGGATGGCGGATTAGAGGTTCCGTGGCCGCAACCGACCCGCGACCACCCCTACCTCCGCGGTTACTCCTGTTGCCCCCCCGGTTGTTTGAGGTGTCTTAAATAAGTGTATTTTTTGTCTTTTTGAATTAAAAAATTGAGAAAAAAAATATGAATATTTGAATTAACTTTTTGACATTTTATGAAAAAATGTGTATCAAAAAATTGTATAAATTAGTGTGTAGAAGAAAATTAAGATTGAGAGTTGTGCAGTCGTACTTTTTGACGTTTAGTGAATAGTGATAACTTTTTAATTTTTTGAATAATTTTTTGACTTTTTTTCAACTTGCCATACTTGACCTTAGTTTAAAAATTACTTTTTCATTTATTTCTTTCAATCAATTCTCTATTATTTATTTTTTTATTAACAAATTCTCTTTTTATTAAAATATAAATTTTAATTATAAATTAAAAAAATAAAAATCATTAATGTGTATTGAAATTCTTAAACCAAAAATAAATAAATATAAAAGAGTTTTAATGACTCCCTACTGTAGCAAATATTAATTTGTGATGACTTATAAAAGAGCTAATAGGATGGTATATGAAAGGCTCAACTCCCTATAAGTAAAGGAATGATGCCCGCGGTCTGATGCCCCTTAGAGCATCCTTAATAGAATCTTTAAATTTCATTATTACCCATTTTAAAAGATTAGTGGCTTTTTTATCCTTCCATTAAAGTTTTTAAACATTTTCTTAAAATAAAAATTGTTACAGTGGCTCTCTATTTCTCTTATAGTTATTTTATTTTATTATTTTTTTTTACTTTATTTTGTTTAGGGATTATAATACACATTTATAATTTTTATTTTTTAAAATTTATAATTAAAAATTATATTTTAATAAAATAAAGAAAAAAAATAAAAAGTTTATTAATATAATAAAAAAAAAATAGAAAGTCTGTTAAAAGAAATAGATGAAAAAATAATTTTTTAATGATATTTTAGGATAAATTTAAGTCTCACATGCTCTTGGTAAAGGAGGATGAAAGATTCTAATCAAATAAAGAGGTGGATGAAAGATTCTAATCAATTAATTAATTAATTAATAAAATAAAAAGGGGGACTGAAGTCTCAGCCGAGGCGTGATGGAGGGAAGTCTTGGTGTGGGTCTCCTCGGCGGCTACTGCTGTTGCATCTTCCTCTTCCTTTTCCTCTTCTTCACCACTTGCTCTGCTTCTCTTCTTCCCATCGGAATCCACCCTCTAGGTCCTCTCTCTCTCTCTCTCTCTCTCTCTCTCTCTCTCTGGCTCGCTCTCTAGATGTATATTGATTTCTATTTCTGTAATAAGGAATATTTTTTTGGTTAACAGATGACAAGTATTATGCTTCGGAGGTGATCAAATGCAAAGACGGGTCAAAATCTCTCACCAGAGACCGTATCAATGACGACTTCTGCGACTGCCTTGACGGCACTGATGAACCTGGTATTATTCCTCTCAATTCCAAGCTTTTTGCACTTTCAATCCCTCCAATACATAATATGTTTATTTATTTATTTATTTTATTTCTATTATCAATAATCTGCTTCCGTTGAATTTATAGTAACCTTGTTTTTTTATCGATTATTATGGTGTATGACTGCTCCTTCTCTAATCTATGTGGAAACATTTTCTGGGTTTGAATTGGATGTGCGAGTGGATTGAAAAATTCCGCAGGGTTTTTTGTAGCATTTTTCAAATGGATTGGTATCATTTTGAGTCCAAAAAATTTGATCCATCCATTTGTTATTCTCTAAAAATTGACAGTATTTCTTTCAAATTCCCAACTAAGTGGAACACTCACAAGCCAATCTCCAACCGCTTAATATTTTCATTCAAAGCACTCCAATTGATAAACTCAAATTTGAGTAAAATTGCTGTGTGTCAAGTTTTGAGTGGATCCTAGGAGTTGGAGTGAAGGAGAATTTGGGTAGAAGTACCTATGTGTAAAATATTATGTCTCAAATCACTTTCTTTGTTTTTTTTGTTTTTGATTTTGTTTTTGTTTTTTTTTTTTTTTTTGGTGTGTGTGTGTGTGTGTGTTTTTCATGGAGTCAAGTGTGTAGAGTTCTTTTCTGGTTTGGTGAACTTTGGTGGGCAAGATGGGTAAAGAATGTGTAGGTCGAAGATTTTTAATGAAAATAAATAGTTCATTTAAGAGAAATACTTTATGTTGTTTTCATTTGAGATGTTTTTTGTTTTTTTGTGTTTTTGGAAACAGAAACACTGACACGTTTGAAAACATTCATTGTTTTCTTAGTGTTCATTTTTTGTGCAAAATAGTTTTTGAAAATTTAGAAAATGACTTAAAGAGTATTTTCTAAAAAAATGGGTATTTTCAGATCATTTTTCCCAAATTAGTTGTTGGAAATAGTTTGCCAAACAAGTTTTCCATGTTATTTTTTTGTTTTTTGTTTTTATGAACAGAAAAATGAATACGATACCAAATGCACTGCTATTTTTGCATTTCTTTCCTTGTTCCCCCCCAGAAATTAGTACATTATATGTAAATACATATTGAGTCATTGACAAATTTGGAACTTACTTTTTTGAAACAAGGAAGGCATCCACACTTCTTTTTCCCTTCTTTATTTCCCCTTATTAAGTGGACTTCAGATCAAGTGTTCTCCTAGGAGTTTCATAACTTTTGTGGATCTAATTTTAATTATCATAATGAGAGAGAACATTTCCTCATGCTATGCTGTCACTTATGTCCACAGTGACATACTTTTCTTCACCAAAATGGTGCATGATATTCGAACAAGTATTAGTGGAGATCTGTGTTACATTGGTTTGTAGAAATGTACGAAATACCCGTGTCGGACACTCAACACTTCGATAATTATATGGGATGTGCGATATGTTCAGTTGAACATTCGCCAAGCAAGCAGAGTAATTTGAATTAACCATAAAACTATGCATAAAATTTCTATATTATGCATAAAATGCTCTATGACACTAGGGGTGATGATGCAGTGGGATAACGTGAAGAGCAAAATCTGAAGCAACAAGAAGAACCTCACAACTCTTCTACAAATCTATTGAATCTGAAGATTATAAGAATTATAGCAAAAAGAAGAGAATTCTTTGAAACAAAATTGTATATTATTAATCAACTGAAAGCTAATAGCCATAAGGCTTACAATCATTATTTATAATAAAAGATTATTCATAAAACTACTAGTACTAAAAGGAAAATAAAATATTAAAATAATCAATTAATCCTAATTCTTGTAGGACAAGAAATGAATAAAATAGGAAACTTAAATGAAAAGAAAACTATAGTCAAAATAAAAATAAAAATATGTTTTTTCTAAAATCTGATTGCACCATTCTCTTCTGCTTGAAAAAACTCGTCCTAGAGTTTCTATAACTTGAAACAGCTTGACACGTTTGCACTTGTTTGCATCAACCTTGTATTTGAGGTTAATTTATTCAAACCTGAATTTTACAAGTCTTCCTAAATTAAACAAATAATTTTCTCCAATAATTTGGCCCATGTCCAAATAAGCACATATCCAAACCTATAAAATCTTGCCTTGCATCTTCAACCAATTGATTTTCAAAGGAACTATAAGGAAAGCTCCACGGATTGTAGTACCATAGTGAACCGAACTGAATTGTTTCCTATTTTTATATTAAATTTAGTAAGTAGAGTAAAAGGTGTTGGAAGAAAAAAAATCAAACATTAAATTTTCAACTTAGCCTTCACATGCGCTAGCCAACTGAGTTGTTCTTAAATTTTGTTCACACTAATAAATTTATATAACCAATATATCTGTATAGACACACACAAACATTGTTTTAAGTTTATGTTTTTTCATGAAACAATATTAACTTCAATTTATATAGTTGGTTCTATGTTATGTTGTAATTTATTGATCTTTTTATAATTGGGATTTTTCATAATGAAATTGCCTAAAATCTTAGAACCAAACCGAACCAAACCATTTTTATGGTTTGGTTCTAGTTTGCTTCATACCTTCAGTAGTGTGGTTCTAATTCTAAAGTTTTTTGAATCATAAGGAGTGTTTGGTCCCATGTCTACCTTAAAATCCGACCAATCCACTATGTGAAACCTCCTAATCACTCTAAAAAATAAAATTAATATATTAAAAAATATGAAGATTTTTTGTGTCCTATTGACTTTGGACATGGGAATTAGATGAATCGAATTCAAACTTTGGACATGGGAATTAGATGTTCCTTAGTTCATGTAATATAGGTGAAGATTCAAAAAACACGGACATGAACACGAGACACGGTGATTTCAAACAAATGGAAACACTACAATAAAAATAATTGTTTATATATTTTTATTTGCTATGTAGATTAATATTACATTGACAAACAATAAAAAATTAACAAAAACGAGCATTAATTCAATGTGTATATATATCCTTGTCATGTCCTTTGAAAGCAAATCAATTAAATAAAGGGACATGCCGTGTGGCGTGTCCCATACATACCCTTGTCGTGTCCCCACATCTGACACCGCTATGGCACCTTTTTTGAAGTGTTGGTGCTTCATAGGTGGGAGATATATACGATGAATGGGAACCAAGTTACAAGACATAAAAATCAACTTGCACCACTTATATGGTACAGTAGTATGCTTTACTTCATCCTGATTTGATATATATATATATATATATGTATGTATATTTACACATTTGGTATCAATCAATTTTTTGAACTTAAAATAAAAACAGATTGAGATTTCCTCTTCTTTGTTTTCTAAATGTTGTTAAGGCCCTGTTTGGTAACATTTTTAGTTATAGTTTTGTTTTTTTTTTTTCGTTTTTTTTTTTTTTTATAAAAAAAAACACAACAAAACTTGTTATGGTGAGCTGTTTATGTTTCTAAAATTGAGTAAACAGTTGCAAAACTTACGTAAATTCCATAAACAAGAATTTGCTGGTTATGGTTATATAAAACAGAAATTGGCGTTCATGCGTGGAGACCCTGATGAACATTGTTTTGTCTAGAAGACTACTCTTTACTCAGGATTGAAACTCGCTTGCTGCAAAAATACCACACCTTTTCTGTATTCCCAACAGTAAACTCTGCGCAAGCGAAGGGAGCTGGTTGCAACTCGTATGGCTCTCTCTCTTGCGTTTGTCTGCATCTCATACATATCCCTTCTCCCGTCCTACAAGAAGGCCACTCAAATCTGTATCATTCACCTCTGGTGTTCTTCAACAGGCTGAGTTCTGCAATTTTTGAGACCCACATTCTCGAATTCTCTACTCTGCAGACCCATCTACACGTTAGACTCCTATTCACTGATCCCATATGAACAACCTGGAACTCCCCCTTCCCCTCTCCACTACCTGGTCTCTAGCTCTTCCCCCACCGCATGCAGCTCAATATATATATTTTCCCCAGTAGCTCAAACCCCTCACCCTATGACCTGTTTTCACTGATTCCTATCAAAACAAACCTGCAACTCCCTGCAACAGAGTAAAGCACAATCTGCAATGCATCACCACTCTTCTTGTGTCATACACAGTTCACACTGCTTATTATTAGGCAGTTTGCATGTTCATTGATATATATATTATATCAAATGCAGTCGGAGTTCTTCTCTTTGACTACGTTAAATTGAAATGCATGTCATTCTCTTGTTGTAACCCACACTGTAGGGATAGGTGACCATTAAATTTGTTGAAAAAATTACACTTCACTGTCAAAATTAATTTAAAACATGTATACCACATTATTTGTTACCAAACATGTTTTATTGTTTATGTTTTCACAACATTGTGTCCCATCAAACATGTTTGTACTTCATGTTTTTTGGAAAAATAAACAAAAAAACTGTTTACAAAAACTTGTAAAACGTAAACCTTACCAAACGCCTCCTAAGTAATAGTGTTTGGACTACTTTTTCTTTTGGTAGTTATGTTTGGCATGCTGCTTATTCATTGAAAGAACAAAAACTGAAAACCAACAGTTCATGTTTAGGGGGAAGGTTGCTTACCATTTTCTTTTTATGTAATACAAACATTTGGGTAGTGTTTGATAACCCTGTTCAACACACTTAAAATTGAATGTATTTAGTGAAAATAAATGAAATCTATTTGATAACAATAATTCGTATTACTTCAAATTTTCAAGAACCTAGAGGGGATGCTGTGGCGCGGGCTGTGCAGCAGCAATTGCTGTTCAGCGAAATGGGCCCATTTCGGAGCGCATTTCAATAATTCGAGCCGTTCATATTTTAAAATACATCAAGTAGAACATGCCTGCAAAAAATCAAGTTAATCGGATATCATTTACCCATTCATTCACTCACATTTGTATCTACAAAAATAAAAAATAATTGTGATTTAAAGTATTAAAATGAATATAAATGTGAGTGGGTGAATGGGTAAACGATATCCGATTAATTTTATTTTTTGCAGGAATGGTCTACTTGATATATTCCAAAATATGAACGGCTCAGATTATCGAAATGGACTCCGAAATTGACCCATTTTGCTGCACAGCCCGCGCAACACCATCCCCAATTCCTGGCCTTTGTTACAAATGTATATATATATTGGTCTGCCTCTTTGTTTTATATTTTCAATGGTATATCACTTCTTTATTATTATATTTTATTTGATGATAAAGGGGCCTTCTTTATTAATTCATTTTTGTTTTTATACCTAGAATAGTTTTCATGAATTTTATTTGTTATTCTTTTTTTTGTATATAAATATTTTTATGCTATATTTAATTAATTTTATATTTTATAAAAATAAAAAAACTCAAAATTCAAAAGGCTTACGTCTCGCCTCATCAATAGTAAAACAACTACCCTTGCTCTTTCACCTTTAAAAACTTTGACCACAATTACTACCACCACCAACAACAACACAAACACCACCACCCCACCACCGCCATCACAATCACCAACAACAATACAACCACTTCCACCACCACCGTCACCACCACCACCAACACCAACACCAACAAATTTTAGCCTTTTTTTACGTATCAAATAACTTGATTAAATTCAGCAGATAAATTTCAGTAAATACAAAACCATTTTTTAGATTAAAAAATTCAGTATTAAGTTTTCAGAACTTAATTTTCAATTTTATTAAACAACACCTTCATCTTCTTTTCTTTTCCTTATTTCTTCTGTTAAAAAAAAAAAAAAAAAAAAATCATATCCATCATGACAAAAGTGCATCATAATTTATCTGTTTTAAACCATATTCTCGTCTCTTTGACTCACTTGGCCCTCTTTGTGAAATTTGTAGGAACGTCAGCCTGTCCAACGGGTAAATTTTATTGCAAGAATGTAGGAAGTACACCTCAGTTTTTGTTTTCTTCTCGAGTGAATGATCAATTCTGTGGTAAGTACTATCAATAAAATCACATCCCTATCCTTTTCTTTCGTCGTGTTAGTTGCTTTATGACTTGGGTGCACTGAGTGCCATGGAGTTACATTGATGGACCTGAGACGTACCTTCTGGAATCTGATTGTAGCGAGTTGTGTAGTGCTTAGTCTTGTTTATTTTTCTTAGAACCTGGATTAATAACTTAATTTTATGGTTCAGTAAAAGTGTAACCTTTTTTTTTGTTGTTGTGTGCGTGCGCGCGCGCGCTTTTTATTATTAAAATTCAGTTGCCAACTTTTGTACCTTATAGATTGCTGTGATGGAAGTGATGAGTATGATGGTAGCATTATTTGTTTCAACACGTGTGTCATGGGTGGGAATGTTGGATACGAAACTATAAATTATAAATCAACGACTGCTGTTGATGATGTGAAAGTAACTGAAAAAGGAATTATTTCAGAGGATTCAACTCAGAAATTTAAAGGTATAGTTTGTTTATCGCAGCTTTGGTGCAAATGAGTTTTTTTATTAAAACAATATGTTGGGTATTGGTGATTTCCAGGTTTGAAGATATTCATAATCCTACAGGCAATTCTCATCAGTTTTGTAGTGGCTTTCGGTTTGTTTCGTAGGCGTGGGAAATTGAGAAGACGACATATTCACCGACCAAGTTTAACTTGAGATTGCTATTCTAATTTTGATCATTTCTTATTAGGCTCTTCTTATTTGTCTTTCAGTTCTGCCTATAAAATTGTAATTTCTACTTTGATTTCATATTTGTACTATCTTTTTAGTTTTTTTTTATTTTTTATTATCACTATATTGTCTGAATTTATGCTAGATTCCTTTAGAAATGTCTAATGGACTTGTATCAGAGTCCAAATCCTTACTGAATTGCTAGCCTTAGGCTTCGTTTGGGAAGTGGGTTGGCTTTTTAGTTTTTTTGACTATTTTAGCCTGGGGCTAAAAAGTCTGGTTTGGGAAGGATTTTTAGTTTTTTTGACTTTTTTGTAAGAAAATGAATGTAATGATTATGGGTTGGATGTGATATTTTGTGTTATTGGGTTAAAAAACCTATTTTGTTTTTTGTGACTATTTTAGCCAAAAAAAGCTCCAAACCTCTCTTCCCAAACAGAGCTTAATGATCTCAACTTGTTCAAAGTTGACTTCATGAAGTCTACTAATTGTGAAATTCCTTCCTATTGTCATGTTTATATATGTGTTTATTTGTTTCTGTGCGGATTCATTGTGTATCACCCTGCAATTTGATGTTTAGGAGCCATTTGTTTGGTGTATGGTCAGGTGTGAGACATGGGTTTGAGTAATCAGCTATTTTGTGCAAAATATTATAAGGTTAAGTTTGTATCGAGTTTATCCCTCCGAGTACCTTGCATTTGCATAACCAACATTGGATAAATGCCACCTCTTTACCATGTGATGTGATGTGCCTTGCATGCATGATTTCAAACCTTAAATTGATAAATTGGGACATATACTACACACCTATTTTCAAGTGTGTTATAATTTTATTTATTTATTTGATAGATGTTTAGATTAAGATGGACAGGGTATAATCCTCGTTATTATATATATTGGGTTGTAGATGGAGAGCCGACTTGGATAAGAAATAGAGCAATGTTGGGTAGCCCGAATATGAGGTTGCCTCCAATGGTTTGAAATTTACCTTGTCGATCGTCTGGACAGTCATCCGGGCGATCGTTCGGAGAGAGAGCTGACAACCGCGGTCGACAAAGGTGACAACCGCAGTAGACAATCTTTCACCCGGTCGTCCGGGTGGACATCCGGCCGGTCATCTGGGCAGACGACCGGCCAACGCCTATTCGGGCCATTCGAGTTTCCTTCAATTCGAATTACCACGCTTTTTCCTAAGAAATAATAGAATAAGTCCACTTTTAACGTACCTTAATGATATTTTTTAAAAAAATATGAGATTGTATGGACTATTATGTGGATGCCATATAGAAGACAAATAAAATATAAAATAAGATATTGACAATGTTATCAAATTAAACCTAATTATATCGATTAAATGAACACTTGGGTTGTTACTTGATTGATCCAACCTAGTTTAATATATTAAGGGTTTTGGTTCATAGACTTGGATTGAGCTTAATATTATTTTTTCGGGCAGTAATTAGGATTTATGAAGGAAAAATAATTTTCTGAACTTCAAAAGAGAGAGTTGTGTAAAATACTTTTCCTTTATTTATTTATTTATTTTTAAATCGGCAGCTACGTAGAATGTACCGTGAAACTTCACCAAAGTGTATCAACAAATTGCTAAGAAGAAAAGGTGACAGCGAGTGCTAAGAATATTCGACAAAGTGTTCAAAGGAAAGATGACAGGAAAAACGCATCACACAAGATTAATAATCATTAATACTACAAACCATGGTTTTGAAAATCAAAGCAGTCGATTCGACGGATTGAATTATTAACCGGTCAAGATTTTAGTTTAGATATACTTTCTAAATTGTTTCAAGTTAAAAATCGAACTATTTAGAGAGAATCGGAAAAATCGGTGGTTGAACCGTCGAACTAGGTGATCCGAGAACGGGTCAAGCGAACTAATCGAGTTGAAGAAATTAAAATTTTTGAATTTTTTATATTTTTTTTATTCTTTCTTTCTTTTCTTTATTTTATATGTATATATATGTAAGAAAATTTTAATTATAAACTCTCTTTCAAAGGTCTCCTATTATGAGAAATTTCATTAAAAATTTGAAATTATTGTGAAAGTTTCTACCTATTTATAAGAAAAAAAATTCTTTCAAAAAAACTCAAAAAATCTACGTGGGATTCAATCAAATTTATTAGAGGGAGACTTGAAATTTTGATATCTCTCTAAAATTTTTGTTTTTTCAATCAAATTATTTGAATTAAAATCATATAGAGAGAATATTAAATATTTGGTATCATATTCCGAAATTAAAATTAATAATATTTTAAAATATATTATTTTATGTTTTAGTAAAAAAAATATTAGTAGAAATATTTAAGATAATTTAATATTTTCAGTTTTTTTTTAATTTATAATTTTACGACTTATATTTTTATTTAAATATAAGTTTAATATATTTATAACATCACGGTTCGATCCAACGGTTGAACTGGTGACCCATTCACCCAATCACTTTTCTGATTCGCTCACCGATTCTGGTTTTTAAAACATTGCTACAAACGACAATGATTTTGTTCACTTGTTTTTAGGCTTCATTTACTATGAGTTATTTTGACTAAATTAGTTAATAAAAGTAAAATAGATTAATTTAGTCAATAAAATAAAAGTTTCATTGGAAAAAAGACGATTTTAGTTATCTATTTGATTTTTAATTAAAAAAAAAGTGTAAAAAATAGAAAGAGCGGAATATTTTGTTTGATTGGCTGTTTCAACCTGGGATTAACCCATCTAAAAAATATCACATTTAATTATAATATTTTATTATTTTTCTCACAACTATCAAATCAATTATAAAAAAGATTCAAATTTATTCTAAGCACAAATATTTTAGCCAGATTAAAATAATCAAAAGTTATGCTAAATTAGTTCATCTCAAACGAAAGTAGTGTGTGAACAATTTATCAATTATGATTGATATAAATACGTGGATTTATACTTAAAAAGTGTAATTATACCACCCAAAATTATAGGTGGTTATTTTCAACCAATCAAAATCTGTATATTGTTCACACATTGTTTAAGTGTATGAGCTAAATTGAGCTCCACTATAAACTCAGTAAAATTTATTCAAAAATTTATTTAAAAATTTTAATATGTGATCCAAATTTATTTTAAATATGAATTCTATTAATTGAATCACAATCACTCCCTCTTATTCGACATAAAATTCATGAGCAATGTTAAAAATCCAAATGAATTATTATATTCTATTTAATACATTGATGTACGACTCATGTGAGTCCACACTTATGTGAGTATTGTGTAAAATATTTAATAATTCATTTGGTTTGTGCTTCAATTATAAATTTTTGTGGAAATTTAAAAAGTGAAACCCAAAAAAAAAAAAAAAAAAAAAAAAAGTGAATGAAATATAATTCTATTTTATTTACATTTACCTACATTATATAGTTATATTTAACTTATATTTACTTACATTTTTTTCCCTTACCAAATCAATAATCCAAACAAATGTCATCCAAACACATTCTTGATGCCTCTAAGAGCGTCTCCAACGTTGTTTTTTTTAATTTTTAAAAATTTTTTATATCAAATTTGAATAGAAACTACATCTGATATCACGCGCTCCAACTAACTTTCATCAAAATCCCGATCGACTAGGCGAACGACCAGGCAGATGTCTGGCCAAACAACCAGGCAGTGTAATTTTTTTACAAATTTTTGCAAGGAGGTGGTCATCCAGGGGGACCACCAGTTGATCATCTTGTAGTGAAAATGACCTACAGCTTCAACGGCTATGAATAGTAATTTAATGAAAGGCACATCCGAGAAACCCAGGATCTGATACTTATTTGGTGATATGATTGGAGCAACAAAAGAAGCCTGTTTTATCAAATTTAAATTTGATGAAACAAAAGGTGTTGGAATAGAGATGGTCTAACAATTTCGAAAGAATAAATTTCATCTGGCTTACTCGTAAACTCTACTGTTTATGGACAGCAATTATCAGGTTGGAATTTTTTTTTTTTCTTCATATCGTGAAAGTAAGTTGTTAATAGTGAGATTAGGACCTATAGAAGTTAGCCTCTCTACTCTTGCAAAGCACCAAGTGCTTGCCTCGTAATTCAACTCTCCCTTAAGGGGAGTTGAACCCATGATCTTTCCCTTGGGATTAAATCCGTAGGAGAGTGATAACTAAGTTAGGCCTAATTGGTTAAAGAACTCAGGAGTTAGTAAAATATAACCTTAGGCCTCTTTTGGGTAGTGTTATAAAAGTTAGTTTATTGACTTATTGGCTTATTTAGATCATATTATCTCTCTATTTTTTTACACATCCTTTCGTAGTAAGTAAAAAAGTCAGCTTATAAGTCATATTGGGTTTTTTTATTATATTTAAATTTTAAGATAAGTGAAGAGAAGAAGTTAAGATTACAATTTTTTTATTTAAGTTTTGTTTTTCGATAAATTACACCATTAGTTCCCATAATTTAAATGAAATGTTACTTTAATTTTTGTGGTTTCAATTTGACCAATCTAAATATTATATTTTCAATTTTGTTATAGTGTTGTCCCTCAATCATGCGTTATTAACATTTCGACTCCGATTCGTAGCTCGAATTCAGAGGCTCGAATTTGACTCGAATTCGGAGAAGAAGAAGAAGAAGAAGGAGGAAGGAGGAGGAAGAAGGAGAACTGGAGGGGAGGGGGCCATCAAAATCGGGTTGGAGGAGGCGGGGCTGGAACGATCGGAGCTGCTGCAACGATCGGAGATGTTGCAACGATCGGCGGCGGCGGAGGCACAGGAGGGGCCCTTCTCTCCTCTCCTCTCTCTTTCTCCCTCTCTCCTCCTCTTCCCCTCTGTTCTTCTTCTGTGTTCAACAAAGAAGAAGAAGAAAAGAAAGAAAGAAAAGGAAGAAGAAAAAAAAAAAAAAATCGCAAAATGACGTCGTTTTGCGATTTGAGCCAAAATCGAGCCACTTTTTTTCAAGCTACTAGTCATTTTCCTTAACATTTTCATGAAAAATGATCACATACAAAGTTGGAGGGAGTAAAGTAGAAATTAATAGAAACTATAAAGATCATCCGTGTACTTTATTCATTACACTATTGGTCGTTATACTCTCTTTTTTTTCTTTTTTTTTTTAATTTTACTTTGGTCTTTTTAACTTTTATGTGTGGTCTTTTTATATTTAAAATTTTATCGGTAATTGATGAAGTGACTACATTGTTACAACACTAAAAATATGAGTTTTAAATTGTTAAAATTAAAATTATGAAAATCGAAATGAAATGTTGCTCAAATTAGAGGGAACAGATAATTTATTTATTTATTTTAACAGAAGTTCAGATTTGAAGTATATTTTTGGTGGGTCTATTTGTTTAATGATTTTTTTAAGAAGTTTTTAAAATGACTAAAGTGAGATTCTTGGAGTGAAATGAGTTCAAGCTTTTATATATATACATATATAGTAAAATAAATATTTTTAACCAATAAACTAAATTTTAAATAGAACTAAATGAAGCCTTATTTCATTAATTGTTAGCAATTAACCTTGATTAAAGTGGGACGTGGTGCACGGATTAGACAAAAAAAAAAAAAAAAAAAAGAAGAAAAGAAGAAGTTAAAAGAACCACAATTCATTGATTGTGATATTCATCATTACATTATTTAACAGTTTATAATGATTATTTCTAAATTTAAGGGGTTATTTTTTGATAAATTTTTATTTCTTTTAATCTATATTCTTATTCCATCAAGTTATATGTTTAATGTAATATGACCAAATCATCTTTTTAAATTTTTTACATATGTTTCTATTTTGAAACTTATACATAACAATAATCTTTCATTTTATTGAAAAAATCTCTTCATCATTCTAAGGAGAAAATCTCTCCCGTATTTCATGGAGAAAATCTCAAATTATGAACTTTGAACCTTTGAAAAATAACGTAACAAAAAATCTGAATGAAAATCAAAATACAATGTGAATATTCATAGTAAACAACAAACATATAACTGACTTTTGAAAAAACAAAACACATACTAAAGTACAATGTGAATGTGAATGTTCACAATAAATAACAAACATATAACTAACTTTCGAAAAAAAATAAAATTTATATCAAAATACAATGTGAATGTTTACAATTTATAATTAACATACAACTAATCTTAAAAAAAATAACTCATACCAATGTAAACATTTACACTGTAATATGAAAACATAAAAAAAAAATTAAAAAAAAAAAGTAAAAATCGAATATTTCAATTGTTCAATGATAACAGAAATGATAGTTCAACTAATAAGTATAGTAACAAAAACAACAAATATACAATTAACTTTCGAAAAAATAAAACTTATACCAAAATACAATGTGAATGTTCACAATTTACAATTAATATACAATTAGTTTTATAAAAAAAAAAATCATACAAATGTGAACATTCACACTACAATGTGAAAATATTAAATAAAATTGAAAAAAGTAAAAATCGACTATTTCGATTGTTCAATGGTAATAAAAATGATTGTTCAACTAACAAGTATAGTAAAAAAAAAAAACAAAATACAACTTTCGAAAAAACTTCAAAAAAAAAAAACTCACACCAAAATATAATGTGAATATTTATAATTTACAATTAACATACAACTAACCTTAGAAAAATTAAATTCATACCAATGTAAACATTCACACTGTAAGATGAAACAAAATTGAAAGGAAAAAAAAGACTATTTCAATTGTTTAATGGTAATAAAAAAATGATTGTTCAAACAATAAGTATAGTAACAATGTAAATGTAAACATTCGCACTAATTGACAAAAAAAATAGAAACAATGAGAGCAATAGAATTAGAAATCTAAAAAAAACTCCATTACTTTAAAAACAAAAAAATATATCACACATCTTCATCTTCATCATCATCTTTATCATTATCACTATCATTAACAATCTATACAATTTCACCATTCCACCAATCCAAATCAAACCGAACCCACCTTTAAAGAATATTTTTGTTACAAAATTGATTGGACATAAACAAAGTTTCGATTTACAACAATGAAAAAATATAGAGTTTTGAACACAGAGTAACAATGGACGAACACAGAATTTCGAACACAAAGTGATAATGGAGAAACACAACACTTTACTGCAACAATGGAGGAATATAATATTATTTTATCATCATGTGTAAACTAGAATTTTTAAACTCTACCAAATAGAGAGTTTTGAAACCCTAGCACAATGAAACAATACCACAACTATGAATGAAATTGATCAAAAAGAAAAATGTGAATAATGGTAATGTCACGACCCAAACCCGCCCCTATGGGTTTAGCACCGTAACCGGCTAGTAATCCGTGATTACCAAAAGCCTGCTTAACAGTAATAACAGTAATACAGAGTACAGGGCCTAGCGGAAGCCAAAACAGTAAATGAAAGATGTCCAATGAGCTGTGACAGTCTGTATGCAAAAAGACTTTTTATAACATATTCACATTCAAACCATAACAGTATATACATACATCATATATAGGCATTCAGGTTAGGGACCAAATCCCTACCATAACAGTACAGTACAAGTCTAAACAGTCTATACAAAATAGAGACAAAAAGGGAGAATCTAAAACACCCCGAAGCAGCCCTAACTTGAAGGACTTGGAACCTCTCGGTGAGGCACAGTGGTTAGCTTGACAAAAGGGAGTTAAACCCAACGCTCCTAACTCTGATTCGGTGCCTGGACACCTACATATATATATATATATATATAAACAAAGTTAAAGCCCAGTGAATAACATATGCGTAAAGAGGTTAGGAATGAATGTCCTTTCAGTATTTAAAACAGTCATTTGAACAGGATATCAGTTATTCGATCATAGCAGTCATAAGTGGTACATCCAATAGCAAACAGTACAGTAGGTCTTGACAGACCGAACAGTCAGTTGATGGCCATCATATCAGTAAACGGCAGTGCTTCCAAACATGGGAACCGACAAAGATCTCTGTGACAGTAGTAGTACAGTACAGTAACAGTAAATTGCTTTGGACGCCACGAATACAGTTCGCAAATAGGACAAGCATTCATTCAGTAAGAAATATCATTTCAGAAAACAGTACAGTTGATCATTCAGAAAATATTCATGATTGAATATATCTTTACAACATTGTTATTCACAGAGTTTTGGGCTACAGATAGGCTAGTGAGCGTCCTCAGATGCCAATCATACACAATTACAGGACGAACACACACTAAGTTGCACTTTGGGGAAAATAATAACTTAGTCCCTATCTTGACTCGATGTGGTTCTATAGCATTATCCTCATCAAGATGCCTTAAACTAGGCCTAGGAATGCCTTGGATGGAATGAGGATGCAAAAATACACTTTAAAACACTTTTCAGAATTTTCAGAAAACAGGGGTCTCGCTCGAGCGTGGCTTTCTACGCTCGAGCGGACATGCAGACAAAGGAGCTCCGCTCGAGCGTGACTTTCCTCGCTTGAGTGGGCTGCAAAAGTACTGGATGCATGAAATTCACGCTCGACGGGCGCTCGACCCCCGCTCGAGCGTGAGATACAAGTCCTCGCTCGAGCGTGCATTCCCTCGCTCGAGCAGACTGTAAACACATACAAAGTGCTGGATGCACGCATTTCACGTTCGAGCGTCACTTTACTCGCTCGAGCGGACTGCATGAACTCAAAGTGTACGCTCGAGCGTAGAGTTCCTCGCTCGAGCGTGGATCCAAAATCTGGAATTTTCATATTTGTCTCCAAGCATGAAACTCAACATTTAAAGCATCAAATTCGATCCTTTTGGGTTAATTTTCTGGAAAACACTTTAAAACTCATAATATGACATGTTTCAAAGATCAATTTGCAAAATCAAAGCCCAAAGGTGAGTCAATTGAACACCAATTTCAAATAAACATCAAGAACATGATGAACATGCAACATGCATGAGTTTAATCAACTTCAAAGCTTCCAATACAAGAACAAATTAGCCAATCCTTTCAAAAACATGATGAATTCATGAACTATAACCCAAATATGGACATGCATGTGAGGATTCTAAGAAAACAACCTCAAAATTCAACAATTTATACATGCATGCATGGATTACTACTCAATTCAACATATTAAGCTAATTCATGCCTTAAATCACTAATGGCTCATGGACCATGCAAGATACAACTAGAATTCAAGTTCAAGAAGATGAATATCCTACCTTAGGTCCTCAATTTGTAAGAAGGGAATCTCAAAATTGCTATCTGCTCTTCAATCATTCCAAATTCGAACAAGAAATCTAGATGGACTCAATTTTTCTCCTACCTCTCTCTCTCTCTCTCGGTTTTGTCTTCAAGATGGCTGAAGATACAATGCCAAATGTGTATTAATCAAGTCCAAACAAGTATTGACAAGGTGGCCCATTAACATGGCAGAAGGGTAATTAACGTAACTAATGTGATTCAACACTATTTAATCTAATTTAATCATACCAAATCAAATTTCAAGTAAACATACCACAAAATCACATAAATTCCAACTAATATAAAACACTAATCAGTTTCGGATTCGGCCGCTGATAAGGCCTTCAATTTGCAGTTTAAAATTTAACATATGAACAGATCAATTAACAGTCAAATAGATAGAAATGCATTTAAACTAATATACTCAATCAATCAATTAGAATTTCAGTTAATCAGTCACTTAGCATGCTTAATCATAGATTAGCACTAATCAGTGGTGAGGGTTGTCACGGTCTCCCCTCCTTACAAAGAGTTTGGTCCTCCAAACTCGAATTACCTTCATTTTGGAAGAACATTGGATCCAGAGGGAACAGTTTGGGATATCTGTTGATCATATCGTCTTCCCTTTCCCAAGTGGCATATACGCCACCATGGTTTTTCCAATCAACTTCTACTAACGGAATCTCTTTGTGTCCTCAACTTCTTGATCCGTCTGTTTACAATCTGAATAGGCCGTTCTTCATAAGTGTAGTCATCACTTAGCACTACACGGGTAAGCTCAATCATGTGGAAGGGATCCCGGAGGTAATCCCTCAACATTAAAATATGGAACACGTTATGCATATGCTCCATTTCAGAAGGAAGCGCTACTTGATACGCCACCGGATTAATCTTTTCAATAATCTCGTACGGTCCGACATATCTCGGCGCTAACTTGACTTTGACTCCAAAACGGGTCTGCCATTTCATCGGTGTCACTTTAACAAAAACGTGATCACCTACTTCATATTCTCTGTCTCACCTTCGGACATCCGCATAACTTTTCTGTCGGCTTTGTGCGGTTTTCAATCTTTGCTGAATCAGTTTCACCTTTTCTGTGGTTTCCTGAACAATCTCGGGCCCAAGCAAAGGCCCATCTCCAACTTCTGCCCAGCAGATAGGAGATCGACATTTCCTGCCATACAAAGCCTCGAAAGGCGCCATACCAATGCTCGAATGAAAACTGTTGTTGTAGGTGAATTCAGCCAACGGTAAGTGGCTTTCCCAATTTCCCTGAAAATCAAGGACACACATTCTCAGTAAATCCTCTAGAGTCTGGATGGTTCTTTCTGACTGGCCATCTGTCTGAGGATGGTATGCACTACTCAATCTCAGTTCAGTACCCAATGCTGTTTGCAAACTTTGCCAAAATCTCGATGTAAACTTCGAGTCCCTATCAGAAACAATGGACACAAGCACTAAATGCAATCTAACAATCTCATCAATATAGATTATAGCCAATTTGTCTGCATTATAAATTGTTTTGACAGGTAAGAAGTGAGCAGATTTAGTCAGTCTATCAACAATAACCCAAATTGAATCCATACCTTTACTGGAGCGAGGTAAACCAACAATGAAATCCATAGTGATATGTTCTCATTTCCACTTCGGTATCGGTAAGGGTTGCAGTAAGCCTGCGGGTCGTTGATGTTCGGCTTTGACTTGTTGGCAATGAAGACATTTCGACACAAAGGCAGCAATTTCTTTCTTCATTCTCGACCACCAGAAATTTAGTTTCAAGTCTTGGTACATTTTCGTATTTCCTGGATAGATAGACAATTTTGAATTGTGGCCCTCTTATAGAATTCTTCTTTTCAATTCAGAATCACTCGGAACACTTAACCTTCCCTGAAATTTCAGTACATTATTTTCAAATTTGAAACCCAACCTCGGTTTAGATTCTCGTTCATCGATGATCTTCTTCAAGAACTCATCCTATTGTTGTTTCTCTTTAATCTCTTCAATAAGTGTCGGTTGAGCTGAAATAGCAGCTAAGGTTCCACCTTGTTTGCGCAAAACAATCTCAACTTCAAATTTTTCAAGGTCACCTAGCAATTCTTTCTGTCTGGTGAGTAAACAGGCTAAATTTTCAATCGATTTTCGACTCAGTGCATCGGTAACGGTATTAGCTTTCCCTGGGTGGTATAAAATTTGCAAGTCATAGTCTGTTATCAATTCTAACCATCTCCGCTGCCTCATGTTCAATTCTTTCTGTGTGAATAAGTATTTTAAACTCTTGTGGTCTGTGTACACCTCACATGTTGCCCCATAAAAGTAGTGACGCCAAATTTTCAGTGCAAACACTACTGCAGCAAGTTCCAAGTCATGGGTTGGGTAGTTCTTTTCATGCGGTCTCAGTTGTCGGGAAGCATACGCAATAACTTTACCATTCTACATTAAAACACATCCCAAACCCTTATAAGAAGCATCACTAAATATAGTATAACCATCCGTACCTGAGGGTAGGGTAAGAATTGGTGCAGTCACAAGTCGAGTCTTTAACTCTTGAAAAGCTGATTCTCTCTGATCGGTCCAGTCAAATGATATCCCATTTTGAGTCAATTGAGTCAGTGGTAGGGCAATTTTGGAGAAGTCTTTGACAAACATTCTGTAATACCCGACTAAGCCTAGAAAACTTCGGACTTCGGTAACATTTGTCGGTCTAGGGCAATTCACTACTACTTCAATTTTCTGCGGATCAACTAAAATACCATCTTTACTGATTACATGTCCCAAAAACATAACATTGTCAAACCAAAATTCACATTTTGTCAGTTTAGCATACAGTTTCTATTCTCTTAGGGTCTATAGGGCAATTCTCAAATGATGTTCATGTTCTTCCGTGTTTTTGGAGTAAATCGAAATGCCATCTATGAAAACAACTACAAATTCATCAAGGTATGGTTTGAAAATTTTGTTCATAAGGTCCTTAAATGCAGCAGGTGCATTGGTAACTCCGAAAGGCATAACTAAGAATTCATAATGTCCGTACCTCGTTCGAAATGCAATCTTTTCAATGTCCCCTGTCTTGACTTTCAACTGGTGGTATCCAGATCTAAGGTCCATTTTGGAGAACACTTGTAACTGGTCAAATAAATCATCAATACGAGACAATGGATATTTATTTTTTTCATTGTTACCTTGTTCAGTTCACAGTAGTCAATGCAGAGTCTCAATGAGCCATCTTTTTTTTTCACAAATAAGACCAATGCGCTCCACGGTGAAGTACTGGGCCTGATGAACTTCTTATCTAACAGTTCTTGCAGCTGAACTTTCAACTCTTTCAATTCAGTCGGTGCCATTCTGCAAGGAGCTTTAGATACTGGCTGTGTACCCGGAATCACCTCAATGGTGAATTCAATCTCCCTATCAATCAAATCCCCTAGCAAATCATCTAGAAAGACATCTGGGAACTCTCTGACTATAGGAATACTGTTCACATCAGTTTTAGCATCAGTAGGTACAGTCAATACACAACACATATACCCTTCACACCCCTTTTTAATCAGTTTAAAAGCTTTCATGGATGAAATCAGATATGGGGGAGGTATTACTCCAACTCCGTTAAACACAAATTCAGGCAGTCCAGGTGAACAGAAAACAACTTGTTCTATTACATAGTCTATGGTAGCATGATATTTCGTTAACCAGTCCATTTCCAATATCACATCAAAGTGATCAATATTCTGAGGCAATAAATCAATATACAAATGAACATCCCCAACAATAATTTCACATGCAGAGTACATATAAGCACAAGTCATAGATCCTCCAATAGGTGAAGATACAGTTAATAGATAGTTCATAGGTTCCAGTGGTCTATTTAATTTTTGCGAAAAAGCATGCGATACATATGAATGTGTAGACCCCGAATCAATCAGAACATATGCATTTTGAGCACAAATTGAGAGTATACCTGACACAACGGTCTCGATATTCTGTACATCTCCCGGTACGAGTGCGAACACTCGACCTTGCCTCATAGGCTCTTTTCCAGTAGCTTTGGGATTAGGTTTTGGTGCAACAGTTGATGCTGCGGCGCTGGCTGCAACTTTACTATTGCCCTGAGGAGCAGAAGGGCAACTTTGACCATGTGGCCCACCTTGCCACACCTGTAACAAGCACCTGAAATTTTATAGCAAATCCATTTATGTTTCTTACCACATTCAGAACAGGGCGGTATGGAACCACTTCCTTAACTAGAACTGGTTGTTGACCCTGTATTTTGCTTTTTGTTCGATGAAGTATTTCGGCCTTTCTTGATCTTGAAGCCTCGTCTCTTACCATGCCACTCGGTCGCTTGTATTTCAGTCTGTTTCAGTGCCTCGATGTTCAACTCAGCCATTATTGCTCGGTCAAGAACATCTACATATTTCAGTAGTTTCAGAACATTGATTCTGTTAAGGATTTCAACATTAAGGCCGCCTTCACACTTCCTGGCCTTTTTGTAATCGGTATCCACCATGTGTGGTTCATATCTGGCAAGTTCAGTGAATTTCGGTTCGTACTCAGCTACTGACATAGTGCCTTGTTTCAGTTGTTCAAACTCAGTCACTTTTCGGTCCCTGACACACTGTGGAAAACATTTCTCAAAGAAGGCTCCCTTAAATTGAGCTTAAGTCATGGCAGTATTGGTGTCACGGACAAACATTCACCATCTTCTGGCCTCTTCTTGTAAGGTGAAGGTAGCCAGTAGCACTTTGTGTGCTTCAGAACACAGAAAGACTTCAAATAATTTCTCGGTCTCTAGGACCCATGCTTTAGCCTTTAACGATTCAAGGCCTCCTTGGAATGATGGTAGTTTCATTTTATTGAACTTTTGCGTTAGGGAAATTATATCATCATTCACATCTTGCTTAGGTTGAATTGGAGGAGGTGGGGGCTGTTAGTTCTGTTGTAGCCTTAAGGCCTCAATTAGCAGTTCAAGTGTTCTTTTGAGCCTTGCCATTCTGGCCTCAGATGATTCAGGTTCATCAGCATTTCTTGCATTATCCATTTCACTATAGACAATTATGGAAATTATAAACATAGACAGTTGCATACATAACATATTAACACATTAGCACATATATTCATGTCATGGCCACACACACTTTTTCAATGCTCATGCAATGCCCTAATCGCTTTTCTAGGACATCCTATAGCTCATTTGGACACGTGTGTGCGGTATAACTCGTGGTTTAATATCGCTCTGATACCACTCTGTTACGACCCAAACCCGCCCCTATGGGTTTAGCACCGTAACTGGCCAGTAATCCGTGATTACCAATGGCCTGCTTAACAATAATAACAGTAATACAGCGTACAGGGGCTGGCGGAAGCCAAAACAGTAAATGAAAGATGTCCAATGAGCTGTGACAGTCTGTATGCAAAAAGACTTTTTATAACATATTCACATTCAAACCATAACAGTATATACATACATCATATACATGCATTCAGGTTAGGGACCAAATCCCTACCATAACAGTACAGTACAAGTCTAAACAGTCTATACAAAACAGAGACAGAAAGAAGGAATCTAAAACACCCCGAAGCAGCCCTAGCTTGAAGGACTTGGAACCTCTCAGTGAGGCACAGTGGTTAGCTTGACAAAAGGGAGTTAAACTGTCACGACCCCATTCTGTCCCTAGTAGAATGGTGCCGTGATGGCCAGTAATCCGAGATTACCAAAGGCCAACTTTCAAAATTCACACATAATCAGAGTATTACATATGGGGCTAGCAAGTGCGGAAGTAATAATTTACAATACAAGTGGTCCATAAGAACAGTGCGTAGATCAAATGAAATGGCATACATCTTTACATAACTTTACAACTTGAATATAAGCAAGATAAAAAACATATTACATCTTGACTAAAAGGCTTCTCGAATCGACATGTTCAAAATACATAAGCTTCAAGATTGCCGACATCTTCACTGCCGACATAACATACATACAAAACACACATCTCGGCGTAGCTGACTTCTTGCTCGTTACCTACATATATACATAGGGAGGGTGATCTTGGATACTTAGTGAATGGTATAAGTAATAAAGGAGTTAAATGAATGATTCCCGAGGTCCTTGTCAAAACAATACATATATCATAGCTTGTTCAAAACATGGGAGGAATCAAGTTCATCAATCAAATCTTGGCCTTTCAAATCTTCTTAGGATGTTTAATGACATCTACATAATACATGGGGTGATGACATTCCTGACAAACAAACCCACCCGTTCATAGACCGTCGGTGGCAAAACAAGACAAAACAAGGGAATAATCGACCCGGAATCAATTAGACAAATCCACCCGTATCCTAGACCGTCGGTGGGGCCATCCGTATCCCAGACCGTCGATGGCAGAGATCTCTCAAGCAATGGTGCAGTTGCATTATAGTCCCCTGGCACTAAGGACTTGTGCCACAAGTGCTTATAGTCCCCTGGCACGTACAGACTTTCAAGAATGTGCTACAAGTGCTTATAATCCCCTAGCACGTACGGACTTGTGCCACAAGTGCTTATAGTCCCCTGGCACATACGGACTTTCAAGAATGTCACCCAAAACAAAACTTACTTGATACGTAAAAATAGGGATAATCATTCATGCTTAACAAATACTTTCAAAACAAAGCAAAGCAAAGCCTTTATCAAAACGTATAACATAACTTTATTAAAAATACCACTCACATAGTTCTTGGGACGTCGGGATCAAAGCAAAGGTCCAAGTCCTACAAACACATGGCAAATCCTATTGAACGTACTTCTCAAAATAAGTCTTACATACATGCAAATGATCTCGGGAAACATGCTGGAAGTCAAAACACTATTTTACATGTTAGGAAGACATGCTGGGTACCAACCAGGTCTTTGCTGAGGTCCCACACCTCCTGGCCGAGGTGTGGTTACCTAGGCTTCGGCGTGCGACTGCATGCCGAGGTGCGCACAAGACAAACTAAAGGTGTAAGTGATCATGCAAGGTAGGCCAAGGTGAGATACGATGCTTGGCCTAAGTGTGAGGTCTAGGTAAAAGTGATCTCGGCGACTACACTTAGGGAAGTGAGGTCTGGAGATCTGGGTTTCCACCCGTGAAGAACATGAAGAACATGAAGACCATGAAGAATATGAATGCTAAAATCATAACTTCTTTATTACAAAATCTGAGATTTCATGCTACGAGTTCGAAAACATGGACCTGGTACCCATACTTGAAGATCATGTGAAAACAAACACAAAAACATGGATCTTGGCATGAGCTTTCGGATCAAAACATGACTTTTCTTGAAGAACACATGAATACTATTTTCTCTTTCTAAAACCGAACTTCAAAGCAATGCATGGCTTACAAATCATATTCAATCATGTAATGCAATAACATGAGCATAAAGAACAACATGAGTATATCAAGAATCTAACCTTAGAACACGGATCTAACGGTTCGATCTCTAGGGATCTCTAGGGATCAAGCTTGGAAATCCACTCTCCCTCAAGAACTCCTCTTCCTCTCCTAGAGCTTCTCTCTTCTCTTCAAAAACAAGGATATAACAAATGATAGGTTCTCTCTCTGCCGGCTGACATAACACTCAGCTCGGACACGTGGCAACTGCTGGTTGGCTCTCTTAAAAAAGGTGATAGATTGACAAGACATGTGTAAGACAAAGTGTATCTAACAAGCTACTCGGTAAGGCACTCCGGCAAGTGATGACATCGGCTAAGGACAAAGCTTCGGCAACTAAGGTGACAATGACCTCGGCTAGGAAGGACAACACTTGACTAAGCTATGCCGCACCTTGGCCTAGATGTGCCACACCTCGGTCTAGGTCATACCACTCCAAGACAAGATCACTTAGGTGCAAAGGTAACATCTCGGCCTAGATAATACACATCTCGGCCTTGGTGATGAACACCTCGGCCTAGATAATGACATCTCGGCCAATATGTCAGGGCGAAGGTGGAGGTCAAACAAAATGGTTCCAAGATAATTCTAGACTGAAGATAACCTCGGCTTGGAATGATCTAGGCGTAACATGACCTAGGCTTGACATAGCAGGGAAGGAACAAAGCATGCACACAACACTTAGGCAAATCACATAAACACAAAACAAGGCATGGACCTTACTTAGGCAAAACAAGTCATAAACATACAAATGCAAACTCAACGAGTCATAATCATACAAATGCTCATGAACATGACTAAGACATAAATGCGGGTTGTTACATAAACCCAACGCTCCTAGCTCCGATTCAGTGCCTGGACACTTACATATATATATAAACAGTAAGCTAAAGCCCAGTGAATAACATATGCGTAAAGAGGTTAGGAATGAATGTCCTTTCAGTATTTAAAACAGTCATTTGAACAGTATATCAGTTATTCGATCATAGCAGTCATAAGTGGTACATCCAATAGCAAACAGTACAGTAGGTCTTGACAGACCGAACAGTCAGTTGATGGCCATCATATCAGTAAACAGTAGTGGTTCCAAACATGGAAACCGACAGAGATCTCTGTGACCGTAGTAGTACAATACAGTAACAGTAAATTGCTATCGACACCATGAATACAGTTCGCAAATAGGACAAGCATTCATCCAGTAAGAAATATCATTTCAGAAAGCAGTACAGTTGATCATTCAGAAAATATTCATGATTGAATATATCTTTACAACATTGTTATTCACAGAGTTCTGGGCTACAGATAGGCTAGTGAGCGTCATCGGATGCCAATCCTACACAGTTACAGGACGAACACACACTAAGTTGCACTTTGGGAAAAATAATAACTTAGTCCCTATCTTGACTCGATGTGGTTCTATAGCATTATTCTCATTAAGATGCCTTAAACTAGGCCTAGGAATGCCTTGGATGGAATGAGGATGCAAAAATGCACTTTAAAACACTTTTCAAAATTTTCAGAAAACAGGGGTCTCGCTCGAGCGTGGCTTTCTACGCTCGAGCGGACATGCAGACAAAGGAGCTCTGCTCGAGCGTAACTTTCCTCACTTGAGCGGATTGCAAAAGTACTGGATGCATGAAATTCACGCTCGACGGGCGCTCGACCCCCGCTCGAGCATGAGACACAAGTGCTCGCTTGAGCGTGCATTCCCTCACTCGAGCGGACTGTAAACACATGCAAAGTGCTGGATGCACGCATTTCACGCTCGAGCGTCACTTTACTCGCTCGAGCGGACTGCATGAACTCAGAGTGTACGCTCGAGTGTAAAGTTCCTCGCTCGAGCGTGGATCCAAAATTTGGAATTTCCAGATTTGTCTCCAAGCATGAAACTCAACATTTAAAGCATCAAATTCGATCCTTTTGGGCTAATTTTCTAGAAAACACTTTAAAACTCATAATATGACATGTTTCAAAGATCAATTTGCAAAATCAAAACCCAAAGGTGAGTCAATTGAACACCAATTTCAAATAAACATCAAGAACATGATGAACATGCAACATGCATGAGTTTAATCAACTTCAAAGCTTCCAATACAAGAACAAATGAGCCAATCCTTTCAAAAACATGATGAATTCATGAACTATAACCCAAATATGGACATGCATGTGAGGATTCTAAGAAAACAACCTCAAAATTCAACAATGTATACATGCATGCATGGATTACTACTCAATTCAGCATATTAAGCTAATTCATGCCTTAAATCACTAATGGCTCATGGACCATGCAAGATACAACTAGAATTCCAGTTCAAGAAGATGAATATCCTACCTTAGGTCCTCAATTTGTAAGAAGGGAAGCTCAAAATTACTATCTGCTCTTCAATCCTTCCAAATTCGAACAAGAAATCTAGATGGACTCAATTTTTCTCTTACCTCTCTCTCCCTCTCTCGATTTTGTCTTCAAAATGGCTGAAGATACAATGTCAAATGTGTATTAATCAAGTCCAAACAAGTATTGACAAGGTGGCCCACTAACATGGCAAAAGGGTAATTAGCGTAACTAATGTGATTCAACACTATTTAATCTAATTTAATCATACCGAATCAAATTTCAATTAAACATATTATAAAATCACATAAATTCCAACTAATATAAAACACTAATCAGTTTCAGATTCGGCAGCCGATAAGGCCTTCAATTTGCAGTTTAAAACTTAACACATGAACAAATCAATTAACAGTCAAACAAATAGAAATGCATTTAAACTAATATACTCAATCAATCAATCAGAATTTCAGTCAATCAGTCACTTAACATGCTTAATCATAGATTAGCACTAATTAATGGTGAGGGTTGTCACAGGTAACTACCAAAATACAGGTAGCAACAAAAAAGAAATGTGCATATAATTTTTTTATGTAATACATATCAACAATAGATATATGGGTATAACAGCCCAATAAACAATATAAATCAAGAAAAAAAAATTTCATGAAATAAAAGTATAAATACATAGCCCTTACTAAGTTATAATTTTTCTTTACAGACTTATTAGGTTAAAACACTTCTAAATAAAATTTATCAATTAAAAAAATCTTTTAAGGTATTGATAAATTCTAATAATTATTTTACAATTCTTAAATTTTTCATTACAATCATGATCTCAATTCACAAGTGATTATTTCCTCACGTCAGTAAAACCTTGGCACTTGTATTTATGATTTTTTGCTGCTGTCAGAGCCAAAAAATGGCTGCCGTAAACTGTACTGTTTATGGGTAAAGCCGGATTTGAATTTCATGTGATAGTGATTAATTGTTGAATTTTCGATGGCGTGACAATTTATTTCAACTTAAGCGAATTTCCTTCAATTTAACCTAGAAATAATTAGATGAACTGACAAACTATTCAGTTGCTGGACAAAATAATAAAAAATCACTGTGTTTCCTGTATGCTAACAACATTGACATATAGCCAATGACATGGTCATATGTCATGTTACAAATTTCACAAAAAAATTATATTTTGTTATAGACAGAGCCAGTCCTAGGCATAGGCCCATTAGGCCATGGCTTAGGGACTCTCAAAATAGACCTAAAAAATGAGAACTCTCTTATTATAGTTTAGTGTAATATATTAAGTATACTTTAAGTCTAAAAAAAATTAAAAAAACCCAAACTAACTTAAAATATATTGACTATCAAAAAATTAAAAGGCCCATTGAAAATTAAAAGGCTCATTGAAAATTATATTGACTCAGTTGGCTAAAGAATCATGTAAAGTTGGTGTAACAACCCCAAAACGCGCATAAGGAATTATCTTTATTTACCTATGAGTTAATATGCTTTAATGTAATTATATATTTTGAATTGAAACATTATCTGTTGAGTTACGACTTTAGAATTGAAATTGCCAACCTTTATGGGTTCAGAAATCAAAATTGAGTACTTGCATATGTTAATGGGAATTTTTAGAGCTGCTTGGGAAAATTAATTGAAAATTTAATTCGTCTGATTCGTTAATGCATGTTTGGTTGGTTAACTTTGTACTGCAAATTGAAGGCCTTAGAGACTTCAGAAACCAGAACAGAGGACATATTTATGATCAGCATAATTTTTAGAGTCATCTGGAAAGTTTAATTGAAAATTGATTTTGTGCGATTCGTAAAGACGTGTTTGGCCCTTCCTACTTGTGGAAAGCTTTTATATATATATATATATATATATGTCATATGAGTTGTTGAACTCATCAAGTGGAGTCCAAAAATATCTAAGGGAGGGGGAAGAGAATCGTAAGAGAGAGAGAAGGGAGACAAAGCTTCTCTAAGAGAGAGAGAGAGAGCTCACTATTCACGGGAGCTTGAAGATAAACTTGAAGAGATTGAAGAGAGAGGAAGAAGATCAACTATGGAAGCTTGGGAAAATTGAAGAGAACTAAGAGAAAGACAAAAATTGAGCTAATGTATGACAATCTATCTTGAATCTTTATGTTTAAAGCATCAATTTCATAAAATCATAATGATATGGAAAGATTTGAGACCCATTTGAGTTAGGGTTCTATGTATGTACTTAATGGAACTCAATTTAAGATGTGAGACTTTGGGTTCTATGATTTTGGTTATGATTGGAACTCAACCTTATAAAATACCATATGAATGAACCCTAGATTGTCCATAGAATAAGGTTATGTAAAGATCAAGTGTGTTGTGAGTTATGATTTGGGAACTTGCAAATTATGAAAGATAAAGCATTGATCTTGAACTTGAGGCAAAGATGATTTGTTTAAAATGGAATTACACTTGAATGATGATAGTTTATCATGTTATAGGACAATTTTACATGTTTTTTGGTGATTTGAGTTGGAAACCAAGCTTAGAAATGGAAAGAGCAAGAGTTAGAGCAAACAACATTTTCGGACAACAAAACTGACCCAGAGCCGCACGTGCGGCGGGTCTTCCCGCACGTGCGGCAATCCATTTCCAGATTCTGCTAAAAAAGCACGTGGTCCCGCACGTGCGGCCCAATTCCCGCACGTGTGGCCAAGTTTCCCGTACGTGCGGGACAGCCTTGCTCAGCTAACTTCAAATAAGAATATCTCTTACATCCGGACTCCGTTTTAAGTGATTCTTGAGCCTAAATTCAAGCCCTGGAAATCTAATTTCCAATGGTGTTGGTCTCACTCCCAAATTCTAAGTACACAAATATATATTTCCAAATTAGTGACGATTGTTCACTTTTTGTCTACCGATTTTATACCATTTCTTCGTCTAAACTATTTTTCTATTGATTCCTCTTATTTTTTGAGACATGGATTTTAACCTATTGAGGAATAATGAGTTTAGAACTACCTTGGCTAATTGATTAAAGAACAACAAAGAGATTGGTTATATCTCATATTATGTTTTGTGCATCGTGTTTGTAGGTCAAGACGAGGACATCTTCTCATTACTACCGGAAGCCATCACTATGAGTAATAGTAGTGTAACAATATGTTTTACTCACTTCTTGTGCTTATGATTTATATATCGTTGTTTAAGAATGACATATACTACTGATATTGTGCTTCGATTGAATTATGGCATTGATATGGATCTAAGGTCATTTTGTCCCTATTAATAGAAGTGGGCCCGAGGCCGTCATGATGTGAATTATTTATGACTCATGGCCTAAGGCTGAGGGAGATGGAGACATGTCGATGTTCCATCTACCTTAAAATGATATGAATTGTACATGACTACTGGCTCTACGCCAAGGGAGATGGAGACATGCCGATGTTCCATCTTCCTTATATTGCTCTGGACAGCTGTCGTTATGTTGGGCCCAAGGCCGTTTCGTATCATACATGGGCTTGAGGCCGTTCTGTATTACATGTGGGCCTAAGGACCGTTCTGTATTACATGTGGGCCTGAGGCCGTTTTGATATATGGTATGGATTAGACTTGCATATGGTTGGTTTGTTATATGTATATTTATATTCTCCAAGGCTACGCGCATTCACCGAACCTCCTTACATTGCTATTATTCACTGAGCCTTGTTCACTCCGTTTTTATGTATATTTATGTAGGTGAGCTATCTGGGACCAACACTAGAGTTGTATTGAGGTCCACCTGTTTGTCAAGCCGCCCGAATCATGCCTTCATGTTGAGGCTTAAATTTTGTATTGGAGTATTATATAGTTCATTGAGTTTCATGTAAGTGTGTGTGAGATCTATGTAAATCATGTGATTGTATATGTAAATGTGGAAGTGTATTTAATTGCTTAAATCTATTTAAGTCGTCATGTATGCACAAGCTCAATGGATGTTATCTTTATATTGATATTGCTTCCGCTTAAGGTCCCTATTTGAATAAGTATACATAAAATTTTGGTTTGAGGCCTATGTACAGACCGGTCATGGACCAAACTTTTAGGAGCAGGTTTGGGTCGTGACAGTTGGTTACTTCTTCTATTTTGTTGTTCAAGTCCTTTGTTCACTCAAAAATAAGTTCGAACAATTCAAAGTATATGAAGCAAACTTTGACTTTTTATTTGACTTGAAAAAGTGCAATGATGAATCGTTGAATGCGGGGTGTGTGAACATTGAAGAATTTTTAAAACATGATGAGATTTCTGATATTGATAGAAGACATTTATTGATGGAGCTAAAAGTCTTGAAGGAGAGATTGCCAAAAGAAGTCAATAAACCAATTGAAGTGTTCAACCATCTGCAGTTGATTGCAATTTGTTTCCCAAATTCATGGGTTGCTTATAGGATACTTTTGACTATTTCGGTTACAGTTGTATCAGGAGAAAGAAGCTTTTCAAAGTTGAAAATGATTAAAAATTACCTTCGATCAACCATGTCACAAAGATTGAATGGATTATCATTGTTATCTACTGAAAATGATTTTGTAAAAAAATTAGATTACACAAGTATGATTGATTTATTTACTTCTAAAAATGCAAGACGAGCGATGATAAAGTGATACTTGTTAGTTGTTGTAACGTAATACTAAGTATTTTTTTTGTAATTTTGACATAAATCTTTTATCATTTACCTTTAAAAAAAAATTTGTTGAATGAAAAAAAAAAATATGTAAAGGGCTCCAAATTGTCTGGTGATATTTATTAGTTAATTATCAACTTTAGATCTCGAAAATCTCAGGGCCGGACCTAGTTATAGGAATAGTAGATGATGTGATTATCAAAAGGGCTGGACTTTCAGTGTGTTCATTACCATCGAAAGCTTCATTTTGTCAAGCCTTACATTTATATTATTCATAAAATAAAATAAAAATTAGATCGATCGAATATTTGTAATTTATTTATTTTATTATATTTGTAATAGAAAAATAGATGATTTATTTTTAAAAATATATTGACCATTTTTTGGAAGACAAACTTGACAAAAATGAGTGACTATGAATATCATATTCATTTTTTTTTTTGGGGGATAATATACAGATAAGGCTTGATAAAATAAATAGTTCAGATCATCAAAACTTATAAATGTAGAGCCCGATAAAATAATAGTTTGAATCATCAAAACTAAACCAGTGGTGGGTTCCATGGTCCTGGACAGTACTCTCCAATCTAGATTTGGACAGGAGGAAAGCTAAACCATAATAAAAAATAGAATTATGCTAAGGTGCGTACCATATACAAATTATGTCATGCCATGTTTGATTGGGGGTTTGGGAGGGTGGATTGGATTATCAATTCGTGAGACCCACTAAACCATTGTTTGGATGCAACAAAATGTCATAGGATTAGTAGTGTAAGGGGTTTAATAATCCCCCTCTATAGAGGGATTAGCTTCGGTGAATTTTAGGTGGAATTAAAAAAATAGTAAGAGGATTGGATTTATTTTATATAAAAAGTTATTTTTTTAATTTAATTTAATTAATTAATTAATTATTTTTTTTTTTGGGTACATCGGAAAATAATTTTATTTTATTTTATTTTATCAAGTGCACCTATTTGTTTTAGGTTTTTTTTAATATAGAAGTAATTTATTTATTTATTTTATATAAAAATAATTTAACAATCCCATCACTAATCATCTCTCACACTATCATCAAAACAAACACATTTTTAATTAATCTCCTCATTAAAAATCTACAGATTAACAATCTCTTCACTAACAATCATCTCACTAATAATCTCATTCAACCTAATTTGCCAAACAAACGTGGCCTTATGCTACTGATTATCACAAAGGTCATAACTAAATTATTTTCTCTCATAACTATCAAAGACAATGAGTCATAATAAAACAATACATAATGTATAATCAAAATGCTTTTGAATCATAGCCAAAATAATATTATAACTAATATCACAATAAATTATAACTAACAGAAGTTATAATCAAGTCATAACTAATATAATAATAAGTTATAACAAAAAAAATTACAAAAATCATAACTGTAACATGTGATACACACCTAAAAAATGAGGTGTGTGCATAAAATTTCCCAAAAAAAAAAAATATCTCTCCCTGGCGGACAACATTCACAGAGCAGCTCGATGTCATTTTAAAATTTTCAGACAAAATCAGGTCTTTCTAACTAACCATAAAATAAAACCTGGAAGGAGTCAGTCTAATGTACCTCTGAAAATTTAAACAAAAGGGTAAATTTTCTTTTACATTTTTATAATTTGGCCATGTGTGGGTTATTCTTTATTATTTAAAAATAATCACATGACTTTCATATCAATTAAAGTACACACCAACTTTTGTTAACAAAATTTATAAATTAACATTAATGCCTCTTCTTTTTTTTTTTTCTTAACTAAACCAATGTATCTATATCTATATTATTAAGTGAATGACTAAATTGATTTAGTGAAATATTTTTTTCCTCATATCATGTGACAACTTTATATATGTTAAAATAAAAAAATTATTATATATATCGTAAGGTGATTTTGAACCGAAGATCTTGAGTTTCATTAAGAGCATATTTATCACTTAACCAACATACATATTATGATATTAAATTTTTTATTATTTATTTTTAATATTAATTATTTAAATTACACACGTATCGCGTATACCATCTACTAATATATATATATATATATTCATTTGCATGTTTCTACCAGTGTTGGATGATATATGTTACTACTGTTATAAATACTATATAATATATGCATATAAGTGTGCTTATAAATCAATGACTGCCTCCGAATTGAGACCAATGTCTCCAAGACCCACAAGCAAGCCCAGGATTGCGAATTCAATGTCGAAACACGGTGCAACGTCGTGTTCTTCGGCGAGTTCCGCACAGGGTGCAGAGCATGCATGCATTGGTTGACATTGAAAACCAGGAAAGAGATTTGAGAGAGAAACAATTTTGGTCAATCCCAATACAAAATTCTTTCTCCAAATATGATTATGTAAAGAACCTACAAAATCTTCTTTTATATCAGTTATATACATATACATATATATACCACATAAAATATATGAAAACATTATTCACAGAACCCATCAGGTGATCAAGCCATTCATTTAATGAGAAGTTTAGAAAAAGAATCGATAAAAGACATATATATACACACAAATTGTTAATTTCAGGCAATCAATCTATCAGGAAATGATTTATGTTTGTACCACTCTTGATGATACAGCGTGTTTTAGATGGAACGGGTCGGACTGATCCACATTTCTCTAACCAGTGCCCGAGGTACCAAGCCCACTAGAAGACCTGCACAAGAGTTCAATGGGCAACGGGGAGTCCCCCAGCGAACCCTCCGACGAGCAAGTTAGAAAGAGAGGTGGAATGTAGAGATCGATTATAGATAGAAAATTTAACATTCTTCTTGTCTTCGACGTCTACTTATATCCTCTGGTAATCATTTCGCTGTCCCTTCTGACCTGTCATCTTGGCCGAAAGTCTATGCTCTAGCTTGCCTTGTTCATGGTGAGGCCGTTCTGTCTCGACGGGAAGGAGTTATCGCAATAAATGCTGTAAGGGACCTCATTAATGGCTGATATGCAGTGCAATAACTTTACAGGATCTTTGTCTGCTTATGTGGCTTGTCTTTCTCTTACCACGTGTTCTGATGTCATTGGTTCTTAATGCAATGTTAAGTTCCAGCAACGTTGGGCTTTAGTATTTGAATTATGTATTGGGCCCCAAGTGGTGGACTATAACCTTTATGGGCTAGCCCATGTCAGTAGTCCCCATTCCCAAGTATAGCTTTAGTCCAACGAAGGAAATAATGAAAAAGACAATGGTTGTGAAAGACCAACGGCGATGGGTGGCCGAACGGAGGGGCCGACCATGAGGAGGGCCGACCGCGAAGGGTGGCCGAGTGGAGGGACCGACCATGAGGAGGGCCAACCGGGAAGGGTGGATAAGTGGAGGGACCGACTATGAGGAGGGTCGACCGCGAAGGGTGGCCGAGTGGAGGGCCGACCACGAGGAGCGTTGACCGCGAAGGGTGACTGAGTGGAGGGACCGACCATGAGGAGGGTCGACCACGAAGAGTGGCTGAGTGGAGGGCCGACCACGAGGAGGGTCAACTGCGAAGGGTGACCGAGTGGAGGGACCGACCATGAGGAGGGTCGACCGCGAAGGGTGGCCGAGTGGAGGGACCGACCATGAGGATGGTCGACTGCGAAGGGTGGCCGAATGGAGGGCCGACTATGAAGAGGGTAGACCGCGAAGGGTGGCCGAGTTGAGGGAGAAGTGGCGGTGCGTGGGGCTCGAGAAATGGTAGAGCACGTGGTGATTTGAAGTGGAAAAGACGGGGTAGGGGAGAAGGCAATGGATTGTGGTCGTACATGTGGCGAAATCCCGTAATGGGGAAGGTTAGGCGTCGAGCAAGAAATGAAGCAATAGGTCAATATAGGGTGTTGAAAAGACAGTTTTGGCGGATTTTTGAAAATTTTCAAACTGGTGAAATTTAATTGTAACCCTTGGAATATAGGCAAGCCTTGGGCTTTTGGTATTATCTGTTTTCCCTATCTCTTTGCAAAAAACCAAAACATCCTAGAAATAAACTCGTTTGTTGCTAGTGATACGCCCTTACAACACTTTGTGAACTTTCTTGTGCCCGCATCCGAAGCCATTCGCAGACACACAAGAGAGATGGCCCAAGAAGAAGCAACAACCGTAAGGGTTGATCCGTTAGGCGACAACGATGCAGTGGATTTGGCGGAACAGTATCGTATGGAGCGTAGGGAAGGAGGGGTAATTGGTGAGGCGGTGCGGGCTCGTCCAAGGATGATGATTATAGCCGCGAAACCTATTAGTCAAGTGGAGCCGGACCACTAGCACACCAAACTGGACAGATCCATACTTACGGCGGAGGAGTTGAAGGAAATAAGGAGGAAGTACCAAATTCCCTCGGAGATAAGATTAATATTGCCCACATCCACGGAAAGGGCGTCGGATGTGCGGCGGGGCGAATTCAGCTTGTACGAAGAGGCGTTGAAAGGGGGTTTGAGTCTACCTCTCCCCCAAGTAGTGGTGGATGTGTTAAACAAGTTAGAAGCGGCGCCAGGGCAGCTGATGCCGAACGCCTGGAAGATAGTAGTGGCCTGCGCGAGTGCCTAGTTGCAGGCGATCGGACGAACGACAATGACAGTAGAAGAGCTTTTCTCTTGCTACAAGGCCTTCGGTCAGCAGGAGACTTTGGTGACTCTGCAAGCAGTGGTGGGGCGAGGGCTGGTGGCGGGTCTTCCATCTTCGGTAAAGGGGTGGAGGCCGAGATGGTTCTTTGTGTCGGTGAATGGTGGGGCTGGAGTTCGCACAACATGGAAGGTCCCCACCAAATCAGTCGAGGCGGCCGAAGACCAAGTGAAGAAGGTGAGGGAATGGAGGGAAGAGAATGGGGTGAGGTGGGACGAGCTAGTCCTTCCTTCAACGTTGTTTGCCCTGAACTTGGGACTGCAGCCGTTGGGGGAGGATCCAGTAAGGGAGGAATTGGAGGTGCAGAGGAGGGTGGAGGAGGAGGATGACAAAAGATTGTTCGCTAGAGCGGACAAATATAAAGAGACAAAGTTGGGGCCTGCTCCAAAACCGATCGCACGGGAGCGAGTCTGACCGCGCCCCAAACCGCTGGGGGAGAAGGATCTGAGTGGTTTTGAGCCACGACCACCTCCAGTCGATCCTCTGAAGGAGAAGAGCAAAAAGGAAGTGGAGGCCGTATTGAAGAAGAAGAAAAGAGTAAGGGAGAGGGATGAGGGGCCAGCCCTGAAGAGAACGAAGGTGGTGATGGCAGAGAAGACCTCCGAAGTGGGACTGGAGGAGGCGGCGAAAGGGGTGAAGAGTAGGGCAACTGCCCCTGAAAAGCGAGTGGAGGCTGGGGCGACTGGCCCTTTGGAGGGGGTAGAGCAGAGCGCCCCAAGGAGAAAAAGAGAGGGCCAAGTTGAAGACCGTCTTTTACCACGCCCTAGCAGTGTCCGAGTGACTGAAAGGAGAATGAAGAGAAGCCAGGACTGCTGTAGATCGCCTCTTAGGAGTAGTGGAAGACGCAACCATGCGCTCGATGGCCAGTTTTACTGAGGCTAAGCTGCTAAGGGGGTTGTACTCTACCTAAATGGAGGCGACTGCCTTAGCAGGGGCCCTACTGAACAAGGTGGCGGCTGCAAAGGGCGAAGTGAGGCCACTGAAGGCAAAGTTGGAGGAGGTGGAGGCCCAACTTGAAAGTTTGAGGAGGGAGAGCGCAGGCTGGAGGAAGATCACACGGAGTGCGTGTGTCAGGGGGCTGGAAGAGGTCCAGAAGGCCAAGAAGATGGAGGTGTTGGCGGTGATGCAGGGTAATTCAACCGACCGTGTCCATGCTGAGCTGCTCACGACCAAGTTGGAGCTGGGGACGAAACGCCGCAAGGTGGTGTTACTCGAGTTCCAGTTGGTTGGCGAGTAGAAGAAGCTGGAAGAGGCCCAGAAAGCCCGCACCGTTGCCAACGAATGGCGGGATAAGGCCATGACCTGCAACGAAGATCTACGTGCTCAGTCGATCAAAGAAAAAAAAGAAGCAGATGTGAAGATTGCTGAGTTGGAGAGGGCGTTGGCAGACGAGCGGGCGGAGAAGGCAGGGTTGGAGAAAGCCTTGGAAGAGGAGAATACCAAGTTAGCCTTTGAGAGGGCAGCGTACCCTGACTTATGTGTCGCAGTAGTAGAGCATTTCAAGGGGTCCGCTGACTTCCAGATGGCTATCGATGCCGCGATCATCAGGAACTTGGCGAGAGAGAGAGATAGGGGGACTGGCCCGTCAGGAGCGACCGCTGAAAGCAGAAGCGAAGAGGAAGTGATCCAGAGCTTCCAGCAATCGGACTTCTACAAGCATGAGATGGCTGAGTTCTGGGACAGCGGTTGGAAGACCTTCAAGCGTAAAGCAGAAGAGTTGTTCCCAGACTTGGTTCAACAGTGTGAGTATAGACGAGGACGACGTGGCTCAGACCCCCCTAGACAAAGGTGTTGATGAAGGAGACCTTGCGTCGAGCGAGGATGAGTGATGGGTGCAAATAAAATGTGTGAAAATTTTTGTTGTTTTTGTCTGTTGTTTTGTTTGTTGTTGTTGTTGTTATTGTTGTTGTTGTTGTTTTTTTTTTTTTTTATTGGTCATGTAATGCTTGTAGCGAATTTATGTGTAAGTTTGTGAATAAATAAAATGACGAGTTATGTTTTTCATATTGTTTCCTTTATTTCTTGTAAATCTGAAAGGAACAAGAATGGTCATTTCAAATAAGGCGTGTGTATAAATTGTAGTGAGAGTTGAGAAGTGGGGAGCTAATCTAACTTGTGAGAAAACTATGACGCAAAGAATGTTAATCAATAAAAACGTTGAAATGTGAAGGTCTTAAAATGTGAGAGTCTTGAAGTGTTAAATCATGTGGTCAGAGTGTTGAGAAAATGTGAGAGTGAAAAGGTTTCAAAATGTGACAGTCTTGAAATGTTAAATGGTTGGGAAATGAAAGTTAAAAAATGTAAAGAATGTTAAGAGGCGTAAAAACATACACTTGGAATTTGACCAATTATGGCAACTATGCTACAAACATGAAGTTGTGAGGATGCTTGGGCCATAATTAACTCGGTCTGGGTGAGCCCTTCGTGCTCATTCGGGCTGAAACTTTAAGTAACTCGGTCTGGATGAGCCCTTCGTGCTCAGTCTGATTGAGACTTTTAAGTAACTCAGTCTGGCTGAGCCCTTCATGCTCGGTTGGGCTGAGGCTTTAAGTAACTCAGTCTGGCTGAGCCTTTCGTGCTCAGTCTAGCTGAGGCTTTAAGTAACTCAGTCTGGCAAAGCCTTTCGTGCTCAGTCAGGCTGAGGCTTTAAGTAACTCAGTCTAGCTGAGGCTGCACACAGGATGTTATTGAAGTACCACGCAGATAACTGAGATATAAGAGTGTTGTCATTTAAAGTGTAGCTTATTGATCACAAATTTACACCATGCGAGAAAAGGACAAAAACATCCAAGTGCATAGATTGTCAAAAAGAACATATAGCAATTGATCAATACAAAAAGTACAGCTTCTATTGAAAATAACGCTTCAAGTGCTCGGCGTTCCACGGATGGGGAAGGTCTCGGCCTTCCATGTCCTGAAGTCGGTAAGTACCCGGACGAGGTCTGGCCTTAACAATGTAAGGTCCCTCCCACTTGGCTGCCAGCTTGCCTTCAGCCGGATTTTTGGTGGCAAGAGTTGCTTCCCGCAAAACAAGGTCCCCAACGGAGAACTCCCTTGGTCGAACTTTGTGGTTGTAGTGTGTTCTCATTTTCTGTTGATATGAGGCCTGCCTGACAACAGTGGTCTCTCGGAGCTCTTCGATCAGGTCCAGGTCCGCCCGACGCAGCTCTTCAGTTAGTTTCGGATTCCGGTGCAGAACCCTTGGTGTGGGCAGACCGATTTCCACTGGGATGACCGCCTTGGCGCCGTATGTTAAGTGGAAGGGGGTCTCCCCAGTGGGGGTTTGGGCGGTAGTACGGTAGGCCCAGAGTACGTTTGGTAATTCCTCAGCCCAGAGTCCCTTACCAGCTTCCAACTTAGTTTTGATAATCTTCAGAAGAGAACGGTTAGTAACCTCAACTTGGCCATTGGCTTGGAGATGACCTGGGGAGGAGAAGCATGGCTGGATTTGAAGCTTTGCACAGAATTTTCTAAACTTGGCATTGTCGAATTGTTTGCCATTGTCGAAGATGATGGCTTGAGGGATACCAAATCGACACATGATCGACTGCCAGATAAATCTGGTTGTGTTCCGCTTGGTGATGGTGGCGAGGGGTTCCGCCTCCACCCATTTAGTGAAGTAATCAATGGCGACGATTGCGAATTTGGTTTGGCCTCAGCCGGTGGGCAACGGGCCAACTAAGTCGATCCCCCATTTGGCGAACGGGTAAGGATTGCAGAGTGTGATCAGTTCTGTAGGAGGAGCATGGGTGATGTTGGCAAAACGTTAGCACTTATCACATTTAAGCATGAAGTCAGCCGCATCTTGATTGAGAGTATGCCAGAAATAACCAGTGCGAATTATTTTGTGGGCAAGTGACCTGGTACCCGAATGATTACTACATATACCCTCATGAACTTCCCTCATTACGTAGGTCGCTTGAGCTGGATTGAGGTATCGTAGGTATGGGCATGAAAAGCCACATTTGTACAAGAGGTCGCTGAGGAGAATGTAGTTGGACGACCAGGCCCTGATTTTGGCGGCCTTCTGTTTGTCGTCTGGCAGTTCCCCCGTTGTCAGAAATAGAAAAATGTCAGCTACCCATGGAATAGGTTCATTTTGGAGGAAGTGGACTTGCTGCTAATTTGGGGAAATGGCAGGATGGGCCAGGTACTCGAGGCGGACACTGTGGCTGAGGTCTGACTGGTCTACAGAAGCTAATTGAGCCATCTCATCTGCCTTGGAGTTTTTCGCCCGAGGGATATGCATGATGTGGAAAGCATTGAAAAGGTGAGCAAGGGGGCGTGCAATATCCTTGTAAGCCCGCATTGTGTCTTCCTTGGCATCGAATTCCCCCGTAATTTGTCCGACAATGAGCTGGGAATCGCTGAACACTTGGATATGACTAACACCAATGTCTTTGGCTAGGCGGAGACCTGCTATCAATGCCTCATATTCAGCTTCATTATTGCTGGCGTCGAACAAGAAACAGAGAGCACACTTGAAATAACCACCCTCGGGGGCAGTGAGGATGAGACCAACCCCACTGCCTTCCTTGCGGGATGATCCGTCGACGTTGAGGGTCCAAGAGTGGGGGTCTTCTGCCTCAGTCTGGGGTCGCGGGGGCGGTGGGGCCGTGGTCAGAGTGGGATTAGTGAATTCTAGGATAAAATCGACAACAGTCTGCCCTTTGATCGCCGTTCTAGGTCTGTAGGAGATGTCAAACTGGCTGAGCTCGATCGACCATTGCATAAGTCTGCCGGACAGCTTTGGTTATTGCATTATCTTCTTCAAGGGTTGGTCAGTGAGGACCACTATGGAATGGGCTTGGAAGTAAGGACGGAGTCGTCTTAAGGCGGTGACCAAGGCTAAGGACTTTTTTTCTAGTAGTGGGTAGTTCTGTTCTGCGCCTTTGAGAGCCCGACTAATGTAATAAACTGGGCGCTGTATTGAACCGTCCTCTCGGATGAGGGCCGCACTGATTGCGGTGCTGGAGATGGCTAAATAAAGAAAAATGGGCTCACCTGTGAGTGCCTGAGAGAGTAAGGGAGGGTTGGCCATGTACTGCTTCAATTGTTGGAAAGCCTCTTCAGACTCAAAAGTTTGCCGAAGAACTTTGAAGAAGGGGAGGCACTTGTCCGTTGTGCGGGAAATGAAGCGGTTGAGGGCGGCGACTCTGCCGGTAAGCCTCTGAACCTCCTTAACCATTCTGGGTGACTGCATTTCTATTAAGGCCTTGATTTTTTTGGGTTTAGCTTCGATACCCCGCTGACTGACCATGAAACCCAAGAACTTCCCAGATTCTATGCCGAAGGCGCATTCTCCGGATTGAGCTTCATTTGGTACTTTCGTAGGGTGCCGAAGGTCTCTCGCAAGTCGGCTAGATGATCAGTGGAGAGTTTGCTCTTGACTAGCATGTCATCGACATATACTTTCATGTTCCGGCCTATCTGATGATGAAAGATGGCGTTGACCAATCGTTGGTAAGTGGCTCCGGCATTCTTCAACCCAAATGGCATGACACGATAATGGTAGGTTCTTCGGTCAGTGATGAAGAAGGTGTGTTCTTGGTCAAACGGGTGCATCAGAATTTGGTTGTACCCAGAGAAGGCATCCATAAAGCTGAGCATTTGATGACCGGCCGTGGCGTCAACAAGCAGATCTATGCGATGAAGGGGATAGCTGTCTTTGGTTCAGGCTCGGTTGAGGTTGGAGTAGTCGACACAGAGTCGCCATTTGCCGTTGTTTTTATGAACTAAAACCACATTTGACAGCTATCTAAGGTAGTCCATGTTTGTGATAAACTGTGCCTCAAGGAGCTTATCTACTTCAGAAGCAATAAGGGTATTCATTCTGGGTAAAAGATGCGCTACTTCTGGCGGATGGGTCGAAAATGGGGCTCAATGCTGAGACGGTGGGTGATGAAGGAGGGGTCAATTCCTGGCATGTCAGAGTGGGTCCAAGCAAATACGTTGTTGTGCTCAATCAGGAGGGCCGTAAGGTCGGCCTTGGCCTGGAAGGATAGTTGGCTGCCGATCCTAGCAGTTTTTACGGGGTTGGTGGGATTGATGAGGACCTCGACCAGCTCTTCCACTGGTTCCCCTCTGACCAGCTCGTCCTTGTCTCTGACGTCGAGTCCTTCAATGATCACAGCCTCCTTTAGCTTGACCTCTTTAAGTGAAGCGATGTAACATTCTTTGGCCACGGTCTGCTTTTCCCTCACCGTGCTAACCCCAAATTCGGTAGGGAATTTGATGGCCAGAGGGAAAGTGGATGTGATAGCTTGGAAAGCATTTAGGGCGGTGCGGCCGAGAATGATGTTGTAAGTAGAGGGACAGTCGACGACGAGGAAGATGAGTAACTTTGTGCTCTGCCATGGGTACTCCCCGATTGTGATGGGAAGATCGATGGAGCCAATGGAGGTCACCCAATCTCCAGTAAAACCGACCAATGGGGTTTGGAGAGGGGACAGACTTTCTTTCCCGATCTTGAGTTGGTGAAAAGTATTTAGGAAGATGATGTCTGAAGAACTGTCATTGTCCACGAGAACCCGTCTGACTTTGTAATTGGAGAGGAGGGCAGAGATGACGAGAGGGTCGTCATAGGGGTAACAGATGCCTGTGCAGTCGATCTCCGTAAAGGTGATGGGCTCTGTCCACTGCTTACGCTGTTTGGAGGGTCGGTGTAATGTGGCAACTTCCTTGTCTGAGCCCTGCCTTATTTTTCTGAGTTCTGCCCGCTGAGCCGAGCGAGATGGTCCTCCGTAAGCAAGCCCGCCAGCAATAACTCTGATCTCTCCAACAGGGAGGTGGGGTTACCTTGTGCCCGAGGTTGCTATTGAGGGCGATCATGACCTTGATTAGGTTGTGCGGGTTGCCGGGGAGGGGTGCGCTGGCGGTTGTTTCTAATAGGTTCAGTTCTTCGCCTCTGCAGAGGGCGGACTTCTGTGAACCGACTGAGATGTCCCTGACATATCAGGCTCTCGACCTAGTCTTTGAGGTTAACACACTCCTCCGTGTTATAGCCGTGGTCCTGATGAAAGCGGCAGTATTTGGACTGGTCTCGCCGGTTGGAAGGAGAGCGTGACGGTTGGGGCCATTTTATGGGATAATCGCGTTGAATCTGGTTCAAAACTTATTCCATGGGGGAGTTGAGGGGTGTGTATCGCTCGAACCAGTTGGGCGGTTGGGTTGGCGCCGACCAGTCGGCTCGGGGTGGTTGATCGGGATACTGAGGTGTTGGGTGAGTGTAGTAGGTGTTTCTGGTTTTAGAGTCATTTCTTTTCTCTCTGGGGGTCGGGTTTTTGGCTGTAGGATCTTGTCTGACGGCTAGGGAATCTTCTGCGTTCATGTCTTTTTGGGCTTTGGAAAGTAAGGTTGCTATGGAGGTCTGGGGGTTTTTAGAGAGGGAGAAGAGGAAGCCAGATGATCGTAGACCGGGCATGAAAGCAGTGAGGATGACCTTGTCGTCGTTTTTCGCTAACTGTAGGGCTTCGGTGTTGAAGCAGGCGACGAAGCTGCGTAGCGACTGCCCCTTGGTCTGACAGATATTGAGGAGTTGGATTGCCGGGCGACACTGGCACTGGGCACCAATGAAATGGCTGAGAAAGGAGTCACTGTAGACACCCCATTTTTGACCGTCCTCAAGACTTGGACTTCACCATTGAACACTTGGTGATTACCCTTGTTTGTGTTCGTTTGGAGTTCCCGGAGGTCTCGGCTACGCGCCTTGCCCCAGGATCTCCGAACTCGACTGTTTAGTGTCTGGTTTTGCACCAAACACTTGTGTTTTGCCTTGGAGGGGCAGGGAATGCCTTGTGAGTCATCCCCACATATCACCGGCCATGGCCAGAGGCCATCGGCTGGTGTTTTGCTGCCATCGGCAATGTTTATTGCCGGTCGGCATTCTTTGTTGCCGGTCGGCACTCAATTTTGTCAAAATGACATTTTTGGGCAGCCGATTACTGTTCATCTGCTTTTGCAGATATTTTAAGACAGCTGTATGTCATTTTGTTCCCCTTCATACACGTGTATGGAGGGATGCACTCCTTGTTAGCTTACCTTGTAAGCTTTACAAGATTGGCTCCTCTATAAGAGGAGCCCTCCTCTCTTGGCTCTAGGTTAGACACTTTAGAGAGCTTAGACAGCCATATTAGGGTTTTGAGTTCTAGGGTTAGAATCCATACACATTCTATCTCTATACCTCTCTCTTTTTACCTTTGTGTGTGTTTAATTGTGTTTGTGTCTTACTATTGCACACAAACACATAGTGTTTCACTTTCTCTTAGCTACTGAGGTTCTAAGAGGCTGGTTTCGGTGTTTTGGAGCTGGATTCAAGCCAAAGAGGGCTGTTGGAGTATCATTTGTGAAGGTGATCTACAAGGGTAAAAACTTGCCTTTATATTCCCTATTTTTGCATTGTATTTTTCCCTATCTTAGAACTGTTTTTGTGCTTAGTGTATAACATAAAAAAGTTCTGTTTTTAGGCCCTCTAAATAGTTTGTTTAGAGTGTTTTGTGGTTTGGAGGTGTTTGACCCCTCTTAGGCCTTGAGAGGCCCCATTTTGTGCCATTTTGAGTGAGCTCCGGGACTTTGGTGTTTGGGCCTCTTCACCACTGAAATCTTGAGGGATTTTAGTGGCGGAGATGGTGCCTTGAAGTCCCAAAAGGGGAGGGCCACCCTCTCTCCTTGTTGTCCTTGAAAGGGACCCTTTTTGGCCTCTTGAGGGAGCATCATGTTAGAGTGTGTATTGATCATGTCTTGGCTGTTTTCCATGCTCATTATGCCATGATATAACCTTGTTGTGTGTTGGTTTTGGTACACCATGCATGCTTAGCATACCTACCTTGTAATGCCATGTTTAGGCCTTAACATGCCTTAGGTTGTAAACCGTTGTTCGAGTATGTTTTAGGTTTAGCTTTGTGAAGCTTTTGTGCTTATTTTGCCATGTTTGAGGTCTGTCCATAGTTGTTTGGGTCGGCTTTGCCATGCATTATATGCCCCCTTTGCATTTTGGCTTGTTGGCCTTAAGTGTGTGAGTGTGTAGCATGCACTACTTGCTTTGTTTTATTGGTTTGGCACCATTTAGAGCATCATTTCAGTCCCCTTGACATGGTTGTATGCTTGCCTTGGACACCTCTTTAATGCTTTGAAAGCTTGTGTAGCATGCTCCATGTTTTGGCATTTGTGCATGCCTTTGAATTTAGGTCGTTTGGATGCCATCTAAGTGATCTTTAGGCCTTGTCTTAATATGCTAAAATTCTGTTTTTAGTCATTTAGTTCATGCCATGTGTGGTTGCACTAAGTGTAGTTCAATGCTCCTTTGGTGGGCCTTAGGAATTGGACCATATTTGCATACATGTGTGTGTGTGTGTTTGGGGCCTCATTTCCTTGGCTTTGGCCACTGTTTTGGGCCTAATTAGAGCTGCCCAAATCATGCTTAGGTTCACCCTTTGCTTGCTTACATGTTTACCTTGCATATTTGTTTGCATGTCTTGTATGCTTGTTTGCATTACCATGTTGCATGCCTAGTCAACATGCTTAGGTTGTATTGCATGCATGCTTTGCCTCTTGATCATCCATGATTGAGGTTGAGTTCCTCATTTGTTTGTTGGTTTGCATTGCATTTTGACATCAACATGCATAAATTGGTCTCTTGGGCCATCACGCATGGGAATGCGCGATTGATGGTCCGAGAACCAAGGAGCATGTCCCTTTGAGTCACTAACATGATAAGGGACATGATTGGTGCATACATTGCTTGAATTGCATTGCCATGCTCTGTCTTGCCCTCTGTTGCTGTCAATTGCAGGTTCTGCAGGAAATCTCTGCCGACCGGCAGTGCCAAGTGCCGACCGGCAATCCTCCCTCGGCCGATAGCTTTACAAATGGCCGGTGACCACATACCACTGCCGGTGGTAATCCTACTCAGCCGGTGATGTCTCCCAATGTCCAGGGAAGCAATCCTGAGACCTTGGAAGTCTCCAGAGGGGTAAAGCAGGGAAAACAGAGGCAGATTGCGCATGGCAGTGCACTTCCGAGCAGGACCGAGCACGCATTGTATCGAGCTCTCCTCCCGAGGCGATTTATCTGTTTTCCCTAGATTAGTTAATTTGCTTAGCTAATTTGATGGTCTGTAATATTTAATTAGCTTGTAAGTTAATTATTTGTAATATTCTTTCGGTCCCTCTGAGCGAGGGCAGATTTGTAAAAAGTGTGGGTGAGTGTGTGCATGTCTTCCAACCCCACATCTTTCTTCCCTTTTACTTACCTGCTTTGATGGTTAGTAATAGGTCATGTTTAAATTAGCATACCTTATGTTATGCATGCGTGCATTCATGCATTTGTCTTGCATGCACCAGGCTCGGTACATCATGCTAACTGCATTTGTACTTCAATTCCAAATTGAATACGTGCATCAATTGATTGCATTTCACATGCCATGCTTAGGTTAGCCGAGCCTATTCTAAGTGCATCCTGTATGTGTTGCATTAGGCAATTTGATATGAACTAGGATCACGCATGTTTGCTAACTAGTTTATTGTTTTGGCACGGAGTACATTGTAAGTATTTATGTTTTAGCATATCGCATGCATGTGAATGCTATCATGACAGTATGATTACTATGAGGCTAGATGCTTACGTGATATTACTGATTGAATGCCTGTGGGTGGAGGTTGGATTGCCTGAGTTGGAATAGCTCGTTGAAATCCGTGTTTTAGCCTACTTGCGAGTAGCAAATTCTAAAATGTTTTTTAAGACAAACGGATATGCAATGCTTATTTCCAAATTAGGCAATTTAGTCTATACTTGTTTGCTGTGCGCATAACATAGTAATTCTAAGCTAATAAATGGAATAAGAATACATAAGGTTTTCAAAACTAGATATCACGGTTAGTAGAGGCCGATCTTCGGATCGGGCGAGAGGGGGTGCTCATAGCTGACCTTCCCCAATCGTACCCAAGCTCCCGAGCCGAGGCAACTTTGGCAATGACGGACACGTGGCCTTCGACACCGAGTCAGGGTTTCCTAAATTCTCCCATTAAAAAATATTTAGGTGGCGACTCTGTATCTGGCAAAGCAGTCTATGTTTGGCACTTCTTTTCAAAAAATTTGTTTCTCAAAACGATTTGCCGGATTTGGACTCTTTGGTTCAGATTAGGAACCGTGACACAAATCGAGTCCGAACTGTAGCGAGGGCCCCCCACGCGGGCGCGTCTACAGAGTCACTTAGGTGCTGGAAAGTAGAGACAAAGTCTACTGGCAGTTGACTAAACCGAAGTCCCGCCGACCCCTTAAGAGTTACAGGGAAGGCGCAACACATGATCTCGTCAGGGAATGCATGGAGGATCATGAGGGTCCTGTAAGTTTCCAAATGGTCGATCGGGTCTGTTGTTCCGTCGAAAGAGTCAAGCGAGTCAAGTAAGGGTTTGTCCCTGATGGAGGCAATGAACGGTGAGTTGGCTGTGGTGGATAGTTTATTCTGCAGGTTCTGCATGACTCCTTGGAGCTGGAGCTTCATGGCTCAGAGTTCTGTATCCCAGAGAGGAATGTTGTCACCACCAGAATGCAGCAGAGGCTGGACACTACTGGCCTCCCCCTCGGGGGTAGGTACCTGGACCAACGGATGAGGGGCCCGGGGAGGCGGGTTCATATCTGGAGGAGGGGGTTGCAAACCCTCCAAGTTGGGCGGGTAGGGCTGTTGGATGGGATGACTCGGGGCTCGTTCTTGGTTGGGTGGTATATCTGGAGGTGGTGAAGGAGGGATAAGAAGATTTGTTTGGAGTAGAGTATTAATCAGGGCTTGGTTTTGCTCAGCGAGGCGGTTAATGCTGTTGGTGAGCTCGGTGAAGTACTGTGGTGGGTTGTTTAGGTTGGAAGGATCGGCTTGGTGGTCGGCAACATTGTGGTGAGAAGCCATGGATCTAGTTGTGACCATCCACCTTGGTGGGTGGCAGGAAGGGATTATCAAGAAAGGGTCTCCGGCGACAATGAGCACAACTGGCGCGCGGAGCAAAAAGAGATTCCCACAGACGGCGCCAACTAATGATATAGCGTGTTTCAGATAGAACTGGTCGGACTGATCCACACTTCTTTAACCAGTGCCCGAGGTACCAAGCCCACCAGAAGACTTGCACAAGAGTTCAACGGGGAACAAGGAGTCCCCCAGCGAACCCTTCGACGAGCAAGTTAGAAAGAGAGGTGGAATGTAGAGATAGATTAGAGATAGAAAACTTAACCTTCTTCTTGTCTTCGACGTCTGCTTATATCCTCTGGTAATCATTTCGTTGTCCCTTCCGACCTGTCATCTTGGCCAAAAGTCTATGCTCTAGCTTGCCTTGTTCATGGTGAAGCCGTTCTGTCTCGACGGAGAGGGGTTATCGCAATAAATGCTGTAAGGGACCTCATTAATGGCTAATGTGCAGTGCAATAACTTTGCAGGATTTTTGTCTGCTTATGTGGTTTGTCCTTCTCTTGCCACGTGTTCAGATGTCATTGGTTCTTGATGCCATGTTGAGTTCCAGCAACGATGGGCGTTAGCATTTGAATTATGTATTGGGCCCCAAGTGGTGGGCTATAACCTTTATGGGCTTGCCCATGTCAACTCTGTATATTGGTTTTGTGTTCTGGGACATTAAACCTTCATAAAGCTTCAGTTGATTTTGAAGGGTGGGCGATGGTGGAACTAGTGTGGGTTGGTTAGGCTTCCACGAGAGACGGAAAGAGGTGCAAGGATTGCGTGGGAGAGAGAACCCGAAACGAGAGGGAGTAGGGAGAGAAAATGATGAGTGGTGAGGAAGAGTGAATGTTATTTTGTGAAAATTAAAAAAATTAATTGTGCATTTTGGTCCATAAATCACATGAAATTTATGGGGTTATTTTTAAATGTCAAGTGACAAACTGTGGGCCAAATTTGTCCAATAAAAAATAAATGGTAAATTACACTAACTTTATTTGGAGAAATTTTATGTACACACACTTAATTATCTCAGTGCACATTTTCTCTCAGTATACACGCTTATTAATTTAATTAATAATTAATTTTCTAAATTCACACACTAAAAGTTATAATTATACCTTTCACTAATAACTATTATACACATGCCACTCAACCCTCTTTTCCACACACTTGTTGAATGATCCTACTTGCAGATTTGTAGACCCATTGTAGGACCACGTGAAGGCTATTCAAGACCATAGTGTAAAGTGATGAAGTGGAGTGAAGACAAAATCCTCCATTGAAGACCCTATTAAACCTCCATTGAAAACACTATTGAAATCTCTCCAAAATATTATTGAAGATGAGACATCTTTTTATTTTGTTTTTGCATTTACCATTTTTAGATTTCTGTGCACTCCATTTCCATAAAATCCTAGGTTTTTATTTTTTATTTTTTATGTTTTTCGGTTTGGGGATATCGGCATTGATTTTCTAAAATTATACATTTAATTCGAAACTTAACTTTTGAATAAAAGTAATTAGTTTGACAAATTTGTTCCCAAAAAAATAAAAATAAAACTTTCAGCAGTTGATGTCCGAATATAATAAAATAATTTAGCAATTGATGTCGAAATAAAATATAATAATTCGACACTAGTTGTTTGACTGAAAACCACAAAAGGGAAAAAAAAGAAGAACAAGAAGTTTTGCACGAAAAAACTAACATTTTTATCACTAATAAAGTATAAACCTAAAGATTAAAACAATATGAGAGTTGTTATAAGAGTGTTGCTTTGTAAATAATAGAGGAGTATAAAGTGTGTAGCAAATAAAGTAACAACAATGAAAAAATTAGAGTTTAGTTTTTTTTTACTTAAAAGGTATGCATTGAGTTTTTTATTTTTATTTTTAAAAGATATATACATAGAATATTTTCATATAATATTATGAGTGTTGATAGATGTCCATTATGATCATTTTAATTTAAGGTATAATTGACATTAAAATAATATTTTATTAAGTATGTGTACTGAACTAACTAAGTATGTGGAAATAGAATTTCCCTTTTATTTGAGATTTGAAAAAAATACTAATAATATAATTTTAACATAATTACATTGATCTCTTTTTTTAGTAAAATTAGAAAAATAAAAATTTATGCAAATTATATGAAAACACAAAGATAAACAAGACAAAATATATATTTCAATATAAAAAAATAATAATTTCATTTTTTCATTCATACAATATGACTAACAAATTTATAATGAAAAAGGAGCAAGTATTATATAAATTAAAACCTAAAAGAAGTCTAGTGTAATTACGCCAAATTTGTAAGATTTACTATACTTGATTCAAACCTTAAGAGAGATCAATGTAATTTACTTGAAAATAAAATGGAAACATACACATGAGCTAAAGGAAAGACACTATGGCCCGTTTGATTTAGTTTTGAAATTATAATTTGAGTGTAGAGTTTTGATTTAAGTGAAATTGTGAGTTGAATTTGAAAAGAGAAAATTTGTTTAGTTATGAGTTTTATAAAATATTTTAAAAAGAGTTTTTGAATTTTGAATTTTAAAAAAAGTCTTGAATTGTATTTTGAAAATTTTTAGACTTATTTTTTTTAAATATTAAAAAATGTTTAAGAAAAATTTTATTTTTTTATTTTAAATATATAATTTTTATTTAAATATTTTATTTTTTTATTTTAAATATTTTATTTTATTTTGTAAATATTTTAATTTTTTTAATTTTAATATTTTAAACTTAAAACACAACTCCACACTCAAATTGTAACCAAACACATAACTCAAAACTCAATTCAAAAACTATTTTCAAAACTCAAAACCAAACACATAATTCAAAACTCTACATTACTTTTAAAATTCCACATTCGAATCGTAACCAAAAGCATAACAATATATATATATATATATATATATATTTATTTAAAAATGTATTTATAAAATAAAATAAAATATTTAAAATAAAAATCTAAAAAATAAAAATAATAATAATACAAATAAAAATTATATTTAAAATAAAAAATATGTTTTTACTATTAAAAAAATATGTTTAAAATGCTTTTAAAAAATGGAGCACACAAATATATGAAATATAGTGCACATTAAAATAAATAAATAAATAAATATTTAAAAGATAAAATATTTACGCTAAAAAAATAAAATACAAATATATATATATATATAAATTTTTTTTAAATATTTAAAAAGATAAATTCAAAATATTTTAAAATATAACTCAAGACTCAAAACTCAAAACTCAAAATACAACTCAATTTTTTTTTTTTTTTTCAAAACTCATAACTAAACGAATTTTTTTTTTTTTTTCAAAAATCAACTCAAAACTCATAATTCAAAATTCGATTTCACACTCAAGTCATGATTCTAAAAATAATTTTAAATAACAAAATAAAAAAATATTTTTTTGAATTTTTTTTTAAATAGAGTTTTGCAAAGAGATTGATTAGGAATTTTGAATTAAATTTTGAATTGTGTATTTGGTTATGGATTTTAAAAATAATTTTTAAATGGAATTTTAAAAAAATTTATTTAATTATAAGTTTTGAAATTTTTTTATTAGAATCACAATTTCAAAATACAACCAAACACTATCTATGAGTTTCAGTACCAGACCCCACCCAATAAATGCCCACTGAAAGCTAAAAAAAGGTAAAAGTTCAAAGTTGAGACATGTTGAGAAATAATAATGACTCTAATTCGTAGCTCGAATTTGGAGGCTCGAATTTGGCTCGCATTCGAAGAAGAAGAAGAAGAGAAGAAGAAGGAGGAGGAAGAAGGAGAACTAGAGGAGAGGGGGCCATCAAAATTGAGCTGGAGGAGGCGGGGCTGCGCGGGGCTGCGACGATCGGAGATGCTGCGACGATCGGCGGCGACGGAGGCACAGGAGAGGCCCTTCTCTCCTCTCCTCTCTCTTTCTCTCTCTCTCCTCCTCTTCCCATTTGTTCTTCTCTTGTGTTCAACGAAGAAGAAGAAGAAAAGAAAGAAAGAAAAGGAAGAGAAAGAAAAGGAAGAAAAAGAAAGAAAAAAAAAAAGAATCGCAAATCGACGTCGTTTTGCGATTCGAGCCAAAATCGGACAATTTTTTTCGAGCTACCAGTCATTTTCCACTACTAGTTGGACATGTAATGCACGCGTTGTTTTTTTAAAAAAATATTTAATGGTACAATGTGTTTATAAAAGAATAATTTAAATTTAAAATTTAAATTAAAATCAAAATTAAAGTATGATTTTAATTATTTATCTTGATAATGTTGATGCTATCATTTTATAAAATTATTATTTGAATATGTATATATATATAAATAGAAATTTTAGTTAAATTATATGTGTGTTTTGATAATTTTAGTTTTATGGTATTATAAAAGTGTAATTATCATATAATAATTTTGTATGATATATATTAAAGTATAAAATAGTAAAATAAATACTTTTTTCATATTAAAAATAATAGTTAAATTAAAAGAAGAATTAGTAACATAAAATTAAAAGCAATTCTAACTATTTTATTTTCTTTTATATTCATTCGGAAAATAAAAAATATGTTGAAATAGAAACTATATAAAATTTATTAAAAAGATTAAATATAAATATGTTGTAGTTGCATTATCATACAATGATTTTATATGATATATATATATATATATATATTAAATTATAAGATTGTAATATAAACACTCTTAATTAAACTAAAATATCAACTATATAAAAGAAATTCAACAGCGACTAATAAGAAAGAATCACATAACAACATTTAAACCTAAAAAGAAAAAATAATGAAAGGATCTAAACGATAGATACATCATGAAGTGATTAATTATCTATAATATTATGTCAAAGTATAAAAGAATTTACTATTCAACAACTGAAAAAGTAACTCAAGTAGTAAATTTAAATTTTAGAGATTCCTCGAAAATATTATTGTTATGAAGATTTTCCCTCATGTGAGTTATGATTATATAAAATAATGTAGGAAATAAAGTATAATTTCATATATAAAATCACTATAAAATTTAAACGACAAATCCATAATATAGAATAATATAGAATTGGTTTTGGGAAGTGGGTTATAATCCACTTCCCAGATTATGACCCACTTCCTTCTCTTACAAAAAGCTTATTATAATCAGCTTTTAACCAAAAAGTTAATTATAACAATCTTCCCAAAATAGCCCATAGTATAATACATGGAAAAATATGCAACCAAAAAAAAAAAAAAAAAGAAAAAAGAAAAAAAAAAAGAAGAGGCAAATTAGCATTAAAAAAAAAATCTTAATACTTTTTGAAAGAATTAAAAAGAAAAACATGAAGTGCAAAATTAGTATTGAGTTTGTGGATTATCTCAATTTATAATAAAAATATATGAAAAATAAATATTTGTCAAATAGAGCTCATATAAAATAGGTAAAATTAATATAATTTAAATTGAGTTTGGGTTTGTATAGAACTCATAAACAAGAAAATACATGCTGATGTGACTGTTTTTAAAAAATAAATAAATAAAAAATAAGCCTTAAAATGTGCCACCTAAGTAGGAAAAACATTATATATATACACTAGTACTTAACCCGTGCGATACACAAGTTAATTTTTTTCCTTTTTAAATAGTATTTTATAAAATAAAATAAAATTATTTATATGTGCCTATATATAAATTATTTTTAGAAATATGTTGCAATGTATGCATTACAAAAGAATAATATATATCTATGTATACATATACATAGAACTATTTAAAAATATATATTATAAAATATGCAGTGTAATTTTTGTTCCGTTAAACTATGAAAGTGTAGTTTAAATATATATATATATATATATATGATACTTTTGTACTTAATTTCAATATAATAAAATAAAAATTCATTTTAATATTAAAAATAATGATTAAATTGGAGAAAAAGTCATTTAAAATTAAAGAATAGTTCTAATTATTTATTTTGATAATTTTAATCTTATCGTTCTATAAAAGTGTTATTTAAACAAATATATAAAATAATTTTATTTCAATTACTTATGTGTATTTTAATAATCTTAGTCCTACCGTGCTATAAATTTGTAACTAAAATAAATATATAATAATTTAGATGATATTAAATTATAACATAGTAAAAATAAACATTCAATTCGACATTAATAATAATAGTTAAATTGAAAAAAAATATAGTAACATACAATTAAAAATAATTTTAATTAATTATTTATTTTATTCAGCTAGAAATAAATAAAAAATTAAAAGTAGGAACGGAAATAATAAGAAAATTTATTTAAAAAAATTAAATATAAATATGTTGGGGTTAGATTAATTATGTTGAGTATTGATTTTTCTTTAATACCTATTTTAAAACTATTTATTAAGAAAGTATAGTAAAAATTTATATATATGAATAGAGTCCATGCAAAATTGGTTATTATAATTGAAATTGAGTTTGTGTAAAATTTTATATGTAAAATGGAAAAGGCATGGTTATGTGACCTTTTTAGGAAAAAAAAAAAAAACACTTTAGAATGTGTATATATATGAAAAATAATTATTCCTCACATAGAGTCCATATAAAATTGATTATTATAATTAAAATTGAGTTTCTATAAAACTTTATACGTAGATAAAAAATGCATGATGATGCGATTCTCTTAGAAAAAAAATAAAGCCTTATAATGCGTCGCCTAAACATAGAAAAAATACTACATTCAATAATATATATATATATATATATGATTTCATTCCACAAACGCAACTGGTTGGCGAATTTGTCACTAAAGACCCAAAAAAGAAAACTGTTTTAAAAAGTCTGAATTTATTTATTTATTTATTATTATTTTTTTTTTGAGAACGATCAAAACACAACCATAACATTACTAAACTGAAAAGAAATAGTTTACAGATTTAGCTAGCTGATGTGCATGTTCAACTAATTGCCTGCCTACCTTAATTATACATAGAAATTCAAAACATATACTCAAAGACCACATATCTTGGATAATTAGATCCATTTCCCAATCCAGCTTGCGAGATTGTACAAAACTATTTACAAGAACCTTGCAATCAGTAAAGAAAGTGATTGCCAAATGAGATCTAAACATATTTTAAAACATTAAAACCTCGCATTTGGTGTGTCTCAAATGGGCCTTTATGCTGCACAATTTAAAACAATTTAGTCAATTGTATTTGACCTCACAAAAAATGCTTTGGAGCATAATTAGGTGGCAGTGAATCTCGCCATTAATGATGTGATGTTTTGATCTTGGAGTTGTATTTTTTTTTTTTTCCCTTTCTTAATGCATTAGTACTATTAGTGGTGATGTTTTTAGTGGGATGAATCATTGTTGTTGACCTCACTTGACATCAATAGAAAGAGATTTGGAATAGCATTGATAGGGTAAGGTTAAGTATCAAGATAGGCAGAACAAAACTGCCAGCATTAGGGTAACATATTAAGTTGTATCACAAAATAGTTCAAATTAAAATCAAGTGCAAAACTTGGAAAAGCCAGACCATTGCCATCCATTTTAAGAAGATAACACATAAAACTCCCAACCATCACGATGGTTGCTGCTATTTTTTTGGGTCATGCTGTACTATTTTGCTGCTGATGCACAATGCTTCCAAGCCAAAACTATATAGAGTGAAGTGATAGACAAACTACTAGCCCAAAATAAGATAAACATCAAACACTACTTCGTTGGTTTAATGGATTTGCACATAACAAAACTAACCCCAAAACCCTACCAACTCTTGCATCTTAAAGAGTTCCAGTAAATAAATTGTATGGAAGACAAATCCATCTAAAGCTGCTTCTCATCTAAACATTTATAAAGTTAGCCCCTGCAGAACAAAGTGCAGTATGCAAACCATTCAGTGATGCCCAAAGATCTTTTAATTTTGTTTCACATGCATGCAAGAACAAAAGGAGCAGAAAATACTGATTAATCTGTGAATAGTCAACCTAAAAAAAGTGGATTCACTGGAAATTGGAGCCTCAATTCCATCATAAAAAACGAACAGAAAGAAAACCAAATCATGCCCCCAAGGTTTTGTGCACATATGCATGTAGCTAAGAGTAGACACAGTTTAGTACAGGCCATAATATCAAGTTTTCAGGTTTTAGAGCACATTCTGGAAGTGAAAATGAGAACAAGGTCTCAACCAACATAACAACATCAGAATGCAAAAAACTACCATATCATGTAGAAAGCAAGACATCAAGACAACTAGTGTTTTTAAGTATCACATACATTTCAATCACATCAGATTGGAGACTTTGAGCAGTTGGTCATTCAGTTGATGCACATTCTGATGTATTAGAAACCTTGCGTTTTGCAGACAATTCCTTCAGCAGTTTCACTTCGTTCTCAAAATCCATCAACTGCTTATCCAGCCTTTGAACCTTATTCAAAGATTCCTCCAATTTACTGACAAACTCTTCTTCGAACTCCTTTATCTTCTGTTCAATTATTATACGAGTCAGCCTATCTTCTTCTTCCTGCTTCAAGCGTTGTTTCTCCAATTCCATGGTGCTCAGTACGACGCCCCCAGGACCAGCATCTTTGTAAAGTGGTTCTTCAGGAAGCTGACACTGCTGTCTATACTCAGAGAATGTTTTATGGGTTTCCTTCAAAGCCTTCCTGTAACCCTCTAATAAATTACCCATGACATAGAGTTCGCGTTCAAGCCGATATATCTCCCCATCTTTTCTATGTAGCTCTTCTTGCTTGGTCTTGTGCAAGTGTTCAATCACATGTTCCCGGCGCTGCAGTTCACTAAGTAAGAACTGATGGTTCATATTTGATTCATCACAAGCCTGTTCTTTTGCCTGATACATTATCCTAGCTTTTCCCATCCAGTGCTGCATTTGATCCATGCACATCTCAAAGTCAGATGATTTAGGACTCCACTGGCCATCAGTCCTCAACCTCTTATTGTTGATGTTGTCATTGAGAGTCTCATGTGAGATATCATGCTCATGACCAATCTCTCTCTTGCTACCATTACCAAAAATCGACAGACCACCTGAAGTTGAACGCGGTTCAGTCCTCGATGCAAGAAGCTCCATATTAGATTGATCATGAAGTTGCTCTGGCAAACCAAATGGTATTTGGGTTGTCTCCATTCCTTGAAGTAGGTTGCCAGTTAACACATTACCCTCTAGAGTGCTTCCTTTGGACATAAGATTAAATCCTTCATCCTCCATTTCTTCCTCCTCTTCATTGTCCTCCTCATCCTCCTCCACCACCTCCTCTTCTGGCTGCCTCTCCTCATCACCATTCATATCCGTATCAGCTTCTATATTACAGCGCTGCAAAAAATGGTCACCAACGCTGTTTTTTCCATCCAAAAGCCACTGACCTTGTTCCTCCTCTTTGCTTTCCTCTACATCCATCATGTCCCCCTCCAAAACCTCTTCTTTCTCAACAATATCTTGCCCCAAAGTCAATTCCACATTAGGTTCCTCCACCATAGCATTATTGTCTTGTGACTCATCATGTCCTTGAAACTCATCAGAGGCACCCATCTTCACCTCACCACCATCATCCTCATCCTCCTTCACTTCCTCCACCTCCACCTCCACCTCCGGCCCTGCCTCCGCCTCCACCTCCACCTCCACCCCTGCCTCCACCTCCACCTCCACCTTGGGTTCTATACAAAACACCTCCTCCCTTTGCGACTTCATCAAATACTGCAAATGCGAGGCGTAATAACAATCCTCCAATTGCTGCCCTTGATTCAACTCCTTCTCGACCATGAACCAAATCAACCCAGCCCAATCCACCTTCTCGGGATGCCCATCCTTGATTGCCCTCGTCCAATTCAAAACCTCGCTAGGCATCATCCACATATCCTCGTGCAAAAGCACCCAATTCGACAAGAAATCCTCTATAAATGCAACAGATTCGTCTGACAAAACCTCAGAATCCAAATCGACAGCCTCCGACGATGATGATAATAATGCCGACGCATTACCCTTATCCTTCTTCACCGGCAACTTGAAAGCTCTGGCCAAATCAGCCCGATTCACCATAATCCTAAACTCATTCACGTAACTGCATCGTAACCGTGAATCGTAGGTTGCGATCAATTGGGAAATGAGATCGACGCGAATGTTGCGATCGAACTCTATGTGGACAAAGTCCCACAACCCGAGACGCTTTAGGAGCTTCTCGTGCTTGTCGAAATCTAGGGTTTTGGAGGGGACGAAGGGGATGGGTTTGAGATTTGAAGTTAGGGTTTGGAGTTTCTTCTCGATGGCTTGTTGCTTCTTCTTGTAACCCTTCTTTCTCTTGTTGGGTCGGCGAGGTGGGTTGTTGGTAGTAGGTGAGGTGAGAGGAGGTGGGTTCAGATCGTGGAGGTCTGTGACTAGTGGGATCAGAGGAGGAGGAGGAGAGAGAGACGACATACCTGATTGTTCTGCGTGCTGGTCGTCTGGTTCTTGATGATGGTGCTGATCTCCTTTCTGATCAACAACTTGTAGGTCTTCTTCTTCCTGTTGTTGTTGATTTTGGGTTTGATCGGTCTCTGACTGTTCTGGGTTTTGGGGTTGGTCTGAGGTTTCTAGGGTTTGGGTTTGAGGAGATTGAGGTTGAGATCGATTTTGATTTTCGTCATCTTGGGTTGAGTTAGGGTTTTGGGTCTGTAACTCTGGTTCTTCTTGAGGTTGAGAGGAGGAGGGACTGGTCATGGCGATTTGCCGATCGGTCTTCTCTTCTCTGGCAGTGTGCCCTTCTTTAACCAAGTGGACCTTTTATTTAGGGACAATTACTCATTCCTGCATCCCCAAATTTTATTTGATTTTATCTTATCCTTTCCTTAACAAATTACAAATACACAACTTGCTTAATGTACGTAGCAGTTGTTTGGAAAAAAAAAAAAGGGAAAAATAGATTTCTTAATTTAATAAAATAAAATATTACATTTAATTTAAAATTATTATATTTTTTTTATAAAAAATTTAAAAAATTATCATAAATGAGACTTTTTAGCTTTAAGTTAAAATAGTCAAAAAGTTAACTTATTTATCAAACGAACTCATATTATCTTTTATAATTTATAAAATTATATATATTTTTGGTTAAAATTTTTTATTTAACAAAATTAACTAAATAAATAAAATTTATAATTACGCTCCTATATAATAATAAAATTATTTAAATTATTAATTAAAACGTATTTCTAATATCATTAAAAATTATTAATTAACTTAATAATTTATTAATAAAATGAGCGATTTGTTATGAAATTAGGAATCTCAGGAAGTGAAATGTAATTTTCAGAACCACGGGAGTGATTTGTATTTTAATCAAATCTTAAGAGGTGTATTTGTAATTTACCCTAAATTAATAAAAAAAATAATAAATTATAAATATACTTATTCAGATTTGCTTAAAATACGAATAATTATCTGTAATTTTGAAAATTACATTGTACTCGTTGGGATTTCTAATTTCATAATAAATGCCATTTTTATTAATAAATCATCAACTTAATTAAAAGTTTTTAATGATTTCATAAATATATTTCAATTAACAATTTATGTAATTTTATTATTGTACAAGAGGGATGTAATGAATTTCATTTTTTTCAATTAATTCTGTTAAATAAAATTTTTTGACAATGAAATATTTGTAATTTTTCAAATCACGAGGAGCAATTCGTATTTTAATCAAATCCCAATAGGTGTATTTGTAATTTACCTATAAAAAAACACTCAAAAAATATTTTCAATTTTTTTAAGATTCCAACTAATTACTTTAAAAGAAAAAGGGTAAATAATTTTCTAGTAGCAGTTCAGATCGTCCAATAAACGCTATTAATCATTTTGAACAAAAATAGCCCCACAACAGCTTTTTGCATTGTTTAAATAATTTTAAAACTTTAAATTTATATCTCTATTTTTAATTTTTTTTTTGTAAAATTTATATTTTTAGAATCCTAATGATAAGATCTTTCAAACAAAATTAATGAGAAATATGACATTTTGAATTTTTTTTATTTATAAAATTTCACTTCGTTCGTTGTTACATTACAGTAAAATTTCTTTGACTTTCGTACATAGTGAAATTTCACTAAGAGAAATTTGATGTGCAAATTACTAAAAACACTAGAAAATCTAAAATTGATTATTAATTGCAAAATTTTGGTCCTTATTTCTAAATTTATTACTAATTTTAATCAGGTTAAGTGCATCAAGGGTGAGAACTCTAAGGTGTTGGTGAAAATGAAGAGATTAAAGAGAGGCCGAAGAACTATTTTGAGAAGTTATTAAATGAGGAATATGGAGGTAGATCAAAAGGGGAGGAAGTAGGCAGTAATAAGGAAAACCAAGACTATAGGCTCTATCGTAGAATTAAGGACTTTGAAGTAGAGTTTGCACTTAAGAAGATGAAATTGAATAAGACTTTGAGACTCGACGATCTACCTATTGAAGCGTGGAAATGTTTGGGTAAGAAGGGGGTGGTTTAGTTGACTAGGTTATTTAACAAGATTTTGTTGACTAGGAAAATGCCAGAGGAGTTGAGGAAGAGTAATTTAGTGCCAATATATAATAATAAAGGAGATGCCCATAATTGTAACAACTATAAAGGAATCAAGTTAATGTGTCACACAATGAAAGTGTATGAGAGAGTGATGGAATGTCAATTGCGAGATATAACAGAGGTGTTAGAGAATCAATTTGGGTTTATGCATAGTAGGTCAACAATAGAAATGATCTATCTTTTGAGAAAAGTAATAGAAAAGTATAGAGAAAAGAAAAGAGACATTTATATGGTTTTTATCAATATTGAGAAAGCATATGATAGAGTGCCTCGAGATATAATCTGATGGGTGTTAGAGAAGAAATGGGTGACAAAATGTTACATTGACGTGATTAGGGATATGTATGAAGGTGTGGTGACCACTATCAGATCGCTTGCTGAAGAGACAAGTTAATTTTCAAATTCTATAGGGTTACACCAAGAATCAACCTCAAGTCCTTATCTTTTTGCTTTAGTTATGGATGAGTTGACGTACAATATTTAGGATAATGTGTCATAGTGTATGCTTTTTGTAGATGATATCATGTTAGTGGATAAGACTAGAGAATGAGTTAATACTAAGTAGGAGATTTGGAGAAAATCACTTGAATCTAAAGGATTTAGGATAAGCAGAACTAAGACAAAGTATATGGAGTGTAATTTTAGTAACAGTCACAATGGAATTAAAGGAGAAGTGAAGATTGAGAACTAAGATCTACCTAAGAGTGAAGATTTTTGTTATTTAGGATCGATTATCACAATGACTGGGGAGATTGGAACGGATGTGGTCCACAGAATTAAGGCGGGATGACTTAAGTGGAGAAGTGCGTATAGAGTACTATGTGGTAAACAAATATCCATTAGACTAAAAGTGAAGTTCTATACAATGTCTATTAGACTAACGATGTTGTATGTATAGCGTTTCTAGCTTAGACTCGGCCCATTATATGTTTTTCGTTGTCTTTTATAGTTATCCATCTCTTGTTCACACTTATTCCTCTTTGAGTTTGGCTTTTGGGTTGTATTAGTTGTATTTGGGACAAGTTGGTAGCTTGTTTTTCAAACTTTTGTTGTCCATATTTTTGTTCCTTTGCTCGAGCGAAGCTTCTTGTGCTCGAGTGGTCTTTGTGTACCTCTAGTGCTTTTGCAGGTCTATAAAATTACTGGGAATTTGTATTCTTCGCTCGAGTGACAACCTTTGTCTGCAAAACTACTAGGAGTGTGTCTTCTGCGCTTGAGCGAAGATTCTTGCGCTCGAGCGGAACAACTTATTGTGTTTGGTCGCTCGAGCGACACATCTTGTGCTTGAGCGAACTGTGTATATATCAATTCGTAAATAGGCCATTTTACATCAGATTTTCACCTCTCTCTCTCTCTAAACATTTCAAAACCCTATTTTCTCTCACACTATCTCTAAAACTCGTTTATTTCCCTCAGATACACCTAGATCTATCGATCTTTTCACCTGTGTGTCTTTGTTAAAAGATAAAGCTTGGCGAGGGCTTCATTCTAACCAGAGCAAAGTTGGTTTTTTGGCGTCTTTGGGTTTCCCTCTCCCTCTCTCTCTCTCTCTCTCTCTCTCTCTTGTTCTAGCTTGAGGTAGGGACACTTTCCACACTTTTTATGAGTTTTAACTTAGTTATTTGTTGTTTCTAAATTATATTGCAAATTTGCAAGATTTGAAACAAATCTAGGGTTTTGGATAGAAAAATCAAAGGTGGGGTTTTTCGAATAGTCTCTTGGAAATAATTTTGATGTTGGAAATAATGTTGAGATAGGTGAAAATGGTTGATTTTGGATACTTGGGTTTGTTTTTGAAAAGAGTAAGAATTTTGTCCTAAATGCCTCAAATGTTGAGTTTGTATAAATAATGAAATTGATGTTGAAATTATGACATTGGATTAGTATTGATGAGAATGGTAGAGTTGGATATGCATTATCACTCGCCTTTTAAGATTTGGAAAGTTTATCTTTATGGAATATAAATTATTTGTTTAGAAATATTTGTTTTGGGCTATCGATAGAGGATAGCTATGATTGTTGTAGAAATTGCATGTGAATTAGGAGAATTTAAACTATTTTCCCATTCATTTGCATTGAGCATTATTTCACACTTATACATTGAAAATATTTGTCGTTTTTGTTACGTCCCCAAAATATAACCATAGATTCAACCGAAATATAAATAAATAACTACATGAATCAGAGAGTAACGTTCTTCCATTTCATAGAGTTAATAATACAAAATAGTTTAACACAAATGAATGCCCTATAGGCTTACACCTTTCCAAGCCTTGGCTTGGTTACAACAAAAATGAGACTAGCTCAAACAAGTTAAGCCCTAGGCTATACAAAAGTGAAACAAAACAAAGAAGCTCTTGCTTCCCAAAAGTCCCTCCAATGCTATTGCCTTGGCGGAGGTATGTCATCAACCCCTGAAAATGTTTTTCCCAAATAGAGTGAGTCACAACCCAGTAGAAATCATCTAACATAATATATAAGGTTTAGCAGAGATATAGGTACAATGTGCACATACAATGCCTGTGATGAAACATTTGCAAATTTATATACTCATAAGACATCAAATTCAATTCTTAATCCATTTTCTTTCAATTCATTTCCAGTTCATTTAATCATCTCAATTCATGAGTCAAGTCCACTATCTTTCAACAACGAAACTGAGATTACAACTCAATGGTTCACTTTCCAAACATATAAAACACAAATAATACTTCAATCTGTCATTTTACGAATATTTCGTCCACGGGATCAACACCCATGTATAATTTCGAGACTTTCACCCAGGACACTCCGGCCAACTTAATTTAAATGGAGTCCATTCCATTTCTCATCCCAAACAATGGAGTCCGTTCCCATTTTCCTCCCAAATAAATAGACATATACAATGTATTTATAAACATAATCATACATGGAGTATATCCCATTTATTCTCTCAAATAATCATACATATACAATGTATTTAAACATAGTCATATTCAATGACAACCAACAAGAGATTAGTTTCAATTTACCTAATCCTCATGCAATTTCTATAACAATCATGGCTATCCTCCACCGATAGCCCAATACAGTTATTTCTAAACAGATATTTAATCTCGGAACAAATAATTTATTCAAAACTTCCAAAGGTGTGAGATAATACATAACCAATTCCACCATTCACATTCATAATCATCCAATTTCACATTTTCAATTCCAATTTCAATTATTTATACAAATTAACAATTGAATCCAATTAGGGAAAAATCCACATTTTCTCCAAATATCAACCTATGTACCAAAATCAACCATTTTGACACAACATGGCATCATATTCAAAATCCACATTTTGACCATTTATTCCATATTCATCAAAACCTCTCTTTTCATTTTATACTCAAACCCTAGGTTTGTTCAAACCACTCGTAAATCTCACAATTATTACACAATGACAAATAACTAAGCTAAAAACCATATAAGAGTGCAGAAAAATCCCTACCTCAAGTTTAGAAGATCAATGGAGCAAGGATGAAACTTCAAGGATGCCGAAACCAAATTCCAATTGGATCAAAATGAAGCTTTCAATGTGCTCTACCCTTTTCCCAAAGACACTAGGGCGGTAAGACCAATGGATCAATGAGAATATGTAGAGAGAGAGGGTATTTTAGAGAGAGAGAGAGAGAGTCAAGATCTAGGTTTTTGGAAAGTTTTTTTGAGCGGGAGAAGAATGAAAAGCGATATAAAATGTCACTTTCGCAATCTGATAGACGCACAGCCCGCTCGAGCAGAAGAGTTGATGCTCGAGTAGAAGACACAATAAGTTGTTTCGCTCGAGCGCAAGAAAGGTCGCTCGAGTACCAAGACACAACGAATGCTCACCGCTCGAGTGCAAGAATTCGCCGCTCGAGCGTAGAAAACACACATCCAGAAGTTTTGCAGACAACAAACCAATGGTTGAGCGCAGGAAAGGTTGCTCAAGCGTTCACCCGCTTGAGCGTAGAAAACACTCTCCCAGTAGTTTTGCAGACCTGTAAAGTACCGAGAGTTCGCAAAGCCCACTCAAGCGGAGGAGTAAAGATTGCTAAGCCCGCTCGAGCGCAAGAATGGTCACTTGATTGGAGGAGCAAAAATTTTGGGCAACAAAGGTTTGGAAAAACAAGCAACCAACCTATTCCAAATGCACAACTACAATCCAATAAGCAAAATAGAGGGGAGACAAGGGAAACAAGATATGAATCACCATTCAAAACCATACAAACCCGAGTCCGAAATACTACAAGTGACAGGTCAAAACTGGAATCGCTATAACCTCTCCTCCTTAAGTAATTTCGTTCCCGAAATTACAAATCAAGTTCAAAATCAACATTAGACCATTCATAACAATGTTATTCTCACATATTCAATACCATGACCCATTCTCCAGTCATCCATTCTCACTGACTCGATACACAAGTCCCATATTAAAATGAAATGTACAATTTCCCAAAACATTTACAATATTCAATCGAAATTCAAGTTTTCAAAATTTTCACAATATATACAATGTTTCCAAAAGTGGTACAACACCCACAATATTCCATATTCTCAAAGCATATACATTACTTATATTGAATCCATGTTTTCAAAATGCCCATAACATATACAATGTTCTCAAACATATACAATGTTATTATATTTTATTAACATAATCAAAATCTCAATACATGCTCATGTATCAACGAACAAGTCCGGATATTTCTCTTGGACTTCCAATTCGCATTCCCAAGTCGCTTCCTCGACCCCGTGATGTTTCCACAATACCTTTACCAAGGGAATTGTCTTGTCTCGCAAGTCTTGGTCCTTTTTATCCAAGACTCTCACCGGTCTCTCTTCATATAAGACATCCTCGTTTACCTCTAAGTTGGTCCATTCCAATACATGCGATGGATTTGGCTCATACTTTCGAAGCATACTAATATGAAACAAGTCATGAACTTCAAAAAATTGTGGCGGTAACGCCAAACGATAAGCAACCTCCCAAATCCACTCAAGGATCGCAAAAGGGCCAATAAACCGAAGGGACAACTTCCCACTTTTCCCAAACCTCATCAAACCCCACCTAGGTGATATTTTCAAAAAGACATGATCTCCTACCTCAAAAGATAAGGGTTTCCTCCTACAGTCGGCATAACTTTTCTGGCGACTCTGAACCGTAACCAATCTTTTACGAATAAGTGCTACCTTCTCCGTCGTTTCCCAAACTAATTTTGGGCCCAACAAAGGTGCATCACCCACCTCGGCCCAACACACCGGAGATCTACACGGTCGGCCATACAAGGTGTCAAATGGTGCCATGCCAATACTCGGTTAGAAGTTGTTATTATAGACAAACTCCACTAAGGGCAAGTGCCTCTCCTACAACCCTTTAAAATCAAGGACACAACCTTGAAACATATCCTCAAGGATCTGAATGACGCTCGGACTGCCCGTCAGTCTGAGGGTGATACGCTATACTAAAAGTCAGTTTATTGCCCAAGACACTCTGCAAGCTTTGCCACAATCGAGCTGTAAAACGTGAATTTCTATTTGAAACAATTGTTACAGGGACCCCGTGCAACCTTACTATGTTCCTAATGTAAAGGTCAGCAAGATAGTCTACCGAATCGCTCACGCGCATAGCTATAAAGTATGCCGACTTGGTCAACCAGTCAACTACCACCCAAATGGCATCACTACCCCGTTGAGTCCTTGGAAGGCCCACAACAAAATCCATTGTGACATGCTCTCACTTCCATTCGGCTATAGGTAAGGGTTGCAACAAACCTGTTGGCCTCTGATGCTCGACTTTCACTTGCTGACAAGGCATTTTGATATGAACACAACTACATCCTTCTTCATACCTCTCGACCAGAATTGGCAACTTAGGTCGCGATACATCTTTGTGCCTCCTAGATGCACCGCAAGGTGCGAATAGTGAAACTCTCAGAGTACTTCCTCTCGGCAAGACTCTGGTACAAACAAATGGTCACGGTGTCTCATACTTTAGTCAGGATACACATTCAGGCCCTTCTCTACCTTTCCATTAGAGATCTTCTCTCGGAGAGATTTTGTCTCAAGGTCACCCTTTTGTCCTTCTAACACTCGATTCACAAGTGTAGGTTGTGCGACCACTGAAAAAAAGGTTGCAGACTCAATAGACTCGCCCATATACAAGTCAAACTCACCAAGAGTACCCAACATCTCCCATTCTCAAACTGCAATACAGGCCGCATTGCTAATTGACTTCCTACTCAAAGCGTCGGCCACAAAATTGGCCTTTCCGAGATGATAATGCAACTCAAAATCATAGTCCTCTATGAACTCCATCCATCTCTTCTGTCTCAAATTCAAGTCTTTTTGTGTAAACAGATACTTCAGACTCTTGTGATCGGAAAACACCTCGAACTTCTCACCATAAAGGTAATGCCTTCAAATTTTCAAGGCAAAGATCATTTCCGATAACTCTAAGTCGTGAGTAGGCTAATTCCTCTCATGTGTTTTCAATTGCTGCGAGCCATACGCCACTACCTTTCCCTCTTGTATCAAAACACAATCCAAACCTTCTCGTGAGTCATCACAATATACCGAATAGCCCAAACCCCTCTCCGGAATGATCAAGACTGGAGTAGTGGTATTAAGCTCTTGGAATGATTTCTCATAGGTTTCACTCCACACAAACTTAACTCATTTCCTCGTTAACCGAGTCAAAGGTGAGGCTAGTCTAGAAAAATCCTTCACAAATTAGCGGTAACACTCGGCCAACCCCAAGAAACTACGGATCTCGAAAGCATTCTTAGGTTGTTCCCAATCCTGAACTGCCTCTATCTTGGATGAGTCTACAGTCACCCCTTTCCCAGATACCACATGACCTAAGAACTTAACCTCTTTTAACCAGAACTTACATTTCCCAAACTTAGCATGCAATTGGTGGGCTCTAAGTAACTCAAGTACTACGCACAAGTGTTTCTCATGTTCCTCCTCAGAGGGTGAGTAAATCAAAATGTCGTCCACGAAGACAACCACAAAACGAACTAGAAACTCATGGAAGATCCAGTTCATCAAATCCATAAACACAGTTGGAGCATTGGTTAGCCCAAAAGGCATCACTAGAAACTCATAATGGCCATACCGCGTGCGGAATGTCGTCTTCGAGATATCCTCCTCCCTTACCCTCAACTGATGGTAACCCGACCTCAGGTCTATATTCAACTGATGAAACTGATCATCTATATGAGGTATTGGGTACTTGTTCTTAATAGTTACCCGGTTTGGCTTTCGGTAATCAATACAAAGTCGCAACGCTTAATCTTTCTTGTTAGCAAATAGAGCTGGTGCTCCCTAAGGTGAAGTACTAGGGTGGATAAAGCCTTATCTAACAATTCCTGGAGTTGAATCTTCAATTCACTCAATTTAGCAAGTGCAAACCTATACAGAGCCATAGAGATCGGTGCTATGCCAGGCACTAAATCAATAGAGAACTCGATCACTCAGTGGGGTGGTAAACTAGTAAGATCCTCGGGAAAGACATCCAGGTATTCACAAACCACCCTTGGTAACTCCACCTGAACTTCCTCACACTCACCACTCAAAAAGCTAGCAAGGAGGCAACTAAGTTCACTCCGCCCATGCGGATCGTACACCGGTGATAAGACTCTATACACCTGTAGACACCTCATTTTTGACCGTCCTCAAGACTTGGACGTCATCATTTGAATACTCGATGATCATCCATGTTCGTGTTCGTTTTGAGTTCTTGGAGGTCTCGGCTGCACGCCTTGCCTCGAGATCTCTTAACTTGTCTGTTTTGTGCTTGGTTATGAACCAAACACTTGTGTTTTTTCTTTTGAGGGAAGAGGGTGGCTTGTTGGCCATTTCCTCAACCCACCGGCCAAGGCTTGAAGCCATCGGCCCTGGATTCTCCTTATTGGCCAAGAGTGTTAGCCGATCGACACTCTATTTGGTCGGCCGGCCATTGTGTTGGTCGATCGGCCATTTTTTGCTGGCCAAACCCTGTTCATCTACTTTATGCAGATATTTTATGCCAGCTGGCACATCTGGCATGCACAATTCACCCCCTCCATACACGTGTATAGAGGGATTTGCCGTTTGCTTAGCCTCTCTTAGAAGCTTTAGAATTTGAGCTTTTATAAAGAGGGAGCCCCTCCCCCCTCCACCAAGGTTCAGAAAAATTAGGTTAGAGAGTTTAGATATAGTTTTGTATCTATACTCTCTTGTTTGATCATATTTTGTGCCTTAAAGTGTAGTATTGTCTTACTATTGCACACAAACACACACTAGAACACCATCCTCTTGGAGCTGAGGTCCTTTGAGGTTGATTTCAGAGTTCTTGGACTGGTTTATGCTTGGAAAAGTTGCTGGAGTTGTGTTCTTGAAGGTGGTCTTCAAGGGTGAGCTTTTTTGCCTTTAATTCCTTATTCTTGCTTAAGCTTTTAGACCAACTTGCATGCTGTTTTAAGCTTGACTCTTAACTAGAAAAAAGTTCTATTTTTGTATGCTTAAAATAGTTGTTTTAGGTCACTTTTTGGTTGGGGGTCATCTCCTCCCTCCAAGGCCTTGTTTTAGGCCACCCCTTTTGGCCCTTGCTTTAAGCTTTGCATGGCCTCTCTACCACTGAAATCCAAAGGATTTTCAGTGGTGGAGAGGTGGTTTTAAGGTCCTCAATAGGAGAGGGTGTAGACACCCCATTTTTGACCGTCCTCAAGACTTGGACGTCACCATTGGAACACTTGGTGATTACCTTGCTTGTGTTCATCTTGAGTTCCCGGAGGTCTCGGTTGCGCGCCTTGCCTCAGGATCTCTCGACTCGACCGTGTTGTGTCTAGTTTTGCACCAAACACTTGGGTTTTGCCTTTGAGGGGCAGGGAATGCCTTGTGAGGCATCCCCACACATCACCGGCCATGGCTTGAGGCCACCGACCAGTGATTTTGTGCCATCGGCAATGTATATTGCTGGTCGGCACTCTTTGTTGCCGGTCGGCCATTCATTTTGCCAAAATGGCAATTTTGAATGGCTGATCACTGTTCATCTACTTTTAGTAGATATTTTGTGCCAGCTGTGATAGCTGGCACCCACCTTTTCTCCCCTCCATACATGTGTATGGTGGGTAGGGGTGTTCGCGGATCGGTTTTGTGCGGTTTGCGGTTCGGTTTTGACCCGCCCGCATCTATGCGGTTTGGGAAAAAGTCAACCCGCAACCGCCCGCAGTGCGGTTTGCGGTTTGTGCGGATAGGGTTTGCAAATGTGCGGGCGGTTGCGGGCGGTTTGCGGTTTACACTTTTTTCTTTAAAAATTAATTTTCGAGTTTTTTTTTCCCAGCGAATTTAAACATCAGATTCATTTATATATTTGTGATAACAATTTTTTGATGAGTTTACAAATAAAAATTGAATATCAATGCATTAAATGAAAGTATCCAAAACAAAGAGACCCTACACTAACATTTTTGCCATGAAAAAAATGTATATCAATGCATTAAAGGTTGTACTCAATTAGAATTGCCAGTTCAGTAATCGATAATCAAACTATAAGTTCTATCAACCATTAGAAGGAAAATTTTATTAGGAAAAAGTGGATGAATCACCAATGAAAATCATATAAAAAATCAAGTTTAGGACTTGATAATGCTACAGCATTAAGAAAGTTGAGAAATACATAAAAATAAGGATCCTAGTGTCATAGAGAATATAATAGTGCTCCTGTAAAAGTTACAAAGTTGGTATATAAAAAAAAAATAATAATAATAATTAAAGTGCGGGCGGTTTTTGCGGGTTGCGGGTTTAAACCGCGACCCGCCCGCAACCCGCAAATTTGTCATATTTCAAACCGCATCCGCCAGCATTATGTTTGCGAAACCGCCCATTTATATGCGTGTTGGGCGGATTGGGCGGTTTGAGCAGTTCGGATAAACCGTTGCCCGCCCCTAATGGTGGGATATCTCTCTTGACAAGCTTATTTGACAAGCTTTACAAGAGAGAGCTCTATAAGAGAGAGTCTCCTCTCTTGGATTTAGGGTTAGACAACATAGTTAGAGAGCTTTGGTTTTAGGGTTAGGAATTTGTATCTATCCTATCTCTCTCTCTCTCTCTCTCTCTCTCTTGAGCTTAGTGTGTGTTTTGTCTTACTTTTGCTCACAAGCACCCACCATTACACCATCCCTTGGAGCTGAGGCCTCTTGAGGGTTGTTTTGGAGGTTTTGAAGCTGGTTTCAACCTAAAGAAGCTCCTGGAGCTCCATTGTTGAAGAAGGTCTTCAAGGGTAAGAAGCTTGCTCCTTTTTACCCCTTTCTTGCATTGTATTTTTGCCTACCTTGCAACTATTTTTGTGTTTAGTATATAACATAAAAAGTTCAATTTTTAGGCCCTCTAAATAGTTTGTTTAGAGTGTTTTGTGGTTTGAGGTTGTTTGACCCCTCTTAAGCCTTGTAAGGCTCCATTTTGTGCCATTTTGTGTAAGCTCCGAGGCCTTGGTGTTTGGGCCTCCTCACCACTGAAATCTTGAGGGATTTCAGAGGTGAGGATGGTGCCTTGAGGTCCCAAGAAGGAGAGGGCCACCCCCTCTCCTTATTGTCCTTGAAAAGGACCATTTTTGCCTCTTGAGGGAGCACCTAGCTTAGGCTCTTGTTGACCATGCCTTAGCTGATTTTTGTGCTTATTATGTCATAATATGTCTTTGTTTTTAGTTGGTTTTGGTACACCATGCTTGCTTAGCATACATTCCTTGTAATGCCATTTTGTTGCCTTAACATGCCTTAGGTTGTAAACCATTGTTCTAGCATACTTTAGGCCTAGCTTTGTGAAGCTTTCATGCTTATTTTTCCATGTTTAAGGTCTGTCCTTAGCCATTTTGGTCGACCATGGCATGCATTATATAGCCCCTTTGCATTTTTGGTTTGTTGGCCTTAAGTGTATGAGTGTGTTGCATGCATCACTTGCTTCGATTTAGTGGGTTGGGATCATTTTCCATGTTATTTCAGTCCCTTTGATATGCTTGTATGCTTGCCTTGGACACCTCTTTAATGCTTTGAAAGCTTATGTTGTATGCTCCATGTTTTGGCCTTTGTGCATGCTTTTGAATTTGAGCCACTTAGATGCCATCTAGGTGGTCCCTTTGCATGGTCTAGGTCTGCCTTGGACCCGTTTTAAGCCTTCTTGGCCTTGTGAGGCTTGGTTGGCTTAGCCATGGTTTATGTCCCCTTTGACTTGCTTTAAATGCTTGGACCATTTGCATGCTAATGTTTGTCTTGTTTAAGTTGGTTTGGCACCTCTTATAGCATGATTTTCAAGGCTTATAATGCATGCCGTATGTCCATGATTATTCCCTTTTAAGTGCGCTTAAAAGTTGTCCTTTGATGCTTAAGCGTTAGGCCTTAACATGTGCATGTGTGTATGTGTGTTTGGTCCCATTTTCTTAAGCTTTTGGCCACTGTTTTGGACCTAACTTAGAGCTGTCCAATTAGTGTGAGTCCATCCCTTGCATGCCATTCAAGTGTTGTTACATCATCCCGTGTTTGCATGCTTTGGTTGCACATGTTACATGCTTGAAATCACTTGCATTCGCTTTGCATTCCATTGGTCAAGTTGCTAGCATGTTGCGTGATTGGATTACATCTTGCGTGCTCTAGTGGTTTGCATAATTGTGGCATGCTTGTTTGCTTTGTTGCTTAGTTTGTGTACCTAATGTGCATTGCATGTTTGTATGCTCTCTTTTATGCCATGTTGCATATTAGCTAACATGCTTAGGTTGAATCGCATTGAACATGCATGCCTTGCCTCTTGAAGTCAAGTGATAGAGGTTGGGCCTTTATGTGCTTATTTGGTTTGCATTTCATTTGACATGAAAATGCATAACTTGGTCTCTTGGGCCATCACGCATTGAAATGCGTGATTGATGGTCCGAGAACCAAGGACCATGTCCCTTTGAGTCATAAACATGATAAGGGATACGGCCGGTGCATACATTGCTTGAATTGCATTGCCATGCAAAGCCCTGTCCTCTGCTGTTGTCAAACAGATTCTGCAGGAACTTTTTGCCGATCGATTGCACAGAGTGCCGACCGGCAATCCATCCTGGGCCGATGGCTTCATCAACAGCCGATGATCACATCTTACTGTCGGTGGCCATTCTCCTCAACCGGTGGTGTCTCCCAATGTCCAGGGAAGCAATTCTGAGGCTTTGGAAGTTTTCAGAGGGGCAGAGCAGGGAAAACAAAGGCAGCTTGCGCATGGCAGTGGACTTCCGAGCAAGACTCGCGCACGCGTGCATTGAGCTCTCTTCCCGAGGCCCTTTTTCTTGCTTTCTTAAATTAATTAATTCGTTCAATTAATTTAGTTGGTCTGTAATAATCAATTAGCTAGGTTAGTTAATTCTTTATTTGAGTTGTATTATTCTTTTGGTCCCTCCGAGCGAGGGTAAATTTGTAATAAGTGTGGGTGAGTGTGTGCATGTCCTCCAACCTCCACTTCTTTCTCCCTTTTACTTACCTGCTTTGATGGTTAGTAATAGGTGTAGACACCCCATTTTTGACCGTCCTCAAGACTTGGACGTCACCGTTTGAACACTCGGTGATTATCCATGTTTGTGTTCGTTTGGAGTTCCCGGAGGTCTCGGCTCGCGCGCCCCGCCTCAGGATCCCCGAACTCGACCGTTTAGTGTCTGGTTTTGCACCAAACACTTGCATCTTGCCTTTGAGAGGCAGGGTGGGGCTTGTAGACCATCCCCACCCATCACCGGCAGTGGCTAGATGCCACCGGCTGGTTTTTGCTGCCACCGGCAATGTAGTTTGCCGGTCGGCACTATTTGTTGCCGGTCAGCACTTTTTTGTGCCGGTCGGCACTTTGTTTGGCCAAGATGGCATTTTTTGCCGGCCGATTGCTGTTCATCTGCTTTTGCAGATATTTTTGGACAGCTGTATAACTTTTGCTCCCCTCCATACACGTGTATGGAGGGATCTCCCTCTTGCAAAGCTTGTTTGGTAAGCTTTACAAGAGGCTTATAGAGAGAAGCCCTCTCTAAGGCAAGAAGAGGGGGAGGCTTAGACATTTTTGAGAGAGAAAACACAGAGAGAAGCTCTGGTTTTTCTAGGGTTAGGGTTAGATATACACTCTCTATCTCTCTTTCCCTCTTATTTGCACACTAGGTGTTTTGTGTCTCACTATTGCACACAAACACCTAGTGTTTCACCTTCCTCTTGGAGCTGAGGTTCTAAAGGGTTTGTTTTGAGTTTTTGGTGTTGGATTCAAGCCAAAGGAGGCCATTGGAGCACCATTGTTGAAGAGGACTACAAGGGTAAGAAACTAGTCCATTTTTCCCCCATTTTTGCATTGATTTTCCACTAGTCTTAGAGCTGTTTTTGTGATTATTGTATAACATAAAAAAGTTCTGTTTTTAAGCCCTCTTTATTGTTTATTAAGAGTGTTTTGTTGTTTGAGGGTTGTTGACCACCCTTAGGCCTCAAAAGGCCTCATTTTGAGCCATTTTGTGCTAGCTCCGGGATTTTGGTGTTGAGGTCTCTTCACCACTGAAATCTTGAGGGATTTCAGCGGTGAAGATGATGCTTTGAAGTCCCAAGAAGGAGAGGGCCACCCCCTCTCCTTGTTGTCCTTGAAAAGGGCACATTTTGGCCTCTTAAAGAAGCCTATGCTTGAGTGTGTGTTGAGCATGTTTGGTATGTTTTTCATGCTTATATATCCATGATATAACATGATTTCAAGTTGGTTTTGGAACCTCATGCATGCTTAGCATAGTTGCCTTGTAATGCCATATTTGTGCCTTAACATGTCTAGGTTGTTAGCCTTTGTTGGAGCATGTTTTAGGCTTGTATTTGTGAAGATTATATGCTTATTTTGCCATGTTTTAGATCTGTCCATAGTCGTTTGGGTCGATTTTAGCATGCATTATATGGCTCCTTTGCATTTGGGCTTGTTGGCCTTGAGTATGTGCATGTGTAGCATGCCATCTTTGCATTGTTTTGGTGATTTGGGATCATTCTATATGTCATTTCAGTCCCATTTCCATGCTTGTTTGATTGCCTTGCATGCCTCTTTAATGCTTTGAAAGCATATGTTGCAATACTCCATGTTTTGGTGCCTTTGCATGCCTTTGTCTTTGAGCCATCTAGACGCCATCTAAGTGGTCTTTTGGGCCTCATGTTATGAGCTAAAAACCTGTTTTAGGTTGTTCAATGCATGCCATGTTTGTTGTGATAAACATGCTTCAAAGCTTCATGACTTGCTTCAAGTGCTTAGACCATGCTTACATGCATTTGCTTGTCTTGCTTAATATGATTTGGCATCATTTTATGACATGATTTCAATGCTTAGGTTGCATGCTAGTTGCTCTCGTTTGTCCCTTTTAAGTGTGCTTGAGGGTTGTTTAAATTGTGCCCAAGTGTAGGCCTTCCATCATGTGTATGTGTGCATGTGTTTTGGCTTCTTGTTTTGGTCATTATGGCCACTGTTTTAGGCCTTATTAGAGCTGCCTAATTCATGTATAAGTCCATCTTGCCATCCATTTGCATTGCCCTATGTATGCTTGCATGATTGCATAAGTGCATTGCCATGTCATGTTGCATTCCTAGCTTGTATGCCTAGGTTGCATTGCATTTTGCATGCATGCCTTGTTCCTTGAATTGGTGATAGGAATTGGGCCTAATTTGTTTGATTGGTTTGCATGCATTTGAAACCAAAGTTGCATACTTGGTTCCTTGGGCCATCATGCATGGAAATGCGTGATTGGTGGTCCGAGAACCGAGGCACATGTCCCTTTGAGTCATCACAATGATAAGAGACATGGTTAGTGCATACATGTCTTGAAATATGCTGTCATGCCTTGTTTTGCCCTCTGTTGCTGTGAGTTGCAGGTTCTGCAGGAATACTCTGCCGACCGGCAGTGTAATGTGCCGACCGGCACATTTTTCTCTGCCGACAGACCCTATTTTGTGCCGATGGCCATACTACACTGCCGGTGGAGGTTTCACCTAGCCGGTGGTGTCTCCCAGCATCCAAGGAAGCAGTCCTGAAATTTTGGCAGCCTCCAGAGGAGCAAAGGGAGGAAAACAGAGGCAGCTTGCGCATGGTGGCACGCTTCCCGAGGCGTTTTCCTGCTTTAATTAATTAGTTAATTTGTTAATTAATTAATTTGTAATATTTAATTAGCTTGCGTAGTTAATTAATTTGTAATATTTATTCGGTCCCTCCGAGTGAGGGCGTGTCTGTAATAAGTGTGTGTGCGTGGTGTGCATGTCTTCCAACCTCCACTTCTTTCTTCCCTTTTATTTACCTGCTTATGATGGTAGATTAGGGCACATTTATTTTAGCATACCTTATGCTATGCATGCGTGCATTCATGCATTTGTTGACATGCACCGGGCTCGGTACATCATACAAACTACATTGTACTTTTCAATTCCAATTTGAATACATGTTACTTGTAGCATTTCACATGCCATTTTAGGGTTAGCCGAGCCTGTTTAGAGTGCATCTTTGCATGTGTTGCATTAGCCAATTTAACATGAACTAGGACACGCACATTTTTGCTAACTAGTTTACTGTTTTGGCACGGAGTACTAGGTAAGCTTTTATGCTTTAGCATATCGCATGCGTGTGAATGTTGCCATGACAGTATGATTACCATGAGGCTAGCTGCTTATGTGATATAACTGCTTGAATGCCTGTGGATGGAGGTTGAATTACCTAAATTGGAGTAATGCATTAAAACTGTGAGTTTTAAGCCCACTAGATAGTGGCAAAATCATCTTTTCTAAAAGCCCACTTGAGGGTGGCAAAATCTGCATTTTAGCCTACTTGCGAGTAGCAAACCATTTTCAAAACAAACATGAAATGTTTTGTTCCAATTTGGGTGATTTGGTCTATACTTGTTTGCTGCGCGCACAACATAGTAATTCTAGGCTAATAACCGGTTTAAGAACACATAAAGTTTTCAAAAACGGATATCACGGTTAGTAGAGGCCGGTTTTCGGACCGGGCGAAAGGGGGTGCTCATAGCTGACCTTCCCCGATCGTACCCAAGCTCCCGAGCCGAGACAACTCCGGTGATGACGGACATGTGGCCTTCGGCACCGAGTCAGGGTTTCCTAAATTCTCCCATAAAAAATATTTAGGTGGCGACTCTGTATCTGGCAAAGCAGTCCATGTTTGGCACTACTTTTTCAAAAATCTGTTTCTCAAAACGATTTGCCAGATTTGGACTCTTTGGTTCAGATTAAGAACCGTGACACAAATCGAGTCCGAACTGTAGCACGAGGTCCCCACGCGGGCGCTGTTACAGTTTCTGGCGACTCCGCTGGGGATTTTAGAGAGCTTGACTCGAACTCGTGATATCCTGTTTTGATCTCATTTATGTGTTTCTTTGCATTGCATGTGCATTGGTGCGCCTAGGAACACAGTGTTTGCCATCTGCCATTCCTGAACGGTTTGCCGGAGGCTTGTCTTGTCAAGGCATGTCCATAAGGCTGACCGGCTATGGGCTCTGACAGTATGGGAACACAAACCCCGGTTTTACCGGGGCACCCTTTTTGACCATTCGACCTAGTGCATATTCGGAATCCGTAGTGACCATTCCAAACTAGGACAGGTTGCTTACCCGATGTTAGGTTGTTTGAAAACCGCTGTGTGCGTAGTGAAACCCTAGCTCCTGACAAAATAGGACAGGGAAACCCTACCCCAACATAGGGGTGTTTTGTTCTCTTTCACTTGCTATGTGCTTTTAGAGTGTTGCTCTACAGGAACGCACATGTCAGTTTGCAAGTCAGAGTATCTAACCTGGGGACACCAGTACCAGAATATCAGTTGTGAGAATCAGTTATCCGCGGGTATCGGTTCAGTTTTCGGGAACAGTAATTTCTGGGAACAGTGATCAGTAGAAGGGAACAGTTGTTTAGCTACACCCGTGTTTGATCAGTTTGGGCTGAAATGCTGTCTGTTTTTCCTTTCAGTTCAGAGAGTTGCAGAGTTGAAACAGAATAGCCAGTGTCCCCCTTTGCTGAGGCAAGATTTATGGCGGCACAAAGTTCAGAAGAAATTGTGGTTATGGCAGCTGCATCGGAGCAGGGGACCGCTCCGCAGAGTGAGGCCAATATCAGTATGTCATACCCGCCCAGGTCGCCCGTTGTGCACCCGGTTTGGGCTCCCCAGTTATACCAGGCTCGTGAGCCCACCACCTTCGAATTGATGGGGATGATAGGCGATCTCCAAAGGTCTGTGGCAGACCTCGCCTATGGAATGTCGGCTTCACCGCCAGCGGCGCCGTACGCCGGGAATTTTGTACCACAGGAGCCCCCGCTACTGGGGCGGATTGTGATAGAGCTCAGCCAACCAGAGGTGGCTTCCAGCTATAGCCACGACATGTCAGCACCAACCCAGACCTTCGATCAGGCTGAGGCCAAAGGAAAGGACAAGGCAAAGGTAGACGCCGACCCTATTGAGCAACTGCTGTGGGCAGTCGAGGCTTTGAAGGCCAGAGGGATGAACAAACAACAAACATCTGCAATAGTGACCAAAGCTGTAGATGACGCTTTCCCCGCTCCAATCAAGGGCAGTTCAAGCCAGATAGAAAACCGGGATGGGCCCCGTCATGCCCAGACAATTCCAGTAGCTCCCAACCCTGCACCGGGGAAGGTTCAAAAAGCCAAGGCAGCGCCAGCCGATCCTTTCGCCAGCGCATCTGGCAAGAATCCTCAAACTGCAAAGTACCTGCCCCGAGGGCGCAGGGTCTTTCACGACCTCCACATGCCTTTGTCTAGGGCATTGTTAATATTGGCGAAGAATGGGCATCTTAAGCCTTTGGAGCCCCGGCCGCTCCCGAAGAATCTCCCCGCCACCCATGATGCTACCTTGTACTGCGCGTACCACCAGCAGTCCGGTCACAGCACCGATGGATGTTCCCGCCTTCGTCATGAAGTGCAGGATTTGATTGATAATAAGGTTATCCTACCACCTACCTCAGGCAAGCCCGTCACCACTCAGTTGTTGGATTTCGAGGGCTCAGATACTGCGAGTATGTGAAGTGAACCGCCTGCGGGCAACATTTGGTATATTTTTGGATGAAGCGTCTGGCACGCATTTTTGAGCATCGGTGAAACCGAGTTTTGTAAATCCTGGCTTGGATATCGAGTCAGTCTTTTGTTTTGAGTCTGTCTCTCTGTCTTGAGTCAGTCTTTTTCTGCTTAAGTGGCTGTCTTGTTGTATCGAGTCAGTCCCCGTTGTATATAATACCAGGTGATTCTGGGGTTGTTGCCTCGAACACCGTTTTGTTTTGTAATTATTATCTGTTTTTGTTTTGAGTCTGTCTCTACCAAGGGGCCAGTTGCACCAACAAAGCCGATTGAAACAGCTGTTGCTATCTCAACCTTCATGCTTGCTTTCAGCATAAGTGCCAGAGAATTTGATTGGGCTGACAGTACATCTCGCCTGCTCTCCTGCGCGCCAAACTCATAGCATTAACCTAAGTTTTTCAAAAAAAAACCTTTTGAACACTGCGGTGATAAAAACGAAGAGGAAGGAATTCCTCGGGTTTTGCAAAATTTTGATCATTTTGAGAGAAAGAGAGGCGTGCTAAGCCTTTTTGTGAATAAAGCCATGCTTGTCGGCGTGAGTACTGAGAAGGACCCTGGCCTGATCCAGATTGGTTCCACACTATCTTCGGCGTGAGCGATTCGTCGCCTTCTTAAAATCTTTCAAAAACAAATATTTTACGCGGCCTTGTGAAGACCTGTGTGGAATCGCTCTTGAGATTGCGCAGCTTAGGATCGCTCTCAGCCTCAAGATTCAACCCGTTCCGACTTTGAACCCATTCAAACTGTTCGGAAAGTTCAACGGACAAACGCCATGAAAGGCCCGTGTGGCCAGTTTTGAGGTAGCCTTCGATCAAGAAGCATCAAGGCCGAATCAGAAGGAGTAGATCTCGCCGGAAGAAGCTCGTAGAGTAACCCTGATGGATTCTCCGCAAATCAGTGCAACAGCCGTTCTCTTAGACACGGAGAGGCTTCCAGTTCAGGAACCATTTGGCATGGACTTGCTACACTTTTACCCTTTGAGAGGCTCGCTGGGTCGAAAACCCAGAAGGGCGACCCAGGCAAAAGTTAGAGCAAGAGAAAAATACAAAAAAAGCAAAAAAAAAAAAAAGCAAAAAAAAAGAAGAAAAGAAGAAATGGAAATGAAAAGAATAGAAAAAAATTTTTTGAAAAGAAGCTCGCAAGGTCGAAAACCCGCATTGGGCGCCTTGGCAAAAGTAAGAGCCAAACAAAGTGAAGGTTAAAATACCCGAGTGGACTTTTTACCGGAACTACGTAAGGCTTGATTCCCATGTTTGGGATACGTAGGCAACTTCATCATGAAGTCCAGCCCCCAACGCTTTCATAAGCGTCTCAGTCCATGCAATGGTTTCGATTTCATCCCAAGGTCCAGTTGCCAACACCTTCCAAGGTGACTGTGTCCATATATGTGTTGCGCTTGTCTTCGTCATCGCTGTGTCCAAGAGCTCGACCACCGCCAATGAAGACTGTCTGCGGACTGCTGCGGCACCATCCAAACAAGGGGCAACTTTCCGTTGCCGCGAGCCGCCGTGAGCCGCCTTTCAAACTAGGGGCAACTTTCCGTTGCCTCCCACCCCCTTCAAACCAGGGGCAATTTTCCATTGCCTCCGATCCGAGGTTGCGCATCTCGAAGGGTAAGTTTCATGCTTGTTGAGCATCAGCTGTTTGAAAAATAGTTTTTGAAAATTTTTACTGAGGTTGACTATTTTCTCGAAAACTATTTCATTTTCCAAAACCGGACCATTGTCTTGGACCTAAAAGGAAAATTTTCAGTGCTTGCTGCCTGACTTGCATGCTTTTCAAAACAAAAGTCGAACAAGTACGTTAATCCGACTCTCATTTTGATCAAAACTGTTTTAGTAGAAAGCAAAAACGAAAGAATGGTTAAAATGATGAACTAGGGGCACAGTTGAGCCAGGCGTTCTGTCTCTCCCCCGTCATCGACGTACTTGCCAGAAGGGCGCGCTGCCCGCCGGAAGAAATAGCCGTGAGCTAACGGTGTTGAGCATGAACCCACACCTTTCTATTTATCCATCAATCACCCCGGGGAGGGATGAAAAATGAGAGAATGAAGAATAGAGAGGTGTAAGTTGAGAGAAAAGCGAGGAAAAGGGTTTCGAGAGAAAATCCGAGCTTGAGAGTTGAGTGATGTGAGAATCACAAATAAGAAGGGGTGGGAAACAATACCCAGATTGAACTGGCTCCTCGCGGTCCGAGGTCCCCTATCTTCGTTTACGCGTCTGTGTGTCGTGTCTCTTTCATTTGACGGTCTCGTCTTTTGTTTTGAGTCTCTCCCAAGCGTGTCTCGTTGTGTTTAGGTCGTGTACCTTTATATTTAAGTCCTCCCCGCTGTGTTCAGTGGTAGGCTCGATATCCCGGTTTGAAAAACCCTCATTTGATTTCAAAAATCATTTATGCTCAGAATGCTGTGCCATTCTCTACATTCGAGCGTGTTTCGACTCCAACCGGTTCCGTCTTTGAGCTCCGTCTTGTCAGATTGGGCTGTTTGTTTGGAATATGCCGTGTGCAGAATGAATTGAATGCTGTGTTATGGGCTGTATGCAGATTAATCCCCAACAGAGTAAGGGCTGTGTGTCCAGAATCAGGCAGTGGGTTGCTTGGGTTATTTTGCTGTTGGCTGTTTAGTTATCTGATTATTACAGTGCAAGTGTTCAATTTTCAGACAACCAATCAATTCCATTTACATTGAGGTGTAACATGATGAGATGTGATGCAATGCATGAAATGTGTGAATGTAAACACTTTTTCAGATAAAAAGTCTGTTTCATTTCACTATCTTTTCAAATGTACAAGTTTTGGAAACAAAAATCTGCCTGCGGCAGTACAAGGTAATCTATCTACCAACCAAAAAGAAAAGTACAAAGAGGAAAAGATAGCAAAAATCTGCATCTGTGTCAAGCACTCCGAAGGGCCGTCAGTCTGTCCTGGTCCTCTTCCTGGACGAAGGTCCAGGAGCATCATCAGCGTCGTCATCAGAGCCCGAGCTAGAACCGTCTCCGGTCTCCTCCTCCGATGACCCTGCCTCCGCCTCTGACTCCTCGTCGTCGTCGTCGTCCGGAACTGGAGCTCGCGAGCTACTCCCGACGTGAGTCCGCCCTCCCCTAGTACGGGGAAATATCCTGCCCTCCTCATCTCTCCCCCGAGCAGGGACAGAAGGTCTAGCTGGAGCACCTCCTGCCATAGGAATCTGGAAAGGAGGCTGAAAAAGTACACAAAAGTGAAATGCATCAGTATACTGTAGACAGTTTAGCAATGCAGAATGCAGTGTGTGAGTACAGTGTATGAATGCCGTGAGTAGTTTAGCAGTGCAGAATGCAGTGTGAGAGTACAGTGCAGAATGCAGTGTATGCAGTGTTCAGATACCGTGAGATCAGTGTATCAGGTGTTGTGCCGTGCGTCAGATTATGCAAAGCAGAGTATGAATGGTTTGAGGCCAGTGTCAGAGGGACATACCGGTATGCTGTAGACAGCCAGGAGGTCAAATGTCCGCTGGAGCATCCCCATCATCGAGGCATTCATCGCCAACGACTGACGGGTGTACTCAGAAGAAGCCTGCAAAAGTATCAGATGCATTAGTATTCTGTGGAATATCAAGTAAATTGAAATGAAATAACTGTACGAAGTGCAGTGATACATACCGGCGGAAGGTCGGGGACGTCAATGAACTCATGACCAGCCGGTGGAGGGGCGAAGGGAATCTGATAGGTCGACCCACCCTGCCCCTGGAAAGTCAGTACAGCAGGCAGGGCAGGCCACCCAGCTCCTCGTCCACCTCGCACTCCACCCCTGCCACGGACCCGGGCCCTCCTCGAAGATCCAGCCCCTGCTCCTGCTCCGGCCCCAGCCGCCGATGCCACAGGTCTGGCCCCCTCTGCTCGACGGCCGCTCAAAGGTCGCATCAGGTACGTCCGCACGTACTCCTGATAGTCGCCGGTGCCTCGGAAGCCGGCCTCCTCCCAGCCGATGGAGTAATCATCCAGCTGCTCAGGGGTCAGCCCCTCGGTCTCCCTCATCTCTGCAGGAGGGTGAGCCGGGACTATCTGCTCAGGTAACCCGCGGGTCTGGCGTAGAAAACGCTCCCCCAGGTACCAAGCCCGACAGACCGGGCCCTCTAGCAAGATCCGGAAACGCGAGGTCTCCTCAGCACCAGGGAACCGACCCCGCATCGCCGACGGCAAGGAAGCCCATGGCCGCCATGTGATCTGAAAGTAACAGACAGTTTGTTATCTACTGTTATTGAAACATGCAGTGGGAAAGCGAAGCTAAACGAACTGAAAATAAAGCATACCTCGGCCGGGGTGATGGTGTCGAAATATCGGCGGAAGAAGCCGAACGTCTCCCGTGGTCGCCGGGTGCATCCCCCGTCAAAGCGACTCGAGAAAGGAACAGCCGGAGGAGGCTCCGCGACTGGTACGGGTGCAAGCCTAGGGAAGTAGGCATAAACCTACAACTGCAAAACAGATGTCGGTATGACCATCAGATAAAGCAGGATATACAGAATGAAGCAGAAATGGCAGAGCCGTGTGTTGAGCCGTGTATTGTGTACAGTGTACAGTGTGAGCAGTGTACAGTCAGTGTAAAGTAGAATGTATGTGTGTGCCGTGTGTACAGTATACAGTGAGTGTAAAGCAGACTACAGTGTGTGTAGTATACAGAGTACAGAAAGTACGAGACAGAAATGAAAAGTGGAGAAGAAATGTACCTCCCAAGCCCGCCAGTAACCTCCGAGCAGCTGGCCGCTGCCGCGAGAAGCCGAGCTCATATATCCGTACAAGGTGGCCAGAGCAGCGCCGCCCCAATCGAAGTGCAGGATATCTCGGACGTCCACCAGTGCGCTGAGAAGGCAGAGAGGCACGGTGTTCGCCCGGTCGGCGAAGATAGTAGTCCCGAACAGGAACATGAGGAAGCCCCGAGCATACCTCTCCACGTCCTCCTCGGTCATCTGAGTCTCCTCCCCCAATGCAGGCAGGACCCTGAACTGTGCCTCGAACCAGGAATAGCGGACGAAGCCTGGGCGAGCTAGCGGTGGGGCCTCCCCCAGTAGATGGACCTGAGCGGCGGTCTACTCATCCATGTCAGTGTCGAAGGGGATCGGATCACCCCCTACCCCGATGCCTGTGAGCATCGAGAAGTCATAAGGGGTCATCGTCATATCCCCTGTAGCAGAAAAGTGGAAAGAATCGGTGGTGTCCCACCACCTCTCCGCCAGAGCGGCAAGAAGAGGTCTGCAGGTGGACAACCTAGAGAGCCCTCGGCAGAAGGTGCCGAAGCCCGCCCGATCCACGATGCGCTGGACCGCATCAGGGAGCTCGTCATACCACTCCCGTGCACCAGTATTCCCATACCCGCGAATGGTATGGGAACCCTCCTGCAAACAGAAAATGACAATTGCAAGACAACATTCAAAATGCAGTTGTGAAAAGACAGATATGGCATGTTTGCAAGTTTGTCAGATTCAGGTAGATACCGGGTACCGGTGTGCTTACAGAAAATACGTGTGCTGTGTCAGCGTGTTTGGGTGTTCCAGAACAGATGTAGCATGTGTGCAAATTTGACAGATTCAGACAAATACTGGGTACCAGTGTATGTGCAGTAGAATGCAGTGTGTGCCGTGTGTTTGAGTAATTCAGGGCTAGTGCAGTGTGTGTGCATGTGTCAGTCTCAAGCAGATATCAGTTGCATAAAGTAAAGCAGAAGATGAAGAGTTACCTCGGGAGTGCCGAATGAAAGGTGGGAGGTAGGCTCACGCAGCAGTAGCTCAGGGGCCGCGTACCTCTCGAAACTCCGGAACTGACGCAGGCCGTCTGGGGGCAGAACGTGAATCGCCGGCCGGTAGGTCGCCGGGTCGAACGGGCGCTCGCTCAGTGGTAAGAGCTCGACCCCGGGATCCATCTCGTGGTCCGGGGGAGTCCCGCCACGTGGAATGTCGTCCGCCATGTAGAGAGTGGTGTGAAAATGGTCGGAAAAGGGAAAACCGAGCCGGAATGCGAAGAGTCAACCGAAAAGTCAACTCCTGAGAGGGTCGAAAATGGCCGGGAAGGTCGGAATGTGAAAAGGCACGGAAATGAAGAGGAAAGTGAGGGGAACAAACCCCGAAAAGGCTAGAACGCCAAACGAGGCACCGAAACGAGAATGTGATCGGTGGAAAATGTCCGAAACGCGAAGAGGATCGCGAATCCGACGATGAAACGAGCGTAGAACGCGAAGAAACGGGCGAAAAATGAGAGAGAAGCACTCTAGAGAGAGAGAGCAAGGTTTTTCGGCGGTAGGAAATGAGGAAATAGGGCATGAAGCCCTATTTTATAACACTCGAGGTGAAAAGACAGAACTGCCCCGATTCAGTAACTCTTTGCCGGTCGGCAATGTTTTGTGCCGGCCGGCACTTTTTTGTGCCGATGGAATTGTTTTTGTGCCGATTGCCAGCCGGTGGCCTCCCCTTACTGCCGGTGGGGTTCCCACAGCCTTGTTTAGGCCATTTGAGAAGTTTGTGGTCTTCATAGCTCAAGAAAGTGCAAGAAAGTGCATCTCCGACGCTCAACCGGCCTCCGTTTTGACTTCGGGCCGTGTCTCCAGTGCGTGGCACTCGAATTCGTGCAAGGTGTATCCTTTTTGTATCCTTTTGAATTCAAAAGTTGCCCCATGTGTGTTGCACGAGTTCATCACACTACTTCGGTGCATTACATCGCGCTATCACGCGCCACACATTTGCATTGTTATGCACGTGTTACATGCGTTGCAACACGCACCCCCTTTGCATTGTCGTGCACATCTCCCATGCATCATCATTGCATTTCCATTCCATGCATTGTCATGCATTCCGGAATACATGCGTTGTTGCGCATTTGAGCCCATTTACACTCCGTGTGGCATGCACGTCACACTTGGCATCGCACTGTTTTGTGCATCACATTCTCTTCGCGCTATTTTGCGCATCGCACTATTTTGTGCATTGCATTTGTTCGCGCTATCTTGCGCACCTCAATTGCACTATTTTGTGCATTGCATTTGTTCGCGCTATCTTGCGCACCTTAATTGCACTTGTTAGTGCATTGCATTTGTTCGCGCTATCTTGCGCACCTTACTTGCACTTGTTAGTGCATTGTATTTTGTTCGCGCTGTTCTGCGCATTGCACTTGTTAGTGCATTGTATTTTCCTCGCGCTGTTCTGCGCATCGCACTGTTTTGTGCATTGTATTGTTCGCGCTGTTCTGCGCATCGCACTGTTTTGTGCATTTCAAACCTCGCGCTGTTCTGCGCATTGCACTGTTTAGTGCATTTCAAAATTGTTCGCGCTGTTTTGCGCATCGCACTGTTTTGTGCACCTCAATTGCATCTAGCATGCATTCTATCGCGCTATCTTGCGCACCTCACATGTACTTGTTAGTACATTGCATTGTTTTGCATACGAACCGGCTTCGCGAAGCGTGTAAGTCCAATTTTCAAAATTTTGCATTCCGTGTGGCATACGTGTCACACATGCATACATTTAATACCCCCCGGTCTGGCGAGACCTTAAACACGCACGGTCTGGCGAGACCTTAAACACGCATGGTCTGGCGAGACCTTAAACACGCACGGTCTAGGAGACCTTAAATCCTTTGGAGGTGCGAAACCTTCAGCGCATTGTCACGCGTCTTGTAAATACCCCGTGGTCTGTCGAGACCTTAAACACGCATGGTCTGGCGAGACCTTAAACACGTACGGTCTAGGAGACCTTAAATCCTTGGAAGGTGCAAAACCTTTATTGCATTGGTGTGCACACTATTGCTTTGTACATATCTTAAGCCGCGTGTTGCCACGCATCTCATGCAACATGCATTGTCATGCATACATTTTGCATTCCGGTCTAGGAGACCTTAAATCCTCTGAAGGTGCAATTCCTTTGGTGTTTGTCGTGCCCGAACGACTTTCGGTGGTCTGGTAAAGCCACCTGCCTATGTTTGCGATGAGTTCCTAGAAGACCAACTGGGACGGTGGAAACTAGAGTTCGAACGGCTTATGCCTAGAACGCAAAGGTTCGGGAGTTCCGAGACTAAAGTCTGGTTTAAATACCCAGAGGTTTACCCTCGGCTTGAAATCTGTATGGAAGCCCCATAGGTTGAGGCGGCATGTCTACGTCTCAGTTCTGGATACTGAACCAACCTAGTATATCACCCTGTTGGTAAGATAGGGAAAGTTGCAATCATAGTCATTGCATCATAGTGCATTGTCATGCATTTCCATTGTAGCTCGCCTGCATCCATTGCATTTTCCCCAGTAGGTCGCATCGCACTGCATTGTCATGCATGTTGTAAATATCCATTCCATTGCATATTTGTAAATATTGCATTGTAGTTTGCATGCATTCACTGCATCGCCTTCCGCCTATGGCTTGCGCCTTTCCAGGTTGAGCTTGGTCTGGTATGTGCCCTTACATTTCATGTTAAAACACAGTTCTGTATGTGTATCGCGCCGATTCCACGTTGATATGTTGGTTGAGGGTTGCGGCACCTTTTCTGTGTTACACATGGCTCGTACGTGTGCATGCCTTTCCCTAGGCAAGATTTGGTTTGGCTTGTATGCCATATCCATTGTATCCATTCCATTGCATATTTGTAGATATTGCATTGTAGATTGCATGCATTCATTGCATCACCTTCCGCCTTTGGCTTGCGCCTTTCCATGTTGAGCTTGGTCTGGTATGTGCCCTTACTTTTCATGTTAGAACACAGTTCTGTATGTGTATCGCGCCGATTCCACGTTGATATGTTGGTTGAGGGTTGCGGCACCTTTTCTGTGTTACACATGGCTTGTATGTATGCATGCCTTTCCTAGGCAAGATTTGGTTTGGCCTGCGTGCCATATCCACCCATTACATTGTAGTGTAATTTTTGCATCCGGCATTAGGATCGTAGTCCTTTCTCCAGCGGGTTGTTTCCCCACTTATGTCAATTCCACCCAATACTTGTTCTTGCGTCTGTCTACAATACTCATAGTTCAGTTGACCGTTCTATGGTAGACAGACTTGTTACCTCCATCAATCTATTTGACATAGATGTGGTTTCGAACCGCTCGTGATTGGATCACGATTCAATTGCTTTGCATGTAGCTTGCATTGTTTCAAATACATTGCATCTTCATTTGCATTGCTTATACATTGTTTTGTATATATTGCATATCGTCTTGCATCCATTTTGCATTGTCATGCATGTCGCTAACCATATTGTACCTGTTAAGTTTGTTTTCTTTTCAGGCACGATATTGTATGTACGGTTCATTTGAAGCTGGTGCAACCAGACGAGCCGCACAGGTATTGTATCTCCCGAGTGAGACGTATTGAGAATTCCATAATTCTCTTACATCCTTTCTGCATTGTAGTGTAGTTTGGTATGCTAGCTTAAAACTGTTGCATGTTTGCTTCGTTACAGCTTTCTTTGCATGATCATAAGTTATGCTCGGCCCCGTGCATTGTCTTGCATTTTGCCCCTGCCTCCGGGCGCATACCTTATTTGTATTGCATGTTTGTCTAAGTCTTCGGCCTTGTCAAAAATGGGTCGTCTCTGGGCTTTGACATTCACTCCCGTCATTGTTATGACTTTCGAGTTCTGTCAAAGAGGGGCAACTGTAGACACCCCATTTTTGACCGTCCTCAAGACTTGGACGTCACCGTTTGAACACTCGGTGATTATCCATGTTTGTGTTCGTTTGGAGTTCCCGGAGGTCTCGGCTCGCGCGCCCCGCCTCAAGATCCCCGAACTCGACCGTTTAGTGTCTGGTTTTGCACCAAACACTTGCATCTTGCCTTTGAGAGGCAGGGTGGGGCTTGTAGACCATCCCCACCCATCACCGGCAGTGGCTAGATGCCACCGGCTGGTTTTTGCTGCCACCGGCAATGTAGTTTGCCGGTCGGCACTATTTGTTGCCGGTCAGCACTTTTTTGTGCTGGTCGGCACTTTGTTTGGCCAAGATGGCATTTTTTGCCGGCCGATTGCTGTTCATCTGCTTTTGCAGATATTTTTGGACAGCTGTATAACTTTTGCTCCCCTCCATACACGTGTATGGAGGGATCTCCCTCTTGCAAAGCTTGTTTGGTAAGCTTTACAAGAGGCTTATAGAGAGAAGCCCTCTCTAAGGCAAGAAGAGGGGGAGGCTTAGACATTTTTGAGAGAGAAAACACAGAGAGAAGCTCTGGTTTTTCTAGGGTTAGGGTTAGATATACACTCTCTATCTCTCTTTCCCTCTTATTTGCACACTAGGTGTTTTGTGTCTCACTATTGCACACAAACACCTAGTGTTTCACCTTCCTCTTGGAGCTGAGGTTCTAAAGGGTTTGTTTTGAGTTTTTGGTGTTGGATTCAAGCCAAAGGAGGCCATTGGAGCACCATTGTTGAAGAGGACTACAAGGGTAAGAAACTAGTCCATTTTTCCCCCATTTTTGCATTGATTTTCCACTAGTCTTAGAGCTGTTTTTGTGATTATTGTATAACATAAAAAAGTTCTGTTTTTAAGCCCTCTTTATTGTTTATTAAGAGTGTTTTGTTGTTTGAGGGTTGTTGACCACCCTTAGGCCTCAAAAGGCCTCATTTTGAGCCATTTTGTGCTAGCTCCGGGATTTTGGTGTTGAGGTCTCTTCACCACTGAAATCTTGAGGGATTTCAGCGGTGAAGATGATGCTTTGAAGTCCCAAGAAGGAGAGGGCCACCCCCTCTCCTTGTTGTCCTTGAAAAGGGCACATTTTGGCCTCTTAAAGAAGCCTATGCTTGAGTGTGTGTTGAGCATGTTTGGTATGTTTTTCATGCTTATATATCCATGATATAACATGATTTCAAGTTGGTTTTGGAACCTCATGCATGCTTAGCATAGTTGCCTTGTAATGCCATATTTGTGCCTTAACATGTCTAGGTTGTTAGCCTTTGTTGGAGCATGTTTTAGGCTTGTATTTGTGAAGATTATATGCTTATTTTGCCATGTTTTAGATCTGTCCATAGTCGTTTGGGTCGATTTTAGCATGCATTATATGGCTCCTTTGCATTTGGGCTTGTTGGCCTTGAGTATGTGCATGTGTAGCATGCCATCTTTGCATTGTTTTGGTGATTTGGGATCATTCTATATGTCATTTCAGTCCCATTTCCATGCTTGTTTGATTGCCTTGCATGCCTCTTTAATGCTTTGAAAGCATATGTTGCAATACTCCATGTTTTGGTGCCTTTGCATGCCTTTGTCTTTGAGCCATCTAGACGCCATCTAAGTGGTCTTTTGGGCCTCATGTTATGAGCTAAAAACCTGTTTTAGGTTGTTCAATGCATGCCATGTTTGTTGTGATAAACATGCTTCAAAGCTTCATGACTTGCTTCAAGTGCTTAGACCATGCTTACATGCATTTGCTTGTCTTGCTTAATATGATTTGGCATCATTTTATGACATGATTTCAATGCTTAGGTTGCATGCTAGTTGCTCTCGTTTGTCCCTTTTAAGTGTGCTTGAGGGTTGTTTAAATTGTGCCCAAGTGTAGGCCTTCCATCATGTGTATGTGTGCATGTGTTTTGGCTTCTTGTTTTGGTCATTATGGCCACTGTTTTAGGCCTTATTAGAGCTGCCTAATTCATGTATAAGTCCATCTTGCCATCCATTTGCATTGCCCTATGTATGCTTGCATGATTGCATAAGTGCATTGCCATGTCATGTTGCATTCCTAGCTTGTATGCCTAGGTTGCATTGCATTTTGCATGCATGCCTTGTTCCTTGAATTGGTGATAGGAATTGGGCCTAATTTGTTTGATTGGTTTGCATGCATTTGAAACCAAAGTTGCATACTTGGTTCCTTGGGCCATCATGCATGGAAATGCGTGATTGGTGGTCCGAGAACCGAGGCACATGTCCCTTTGAGTCATCACAATGATAAGAGACATGGTTAGTGCATACATGTCTTGAAATATGCTGTCATGCCTTGTTTTGCCCTCTGTTGCTGTGAGTTGCAGGTTCTGCAGGAATACTCTGCCGACCGGCAGTGTAATGTGCCGACCGGCACATTTTTCTCTGCCGACAGACCCTATTTTGTGCCGATGGCCATACTACACTGCCGGTGGAGGTTTCACCCAGCCGGTGGTGTCTCCCAGCATCCAAGGAAGCAGTCCTGAAATTTTGGCAGCCTCCAGAGGAGCAAAGGGAGGAAAACAGAGGCAGCTTGCGCATGGTGGCACGCTTCCCGAGGCGTTTTCCTGCTTTAATTAATTAGTTAATTTGTTAATTAATTAATTTGTAATATTTAATTAGCTTGCGTAGTTAATTAATTTGTAATATTTATTCGGTCCCTCCGAGTGAGGGCGTGTCTGTAATAAGTGTGTGTGCGTGGTGTGCATGTCTTCCAACCTCCACTTCTTTCTTCCCTTTTATTTACCTGCTTATGATGGTAGATTAGGGCACATTTATTTTAGCATACCTTATGCTATGCATGCGTGCATTCATGCATTTGTTGACATGCACCGGGCTCGGTACATCATACAAACTACATTGTACTTTTCAATTCCAATTTGAATACATGTTACTTGTAGCATTTCACATGCCATTTTAGGGTTAGCCGAGCCTGTTTAGAGTGCATCTTTGCATGTGTTGCATTAGCCAATTTAACATGAACTAGGACACGCACATTTTTGCTAACTAGTTTACTGTTTTGGCACGGAGTACTAGGTAAGCTTTTATGCTTTAGCATATCGCATGCGTGTGAATGTTGCCATGACAGTATGATTACCATGAGGCTAGCTGCTTATGTGATATAACTGCTTGAATGCCTGTGGATGGAGGTTGAATTACCTAAATTGGAGTAATGCATTAAAACTGTGAGTTTTAAGCCCACTAGATAGTGGCAAAATCATCTTTTCTAAAAGCCCACTTGAGGGTGGCAAAATCTGCATTTTAGCCTACTTGCGAGTAGCAAACCATTTTCAAAACAAACATGAAATGTTTTGTTCCAATTTGGGTGATTTGGTCTATACTTGTTTGCTGCGCGCACAACATAGTAATTCTAGGCTAATAACCGGTTTAAGAACACATAAAGTTTTCAAAAACGGATATCACGGTTAGTAGAGGCCGGTCTTCGGACCGGGCGAAAGGGGGTGCTCATAGCTGACCTTCCCCGATCGTACCCAAGCTCCCGAGCCGAGACAACTCCGGTGATGACGGACATGTGGCCTTCGGCACCGAGTCAGGGTTTCCTAAATTCTCCCATAAAAAATATTTAGGTGGCGACTCTGTATCTGGCAAAGCAGTCCATGTTTGGCACTACTTTTTCAAAAATCTGTTTCTCAAAACGATTTGCCAGATTTGGACTCTTTGGTTCAGATTAAGAACCGTGACACAAATCGAGTCCGAACTGTAGCACGAGGTCCCCACGCGGGCGCTGTTACAATAGGTCATGTTTAATTTAGCATACCTTATGCTATGCGTGCGTGCATCATTCATCAGTATTGCATGCACCGGGCTCGGCGCATCATGCTAACTGCATTAGCATTTCAAATCTAACTCAAATACATGCTACTTGTGCATTTTCACATGTCATTCATAGACTAGCCGAGCCTACTCTAGTGACATTCCGTATGCGTTGCATTAGACATTTGAACATGGACTTGGATCATGCATTGATTGCTAACGAGTTCTTTGTTTTGGCACGGAGTACGATGTAAGTATCTATACTTTAGCATCCTTACATGCGTGTGAGTGTTGCCATAATTGCATGATTACCATGAGGCTAGCTGCTTATGTGATATAAACTGCTTGAATGCCTGTGGGTGAAGGTTGGATTATCTGAGTTGGAATAGCTCATTGAAATCCGTGTTTTAGCCTACTTGCGAGTAGCAAATTCCAAAACATCTTTTTTTCCAAAACAAACGGATATGCAATGCTTATTCCCAAATTAGGCAATCTAGTCTATACTTTTATGCTGTGCGCATAACATAGTAATTCTAGGCTAATAATCGGGATAAGAACACATAACGTTTTCAAAAACGGATATCATGGTTAGTAGAGGCCGATCTTCGGATCGGGTGAGAGGGGGTGCTCATAGCTGACTTTCCCCAATCGTACCCTAGCTCCCGAGCCGAGGCAACTTTGGTAATGACGGACATGTGGCCTTTGGCACCGAGTCAGGGCTTCCTAAATTCCCCCATAAAAAATATTTAGGTGGCGACTCTGTATCTGGCAAAGCAGTCCATGTTTGGCACTTCTTTTCAAAAATCTGTTTCTCAAAACGATTTGCCGGATTTGGACTCTTTGGTTCAAATTAAGGACCGTGACACAAATCGAGTCCGAACTGTAGCGAGGCCCACACGGGCGCGTCTACAGTTTCTGGCGACTCTGCTGGGGATTTTTAGAGAGCTTGACTCGAACTCGTGATATCCTGTTTTGATTTCATTTATGTGTTTCTTTGCATTGCATGTGCATTGGTGCGCCTAGGACACCGTGTTTGCCATCTGCCATTCCTAAACGGTTTGCCAGAGGCTTGTCTTGTCAAGACATGACCATAAGGTTGACCAGTTGTGGGCTCTAACAGTATGGGAACACAAACCCCGGTTTTACTGGGGCACCCTTTTTGACCATTTGACCTAATGCATATTCGGATCCATAGTGACCATTCCAAGCTAGGACAGGTTGCTTACCCGATGTTAGGTTGTTTGAAAGCTGCTGTGTGCATAGTGAAACCCTAGCTCCTGACAAAATAGGACAGGGAAACCCTACCCCTCCATAGGGGTGTTTTGGCTCTCTTTACTTGCTATGTGCTTTAGAGTGTATCTCCACAGGAACGTACATATCAGTTTGCAAGTTTGAGTATCAGGCCCGAGGGCACCATTATCAGTGTTGCGAAGAAATCAGTTATCTGCGGGTATCAAGTTCATGACAGCTACGCTAGATCAAGGGATCACCCTGCGGGATGAAACCAATGTTGATGTATTGCATCCGCCTAGGTCGCCTGTCGCACACCCAGTCTGGATCCCCCAGTTGTATCGGGCTCGTGAGCTCACCACATTCGAGCTGATGGGAATGATTAGTGACCTCCAGAGATCTGTGGCCGATCTGGTCTATGAAATGTCGACTTCGCCACCAGCGGCACCGTATGCCGGGAATTTCATACCACAGGAGCCCCCGTTACTGGGGTGGATTGTGATAGAGCTCAGCCAACCAGAGGTTGCCTCCAGCTATGGCAACGACGTGTCAGTAACAACCGGGCTTCGCTTTGATGCAGTAACCCAAACCCCCGATCAGGCTGAGGCCAGAGGCAAGAACAAAATGAAGGCAGATGCTGATCCCATTGAACAACTGCTGCGGGCAGTCGAGGCTTTGAAAGCCGGGGGGATGAACAAGCAACAGATATCCGCTGTTGTGGCAAAAACTGTGGAGGATGCTTTCCCCACTCCACCTGAGGGTAGTTCAAGTCAATCAGAAAATCGGGATAGGCCCCGTCATGCCAGAACAGTTCCTCCTATTCCCAACCCTGCACCTGGGAAAGATCAGAAAACCAAGGCAGAGCCTACCGACCCTTTTGCTAGTGCGTCTAGTAAGAATGCTCAGACTTCAAAGTACCTGCCCCGAGGGCGCAGAATCTTCCATGCCCTCTATATGCCTCTGTCTAAGGCACTTCAGATTCTTGCTGAAAGGGGGCACCTCAAACCCCTTGAACCTCGGCCTCTCCCAAAGAATCTCCCTCTCACACATGATGCTGCTTTGTACTGCGCATACCACCAACAGACCGGTCACGCCACCGACAACTGTTTCCGCCTTCGCCATGAAGTGCAGGATCTGATCGATAATGAGGTCATTCTTCCACCTACCTCAGCGAAGTCTGTTACCACCGAGTTATTGGACTTTGAGGATACTGCGAGTATGTGATTAGGGGTTGGACCACCTGCGGGCGGCGCTCGGTGTATTTCAGATGTGGCGTCTGGCACGCACTTTTTGAGCATTTGTAAATGCAGTTTTGTAGTTTCTGGCTTGGGTTTTGAGTCAGTTCTCTGTTTTGTTTTTGAGTCTGCCTCTTTGCTTTGAGTCAGTCTTTTTGTTTTTGGGTCTGTCCTGTGGTACCGAGTCAGTCCCGTTGTATAGGATGTCGAGTGATTCCGGGGTTGTTGCCTCGAACACCGTTTTTGTATTTAACCTTTCTTTTTGAGTCTGTCTCTGCTGTGGAGCCAGCTACATCCGAGAAACCTGAATGAAACAGCTGCAGCTATCATGTTTCCGTGCTTATTGTTTGTTTTGGGCTAGTTGTGCCAGAGGATTTGAATCAAACGGCCGTGCATTCCACCTGTTCTCTTGTGCCCTGAAAATCATTGCATTGACCTATGTTTTTTCAAAACCTCTTTAACACTGCAGTAAAAACGAAGAGGAAGGAATTCCTCTGGTTTTGCAAAAATTTGATCAATTGAGAAAAAGAGAGGCATGCTAAGCCCTTAATGAATGAAATCATGCTTGTTAGCGTGAGTACTGGGAAGGACCCTGGCTTGATCCAGATTGGTTCTACACTATCTTCGGCGCGAGCGATTTGTTGCTTTCTTAAAAACTTTCAAAAACGAATGTTTTGCGTGGCCCTGTGAAGACCTGTGTAGAATCGCTCTTGAGATTGTGCAGCCTAGGATCGCTCTCGGCCTCAAGATTCGACCTGTTTGTTTTAAACCTCGAACTTATTCGGAACACTCAACGGTCAACTGTCAAAGGAGGCCCGTGTGGCCAGTTTCGAAGCAGCCCTCGAACAAGAGGCACCAAAGTTGAATAAAAAAGATTAGATCTTACCAGAAGAAACTCGTGGAGCAGCCATGATGGATTCTTCTGCAAATCATTGCAACAGCCGTTCTCCTAGATACAGATAGGCTTCAACTTCAAAAACCATTTGGCATGGACTTGTTACACTTTTACCCTTTGAGAGGCTCACTGGGCCGAAAACCCGGAAGGGCGACCCAGGCAAAAGTTAGAGCAAGAGAAAAATACAAAAAATGCAAAAAAAGAGAAGAAATAAAATCAAAAAAAAGAAAGAAAAAAAAGAGAATGAAAAGATACAAAAATCAAGAAAAAAAAAGAAGAAAAAAAAAGAAAATGAAAAGAAGCTCGCAAGGTCGAAAACCCGTATCGGGCACCTTGGCAAAAGTTAGAGCCTGAAAAGTGAAGGTTAAAATACCCGAGTGTACCTTAACCAGAATTACGTAAGGCTTGATTCCCATGTTTGGGATACGTAGGCAACTTCATCCTGAAGTCCATCCCCCAACGCTTTCATAGCGCCTCAGTCCATGTAATGGTTTTGATTGTTCTTGCCTTCCCCGAATCCGATAGTTCGGTTGTGACAACCATAGGCAACTTCGTCCTGAAGTCCAGCCCTCAACACCTTCAAAGTGACTGGGTCCATATGTTGGTTTTGACCATCTTCGTCTTCTCTGTATCCGAGAGAGTTCGTTTGCAATCATCACTGACGAAGATTGTTTACCAAATGCTACGGCGTCATCCAGACAAGGGGCAACTTTCCGTTGCCATGAGTCGCCGTTTAAACCAGGGGCAACTTTCCGTTGCCATGCAGCGTCCTTCAAACAAGGGGCAACTTTCCATTGCCTCCGATCCGAGGTTGTGCATCTCGAGAGTAAGTTCCGCGCTCGTTGGGCGGCGGCCGTTTATAAAAATAGTTTTTGAGAATTTTTACTGAGGTTGACCATTTTCTCGAAAATTGTTTTATTTTTCAAAACTGGACCATTTTCTGGGACCCAAAAAGGAAAATTTTTAGTGCTTATAGTCTGACTTGCATGGTTTTCAAATCAAAAATCGAACAAGTACGTTAATCCGACTCTTATCTTGATCAAAACTGTTTTAGTGGAAAACCAAAACAAAAAATGGTCAAAATGATGAACTAGGGGCACAGTTGAGTCAGGCGTTCTATCTTTCCCCCGTCGTCAACATACTTGCCAGGAGGGCACTCTACCCACCAGAAGAAATAGCTGTGAGCTAACAGCATTGGACATGAACCCGCAACTTCCTATTCATTCATCAATCACCTTGGGGAGGGACGAAAAATGAGAGAATAAAGAATAGAGAGGTGTAAGTTGAGAGAAAAGTAAGAAAGAGGGTTTTGAGAGAAAAAAAACGAGCCTGAGGGCCGAGTGATGTGAGAATCACAAATCAGAAAGGGTGGGAAACACTACCCGGAGAAACTGGCTCCTCGCGAACTGAGAGGTCTCTTGTCTTTGTAACACCTCTGTGTGTCGTGTCTTTTGTTTTGTTTACCTCAACTTTTGTTTTGGATCTTTTCCGAGCGTGTCTCGTTGTGTTTAGGTCATGTACCTTTTGTTTGAGTCCTTCCTGCTGTGTTCAGTTCTAGGCTCGATACCCCGGTTGAAAATCATTTTTTTCTATTTCGAAAATCGTTTTTGCTCAGAGTGCTGTGCCATTCTCTACATCTGTACGAAGCAGAAGAACAAAAAAAAAAAGGGGGTTCGGGGCATCTGAGCGTGCTTCAACTTCAACTGGTTCCATCTTTGTGTTCCGTCTTGTCAGATTGGGCCGTTTGTTCAGGATTTGCTGTGTGCAGAATGAACCGAGTGTGGTGTTAGGGGCTGTATGTAAACTAATCCCCAATAGAGTATGGGCGGTGCGTTCAGTTTGAGTAGTGTGTCGCTTGGGCTGTTTTGCTATGAGGCCGTTTGGTTATCCGATCATTACAGTACAAATGCTCAATTTTTCAGACAACAGGTCAATTCCATTCACATTGAGGTGTAACATGATGTGATGCAATGCAATACATGAGATATGTAAATGTAACACTTTTTAAGCAAAAAGTTTGTTCATTTCATTATCTTTTTCAAGTACATAGCTTTGAAAACAAAAACCTGCCTGCGGCAGTACAAGGTAATCTAACTACCAGCAAAGAGAAAAAGAAAAGAAAAAGTACAAAAAGAAGAAAAACAGCAATCTGGATCATCATAAGTAGTCTCGGGCCTGGGGATTTGTCCTCACCCTCTTCCTGGACGAAGGTCCAGGGGCATCGTCATCAGCATCGTCATCTGAGCCTGAGTCTGAGTCGTCTCCAGCCTCCTCAGATGACCCGGCCTCTGCCTCTGCCTCGGACTCGTCATCATCATCATCGTCATCATCGGGGGTCGGCGCCCGAGAGCTATTCCTGACATGAACACGCCCTCCCCTGGTACGGGGATGTACAGTGTCTCCACGCCCTCCTCGAGTAGGAATAGAGGGCCCAGCCGGAGCACCACCCACCGGAGGAATCTGGAAGGGAGGCTGAAAAGCACAAAAGGCAAATACATCAGAATACTGTGAGCAGTGTATCAGTGCAGAATGCAATGTATGAGTACAGTGTGTGAATGCTGTGAGCAGTTTATCAGTGCAGAATGCGGTGTATGAGTACAGTGTGTGAATGCCGTGAGCAGTTCATCAGTACAGAGTGCAGTGTATAAATGCAGTGTATGCAGTGTATCAGATGCTGTGAGATCAGTGTGTCAGGTGTTGTGTCGTGCATCAGATTACGTGAATCAGCTTATGAATGGTTGGAGACCGTCGTCAGAAGGACATACCGGAATACTATAGAGGGCCAGGAGGTCGAAGGTCCGCTGTAGCATCCCCATCATGGAGGCATTCAACTCCACGGACTACCGGGTGTACTCGGAGGACGCCTGCAAGAGTACAAGATATATCAGTATTCCGCGGAATATCAAATAAACTGAAATGAAATGCTAATGCAAGATGCAAAATGAAGTAATACATACCGGAGGCAAGTCGGGGATACCGGCTAACTCATGATCAGCCGGGGGAGGAGCAAAGGGGATCTGGTAGGTCGCCCCATCCTGCCCTCTGTATGTCAGTAAAGTGGGCAGAGCAGGCCAGCTGGTCCCCCACCCTCTCTGAACTCCATCCCTACCTCGGACTCGAGCTCTCCTCGATGCTCCTGCTCCCGCCCCCGCTCCCACTCCAGCTCCAGCTGCCGGCGCCGCTGGCCTCTCCTTCTCAGCTCGGCGACCACCGCTCAAGGGTCGCATAATGTAGGTTTGGACGTACTCTGTGTAGTCGCCCTCGCCTCTGTGATGCTCTGCACCCGAGCCAATGGTGTAGTCCCTCATCTGCTCAAGGGAGAACCCCTCTGTATCTCTCATATGCGCATGAGGTGGACCCGTCACTATCTGCTCTGGTAAACCCAGGGTCTGACGCAAGAAACGCTCGCCCAAGTACCAAGCCCGACAGACCGGGCCCTCCAACAAAATCCGACAACGGGCAGTCTCCCCTGCGCCTTCATAGTGATCCCTCACCACGGTCGGCAACGGGGCCCAGGGCTGCCAGGTGATCTGAAAATGAAATGCGGTTTGTTATCTGTCTGTTATTGAAAACACACAGTGCTAAGCGAAGCCTAAGCAAATTCTAAAGATGAACATACCTCCGCGGCGGTGATGGTGTCGAAGTAGCGGCGAAAGAAAATAAAAGACTCCCATGGTCTCCGCACGCATCGCATATCAAAGCGATGAGAAAAGGGGACGCCGAGTGGGGTCTCCGCATCAGGTACTGGGGCAAGCCTGGGAAAGTAGGCATACACCCACAACTGCAGAACAGATATAAGTATGACTATCAGATAGAGCAAAATACAGAATAAAGCAGAAATGGCAGAGCCGTGTGTTGTGCAGTGTATTGTATAGAGTATACAGTGTGTGCAGTATACAGTCAAAGTAAGGAAGAGTATATGTGTGCCGCGTGTGCAGTATATAGTCAGTGAGAGGCAGACCGTGGTGTGTGCAGTGTGCAGAATACAGAAAATGTGAAGCAGAAATGTAAAAGGGAAAGAAGATGTACCTCCCAAGCTCGCCAGTAGCCGCCGAGAAGTTGTCCGTTGAGGCGGGAAGAAGAGCTCATATAACCATACAAAGTGGCCAAGCCGGTGCCACCCCAGTCATAGCGGCGGATCCGCCTGACATCCACCAGTGCGCTCAACAGACACAGAGGCACGGTGTTCGCCCGATCGACGAAAAGGGTAGTCCCGAGCAGGAACATGATGAAGCCCCGCGCGTACTGATCCACCTCCTCTGGGGTCATCTGCGCCTCTTCCGCCAAGGCTGGCTGGATCCGAAAATGGCTCTCAAACCAAGAGTACCTAACAAACCCTGCTCGAGCGAGGGGAGGTTGAGTGCCGAGCAGATACAGCTGGGCGGCGTCCCACTCATCCATATCAGTATCAAAGGGGATCGGATCACCCCCTACCCCGATGCCGGTGAGCATCGAGAAATCATAAGGGGTCATCGTCATGTCCCCCGCAGCGGAGAAGTGGAAGGAGTTGGCGGTATCCCACCACCTCTCCACTAAAGCGGCGAGCAAGGGCCTACAGGTCGTAAGCCGGGAGAGCCCCCTGCAGAAGATGCCGAAACCGGCCTCGTCGACGATATGACGAACCGCGTCTGGAAGCTCTAGGTACTAATCCCGAGCGACGATATTCCCATACCCACGGATGGTATGGGCATCCCCCTGTAATAAAAAACAACAATTGCAAGGCAATATTCAAAATGCAGTTTTACAACATGTGTGCATGTTTTCAAATTCGAACAGACACCGGTTGCCGGTGTACTTACAGTGAACTACAACGTGTGATGTGTCAGCGTGTTTGAGTGGTTCAGGGCAAATACAACATGTGTGCATGTTTTCAGACTCAAGCAGATATCGGGTACCAGTGTGTATGCAGTGAAATATAGTGTGTGCCGTGTGTTTGGGTGATTCAGGGTCAGTGCAGTGTGTGTGCACGTGTAAGTTCCAAACAGATATTGGTTGTAAGTTTGTTTGCAATCAACTACAGTGTACAGTGTATCGGTGCATCCAGGCTAAGCAGTTAGAGAACAGGATCAACTAATGGCAGTTATGTTTTACATTGCGGGAAATAATAGAACAAAAGAAAGAATGTTACCTCAGAAGTGTTGAAGGACAGATGAGAGGTAGGCTCACGCGGGAGAAGCTCAGGTGCCACGCTCCTCTCGAAGCTCCGGAACTGGCGTAGTCCATCGGGGAGCATCACATGAACCGCAGGCCTGTAGGTCTCCGGATCGAACGGCCGGATGTGAAGTGGCAAGGGGTCGGCCTCAGGATCCATCTCGAGCTCGGGAGGGGCCCCGCCCTGTGGAAGATCGTCCGTCATCTCGAAGAGAATGTGAAAATGGTTGGAAGACGAAAAACCGGGTGAGAATATGAAGAGTCAACAAAAAAGTCAACCTCGAGAGGGCTGGAAAAAGGCCGAAAAAGTCGAAGTGCGGAAAAGGCACAGATATCGAGAAAAACTCGAGGGAAACAAGCCCCGAGTGATGGAAATCAAAAAAACAACACCGAAATGAAATTTCAATCGGTTCAAAACGTTCAAAACGCAAGGGTGAATGCGAATCGAACGACGAAATGGAGGCTAGAACGCAAGAAAACGAGGAAATAAGGCTCGAAAAATATCTTAGAGAGAGAGAGGAGGAAATTTTGAACTAGGGGAAGTGAAGAAAATAGGGCTTGAAGCCCTATTTTAAAAGACCCGTAGCGAAATGACTGAACTGCCTCGATACAGGGACTTTTTGCCGGTCGGCCACACTCTTTGCCGGTCGGCAATAGAGTGTGCCGATGGAAATTGCATGATGGCCGATGGATGGCCAGTGATGCATTCTGATGGCCGGTGGACATCCGGTGGTCTCCTACAGTGGTTTTGGAGCCTCTTACACCCTTGTTTGAATTATTTGTGGGGTCCAGGGCCTTTAGTGCTCAAAACAGTGCAAAACAGTGTATTTCCGACGCTCAACCGGCCTCCGTTTTGACATCGGGTCGTGTTTTCTACGCGTGGCACTCGAATTCAGGCAAGGTGTATCCTTTCCGTATCCTTTTGGCTTTTATGAAACTCAAAAGTTGCCCCCATGTGCATGCATGTCAAATCGCACTGTCTTGTGCACTCGCGTTGTCTAACGCATCGTGCTACTTTGCGCATCTCATTGCATTTTGCATGCATTCAGTCATGTTTTGCTTGCGTAGACCGCATGTTTTGCTTGCGTAGACCGCATGTTTGCAATCAATTTCATTACTTGCGCAGACCGCATGTTTTGCTTGCGTAGACCGCATGTTTGCAATCAATTTCATTACTTGCGTAGACTGCATGTTTTACTTGTGTAGACCGCATGTTCTGCTTGCGTGGACCGCATTCTTATGTTCAAATTCATTACTTGCGTAGACCGTATTCTTATGTTCAATTTCATTACTTGCGTAGACCGCATGCTTATAATCAATTTCGTTGCCTGCGTAGACCGCGTGCTCGACTTACATGTCGGTGCCTTCATAGCATTGTTATGCTTCCCACTTGCTTTGCGTTGTCACGCATTTTCAAGTACATTAATACGTGTATTGTTAATAACATCGTACCTGTTGAGTTGTTTTCTTTGCAGGCACGATATTGTATGTACGGTTCATTTAAGGTTGGTGCAACCAGACGAACCGGACGGGTATGGTATACTCCGAGTGAGCCATATCGAGAATATACATGGTCTAGGAGACCCTAAATCCTCTGAAGGTGCAACTCCTTCGGTGTTTGTTGTGCCCGAACGACTGTTGGCAAGGTCACATGCATTATCCTGCAATCGGCGAGACCTTAAATACGCACGGTCTAGGAGACCTTAAATCCTCGGAAGGTGCAAGACCTTTAGTGCATTGATGTGCACAGTCTATTTACATTGTCATGTACCTTAAAAGCCGCGCACTTCGAAATCATGCATCATCATACATTTGCATTTCAAAAACAAAAACAAAACAAAAAATACAATCGCATTGTCATGCATCATCGTAAATAATCGCATTGTCATGCATCATCGTAAATAGTTGCATTGTCATGCATCATTGTAAATAGTTGCATTGTTATGCATCATTGTAATATAGTGTATATTGCATTGTAGCTTGCATGCATTCACTGCACCACCTTCCATCTATGGCTCGCACCTTTCCATGATTGAGCTTGGTCTGGTATGTGCCCATACTTTTCACGTCGAAACATAGTTCAGTGGACCGTTCTATGTTAGACGAGGCTTGTACGTGTACATGCCTTTCCTAGGCAAGATTTGGTTTGGTCCGCAGGCCATATCCATTGTATTGCATTCCCATTCCATTGCATATTTGTAGATATTGCATTGTAGCTTGCATGCATTCACTGCATCACCTCCGCCTATGGCTCGCGCCTTTCCATGTTGAGCTTGGTCCGGTATGTGCCCATACTTCTCGTGTCGAAACATAGTTCAGTGGACCATTCTATGTTAGACGTGGCTTGTATGCGTACATGCTTTTCCTAGGCAAGATTTGGTTTGGCCCGCGTGCCTTATCCATTGCCATTTTTCCCAGCATTTTCATTGTATATATTACATTGTAGTGTAATTGTCGCATCCAGCATTAGGATCATTGCCCTTTCCCCAGCGGGTCGTTTCCCTACCTTTGTCATCCACTCAATACTTGTTCTTGTGTCTGTCTACATTACTCATAGTTCAGTTGACCGTTCTATGGTAGACAGACTTGTTACCTCCATCAATCTATTTGACATAGGTGTGGTTTTGAACCGCTCATGATTGGATCATGATTCAATTGCTTTGCATATAGTTTACATTGTTTCGATTACATTGCATCTTCATTTGTATTGTTTATACATTGTTTTGTATATATTGCATATCATTTTGCATCCATTTTTGCATTGTCATGCATGTTGCTAATAACTTCGTACCTGTTAAGTTGTTTTCTTTGCAGGCACGATATTGTATGTACGGTTCATTTAAGGTTGGTGCAACCAGACGAACCGGACGGGTATGGTATACTCCGAGTGAGCCATATCGAGAATATACACGGTCTAGGAGACCCTAAATCCTCTGAAGGTGCAAGTCCTTCGGTGTTTGTCATGCCCGAACGACTGTTGGCAAGGTCACATGCATTATCCTGCAATCGGTGAGACCTTAAATACGCACGGTCTAGGAGACCTTAAATCCTCGGAAGGTGCAAGACCTTTAGTGCATTGATGTGCACAGTCCATTTACATTGTCATGTATCTTAAAAGCCGCATGTTGTCGCGCATTCCATGCAACATGCATTTCATACATCATTTGCATTTCAAAAAAAAAAAAAAAAACAAACAATCGCATTGTCATGCATCATCGTAAATAGTTGCATTGTCATGCATCATTGTAAATAGTTGCATTGTTATGCATCATTGTAATATTTGTAGATATTGCATTGTAGCTTGCATGCATTCACTGCATCACCTCCGCCTATGGCTTGCGCCTTTCCATGTTGAGCTTGGTCTGGTATGTGCCCATACTTTTCACGTCGAAACATAGTTCAGTAGACCGTTCTATGTTAGACACGGCTTGTATGTGTACATGCCTTTCCTAGGCAAGATTTGGTTTGGCCCGCAGGCCATACCCATTATATTGCATTTCCATTGCATCATTGTAATATTTGTAGATATTGCATTGTAGCTTGCATGCATTCACTGCATCACCTCCGCCTATGGCTTGCGCCTTTCCATGTTGAGCTTGGTCTAGTATGTGCCCATACATTTCACGTCGAAACATAGTTCAGTAGACCGTTCTATGTTAGACACGGCTTGTATGTGTGCATGCCTTTCCTAGGCAAGATTTGGTTTGGCCTGCAGGCCATATCCATTATATTGCATTTCCATTCCATTGCATATTTGTAGATATTGCATTGTAGCTTGCATGCATTCACTGCATCACCTCCGCCTATGGCTTGCGCCTTTCCATGTTGAGCTTGGTCCGGTATGTGCCCATACTTTTCACGTCGAAACATAGTTCAGTAGACCGCTCTATGTTAGACACGGCTTGTATGTGTACATGCCTTGCCTAGGCAAGATTTGGTTTGGCCCGCGTGCCATATCCATTGCCATTTCTCCAGCATTTTCATTATATATTACATTGTAGTGTAATTGTTGCATCCAACATTAGGATCATTGTCCTTTCCCCAGCGGGTCGTTTCCCCACCTTTGTCATTCCCCCCAATACTTGTTCTTGTGTCCGTCTACATTACTCATAGTTCTGTTGACCGTTCTATGGTAGACGGACTTGTTACCTCCATCAATCTATTTGACATAGGTGTGGTTTCGAACCGCTCATGATTGGATCATGATTCAATTGCTATAGCGATCCCGGTTTTCCCTTCATTGTTTAATTGTATTTCAGGCTCGGTTCTGTGGATGTATTGTCGTCTTTTTCCTGTTTCCATCATTTACTCTTTGTATATGAGTCTTTGGTCGTGTTGGGTAGGTTAAAAACAGGTTAGTTGTGTTTGGAAACCAAGGGTTGATGTCCATTTAATTCTAACTAGTGTCTATTAAATTTTCATAATGGTTCATTCAATTCCAATTAGTGATCCATTCATATTCCATTAGTGGGATTTTATGACAAATTTGTCCGTTCATATTTCTAACTAGTGTTCATTTAATTCTAGTTAGTGTTCATTTAATGCTAGTTAGTGTTCATTTAATTTCAATTAGTGTTCATTTAATTCTAACTTGTCCTTTCATTTTCCAATTAATGGGCTTTAATAACAACCTTTCAATATCACTTGTTCATCTCCCTTTTGATTTCAAAACCCTAGAACCATCTTCTCTCTCTCCCTACACACCTTCTCTCTAGGTTTTCATCTCCCTCTAGTGTAAATCTATACTAAGTCCTTTGTAAGAAAGGTAGAGTGGGTTGAGGGCTTCATTTTTAATCTAAAAGTTTGGCGATTTGGAGCACTTTGGTTTTTGGCCTTCATCTTCTCCATTTGGTCTCTCCATTTGAGGTAGGGATTTCTTTGTTCCTTTTCAATACTCCGTCTATAGATAGACATGTGGTAGTTTTGTATTGCATGAAAATCATATCCGTGTTGGATTTGTTTGAAAATCATGAGGGGAACCTAGGGTTGGTTGTTTGAGAATGGTTTTGTTATCACTGACTGTGGTTTGGACTAATTAGAGAGTAAAATTAGTATGTTATTGTTGGAAGAAGAGAAAGCCCTAAATTATATTTTGATTTGGTAAAATAAAAAGGATTTACGGTTGAACAATGTTTGTAAATTTCTATTGTTAATATGAGTTGTGTAGAAGGTGTTAAGAGTTAAGGGATTAATTATGGTATTGGGGTTATTTTGAAATGAACGTATTGAATCAAGTTGGGTTATGGCTTATTATCCATGGAATTGATTTTGTAAAATGAAGAGAATGCAATTGGTTTTGTGAAAAGGGAAAAGTGTTTTTGGAATAAGTGATGGAACATGTTGACTTAAGAAAATTATGAAGTTGATCTTGAAAATGGTAAATGAAATGTTAACTCTATGTGAGTCTCGGAAAATAAATTTGAGAATTAAACTATTGTATCATGAGTGTCGAATACACACATTTGGGGGTTTTATCATTACCTATCGTACTAGTGTCGTTGTTCGGTTTAAGGTTTGCTTGAGAGTTGAGTCTCTTTTATTAGGTGTACTGAATACATGCATCTAGAGGTTTTGTCCTTGGTCATCGGTGGAGGATGACATTGTTGTGTTGAATTGTGATGTATGTGTTACACTTGTGTTGGTTAAACATTATTGAATAGTTTATGTGTATGTATTACACTTGTTAGTGATGCTTTGTTGTATTGAGGAATTTGTATATGATAATTGTTTATATACATTGTGTTGTGTGGGAGGAGATAGGGGATGTACTCCACGGTTTAGGGGAAGATAGGGGATGGACCTCTAAACCGGAAACTGTTTGACATTGATACAGCACTACAATGTGTATCATTTGTGAAGTATAGAAGTGTTTTTGTTTGATATTGATACAACACCAAAATGTGTATCATTTGTGAAGTATGGAAGTGTTTTTGTCTGAGATTGATACAGGACTAAAGTGTGTATCTATTATGAGGTATGAAATGTTTAAAATGAGTTATTATCTCGCTTATCGCTTTGGCATATCCTTAGCTACTGTGCATATAGCCGGTAGAGCAAAGTTTTAATTGTTATCGTCAGTGTATCTGAATATGTTATGGGTTGCGATGGTTACAGTTTTGAAAGGCCGAGCTGCCTTATTTGTGGATTATATACATGTTGATGATTTGTTATTACCCTTTTATTTAAGGCATGCATGTATTGATATGAATGTATTAGGAACAAACCAAAATGCCATTTTGAGATTTTGGAAAGTGTGAAGGAAAAAGGGGTATTTGTGAACATGTTTTCAAAAAAGGTCATTTTGTTGTAAGTACGAAAAATGGGGGAAGAGTAATGGGATTGGTGAAATTGTTTTTTTTTTTTTTTAAACTGTTATAGTCATGAACGTTTGGAAAAATGGGTAATTAAAAGGAAAGAAGGTGAACCGCTTATAGCGTTGAATGAAATGGCTGTTTTCGAGAAAAGTTCATACTTATGTATATTTTGTATAAACTGCCACATTACTATTCTAGTATGAGATTGAACATTCATGATCATAGCTATCTGTAAGTTGTTATTGTTGAGGATCATGTTGAGATCTCTACTGGACTATATGTTCATCCCACATTGTTGAATCTTTTTCAGGTGATAGCCAGGATGTGCTACAAGGTTTTGGATCTTCTTATTTGTTGGCCACGGGGCCTCTTTTGTGTTGGCGGAATGCCATTTATGTAAAAGGGTTATACCCTTCTTCTTGACTTTTTAATGATGTAAGCCCAAGGGCAATTTATTTAGTGTTCTCATGTTGTATTTACTTGCATACGAATGAGAGTAATGTTATTCACTTCTACAAGTTGAATATACGAGTTTATTTCCGCATGTTATCTCTGAAATGGAATTAAGTAAATGAAATTGGTAATACTTCGAGTAATAAAAAGTGGGGCGTGACAATTGCATTGCATTTTCACTTGCATTTGTTTATACATAGTTTTGTATATGTTGCATATCATTTTGCATTAATTTTTTTGCATGTTACGCATGTTGCTAACAATATTGTACCTATTAAGTTTGCTTTCTTTGCAGGCACAATATTGTATGTACGGTTCATTTGAGTCTGGTGCAACCAGACGAACCGCACATGTATTGTATCCTCCGAGCGAGACGTATCGAGAATTACATAATTCTCTTACATCCTTTCTACATTTGTAATGTAGTTGCATTGGTGTATGCTAGCTTAAAACTGTCGCATGTGTGCTTCATTACAGCTTTCTTTGCATGATCATAAGTTATGCTTGGCTCTGTGTATTGTCTTGCATTTTGCCCCTGCCTTCGGGTGCATATCTTGTTTGCCTTGCATGTTTGTCTGAGTCTTCGGCCTTGTCAAAAAAGGGTCGTCTCTGGGCTTTGACATTCACTCCCGTCATTGTTATGACTTTCGAGTTCTGTCAAAGAGGGGCAACTGTAGACACCCCATTTTTGACCGTCCTCAAGACTTGGACGTCACCATTGGAAAACTTGGTGATTACCCTTGCTTGTGTTCATCTTGAGTTCCCGGAGGTCTCGGTTGCGCGCCTTGCCTCAGGATCTCTCGACTCGACCGTGTTGTGTCTGGTTTTGCACCAAACACTTGGGTTTTGCCTTTGAGGGGCATGGAATGCCTTGTGAGGCATCCCCACACATCACCGGCCATGGCTTGAGGCCACCGACCAGTGATTTTGTGCCATCGGCAATGTATATTGCCAGTCGGCACTCTTTGTTGCTGGTCGGCCATTCATTTTGTCAAAATGGCAATTTTGAATGGCCGATCACTGCTCATCTACTTTTAGTAGATATTTTGTGCCAGCTGTGATAGCTGGCACCCACATTTTCTCCCCTCCATACACGTGTATGGTGGGATATCTCTCTTGACAAGCTTATTTGACAAGCTTTACAAGAGAGAGCTCTATAAGAGAGAGTCTCCTCTCTTGGATTTAGGGTTAGACAACATAGTTAGAGAGTTCTGGTTTTAGGGTTAGGAATTTGTATCTATCCTATCTCTCTCTCTCTCTTGAGCTTAGTGTGTGTTTTGTCTTACTTTTGTTCACAAGCACCCACCATTACACCATCCCTTGGAGCTGAGGCCTCTTGAGGGTTGTTTTGGAGGTTTTGAAGCTGGTTTCAACCTAAAGAAGCTCCTGGAGCTCCATTGTTGAAGAAGGTCTTCAAGGGTAAGAAGCTTGCTCCTTTTTACCCCTTTCTTGCATTGTATTTTTGCCTACCTTGCAACTATTTTTGTGTTTAGTATATCACATAAAAAGTTCTATTTTTAGGCCCTCTAAATAGTTTGTTTAGAGTGTTTTGTAGTTTGAGGTTGTTTGACCCCTCTTAAGCCTTGTAAGGCTCCATTTTGTGCCATTTTGTGTAAGCTCTGAGGCCTTGGTGTTTGGGCCTCCTCACCACTGAAATCTTGAGGGATTTCAGAGGTGAGGATGGTGCCTTGAGGTCCCAAGAAGGAGAGGGCCACCCCTTCTCCTTGTTGTCCTTGAAAATGACCATTTTTGCCTCTTGAGGGAGCACCTAGCTTAGGCTCTTGTTGACCATGCCTTAGCTGATTTTTGTGCTTATTATGTCATAATATGCCTCTGTTTTTAGTTGGTTTTGGTACACCATGCTTGCTTAGCATACATTCCTTGTAATGCCATTTTGTTGCCTTAACATGCCTTAGGTTGTAAACCATTGTTCTAGCATGCTCTAGGCCTAGCTTTGTGAAGCTTTCATGCTTATTTTTCCATGTTTAAGGTCTGTCCTTAGCCATTTGGTCGACCATGGCATGCATTATATAGCCCATTTGCATTTTTGGTTTGTTGGCCTGAAGTGTATGAGTGTGTTGCATGCATCACTTGCTTCGATTTAGTGGGTTGGGATCATTTTCCATGTTATTTCAGTCCCTTTGATATGCTTGTATGCTTGCCTTGGACACCTCTTTAATGCTTTGAAAGCTTATGTTGTATGCTCCATGTTTTGGCCTTTGTGCATGCTTTTGAATTTGAGCCACTTAGATGCCATCTAGGGGGTCCCTTTGCATGGTCTAGGTCTGCCTTGGACCCGTTTTAAGCCTTCTTGGCCTTGTGAGGCTTGGTTGGCTTAGCCATGGTTTAAGTCCCCTTTGACTTGCTTTAAATGCTTGGACCATTTGCATGCTAATGTTTGTCTTGTTTAAGTTGGTTTGGCACCTCTTATAGCATGATTTTCAAGGCTTATAATGCATGCCGTATGTCCATGATTCTTTCCTTTTAAGTGCGCTTAAAAGTTGTCCTTTGATGCTTAAGCGTTAGGCCTTAACATGTGCATGTGTGTATGTGTGTTTGGTCCCATTTTCTTAAGCTTTTGGCCACTGTTTTGGACCTAACTTAGAGCTGTCCAATTAGTGTGAGTCCATCCCTTGCATGCCATTCAAGTGTTGTTACATCATCCCGTGTTTGCATGCTTTGGTTGCACATATTACATGCTTGAAAACACTTGCATTCGCCTTGCATTCCATTGGTCAAGTTGCTAGCATGTTGCGTGATTGGATTACATCTTGCGTGCTCTAGTGGTTCACATAATTGTGGCATGCTTGTTTGCTTTGTTGCTTAGTTTGTGTACCTAATGTGCATTGCATGTTTGTATGCTCTCTTTTATGCCATGTTGCATATTAGCTAACATGCTTAGTGTAGACATCCCATTTTTGACCGTCCTCAAGACTTGGACGTCACCATTGGAACACTTGGTCATTATCCATGTTTGTGTTCGTTTGGAGTTCCCGGAGGTCTCGGCTACGCGCCTTGCCTCAGGATCTCCGAACTTGACTGTTTAGTGTCTGGTTTTGCACCAAACACTTGTGTTTTGCCTTGGAAGGGCAGGGAATGCCTTGTGAGGCATCCCCACACACCACCGGCAGTGGCTAGAGGTCACCGGCTGGTTTTTGTTGCCATCGGCACATTTTGTTGCCGGTCGGCACTATTTGTTGCCGGTCGGCACCCCTTTTTGCCAAAATGGCATCTTTGGCCAGCCGACTACTGTGCATCTGCTTTTGCAGATATTTTATCACAGCTGTCTTGCTTTTGGCTCCCCTCCATACACGTGTATGGAGGGATCTCTCTCTTGGAAGCTTGTCTTGTAAGCTTTACAAGACAAGAAGCTCTATAAGAGAGAGCCTTGTCTCTTGGCTTTAGGGTTAGACACTTGAGAGGCTTAGGATATTTTTAGACAGCCATTTTTAGGGCTTTGAGTCTAGGGTTAGAAACCATACACTTTCTATCTCTATATCTCCCTCTTGTGTGTGTTTAAGTGCACTTGTGTCTTACTATTGCACACAAACACATAGTGTTTCACCTTCCCTTAGTTTCTAAGGTTCCAAGAGGTTGTTCTTGAGGTTCTTGAGTGGTTTCAAACTTGGAGGAGCTGTTGGAGCTTCATCTTTGAAGAAAGTCAACAAGGGTAACAATCTTACCTTTATATTCCCCATTTTTGCATTGTATTTTTACCTATCTTAAAATCGTTTTTGAGTTTGGTGTATAATACAAAAAAGTTCTGTTTTTTAGCCCTCTTGATTGTTTATTAAGAGTGTTTTTTGGTTTGGAGGTGTTTGACCCCTCTTAGGCCTTGAAAGGCCCCATTTTGTGCTATTTTGTGCAAGTTTCGAGACTTTGGTGTTTGGGCCTCTTCACCACTGAAATCTTGAGGGATTTCAGTGGTGGAGATGGTGCCTTGAAGTCTCCAAAAGGGGAGGGCCACCCCCTCTCCTTGTTGTCCTTGAAAAGGACCCCTTTTGGCCTCTTGAGAGAGCATCATGTTAGAGTGTGTATTGATCATATCTTGGCTGTTTTCCATGCTTATTATGCCATGATATAACCTTGTTGTGTGTTGGTTTTGGTACACCATGCATGCTTAGCATACCTACTATGTAATGCCATGTTATTGCCTTAATATGCCTTAGGTTGTTAGCCTTTGTTCGGGCATGTTTTAGGCTTAGCCTTGTGAAGGATTTGTGCTCATTTTGCCATGTTTTAGGTCTGTCCTAGGTTGTTTGGGTCGGATTTGGCATGTTTAATATAGCCCCTTTGCATTTTGGCTTGTTGGCCTCAAGTGTGTGAGTATATAGCATGCATTACTTGCTTCATTCTAATGATTTGGCATCATTTATAGCATAATTTCAGACCTTATAGCATGCTTGTATGCTTGCCTTGGACACCTCTTTAATGCTTTGAAAGCTTGTGTAGCATGTTCCATGTTTTGGCCATTGTGCATGCCTTTGATTTTGAGCCACTTAGATGCCATCTAGGGGGTCCCCTTTGCATGGTCTAGGTCTGCCTTGAACCTATTTTAAGTCCTCTTAGCCTTATGAGGCTTGGTTGGCTTGGTCATGGTTCAAGCCCCTTTGACTTGCTTCAAGCACTTGGGCCATTTGTTGCATGTTTGGCTTGACTTGTTGCTTGGTTTGGCACCCTGTTTTAACATGATTTTCAATGCTTATGTTGCATGCTATATGTCCATGATTACCTCCTTTCAAATGTGTTTGAGAGTCGTCCAATTTGTGCCTAAGTATTGGCCTTTGATCATGTGTATGCGTGCATGTGTATTTGGTCCCTTATTATAGCACTTTGGCCATTGTTTTAGGCCTAATTAGAGTTGCCTAAATTATGTGTAAGTCCACCTTTCCATCAATTTGCATTGCCTCATGTTTGCTTGTATGCTTGCATAAGTGTCTTGCCATGCCATGTTGCATCCTTAGCTTGCATGCCTAGGTTGCATTGCATCTTGCATGCATGCCTTATTCCTTGATTTGGTGATGGGAATTGGGCCTTGGTTTGTTTGTTTGGTTTGCATTTCATTTGACATGAAAGTTGCACACTTGATCCTTTGGGCCGTCATGCATGGAAATGCGTGATTGGCGGTCCGAAAATCGAGACACATGCCCCTTTGAGTCACAAACATGATAGGGGGCATGATTAGTGCATACATTGCTTGAATTGTATTGCCATGCAAGTTCTGTCCTTTGCTGCTGTGAGTTGCAGGTTCTGCAGGCATTCTTTGCTGACCGGCAGTGTACATTGCCGACCGGCAATTATTCTTCTGCCGATGGATCAATTTTGTGCCGATGACCACAATTTGCTGCCGGTGGTGACTCTACTCAGCCGATGGTGATTCCCAGTATCCAGAGAAGCATCCTTGAGACTTTGGCAGTCTTTAGAGGGGCAGAGTAGGGAAAACAGAGGCAGGCTATGCATGGCGGTGCACTTCCGAGCAAGATCCGAGCACGCGCTGCATCTGGCTCTCCTCCCGAGGCGGTTTACTGCTTTTCCTAGCTTAATTAGTTTGTTAGCTAATTAGGTAATTTGTAATATTTAATTAGCTTGCGTAGTTAATTAATTTGTATTATTTATTTGGTCTCTCCGAGCGAGGGAAAATCTGTAATAAGTGTGGGTGAGTGTGTGTATGTCTTCCCATCCCCACTTCTTTCTTCCCTTTTATTTACCTGCTTTGATGGTTAGTATTAGGGCATGTTTAAATTAGCATACCTCATGCAATGCACGCGTGCATTCATACACTTGCTTTGCATGCACCGGGCTCGGTACATCATGCTAACTGCATTTGTACTTCAATTCCAAATTGAATACATGTATCAACTGACTGCATTTCACATGCCATGCTTAGGTTAGCCGAGCCTACTCTAATTGCATTTTGCATGCGTTGCATTAGCCACTCTAACATGAACTAGGATCACGCATGTTTGCTAACTAGTTTATTGTTTTGGCACGGAGTACTATGTAAGTATTTATGCTTTAGCATCTCGCATGCGTGTGAATATTGCCATGACAGTATGTTTGCCATGTGGCTAAATGCTTATGTGATATTATTGTTTGAATGCCTGTGGGTGAAGGTTGGATTGTTTGAGTTGGAAAAACTCGTTGAAATTCGTATTTTAGCCTACTTGCGAGTAGCAAATTCCAAAGCGCTTTTCAAAACAAACGGATATGCAATGCTTGTTTCCAAATTAGGCAATCTAGTCTATACTTGTTTGCTGTGCGTATAACATAGTAATTCTAGGCTAAGAAATGGAATAAGAACACATAAAGTTTTCAAAAATGGATATCACGGTTAGTAGAGGCCGGTCTTCGGACCGGGCGAAAGGGGGTGCTCATAGCTGACCTTCTCCGATCGTACCCTAGCTCCCGAGCCGAGACAACTCCGGTGATGACGGACATGTGGCCTTCGGCACCGAGTCAGGGTTTCCTAAATTCCCCCATTTTAAAATATTTAGGTGGCGACTCTTTATCTGGCAAAGCAGTCCATGTTTGGCACTTCTTTTCAAAAATTGGTTTCTCAAAACGATTTGCCGGATTTGGACTCTTTGGTTCAAGATTAAGAACCGTGACACAAATCGAGTCCGAACTGTAGTGAACCCCATAAATGAACAGAACGGGAGCTCACCCTCCCGGGGCGTTCGGGGGATGTCTACACTTAGGTTGAATCGCATTGAACATGCATGCCTTGCCTCTTGAAGTCAAGTGATAGAGGTTGAGCCTTTATGTGCTTATTTGGTTTGCATTTCATTTGACATGAAAATGCATAACTTGGTCTCTTGGGCCATCACGCATTGAAATGCGCGATTGATGGTCCGAGAACCAAGGACCATGTCCCTTTGAGTCATAAACATGATAAGGGATACGGCCGGTGCATACATTGCTTGAATTGCATTGCCATGCAAAGCCCTGCCCTCTGCTGCTGTCAAACAGATTCTGCAGGAACTTTTTGCCGATTGACTGCACAGAGTGCCGACCGGCAATCCATCCTGGGCCGATGGCTTCATCAACAGCCGATGATCACATCTTACTGTTGGTGGCCATTCTCCTTAGCCGGTGGTGTCTCCCAATGTCCAGGGAAGTAATTCTGAGACTTTGGAAGTTTTCAGAGGGGCAGAGCAGGGAAAACAGAGGCAGCTTGTGCATGGCAGTGGACTTCCGAGCAAGACCCGAGCACGCGTGCATTGAGCTCTCTTCCCGAGGCCCTTTTTCTTGCTTTCTTAAATTAATTAATTCGTTCAATTAATTTAGTTGGTCTGTAATAATCAATTAGCTAGGTTAGTTAATTCTTTATTTGAGTTGTATTATTCTTTTGGTCCCTCCGAGCGAGGGTGAATTTGTAATAAGTGTGGGTGAGTGTGTGCATGTCCTCCAACCTCCACTTCTTTCTCCCTTTTACTTACCTGCTTTGATGGTTAGTAATAGGTCATGTTTAATTTAGCATACCTTATGCTATGCATGCGTGCATCATTCATCAGTATTGCATGCACCGGGTTCGGCGCATCATGCTAACTGCATTAGCATTTCGAATCTAACTCAAATACATGCTACTTGTGCATTTTCACATGTCATTCATAGACTAGCCGAGCCTACTCTAGTGACATTCCGTATGCGTTGCATTAGACATTTGAACATGGACTTGGATCATGCATTGATTGCTAACGAGTTCTTTGTTTTGGCACGGAGTACGATGTAAGTATCTATGCTTTAGCATCCTTGCATGCGTGTGAGTGTTGCCATAATTGCATGATTACCATGAGGCTAGCTGCTTATGTGATATAAACTGCTTGAATGCCTGTGGGTGAAGGTTGGATTATCTGAGTTGGAATAGCTCATTGAAATCCGTGTTTTAGCCTACTTGCGAGTAGCAAATTCCAAAACATCTTTTTTTCCAAAACAAACGGATATGCAATGCTTATTCCCAAATTAGGCAATCTAGTCTATACTTTTATGCTGTCTGCATAACATAGTAATTCTAGGCTAATAATCGGGATAAGAACACATAACGTTTTCAAAAACGGATATCATGGTTAGTAGAGGCCGATCTTCGGATCGGGCGAGAGGGGGTACTCATAGCTGACCTTCCCCAATCGTACCCTAGCTCCCGAGCCGAGGCAACTTTGGTGATGATGGACACGTGGCCTTTCGCACCAAGCAGGGTTTCCTAAATTCCCCCATAAAAAATATTTAGGTGGCGATTCTGTATCTGGCAAAGTAGTCCATGTTTGACACTTCTTTTCAAAAATCTGTTTCTCAAAACGATTTGCCGGATTTGGACTCTTTGGTTCAGATTAAGAACCGTGACACAAATCGAGTCCGAACTGTAGCGAGGCCCGCACGGGCGCGTCTACAGGGTCATCCCCTCTCTTTATTGTCTTGAATGTTAGCATAAATGGCTTATGTTGGTGGCTTGTATCCTAGCTTGTTTTAGCTTCATTTCAGTGTGTATTAGGCTTTGTTTTGCCATAACATACCTTTGTTTTGAGTTGGTTTGATGGCCTCTTACATGCTTCATGTACTTGCCTTGCAATCCTCTTATTTGCCTTAACATGCATCTTGTATTTAGACTACCATCCTTGCATATTTTGGCTTAGCTTAAAGAAGATTGTGTTTATGTTTTACCATGTTTAAGATCTGATTTGAGTTGTATTGGTCATCCATGACTTACCTTGTATAGCTTTGGTTCAATCTAGCTTGTAAGCTTTGTGTATTGAATCTCCTAGCATGCATTATTTGGCTTATTTAAGTGATTTGGCATCACTTGTTATGGTATTTCAGTCCATATAGTATGCTCATATATTTGCATTTGTCACTCCTTTAATGTTTTAAAGAGTTGATGTTTTATGCCTCCTAGGTAGCCTTGTTTGCCTCTTGTTTTGGCCTTGCATTCTAGCTTGCGTTGGCTAGTTTCGAGCATGTTTTTGGTCTTGTTTAGACCTGCTTTCGGACTGTTTTAGGTCTCCTTGGCCCTTTGGGGCTTGCTTCATGTAGCCTTGGTTTGAGCCCCTAGGCTAGTTTCAAGTTTTACGCTTTGTTGCATGCTTTGCTTGCTTTGTTTAGTTGGTTTGGCACCTTTTCCAACATGATTTCAGAGCTTACAATGTATGTCATTTGTCCATGTTTACCCTCTTTTAAGTGTGCTTAAAAGTTACCCTTTTATGCCTTAGTCTTTAGGCCAATTAGCATGCATGTTTGTATGAGCTTTTGTTCTCATTTCCATAGCATTTTGGCCACTGATTTGGACCTATTTGAGAGTTGTCCATTTTGGTTTAAGTCCATCCCCACATGTTGTTGCATGCTTGCCTTGCATGTTGTCGCATGCTTGTTGTATATTTGGTAAATTGCATGTTGTAACATGCTAGTTCAATTGTGCCTTGTTGCATACTTAGTTTATAACATGTTGTTGCATGTTTAAGTGGTATTGCATTCGGCATGCTTTTGTTAAGTAGCTTTGCATGTTTGCATATCTTGTCCCCACATGTTGTCACATGTTTGCCTTGCATGCTTGAATGTCCATATTGCATTTTGCATGCTTGTCTAGGTTGCATTGCATTTGGCATGCTTGTTACCTTTAGCCTTGTATGGCATGGTCATTAACATGCTTGTGTTGCACTAGTTTTGCTCGCATGCATGCATCCCTTGCCTTTTGATCAATCATGATAGAGGTTGGAGCCCATTATGTGTTATGTGCATTTCATTTGATATTGAATTGCACATTCAGCACCTTTGGCCATCATGCATTGAAATGTGTGATTGATGGCTCGAGGGTCGAGAACCATACTCCTTTGAGTCTTAAACATGATAAGGAGGATGGTTGTGCACACATTGCCTTGAAAATGCATTGCCATGCTTTGTTTGTCCTTTGCTGCAGCAACACAGCATTCTGCAGGAACAGATGGTCGATCGGCCATGTTTAGTGCCGATCGGCTAAGTATATTTGGCCGAGAGCCCTACTTTTGGTCGATGACCAGTTCACTTTGGCCGATGACCTCTCAGAGTGTCCTTGAGGTGGTTCAGAAGTGTTACAGAAGTTGGCACAGTTTTCAGAGGTGCAGAGAAGTGCAAACAGAGGCAACATGAAGCATGGCGATGGATTTCCGAGCGAAGCCGTCCGAGCATGCATTTATCCCTCTTCCCGAGGCCTCTTTATTGTTTTTGTAGCTTAATTAATTTGTTTAATTAGTTAAGTGCTGTGTAATTAATTAATTAGCTTGTTAATTAGTTAATTAGTTAATTTGTATTATTCTTTCGGTCTCTCCCTCGAGAGAGCTAATTGTTGTAATAAGTGTGCGTGTGTGTGATGCATGTCTTCTAACCCCCATTTCTTTCTCCCTTTTATTTAACCGCTTACGATGGTTAGATTTAGGACATATTTCATTTAGCATCCTTATGCTCACATGTTTACATTCATTCATCTATATTGCATGCACTGGGCTCGGTCCATCATACTAACTGCATTGTATTTCAATTTCAAGTTGAATACATGTATCGAATTGTCGCATCTCATATGCCATTTTAGATTAGCCAAGCCTATTCTAGTTGCACTTTGTATGCAATGCATTAGCCATTTTAACATGAACTAGGATCATGCATGATTACTAACTACTTTCTTATTTTGGCTCGGAGTACACTGTAAGTGTTTATGCTTTAGCATCTTGCATGTATGTGAGTGTTAACATGACAACATACTTGCCATGAGGCTAACTGCTTATATGATATAACTGCCTGAATGCCTGTGGGTGAAGGTTGGATTACTTGAACTGGGACAATTCATTGAAATCCGTGTTTTAGCCTACTTGCAAGTAGCAAACTTCAAACCATTTCCAAACAAACGGATATGCGATGCTTTGTTCCAAATTAGGCGATCTAGTCTATACTTGTGTGTTGTGCGCATCACATAGTAATTCTAGCTAATTAACTGGAATAAGAGCGCATGTGTTTTCAAAAACTCGATATCATGCTTAGTACGGGCTGATCTTCGGATCGGGCGAGCGGGGGTGCTCATAGCTGACCTTCCCCAATCGTACCCAAGTTCTCGAGCCGAGGCAACTTTGGTGATGACGGACACGTGGCCTTAGGCAATGAGTCAGGGTTTCCTAAATTCCCCAAAATAAAATATTTAGGTGACGACTCTGTATCTGGCAAAGCAGTCCATGTTTGGCACTTCTTTCTTAAAAATCAGTTTTCCAAAATGATTTGCCGGATTTGGACTCTTTGGTGATTTATCGGTCTTGCATTGCACTTTGCAGGATTGGATTCAGAACCGTGACATTTGAGTCCGAACTGTGGTAGCATAAGCACCCCCGAGGGCGCGTCCACACCACCTGATCTCCCAAGAAATAAAAGCAATCACCGCTCAAGGTACATACAGTAACCCTCTGACGGTAACAATCTATAATAGTCCGGTATGACGATAACCAGTCTATACCCAAAATAATATCAAAACTAGTCATATCAATCAACACAAATGCAAATGGAAGTCGACGACCAGCAACCTCTATGTCACAACCCTGACACCCCTGTTTTAAAATAACTTCACCACTAATAGGTGACTCTACACAAATAGGAGATGCTAATTGTGCCAACTCCAATCCCAAAACCGATGCAAATTCAGACGAGATAAAAGAATGGGATACAACCCTATCAATCAACACATTAGCAACTGAATTGCAAAACAAGAAGGTACCTCTCACTACAGAAGGCGCTGGTACAAGATCTAGCGTGGTAACAGCATACACACGCTCCGTAGGTCTCTGCTCAACCTGCTCACCCCTCAGAACATATGCCTGATGCACTAACTGAGCCGAAGAGGCTCCTTGATTGGCCCTCGAGGCCTGTGTTGACTGTGCAGGTTGTTGACTCTACGTCTGCCTCAAACCTGATGTACTAGATGTGCCACCTAACTATGGACAAAACCTCTTCAGGTGTCCCGCCTACCCACACTAATAACAAGTGGGTGGCTGCCTTCTCCCTTGGCTCTGGCCCTAAGAACGAGCTGAAGACGATGCTGCTTGTTGCCCTCTTCCTCTCTGTGGGCAAGCTGGAGACTTGTGGCCCAACTGATCACACTTGAAACAAGTGATGTCTCCCCAACCACCCCTCCTAGAACCTGAACTCGGCACTGGAAAGGTAGACCTCGATTGGGTTTCCTGGACAGCTGAGGGTTAGGACCCCTCTACCTCTTACCGTCCCCCTGACTGTCTTGACTCCTCTTGGAGCCCCTCATCATCTCTTTCTCTGCCTGCATAATGGTCTTAAGATGGGCCGCCACCTCCACAAGGCGCCCATAGTCTCTAATCATGGATCCGGCTACTCTAAACATGAGCTCGGTCCTCAGCCTCTTCTCAAACTCCAAACAATGTCGCTCCTCAGTTGCCACCAACTTAGGTGCAAACCTAGAGAGGCTAGTTAATGTGGCTTCAAACTCAGTCACTGGTGTATTTAACTGCACCAGCTTGGAAAACTGGTCCCTTAACTTCTCCCTAATAGTGGGAGGCAAAAACTTGTCCTAGAAGGCATCAACAAAAGCCTCCCAAGTCTTTCCAATGTGTCCTCGCGCATACTTCCACCATTGACCCGCCTTTCCCTTCAACTGGAAAGATGTGAAGGTCACTATTAAACCCCCGTCCTTGATGCCAAGCATCTCAAAAGTCTTCACTATCTACTCTAACCACTCATCCGCTTTCAGTGGTTCCTTAGGATCACCTAAAAACTAATACAGATTCGACCAGAAAAACTCCTTTTTAAGAAAAGATGGCCCTGCCTTAGCAACATGGGCTTGGACTTGATTCTCAGCTTTGAGAATGTCCATAGATTCTCGCAAAGCTCAAGCTATTTCGTGAGCTAAGGCGCCCATGGCCTGTTGACCTACTGGCTCGGCCACGTTGGCCTGGCCAACCCTTTCTTCCTGTGATAGGATTTCATCCGGTATAGGCATCTTGTGCCTCCTAGGCCCACCACACCTACTACCATGCCTACTACCACGACCACGTCCTAACATCCTAATAAAGGTAACAAAAAGATTAGCACATTCACAAATGTGCCGAAGCTAACTCACTCGCGTCCTAGTACGATGGACAACAGTGAATTACTCCATATAAGCACGTAATCACATAAACACATACGAATTTCTTTCCTATCTAATGACCGTCCCGCGACATTGCTAAAGTTCCAATTAGAAACAGCAGTGATCAAGTGCCCTTCTAATAGGACTTCCAGAAACCCGTAGACCCAATCAATATCATAGGAACTAAATCCTATACCCATATAATCATATAAGCATGTTATCACATAAGCATACAATACAAATCAACGTCTCAACCGAGCGAGACAAACCCATTGTGGTACTAACTACTTCCCACGTACTCAAAGTATTCAAAGCCGGTACGCTCTGATACCAAGTTGTTATGTCTCTAAAATATAACCATAGATTCAATCGAAATATAAATAAATAACTACATGAATCAGAGTGTAACGTTCTTTAATTTTATAGAGTTAATAATACAAAACAGTTTAACACGAAGGAATGCCCTATAGGCTTACACCTCTCCAAGCCTTGGCTTGGTTTCAACAAAAATGAGATTAGCTCAAAGAATTTAAGCCCTAGGCTATACAAAAGTGAAACAAAACAAAGAAACTCTTGCTTCCCAAAAGTCCCCCAAATGCCATTGCCTTGGCAGAGGCATGTCACCAACACCTGAAAATGTTTTTCCTATATAGGGTGAGCCACAACCTAGTAGAAATCATCTAACACAATATGTGAGGTTTTGTAGAGATATAGGTACAATGTGCACATACAATGCTTGTGATGAAAACATTTGCAAATTCGTATACTCATAAGATACCAAATTCAATTCTTAATCCATTTTCTTTCAATTCATTTCCAGTTCATTTAATCATTTCAATTCATGTGAGTCAAGTCCACTATCTTTTAACAACCAAACTGAGACTACAACTCAATGGTTCACTTTCCAAACATATAAAACACACATAACACTTCAATCTGTCATTTTACGGATATTTCGTCCGCGAGATCGACACCCATGTATAATTTCGGGACTTTCACCCAGGACACTTTGGCCAACTTAATTTAAATGGAGTCTATCTCCTTTCTCGTCCCAAACAATGGAGTCCATCGCCTTTCCCCTCCTAAATAAACATACATATACAATGTATTTATAAACATAACATACATGGAGTATATCCCAATTCTCCTCCTAAATAATCATACATATACAATGTATTTAAACATAGTCATATTCAGTGACAACCAACAAGAGATTAGTTTCAATTTACCTAATCCTCATGCAATTTCTACAACAATCATAGCTATCCTGTACCTATAGCCCAATACAGTTATTTCTAAACAGATATTCAATCTCAAGACAGATAGTTTATTCAAAACTTCCAAAGATGTGAGATAATACATAACCAATTCCACTGTTCACATCTATAATCATCCAATTTCACATTTTCAATGCCAATTTCAATTATTTGTACAAATTAACAATTGAATCCAATTAGGGCAAAATCCCCATTTTCTCCAAATATCAACCTATGTACCAATATTAAACATTTTGACACAACATGGCATCATATTCAAACCCCATACCCATTTATTTCATATTCATCAAAACCCCTCTTTTCATTTTATACTCAAACCACTCGCAAATCTCACAATTATTACACAATGACAAATAACTAAGCTAAAAATCATATAAGAGTGTAGAAAAATCACTATCTCAAGTTTAGAAGATCAATGGAGCAAGGATGAAACTTCAATGATGTCGAAACCAAACTCCAATAGGATCAAAATGAAGCTTTCAATGTGTTCTACTATTTTCCCAAAGACACTAGGGCAGTGAGACCAATGGATCTATGAGAAAATGTAGAGAGAGAGGGTATTTTAGAGAGAGAGAGAGAGAGTCAAGATCTAGGTTTTTGGAAAGTTTTTTTGAGAGAGAGAAGAATGAAAAAGTGATATAAAATATCACTTTCGCGATCTGATATACGCACAGCCCATTCGAGCAGAAGAGTTGACGCTCGAGCGGCAAACACAAGAAGTTGTTCTGCTTGAGCGCAAGAAAGGCCGCTCAAGCACCAAGACATAACGAATGCTCACTGCTCGAGCACAAGAATTTGCCGTTCAAGTGCAAGAATTCGCCACTCGAGCATAAAAAACACACATCCAGAAGTTTTGTAGACAACAAACCAACGCTTGTGCGTAGGAAAGGCCGCTCGAGCGCCTACCCGCTTGAGCATAGGAAATGCCGCTTGAGCGTAGAAAACACTCTTCTAGCAGTTTTGCAGACCTACAAAGTATTGAGAGTTCGCAAAGCCCGCTCGAGCGTGAGAAATGTTGCTTGAGCGGAGGAGTAAAGATTGCAAAGCCCGCTCGAGCGCAAGAATGGCCGCTCGAGCGGAGGAGCAAAAATCTGGGCAACAAAGATTTGGAAAAACAAGCAACCAACCTGTTCCAAATGCACAACTACAATCTAATAAGCAAAATAGAGAGGAGACAAGGGAAACAAGATATGAATCACCATTCAAAACCATACAAACTTGAGTCCGGAATACTACAAGTGACGAGTCAAAACCAGAATCGCTATAGTTTTGGAAAAAAAGGCGAATTTGGGAAAGATGAATTGAAATGTTAAACTAAGTTGGCCTGAGTGTTCAGGGTGAAAGTCCCAAAAATCGCACGTATACATGGGTGCCGATCCTGCAGACGAAATTTTCGTGAAATGGCAATAGTAGTGCTTGTATAGCTTACGTTTACATGGGTCCCGACTTACGGTTTCCTTCGGACGAAATTTTTGGAAAAGGTTGGATTGTTTTGAAATTCCCAGAGTGTGATTCATTGCCCTAATTTTCTATTGTAATGGAAATGATTTATGAATCAATATATATATACTTGACATTGTATAGTTTTGGAAAGAGGTAGAAAAATATTTTGGCACGAGCATTGCATATGCATTCACCTTATAGCTTTCTTAAGATCCATATACTGTGGTGGATTGTTTCTACTGGGCTTTGGCTCACTCTATGTGGAAAAAAAACATTTCAGGTGCTGATGATATGCCTTCGCCAAAGCAATAGCTTGGGAGGACTTGAAGCAAGAGCTTTTTTTTTTGTGTGTATTTATTGTTTTATAAGCTAAGGGCTTTAACTGTATTGGACTTAAGTTCACTTTTGTTGTAAACAAGCATCGTCTTGGAAAACTGTAAGCTCTTAGGGCATTTCTTATCTATTTAACTTCCATTCTTTTTCTTTTGTTCGCAACATATGCTATAGATTTAGGGCTAGGTATTATGAATGTATACCACATGTGTTTTCTTTTTGTAAACTAAACTGGATTTAATGAAAGACAATTACTTTATCGTTGTTGTCATTTATTGATATTGTGGATGGATTATTATATTTATTTTGGGGCATTACAGTATATGACATAATGTTGGTCAACTAAGAAACAACATGTAGAGAAGATGAGTGTTACTGAGATGATGATACTAAGGTGGATGTATGGTTAAGAATGAGTATATTCGAGAATGGGTAAGAGTAGTACCGATAAAAGATAAGTTAAGAGAGAATAGATTGAGATGGTTTGGTCATACAACGGAGATTAACAAAGGCAGTAGTGAAGAAGGTAGATGGTAGTGTTAGGGAATGGGGTAGACCTAGATTGACGTGGACTAGCGTAGTAAATAGAGATATGAATCTCCTTAATTTGACTAACAAAATGGCCTTAGATAAAGTCGAGTGGAGAAGAATGATTCATGTAGTTGACCCCATTTAATGGGACTTAAGGCTTGGTTTGGTTTAATTATTTCTAAATTTATTACTATAAAGTTCAAATTGAATATTCCAAAAACAAATTAAAAAATTTTCTATATTAAATCAGGAAAATTTCCTTTGCAATATAGAGACAAAGAAAAACATAGTGACATGGAGAAAATTATGTATTTAAACACAGAGAAAAACACAAAACACACAAAATATTATATTTCAGCATAGAGAAAAATAAAGGCATAAAAATTTTGTATTTCAACGAGAGAAAAACGCAGAGACATAGAGAAAATAAAAGGAAGAGAGAGAGAGAGAGAAAAGATGAGAGAAAAAATTATTTAAAACTCCTATATCAAATATGTACAGGAATTAATGATAATGAAACAGATCGATTGGAGAGAAAGTAAAACATGTTAGATCTATGCATAGATCGGAGAGAGAGGTTTTTTGTGATAATGAATGATGATGGTTAGGCGACGGTGGTATGTGGTTGAGAGAGAGAGAGAGAGAGAGAGAGAGAGAGAGAAGCGGCTAGTGAAAAAGTAGAGAAAAAAAAATTAGAATTTTTAGGATTAAAAGGATTTTTTGGTCCATGTATGTCAAAATTTATCCTTATCCTTCTAAAATTTTAAATCTAAGGAACCTTACCAAACTAATTTTTATTGTTCTTAAACTCTTACACAACATATACGAGAATCTCTTCCTATTTTTTTTTCATAATTTTTTATCTTGTTATTAAATATTTATTAAATTAGTGAGAGATTTTTTTTTTGTCAAATTGAGAATTTATCAAATTTGAATTTGATGATAAATTTGAATTGATGAATATTTAAAAACGTAAATTTACAAATACACCTCCTGATGTGTTCTTAAAATGCAGATTGTTCTTTTTTATTTAAAAGAATGAATAGAAAAATAAAAATTTTACCTACTCTTCTATACAATCGTAAACTTACCTTAATTGTTAATTTAAAGATATTTCTCACATCATTAATAATTTCTAATTGACGTTATGATTTATTAATAAAAGTGGCCATTTGTTATGCGATTAGAAATTTAAGGGGGCGGGATGTAATTTTCAAAGCCACATGGGATAATTCATATTTTAAATAAATCTTAGGAATTTGTAATTACCCAATTTAAAAAGATAAGACATTGAAGATGTTTTTTTTTTTTTTTCTCCCAATTTGATGTAAAAAAATGAAATAAAAGAAGAACTTTCAAAAAATAAAAAATAAAAAAAATTGAGAAGAATTTAATTGAAGGATTGGACTAATTCAAATCAAATAAAAATTTTTCCCTCAAATTTGAAATCAATTTAAATGAAAAAAAATAATAAAGGATTGGATATGCGCTCTCATTTTTTTTTATTAAATATTTTTCAACAATTTAAATTAAAATGTTAATTTGATATAAGTCACTCTAATGGAAAGAAACCAATTTTTTTATCAAAGGTTTTTAAAAATGTCTAACTTATCGCAAAAACTTCTCTTAACTAATTTAGATGGGAACAAAAAAAAAAAAAATGATCTCCAATCCTCTATATTTTAATAATTTCATTAAATTTAAATGAAAAATAGTTTATAAAAAATTGATGAAAGATTTAATTAATTCCTCATTTAATTAATTTTTTTTGTTAAAAACTTGATTTGATACAAGTTTGATAAATAGATTGGATATTTTCATCAATTTGTTTCATCAAATTTAAATTTGACGAAGGGTTTGATAGAGGATTGGAAATTCTTTCATTTTTATTTTAACTTTTTATCAAATTTAGATTAAAAAAAAAGGGATTTTTTTTAGGGCCCCTGGTATTAAGACTTTATAGTATAAAGGACATCTAATATTTTTATAATGTCTAAGATCCCTCAATTTGATCCAGAGAAATTTCAGCCCAGAGAAATTCTAGTCCAGAGAAATTTCAGCCCAGAGAAAATTCGGTCCAGAGAGTTTTTCTCCAGAGAAAATTTGATCCAGAGAAATTCTCTGGATTCCAGTCGAGATTTTCTCTGGATTTTTAGAGAATTTCTCTGGTTTTCGCAATTCGCAAGAATTTCTTTGGATTTAAAAAAGAAAAAAGGCCTGAGATTGTGTGCTTGAGAGTCAAACAAAGTGGGTTGTTGGTGGTGGAAGAGAGGTGGTGGTGATTGTGGAGGAGGCGGTTGTAGATGGTTGGAGATGGAGCCAAAACTGTGGTTCAAGAAATAAAATATTGACTCGGTCCGTGAATCATACTCTTTATCTCCACCACTTGACGATTGCATATTCACACTGTTTTCAGAATCCATTTGCTACCAAAAAAGTGATATAAAAGATGACATATTAAATAAATAAATAAATAAATAAAGGGCCAAACCTGTTGAGAGATGGTTGTAGTTCCAAAAAAATAAGAGAATTTGAGAGAGAGCACAGAGAAAATTCACACAGTGATCACAACCAAAGAAATTTCATACAACCAGAGAAAATTCATACAACCAGAGAAATTTCATACAGCCAGAGAAATTCCAAGGATGGTTAGACACCTGAGTAGCATGCTTTGCTTGCCTTCACTCTTGGTGCCAAGCAAATTATGGAAATTTCTCTAGCCTTTTCCAAAGAAATTCTCTCTAAAGAAATTCTCCAATTTCTCTGGCCTTTTCCAGAGAAATTCCCGAAAAGGCTGTTCCCACTAAATTCATAACTACTGAATGCAAATCTGATGTAGACATATAACATAAAAGATACAGAACAAGTCACTTACAGTGGAACCACTAGAAATTAAAGTTGTGTCATACAAAAGATCAATAGCTCGCAAAGCTTCTTCATCATTTGGGTCAGTCTTGAATGCAGCCTGCATCATTGACAAATAGAAAGTGAAAAAAAAAAGAGCTTGCAATTAGCTGGGGTTATATTGGTACAACGAATAATGAAAATGGAAATTTTCTAATTATTGACCAAATCGTCATACATTCAAGGTGTTAATGATTGGTGTAGACACCCCATTTTGATCGTCCTCAAGACTTGGACGTCACCATCGGAACACTTAGTGATTACCCTTGTTCGTGTTCGTCTTGAGTTCCCGGAGGTCTCGGTTACACGCCTTGCCTCAGGATCTCTCGACTCGACCGTGTTGTGTCTGGTTTTGCACCAAACACTTGTGTTTTGCCTTGGAGGGGTAGGGAATGCCTTGTGAGGTATCCCCACACATCACCGGCCATGGCTTGAGGCCACCGGCCAGTGATTTTGTGCCATCGGCAATGTATATTGCCGGTCGGCACTATTTGTTGCCGATCGGCCATTTATTTTGCCAAAATGGCAAATTTGAACGGCCGATCACTGTTCATCTACTTTTAGTAGATATTTTGTGCCAGTTGTGATAGCTGGCACCCACTCTGTTCCCCTCCATACACGTGTATGGAGGGATTTCCCTCTAAGCAAGCTTGTTTGGTAAGCTTTGCAAGGGGGAACTTCTATAAGAGGAGAGCTCTCCTCCTTCTTCTAGGTTGGTGATTTTGGGAGGAAAAACCAGAGCTTACACATATACATACACACTCTCTCTCCATATTTCCCTCTCTCTCCTCCCTTGTGTGTGTTTTGTGGCCTAAAAGTGCATTTTTACCTTAGTTTTGCACTAACACACACACACTACCACACCTTACTTCGACTTTGAGGGACTTTGAGGGTTGTTTGTTGAGGTTTTGGACTGATTTTGATCAGTAGAGAGTGGCTGGATCATCTGTTCTTCAAGGTTTCTTCAAGGGTGAGACATTTGCTTTAGTTTCCCCAATCTTGCACTAGTTTTCTACCTGTCTTGCATGCTGATTTAAGCTTTGTGTATAACATGAAAAAGTCTTGTATTTTCGTTCTTAACATCTTTCATTGAGGGCGTTTTGCCATTGGGGGTCGAACTCCTCCCCTTAGGCCTCTTTTGGCCTATTTTGGTGCCCTTTTCTTTAAGCTTTGTTTACTTTGTTGTGTTGGTCTTTTCACAACTGAAATCCAGTGGATTTTTAGTGGTGATGGAGTGATTTTGAAGTCTAGTGTAGGGGAGGGACACCCCTCTCCCCTTTGTCCTTCTTTTACCTTTGTTTTGGCTTAAAAGGGCAACATGCATGCTTGGTTGTTTTTGGTCCCATCTCAGAGGTTTTTGGGTGCCTATTAGTCATGTTATATCTCTGTCTTTGGTTGGATTTGTAGCCCTTAGCATGCATCTTGTACTTGCTTTGTAATTCCTTATCTTGCCTAGAAATGTGCCGTGTGTTTAGCCTAGTATATCTTCATGATTTGGCTTAGCTTATTGAAGCTTTTGGTCATTATTTGTCATGCTCTAGGTCTGTTGGCCACTGTTTTTGTCATGTTTGTCGTGTTTTACATAGCTCCTTTGCATTCTAGAATTTTGGCCTTGAGCGAATGAGTCATTAACATGCTTTGGTTAGGTCGTTTAAATGATTTGGAGTCACTTCTTATGCTATTTCAGTCCCTATATCATGCTTGTATGACAGCATTTATCATCCTTTTATGCCTTGAGGTGTTGTAGTTTTGTGCCTTGAAATGGGCATTGTGCATGCTTGTATGTTTAAGTCACTTGGGTTGCCATTCATGAGGGTTTTGGGGCGTGTTTTAATGCATTAAAACTCTGTTTTTTTGGTTGTTTCATTCATACCATGTGTGGTTATGATAGTTGTGGTAGAAGGCTTCTTTTATGCCTTAGCCTTATGCTCTTTGGTATGCAAGTTTGCATGAGTATTTGCCCATCATTCCATCACTTTTGGCCACTGTTTTGGGGTGTGGCTGAGGGTCCTCCATCTTAGTGTAAGTCCATGGATCATATATTTGCATCTTGTAGTATGCTCATGACATTGCATGTTGTGGTATCCTTATGGTTTGTGCATTGTTGCATGCCCACCTCTTTACATACTTGCCTATATAGTGTGCATTGTAGTATTGCTTGTAGTGTTGCATGCTAGTGGCATTACCATGTTGTTTGCATGATAGTTTGCATTGCATCACATTTGACATGTTTTGCATCTTAGCTTCTTGTTGCATTTTTTAGCCATGTTTGCACAACATGCATTGCATTGCTTGGTTTGGGGTGTCAAACCTAGTGTGAGGGTGAGAGGTGTTCATACTACAAGTGATGAAACACATCTCAACCCTCGGTCACCAAGGCCCTTGACTTTGACATGATAGGGTCTTGGTCCTCATTTGTGTGTTGCATACATTTTACATTGAATGGCAAGTTTGGTCCCTTAGGCTATCATGCGCAATTGATGGCCCAAGGATCAAGGACCATGCTCCCCTGAGTTCAATACATGATAGGGAACATGACCATGCTTACATGTGCTTGAAATTCTATGCCATGCACTGCCTGTCCTTGTTGCTGTCAAAAACCAGCTTCTGCAGGAAGTTTTTGCCGACCGGCACTGTAGAATGCCGACCGGCCGTGGATTGGTGGCCGATAGACTTGAAAGCAGCCGATGGAAATTTCCCATGGCCGATGGTTATTTCTCTTAGCCGATGGTGTTCTATAGTGTGCAGAGAACTTATCCCAACACTTTGGCAATTTTCAGAGGAGCATGGCAGCATTAACAGAGGCAGCAGTGGCATGGTACGGGTTTCCGGGCAAGATGGATCGAGCATGCATCATTCGCGTATCCCAAGGCAGGGCTGTGGCCGTCTTTATTCTGCATTTAATTTGTTAAGTTAGAGGGTCTGTAATAATTAATTAGCTAGGATAGGTAATTCATTATTCGGATTGTATTATTCTTTTGGTCCCTCCGAGCGATGGCAAATTTGTAATAAGTGTGGGTGCGTGTGTGCATGTCTTCCAACCCCACGTCTTTCTTCCCTTTTATTTACCCGCTTATGATGGTAGACTAGGGCATATTTAAATTAGCATACCTTATGCTATGCATGCGTGCATTCATACATCAGTATTGCATGCACCGGGCTCGGCGCATCATTGTAACTGCATTTGTATTTCAATTCCAAATTGAATACGTGTTAATTGTAGCATTTCACATGTCATTGTAGATTAGCCGAGCCTATCTTAGTTGCATCTTGCATGTGTTGCATTAGCCATTTTAACATGAACTAGGATCACGCACGTTTGCTAACTAATTTATTGTTTTGGCACGGAGTACATTGTAAGTATTTATGCTTTAGTATCTCGCATGCGTGTGAATGTTAACATAATTGCACGATTACCATGAGGCTAGCTGCTTATGTGATATAACTGCTTGAATGCCTGTGGATGAAGGTCGAATTGCTTAAATTGGGATAATGCATTAAAACTGTGAGTTTTAAACCCACCCGATAGTGGCAAAATCATGTTTTCTAAAAGCCCACTCGAAGGTGGCAAAACCCGCATTTTAGCCTACTTACGAGTAGCAAACTATTTTTCAAAACAAACATGCTATGTTTTCCTCCAATTTAGGCAATTTGGTCTATACTTGATTGCTGCGCGCATAACATAGCAATTCTAGGCTAATAACCGGAATAAGAACACATAGCGTTTTCAAAATCGGATATCACGATTAGTAGAGGCCGATCTTCGGATCGGGCGAGCGGGGGTGCTCACGAAGTGACCTTCCCCAATCGTACCCAAGCTCCTGAGCCGAGGCAACTTTGGTGATGACGGACATGTGGCCTTAGGCAAACGAGTCAGGGTTTCCTAAATTTCCCCAAAATAAAACATTTAGGTAGCGACTCTGTATCTGGCAAAGCAGTCCATGTTTGGCACTTCTTTGCTAAAAATCTGTTTTCTCAAAACGATTTACCAGATTTGGACTCTTTGGTTCAGATTTAGAACCGTGACACAAATCGAGTCCGAACTGTAGCGGGGTCCCTCGCGGACATTGTTACAATTGGGTGTTGAGGATTGATCTCAAACACCCTTCTTCCTCTCATGACTAACAAATTTATTAAGAACTACAGATGCACAAGGCTAGTGGTTGAGACAATGTTTTACATTTTTTATTGAAAGTTGTGAATGTTTTTATGCATCTGTTCTTCGTTTCTTGAATAAAATTCCATTCTTACATTTTGCCATGATTTCATTTACACTTTCATTTATACTTCTAGTTATACATTTGTTGAAATAAACTGATAATAGGGATACATGTAAATAACTAAGCATAATTAACAAAAATTTCTGCAACTTACCCAAATCATTGTGATTCATTTTGTTTCCTGAATGAAAGTGTTTCTCTATTGAACAATGTTCCTATTAGGTCCCTCCAAGCACAGACGGAAGCATGTGAAGCCAAGACTAAAGCAGATTTGTCAAAGGCACAGAGAAGCGAGGCATCCAGTTCCAAGAGTGATTGTTTCATCCGGTAGAATAGCATAGGCAACCATCAGGCTATTTGAGATCCTCGAGTTTGGACGTGGATGAGTTCTTGAATTTGCTGCACGGGTCGGATCCGGTGAAGGTGGAGCTCAATCTGCTGGAGAATGAAGTCAGGGGTGAGGAACAAGAGTTGATCTGGACAAGTTTGAGAATGGAGAAGTTTAGAGAGAGAGAGAGAGAGATGAGTTTTGATTTGGTAAGGTCAAATTTCTCTGTGATATGTTTAGGGACCTTAGACATCAAAAAATAATTTTGTGGATCTCTTCCACTACAAAAAGTGGGAGAGGGACCCTAGACTAATTTTCCCAAAAAAAGAAGTTAATTACCAACTAGCCTCATTAAATGGACTTAAATACCTATAAGTTCTTTTGACTTTTAGAATGCACCAATAACTCCTACAATACCTATATTGCCCTCATTTAATATATTTCCTCATTAAATATATATCTCTCTCTAACTTTTCATCTTCAATTTCATCTTCTTTTTTTTTTTTTTTTTTCACACACTCTCTCTACCATTTTTCTAAAGAGCCTTTATTTTTCTACCATTTTTGTAGAGAGCTTTACACCACCATTGTCTATCACTATTGTCACCACACCAACATGGTCTACTGCTACCGTCGCTACACCACCACCATCTCCATGTGAGGTCCCTAAATTTTGTATTTCCATTAAGGCCCTCACTTTTGGATTATTTCAATGAAAACTCTCGATTCCTTGTTTACTTACAATTTCAATCCTAGAATGTAAAACGCGTCCCGATCAGAATCGTGCAAACCCTAATTGATCTCGGTAACTTAGGAATCACTTTTAATACCCTAATATTAATTAAAGAACGTCTAAATTATAGATTAATCATTCAAAACCCTTGATTTTCAGTTTCCATTATGTTCGTTCGGTTGATCATCTTTTAATTCGAAACGAAAAACCTAAACTGAATTGTTTTCCCCAACCCTAATTTAATTAAATTCTACACTTAAATAAATATTATAATTCATAAATTAAGCCTTAGCCCTCACATTTTATAAGATTCACACATTGGCCCCAAACTAGAACCATTATATACATATATATACACATACTTGTACTTCCCTTGAACAAATAATTTTGTACACAAATATTTTCAATATATACATTTTGTACAAAGAAAAAAAAAAAGAAGAAAAAAACAATGAAAATCCCCTCAAATCACCCCACATGAGCGGACCACCCTACGTATATATATATATATATATTGTACTTTGGAAACAAGTTTGCTTGATTCTTGGAAGATTTTTGACCTAGTACCCCAAATTGACGAAGTTTGTCTTGTACTTGTAACTACCTTAGTTTTACTTAAGCTTAACCCTAACTAGATCATGTTTTAATGCATGATTAGGCTCCTTAATCATCCTACATTCCATTACATTCAAACTAAATCCAAAACGTTTTTTATTCCATTGAAATTGAGGGCATTTTGGACTTTTCACACAAATTTTCCTATAAACACACCATTCCTCTCTACACTCTTGAACATCAAACACACTCATGCGCACACACGGCTGAGAGAGAGGGAGAGAAGTGAAGATAGTGAGCTTGGGGGAAGAGAAAGAAAAAGAGAGAAGATTTTGTCCAAGCCTTAGCAAATCTAGCAAACATGTAACCAACAACACAGCTCTCTCTATTATTTTCTCATTCAAATATGTGATATTAGAGTCGTAAAGTATTAATTTCAGATTTGTATATATGGTGTTCATGTGTTTAAATAAGAAGAGTTGAGCCTTAGTTGTCACATTGCATGAGTTCTTTCTTAAAATGAATTAAGGCTATCTTTTTCTATCTGTTTCTCACATTATTTCCATAGACATACCTTCATTCTAAAAGTTTGAGTTAATTATATACTATAAGTGAAGTGGAAAATTACTCATGGTTGCCCTCTTTTTCTATTACTCTTCTTATTTCAAACTTTGTGCAAGAAAGACCGGTATTTTTAGCCTAATTTCAAAAATTGTTGAAAAATGCATAAAACTCCTCTTAACCTCATTTTTGTATCAAAACTTTATTTAAAGTGAATGTGGGGTTTAAGAGAATATTCGATTTTGATAACATGAATCTAGACAGTATCGGATTATTTCTGTAATAACTAAAAATCTAGAAAAACTATCCCATTTCCGAAAGATAATTTGGAAACTAGATAAAATTCCTTACAAACCATAGAAAGGCTGAGTTTAGAAAAAAAAAAAAAAAAATCTGAAAATGTCTCTTAGATTGTGATCTTTAAAGTATATCTAATTTGGAAATTTATTTGTGTTGATGATTTCATGCTTTTAATTTCTTGAATGTGCTTCTTATTGGTTTTTCAAGCTTAGTATGACATCTACATATGTTTGTGGTTATATCACCTTAATTTTATGCCATGAATGTTCGTTGTTGTGTAGAATTTATTATTTCAATTGCTTGTACTAACCTTGATTAAAGTACCTAAACTAACAAGAAACTTAATAACGGTGGTAATGGGTTTTTGGTCTCTTTAATAATGTTATGAGATAGTGATTGTGATCACTTCAATATGGATTGATGGGACGTGTTCTCTAATTGAAGGTTAAGTCTTGTGCAAGTGGTTGTTTCGAAATCCTTGAATGGACTGGTTGTATTCGTACCTTAGGTGTTTATGATGGATAAGGTTGGCGGAGGTTATGGGCAAGGCTCTTATTTTACTGTCTCTTTTGAGGTCCTTGGTTGTCACCATGCGATATGTAACCATTGTAGACATACCGAATAATCTGAGCCCAGTTCTTGTGGTTGGGAGGATGAAATCTCTTTGGGAGATTTTTAGATTACTAATATCTAACTTTATAATCAGAGTCTAGAAGGTAGTATTAACCAAGGGTGGTGTTAACCACCAACGACATAAGGGGAGGAATTAACCGAGGGTGGTGTTAACTGCTAATCAGCGTAGCGGGTGGTGTTAACCGCCACTTCGTGCAACGGGCGGTATTAACTGAGGTGGCATTAATCGCCAAACTGTGTAGGGGATTGTATTAACCGCTAGTGGTGTTAAGTGCCAACTTACTCAAGGCCAGTATTAATTGAGGTGGTGTTAATTGCCAACCCGTTTAGGGGCCAGTATTAATTGAGGTGGTGTTAACCACTAACTCATGTAGGGGCGGTATTAACCAAGGGTGGTGTTAATCGCTAACCTACGCATGGGGCGGTATTAACCGAGGCAATCTTAATTGCCAATCTATGCAGGGGAATGTATTAACTAAGGGTGGCGTTAGCTGCCAACCTGCGTAGGGGAGATATTTACCAAGAGTGGTGTTAACCACCAGCCCACGTATGGGGTGATATTAACCGAGGTGGAGTTGACTTCCAACCTGCGCAGGGGACTGTATTAACTGAGGATAGCGTTAACCGCCAACCTGCGCAGGGGGTGGTATTAGCTGAGGGTGGGTTTAACCGCCAACCCACGGAAGGGGCAGTATTAACCGAGGGTGGTGTTAACCACTAGCCCGAGTAGGAGACGATATTAATCGATGGAGGTGTTAACTGGCAACCTACGTAGGGGTGATATTAACCGAAGGTGGTGTTAACTGCCAACTTGCGTAGAGGGCAGTACTAACCGAGGGAGGTGTTAATCGCCAACCTGCACAGGGGATGGTATTAATCAAGGATGGAGTTAACCATTAACTCGTACAAGGGGCGATATTAACCCAAGTGGTGTTAATCGCTAACCCACACAGGGTTTTATATTAATCGAGGGTGGTGTTAACCGCCAACCCCTGCAAGGAAGAGGTGCTAACTGAGGTTGTGTTAACCACCAACCCACGTAGGGGGCCATATTAACCGAGGGTAGTGTTAACTGCCAACCCTTGTAGGGGGCGGTATTAACTAAGGGTGGTGTTAACCAGTCACCCGCACAGGGACAGTATTAACTGAGATGATGTTAACCACCAACCTATTCAAAGGGTGATTTTTACCAAGGATGGTGTTAACCGCCAACCCGCATAGGGGGCAGTATTAATTGAGGGTGGTGTCAATTGCCAACCTATGTAGAGGGCGGTATTAACCAAAGGCGGTGTTAACTGCCAACCCGCGCAAAAGGTAGTGTTAACCGAGGGTGGTGTTAACCGCCAACCCTTGTAGGGGACGGTATTAACAAGGTTGGTGTTAACCCCCACCCTACACAATGGGCGATATTAATCGAGGGTGGTGTTATCCATCAACCCACGCAGAGGGCCCTATTAATTGATGGCGGCGATAACCGCCAACTTGGTCATGGGGCGTTATTAATTGAAGTAGAGTTAACTGCCAACCCATGTAAGAGGTGGTATTAACCAAGGTGGTGTTAACCAATAATTGCCTCAGGGGGCGGTATTAACTGAATGTGGTGTTAACTGCCAACTTGCGCAAGGTGTGGTATTAACCAAGGGTGGTGTTAACCACCAACACACGTAGGGGGAGGAATTAATTAAGGGTGGTGTTAACAGCTAACCCACATAGAGGGCGGTATTAATCGAGGGAGGTGTTAACTGCTAATCTGCATAGGGAATGGTTAACCATTAACCCGTGCAAGGGGTAGTATTAACCCAGGTGGGGTTAATCGCCAGCCCACGCAGGGTTTTGTATTAATCAAGGGTGGTGCTAACCATCAACCCATGCAAGGGATAGTATTAACTGAGGTGGCGTTAACTGCCAACCCACGTAGGGAACCATATTAACCGAGGGTGGTGTTAACTGCTAACCCCCGTAGGAGGCGGTATTAACTAAGGGCGGTGTTAACCGGTAACTCGTGTAGGGCGGTATTAACCAAGATGATGTTAACCGCCAACTTGCGCAAGGGGCAGTTTTAATCGAAGGTGGTGTTAATTGCTAACCCGCACAGGAGGCGATATTAATTGAGGGTGGTGTTAATTGCGAACCCACGTAGGGGGCGGTATTAACTGAAGGTGGTGTTAACCATCAACTCACGAAAAGGGCAGTGTTAACCGAGAGTGGTGTTAACCACCAACTCCCATATGGGGTGCTATTAACTAAGGGTGGTGTTAACCACCAACCTGCATAACAGGCGTTATTAATCGAGGGTGGTGTTAACCGGTAATCCCTATAGGAGGCAGTGTTAACCGAGGGTGGTGTTAATGGCCAACCTGCGTAGAGGGCGGTATTAATCGATGCGATGATAATTGGCAACCCATGTAGGGGGCGTTATTAATTGAAGTGGAGTTAATTGCTAACCTACATAAGGGGCGGTATTAACTGAGGTGGTGTTACTCATTAACTCGCGAGGGGGAGGTATTAACTGAAGGTAATGTTAACCACTAACTTGTGTAGAGGGCGTTATTAATCGAGGGTGGTGTTAACTGCCAACCCACACAAGGGGAGGGATTGACCGAGGGTGGTGTTAATCGCCAACGTCACAAAAAGAAAACAAAACATTTAAGCATAGTTCACAAAACATGACCCCTTTGACTTGACTTAATCTGGAACCTCCTCGGGAGCAACATTAACCAAGGTGATATTAACCGCCAAACAGCATAGGGGACTATATTAACTGATAGTGGTGTTAACTTCCAACCCGCGGAAGGGGCTATATTATCTGAGGTAGTGTAATTTCCAACCCGTGCAGGGGGTGGTATTAATCGAGGGTAGTGTTAACCACCAACCCACGCGTGGGGCGGTATTAATCGACGTGGTGTTAATTGCCAAACTGCACAGGGGACTGCATTAACCAAAGATGACATTAAGCACTAACCCATGCTGGGGCGATATTAACCGAGGGTGTGTTAACTGCTAACATACGGAGGGGTGTTATTAACCTAGGGTGGTGTTAACTATCAACCTACACAGGGGGCGGCAATAATCATGGGTGGTGTTAATCGCCAACCCGCACAGTGGACGGTATTAACCGAGGGTAGTGTTAACTGGTTACTCGCACAGGGGCAGTATTAACCGAGGTGGTGTTAACCGCCAACCTGCGCAGGCTACTATATTAACTGATAGTGGTGTTAACCACCAACCTATGCAGGGGCAGTATTAATCAAGGTGGTGTTAATCGCTAATTCGCGTAGGGGGCTGTATTAACCGTGGGTGGTGTGTAGACATCCCATTTTGACCACCCCTATGACTTGGCAATTCCTTTTGATTACTTGATGATGAAAACAAGAATGTGTTCTCAAAAAATCCTCAATAAGAAATATGGAATTTAAGCTCTACTCCCAACCCCAAGCCTGTTTTGGCCAAGTGTTTAAGACCCATTCTAAACTCTGTTTCGAAACTTTGTTTTTGTGCTTTGTTCCAAGTATTTTAGTAATGTTTCGAGGCTCATTTTTAAACTTCAAAATAAAATGTTTTCTCAGGAAATTGAGCAAGAACAGTGCAGAAGTAGGAGGAAATAATGATAATTCTGACAAAAAATCCTTTTTTGTGCAAAATAGTCAAGCATGCTAACTTTTTGGCTGGCCAGCTAATTAATTGGCTGGCCAGCCAACTTTTTTGGTTGGCCAACCCAATTTTTTTGGCCGGCCAGCCAATTAATTGATGGGCCAGCTAATTTGTCCAAGAACAAGGTAGTTTTGGAAAAATTCTTCTTTATTGCATGTGGGACATACCACTATCCTATTTTCTGATATATTCATGCATGAAATAGCCTACACAGTCAGCCTCCACCTACCAAAACCACTTGCCCCTTCAAAAAAGAGAGAGCTAAAGCAATAACCCATCATCTTTCTTTATGCTTCATTATGGTTGGTCCTCCATTGTTGTCCCCCACCATCTCCTCTATTAAGTTTTCCACCATTGCATATACGAAGAGATCAGATTGTAGAGACTAGTGAGATTGGAGAGACTAAAGAGAGGTGAGAAAGATTGATTGAAAGAGAAAGGTCTAAGCTTTGAACCAAAACTTCCATTTTTTTAACTATATACTGCTATATCATGTTTGTTTGAAAAACCATCCAAAATATATCATTGTAATTAGATTCTAGAGCTTTGATCAAATAGAGAGTGCTTATTGTTGAAAGTGAGAGAATCGAAGAGTTCACTAATTCCACCCCCACACACTGTTAAACAATCCAAGTCATAATTCTAACAAGAATTTTGGATTTTCAAACTGAGGATTGAGAACACACTTTATACACTTGAGGGCGATCAAAAGGAAGCTTGGAAATCAAAGAAGTTCATCATTTCTTTGGAAGGTGAATTTTCAATTTCTTTCATTTTTTTACACTTTTGTTTTTTATTTTGTATTTGTTTTCTTGCTTTAATTTCATATTGTAAATTTGTTCTAATCTAACTGGAAGTGGTTAGTTGAGCCACCCACATATTCCCTGTTTGTTCTTTCTCGGTGTTGTAACAAAATAGATTTTTATCAGGCCTAATTGGCTGGCCAGCCAATATATTGGTTGGTCAGCTAAGTTTTTGGCCGGGTAGCTCACTTTTTGGTCAGTCGACCAACCTATTTCGGGATAGAACCAAGCAGTGTACTGGCATTGAGCAAAACAGTTTCTGATGGTCTTTGAGGCACCTAAAGCTTATGTTTTTATTTTAATTTGCCAGATTTGTGAGGATATATTTTGTTATAATATTTTTCTTCCTCTCCTCTATTATTTGGATATGTAATTATTAAAGTGTTGTAATAATTCCCTACCCCGTTTCTTTCTATCCCGTTCTTTTACTTGCTTTTCTTATTTGTAAATATGTAGCGTATATTGTCTTTTCATCATATCCACGCTTTGCATCCATGTTTCATGCCTTAAGATTCAACCAAATTTGTATTTGTGGATTTAATCGATTATTATGTGATTTTGTACATTACCTCATGCCTTTGAGATGATTCACATATCATCTATTAGAACCTGAATCTTTAGTTGTATTTCATGAGCGAATTGCATTAGAATTTTGTATATAAGATCATGCATGTTTTACTAACTTTGCTTTCTAGCTGTTCATGGGACGTCGATAAATATGTAAGTTTTTATGCTTTAGTATTCCATTTGTGTTTGTTTTCCTTACTATATTTAGCATTTTACTATGAGGCTATTTGCTTATTTGATATAACTCTATGTACATGAAGGTTGTGTCGCTTAATTTGTAATGATGTCGATTTTCATGTTTGTAGACTCAATTTCTTTGAGGTGTACATGTTCAAAATTCTTTCAAAATACATTAAATCAAATTATTCCAAAATAAATGACACAATCTATATTTGTTTACTTCACATAGTAAATTTTAGGATTTATTAAATAATTAGAATATAAACATATAAAGTAAATAAAACTTATATCATGGTTTAGTAGAGGCTGATCTTTTGTTCGGGTGAGCGAGGGTGCGCAATTGATGACCTTCCCCTCTGATACCTAAGGTTCTGAGCCAAGCATCTTTGGTTACAACGAACAGTGGCCTTGGCATAAGTCACAGGTTTCCTAATTTCCCAAAATATTAGGTGGCGACTTTGAGATTTGGTGATGCAGTCCATTTCTAGCAATGGTTTTACAATAAAATGGATTTTCTATAAAAGTTATAGGATTTGGACTCTCATCTATGTTTCACATTGCACTCGTGAGACTAGATCAAAGAAATCAATGGTCTGAACTGTTTAACGTCCGTGGGTACTCTCGGGGCGATCTTACAGTTTCTGGCAACTCTATTGGGGATATTAAGAAACCTTGACTGGAACTCCATGATATGACTTTTATTTCCAATTATATGTTTATTGCATTGCATGCATTGGTGTGCCTAACTCCTGTGCTTGTCACCTGTTATCCTAGACAGCTATCCGGCTTCAGGCGAATAGATGAACATGGGCTCAGTCATGGTGGGAGCACATGCCTTGGATCTAGATCACCAATGTACCACTTGATCTGCCGTTCACTTATAGGTGACAGACTGGGTAGGTATATCAGTGTCTTGCTGAGGTACTCATTTTGACCAAAGACCGATCTAGTGCATATAGTAAGCTCTAGTAACTTCCAACATTAGGACATGATGCTACCCCATTCTAGGATGTATAAGGCCACTTATTTGAATAGTGAAAACCCTAAATCATTTCAAAGCTAGGATAGGATAACCCTACCCTCTAAAGGGATGTTTGTTCTCTTTCCTGTTATGTGTAATGTGAGATATCTATACAGTGGTTCTCAAATTCTGATCAATGGTTCATGCATATCATTTTGAGGGGTTGATTTCAATGTTTCAACATGCTATATAATGATCAGTTGAGCTAGAATGCTACTAAAATTATGATTGGGAGTTCTATTTTTTGTGTTGCTAGGTAGTCGTAGCAGTATAGCTTTAGAACGGTCTAATATGCCCCATGTTTTGTGGACTTGCGCTGGTGGACTCTATAACTACAGATTTGGTTAAGGGACAACCAGTGTTAGTTTCTCTACGGCCAGTTACAAGGAGAAAGGTTAAAACCTCACTGTCAGAACCTCCCCAGCCAGAATTTCTAAAATCTATGATGGATCCACCTCTAGTAATGACGAACCAGCCTCCAATAGTAATGGACCAACCTTCGGTAGATATAGAAAATATATTTTTATCCCTTCAACAAAGCATGTAGATCCACCTCTAGTAATGACAGACCAACCTCCAATAGTAATGGACCAACCTCCAGTAGCTATAGCAAATATATTTTTATCCCTTCAACGAAGCATGGATGCTATTACCAACAATGATGCCGCTAACAATAAGGCTTTTGCCGGATTGCAATGCCCATCTAGGGCTTCTACATCTCATCCACCTCCAATGGTTCAACCGGTTCTAGAACTACCTCTGCCAATTGAAGAACTTCATGAACCTAATCTACAAGAAGATCCCAGGGTTCTCATACAACCAATGGGAGGAATGTTCCCCATAGATATTGATGAAGTTGACTCCACTATACTAAAAATATCCAAATTAGAGAAAATGTTCAAAAAATCACAAGGGATCAACTCTGTTCTAGACACGGAGGATGGATTTATGGAAACAACTGTGAGGTTGTCTGAGTGGTTCAAAATGTCGCACATAGATAGATTTGATGGAACAGGTGACCCTATGGTTCATATCTGCCTCTTCTTAGACATTCTGAAGCCCATGGGCTTATCTTGAGCTTAAAAGCTTTCCTTGTTCAGAAGAACAATGTCAGGAGTGGTTGCTACTTGGTACGCCAAGTTAGATGATTTAGTTAAGCAAACTGTGAGGTGTTAGCTGAACATTTGTCACACAATACTCCTATAATAAATAGATCGAAGTAACCACTTAGGAACTAGAGGTGACCTGACAAGAGTTTCATGGCATTTATCACTAGGTGGAGGGCAAAGGCAGCCATGATGACAAACTGACCCTTGGAAAAAGATCAAGTCCGTATCGTTGTCAAAAATCCGCATGCAAGATTACTGTAAAAAATGATAGTTCTCGCACTTTTCAACTTCAAGGACCTTCACAAGATTAGGGTTCAAATTGAGGATGCTAACAAACAAGGAATCATTACAAAAGGAAATGAGCCCTTAAGAAAGATATTTACTTGCAATTCCAATGCTACTATCAATGGTAGCACAGTTGCCAATTCCATACCCTCGGAGATCAATACTGTCACCACTTTTACCAAAATGGCCAACCCTTTTGCTCATATCAATCCACAACCAACCACTTCAACCGAACCTTGAACCCGAAGGTTTCACTTCTATACCTGTCTCCAACCCGTGCCATGGAAATTATAGTGGAAAAGGGACACCTCAAGCTCCTTGATCCCCAACCCCTTTCTAATCCACTTCTATGTAGCCATGATCCTACCAAGTACTATGCCTTCCACTAACAACACGGTCATGATACTGACCGTTGCATCCAACTTCATTGTGAGACTCAAGATCTTATTGATAATAAGATTATAGTTCCACCCCAAAGAACCAAGGCCACCACCAACCCATTGCCACCTGTAGACACCCCATTTTTGACCGTCCTTAAGACTTGGGCGCCGTTGATTGCTTACTTGATGGTGCAGGCTATCTTGTGCAAGGTTCAAGTTCTTCGGCAAGGAGAGAGTCAAATCCCAACCTCAAACCCCCTTTTGGACCAAAGTCTTTTGACCAAAAATGATTTTTAGACTTTAAAACCCTCTCTTTCAAAACATTTTTGAAAGAAAGTTCCTACGATGTTCCAAGGCTCGCATTTTGTTAAATGTTGCGTTTTTCGGTAAACCGAGCAAGAACAAAATAGAAATGAATAAAAGAGAGGTCAACTCTTTGAAAAAAAATCTTTAAAACATCTTATTTACAGGTTTGGGGTTGAAGAAAATTGGTGAGGAGGGAAGAAACCAAGTTAGGGAAGAAGTTGGGCATGAATCGTTAAGAGAGAGTCGAGCAGCCCTTGTTAAATCAAGCCTGTCCTTTTGTATACTTGGATTTTAGCTATGAGGCCACCATCGTTGGAAAGAAGACTTCCAGGGATTTATTTTACACTCAAGAATCTCCTAAAGACGAGTCTGGATGAGGGAGATATGGCTGGAAGAAGTTGGGCATGAATCCGGGTAGGATCAAAATTAAGCTATCTTCACTAAAATGAGCATAACTTTTTGAAAAATTAGAATTTTCATGTGAGGCTTCACCATTGGAAAGCTTACTTTCGGGGCTTCCGTTTAGACACAAGAATGACCTGAAAAGGAGTTCAGATGAAGGAGTTATGCCGGTTTGAAATTGGACCTGGAGAGAATATTTTGCTGTCAGCCACAGATGTGGCTGGTCAGCCACAGATGTGTCCAGTCGGCCATGGATGTGTCCGGTCGGCTACTAATGTCCAAAACTCAGATTTTTTGCAGATATTTCTCCTCCAGCTGTTATACACTGTGCCAGCTATCCTGTAATCAGATATTTCAACCAGGGCTCTCCTTTTTGCTATATATAGAGGCCATATCTCTCATTTTAGAAGGTGAGAAAGTTTGGGAGCCTCTCTTTCTAAAATCTCTCTCTCTGTCTCTCTACATTGCTCTCTCTCTAGAGTTCTCTCTCTCTTGCCATTTTGTGCACAGAAGTAGAGATACACCTCTCCTTTGCCTAGACATCCTTCATCAAAGTTTCATATCTTTGGGATGAGGTCCCTTGGAACTTGTTTTGGGCTGGTGGAAGGTGTTTTTAGCTCAGAATTTTGGCTATCTTGCTGCTGTGCTTCAAAGGTAAACACTTACCTCTTTTAAGCTTATTTTTGCACACTTGTTTTGCTACCTTTGAAAACTGTTTTTGGCCTGGTTTTCAACTACAAAAACCTCTGTTTTTAAGGTTTAAAAATGATGGATTAAGGCCTTTTTGGAGTTAGGGGTGGTCCACCCTCTTTTGGAGCTTGTTGGCTAAGTGTTGTGCTACCTTTTAAAGCCTTTCAAACAACCTTTTCTTGGCCTTTTAACCACTGAAATCTAGAGGAATTTTAGTGGTAGAAAGTTGGTTTTAAGGACCAAAATAGGAGGGGGTGGTCCCCCATCCTCTTGTCTTATTTGCATGTGTAGATGACCTAAGGGTGAGCATGTTTTTCTACCCTTTTTGGACTCCATCTCAGCATGTTTTTGCTATTGATTTAGCATGCTTTAACTCTGTTTTGGGTGGTCTTTGTCATATATGCTTTGCCTTGCATAGCTATAGTGTAGTTGGCCTTCACTAGCTTTGTGATTTAAGGCCCCTAGCATGCTTTGCTTGGGTTGTTTGCATGCCATAGCATCATTTAGCATGTAATTTTAGTGCATATATCACTATCCTAGTCTCACATATTCCACTCTTTCATTGCCTTTGAGAGTTGTGCTTTATGCCTTGCTTGCGAGCCAATATGCGAGCATGTTTTTCTTGCCACTTGTACTTCAATTTCAGCATGTTTTAACTACTGATTTGGCATGATTAAGCTCTGTTTTGAGCTGGTTTGATCATATGAGCTTTGCTTTGTATGCTTGTAATGCAACTGTGCTAAATTGCTTAGCATGTGCTATTATTTTGGCCTTTTAATATATCTATTTTTGGCTTATTTCAAGCATGTTTTAGAACTAGGACTGTTTTGGACTATTAGTCCCTTTTGAGCTTGATATTGCATGTTTCTAGTGTAATGCACTTCATGCTTCTAGTGTAATGCACTTCACTAGCTTTGATGCTTTTAGTTTTAAACATGTCTTGCATGCATTGCTTGCATGATTTAGTGTCTTTAGCATGCTATTTCAGCACTAAAAATTCTGTAACCTCTCTCATTTCTTCATTTTTCAATTTGCTTTGAGGGTTGGTTGGCCTTAGGGTTGTGTTTAAGCTTGAGCTAGAGCTTGTGCTCAATGGCCATAACTCTCTTTTGAGGGTTTCTCCTAGCCAAAGGCATGAACTCTCTCATATCTTAAACCATCCTTTGGTTGACCCCTCTCCAATTAGAGGACTTTCACATTGGACTTAATCAGTTAAAGGATTAATTGGTAATGTAAAATGTGTAAACAAAATGAGCAAAGTAAAACATGAACAAGATAAGCATTTGTGTTGCGTTGCATGTGTTTGGATCGGACGTTAATCCAAACAGAAGAAATATGGGACGTTTCATACTCCAAGTGATGAAACGTGCCACATTTCTTGGTCGTTGTCACCCTTGATCATGCATGCTAGGGTGATGGCCATTCGAGTCTTAAATGTGCATTCATGAAGCTTGTACAAGCTTGGTACTTTGGCCATCATGCATTAAGATGCTTGATTGGTGGCTTGAGAGCTAAGCACCACACTCCTTTGAGCTTGAGAAATGATGAGGAGAGTGGCAGTACATACATTTCCTACAAAGTACCTTGCTTTGCCTCTGTTGTTCTCTGTTGCAGCAAAAACAACATTCTGGAAAAGCAGGTGGCCGACTGGCCACTTGAGGTTGCTGATCGGCCACCTACAGTAGCCGACCGGCTACCAGCTCAAAGATTGTCGAATGTTTTCATGTGTTGGAGTAGAGGCAATCTGGAGGTTTATACAGTGTTCAGAGATCATAGTAAGTGCAAACAGAGAAAACCGACAGCAAGGCAATGGATTTCCGGGATGACGCCAACCAAGCATACATGTCTCCCTCGCCTGTAAGGCCATTTCATTGCTTATGATTAGTTTAGTTCATGTAGCTAGTTAATCAATCTGTTTTGTAATATTTTAATTAGCTTAGCATAACTAGTTGTTCAATTCGGTTTGTAATAATTAATTAGCTAGAATAGTTAATTAGTTGTTTTGTAATAATTAGCTTAGCTTAGAGTAGCTTAGCTATTATTCATTCACACCCTCCTTCGCGAGGGCATATTGTTGTAATAAGTGTGCTTGTGTGTGTGCATGTTTTCCAACCCCACGTCTTTCTCCCTTTTATTTTTCTGCTTTCGATGGTTAGATTAGGACACGTTTTGATTAGCATACCTTATGCTCGCATGCGTGCATCATTCATTTGTATTGCATGCACTGGGCTCGGTGCATCATTCAAACTACATTGCATTTCAATACTTCTTTGAATATGTGTTTCAAAGCATGCTATCAAATTGTATTATATGCCATCTTAGATAGCCGAGCCTATTTAAATGCATTATTGCATGTGTTGCATTAGGCATTTTGCATAGTTAGGATCATGCATATTTCTAACTAGCTTTTGTTTTGGCTTGGAGTACACTGTAAGTTTTACGCTTTAGCATACTTGCATTAGTGTGAGTGTTGCCATGTTTCGCATGCTTCCCATGAGGTTATGTGCTTATTTTCTTAACTGCATGAATGCCTGTGGATGAAGGCTTTATTGCTTGAATTGGGACAATTTGACAAATGTATGTTTTAAGCCCACTTTGCGAAGTGGCAAAATCATGTTGTTTTAAGCCCACTTGAGGGTGGCAAATCCATGCTTTAGCCCACTGTGACAATGGCATTTTCAAACTTTTTTTTCGGAAACAAACATGAGTTGTTTTGTTCCAATTCTCGCGATTGAGTATATACTTGTATACTGTGTGCATCACATAGTAAGTTAGCTAATAACTGGAATAAGAACACATGTGTTTATGAAACTACATATCATGCTTAGTAGATGCCGATCCTTTGATTGGGCAAGCGAGGGTGCTCATTTCAGGACCTTCCCCTCTCGTACCCAAGTTCCCGAGCCGTGGCAACTTTGGTGATGATGGACACGTGGCCTTTGGCACGAGTCAGGGTTTTCTAAATTTCCCAAAAATAAAATATTTAGGTGATGACTTTGTAGTCTGGCAAAGCAGTCCATGTTTGGCGCTTTTTGATTCAAAATTGATTTTCCAAAACCAATTGCCAAATTTGGACTCTTTGGTGTTCATCAGTCTCACATTGCACTTTGTGAGATTAGATTTAGAGCCATGACAGGAGTCCGAACTGTTGGACGACCAATTTGCGCCTTCTCCGAAAGGGGGGGCGTGCGAAGAAAGTTGGGTCTATAATACCCCATGACCAAGCTCCACCACCTTAATTCAACCTCATCCATGCACTACCACCCACTTTCAACCCTAGCATATACATCACACCTTCCCATCTACCCAAACCTAAGGTGTTTATTCCAGAGAGCATTGATTTAATCATGATATATGGACTTCAATTTTAGCCAAAAACCTAAAACCCCATGGTGGCAAATGATTTGAAGCCATAACTAGATATTATAGCAGATATTCTCACGGGCATGCACTTCCCTCTTTATGGTTTTCTCGAGCCATGGAATGATCAAGAAGTAAAGAAGCACAGGAGAAATTCTGGGTCTAACACTAGTTGACTCTGTGATATATCTTGAAACTAGCATGGGACCAGTAAGCTCGGAGGATATTGTGATCGGGGATAGACCAGCTACTGATTGCACAAATTTCATTCCAGACGTGGTGGATGGTAAGCACTATAATTAGCAATTTGGAAATGCTTTCATTTTACTTTCTAAATTGGGTGTTGGGTCTGAATCTTATTTTTCCAAGTCTATGGAGCTGGAATTAGGCTCGAGTCATTCTAGCAAGTCTATGTTTGGTGATTGGGCGATAACTCGGACATCATTGTCTTTTCTGTGTTTGTCTTTTCACTTTTCTTTTGAGTCTGTTTTAAACATTGAGCCATAAGTTTTGAATGAAAATGTAGTAATTTTTGCCTACTTCTCTGTGTCTCTAAATCATTGCATTGACCAAAAATTTTTAATTTTGTTTTTCCAAAACTCTGATAAAAATGAAGAGGAAAGATTTCCTCGGGGATTTTAAATTTGATCGACTAAGAGGAAGACAGGTGTGCTAAGCCCCTTGATGGATAAGATCATTTTTGTTCATATGGGTACTGAGAAGGATCCTAGCTTGGTCCAAATTGGTTCTACATTGTCTTTAGAAGAGCATGAGTGATTAGTTGCTTTATTAAAAAGATTTCAAAAAAAATGTTTTTGAGTGGTCCTACGAAGACATGCCTGGAATTGATCCAGAGATTGTACAACATAGGATCCCTCTCGACCTAAGGCTTGATGCCCCTAGCTTTCAAATCCTGATTCAGAGTTTCCAATAATCAATAAGAGTAAGAGACAACCAGGTTGGAAATAACCTTAAAACTAGGGGCAAATAGGTTGGATGAGATCAGGGACTCAAATTTAGTCACCTATCTACTTAGAATGAATAACTGGTTTGCCAACTCTTTAACAACCCTAGCTTCAATGGTGGATATACTGATCAGGGTCAAAATGCATCCGATCCTCATAAAACAGATGGTAGCCGTAACAGAAGAGGTTCAAGATGAAAATTCTTAGTATCACGACATTTTGGAAAGTGATCTATGCCCACAAGGGGAAGATGATAAGGATAAGTTATAAACGTAGGATTGCCAAATCTCAAAATTTGAGAGAAGAAGATTTAATGCTGAAAGATAATCGAACTCTTATCCAAGACCTAGGGGTAAGTTCAGAGTCCCTACAACATCAAATTTATCTAGTGAAGAGTAGTAGTCATTGTTATGGATTTAGATGGCCTAGAGATCTCACAACTAATTAACATGGACAAGCTACAAAGTACTACCTTTGAGAGGCTCGCTGGGTCGAAAACCTGAAAGGGCGACCCAAGCAAAAGTTAGTGTAGAAAAACAAAAAAATAGAAAATGAAAAATGTAGAAAAATGAAAAAAAAAAAAACTCGCAAGATCAAAAATCCGGAAGGGTGGCTTTGGCAAAAGTTAGAGCGCAAAAGGAGAGTTTTAATACCCAAGTGAACCTTAGCGTGAACTACGTAAGGCCTGATTCTTGTCTTTGGGATACGTAAGTGTAGACACCCCATTTTGACCGCCCTTAAGACTTACGCACTTCATTTCGAACACTCGATGGTGAAAGGTTACATTGTGTGATCTTTTGAACTCTTAGTAAAGAAATTCGGGTTCAAGCTCTAAATCCCAACCTTACACCCCATTTTGACCAAAATGTATTAGGCCTCAAAATCCTAATTTCAAAGCATTTCTCCAACTTGCATTGATCATATAGCAGTAGGGCAGAAGGCAACTTTTAGAGTCGATTGTTAGGTATTTGGATCTAGCCGGGTCTTATTAGAGATAGATAGTGTATCTGGCAGCTATCCTTTTTTGAAGATATTTTCGACTAAAAAATCTCAAACTCTATAAATAGATCCTCTTCTTTTAGAATTTGGGGTTGAAAAAAAATATCAAAAGGCCTTGATGTGGTTAGAAGCTTAGAGCATACCCTTTCCTTGCAAAGACCTCCATACCACCTTTAGCTATATATACACAATACATACACCATTAGAGCTTGTTCTTGAAGCTTTTTGCTAAAGTTTCAAACTATATTTCAAATACTTGAGGGTGTCGGGATTGAAGTTTGATAACTAAGAAGTTAACTCTCTTTTCAAGAGGTAGAACTTTGCATCCTTTTCATTTCCTTCTCTTTTACTCCTGTCCTCTCCTTTTCTTATTTTGTACACTGTTTTTGAGTTGTTTTGGGGCTAAAATATGTGATTAAAGTTACAAAAAGGAGAGGGATTGGCCACCCTTTTTTAGGCTTGATTGCTAGTTATTAACTATAGCTTCTCTTCACTCTTTTTTTTCTTTCCTTCTTGTTTTCTCTTAGTTTTAGCACCATTTTTTGTATATTCGTGGGCTATTTAGTATGTTAACTAATTTTTCTTTGAATATTATAGTTGCAATGTTGTAATAGCGTAATAGTCCTTGCAGGTTCAGTGTGTTTAGGAAGTAGCTACCAATCCGTTTGAGTTGATAGGTTTTCTTTTGTCGTTATAGCTTTTCTTAATCACGTAATAGTTCTCGCAAGTTTGGTGTGCTTAAGATGTAGCTGCCAATCCATTTGAGTTGATAGTTTTTTCTTATGTATATTGGAACCTTATGGTCATGGGAGGTTTAGAGCTTAGCCACCCCGCCACAAGTTTAACTAACTAGTTGTAAATCTTTCGATTCCATGATATTGTTGTTTACCTTGAAGCTAGGTGATAGCTTCCGTGTCAAAAGTGTTGAAAACTTCTCCTTTCGATCATTTTCGAAACATGGAAATGGATGTCTCATCCTTATTCCATGAATAAAAGAGGAGTTGTTAACAACTTTGACGAGTTGTGTGTTTAAGCATTGATAGTTAGCTTGATTTTTGGCGTTTCTCCCTTATTTCCATTGTTAGCTCTTTATCAAAACATGTTGAAAACTCTTTTCTAGTTCCATGTTGAAGCATGGAAATGGATGTTTCATCCTTATTCTTGAGTAGGAAGAGGAGTTCACAACAATTTTTGAGTTGTTATAGTTTTTTCATTTTAGCCGCTTCTATAACCATCACATACTATCTTGTGATGTTTGATGGCTTGTGAAGCTAGTCTACATCTTTCTTGAATTTCTTCATGATAGGAAAGAGGTAAAAAGAATAGCCTTTTCTTATTTATTTATTTTTTATTAGAGTCTTTCATCCTATTGCTTCTAAGATCATCTTGCAACAACCTTGCAATGTTTGATGATTTGAGAAGCAAACATATTTCCTCCTTGAATATCTCCATGATAGAAGGGAGTAGGAATGATGAAAATCCTTTAGAAATACTCTGTCTGCATTGTTATTACCTTACTACACAAAATAGGCTTTTTGGTTGAAATTGAAGCACAACTGTTTTTTATTGGACTCGGCTGAGCCTCATTTTGGATCGGCCAGGCCTCAAAGTGGACAAACAAAGTGATGTTGTTGGCAACACAAAGCAATGGCTGAGGGTAAAACAGAACAGTTCTCCAGAAGGCAGACATAGTAGTTTCTGAGGGATGGTGCACATGTGGTTCATGTTGCTTTTTTATTTATTATTATTTTTTAATATTTACTATAACATTTGCAAATGTAATAATTAGGTAATTATTCATTCGGTGATGTAATAATTAGTTAATTAGGACATTCGGACCCTCTTGTAAAAGGACCAATTTGTAACAATTTATGAATGTCTTCCAACCCCCATTTCTTTCTCTTTTTTATTTGCATGCTTATCATCACTGTTTATAGCATCATGTTTCCTTTATCATTCCCATGCCTCACATCCATTTTTTTGCACGCATTAAGGTTCGGCTCATCGTATTTGATGTTGTTAACATTTTCTACTTGATTATGTGCACTACCTCATGCTTTGAATTGCTTCATGTCATGTTAGTAGCCAAATTTATTAGTTGCCTTTTGCATGTGTTACATTAGCCATTTTGCATATGAGGATCATGCATTTTTCTAAATTATCTTTATCTTCTTTTCTTTGGCTTGCCGCGGTTGAGTACTAGGTGAGCATTTTTTTTGCTTTAGCATATCAATGCGTGTGTTTGTATTACCACGTCGAGCATACTACCATGAGGCTACTTGCTTACTTGAAATATCTCTATAAATGTCTATAGATGGAGGATAATTTTCTTAAATTGGAATGACTTTGATTGTTGCACATACGAGCTCATTTTTCGTTTGAGTTACGCATATTCAAAAACTCTTTCTAATTTCATGAACTCAAAGCATTCCGAAATAAGTGACATGGTTTATACTTATTTGCCTCACATAGTAATGTTCGTATATTAATAATCATAACATGAGTATATAACGTCTATAAAATTCACGTCATGGTTTAGTAGAAGCCGATATTTGATCAGGTGAGTGGGATGCTCAATTCATGACCTTCCCTTCTCATACCTAAGTTCTCGAACCAAGACAACTTTGGTTATGATGGACAAGTGACCTTTTGCACGAGTCACGAGTTTCCTAAATTCTACCAAAAAATATTAGGTGGCGACTATGAAATTTGGCAATGTAATCCATTTTTGGCATCTCTGGTGATTAATAGATTTTTTTAAAAATTTGCCAAATTTGGACTCTCAATTTTTTTTTTTTTGTTTTTGTTTTTGTTTCACATTGCACTCGTGAAACTAGATTTAGAACCACGAGAGGCTGAACTGTACGGAATTGCATTTGAGGAGACTAACCCCTCTGAGGAGCGTAAAAAGCCAGCTATAGTTTCTAGCGACTCTACTGGGGAGTAATAAGAGAACTTGACTTTAACTTCACGATGTAAGATTTATTTACATATGTATGTTCATTGCATTTCATTTGCATTGGTGCTCATAAGTCACTGTGTTTTCCATCTTCTATTCCAGGACGGCTTGACGGAGGCTTTCCTAAAGCTTGCCAAAAGGGTGGCCGGTCATGGGCTCTGCCATGTTGGGAACACAACCCTTGGATCAAGATTATCGCCGTACCGCTTAATCCTCCTTTCATTTCTCGGTGTCAGGTGTGAGAGGCATATTAGGTAATCTTACTGAGGTACCATTTTTTGGACCAATTGACCTAGTGCATATAGTAAACACTAGTGACCTTTTAAAATAAGACAGGATGCTCTCCTATTTTCAAGATATTGTGATACCACTTGTTTGAAATAGTGAAGCTCTAGATCATTCCAAATATAGGATAGGGAAACCCAAGGCCCTATAGGGGTGTTTTGTTCGCTTTACCTGGTATATGCTATCTGTTTGGAACCTGTACAGAGAGTCCACTATTGGGTATTAGATACTTCGATTTATCAGTTCATAAAGGGATGAGCTCAGTTTGTCAAATTAATTCATTTTGATAGTGTACAGTTTGTAGTTGGGCCGTAATACCGTCTGATCACTTTTTTGTTTTCTTGTTTTCTTTTTTTTTTTTTTGCCAGTTAGTTGAAACCATAGCTTCAAAAGTTTATGATATCCCCCAGGTAGTCTGGACTTGTGTTGGTAGGCTTTGTAAAGTTGGAGATTTAGTTCAGGGACATCCAGTGTTTGCTTCACTTTCGCTAGTGGCAAGACGAAGAGGGGCCAAACAGTGTTTACCGGTTCCGTTGTTACAACAGTCACCCCTTAAATCACCATTAATCAGTCCACATCGGATACAATCACCTACTCCTGTAATGGCTCAATATCCTCCAGATCTAGAGGAGTTACTAATCTGTCTTTAGCAATCAGTAGATTCACTCCAGCATGATATGGCCTAGCAAACCGAGGTCACTAATAGGTTGTAACAACAACAGCAGCTAGCTGAGACTTCTGCTTCTTATACACATAACATTGCTACTCCTACATTGGGTACTATTTCCAATACTACAGCTCAGGATCTATCAGTCAAAGGTGTTCTTATTCTTCCAGGTCAAGCAGATCCACTCCTGGTCCAAAATTCTAAAGCTCTAGTTCATCAGACCGAGGCACTTTTTGAGTTTGAGTTTGACCTGACTCTGCTCAAAGTCAATAAACTTGAAAAGTTGTTCAAAAAGGCACAGAGAGTTAATTCCATTCTAGATATCGAAGATGGGTACACTGAGTTCACTGTTACTCTACCAAAGTGGTTCAAGATGCCTCATATTGACCGTTTTAATGGTTCTAGGGATCCGATAGTACATTTGTGTCTTTTCTTATTTTATTTTATATATTCTGAAACCAATAGGTTTGACCAGAATCCAAAAGTTGTTGTTAGGAAGGACCTTATTCGGTACAGCTGCCATCTAGTACGCTAAACTAGAGGACTCCGTAAAACAGAGTTAGGAAGAGTTGGCCAAATCCTTTGTCTCCTAGTATTACTATAACACGCAAATCGAGGTCTCAACTCATGATCTCAAGGCAACACGTCAGGAACCAAATGAGTGTTTTTTGGAGTTTGTTACTAAATGGAGAGCCAAGGCATCAATGATGACTACTCAACCCTTCAAATCCAAATGGTCATTAGGAACCTTCATAGAAAAATGCTTCAAAAGATGATAGTTCTCCCATTGTTCACTTTTAAGGAGCTTCAGGAAATGAGAGTTCAGATCGAAGATGCTATGAAGCAGGGCATCATCATAGAGAAGAAAGAGCCGGCCAAGAAGTCCTTTGTTTGCAGTTCTATTGCTACCGGGGGTAGCATAGCTGCAAGGCCTTTGGAAGTTAGTGTTGTCACCACCACTACTAAAACAGCCGACCCATTTATCGAAATGAGCCCTCAAACCTCCAATCCTACCCAAACCTAAAGTAGAACTTTCAATCAACTTCACAGGACTCTATCCTAAGCCATGAAAGTATATTAGTGCAACAAGGGCATCTAAAACCCCTTGATCCTCTACTGCTTTTGGACCCTTTTCCACCCAGGCATGATCCCACTACATACTGTGCCTTTCACGAGCAACATGGCCATGAAACTGACAAATGCTTTTGTCTTCATCATGAGATCCAGGATCTCATTGACAACATAACCAAAGCCCCACCACAAAGGTCAAATATCATAACCAACCCATTGCCAAACCATAACCAAGTACCACCCCTACTACGTGCCAATTTCATCTATACACTACCTCTTACCTTTGACCTGAGCATTTACATCACCCCTTTCCATTTGCCAAAACTGGTGCTGTTTATTTCGGATGGCACAGACTTGTGCATGTTGAACGCATTAGAACCACAACTTGAGCCTTTTAAACCTGTGGTGATAATACTCAAAGAGGAGAAGGGTTTGATTTTGGAAGAAAATTTTGGCCTCTCACTTGAAGTTCCAGCAACTAAGAAAAGGGAGTTATTTGAGAAAGAGTATGACCCAAGCAAATACATTATTTCTGTTGATCAACCAAAGTTAGGGATAGTACTGCCAAGTTCAACTGATATTAGTGTTGTTAGAGAAGACGACCCGGAGCAATGACTGGACGATCTCGTAAATCTTGAGGAAGATTTGCATAATCTCCAATTCTTCAAAGAGTAGGACTCGGGTGATGTACAGATTAGTTGGTGGAATTTAAGCCTATCAGTTGTTAATTAGGGGCGAACAAACCGTGATTTTGAGAAAGAGGAAACTGTAGATGATTCTGAGGAGGAGAAAGCTTTGGTAACTAGGAAAGCCAAAGGGAAGGGAAAAGAGTGTGAAAGCAGTGGCATACAGAAACAAACCCAAACACAGGGTTTTGAAGAAACTAAAAGTGTCAAAATTGAAGCAATACTAGAGCAATTTAAGTAGGAAAGAAATGAGATCCAAAGGGCTGAGAGAGCTTCAGAGCATTTTAGGAAAGACGAGATCTGTGGACGTCCCCGAACGCCCCAGGAGGGATGAGCTCCCGTTCTGTTCATTTGTGGGGTCACTACAGCTCGGACTCGATTTGTGTCACGGTTCTTAATCTTGAACCAAAGAGTCCAAATCCGGCAAATCGTTTTGAGAAACAGATTTTTGAAAAGTAGCGCCAAACATGGACTGCTTTGCCAGATACAGAGTCGCCACCTAAATATTTTTTTTAAAATGGGGAAATTTAGGAAACCCAGACTCGGTGCCGAAGGCCACATGTCCGTCATCACCGGAGTTGTCTCGGCTCGGGAGCTAGGGTACGATTGGGGAAGGTCAGCTATGAGCACCCCCTCTCGCTCGGTTCGAAGACCGGCCTCTACTAATCATGATATCCGTTTTTGAAAACTTTATGTGTTCTTATTCCGGTTATTAGCCTAGAATTAATATGTTATGCGCACAGCAAACAAGTATAGACTAGATTGCCTAATTTGGAAATAAGCATTGCATATCCGTTTGTTTTGAAAAGCGTTTTGGAATTTGCTACTCGCAAGTAGGCTGAAACACGGATTTTAATGAGTTTTTCCAATTCAAACAATCCACCCTTCACCCACAGGCATTCAAACAATTTATCACATAAGCATTTAGTCGTATGGCAAGCATACTGTCATGGCAACACTCACATGCATGCGGGATGCTAAAGCATAACTACTTACATCGTACTCCGTGCCAAAACAGTAAACTAGTTAGCAAATATGCATGTCCTAATTCATGTTAAAATGGCTAATGCATCGCATGCAAAAATGTAATTAGAATAGGCTCGGTTAACCTAAATATGGCATATGAGATGCAACCAATTGATCCACGTATTCAATTTGGAATTTGAAATACGAATGCAGTTAGCATGATGTACCAAGCCTAATGCGTGCAATACAAATGCATGAATGCACGCATGCATAACATAAGGTATGCTAATTTAAAAAATGCCCTAATTTACCATCAAAAGCAGGTAAATAAAAGGGAAGAAAGAAATGGGGATTGAAAGACATACACACACTCACCCACACTTATTACATCATTGCCCTCACTCGGAGGGGCCAAATAAATATTACAGTCCCAAATAATAAGCAAATAAAATTATTACAGAATTTCTAATTAATTAAAAGAAAGAATGCAAAAGAAAGAAGAGGGTGGCCGCAGCCTCTTCCTCGGGATACGCGAATGATGCGTGCTCAGAAATCGGCTCGCCTGAAAAACCCGTACCATTTCTCTGCCATATCTGTTTACACTGCCCTGTCTTTCTGAAAATCGCCAAAACCCTAGGACAGGTTCCTTGAATGTTGCAGAGTACCACCGGCTTAACAGAATTCCCACCGGCAGTCCAGGATTTCCATCGGAACTGTTTTGATTTACCGGCCATTCAAAGATTGCCGGCCGGCGTTGAATTCTGCCGGTCAGTAGAAACTTCCTGCAGAAGACAGTTTTGACAGCAAACAGAGAACAGACAGTGCATGGCATGGGGTTTCAGGCATATGTGAGCATGGTCATGCTTCCTATCATGCTTTGAACTCAAAGAAGCATGACCCTCGATCCTCGAGCCATCAATGGTGCATGATAGCCCAAGGGATCAAATTTGCCACTTAATGTAAAGATGCATGCAACATACAAATGAGATCCAAAGCCTTATCATGTCGAAGTCAAAGGCCCCGGCGACCGAGAGTGAAGGCGTGTTTCATCACTTGTAGTATGAACACTCCTTAACACTCACACTTGGTTTGACACCCCAAACCAAGCAATGCAATGCATGTTATGCAAACATGGTTCAAATGCAACATGATGCCAATTATTCAAGTCATGGCAAATGTTATGGAACTATCATGACAAATATGCAATGCTAAGCATGCAAGGTGCAAATGTGATGCAAACATGGACCAATTTGTCATAAAGTTAGCATGGGACTACACATTAATGAAACAATCATGCAACAAACATGAGACAAGCATGCAAGAGGGCCTTAAATGGTAAAGGGGCAGACCTTCACCCACCTCCAAACAGTGGCAAAAAGTGTCCAAAAAGTGGACCAATGCTCATGCCAACAAGCAAACCAAAGGTCCTAAGGTTAAGGCACAAAAAGAGGCATTTTACTCCCACCAACATGACCACTCATGGCATGATCAAGACAAGTAAAAACAGAATTTTCACATGCAAAAATGGACTCCAAAAACCTCCTTAATATGGCAACTAAAGTAGCTCCAAAAAGGCATATGCACCAAGGCTCATGTGTAGGCATAAAAGAGCGCACCATCAAGGCATGAAAGAGACCATACATGCACACATACAAGCATAATTCTTGGGCTGAAATAAGGTCCTAAATGATGCCAAAATCATGAAGATGGTTCAAGCTATACATGTTAGAGGTCGAAATGCTCAAGGCTTACAAGCCAAAACACAAAGGGATGACATCAAACCATGCAAGCATGACTGAAATGAAGGGCCAACAGACTTTAAACATGATAAAATAAGCCAACATCTTCATGGAACCAAGCCAACACATGCAAGAATTAAGGCCCAAACACAAGACACGATTCTAGGCCAAATGAGGGAGTATGAAGCAAGTATACTAAGCATGCAAAGGGCCATAGATCCGGCCAAAAACAGAGATCCCATATGACCCAAAAACACCCAAAAAGTTCTGAAATAAGGCAAAAGAACAAGCAAGCATGCATGTTACCCTTTTGGGCCAAAACTCAAGGAAACAAGACAATGAAGGGAGAGGGGTGTCCCTCCCCTATGCAAGACTTCAAACCATCTTCTTTACCACTAAAAATACACTGGTTTTCAGTGGGGAAGAGATCAAAACACTGAAGTAAACAAAGCCCTACCAAAGAGGCAACAAAAGGGGCCAAATAAGGCCTAACAAGGTGAGTTTGCACTCAAACTGCAAGACAACCTTAATGAAAGTTCTAAAGCATGAAAATATAAGCCTTTTTCATGTTATGCACAAAAGCTAAATCAGCAAGCAAGATAGGTAAATAACTATTGTAAGTTTGGGGAAAATAAAGCAAGATGCTCACCCTTGAAGAACCTTTGAAGAACAAATGGTCTAGCCCTCTTATTTTGATCAAAATCAGTCCAAAAACTCAAGAATCAACCCCCCAAGTCCCTCAAACTCGGAGCAAGGTGTAATAGTGTGTGTAATGGTGCAAAAGTAAGGTAAAAACACACTTTTGGGCCAAAAATCACACACAAAGGAGGAGAGAGAGAGGGAGATATAGAGATAGGATGTATCTATATCTCTAAGCTCTGGTTTTTGGTTCCAAGTCTCTAACCTAGATCAAAGAGGAGAGCCTTCCTCTTATAGGACTCCCTCTTGCAAAGCTTATACAACAAGCTTGGTTAGAGGGAGATCCCTCCATACACGTGTATGGAGGGAGGCAGAGTTGGTGCTAACTATCACAGCTGGCACAAAATATCTCCATAAAGTAGATGAACAGTGGTCGGCTGCCCAAAAAAGTTATTTCGACAAAATTTAGTGCCGACCGGCAACAAAATATGCCGACCGGCAACAAACAGTGCCGACCGGCAATAAAAAGTGCCGATGGAATCAAAAACCAGCCGGTGACCTCTAGCCACTGCCGGTGGTGTGTGGGGATGCCTCACAAGGCATTTCCTGCTCCTCCAGGGCAAAACACAAGTGTTTGGTGCAAAACCAGACACTAAACAGTCGAGTTCGGAGATCCTGAGGCAAGGCGCGCGAGCCGAGACCTCCGGGAACTCCAAACGAACACAAACATGGATAATCACCGAGTGTTCCAAGCGATGACGTCCAAATCTTGAGGACGGTCAAAAATGGGGTGTCTACAAGATATCGGTTAAAATACAAGATAAATCATCTTATCACCCTAAGAGTGATGATTATTTCGTTGGCGTTCTTTAAATGGAGTCAGACAATTGTTTGTTAGCAACCGAAGGTAAATGGTGGGAAGATAGTGACTTGTATCTTGCCCACACGGATGAAGATTGGAGAGAACACATTCCAGATGATACTTGGTACACAAAAGAGGTAGATCACTTGACTAGGAGTGGACAGTACTTTAAACCTTCACACTTGGAGCAAGTTGAGCCATCAGGAAAAGACAAGGAACTCGAGAAAGAGAAAGAGAAGAAGTTGCAGGAAGAACTGGAGCAACCACCAGAAGGGTCAACTCATAATAAGCTGTTGTACGTATCTATCAAATGTAGGGGTAAATGAATTCCAGTTGTTTTGGTAGATACTGGCTCGGCTATCAATATCTGTCCTTCCCGTATCACCTATGTAATAGGCTTGAAGTCTGTGGATTTTGTTCCTACAACTCAGGTGATTCTAGCGTATGATAACACGAGTGGGGAAGTCATGAGAATTGTTAAAGTGTAGATTCTAGTGGGCCCTTCTGAACACGAGATTGGATTTCATGTGCTTGATGTACTTGCTACTTTCAACTTTTTTTGGAAGGCTTTGGTTGCACCACATGAAAGTAATATCCTCCACTATGCATTAAATGTTGAAATATCCTTATAAGGAAGGAATTGCTATTATTTTTGGGAACTCGTCTATTCATCCACCTCCAGAAGTTACTACGCCCTTGCTGGAAATCAATCATGGTAATGAAGATGTGTTTCTCTTGGGTTTCACTCTGGCCGGAGCTCAACTGATGCAGGCGATCTGGGCTGGAGATGAGGGTATGTATGTCAGTGCCCAGCCTATTTATTTCATGAATAAACTGAGGCATATTCCTAGCAGGGGACTCAGAAAGAGTAGAAGAAAAGGTATTTCTATGCTAATTGATGTATCACATAACCCACATTCTTTTGGGCTAGGATATGTACCTATTAAGAAAGACTAGAAAAGGAAAGCAAAAGAGATGAGAGAAAGGTCTAAGGCTTAAAGGGTCGAGAAACATTATGTACTAGTTCATAGGCCAATCTGGGGAACTATGAATGGGCGTTTTGTCAGAGAAGGAGAAGATTTCCTCTTTTGTGGCTTTTCTAAGCCTTGGGTTGATTCTTTTACAACGAAGTGCTTCTCAAGATTTGAAATCTTCTTTGATCATCAAATTCAACATAACAATGAAGAGTGGGTTGATCCAAGTACCGACATCGGCTATGGCAAGGATGGTTGTTCAGATAACAGCAATACTGAAATATGGACAGGATTGACTAGTCTTTTAACAGATCTTGAAACTGGTATTTAAAATTTGGGAGATGTCACTACTATTTTTATGATCGGGGATGAACCAACTGTGGACTCCACCATTTTCATTTTGGATGTATCGAAGGCACTGGGCCTCACTTGGCAGTTGGAAAAAGGTTTTGTTGCAAGTTTTGAATTGGATGATGAGTCTGAGTCTGATTCCACTGAGTCTGTTGAGTTCGAGTCATACTCAAGTCAATCTGGTGAGTCCGAGTCTATCACTTTCGAGGGTGGTAACTCAGGTGCCAAAGTTCTGTCAAGGTCATCTTTTATTTTCTCTTTTGAGTCGGCTGTAACTGAGGACCTTGATCTTATTAATGAAAATGTAGTAGACTTTGCTTACTTTTTTGTGCCTTTAGTTTGCTGTACTAAAAATGATTTTCACAATTTTGACCAAAATGAAGAGAAAAAAATTCCTTGGGCTTTAAAAACTTTACTTGATCAAAAGGAAGAAAGGTGAGCTAAACCCTTACTGGATGTGATTTTGACAATTAATGTAGGTACTGAGAAAGATCCACATTTGGTTCAAATCGGTTCAACGTTGTCTTCGGAGGAGCACGAGCGTTTAACCATTTTTTTAGAAAATTTTAAAGACGTTTTTGCATGGTCCTATGAAGATATGCCAAGAATTAATCTAGAAATTGTGCAGCATTAGATTCCCTTAGAACCTAGTTTTCATCTAGTTAAGCAAAAGTTGTGCAGAATCCGTCCAGACTGGACATTGAAAATCAAAGAGGAAGTCACCAAGTAGATCAATGCAAAGTTCTTGATGGTATTCGAATATCTGACTTAGTTAGCCAACATCGTTCTGGTTATGAAGAAAGACGGCATAATCAGGGTCTGCGTCGACTTCAAGGATTTGAATAAGGCTAGTTCGAAGAACGACTTTCTGTTGCCACACATTGACGAGTTGGTGGACTTCAACGCTGGCCACGCATTGTTGTCATTTATGGATGGGTTTTTGGGATACAACCAGATTATGATAGCACTAGAAGATAGGAAAAAGACTGTGTTCACTACACCATGGGGTACCTATTACTATAGAGTGATGCCATTCGGACTTAGGAATGTTGGGGCAACTTATCAAAGAGCAGCGACTACTTACTTCATGACATGATTTATAAGGAGGTTGAGGTATATGTAGATAACATGATTGTCAAGCCTCGGGATTGGGATGACCATTTTGCTGCATTAGAAAAGTTCTTCAAGCGTATCAGGGAGTACAGGTTGAGATTGAACTCGTAGAAATGCACTTTTGGGGTAACTGTAGGAAAAATGTTGGGGTTTCTAATTATATAGAGAGAAATTAAAGTAGATCCATCCAAAATTAAGGCTATCTTATAAATTACCCCACCAAGGACTAAAAAGGAGGTGTGCGGCTTTTTGGAAAGGTGTAATTCATAAGACGGTTTATCTCTAAATTAACCTTGAGTTGCGAACCATTATTTGGCCTTTTGAAGACAGGGAAGAAATTTCGCCCTTGAGCAATTTAAACAGTATCTTTAGAATCTACCTGTGTTGTCGCCACCAGAACCGGGAAAGCCATTGATAATGTACGTGTCAGTGACAGAGTCAACTATGGGATGGATGCTCACACAAGATTGAAAAGCAAAGGTGGAAAATGCCATTTTTTTAATAATTAAAAAGATGTTGGATTATGAGACTCATTACACTCCTTTGGAGAGGGCTTGTTTAGCCTTAGTCTGGGTCACTAGGAAGTTGAGACAATACCTATTTGCCCATAAGGTAATTCTGGTTTCGAGATTGGATCCCATTAAATATCTCTTTGACAAACTGACGGTTACGAGTAGGCTAGCTCGTTGGTTGCTTCTTCTCTCCGAATTTGACCTCAAGTATGTCACTTGCAAGTCGGTCAAAGGAAGGGTTGTAGCAGAATTTTTGGCAGGCCATCCAGTGGAAAGGGGGGAAGATGTAGAGTACCTATTCCCAGATGAGGAGATCTTGCAGGTAGAAGAAGAGGCATGGATATGTACTTTAATGGAGCGACTAATCAATACAGTTATGGAATAGGCGTTCTGCTTATAGCACCCGATGGTTCCCATATATCCCTAGTTTTCAAACTCCGTTTCAAAGTATCCAATAACAAAGCAGAGTATGAAGCGTGTATTGCTGGATTAGAAGCTGCCCTGGAACGAGGGGAAATAAGGTTGGATGTCATTGGAGATTTGAATCTGGTTATTTCCCAAGCCAATGGAGATTAGAAGGTTAAAGAAGAGAAAATGAAAGTTTATCACCAGACCCTGGGCATTCTAATTCCAAGGATTGAAAAATTGACTTTTAAACATTTGTTAAGAGAGAACAATCGGTTTACTGATGCACTGGAAACTCTATCCTTTATGGTAGAAATACCGATTGGGTTAAGATTCACCCAATTATTATTGAACAAAAGTTTGCACCCACTTACGAAACAATAGCTGCAATAGAAGAGGTTCAGGACAAGAATCCTTGGTACCACGACATTTAGAACTTTTTAGAGAAGGACATGTATCCACAAGTGGCAAATGCCAAAGATAAAAAGGAAATATGATGTCTAGCCGGATAGTTTATCATCTGCAGAAGTAAGCTGTACAAAAGAGGGCATTCGGGAATGCGCAAACTATGGGCATTCGGGAATGCAGAAACTATGTATAGAGGAGGAAGAGTCGAAACGTCTTATGGAAGCCATTCATGGAAGAGACTGTGGAGCACACATGAATGGTGTAATACAAGCCAGGAAGATCCTCAGACAAGGTTATTATTGGTCAACCATGGAGGACGAATGTGTCAACTTTGTTCAGCGATGTCATAAGTGTCAAATCCATGCTAATCGCATGAATATTCCGCCGTTAATGCTCTACAATATGACTTTGTGGGGGCCGAGTTTAATATGAGCCATATATAAGTCGGCTCATTTTGGGCTTTACCCTCAAGATTGCCGAGAAGATGGTGAAGAGCAGGGCTGTGGTTGACTAGAACCTCGCTGTTAGGCCGAATAGGCCACGGATCCTATGGAACGATTGGGAGCCTAGCTATGAGGGCAAAGTGTCCATAATAGAAAGTGGGCCCTTGGAGAGCAATACAAAAAGGAGGAGCATTAGCCAAAGAAGGGACATGTAAGAAACAAGTGATAACTTGTGATATAAGAAAAACCTGAGTGAATACTAACTGGCCCGTCGGAGTTCTAATTCCAACACCCCCAACCGGAGTGTTCATCTGTATTTTAGGTACCAACTTGAGGATCAAGAAAGTCTGCTTAGGCCAAAGGGTTTTTTCCAAACCACATCACCACAGACTTCACCATGGCCTTTCTCGGTCTGGGGCGTAGACATCATTGGAGTAGTCTCACTGAATGGCTCGAATAGACACGAGTTTATTCTAGTGGCAATCGACTATTTCACCGAGTGGGTAGAGGTGCAGTCATATTCTGTGTTGAAAGCTTCGCACGTGGCCAAGTTCATTAGGAATAACATCATTTGTAGATATGGGGTCCTGAATGAAATAATATCAGACAACGACTTACACTTTAAGAAAGAAGTGTTAGATTTACTTGAAAAGTACAATGTGGCCTTTCACAAGTCATCGACATATAGGCCACAGACCAATTGAGCGTTGAGTTAGCAAATAAGAACATCAAGAATACTCTACAAAAAATGGTGGAAACCTACTGAGATTGGCCGGATAAGCTGCCTTTTGCCGTGTGGGGTTATAGAACATCAATCCAAACTTCTACAAGGGCAACCCCAACTCTTTGGTATATGGAATGGAAGCTGTTTTGCCGATCAAAATTGAGGTGCCATCGTTAAGAATCATGGCTGAGTGTCAAATAGAAGAGGCGGATTAGCAATAGAACAGGTTTGAAGAGCTGATGTTATTTTATGAGAGGAGGTTGAAGGCGTTGTATCATATCTAGGGATATCAACGCAAGATTGCTAGGGCATTCAATAAGAAAGTCAAGTCCAAGAATCTGAAAGAAGGAGATATGGTGCTTAAAGAAAATCGAGCTTCTATCTATGATCCTAGGGATAAGTTCTGACCCAATTGGACCGGTCCTTACATCATCAAATCTATTTGGTCAAGAGGAGCGATCATTCTCATAGATTTGGATAGTTTAGAATTCTCACAACTGATGAACATGGAAAAGTTGAAAAAGTATTACTCTTGAGAGGCTCGCTAGGCTGAAAACCTGAAAGGGAGACTTAGGCAAAAGTTAAAGCATGAAAAATTGGAAATGAATGAAAAATGGAGCTCACAAGGTCGAAAACCAGAAAGGGTGGCTTTGGCAAAAGTTAAAGCGCAAAAGGAGAGAGTTAATATCCAAGTGAACCTTAACCGAGAATTACGTAAGGCCTGATTCTTATCTTTGGCATACGTAGGCAACTTTGTCTCAAAGTTCGGCCCTAACCATGTTCAACTCAACTGTCTTATCCATTGTTTGATCGATCCATCTCACCATTGGTTGGCTTAACTGTTTTACCTCTATTTTGGCAGAAAATCCAGTTGCAAGATAAAGCAAGGGGCAGAATAATAGTAAAAGTGAATGTAGTTGTGGGCAGTCATGATCTTCTTGATTTGGGGCTGTACGTCTTAAGGATTGATTCCATGTGTATCAGGTAGTGACTGCTTACGAAAATTTGTTTAAAAATGTTTTAATGAAGTTGATTTTCTCAAAATTTTACCTTTTGCAAAACTAGACCATTCTTTGGACCAAAAAGGAAAATTTTAAGTACTCACAACTTTAATTACCTGATTTCAAAATAGAAGCACACAATCTAACTGTCAAGCCAAATCAAAGTTGCTTTTACATCATAAAGCTTAAAAAGAAAAGTCAAAGCAATAAACCGGCGTAGATGAGTTAGGTAGTGGTCCTCTGTCTTTTGCTTGCACTCTCAGAAGTCTCTGCCACCAAGGATGGACCAACCAATGTCTCATTCTCAAGCCAAGCCAAGCACTCGCTGGAAAGGGCATGACTGAAGCCAACAACAGGGGCCAGGAGCTCTCTTGCCCTCTAAGCAGTTGGGTACCGAGCCAAGTGTGAAGCACGGGTCAAGAATGAAGCCGAATACTCAACCCCCTCAGCAGAGCAGGTCTGATCATGCCCGAATTGCCATCTGAACCTGAATAGGAAATAGAAAACACAGCGCGTCAGGCCAATCAGTTGTATCCCTGGCTGGTAAGACATGTTATAACTCATCTCAGTCAAGTTAAGCCAAGGGCATCGCCAAGCGATGTCAGTTGCAGATCTACTGCACATCCAGTCACACCACAACCTCTCTGTGGGAAAGCTCACTAGCTGCGAGCGAAAGAAGTAGGATCTAGCAGAGTACTTGGGGCAATGGTCCACAACTTTCAGCTTATCCATCAACCACACCGGGGAAGAGATAAAAAATAAGAGAGATTGAAGAATAGAGAGATGTGCGTTGAGAAGAAAAAGTAAGGAAATGGCTTTTGAGAGAAAATAGAGATTGAGTATCAAAGTGATGTGAAAATCATAAATAAGAAATGATGGGAAATAGTACCTGAAGAAGTAGTGGACTCCCTACGAACTGAGAAGTCTCTCGCTGGTGGAAAGCATCCAAGCCCATTAATGTTTTAGCCAATGCGAAGCCTATGTAGCTTCGGCCCTCGTTGAGATGTTGGGCCACTTTAATCAGCCTAATGCTGGCTCCGCTGCAACTAGGGGCAAGTGGGAAGTGTGTGAGCGAACATAAGTAGAGGGCGTGTTGACGGTAATCTCGCCAAAGAAGGTCACTTCTGTCCCTGATGCCGAAAAATTGATAAATTAAGCTAGGTACATCTAACTCTCCGTCTTGAGCCAAAGATCAGACCTTGTCTAAAGTAAGAGCACACATCCGTTTAAGAGCCCGTGCATGGCCAAAATGGGGTTGGGGCATAATCTCCTCATTTCAGCGAGACTCCATCAATGCTTGAAACTCTTCGAGAGTGGGACATCTCTTGTGTTCCGAAGCGAAACAGATGAGTGAATGGGCCCCAACATTGGGCAGCGGCATGAAGGAACGAAAAACAAAACGGAGTACGACTTAAAGGAAAAAGAGCATTAATGCCGAAATCGTTGAAGTTGACCTTTTTTGTGCTGTCCAGAGTGGCCATCCAATCCTTGAGCCTATTGCCAAGAAAAATCTCCATTTTTAGAGCAAAATATTAAGAGTTTGTTTTTCTGCCGAGAAAATAATGGAAAGACACCTTCTATAAAGATTGGGAATGGGTGAGTGCATGACAGTTGTATCCCACTACCCAACCACTATACAGATTCAGCCGTTTTTATTGAAACTCGGCCTTGTGTATTTAGAACCGACCGGGTCTCAATTCCTGTCAAACAGAATAGCAACTGCAGAGGCAACAAATTTCAGCGTTGTGTTTTGAAGTCTTGTTTTATGTCTTGCCTTATTTCCAACAAGTGTTTTTCTGTGTTATTAGATTGTTTTTGTTAGGGGTGAGCAGCGGATATACCGATCCACCCAAACCAACCAAACGGATCCGATCCCCCGCATTTTGGACGGATGCGTGATGATGAGCTGACGATTACGGATTGATTTTTTCCAATCTACCTAGTTTTGGACAGATGGCGGATTTGAAGTTCTTTTGGCAGCAACCGAACCGCCAAACCACGAGTATTCCTAGTAATTTATAAGACTCTGTGTTTTCAATTTGTTTAGATATTCTATTTGTGTTTTCAATTGAAAAAGAGTTTAAATATTATGTTGAATATATTCTGTTGAAAAAGAGCTTTCAACTTGAATATATTTTTTGAATTGAAAAAAAACAAATGTATTATTTATCTATATTTTTTTTTTTGTTTTAAAATCTAAATCTAAAAATAAAGGTTTTTGTTTTGAAAAATGGTTATAGATGTAACAATATAGAGGCATACAATCTTTATTACTGCTCTTTTCATTGTTTTGGTAGTTTGAATTATTTTTATATTTTAAGAACCACAAATTGTAATACTTTATGTGGATGAGAGATGCTGTGATTGTAATATGTGGATGATGCATGCAGTGATTGTAATATTCTAAAGTTTCAAACTTTCTTTCTTTGGATGAGGCATCCAATGATTGTAATACTTTTTTAAGTCACTGACTGTAATACTTTTTCTTTTTTTAGGAAGTGCACAAGTTGAATTATGTTGAAAATTTATAAAATTTTAAACCGCCAAACTAATTCACGTCCATTCGCTAATCCGCCAATCCATATCCGCTGGATTGGCAGATGGATGTGGATTGATTTTCTCCAATCCGCTAATCTGGCGAATGGATGGCAGATTAGAAGTTCCGTGGTCACAATCGATCCGTATCCACCCCTAGTTTTTGTTTTGTTTTTCTTTTATCGAGTTGTATTTTGCATTTTAGTTGGTTGAAGGCTCTTTATTTGGTTCAGAATCAATTAAAAAACAATCACTCTCAATTTCAAATTCTTGTAAAATGCTTTTATGTGCTAGTGTCATGCCATTCACCACATGTTATGCAAAAACAAAATTCTTTCTTTTCATAAACTATAGGGTCCAACCCTGATCATAGTTTTACAAAAAAAAAAAAAAATACGAGTTTTCAAAAGAAAGGCAAGACAAAAGGACCTATCCGAAGATAGATAGGTTCGTGACAAAACAAAAGAAAAAGAAAAGAAAGAAAAAACAAAATCAATCTCTCCTGTCCCTCTTCATCCTCGATCGTGGAGGGGACTCATCACTATTGTCGTTGTCTTCGGTAAGCGGTATATCAGTACTAGCATCCTTCTTACCCTCAAAGGTGGTGTACTCAGCATGGTTGTCAAGGGTCTCCTTTGAAGAAGGCGAGCGCTGTCTCGCTCCCGCTCTACCTCGACTCTGTCCCGCTCCGCCTCGGTTACGACCACGAGCATTCCACAGTCAACTCACCTCTACCTCTTACCAGTGCTCGTCTTTCTCTCCTTCTTCTAGCTGGAGGAGGTCTTGTAGGCATAGTCGGTTTTGGCTCAAGCTGAAAAGATACAGGGCATTAGAACAAACATAACAGAATTGTTGATAGGGTATTAGAGCATATCAAGGCAGGAGAATGAAATGAATTTCAAAATAGTGGACTATATTGGGAAAGTGGGTAAGTGTACCTCGAGCCCATAAGCAACCAAGGCATTCAATCGTCCAAAGGAGATCATGAACATACTCCACGGGCACTTGCAAGCGAGAGAAGACATAAGTATGCAGAACAAAATTGTGAAGCACAGTGGGCAGAAACAAAGAAGAGATGTTTACTTGCCCAACATCAGGAGCAACCACTAACTTACGATCCCTTCCCTCAATATGCTCAAGAGGGATCTTCTTAATCATTCCATCTGGTCACATGTATATGACCTTAGTAGGAATTGCATGATGCCCAAGAATGGGAGCTACAGTAAGAGCACCTCCAGCAACAGCAGTAGCAGTAGTATCAGGGAGCATATGGACCACACTCTGGGTGAGTGGAGCCATCACACGGGTTTGCAAGAGTGCGATGAAGTCAACGAATATGTGGTATAGATCACCATCCTCTCCTAACTTGAGGTGGTCAATCATGTGTCCATCGTGAATATCATCGGCAATCCTCATACTCGGAGAAGGGGGGATGTGGAACATCAAGATTAACTTGGCCTCGGGTCTGACGAGTGAATCTCTCTCCCAGGTAATAGACCCTGCTAAAAGGACCCTCAAACAAAATTCGCATGGCAGATGCGTCCCATGCAACAGCATAGGTCGCCCTCGAGGCTTGGGGAATGCCCGCCGAAGGGTGTCACTCAATCTGCTGATAGAGAATGCAAGTCAGATATTAGATATAAGAATACAAGGGTTGAAGAGTACAAAAAAATAGGAAAAGAAAAAGATCAGTGTGAGATTTTGTTATCCTCTCAGTGGTGACCATATTGAAAAAGTGGCGAAAATAGGAGAAGTCACGATCAGCGCATCTTTGGCGCTCGAATCTGGAGTTAGAGTACCGAGAGTGGGGCACAGATAATTCAAGCGATCGTATTAGAACAGGGGCGATAGATGTGAAATAGGTTCAAACCCACAAAGGAAAGGAAGTTTGTGAATTGAATAGGCAAATGAAGCAGATATAAATAGAGAATACAAAGCAAAAAGTGTGGTTTGTAATAGAATTGAAAAGAAAGTGTAAGGTGTACCTCTCAAACTTTCCAGTATTCGTCAAGTGAGTCCACCTTTCGGTGGGATGCTGAACTCATATAGCAGTATATAGTGGCTAGGCTAGCACCATCCTAATCATACTCTACCACTCACGGGCGATGCACCAATGCTCCTAGAATATATAGCCCCATGCTATTCTCCCTATTTGCAAACAGGGTAGTACTGAGGAGAGGAGATACATAAGGAACCCATGAGTGTACTGTGCGACCTTCTCTAGAGTAGTTGGTTGAAGGGAAAAAAAATGGTCCAAGAACCAGCTGTAGCATACCATCCCGTGGACAATGATATCTGGGATTGCCCCAAGAAGATAAAGCTGTGCAGCTCTCCACTGTATCATGTCAGGATCAAATGGGATCAGGTCACCAACCCTTACCCATAAGCCGATAAGCATCGACTAGTCGTAGGGAATCATGGTCATCTCCCCAGTTGATGAGAAGTGAAAAAAGTTGGTGGTGTCCCATCACCTCTCCACCAAAGCACCATACAAAAGCAGCTTGGCTTTCATTTTTATGAGCCTTAAGTAGAAAGGACCGAAGCCGATGTCATCAACCAAGGTGTGGACCTCTTGAGGGAATCTCTCATACTAGTGTCGTGGACTAAAAATAGTCCTGTAACCACTCATCTTCCTCGCCATGACCTGTAGCAAGAAAGGTATTGTTAGCATTTTAGGCAAGAGAGAAACAATGGAATTCAAGTAAAACATATCTAAGAGAAAGATTTCTTACTGTGGAGGTGTCAGCAGATAGGTGCGCTGTCGGCTCTCGTAAAAAGACATCCTCATCAGCCCCAAGAATAAGGCCCTCAAATCTCAAAATGCTGGCAGGAGTCAAGGCATGTGTACTCGGTTGATAGGTGGTTAGGTCAACAGGTCTATCAACATGGGGGAGCACTCAGGCTCTGGCACGGGAGGAGGAATGTTCTCGGTCGCTAAATCCTCGCAAAGAATGGCCCCAATAGCTGCGGCAGGCTCTAGGATAGGAATATTGACATTAGCCAAGGGCATATTGCCTTGTAGAACCTCATCATCGGCCATGGAAAAAGTGAGAAAGGTGAGTAGGTGACTGAAATTGTTTGAGAAATCTCAAATCCAAACTCGAAGAGAGAGAAAATGAAGATAAAATGAAAAATCAAGAGGGAGAGAGAGAGAGGTCTTGAGCAAACTTGTGAGAATGAGCCAAAAAACCAAGAGAAACCCCAAAACTCAACTAAATCAAAATTTGATTGGTCCAAAATATAGAAAATTAGAAGGGTAATTTGGTTGTTGGGTAGTACGAATGGAGGGAAAATCTAGAGAAATGAGGATCCTAAAGAGAGGGAGGAGGTTTTTGGATGAGGAGGTGTGCGAAATCAAGGGCCAAATGTGTTTAAAAGGGCAACAGGTTGTGAAATCCCTTAAATGGCCCTTGTCGCTAGTGTAACCCAGTCGCCACTATTTTGACTCGGCCATGTGTGTTTTGGGCCCGACTGACTCTCAGTTTGTAATAGTGTGTTTTGGGTTTAGTTTGGCCCCATGCGTGGATAGGCACCTCCCTTATCTGGAAGAAGGTGTTTTCCTACATATCTGATCCTATTTCAGACTTCAAGAATTTCAAAAGCTATCTTTCAGAATACATTTCTATATGTCTTGCCATTTTCCTTGGACGTGAACTTGGACCCATTTTCAAAAGTAAAACCAACAGGGATGGTTCTTATATATATATATAAAACATCACTTTCCGGCAACGTGGTACGCGTAAGCCCAAAATTCAAATTCTTATACCAAACGAGGTAATCTCCGTGAACACTGCTTTCTGAGACATTTTTTTAAAAAAATGTGGCTTCCCGGAATAAGATGGCTTCATACATCGGGATTCTCATCTACTAGTTTGATAGGCTGGGAGAGTGAAAAGTCAGTTTTACCCCAAACCTAGAGAGAAGACACCTATTTTCATCTGTGGCAGCGGCCCGCTGACTGTACCTGTTGGCCTGGCCAAGTTATTTGTTTTTCTGATGTTGGTTTGAGCTGAGGCAAGAAACTAGTTTGTTTTAATTTGGGGATACAACGTGTAATCCTGAGGTATGATTCTTTTAATCTTTGGTGTTTTGAGATATCATATCTTGTTATTTATTTGGTCAAAAGTTGATGTACCTATCATATCTCTATTTTGTACATCTATCATGTTACTGTTTTTGATTTCTTGCATCTATCGCATTGTTCGCCTGTTATTGCAAGATTATTGCCTTTTTTTCTCAGGGCGCGTGAGACGCGATCCTGAGTGGTCTTTTTCTCAGGTCGTGTGAGACATGACCTTGAGTGGTTTTCTCAAGATGCATGAGACGTGCTCTCGAATGGTCTTTATCTCAGGGCATGCAAGAACAAGACCCTTAGTCGTTTTCACAGAATGCGTGAGACGCGTTTGCGAGTGGTCCTTATCTTAGGGCGTGTGAGAATACGAGCCTGAGTGGTTTTCTTAGGATGTGTGAGACGCGATCTTGAGCGATCTTTTTCTTAAGATGCGTGAGACACGATCTTGAGCGGTCTTTTTCTTAAGATGCATGAGACATGACCTTGAACGATTTTCTTAGGACGGGTAAGATGTGGTCCCAAGTGGTCGTTATCTCAGGATGCGTGAGCTGTGACCCTGAGTGGTTTTCTCAGGACACGTAAGATGTGACCCTGAACAATTTTCTCAAGATGTGCAAGAATATGTTCTCAAGCAGTCTTTATCTCGGGACTCGTGAGAAGTGATCCCTAGGGGTTTTTTTTTTATCTTAGGATACGTGACGACGTGTCCTCGAGTGGGTTCATCTTGGGACACGCGAGTTTGGGTCCTATTTTGTTTTAAGTCTTTGCTATATCATGTAGAGCGCATGTTTAAAGTTTGCCTTGTCGCATTTACGTCATTTCATAAACATCATGAAATTAGCTACGTGAGACGTAGTTTGACTTGCATTTTTCACCCCTTTCTACATGGGACGTAGTTTGGCTTGAATCTTTCACCCCTCTTTCTGAGACGTAGTTTGGCTTAAATCTTTCACCCCTTCTACATGATGCATAATTTGGGCTGATACTCCCTCTCTTCTTTCTGATTTTTGAGCAGTTTGCTCATTTGCCATTTTGAATGTTGTATTATGTATCATTTGCATCCTGCCCTTGAACTACGCTGGTTTGATTCCTTGCAAAGGGATATGTAGGTAACTTTTGAGTTCAACCAACTACATTTGCATTTTATTTGTCTGCCCAAGTCTTACGGTCTTGTCAAATGGGTTGTCTTCGGGTATTGACATTCACTCACGTCATTTCATGATGTACAGAGTTCTGTCAAAGAGGGGCAATTGTAGACATCTCATTTTGACCACCCTTAAGACTTGGGTGCTTTATTCTGAACACTCGATGATGAAAGGTTACATTATGCGATCTTTTGAACTCTTAGCAAAGAAATCTGGGTTCAAGCTCTAAATCCCAACCTTACACCCCATTTTGACGAAAATGTTTTAGGCCTTAGATCCTTATTTTCAAAGCATTTCCCCGACCTGCACTGACCATACAACAGTAAGACAGAAGGCAACTTTTAGACCCAGTCGGGGGTTATGTGGCCCAACCGTTGGTATTTAGACATGGCTGGGTCTCATTAGCGATAGATAGTGTATCTACAGGATTTCACCAGCTGTCCTTTTTTGAAAATATTTTTGACTAAAAATCTCAAATTCTATAAATAGACCCTCTTCCTTTAGAATTTGGGGTTGAAAAAAAATATCAAAAGGCCTTGAGGTTGTTAGGAGCTTAGAGCATACCCTTTCCTTACAAAGACCCTCATACCACCTTTAGCTATACATACACAATACATACACCATTAGAGCTTGTTCTTGAAGCCCTTTGCTAATGTTTCAAACTATATTTCAGATACTTGAGGGTGTTGGGATTGAAGTGTGATAACTAAGAAGTTACCTCTCCTTTCAAGAGGTAGAACTTTGCATTCTTCTCATTTCCTTCTCTTTTACTCTTTTTTTCTTATTTTGTACACTGTTTTTGAGTTGTTTTGGGGCTGAAATAAGTGATTAAAGTTACAAAAAGAGGGAGGGGTTGGCCATCCTTCCTTAGGTTTGAATGCTAGTTGTTAACTATAGCTTCTCTTCAATTTTTTCCTTCTTCTTGCTTTCTAGTAGTTTTAGCACTATTTTTTTTGTGTATTTGCGAGCTATTTAGTATGTTAATTAATTATTATTTGAATATTTTTAGTTGCACTATTGTAATAGCGTAATAGTCCTCGCGGGTTTGCCGTGTTTAGGATGTAGCCGCCAATTCGTTTGAGTTGATAGCTTTTCTTTTATTTTTATAGCTTTTCTTAATCGTGTAATAGTTCTCATGGGTTTGGCATGTTTAGGATGTAGCTGCCAATCCATTTGAGTTGGTAGCTTTTGTTTTGCTTTTATAGCTTTTCTTATGTATACTAGAACCATGTGGTCAAGGGAGGTTTAGAGCTTAGCCACCCCACCACAAGTTTGATTAACTAGTTGTAAATCTTTCGATTCCATGATATTATTATTTACCTTGAAGCTAAGTGGTAGCCTCCATGTCAAAAGTGTTGAAAAACTCTCTTTTTGATCATTTTCGAAACATGGAAACGGATACCTCATCCTTATTCCATGAATAAAAGTGGAGTTGTCAAGAACTTTGATGAGTTGTGTGTTTAAGCTTTGATAGTTAGCTTGATTTTTGGTGCTTCTCTCTTATTTCCATTGTTGCTCATATAGAGCTCGTTATCAAAATGTGTTGACAACTCTCTTTTTGTTCCACTTTGAAGTATGGAAATGGATGTTTTTATCCTTATTCTTGAGTAGGAAGAGGAGTTCACAATAATTGTTTGAGTTGTTGTAGTTTTTTCATTTTAGTCGCTTCTATAATCATCACATACTATCTTGTGATGTTTGATGGTTTGGGAAGTAAGTCTACCTCTTCCTTGAATTCCTTTATGATAGGAAAGAGGTAAGAAGAATAGCCTTTTATTTTTTTTTATGTTTATTAGAGTCTTTCATCCTATTACTTCTAAGATCATCATGCAACAACCTTGCAATGGTTGATGATTTGGGAAGCAAACCTATTTCCTTCTTGAATATCTCCATGATAGGAGGGAGCAGAAAGGACGAAAAGCCTTTAGAAATAATCTCTCTGCACTATTATTACCTCATTGCCCAAAATAGGTTTTTTGGTTGAAATTAAAGCTTGACCAGTTTTTGTTGGACACGACTGAGCCTTAGAGTGGAATGACCAGGCCTCAAAGTGGATAAACAGAGTGCTGTTGTTGGCAAAATAGAGCAGTGGCTGAGGGTATAACAGAACAGTTCTCTAGAAGCTAGATAGAGCAGTTTCGGAGGGATGTTGCACATTTGGTTTATGCTTTGAGTTGCTTCACATATCATGTTAGTAGGCGAATTTGTTAGTCGCATTTTGCATGTGTTGCATTAGCTGTTTTGCATAATAGGATCATGTTTTTTTCTATATTATCTTCTTTTCTTTGGCTTGCCACAGTTGAGTACTAGGTGAGCATTTTTTTGTTGTAGCATATCAATGTGTGCGTTTGTATTGCCATGTTGAGCATACTACTATGAGTTTACTTGCATACTTGAAATATCTCTATGAATGTCTGTGGATAGAGGCTATTTTGCTTAAATTGGAATGACTTTGATTGTTGTACATATTAGCTCATTTTTCCTTTGAGTTACGCATATTCGAAAACTCTTTCCAATTGCATGAAATCGAAGCATTTCGAAGTAAGTGACGTGGTCTATACTTGTTTGCCTCACATAGTAATGTTAGTATATTAATAATCAGAACATGAGTATATAATGTCTATAAAATTCACATCATGATTTAGTAGAGGCTGATCTTTGTTTAGATGAGTGGGATGCTCAATTCATGACCTTCCCCTCTTATACCTAATTTCCAGAACTAAGACAATTTTGGTTATAATGGACAAGTGGCCTTTGGCAGGAGCCACGGGTTTCCTAAATTCTCCCAAAAAATATTAGGTGAAAACTCTAAAATCTGACAATGCATTCCATTTTTGGCATCTCTGGTGATTAATGGATTTTTCTAAAAATTTGCCGGATCTGGACTCTCATTTTCTTTTGTTTCACATTGTACTCATGAAACCAGATTCAGAACCATGGGAGTCTGAACTTTAGGGAATCGCATCTGAGGAGACCAAACCCCTCCAAGGAGTGCAAAAAACCAGCTACAGTTGGCAGCTTCATCTTGAAGTTTGGCCCCAACCATTTTCAACTCACTTATCCCGTCCATGTTTGATTGGTATATCTTTATTCGACTCGGCTATCCTATCCATGGTTGATTGGTTTATCTTCGTTTGATTCAGTTATACTATTTCTTCTTCATGGAAGGTTCAGTTGCAAGATGGATTTAGCGGTAATGCATTATATCCTACTCAAGTTATCTAATTTGAGTTTGTGCATCTCAAGGGCTAATTCCATGTTGGTCGGGTAGTGGCCTTTTGCAAAAATAGATTTTGAGGACTTTTAATGATGTTGACTAATTTTCTTGAAAATTATTCTATTGTTTTTGCAAAACCAGACCATTTCCTGGACCCAAAAAAGGAAAATTTCAGTGTTGACAGCTTGACTTACATAATTTCAAAACAAAGAGTGGAACAAGCATACTTATTTAACTCTTATGTTGATATTAGCCCAAAAAAAAAAGAAAAAGAAAAAGAATAAGTCGAAGCAGTGAACTAGGGGGATAGTCGAGTCAGGAATTCTATCTTCTCCCCACACTATTGAGTCTCATGTTACATGTTTCAGCAGGCAGGCTAACAATTTAGTCGGCCATTCAAGTTGTTAGTTGGCTCCAGCCGTGTTTCCTGATTGTTTCAGCCGTCCAACCAATTATTTAGCTGGTTCATAAGTTTGTTTAGCCGGCCAGTTAATGAATTATCTAGCTTGTCAATTCTTCAGCTGGCTGGACAACAAATCAGCTGGTCGGCCAATCAATTAACCGATTGGCCAATTTCGATATCATTCTAGAATGGAAAACTACAGAAGTTGTGTAGGCTCAATGGTTTGTGCTTCAAAGTTGTGTCTGGAGTGTCTTTCATTCCAACAAGTGTAAGTAAGTGTTTGGTTTGTTTTTGTTTTGTTTTTTTTTCACTGAGTCATTTTTTGATTTCTGGTTAGTTGAGGGCTCAATGTCCAATTTAGAACTCGTTGAAATTCAACCATTCTCAGATTCAAGTTCAAGCAAAATGTTTTCAGTGCTGTGCCATTCACGCCACGATGTGCAAACAACGAAACTCATTTTATTGAAATTTCAATGTGAATCCTTTCGATTATAGCATTACAATGGAAAAAAAAGTGAGCAAAATTTCAAACACAACAAAAGAAAAATCTGAAGTTATACATTGGTACCCATTCCTAACACAAAAAAAAAAAGAAAAAGAAAAAGAAGAAAATATTTTTGAAAATACAAAAAAACAGAGAGAGAGAGAGAGAGAGCGAATTTTCTCAGATTCTGGCAGCAGCCCGGTGACAAGTGTCAAAGGCCAACATCACTTGCAGACAACTTTATCACTTGACTCCATTGCCAATTACCCCACCTTAAGATGTTAATTCGAGGAATGCTTCAAAGACTCTGCTTTAACATTTGAAGAGCCTCCAAAAGAAATCACTCCCTGCTGACTGTCGAATGAAGAACACCAAGGGGCTGTGAATTGGGCCGTGGTTGTTGCTCTTTGTTTTAGCTTTTTGTTCTGTCTTTTCAGTTGGCTAATATTCTTTCGGGCATCTTGGTACATACGTTGATAGAGGGAGAGTTGTGCATTTATCGATGCACTTTGTTTCTTTTTCTTTGCAAACAATGTGACAAGTTAGATAGCGTGGTCACGGTCTCTATGCATGATTTTAATGTGTAAGAGTTAACATCGATGTCAGATTGCGTTGCTATCATTCGCTCGACTAACATTGTAAGGAAACTGAAAATAGGGGCAGGGGCACTTTGCAGAGGCTTAGAGAAGTTGGTGCCAGCTTTCTTTATGAAGGAGTCATTAAGGTCTGGGAAAAGGGAAAGAGTATGGAAAAAATAGGCCATGTCAGAGAAGAGTAATGCCAAAAAGAGAGTTTGTAGGGTAATAGCAAATAAACATTTTTTTTGCAGCTTTTTCCACTACCTCTGCCTCGCAGACCGTCCTTAAGAAGAGAAAGGAGAAGATAAAGACAGAAAAGGAAGGCCGAGGCGATCATTGAGAGATCAGAGTTTGTCCAACTATTGTCGATTAGGTGCCACACTTTTTGAAATCGTGTGCCAAACATGATGCTCGAAGAAGGCGAAAGAGGAAGAGCAAGACAATAATAGGAGAAGAGAGAGGTATATGTATATATGTATATATATGTATGTAATATGTATTTTTTATACCATTGGTATATATATATATATATATAAACAAAAAAAAAAACAAAAAGAAATTTTCCAAAAAAACCAAAGAAACCAAAGAAAAAAAAATCAAAAAAAAAAAGAGAAAATTTTTGAAAAAAAAAAATAAATAAAAAAGAGAAAATTTTGAAAACCAAGAAAAAGAAAATCAACTTGTGTATTCATTTATTATGCATCCATCATATCACATTGCATATTGTATGACTTATATTGCCCCTTTGTGTTCATCATCGCACTTGCACTATCTATTACATTTGTCATGAATGGTTACAACTATCACACTGTTGTGTCACTTGGCTTCAATCTATTCACATCAATATTTGATTACAACATTTTACATCAGTTAATATTGGCCCATTTTTTAGGTTGATGGTTAAAACCACTTGGCTAATAGTTGCCTCTCTTCATGATGACGATACTATCCCTTTCTCCGGGTTATTGATTAAAACCACCATCGGTTAATACCTTCTGTTTCTTGGGTTGTTGGTTGAAACTATTCATTAGTTAATGCCTCCCATTTTTTGGGTTGACGATTAAAACTATTCATCAATTAATACCTCCCCTATTTGGGTTGATGGTTAAGACTACATTTCCTTCTCTCATGTGAGTGTGTTTGGATTGTACCCCTTGTCATGCTTCATGTCATTTGCATGAGGCCTGTCTCATGTATAACCTATTGCATTGCATTGCATAAATCATGCACTTTCAAAAAGAAAAAAAGAGAATCCAACTTTCAATTGCATTTTGAGCATATCATTTGCATTTAGCCCCTGAACTACGTTGATTTGATTTCTTACAAAAGGAAATGTACGCAACCCTTGGGTTTAACCAACTGCATTTGCATCTTGTTAGTTTGCCCAAGTCTTACGATCTTGTTATTCGTCTTTGGGTTTTGACGTTCACTTGTGTCATGAAATGACGTTGAGTTTTGTCAAAGAGGGACAACTGTAGACACCTCATTTTGACTAGCCCTAAGAGTTGGGCGCTTTGTTTTGATTACCCGATGGCGATAGCAAGAATGTGTTTCTCACAAAATCATCAACAAGAAATATGGAATTTAAGCTCTACTCTCAACCCTAAGCCTGTTTTGGCCAAGTGTTTAAGACCCGTTCAAAACTCTATTTTGAAACTTTCTTTCCACGCTTTGTTCCAAGTATTTTCGTAATGTTTCGGCTAATTTGTCCAGGAACATGGCAATTTTGGTAGAATTCTTGTTTAGTGCGCATGGGACATGCAACTATCCCATTTTTTGATATATTTATGCACGAAATGACCTACACACTCAGCCTCTACCTACAAAAAGCACTTGCCCCTTCAAAAAAGAGAGAGCTAAAGCAATAACCCATCATCTTTCTTTTGCTCCATTATGGTTTGTTCTCCATTGTTGTCTCCCACCACCTCCTCCATTAAGTCATCCACCATTGCATATACAAAAAGATCAGATTGTAGAGACTAGAGAGATTGGAGAGACTAAAGAGAGGTGAGAAAAATTTATTGAAAGAGAGATGGATTGATAGAAAGAGAGAGGTCAAAGCTTTGAACCAAAACTTCTATTTTCTTAACTATACACTGTTATATCACCTTTCTTTGCAAAACCATCCAAAACATATCATTGTAATCAGATTCTGGAGCTTTGATCAAAGAGAGAGTGATTGTTGTTGAAAGTGAGAGAATTAAGGAGCTCACCAATTTCCCACACCCCTCCCCCAACACACTGTTAAACAATCCAAGTCACCATTCTAACAAGAATTTTGAATTTTCAAACTGAGGATTGAGAACACACTTCATACACTTGAGGGTGATCAAAAGGAAGTTTGGAAATCAAAGAAGTTCATCTTTTCTGTGGAAGGTGAATTTTCAATTTCTTTCATTTTCTTACACTTATTTATTTATTTTTTCTAAATTTTTTATCTTCTATTTGCTTTCTTGCTTTAACTTCATATTTTAAATTGTTCTAATCTAATTAGAAGTGTCTAGTTGAGCCATTCACATATTCCCTATTTGTTCTTTCTTGGTGTTGTAACAAAACAGGTTTTTGTTGGGTTTTTGTTGGGATTAATTGGCTAGCCGACAAATTTATTGGATGGCCAGCTAAGTTTTTTGCCAGCCGGCTGACCTATTTTGGGATAGAACTGAACAGTGTTCCGGCGTTGAGGAAAACAGTTTTCGATGGTCTCTGCGGCACCTAAAGCTTATGTTTTTATTCGAATTTGAGAGATTTGTGAGGATATATTTTGTTATAATATTTTTCTTCCTCTCTGCATTTCTTCGGATATGTAATTATTCAAGTGTTGTAATAATTCCCTGCCCCACTTCTTTCTATCCCATTCTTTTATTTATTTTCCTTATTTGTAAATATGCAACATATATTGTCTTTCCATCATATCCATGTTTTGCATCTATGTTTCATGCCTTAAGATTCGGCTAAATTTGCAATTGTGGATTTGATCAATTATTATGTAATTTTGTTCGCTACCTCATATCTTGAGATGATTCACAAGTCATATATTAGAAGCCAAATCTTCAGTTGCATTTCATGAGTGAATAGCATTAGAAATTTGTATATAAGATTATGCATGTTTTACTAATTTTGTTTTGTAGCTGTTCGCGGGACATCGGTAAATATGTAAGTTTTTATGCTTGAGCATCCTGTTTGTGTGTGTTTTCCTTACTATGTTTTCCATCCTACTATGAGGCTACTTGCTTATTCGACATGACTCTATGAATGCCAGTGGATGAAAGTTGTGTCGCTTAATTTAGAATAACGTTAATTTTCATGTTTGTAAACTCAATTTCTTTGAGGTGTACATCTTTAAAACTCATTCAAAATACATGAAATCAAATTGTTCCAAAATAAATGCAATAGTCTATATTTGTTTTCTTTACATAGTAAATTTAATGATTTATTAAATAATCGGAATATGAACATATAAAGTAAATAAAACTCATATCATGGTTTAGTAGATGCCAATCTTTTGATCGGATAACCAGGGGTGCTAAATTAATGACCTTCCCCCCTTATACCTAAGGTTTCGAGCCAAGCATCTTTGGTTATGATGAACGGTGGCCTTGGCACGAGTCATGGGTTTCCTAATTTCCTAAAATATTAGGTGACAACTTTGAGATTTGGTGATGTAATCCATTTTTGGCAATGGTTTTCCAATAAAACCAATTTCTATAAAAATGGCTAGATTTGGAGTCTCATCTACGTTTCACATTGCACTCTTCAGACTAGATAAAAGAAATCGAGGGTCTAAACTATTTAACGTCCAAAGGTACCCCCTAGGCGATGTTACATGGTGTTAGTGGCCATCTCGTGCACAGGGCGATATTAACCGAGGTGTAGTTAACCACCAATGGGTGCATGGGACTGTATTAACTGAGAGTGGCATTAATTGCCAACCTATGTTGGGGGCGGTATTAACTGAGGGTGGTGTTAATCGCCAACCCACTAAGGGGGCGATATTAACTGAGGGTGGTGTTAATCACTAACCCATGCATGGGACGGTATTAACTGAATGTGGTGTTAACTGCCAACCCGCATAGAGGGTGACATTAACTGAGGTGGTGTTAACCATCAACTCGCGCAAGGGCCGGTATTAATCAAAGGTTGTGTTAACTACCAACCTACGCAAGGGGCAGTATTAACCAAGGTTATTGTTAACCGCCATGCTATGCTGAGGCTGGTATTAACTGAGGATGTTAATCGCCAACCATATGATGGGGGCATTATTAACCAAGGGTGGTGTTAATCGTCAACCCCCATAAGGGGCGGTATTAACTAAGGGTGGTGTTAACTAGTAACCCGCGCATGGGTGGTATTAACTATGATGATGTTAACTACCAACTTACACAAGGGACAGTATTAACTAAGGGTGGTGTCAAAAACCAACCCCGTGCAGGGGGTGTCATTAATTGATAATGGTGTTAACTGCTAACCCATGTAGGGGTTGGTATTAATCGAAGGTGGTGTTAATTTCCAACCCGTGCAGGGGGCGATATTAATCGAGGGTGGTTTTAACTGCCAACTTCCATAAGGGGCGTTATTAACTAAGAGTGTTGTTCTCTGGTAACCCGCGTAGGAATGCTATTAACCCAGGTGGTGGTAATAGCCAACCTATGTAGGGGACTGTATTAACTGAGGGTGGTGTTAATCACCAACCCATGTAGGGAGCGGTATTAATCGATGAGGTGTTATAGACGCGCCCGTGTGGGCCTCGCTACAGTTCGGACTTGATTTGTGTCACGGTTCTTAATCTGAACCAAAGAGTCCAAATCTGGTAAATCGTTTTGAGAAACAGATTTTTGAAAAGAAGTGCCAAACATGGACTGCTTTGCTAGATACAGAGTCGCCACCTAAATATTTTTTATGGGGGAATTTAGGAAACCCTGACTCGGTGCCAAAGGCCACGTGTCCGTCATCACCAAAGTTACCTCTGCTCGGGAGCTAGGGTACGATTGGGAAAGGTCAGCTATGAGCACCCCTCTTGCCCGATCCGAAGATCGGCCTCTACTAACCATGATATCTGTTTTTGAAAAACGTTATGTGTTCTTATCCCGATTATTAGCCTAGAATTACTATGTTATGCACACAGCATAAAAGTATAGATTAGATTGCCTAATTTGAGAATAAGCATTGCATATCTGTTTGTTTTGGAAAAAAAGATGTTTTGGAATTTGCTACTCGCAAGTAGGCTAAAACGCGGATTTCAATGAGCTATTCCAACTCAGACAATCTAACCTTCACCCACAGGCATTCAAGCAGTTTAAATCACATAAGCAGCTAGCCTCATGGTAATCATGCTATCATGGCAACACTCACACGCATGCAAGGATGCTAAAGCATAGATACTTACATCGTACTCCATGCCAAAACAAAAACTAGTTAATAATCATATGCATGATCCTAGTTCATGTTAAGATGGCTAATGCAACACATGCAGGATGCAACTAAGATAGGCTCGGCTAGTCTACAATGACATGTGAAATGCTACAATTAACACGTATTCAATTTGGAATTGAAATACAAATGCAGTTAGAATGATGCGCCGAGCCCGGTGCATGCGAAACAGATGAATGAATGCAAACATGCTGTCATGCTGTTATGGTAATTTAAATATGCCCTAGTCTACCATCATAAGCAGGTAAATAAAAGGGAAGAAAGACATGCACACACACACCCACACTTATTACAAATTTACCCTAGCTCGGAGGGACCAAAAGAATAATACAATCCAAGTAATGAATTACCTATCCTAGCTAATTAATTTATTACAGACCCTCTAATTTAACAAATTAAATGCAGAATAGGGATGGCCGCAGCCCTGTCTCGGGATACGCGAATGATGCATGCTCGATCCAGCTTGCCCGGAAACCCGTACCATGCCACTGCTGCCTCTGTTAATGCTGCCCTGCTCCTCTGAAAATTGCCAAAGTCTTGGGATATGTTCTCTGTACACTGTAGAACACCATCGGCTAAGAGAAATAACCACCGGCCATGGGAAATTTCCATCGGCTGCTTTCAAGTCCATCGGCCTCATATTCTTTGTCGGTCGGCATTAAACACTGCTGATCGGCAGAAAATTCTTGTTGGGACCTGCAGTTGACAACAACAGAGGGCAAAGCAGTACATGGCATGGAATTTTGGGCAAATGTGAGCTTGGTCACACTCCCAATCATGCACGAGACTCATGGGAGTGTGACCCTCGACCTTCGGGCCATCAAATGTGCATTTTTGATGCATGATGGCCTAAGAGGCCAAGGTTGCGATTCAATGTAAAATGCATGCAAACAAAACACATGAATACCAACAACATATCATGTTGCAGTCAAGGGGATCGGCGACCGAGGGTTGAGGCGTGTTTTGTCACTTGAAGTACGAACACTCCTCAATCCCCATGCCCGGTTTGACACCCCAAACCAAGCAATGCGATGCATATATACAAACTTGGCTCAAATGCACAACATGAGGTTAAAATGCAAAACATGCCAAATGTAATGCAACCTAAACATGCAAACTAAGTTAGTGCATTCTAAATGTACCAAGTATGGTACAATGTATATGAGATGCAACTAGATAAATGCCATGCCAACATGCAAGTATGATACAATGTAAGCATGAGGACCAAAACAATGCAACATGATCATGTAATGGTGGTGCTAAATCATGAAGGGCAGACCTCAGTCCACCCCAAAACAGTGACCAAAAGGTGTCCAAAATGGTGAACAAGCACTCATGCCAACATGCAAGCCAAAGGGGCCCAAAGCTAAGGCACAAACAAGGGGCATTCTACTACAACCCTCAGACCACTCATGGCATGGACTAAGCGGCCAAAAACAGATGTTCAATGCTGCAAAATACACCCAAAAACCCGTTGATATGGCAGCCCCAAAATGCCTTAAACATGCAAGCATGCACAATGCCCATTTCAAGGCACAAAACTACAACACCTTAAAGCATGGGAAGGGACACAAATGACAATGTAAGACCACCTTACATGGACTGAAATATGACCTTAAATAATGCCAAATCATGAGGATAGTCTAAGTTAAGCATGCTAGAAGCCAAAATACTCAAGGCCTACAAGCCAAAATGCAAAGCAACTACATCAAGCATGCCAAATATGACCAAAACAGTGGCCAACAGACCTTAAGCATGACAAGGCATGACCGAAAGCTTCAACAAGATAAGCTAAATCATGCAAGCATGGAAGCCTAAATAGAAGATGCATTTCTATGCAAAAGGGAGGGATACAAAGCAAGGGTATTATGCATGCAAAAGGCCACAAACCCGACCAAAGATAGAGATATATTATGATCAAAAGACACCTAAAAACCTCTGAAATAGGGCCAAAATCAGTCAAGCATGCATGTTGCTCTTTAAGCCAAAACAAGGATAAAAGAGAGACAAAAGGGGAGAGGGGTGTCCCTCCCCTATGCAAGACCTCAAACCATCTTCTTCACCACTGAAAATCCACTGGATTTCAGTGGTGAAAAGAGCAATACAACAAAGGTCAACAAGGCTTAAAGAAAAGGCACCAAAAGAGGCCAAAAGAGGCCTAAGAGGGGGAGTTCGACCCCCAATGCCAAAACGACCTCAATGAGATGTCTTAAGCATGAAAATACAAAGCTTTTTTCAGTTATACACAAAGTCTAAAACAGAAAGCAAGATAGGTCAAAAGCTAATGCAAGATTGGGGAAACTAAAGTAAACTGATTACCCTTGAAGAACCTTTGAAGAACAGTTGGTCCAGCCACCCTCTACTGACCAAAATGAGTCCAAAACCTCAACAAACAACCCTCAAAGTCCCTCAAAGTCGAAGTAAGGTGTGGTAGTGTGTGTTAGTGCAAAACTAAGGAAAAAATGCACTTTTAGGCCACAAAACACACACAAGGGAGGAGAGAGAGGGAAATGTAGAGAGAGAGTGTGTATGTATATGTGTAAGCTCTGGTTTTTCTTTCCAAAATCACCAACTTAGAAGAAGGACGAGAGCTCTCCTCTTATAGAAGTTCCCCCTTGCAAAGCTTACCAAACAAGCTTGCTTAGAGGGAAATCCCTCCATACACATGTATGGAGGGGTACAAAGTGGGTGCCAGCTATCACAGCTGGCACAAAATATCTACTAAAAGTAAATGAACAGTGATCGGCCATTCAAAATTGCCATTTTGGAAAAATAAATGGCCAACCGGCAACAAAGAGTGCCGACCGGCAATATACATTGCCGATGGCATAAAATCACTGGCCGGTGGCCTCAAGCCATGGCCGGTGATGTGTGGGGATGCCTCACAAGGCATTCCCTGCCCCTCCAAGGCAAAACACAAGCATTTGGTGCAAAACCAGACACAACATGATCGAGTCGAGGGATCCTGAGGCAAGGCGCGCAACCGAGACCTCCGGGAACTCAAGACGAGCACAAACAAAGGTAATCACCAAGTGTTCCACTGGTGACGTCCAAGTCTTGAGGACCGTCAAAAATGGGGTGTCTACAGTTGCCCCTCTTTGACAGAACTCGAAAGTCATAACAATGATGGGAGTGAATGTCAAAGCCCAGAGACGACCCATTTTTGACAAGGCCGAAGACTCAGACAAACATGCAAGACAAACAAGATATGCGCCCGAAGGCAGGGGCAAAATGCAAGACAATGCACAGAGCCAGACATAACTTATGATCATGCAAAGAAAGCTGTAATGAAGCATACATGCGACAATTTTAAGCTAGCAAACACCAAACTACACTACAGTGCAGAAAGGATGTAAGAGAATTATGCAATTCTTGATATGTCTCATTCGAAATATACTACACCTATCCGGTTCGTCGGGTTGTACCAGCCTCAAATGAACCGTACATACAATATCGTGCCTGCAAAGAAAACAAACTTAACAGGTACAATATCGTTAGCAACATGCATAATAATGTACTCGAAATGCGTGACAACGCAAAGCAAGTGGGAAGCATAACAACGCTGTGAAGGCACAAACATGTAAGTGGAGCACGCGGTCTATGCAGGCAACGAAATTGATCATAAGCATGCGGTCTACGCAAGCAATGAAATTGGTAATAAGCATGCGGTCTACACAAGTAAAGAAATTGGTTTCAAACGTGCGGTCTACGCAAGTGGGACATGCGGTTTTCATAAGAATGCGGTCCACGTAAGTAGAACATGCGGTCTACGCAAGCAAAACATGCGGTCTACGCAAGCAACGTAATTAATTATAAACATGCGGTCTACGCAAGCAAAACATGCGGTCTACGCAAGTAATGAAATTGATTACAAACATGCGGTCTACGCAAGCAACGTAATTAATTATAAACATGCGGTCTACGCAAGCAAAACATGCGGTCTACGCAAGTAATGAAATTGATTACAAACATGCGGTCTACGCAAGCAAAACATGCGGTCTATGCATGCAAAACATGCGGTCTACGCAAGTAATGAAATTGATTACAAACATGCGGTCTACACAAGCAAAACATGCGGTCTATGCAAGTAACGTGCATGAGAAGAGTTGAATGTACACATGCAAGTAAAAACATGTTATTCACGATACTGGAATGCAAAGTACTGTAACACAGCATAATTGAAACGATTTGTGGAATCCACAAGACATGAAAAGGATACGGGAAGGGACGTTCTTCGTACGTACCGAGCATCGCTCATAGAAGTTGTGGCCTGAGGTCAACTCGAAGGTTCACGTTTCAAAAGTGTGCTTTCCCACATTGTCTCGAGTGATGAAGGTGCCAAACCATGTAGTTGACCCGAACAAAGGTGCGGGAGGTGCGTTGACCGCCAGGGGAGTTTTACTGGTATCAATTCCGACACTTTGTTACCTTGCCATTCTATGCTTTACTTTCCTTTTTACTGGTAGTTTAAGCACATTGCATTGCCTCGGGTAGGTTTTATTCTTTATCAAAATTACATATTTTGCAAAACACGTGATGGGAATGCAACGACCATTTTGTTCAAAAGACGTTGCATTTGTAAACTTTCTATGCATCGCATCGCAAGGTATCACACCACAATGTGAACGAAATTGAACCTGTTTTGAACATTGAGTATTTGCATCGTAATAATCAGGTAGTGTACCGACTTTCAACTCGATAAGCAACACAAAAGCATGATATAACCAATCAAGTGTGAGTACAACTCGATAAACAAATCAAAGACTCAAAGGGAGTGAAATACAACTCGATAAGCAAATGTACAATAAATCGATAAGCAGACAGGTGTGACTCCGCAAGAATCGATCATCGGGGGGGGATCGGAGGTGGTGGAGTTCCCCAATCCCTAGCGAAAACAGCTCAGGGAGCAAGGAGGAAGACCATCGGCCACAAGAAGTGGCCATCGGTTAGGAATTGTTTGGTCGGCAAAAAGTGATGGCCGGTCGGCACAATATTTGGCCGGCCGGCTATGAATGAAGGAATCACCAGAATGTTGACACCTGTCCTCCACCCAACCTTATCTCCTACAAAAGACCTCAGCTTCGTAGTTTTTCTCAATTCCACACTGATTTGCTCTAATGGAAGAGTTTCTTGCTCAAAATCTTACAGCTTGGATTGCTAGCTTGGATGGCTCGGAAAAGTTGAATTTCTGGGGTTTCGGCATAAATGCACTATTCACTCTGGGTCGTACTCCGTTGCACCTTCTTTTTCTCCATGCCGCGGTGAGGTTTTGGAATCCGGTGACGCATGTCTTTAGCTTCGCTGGGCAAGAGATATGCCCTACCTTCGAAGATTTTCGAGCCTTGATGGAGTCTGAGCGCGATGAGGAGCCCCTGCCCCGACTCAATTTTGGCCATGCCCAATCCTTAGGGCAAATGTGTGGACTTATTATGCGTGACGCTCGGTCTTTGATTTGCGACGGGATGCTGGATATTTAGAGTTTGATCGACCAGTTTTCTAATGTCGGTGATCGCAACAACCATCATTGGCAAGGCTTCCGGCGACACGCCCTCTGTTTGTGCATGCTATCTCATTTTCTATTTGTCTCAGGCTCCGGAGGGTCTAGTGTCCGGCTGACCGAGGTTGCCCAAGGCTTGAAGGAGGGCAAGAGCTGTATTGCCATGACTCTGGCTGAGACGTTTATGGGCTTAGACGCCTTTTATCGTCGTGAGAAGACCAGATTAGCAGGGAGTCCACTACTACTACAGGTAATGTTTTCCACCCAATCTCACATATGTATCGCTCACATCACTCGGCCCTCAAGCTCGGTTTTTCTTACAAAAACCCTATTCTCACTTTTCTCTCATCGTACATCTCTCTATTCTTTATTCTCTCATTTTTCATCCCTTCCCAGGTATGGTTGATGGACAAACTGCAGGTTGTGGACTCTTGCCCAGCATATTCAGCTCGCGGCTACTTCTTCCGGCACCGTCTAGTCAATACCCTTGATGAGGGATGGTGGTTTGCTTGGATGTGCCGCTTATCCGCAGACCGTATTGCTTGGCGGTGTCCTTGGCTCAGCCTTCCGGCAATGAGTTACAACATGTCCCGGCAGACTGGGATTCAATTGATTGGTCTCACTCACTGTGTATTCTACTTCCCATTCCGGATTCGACGCCAATTTGGCCATGATCAAACCTGCCCGCCAGAGGGGATAGAGTATCCTACTACAGTCCCAGCCCGAGGCGCGCAGCTTGCTTGGCAGGCCACTGCGTGGAGGATGAGAGAACTCCTGAACCCCACTCCCACTTTCAATTGCACTTTATCTGACGAGTGCTTGGATTGGATCAATGAGGAGGCACAGGTCGGGCCCATCTTGGCGTCAGAGACTTCGACCAGCTCTGGGAGGGGGCGCAGGATCACCTGACTTGACTATGCCCTGGATTTATTGCTTTATTAGTACTTTCAAGATTTCTTTATGAATGTAATAAAAAAGTAACTTCGATTGTATGCAAGAGTAGGAGAACTCTGTTTTGAAATCATTGAAATTGAAGGTTGTGGCACTGAAAATTTTTCGCTTTGGTCCAAAAATGGTCTTAGTTGTTGAAAGATTAATTTGAACAAAGTCAGCTTTTACTAAAACTTTTCAAAAACATTTTCAATGTGGATCAGAACTGGACACACCTGAGATCTATCACTGAGATGCATAACCCCGGATCCCTGCAATTGGAAAGTTGCCTCTAGTGTGAAGAGTATCGTGGCACTGCATAGCAACGGAAAGTTGCCCCTAGTCTGCAAAGCACTGTACCGGAGACCTTAACTGAACTCTTGAATGCCGAATAGACAAAGATGACCGAGATGATCAACTGGACAAAGTTGATCGGGGAAAATTTTATGGCTGAACTCCAGGATGAAGTTGCCTACGTACCCCAAGGATGGGAATCAAGCCTTACGTAGCTCAGACTTAGGTTCACTCGAGTATTTTCACTCTCCTTTTACACTCTAACTTTTGCAAAGGCCGCCCTTTGCGGGTTTTCAACCTTGCGAGCTCAGTTTTTATATTTTCCAATTTTCTATGCTCTAACTTTTGCCTAGGTTGCCCTTTCGGGTTTTCGGCCTAGCGAGCCTTTGTTTTTATATTTTCCAATTTTCTATGCTCTAACTTTTGCCTAGGTTACCCTTTCGGGTTTTCGGCCTAGCGAGCCTCTCAAGGGTAATATTTCTTCAACTTGTTCATGTTGATCGGTTGGGAGAACTCTAGGCCATCTAGATCCATCAGAACCACAGCTCCACCTGACCAGATAGCTTTGATGATGTAGGGACTAGTCCAATTGGGTCTGAACTTGCCCCTAGGGTCGTGGATGGGAGCTCGGTTGTCTTTGAGCACCAAATCTCCTTCCTTTAGATTCCTGGACTTAACTTTCTTGTCGAAAGCCCGGGCAATTCTGCGCTGATAACCTTGAACATGGTACAGTTGCTTCCAGTCTTCTCTCATCAAAGAGCATGAGTTCCTCAAACCTGCTCTGCTGCCAATCTGCTTCGGCTATTTGACACTCAGCCAATACTCGCAATGACGGAACCTCAATCTCGATAGGTAGAACGGCCTCCATCCCATAAACCAATGAATACGGAGTCGCTCCGGTAGAAGTTCTAATTGAAGTCCTGTAGCCCCACAGAGCAAATGGCAGCTTATCTGGCCAATCCCGGTAGGTTTCCACCATCTTCTGCAGCATATGCTTGATGTTCTTGTTGGCGGCCTCAACTGCACCATTGGTTTGCGGCCGGTATGTGGATGACTTATGAAAAGCCACGTTATATTTCTCCAACAAGTCAATCACTTCCTTCTTGAAGTGGGAACCGTTATCTGAAATGACCTCATTTGGGACTCCATAGCGGCAGATGATGTTGTTTCTGATGAACTTTGCGACGTGCGACGCCTTCAGCACCGCGTATGATTGGGTCTCGACCCACTTTGTGAAATAATCTATCGCGACCAAGATAAACTCATGCCCATTCGATCCTTTTGGAGTAATAGCCCCGATCACATCAATTCCCCAAACTGAAAATGGCCATGGTGAAGTCATGTTGTACAGCTTCGACGGTGGAATATTCATGCGATTCGCATGGATCTGACATTTGTGGCATCGCCGAACAAAGCTGATACAATCCTCCTCCATGGTGGACCAGTAGTAACCCTGTCGGAGGATCTTCCGTGCTAGCATTACTCCGTTCATGTGTGCACCGCACTCTCCTCCATGGATGGCCTCCATCAGGCGCTTCGATTCTTCGGCTTCGACACACAGCTTGTGCATTCCCAGATGACCTCTCTTATACAGCTTACCCCCACAGATGATGAACTGAATGGCCATTCTTCTGATTGCCCTTTTATCCTTGGCATTTACCCCTGGCGGATATGCTTCCTTCTCCAAGAAGTTCCAAATGTCGTAATACCAGGGGTTTTCGTCCTGAACCTCATCTATAGCAGCAATTGACTCATAGGCTGGCGCGAATTTATGGTCAATGATGACTGGACGCATCCGGACTCCAAACGGGATGTCTATCATGGAAGATAGAGTTCCTAAAGAATCTGCGAGCCTGTTGTTCTCTCTTGGGAGATGAGCAAAGTTTAGCTTCTCGAACCTAGGAATTAACAAGTCTAAGGTCTGGTGATACATCATCATCTTTTCTTCTTTGACTTTCCAGTCTCCTTTTGCTTGAGACACAACAAGGTTCGAGTCACCGATGACGTCCAACCGTCTTGCCCCTAATTCCAGGGCTACTTCTAGACCGGCAATGCATGCCTCATATTCTGCTTCGTTGTTCGAGACTTTGAACCAGAGCTTGAAGGCTAGAGGGATACGGGAATTGTCAGGTGCTATCAGCAACACTCCTATCCCATACCTATATTGATTTGACGCTCCGTCAAAGTACATCGTCCAATATTCGTCGTCGATGTGCAAAATGGCTTCATCTGGGAATAAGTACTCAACTGCTTCACCCCCTTCCACTGGATGGTTGGCTAAGAACTCTACCACTGCTCTCCCCTTGACTGACTTGCGCGTCACATATTTTAGATCGAATTCAGAAAGCAAAAGCAACCAACGAGCTAGACTACCCGTAAGTGCCGGTTTCTCGAAAAGATAGTTGATGGGATCGAGTCGTGAAACCAACATTACGGAGTGAGCTAACAGGTAGTACCACAGCTTCCTAGTAGCCCATACCAGAGCTAAGCAAGCCTTCTCTAATGGTGTGTAACGAGTCTCATACTCTAGCATCTTCTTGCTCAAATAGTAGATAGCCCTCTCCACCTTGTCCTCTGATTCTTGCACAAGCATGCAACCCATCGTGGTCTCAGTCACTGAAAGATACAATATCAACGGTCTCCCCTGCTCTGGCAGCGATAACACGGGCGGGTTCTGTAAATATTCTTTGATCTGTTCAAAAGCAGCTTGGCATCGGCCGTCCCATTGGAATTTCTTGCCTTTCTTCAGGAGACCAAAAAGTGGTTCACAAGTCAAGGTTAATTTCGAGATAAACCGTCCTATGAATTGCACTTTGCCCTGAAAGCCTCGCACCTCCTTTTCAGTCCTTGGTGGTGGCATTTCTAAGATGGCCTTGATTTTTGAAGGGTCGACCTCGATGCCCCTTTGTGTAATCAGAAATCCCAGCATTTTTTCCGCTGTAACACCGAACGTACACTTTTGAGGATTTAGCCGCAACCGAAATTCTCTGATCCTTTGAAAGAACTTTTGCAAGGCGGTGTAGTGGCCCTCTCTTTCCTTGAACTTGACAATCATGTCATCCACGTACACCTCAACCTCTTTGTGGATCATATCATGCAATATTGTAGTCGCGGCCCGTTGATATGTAGCTCCTGCATTCTTTAATCCAAACGGCATCACTCTGTAGCAGTGAAAGCAGTCTTTTCCCTGTCTTCTGGTGCCATCACTATCTGATTGTAACATGAGAAGCCATCCATGAACGAAAGCAAAGCATGTCCCGCTGTGAAATCCACCAACTCATCAATATGCGGCAAGAGAAAGTCGTCCTTCGGACTAGGTCTGTTCAAATCCCTGAAATCCACGCATACTCGGATCTTGCCATCTTTCTTCGGTACTGGAACAATGTTGGCCAACCAAGTTGGGTATTCGGATACCAGCAGGAAGCCTGCATCGATCTGCTTGGTGACCTCTTCCTTAATTTTGATGGCCCAGTCCGGACGAATCCTTCTGAGCTTTTGTTTGATCGGTCGGGCCTCGGGGTCAAGAGGGATCCGGTGCTATACAATCTCAGGATCGATTCCAGGCATGTCTTCGTAGGACCACGCGAAAACGTATTTGAAATCTTTTAATAAAGCGACTAAGTGCTCGCGTTCCTCCGAAGACAACGTGGACCCGATCTGGACCAGCTGCGGGTCCTTCTCAATACCAACATTCACAGTAGTGATTTCATCCATTAAGGGTTTAACAAATCTTTCCTGCTCTTAATCAATTAATCATTGCAAAACCGGAGGAATTTCTTTCTCGTCGTTTTCAAAATTTTGAAAATCCTGATTTAAGCAATAAATCAAAGGCACAGAAAAATACTCAGAAACCACATCCACATCATTCTCATTAAATACTTCCAAGCCGTCCGATTCTTCTGTTATAACAGACTCAAAAGAGAAAGAAAATGACGACCTAGACAGGACTGTGGCATCCGGGTTATCACCCCCAGGAATACCGGACTCAGACTCAGTCGAGCTGGAACCTGATTCCGACTCACAAGACTCGGTAGAATCGGATTCCGGCTAACTACCTAACCCGGTGCTGCTTGATAAAAATCCCTCTTCGTATTGCCAAACGAGAGAGGGTGCGATGGATGCATCCAAAATAGTTGCTGGTAGGCCCACAGCCGTTCCATTCCCGATCATGCATACCGAGAAGTTATCCCCCAAGCATTTCTGTTCGATCGGAGGATTTGAAAGTAGACATGCCAGCGCTACCCCCATTTCATTTTCAGCGTCCTCAGACTGCGCTTCCTTACTCTGCTCAACCTTAGCTGATAGATCTGCTTGCCCTTTGGCAACGACATCCTCAGGTAGCTGCAGGTCAAAGAAAATCTCAAACCCCGGTATGCGCTTCCTCTCCGCGTTCAGCCACGGCTCTGGGAAGCCACAGAATGGAAAGTCCTCCCCCTCCTGGACGAAGCGTCCGTTTAGGGTACCCTGAATGGGCTGGTGCATTAAGTCAAAAGGCTTCCCCATCTGTTTCGCTCTGGCTCTTCCGGCCATTTCCTTTCCTTTCCTTATCCAGTTCTTTTTGGTGGGTAGATAACCCAATCCAAAGGTATGAGGGTTGTGTGGCACTTCGGCCAATGCTGCGATGCCCCTTCCGGCCGCTCTTTCCCGATCCCATCCCGGGGATGTGTTGGAGCTTGTTCATGAGATAGACTGCTTGAGCACTGACATATATTCCTTCATTACCTGCCATGATGTCCTGTACAACCCGAGCCTCATCAAGGGTGAAACCTGACATAAACACGTCCTCCATGCCGTGCTCAATTTCCAAAACTGGCGTAGATACTTCCGGCGGTGGATGGATCGATGAATTCCCAAAAACAATGGCTACTCCCTTTCCATATGGGTATTTCACCATTTGATGCAAGGTAGAAGAGACTGCCTTGACTTGATGCAGCCACGGCCGCCCCAAGAGTAGATTGAATGTGGCGGGAACCTCTAAGACATGGAAATCTATCTCATGCTGTCCCGGCCCAACCTTTGTTTGAATCTTAACTGTTCCCATTACTTGCCGGCTTGTGTTGTCATACGCCCGAATCACCTGGGCTGTTGGCACAAAGTCCACGATTTTCAAACTGATCGCATAGGCTGTCCTTGCCGGGCAGACGTTGATGGCGGACCCTGTGTCAACAAGAACCACCGGTATCCATTTATTCCCAGGGCCGGCCCTGGGCTAAGGCCAGTGAGGCCTGTGCCTAGGGCCCCAAAAATTAGGCCCAAAAAAGGGCCCCAAAATTCATTATCTTGTAATATATCAAAAATTCAAAATGGCCCAATTTTGTTTAATTAATTTAGGTCATTTTAAAATGCCTCAAAAGTTTTATTCGGCCCAATTGATAAAAGGCCCAGTTAAAAAATATTTGTAAGTGTTAGTTGTTAGTCCAATTAAAAAAGTAAAATATAAAATATATGTATATGTCTATGGGGCCTATTTTTTTTTCCTTCTCTTTTTATGGCCCAATTATGTGTTTTTTAGTGGTTTTTTAAATATTTTGCGCAATGTTATTTATTTATTTTGTAGATACATCTATTTAGATATACTTAAAAACTATAATATTTTTGTTTTTTTTTTTTGAAAAAAACAAAAAAAAAGTTGCCAAATACAAAAAATATAAAAAAATATGAATTGCAAACTCAAATATTTATTTTTGAAAATTCGGGTGATTTATATTTTTATTTTTATAAATATCTAAAAGGCCCCAAAAAATTGTTTCGCCTTGGGCCCCCGAAAACTCAGGGCCGGCCCTGTTTATTCCTACACTCCACAGAGATGTAGAGCGGCTTGTTATGGTTTGCCCCCTCGGGTGGTAATTCCTTGTCAGAAAATGTCAGCATCGGGGTAGCTCCTCCTGGAAAAACTAATCCAACCAACTGCTCTGGCGTAGTCTCTATCGAGAGTTTGGCCTTGTCCATGGCTGAAAGGACAGCCTGTCTATGCACTCGAGAAGCCATAAGCAGCCCCCAGATGGAGATGTTTACTTGTATCTTTTTCAATTGTCTCAATACGGCCTCATCCTCGAGTTTCTTTTCTTTTTGCTTCTCTGCCTCCCTATCTTTTCCAGACGCCTCTGGTTGATCTAGGTGTGGAGGCTTGAAATACCGTCCACTCCTAGTCATGTGATCGACTTCGCCGATATACCAGGTATCATCTGGTTGGTTACTCCCCCAATCTTCGTCTGTATGGGCAAGACATAGATCATCGTCCTCCCACCACATTCCATCTGCAGCTGACAGGTACCTGTCCGGCTCTGGCATGACTGTTCTCATACTCGCAGTACCTTCTATCCCTATGCTTGCGACATTCTCCATTTCTGTGCTCACAGTAGTCTCAGTTCCCACATGGGCTTTTGCCTTCCTGATTCTCTCGGAATCTTTGAAGCTTTCCTGTTCCGACTGTGTCAATGCAGCCGACTGTTCAGTAATCCCCGTACTCGAAATGCTCCAATCCCGAGCCAAATTCTTAACACCGGCGCTCTCCGGCGATGCACTCTGTTCTTCAGCCATTCCGGTTGTCACCGGCATTCTTGCCCCTGCCGGGCCTTGTTGTGGATGAAACTCTTCTACCACATTTGGTTGATCGTCCAACCATCCCGTAGCCTCTGTTGATTCCTCATAATCGAACCAGTTGACGGCTGAGTCTCCTGGATCTTGGTTACCGTAAAACTGGAGCTTGGTAAGGTCCTCTTCCACAGTCGTTAAATCGTCCGTTCCCTATCCTAGACTGTCCCCTTGGATCACACACAACTCCCCCTCTGTTGGTAGTTCCATATCTGGCCTGTCCTGGCCTATTGACAAAATGTAGTCACCTGGACTATAAGCATTCCCAACACCACTCCCAGATTCCGCAGACTCTGGCTCAACAACCCCTTTCTCTTTTGGAATCTTCTCTCTCCTGTTCTCGATAGTCACCACCGCAGGCTTAGGTTGGGTTATGGAGATGTCCATCATGCACAAATCGGTGCAATCGGGAAGGAACACTTCCGGCTTAGGCAGGTGGGAGGGAGTGATATAGATGCTAGGATCGTAAGGCACGACCCCAGTTTGGATGAAGTTAACTCTTTTGGGTGGTGGAGTTTGGTTATGTGTGGGGAGAGGGTTTGTAGTAACGTTGGGTTTCTCGGGAGGAAAAATCACCCTGTTATCAATGAGATCTTGAATCTCATGACGTAATCGGAAGCACAGATCGGTATCATGACCGTGCTGTTGGTGAAATGCACAATATTTGGCTGGGTTGTGGGCAGCGGGGAGTCTTTCTAGTAAGGGTCGCGGCTCTAGGGGCTTCAGATGCCCTTTTCTGATTAAAACCCCCAAAGCTTTGGACAGGGGCATATAAAGCGGAGCGAAGGTTATGGTGTTTTTGGGTGGGTATTTGACTGTTTGTGGGTTGCTTCCGGATGCACAGGAGAATGGTGCGGCCGCCATAGTTCTTGGGGGAGGGTTGGTGGTGACCATACTCACTTCGGAGGTCCTGGTAGTTGTAGTGCCACTCGGGCCTGCATTAGTGTTACGATTGAAAGTTCTGCGGGGTTGCTCCCCGTCATTATCAATCAAGCCTTGCTTTAAGGCATCCTCAATCTGCACCCCCATTTCTTGTAGATCAGAAAAGGTAGGGAAGGGGAGTACAATCATCTTTTGCATCAACTTCAGCTGAAGATTGCGCACAATCATCCAAATCTGATCTTTGTTCGTGGGCCTTAAGGTCATCATCGAAGCCTTAGCCCGCCATCTGGTTACGAATTCTGAGAAGCTCTCTTTGGGTTCTTGCCTCATTGTCTCGAGATCCCGGGTCGTAATCTCGATTTGTGTATTGTATGAGTACTGCAAGATGAAGGCCTCAGCCATCTCGTCCCAACTTCTCTTGACGTCATCCTCCAATTTGGCATACCATATGGCCGCTACACCCGACAGGGTCCGGCCAAATAGAGACAACTTCTGCAGTCTAGTGAGGCCCATTGGCCTTAGGATATCTGAAAACAACCTCAGGTGCACCATGGGGTCTCTGGACCGATCAAATCGATCAATGTGCGGCATTTTGAATCTATCAGGCAGCGTCACGGCTGCGTCGGTATACCCATCTTCGATGTCAGGGATGGTCTTGACTCCCTGAGATCTTTTGAACAGCTTTTCGAGCTTGCTCAACTTTAATGCTGTGGGATCTGTCTCGAACTCAAAAGGAGAGTTCGGTAGTTTGGTGGGTGTTTTGGATAACTGGGGTTGGATTTGGGGTAGGATCGGGGGTGGAGGTGGTCCCATGGGAATGTCCGTGTCATTCTGAACATTAGCTGTCTCCCCGGGGGTAGGAATTCCTGGCAGAGGAGGAACTTGTTGCGAAGCAGATGCTCCGTTTTGCTGTTGTAACCTCACGATTAACTCTGCTTGTTCATTCATAACCGTGGCCTGCTGCTTGGCGAACTCTGCCTGTCGGACAGCATCCTGCTGCATCACTTTCATGCTTTCTTGGAGTTGGTGCACCATCTCCTCTAAACTAGCCATACTGTTCTGTTCTGTTCTGACTGAATTATCGGTATATGTTCCCTCTTTGTGGGTGAAACAGAACCCTGATCCCTACTGTACGCAGGTGGGGTAGATAAAGCCCTCTGTACTGACTGTTGAACTGATGCCCTCTGCCTAGTTGTCCTCCGTCTAGTAACCGGGGGTAGAGAGTGGTACACTGGTTGTCCGTCTACCAGATCCTCAGATCAATGGAGCCGACGACCTCTAATCCAGAGTGCTTGGGGAATATCTACCGGGTTGGAAGCAATTGTGCTAAACTACCTAGCAAAAAGATAAAAAAGCAATAAATAACTAGACAATTGGACAGCATAACGGCGTAAAATAAACACATACAACGCACAGTTGGGTATTCATAACACACAGTTGGTAAGCCGAACACACTGTTTCTCGATACTGATCATTGTTCTCAAATCACCGTTCCCAAACCTGAACTTGATACTCGCAGATAACTGATTTCTCAACAACACTGATACTGGTGCCCTCGGGCCTAATACTCAATCTTGCAAACTGATATGTACGTTCCTGTAGAGATACACTCTAAAGTACATAGCAGATAAGTGAGAGCCAAAACACCCCTATGTTGGGGTAGGGTTTCCCTGTCCTATTTTGTCAGGCGCAAGGGTTTCACTATGCACGCAGCAGTTTTCAAACAACCTATAATTGGGTAAGCAACCTGTCCTAGCTTGGAATGGTCACTATGGATCCGAATATGCACTAGGTCGAATGGTCGAAAAGGGTGCCCCGGTAAAACCGGGGTTTGTGTTTCCATACTGTCAGAGCTCATAACCGGTCAGCCTTATGGTCATGTCTTGACAAGACAAGCCTCCGGCAAACCATTCCGGAATGGCAGATGGCAAACACGGTGTCCTAGGCGCACCAATGCACATGCAATGCACAGAGACACATAAATGAGATCAAAACAGGATATCATGAGTTCGAGTCAAGCTCTCCAAACTCCCCAGCAAAGTCGCCAGAAACTGTAGACGCGCTCGTGTGGGCCTCGCTACAGTTCGGACTCGATTTGTGTCACGGTTCTTAATCTGAACCAAAGAGTCCAAGTCCGGCAAATCGTTTTGAGAATCAGATTTTTGAAAAGAAGTGCCAAACATGGACTGCTTTGCCAGATACAGAGTCGCCACCTAAATATTTTTTATGGGGGAATTTAGGAAACCCGGACTCAGTGCCAAAGGCCACGTGTCCGTCATCACCAAAGTTGCCTCGGCTCGGGAGCTAGGGTACGATTGGGGAAGGTCAGCTATGAGCACCCCCTCTCGCCCGATCCGAAGATCGGCCTCTACTAACCATGATATCTATTTTTGAAAACGTTATGTGTTCTTATCCCGATTATTAGCCTAGAATTACTATGTTATGCGCACAGCATAAAAGTATAGACTAGATTGCCTAATTTGGGAATAAGCATTGCATATTCGTTTGTTTTGGAAAAAAAGATGTTTTGGAATTTACTACTCGCAAGTAGGCTAAAACACGGATTTCAATGAGCTATTCTAACTCAGACAATCTAACCGTCACCCACAGGCATTCAAGCAGTTTAAATCACATAAGCAGCTAGCCTCATGGTAATCATGCTATCATGGCAACACTCACACGCATGCAAGGATGCTAAAGCATAGATACTTACATCGTACTCCGTGCCAAAACAAAAACTAGTTAATAATCATATGCATGATCCTAGTTCATGTTAAGATGGCTAATGCAACACATGCAGGACACAACTAAGATAGGCTCGGCTAGTCTACAATGACATGTGAAATGCTACAATTAACATGTATTCAATTTGGAATTGAAATACAAATGCAGTTAGAATGATGCGCCGAGCCCGGTGCATGCGAAACAGATGAATGAATGCAAACATGCTGTCATGCTATTATGCTAATTTAAATATGCCCTAGTCTACCATCATAAGCAGGTAAATAAAAGGGAAGAAAGACGTGGGATTGGAAGACATGCACACATGCACCCACACTTATTACAAATTTCCCCTCGCTCGGAGGAACCAAAAGAATAATACAATCCAAGTAATGAATTACCTATCCTAGCTAATTAATTTATTACAGACCCTCTAATTTAACAAATTAAATGCAGAATAGGGATGGCCGCAGCCCTGCCTCGGGATACACGAATGATGCATGCTCGATCCAACTTGCTTGGAATCCCGTACCATGCCACTGCTGCCTCTGTTAATGCTGCCCTTCTCCTCTGAAAATTGCCGAAGTCTTGGGATATGTTCTCTGTACACTGTAGAACACCATCGGCTAAGAGAAATAACCACCGGCCATAGGAAATTTCCATCGGCTGCTTTCAAGTCCATCGGCCTCATATTCTTTGCCGGTCGGCAGTAAACACTACTGATCGGCAGAAAATTCTTGCTGGGACCTGCAGTTGACAGCAACATAGGGCAAAACAGTACATGGCATGGAATTTTAAGCAAATGTGAGCTTGGTCACACTCCCAATCATGCACGAGACTCATGGGCGCGTGACCCTCGACCTTCGGGCCATCAAATGTGCATTTTTGATGCATGATGGCCTAAGAGGCCAAGGTTGCGATTCAATGTAAAAATGCATGCAAACAAAATACATGAATACCAACAACTTATCATATTGGAGTCAAGGGGATTGGCAACCGAGGGTTGAGGCATGTTTTGTCACTTGAAGTACAAACACTCCTCAATCCCCATGCCCGGTTTGACACCCCAAACCAAGCAATGCGATGCATATATACAAACTTGGCTCAAATGCACAACATGAGGTTAAAATGCAAAACATGCCAAATGTAATGCAACCTAAACATGCAAACTAAGTTAGTGCATTCTAAATGTACCAAGTATGGTACAATGTATATGAGATGCAACTAGATAAATGCCATGCCAACATGCAAGTATGATAAAATGTAAGCATGAGGACCAAAACAATGCAACATGATCATGTAATGGTGGTGCTAAATCATGAAGGGCAGACCTCAGTCCACCCCGAAACAGTGACCATAAGGTGTCCAAAATGGTGAACAAGCACTCATGCCAACATGTAAGCCAAAGGGGCCCAAAGCTAAGGCACAAACAAGGGGCATTCTACTATAACCCTCACGACCTCTCATGGCATGGACTAAGAGACCAAAAACGGATGTTCAATGCTGCAAAATACACCCAAAAACCCACTGATATGGCAGCCCCAAAATGCCTTAAACATGCAAGCATGCACAATGCCCATTTCAAGGCACAAAACTACAACACCTTAAAGCATGGGAAGGGACACAAATGACAATGTAAGAAACCAGAGCTTCTATATTTTGGAGAAGCCTAGAACCTTGGCCTTTGCCTATATAAGCACTCATCCTTTCCCTTTGTTTGGGGTTGGAGCTTTTAAATCAAAAAACCAGAGCTTCTATATCTATATATCTGATTTATCATCCTCTCTCTCTATATCTCCCTCTCTCTCAACCTTAGGGTGTGTTTGGAAGCCTAAAAGTGCATTTTGACCTTACTTTTGCACTAACACACACACCATTACACCTTGCTCCGAGATTGAGAGGCATTGAGGGTTGTTTGTTGAGGTTTTGGACTGATTTTGATCAGTAGAGAGTGGCTGGATCATCTGTTCTTCAAGGTTTCTTCAAGGGTGAGACATTTGCTTTAGTTTCCCCAATCTTGCACTAGTTTTCTACCTATCTTGCATGCTGATTTAAGCTTTGTGTATAACATGAAAAAGTCTTGTATTTTCGTGCTTAACATCTTTCATTAAGGGCGTTTTGGCATTGGGGGTCGAACTCCCCCTCTTAGGCCTCTTTTGGCCCCTTTTGGTGCCTTTTCTTTAAGCCTTGTTGACCTTTGTTGTATTGCTCTTTTCACCACTGAAATCCAGTGGATTTTCAGTGGTGAAGAAGATGGTTTGAGGTCTTGCATAGGGGAGGGACACCCCTCTCCCCTTTTGTCTCTTTTTTATCCTTGTTTTGGCTTAAAGGGCAACATGCATGCTTGGTTGTTTTTGGTCCCATCTCAGAGGTTTTTGGGTGCCTATTAGTCATGTTATATCTCTGTCTTTGGTTGGATTTGTAGCCCTTAGCATGCATCTTGTACTTGCTTTGTAATTCCTTATGTTGCCTAAAAATGTGCCGTGTATTTAGCCTAGTATATCTTCATGATTTGGCTTAGCTTATTGAAGCTTTTGGTCATGATTTATCATGCTTTAGGCCTGTTAGCCACTATTTTTGTCATGTTTGTCATGTTTTACATAGCTCCTTTGCATTCTAGAATTTTGGCCTTGAGCGAATGAGTCATTAGGATGCTTTGGTTAGGTTGTTTAAATGATTTGGAGTCACTTCTTATGCTATTTTAGTCCCTATATCATGCTTGTATGATAGCATTTATCATCCTTTTGTGCCTTGAGGTGTTGTAGTTTTGTGCCTTGAAATGGGCATTGTGCATGCTTGTATGTTTAAGTCACTTGGGTTGCCATTCATGAGGGTTTTGGGGCGTGTTTTAATGCATTAAAACTCTGTTTTTTTTGGTTGTTTCATTCATACCATGTGTGGTTATGATAGTTGTGGTAGAAGGCTTCTTTTATGCCTTAGCCTTATGCTCTTTGGTATGCAAGTTTGCATGAGTATTTGCCTATCATTCCATCACTTTTGGCCACTGTTTTGGGGTGTGGCTGAGGGTTCTCCATCTTAGTGTAAGTCCATGGATCGTATATTTGCATCTTGTAGTATGCTCATGACATTGCATGTTGTGGCATCCTTATGGTTTGTGCATTGTTGCATGCCCACCTCTTTACATACTTGCCTATCTAGTGTGCATTGTAGTATTGCTTGTAGTGTTGCATGCTAGTGGCATTGCCATGTTGTTTGCATGATAGTTTGCATTGCATCACATTTGACATGTTTTGCATTTTAGCTTCTTGTTGCATTTTTGAGCCATGTTTGCACAACATGCATTGCATTGCTTGGTTTGGGGTGTCAAACCTAGTGTGAGGGTGAGAGGTGTTCATACTACAAGTGATGAAACACATCTCAACCCTCGGTCACCGAGGCCCTTGACTTTGACATGATAGGGTCTTGGTCCTCATTTGTGTGTTGCATGCATTTTACATTGAATGGCAAGTTTGGTCCCTTAGGCTATCATACGCAATTGATGGCCCAAGGATCAAGGATCATGCTCCCCTGAGTTCAATACATGATAGGGAACATGACCATGCTTACATGTGCTTGAAATTCTATGCCATGCACTACCTGTCCTCTGCTGCTGTCAAAACTGTTTTCTGCAGGAAGTTTTTGCCGACCGGCAACAGTTAGTGCCGACCGGCCATTAGAGAATGGCCGATAATTTCATCAGAAGCCGACGACATTTTACTATGGCCGGTGGACATTTCACTTAGCCGGTGGTGTTCTGCAGTGCTCATTGAAGATACCCTGGGACTTTGGCAGTTTTCAAAGAAGCAGAAGGCAGTAGTGCTATGGCTATGGGTTTTCGGGCAAGATGGATCGAGCATGCATCATTCGCGTATCCCGAGGCAGGGTTGCGGGCGTCTTTATTCTGCATTTAATTTGTTAAGTTAGAGGGTCTGTAATAATTAATTAGCTAGGATAGGTAATTAATTATTCGGGACTGTATATTACTTATTCGGTCCCTCCGAGCGAGGGCAAATTTGTAATAAGTGTGGGTGTGTGTGTGCATGCCTTCCAATCCCACATCTTTCTCCCCTTTTATTTACCTGCTTATGATGGTAGAGTAGGGCATATTTAAATTAGCATACCTTATGCTTAGCATGCGTGCATCCATACATTTGTCTTACATGCACCAGGCTCGGCGCATCATGCTAACTGTATTAGTATTTCAAATCTAACTTGAATACATGCTACTTGTGCATTTTCACATGTCATTCATAGACTAGCCGAGCCTACTCTAGTGACATTCCGTATGCGTTGCATTAGGCATTCAAACATGGACTTGGAGCATGCATTGATTGCTAACGAGTTCTTTGTTTTGGCACGGAGTACGATGTAAGTATTTATGCTTTAGCATCCTTGCATGCGTGTGGGTGTTGTCATGATAGCATGATTACCATGAGGCTAGCTGCTTATGTGATATAAACTGCTTGAATGCCTATGGGTGAAGGTTGGATAGCCTGAGTTGGAATAGCTCATTGAAATCCATGTTTTAGCCTACTTGCGAGTAGCAAATTCCAAAACATTTTCCAAAACAAACGGATATGCAATGCTTATTCCCAAATTAGGCAATCTAGTCTATACTTGTTTACTGTGCACATAACATAGTAATTCTAGGCTAATAACCGGAATAAGAACACATAACGTTTTCAAAAAAGGATATCACGGGTAGTAGAGGCCGATCTTCGGATCGGGCGATAGGGGGTGCTCATAGCTGACCTTCCCCAATCGTACCCAAGTTTCCGAGCCGAGGCAACTTTGGTGATGACGGACACGTGGCCTTTGGCACTGAGTCAGGGTTTCCTAAATTCCCCCTTAAAAAATATTTAGGTGGTGACTCTGTATCTGGCAAAGTAGTCCATGTTTGGCACTTCTTTTCAAAAATCTGTTTCTCAAAACGATTTGCCAGATTTGGACTCTTTGGTTCAGATTAAGAACCGTGACACAAATTGAGTCCGAACTGTAGCGAGGGCCCCTCGTGGGCGCGTGTCTACACTAACCGAAACAAAACACAAAAATTCTAAACATGAAAAGAAAACCACGCGCCATGTGCGAAAAACAAAAGCCCAAACTACATTTCATGCAGAAAGGATGTAAGAAAATTATGTAAGCTGAACTATGTGTCATGCAGAAAAGGTAAAGGGCGACGTACCCGTCGGGTACACCCAAGGTCCCAACCGAGATTCTAACGCGTCAAACGTGGAAGGAGGAAGAGGATGGTGTGAACACTGGGTGCACCCGAATGTTTTTAACCGATAAAAAATCCTAACACGTTGCACGCGAGAGGAGGAGGAATGGTGTGAACACCGAATATACCCGAATATTTTTAACCGAACAGTGGTGTGAACACCGGGTGCACCCGAGTAACAATTGGAAATCCTAACATGTTACACGCGAGAGGAGGAGGAATGGTGTGTACACCGGGCATACCCGAATGCTTTTAACCGAAGAGTGGTGTGAACATCGGGCGCACCCAAGTGTTTTTAACCGAAGGGTGGTGTGAACACCGGGAGCACTCGAGTGTTTTTAACCGAAAGGTGTTGTGAACACCGGGTGCACCCTTGTGTTTTTAACCAAAGGATGGTGTGAACACCGGGCGTACCCGAGTGTTTTTAACCGAAGGGTGGTGTGAACACAGGGCGTACCCGAGTGTTTTTAACCAAAGAGTGGTGTGAACACCAAGCGTACCCGAATATTTTTAACCGAAGGGTAACAATCTTAATGTGTCTCACACGATAGGAGGAAAGGTGGAAAGACGTGATACAAAGGGCACGAGTGATTTTGACTAAAACTCCTCTGAATGAACTGTACATACAATATTGTGCATGTGTAGGAGAGAGACTTAACAAATGCGATACAATAAGAATGCATGTTCCATGCAAGACAAACAATCAAGATATAATGTTAATGGCATGTCTTATGCAAGAAACAAAAGTATAAGCATATTCTATGCATGGTTGGTAACGGAAGCATATTCTATGCATAAAAGTGGATGCACGTTCCATGCATGATTCAAAAGCGAGTGCAAGATGAGCATGCAATGCCCGTAGGATGCACATTTTTCAACAACATATGTGAAATGCATATTCTATGCCACAAAGTGAAGTGCATGTTCCATGCAACAACGAATAAGAAATGCATGTTCTATGCAAGATATGAAAGAATGATTTGAGGGAAACAAACTCGAAAGTAGGTTTTGATTCACCTCTCGGAAGAATTACAATGTATTTAAAGGATACACCTCATTCACGTTCACAAGTGATGAACATCGCACCCCGAAAACACAGTTTTAAGCTTCTACAGAGACGTTCTGAACTAAACAATGAACAATCTCTTCACTTCTTGGAAACCAAGGACACAAAACAGCATCAAGAACCCCAGGAAAGCTGCCGGCCACCTGTCGGCCATGAGGGAAGGCAGATTGAGGGCAAAATGGATTTTTCGGCTTGGGCCTTTAAGTATGGGTCACCACACTTCATTTCCTCACTTCCTCATGTCCAAAAATCATCTCCTTCTCTCTTTAGACCTTTCTTCTCCCTAGATTTGTACTTTTTATGCGTTTTCTAATGCCCCACACGAAGTTGATTCGCCAAATCCCCTTTATTCTGTTCACTTTGAACCGATTAAAATTTGATTTCTGTGTACTTCTTTCCTCATTTCTACCATTCTAGGCTCATTCCCCTCGAGTTTCTCTCCAGTTTTGTGCACTTTTCTTGGCTTTGACTTTTTTCTTCATTTTCTCTCTCCTAGGGTTTGACTTTTTCTATGTTTCCCCATTTTTGTTCACTTTTCACCCATCTTGCACCTATTTTCAGATGGCAGATGAGGTTCCTCATGACGGGGCTCCTCATAAGATTCCTTCAGTAGTTCCATCCGCGTTGGAGGTAGAGGAGTCGATAGTTGATCTTGAGGCTGACTTAGAGGCGAAGTTCGAGCCCAAGGTCGAGCCAAAGCTGTTACCATTGAGGATAAGGCCTTTGGATACGGCAAGGTATCACCCACAGACACACATACTGCCCACTTCTGAAGGCATCAAATGGTTCACCAAGTTCGCCCGTGGTGCGCCAGAGGACCTTTTGTTGAGGGAGCCAGAGTCTCACTTATCGGTCATTGCCATCGGGGTAAGAACTTTGTCTGCATGTATTTCTGCTTCATGTACTTCTTTCTTTTCTAACTTGCAATTCCTGCATTTCCTTGTATTCAGATCCACCCATACACTGCCTTTATCTGACCATACACTACTTTTATTTGATGCGTTTCATGCATTGTCTTCATCTGATGCATTGCCTTCATTTGCCACAAGGTGAGTCTCGCGCCTTCAGAGGGTCTGGTGCGATGACTGCTAGAGATTGGTATGACGACCTCCCAGCTGGAGTTCGATACATTATCGACAGGGCAGGCTTTGGAATTTTTTGCTTTGGCTTGACTCGGGTCGTCGTGAGCCGTCCCCTCCTAGGAGCGCTGGTGGAGAGGTGGTGGGATACCACCAACTCTTTCCACTTCTCCACCTCAGGAGAGATGATTATGACTCCTTACAACTTTGCTATGATCACCGACTTAGATATAGGGGGCGATGCGATCCCTATTGATACTGATATGGAGGAGTGGGAGGCAACTTGGTTCGAGCTGCTAGGAGCATACCCACCTATGTACCGGGCAGGGATGGTGAGATATACTTGGTTCACAGAGCGATTTAGAGGGACCGAGCCCAAGATGGTAGAGGAGACCGAGCAGTACACCAGGGGCTTCTTGATGTTTGCCTTCGATACCACATTGTTTTCGTACAGGTGGAATACCGTTGGCCTATATTTGCTGAGTGCCCTGGTGAACCTTTCTCGAGTTCGCTTTTACGACTGGGGCGGAGTTGGCCTTACCACACTGTATGGATATATGAGCTCTACCTCCCGTCTGCGGGGAGACCTGATTGGGGCTATTGGTGATCCTTGGAGGTACACATCTCAGTTCCCTCTTTGCACTTTTGATTTACTTTACAGTTCTTGCTTTACATTCATTCGAATACATGCTTTTTGTTTCGCATTTCTATATCTGCTCAAACACTGTTCATATACCGTGCTTTCTTTTTTGCACTTTCTGCATTTGCTGGATATTGTATTGATCACATACCACTGCATTTTCCCTACAGTTGTGGGTATACGCATACTTCCCGACTCTCGAGCTAGAGCCCGTAGTGAAGCTTCCGTTGACGATGCCCTACTTCCAGATATACAATGGCCAGCTTCGCCGCAAGACTCACGAGCCTTTCACTTTCTTTCGCCGGTACTTCGACACAGTAGGTGCCCACAAGGTAATCCAGAACACTATCATTTTGCTTTGAAACTGCTCACTTTACACATTTAACAACTGATAATAACTAATGATCTATAAAACTTCTACTTGCAGATCACGTGGCAGCCATGTGCCTTGATGCCAGGGGGGATGCGGGACCAGTTTGCCTACGCCTAGTTCTTGGGTGAGCACTTGCTGTGCCAGATTATGGGTGTGCTGGACCCAGTCGTTCCAATGGCTCCACCAGAGTCCATGCAGTCTACAGAAAGCCTATCTTTCGAGGACGTCATCCAGTTCATGGTGGGCCTAGAAGTCGACTTCTTTCGAGCAGAGGGCAACTATACAGATTTCACCCAGACACACTTGATGCTACCCTTGATTGGTGTTTGTGGAGATAAGGAGGTGGGGGATCTTGCCATGAGAGCGAGGCGTAGAGTGACCCGAGCGAGTAGGGCCCGTGGCAAAGGGTTTCCAGAGTGGGGCGAAGGGTTGATTGGCCAGAGCTCTCCACCACGCTGACTTGCTGGTGACACACAGGGGAGGCCTATCAGGTCTCGATTGAGCTCGCAGCAGCTGGTCATGAGCTTGTCGGGGTTCGAGGCCCGACTCTGGTATGAACCACACTTTAGCACTTGTACTCTATATTTCATTTTAGATATATCCATTTGCAAATATTGATCATTCAAATACATTTGTAAGCATCGATCGAGTATACAGGAGGTGCCCTTGAGCTGATAGCCTCACTAATGGGGATGATACAGAGAAGAGAGATGCTACTCAACCTCTGCGGTGTTCAGGTAGTTTCCTCAATTTTATATTCCACGAATCAACTTTCCACTGACACACTGACACTTACATTGAAAACTTTGCAAACTGCACTGATACATTACATCGATAAACCACATCTGACACACAGCACTTGCATACTGTATTCACACTGTATCTGACTTCTACATGTACTCTTTCTGCATACTATGCTTGTATCTGATATACATACTGTAACTGATACGCAACAACTGTCTTTTCAGATCCCATCCATGCCGATGGCGCCAGCAAGAGCTACAACACATGACCAGCAGTACCTCCTCCAGTAGTAGGGAGGGAAGAGAGACAGGCTTCGGCACGGGGCCAAGGCAAAGCCAGAGGCACCCAAGACTGGAGCAGCCCTTCAAAGCCCATTCTGAGTGATGATGATGCCGAGACGAGTGACTCTAAGGAAGCAGTGGGTCAACATCCAGAGTCATCTGAGAGTGGAGATGATGACATCGGCTCAAGTTTTGAGAGCGAGGGCGATGCCGAGGCGAGCTCTGAGGCAGAGAGCGAAGATGGCTCCGGTTCAGACTCTGGTCCAAATTTAGACAGTGGTGCTGACGGAGACAGTGCCCCAAAGTCCTTTCCTCTAAGGAAGAGGACGAAGAGGGCTTGTCGGGCTAGAGGCGACCAGCGCTGATTTACTGTATGTTTGCTTAGTTTCTTTTTGCTTATAGTTTTAGCACATTATACAACTTTAGGCAGGCTTCTTTTGCTTTAAAAACTTGTAGCGCACTTTTTGTAAAAACAACCATGATTGGAATGAAAACTTGTTTTTATTTGAAAAAGTGTTGTATTTTTCATCATCAGCACCACATTGCATGAAAATGAGGTTGAATAGGATACTAAAAGCTGAACACTTGTATTGCCACAACAATCTTAATTGCGCAATGAATCAACCAACAACTAAAATAACAACAATATATAACTCGATAAACAAAACAGCACAAATGCAACTCGATAAAGAAAACAAAATGAAAAGACCTCAACAAAGATGCTAAAGCCTGAAAAGACTCAAAACAAAACAAATGCTTTCAGCACTTTCCAGCACAAAGAAGGATAGCAGGCCAAAGAGGGAGACTGCCAGCCATAAATGGTGATTGCCGGCCATGTGCTGGCCACCAATGAGCCTCTGCTGGCCATCAATGAACCTTGTCAGCCATCAATGTGCAAGTCCTCCAAAATGTTGACACCTGGCTTTCACTGACTGCCTTAGTTCCTATGAAAGGTTGGATCTCGTAGTTTGTTCATTTCAGCTGCAAATTCTTCACAAATAGAGCCATTCTTTGCCAAAAAACTCTCAAATTGGATTGTAACTTTGGATGGCTCAGAAAAGGTGAGCTTTCGAGGTTTCGGCATAAATGCACTATTCCGTTGAGCCGTTCTCTGCTTTGTTTTCTGTTCCTACATGCCGCGGCTAGATGTTGGAACCCGATTACACATGTCTTTAGCTACGGGGGATAAGAGATATGCTCGACAACTGAAGAATTTCAAGTGTTAATGGAATCCCAGCGCGAAGAGGAAATCATAGCTCAGCCTTGTTTTGGTCACATCCAAGCTTTGGGATGGATGCGTGGGCTCACTTCACACGAGGCTCGATCTTTGGTTCACAATGGAGAGCTGGATATTCCCAGTCTAATTCATCGATTTTTTGAAGTTGGCGATCGAAGTAGTCTTCTTTGGCGGGGTTTTCGGCAACACGCCTTGTGCTTGTGCATGTTAGATCATTTCCTTCTTGCCCCTAGTTTCAGCGGGTCTAGCATTCGACTCATCAAAATGGCCCAAGGTTTGAAAGAGGGCAAGAGTTATATTGGCTTAGCATTAGCCAAGACTTTGATGGGCTTAGACACCTTCTATCGGCGAAAGACCACCAAATTCGCAGGGAGTCTACAACTTCTTCAGGTAATGTTTCCCACCCTTTCTATTATGTGTTTCTCACATCTCTCGGCACTCATGCACTATTTTTCTCTCAAACCCTTTTCTCACTTTTCTCTCAACATACATCTCTCTATTCTTTAATCTCTCTTTTCTTTCATCCCTCCCTAGATATGGCTAATGGACATGCTAAAAGTAGTGGACTCTTGCCCTATAAACTCAGCTTGAACATACTTTTTCCCCCAATAGCTAGTGGACTTCCCGAATGAGGGGTGGCGGTGCCATTGGATGTGCAACAGGTCCGCTACTGACATTGCTTGGCGTTGCCCCTGGCTTAACCTGATCGAAATGATCTACAGCCTAACTTGGCAACCTGGCATTGAGCTGCTTGGCCTTACACACTGTGTTTTCTACTTCCTGTTTCAATTCAAACATCAGTGTGGACATGATCAGACTTGCCCAGATGAGGGGGTAGAGTATCCAGTTTCATTCCTAATCCGAGGTTCACATTTGGCTAGATACCTCACTGCTTGGAGGATGAGAGAGCTTTTGGCCCCTGCCCCTAGTTTCAGTTGTGTGCTTTCTGGCGAGTGCCTGACTTGGCTTGAAGATGAGGTGCAATTCGGGCCTACTTTGGCATCAGAAACTTCCCCAAGCACAAGCGGGGGATGCAAAAACACTTGACTCATCTATGCCCCCAATTTATTGTTTTGATCTTACTTTTCAATTTTTATGCATGTAATAAAAGTAACTTTGATTTGTATCGAGAGTTGGAGAATTTTGTATTGAAATCAATGAAATTAAAGTTGTGAGCACTGAAAGTTTTCCTTTTGGTCCAAAAATGGTCTAAGTTGTAAAAGGTAAATTTTGAGCAAAAATCAACTTTTATCAAAACTTTTCAAAACTATTTTCGATAAGGATCACAACTTGACACGCACAAAATCGATCCTCGAGATGTACAACCCCGGACCCAAAGATCACAAATTGCCCCTTCTCTAAATAGCACTGCACAGCATTGTAACTAGTTCTCAGAGAGGATCATAATTGAACATTCAGATAAAGAATAGGCAAAGATAACATGATCAACACATGGACAGGACAGTTGATTTGGAGGTGTTTACAGCCGAACTTTAGGATGAAGTTGCCTACGTATGCCGAAGATGGGAATCAAGCCTTACGTAGTTCGGTTCAGGTTTACTCGAGTATTAACACTCTCCGCGCTCTAACTTTTGCCAAGGCCGCCCTTTAGGGTTTTCAACCTTGCGAGCTCAGTTTTTCTTTATTTCTAATTTTTTATGATCTAACTTTTGCCTAGGTTGCCCATCCGGGTTTTCGGCCTAGCGAGCCTCTCAAGGATCAAGGATCGTATTTCTTCAACTTGTCTATGTTGCTCGGTTGGGAAAATTCTAGTCCATCCAGGTCCATGAAAATAACAGCTCCACCTGGTCAGATAGTTTTGATGATGTAAGGACCAGTCCAATTAGGTTTGAGCTTGTCCCTGGGGTCATGGATGGGATCTCGATTGTCTTTCAGCACCAGATCCCCTTCTTTGAGATTCTGGGACATAACTTTCTTGTTAAAAGCCCTGTGTTGATAATCATGAACATGGTACAATGCTTTTAGCCTTCTCTCATCAAACAACATTACTTCTTCGAACCTACTCTGTTGCCAGTCCGTCTCTGCTATTTGACACTCAGCTATAACCTGTAGCGACGGAACTTCTATTTCGATTGGCAGGACAACTTCCATTCCATAGACATGAGAGTAAGGAGTTTCCCCAGTAGACGTCCAGATTGAAGTTCTATAACCCTAGAGTGCGAATGGCAATTTGTCTGGCCAGTCCCTGTAGGTCTTAACCATCTTCTACAGAATATGCTTGATGTTCTTGTTGGTGACCTCAACAGCTCCGTTGGTTTGCTGTCGGTATGTAGATGACTTTTGGAAAGCCACGTGGTATTTCTCCAACAAGTCAATCATTTCCTTCTTGAAGTGGAAACCATTATGTAATATGATCTTGTTTGGGACTCCATAACGGCAAATGATGTTGTTTCGGATGAACTTAGCCACATGTGCTGTCTTCAACACTGCATAAGGCTGAGCTTCCACCTACTTTGTGAAATAATCAATTGCCACCAGAATGTATTCATGCCCACTTTCGGTGTGACTACGCCAATGATGTCGATTACCTAGACCGAGAAAGGCCATGGTGAAGTCATCTTGTACAACTTTGACGATAGTATATTTAGGCGATTAGCATGAATTTGGCATTTGTGGCATCGTCAAACAAAATCGATACAATCCTGCTCTATGGTAGACCACTAGTAACCTTGCCTGAGAATCTTCTGGGCTAACATTACTTCATTCATGTGTGCTCCGCACTCTCCCCCATGGATGGCCTCCATTAGGCACTTTGATTCCTCTACGTCGACACACAACTTGTGCTTTCCCAGATGACCCCTCTTGTACAGTTTACCTTCGCAGATGATAAATTGAACAGTCATCCACCGTATTGCCCTCTTATCTTCGGCATTTGCCCCTGGTGGATAAACCTCCTTTTCCAAGAAGTTCCAGATATCATAAAACTAAGGGTTTTGATCTTGCACTTCATCTGTTGCGGCGATAGACGCGTAGGTTGGCGTATACCTCTGCTCAATGATGATTGGATACATCCAAACTCCAAACGGAATGTCTATCATGGAAGATAAAGTTGATAAAGTGTCAGCGAACCTGTTGTTTTCTCTTAGCAGATGCATGAAGGTTAGCTTCTCAAACCTAAGAATCAGAACATCCAAAGTTTGGTGATAGATCTTCATCATTTCTTCTTTAACCTTCCAGTCTCTTTTTGCTTGAGACACATCTAGGTTCGAGTCCTCGATGACGTCCAATCTTTTTGCCCCTAGTTCCAGGGCGGCCTCCATACCAGTGATACACACCTTGTATTCTGCTTTGTTATTAGATTCCTTGAACCAGAGTTTGAAGGCTAAGGGTATATGGGAATTGTTGGGTGTTATCAGCAACACACCTATTCCATAACTGTATTGATTAGACGTTCTGTCAAAGTACGTTGTCCAAATCTCTTCATCAACTTGAAGAATAACTTCATCTAGGAACAAGTATTCTACCGCTTCATCCCCTTCCACTGGGTGATCTACAAAGAACTCCGCTACCGCTCTCCCCTTGACAGACTTGCGAGTAACATACTTCATATCAAATTCAGAAAGGAGAAACAACCAATGACTAGCCTACCCGTAAGCGCTGGTTTCTCAAAGAGATATTTGATGGGATCTAATCTCAAAACTAGAATTACGGAGTGAGCTAACAAGTAGTGCCTCAACTTCCTGGTAGCCCATACCAAGGCTAAACAAGCTTTTTCCAGCGGGGTGTAACGGGTCTCATAATCCAGCATTTTTTTGCTCAAATAATAGATGGCTTTCTCCACCCTATCCTCTAATTCCTGAGCAAGCTTCCATCCCATTGTTGTGTTCATTGCTGATAGATACAAAATCAAAGGCTTCCTTGGCTCCCGTGGCGACAACATAGGCGGATTTTGAAGATACTGCTTGATTTGCTCAAAAGCAAATTGACATCGATCATCCCATTGGAACTTCTTTCCTTTCTTCAAGGACCAAATAGTGGTTCACAAGTCAAGGTTAATTTAGAAATAAACTCTCTTATGAATTGCACTTTACCCAGAAAGCCTCGCACCTCCCTTTCAGTCCTTAGTGGTGGCATTTCTAGGATGGCCTTGATTTTAGATGGATCTACCTCGACGCCCCTCTGTGTGATCATGAAACCCAGCATTTTCCCTGCTGTTATGCCGAAAGTACACTTCTGTGGATTAAACTTCGGTCTGTATTCTCTGATCCGTTGAAAGAATTTTTTCAAGGCGTTGTAGTGGCCCTTTCTTTCCTTGGACTTGATAATCAGGTCGTCTACGTTCACCTCGACCTCTTTATGGATCATATCATGTAGAATTATAGTTGTAGTCCATTGGTAGGTAGCCCCGGGGTTTTTCAGCCCAAGCGGCATCACTCTGTAGCAGTAGGTTCCCCACGATGTAGTGAAAGCAATTTTCTCTCTGTCCTCAGGTGCCATCAGAATTTGGTTATATCTGGAAAATCCATCCATGAAAGGAGAGCAATGCATGGCCCGTGGTGAAGTCCACTAATTTATCAATGTGCGACAGAGGAAAATCGTCCTTCGGACTGGCTCTGTCTAGATTCCTGAAATCCATACACACCTGAATTCTGCCATCTTTCTTTGGCACTGGAACAATGTTGGCCAACTAAGTTGGATACTCAAATACTAGTAAGAACCCTGTGTTTGGTGACCTCTTCCTTAATCTTCAAAGCCCAATCCGGGCATATTCTCTGCAACTTTTGTTTAACGGGTCGGGCCTCGAGCTCAAGAGGGATCCAATACTGTACAATCTCAGGATCGATTCCAGGCATGTCTTCATAGGACCACATGAAAACATCTTTGAAATCTTTTAATAAAGCGACTAAGCACTCGCGCTCCTCTAAAGACAACGTGGACTTGATTTGGAGCAGATGCGGATCCTTCTCAGTACCCACATTAAAAGCAATGATTTCATTAGCAAGGGGTTTTGCAAACCTCTCATTCTCTTGATTAATCAAAATTTTCAAAACCCGAGGAATTCCTTCCTCATCGTTTTCATCAAAATTTTGAAAATCATGATCAACGCAATAAAAAAAAGGCACAGAGAAATACTCAGAATTTGCAGTGGTATTCTCATTCACAAGGTCAAGCTGATCTAGTTCCTCAGTTACAATCAACCCAAAGAAAAAGGAAAAGGATGACCTAGACAAAACCTCGGCATCCGGGTTATCAATCCTAGGAATACCGGACCTAGACTCAGAAGAACTGGAATCTGATTCCGACTCCACAGACTCTGTGGAATCAGATTCTGGCTCACTACCCGACTTAGAACTGTTAGACAGGTAGCCCTCCTCCAGCTGCCAAACGAGAGACGGTGCGTCAGATGCATCCAAGATGCTACTAGAAGAGTTCACACCCGGTTCATCCCCAATCATGGAAACGGTCAGGTTATCCCCCAAGCTCTCTGAGTCGATCAGAGGATCCAAAAGGACACGTGCCAGTGCTGCTCCTACTTGAAACTCGTTGCTGTTGGAATCACTTTCAGTGCTTTTCGCAGCTTCAACAGTCGGTCTAGCCATTTCCTCCTTATCATTGTCTTGCAGTTGCAAGTCAAAGAAAATCTCAAAGCCAGGAACCCACTGCTTCTCAGAGTTGAACCAAGGTTTGGGGAAACCACAGAATGGGAAGTCTTCACCCTACCGAACAAAATGACCATTAAGGGTGCCCCAGATAGATCGGTGCACAAGCTCGTAGCGCTTCCCGGTCTGCTGAGCTTTGGCTCTTCTGACCATCTCTTTCCCTTTCCTGACCCAGTCCTCTTTGGTAGGTGTATAGCCAAGACCAAAGGCATGCGGATTATTTGCCACATTGACTAATGTGGTAACGCCCTTCCAAACCATCATCAACAGCCAAGATAAAAACCCTCATCAACAGACACTTCTTCCTAGCCCCATTCCTGGCATGTGTTGGAGTTTGTTCATGAAGTACACAGATTGGGCGCTAACATACAAACCCTTATCAACAGCCAAGATACTTTGTACACCCGGGCTTCAGCCAAGGTAAACCCTGAAAGGAAAACATCCTCTTCGCCATGCACAATCTCCAGCATAGGTGTAGTGACCTTTAGCGGAGGATGTATGGATGAATTCTTGAAGACTATGGCTACCACTGTCCCATTGGGGTACTTCAGCATTTGGTGGAGGATGGAAGAGACAGCTTTCACTTGGTGCAGCTAGGGTCGCCCAAGTAGTAAGTTGAAAGTGGCCAGAACATCCAGGACATGGAACTCGATATCCTGTTGAGTTGGGCCGACCTGTACTCTGATTTGCACTATTCCCATCACCTTTTTTCTTGTATTGTCATACGCCCGAATCACCTGGGCCGTAGGCACAAAACTGGGCAGTTTTAGGCCAATAGCATAAGTCGTGTGACAAGGACAGACGTTGATTGCTAACCCGGTGTCGACCAATACGACTGGTACCCACTTTTCCTAGCACTCCACTAATATGTATAGAGGCTGTTGTGTGTAGAGCCTTCCGGCGACAGTTCCTTTTCTAAAAAGGTCAAAGTTGGCGCAGCGCCTCCCAAGAAGACTAATCCTACCAGTTGTTTCGGGGTGGTATCGATGGATAGCTTAACTTTATCCATTGCCGACAGTACAGCCTGTCTGTGCACTCGCAAAGCCATAAGTAGAACCTAGATAGATATATCAGCTTGAATCTTCTTCAACTGTTTCAACACAGCCTCTTCCTCCAACAGTTTTTTTTTTCTATTTCTCTACCTCCTTGTCTTTTCCAGAGGCTTCGGGTTGATCCAGATGCGATGGTTTGAAATATTGGCCACTTCGTGTCATATGGTCGACCTCTTCTACATACTAAGTGTTGTCAGGAAGGTCTTCACCCCAATCCTCATCAGTATGGGCCAGGTGTAGGTTGTCGTCATCCCACCAAATTCCTTCGGCAGCCAACAAACATTTGTCTGGCTTCATTCGGATTACCTTCTCATTACAAATCTCCCTTGCCTTGCTGGTCTTTTCCAGCTTTCCGGTTGTCTCTATCAATTTTTTGTTCAAACCGCTTCAGGACGGCTTCTTGTTCAGTATGTATAGTACTGACAATGCCCAGTTCCTGAGCCAATTATTTTACACTGGTGTTTTTTGGCAGTTTACCCTTTCCATCGGCCATTTCGGCCATTGCAGCGATTTTTGCTTTCTATTCCTCCAACTTCAATTCAATTCCCTCATCTCTATTGGGTTCATCACTTAGCCACCCAGAATTGTTTGTTGACCCATTCAGATCAAACCAATCAATATGCACGTCCCCTTGATCTTGCTCCTCAAAGAACTGCAAATTGTTTATGTTTTCTTCTAGGTCAGCCAGATCATCTAATCCTTGACTTGGGCCATCCTCTCGAACTACACTGACCTCCATCTCAGTCGGCAACACCACTTCCGGCTTAGCTTAATTGATTGGCACAATATAGCAGTATGGGTTGTACACCCCTTCAAATAAGTCCACAAGGCCTCGGGGCAACGAATTGATACTCTCCATGGCCAACCCCTCTTCTTCTACCTTCGTCACCACCACAGGTTTAGGTTGGAGTATAGACGTGTTCATCATGCACAAGTCTGTGCTCTTAGGGATGAACAATGCCGGTTTAGGTAGGTGAGAAGGGGTGATATATATATTGGGTTCATGAGAGACGGCCAATGTATGGATGAGGTTTATATGTCGGGGTGGAGGGACTTGGTTATGTGGTTAGAGAGGATTTGTAGTGACGTTGGGTTTTTGGGGAGGTGTTATCGCTTTATTGTCAATGAGATCTTGAATCTCATGATGTAACCTATAGCATTGATCAGTGTCATGACTATGCTGCTGGTGAAAAGCGCAGTATTTGGCCGGGTTGTGTTTCGGGGGGAGAGGATCGGGTAGAGGGCGAGGCTCCCTTTCTGATTTGGACCCCTAGGGCTTTGGATAAAGAAATGTAGAGTGGGGTAAAGACCTGTTGAGATCGGGCCTGGTTGGTTGAGGTTTGTGGAGTTGTCTTCGATGTATTGGCAAACGGGTTGGTAGTTTTGGGTGTGGTGGTGACCATACTCACATCCGAAGGCCGTGCAGAGGTGCTACCACTCGTGGTTGCATTGGAGCTGCGTGTAAAGGGCCTTTGAGGCTGTTTCTTCTCATTGCCTATCTGCCCCTACTTCATCGCATCCTCAATTTGAACCTCTATCTCATAGAGCTCAACAAATGTAAAAAAAGGCAAGACTATCATCTTCTGTAATAATCTCCCTTGCAAGTTATGGACCACCATTTTGATTTGATCCTTTTCAGATGGCTAGATAGTCATTATTGAGGCCTTAGCCCTCTATCGGGTCACAAAGTCCCGAGAAGCCCTCCTTTGGCTCCTGACGGGTCACTTCAAGATCACGGGTAATGACCTTGATCTGGGTATTGTAGGAGTACTATGCAATAAAGGCCTCAACCATTTCCTTCCAGCTCTGTTTCACAAAGTCTTCCAACTTTGCATACCAGATGGTCACTATACCCGATAGGGTTTGACGAAAAAGTGATAGCTTCTGAAGCCTAGTAAGACCCATTGGTCGTAGGATATCAGAGAATATCCGCAAATGGACCATGGGATCCCCAGAGCCATTGAACTGGTCCATGTATGGCATCTTGAATATGTCCAACAGAGTTACTACAGAGTCTGTGTATCCATTCTCAATGTCAGGGATTCAATTCACACCTTGTGTTCGCTTAAAGAGTTTTTCTAGCTTGTTGACCTTCAGTGCAGTGGGGTCAACCTTGAATTCAAATGGCGCCTCAGTCTAGTACACCGGTGCCTTAGAGGTCTAAGGTGGGATCAGATCTACCACAATGCCTAGATTCTCTTGGACATTGACAAAGACCTCGAGTGCTGGAATTCCTGCTGGAGGTACATGGGAGGCTACTGTTGATTGTGGTTGCTGTTGCTGAAACGTATTTATCACTTATGCTTGGTGGGCTATGACCTCAGCTTGGTGGGCAACATCTAGCTGCATAGTTTTTATGGTCTGTTGGAGCTGATGAAGCATATCTTCCATGCTAACTGGGAGATGTTGAGCTATTAGAACTGGCGAACACTCTTTTTCTGGAGTAGAAGTAAAAGACTAAGCCTGACTGGGCGCAAGCGAAGTAAAAGGTGACTGCTGGACTGGCAAATTATGCCTAATCCTCCTCCGTCTCGTAACTGGCGGGAGTGAAACAAACACTGGCTGTCACCTGACAAGATCCCCAAATCTGTAAAGTCTTCTCACATGGGTCTAGAGTGCTTGGGAGATAACAGAATCGTATGAAGTAATTGTGAAAAATCTAACTTGCAAAAAGAAATAAAGCAAAAGAAAGAAAAAATTAGAAACCGCACAGCACCTTGGCTCAGATACTAACATCGCGTAGTTGTAATCATGAGCTATAGAACTGTACTCAACACTAATTTCTGCCCCAAAAATTGATCCCAAACTCGCAACTGATACATACATTCATGTAGAGTTTCACTCTAAAAGCACATACCAATTAAGTGAGAGCCAAACACCCCTATGAAGGGGTAGGGTTACCCTGTCCTAGTTTTGTCAGGAACTAGGGTTCAATATTCAAGCAAAGTGTTTCACACAATCCTGAATTTGGGTAAGCAACCTGTCCTAATTTGGAACAGTCTTTATGGCTCTCGATATGCTACTTGGTCGATTGGTCAAATGGGTACCTCAGCATGACTACCTGATATACCTCTCACACCTAACGCCGAGAAGTGAAAGCATCAAACGGTACAACGGTAGTCCAGATCCAAGGGTTGTGTTCCCATCGTGGTAGAGCCCGTAACCGATCAGCCTTTTGGTAAGCTTTTCCAAGCAAGCCTCTGGCAAACCATTCAGGAATAGCAAATGGCAAACACTGTGACTTAGGCACACCGATGCAAATGCAAATGCAAAGAAACACATAAGTGAAGATAAAAAGTCATATCATGAGTTCGAGTCAAGTTCTCAAAATCCCCAGTAGAGTCGCCAGAAACTGTAACTCGGCTTTTTCATGCCCTCTTTCGGAAGCTCGAAACGAAGCCCTAAAATTCAGACCCCCGTGGTTTTGAATCTAATCTCACAAGTGCAATGTGAAACTGATAAACACCAAAGAGTCCAAACCTGGCAAATCGTTTTGGAAAGCTAATTTGGAATAAAAAATGCCAAAATTGGACTGCTTTGCCAGATATAGAGTCGCTACCTAAATATTTTTTTTTGGAGGAATTTAGGAAACCCATGACTCAAGCCAAAGGCCACGTGTCCGTCATCACCAAAGTTGACTCGGCTCAGAAACCTAGGTATGAGAGGGGAAGGTCATGAATTAAGCACTCCACTTGCCCGATGAAAGATCGGCCTCTACTAATCATGATATGATTTTTATCAACATTGTGTGCTTTTGTTCTGTTTATTAAACTAGCTTTACTATGTGATGCTCACAAGCAAGCATAGACTAGTTTGCTCAATTTGGAACAATCTGACTCATGTTTGTTTGTGAAAATGGTTTGAATTTGCCACTTCAAGTGGGCTTAAAAGTTTGTGAATTTGCCACCAAACATAGTGGGCTTAAAACTGATTTGTCACTCAACAAAGTGGGCTTAAAACATACATTCGTTGAATCGTTCCAATTCAAACAACAAGCCTTCAACCACAGGCATTGAAGCAGTTTAACAAGTAAGTATTTAGCCTCATGGAAAGCATGCTAGTCATGGAAATCACTCATACTCATGCAAGTATGCTAAAGCATAAAAACTTACCTAGTACTCTAAGCTAAGAAGATATGAGTTAGAAAAATATGCGTGATTCCTAGCTATACAAGATGCCTCATACAACACATGCAAATAATGCAATTAATAGGCTCAGCTACTAATATGGCATAGGATCGATTTGATAGCATGCGTTTAAACACATATTCAAATAAGATATTGAGATAGCAATGTAGTTTCAATGATGCATCGAGCCTCGGTGCATGCAAGACAAGATGAATGTATGCAAGCATAAGGTATGCTAATTGAAACATGTCCCTAATCTAACCATCAAAAGCGATTAACTAAAAAGGAGAAAGACGTGGGGTTGGAAGACACGCACATTATTACATTTTGCTCTCATGAAGGAGAGTCCGAATGAATAAAACAAAACTAACTACCAACTAATTAGGGCTAAGCTAATCAAGCTAATTATGCTAATTATTACAAACCAAAATGAAATAAATAGTTAAACTAATTAAATAATTTTTACAACACTTAAATGAATCAACTAGTGAACTAACTAACTAATTTATAACACAAATATAAGTAAATTAAGCAATAAAACTACGCTGCCACTACTCCGACTCAGGAAGTGGTGGATGCACATGCTCGGTTTTTGCCCGAAAAGACCACCGTTTTGCTCTCGAAAGCCTCTGTTTGCAGAGTTGAACATTTCTACAACCGTTTTGCTCTCCCTTACCAAAATCTATGGAAGCTTACATCAGTGGCTTGCCGGCCATGGATGAATGCTGCTAGCCCTCTATTGGCCAAGAAGGTGGCCTCTCGGCCATCAATAGTGCACTGCCGGCCATGGATGGTGGCCTATCGGCCATTGATGCACTGGATCACCATACTGCAACAGAGTACAAACAGAGTAAAAAGAAGGTTTTTTCCAAGGATTGTATGTACAATTCACCCCTTTTCTTCATGGACAAATCCAAGGAATTATGAACTTAAACCACAAACCACCAATCTAAGCAACTTCACTGCATGATGGCTTGTGCTTCAAGGTGTGCAAGCTCAATGAATGCAAAACAAGACACTCAAGAGCCATCACCCTATCATACATGATCAGGGGCAACGGAGACCTAGGCAAGTGGCACATTTCATAACTTTTGAGTATGAAATGTCCCATTTTTCTTGTGTTAAAATTAACGTCTGATTTGAAAACATGCCATGTAACACAAAGAAATGCCTATCTTGCCAATTTTGTTTACACATTTTAGTTACCAAATCATTTTTTAATCAATTTGTCCATTGGTGAGTGTCCTCTATGATGAAAGAAGTGTCAACCAAAGGATAATATAAGGCAAGAGAGAGATCATGCCATTAAAAACGAACCCTTAAAGAGGATTAAACCATTAAACATGACCTCAATCTCAAGCTTAAATGATCCTAAGCTTGAAATAACCCTCAAAAGAAAATGAAAGAGTGAAGCAAAGAGGGCGGTTACAGAGTTTATAGTGTTGAAATGGAGTGAAAAACAACACCAGAAGATGTTGTCAACTCAAACAAGAGGTGTCTAAGACACTAAAACACAAACTTGTGAAGACTATTACACCACAAGCATGCAAAACAAGACTCAAATGAACTAAGAAGCCCAAAAAAGAGCTAAAGCAAGGTATTTTAGAGGCTAAAACATGCTGGACTTGAGCTAAAATAAGCTAGAAAAACATGAACATATGGAGTTAACTAGGCTACCAAACAAGACTCAAGGAAGGGAGGCTAACCCCTCCAATTTTGGACTTCAAAATAAGTTTTTTCCCACTGAAAATACTCTGAAATTTAGTGGTTAAAGGCCCAAAAAAGGATGGTTCAAAAAATGGGAAACACTAGTGGAGAAGCCTTACAAACAAGGTACAAAGAAGGGTGAACCAACCCCTACCTTAAAATGGCTTCAAACCACAAATTTTAACCCATTTTGACAGAGTTTTTATATCTCAAGAATGGCTCAAAAATAGTAGGAAAAAAAAAGGAAAATAAGAGCACAAAGTAAGCTAACAAAGCAATTATTGTACCTCTTGAAGAGAAGAGTGATTCTAGGCAACCTATCAAGCCAAAAACAACTTGTAGAGCTCCAAGAGGGCCTCAAAGAACCTCAGCTCAAAGGGGATCACTTTTGGATAAGGGTTGATATGCAAAAGTGTAGTGTAAGTAGGCAAAGGTGTAGAGAAATGCAAGAGAATGAGAGAGAAATCTAAAGAGAGGGAGAGAAAATTTTGAGTCTTAATTCTTCCAACCTCAAAACATGAGAGAGGGACTCCCTATATATAGAAAACATGAATTCTATACAAGGAGATCCAGCCCTCCACGTATGGACAAATGCATGCATCTGTGCAACCGGTTAGCACAAAATTTATGCAGAAAATGCTGGTGGCCGGCTGGCCATCAGTGATGGTCGGCAAGGCACCATTGATGGCTGGCAAGGCACATTAGTGGCCGGCAGACTAGAAGGTCTGGCTGGCAGCCTTCATAGATGGCCAGCAGGCCACCAAAAACTGAAGGAGGGAAAGACCAAGACATGGTCCAAAAAGGAGACAAAATGGATGCAGGGTTTAGAAGGTTCAAACCTGTGGCATTCCGCTGAGGACTTTGAGCACTTGGCAAGCAATCAGACTTGTCATCAGAAGTATCTGCAAGAACATCCAAGTCTTGAAGGGCCATAAAAAATGGTGTGTCTACAACTCCTAACCCGCACATGGGGCGATTTTAATTGAGAGTGGTGTTAATCGGCAACTCACGCGTAGGGCGATATTAATTGAGGTAGAGTTAACTTTTAACCTACGTAGGGAACTTATAATAACCGAGGGCGGCGTTAATCGTCAACCTGAGTAAGGCGCGATATTAACCAAGGGTGGTGTTAACCACCAACCCATGGAGGGGGCTTTATTAACTGAGGGTGGTGTTAACCTTTAACACACGCATGGGGTGGTATTAACTGAGGGTGGTGTTAACTGCCAACCCATGTAGGGGGTGATGTCAACCGAGGGGGTGTTAACCATCGACTTGAGCAAGGGGTGGTATTAATCGTAGGTGGTGTTAATCGCCACCCTGCGTAAGGGGCAATGGTAACCAAGGGTGGTGTTAACCGCCAACCCACATAGGGGGCGGTATTAACCGAGGGTGGTGTTAACCGCCAACCCGGGCCGTGATGACCCCGCCATGACGACCCCGCCATGTATAATATTTGACATTTAATTAATTAAAGAGATTTATATTTTAATTAGTGATTATTCTAATTTAATTTGGGATTTAAGAGAATTATGGAATTTGATTCATATATGATTCTATTAAGGATTTTTTTTTGGAATTAGAAATTGAAAGCCTAAATGGCTTATGGTGGTAAAATTGATGAGTTGAATTAGTTTAATTTCAAGCATTAGACCATATATGAGTTTAATTAAATATTCGATTCAGTTTAGTGAAATTGACATTTGATTAATTTGGTTCGAATTGTAGATAATTAAGTTAATTAAGTTATGAGGGTTGATAATTGTGATTATTATGAATTAAATTTACTTATGAGCTGTCCAATTTGAACATGTAATTTATCAAAATTGAAGGCCTTAGAGATTTGAGAAACCAAAATTGATGATGGCAATAAGTTTAATTTGATATTTAGAGCCTTTTAGGAGTTTGATTGAAAATCGGATTCAGATTGGTAAAAATTAAATATAATTAATTGGGCCTTAATTGATGTAAATTAGATTAATTAAATTATGTGGGATTTGTAATTAGTTATGATTAACTGAATTATGTCCTCATCAAGATTTATTAAGATTAAGTGGTGCCTAATCAAGTTAATCTTAATCATAAATGGAATTGTGGAATGATCTAGAATTTGAGGGTGTTTGTGGGTGTGGGTGTGCTAAGAAATCTGTGTGTGTGTGTGTGTGTGTGTGTGTGTGAGTGATGTGTTGGAGCCTCAAGAAATTGTGCAAGTGTGTGCACACGTGGTGTGTAATGAAGAAATGAGGTATGCGTGTGTTATTTGAGTTAAGATGAAGAAAAACTGAGCTCTTTATACTTTCATTTTCTATTGGAGGAGTTAGAGAGACAGTGAGCTCAAGGTTGAGAGAGAGAGAGAGAGAGAGAGAGATAGAGAGAGGAAAGCTCCAAAATGGTAGAATTGAAGGAGGAACAAGAAGAATTAGAGGAAACCAACACATAATTTCTTAAATTAAAGCTTAAGGTATGAGATTAATATTTAGTTCACATAGAATCTTTGTTTTATAGATGAGATTAAGAGAGTTATAAAATCAATTCTTTGGTTTTTATAAGAAAAATGGGTTTTGAGCAAGAAATGGGTCACATGCATGTTCATGGAAGGTTTTATCTCTTTGCTTTGAATTTTAGAAGTTCTTGCTTGTATGAAAGCTTTTAATTTACACATGATTTCAAAAAAATTCATGGCTTACGCGTTTAATTTCATGTTTTGAAAATCAAGAGAAAATGCACTTGAAATTCCTTAAATGCGTGAAGATTTGAGTTAAGTTTTGCTAAAATTAATGCAATTTTGAGCAAATGATTTTTAAAAGGGTCATGTATTTGTGATTTCCAAAGTAAATTCATGTTTTGAACAAGCCATACATGACCCCAAGGTTTGAAAATATATTTGGAAGCCATTTTTGAGAAATTTGGAGTTCTAGAAAATAGCAGACTACTCGAGCAGTATTGTGGCTCGACTTTTCATGCCCCATTTCGGAAGACGAATAAGCCCTACAGTATCGGACTCCTGCGGTTCTGAATCGGATCTCACAAGTGCAATGTGAAATAAATAAACGCCAAAGAGTCCAAATCCAGTAAATCTTTTGGAAAATCGATTTTGAATCAAATTGCCAAAAATGGACTGCTTTCCCAGATACAGAATCACCACCTAAATAATTTTGGAAAATTTAGGAAACCCATGACTCGTGCCAAAGGCCATGTGTCCATCATCACCAAGATTGTCTCGGCTCGGGAACTTAGGTACGAGAGGGGAAGGTCATGAATTGAGCACCCTCGTTCGCCCGATCAAAGATCGGCCTCTACTAATCATGATATGAATCTTATTTATAACATATGCTCTTGTTCCGGTTTTTAGGTTAGCATTACTATGTGATGCGCACACGCACAAGAACAGACTAAAATGCAAGAATTGGAACATCTCGATTCATGTTTGTTTGCAACATTGTTTCGAATATGTACCACTTGAAAAAGTGATCGCATATAAACATTACTGAAATTATTCTAATTCAAGCAACTAGCCTCATCCACTGGCATTCAAACAATTTATCACTTAGGCAATTAGCCTCATGGCAAGCATGCTAGACATGGCAACAATCACACTCATGCAATTATGCTAAAGTGAGTAAAGGCTCACCTAGTACTCCAAGCAAAAAGATGAAAGAGTTAGAACAATGCATGATCCTAACTTGTGCGATATGACCAATGCAACACATGCGATATGCAATCTAAACAGGCTCGGCTACTTAACATGGCATATGAATCAATTGGATGGCATGCGGCCTAAGCACGTATTTAAAGAAGTATTAAGCTAACAATGTAAGTTAGAATGATGATCTGAGCCTTGGTGCATGTAAAACAAGTGGATGCAAACATGGAGAATGCTAAACAAAACATGATGTCCTAATCCAACCATCATAAGAAGTTAAATAAAAGGGAGAAAGATGTGGGGTTGGAAGACATACACATTATTACAACATTAGTCCAAATGAACTAACCAGCTAACTAATTAAAGCTAAGCTAACTAATGAACTATTACAAGCCCAAATAAATAATTTAGCTAAACTACTTAACTAATTATTGCAACAACAAAATAATTAACTACTCTAGCCAACTAATTATTACAACAAATCAAAATAAACTAATTATTTACATGAATACAACATGAAAAGGATGTTAAGCTAGAATTACTCTGCCTCGAGAAACGAGGAATGCTCATGCATGCATGGACTTTCTACCCAAAAAGCCACTGTTTTTGCTGCCAAATGCCTCTGTTGCACATTTGAACTCTTACATTGTTTTCCACCTTAGAACCAACTCTGTTTTGCTTCAAAAATACACTGTTGGATTTTGCACTAGTGGCCAACAGATGGCCTACCGCCTACTGATGATGGCCTGCCAGCCACCAAAAGGGGCCTGCTGGCCACTGATGACTGGATTGTCCCACTGCAACAGAGAGAAAACAGAGCAAAGACAGGGTATTCTCAAGGGTTTGTTTGTACAATTTACCCCTCTTTATCATTTAAACAACTCAAAGGAGTAGTAAGACTTGATTCACAAACCATCAATCTATGCAATTTCATTGCATGATGGCTTATGAACCAAGTTTGCAAGTTTAATAAATGCATCAAAACAAGACTCTCAAAACCACATCCCTATCATGAACGATCGAGGGAAGTAGTTGACAATGAATCTTGAACCGTTTTCATCACTAATGAGTATGAAACGACTTAAGACTCAAGGGTTCAATTAACGTCTGATTTAACCCAAACCAAATTATTACCTTGCACATTTTTATTCACCAATTTTATTACTCCATTTTAGTTACCTCTCAATTCTTTAATCAATTAAGTCCAAAAGTGAATTTTAAGTCCTCTAATGGAAAGAGGGCTCAAACCAAGTGTTGTTTTGGGCATGAAAGAGACATCATACTGTTGGTAATGTACCCCCAAAGAGATTAAACCATTAAGCATGACACCTCAATCTCATGCTTAAACAAACAAATAATTTGAAACCACTTTCAAAGCAAAGAAAAAGACAAGAAATGAGGGAGGTTACGTAGCTGATTAAAGGTTAGAACAAGTACGAAAAGAACTAAATAAATGCAATCAACTCAAATAAGGTGGTATCTAAGGCCTAAAACGCTAAACCTATGAGGACAATTACAGTACAAGCATGCAATATAAGGCTCAAATGCAATGAAAACTTAAAAGCAGTCCTAAAATAGTGCTAAATAAGTCCTAAAACATGTAGGAATTAAGACAAAAATAGCTAGGACAATAAGCTTAAATAAGTAGCATGCTAGTCTAGTAAGCAAGACACAAGAAGGGGAGGCTAACCCCTCTAATTTTGGACTTCAAACTATGATTTTAGCCATTGAAATAACTCTGAAAAAAGTGTTTTAAAAGCTCAAAAAAAGATAGTGTAAAGGTGGGAAACACAAGGGTAAAGACCTTGAAAGCAAGAAGTAAAGAAGGATGAACCACCCCTCAACCTTTATTGGCCTTAAAACCCATGTTTCAGCCCAAAAATATAGAATTTATACAACCCAAAAACAATCGGAGAATAGTATGAAAAAGAGTAGATAAAGCAAGTAAATAAGCAAAGCTTTATACCTCTTGAAGAGGCGTACCAATTCTAGGCAACAAATCAAGGCAAACACACCCTGAAGAGCTTAAACACGGCTCAAAGGTACCTCAGCGCAAAGATGGTGAGGTTTGGTCAAGAGTGTATAGGAAAAAGCTTGCAAAAAGCTAAGAAATTTCAAGAGAGAGAAAATTGGGGAGAGAGAATTTTTGCTCCAAAAAATTCCAACCTTAAAAATGGAAGGGGAGGCCTTCCATATATAGAAAACCAAGCAACTCCCTCAGAAATATCTATATATACACGTGTAGGAAGGTGCATGCATCTGTGCCAACAGCTGGCATAGCTAGCAGAAAAATATCAACAAAACACATTGGTAGCCGGCAACCAGAAGCAATGGTCGGCAACCCATAGTAGTGGCCGGTAGGCCATAAAAGGTTGCAGGGTTGAAAATCCAAGGTTTTGGTCCAAAAATAAAACAATAGGGGTGTAGGGTTTGAAGGGCTCAAAGTTGTGGCATTCCACTGAGGACTTTGAGCACTTGACAAGCATATACACTCATCATTGGGTGTGCAAGCAATGATGTCCAAGTCGTAAGGGCGATAAAAAATGGGGTGTCTATAGTTGCCCCTCTTTGACAGAACTCGGAGTCATTAAATGACGTGAGTGAATGTCAAAGCCCCAAGCTGACTCATTTTGACAAGGCTGTAAGACATGGATAAACAATCAAGACAGAAACAAATGGTTGCGCCTGCAGGCTGCCTACGTATCCCTTTGCAAGGAATCAAACCAGCATAGTTTTGGGGCAAGATGCAAATGATATGCACAAAAACATTGAAAGCTGGACTTACACGCTTCACGAAGCCGGCTATTTTGAAACCTTATGATCATACAAGATGATGCAATAAGCAATAACAAGTACGATAAGTAATAACAAGATATGAATGAGCAGCTTTAAGCATAAAACCAACATAGGTTCCATGCAAAAAGAAATAAAACATACTCTAACCACGCCAAAACACGGGATGAGGAAAGAAAACACCGCTCAGGGTTGCGTTTCACGCGTTTCGAGATGAAAACTACCCAGGGCTGCGCTATACGCGTCCCGAGAAACAAAAGAACGAAAATAACTCGGGGTAGCGTTTCACGTGTCCCTAGATAAAAGAGAAATCGGTCGGGCTCGTGCTTCACGCGTCTCGAGATACAACACACCCAGGGCTGCACTTCACGTGTGCTGAGAAATAAGAGAAATCGCTCGAGCTCACGCTTTACCCGTCCCAAGATACAACATGCCCAGGATTGGGCGTCAGGCGTCCTGAGAAACCAGAGAAACCATTCGGGCTCGCGCTTTATGCGTCTCGACATACAACACGCCCAGGGCCATGCGTCACGCGTCTTGAGAAACCAGAGAAATCACTCGGGCTCATGCTTCACGCGTCTCGAGATACAACACGCCGAGGGCCGCGCGTCACGCGTCCTAAGAAACTGCTTGGCCTCACGCTTCACGTTTCCCGAGATACAAAAGATGCAAAGAGGAATGATCAAGTGCGATAGATGCACAAAGTAAACAAGCGCGATAGATGCACAAAGTGAATAAGTCAATACAGTGACAACACATATTCTATGCAACATAAACAACCGACGTATGATGTTAATTGAAAGCATGTTCTATGGAAGAAACAAAAGCATATTCTATGCAAAAAACAAGAGCCTATTCTATGCAAAATTGACAGCACATTCCACGCACAAATCATAAATGATGTAAGACATACGTGCAGTGTACGTGTATGTGAAAATGCACATTCTATGCAACAGAAGAGAACAAAGACATAATTTGACAAAACAAATAAAATGATATCCTGCAGCAACCTCCGATTTACCTCTCGAAGGAATTGCAATATGTTCAAAAGGATACACCTCGTTCATAGTGGCTTAGTGGAACACGTTCACATACTAGAACACGGCTGCAAGCTTTCAAAACAGAACCTTCCATACATTTCTCGGGAAGCAGAAGCACAAAACAGCACCAGGACCTAACTGAGAGCCACTGGCCACTTGCTGACTACCAAAAGAAGCCGCCAGCCACCTATCGGCCACCAGAAAGACTTGCCGGCCACGGATGTGGCCTGCTGGCCACAAATGGTGGCCTACCAGCCACCCGTTGCAGATTTGGGGCAAAACTGTGTTTTTGCTTCAAGTCTTTAAGTATAAATCTCAAGGCTTCATTTCCTCACTTCTCCAAGCTCAAAAACCCTCTCCCTCTCTATCTAGGTACTTTCTTTCTCTAGATCTGTGCTTTACATGCCTTTTCCAATGCCCTATGCAAACTTTTTTCGTTAAACCCTTTTAGTTCTCTACATTTTGAACTGATCAGATTTTGATTTCGTCGCTTTTTCTTCATTTTCACCACTTTAGGCTTGTTCCTCTCGAGTTTCATAAACTTTCCCGGGTTTTGAATTTTTCTCCCATTTTCTTTCTCATAGGGTTGACTTTTTCCAAGTTTCCCCTCTTTTCTCTATTTTTCTTCACTTTTCACCTACTTTTCACCCATTTTCCAGATGGCAGATGATATACCTCACGGCAGAGCTCCTCCTGAGGTTCCACTTGTGTTTCCACCTGTAGCCGAGGTAGAGGGGACAGCAGTTGCTGAGGCTGGCGGGACACCAGAGGACATTGAGGCTGACTTTGAGGCGGAGTTTGCACCAGAGTTTGAGCTAGTGCCATTTCCATTGAGAGTGCAGCCCTTTGATTTGGCAACATATCATTCCTGTACACACATATTACCGCCTGGCGGCATTAGGGGTTTCAGTGATTTTGCTCGTGGCGTACTAGAGGACCTTTTGCTGAGGGAGCCGGCCTTCTACCTTTCATCCAGCGGTACCAAGGTATGAATTCTATTTTCATGCATTCCTGCCTTTCCTTTAATTGCATTTCTTGCACTGCTTTTCATCTGATTATTCTTTCGTGACTGCCTAATTCACTAATTTTCTCTTCTATAGGGAGACTCTTATGTCTAGAGGGGGTACAGAGTGACGACGGTGAGGGACTGGTATGATGAACTCCCTGCCAGGGTCTGCAACATCGTTGATATGGCTGGCTTTGAACTTTTCTACTCTAGACTAACATGCGTCATAGTGAGTCGTCCCCTTCTAGGAGCGCTAATGGAGAGATGGTGGGACGCCACCAACTCTTTCCACCTCTCTACTGTCGGGGAGATGACGATGGATCCCTATGACTTTGCCATGATCACAGGCTTAGGAGTAGAGGGTGATCCGATCCCTTTTTATGTAGACATGGGGGAGTGGGAGGCTTCTTGGATCCTGTTGGGAGCGTGCCCACTTCTATACCGATTAGCCATGGTGAGATACAGTTGGTTCGCCGAGACGTTGAAGGAGATGGATTAGTATGCCCGAGGCTTCCTAATGTTTGTCCTCGGTACCACCTTATTTTCAAACAGGTGGAACACTGTGGGTTTATATCTGTTGAGCGCCCTCGTGACCCTTCCCCGGGTGCGATTCTACGACTAGGGGGAGCTGGCCTCGCCACCCTTTTACGGCTATGTGAGCTCTACCTTCCGCATGAGGGGCTACAACTGGGAGGTATGCATTTTAGTTCTCTCTTTTGCATTCATACTTTCTATTTCACATTTTCTGCTTTATATTTGTTCAACACCTATGCTTTCTGTTTTGCACTTTCTGTATCTATTCATGGTTTGTGCTTTCTGCTTTGTTCTTTCTGTTTCATATCTGTTCATGCTCTGTGCTTTCTGCTTTGCACTTTCTGTTTCATATCTGTTCATGCATTGACACTACTATCCTCTCTTTGCAGTTGTGGGTTTATGCACATTTTCCCGCCCTCACTCCACAGCCTATGGAGGAGCTCCCTTTTGTTGTCCCTCATTCGAGAAGGTCCGATGGCCAGTGTTAGCACTGGAGTCATGCGACATTAACCTTCTTCCGCCATTACTTTGATATAGTGGTCGCTGCCGAGGTAACCCAAAACTCACGGTCATTTTTGCTTTAATACTACTCTGATTCACATTTTGGCAACTGACGGCAACTAACAATCTGTATATCCTCTGTTTACAGATCGCGTGGTAGCCTTGGGCCATGATGCCGGCCAGGGTAAGAGACCAGTATGAGGGAGTTTGGGGCACATTGTGCTTCTAAATTCGGTTGGAGGGCCTAGTTTGCTGGGCTTGGTTTTTGAGCGAGAGATTAGTTTTCCAAACTGTGGGCCTGTCTGACCCAGTCGTTCCGATGCCACCCCCGACATTCATAAGGACAGTGGATAGCCTATTTGTTGATGCAGTCATACAGTTCATGGTAGGCTTGGATGCTGACTTCTTTAGAGGAGAGGGCGATTACACGACATTTATTTAGATCCACCTTATGCCTCTTCTGATGGGCACTCATGCAGGTAAGGAAGTAGGGGCTCTTGTGGCGGGCGAGGTGACTCGGACGACCAGGGCCCATGCTAGAGGGGCTCCCCCTGTTGAGCAGTCTACCCATTGGCTGGAGCTTTCTACTGCGCTCACATGCTGGCAACCGACTAGGACTACTTACCAGATTCCGATCGAGCAGGTAGAGGCTGGGCATGAGAGTATGTTGAAGTTCGATGCTTGTCCCAAGCATGGGCCACAATTTACAATTTGCACCCTACATTTTCATTTCATATATGTTCATTCCAGACATTCATCACCCAAACGCACTTGCAGGCATCTATAGAGTATACAGGAAGCCTCCTCGAGTTGGTTACTTCTCTGATGGGTATGGTGCAGAGGAGGGAGATGTTGCTTGGTCTCCATGGTATTCAGGTAATTTCTTTCAATTCAGCATGCATTGCATTACTAACGCTGTTCGTGCATCATGTTATCATGCTGAGACTAGTGACTCCGAGGAGGTGGTGAGTCGGCATTCTGAGTTATCCAAGAGTGGAGATGATGCTGGCTCGGGGTTCGAAAGCGGAGGTGACACTGAGGCGGGTTCTGAGGCAGAGAGCGGAGATGATATCGACTCCAGTTCAAAGCCTGATTTTGATAGTGGTGCCGATGGAGATAGTGCTCTCGAGTCCCCTCCGAGAAAGAGGATGAAGAGGGCCTCCTGAGCCTGAGATGACTAGCGTTGATTTTTTTGTACTTTTTGCTTAGTTTTTTTTTTTTTTTTTTTTTTGGTAGCATTAGCACATGTATAGCTTCAGACAGGTTTTTATTTCTTTTTGAAACTTGTACTCCTCTTTTGTAAAAAAAACCATGATCGGAATAAAACCATGCAATTTTTATGAAAAGTGTTGCTATTTTTACATCACGAGCACCATATTTGCATGACATGGACATGGAATTGAATTTGAAAATGAAAACTGAACACTTGTACTGGCATGATGTTCTTAATCGGGTAATGAGCTGACCAACAACCAAAATAAAAAATACAAAATACAAGTCGATAAACAAAGCAAAAACAACTCAAAAACAAATAAACAAACTTGCTAAAACCAAAAAGACAACAAGACCTTAAAACACTCAAAGATTGAGACAAAACACATGTCGCCAACACAACCTAGCACACAGGTGGACGGCAGGCCAAAAAAGAGAGTTGTCAGCTAGAGATGGAGGTTACCGGCCAGAGGAGGTGACCTGTCAGTCACTAGTGTAAGGAATCTCCAGATTGTTGATAGCTGGCTTTTACTCATAGCCTTATCTTCTACAAAAGGTTCTGCTTCGCGATTTCTTCTCCAGAACCTCATTTTAGCTCCAATTTCTTCCACAAATGGAGATGTTCCTTGTCGAGAAGCTCATGAAATGAATAGCTACTTTAGACGGCACGAAAACGGTAAATTTCTGGGGTTTCGACAAAAATGCACTTTTTTCGTTAAGTCGTATCCCACTTTGTTTTATGTTCCTCCGTGCCACGGCCCGTTGCTACGACCTAATTACACATGTCTTTTGCTTCTGAGCACAAGAAATGTGCCTGACACTTGAAGAATTTCAGGCATTAATGGAAACCCAACGCGATGGGGAAATCATGCCTCAGCCCTCGTTTTAGGCACGCCCAAGCTTTGGGATAGATGTGTGGGCTCACTTTGCACGATGCTCAATCTTTGGCCCATAACGGAGAGCTAGACATAACCAGCTTGATTCATCAATTTTCCAACATCAGTGATGGAGGCGACCTTCTCTGGCAAGGTTTTCGGCAACATGCACTCTCCTTATGTATGCTTGCTCATTTCCTTCTTGTCCCTAGTTTCTGTGAATCTAGCATTCGGTTGATCAAAGTGGCCCAAGGTCTGAAAGAAGGTAAGAGTTGTATTGGTTTGGTACTGGCCGAGACCTTGATGGGATTAGATGCCTTTCATCAGCGAGGGACTACCAAATTCGCTGGGAGTCCACTACTTCTTCAGGTATTATTTCCTACCCTTTCTTATATGTGTTTCTCACATCACTCGGCACTTATGCTCTATTTTTCTCTCAAAGCCCTTTTCTTACTTTTCTCTCAACATACATCTCTGTATTCTTTAATCTCTCTCATTTTTCATCCCTTCCTAGGTATGGCTTATGGATAAGTTGCAGGTAGTGAACTCCTGCCCTAAGTACTCAGCTTGAGGTTTTTTGTCCTGCCATCGACTAGTGGATTTCCCCAACGAGGGGTGGTGGTGCAACTGGATGTGTAGCAGGTCTACGGTTCATATAGCTTGGCGTTGCCCCTGGCTTAATCTGACCGAGATGATTTACAGCGTGGCTCAGCAGCTTGGCATTTAGTTGACCGGCCTCACGCACTATGTATTCTATTTCCCCTTCCGGCTCAGAAGTCGGTTTGGGCATAATCAGACCAACCCAGAGGAGGGGATGGAATACCCAATGTCATTCCTTATTCATGGTTCAGACTTGGCTAGGTACCTCACTGCTAGGAGGGCGAGAGAGTTTCTGGCCACTGCCCCTAGTTTCAGTCATGCCTTTTCTGGCGAGTGCTTAGCTTGGCATGAGGATGAGACACAAATAGGGCCCACTTTGGCTTCAAAAGCTTCCACAAACACGAGCTGAGGATGCAGGAGCATCTGACTCACCTATGTCCCTAGTTTATTGTTTTGACCTTTCTTTTCAAGTGTTTTTGATGTAATAAAAGTAACTTTAATTTGTATCAGAGAGTTGGAGAGCTTTATGTTGAAATCAATGAAATTAAAGTTGTGAGCACTAAATTTTTTTCTTTTGGTCCAAAAATGGTCTACGTTGTAAAAGGTAAAATTTTGAACGAAATCAACTTTTATTAAAACTTTCCAAAACCATTTTCGCAAAGGATCACCACCTGACACACACAGAATCAATCCTCAAGTTGTACAACCCCAAATCAAAAGATCATAACTGCCCCTTGACTGAACACCACTGCTCTACATTGTTACCAGCTATTTTTCTAAGAATAAAGATCATAATCGAACTCTCAGGTAAAGAACAGACAAAGATAACCTGATCAGACACATGGACAGGATAGTTGAGTTAGAGGTGATTACGACCGAACTTCAGGATGAAGTTGCCTACATATCCCAAAGATGGGAATTAGGCCTTACGTAGTTCTGTTTAGGTTCACTCGAGTATTAACACTCTCCTTTTGTGCTCTAACTTTTTCCAAAGTCACCCTTTAGGGTTTTCAACCTTGTGAGCTCAATTTTTATTTATTTCTAATTTTCCATGCTCTAACTTTTGCCTAGGTCGCCCTTCCAGGTTTTTGGCCTAGCGAGCCTTTCAGGGATAGTATTTCTTCAACTTGTTCATGTTGATCGGTTGTGAAAATTCTAGGCCATCAAAGTCCATGAGAATAACTGCTCCACCTAACTAGATAACTTTGATGATGTAAGGTCCAGTCCAATTGGTTCTGAACTTGCCCATAGGGTCATGAATGGGAGCTCGATTGTCTTTCAGCACCATATCTCCCTTCTTGAGATTTTGGGACTTAACTTTCTTGTTAAAAGCCCTAGTAATTCTGCGTTAGTAGCCCTAAACATGATACAATGCCTTTAGCCTTCTCTCATCAAACAAGATTAACTCCTCAAATCTACTCTGTTGCCTGTTTGCTTCTGCTATCTGACACTCAGCCATAACTCGCAGCGATGACACTTCTATTTGAATTGGAAAAACGATTTCAACCCCATAGATGAGAGAATAAGGAGTTGCCCCTGTAGACATCCGGATCGAAGTTCTGTAGCCCGAGAGTTCTTGATGTTCTTGTTGGCGGCTTCAACAGCTCCATTAGTTTGCAGCCTGTATGTAGATGACTTATGAAAAGCCACATTGTATTTCTCTAACAAGTCTATAACCTTTTTCTTGAAGTGGGAGCCATTATCTGATATGATCTCGTTTGGGACTCCATATCTGCAAATGATATTGCTTCTGATAAACTTAGCTACATGCGATGCCTTTTGCACTACATAGGACTGAGCTTCTATCCACTTTGTAAAGTAATCAATCGGTACATGCCCATTCGATTCTTTTAGCGTGACTGCACCGATAACATTGATTCCCCAGACTGAGAAAGGCCTTGGCGAAGTCATGTTGTACAGTTTTGACGGCGGGATATTCATGCGATTGACATGAATTTGGCATTTGTGGCATTGCCGAACAAAACTAATACAATCCTCCTCAATGGTGGACCAATAGTAACCTTGCCTGAGAATCTTCCGGGCTAGCATCACTCCGTTTATGTGCGCCCTGCACTCCCCACCGTGTATAGCCTCCATCAGGTGCTTTAATTCCTCTTCTTCAACACATAACTTGTGCATTCCCAAATGACCTGTTTTATACAGTTTACCTCTGCAGATGATAAATTGGATGGCCATTTGCCCTATTCCCCTTTTGTCCTTGGCATTTGCCCCTAGTGCATAAATCTCTTTTTCTAAGAAGTTCCAAATACATAGTACTAAGGGTTCTTGTCTTGCACTTCATCTATTGTGGCAATAGTTTTATAAGCCGGTGTGTATTTTTGCCCAATGATAATTGGATGCATCCGGACTCTAAGTGGGATGTCTACCATAGAAGATAGAGTTGCTAGAGCATCAACGAACCTGCTGTTCTCTTTCAATAGATGTGTGAAAGTAAGTTTCAAACCTAGTAATCAGAACGTTCAGGGTCTGGTGGTAAACTTTCATCTTTTCTTCTTTGGCCTTCCAATCTCCATTTGCTTGAGAAACAACTAAGTTCGAGTCCCCGTTAACATCCAATCTTATTGCCCCTAGGTCCAGGGCGACTTCTAAACCAGTGATACACGCCTCATAGTCTGGTTTATTATTGGACTCCTTGAATTACAGTTTGAAGGCTAAAGGTATATGGGAGTCGTCGGGGGTTATCAGCAGTACACCTATCCCATAACCGTACTGATTGGATGCTCTGTCAAAGTACATCATCCAAGTTTCCTCCTCGATTTGCATAATGGCTTTATCTGGGAACAAGTATTCCACCACCTCATCTCATTCTACTCGGTGGTCTGCCAGGAACTCTGCTACAACTCTTCCCTTGACCGACTTGTGGGTGACATATTTGAGATGAAATTCGGAGAGAAGAAGCAACCAACGGGCTGGCCTACCTACAAGCGCTGGTTTCTCAAAGAGATATTTGATGGGGTCTAATCTCGAAACCAGGATTACAGAGTGAGCTAACAAGTAGTGCCTCAACTTCTTGGCAGCCCATGCCAAGGCTAAGCAAGCTTTCTCCAACAGAGTATAGGGGGTCTCGTAATCAACATTATCTTGCTCACGTAGTAGATGACTTTCTCCACCCTATCTTTAAATTATTGAGCGAGCATGCATCCCGTGGTCGTGTCTATTACTGACAAGTACAGAATCAAAGGCTTCACTAGCTCTGGCAGTGACAACACAGGCGGATTTTGGAGATACTGCTTAACTTGCTCAAAAGCAAATTGACATCAATCATCCTATCGGAATTTCTTTCATTTCTTCAGGAGACCAAATAGTGGTTCACAAGTCAAGGTTAATTTGAAAATAAACCGTCTTATGAATTGCATTTTACCCAGAAAGCCTCGCACCTCCTTTTCAGTCCTTGGTGGTAGCATTTCTAGGACGGCCTTAATTTTGAAAGGATCTACTTCGATGCCCCTCTATGTGATAAAAAATCCCATCATTTTCCCTGCTGTTACGCTGAAGGTGCATTTCTGTGGGTTTAACCTCAATTTGTATTCTCTGATCTATTGAAAGAATTTCTTCAGGCGGTGTAGTGACCCTTTCTTTCTTTGGACTTGACAATCATGTCATCCACATACACTTCTACCTCTTTGTGTATCATGCCATGCAGAGTAGTGGTTGCAGCCCTCTGATAGGTAGCCTTGGCATTTTTCAGCCCAAACGGCATAACTCGGTAGCAGTAGGTACCCCACGGCGTAGTGAATGCAATCTTCTCTCTATCCTCGGGCGCCATCAGAATTTGGTTGTACCCGAAAACCCATCCATAAAGGATAGCAATGCATGGCCCGCAGTGAAATCCACTAACTCATCAATGTGCAGCAAAGGAAAATCATCCTTCAGACTGGCTCTGTTAAAGTTCCGGAACTCCATACACACCCGAATTCTACTATACTTTTTCGGCACTGGGACGATGTTGGCCAACCAAGTCGGATACTCAGATACTAACAAGAAACCTATCTCGATCTGCTTGGTGACCTTTTCTTTGATTTTTAGTGCCCAATCTGTACGAATTTTGCGTAACTTTTGCTTGACCAGGCGGGCCTCAAGGTCAAGAGGGATCCGATGCTGTACAATCTCAGGATCAATTCCAGGCATGTTTTCGTAAGACCATGTGAAAACATCTTTGAAATCTTTTAACAAAGCGACTAAGCGCTCGTGCTCCTCTGAAGACAATGTGGACCCGATCTGGACCAGACACAGATCTTTCTCATACCCACATTAAAAGCAATGATTTCATTAACACAGGGTTTAGCAAACCTCTCCTCCTCTCGTTTAATCAAGTTTTTCAAAACCAAAGGAATTCCTTCCTCTTCATTTTCATTAAAATTCTAAAAATCTTGGTTAATACAATAAACCAACGACACAGAGAAGTACACAGAATTCGCAGAGTTCTCATTCAAAAGGTCCTAATCTTCGGTTACAGACTCAAAACAAAAGCTGAATAAAGACCTAGACAGGACTTTGGTATCCGAGTTACCACCTCCAAAAATACCAAACTCAGACTCAGAAGAACTGGAATATGATTCCGACTCCACAGACACAGTGGAATCAGATTCTAGCTCATCACCCGACTCAGAATTGGACAGATAGCCTTCCTCCAGCTGCTAGACAAGAGATGGTGCCTCTGATATATCCAAAATACTGCTGATTGGGTTCACACCTGGTTCCTTCCCGATCATGGAGATGGTAAGGTATCCCCAAAGTTCTCTGAGTCAGCCGCAGGATCTGTAAGAAAACAAGCTAGTGCTACCCCTACTCCAAGTTCCCTGTTGTTTGAGCCACTTTCCATGCTCTATTCAGCTTTAGTACTTGGTTCAGCCCTTTCCTCAGTATCACTATTTTGCAGTTGTAGGTGAAAGAAGATTTCAAACCCAGGGACACGTTGCTTTGTGGAATTCACCCAAGGCTCGGGAAAGCCTCATAAGGGGAAATCTTCTCCCTCCCGAGCAAAGTGGCCATTCAGTGTTCCTTGGACTGGCCTGTGAATGAGCTCATGGCACTTCCCGTCTTGCTTGGCTCTTGCTCTACCTGTCATCTCTTTCCTTTTGCCTGATACAGTCCTCTTTGGTGGGTACATAGCCCAAACCAAAGGCATGTGGGTTGTGCGACACATCTGTCAATGTTGTCACACCTTTTTGGCCACTCCTTCCAAGTTTGATTCTTGTAACATGCTGTAATTTACACATGAAATAGATAGACTGGGTACTGATGTACATGCCTTCGTCTGTGGCTAGTATAGTCTGCACTACCCGGGCTTCCGCCAGAGTGAACCCTGAGAGAAATACATCCTCCTCGCCATGAATGATCTCCAGCACTGGTGTAGTTACCTCTAGCGGGGGATGGATGGATGAATTCCCAAAAACAATCACCACTCCTTTCCCGTGAAGGTATTTCAACATTTAATGGAGAGTAGAGGAGATGGCTTTCACATGATGCAACTAGGGCAGCCCTTACAATAAATTAAAGGTAGCCGGCACATCTAGTATATGGAACTCGACATCTTGCGCAGCTAGGCCCACATGGACTCTGATTTGCACTGTGCCCATGACCTCCCTGCTCGTATTATCATATGCCTGAATTACTTGGGCTGTGGGCACAAAGTCTGCTGGTCTAAGGTCGATTGCATAAGTTATGCGGGAAGGACAGACATTGATGGCCGAATTGGTGTCTATCAACACCACTGGCACCCATTTCTCCCTACACTCAACAGATATGTACATGCTTTTGTTATGAGCTGAGCCTTCCGATGGCAGTTCTTTATCAGAGAAGGTTAGGGTTGGCTTGGTGCCACTTGGGAAGACCAATCCCACAAGCTGTTCAGGGGTAGTGTCAATTGGCAACTTAGCCTTGTCCATTGCTGACAGCACTGCCTGTCGACGTACTCCGGAGGCCATAAGAAGACCCCAAATTGAGATGTTAGCTTGGATTTCTTTAGCTTCTTCAGCATTGCCTCTTCTTCCAACTACTTCTCTTTCTGTTTCTCAACCTCTCTGTCTTTTTCGGATGCCTCAGCTTGATCTAAGTGCGGTGGCTTAAAATACCGCCCACTTCTTGTCATGCAATCTATTTCTACCGCATGCCATGCGTTGTTTGGAAGGCGCTCACCCCAGCCTTCATCGGTGTGGGCTAGATACCGATCGTCATCGTCCCAACATACACCTTTAGTAGCCGACAAACAGTTGTCCGGCTCTGTTTGTATTACCTTCACATCACAGTATCCCTCACACGGTGTTAGGCCATTACAGCTTCCTGGTTGTTTTCAACCCTCTCTTGTACAAATTGCATTAGTGCAGCTTCCTGTTCTGTGTCCACAGTACTCATAGCGCCTAGTTCCTTAGCTGAATTTTCCATGCCGATGGTCTTCGGTAGTTTTTCCTTTTCATCGACCCTTCCAGCCACTACAGCAATTCCTACTTCCTTTTCCTCTGATTTCATTTTAGTTCCTTCATCCTTATTTGGATCATCATTCAGCCACCCAGAGTTGTCGATTGGTCTGTTCAATTCGAACTAGACAATCTGCACATCCTCTTGATCCTGTTCGTCAAAGAACTGTAGGTTATCTAAATCCTTCTTGAGTTCCACCAAATTATCCAACCCCTAGCTCGGGCCATCTTCCCTAGCTACATTAACCTCTACTACAGTTGGCAACACCAATTCTGACTTGATTTGACTGGTTGGCACAATGTAGAAGGTTGGATCGTACACCCCGTTAGGTAAGTCCTTAGAACTCTCTGGCAACGGACACATACCTTCCTATAAGTTCGACCTCTCTTTTACTGCAACTGTCATCACCACAAGCTTAGGTTGAAGTGCGGACATGACCATCATGCACAAATCTATGCTTTGAAGAATGAAAAACGTCGGTCTTGGTAGGTGGGAAGGGGTAATATATATGTTGGGGTCGTAGGGGATGGCCAGTGTATAGATCAGGTTTAGATTTTGAGGTGAAGGAACTTAATTGTGGGCCAATAGGGGGTTTGCGGTTACATTTGGTTTCTGGGGTGATGCGGTCACCTTGTTGTCAATGTGGTCTTGAATCTCATGATGCAGTCGGAAGCATTGGCCGGTATCATGACCATGCTGTTGGTGAAACGCGCAGTATTTTGCGGGGTTATGTTTGGGTGGAAGAGGATTAGGTAATGGGCGAGGCTCTAATGGTTTGAGGTGTCCTTTTTTGACCAACACCTTCATGGCTTGAGATAGGGTTATGTAGAGTTGGGTAAAGGTCCTTTGGGATTAGGCAGGGTTGGCTGAAGTTTGTGGAGCTGTGTTGGCAAAGAGATTGGCAATCTTGGTTGTGGTGGTGACAACACTCACATCTGACGGCTTCGTAGTTGTGCTACCACTGGTGGTAGCATTGGAACTGCGCACAAAAGGCCTTTTTGCCTGCTCTTTCTCATCTGTAATCAGTCCTTGTTTCATGGTGTCTTCAATCTGCACCCCTATCTCATAGAGCTCGGTGAATGTAAACAGAGGTAGGAAATTCATTTTCTGTAATAGCCTCCTATGTAGATTGTGGACTACCATCCTTATCTGATCTTTCCCCGAAGGCCTTGTGGTCATCATTGAAGCTTTAGCCCTCCACCGTGTCACAAATTCTTGGAAGCCCTCTTTCGGCTCTTGGCACGTTGCCTCAAGATCATGAGTTGTGACCTCAATCTGAGTATTGTATGAATACTGTGCAATGAAGGCCTTAGCCATCTCTTCCCAATTCTGCTTGACAGAATCCTCAAACTTCGCATACCATGTGGCTGCTATTCCTGAGATGGTCTGGCCAAAGAGAGATAGCTTTTGTAGTCTAGTCAGGCCCATTGGCTGCAAGATGTTTGAAAACAGCTGCAGATAAACCATGGGATCTCTAGAGCCGTAGAATTGATCGATGTACGACATTTTGAACCGATCTGGCAATGTCACTACAGAGTCAGTATACCCATCCTCTATGTCCGGGATGGAGTTAACACCTTGTGCTCTCTTGAATAGCTTCTGCAGTTTGTTAACCTTGAGTGCAGTTGGGTCAACCTTAAACTCAAATGGAGTCTCAATTTGATACATAGGTGTTTTAGAGGCTTGTGCTGGGATCGGGTCTGCCGGATTGCCCAGATTTTCTTGGACATTAGCAGTATGGGCAATCGTTCCAAGTGTTGGAATACCCGTGGGAGGTGCATGGGATGCAGAAGTTGTTGCTGGCTGTGGTTGTTGTTGTTGTAGCCTGTTTATTACCTTGTGTTGACGGGCTGTGACCTCAGTCCGATGAGTCGCATCTTGCTGTAGTGTTTCAACTCTTTACTGAAGATGATGGATCAATTCCTCCATACTGACTGGGCGATATTGTGTTAATGAAATATGCGAGTGATCTCGTATTGGACAAGAAGTAGAAGACTCTCACTGAATCAGACTAGATGCATGTGAATTAAGGGGTGATTGCTGTAAAAACTGAACTGGTGAATTTTGCCTAACTCTCCTCTGTCTTGTAACTAGTGGGTGTGAAGTAAACGCAGGTTGTCCCCGAACAAGATCCCTGGCTTTGCAAAGCCTTCAGACTCGGGTCCAGAGTACTTGGGGGATATCCGAACTTTTTGAAGCTATAGTGTTAAACTACCTAGCAAAAGAAATAAAGCAAACGGAAAGTAGTGATTAGAAACTGCACAGCACCTTAGCTAACGCTGTTACCAGCACAGATGTAATCAAAGCTGTAGAATTGTACTTAACACTGAATTCTGCCCCCAAAACAGATACCAAACTTGCAACTGATATGTACATTCCTATACAGTTTCACTATAAAGCACATACCAGTTAAGTGAGAGCCAAAACACCCCTATGAGGGGGTAGGTCACCCTGTCCTAGTTGCATCAGGAACTAGGGTTTACTACTCAAACAAAGTGATTGCACACAATCTTGTATTTGGGTAAGCATCCTATCTTGGTTTGGGACAGTCTCTATGGCTTTTCGATATGCAACAGGGATGAATGGTCAAAAGGGTACCCCAGCAAGACTACCTAATATACCTTTCACACCTAACACCAAGAAGTGAAAGGGGGACCAAATGGTACAATGGTAGTCTATGTGTTCCCATCATGGCCAAGCCTGTGACCGGTCAGCCTTTTGGCAAGCTTTTTAGGCAAGCCTCCAGCAAACCGTCCAGGAATAGCAGATGGTAAACAAGTGACTTAAACGCACCAATGCAAATGCAATGCAAAGAAACATATAAATGTAGATAAAATTTCATATCATGAATTTCAAGTCAAGTTCTCTAATTCCCCAGCAAAGTCGCCAGAAACTGTGGCTCGACTTTTCGTGCCCCCTTTCGAAAGATGAAAAAGCCCTACAGTATTGGACTCCTGCGTTTCTGAATCGGATCTCACAAGTACAATATGAAATAGATAAACACCAAACAGTCCAAATCTGGTAAATCTTTTGGAAAATCGATTTTGAATCAAATTGCCAAAAGTAGACTGCTTTGCCAGATATAGAGTGACCACCTAAATATTTTTGGGAAATTTAGGAAACTCATGACTCGTGCCAAAGGCCACGTGTCCGTCATCACCAAGATTGTCTCGGCTCGGGAACTTAGGTACCAGAGGGAAAGGTCATGAATTGAGCACCCCCACTCGCCCGTTCAAAGATCGACCTCTACTAATCATGACATGAATCTTATTTACATCATATGCTCTTGTTCCAATTTTTAGGCTAGCATTACTATGTGATGTGCACAGGGAAAGGTCATGAATTGCAAGAATTGAAACATCTCGATTCATGTTGCTTTGCAAAATTGTTTTGAATATGTATCGCTTGAAAAAGTGATCGCATATAAACATTACTCAAATTATTCCAATTCAAGCAACTAGGCCCCATTTACTGGCATTCGAACAATTTATCACTTAAGCAATTAACCTCATGACAAGCATGCTAGACATGGCAACAATCACACTTATGCAACTATGCTAAAGCGAGTAAAGGCTCACCTAGTACTCCAAGCCAAAAAGATGAAAGAGTTAGAACAATGCATGATCCTAACTTATGTGATATGACCAATGCAACACATGCGATATGCAATCTAAATAGGCTCGGCTACTTAACATGGCATATGAATCAATTGGATGGCATGCGGCCTAAGCACATATTTAAAGAAGTATTACACTAACAATGCAAGTTAGAATGATGAACCGAGCCTTGATGCATGTAAAACAAGTGGATGCAAACATGGAGAATGCTAAACAAAACATGATGCCCTAATCTAATCATCATAAGCAGTTAAATAAAAGGGAGAAAGAAATGGGGTTGGAAGACATACACATTATTACAACACTGCGCTCTCAGCAAAAGAGAGTCCAAATGAACTAACTAGCTAACTAATTAAAGCTAAGCTAAGTAATTAGCTATTACAAACCCGAATGAATCATTTAGCTAAACTACTTAACTAATTATTACAACAACAAAATAATTAACTATTCTAGCTAACTAATTATTACAACAAATCAAAATGAACTAATTATTTACATGAATACAAAGTGAAAATGGTGTTAAGCCAGAAATACTCCTCCTCGAAAAATGAGGAATGCTCATGCATGCACGGACTTTCCATCAGAAAAGCCACTGTTTCTATTGCCAAATACCTTTGTTGCACAATTGAACATTTACACTATTTTCCACCTCAGAACCAACTCTGTTTTGCTTCAAAAATATACTACTGGATTTTGCACTCGTGGCCGACAAATGGCCTGCCGTCCACTGATGATGGCCTATCGGCCACAAAAAGGGGCCTGCTGGCCATTGATGATTAGATTGTCCTGCTATAATAGAGAGTAAACAAAGCAGGGACAAGGTATTCTTAAGGGTTTGTTTACACAATTTACCCCTCTTTATCATTTGAACAGCTCAAAGGAGTTCTAAGACTTGATTCGCCAACCATCAATCTATGCAATTTCATTGCATGATGGCTTATGAACCAAGTGTGCAAGTTCAATAAATGTTAGAAAACAAGACTCTCAAAACCACCTTCCAATCATAAAAGATCTAGGGAAGTAATTAATAACGAATCCTGAACCATTTTTATCACTAATGAGTATGAAATGACTCAATACTCAAGGGTTTAATTAATGTCAGGTTGAACCTAAACCAAATTATTATCTTGCACCTTTTTATTGACCAATTTTGTTACTCCATTTTAGTTTCAATTAAGTCCATAAGTGAATTTTAAGTCTACTAATGGAAAGAGGGCTGAAATCAAGTGTTGCTTTGGGCATGAAAGACACATCATACCGCTTGTAATGAACCCCCAAAGGGAATAAACCATTAAGCATGACACCTTAATCTCATGCTTAAACAAACAAATAATTTGAAACCACTTTCAGAGCAAAGAAAAAGACAAGAAATGAGGGAGGTTGTAGAGGTGATTGAAGGTGAGAACAAGTAAGAAAAGCACTAAATAAATGCAATCAACTCAAATAAGGTGGTGTTAAGGCCTAAAACACCAAACTTATGAAGACAATTACACTACAAGCGTGCAATATAAGGATCAAATGCAATGAACACTTACAAACAGTCCCAAAACAGTGCTAAATAAGTCCTAAAACATGCTGGAATTAAGACAAAAATAGCAAGGACAATAAGTTAAAATAAGGAGAATGCTAGGCTAGTAAGCAAGACACAAAGAGAGGAGGCTAACCCCTCCAATTTTGGACTTCAAACCATGATTTTAGCAACTAAAATAACTCTAAAAATAGGTCTTTAAAAGCTCAAAAAAAGATAGTGTAAAGGTGGGAAACACAAGGGTAAATGTCACGCCCCAAACCCGCCCCTAAAAGTTTGGGCATGACCTATTCAGAAACGGACATGTAACCTGGTAACATAACATACGGGGCCTTATCGGAAGCACGAAATATGAAAATAATGATACAAATAAACTCCATTGAGCTACTTCTACATGCCAGGATCTCATACATCACATGCATCATAGTGGATAGATAAAGTCCCAAACTGTATCCCGGAGCACCGGTTATATACAAACACATTTACAGTCCCAGCCCTATGATTGGGCGTATACAAAACATGAAAGTTATACACATCAACCTTAGATGAGCACTCAAAAAGCAAGCCAACATCTTCACAGCTTAACAAAATAAATGGCCTTGTATAGTGCCTGGACACACGAAGGTTGACAAAAGAAAGCGGGCGTCGTGGCTAGGACTGACCACCTGATTGGTGACCTACAGAACAGACATAACAGAGAGTGAGCCGGGCTCAGTGAATAGTAATACATAAATAAAATGATGCTTAACTTGAAACATAGTACACATCAATGCATGTAAGGATGCAGAGTTCACATCGTTAGTCTGATTCTGTGCTAAGTACATGACGACCTTAGGCCCAATCTTTCAACATAAACATGATGGCTATAAGCCCTTGAACATATGGCACGAAGCCCTTGAAACACGGTGGCTATAAGCCCTTGGAACATGGTGGCACAAGGCCCTTGAAACATATGCAATAAAAGCCCTTGAAACATATGGCATAAAAGCCCTTGAAACATGTGGCGTTAAGCCCTTGAATTGTATTGGCATTAAAGCCCTTGAAACATGGTGGCATGAAAGCCCTTGAAATCATGTTGGCATTTAAGCCCTTGAAATCATGAGAATAGGTAAAGAGTTCAAATTCTTATCATCATACAGTTACATTCCTTTAATCATTCGCATAAGTGCATAATCAACATGTACAACAGAATGCTATGGCATTCGTTAGCTGTAAGTAAAACGTACTACTACTCACAGTGTTGAGATGACGTGTTACTTGTGTCCTGCACACATTCAAAACTTGCACATTAGTTCCCTTTTCTTTCTTAAATCATTTCCTGAGTCTTTACACTTTGCATGAATTTACAACCGTCTTAAGATCATCAGAAAAATATTCTAAAAATACCAGAGAGTCAAGCACGCAAAACTGAGCGATAAGTTTTTCAGACCTGGGCCGTACGTGCGGCTGAACCCTCCGCTCGTGCGGACATGTACCGCACCTACGGTCTTCCCCCTCCGCTCAAGCGGTCCAAAGCAGTATGTAAAATCCGTTTTTTCTTCTTTGTCTGCACGTGCGGCCATGACCTCCGCACGTGCGGTGGTGACCCCTGTTTTGGGCAATCCGTTTTCAACACCAAATTTCAACAACACCCACTCATTTTACATGCAAAACAAGGTTCAATTAATGGCATACATTAACCCAACTTCACTATAACATGAATCATAAGATGAACACCATCAAGCAAACATGATTAGAAGCTTGATCAAGTCAGCATTCTTTCAATTTCCATCCTTCAATTCAAGTTCCTTATGTTCATAAACATAACACAGCACAACACATAAGCATGCTTTCATGGGTTTGGCATGGAACTAAAGATTGAAGTAGAAATCCTACACAACACTTAAATTAGATCCCAAAACAACTCATTGATGAGCACAACTTTTATAACCGAACATGAATCACACACAATTCTCCATTACAACCCTAATAATATACATATGAAACTAACAAACCATTCTCCACAATTGAAAGGAGAATTCTCATGTAAAATAAATTTAACATACCTTGAGCATTAAAAATTTCAAAGATCCTCCTAATTTAATCCCCAATTCCCTTCCTTGTTGAACTTTGCCCCTTTTTCCTTCTTCTCTTCTTTTGTTTTTCCTCTCCAGGAGATAGCCACGAAAATCCCCCTCCCAAGTCAAATGTTTTTAAAGAACATGAAGACATGAGATATAAGATATATCTAATAGGTGAATAAGACAAAATCCAATCGTTTAATCATTCCGAAATTGAAATTTCGTAGACATGCTTAATATTACCTAAAAATTATGCTGATCACAGATATATAATCAATTTCAGATAATTAAGCCGTTAAGGCTTCCAATTTCTGATTCAACCATTCTAGATATAACAGATACTTTGCTTGGTAAACAGATAGACATCCTTAAACATGGATTTCACTTACTTAACCTTAATTTCTCATGGGGTTTTACAGTAAACATTTAAAAGCACAAAACAAGGACTGAAAATATATATCAGAAAACATGTACGAGGGTCGAGTTATTACACTCTCCCCCCCTTAAGTAAGTTTGGTCCTCCAAACTTGTTGTACCTTAGGGCAGAAACAAATGTGGGTACTGGTGTTGCATTTCCTCCTCTCTTTCCCACGTTGCGTCGGTTCCGTAATGTTCTTGCCATTCCACTTTTACCATTGGAATTTCTCGGTTTCATAAGTGTTTCACTCGTCGGTCAAAAATGCGGATTGGTTTTTCTTCATAAATTAGCTTGTCATCCAACTCAATTTGGTGGTAATCAATGACATGTGACAGATCCGGAAGGTATCCTCGAAGCATGGAGACATGGAACACGTTATGTACTTGACTCATATTTGGCGGAAGGGCAACCCAGTAAGCTACTAGACCCACTTTCTCTAAAATTTGGAATGGACCTACATATCGGGGTGTTAACTTGTCCCTTTTCCCGAATCTCAGAAGTCCTCTCGTCGGGGTGACTTTCACAAAAACATGACTATCAACTTCAAATTCCAAATTCCTTCGTCGGTTATCCGCATAGCTCTTCTGCCTACTTTGAGCAGTCTTCAGTCTTTCCCGAATGATTTTAACCTTTTCAGTTGTCAACTGAACAATTTCAGGCCCTAGCAAAGATTTATCTCCATCTTTAGCCCAACATACGGGAGAACGACATGGTCGTGCATACAAAGCTTCATAGGGTGCCATATCTATACTCGAATGGTAGCTATTATTGTACGCAAATTCTACCAACGGTAGGTGGGTTTCCCAACTTTCTTGAAAATCTAGCACACACATTCGGAGCATATCCTCTAGAGTCTGTATCGTTCTCTCGGATTGACCGTAGGTCTGAGGGTGGAAAGCTATGCTGAACTTTAATTCTGTACCCATTGCTTCTTGTAAACTTTGCCAGAATCTGGAGACAAACTTCGGATCCCTATCTGACACAATTGAGACCAGAACACCATGAAGCCTCACAATTTCATTAACATAAATTACCACCAATTTGTCTGCATTATACTGAGTCTTTACTGGTAGGAAGTGAGCGGACTTAGTTAATCGGTCCACAATGACCCATATTGAATTCATACCCCGAGGAGTTCGTGGTAATCTCACAACAAAATCCATGGTCAAATGTTCCCATTTCCATTCCGGGATGGGAAGAGGTTGCAACAAACCGGCAGGTCTTTGATGCTCCGCTTTTACTTGCTGGCATTGCAAACACTTAGAGACAAACTCTACGATCTCCTTCTTCATACTTGGCCACCAAAAATTTTGCTTCAAATCTCGGTACATTTTGGTACTCCCTGGATGCATTGAGAACCTTGAGATATGTGCGTCTTCCATCAGTTTTTGCTTAAGGTTTGACACATTGGGGACACATATTCGGTTTTGAAATTTGAGCACTGAATCTACCAAACAGAATCCCAGTTTTGGTTTTGTTCCTAACTCATCACATATCTTCCTTAGAGCTTCATCTTCTATCTGATGCAATTTAATTTCCTCAAGTAAGGTCAGTTGGGCCATCACTGCTGCCATTAAAGCTTCCTGTCCATGTAGCACAAAGTCTACTTCCATCTTATCCAATTCAATTGCTAATTCCTTTTGCCCTGTAACCAAACTTGCCAAAGTCCCCATACTTTTCCGACTGAGCGCATCTGCAACTGTGTTAGCTTTACCAGGATGGTAATGAATCTGCAAATCATAATCTTTAAGAAGTTCCAACCACTGTCGCTGCCGCATATTCAACTCTTTTTGAGTAAAAAGGTAATTGAGACTCTTATGGTCGGTGTACACTTCGCAAGTAGTGCCATACAAATAGTGTCTCCATATCTTCAAAGCAAAAACTACTGCTGCTAGCTCCAGATCATGTGTGGGATAATTCTTCTCATGGGGCTTCAGCTGACGAGAGGCATAAGCGATAACTCTCCCATTTTGCATAATTACACAACCAAGTCCTTTATGGGAAGCATCATTGTAGATTACAAACCCTTCAGTACCGGATGGTAAGCCAGCACTGGTGCTGTAGTCAACTTTGTCTTCAATTCTTGGAAGGTAGATTCCCGCTCTTCTGACCATTCAAATGCAACGCCCTTTTGAGTCGGTTGTGTAAGTGGCACGGCAATTTTAGAAAAATCTTGAACAAATCTCCTGTAATAGCCAGCTAACCCCATAAAACTACGCACTTCAGTCACATTAGTGGGAGTTGGCCAATTCACAATTCCCTCAATCTTGTGTGGATCAACAGAAACTCCTTCTTTTGTGATAACATGCCCCAAAAATGCCACCTCTAGTAGCCAGAATTCACATTTCTTCAGCTTTGCATACAGTTTCTTTTCCTGGAGGGTTTGAAGGATCAAGCGGAGATGATTCCCGTGAGCTTTTGTAATCTTCGAATAGATGAGGATATCATCAATAAAAACCACCACAAATTCATCCAAATAGGGCTTAAAGACACGGTTCATCAGATCCATAAAAGTTGCTGGTGCGTTAATGACTCCGAAGGGCATTACCAAAAATTCATAATGACCGTACCGGGTTCGAAAAGCTGTATTCTCAACATCATCTGCCTTGACCTTTAATTCATCGTATCAAGACCGTAGATCAATCTTAGAAAAGACTTGTGCCCCCTGAAGCTGATGAAATAGGTCATCGATTCTTGGTAATGGATACTTATTCTTGATTGTGACTTTATTAAGTTCCCTGTAATCAATACAAAGCCGGAGTGTTTCATCCTTCTTCTTCACAAACAGAACTGGTGCACCCCATGGAGATATACTCGGACGGATGAATCCTTTGTCCAGTAAATCTTGCAACTGCATTTTCAGTTCCTTCATCTCAACTGGCGACATTCTATACGGAGTTTTCGAAATGGGTTGAGTTCCCGGTGCTACTTCAATTGTAAACTCAATTTCACGGTCTACTAACTGCCCTGTCAATTCTTCTGGAAAGACATCCGAAAATTCACAAACAACTGGGATCATGTCAGTATTCCCATTCACATCTTGCCCCTCTAAAAGACTGCATAAATACCCCTGACACCCTTTCTGAATTAATTTATAAGCCTTTGCTGCAGAAATCAAATAAGGTGGAGAAGTTACGCTATGTCCCTGTAAGGTAGACTCTAATTGTCCTGGAGGGTGGAAACTGATTTGTTTAGTCAGAAAATCTATAGTTGCACCATGTTCACCCAACCAGTCCATTCCCAGAATAATATCAAAATAGGTCAGGTCAAGAGGTAACAGATTGGCATATACCCGGATATCCCCAAGCTCGAGTTCACAACCAAAATAGACAGAAGTACAAAGCATAGAGTATCCCAAAGGTGAAGACACACACAACATATAAGATAGTTTTTCTTCAGTTTTATCTAGGTTTTGTGCAAATAATTTTGATACGAAGGAATGAGTAGAGCCAGAATCAAATAATACACAAGCAGAATGACCGTGAACCATAAATATACCTGATACCACCGTTGCCGCATTCTGTACATCTCTCGAAACCAATACAAACACCCTACCTTGTCTCGCAGTGTCTTTATTGTTCGTAGGTTTGGTAACTGACTTGGTGTTGGCGGTTGGTGCAGACCCCGCTGAACTAGTAGCAACCCTATTGCCATTTCGTTGATTCCTCTGAGGGCAATCTTTTATCAAATGACCCATTTTGCCACACTGATAACAGGCTCCAGACTTCCATTGGCACGTCCCACGATGCTTCTTTCCACATTCCGAACAACCAGGAATCGTACCCTGACTAGGGGCAGAAGTATTTGAAGTCCCTGAATTTTGTTTCTTGTTCGGTGGAATACTTGACCCCTTTGACCATTGATTATTCTGCCTTTCCCTTTCCACTCGGAGATCCGATTCTGAGCAGCAAGGTTTCCTTCAGCTATAACAGTCCTCTCCAGCACGTCTACATAGGTAGGCAACTTCAACATATTGACTCGATCCAGAATTGCTCCCCGTAATCCGCTTTCAAATTTTTGTGCCTTCTTATAATCCGTGTCCACCATGTGCGGTGCAAACCGGGCTAGCTTTGCAAATTGGGCCTCATATTCAACAACAGTCTTGTTCCCTTGTCTGAGAGTTTGGAATTCAGTCACCTTTTTATCCCGCATGCTTTGAGGGAAATACTTATCATAAAACAATTCCAAGAATCTGTCCCACGTCAATCCTTGGTGTATAGTCCTCGTAAGCATCCACTATCTCCGTGCCTCGTCCTCAAGAGTGAAAGCAACCAGTTGCACCTTTTGAGCTTCGGTGCAAGGGAAAACTTCAAATAATTTCTCAATGCCCAACACCAATGCCTCAGCTTTCAATGGTTCTATTCCTCCTTTGAAGGATGGCGGTTTCATCTTTTTAAACTCCTTAGTAAGGGTAATGATCCGGTCTTCGGCATGGACATCTTGTACTACCGGTAGAGTTACTGGTGGCGGTGGCGGTTGTTCCTGTGGTTGTTGCTGTTGTTGTGGCTGTTGCTGTTGTTGCCGTAAGGCCTCTGCCATTTCCATAATCATTCTCTCCATCCCTGTCCAACCGTGCAGCAGTAGCATCTTCCTGCCCCTCTGCCCTTGTTCTCACCATGATCTACACGGCAATCATTTATATACCGTAGACATAATTCAAATTGTTAGCATTATCAGAGTTCATATAAGGTTGCCATCGATCTTCTCATATATTTTTAGGATGTCATGCAACATGCCTAAAGCTTTTCTAGACACCATAAGGCTCATTGGATCCATGTGTGAGGTAGCAACTCGTGCTCTGATACCACTTGTCACGCTCCAAACCCGCCCCTAAAAGTTTGGGCATGACCTATTCAGAAACGGACATGTAACCTGGTAACATAACATACGGGGCCTTATCGGAAGCACGAAATATGAAAATAATGATACAAATAAACTCCATTGAGCTACTTCTGCATGCCAGGATCTCATACATCACATGCATCATAATGGATAGATAAAGTCCCAAACTGTATCCCGGAGCACCGGTTATATACAAACACATTTACAGTCCCAGCCCTATGATTGGGCGTATACAAAACATGAAAGTTATATACATCAACATTAGATGAACACTCAAAAAGTAAGCCAACATCATAACAGCTTAACAAAATAAATGGCCTTGTATAGTGCCTGGACACACGAAGGTTGGAAAAATAAAGCGGGCTACGTGGCTAGGACTGACCACCTGATTGGTGACCTACAGAACAGACATAACAGAGAGTGAGCCGGGCTCAGTGAATAGTAATACATAAATAAAACGATGCTTAACTTGAAACATAATACACATCAATGCATATAAGGATGCAGAGTTCACATAGTTAGTCTGATTCTGTGCTAATTACATGACGGCCTTAGGCCCAATCCCGCAACATAAACATGATGGCTATAAGCCCTTGAAACATGGTGGCACAAGGCCCTTGAAACATATGGCATAAAAGCCCTTAAAACATATGGCGTAAAAGCCCTTGAAACATGCAACGTTAAGCCCTTGAGTTGTATTGGCATTAAAGCCCTTGAAACATGGTGGCATGAAAGCCCATGAAATTATGTTGGCATTTAAGCCCTTGAAATCATGAGAATAGGTAAAAAGTTCACATTCTTATCATCATACAGTTACATTCCTTTAATCATTCGCATAAGTGCATAATCAACATGTACAACAGAATGCTATGGCATTCGTTAGCTGTAAGGAAAACGTACTACTACTCACAGTGTTGAGATGACGTGTTACTTCGTCCCGGAGTGTGTCCTGCACACATTCAAAACTTGCACATTAGTTCCCTTTTCTTTCTTAAATCATTTCCTGAGTCTTTACACTTTGCATGAATTTACAACCATCTTAAGATCATCAGAAAAATATTCTAAAAATACCAGAGAGTCAAGTACGCAAAATTGAGCGATAAGTTTTTCGGACCTGGGCCGCACGTGTGGCCGGACCCTCTGCTTGTGCGGACATGTACCGCACGCGTGGTCCTCCCCCTCCGCTCGAGCGGTCCAAAGCAGTATGTAAAATTCGTTTTTTCTTCTTTGTCCGCACGTGCGGCCATGACCTCCTCACGTGCAGTGGTGACCCCTGTTTTGGGCAATCCGTCTTCAACACCAAATTTCAACAATGCCCACTCATTTTACATGCAAAACAAGGTTCAATTAATGGCATACATTAACCCAACTTCACTATAACATGAATCATAAGATGAACACCACCAAGCAAACATGATTAGAAGCTTGATCAAGTCACCATTCTTTCAAATTCCATCCTTCAATTCAAGTTCCTTATGTTCATAAACATAACACAACACAACACATAAGCATGCTTTCATGGGTTTGGCATGGAACTAAAGATTGAAGTAGAAATCCTACACAACACTTAAATTAGATCCCAAAACAACTCATTGATGAGCACAACTTTTATAACCAAACATGAATCACACACAATTCTCCATTACAACCCTAATAATATACATATGAAACTAACAAACCATTCTCCACAATTGAAAGGAGAATTCTCATGTAACATAAATTTAACATACCTTAAGCTTTAAAAATTTGAAAGATCCTCTTAATTTAATCCCCAATTCCCTTCCTTGTTGAACTTTCCCCTTTTTTCCTTCTTCTCTTCTTTTGTTTTTCCTCTCCAGGAGATAGCCACGAAAATCCCCCTCCCAAGTCAAGTGTTTTTAAAGAACATGAAGACATGAGATATAAGATATATCTAATAGGTGAATAGGACAAAATCCAATCATTTAATCATTCTGAAATTGAAATTTCGTAAACATGCTTAATGTTACCTAAAAATTATGCTAATCACAGATATATAATTAATTTCAGATAATTATGCCATTAAGGCTTCCAATTTCTGATTTAACCATACTAGATGTAACAGATACTTTGCTTGGTTAACAGATAGACATCCTTAAACATGGATTTCACTTACTTAACCTTAATTTCTCATGGGGTTTTACAGTAAACATTTAAAAGCACAAAACAAGGACTGAAAATATATATCAGAAAACATGTACGAGGGTCGGGTTATTACAGTAAAGGCCTTGTGAGCAAGGAGTAAAGAAAGGTAAACCACCCCCTCAACCTTTATTTGCCTTAAAACCCAAGTTTCAGCCCAAAAATACAGAGTTTATGCAGCCCAAAAATAATTGGAAAATAGTGGGAAAAAGAGTAAATAAAGCAAGTAAAGAAGCAGAGCTTTATACCTCTTGAAGATGAGAACCAATTCTAGGCAACAAATCAAGACAAACACACCCTCAAGAGCTCAAACAAGGCTCAAAGGTACCTTAGCACAAAGATGGAGAGGTTTGGTCAAGAGTGTATAGGCAAATGCTTGCAAAAAGCTAAGACATTTCAAGAGAGAGAAAATTGTAAAGAAAGAGAGAGAATTTTTGTTCCAAAAAATTCCAACCTTAAAAATGGAAGGGGAGGCCTCTTATATGTAGAAAACCAAGAAACTCCCTTAGAAATATCTATACATACACGTGTAGGAAGGTGCATGCATTTGTGCCAACAGCTGGCACATCTAGCAGAAAAATATCTGTAAAACACATTGGTGTTTGGTAGGCCACATCAGTAGCCGGCCACCAGAAACTATAGCCGGCAGTGCATAGCAGTGGCCGGCAAGCCACAAAAGGTTGCAGGCTTGAAAATCCAAGGTTTTGGTCCAAAAATAAAGCAACAGGGGCGTAGGGTTTGAAGGGCTCAAAGCTGTGGCATTCTACTGAGGACTTCGAGCACTTGACAAGCATATACACTCATCATTGTGTGTGCAAGCGATAATGTCCAAGTCGTAAGGGCGGTCAAAAATGGGGTGTCTACAAGTATATCTATTGATCGAGCGCACATTGGAGGCTCCCAGTACTTTTGCAGACTTTTATGGGCAGCTCGAGTGGCCAAAGCTTCGCTCGAGTAAACCCAGTTTTCTTACATACCGCTCGAGTGACCAACAATTCGCTCTAGTGAACAACTCTTTTCAGCATATTTTGGAAAATTGTACTTTGTTCGTATTTTTCATCTCATCTCTTTCCAAGCACTTCTAAGCATAAATTATGATTCATTAAGGACTAATAAGCTAAGAATCACCAAAAGTAATTAGCTAAGAAGTAAAGTAAGAATCCGGTTTATTTGGGAAGGAAGAATAAGTGAAGTAGGAATTCGGTTTACTTAAAAAGAAAAGAATAAGAGAAGTTGTATGTGATCAAGAGAGTAACATTGTGTTTCGATATGTTTGTTTATGTGCTTTGTGTAGGATTGGACATCTAAGGTGTTACATTCAAGTCACGCCCACTGTGAGTAATATCTCTATAAAGACATGTTCAAAAAGTATTTTGAAATTGTTCAATTGTGAAGTTTATGAAATCTGATTTTGTATTTATGAATGAATGTCCTTTTCTAAATTCAATTCGTGGAATCCTTTAGTGACGACTTCGCCTGGGGGAAACAATACCATGACCCATTGGATTAATAGAAACACAAAGATCTCTGATGCTAGACCTTAGTGGTCCACATTGAATTACCCACTGTGGTTTTATTGATTGACCTGTTGTGGTCCCATTGAATTGACCTTGATGGTCCCATTGGCTTCGGCATATGGTTATATTGAACCTCTATTGGATGTTACCACGTAAATTGATTCAAATGGATTATTAACATAAAGGATTGATACGATTTGATATATGAATTGTTTTGGGAATTATAAGACGTGTTTTATATTATTCTGGACTTCATTCATTAATCTCTTTTTTGGTATTACACACTGGGTTGTAGCTCACCCATTTCCCTTATATATATGTAGGTGAGCAATTGGAGGATCAGCATTATAGTTTGCCTCGGAGTTTGCCATTTGTCAAGCCACCCAAGAAGTGCCTCCATGTTGAGGCCATAGTTTTGTTTTGTCAGAGTTCTGTACTTTGATTTTGTCTTAAGTGTGTGTGAGATATGTATAAGATATGTCTTTGCATATGTATTATAAATTTTTTATTTATTTCAGTTTATCATGAATGCACTGCTCAATGGACATTCTTATTTTGTTTTGCTTTTGCTTCAAGCCCCGATATTAATTAATATTTACAAAATTTTGTCTTTGAGGCCAAATTATAGTCCGGTCATGGCCTAAACCTTTAGGGGTGGATTTGGGTCGTGACATGGGCAAGGGGTCGTATTAACTGAGGGTGGTGTTAACTGTCAACCTGCGCATAAGGTGGTATTAACCTTGGTGGTGTTAACTGCCAACCCCTGCAAGGGACAGTATTAACCGAAGGTAGTGTTAACTGCCAACCCGTGCAGGGGGTGGTGTAAATAGAGGTGGTGTCAACTGCCAACCTGCGTAGGGGGGCGATATTAATCGAGGGTGGTGTTAATTGATAACACTCGTAGGGGGCGGTATTAACTAAGAGTGGTGTTAATCGGTAACCTATATAGTGGCGGTATTAACCAAAATGATGTTAACCACCACCCTGCACAAGGGGTGGTATTAATTGAGGGTGGTGTTAAACACCAACCCGTGCAAGGGGTGGTATTAATTAAGGGGTTGCTAACCGCCAACCCATACAGGGGGTGGTATTAACCGAGGGTGGTGTTCACTGTTAACCCACACATAAGACCTAGGTGGTGTTAACTGCCAACCCATGCAGGGGACAATATTAACTGAGGGTGGAGTTAATTGCTAATCCATGTAGGGGGCGGTGTTGATAGAGGTGGTGTTAACCGCCAACCTATGTAGGGGGCGGTATTAATCGAGAGTGGTGTTAATTGCCAACCCTCGTAGGGGGCAGTATTAACTAAGAGTGGTGTTAACCGATAACCCGCGTAGTGATGACATTAACTGAAGGTGATGTGAAGCACCAACCTGCGCAGGGGGTGGTATTATTCGAAAGTGGTGTTAACAGTCAACCCACGCACATGGTGGTATTAACTGAGGTGGTGTTAACCGCCAACCCATGCAGACGACAATTTTAACCAAGGGTGGTGTTAATTACCAACCCACGTAGAGGGTAGTGTTAATAGAAGTGGAGTTAACCACCAACTTGCATAGGGGGTGGTATTAATCAAAGGTGGTGTTAACTGCCAATCCCCGTAGGGAGTGGTATTAACTAAGAGTGGTGTTAGCTGGTAACTCGCATAGCGGCGGTATTAATTAGCATGATGTTAATTGGCAACCAGCACAATGGGCAGTATTAACTGAGGGTGGTGTTAACCAGAAACCCATGTAGGTGGCGGTATTAATTGAAGGTGGTGTCAACGGCCAACCTCCATAAGGGGCTGTATTATCTAAGGGTGGTGTTAACCACCAACTCGCGCATCAGACGGAATTAATCGAGGGTGGTGTTAACTACAACGCGAGCAAGAAGCGATATCAACTAAGGGTGGTGTCAACCGCCAACCTGCGCATGGGGCGATATTAACCGAGGTAGTGTTAATTGCTAACTCGCGCATGGGGTGATATTAACTGAGGTGGTGTTAACCATCAACCCACTCTAGGGACTATATTAACCAAATGTGGCATTAACCACCAACCCGTGCAGAGGGCGGTATATACTGAGGGTGGTGTTAACTTACAACCCGTGCAGCGAGCAATACTAATTGTGGTGGTGTCAACCGCTAACCCACACAAGGGGCTATATTAACCAAGGATGGTGTTAATTGCCAACCTGTGCACAAGGCGGTACTAACCTAGGTGGAGTTAACCGCCAACCCACGCAAGGTAGTGTATTAATCAAGGGTGGGGTTAACTACCAACCTGCGTATGGGGTAGTATTAACCGATGGTGGTGTTAACCACCAAGCCACGGAGGGGGCTTTATTAACCGAGTGTGCTGTTAACCGCTAAACTACACAGGAGGTAGCATTAACTGAGGGTGGTGTTAACAACCAATCAACGTAGGGGGTATTATTAACCTAGGTGGTGTTAACCATCAACTCACACAGGGGCAGTATTAACTAAGGGTGGTTGGTCTTAACCACTAATGCGAGCAGGTGGTGATATTAACCGAGGGTGGTGCTAACTGCCAATCCACGTCGGGGACTATATTAACCGAAAGAGGTGTCAACCGCCAACCTACACAGGGGGCGGTATTATCTGATGGTGATGTTAATCACGAACCCACGTAGAGGGCGTTATTAATCATGGTGGAGTTAACTGTGAACCCGTGTAGGGGGTTGTATTAACTTAGGGTGTTGTTAACGGCCAACCCGCACCGGGGACTGTGTTAACTGAATGTGGCATCAATCACCAACCCGCGCGAGTGGTGGTTTTATCCTAGGATGGTGTTAACCGCGAACCTGCCTAGGGGGCGGTATTAATCAAAGTAGTGTAAACTGTGAACCTGCGCAGGGGGCTATATTAATCGAGGGTGGTGTTAATCGCCAACCACTGTAGGGGGTGGTATTAATCGAGGTGGCGTTAACTGCCAACCTACACAGAAGATTGTATTAACCAAGGGTGGTGTTCGCCGCCCACTTGCGTAGGGGGCGGTATTAACCGAGATCATATTAGCCGCCAACCTGCACAAGGGGTAGTATTAATTGAAGGGAGTGTTAACTGCCAACCCATGCAGGGATCGATATTAACCGACGCTGGTGTTAACCGCCAACCTACGCTGTGGGCAATATTAACCAAGGGTTGTATTAAAAACCAAGCCCTATAGGGTGTTGTATTAACTAAGGATGGTGTTAACCCCCAACCCATGCATTGGGTGGCATTAATCGAGGGTGGTGCTAACTGCTAACCTGCACAGAGGGCGTTATTCACGAGAGTGGTGTTAACTACCAACCCACGCACAGGGCCATATTAACCGATGTGGTGTTAATTGCCAATCCACAGAGAGGGCATCATTAACTGAGGGTGGCGTTAACTGCTAAACTGTGCAGGGGCGCTATTAATCGAGGGTGGTGTTAACTGCTATCCCATATATGGGGCACTACTAACCAAGGTGGTGATAACCATCAACTTCTGTAGGAGGGAGTATTAACCGAAAGTGGTGTTAATTGCTAACCTGCTCAGGGGTTATTATTAACTGAGGATGGTGTCAACCGCCATCCCACGCAAGGGGCAGAATTAATCGAGGGTGGTGTTAACTGGTAACCCATGTTGGGGCTAGTATTAACTGTGGGTGGTGTTAATCGTCTACTCGTGTATGGGGTGGTATTAACGCAAGTGTTGTTAAGAACCAAACCATGGATGGATTATATTAGCCGAGGGTGGTGTTAACCTTCAACCCGTGCAGGGGTAGTGCTAATAGAGGTTTTGCTAACTTTTGTAGGAGGCAGTATTAACCGAAGGTGATGTTAACCACCAATCCGCACATAGGATGGTTTTAATCAAGGTGGTGTTAACCGCGAACCCGCACTGGGGGCGTTATTAATCGAGTTCGTGTTAACCGTGAACTCACACAAGAGAAAAAATTAACCAAGGGTGGTGTTAACCGCCAACCAGTGTGAGGGGCAGTATTAAGTGAGGTGGAGTTAACTGAGAACCCACGTTGGGGCTGTATTACTTGAGGGTGGTGTTAACTGCCAACCTGTGTAGGAGCGGGATTAACTGGGGGTGGTGTTAACTGCTAACCTGGGTCGGGTGCATTATTAATCGAGGGTGGTCTTAACCGCTAAACCGTGTAAGGGGTATTAACTGAGAGTGGTCTAAATTGTCAACCCAAGCAGGGGTCGTTATTATTCGAGGGTTGTGTTAACTACTAAACCGCGCAGGGTGTGGAATTAATCGAGGTGGTGTTAACCATCAACTTGTGCATCAGGTGGTATTAAACGAAGGTGATGTTAATCACTAAGCTACGTAGGGATCAGTATAAACCGAGGGTGATGTTAATCACCAACCCACACAAGGGGTGGTATTAATCGAGGGTGGTGTTAACTGTCAACCCCCGCGCGGGGAGGTATGAACCTATGTGGGGTGAACCTCCATCCCATGTAAAGGATTGTATTAACCGAGGGTGGTGCTAACTGCTAACTCACGCAAGGGTTGGTATTAATCGAAGTGGTGTTAACTGCTAACACCCATAAGTGACGGTACTAATCAAGGGTGGTGTTAGTCACCAACATGAGCAGGAGGCTATATGAACCGAGGGTGGTGTTAATCACCGACCCACATGAAGGGCGATATTAATTGAGGTGGTGTTAACTGCGAACCTGTGCAGTGGGCTGTATTAACTGAGGGTGGCGTTAACCAGTAACCTGTGCACGGGATGGTAGCTAAGGTGGTGTTAACCGCCAACCCACGCAAGGATCTGTATTAATCGATGGTGGCATTAACCGCCAGCCTACATAGGGGTGGTATTAATCGAGGGTGGTGTTAACCTCCAACCCATGGATGGGGCGTCATTAACTAAGGGTGGTGTTAACCGCTAACCTATGTAAGGGGGGCGGTATTAACCGAGGGTGATATTAATTGCCAACTCGTATAAGGGGTAGTATTAACTGATGGTGGTGTTAACTGCCAAACTGCATAGGGGGGTATTAATTGAGGGGGTGTTAACTACCAACCCATGCGAGGGGAGGTATTCACCGAATGTGGTGTTGACCGCTAACCCGCGATAAGGGTGCTATTAACCAAATGTGGTGTTAACGGCCAACCCTCGTAGAGACCTATATTTACTAAAGATGGGGTTAACCACCAACCCGTGCATTGGGAAATTTTAATCAAGGGTGGTGTTAACTACCAATGCAAGCAGGAGGCGATATTAACCGAGGGTGGTGTTAACCGCAAACCTGCGCACGAGGCAATAGTAATTGAGGTGGTGTTAACTGCCAACCCACACTTGGGGTGATAGTAACCGAGGTGGTGTTTACCGCTAGCCTGTATATGAGGACTGTATTAACCAAAGGTGGGATTAACCACCAACCTGTGCCGGGGGTGGTATTAACTGAGAGTGGTGTTCACCGCCAACCTGTGCAGGGGGCGGTATTAATTGAGGTGGTGTTAACCACTAACTGGCTATATTAACAAAGGGTGGTGTTAGCTGCCCATCTGCATACAGGGTGGTAATAACTAAGGTAGAGTTAATCGCCAACCCACGTAGGGGACTATATTAATTGAGAATGGCGCTAATCGCTAACTTGCTTAGGGGGTGGTATTAACCGAGGGTGGTGTTAACTGCCAACCCACAGAGGGGGCATTATTAACTAAGGGTGGTGTGAACCACTAAAACAAGCAGGGGACACTATTAACCGATGGTGATGTTAACTGCCAACCCACATAGGGGGTAGTATTAACCGGGGTGGTATTAGCCATCAACCCTGCAGGGGGCAGTATAAACCAAAGGTGGCGTTAACCACCAACCCATGCAGGGGGAGGTATTAACTGAGGGTGGTGGTAACTACAAACCCCCGTAGAAGGCGGTATTAACTAAGGGTAGTGTTAATTGGTAACCTGCATAGGGGCAGTATTAACAGAGATGATGTTAACCGCTAACCCTCACAAGAAGTGGTATTAATCGTGGATGCTAACCACCAACCCACACAATGGGCGATATTAATTGATGAGGGTGTTAACCACCAACCCACACAGAGGGCGGTATTAACCGAAGGTGGTGTTAACTGCCAATCAACACAAGGGGTTGTATTAATCGAGGGTGGTGTTAACCGTGAACCCGTGCAGGGGCATGTAACACTTTGTACTTCTTAAACTCATATGATTGCTTTTGACACTCTTATTATTGTACTTGGACCCTCTTTGGTTGATGTTAGAGTATTGATTGGGTGATATCACAATGGTAAAGTAAGATTGGACCAAAAACATTGATTCAGATAATTGTCCCATTGGTAGTCTTCACTCTATTGCCCTTTTCTCTTTCCACACTTTGAATTTGGATATAAGGCTAGAACCATTGGAAAGTTTGTTTTTGAGGCTTCGATTTGGACACAAGAACCTAAAATGGAGTTCGGACAAGAGAGTTATGCGAATTTGAAATTTGAGTATTTGTGTTGGAAGTAAGTCCGCTTCAACAAACTTTTCACCGCTTGAACAGTCCGGAAAGATTCTGAGAGCTTCTTTTCACCGCTCAAGCCAAGCTTTGATCGCTTGAGCGGTTTGGTCGATATCAAGCACTTTAAAGTCACTTTTTGGCCCAAATTTCTTTATTCTTTCTTCCTCTCTTCTCTCCCCCTCCACAGTACCGAAATCCTAGAGCCCCAAACATTTTATTTATGCAATTTTTACCTTAGATACACCCTAGATCCTCCAAGGAGGTTGAAAGGAAAGCTTGGATCAAGTGGGTTCTCATCTTAAACTTCCAATTCTGAGGTAAGAGTGTCTTTAATCTGTTATGTCTTTGATTTGAGACCCACATGTGGTAATTTCGTTATATATTCATCCTTATATATATATATATATATATGTGTGTGTGTGTGTGTGTATGTGTCTGTAGACACCCCATTTTTGACCGTCCTCAAGACTTGGACGTCACTGTTTGAACACTCGATGATCAACTATGTTTGTGTTCGTTTTGAGTTCTCGGAGGTCTCGGCCGTGCGCCTTGCCTCAATATCTCTCAACTTGTCAGTTTTGTGCTTGGATGCGGACCAAACACTTGTGTTTTTGCTTCAAAGGGAAGAAGGTGGCTTGTTGGCCATTTTCTTAACCCATCGGCCAAGGCTTCAGGCCATCGGCCCCTTTCTCTTGCCATCGACAAAGATTGTTGGCCGATCGGCACTATGTTTGGTTGACCGGCCTTTGTTTTGGTCGATCGGCCACATTTTCTGGCCGAGGCCTTTTCTTTGCCTTTTTCAGGCATTGTGCATGCCAGCTGTGCCAGCTGGTGAGCACAGACCCTGCCCTCCATACACGCGTATGGAGGGATTTGTGCCTTGTTTAGCTTCTCTTGGAAGCTTTGCAAAGTTGGATTTCTATAAAAGGAGAGCCTCCTCTCCCTTTCCAGAGGTTCAGCCAACTGATATAGAAGTTAGATATACCTCTCTCTCTATATCTCCCTCTCTCTAGATTTGTATGTGTGTTTGAACTCAAAAGTGTGTTTTGTTCTTACTATTGCACACAAACACCTAGCATTACACTATCCTTGGTTACTGAGGCACTAGAGGGTTGATTTCAGAGTTTTTGAGTCGGTTTTGATCAGAAGGAAGTGCTGGAGTTGGTGTTCTTGAAGTGTTCTTTTGATACCCCATTTTGGCTTAAGCTTTTACACATACTTCTATATTGTTTTAAGCTTGTCCCTAAACTACAAAAAGTTTTGATTTTGTATGCTTGTTATGATTGCTCAAGGTCACTTTTTGGTTGGGGGTTGTCTACTCCCTCTTAGGCCTTGTTTGGCTTTGTTTTGTGCCTTTACTTTCGAGCTTTGGGATCATCTTATTTTAACCTTCTCACCACTGAAATCTAGAGGATTTTCAGTGGTGGAGAAGTGGTTTTGAGGTCTTGAATAGGGGAGGGACACCTCCCTCCCTTTGTGTCTCATTTGCAAGCATAAATGGCTCATTACATTAGCATGTTTTCCTAGCATGTCTTGGTTCTATTTCAGCACTTTTTAGTGGCTTTTAGGACCTGCCTTAACTCTATTCCATGTTGGTTTGATGGCATCTTGCATGCTTCACATACTTGTAGAGTAATCTTGCATGCTTGTATAATATGCATCTTGTGTTTGGACCACTATTCTTGCATGTTTTGGCTCGACTCCAAGGAGCTTTCCTTTATGTTTTACCATATTTAAGCTCTATTTGGTGTTGATTTAACCATATATGCATTGCTTTGTATAGCCTTAGTCCATCCTTACTTGTTAAGCTTTGTGCACCAAGTTGCTAGCATGCATTATTATGACTATTCTCATGATTTGGCATCATTTGAAATCATATTTCAGTCCATGTTCCATGCTTGTATGCTTGCATTTTCCATCCTTTCAATGCTTTGAAGATTTGTTGTTTTGTGCTCCATGTTTGGACCATTGTGTATGTCTCCATGATTAGGTCTTTGGATGCCATCTCATTGGGTTTTGGGGCTAATTTTGACATATTATAACTCTGGTTTTATTGGCCTAAGTCATGCCATGTTTGGTTGTAATAGGTGTAGTGCATTTGCCCTTTTGGGCCTTGTATGCGGCTTGTTTTGTGCTCGCCTTTATAGCATGTTTCAGCCTCTTCCCATGCATGTTCTAGCCTTGTTTTGGCCTGCCTTGGGACTGTTTTAGGTAACCTTGGTCCTTTGGGGCTTGGTTGATGTGGCCATGTTTCAAGTACCTCAGCTAGCTTTCAGCTTGAAGTCCATTAGCATGCCTTGCTTGTGTTGTGTGTTTGATTTGGCATCACTCTTAACATAATTTCAGAGTTTACAGTGTCACCATATTGCCATGATTGTCACCCCTCGCTCATGTTTGGGTGTTGTGACCTTATGCCTTAACTCTTGGACCATTGCATGTGCATGCTCATTGTGCATTTCATTCTATCACTCCATCATTTTGGCTACTGTTATTGGTGCGGCTGAGGTCCATCCATCTTTAGTGTAAGTCCATGGATCATGCATTTGTGTATTGTTATATGCTTATCGCATTGCATGTTGTTGCATCCTCATTTTTGGCATTGTTGTCGCATGCCTATTACCTTGCATGTTTGTATGCTCAGGTTACATTTTGCATGCTTGACAGTTTGCATTTTGTCACATGTTCGATAAGGTTGCATTACATTTGGCATGCTTGTTACCTTAGCCTTGTGCATGCTTATGTCGCATTGCATTACATTTCCATATTGCATTGTATTTGGCATATTGCATTGTGTTTGGTTTGGGGTGTCAAACCATACACGAGGACCGAGGGACGTTTCGTACTAGAAGTGACGAAATGTGCCTCCATCCTCGGTCGCTGACACTCTTGATTCAACATGATGGAGTGTGTAGCATTCATTTGTTTTGTTGCATTCATTCCACATCGATTCGCACACTTGGCTCCTTTGGCAATCATGCATCGAAATGCGTGATTGACGGCCCGAGGGTCGAGAACCATACTCCCTTGAGTTTACAGTATGATAGGGAGGGTGGTTGTACACACACTATCTTGTAAATGCCTTGCCATGCACTGTCTGTCCTCTGCTACAACAAAAACAGAATTCTGCAGGAAGATATGGCCAGTCGGCCATCTTCAGTGCCGGTCGACCACAAATTTATGCCGAGAGCCCCATTATTGGTCGATGTCCAGTTCAACATGGCCGGTGTTCCCCTACCTTGGCTGGTGACATCCCACAGTGCTCAGGGAGTGGTTCAGAAACATCCTTGGGACTTGTACAATCTTCAGATGAGCAAAACAGTGCAAACAGAGGCAACATGTGGCATGGCAACAGGTTTCTGAGCGAGGTGATCGAGCATGCATCATTCAATCATTTCGAGGTGGAGCTGCGACGGCCTCCTTTTGTAATTAATTTGTTAATTAATTAAGGGTTTGTAATAATTAATTAGCTAGGGTAGTTGATTAATAATTTTGGTTTGTATTATTTATTCGGACCCTCCGTCGAGAGGGCCAATTTTTGTAATAAGTGTCCGTGCGTGTGTGCATGTCTTCCAACCTCCATTTCTTTCTCCCTTTTACTTATCTGCTTTTGTTGGTTCGTTTTAGGCAATGTTTCAATTAGCATACTTATGATAGCATGTTTGCCTACATTCATTCGTATTGCACGCACCGGGCTCGGCGCATCATACTAATTGCATGGTATTTCAATTCCAACTTGAATACGTGTATCGAGTTGTCGCATTTCACATGCCATTCTTAGATTAACCGTGCATATTCTAGTTGCATTTTGTATTCGTTGCATTAGCCATTTTAACATGAGCTAGGATCATGCATTTGAGTACTAACTAGCTATTGTTTTGGCTCGGAGTACTAGGTAAGCGTTTATGCTTTAGCATACTGCACGAGTGTAAGTGTTGCCATGATAGCATGCTTGCCATGAGGCTATTTGCTTATGTGATATAACTGCCTGAATGCCTATGGGTGAATGTTAGATTACATGGATTGGGACAATTCATTGAAATCCGCATTTTAACCTACTTGCGAGTAGCAAAACTTCAAACTATTTTTCAAACAAACGGATATGCAATGCTTTGTTCCAAATTAGGCGGTCTAGTCATACTTGTTTTGCTGTGCGCATCACATAGTAATTCTAGCTAATTAACCGGAATAAGAGTGCATGTGTTTTCAAAAACTCGATACCATGCTTAGTACAGGCCGATCTTTGGATCGGGCGAGCGGGGGTGCTCATAGATGACCTTCCCCAATCGTACCCAAGTTCCCGAGCCGAGGCAACTTTGGTGATGACGGACACGTGGCCTTAGGCACGAGTCAGGGTTTCCTAAATTACCCCAAAATAAATATTTAGGTGGCGACTCTGTATCTGGCAGAGCAGTCCATGTTTGGCACTTCTTTCTTAAAAATCTGTTTTCCAAAACGATTTGCCAGATTTCGACTCTTTGGTGATTTATCAGTCTTGCATTGCACTTTGCAAGCTTAGATTAAGAACTGTGACAAATAGGTCTGAACTGTAGAAGCATTAGCCAGAGGGGCGCGTCCATAGTTTCTGGCGACTCTGCTGGGGAGTTCAGAGAACTTGACTCGAACTCATGATATCTTGTTTTGTTCACACTTATGTGTTTCTTTGCATTGCATGTGCATTGGTGTGCCTAGGACACCGTGTTTGCCGTATGCTATTCCTGAACGATTTGCCAGAGGCCTGCTTTGAGAAACGTGCCATAAGGTTGACCGGTTGCTAGCTCTGCCACGACGGGAACACAAACCCCGATTTTCACCGAGGCACCCTTTTTGACCATTCGACCTAGTGCATATTCGGAATCCATAGTGACTATTCCAAACTAGAACAGGTTGCTTACCCGATGTAGGTTGTTTGAAACCACTGTGTGCGTAGTGAAACCCTAGTTCTTGACGAAACTAGGACAGGAAACCCTACCCCAACATAAGGGTGTTTTGGCTCTTATTTGCTTGCTCTGTGCTTTTAGAGTGTACAAAGAATGCATGTATCAGTTTGCAAGTCTGGGTATTAGGCCTGCGGGCATCAATATTAGTGTTTCGAGAATCAGTTATATCTGCGGGTATCAGATTCAGATTTGGGGCAGTGATTTTGGGAATAGTGATCAGTGGTTGAGAACAGTTCGTTAAGCTTGTATTTGCCAACTGCGTGTTGTCTTTATTTAAGCTGTTATGCTGTCCGTTTTTTTGTTCATTATTTCCTTATTATGCTTTATTTATCTTTTTGCAAGGTAGTTTAGCGCCATTGATTCCGACTAGTTAGATATCCCCCGAGCACTCTGGATCAGAGGTCGTAGACTTAATCGATCTAGGGATCTGATAGACGGACAAGCAGTGTTCCTTTCTCTACCCCCAGTTACCAGACGGAGGACAAGAAAACGCAGTGCATCGTTACAGCGGTTGTTAGATCAGTGGTCTTCCCCATCAGTGGATAGTCAGGTTGAGGCCACAGTTTTTACTACAAGAATAGATATACCCGTTGTTCAGCAGGATCAGCATAACAAGGCAGGGATGGAGGAAATGATGCGTCAACTCCAAGAAAGTATGAGAATCATGCAGCAGGACGCTGCCCGTCAAATAGAATTTGCCAAACAACAGGTTAAGGTCATGGCTCAACAAGTAGAGTTGATCGCTAGGTTACAGCAGCAAACTGGAGCATCTGCTTCACACCAAGTTCCTCCCCCACCAGGAGTTCCAATACCCGAGGAGGCACCAAATGTCCAGGGAGATACAGACATTCTTACAGGGCCGAATCTGCCCCCAATCCTACCCCAGTTATCCAAAACACCCACCAACCTACCCGATTCTCCCTTTGAGTTCGAAGTGGACCCCACGACATTGAAAGTGAGCAAGCTTGAAAAGCTGTTCAAGAAATCTCAGTGTGTGAAGTCCATTCCAGATATTGAGGATTGGTACACCGACTCGGCCGTGACACTGCCAGACCGATTCAAGATGCCATATATTGACTACTTCGACGGATCCGGGGATCCTATGGTGAACATACAACTATTTTCAAACATACTAAGGCCAATGGGCCTCACCAGATTACAGAAGCTTTCTCTATTCGGTCGGACCCTGTCGGGTGTAGCGGCCATCTGGTACGCAAAATTGGAAGATTCCGTCAAGAGGAGTTGGGAGGAGATGGCCGAGGCCTTTATACCTCAATGCTCCTATAATGCACAGATCGAGATTACGACTCGTGATCTTGAGACAACTAGGTAGGAGCCAAAGGAGATTTTCTCCGATTTTGTGACCCTTTGAGGGCTAAGGCTTCGATGATGACCATCAGGCCTGTGGACAAGGATCAGATTAGGATGGTTGTGCGCAACCTCCATCCGAAACTTATGCAGAAGATGATCGTTCTCCCCCTCCCCACCTTTTCAGATTTACATGAGATAGGGGTACAGATTGAGGATGCAATGAAACAGGGTCTGATTAACCAAGACAGGGAACAGCCGAAGAGGGCATTCAACCGTACTACCAATGCAGGCACAAGCAGTGCTACCGCTACCAGATCTTCAGATGTGGGTATGGTTACCACCACCACCACCCCGAGAACCCTTGCAGCTACGCCATTCACCGGTGCGTCCGAAAGTAGCTCACAAACAACCAAGTATTCCCCCATAGGCCAAAGAACCTTTACCCCATTATACATGCCTTTGTCCAAGGCTCTGGGGGTTTTGATCAGAAAGGGGCACTTGAAGCCCCTAGAGCCACGGCCATTGCCAGAAAAACTTCCTCCCTCCCATAACCCAGCTAAATACTGCTCGTTTCACCAACAGCACGGTCCTGACATCGACCAATGCTATCAATTGTGTCATGAGATTCAAGATCTCATTGACAACAGGGTGATCGTGCCTCCAGAGAAACCCAATGTCACAACCAACCCTCTCCCACCACATAACCAAGCTCCACCTCCCAAATGCATCAATTTGATCCAAACTGGGGTTGTGTCATACGACCCTAGTATATATATCACCCCTTTCTACCTGTCCAAGCCGGAGGTGTTCATTCCTGACAGCACAGACTTGTGCATGTTGAACATCTTCCAAACCCAACCCGAGTCGGTGGTGGCTATCGAAGATGGAATAGGGATTACTTTGGGAGCATAGAGGAATGAAGATTTAGACCATGAGGGATCTGCAAGTTTTGAGTACAACCCGAGCGGTTATATCACCCCAACAGATCAGCCTAAACTAGAGGTAGAATTCCCAATGGAGGCACAGATCAGTGTAGCTAGGGAGGATCAACTTAATCAGGGGCAGGATGATCTGGCAGAACTAGAAGAGGACATTACGAACCTTCAATTCTTCAACAAACAGGATCCAGGGGAGGTGACTGTCAACTGGTTTGGTTTAAAAGAGTTAGCAGAAGGTACTGGATGGCTCAGTGACGAGACGGATATTATTGAACAACTGCAGCTAGAAGAGGGTCCGTCAGAGACGGAGACATCAGTTGTGGCTGGAAGGGCCAAAGAGCAGAGTATATCACCGGGGAACACCGGTGTTAAGAATTTTGCTCAGAATATGGGCAGTTTGGGAACAGAAGAAATTGAACAGCAAGCTGTACTGAGGCAGTTTGAGCGAGAAAGGACCGAAGATTCGGAGAGAGTCAGAAAAGCCAAAGCCCCTGTGGGGACAGAATATGCTACGAGCACGAGAACGGAAGATGCCGTAGGCATAGGAATAGTTGTGACGGAGCCGGACAAGTGTTTGTCGGCTGCCGATGGTATGGGGTGGGAAGATGATGACCTATGTCTTGCCCACATCGATGAGGACTGGGGGAATAACCAGTCGGATGATACCAGGTACATCGGTGAAGTAGATCACATGACTAGGTACGGGCGTTATTTCAAGCCCCCACACTTAGACCAACCAGAAGCGTCCGGAAAGGACAAGGAAGCAGAAAAGTAGAAAGAAAAACTGCTCGAAGAAGAAGCTGTGCTGAAACAGCTGAAGAAGATACAAGCAGACATCTCCATCTGGGGATTGCTTATGGCTTCAAGAGTACACAGACAGGTTGTCCTCTCTGCGATGGACAAGGCCAAACTTTCAATAGATACCACGCCTGAGTAGCTGGTAGGGTTGGTTTTTTCAGGAGGAGCTTCCCCGACATTGACCTTTTCTGACAAAGAACTGCCGCCTGATGGCGCAAACCATAACAAACCCCTTTATATCTCTGTGGAGTGTAGAGACAAGTGGGCACTGGTAGTTCTTGTCGACACGGGATCCGCCATTAACGTGTGCCCGTCGAGGGGCATATGTAACCGAGTTAAAGCCTGCAGACTTTGTGCCAATAGCCCATGTGATAAAGGCATATGACAACACTAGCAAAGAGGTAATGGGGACTGTGCAGATTCAGACCCAGGTTGGTGCAGGACAACACAAGATTGACTTTCACGTCTTGGACGTTCCCGCAACCTTCAATCTACTCCTAGGGCGGTCGTGGCTGCACCAGGTGAAAGCAGTCTCTTTCACCCTGCATCAGATGTTGAAATACCCTCACGGGAAAGGGTTGGCTACTGTTTTTAGGAATTCATCAATCCATCCGCTGCCAGAAGTGTCTACACCGGTTTTGGAAATCGAGCATGGGACCGAGGATGTGTTTCTATCCGGATTTACCCTAGCCGAGGCCCAGGTCGTACAGAACATCTCAGCTGTTGATGAAGGGTTGTATGTCAATGCACAGTCTGTGTACCTCATGAACAAGTTACAGCATATCCCTGGGATGGGATTGGGAAGAAGTGGCCGGAAAGGCATTGCAGTATCGGCCGAAGTGCCGCATAACCCACATACCTTTGGTTTGGGTTAGCTACCCACCAAAGAGGACTGGGTGGGAAAAGGCAAAGAGATGGCTAGGAGAGCCAGAGCGAAGCAGGCGGGGAAGCCTTATGAGTTGATGCATCGGTCTATCCAGGGTACCTTGAACGGACGCTTCGTCCGGGAAGGGGAAAACTTTCCATGCTGCGGCTTGCTAGAGCCATGGTTGAATGCCGAGAAGAGACACCTGCTGGGTTTTGAGATCTTCTTCGACTTGCAGTTGTCCAGGGATGATGTTGTCGGGGAGCAGACAGGCCCACCAACTGAATTTGAGCAATGTAAGGAAGTGGATTCCGAGAGCACCGAGATTGAAATGGGGGTAGCACTGGTTTGTCTACTATTAGATCCTCCGATCGTACATGAGTGCTTAGGGGATAATCTCTCAGTGTCCATGATTGGGAATGAAACGGCTGCGAGCCCACGTTCACACATTTTGGATACATCCGTCGCACCCTCCCCCGTCTGGTAGTATGATGAGGGATTCTTATCGAGTAACACCGGGTCAGGTAGTGAGTCGGAATCTGATTCCACCCAGTCTGTACAGTCAGAATCAGGTTCCAGCTCGTCTGAGTTTGAGTCTGGTATTCTTGGGGGTTATAACCCAGATGCCACAGTCCAGTCTAGGTCGTCTTTTTCTTTCTCTTTTGAGTCTGTTGTAACAGAAGAATTAGATGGACTGGATGAAGTGATTAATGAGAATGGATAACTGTGGCTTCTGAATACTTTTATGTGCCTTTGATTTATTGTATTAATCTGGACTTTCAAAATTTCGATGAAAACGACGAGGAAAAAATTCATCCGGTTTTGAAATATTTGCTTGAACAAGAGCAGGAGAGGTTTGTAAAACTGCTAGTTGACAAAATCATCCAAATTAATGTTGGTACTGAGAAGGACCGGCGGCTGGTCCAGATCGGGTCCACGTTGTCTTCGGAGGATTGCGAGCACTTAGTCGCTTTATTAAAAGATTTCAAAGATGTTTTCGCGTGGTCCAACGAAAACATGCCTGGAATCGATCTTGAGATTGTACAACACCGGATCCCTCTTGACCCAGAGGCCTGACCTATCAAGCAGAAACTCAAAAGAATCCACCATGACTGGGCTTTCAAGATCAAAGAAGAGGTCACCAAGCAAATTGATGCAGGGTTCCTGCTGGTATTTGAATACCCAACTTGGTCGGCCAACATCGTTCCAGTGCTGAAAAAGGATGGTAGAATCCGAGTATGTGTGGATTTCAAAGATTTGAAGAAAGCCAGTCCGAAGGACGACTTTCCTCTGCCGCATATTGATGAGTTAGTGGACTTTACAGCGGGGCACGCATTGCTCTCATTTATGGATGGCTTTTCAGGCTATAACTAGATTGTGATGGCACCTGGAGATCGGGAGAAGACTGCTTTTACCACCCCGTGGGGAACCTACTGTTATAGGGTGATGCCGTTTGGGCTGAAGAATGCTGGAGCTACATATCAACGGGCTGCAACCGCGATATTGCACGACATGATCCACAAAGAGGTTGAGGTGTACGTGGATGACATGATTGTCAAATCCAAAGAAAGAGAGGGCCACTACACTGCCTTGCAAAAGTCTTTCCAAAGGATCAAAGAATTTCGGCTGCGGCTGAATCCTAAGAAATGTACATTTGGTGTTACAGCAAGGAAAATGCTGGGGTTCTTAATTACACAAAAAGGTACCGAAGTCGATCCTTCCAAAATCAAGGCCATCTTAGAAATGCCACCACCAACGACTGAAAAGGAGGTGTGAGGCTTTCTGGGTAAAGTGCAATTCATAAGATGGTTTATTTCAAAATTAACCTTGACTTGTGAACCACTCTTTGGTCTCCTGAAGAAAGGAACGAAGTTCCAATGGGACGGCTAATGCCAAGCTGCTTTTGAATAGATCAAGCAATACTTACAGAACCCACCCGTGTTGTCACCACCTGAGCCGGGGAAAACGTTGATTTTGTACCTTTCAATGACTGAAACTACAATGGGCTGCATGCTTGCACAGGAGTCTGAGGACAAGGTGGAGAGAGCTATCTACTACCTGAGCAAGAAGATGCTGGGTTACGAGACCCGTTACACTCCGCTGGAAAAGGCTTGCTTAGCCTTGGTATGGGCTACCAAGAAGCTACGGCACTACCTATTAGCTCACTCTGTAATGTTGGTTTCAAGATTAGATCCCATCAAATATCTCTTCGAGAAACCGGCACTTACGGGTAGGCTAGGTCGTTGGTTGCTTCTGCTTCCTGAATTCGATCTGAAATATGTGACGTGCAAGTCAGTAAAGGGTAAAGTGGTAGTGGAGTTCCTAGCTGATCACCCAGTTGAAGGGGATGAAACAGTTGAGTACCTCTTCTCGGATGAGGCCATTCTGCATGTCGAGGAGGAATTTCGGACGATGTACTTTGACGGAGCGTCAAACCAATACGGGTATGGGATAGGGGTGTTGTTGATAGCACCCGACAATTCTCGTATACCTCTAGCATTCAAACTCTAGTTCAAAGTCTCGAACAACAAAACAGAATATGAGGCATGCATTGTCGGTTTAGAAGCCGCCCTAGAACTAGGGGCAAAACGGTTGGACGTCATCGGGGACTCGAACCTTGTTGTATCTCAAGCTAAAGGAGATTGGAAAGTCAAAGAAGAAAAGAAGAGAACTTACCACCAGACCCTGGACTTGTTGATTCCTCGGTTTGAGAAGCTGAACTTCGCTCATCTACTAAGAGAAAACAACCAGTTCGCAGATTCACTAGCAACTCTATCTTCTATGATTGACATCCAGTTTGGAGTACAGATGTGTCCGATCATCATCGAATAGAAATTTGCACCGGCCTACGAACTGATTGCCGCAATAGATGAGGTTCAAGATGAGGACCCTTGGTATTACGATGTCTGGAACTTCTTGGAAAAAGAAGCATATCCACTAGGGGCAAATGCCAAAGACAAAAGGACAATTTGAAGAATGGCTGCTCAGTTCATCATTTGCGGGGATAAACTGTACAAGAGAGGTCATCTCGGGATGCATAAGTTGTGTGTTGATGTCGAAGAATCGAAGCGTTTGATGGAGGCCATCCATGGAGGAGAGTGTGGAGCGCACGTGAATGGGGTAATGATGGCCCGAAAGATCCTTAGACAGGGTTACTACAGGTCCACCATGGAGGAGGATTGTATTGGCTTTGTCCGGCGATGCCACAAATGTCAGATCCATGCAAACCACATGAACATCTCGCTGTCGAAGCTGTACAACATGACTTCGCCATGGCCATTTTCAGCCTGGGGAATTGATGTGATCGGGGCTGTCACTCCGAAGGGGTCTAATGGGCATGAGTTCATTCTGGTCGTGATAGACTACTTCACAAAATGGGTTGAGGCCCAATCTTATGCAGTGCTGAAGGCATCGCACGTCGCCAAGTTTATCGGAACAACATTATCTGTCGCTATGGGGTCCCGAACCAGATTATTTCAGATAATGGTTCTCACTTCAAGAAGGAAGTGATTGACTTGTTAGAGAAATACAACGTGGCTTTTCACAAGTCATCTACATACCGGCCACAAACCAACGGAGCAGTTGAGGCCGCCAACAAGAACATCAAGCGTATTTTATAGAAGATGATGGAGACCTACAGGGACAGGCTAGATAAGTTGCCGTTTGCTTTGTGGGGCTACCAGACTTCAATTCGAACTTCTACTGGGGTGACTCTGTAATCCTTGGTCTATGGGATGGAGGCTATTCTACCTATCAAAATTGAGGTTCCGTCGTTACGAGTAATGGCTGAGTGTCAGATAGCTGAGGCAGATTGGCAGCAGAGCAGATTCGAGGAACTCATGCTCTTTGATGAGAGAAGGCAGAAAGCACTATACCATGTTCAAGGTTATCAACGCATAATTGCCAGGGCTTTCAACAAGAAAGTTAAGTCCAGGAATTTTAAAGAAGGAGATTTGGTGTTTAAAGACAACCGAGCTCCTATCCACGACCCTAGGGGCAAGTTCAAACCCAACTAGACTGGCCCTTACATCATTAAGTCTATTTGGTCGGGTGGAGCTGTCGTTTTGATGGACCTAGATGGCCTAAAGTTCTCCCAACCGATCAACATGGACAAGTTGAAGAAATATTTTCCCTGAGTGGCTCGCTGGGCCAAAAACCCAAAGGGGCAACCTAGGCAAAAGTTAGAGCCAAGAAAATTTGAAATTATAAAAACTTAGCTCGCAAGGTTGAAAACCCACAAAAGGCGGCCTTGGCAAAAGTTAGAGCGTAAAAGGTGAGGGTTAATACAGGAGTGAACCTGTGCCTGAACTATGTAAGGCTTGATTCTCATGTTTGGGATACGTAGGCAACTTCATCCTGAAGTTCAGCCGTAAAGATTTCCTCGATCAACGTTGTCCATTTGATCACCTCGGCCATCTTCGTCTAGTTAGTATTCTCGGTTATGATCTCCGATGCAGTGCTACTCAGACTAGGGGCAACTTTCTAGTTGTTGGGATCCGGGGTTATGCATCTCAGTGACAAATCTCAGGCGTGTCCAGTTCGAAACCACATTGAAAATAGTTTTGAAAAGTTTTAATAAAAGTTGATTTTGTTGAAATTAATCTTTTTACAACTTTGACCATTTTCAGACCAAACGAAAAATTTTCAGTACCACAATCTTCAATTTCATTGATTTCAATACAGAGTTCTCCTGCTCTTGAATACAAAATTGAAGTTGCTTTTCATTACATTCATAAAGAAAACTTGAAAGTTCTGATTAAAAGCAAATAAATCCGGGGCATAGTCAGATGTTCCAGCGCCACCTCCCAGAGTTGGTCGAAGCCTCTGATGCCAAGCTGGGCCCGATCTGTGCCTCATCATTAAGCCAATCTAAGCACTCATTAGAGAGGGTGTAGCTGAAAGGAAGAGCGGGGGCCAGAATTTCTCTCGTCCTCCATGCTGCGGCATACCGTGCCAGTTGTGCGCCTCAGATCGGAAATGTATCGGGTACTCAATCCCCTCCTCTGGGCAAGTCTGATCATGTCCGAACTGGCGCCGGAACCAGAACGGAAAATAGAACATGTACTGTGTCAGGCTAATCAACTGAATCCCGGGCTGACGGGTCACGCTATAGCTCATTACCGGTGAATTAAGCCAAGGGCAGCGCCAAGCAATGCGATCGGCGGACAAATTGCACATCCAGTTGTACTACCATCCTTCATCCGGAGCATCGACTAGATGTCTTCAGGAGAAATAGCTGCGAGTTGAATATGCCGGACACGACTCCACAACTCTCAACTTGTCCATTAACCACACCTGGGGGGGATGAAAAATGAGAGAATCAAGAATAGAGAGATGTACGTTGGGAGAAAAAGTGAGCAGAAGGTTTTGAGAGAAAAATTGAGCCTGAGGGCCGAGTGATGTGAGCAATATATATGTGAGATGGGGTGGGAAAATTACCTGCAATAGTAGTGGACTCCCGGCAAACCGAGCCATCTCCCGGCGATGGAAAGCGTCTAAGCCCATCAATGTCATGGCCAACGTCATGGCAACGCAACTTTTTCCCTCTTTCAAGCCCTCAGCGACCTCAATCAAACGAGTGCTAAACCCGCCGGAGCCCGGGGCTTGCAAGAAATGGGATAGCATGCATAAGCAGAGCGCATGCCACCGATAACCCTGCCAGCGATGGTTGCCGCGGTCACCAGCATCAGAAAATCGACAAACCAAGCTCGGGATGTCTAGTTCTCCATCATGAATCAATGACCGGGCGTCATGCAAAGTAAGGCCGCACATCCGTCCTAAAGCTTGGACGTGGCCGAGCCGGAACAGAGGTAAGATTTCCTCGTCGCGCTTGGATTCCATTAAAGCCTGGAAATCCTCAAAAGTGGGTCACATCTCTTGCCTGCCAAAACTAAAGACGTGTGTTACCGGATTCCTAAACCTTGTCGCGGCATAGAGGAACGGAAAACGCAGCGGGGTGCGACCCAAAGTGAATAGTGCATTTATGCCGAAGCCTTGGAAATTCATCTTTTCTGAGCCATCCAAGTTGGCAATCCAAGTTGTGAGATTTTGGGCAAGAAACATTTCCATTTGGTGCAAATCAGTGTTGAAATGAGGAAAACTACGAAGCTGGGGCTTTTGTAGCAGATAAGGTGTTGAGTGGAAGACAGGTGTCAACATTCTGGAGGTGCTTTCCATTTTTTGCCGATCGGCCAAAAATAGTGCCGACTGAACATCCTTTTTGGCCGATCGGCCAAAAATGTTGGCCGATGGCCATTCCTTGTGGCCGGTGGCCTTTCCCTTTGGCCGATGGGCTCCCTTATTGATCCCTGAGCTGTTTATGTATTGAACATGCTGAGAATTTGTGACTGGTACCACTTCCAATGCCTTCTGATGATGATTTTGCGAAGTCGTTCATGTTACTACAATTTGTTTATCAGGTTGTTGTACATTTGCTTATCGAGTTGTATTTCACATTCTTTAAGTCTTTGTTTTGCTTATCGAGTCGTATTTGCACTTGGTTAGCTTGTCGAGTTCTTTGTTTTGATTATCGAGTTGTTTTTGTCGTTAGTTGGTTCACTACCTGATTATTACGATGCAAGTGCCTAATTTTCCAACAAAAATTCAATCTCATTTACATTGTTATGTAATGCGATGCATAAAATGTACAAATGTAACACTTTTTGAACAAAACAGTTGTTTCATTTCATCATGTCTTTTGCAAAAATTACATAGTTTTGAGAAAGTAAAACCTGCCTGAGGCAGTACAATGTGCTCAAACTACTAGCAAAAAGAAAAGTAAAGCAAAAAGGGAAAAACAACAAAATGTCTGAACAGCAAGTGCAAATTGCAAATGCATCAGTTATGCTACGCAAAGTAGGGTATGAATACCAAATGCAGTGTATGAGTACAGTGTATGAATGCTGTGAGCAGTATATCAGTACAGAATGCAGTATCTGGATTACAGTGTATCAGTGCCGTGAGTGCTATGTATCAAGTGCCATGTTGATAGTGAGATGCATCAGATTATGTATCAGACATGATTATGCAGAGTTTGAGACTGCGGTTCAAAGAACTTATGGGGATATTGTAGATGGTCAACAAGTCGATGCACCACTGCAGTATCCCTACCGTTGAGGCTGTCAACTCTAGGGACTGGCGAGTGTACTTGACGGAAGCCTGCAAAAGTGTTGAAGTCATTAGTATTCTGCGGGATATCAAATGAATTGAAATAATCGTATAGAATGTAAAGCGTGGTAGTACATACCGGGGTCGAGCCATGGACTTCGACAAGCTCATGATCAGCCGGAGGAGGAGCAAAGGGAATCTGGTAAGTCTCCCCACCTTGTCCTCGACATGTGATCGTCGAAGGCAGCTCTGGCCATCTAGCCCCCTATCCCCTCCAGGACCCACTCCTGCCTCGGGCTGGAGGTGCCCTCGGTGCCCCTGCTCTTGCTACTGACACCGCTGGTCTCTCTCGCCAGCTCGACGAGCATCAGTCCAAGGCCGTATGATATAAGCCTGAATGTACTCGGCGTAGTCACCCTCCTCCCTGAAAGGCTCAGAGTCCCAGCCAATCGTGTAGTCTATCACCTCCTCGAGAGTGTACCTGTCGGTATGCCTCATGTGAGTAGAAGGCGGTGCCGGGACTACCTGCTCCAGTAAACCCAAGGTCTGGCACAGGAAGTGCTCCCCTAGGTACCAAGCCCGACAGACAGGGCCCACCAGTAGAACCCTAAACCGGACAGTCTCTCCGGCACTGGCATACCGCTCCCAAACTGCATCAGGCAATGGGGCCCAAGGCTGCCAGGTGATCTGCAAATAATAGACAGTTTGCTATCTACTATTATTGAGCGTGCAATATAAAGCAAAGCCTGAATAAACTGTAATGTTTGGCATACCTCGGCGGCGGTGATGGTGTCAACGTAGCGGCGGGAGAATATGAAGGACTCCCGTGGCATCCGCTCGCATCTCACGTCAAAGCGGTGAGAAAATGGAACACCGAGAGGGATCTCCTCATCTGGCGCTGGGGCAAGCCTAGGGAAGTAGGCATACACCCACAGTTGTATATTGTAACAGAGGAGATATGAGTATGCTTATCAGATATGGCAGTATACATATAAAGTAGAGTGCAGTATGTGCAGTATTGTGCAATATGTGCAGTGTACAACCAGTGTAAAGAAGATTGCGTGCGCAGTGTGTGTGATGTACAGATAATGACAAACAGAATTGAAAAGATAGAAAAGGAAACATGTACGTCCAAGGCTCGCCAATAGCCTCCAAGCAAATGCCCGCTACGACGGGAGGATGAGCTCATATATTCGTAAAGAGTGGCCAGGCCAGCGCCACCCCAGTCGTAGCCGTGGATCCTGGTCGCGTCCACAAGTGCACTCAGCAGGTAGAGGGTGACGGTGTTCGCCCAGTCAGCGAAGAACGTGGTCCCCAGCAGAAACATCATAAAACCTCGAGCATATTGCTCCTCCTCCTCTCGAGTAATAGGCGCTTGGATCCGGAAGTGATCCTCGAACCATGAGTACCTCACGAATCCTGCGTGGGCAAGAGGTGGCTAAGTGCCGAGCAAGTATAGCTGAGCGACATCCCACTCGTCCATGTCTGTGTCAAAGGGGATCGAATCACCCCTGACTCCGATGCCTGTGAGCATCGGGAAATCAAAGGGAGTCATCGTCATCTCCTCGGTGGCAGAAATGTGGAAGGAGTCGGTGGTGTCCCACCACATCTCCACCAGAGTAGCAAGAAGAGGCCTACTCGCAGTGAGGTGCAAGAGTCCCATGCAAAAAGTCCCAAAGCCTGCCTGGTCGACAATACGACAGACCGCATCGGGTAGCTCCATATACCAACCTCGGGCGACAGTGTTCCCATACCCCCAGAAGGGATAGGAATCTCCTTGTGTTCAAAACAAACATTTGCAAAGCAGTGTTAGAAATATAATGTTGAGTGCGCTCAAAATCAATGAAAATGCAACGTGTGTGCATGTGTCCGAGTCTACACCGATATTGGGTGCAGGCGTGCTCACGGTGAACTACAGCATATGATGTATCAGTGTGTGTGCATGTGTCCGAGTCTACACTGATATTGGGTGTGGACGTGCTCACGGTGAACTACAGCATATGATGTATCAGTGTGTTTGAATTGTTCAGTTGAGAATGCAGTGTGTGTGCATGTGTCCGAGTCAACACCGATATTGGGTGCAGGCGTGGTCACGGTGAACTACAGCATATGATGTATCAGTGTGTTTGAATTGTTCAGTTGAAAATGCAATATGCGTGCATGTTTCCGAGTCTACACCGATATTGGGTGTGGGCATGCTTACGGTGAATTGCGGCATATGGTGTATCAGTGTGTTTGAGTTGTTCAGCTGAGAATGCGGCGTATGTGCATGTGTTCAGATTTAAACAGATATCGGGTGTGGGTGTGCACACAGTGACCTACAACATGTGATGTATCAGCATGTCTGAGTTAAGCTGTTAAAGAACAGAATCGACTATCGCAGTTATATGCTCTATATTGTAGAAAATAAAATAGAGGAAGAACATACCTCAGCAGCGCCATAAGATAGATCTGACTCTAGCTCGCGCAACAAAAGCTCCAGTGGCGCGCCCCGCGTGTAACTCCTGAAGTGGTGGATGCCGTCGGAAGGCAACACGTGTATCGCTGGCCTGCAAGTCGCCGGATCGAACGGCTGGATGCGAAGAGGTAGAAGCTCGACCTCGGGGTCCACGTCCATCTCCGGAGGTGTCCCACTGTCATGACCCGAACCCGCCCCTATGGGTTAAGGACATAACCGGCCAGTAATCTTGAGATTACCTACGGCCTCAGACCAAAATAGACATAATTTGTCAGAGTAAAGGGGCCGAACGGAAGCAAAAAATAAAAACTTTATCCATAGAGCCGTGCTTATATGTACATCAACAGACCATATTCAGTTACGTTAATAACCCACAGTTCAAAAGTACAGTCTCACAAAATTCATTACAGACAGGATCATCCAAAACAAGTCAACCTGTGACAAACTATTTACATATTTACATAAAGTCCCTACCGGCAAGACAAAATATAGTTGCATAGAAAAAGGCAAGGATAGGTCTCAAGAGTGAGACGCAAGGCTGACTTCCTCAAAACTCTGATTTTTCCTAGCAGACTTCACTGGGGCTGGGTTTGGACTTCCCTTGGCTCACCTACAAACACATGAATGAGCGTGAGCGATAGCCCAGTGAATAATATCAAACATGACAGTTACATAACAATATGTAGAACAACATGCTCCAAACGGCCTTGGGCCCAATTCATACTTCTATTTAACGAATATATAACTATACAAAATTCAAGTGAAGTAACTGTAGTTCTAAACATTCTGGCCTTTGGCCCACTCGGGTTTCCATTCATAGCAAAACGGCCTTCGGCCCATTCACTTATGTCAAAACGGCCTTTGGCCTACTCGTTCATGTCAAAACGACCTTCGGCCTACTCATTCATGTCAAAACGGCCTTTGGCCTACTCGTTCATGTCAAAACGACCTTCGGCCTACTCATTCATGTCAAAATGGCCTTCGGCCCATTCATTTACATCAAAACGACCTTTGGCCCATTCATTTATATCAAAACGACCTTCGGTCCATTCATTCACATCAAAACGACCTTTGGTCCATTCATTTATATCAAAACGACCTTCGGTCCATTCATTCACATCAGGACGACCTTTGGTCCATTCATTTATATCAAAACGACCTTCGGTCCATTCATTCATTCCTGTCAGACTTTTGTCCACAATCCCAATTAACAACTCATAAAGTTTAGGGGAATAAACAATGGGACATTGACAAGCTTTTGAATATTGATATTACTCACAGTGATCGGTTTGTGGATGCGCCCTGGAGCTTGGCCCTACACATTTCATGAATACAAAAGGGTCACTAACAGTTCAACCCGTTCTTTAATTCACATATTCCTCTTTAGGCTCCATTCCTATCTCATTAACTCATTTACAATGTTTAACATATGCCTAAGAGTGCTTACAAGTGAAAGAGAACGGAAAACGAAACACAGAACGCATGAACAAAATTCCAAGAAACAGGGTCCCCGCTCGAGCGTCAACTTATTCGCTCGAGCGGACCCTTAAGGCCTGTAAAAGTACTGGTTGCATGAAAATCACGCTCGAGCGTTAAATACGGAGCTCGAGCGGAAGGCCTGTCTAAAAAAATCCACGCTCGAGCGTGATATGTCCCGCTCGAGCGGACATCCAACTCTGTAAAAATGCTGGGAGCACGATTTTCCCGCTCGAGCGTCCATTACCCCGCTCGAGCGGACATCAAAATTCTGGAAAACTCAGAACTGTGTTCTTGAGTTCCAAATCGACTTTCCAGCCACATTCCTTGCATGCAATGACCCAAATCTCAATATAATCATACCAACATGGCATCAATGCAAGATTATAACATTATGAAGCTCAATTTCAAGATTTATCTATTTGCATGTCTCAAAATATCTCAAACCCATCACCAACATGCTCAAATTCAAACATTCAAGACTTATACTCCCATGATTTGTACATGCATGTGGGAGATGCTCATCATTCTCAACTTAAATGGTACAAATGGTGATTGCAACATAAGCTTTAACCAAAACTCTACATGAATCATGTGTTTCAAGCTCAAACATGCAAATTCCAAGTAATTCCTTACATGCATGAGTTCTAAGACTTCAAACTCAACAAAAATCAACTCATTACATGCTCTTGATCACAAACAACCCTTGAACTTACAAGATCACAGTTTCAAACTTATGAATTCAAGACCAAAAGCTTACATCGAGGCTCAATCTCCCAAACTATAGCAATTTCTTGAGTTTAATCTTCCAATTCTTCACAATTTTGAGCCAAACACCCAACTCTCCTCTTTTCTCTCTCTCTAGCCGACTCCCCTATCTCTTTCTTGCGTTTACTTCAGCCAAGGAGAATAATAAGGAGGGTATTTGAGTGTATAGGGCCTCACTAAGTCATAATATAATAATATAGAGTAATTGGGTACTCTTTTCACCAACTTAATCAATTTAATCTGGTCCAAATCAATTTTTCCAATTAAATTTCACCGTAGGCTCTAAAAATTATGCCAATCACAATGGCGTAATCAATTTCGGCTTCTGTGGCCGATAAGGCCCTCAATTAAATTTCCAAAGCTGATTATTCGAACAGATATTCCTACGGTGAACAGATAAAATTTCAAAATCACATATATTCACATAATGGCACATAAAATCATGGTAAACACATAATCATACTCAATTTAAGGACCAATTGGCATACTACGGAACAGGGGCATTACACCCACCACGTGGAATGTCGTCTGCCATCTCAAAAGAAGCGTGAAAATGGCCGAGAATGTGAAAAACAGGCAAGAATGCCAAAAGTCAACCCAAAAGTTAACCCCAAAAGGATGAAAAATGGGAGAAAAGGTCGGAGTGTAGAAAAGGCATGAAAACCAAGTAAACTCGGGGGGAAACAAACCCTAAGTAGTGGAAATCGAGAAAGAAACACCAAAAACTGCGTTTTGTTCGGTTTAAAGTGTGCGAAACGTGGAGGGTTTCGCGAATTGAACGATGAAAAAAGGGCGAAAACAAGAGAAAAACACGGATCAAAGGCGAGTAAATCACCTAGAGAGAGAGAGGGAAGATTTTCGAGCTTGGAGAAGTGAGGAAATGAGGTTTGGAACCCCATATTTAAAGACCCATGGCAAAGGACAAAACTGCCCCCGAAACTGCCATTTTTGGCCGATGATCTTATTTCATGGCTGATAGATGGCCAGTGGCCTCCCCTTGTGGTCGGTGAACCTTCCACACCCTTGGTTGGGTCAATTATGTGGTTTGGGACCTCCATCTCTCAAGACAGTGCAGGAAAGTACACTTTTGAAGCTTAACTGGCCTTCGTGTTGACCTCGAACCGTGTCTTCTGTGTGCGGCACTCGATACGTACGAGGTGTATCCTTTTTCATATACTTTTTGAGTATGGAAAAATTCAAAAGTTGCCCGAGAATTGCCTTTGAAAGTGTCATATTACAATGCTTTGTTATGACTGTAATAGGCGCTCTTGTTACACGCCTTTTCGTTTTTGCATCGAACATGCTTCGTTTTGCTTTAAAGTTGCATCTCAGTATCGCGAATGAGATGCCTTTACCATGCTTACGTTGAACGTGTGCCTCTCTTTGTTCTTGCATTATTATGCACACACTGTATGCATTGTCGCGCACGTTTTGCTTGCATTGTCATGCACATCCCTATTGCAATGTTATGCACACACTGTATGCATTGTCGCGCAGGTTTTGCTTGCATTGTCATGCACATCCCTGTTACATTGTTATGCACATAGTGTATGCGTTGTCGCGCACGTTTTGCTTGCATTGTCATACACATCCCTGTTGCATTGTTCTGCACACACTTTATGTGTTGTCGCGTACGTTTTGCTTGCATTGTCATGCACATCCCTCTTGCATTGTTATGCATACACTGTATGCGTTGTCACGCACGTTTTGCTTGCATTGTCATGCACATCCCCGTTGCATTGTTATGCACACACTGTATGCATTGTCGCGCAGGTTTTGCTTGCATTGTCATGCGCATCCTTGTTGCATTGTTATGCACACACTGTATGCGTTGTCGCGCACATTTTGCTTGCATTGTCATACACATCCCTGTTGCATTGTACTGCACACACATTATGTGTTGTCGCGTACGTTTTGCTTGCATTGTCATGCACCTCCCTCTTGCATTGTTATGCATACACTATATGCGTTGTCATGCACGTTTTGCTTGCATTGTCATGTACATCCCTGTTGCATTTTTATGCACACACTGTATCCGTTGTCGCGCACGTTTTTGTTGCATTGTCATGCACATCCCTCTTGCATTGTTATGCACACCCTGTATGCGTTGTCATGCACATTTTGTTTGCATTGTCACGCACGTTTTGTTTGCATTGTCATGCACATCCCTGTTGCATTGTTATGCACACACCGTATGCGTTGTCACGCACGTTTTCTTTGCATTGTCATGCACATCTCTCTTGCATTGTTATGCACACACTATATGCGTTGGCATGTACGTTTTACATGCATTATTATGCACACTTCACCTGCATTGTTATGCGCGTTCTACTTGCATGTGTTCCTACCCTATTATACCTATTGAATTTCTTTCTTTTGTAGGCACGATATTGTATGTACGGTTCATTTGAAGATGGTGAAACCAGACGATTTTATCTGTGCGGTTCTTTCGGCAAGTTCCGGTTCAGTTTGACTCTATCCCTTTCTCCACTCGCGTGCCGAGTTTGCACGTATCCTTTCTCCACTCGGGTACCGCGTTTGGACGTATCCTTTCTCCACTCGCGTGCCGCGTTTGGGTGTATCCTTTCTCCACTCGCATGCCCCGTTTAGACGTATCCTTTCTCCACTCGCGTGCCGCATTTGGACGTATCCCTTCTCCACTCGTGTGCCGCATTTGGACGCATCCGCACTGTTATGTGCATCGCGCTTGCTTGCACAACCTTTCTCCAATCACGTGCCGCGTTTGGACGTATCCGCACTGTTATGTGCATCGCGCTTTCTTGTGCAACCTTTCTCCACTCGCGTGCCGCGTTTGGACGTATTTGCACTGTTATGTGCATCGCGTTTCCTTGCGCAACCTTTCTCCACTCGCGTGCCGCGTTTGGACGTATCAGCATTGTTATGTGCATCGTGCTTTCTTCCGCAACCTTTCTCCACTTGCGTGCCGCGTTTGGACGTATCTGCACTGTTATGTGCATCGCGCTTGCTTGCGCAACCTTTCTCCACTCGTGTGCCGCGTTTGGATGTATTCGTACTTTCATGTGCACCGCGCTTTCTTGCGCAACGCTTCTCCTCCCGCATTCGACACGCGTTTGGATGTCTTTCCTCCCCTGCCTGTGCTACACTGAGAGATGTTGTGTTTGAGACTCTGGGTGTCCTCGGTAGTCGCTTTTAGTCTCCTCCGCGTGAGATGCAATGAGAATTGCATAATTTTCTTACATCCTTTCTGCATGAATGTAGTTAGATTTGTATATGCTTGCTTAAAACTGTTGCATGTTATGCTTTGTTACAGCTTTCTTTGCATGATCATAAGTTATGATTCGGCTTTGTGCATTGTCTCTGCATTTTGCCCCTTCCTTCGGGCACATACCTTTGCTAGCTTGTATGCTTTGTCCAAGTCTTCAGCCTCGTCAAAAATGGGTCGTCTTTGGGCTTTGACATTCACTCCCGTCATTGTTATGACTTTCGAGTTCTGTCAAAGAGGGGCAATTGTAGACACCCCATTTTTGACCGTCATCAAGACTTGGATGCCATCATTTCAACACTCGATGATCATCCATGTTCGTGTTCGTTTTGAGTTCTCGGAGGTCTCGGCCGCGCACCTTGCCTCAAGATGTCTCAACTAGTTTGTTTTGTGCTTGGTTGTGGACCAAACACTTGTGTTTTTGCTTCTAAGGGAAGAAGGCGGCTTGTTGGCCGTTTTCTCAACCCATCGGCCATGGCCATAGGCCATCGGCCCCTTTCTCTTGCCATCGGCCAAGAGTGTTGGCCGATCGGCACTATGTTTTGTCAACCGGCCTTTGTTTTGGTCGATCGGCCACATTTTCTGGCCGAGGCCTTTTCTTTGCCTTTTTCAGGCCTTGTGCATGCTAGTTGTGCAAGCTGGTGAGCACAGACTCTGCCCTCCATACACGTGTATAGAGGGATTTGAGCCTTGTTTAGCTTCTCTTGGAAGCTTTGCAAAGTTGGATTTTTATAAAAGGTGAGCCTCCTCTCCCTTTCCAGAGGTTCAGCCAACTGATATAGAAGTTAGATATACCTCTCTCTCTCTATATCTCCCTCTCTCTAGATTTGTATGTGTGTTTGAACTCAAAAGTGTGTTTTGTTCTTACTATTGCACACAAACACCTAGCATTACACTATCCTTGGTTGCTGAGGCACTAGAGGGTTGATTTCAGAGTTTTTGAGTTGGTTTTGATCAGAAGGAAGTGCTGGAGTTGGTGTTCTTGAAGTGTTCTTCAAGGGTGAGTCAACTTGCTTTTGATACCCCATTTTGGCTTAAGCTTTTACACATACTTCTATATTGTTTTAAGCTTGTCCCTAAACTACAAAAAGTTCTGATTTTGTATGCTTGCTATGATTGATTAAGGTCACTTTTTGGTTGGGGGTTGTCTACCCACTCTTAGGCCTAGTTTGGCTATGTTTTGTGCCTTTACTTTTGAGCTTTGGGATCATCTTATTTTAACCTTCTCATCACTGAAATCCAGAGGATTTTCAGTGGTGGAGAAGTGGTTTTGAGGTCTTGAATAGGGGAGGGACACCCCCCTCCCTTTGTGTCTCATTTGCTAGCATAAATGGCTCATAACATTAGCATGTTTTCCTAGCATGTCTTGGTTCTATTTCAGCACTTTTTAGTGGCTTTTAGGACCTGCCTTAACTCTATTCCATGTTGGTTTGATAGTATCTTGCATGCTTCACATACTTGTAGAGTAATCTTGCATGTTTGCATAATATGCATCTTGTGTTTAGACCATTATTCTTTCATGTTTTGGCTCAACTCCAATGAGCTTTCCTTCATGTTTTACCACGTTTAAGCTCTGGTTGGTGTTGATTTGACCATATATGCATTGCTTTGTATAGCCTTAGTCCATCCTTGCTTGTTAAGCTTTGTTCACCAAGTTGCTAGCATGCATTATTTTGACTATTCTCATGATTTGGCATCATTTGAAATCATATTTCAGTCCATGTTCCATGCTTGTATGCTTGCATTTGCCATCCATTCAATGCTTTGAAGAGTTGTTGTTTTGTGCTCCATGTTTGGACCATTGTGTATGTCTCCATGATTAGGTCTTCGGGATGCCATCTCATTGGGTTTTGGGGCTTATTTTGACATATTATAACTCTGGTTTTATTGGCCTAACTTATGCCATGTTTGGTTGTAATAGGTGTAGTGCATTTGCCCTTTTGGGCCTTGTATGCGTCTTGTTTTGTGCTCGCCTTTATAGCATGTTTCGGCCTCTTCCCATGCATGTTCTAGCCTTGTTTTGGCCTGCCTTGGGACTATTTTGGGTCACCTTGGTCCTTTGGGGCTTGGTTGATGTGGCCATGTTTCAAGTACCTCAGCTAGCTTTGAGCTTGAAGTCCATTAGCATGCCTTGCTTTTGTTATGTGTTTGATTTGGCATCACTCTTAACATAAATTCAGAGTTTACGGTGTCACCATATTGCCATGATTGTCACCCCTCGCTCATGTTTGGGTGTTGTGACCTTTTGCCTTAACTCTTGGACCATTGCATGTGCATGCTCATTGTGCATTTCATTCTATCACTCCATCATTTTGGCCACTGTTTTTGGTGCGGCTGAGGTCTATCCATCTTTAGTGTAAGTCCATGGATCATGCATTTGTGTATTGTTATATGCTTATCGCATTGCATGTTGTTGCATCCTCATTTTTGGCATTGTTGTCGCATGCCTATTACCTTGCATGTTTGTACGCTTAGGTTGCATTTTGCATGCTTGATAGTTTGCATTTTGTCACATGTTCAATTAGGTTGCATTACAATTGGCATGCTTGTTACCTTAGCCATGTGCATGCTTATGTCGCATTGCATTACATTTCCATATTGCATTGTATTTGGCATATATGCATTGCATTGTGTTTGGTTTGGGGTGTCAAACCAAACACGAGGACTGAAGGACGTTTCGTACTGGAAGTGACGAAATGTGCCTCCATCATCGGTTGCCGACACTCTTGATTCAACATGATAAAGTGTGTAGCATTCATTTGTTTCGTTGCATTCATTCCACATCGATTCGTACACTTGGCTCCTTTGGCCATCATGCATCGAAATGCATGATTGATGGCCTGAGGGTCGAGAACCATACTCCCTTGAGTTTACAGTATGATAGGGAGGGTAGTTGTGCACACACTATCTTGTAAATGCCTTGCCATGCACTGTCTGTCCTCTGCTGCAGCAAAAATAGAATTCTACAGGAAGATATGGCCGATCGGCCATCTTCAGTGCCGGTCGACCACAAATTTATGGCCGAGAGCCCCATTATTGGTCGATGACCAGTTTCACGTGGCCGGTGTTCCCCTACCTTGGCCGGTGACATCCCACAGTGCTTATGGAGTGGTTCAGAAACATCCTTGGGACTTGTGTAGTCTTCAGAGGAGCAAAACAGTGCAAACAGAGGCAACATGTGGCATGGCAACGGGTTTTCGAGCGAGGGGATCGAGCATACATCATTCAATCATTCCAAGGTGGAGCTGCGGCGGTCTCTTTTTGTAATTAATTTGTTAATTAATTAAGGGTTTGTAATAATTAATTAGCTAGGGTAGTTGATTAATATTTTTGGTTTGTATTATTTATTCGGACCCTCCGTCGAGAGGGCCAATTTTTGTAATAAGTGTGCGTGCGTGTGTGCATGTCTTCCAACCTCCATTTCTTTCTCCCTTTTACTTATCTGCTTTTGTTGGTTAGTTTTAGGCCATGTTTCAATTAGCATACTTATGATAGCATGCTTGCCTACATTCATTCGTATTGCACGCATTGGGCTCGGCGCATCATACTAATTACATGGTATTTCAATTCCAACTTGAATACGTGTATCGAGTTGTTGCATTTCACATGCCATTCTTAGATTAGCTGAGCCTATTCTAGTTGCATTTTGTATGCGTTGCATTAGCCATCTTAACATGAGCTGGGATCATGCATTTGAGTACTAACTAGCTATTGTTTTGGCTCGGAGTACTAGGTAAGCGTCTGTGCTTTAGCATACTGCACACGTGTAAGTGTTTCCATGATAGCATGCTTGCCATGTGGCTATTTGCTTATGTGATACAACTGCCAGAATGCCTGTGGGTGAAGGTTAGATTACTTTGATTGGGACAATTCATTGAAATCCGCATTCTTGCGAGTAGCAAAGCTTCAAACTATTTTCCAAACAAACAGATATGCAATGCTTTGTTCCAAATTAGGCAGTCTAGTCTATACTTGTTTTGTTGTGCGCATCACATAGTAATTCTAGCTAATTAACTCTAATAAGAGCGCATATGTTTTCAAAAACTCGATATCAAGCTTAGTACAAGCCAATCTTTGGATCGGGCGAGCGGCGGTGCTCATAGATGACCTTTCCCAATCGTACCTAGGTTCCCAAGCTGAGGCAACTTTGGTGATGATAGACACGTGGCCTTAGGCACGAGTTAGGGTTTCCTAAAATCTCCCACAATAAATATTTAGGTGGCGACTCTGTATCTGGCAAAGCAGTCCATGTTTGGCGCTTCTTTCTTAAAAATTTGTTTTCCAAAACGATTTGCTGGATTTGGACTCTTTGGTGATTTATCAGTCTTGCATTGCACTTTGCAAGATCAGATTAAGAACCGTGACAAACGGGTCTGAACTGTAGAAGCATTAGCCCGTGGGGCGCGTCCACAGTGTCACAACCCAAACCCGCCCCTATAGGTTTAGTGTCATAATCGGTCAGTAATCTTAGATTACTGTAGACGCGCCCGCGTGGGGCCCTCGCTACAGTTCGGACTCGACTTGTGTCACGGTTCTAAGTCTGAACCAAAGAGTCCAAATCCGGCAAATCGTTTTGAGAAATAGATTTTTGAAAAGAAGTGCCAGACATGGACTGCTTTGCCAGATACAGAGTCGCCACCTAAATATTTTAAAATGGGGGAATTTAGGAAACCCTGACTCGGTGGCAAAGGTCACGTGTCCGTCATCACCAAAGTTGCCTCGGCTCGGGAGCTTGGGCACGATTGGGGAAGGTCAGCTATGAGCACCCCCTCTCACCCGGTCCGAAGACCGGTCCGAAAACGTTATGTGTTCTTATTCCAGTTATTAGCCTAGAATTACTGTGTTATGCGCGCAGCAAACAAGTATAGACTAGATCGCCTAATTTGGAAATAAGCATTGCATATCCGTTTGCTTTGAAAAACACTTTGGAATTTGCTACTCGCAAGTAGGCTAAAAAATACGGATTTCAACGAGTGTTTCCAACTCAGACAATCCAACCTTCACCCACAGGCATTCAAACAGTTTATCACATAAGCATCTAGCCACATGGTAAGCATGCTGTCATGATAGCATTCACACGCATGAGATATGCTAAAGCATAAACGCTTACCGAGTACTCCGAGCCAAAACAATAAACTAGTTAGCCAACATGCATGGTCCTAGTTCATGTCAAATTGACTAATGCAACACATGCAGGATGCAATTAGAGTAGGATCGGCTAACCTAAACATGGCATGTGAAATGCAATCAATTGATGCACGTATTCAATTTGGAATTGAAGTACAAATGCAGTTAGCATGATGTACCGAGCCTGGTACATGCAAGACAAATGTATGGATGCACGCATGCATAGCATAAGGTATGCTAATTTAAATATGCCCTAGTCTACCATCACAAGCAGGTAAATAAAAGGGAAGAAAGAAGTGGGGATTGGAAGACATGCACACACTCACCCACACTTATTACAAATTTACCCTCGCTCGGAGGGACCGAAAGAATAGTACAGATAATTAACCTATAAGCTAATTAATTATTATAAATCACCTAATTAGTTAACAAATTAACTAAGCTAGGAAAGAAAAACAGATAAGCCACCTTGGGAAAAGAGCCCAATGCGATGCATGCTCGGTTCTGCTCGGAAGTACACTGCCATACATGAGCTGCCTCTGTTTTCCCTGCTATACTCCTCTGAAGACTGTCAAAGTCTCAAAGTTGCTTCCCTGGACACTGGGAGACACCACCGGCTGAGTAGAATATCCACCGGCAGTGGTATATGGTCACCGGCCGTGAATGAATCCATCGGCCATCACTGGGTTGCCAGTCGGTACTGAACAATGCCGGTCGACAGAGAATGCCTGCAGAACCTGCAATCGACAGCAGCAGAGGACAAGGTAGAGTATGGTAGTGCGATTCAAACAATGTATGCACCAATCATGTCCCTTATCATGTTAGTGACTCAAAGGGACACGCTCCTTGGTTCTCGGACCACCAATCGCGCATTTCCATGCGTGATGGCCCAATGGACCAAGTGTGCACACTTTGATGTCAAATGCAATGCAAACCAACAATCGAACCAAGAGGCTTCTACCTCCATCATGACTTGGTCAGGAGGTGAAGCATGCATGCCAATGCAATGCAATCCTAAGCATAGGAGCTAGCATGCAATATGAGCATGCAAACAAGCAATGCGAAACATACATCAATCATGCAAGGCATAGACAACAATCATGCAAGGCATGAGGCAAGCATGTTAATATGAAGCATGTGAGATGTGACCTAAGTGTACAAATGTGCAAGGCACGCAACATCATACAAATGGGACCAAGCATGTGACAATATACAGAGTAAGCATGCAACGCAAGCTAAGAGAGGGACTTACACTAATTGGACAGCCCTCAATCAGGTCCAAAACAGTGGCCAAAGCCAAGGAAATGAGGCCCAAAACACACGCACACATGTATGCAAATATGGTCCAATTCCTAAGGAACTACACTTAGTGCAACCACACATGGCATGAATTAAATGACTAAAAACAGAATTTTAGCATATTAAAACAAGGCCTAAAGATCACTTAGATGGCATCCAAATGTCCTAAATTCAAAGGTATGCACAGATACCAAAACATGGAGCATGCTACACAAGCTTCCAAAGCTTCAAAGAGGCATCCAAGGCAAGCATACAAGCATGTTAAAGGGACTGAAATAACATGGCAAATGGTCCCAAATCATTAAATTAAGGCAAGGATGCATGCTACACATTCACACACTTAAGGCAAACAAGCCAAAAATGCAAAGGGGCTATACAATGCATGCAATGGTCGACCCAAACAACCTAGGACAGACCTCAAACATGGCAAAATAAGCATGAAAGATTCACAAGGCTAAGCCTAAAACATGCTAGAACAAGGGTTTACAACCTAAGGCATGTTAAGGCTACAAAGTGGCATTACAAGGTAGGTATGCTAAGTATGCATGGTGTACCAAAACCAACTAAAAACAGAGGCATATTATGACATAATAAGCACAAAAAACAGCCAAGGCATGGTCAACAAGAAGCTTAGCTAGGTGCTCACTCAAGAGGCCAAAAATGGTCCATTTCAAGGACAACAAGGAGAGGGGGTGGCCCTCTCCTTCTTGGGACCTCAAGGCACCATCCTCACCTCTGAAATCCCTCAAGATTTTAGTGGTGAGGAGGCCCAAACACCAAGGTCTCGGAGCTTACACAAAATAGCACAAAATGGAGCCTTACAAGGCATAGGAGGGGTCAAACAACCTCAAACCACAAAACACTCTAAACAAACTATTTAGAGGGCCTAACAGAAGAACTTTTTTGTATTATACACTAAGCTCAAAAATAGTTCTAAGATAGGCAAAAATAGTATGCAAAAATGGGGAATAAAGGGACAACTTCTTACCCTTGAAGACCCTCTTCACAAATGAAGCTCCAGCAGTTTCTTTGAGCTCAAAACAGCCCAAGAACCTCAAGAACAACCTCTGGTCCTTCAAGAAACAAAGGAAAGGTGTAACACTATGTGTTTGTGTGCAATAGTAAGACACAAACACACTTATACACACACAAAGGCCAAATGAGAGAGAGGTATAGAGATAGAATATGTATAGTAAACCTAAAACCAGAGCTCTCACACAACTTTTCTCTCTAAAATGTCTAAACCTAGAGCCAAGAGGGGAGGGCTCCTCTTATAGAGGAGCCAATCTTGTAAAGCTTACAAGGTAAGCTAACAAGAAGTCCATCCCTCCATGCACGTGTATGGAGGGGAGAAAAATGCCATACAGCTATATTAAAATATCTATAAAAGCAGATGAACAGTAGTCGACTGCTGAAAATTGCCATTTTGTCAAAATGGAGTGCCGACCGGCAACAAAGAATGCCGACCGGCAATATACATTACCGATGGCATCAAAACACCAACCGGTGGCCTCTGGCCATGGCCGGTGATGTGTGCGGATGCCTCACAAGGCATTCCCTGCCCCTCCAAGGCAAAACACAAGTGTTTGGTATAAAACCAGACACTAAACAAGTGAGTTCGGAGATCCCGAGGCAAGGCGTGTAGCCGAGACCTCCGGGAACTCCAAACGAACACAAACATGGGTGATCACCAGGTGTTCAAACGGTGACCTCCAAGTCTTGAGGACGGTCAAAAATGGGGTGTCTACAGTTGCCCCTCTTTGACAGAACTCGAAAGTCATAACAATGACGGGAGTGAATGTCAAAGCCTAGAGACGACCCATTTTTGACAAGGCCGAAGACTTAGACAAACATGCAAGACAAACAAGGTATGCGCCCGAAGGCAGGGGAAAAATGCAAGACAATGCACGAAGCCGAGCATAACTTATGATCATGCGAAGAAAAGCTGTAACGGAGCACACATGCAACAGTTTTAAGCTAGCATACACCAAACTACACTATAATGCAGAAAGGATGTAAGAGAATTATGCAATTCTCGATACGTCTCACTTGGAGGATACAATACCTGTGCGGCTCGTCTGGTTGCACCAGCCTCAAATGAACCGTACATACAATATCGTGCCTGTAAAGAAAACAACTCAACAGGTACGATTTTGTTAGCAACATGCATGACAATGCAAAAATGGATGCAAAATGATATGCAATATATACAAAACAATGTACAAACAATGCAAATAGAGATGCAATGGAATTGAAACAATGCAAACTATATGCAAAGCAATTGGATCATGATCCAATCGTGAGCGGTTCGAAACCACGCCTATGTCAAATAGATTGATGGAGGTAACAAGTCCGTCTACCATAAAACGGTCTACTGAACTATGAGCAATGTAGACGGACACAAGAACAAGTATTGGGGGGGATTGACACAAGTGGGGAAACGACCCGCTGGGGAAAGGACTACAATCCTAATGCTGGATACAACAATTACACTACAATGTAATACATAATGAAAATGCTGGGGAAATGGCAATGGATATGGCACGCGGGCCAAACCAAATCTTGCCTAGGCAAGGCATGTACACATACAAGCCATGTTTAACATAGAACGGTCTACTGAACTATGCTTCGACACGAGAAGTATGGGCACATACCAGACCAAGCTCAACATGGAAAGGCGCGAGCCATGGGCGGAGGTGATGCAATGAATGCATGCAAGCTACAATGCAATATCTACAAATATGCAATGGAAATGGATACAATGGATATGGCCTGCGGGCCAAACCAAATCTTGCCTAGGAAAGGCATGTACGCGTACAAGCCAGGTCTAACATAGAACGGTCCACTGAACTATGTTTCGACGTGAAAAGTATGGGCACATACCAGACCAAGCTCAATCATGGAAAGGCGCAAGCCATAGATGGCGGTGATGCAGTGAATGCATGCAAGCTATAATGCAATAGAAATGGATACAATGGGTATGGCACGCAGGCCAAACTAAATCTTGCCTAGGAAAGACATGTACGCATACGAGCCATGTCTAACGCAGAAAAGGTGCCGCAACCCTCAAACCAACATACCAGCGTGGAATAGGCGCGTACACATGCAGAACTGTGCTTTAACGTGAAAAGTAAGGGCACATACCAGACCAAGCTCAACCTGGAAAGGCGCAAGCCATAGATGGAAGGTGATGCAATAAATGCATGCAAACTACGATGCAATATCTACAAATATGCAATGGAATGGATATTTACAAACATGCATGACAATGCAGTATGCACTATGTTCTAATGATGCATGACAATGCAACTATTTACGATGATGCGTGGCAATGCATGTGTGTTTGTTTTTTGTTTTTTTTTTTTGTTTTTGAAATGCAAATGATGTATAAAATGCATGTTGCATGGAATGCACGACAACACGCGACTTTAAGATGCACGACAATGCAACTTATCAAAAGTCGTTCGGGCACGACAAACACCGAAGGACTTGCACCTTCAGAGGATTTAGGGTCTCCTAGACCGTACAATAGTTCGCACAAGAAATGCATAACAATGCAAGTGAACTTGAAATGCGCGACAACGCGCGGCTTAAGACATGCATAATGCATCTTATCAAAAGTCGTTCGGGCACGACAAACACCGAAGGACTTGCACCTTCAGAGGATTTAGGGTCTCCTAGACCGTACAATACCTGTGCGGTTCGTTCGGTTGCACCAGCCTTAAATGAACCGTACATACAATATCGTGCCTGTAAAGAAAACAAACTTAACAGGTACAATGTGATTAACAATATGCATGTTAATGTATTTGAAAATGCGTGACAACGCAAAGCAAGTGGGAAGCATAACAATGCTGTGAAAGTGCAGAAATGTAAGTGGAGCACGCGGTCTACGCGGGCAGCGAAATTGATCACAAGCATGCGGTCTACGCAAGCCATGAAATTGAACCATAAGCATGCGGTCTACGCAAGTCATGAAATTGAATCATAAGCATGCGGTCTACGCAAGCAAAACATGCGGTCTACACAAGTAATGGAATTGAACAATCATGCGGTCTACGCAAGCAATACATGCGGTCTACGCAAGTAATGAAATTGAACAAGCATGTGGTCTACGCAGGCAAAACATGCGGTCTACCCAAATCATGGAATTGATTACAAATATGTGGTCTACGCAAACAAAACATGCGGTCTACACAAGTAATGGAATTGAACAAACATGCGGTCTACGCAAGCAAAACATGCGGTCTACGCAGGTAATGAAATTTGAACAAACATGCGGTCTACGCAAGCAAAACATGCGGTCTACGCAAGTAATGAAATTGAACAAATATGCGGTCTACGCAAGCAAAACATGCGGTCTACGCAAGTAATGAAACTTGAACAATCATGCGGATGCAATGAGATGCGCAAAATCGCGCGGTGCGTTTTAGACAACTCGAGCGCACAAGACAGTGCGATTGATATGCAATACGCATGGGGCAACTTTTGAGTTTTGTAAAAGCCAAAAGGATACGAAAAGGATAGACCTTGCACGAATTCAAGTGCCACGCACAGAAGACACGACCCGAGGTCAAAATGGAGGCTGGTTGAGCATCGGAAATGCACTGTTTTGCACTGTTTTGAGCACTAAAGGCCCTGGACCCCACTCATAACTCAAAAAAGGGTGTAGGAGGCACCAAAATCACTGTAGGAGGCCACCGGATGCCCACCGGCCATCAGAATGCATCACCGGCCGTCCACCGGCCATCATAAAACTCCATCGGCACAATATATTGCCGACCGACAAAGAGTGTGGCCGACCGGCAAAAACTCCCTGTATTGGGGCAGTTCTGTCATTTTGCTACGGGTCTTTTAAAATAGGGTTTCCAACCCTATTTTTTCACTTCTCCTTGGTCGAAAATTGCCTCTCTCTCTCTCTAGAGCATTTTCCTCCCTTGATTCTCTCCTTTTCTTGCGTTCTAGCTCCCATTTCGTTGTTCGATTCGCGATCTCCTCCGCGTTTCAGACATTTTCAACCGAACGAAACTTCGTTTCGGTGTTTCTTTCTTGATTTTCGCCACTCGGGGCTTGTTTCCCTCGAGTTTTTCTCGATACCCATGCCTTTTCCACACTCTGGCTTTTCCAGCCTTTTCCGACCCTCTCGGGGTTTGACTTTTTATTGACTTTTCGCCTTTTTGCCCGGTTTTTCGTCTTCCGACCATTTTCACATTCTCTTCGAGATGGTGGATGATCTTCCACAGGGCGGGGCTCCTCCGGAGCTTAAGATGGACCCTGAGGCCGAGCCCTTGCCACTCCGTATCCGGCCGTTCGATCCGGAGACCTACAGGCCTGCAGTTCATGAGATGATCCCCGATGGACTACGCCAGTTCCGGAGCTTCGAGAGGCGTGCCACGCGAGCTACTACTGCGTGAGCCTACCTCCCACCTGTCCTTCGGTGCTTCCGAGGTAACTTTCCTTCTCTGCTTTACTTTCTGCAATGTAGGATGCAAAACTGCCGTAGCTGGTTATGCTCTTTAACTGCTTAATTCTGATATGCTGTATACTGTAGTTGATTGTAAACATACGTGCAACTGATATCTGTTTGAGACTGACACATGCACACACACTGCACTGGCTTCAAATCACCCAAACACACGGCGCAAATTGTATTTCACTGCACACACACTATTACCTGGTATTGGCTTGAGTCTGAAAATATGCACGCATGCTACACTGTACTGAACTACCCAAACACGCTGACACGTCACACGTTGTAGTTCGCTGTAAGCACACCGGCACCCGGTATTTGTTTGAATCTGTTAAAACTTGCACGCGTGCTACATCTGCCCTGAACCACCCAAACACGCTGACACATCACACGTCGTAGTTCATTGTATGCTTCTCAGAATTGCATTTTGAATATTGCCTTGCATTTGTTGTTTTTGACTACAGAGGGATACCCATACCATCCGCGGGTATGGGAATACCGTTGCTCGGGACTGGTACCTCGAGCTGCCAGATGCGGTTCGTGACATCGTCGATGAAGCCGGCTTTGGCATTTTCTGTAGGGGGCTCTCTCGACTGACTACCTGCAGGCCCTTGCTTGCTGCTCTAGCGGAGAGGTGGTGGGATACCACCGACTCCTTCCACTTCTCCGTCGCAGGGGATATGACGATGACCCCTTACGACTTCTCGATAATTACTGGCATTGGGGTAGGGGGTGATCCGATCCCCTTTGACACGGACATGGATGAGTGGGACGCTGCCCGGCTATACCTGCTCGGTACGCAGCCTCCCCTCGCTCGAGCGGGGTTCGTCAGGTATTCGTGGTTTGAGAGCCACTTTCGGATCCAGCCAGCTTTGGCAGAGGAGGCGCAGATGTCCCCAGAGGAGGTGGACCAATACGCGCGGGGCTTCATCATGTTCCTCTTCGGGACGACTCTCTTCGCCGATCGGGTGAACACCGTGCCCTTATGCCTGTTGAGCGTGCTGGTAGACGTCAGGCAGACCCGTCATTATGATTGGGGTGGGGCCGCTCTGGCCACTTTGTACGGTTATATGAGCTCTTCTTCCCGCCTCAGCGGACAGCTCCTTGGTGGCTACTGGCGAGCCTAGGAGGTACGTCCTCTTCCCTTTTTACATTTCTGCTTTCTGCTTTCTGTATTCTGCACAATGCACATATACTGTACACTGCCCCACACTGACTGTATACTGCACACCCGGCACACATATACTCTGCTTTACACTGTCTGCACACTGCTCACACTGTACACTCTGCACAATACACTGCACAACACACGGTTCTGCCATTTCTGCTTTATTCTGTATTCTGCCTTATCTGATCGTCATACTGATATCTGTTCGGCAGTTATGGGTGTATGCCTACTTTCTTAGGCTTGACCCAGTACCCGATGAGGAGATCCCACTTGGCGTCCCCTTCTCTCATCGCTTCGATGTGCGATGCGTGCGGAGACCACGAGAGTCTCTTATTTTTTTTCGCCGATACTTCGACACCATCACCGCCGCGGAGGTATGTTCAACTTTAGAGTTTATTATTATTGGCTTTGCTTCGCACCGAATATTTTCAATAACGGTAGATAATAAACTGCATATTATTTTCAGATCACCTGGCAACCCTGGGCTCCGTTGCCGGCTGTGGTGAGAGATCACTATGAGGGCGCCGAGGAGACTGCCCGTTGCCGGATTCTGTTGGAGGGCCCGGTCTGTCGGGCTTGGTACCTGGGCGAGCGTTTCTTGCGTCAGACACTGGGTTTACCGGAGCAGATAGTTCCGGGTCCACCTCCTACGCATATGAGGTATACAGAGAGGTTCTCTCTTGAGCAGATGAGGGACTACACCGTTGGCTGGGGTACAGAGCATCACAGAGGCGAGGACGACTATGCAGAGTACGTCCAGACCTATATTATGCGACCCTTGAGCGGTGGTCGCCGAGCTGAGGGGGAGAGGCCAGCGGCGCCGGCAGCAGGAGCGGGAGCTGGGGCTGGAGCGGGCACATCGAGGAGGGCTCGACTGCATGGTAGGAGCAGAGCTCAAAGGGGACGAGAGACTGGCTGGCCCACCTTGCCCACTGTACTGTCATATAGAGGGCAGGATGGGGCGACCTACCAGATCCCCTTTGCTCCTCCCCCGGCTGGTCATGAGTTAGCCGTTATCCCCGACTTGCCTCCGGCATGTATCACTTCATTTTGCATCTTGAATCTGCATTTCATTTCAGTTTATTTGATATTCCGCAGAATACGGATATATCTTATACTCTTCCAGGCGTCTTCTGAGTGCACCCGGCAGTCCGTGGGGTTGAATGGCTCCATGATGGGGATGCTGTAGCGGACCTTCGACCTGCTGGCCCTCTATAGCATTCCGGTATGTTCTTCTGACAATGGCCTCAAACCATTCATGCACTGCATCACATAATCTGATGTACGACACAACACCTGACACGCTGATCTCACAGCATCTGATACACTGCATACACTGCATTTTGCACTGTACTCTGCTCTGATACACTGCTCACGGCATTCACACACTGTACTCATACACTGCATTCTGCACTGATACACTACTCACAGTATGCACACACTGTATACTGCATTCTGCACTGATACACTACTCATAGTATTCTGATGTATTTGCCTTTTGTGCTTTTCAGCCTCCCTTCCAGATTCCTCCGGTGGGCGGTGCTCCAGCTGGGCCTTCTATTCCTGCTCGAGGAGGACGTGGAGACACTGCACGTCCCCGTACCAGGGGAGGGCGTACTCATGCCGGGAGTAGTTCTCGGGCGCCGACCCCTGACGATGATGATGATGATGATGACGAGTCCGAGGCAGAGGCAGAGCCGGAGGCGGAGTCATCGAAGGAGGAGACCGGAGGCAGTTCTAGCTCGGGCCCTGATGACGATGCTGACGATGCTCCTGGACCTTCATCCAAGAAGAGGACTTGGACAGACTGATAGCCCTCGGAGCCGCTTGACACGGCCACAGATTTTTGTTGTTTTTCTTCTTTCTTGTACTTTTCTCTTTTGTTGGTAGTTAGGATACTTTGTACTGCCGCAGGCAGATTTTTGTCTCCAAAACTTGTGTATTTGAAAAGATGATGAAATGAAATAGGCTTTTTATCTAAAAAAAAAAAAGGTGTTTATATCCGTATATCTTTACATTTCATACTTTGCACTGCATGAAAATTGAACACTTGCACTGTAATAATCAGATAACTAAGCAGCCAACAGCCAAAATAACCCAAGCAATCCACTGCCTGACTCTGGACACACAGCCCTTACTCTACTGGGGATTAATCTGCATACAGCCCGTAACCCAACACTTGGTTTATTCTGCACACAGCAAACTTTAAACAAAACAGCCCAATCTGACAAGACTGCCTTCAAAGGTGACACCGGCTAGGTTTGAAACATGCTCGGATGCCCCAAATTTTCCCTTCCTTCTTTTGGTTCGCCCAATTGTAGAGAATGGCACAGCATTCCGAGCACAAATGATTAACTTTCGGAAAAGGGGTTTTCTTAACCAGGGTATCGAGCCTACAACTGGATATAGCGGAAAAGGACTCGAACAAAAGGGTACACGACCTAAACACAACGAGACACGCTCGGAAGAGACCTAAAACAAAGATTGAGGTAAACAAAACAAAAGACACGACACGCAGACGTGTTAACGAAGATAGGGGTCCTCAGATCACGAGGAGCCAGTTTCACTGGGTATCGTTTCGCACCCTTTTCTCATTTGTGATTCTCACATCACTCCGGCACTCAAGCTCGGTTTTTCTCTCAAAACCCTTTTCCTCACTTTTTCTCTCAACTTACACCTCTCTATTCTTCATTCTCTCATTTTTCGTTCCTCCCCAAGGTGATTAATGAATGAGTAGGAAGTTGCGGGTTCATGACTGACGCCGTTAGCTCACGGCTATTTCTTCTGGTGGGTAGAGTGCCCTCCTGGTAAGTATGTTGACGACGGGGGAAAGACAGAACACCTGACTCAACTGTGCCCCTAGTTTATCGCTTTGAACATTTTTTGTTTTTGCTTTCTACTAAAATAGTTTTGATCAATAATGAGAGTTAGATTAACACACTTGTTCGATTTTTGAGTTAGATTAACACACTTGTTCGATTTTTGCTTTCTGCACCACTTTCATGCTTTCTTGGAGTTGGTGCACCATCTCCTCTAAACTAGCCATACTGTTCTGTTCTGACTGAATTATCGGTATATGTTCCCTCTCTGTGGGTGAAACAGAACCCTAATCCCTACTGTACACAGGTGGGGTAGATAAAGCCCTCTGTATTGACTGTTGAACTGATGCCCTCTGCCTAGTTGTCCTCCGTCTAGTAACCGGGGGTAGAGAGTGGTACACTGGTTGCCCGTCTACCAGATCCTCAGATCGATGGAGCCGACGACCTCTAATCCAAAGTGCTTGGGGAATATCTACCGGGTTGGAAGCAATTGTGCTAAACTACCTACCAAAAAGATAAATAAAGCAATAAATAACTAGACAATTGGATAGCATAACGGCGTAAAATAAACACATACAACGCACAGTTGGCTATTCATAACACACAGTTGGTAAGCCGAACACACTGTTTCTCGATACTGATCATTGTTCTCAAATCATCGTTCCCAAACCTGAACTTGATACCCGCAGATAACTGATTTCTCAACAACACTGATACTGGTGCCCTCGGGCCTAATACTCAATCTTGCAAACTGATATGTACGTTCCTGTTGAGATACACTCTAAAGCACATAGCAGATAAGTGAGAGCCAAAACACCCCTATGTTGGGGTAGGGTTTCCCTGTCCTATTTTGTCAGGCGCAAGGGTTTCACTATGCACGCAGCAGTTTTCAAACAACCTATAATTGGGTAAGCAACCTGTCCTAGCTTGGAATGGTCACTATGGATCCGAATATGCACTAGGTCGAATGGTCGAAAAGGGTGCCCCGGTAAAACTGGGGTTTGTGTTCCTATACTGTCAGAGCTCAAAACCGGTCAGCCTTATGGTCATGTCTTGACAAGACAAGCCTCCGACAAACCGTTCAGGAATGGCAGATGGCAAACACGGTGTCTTAGGCGCACCAATGCACATGCAATGCACATGCAATGCACAGAGACACATAAATGAGATCAAAACAGGATATCATGAATTCGAGTCAAGCTCTCCAAACTCCCCAGCAGAGTCGCCAGTAACTGTAGACGCGCCCGTGTGGGCCTCGCTACAGTTCGGACTCGATTGGTGTCACGGTTCTTAATCTAAACCAAAGAGTCCAAATCCGGCAAATCGTTTTGAGAATCAGATTTTTGAAAAGAAGTGCCAAACATGGACTGCTTTGCCAGATACAGAGTCGCCACATAAATATTTTTTATGGGGGAATTTTGGAAACCCGGACTCAGTGCCAAAGGCTACGTGTCCGTCATCACCAAAGTTGCCTCGGCTCGGGAGCTAGGGTACGATTGGGGAAGGTCAGCTATGAGCACCCCCTCTCGCCCGATCCGAAGATCGGCCTCTACTAACCATGATATCCGTTTTTGAAAACGTTATGTGTTCTTATCCCGATTATTAGGCTAGAATTACTATGTTATGCACACAGCATAAAAGTATAGACTAGATTGCCTAATTTGGGAATAAACATTGCATATCCGTTTGTTTTGGAAAAAAAGATGTTTTGTAATTTGCTACTCGCAAGTAGGCTAAAACACGGATTTCAATGAGCTATTCCAACTCAGACAATCTAACCTTCACCCACAGGCATTCAAGCAGTTTAAATCACATAAGCAGCTAGCCTCATGGTAATCATGCTATCATTGCAACACTCACACGCATGCAAGGATGCTAAAGCATAGATACTTACATCGTACTCCGTGCCAAAACAAAACTAGTTAATAATCATATGCATGATCCTAGTTCATGTTAAGATGGCTAATGCAACACATGCAGGACACAACTAAGATAGGCTCGGCTAGTCTACAATGACATGTGAAATGCTACAATTAACACGTATTCAATTTGGAATTGAAATACAAATGCAGTTAGAATGATGCGCCGAGCCCGGTGCATGCGAAACAGATGAATGAATGCAAACATGCTGTCATGCTATTATGCTAATTTAAATATGCCCTAGTCTACCATCATAAGCAGGTAAATAAAAGGAAAGAAAGACGTGGGATTGGAAGACATGCACACACGCACCCACACTTATTACAAATTTGCCCTCGCTCGGAGGAACCAAAAGAATAATACAATCCAAGTAATGAATTACCTATCCTAGGTAATTAATTTATTACAGACCCTCTAATTTACCAAATTAAATGCAGAATAGGGATGGCCGCAGCCCTGCCTCGGGATACGCGAATGATGCATGCTCGATCCAACTTGCCCGGAAACCCGTACCATGCCACTGCTGCCTCTGTTAATGCTGCCTTGCTCCTCTGAAAATTGCCGAAGTCTTGGGATATGTTCTCTGTACACTGTAGAACACCATCGGCTAAGAGAAATAACCACCGGCCATAGGAAATTTCCATCGGCTGCTTTCAAGTCCATCGGCCTCATATTCTTTGTCGGTCGGCATTAAACACTGCTGATCGGCAGAAAATTCTTGCTGGGACCTGCAGTTGACAACAACAGAGGGCAAAGCAGTACATGGCATGGAATTTTGAGCAAATGTGAGTTTGGTCACACTCCCAATCATGCACGAGACTCATGGGAGCGTGACCCTCGACCTTCGGGCCATCAAATGTGCATTTTTGATGCATGATGGCCTAAGAGGCCAAGGTTGCGATTCATTGTAAAATGCATGCAAACAAAATACATGAATACCGACAACTTATCATGTTGGAGTCAAGGGGATTGGCGACCGAGGGTTGAGGCGTGTTTTGTCACTTGAAGTACAAACACTCCTCAATCCCCATGCCCGGTTTGACACCCCAAACCAAGCAATGCAATGCATATATACAAGCTTGGCTCAAATGCACAACATGAGGTTAAAATGCAAAACATGCCAAATGTAATGCAACCTAAACATGCAAACTAAGTTAGTGCATTCTAAATGTACCAAGTATGGTACAATGTATATGAGATGCAACTAGATAAATGCCATGCCAACATGCAAGTATGATACAATGTAAGCATGAGAACCAAAACAATGCAACATGATCATGTAATGGTGGTGCTAAATCATGAAGGGAAGACCTCAGTCCACCCCAAAACAGTGACCAAAAGGTGTCCAAAATGGTGAACAAGCACTCATGCCAACATGTAAGCCAAAGGGGCCCAAAGCTAAGGCACAAACAAGGGGCATTCTACTATAACACTCACGACCACTCATGGCATGGACTAAGAGACCAAAAATGGATGTTCAATGCTGCAAAATACACCCAAAAACCCACTGATATGGCAGCCCCAAAATGCCTTAAACATGCAAGCATGCACAATGCCCATTTCAAGGCACAAAACTACAACACCTTAAAGCATGGGAAGGGACACAAATGACAATGTAAGACCACCTTACATGGACTGAAATATGACCTTAAATAATGCCAAATCATGAGGATAGTCTAAGTTAAGCATGCTAGAAGCCAAAATACTCAAGGCCTACAAGCCAAAATGCAAAGCAACTACATCAAGCATGCCAAATATGACCAAAACAGTGGCCAACAGACCTTAAGCATGACAAGTCATGACCGAAAGCTTCAACAAGCTAAGCTAAATCATGCAAGCATGGAAGCCTAAATAGAAGATGCATTTCTATGCAAAAGGGAGGGATACAAAGCAAGGGTATTATGCATGCAAAAGGCCACAAACCCGACCAAAGATAGAGATATATTATGATCAAAAGACACCTAAAAACCTCTGAAATAGGGCCAAAATCAGTCAAGCTTGCATGTTGCTCTTTAAGCCAAAACAAGGATAAAAGAGAGACAAAAGGGGAGAGGGGTGTCCCTCCCCTATGCAAGACCTCAAATCATCTTCTTCACCACTGAAAATCCACTGGATTTCAGTGGTGAAAAGAGCAATACAAAAAAGGTCAACAAGGCTTAAAGAAAAGGCACCAAAAGAGGCCAAAAGAGGCCTAAGAGGGGGAGTTCGACCCCCAATGCCAAAATGACCTAATGAGATGTCTTAAGCATGAAAATACAAATCTTTTTTTAGTTATACACAAAGTCTAAAAAAGAAAGCAAGATAGGTCAAAAGCCAATGCAAGATTGGGGAAACTAAAGTAAAGTGATTACCCTTGAAGAACCCTTGAAGAACAGTTGGTCCAGCCACCCTCTACTGACCAAAATCAGTCCAAAACCTCAACAAACAACCCTCAAAGTCGAAGTAAGGTGTGGTAGTGTGTGAGTTAGTGCAAAACTAAGGTAAAAATGCACTTTTAGGCCACAAAACACACACAAGGGAGGAGAGAGAGGGAAATATAGAGAGAGAGTGTGTATGTATATGTGTAGGCTCTGGTTTTTCTTTCCAAAATCACCAACCTAGAAGAAGGAGGAGAGCTCTCCTCTTATAGAAGTTCCCCCTTGCAAAGCTTACCAAACAAGCTTGGTTAGAGGGAAATCCCTCCATACACGTGTATGGAGGGGAACAGAGTGGGTGCCAGCTATCACAGCTGGCACAAAATATCTACTAAAAGTAAATGAACAGTGATCGGCCATTCAAAATTGCCATTTTGGAAAAATAAATGGCCGACCGACAGCAAAGAGTGCTGACCGGCAATATACATTGCCGATGGCATAAAATCACTGGCCGGTGGCGTCAAGCCATGGCCGGTGATGTGTGGGGATGCCTCACAAGGCATTCCCTACCCCTCCAAGGCAAAACACAAGCGTTTGGTGCAAAACCAGACACAACATGATCGAGTCGAGGGATCCTGAGGCAAGGCGCGCAACCGAGACCTCCGGGAACTCAAGACGAGCACAAACAAAGGTAATCACCAAGTGTTCCAATGGTGACGTCCAAGTCTTGAGGACGGTCAAAAATGGGGTGTCTACAGGTGTTATCTGCCAACCTATGCAGGGGACGGTATTAACTGAGGGTGGTGTAACCTCCAACCCCTGTAGGGGGTCGTATTAACTAAGGGTGGTTTTAATTGGTAACCCATGAAAGGGCGGTATTAATAGAGATAATGTTAACTGACATCTTGCACAAGGGGCGGTATTAACTGAGGGTAGTGTTAACCGCCAACTCGCGCAGGGGGCGGTATTAATTGAGGGTGGTGTTAATTGCCAACCCATGCAGGAGCAGTTTTAACCGAATGTGGGTATTAACCGACAACCCTTATGAGGGTAGCATTAACTGAGGGTGGTGTTAACTGCCGACTCCTGTAGGGAGCTGTATTATCTAAGGGCGGTGTTAACCACCAACCCGTGTTGCGTGCAGTATTAACCAAGGTTGGTGTTAACTGCCAACCCTCGTAGGTGGCAGTGTTAACCGAGGGTGGTGTTAACTTCCAACCCATGTAAAGGGCGGTATTAACCGATGGTGGTGTTAACCGCCAACTTGCACAGGGGGCGGTATTAATCGAAGTAGTTTTAACCGCTAACATGTGTAGGGAATGTTATTAACTAAGGGTGGTGTTAACTGCCAATCTGTGTAGAGGGCGGTATTAACTGATGGTGGGGTTAATACCGCTAACGTGCGCATGAGGCGATGTCAACCGAGGGTGGTGTTAACCACCAACACAGGCAGAGGGTGGTATTAACTGAGGGTGGTGTTAACTGCCAACCTCGTAAGGGGCAGTATTAACCGAGGTGATGTTAACCATCAACCCGCGTAGGGTGGGGTATTAATTGAAGGTGGTGTCAATCGCCAACCTGCGTAGGAGGCGGTATTAATCAAGAGTGGTGTTAACCGTTAACCCACCTAGAGGGAGGAATTAACCGAGGGTGGTGTTAACTGACAACCCGCGTAGGAGGCGGCATTAATCGCCAATCCACGCAAAGGGTGGTATTAACTGAGGTGGTGTTAACTGCCAAACCACGCTAGGACTGTATTAATTGATGGTGGTGCTAACTGCTGTAGCTCATCTTTTTCGCTCCCTCTTTCGAAAGCTCAAAAAGAAACCCTACAGTTCAGACCCTAATGGTTTTGAATCTAATCTCACAAGTGCACTATGAAACTGATAAACACCAAAGAGTCTAAATTCGGCAAATCGCTTTGGAAAGCTGATTTTGAATCAAAAATGCCAAAATTGGATTGCTTTGCCAGATACAGAGTCGCCACCTAAATATTTTATTTTGGGGGAATTTAAGAAACCCATGACTCGTGCCAAAGGCCACATGTCCGTCATCGCCAAAGTTGCCTTGGCTCGGGAACTTAGGTACGAGAGGGGAAGGTCATGAATTAAGCACCCCCGCTCGCCCGATCAAAGATTGGCCTCTACTAATCACGATATGATTTTTATCAACATTATGTGCTCTTGTTCCATTTATTAAACTAGCTTTACTATGTGATGCTCACACGCAAGTATAGACTAATTTGCTCAATTTAGAATAATTCAACTCATGTTTGTTTGTGAAAATGGTTTGACTTTGCCACCTCAAGTGGGCATAAAAGTTTGCGAATTTGCCACCAAACATAGTGGGCTTAAACTGATTTTCCACTCAACAAAGTGGGCTTAAAACATACATTCGTTGAACCGTTCCAATTCAAACAACAAGCCTTCAGCCACAGGCATTCAAGCAGTTTAACAAGTAAGCATTTAGTCTCATGGGAAGCATGCTAGTCATGGCAATCACTCGCACTCATGCAAGTATGCTAAAGCATAAAAACTCACCTAGTACTCAAAGCTAAGAAGATATAAGTTAGAAAAATATGCTTGATTCCTAGCTATACAAGATGCCTAATGCAACACATGCAAAGAATGCAATTAATACGTTCAGCTACTAATATGGCATATGGATCGATTTGATAACATGCGTTTAAACACGTATTCAAATAAGATATTGAGATAACTATGTAGTTTGAATGATGTGCCGAGCCTCGGTGCATGCAAGATGAGATGAATGTATACAAGCATAAGGTATGTTAATTGAAACATGTCCCTAATCTAACCATCAAAAGCGATTAAATAAAAGGGAGAAAGACGTGGGATTGGAAGGCATACACATTATTACATTTTGCTTTCACGAAGGAGAGTCCAAATGAATAAAGCAAAACTAACTAGCAACTAATTAGGGCTAAGCTAATCAAGCTAATTAAGCTAATTATTACAAACCAAAATGAAATAAATAGCTAAACTAATTAACTAATTATTACAACACTTGAATGAATCAACTAGTGAACTAACTAACTAATTTACAACACAAATGTAAGTAAACTAAGCAATAAAACTACGCTGCCATTACTTCACCTCGGGAAGTGGAGGATGCACATGCTCAGTTTTTGCCCGAAAAGACCTCCATTTTGCTCTCGAAAGCCTCTATTTGCAGAGTTGAACATTTCTAGAACCTTTTTGCTCTATCTTACCAAAATCTACTGAAGCTTACATTAGTAGCTTGCCGGCCATGGATGAATGTTGCTGGCCCTCTGCTGGCCAAGAAGGTGGCTTGCCAGCCATCAATAGTGCACTACAGGCCATGGATGGTGGCCTGCCGGCCACGGATGCACTGGATAAGCATGCTGCAACAGAGTACAAATAGAGCAAAAAAAAAAAAAATGTTTTTCCAAGGATTGTATGCACAATTCACCCCTCTTTTTCATGGACAAATCCAAGGAATTGTAAACTTAAACAACAAACCACCAATCTAAGCAGCTTCATTGCATGATGGCTTGTGCTTCAAGGTGTGCAAGCTCAATGAATACAAAACAAGACAATCAAGAACCATCACCCTATCATGCATGATCAAGGGCACTGGAGACCTAGAAAAGTGGCACATTTCACCACTTTTGAGTATGAAATGTCCCATTTTCCTTGTGTTAAAATTAACATCCGATTTGAACACATGCCATGTAACACAAAGAAATGCCTATCTTGCCACTTTTACTTGCCAATTTTGTTTACACATTTTAGTTACCAAATCATTCTTTAATCAATTTGTCCATTGGTGAGTGTCCTCTAAGATGAAAGAAGTGTCAAACAAAGGATAATGTAAGGTAAGAGAGAGATCATGCCGTTGATAATGAACCCTCAAAGAGGATTAAACTATTAAACATGACCTCAATCTCAAGCTTAAGGGATCCCGAGCTTAAAACAACCCTCAAAAGAAAATGAAAGACTGAAGCAAAGAGGGAGGTTGTAGAGTTTATAGTGCTGAAATGGAGTGAGAAACAACACCAGAAGATGCTATCAACTCAAACAACAGGTGTCTAAGACCCTAAAACACCAACTTGTGAAGACTATTACACTACAACTATGAAAAACAAGACTCAAATGAACTAACTAGCCCCAAAAAGAGCTAAAGGAGGGTATTTTAGAGGCTAAAACAAGCTGGACTTGAGATAAATTAAGCTAGAAAAACATGCTACCAGATGGAGTTAACTAGGCTGGCAAACAAGACACGAGGAGGGGAGGCTAACCCCTCCAATTTTGGACTTCAAAAGAGGTTTCTTCCCACTGAAAATACTTTGAAATTTAGTGGTTAAAGGTCCAAAAAAGGATGGTTTAAAAAATGGGAAACACTAGTGGAGAAGCCTCACAAACAAGGTACAAAGAAGGGTGAACCAGCCCCTACCTTAAAATGGCTTCAAACCACAAATTTCAGCCCATTTTGACAGAGTTCTTATAGCTCAAGAGTGGCTCAAAAATAGTAGGAAAAGAAAGGAAAACATGAGCACAAAGTAAGCTAACAAAGTAATTGTTGTACCTCTTGAAGAGAAGAGTGATTCTAGGCAACCAATCAAGCCAAAAACAACTTGTAGAGCACCAAGAGGGCCTCAAAGAACCTCAGCTCAAAGGTGATCACTTTTGGTTAAGGGTTGATATGCAAAAGTGTAGTGTAAGTAGGTAAAGGTGTAGAGAAGTGCAAGAGAGAGAGAGAAAATTTTGAATCTTAAATCTTCCAATGTCAAAACATGAGAAAGGGACTCCCTATATATAGAAAACATGAATTCTATACAAGGAGATCTAGCCCTCCACGTATGGATAGATGCATGCACCTGTGCAACCAGTTGGCACAGCTGGCACAAAATATCTGTATAAAACACTGGTGGCCAGTCGGCCATCAGTGATGGCCGGCAAGGTACATTAATGGCTGATAGACCAGAAGCTCTGGCCAGTAGCCTTCATAGATGGCTGGTAGGCCACCATAAGATGTAGGGTCGAAAGACCAAGACATAGTCCAAAAAGGAGAGAAAATGGATACAGGGTTTGCAAAGTTCAAACCCATGGCGTTTCACTCAGGACTTTGAGCACTTGGCGAGCAATCCGACTCATCATCGAATGTACCTACAAGAACATCCAAGTCTTGAACGACTGTAAAAAATAGGGTGTCTACAGTTGCCCTTCTTTAACAAAACTCGAAGTCATGAAATGATGTAAGTGAATGTCAAAGCCTAGAGACGACCCATTTTGACAAGGTCATAAGACTTGGACAAACAATCAAGACAGAAAACAAAATGGTTGCACCCGCAAGCTGCCTACGTATCCGTTTGCAAGGAATCAAACTAGCATAGTTTTGGGGCAATTGATATGCATGATGTAGGAACATAACTTATGATCATGCAATGAAGTTGTGCAATGAAACATTTAAATGCAAATGCTATGCAAAGAAATGCCACGGTTAAACTAACTGTAGACACCCCATTTTTTACCGTCCACAAGGTTTGGACGTTACCGCTTGAACACACGGTGATCCTCTTTGTTTGTGTTTCGTCTTGAGTTCCCGAAAGTCTTGGCAGCACGCCTTGCCTCAGGATCTCTCGACTCGACTGTTCCGTGTTTGGTTTTGGCACCAAACACTTGTGTTTTTGCCTTGTAGGGCGGGGAATGGCTTGTTGGCCATCCCCACATTCCACCGGCCTTCCCCTAGCATCACCGGCTGTTTATGGGTGCCACCGGCCATGGTTTCTTAAAACCAATGGCCGGTCGGCACTATATTTGGCCGGTCGGCACTTTATTTTGTCGGCGACCTCTTTTGCTAGCCGGTGTGACTCCTTTGCACCTTTGAGGCATGGTGCATGCCAGCTGTGCCAGCTGGAATGCACCATCACTCCTCCCCGTGCAGTTTTTGGCTGGTGTGAACCTTTGAACCCCCTTTCCTTCTAGAAGCTTGAACCTTTTGGCCAAGCTTCTTGGGGAAGCTTGGCCAGCTGTATTAGCTTCTCCAAGAAGCCAAGAACCCTTTGCACCGTTTGCCCCTTTCATCTGGCTTCTTGGCTTCTTTCCCTTTGTTTGGGGTTGGAGCTTTTAAATCAAAAAACCAGAGCTTCTATATCTATATATCTGATATATCATCCTCTCTCTCTATATCTCCCTCTCTCTCATCCTTAGGGTGTGTTTGGAAGCCTAAAAGTGCATTTTGACCTTACTTTTGCACTAACACACACACCATTACACCTTGCTCCGAGATTGAGAGGCATTGAGGGTTGTTTGTTAAGGTTTTGGACTGATTTTGATCAGTAGAGAGTGGCTCGATCATCTGTTCTTCAAGGTTTCTTCAAGGGTGAGACATTTGCTTTAGTTTCCCCAATCTTGCACTAGTTTTCTACCTGTCTTGCATGCTGATTTAAGCTTTGTGTATAACATGAAAAAGTCTTGTATTTTCGTGCTTAACATCTTTCATTAAGGGCGTTTTGGCATTGGGGGTCGAACTCCCCCTCTTAGGCCTCTTTTGGCCCCTTTTGGTGCCTTTTCTTTAAGCCTTGTTGACCTTTGTTGTATTGCTCTTTTCACCACTAAAATCCAGTGGATTTTCAGTGGTGAAGAAGATGGTTTGAGGTCTTGCATAGGGGAGGGACACCCCTCTCCCCTTTTGTCTCTCTTTTATCCTTGTTTTGGCTTAAAGGGCAACATGCATGCTTGGTTGCTTTTGGTCCCATCTCAGAGGTTTTTGGGTGCCTATTAGTCATGTTATATCTCTATCTTTGGTTGGATTTGTAGCCCTTAGCATGCATCTTGTACTTGCTTTGTAATTCCTTATCTTGCCTAGAAATGTGCCGTGTGTTTATCCTAGTATATCTTCATGATTTGGCTTAGCTTATTGAAGCTTTGGTCATGATTTGTCATGCTTTAGGCCTGTTGGCCACTGTTTTTGTCATGTTTGTCGTGTTTTCCATAGCTCCTTTGCATTCTAGAATTTTGGCCTTGAGCGAATGAGTCATTAGCATGCTTTGGTTAGGTTGTTTAAATGATTTGGAGTCACTTCTTATGCTATTTCAATCCCTATATCATGCTTGTATGACAGCATTTATCATCCTTTTATGCCTTGAGGTGTTGTAGTTTTGTGCCTTGAAATGGGCATTGTGCATGCTTGTATGTTTAAGTCACTTAGGTTGCCATTCATGAGGGTTTTGGGGCGTGTTTTAATGCATTAAAACTCTGTTTGTTTTTTGGTTGTTTCATTCATACCATGTGTGGTTATGATAGTTGTGGTAGAAGGCTTCTTTTATGCCTTAGCCTTGTGCTCTTTGGTATGCAAGTTTGCATGAGTATTTGCCCATCATTCCATCACTTTTGGCCACTGTTTTGGGGTGTGGCTGAGGGTCCTCCATCTTAGTGTAAGTCCATGGATCGTATATTTGCATCTTGTAGTATGCTCATGACATTGCATGTTGTGGCATCCTTATGGTTTGTGCATTGTTGCATGCCCACCACTTTACATACTTGCCTATCTAGTGTGCATTGTAGTATTGCTTGTAGTGTTGCATGCTAGTGGCATTGCCATGTTGTTTGCATGATAGTTTGCACTGTATCACATTTGACATGTTTTGGATTTTAGCTTCTTGTTGCATTTTTGAGCCATGTTTACACAACATGCATTGCATTGCTTGGTTTGGGGTGTTAAACCTAGTGTGAGGGTGAGAGGTGTTCATACTACAAGTGATGAAACACATCTCAACCCTCGGTCACTGAGGCCCTTGACTTTGACATGATAGGGTCTTGGTCCTCATTTGTGTGTTGCATGCATTTTACATTGAATGGAAAGTTTGGTCCCTTAGGCTATCATGCGCAATTGATGGCCCAAGGATCAAGGACCATGCTCCCCTGAGTTCAATACATGATAGGGAACATGACCATGCTTACATGTGCTTGAAATTCTATGCCATGCACTACCTGTCCTCTGCTGCTGTCAAAACTGTTTTCTGCAGGAAGTTTTTGCCGACCGGCAACATTTAGTGCCGGCCGGCCATTAGAGAATGGCCGATAATTTCATCAGAAGCCGACGGCATTTTACCATGGCCGGTGGACATTTCACTTAGCCGGTGGTGTTCTGCAGTGCTCATTGAAGATACCCTGGAACTTTGGCAGTTTTCAGAGAAGCAAGAGGTAGTAGTGCTATGGCTATGGGTTTTCGGGCAAGATGGATCGAGAATGCATCATTCGCGTATCCCGAGGCAGGGCTGCGGCCGTCTTTATTCTGCATTTAATTTGTTAAGTTAGACGGTCTGCAATAATTAATTAGCTAGGATAGGTAATTCATTCTTCGGGACTATATATTATTTATTCGGTCCCTCCGAGCGAGGGCAAATTTGTAATAAGTGTGGGTGCGTGTGTGCATGTCTTCCAATCCTACATCTTTCTCTCCTTTTATTTACCTGCTTATGATGGTAGACTAGGGCATATTTAAATTAGCATACCTTATGCTTAGCATGCGTGCATCCATACATTTGTCTTACATGCATCAGGCTCGACGCATCATGCTAACTGCATTAGTATTTCAAATCTAACTTGAATACATGCTACTTGTGCATTTTCACATGTCATTCATAGACTAGCCGAGCCTACTCTGGTGACATTCGGTATGCATTGCATTAGGCATTCAAACATGGACTTGGATCATGCATTGATTGCTAACGAGTTCTTTGTTTTGGCACGGAGTACGATGTAAGTATTTATGCTTTAGCATCCTTGCATGCGTGTGGGTGTTGCTATGATAGCATGATTACCATGAGGCTAGCTGCTTATGTGATATAAACTGCTTGAATGCCTGTGGGTGAAGGTTGGATTGCCTGAGTTGGAATAGCTCATTGAAATCCATGTTTTAGCCTACTTGTGAGTAGCAAATTCCAAAACATTTTCCAAAACACACGGATATGCAATGCTTATTCGCAAATTAGGCAATCTAGTCTATACTTGTTTACTGTGCGCATAACATAGTAATTCTAGGCTAATAACCGGAATAAGAACACATAACGTTTTCAAAAAAGGATATCACGGTTAGTAGAGGCCGATCTTCGAATCGGGCGAGAGGGGGTGCTCATAGCTGACCTTCCCCAATCGTACCCAAGTTCCCGAGCCGAGGCAACTTTGGTGATAACGGACACGTGTCCTTTGGCACCGAGTCAGGGTTTCCTAAATTCCCCCTTAAAAAATATTTTGGTGGCCACTCTGTATCTGGCAAAGCAGTCCATGTTTGGCACTTCTTTTCAAAAATCTTTTTCTCAAAACGATTTGCCAGATTTGGACTCTTTGGTTCAGATTAAGAACCGTGACACAAATCGAGTCCGAACTGTAGCGAGGGCCCCTCGCGGGCGCGTGTCTACAGTTTCTGGCGACTCTGCTGGGGAATTTAGAGAGCTTGACTCGAACTCATGATATCCTGTTTTGATCTCATTTATGTGTCTCTTTGCATTGCATGTGCATTGGTGCGCCTAGGACACCGTGTTTGCCATCTGCCATTCCTGAACGGTTTGCCGGAGGCTTGTCTTGTCAAGACATGACCATAAGGTTGACCGGTTATGGGCTCTGACAGAATGGGAACACAAACCCCAGTTTTACCGAGGCACCCTTTTCGACCATTCGACCTAGTGCATATTCGGATCCATAGTGACCATTCCAAGCTAGGACAGGTTGCTTACCCGATTATAGGTTGTTTGGAACTGCTGCGTGCATAGTGAAACCCTAGCTCCTGACAAAATAGGACAGGGAAACCCTACCCCTCCATAGGGGTGTTTTGGCTCTCTTTACTTGCTATGTGCTTTAGAGTGTATCTCTGCAGGAACGTACATATCAGTTTGCAAGTTTGAGTATCAGACCTAAAGGCACCAGTATCAGTGTTGTTGAGAGATCGGTTATCTGCGGATATCAAGTTCAGTTTTGGGAACGGTGATTTGAGAACAGTGATCAGTATCGAGAAACAGTGTGTTCGACTTACCAACTGTGTGTTATGAATGCTCAACTGTGCGTTGTATGTGTTTATTTTACGCCGTTATGCTGTCCAATTGTCTGGTTATTTATTGCTTTATTTATCTTTTTGCTAGGTAGTTTAGCACAATTGCTTCCAACCCGGTAGATATTCCCCAAGCACTCTGGACTAGAGGTCGTCGGCTCCATCGATCTGAGGATCTGGTAGACGGACAACCAGTGTACCCCTCTCTACCCCCGGTTACTAGACGGAGGACCGTTAGGCAGAAGGCATTAGTACAGCAGTCAGTTCAGAGGGCCTTATCTACCCCACCTGAGTTCAGTAGAGATCAGGGTCCTGTTTCACCTACAGAGAGGGAACATATACCGGTAATTCAACCAGAGCAGAATAGTATGGCTAGCTTAGAGGAGATGGTGCGCCAACTCCAAGAGAGCATGAAAATGATGCAGCAAGATGCTGTTTGACAACCAGAGTTTGCCAAGCAGCAGGCCACGGTTATGAATGAACAAGCAGAGTTAATTGTAAGGTTACAGCAGCAAGCCGGAGCCTCTGCTTTGCAACAAGTTCCTCCCCCACTAGGAGTTCCAAACCTCGGGGAGACGGCCAATGCTCAGAATGATACAGAACTTCCCACAGGACCACCTCCACCCCCGATCCTCTCCCAAATCCAACCTCAACTATCAAAGACACCCACCAACCTACCAGACTCTCCCTTTGAGTTTTGAGACTGATCCCACCGCTCTAAAGTTGAACAAGCTTGAAAAGTTGTTCAAAAGATCCCAGGGAGTCAAGACCATCCCTGACATTGAAGAGGGTATACTGATGCAGCCGTGACGCTGCCCGACAGATTCAAAATGCCGCACATTGATCGATTTGATGGGTCCGGAGACCCCATGGTGCACCTGAGGTTGTTTTTAGATATCCTAAGGCCAATGGGCCTCACTAGACTGCAGAAGCTGTCTCTATTTGGCCGGACCCTGTCGGGTGTAGCGGCCATATGGTATGCCAAATTGGAGGATGATGTCAAGAGAAGTTGGGACGAGATGGCTGAGGCCTTCATCTTGCAGTACTCATACAATACACAAATCGAGATTACGACCCGGGATCTCGAGACAACGAGGCAAGAACCCAAAGAGAGCTTCTCAGAATTCGTAACCAGATGGCGGGCTAAGGCTTCGATGATGACCCTAAGGCCCACGAACAAAGATCAGATTCGGATGATTGTGCGCAATCTTCAGCCGAAGTTGATGCAAAAGATGATTGTACTCCCCTTCCCTACCTTTTCTGATCTACATGAAATGGGGGTGCAGATTGAGGATGCCTTAAAGCAAGGCTTGATTGATAATGACCGGTAGCAACCCACAGAACTTTCAATCGTAACACTAATGAAGGCCCGAGTGGCGTTACAACTACCAGGACCTCTGAAGTGAGTATGGTCACCGCCAACCCTCCCTCAAGAACTATGGCAGCTGCACCATTCTCCGGTGCGTCCGGAAGCAACCCACAAACAGTCAAATACCCGCCCAAAAACACCAGAACCTTCGAGCAGACATCTCCATCTGGGGACTGCTTATGGCTTCTCGAGTACATAGGCAGGCTGTCCTTTCAGCCATGGACAAGGCCAAACTCTCGATAGAGACTACGCTGGAGCAGTTGGTTGGACTGGTTTTTCTGGGAGGAGCTACCCCGATGCTGACATTTTCCGGCAAGGAATTACCACCCGAGGGGGCAAACCATAACAAGCCACTCTATATCTCTATGGAGTGTAGGAATAAATGGATACCAGTGGTTCTTGTTGACACAGGGTCCGCCATCAACGTCTGCCCGGCAAGGACAGCCTATGCGATCAGTTTGAAAATCGCGGACTTTGTGGCAACAGCCCAGGTGATTCGGGCGTATGACAACACAAGCCGGGAAGTAATGGGAACAGTTAAGATTCAAACAATGGTTGGGCCGGGACAGCATGAGATAGATTTCCATGTCTTGGAGGTTCCTGCAACTTTCAACCTGCTTTTGGGACGGCCGTGGCTGCATCAGGTAAAGACAGTCTCCTCCACCCTACATCAAGTGGTGAAATACCCCTATGGGAAGGGAGTAGCCATTGTCTTCGGAAATTCATCAATTCATCCGCCACCGGAGGTATCTACGCCTGTTCTAGAAATTGAGCACGGTATGGAGGATGTGTTCATATCGGGTTTTACCTTGGCTAAGGCTCAGGTTGTACAGAACATCATGGCAGCTAATGAAGGGATATATGTCAGTGCTCAAGCAGTCTATCTTATGAACAAGCTCCAACACATCCCCGGGATGGGATTGGGAAAGAGCGGTCAGAAGGGCGTCGCAGCATTGGCCGAAGTGCCACACAACCCTCATACCTTTGGATTGGGTTATCTACCCACCAAAGAGGACTGGATAAGGAAAGGAAAGGAAATGGCCGGAAGAGCCAGAGCGAAACAGATGGGAAAGCCTTTTGACTTAATGCACCGGCCCATTCAGGGTACCCTAAACGGACGCTTCGTCCAGGAGGGGGAGGACTTTCCGTTCTGTGGCTTCCCAGAGTTGTGGCTAAACGCGGAAAGGAAGCGCGTACCGGGGTTTGAGATTTTTTTTGACCTGCAGCTACCTGAGGATGACGTTGCCGAAGGGCAGGCAGATCTATCGGCTGAGGCTGAACAGAGTAAGGAAGTGCAGTCTGAGGACGCTGAAAATGAAATGGGGGTAGCGCTGGCATGTCTACTTTCAGATCCTCTGATCGAACAGAAGTGCTTGGGGGACAACTCCTCGGTATGTATGATCGGGAATGAAACGGCTGCGGGCCTACCATCAACTATTTTGGATGCATCCATCGCACCCTCTCTCGTCTGGCAATATGAAGAGGGATTTTTATCAAGCAGCACTGGGTCAGGTAGTGAGCAGGAATCTAATTCCACCGAGTCTTGTGAGTCGGAATCAGATCCCATCTCAACTGAGTCTGAGTCCGGTATTCCTGGGGGTGATAACCCGGATGCCACAGTCCTGTCTAGGTCGTCATTTTCTTTCTCTTTTGAGTCTGTTGTAACAGAAGAATTGGGCGGCTTGGAAGTATTTAATGAGAATGATGTGGATGTGGTTTCTGAGTATTTTTCTGTGCCTTAGATTTATTGCTTAAATCAGGATTTTCAAAATTTTGATGAAAACGACGAGGAAGAAATTCCTCCGGTTTTGCAACGATTAATTGATCAAGAGCAGGAAAGATTTGTTAAACCCTTAATGGATGAAATCACTACTGTGAATGTTGGTACTGAGAAGGACCCGCAGCTGGTCCAGATCGGGTCCACGTTGTCTTCAGAGGAACGCGAGCGCTTAGTCGCTTTATTAAAAGATTTCAAAGATGTTTTCGCGTGGTCCTACGAAGACATGCCTGGAATCGATCCTGAGATTGTACAGCACCGGATCCGTCTTGATCCCGAGGCCCGACCTGTCAAACAGAAACTTAGAAGGATCCGCCCTGATTTGGCCATTAATATCAAGGAAGAGGTCACCAAGCAAATCGATGCAGACTTCTTGCTGGTATCCGAATACCCGACTTGGTTGGCCAACATTGTTCTAGTGCCGAAGAAGGATGGCAGAATTCCAGTGTGTGTAGACTTCAGAGATTTGAACAAGGCCAGTCCGAAGGATGACTTTCCCTTGCCACACATTGATGAATTGGTAGATTTCACGGCGGGGCATGCTTTGCTTTCGTTTATGGATGGCTTCTCAGGTTATAATCAGATAGTAATGGCACCCGAAGACCGGGAGAAGACTGCGTTCACTACCTCATGGGGTACATATTGCTACAGAGTGATGCCATTTGGGTTGAAGAATGCTGGAGCTACTTATCAACGGGCCGCAACCACAGTATTGCATGATATGATCCATAAAGAGGTTGAGGTGTACGTGGACGACATGATTGTCAAGTCCAAAGAAAGAGAGGGCCACTACACCGCCTTACAAAAGTTCTTTCAAAGGATCAGAGAGTTTCGGCTGCGGTTGAATCCTCAGAAGTGTACATTCGGTGTTACAGCGGGAAAAATGCTGGGATTTCTGATTACACAAAGGGGCATCGAGGTTGACCCTTCAAAAATCAAGGCCATCTTAGAAATGCCACCACCAAGGACTGAAAAGGAGGTGCGTTGCTTTCTGGGTAAAGTGCAATTCATAAGACGGTTTATCTCAAAATTAACCTTGAGTTGTGAACCACTTTTTGGTCTCTTGAAGAAAGGCAAGAAATTCCAATGGGACGGCAGATGCCAAGCTGCTTTTGAATAGATCAAAGAATATTTACAGAACCCGCCCGTGTTATCGCCCCCAGAGCAGGGGAGACCGTTGATATTGTATCTTTCAGTGACTGAGACCACGATGGGTTGCATGCATGCGCAAGAATCAGAGGACAAGGTGGAGAGGGCTATCTACTATCTGAGCAAGAAGATGCTAGACTATGAGACTCACTACACACCATTAGAGAAGGCTTGCTTAGCTCTGGTATGGGCTACCAGGAAGCTGCGGCACTACCTGTTAGCTCACTCTATAATGTTGGTTTCACGCTTGGATCCCATTAAATATCTTTTCGAGAAACCGGCACTTACGGGTAGGCTAGCTCGTTGGCTGTTGTTGCTTTCTGAATTTGATCTGAAGTATGTGACACGCAAGTCAGTAAAAGGAAGAGCGGTAGCGGAGTTCCTTGCCGACCACCCGGTTGAAGGGGATGAAGCGGTTGAGTACCTCTTCCCAGATGAAGCCATTCTGCACATCGAAGATGAAACTTGGATGATTTACTTTGACGGAGCGTCAAACCAGTACGGGTATGGGATAGGAGTGTTGCTGATAGCGCCTGACGATTCCCGTATCCCTTTAGCATTCAAGCTCCAGTTCAAAGTCTCGAACAATGAAGCAGAATATGAGGCATGTATTGCCGGCCTAGAAGCAGCCCTAGAACTAGGGGCAAGACGGTTGGACGTCATTGGGGACTCGAACCTTGTTGTGTCTCAAGCAAAAGGAGACTAGAAAGTCAAAGAGGAAAAGCTGATAATTTACCACCAGACCTTGGATTTGTTAATTCCTCGGTTTGAGAAGCTAAATTTCACCCACCTAGTAAAAGAGAACAACAGGTTCGCAGGATTCACTAGCAACTCTATCTTCCATGATAGACATCCCGTCCGGAGTCCGGATGCGTCCAGTCATTATTGACCAGAAGTTTGCGCCAGCATATGAGTCAATTTCCGCCATAGATGAGGCTCAGGACGACAACCCCTGGTATTACGACATTTGGAACTTCTTGGAGAAGGAGGCATATCCACCAGGGGCAAATGCCAAGGATAAAAGGGCAATAAGAAGAATGGCTGTTCAGTTCATCATCTGCGGGGGTAAGCTGTATAAGCTCTGTGTAGAAGCTGAAGAGTCGAAGCGCCTGATGGAGGCCATCCACGGAGGAGAATGTGGGGCACATATGAATGGGGTAATGCTGGCCAGAAAGATCCTCAGACAGGGCTACTACTGGTCTACCATGGAAGAGGACTGTATCGGCTTTGTTCGGCGATGCCACAAATGCTAGATCCATGCAAACCGCATGAACATCCCGCCATCAAAGCTGTACAACATGACGTCCCCATGGCCGTTTTCAGTTTAGGGAATCGATGTGATCGAGGCTGTTACCCCGAAGGGATCGAATGGGCATGAGTTTATCCTGGTAGCGATAGATTACTTTATGAAGTGGGTTGAGGCCCAATCTTATGCGGTGTTGAAGGCTTCACACGTCACAAAGTTTATCAGAAACAACATCATCTGTCGCTACGGGATCCCAAACGAGATAATTTCAGATAACGGTTCCCACTTCAAGAAGGAAGTGATAGACTTGTTAGAAAAATACAATGTGGCTTTTCATAAGTCATCCACATACCGGCCGCAGACCAATGGAGCAGTTGAGGCTGCCAACAAGAATATCAAGCACATATTGCAGAAGATGGTGTAAACCTATCGGGATTGGCCAGATAAGTTGTCGTTCGCTCTGTGGGGCTACCGGACTTCAATTAGAACTTCTACTAGGGCGACTCCGTATTCATTAGTCTATGGGATGGAGGTCGTCCTACCTATCGAGATAGAGGTTCCGTCATTACGAGTATTGGCTGAGTGCCAAATAGCTGAAGCAGATTGGCAGCAGAGCAGGTTTGAGGAACTCATGCTCTTCGATGAGAGAAGACTGAAAGCACTGTACCATGTTCAGGGTTATCAGCGCAGAATTGCCCGGGCTTTCAACAAGAAGGTTAAGTCCAGGAATCTAAGGGAAGGAGATTTGGTGCTCAAAGACAACCGAGCTCCCATCCATGACCCAAGGGGCAAGTTCAGACCCAATTGGATGGGTCCCTACATCATCAAAGCTATCTGGGTGGGTGGAGCTGTGGTTCTGATGGATCTAGATGGCCTAGAGTTCTCCCAACCGATCAACATGGACAAGTTGAAGAAATATTACCCTTGAGAGGCTCGCTAGGCCGAAAACCCGAAAGGGCGACCTAGGCAAAATTTAGAGCATATAAAAAATTGGAAAATATAAAAACTGAGCTCGCAAGGTTGAAAACCCGCAAAGGGCGGCCTTGGCAAAAGTTAGAGCGTAAAAGGAGAGTGAAAATACTCAAGTGAACCTAAGCCCGAACTACGTAAGGCTTGATTCCCATCCTTGGGATACGTAGGCAACTTCATCCTGGAGTTCAGCCATAAACTTTTCCCCGATCAACTTTGTCCAGTTGATCATCTCGGTCATCTTTGTCTATTCGGCATTCAAGAGTTCAGTCAAGGTCTCCGGTACAATGCTTTGCAGACTAGGGGCAACTTTCCGTTGCTATGCAGTGCCGCGGTACTCTTCACACTAGGGGCAACTTTCCAGTTGCAGGGATCTGGGGTTATGCATCTCAATGACAGATCTCAGGCATGTCCAGTTCTGATCCACACCGAAAATGTTTTTGAAAAGTTTTAATAAAAGTTGACTTTGTTCAAATTAATCCTTCTACAACTAAGACCATTTTTGGACCAAAGCAGAAAATTTTCAGTGCCACAACCTTCAATTTCATTGATTTCAAAACGGAGTTCTCCTGCTCTTGCATACAATCGAAGTTGTTTTTTTTTATTACATTCATAAAAAAAACTTGAAAGTACTAATAAAGCAATAAATCCGGGGCATAGTCAAGTCAGTGACCCTGCGCCCCCTCCCAGAGCTAGTCGAAGTCTCTGACGCCAAGATGGGCCCGACCTGTGCCTCCTCATTGAGCCAATCCAAGCACTCGTCAGATAAAGTGCAATTAAAAGTGGGAGCGGGGGCCAGGAGTTCTCTCGTCCTCCACGCGGTAGCCTGCCGAGCAAGCTGGGCGCCTCGGGCTGGGAATGCAGCAGGATACTCTATCCCCTCTGGCGGGCAGGTCTGATAATGGCCAAATTGGCACCGAATCCGGAATGGGAAGTAGAATACACAGTGAGTGAGACCAATCAATTGAATCCCAGTCTGCCGGGACATGTTGTCACTCATTGCCGGAAGGCTCAGCCAAGGGCATCGCTAAGCAATACGGTCTGCGGACAAGCGGCACATCCAAGCGAACCACCATCCCTCATCAAGGGCATTGACTAGACGGTGCTAGAAGAAGTAGCCGCGAGCTGAATATACTGGGCAAGAGTCCACAACCTGCAGTTTGTCCATCAACCATACCTGGGAAGGGATGAAAAAAATGAGAGAATAAAGAATAGAGAGGTGTACGATGAGAGAAAAGTGAGAGTAGGGCTTTTGTGAGAAAAACAGAGCTTGAGGGTCGAGTGATGTAAGCGATACATACGTAAGATTGGGTGGGAAACATTACCTGTAGTAGCAGTGGACTCCCTGCTAATCTGGTCGTCTCATGACGATAAAAGGCGTCTAAGCCCATCAACGTCTCAGCCAGAGTCATGGCAATACAGCTCTTGCCCTCCTTCAAGCCTTGGGCAACCTCAGCCAGCCGGACACTAGACCCTCCGGAGCCTGAGAGAAATAGAAAATGAGATAGCATGCACAAACAGAGGGCGTGTCGCCGGAAGCCTTGCCAATGATGGTTGTTGCAATCACTGGCATCATAAAACCGATCGATCAAACTCGGAATATCCAGCATCCCGTCACAAATCAGAGACCGAGCGTCATGCATACTGAGTCCACACATTTGCCCCAAAGATTGGGCATAACCAAAATTAAGTTGGGGCAGGAGCTCCTCGTCGCGCTCGGACTCCATTAAGGCTCGAAAATCTTCAAAGGTAGGACATATCTCTTGCCCAGCGAAGCTAAAGACATGCGTCACCGGATTCCAAAACCTCGCCGCAGCATGGAGAAACGGAAGGTGCAATGGGGTACGACCCAGAGTAAATAGTGCATTTATGTCGAAACCCCGGAAATTCAACTTTTCCGAGCCGTCCAAGCTAACAATCCAAGCTGTGAGATTTTGAGCAAAAAACTCTTCCATTAGAGCAAATCAGTGTGGAATTGAGAAAAACTACGAAGCTGATGTCTTTTGTAGAAGATAAGGTTGGGTGGAGGACAGGTGTCAATATTCTGGTGATTCCTTCATTCATGGCCGGCCAGCCAAATATTGTGCCGACCGGCCATAACCTTTTGCCGACCGAAGAAATTTCTAGCCGATGGCCATTTCTTGTGGCCGATGGCCTCTACCCTTGGCCGACAGTCTTCCTCCTTGTTCCCTGAGCTGTTTATGCTAGGTATTGGGGAATTCCATCACCTCCAATCCCCCCCGGTGATCGATTCTTGCGGAGTCACACCTGTCTACTTATCGAGTTATTGTACATTTGCTTATCGAGTTGTATTTCACTCTCTTTAAGTCTTTGATTTGTTTATCGAGTTGTACTCACACTTGATTGGTTATATCATGCCTATGCTTTGCTTATCGAGTTGTAAGTCGGTTCACTACCTGATTATTACGATGCAAGTACTCAATGTTCAAAACAGGTTCAATTTCGTTCACATTGTAGTGTGATACCTTGCGATGCGATGCATAGAAAATTTACAAATGCAAGATCTTTTGAACAAAATGGTTGTTTCATTCCCATCACATGTTTTGCAAAATATGTAATTTCGATAAAGAATAAAACCTGCCCGAGGCAGTGCAATGTGCTTAAACTACTAGTAAAAAGGAAAATAAAACATAGAATGGCAGGGTAGCAAAGTGTTGGAATTGATACCAGTAAAACTCCCCTTGCGGCAAACGCACCTTCCGCGCCTTTGTTCGGGTCAACTACACGGTTTGGCACCTTCATCACTCGAGACAATGCGGGAAAGCACACTTTTGAAACGTGGACCTTCGAGTTGACCTCAGGCCACAACTTCTACGAGCGATGCTCAGTACGTACGAAGAATGTCCCTTCCCGTATCCTTTTCATGTCTTGTGGATTCCATAAATTGTTTCAATTATGCTGTGTTACAGTACTTTACATTCCTGCATTGTGAATGATATGTTTTCACTCACATGTGTTCAAGTTTCTCTTTAAACACATTGCTTGCGTAGACCGCATGTTTTATCTGCGTAGACCGCATGTCTTGCTTGCGTAGACCGCATGTTTTATTTGGGTAGACCGCATGTTTATAATCAATTCCATTACTTGCGTAGACCGCATGTTTTCCTTGCGTAGACTGCAATGCTTTCCCTGCGTAGACCGCATGTTTTCCCTGCGTAGACCGCATATTTTACTTGCGTAGACCGCATGTTTTGTCTGCGTAGACCGCATGTTTGCAATCAACTTCATTACTTGCGTAGACCGCATGTTTTGCTTGCGTAGACCGCATGTTTGTAATCAATTTCATTACCTGGGTAGACCGCATGTTTTACCTGCATAGACCGCACGTTTTCCTTGTGTAGACCGCAATGTTTTCCCTGCGTAGACCGCATGTTTTCCTTGCATAGACCGCATATTTTATTTGCGTAGACCACATGTTCTGCTTGCGTGGACCGCATTCCTGTGTTCAATTTCATTACCTGCGTAGACCACATATTTTACTTGCGTAAACCGCATGTTCTACTTGCGTAGACCGCATTCTTATGTTCAATTTCATTACTTGCGTAGACCGCATGCTTATGATCAATTTCGTTGCCTGCGTAGACCGCGTGCTCCACTTACATATCTGTGCCTTCACAGCGTTGTTATGCTTCCCACTTGCTTTGCGTTGTCACGCATTTCGAGTGCATTATTATGCATGTTGCTAACGATATTGTACCTGTTAAGTTTTTTTTCTTTGCAGGCACGATATTGTATGTACGGTTCATTTAAGGCTGGTACAACCCGACGAACCGGACAGGTGTAGTATATTCCGAGTGAGACGTATCGAGAGTTACATAATTCTCTTACATCCTTTCTGCATTATAATGTAGTTTGGTGTATGCTAGCTTAAAATTGTCGCATGCATGCTTCATTACAGTTTTCTTTGCATGACCATAAGTTATGTCTGGCTCTGTGCATTGTCTTGCATTTTGCCCCTGCCGTTGGGCGCATACCTTGTTTGTCTTGCATCCTTTGTCTAAGTCTTCGGCCTTGTCAAAAATGGGTCGTCTCTGGGCTTTGACATTCACTCCCGTCATTGTTATGACTTCCGAGTTTTGTCAAAGAGGGGCAACTGTAGACACCCCATTTTTGACCGTCCTCAAGGCTTGGACGTTACCACTTGAACACTCGGTGATCCTCTTTGTTTGTGTTTCATCTTGAGTTCCCGAAAGTCTTGGCTGCGCGCCTTGCCTCATGATCTCTCGACTAGACTGTTCCGTGTTTGGTTTTGGCACAAAACACTTGTGTTTTTGCCTTGTAGGGCGGGGAATGGCTTGTTGGCCATCCCCACATTCCACCGGCCTTCCCCTAGCATCACCGGCTGTTTATGGGTGCCACCGGCCATGGTTTCTTAAAACCAATGGCCGGTCGGCACTATATTTGGCCGGCTGGCACTTTATTTTGTCGGCAACCTCTTTTGCTGGCCGGTGTGACTCCTTTGCACCCTTGAGGCATGGTGCATGCCAGCTGTGCCAGCTGGAATGCACCATCACTCCTCCCCGTGCAGTTTTTGGCTGGTGTGAACCATTGAACCCCCTTTCCTTCTAGAAGCTTGAACCCTTTGGCCAAGCTTCATGGGGAAGCTTGGCCAGCTGTATTAGCTTCTCCAAGAAGCCAAGAACCCTTTACACCCTTTGCCCCATTCATCTAGCTTCTTGGAGAAGCCTAGAACCTTGGCCTTTGCCTATATAAGCACTCATCCTCTCCCTTTGTTTGGGGTTGGAGCTTTTAAATCAAAAAACCAGAGCTTTTATATCTATATATCTGATATATCATCCTCTCTCTCTATATCTCCATCTCTCTCATCCTTAGGGTGTGTTTGGAAGCCTAAAAGTGCATTTTGACCTTACTTTTGCACTAACACACGCACCATTACACCTTGCTCCGAGATTGAGAGGCATTGAGGGTTGTTTGTTGAGGTTTTGGACTGATTTTAATCAGTAGAGAGTGGCTCGATCATCTGTTCTTCAAGGTTTCTTCAAGGGTGAGACATTTGCTTTAGTTTCCCCAATCTTGCACTAGTTTTCTACCTGTCTTGCATGCTGATTTAAGCTTTGTGTATAACATGAAAAAGTCTTGTATTTTCGTGCTTAACATCTTTCATTAAGGGCGTTTTGGCATTGGGGGTCAAACTCCCCCTCTTAGGCCTCTTTTGGCCCCTTTTGGTGCCTTTTCTTTAAGCCTTGTTGACCTTTGTTGTATTGCTCTTTTCACCACTGAAATCCAGTGGATTTTCAGTGGTGAAGAAGATGGTTTGTGGTCTTGCATAGGGGAGGGACACCCCTCTCCCCTTTTGTCTCTCTTTTATCCTTGTTTTGGCTTAAAGGGCAACATGCATGCTTGGTTGTTTTTGGTCCCATCTCAGAGGTTTTTGGGTGCCTATTAGTCATGTTATATCTCTGTGTTTGGTTGGATTTGTAGCCCTTAGCATGCATCTTGTACTTGCTTTGTAATTCCTTATCTTGCCTAGAAATGTGCCGTGTGTTTAGCCTAGTATATATTCATGATTTGGCTTAGCTTATTGAAGCTTTTGGTCATGATTTGTCATGCTTTAGGCCATTTAGCCACTGTTTTTGTCATGTTTGTCGTGTTTTACATAGCTCCTTTGCATTCTAGAATTTTGGCCTTGAGCGAATGAGTCATTAGCATGCTTTGGTTAGGTTGTTTAAATGATTTGGAGTCACTTCTTATGCTATTTCAGTCCCTATATCATGCTTGTATGACAGCATTTATCATCCTTTTATGCCTTGAGGTGTTGTAGTTTTGTGCCTTGAAATGGGCATTGTGCATGCTTGTATGTTTAAGTCACTTGGGTTGCCATTCATGAGGGTTTTGGGGCGTGTTTTAATGCATTAAAACTCTATTTTTTTTTGGTTGTTTCATTCATACCATGTGTGGTTATGATAGTTGTGGTAGAAGGCTTCTTTTATGCCTTAGCCTTATGCTCTTTGGTATGCAAGTTTGCATGAGTATTTGCCTATCATTCCATCACTTTTGGCCACTGTTTTGGGGTGTGGCTGAGGGTCCTCCATCTTAGTGTAAGTCCATGGATCGTATATTTGCATCTTGTAGTATGCTCATGACATTGCATGTTGTGGCATCCTTATGGTTTGTGCATTGTTGCATGCCCACCTCTTTATATACTTGCCTATCTAGTGTGCATTGTAGTATTGCTTGTAGTGTTGCATGCTAGTGGCATTGCTATGTTGTTTGCATGATAGTTTGCATTGCATCACATTTGACATGTTTTGCATTTTAGCTTCTTGTTGCATTTTTGAGCCATGTTTGCACAACATGCATTGCATTGCTTGGTTTGGGGTGTCAAACCTAGTGTGAGGGTGAGAGGTGTTCATACTACAAGTGATGAAACGCATATCAACCCTCGGTCACCGAGGCCCTTGACTTTGACATGATAGGGTCTTGGTTCTCACTTGTGTGTTGCATGCATTTTACATTGAATGGCAAGTTTGGTCCCTTAGGCTATCATGCGCAATTGATGGCCCAAGGATCAAGGACCATGCTCCCCTGAGTTCAATACATGATAGGGAACATGACCACGCTTACATGTGCTTGAAATTCTATGCCATGCACTACCTGTCCTCTGCTGCTGTCAAAACTGTTTTCTGCAGGAAGTTTTTGCCGACCGGCAACAGTTAGTGCCGACCGGCCATTAGAGAATGGCCGATAATTTCATCAGAAGCCGACGGCATTTTACCATGGCCGGTGGACATTTCACTTAGCCGGTGGTGTTCTACAGTGCTCATTGAAGATACCCTGGGACTTTGGCAGTTTTCAAAGAAGCAGAAGGCAGTAGTGCTATGGCTATGGGTTTTCGGGCAAGATGGATCGAGCATGCATCATTCGCGTATCCCGAGGCAGGGCTGCGGCCGTCTTTATTCTGCATTTAATTTGTTAAGTTAAAGGGTCTGTAATAATTAATTAGATATGATAGGTAATTCATTATTCGGGACTGTATATTATTTATTCGGTCCCTCCGAGCGAGGGCAAATTTGTAATAAATGTGGGTACGTATGTGCATGTCTTCCAATCCCACATCTTTCTCCCCTTTTATTTACCTGCTTATGATGGTAGACTAGTGCATATTTAAATTAGCATACCTTATGCTTAGCATGCGTGCATCCATACATTTGTCTTACATGCATCAGGCTCGGCGCATCATGCTAACTGCATTAGTATTTCAAATCTAACTTGAATACATGCTACTTGTGCATTTTCACATGTCATTCATAGACTAGCCGAGCCTACTCTAGTGACATTCCGTTTGCGTTGCATTAGGCATTCCAACATGGACATGGATCATGCATTGATTGCTAACGAGTTCTTTGTTTTGGCACGGAGTACGATGTAAGTATTTATGCTTTAGCATCCTTGCATGCGTGTGGGTGTTGCCATGATAGCATGATTACCATGAGGCTAGCAGCTTATGTGATATAAACTGCTTGAATGCCTGTCGGTGAAGGTTGGATTGCCTGAGTTGGAATAGCTCATTGAAATCCATGTTTTAGCCTACTTGCGAGTAGCAAATTCCAAAACATTTTCCAAAACAAACGGATATGCAATGCTTATTCCCAAATTAGGCAATCTAGTCTATACTTGTTTACTGTGCGCATAACATAGTAATTCTAGGCTAATAATCGGAACAAGAACACATAACGTTTTTAAAAAAGGATGTCACGGGTAGTAGAGGCCGATCTTCGGATCGGGCGATAGGGGGTGCTCATAGCTGACCTTCCCCAATCGTACCCAAGTTCCCGAGCCGAGGCAACTTTGGTGATGATGGACACGTGGCCTTTGGTACCAAGTCAGGGTTTCCTAAATTCCCCCTTAAAAAATATTTAGGTGGCGACTCTGTATCTAGCAAAGCAGTCCATGTTTGGCACTTCTTTTCAAAATCTGTTTCTCAAAACAATTTACCGGATTTGGACTCTTTGGTTCAGATTAAGAACCGTGACACAAATCGAGTCCGAACTGTAGCGAGGGCCCCTCGCGGGCACGTGTCTACACTAACCGAAACAAAACACAAAAATTATAAACATCAAAAGAAAACCACGCGCCATGTGCGAAAAACACAAGCACAAACTACATTTCATGCAGAAAGGATGTAAGAAAATTATGTATGCTAAACTATGCGTCATGCAGAAAAGGTGAAGGGCGACGTACCCGTCGGGTACACCCAAGGTCCCAACCGAGATTCTAACGCGTCAAACGTGGAAGGAGGAAGAGGATGGTGTGAACACTGGGTGCACCCGAATGTTTTTAACCGGTAAAAAATCCTAACACGTTGCACGCGAGAGGAGGAGGAATGGTGTGAACACCGAATATACCCGAATATTTTTAACCGAAGAGTGGTGTGAGCACCGGGTGCACCCGAGTAACAATTGGAAATCCTAGCATGTTACACGCGAGAGGAGGAGGAATGGTGTGTACACCGGGTATACCCGAATGCTTTTAACCGAAGAGTGGTGTGAACATCGGGCGCACCCAAGTGTTTTTAACCGAAGGGTGGTGTGAACACCGGGAGCACTCGAGTGTTTTTAACCGAAAGGTGTTGTGAACACCGGGTGCACCCTTGTGTTTTTAACCAAAGGGTGGTGTGAACACCGGGCGTACCCGAGTGTTTTTAACCGAAGGGTGGTGTGAACACAGGGCATACCCGAGTGTTTTTAACCAAAGAGTGGTGTGAACACCAAGCGTACCCGAATATTTTTAACCGAAGGGTAACAATCTTAATGTGTCTCACACGATAGGAGGAAAGGTGGAAAGACGTGATCCAAAGGGCACGAGTGATTTTGACTAAAACTCCTCTGAATGAACCGTACATACAATATTGTGCATGTGTAGGAGAGAGACTTAACAAATGCGATACAATAAGAATGCATGTTCCATGCAAGACAAACAATCAAGATATAATGTTAATGGCATGTTTTATGCAAGAAACAAAAGTATAAGCATATTCTATGCATGGTTGGTAACGGGAGCATATTCTATGCATAAAAGCAGATGCACGTTCCATGCATGATTCAAAAGCGAGTGCAAGATGAGCATGCAATGCCCGTGGGATGCACATTTTTCAACAACATATGTGAAATGCATATTCTATGCCACAAAGTGAAGTGCATGTTCCATGCAACAACGAATAAGAAGTGCATGTTCTATGCAAGATATGAAAGCATGATTTGAGGGAAACAAACTCGAAAGTATGTTCCGATTCACCTCTCGAAAGAATTACAATGTATTTAAAGGATACACCTCATTCACGTTCACAAGTGATGAACATCGCACCCCGAAAACACAGTTTTAAGCTTCTACAGAGACGTTCTGAACTAAACAATGAACAGTCTCTTCACTTCTTGGAAACCAAGGACACAAAACAGCATCAAGAACCCCAGGAAAGCTGCCGGCCACTTGTCGGCCATGAGGGAAGGCCGCCGGCTATCAGTAGACCTTGCCGACCATCGATGAGCCTTGCCGACCATCGAAGGCAGATTGAGGGAAAAATGGATTTTTCGGCTTGGGCCTTTAAGTATGGGTCACCACACTTCATTTCCTCACTTCCTCATGTCCAAAAATCATCTCCTTCTCTCTTTAGACCTTTCTTCTCCCTAGATTTGTACTTTTTATGCGTTTTCTAATGCGCCACGCAAAGTTGATTCGCCAAATCCCCTTTATTCTATTCACTTTGAACCGATTAAAATTTGATTTCTGTGCTTCTTTCCTCATTTCTACCATTCTAGGCTCGTTCCCCTCGAGTTTCTCTCGAGTTTTGTGCACTTTTCTTGGCTTTGACTTTTTTCTTCAATTTCTCTCTCCTAGGGTTTGACTTTTTCTATGTTTCCCCCTTTTTCTTCACTTTTCACCCATCTTGCACCTATTTTCAGATGGCAGATGAGGTTCCTCATGACGGGGCTCCTCATAAGGTTCCTTCAATAGTTCCATCCGCGCTGGAGGTAGAGGAGTCGATAGCTGATCTTGAGGCTGACTTAGAGGCGAAGTTCGAGCCCAAGGTCGAGCCAAAGCTGCTACCGTTGAGGATAAGGCCTTTGGATACGGCAAGGTATCACCCACAGACACACATACTGCCCACTTCTGAAGGCATCAAATGGTTCACCAAGTTCGCCCGTGTTGCGCCAGAGGACCTTTTGTTGAGGGAGCCAGAGTCTCACTTATCGGCCATTGCCATCGGGGTAAGAACTTTGTCTTCATGTATTTCTGCTTCTTGTACTTCTTCCTTTTGTAACTTGCAATTCCTGCATTTCCTTGTATTCAGATCCACCCATACATTGCCTTTATCTGACCATACACTACTTTTATTTGATGCATTTCATGCATTGTCTTCATCTGATGCATTGCCTTCATTTGCCACAAGGTAAGTCTCGCGCCTTTAGATCATTTCCTTCTTGCACCTAGTTTCAGTGGGTCTAGCATTCGACTCATCAAAATGGCCCAAGGTTTGAAAGAGGGCAAGAGTTATATTGGCTTAGCATTAGCCAAGACTTTGATGGGCTTAGACACCTTCTATCGACGAAAGACCACCAAATTCGCAGGGAGTCTACAACCTCTTCAGGTAATGTTTCTCACCCTTTCTATTATGTGTTTCTCACATCTCTCGGCACTCATGCTCTATTTTTCTCTCAAAATCCTTTTCTCACTTTTCTCTCAACATACATCTCTCTATTCTTTAATCTCTCTTTTCTTTCATCCCTCCTTAGATATGGCTAATGGACATGCTAAAAGTAGTGGACTCTTGCCCTATAAACTCAGCTTGAACATACTTTTTCCGCCAATAGCTAGTGGATTTCCCGAATGAGGGGTGGTGGCGCCACTGGATGTGTAACAGGTCCGCTACTGACATTGCTTGGCGTTGCCCCTGGCTTAACCTGACCGAAATGATCTACAGCCTGACTTGGCAACCTGGCATTGAGCTGCTTGGCCTTACACACTGTGTTTTCTACTTCTTGTTTCGATTCAAACATCAGTGTGGACATGATCAGACTTGCCCAGATGAGGGGGTAGAGTATCCAGTTTCATTCCTAATCCGAGGTTCACATTTGGCTAGATACCTCACTGCTTGGAGGATGAGAGAGCTTTTGGCCCCTGCCCCTAGTTTCAGTTGTGTGCTTTCTGGCGAGTGCCTGACTTGGCTTGAAGATGAGGTGCAGTTCGGGCCTACTTTGGCATCAGAAACTTCCCCAAGCACAAGCGGGGGATGCAAAAACACCTAACTCATCTATGCCCCCAATTTATTGTTTTGATCTTACTTTTCAATTTTTATGCATGTAATAAAAGTAACTTTGATTTGTATCGAGAGTTGGAGAATTTTGTATTGAAATCAATGAAATTAAAGTTGTGAGCACTGAAAGTTTTCCTTTTGGTCCAAAAATGGTCTAAGTTGTAAAAGGTAAATTTTGAGCAAAAATCAACTTTTATCAAAACTTTTCAAAACCATTTTCGATAAGGATCACAACTTGACACGCACAAAATCGATCCTTGAGATGTACAACCCCGGACCCAAAGATCACAAATTCCCCCTTCTCTAAATAGCACTGCACAGCATTGTAACTAGTTCTCAGAGAGGATCATAATTGAACATTCAGATAAAGAATAGGCAAAGATAACATGATCAACACATGGACAGGACAGTTGATTTGGAGGTGTTTACAGCCGAACTTTAGGATGAAGTTGCCTATGTATGCCGAAGATGGAAATCAAGCCTTACGTAGTTCGGTTCAGGTTTACTCGAGTATTAACACTCTCCGCGCTCTAACTTTTGCCAAGGCCGCCCTTTAGGGTTTTCAACCTTGCGAGCTCAGTTTTTCTTTATTTCTAATTTTTTATGATCTAACTTTTACCTAGGTTGCCCATCCGGGTTTTCGGCCTAGTGAGCCTCTCAAGGATCAAGGATAGTATTTCTTCAACTTGTCTATGTTGCTCGGTTGGACAAATTCTAGTCCATCCAGGTCCATGAAAATAACAGCTCCACCCGGTCAGATAGTTTTGATGATGTAAGGACCAGTCCAATTAGGTTTGAACTTGCCCCTGGGGTCATGGATGGGATCTCGATTGTCTTTCAGTGCCAGATCCCCTTCTTTGAGATTCCGGGACATAACTTTCTTGTTAAAATCCCTGGCAATCCTGTGTTGATAATCATGAACATGGTACAATGCTTTTAGCCTTCTCTCATCAAACAACATTACTTCTTCGAACCTGCTCTGTTGCCAGTCCGTCTCTGCTATTTGACACTCAGCTATAACCTGTAGCGACGAAACTTCTATTTCGATTGGCAGGACAACTTCCATTCCATAGACAAGAGAGTAAGGAGTTTCCCCAGTAGACGTCCAGATTGAAGTTCTATAACCCTAGAGTGCGAATAGCAATTTGTCTAGCCAGTCCCTGTAGGTCTTAACCATCTTCTACAGAATATGCTTGATGTTTTTGTTGGTGACCTCAACAACTCCGTTGGTTTGCTGTCGGTATGTAGATGACTTATGGAAAGTCACGTTGTATTTCTCCAACAAGTCAATCATTTCCTTCTTGAAGTGGGAACCATTATCTAATATGATCTCGTTTGGGACTCCATAACGGCAAATGATGTTGTTTCGGATGAACTTAGCCACATGTGCTGTCTTCAACACTGCATAAGGCTGAGCTTCCACCTACTTTGTGAAATAATCAATTGCCGCCAGAATGTATTCATGCCCACTTTCGGTGTGACTACGCCAATGATGTCGATTACTTAGACCGAGAAAGGCCATGGTGAAGTCATGTTGTACAACTTTGACGATAGTATATTTAGGCGATTAGCATGAATTTGGCATTTGTGGCATCGTCAAACAAAATCGATACAATCCTGCTCCATGGTAGACCACTAGTAACCTTGCCTGAGAATCTTCTGGGCTAACATTACTTCATTCATGTGTGCTCCGCACTCTCCCCCATGGATGGCCTCCATTAGGCGCTTCGATTCCTCTACGTCAACACACAACTTGTGCTTTCCCAGATGACCCCTCTTGTACAGTTTACCTTCGCAGATGATAAATTGAACAGTCATCCACCGTATTGCCCTCGAATCTTCGGCATTTGCCCCTGGTGGATAAACCTCCTTTTCCAAGAAGTTCCAGATATCATAAAACTAAGGGTTTTGATCTTGCACTTCATCTGTTGCGGCGATAGACGCGTAGGTTGGCGTATACCTCTGCTTAATGATGATTGGATGCATCCAAACTCCAAACGGAATGTCTATCACGGAAGATAAAGTTGATAAAGTGTCAGCGAACCTGTTGTTTTCTCTTAGCAGATGCATGAAGGTTAGCTTCTCAAACCTAAGAATCAAAACATCCAAAGTTTGGTGATAGATCTTCATCATTTCTTCTTTAACCTTCCAGTCTCTTTTTGCTTGAGACACATCTAGGTTCAAGTCCTCGATGACGCCCAATCTTTTTACCCCTAGTTCCAGGGCGGCCTCCATACCAGTGATACACGCCTTGTATTCTTCTTTGTTATTAGATTCCTTGAACCAAAGTTTGAAGGCTAAGGGTATATGGGAATTGTCGGGTGTTATCAGCAACACACCTATTCCATAACTGTATTGATTAGACGCTCCGTCAAAGTATATTGTCCAAATCTCTTCATCAACTTGAAGAATAACTTCATCTAGGAACAGGTATTCTACCGCTTCATCCCCTTCCACTGGGTGACCTGCAAAGAACTCCGCTACCGCTCTCCCCTTGACAGACTTGCGAGTAACATACTTCATATCAAATTCAGAAAGGAGAAACAACCAACGGCTAGCCTACCCGTAAGCGCTGGTTTCTCAAAGAGATATTTGATAGGATCTAATCTCAAAACTAGAATTACGGAGTGAGCTAACAAGTAGTGCCTCAACTTCCTGGTAGCCCATACCAAGGCTAAACAAGCTTTTTCCAGCGGGGTGTAACGGGTCTCATAATCCAGCATTTTTTTGCTCAAATAATAGATGGCTTTCTCCACCCTATCCTCTAATTCCTGAGCAAGCTTTCATCCTATTGTTGTGTTCGTTGCTGATAGATACAAAATCAAAGGCTTCCTTGGCTCCCGTGGCGACAACATAGGCGGATTTTGAAGATACTGCTTGATTTGCTCAAAAGCAAATTGACATCGATCATCCCATTGGAACTTCTTTCCTTTCTTCAAGGACCAAATAGTGGTTCACAAGTCAAGGTTAATTTAGAAATAAACTCTCTTATGAATTGCACTTTACCCAGAAAGCCTCGCACCTCCCTTTCAGTCCTTAGTGGTGGCATTTCTAGGATGGCCTTGATTTTAGAAGGATCTACCTCGACGCCCCTCTGTGTGATCATGAAACCCAGCATTTTCCCTGCTGTTATGCCGAAAGTACACTTCTGTGGATTAAACTTCGGTCTGTATTCTCTGATCCGTTGAAAGAATTTTTTCAAGGCGTTGTAGTGGCCCTTTCTTTCCTTGGACTTGATAATCAGGTCGTCTACGTTCACCTCGACCTCTTTATGGATCATATCATGTAGAATTATAGTTGTAGCCCATTGATAGGTAGCCCCGGTGTTTTTCAGCCCAAGCGACATCACTCTGTAGCAGTAGGTTCCCCACGATGTAGTGAAAGCAATTTTCTCTCTGTCCTCAGGTGCCATCAGAATTTGGTTATATCTGGAAAATCCATCCATGAAAGGAGAGCAATGCATGGCCCGTGGTGAAGTCCACTAATTTATCAATGTGCGACAGAGGAAAATCGTCCTTCGGACTGGCTTTGTTTAGATTCCTGAAATCCATACACACCTGAATTCTGCCATCTTTCTTTGGCACTGGAACAATGTTGGTCAACTGAGTTGGATACTCAAATACTAGTAAGAACCCTGTGTTTGGTGACCTCTTCCTTAATCTTCAAAGCCCAATCCGAGCATATTCTCCGCAACTTTTGTTTAACGGGTCGGGCCTCGAGCTCAAGAGGGATCCAATACTGTACAATCTCAGGATTGATTCCAGGCATGTCTTCATAGGACCACATGAAAACATCTTTGAAATCTTTTAATAAAGCGACTAAGAACTCGCGCTCCTCTAAAGACAACGTGGACTTGATTTGGAGCAGATGCGGATCCTTCTCAGTACCCACATTAAAAGCAATGATTTCATTAGCAAGGGGTTTTGCAAACCTCTCCTTCTCTTGATTAATCAAGATTTTCAAAACCCAAGGAATTCCTTCCTCATCGTTTTCATCAAAATTTTGAAAATCATGATCAATGCAATAAAAAAGAGGCACAGAGAAATACTCAGAATTTGCAGTGGTATTCTCATCCACAAGGTCAAGCTGATCCAGTTCCTCAGTTACAATCGACCCAAAGAAAAAGGAAAAGGACGACCTAGACAAAACCTCGGCATCCGGGTTATCAATCCTAGGAATACCCGACCTAGACTCAGAAGAACTGGAATCTGATTCCGACTCCACAGACTCTATGGAATCAGATTCTGGCTCACTACCCGACTTAGAACTGTTAGATAGGTAGCCCTCCTCCAGCTGCCAAACGAGAGACGGTGCATCAGATGCATCCAAGATGCTACTAGAAGAGTTCACACCCGGTTCATCCCCAATCATGGAAACGGTCAGGTTATCCCCCAAGCTCTCTGAGTCGATCAGAGGATCCAAAAGGACACGTGCCAGTGCTGCTCCTACTTGAAACTCGTGCTGTTGGAATCACTTTCAGTGCTTTTCGCAGCTTCAACAGTCGGTCTAGCCATTTCCTCCTTATCATTGTCTTGCAGTTGCAAGTCAAAGACAATCTCAAAGCCATGAACCCACTGCTTCTCAGAGTTGAACCAAGGTTCGGGGAAACCACAGAATGGGAAGTCTTCACCCTACCGAACAAAAATGACCATTAAGGGTGCCCTAGATAGATCGGTGCACAAGCTCGTAGCGCTTCCCGGTCTGCTGAGCTTTGGCTCTTCCGGCAATCTCTTTCCCTTTCCTGACCCAGTCCTCTTTGGTAGGTGTATAGCCAAGACCAAAGGCATGCGGATTATGTGGCACATTGACTAATGTGGTAACGCCCTTCCAAACCATCATCAACAGCCAAGATAAAAACCCTCATCAACAGGCACTTCTTCCTAGCCCCATTCCTGTCATGTGTTGGAGTTTGTTCATGAAGTACACAGATTGGGCGCTAACATACAAACCCTTATCAACAGCCAAGATACTTTGTACACCCGGGCTTCAGCCAAGGTAAACCCTGAAAGGAAAACATCCTCTTCGCCATGCACAATCTCCAGCATAGGTGTAGTGACCTTTAGCGGAGGATGTATGGATGAATTCTTGAAGACTATGGCTACCTCTGTCCCATGGGGGTACTTCAGCATTTGGTGGAGGGTGGACGAGACAGCTTTCACTAGGTGCAGCTAGGGTCGCCCAAGTAGTAAGTTGAAAGTGGCCAGAACATCCAGGACATGGAACTCGATATCCTGTTGAGTTGGGCCGACCTGTACTCTGATCTGCACTGTTCCCATCATCTTTTTGCTTGTATTGTCATACGCCCGAATCACCTGGGCTGTAGGCACAAAACTGGCCAGTTTCAGGCCAATAGCATAAGTCGTGTGACAAGGACAGACGTTGATTGCTAACCCGGTGTCGACCAATACCACTGGTACCCACTTTTCCTAGCACTCCACTGATATGTATAGAGGCTGTTGTGTGTAGAGCCTTCCGGCGGCAGTTCCTTTTCTAAAAAGGTCAAAGTTGGCGCAGCGCCTCCCAGGAAGACTAATCCTACCAGTTGTTTCGGGGTGGTATCGATGGATAGCTTAACTTTATCCATTGCCGACAGTATAGCCTGTCTGTTCACTCGCAAAGCCATGAGCAGAACCTAGATAGATATATCAGCTTGAATCTTCTTCAACTGTTTCAACACAGCCTCTTCCTCCAACAGTTTTTTTTTCTATTTCTCTACCTCCTTGTCTTTTCCAGAGGCTTCGGGTTGATCCAGATGCGATGGTTTGAAATATTGGCCACTTCGTGTCATATGGTCGACCTCTTCTACATACTAAGTGTTGTCAGGAAGGTCTTCACCCCAATCCTCATCAGTATGGGCCAGGTGTAGGTTGTCGTCATCCCACCAAATTCCTTCGGCAGCCGACAAACATTTGTCTGGCTTCATTCGGATTACCTTCTCATTACAAATCTCCCTTGCCTTGCTGGTCTTTTCCAGCTTTCCGGTTGTCTCTATCCATTTTTTGTTCAAACCGCTTCAGGACGGCTTCTTGTTCAGTATGTATAGTACTAACAATGCCCAGTTCCTGAGCCAATTGTTTTACACTAGTGTTTTCTGGCAGTTTACCCTTTCCATCGGCAATTTCGGCCATTGCAGCGATTTTTACTTTCTATTCCTCCAACTTCAATTCAATTCCCTCATCTCTATTGGGTTCATCACTTAGCCACCCAGAATTGTTTGTTGACCCATTCAGATCAAACCAGTCACTATGCACGTCCCCTTGATCTTGCTCCTCAAAGAACTGCAAATTGTTTATGTTTTCTTCTAGGTCAGCCAGATCATCTAATCCTTGACTTGGGCCATTCTCTCGAACTACACTGACCTCCATCTTAGTTGGCAACACCACTTCCGGCTTAGCTTAATTGATTGGCACAATATAGCAGTATGGGTTGTACACCCCTTCAAATAAGTCCACAAGGCCTCGGGGCAACGAACTAATATTCTCCATGGCCAACCCATCTTCTTCTACCTTCGTCACCACCACAGGTTTAGGTTGGAGTATAAACGTGTTCATCATGCACAAGTCTGTGCTCTTAGGGATGAACAATGCCGGCTTAGGTAGGTGAGAAGGGGTGATATATATATTGGGTTCATGAGAGACGGCCAGTGTATGGATGAGGTTTATATGTCGGGGTGGAGGGACTTGGTTATGTGGTTAGAGAGGATTTGTAGTGACGTTGGGTTTTTGGGGAGGTGCTATCGCTTTATTGTCAATGAGATCTTGAATCTCATGACGTAACCTATAGCATTGATCAGTGTCATGACTATGCTGCTGGTGAAAAGCGCAGTATTTGGCCGAGTTGTGTTTCAGGGGGAGAGGATCGGGTAGAGGGCGAGGCTCCCTTTCTGATTTGGACCCCTAGGGCTTTGGATAAAGAAATGTAGAGTGGGGTAAAGACCTGTTGAGATCGAGCCTGGTTGGTTGAGGTTTGTGGAGTTGTCTTCGATGTATTGGAAAACGGGTTGGTAGTTTTGGGTGTGGTGGTGACCATACTCACATTCGAAGGCCGTGCAGAGGTGCTACCACTCGTGGTTGCATTGGAGCTGCGTGTAAAGGGCCTTTTAGGCTGTTTCTTCTCATTGCCTATCTGCCCCTGCTTCATCGCATCCTCAATTTGAACCTCTATCTCATGGAGCTCAACAAATGTAAAAAAAGGCAAGACTATCATCTTCTGTAATAATCTCCCTTGCAAGTTATGGACCACCATTTTGATTTGATCCTTTTCAGATGGCTAGATAGTCATTATAGAGGCCTCAGCCCTCTATCGGGTCACAAAGTCCCGAGAAGCCCTCCTTTGGCTCCTGACGGGTCACTTCAAGATCACGGGTAATGACCTTGATCTGGGTATAGTAGGAGTACTATGCAATAAAGGCCTCAGCCATTTCCTTCCAGCTCCGTTTCACAAAGTCTTCCAACTTTGCATACCAGATGGTCACTATACTCGATAGGGTTTGACCAAAAAGTGATAGCTTCTGAAGCCTAGTAAGACCCATTGGTCGTAGGATATCAGAGAATATCCGCAAATGGACCATAGGATCCCCAGAGCTGTTGAACTGGTCCATGTATGGCATCTTGAATCTGTCCAACAGAGTTACTACAGAGTCTGTGTATCCATTCTCAATGTCAGGGATTCAATTCACACCTTGTGTCTGCTTAAAGAGTTTTTCTAGCTTGTTGACCTTCAGTGCAGTGGGGTCAACCTTGAATTCAAATGGCGCCTCAGTCTAGTACACCGGTGCCTTAGAGGTCTAAGGTGGGATCAGATCTACCAGAATGCCTAGATTCTCTTGGACATTGACAATGACCTCGAGTGCTGGAATACCTGCTGGAGGTACATGGGATGCAGAGGCTACTGTTGATTGTGGTTCCTGTTGCTGAAACGTATTTATCACTTCTGCTTGGTGGGCTGTGACCTCAGCTTGGCGGGCAACATCTAGCTGCATAGTTTTTATGGTCTGCTGGAGCTGACGAAGCATATCTTCCATGCTAACTGGGAGATGTTGAGCTATTAGAACTGGCGAACACTCTTTTTCTGGAGTAAAAGTAAAAGACTGAGCCTGACTGGGCGCAAGGGAAGTAAAAGGTGACTGCTGGACTGGCAAATTATGCCTAATCCTCCTCCGTCTCGTAACTGGCGGGAGTGAAACAAACACTGGCTGTCACCTGACAAGATCCCCAGATCTGTAAAGTCTTCTCACATGGGTCTGGAGTGCTTGGGAGATAACAGAATCGTATGAAGTAATTGTGAAAAATCTAACTTGCAAAAAGAAATAAAGTAAAAGAAAGAAAAAATTAGAAACCGCACAGCACCTTGGCTCAGATACTAACATCGCGTAGTTGTAATCATGAGCTGTAGAACTGTACTCAACACTAATTTCTGCCCCCAAAAATTGATGCCTAAACTCGCAACTGATACATACATTCCTGTAGAGTTTCACTCTAAAAGCACATACCAATTAAGTGAGAGCCAAACACCCCTATGAAGGGGTAGGGTTACCCTGTCCTAGTTTTGTCAGGAACTAGGGTTCAATATTCAAGCAAAGTGTTTCACACAATCCTGAATTTGGGTAAGCAACCTGTCCTAATTTGGAACAGTCTTTATGGCTCTCGATATGCTACTTGGTCGATTGGTCAAATGGGTACCTCAGCATGACTACATGATATACCTCTCACACCTAACACCGAGAAGTGAAAGCATCAAACGGTACAACGGTAGTCCAGATCCAAGGGTTGTGTTCCCATCGTGGTAGAGCCCGTAACCGATCAGCCTTTTGGTAAGCTTTTCCAAGCAAGCCTCTGGCAAACCATTCAGGAATAGCAAATGGCAAACACTGTGACGTAGGCACATCGATGCAAATGCAAATGCAAAGACACACATAAGTGAAGATAAAAAGTCATATCATGAGTTCAAGTCAAGTTCTCAAAATCCCCAGTAGAGTCGCCAGAAACTGTAACTCAGCTTTTTCATGCCCTCTTTCGGAAGCTCGAAACGAAGCCCTAAAATTCAGACCCCCATGGTTCTGAATCTAATCTCACAAGTGCAATGTGAAACTGATAAACACCAAAGAGTCCAAATCTGACAAATCGTTTTGGAAATCTAATTTGGAATAAAAAATGCCAAAATTGGATTGCTTTGCCAGATATAGAGTCGCTACCTAAATATTTTTTTTGGAGGAATTTAGGAAACCCATGACTCAAGCCAAACATAGTGGGCTTAAAACTGATTTGTCACTCAACAAAGTGGGCTTAAAACATACATTCGTTGAATCATTCCAATTCAAACAACAAGCCTTCAACCACAGGCATTGAAGCAGTTTAACAAGTAAGCATTTAGCTTCATGGAAAGCATGCTAGTCATGGAAATCACTCATACTCATGCAAGTATGCTAAAGCATAAAAACTTACCTAGTACTCTAAGCTAAGAAGATATGAGTTAGAAAAATATGCGTGATTCCTAGCTATACAAGATGCCTCATACAACACATGCAAATAATGCAATTAATAAGCTCAGCTACTAATATGGCATAGGATCGATTTGATAGCATGCGTTTAAACACATATTCAAAAAAGATATTGAGATAGCAATGTAGTTTGAATGATGCATCGAGCCTCGGTGCATGCAAGACAAGATGAATGTATGCAAGCATAAGATATGCTAATTGAAACATGTCCCTAATCTAACCATCAAAAGCGATTAACTAAAAAGGAGAAAGATGTGGGGTTGGAAGACACACACATTATTACATTTTGCTCTCATGAAGGAGAGTCCGAATGAATAAAAAAAAACTAACTACCAACTAATTAGGGCTAAGCTAATCAAGCTAATTATGCTAATTATTACTAGGGGTGCAACTCGGGCGGGCTCAACCCGAGCAACCCGAGCCCAGCCCGAGTTTTTTTAGGGCTTGGGCAACTATATCTTGTAATCTGGACGGGCTTGGGCAGATTTTTGATGCCCGAATTGCAATTCGGGCCGGGCTTGGGTAGAACCAATGGCCAACCCGAGCAACCCGAACCCGAATTCAATTTAATATATTATATAAATTATATAATATATAATATATAATATATATATAATTTAATAAATTATGTAATATATATAAATTAAGTAAAAGAGTTAGTCTTTATTTTTATTTTTATTTTTTTTTTTGGTTAGTCTTCTATTAAGTAAAAGAGTTAGTCTTAATTTTTATTTTTTATTTTTTTTTGGTTAGTTTTCTACCATTAGATTAACATCTTTTATGTCTACCCTTAGATCTACCTACAGGTTTCTGAACTCAGGCAATTCGGGCAATTCGGGCAACCCGAGTTCAAAATACAAAGCTTGGGCCGGGCTTGGGCAACAATGTTCGGGTTCATGGTCGGGCTTGGGCGGGCTTGGGCAGTGCCAAATACAATTCGGGTCGGGCTTGGGCAGACCCCCAACCCGACCGAACCCGCCCGAGTTGCACCCCTAATTATTACAAACCAAAATGAAATAAATAGTTAAACTAATTAAATAATTTTTACAACACTTAAATGAATCAACTAGTGAACTAACTAACTAATTTATAACACAAATGTAAGTAAATTAAGCAATAAAACTACATTGCCACTACTCCGACTCAGGAAGTGGTGGATGCACATGCTCTGTTTTTGCCCGAAACGACCTCCGTTTTGCTCTCGAAAGCCTCTGTTTGCAGAGTTGAACATTTCTACAACCGTTTTGCTCTACCTTACCAAAATCTATGGAAGCTTACATCAGTGGCTTGCCGGCCATGGATGAATGCTGCTAGCCCTCTATTGGCCAAGAAGGTGGCCTGTCGGCCATCAATAGTGCACGGCCGGCCATGGATGGTGGCCTATCAGCCATTGATGCACTGGATCACCATGCTGCAACAGAGTACAAACAGAGTAAAAAAAGGTTTTTCCAAGGATTGTATGTACAATTCACCCCTTTTCTTCATGGACAAATCCAAGGAATTATGAACTTAAACCACAAACCACCAATCTAAGCAACTTCACCGCATGATGGCTTGTGCTTCAAGGTGTGCAAGCTCAATGAATGCAAAACAAGACACTCAAGAGCCATCACCCTATCATACATGATCAAGGGCAACGGAGACCTAGGCAAGTGGCACATTTCATCACTTTTGAGTATGAAATGTCCCATTTTTCTTGTGTTAAAATTAACGTCCGATTTGAACACATGCCATGTAACACAAAGAAATGCCTATCTTGCCAATTTTGTTTACACATTTTAGTTACCAAATCATTTTTTAATCAATTTGTCCATTGGTGAGTGTCCTCTATGATGAAAGAAGTGTCAACCAAAGGATAATATAAGGCAAGAGAGAGATCATGCCATTAAAAATGAACCCTTAAAGAGGATTAAACCATTAAACATGACCTCAATCTCAAGCTTAAATGATCCTAAGCTTGAAATAACACTCAAAAGCAAATGAAAGAGTGAAGCAAAGAGGGCGGTTACAGAGTTTATGGTGTTGAAATGGAGTGAAAAACAACACCAGAAGATGTTGTCAACTCAAACAAGAGGTGTCTAAGACACTAAAACACAAACTTGTGAAGACTATTACACCACAAGCATGCAAAACAAGACTCAAATGAACTAACAAGCCCAAAAAAGAGCTAAAGCAGGGTATTTTAGAGGCTAAAACATGCTGGACTTGAGCTAAAATAAGCTAGAAAAACATGAACATATGGAGTTAACTAGGAAACCAAACAAGACTCAAGGAAGGGAGGCTAACCCCTCCAATTTTGGACTTCAAAATAAGTTTTTTCCCACTGAAAATACTCTGAAATTCAGTGGTTAAAGGCCCAAAAAAGGATGGTTCAAAAAATGGGAAACACTAGTGGAGAAGCCTTACAAACAAGGTACAAAGAAGGGTGAACCAACCCCTACCTTAAAATGGCTTCAAACCACAAATTTTAGCCCATTTTGACAGAGTTTTTATAGCTCAAGAATGGCTCAAAAATAGTAGGAAAAAAAAAGGAAAATAACAGCACAAAGTAAGCTAACAAAGCAATTATTGTACCTCTTGAAGAGAAGAGTGATTCTAGGCAACCAATCAAGCCAAAAACAACTTGTAGAGCTCCAAGAGGGCCTCAAAGAACCTCAGCTCAAAGGTGATCACTTTTGGATACGGGTTGGTATGCAAAAGTGCAGTGTAAGCAGGCAAAGGTGTAGAGAAATGCAAGAGAATGAGAGAGAAATCTAAAGAGAGGGAGAGAAAATTTTGAGTCTTAAATCTTCCAACCTCAAAACATGAGAGAGGGACTCCCTATATATAGAAAACAAAAATTCTATACAAGGAGATCCAGCCCTCCACGTATGGACAAATGCATGCATCTGTGCAACCGGTTTGCACAAAATTTATGCGGAAAATGCTGGTGGCCGGCTGGCCATCAGTGATGGTCGGCAAGGCACCATTGATGGCTGGCAAGGCACATTAGTGGCCGGCAGACTAGAAGGTCTGGCTGGTAGCCTTCATAGATGGCCAGCAGGCCACCAAAAACTGAAGGAGGGAAAGACCAAGACATAGTCCAAAAAGGAGACAAAATGGATGCAGGGTTTAGAAGGTTCAAACCTGTGGCATTCCGCTGAGGACTTTGAGCGCTTGGCAAGCAATCAGACTTGTCATCAGATGTATCTGCAAGAACATCCAAGTCTTGAAGGGCCATAAAAAATGGTGTGTCTACAACTCCTAACCCGCGCATGGGGCGATTTTAATTGAGAGTGGTGTTAATCGGCAACTCACGCGTAAGGCGATATTAATTGAGGTAGAGTTAACTTTTAACCTGCGTAGGGAACTTATATTAACCGAGGGCGGCGTTAATCGTCAACCTGAGTAAGGCACGATATTAACCAAGGGTGGTGTTAACCACCAACCCATGGAGGGGGCTTTATTAACTGAGGGTGGTGTTAACCTTTAACACACACATGGGGTGGTATTAACTAAGGGTGGTGTTAACTGCCAACCCATGTAGGGGGTGATGTCAACCGAGGTGGTGTTAACCATCGACTTGAGCAAGGGGTGGTATTAATCGTAGGTAGTGTTTACCGCCACCCTGCGTAAGGGGCAATGGTAACCAAGGGTGGTGTTAACCGCCAACCCACATAGGGGGCGGTATTAATCGAGGGTGGTGTTAACCGCCAACCCGGGCCGTGATGACCCCGCCATGACGACCCCGCCATGTATAATATTTTACATTTAATTAATTAAAGAGATTTATATTTTAATTAGTGATTATTCTAATTTAATTTGGGATTTAAGAGAATTATGGAATCTGATTCATATATGATTCTATTAAGGATTTTTTTTTGGAATTAGAAATTGAAAGCCTAAATGGCTTATGGTGGTAAAATTGATGAGTTGAATTAGTTTAATTTCAAGCATTAGACCATATATGAGTTTAATTAAATATTCGATTCAGTTTAGTGAAATTGACATTTGATTAATTTGGTTCGAATTGCAGATAATTAAGTTAATTAAGTTATGAGGGTTGATAATTGTGATTATTATGAATTAAATTTACTTATGAGCTGTCCAATTTGAACATGTAATTTATCAAAATTGAAGGCCTTAGAGATATGAGAAACCAAAATTGATGATGGCAATAAGTTTAATTTGATATTTAGAGCCTTTTAGGAGTTTGATTGAAAATCGGATTCAGATTGGTAAAAATTAAATATAATTAATTGGGCCTTAATTGATGTAAATTAGATTAATTAAATTATGTGGGAATTGTAATTAGTTATGATTAACTGAATTATGTCCTAATCAAGATTTATTAAGATTAAGTGGTGCCTAATCAAGTTAATCTTAATCATAAATGGAATTGTGGAATGATCTAGAATTTGAGGGTGTTTGTGGGTGTGGGTGTGCTAAGAAATCTGTGTGTGTGTGTGTGTGAGAGAGTGATGTGTTGGAGCCTCAAGAAATTGTGCAAGTGTGTGCACACGTGGTGTGTAATGAAGAAATGAGGTATGCGTGTGTTATTTGAGTTAAGATGAAGAAAAACTGAGCTCTTTATACTTTCATTTTCTATTGGAGGAGTTAGAGAGACAGTGTGCTCAAGGTTGAGAGAGAGAGAGAGAGAGAGAGAGAGAGAGGAAAGCTCCAGAATGGTAGAATTGAAGGAGGAACAAGAAGAATTAGAGGAAACCAACACATAATTTCTTAAATTAAAGCTTAAGGTATGAGATTAATATTTAGTTCACATAGAATCTTTGTTTTATAGATGAGATTAAGAGAGTTATAAAATCAATTCTTTGGTTTTTATAAGAAAAATGGGTTTTGAGCAAGAAATGGGTCACATGCATGTTCATGGAAGGTTTTATCTCTTTGCTTTGAATTTTAGAAGTTCTTGCTTGTATGAAAGCTTTTAATTTACACATGATTTCAAAAAAATTCATGGCTTACGCGCTTAATTTCATGTTTTGAAAATCAAGAGAAAATGCACTTGAAATTCCTTAAATGCGTGAAGATTTGAGTTAAGTTTTGCTAAAATTAATGCAATTTTGAGCAAATGATTTTTAAAAGGGTCATGTATTTGTGATTTCCAAAGTAAATTCATGTTTTGAACAAGCCATGCATGACCCCAAGGTTTGAAAATATATTTGGAAGCCATTTTTGAGAAATTTGGAGTTCTAGAAAATAGCAGACTGCTCGAGCAGTATTGTGGCTCGACTTTTCATGCCCCATTTCGGAAGACGAATAAGCCCTACAGTATCGGACTCCTGCGGTTCTGAATCGGATCTCACAAGTGCAATGTGAAATAGATAAACGCCAAAGAGTCCAAATCCTGCAAATATTTTGGAAAATCGATTTTGAATCAAATTGCCAAAAATGGACTGTTTTGCCAGATACAGAATCACCACCTAAATATTTTTGGAAAATTTAGGAAACCCATGACTCATGCCAAAGGCCATGTGTCCATCATCACCAAGATTGTCTCGGCTCGGGAACTTAGGTACGAGAGGGGAAGGTCATGAATTGAGCACCCTCGTTCGCCAGATCAAAGATCGGCCTCTACTAATCATGATATGAATCTTATTTATATCATATGCTCTTGTTCCGGTTTTTAGGTTAGCATTACTATGTGATGCGCACACGCACAAGAACAGACTAAAATGCAAGAATTGGAACATTTCGATTCATGTTTGTTTGCAACATTGTTTCGAATATGTACCACTTGAAAAAGTGATCGCATATAAATATTACTGAAATTATTCCAATTCAAGCAACTAGCCTCATCCACTGGCATTCAAACAATTTATCACTTAAGCAATTAGCCTCATGGCAAGCATGCTAGACATGGCAACAATCACACTCATGCAATTACGCTAAAGCGAGTAAAGGCTCACCTAGTACTCCAAGCCAAAAAGATGAAAGAGTTAGAACAATGCATGATCCTAACTTGTGCGATATGACCAATGCAACACATGCGATATGCAATCTAAACAGGCTCGGCTACTTAACATGGCATATGAATCAATTGGATGGCATGCGGCCTAAGCACGTATTTAAAGAAGTATTAAGCTAACAATGCAAGTTAGAATGATGATCTGAGCCTTGGTGCATGTAAAACAAGTGGATGCAAACATGGAGAATGCTAAAAAAAACATGATGTCCTAATCTAACCATCATAAGAACTTAAATAAAAGGGAGAAAGATGTGGTGTTGGAAGACATACACATTATTGCAACATTAGTCCGAATGAACTAACTAGCTAACTAATTAAAGCTAAGCTAACTAATTAACTATTACAAGCCCAAATGAATAATTTAGCTAAACTACTTAACCAATTATTGCAACAACAAAATAATTAACTACTCTAGCCAACTAATTATTACAACAAATCAAAATGCACTAATTATTTACATGAATACAACATGAAAAGGATGTTAAGCTAGAATTACTCTGCCTCGAGAAACGAGGAATGCTCATGCATGCATGGACTTTCTACCCAAAAAGCCACTGTTTTTGCTGCCAAATGCCGCTGTTGCACATTTGAACTCTTACATTGTTTTCCACCTTAGAACCAACTCTGTTTTGCTTCAAAAATACACTGTTGGATTTTGCACTGGTGGCCAACAGATGGCCTACCGCCTACTGATGATGGCCTGCCGGCCACCAAAAGGGGCCTGCTGGCCACTGATGACTGGATTGTCCCACTGCAACAGAGAGCAAACAGAGCAAAGACAGGGTATTCTCAAGGGTTTGTTTGTACAATTTACCCCTCATTATCATTTAAACAACTCAAAGGAGTAGTAAGACTTGATTCACAAACCATCAATCTATGCAATTTCATTACATGATGGCTTATGAACCAAGTTTGCAAGTTTAATAAATGCATCAAAACAAGACTCTCAAAACCACATCCCTATCATGAACGATCGATGGGAAGTAGTTGACAATGAATCTTGAACCGTTTTCATCACTAATGAGTATGAAACGACTTAAGACTCAAGGGTTCAATTAACGTCTAATTAAACCCAAACCAAATTATTACCTTGCACATTTTTATTCACCAATTTTATTACTCCATTTTAGTTGCCTCTCAATTCTTTAATCAATTAAGTCCAAAAGTGAATTTTAAGTCCTCTAATGGAAAGAGGGCTCAAACCAAGTGTTGTTTTGGGCATGAAAGAGACATCATACTGTTGGTAATGTACCCCCAAAGAGATTAAACCATTAAGCATGACACCTCAATCTCATGCTTAAACAAACAAATAATTTGAAACCACTTTCAAAGCAAAGAAAAAGAAAAGAAATGAGGGAGGTTGCGCAGCTGATTAAAGGTTAGAACAAGTATGAAAAGAACTAAATAAATGCAATCAACTCAAATAAGGTGGTATCTAAGGCCTAAAACGCTAAACTTATGAGGACAATTACAGTACAAGCATGCAATATAAGGCTCAAATGCAATGAAAACTTAAAAGCAGTCCTAAAATAGTGCTAAATAAGTCCTAAAACATGTAGGAATTAAGACAAAAATAGCTAGGACAATAAGCTTATATAAGTAGCATGCTAGGCTAGTAAGCAAGACACAAGAAGGGGAGGCTAACCCCTCTAATTTTGGACTTCAAACTATGATTTTAGCCATTGAAATAACTCTGAAAAAAAGTGTTTTAAAAGCTCAAAAAAAGATAGTGTAAAGGTGGGAAACACAAGGGTAAAGACCTTGAACGCAAGAAGTAAAGAAGAGTGAACCACCCCTCAACCTTTATTGGCCTTAAAACCCAAGTTTCAGCCCAAAAATATAGAATTTATACAACCCAAAAACAATTGGAGAATAGTATGAAAAAGAGTAGATAAAGCAAGTAAATAAGCAAAGCTTTATACCTCTTGACGAGGCGTACAAATTCTAGGCAACAAATCAAGGCAAACACACCCTGAAGAGCTTAAACACGGCTCAAAGGTACCTCAGCGCAAAGATGGTGAGGTTTGGTCAAGAGTGTATAGGCAAAAGCTTGCAAAAAGCTAAGAAATTTCAAGAGAGAGAGAAAATTGGGGAGAGAGAATTTTTGCTCCAAAAAATTCCAACCTTAAAAATGGAAGGGGAGGCCTTCCATATATAGAAAACCAAGCAACTCCCTCAGAAATATCTATATATACATGTGTAGGAAGGTGCATGCATCTGTGCCAACAGCTGGCATAGCTAGCAGAAAAATATCTGCAAAACACATTGGTGGCCGGCAACCAGAAGCAATGGTCGGCAACCCATAGTAGTGGCTGGTAGGCCATAAAAGGTTGCAGGGTTGAAAATCCAAGGTTTTGGTCCAAAAATAAAACAATAGGGGTGTAGGGTTTGAAGGGCTCAAAGCTGTGGCATTCCGCTGAGGACTTTGAGCACTTGACAAGCATATACACTCATCATTGGGTGTGCAAGCAATGATGTCCAAGTCGTAAGGGCGATAAAAAATGGGGTGCCTATAGTTGCCCCTCTTTGACAGAACTCGGAGTCATTAAATGACGTGAGTGAATGTCAAAGCCCCAAGCAGACTCATTTTGACAAGGCTGTAAGACTTGGATAAACAATCAAGACAGAAACAAATGGTTGTGCCTGCAGGCTGCCTACGTATCCCTTTGCAAGGAATCAAACCAGCATAGTTTTGGGGCAAGATGCAAATGATATGCACAAAAACATTGAAAGCTGGACTTACACGCTTCACGAAGCCGGCTATTTTGAAACCTTATGATCATACAAGATGATGCAATAAGCAATAACAAGTACGATAAGTAATAACAAGATATGAATGAGCAGCTTTAAGCATAAAACCAACATAGGTTCCATGCAAAAAGATATAAAACATACTCTAACCACGCCAAAACACAGGATGAGGAAAGAAAACACCGCTCAGGGTTGCATTTCACGCGTTCCGAGATGAAAACTACCCAGGGCTGCGCAATACGCAGCCCGAGAAACAAAAGAACGAAAATAACTCGGGGTAGCGTTTCACGTGTCCCTAGATAGAAGAGAAATCGCTCGGGCTCGTGCTTCACGCGTCTCGAGATACAACACACCCAGGGCTGCACTTCACGTGTGCTGAGAAATAAGAGAAATCGCTCGGGCTCACGCTTTACCCGTCCCAAGATACAACACGCCCAGGATTGGGCGTCACGCATCCTGAGAAACCAGAGAAACCGTTCGGGCTCGCGCTTTATGCGTCTCGAGATACAACACGCCCAGGGCCATGCGTCACGCGTCTTGAGAAACCTGAGAAATCACTCGGGATCGTGCTTCACGCGTCTCGAGATACAACACGCCAAGGGCCGCGCGTCACGCGTCCTAAGAAACTGCTTGGCCTCACGCTTCACGTTTCCTGAGATACAAAAGATGCAAAGAGGAATGAGCGAGTGCGATAGATTCACAAAGTAAACAAGTGCGATAGATGCACAAAGTGAATAAGTCAATACAGTGACAACACATATTCTATGCAACATAAACAACCGACGTATGATGTTAATTGAAAGCATGTTCTATGGAAGAAACAAAAGCATATTCTATGCAAAAAACAAGAGCCTATTCTATGCGAAATTGACAGCACATTCCACGCACAAATCATAAATGATGTAAGACATACGTACAGCGTACGTGTATGTGAAAATGCACATTCTATGCAACAGAAGAGAACAAATACATAATTTGACAAAACAAATAAAATGATATCCTGCAGCAACCTCCGATTTACCTCTCGGAGGAATTGCAATATGTTCAAAAGGATACACCTCGTTCATAGTGGCTTAGTAGAACACGTTCACGTACCAAAACACGGCTGCAAGCTTTCAAAACAGAACCTTCCATACATTTCTCGGGAAGCAGAAGCATAAAACAGCACCAGGACCAAACTGAGAGCCACTGGCCACTTGCTGACTACCAAAAGAAGCCGCCAGCCACCTACCGGCCACCAGAAAGACTTGCCGGCCACGGATGTGGCCTGCTAGCCACAAATGGTGGCCTGCCAGCCACCCGTTGCAGATTCGGGGCAAAACTGTGTTTTTGCTTCAAGTCTTTAAGTATAAATCTCAAGGCTTCATTTCCTCACTTCTCCAAGCTCAAAAACCCTCTCCCTCTCTATCTAGGTACTTTCTTTCTCTAGATCTGTGCTTTACATGCCTTTTCCAATGCCCTATGCAAACGTTTTCGTTAAACCCTTTTAGTTCTCTACATTTTGAACTGATCAGATTTTGATTTCGTCACTTTTTCTTCATTTTCACCACTTTAGGCTTGTTCCTCTCGAGTTTCTCTCGAGTTTCATAAACTTTCCCGGGTTTTGAATTTTTCTCCCATTTTTTTTCTCACAGGGTTGACTTTTTCCAAGTTTTCCCTCTTTTCTCCATTTTTCTTCACTTTTCATATACTTTTCACCCATTTTCCAGATGGCAGATGATATACCTCACGGCAGAGCTCCTCCTGAGGTTCCACTTGTGTTTCCACCTGTAGCCGAGGTAGAGGGGCCAGCAGTTGCTGAGGCTGGCGGGACAGCAGAGGACATTGAGGTTGACTTTGAGGCGGAGTTTGCACCAGAGTTTGAGCTAGTGCCATTTCCATTGAGAGTGCAGCCCTTTGATTTGGCAACATATCATTCCTGTACACACATATTACCGCCTGGCGGCATTAGGCGTTTCAGTGATTTTGCTCGTGGCGTACTAGAGGACCTTTTGCTGAGGGAACCGACCTTCTACCTTTCATCTAGCGGTACCGAGGTATGAATTCTATTTTCATGCATTCCTGCCTTTCCTTTAATTGCATTTCTTGCACTGCTTTTCATCTGATTGTTCTTTCGTCACTGCCTAATTCACTAATTTTCTCTTCTATAGGGAGACTCCTATGCCTAGAGGGGGTACAGAGTGACGACGGTGGATGATGAACTCCCTGCCAGGGTCTGCAACATCGTTGATGTGGCTGGCTTTGAACTTTTCTACTCTAGACTGACATGCGTCATAGTGAGTCGTCCCCTTCTAGGAGCACTAATGGAGAGATGGTGGGACGCCACCAACTCTTTCCACCTCTCTACTGTCGGGGAGATGACGATGACTCCCTATGACTTTGCCATGATCACAGGCTTAGGAGTAGATGGTGATCCGATCCCTTTTGATGTAGACATGGGGGAGTGGGAGGCTTCTTGGATCCTGTTGGGAGCGTGCCCACTTCTATACCGGTTAGCCATGGTGAGATACAGTTGGTTCGCCGAGACGTTGAAGGAGATGGATTAGTATGCCCGAGGCTTCCTAATGTTTGTCCTCAGTACCACCTTATTTTCGAACAAGTGGAACACTGTGGGTTTATATCTGTTGAGCGCCCTTGTGACCCTTCCCCGGGTGCGATTCTACGACTGGGGGGAGCTGGCCTCGCCACCCTTTTACGGCTATGTGAGCTCTACCTCCCGCATGAGGGGCTACAACTGGGAGGTATGCATTTTAGTTCTCTCTTTGCATTCATACTTTCTATTTCACATTTTCTGCTTTATATTTGTTCAACACCTATGCTTTCTGTTTTGCACTTTCTGTATCTATTCATGGTTTTGTGCTTTCTGCTTTGTTCTTTCTATTTCATATCTGTTCATGCTCTGTGCTTTCTGCTTTGCACTTTCTGTTTCATATCTGTTCATGCATTGACACTACTGCCCTCTCTTTGCAGTTGTGGGTTTATGCACATTTTCCAGCCCTCACTCCAGAGCCTATGGAGGAGCTCCCTTTTGTTGTCCCTCATTCGAGAAGGTCCGATGGCCAGTGTTAGCACTGGAGTTATGCGACATTAACCTTCTTCCGCCATTACTTTGATATAGTGGTCGCTGCCGAGGTTACCCAAAACTCACGGTCATTTTTGCTTTAATACTACTCTGATTCACATTTTGGCAACTGACGGCAACTAACAATCTGTATATCCTTTGTTTACAAATCGCGTGGCAGCCTTGGGCCATGATGCCGGCCAGGGTAAGAGACCAGTATGAGGAAGCTTGGGGCACATTGTGCTTCTAAATTCGGTTGGAGGGCCTAGTTTGCCGGGCTTGGTTTTTGAGCGAGAGATTAGTTTTCCAAACTGTGGGCCTGTCTGACCCAGTCGTTCCGATGCCATCCCGACATTCATAAGGACAGTGGATAGCCTATCTGTTGATGGAGTCATACAGTTCATGGTAGGCTTGGATGCTGACTTCTTTAGAGGAGAGGGCGATTACACGACATTTATTTAGATCCACCTTATGCCTCTTCTGATGGGCACTCATGCAGGTGAGGAAGTAGGGGCTCTTGTGGCGGGCGAGGTGACTCAGACGACCAGGGCCCATGCTAGAGGGGCTTCCCCCGTTGAGCAGTCTATCCATTGGCTGGAGCTTTCTACTGCGCTCACATGCTGGCGACCGACTAGGACTGCTTACCAGATTCCGATCGAGCAGGTAGAGGCTGGGCACGAGAGTATGTTGAAGTTCGATGCTTGTCCCAAGCATGGGCCACAATTTACAATTTGCACCCTACATTTTCATTTCATATATGTTCATTCCAGACATTCATCACCCAAACGCACTTGCAGGCATCTATAGAGTATACAGGAAGCCTCCTCAAGTTGGTTACTTCTCTGATGGGTATGGTGCAGAGGAGGGAGATGTTGCTTGGTCTCCATGGTATTCAGGTAATTTCTATCAATTCAGCATGCATTGCATTACTAACCCTGTTCGTGCATCATGTTATCATGCTGAGACTAGTGACTCCGAGGATGTGGTGAGTCGGCATTCTGAGTTATCCAAGAGTGGAGATGATGCTGGCTCGGGGTCCGAAAGCGGAGGTGACACTGAGGCGGGTTCTGAGGCAGAGAGCGGAGATGATACCGACTCCAGTTCAATGTCTGATTTTGATAGTGGTGCCGATGGAGATAGTGCTCTCGAGTCCCCTCCGAGAAAGAGGATGAAGAGGGCCTTCTAAGCCTGAGATGACTAGCGTTGATTTTTTTGTACTTTTTGCTTAGTTTTTTTTTTTTTTTGTTTGGTAGCATTAGCACATGTATAGCTTCAGACAGGTTTTTATTTCTTTTTGAAACTTGTACTCCTCTTTTGTAAAAAAAACCATGATCGGAATAAAACCTTGCAATTTTTATGAAAAGTGTTGCTATTTTTACATCACGAGCACCATATTTGCATGACACGGACATGGAATTGAATTTGAAAATGAAAACTGAACACTTGTACTGGCATGATGTTCTTAATCGGGTAATGAGCTGACCAACAACCAAAATAAAAAATACAAAATACAAGTCGATAAACAAAGCAAAAACAACTCAAAAACAAATAAACAAACTTGCTAAAACCAAAAAGACAACAAGACCTTAAAACACTCAAAGATTGAGACAAAACACATGTCGCCAACACAACCTAGCACACAGGTGGACGGCAGGCCAAAAAAGAGAGTTGTCGGCCAGAGATGGAGGCTACCAGCCAAAGGAGGTGACCTGTCAGTCACTAGTGTGAGGAATCTCCAGATTGTTGATAGTTGGCTTTCACTCATAGCCTTATCTTCTACAAAAGGTTCTGCTTAGCGATTTCTTCTCCAGAACCTCATTTTAGCTCCAATTTCTTCCACAAATGGAGATGTTCCTTGCCGAGAAGCTCATGAATTGAATAGCTACTTTAGACGGCACGAAAACGGTAAATTTCTGGGGTTTCGACAAAAATGCACTTTTTTCGTTAAGTCATATCCCACTTTGTTTTATGTTCCTCCGTGCCACGGTGTAACAGCGCCCGCGTGGGCCTCATGCTACAGTTCGGACTCGATTTGTGTCACGGTTCTTAATCTGAACCAAAGAGTCCAAATCTGGCAAATCGTTTTGAGAAACAGATTTTTAAAAAAGTAGTGCCAACATGGACTGCTTTGCCAGATACAGAGTCGCCACCTAAATGTTTTTTTTTTTTTAAATGGGGAAATTTAGGAAACCCTGACTCGGTGCCGAAGGCCACATGTCCGTCATCACCGGAGTTGTCTCGGCTCGGGAGCTTGGGTACGATCGGGGAAGGTCAGCTATGAGCACCCCCTTTCGCCCGGTCCGAAGACCGGCCTCTACTAACCGTGATATCTTATTTTGAAAACGCTATGCGTTCTTATTCCATTTATTAGCCTAGAATTACTATGTTATGCGCGCAGCAAACAAGTATAGACCAAATCGCCCGAATTGGAACAAAACATTTTATATTCGTTTTGAAAAAAAGGTTTGCTACTCGCAAGTAGGCTCAAATACAGATTTTGCCACCCTTAAGTGGGCTTTTGGAAAAGATGGTTTTGCCACTATCTGGTGGGCTTAAAATTCACAGTTTTAACGCATTACCCCAATTTAAGCAATTTGACCTCCACCCACAGGCATTCAAACAGTTTATCTCATGTAAGCACTTAGCCGCATGGCAAGCATACTATTATGGCAACATTCACACACATGCTGAATGCTAAAGCAAAAATACTTACATTGTACTCTGTGCCAAAACAGTAAACTAGTTAGCAAACATGCATGTCCTAGTTCATGTTAAAAGTGGCTAATGCATCACATGCAAAATGCGATCTAGGCAGGCTCGGCTGACCCTAAAACATGGTATGTGAAAATGCACAATTATCACATATTCGGTTTAGAATTTGAAATACAAATGCGGTTAGCGTGATGTACCGAGCCCAATGTATGCAATACAAATGCATGGATGCACGCATGCATAGCATAAGGTATGCTAATTTCAAAAAATGCCCTAATCTACCATCATAAGCGGGTAAATAAAAGGGAAGAAAGAAATGGGGATTGGAAGACATACACACCACCCACACACACTTATTACATCTTTACCCTCACTCGGAGGGATTAAATAAATATTACAGTCCCAAAATAGTAAACGAATAAAATTATTACAAGATTTCTAATTTAATTTAAAAGAAAAGATGGCAAAGGAAAGAAGAGGGCAGCCGCAGCCTCTGCCTCGGGATGCGCGAATGGTGCATGCTCGAATCCGTCTCGCCCGAAAAGCCCGTACTATACTCCTGCCGCCTCTGTTTGTACTGCCTTGTCTTTCTGAAAATTGCCAAAGTACTGGAGCAAGTTCCTTGCATCCTGCAGAGCACCACCGGCCGGACAGAATTACCACCGGCACTTCACAATTCCCATCGGCATTTGTTGGATTCCTCGGCACTCCAGATAGTGCCGGTCGGCACTAAATTCTGCCGGTCGGCAGAAACTTCCTGCAGAAGACAATTTGACAGCAAACAGAGAACAGACAGTGCATGGCATGGAGTTTTTGGACACATGTAAGCATGGTCATACTTCCTATCATGTTTTGAACTCAAAGAAGCATGACCTTCGATCTTTGAGCCATCAATGGTGCATGATGACTCAAGGGATCAAATTTGCCACTTAATGTAAGGATGTATGCAACAAACACAATGAACTCCGAAACCTTATCATGGCGAAGTCAAAGGCCCCGGGGACCGAAAGTTAAGACGCGTTACATCACTTGTGGTATGAACGCCCCTCAACTCTCACACTTGGTTTGACACCCCAAACCAAGTAATGCAATGCATGTTATGCAAAACATGGCTCAAAATGCAACATGATATCAATGTGCAAGGTATGCCAAGAATCATGCAACTAGTATGGCAAGCATGCAATATTAGACATACAAGACACAAATGTGATGTAAACATGGACGCTTTGAGCAATAGAATCATCATGCTACGACAACATGTGAAGCAACCATGCATCAATCACGAAGCAATCATGCAAAGATGGCTTAAAATGGCAAAGGGGCAGACCCTTACCCTCCTCAAAACAGTGGCCAAAAGTGTCCGATAGATGGACTAATGTTCATGCCAACATGCAAGCCAAAAGTCCTATGGTTAAGGCACAAAAGGGAAACATTTCACTCTCATCAACATGACCACTCATGGCATGATTAAAACAAAGTAAAAAACAGAATTTTTACATGCAAAATGGGACCCCAAAACCTCCTAATATGACAGCTAAAATACCTCCCGTGAAACAAATGCGCTAAGGCTCACTCCTAGGCATAAGAGGACACACCCTCAAAGCATGAAAGAGGTCATGCATGCACACATACAAACATGATTCTTGGGCTAAAATGTGGTCCTTGGTGATGTTAAAAATCATGAGGATAATCACAAACATGCATGCTAGAAGTCAACATGCTCAAAGCTTTCAAGCCAAAATACAAAGCAACCCTAACAAACATGTCAAGCATGATCAAATGGATAACCAACAAACTTTAAGCATGGAAAAACAATACTAAAAGCTTCATGGAACTAAGCCAACATACACAAGAATCATGGCCTAATCATGAGATGTACTTCTAAGCAAAATGGAGCAATACAAAGCAAGTATTACAAGCATACAAGGAGGCACAAATCCGGCCAAAAACAGAGGTTACATATGACCTAAAATACCTAAAAAAATTCTGAAATGAGGCCAAGGATCATCAAGCACACATGCTACCCTTTTGAGCTCAAAAAAGCATGGAAACAAACCATGAAGGGAGAGGGGTGTCCCTCCCCTATGCAAGACTTCAAACCATCTCTTTTTGACACTAAAATACACTGATTTTCAGTGGTCAAAGGACCAAAACACTGAAGTGAACAAAACCTTATGAAAGAGGCACCAAAATGGATCAAACAAGGCTTAGAAGGGGGAGTTTGCACTCAAACCACAAAATAACCTTAATGAAAGTGCTAGAGCAGGAAAATACAAGCCCTTTTTATGTTATACACAAGAGCTAAAATAGCAAGCTAGATAGGTAAAAAACTATTGCAAGTTTGGGGAATATAAATCAAGATGCTCACCCTTGAAGAACCTTTGAAGAACAAATGGTCTAGCCTCCTTCTTTGGATCAAAACCAGTCCAAAAACTCAAGAAACAACCCCCCAAGTCCCTCAATCTCGGAGTAAGGTGTAATGGTGTGTGTAATGGTGCAAAAGTAAGGTAAAAACCACCTTTTGAGCTAAGAAACACACACAAAGGAGGAGAGAGGGGGAGATATAGAGATAATATGTATCTATATCTCAAAGGTCTGGTTTTTGGTTGCAAGAAGCTAACCTAGATCAAAGAGGAAGGCCCTCCTCTTATAAGACTCCCTCTTGCAAAGCTTATTCAACAAGCTTGCTTAGAGGGAGATCACTCCATACACGTGTATGGAGGGGGGAAGAGTTGGTGCCAGCTATCACAGCTGGCACAAAATATCTCCATAAAGTGGATGAACAGTGGTCGGCTGCCCAAAAATGCCATTTCGGCAAAAAAAAGTGCCGACCGGCAACAAATTATGCCAACCGGCAATAAAGTGTGCCGACCGGCAAACAAAAGTGCCGATGGCAGAAAAAGACCATCCGGTGGCCTCCAGCCACTGCCGGTGGTGTGTGGGGATGCCTCATAAGGCATTCCCTGCCCTTCCAAGGCAAAACATAAGTGTTCGGTGCAAAACCAGACACTAAACGGTCAAGTTCGGAGATCCTGAGGCAGGGTGCGCGAGCCGAGACCTTCGGGAACTCCAAACGAACACGATCATGGATGATCACCGAGTGTTCAAACGGTGACGTCCAAGTCTTGAGGACGGTCAAAAATGGGGTGTCTACACACGGCCCGATGCTACGACCTAATTACACATGTCTTTTGCTTCGGAGCACAAGAAATGTGCCCGACACTTGAAGAATTTCAGGCATTAATGGAAACCCAACGCGATGGGGAAATCATGCCTCAGCCCTCGTTTTAGGCATGCCCAAGCTTTGGGATAGATGTGTGGGCTCACTTTGCATGATGCTCAATCTTTGGCCCATAACGGAGAGCTTGACATACCCAGCTTGATTCATCAATTTTCCAACATCAGTGACGGAGGCGACCTTCTCTGGCAAGGTTTTCGGCAACATGCACTCTCCTTATATATGCTTGCTCATTTCCTTCTTGTCCCTAGTTTCTGTGAATCTAGCATTCGGTTGATCAAAGTGGCCCAAGGTCTGAAAGAAGGTAAGAGTTGTATTGGTTTGGTACTGGCCGAGACCTTGATGGGATAAGATGCCTTTCATCAGCGAGGGACTACCAAATTCGGTGGGAGTCCATTACTTCTTCAGGTATTATTTCCTACCCTTTCTTATATGTGTTTCTCACATCACTCGGCACTTATGCTCTATTTTTCTCTCAAAGCCCTTTTCTTACTTTTCTCTCAACATACATCTCTGTATTCTTTAATCTCTCTCATTTTTCATCCCTTCCTAGGTATGGCTTATGGATAAGCTGAAGGTAGTGAACCCCTGCCCTAAGTACTCAGCTTGAGGTTTTTTGTTCTGCCATCGACTAGTGGATTTCCCCTACGAGGGGTGGTGGTGCAACTGGATGTGTAGCAGGTCTACGGTTCATATAGCTTGGCGTTGCCCCTGGCTTAATCTGACCGAGATGATTTACAGCGTGGCTCAGCAGCTTGGCATTTAGTTGACCGGCCTCACGCACTACGTATTCTATTTCCCCTTCCGGCTCAAAAATCGGTTTGGGCATAATCAAACCAACCCAGAGGAGGGGATGGAATACCCAATTTCATTCCTTATTCATGGTTCAGACTTGGCTAGGTACCTCACTGCTAGGAGGACGAGAGAGTTTCTGGCCACTGCCCCTAGTTTCAGTCATGCCTTTTCTGGCGAGTGCTTAGCTTGGCATGAGGATGAGACACAAATAGGGGCCACTTTGGCTTCAAAAGCTTCCACAAACACGAGCTGAGGATGTAGGAGCATCTAACTCACCTATGTCCCTAGTTTATTGTTTTGACCTTTCTTTTCAAGTTTTTTTGATGTAATAAAAGTAACTTTAATTTGTATCTGAGAGTTGGAGAGCTTTATGTTGAAATCAATGAAATTAAAGTTGTGAGCACTAAATTTTTTTTCTTTTGGTCCAAAAATGGTCTACGTTGTAAAAGGTAAAATTTTGAACGAAATCAACTTTTATTAAAAATTTCCAAAACCATTTTCGAAAAGGATCACCACCTAACACACACAGAATCAATCCTCAAGTTGTACAACCCCAAATCAAAAGATCATAACTGCCCCTTGACTGAACACCACTGCTCTGCATTGTAACCAACTATTTTTCTAAGAATAAAGATCATAATCGAACTCTCAGGTAAAGAACAGACAAAGATAACCTGATCAGACACATGGACAGGATAGTTGAGTTAGAGGTGATTACGACCGAACTTCAGGATGAAGTTGCCTACATATCCCAAAGATGGGAATTAGGCCTTACGTAGTTCTGTTTAGGTTCACTCGAGTATTAACACTCTCCTTTTGTGCTCTAACTTTTGCCAAAGTCGCCCTTTAGGGTTTTCAACCTTGCAAGCTCAATTTTTATTTATTTCTAATTTTCCATGCTCTAACTTTTGCCTAGGTCGCCCTTCCAGGTTTTTGGCCTAGCGAGCCTTTCAGGTATAGTATTTCTTCAACTTGTTCATGTTGATCGGTTGTGAAAATTCTAGGCCATCAAAGTCCATGAGAATAACTGCTCCACCCAACTAGATAACTTTGATGATGTAAGGTCCAGTCCAATTGGTTCTGAACTTGCGCATAGGGTCTTGAATGGGAGCTCGATTGTCGTTCAGCACCATATCTCCCTTCTTGAGATTTTGGGACTTAACTTTCTTGTTAAAAGCCCTAGTAATTCTGCGTTGGTAGCCCTAAACATGATACAATGCCTTTAGCCTTCTCTCATCAAACAACATTAACTCCTCAAATCTACTCTGTTGCCTGTTTGCTTCTGCTATCTGACACTCAGCCATAACTCACAGCGATGACACTTCTATTTGAATTGGCAAAACGACTTCAACCCCATAGATGAGAGAATAAGGAGTTGCCCCTGTAGACATCCGGATCGAAGTTCTGTAGCCCGAGAGTTCTTGATGTTCTTGTTGGCGGCTTCAACAGCTCCATTAGTTTGCAGCCTGTATGTAGATGACTTATGAAAAGCCACATTGTATTTCTCTAACAAGTCTATAACCTTTTTCTTGAAGTGGGAGCCATTATCTGATATGATCTCGTTTGGGACTCCGTATCTGCAAATGATATTGCTTCTGATAAACTTAGCTACATGCGATGCCTTTTACACTACATAGGACTGAGCTTCTATCCACTTTGTAAAGTAATCAATCGGTACATGCCCATTCGATTCTTTTAGCGTGACTGCACCGATAACATTGATTCCCCAGACTGAGAAAGGCCTTGGCGATGTCATGTTGTACAGTTTTGACGGCGGGATATTCATGCGATTGACATGAATTTGGCATTTGTGGCATTGCCGAACAAAACTAATACAATCCTCCTCCATGGTAGACCAATAGTAACCTTGCCTAAGAATCTTCCGGGCTAGCATCACTCCGTTTATGTGCGCCCTGCACTCCCCACCGTGTATAGCCTCCATGAGGTGCTTTAATTCCTCTTCTTCAACACATAACTTGTGCATTCCCAAATGACCTGTTTTATACAGTTTACCTCTACAGATGATAAATTGGATGGCCATTTTCCGTATTCCCCTTTTGTCCTTGGCATTTTCCCCTAGTGGATAAATCTCTTTTTCTAAGAAGTTCCAAATATCATAGTACTAAGGGTTCTTGTCTTGCACTTCATCTATTCTGGCAATAGTTTTATAAGCCAGTGTGTATTTTTGCCCAAAGATAATTGGATGCATCCGGACTCTAAGTGGGATGTCTACCATAGAAGATAAAGTTGCTAGAGCATCAACGAACCTGCTGTTCTCTTTCAACAGATGTGTGAAAGTAAGTTTCAAACCTAGTAATCAGAACGTTCAGGGTCTGGTGGTAAACTTTCATCTTTTCTTGTTTGGCCTTCCAATCTCCATTTTCTTGAGAAACAACTAAGTTCGAGTCCCCGTTAACATCCAATCTTATTGCCCCTAGGTCCAGGGCGACTTCTAAACCTGTGATACACGCCTCATAGTTTGGTTTATTATTGGACTCCTTGAATTACAGTTTGAAGGCTAAAGGTATATGGGAGTCATCGGGGGTTATCAGCAGCACACCTATCCCATAATCGTACTGATTGGATGCTTTGTCAAAGTACATCATCCAAGTTTCCTCCTCGATTTGCATAATGGCTTTATCTGGGAACAAGTATTCCACCGCCTCATCTCTTTCTACTCGGTGGACTGCCAGGAACTCTGCTACAGCTCTTCTCTTGACCGACTTGTGGGTGACATATTTGAGATCAAATTCGGAGAGAAGAAGCAACCAACGGGCTGGCCTACCTACAAGCGCTGGTTTCTCAAAGAGATATTTGATGGGGTCTAATCTCGAAACCAGGATTATAGAGTGAGCTAACAAGTAGTGCCTCAACTTCTTGGCAGCCCATGCCAAGGCTAAGCAAGCTTTCTCCAACAGAGTATAGGGGGTCTCGTAATCAACATTATCTTGCTCAAGTAGTAGATGACTTTCTCCACCCTATCTTTAAATTATTGAGCGAGCATGCATCCCATGGTCGTGTCTATTACTGACGAGTACAGAATCAAAGGCTTCACTAGCTCTGGCGGTGACAACACAGGCAGATTCTGGAGATACTGCTTAGCTTGCTCAAAAGCAAATTGACATCAATCATCCTATCGGAATTTCTTCCATTTCTTCAGGAGACCAAATAGTGGTTCACAAGTCAAGGTTAATTTGAAAATAAACCGTCTTATGAATTGCATTTTACCCAGAAAGCCTCGCACCTCCTTTTTAGTCCTTGGTGGTAGCATTTCTAGGATGACCTTAATTTTGGAAGGATCTACTTCGATGCCCCTCTATGTGATAAAAAAGTCCATCATTTTCCCTGCTGTTACGCCGAAGGTGCATTTCTGTGGGTTTAACCTCAATTTGTATTCTCTGATCTATTGAAAGAATTTCTTCAGGCAGTGTAGTGACCCTTTTCTTTCTTTGGACTTGACAATCATGTCATCCACATACACTTCTACCTCTTTGTGTATCATGCCATGCAGAGTAGTGGTTACAGCCCTCTGATAGGTAGCCTTGGCATTTTTCAGCCCAAACGGCATAACTCGGTAGCAGTAGGTACCCCACGGCGTAGTGAATGCGGTCTTCTCTCTATCCTCGGGCGCCATCAGAATTTGGTTGTACCCGAAAAACCCATCCATAAAGGATAGCAATGCATGGCCCGCAGTGAAATCCACTAACTCATCAATGTGCAGCAGAGGAAAATCATCCTTCAGACTGGCTCTGTTAAAGTTCCGAAACTCCACACACACTCGAATTCTACTATACTTTTTCGGCACTGGGACGATGTTGGCCAACCAAGTCAGATACTCAGATACTAACAAGAAACCTATCTCGATCTTCTTGGTGACCTTTTCTTTGATTTTTAGTGCCCAATCTGTACGAATTTTGCGTAACTTTTACTTGACCAGGCGGGCCTCAAGGTCAAGAGGGATCCGATGCTGTACAATCTCAGGATCAATTCCAGGCATGTTTTCGTAAGACCATGCGAAAACATCTTTGAAATCTTTTAACAAAGCGACTAAGCGCTCGTGCTCCTCCGAAGACAATGTGGACCCGATCTGGACCAGACACAGATCTTTCTCATACCCACATTAAAAGCAATGATTTCATTAACACAGTGTTTAGCAAACCTCTCCTCCTCTCGTTTAATCAAGTTTTTCAAAACCAAAGGAATTCCTTCCTCTTCATTTTCATTAAAATTCTAAAAATCTTGGTCAATACAATAAACCAACGGCACAGAGAAGTACACACAATTCGCAGAGTTTTCATTCAAAAGGTCCAAATCTTCGGTTACAGACTCAAAACAAAAGCTGAATAAAGACATAGACAGGACTTTGGTATCCGAGTTACCACCCCCAAAAAATACCAAACTCAGACTCAGAAGAACTAGAATATGATTCCGACTCCACAGACACAGTGGAATCAGATTCTAGCTCATCACTCGACTCAGAACGGGACAGATAGCCTTCCTCCAGCTGCTAGACAAGAGATGGTGCCTCTGATATATCCAAAATACTGCTGATTGGGTTCACACCTGGTTCCTTCCCGATCATGGAGATGGTAAGGTATCCCCAAAGTTCTCTGAGTCAGCCGCAGGATCTGTAAGAAAACAAGCTAGTGCTACCCCTACTCCAAGTTCCCTGTTGTTTGAGCCACTTTCCATGCTCTATTCAGCTTTAGTACTTGGTTCAGCCCTTTCCTCAGTATCACTATTTTGCAGTTGCAGGTGAAAGAAGATTTCAAAACCAGGGACACGTTGCTTTGTGGAATTCACCCAAGGCTCAGGAAAGCCTCATAAGGGGAAATCTTCTCCCTCCCGAGCAAAGTGGCCATTCGGTGTTCCTTGGATTGGCCTGTGAATGAGCTCATAGCGCTTCCCGTCTTGCTTGGCTCTTGCTCTACCTGTCATCTCTTTCCTTTTGCCTGATACAGTCCTCTTTGGTGGGTACATAGCCCAAACCAAAGGCATGTGGGTTGTGCTACACATCTGTCAATGTTGTCACACCTTTCTGGCCACTCCTTCCAAGTTTGATTCTTGTAACAAGCTGTAATTTACACATGAAATAGATAGACTGGGTACTGATGTACATGCCTTCGTCTGTGGCTAGTATAGTCTGCACTACCCGGGCTTCAGCCAGAGTGAACCCTGAGAGAAATACATCCTTCTCGCCATGAATGATCTCCAGCACTGGTGTAGTTACCTCTAGCGGGGGATGTATGGATGAATTCCCAAAAACAATCACCACTCCTTTCCCGTGAGGGTATTTCAACATTTAATGGAGAGTAGAGGAGATAGCTTTCACATGATGCAACTAGGGCAGCCCTTACAATAAATTGAAGGTAGCCGGCACATCTAGGATATGGAACTCGACATCTTGCGCAGCTAGGCCCACCTAGACTCTGATTTGCACTGTGCCCATGACCTCCCTGCTCGTATTATCATATGCCTGAATTACTTGGGCTGTGGGCACAAAGTCTGCTGGTCTAAGGCCGATTGCATAAGTTATGCGGGAAGGACAGACATTGATGGCCGAATTGGTGTCTATCAACACCACTGGCACCCATTTCTCCCTACACTCAATAGATATGTACATGCTTTTGTTATGAGCTGAGCCTTCCGGTGGCAGTTCTTTATCAGAGAAGGTTAGGGTTGGCTTGGTGCCACTTGGGAAGACCAATCCCATAAGCTGTTCAGGGGTAGTGTCAATTGGCAACTTAGCCTTGTCCATTGCTGACAGCACTGCCTGTCGACGTACTCCGGAGGCCATAAGAAGACCCCAAATTGAGATGTTAGCTTGGATTTTCTTTAGCTTCTTCAGCATTGCCTCTTCTTCCAACTACTTCTCTTTCTGTTTCTCAACCTCTCTGTCTTTTTCGGATGCCTCAGCTTGATCTAAGTGCGGTGGCTTAAAATACCGCCCACTTCTTGTCATGCGATCTATTTCTACCGCATGCCATGCATTGTTTGGAAGGCGCTCACCCCAGCCTTCGTCGGTGTGGGCTAGATACCGATCGTCATCGTCCCAACATACACCTTTAGTAGCCGACAAACAGTTGTCCGGCTCCATTTGTATTACCTTCACATCACAGGTATCCCTCACACCGTGTTAGGCCATTACAGCTTCCTGGTTGTCTTCAACCCTCTCTTGTTCAAATTGCTTTAGTGCAGCTTCATGTTCTGTGTCCACAGTACTCACAGCGCCCAGTTCCTTAGCTGAATTTTCCATGCCGATGGTCTTCGGTAGTTTTTCCTTTTCATCGACCCTTCCAGCCACTACAGCAATTCCTACTTCCTTTTCCTCTGATTTCATTTTAGTTCCTTCATCCTTATTTGGATCATCACTCAGCCACCCAGAGTTGTCGATTGATCTGTTCAAATCGAACTAGACAATCTGCACATCCTCTTGATCCTGTTCGTCAAAGAACTGTAGGTTATCTAAATCCTCCTTGAGTTCCACCAAATTATACAACCCCTGGCTCGGGCCGTCTTCCCTAGCTACATTAACCTCTACTACAGTTGGCAACACCAATTCCGGCTTGATTTGACTGGTTGGCACAATGTAGAAGCTTGGATCGTACACCCCGTTAGGTAAGTCCTTAGAACTCTCTGGCAACGGACACATACCTTCCTATAAGTTCGACCTCTCTTTTACTGCAACTGTCATCACCACAAGCTTAGGTTGAAGTGCGGACATGACCATCATGCACAAATCTATGCTTTGAAGAATGAAAAACGTCGGTCTTGGTAGGTGGGAAGGGGTAATATATATGTTGGGGTCGTAGGGGATGGCCAGTGTATAGATCAGGTTTAGATTTTGAGGTGAAGGAACTTAATTGTGGGCCAATAGGGGGTTTGCGGTTACATTTGGTTTCTGGGGTGATGCGGTCACCTTGTTGTCAATGTGGTCTTGAATCTCATGATGCAGTCGGAAGCATTGGTCGGTATCATGACCATGCTGTTGGTGAAACGCGCAATATTTTGCGGGGTTATGTTTGGGTGGAAGAGGATTAGGTAATGGGCGAGGCTCTAATGGTTTGAGGTGTCCTTTTTTGACCAACACCTTCATGGCTTGAGATAGGGTCATGTAGAGTTGGGTAAAGGTCCTTTGGGATTAAGCAGGGTTGGCTGAAGTTTGTGGAGCTGTGTTGGCAAAGAGATTGGCAATCTTGGTTGTGGTGGTAACAACACTCACATCTGACGGCTTCGTAGTTGTGCTACCACTGGTGGTAGCATTGGAACTGCGCACAAAAGGCCTTTTTGCCTGCTCTTTCTCATCTGTAATCAGTCCTTGTTTCATGGTGTCTTCAATCTGCACCCCTATCTCATAGAGCTCGGTGAATGTAAGCAGAGGTAGGAAATTCATTTTCTGTAATAGCCTCCTATGTAGATTGTGGACTACCATCCTTATCTGATCTTTCCCCGAAGGCCTAGTGGTCATCATTGAAGCTTTAGCCCTCCACCGCGTCACAAATTCTTGGAAGCCCTCTTTCGGCTCTTGGCACGTTGCCTCAAGATCATGAGTTGTGACCTCAATCTGAGTATTGTATGAATACTGTGCAATGAAGGCCTTAGCCATCTCTTCCCAATTCTGCTTGACAGAATCCTCAAACTTCGCATACCATGTGGCTGCTATTCCTGACATGGTCTGGCCAAAGAGAGATAGTTTTTGTAGTCTAGTCAGGCCCATTGGCCGCAAGATGTTTGAAAACAGCTGTAGATAACCCATGGGATCTCTAGAGCCGTATAATTGATCGATGTACGACATTTTGAACCGATCTGGCAATGTCACTACAGAGTCAGTATACCCATCCTCTATGTCCGGGATGGAGTTAACACCTTGTGCTCTCTTGAATAGCTTCTGCAGTTTGTTAACCTTGAGTACAGTTGGGTCAACCTCAAACTCAAATGGAGTCTCAATTTGATACATAGGAGTTTTAGAGGCTTGTGCTGGGATCGAGTCTGCCGGATTACCCAGATTTTCTTGGACATTAGCAGTATGGGTAATCGTTCCAAGTGTTGGAATACCCGTGGGAGGTGCATGGGATGCAGAAGTTGCTGCTGGCTGTGGTTGTTGTTGTTGTAGCCTGTTTATTACCTTGTGTTGACGGGCTGTGACCTCAGTCCGATAAGTCGCATCTTGCTGTAGTGTTTCAACTCTTTACTGAAGATGATGAATCAGTTCCTCCATACTGACTCGGCGATATTGTGTTAATGAAATATGCGAGTGATCTCGTATTGGACAAGAAGTAGAAGACTCTCACTGTATCGGACTAGATACAGGTGAATTAAGGGGTGATTGCTGTAAAAACTGAACTGGTGAATTTTGCCTGACTCTCCTCTGTCTTGTAACTAGTGGGAGTGAAGTAAACGCAGGTTGTCCCCGAAGAAGATCCCTGGCTTTGCAAAGCCTTCAGACTCAGGTCCAGAGTACTTGGGGGATATCCGAACTTTTTGAAGCTATAGTGTTAAACTACCTAGCAAAAGAAATAAAGCAAAAGGAAAGTAGTGATTAGAAACTGCACAGCACCTTAGCTAACGCTGTTACCAGCACAGATGTAATCAAAGCTGTAGAATTGTACTTAACACTGAATTCTGCCCCCAAAACAGATACCAAACTTGCAACTGATATGTACATTCCTATACAGTTTCACTATAAAGCACATACCAGTTAAGTGAGAGCCAAAACACCCCTATGAGGGGGTAAGGTTACCCTGTCCTAGTTGCATCAGGAACTAGGGTTTACTACTCAAACAAAGTGATTGCACACAATCTTGTATTTGGGTAAGCATCCTATCTTGGTTTGGGACAGTCTCTATGGCTTTTCGATATGCAACTGGGATGAATGGTGAAAAGGGTACCTCAGCAAGACTACTTAATATGCCTTTCACACCTAACACCAAGAAGTGAAAGGGGGACCAAATGGTACAATGGTAGTCTATGTGTTCCCATCATGGCCAAGCCTGTGACCCGTCAGTCTTTTGGCAAGCTTTTTAGGCAAGCCTCCAGCAAACCGTCCAGGAATAGCAGATGGTAAACAAGTGACTTAAACGCACCAATGCAAATGCAATGCAAAGAAACATATAAATGTAGATAAAATTTCATATCATGAATTTCAAGTCAAGTTCTCTAATTCCCCAGCAAAGTCGCCAGAAACTGTGGCTCGACTTTTCGTGCCCCATTTCGAAAGATGAAAAAGCCCTACAGTATTGGACTCCTGCGTTTCTGAATCGGATCTCACAAGTACAATATGAAATAGATAAACACCAAACAGTCCAAATCTGGTAAATCTTTTGGAAAATCGATTTTGAATCAAATTGCCAAAAATAGACTGCTTTGCCAGATATAGAGTGACCACCTAAATATTTTTGGGAAATTTAGGAAACTCATGACTCGTGCCAAAGGCCACGTGTCCGTCATCACCAAGATTGTCTCGGCTCGGGAACTTAGGTACGAGAGGGAAAGGTCATGAATTGAGCACCCCCACTCGCCCGTTCAAAGATCAACCTCTACTAATCATGACATGAATCTTATTTACATCGTATGCTGTTGTTCCAATTTTTAGACTTGCATTACTATGTGATGTGCACAGGGAAAGGTCATGAATTGCAAGAATTGGAACATCTCGATTCATGTTGCTTTGCAAAATTGTTTCGAATATGTATCGCTTAAAAAAATGATCGCATATAAACATTACTCAAATTATTCCAATTCAAGCAACTAGGCCCCATTTACTAGCATTCGAACAATTTATCACTTAAGCAATTAACCTCATGACAAGCATGCTAGACATGGCAACAATCACACTTATGCAACTATGCTAAAGCGAGTAAAGGCTCACCTAGTACACCAAGCCAAAAAGATGAAAGAGTTAGAACAATGCATGATCCTAACTTATGTGATATGACCAATGCAACACATGCGATATGCAATCTAAATAGGCTCGGCTACTTAACATGGCATATGAATCAATTGGATGGCATGCGGCCTAAGCACATATTTAAAGAAGTATTAAACTAACAATGCAAGTTAGAATGATGAACCGAGCCTTGATGCATGTAAAACAAGTGGATGCAAACATGGAGAATGCTAAACAAAACATGATGCCCTAATCTAATCATCATAAGCAGTTAAATAAAAGGGAGAAAGAAGTGGGGTTGGAAGACATACACATTATTACAACACTGCGCTCTCAGCAAAAGAGAGTCCAAATGAACTAACTAGCTAACTAATTAAAGCTAAGCTAAGTAATTAGCTATTACAAACCCGAATGAATCATTTAGCTAAACTACTTAACTAATTATTACAACAACAAAATAATTAACTATTCTAGCTGACTAATTATTACAACAAATCAAAATGAACTAATTATTTACATGAATACAAAATGAAAATGGTGCTAAGCCAGAAATACTCCTCCTCGAAAAATGAGGAATGCTCATGCATGCACGGACTTTCCACTGGAAAAGCCATTGTTTCTATTGCCAAATACCTTTGTTGCACAATTGAACATTTACACTATTTTCCACCTCAGAACCAACTCTGTTTTGCTTCAAAAGTATACTACTGGATTTTGCACTGGTGGCCGACAAATGGCCTGCCGTCCACTGATGATGGCCTATCGGCCACAAAAAGGGGCCTGCCGGCCATTGATGATTAGATTGTCCTGCTATAATAGAGAGTAAACAAAGCAGGGACAAGGTATTCTCAAGGGTTTGTTTACACAATTTACCCCTCTTTATCATTTGAACAGCTCAAAGGAGTTCTAAGACTTGATTCACAAACCATCAATCTATGCAATTTCATTGCATGATGGCTTATGAACCAAGTGTGCAAGTTCAATAAATGCTACAAAACAAGACTCTCAAAACCACCTTCCAATCATAAAAGATCTAGGGAAGTAATTAACAACGAATCCTGAACCATTTTTATCACTAATGAGTATGAAATGACTCAATACTCAAGGGTTTAATTAATGTCAGATAGAACCTAAACCAAATTATTATCTTGCACCTTTTTATTGACCAATTTTGTTACTCCATTTTAGTTTCAATTAAGTCCATAAGTGAATTTTAAGTCTACTAATGGAAAGAGGGCTGAAATCAAGTGTTGCTTTGGGCATGAAAGACACATCATACCGCTTGTAATGAACCCCCAAAGGGAATAAACCATTAAGCATGACACCTCAATCTCATGCTTAAACAAAAAAATAATTTGAAACCACTTTCAGAGCAAAGAAAAAGACAAGAAATGAGGGAGGTTGTAGAGGTGATTGAAGGTGAGAACAAGTAAGAAAAGCACTAAATAAATGCAATCAACTCAAATAAGGTGGTGTTAAGGCCTAAAACACCAAACTTATGAGGACAATTGCACTACAAGCGTGCAATATAAGGATCAAATGCAATGAACACTTACAAACAGTCCTAAAACAGTGCTAAATAAGTCCTAAAACATGCTGGAATTAAGACAAAAATAGCAAGGACAATAAGTTAAAATAAGGAGAATGCTAGGCTAGTAAGCAAGACACAAAGAGAGGAGGCTAACCCCTCCAATTTTGGACTTCAAACCATGATTTTAGCAACTAAAATAACTCTGAAAATTGGTGTTTAAAAGCTCAAAAAAAGATAGTGTAAAGGTGGGAAACACAAGGGTAAATGTCACGCCCCAAACCCGCCCCTAAAAGTTTGGGCATGACCTATTCAGAAACGGACATGTAACCTGGTAACATAACATACGGGGCCTTATCGGAAGCACGAAATATGAAAATAATGATACAAATAAACTCCATTGAGCTACTTCTATATACCAGGATCTCATACATCACATGCATCATAGAGGATAGATAAAGTCCCAAACTGTATCCCGGAGCACCAGTTATATACAAACACATTTATAGTCCCAGCCCTATGATTGGGCGTATACAAAACATGAAAGTTATACACATCAACCTTAGATGAGCACACAAAAAGCAAGCCAACATCTTAACAGCTTAACAAAATAAATGGCCTTGTATAGTGCCTGGACACACGAAGATTGACAAAAGAAAGCGGGCGTCGTGGCTAGGACTGACCACCTGATTGGTGACCTACAGAACAGACATAACAGAGAGTGAGCCCGGCTCAGTGAATAGTAACACATAAATAAAACGATGCTTAACTTGAAACATAATACACATCAATGCATATAAGGATGCAGAGTTCACATAGTTAGTCTGATTCTTTGCTAAGTACATGACAACCTTAGACCCAATCTTGCAACATAAACATGATGGCTATAAGCCCTTGAACATATGGCATGAAGCCCTTGAAACATGGTGGCTATAAGCCCTTGGAACATGGTGGCACAAGGCCCTTGAAACGTATGCAATAAAAGCCCTTGAAACATATGGCATAAAAGCCCTTGAAACATGTGGCGTTAAGCCCTTGAATTGTATTGGCATTAAAGCCCTTGAAACATGGTGGCATGAAAGCCCTTGAAATCATGTTGGCATTTAAGCCCTTGAAATCATGAGAATATGTAAAGAGTTCAAATTCTTATCATCATACAATTACATTCCTTTAATCATTCGCATAAGTGCATAATCAACATGTACAACAGAATGCTATGGCATTCGTTAGCTGTAAGTAAAACGTACTACTACTCACAGTGTTGAGATGACGTGTTACTTCCTCCCGGAGTGTGTCCTGCACACATTCAAAACTTGCACATTAGTTCCCTTTTCTTTCTTAAATCATTTCCTGAGTCTTTACACTTTGCATGAATTTACAGCCGTCTTAAGATCATCAGAAAAATATTCTAAAAATACCAGAAAGTCAAGCACGCAAAACTGAGCGATAAGTTTTTCGGAACTGGGCTGTACGTGCGGCCGAACCCTCCGCTCGTGCGGACATGTACCGCACCTGCGGTCCTGCCCCTCTGCTCAAGCGGTCCAAAGCAGTATGTAAAATCTGTTTTTTCTTCTTTGTCTGCACGTGCGGCCATGACCTCCGCACGTGCAGTGGTGACCCCTATTTTGGGCAATCCGTTTTCAACACCAAATTTCAACAACACCCACTCATTTTACATGCAAAACAAGGTTCAATTAATGGCATACATTAACCCAACTTCACTATAACATGAATCATAAGATGAACACCACCAAGCAAACATGATTAGAAGCTTGATCAAGTCACCATTCTTTCAAATTCCATCCTTCAATTCAAGTTCCTTATGTTCATAAACATAACACAACACAACACATAAGCATGCTTTCATGGGTTTGGCATGGAACTAAAGATTGAAGTAGAAATCCTACACAACACTTAAATTAGATCCCAAAACAACTCATTGATGAGCACAACTTTTATAACCAAACATGAATCACACACAATTCTCCATTACAACCCTAATAATATACATATGAAACTAACAAACCATTCTCCACAATTGAAAGGAGAATTCTCATGTAAAATAAATTTAACATACCTTGAGCTTTAAAAATTTCAAAGATCCTCCTAATTTAATCCCCAATTCCCTTCCTTGTTGAACTTTGCCCCTTTTTCCTTCTTCTCTTCTTTGGTTTTTCCTCCTTCTCTTCTTTGGTTTTTCCTCTCCAGGAGATAGTCACGAAAATCCCCCTCCCAAGTCAAATGTTTTTAAAGAACATGAAGACATGAGATATAAGATATATCTAATAGGTGAATAGGACAAAATTCAATCGTTTAATCATTCCGAAATTGAAATTTCGTAGACATGCTTAATATTACCTAAAAATTATGCTGATCACAGATATATAATCAATTTCAGATAATTAAGCCGCTAAGGCTTCCAATTTCTGATTCAACCATTCTAGATGTAACAGATACTTTGCTTGGTAAACAGGTAGACATCCTTAAACATGGATTTCACTTACTTAACCTTAATTTCTCATGGGGTTTTACAGTAAACATTTAAAAGCACAAAACAAGGACTGAAAATATATATCAGAAAACATGTACGAGGGTCGGATTATTACACTCTCCCCCCTTTAAGTAAGTTTGGTCCTCCAAACTTGTTGTACCTTAGGGCAGAAACAAATGTGGGTACTGGTGTTGCATTTCCTCCTCTCTTTCCCACGTTGCGTCGGTTCCGTAATGTTCTTGCCATTCCACTTTTACCATTGGAATTTCTCGGTTTCATAAGTGTTTCACTCGTCGGTCCAAAATGCGGATTGGTTTTTCTTCATAAATCAGCTTGTCATCCAACTTAATTTGGTGGTAATCAATGACATGTGACGGATCTAGAAGGTATCCTCGAAGCATGGAGACATGGAACACGTTATGTACTTGACTCATATTTGGCGGAAGGGCAACCCGGTAAGCTACTAGACCCACTTTCTCCAAAATTTGGAATGGACCTACATATCTGGGTGTTAACTTGTCCCTTTTCCCGAATCTCAGATGTCCTCTCATCGGGGTGACTTTCACAAAAACATGACTATCAACTTCAAATTCCAAATTCCTTCGTCGGTTATCCGCATAGCTCTTCTGCCTACTTTGAGCAGTCTTCAGTCTTTCCCGAATGATTTTAACCTTTTCAGTTGTCAACTGAACAATTTCCAGCCCTAGCAAAGATTTATCTCCATCTTTAGCCCAACACACGGGAGAACGACATGGTCGTCCATACAAAGCTTCATAGGGTGCCATAGCTATACTCGAATGGTAGCTATTATTGTACGCAAATTCTACCAACGGTAGGTGGGTTTCCCAACTTTCTTGAAAATCTAGCATACACATTCGGAGCATATCCTCTAGAGTCTGTATCGTTCTCTCGGATTGACCGTCGGTCTGAGGGTGGAAAGCTATGCTGAACTTTAATTCTATACCCATTGCTTCTTGTAAACTTTGCCAGAATCTGGAGACAAACTTCGGATCCCTATCTGACACAATTGAGACCGAAACACCATGAAGCCTCACAATTTCATTAACATGAATTACCACCAATTTGTCTGCATTATACTGAGTCTTTACTGGTAGGAAGTGAACGGACTTAGTTAATCGGTCCACAATGACCCATATTGAATTCATACCCCGAGGAGTTCGTGGTAATCCCACAACAAAATCCATGGTCAAATGTTCCCATTTCCATTCCGGGATGGGAAGAGGTTGCAACAAACCGGCAGGTCTTTGATGCTCCGCTTTTACTTGCTGGCATTGCAAACACTTAGAGACAAACTCTACGATCTCCTTCTTCATACTTGGCCACCAAAAATTTTGCTTCAAATCTCGGTACATTTTGGTACTCCCTGGATGCATTGAGAACCTTGAGATATGTGCGTCTTCCATCAGTTTTTGCTTAAGGTTTAACACATTGGGGACACATATTCGGTTTTGAAATTTGAGCACTGAATCTACCAAACTGAATCCCGGTTTTGGTTTTGTTCCTAACTCATCACATATCTTCCTTAGAGCTTCATCTTCTATCTGATGCAATTTAATTTCCTCAAGTAAGGTCGGTTGGGCCATCACTGCTGCCATTAAAGCTTCCTGTCCATGTAGCACAAAGTCTACTTCCATCTTATCCAATTCAATTGCTAATTCCTTTTGCCCTATAACCAAACTTGCCAAAGTCCCCATACTTTTCCGACTGAGCGCATCTGCAACTGTGCTAGCTTTACCAGGATGGTAATGAATCTACAAATCATAATCTTTAAGAAGTTCCAACCCCCATCGCTGCCGCATATTCAACTCTTTTTGAGTAAAAAGGTAATTGAGACTCTTATGGTCGGTGTACACTTCGCAAGTAGTGCCATACAAATAGTGTCTCCATATCTTCAAAGCAAAAACTACTGCTGCTAGCTCCAGATCATGCGTGGGATAATTCTTCTCATGGGGCTTCAGCTGACGAGAGGCATAAGCGATAACTCTCCCATTTTGCATAATTACACAACCAAGTCCTTTATGGGAAGCATCATTGTAGATTACAAACCCTTCGGTACCGGATGGTAAGGCCAGCACTGGTGCTGTAGTCAACTTTGTCTTCAATTCTTGGAAGGCAAATTCCCGCTCTTCTGACCATTCAAATGCAACGCCCTTTCGAGTCGGTTGTGTAAGTGGCACGACAATTTTAGAAAAATCTTGAACAAATCTCCTGTAATAGCCAGCTAACCACATAAAACTACGCACTTCAGTCACATTAGTGGGAGTTGGCCAATTCACAATTCCCTCAATCTTGTGTGGATCAACAAAAACTCCTTCCTTTGTGATAACATGCCCCAAAAATGCCACCTCTAGTAGCCAGAATTCACATTTCTTCAGCTTTGCATACAGTTTCTTTTCCTGGAGGGTTTGAAGGATCAAGCGGAGATGATTCTCGTGAGCTTTTGTATTCTTCGAATAGATGAGGATATCATCAATAAAAACCACCACAAATTCATCCAAATAGGGCTTAAAGACACGGTTCATCAGATCCATAAAAGTTGCTGGTGCGTTAATGACTCCGAAGGGCATTACCAAAAATTCATAATGACCGTACCGGGTTCGAAAAGCTGTCTTCTCAACATCATCAGCCTTGACCTTTAATTGATGGTATCAAGACCGTAGATCAATCTTAGAAAAGACTTGTGCCCCCTAAAGCTGATCAAATAGGTCATCGATTCTTGGTAATGGATACTTATTCTTGATTGTGACTTTATTAAGTTCCCTGTAATCAATACAAATCCGGAGTGTTCCATCCTTCTTCTTCACAAACAGAACTGGTGCACCCCATGGAGATATACTCAGACGGATGAATCCTTTGTCCAGTAAATCTTGCAACTGCATTTTCAGTTCCTTCATCTCAACTGGCGACATTCTATACAGAGTTTTCGAAATGGGTTGAGTTCCCGGTGCTACTTCAATTCTAAACTCAATTTCACGATCTATTAACTGCCCTGTCAATTCTTCTGGAAAGACATCCAAAAATTCACAAACAACTAGGATCATGTCGGTATTCCCATTCACCTCTTGCCCCTCTAAAAGACTGCATAAATACCCCTGACACCGTTTCTGAATTAATTTATAAGCCTTTGCTGCAGAAATCAAATAAGGTGGAGAAGTTACGCTATGTCCCTGTATGGTAGACTCTAATTGTCCCGGAGGGTGGAAACTGATTTGTTTAGTCAGAAAATCTATAGTTGCACCATGTTCACCCAACCAGTCCATTCCCAGAATAATATCAAAATAGGTCATGTCAAGAGGTAACATATTAGCATATACCTGGATATCCCCAAGCTCGAGTTCACAACCAAAATAGACAGATGTACAAAGCATAGAGTCTCCCAAAGGTGAAGACACACACAACATATAAGATAGTTTTTCTTCAGTTTTATCTAAGTTTTGTGCAAATAATTTTGATACAAAGGAATGAGTAGAGCCAGAATCAAATAATACACAAGCAGAATGACCGTGAACCATAAATATACCTGATACCACCGTTGCCGCATTCTGTATATCTCTCGAAACCAATGCAAACACCCTGCCTTGTCTCGCAGTGTCTTTATTGTTCGTAGGTTTGGTAACTGACTTGGTGTTGGCGGTTGGTGCAGACCCCGCTGAACTAGTAGCAACCCTATTTCCATTTCGTTGATTCCTCTGAGGGCAATCTTTTAACAAATGACCCATTTTGTCACACTGATAACAGGCTCCAGACTTCCATTGGCACGTCTCACGATGCTTCTTTCCACATTCCGAACAACCAGGAATCGTACCCTGACTAGGGGCAGAAGTATTTGAAGTCCCTGAATTTTGTTTCTTGTTCGGTGGAATACTTGACCCCTTTGACCATTGATTATTCTGCCTTTTCCCTTTCCACTCGGAGATCCGATTCTGAGCAGCAAGGTTTTCTTCAGCTATAACAGTCCTCTCCAGCACGTCTACATAGGTAGGCAACTTCAACATATTGACTCGATCCAGAATTGTTCCCCGTAATCCCCTTTCAAATTTTTGTGCCTTCTTATAATCCGTGTCCACCATGTGCGGTGCAAACCGGGCTAGCTTTACAAATTGGGCCTCATATTCAGCAACAGTCTTGTTCCCTTGTCTGAGAGTTTGGAATTCAGTCACCTTTTTATCCCGCATGCTTTGAGGGAAATAGTTATCATAAAGCAATTCCAAGAATCTGTCCCACGTCAATCCTTGGTGTATAGTCCTCGTAAGCATCCACTATCTTCGTGCCTCGTCCTCAAGAGTGAAAGCAGCAAGTTACACCTTTTGGGCTTCAGTGCAAGGGAAAACTTCAAATAATTTCTCTATGCCCAACACCAATGCCTCAGCTTTCAATGGTTCTATTCCTCCTTTGAAGGATGGCGGTTTCATCTTTTTAAACTCCTTAGGAAGGGTAATGGTCCGGTCTTCGGCATGGACATCTTGTACTACCGGTAGAGTTACTGGTGGCGGTGGCGGTTGTTCCTGTGGTTGTTGCTGTTGTTGTGGCTGTTGCAGTTGTTGCCGTAAGGCCTCTGCCATTTCCATAATCATTTTCTCCATCCCTGTCCAACCGTGCAGCAGTAGCATCTTCCTGCCCCTCTGCCCTTGTTCTCACCATGATCTACACAGCAATCATTTATATACCGTAGACATAATTGAAATTGTTAGCATTATCAGAGTTCATATAAGGTTGCCATCGATCTTCTCATATATTTTCAGGATGTCATGCAACATGCCTAAAGCTTTTCTAGACACCCTAAGGCTCAATGGATCCGTGTGTGAGAGAGCAACTCGTGCTCTGATACCACTTGTCACGCTCAAAACCCGCCCCTAAAAGTTTGGGCATGACCTATTCAGAAACGGACATGTAACCTGGTAACATAACATACGGGGCCTTATCGGAAGCACGAAATATGAAAATAATGATACAAATAAACTCCATTGAGCAACTTCTACATGCCAGGATCTCATACATCACATGCATCATAATGGATAGATAAAGTCCCAAACTGTATCCCAGAGCACCGGTTATTTACAAACACATTTACAGTCCCAGCCCTATGATTGGGCATATACAAAACATGAAAGTTATATACATCAACCTTAGATGAACACTCAAAAAGTAAGCCAACATCTTAACAGCTTAACAAAATAAATGGCCTTCTATAGTGCCTGGACACACGAAGGTTGGCAAAATAAAGCGGGCTACGTGGCTAGGACTGACCACCTGATTGGTGACCTACAGAACAAACATAACAAAGAGTGAGTCGGGCTCAGTGAATAGTAATAGATAAATAAAACGATGCTTAACTTGAAACATAATACACATCAATGCATATAAGGATGCAGAGTTCACATAGTTAGTCTGATTCTGTGCTAATTACATGATGGCCTTAGGCCCAATCCCGCAACATAAACATGATGGCTATAAGCCCTTGAAACATGGTGGCACAAGGCCCTTGAAACATATGGCATAAAAGCCCTTGAAACATATGGCGTAAAAGCCCTTGAAACATGCGGCGTTAAGCCCTTGAATTGTATTGGCATTAAAGCCCTTGAAACATGGTGGCATGAAAGCCCATGAAATTATGTTGGCATTTAAGCCCTTGAAATCATGAGAATAGGTAAAGAATTCACATTCTTATCATCATACAGTTACATTCCTTTAATCATTCGCATAAGTGCATAATCAACATGTACAACTGAATGCTATGGCATTCGTTAGCTGTAAGGAAAACGTACTACTACTCACAGTGTTGAGATGACGTGTTACTTCCTCCCGGAGTGTGTCCTGCACACATTCAAAACTTGCACATTAGTTCCCTTTTCTTTCTTAAATCATTTCCTGAGTCTTTACACATTTGCATGAATTTACAACCATCTTAAGATCATCAGAAAAATATTCAAAAAATACCAGAGAGTCAAGTACGCAAAACTGAGCGATAAGTTTTTCGGACCTGGGCCGCACGTGTGGCCGGACCCTCTACTCGTGTGGACATGTACCGCACGCGTGGTCCTCCCCTTCCGCTCGAGCGTTCCAAAGCAGTATGTAAAATCCGTTTTTTTTTCTTTGTCCGCACGTGCAGCCATGACCTCCGCACGTGCAGTGGTGACCCCTGTTTTGGGAAATCCGTCTTCAACACCAAATTTCAACAACACCCACTCATTTTACATGCAAAACAAGGTTCAATTAATGGCATACATTAACCCAACTTCACTATAACATGAATCATAAGATGAACACCACCAAGCAAACATGATTAGAAGCTTGATCAAGTCACCATTCTTTCAAATTCCATCCTTCAATTCAAGTTCCTTATGTTCATAAACATAACACAACACAACACATAAGCATGCTTTCATGGGTTTGGCATGGAACTACAGATTGAAGTAGAAATCCTACACAACACTTAAATTAGATCCCAAAACAACTCATTGATGAGCACAACTTTTATAACCAAACATGAATCACACACAATTCTCCATTACAACCCTAATAATATACATATGAAACTAACAAACCATTCTCCACAATTGAAAGGAGAATTCTCATGTAAAATAAATTTAACATACCTTAAGCTTTAAAATTTTCAAAGATCCTCGTAATTTAATCCCCAATTCTCTTCCTTGTTGAACTTTCCCTCTTTTTCCTTCTTCTCTTCTTTTGTTTTTCCTCTCCACGAGAGAGTCACGAAAATCCCCCTCCCAAGTCAAGTGTTTTTAAAGAACATGAAGACATGAGATATAAGATATATCTAACAGGTGAATAGGACAAAATCCAATTGTTTAATCATTCTGAAATTGAAATTTCGTAAACATGCTTAATGTTACCTAAAAATTATGCTAATCACAGATATATAATTAATTTCAGATAATTACGCCATTAAGGCTTCCAATTTCTTATTTAACCATTCTAGATGTAACAGATACTTTGCTTGGTAAACAGATAGACATCCTTAAACATGGATTTCACTTACTTAACCTTAATTTCTCATGGGGTTTTACAGTAAACATTTAAAAGCACAAAACAAGGACTGAAAATATATATCAGAAAACATGTACGAGGGCCGGGTTATTACAGTAAAGGCCTTATGAGCAAGGAGTAAAGAAAGGTGAACCACCCCCTCAACCTTTATTTGCCTTAAAACCCAAGTTTCAGCCCAAAAATACAGATTTTATGCAGCCAAAAATAATTGGAAAATAGTGGGAAAAAGAGTAAATAAAGCAAGTAAAGAAGCAGAGCTTTATACCTCTTGAAGATGAGAACCAATTCTAGGCAACAAATCAAGACAAACACACCCTCAAGAGCTCAAACAAGGCTCAAAGGTACCTTAGCACAAAGATGGAGAGGTTTGGTCAAGAGTGTATAGGCAAATGCTTGCGAAAAGCTAAGACATTTCAAGAGAGAGAAATTGTAAAGAAAGAGAGAGAATTTTTGTTCCAAAAAATTCCAACCTTAAAAATGGAAGAGGAGGCCTCTTATATGTAGAAAACCAAGAAAATCCCTTAGAAATATCTATACATACACGTGTAGGAAGGTGCATGCATTTGTGCCAACAGCTGGCACATCAAGCAGAAAAATATCTGCAAAACACATTGGTGTTCGGTAGGCCACATCAGTGGCCGGCCACCAGAAACAATAGCCAGCAGTGCATAGCAGTGGCCGGCAAGCCACAAAAGGTTGCAGGCTTGAAAATCCAAGGTTTTGGTCCAAAAATAAAGCAACAGGGGCGTAGGGTTTGAAGGGCTCAAAGCTGTGGCATTCTGCTGAGGACTTCGAGCACTTGACAAGCATATACACTCATCATTGTGTGTGCAAGCGATAATGTCCAAGTCGTAAGGGCGGTCGAAAATGGGGTGCCTACAAGTACATCTATTGATCGAGCGCACATTGGAGGCTCACAGTACTTTTGCAGACTTTTATGGGCAGCTCGAGTGGCCAAAGCTTCGCTCGAGTAAACCCAGTTTTCTTACATACCGCTCGAGTGACCAACAATTCGCTCTAGTGAACAACTCTTTTCAGCATATTTTGGAAAATTGTACTTTGTTCGTATTTTTCATCTCATCTCTTTCCAAGAACATCTAAGCATAAATTATGATTCATTAAGGACTAATAAGCTAAGAATCACCAAAAGTAATTAGCTAAGAAGTAAAGTAAGAATCCGGTTTATTTGGGAAGGAAGAATAAGTGAAGTAGGAATTCGATTTACTTAAAAAGAAAAGAATAAGAGAAGTTATATGTGATCAAGAGAGTAACATTGTGTTTCGATATGTTTGTTTATGTGCTTTGTGTAGGATTGGACATCCAAGGTGTTACATTCAAGTCACGCCCACTGTGAGTAATATCTCTATAAAGACATGTTCAAAAATTATTTTGAAATTGTTCAATTGTGAAGTTTAGGAAATCTGATTTTGTATTTATGAATGAATGTCCTTTTTGAAATTCTATTCGTGGAATCCTTTAGTGACGCCTTCGCCTGGGGGAAACAATACCATGACCCACTGGATTAATAGAAACACAAAGATCTCTGATGCTAGACCTTAGTGGTCAACATTGAATTACCCATTGTGGTTTTATTGATTGACCTGTTGTGGTCCCATTGAATTGACCTTGATGGTCCCATTGGCTTCGGCATATGGTTATATTGAACCTCTATTGGATGTTACCACGTAAATTGATTCAAATGGATTATTAACATAAAGGATTGATACGATTTGATATATGAATTGTTTTGGGAATTATAAGACATGTTTTATATTATTCTGGACTTCATTCATTAATCTCTTTTTTGGTATTACACACTGGGCTGTAGCTCACCCATTTCCCTTATATATATGTAGGTGAGCAATTGGAAGATCAGCATTAGAGTTTGCCTCGGAGTTTGCCATTTGTGAAGCCACCCAAGAAGTGCCTCCATGTTGAGGCCATAGTTTTGTTTTGTCAGAGTTCTGTACTTTGATTATGTCTTAAGTGTGTGTGAGATATGTATAAGTTATGTCTTTGCATATGTATTATAAATTTTTTATTTATTTCACTTTATCATGAATGCACTGCTCAATGGACATTCTTATTTTTGTTTTGCTTTTGCTTCAACCCCCGATATTAATTAATATTTACAAAATTTTGTCTTTGAGGCCAAATTATAGTCCGGTCATGGCCTAAACCTTTAGGGGTGGATTTGGGTCGTGACACGGGCAAGGGGTCGTATTAACTGAGGGTGGTGTTAACTGTCAACCTGCGCATAAGGTGGTATTAACCTTGGTGGTGTTAACTGCCAACCCGCGCAGGGGGTGGTGTTAATAGAGGTGGTGTCAACTGCCAACCTGCGTAGGGGGGCGATATTAATCGAGGGTGGTGTTAACTGATAACACCCGTAGGGGGCGGTATTAACTAAGAGTGGTGTTAATCGGTAACCTATATAGTGGCGGTATTAACCGACATGATGTTAACCACCACCCTGCACAAGGGGTGGTATTAATTGAGGGTGGTGTTAAACACCAACCCGTGCAAGGGGTGGTATTAATTAAGGGGTTGCTAACCGCCAACCCATGCAGGGGGTGGTATTAACCGAGGGTGGTGTTCACTGTTAACCCACACATAAGACCCAGGTGGTGTTAACTGCCAACCCATGCATGGGACAATATTAACTGAGGGTGGAGTTAATTGCTAATCCATGTAGGGGGCGGTGTTGATAGAGGTGGTGTTAACCGCCAACCTATGTAGGGGGCAGTATTAATCGAGAGTGGCGTTAATTGCCAACCCTCGTAGGGGGCAGTATTAACTAAGAGTGGTGTTAACCGATAACCCACGTAGTGATGACATTAACTGAAGGTGATGTTAACCACCAACCTACGTAGGGGGTGGTATTATTCGAAAGTGGTGTTAACAGTCAACCAACCCACGCACATGGTGGTATTAACTGAGGTGGTGTTAACCGCCAACCCATGCAGACGACAATTTTAACCGAGGGTGGTGTTAATTACCAACCCACGTAGAGGGTAGTGTTAATAGAAGTGGAGTTAACCACCAACCTGCACAGGGGGTGGTATTAATCAATGGTGGTGTTAACTGCCAATCCCCGTAGGGAGTGGTATTAACTAAGAGTGGTGTTAACTGGTAACTCGCATAGCGGCGGTATTAATTAGCATGATGTTAATTGGCAACCAGTACAATGGGCAGTATTAACTGAGGGTGGTGTTAACCGGAAACCCATGTAGGTGGCGGTATTAATTGAAGGTGGTGTCAACGGCCAACCTCCATAAGGGGCTGTATTATCTAAGGGTGGTGTTAACCACCAACTCGCGCATCAGACGGAATTAATCGAGGGTGGTGTTAACTGCAACGCGAGCAAGAGGCGATATCAACTAAGGGTGGTGTTAACCGCCAACCTGCGCATGAGGCGATATTAACCGAGGTAGTGTTAATTGCTAACTCGCGCATGGGGCGATATTAACTGAGGTGGTGTTAACGATCAACCCACTCTAGGGACTATATTAACCGAAGATGGCATTAACCACCAACCCGTGCAGGGGGCGGTATATACTGAGGGTGGTGTTAACTTACAACTCGTGCAGCGAGCAATACTAATTGTGGTGGTGTCAACCGCTAACCCACACAAGGGGCTATATTAACCAAGGATGGTGTTAATTGCCAACCTGTGCACAAGGCGGTACTAACCTAGGTGGAGTTAACCGCCAACCCGCGCAAGGTAGTGTATTAATCAAGGGTGGGGTGAACTACCAACCTGCGTACGGGGTAGTATTAACCGATGGTGGTGTTAACCACCAAGCCACGGAGGGGGCTTTATTAACCGAGTGTGGTGTTAACCGCTAAACTACACAGGAGGTAGCATTAACTGAGGGTGGTGTTAACTACCAATCAACGTAGGGGGTATTATTAACCTAGGTGGTGTTAACCATCAACTCACACAGGGGCAGTATTAACTAAGGGTGGTTGGTCTTAACCACTAATGCGAGCAGGTGGCGATATTAACCAAGGGTGGTGCTAACTGCCAATCCACGTCGGGGACTACATTAACCAAAAGAGGTGTCAACCGCCAACCTACACAGGGGGCGGTATTATCTGATGGTGATGTTAAGTTATTAATCAAGGTGGAGTTAACCGTGAACCCGTGTAGGGGGTTGTATTAACTTAGGGTGTTGTTAACGGCCAACCCGCACCGGGGACTGTGTTAACTGAATGTGGCATCAATCACCAACCCGCGCGAGTGGTGGTGTTATCCGAGGGTGGTGTTAACCGCGAACCTGCCTAGAGGGCAGTATTAATCAAAGTAGTGTAAACTGTGAACCTGCGCAGGGGGCTATATTAATCGAGGGTGGTGTTAATCACCAACCACTGTAGGGGGTGGTATTAATCGAGGTGGCGTTAACTGCCAACCTACACAGAAGATTGTATTAACCAAGGGTGGTGTTCGCCGCCAACTTGCGTAGGGGGCGGTATTAACCGAGATCATATTAGCCGCCAACCTGCACAAGGGGTAGTATTAATTGAAGGGAGTGTTAACTGCCAATCCATGCAGGGAGCGATATTAACCGACGCTGGTGTTAACCACCAACCTACGCTGTGGGCAATATTAACCAAGGGTTGTATTAAAAGCCAAGCCCTATAGGGGGTTGTATTAACTAAGGGTGGTGTTAACCCCTAACCCATGCATTGGGTGGCATTAATCGAGGGTGGTGCTAACCGCTAACCTGCACAGAGGGTGTTATTCACGAGAGTGGTGTTAACTACCAACCCGCGCACAGGGCCATATTAACCGATGTGGTGTTAACTGCCAATCCACAGAGAGGGCATCATTAACTGAGAGTGGCGTTAACTGCTAAACTATGCAGGGGCGCTATTAATCGAGGGTGGTGTTAACTGCTATCCCATATATGGGGCACTACTAACCAAGGTGGTGATAACCATCAACTTCTGTTGGAGGCAGTATTAACCGAAAGTGGTGTTAATTGCTAACCTACTCAGGGGTTATTATTAACTGAGGATGGTGTCAACCGCCATCCCACGCAATGGGCATAATTAATCGAGGGTGGTGTTAACTGGTAACCCATGTTGGGGCTAGTATTAACTGAGGGTGGTGTTAATCGTCAACTCGTGTATGGGGTGGTATTAATGCAAATGTTGTTAAGAACCAAACCATGGATGGATTATATTAGCCGAGGGTGGTGTTAACCTTCAACCCGTGCAGGGGTAGTGCTAATAGAGGTTTTGCTAACTTGTGTAGGAGGCAGTATTAACCGAAGGTGGTGTTAACCACCAATCGCACATAGGATGGTATTAATCAAGGTGGTGTTAACCGCGAACCCGCACTGGGGGCGTTATTAATCGAGTTCGTGCTAACCGTGAACTCACACAAGGGAAAAAATTAACCAAGGGTGGTGTTAACCGCCAACCAGTGTGAGGGGCAGTATTAACTGAAGTGGAGTTAACTGAGAACCCACGTTGGGGCTGTATTACTTGAGGGTGGTGTTAACTGCCAACCTGTGTAGGAGCGGGATTAACTGGGGGTGGTGTTAACTGCTAACATGGGTCGGGTGCATTATTAATCGAGGGTGGTCTTAACCGCTAAACCGTGTAAGGGGTATTAACTGAGAGTGGTCTAAATTGTCAACCCAAGCAGGGGTCATTATTATTCGAGGGTTGTGTTAACTACTAAACCGCGCAGGGTGTGGAATTAATCGAGGTGGTGTTAACCATCAACTTGTGCATCAGGTGGTATTAAACGATGGTGATGTTAATCACTAAGCTACGTAGGGATCAGTATAAACCGAGGGTGATGTTAATCGCCAACCCACACAAGGGGTGGTATTAATCGAGGGTGGTGTTAACTGTCAACCCGCGCGCAGGGAGGTATGAACCTATGTGGGGTGAACCTCCATCCCATGTAAAGGATTGTATTAACCGAGGGTGGTGCTAACCGCTAACTCGCGCAAGGGTTGGTATTAATCGAAGTGGTGTTAACTGCTAACACGCATAAGTGACGGTACTAATCAAGGGTGGTGTTAGTCACCAACATGAGCAGGAGGCTATATGAACCGAGGGTGGTGTTAATCACCGACCCACATGAAGGGCGATATTAATTGAGGTGGTGTTAACTGCGAACCTGTGCAGCGGGCTGTACTAACTGAGGGTGGCGTTAACCACCAACCTGTGCACGGGATGGTAACTAAGGTGGTGTTAACCGCCAACCCACGCAAGGATCGGTATTAATCGATGGTGGCATTAACCGCCAGCCTGCATAGGGGTGGTATTAATCGAGGGTGGTGTTAACCTCCAACCCATGGACGGGGCGTCATTAACTAAGGGTGGTGTTAACCGCGAACCTATGTAAGGGGGGCGGTATTAACCGAGGGTGATATTAATTGCCAACTCGTATAAGGGGTAGTATTAACCGATGGTGGTGTTAACTGCCAAACTGCATAGGGGTGGTATTAATTGAGGGGGTGTTAACTACCAACCCACGCGAGGGGAGGTATTCACCGAATGTGGTGTTAACCGCTAACCCGCGATAAGGGTGCTATTAACCAAATGTGGTGTTAACGGCCAACCCTCGTAGGGACCTATATTTACTAAAGATGGGGTTAACCACCAACCCGTGCATTGGGAAATTTTAATCGAGGGTTGTGTTAACTACCAATGCAAGCAGGAGGCGATATTAACCGAGGGTGGCATTAACCGCAAACCTGCGCACGAGGCAATAGTAATTGAGGTGGTGTTAACTGCCAACCCACACTTGAGGTGATAGTAACCGAGGTGGTGTTTACCGCTAGCCTGTATATGAGGACTGTATTAACCAAAGGTGGGATTAACCACCAACCTGTGCCGGGGGTGGTATTAACTGAGAGTGGTGTTCACCGCCAACCTGTGCAGGGGGCGGTATTAATTGAGGTGGTGTTAACCACTAACTGGCTATATTAACAAAGGGTGGTGTTAGCTGCCCATCTGCATACGGGGTGGTAATAACTAAGGTAGAGTTAATCGCCAACCCACGTAGGGGACTATATTAATTGAGAATGGCGCTAATCGCTAACTTGCTTAGGGGGTGGTATTAACCGAGGGTGGTGTTAACTGCCAACCCACAGAGGGGGCATTATTAACTAAGGGTGGTGTGAACCACTAAAACAAGCAGGGGACACTATTAACCGATGGTGATGTTAACTGCCAACCCACATAGGGGGTAGTATTAACCGGGGTGGTATTAGCCATCAACCCCTGCAGGGGGCAGTATAAACCAAAGGTGGCGTTAACCACCAACCCATGCAGGGGGAGGTATTAACTGAGGGTGGTGGTAACTACAAACCCCCGTAGAAGGCGGTATTAACTAAGGGTAGTGTTAATTGGTAACCTGCACAGGGGCAGTATTAACAGAGATGATGTTAACCGCTAACCCTTACAAGAAGTGGTATTAATCGTGGATGCTAACCACCAACCCACACAATGGGCAATATTAATTGATGAGGGTGTTAACCACCAACCCACACAGAGGGCGTTATTAACCGAAGGTGGTGTTAACTGCCAATCAGCACAAGGGGTTGTATTAATCGAGGGTGGTGTTAACCGTGAACCCGTGCAGGGGCATGTAACACTTTATACTTCTTAAACTCATGTGATTGCTTTTGACACTCTTATTATTGTACTTGGAGCCTCTTTGGTTGATGTTAGAGTATTGATTGGGTGATATCACAATGGTAAAGTAAGATTGGACCAAAAACATTGATTCAGATAATTGTCCCATTGGTAGTCTTCACTCTATTGCCCTTTTCTCTTTCCACACTTTGAATTCGGATATAAGGCTAGAACCATTGGAAAGTTTGTTTCTGAGGCTTCGATTTGGACACAAGAACCTAAAATGGAGTTCGGACAAGAGAGTTATGCGAATTTGAAATTTGAGTATTTCTGTTGGAAGTAAGTCCGCTTCAACAAACTTTTCACCGCTTGAACAGTCCAGAGAGATTCTAAGAGCTTCTTTTCACCACTCAAGCCAAGCTTTGATCGCTCAAGCGGTCTGGTCGATATCAAGCACTTTAAAGTCACTTTTTGGCCCAAATTTCTTTATTCTTTCTTCCTCTCTTCTCTCCCCCTCCACAGTACCGAAATCCTAGAGCCCCAAACATTTTATTTCTGCAATTTTTACCTTAGATACACCCTAGATCCTCCAAGGAGGTTGAAAGGAAAGCTTGGATCAAGTGGGTTCTCATCTTAAACTTCCAATTCTGAGGTAAGAGTGTCTTTAATCTGTTATATCTTTGATTTGAGACCCACATGTGGTAATTTCGTTATATATTCATCCTTATATATATATATATATATGTGTGTGTGTGTATATGTGTCTGTAGACACCCCATTTTTGACCGTCCTCAAGACTTGGACGTCATTCTTTGAACACTCGATGATCAACTATGTTTGTGTTCATTTTGAGTTCTCGGAGGTCTCGGCCGTGCGCCTTGCCTCAAGATCTCTCAACTTGTCAGTTTTGTGCTTGGATGTGGACCAAACACTTGTGTTTTTGCTTCTAAGGGAAGAAGGTGGCTTGTTGGCCATTTTCTTAACCCACCGGCCAAGGCTTGAGGCCATCGGCCCCTTTCTCTTGCCATCGGCAAAGAGTGTTGGCCGATCGGCACTATGTTTGGTTGACCGGCCTTTGTTTTGGTCGATCGGCCACATTTTCTGGCCGAGGCCTTTTCTTTGCCTTTTTCAGGCATTGTGCATGCCAGCTGTGCCAACTGGTGAGCACAGACCCTGCCCTCCATACACGCGTATGGAGAGATTTGTGCCTTGTTTAGCTTCTCTTGGAAGCTTTGCAAAGTTGGATTTCCATAAAAGGAGAGCCTCCTCTCCCTTTCCAGAGGTTCAGCCAACTGATATAGAAGTTAGATATACCTCTCTCTCTATATCTCCCTCTCTCTAGATTTGTATGTGTGTTTGAACTCAAAAGTGTGTTTTGTTCTTACTATTGCACACAAACACCTAGCATTACACTATCCTTGGTTGCTGAGGCACTAGAGGGTTGATTTCAGAGTTTTTGAGTCGGTTTTGATCAGAAGGAAGTGCTGGAGTTGGTGTTCTTGAAGTGTTCTTCAAGGGTGAGTCAACTTGCTTTTGATACCCCATTTTGGCTTAAGCTTTTACACATACTTCTATATTGTTTTAAGTTTGTCCCTAAACTACAAAAAGTTTTGATTTTGTATGCTTGTTATGATTGCTCAAGGTCACTTTTTGGTTGGGGGTTGTCTACCCCCTCTTAGGCCTTGTTTGGCTTTGTTTTGTGCCTTTACTTTCGAGCTTTCGGATCATCTTATTTTAACCTTCTCACCACTGAAATCTAGAGGATTTTTAGTGGTGGAGAAGTGGTTTTGAGGTCTTGAATAGGAGAGGGACACCCCCCTCCCTTTGTGTCTCATTTGCTAGCATAAATGGCTCATAACATTAGCATGTTTTCCTAGCATGTCTTGGTTCTATTTCAGCACTTTTTAGTGGCTTTTAGGACATGCCTTAACTCTATTCCATGTTGGTTTGATGGCATCTTGCATGCTTCACATACTTGTAGAGTAATCTTGCATGCTTGCATAATATGCATCTTGTGTTTGGACCACTATTCTTGCATGTTTTGGCTCTACTCCAAGGAGCTTTCCTTTATGTTTTACCATATTTAAGCTCTGTTTGGTGTTGATTTGACCATATATGCATTGCTTTGTATAGCCTTAGTCCATCCTTACTTGTTAAGCTTTGTGCACCAAGTTGCTAGCATGCATTATTATGACTATTCTCATGATTTGGCATCATTTGAAATCATATTTCAGTCCATGTTCCATGCTCGTATGCTTGCATTTGCCATCCTTTCAATGCTTTGAAGATTTGTTGTTTTGTGCTCCATGTTTGGACCATTGTGTATGTCTCCATGATTAGGTCTTTGGATGCCATCTCATTGGGTTTTGGTGCTTATTTTGACATATTATAACTCTGGTTTTATTGGCCTAAGTCATGCCATGTTTGGTTGTAATAGGTGTAGTGCATTTGCCCTTTTGGGCCTTGTATGCGGCTTGTTTTGTGCTCGCCTTTATAGCATGTTTCAGCCTCTTCCCATGCATGTTCTAGCCTTGTTTTGGCCTTCCTTGGGACTGTTTTAGGTCACCTTGGTCCTTTGGGGCTTGGTTGATGTGGCCATGTTTCAAGTACCTCGGCTAGCTTTCAGCTTGAAGTCCATTAGCATGCCTTGCTTGTGTTGTGTGTTTGATTTGGCATCACTCTTAACATAATTTCAGAGTTTACGGTGTCACCATATTGCCATGATTGTCACCCCTCGCTCATGTTTGGGTGTTGTGACCTTATGCCTTAACTCTTGGACCATTGCATGTGCATGCTCATTGTGCATTTCATTCTACCACTCCATCATTTTGGCTACTGTTTTTGGTGCAGCTGAGGTCTATCCATCTTTAGTGTAAGTCCATGGATCATGCATTTGTGTATTGTTATATGCTTATTGCATTGCATGTTGTTGCATCCTCGTTTTTGGCATTGTTGTCGCATGCCTATTACCTTGCATGTTTGTACGCTTAGGTTGCATTTTGCATGCTTGACAGTTTGCATTTTGTCACATGTTCGATTAGGTTGCATTACATTTGGCATGCTTGTTACCTTAGCCTTGTGCATGCTTATGTCGCATTGCATTACATTTCCATATTGCATTGTATTTGGCATATTGCATTGTGTTTGGTTTGGGGTGTCAAACCAAACACGAGGACCGAGGAACATTTCGTACTAGAAGTGACGAAATGTGCCTCCATCCTCGGTCGCTGACACTCTTGATTCAACATGACAGAGTGTGTAGCATTCATTTGTTTTGTTGCATTCATTCCACATCGATTCGCACACTTGGCTCCTTTGGCCATCATGCATCGAAATGCGTGATTGACGGCCCGAGGGTCGAGAACCATACTCCCTTGAGTTTGCAGTATGATAGGGAGGGTGGTTGTACACACACTATCTTGTAAATGCCTTGCCATGCACTGTCTGTCCTCTGCTACAACAAAAACAAAATTCTGCAGGAAGATATGGCCAGTCGGCCATCTTCAGGGCCGGTCGACCACAAATTTATGCCGAGAGCCCCATTATTGGTCGATGTCCAGTTCAACATGGCCGGTGTTCCCTTACCTTGGCCGGTGACATCCCACAGTGCTCAGGGAGTGGTTCAGAAACATCCTTGGGACTTGTACAATCTTCAGAGGAGCAAAACAGTGCAAAGAGAGGCAACATGTGGCATGGCAACAGGTTTCTGAGCGAGGCGATCGAGCATGCATCATTCAATCATTCTGAGGTGGACCTGCGGCGGCCTCCTTTTGTAATTAATTTGTTAATTAATTAAGGGTTTGTAATAATTAATTAGCTAGGGTAGTTGATTAATAATTTTGGTTTGTATTATTTATTCGGACCCTCCGTCGAGAGGGCCAATTTTTGTAATAAGTGTCTGTGCGTGTGTGCATGTCTTCCAACCTCCATTTCTTTCTCCCTTTTACTTATCTACTTTTGTTGGTTTGTTTTAGACAATGTTTCAATTAGCATACTTATGATAGCATGTTTGCCTACATTCATTCATATTGCACGCACCGGGCTCGGCGCATCATTCTAATTGCATGGTATTTCAATTCCAACTTGAATACGTGTATCGAGTTGTCGCATTTCACATGCCATTCTTAGATTAATCGTGCATATTCTAGTTGCATTTTGTATTCGTTGCATTAGCCATTTTAACATGAGCTAGGATCATGCATTTGAGTACTAACTAGCTATTGTTTTGGCTCGGAGTACTGGGTAAGCGTTTATGCTTTAGCATACTGCACGCGTGTAAGTGTTGCCATGATAGCATGCTTGCCATGAGGCTATTTGCTTATGTGATATAACTGCCTGAATGCCTATGGGTGAATGTTAGATTACATGGATTGGGACAATTCATTGAAATCTGCATTTTAACCTACTTGCGAGTAGCAAAACTTCAAACTATTTTCCAAACAAACGGATATGCAATGCTTTGTTCCAAATTAGGCAGTCTACTCTATACTTGTTTTGCTGTGCACATCACATAGTAATTCTAGCTAATTAATCGGAATAAGAGTGTATGTGTTTTCGAAAACTCGATACCATGCTTAGTACAGGCCGATCTTTGGATCGGGAGAGCGGGGGTGCTCATAGATGACCTTCCCCAATCGTACCCAAGTTTCCGAGCCGAGGCATCTTTGGTGATGACGGACACGTGGCCTTAGGCACGAGTCAGGGTTTCCTAAATTCCCCCAAAATAAATATTTAGGTGGCGACTCTGTATCTGGCAAAGCAGTCCATGTTTGGCACTTCTTTCTTAAAAATCTGTTTTCCAAAACGATTTGCCAGATTTGGACTCTTTGGTGATTTATCAGTCTTGCATTGCACTTTGCAAGCTTAGATTAAGAACTGTGACAAATAGGTCTGAACTGTAGAAGCATTAGCCAGAGGGGCGCGTCCACATTTTCTGGCGACTCTGCTGGGGAGTTCAGAGAACTTGACTCAAACTCATGATATCTTGTTTTGTTCACACTTATGTGTTTCTTTGCATTGCATGTGCATTGGTGTGCCTAGGACACCGTGTTTGTCGTATGCTATTCCTGAATGATTTGCCAGAGGCCTGCTTTGAGAAGCGTGCCATAAGGCTGACCGGTTGCGAGCTCTGCCACGACGGGAACACAAACCCCGATTTTCACCGGGGCACCCTTTTTGACCATTCGACCTAGTGCATATTCGGAATCCATAGTGACTATTCCAAACTAGAACAGGTTGCTTACCCGATGTAGGTTGTTTGAAACCTCTGTGTGGGTAGTGAAACCCTAGTTCTTGACGAAACTAGGACAGGAAACCCTACCCCAACATAGGGGTGTTTTGGCTCTTATTTGCTTGCTCTGTGCTTTTAGAGTGTACAAAGAATGCATGTATCAGTTTGCAAGTCTGGGTATTAGGCCTGCGGGCATCAGTATCAGTGTTTTGAGAATAAGTTATATCTGCGGGTATCAGATTCAGATTTGGGGCAGTGATTTTAGGAATAGTGATCAGTGGTTGAGAACTGTTCGTTAAGCTTGTATTTGCCAACTGCGTGTTGTCTTTATGTAAGCTGTTATGTTGTCCATTTTTTTGTTCATTATTTCCTTATTATGCTTTATTTATCTTTTTTGCAAGGTAGTTTAGCGCCATTGATTCCGACTAGTTAGATATCCCCCGAGCACTCTGGATCAGAGGTCGTAGACTTAATCGATCTAGGGATCTGATAGATGGACAAGCAGTGTTCCTTTCTCTACCCCCAGGTACCAGACGGAGGTCAAGAAAACGCAGTGCATCGTTACAGCGGTTGTCAGATCAGTGGTCTTCCCCATCAGTGGATAGTCAGGTTGAGGCCACAGTTTTTACTACAAGAATAGATGTACCCGTTGTTCAGCAGGATCAGCATAACAAGGCAGGGATGGAGGAAATGATGCGTCAACTCCAAGAAAGTATGAGAATCATGCAGCAGGACGCTGCCCGTCAAATAGAATTTGCCAAACAACAGGCTAAGGTCATGGCTCAACAGGTAGAGTTGATCGCTAGGTTACAGCAGCAAACTGGAGCATCTGCTTCACACCAAGTTCCTCCCTCACCAGGAGTTCCAATACCCGAGGAGGCACCAAATGTCCAGGAAGATACAGACATTCTTACAGGGTCGAATCCGCCCCCAATCCTACCCTAGTTATCCAAAACACCCACCAACCTACCCGATTCTCCCTTTGAGTTCGAAGTGGACCCCACGACATTGAAAGTGAGCAAGCTTGAAAAGCTGTTCAAGAAATCTAAGGGTGTGAAGTCCATTCCAGATATTGAGGATTGGTACACCGACTCGGCCGTGACACTGCCAGACCGATTCAAGATGCCATATATTGACTGCTTTGACGGATCCGGGGATCCTATGGTGAACATACAACTATTTTCAAAAATACTAAGGCCAATGGGCCTCACCAGATTACAGAAGCTTTCTCTATTCGGTCGGACCCTGTCGGGTGTAGCGGCCATCCTGGTACGCAAAATTGGAAGATTCCGTCAAGAGGAGTTGGGAGGAGATGGCCGAGGCATTTATAGCTCAATACTCCTATAATACACAGATCGAGATTACGACTCGTGATCTTGAGACAACTAGGCAGGAGCCAAAGGAGATTTTCTCTGATTTTGTGACCCGTTGGAAGGCTAAGGCTTTGATGATGACCATCAGGCCTGTGGACAAGGATCAAATTAGGATGGTTGTGCGCAACCTCCAACCGAAACTTATGCAGAAGATGATCGTTCTCCCCCTCCCCACCTTTTCAGATTTACATGAGATAGGGGTACAGATTGAGGATGCAATGAAACAGGGTTTGATTAACCAAGACAGGGAACAGCCCAAGAGGGCATTCAACCGTACTACCAATGCAGGCACAAGCAGTGCTACAGCTACCAGATCTTCAGATGTGGGTATGGTTACCACCACCACCACCCCGAGAACCCTTGCAGCTACGCCATTCACCGGTGCATCCGAAAGTAGCTCACAAACAACCAAGTATTCCCCTCTATGCCAAAGAACCTTTACCCCATTATACATGCCTTTGTCCAAGGCTCTGGGGGTTTTGATCAGAAAGGGGCACTTGAAGCCCCTAGAGCCACGGCCATTGCCAGGAAAACTTCCTCCCTCCCATAACCCAGCTAAATACTGCTCATTTCACCAACAGCACGGTCATGACACTGACCAATGCTATCAATTGTGTCATGAGATTCAAGATCTCATTGACAACAGGGTGATCGTGCCTCCAGAGAAACCCAATGTCACAACCAACCCTCTCCCACCACATAACCAAGCTCCACCTCCCAAATGCATCAATTTGATCCAAACTGGGGTTGTGTCATACGACCCTAGTATATATATCACCCCTTTCTACCTGTCCAAGCCAGAGGTGTTCATTCCTGACAGCACAGACTTGTGCATGTTGAACATCTTCCAAACCCAACCCGAGTCGGTGGTGGCTATCGAAGATGGAACATGGATTACTTTGGGAGCATAGAGGAATGAAGATTTAGACCATGAGGGATCTGCAAGTTTTGAGTACAACCCGAGCGGTTATATCACACCAACAGATCAGCCTAAACTAGAGGTAGAATTCCCAGTGGAGGCACAGATCAGTGTAGCTAGGGAGGATCAACTTAATCAGGGGCAGAATGATCTGGCAGAACTAGAAGAGGACATTATGAACCTTCAATTCTTCAACAAACAGGATCCAGGGGAGGTGACTGTCAACTGGTTTGGTTTAAAAGAGTTAGCAGAAGGTACTGGATGGCTCAGTGACGAGCCGGATATTATTGAACAACTGCAGCTAGAAGAGGGTCCGTCAGAGACGGAGACATCAGTTGTGGCCGGAAGGGCCAAAGAGCAGAGTATATCACCGTGGAACACCAGTGTTAAGAATTTTGCTCAGAATATGGGCAGTTTGGGAACAGAAGAAATTGAACAGCAAGCTGTACTGAGGCAGTTTGAGCGAGAAAGGACCGAAGATTCGGAGAGAGTCAGAAAAGCCAAAGCCCCTGTGGGGACAGAATATGCTGCGAGCACGAGAACGGAAGATGCCGTAGGCATAGGAATAGTTGTGACAGAGCCGGACAAGTGTTTGTCGGCTGCCGATGGTATGTGGTGGGAAGATGATGACCTATGTCTTGCCCACACCGATGAGGACTGGGGGAATAACCAGTCGGATGATACCAGGTACATCGGTGAAGTAGATCACATGACTAGGTACGGGCGTTATTTCAAGCCCCCACACTTAGACCAACCAGAAGCGTTCGGAAAGGACAAGGAAGCAGAAAAGTAGAAAGAAAAACTGCTCGAAGAAGAAGCTGTGCTGAAACAGCTGAAGAAGATACAAGCAGACATCTCCATCTAGGGATTGCTTATGGCTTCAAGAGTACATAGACAGGTTGTCCTCTCTGCGATGGACAAGGCCAAACTTTCAATAGATACCACGCCTGAGTAGCTGGTAGGGTTGGTTTTTTCGGGAGGAGCTTCCCCGACATTGACCTTTTCTGACAAAGAACTGCCGCCTGATGGCGCAAACCATAACAAACCCCTTTATATCACTGTGGAGTGTAGAGACAAGTGGGCACTGGTAGTTCTTGTCGACACGGGATCCGCCATTAACGTGTGCCCGTCGAGGGGCATATGCAACCGGGTTAAAGCCCGCAGACTTTGTGCCAATAGCCCAGGTGATAAAGACATATGACAACACTAGCAGAGAGGTAATGGGGACTGTGCAGATTCAGACCCAGGTTGGTCCAGGACAACACGAGATTGACTTTCACGTCTTGGACGTTCCTGTAACCTTCAATCTACTTCTGGGGCGGTCGTGGCTGCAGCAGGTGAAAGCAGTCTCTTTCATCCTGCATCAGATGTTGAAATACCCTCACGGGAAAGGGTTGGCTATTGTTTTTAGGAATTCAGCAATCCATCCGCTGCCAGAAGTGTCTACACCGGTTTTGGAAATCGAGCATGGGACCGAGGATGTGTTTCTATCCGGATTTACCCTAGCCGAGGCCCAGGTCGTACAGAACATCTCAGCTGTTGATGAAGGGTTGTATGTCAATGCACAGTCTGTGTACTTCATGAACAAGTTACAGCATATCCCTGGGATGGGATTGGGAAGAAGTGGCCGAAAAGGCATTGCAGTATCGGCCGAAGTGCCGCATAACCCACATACCTTTGGTTTGGGTTAGCTACCCACCAAAGAGAACTGGGTGGGAAAAGGAAAAGAGATGGCTAGGAGAGCCAGAGCGAAGCAGGCGAGGAAGCCTTATGAGTTGATGCATCGGCCTATCCAGGGTACCTTGAACGGACGCTTCGTCCGGGAAGGGGAAAACTTTCCATGCTGCGGCTTGCCAGAGCCATGGTTGAATGCCGAGAAGAGACACCTGCTGGGTTTTGAGATCTTCTTCGACTTGCAGTTGTCCAGGGATGATGTTGTCGGGGAGCAGACAGGCCCACCAACTGAATTTGAGCAATGTAAGGAAGTGGATTTCGAGAGCACCGAGATTGAAATGGGGGTAGCACTGGTTTGTCTACTATTAGATCCTCCGATCGTACATGAGTGCTTAGGGGATAATCTCTCAGTGTCCATGATTGGGAATGAAATGGCTGCGAGCCCACCTTCACACATTTTGGATACATCCGTCGCACCCTCCCCCGTCTGGCAGTATGATGAGGGATTCTTATCGAGCAACACCGGGTCAGGTAGTGAGTCAGAATCTGATTCCACCCAGTCTGTACAGTCAGAATCAGGTTCCAGCTCGTCTGAGTTTGAGTCTGGTATTCTTGGGGGTTATAACCCAGATGCCACAGTCCTGTCTAGTTCGTCTTTTTCTTTCTCTTTTGAGTCTGTTGTAACAGAAGAATTAGATGGACTGGATGAAGTGATTAATGAGAATGGATAGCTGTGGCTTCTGAATACTTTTATGTGCCTTTGATTTATTGTATTAATCAGGACTTTCAAAATTTCAATGAAAACGATGAGGAAAAAATTCATCCGGTTTTGAAATATTTGCTTGAACAAGAGCAGGAGAGGTTTGTAAAACTGCTAGTTGACGAAATCATCCAAATTAATGTTGGTACTGAGAAGGACCGACGGTTGGTCTAGATCGGGTCCACGTTGTCTTCGGAGGAGCACGAGCACTTAGTCGCTTTATTAAAAGATTTCAAAGATGTTTTCGCGTGGTCCAACGAAGACATGCCTGGAATCGATCTTGAGATTGTACAGCACCGGATCCCTCTTGACCCAGAGGCCTAACCTATCAAGCAGAAACTCAGAAGAATCCACCCTGACTGGGCTTTCAAGATCAAAGAAGAGGTCGCCAAGCAAATTGACGCAGGGTTCCTGCTGGTATTTGAATACCTAACTTGGTCGGCCAACATCGTTCCAGTGCTGAAAAAGGATGGTAGAATCCGAGGATGTGTGGATTTTAAAGATTTGAGCAAAGCCAGTCCGAAGGACGACTTTCCTCTGCCGCATATTGATGAGTTAGTGGACTTTACAGCGAGGCATGCATTGCTCTCATTTATGGATGGCTTTTCAGGCTACAACTAGATTGTGATGGCACCTGGAGATTGGGAGAAGACTGCTTTTACCACCCCGTGGGGGACCTACTGTTATAGGGTGATACCGTTTGGGCTGAAGAATGCTGGAGCTATGTATCAACGGGCTGCAACCATGATATTGCACGACATGATCCACAAAGAGGTTGAGGTGTACGTGGATGACATGATTGTCAAATCCAAAGAAAGAGAGGGCCACTACACTGCCTTGCAAAAGTTTTTCCAAAGGATCAGAGAATTTCGGCTGCGGCTGAATCCTAAGAAATGTACATTTGGTGTTACAGCAGGGAAAATACTGGGGTTCTTAATTACACAAAGAGGTACCGAAGTCGACCCTTCCAAAATCAAGGCCATCTTAGAAATGCCACCACCAATGACTGAAAAGGAGGTGTGATGCTTTGTGGGTAAAGTGCAATTCATAAGACGGTTTATTTCAAAATTAACCTTGACTTGTGAACCACTCTTTGGTCTCCTGAAGAAAGGACCGAAGTTCCAATGGGACGGCTAATGCCAAGCTGCTTTTGAATAGATCAAGCAATACTTACAGAACCCACCCGTGTTGTCACCACCTAAGCCGGGGAAAACGTTGATTTTGTACCTTTCAGTGACTGAAACTACAATGGGTTGCATGCTTGCACAGGAGTCTGAGGACAAGGTGGAGAGAGCTATCTACTACCTGAGCAAGAAGATGCTGGGTTACAAGACCCATTACACTCCGCTGGAAAAGGCTTGCTTAGCCTTGGTATGGGCTACCAAGAAGCTACGACACTACCTGTGAGCTCACTCTGTAATGTTGGTTTCAAGATTAGATCCCATTAAATATCTCTTCGAGAAATCGGCACTTACGGGTAGGCTAGGTCGTTGGTTGCTTCTGCTTCCTGAATTCGATCTGAAATATGTGACGTGCAAGTCAGTAAAGGGTAAAGTGGTAGTGGAGTTCCTAGCTGATCACCCAGTTGAAGGGGATGAAACAGTTGAGTACCTATTCTCGGATGAGGCCATTCTGCATGTCGAGGAGGAATTTCAGACGATGTACTTTGACAGAGCGTCACACCAATACGGGTATGGGATAGGGGTGTTGTTGATAGCACCCGAAAATTCTCGTATACCTCTAGCATTCAAACTCCAATTCAAAGTCTCGAACAACAAAACAGAATATGAGGCATGCATTGTCGGTTTAGAAGCCGCCCTAGAACTAGGGGCAAAACGGTTGGACGCCATCGGGGACTCGAACCATGTTGTATCTCAAGCTAAAGGAGATTGGAAAGTCAAAGAAGAAAAGATGAGAACTTACCACCAGACCCTGGACTTGTTGATTTCTCGGTTTGAGAAGCTGAACTTCGCTCATCTACTAAGAGAGAACAACCAGTTCGCAGATTCACTGGAAACTCTATCTTCTATGATTGACATCCAGTTCGGAGTCCAGATGTGTCCGATCATCATCGAATAGAAATTTGCACCGGCCTACGAACTGATTGCCGCAATAGATGAGGTTCAAGATGAGGACCCTTGGTATTACGATGTCTGGAACTTCTTGGAAAAAGAAGCATATCCACCAGGGGCAAATGCCAAAGACAAAAGGACAATTTGAAGAATGGCTGCTCAGTTCATCATCTACGGGGATAAACTGTACAAGAGAGGTCATCTCGGGATGCATAAGTTGTGTGTTGATGTCGAAGAATCGAAGCGTTTGATGGAGGCCATCCATGGAGGAGAGTGTGGAGCGCACGTGAATGGGGTAATGTTGGCCCGGAAGATCCTTAGACAGGGTTACTACACGTCCACCATGGAGGAGGATTGTATTGGCTTTGTCCGGCGATGCCACAAATGTCAGATCCATGCAAACCACATGAACATCTCGCTGTCGAAGCTGTACAACATGACTTCGCCATGGCCATCTTCAGCCTGGGGAATTGATGTGATCGGGGCTGTCACTCCGAAGGGGTCTAATGGGCAAGAGTTCATTCTGGTCGCGATAGACTACTTCTCAAAATGGGTTAAGGCCCAATCTTATGTAGTGCTGAAGGCATCGCACGTCACCAAGTTTATCGGAACAACATTATCTGTCGCTATGGGGTCCCATACCAGATTATTTCAAATAATGGTTCCCACTTCAAGAAGGAAGTGATTGACTTGTTGGAGAAATAGAACGTGGCTTTTCACAAGTCATCTACATACCGGCCACAAACCAACGGAGCAGTTGAGGCCGCCAACAAGAACATCAAGCGTATTTTATAGAAGATGGTGGAGACCTACAGGGACAGGCCAAATAAGCTGTCGTTTGCTTTGTGGGGCTACCAAACTTCAATTCGAACTTCTACTGGGGTGACTCCGTATTCCTTGGTCTATGGGATGGAGGATGTTCTACCTATCAAAATTGAGGTTCCGTCGTTACGAGTAATGGCTGAGTGTCAGATAGCTGAGGCAAATTGGCAGCAAAGCAGATTCGAGGAACTCATGCTCTTTGATGAGAGAAGGCGGAAAGCACTATACCATGTTCAAGGTTATCAACGCATAATTGCCAGGGCTTTCAACAAGAAAGTTAAGTCTAGGAATTTGAAAGAAGGAGATTTGGTGCTTAAAGACAACCGAGCTCCTATCCACGACCCTAGGGGCAAGTTCAGACCCAACTAGATTGGCCCTTACATCATTAAGTCTATTTGGTCGGGTGGAGCTGTCGTTTTGACGGACCTAGATGGCCTAAAGTTCTCCCAACCGATCAACATGGACAAGTTGAAGAAATATTTTCCCTGAGTGGCTCGCTAGGCCAAAAACCCAAAGGGGCGACCTAGGCAAAAGTTAGAGCCAAGAAAATTTTAAAATTATAAAAACTGAGCTCGCAAGGTTGAAAACCCGCAAAAGGCGGCCTTGGCAAAAGTTAGAGCGTAAAAGGTGAGGGTTAATACAAGAGTGAACCTGAGCCTGAACTATGTAAGGCTTGATTCCCATGTTTGGGATACGTAGGCAACTTCATCCTGAAGTTCAGCCGTAAACATTTCCTCGATCAACGTTGTCCATTTGATCACCTCGGCCATCTTCGTCTAGTCAGTATTCAAAAGCTCGGTTATGATCTCCGATGCAGTGCTACTCAGACTAGGGGCAACTTTCTAGCTGCTGGGATCCGGGGTTATGCATCTCAGTGACAAATCTCAGGCGTGTCCAGTTCTGAACCACATCGAAAATAGTTTTGAAAAGTTTTAATAAAAGTTGATTTTGTTGAAATTAATCTTTTTACAACTTAGACCATTTTCGGACCAAACGGAAAATTTTCAGTACCACAATCTTCAATTTCATTGATTTCAATACAGAGTTCTCCTGCTCTTGAATACAAAATTGAAGTTGCTTTTCATTACATTCATAAAGAAAACTTGAAAGTTCTGATTAAAAGCAAATAAATCCGGGGCATAGTCAGATGTTCCAACGCCACCTCCCAGAGTTGGTCGAAGCCTCTGATGCCAAGCTGGGCCCGATCTGTGCCTCTTCATTAAGCTAATCTAAGCACTCATTAGAGAGGGTGTAGCTGAAAGGAAGAGCGGGGGCCAGAAGTTCTCTCGTCCTCCATGCTGTGGCATACCATGCCAGTTGCGCGCCTCAGATCAGAAATGTAGCGGGTACTCAATCCCCTCCTCTGGGCAAGTCTGATCATGTCCGAACTGGCGCCGGAACCGGAACAGAAAATAGAACATGTAGTGTGTCAGGATAATCAACTGAATCCCGGGCTGACGGGTCATGCTATAGCTCATTACCGGTGAATTAAGCCAAGGGCAGAGCCAAGCAATGCGATCGGCGGACAAATTGCACATCCAGCTGTACCACCATCCTTCATCCGGAGCATCGACTAGATGTCTTCAGGAGAAATAGCTGCGAGCTGAATATGCTGGACACGACTCCACAACTCTTAACTTGTCCATTAACCACACCTGGGGCGGGATGAAAATGAGAGAATCAAGAATAGAGAGATGTACGTTGGGAGAAAAAGTGAGCAGAAGGTTTTGAGGGAAAAATTGAGCCTGAGGGCCGAGTGATGTGAGCAATACATATGTGAGATGGGGTGGGAAAAATTACCTGCAATAGTAGTGGACTCCCTGCAAACCTAGCCGTCTCCTGGCGATGGAAAGCGTCTAAGGCCATCAATGTCTTGGCCAACGTCATGGCAACGCAGCTTTTTCCCTCTTTCAAGCCCTCAGCGACCTCAATCAAACAAGTGCTAAACCCGCCTGAGCCCGGGACTTGCAAGAAATGGGATAGCATGCATAAGCAGAGCGCATGTCACCGATAACCCTGCCAGCGATGGTTGCCACGGTCACCAGCATCAGAAAATCGACAAACCAAGCTCGGGATGTCTAGTTCTCCATCATGAATCAATGACCGGGCGTCATGCAAAGTAAGGCCGCACATCCGTCCTAAAGCTTGGACGTGGCCGAACCGGAACAGAGGTAAGATTTCCTCGTCGCGCTTGGATTCCATTAAAGCTTGGAAATCCTCAAAAGTGGGTCACATCTCTTGCCTGCCAAAACTAAAGACGTGTGTTACCGGATTCCAAAACCTTGTCGCGGCATAGAGGAACGGAAAACGCAGCGGGGTGTGACCCAAAGTGAATAGTGCATTTATGCCGAAGCCCTGGAAATTCAACTTTTCTGAGCCATCCAAGTTGGCAATCCAAGTTGTGAGATTTTGGGCAACAAACTTTTCCATTTATTGCAAATCAGTGTTGAAATGAGGAAAACTACGAAGCTGGGGCTTTTGTAGCAGATAAGGTGTTGAGTGGAAGACAGGTGTCAACATTCAGGAGGTGCTTTCCATTTTTTGCCGATCGGCCAAAAATAGTGCCGACCGAACATCCTTTTTGGCCGATCGGCCAAAAATGTTGGTCGATGGCCATTCCTTGTGGCCGGTGGCCTTTCCCTTTGGCCGATGGGCTCCCTTATTGATCCCTGAGCTGTTTATGTATTGAACATGCTGAGAATTTGTGACTGGTACCACTTCCAATGCCTTCTGATGATGATTTTGCGAAGTCGTTCATGTTACTACAATTTGTTTATCGGGTTGTTGTACATTTGCTTATCGAGTTGTATTTCACATTCTTTAAGTCTTTGTTTTGCTTATCGAGTCGTATTTGCACTTGGTTAGTGTAGACGTCCCCGAACGCCCCGGGAGGGACGAGCACCCGTTCTGTTCATTTGGGGCCACTACAGCTCAGGACTCTCAAATTTGTCACGGTTCTAAGTCTGAACCAAAGAGTCCAAATCCGGCAAATCGTTTTGAGAAAACAGATTTTTGAAAGAAGTGCCAAACATGGACTGCTTTGCCAGATACAGAGTCGCCACCTAAATATTTTATTTTGGGGAAATTTAGGAAACCCTGACTCGTTTGCCTAACGTGTCTGTCATCACCAAAGTTGCCTCGGCTCGGGAACTTGGGTACGATTGGGGAAGGTCACTTCGTGAGCACCCCCTCTCGCCCGATCCAAGATCGGCCTCTACTAACCGTGATATCTAGTTTTGAAAACATTGTGTGTTCTTATTCCGGTTATTAGCCTAGGTTACTATGTGATGCACACAGCACATAAGTATAGACTGTGTCGCCCGAATTGGAACAAAACATTTCATGCTTGTTTATTTGAAAGGTGGTTTGCTACTCGCAAGTAGGCTTAAAATGCAGGTTTTGCCACCCACAGGTGGGTTTAGAAAAGATGGTTTTGCCACTATCTAGTGGGCTTAAAACATTTGATGATTTATTCCAATTTATGTAACCCAACCTTCACCCACAGGCATTCAGGCAGATATATCACATAAGCAAATAGCCTCATGGTAAGCATGCTATTCATGGCAGTCACTCACACGCATGCAAGGATGCTAAAGCATAAAACTTACCGAGTACTCCAAGCCAAAACATAATCTACATTAGAAATCATGCATGATCCTTAAGTATACAGAAATGCCTAATGCAACACATGCAAAAATGCAACTATAGCAGGCTCGGCTATTCTAAACATGGCATATGAAATGCTACAACTAACATGTATTCAACTTGGAATTGAAATACAAATGCAGTTAGTATGATGCGCCGAGCCCGGTGCATGCAAAACAGATGAATGAATGCAAACATGCTATCATACTGTATGCTAATTGAAATATGCCCTAATCTAACCATCATAAGCAGGTAAATAAAAGGGAAGAAAGACGTGGGGTTGGAAGACATACATCACACTCACGCACACTTATTACAGTTGTGCCCCCGCGCAGAGGGTCCGAATAAATAATACAATCCCGAATAAAAGAGTATTACAGTCCAAATAATATACAAATTCCTAATTAATTAATCAAATTAACTAAGAAAGCTGTAAAACTGGCGTGCAAGCCAGGGACTGCTTTGCTTTTGATGAATGATGCATGTCTGGGCTGCCTTGCGCGGAAATCCACTGGGATGCCCCGATCAGCCTCTGTTTTGTGATTTTTCTTGGATAGCGTGCCAAACTCCGGAAGTTTGCTGATTCTTTATTTTACTGTAACAGAGAGCAGGAAAGGGGCATGGCAATGTATTTTCACGGATATATGCATGCCTCGATCCTCGTGCCACCAATCACGCATATCTATGCATGATGGCAGAGGGGTCGAAATGTACAACTCAATATAGAATGAATGCACGTGTATACACAACAAGAACCTAACTCCATCATGGGTCTTCTGGAGTGTCGGTGACTAGGGAATTGAGACACGTTCCGTCACTCGGAGTACGAAACGCACCTCGTTTCCTGTGCCCGGGCTAACTCCTATCCCGAACACGATGCAATATGCATGATATGCATGAATGCAACTAAGATACAACCTAGTATGCACTATGCTGTAAAAAAGAGATGCCTCGAAATGCGTGCACACGAGCTCGCAAACTGAGAAAATGACATACGCAATGCAAATGACATGGAAATATGATATGGGCTTACACTAACATGAGAGAGCCTCAGCCACGCTCACATAAGAGGCCGATGGATGAAAATGAAGTGTCTCGAAACGCGTGCACACGGGCACGCAAATCGAGGCAATGGCATATACAATGCAATATGGCTAAAATGGCATATAGAATACAACATGGACATATCCTAACATGAGAGAGCCTCAGCTACACTCACATAAGAGGTCGATGGATGAAAATGAAGTGCCTCGAAATACGTGCACATGGGCACGCAAATCGACGCGATAGTTAAGCGGTCCCGAACCGAGGCACACGGCCAACGGTCCCGAAAAACCAGAAACCGGGCTCCGAAATGGGCAAAATGGCCTACGGCCACCAAATGTAGCCCACAGCCACTGAGAGATGGTCTACGAGACCTCTCCCTCCCTTCGCGAAGAGAAAACAGAGAAAATCGAGCCTGGTTCGCAAACCGAGGCAAAGCATGAAAGAGTCCGAAAGTCCGGAGGCAAGGCTCGCAGCCGAGACTCTGAAACCTCTGAACGAGCACGATATGCAACATCACCAAGCGCTCAATCGATGACATCTGAGTCTTAAGGTCGGTCAAAAATGGGGTGTCTACAGTTGCCCCTCTTTGACAGAACTCGAAAGTCATAAGTGACGGGAGTGAATGTCAAAGCCCAGAGACGACCCATTTTTGACAAGGCCGAAGACTTAGACAAACAGGCGTGATAAACAGAGATGTGCCCGCAGGCATGCCCACAGGCAGGGGCAAAAATGCAACCGACAATGCAAGAAGCCAAAATTAACTTGATGAACGTGCAAATGCAGCAAGCTGTAATGAAGCAAGTATTCGCAAATAAATGCAACAGTTTTAAGCAAGAATGCAAAGCAACAACTACATTTCATGCAGTTAAGAATGTAGAGAATTATTCAATTCTCGTCGCGTCTCACACGGAGAAGATACGATACCTGCGCGATTCGTCTGGTCGCACCAGCCTCAAATGAACCGTACGTACAATATCGTGCCTGATGGTGCTGGGGATCTCTCGCTTCTTCTTGGTTGAACCACAAGTACTAATTTTTTCCTGACTATGGTTGCAGCTTTCCCTATTCTCCAACAGGGTGACAGACTAGGTTGGATCAGTATCTAGAATTGAGGTGCATACAGATGCTATCTCAATCTATGGGGCTGCCATACAGATTTCAAGCCGAGGATATACCCCTGGGTATTTAAACCAGACTTTAGTCTCGGAAATCCCGAACCTTTGCGTTCTAGGCATAAGCCATTCGAACTCTAGTTTTCACCGTCTTAGTTGGTCTCCTAGGAACTCACCGCGAACACAGGCAGGTGGCTATACCAGACCACCGGAAGTCGTTCGGGCACGACAAACACCAAAGGAATTGTACCTTTAGAGGATTTAAGGTCTCCTAGACCAGGGAGTGCACAAGACAGTGCGAAGAAATGCAAGTAAAATGCAAGTACGATGCGCAAAAACAGCGCGAATGATGATGCAGGATTTAAGGTCTCCTTAGACCAGAGGATTTAAGGTCTCCTGGACCAGACAGTAAAATAGATACGATGTAATAGATGTGATGCAATAGATGCAAAGGGGGAACACACGCCAACCACGCTGGACTCGCGAGTGGAGGGAGAACAAAGAAAATCAATCAGGAGCGCGCTCCATGCAACCTAAGATAAATTCCAAACACGCTGAAATCGTGCGAGAAAGGGAAGGCTCCAATCACGCTGAAATCGTGAGAGGAGGTCCAAAAGAAAAACCCGCCCAGCGTGTCTATAACGCAACCTGGGATAAATTCCAAACACGCTGAAATCGCGTAAGGAGCGGGACACTCAAACCACATTGAAATCTTGAGAAGAGGTCCAAAACCGCTCGGGCTCACACTTTACGCGTCCTGAGACACAAAAGAAAGGTACGAGACTGTACCACAATTGTAATAAAAGTGTGCGCTAGATGTACAAAGTGAAAGAGTGCGATAGACACGCAAAATGAATGAGGAAAGATGGTGTAAACACCTGGCGCACCTGATGTTTCTAACCCAGTGAATCAGCGACCTAACGCGTCTCACGCGAAAGGCGGAAAGATGGAACTGTAAGATCCAAATGTGTTTCATGCGACTGCAGGAAAACGAACACGAAATCCTAACACGTTTCACGTCAAAGGTGCGAAGGTGGTGTAACCAGCAGGCATACCTAACCGTATCTCATACGGAGAGGGAGAAGGTTTTAACCCGGGAAAAAAACAATGGTGTAAACAACAGGCGTATCTCAACGTATTTCATACGGAGAGAGGGAAGGTTTTAACCGGGGAGAATAACGATGGTGTAACCAACAGGCGTATCTCAACGTATTTCATACGGAGAGAGGGAAGGTTTTAACCGGGGAGAAAAACAATGGTGTAACCAACAGGCATATCTCAACATATTTCATACGGAGAGAGGGAAGGTTTTAACCGGGGAGAAAAACAATGGTGTAACCAATAGGCATATCTCCACGTATTTCATACAGAGAGAGTGAAGGTTTTAACCGGGGAGAAAAACAATGGTGTAACCAACAGGCGTATCTCCACGTATTTCATACGGAGAGAGGGAAGGTTTTAACCGGGGAGAATAACGATGGTGTAACCAACAGGCGTATCTCAACGTATTTCATACGGAGAGAGGGAAGGTTTTAACCGGGGAGAAAAACAATGGTGTAACCAACAGGCGTATCTCAACGTATTTCATACGGAGAGAGGGAAGGTTTTAACCGGGGAGAATAACGATGGTGTAACCAACAGGCATATCTCAACGTATTTCATACGGGGAGAGGGAAGGTTTTAACCGGGGAGAAAAACAATGTTGTAACCAGCAGGCGTATCTCCACGTATTTCATACGGAGAGAGGGAAGGTTTTAACCGGGGAGAAAAACAATGGTGTAACCAACAGGCGTATCTTCACGTATTCCATACGGAGAGAGGGAAGGTTTTAACCGGGGAGAATAACGATGGTGTAACCAACAGGCGTATCTCAACGTATTTCATACAGAGGGAGGGAAGGTTTTAACCGGGGAGAAAAACAATGGTGTAACCAACAGGCATATCTCAAAATATTTCAAACGGAGAGAGGGAAGGTTTTAACCGGGGAGAAAAACAGTGGTGTAACCAACAGGCGTATCTCCACGTATTTCATACAGAGAGAGGGAAGGTTTTAACCGGGGAGAAAAACAATGGTGTAACCAACAGGCGTATCTCCACGTATTTCATACAGAGAGAGGGAAGGTTTTAACTGGGGAGAATAACGATGGTGTAACCAACAGGCGTATCTCAACATATTTCATGCGGAGAGAGGGAAGGTTTTAACCGGGGAGAAAAACAATGGTGTAACCAACAGGCATATCTCAACATATTTCATACGGAGAGAGGGAAGGTTTTAACCAAGGAGAAAAACAATGGTGTAACCAACAGGCGTATCTCTACGTATTTCATACGGAGAGAGGGAAGGTTTTAACCGGGGAGAAAAATAATGGTGTAACCAACAGTCGTATCTCCACGTATTTCATACGGAGAGAGGGAAGGTTTTAACCGGGGAGAATAACGATGGTGTAACCAGCAGGCTTCTCTCAACGTATTTCATACGGAGTGAGGGAAGGTTTTAACCGGGGAGAAAAACAATGGTGTAACCAACAGGCGTATCTCCACGTATTTCATACGGAGAGAGGGAAGGTTTTAACCAGGTAAACGTCACATTCTAATACGTTTCACGTGAAAGGAGGAAAGGTGGATTCGAAATCTGAATGCGTCTCACGCGAATGGAAGAATGACTGGGAATGGTACTTGGGGGGAGCACTTCTGATCGCCATTCTGGCTTGAGACAATGAAACAGTCAACAAAGTAATCTGCTCACTTTGAACATACAACTCATATCAGCATGCTGCTCATTCTGAACACGCAGCTCATAACACAGTATTTGGTTTATTCGGCACACAGCTCATTCTGAACAGACAATCTGATCTGAAAAGACAGGACGCAAAACGGAACCGGTAGAAGTTGAAACAAACTCAGATACCCGAAATTTTCCTCTTTTGCTTTTGCTTTGCAGTCCGGAACCGTATATAGCTTCAGATAGGTCCTGGTTCTACTCTTCTCATATGACCTGGGTTAAATCCTGTGATTTTATGAAAGAACAAATCTCGTTTTGCACAGATGTGGAGAACGGCACGGCACTTGGAGCACAAAACGATTTTATTTTTGAAATTGAGAGATAAGTTTTCGACCAGGTATTGAGCCTACGCCTGAACACAGCAAAACGACTCAACAAGGAAATAAAAGGCACACAACCTAGACACGTCGAGTAACACTCGAAACGACTCAAAACAAGAATCGAGATAAAACAGAAAGACACGACACTCAGACGTGCACAGGGAGCCTGTTTCACCGGGTAGTGTTTCCCACCCTTTCTCATTTTTGGTTCTCACATCACTCGGCCCTCAAACTCTGTTTTTTCTGAAAAAGCCTTTTTCTCACTTTTCCTCTCATCGCACATCTCTCTATTCTTTGTTCTCTCATTTTTCACCCCTCCCCTGGGTGGTTGATGGATAAACAGCAAATTGTGGGCTCGTACCCCTAGCACTCTGCTAGATTCTCTTTCTTCCGCTCACAGCTAGTGAATTCCTCCCACGGAAGGGTTGCGCTACAACTGGGTGTGTAGCAAATCTGCAGCTAACATCAGTTGATGATGCTTTGTTGGGGAGTTTGGACGTGATAAGATCTGTCCAGACGATGGAGTGGAATATCTTGCCCCATTCTAGTTCGTGCTTCGCACTTGGCTTGATACCTCGTTGGTTGGAGGACGTGAGAGCTTTCTGCCCTTTGTTGTGCCCTTTTCTGGCGAATACGGTGCCCTTTCCGACAAGTAGAGTGCCCTTTCCGACAAGTATTTTGACAAAGGGGAAAAGACAAAACACCTGACTCAACTGTGCCCCTAGTTCATCATTTTGACCATTTTTTGTTTTTGCTTTCTACTAAAACAATTTTGACCAACATGAGAGTTAGATTAACGCGCTTGTTTGATTTTCTGATTTAAAATCATGCAAGTCAGGCCATGAGCACTGAAAATTTTCCTCTTTTGGGTCCAAGAAATGGTCCAGTTTTGAAAATGGAATACTTTTCGAAAAGATTAGTCAACCTCAGTAAAAATTCTCAAAAACTATTTTTGCAAACGACCACTGCTCAACGAGCACGGAACCTACTCTCGAGATGCACAACCTCGGATTCGAAGGAAAATTGCCCCTTGCTTGAGGGGAACTGCATGGCAACGGAAAGTTGCCCCTTGTTTGAACGGCACCGCGGCGCATTGAATGGCAACGGAAAGTTGCCCCTTGTTTGAATGGTGCCACGGCGTATTGAATGGCGACGGAAAGTTGCCCCTTGTCTGAATGGCCCCGCAGCGCATCGAATGGCAACGGAAAGTTGCCCCTTGTTTGGATGGCACCGCAGCGTATTGTAGGTAGTCCTCAGAGCGACGAACACAACCAAATCCTCAGATACAGAGAAGACAAAGATGACTAGAACCATCGCATGGACACAATCGAATTGGAAGTGTTTATGGCTGGACTTCAGAATGAAGTTGCCTACGTATCCCAAACATGGGAATCAAGCCTTACATAGTTCGGGGTGAAGGTACACTCGGGTATTTAACCTCTCCTTTTTATGCTCTAACTTTTGCCAAGGCGCCCGTCGCAGGTTTTCGACCTTGCGAGCTTTGTTTTTCTTTTCTTTTCAATTCTTTTCATTTCTTTTCTTCTTTTTTTCCTTTTCATCTTTTCTTTTCATTTTTTTCATTTTCTTCTTTTTCTTCTTCTTCTTTTTTTTTATTCTTTGCATTTTTCTTTTTTTTTTGTTTTTTGTTTTGTTCTTTTTTCTTGCTCAAACTTTTGCCTGGGTCGCCCTTCCGGGGTTTTCGACCCAGCGAGCCTCTCAAGGGTAAAAGTGTAGCTTTGTCCATGTCAAATGGTTTTGAGATCCTGAAGTCATCTGAATCCAGGAGAATGGCTGCTATATTGATTCGCTGAAGAACCCATCTTCGGTTCTTCGGGCACATCAGACATTTTTGCCCCTAGTTAGAGGGGTGCTTCTGTTCTAGCTTTACAAGCTTCTTCTGACGAGATCTGATCTTCTTGATCTGACTTTGGTGCCTCTTAATTGAGGGTTGCTTCCAATCTGGCCACACAGGCTTCCCTTGATGGTCGATCGTTGAACACTTCGAATTGTGGTTCAAGGTTTTAAAGCAAGGACTTAAGTGTTGTGGCTGAGAGCGATCCTAAGCTGTACAATCTCAAGAGCGATTCCACACAGGTCTTCGCAAGATCGTGCAAAACATTTTGTTTTTGAAAGTTTTTAAAGAAGTGACAAATCGCTCGCGCTGAAGATAGTGTAGAACCAGTCTGGATCAAGCCAGGGTCCTTCTCAGTACTCATGCCGATGGGCATGATTTCAATCATTAAAGGCTTAGCATGCATCTCTTTCTCTCAAATGATCAAAGTTTTGCAAATCTCGAGGAATTCCTTCCTCTTCGTTTTCACCGCAGTGTTCAAAAAAAGTTTTGAAAAACTCAAGTCATTACAATGACTTCAAGGCACGAGAGAGCAGGTGGAATGTACTGCCGTTTCATTCAAATCCCGACACAACTAGCACATGGCAGAAGCAAATATGAGAGTGTGGAAATCACTGCTGTTTCATTCAAAATCTGTTGGTACAACTGGCTCCCTGACAGAAACAGAATCAAAACAAAACGAAAAGACAAACACAAAACAAAATGGTGATGCCCGAGGTAACGCCCCTGGGATCACTCGACTCCTATACAACAGAACTGACTCGATACAACATGACAGACCCGAAACAAAAGAGACTGACTCAAAACAAAAAGACAAACTCAAAACAAAACAACAAAACTGACCCAATACCCAAGTTAGAAAGCACAAAAACTGGTATTTGCACATTGCTCAGAACAGTGCGTGCCATTCCCACGTCTAGAGTAAATCGAGTGCCACCCGCAGCTGGTTCAATCTCTGATCAGATCACATTATCCCCCCACAAATTCACTGATCAAGTGCCGATAGACTTTGCAGGACCTGGTGCGGGGATGACCCCGTTGTCAAACAGATTTTGTACATCATGGCGCAGACGAAAGCAGTCGTCGGTAGTATGGCCTGTTTGCTGATGGTACGCGCAGTACTAGGTAGCATCATGTGTAGCCGGAAGAGGGTTCGGGAGAGGCCGAGGCTCAAGGGGTTTGAGATGGCCTTGCCCAATAAGGATTTGGAGAGCTTTGGACAAAGGCATATAGAGGGCATGGAAGACCCTCCGACCTCGGGGTTGGTACTTCAAGGTTTGTGGATTTTTGCTGGACGCACCAGCAGGGGGATTAGCAGGTGCTGGCCTGGTTTGCTGATCTCTTCCGAGTGTAGGATTATAGCCGAAAGGAACATTTCTGATACAACGACCCTTCTCCCGGCTTGCCCCTTGATTCAAACTGCCCCCAACTTGAGTGGCGAAAATGTCGTCCACAGTTTTTGCAACGACTGCGAACAGTTGCTCTTTGTTCAGTCCCTCGGCTTTCAAAGCCTCAACAGCCAACAGAAGATATTCATGAGGATCCATGTCCACCCTACCTCGTTCCTTCCACTCGCCTCCACTTTGGCAAGGGATTGGCATTCCTCAAATATAGCCCGTTCCGAAATTGGGGAGCCTTTTGACATGAACTCCCTGGCATGTGATGTGGTTGATGACGGAGCCGATGTCCCGGAGGCCAAACCTATCACAGTTCTCTGAAGATCTTCGATCATTCTCTTCAACTCAGAAGTCGTGGGCTGACGGGTTTGAGATGATTGGGGTTCAAGTGCATCCATCGTGCTTAAGCCCATGCTTTCCGGGATAAACATCTCGGGTTTGAGTATATGGGTCAGGGTGTATATACTGGGGTTGTTGGTGGGTGGCAGTGTTTGGCTGAGGTTAAGATGTGGATGAGGTACTTGGTCCTTGGGGTTTTGAGGTGGAACTATTGTCCAGTTGTCAATGAGATTCTGGATCTCATGACGAAGGTGGTAGCAACCATCGGTGCCATGGCCGCGCTGTTGATGATATACACAGTATTTGCTGGGGTTATGTCTGGCAGGGAGTGGATTTGGTGAAGGTTGAGGATTAAGTGGTTTGAGGTGCCCTCTTTCCATCAGAACTTTGAATGCCCTGGTTAGGCTCATATGGAGGGGGGTGAAAAATCTACCCTGAGCTCGGGCTGAGCTGGCTATTTGTAGGCTGGCCTTGGCAAAAGGGTCGACTATGGCGACTGTGTTGACTTTAGCAGGTTTGGAAATACTGCTAGCACCAGCATTGGTACTCTCGGCTGGGAGCCTTACAGTAACCTCGGTGGACCAATCCTCAATGTCGTGAATGGAGTTAAGGCCCTGTGCCCTCTTGAATTGCTTCTCAAGGTTCACAATTTTCACTGCAGTCGGATTGAATTCATTAACATCAGAAAAAAGAAGCATCTCAGTAGGCTGCACCGGGGTTGTGGAAACTTGAGCTTGAGTCAACCTTTCTCGGGGATCTGGACCCTGCAAATCTTCAGCTGGTAGAAGTGGGTCAAAGTTCGGCTGGGGTCCCGAAGCTGGATACGAAACAGATACCCCAGATGGGCGTTGCGTTTCAGCACTGGTCTTGTCCTGCATTGCAGTTCCCTGATTTAGCGCTGCTATCACGGCCACAAATTCTTCCGAACCCTGTGCCATCACGGGTCTGCTGATGATGTGAGTGGTGACTGTCGGATCAGATGAACAAAATGAACCCTATCTGGCCCTCCTTTGCCTTACCTCAGCGAAGGAACACTGATTTGCCCTTGAACTGAATTTTCGACCTGACAAAGTCTATCAACACGGATCCAATGTACCCGGGGGATATCGGAGCCTTCTGAAGCTATAGTTCCAAGACTACCTAGCAAAAGGGGAAACATGCAGCATCTCAGCCTGATTTCACCTGAACAGATATGAGCCTATTTGAATGAGTGTGCTCTCTACTGAATTCTGCCCCAAAATTCGACCTGTAAACCGTTACCCTCGGGTAAACTGAATCCCAAAATACTGAACTGGTGCCCGCGGGCCTGATGCCCAAACTTGCAAACTGATACATGCATTCCTGTAGAGACGCACTCTAAAAGCATATAACAGATAATTGAGAGCGAAAACACCCCTATGTTGGGGTAGGGTTTCCCTGTCCTATTTTGTCAGGAGCTAGGGTTTCACTACGCACGCAGCGGCTTCAAACAACCTATATTGGGTAAGTAACCTGCCCTAGTTTGGAATGGTCACTATGGACCCGAATATGCACTAGGTCGAATGGTCAAAAAGGGTGCCCCGGTAAAACCGGGGTTTGTGTTCCCATACGGGCAGAGCCCACAACCGGTCAGCCTTATGGTCATGCTTTGACAAGACAAGCCTCCGGCAAACCGTTCAGGAATAGCAGATGGCAAACACGGTGTCCTCGGCGCACCAATGCAAATGCAATGCAAAGAAACACACAAATGTAATCAAAACCAGATATCATGAGTTCGAGTCAAGTTCTCTCAATCCCCAGCAGAGTCGCCAGAAACTGTAGACGTCCCCGAACGCCCCGGGAGGGACGAGCTCCCGTTCTGTTCATTTGGGGCCACTACAGCTCAGGACTCTCAAATTTGTCACGGTTCTAAGTCTGAACCAAAGAGTCCAAATTCGGCAAATCGTTTGGAGAAAACAGATTTTTGAAAAAAGTGCCAAACATGGACTGCTTTGCCAGATGCAGAGTCGCCACCTAAATATTTTATTTTGGGGAAATTTAGGAAACCCTGACTCGTTTGCCTAAGGCCACGTGTCCGTCATCACTAAAGTTGCCTCGGCTCGGGAACTTGGGTACGATTGGGGAAGGTCACTTCGTGAGCACCCCCTCTCGCCCGATCCAAGATCGGCCTCTACTAACCGTGATATCTAGTTTTGAGAACATTGTGTGTTCTTATTCCGGTTATTAGCCTAGGTTACTATGTGATGCACACAGCACATAAGTATAGACTGGGTCACCCGAATAGGAACAAAACATTTCATGCTTGTTTATTTGAAAGGTGGTTTGCTACTCGCAAGTAGGCTTAAAATGCAGGTTTTGCCACCCACAGGTGGGTTTAGAAAAGATGGTTTTGCCACTATCTAGTGGGCTTAAAACATTTGATGATTTATTCCAATTTAAGTAACCCAACCTTCACCCACAGGCATTCAGGCAGATATATCACATAAGCAAATAGCCTCATGGTAAGCATGCTATTCATGGCAGTCACTCACACGCATGCAAGGATGCTAAAGCATAAAACTTACCGAGTACTCCAAGCCAAAACATAAACTACATTAGAAATCATGCATGATCCTTAAGTATACAGAAATGCCTAAAGCAACACATGCAAAAATGCAACTATAGCAGGCTCGGCTATTCTAAACATGGCATATGAAATGCTACAACAAACATGTATTCAACTTGGAATTGAAATACAAATGCAGTTAGTATGATGCGCCGAGCCCGGTGCATGCAAAACAGATTAATGAATGCAAACATGCTATCATACTGTATGCTAATTGAAATATGCCCTAATCTAACCATCATAAGCAGGTAAATAAAAGGGAAGAAAGACGTGGGGTTGGAAGACATACATCACACTCACGCACACTTATTACAGTTGTGCCCCCGCGCAGAGGGTCCGAATAAATAATACAGTCCCGAATAAAAGAGTATTACAGTCCAAATATTACAGTCCAAATAATATACAAATTCCTAATTAATTAAGCAAATTAACTAAGAAAGCTGTAAAACTGGCGTGCAAGCCAGGGACTGCTTTGCTTCTGATGAATGATGCATGTCTGGACTGCCTTGCGCGGAAATCCACCGGGATGCTCCGATTATCCTCTGTTTTGTGATTTTTCTTGGAAAGCGCGCCAAACTCCGAAAGTTTGCTGATTCTTTATTTTGCTGCAACAGAGAGCAGGAATGGGGCATGGCAATGTATTTTCACGGATATATGCATGCCTCAATCCTTGTGCCACCAATCACGCATATCTATGCATGATGGCAGAGGGGTCGAAATGTGCAACTCAATATAGAATGAATGCACGTGTAAACACAACAAAAACCTAACTCCATCATGGGTGATCCGGAGTGTCGGTGACTAGGGAATTGAGACACGTTCCGTCACTCGGAGTACGAAACATACCTTGTTTCCCGTGCCCGGGCTAACTCCTATCCCGAACACGATGCAATATGCATGATATGCACGAATGCAACTAAGATACAGCCTAGTATGCACAATGCTATGAAAATGAGATGTCTCGAAATGCGTGCACACGGGCACACAAATCGAGAAAATGACAGAATGCGATCTAAGATACAACCTAGTATGCACTATGTTGTAAAAAAAGAGATGCCTCGAAATGCGTGCACACGGGCTCGCAAACCGAGAAAATGACATACGCAATGCAAATGACATGGAAATATGATATGGGCTTACACTAACATGAGAGAGCCTCAGCCACGCTCACATAAGAGGCTGATGGATGAAAATGAAGTGCCTCGAAACGCGTGCACACGGGCACGCAAATCGAGGCAATGGCATATACAATGCAATATGGCTAAAGTGGCATATAGAATACAACATGGACTTATCCTAACATGAGAGAGCCTCAGCTACACTCACATAAGAGGCCGATGGATGAAAATGAAGTGCCTCGGAACGCGTGCACGCGGGCACGCAAATCGAGGCGATGGCATATGCAATGCAATAGCATGGAAAATGATACGCAAACATGCTAATGGAATTTCAGCACTGAAATGTGGGGGAAAACAGCCCCGAAATGAGGCGAAAGTGCACCCGATGCATGGAATAGCCCTGAAGCATAAATTTTGGCACCCAAAATGGCCTATAGCTATACCAAATATGCACAATATGGACATGTAATGAATAGACAGTAGCAAGGCAGCCCCAAAATTAGCATTTTACCAGTACAAATCATGGCCAAAAAGCAAGCAAAGATAGGGCAAAACTAGCATGCAAAAATGGCCCTAAATGTGAGATAATGAAGCAACTCACAGTTGCTGACCCCAAACAGGTTAGGGCCCTTCAACAACATTGAAGAGGGGCCCAAAATATGACATTTTTCAGAACTATAAAAACCACAAAAGCAAACATAGGTATGGCTAAGTTCTTATGCAAGAATTGGACCGAAAAATGGACAAAGAAGCAAGTGGTAAATGCAAAACCCAAACAGAAAAAGACTCTTCTATAACACTGAAGAGGGGACAACAATATGACTATTTACAGTTTATGGAAGCCCCCAAAACAGTATACAAACATGCTAGAAATGCAATGCAAAATGAGGCTCAAAAGTGGCTCTAACACAAAGTATACAAAATATTCAAAAAACAGCCAAAGACCCTTAATGAAACATGACAAGGGGGTCAAAATATGGCTTTTTCCAGTTCGGACCCAAGTCCAAAAACAGCAACATCAGGGGCTGCCAAAGCATGCAAAAATGGGGACCAAAAGAGAGATATAACACGAAGTGTATAAAATATACCTCAAACCATGAAAGGCCCTTAATGAAACATGAAGAATAGGCCAAAATAAGACTATTTTAAGTACTGTAAAAAGGCCAAAAATAGAAGCACAATGGGCTGCCAAAGCATGCAAGAAAAGGGGACCAAAGAGGGATATAACATGAAGTGGCAGATGGAGGTCCCAAACAGTGATGAGCCCTTCTTCAATGTTGAAGAGGGGCTCAAAATAAGCCTATTTACAGTTTACATCATGCTCCAAAACAGATCACATATAGGCTAAAAACATCATGCAAGAAAATGGCATTCAAGGAGGATATTGAAGCAAGTGCAATATGGGGGCCTCAAACAGTGTTGAGCCCTTAAGCTAAAGTGAAAAAAAGCTTAAAAGAAGGCCACTTTCAGTTAGGGCCGGAGCTCAAAACAACAAGCATATATGGCTTAAAAATGACACAAGAAATGGACCAAAAAGGGGGAAATGAAACTCACCCTTGAAGACAAGTCTTTGGTTGCTTCTTGGCTTGAGAAGTGATGCCTCCTAGCTGCTGGAAAGCCTCTCAAGCTGCTGGAAATGGAGTAGTGGTGGTGGTTCTTGGTGGTGGTGAAGAAATGAGGTAGAACTTAGGAGTTTTCAAGGAAAAATGAGAGAGATGGATGAAGATATGTATGTATATGCTTGAAGCAATTTTTCTAACCCCTAAGACCAATGTTGGCAGCTGGTTATATGGACCAAGGAGAGGGGGAGCATGGAGGGAAAGGGTGGGGGAAAAGGACCAAGTCCTTTCCCCAAAGGCTGTTTCCCTCGGATACAGATCTTTTTGGGGAAAAAAGTATACAGCTGTAAAGTGCACAACCTAGGGATTATGGCTGGCCACCTTTTGGAGCTGCAGGTGGCCGACCGGCCACCTCTTATGGCCGGCCGGCCAAGGGTCAAAAGGGTCATTGAGAATTAGTAGCCGACCATATGATATTGGTGGCCTCCCAGGTCCCCTCATCACAACCCTGTGCTTCAAAATTGCAAACTGTAAAGCAGAAGGGAGAATAGGCCATTTTTAGGAGGGGTTCAAAAGGGTCAAGTTGAATTAGTGGCCGACCACCAACTTTTAGGGTCCTCCCATGTGTGTACAACACAAATATGTGGTTAAAAGTTCAAGAAAATGGCCCAAGGGTGTTCAACATTGGCTCGGAAGTGAGAAAAACAGGCGTCGGAGGGCGTCGGAGGATATATAATTGGTTGCTGAAATAATTGCTGGCCTCCCACCCTTCTATGGCCTTCCTGGGGATGAAACAGAGGTACCTGCCAAAAATGAACGAAAATCGATGCAAAACGAATGTTCAGGGCCCAAAACGCGCAGTTCGAGGCCCCGAAAACTGCCTGTTAAACAACGAAAGTGGCATTCGGCCACGAAGTGGGTCTCTCAGACCCCAGTGTCCCTCAAAAGGGAGAAAATAAGATGTATGCCAAAATTTGGAGCAAACGGAGATGGTTAAGCGGTCCCGAACCGAGGCACACGGCCAACGGTCCCGAAAAACCGGAAACCAGGCTCCGAAATGGGCAAAATGGCCTACGGCCACCAAATGTAGCCCACAGCCACTGAGAGATGGCCTACGAGACCTCTCCCTCCCTTCGCGAAGAGAAAATAGAGAAAATCGAGCCTGGTTCGCAAACCGAGGCAAAGCATGAAAGAGTTCGAAAGTCTGGAGGCAAGGCTCGCAACCGAGACTCTGAAACCTCTGAACGAGCACGATATGCAACATCACGAAGCGCTCAATCGGTGACGGCTGAGTCTTAAGGTCGGTCAAAAATGGGGTGTCTACAGTTAGCTTGTCGAGTTCTTTGTTTTGATTATCGAGTTGTTTTTGTCGTTAGTTGGTTCACTACCTGATTATTACGATGCAAGTGCCTAATTTTCAAACAAAAATTCAATCTCATTTACATTGTTATGTAATGCGATGCATAAAATGTACAAATGTAACACTTTTTGAACAAAACAGTTGTTTTATTTCATCATGTCTTTTGCAAAAAGTACATAGTTTTGAGAAAGTAAAACATACTTGAAGCAGTACAATGTGCTCAAACTACTAGTAAAAAGAAAAGTAAAGCAAAAAGGGAAAAACAACAAAATGTCTGAACAGCAAGTGCAAATTGCAAATGCATCAGTTATGCTACGCAAAGTAGGGTATGGATACCAAATGCAGTGTATGAGTACAGTGTATGAATGCTGTGAGCAGTATATCAGTACAGAATGCAGAATCTGGATTACAGTGTATCAGTGCCGTGAGTCCTATGTATCAAGTGCCATGTTGATAGTGAGATGCATCAGATTATGTATCAGACATGATTATGCAGAGTTTGAGACTGCGGTTGAAAGAACTTATGGGGATATTGTAGATGGTCAACAAGTCGATGCACCGCTGCAGTATCCCTACCGTTGAGGCTGTCAACTCCAGGGACTGGCGAGTGTACTTGAAGGAAGCCTGCAAAAGTGTTGAAGTCATTAGTATTCTGCGGGATATCAAATGAATTGAAATAATCGTATAGAATGTAAAGCGTGGTAGTACATACCAGGGTCGAGCCATAGACTCCGACAAGCTCATTATCAGCTGGAGGAGGAGCAAAGGGAATCTGGTAAGTCTCCCCACCTTGTCCTCGGCATGTGATCGTCGAAGGCAGCTCTGGCCATCTAGCCCCCTATCCCCTCCAGGACCCACTCCTGCCTCGGGCTGGAGGTGCCCTCGGTGCCCCTGCTCTTGCTACTGACACCGCTGGTCTCTCTCGCTCAGCTCGACGAGCATCAGTCAAAGGCCGTATGATTTAAGCCTGAATGTACTCGGCGTAGTCACCTTCCTCCCTGAAAGGCACAGAGTCCCAGCCAATCGTGTAGTCTATCATCTCCTCGAGAGTGTACCTCTCGGTATGCCTCATGTGAGTAGGGGGCGGCGCCGGGACTACCTGCTCCGGTAAACCCAGGGTCTGGCACAGGAAGTGCTCCCCCAGGTACCAAGCCCGACAGACAGGGCCCTCCAGTAGAACCCTGAACCGGATAGTCTCTCCGGCACTGGCATACCGCTCCCGAACTGCATCAGGCAATGGGGCCCAAGGCTGCCAGGTGATCTGCAAATAATAGATAGTTTTCTATCTACTATTATTGAGCGTGCAATATAAAGCAAAGCCTAAATAAACTGTAATGTTTGGCATACCTCGGCGGCGGTGATGGTGTCATTGTAGCGGCGGGAGAATATGAAGGACTCCCGTGGCATCCGCTCGCATCTCACGTCGAAGCAGTGAGAAAATGGAACACCGAGAGGGATCTCCTCATCTGGCACTGGGGCAAACCTAGGGAAGTAGGCATACACCCACAGCTGTATAGTGTAACAGAGCAGATATGAGTATGCTTATCAGATATGGCAGTATACATATAAAGTAGAGTGCAGTATGTGCAGTATTGTGCAATATGTGCAGTGTACAACCAGTGTAAAGTAGATTGCGTGCGCAGTGTGTGTGATGTACAGAAAATGACAAACAGAATTGAAAAGACAGAAAAGGAAACATGTACCTCCAAGGCTCGCCAATAGCCTCCAAGCAAATGCCCGCTGCGACGGGAGGATGAGCTCATATATCCGTAAAGAGTGGCCAGGCCAGCGCCACGCCAGTCGTAGCCGTGGATCTTGGTCGCGTCCACAAGCGCACTCAACAGGTAGAGGGCGACGGTGTTCGCCCAGTCAGCGAAGAACGTGGTCCCCAGCAGAAACATCATAAAACCTCGAGCGTATTGCTCCTCCTCCTCTCGAGTAGTAGGCGCCTGGATCCGGAAGTGATCCTCGAACCATGAGTACCTCACGAATCCTGCGCGGGCAAGAGGGGGCTAAGTGCCGAGCAAGTATAGCTGAGCAGCATCCCACTCGTCCATGTCTGTGTCAAAGGGGATCGAATCACCCCCGACTCCGATGCCTGTGAGCATCGGGAAATCAAAGGGAGTCATCGTCATCTCCTCGGTGGCAGAAAGGTGGAAGGAGTCGGTGGTGTCCCACCACATCTCCACCAGAGTAGCAAGAAGAGGCCTACTCGCAGTGAGGCGCAAGAGTCCCATGTAAAAAGTCCCAAAGCCCGCCTGTTCGACAATACGACAGACCGCATCGGGTAGCTCCATTTACCAACCTCGGGCGACAGTGTTCCCATACCCTCGGAAGGCATAGAAATCTTCTTGTGTTCAAAACAAACATTTGCAAAGCAGTGTTAGAAATACAATGTTGAGTGCGCTCAAAATCGATGAAAATGCAGCGTGTGTGCATGTGTCCGAGTCTACACCGATATTGGGTGCGGGTGTGCTCACGGTGAACTACAGCATATGATGTATCAGTGTGTTTGAATTGTTCAGTTGAGAATGCAGTGTGTGTGTATGTGTCCGAGTCTACACCGATATTGGGTGTGGACGTGCTCACGGTGAACTACAACATATGATGTATCAGTGTGTTTGAATTGTTCAGTTGAGAATGCAGTGTGTGTGCATGTGTCCGAGTCTACACCGATATTGGGTGCAGGCGTGGTCACGGTGAACTACAGCATATGATGTATCAGTGTGTTTGAATTGTTCAGATGAAAATGCAATATGCGTGCATGTATCCGAGTCTACACCAATATTGGGTGCGGGCACGCTCACGGTGAATTGCGGCATATGGTGTATCAGTGTGTTTGAGTTGTTCAGTTAAGAATGCGGCGTATGTGCATGTGTTCAGATTTAAACAGATATCGGGTGTGGGTGTGCTCACAGTGACCTACAACATGTGATGTATCAGCATGTCTGAGTTAAGAAGTTAAAGAACAGAATCGACTATCGCAGTTATATGCTCTACATTGTAGAAAATAAAACAGAGGAAGAACATACCTCAGCAGCGCCATAAGATAGATCTGACTCTAGCTCGCGTAACAAAAGCTCCAGTGGCGCGCCCCGCATGTAACTCCTGAAGTGGTGGATGCCGTCGGAAGGCAACACGTGTATCGCTGGCCTGCAAGTCGCCGGATCGAACGGTTGGATGCGAAGGGGTAGAAGCTCAACCTCGGGGTCCACGTCCATCTCCGGAGGTGTCCCACCACGTGGAATGTCGTCTGCCATCTCAAAAGAAGCGTGAAAATGGCCGAGAATGTGAAAAACAGGCAAGAATGCCAAAAGTCAACCCAAAAGTTAACCCCGAAAGGATGAAAAATGGGAGAAAAGGTCGGAGTGTAGAAAAGGCATGAAAACCAAGTAAACTCGGGGGGGAAACAAACCCTAAGTAGTGGAAATCGAGAAAGAAACACCAAAAACTGAGTTTTGTTCGGTTTAAAGTGTGCGAAACGTGGAGGGTTTCGCGAATTGAACGACGAAAAAAGGGCGAAAACAAGAGAAAAACACGGATCAAAGGCGAGAAAATCACCTAGAGAGAGAGAGGGAAGATTTTCGAGCTTGGAGAAGTGCGGAAATGAGGTTTGGAACCCCATATTTAAAGACCCATGGCAAAGGACAAAACTGCCCCTGAAACTGCCATTTTTGGCCGATGATCTTATTTCATGGCCGATGGATGGCCAGTGGCCTCCCCTTGTGGTCGGTGAACCTTCCACACCCTTGGTTGGGTCAATTATGTGGTTTGGGACCTCCATCTCTCAAGACAGTGCAGGAAAGTACACTTTTGAAGCTTAACTGGCCTTCATGCTGACATCGAACCGTGTCTTCCGTGTGCGGCACTCGATACGTACGAGATGTATCCTTTTTCATATACTTTTTGAGTATGGCAAAATTCAAAAGTTGCTCGAGAATTGCCTTTGAAAGTGTCATATTACAATGCTTTGTTATGACTGTAATAGGCGCTCTTGTTACACGCCTTTTCGTTTTTGCATCGAACATGCTTCGTTTTGCTGTAAATTTGCATCTCAGTATCGCGAATGAGATGCCTTTACCATGCTTACGTTGAACGTGTGCCTCTCTTTGTTCTTGCATTATTATGCACACACTGTATGCATTGTCGCGCACGTTTTGCTTGCATTGTCATGCACATCCCTATTGCAATGTTATGCACACGCTGTATGCGTTGTCGCACAGGTTTTGCTTGCATTGTCATGCACATCCCTGTTACATTGTTATGCACATAGTGTATGCGTTGTCGCGCACGTTTTGCTTGCATTGTCATGCACATCCCTATTGCAATATTATGCACACACTGTATGCATTGTCGCGCAGGCTTTGCTTGCATTGTCATGCACATCCCTGTTACATTGTTATGCACATAGTGTATGCGTTGTCGCGCACGTTTTGCATGCATTGTCATACACATCCCTGTTGCATTGTTCTGCACACACTTTATGTGTTGTCGCGTATGTTTTGCTTGCATTGTCATGCACATCCCTCTTGCATTGTTATGCATACACTGTATGCGTTGTCGCGCACGTTTTGCTTGCATTGTCATGCACATCCCTGTTGCATTGTTATGCACACACTGTATGCATTGTCGCGCAGGTTTTGCTTGCATTGTCATGCGCATCCTTGTTGCATTGTTATGCACACACTGTATGCGTTGTCGCGCACGTTTTGCTTGCATTGTCATACACATCCCTGTTGCATTGTTCTGCACACACTGTATGTGTTGTCGCGCACGTTTTGCTTGCATTGTCATGCACCTCCCTCTTGCATTGTTATGCATACACTCTATGCGTTGTCATGCACGTTTTTCTTGCATTGTCATGTACATCCCTGTTGCATTTTTATGCACACACTGTATGCGTTGTCGCGCACGTTTTTGTTGCATTGTCATGCACATCCCTCTTGCATTGTTATGCACACCCTGTATGCGTTGTCACGCACGTTTTGTTTGCATTGCCACGCACGTTTTGTTTGCATTGTCATGCACATCCCTGTTGCATTGTTATGCACACACCGTATGCGTTGTCACGCACATTTTCTTTGCATTGTCATGCACATCTCTCTTGCATTGTTATGCACACACTATATGCGTTGGCACGTACGTTTTACATGCATTATTATGCACACTTCACCTGCATTGTTATGCGCGTTCTACTTGCATGTGTTCCTACCCTATTATACCTGTTGAATTTCTTTCTTTTGTAGGCACGATATTGTATGTACGGTTCATTTGAAGATGGTGAAACCAGACGATTTTATCTGTGCGGTTCTTTCGGCAAGTTCCGGTTCAGTTTGACTCTATCCCTTTCTCCACTCGCGTGCCGAGTTTGGACGTATCCTTTCTCCACTCAGGTACCGCGTTTGGACGTATCCTTTCTCCACTCGCGTGCCGCGTTTGGGTGTATCCTTTCTCCACTCGCATGCCCCGTTTGGACGTATCCTTTCTCCACTCGCGTGCCGCATTTGGACGTATCCCTTCTCCACTCGCGTGCCGCATTTGGACGCATCCGCACTGTTATGTGCATCGCGCTTGCTTGCGCAACCTTTCTCCATTCACGTGCCGCGTTTGGACGTATCCGCACTGTTATGTGCATCGCGCTTTCTTGTGCAACCTTTCTCCACTCGCGTGCCGCGTTTGGATGTATTTGCACTGTTATGTGCATCGCGTTTCCTTGCGCAACCTTTCTCCACTCGCGTGCCGCGTTTGGACGTATCAGCATTGTTATGTGCATCGTGCTTTCTTCCGCAACCTTTCTCCACTCGCGTGCCGCGTTTGGACGTATCCGCACTGTTATGTGCATCGCGCTTGCTTGCGCAACCTTTCTCCACTCGCGTGCCGCGTTTGGATGTATTCGTACTTTCATGTGCATCGCGCTTTCTTGCTCAACCCTTCTCCTCCCGCATTCGACACGCGTTTGGATGTCTTTCCTCCCCTGCGTGTGCTACGCTGAGAGATGTTGTGTTTAAGACTCTGGGTGTCCTTGGTAGTCGCTTTTAGTCTCCTCCGCGTGAGACGCAATGAGAATTGCATAATTTTCTTACATCATTTCTGCATGAATGTAGTTAGATTTGTATATGCTTGCTTAAAACTGTTGCATGTTATGCTTTGTTACAGCTTTCTTTGCATGATCATAAGTTATGATTCGGCTTTGTGCATTGTCTCTGCATTTTGCCCCTTCCTTCGGGCACATACCTTTGCTAGCTTGTATGCTTTGTCCAAGTCTTCAGCTTCGTCAAAAATGGGTCGTCTTTGGGCTTTGACATTCACTCCCGTCATTGTTATGACTTTCGAGTTCTGTCAAAGAGGGGCAATTGTAGACACCCCATTTTTGACCGTCCTCAAGACTTGGATGCCATCGTTTCAACACTCGATGATCATCCATGTTCGTGTTCGTTTTGAGTTCTCGGAGGTCTCGGCCGCGCACCTTGCCTCAAGATCTCTCAACTAGTCTGTTTTGTGCTTGGTTGTGGACCAAACACTTGTGTTTTTGCTTCTAAGGGAAGAAGGCGGCTTGTTGGCCGTTTTCTCAACCCATCGGCCATGGCCATAGGCCATCGGCCCCTTTCTCTTGCCATCGGCCAACAGTGTTGGCCGATCGGACTATGTTTTGTCGACCGGCCTTTGTTTTGGTCGATCGGCCACATTTTCTGGCCGAGGCCTTTTCTTTGCCTTTTTCAGGCCTTGTGCATGCTAGTTGTGCAAGCTGGTGAGCACAGACTCTACCCTCCATACACGTGTATAGAGGGATTTGAGCCTTGTTTAGCTTCTCTTGGAAGCTTTGCAAAGTTGGATTTCTATAAAAGGTGAGCCTCCTCTCCCTTTCCAGAGGTTCAGCCAACTGATATAGAAGTTAGATATACCTCTCTCTCTCTCTCTATATCTCCCTCTCTCTAGATTTGTATGTGTGTTTGAACTCAAAAGTGTGTTTTGTTCTTACTATTGCACACAAACACCTAGCATTACACTATCCTTGGTTGCTGAGGCACTAGAGGGTTGATTTCAGAGTTTTTGAGTTGGTTTTGATCAGAAGGAAGTGCTGGAGTTGGTGTTCTTGAAGTGTTCTTCAGGGGTGAGTCAACTTGCTTTTGATACCCCATTTTGGCTTAAGCTTTTACACATACTTCTATATTGTTTTAAGCTTGTCCCTAAACTACAAAAATTTCTGATTTTGTATGCTTGCTATGATTGATTAAGGTCACTTTTTGGTTGGGGGTTGTCTACCCACTCTTAGGCCTTGTTTGGCTATGTTTTGTGCCTTTACTTTCGAGCTTTGGGATCATCTTATTTTAACCTTCTCATAACTGAAATCCAGAGGATTTTCAGTGGTGGAGAAGTGGTTTTGAGGTCTTGAATAGGGGAGGGACACCCCCCTCCCTTTGTGTCTCATTTGCTAGCATAAATGGCTCATAACATTAGCATGTTTTCCTAGCATGTCTTGGTTCTATTTCAGCACTTTTTAGTGGCTTTTAGGACCTGCCTTAACTCTATTCCATGTTGGTTTGATAGCATCTTGCATGCTTCACATACTTGTAGAGTAATCTTTCATGTTTGCATAATATGCATCTTGTGTTTAGACCATTATTCTTGCATGTTTTGGCTCAACTCCAATGAGCTTTCCTTCATGTTTTACCACGTTTAAGCTCTGGTTGGTGCTGATTTGACCATATATGCATTGCTTTGTATAGCCTTAGTCCATCCTTGCTTGTTAAGCTTTGTGCACCAAGTTGCTAGCATGCATTATTTTGACTATTCTCATGATTTGGCATCATTTGAAATCATATTTCAGTCCATGTTCCATGCTTGTATGCTTGCATTTCCCATCCTTTCAATGCTTTGAAGAGTTGTTGTTTTGTGCTCCATATTTGGACCATTGTGTATGTCTCCATGATTAGGTCTTCCGGATGCCATCTCATTGGGTTTTGGGGCTTATTTTGACATATTATAACTCTGGTTTTATTGGCCTAACTTATGCCATGTTTGGTTGTAATAGGTGTAGTGCATTTGCCCTTTTGGACCTTGTATGCGTCTTGTTTTGTGCTCGCCTTTATAGCATGTTTCGGCCTCTTCCCATGCATGTTCTAGCCTTGTTTTGGCCTGTCTTGGGACTATTTTGGGTCACCTTGGTCCTTTGGGGCTTGGTTGATGTGGCCATGTTTCAAGTACCTCGGCTAGCTTTCAGCTTGAAGTCCATTAGCATGCCTTGCTTGTGTTATGTGTTTGATTTGGCATCACTCTTAACATAAATTCAGAGTTTACGGTGTCACCATATTGCCATGATTGTCACCCCTCGCTCATGTTTGGGTGTTGTGACCTTATGCCTTAACTCTTGGACCATTGCATGTGCATGCTCATTGTGCATTTCATTCTATCACTCCATCATTTTGGCCACTGTTTTTGGTGCGGCTGAGGTCTATCCATCTTTAGTGTAAGTCCATGGATCATGCATTTGTGTATTGTTGTATGCTTATCGCATTGCATGTTGTTGCATCCTCGTTTTTGGCATTGTTGTCGCATGCCTATTACCTTGCATGTTTGTACGCTTAGGTTGCATTTTGCATGCTTGATAGTTTGCATTTTGTCACATGTTCAATTAGGTTGCATTACATTTGGCATGCTTGTTACCTTAGCCTTGTGCATGCTTATGTCGCATTGCATTACATTTCCATATTGCATTGTATTTGGCATATATGCATTGCATTGTGTTTGGTTTGGGGTGTCAAACCAAACATGAGGACTGAGGGACGTTTCATACTAGAAGTGATGAAATGTGCCTCCATCATCGGTTGCCAACACTCTTGATTCAACATGATAGAGTGTGTAGCCTTCATTTGTTTCGTTGCATTCAGTCCACATCGATTCGTACACTTGGCTCCTTTGGCCATCATGCATCGAAATGCATGATTGATGGCCTGAGGGTCGAGAACCATACTCCCTTGAGTTTACAGTATGATAGGGAGGGTAGTTGTGCACACACTATCTTGTAAATGCCTTGCCATGCACTGTCTGTCCTCTGCTGCAGCAAAAATAGAATTCTGCAGGAAGATATGGCCGATCGGCCATCTTCAGTGCCGGTCGATCACAAATTTATGGCCGAGAGCCCCATTATTGGTCGATGACCAGTTTCACATGGCCGGTGTTCCCCTACCTTGGCCGGTGACATCCCACAGTGCTTAGGGAGTGGTTCAGAAACATCCTTGGGACTTGTGTAGTCTTCAGAGGAGCAAAACAGTGCAAACAGAGGCAACATGTGGCATGGCAACGGGTTTTCGAGCGAGGGGATCGAGCATACATCATTCAATCATTCCGAGGTGGAGTTGCGGCGGTCACTTTTTGTAATTAATTTGTTAATTAATTAAGGGTTTGTAATAATTAATTAGCTAGGGTAGTTGATTAATAATTTTGGTTTGTATTATTTATTCGGACCCTCCGTCGAGAGGGCCAATTTTTGTAATAAGTGTGCATGCGTGTGTGCATGTCTTCCAACCTCTATTTCTTTCTCCCTTTTACTTTTCTGCTTTTGTTGGTTAGTTTTAGGCCATGTTTCAATTAGCATACTTATGATAGCATGCTTGCCTACATTCATTCGTATTGCACGCATCGGGCTCGGCGCATCATACTAATTACATGGTATTTCAATTCCAACTTGAATACGTGTATTGAGTTGTCGCATTTCACATGTCATTCTTAGATTAGCTGAGCCTATTCTAGTTGCATTTTGTATGCGTTGCATTAGCCATCTTAACATGAGCTAGGATCATGCATTTGAGTACTAACTAGCTATTGTTTTGGCTCGGAGTACTAGGTAAGCGTCTATGCTTTAGCATACTGCACGCGTGTAAGTGTTGCCATGTGGCTATTTGCTTATGTGATACAACTGCCAGAATGCCTGTGGGTGAAGGTTAGATTACTTTGATTGGGACAATTCATTGAAATCCGTATTCTTGCGAGTAGCAAAGCTTCAAACTATTTTCCAAACAAACAGATATGCAATGCTTTGTTCCAAATTAGGCGGTCTAGTCTATACTTGTTTTGTTGTGCGCATCACATAGTAATTATAGCTAATTAACTGGAATAAGAGCGCATATGTTTTCAAAAACTCGATATCAAGCTTAGTACAGGCCAATCTTTGGATCGGGCGAGCGGCGGTGCTCATAGATGACCTTTCCTAATCGTACCCAGGTTCCCAAGCTGAGGCAACTTTGGTGATGACAGACACGTGGCCTTAGGCACGAGTCAGGGTTTCCTAAAATCTCCCACAATAAATATTTAGGTGGCAACTCTGTATCTGGCAAAGCAGTCCATGTTTGGCACTTCTTTCTTAAAAATTTGTTTTCCAAAACGATTTGCCGGATTTGGACTCTTTGGTGATTTATCAGTCTTGCATTGCAATTTGCAAGATCAGATTAAGAACCGTGACAAACGGGTCTGAACTGTAGAAGCATTAGCCCATGGGGCGCGTCCATAGTGTCACAACCCAAACCCGCCCCTATAGGTTTAGTGTCATAATCGGCCAGTAATCTTAGATTACTGTAGACGCGCCCGCGTGGGGCCCTCGCTACAGTTCGGACTCGATTTGTGTCACGGTTCTAAGTCTGAACCAAAGAGTCCAAATCCGGCAAATCGTTTTGAGAAATAGATTTTTGAAAAGAAGTGCCAAACATGGACTGCTTTGCCAGATACAGAGTCGCCACCTAAATATTTTAAAATGGGGGAATTTAGGAAACCCTGACTCGGTGCCAAAGGCCACGTGTCTGTCATCACCAAAGTTGCCTCGGCTCGGGAGCTTGAGTACGATTGGGGAAGGTCAGCTATGAGCACCCCCTCTCGCCCGGTCCGAAGACCAGCCTCTACTAACCGTGATATCCGTTTTTCAAAACGTTATGTGTTCTTATTCCAGTTATTAGCCTAGAATTACTGTGTTATGCGTGCAGCAAACAAGTATAGACTAGATCGCCTAATTTGGAAATAAGCATTGCATATCCGTTTGTTTTGAAAAACACTTTGGAATTTGCTACTCGCAAGTAGGCTAAAAAATACAGATTTCAACGAGTGTTTCCAACTCAGACAATCCAACCTTCACCCACAAGCATTCAAACAGTTTATCACATAAGCATCTAGCCACATGGTAAGCATGCTGTCATGATAGCATTCACACGCATGAGATATGCTAAAGCATAAACGCTTACCGAGTACTCCGAGCCAAAACAATAAACTAGTTAGCCAACATGCATGGTCCTAGTTCATGTCAAATTGACTAATGCAACACATGCAGGATGCAATTAGAGTAGGCTCGGCTAACCTAAACATGGCATGTGAAATGCAATCAATTGATGCACGTATTCAATTTGGAATTGAAGTACAAATGCAGTTAGCATGATGTACCGAGCCTGGTACATGCAAGACAAATGTATGGATGCACGCATGCATAGCATAAGGTATGCTAATTTAAATATGCCCTAGTCTACCATCATAAGCAGGTAAATAAAAGGGAAGAAAGAAGTGGGGATTGGAAGACATGCACACACTCACCCACACTTATTACAAATTTACCCTCGCTCGGAGGGACCGAAAGAATAGTACAGATAATTAACCTACAAGCTAATTAATTATTATAAATCACCTAATTAGTTAACAAATTAACTAAGCTAGGAAAGAAAAACAGATAAGCGCCTCGGGAAAAAAGCCCAATGCGATGCATGCTCGGTTCTGCTAGGAAGGACACTGCCATACATGAGCTGCCTCTGTTTTCCCTGCTATACTCCTCTGAAGACTGTCAAAGTCTCAGAGTTGCTTCCCTGGACACTGGGAGACACCACCGGCTGAGTAGAATATCCAGCGGCAGTGGTATATGGTCACCGGCCGTGAATGAATCCATCGGCCATCACTGGGTTGCCGGTCGGTATTGAACAATGCCGGTCGGCAGAGAATGCCTGCAGAACCTGCAATCGACAGCAGCAGAGGACAAGGCAGAGTATGATAGTGCGATTCAAACAATGTATGCACCAATCATGTCCCTTATCATGTTAGTGACTCAAAGGGACACGCTCATTGGTTCTCGGACCACCAATCGCGCATTTCCATGCGTGATGGCCCAAGGGACCAAGTGTGCACACTTTGACGTCAAATGCAATGCAAACCAACAATCGAACCAAGAGGCTTCTACCTCCATCACGACTTGGTCAAGAGGTGAAGCATGCATGCCAATGCAATGCAATCCTAAGCATAGGAGCTAGCATGCAATATGAGCATGCAAACAAGCAATGCGAAACATACATCAATCATGCAAGGCATAGACAACAATCATGCAAGGTATGAGGCAAGCATGTTAATATCAAGCATGTGAGATGTGACATAAGTGTACAAATGTGCAAGGCCCGCAACATCATACAAATGGGACCAAGCATGTGACAATATACAGAGTAAGCATGCAACGCAAGCTAAGAGAGGGACTTACACTAATTGGACAGCCCTCAATCAGGTCCAAAACAGTGGCCAAAGCCAAGGAAATGAGGCCCAAAACACACGCACACATGTATGCAAATATGGTCCAATTCCTAAGGCCCACCAAAGAAGCATTGAACTACACTTAGTGCAACCACACATGGCATGAATTAAATGACTAAAAACAAAATTTTAGCATATTAAAACAAGGCCTAAAGATCTCTTAGATGGCAGCCAAATGTCCTAAATTCAAAGGTATGCACAGATACCAAAACATGGAGCATGCTACACAAGCTTCCAAAGATTCAAAGAGGCATCCAAAGCAAGCATACAAGCATGTTAAAAGGACTGAAATAACATGGCAAATGGTCCCAATTCATTAAATTAAGGCAAGGATGCATGCTACACATTCACACACTTAAGGCCAACAAGCCAAAAATGCAGAGGGGCTATACAATGCATGCCATGGTCGACCCAAACAACCTAGGACAGACCTCAAACATGGCAAAATAAGCATGAAAGATTCACAAGGCTAAGCCTAAAACATGCTAGAACAAGGGTTTACAACCTAAGGCATGTTAAGGCAACAAAGTGGCATTACAAGGTAGGTATGCTAAGTATGCATGGTGTACCAAAACCAACTAAAAACAGAAGCATATTATGACATAATAAGCACAAAAAACAGCCAAGGCATGGTCAACAAGAAGCTTAGCTAGGTGCTCCCTCAAGAGGCCAAAAATGGTCCATTTCAAGGACAACAAGGAGAGGGGGTGGCCCTCTCCTTCTTAGGACCTCAAGGCACCATCCTCACCTCTGAAATCCCTCAAGATTTCAGTGGTGAGGAGGCCCAAACACCAAGGTCTCGGAGCTTACACAAAATAGCACAAAGTGGAGCCTTACAAGGCTTAGGAGGGGTCAAACAAGCTCAAACCACAAAACACTCTAAACAAACTATTTAGAGGGCCTAAAAATAGAACTTTTTTGTATTATACACTAAGCTCAAAAACAGTTCTAAGATAGGCAAAAATTGTATGCAAAAATGGGGAATAAAGGGACAACTTCTTACCCTTGAAGACCCTCTTCACAAATGAAGCTCCAGCAGCTTCTTTGAGCTCAAAACAGCCCAAGAACCTCAAGAACAACCTTTGGTCCTTCAAGAAACCAAGGAAAGGTGTAACACTATGTGTTTGTGTGCAATAGTAAGACACAAACACACTTATACACACACAAAGGCCAAATCAGAGAGAGGTATAGAGATAGAATATGTATAGTAAACCTAAAACCAGAGCTCTCACACAACTTTTCTCTCTAAAATGTCTAAACCTAGAGCCAAGAGGGGAGGGCTCCTCTTATAGAGGAGCCAATCTTGTAAAGCTTACAAGGTAAGCTAACAAGAAGTCCATACCTCAATACACGTGTATGGAGGGGAGAAAAATGCCATACAGCTGTATTAAAATATCTGCAAAAGCAGATGAACAGTAGTTGGCTGCTCAAAATTGCCATTTTGTCAAAATGGAGTGCCGACCGGCAACAAAGAATGCCGACCGGCAATATACATTGCCGATGGCATCAAAACACCCGCCGATGGCCTCTGGCCATGGCCGGTGATGTGTGGGGATGCCTCACAAGGCATTCCCTGCCCCTCCAAGGCAAAACACAAGTGTTTGGTATAAAACCAGACACTAAACAAGCGAGTTCGGAGATCCCGAGGCAAGGCGCGTAGCCGAGACCTCCGGGAACTCCAAACGAACACAAACATGGGTGATCACCAGGTGTTCAAACGGTGACATCCAAGTCTTGAGGACGGTCAAAAATGGGGTGTCTATAGTTGCCCCTCTTTGACAGAACTCGAAAGTCATAACAATGACGGGAGTGAATGTCAAAGCCCAGAGACGACCCATTTTTGACAAGGCCGAAGACTTAGACAAACATTCAAGACAAACATGCAAGACAAACAAGGTATGCGCCCGAAGGCAGGGGCAAAATGCAAGACAATGCACGAAGCTGAGCATAACTTATGATCATGCGAAGAAAAGCTATAACGGAGCACACATGCAACAGTTTTAGGCTAGCATACACCAAACTACACTACAATGCAGAAATGATGTAAGAGAATTATGCAATTCTCGATATGTCTCACTCGGAGGATACAATACCTGTGCGGCTCGTCTGGTTGCACCAGCCTCAAATGAACCGTACATACAATATCGTGTCTGTAAAGAAAACAACTCAACAGGTACGATTTTGTTAGCAACATGCATGACAATGCAAAAATGGATGCAAAATGATATGCAATATATACAAAACAATGTACAAACAATGCAAATAAAGATGCAATGGAATTGAAACAATGCAAACTATATGCAAAGCAATTGGAGCATGATCCAATCGTGAGCGGTTTGAAACCACGCCTATGTCAAATAGATTGATGGAGGTAACAAGTCCGTCTACCATAGAACGGTCTACTGAACTATGAGCAATGTAGACGGACACAAGAACAAGTATTGGGGGGATTGACACAAGTGGGGAAACGACCCGTTGGGGAAAGGACTACGATCCTAATGCTGGATACAACAATTACACTACAATGTAATACATAATGAAAATGCTGGAGAAATGGCAATGGATATGGCACGCGGGCCAAACCAAATCTTGCCTAGGCAAGGCATGTACGCATACAAGCCATGTTTAACATAGAACGGTCTACTGAACTATGCTTCGACACGAGAAGTATGGGCACATACCAGACCAAGCTCAACATGGAAAGGCGCGAGCCATGGGCGGAGGTGATGCAATGAATGCATGCAAGCTACATTGCAATATCTACAAATATGCAATGGAAATGGATACAATGGATATGGCCTGCGGGCCAAACCAAATCTTGCCTAGGAAAGGCATGTACGCGTACAAGCCAGGTCTAACATAGAACGGTCCACTGAACTATGTTTCGACGTGAAAAGTATGGGCACATACCAGACCAAGCTCAATCATGGAAAGGCGCAAGCCATAGATGGCGGTGATGCAGTGAATGCATGCAAGCTATAATGCAATAGAAATGGATACAATGGGTATGGCACGCAGGCCAAACTAAATCTTGCCTAGGAAAGGCATGTACGCATACGAGCCATGTCTAACGCAGAAAAGGTGCCGCAACCCTCAAACCAACATACCAGCGTGGAATAGGCGCGTACACATGCAGAACTGTGCTTTAACGTGAAAAGTAAGGGCACATACCAGACCAAGCTCAACCTGGAAAGGCGCAAGCCATAGATGGAAGGTGATGCAATAAATGCATGCAAACTACGATGCAATATCTACAAATATACAATGGAATGGATATTTACAAACATGCATGACAATGCAGTATGCACTATGTTCTAATGATGCATGAAAATGCAACTATTTACGATGATGCGTGGCAATGCATGTGTGTTTGTTTTTTGTTTTTTTTTTTTTTGTTTTTGAAATGCAAATGATGTATAAAATGCATGTTGCATGGAATGCGCGACAACACGCGGCTTTAAGATGCACGACAATGCAACTTATCAAAAGTCGTTTGGGCACGACAAACACCGAAGGACTTGCACCTTCAGAGGATTTAGGGTCTCCTAGACCGTACAATAGTTCGCACAAGAAATGCATAACAATGCAAGTGAACTTGAAATGCGCGACAACGCACGGCTTAAGACATGCATAATGCATCTTATCAAAAGTCATTCGGGCACGACAAACACCGAAGGACTTGCACCTTCAGAGGATTTAGGGTCTCCTAGACCGTACAATACCTGTGCGGTTCGTTCGGTTGCACCAGCCTTAAATGAACCGTACATACAATATCGTACCTGTAAAGAAAACAAACTTAATAGGTACAATGTGATTAACAATATGCATGTTAATGTATTTGAAAATGCGTGACAACGCAAAGCAAGTGGGAAGCATAACAATGCTGTGAAAGTGCAGAAATGTAAGTGGAGCACGCGGTCTACGCTGGCAGCGAAATTGATCACAAGCATGCGGTCTACGGAAGCCATGAAATTGAACCATAAGCATGCGGTCTACGCAAGTCATGAAATTGAATCATAAGCATGCAGTCTACGCAAGCAAAACATGCGGTCTACACAAGTAATGGAATTGAACAATACATGCGGTCTACACAAGTAATGAAATTGAACAAGCATGTGGTCTACGCAGGCAAAACATGCGGTCTACCCAAGTCATGGAATTGATTACAAATATGCAGTCTACGCAAACAAAACATGCGGTCTACGCAAGTAATGGAATTGAACAAACATGCGGTCTACACAAGCAAAACATGCGGTCTACGCAGGTAATGAAATTTGAACAAACATGCGGTCTACGCAAGCAAAACATGCGGTCTACGCAAGTAATGAAATTGAACAAATATGCGGTCTACGCAAGCAAAACATGCGGTCTACGTAAGTAATGAAATTTGAACAATCATGAGGATGCAATGAGATGCGCAAAACCACGCGGTGCATTTTAGACAACTCGAGCGCACAAGACAGTGAGATTGATATGCGATACGCATGGGGCAACTTTTGAGTTTTGTAAAAGCCAAAAGGATACGAAAAGGATACACCTTGCACGAATTCGAGTGCCACGCACAGAAGACACGACCCGAGGTCAAAACGGAGGCCGGTTGAGCATCGGAAATGCACTGTTTTGCACTGTTTTGAGCACTAAAGGCCCTGGACCCCACTCATAACTCAAAAAAGGGTGTAGGAGGCTCCAAAATCACTGTAGGAGGCCACCGGATGCCCACCGGCCATCAGAATGCATCACCGGCCGTCCACCGGCCATCATAAAACTCCATCAGCACAATATAGCCGACCAGCAAAGAGTGTGGCCGACCAGCAAAAACTCCTTGTATTGGGGCAGCTCTGTCATTTTGCTACGGGTCTTTTAAAATAGGGTTTTGCAACCCTATTTTTTCACTTCTCCTTGGTCGAAAATTGCCTCTCCCTCTCTCTAGAGCATTTTCCTCCCTTGATTCTCTCCTTTTCTTGCGTTCTAGCTCCCATTTGGTTGTTCGATTTGTGATCTCCTCCGTGTTTCAGACATTTTCAACCGAACGAAACTTTGTTTCGGTGTTTCTTTCTTGAGTTTCACCACTCGGGGCTTGTTTCCCTCGAGTTTTTCTCGATACCCGTGCCTTTTCCACACTCTGGCTTTTTCGGCCTTTTCCGACCCTCTCGGGGTTTGACTTTTTATTGACTTTTCGCCTTTTTGCCCGGTTTTTCGTCTTCCAGCCATTTTCACATTCTCTTCGAGATGGCGGATGATCTTCCACAGGGCGGGGCTCCTTCGGAGCTTGAGATGGACCCTGAGGCCGAGCCCTTGCCACTCCGTATCCGGCCGTTCGATCCGGAGACCTACAGGCCTGCAGTTCATGAGATGATCCCCGACGGACTACACCAGTTCCGGAGCTTCGAGAGGCACGTGCCACACGAGCTACTACTGCGTGAGCCTACCTCCCACCTGTCCTTCGGTGCTTCCGAGGTAACTTTCCTTCTCTGCTTTACTTTCTGCAATGTAGGATGCAAAACTGCCGTAGCTGGTTATGCTCTTTAACTGCTTAATTCTGATATGCTGTATACTGTAGTTGAATGTAAACATACGTGCAACTGATATCTGTTTGAGACTGACACATGCACACACACTGCACTGGCTTCGAATCACCCAAACACACGGCGCACATTGTATTTCACTGCACACACACTGTTACCTGGTATTGGCTTGAGTCTGAAAATATGCACGCATGCTACACTGTACTGAACTACCCAAACACGCTGACACGTCACACGTTGTAGTTCGCTGTAAGCACACCGGCACCCGGTATTTGTTTGAATTTGTTAAAACTTGCACGCATGCTACACCTGCCCTGAACCACCCAAACACGCTGACACATCACACATCGTAGTTCATTGTATCCTTCTCAGAATTGCATTTTGAATATTGCCTTGCATTTGTTGTTTTTTACTACAGGGGGATTCCCGTACCATCCGCGGGTATGGGAACACCGTTGCTCTGGACTGGTACCTCGAGCTGCCAGATGCGGTTCGTGACATCGTCGACGAAGCCGGCTTTGGCATCTTCTGTAGGGGGCTCTCTCGACTCACTACCTGCAGGCCCTTGTTTGCTGCTCTAGCGGAGAGGTGGTGGGATACCACCGACTCCTTCCACTTCTCCATCGCAGGGGATATGACGATGACCCCTTACGACTTCTCGATGCTTACTGGCATTGGGGTAGGGGGTGGTCCGATCCCCTTCGGCAAGGACATGGATGAGTGGGACGCTGCCCAGCTATACCTGCTCGGTACGCAGCCTCCCCTCGCTCGAGCGTGGTTCGTCAGGTATTCGTGGTTTGAGAGCCACTTTCGGATCCAGCCAGCTTTGGCAGAGGAGGCGCAGATGTCCCCAGAGGAAGTGGACTAGTACGCGCGGGGCTTCATCATGTTCCTCTTCGGGACGACTCTCTTCGCCGATCGGGCGAACACCGTGCCCTTATGCCTGTTGAGCGCGCTGGTGGACGTCAGGCAAACCCGTCATTATGATTGGAGTGGGGCCGCTCTAGCCACTTTGTACGATTATATGAGCTCTTCTTCCCGCCTCAGCGGACAGCTCCTTGGTGGCTACTGGCGAGCCTGGGAGGTACGTCCTCTTCCCTTTTTACATTTCTGCTTTCTGCTTTCTGTATTCTACACACTGCACATATACTATACACTACCCCACACTGACTGTATACTGCACACCCGGCACACATATACTCTGCTTTACACTGTCTGCACACTGCTCACACTGTACACTCTGCACAATACACTGCACAACACACGGTTCTGTCATTTCTGCTTTATTCTGTATTCTGCCTTATCTGATCGTCATACTGATATCTGTTCTGCAGTTATGGGTGTATGCCTACTTTCCTAGGCTTGCCCCAGTACCCGATGAGGAGATCCCACTTGGCATCCCCTTCTCTCATCGCTTCGATGTGCGATGCGTGCGGAGACCACGGGAGTCTCTTATTTTCTTCCGCCGATACTTCGACACCATCCCCGCCGCGGAGGTATGTTCAACTTTAGAGTTTATTATTATTGGCTTTGCTTCGCACCATATATTTTCAATAACGGTAGATAATAAACTGCATATTATTTTCAGATCACCTGGCAGCCCTGGGCTCCGTTGCCGGCTGTGGTGAGAGATCACTATGAGGGCGCCGAGGAGACTGCCCGTTGCCGGATTCTGTTGGAGGGCCCGGTCTGTCGGGCTTGGTACCTGGGCGAGCGTTTCTTGCGTCAGACACTGGGTTTACCGGAGCAGATAGTTCCGGGTCCACCTCCTACGCATATGAGGTATACAGAGAGGTTCTCTCATGAGCAGATGAGGGACTACACCGTTGGCTGGGGTACAGAGCATCACTGAGGCGAGGGCGACTATGCAGAGTACGTCCGGACCTATATTATGCGACCCTTGAGCGGTGGTCGCCGAGCAGAGGGGGAGAGGCCAGCGGCGCCGGCAGCTGGAGCGGGAGCTGGGGCTGGAGCGGGCACATCGACGAGGGCTCGAGTGCATGGCAGGAGCGGAGCTCAGTGGGGACGGGGGACTGGCTGGCCCACCTTGCCCACTGTACTGCCATATAGAGGTCAGGATGGGGCGACCTACCAGATCCCCTTTGCTCCTCCCCCGGCTAGTCATGAGTTAGCCGGTATCCCCGACTTGCCTCTGGCATGTATCACTTCATTTTGCATCTTGCATCTGCATTTCATTTAAGTTTATTTGATATTTCGCAGAATACTGATATATCTTATACTCTTGCAGGCGTCTTCCGAGTACACCCGGCAGTCCGTGGAGTTGAATGCCTCCATGATGGGGATGCTACAGCGAACCTTCGACCTTCTGGCCCTCTATAGCATTCCGGTATATTCTTCTGACAATGGCCTCAAACCATTCATGCACTGCTTCACATAATCTGATGTACGACACAACACCTGACACGCTGATCTCACAGCATCTGATACACTACATACACTGCATTTTGCACTGTACTCTGCTCTGATACACTGCTCACGGCATTCACACACTGTACTCATACACTGCATTCTGCACTGATACACTGCTCACGGTATCCACACACTGTATACTGCATTCTGCACTACACTACTCATAGTATTCTGATGTATTTGCCTTTTGTGCTTTTCAGCCTCCCTTCCAGATTCCTCCGGTGGGCGGTGCTCCAGCTGGGCCTTCTATTCCTGCTCGAGGAGGGCGTGGAGACACTGCACGTCCCCGTACCAGGGGAGGGCGTACTCATGTCGGGAGTAGTTCTCGGGCGCCGACCCCTGACGATGATGATGATGATGATGATGACGAGTCCGAGGCAGAGGCAGAGGCAGAGCCGGAGGCGGAGTCATCGGAGGAGGAGACCGGAGGCAGTTCTAGCTCGGGCCTTGATGACGATGCTGACGATGCTCCTGGACCTTCATCCAGGAAGAGGACTAGGACAGACTGATAGCCCTCGGAGCCGCTTGACACGGCCATAGATTTTTTTTGTTTTTCTTCTTTCTTGTACTTTTCTCTTTTGTTGGTAGTTAGGATACTTTGTACTGCCATAGGCAGATTTTTGTCTCCAAAACTTGTGTATTTGAAAAGATGATGAAATGAAACAGGCTTTTTATCTAAAAAAAAAAAAGGTGTTTATATCCGTATATCTTTACATTTCATACTTTGCATTGCATCACCCCATATTACACCTTAATGTAAATGAAATTGATTGGTTGTCTGAAAATTGAACACTTGCACTGTAATAATCAGATAACTAAACAGCCAACAGCCAAAATAACCCAAGCAATCCACTGCCTGACTCTGGACACACAGCCCTTACTCTACTGGGGATTATTCTGCATACAGCCCGTAACCCAACACTTGGTTTATTCGGCACACGGCAAACTTTAAACAAAACAGCCTAATCTGACAAGACGGCCTTCAAAGGTGACACCGGCTAGGTTTGAAACATGCTCGGATGCCCCAAATTTTCCCTTCCTTCTTTTGGTTCGCCCAATTGTAGAGAATGGCATAGCATTCCGAGCACAAATGATTAACTTTCGGAAAAGGGGTTTTCTTATCCAGGGTATCGAGCCTACAATTGGATATAGCGGAAAAGGACTCGAACAAAAGGGTACACGACCTAAACACAACGAGACACGCTCGGAAGAGACCTAAAACAAAGATTGAGGTAAACAAAACAAAAGACACGACACGCAGACGCGTTAACGAAGATGGGGGTCCTCAGATCACGAGGAGCCAGTTCCACTGGGTATCGTTTCCCACCCTTTTCTCATTTGTGATTCTCACATCACTCCGGCACTCAAGCTTAGTTTTTCTCTCAAAACCCTTTTCCTCACTTTTTCTCTCAACTTACACCTCTCTATTCTTCATTCTCTCATTTTTCGTCCCTCCCCATGGTGATTAATGAATGAGTAGGAAGTTGCGGGTTCATGACCGACGCCGTTAGCTCACGGCTATTTCTTCTGGTGGGTAGAGTGCCCTCCTGGTAAGTATGTTGACGACGGGGGAAAGACAGAACACCTGACTCAACTGTGCCCCTAGTTTATCGCTTTGACCATTTTTTGTTTTTGCTTTCTACTAAAACAGTTTTGATCAATAATGAGAGTTAGATTAACACACTTGTTCGATTTTTGATTTGAAAATCATGCAAGTCAGGCTATAAGTACTGAAAATTTTCCTTTTTGGGTCCAAGAAAATGGTCCAATTTTGGAAAATGGAGTAGTTTTCGAGAAAATAGTCAACCTCGGTGAAAATTTTGAAAAACTATTTTGCAAACAGTCAATGCTCAATGAGCATGGAACTTACTCTTTGAGATGCGCAACCCCGGATCAGAGGCAATGGAAAATTGCCCCTGGCTTGAAAGGGGTGGATGGCAACGGAAAGTTGCCCCTGGTTTGAATGGCGTCTCACGACGGCTCGTGGCAACGGAAAGTTGCCCCTTGTTTGGATGGTGCTGCAGCAGTCCGCAAACAGTCTTCATTGGTGGTGGTCGAACTCTTGGACACAGAGATGACGAAGACGGTTATAACAAATATATGGACACAGTCACCTTGAAGGTGTTGGCGACTGGACTTTGGGATGAAATCGAAACCATTGCATGGACCGAGACGCTATGAAAGCGTTGGGGGCTGGACTTCATGATAAAGTTGCCTACGTATCCCAAACATGGGAATCAAACCTTACGTAGTTCCGGTTAAGGTACACTCGGGTATTTTAACCTTCACTTTTCAGGCTCTAACTTTTGCCAAGGTGCCCGATGCGGGTTTTCGACCTTGTGAGCTTCTTTTTATTTCCCTTTTTTTGTTCATTTCTTTTTCTTTTCTTTTCTTTTTTTTGCATTTTTTTTTTGCATTTTTTTTTCTTTTCTTTTTTTCTTTTTTTGCATTCTTTTCTTTTCTTTTTTTCTTCTTTTTTTTTGTATTTTTCTCTTGCTCTAACTTTTGCCTGAGTTGCCCTTCCGGGTTTTCGGCCCAGCGAGCCTCTCAAAGGGTAAAAGTGTAACAAGTCCATGCCAAATGGTTTTTGGAGTTGAAGCCTCTCTGTATCTAGGAGAACGGCTGTTGCAATGATTTGCAGAAGAATCCGTCATGGCTGCTCCACAAGCTTCTTCTGGTGAGATCTAATCTTTTTGATTCGGCTTTGGTGCCTCTTATTCGAGGGTTGCTTCAAAACTGGCCACACGGGCCTCCTCTGACAGTTGACTGTTGAATGTTCCGGATGAGTTCATGTTTCAAAACAAACAGATCGAATCTTGAGGCTGAGAGCGATCCTTAGGCTGCGCGATCTCAAGAGCGATCCCACACAGGTCTTCGCAGGGCCGCGTAAAATATTTGTTTTTGAAAGTTTTTAAGAAAGCGACAAATTGCTCGCGCCGAAGACAGTGTGGAACCAATCTGGATCAAGCCAGGGTCCTTCCCAGTACTCACGCTGACAAGCATGATTTCATTCATTAAAGGCTTAGCGTGCCTCTCTTTCTCTAAAAAATGATCAAAATTTTGCAAAACCCGAGGAATTCCTTCCTCTTCGTTTTCATCACCGCAGTGTTCAAAAGGGATTTTTTGAAAAACTTAGGTTAATGCAATGAGTTGGGCACGCAGGAGAGCAGGCGAGATGTACTGTCAGCCCATTCAAATCCTCTGACACAACTAACTCACACTAAAAGCAAGCATGAAAATGAGATAGTCACAGCTGTTTCATTCAGATTTGTTGGTATAACTGGCCCCTCGGTAGAAACAGACTCAAAACAAAAACAGGTAATTACAAGACAAAACGGTGTTCGAGGCAACAACCCCAGAATCACCCGGTATTCTATACAAAGGGGGCTGACTCGCTACAACAAGATAGACCCTTAAGCAAAAAAGACTGACTCAAGACAAAGAGACAGACTCAAAACAAAAGACTGACTCGATACCCAAGCCAGAATTTACAACACTAGCATTCATAGATGCTCAAAAATGCGTGCCAGACGCCACATCCAAAATATACCGAATGCCGCCCGCAGGTGGTTCACTTTCTGATTACATACTTACAATATCTGTGTCCTCAAAATCCAATAACTGGGTGGTAACGGACTTGGCTGAGGTGGGCGGGAGGATAACCTCGTTGTCGATCAAATCTTGCACCTCATGACGGAGGCGGAAACAATTGTCGGTAGCATGGCTTGTCTGCTGGTGGTACGCGCAGTACTGAGCAGCATCATGCGTAGCAGGGAGATTCTTCGGGAGAGGCCAAGGCTCCAAGGGTTTAAGGTGTCCCCTCTCGGCAAGGATCTGAAGTGCCTTAGACAAAGGCATGTAGAGAGCATGAAAGGTCCTGCGCCCTCGGGGCAGGTACTTTGGAGTCTGAGCGTTCTTACTAGCTGCACAAGCAAAAGGGTCGGCAGGCGCTGCCTTGGCTTTCTGATCTTTTCCAGGTGCAGGGGCGGGAATAGGAGAAACTGTTCTGGCATGACGGGGCGTTTCCCGATTTTCCGACTGACTTGAACTACCCTCAGGTGGAGTGGGGAAAGTATCCTCCACAGTTTTTGCCACAACTGCGGATATCTGTTGCTTGTTCATCCCCCCGGCTTTCAAAGCCTCGACTGCCCGCAGCAGTTGTTTAATGGGATCGGCATCTACCTTCATTTTGTCTTTTCCTCTGGCCTCAGCCTGATCGAGGGTTTGGGTTGATGCTGATATGTCATTACCATAGTTGGAGGCCATCTCTGGTTGGCTAAGTTCAATCACAATTCGCCCCAACAGCGGGGGTTCCTGGGGTACAAAACTCTCGGCATATGGTGCGGCTGGAGGTGAGGCTGACATTCCGTAGGTGAGATCCGCCACAGACCTCTGGAGATCCCCTATCATCCCCATTAGTTCAAATGTAGTAGGCTCGCGAGCCTGGTACAGCTGGGTGGCCCTGACCGGGTGCACAACAGGCGACCTGGGTGGATGTGACATATCAACGTTGGTCTCACTTTGCAGGGTGATCCCTTGATCTAATGCAGCTGTCATCACCACGATCTCTTCTGAATTTTGCGTCGTCATAAGTCCTGCCTCAGCAAGGGGGAACACTAGCTATTCTGTACCAGCTGTCCGAACTGAAAGAGACAACAAGCAGCATTTCAGCCCAAATGGATCAAACACGGGTGTAGCTGAACAACTATACTCTACTGCTGATCACTGTTTCCCAGAAATCACTGTCCCCAAAACTGAACCCTGATACCCGCAGATAACTGATTCTCAGTAACACTGATACTGGTGCCCTCGGGCCTGTTACTAAACTTGCAAACTGATATGTACGTTCCTGTAGAGATACACTCTAAAAGCACATAAAAAGTAAAGAGAGCCAAAACACCCCTATGTTGGGGTAAGGTTTCCCTGTCCTATTTTGTCAGGAGCTAGGGTTTCACTATGCACGTAGCAGTTTTCAAACAACCTATAAACGGGCAAGCAACCTGTCCTAGTTTGGAATGGTCACTATGGATCCGAGTATGCACTAGGTCGAATGATCGAAAAGGGTGCCCTGGTAAAACCGGGGTTTGTGTTCCCATACTGTCAGAGCCCATAACCGGTCAGCCTTATGGTCATGCCTTGACAAGACAAGCCTCCGGCAAACCGTTCAGGAATGGCAGATGGCAAACACTGTGTTCCTAGGCGCACCAATGCACATGCAATGCAAAGAAACACATAAATGGAATCAAAATAGGATATCATGAGTTTGAGTCAAGCTTTCTAACATCCCCAGCAGAGTCGCCAGAAACTGTAGACGCGCCCGCGTGGGGCCCTCGCTACAGTTCGGACTCGATTTGTGTCACGGTTCTAAGTCTTAACCAAAGAGTCCAAATCCGGCAAATCGTTTTGAGAAACAGATTTTGGAAAAGAAGTGCCAAACATGGATTGCTTTGCCAGATACAGAGTCGCCACCTAAATATTTTAAAATGGGGGAATTTAGGAAACCCTGACTCGGTGCCAAAGGCCACGTGTCCGTCATCACCAAAGTTGCCTCGGCTCGGGAGCTTGGGTACGATTGGGGAAGGTCAGCTATGAGCACCCCCTCTCGCCCGGTCCGAAGACCGGCCTCTTCTAACCGTGATATCCATTTTTGAAAACGTTATGTGTTCTTATTCCAGTTATTAGCCTAGAATTACTGTGTTATGCGCGCAGCAAACAAGTATAGACTAGATCGCCTAATTTGGAAATAAGCATTGCATATCCGTTTGCTTTGAAAAACACTTTGGAATTTTGCTACTCGCAAGTAGGCTAAAAAATACGGATTTCAACGAGTGTTTCCAACTCAGAAAATCCAACCTTCACCCACAGGCATTCAAACAGTTTATCACATAAGCATCTAGCCACATGGTAAGCATGCTGTCATGATAGCATTCACACGCATGAAATATGCTAAAGCATAAACGCTTACAGAGTACTCCGAGCCAAAACAATAAGCTAGTTAGCCAACATGCATGGTCCTAGTTCATGTCAAATTGACTAATGCAACACATGCAGGATGCAATTAGAGTAGGCTCGGCTAACCTAAACATGGCATGTGAAATGCAATCAATTGATGCACGTATTCAATTTGGAATTGAAGTACAAATGCAGTTAGCATGATGTACCGAGCCTGGTACATGCAAGACAAATGTATGGATGCACGCATGCATAGCATAAGGTATGCTAATTTAAATATGCCCTAGTCTACCATCACAAGCAGGTAAATAAAAGGGAAGAAAGAAGTGGGGATTGGAAGACATGCACACACTTACCCACACTTATTACAAATTTACCCTCGCTCGGAGGGACCGAAAGAATAGTACAGATAATTAACCTACAAGCTAATTAATTATTATAAATCACCTAATTAGTTAACAAATTAACTAAGCTAGGAAAGAAAAACAGATAAGCCGCCTCGGGAAAAGAGCCCAATGCGATGCATGCTCGGTTCTGCTCGGAAGCACACTGCCATACATGAGCTGCCTCTGTTTTCCCAGCTATACTCCTCTGAAGACTATCAAAGTCTCAGAGTTGCTTCCCTGGACACTGGGAGACACCACCGGCTGAGTAGAATATCCAGCGGCAGTGGTATATGGTCACCGGCCATGAATGAATCCATCGGCCATCACTGGGTTGCCGGTCGGTACTGAACAATGCCGGTCGGCAGAGAATGCCTGCAGAACCTGTAATCGACAGCAGCAGAGGACAAGGCAGAGTATGGTAGTGCGATTCAAACAATGTATGCACCAATCATGTCCCTTATCATGTTAGTGACTCAAAGGGACACGCTCCTTGGTTCTCGGACCACCAATCGAGCATTTCCATGCGTGATGGCCCAAGGGACCAAGTGTGCACACTTTGATGTCAAATGCAATGCAAACCAACAATCGAACCAAGAGGCTTCTACCTTCATCATGACTTGGTCAAGAGGTGAAGCATGCATGCCAATGCAATGCAATCCTAAGCATAGGAGCTAGCATGCAATATGAGCATGCAAACAAGCAATGCGAAACATACATCAATCATGCAAGGCATAGACAACAATCATGCAAGGCATGAGGCAAGCATGTTAATATCAAGCATGTGAGATGTGACCTAAGTGTACAAATGTGCAAGGCACACAACATCATATAGATGGGACCAAGCATGTGACAATATACAGAGTAAGCATGCAACGCAAGCTAAGAGAGGGACTTACACTAATTGGACAGCCCTCAATCAGGTCCAAAACAGTGGCCAAAGCCAAGGAAATGAGGCCCAAAACACACGCACACATGTATGCAAATATGGTCCAATTCCTAAGGCCCTCCAAAGAAGCATTGAACTACACTTAGTGCAACCACACATGGCATGAATTAAATGACTAAAAACAGAATTTTAGCATATTAAAACAAGGCCTAAAGATGACTTAGATGGCATCCAAATGTCCTAAATTCAAAGGTATGCACAAGTACCAAAACATGGAGCATGCTACACAAGCTTCCAAAGATTCAAAGAGGCATCCAAGGCAAGCATACAAGCATGTTAAAAGGACTGAAATAACATGGCAAATGGTCCCAAATCATTAAATTAAGGCAAGGATGCATGCTACACATTCACACACTTATGGCCAACAAGCCAAAAATGCAAAGGGGCTATACAATGCATGCCATGGTCGACCCAAACAACCTAGGACAGACCTCAAACATGGAAAAATAAGCATGAAAGATTCACAAGGCTAAGCCTAAAACATGCTAGAACAAGGGTTTACAACCTAAGGCATGTTAAGGCAACAAAGTGGCATTACAAGGTAGGTATGCTAAGTATGCATGGTGTACCAAAACCAACTAAAAACATAGGCATATTATGACATAATAAGCACAAAAAACAGCCAAGGCATGGTCAACAAGAAGCTTAGCTAGGTGCTCCCTCAAGAGGCCAAAAATGGTCCATTTCAAGGACAACAAGGAGAGGGGGTGGCCCTCTCCTTCTTGGGACCTCAAGGCACCATCCTCACCTCTGAAATCCCTCACGATTTCAGTGGTGAGGAGGCCCAAACACCAAGGTCTCGGAGCTTACACAAAATAGCACAAAATGGAGCCTTACAAGGCTTAGGAGGGGTCAAACAACCTCAAACCACAAAACACTCTAAACAAACTATTTAGAGGGCCTAAAAACAGAACTTTTTTGTATTATAAACTAAGCTCAAAAACAGTTCTAAGATAGGAAAAAATAGTATGCAAAAATGGGGAATAAAGGGACAACTTCTTACCCTTGAAGACCCTCTTCACAAATGAAGCTCTAGCAGCTTCTTTGAGCTCAAAACAGCCCAAGAACCTCAAGAACAACCTCTGGTGCTTCAAGAAACCAAGGAAAAGTGTAACACTATGTGTTTGTGTGCAATAGTAAGACACAAACACACTTATACACACACAAAGGCCAAATGAGAGAGAGGTATAGAGATAGAATATGTATAGTAAACCTAAAACCAGAGCTCTCACACAACTTTTCTCTCTAAAATGTCTAAACCTAGAGCCAAGAGGGGAGGGCTCCTCTTATAGAGGAGCCAATCTTGTAAAGCTTACAAGGTAAGCTAACAAGAAGTCCATCCCTCCATACACGTGTATGGAGGGGAGAAAAATGCCATACAGCTGTATTAAAATATCTGCAAAAGAAGATGAACAGTAGTCGGCTGCTCAAAATTGCCATTTTGTCAAAATGGAGTGCCGACTGGCAACATAGAATGCCGACCGGCAATATACATTGCCGATGGCATCAAAACCCCAGCCGGTGGCCTCTGGCCATGGCCGGTGATGTGTGGGGATGCCTCACAAGGCATTCCCTGCCCCTCCAAGGCAAAACACAAGTGTTTGGTATAAAACCAGACACTAAACAAGCGAGTTCGGAGATCCCGAGGCAAGGCGCGTAGCCGAGACCTCCGGGAACTCCAAACGAACACAAACATGGGTGATCACCAGGTGTTCAAACGGTGACGTCCAAGTCTTGAGGACGGTCAAAAATGGGGTGTCTACAATTACCTACGACCTCTATTAACAAAATCATTTGAATATAAATTATGGGGCTTAGCGGAAGCAATTTAAAACATTAAGATAATCCATTGAGCTATGCATATATGAAAAGGCCTCACACTAAAGCAGTGCAACCATTATATATATACACACAAAACAAAACTTTAAAACATTAGATCCATAACAAACTCCACAATTTATACCTAAAAAAAAAACCCTATACAAAAAAAAAAAAAAACAATTTGCGAAGTGAAAGTTCATAACAAAAAAGGGCTTTAGGCTTGGCTCTGCTCGAGCTTAAGTTGACTCCTTCTCGGAAGCTCTCCAAAAGCCTGACATTGGGGGTCGACTCTAAGGCAATCTCTATCCTTGATGCTCACCTTGCTCACCAACATATACATATAAACAGTGAGCTGGGGCCCAGTGAGTAATAATAGAATAAACGAGTTAAAATGAATGAAGTTTGCTGCTCGAGCCACTATGTAATTCTCTACAAAACTTCTAGCAGCTTATTTTACACTCGAGTGACATTTTCTTCTCTCGAGCTGACTAGTCGAATTCTAGAATTTCTTGAATTGTGTTTGAAGCTCTAACTTCCAACTCAATGGTTCAAACTTTGCATGGTTGGTACAAAAACACGAAAAAACATTATAAAACATGTAAACATAGTTAATTTGAAACCAATTGCTCAAAATCATGGTAAATTCTCAAACCAAAAACTTCAACTTCAAGTTATAAACCATGTTTAACTCAAATTGAAACTATATCTCTTCAAAACATGATCAAATGATATGAAAAGTATGAAAACATGAAGGTCTCTTCAAGTTGAGGTGTAAAAGTGCCATGCATGTAAGAATTTCATGAGTTCCAAACTCAAATCATGCATGCATGTACATAATTCAACCCAATTCTTCCAATTCAAGCTAATTCATTCCTTTAATGTACAATTTCATGCAAATAAACTCAAAAACTAAGTGAATTCAACTTCTACATATTTTATCTATAAAGAGAATTTCATAGCTTGAGTGTGAATTTAAGTGTATCTTAGCTTAATTCTCCAAGTCTCCTCAAATCTCCTACAAACTCACCCTATTCTCTCTCTGAGTTGAGTTTTCCCTCTCTTCTCTCTAAAATCTGAGCCAAGTACATGTTTTTTAGCTCAATAAAGCTCATGTAACATATATATATATATATAACTGCAATTAGTTTAGCCTAATTAAGCTTGCTCAGAGATAATAAATCCCACTTAATTCTAATTAATTCCAATCAATTGTTCTAATTATTTTGATTCGAATCAAATTTCAATCAAAGTTGTCATAAAATTCTAAATATTCTAATTAGTTTGTTAGGCCAGTCAATTTTGGTTTCTGAAGCCGTTTAGGCCTTCAATTTCTGATTCTAAGTCAATAAGTGAACAGATATTCCATCTAATAAGAGATAATCACAAATTAAGCATTTATTCACAGAATTAATCACACAATCATGCAATTAAGCTTATTGAAACAATGTAACACAGTAGTACAGAGGTCGGGGTCATCACAGTCTCTTCCTTTTAGAAAGTTTGGTCCTCCAAATTTAAGTTTCCTTGAAACGAAAGCAAATGCGGGTATCATTGCCGCATCTCATCCTCTTTTTCCCAAGTGATCTTTTTCCCATAATGTTCTTTCCACTCGGCTTTCACCATAAGAATAGTTTTATTCCTCAATTGCTTCACTTGTCAATCAATGATTTACACGGCTTATTCTTCAGAAATCATATTCTTATCTAAAGCAATCCGATGATGATCAATCACATGGAATGGATCTCTAAGGTACCCACAAAGCATGGATACCTTAAATAAATTGTGCATCTGTTCCATTCTCGATGGCAAAGCAATAAGGTAGGCAACAAGACCTAATTTCTCAAGAATCTGAAACAACCCGACGTAGGAAGGAGTCAATTTTCCTTTTCTGCCAAACCTTGTTTGCCCTTTCATTTTTGTTACTTTGATAAGTACATGATCCTCCGCTTCATACTTGAAATCCCTTCTTCGTTGATCCCCATAGATTTTATGTTGGCTTTGTACAGTTTTGAGCCTTTGTTGAACGATTTTGATCTTCTCGGTCATTTCTTGCACAAGTTTGGTTCCATAAATAGCCCTATCACCAGTCTCTGTCTAATAAATTAGTGATCTACACTTTCTCCCATATAATGCCTCATATGGTGCCATACCAATGCTAGCATGGAAACTATTATTATAAAAAAATTCAGCCAATGGCAAATATGTTTCCCAAATGCCCTGAAAATCCAAAACACACATACGAGTATGTTTTCTAAGGTCTAGATAGTCCTCTCGGTTTGCTCGTCAGTTTGCGGATGAAATGTTGTACTAAATCTCAATCCTATTCCCATTGCCTCTTGTAGACTATGCCACAATCTAGAAACAAATTTGGGATCCCTATCTGATACGATAGACACTGAACCCCATGTAATCGAATAATCTCGTCAATGTAGATAGTAGTAAGTCAATATGCATTAAAAGAAGTCTTTATAGAAAGAAAATGAGCGGACTTAGTCAGCCTATCAACTACAACCCAAATAGAGTCCATACCTCTAGGTGTTCGAGGTAGGCCAACAACAAAACCCATGGTTATGTGCTCCCACTTCCATTCCAGAATAGGAAGGGACTGAAGCAAGCCTGCCGATTTTTGATGCTCTGCTTTCACTTGTTGACACTATTAGCATTTAGGGTTGAAGTCGACAATCTTTTTTTTCATATTGGGCCACCAGTACACTAACTTCCAATTTTGGTACATCTTGCTATTTCCGAGATGCATAGAAAACACTGACTTGTGAGCTTCTTCCAAAATTCTCCTTTTCAAATCTCCATCATTAGAAATACATAATCTCCCTTGGAATTCCCATATTGAGTCTTCAATTGTGAACCTGGGTTTTGTTTTGGTTTCAAACTCATCACAAATCTTATTTAGAAACTCATCATTTATTTGCTTTTGTTTGATTTCTTCAATAATTTTCGGTTGCGCAAACATTGTAGTTATCAAGCTATTTTGTTCAAAAGGCACTGCTTCGATTTCAAGCATTTCAAATTCTTGTAGCAATTCTTTCTGATTTGTAAGCAAACATGCTAGATTCTCTACATTCTTCCTATTGAGTGCATCTGCCACAGTATTGGCCTTGCCTGGATGGTAGTGAATCTGTAAATCGTAGTCCTGGACTAGTTCAAGCCAGTTTCTTTGTCCCATATTCAATTCCTTTTGGGTGAAAAAGTACTTCAGGCTTTTATGATCGGTGTACACTTCACATTTGGTTCCATACAAGTAGTGACGTCATATCTTCAATGCAAACACAACTGCAACAAGTTCTAGGTCGTGTTCAATTGTCGGGAGGCATAAGTAATCACGCTGTCATTCTGCATTAAAACATAACCTAAACCCTTATAAGATGCATCATTACACTACACAAATACCCTTGACAACCCTTACTCATTAGTTTTAGGGCTTTCATAGCAGATATAAGGTATGGTGGTGGAACTTCCCCTTTTCCCTCAAAATAAAAGTCATCTTGTCCGGGAGGTCGGAATATCACTCGTTTTAAAACACAATCAATGGTTGCATGGTATTTAGATAGCCAATCCATATCCAAAACAACATCAAAATATCTCGTGTCTGAAGGTATTAAATCAACATACAAAATAGCATTTCCAAGAAATAATTCACATGTTGTATATACAGATGAGCATAATATGGATCCCCCCGTAAGCGATACAACACATAATATATATCTCAATGCTTCCATAGGTCTATCCAAAGTTTCAACAAACACTACAGAAACAAACAAATGCGTAGACCTTGAATCAATTAAGACATAAGCAGGTTTACTACAGATGGAAATTGTACCTAACAGTACTACCTTTGTATTTTGAGTGTCCCCCGGAATTAATGCAAAGATCCTTCCTTGCCTTTGTTTATTTCTTGTGGTAGACAGTGTTGTAGCTGGTTTTGTTGTGGGAACTAATCAAATTGAGCTTGTAGTACCTCAGTTACCACCCTGACGTGACTGTGTGCAATCCGTTGCCATATGTCCAACGTTTCCAGACTGGTAACAGGCCCTCGTAGTGCAATAACAGACACCCCAATGCTTCTTCCCATATACAGTGCAGGTAGGCCCTGAATTTCCACTTTATTTTGAGCTATAATTGCTAGAAGTCCCAAATTTTGACTTTTTGTTTGTATTCGATAATGCTCCTATAGACGTCCCCGAACGTCCCGGGAAAAAATCTCGTTTTGTTCATTTGGGCTTACTATAGTTCGGACTCAAATGCCACAGTTCTTAATCTAATCTTGCAAAGTGCAATGTAAGACTGATAAATCACCAAAGAGTCCAAATCCGGCAAATCATTTTGGAAAACTAATTTTTAAGAAAGAAGCGCCAAACATGGACTGCTTTGCCAGATACCGACTCGCCACCTAAATATTTATTTTGAGGGAATTTAGGAAACCCTGACTTGTGCCTAAGGCCACATGTCTGTCATCACCAAAGTTGCCTCGGCTCGGGAACTTGGGTATGATTGGGGAAGGTCATCTATGAGCACCCCCGGTCGCCCAATCTGAAGATCGGCCTATACTAAACATGATATCTTGTTTTTGAAAACACATGTGTTCTTATTCTGGTTAACTAGCTAGAATTACTATGTGATGTGCACAGCAAAACAAGTATAGACTAGATCGCCTAATTTGGAGCAAAGCATCACATATCCGTTTGTTTGGAAATGGTTTGAAGTTTGCAACTCGCAAGTAGGCTAAAACACAGATTTCAATGAATTGTTTCAATTCAAGCAATCCAACCTTCACCCACAGGCATTCTGGCAGTTATATCACATAAGCAAATAGCCTCATGGCAAGCATGCTATCATGGCAACACTTACACGCATGCAGTATGCTAAAGCATAAATGCTTACCTAGTACTCCGAGCAAAAACAATAGCTAGTTAGTAATCAAATGCATGATCCTAGCTCATGTTAAGATGGCTAATGCAACACATACAAAATGCAACTAGAATAGGCTCGGCTAATCTAAGAATGGCATGTGAAATGCGACAACTCGATACATGTATTCAAGTTGAAATCGAAATACTATGTAATTAGTATGATGCGCCGAGCCCGGTGCGTGCAATACGAATGAATGTATGCAAACATGATATCATAAGTATGCTAATTGAAACATGACCTAAAACTAACCAACAAAAGCAGGTAAGGAAAAGGGAGAAAGAAACGGAGGTTGCAAGACATGCACACACGCATGCACACTTATTTCAAAATTGGCCCTCTCGACGGAGGGTTCGAATAAGTAATACAAACCAAAAAGATCAATCAACCACCCTAGCTAATTAATTATTACAAACCCTTAATTAAATAACAAATTAATTACAAAAGGAGGCCGCCGCAGCTCCACCTCGGAATGATTTAATGATGCATGCCCGAACGCCTCGCTCGGAAACCCGTTGCCATGCCATATTTTGCCTCTGTTTGCACTGTTTTGCTCCTCTGAGAATTGCACAAGTCCCAAGGATGTTTCTGAACCACTCCTTAAGCATTGTGGGATGTCACCGGCCAAGTTATGGGAACACCGGCCATGTGGAATTGGTCATCGACCAATAGTGGGGCTCTCGGCCATGAATTTGTAGTCGACCGGCACTGAAGATGGCCGACCGGCCATATCTTCCTGCCGAATTCTGTTTTGCTGCAGCAGAGGACAAATAGGGCATGGCAATGCATTTTCAAGATAATGTGTGCACAACCACCCTTCCAATCATACTGTAAACTCAAGAGAGTATGGTTCTCAACCCTCGGGCCATCAATCACACATTTCAATGCATGATGGCCAAAGGAGCCAAGTGTGCAAATCAATATGGGTTGAATGCACAAAACACATGAAGGCCTCACGCTCTATCATGTTGGATCAAGATCGTCGGCGACTAAGGATTGAGGCACATTTCGTCACTTCAAGTACGAACGTTCCTCGCTCCTCGTGTTTGATTTGACACCCCAAACCAAACACAATGTAATGCAAACAAGTATGTCAAATACAATGCAACATGGAAATGCTATTCTATGTAACCTAAGCATGCACAAGGCTAAGGTAACAAGCATGCCAAATGTAATGCAACCTAATCAAGAACGTGACAAAATGCAAACAAACATGCAAAATGCAACCTAAACGTACAAACATGCAATGTAATAGGCATGCGACAACAATGCCAAAAACAAGGATGTGACAACATGCAATGCGATAAGCATACAACAATACACAAATGCATGAATCACGGACTTACACTAAAGGGGAATAGACTTCAGTCATACCAAAAACAGTAGCCAAAGATGATGGAATGACAGGATGAAATGCACAATGAGCATGGACATGCAATGGTCCAAGAGTTAAAGCACAAGGTCACAACACCCAAACATGAGCAAGGGGTGACAATCATGGCAATATGGTGACACCATAATCTCTGAAATTATGTTAAGAGTGATGCCAAATCAAACACACAACACAAGCAAGGCATGCTAATGGACTTCACGCTCAAAGCTAGCCGAGGTACTTGAACCATGTCCATATCAACCAAGCCCCAAAGGACCAAGGTGACCCAAAATAGTCCTAAGACGAGCCAAAACAGGGCTAGAACATGCATGGGATGAGGCCAAAACAAGCTAGAAAGGCAAGCACAAAACAAGATGCGTACAAGGCCCAAAAGGGCAATTGCACTACACCTATTACAACCAATCATGGCATGGATTATGTAATGAAAAACAGAGTTATAACATGTCAAAATAAGCCCAAAACCCAATGACATGGTGTAATAACCCGACCCTCATATCTATTTCTGGTATATTTTCGGTCCTTTATTCTGTGCACTTAACTATTTACTGGGAAATGTCGTGTGAAATGAGGTTTAATTAAGTAAGACGTATGAATATTGGTTCATATCTGTTTAATAAGGAAGTATCTGTCACAATTAAAGTGTTTGAATCAGAAATTGAGAGCCTTAGAGGCTTGATAATCCAAAATTGATTTTATATTTGACATCAACATAATTTGTAGGTAAGAATAGGCATTTCAGTGAAATTTCAATTTGGGATGATTAAATGATTGATTTTTGTCCTATTCACATTTTATATATATTTATGTACCATGCTCCTTAAACATTTTGACTAAGAAGCTTCATTTCAAATATCTCCTGGGAGAAAGGATTGGGTTATATAGGTGTTTGAGAGGTAGGGTGAAGAAGATAATCAAAGGAGGTTGAGAATTTGAGAGACTTAAAACTCAAGGTATGTAAATTTTATATAGGTTGTACCTTAATTACCTCCTCTTTTGTCTTGGATATGAATTTCTTCAGTATGAGTAGAATTTTCTTTCATATGGGATGTGTACTGATTAAATTGAGAAGATGTGTTCTTATTAGATTGATTTTGAGTTAAATTTCATCCTATCCCTTATCTGTACATGATCATACTCAATTATGGACTTGGATGATCTTATAGTATGTGGGGGCAATATTGTAGAGATTCTGCATGCTTATGTTATGCTCATGAAATACAAGGAACTAGAGAATTGATTTGATATGTGTTTGCAAGATCTTTGTACATGTGTTATGTTTTGGCTATGAAATATAAATCTAGTTTATATTCAGATCATCATGTGTCGTACCTCCTAAATTACATGATGTTTGAGCCATGTTTTAGGAATTAAAGGATTATTTTGGACCTTGTTGATGCCACCAAAATATTGGATTTTGTATGAATTTCGGATAGAATTTTGCAAAATCGCCGCACGTGCGGGAAATGGTGCAATTTTGGGCGTTGAACATTGTCTAAAAAGCACATGCGGGGCATCACTGCCGCACGTGTGGGAACTTAGACGGAAACTAATGGAAGAAGCACATGCCTCAAGGTTTTCGATGCATCCGGGGAGTACCAAAATGTACTGGGATTTGAAACGAAACTTTTGGTGGCCAGGTATGAAAAAGGAGATCGTAGAATTCGTTTCTAAATGTCTACAGTGCAAGCAAGTAAAGGCAGAACATCAAAGACCAGTAGGACTGCTGCAACCCCTTCCGATCCCGGAATGGAAGTGGGAACATTTGACCATGCATTTTGTTGTGGGGTTACCACGGACCCCTCGGGGTATGAATTCTATATGGGTCATTATAGACCGATTAACTAAGGCTGCTCACTTCCTACCAATGAAGACTCAATATAATGCAGATAAACTCACCGTACTTTATGTGAATGAAATTTTAAGGCTTCATGGTGTTCCAGTTTCAATTGTGTCGGATAGGGATCCCAAGTTTGTTTCAAGATTCTAGCAACGTCTGCAGGAAGCTATGGGTACAGAACTCAAGTTCAGCACAACTTTTCACCCTCAGACCGACGGTCAATCTGAGAGAACGATACAAACTCTAGAAGATATTCTCTGAATGTGTGTGCTGGATTTTCAAGAAAGTTGGGAAACTCATCTACCGTTGGTAGAGTTTGCATACAACAATAGCTACCATTCGAGTATTGAGATGGCACCTTATGATGCTCTATATGGAAGACCATGTTGTTCCTCCGTGTGTTGGGCTGAAGTTGGGGATAGATCATTGCTAGGGCCTGAAATTGTGCAGTTGACAACTTAAAAGGTTAAAATTATCTGAGAAAGATTGAAAACGGCTCAAAGCAGACAGAAGAGTTATGCGGATAACCGACGAAGGGATTTGGAATTTGAAGTGGATAGTCATGTGTTCGTGAAAGTCACCCCAATGAAAGGGCATCCGAGATTTGGAAAAAGGGATAAGTTAACACCCCGATATGTTGGTCCCTTCCAAATTCTAGAAAGAGTGGGTCCGGTAGCTTATCGAGTTGCCCTTCCACCAAACATGAGTCAAGTCCATAACGTGTTCCATGTTTCTATGCTTCGAGGATACCTTCCGGACCCGTCACATGTTATAGATTATCACCAAATTGTGCTAGATGACAAGTTAACTTATGAGGAAAAACCAATTCGAATTTTGGACCGACAAGTGAAGCAATTCGGAAATCGAGAGATCCTAATGGTAAAAGTTGAATGGCAAGAACATTACGGAACCAAAGCACCTTGGGAAAAACAGGAGGAGATAGAACACCGATATCCACATCTGTTCTGATCTTGAGGTAAAACAAGTTTGAGGGACCAAACTTATTTAAGGGGGAAGAGTGTAATAACCCGACCCTCATCTCTGTTTTCGGTATATTTTCGGTCCTTTATTCTGTGCACTTAATTGCTTACTAGGAAATGTCGTGTGAAATGAGGTTTAATTAAGTAAGACATATGAATATTGGTTCATATCTGTTTAATAAGGAAGTATCTGTCACAATTACAGTGTTCGAATCAGAAATTGAGAGCCTTAGAGGCTTGATAATCCAAAATTGATTTTATATTTGAGATCAACATAATTTGTAGGTAAGAATAGGCACTTCGGTGAAATTTCAATTTGGGATGATTAAACGATTGATTTTCGTCCTATTCACATTTTATATATATTTATGTACCATGCTCCTTAAACATTTTGACTAAGAAGCTGCATTTCAAATATCTCCTGGGAGAAAGGATCGGGTTAGAGAGGGGTTTAAGAGGTAGGGTGAAGAAGATTATCAAAGGAGGTTGATAATTTGAGAGACTTAAAACTCAAGGTATGTAAATTTTATATAGGTTGTACCTTAATTACCTCCTCTTTTGTCTTGGATAGGAATTTCTTCAATATGAGTAGAATTTTCTTTCATATGGGATGTGTACTGATTAAATTGAGAAGATGTGTTGTTGTTAGATTAATTTGGAGTTAAATTTCATCCTATCCCTTATCTGTACATGATCATACTCAATTATGGACTTGGATGATCTTATAGTATTTGGGCGCAATATTGTAGAGATTCTACATGTTTATGTTATGCTCATGAAATGCAAGGAACTAGAGAATTGATTTCATATGTGTTTGTAAGACCTATGTACATGAGTTATGTTTTGGCTTTGAAATATCAATCTAGTTTATATTTAGATCATGATGTGTCGTACCTCCTAAATTACATGATGTTTGAACCATGTTTTAGGAATTAAAGGATTTATTTTGGACCTTGTTGATGCCACCAAAATATTGGATTTTGTATGAATTTTGGACAGAATTTTGTAGAATCGCCGCACGTGCGGGAAATGGTGCAATTTTGGGCGTTGAACACTGTCTAAAAAGCACGTGCGGGGCATCACTGCCGCACGTGCGGGGCTCACAGCTGCACATGCGGCCCAAGTTGAAAAACATGGATTGCTCCATTTGACCTGTTTGACCCTCTGGGATGGTTGAAATTAATATTTGAACTTTTTAAAGTGCTTCTTAATTTACTGGAAATTAACGATTGAAATGTGAATTTAAAGAAGAATTTGAACTAAATTGTGAGTTCTATGTGTGTAGGGCACACTGCGAAAGGAAGTAGCATCCCGCCACAACACTGTGAGTAATAGTGCAATGGATATACATTCATTTACCGTTAACGCTTATCGCTATTAACGTTCTTTTTTCCGTAAGTTACTACATTATATTTATATTGGTTCGGAATTGATGTGAATGTAAACAATGAAAGAATTTGTGTATACATGGACAATTCTGGGCCGTTCTGTTATTTCTGGGCCAATGGCCGTTCTGTTATTTCTGGGTCGATGGTCGTTCTGTTATATCCAGGCCTAAGGCCATTCTGAAAGTAACACAGCATTGGACTAACCTTATGAACTCTGCTTTTACATACGCGTGGTTATGTATTATGATTTAAATTGCGCATGGAACTGTATAAGTACTATTATTTACTGAGCTTCACTCACTCCGCATCTTGTCTGTTTCTGTAGGTAATCAACCTGGGAGCCAGTCTTAACTCCTGAGGCTCATCTGTCTTTTGTCAACCTCAGTGTGTCCAGGCACTTTGGTGGAGCCGTCCCATTTTATTTTTTTTTTGTGAACTTTTGTCTAGTTTTGGCTTGTATTCTAATTGCCTGTTTAAGGTTGAGATGTCAATAATGTTTTGTTATACGCCCAACCTCGGGGCTGGATCTGTATATATGTATGTATATAACCGATACTTCGATGCATGTTTCTGTATTCTATTCTCCTGTTATGATATTTGAGATCCTGGCATAGTAGTGATAGCTTAATGGATATGATTTTATGTTATTCTATAATCTTCAATGCTTCCATTCAGGCCCCAGATGTTATGTATATCAGGTTAAATGCCCATTTCTGCATAGGTCATGCCCAAACTTTTAGGGGCGGGTTTGGGGTTGTGACAGATGGCATCCCAAAGACCTAATCATGGAGACATACACAATGACTCAAACTTAAGGCATGAAACACAAACTATCCAAAGCATGGAATAGGTGATAAATGCAGGTGTGTGGCCATGAAACAAGGACTGAAATCACATTTCACATGTTGCCAAATCATGAAAATACTTCAACACATGCTAATAAACTCAAGGCACAGGGCTTACAAGCTAGAATGAACTAAAGCTATGCAAAACAATGCATGACTGACCAAGAAAACACCATACAGAGTTTAATCATGGTAAAACATGAAGGAAAGCTCCTTTGAGTCGAGCCAAAACATGCACGAAAAGTGGTCCAAACACAAGATGCATCTTATGCAAACATGCAAGATTACTCTAGAAGTATGTGAAGCATGCAAGATGCCATCAAACCAATATGGAACAGAGTTAAGGCAGGTCCTAAAAACCACTATAAAGTGCTGAAATAGAACCAAGACATGCTAAGTAAACATGCTACTCTTATAAGCCAACAACGCAAGCACATGAGACACAAAGGGATGGGGGTGTCCCCCCCCCCCCCCTATTCATGACTTCAAAACCACTTCTCCACCACTGAAAATCCTCTGGATTTTAGTGGTGGGAAGGTTAAAATAAGATGGTCCCCAAGCTCGAAAGTAAAGGCACAAAACAAGGCCAAACAAGGCCTAAGAGGGGGTAGACAACCCCCAACCAAAAAGTGACCATAAGAAACCATAACAAGCATACAAAATTAGAGCTTTTTGTAGTTTGGAGTCAAGCTTAAAATAGTATAGAAGTATGTGTAAAAGCATAAGCCAAAATGGGGTATCAAAAGCAAGTTGACTCACCCTTGAAGAACAACTTCAAGAACACAACTCTAGCAATCTTCTTGGATCAAAAGTAGCCCAAAAACTCTGAAATCAACCTTCTAGTGCCTCAGTAACCAAGGATAGTGTAGTGCTAGGTGTTTGTGTGCAGTAGTAAGAACAAAACACACTTTTGAGCTCCAACACACACACAAATCTAGAGAGAGGGAGATATAGAGAGAGAGATATATCTAACTTGTATATCAGATTTCTAGAACCCCTGGAAAGGGAGTGGAGGCTCTCCTTTTATAGAAGCCCAATATTGCAAGGCTTCTTGGAGAAGCTAAGCAAGGCTCAAATCCCTCCATACAGGGAAATTATGCGTGCCAGCAAATATCTGCCAAAAGCAGATGGAAAGGGGGCGGTTGGAAAATATGGCCGATTGACCAACAAAGGTGGCCGACTGACCAAATATAGTGCCAATCGGCCAACACTCTTGGCCGATGGCAAGAAAAAGGGGCCGATGGCCTCATGCCTTGGCCGATGGGTTGAGAAAATAGCCAACAAGCCACCCTCTCCCCTTAAAAGCAAAGACACAAGTGCTTGGTCCATAACTAAGCACAAAACAGACAAGTTGAGAGATCTTGAGGCAAGGCACACGGCCGAGACCTTCGCGAACTCAAAACGAACACGGACATGGATGATCATCGAGTGTTCAAACGATGATGTCCAAGTCTTGAGGACGGTCAAAAATGGGGTGCCTACAGTTGCCCCTCTTTGACAGAACTCGAAAGTCATAACAATGACGGGAGTGAATGTCAAAGCCCAGAGACGACCCATTTTTGACAAGGTCGAAGACTTAGACAAAGCATACAAGCTAGCAAAGATATGTGCCCGATGGCGGGGGCAAAATGCAGAGACAATACACGGTGCCGAACATGACTTATGATCATGTGAAAGAGAGCTGTAACGAAGCATAACACGCAACAGTTTAAGCAAGCAATATACAATTCTAACTACATTACATGTCGAAAGGATGTAAGAAAATTGCACAATTCTCACTGCATCTCATGCGGAGAAGACTAAAAGTGACCATCGAGGGCACCCGGAGTCTCAAATACAACGTCTCTCAGCGTAGCACACGCAGGAGAGGAAAGGCATCCAAACACGTGTCGAATGCAGGAGTAGAAGGGGTGCGCAAGAAAGCGCGTTGCGCATGAAATTGCGAATACGTCCAAACGCGGCACGCAAGTGGAGAAAGGTTGCGCAAGAAAGCGCGATGCACATAATAGTGCGGATACGTCCAAATGAGGCACGCGAGTGGAGAAAGGTTGCGCAAGAAAGCGCGATGCACATAACAGTGCGGATACGTCGAAACGCGGCACGCGAGTGGAGAAAGGTTGCGCAAGAAAGCACGATGCACATAACCGTGCGGATACGACCAAACGCGGCACGCGAGTGGAGAAAGGATACGTCCAAACGTGGCACGTAAGTGGAGAAAGGATACGTTCAAATGCGGCACGCGAGTGGAGAAAGGATACGTCCAAACGCAGCATGCAAGTGGAGAAAGGATACGTCCAAACGCGGCGCGCGAGTCGAGAAAGGAGTAGAGTCAAACTGAACCAGAACTTCTCAAAAGAACCACACATACAATAACATCTGGTTTCACCATCTTCAAATGAACTGTACATACAATATCGTGCCTGCAAAAGAAAGAAATTCAACAGGTACAATAGGGTAGGAGCACATGTAGGTAGAACGCGCATAACAATGCAGGTGAAGTGTGCATAATAATGCACGTAAAATGTACGTGACAACGCATATAGTGTGTGCATAATAATGCAAGAGTGATCTGCATGACAATGCAAACAAAATGTGCTCGACAACTCATACGGTGTGTGCATAACAATGCAACAGGGATGTGCATGACAATGCAAACAAGACATGTGTGACAACGCATACGGTGTGTGCATAACAATGCAACAGGGATGTGCATGACAATGCAAACAAAATGTGCGTGACAACACATACAGTGTGTGCATAACAATGCAAGAGAGATGTGCATGACAATGCAAACAAAACGTGCGTGACAACGCATACAGTGTGTGCATAACAATGCAAGAGAGATGTGCATGACAATGTAAGCATGGTAAAGGCATGTCATTCGCGATATTGAGATGCAACTTTAAAGCAAACTGATGCATGTTCGATGCAAAATCGAAAAGACGCGTAACCAGAGCGCCTATTACAATCATAACAAAGCATTGTAATATGACACATTCAAAGGCAATTCTCGAGCAACTCTAGAATTTTTCCATACATAAAAAGGATATGAAAAAAGGATACACCTCGCACATATCGAGTGTCGCACACAGAAGACACGGTTCGAGGTCAACATGAAGGCCGGTTAAGCTTTAAAAGTGTGTTTTCTTGCACTGTCTTGAGAGATGAAGGTCCCAAACCACATAATTGGCCCAACCAAGGGTGTAGGAGATTCACTGACCACAAGGGGAGTCCACTGGCCACCCATCGGTCACAAAAGGAGCTCATCGGCCAACTATTTAGCCGATCGGTTAACAATTTGGCCGATCGGCCAAAAATGGCAATGTCAGGGCAGTTTTGTCCTTTGGCCACGGGTCTTTAAATATAAGGTTCCAAACCTTATATTTCCACTTCACCCTAGCTCGAAAATCACTCATCTCTTCCTCTAGGCGATTTCCCAACCTTCGATTCGAGTTTTTGCCGCGTTTTCGAGCCTTTTTCGTCATTCGATTCGCAAAACCCTTCCCGTTTCGCACACTTTAAACCGAACAAAACTTGGTTTTCGGTGTTTCTTTCTCAATTTCCACTACTTGGGGGTTTGTTTCCCCCCCGAGTCTACTTGGTTTTCGTGCCTTTTCCACACTCTGCCTTTTTCTCCCATTTTTCATCCTCTCGGGGTTGACTTTGGGTTGACTTTTGGTATTCTTGGCCATTTTTCACATTCTCGGCCATTTTCACACTTCTTTTGAGATGGTGGACGACATTCCACATGGTGGGACTCCCCCGGAGATGGACATGGACCCCGAGGTCGAGATCGTACCTCTTCAGATCCAGCCGTTTGATCCGGCGACTTACAGGCCAGCGATACACGTGTTGTCTCCCGACGGCATCCGCCACATTAGGAGCTATGCGCGAGGCGCGCCACTGGAGCTGTTGTTGCGCGAGCCAGAGTCACATCTATCTTATGGCGCCGCAGAGGTATATTCTTCCTCTGTTTTATTTTCTACAATGTAGAACATATAACCGCGATAGTCGATTCTGTTCTTTAACTGGTTAATTCAGCCACCCTGATACATCACATGTTGTAGTTTACTGCGAGCACATCCACACCCAATATCTGCTTAAATTTGAACACATGCACATACATTGCATTCTCAACTGAACAATTCAAACACACTGATACACCATATGCTGTAGTTCACTGTGAGCACAGCCACATCCAATATCGGTATAGACTCAGACACATACACACGCACTGCATTCTCAACTGAACAATTCAGACACACTCATACATCATATGCTGTAGTTCACTGTGAGCACACCCGCACCCAATATTGGTGTAGACTCGAACACATGTGCAAACCCTGCATTTTCATCGATTCTGAGCGCACTCAACATTGTATTTCTAACACTACTTCGCAACTATTTGTTTTGGACACAGGGAGATTCCTATGCCTTCCGGGGGTATGGGAACACTATCGCCCGAGGTTGGTATATGGAGCTGCCCGATGCGGTCTGTCGTATTGTCGATCGAGCCGGCTTTTGGACTTTTTGCATGGGACTCTCGTGCCTCACTACAAGTAGGCCCCTTCTTGCTGCTCTGGTGGAGAGGTGGTGGGACACCACCGACTCCTTCCACCTTTTTGCCACCGGGGAGATGACGATGACTCCCTTTGATTTTTCCATGCTCACAGGGCTTGGAGTGGGGGGTGATCCGATGCCCTTTGACACAGACATGGGCGAGTGGGACACCGTTCAGCTATACTTGCTCGGCACTTAGCCACCCCTTGCCCGGGCAGGATTCGTGAGATACTCATGGTTCGAGGATCATTTCCGGATCGAGGTGTCCACTACTCGAGAGGAGAAGGAGCAGTACACTCGCGGTTTTATCATGTTTCTGCTGGAGACCACGCTCTTCGCCGACCAGGCGAACACTGTCACCCTCTACCTGCCGAGTGCACTTTTGAACGTGACGCGGATCCATGGCTACGACTGGGGTGGCGCAGGCTTGGCCACCCTTTACGGTTATATGAGCTCATCCTCTCGCCGTAGCGGGTAATTGCTTGGAAGCTATTGGCGAGCCTGGGAGGTACATGTTCCCTTTTCTGTCTTTTCAATTCTGTTTTTCATTATCTATACATCACACACACTGCGCGCACGCAATCTACTTTACACTGGTTGTACACTACACACACTACACAATACACTACACATAACGCACTCTGTTTTATCTGTGTACTGCTTCATCTGATAAGCATACTCATACCTACTTCCCTAGGCTTGCCCCAGTGCCAGTTGAGGAGATCCCTCTCGGTGTTTCATTTTCTCACTGCTTCGACGTGAGATGTGAGCGAAGGCCACGAGAGTCCTTCATGTTCTTTCACCGTTACTTTGACACCATCACCGCAGCCGAGGTATGTCAAACATTATAGTTTATTTAAGCTTCTCTTTATATTGCACTCTCAATATTAGTAGATAACAAATTGTGTATTATTTGCAGATCACTTGACAGCCTTGGGCCCCGTTGCTTGATGCAGCTCGGGAGCGGTATGCCAGTGCTCGAGAGACTGCCCGGTTCAGGTTCTACTGGAGGGCCCAGTCTTTCAGGCCTGGTACTTTGGGGAGCGCTTCTTGCGACAGGCCTTGGGCGTGCCAGAGCAAAGAGTTCCAACACCTCCTCCTACCCATGTGAGCCATACTGAGAGTTACACCTTAGAGGAGATGATAGACTATGCGATAGGATGGAACTTTGAGCCTTTTAGAGAGGAGGATGACTACGCCGAGTACATTCAGGCTTATATCATGCGGCCTTTGACTGGTGCGCGTCGAGCTGAGCGAGAGAGGCCAGCAGCGCCAGCAGCAGGAGCAGGGGCACCGAGGGCACCTCCAGCCCGAGGTAGGAGTGGGTCCTGGAGAGGGCAGGGAGCTAGATGGCCAGTGCTGCCCACGACGATCACATGCCGAGGACAGGGTGGGAGACTTATCAGATTCCCTTCGCTCCTCCTCTGGCTGATCATGAGCTCGTCGGAGTCTATGGCTCGACCCCGGTATGTACTACCACACTTTGCATTTTGTACAGTCATTTCAATTCATTTGATACCCCGCAAAATGCTAACGACTTCAAGACTTTTGCAGGCCTCCGTCAAGTACACTTGCCAGTATAAACACGACACTTGATACACAACACTGATACACTGTAATCCACATACTGCGTTCTGTACTGGTATACTACTCACAGCATTCATACACTGTACTCATACACTGCATTCGGTATTCATACCCTACTTTACGTAGCATAACGGATGCATTTGCCATTTCTCCTTTTCAGGCCCCATTCCAGATTCCGGCCGCGGGAGGTGCTCCAGGTGGACCATCTGTTCTTGCTCGAGGAGGAGGGGGAGCCAGGCGGGAGATGACATTCCATAGCCGAGGCAAACATAGGCGTACCCGTGTTGACAGCAGTTCATGAGAGCCCTCCTTCTATGATTCTGACGAGGAGGCGGCGTTGTCCTAGGGCGAGACCGGAGACAGTTCAGATTCTGACTACGGAGATGGCGGTGGTGACCTTGGACCGTCATCCAGGAAGAGGACCAGGACAGATTCCCATGCTTGAGACCATTAATGCTGACCCAGATATTGCTGCTTTTTCTTTTCTTTGTTTTGTTCAGACATTTTGTTGCTTTTCCTTTTCCCTTTTTGCTTTATTTTTCTTTTTACTGGTAGTTTGAGCACGTTGTACTGCCTCAGGCAGGTTTTACTTTCTCAAAACTATGTACTTTTTGCAAAAGGCACGATGAAATGAAACAGCTATTTTGTTCAAAAAGTGTTACATTTATACATTTTATGCATTGCATCGCATAGCATTACATGACAATGTAAATGAGATTTGAACTTTTGTTTGAAAATTAAGCACTTGCATCGTAATAATCAAGTAGTGAACTGACTAACGACAAAAATGACTCGATAATCAAAACAAAGGACACGACAAGTTAACGAAGTGTAAATATGACTCGTTAAGAAAAACAAAGACTTAAAGAATACGAAATACAACTCGATAAACAAGTGTACAACAACTCGATAAGCAAATCGAAGTAATGCAGGCGTGACTTTGCAAAATCATCACCAGAAGGCATTGGAAGTGGTGCCAGTCACGAGTTCTCAGCATGTTCCAAACAAAATCGGCTTAGGGAACAAGAAGGAAGGCCACCGGCCACAAGAAATGGCCATCGGCCAACATTTCTAGCCAATCGGCCAAAAGGAATGGTTAGTCGACACTATATTTGGTCGATCGGCCAAAAATGGTAAGCACCTCCAGAATGTTGAGACCTGTCTTCCACTCAACACCTTATCTTCTACAAAAGCCTCAGCTTCGTAGTTTTTCTCATTTCAACACTGATTTGCACCAAATAGAAGAGTTTCTTGCCCAAAATCTCACAACTTGGATTGCCAACTTGGATGGCTCGAAAAAGTTGAATTTCCGGGGCTTCAGCATAAATGCACTATTCACTTTGGGTCACACCCCGCTACGTTTTCCGTTCCTCTATGCCACAACAAGGCTTTGGAATCCGGTAACCCACGTCTTTAGTTTTGCCGGTCAAGAGATGTGTCTTACTTTTGAGGATTTCCAAGCTTTAATGGAATCCGAGCGCGACGAGAAAATCTTGCCTCAGTTCTGGTTCGGCCACGTCCAAGTCTTACGACGGATGTGTGGCCCTACTTTGCACGATGCTCGGTCATTGATTCATGATGGTGAGCTGGACATCCCGAGCTTGGTTTGTCGATTTTCTGATGCTAGTAACCGCAGCGACCATCCTTAGTAGGGTTATCGGCGACATGCACTCTGCTTATGCATGTTGTCCCATTTCTTGTTAGCCCCGGGCTCCAGCGGGTTCAACACTAGTTTGATTGAGGTCGCCGAGGGCTTGAAAGAGGGAAAAAGCTGCATTGCCATGACGTTGGCCGAGACATTGATGGGTTTGGACGCTTTTCATCGCCGGGAGACGACTAGGTTTGCAGGGAGTCCATTACTATTGCAGGTAATTTTTCCCACCCCATCTCACATATATTGCTCATATCACTCGGCCTTCAAGCTCAGTTTTTCTCTTGAAACCCGTTTACTCACTTTTTCTCTCAACTTACACCTCTCTATTCTTTAATCTCTCATTTTTCGTCCCTCTCCAAGTGTGGTTGATGGACAAGTTGAGAGTGGTGGACCCGTGTCCGGCATATTCAGCTCGCAGCTATTTCTCCCGACGACGTCTAGTCGATGCTTCGAATGAAGGATGGTGGTACAGATGGATGTGCAATTTATCCGCGGATCGTATTGCTTGGTGCTGCCCTTGGCTTAATTTACCAGCAATGAGCTATGGCATGACCTGTCAGCCCGGGATCCAGTTGATTGGCCTGACACACTGTGTGTTTTACTTTCTGTTTCGGTTCCGGTGCCAGTTCGGACATAATCAGACTTCCCCGGAGGAGGGGATTGAGTACCCTGCTACATTTCCCGTCTGAGGCGCGCGACTAGCTCAGTATGCCGCAACGTGGAGGACGAGAGAACTTCTGGCCCCGCTTCTACTTTCAGCTACTCCCTCTCTGATGAGTGCTTAGATTGGCTCGATGAAGAGGCACAGATCGGGCCCAGCTTGGCATCAGAGGCTTCGACCAGCTCTGGGAGGGGACACAGGAACACCTGACTATGCCCCGGATTTATTTGCTTTAATCAAAACTTTCAAGTTTTCTTTATGAATGCAATGAAAAGCAACTTCAATTTTGTATTCGAAAGCAGGAGAACTCTGTATTGAAATCAATGAAATTGAAGGTTCTGGTACTAAAAAATTTTCGTTTGGTCCAAAAATGGTCTAAGTCGTAAAAAGATTAATTTGAGCAAAATCAACTTTATTAAAACTTGTCAAAAGCATTTTCAATGTGGATCAGAACTGGACACGCCTGAGATCTGTCATTGAGATGCACAACCTCAGATCCTAGCAACTAGAAAGTTGCCCCTAGTCTGAGTAGCACTGCCCCGGATATCATAACCGAGCTTTTGAATACTGAATAGACAGAGATGACCAAGGCGATCACATGGACAAAGTTGATCGAGGAAGTGTTTATGGCTGAACTTCAAGGTGAAGTTGCCTACGTATCCTAAACATGGAAATCAAGCGTTACGTAGTTCAGGCACAGGTTCACTCATGTATTAACCCTCACCTTTTACACTCTAACTTTTGCCAAGGCCACCCTTTGCTAGTTTTCAACCTTGCGAGCTCAGTTTTTATAATTTCAAATTTTTTATGCTCTAACTTTTGCCTAGGTCGCCCTTTCGGGTTTTCGGCCTAGTGAGCCTCTTAGGGAAAATATTTCTTCAACTTGTCCATGTTGATCGGTTGGGAGAACTCTAGGCCATCTAGGTCCATCAGAACGGTAGCTCCACCCGACCAGATAGACTTGATGATGTAAGGACCAGTCCAACTTGCCCCTAGGGTCGTGAATGGGAGCTTGGTTGTCTTTGAGCACAAAATCTCCTTCTTTCAAATTCCTGGACTTAACTTTATTGTTGAAAGCCCTGGCAATTCGGTGTTGATAACCTTGACCATGGTATGGTGCTTTCAGCCTTCTCTCATCAAAGAGCATGAGTTCCTTGAATCTGCTCTGCTGCCAATCTGCCTCAGCTATCTGACACTCAGCCAGTACTCGCAACGACGGAACCTCAATTTCGATAGGTAGAATGGCCTCCATCCCATAGACCAAGGAATACGGAGTCGCCCCAGTAGAAGTTCTAATTGAAGTCCAATAGCCCCATAGAGCAAATGGCAGCTTATCTGGCCAGTCCCGGTAGGTTTCCACCATCTTCTGTAGAATACGCTTGATGTTCTTGTTGGCTGCCTCAACTGCTCCGTTGGTTTGTGGCCGATATGTAGATGACTTGTGGAAAGCCACGTTATATTTATCCAACAATTCAATCACTTCCTTCTTGAAGTGGGAGCCATTATCTGAAATAATCTCGTTCTGGACCCCATAGCGACAGATGATGTTGTTCCTGAGGAACTTTGCAACATGTGAAGCCTTCAAAACCACATAAGATTCGGCCTCAACCCAATTTGTGAAATAATCTATCGCGACCAGAATGAACTCATGCCCATTAGACCCCTTCGGAGTGACAGCCCCAATCACATCAATTCCCTAGACTGAAAATGGCCATGGCTGTCACGCCCCAAACCCGCCCCTAAAAGTTTGGGCATGACCTCTTTAGAGACGGACATGTAACCTGGTAAGTTAACATACGGGGCCTTATCGGAAGCACAAAAAAAAAAGACAAATAATAATGAACAATTAAACTCCATTGAGCTACTCCTACATGCCAGGATCTCATTCATCACATGCATTATACTGGATTAATAAAGTCTCAACTATATCCCAGAGTATGTACATACACATTTACCGTTCCAGCCCTAAGGTCGGGCGTATACAAAAACAAACATGAAAGGTATATACAACCACCTTAGATGGACACTCATAAGCAAACCAACATCTTGACAACTTAAGAATTAAATAACTTAAACAGTGCCTGAACATATAGAGGTTGACAAAAAGAAAGCGACGTCTTGGCTAGGACTGACCGCCTGATTGGTGACCTATAGAAACAGACATAACAGAGGGTGAGCCGGGCTCAGTGAATAGTATGATACATAAATGCACAATTTAAACATAGTACATAACAATGCATAAATAAATGTGAAGTTCGTGTAGTTAATCTGTTCCTGTTTTCATTTCATATGGCCTTAGGCCCAATCCTGCAACATAAACATAATGGCTATAAAGCCTTTGAAACATGGTGGCACGAGGCCCTTGTAACTTATGGCACGAGGCCCTTGTAACTTATGGCACGAGGCCCTTGTAACATATGGCACTAAGGCCCTTGGAACTTGTTGGCATTGAAGCCCTTGAAAGTGGCATAAGCCCTTGAAAATGGCATGAAGCCCTTGTAAACATATTGTCATTAAAGCCCTTGTAAACATATTGGCATTAAAGCCCTTGAAAATGGCATGAAGCCCTTGTAAACATATTGGCGTTGAAGCCCTTGAAAATGGCATCAAGCCCTTGTAAACATATTGGCATTAAAGCCCTTGAAAATGGCATAAAGCCCTTGTAAACATATACTTGAAACATACCTGAAACACACGTGAACTCGTAACATACTTGAAACATATCTGAAACGCATACTTAAATTTATAACATACGTGAACTTGTAACATGCTTATACCTGTAATATACTTGAACTTGTAACATACATACACTTGTAACTTCATTATTTAAAACACGGTATTATTACCCCCGGGTAAGGGCCATGTACTAAGGATATCATGAATTCATTAATTCAAACGTAACATATCATAACTAGAGCATTTCTTGATTATTTAGACTTGTTGGCCTTTAGCTCTTACATGTATTGGCATTAAACTTATTGGCATTTAGCCCAAACATTATCATAGCAAACTTATTTCAGAGTCTTACAGAATTCCAGAATCATAGGAGGGTTGTTTCAGTCTTTCCCTTACTTATGTACCTTCCTTGAATCATTTACATAAACATATAACATTTATCTTCCTTGAACCATTTATATACATATGCCATTTATCTTCCTTGAATCATTTACATACATATGACATTTATCTTCCTTGAATCATTTACATACATATAACATTTATCTTCCTTGAATCATTTACATACATATAACATTTATCTTCCTTGAATCATTTACATACATAAGTAACGAAATTAACAGAATACTAATGGCAAGCATTAGCGGTGGTAAAGCGTACTGCTACTCACAATGTTTAGATGCTAGGTCCGTCCCTGCAGATAACCCTACACAATTCAATTCAACAACATGTAACACAATTCGACATAATCGACATAACCCCACATAATTATCACTATCCAAGATAATCCACATTATTTAACATTATTCAACTCAATACTACCAAATATAATTCCACATAATTCAAATTAAATTGCTAGGACTCAATTCAATATTCCGTAGCCAAGTTTGCATCATCAACAAACCCTTCCCCCCAATCTCCTTTCTCATTAAGACATGATTCACCGCGCTCATAACAAAGTTCATTCGCAATTTTAAACATAATTTCCAAGTATCACCAAATTCCAATTAAATTCGTATATACATGATTCAATACCTCAATTTCATTATTCTACTTCAATTTGGGTTAAATCTTTCGTTATCATCTTTAATCAACCTAGGGTTTCAAGAAAATATGGAGATTTCAAGAAATAATCAAACTTATTAACCCAACACTTTTATTCCAACTTTCCATTGATTATACACCTGGGACTCATAATTCACCATTTTAACCCATTAATTAACTCCCAACATCTTCAAACCATAAAACCCCAAATCTCATACTATACACTACATGCTCTAAATATGGAAATTGTATTTAGATAATAAAGTGCCACAAATCTATCTATGGATATAAGTATTGAAGAGTATTCAAACCCTTACCTCAATAATCAAGCAAAGAAGTGAACTTGAGAAGAAGCCTTCACAAATCCAAGTTCTAATCGGGTAAAAACATCGATCCTCCCTTGTTCTCTATCCTTGATGCCAAAAACCATGGTGGATCGTGAGCAAAGTAAAGGAATTCAAGGATTTGGGGCTAGGGTTTCGGACTTAGGCAAAGAGGAAGGAAGAGGGAAGAAGAAAAATATGAGAAATGATCCAAAATCCCGTTTTTAAAGCTGCTGTCCCGAAAAACCTGCTATTCCCGCTCGAGCGTCCCAATTCCCGCTCGAGCGGACCTGCTCCCAGCACAGATTTCAACACTTCAAACAGGTATAACTCCCCCATCCGGACTCCGTTTTAGGTCGTTCTTGTGCCCAAATTGAAGCCCCGAAAATAAGCTTTCCAAAGGTTCTAACCTCACATCCAAATTCCAAGTGTGGAACAAGAAAAGGGCAAAAGAGTGACGGTTGGTCGTAAACGAATTATTCAAATTAAAGTTTTTGATCCAATCTTACTTTACCATCATATTATCATCTCAATCAATACTCCAAAATAAGATAAGGAGGTTCTAAATAAACTAATAAAAATGTCCAAAAACGAACCTACGTGCCTCAGAAATTTAAACTTAACCAGGAGACCCGCTCGAGCGCCCAACCTTGAGCTCGAGCGCGCAGACCAACAAGGTAGTCCGCTCGAGCGTCTAATCCCCCGCTCGAGCGGGAAATCACAACTCGCAGAATCTCAGGCCGCCTGCAAAATTTGTTGGGAACCCCAAAATTACGCTCGAGTGCCAACTATTCCGCTCGAGCGGAGGGAAAATTTTCAGGTTGTTTGGTAAAGGTTACCAATCTAGTTTCAAAGGCATAATCCAACGGATAGTTCTTCAATTCCAATGGCAAGCACATTAACCCCTAATTAAATAAGGATAACTTTCTATACGCACTTTGGGGGCATTACAATGGCGAAGTCATATTGTACAGCTTCGACGGCGGGATGTTCATGCGGTTTACATGTATTTGACATTTGTGGCATCGCCGGACAAAACCAATACAATTCTCCTCCATGGTGGACCAATAGTAACCTTGTCTGAGGATCTTCCGGGCTAGCATCACCCCGTTCATGTGCGGTCCGCACTCTCCTCCATCGATGGCCTCCATTAGGCGCTTTGATTCTTCGGCATCAACACACAGCTTATGCATCCCGAGATGACCTCTTTTGTACAGCTTCCCTCCACAAACGATGAACTGAGTAGCCATTCTTCTAATTTCCCTTCTATCCATGGCATTCGCCCCTGGTGGGTATGTTTCTCTTTCCAAAAAGTTCCAGACATCGTAATACTAGGGTTTCTCATCTTGAACCTCTTCTATAGCAGCAATCGACTCGTAGGTCAGCACAAGCTTCTGTTCGATGATGATTGGACGCATCCAGACTCCAAAAGGGATGTCTATCATAGAAGATAGAGTTGCTAGTGAATCTGCGAACCTGTTATTTTCTCTTAACAGATGAGCGAAGTTCAGCTTCTCAAACCGAGGAATTAACAAGTCTAAGGTCTGGTGGTAGATTCTCATCTTTTCTTCTTTGACTTTCCAATCTCCTTTTGCTTGAGATACAACAAGGTTCGAGTCCCCGATGACGTCCAACCGTTTTGCCCCTAGTTCTAGGGCGGCTTCTAAACCGGCAATACATGCCTCGTACTCTGCTTCGTTATTCGAGACTTTGAATCGGAGTTTGAATGCTAGAGGTATACGCAAAATTGTCAGGCGCTATCAGCAACACCCCTATCCCATACCTGTACTGGTTTGACGCTCGGTCAAAGCACATCGTCCAAAACTCCTCTTCAACATGCAGAATGGCTTCGTCTGGGAATAGGTACTCAACTACTTCATCCCCTTCAATTGGGTGATCGGCTAGGAACTCCGCTACCGCTCTACCATTTGTTGACTTACGCGGCACATATTTCAGATCAAATTCAGAAAGTAGAAGCAACCAACGAGCTAGCTTACCCATAAGTTCCGGTTTCTTGAAGAGATATTTGATGGGATCTAATCTTGAAACCAACATTACAGAGTGAGCTAACAGGTAGTGCCGCAACTTCCTGGTAGCCGATACCAAGCCTAAGTAAGCCTTTTCCAGCAAAGTGTAACGGGTCGCGTAACCCAGCATCTTCTTACTCAGGTAGTAGATAGCTCTCTCCACCTTGTCCTCAGACTCCTGTGCAAGCATGCAGCCCATTATAGTTTCAATTACTAAAAGGTACAAAATCAACGATTTCCCCGGCTCAGGCGGTGACAACACGGGTGGGTTCTATAAGTATTGCTTGATCTATTCAAAAGCAACTTGGCATCAGTCATCCCATTAGAATTTCTTTCCTTTCTTCAGGAGACCAAAGAGTGGTTCACAAGTCAAGGTTAATTTAGAAATAAACCGTCTTATGAATCGCACTTTACCCAGAAAGCCTCGCACCTCCTTTTCAGTCTTTGGTAGTGGCATTTCTAAGATAGCCTTGAATTTGGAAGGGTCGACTTCGATACCTCTCTGTGTAATCAAGAACCCCAGCATTTTCCCTGCTGTAACACCAAACGTATATTTCTGAGGATTCAGCCGCAACCGAAATTCTCTGATCCTTTGGAAAAACTTTTGCAAGGTGGTGTAGTGGCCCTCTCTTTCTTTGGACTTGACAATCATATCGTCCACGTACACCTCAACCTCTTTGTGGATCATGTCGTGCAATATTGTGGTCGCAGCCCGTTGAAATGTAGCCCCAGCATTCTTCAGCCCAAACGGCATCACTCTGTAACAGTAGGTCCCCCATGGGGTGGTAAAAGCAGTCTTCTCCCGGTCTTCGGGTGCCATCACAATCTTGTTGTAGCCTGAAAAGCCATCCATAAATGAGAGCAATGCATGCCCCGCTGTGAAGTCCACTAACTCATCGATATGTGACAGAGAAAAGTCGTTCTTCGGACTGGCTTTATTCAAATCCCTAAAGTCCATACATACCCGGATTCTGCCATCCTTTTTCGACACTGGGACGATGTTGGCCAACCAAGTTGGGTATTCAGATACCAGCAAGAACCCGGTGTCAATTTGCTTGGTGACCTCTTCTTTGATCTTGATAGCCCAGTCTGGGCGGATCCTTCTAAGTTTCTGCTTGACAGGTCGGGCCTCTGGGTCAGAGGGATCTGGTGCTGTACAATCTGAAGATCGATTCCAGGTATGTCTTCGTAGGACCACGCGAAAACATCTTTGAAATCTTTTAATAAAGCAACTAAGCGCTCGCGCTCCTCCGAAGACAACGTGGACCCGATCTGCACCAGCCGCGGGTCCTTCTCAGTGCCAACATTAATTTGGATGATTTCATCAACCAGCGGTTTTACAAACCATTCCTGCTCTTGCTCTAGCAGATATTTCAAAATCGGAGAAATTTCTTCCTCGTCGTTTTCATCAAAATTTTGAAAGTCCTGATTAATACAATAAATCAAAGGCACAGAAAAATACTCGAAAGCCACAGCCACTCCATTCTCATTAAGTACTTCATCCAGTTCATCCTGATTCTTCTGTTATAACAGACTCAAAAGAGAAAGAAAAAGATGACCTAGACAGGACTGCGGCATCCGGGTTGTCACCCCTAGGAATACCGGACTCAGACTCAGATGAGTTGGAACTTGATTCTAACTCTACGGACTCGGTGGAATCAGATTCTGGCTCACTACCTAACCTGGTGTTGCTCGATAAGAATCCCTCCTCGTACTGCAAGACGAGGGAGGGTCCGACAGATGCATACAAAATGTTTGAAGGTGGGCTCGCAGCCGTTTCATTCCCAATCATGGACACTGAGAGATCATCCCCCAAGCACTCATGTACGATCGAAGGATTTGATAGTAGACAAACCAGTGTTAACCCCATTTCACTCTCGGTGCTCTCAAAATCCACTTCCTTACACTGCTCAAACTCAGCTGGTGGGTCTGTCTACTCCTCGGCAACATCATCCTCGGACAACTGCAAGTCAAAGAAGATCTCCAAACCCGGCAGGCGTCTCTTCTCGGAATTCAACCATGGCTCTGGGAAGCCGCGGAATGGAAAGTCTTCCCCCTCCCGGACGAAGCGTCCGTTCAAGGTGCCTTGGACAGGCCGATGCATCACCTCATAAGGCTTCTCCGCCTGCGTTGCTTTGGCTCTCCCAACCATCTCTTTGCCTTTTCTCACCCAGTCCTCTTTGGTGGGTAGGTAACCCAAACCAAAAGTATACGGGTTATGCAGCACTTTGGCCGATACTGCAATGCCCTTCCGGCCACTCCTTCCTAATCCTATCCCAGGGATATGCTGGAGCTTGTTCATGAGGTACACAGACTGTGCACTAACACACAACCCCTCATTAACAGCCAAAATGTTCTGTACGATCGAGCCTCGGCTAGGGTAAACCCAGATAGGAACACATCTTCCGTGCCATGCTCGATTTTGAAAACCGGTGTAGACACTTCTAGCGGCGAATGGATTGACGAATTCCCAAAAACAATGGCCACCCCTTTTCCGTGAGGGTATTTCAACATCTGATGCAAGGTGGAAGAGACTGCTTTCACCTGGTGCAGCCACGGCCACCCCAGGAATAGATTGAAGGTTGCGGGAACGTCTACGACATGAAAGTCAATCTCGTGTTGTCCTGGACCATCCTGGGTCTGAATCTGCACAGTCCCCATCACCTCTCTGCTAGTATTGTCATATGCCCTTATCACCTGGGCTGTTGGCACAAAGTTCGCGGGCTTCAACCCGATTGCATATGTCGTCCTCGACGGGCACACATTGATAGCGGATCCCGTGTTGGCAAGAACCACCTATACCCACTTGTCTCTACACTCCATAGAGATATAGAGGGGTTTGTTATGGCTTGTGCCCTCAGGTGGCAGTTCCTTGTCAGAAAAGGTCAACGTTGGGGAAGCTCCTCCCGGAAAAACCAATCCTACTAGCTGCTCGGGCATGGTATCTATTGAGAGTTTGACTTTGTCCATTGCAGATAGGACAGCTTGTCTATGGACTCATGAAGCCATAAGCAGTCCCCAGATGGAGATGTCTTCCTGTATCTTCTTCAGCTGTTTCAGCACAGCCTCCTCTTCGAGCAGCTTTTCTTTCTGCTTCTCTGCCTCCTTGTCCTTTCTGGATGCATCTGGTTGGTCTAAGTGCGGGGGCTTCAAATAACGCCCGCTCCTAGTCATGTGATATACTTCACCAACGTACCAGGTATCATTCGGTTGGTTATTCCCCCAGTCCTCATCGGTGTGGGCAAGACATAGGTCGTCATCTTCCTACCACATGCCATCGGCAGCCAACTGACACCTGTCCGGCTCCGTCACAACTATTCCTGTGCCTACAGCATCTTTCGTTCTCGTGCTCGCAGTATATTTTGTCCCCACAGGGGCTTTGCATTTTCTGGCTCTCTCAAATTCTTCGATCCTTTCTAACTCAATCTGTCTCAATACAGCCTGCTATTCAATTTCTTCTGTTCCCAAACTGCCCATATTCTGAGCAAAATTCTTAACACCGGTGCTCTCCGGCGATATACTCTGCTCTTCGGCCCTTCCAACCACAACTGATGTTCCCGTCCCTGACGGACTCTGTTCTAGCTGAGGTTGTTCAATAATATTCGGCTCATCACTAAGCCTCCGTTTGGGAAGTGGGTTGGCTTTTTGGCTTTTTGACTTTTTTGGCTATTTTAGCCTGGGCTAAAAAGCTTGGTTTGGGAAGGGCTTTTTGGCTTTTTGGCTTTTTTGACTTTTTTTGTGAGAGAAGAATGTAATGATTATGGGTTGGATGTGATGTTTTGTTTGTTATGGCTAAAATAGCCTATTTTGTTTTTTGTGGCTAAAATAGCCAAAAAAGCCTGAAAAAGCCCTTGCCAAACGGAAGCTAAGCCATCTGGTAGCTTCTGCTGACCCTTTTAAACCAAACCAGTTGACAGTCACGTCCCTTGGATCCTGTTCGTTGAAGAATTGAGGTTCGCAATGTCCTTCTCTAGTTCCGCCAGGTCATCCAGTCCCTGATTAAGTTGATCCTCCCTAACTACACTGATCTGTGCCTCCACTGGCAATTCTACCTCTGGTTTAGGCTGATCTGTTGGTGTGATATAACCGCTCAGGTTGTACTCAAAACTTGCAGATCCCTCAGGGTCCAAATCTTCATTCCTCTCTATTCCCAAAGTAATCCCTGTTCCATCTTCGATAGCCACCACCGACTCGGGTTGGGTTTGGAAGATGTCCAACATGCACAAGTTCATGCTGTCAGGAAGGAACACCTCTGGCTTGGGCAGGTAGAAAGGGGTGATATATATATATATACTAGGGTCGTATGACACAACCCCAGTTTGGATCAAATTGATGCGTATGGGAGGTGGAGCCTAGTTATGTGGTGGGAAAGGGTTGGTTGTGACATTGGGTTTCTCTGGAGGCACGATCACCTTGTTGTCAATGAGATCTTGAATCTCATGACGCAATCGATAGCAACTAACTTGTTCTCTTGTTTGAGTTGTTCAAATTCAAACATTTTTCAATCTCTAACACACTATGGGAAATACTTCTCGTAGAAGATCTCTAGGAAATGAGCCCAAGTGATGTCTCTATTTTCTTCTCACACCAGCATCCACCATCTTCTGGCTTTCTCTTCTAATGTGAATGCGGCTAATTGTACCTTTTGAGCCTCGATGCATGGAAACACTTCAAACAGTTTCTCTATGCCCAAAACCTAGGCTTCAGTTTTAAGTGGATCTATGCCTCCCTAAAATAAAGGTAGCTTCATTTTCTTGAACTCCTTAGTCAATGCAAAAGTACAATCAGCAGTTTGACACCACGGTACTGGAGGTGGCAAATGCATTGGAGGCGGGGGTGGTGGTTATTGTTGTTGTTGTTGTTGTTGCCACTGTTGCTGTTGTCTTATAGCTTCAGCCATGTCCTGCATCATTCATTCCATTCTGTCCAATCTTGAGGAGGTTGCCTCCTCTAGCTCATCTCCTCTTGTTCTCACCATTTTCTATATGAAACTTTGTATTATGATAAACACAATATATTTATGCACATATTTTCACACATACAATCACAAAAGTATCTCACTTTAATGTTCAAATGCACATGAATGCAATCCTGAAGTCTTTTCTAGACTCTCTATAGCTCAATGGATAAGTGAGTGAGATTTAACTCGTGCTCTGATACCACTCTGTCACGACCCAAACCCGTCCCTATAGGTTTAGTGTCATGACCGGCCAGTAATCTTAGATTACCTATGGCCTCTATTAACAAAATCAATTGAATATAAATTATGGGGCTTAGCGGAAGCAATTAAAAATATTAAGATAATCCATTGAGTTGTGCATATATGAAAACGCCTCACATTAAAGCGGTGCAACCATTATATATATATATGTACACACAAAACAAAACTTTAAAACATTAGATCCATAACAAACTCCACAATTTATACATAAAAAAAAAAAAAAGAAAAACCTATACCAAAAAAAAAAACAAAAAACAAAAAAACAAAACAATTTACAAAGTCAAAGTTCATAACAAAAAAGGGTTTAGGCTTGGCTCCACTCGAGCTCAAGCTGGCTCCTTCTCGGAAGCTCTCCAAAAGCCTAACATTCCAAGGCAATCTCTATCCTTGATGCTCACCTTGCTCACCTACATATACATATAAATAGTGAGCTAGGGCCCAGCGAATAATAACATAACAAAAGGAGTTAGAGTTCAGTATCATTTCAAACACAATTCACAACGACCTATATTTTCTCAATTTTGATAATCCATACAACAACAATTTATGTAGTACACCCATGGAGCAACAATATTTCAATATCAATGGACTGAAAGGGTCGATACAATGGAGCACGAGGGCCGATAACAATGGACTACGAAGGTCTAACATTAGAGATCTATGTGCTTCAATTAATCCGTTAGCCATGTTATTGTAACCCCCAGGCAATGGCCTATAATCAATGGTCGTGGTATTCAGGCAAGGGCCTATAATCAATAGTCATGGCACTATTTTCCCTAGGCAAGGGCCAATAATCAGTGGCCGTGGTATTGTTTTACCCGGGCAAGGGCCTATAATCAATGGCCTTGAATATGATTTCAAAAGAAACTTCATTCATTAAGGAAATAGCATTTCCAAAAACCATTCTTACAATGATTTTGAAACTAGACATAACTTGAACATATCTTTATAAAGTTACTACTCACAGTGGATTATGTTGTCATTAGGCCTTGGACATCCACCTAAACAAAACATATAATAAATACACAATTGAAGCAACATTCAATAACCATTTCACTTTAATTCAACTCTTCTTCTTATGTGTTTCTTACTCATTCCATGATCATATGAGTTCAATTGGTGCCTAAGAGTACTTGAAATGATATGAGGATGCAAATATGCGCTTGAAAGAGTTAGTAAAAATTTGCTGAAAATATGGCCTTCGCTCGAGCGCAACTTTGGTCGCTTGTGCGGTTTGCAAAACTCTATAAAAGTACTATATGCATGATTTTTAGGCTCAAGCTAACTTTCTGTCGCTCGAGCGACGAGAAGTGCAAAATAGAGTACGCTCGAGCGCAAGGTTTGCCGTTTGAGCCATCGTGTAATTCTCTGCAAAACTTCTAGGAGCTTGATTTTTACGCTCGAGCGACACTTTCTTCACTTTAGCGGACAAGTTGAATTCTGGAATCTCTAGAACTGTGTTTGAAGCTAAACTTGAAACTCAATGGTTCAAACTTTCCATGGTTGGTACAAAAACATGGAAAAATATTATAAAACATGTAAACGTAAATTTGAAACCAATTGCTCAAAATCATGGAAAATTCTCAAACCAAAAGCTTCAACTTCAAGTTATAAACCATGTTTGACTCAATTTGAGTCTATATCTCTTCAAAACATGATCAAATGATATAAGAAGTATGAAAACATGAAAGACTCTTCAAGTTGAGGTGTAAAAGTGCCATGCATGTAAGAATTTCATGAATTCCAAACTCAAATTATGCATGCATGTACATAATTCAACCCAATTCTTACAATTCAAGCCAATTCATGCCTCTAATGTACAATTTCATTCAAATAAACTCAAAAAATAGGTGAATTCAACTTTTACATATTTTATCTACAAAGATTAAGGAAGAATTTCATACATAGAGTGTGAATTCAAGTGTATCTTAGCTTAATTCTCTAAGTCTCCTCCAATCTCCGACAAATTCTTTTTGTTCTCTCTCTAAGTTGAGTTCTCCCTCTCTTCTCTCTAAAATCTCAACTAAGTACATGTATTTGAGCTCAATAAGGCTCATGTAACATATATATATATATATATATAGGTTTAATTAGCTTATCCTAATTATGCTTGCTTAGGGATAATAAATCCCACTTAATTCAAATTAATTCCAATCAATTATTCTAATTATTTTGATTCGAATCAAATCTCAATCAAAGTTGCCTTGAAATTCTAAATATTCTAATTATTCTGTTAGGCTGGTCAATTTTGGTTTTTGAAGCCGTTGGGGCTTTCAATTTCTGATTCTAAGTCGATAAGTGAACAAATATTCCATGTAATAATAGATAATCACAAATTAAGCATTTATTCACACAATTAATCACATAATCATGCAAGTAAGCTTATTGAAACAATATAATATGATAGTATGAAGGTTGGGGTTGTCACAATATGTGTGTGGATTGTGTTGGTTTATAAATAATTTGGAATGACGTGGTCAACAATTCATGATTTTTAGATGGAATTATGTCTTCTATTGATGATTTTAGTTGTTGATGAGGAAAAGTAGCCCTTAATTCATAAAAGAGAGAAAATCCCAAAATTTCCATAAACCCTAGTTTTGAGATTTGTTCAATAAAGAGGGTTTTTGCTCAATTGGTTTCAAAAACATGAAATTGAATGTATTTACTTAACTTTAAGGTTGAAATGTAAGATTTGAAACTTTTCTCTATATACACCTTTAGTCAGTGAAGCTTGTTAATGAGTTATCCTCCATTGTTGATATGTAAAGTAGCAAATTGTTATGAATTGAAATCACTGTATAGAAAATTGAAGATTTATAAATTCATGCATCATATGCATTCCAAATTTCTCTTTTGACACTATCATGAAGTGATTGTTGAAAAGTGGAAGGGGGTAAATAGTCTATGAGTCAGGGTAGTGAGTCGGGTTGGTTTTTAAGTTGTGCATGTAATTGGTACCCGTACAAGGAGTCAAGGTGCCCAATTGCCATGTCTACGCATATCGTCAGACGAATGTGGGAAAATGCTTTTGGGTGTCCACCAGCCCACCATTTCTGGAGCTGGCAAATGTGGAAAAACATGGTATTGAGTGTCCACGTCCCTACCGTTTATGGAGTAGGAAAATGTGGAACGCAAAATATTTTTGGGTGCCCATCGCCCTGCTATTTCTGGAGTCGTCAAATGTGAGACTGCTTTTAGTATACTAAACTATATCTATATATATATGCTTTGATTTTTGGTTCATACTTGGGATGTCATGGTATATTTACCACCCATGGATAATGTGGAAAGATTGAGCATATTTCATGCGTTACATGATTTCACTCACATACATAGACACTTTTATACATCTTCATTTCTATATTTCAAATGTTGCATTGCATGATCATGTGCCTTTCAATTAATTATATAACTTGTTAAGTTCATTACCAACTGAGCTTTTGCTCACCCTAAAGCTAACCAAATACGGGAAATGAAGACTATGCATCTTTAAGTGATTTCTTGAGAAGAAGAAAACCCGTTGGAAGTGTGAAACCTTTTGTAGAAATCTTTTTGTGTTTAAGACTAAAGTTGTATTGTAATTGGATAACGATTTTATGCTAGTGTAACAAGGAACACATTTTTGAAGGAAGTTGAGTTGCGACTTGTCTTGTTGTATAATTTCTTACTTTTGAACTATTTAGTTTTGTTTGTGGATGTAGTGACACGATATTGTAAACCTTAGGGGATAGTTTAAAAGGGAACGAAATGAAATGAATGTTCTTTCATTACTTTTCTTTCTATTTGTATGGTGTGTGTTGTTGTAGACACCACATTTTTGACCGTCCTCAATACTTGGACGTCATTGTTTAAACACTCGATGATCATCCATGCTCGTGTTCGTTTTGAGTTCCCGAAGGTCTCGGCTGCGCGCCTTCCCTTAGGATCTCTCAACTTGTTTGTTTTGTGCTTAGTTGTGGACCAAGGACTTGTGTTTTTGCTTCTGAGCGAAGAGAGTGGCTTGTTTGCCATCCCTACAACCCATCGGCTAAGGCTTTGTGCCATTGGCCATGTTTTCTTGCCATCGGCCATAAGAGTTGGCTGATCGGCACTCTTTTTGGTCGATCGGTAATCTTTTTGATCGATTCACCATATTTTTGAGCCAAGACCTTTCCATCTGCTCTTTGCAGATATTTTGTGCCAGCTGTGACAGCTGGTGAGCACAATTCTCATCCTCCATAAACGTGTATGGAGGGATTGCATCAAGCCTCAAGCTTGTTCAACAAGCTTGAGAATTGAAATTCTATAAGAATGAAGGCCCCTCTCCCTTTCCAGAGGTTCTGAGAATTTGATATACAAGTTTTATATCTCTCTCTATATATATTTTACCTCTCTCTCTCTCTCTCTATTTACCCTCGTTTATACTCAAAAGTGTGTTTTCTTCATACTATTGCACACAGACACCTACTAGAACACCATCGTTTGGTTGCTGAGGTCCTGAGGAGTTGGTTTTAGTGTTTTTGGAGTGGTTTAAGCTCAGAAAAGGTGCTGGCATTGTGTTCTTGAAGGTGTTCTTCAAGGGTGAGCAACTAACCTTTTGATCCCTTATTTTGGCTTAAGCTTTTAGACCTATTTGCATGCTGATTTAAGCTTAACTTTCTACAGTAAAAATTTCTAATTTTTCATGCTTGTGATGTTCTCTTAAGGTCACTTTTGTGTTGGGGGTAGTCTACCCCCTCTTAGGCCTTGTTTTGGGCCATCCCTTTCGGCTCTTGTTTTAGGCTTTGCATGACCTTTCTACCACTAAAATCTAGAGGATTTTCAGTGGTAGAAAGGTGGTTTTTAGGTCCCAAATAGGAGAGGATCATCCCCTCTCCTTGTGTTTTGTATGCTAGTATAGATGGCTCATCATAGTGGCATGCTTGCTTAGCTTGTTTTGGCTCCATTTCAGCAAGTATTTGGTGTTATTTTGTCATGTCATACCTCTGTCTAAAGTTGGCTTGATGACCTCTTGCATGCACCATACACTTGTAGAGCAATTTTGCATACTAGCATAATATGCATCTTGTGTTTGGATCATCATCCTTGCATGTTTTGGCTCAACTCAAAAAAGCTTTTAACCTTGTTTTATCATGCTTGAGCTTTGTTTGATGTTGTCTTGGTCATGCATGCATTGTTTTGTATAGCCATGGTTCAATCTAGCTTGTTAGCTTTGTGCATCAAGTCCACTAGCATGCATTGCTTAGACCATTTTCCTGATTTGGCATCATTTCATATGAGATTTCAGTCCATATAGTGTGGTCATGCATTCACATTTGTCACCTTTTCCATGCATTAGGAGGTTGGTGTTTTATGCCTCAAGAATGGATCATTGTGCATGCCATCATACTTAGGCTTTTGGGATGCCATCTCAGTGGGTTTTTTGGCTTATTTTGACATGCCATAACTCTAATTTTTGTTGGTTAAGTCATGGCATGCTTGGTTGTAATAGGTGTAGTGTAACACCCCTTGTTAGCCTTCCATGCTTCATGCTTTTGGTATTTTGTTCTAGCTTGTGTTGGCTAGGTTCAAGCATGTTTTTGGTCTTATATTGACCTGCCTTGGGACTGTTTTGGTTGCCCTTGGTCCTTTGGGGCTTGCTTTGCATGGCAATGGTGTAAGTCCCTTTGCTAGTTTCAAGCTTTAAGCTTCCTTGCATGCTATGCTTGTCTTGTTTGGGTGGTTCGGCATCATTCCTCACATGATTTGAGAGCTTACTTTATAGCCATACTCTCATGTTTGTCACTCCTTGCTCATGTTTGAGAGTTGTGCTCCTTATGCCTTAATTCTTGGGCCAATTGGCATGCTTGCTTGTCTTGCATTTCATGTCATCAATTCATCACTTTGGCCACTGATTTGGACATGGCTGTGGACTGTCCATATTGGTTTAAGTCCATCTTTGCATGTTGTCACATGTTTGTCTTGCATGTTGTCGCATGCCTGTTGCATACTTGGTACATTGCATGTTGTTGCATGCTAGTTCCATTGCATTGTTGTTGCATATTTGGTACATTGCATGTTGTTGCATACTAGTTCCATTGCATATTGTTCCATGTTTGTTGTATTGCATCATGTGTGCATGTTTGAGCTACATTGCATTTGGCATGCTTATGTTACATTGCATAACATCTCCATGTTGCATGCATTGTATTGTGTTTGGTTTGGGTGTTAAGCCAAACACGAGGATCGAGGGATGTTTCATACTTGAAGTGATGAAACTTGCCTCAATCCTCGGTCGCCGACACTCTTGATCCAATATGATAGAGTTCAAGGCATTTGTGTGTTTTTGTGCATTTCATTCACATTGAATTGTGCAACTCGACCTCTTTGGCCATCATGCATCGAAATGCGTGATTGATGGCTCGAGAGTCGAGCACTACCTCCTTTGAGTTTCGAGCACTACCATCTTGTTTGTACTATGCTGTAGCAAAAGGAGTAGTCTGTAGGAAGAGATGGCCGACCGGCTATTTGGAGTGACGATCGGCTCACAATTTTTGGCCGATGGACTCAAAAGTGGTCGATGACCCTTTTCCCTTGGCCGATGACCTCTCAGAGTGTTCATGAGGTGGTTCAAAAGCATCACAGAGGTTTGTATAGTTTTCAGAGGTGCAAAACAGTGCAAACAGAGGCAACAAGAGGCATGGCAACGGATTTCTGAGCGAGGCGATCAAGCATGCATCATTCAATCATTCCGAGACAAAGCTGTGGCAGCTCATTTCAGCTTCTCTCTTTTCTCACTTAGCTGATTTTGTAGCTTAATTAATTTGTTTAATTAGTTAAGAGTTTTGTAATAATTAATTAGCTAGGGCAGTTAATTAGTTAGTTGATTTGTATTATTTATTCGGACCCTCCGTCGGGAGGGCGAATTTTGTAATAAGTGTGCGTGAGTGTGTGAATGTCTTCCAACCCCACGTCTTTCTCCCTTTTACTTAACCGCTTATGATGGTTAGTTCTAGGTCATGTTTCGATTAGCATTCATATGCTTACATGTTTGCATCCATTCATTAGTATTGCATGCACCGGGCTCGGCGCATCATACTAACAGGATTGCATTTCAATACCAATTTAAATACATGATTATCAAGTTGCATCTCACATGCCATCTTAGAATCGCCGAGTCTATTTCTAGTAACATTTTGCATGTGTTGCATTAGCCATCTTAATATAGCTAGGATCATGCATTGATTACTAACTAGCTATTGTTTTGGCTTGGAGTACTAGGTAACCTTTTATGCTTTAGCATCTTGCATGAGTGTGAGTGTTGCCATGAGGCTTGTCACCCCCCATACTCGCCCCTAAAAGTTCGGGCATGACCCATTCAGAAACAGACATATAACCTGGTATATATAGCATATGGGGCCTTGACGGAAGCACAAAATATTAAAAGAATACCAAATCAACAAACTCCATTGAGCTATTTCTAACATGCCAGGATCTCATACATTACATGCACCATAAAAGGTTGATAGAGTCCAAAAATATTCCTTAGCAGTATATATACACAAACACATATACAGACCCAACCCTATAGTCGGGCATGTAACAAAAAACTGTTGAAGTTATATGCATTCAACCTTGGAGGGATAGCCGAGAAGTAAGCTAATTATCTTAATAAACTTCACAAAATAAGAGGCCTCATAAGTGCCTGGATACATGAAGGTTGACAAAAGAGACCGGTCGTCAGAGGTTAGGATTGACCACCTGGTTGGTTGCCTACAGAAACAGACATAACAGAAAGTGCGTCGGGCTCAGTGAATACTAATACATAAATGAAACAATGCTCAACTTGAAACATGACATATATCAATACATATGGAAATGCAGAGATTACAAAGTTAGCCTGATTCTGTATTCATCTTATAACGGCCTTAGGCCCAATCTTGAACATAACAGCTTGACATAACACATTCTTAAATCATAATGGCTTGAAGCCCTTGAACATGGTGGCATAATGCCTTTGAACATAGTGGCACAAGGCCCTTAAACATGGTGGCACAAAGCCCTTGTAACATATGGCACTAAGGCCCTTGAAACGTGTGGCACAAGGCCCTTGTAACGTATGGCACTAAGGCCCTTGAAACGTGTGGCACAAGGCCCTTGTAACTTGTTGGCATTGAAGCCCTTGAAAGTGGCATAAAGCCCTTGAAACCATACTTATACGAACTCAAGAGGTGTCTCACACGGATTCTAGAGGTGGCTCACGTCGTAGCACTTAGTTCCGTGTAGCACTTTGTTTCATATCATAATAACTTATATTGAATGGCCGTAGGCCCAGAGTCTTATAGAGTAAAGGTATTTTATCTTTCCCATTTCATTCTTTACATACTTGGAACATACTTGAGCATTAACATACATACTTGAATCATACATACTTGAAACATTAATCATAGTTGCGTACTTGAGACATTAACATAGTCGTGTAAACGAAATGCTAATGAAAATCATTAACCATATGTAAAGAAGATAATGATACTACTACTCACAGTGTTGCGATGATGCGCTTGTTCCTTCCGGAGTGTGCCCTGCACACATTCAACTTTTAGAGTTTAGTTTCCTTTTTTCATATCAAATTACTTTCTGTTTCGTTTTACTTCGAAGGAATTTATACATAATAAAAAGGCATCAAATACATATTCCGACAACATCAGAGGGTTTTACACGCAAAACGGAGCGATCCACGTTTTTCAGCATGGGCCGCACGTGCCTTTTAGACAGTGGCCAAGCCCCTGTTTTTCACTATTTCCCGCACGTGCGGCCATGACTCCCGCACGTACGGCGATTCTGCCCAAAAATGTCCGAAAATTCTTGCAAAATCCCATCTTTTGGAAAACATGAACAAGGCTCTAAAATGGATCTTTTCATTACTAAATCATGGTTCAAAAAGCATGAAATTCAAGGTACAATATACAACACTCTAGCTTGAATTAAATCCATGCACACAACTCAATTCAATGGACCAAAAGTTGAAACTCATAAACACACTTCCATATCTTGAGGTTCTTAGCTTCTCATGCACATAACATAACATAGATACACAAAATCATGCTATACACTTAAGTTCAAGATAAGAAGATAGAATATAACTTCTCCATAATCAACTTCAATTGAATCAAACAACCATGTAAGGTTATCTTGTCCATTAACTTCTTACATACATATGGAATCATTATTCCAACCCCTAAGTGACAAGATCATGAGGGTATTTCACACATCCTAAGAAGAAGAGTTATGGGAGTCAATTGAGATAGCCTTATACATACCTTGTGCTTAATCTTCCTCAAATTCCCAACCTTTTTGATGATCTCCTCCCTCTACCCTTCAATTCCTCTCTCTCCTCATCTTCTCTCAGGAGAAATATGATTCCTAAGTCTTAAGGTCATAAGACTCTTATAAGCATGTATATATATATAAAGCTTGAATAGGGACAAAAATTAATCGTTTAAGCATCCCCAAATTGAAATTCCACAGAAGCGCTTAATGTTACTTAAAAATTATGCTGATTATATATGTGAAATCAATTTCAGATAATCAAGCCTTTAAGGCTTCCAATTTCTGATTCAAACCTTCTAATGTAACAGATACTTTTCTTGTTGAACAGATAGAAATCCTTAAACATATACTTTAAACATGGAGTTCACTTTCTTATCCCTAATTTCTCATGGAATTACACAGTAAGCATCCAAAATCACAAAATAGGATCCGAAAATATAACAAAGAACATGTATGAGGGTCGGGTTATTACAAGGCTATTTGCTTAAATGATATAACTGCCTGAATGCCTGTGGGTGAAGGTTGGATTACTTGAATTGGAAAAATTCGTCGAAATGCGAGTTTTAAGCCCACTTTGCGAAGTGGCAAAATCATGTTTTCTAAGCCCACTTGAGGGTGGCAAATCCACGTCTTAGCCTACTTGCGAGTAGCTCCTTCAAACCATTTTTCAAACAAACAAACATGAGATGTTTTGTTCCAACTTAGGCGATCTAGTCTATACTTGTGTGTTATGCGCATCACGTAGTAAAGCTAGCTAATAACCGGAATAAGAATGCATGTGTTTTCAAAAACAATATATCATGTTAGTAAAGGCCGATCCTTTAATTGGGCCAGCGGGGGTGCTCATTGCATGACCTTCCCCTCTCGTACCCAAGTTCCCGAGCCGAGGCAACTTTGGTGATGACGGACACGTGGCCTTAGGCATGAGTCAGGGTTTCCTAAATTTCCCGAAAATAAAACATTTAGGTGACAACTCTGTATCTGGCAAAGCAGTCCATGCTTGGCACTTCCTTTATAAGAATCAGTTTTCCAAAACGATTTTCCAGATTTGGACTCTTTGGTGATTTATCGGTCTTGCATTGCACTTTGCGAGACTAGATTCAGAATCGTGACATTGAGTCCGAACTATTGTAGCTAATGAACAAAATGAGATTTCACGCCTTCGCGCACGGAGCCCGTGACATTCGGGCACGTCTACAATTTTGGGCGACTCTGCTGGGGATTTAGAGAACTTGACTCAAACTCATGACATCTTGTTTTGACTACACTTATGTGTTTCTTTGCATTGCATTTGAATTGGTGCGCGTAGGACACTGTGTTTGCCATAAGCTATTCTTGAATGGTTTGCCGGAGGCCTGCTTTGAGAAGCGTGTCATAAGATTGACCGGTTGCAGGTTTTGCCACGATGGGAACACAAACCCCGGTTTCTACTGGGGCACCCCCTTTGACCATTCATCCTAGTGCATATTGGAAACTGTAGTGACTATTCCAAACCAAGACCGGTTGCTTACCCGATTATATGTTGTTTGAAACCGTTGCATGCGTAGTGAAACCCTAGCTCATGACAAAATAAGACAGGGAAACCCTACTCTTCCATAGGGGTGTTTTGGCTCTCACTTGCTTGCTATGTGCTTTTAGAGTTGGCCTCTACAAGAATGCATGTAGCAGTTTGCAAGTCTAGGTATCAGGCCTGCGGGCATCAGATTCAAAGAATCAGTTTTACCTGAGTGCATCATATCTGGGGCAGTGATTTGGGAACAATGATCAGTGGTTGAGAGCTATTATTTCAGCTTGTGTTTGCCAACTGTGTGTTGTCTTTACTTAAGCCGTTATGTTGTTCGTTTTTATGTTCATTATTTCCTTATTAGGCTTTATTTATCTTTTTGCAAGGTAGTTTAGCACCATTGCATCCGACCAGGCAGATATCCCTCGAGCACTCTGGGTCAAAAGTCGTAGACTTAATCGACCCAGGGATCAGATAGATGGACAAGCAGTGTTCCTTTCTTTACCCCTGGTTACCAGAAGGAGGTCAAAAAGGCACAGTGTATCGGTATAGCGGTTGCCAGATCCGTGGTCCTTATCTACCCCATGTAGACGCGCCCTTGGGCTTTGCTACTACATTTCGGACTCAAATGTCACGGTACTGAATCTAATCTCGCAAAGTGTAATGCGAGACCGATAAATCACCAAAGAGTCCAAATCCGGCAAATCGTTTTGGAAAACTGATTTTTAAGAAAGAAGTGCCAAACGTGGACTGCTTTGCCAGATACAGAGTCGCCACCTAAATATTTTATTTTTTGGGGGAATTTAGGAAACCCTGACTCGTGCCTAAGGCCATGTGTCCGTCATCACCAAAGTTGCCTCGGCCTAGGGACTTGGGTACGATTGGGGAAGGTCATGCAATGAGCACCCCCGCTCACCCGATCAAAGATCGGCCTCTACTAAACATGATATCTTGTTTTTGAAAACACATGCGTTCTTATTCCGATTAATTAGCTAATCTTACTACATGATGCGCACAGCAAACAAATATAGACTAAATCGCCTAATTTGGAACAAAGCATCGCATATTTTTTGAAGTTTGCTACTCGCAAGTAGGCTAAAATGCGAATTTCGATAAATTGTTCCAATTTAAGCAATCAAACCTTCACCCATAGGCATTCAGGCTGTTATATCACATAAGCAATTAGCCTCATGGGAAGCATGCTGTCATGTTAACACTCACATACAAGCAAGATGCAAAAGCATAAACACTTACAGTGTACTCCGAGCCAAAACAAGAAACTAGTTAGTAATCATGCATGATCCTAGTTCATGTTGAGATGGCTAATGCAACACATGCAAAATGCAACTAGAATGGGCTCGGCTATTCTAAGATGGCATATGAGGTGTGACAACACGATACATGTATTCAAGTAGGGATTGAAATACAATGCAGTTAGTATGATGCGCCGAGCCCAGTGCATGCGATACAGATGAATGGATGCAAACATGCGAGCATAAGAATGCTAAATAAAACGTGCCCTAGAACAAACCATCGTAAGTGGTTTAAGTAAAAGGGAGAAAAAAATGGGAGTTGGAAGACATGCATCACACATACGCACGCTTATTACACAATTGCGCCCTCTCAATGGAGGGACCGAAAGAATAATACAAATTAACTAATTAGTTAACTAACAAGCTAATTAATTATTACAAAACCAAATGAATAACTAGCTACAACTAATTATTACAACACTTAAATAATTAACAAATTAATTAAGATATGAAGACAGTAAAGCAGTCTTGGGAAGAGAGATGAATACATGCTCGGTCGACTTCGCTCAGAAATCCGTTGCCATGCGTCATGTTGCCTCTGTTTGCACTGCTCTGTACCTCTGAAAACTGTGCCAACTTCTGTGACACTTCTGAACCACCTTGTGGGCATGCTGAGAGACCATCGGCCAAAAGATAGGGCCATCGGCCATGGGAAATGGTCATCGACCAAATATAAGGCTCTCAGCCAAATGCTGTTAGCCGACTGGCACTGAATATAGCCGATCGGCCATCTCTTCCAGTTGAATGCTTCTTTTGCTGCAGCTGAGGGCATACAGAGCATGACAATACATTTGCAAGACAATGTTTGCACAACCACACCCCTTATCATGTTTGAGACTCAAAGGAGTGTAGTTCCCGACCCTCGGACCATCAATCACGCATTTCGATGCATGATGGCCAAAGAGGCCAAGTGTGCAATTCAATATGGAATAAAATGCACAAAAACACACAAGGGGCCCCAACTTCTATCATGCTTGATCAAGAGGCAAGGGAATGCACACACAATGCAATGCAACCTAAGTATGCAAGCAAAGCTAATGCAACATGATCATGTTAACAACAATGCCAGGTAATGCAACTAGCATATAACAATATGCAAAGGGGTAAGTATGTAGCAACATGTTAATTAGCAAGCATGTGACAAGCATGCAATTTGACAAGCATGCAACGAGCATGTAAGCATGATGTAATAGGACTAGCATGCAACAACATGTAACGGAACTAGTATGCAACAAGCATGCGACAACATACAAGGTGAGCATGCGATAACATGCGAAGATGGACTTAAACCAAAATGGGAGGACCTCGGCCATGCCCAAATTTGTGGCCAACATACTAAGAAATAATGAACAAAAGCACATACAAACATGCACATGTAATGGCCTATCACCTAGGCATAAAAGGGCAACTTTCAAGAGCACTTAAAAGGAAACAAATATAGGCATGTGACAAACATGGTAAGCTCTGAAATTATGTTAGAAAATGTGCCAAACCAATCAAACAAAGCAAGGAAATCATGCAAGAAGACTCAAGGCTCAAGGGTAGCCAAGGGGTTCAAACCATGGCTATGCAAAACATGAAGCAAATGGCAAGTATAATCCAAAATAGTCCTAGATCATGTCAAAATGAGCCTAAAACATGCAAGGACCAAAACCAAAATAAGCTAGAACGAAGGACCAAAATCATGAGGCATGCAAGGCCACAAAAGGGGTGTTACACTACACCTATCAAAACCAAACATGACATGATTTAACCAATAAAAATTAGAGTTATATAATCAAGTGCATGAGCATGACCTCGCAAGCTAACGCATCAAGGCATACGCAATGATTCATGTTAAGGCATAAAGGAACCAACCCTCCAACGCATTGAATGAATGACAAATGCAAGTGCATGAGCATGAAACATGGACTGAAATAATAATACAAGTGATGCCAAATCATTGAAATGAGCCAAGTAAAGCATGCTAGTGACTTGAACACCCAAAGCTAACCAGCTAAGATGCCTTATAGCTATACAAAGCATGGCATATATAATCAAAACAACATGAAACGGAGCTGGAGCACGGTAAAACATGACTAAAAGCTCTTTCGAGTTGAGCCAAAATATGCAAGCATGATGGTCTAAACACAAGATGCATGTTAAGGCAATAGAGAGGATTACAAGACAAGTACATCATGCATGCAAAAAGCCATTAAACCAACCTTAGACAGAGGTAAAACATGGCAAAATAAAACCAAATACTCGCTGAAATGGAGTTAAAACAAGCTAAGCAAACATGCTACTAATATAAGCCATTTATACTAGCATACAAGGCAACAAGGAGAGGGGATGACCCTCTCCTATTTAAGACCTCAAAACCACCTTTCCACCACTGAAAATCCTTTGGATTTCAGTGGTAGAAAGGTCATGCAAAGCTAAGAACAAGGGCCAAAACGGATGGCCTAAAACAAGGCCTAACAAGGCCTTGGAGGGGGTAAACAACCCCAAACCAAAAAGAGACCTCAACCAAAGATTTGAAGCACCAAAAAACAAAACTTTTATCAGTTAAGAGCTAGGCTTAAAACAATAAGAAAGTAGGTCTAAAAGCTTGAGCAAGAATGGGGGTTTAAAAGCAAGTTTGCTCACCCTTGAAGAATCTCTTCAAGAACACCACTCCAGCAACTTTCTCTGATCAAAATCACCTCAAGAACCCTAACACCAACTCCCTAGCACCTCAGCAACCAAGGATGGTGTATTGCTAGGTGTTTGTGTGCAATAGTGAGAACAAAACACCCTTTAGAGCACAAAAACACACACAAAGATGTAAAGAGAGGGAAATATAGAGATAGATAGATACAACTTCTCTAACCGTATTTTTCAGAACCACTGAGAAGGGAGGAGGAGCTCCCTTCTTATAGAAATCTAATTCCAAGGCTTCCTAAGCAAGCTAAGCAAAGGTGCAAATCCCTCCATACACGTGTATGGAGGGTGTGAATTGTGCATGCCAGCTGTGGCAGCTGGCATAAAATATCTGCATAAAGAAGATGAACAGGGTTGGGCCAGAAAACACGACCGATCGACCAACATAAGTGCCGGCCGACCAAATAATATGCCGATCGGCCAACACTTTTGGCCGATGGCAAGAAAACAAGGACGATGGCCTCAAGCCTTGGCCAATGGGTTGAGGGGATGGCAAACCAGCCACCCTCTTCCTTCAAAAGAAAAAACACAAGTGCTTGGTCCACAACCAAGCACAAAACAGACAAGTTGAGAGATCTTGAGGCAAGGCGCGCAACTAAGGCCTCCAGGAACTGAAAACGAACATAAGCATGAACGATCATCGAATGTTCAAATGTTGACATCCAAGTCTTGAGAAGGGTCAAAAATGAGGTGCCTACAGTTGCCCCTCTTTGACAGAACTCGAAAGTCATAAAGATGACGGGAGTGAATGTCAAAGCCCGGAAACGACCCATTTTTGACGAGGCCGAAGACTTAGACACGCATATAAGATAACGAAGATATGTGCCTGAAGGCAGGGGCAAAATGCAAATGACATGCACGGTGTCGAACATAACTTATGATCATGCAAAGAGAGCTGGAATGAAGCTTAACATGCAATAGTTTTAAGCAAGCGAATTCGAACCAAACTACATTACATGCAGAAAGGATGTAAGAGAGTTATTCAATTCTCGCTATGTCTCACGCAGAGAATGTACAATGCCTGTCCGGTTTGTCTGGTCGCACCAGCCTCAAATGAACCGTACATACAATATCGTGGCTACAAAAGAAAGAAATTAACAGGTACAATATCATTAGAAACATGCATAACAATGCAATTTAAAATTGCGTGACAATGCAAGTGAAGTGTGCATAACAATGCAAGTAGAACATGCGAGACAACGCAAGATAAGACGTACTTAACAATGTAAGTAACAAACGTAACAACGTAAGTTAAAGATGCGAAACAACGCGAATGATGAGCGTAACAGCTCAAGTTAAAGGGGTACGCAAAACAACGCAAATTAGATGGGTTTACAAAACAAGGCAACTTAGATGGGTTTGCAAAACAATGCAAGTTAGATAGGCTGCAAAACAATGCAAGTTAAATAGATTGCAAAACAATGCAAGTCAGCTAGGTTGCAAAACAATGCAAGTTAGATAGGTTGCAAAACAATGCAAGTTAGATAGATTGCAAAACAGTGCAAGTTAGATAGGTTGCAAAACAATGCAAGTTAGTGGAGAAGTGCAAGACAATGCACAAGTTAGAGAGGGAGTGCAAGACAATGCACAAGTTAGTGGGGGTGTGCAAGATAATGCACAAGTTTGTAGGGGGTGCAAGACAATGCACAAGTAAGTGGGAGTGCAAAACAATGGACAAGTTAGTGGGGGTGTGCAAGACAATGCACAAGTTAGTAGGGGGTGCAAGACAATGCACAAATTAGTGGGGGTGTGCAAGACAATGCGCAAGTTAGTGGGAGTGCAAGACAATGCACAAGTTAGTAGGGGGTGTAAGACAATACACAAGTTAGTGGGAGTGCAAGACAATGCACAAGTTAGTGGGGGTGTGCAAGACAATGCACAAGTTAGTGGGAGTGCAAGGCAATGCACAAGTTAGTAGGGGTGCAAGACAATGCACATAACGAGCAAGACAATGCAAGTTATAGGGGGTGCAAGACAATGTACATAACGAGCAAGACAATGCCAGTTATAAGGGTATGCAAAACAATGCAAATAACAAGGAAGACAATGAAAGTTATAGGGCATGCAAAACAATGCAAATAACGAGCAAGACAATGCAAGTTATATGGGATGCAAAACAATGCAAATGAAGCATGTAAGATAACGTAAGGTAAGGAAAATGCATGACAATGCAAATGACATGCGAGACTACGCATGTATGACAATGCAAATGACATGTGCATGACAATACTGATGAGAAAATGCATGACAATGCAAATGAGATGTGCATGACAATGCAGATGAGGAAATGTCAGACAATACAAATGACGTGTGCATGACAATGCATGTACTGAAATGTATGACGATGCAAATGACGTGTGCATGACAATGCATGTACTAAAATGCATGTCAATGCAAATGAGATGTGCATGACAATGCATGTACTGAAATGCATGATAATGCATGTAAGATGTGCATGACAATGCACGTACTGAAATGCATGATAATGCATGTAACATAATAAGATGTATGATGATGCAAATGAGATATGCGAAACAACGCAGATGGAGGGGCGCAAGACAATGCGACCTAAGGGATGTGCATGACAATACAAGCATGGCGTGCACGACAACGCATAAGAGATGTGCATAACAATGCAAGCATGGTGTGCGCTACAACGCATAAGAGATGTGCATAACAATACAAGGATGGTATGTGCTACAACGCATATAGTACGTGCATAACAATGCAAGAGCGAAATGACGTATAACCAATGCGCGCTCATTATAAACACGACAAAACGTTGTAATGCAACGTATTTAAAGCAATTTCCGAATCTCCCAAGAGACAAAAGGATACGAAAAAGGATACACCTCGTACGTATCAAGTGCCGCACTCGGAAGGCACGATTCCAGGTCAACACGAAGGCCGGTTGAGCTTCAAAAGTCTACTTTCTTACATTGTCTTAAGAAATGAAGTTCCCAAACAACATTACTGACTCAAACAAGGGTGTTGGAGGTGCATCGACCGCAAGGAAAGTCCATCGGCCATCCATCGGCCACAAAATAAGCTCATCGGCAAAATATTTAGCCGATCGGTTAACAATTTGGCCAACCGGCCAAAAATGACAGTTTCGGGGCAGTTTTGTCTTTTGCCTCAGGTCTTTTAAATATAGGGTTCCAAACCCAATATTTTCACTTCTCCAAACTCGAAAATTATTCTTCTCCCTCTCTAGGTGATTTTCTTCGCTTCGATCCACGTTATTCTCTCATTTTTGAGCCTTTTCCATAGTTCGATTCGCGAAACCCTTCCTGTTTCGCATACTTTGAACCCAACAAAACTCAGTTTCGGTGTCCTTTTCTTGGTTTCCACCACTTGGGGTTTGTTTCCCCCGAGCTACACTCGATCTTCATGCCTTTTCCACACTCCGACCTTCTCTTCCATTTTTCACCCCCTAGAGGTTGACTTTTGGGTTGACTTTTTGCATTCTTGCTCATTTTTCACATTCTCAGCCATTTTTGCACTCTTTTCAAGAAGGCAGACAACATTCTATGAGGTGGGAGTCCCTCGGAGATGGATGTGCACCCTGAGGTCGAGCTCCTACCACTTCGCATCCGACCATTCGACCTGGCGACCTATAGGCCGGCTATACATGTGCTGCCTCCCGATAGCATCCGTCACTTCAGGAGCTATGCGCGGGGTGCGCCACTGGAGCTTTTGCTGCGCGAGCTACAGTCACATCTGTCTTATGGCACTGTTGAGGTACACCCCTTCTCTGTTTCATTTTCAGCAATGTAGAACATACAACTACGATAGTCGATTCTGTTGTTTAATTGCTTAACCCAGATACACTGATATATCATATGCTGTAGTTCATCGTAAGCACACCCACACCCGATATTTGTGTCGACTCAAACACATGCACACACACTACATTTTCAACTGAATAAACCGAACACACTGATACATCGTATGTGTAGTTTACCGTGAGCACATCCACACCTAATATCTGTGTAGACTAAAACACATGCACACGCACTGCATTTTCAACTGAATAACCTGAACACACTGATACATCATATGTGTAGTTTACCGTGAGCACACCTGCACCCGGTATCTGTGTAGACTTGAACACATGCACACACACTGCATTTTCATCAATTCTGAGTGCATTCAACACTGTGTTTCTAACGTTGCTTTGCAATTGTTTGTTTTGAACACAGGAAGATTCCCATGCCTTCCGGGGGCATGGGAACACTATCGCCCGAGGTTGGTATATGGAGCTGCCCGACGCGGTCCATCATATTGTCGACCAGGCCGGCTTTGGGACTTTCTGCATGGGACTCTCGCGCCTCACTACAAGTAGGACCCTTCTTGCTGCTTTGGTGGAGAGGTGGTGTGACACCACCGACTCCTTTCACCTTTCTATTGCCAGAGAGATGACGATGACTCTCTTCGACTTCTCGATGCTCATCGACATTGTGGTAGGGGGTGATCCGATCTCCTTTGATACAGATATGGACGAGTGGGACGCCACCCAGATACACTTGCTCGGCGCTCAGCCACCTCTTGCCCGGCCAGGGTTCGTGAGGTACTCATGGTTCGAGGACCATTTCCGAATTCAGGTGCCCATGACCCGAGAAGAGGCGGAGCAGTACGCCCGTGGCTTCATCATGTTCCTGCTGGCGACCACACTCTTCACCGACTGGGCGAACACTGTCGCCCTATACTTGCTAAGCGCATTGGTGGACGTGACCAGGATCCGCTGCTACGACTGGGGTGGTGCAGGCTTGGCCACTCTCTATCGATATATGAGCTCATCTTCCCGCTGCAGCAGACACCTGCCCGGAGGATACTGGCGAGCCTGGGAGGTACACTTTTCCTTTCTGCTTTACAGTTCTGCTTTATATTATCTGTACACCACACACACTATGCACACGCAATCTGCTTCACACTGGCTGTACACTGCACACACTACACAATACATTGCACAATACACTGCACAATACACTGTTCTATGATTTCTACTTTATTATGCATTTTGCTTTATCTGATAAGCATACTGATGTTTGCCCTGTCATACTCTGTAGTTGTGGGTGTATGCCTACTTTCCTAGGCTTGCCCCAGTGCCAGATGTTGAGATCCCCCTTGGCGTTCCATTTTCTCACCACTTCGATATGAGATGCAAGCGGAGGCCACGGGAGGCTTTCTTATTTTTTCGCCGATATTTCAATACCATCACCGTAGCCGAGGTATGTCAAACTTTACAGTTCATTGCTTCACTTTACATTGTACTTTCAACAATAGATAACAATCTATATATCTTTTGCAAATTCCCTGGCAGCCTTGGGCTCCGTTTCCAGACGCGGTGAGGGATCAGTATGCTGGCGCACGGGAGACTGCCTGATTTAGGATTCTGCTAAAGGGCCCGGTCTGTAGGACTTGGTACCTGGGGGAGCATTTCCGGTGCCAGACCCTCAACTTACCGGAGCAGATAGTTTCGCAGCCACCTTCTACCCACATGAGACACACAGAAAGATACACCCCAGGGGAGATGACCGATAACACTATCGGATGGGACTCCAAGTTCTTCAGAGACGAGAGTGACACTGAGTTCATCCAGGCCTACCTGATGCGGCCTTTGACCAGTGCTCACCGAGTTGAGCGAGAGAGGCCTGCGGCGCCAGCGACGGGAGCAGGAGCATCGCGGGCACCTCAGGCCCGTAGTAAGAGTAGATCTCGGAGAGATCAGGGAGTCAGGTGGCCAGAGCTGCCCACGACGATGACATGCCGAGGACAGGGTGGGGAGACTTACCAGATCCCCATTGCTCCTCCTTCGGCTGATCATGAGCTTCTTAGGATTTGCGGTTCGGCCATGGTATGAACTGCTATACTTTGCATTCTGTACAGTCATTTCATTTCATTTAATATTCCACAGAATACTAATGATTTCAACATTTTTGCAGGCTTCCATCGAGTACACCAACCATTCTGTGGAGTTGACGGCCTCTGTGATGGGGATGCTGCAGCAGAGCCTCGGCCTGCTCACCATCTATGGGATCCCAGTAAGTTCCTTCAAACTTAGTCCCAAGGCTCTGCATATGTTATTCCATACATGATCTGATGCATCGCACTATCAATACGGCACTTGATACACAGCACTCATGGCACTGATACGCTGTACTCATACACTGCTCACAGCATTCTTACATTACTCACAGCATTCCTATATTGTACTCATACACTGCATTTTGCACTGATATATTGCTCACAACATTCATACACTGTACTCATACACTGTATTCGGTATTCATAGTCTGCTTTGCGTAGCAAAACTGATGCATTTGCCAACTGTTCTTTTCAGGCCTCATTCCAGATTTTGGCCACGGGAGGTGCTCCGGCTGGACCTTCTACACCTGCTCGAGGAGGAGAGGGAGTTAGGCGAGCGATGACTATCCACAGTCGAGGCAGGCGTAGGCGTGCCCGTGCTGAGAGTAGCTCACGAGAGCCCACCCCCGGTGATTCTGACGAGGAGGCAGTGTCATCCTAGGGTGAGGCGGGAGACAACTCAGACTCTGACTACGGAGCTGGCAGTGGTGATAATAGACCTTCATCCAAGAAGAGGACCAGGACCGACTCCCACACTTGAGATGTTTGACACTGATCCAGACACTGATGCCTTTCTTTTTCTTTGCTTTGTTCCGACATTTTATTGCTTTTCTCCTTTTTTGCTTTACTTCTCTTTTTGCTAGTAGTTTAAAGTACATTGTACTGCCTCAGGTAGGTTTTATTTTCTCAAAACTATGCACCTTTGCAAGAGACATATGATGAAATGAAACAGCCATTTTGTTCCAAAAAAAAAAATGTTGCATTTGTACATTTTATGCATCGCATCACATTACATAACAATGTAAATAAGATAGAACTTTTGTTTTGAAAACCAAACACTCGAATTGCATCAATCAGGTAGTGAACCAACTAATGACAAAAACAACTCGATAAGCAAAACAAAGAACTCGACAAGCTAACCAAGTGTAAATACAACTCGATAAGCAAAAAAAAGACTTAAAGAATACGAATAACAACTCAATAGACAAATATACAATAACTCAATAAACAAATTGAAGTAACCCTGGCATGACTTCGCAAAATCATCACCGGAAGGCATTGAAAGTGATACCAACCACAAGTTCTCAGTATTTTCAACACATAGACTGCTCATGGAACAAGGGGAGAGGTCATCAACCAAAGGGAAAGGCCATTGGCCACAAGAAATGGCCATCGGCCAACATTTTTAGTCGATCAGCCAAAAAGGATGGTCGGTCGACACTATTTTTGGCCAATCGGCCAAAAATGGCAAGTACTTCCAAAATGTTGACACCCGTCTTCCACTCAACACCTTATCTTCTACAAAAGCTCCAGCTTCATAGTTTTCTTCATTTCAACACTGATTTGCACCAAATGGAAGAGTTTCTTGTCCAAAATCTCGCAAATTGGATTGCCAACTTGGATGGCTCGGAAAGGCTGAATTTATGGGGTTTCGGCATAAATGCACTATTCACATTGGGTCGCACCCCGCTGCGTTTTCCATTCCTCTATGTCGCGGCAAGGTTTTAGAATCCGGTAACATATGTCTTTAGCTTTGGCGGACAGGAGATGTGTCCCACTTTCAAGGATTTCCAAGCTTTAATGGAATCCGAGCGCAATGAAGAACTCTTGCCTCAACTCCGGTTCGGCCACATCCAAGCCTTAGGACCAATGTGCGGCCTTACTTTGCATGACGCTCGGTCATTGATTCACGATGGAGAGTTGAACATTCCGAGCTTGGTTTGTCGATTTTATGATGCCGGTGACCGCAGCAACCATCATTGGCAGGGTTATCGGCGACATGTGTTTTGTTTGTGCATGTTATCCCATTTCTTACTTGCTTCAGGCTTCAGTGGGTTTAGCACTCGTTTGATCGAAGTTGCCGAGGGCTTGAAAGAGGGCAAAAGCTGTATCGCCATGACGCTAGCCAAAACATTGATAGGTTTAGACACTTTTCATTATCGGGAGACGACTAGGTTTGCAGGGAGTCCACTACTATTGCAGGTAATGTTTCCTACCCCATCTCACATATATATTGCTCACATCACTGGCCCATAGGCTCAGTTTTTCTCTCAAAACCCTTTTCACACTTTTTCTCTCAACGTACACCTCTCTATTCTTTAATCTCTCATTTTTCATCCCTCCCCAGGTATGGTTGATGGACAAACTGAGAGTGGTGGACTCATGTCCGGCATATTCAGCTCGCAACTATTTCTCCTGACGACGTCTAGTTGATGCTCCGGATGAAGGATGGTAATACAACTGGATGTGTAGTTTGTCCGCAGACCACATTGCTTGGCACTACCCTTGGCTCAATCTGCCGGCAATGGGTTACAGCATGGTTCGTCAACCCAGGATTCAGCTGATTGGCTTGACACACTATGTGTTTTACTTTTCGTTCCGGTTCCAGCACCAGTTCGGACATGACCAGACTTGCCCAGAGGAGGGGATTGAGTACCCTGCTACATTTTCGGTCCGAGGCGTGCAGCTAGCTCGGTATGCTGTAGCTTGGAGGATGAGAGAGCTTCTAGCCCCCGCTCCCATTTTCAGCTGCACCCTTTCTGATGAGTGCATAGATTGGCTCAATGAAGAGGCACAGATCGGGCCAATTTTGGCATCAGAGGCTTCGACCAGCTCTGGGAGGGGACACAGGAACACTTGACTATGCCCCGGATTTATTTTCTTTAATCAGAACTTTCAAGTTTTCTTTGTGAATGTAATGAAAAGCAACTTCAATTTGTATTCAAGAGCAGGAGAACTCTATATTGAAATCAATGAAATTGAAGGTTGTGGTACTGAAAATTTTCCGTTTGGTCCAAAAATGGTCTAAGTTGTAAAAAGATTCATTTGAGTAAAATCAACTTTTATTAAAACTTGTCAAAACCATTTTCGATATGGATCAGAATTGGACATGCCTGAGATTTGTCACTGAGATGCACAACCCGAATTCTAGCAACTGAAAAGTTGCCCCTAGTATGAGTAGCACTGCACCGGAGATCACAACCGAGCTCTTGAATGCTTGAATAGACAAAGATGACTGAGGTGATCAAATGGGCAAAGTTGATCGAGGAAGTGTTTATGGCTGGACTTCAAAATGAAGTTGCCTACGTATCCCAAACATGGGAATCAAGCCTCACGTAGTTCGGCTCAGGTTCACTCATGTATTAACCCTCACCTTTTATGCTCTACCTTTTGCCAAGGCTGCCCTTTGCGGGTTTTCAACCTTGCGAGCTCAGTTTTTATAATTTCAAATTTTTCATGCTCTAACTTTTGCCTAGGTCGCCCTTTCGGGTTTTCGACCTGGCGAGCCACTCAGGGGAAATATTTCTTCAACTTGCCCATGTTGATCGGTTAGGATAACTCTAGGCCATCTAGGTCCATCAGAACGACAGCTCCACCTGGCCAGATAGACCTGATGATGTAAGGACCAGTCCAATTAGGTCTGAACTTGCCACTAGGGTCATGGATGGGAGCTCGGTTGTCTTTGAGCACCAAATCTCCTTTTTTCAAATTCCTGGACTTAACCTTCTTGTTGAAAGCCCTGGTAATTTTACGTTGATAACCCTGAACATGATACAGTGCTTTCAGCCTTCTTTCATCAAACAGCATGAGTTCTCCGAACCTATTCTGCTGCCAATCTACCTCAGCTATCTGACACTCAGCCAGTACCCGTAATGATGGAACCTCAATTTCAATAGGCAGAATAGCCTCCATCCCATAGACTAAGGAACATGGAGTCACCCCAATAGAAGTTCGAATTGAAGTCCGGTAGCCCCACAGAACAAATAGCAACTTATCAGGCCAGTTCCGGTAGGTCTCCACCATTTTCTGCAGAATGTGTTGGATGTTCTTGTTGGCGGCATCAACTGCTCCATTGGCCTGCAGCCGATATGTAGATGACTTGTGAAAAGCCACGTTGCATTTGTTCAACAAGTCGATCACCTCCTTCTTGAAGTGGGAACCATTATCTGAAATCATCTCGTTCGGGACCCCGTAGGGACAGATGATGTTGTTCCTGATGAACTTGGCAACATGCGAAGCCTTCAACACCGCATAAGACTGGGCCTCAACCCACTTTGTAAAATAATCTATCGCGACCAGAATGAACTCATGCCCATTAGACCCCTTCGGAGTGACAGCTCCAATCACATCAATCCCTCAGACTGAAAACGGCCATAGCGAAGTCATGTTGTACAGCTTTGACGGTGGAATGTCCATACGGTTGGCGTGGATCTGACATTTGTGGCATCACCGGACAAAGCCAATACAATCCTCCTCCATGGTGGACCAATAATAACCCTGTCTAAGGATCTTCCGGGCTAGCATTACCCGTTCATATGCGCTGCGCACTCTCCTCCATGGATGGCCTCCATCAGGCGTTTTGATTCTTCGGCATCAACACACAGCATATGCATCCCGAGATGACCTCCCTTGTACAATTTACTCCCGCAGATAATGAACCGAGCAGCCATTCTTCGAATTGCCCTCTTATCTTTGGCATTTGCCCCTGGTGGATACGCTTCCTTTTCTAAGAAGTTCCAGACATCGTAATACCAGGGGTTCTCATCTTGTACCTCTTCTATGGCAACAAGCAGCTCGTAGGCCGGCACAATTTCTGGTCAATGATGATCAGACACATCCGGACTCCAAAAGGGATGTCTATCATAGAAGATAGAGTTGCTAGTGAATCTGCGAACCTGTTGTTCTCTCTTAATAGATGAGCGAAGTTCAACTTCTCAAACCGAGGAATCAGCATGTCTAAGGTCTGGTGGTAAATTCTCATTTTTTCTTGTTTGACTTTCAGATCTCCTTTAGCTTGAGATACAACAAGGTTCGAGTCCCTGATGACATCCAACCGTTTTGCCCCTAGTTCTAGGGCGGCTTCTAAACCGGTAATACATGCCTCATATTTTGCTTCATTGTTCGAGACATTCAAATGAAGTTTGAATGCTAGAGGTATGCGGGAATTGTCGGGTGCTATCAGCAACACCCCTATCCTATACCCGTATTGGTTTGACGCCCCGTCAAAGTACATCGTCCAAGTTTCATCTTCGACATGCAAAATAGCCTCATCTGGGAATAGGTACTCAACTGCTTCATCCCCATCCACTCGGTGATCGACTAGGAATTCTGCTACCGCTCTTCCTTTTACTGACTTGCGCGTCACATATTTCAGATCAAATTCGGAAAGCAAAAGCAACCAACGGGCTAGCCTACCCATAAGTGCTGGTTTCTCGAAGAGATATTTAATGGGATCTAATTTCGGAACCAGTATTACAAAGTGAGATAACAGGTAGTGTTGCAGCTTCCTGGTAGCCCATACCAAGGCCAAACAAGCCTTCTCCAGCGGAGTGTAGCGGGTCTCATAACCCAACATCTTCTTGCTCATGTAGTAGATAGCTCTCTCCACTTTGTCCTTAGACTCTTATGCAAGCATGCAGCCCATTGTAGTTTTAGTCACTGAAAGATACAAAATCAACGGTTTCCCCAGCTCAGGCGGTAATAACACGGGTGGGTTCTGTATGTATTGCTTGATCTGTTCAAATGCAGTTTGGCATCGGCCGTCCCATTGGAAATTCGTTCCTTTCTTCAGGAGACCAAAGAGTGGTTCACAAGTCAAGGTTAATTTAGAAATAAACCGTCTTATGAATTACACTTTACCCAGAAAGCCTCGCACCTCCTTTTCAGTCCTTGGTGGTGGCATTTATAAGATGGTCTTGATTTCCGAAGGGTCGACTTCGATACCTCTCTGTGTAATTAAGAATCCCAGCATTTTCCTTGCGGTAACACCAAACGTACATTTCTGAGGATTCAGCCGCAACCAAAATTCTCTGATTCGTTGGAAAAACTTTTGCAAGGCGGTGTAGTGGCCCTCTCTTTCCTTGGACTTGACAATCATGTCGTCCACGTACACCTCACCTTCTTTATGGATCATGTCGTGCAATATCGTGGTCGCGGCCCATTGATATGTAGCCCCAACATTCTTCATCCCAAATAGCATCACCCTATAACAATAGGTCCCCCACGGGGTGGTAAAAGCAGTCTTCTCCCAGTCTTCAGGTGCCATCACAATCTGGTTTTAGCTTGAAAAGCCATTCATAAACGAAAGCAACGCATGCCCTGCTATAAAATCCACTAACTCATCGATATGCGGCAGACGAAAGTCGTCCTTCGGACTGGCTTTGTTCAAATCCCTGAAGTCCACACATACCCAAATTTTGTCGTCTTTCTTCGGCACTGGAACGATGTTGGCCAACCAAGTTAGGTATTCAGATACCAACAGGAACCCCGCGTCAATTTGCTTGGTGGCCTCTTCTTTGATCTTGATGGCCCAGTTCGGGCGGATCCTTCTGAGCTTCTGTTTAACAGGTCGGGCCTCTAGGTCAAGAGGAATCCGGTGCTGTACAATCTCAAGATCGATTCCAGGCATGTCTTCGTAGGACCACGAGCAAACATCTTTCAAATCTTTTAATAAAGCGACTAAGCACACGCGCTCCTCCAAAGACAACGTGGACCCGATTGGACCAGCCGCGGGTCCTTCTCAGTACCATCATTAATTTGGGTGATTTCATCAACCAGCGGTTTTACAAACCACTCCTGCTCCTATTCTAGCAAATGTTTCAAAACTGGAGGAATTTTTTCCTCGTCGTTTTCATCGAAGTTTTGAAAGTTTGAATTAATGCAATAAATCAAGGGTACAGAAAAGTAATTGAAGGCTATAGCCGCATCATTCTCATTAAATATTTCATCTAGTCCATCTGTTTCCTCTGTTACAACAGACTCAAAAGTGAAAGAAAAAGACGACCCGGACAAGACTGTGGCATCTGGGTTATCACTCCCAGGAATACCGGACTCAGACTCAAATGAGCTGGAACCTAATTCCGATTCTACAGACTCGATGGAATCAGATTCCGGCTCACTACCTGACCTGGTACTGCTCGATAAGAATCCTTCCTCGTATTGCCAGACGAGGGAGGGTGCGATGGATGCATCCAAAATGTTTGAAGATGGGCTCGCAGCCGTTTTATTCCCAATCATAGACACTGAGAGATCATCCCCTAAGAACTCATGTACAATCGGAGGATCTGATAGTAGACAAGCTAGTGCTACCCCATTTCAATCTCGGTGCTCTCAGAATCCACTTCCTCACACTGCTCAACCTCAGCTGATGGGTCTACCTGCTCCTCGGCAACATCATCCCTAGATAACAGCAAGTCAAAGAAAATCTTGAACCCCGTCAAGCGCCTCTTCTTTACATTCAACCATGGCTCTGGGAAGCCGCAGAATGGAAAGTCTTCCCCCTCCCGGACGAAGCGTCCATTTAGGGTGCCCTGAATAGGCCGATGCATCAAATCAAATTGCTTCCCGGTTTGCTTGGCTCTGGCTCTTCCGGCCATCTCTTTGCCTTTCCTCACTCAGTCCTCTTTGGTGGGCAGATAACCCAAGCCAAAGGTATGCGGGTTATGCGGTACTTCAGCCGATGTTGCAATGTCTTTCCAGCCACTTTTTCCTAGTCCCATCCCAGGGATGTGCTGGATCTTGTTCATGAGGTACACGGACTACGCGCTGACATACAACCCTTCATCAATAACTAAAATGTTCTGTATGACCCGGGCCTCGGCTAGGGTAAATCCTGACTGCAACACATCCTCCGTGCCATGCTCGATTTCCAAAACTGGTATAGACACCTCTGGCAGCGAATGGATTGACGAATTCCCAAAAACTATAGCCACCCCTCTCCCGTGGGGGTATTTCAGCATCTGATGCAGGGTGGAAGAGACCGCCTTTACTTGGTACAACCACGGTCGCCCCAAGATTAGATTAAAGGTTGCGGGAACATCCAAGACATGAAAATCAATCTCGTGTTGTCTTGGACCAACCTGGGTCTGAATCTTTACGGTCCCCATCACTTCTCTGCTAGTATTGTCATAGGCCCTTATCACTTGGGCAGTTGGCTCAAAGTCCACGGGCTTTAAGCCAATTGCAAATGTTGTCCTTGACGGGCACACGTTAATAGCGGATCCTGTATCGACAAGAACCACCGGTATCCATTTGTCTCTACATTCCACATAAATATAGAGAGGTTTGTTATGGTTTGTGCCCTCAGGCGGCAGTTCCTTGTCAGAAAAGGTCAACGTCGAGGAAGATCCTCCCGGAAAGACCAGTCCTACCAGCTGCTCAGGTGTGGTATCTATCGAAAGTTTGGCCTTGTCCATTGCTAAAAGGACAACCTGTCTATGTACTCTTGAAGCCATAAGCAGTCCCCAGATAGAGATGTCTGCCTGTATCTTCTTCAGCTGTTTCAGTATAGCCTCCTCTTCGAGCAGCTTTTCCTTCTGCTTCTCCGCCTCTTTGTCCTTTTCGAACGTCTCTGGTTGATCTAAGTGCGGGGGCTTGAAATAACGCCTGCTCCTAGTCATGTGGTCTACTTCACCAATGTACCAGGTATCATCCAGCTGGTTATTCTCCCAGTCCTCATCTGTGTGGGCAAGACATAGATCATCAGCTTCCCACCACATGTCATCGGCAGCCGACAGACACCTGTCCGGCTCCGTTACAACTATTCCTGTGCCCACAACATCGTCTGTTCCTGTGCCCGCAGCACGTTCCGTCCCCACAGGGGCTTTGGCTTTTCTGGCTCACTCAGAATCTTCGATCCTTTCACGCTTAAACTGCTTCAGTACAGCCTGCTGTTCAGTTTCTTCTGTCCCCAAACTGTCCGTATTCTAAGCAAATTTCTTAACACCGGTGCTTTCCAGCGATGTATTCTATTCGTCGGCCCTTCCGGCCACAGTTGATGTCCCCGTCCCTGTCGAACCCTGTTCAATAACATCCGGCTGGTCGTCAAGCCACCTAGTAGACTCCGCTGAACCATCCAAACCAAACCAGTTGACAGTCACGTTCCCTGAGTCCTGTTCGTCGAAGAATTGAAAGTTAGCGATATCCTTCTCCAGTTTTGCCAGGTCATCCAGCCTCTGATTAAGTCCATCTTCCCGTACTACACAGATCTCTGCCTCCACTGTCAATTCTGCTCCTGGCCAAGCTTGGCCTACTAATGTAATGTATCCACTCGGGTTGTGCATGAAGCTCGCAGACCCCTCAGGCTCTGTACCATCAATCTCATCTGTCCCTGCAATCGACCCAATTCTATCTTCGATAAGCACCACCACCATCTCAGGCTGGGTTTGGGAGATGTCCAACATGCACAAGTCAGTGCTGTCTGGAATGAACACCTCCGGCTTGGGTAGGTGAGAAGGGGTGATATATACGCTAAGGTCATATGGCACAACCCCAGTTTGGATCGAATTGATGCGTTTGGGAGGTGGAGCTTGGTTACGTGGTAAGAGAGGGTTGGTTGTGACATTCGGTTTCTCTGGAGGCACGATCACCCTATTATCAATGAGATCTTGAATCTCATGACGTAATCGAAAGCACTGGTCGGTGTCATGACCATGTTGGTGAAAGGCGCATAACTTGGTCGGGTTATGGGAAGCAGGGAGTTTATCTGGTAACGGCCGCGGCTCCAGGGGCTTCAAGTGCCCTGTCTTGATCAAAATCCCTAGAGCCTTGGACAAAGGCATGTATAGTGGAGTGAAGGTTCTTTGGCCTTGGGGTGAATACTTGGTTGTTTGCAAGCTACTTCCGGATGCACCGGTGAATGGTGTAGCTGCAAGGGTTCTTGGGGTGGTGGTGGTGACCATTCCCACATCTGAAGATCTGCCAGCTGCAGCACTGCTTGTGCCTGCATTTGCACTGCGATTGAATGCGCTCTTTGGCTGCTCTCTGTCTTGGTCAATCAGACCCTGTTTCATAACGACCTCGATCTGCACCCCTATCTCATGTAAATCTAAAAAGGGGGGGAGGGGGAGAACGATCATCTTCTGCATGAGCTTGGGCTGGAGGTTGCGCACAACCATCTTAATTTGATCCTTGTCCACAGGCCTGATGGTCATCATCGAGGCCTTAGCCCTCCAACGGGTCACAAAATTGGAGAAACTCTCCTTCAGCTCTTGCCTAGTTGTCTCAAGATCATGGGTTGTAATCTCGATCTGTGTATTGTAAGAGTATTGAGCTATGAAGGCCTCAGCCATCTCCTTCTAGTCCCTCTTGACGGAATCCTCCAGTTTTTCATACCAAATGGCCGCTACACCCGACAGCATCAGCCTTAGCATATCCAAAAACAGCCGCAAATGCACCATAGGATCTCCAGACCCGTCAAAATGGTCAATATGTGGCATCTTAAACCGGTCCGGCAGCGTCACGGCCGAGTCGGTGTACCCATCCTCAATATCTGGAATGGACTTCACACCCTGAGATTTCTTGAATAGCTTTTCAAGCTTGCTCACTTCTAATGTTGTAGGGTCCACCTCGAACTCAAAAGGAGAATCTGGTAGGTTGGTCTGTGCTTTGGATAGCTGGGGTAGGATCGGAGGCAGAGCCGGCCCTATTGGAATGTTCGTATCTTCCTGGACATGTGTTGTCTCCCCAAGTATTGGAACTCTTGGTGGGGGAGGAACTTGGTCTGCAGCAACTGCTCCTGTTGTTTTGTAAATTCTGCTTGACGGGCAGCGTCCTGCTACATGGTTCTCATACTGTCCTAGAGCTGACGCATCATCTCCTCTAGACCTACCATGTTATGTTGATCTAGCTAAATAACTGGTATATCTGTCTCTACAGTAGAAACTAAGACTTCAGCCTGACTGTTCACTGATGGGGTAAACCACTGATCTGGCAACCGCTGTACCGATACACTGTGCCTTTTTTACCTCTGTCTGGTAACCGGGGGTAAAGAAAGGAACACTATTTGTCCGTCTATCAGATCCCTAGATCGATTAAGTCTACGACCTCTAACCCAGAGTGCTCGGGAGATATCTAACTGGTCGGATGCAATGATGCTAAACTACCTTGCAAAAAGATAAATAAAGCATAATGAGGAAATAATGAACAGAAAAACGTATAGCATAACAGCTTAAATAAAGAGTTGGTAAACATAAGCTGAACGAACTGCTCTCAACCACTAATCACTGTTCCCAAAAATCACTGCCTCAAATCTGAATCAGATACCCATAGATATAACTGATTCTCAAAACACTGATGCCCGCAGGCCTGAGACCCAGACTTGCAAACCAATATATGCATTCCCTGTAGAGGTGCACTCTAAAAGCACATAGCAAGCAAATGAGAGCCAAAATAACCCTATGTTGGGGTAGGGTTTTCTTGTCCTATTTTGTCAGGAACTAGGGTTTCACTATGCACGCAGCGGTTTCAAACAACTTATAATTGGGTAAACAACCTGTCCTAGTTTGGAATAATCACTATGGATTCCTATATGCACTACGTCGAATGGTCAGAAAGGGTGCCCAAGTGAAAACCGGGGTTTGTGTTGCCGTCATGGCAGAGCCCGTAATCGGTCAGCCTTATGGCACGCTTCTCAAAGCATGCCTCAGGCAAACTGCTCAGGAATAGCATATGGCAAATACGGTGTCCTAGGCGCACCAATGCAAATGCAATGCAAAGAAACACATAAGTGTTGTCAAAACAAGACATCATGAGTTCGAGTCAAGCTCTCTAAGTCCCTAGCAGAGTCGCCAGAAACGGTAGACGCGCCCTTGGGCTTTGCTACTACAGCTCAGACTCAAATGTCACGGTTCTGAATCTAATCCTGCAATGTGCAATGCGAGACCGATAAATCACCAAAGAGTCCAAATCTGCCAAATCGCTTTGGAAAACTGATTTTTAAGAAAGAAATGCCAAACATGGACTGTTTTGCCAGATACAGAGTCGCCACCTAAATATTTTATTTTTTAGGGGAATTTAGGAAACCCTGACTCGTGCCTATGGCCACGTGTCTGTCATCACCAAAGTTGCCTCGGCTCGAGAACTTGGGTACGATTAGGGAAGGTCATGTAATGAGCACCCCCGCTCACCCGATCAAAGATCAGCCACTACTAAACATGATATCTTGTTTTTGAAAACACATGCGTTCTGATTCCTATTAATTAGCTAATCTTACTATGTGATGCGCACAACAAACAAGTATAGACCAGATCGCCTAATTTGGAGCAAAGCATCGCATATTTGTTTGTTTGAAAACGGTTTGAAGTTTGCTACTCGCAAGAAGGCTAAAATGCGAATTTCAATGAATTGTTCCAATTCAAGCAATCCAGCCTTCACCCACAGGCATTCAGGTAGTTATATCACATAACCAATTAGCCTCATGGCAACCATGTTGTCATGTTAACACTCACATACATGCAAGATGCTAAAGCATAAACACTTACAGTGTACTCCGAGCCAAAACAAGAAACTAGTTAGTAATCATGCATGATCCTAGTTCATGTTGAGATGGCTAATGCAACACATGCAAAATGTAACTAGAATAGGCTCGGCTATTCTAAGATGGCATATGAGGTGTGACAACTCGATACATGTATTCAAGCAGGGATTGAAATACAACGCAGTTAGTATAATGCACCGAGCCCGGTGCATGCGATACAGATGAATGGATGCAAACATGCGAGCATAAGGATGCTAAATGAAACGTGCCCCAGAACTAACCATCATAAGCGGTTTAAGTAAAAGGGAGAAAGAAATGGGGGTTAGAAGACATGCATCACACACACGCATGCTTATTACACAATTGCGCCCTCTCAACGAAGGGACCGGAAGAATAATACAAATTAACTAATTAACTAACTAACAAGCTAATTAATTATTACAAAACCAAATGAATAACTAGCTACAACTAATTATTACAATACTTAAATAATTAAAAAACTAATTAAGCTATGAAGACAGTAAAGCAGCCTCGGGACGACGGACAAATACATGCTCGGTCAGCTTCGCTCGAAAATCCATTGCCATGCTTCATGTTGCCTCTGTTTACACTGCTCTGTACCTCTGAAAACTGTGCCAACTTTTGTGACACTTCTGAACCACCTTGTGGGCATGCTGAGAGGCCATCAGCCAAAAGATAGGGCCATCGGCCATGGGAAATTGGTCATTGACCAAATATAAGGCTCTCGGCCAAATGCTGTTAGCCGACTGGCACTGAATATAGCCGATCAGCCATCTCTTCCTGCTGAATGCTTGTTTTGTTGCAACAGAGGACAGACAGAGCATGGTAATACATTTGTAAGACAATGTTTGCACAACCACACCCCTTATCATGTTTGAGGTTCAAAGGAGTGTAGTTCTCGACCCCCGGACCATCAATCACGTATTACGATGCATGATGGCCAAAGAGGCCAAGTGTGCAATTCAATATGGAATGAAATGCACAAAAACACACAAGGGGCCCCAACTTCTATCATGCTTGATCAAGAGGCAAAGCAATGCACACACAATGCAATGCAACCTAAGTATGCATGCAAAGCTAATGCAACAAGAGCATGTTAACGACAATGCCAGGTAATGCAACTAGCATATAACAAATGCAAAGAGGCAAGTATGTAACAACATGTTAATTAGCAAGCATGTGACAACATGCAATTTGACAAGCATGCAACGACCATGTAAGCATGATGTAATAGGACTAGCATGCAACAACATGCAATGGAACCAGTATGCAACAAGCATGCGACAACATACAAGGCAAGCATGCAACAACCTGTGAAAATAGACTTAAACCAAAATGGAAGGACCTCGGCCATGCCCAAATCAGTGGCCAAAATGCTAAAAAATATTGGACAAAAGCACATACAAACATGCACATGCAATGGCCTATCACCTAGGCATAAAAGGGCAACTTTCAAGAGCACTTAAAAGGAGACAAATATGGGCATGTGACAAACATGGTAAGCTCTGAAATTATGTTAGGAAAGGTGCCAAACCAATCAAACAAAGCAAGCAAATCATGCAAGAAGACTCAAGGCTCAAGGCTAGCCAAGGAGTTCAAACCATAGCTATGCAAACCATGAAGAAAATGGAAAGTATAATCCAAAAAAGTCCTAGATCATGTCAAAATGAGCGTAAAACATTCAAGGACCAAAGCCAAAATAAGCTAGAATGAGGACCAAAAGCATGAGACATGCAAGGCCACAAAAGGGGTGTTACACTACACCTATCAAAACCAAACATGGCATGATTTAAGCAACAAAAATTAAAGTTATATCATGGCAAAATAACCCCAAAAACATATTGAAATGATGGCTCGCAAGCTAAGGCATAAAGGCATACGCAATGACTCATGTTAAGGCATAAAGGGGCCAACCCTCCAACGCATTGAATGAATGACAAATGCAAGTGCATAAGCATGAAGCATGGACTGAAATAGCATTACAAACAATGCCAAATCATTGAAATGAGCCAAGTAAAGCATGCTAGTGACTTGAACACCCAAAGCTAACATGCTAGGATGCCTTATGGCCTTACAAAGCATTGCATATATGATCAAAACAACATGAAACAGAGCTAGAGCATGGTAAAACATGACTAAAAGCTCCTTCTAGTTGAGCCAAAATATGCAAGCATGATGGTCTAAACACAAGATGCATGTTAAGGCAATAGAGAGGATTACAAGACAAGTACATGGTGCATGCAAGAAGCCATTAAACCAACCTTAGATAGAGGTAAAACATGGCAAAATAACACCAAATACTTGCTGAAATGGAGCTAAAACAAGCTAAGCAAACGTGCTACCAATATAAGCCATTTATACTAGCATACAAGACAACAAGTAGAGGGGATGACCCTCTCCTATTTAAGACCTCAAAACCACCTTTCCACCGCTGAAAATCCTTTGGATTTCAGTGGTAGAAAGGTCATGCAAAGCTAAGAACAAGGGCCAAAAGGGATGGCCTAAAACAAGGCCTAACAAGGCCTTGGAGGGGGTAAACAACCCCAAACAAAAAAGAGACCTTAACTAAAGAGTTAAAGCACCAAAAAAAAAAACTTTTATCAGTTAAGAGCTAAGCTTAAAACAATAAGCAAGTAGGTCTAAAAGCTTGAGCAAGAATGGGGGTTTAAAAGCAAGTTTTCTCACCCTTGAAGAACCTCTTCAAGAACACCACTCCAGCAACTTTCTCTGATCAAAATCACCTCAAGAACCCTAACACCAACTCCCTACCACCTCAGCAACCAAGGATGGTGTATTGCTAGGTGTTTGTGTGCAATAGTGAGAACAAAACACCCTTTAGAGCACAAAAACACGCACAAAGATGTAAAGAGTGGGAAATATAGAGATAGATAGATACAACTTCTCTAACCCTATTTTTCAGAACCTCTGAGAAGGGAAGAGGAGCTCCCTTCTTATAGAAATCCAATTCCAAGGCTTCCTAAGCAAGCTAAGCAAAGGTGCAAATCCCTCCATACACGTGTATGGAGGGTGTGAATTGTGCATGCCTACTGTGACAGCTGGCATAAAATATCTACATAAAGCAGATGAACAGGGTTCGGCTAGAAAACATGGCCAATCAACCAACATAAGTGCCGGCCGACCAAATAATGTGTCGATCGGCCAACACTTTTGGCCGATGGCAAGAAAACAAGGACGATGGCCTCAAGCCTTGGCTGATGGGTTGAGGGGATGGAAAACAAGCCACTCTCTTCCTTCAAATGCAAAAACACAAGGGCTTGGTCCACAACCAAGCACAAAACAGACAAGGTAAGAGATCTTGAGGCAAGGCGCGCGTCCGAGGCCTGCGAGAACTCAAAACGAACACAGGCATGGATGATCATCCAATGTTCAAACGATGACATCCAAGTCTTGAGGACGGTCAAAAATGGGGTGTCTACACCCCACCAGTGAACAGTCAGGTTGAGGTCTCAGTTTCTACTGTAGGGACAGATATACCAGTTGTTCTCATAGATTAGCACAACATGGCAGGTATAGAGGAGATGATGCGTCAGCTCTAGGAGAGTATGAAAACCATGCAGCAAGACACTGCCCGTCAAGCAGAATTTACCGCACGTCAGGCCGAGGTTATGGCACAACAGGCATAGTTAATTGCCAGACTGTAGCAACAACAACCACCACAGCAAGCCAAAGCATCTACTTTGCACCCTGCTCCTCCCGCACCAAGAGTTCCAATACTAAGGGAGACCGCTCACGTCCAGGAAAATACGGACATTCCAACGGGGCTAGCTCCGCCCCCGACCCTACCCCAGCTATCTAAAGCACCTACCAACCAACTGGATTCGCTGTTTGAGTTCGAGGTGGACCCCACAGTGTTAAAAGTGAGCAAGTTGGAAAAGCTTTTCAAGAAGTCTCAATGCGTGAAGTTCATTCCGGATATTGAGAATCGGTATACAGACTCGGCCGTGACTCTGACGGATCGGTTTAAAATGCCACACATAGATCGTTTCAACGGGTCTAGAGATCCTATGGTGCATTTGTGGCTGTTCTCGAACATACTACGGCCGATGGCCCTCTCCAGATTGCAGAAGCTTTCTTTGTTTGGCCAGACCCTGTCGGGTGTAGCGGCTATTTGGTATGCAAAACTGGAAGACTCTGTTAAGAGGAATTGGGAGGAGATGGCTGAGGCCTTCATAACTCAATACTCCTATAATACACAGATCGAGGTCACAACTCGTGATCTCGAGACAACTAGGTAAGAGCCGAAGGAGAGCTTCTCCGATTTGTGACCTGGTGGAGGGCCAAGGCCTTAATCATGACCATCAGGCCTGTTGACAAAGATCAGATTCGGATGGTTGTGCACAACCTCCAGTCCAAGCACATGCAGAAGATGATCATTCTCCCCCTCCCCACCTTTACAGATCTACATGAGATAGGGGTGCAAATCGAAGATGCCATGAAACAGGGCCTCATTGATCATGAGAGAGAGCAGCCCAAGAGGGCATTCAACCATAGTACGAATGCAGGCATAAGCAGTGCTACAGCTGCCAGATCTTCAGATGTGGGAATGGTCACCACCACCACCCCAAGAACCCTTGCAGCTACCCCATTCACTGGTGTGTCTGGAAGTAGCTCGCAAACAACCAGGAACCCAACCTGAGGCCAGAGAGTCTTCACCCCACTATACATGTCTTTGTCCAGGGCTTTGGGGGTTTTAATCAGGAAAGGGCACTTGAAGCCCCAAGAGCTGCAGCCCTTGCCAGAAAAACTTCCTCCCTCCCATAACCCGATGAAGTACTATGCCTTTCACCAATAACATGGTCATGAAACCGACCATTGCTTTCGATTGCATCATGAAATTCAAGATCTCATTGACAATAGGGTGATCGTGCCTCCAGAGAAACCGACTGTCACAACCAACCCTGTCCCACCACATAACCAAGCTCCACCTCCCAAACGCATCAATCTAATCCAAATTGGGGTTGTGTCATACGACCCTAGCATATATATCACCCCTTCCCACCTACCCAAGTCGGAGGTGTTCATTCCTGATAGCACTGACTTGTGCATGTTGGACATCTCCCAAACCCAACCTGAAACGGTGGTGGTGGCTATCGAAGAAAGAATTGGGTCGGCTGCGGGGGCAGATGAGATTAATGATATAGAGCTTGAGAGGTCTACCAGCTTCATGTACAACCCGAGTAGTTACATTATGTAAGCAGGCCAAGCTAGGCCGAATGTGGAATTGCCAGTGGGGGTAGAGATTTGTGTAGTATGAGAGGATGGACCTAATCAGGGGCTGGATGACCTGGCAGAGCTAGCGGAGGACGTCACAAACCTTTAATTCTTCAACGAACAGCACTTAGGGGATGTGACTGCCAACTGGTTTGGTTTGGAAGGGTCAGCAGAAGCTACCGGGTGGCTCAGCGATGAGCCAGATGTTATTGAGCAGCCTCAGCAAGAACAGGGTCCGTCAGGGACGGGGACATCAACAGTGGTCGGAAGGGCCGAAGAGCAGAGTGCACCGCCAGAGAGCACCGGTGTTAAGAATTTTGCTCAGAACACGGGCAGTTTGGGAACAGAAGCTACTGAATAGTAGGCTGCACTGAAGCAGTTCGAGCAGGAAAGGATCGACGATTCTGAAAGGGCTAGAAAAGCCAAAGCCCCTGCGGGGACAGAACGTGTTGTGTGCACAAGAATGGAACGTGCTGCGAGCACAGGAACAGAAGGTGTTGTGGGCACAGGAATAATTGTAACGAAGCCGAACAGGTGCCTATCGGCTGCCGATGGCATGTGGTGGGAAGATGACGACCTATGTCTTGCCCACACAGATGAAGATTGACCACATGACTAAGAGTGGGCAGTATTTCAAGCCCCACACTTAGATCAACTAGAGACGTCCGGAAAGGACAAAGAGACGGAGAAGTAGAAGGATAAATTGCTCGAAGAGGAGGCTGTGCTGAAACAGCTGAAGAAGATACAAGCAGACATCTCCATCTAGGGATTGCTTATGGCCTCAAGGGTTCATCGACAAGCTGTCCTTTCTGTAATGGACAACACCAAACTTTCAATAGATACCACTCTTGAGCAACTGGCAGGGTTAGTTTTTCCGGGAGGAGCTTCCCTGACGTTGACCTTCACCAAGAAGGAACTGCCGCCTGAGGCTGCAAACCATAACAAACCTCTCTACATCTCTGTAGAGTGTAGAGACAAGTGGATACTGGTGGTTCTTGTCGATACAGGATCCATCACTAATGTGTGCCTGTCGAGGACAGCATATGCAATCGGGTTGAAGCCCGCGGACTTTGTGCCAACTGCCTAGGTGATAAGGGCCTACGACAATACTAGCAGAGAAGTGATGGGGACTGTCAAGATTCTGACTCAAGTTGGTCCAGGACAGCAGGATATTGACTTCCATGTTTTGGACATTCCCGCAACCTTTAATCTACTCCTAGGTGAAGGCGGTCTCTTCCACCCTACACCAAATGTTGAAATACCCCCACGGGAAGGGAGTGGCTATAGTTTTTGGAAATTTGTCAATCTATCCGCCACCAGAGGTGTCTACACCGATTTTGGAAATCGAGCATGGCACGGATAATGTGTTCTTGTCAAGATTTACCCTAGCCGAGCCCCGGGTCATACAGAACATTTTGGCTATTGATGAGGGATTGTATGTCAGTGCATAATCAGTATACCTCATGAACAAGCTCCAGCATATCCCAAGGATGGGACTAGGAAAAAGTGGCCGGAAGGGCATTACAGTATCAGTCGAAGTGCCGCATAACCTACATACCTTTGGCTTAGGTTATCTACCTACCAAAGAGGACTGGGTGAGGAAAGGCAAAGAGATGGCTGGGAGAGCCAGAGCCAAACAAATCGGGAGGCATTATGAATTGATGAATCGGCCTATCCAGGGCACCTTGAACGGACGCTTTGTCCGGGAGGGAGAAGATTTTCCATTCTACGGCTTCCCAGAGCCATGGATGAACACAGAGAAGTGGCGCTTTTCGGGATTCGAGATCTTCTTTAACTTACAGTTGTCTGGGGATGATGTTGCCGAAGAGCAGACAGACCCACCAGCTGAGGTTGAGCAGTGTAAGGAAGAGGATTCCGAGAGCACCATGATTAAAATGGGGGTAGCACTGGCTTGTCTACTTTCAGATCCTCCGATCGTACATGAGTGCTTGGGGGATAACTCAGTTTCTATGATTGGGAATGAAGTGGCTGCGAGCCCATCTTCAAACATTTTGGATGCGTCCATCGCACCCTCCCTCGTCTGGCAGTACGAGGAGGGGTTCTTATCGAGCAACACTAGGTCAAGTAGTTAGCCGAAATCTGATTCCACTGAGTCTGTGGAGCCGGAATCAGGTTCCAGCTTGTCTGAGTCTGAGTCAGGTATTCCTGGGGGTGACAACTGGATGCCACAGTCCTGTCTAGGTCATCTTTTTCTTTTTCCTTTGAGTCCATTATAACAGAGGAATCAGGCGACTTAGAAGTGATTAATGAGAATGGAATGGCTGTGGCCTTTGAGTATTTTTCTATGCCCTTGATTTATTGCATTAATTTAGACTTTCAAAACTTTGATGAAAATGACAAGGAAGAAATTCCTCTGGTTTTGAAATATTTGCTAGATCAAGAGCAGGAGAGGTTTGTAAAATCGCTGGTTGGTGAAATCACCCAAATTAATGCTGGTACTGAGAAGGACCCGCGGCTGGTCCAGATCGGGTCCACGTTGTCTTCGGAGGAGCGCGAGCGCCTAGTCACTTTATTAAAAGATTTCAAAGATGTTTTCGCGTGGTCCTACAAAGACATGCCTGGAATCGATCTTGAGATTGTACAGCACTGGATCCCTCTTGACCTCTGTTAAGTAGAAAATCAGAAGGATCCACCCGGACTGGGCTATCAAGATCAAATAAGAGGTCACCAAGAAAATTGACGCAGGGTTCCTGCTAGCATCCGAATACCCAACTTGGCTGGCCAACATAGTTCTAGTGTCGAAGAAGGACGGCAGAATTCAGGTATGTGTGGACTTCAAGGATTTGAATAAAGCTAGTCTGAATGACGACTTTCCTCTGCCGCATATCGACGAATTAGTGGACTTCACTGCAGGGCATGCATTGCTCTTATTTATGGATGGGTTTTCTGGCTACAATCAGATTCTGATGGCACCTAAAGACCGGGAGAAGACTACTTTCACCACCCCATAGGGGACCTATCTTTACAAAGTTATGTTGTTTGGGCTGAAGAATGCTGGGGCTACATATCAACGGGCCGCGACCACGATATTGCACGACATGATCCACAAAGAGGTTGAGGTGTACGTGGACGACATGATTGTCAAGTCCAAGGGGAAAGAGGGCCACTACACTGCCTTGCAAAAGTTCTTCCAAAGGATCAGGAAATTTCGGTCGTGGCTGAATCCTCAAAAATGTATGTTTGGTGTTACAGCAGAGAAAATGCTGGGGTTCTTGATTACACAAAGAGGTATCGTGGTCGATCTTTCCAAAATCAAGGCCATCATAGAAATGCCACCACCAAGGACTGAAAAGGAGATGCGAGGCTTTCGGGGTAAAGTGCAATTCATAAGACGGTTTATTACAAAATTAACTTAGCTTGTGAACCACTCTTCGGTCACTTGAAGAAAGGAAAGAAATTCTAATGGGACGGCCGATGCCAAGCTGCTTTTCAACAGATCAAGCAATATTTACAAAACCCACCTGTGTTGTCACCGTCTAAGCCGGTGAAATCGTTGATTTTGTATCTTTCAGTGACTGAAACTACAATGGGCTGCATGCTTACACAGGAGTCTGAGAATAAAGTGGAGAGAGCTATCTACTACCTGAGCAAAAGGATGCTGGATTACGAGACCCGCTACACTCCGCTGGAAAAGGCTTGTCTAGCCTTGGTATGGGCTACCAGGAAGTTGCGACACTACCAGTTAGCTCACTCTGTAATACTGGTTTTGAGATTAGATCCCATCAAATATCTCTTCGAGAAACCAGCACTTATGGGTAGGCTAGCTCGTTGGTTGCTTCTGCTTTTCGAATTTGATCTGAAGTATGTGACGCGCAAGTCAGTCAAAGATAGAGCAGTAGTGGAGTTCCTAGCCGATCACCCAGTGGAAGCGGGTGAAGTAGTCGAGTATCTGTTCCCAGACGAGGCCATTTTGCATGTTGAAGAAGAGACCTGGACAATGTACTTTGATGGAGCGTCAAACCAATACAGGTATGGGATAGGGATGTTGCTGATAGCACCCGACAATTACCTCATACCTTTAGCATTCAAACTCCAATTCAAAGTATCGAACAATGAGGTAGAGTATGAGGCATGTATTGCTGGTTTAGAAGCCGCCCTAGAACTAGGGGCAAAATGGTTGCACGTCATCGGGGACTCAAACCTTGTTATATCTCAAGCTAAAGAAGATTGGAAAGTTAAAGAAGAAAAGATGAGAATCTACCACCAAACCTTGGACGTGCTGATTCCTTGGTTTGAGAAACTGAACTTCGCTCATCTATTAAGAGAGAACAACAGGTTCGCTGATTCACTAGCAACTCTATCTTTAATGATAGACATTCCTTTTGGAGTTTGGATGCGTCTGATCATCATTGAACAGAAATTTGTGCTGGCCTACGAGCTGATTGCTGCCATAGATGCGGTACAAGATGAAAATCCCTAGTATTACGATATCTGGGACTTCTTAGAAAAAGAGGTGTATCCCCCAGGGACAAATGCCAAGGATAAGAGGGAAATTTGAAGAATGGCTGCTCAATTCATTGTCTGCAGGGGTAAACTGTACAAGAGAGGTCATCTCAGGATGCATAAACTATGTGTTAATGCTGAAGAGTCCAAGCGCCTGATGGAGGCCATCCATGGAGGAGAGTGCGGAGCGCACATGAACGGGGTGATGCTAGCCCAGAAAATCCTTAGATAGGGTTATTGTTGGTCCACCGTGGAGGAGGACTGTATTGGCTTTGTCTGGCGATGCCACAAATGTCAGATCCATGCAAACCGCATGAACATTCCGCCATTGAAGTTGTACAACATGACTTCTCCATAGCCGTTTTTAGTCTGGGGGATTGATATGATTGGGGCTGTCACTCCGAAGGGGTCCAATAGGCATGAGTTCAATATGGCTGCGATAGACTATTTTACGAAGTGGGTTGAGGCCCAATCTTATGCGGTGTTGAAGGCATCGCACGTTGCAAAGTTCATTAGGAACAACATCATCTGTCGCTACGGGGTCCCAAACCAGATTATTTCAGATAATGGTTCCCACTTCAAGAAGGAAGTGATCGACTTGTTAGACAAATACAACATGGTTTTTCACAAGTCGTCTACATATCGGCCGCAAACCAATGGAACGGTTGAGGCCGCCAACAAGAACATCAAGCACATTCTGTAGAAGATGGTGAAAACCTACCAGGACTGGCCAGATAAGTTGTCATTTGCTCTGTGGGGCTATCGGACTTCAATTCGAACTTCTACTGGGGCGACTCCGTATTCCTTGGTTTATAGGATGGAGGCTGTTCTACCTATCGAAGTTGAGGTTCCGTCATTACGGGCATTGGCTGAGTGTCAGATAATTGAGGCAGATTGGCAGCAGAGCAGATTCGAAGACTCATGCGCTTTGATGAAAGAAGGCTGAAAGCACTGTATCACGTTCAGGGTTATCAACGAAGAATTGCCAGGGCTTTCAACAAGAAGGTTAAGTCCAGGAATTTGAAAGAAGGAGATTTGGTGCTCAAAAAGAACCGAGCTCCCATCCATGACCCTAGGGGCAAGTTCAGACTCAATTGGACTGGTCCTTACATCATCAAGTCTATCCAGTCGAGTGGAGCTGTTGTTCTGATGGACCTAGATGGCCTAGAGTTCTCCCAACCAATCAACATGGACAAGTTGAAGAAATACTTTCCCTGAGTGGCTCGCTAGGCCGAAAACCCAAAAGGGCGACCTAGGCAAAAGTTAGAGCATAGAAAATTTGAAATTATAAAAACTGAGCTCGCAAGGTTGAAAACCCAGAAAGGGTGGCCTTGGCAAAAGTTAGAGCGTAAAAGGTGAGGGTTAATACACGAGTGAACCTAAGTTGAACTACGTAAGGCTTGATTCCCATCTTCGGGATACGTAGGCAAGTTTATCTTGAAGTTCAGCCATAAACACTTCCAAATCAACTTTGTCCATGTGATCACGTTTGGTCACCTTTGTCTATTTTGCATTAAAGTGCTCGGTTGTGATCTCTAGTGCAGTGCTATTCAGACTAGGGGCAATTTTCCAGTTGCTGGGATCCGAGGTTGTACATCTCAGTGATAGATCGCAGGCATGTCCTGTTGTGATCCATATCAAAAACGGTTTTGAAAAGTTTTAATAAAAGTTGATTTTGCTCAAATTAATCTTTTTACAACTTAGACCATTTTTGGACCAAACGGAAAATTTTCAATACCCACTACCTTCAATTATATTGATTTCAGTACGGAGTTCTCCTGCTCTTGAATACAAATTGAAGTTGCTTTTTATTACATTCATAAAGAAAACTTGGAAGTACTGATTAAAGCAAATAAATTTGAGGCATAGTCAGGTGTTCCTACGTCCCCTCCTAGAGCTTGTGGAAGCCTTTGATGCCAAAGTAGGCCCAATCTGCGCCTCTTCATCAAGCCAAGCTATGCACTCATCAGAGAGGGTGCAACAAAAAGTGGGAGCGGGGGCTAGAACCTCTCTAGTCCTCCATGCTGTGGCATACCGAGCTAGCTGTATGCCTCGGACTAGAAATACAGTAGGGTATTCTATCCCCTCTGCTGGGCAAGTCTGATCATGTTCGAACTGATGCCGAAATTGGAATGGGAAGTAAAAGACACAATGTGTCAAGCCGATCAACTGAATCCCGGGTTGGCGAGTCATGTTGTAGCTCATCACCGGTAAATTGGGCCAGGGGCAGTGCCAAACAATGTCGAGAGGAAACAAATTGCGCATCCATTCACACCATCATCCCTCATCTGAGGCATCGACTAGACGTTGTCGGAAGAAATAGTTGCGGGCTGAATATGCTGGGCATGAGTCCACAACCTTTAGTTTATCCATCAACCATACCTGGGAAGGGATGAAAAATGAGAGATTAAAGAATAGAGAGGTGCACGTTGAGAGAAAAAGTGAGAAAAGGGTTTTGAGAGAAAAACTGAGCTTAAGGGCCGAGTGATGTGAGCAATATAAATGTGAGATGGGGTGGGAAACATTACCTGCAGTAGTAGTGGACTCCCCACGAATCTAGTCGTCTCCCGGCGATGGAAGGCGTTTAAACCCATCAATGTCTCAGCTAGCGTCATGGCAATGCAGCTCTTGCCCTCTCTTAAGCCCTCGACAACTTCAATCAAACGAGTGCTAAACCTACTGGAGCCTGGGGCAAGCAAGAAATGAGACAGCATGCACAAGCAAAGCGCATGTCGCCGATAACCCTACCAATGATGATCATCGCGGTCACCGGCATCAGAAAAATAACGAATCAAGCTCGGAATGTCCAGCTCTCCATCGCGAATCAATAACCGAACGTCATGCAAAGTAAGACCACACATCGATCCTAAGGCTTGGACGTAGATGAACCAGAATTGAGGTAAGATTTCTTCATCGCGCTCGGATTCCATTAAAACTTGGAAATCGTCGAAAGTGGGACATATCTCTTGTCCGCCAAAGCTAAAGACGTGTGTTGCCGGATTCCAAAACCTAGTCGTGGCATGGAGGAACGAAAAATGCAGCGGGGAGCGACTCAACATGAATACTGCATATATGCCGAAGCCCCGAAAATTTAGCTTTTCCGAGCCATCCAAGTTGGCAATCCAATTTGTGAGATTTTGGACAAGAAATGCTTCCATTTGGTGCCAAAACTAAGCTGAAATCGAGAAAACTACGAAGCTGGGGCTTTTGTAGAAGATAAGGTGTTGAGTAGAAGACAGGTGTCAGCATTCTAGAGGTGCTTGCAATTTTTGGCCCATCGGCTAGTAATTATGGCCAATGGCCATTTCTTCTGGCCGATGGCCTCTCTCTTTGGCCGATGGCCCTTCCTCTTGTTCTCTGAGTTGTCTTTGTGTTGGAAATGTTGAGAACTTGTGACTAGTTCCACTTCAAATGCCTTTCGATGATGATTTTGTGAAGTCGCGCCTGTGTTACTCCAATTTGTTTATCGAGTTGTTGTACATTTGTTTATCGAGTTGTATTTCGTGTTCTTTAGTCCTTGTCTTGCTTATCGAGTTGTATTTGCATTTGGTTAGCTTGTCAAGTTCTTTGTTCTGCTTATCAAGCTGTTTTGTTGTTAGTTAGCTCACTACCTGATTAATGCAATTCGAGTGTTTAGTTTTCAAAACAAAGTTCAAATCTCATTTACATTGTTATGTAATGCGATGCAATGCTTAGAATGTACAAATGCAACACTTTTTCAACAAAATAGCTGTTTCATTTCATCATATTTTCTTTTACAAAAGTACATAGTTTTGAAGAAAATAAAACCTGCCTGAGGCAGTACAATGTGCAAAAACTACCAGTAAAAAGAAAAATAAAGCAAAAAAAGGAAATCAGCAAAATGTCTGGATCAGTGTTAGTCACCTCAGGTACGGGAGTCTGTCCTCGTCCTCTTCCTAGACGAAGGTCCAGGATCACCACCGCCAGCTCCGTCGTCAGAGTCCGAGCCACCCCCAGTCTCATCCTTAGACGGCACCACCTCTGCATCAGACTCATCATCGTCTCGGACAGGTGCTCGCGAGCTACTCCCAGAGTGAGTACGTCCGGCTCTGCTGCGGAGACGTACCGAGATCCCCCATCCTGCTCTCCCCGCTCCTCGGGCAAGTACAGTTGGTCCTGCTAGAGCAACCCCTGCGGCCGGTATCTGGAACGGGGCCTGAAAAGAACAGTTGGCAGATGCATCAGTTATGTTATGCAAAGTCGAGTATGAATATCGAATGCAGTGTATGAATACAGTGTATGAATGTCGTGAGTAGTGTATGAATGCCGGGAGCAAAGCTGTGAGCAGTATGAGAGTTACAGTGTATCAGTGTCGTGAGTGGTATATGAGTGCTGTGTGTCAAGTCCCGTATTGATAATGTGATGCATCAGATCATGTATGAAACAGATGTGCAAAGTTTTGGAACTGAGGATCAAGGAACCCACCGGGATGCCATAGATGCTGTGTAGGTCCATGCTCCTCTGTAGCATCCCCATAACCGAGGCTGACGGCTCCAGAGCCTGTCCGGTGTACTCAATCGAAGCCTGCAAAAGTGTTGAAGTATTTAGTATTCTGTGGGATGTCAAATGAAGTGAAATGATTGTACAGAATGCAAAGTATAGTACATACCGGGGTCGAGCCACGAACTCCAACAAGCTCATGATCAGCCAGAGGAGGAGCGATGGGTTTCTGATAGGTCTCCCTACCCTGTCCTCAACATGTCATGGTGGTGGGCAGTTCGGGCCACTCCACTCCACGTCCCCTCCGGGACCCACTCCGGTCACAAGCCTGAGTCGTCCTCAGTATTCCTGTTGCTGTTACTAGCACTGCAGGTCTCTCCCTCTCGTCTCGGCAGGTACTAGCCAAAGGCCGCATGAGATAAGTCTGAATGAAAGCAGCGTAGTCACCCTCATCTCTGAAATAATCAGCGTCCCAACCGATGGTGAAGTCGATCATCTCCTCCGGGGTGTACCTCTCTGTATGCCTCATGTGGGTGGGAGGTGGCCTCGGAACTATCTGCTCTGGTAGGCCGAGGGTCTAACGCAGAAAGTGCTCACCCAAGTACCAAGCCCGGCAGACCGGACCCTCCAGCAAAACCCTCAATCGGGCAGTCTCTCGGGCACCCGCATACTACTCCCTCACTGTCTTAGGCAACGCGGTCCAGGGCTGCCAGGAGATCTGCAAATAACAGGATACACAGTTTATTATCTATTATTGAAAGTACAATGTAAAGCGAAGCTCAAATAAACTATAATGTTTGACATACCTCGGCTGCGGTGATGGGGTCGAAGTATCTGCGAAAGAACAAGAAGGACTCCCGTGGCCTCCTCGCGCACCTCACATCAAATCGGTGAGAAAATGGAATGGCGAGAGGCATCTCCACCTCCGGCTCTGGAGCAAGACTCGGAAAGTAGGCGTACACCCATAACTACAACATGTAACAGGGCAAATATGAGTATGCTTATCAATAAGGCAGTATGCAGATAAAGCAGAAATCAGAGAATGATATGCAGTGTATTGCACAGTGTATGTAGTGTATTGTGCAGCGTGTGAAGTGTATTGTGCAGTGTGTGTAGTGTACGGCCAGTGTAAAGCAAATTGCGTGTATGCAGTATGTGTGGTGTACAGATAATGTAGACTAGAATTGTAAAACAAAAAGGGAAAATGTACCTCCCAGGCTCGCCAGTAGCCTCCGAGCAGATGTCCGCTGCGGCGGGATGAAGAGCTCATGTATCCGTAGAGTGTGGCCCAGCCTGCGCCACCCCAGTCGTAGCGGCGGATCCTAGTCACATCCACCAATGCACTCAGCAGATAGAGGGTAACTGTGTTCACCCGGTCAGCGAAGAGGGTGGTCTCCAGCAAGAACATGATGAAGCCTCGAGTGTACTGCTCCACCTCCTCGTGGGTCTAGGCGCCTGTATCCGAAACTGGTCCTTGAACCAAGAATACCTCACAAACCCTGGCCGGGAGAGAGGTGGCTGAGTGCCGAGCAAGTAGATCTGGGCAGCGTCCCACTCGCCCATGTCGGTGTCAAAGGGAATCAGATCACCCCCTACTCCGATGCCGGTGAGCATGGAGAAGCCGAAGGGAGTCAACGTCATCTCCCCTACAGCAGAAATGTGGAAGGAATCGGTGGTGTCCCACCACCTCTCCACCAGAGCACCAAAAAGGAGCCTACTCGCAGTGCGGCGCGAGAGTCCTATGCAGAAGACGCCGAAGCTGGCCTGATCAACAATGTGGCGGACCGCATTAGGCAACTCCATGTACCATCCTCTGGCAATGGTGTTCCCATACCCCCGAAAGGCATGGGAATCTCCCTGTGATCAAGACAAACAGTTGCGAAGCAGTGTTAGATATATAGTATTTTGAATGCATTCAGAGTTGATGAAATGCAGTGTGTGTGCATGTATTCGAGTTTACATAGATATCGGGTGTGGGTGTGCTCACGGTGAACTACACATATGATGTATCAGTGTGTTTGGGTTATTCAGTTACAAAACAGTACTGGTTATCCGAAGCGTATAATCTACATTGCAGAAAGTAAAAGAGGGGAACAGTATACCTCAACAGCACCGTAGGAGAGGTACGACACCGACTCGCATAGCAGGAGCTCCAATGGCGCACCTTGCGTGTAGCTCCTGAACTGATGGATGCTATCAGGAGGCAGTATGTGTATCACCAGCCGGTACGTCGCCGGGTCGAATGGTCGACCACTTAGCGACAAGAAAATGACCTCAGAGTCCGTATCCCTCTCCGGGGGAGTCCCACCCCGTAGAATGTCGTCTACCATCTCAAGAGGAGTGCAAAAATGGCCGAGGGTGTGGAAAATGGGCAAGAATGCCAAAAGTCAAACAAAAGTCAACCCCAAGGGGTGAAAATGGGAGAAAAGGTTAGAGTGTGGGAAAAGGCACGAAAATCGAGGTAAACTCGAGGGAAACAAACCCCAAGTGGTAGAAATCGAGAATATGGCACCGGAAATGTGTTTCGTTCAGTTCAAAGTGTGTAAAACAACAAGGGCTTCACGAATCGAATGTTGTGGGAGGCTCGAAAACAAGGGAAAAGCTCGAACCTAAGGGTGGAGAATGACCTAGAGAGAGAGAGCAAGGATTTTTGGCAAGGGAAAAGTGAGGAAATAGGGTTTGAGGCCCTATATTTAAAGACCCAGGTGAATGGACAAAACTGCCCCGAAATTGCCATTTTTGGCTGATCGCCAAATTGTTAGCCGATCGGCTAAATTGTTGGCCGATGATCTCCTCTTTTGGCCGATGGCCTCCTCTTGTGGTCAATGCACCTCCAATGCCCTTGTTTGGGTCAGTTATGTTGATTGGTACCCTAATCTCTCAAGAAAGTGCAAGAAAGTACACTTTTGAAGCTTAACCGGCCTACGTGTTGACCTCGAACTGTGTCTTCCATGTGCAGCACTTGATACGCACAAGATGTATCCTTTTTTGTATCCTTTTGTATATCGCGATATTCAAAAATTGCTTTGAATACGTTGCATTACAATGTCTTGTCATGTTTGTAATAAGCGCGCTTGTCATACGTCGTCTCGTTCGTGCATTGAGCATGCCTCGTCTTGCTTTGAAGTTGCATCTCAACATTGTGAATGACATGCCTTTGACATGCTTCCGTTGAACATATGTGCCTTTCTTTGTTGTCACATTGTTATACACAATGCTTGCGTTGTCGCGCATGCTTTACTTACATGTGTTTATGCCTTTCTTGCTTTACACATTGCTTACGTTGTCGCGCATCCTTTACTTACAGGTGTTTATGCCTTTCTTGCTTTACACATTCCTTGCGTTGTCGCACATGCTTTACTTACATGTGTTTATGCCTTTCTTGCTTTACACATTGCTTGCATTGTTGCTGTAGGCATCCCATTTTTGACCGCCCTTAAGACGTGGGCACTATTGATGGTTTACTTGGTGGAGAAAGGTGTTCAGGGCAAAGGTTCAGTTTCTTCGGCAAGGAGAGAGTCAAATCTCAACTTCATACCCCTTTTGAACCAAAACAATCTTGATCAAAAGATTTTAGACCTTGAAACCATCTCTTTCAAAAATTTTTGAAAATAAAGTTCCTACGATGTTCCGACGCTCGCATTTCATTTAATGTTGTGCTTTTCGGTAAACCGAGCAAGGACAAAGTGGAAATGAATGAAAGAGAGTGGAAATCTTTGAAAAATCTTTCAAAACACCTTGTTTATGGGTTTGGTTTTGAGGAAAATTGGAGAAGAGGGAAGAAACCAAGTTGAAGAAGAAGGTGGGTATGAATCGCTAAGAGAGAGAGAGCCGAGCGGTCCTCGCTAAATCACGCCTATCAATCTATACACTTGGATTTTAGCTATGAGGCCACCATCGTTAGAAAGCTTACTTCCGGGCCTTCATTTTGCACTTAAGAATCTCCTAAAGCCAAGTCCAAATGGGGGAGATATCGTTGGTCGAAGTAGGGCATCAATCCAGTTGAACCGAAACTGCGCGGCTTCACTAATAGAGGCATACCTTTTTGCACAGTTGGAAATTTAATGCAAGGCTAGTTCCATTGGAAAGATAACTTCTGGGGCTTCAATTTGGACACTGGACGACCACTTTTTGGCTTTTCCAGCCATTGGCCGACCACTTTTCTTTCCGGGAGACCACTTTTGTCCTGAAAAACCAGAAAAAGTAGCTGGCCGACCAGAAAAAGTGGCTGGCCGACCACTTTCTCAGGAAAAGTGGTCGGCCGACCAATAAAAGTAGTCAGCCGACCACTTTAACTAGTCGACAGCCTTCTTACATATTTTACAGGTGTTGTGGATGCCAGCTGTGCCAGTTGGAGGGCATAGACAGTATCCTCCATACGCCTGTATGAAGGGATTTATCCAAGCTCTGAGCTTCTCCAAGAAGCTTTAGCTTATGTTTTTCTATAAGAGAGAGGCTTCCCCTCCCTTCTCCAGGCTGGATTTTGGCTGAGAGCGTAGGCTTACACTCTCTCTATATCCCTCTCTTTCTCTCTCTATATTGGTGCTTTGCTTCGCACGTGTACACACAACCTCATAGCCAAACACTCTTACCTTGTTACTGAGTTGCTGGAGGGTCTTGAGGAAGCTCAAGAGTTGGTTTTGGCTCAGAAAATTTGCTGGTATTGCAGTGCTTCAAGGGTAACCTTCTTTTCCCCCCTTTTAGCTCTATTTTGATCACTCTCTGTGCCATAGTTGCATGCTTCTCTTGGCTTAACTTTAAACTACAAAAAGCTTTATTTTTGAGTACTTAACATGTTTGTTTGAGGCTCCTTGGGTGTTGGGGGTGTTCTACCCCCTTTTGTGCCTTGTTTGGCCTTGTTTTGTGCCAAGCCTTGAGGCCTTTGAATTAGTCTTTGCTTGCCCATTTAACCACTGAAATCCAGTGGATTTTCAGTGGTAGGTATGTGGTTTTGAGGCCTCAAATCAGAGGGGGGTGATCCCCTCTCTTCTTGCTTTGTTTGCTCGCATTATTGGCCTATCAAAGGAGCATGTGTTTCTACCATTTTGAGGCTTAGTTCAGGCACTTTTTTGTGACTTCTAGGGCCTGCCTTGACTCTTTCCGTGGCTGGTTTGGTCACCTTTTGCATGCTTCTTGTATGTGTAGTGTAATCCCATTTGTGGCTCATCAAAGTAGCATGTCTTTCTAGCATGTATTGGCTCCATTTCGGTGGGTTTTTGGCCATCATTTGACATGTCATAACTCTGTTTTGGGTTGGTTTGATGGCCCCATGCATGCTCCATGCACTTGTAGTGCATTACCATGAAATAGCCTAACATGCATCATTCTTCGACATGTCATTTTAGCATGCTTTTGGCTTAGCTTTGAGAAGACTTTGTTCATGTTTTAGCATGCTTAAAGTTTAATTTATGTTGTTTTGGTCATGCATGCCATGCTTTGTATGGCCGTAGTGCATTTTAGCTCACTAGCCTTGAGTTTCCAAGCCACTAGCATGCATTGCTTGGGCTATTTGCATGATTTAGCATCATTTGGAATGATATTTTAGAGCTTATATCTTTGTCATATTCTCATGTTTATCACTCCTTCAATGTGTTTGAGAATTGCACCTTTATGCCTTGTTTGTGAGCCATTGCATGAGCATCATTTTCTTGCCTTTCAAGCCATCATCTCGGTCCATTTTGGCTACTGTTTTTGCCTGCATAAGGTCTGTTTGGTGTTGGTTTAGCCATTTGAGCATTGCCTTGCATGCCTCTAGTGTAATACACTTCACTAGCTTCGTTGCTTGAGCCTTTCAACATGCATTACATGGGTTGTTTGCATGATTCTAAGTCATTTTGCATGCCATTTCAGTGCTGGAACATATGCCATGGTACTCCGTGTTTCATCCTTTCAACGCCTTTGGAGAGTTGTATTTTGTGCCTTGAGCTTGGGCCAATATGCATGCATGTTTGTATAGCATTTTGAGTTTCTATCTTAGCATGTATGACCACTGATTTGGGCATGACTGAGGTCAATCCATTTTGGTTTAAGTCCATCGAGCATTGTATATGCCATATAGTTCATTGCGTTGTGTATGTCATGTCCATTCACATTGTGTATGCTAGTTGTTGTTCATATTGTTGCATGCTTATGTTGTCTTGCATTGAGAATGCATGCATTAGCATAATTTGCATGTCATTAGCTTTGTTAAGTTAATCATGTCACATTGCATTGAGTGGGCCATGTGGTTCTTAGCACTGTGCATTGTGCATGCCATTAGCATTGAGAATGCCATGTTGTTGCATGATTGATTATTGCATTTGTGCATGCCATGTCCATTGCCTAGCGTATGCTAGTTACCATATGCATTGCGTATACTAGTTGTCATGAGCATTGTGTATGCTAATATGTTAGTTGCATGTTTTCATGCTTGTCCCTTGCATCGTGTTCATATGCTTGTTTCATTGCATTGAATGTTTGCATGCTTGAGCCGCATTGTGTATGTCATGCCATGTTATTTGTTGCATTGTGTTGGAATAGGAGTTAGTCCAAACACGGAAAACGAGGGACATTTCATACTCGAAATGATGAAACGTGCCTCAATTCTCGGTCGCCGACACTCTTGACTATACATGATGGAGTTTTAGGCTTTATATGTTTGTGTGTGCATTTATTTCATATTGAGTTGTGCAATTTGGCTCCGCGGCCATCATGCACATCGAGATGCGTGATTAGTGGCCTGAGGGTCGAGAACCACACCCCCTTGAGCTTATGTAATGAGAGGGAGGGTGGTTGTGCATACATGTGTTGCAAATACTTTGCCATGCCCCTTTCTTGCTCTCTGTTGCAGCAAACTGAAGTCTGGCAACAAAAACTAGCTGGCCGACCAGATAAAGTGGCTGGTCGACCACTTTTTCTGGTTTTTCAGCACAGAAAGTGGTCGGCAGGTGGTCTCCAATGCCAACAACTGGTTGGCAGCCCTCCCACAGGTTCCCATGGTGGAGTTTCAACCTCCTGGAGCTTTGTGCAGTGTTCTGAGACCAGTTGCAAACAGAGCCAAATCGGGGCATCGCGATAGATTTTCGCACAAGGCGACCGGGCATGCATCCCTCGTCATGAGGCCGTTTCAGTACTTTTTTATCTTAGAATGTATATTTGTTTCAATTTTGGTTGTGTAATAATTAATTAGCTAGAATAGTTAGTTAATTAGTCGGTTTTGTATTATTTATTCGGACCCTCCGTCGAGAGGGCCAACTGTTGTAAATAAGTGTGCGTGTGTATGATGCATGTCTTCCAACCCCCATTTGTTTCTCCCTTTTATTTACCAGCTTACGATGGTTAGTTTTAGGGCATGTTTCAATTAGCATCCTTATGCTCGCATGTTTGCATCCATTCATCTGTCTTGCATGCACCGGGCTCGGCGCATCATACTAACTGCATTGTATTTCAATTCCTGTTGGAATACATGTATCAAATTGCATTTCACATGACATTTTAGAATAGCCAAGCCTATCTTAATTGCATTTTGTATGTATTGCATTAAGCATTCTTGACATAGCTAGGATCATGCATTGATTTCTAACATAGCTTTTGTTTTGGCTCGGAGTACTCGGTAAGTGTTTATGCTTTAGCATCCTTGCATGTGTGTGAGTGACTGCCATGATAGCATGCTTGCCATGAGGCTAACTGGTTATATGATATAACTGCCTGAATGCCTGTGGGTGAAGGTTAGATTACTTGAATTGGAACAATTCATTGATTGCGAGTGTTAAGCCTACTTGAGAGTGGCAAATCACCATGTTTTCTAAGCCCACTTGAGGGTGGCAAAATCCGCATTTTAGCCTACTTGCGAGTAACAAACCGCCTTCAAAAACAAACATGAGATGTTTTGTTCCAACTTAGGCGATCCAGTCTATACTTGTATGTTGTACGCATCACATAGTAATTCTAGGTTAATAACCGAAATAAGAGCACATGTGTTTTCAAAAACAAGATATCATGTTAGTAAAGGCTGATCTTCGATCAGGCGGGCGAGGGTGCTCATTGCATGGCCTTGCCCTCTCGTACCCAACTTCCGAGCCGAGGCAACTTTGGTGATGACGGACACGTGGTCTTAGGCACGAGTCAGGGTTTCCTAAATTTTCCAAAAACAAAATATTTAGGTGGCGACTCTGTATCTGGCAAAGCAGTCCATGTTTGGCACTTCTTTCTAAAAATCAGTTTTTCAAAACGATTTGCCGGATTTGGACTCTTTGGCGATTTATCAATCTCGCGTTGCACTTTGCAAGATCAGATTAAGAACCGTGACATTGAGTCCGAACTGTAGTGAGCCCAATGAACAAAACGGGATTTTCCCGGGATATTCGAGCGCGTCTACAGTCGCGCATGCTTTACTTACATGTGTTTATGCTTATCCTTGCTTTACACATTGCTTGCGTTGTCGCGCATGCTTTACTTATATGTGTTTATGCCTTTCTTGCTTTACACGTTGCTTGCGTTGTTGCACATGCTTTACTTACATGTGTTTATGCTTATCCTTTCTTTACACATTGCTTGCTTTCTTGCGCATGCTTTACTTACATGTGTTTATGCCTTTCTTGCTTTACACATTGCTTGCATTGTCGCGCATGCTTTACTTACATGTGTTTATGCACCACTTGGCTTGCATTGTCACGCATGCCCTCCTCGCATTGTTGCACCCCTTGCTTGCGTTGCCGCGCATGTTTTACTGGTATTGTTATGCTTGTTTCAGTTGCATTGTTATGCACCCATTGCTTGCATTGTCACGCATGCCCTCCTTGCATTGTTATGCTTGTTTCAAATCGCATTGCTATACATCCCATTACTTGCATTGTCATGCATGTTTTACTTGCATTGTTATGCACGTTTCACTTGCATTGTTATGCGCACACTTAGGTTGCATTGTCATGCACCCCTCCACTTGCGTTGTCACGTACTTTTCATTTGCATTGCTATGCATGTTGCTAACTTTGTTGTACCTGTTAAGTTTCTTTCTTTTGCAGGCACGATATTGTATGTACGGTTCATTTGAAGTTGGCGCAACCAGACGAACCAGACGGTATTGTATGTACTCCGCGTGAGACGTAGCGAGAATTGTATAATTCTCTTACATCCTTTCTGGATGTAATGTAGTTTGATTCGTCTTCACTCACTTAAACTATTGCATATTATGCTTCATTACAGCTCTATTTGCATGATCATAAGTTATGTTCGGCATCGTGCATGTCCTTTGCATTTTAACCCTGTCTGCGGGCGCATCTCTTTGCTATCTTGTATGCTTGTCTAAGTCTTCGGCCTTGTCAAAAATGGGTCATCTCTGGGCTTTGACATTCACTCCCATCATCTTATTACTTCCGAGCTCTGCCAAAGAGGGGCAACTGTAGACACCCCATTTTTGACCGTCCTCAAGACTTGGACGTCATCGTTTGAACACTCGATGATCATCCATGCTCGTGTTCGTTTTGAGTTCTCGAAGGTCTCGGATGCACGCGTTGCCTTGGGATCTCTCAACTTGTTTGTTTTGTGCTTGGTTATGGACCAAGGACTTGTGTTTTTGCTTCTGAGGGAATAGGGTGGCTTGTTGGCCATTCCTGCAACCCATCGGCTAAGGCTTTGTGCCATCGACCATGTTTTCTTGCCATCGGCCATAAGTGTTGGCCGATCGGCACTCTTTTTGGTCGATCAGCCATATTTTTTAGCCGAGACCTTTCCATCTGTTTTTCGAAGATATTTTGTGCCAGCAATGACAGCTGGTGAGCACAATTCTCATCCTCCATACACGTGTATGGAGGGATTCCATCAAGACTCAAGCTTGTTCAACAAGCTTGAGAATTGAAATTCTATAAGAAGGGAGGCCCCTGTCCCTTTCCAGAGGTTCTGAGAATTTGATATACAAGTTTTATATCTCTCCATATATATATATATATATATATATATATTACCTCTCTCTCTCTCTATTTACCCTTATATATGCTCAAAAATGTGTTTTCTTCATACTATTGCACACAAACACCTACTACAACACCATCCTTTGGTTATTGAGGTCCTGAGGAGTTGGTTTTAGTGTTTTTGGAGTGGTTTAAGCTCAGAAAAGGTGTTGGAGTTGTGTTCTTGAAGGTATTCTTCAAGGGTGAGCAACTAACCTTTTAATCCCTTATTTTGGCTTAAGCTTTTAGACCTATTTGCATGCTGATTTAAGCTTAACTTTCTACTGTAAAAAGTTTTAATTTTTCATGCTTGTGATGTTTGTTTAAGGTCACTTTTGTGTTAGGGGTAGTTTACCCCCTCTTAGGCCTTGTTAGGCCTTGTTTTGGGCCATCCCTTTTGGCTCTTGTTTTAGGCTTTGCATGACCTTTCTACCACTGAAATCCAGAGGAATTTCAGTGGTGGAAAGGTGGTTTTGAGGTCCCAAATAAGAGAGAGTCATCCCCTCTCCTTGTGTTTTGTATGCTAGTATAGATGGCTCATCATAGTGGCATGCTTGCTTAGCTTGTTTTGGCTCCATATCAGCAAGTATTTGGTGTTATTTTTCCATGTTATACCTCTGTCTAAAGTTGGCTTGATGACCTCTTGCATGCACCATACACTTGTAGAGCAATTTTGCAAACTAGCATAATATGCATCTTGTGTTTGGATCATCATCCTTGCATGTTTTGGCTCAACTCAAAGAAACTTTTAACCTTGTTTTACCATGCTTGAGCTATGTTTGATGTTGTCTTGGTCATGCATGCATTGTTTTGTATAGCCATGGTTCAATCTAGCTTGTTAGCTTTGTGCGTCAAGTCCACTAGCATGCATTGCTTAGACCGTTTTCATGATTTGGCATCATTTCATATGAGCTTTCAGTCCATATAGTGTGGTCATGCATTCACATTTGTCACCTTTTGCATGCATTGGGAGGTTGGTGTTTTATGCCTCAAGAATGGATCATTGTGCATGCCATCATACTTAGGCTTTTGGGAAGCCATCTCAGTGGGTTTTTGGGCTTATTTTGACATACCATAACTCTAATTTTTGTTGGTTAAGTCATGCCATGTTTGGTTGTAATAGGTGTAGTGTAACACCTCTTGTTAGCCTTGCATGCTTCATGCTTTTGGTATTTTGTTCTAGCTTGTGTTGGCTAGGTTCAAGCATGTGTTTTGGTCTTGTATTGACCTGCCTTGGGACTGTTTTGGTTGCCCTTGGTCCTTTGGGGCTTGCTTTGCATGGCCATGGTGTAAGTCTTTTTGCTAGTTTCAAGCTTTAAGCTTCCATGCATGCTATGCTTGTCTTGTTTGGGTGGTTTGGCATCATTCCTCACATGATTTCAGAGTTTACTTTATAGCCATACTCTCATGTTTGTCACTCCTTGCTCATGTTTGAGAGTTGCGCTCCTTATGCCTTAATTCTTGGGCCAATTGGCATGCTTGCTTGTCTTGCATTTCATGTCATCAATTCATCACTTTGGCCACTGATTTGGACATGGCTGAGGTCTGTCCATATTGGCTTAAGTCCAACTTTGCATGTTGTTGCATGTTTGTCTTGCATGTTGTCGCATGCTTGTTGCATACTTGGTACATTGCATGTTGTTGCATCCTAGTTCCATTGCATTGTTATTGCATATTTAGTACATTGCATGTTGTTGCATGCTAGTTCCATTGCATATTGTTCCATGTTTGTTGTATTGCATCATGTGTGCATGTTTGAGCAACAGTGCATTTGGCATGCTTATGTTACATTGCATAACATCTCCATGTTGCATGCATTGTATTGTGTTTGGTTTGGGTGTTAAGCCAAACACGAGGATCGAGGGATGCTTCATACTTGAAGTGATGAAACGTGCCTCAATCCTCGGTCGCCGACACTTTTGATCCAACATGATAGAGTTCAAGGCATTTGTGTGTTTTCGTGCATTTCATTCACATTGAATTGTGCACTCGGCCTCTTTGGCCATCATGCATCGAAATACGTGATTGATGGCTCAAGAGTCGAGCACTACAGTCCTTTGAGTTTCAAACATGATAAGGGGTGTAATTGCACAACATTTTCTTACAAATGTATTGCCATGCCCTTGTTTGTACTCTGCTGCAGCAAAAGGAGCAATCTATAGGAAGAGATGGCCGATCGGCTATTTGGAGTGACGATCGACTAACAATTTTTAGCCGATGGACTCAAAAGTGGTCGATGACCCTTTTCCCTTGGCCGATGACCTCTCAAAGTGTCCATTAGGTGGTTCAGAAGCATCACAGAGGTTTGTACAGTTTTCTGAGGTGCAAAACAGTGCAAATAGAGGCAACATGAGGTGTGGCAACGGATTTCCGAGGCGATCGAGCATGTATCATTCAATCATTTCGAGGCAGAGCTGTGGTAGCTCATTTCAGCTTCTCTCTTTCTTACTTAGCTGATTTTGTAACTTAATTAATTTGTTTAATTAGTTAAGAGTTTTGTAATAATTAATTAGCTAGGGTAGTTAATTAGTTAGTTGATTTGTATTATTTATTCGGACCCTCCATTGACAGGTTGAATTTTGTAATAAATGTGCGTAAGTGTGTGAATGTCTTCTAACCCCACGTCTTTCTCCCTTTTACTTAACTGCTTATGATGGTTAGTTCTAGGTCATGTTTCGATTAGCATTCCTATGCTTGCATGTTTGCATCCATTCACTAGTATGGCATGCATCGGGCTCGGCGCAGCATACTAACTGCATTGTATTTCAATACCAATTTGGATACATGATTATCAAGTTGCATCTCACATGCCATCTTAGAATAGCCGAGCCTATTTCTAGTTGCATTTTGCATGTGTTGCATTAGGCATCTCACATGCCATCATACATTGATTACTAACTAGCTATTGTTTTGGCTCAGAGTACTAGGTAAGCTTTTATGCTTTAGCATCTTGCATGAATGTGAGTGTTGCCATGATAGCATGCTTGCCATAAGGCTATTTGCTTAAATGATAGAACTACCAGAATACCTGTGGGTGAAGGTTGGATTACTTGAATTGGAACAATTCATCGAAATACGAGTTTTAAGCCCACTTTGCGAAGTGGCAAAATCATGTTTTCTAAGCCCACTTGAGGGTGGCAAATCCACGTCTTAGCCTACTTGCGAGTAGCACCTTCAAACCATTTTTCAAACAAACAAACATGAGATGTTTTGTTCCAACTTAGGCGATCTAGTCTATACTTGTGTGTTGTGCGCATCACGTAGTAAAGCTAGCTAATAACCGAAATAAGAACGCATGTGTTTTCAAAAACAATATATCATGTTAGTAAAGGTCGATCCTTTGATCGGGGGAGCGGGGGTGATCATTGCATGACCTTCCCCTCTCGTACCCAAGTTCCCGAGCTAAGGCAACTTTGGTGATGATGGACACGTGGCCTTAGGCACGAGTCAGGGATTCCTAAATTTCCCAAAAATAAAACATTTAGGTGGCGACTCTGTATCTGGCAAAGCAGTCCATGTTTGGCACTTCTTTATAAGAATCAGTTTTCTAAAACGATTTGCCGGATTTGGACTCTTTAGTGATTTATCAGTCTTGCATTGCACTTTGCGAGACTACATTCAGAACTATGACATTGAGTCTGAACTGTACTAGCTAATCAACAAAACGAGATTTCGCGCCTTCACGTGCGGAGCCCGTAACATTCGGGCACGTCTACAGTTGTATGGCAGGAATGCCCAAGTGAACAGGATTAGGAGAAGTTCTCCTAGGGCGTTACAAATTAGTATCAGAGCTAATGAGGTATGAATACCTTGGGCTCGTGGGAGGTGACGTTTGTCACAATAGTTTACTAGACTAGGATAGGGCACTTATGTGCTTTGTATGCTTTGTGTGTTTGTGTGGTTGTGTGGGTATGGGCTTAAGCCTCGAGGATATGACTAGTATCCATTGCATTAATCAAAATCCTCTTGAAAAGGCACTTGATCAACGCTTTTTCTACCTGGAGGGCTTTGACCGCCATGGAACAAGTTGATATCTTAGGAGAGTGATCCTTATGTGCTCTATGTGATTATGTGCTTATGTGGTTTGTCTTATGTGGAAGTAGATACATGTATAGGCATATGTGCTACTCGCATCTGGCAGGTGAGATCTCGTGTGTAGTATTTAAGTGTGAGTTAAACCTTATCTCTATTTTCTTATAGGATGAAGGGGCGCTAGTGACCCCAAATGGGGGAAAACTTTTGGGACTTTAATCTTTGGCACCACTTTTTATTAGTAAGACATATCATTTTGGGATCACGTAAGAATACGATTATGGGATTGATGTGGAAGCTTAGTCATGAGAAGCAATTGTGACCTTATAACGATAAAGTTTTATTTTTTATTGTATCGTGAATGGTTTGTGGTAATGAAAAGTTGAAATTATCTAATAAACTCACATTGAAATTTGGAAAATAGGCTAAAAGGGATGTCTTGGAAGTAGTGTGAGGCAATCATTAAACCTTATGGTAATGTACATTGATTGAGACCTTAAGAACGATCAGAGTGGCCTAAGGGTGAGTGTTTTGAAATGTTAATATAGGAATATATGAGCTAGTTTTAAAACTTTCTCAAACTAGGTGAAGTTAGTTATATTTAACTCGGTTGGCAGAGTAGCATAAGGAAGAGGCTATGTGATGGGTGACTTAAGGGTTGGCTTTATAAACATTGAGTCAAGCGTGGAGTTGTTATGAATAAACTGAGACTTATGATAGACATTGTGAAATAACTGATGTGGTTAAAATAGGGAAATCTTCATAAGAGGTGGTATTTGACTTACTGACATATAGGTGTTCAAGTTTTATAAGAGTTATATTTATGAAAGAGTTATAAATGTAAATGGTTTAAATTGTGGTGATACAGGTTATATGGTTAAAGCTGAGGTTGACTTCTTCACTATGTTCGATAGGCTACGTTATTATTTAAATTACATTGAGTTGTTGTCAATAATAATGTCAATTATCTAGTGGTCTGACCCCAAATTTGCCATACCGTTAAAGGTGAAGAAATTCTGTGTAGTCAAGGATGTGGTTTGTAGAGAGCTTGTTTTATTCAGAATTCTGTTGTAAATCATAATTGAATGAACTAGGTAAGAATTCTGGAATAGATTACGATGAGATTAAATTTGATTGGGATTGTTCCATTTGGTGGAATTTTTAGTAGTAAAAATGGTGACTCGTGAGTGGACATTTTGAGATATGTAGCCAAGTTTTTAATATCTTCGAGTTTGGTGGAATCAATTCTCTCTGAGTTAGTTGTTGAGGTACTCGAGTGCAATATACGAATGTTTAGGGATATGATGTGATCAGCATCACGAGAATAGTATTGGCAAACAAATATCTTTGGAGAAATTTTTTGAAATGATCATGGGAGATTGTTGTGATTTTTATGGAGATTATGATTAGGTTCCTTGAGATGGTTAATATCACTGTGATTTGAGTATTTTTAGAGAATTCTATTATTGATCCACCGTTAGAAATTATTGTTAATTTTTTTTTTTTTTTTTTTTAAGTTACCCATAATTATATGTCAAAAATTATGTAAACCAGGGGTGCACATGATTGTGTTGGGTTACGTTTGGTGTGTTGTGATGGTGTGATTCAGAGAACTAAAATGGAGATTTTTTTGTATCCCTTATCTTGTAACCATAAGTTGTGTATCCTTGAGGCAAAATTTGTGAGTTCCTTGTTAGTCCTACGTTTCCCTATGAGGGTGGTGAGAATTTTGTTGGTGGTGAGTTAGTATAGTATTGTTTATGAGGTTAGGTTGGGTTCATTTAAGCTTAAATGAGATTAAGAGTTGTTTAGTTTTCCTTGATAGAGGTCGATCTCTTATTTTAATTTTATTACATCGTGTTTTGTGTTGAAATTATTTTAAAGAAGCTACTCGGTTGACTCCTCTTCAGGAAATAAATTGATACGAAGTATTTTGTTATTTGGTTAGTCATGGAGATTCTTTTGGAATGACCGTTGTTGACATAGAAAATTTCTTAGAATGAATGGGTGGTATTATAGCTTGTGGTTATATCTTTTGAGTTTGAGTAGGAAGGAGCTGACTAGAGACTTCGAAAAACCTTGCGTCATGAGTCGTGTAGACTTTTGTGGTGGGTTTGATGTGACAGTCGGTGTCGTTGTTTTGTGACTTGAGCAGTTGTGAGAATTATATTTTATTTTTACATTTTGTAAAGTTGTGGTGAATCACATTTCGAGTTAAACTATTTTTCAACAGTGGAGCAACTTTAGTAGTGATTGGATTGGAGTGCTGAAAATATGATTTTAGTTAGAAATTTTGTATTAGAGGTGTAGTATTATTTTGGTGAGAGAAGCATATTGAATTTCAGTTGGAGAGATTTTATCATAATCTGAAACTAATTTACTTATTAACGATATAAATAGTTGTCATTGAGTAAGTTTGTGCTATAGAAGGTATTGAATTCAGGTTGATTTTGTGGGACATCACAATCTTAATATGGTGTGGAGCTGTATTACAACTTCAGAATTAGTATCGTGGCTTTGATTCCAAGGAATGTAGTGTGTTGTGCAAGTATAGGTAGATGATGCAAGCATAGCAGGTTTTCATAGGTAGCGTATTAGTTATTATTGTCACATTAGGAGAGATTGACAAATAATCACCTCAGTACTTATCTAAATTCTAGAAATAAGGCGTGTGAATGGGATTTGATTGTTTGGTGAGTGTGTCACTCAAAGGAGTGGCAAGTCGTGCAAATTGGTTGGTATTTATTTCTAGTTGCTCGTGTGTGATCCCCAAGATGGGGTAGTTGCGAAAAAATATTTTTGCGAGCTTGAAAATTGTAATGGCAGTTGTAGGGGAATGCGATTTCCCATGTTTATGAGCAAAACTTATATGTTGGTTTTTTTTAAACCTTATTGTTATTATTTTGAATTGTTGTTGCCCGTATGATTGTGATGGGGTTGCGACATTACAGTGGTAATGATGGAATCCTTGGTTGGGTGATGTTTGACAATCACTGGTTGAAATATGTTTGAGCACGGAGTTTTCTAATTGAGTATGACTTTATTTTTGCCAGAATTAAGAATTCATTGTTATGTATAAACTAGTAAGTTAAAGGGAAAAATAGTCAGGAAGTGGGCATAATGAGTCTTACGACATGTATAAACCTTAACTATTTTCACAAAATCGTTCCTTTTCAAACTCTTCATTTTTACCATTCACTTTTATGTATCTAAAACATTCCTTCATTATATATATAGTTTTATAACAATTATGAATCCCTTCAAATTTCAAAGGTCTAAAAAAATATTGTTTTGGGTATTGTTAACTTTTGAGTGTTTCAATAACGCAATTGAGTAATGTATGGATATGGAACACTAATTGTATTGCAAGAACGTGACCTGTGGTGCTTTGATTTTGCTTGGTTGTATCTCATCAAAAGGCCATGATTGGCAGATAGAATTCCAATCATACAGTTTTTCCTTCTCCTTCTTTTCTGTTCATGAGAGGCGATTGGGGACTTCTGAAGTGATGTGGGATATTCTTTTGAAAATTGGGTTACCAACTGGCCAATAGTTATTTCTTGGAGTGTGAATGTGATGTGAGAACTCTTTTTTTCTAAGGTTCTAGGTCATTAGACAACCGAAAGTCATCCTCCGGAAGTTGAATCTGTTTGAGACAAGAGTACTATAGGGTATGTTAGTGAGACTTTTACCCTTGACCTTTGGTTTCGGGGAATCGATAGGTTATTGTGGCTTGTTAGAGGCGTCACCATTTTGTCTAATCCTGCTAAATGGGGACCTATACGTAATGGAAGCCCCCCTGTCTAGGTTGAGTGGGCCTTGGTAATCCTTGTGGATGAATATTAATGTGGAACCTAAAAATATGAGAGTTAACCTTATATTTTTGAACTAGACTCTAGAGTGGTGATTGTAATTTTATTGGGAATTATTCTACCCCTTACATCATTTGGTTGCCTTATCTTCTTTCATGGGACTTGTTTCTTATTCATCACAAAAAATCTTTTGTGTTAAGAAAATCTTCTAGGAACTTGTTGTTGAGTAGAAGACATTTGTGATTAGTTAGTGGGAGTGTTAGTTCTAATCTCTATGTCACTTGGTTTTGTCAAAACTTTGGATCTTGAACTGTTTAATTTCTTGGATGAAATTTCCTAAGGTGGAGAGATTGTAACACTTTGTACTTCTTAAACTCATGGGATTGCTTTTGACACTCTAATTATTGTACTTGGAGCCTCTTTGTCTGATGTTAGAGCATTGATTGGGGTGATATCACAATGGTAAAGTAAGATTGGACCAAAAACATTGATTCGAATAATTGTCCCTTGAGTTGTCTTCACTCTTTTTCCCTTTTCTATTTTCACACTTTGAATTTGGATGTGCCGCTAGAACCATTGGAAAGCTTGTTTCTGGGGCTTCGATTTGGACACAAGAACGACCTAAAACGAAGTTCGGACGAGAGAGTTATGCCCATTTGAAATTTGAGTATCTATATTGGAAACAAGTCCACTCGAGTGAACTTTTCACCACTCGAGCAGCCTGCGTGAATTTCAGAGATTTTGGGAGCTTCTTTTCACCGCTCAAGACAAGCTTTGACTACTCGAGCGGTATAGTTGATATCAGGCACTTTAAAGTCACTTTTTGGCCCAAATTCTTTATTTTTTTTTTCTTCTCTTCTCTCCCTTCCTCAATACTGAAACCCTAAAGCCCCAAACACTTGATTTCTCCAATTTTTACCTTAGATCCACCTAGACCCTTAAAGGAGGTTGAAAGGAAAGCTTGGATCAGGAGTTTTACCGATTATTTAGCAATTTTGCCAAAGTTTCAAGTGGGTTCTCATCTTCAATTTCCAATCTTGAGGTAGAGATATCTTTAACTTGTTATATCTTTGATTTGAGACCCACATGTGGTAATTTCATTAGATATTTATCCTTATATATATATATATATATATGTATATGTGTATGGATTGTCTTGGTTAATAAATGATTTGGAAGGATGTGGTCAACAATTCGTGATTTGTGGATGTAATTATGTCTTCTATTGATGATTTTCATTGTTGATGAGGAAAAGTAGTCCTTAATTCATAAAAGGGAGAAAACCCCAAATTTTCCATAAACCCTAGTTTTGAGATTTGTTCAATAAAGAGGGGCTTTGCTCAATTGGTTTCAAAAACATGAAATTAAATGTATTTACTTAACTTTAAGGTTGAAATGTAGGATTTGAAACTTTTCTCTATATACACCTTGAGTTGGTGAAGGTTGTTAATGAGGTATCCTCAACTATTGATGTGTAAAGAAGTGAACTGTTATGAATTGAAATCATTGTAGGGAAAATTGACGATTTATAAATTCATGCATCATATGCATTGCAGAATTTTCTTTTGACACTATGATGAAGTGGTTGTTGAAAAGCAAAAAGGGGTAAAGAGTCTATCAGTTCGAGTAATGAGTTGGGTTGGTTTTTGAGTTATATAATGTAATTGGTACCCATGTGAGGAGTCAAGGTGCCCAATTTCCTTCTTTGCACATATCGCCAAACGAATGTTGAAAAATGTTTTTTGGTGTCCACGAGCCCCCCATTTCTGATGTTGGCAAATGTGGAAAAACATGGTTTTGGGTGTTCATGTCCTTGCCATTTATGGAGCCGACAAATGTGGAAGGAAAATGTTTTTGAGTGCCCATCACCCCGCCGTTTCTAGAGCCGACAAATGTGGAACAATTTTCAGTATACAAAACTATATCTATATATGTATGTTTTTTGGTTGATACTTAGGTTACCACCCGTCGATAATGTGGAAAGATTGAGCAAATTTCTTGCTTTAGATATTTTCACTCACATACATAGACACTTATATACATCTTCATATCTATATTTCAAATGTTTGCATTGCATGATCATGTCTTTCAATTAATTATATAACTTGTTAAATTCATTACCAACTGAGCTTTTGCTCACCCCAAAGCTAACCGAATACGGGAAATGAAGACTACACATCTCTAAGTGATTTCTTAAGAAGAAGAAAACCCATTGGGACGGTGAAACCTTTTGTTGAAATCCTTTTGTGTTCAAGACTAAGGCTGTATTGTAATTGGATGTCAGTTTTATGCTAGTGTAACAAGGAACACATTTTTGAAGGAAGTTGAGTTGCGACTTGTCTTGTTGTATATTTTCTTACTTTTGAACTAGTTTGTTTTGTTTATGGATGTAGTAAGATGATATTGCAAATTTTAGGGGATAGTTTAAAAGGGAACAAAATGTAATGAATGTTATTTTATTATTTTTGTCTCTATTTGTATGGTGCGTGTTGCATGGCAGGAATGCCCAAGTGAACAGGATTGGGAGGTGTTCTCCCAGGGCGTTAGAAAATGGTATCAGAGCTAACAAGGTTTGAATACCTTGGGCTCGTGGGAAGTGACGTTTGTTGCCATAGGCTTACTAAACTATGATAGGGCGCTTATGTGCTTTGCATGCTTAGTGTGTTTGTGTGGCTATGTGGGTTTGGGGTTAATCTTCTAGGATATGACTAGTGTCCATTTCATTCATTGAAATCCTTTTGGAAAGGCACCTGATCAAAGCTTTTTCTACCTGGAAGTCTTTGAGCGCCATGGAACAAGTTGATATCTTAGGAGAGTGATCCATATTTGCTCTATGTGATTATGTGCTTATGTGGGTTGCCTTATGTGGAAGTAGATACTTGTATAGGCATATGTGTAACTCGTGTCTGGTATGTGAGATCTCGTATGGAGTATTTAAGTGTGGGTTAAACCATATCTCTATTTTCTTGAAGGATGAAGGGACGCGAGTGAACCCAAATGCGGAAAAAATTTTGGGACTTAAATCTTTGGCACCACTTTTTATTGGTAAGATATATCGTTTTGGGATCATGTAAGAATGCGATTATGACATTGGTATGGAACCTTGGTTTACCGATTTTGCAAGTTCATGAGAAGCAATTATGACCTTATGACGGTAAATTTTTAATTTTTTTTCTTGTATGGTGAACGGTTTGTGGTAACAAAAAGTTGAAATTATCTCATAAACTCACATTGAAATTTTGAAAATAGGCTAGAAAGGAGGTCTTAGAAGTGGAGTGAGGTAAGGATTAAACCTTGTGGTAATGTACATTGATTGAGACATTAAGAACGATTAGCGTGACCTAAGGGTGAGCATTTCAAAATCTTAATATCGGAATATATGAACTAGTTTTCAAAGTTAGTTATATTTAACTCGGTTGGCAGAGTAGCATAAGAAAAAGGCTATGTAATGGGTGTCTTAAGGGTTGGCTTTATAAACATCGATACCGTGAGTCAAGCGTGGAGCTGTTATGAATAAATTGAGACTTATGATAGGCATTTTGAAATAACTGATGTGGTTAAAATAGGAAAATCTTCATAAGAGGTGGTATTTGACTTGTTGACATATAGGTGTTCCGTTCATGTTCCATCCTTGTTATGAGGTAGGAGTTATATATACAAGAAATGTATACAATTGTCTAGCATTGGTTTTGATTCATACCATGGCGGAGCGAGTATACTTATGTTCTTGATATACCAGATTATAGTACCCTTGAGTTTAGTCAAGACCTTCAATTTAGAATGATTGATACTTGTTAATTATGACAGTTTCGGATTATGAGTTCAAGTTTTATAAGAGTTATATATATGAAAGAGTTATGAATGGAAAGGGTGCAAATTGTGGTGATACAGGTTATATGGCTAAAGTTGAGGTTGACTTCTTCACTGTGTTCGATAGGCTACACCGTTATTTAAATTACATTGAGTTGTTGTCAATAGTAATGTCAATTATCTAGTGGTCTTACCCCAAATATGCCATACCGTTAAAGGTGAAGAAATTCTGTGTAGTCAAGGATGTGGTTTGTAGAGAGCTTGTTTTATTCAGAATTCTGTTGTAAATCATAATTGAATGAACTAGGTAAGAATTTTGGAATAGATTACGATGAGATTAAATTTGATTGGGATTGTTCCATTTGGTGGAATTTTTAGTAGTAAAAATGGTGACTCGTGAGTGGACATTTTGAGATATGTAGCCAAGTTTTTAATATCTTCGAGTTTGGTGGAATCAATTCTCTCTGAGTTAGTTGTTGAGGTACTCGAGTGCAATATACGAATGTTTAGGGATATGATGTGATCGACATCTCGAGAATAGTATTAGCAAACAAATGTCTTTAGAGAAATTTTTGAAATGATCTTGGGAGAATGTTGTGATTTTATGGAGATTATGATTAGGTACCTTCAGATGGTTAATATAACTGTGATTTGAGTATTTTTAGAGAATTCTATTGTTGATCCACCGTTAGAAATTATTGTTAATTTTTTTTTTTTTAAGTTACCCTATGTCAAAAATAATGGAAAGCAGGGGTACACATGATTGTGTTGGGTTATGTTTGGTGTGTTGTGATGGTGTGGTTCAGAGAACTAAAATGGAGTTTTTTTTTTTTTTTGTATCCCTTATCTTTTAACCATAAGTTGTCATGTATCCTTGAGGCGAAATTTGTGAGTTCCTTGTTAGTCCTTCGTTTCCCTACGAGGGTGCTGAGAATTTTGTTGTTGGTGTGTTAGTCTAGTATTGTTTATGAGCTTATGTTGGGTGCACTTAAGCTAAAATGAGATTAAGAGGTGTTTAGTTTTGCTTGATAGAGGTCGCTCTCTTAAATTAATTTTATTACATTGTGTTTTGTGGTGAAATTATTTTAGAAGAAACTATTCGATTGACTCCTCTTCAAAAAATAAATTGATATGAAGCATTTTGTTATTTAGTTAGTCATAGAGATTGTTTTGGAATGACAGTTGTTGACAGAGAAAATTTCTTAGAGTGAATGAGTGGTATTATAACTTGAGGTTATATCTTTAGAGTTTGAGTATGAAGGAGCTAACTAGAGACTTCGAAAAAAAATTCACGATAACTACAACGACAAACATTTGTTGGTATTACCTTGTCACTTAAGTCATGTAGACTTTTGTGGTGGGTTTGATATGGCAGTCGGTGTCATTGTTTTGTGACTGTAGCAGTTGCGGAAATTATATTTTATTTTTTCATTTTGAAAAGTTGTGGCGAATGAATTTTCGAGTTAAACTATTTTTCAAGGGTGGAGCAGCTTTAGAAGTGATTGGATTGGAGTGCTGAAAATATGATTTTGGTTGGAAACTTTGTATTAGAGGTGTAGTATTATTTTGGTGAGAGAAGCATATTGAATCTCATTTGGAGAGATTTTATTGTTTTCTGAAACTAATTTATTTATAAACGATATAAATAGTTGTCATTGAGTAAGTTTGTGCTATAGAAGGTACTGAATTCAGGTTGATTTTGTGGGACATCATAATCTTAGTGTGGTGTGGAGTCATGTTACAGCTTCAGAATTAGTATCATGGCTTTGATTCCAAGGAATGTAGTCTGTTGTGCGAGTGTAGGTAGATAATGCAAGTATATAGAAGGTTTTCATAGGTATTGTATTAGTTATTGTTGTCGTATTAGGAAAGGTTGACAAGGAATCACCTCAGTACTTATCTAAATTCTAGAAATGAGGCGTGTGAATGGGAGTGGCAAGTCATGCAAACTGCTTGGTATTTGTTTCTAGTTGGGTTGTGTGTGATCCTGAAGATTGGGGGTAGTCGAGAAAAAAAAAATTTGCGAGCTTGAAATTTGTAATGTTAGTTATGGGGGAATGCGATTTCCTAGGTTTATGACCAAAACTTATCCGTTGGATTTATTTGACCTTATTGTTGTTATTTTGAATTATTGTTGCCCATATGATTGCAGTGGTAGTGATGGAATCCTTGGTTGGGTGATGTTTGGCAATCACCGGTTGAAATATGTTTGAGGACGGAGTTTTCCTATCAAGTATGACCTTGTTTTTTTCTAGAATTGAGAACTCATTGTTATGGATAAGCTAGTAAGTTACAGGGAAAAATAATCAGGAAGTGGACGTAATGAGTCTTACAACATGTATAAACCTTAGCAATTTTCACAAAATCGTTCCTTTTCAAACTCTTCATTTTTACTATTCACTTTTATGTGTCTAAAACATCCCTTCATTATATATATATAGTTTTATAACAATTATGAATCCCTTCAAATTTCAAAGGTCTGGAAAAATATTGTTTTGGGTATTGTTAACTTTTGAGTATTTCAATAACGCAGTTGAATAACGTATGGATATGGAACACTAGTTATATTGCAAGAACGTGACCTGTAGTGCCTTGATTTTGCTAGTTTGTATCTCATTGAAAGGCCATGATTGGCAGATAAAATTCCTATCATAAATGTTTTCCTTCTCCTTATTTTCTATTTATGAGATGCGGTTAAGGACTTCTGTAGTGATGTGAGATATTCTTTTGAAATTTGGGTTACCAAGTGACCTATAATTATTTCTTGGAGTGCGAATGTGATTTGAGAACTATTTTTTTCTAAGGTTCTAAATCGTTAGACAATCGAGAGTCATCCTTCAGAAGTTGAGTCTGTTTGAGGTAGGAGTACTGTTGTAGCATTCTCAAGAATTTTCATGGATATTTTATAATCTTATCATCCAAACACCTATTTCCAATGCTATTTAAAAATAAAAATAAAAAGTTTGAGCTTAATTTTTAAATTGGGAGTCCTGTGCTTGTTTCATTAGTTTGTACAAGTTATTTTTATCCTTACTAAGATGTTCATACCAATTCCCAAGCATTTTTACGGATATTTCACGACTTCGCCCTTTGAAAGCATATATTCAAGTGTAATTATACAAAAACACAATTTTGAGCTTAATTTTCAAACTTGAAGACATGTGCTTGTTTTGTTAATTTACAAGTTACTTTTGCTCTAAGGTGTCATGGATTGATTTTGGACCCTTGAATTGGAGGATTAGCTTAAGAATTAACCTATAGTCAGAGGGGTGGCCTATATAGATATATATAATCTTATCTTACTATTAAGAGGACAAAACATTAAAAAAAAAAAAAAAAAAAAAAAAAAAAAAAAAAAAATTGCAGTATAATAGCCTTAAGCCATGGCCACCCCTTCTCCCCATTCTCTCTTGATTTTTTCTTTCTCACTCCATATTTATGGGTTTTAAACTTAGCCCTAAACTTTCATCAAATGATCTAGGGCTGGGGTTCTTGATTTGAGAACTTTATTGAGTGATTTAGTGAGATTAGAGAGTGATTTTAGGTGTTCATGAAAGATTCTTGGAGCTAGGAAGGCTTGGGTTTGCTTGAACACTCTTTGCTTTTCTTTATTGTGTTTAAAGCTTCATTTTAATGTAGGATTTGTACTCTATTTGTATGTAGTTTCCATGCTAGGGTTGATTTTGTTTTAAATCCATATGTTTCATGCTATTGTTGGTAGATCCATGTTTGTTTTCTACCATTGTTTCTCTATTTCATATTTTCCATGATATAGGTACTCTCTTTTATTATTTGGTGTTGAAAAATGGTAGAAGAGCAAATTAGGGCTTGTTGTTTTGATAATGGACTTGATTAAAATGCATATTTTGTAATGAAACCCTAAAAAGTGTACCTTTAGTGACAGTTGAAGTATTTTGGTATGCATATTGCCATACTTGATGAATATTTGCGAAAATAAAAAAATAAAAAAAATAAAAAAATGATAAAGTGTAGAGAGAATGGGCAAAATATGATTTATGGATAGCTTGTGGGTGGATTTAAAAGATGATACGTTTTGGGTTTGATTTGGATTGTTTATAAATTTTTGGGATGTATTTAGCTTATTAGTTTTACTAGTTTAAGGTATTTTGTTTCTATGTTATGCCTTATATTAGTAAAAGTATGTTATTTCAATTATTTGGTAAGTTTTTTGTATATTAGGGGCAAAATGGTAATTTAGAGCCATTAGAAGTAGAATGGTAAATCTAAGGGTAATTCTATTTCCATACACCAAGTTTCCTTACTCTACACACTTAATAATTTTTTTTAGAATCACAATTTTATCCTTTAACAAAATTACCATCTCACCCATACATCTCACAATTTCTCTATACACATCTCACCCACCACTATCTCATCAGCCACTTCACCGCCGGCCATCGCCTCCCATGCCCACACCTCAACCGTACACAGCATTCATATTGTACACAAGCCAGACTATCCGGCTTGTCAATGCTATTGCTCAAGAGTGAGGAGGATGCTTGAAACATTTTAAAGGAAGCCATTGAAAATACAATGTCAAATGCATCCCTTGCGTCACTTCACTGACGGTTCTGTTTACAACATCAAATAAACCCTTAGAAACCCAAGCTCCATCAAAATCTTGAGTTTCATTTTAGGAACTGACTTGGCGGGGACAATAAAAGGATACCATAATGTCTACAGGCAGAGTCACAAGTGAAATCAATCAAGGGTTCCATATCCTTAGTTATCTTGTTTTCTCCTTATCTTGTATGTTTGTCCTCTTGGCATACCAATTCTTTAAGGGTCTTCAAGTTTTGGGAGTATAAAATGTTCCTAAATTTGAGTAAATTTCTCACCAGATTGAGCTGGTGAGGAAAAAAATGGGACTGCCAACATTTGTGCACGAGGCACGTGGTACAATATGATTGAATGAGATTGTCAAATTGCTGCTGTTTCTCAATGCTCTTGTTCAAGAGTGAGTAGTCCTCGGACAATAAAAAATACCCATCCCCCTTATTTGAGGGCCGTCGCCAGTAGCTGGTTAAGGTTAAGGTTTTTAGAGTGAGAAATGATGGAAAGAGAGTATAGGCACAGAGAAGGTGAAAGTATATTTAGAATATGAAGTGTCTGGACTGAGATAAAGAAATAAAAATCAAATTACTAAATGTGTGCATTGAGAAAAGATGTACACAGAGATAATTTAGTGTGTATGAATAGGATTTCCCTAAATCTAAGCCTTAAGTGCATTCCGTTCATTTTGTCACTTGGGGTTGATTTGGTTATTTGCAAGTAAGAGTAAAATAATAAATTGAACCTGAAGGGTCGATTAGTCATTTCAACCTTAAACGAAAAAATAGCCATTTTGTTAATAAATGACATATTAAAAATTGAGGAAATAATAAATCAATGGTACTTTCTTAAAATAATTATAGATTCATAGTAAACTTTACAAACTTTTATAATTAAAATTATAAACGTTTTCATGAACCTGTAATTATTTTAAGAAAGCAACTAGTGATTTGTAATTTTTTTTTAAAAAAAAATTAGCCATAAGGGGGGCAACTTAGCAAATTTAACCATAAAAATATTTTGGTAAAAATTGATTGAATGTGAGAAGCTGAAAGAAAACTTTTGATGTAATATTGTAAAAATGACTAAAAATGTTGGAATAATGAGTTTTCTTACTTGATATCTATTAATTTTGGGCTTTGGGCCCGTACCTTTGTGAGTTGTATTTGAGTGTCGACCCAAGAATGGTTGTTATTTGATTTGAGAATCGGTTTTTTTAGTTAATTTTTTAGTTTTTTAGTTAAAATATAATGCAAAAAAAATTAGTATATTTGAGATAATTTTTTGATTTTTTACAAAAAGTAAAAACAAAATGAATTTTTTGACTTTTTGATATACGTTATTGATTTTTTGATTTTTTTAGTGACTTTTTAACTTTTAAACTATAAGGTGATGTTGCCAAATGAGATCTTAGTATATACAAGAATATACTTGGTGTTTGGAATATCAATTGACTGTTTTACTTTACTCCATTTTGTGTGCCTTATCAATTTATTTATTTGTGGATTTGGAGTTTCTTTTAACAAGCATGAGTTAATGAAATGGAATTATAAGTGGGAATTGTGTAATAAAAAAAAAAATCGATAATAAATCCATAATATCGCATTAATCTCGTAAATGAATTTCTTGCATGGATCCATATATATATGCCTATACATATACATAAATTATAGTTGAGCAATTAATTGGAATTAGGTTTCGAAATTGTTATTTTTATTACATTCAATTATCGTCTTATTTTATTCTTTAGTAACAATATACAAACAAAATTTGTAAATTTTTTTAATATATATAATGATGTGTCACGTTCATATCCATCCATTAAAAGTTAAATTTTTCATTTATATAGTTCAAAATTATAAAAATGACACTACCACATCATTTGTGTTCAATTCTACATGAAAATAATGCATGAATATTATTTTCCTCTATTCTTTTTTTATTAAAAAATTTACTCTATAAATGGTTCTTTATTACGTTTTTTGTTGTAGAAAATATTTTAAATGATAATCCAATACCGGAAAACAAAAACAAAAACTTATTTTTGGATGAAATCATTTTACATAAAAAATATTTTAAGAAGTAAAATATTTTATGGAAACAAATGAAGCCTTAATGTGAAATTTTTCATGAAAAGAAATAAATAAATAAAAGGAAACCTTCTGACATTAAAAAAGAATTTGAAACAACAATGATTCATCCCCCTTTTTCCCCCACCCCCTTTGACCCCCTCTCTCTCTCATTGGTTACTTTTTCTTTTTCTTTTTCTTTTTTTCCTGCTCCTTCAATCACCACCCGCCATGTGGCAAAGGGGGGTGAGGGGGTGACCCCCAAAAGGGGGTCCCAAACATTATTCTTTGACATAATTTAACGGGTATTAACAACATCTTTAATGGAGATATTAAAATTATTTGTGTTATAGAAAGTGATAAAAGCACAATTTTGTGTTAAAATTTGTTAGTTTAGTAGAGTGATGCAATAGAAATATTAAAGTTTGTGGTACGAAAAAGTAGACTCTCTTTCTTGTATTTTGTAAGAAAAAAAGTAACCAAACAAAAAAACCCACGTCTTCTCTTCTCTTGATCTCACTCCTCACAGTTGACATCATATTAAAACATCTTACACTAACAAACTCCTTCAATTTGAGCAACCAAAAACCCTACAACTTCTATTTCAGTTAACCTTTTACACTAACAATGCCTGAACACTTCAACGGTTGATCCAATGTCTTTGTTTTTTTTTCTTCCCCGTAAATATTTGTCAAAATATTTTGTGAATACAATTTACAAAGCAACATGTTGAGAAGTTGAACAAAACATGAGTGGATGCATTTAGCTTCAACATTAAGAATATTGGTTTGGAAAAGTTATACAAACACTCCCCTATGTTTTGTCTCATGCGTCAATTTGGTTTGTGTAATTTTCATTATATCATTTTTTTAATTAATTTTTCACATCATGTCAATTTAGTCTAATTGATACCATGCATTAAGATATTGGAAAGAAATTAATGGTCTGAAAAGAAATAGACTATTTCAAGGATATTAACCCGTCAAGGTTAATTCAACTTACACGACAAATTTGTCTTGTTACATCCTTTTTCTACCCTTGACAAAAATTTGAAAATTTGATTTTCTGTCATTACACTTACATTAATACCAAACCTACCCTCATATTTACACCTCAGCGACCATCTTCCAGCCCCAACAGCAACCACCATTTTCAGCCAATATAGCTGTCATTGTTGCTGCCTTATCCACCTATGGGCAACCCGAGTTCAAAATACAAAGCTTGGGCCGGGCTTGGGCAACAATGTTCGGGTTCATGGTCGGGCTTGGGCGGGCTTGGGCAGTGCCAAATACAATTCGGGTCGGGCTTGGGCAGACCCCCAACCCGACCGAACCCGCCCGAGTTGCACCCCTATCAACAATCCGCTCCTAAGCCTCCTATCTCACCAGCAAACCCCTTTCTTATTGGCAAGCCTCCACCCCTCTCTTCTACCGGGAAACACCATCACCGTGCCCCTGGGTCTACGTTGTCTTCTCCTTTTTCTTCTAAAAACCCCAGGGTTTTCTCTTGCATTCACTTCCTTGCTCGCTCACACAGGTGATAGAGCGGGGGAAGGGGGAGATTGATCGTGATGGAGGGGTGGGGTTTCAGAGGCACAACCAAAAGAAAGCGACGGGGGAGGAAATGACAACAAAAGGTGATCATGGAGGAAGTAGCAAGCAAGAAAAGGTCTGCGTGGAAGAGAAGGGATGGGAACCAGAAACGTGTTGGTGATGGAGTAGCGCTAATGGTGGAGATGGGCCTCGACTAGCTTAAGATGAGGTATGAAGAGAAAGTAGGGTTTAAAGGTTAGGGTTTATGGACCTAAATGTAATTTTATGTATGGTTAAAATTATAATAAAAACAAAAAATTGAAAATGAAGGGTGTATTGAGGTAAAATGGTGGTGTAAACAAAATCAACTTGCCCTCAATTACTTCGACGAGAGTGAAGAGACTATTATGTCATTTGATTTCAATTTAATTTTTACAGTGTCATTATCAATTAGACTAAATTAACATAATGTGAAAATTTTAAGGCTAAACTTGATCCAATTAGAATTACAAAAACTATATTGATACAAAAGACAAATTATAAGAATTATGAGAATAATCTTCCCTATAAGTTTTTAAAAGGCAGTGGCTTCTCTCCAATCTGAAATTGGACTAGAGCGTATTCTTGGGCCTCCGTGGGCACACCATGAAGCCCACATCAATTATTTGGATTGTTCAATGTGTAGGGCTCGTCAAGTATTTTATTCATGCAAAAAGTTATGTTGATCGGATATCGATAGCTACTTGATCAATTTGTGTCAACGATAAGAATGAATTTAAAAATAAATTGTTGACACAAATATGAACTGATCAAATGCTTATTGATATCCGATCAACGTGATTTTTTACGAAAATGAAGTACTCGACGAGCCTTACATATTCAACGATTTAGATCATCAAAACAGACCCAAAATGAACCAAACTAGATCATCCAGTTGGAATAACTAACTAGAAATAGTCTAGATCCTTTTGAAATTTTAGAAACTGCACCAAATGAGATTTGTGTGATTCTAGGTAAAAGAAATGTGCAACTTTTCTTCATCAATTGATATTTGATTACCTCCTAACAACTTCATTCAGCATAATTTGGTGTTTGGCACCGCTTTTGAATGTCCTTTACAAATTTTTTTGGTGTTTAGTGAATTTGTAAGGAATGCATTTCAAAAAAAAGTAATTGCAGGGGCAGCTTCTTATGTTGACTTCTGGCGAAGTTGTTATACTGATATGTTGGTGTTAGAGGTGTTAACAGACCTGACTGACCCGTCAAAATCAACTAACCCGACTCAATCCATCTGCTTCTAAGTTGTTTTGATAGTATAGGCGGACGGATGTAAATGGAGATTTTTCAAGTACATGTGTTAGATAGATGGTTGATGAGAAGCCACTTGACCCAACCTGATTCACCAATCCCTTTTAAGAAAATGATGTTATATTTTTATGTTTTGTATGTTAAAAAAGACATCTTATTTAGTAATAATATTAGTTATTCATGAAATATAAAAGTTTGACCATTATTTTAATTATGAAAAATGAAGAATAAAAAGTATTCGATTCAAATAAGGCCCAAAATAGTAAAAAATTACTTTAAAATAGTTTTAGAAAAAAACATAAAATAGTAAAGCTCAAGCTGCCAAATCGATTCATATCTGCCTACTAACTCGTATGACTCACTCAATTCGTATCCACTAACTAAGCGGATAGATGCAGATAGATTTTTGTACAATCCACCTAAATTCAGATGAATGATGGATGAGAGGTCACCCAACCAAACTGATCTGCGAGCACCCCTAGTTTGTGCCATATATCCAAGTTAATTGTAGAAGTAATAAAATGGTATGTTACGAAATCTATGTTTAATAATATTTTGTAACAAAAATACATATGCATGAATCTGTCATATATGTAAGGGCTTATTACAGTTTCTACTTGTAAACTATGGTTAAATTATCTATTTAGTTTTTGAACTATCGATTGAATTTATTATGTCCCTAAATTATATAAATTAAAGTCTATTTAGCCCTAAATTATTGTTTGAATCTATTAAGTCCATAAAGTAATTAATTCAAACATATTTAGTGTATGAAAGGATTACAAAAAATAAAATATAAGTCCATAAGTATTATAAATTAGTAAAAGACCTTACCTAATTAAAATTTTACTTTTAAAAAAAATATTAAATTTTTATTTGGCCTTTGAAAATTGGGCGTTAAATCTTCGGGTGGGTTTTTTTTTTTTTTTTTTTTTTTTTTTTTTGAAAGAGTAAGTAGGAGTAATTAATTTATAATATTTTTTTACTTATCTTCTAAAATGGCTATGTGGCATCCCGAGTCTTAAACCCGATTTGAACTCATGTATACGGGTGTACCAACACTATTTCGGACCCTTAGTATGTTGGATTGTGCCCTTGACGATTGTGACCAAGATTGTGTTCACTCTTATTTGATATTTAGCAAATTTAATATTTGAGTTTTGAGCGTGAGAACGAAAAATCCAAATGTAGAACACTATGAGAAAGATTGGGACTCACTAGGTGCGGCTGCACTTGCGGTCAAAATGGCCCACATGTGAGGATTAATGCAACTAGGGATATACAAAATATCACCTAATCCGCTAAAACTGTACCGATCAACAACAATTCACACTATTCTATCCATTAACCGTGGATTAAACTTTAAAATTTATAATCTGCTTTCGAAACCGTTTTGTTCGCTAGTTAATACGTATATATTTTTTAACCTCTAATGAAATATGAAAGTAAAAATGAGCGTAAGATGGATTTAAGATGTGAAAAACATATTATTAATTATATATGAAAAATATTATGTAACATTTGTTTGTGCAATATATATGTATGAAAAATATTATTCAAATTAGTATTATATATTATGCAAATGTTTGATAATTGGTCAAGAATATTTTTTAATCCGCTAATCTATCCTAAACCGCCCAAACTATAAAGTCCAGTAGTGATCCCAACATGATCCTAAACAATAACAACAAACAAATAAGTATGATCATAAATGCTTCATATCATACAATATAATTAATATGACAGTTTATAATCAAAGTATACTTATATACATATATATACCTTTTCCCAAAAAAAAAAAAAAAATCATTCAATTTACTCAATGATATATATCTATTCTCTTTTCTTTCTCTTACATTTTCCAGATATAATAAGAACTCGTTTTCGATAGTGTGTTCATTCCTTATAATCTTAACCCATCACATGCATCCATTACTAATACATGAACCACATTTCCTAGTCCTAAGCTAAGGATAAACACTACAACAAATTTAGGTTTTTACAGCACCAAATACACGCCATGGATATGATGATTTTACGACGCGCGAGGTAAAGCTGTGTTATGACCAGTCATTCACTTCAATGGCATGTCGCAGTACGCCGTTAAAAATCATTTAACAACAAATCTTTTGCGTCGTGTTTGATTTTTCTACAACTACTTTTGTACGCCATTAATTCCTATCACAAATCACAATTTTCATTGCTCGTCGTAAAATATGCAATACAACGACCTATTATGCCTACCGTAGAATATATATATATATATATATATATATTTTTTTTTTTTTAATTCAGCAGGTTCTACTTGGCCTATTCTGTATAATCTAACAAACATTACAAACAAGCTTCACAAAATTTCAATCAACCATCAAAATATTGTTTCAAGCATAAAAAAGAAACTATATTCATAAATTATGAACATTCGACAATTTTCTATACATTCCAAATATTCAAAAACTATATCCTCAAGTTTTAAACTGTCCAAAAAGTTTAAACCATCCAAAAACTGGGCATATCTAGGTTTCTAAACATATCCAGAACTATTTACAGATTTATCCAAAACTACTGGCAACAGTTCCTGCAATAGTTGCAGCTGCAGCAAAACTGCTTGCTTCTATTATAGGGACGAGGGTGCCCAATATATATGTGGTAAGGCACCTAAAATTGCATGAATAGTTGGAGCAGCTAACCCTGTTGCCAATAAAATATGAATTCATCAGGAAAAAACAATATGGCATTTAAAATGTTCAAAAGCCTAAGCTGAAGATGTCATACCACCAGTAATTGTCATTAAGGTTCCTCTGGCTAATGCAGCTGCACTTATTATACCTCCACGATTCCACTTGTCTCAAGAGCTATCTAGTGATTGGTTATTTCCTCCTTTTTATTGTTTCCTTTTTGTTAAAGCCATTGCAGAGCAAGCAACCATAATCTCCATGGCTTTGTACAGACAGAAATTTTCTCTTTAGTGAGGGTAAAAATCTAAAGTTGAAAAAAAAAAAATTTCTTGACTAAGAGAGTAAAAACAAAGGGAATCAACACAGGTGCCCTAACATGAAGATATTAGAGGAGAGTTGATGTCAAAAAAATGATGAATACCAGCATGTTGAATTGTAATTTTGTATACTTAAGCTACGTTTTAATAATTAGATTAAATCCTTCCTATGATTCAATGGCATTTCTACAACCAAAACAAGAAGAGCTTAATTTAGGTTACCTTTCTCAAGAGAACCTAAGCATTTAATTTTGTGGATGCAAATTTACTGTGCTCATGGCTAAACTCTCTTAGTAGTGAAAATTAATCCATGTTGCCACATACGATGCCACTCGGACCATAAGGGAAAATTCTGGTTACGTGAATGAAACTCTGGTTTTTCCATTTCATTTCATTCATCAAGCTTCCTCATTATCATGCTACTGATATTTAAAAAAAAAAAAAAAAAAAAAATCCATTTCAACAATATTGAGGCTAACAAATTAGAATCAAGGGAGTTGCAGAGGGACATTTCAAATAGAAAACATCAATGCTTCAATCAACATGTATCACTCAACTATAACTTACTAACTACTCAACTATAAATTACTAATTACAATTCTATTGTTTGGAATCATCTGCCATAATGTGCTTAAGTCTACTTACTACTAGTGAACATGCACCAGTTTAGGAACCAAAATCAATAAGAAACCAAACACTTACATGGTCCTTTTTCTACATTATTTAACATCATTTTCTGAAATTATGATTACTGACTTTATGCTAATTTTGATACATTTCATCCATATTCAAGTATCTCTTCCAAAGTACAATATAGTGACTGACAATTTGTTGCTTTGACAATCTTTGGGATAGTAAGATTCTAAATGTGTTCTATACAAACTTAAAGGGGTTTTATAGGTATTGGAAGATTGAAACAACTAAGCCTATTCAAATTCTATCCATAACTACAAAACAAAATGATTCATGAATAGGATCAAAACATACTTTACCTGAGCGGGACTCAAATCATTTGTGCTCTATAGCTCTGCTACCCCATACATACCCAAAGAGAACTAGTCCTACTCAAATCACTAACAAAACCTGCATAGAGAAGAAAATTCATTAAAAATTAAACAAGCTGGCATCATTTAGGAATAAATAAATAATTCAATTTCCAAGCCAATAGCTAATAATTATTTTTTTTTTATCAGCAAAATAGAATGTTTATTGATGGAAAAAAACATACATTACATATGAGATTACATCAATAAAGAAGAAACAAGAAAGAAAGAAATAAAGGAACAAATCACAATGTTGGTGAGGAGCCAACACTAATTGAACAAAGCAGAGGAACAGTAGCAGCAACAATAAACATTAGCAGCAGTAGAGAAAATAGAACTTCACAATATATTAGCAGCAGCAACCAGCAACATACATTAACAACAGCAAACATACATTACATCAATACAGCAGTTTCCACACTTCTTCTGTAACTAACAGCAGTAGCCACACCCAACAAATAGGCCACTCCCATTATTCAAACCATTAGCAGAGGAGCAAAGCAGAACTACACTTGATGCAGAACTTCAACAAAGCAGAGGAACAAAATAGCCACACAACCAAACAGGCCTTCAACAACCTAATCTATATAACATCGCACAAGCCTTCAACAACCACCCAAAGCCGAGAGTTACCTAGAAAAGACAAGAACAAATTAGCCTCATAGCACCCCAACCTAATCCCCACAAGGTTGGCACCAAGGGGGGCACCCAATCATGTGCTAGTTCAAGTCTAAAAGCTGTTAGATCTACCAAACAATAGTCACCTAACCTACAAACAACAATCTTAAAATCCAAAAATTAGCCCAGATCTCTACTCCTAATCTACTGCCTTGAACAAGATCTAACTTGCAGAAGGTTGAACACCACATTATTAATAGAAAAAGGTACCCCGTATGTATTATATTTCAACCATAAAGAAATTTTAACCTTAATCAGCTCCCCAATAGTTGATACTTACTTTTTCTTTCCTTCCAAACAGACCACTATGTTCCCAAGATGATACAAATAATTCCAGGTATGCCTCAATAAGCTTTGGTATGCGTATCACAATTTTGTCACAATAAGGTTTGATATGTAATTCTTGTTCAAAAAAAAAAAAAACTTTGGTATATTATTTTAGTTTTTTTAAAACATTGATTGTAGAAATTGTTCTTTTTCAAAACAATTGTTCTACTTATCATATATTCCAAATTTGTTTTATTTTTATGTTTAACTCTTTTCTTTGCTTGTTCAAAAGATCAAACCCACTTCTAAAATTTGCAAAAATTGAATTATTTAATACCAAGCAATAATATCAAAGAAATAGTACATTACAGATGCATTGTTAAAGGATAAAACATATACATGATACAAGAAAACCCCCATTTCAGCAGCCGTAAAGTCTAGCCTACAAACAAAACATATATGCCAAATTAGGAATTTTAAATTCTCTTTAGTAGCTAACAAGAAGTTCATGTAACAATGAATTGATGTGTCAATCTTTTAAGGACATAACTCATGCCAAGGTTAATTTTTTGTTTTAAATATATAAAAAAATGTAATATGGCAACTTGGGTCAATCTTTTCAGGACCTAACTCATGCCGACAATAATAACATATGGTAGCAGCATCCCAAGTAAGCTACAATTGCCATAACATAGTATTGCAGAAGCATTTTTCATGACATGTTAGGAGGTTAGAATTAAACTTATAGGCAACCTACCAACCCCTTTTCATCAATTGAGCAGCTATTGAAGAAACTTTTGCTTGTACATAGCCCTTGGGTGAACTAGCATGTTGCATAACAAAGCACAAACAAAAACTGTAACAAATGTAGTGATTATAAGTGTAAGCAATATATATATATACATATATATATCAAGGTTGTAGGACACTGAAATAAATATTTAAAATACAAAAATATAAAAATATTGAAGAATTTCTGTGTAACAATTTTGTGAGGTACCACAAGCTAGTAGCCTAGTAGTACCAGGAGGGGGTCTCAAGTAAGGGGAACCTATGAATCCTTGCAAAAATAAATGTAGTAACATCTTTAATAATAACCCATCCCCCAAAACAAACAAAGGAAAATAAAAATTAAAAAGAAAAATAAAAAAACAACTAAAAACTAAAGAAAAGAATTTGATAAGTAATCTAGCATGATGCGTTCCACAGTACCAAAAGAAAATTGTCTGACATTCATAAAAAGGATATGCACACCCATGCATTAGTAGCAATAATATGATACTATGAATGGCTTTTATGGAGACTTCCAACTTATAAATTACCTAATCAAGCTTGTCTTCTCATCAACCGTAAGAAGCACCCATTCTCTGATAGCTGCATCTCAAACTGCTGTTGTAGCCTGAAACCTGGCTACATCTCGAATTGCTGTTGTAGCTTGAAACCTTGCATTTGCCACTTGAGAATTCTCTGGATAAAATGAAGAAAAGAAAGCACAAGATCCATAAAAAACAGGACAAATACAACTCCATATACTGGATCCCAACATTTACACAGTGAACACATTAAGCCAAGCTAGCTACTTTCTCCTCCATTATTTCTAAAAACTACAAATTACAAAGAAGCAACCAAGGTTAATTTTCAAACAATGACAACTTTTGCTAATAATCCGAGCTTAAATACTAAATAAAAAGTGAATAAATTATAATAAAATGTCTCTCAAATATCACCATTCTCACATTTTTAACTACTAAATTGATTTATCAATTAAATTATTTTTAATGAATAAAATTATTAATTCATTCAAACATAAATATTTTTTGGAAGCCTGATAAAATGACATATCTTACCTTGGTAGAAAAAAAAAAAAAAAAAAAAAACCACCATTAATGACAACAGAACAAAAGAAATTTGCTAAAGCAAACAAAGAAAGTCCAATTCAAATGTCCATTTCATTTCCAAAGCAAATTATTACTAACTGAAAACACCTCATGCTAGAATGTTTCTTTGGTTGCTTTAACAAATCAAAATTGCATTAGATGTCCAACACCCACAATCAACACCTAATGCACAATCGCCACTTCAAACCCCCACTGAAAAGAGAATCAAAGCAAGAGGAAGCTCACCTCACTTGGGACTTTTGTCAAACGCGTTGTCTTCAGCAACCAAGCACCATGACATAGCTTTGAGATAGGTTTCGATCTTTTCAACTATGGTTGATCTTGACCAAGTGCAGTAATATAAGTAAATGATTTTCCCAAATCAAGCAATTCCAACCCACACCTCTGCTTCCACCCTCACCCCAATCACCTCCACCCACTATTACCCACATGTGTCTCCACCCTTACTACACCATCTACAGCCAAACCCCAAATCATTGCCATAGCTTCTAGTATAACTAAATTATCGTCAACATAAAGATCCAAGAGATCTAGCAGAGCTTGGTACAAGAAAAGAGGATAACGATGACCCTAGTGCATCAAACCCCAAATTGCCGTCGCCGCCACCGATTCAGAGGATGAATGGAGCAAGAGAAGAAGACCAACAATGCTGTAAAACGCTGCTCTTCATGAAGGGATTTTTCACACAAGTTGTTTATTGTATAGAGCCTTGCCTTTGGTTTTTCATCGTATGTGGAAGGAATGATCGAACATGGGTGCTTTTTGGGTTTGGAGAGTGTAGGAGGAGCTAAGCCCACTAAATTAATTAGGTCCAATAGTTCAAGGTTAATTAGGTCCAATAGTTCAAGGTTTGTGGGCTTGAATTTATCGCAAGTCCAAGATTGGTAGGCCCAAATTTATCACCATCAAACGGGCTGAATCGCTCTAAGCCTCGAAAGGGTTTGGATCCACGAACTTAGAGACTTACTTGGGCCTAGACTCGAAAGGGTATTGAGCAAGCCTAGAGATCCGAGGCACTCGGAGTCGAAAGGGTTCGAATCCACGAACCTAGAGATCCGAAGCACTTGACTTCGAATGGATTCAGACGTAATTTAGAAGTCGCTCCGTTAATGAGTCCCAGAACACTTGCGGGCTCGGAGCTTTCCGGGATCTACGCACCAGAACCATGGGCGTAATGGAGTTCGAACAAAGGACCTGATCCCGAAGACGGTGAGTGGAGATAAATTCACTCTTCGGTTAAACTAGCCTATACCCGGGTCGAGGTAGCACGATCTAGGGGGTCCCTAACACTTGGCAATATTTGCGGCAGGGCGTTTTCTTAAACTACCCCTGATCCTTATGCGGCAGGACGTCCTCTGGGACTATCCTTGACCCTTTGGGATGATTGGGGATCATTGGTTAGGTGTGGCTAAGAAGAAGGGTTCGCCGAGAGGTTGATCTCTTCTTCAGGATTTTCCTCATCCTCGGAGAGGTCACCTCCTTGGACAAGGTGGTTAGAGAGAATATTCCCCATGTGCCTTGCACATGGGCTCCATCCTACATCATGAGGTGCCTATAAATAGCACCCACCCATAGCTTTACAGGGATGGATTTTGGAGAGTTAACTCTTGGGAAAGAATTAATTTCCCTTCTCCATTATCAACCTTGAGAATGAAAGTGGGAGATCCATGGGAGAGCCTTGCCATTATTCTCTCTCTAGCCATTTTGCCTTCTTCTTCACCCAATCTCTTATCTCCATCATCTCCTTTACTCTTGTGTTCTTGAGTTGAGACTATTGAAGAATCTAAGCCTCTCATCATCTTCTAGAGAATTCAAAGTTGTTCTTCAAGGATCTTTGAAGATCTTCGAATTCTCCAACTCCTTTCTTGAACCCCCTTTAATGTATTCTATCAACCGTCATACTCTATGACATATCCAATTGATTAGTTTTAATTTGCCTAATCATCATGCATTGTCTGCAACAATCGAAACTACCCTCTACCGGTAGCCCAAGCAATTATTTCTAAACAGATAATAAAAGCTCCAACATGTAAAATATCAATGTTTTCAAAAGTGTGCGATTAATAAATCTAACTCCACTATTCAACCATATAGTGAACCAATTTCATTATTTCCAACTCAATTCCATAAAATCACAATTTTCCCAAAATTAGGGTTTTCCACCCGATTTCCCAATATTAACCCAATGGTCTAAATATCAACAACCAACAACGATATCATTATTTTGAACCCACAATATACATTTTAGACTCAAAATAACAAATCCTCTTTTAACATTTTGAAACCCTAAGTCCCAAAATTTACCCAACTTCAACACTTTATCAAAACAACCAAAAAATCTATGTCAAAGACCATAAGAGTGAGTAGGAATCCCCACCTCAAATTCGGAGCTTAAGGAAAGAAGATGAAGAAACTCAACGTACTCCAAAACTCAATATTCTCGTATCAAAGTGTAGCCCTCGACAATCAACCCAACTTTTATAAAGGCCGAAGGAAAAGGAAACACTCTAACTAGATCAAACCCTAGAGAGAAGGGAGTTTCTAGAAAGAGGAACTCTTAAAATGTCTTTTTAGAAAGTAAGAGAGAGAGAGAGAGAGAATGTAAAAAATGATTTTAAAATGCCCAGCTGCCAACTGATATACGACATTCCTGCTCGAGCGGAGAACACAACGCTCGAGCGTCAAGAACAGAAAACTAGGTACGCTCGAGCGCAATAAGACCCGCTCGAGCGCCAAGACACAAGAATAAAGTACATCCGCTCGAGCACGAAAACTAGTCCGCTCAAGCGTAGATTTCCCCCTCCCCAAACTTACACCAAAAAGTACTACCCGCTCGAGCGCCAGAGTATCCGCTCGAGCGTAAAGAAACCTGCTCGAGCGTGAAAAACATGCCTGCAGAAGTTTTGCAGAGCACCTAAATACTGGGAGCGTGCAATCTCCGCTCGAGCGCAAGAAGACCAGCTCGAGCGGACCTCCTAAAAACTGGGCAACAAAGAATTGAAACCAAAACCCAACCAACCTGTAACAACTCTGCCCAATACATCCTAAAACTCAATCAAGCGGAATTAAAGGATGACAACAAGGTATACTACCACCAACATCACGGAACCCAAGTCCGGAATGCAACAGAACAGTAAAGGGACAACCGGGATCGCTCTAACCTCCCCCCTTTAAAGAATTTCGTCCTCAAAATTAAACACAAGTTTTTCAAAAAACAGGTTTTCTCCATTCTCAACAATGCTACAACATAATATTAAACAATCCGACCCATTACCGGTCAATCCCCTCTCTTTCAAGAGGCATTTCACATTACACATAACAACCTGCATTATCAACATGCATTCCTTTGAAATTTACCAATTTCAACTCATTTTCTACAATTCCATAATACATGCAACATTAACATCATGCTTGTATTTCCACAATACATTGAACATATGCAATGTTATAACAAATTTCCATTAACTAAAACATTCACAATGTTTTACAACTTAAGACACATATATTGTTCTTACAGTGCAACGATATTACACAATTACCAATACATGGTTACACATCAACAAACAAGTCCGAATATTTCTCGCGGACTTCCAACTCACGTTCCCAAGTGGCTTCCTCCACCCTATGATGTTTCCACAAAACCTTTACCAAATGAATGGTCTTGCCACGCAGGACTTGATCCCGCCTATCCAAGACCCGAACTGGTCTCTCCTCATACGAGGCATCCTCATCAACCTCTAAGTCAGTCCAATCCAATACATGGGACGGATCTGGCTCATACTTCCGAAGCATACTCACATGAAACACGTCATGCACTTCGGACAACTGCGGCGGCAAAGCTAAACGATAAGCAACCTCGCCAACCCTCTCAAGGATCTGAAAGAGACCAATAAACCGAGGGGATAACTTCCCACTCTTTCCGAACCTCATCAAACCTCGCCTAGGTGATATTTTCAAGAAGACATGATCACCTACCTCAAACGCCAAAGGCCTCCTCCTACGGTCGGCATAACTCTTTTGGCGACTCTGGGCTGTAACAAGCCTCCTACGGATAAGCTCAACTTTCTCTGTCGTCTCCCTAACCAACTCCGGACCCAACAAAGGTGCATCACCCACCTCGGCCCAACACACTGGAGACCTACATGGTCGGCCATACAAGGCCTCAAACGGTGCCATACCAATGCTAGATTGAAAACTGTTGTTGTAGGCAAACTCCACCAAGTGCAAGTGCCTCTCCCACGTCCCACTAAAGTCAAGGACACAACCTCGAAGCATATCCTCAAGGATCTGAATAGTACGCTCAGACTGCCCGTCAATCTGAGGATGATAAGCCGTACTAAAGGTCAACTTAGTGCCCAAGGCACTCTGCAAACTCTCCCACAACCTAGCAGTGAAACGAGGATCTCCATCTGAGACGATCGTCACTGGGACCCCGTGCAATCTCACTATGTCCCGAATATAAATGTCGGCGAGATGATCTACCGAATCTCTCACGCGCATAGGAATGAAGTGCGCTGACTTAGTCAACCGGTCTACAACCACCCAAATGGCATCACTACCCCGCTGAGTCCTCAGAAGACCTACAACGAAGTCCGTAGTGACATGCTCCCACTTCCACTCGGCAATAGGCAAGGGTTGCAGCAAACCCGCCGGCCTCTGATGCTCTGCCTTCACTTGCTGGCAAGTAAGGCACTTCGATACGAAAACGGCCACATCTCTCTTCATACCCCGCCACCAAAACTGGCGACCCAAATCCCGATACATCTTAGTACCTCCCGGATGTATCGCAAGGCGTGAATGGTGGAACTCTCGGAGTACTTCCTCTTGGCAAGACTCCGACACAAACAAACGGTCTCGGTATCTCACACTCTGGTCGGGATACACCGTCAAACCCTTCTCAACTTTCCCACTGGAGATCTTCTCCCGGAAGGACTCTACCTCAAGGTCACCTCTCTGTGCCTCTAACATTCGTGTCACAAGTGTAGGCTGCGCAACAACAGAAAACAGGGCCGCAACCTCAACAGATTCGCCTAGAAACAAATCAAACTCGCCAAGTGCACCCAACATCTCGCATTCCCGGATGGCTATACAAGCTACATCACTAATGGATTTCCTACTAAGGGCGTCGGCCACAACATTGGCCTTTCCCGGGTGATAGTGCAACTCAAAATCATAATCCTCAATGAACTCCATCTACCTTCTCTGCCTCAAATTCAAGTCTCTCTGTGTAAACAGATACTTCAAACTTTTGTGGTCTGAGAACACCTCGAACCTCTCACTATAAAGGTAGTGCCTCCAAATCTTCAAGGCAAAAATCACTGCTGCTAACTCTAGGTGCTGTGTAGGGTAATTCTTCTCGTGTATTTTCAACTGACGTGAGCCATAACCTACCACTTCCCCCTCTTGCATCAACACACAACCCAAACCCTCTCATGAGGCATCACAATAAACCTCATAACCGAACCCTCTCTCCGGAATAATCAAAACCGGAGCGGTGGTCAATCCAACCTTCAACTCTTGGAACAACTTTTCGTAAGTCTCACTCCACACAAACTTGACCCCTTTCCGCGTCAATCTCATCAACGGCGAAGCTAGCCTGGAGAAATCTTTCACAAACCGACGGTAATACCCAGCTAATCCTAGAAAACTGCGGATCTCAAAAACGCTCTTATGTTGTGCCTAATCCTGCACTGCCTCAATCTTGGATGTATCAATAGACACCCCTTCCCCGGATACCACATGGCCTAAGAATTTGACCTCTCCTAGCCAGAACTCACACTTCCCAAACTTGGTATATAGCCTATAGGCTCTAAGTAATTCAAGCACCACTCTCAAGTGTTCCTCGTGCTCCTCCGCAGAAGGCGAATAGATAAGAATGTCGTCCACGAAAACGACTACAAAACGGTCTAAAAATTCCCGGAAGATCCGGTTCATCAAATCCATAAAAAGACTGCTGGTGCATTGGTAAGCCCGAATGGCATCACCAGAAACTCATAATGGCCATATCGCGTACGGAATGCCGTCTTAGGAATATCCTCCTCCATGACCCTTAATTGGTGGTAACCCGATCTCAAGTCTATCTTAGAGAAACAACGAGAACCCTTCAACTGGTCAAACAAATCATCTATACGGGGCATAGGGTACTTATTCTTAACCGTAGCCCGATTCAACTTTCGGTAGTCGATACACAATCTCAAGGCACCATCTTTCTTTTTAGCAAAGAGGGCTGGTGCTCCTCACGACGAAACACTAGGGTGAACAAAACCCTTATCTAGCAATTCCTAGAGCTGCATCTTCAACTCACTCAACACGGCTGGGGCAAAACGATAAGGTGCCATAGAAATCGGCACTGTGCCAGGCACTAAATCAATAGAGAACTCTATCTCTCGGTGGGGTGCTAAACTAACGAGATCCTCGGGAAAAACATCCGAATACTCACAAACCACCCTTGGCAATACAATCTGGGTCTCATCACACTCACCACTCATAAAGCTGGCAAGTAGACCACTAAAGCTTATTCCGCCCTCGTGGATCATACATCGGTGGCAACACACTACCAACCCGATACCCTAAGAAATGGAAACACTCCCCGCTCAAGGTACAAACCGTGACCCTCTGGCGGTAGCAATCAATAACAGCCCGGTATGACGATAGCCAGTCCATACCCAAAATAACATCAAAACCCTTCATGGGCATGACAACAAAAGGAAAAGGAAGCCTATGGTCGGCGACCTCTATATCATAACCTCTAATACCTTGTTTCAAGATCAACTCACCACTACACATATAGGAGATGCTAACTGTGCCAACTCTAATTCCAAAACAGATGCAAATGTAGCAGATACAAAAGAATGAGATGCACCCGTATCAATCAATACACTAGCAACCGAGTTGCAAAACAAGAAGGTACCTCTCACAACTGACGGGGCAGGTACAAGATCCTGCGCGGTAACAACATACACGCGCCCTGTAGGCCCCTGATCTACCTGCTCACCTCTAGGAGCAAAAGACTGTTGCACTGACTGGGATGATGAAGCTCCCGGATTGGCCCTCGAGGCCTGCATAGACTGAGCTGGCTAATAACTCAGCGTCTGCCTAGAACCAGACGCTCCTGAAGTGGCACTCAACTGTGGGCAAAACCTCTTCAGGTGCCCAGGCTGACCACACTGATAGCAAGACAAAGGCTGGCCCCTGCCCTGACTCTGGCCCTGAGGTCTAGCTGAAGAAGAAGCAGCTCGCTAACCCCCTCCCTTCTGCGGGCAAACTGAAGACTTGTGACCCAGCTGGCCACACGTAAAACAAGTCAAGCCTCCCTGACTACCTCTCCCAGAGCCTGCACTCGACACTGGAAAGGTCGATCTAGAGAAACAACCCTGAGACTGCTGAGGGTTAGAACCCCTCTGTCTCCTGCCGTCACCCTGACCATCTTGGCTCCTCTTGGAGCCTCTCTGCCCCTCGTCTTCCTCCTACATCATAATCTCCATATGAGCTGCAGCATCAACTAAACGTCTGCACTCTCGGATAAAGGACCCTCCAACTCTCAACTTGAGTCCACGCCTCAACTTCCGCTCAAATTCAAGGCAACGGCGTTCCTTGGACGCCATAAGTTCAGGTGCAAACCTGGACAGACTAGTAAAAGTAGCCTCAAACTCGGCCACTGACAAACCCTGCTGTTTAAGCTGGCAAAACTGCTCCCTCAGCTTCTCCCTAGCAGCTGAAGATAAAAACTTCTCCTGGAAGACATTCACAAACGCCTCCTATGCACCACCAACACTGCCTTTCTCGTATTTCCACCACTGACCCGCATCTCCTTTCAGCTGGAAGGATGCCAATGTCACCTTTAAAGCCCCGTCCTCGATGCCAAGCATCTCGAACGTCTTCTCCATCTGTTCCAACCACTCGTCAGCTTTAAGTGGCTCCTTCGGATCCCCAACAAACTCGTCCGGATTGGACCGGAAGAATTTCCTCTTCAAGAAGGAAGGCCCTGCCTCAGCTACGTGGGCCTGATCTTGATTCCCTGCTCTGAGAATACCCAAAGCTCTTGCTATCTCTCGAGCCAAGGCACTCATAGCCTGCTGATCCGCTGGCTCGGCCACATTGGCCTGACCAACCCCCTCCTGCTGTGCCGGAATATCGTCTGGTAAACGCATCTCCTGCCTACCACGCCTGCCTCGCCTACCACGTCCTTGTCTTGACATCCTAATAAAGGTAACCAAGACCGTTAGCACATTCACAAATGTGCCGAAGCTATAACACTCACGTCCTAATGCATAGACAACTGTAATTCACTCCACGTAAGCACTTAATCACATAAGCAATTATGAATTTCATTTCTAGATAATGATAGTCCCGAGGCGTTACTAGAGTTCCGGTTAGAAACAGCATTGATCAAGTGCTTTTCCAATAAGACTCCCAGAAACCCAAGGATCCAATCAACATCCTAGAAACTACATTCCATACCCACATAGTCACATAAGCATGTTATCAATTAAGCACATAGCATATGACACTACATCTAAGTCTCTATCAAGCGAGACAAACCCATTGTGATCCTAATCACTTCCCACGTACCCAAAGTATTCGAACCCGGTACGTTTTGATACCAAGTTGTAACGCCCTCAAAATAATAACATTAAAACCCATCACTAGACATGCATTGATATAAAATAAACCAACCATTTATATTCATCAGAGTAGTTCATACAATAGTATTACATGTTAACAACAAAAAGGCTTACAGCTTTCCAAGTCAACGCCTGGTCACACAAAAGAAGAGTACTAACTCTATACAAAATAAGCCATTGGCTTGATATACATGTAACACTAACAAAATAAACAAAAAGAGTCTTCAACTCTCATCATCATCCAAGCTATGTCCTTGGAGGTGGCATACTACCTGTACCTGAAAATAATGTCCCATATAGGGTGAGCCAACGCCCAGTAGAAATATGCTAAACACAGTATGAGCATTAACTAAGACATTAGCAAGTGATAAATGTTCAATTTCTATAAATCAATTCATAACCCAATTCCATTTCATGACCACTATGTTCATGTTTCATTTCAGTTTCCATTTCTTATAAATTTCACAATTTACATCAACGGCTCAGAACCTGGCCAACCACTTATATGAGACAGTGACTCATATTAAACGTTTCCCATTATCTCAACAGATAAGCATACAAGCTGTATCCACATTTCAACAGATATGCATATTAGCTATATCAACACTTCCAAAGACAAGCATATGAGCTGTATCAACACTTCCAAAGATAAGCATATGAGCTGTATCAACACATTATCTGACAAGCATATGAGCTGTATCAGTGGAGTCCATCCCCTATCTCCTCTCAAACAACATCCGGTTTAGAGGTCTATCCCCTATCTTCCCCTAAACCGTGGAGTACATCCCCTATCTCCTCCCACACACACAACGTATATACACAAAGGTCATATACACAATCAATCAATATATAACGTTAATGTATTCTATCAACCGTCATACTCTATGACATATCAAATTGATTAGTTTTAATTTGCCTAATCATCATGCATTGTCTACAACAATCAAAACTACCCTCCACCGGTAGCCCAAGCAATTATTTCTAAACAGATAATAAAAGCTCCAACAGGTAAAATATCAATGCTTTCAAAAGTGAGCGATTAATAAATCTAACTCCACTATTCAGCCATATAATGAACCAATTTCATTATTTCCAACTCAATTCCATAAAATCACAATTTTCCCAAAATTAGGGTTTTCCACCCGATTTCCCAATATTGACCCAATGGTCTAAATATCAACAACCAACAACAATATCATTATTTTGAACCTACAATACACATTTTAGACTCAAAATAACAAATCCTCTTTTAACATTTTGAAACCCTAAGTCCCAAAATTTACCCAACTTCAACACTTTATCAAAACAACCAAAAATCTATGTCAAAGACCATAAGAGTGAGTAGGAATCCCCACCTCAAATTCGGAGCTCAAGGAAAGAAGATGAAGAAACTCAACGTGCTCCAAAACTCAATATTCTCAGATCAAAGTGTAGCCCTCGACGATCAACCCAACTTTTACAAAGGCCGAAGGAAAAGGAAACACTCTAACTAAATCAAACCCTAGAGAGAAGGGAGTTTCTAGAGAGAGGAACTCTTAAAATGTCTTTTTAGAAAGTAAGAGAGAGAGAGAGAATGTAAAAAGTGATTTTAAAATGCCCAGCTGCCAACTGATATACGACATTCCCACTCGAGCGGAGAACACAACGCTCGAGCGTCAAGAACAGAAAACTAGGTACGCTCGAGCGCAATAAGACCCGCTCGAGCGCCAAGACACAAGAATAAAGTACATCCGCTCGAGCGCGAAAACCAGTCCGCTCGAGCGTAGATTTCCCCCTCCCAAAACTTACACCAAAAAGTACTACCTGCTCAAGTGCCAGAGTATCCGCTCGAACGCCACCGCTCGAGCATAAAGAAACCCGCTCGAACGTGAAAAACATGCCTGCAGAAGTTCTGCAGAGCACCTAAATACTAGGAGCGTGCAATCTCCGCTCGAGCGCAAGAAGGCCCGCTCGAGCGGACCTCCTAAAAACTGGGCAACAAAGAATTGAAACCAAAACCCAACCAACCTATAACAACTCTGCCCAATACATCCTAAAACTCAATCAAGCGGAATTAAAGGATGACAACAAGGTATACCACCACCAACATCACGGAACCTAAGTCCGGAACGCAACAGAACAGTAAAGGGACAACCGGGATCACTATATGATAACCTTTCAAAATGAGAGATATGGCCTCCATATATAGCAAAATACAAGTCTTGGTCGAAATATCTGATTTTGAGACAGTTGGTGCTTGTGTAGAACAGCTGAAGGGAAAATATTCGCAAATTCTAAGCTTTCTAGACATTTATGGCTGACCGGCCACTTGTGGTGGCCGACCGACTACTTTTATGGACGACAAGAAACCCTTCTGGCCGACATATGGCCGACAAAGGCCATTTGTGGCCGACACATGGCCGATATGCTTCACTGGTGGGCAAAAACTGGTTTCTGGCCCCAACTTCAATTAGGTATATCTCCTTTGTCTGGACTCCTTTGTTGGTCATTCTTGTGTCTAAATTGAAGCCCCGGAAGTAAGCTTTCCAATGGTGGAATCCGCACATCAAAATTCTGTGTGTGTTAAGAGATATCCCTCTTTTAGTGAAGACTGCTTAGTTTCGGTCCAACTGGATTGATGCCTAACTTTAAGCAACCGGCCATATCTCCCTCATCTGGCCTTAGCTTTAGGAGATTATTGAGTGCAAAATGAACCCCAGGAAGTCCTCTTTCCAACGGTGGTGGCCTCATAGCTGAAATTCAAGTGTACAAATGGATAGACCCGATTTAGCGAGAGCTGCTCGACTCTCTCTTTTAACAGTTCATGCCCATCTTCTTCCCCAACTTGGTTTCTTCCCTCTCATCTCCTTTTCTTCAACTCCAAACCTCTAAACAAGATGTTTTAAAGATTTTTTCAATGAGCTCACCTCTCTTTTATTCATTTCCATTTTGTCCTTGCTTGGTTTACCGAAAAGTGCAACATTTAACGAAATGTGAGCTTCAGAATATCGTAGGAACTTTGTTTCAAAAATATTTTGAAAGAAAGGGTTTTAAGGTCGAAAATCTTTTGGTAAAAATACTTTTGGTCCAAAAAGGGGTGTGAGGTTGGGATTTGAAGCTCTCGTTGTTGAAGAAATCAAACCCTTTGCACTGCATAACTTTCACCACCAAGTAAACAATCAGTGGCACCCCAAGTTTTAAGGGCGGTAAAAAATGGGGTGTCTACACAAATGGTTCAATAGATAAATACAAGGCTAGGCTTATTGTTAAGGGATACAAGAAGAAGGAAGGCCTTGATTATTTTAACACCTATTCACCAGTGACAAGAATAACATATATTCGCATGTCGATTGCGATTGCAACTTTGTATAATCTAGAAATACATCAAATGGATGTTAAAACAACTTTTTTGAATGGCGAGTTAGATGAGGAAATCTATATGGAACAACTGGAAGGGTTTCAAGTTCTCGGCCAAGAGAAAAAGGATTGTAAAGTTGTCAAATCCCTTTATGGATTAAAACAATCTCCGAAATAATGGCATAAAAAATTTGATCATCCTATGCTTTCGGATGGTTTTAAGATAAACGAATGTGATAAATGCATCTATGTTAAAAGCACAGACAAAGGTTGTGTCATAATTTGTCTTTATGTGGATGACATGCTCATTATGGGAAGCAATAATGACATGATTAAATCCACAAAGAAAATGTTGAACAAAAAGTTTGACATGAAAGATCTGGGAGTAGCAGATGTAATTCTAGGAATAAAAATTACTAGAACATTTGAAGGATATGTTTTATCTCAGTCTCATTATGTTGAGAAGATTCTGGAAAAAATTGGAAAGCATGACGACCGTCCTGCTAAAACACCTGTTGACATTAATCTTCATTTGTCAAAACATACAGGTGCAAGCATATCACAATTAGAGTACTCTCGAATAATCGGAAGCTTGATGTACATAATGAATTACGCTAGGCCAGATATAGCCTATGTTGTAAGCAAATTGAGTAGGTACAAGTAATCCAGGGTCCGATCAATAGAAAGTGATAATTAGGGTACTTAGGTATCTAAGACATACCTGGAATTATGACGTACATTGTATCAAATATCCAGCAATACTCAAGGGGTACAACGATACAAATTGGATATAAGATACTAAAGACTCAAAATCCACTAGTGAATACGTCTTTACCTTGGGAGCTGCTGCAATCTCTTGAAAATCCTCCAAGCAGACATGCATAACAAAGTCGACAATGGAATCTGAGTTTATCACATTAGATAAAATAGGAGAAGAAGCTGAATGGCTTCGTAATTTGTTAAAAGACATTCCAATGTGGCGTAACCTATGCCAACTATATGCATTCACTATGATAGTGAAGTAGCAATAGGACAGGCATAGAATCATATGTATAACGGTAAGTCTCGACACATTCGTCGAAGATATAATACCATTAGGCATTTTCTTTCGCATGGAATAATTTCCATAGAATATGTAAAGTCAAAGGAGAATATTGCAGATCCATTGACTAAAGGGCTAGCCAGAGAGCACGTGTGCCATTTATCGAGGGGAATGTGATTAAAGCCTATTACTTAAAAGTCACCATAATGGCAACCCAACCTAGTTGATTGGAGATCCCTAGATCTAGGTTCAAATGGACAACCGAATTATGGATGACTTCACATATCACTAAGGAGGTTTAGTCCTACCCATTTCTATGATAAGAAGAGTGATACCTATAGCATTAGTAGGATAAGCTTTGCTTTTAATGATTCTTATAGCTTGGACATCCAAGTGGGGTATAGCATGATATTTTTAATAAGAAGTCACCTATATGAGTGTGAAATGGGTCGGTTCTGTGAGAATTGAGAAGGCTAAATTCTCTAGAGCAGTCATGAATTACCAGGTGTTGTTCAGGGCCAAAATGAACACAACCATAAGAACCAAACTGTGTCTGCGGGTACACTATGTGCAGTCTATTGTCTTGGCTTACACAAACAGCTGAACAGTTCAAGGCATCACGTCCATTGGTGGCCAATAAGTTCGCTAGGCTTTCAGTAGTGGAGGTTCAAAGCCAAAAGCTACCTATCTCGATATGGTGTATCTTCTTAATGTACTCTTTCTTTGTCTATAACTTGTTGCATGTCCGTTATCGTGAATTCCATTCATGTGGGGGATTGTTGGAAAATAGCTTTAATGGCTTTAGAAAATCCTTATTTTTTGCTAACTTTGAGCATTAATTAAGGTGGGACTCAAGCGTTATTTTTAACGTTTTTCATTGAGTTCATATTTAATGTCGCGTAGTGAATAAAACCGCGCATTTGGTTGCTCAAAACCATTTTCGGATGAATGAGAATTCAACGTACATTTTCGGGTTTGCGGAAATGGATTTAGGTGGGTTTTCTACACATTTGTGAAATGCGGTTATCCCACATTGGAAAGGCTTATGGATTTGAATAGGTTTATATACTTTAGCTTGGAATACTTGGGATGGGCCCCAAGAGGTACCCAAGTTTGTGGAAGGGTGAGATTATGGGTAAAGTAGGCTAGACTTATTGGACCCAAAAGAAAAACCCCACGACCGCGCCGCTGCCACCGTCCGTCAGTCGGTCGGGTGTGTTGGGCTGGGCTTGGGCCTGGGCTTGGACGCGTGTGTGAGGTTAAGTTGGGCTTGTCCGGCCCAATGCTTATCTTTTTGGGCCAAAAAAACTTGACCTTTATTTATTTATTTTTATTTTTGGTTTCAAAAATCAAAATAAATTGGTCCAGAATTTTTCCTTCACCTAAGCAGATCCCTAACAGGTTCAGACCCACCCGAACAGGTTCAAAGGGTTCAAAACAGGTTCATACCTGTCCAATTCGAACTGAATCTGTCTAGTACCTATTCAATCTATCCGAACAGGTTTCTACCTATTCGGAATAGCCACCATTTCAACTATAAAAAGCCTTCAATTCCAGCATTCTTGTATTCAATTTTTCCCTTAGAATTTCATCCTTCTTCTTATGTTCTTCCTGTGCTCTTGTATCTGTTTCTGTATTTATTTTTTTAGAAAGAAAAAAGAGAAAGTTACAACAGAGTTTTGGTTCACCAGACTTGATTTTGTAGTACTGCAAATTTAAGTGTTAGTCGTTGCATCCTGGGAAGTAGACGCCGGTAAAACTCGAAGCACCGGAGTGAGGGCAAAATCTAATTTAAGGAGATTATGTCTAAGACAAGCCTCGACATTAATTTCTGTAAGCATTTAATTCTGAAAATAATTTATATAATTATTTTATGAATTATTTTTTTATTGTTTATTTAATTTATACATTTTATTTACACACACACCGCTGTGGTTATAACCAGAAGGACCAAAGAAATCCCTACCTCTATCAAGAAGAGAAGGAAGCCAAAAAATCCAACTTTGACAAAAACATAATTTGCTCAGATCACTTGAAAGCTCTCTTCGTGCTCTACGTCATAGTATATGAAACTAGAGTGAGATTTTGAGTGGAAATAGATAAAATCCAAGCTTAAAAGCTTAGGATTTTTAGGCATAGAGGAAAGAGAGAGGGGAAAATGAGTTAGATTTGACCAAAAAGTAACTTTTTAAAGTGTGGATCCCAAACAAATTGCTCGAGCTACTACTCCTGCGCTCGAGCATCAGATACACCACACCGCTCGAGCGATAAAATCTTTGCTCAAGAACTCACACTTCCAGAATCTCAGACCTGCAAAAGTACTAGATGATCGCTCACAAGACTGCTCGAGCAAACAATTCGTTGCTCTAGCAATGAAAATTGTAACAACCTTCAGGTTGTTACAGCAGATGTGGCTGAAGATGGTGCACATGTAGCTAGAAGCACCGCACGTGCAGGAATGCACATCCTAACCCGATTTTTTTGACTCTTTTTCACAAAATTTGAGACATTTCTCTCTTCTCACCTATTTTTCTTTCCTTTTTCTTTCCATATCTCATTTCTGTCTACCTTCTCTACTTTCTCTCTCTAAAACACATCCTTGATTTTATCTACGTAGAGGAAGTATATTACAAAAGTTCATTTATTAAAGTTGTAAAGAAACACTAGGGCTACGTTCTCACCAAAGAAAATATGAGTTTGGACGACTTTGAGACTCTAGGGTTTTCTTCTCTTCATTGAGGTAGGATTTGCCTATTTTTGCTAAATATGAACTCTAATGTGAATGTATGGTATATTCTTTAAGAAAATATGAAAAGTTTATAACACGGTTTGCATGAGGGATTGGGCTTTGACATGAAATTGAGATTTCTGACTTCTATATAGTCTTTTAAATTCTAATTGGGGTGATATAATTCTTGTGTGATTATATTTGGAGGAAAATACTCAATTGTGGCATAAACCGTACATGTTGGATAATTTTGAGAAATTAGAATTGGATCTTCTACACATGAAATTGATGATGAAAACCGACAATTAAACCATTATGAGAATGTGGATATGAATAAATTGAGCTTTAGCCATTTACATTTTGAGAACTTGACTTGTAGACATAATTCCTGTTGTTATCAATCGGTGTATCAAGCTATTATAAATAGTATTTTGATCATTGGTTGAGTAATCAATACGAGTAATCAATATGGTAAAAGATCGAAACTCATGCTGGAGTAGGTATCGCTTTTCTTCCAACTAATAACAAGTAAAGTGGAGGTGTTATTGTAGTCCATGTATTTTAGGATCACTGGCAGATACTAGCCTGGGGATTCATTATTGTGATATCTTAAGCTCCTAACTTAAATAATGAAATTATTTTAATCATCTCCTATGTTAGCTTTATATATAAATGTATCTTGGAAATGATAAAGCTTTGGAACAATACATATTATACATCACGTGTGCCATGATTGTGGGAATATTTCTTAAGTATAGATTTATTTACTGGACTTCGGTTCACCCCACGTGGTGAACAATTTTTCAGGTTTGGATGGTGTGCCGCCACCACAAGGTTGATACCGTGGATTGATTGGTGTGTAGGCCCTTTATTGTTGTTTTGTGTAAAGCCTTAGGGCCCTTGATGTAATTATATTGTAATTCAAGCACTTTATTGGATAGAGGGAATCCCATCTCACAATTATGTAAGCCTTAAGGAAATTCTATTTGTTTTGTGAATTTGTTGAACTTGTACACATGCCATATAAGAGGTCATACTGACTTGTAAATATTGTTAGGACTATTAGACACCAGAATTTTAATTCCACACAATAACACAAGAATATTTACGTGGTTCGACAATTGCCTACGTCCACGGAGAGCGATATATTATTCGGAGAAAGAGTACAGAACTCTCTCACATACACTCTCATACTTGGTGTTCTCTCTGTGTTGCTGCTTATTTTCTCTCCTCTCAGCCTCTCCATCTATACACATAAATGGTAGGTGAGAGTGCCAGCCTTCTTTTTCTCCTTTCGGTGGTCATTGCAAAGCCGTCCACCTTTGCAGCTTGCCAACCGACAAGCCGCATTCCTTGACAAGCAATGCTATGCTTTCACATGGAGAAGTGGGATGATCTTCTTATGAGCTGGAGCTAACAATTCTCTTCCTCCATGCCCATAAGGATAACTGACTTCTCACTTGAATTCTATCCCGGTCAGATTCTTGCAAACTTCCAGTTTGTCTCTGGTGACACCCTTGGTCATCATGTCAGAAGGATTCTTGTCCGTGTGAATCTTCACTAGCTTCATCAGCTGCTTTTCCATCACTTCTCGTATCCAATGATACCGGACATCAATGTGTTTTGTACGTGAATGGTACATGGAATTCTTGCTCAAATGAATTGCACTTTGACTATCACAATGTACCTTGTATTCTTCTTGCTGTAGACCTAATTCTTGGAGAAACCGCTTTAACCACAACATTTCCTTTCCAGCATCTGTGACAGCAATGTACTCTGCCTCTATTGTAGATAAAGCAACACACTTTTGTAGTTTGGACTGCCATGAAACAGCTCCCCCTGCAAAGGTGAATAGAAATCCTGATGTAGACTTTCTACCATCAAGATCACCTGCCATATCGGCATTTGTAAAACCCTCCAAAATTGGCTCAGCTTCCCCGAAACATAAACACATTCTTGAAGTTCCCTTTAAGTACTGAAGAATTCGTTTGACCGCCTCCCAATGCTCTTTTCCTAGATTGGCGAGGAATCTACTCACAACGCCAACTGCGTGAGCTATATCTGGCCGGGTACACACCATTGCATACATCAAACTTCCTACTGCGGAAGAATAAGGGATTGTCTCCATTTCTTTCCTTGTAGAGCTGGTCGTGGGACACGAACGCTTTGACACATTGAAATGGTTGGCCAGTGGTGTGCTGACTGGCTTGGCATATTTCATGTTGAACCTTTCAATTACCCGTTCAACATATTTCTCCTGTGACAGCCATATCTTCTTGGCTTTCCTGTCATGAACAATCTTCATGCCCAAAATTTGTTGTGCTGGGCCTAAATTCTTCATGTCAAAATACTGCGACAAGTCCTTTTTCAACTTGTTGATCATAGTAGTATCCTATCCGATAATCAGCATATCATCGACATACAATAGTAGGATAACGAAGTTTCCATCTGAAAACCTGAGAAAATATACACATTGTCTACCACCGTTCTTGTGTACTCGTGATCCACTATAAATGAATCAAACTTCTTATACCATTGTCTCAGCGCCTGTTTCAGGCCGTAGAGACTCTTCTTTAGTTTGCATACTAGATTCTGTTTTCCTTTAACTTCAAATCCTTCTGGTTGCTCCATGTAGATCTCTTCCTCCAACTCACCATGGAGAAAGGCAGTCTTGACATCCATTTGTTCTACTTCCAGATTCCAGCGAGCTGCTAATCCTAGAGCTACTCGAATAGAAGTCATCTTCATAACTGGGGAGAAGATCTCATCAAAATCAATTCCTTTCTTCTGCCCAAAGCCTTTGACCACCAAACGAGCTTTATGCTGCAATAGTTTACCATTTCCACCTTTCTTTAACTTATACACCCATTTGTTTTTCAAGGCTCTCCTGTCTCTTGGAAGTGGAACAAGCTCATAAGTGTGGTTCTTCTACAAAGAACTCATATCCTCCTTCATGGCTTGCATCCAACAGTCTTTCTCTGTATGACTCTTGGCTTCTGAAAAACTCTCTGGCTCCCCCTCATCAGTAATCAGAATATATTTGAGAAGCAGGATATTTGGTTGATGGTACGACAACTCTTTCAATTCTATGCAACTGAGGCCCAGTTGCCTCTGTTTGAGGGGGTTGCTCCCCCTGCTCAACACCCTCTTCATTCGGGTCTTCATCTCTTTTCTCCTGATCCTCAATTTCTGGCATAGGATCCTGCAACTCTGGCACTTCTTGTTGCACATCATCATATCTAGCATTTTGTGATGGCTCGGGAGATAGAAACAAGTCTGGAGTGATGACATCTCGGGACTTTGCAGATTTCTCAAAATCTGCTACTGTCTGGTCTTCTTGGAACACAATATCTTTGCTCCTGAACATCTTCTTGTTCACTGGGTCCCACACCTTGTACCCAAATGCTGTATCTGAATAGCCCACAAATATGCATGGGGTGGACTTGTCATCAAGCTTCTGTCTGTTTTCCTTAGAGATGTGTGCAAAGGCCTTACACCCGAAGACTCTCAAGTGAGAATATGATACCTTTCTTCTAGACCAAACTTCGTCAGGTATCGCAAAATTCAATAGGACTGAAGGCGACCTGTTGATAAGGTAACAGGCTGTATTGGCGGCTTCAGCCCAGAATGACTTTGGCAACTTTGCCATTTTGAGCATACATCTAACTCTTTCTATAATAGTGCGGTTCATCCTTTCTGCCACACCATTGTGTTGTGGGGTGCCGGGAACTGTTGTCTCGTGCCGGATACCTCTGCTGGCACAGTAAGCTGCAAAAGCATTGGACGTGTACTCACCTCCATTGTCTGTGCGAAGACACTTCAACTTCTTTCCAATCTCTCTTTCTACCATTTCATGGAACTCCTAAAAGTGCTGAAATACCTCATCTTTTGTTTTCAGGAAATACACCCACAACTTCCTTGATGCATTATCAATGAAAGTTAGAAAATACTTGCGGCCGCCATGTGACTCCACTTCGATTGGGCCACAAACATCCGAGTATACCATATTGAGCACTTCTGTTTTCCTCTTGCTCGTTGAACTGAATGATACTCGATGTTGCTTGCTATAAAGGCAATGATCACACGGCTTCAAAGCACTCCCTTTGTATAAGGGTATTCTGGATTGCTTTGCCAATAGATGCAATCCTTTCTCACTCATGTAAGCTAGTCTTCTGTGCTATAAGTCCGGTGACTCCTTGTCTTCTGCTGCATTAAGACTTTCCAGACAGATCTTCGTTTGAGTCTTATACAGTGTTGAAGACATCTCTCCTCTGGCGATCGTCAAAGCTCCTCCTGTCAGCTTCCAACGGCCATTTCCGAATGTACTTGTATAGCCCTGTCGGTCCAAGGAGCTTCCGGAGAGAAGATTGAGGCGCAAATCTGGAACATGCCTCACATCTTTGAGAACCAGCTTGTTCCCGACATTAGTTTGAATACTAATGTCTCCAATACCCACAATCTTTGAATAGCTAGAATTCCCCATTCGAACAGTGCCAAAATCTCCAGCGTTGTACGAGTTGAAGAGTTCTTTGTGAGAAGTGGTGTGATAGGATGCAGCTGTGTCTATCACCCATTCAGTGTAGCTGTGGTCAGCCATGTGAAGGCAATCTTCCTCTTCACTAACTGCAAGAAGTATTTCATCAGTTGTTGTGGCTGTTGTGTTCTCATCTCCTTTTGAGTTACTGCTTTGGCCTTTCTTTTTTCGGTTTGGGCAGTTTCTCTTTATGTGACCCTCCTGGCCACAGTGATAGCAAGTGAAGCTGGAGTTACCTCAACCTTTGTTGTCTCTAGATTTACTCCTGCTGTTCTAGCTGCCTCTACTCTTGCTTCTTCCTCTGCCTCTTCCTTTACCTCTGTCTCTGCCTCTATCTTCTGTGACAAGAGCATGTGACTGATTATGGGAATGATTACCTCCCATGTCTTTCCTTCTTGTCTCTTCATTATACATGACGTCTGTAACCATACTCATGGTCATTTTCTCTTCTGGTGCAGAGGTCCTGAGAGAAACCACCAATGTCTCCCAGCTATCCTGTAAAGAACTGAGCAATAGTACGGCTTGCATTTCATCGTCCAATCGCATCTTGACGGCTGCAAGCTGATTCACCAGATTTTTGAATTCACTGGTGTGCTCAGCGATAGACACACCATTCTTCAACTTCAGATTTACTGGCCTTCTCATCACCAAGGCTTTGTTTCGGGTGGTCTTTGACTGGTACATGTCGTTTAACATTGTCCAAAGAGCATAGGCATCTGTCTCTTCAGCAACATGACGGAACACACTGTGGTCTATCCATTGTCTGATACAAGCGATAGTCTTGCGGTTCATCTTTATCCAGTCATCATCTTTCACTCCTTTAGGTTTAACCCCCTTTATAAAAATGGGGTCAAACAAGTCCTTAAAAACAGGATGTCTTTCATCCGTGACTTCCAAATTACATAATTGGAAGGAGTTAACTTGAACATAGATTCTGAAACTGATGTGGACGCCTCCATCGTATTTTGTCTTTTTACAAAAAACTCCGAATGAAAAATCTGATCGTACAGATGTGTCCGGAATACCCCAAATAGTCGAAAAACACTATTGGATCGTCAAAAATGGACTCAGAATGGCTCTTATTAAGCCAAAACAGTTTAGACGGTTTAGATCTGTAGAATCTGGTGCGCCTGCGAAGCACCGGATGATTTCCCCGGTTCAGCTGAGTCAACGGCTCAGTCAATGCGCCGGTTAACATAGCATGGAAATGGTGTAACTCTGGTCAACGGCGCGGCTCAGCGGCTTGGCATTGGCTCGGTTAGTGGCTTGGTCAACCCTGATAATGTGTCTGCCACGTGTTTGTCAGACTACCACGTGGCACTGACGTGGCGATGACGTGGCACTGATGAGGCGCTGACGTGATGCTAACGTGGCGATGACGTGGCGTTGGCATGGCACTGACGTGGCATTGACGTGGCGCTGGCGTGGCATTGATGCGGCCGTCTTCTTCTTTACGCTGCGCGTGAGGGCGCGTGCGTGCGTCTGAACTGATGCACCGTCTGCTCTTCGGCGCGTGACGGCGTGTGTTGCCCGTGTGTCTTACGCGCTTTATTTGGTTGGCGCATGAGGGCGCGTGTTAGCTCTTCTGGAGCTCTGCTTTGTAGTTCTGGACTCCTCTCGTTGAGACCTTGCTCTTGGTATGCTCAAAACCGGATTTCGAGCAACTTGATTTCTGGGTAGTTTTGAAAAACACTCTGTTTTTGTTCCGAAATGCAACCGATTCGGCTTTGATACCACTTGTTAGGACTATTAGACACCAGAATTTTAATTCCACACAATAAGAATATTTATGTGGTTCGGTGATTGCCTACGTCCACGGAGAGCGATATATTATCCGGAGAAAGATTACAGAACTCTCTCACATACACTCTCACACTTGGTGTTCTCTTTGTGTTGCTGCTTATTTTCTCTCCTCTCAGCCTCTCCATTTATACACATAAATGGTAGGTGAGAAAGCCAGCCTTCTTCTTCTCCTTTCGGTGGTCATTGCAAAGCCGTCCACCTTTGCGGCTTGCCAATCGACAAGCCGCATTCCTTGACCAGCAATGCTATGCTTTCACATGGAGAAGTGGGGTGATCTTCTTATGAGCTGGAGCTAACAAATATGGGTTACATGCGTGTCTTGTAGAATCATGTCTTGTATGAAATGAATATATTAAGAGAGTGAGTTATTTATCTTATTGATCTTGCTTTAAACCTGATTCTACTTCTTTCCCTCAATTCAATTTCCTTATTCCTCCCTAGTTATGAGTTTGATTATATATATTTTGGGGGAGTTATAGACTACTTCCTTGTCTTTATCTAGTTTTATATGCTAGGTTGTGTTTATAATTTCTAATTGATCGTTCTTAAGTTTTTCATTAAATTAAGAAATGTTCAATCCATGCGAAGAAGTTATTTATTTATTTATTATTATTATTATTATTATTATTATTATTATTATTATTTTGCAACACGTTAAGACTACTCTTCTTCTCTTCTTTATTGTTTTTTTTTTCCCTCTCACTTATACCACTCTAATTGTGTGAGAACTTGTCTGCATGATTTCAAGTTGATGCACCATTCATTTATATAACTTTTCTCTAAAAAAAAGTTAAGGGAAAGTCGTTACTCTTTTTCGAGGATTCTTCCATTCTCTTTCCTTACCTTCACCTCATAATTTACATTTTTTCCCTTTAATTAGCCAAACACTTCGCATCACTCTTCCTGCCGTGTTTTTTCTTATTGCTTCTTCCTTTTAGGGTTTCTCTTCTCTATCATATATTTCCATTCCCTCATAAAAAACATATATATTTTTTTTTTGGGCAACAAGGTAAGACCGTTATTTTTTCTTCTTTTTCTTTTCCCCATGTGCCACTTAGATTGTGTGAGATTTCAAGTTCTTTTTTTTTCTTTCTTCCTATTTTTTCGCCTTTTTTGGTCTATGCTTTTGTGAGCATTTTGGGAGCTTAATTTAGGTTTTGAGAGCATTTTGAGAGCTTAAAATAGAAACAGATGTTGTACTTGATGACTTTTTTCCAAAAAGACAACATTAAACACTACTTTTGCATGTTTTTTTTTTTTTTTTTTTTTTTTGAAACAACCAAAAGGAGTTTTATTGATAATGATCAAGCAGTAATACATTGACAATCATCAATAAAAAGGAAGGAGCAAAGAGCACAAAAAAACCAACCTAATAGTAGAAGTTGGAAAGACACCAACCTAACAACATAAAAAAAACCAACAGATGAACTCCAACAGCACAAAGTCACCAACAGATGAACTCCAAGAAAAACCAGTAGCACACAAAGATCTAAATTAGCCACACAAGGCAAATTTACTCCCCAAGCAGTATCTGATTTGCCTTAAATTGGTCAGGAAGTCCTGGACAGTGAAGTGAAAGCCCTTAAATCTCTGGTTCAACCACAATGCAACTCTAATTTTAATCAAACCACACAGGTCCTCCAACTGAGGTTTAGCAGCCTGAAAAATACAATCATTTCGCAGTTTCCACAGAGACCAAAGATAGTTGAGATAATGACTTTCCAAAGCAATTTTTCTTTCTTGCTAAGCTTAACACATTCCCACCAATGAAGCACAGCTTCCACAAATCCTGGTAAAGCCCCTTGCACCTCCCACCAATTCAACATTGCAGCCCAAAGCCTCCAAGTAAATTGATAGTGCAACAGCACATGGTAGTTAGATTCACTCACAGCTTTACAGAAAACACAAAGGGCTGGTGAAATAGCTTGAAGCACTCCAATTTTGTGAAGAAAGTCTACTATCTTTACTCTGTTTTTCTATGGTAACCAGCAGAAAAATTGGACCTTTGGAGGTGCGAATTTCTCCCAAACTAACTTGCTAGTAATAAGGGAGGGGCCAAGGGAGACAACTTCACTTCTATAAATAGATGAGGCAAAAAACATACCAGAACCTGCAGCCAACCAGACTAGTTTGTCCTCCAGATTATCACATAAATTTGAGACAGACATCAAAAGCACCTTGAGTCTACTGACTACCCTCTCTTCCCACTCATACAGCTTTCTTCTAAAAAGAGAGCTCCAATCCCCTACAGCAACCCTCCTATCATACATTAAATGCAAAGTTTCCTCATTCTCCATTACTAATCTATAAAGAATAGGGAATTCATCTTTCAAGCAATAATTGGAGCACCACCTATCCTTCCAGAAGATAATTCTTTTCCCATGCCCTACCTTAACAAGAAAATTGTCGTGATAGAACGACATCAGATTACAACTCCTCTCCACTACGAAGATGATTCCTTTCCACACACCAGAATAACTGTTGTTTGAAATAGGAGAGGGACACCAGCTTTTAACATCCAGTTTATATTTGCCACAATGATCTTTCTCCACAAAGCATCTTTCTCTTTGGAAAATCTCCACCACCATTTTAATAACAAACAATCATTTACCAGCCTTACTTTTTTGATGCCTAAGCTTCCTTGTTTCACACTCTTTGCTAATTCATCCCATTTAACCAGGTAGATTGGTTTTTAGACCCCGACCCACCCCAGAGAAAAGCAGCTTGTAGTTTCTCAAATTCTCTTGCAACTCCTTCTGGCATTTTAAAAAGAGATAGATAATACATAACCAAGGCAGAGGTTACAGACCTTATTAGAGTGAGCCTTCCTGAAAATGATAGCAGCTTTCTTTTCCAACATGCTAGTCTGATTTTGACTTTATCAAGAATTGGTTTCCAAGTTGCCTTCTTATTTGGATTAGCCCCCAAAGGCAAACCCAAATACTTTAAAGGAAGTGCCTTAGATTTACAATGCCGCTTTGAGGCAAAACTGGATAAGGATTCTTTAGGAACATTAATTCCACACACCTAGCTCTTATGATATTTTATTTTCAGCCCTAAAATCAATTCAAAGAACCTTAAAACCCTTTTAATATTGTGCACCTCCATCTCCTCAGCTTCACAGAATAATATGGAATCATCTGCATATTGTAAATGTGATAACAGCACCCCACTAGAACCAACCTTCACTCCTTTAATCAAGCCCATCTGCTGTGCTCTTGACATAAGAATATTAAGACCCTCAGCTGCTACATTAAACAAAAAAGTGGACAGGGGGTCACCTTGTCTTAGACCCTTTTGTGGGTAAAATTCCTCAGTTGGTGAACCATTAACCAACATAGAGAGTTTTGCAGTAGTAACACATTCTTTTATCCAACTAATCCATTTTGCTCCAAACCCAAAATTTAAGAGCATAGATGACAAGAAACATCAATTAACAGAATCAAAAGCCTTTTCAAAATCAAGCTTGATAATTAGTCCTCTCTTTTTGGTTTTTCTCCAGCCATCAACCACCTCATTTGCAACTAGTACACCATCCAGAATGTTTCTTCCACCTATGAAGGCTGATTGAGTATCACTGATGCTATGAGGAAGCACTATTTTTAGCCTACTTGACAAAACTTTTGCAAGAACTTTGTATACTGAACCAACTAGGCTGATAGGTCTATAGTCTCCAAGCCCCACTAGATTTTCAACCTTTGGGATTAGTGAAATAAATGAGCTATTAATTCCCAACACCAACCTTCCATTCCTATGAAATTCCTTAAAAAACTTCAGTAAATCAGCTTTCATCAATAACCAAAATTTTTGAAAATAAGCCAAGTTAAAGCCATCTGGCGTAGGGGCCTTGTTACCATCACAATCCTTCACAGTAGCCCTAATTTCTTCCTCTGAAAACTCTATTTCCAACCTGTCAAAACCAGGACAATCTTGGACTGATTTAAATTGGCCACCTAGCTTAGGTCTAACTCTCCAATCCTCTGTGTACTGCTTTCTAAAGTGGCTGAAGACTTCATTCCTAACCTGAGCAGGATCTTCCAACACAGTAGCCCCGACAGATATGGAAGAGATCACATTTCTACTTTGCCTACCCTTGGCTATCACATGAAAAAATCTAGTATTTCTATCTCCTTTCAAGTTCCAATTGAGTCTTGATTTTTGCAAGCTCAACCATTCAACCATTTTGCTAAGCCTCCACACCTGACCTCTGACTATTCTACTTCTTGTTCTTTCTGCCTCATCCAAATCTTTGGACTCAGCAGCTAAATCCAGAAAGTGCAGTTCCTCTTCAGCTTCCTTTAACTTCGCATTCACACTACCAAAAACCTTTACTTTTGCATGTTTTATTTCAATTTTGCAATTGCGTTATCTATTTGATTATACAATAACCATCAAGATTTCAATATAGACAATTTTCATGTGAGTTTTGTTCAGATTATAATTTATTGTAACTTATTATTATCATTTTGTTTCTATTTTAGATTATTCTTGCAAAGTTCTCGGTTCTCTAACAGGGAAGGTAAATTATTCTATTTTTTAAGTAGGATAAAGTGTTGTGTTATGGTATTTCCTCATGAATTTTTGTTTTAGTACATATGTTACTCTTCTTCTTTATTTTCCTTTTTAATTTTAAGCATTAAATGTTGTTTTTTTTGGGGATGTTGCCAAAATTTCTCGATGATTTCATTAACTTGGAAACAAAAGCATAATAGAATAAGGTGATTTTTTTTGTAATTTTAATCATACACGAGTTATATTGTAATGCTTAGCTCTTTCTTCTTTTATGCAACATCTACTTTACCCTATATATAATTATATATTTTTAAAATAGTACATCATAAGAGTATTAGGTTGACTCACTCTAATTACTTATTTATTATCAAATTAAGTGTTATATTTATAGAAGGAAAATGTTTAAGACCCACAAAAACTTTCAGAACTTGACCTACAATAATGTGAGTAAAATTTTAATTTGCTACACCTCATTAATATAGGCTTAACTCTCTTGGCACATGTGAATTTATGAAATATAGCTAAAATTGAAGAATCCTACATCAATCGATTTTGCATTTTTCCTTCTAATCCAGCCATTTATCAAATTAAAATAATTTATTTTAGTCTACAAATTTTACATTTTGATTTTAATTTCTATTAATAAGTTTCCATTTACATACCTAAGTTCTTTGTATATTAAATTTTGTTTAAATACTAGTTTTATTAAGTAAGCAATTAAATCTATATAATATGGAAGAAAGGTTTTTAAAAATGTCCAAAATGTATAAGAGATACAATTGATTTTAACGGTGAAGATGAATCCTAAGTACATATACATTTAGATCAATGGTCTATGTACATTTAGTTCCCGCCCGTTTGAGCTCATCTCTCCCTCTCTCTCCTACGTCCCCAAACAACACGCCTCTGCAACTCCCTCTCTCCCACGTTCTCTGTCACATAGTCTCTGACATTCTCACAAAATAGCCCACTGCTGCTCATCACCACAGCCATTGAACAGGAACACTTAATTCAGCAAAAACCCAACCTTTCGATCACCACCCTCCCTCTTCGCTATGCTACTCCTCCTTCCCTTACAACCCTTCAAACTCGACTCCCTTAATTGATTTCTCCCTCTCCCTGTTCTCTCTCTGTTTTTCTTTTTGTCTAATTTCTCTCTCATGGTTGTTCTGATTCAAATAGGTTATTTTAGGGTTTTGTTTACAGGTTATATATATTTGTAATTTCTACCAAATCTGCTCATGTTGTGGTTATCTTCCTCATAGAATGCTCTATTCCAAGCATAAATCGGGGTCTCTTGCTCCACTGCAGCCAAGAATAAGAAATATATTTGTAATTTCTCTTTCATGATTGGTATATATCAACTCTCAAATTATATTCTTATATTCTTATTTTTTGAATCCATAATGGTGGTTATCACTTGGCTGGTGATGTTTTTGATTTTGTTTTTGATAGATTGGGGTAAATAGTATAATGGTTTCTTAATGGTAATGTTTTTTTTTTTTTTTTCCAATTAAATTCTCAATGGTAATGGTTTCTTTAACGGTGGTCTATGATAAAATATTTAAAACAAATTTTTTTTTGATTGACTATTTTCCGTCTGTTGCAATTCAGGTTTGAACTATGTATAATATTTTGTTTTGTCTCTGATTTGGAGATATTATCTGCTTAATTTTATGGTTTCTTTGTGTATGTGAACTATGTATGTATGTATTTAGTTCATTTGTGAGGATGTGGAGGATTGTAAGGCAAAAACTTGGAGCTGGAGGATTTCCTGTTCTGGTAGGTCTTTCAATCGTTTGTTTTGATTTTGAAAAAGGAAGATTTTTTTGCATCTAATAGATAGTATTTAACTTCAGATTTTAGAACAATCCTTGCAGAGGATACAGCAGCCTGCAGTATCCGTGTTGAGATGTTATTCATCTGCTACCAAAGAGGTAGTTGTGGATTATGTTCATTGTGTTGTTGTTCAATTTTTTTGTTTTTCTTTGATGCTGAATTGGTTGTTTAGAGATGTTAGAATTAATTTTATTTCATGAGCTGATTTTTCCTATTTTGAAAATCATGAAAACATCAATTAGGTTATTGAAAACTTAACTTCTCACTTTATTTTTTATTTTTTAAATTTATTTATTTATTTATTTATTTATTGTCAAATACCATGGCTTGATTCTAACATATCCATTTTTGATAATGTTTATTGAGATGTTGGTAATGTTTATTTATTGAGATGTTGGTAATGTTTTTTTTTTCCCCAGTTAAATTCTCAACCTTAGAACTTTCTTTGTTTTTTTAATTCTGTTGTATGTGTATTTTTTATTTTTATTTATTTATTTATTTTTGTTCTAATTTTGTTTCCACATTATGTCATTTAGTTTTCACTACTCATGGATTGCAATGTGTGACATGGAAATTTCTCTCTTTGTTGTTATTATTATTGTTTTATTTCGTTTCAGGTGTCATCTTTCAATCGCAATCTGAATTCTGCAAAGTTTCAATTAAGCATTTTTGGTACTGTTGTTCCTGGCAAGCCATATTCCTTACAGTTGAGTAATCCACTGTTTCCTCTTTGTGCAGTTGAGTAGTGTTTGCTTATATTGTGATGAACACAGAATGATTTGGTCTAAACCATACAGAAAATGTATTATAGTTGTTCTTCAACCAACATGCCGTAATATTCTTTGTTTCAGTTTTTTATTGACTATGTATGTAATTTATTTTCCTTCGATAAAAATTTGACATCATCTTTGGGATTCTTTGTGCTATATAGTAGAAATCTACTGATCAACATTTGGTAAATAAATATTATATACCCCTGCTTTTGTTCAACGTATGTCCAGTGAAAGTTACCTGTTAACTTCTGTTTCATCTTTAGATTTTTTTTGGTAAGTATTTTATCTTTAGATTGGATGTTCCTCATGTTTTTTTCGCTCTTTTTGTTCAATTCCCCCACTGGTATTTGCCAAATGAAGAAGATCACTGTGCTGAGGTCCACAATAACCAATCTTCAGCCTAAGGTAGGGTCCATACTTCTTTCTGACTCTTTTTAGTGTTGAATTTCTTTTGTGGTGTGTAGTGTGGCTATGTAATGATCAGTTGTTGCAATCGCTACTTTTGATAGATCTTAGTTGGATTAACACTTGAAAATTTCTCTGTAACCATATATATTCTATATCAGAGATTCAAATGTGGGTCTGACAAACGTAACCCATTGTCCCTGTGATTGATTTGAATAGAAGTAGCTAAATCAATTGCACAATATTATCTTGAACAGTATGATTACCCAATTCTAGAAACAGTTCCATATTTAGGATATTGGGGTGGTCCATTTACCATCTTTATTGTGCCTTACATTTTCTGTAGGCAATCATTTTTGTTTTATTTGTATTTCTTTTAAATAATGTATTGTTAATGTTAGAAAAAAGAAAACACCTAAACTGATATGGAATATGATAGTGAAAAAAATGTCAATTTTTCTCTATACTATACAGTTAAATAATGTATTGTTCCTCTTGCTATTAGGCTCCATTTTCAAGTTATCCCTATACAGTTAGGCTCCATCATCTGAGGAGGCATCTTGTATGTCATGCATATGTGTATTTTAATGCACGAAAGGTGTCTACTGATGCACTAATTATGTGATTACACGTCAAAATGATATATAAATTTGGTGTAAAAATTGGTAATCACACAACAATACTCTCCAAAAAGTAGGCATCGTGCATTTGGAGATGAAAACATTTTTGTTCAATGATAGAATAGATGTGTGTGTTATATTTTCTAAATTTTGTGGTTACTAGATGTCATAAGATGAATTTTGTTGTGAAGCTACATACCATCTATAGATTTGATTCACCGGTTCTAATTTCTCTTAGAGATTTGATTGGCAGCAGTAGCACTAACTGGTTTGCATTTTAATTTTAATTTCTTTTAAATTGTAGAACACTGGCTGATGTGCATTATTTGATATTTAATTTTATTTTTATATTTGATTTGTTTGGAATTATAGAGTACAATAACTGGTGTGCATTTTAATTTTATTTTTTTTTAAATTGCAGAGCACTGGCTGGTGTGCATTATTTGATATATATATATTTTTATATTTGATTTGTTTGGAATTGTAGAGTACAGTCTGTTAAATAAATTTTATAACTGCATTTTAATCTTAATATTATTTACACCGTGCCTTTAGGCACGGACATACGCTAGTAAGTTAATAAATCTTTACTTTTGTGCTTATAACATTGTGCTACATTATAGTTTAAATAATAGGGTAAATTACTAATAGGTCTTAATAGTTTGACTTAATTCCCACCAAGTTCTACTGAAAATAAGTCCTATTATAATCGTCGCTAAAAATATATTTTTTCTCATTAGTTTTTACATATGTCGTTAAAAATTAACAATTAGTGACTTTTTTTTGTCACGCATTTAATAAATTGTCGCTAAAACTTACAATTAGTGACATTTTTCTGTGACAAAATTTTCAAACTCTCGCTGAAAGTTAAAAATTAGTGCCTTTTTGGTGACACTTTTTTAAAATTTTCTCTAAAACTTATAATTAATGACATTTTTATTAAGTTTATTGGACAACTATAAACATAGAAAGAAATCACATTTTATTTTATAAAATAGATGGTTTAAATTTAATTATATTTACCATTCATTTAAAACAAAATGTGATTTATTTTCGTATTTATAATATTTCTGACGAAATTAATTTTTTTCTTAGATGACCTTTATTGTAAAACCTACGAGATATAGGATTTAGATCATTAATGTAAGTCCGGATTGAAACCTACAAAAAAAACATAGGAAAAGATACAGAAAGATGAGATGGATGGAAGCTTATCCCAAAGTTATCATTAGTAGTTATTTAAGTTACGATTTCTATAACATAATGTGTAATTTTTTTTTTAATTATAGATATGTCGAAACCCATATTTAATTAAACTTTTAATTTTTTTTAAAATTCAATTTATAAATATCTTTAATAGAAAAATAAATAAAAAATAAAATTAAATAATTAGAGTCATTATTTAATTCTAATTTATTAATTCTCCTACTAATCTAATCAGTATATTGACTATTAAAGTGAGTATTCAATTTAAAAATAAATTTATAATTAAAATTATATTTATTTATTTAAGTTAAACTTTCTAGAGATAAAATTATTCTCCTATATTGCATATGTCGCAACATAAATTTTAATATAATTTTATTTATTTGTATCAACAACACTTCAAATTCATTATCGACCCATGATTTATCCAAAAAAGGAAATTAATGGTTCAAATTCATTTTACACATGAATCTTATATTTTATCAATTTAATCTCTATAACACAAACTCATATGGGATAAATTATGGGTTCCTGAGAGTAGATTCATAATAATTTTCTATTTGTATATATAAACATACACATAAAATTTAACAAATTTATATTTTGATGTATATACATCATTATAATATACTTCATTGTTTATTTGGTTTCACTTATTTAAAAAATAAATTTTCATTCATTTTCTCTCTCACACACTCTTCCAGCCACCCCACACCGTCCGCCATCACTTTTGTCACATTAATAATTTTTTTTTTTGAATTACATAAATTTGTAGTGAAATTGTGCATTTTTGTAGTTGATATTAAAAAAATTTGAGATAAAATTACACATTTTGTAATCGATTGCATATGGTACACATTCTTGAAGAAGTCTATACCATAGGATTTCCTCACGTCTATTATTCAAAAGTATAAATTATTTTTCAAAATTTTATCATCTAGCTAATATTTCATCTCATCTGGTTATATAATATAATTTATACCTTACCATTTTATCGATGATTGTATCCTATTTGATTGCATCAAAATAATCTAACATCAAAGGTGACCATAGGAACCCCACTCCTCCCCCTACCCAGCCTTATAGGAACCCCCCCTCCCAATTTGATCACATCAAAATAATCTGACACCAAAAGTGACCTTATATAGGAACCCCCCTCCCTCCCGGCCTTATAGGAACCCCCCCTTCCTGGCCTTATTTGATTAGTGAAAGAATTAATAAAATTAGCAGCCCCCCCATTTGATCGCATCAAAATAATCTGACACCAAAGGTGACCATATATAGGAACCCCCCTCCCGGCCTTATAGGAACCTATAGCGATCCCGGGTTTACCCTTGTTGTACAGTGATCCGGACATGTGTCCGTGGATGTTGGTAGTTATTTATTATCTTGTTTGCATCCTCTTTACTTTGTATATTGAGTTATAGGATGTGTTGGGCAGGTTTGTTACAGGTTGGTTGTGTTTGGGAGCCTAGTGCTGCTACCCAGATTTTTGGACCAACGCTCGAGCGAGGAGTTGGTCGCTCGAGCGGGAGTTGAGTTCGTGTCTGGTGGATCGAGCCAGAGTGGCTTCGCTGGAGCGAGCGATTGCATCTGGTTCTGGACCTGAGAGTTGCATTTCTTGGCTCGAGCGGTCTGGTTTGTTCTTCGCTCGAGCGAGAAGTTTGTCGCTCGAGCGTGCTTCTGGTTGTAGACCTGAGGGTTTGAGTTGTTGGCTCGAGCGATCATTCTTTCGCTCGAGCGCACTTCTGAGTTTTCGGCTCGAGCGAGAACTTCTTGGCTCGAGCAAGAGTTTTCTGTGTCTGGTCGCTCGAGCGACAAAGTCTTCGCTCGAGCGAGCGTGTTTTATATCAGCGGACAGTAGCGTTTTTGAACATCAGTTTTTCACTTTCTTTTTCTTTCAAACCCTAGATCCGAGACTCTCTCTCTCTAAACTTACACTCTCTCTAAGATTTGATCTCCCTAGAGTGTGAATCTAGCCTAGGGCCTTTGTTAAAAAGATAGAGGGCGTTGAGAGCTTTGATTTAATCTGAAAAAGTTTGGATTTGGAGCACGTTGATCTTCGAGTCTTCATCTCCTTTTTGGCTCAAACTTCGAGGTAGGGATATCCTACTCCTCTCTATGGATTGTGTCTTTAAATTTTAGTATTTTGAGATGTTGGGGTTGGTTTGGTAATTTGGTGAAAGTTTGGGGCTTTTGTGTTATTTTACAAAAGTTGGGGTTTTATTCATAATAAGCCTAGATGCATGTTTGACATAGAGAAATGGAATAAATGTTGAATCATTGATGAAAATGGGACCTAAGGGTTGAAATGTTAATTATGGAAAATGACCTAATTACATTGTTTGATTAATTGGGATAATTAATTGTGAGAAATGAGGAAATGAAATGTTGATTGAATATCCATTGTGCATTTATTATCTGTTTAGAGATAACTGCTTTGGGCTATCGGTGGAGGATAGTCGTGATTGTTGTAGACAATGCATGATGATTAGGCAAACGAAAACTAATCAATGGAATGTGTCATGGAATTTGACGGTTGATAGAATACATTAACTGTATGTATTGAGTGATTGTATATAGAACCAATGTGTTTGTATACGTTATGTGTAGAGGAGGAGATGGGGGATGTACTCCGCGGTTTAGGGGAAGATGGGGGATGTACCTCTAAACCGGATAGTATTGGGAGAAGATAGGGGATGAACTCCGTAGATACAGCTCATATGCTTGTCTAGAGAAGTGAAGATAGAGCTCGTATGCTTATCTTTGTGAAGTGTGGATATAGCTTATATGCTTATCTGTGAATGTGGATATTGTTGTTATACATATCTGTTGAGAATGTGGATATAGCTTATATGCTTATCTGTGAATGTGGATATTGTTGTTATACATATCTGTTGAGAATGTGGATACAGCTTATATGCTTGTCTGTGAATGCGGGATATAGTTTTTATACATATCTGTTGAAATAATGATAGAGCTAACATGCTTATCTGTTGAAAAAGGGAAAATGAAAAGTAACTTGGACTCATAAGTCGGATGACATAAATATGAGATTTATGTGAATGTATCAGTGTTGGCCATCTATCAATTGCTAATCTTTTAGTCATTATTCATGGTTGGTTTAGTGTATTTCTACTGGGCTGTGGCTCACTCAATATGGGAATATCATTTTCAGGTACAGGTAGCATGCCACCTCCAAGGACATAGCTTGGGAGGCTAGAGGCGGACATACTTTTGTCGTTTTACTTTTTGATGTATTACATGTAAATTCAAGCCAAGGGCTTAATGTGTAATGAGTTAGTACTCTTTTGTTGTAACCAAGTGTTAACTTGGAAAGCTGTAAGCCCGTAGGGCATTTTGCTTGTGTTGTTAACATGTAATACTTTTGTAATGGAACTCTGATAAATGGAAGAAAGTGGAACATTTACATATCAATGCATGTCTTATTTGATGGGTTTAATGTTATTATTTTGAGGGCGTTACAGAACCCCCCCTTCTTCCTGGCCTTATTTGATTAGTGAAAGAATTAATAAAATTAGCAGGAGATTAGATATCCAATTAAATTAGTGAAATCATTTCCATCAAAATATTCATTTTTTTGTTTTTTTTGAAGAAATTAATAAAATATTCCTCTTCAACTTTTAGCAGTAGGAGGGATGTAATATTTTTTCATTAGTTAAGGTTCTCAATAATATTATTAAAAAAATTTCAATTAGTCACATATAAAGATTTTTTATATTATTTATCTTATAAAATCTTAATATCAATCCCTTAAACTAAACCCAACCCCCCCTGGGCCCCCTTTTTTCCATGGAAATTATGATTAACATCTCTTAGACCATCTCCAACCTCAATTCTATCATCGAAAAAAGTCTTAGAGTTCTAACATTTTTATCAAAGTGATATCAAAGTGAGAAGTAGATATTTCATAAAATGGAGGGAGGTTTGATTCTTCATTAAATTTAAATGGTTATCGTTGGACCAGATGTTCACCTAAGGCAATTTGACAATTTTTTTTTTTTTTTTGTTAATCTCTGGATGACCTCTATGACATCTGCCCAGATGTCCTTCTGGACAACCGGGGATATGAAAAAATTTGATGAAAATTTTAATTTTAATATTTAAGTGAACGATATCAAATCAAACATTTCATTAGCTGTTTTAAAATTTTTGATTCAACCTTATAAATGCTCTTAATATTAAAAACAATACCGTTACATCCATTGAATTTGTGGTGGCCGAATTAGTCCGAATGATTTTTTTCTCGACAAGAATTTCTCGTTTTGGAGACTTTTACTAGGAAGAAACTCATTTGGATTAATTCAGACAGAATCATTAATCTATTAAATTTTTTTCAATTTTATTGGATAATAAAATTTACAATGCTCTCCTTTAGCATGTTAGTTTTTGAGGTTAAAAGACTAAAATAATTACAAAAAGATAAAATAAACTAAAAATTAATATCACAAAATATCACATCTAAATTATAATCATTTTATTTTTTCTCTTATAAAAATAAATAAAATCTAACCCAAACAAATTTTTTTATCCAAACTAAAATAACAAAAAAAAAAAAAAAAGTCAAAAACCAAAAAACCAACCCTATTTGGAAAGGAAGTCGTGCCCGTTATAGTGTTGAGACCTACGATCTATACTACTCTATGATGACTGAAAAAATGGCAGGCTCACTCATTAGAGTTCTATTTGGATTCCGACTTCCACACCGACTCGCCGTCGACACCGACACCGACACAACTCTCGTCCTTCTCTCTCCAAGGTAAGTATATATATAATCTCAGTATTCTTATTCTGATTAGGGATTTTTTTACTTTGCATTTAACTTGATTGTTTTGATTCAATGAAAATGCAGACATACATTGGAGAGTGGAGGCAAACATTTTGGTTGAATTTGGGGCTCTGGTTGTCTCCACCTATAGTCACCACTGTTTAAAAGTACTCTTTCTAATATATACATATATATTTTTTCTTTTCCTTGTCTCTAATAAAAATTGAGATGTTGATTTATGGTTTATTTGTGATTGAAGTGATGCGTGTTGAATTGCTAAAATTAAGGGTTTTGATTTATTGTTGTTTATGCTAAAATTAGGGATGTGGGTGTTCATAAATTAGGATTTTTTATTTGTGGTGATTTGCTCGAAATTTAGGGATTTGGATTTGTGCTAAAATTAGTGATTTTGATTGACAATTTTTATTTTAATTAAAAAAAATAGTCATGGAGAAATACTTAAGATTGTGTTTGGTTCGTGGATTTGGACAGGGAAACAGAAAATGTAGATAAAATGTGAATGAAATATAACTATATTTTATCTGCATTTCACATACCTTTTTCCTTTCGTTTTCTAAATTCCTTTCCAAATCCACAAACCAAACATAGCACAAAAGTAGATGAACGTTGGAATCGTCTATTTCTAAAAAAAGATGAAATATTTCTTTACTCTAAACATAGTTGCATAGAAATCAATTTGGTGGATCCCCAAAACCTTTACGCTAATAGTTTTTCAGTAGTACAACCGAAAACCTTTACACAGATAGGTTCTTCATTAAGACAACCAAAAACGTTTATAGATTAATAAAAAAAGGAAACACAAACAATAGGGTTTTCTTGGATCAACCCAATACCAACTTCCAACACACAAACCTATGAAACACTTAGGAAGGAAGCTTACTAATTACTTCCAAAAGTCTATGGGACACACTTAGAGAAAGTGTGCAAAGGCTACAACCTAAGATGTATTACACTAGGATGAAAAATAGACCTTATGTGGGGAAGTATTTTGTGAATGACGTCACGTGGACAAGATAGCTTGGGATGTTGACTAAGGTGCCACGTGAATGAGTCATGTTGCCGAGGTGATCACGACATTGCCGAGATGTTCTGCGGTAATGCCGGAATGCCGAGGTATCCGGATAAGGGACAAGAGTCCTAGAATAGGGGAGGATCTCAGTCCTGATAAGGATGAGGCTCATGAAGAGTTTATCCCTATTTAGCCGAGAGTCTAGGATGAGCATTGAACCTGAGTCCATTGAAGTAAGGTTTCTAGGTAATCAGGTCACTGCTGGTTATAATAGTGAGGCACCCTCGTGGGTCTGAGGTAAGTTCTTTCTTGGGAGTTTAAGTACTATTTGCTATCTGTGAGAGATAAAGGTTTACTGACTTGATTATCGGAGTGTCCCTAGGTGGACGAATTATTGTAAAATTCTCTTTTTCTTGTTGGCAGGTAGTTAGCTCATTCTATTCTGCCAGTGCTTTCTAACTGAGTTTCCCTCTTGGTTGTGTGGTCAGAAATCAACACCCACAATTTGGCGCCGTTTGTGGGAACTTAAGGAGAATATATGGCCAACAACGGGAAAGGAGAGAGAATTGGGCACGACATCCACAGTGAGGAGGAGGAGCATGTGGATCCTAACATCAGAGAAGAAAATCATAATGAGGGAGTATAGGAATCAAATCCTAGAGTGAATGATGCCGGCAAGGAGCGTAATGTCCTGAAGAAGGGAGGCCGAGATAAATATTACAATCAAAGTGACCTCCAAGTATGGAATGATAGATGCCTGAGGAGGGATGGCGATATGAAAGGAATAATGAACAAGTTTGCAGACCTACAGACTGTGGCCAACTTTATGATGCAAAACAACGTGATGCAACCACCATTTTTGTTGTAGGAGACATCGGGACTAGCAGCAAAAACTGATGCCCAGAAAGGAGGACAGAAGATAGTCTCAGTGGTCCCACAACGTGGCAAGGCACTGGAACACTCACATCGATCGTCACGGGATGTTAGGCGGACGAAGTCAGTGCGAGGTGAGTCACAAAGGACACCACGAACCAAGGGGACCTACGTCAAGGGATCTCGGTAGATCCAAGGGAAGGGCCTCCATTTTGATGCAGTGGACGAAGGAAAGTCCAAAAGGACGCACAATTACACTATAAGCAGCATGCCGAAGAAGCTAAAATCTATTGATAGCCGAGCTCCCGATAGAGCAAAAGGAGGATTTGAGAGATTACCTCCAGAGAAAGAGACTAAACGCCGAGATGACATCCAACATCCAGCCGAGGACGCCATTCTCGGTAGAGTTGGATATGTTTGAGGCGCTGAAGAGGTTCAACATGCTGAGGCTTCAGATCTACGACGATAAGTTCGATCCAAACTTTTACGTTGGCTTGTATTTAAATTCAATGGCTTTATGGAGCGGGAATAAGCAGTTGCTGTGCAAAGTATTCCTATCATCCTTTGGAGAGATAACATCAGATTGGTTCCAAAAGTTGCCGAAAGGAACTATAAAGAGTTGGGAAGGCCTGGCCGTGATGTTTGTGGCCAGGTTTGTTACAAACAAGTCGCAGCCATAGAGGATAGATTCCCTATTGGCTTTGAAGATTAGCGATGGCAAAGGCCTCAAGGCTTATGCTAAGAGATACTATGAGGTGTATACGTAGATTCCGGGTTGTAACCAGGAGGTGGTGGTCGTGTCTTTCAAGAATAGCCTGAATGATCAATGCTCATTTCGGAAATCACTTTTCAAAACCCTACCGAAGAGCATGGAAGAGCTCATGGCACGGATTGAGAAGTATGCCAAAGCAGAAGAAGACACACAAGGAGCGAGGACACCAAAACAAGAAAGGAGAAATGGCTCTCAGAAGTGAGGCTGAGGGAATGCCAGTGTTGATAGGTAGGAAGCAGGAGCGAGGTCTATGCAAGTAGTTAGCATTGTATTCAGGATCCCAATCTATAAAGTCTTGGAGAGGATCAAGAACCAACCATACTACAGACTGTCAAAGAAGATCCCTAGCGAGTTCATGGACAGGAGCACTAGGAAGCATTGTGCTAACCATAATGAGGATGGGCACCTGACTCAGCGATGTATGGTTCTGAAGTCACACCTGGAAGATCTAGTCAGACAGGGTCACCTGAGCGACCTAGTGAATGAGGTAAGGACAAGAGAAGAGCATGCAAGGCTGCCCCAGGCACTGGCAGCACCACCTCCACCACCACCACCACCGCAACAAGTAGAGGGACCTCGACTAATCAATGTGATTCACTCGAAGTTCAATGAAAATGAGGTTTGAGGGGAGACCCAGAGAGTGAGGCACCTATAACATGTATATCAAGTCTAGCAAAAGAAGCCCAGAGAAAATGAATATCAGGGACCAATGATTTCTTTCACTGAGGTCAACTTAGATATGATGCAACATCCACACAATGATGCCCTGGTGGTAACTTTGAAGATTGGAGATTGCTAGGTGAGGCGCATACTGATTGACCAAGCAACTCTTGTGACATCATGTATGTCAGAGAATACAAGGAGCTAGGCCTCCATCCAGATGATTTAGAGCAATCTGATAGCCCTATGGTCAGATTCAACGGGATGCCGACATGGCCTCTCAGAGCCACGAATTTGGAGGTGCAGGCAGGGAGCAAAAAGGTAACAACAGAGTTCACTGTGATAGATACTCCCTCCCTGTACAATATCATTTTGAAACGACCTTGGTTGCATGCAATAAGGGCTATTCCCTCAACGATGCACCAACTGTTGCGATTCCCAACATAATAGGGGATTAAAGAGGTACGAGAAGACCAAATACAGGCAAAAATTGCTCCATGGCAACAATGAAGTACACCTGTAATGTAAGGGAAGCAGAAAGTGCAGAGATTGAAAGCAAAGACCACGAGATCTTAATGATGTAGGCAAAGAACCTGCCAAGAAGAGTGAAGAACCACTGAAAAAGGTTCTGGTGCAAGAACGAGATGATGAACGTTTCTTCCTCTTCAGCTTCAGCTTAGTTGAGGAAGAAGAAAGAGAACTGGAGGCTTTCTTGAGAGAGAACATAGAGATGTTTGCCTGGACACCTTATGAGATGCCGAGGATCAACCTTGAGGTCACTTGTCACAGACTCAACGTGAATAGGTTGGCAAAACTAGTAGTCTAGAGTGTAAGAAGGCCGACACTAGTACATATGCAGGCAGTTGAGGAAGTAGACAAGCTACTAGAGACACAGGACATTAGAGAGGTAAATTATCCCACTTGGTTGTCTAATACATTATTGGTGAAAAAGAAGAATGGGAAGTGGAGACTCTGCGTGGACTTCACAAGCTTGAACAAGGTCTACCCCAAGGACAGTTTTCCGCTGCCCAAGATTGATCAACTGGTAGATGCCACTTCAGGGCATGTGAGGATGAGTTTTCTAGACGCATACAGAGGATATTACCAGATAGCAATGTATGCCCTAGACAAAGAGAAGACGACATTCATCACTCCTAAAGGACTCTATTGTTACAGAGTAATGCCTTTCGGGCTGAAGAATGCAGGAGCGACCTACCAACGACTAGTCACTAAGATGTTTAAACAACTGATTGGGAAGACAGTAGAGGTTTACATAGATGATATGGTTGTTACAACCAAGGAACCTGGGAACCATCTGGCTGACTTGAAGGCAGCCTTTGACATCCTGAGAACATATCGGCTTTGACTCTGCCTCGAAGTATGCATTTGGAGTTGGATCTGGCAAGTTCCTAGCGTACTTGGTTACTATGAGGGGTATAGAGGCAAGCCCAGATCAGATCAGAGCCATCCTCGACTTGAATAGTCCGACAACAACCAAGCAAATCCAGATTTTGACTAGAAGGGTAGCTACCCTAAATAGGTTCATTAGCTGAAGTTCAGATAAATGCAAATAGTTTTTTGGTTTATTAAAGAAGGCCACAGACTTTCTGTGGACAAAAGAATGAGAAGTCGCCTTGGCCGACTTGAAGAAGTACTTGCCAATCCTACCAGTGTTGTTGAACCCAGTACCGGGAGAAGAATTGTACTTATACCTAGTAGTTTCAAACCACGCCATGAGTGCCATCATAATCTGAGAAGAAGATGGTGAGCAGAAGGCAGTGTACTATGTGAGCAAGACCATGCCAAATGCAGAGACCAGGTATGTCAGGCCCCGAACCTGCCCCTAAAAGTTCGGGCATGACCACTTCAAAAACGGACACTTAACTCAATGTATATAAGATATGGGGCCTGAACGGAAGCATTTAATCATATATAACAACGTACAAATCATCCATTGAGCCATCGCTACTATGCCAGGATCACAAACAGAATATATGGCAAATAGACATACAGAGACATGCCTCGAAGAATTTAGCTATGTACACATGCATATACAGACCCAGCCCTCAAGATTGGTGTATAACAGAAACATTGGAGGGTAAACGAATTATATACACTTTAACCTTAAACAGACCATCAGGGTACAAAACTAAATGCTTAACAAAACTCTGTAAAATGAGCTGCCTTCATTTAGGTGCCTGGACACTCTGAGGTTGACCAAGGAGGAATGGAAGCCATGGGTTAAGACTGACCTCCAAGTGGAGCGCCTATAGAAACAGATATAGCATAAAGTGAGCCAAGCTCAGTGAATAGTAATGCATAAACAATTTAACATTTAACGTGAATGGCAATGGGCATGTATAAGTGCAGAGAGCATATAGTTAACTTATCCTGTAGTTATTTCTAGTGTTAACTTTAAACAGAATGGTTTCAAGCCCTTGAACAGAGTGGCATAAAGCCCTTAACAGAATGGCATAAAGCCCTTAACAGAATGGCGTAAAGCCCTTAACAGAATGGCATAAAGCCCTTAACAGAATGGCGTAAAGCCCTTATCATGTATGTATGAACTCAAGAGGTGGCTCGCACGGATTCTAGAGGTGACTCGCATGGCAGCACTTAGTTCCGTACAACACTTTATTTCATACTAACGGATCATACAGAATGGCCATAGGCCCGGATATCACAAATTGGCCATAGGCCTCACAAATGTTACAGAACAGCTATAAGCCTCACAACTTTCATAGAACGGCCATAGGCCTCATGACTTTCACATCGGCTTTAAGCCTAGTTCACATATGTATGATGGACTCAAGAGGTGGCTCGTACGGATTCTAGAGGTGACTCGCATGGCAGTACTTAGTTCCGTACAGCACTTTGATCCATACTCGATAGGTTCACACATTCACAGAGTGGCCCTTGGCCTGATGGGTTCACACATTCACACATTCACATAGATTCATGACTTCACCAATTCTTTTGATGTTTCCATAGCTTCACACTGTTCCCCTGAATCACTCATATCATGTCATAACATAGCAGAAATAGAACGGATAAATAGAAACAGGGCATTCTCAGTTCTTCAGATTACCATTATACCATAGTGTACCTACATTTCATTTTCTTGTCATGAACCAATACTGCTAACTCGCAGATAACAGAATGTTAACATTAACTATTAACAGTAAACAACGTATGACCTAATGATGCGTTTAGATTTCCTCATGGTTCGTTGGTTCATTGCAAATCGACATACTTGTCTTGCAATTAGCAGAACGTTCATTTTAACGATGACCCGAACATTAATAGGTCAGAACAACCAACTTCACAGTGTTAAGAGTGTATATGCAATTCTTATACGGAATCATGGGTAACTTACAAGTTGATACATTGACGATGATCATGGACCTTAACCAAAATGCAAGGTAGGTTCGGAGTCGTACCGATGTACGCCAAAATCTTTCAATGTTCACATCGAAATCGTTGTTCAAGAATGATCCTAAGTTCCTTTTTATTCATTAAGCACGACATAGTTCACTTACAGAGGATAGACTATTAATATTAACTATTAATTAGAAGCATACACATTTATTTCATCATCGTTCGTGTGCGTTAACATAGTTAACCTGCAATTAACAGAGTGTTCATGGTGACCATTAGCTATAAATAAAGCATACTACGACAGTACTACTACTCACAGTGTCAAGATGACGTTTTACTTCCTCCCAGGGTGTGTCCTGCATATGTTCAAAACTTGCTCATTAGTTCATTTTGCTTATCATTTTACTTTCTGTTTCATTTCACTTCGAAGGAATGTATCATTATCAAAAGGCCTCGAATACATATTCCGATAATATTAGAGGATTCTACACGCAAAACGGAGCAAACAATATTTTTCAGCATGAGCCGCACGTGCGGCTGTGAGCCCCGCACGTGCGGCAGTTGGCCCCGCACGTGCGGCCTTGAGGTCCCGCACGTGCCTTTTAGGCAGAACCAAACCACAAAATTTCAGCATTTGCCACACGTGCGGCAGTGACTCCCGCACGTGCGGCGATTGCCCTGTTTTGGTCCGAAATTTGCAACAAATTCTCCACCTTTGGGGGATTTTCTCAAGGCTCTAAAATGGATCCTTTCATTACTAAATCATGATTCAAAAACATGTAATTCAAGGTACAACATACCATAATCTAACTTGAATTAAACCCATGAACACAACTCAATTGGTTTGAACAAAAGTTGAAGCTCATCAATATAATTCCATTCTTGAGGCTCTTAACTTTACACACACATAACATAGATACACAAAGGCATGGCATGAACATGAATACCAATTTGAGAGGTAAAGAGAAGAGACAAAATGTATGCTCTCACTAGATAACTTGAATTGGATCCAAAATGCACAAATGAGAGGATTATCATACCAAGTCTTCAACACACACATCTAGGACTTTCATTCCACTATAGATCGTACACATCAAGAGCTTCCTATTTCAAATTGAGAAAGAAGATTGGATTAGGGAAATTAAACTTACCTTAGCTTCAATTTCTCTCAACTCTCCCTTGTTCTTATCCTCTCTTCACTTTTCTCCAAGGAGTATGTTATAAGAAAGTTCCTAAGTCTTGAGTTCATAGAGGCTCTTATAGACATACATATATAAAGGGTGAATAAAGACGAAAATCAATCGTTTAAACATCTGAAATTGAAATTCCACAGAAACGCTTAATATTACCTAAAAATTTTGTTGATCACATATATAAAATCAATTTCAGATAAACAGGCCCCCAAGGCTTCCAATTTCTGATTCAAACTTTATAGTTGCAACAGATACATTTCTTATCAAACAGATAGGCATCTTTAAACATGAAGTTCACTCTCTTAACCGTAATTTCTCATAGGATTTCACAATAAGCATTCGAAAGCACAAACCAGGGACTAAAAATATATCAGAAAACATGTACGAGGGTCGGGTTATTACAAGGTACCTGACTATGGAGAAATTAACAGTGGCCCTAGTAATGGCTTCGAAAAAGTTGAACCACTACTTTCAAGCCCACAAGATTGTGGTGCTAACAAAGCATCCACTAAAGTCTTTGCTACAGTATGGAGACCTAACAGGCAGAGTAGCTCTATGGCAGTAGTTCTAGGTCAGTATGACTTAGAATTCAGGTCAAGAATAGCAATCAAGGGCCAAGTTTTTGCCGACTTTGTGGCAGAATTTTCTCTTGGAGCGATCCCCAAGAGAACACCGATAAGCCGCAGCCTAGGATGTCTAGGAGAGGAAGAGAAAAACCAATTGAGGCCACAGAAACCCACATCGATTGAATAGAAGAATACAGAAGAAGGGCTAAAGCCCTGTGACATTTACATCGGTGACTCATTTCGTCTCGTTATTGATGGCAGCTCAAACCGCCAAGGAGCGGGGCAGGAGTAGTTTTGGTATCACTGGATAGGAAAATGATAGAACAGTCCATTCATTTAGGGTTCAAGGCCTCAAATAATGAAGCAAAGTATGAGGTGCTGATTGCTGGACTGAAATTGGCAGCGATTGTGGGAGGCGATGAAGTGGTAGTCTTTTGTGACTCCAAGCTCATTGTGAATCAAGCGACGGGTGAATATGCAACTTGGGATGTGAGGATGATAGCTTATGTCAAAGAGGTTTTCAAGTCGCTAACATGCTTCCAAAGCTGCCGACTACAGTTGGTTAATTGAGATGATAACAGCCATGCTGACGCATTGGCTAATCTTGCCAGCACAATGAAGTCAGGAAAGGCAAGGACAATAATGGTTGATTACATGTCAGGCCCAAGTATAGGACCCCTAATAATGGAGTATGAAGCGATGTGCGTAGAGATAGGTCCAAGTTGGATGAATGCCATAGTTATGTTCCTTCGAGATGGCAGGCTGCCAACAAACAGAAAGGAAGTGCACAAGGTCTGATTGAAGTCAGCCAGGTTCTACCTGTCAGCCTAGGGCCATCTATATGGAAGATCCTTCATGGGACCACTCTGGCAATGTGTGCATCCATCCTAGGTGGAGGACTTTTTGTATGAGATCTATGAGGGAGTATGTGGAAGTCAAGCTAGGAGAAGATCACTTGTTCACATGGCCATATCTCAGGTATACTGGTGACCCTACATGCAGCAGGATGCTGAAGTCTATGTAAGAAAATGCGAGAAGTGTCAAAGGTTCGCACCATTGATACACCAGTCGGCTGTAGATTTGAATCCAGTATCTAGTCGCTGCCCTTTTGCCTAGTGGGGTATTGATCTTGTAGGGCAATTGCCCCAGACAACTGGATAGAGAAAGTTCCTACTGTTAGCAACTAACTACTTCACGAAGTGAGTAGTGGCTGAACTCTTAGCCAAAATTTGAGATGTGGACGTGAAGAATTTCATCTAGAAAAACAAAATCACCAAATTTGGAATCCTGAGAGCAATAGTAGCAGATAATGGCACACAATTCGACAATAAGTTGATCAAAAACTTCTGTGCGAAATACAAGATCAATAACTATTATTCTACTCCTAGCTTTCCCCAGAGCAATGGACAAGCAGAGGCATCCAACACGACCATCTTGGATGGGATCAAGAAAAGCCTTGAAGCTGCGAAGGGCAATTAGGTGGAGGAATGGCCTAATGTCCTATTGGCATATCGAACTACGCCGAGAATGTCCACTGGAGAATCTCCCTTTACCATGGCATGTGGCACTAAAGCAGTCATCCCACTAGAGATCGGCATTCCTGGAATCAGAACCCAGGGAGTGGAGAATGGAGCAAACGGGGCATTCCTTGTCTAAGATCTTGATCTGATAGAAGAAAGAATGGAGAGAGCAGTAATTCGACTGGGGGCATACCAGCAGCAGCTTGCTAGGGTGTACAACAAAATGGTCAATCCCAAGGAGTTTCAGATCAAGCTTTACCCAAACTAGGAAGGACCATATTGAATCATCTCAGTCGCTGGCAATGGTGCATACCTGCTGGGAGACACTGATGGCAAGGAGTTGCCAAGACCTTGGGACATAAGCAATTTGAAATTTTTCTACCACTAATTTTTGTTTTTTGAGATTTATGTAAGGATTTTCTTATCCGAAGTATTAATAAAATGCTAGCTCAATTTTGTTTTTAAGAAATATTGTTGAAACCTATGCGATAGGACTGAATAGTCTTATGACGATGTTCCCATGGTGAACATGATGAATAACTTAGAGTTGCCACAATGGTGGAGTTGAACTAAGTTTGCGATGATTTGGTATGAAACATGACGAATAACTTAGACTTGCCATGATGGTGGAGTTGAACTAAGTTTGCGATGATTCGATATGAAACATGACGAATAACTTAGACTTGCCATGATGGTAGAGTTGAACTAAGTTTGCGATGTTTCGGTATGAAACATGACAAATAACTTAGACTTGCCATGATAGTAGAGTTGAACTAAGTTTGCGATGTTTCGGTATAAAACATGACGAATAACTTAGACTTGCCATGGTGGTAGAGTTGAACTAAGTTTGCGATGTTTTGGCATGAAACATGACGAATAACTTACCCTTGCCACGATGGGAGGGTTGAACTGAGTTTATGATGTTTCGGCACAAAACATGACGAAATTGGCCATGACTTAGTCAGTTTGGAAGCAAAGCCGAGGAGTATGGCACACTCAGTGCATTAAGGTTAAGCCTTAAGTGTTTCGTTTGGGCAAGCCAAACATGATGACCTCGGTCAGGATTGTCTAAGAGAGACTTGGGCGATAACCATGAGATACGTCCTTAATGTAAACGTAAGTAGTACTTCGGTTCATATTAAGGGGCAGGAAGTGGGAATGTGCATAACACTTGTGAAATTTTTTGAAATTTCAAGTTGAATTTGTCTGAGATCATTGAGCAGTGGAACTATCCGAGATAAGTCAATCCGAGGTAACAGTATTGTGCTATACCCGAAGTGAAATTATCCAAGGTACCTAGTCAAGTTGTTAGACTTGAAAGGGTGAAGTCTTTCTAGAAAACAGCTAGTATAAGTGAAGAAACAACACTTGCAAAAATTTAATAATTTTTTTTTTAAAAGTGTTATTTGGCTGAGATAAATTGTTAGCCGAGATGATTAGTATGTTCAACTCTAAGGTGTGAACGTATCCGAGATACTCATGTCCGAGGTAAGGAACCAAGTTGCCACACTTGGAAAGACAAGAAAATTCTAAGTATGGAAACGTATGCAAGGCATAAGAGAAAAGTAGTAAGCATACACTCAAAACTTAGACGAAAAAGAAGAGTTGAATTCATAGAAGAAAATTGTTCAAGTTACAGAAAAGATGGCACATGGGCCTAACAAAAGAGAAAACTGTTCAACAAAAGGATTCCAAAACAATAACAAAGTTACAAAAGTTCAAAGGAAAGAAAAAATCCTAAGTACAAGGGTCTTTAGCATCTTGTGCAGACCGATCAACCTCGGCTATTGGCGGTGTTTTGGCCTCGGTAAACAGTGTGGCGGACTTCTCGGCCGTGACCTCGGCATCAATTTCCTAAAGCGTGGCCTCGAGGCTGTTCTCGACATCAACTTTGGTCAGCGAGGTGCTCTTGGTGACCTCATCTCCATCTTCTTCAGTCAAGTCCAAGACTTGATCATTTAAAGTAGCAACCTCCACCTCTTCACTGGCCTCCTCGGCCTTGGCTGCCTTCTCTTCGGCTTCGTCATCGGACTGGTTGAGAAATGGAAGGAAAGGCATGCTGAGTTGGCCGATGTCACGAAGGGTGAATCCTAGAGGACAGACAGCTTGTTGAGGGCTGCCATCTAGCCGAGATAATAGCCTCTGTTATAGGCCATATTGACTTGTTTCTTGTAAGCATCTCGAACATCAGCCCGCCCTTCAGCGTAGGCCTTTTCGTCAACCGCCTTGATTTTGGCTGCTTTGCTCTCTAAGGCCTCCTTAAGTTTTTCTTTGGCTTTGGCAATCTTTACCTTGACTTCCTTAGCCTCTGCCTTGGCTACCTCAGCCACCGCTTCTGCAACATATGCCCTTTCCTCGACTTGGCTTTGGGAAGACTGAGCATCCTTGGCCTTGTCCATCAAATTGTGGATCAAAGCCTCAGCCTTGTTAAGTGAAGAAAGGTGACAGGCGACTTCTTGAGTCTTTTTGGTCAAGTCCTTCTTTATTAACTCGGTCTTGACCTCATGGGAGTGTGCATGCTGGATGGCCTGAAAGACAGAAAACAAGCAAGTTAGAAACTTTACCAAGTATAAACAACTGAAATGAAAGTTGAAGTGAAAGATGCTAACATTAGAGACTTACCACGACAAAATGCTGCATCACTAGAGCAAAATTCTCATATTTATTAAGCTTGGCCATACGGTTCATGTTGGATGGCAGGAGCACGGTGATGGAAATAGCGACGCCAACCTCCACGCTATCGATAGCAATATCACCGGCGTTCAGAGGTCGGTCAGTCTCCAACCGTGACCTTGAGGGCCCAGGTTTGGTTGTGCGGGAAGCTGCTTCCACCCTTTAGGCATTCGGACCTCAGCTTTTTGGAAGGTGGGGGCATCTGACGACGCGGACTCGGCAGGCCTCTTCTCGGCATCAGCCAGTTTGGATATTGAGAGGGAGTCCTTAGGGTTTTTTTCGGAGTCAGAAGGAACCTGAGTCACTGTGGCCTTGGACTTGGCCTTTTTTATTTGTTTTTGCTTTGGTTTTGGCTTGGGCTAGGACTTAGAAGGGGAGGACTGAACTGTAACAACGCTTGGAATATCGGCGAGAAGGTCTTCAACCACAACGTATTTGCGACCCCTTTCTTCAGCAATTGTAGCAACTGTAACTCTGGAGCCAAAGTTGATGGCAAGAGGAGCAATAAGAGGGTTAGTCGGATCGTAAGCCGATGCTTCTGAATCTCGATGCTTGCGACTTCGGGTCCAACCAGCAGGAGCATTTGGAGCTCGATGTCGGCGTTGAGAGGGTAGAATAAGCTGGTTGCAGTAGAAGTTGAAGGCTGCTCTACAAGATCCAAGTAGGATGTTTGATCTGGTTTTGGAGAAGAGGCAACAGGTGGCATTGACACAAAAGCAATAGTCCTGCTCCATCTGGGAACGTCGGGAAGTGGAGACCGGTAGGTTGGCACGAAATTGAGTGGGAGGGGGGCCTTGTGTTTTTCAAGTGGTAGATCCAAAAGCCTCTTCAGATCACGGCTTGGGACGTGGGACTGCTAAAATGACTTGCTCAGCGGAGGAAGATCTACAAAAACTAGACAAGAACATTAGCACAGATATGAGAAATAAGTTATTAAGTGTTAACAGAAATAAAACTATGGGATGACTAAGTTCTTACCCTCGTCTACCCTAAAAACTCCTTGACGTAGAGGATAGAGATGAAGATCGTCATCAGGTGAGAACTCCCAATTACCTGAGAAAATCATGTAGTCGTCTCCCGTGCCTTTGTTGGAGTAAGGCAGGTCGGGTATAAGTTTGTATGCGGTAGATCTGGCCTTGAGATAGTAGGTGTAGCCACTGGTTGACTTAAGGCCACACATGGTGTAATAGAATTGGATGTCAGCTAGGGTGATCCTCGCGTTTTCTCGGAGTGCCAATTTGGTTATGTCGTTGGTAACCCTAAATGTGTTGATGGTTATTCGCATGGGGTTAAGTTTGTAGAAGTGCAAGACTTCTCGGAAGAGGATGTCTAAAGGAAACCTAATGGCACCCTCAATAATGGAAACTACTGGAAAGGGCATATAATCCTTTCTGGACATCATGTAGTCCTCTTTGCCAGCCAACCTGAGGTGGACAGCAGTAGGGATAAAGAACTCTTATCGGAAATACTCAAGTTTACTAGGTGTGTCTACCCTCCACTTAAACATCCCCATGGTATCGGCTTGTGTTTGGTGCTAGATTTCAAAGAAAAGATGAAACCCCCTTCACTCCATGGGGTCCATCACAGATGAAACACCTTTATTAGATTTCCTACCATTGTTCTGAGAAAATTCCCCTTTCTGCTTGTACTTGGAACCATCTTTACCCTTCTTGAAACCAAACTGCTTCTCTCCCATCTTCTCTTTCCCTTTCTTCTTGGATTTGTTGTTGTGAGACCCCTAACTTTTGTAAACCTTATTAGGTCCTAAAATTTTGAGTTACTATAACAAAGCCTTTAATTTGTTGATTGTTCGCAAATTAAACCCTAGAGCCGAAAACGTATCACGGACGAACCCATACAAACCCAAATCGACCCTGGAAGCTTAGAATCATAACACTCCAATATTAATTATTTAACTCTCAAATTTTAGATTAATTGCTCTAAACCCTAACTTCCGGTTTTTACAGTCTTCATTCAGTTATTTACCTTTAAATTCAAAGCAAGATAATACAAACCGAATTATTTTTCCTAAACACTAATTTATTAACTCTTCACTTGAAATAGATATTTTAATTAAACCCAAGTCCTCACATTTTTATTAAATCACAAATTGACCTCAAACAAGTAACATTATATATTTATATATACACTTGTACCCTAAAATCTTTTTTTAACATTATGTTTTACAATTTCCAAGATTTGTACACAAAATAAATAGAGAAATCTCCCCAAATCTCGAGGACATGACTAGCTGTCATCATTATACTTTAGTACAAACAAATCCCTTAAATCTTGGAGCAATAATGACTTTGGTACCAATAAAGATTTGCTATGAGTATTTAAATTAGCCCTAAACCTAACTAGATCATAAGTAAATACATAAATAAGGTTCCAATACATGAGTTTAATTCCAAGCCCTCATTTCTTTTATTAATTTCAAGAATTACCCAAAAAATAGTACATGTACCCTAATACTATTAGTACCATCAATCAATTGAAATCTATATATATGCATACATTGAGAACTGTGCCCCTAATACCTAAAATGATTAAAATAATAACCCCATCACCCTTTCGAAGGGCCAGCCACCATAGAGAGAAGTGAAGAGCCAATTTTCAAGGTTATGATCATGATATTCTAGGAAACTCAAGACCTAGTACCCTAGACCTAGGGTGATGTTTTCAAAACTAGTTTTCTTCCAACTAAGAATCAACCAATTGTTGCCTAAACCTATGTGTAAGCCTCCCAAACCATCCCCTTTCCTTTAAACTTCAAACAAATTCTAACCTTTCCATCCATTTCCAACTAATGGGCTTTTAGGACTTTTTGCATCAAAACTTGTCTATAAATACCAACCTCCCCTAGCTTGGCAAGCACAAACACCACACCCACACACACATTTCGGCTAGAGAGAGGGAGGAGAGCAAGAGAGAAAAGTCTAAGGGAAGAAGAGGGAGGAAGAAGAGAGCCTTCTTGTGCAAAGCTTAGTAGGTAAGCCACAACACAACCTTCTCTTTCATTTTCCTTTTTCAAATACATGTTTCTAAGGGTTCTAAATAATGTTTTCAGATCTGTTATTGATGAGTTACTTGTGTTAAAATTGCTAAAAGTTGAGCATTGATTCCATCTCTCTTGTACTTTCCCCATTTTGGCACAAAACCATCTTTTTATACCAATCTCTCAAACTTTCCAAAGGCATACCTTCAAGAAAACTTTCTGAGTTAAATATATGTTAGTTAGCATGTTTTCTTCACAAAATAAATGAAAACTTTCCCTTGGTGGAACCCTTTTCTCATAAATCTTCTTGTTTTGGACATTTTACCATAGAATCTATTTTTGCAGCCCACTTCCAGAAATTCTAGAAAAATGTATAAAATTATTCTGGACCTATATTTTTTTGTCAAAACCTTCCTTAAGGAGTTAGCTTTCAACTAAAATTGGTTTCATCAAAAAACATTAAGCGGTTTGCAAGAAAATCAAATTTTCGTAACAGTCGACGGATCTGGACAGAATCTGGACAGCGCCGGAATGTTTTTTAAATAACTTAAAATCTGGAAAAGCAATCCCATTTCCGAAAAATGTTCTAGAAACTAGATCAAATTCTCTATGAACTATAGGAAGACTGAGTCCGGTGGAAGATCTAAAATAGTCCTTTCATTTTAATCTTTATGTGATGTTAAATCTGGAAACTGTGTTATGCATGGATGTTTTATGCCCTTGAATTCATGAAATTGCCTACTTACTTATGAGCATATCTTGGCATGATATTATATGTGTTATGGTTATGTTATTTATCTCCCTCGTCTTAAGGATGCATGCTTATGTGGATATTATTGTCTTCTTGATTAGACTAACCTTGATGTAAAACATTTAACTTCAACGGGAAACCTAATTGGGAGGGTATTGGGTTTTTGAGTATTTGAGTAATGAAAAGATGAGAATATGTGATATATGGATTTTTGGGATGTGTTCTCTATTTGAAAGTTAAAGTCTTGCGCAAGCAGTTGTCACGTAAACCCTGGAATGGAACGGACGTATTCGGACTCCTTGCGACAGTTTGAATGGTGAGATAAGGTTGGGTCCGGATGGGATATTCCGGATGATAAAACTTTTTCTGGAAGGATGAGGTTGGATTCAGGAGATAAAACTTTTTCTTTTCGCTATCCCTTTTGAGTCCCTGCGGTTGGCGCTATGCAGTATATAACCGTTGGCAGGCATCCGAGGTTAGTTCTGCAACAAAGCAGCAAAAGGGAGAGTTCCAAATAGTCTGGTGTCCAATTCTTGTGGTTGGGAGGACGAAATCTCTTTAGGGGATTTCTAGTTTATTAACATCTAACTTGTAACCCCTTAGTTGAGTATCATGCTTTACTATTTGATGTTATATTTGTGATTGTGTATTGGACTGGGAAAGAGGGACGAGGTGTGTGTGTGTTTACTGGGCATTCAAAGCTCACGGCGTGTCATGCCAGGTGCCGAAGAGGAGCTTATAGCTGGAGATGACAAACCTAAAACCTTCGAAGACTTTTGGCTATCTTAGAAAAATTAGAAATTCCTTTTGATATTTTGTATGACTCATATAAAGATTTAAGTTTTCTCTTGGAATGTAATGTAATGGATCAAGCTTTTGAAATTAATGATATTTGTGGTTGTTATGTACTTATATTAGAATATTTATACGTATACACCTTATCGTTGCTTATGAGACCTTGTGTCAATACCTTTTAAGATCTGTCAAAATGGTAGTGTGCTGCCTAAGAAAGCCGGACTTAGAAGGGATGCTAATTTGACTCCTCCAGCGATCTGGGATCTTACTTGGTTATTGACCATAGGACTCATTAGTGACTCTCCCTTGATTGCAACCAATAGTGTAGGTTCGGGGCGTCACAATTGTTTTCACACATGGCTTCCTTGCTTAACTTGTAGTCAAGCAACCCATCAGCTGCAGCGTGGCAGAGGGCAAATCTTTTACACTGAGTCTCCGAAGTTCCAACTGGGCCCAATTCTGCAACCTAGACATAAAGTTAAAGAGTTTATCTTTCTCCGACATGTTCTTGATGTCTAGCATCAATGAACTGAATTCTTTCACATAGTCCTTCACTGATCCAGAATGCTTCAACCATTTCAAGGCGTCTTTCGAAACCCAAGATGTGTTGCAAAGAAGGAATTGTTCTTTTATTTCCTTCTTAAGAGTCTCCCATGTTGAGATCTCTGGTCGAGCATCATCCCCGACATGTGTATGCCGCCAAAGTTTCGCATCACCTATAAGGTACATGCTTGTGATGGTAACTTTCTCCCCTTCTTGCACATGAGCAGCCTTAAACTACTGCTCTATGTCCCACAAAAAATTCTCAAGTTCCTTGGCACTCTGATTTCCACTAAAATCTTTAGGGTCAGGAACTTTGATTTTTGAAGGAGTCTCACCATAATTCGTATGCCTACAGACAGCCTTCTTTAATAGTGTGAGTTCGTCAGTAACTTCCTGTAATTTTCCCTTCCAAGCATCCGAAATGGAAAGCACATCAGTCATCACATCCTTCAACTGATCTGCTGTCGAGGCCTTAACGGCAAGAAACCTAGAAGCCACAACATCCAATCGATCGTTAGTAGGCGACTCTCATTAGTGGGTTCACCCACGAGATTCTCCAACCGTGTCACTCTTTCTCTCAAGGCATCCATGCCAGACACCATTTAAAGCACAACCTGGCTCTGACAAAGGAATTCCTATGGAAACTCTTACAAAATACTTGATTATTTTCGAGTTCCATGGCCATGCCTTATATATGCTTACAATCAGTTACAAAGATGCAACTAGCATTACAAGGAAAGCATGCCAAGTGGCATGGCAGTTGACACCCCCAACTGCCTAGGGACTTAGGAACAAATATGGAACTAACTGCTAATAACTGCTTCTGTCTTCCAACCTTGGTTCCTGAATTCCAGGCTTGCCTTGTTTTTACCACAATACAAGTAATTGCTGTCAACAGACATGCATAACTGTTGATAACCACCATGTTGTCTGCCTTATCAAGTCAGCCACAAATTTGGTTGTCTTGGCCACCAGACCAAGTCTTGCCTACTGATTGTCTTCAACTCCCAATTATGCTGCAACCCACATTCAGGTCGTATTAATGCCTTGCATCTGTGCAAATGCTGCCCATACTTTGGCCAAGGGTTGTGTGCTGCTGCCTTAACACTTTGTCATCTTTTCACTTTGCTGTCTTGGCATGCCACCATCATGTCGTGGCCTTGGTTGGACATGGGCGCCAGGTGTTGCCAATGCCAACCATGCAGGCTTCAAGTAGAAGGTGCTAACACCTACCCACTTCTTAACTCTTTAACCCAACCCAATCACCTTCAATCACAAAAATTCCTACACCTTCAATCAGAAGCATCCCAACCTTGACCTAGGCCAACCCAACCCTTCTGGCATTACCAGGCCAAACTCCTACACTCATTCTAATTGTCTCCTAATACTCATGTTGTTCAGACCAAGACTTCAACACACTAGAGGTCCTCTTAAATTGTGAAGTCAAATCTAGGAACAACACAACTTTTCAGAGGTCCAACACTGTATCGCATATGTAACTTTTTTATTCACAAAAATTAAATTCATAATTTGAATAAAAAAGTTACATAATTTGAATAAAAAATTAAATTTACAAAATTAAATTCATAATTTGAATAAAAAAGTTATTGAATTAAATTATGGTGCTATAATATAAGTGTTTTAATTTGTATTTATTTATTTTTTGAATTTTTTGAATGAAAATTTTGATAAATCACCAAAAACTACTGTGCTTGATTTTTAGAGAAAATATAAAAACATGAAGTCAATAAGAATTTATATAATACTTTAAAAATTATTTGATGGCCCCTACATAAAATTTCTTGTTTGGCCCTTACTTTCAAGTGTGGACTTTAATATAGGCATGATTATCACTTGATAAAATCCTTAATGCCATCGCAATATGTTGTAGAAAAATATCCTACATATATACCTGTATGTTAAATTTTAAAAGACAAAGCAGTGGGTGCAACGTGATGCGTTTGCAATTTTACATTTAAATTTTTGGATGGTTTGATGCATGAGGAAGACCGTTGGCAATATTGGACTGTTTGATGAATAAGAAAAACTTGGATTTGGCAGTTATTGGACGTGGAGGGCATTCTTAGAAAACAAAGTGTGACAATGAGTACACCAAATGTGGTTTATGCTTTATATAATAGAATAGATAATCATAAAGCATCACATAGCTCATTAGCTAGCCCATTGAGTGCAAACACAGCTAGCAGGTTCAGTGACATCCCTAAGATCATGAATTGTGCACTGTGCACAATCTTTATATGTAATGCAGTATGACAAAAATATAACACCTTGCTTATATCAATAATTGTTGGAATAACACAATAGATTATACACATAGGTTGATGTCTTACAAGATATATATATATATATATATATAATCATTGGAATATTAACTAAACTAGAGTGAAAAGGAAACACATGATATAAATCCTTTTATAAATAAATTAAATAAAGAAGAAAAAACTGAAGAAGTCGATAACAGACCCACTTTGAGGGGAAAGACTTCTTGTTATTTCAATTAAAAAAATAAAAAAAAAACTAAACCTCCATAACTTCACCAAGAAGTCAATACAAAATATTCCAGCCTCCCTTTGTATATATTGATTGAATACAACCAATTTAAATAGAATAAATTAGATACCTACTTAGTAAACCTACTAATATCCTAACATATACAATCAAAATTCGTAATTACTACATAACTGCTACTAACCAACAAAACAAAAGTAAATATATTTTAAAACATAATGAATGTAATGCCACATCATGGACATGCAACACAACAGAACAATACTCCATGACTTGTGTTACATACTATGGTACTCTATGACATGGCTGAACCCCCTTAAATAAGATGATTTTATACTCCTTGTCTGAGTATGACATTAGTCCAACAGGTTAAACACAAATGATGTACATCGTATGCATATAGAATCGTAGCAATCATGCTCAGCAACGATATGCATGGATCATTTCTAAAGCATATATTCATCTAGTTATAACCAAACTAAATAAACCTTTGTAAGGGGGTTTGAGGTTAGAGGTGTGACTAGAGAAGCAAAACTATGTTTATGGTCCAATGGTGGTGGAATGGCTAGAGGATGAGCAGTAGTAACTATCTGAGAGTTAGAGAGTGTGTAGCTGGGTGAGGGTGAAGTAGGTAGCTCAAGAAGAGGACAATGACAGTACTGAAATGGGCAGCATCTTCCCCAAATTCCCAAAATTCCTCCTCTTGAGCCTTAGGAAATAGGTCCTATTTATAGGCTTTTCCTTGGTACAAGGATGACACCAAGTGGCCAAATAGAGAGAAGACAGGTGTCCTTACGGATCACCCAAAATATTTTACGTTGAGCCACCAGGCTCAAGGTGCCACGTGTTCCTTTGCATGTACTGCGTACTATCTGTTTGCCTGCACAACTACCTTTTTGAGCCTCAGCAAGTGTAGTTGCGACGGGAATGTTTGGCGCTGTAACTCCCTTTTGAGCCTCTGCAAGTGCAGTTGCGACGGGAGTGGTTGCCGCTACACTTGCCTTCTCAACTCGAACCTTAGAAAGTGCATTTGCAGCGGTAAGCCTTGCAGCTGCACTTTCCTTTTCAATTCTACTTGGCCTAGTACATGCATTCTCAAGACTCTATTAGTCTGCTATCGACTATGTTCCAGCTCACCTCAGCGAAGCCTCCACCCTTAGCCAACTAACCACAAACTCCCCAGCTTCCTAGGGTGAAGGCCACAGCAAAGCCTGCTATCAGCTATGCTGTGCCTTAGTACCAAGCCTAAGGGGGCTTTCTTAGTCTTGCCAGTGCGACTAAGACAGGTCCATGACCTAGGTAATGGAAAGGGAGTCCTTTATGTTCAAGCTACCTTGCTCTCATCTTCACAGGATCGCCACAGTAAGCTGGCATCTCTGGGTCTGCTATCATCAGGTCCAACCAGAAAGCCTTGGGGCCTGCTATCAGTGCCAAGTTAAATGAACTTTGGGGCTTGCTATCAGCGCCAAGCATTAGCTTCTACTTGCAGATGGGAAACTTTGCCTAAAGGCTGCAATCACCTTGGCAGGATATTCCCTCCTCATACTAATTGCGGCGGCAGTAGTTACTGCGGCAGTCATTTCCTGCCACAAGTTCAAATAGCAGAACCGACAATATTAGAGATGGTAACACCAAAAAAGTGCCTTCGTAACTTGGGCGCTGCAAGTACTCTCTCTACAACCTAGTTGCTTCGATTTCCTCCTTCTCTCAGCAACTCCAAGTGGCGGCAAAACCGACAATACTTGGAATGATGGCAGAACCGACAATACTTGGAATGGCGACGCTGAGACAAAGTGCCTCTGTAACTTGGCCGTCGCAAGTGTCAACTCTACAACTTAGTTGCTCCGGCTTTCTCTTTCCTTCAGCAACTTCAGATGGCGGCGAAACCGAAGATATTAGGAATGGTGGTGCTAAGGCAAAGTCCCTTAGCAACTTTCTCGTTGCATGTATTGCCTCTGCAACTTGACCATTGTATGTGGTGCCTCTACAACTTGTCTTAGGCATTTTCTTTCGTGGAGCCCATTTGGACCCTTCGCAGGTCAGACCTGCTTCGGCCCATTGTTGGCCCACTTCCTTTGGGCTTTGGCCCATGCTCCTTTTTCATTCCTGGTCGCCTCTTTAGGGAAACATCAGTACTTAGGCCCAAACCTAATTTGGGGCTTAATTTCTGACCCTCTACACTTTCCCCCTGCAATCGTGGGGGACACGCTCCTATAGACACCCCATTTTTGACCGTCCTCAAGACTTGGATGTCATCGTTTGAACACTCGGTGATCATCCATGTTCGTGTTCGTCTTGAGTTCTCGGAGGTCTCGGCCACGCGCCTTGTCTCACAACCTCTCGACTTGCCTGTTTTGTATTTGGTTTTGTACCAAACACTTGTGTTTTACTTTTGAGGGGCAGGGAATGGCTTGTTGGCCATCCCCACACCTCACTGGCCCTGCCTTGAGGCCACCGGCCATGTTTTGTTGCTACCGGCCATTGGTGATGGCCGACCGGCACTCTTTGTGGCCGGCCGACCATTGTTTTGGTCAATTTGTCATTTTTGGTTGGCCGACCACTGTGCATCTGCTTTTGGCAGATATTTGGTGCCAGCTGTGATAGCTGGCACCCATTTTGCACCCCCTCCATACACGTGTATGGAGGGATTTCACTCTTGCTTAGCTTGTTTTGTAAGCTTTGCAAGAGTGCATCTCTATAAAGGGAGGCCTTCTCCTCCCTCCTCAAGGGTTACAAAGAAGTTCCAGAGCTCTGAGATTAGATTGTGTATCTATTCTATCTCTATATCTCCTTCTCCTTCCATTTTGTGTGTGTTTAAGGTGTTTTGTTCATAGTTTTGCATACAAACACCGAGTGTTACACTTTCCTTTAGCTACTAAGATACTAAGGAGTGATTTTCAGAGTTCTTGAGTTGATTTAAGCTTGGAGAGGCTTCTGGAGCATTGTTCTTGAAAGAGGTCTTCAAGGGTAAGAACTTTACCCCTTTATTCCCCATTTTTGCATAGGCTTTTAGCCATCGCTGTATCTATTTTAAAGCTTAGTCTATAACATATAAAAGTTCTTATTTTGAGTGCTTAAAATAGTTGTTTAAGGTTGTTTTGGTGTTTGGGTCGTTTGACCCCCCCCTTAGGCCTTGTTTGGACCCATTTTGTGCTATTTTTGTTGAGTTCTGGGACCACCTTGTTTGGCCCTCCTCACCACTGAAATCTAGAGGGATTTCAGTGGTGGGGATGGTGCTTTAAGGTCCTAAGAAGGAGAGGGCCATCCCCTCTCCTTGTTGCCTTCAATATTGGCCATTTTAGCCTCATGTGTGAGCATCTTGTTTAAGTTCATGTTGGCCATGTCTTAAGTAGTATTTGTGCTTATTTTGTCATGATATAGCACTGTTTTTAATTGGTTTAGACACACCATGCATGCTTAGCATACTTATCCTGTAATGCCATGAAATTACCTTAACATGCTTTGTGCTTTGAGCCTTGTTTCTAGCATGATTTTGGCCTAGCTTTGTGAAGCTTTTATACATGTTTTAGTATTCCTAAGGTCTGTTTGTGGTTGTTTTGGTCATGCTTGACATACTTTGTATAGCCACCTTGCATTTTGGCTTGTTAGCCTTGGGTGTGTAAGTGTTGAGCCTGCATTGCTTGCTTCATTTCAGTGGTTTGGAACCACTTATAGCATCATTTCAGTCCTTGTGGTATGCATGTATGCTTGCATTTGATGTTCCTTTAAGGCCTTAAAGAGTTTGTGTTTCATGCTCCATGAATGTGTCATTGCGTATGCCATCATGTTTAGGCCTCAAGGGTGCCATGTCAATGTGTTTTTTTTTTTTTTTGGCTTTGTTTTAACATGCTAAAACTCTGATTTTGGTTGTTCAAATCATGTCATGTTTGGTTTTGCTAAGTGTAGTCCAATACCTCTTTGGTGAACCTTAGGCCTTGGACCATGTTGCATGCTTTCCTCACTTTGTTTAGATGGCCGACCGACCACATTTAGTGCCAGCCGCCCACGAATTGGTGGCCGAGAGCTCCATTTGTGGTCGATGACCATTTCCTTATGGTCGGTGGTGTTCCCTCTTAGCTGGTGACCTTCCACAGTGATCAAGGAGTGATGCTAAAGCATCCTTGGGACTTGTGCAGTCTTCAGAGATGCAAAACAGTGAAAATAAAGGCAGCTTGTGCATGGTGACAGATTTCCACCAAACCCGAGCACGCATGTATTGGACCCTCTTCTCGAGGCTGTTTTATTGCTTTCTTAGTTAGTTAATTTTCTTAAGTAGTTAAGTGGTCTGTAATATTTAATTAGCTAGAATAGTTGATTATTTATTCGGGTTTGTATTATTTATTCAGTCTCTCCGAGAGAGAGCATAACTGTGTAATAAGTGTGGGTGCGTGTGTGCATGTCTTCCAACCGCCACCTCTTTCTCCCTTTTACTTACCTGCTTTTGATGGTTAGTATCAGGGCATATTTCAATTAGCATCCTTATGCTATGCATGCGTGCATTCATTCATCTGTATTGCATGCACCGGGTTCAGCGCATCATACTAATTGCATAAGTATTTCAATTCTAACTTGAATACGTGTTGAATTGTTGCATTTCATATGCCATTGTAGATTAGCTGAGCCTATTCTAGCTGCATTTTGTATGCGTTGCATTAGCCATTTTGACATGGACTTTGATCATGCATTTGATTACTGACATGTTCCTTGTTTTGGCTCGGAGTACACTGTAAGTGTTTATGCTTTAGCATCTTGCATGTATGTGAGTGTTAACATGACGACATGCTTGCCATGAGGCTAATTGCTTATATGCTATATAACTACCTGAATACCTGTGGGTGAAGGTTGGATTGTTTTGGTTAGAACAACTCATTGAAATCTGTGTTTTAGCCTACTTGCGAGTAGCAAATTTCAAACCGATTTCCAAACAAACGGATATGCGATGCTTTGTTCCAAATTAGGCAATCTAGTCTATACTTTTGTGTTATACGCATCACATAGTAAGATTAGCTAATTAACCGGAATAAGAACACATAACGTTTTCAAAACTAGATATCATCGTTAGTAGAGGCCGATCTTCGAATCGGGCGAACGGGGGTGCTCATAGATGACCTTCCCCGATCGTACCCAAGTTCCTGAGCCGAGGCAACTTTGGTGATGACGGACACGTGGCCTTAGGCAACGAGTCAGGGTTTCCTAAATCCCCCAAAAATAAAATATTTAGGTGGCGACTCTGTATCTGGCAAAGCAGTCCATGCTTAGCACTTCTTTCAAAAAATCTGTTTTCAAAATGATTTGTCGGATTTGAACTCTTTGATGATTCATCGGTCTTGCATTGCACTCCGCGAGATTAGATACAGGACCGTGACATTGAGTCCTGAACTGTGGTGAGCCCAATGAACAAAACGGGGGATTCCCTCCCAGGACGTTCAGGGACGTCTACAGTTTCTGGCAACTCTGCTGGGGAGTTTAGAGAACTTGACTCGAACTCATGATATCTTGTTTTGATTACACTTATGTGTTTCTTTGCATTGTATTTGCATTGGTGCGCCTAAGTCATGGTGTTTGCCGTCTGCTATTCCTAAACAGTTTGCCAGAGGCTTGCTTTGTTAAGCGTGCCATAAGGCTAACCGGTTACGAGCTCTGCCACGATGGGAACATAAACCCCGATTGTCACCGGGACACCCTTTTCGACCATTCGACCTAGTGCATATTCAGAATCCACAGTGACCATTCCAAGCTAGGACAGGTTGCTTGCCTGATTATAGGTTGTTTGAAACGGCTGTGTGCGTAGTGAAACCCTAGCTCTTGAAAAAATAGGACAAGGAAACCCTACCCCAACATAGGGGTGTTTTGGCTCTTACTTGCTTGTTATTTGCTATGTGCTTTTTGAGTTGACCTCCACAGGAATGCACATATCCATTTGCAAGTTTGGGAATCAGGCCTGCAGGCATCAGTTTAGTGTGTTGAGAATCAGCAGTATTTGCGGGTATCATATTCAGTTTTGGGGCAGTAGTTTTGGGGAACAGTGATCAGTGATCAAATACAGTTGTTCAGTTGTGCTTGTGATTGTTTGGGTAAAATTCGGCTGAGGCGCTGCCTGTTTTCTCTTTCAGGAGGAGGGAGGGAGCTTCAGAGATCTGAGTTCAGAATAGCCAGTGTTCTCCTTCGCCGAAGCAAGGCAGATATTTGATCAATCAAGTCACTGGTCACATCACCTCCGCTCAGTTCAGCAGATTTATGATGTCACAAAATTCAGAAGAAGTGGTGGTTATGGCATCCGCACTAAACCAAGGGATCATCTTACAGGATGAGACCGATGTTAAGGTACCACACCCGCCCAGGTCGCCTGCCGTGCACCCGATCTGGGAACCCCAGTTGTTTCAAGCTCGTGAGCCCACCACGTTTGAGTTGATGGGAATGATTGGTGACCTTCAGACGTCTGTGGCTAAGCTAGCCTACGAAATATTGGCTTCGCCACCAACCACATCGTATGCTGGGAATTTCATGTCAGAGGAGCCCCCGCTACTGGGACGGATTGTAATTGTGCTCAGCCAACCGGAAGCTGTTTCGAACTCCGGCAATAACATGTCAACAACAACCAGGTTTCACTTTGATATAGCAACCCAAACCCTCGATCAAGCTGAGGCTAGAGGTAAGAACAAAGCAGAAACAGGCGCTGATCCCGCTGAACAACTGCTGTGGGCAGTCGAGGCTTTGAAAGCTGGGGGGTTGAATAAACATCAAGTATTCGCAGTTGCAGCTAAGAGTGTGGATGATGCTTTCCCCACTCCAACCGAGGACAGTTCAAGCCAGGCAAAAAATCGGGATAGGCCCTGTCATGCCAGAACAGTTCCTTCCACTCTTAACCCTACACCTGGAAGAGATCAGAAAGCCAAGGCAATGCCTGCCGATCCTTTTGCTAGTGCGTCCAGCAAAAATCCACAAACTTCGAAGAATCTGCCCTGAGGGCGCAGGGTTTTTCATGCTCTCTACATGCCTTTGTCTAGGGCGCTTCAAATCCTTGCCGACAACGGACATCTTAAACCCCTTGAGCCTCGCCCTCTTCCTGCTCATCTTCCACCGGGTCATGATGCTACCCAGTACTGCGCGTACCATCAACAGGTTGGTCACACCACCGACAGTTGCTTTTGTCTTCGCCACGAAGTGCAAGACTTGATCGATAACGAGGTTATCCTCCCATCTAGCTCAGCAAAGTCTGTCACTACTGAGTTCGCAGACTTCAAGGATAGTACAAGCATGTGATTAGGGTTAGGTCCACCTGTGGGCGGCGCTCGGTTTATCTCAGATGTGGCGTATGGCACGCACTGTTTTGAGCATTCTATGATTACTGACTTTTTGTACCCTTTGACTAGGGTATTGAGGCAGTTCTGTAGTTTTGTTTTGAGTCTGTCTCTTTGTTTTTGAGTCAGGCTTTTTGCTTAAGGGTCTGTCTTGTTGAATCGAGTCAGTCCCATTGTATAGAAATCAGGTGATTCCAGGGTTGTTACCTCGGATATCATTATTTTGTTTTGAAATTATCCTTTTGCTTTCTTTTGAGTCTGTCTCTGCTATGGAGCCACTTGTAACCAGGAAATCTGAATGAAACAGTCGCGGCTATCATGTTTCCGTGCTTTTTGCTACTTTGAGCTAGTTGTGCCAGAGGATTTGAATGAAATGGCGGAGCATCTCGCTTACTTTTCTACACCTCAAACTCATTGCATTGACCTAAGTTTTTCAAAACCTTTTTTTAACACTGTGGTGATGAAAACGAAGAGGAAGGAATTCCTCGGGTTTTGCAAAATTTGACCAATTGAGAGAAAGAGAGGCGTGCTAAGCCCTTAATGATTGAGATCATGTTTGTTAACATGAGTACTGAGAAGGACTATGGCTTGATCTAGATTGGTTCCACACTGTCTTCAGCGCGAGCGATTAGTCGCTTTCTTAAAAATTTTCAAAAAACGTGTTTTGCGCATTCCTACGAAGACCTGTGCGGAATCGTTCTCGAGATTGTGCAGCCTAGGATCGCTCTCAGCCTCAAGATTCGACCCCTTTTCAAACCTTGAACGTGCATCCAGAATGTTCAATGGCCAAAAATGTGAGGCTCGTGTGGCCAGATTCGAAGCAGCCCTCGAACAAGAGTCAAGAAAGTCAGATCAAAGAAGATCAAATATCATCAACAGAAGCTTGCAAAGCTAGATCAGAAGCACCCCTCGAACTAGGGGCAAAAATGTCAGATGTGCTTGACGAGCCGAAGATGGATCGTTCGGCAAATCAACAAAGAGTGGCAAGAATGTCAAATCCCAGAACGGAAGAAAATGGATTCAGATGACTTCGAGATCTCAAAACCATTTGACATGGACAAAGCTACACTTTTACCCTTGAGAGGCTCGCTGGGCCAAAAACTCGAGAGGGCGGCCCAGGCAAAAGTTAGAGCAAAGAAAAGAATGAAAAAAGAAGAAAAAGATCAAAAAAAAAAAGAAGAAAGAAAAGAAAAATGCAAAGAGTGAAAAAAAAAGAAAAGAAGAAAAGAAATGAAAAGAATTAAAAAAAAAAGAATAAAAGAATAAAGCTCGCGAGGCTGAAAACCTGGAAGGGCGGCCTTGGCAAAAGTTGGAGCGCAAAATGAGAGGTTAATACCCGAGCGTACCTTAACCGGAACTCCATAAGGCTTGATTCCCATATTTGGGATACGTAGGCAACTTCATCTTGAAGCCCAACCACAAACACTTCCAAATCAACTGTGTCCATGCAATGGCTTTGATCATCTTTGCCTTAACTGTATCCAAGAGTTTGGTTGTGTTCGTCACTCTGAGGACTGACTACAATGCACTGTGGTGCCGTTCAAACAAAGGGCAACTTTCTATTGCCATTCAATGCACTGCGGTGCCATCCAAACAAGGGGCAACTTTCCGGTGCCATTCAATGCACCAAGGTAGCACATCTTGAGAGTAGGTTCCATGCTCATTGAGCAGTGGCCGTTTGCAAAAAATAGTTTTGAGAATTTTTACTAAGGTTGACTAATTCTCTCGAAAATTATTCCACTTTTCCAAAACTGGACCATTTCTTGGACCCAAAAAGAAAAATTTTCAGTGCTCATAGCCTGACTTGCATGATTTTAAAGTCAAAAAATCGAACAAGTGTGTTAATCTAACTCTCATATTGGTCAAAATTGTTTTAGTAGAAAACCAAACCAAAAAATGGTCAAAATGACGAATTAGGGATGCAGTTGAGTCAGGCTTCCTGTCTTTTCCCCGTTGTCAACACATTTGTCAGAAAGGGCACCGTACTTGCCAGAAAAGGGCACAACTGAAGCAAACAGAAAAGGGCTGAAAGCTCTCTCATACCCTCCAAGCAACGAGGTGTCAAACCAAGTGCGAAGCACGAACTGGAATGGATCAAGATATTCCATTCCCTTATCCGGGACACTGACTAGCCGTCACCAGAAGAAGTAGCTGTGAGCTAACAGTATTGGGCATGAACCCACAACCTCTGGTTCATCCATCAAACACCCTGGAGAGGGATGAAAAAAATTAGAGATGAAAGAACAGAGAGATGTGCACTGAGAGAAAAAATGAGTAAAAGGGTTTTGAGAGAAAAACCGAGCTTGAGGGCCGAGTGATGTGAGAATCACAAATAAGAAAGGGTGGGCAATAATACCCGAAGAAACTGGCTCCTCGTGCACTGAGAGGTCTCTCGTCTTTGTAACGCATCTGTATGTCACGTCTTTTGTCATTTTTATCTTAACTCTTGTTTTGAGTCTTTCTTGAGTGCTACTCGATGTCTTTAGGTTGTTTACCTTTTGTTTTCTGTTGTTGAGTCTTTTTCGCCGTGTTCAGTCGTAGGCTCAATACCCGGTTGAGAACCCTTTTCTCATTTCAATTTCAAAAAATGAATCATTTTGTGCTCAGAGTGCTGTGCCATTCTCTGCATTTGTACCAAGCAAGTTTGGTTCTTTCAATAACTGCAGGGATTGACCCAGGTCGTGTCGGAATAGTGACACCTGGACCTATCTGAAGCTATGACTTCCAGATTGCGAAGCAAAAGAAACAGATTACTGTGTTATGGGCTATGAGTTCAGAATGAGCAGTGTCAGAATGGGTTGTGTGTTCAGAATAAGCAGTGCATTGTATGAACCGTGTGTATGAGCTGTATGCAGATTAAACCAAGCACTGTGTTATGAGCCGAGTGTTCAGAATGAACAGTGGGTTGTATGAGTCGTTTTGTCGTTGGCCGGTTCATTATCTGATTATTACGATGCAAGTGTTTAATTTTTAGACAAAAGGTCAATTTTCGTTCATTTACATTGTTACGTGATATGATGCGATGCGATGTGATGTATGAAATGGAAAAATGTAACACTTTTTCAAACAAAAAAGTTTGTTTCATTTCATCATCTTTTGAAGTACATTGTTTTGAAGAAAATAAAACCTGCCAGCGACAGTACAAAGTACTCAAACTACTAGCTAAAAAGGAAAATGTCTGAACAGAGCAAGAAGAAGAAAAAACAGCAAAAGTCTGGATCAGTGCTAAATGGTCTCAGGCCTGAAGGTTTGTCTTCGTCCTCTTCTTGGACAGAGGTCCAGGAGCATCATCGTCAGCACCATCATCTGTGCCCGAGCCCGTGTCATCGCCGGTCTCCTCCTCGGACGACTCTGCCTCCGTCTCCGCCTCTAACTCATCATCGTCTGGGATCGGTGCCAGAGAACTGCTCCCAATATGAGTACGCCCCGCTTTGGTGCGGGGATATACTGTGCCTCCTCACACTCCTCCTCAAGCAGAAACAGAAGGCCCAGCTGGATCACCTTCTGCAGTCAGGATCTGGAATGGAGGCTGAAAAGCACAAATGGCAAGCGCATCAGTATGCTATGCAAAACAGAGTATGAATGCTGTGAGCAGTGTATCAATACAGAATACAGTGTATGAGTACAGTGTATGAATACCGCGAGCAATATATGAATACAGAATGCAGTGACTGAGTGCAGTGTATAAATGCCGTGAGTAATGCTGTGAACAGTCTGTGGGTTACAGTGTATCAAATGCCGTAAGGGTCGTGTATCAAGTGTTGTGTTGATAGTTCGATGCATCAGATTATGTGAAACAGTTTATGCAGAGTTTGAGACTGTGGTCAGAAAAGCGTACTGGGATACTGTAAATGGCCAGCAGGTCGAGGCTCCGTTGGAGCATCCCGTCACAGAGGCGCGTTAACTCCAGGGACTGACGAGTGTACTCGGAGGAAGCCTGCAAAAGTGTCAGAAGTATTAGTATTCTGCGGAATATCAAATGAAATGGAATGAAATGACTGTGCAGAATGCAAAATGACATACCGGAGGCAAGTCGTAGAACCCAACTAGCTCGTGATCAACCGGAAGGGGAGTGATAGGGATCTGATATGTCTCTCCACCCTGCCCTCTACACGTCATCATCATGGGTAGTGCTGGCTAACTAGCCCCCCCTCTTCTCCGGGATCCACTCCTGCCACGGGCCCGAGCCATCCTCGATGCTCCCGCCCCTGCTCCTGCTCCAGTCGCCGGCGCCGTTGGCCTCTCTCTCCCAGATCGACTGCCACTACTCAGAGGCCGCATGATGTAGGTCTGGACGTACTCGGCGTAATCGTCCTTGCCTCTGAAACGGTCGCACTCCCAGCCAATGGTATACTCTGTCATCTCCCGCAGAGTATACCTCTCGGTGTGCCTCACATAAGTGGGAGGAGGTGCTGGAACTGGCTGCTCTGGTAAACCTAAGGTCTGGCACAAGAAGCGCTCGCCTAGGTACCAAGCCCGACAGACTGGGCCCTCTAGCAAGATCCTGAAATAGGAGGTCTCCTAAGCGCCCTCATACCGCTCCCGTATTGCGATGGACAATGAGGCCCACGGCTGCCAGGTGATCTACAAACAAAATACAGTCTATTATCTACTGCTATTAAAAATGCAATGCAAAGTGAAGCTTAAATGAAGTGTAATGTTTGACATACCTCTGCGGCGGTAATAGTATCGAACTAGCGGCAGAAGAATAAGAAAGACTCCCGAGGCCTCCGCTCGCACCTTACGTCGAAGCGGTGGGAGAATGGGATCATGAGAGGCATCTCCTCCTCTGGTACTGGGGCAAGCCTCGGGAAGTAAGCGTATACCCACAACTGTATAGAGTGTAACAGAACAGATATTAGTATGCTTATCAAATAAAGCAGAATGAAGAAAAAAGCTAACAAATCAGAAAATAGTGTGCGATATGTCGTGTGTAGTGTGTGCAGTATACAGTCAGTGCAAAGCAGATTGCATGTTTGCAGTGTGTACAGTATACAGAGTACAGATAATGTAAAGCAGAATTGTAAAATAGAAGAAGAAGACGTGCCTCCCAAGCCCGCCAGGAGCCTCCAAGCAGCTATCCGCTGAGGCGAGAGGATGAGCTCATGTAGCCATAGAGTGTGGCCAAACCTGCGCCACCCCAGTCATAGCGGCGAATCCGTGTGACATCCACCAAAGCGCTCAGCAAATAGAGGGGCACGGTGTTCGCCTGGTCGGCGAAAAAGGTCGTCCCCAGCAAGAACATAAGGAAGCCGCGAGCATACTGCTCCTCCTCCTCCTGAGTGGTCGGCGCCTGAATCCTGAAGTGGTCCTCAAACCACGAGTATCTGACGAATCCTGGGCGGGCAAGAGGTGGCAGCTCGCCAAGCAAGTATATCAGGGCAGCCTCCCACTCATCCATGTCTGTGTCGAAGGAGATCGAATCACCCCCTACCCCGATGCCGGTGAGCATCGAGAAGTCGAAGGGAGTCATCGTCATATCTCCCGTGGCAGAGAAGTGGAAGGAACCGGTGGTGTCCCACCACCTCTCCACCAAAGCAGCAAGAAGAGGTTTGCTCGCAGTGTGGCGCGAGAGCCCCATGCAGAAAGTGCCGAAGCCAGCCTGGTCAATAATATGGCGAACCGCCTCGGGAAGCTCCATGTACCACCCCCGGGCCATGACGTTCCCATACCCCCGGAAGGCATGAGAATCCCCCTGTGGTCAAAACAAACAGTTGTGAAATAGTGTTACAAATACAATGTTGAATGCACTCAAGATCAGTGAAAATGCGGTGCGTGTGTGCACGTTTCCAGTTAAATAGACATCGAGTGCGGGTGTCCTCGCAGTGAACTCCAGCATGTGATGCAACAGTTTGTTCGGATCATTTCAGTGAAAATGCAGTACGCATGTGCACGCGTTCAGATTCACGCAGATATCAAGTGCAGGTGTCCTCGCAGTGAACTCCAGCATGTGATGCAACAGTTTGTTCGGATCATTTCAGTAAAAATGTAGTACGCGTGTGCACGTGTTCAGATTCACACAGATATCGAGTGCGGGTGTCCTCGCAGTGAACTCCAGCATATGATATAACAGTTTGTTCGGATCATTTCAGTGAAAATGCAGTATGCGTGGGCACGTGTTCAGATTCACACAGATATCGAGTTTGGGTGTCCTCGCAGTGAACTACAGCATATGATATAGCGTGCGTGCGCATGTTCAAAATTCAAGCAGATGTTGAGTGCGGGTGTCCTCGCAGTGAACTATAGCATATGATATAGCGTGTGTACGCGTGTTCAAAATTCAAGTAAATGTTGAGTGCGGGTGTCCTCGCAGTGAACTACAGCATGTGATGTATCAATGTGTTTGAGTGGTTCAGTTCAAAATACAAGGTGTGTATATGTGTTCAGGTTCGAAAAAATATCAGGTGTGGATGTGTTCACAGTGAGCTACGGCATGCGATGTATTAGTATGTCTGAGTTAAGCAGTTAAGAAATAGAAACGACTATTGCAGTTGTGTGTTCTACATTGCAGAAAATGAAACAGAGAAAAGTATACCTCAGAAGCGCCGAAGGACAGGTGTGACTCTGGCTCGCGCAGCAGAAGCTCTAGTGGCATGCCCCTGGCAAAACTCCTGAACTGGCGAAGTCCGTCGGGAGGCAGCACATGGATCGCCGGCCTGTAGGTCGCCGGGTCGAACGGTCGAACACTCAGAGGTAGGAGCTCAACCTCGGGGTCAACATCCATCTCCAGGGAAGCCCCACCCTGTGGAAGATCATTTGCCATGTCGAGTCGGGTGCGAAAATGGGCGAAAATGTGAAAACCGAGCGAGAATATGAAAAGTCAACTGAAAAGTCAAGCCCGGGAGGGTGAAAAATGGCCGGAAAAGCCGGAGTACGGAAAAGGCACGAGAATCAAGGTAAACTCGAGGGAAACAAACCCCGAGTGGTGGAAATCAAGAAAGAGACACCGAAAACAAATTTTGTTCGGTTCAAAATGTTCGAAACGGCGAGGGTTTCACGAATCAAACGTTGGAACGGGCTCGAAAATCGAGGAAAATGATGGATCGAAGGAAGAAAAATAACCTAGAGAGAGGGGGCTATTTTTCGACCAAGAGGAAAGTGAAAATATAGGGCTAGAAGCCCTATATTGAAAGACCCGTGCCGATTTGACCAAACTGCCCCGACACAGGCATTTTTGGCCGGTCGGCCAAATTGTTGGCCGGTGACCTTGTTTTGTGGCCGGTGGATGGCCGGTGGACTCCTCTGATGGCCGGTGAGCGTCTTACACCCTTGTTTGGGTCATTGATGTGGTTTGCAACCTTCTTTGCTCAACACAGTGCAAGAAAGTGCATTTCCAAAGTTTGACCAGTCTCCGTTTTGACCTCGGACCATGCCTTCTATATGCCATCCTCGAATACATGCAAGGTGTATCCTTTTCATACCCTTTTGTCTCTTGAGAGACTCGGAAATTGCTTTACATACGTTACATTCCAATGTTTTGTCGTAAGCACGCGTTGGTTATACGTCATTTCACTCGCATTGTTATGCATACACCTTGTGCGTTGTCGCGCACGCCGTACTTGTATTGTTATGCATCTTCTTTAGGTCGCATCGTCATGCACACCCCACATGCATTGTCATGCATGATCCTTGTCACGCGTTGTAATACGCACCTTACATGCATTGTTATGCATCTTCCTTATCTCGCATTGTCATGCGTAGTTCATTTGCATTATCATGTACGTTCCATTCGCATTATCATGCATTTCAAAAAAAAAAACAAAAAAAACAAACATGCATTGTTATGCGTGTTTCATTAGCATTGTACATAGCATTGTACATTACATACAGTTGTTGTAAAGATTGCATTGTACATTGCATTGTACATAGTAGCTTAATTGCATTCATTGTATATAGCGCATTGTACATAGTTTACATGCATTCATTGTAAATACTGCATTGTAAGTATTGTACATTACATGCATATTGTAAATATTACATTGTAGATTGCATGCATTTGCTGCATTATCCATCTATGGCTTGCGCCTTTCCATGTTGAGCTTGGTTTGGTATGTGCCCATACTTTTCACGTTGAAGCACGGTTATGATATTATGTGTACGCATCTAGTGTTGTGGGTGACGGCACCGTTTCCGTGTTAAACGTGGTTTGTTTGTGTTCATGCCTTTTCCAGGCAAGATATGTTTTGGCCGCATGCATTGTCTATTCCATCCATTGCATATAGAATATTTATAGCATTTGTACATAGTTTGTAGATTACATGCATTTGCTGCATCACCTCCATCTATCACTTACGCCTTTCCATGTTGAGCTTGGTCTGGTATGTTCTCATACTTTTCGCGTTGAAGCATAGTTATGATATTATGTGTACGCACCTAGTGTTGTGGGTGACGGCACCATTTCTGTGTTAAACGTGGTTAGTATCTGTCCATGCCTTTCCTAGGCAAGATACGGTTTGGCCGCATGCCTTGTCCATTACATCCACTGCATTCATTGTAAATATTGCATTGTACATAGTTTGCATTGTCATGCATCTTTCCTTACATGCATTGGAATGCATTCTTCCTTACTTTGCATTGTCATGCATTTCCCTACTGCATTATCTAGTATGTAGGTTGCATTGTACATAGCTTGCACTGCCATGAATTCATTGCATTGTACATAAAGAGCATTGCATGCATTTGCTGCATCCTCCATCCACGGCTTGCGCCTTTCCATGTTGAGCTTGGTTTGGTATGACCCCATACTTTTCACGTTGAAGCACAGTTATGATATTATGTGTACGCACCCAGTGTTGTGGGTGACGGCACCGTTTCTATGTTAAACGTGGTTAGTATGTGTCCATGCCTTTCCTAGGCAAGATACGGTTTGGACGTGCGCTTTACCCATTCCACCCATTGCATATGGATTATAGGTTGCATTGTCTTGCATCCTCCCGTCCACCCACGTTGTTTCGCATTCTTAGGTTGCATTGTCTTGCACCCTTCCATTCAAGTTTCTATACACATTGCATGCGTTGTTGCATATTGTTTTACTTGTATGTGTTCAAGTTTCTATACACATTGCACGCATTGTTGCGTATTGCTTTACTTATATGTGTTCAAGTTTCTATACACATTGCATGCGTTGTTGCGTATTGCTTTACTTATATGTGTTCAAGTTTCTATGCACATTGCATGCAGTGTTGCGTATTGCTTTACTTATATGTGTTCAAGTTTCCATACACATTGCATGCGTTGTCGCGTTATGCTTTACTTATATGTGCTTAAGTTTCTATACACATTGCATGCGTTGTCACGTTATGCTTTACTTATATATGTTCAAGTTCCTACACACATTGCATGCGTTGTTACATTATGCTTTACTTATATGTGTTCAAGTTTTTATACACATTGCACACGTTGTCGTGTATGCTTTACTCACATGTGTTCATGTTTCACATTGCATTGTTATGCACCACTACTGGCTTGCGTTGTTGCGGATGCCACCTTCTTGTATTGTTATGCACCACCATTGGCTTGCGTTGTCATGCATGTCCTCCATGCATTGTTATGCACACATTCGAGTTGCGTTGTTGTGCACCTCTTCCACCCGCATTGTCATGCACCCCTTCACTTACGTTGTCACGCAGCTTTCGATTGCATTGTTATGCATGTTGCTAACGATATCGTACCTGTTAAGTTCCTTTCTCTTTTAGGCATGATATTGTATGTACGGTTCATTTGAAGCTGGCACGACCAGACGAGCCACACAGGTATGGTATTCTCCGCTTCAAGCGTATCGAGAATTGAATAATTCTCTTACATCCTCTCTGCATTGTAGTGTAGTTTGGTGCACGCTAGCTTAAAACTGTTGCATGTTATGCTTGATTACCGCTCTCTTTGCATGATCATAAGTTATGCTCGGCTTTGTGCATTGTCTTGCATTTTGCCCCTGCCTTCGGGCGCATGCCTTTGTTTGTAGCTTGTATGCTTTGTCTAAGACTTCGGCCTTGTCAAAAATGGGTCGTCTCTGGACTTTGACATTCACTCCCGTCATTGTTATGACTTCCGAGTTTTGTCAAAGAGGTGCAACTGTAGACACCCCATTTTTGGCCGTCCTCAAGACTTGGATGTCACTGTTTAAACACTCGGTGATCATCCATGTTCATGTTCGTCCTGAGTTCTCGGAGGTCTCGGCCACGCGCCTTGTCTCAAGACCTCTCGACTTGCCTGTTTTGTGTTTGGTTTTGCACCAAACACTTGTGTTTTGCTTTTGAGGGGCAGGGAATGGCTTGTTGGCCATCCCTACACGTCACCGGCCTTGGCTTGAGGCCACCGGCCATGTTTTGTAGATACCGGCCATTGGTGATGGCCGGCCGGCACTCTTTGTGGCCGGCCGACTATTGTTTTGGTCAATTTGTCATTTTTGGCTGGACGACCATTGTACATCTGCTTTTGGCAGATATTTTGCGCCAGCTGTGATAGCTGGCACCCACTTTGCACCCCCTTCATACACGTGTATGGAGGGATTTCACTCTTGCTTAGCTTGTTTTGTAAGCTTTGCAAGAGTGAATCTCTATAAAGGGAGGCCTTCTCCTCCCTCCTCAAGGGTTACAAAGAAGTTCCAGAGCTCTGAGATTAGGGTTAGAGAATTGTGTATCTATTCTATCTCTATATCTCCTTCTCCTTTCATTTTGTGTGTGTTTAAGGTGTTTTGTTCATAGTTTTGCATACAAACACCTAGCGTTACACTTTCCTTTAGCTACTGAGGTACTAAGGAGTGATTTTCAGAGTTCTTGAGTTGATCTAAGCTCGGAGAGGCTGCTGGAGCATTGTTCTTGAAAGAGGTCTTCAAGGGTAAGAACTTTACCCCTTTATTCCCCATTTTTGCATAGGCTTTTACCCATCCTTGCATCTGTTTTTAAGCTTAGTCTATAACATATAAAAGTTCTAATTTTGAGTGCTTAAAATAGTTTTTTAAGGTTGTTTTGGTGTTTGGGGTCGTTTGACCACCCTTAGGCCTTGTTTGGCCCCATTTTGTTCTATTTTTGGTGAGCTCCAGGACCACTGAAATCTAGAGGGATTTCAGCGTGGGGATGGTGCTTTAAGGTCCTAAGAAGGAGAAGGCCATCCCCTCTCCTTGCTGCCTTCAATATTGGCCATTTTAGCCTCATGTGTGAGCATCTTGTTTAAGTTCATGTTGGCCATGTCTTAAGTAGTATTTGTTCTTATTTTGCCATGATATAGCACTGTTTTTAATTGGTTTAGACACACCATGCATACTTAGCATACTTGTCTTGTAATGCCATCAAATTGCCTTAACATGCTTTGTGCTTTGAGCCTTGTTTCTAGCATGATTTTATCCTAGCTTTGTGAAGCTTTTATGCATGTTTTAGTATGCCTAAGGTCTGTTTGTGGTTGTTTTGGTCATGCTTGCCATGCTTTGTATAGCCACCTTGCATTTTGGCTTGTTAGCCTTGGGTGTGTCAGTGTTGAGCATGCATTGCTTGCTTCATTTCAGTGGTTTGGAACCACTTATAGCATCATTTCAGTCCTTGTGGTATGCTTGTATGCTTGCATTTGATGTTCCTTTAAGGCCTTAAAGAGTTTTTGTTTCATGCTCCATGAATGTGTCATTGCATATGCCATCATGTTTAGGCCTCTAGGGTGCCATGTCAATGTGTTTTTTTTTTTTTTTTGGCTTTGTTTTAACATGCTAAAACTCTGATTTTGGTTATTCAAATCATGTCATGTTTGGTTTTGCTAAGTGTAGTTCAATACCTCTTTGGTGAGCCTTAGGCCTTGGACCATGTTGCATGCTTTCCTCACTTTGCTTAGTTGGTTTGGCACCATCCTTAACATGATTTTTAGAGCTTGAAATGTATGCCATATGTCCATGTTCATCTCCTTTTAAGTGTGCTTAAAAGTCCCTCTTTGATGCCTAAGCTTTGGACCTTGTATGCATGCATGTTTGTATGCACATTAGCCTTCATTTCCTTGACATTTGGCCACTGTTTTGGGCTTATTTGAGAGCTGCCCAAACTAGTTTAAGTTCCTCCTTCGCATGTAGTTGCATGCTCGCCTTGTGTGTTGTTGCATACTTGGCCTATCGCATGTGTCGTATGCATGAATCATATTGCATTTGGCATGCGTTTCCTTTGCTAAGTTACTTAACATGTTGTCCATGTTGCATCTTGCATGCTTGCATGGTTAAGTCGCACTTTGCATGCTTGTTAGCTTGCATACTTGTTACATGCCTTGCACGTTTGTTTGTTTAGGTTGTGTGCTTAGTGCACATTACTTGCTTTCATGCTCATATTGCATACTTAGCTCACATGCTTAGGTTGCATTTGGCATGCATGCCTTGGCTCTTGAATCGATTATGATAGAGGTTGGGTCCGTTTGTTTTCTTGGTCTGCATTACATTTGACATCAAAATGCATACTTGACTTCTTGGACCATCACGCATTGAAATGCGCGATTGGTGGTCCGAGGGTCGAGGACCATCCTCCTTTGAGTCATGAACATGATAAGGAGGGTGTTGGTGCACACATTTGTTTGAAATGCATTGCCATGCCATGTTTGCCCTCTGCTGCTGTCAAAATAGGTTTCTGAAGGCATAGATGGCCGACCGACCACATTTAGTGCCGACCGGCCATGAATTGGTGGCCGAGAGCTCCATTGTGGTCGATGACCATTTCCTTATGGTCGGTGGTGTTCCCTCTTGGCCGGTGACCTTCCACAGTGATCAAGGAGTGATGCTAAAGCATCCTTGGGACTTGTGCAGTCTACAGATGCAAAATAGTGAAAATAGAGGCAGCTTGTCTGTGGCGACGGATTTCTGCGCAAACCTGAGCACGCATGCATTGGACTCTCTTCTTGAGGCTGTTTTATTGCTTTCTTAGCTTAGTTAATTTGCTTAATTAGTTAAGTGGTCTGTAATATTTAATTAGCTAGAATAGTTGATTATTTATTCGGGTTTGTATTATTTATTCAGTGTCTCCGAGAGAGAGCATAACTGCATAATAAGTGTGGCTGCGTGTGTGCATGTCTTCCAACCCCCACCTCTTTCTCCCTTTTACTTACCTACTTTTGATGGTTAGTATGAGGGCATATTTAAATTAGCATCCTTATGCTATGCATGCGTGCATTCATTCATCTGTATTGCATGCACCGGGTTCGGCACATCATACTAATTGCATAAGTATTTCAATTCCAACTTCAATACGTGTTGAATTGTTGCATTTCATATGCCATTGTAGATTAACCGAGCCTATTCTAGCTGCATTTTGTATGCGTTGCATTAGCCATTTTGACATGGACTTGGATCATGCATTTGATTACTAACATGTTCCTTGTTTTGGCTCGGAGTACACTGTAATTGTTTATGCTTTAGCATCTTGCATGTATATGAGTGTTAACATGACGGCATACTTGCCATGAGGCTAATTGCTTATATGCTATAACTGCCTGAATGCCTGCGGGTGAAGGTTGGATTGTTTAAGTTGGAACAACTCATTGAAATCCGTGTTTTAGCCTACTTGCGAGTAGCAAATTTCAAACCGATTTCCAAACAAACAGATATGCGATGCTTTGTTCCAAATTAGGCAATCTAGTCTATACTTTTGTGTTGTGCGCATCACATAGTAAGATTAGCTAATTAACCGGAATAAGAACACATAAATTTTCAAAACTAGATATCATGGTTAGTAGAGGCCGATCTTCGGATCGGGCGAGCGGGGGTGCTCATAGATGACCTTCCCCAATCATACCCAAGTTCCCAAGCCGAGGGAATTTTTGGTGATGATGGACACGTGGCCTTAGGCAAGGAGTCAGGGTTTCCTAAATCCCCCCAAAATAAAATATTTAGGTGGCGACTTTGTATCTGGCAAAGTAGTCCATGTTTGGCACTTCTTTCAAAAAATCTGTTTTCAAAACGATTTGCCAGATTTGAACTCTTTGATGATTCATCGGTCTTGCATTGCACTCTACAAGATTAGATATAGGACCGTGACGTTGAGTCCTGAACTGTGGTGAGCCCAATGAACAAAACGGGGGATTCCCTCCCAAGACGTTCAGGGATGTCTACAGCTCCTAGTTTCCCGCGCGTGCTTGACGTTAGCAAATAACCCAGGGGTTGAGACGGTTAGGTTAGAAGTTGTGTCGGCTCTGAAAAGGTGTCCCCTTTTGACTGACGGGTCATAATGGGCCTAGGGAAGCATGTCGACTTCCCTTTGCTGCTTTCTTTATAAATAGCACCTTTGGGTCCACTGGTCCTCCACTTCTGCCCAAACACAATTTTTGTCTCCTTGTCTTCTTCTATTCCTTGTCCCCACTTTCCAAAGTCTTCTTTACTTTTCTTTATTCTTCCTCATGGCCAGCACAAGGTTTCTACCCGACATGGCTGCCCCACCCCCTACTGAGTGGAGGAGGGCCCCATACTTTGGAGGGCTGGCTGACCCCTTCTGGAAGGCAGTTAACTCCTTCATTCCTAATGCCCTTCCTCTGGAGGCGCCTCTGCTCCCGTTTGGTGAGGCTTCTTTGGATAATGCTGATATGGTGAACCTAGTCTCTGTGCTGCCGTTTCGTTTGGAGCATGGAGACTTTCCCCATTCATACATCTACTATGGCACTCACTCGGGCCCTCCAGTAGATTGGTCCCTCTGGGTTGATGACATCATTGCAGATGGCGGCTTCAAGAAGCACTTGAGGGATGTTTGCCTCGTCAATGCCATTTTGATTTTGAGGGAGTTGTCAGTGTGCAAGGTATAGACCAACACTGACATGGTTGTCTCCCGCTAAAGCCGCAACACTCACACTTTTGCCTTGGCATAGGAAGAGATAACTCCAACCCTCGAAGATGTTGTCATCCTTCTGTGCTTGAGCACCCCTTCGATCCAGCGTCCCTAACTCTTGCAAAACAAGTTGTTGTCGCTGCCCTCCAAGGTGCCTTTTGGGAGACGCGAAAGTATGGCTCCTGGTATGATCTTAGGACTGGGGAATTGCTCCAGGAGAGGCCCAAGAGGGACAAAACCACCAACCTTTCTTAGTTAAAACATTTCTTCAAGGACCTGTAACCAGTTGCGGGCAACATCACAGAGAAGAGTCGCAACTCTGTAGTTAGGCTGGGCTACTGCGGCAACTTGTACTTGGCCACCTTTGCTAGTTACTTCATTTCTTTTTTTGTTCTCCCTAGCAACCCTGCTGCGAGTATCAACCCCTTGGTGTTCCCTTTGGCTGTCAAACTTGGCAGTGGCAGTCAGATCCCTCTGGCCGCTCTTCTATCGGTGGGGATGATTTCATCCCAGATACTCCTAGAGAAGATCGCGGTGTAAGAGAGCTAGTGGAAGTTACACCACCTCCCTTTGGAGCTGTATCTGGTGGTTCTTCGTACTCCACTGAGTCTCCACTGGTTTAACAAACCTCACTTCCAAATGTTCAAGTTGTTGAGGGGAGTGCAAGTGTAGCGGTTGCTTCTGCTATGGTCCCCTTAAATTTGGACCGACTTGTAGAGGTAACTGTCACGTTAGCCACTCATGTTGTTACCACTGTTGCTGGGACCTCTGACCTAGTTGCTTTGGCAACTTTTGAGCAGCTCGCGGCCCTATATCCCACTCACTTTCCCGAAGTGCTAGCTGACCTTGGGGTGTCTAAAGATCTTTCTACTGGGATGGATACTACTATTGTACTAGATCTGAACGTTGGAGATTACCAAATGGACGACCTCTTTTCGAAGCGCATGATGGTGCAGGTAGCTTTGCCCTTTCTCACGAGGCCAGGTCACCCGGTCACCACCCAGCAGCTACTCACTCCATGGCTGCTGGACAATCATCTTCAGGGGAAGTGCCTCGCCCTCAGACCTTTGATCGCACTGCCAGTCTTCCTCCAGTGATTGAAGTTAGCGGCAGTGTGAAAGAGTCCTCTGAGTCCTCAGAGAAAGTTTCTTTCTAAGTTATTAGGTTTCCTCCGAAGCTACTCCCACTCTTGCCCGCATCCAGGTGCTGCACCATGGTACCTTTACAGCTTTCAACATTCCTGGCTCTATGGTGTAGATAGCATTGTTAGAAGCACTTGCCAGCCTCATTCGTGACCTTGCTACCAAAAAGAATCTGACAACCCTCAGCAAGTTCGTGGAAAGTGCTGAGGCCAACCTAAGCTGCTTTGAGAGGAACGGTTTGGACCTATTGTAGATAAGGGATAGGCTTCAAGCAGTGGACGGCTTCCTTGAGCATGCAGACAATGTGGTGATGATTGCATCCTCGGAGGAGACTATTAAGGAGTGTGAGGATGCCTTGGAGCAGCATCGGCAAAACCTGGCTCGGTTCAAAGAGAAAGACTCTGCGTTGGTTGCCCAGCTACCTAGGGAGGTGACCCTGATGGACTCCCTTATGAAGGGTTTGATTTGATTTAGTGTGACTCTGTTATGGCTCCTTTTCCTTGTACTTTTGCTATTTCTTTCTCTCTCTTTTTTTTTCTTTTTATTTTTTTTTATTTTTATTTTTATTTTTATTTTTTTGTGTTTCTTCTTTGTCACAACTTCTTTTCAAACATTGTAATCATGTTCTAGAAGTTTGACTTTTATGAAAAGTATAGACGTTTGATAGTACTTTTGAGTTTCATTTTATCGCCTACTTTACATTGCTTTTACACAGCTTCTAAAGATAAGCAAAACTCTCGCCATGAACAAAACTTCATCATGACTAAGTCTTTTTTATGGACAAAATTTCACTGAGTATGGAAAACTTTCCTTGCACTGAGTGTTTACAGGAGTAACAGGTTTACTAAGTATAAGACACTTTCTTTACACTTTGATTTAGAAGTATAATCAAAGAAACTTACAACTCTTTTTTCTGGACAAAAGAAATTAAGTAAAATACTCTTTGACATACTTGGCATTGATAAGGCCAATTCTGAACCCATCATCTACTCTTGTCAACTTGTAATACCCGCTGCTGTTTGCCTCAGCAACTTTGTAAAGGCCTTCCCATCTTGGCGAGCACTTGGGGATTGGTTGCCCCCGCATGATTGCATCCACTGTTTTCCATACCAAGTCCCTTTCGTTGAATTCCCTGTGTTGAATAGACTGATTGTTGGCGTCAGCTATGGACTGATAATACTTTTCCATTGCCAGCGATACCCGATCCTTCCTTTCTTCGGCTGTCTCTATGTCATTCTTCCTGCTGTCTAGAACTAAGTGTGCTGACATAGCCATTCTTGCTGAGGGTACAGCTAACTCAACTGGTAACACAGCTTCAGACCCATATACTAGGGAAACTGAGGTTGCCTGACTTGGTCTTCTTTTTGACGTTCTATACGCCCAGAGTGCTACATGGAATTGTTTAGACCATGTGCCCCCTGCTTCATCCATCATTTTACTCAATATTCGAATGAGGGTTTTGTTGGTGGCCTTAGCTTGTCCATTCCCTTGGAGGTAGTATAGACTAGACTTGTGGTGCTTGATCTGGTAGGTGTCTAGCAGTCTTCCCACATGGCGATTTACAAAAGGAGTTCCATTGTTAGACAGTATTGCTTTGGGTATGCCAAACCTACAAATTATGTTTTCTTTGATAAAGTTGGCTACTCTTTCCCGATCTGCCTTCCTCATCGGTATAGCCTCTACCCACTTGGTACTAACTTTAGTCGCTGCAATTATCCATCTGTGGCCTTTGGATTGCTACGCTATAGGACCTACTAGGTCAAATGCCCAAGTATGAAACAGGTAAGGGGTCTTGATGTTGTGCAGCTTAACTGCCAGTGCATGTATTAAGTTCCCAAATTTCTGGCAGGATTGGCATCTCCTTACAAAGTTTTTAGTATCTTCTTCCATTGTCGGCCAGTAGTAGCCGAGGTGAATAAGATGTCCATATAGTCGCTGCCCTCCTAGATGCTTTGTCTTGTGGGCTTCCCTCAGCACCTTACTTGCCTCATCTTTTGATAAACAAGCCAAAGGTTCCCCTTCAAAACTTCTTCGGTACAACTTGCCTTGGTCAAGAAAGAAGCAGAGGGCCTGCCTTTTAATGCTAATTGCATTGACTTTGTTCTCAGGCAATGTGCCATTTCTAAGGTAATTAATATATGGCTGCCTCCATTCTTCACTGCTTAGGAAATAGGCTTCCTCTTCCTTAGGATGGGATTGACACTTTGTGCATTGCCTCTGTAACTCAGTACTTTCCTTTCCCATCTCTGCCCAGTAATACCCTTGCCTCTGTATCTGTCGGTATAGACTAATATCTCCATCTCCACAGGACTTAGCATGGATCTGCTTAAGTCTGTAAGTTGCTTCTTGTCTATCAACGCATCTTGCCAGCAGGTTGTTGGGATCACAAAAATTCAACTCTCCTCTGAGGAGCAAAAATGATGCAAGTTTTGTTGACCTGATTATTCTCTGGCATGTTTTCAATTGCTGGATTATATCTGCTTTCCACCCATCAGCACCTTGCTCTGTATGTTTTTCGACTAATACTGTTGGTGTTGTTCTTTTCTCGATGATGATGGCTATACCATCATCTGGTATATCCACCTTTGCCCCCAGTGTAGCTAAGGCATCAGGGAAACGGTTGTGTGTTCGAGGCGTATGCTGGATTTGGACATCATCAAATTGAGTGAGCAACCTTTGAACCACGGTGTGATATGACGCCAATAGAGGCTCCTTCAATGCGAAATCACCCATTATTTTCTTGATAACTGGCTTAGAGTCGCCCCAAATTTTCAACTTGCGGAGGCCATTCTTTTGTGCAGCAATTAGACCCAGTATCATTGCCTCATATTTAACCTCGTTGTTGGAGCATTCGAAGTCAATCTTATATGAAAGATGAAACTTCTCTCCTTCTTGACTGGTTAGTGTTATGCCAGCTCCACCATTCCCAGCTCTGGAAGTTCCATCAAATTTTAAGTCCCAATAAGTCTCGACTGCGGCCGCTGAGACATGGACCTCACCTGGTAGAGGTACCTTTGCAGGTTCATGTTCTCCTTATGGGAATTGGGCTAGTAAGTCTGCAAGTGCTTGGCTCTTAATAGCCTTGGGAGTGACACAAGTGATGTCATATTCTGCTAAAGCCAAAAGCGATCTGGTCATTCTCCCAGTTAGAGCGGGCTTGCTTAGCAAGTAACGGACTGGATCACTTCGAGTCGTAACCTGGATCGGGTGTGCCAAAAAATAGTGGCACAAGTTCTGCGCTGTGAAGATTAAGGCTAAACAATGCCTCTCAATTGGGGTATATCGCGACTCGGTACCATTGACTTTACGACTGATGTAATAGACTAGCTTCTCAATGCCATCTATATCTTAGACAAGTAGAGCTCCAATAGACTGAGGTGCAGAGGTTAGGTATAGTAGTAGAGGCTTGTTGGGTTGTGGGGCATTCATTGTAAATGGAGAGGTAAGTACTTTTTGCACCATATCAAATACCTGTTGGTGTTCTTGTAACCATTCAACTTGTGATTCCCTTTAGCAGTGTCCCAAAGGAAAAAGTTATGTCAACAAGGGCTGGAATGAACCTCCTGAGGTAGGACAGTTTGCCTAGGAATTTCTTTAAGGCCTTTTGAGAGTGTGGTGGTGGCATCTCCATGATTGACTTGATCTTATCCGCATCTACTTCAATCCCCTGCTAGTGTACAAGAAAGCCAAGGAACTTGTCGGCAGTAACTCTGAAGGTACACTTGAGAGGATTCATCTGTAGGAAGAATTTGTGGCAAGGTTGGAAAACTTTTTCCAAGTTGCAGAGGTGTCGGTTTGCCTTAGTAGACTTTACCACCAGATCATCCACATGTACTTCAAACTAAAGGGCATCACTGTATAGAAAAAATTGACCGCCAGATCATCCACATGAACTTCTCATGGAACACGGCAGTCATAGCCCATGGTAAGTTGCCCTCGTGTTTTTCAAACTGAAGGGCATCACTGTATAGAAAAAATTTCCCAAGGGCATTCTGAAAACCATATTTTCTGCATCTTCTGTGCCATTTTGATCTGGTTATAACCACTAAACCCATCCATGAAGAAGAACATCTGAAGGCCCGCAGTAAAATCAACAAGTGTGTCAACATGGGGCAATAGAAATTCATCTTTTGGGCAGGCCTTATTCAGGTCGTGAAAGTCTACACAGACCCTGATTTGGCCATTCTTCTTCTTTGTAGGCACAATATTTGCTAACCAAGTTGGGTGTTGTATAGGCTCAATGAACTTGGCCCTCTACAACGTTTCTATCTCCGCCTTAATCTTTGCTTCAAGATTAGGGTGATACTTTTGAGCATGCTGCTTGATTGGCTTAGAGTTGGGGAAAGTGTCTAGATGATGAGTGACAAGGGATGGGTCAAGACCATGCATCTCGTCGTATGTCCAAGCAAACATGTCACTGTACTGCTTCAGTAGTGTTATCAATTCTGCCTTAGCTACTGGAGCCATTGTATCGCTGATAAACACGGGCTTGCTCTACCCTGGTAAGTCACTGAGATTGACCTCAACAAGTACCTCATGCTGCGGTTTGGGTCTATCTTGCATGCATTCAAGGACGGGCTCAGTTGTCTCCACCAACCCTTCTTGGGACTCATCACCATCACATTTATTTGCCTCGAGGCCATCCTCCCAAGGTATGAAGTCTGGCCCCCAAGACCGTCAGATGTAGTAAACTGACTTGCCGCCCTCGCACACCTTAACAATCTTGGACAGAGGACTTATGGGCTTGCTGCTTCTCTTTTGCCCACTACTTTCTGGAGCAGCCTCTGTATCTCGAACGTCTTCCCACTTCGACAATTTTACCTCTGTAACATTACCAGTCCTCGGAATTTCATCCGTTAACAACTCAGTAAAGAAAACTACATCTGAATAGTATGCCACCTCCGCTCTGAATGGCTTTCTAGACGCATTTATGGTCACTGTGCGCTTTCCCAACTTTGCCTTCACGCATTGGTGATAACTTGACGGGATAACCCCATATCGGTACATCCAAGCTCTACCAAGTATCATATGGTAGTTTGTGTCTGCTTCAATCACATGAAACTTAGTTGTGGAATGGATCTCACCAACTGCTAAGTCCACGACAACATGGCCCTTAGTAACTTTTTTCTCATCACGAAAACCCATTATAGTGATGGATTAGCGAATCATCCTGGACTCTGAAATACCTGCCTTTGTAAAGGTGTTAGTAGTGATGATGTTTATGGACGCCCCACCATATAAGAAAGCACGCTTAAACTCTACATCATTGATGTAAGCCGTGTCAAAAAGAGGACGGTTATGGGGGAATGGGTATGCTCTATCTGCTTCAGAAAAAGTAATGGCCCCATAATCTTCCTGGATGCACCGAGGCACATACTCCTTAGCCTCAGCAACTTCATCATGGTGCACTTTGAAGATGTTAATGAGGGCCTTTGTTATTTCCAACTTGGTGGCTTGGCTCAGCCCCAGCTGTTCAAACAAGGTGCGAAACTTAACAAAGTTTTGGAAGGCCTGAGCATGAGTATCTTCTGCGCATTTTGCCTCTGTAGGTACTGTCTCAGGGAGTTGGCTGCTAGTGATTTCTTCTAACTCATCATAGTAGGACACCATGTGCACTTGATCGTGCATAGGCCCAGGTTACCCAATTATGTGTACATTCTTCCCCTTCTCTTTCTGGTTAGGATAAGGGTCCTTTCTTACATCATGATTACTGGCATCTTTGAACTTGAGCTCATTTGTGTCAACTTTCTTCTCGAAGATACTTTTCAAAGTCCAACAGTCCCTAGTAGGGTGCTTGGTGGTTCTATGATAGACACAATAGTCTGGGCTTTTTTTGTCTTTCTTGGTTGGGGGGACATTAACCAGAGGCAAAGTAAGTTCACCATCGGCTACCCATTCTTTAACCATGGCCTTAACATTCTCAAGGCTACAAGGATATGGATTTCTGTCCTCATAACTCTTCCTCTTCCAAGATGATGACGCCTCCCCTTGCGAGCGGCTCCTTCCTATAGAGGTTACCGCAGTAACTCTGCTACTGTGGGGGTAGCGTTGGTTGTCACGAGATCTGTGCAAAGGACTAGTGGTACTGAGGTTCTTGGCTACCTCAATCAAGGCTGAAAAGGTAGGCAGATTATGATTCACCAAGAAAAATTTGTGGTCGCGTATGACACCCTCCACATATATGCTGACTAAATGGACCTCATCCACTGGTTCGTGACAATGAATAGCCTTATCTTGGAACCGCTTAACATAGTCTAGTATATCTTCGCTTTCTTTTTGGATGTCTCACCCAAGTGTGAGGGTTAGAACTTGGTGTGGAACTTGTTCACCATCTCTTCCCAGCTCTTGATCGCGTTGCCGGCCAAGTTCACATACCAGTTGTATGCCCTTTCAATAAGTGATTTAGAGAACTCCCGAAGGCGCAGAAGGTGGTCACTGCCATAGACACCAAGAGTTTCAAAGAACCTCACCACGTGTTCTCTGGCATTGCCTGATTTCCCATCAAACTTAATAAACTTGTGCACTGTATACCCAGTTGGGTATGGCATGGTCAATATCTCTTGAGAGTATGAAGGTTTCACATCTGGGTCTGGAAGAGATGGTAGTTGCTTCTTGCTACATTCTTGCTCAAGCATAGCTTGTACATCGGCTAGAGTAACAAAGTGAGTGGGTTGGAACGGTCCAATCTGGTCCTAGGTAGCTTAACCAACAACTATCCCGTTCGCCTGATGTACCACTGAAGGCACCTAGATCGGAGCCCGAACCTCAAGAAACAGGTTAGGCACTAGGTTTGGGATGGCTACAGGCAGAGGTGCTTGCGCTAGAGCTGGTCTAGATGCCATGGCCGTAATAGCCTTAGTAAGGGTTTGTAAAGCTGCTAGGATCTCTCTCTGCATATCCTGGAGTGACTGACTGCCTCAACCAAAACACTGTGGTTTTGGTCTTCCGAATGTGCTGATCCGCCATTAGAAGAGCCTCGCTGCCGTGGGGGTTGCAAAACTTCATCCTCTGCCATCTTTTCTAGTGAAGTGTGTAAACCACTACGGGTATGAACCATTAACAAAATAGCCTCCCCAGCAGAGTCGCTAGAAATGTAGGGGTTCGAGGTTAGAGGAGTGATTAGAGAGGCAAAACTATACTAATGGTCCAATGGTGGTGGAATAGCTAGAGGATGAGCAGTAGCAACTATCTGGGAGTTAGAGAGTGTATAGCTGGGTGAGGATGAAGAAAGTAGCTCAAGAAGAGGACAATGGCAGTACCGAAATGGGCAGGGTCTTCCCCAAATCCCCAAAATTCCTCATCTTGAACCTTGGGAAATGGGTCCTATTTATAGGCTTTTCCTTGGTGTACCAAGAGGACACCAAGTGGCCAAATAGAGAGAAGATAGGTGTCCCTAAGGATCACCTAGAATATTCTACCTTGAGCCACCAGGCTGAAGGTGCCACGTGTCCCTCAACATGTACTGTGCACTATCTGTTTGCCTCCGCAACTACCTTTTTGAGCCTTAGCAAGTGTAATTGCGACGACAGCGTTTGGCGTTGCAACTCCCTTTTGAGCCTCAGCAAGTGTAGTTGTCGCGGGAGTGCTTGTCGCTACACTTGCCTTCTCAGCTCGAAGCTCAGCAAGTGCACCTGCAATAGTAAACCTTGATGTTGCACTTGCCTTCTTAGTTCTACTTGGCTAGTACATGCATTCTTAGGACTCCATTAGTCTACTATTGACTATGTTCCTGCTCGCCCCAACGAAGCCTGCACCATTAGCCATCTAACCACAAACTCCCCAGCTTCCCAGGGTGAAAGCCATAGCCAAGCCTGCTATCAGCTATGTTGTGCCTCAGTACCAAGCCCAAGGGGGCTTCCTTAGTGCTGCCTGTGTGACTAAGGCAGGTCCATGACCTGGGTAATGGAAAGGGAGTCCCTTATGTTCGGGCTACCTTGCTTCCATCTTCGCGGGTTTACCGCGGTAAACTAGTATCTCTGGGCCTACTATCAGCTCCAACCAGAAAGCCTTGGGGCCTGCTATCGGTGCCAAGCTAAATGAACTTTGGGGCCTACTATTAGGCCTAGGCTAGTAATGCCCTCGAGCCTGCTATCAGCGCCAAGCACTAGCCTCTACTTGCAGAGGGGAAGCTTCCTCCAAAGGCTGCAATCACCTTGGCAAGATATTCCCTTGCGGTGGCTATAGTTGTTGCGGTAGTCATTTCCCACGGCGAGTTCAAATGGCAGAACCAACAATATTAGAGATGGCAGCGCCGACAAAGTACCTCCGTAACTTGGGTACTGCAAGTACTGCCTCTACAACCTAGTTGCTTCAGTTTTCTCCTTCCCTCAACAACTCCAAGTGGTGGCGGAGGTGACAATACTTGGAATGGCGGTGCTGAGACAAAGTGCCTTCGCAACTTTGCCGTCGCAAGTGTCCTCTGCAACTTAGTTGCTTCGGCTTCCTCTTTTCCTCAGCAACTTTAGCTGGCGGTGGAATTGAAGATATTAGGAATGGCGGCATTGAGGCAAAGTCCCTCAGCAACTTTCCCGCTTCATGTGTTGCCTCTGCAACTTGTCTTAGGCATTTTCCTTCGTGGAGCCCATTTGGACCGTTGCCAGGTCGGACCTGCTTCGGCCCATTGTTGGCCCACTTTCTTTGGGCTTTGGCCCATGCTCCTTTTTCATTCCCGGTCACCTGTTTAGGGCGACCTCAGTACTTAGGCCCACACCTAATTTGGGGCTTAATTTTTTACCCTCTACAACCTTATGTTGGAGTTCAATGTAAAGTGAGTAATTTACTACAACTATTTGTATATGTTAGTATTTAGGCTAAATACAATAGATTTATGTTTGAAACTTGGGCTTTTTTTTTTTTTTTTTTGTGTTCTTGAATAAATAGACAGAGAAAATATGAAAGGGTTAGGTTTTGATAGTGCCACCATTATATATTTGTGGTCATTATGCTTATTTAACCGAATTTGGCTCAAAATATAGCATATAATGGTCAACTAACACACACTGAGTACGTATTGGTTGCTTAATTTAACTTTTTACCATCATATAGGAGTGACTATCTGCCCAATGGACCTACCTAGTTAGATTATTATAGGTCTGTAGGGTCAGGGTAGGATAAGTTTTAAGGCCCAATTTTTTTTTTGAACCTGGGCTCGAGTTTAATACTTAAAGTTTGGGCTAGCTTAATTTTTTTTTCCCTCTAAATAATCTAATGTAATAATTTTTGTTTGTATATACTAAAAATAATTAACCTCTTGAACATGTTGAGTTAATGAGAAGAATAAAATTTGACTTGACCTCTCATAATGAATAGACTTAAGTCACTAAACTAAGCAACTATAAGTTTGTGCTACCTTAATTTTTTTTCACCTCTAAATAATCTAATATAATAATTTTTGTTTGTATATGCTGAAAATAATTAACCTCTTGAACAAGTTGAGTTCATGAGAAGAATAAAATTTTTGACTTGACCTCTCACAATGAATAGACTTAAGTCACTAAGAAACTATAGGAGATTTAATATAATTTTTTTTCTATGGAAATAATTTATTTGAATTGTATTACATGCTTAGTAGGCAAGGCTCAGCCCCAACAAAAAGTCCAAGGGTTGAGCTTGGAATAAAGAGTTTAGGTCCAACATGAGGTAAGATTGCTCCAATTCCATGTTCACCTTTGTCGTCATATCAACTATGTCTAAATTCCCAATTAAAATATTTGGGTTGAGGAAGTCATTAGATTTATTGTTTGTTACAATAAAAGATAGTTGTTCTTGTGTATTTTTAGAAAAGAAGTTTAGTTTTAATCATAGATACAATGAAAATTTTAGTAAATAATTGGTGTAATAATTGTGATTAGATAGAAAATACTCATATAAATTGATAATTTTTTGTAGGCTTTATTTTCACTCCAAATTTTAATATTGTACAAATATTTTTACTTAACTTCTTGTTCCCTTTATAAGAGTGAGAAATAGAAAGACAGAATGCTAAATATTATCTATATATATGTTCCTTGCTATATAGATGCCTTTTGTCAAATTTAATTAGAATTAATGGAATAAAAAGGAAAAAACCAAATTTAATTAAGGGGAATTGCAAGTGAGTGCTAAGTTAGCAAAATAATTGTAATTTTTATGGAACTGCAAATGGGTATGTCTCCAGTGCAACTGAAAGTTGTGGCATAGGACATAGGTCTCACTTGCACTTTCATAAAAGTAAAGTGCAATTATTTTGCTTGAAAGGCTCACAACCATTACAGGAGAGGAGGCCCAATAAAGGGAACGATGCCTTGACCAACTTCTAGTGAGTTGAGGTAAGGAGGATAGGTCCGCCAAGCAGCTTCTTGGAGATCGGAGAAAGAATTACAAATCTCTTAAAGAACTAATACCTGCATATGGAACACATCTCAACAAATGGTGGTTGACAGAGACAGGTGCAACCCCAAGGAGTGAGGTACCCTCTGAGCAAGCAGAGTAGGGTGCTAGGGGGACACGATGCCATAACATAGCCTTGTGCAAGATGAAATAACAGCTGACTTGTCCCCTAAAAGTAGTACAACAGAATTGATATCTCTGAGAAGATGGGTTACTTGACCCTATATGTATATATATATATATATATGTATAGAGGCTGGTTCAACGAACAGAGGTATGAATAGAACACCTTCAGACATATACCCCGGGTTATCTTTTCTCACAATTTTTGTAGGCAATGTCAGAGTGCTCTCCGGCTGACAACACCAGCCAAGCAGCTGCAGCACTGATGGTGTTTGGGTTCCTGCAGGGATTTTTTTTTTTGGGTGGGTAAGGTTCCTACAAGGATTTCAAGGTTTGGAGGTGTCATCCTACTTTCTTCACAATGCAAGGATTTTCCCCTTACACACCCACTTTCCACTAATTTGCAATTCCCCCTTAATTTATGATACCAATATTGAAAATTTTTGAAAATGCATTGTTAGATTCTAAATTAAAAAAAATAAATCTATTTCTCTCTGTAAGTACTTTCAGATGTTTCATGATTTGATAAAATGAAAAATGTAACCACATTTGTGCAACTAGATGCAAGACACTCATTATGTGAGTGCACGACAAACAAATTATCGGCAACAATTTGCTTGTAATGGCTTCTAATAATTTTTATATATTTTTTTTTTAGGAATGTGGGTAAGATATTCATAAACTCCATGGAAGTTGAATTATGTGAGGTGCAATTAAAAAAAAATAAAAAACAAAAAAAATAAAATTATTATGTGAGGTGAAAACATGATCTCTATTCTGATGTTGGTGTCATTTTGAATCAACCAAATAGAAACCTCCTTGGACCAAAATGGCCCTCTTCTATCACCTTCCTGCACCTAATTCTCCTATTACCATTCACATTTTTTGTTAAATTTAATTTGTTTACTTTGACTGCAACTGATGGAAAAGATCATTGTAATTCATTTTTTCATAGTTTCACTAATTTGAATTCTTGATCCTTTATAATCAGTCAACATTAGTTTTTTAGTTTTTCCTTAATGTCAAAAGTTTGTAAGTGAAAATGTTTATTTTTTTGCTTCTTTTTTTTTTCCCCTAGAAGAAGGGAAACGTCGATCGAAAGTGGGTGGCAGGTTTTCTCTATCTCAGAATCCTTCTCAGCATTTGAGTTTTCTGTTGTCTTCGGACAAAGCTTCAAGGTTTGTTTCAAAAATTATTTTCTTTGTTTTCTAGACCACAAAATAGGGGTATAAAACCTTTGGTAGCATTTGGTAGAGCTTTAGAATTATGATTTGAGAATAAAGTTATATTTTGAGTTTGTGAGTTTTAGAATTATGATTTGAAAAGAGAAAATTTGTTTGGTTACGAGTTTTGAAAAGTGTTTTGAATTTTTGCTGTGACATATGAAATGAGAAAATTCAAAACTTGATTTAAAAACTTATAACTCATAACCAAACACACAACTTAAAACTCTATTGAAAATTTTACTCAAAAGTCATAACCAAACTTTTTTTAAAATTCAATTCAAAAAATAATTTGTCATTTTGGTCTAAAAGAAAATAATTTATGTATTTAAAAAATATCAAAAATAAATATAATTTTTTTTTCTCCAAAAAGTAGGTGGCGACTGGAAATTGGAAAAAAAATAAAAAAATAAAAAAATGTACTGTTCTGGTCAACCAGTCAGACATCAGGGAGATGTTCGGGGGGATGACCCAAAGTGCAAATTGAAAAATCAAAAACTCAGACTGCCAAACATCAAAGAGAAGTGTGTTTTGAAATGTATGTGTAGACACCCCATTTTTTACTATCCTTAAGACTTGGATGTCATCGTTTGAACACTCGACGATCATCCATGCCTGTGCTCGTTTTGAGTTCCCGGAGGCCTCAGTCGCACGCCTTGCCACAAGATCTCTCAACTTATCTGTTTTGTGCTTGTTTGTGGACCAACAACTTGTGTTTTTGCTTTTGAGGGAAGAGGGTGGCTTGTTTGCCATCCCCTCAACCCATCAGCCAAGGCTTGAGGCCATCGACCTTGTTTTCTTGCCATCAACCAAAAGTGTTAGCTGATCGGCACATTATTTGGTCGGCCGACACTTATGTTGGTCGATCGGCCATGTTTTCTGGCCGAACCCTGTTCATCTGCTTTATGCAGATATTTTATGCCAGCTGTCATAGCTGGCATACACAATTCATACCCTTCATACTCGTGTATGGAGGGATTTGCACCTTTGCTTAGCTTGCTTAGGAAGCCTTGGAATTGGATTTCTGTAAGAAGGGAGTTGCTCCTCCCTTCTCAGAGGTTCTGAAAAATAGGGTTAGAGAAGTTGTATCTATCTATCTCTATATTTCCTTCTCTTTACATCTTTGTGTGAGTTTTTGAGCTCTAAAGGGTGTTTTGTTCTCCCTATTGCACACAAACACCTAGCAATGCACCATCCTTGTTTGCTGAGGTGCTAGGGAGTTTGTGTTAGGGTTCTTGAAGTTATTTTGATCAGAGAAAGTTGCTGGAGCGGTGTTCTTCAGGTGGTTCTTCAAGGGTGAGCAAACTTGCTTTTAAACCCCGATTCTTGCTCAAGCGTTAGACCTACTTGCTTATTGTTTTATGCCTAGCTCTTAACTGATAAAAGTTCTATATTTTGGTGCTTTAAATCTTTGGTCAAGGTCTCTTTTTGGTTTTGGGTTTTTTACCCCCTCCAAGGCCTTGTTAGGCATTGTTTTAGGCCATCCTTTTTGGCCCTTGTTCTTAGCTTTGCATGACCTTTCTACAACTGAAATCCAGAGGATTTTCAGTGGTGGAAAGGTGGTTTTGAGGTCTTAAATAGGAGAGGGTCATGGCTTATGTTGGTAGCATGTTTGTTAAGCTTGTCTTAGCTTCATTTCAGCAAGTATTTAGTGCTACTTTGCCATGCTTTACCTCTGTCTAAGGTTGGTTTAGTGGCATCTTGCATGTACCATACACTCGTAGTGTAAATCACACACACTAGCTTTATATGCTTCATGTTTGAGCATGTCTTTCTAGCCTATGTTGTGTCCATTTCAGCATGTTTTGGGTGATATTTTGCCGTATCATACCTTTGTTTAGGTTTGGTTTGGTTAGCCTTTGCATGCTCCTTGCACTTGTAGCGCATTTCCATGATTTGGCCTAACATGCATCATGTTGTAACATGTCATTTTGGCATGATTTTGGCTCAACTCCATGAAACTTTTAGCCTTGTTTTATCATGCTTGAGCTCTGTTTTGCATTGTCTTGGTCATGCTTGCATTGTTTTGTATAGCTACCATGTAATCTAGCTTGTTAGCTTTGGGTGTTCAAGTCACTAGCATGCTTTACTTGGCTCATTTCAATGATTTGGCATCATTTGTAATGTTTTTTCGGTCCATATTTCATACTCATATACTTGCATTTGTCATCCTTTCAATGCTTTGAAGAGTTAATGTTTTATGCCTCATGATTGGACCATTGTGCATGCCTCTATGTTTAGGCCTCTAGGATGCCATTTCAATGTGTTTTTGGGCCTATTTTTGACATGCCATAACTCTGATTTTGGTTGCTTAAATCATACCATGTTTGGTTTTGATAAGTGTAGTGTAACACCCGTTTTGTGGCCTTGCATGCCTCATGCTTTTGGTCCTTCGTTCTAACTTATTTTGGCTTTGGTCCTTGCATGTTTTAGGCTCATTTTGACATGATCTAGGACTGTTTTGGATTATACTTGCCATTTGCTTCATGTTTTACATAGCCATGGTTTGAACCCCTTGGCTAGCCTTGAGCCTTGAGTCTTCTTGCATGATTTGCTTGCTTTGTTTGATTGGTTTGGCACCTTTCCTAACATAATTTCAGAGCTTACCATGTTTGTCACATGCCCATATTTGTCTCCTTTTAAGTGCTCTTGAAAGTTACCCTTTTATGCCTAGGTGATAGGCCATTGCATGTGCATGTTTGTATGTGCTTTTGTCCATTATTTCTTAGCATTTTGGCCACTGATTTGGGCATGGCCAAAGTCCTCCCATTTTGGTTTAAGTCCATCTTTGCATGTTGTTGTATGCTTGCCTTGTATGTTGTCACATGCTTGTTGCATACTAATTCCATTGCATGTTGTTGCTTGCTAGTCCTATTACATCATGCTTGCATGCTCGTTGCAGGCTTGTCAAATTGCATGTTGTCACATGCTTGCTAATTAACATGTTATTACATACTTGCCCCTTTGCATATTGTTATATGCTAGTTGCATTATATGGCATTGTTGTTAACATGCTCATGTTGCATTGGCTTTGCTTGCATACTTAGGTTACATTGCATTGTGTGTGCATTCCCTTGCCTCTTGATCAAGCATGAGAGAGGTTGAAGCCCCTTGTGTGTTTTTGTGCACTTCATTCCATATTGAATTGCACACTTGGCCTCTTTGGCCATCATGCATGAAAATGCGTGATTGATGGTCCGAGGGTCGAGAACTACACTCCTTTGAGTCTCAAGCATGATAAGGGGTGTGGTTGTGCAAACATTGTCTTGCAAATGTATTGTCATGCTCTGTCTGTCCTCTGTTGCAGCAAAAGAAGGATTTTGCAGGAAGGGATGGCTGATCGACTATATTCAGTGCCGGTCGGTTAACAGCATTTGGCTGAGAGCCTTATATTTGGTCGATGAGCAATTTCCCATGCCGATGGCCCTATCTTTTTGGCCGATAGCCTTTCAGCATGCCCACATGGTGGTTCAGAAGTGTCACAGAAGTTGGCACAGTTTTCAGAGTTACAGAGCAGTGCAAATAGATGCAACATGAAGCATGGCAACGAATTTCCGAGCGAAGCCGACCGAGCATGCATTCGTCCCTCTTCCCGAGGCTACTTTACTGTATTCATAGCCTAATTAATTTGTTAATTATTTAAGTGTTGTAATAATTAGTTGTAGCTAGTTATTCATTTGGTTTTGTAATAATTAATTAGCTTGTTAGTTAGTTAATTAGTTAATTTGTATTATTCTTTCGGTCCCTCCGTCGAGAGGGCGCAATTGTGTAATAAGCGTGCGTGTGTGTGATGCATGTCTTCCAACCCCCATTTATTTCTCCCTTTTACTTAAACCGCTTACGATGGTTAGTTCTAGGGCACGTTTCATTTAGCATACCTTATGCTTGCATGATTGCATCCATTCATCTGTATTGCATGCACCGGGCTTGGTGTATCATACTAATTGCATCGTATTTCAATTCCTACTTGAATACATGTATCGAGTTGTCACACCTCATATGCCATCTTAGAATAGTCGAGCCTATTCTAGTTGCATTTTGCATGTGTTGCATTATCCATCTCAACATGAACGAGGATCATGCATGATTACTAACTAGTTTCTTGTTTTGGCTCGGAGTACACAATAAGTATTTATGCTTTAGCATCTTGCATGTATGTGAGTGTTAACGTGACAGCATGCTTGCCATGAGGCTAATTGCTTATGTGATATAACTGCTTGAATGCCTGTGGGTGAAGGTTGGATTGCTTGAATTGGAACAATTCATTGAAATTCGCATTTTAGCCTACTTGCGAGTAGCAAACTTCAAACCGTTTTCAAACAAACAAATATGCGATGCTTTGTTCTAAATTAGGCGATCTAGTCTATACTTGTTTGTTGTGTGCATCATGTAGTAAGATTAGCTAATTAATTGGAATAAGAACGCATGTATTTTCAAAAACAAGATATCATGTTTAGTAGTGGCCGATCTTTGATCGAAAAAGCGGGGTTGCTCATTGCATGACCTTCCCCAATCGTACCCAAGTTCCCGAGCCGAGGCAACTTTGGTGATGACGGACACGTGGCCTTAGGCACAAGTCAAGGTTTCCTAAATTCCCAAAAATAAAAAAAAAATATTTAGGAGGCGACTCTGTATCTTGCAAAGCAATCCATGTTTGGTACTTCTTTCTTAAAAATCAGTTTTCCAAAACGATTTGCTGGATTTGGACTTTTTGGTGATTTATCGGTCTCGCATTGCACTTTGCGGGATTAGATTCAGAATCGTGACATTTGAGTCCGAACTGTAGTAGCAAAGCCCAAGGGCGCGTCTACAGTTTTCTGGCGACTCTGTTGGGGACTTAGAGAACTTGACTCGAACTCATGATATCATGTTTTGATTACACTTATGTGTTTCTTTGCATTGCATTTGCATTGGTGCGCCTAGGACACCATGTTTGCCGTATGCTATTCCTGAACGGTTTGCCAGAGGCTTGCTTTGAGAACCGTGCCGTAAGGCTGACCGATTGCGGGCTCTTCCACGACGGGAACACAAACCCTGGTTTTCACCGGGGCACCCTTTTCGACCATTCGACCTGGTGCATAATCGAAATCTATAGTGACTATTCCAAACTAGGACAGGTTGCTTACCAGATTATAGGTTGTTTGAAACCGCTATGTGCGTAGTGAAACCCTAGCTCTTGATAAAATAGGACAGGGAAACCGTACCCCAACATAGGGGTGTTTTGGCTCTCATTTGCTTGCTATGTGCTTTTAGAGTGTGCCTCTACAGCGAATGCATATATCAGTTTGCAAGTTTGGGTATCAGACATGAGGGCGTCAGTATCTGAGAATCAGTTTTGCTTGAGGGTATCAGATTCAGTTTTGGGGCAGTAATTTGGGAAACAGTGATCAGTGGCAGAATACAGTTATTCAGCCTTGCTCATATCTACTCGGGAGAAGTCAGGCTGAGATGCTGTCTGTTTTCTTCTTTTACAGGGGGGTAGTTGCAGAACTATAGCTTCAGAGGGCTCCGATATCCCCCGGGTGCGTTAAACCTCTATTGATAGACTTTGTCGAGTCAGAGATTCAGTTCAGAGCAGCCAGCCTTCTCCTTCGCTGAGGCAAGGCGGAGAAAGGCCAGTCAAGGATTACCAGTTCATCTCGTCCGTTAGTCATCAGTCACATCACCTCTGTTCAGTTAAACAGACTCATAATGACGCAAAGTTCAGAAGAAGTTGCGGTCATGGCAGCAGTGTTAAACCAGGGAATTGCCATGCAGGGTGAGACCGAAGTTGAAATGCAACGCCCGTCTAGGTCACTTCTCGCACATCCAATCTGGGAACCCCAACCCTTTCAAATCCGTGAACCCACCACTTTTGAGCTGATGGGAATGATCGGTGATCTTCAGAGATCTATGTCTGATCTAGCCTATGGAATGTTGGTTTTGCGATCGACCGCATCATATGCCAGAAATTTCACGCCAGAAGAACCCCCGCTCTTGGGGCGGATTGTAATTGAACTCAGCCAATCTGAACCCATCCTAAGTATAGGCGATGGCATGTCAACAACAATCGGGTTCCACTCTGATGTAGCAACCCAAACCTTCGACCAAGCTAACTCCTGCAGGCTGTTAAGGGTTTGAAAGCCGGGGGACTGAACAAACAGCAAGTGCTCGCGGTTGCTGCAAAAACTATCAATGACACTTTCGTCACTCAGAATGAGGGCAGTTCAAGCCAAGGGGAAATCTGTTCCTCCCAACCCTAATTCTATACCCGGGAAAGATCAACAGACCAAGCCAGCACCTGCCAACCCCTTTGCTAGTGCACCCAGTAAAAATCAACAAACCTCGAAGTATTTACCCCGAGGGCGCAGGGTCTTCCATGCCCTCTATATGCCTTTGCCCAAGGCTCTTCAAATCCTTGATGAAAAGGGGCATCTCAAACCCCTCGAGCCTCGGCCTCTCCCTAGTCGTCTTCCATCTGGTCATGACGCTACCTAGTACTGTGCGTACCATCAACAAACTGGTCATAGCACCGACAATTGCTTCCGTCTTCGCCACAAAGTACAGGACTTGTTTGACAACGGGGTCATCCACCCGCCAAGCTTAGCAAAGTCTATCGTCACTGTATCAGTGAACTTCGAGGATAATATGAGTATGTGATCAGGGGATGAACCACCTACAGGCGGCGCTCAGTTTACTCCAGATGTGACGTACGGCACGCATTGTTTTGAGGATTTGCGAATGCTATTTTTTTGTACGTTCTGGCTTGGGTATTGAGTCAGTTCCATTGTGTTGTTTTGAGTCTGTCTCTTTGTTTTGAGTCAGTCTTTTGATTAGGGTCTGTCTTATTGTATCGAGTCAATCCTGTTGTACAGAAGTTGGGTGATTCTGGGGGTGTTACTGCAGATATCACTATTTTGTTTTGCATTTGTCTTTTTGCTTTCTTTTGGGTCTATTTCTGCCGTGGAGCCAGTTATACCAACAGATTTTGAATAAAACAGCAGTGGTTTTTCATACTTTTGCGCTTGTTTCTGCTTTGAGCCAGTTATGCCAGAAGATTTGATGAAACGGCAGTACTTTTCACCTGCTTTTCTATGCCTTGAAATCATTGCATTGACCTAAGTTTTTCAAAACTTTTTTTTTAACACTGTGGTGAAAACAAAGAGGAAGGATTCCACAGGATTTATGAAAATTTGATCAGACTGAGAGAAACAGAGGCATGCTAATGAATTTAATCATGCTTGTTAGTGTGAGTACTGAGAAGGATCTTGGCTTGATCCAGATTGGTTCTACATTGTCTTCCGCACGAGTGACTAGTTGCTTTCTTAAAAGATTTCAAAAAATGTTTTGCGCCGTCTTGCGAAGACTTGTGTGGAATCGCTCTTCAGATTGTACAGCTTAGGATCGTTCTCAGCCTCAAGACTCAACCCCCTTGCTTTCAAACCTTGAACTTGGATTCAGAATGTACAACGGTCAACCACGATGTGAGGCTTGTATGGCTAGATTTGAAGCAGCCCATGAAGTAGGGGCAAGAAGATCATATTGATCAAAAGGAAGCTTGCAAAGCTGGAAAAGAAGTAGCCCTTGGACTAGGGGCACAAAAATGTCAAATGTGCTCGAAGAGTCAAAAATTGGGACATTTCTCAAGCTAACGAAGATCGGCAAGCATGCCAAATCCCAGAAGGGAGGAAAGAAGAAAGTATTGTTGAAGGACAACTAAGTTCCTATCCACAACACTAAGGGCAAATTCTACCCCCATTAGATGGACTTCTACATCATCAGCGAACAACAGCCATTCTCTTGGATTAAGATGGCTTCGCGATCCTAAAACCATTTGACATGGACAAAGCTACACTTAAAACCCTTGAGAGACTCGCTGGGCCGAAAACCTGGAAGGGCGACCCAGGCAAACGTTAGAGCAAGAAAAAGAACAAGAAAAATGAAAAATGAAAAGAAAAAAAGAAATGAAAAATTCAAACAAGAAATGAACAAAAAAAAAGAAAAAAAAGATTTGAAAAGAAAAGAAAAAACTGAGCTCGCAAGGTTGAAAACCCGGAAGGGCGGCCTTGGCAAAAGTTAGAGCGCAAAAGGAGAGGTTAATACCCGAGTGTACCTTAACCCCGAACTACGTCAGGCTTGATTCCCATCATTGGGATACGTAGGCAACTTCATTTTGAAGGCCAGCCATAAACACTTCCAAATCGACTGTGTCCATGTAATGGTTTTGATTATCTTTGTCTTCCCTGTATCTGAGAGTTCGGTTGTGATTGTCACTATGAGGACTGGTTACAGTGTGCTGCGGCGCTATTCAGACAATGAGCAATTTTTCGTTGCCATCGGTTGCCATTCAAACAAGGGGCAACTTTTCGTTGCTAAGTTTGGTGCCGTGCAATGCCATTCAGGCAAGGGGCAATTTTCCAATGTTTTGAATATAAAGTTGTACATCTCAAGAGTAGATTCTGTGTTGGTCGAGCAGTGGCCATTTGTAAAAACAGTTTTGAGAATTTTTAATGAGGTTGACTAATTTTCTCAAAAATTATTCCATTTTTCCCAAAACTGGTCGTATATTGGACCCAAAAAAGGAAAATTTTCAGTGCTCATAACCTAACTTGCATATTTTGAGTCAGAAAATCGAACAAACATGTTAATCTAACTCTCATATTGATTAAAATTGTTTTAGCAGAAGCTCAAAAACAAAAAATGGTCAAAATGATGAACTAGGGGCATAGTTGAGTCAGGTGTCCTGTCTTTTCCCCATTGTCAACATACTTGCCAAGAACGGCACTCTACCTGCCAGGAAGGGCACAGTTGAAGCTGTCAGTAAAGGGATGAAAGCTCTCTCATCCTCCAAGCAGCGAGGTATCAAGCCAAGTGCGAAGCACGAACTTGGATGGATTAAGATATTCCACTCCCTTGTCTGGACAAACTTGATCACGCCCAAGCTCCCCAGCAGAACATCGTCAACCGATGCCAGCCGCAAATTTGCTGCACATTCAGTTGTAGCGCAACTCCTCTATGGGAGGAACTTACTAGCTGTGCGCAGAAGAAAAAAGAATCTAGCAGAATGCTAGGGGCAGGAGCCTGCAATATCTTGTTTATCCATTCATCACCCAGGGGGAGGGATTAAAAATAAGAGATTAAAGAATAGAGAGGTGTACGTTGAGAGAAAAAGTGAGGAAAAGGGCTTTTTTAGAAAAAAAACAAAGCCTGAGGGCTGAGTGATGTGAGAATCACAAATGAAAAAGGGTGGGAACCAATACCCGAAGAAACTAGCTCCTCGCGAACTGAGAGGTCTCTCGCCTTTGTAATACGTCTGAGTGTCGTGTTTGTTGTTTTGTTTGTCTCGATTCTTGTTTCGAGTCATTTCGAGTGTTACTCGATGTGTTTAGGTTGTTTACTTTTTGTTTGTCTTTGTTGAGTTGTTTTGACTGTGGTCAGCTGTAGGCTCAATACCTGGTTGAGAACTCTCTTCTCATTACAATTTCAAAAATGAATCGTTTTGTGCTTAGAGTGCTGTGCCATTCTCCACATTTGGGCAAAACAGAATTCGTTCTTTCATAAAACCGCAGGGCTCAACCCAGGTCATCTCAGAGCAGTAGAATCAGGACCTATCTGAAGCTATAGGTTCCAGGTTGCAAAGCAAAAGAAAAGAGGAAAAATACGAAGCATCTGAGTTTATTTTGACTCCTACAAGTTCCGTCTTCCCATCCCGTGTGTTCAAAATGAACCGAGCATTGTGTTATGGGCTATGCGTTCAGAATGAGCAGTGTTCAGAATGGGCTGTGTGTTCAGAATGAGCAGTGTTCAGAATGGACTGTGTGTTCAGAGAAACAGAGTACTGTGTTATGGACTGTGCGTTCAAAATGAGCAGTGTTCAGAATGGGTTGTGTGTTCAGAATGAGCAGTGTGTTCAGAGAAATAGAGTACTGTGTAATGGGTTGTGTGTTCCAAATGAGCAGTGTGCTGTACGAACTGTGTATTCAAAGTGAATCAAATGCTGTGTTGACTGTTTCAGTATCAGAATCACGATTAGAAGTGCTCTCCCTGAGTACCAATCCCTGCCAGACGCATCTTGGTTGTGTTTGCAATGAGTTCCTAGCAGATCAATTGCGATGGTGGAAACTAGAGTTCGAATGGTTGTTGCCTAGAACGCAAAGATTTGGAATTTCCGAGACTAAAGTCTGGTTTGAATACCCAAGGGTATATCCCCGGCTTGAAATCTGTATGGAAGCCACATAGGTCGAGGTAGCGGGTATGCATCTCGATTTTGGATACTGATCCAACCTAGTTTGTCACCCCGTTGAAGAATAGGGAAAGTTGTGAGTATTATCAGGAAGAAAAGCGCATCTGTGGTTTCCCCAGCAGATGTCGCTCCTTGTCAGCATTTTAGCGCCTTTGTACTGTGAGTTGAAGATAAGTGTTCGAGGAACACGAGGGGGGGATCCCCGTCAGAGTAGAGCGGTTTACCGCCACTCACCCGTGAGGTGCTTGCTGAAGCGCCGCTTTGTTTGTTTATTGCATTCCTTAAACATCATGCATTGTGTTGCATTTTTACCTATCTAGTTTCTTTCCCATTCTTGCATGGTATTGTACGTATTGTTCATTCAGGGACGTTCCGGTTCAATTTAACTGATACCTTTCTCCTCTTGCATTTGGCATGCGTTTGGACCTATCTTTCTCCTCTCGCGTTTGACACGCGTTTGGATGACTGCGCTTTCTTGTACAGTCCTTTCCTCTCTTGCGTGTGATACACTGAGAGGTTTTCTCTTCCCTCTCTTTCATGTGGTATGCTGAGAGGTTTTCCTTCTTTCCGAAACACGGGGATATGTCCCTATGTTTCCTTCTTTTTTCAAAACAGCGGGGATATGTCCCTATGTTTCTCCCTATCCCCATTCCTTACACGATTTCAGCGTGTTTGGAATTTATCTTAGGTTGTGTTTTGAACACACCTGGGCGGGTTGTTTTGGACCTCCTCTCACGATTTCAGCGTGGTTTGAGTGTCCCCTTTCCTTACACGATTTCAGCGTGTTTGGAATTTATCTCAGGTTGTGTTTTGAACACACTTGAGCTGGTTGTTTTGGACCTCCTCTCACGATTTCAGCGTGGTTTGAGTGTCCCCTTTCCTTACACGATTTCAATGTGTTTGGAATTTATCTCAGGTTGTGTTTTGAACACACCTGGGCGGGTTATTTTGGACCTCCTCTCATGATTTCAGCGTAGTTTGAGTGTCCCATATCCTTACACGATTTCAGCGTGTTTGAAATTTATCTCAGGTTGTGTTTTGAACACACCTGGGCAGGTTGTTTTGGACCTCCTCTCACGATTTCAGCGTGGTTTGAGTGTCCCCTTTCCTTACGCGATTTCAGCGTGTTTGGAATTTATCTCAGGTTGTGTTTTGAACACACCTGGACAGGTTGTTTTGGACTTTCTCTCACGATTTTAGCGTGGTTTGAGTGTCCCTTTCCTCATACGATTTTAGCGTGTTTGGAATTTGACTCAGGTTGCATTGTATACGCGCCTGAATATTTGTTTTTCCTCCTCTCATGATTCCAGCATGGTTGGAGTATGTCACCCTTTGTGTATCTAACTATACTATCATTTCATTGCACTGTTTTATGCACCTGTTAGTGCATTGCATTTCATTTCATTCGTGCTATTTTGCGCATCGCGCTATTTTGCGCACTTTACCTGCACCTGTTAGTGCATTGCTCGCACTATTTTGCGCACCTTACCTGCACTTGTCAGAGCATTGCATTGTTATGTATAGTTCACTTGCATTTTTATGCTTGTTCTCACCGCATTATTATGCGTCACACTTAGGTTGCATTGTCTTGCACCCCTCCACTTGCGTTGTCACGTAGTTTTAAATTGCATTGTTATGCATGTTTCTAACGATATTGTACCTGTTAAGTTTCTTTCTTTTGCAGGCACGATATTGTATGCACGGTTCATTTGAGGCTGGCGCGACCAGATAAACCGGATAGGTATTGTACATTTTCCGCGTGAAACGTAGCGAGAATTGAATAATTCTCCTACATCCTTTCTGCATGTAATGTAGTTTGGTTCGAATTTGCTTGCTTAAAACTGTTGCATGTTATGCTTCATTACAGCTCCATTTGCATGATCATAAGTTATGTTGGGCACTGTGCATGTCATTTGCATTTTGCCCCTGCCTTCAGGCACATATCTTTGTTATCTTCTATGCGTGTCTAAGTCTTCGGCCTCATCAAAACTGGGTCGTCTTTGGGCTTTGACATTCACTCCCGTCATTTTATGACTTTCGAGTTCTGTCAAAAAGAGGCAATTGTAGACACCTCATTTTTGACCGTCCTCAAGACTTGGACGCCATCGTTTGAACACTCGATACTCATCCATGCCTGTGTTCGTTTTGAATTCCCGGAGACCTCAGTCACGCGTCTTGCCTCAAGATCTCACAACTTGTCTATTTTGTGCTTGGTTGTGGACCAAGCACTTGTGTTTTTGCTTTTGAGGGAAGAGGGTGGCTTGTTTGCCATCCCCTCAACCCATTGGCAAAGGCTTGAGGCCATCGGCCTTGTTTTCTTGCCATCGGCCAAAAGTGTTGGCCGATCGGCACATTATTTGGTCAGCCGGCACTTATGTTGGTTGATCGGCCATGTTTTCAGGCCGAACCCTGTTCATCTGCTTTATGCAGATATTTTATGCCAGTTGTCATAGCTGGCACGCACAATTCACACCCTCCATACATGCGTATGGAGGGATTTGCACCTTTGCTTAGCTTGCTTGGGAAGCCTTGGAATTGGATTTCTATAAGAAGGGAGCTGCTCCTCCCTTCTCAGAGGTTCTGAAAAATAGGATTAGAGAAGTTTCATCAATCTATCTCTATATTTCCCTCTCTTTACATCTTTGTATGTGTTTTTGTGCTCTAAAGGGTGTTTTGTTCTCACTATTGCACACAAACACCTAGCAATACACCATCCTTGGTTGCTGAGGTGCTAGGGAGTTGGTGTTAGGGTTCTTGAAGTGATTTTGATTAGAGAAAGTTGCTGGAGTGGTGTTCTTGAAGAGGTTCTTCAACGGTGAGCAAACTTGTTTTAAACCCCCATTCTTGCTCAAGCTTCCAGACCTACTTACTTATTGTTTTAAGCCTAGCTCTTAATTGATAACAGTTCTGTTTTTTCGTGTTTTAAATATTTGGTTAAGGTCTCTTTTTGGTTTGGGGTTGTTTACCCCCTCAAAGGCCTTGTTTTAGACCATCCCTTTTGGCCCTTGTTCTTAGCTTTGCATGACCTTTCTACCACTGAAATCTAGAGAATTTTTAGTAGTGGAAAGGTGGTTTTGAGGTCTTAAATAGGAGAGGGCCATCCCCTCTCCTTGTTGTCTTGTATGCTTGCAGAAATGGCTTATGTTGGTACCATGTTTGTTAAGCTTGTCTTAGCTTCATTTCAACAAGTATTTGGTGTTACCTTGCCATGCTTTACCTCTGTCTATGGCATCTTGCATGTACCATACACTTGTAGTGTATATCACACACACTAGCATTATATGCTTCATGTTTGAGCATGTCTTTCTAGCCTATGTTGTGTCCATTTTAGCATGTTTTGGGTGATATTTTGCCGTATCATACCTCTGTTTAGGTTTGGTTTGGTTAGCCTTTGCATGCTCCTTGCACTTGTAGTGCATTTCCATGATTTGGCCTAACATGCATCATGTTGTAATATGTCATTTTGGCATGATTTTGGCTCAACTCCATGAAACTTTTAGCCTTGTTTTATCATGCTTGAGCTCTGTTTTGCATTGTCTTGGTCATGCTTGCATTGTTTTGTATTGCTACCATGCAATCTAGCTTGTTAGCTTTCGGTGTTCAAGTCACTAGCATGCTTTACTTGGCTCATTTCAATGATTTGGCATCATTTGTAATGTTATTTCAGTCCATGTTTCATACTCATATACTTGCATTTGTCATCCTTTCAATGCTTTGAAGAGTTGATGTTTTATGCCTCATGATTGGACCGTTGTGCATGCCTCCATGTTTAGGCCTCTAGGATGCCATTTCAATGTGTTTTGGGGCCTATTTTTGACATGCCATAACTCTAATTTTGGTTGCTTAAATCATGCCATGTTTGGTTTTGATAGGTGTAGTGTAACACCCCTTTTGTGCCCTTGTATGCCTCATGCTTTTGGTCCTTCGTTCTAACTTCTTTTGGCTTTGGTCCTTGCATGTTTTAGGCTCATTTTGACATGATCTAGGACTGTTTTGGATTATACTTGCCATTTGCTTCATGTTTTACATAGCCATGGTTTGAACCCCCTGGCTAGCCTTGAGCCTTGAGTCTTCTTGCATGATTTGCTTGCTTTGTTTGATTGGTTTGGCACCTTTCCTAACATAATTTCAGAGCTTACCATGATTGTCACATGCCCATATTTGTCTCCTTTTAAGTGCTCTTGAAAGTTACCCTTTTATGCCGAGGTGATAGGCCATTACATGTGCATGTTTGTATGTGCTTTTGTCCATTATTTCTTAGCATTTTGGCCACTGATTTGGGCATGGCTGAGGTCCTCCCATTTTGGTTTAAGTCCATCTTCACATGTTGTTGCATGCTTGCCTTGTATGTGGTCGCATTCTTGTTGCATACTGGTTCCATTTCATGTTGTTGCATGCTAGTCCTATTACATCATGCTTGCATGCTCGTTGCAGGCTTGTCAAATTGCATGTTGTCACATGCTTGCTAATTAACATGTTGTTACATACTTGCCCCTTTGCGTATTGTTATATGCTACTTGCATTACATGGCATTGTTGTTAACATGCTCATTTTGCATTAGCTTTGCTTGCATACTTAGGTTGCATTGCATTGTGTGTGCATTCCCTTGCCTCTTGATCAAGCATGATTGAGGTTGAGGCCCTATCTTTTGACCAATTTTCCATGGCCGATGGCCCTATCTTTTGGCCAATGGCCTCTCAGCATGCCCACATGGTGGTTCAAAAGTGTCAGAGAAGTTGGCAAAGTTTTCAGAGGTACAGAGCAGTGCAAACAAAGGCAACATGAAGCATGGCAACGAATTTCCGAGCGAAACCGATCGAGCATGCATTCGTCCCTCTTCCCGAGGCTGCTATACTGTATTCATAGCTTAATTAATTTGTTAATTAATTAAGGGTTGTAATAATTAGTTTTGGCTAGTTATTCATTTGGTTTTGTAATAATTAATTAGCTTGTTAGTTAGTTAATTAGTTAATTTGTATTATTCTTTCAGTCCCTCTGTCGAGAGGGCACAATTATGTAATAAGCGTGCGTGTGTGTGATGCATGTCTTTCAACCCCCATTTCTTTCTCCTTTTTACTTAAACCGCTTACGATGGTTAGTTCTAGGGCACGTTTCATTTAGCATACCTTATGCTTGCATGATTGCATCCATTCATCTGTATTGCATGCACTGGGCTCGGTGTATCATACTAATTGCATCGTATTTCAATTCCTACTTGAATACATGTATCGAGTTGTCACACCTCATATGCCATCTTAGAATAGCCAAGCCTATTCTAGTTGTATTTTGCATGTGTTGCATTTGCCATCTCAACATGAACTAGGATCATGCATGATTACTAACTAGTTTCTTGTTTTGGCTCGGAGTACACAGTAAGTATTTATGCTTTAGCATCTTGCATATATGTAAGTGTTAACATGATAGCATGCTTGCCATGAGGCTAATTGCTTATGTGATATAACTGCCTGAATGCTTGTGGGTGAAGGTTGGATTGCTTGAATTGGAACAATTCATCAAAATCCGCATTTTAGCCTACTTGCGAGTAGCAAACTTCAAACCGTTTTCATATGCGATGCTTTGTTCCAAATTAGGCGATCTAGTCTATACTTGTTTGTTGTGCGCATCACGTAGTAAGATTAGCTAATTAATCGGAATAAGAACGCATGTGTTTTCAAAAACAAGATATCATGTTTAGTAATGGCCGATCTTTGATCGGGCGAGCGGGGGTGCTCATTGCATGACCTTCCCCAATCGTACCCAAGTTCCCGAGCCGAGGCAACTTTGGTGATGACGGACACGTGGCCTTAGGCACGAGTCAGAGTTTCCTAAATTCCCCCCCCCCCAAAAAAAATATTTAGGTGGCGACTCTGTATCTGGCAAAGTAGTCCATGTTTGGCACTTCTTTCTTAAAAATCAGTTTTCCAAAACGATTTGTCAGATTTGGACTCTTTGGTGATTTATTGGTCTCGCATTGCACTTTGCGAGATTAGATTCAGAACCGTGACATTTGAGTCCGAACTGTAGTAGTAAAGCCCAAGGGCGCGTCTACAGTGTGGTGGAATTAATTTTTGAACACGCCATCCAAATAGACAATTCAAGTGAAGGTTGGAATTATGATTACAAAGTTGCACCAAACACGGTTTATTTTTTTTCTTTTTCTCCTGAAGAAAATTCTTAGGAAGGGCACTGAGATTTTCTATCTATGCTAAATTTATAATTTTTTTTTAAGAGTGTAAATTTGAACTAGATGTAGAGATTGTCAGTATCTCTCAACTTGGGCAAATAAAAATCTAAAAGAAAAAGAAAACTTAAAAAACTAATTTGGTTCTTGGTCTAGTTTTCAGTTCCAAAATGTGAGAATTATTTTTCGTTAGTTTTATCCTAGACATATCTGAAATTAAATTGACATGACCTATATGCACGTCTATCGATATGTGGGTTGTTTTTAGATTTTAAAGTTGTCAGATTTGTAAAGGAAAAATTCAATTAGTGAACTACATATTAAACCTAAGCAAGTTAAAATAGATCAAATAATACACAAACTCCAATCAATATATTTCCTTGTTACTTGTCCAAGCAGATGGCATTGCATGTGCTAATGCAGAAGAGGGCTTGGGTCAAGCGGCAATATCAAGTAAATACTTAAATAGAAAGTTTTATTTATGAGTACAAGTAGATGAATACTATGCATGAAAAGATTTCTAAAAATAGTTTAACATGTAGTTTACAAATTAATTTTTTTCAAAAGTTAAAGGATATAATATCACAGAAAAAAAAAAAAAAAGCACCACCCTTCTAGTAGTATATTAGGATGGATGGCAAAAGTATATATATTACCAAAAGAACCACACACCCACCGCGTGAAGCCGAGGTTGCTATGATGTAATGCATGCATATATGCATCGTCAGGCACCATATTTTCATGTGGGTCTTACATATCAATGGTGACTGGGTCTCCTTCAACTTTACGCATGAACAATAGGATTGCTATTTTGGCCAGCAGGAAAAAAAAAAAAAAAACACTTTGATTTTAAGCGTAATTGTGACCCCACAATGATTTGTGAAAAAAACATTAATAACTTTGCTCACCACAAAATTCATAACTTTAAATGTTCATACATTAACTCAATAGTTTATAACTAAGATTTTTCTTATGGTTTGCTCCTTGGCAATTACACCATGATAATTTGTAACTAACATGAAAAAAATTCCTAACTTTTGTTATGATAGGAGAGTGTATATAGTAGTCCCACTTTACAAACACAGTGGCTCCTATGATTTTTCATGAGTTATTTTGGAATCGAGATTCCAGACTCTTGATGCAAATGTCCGAAAAGCATTCCATTTGACTTCATAAAAATGTAGCAACTAACAAAAAAAACCGTGTGCATGGAAAACCTAGGCTTTCAAACTGTAATTGTAATTTGGTAATTCTAACAAATTGGTCTAAATTTGACAAGGATTTGCAAATTAGGAACCATTTCTAAATTTAGAACCTTGGCGACCAGACCATCGCCCATCCACTTCCTGTAGTTCGTTATTGGCTTTGGATGAACAAATGTTATCAAATCCTTGAATTTTCTCTTCAAGCTTTACCAGAACTGTTAATGGCATAACTACTCCTACATATGCCAAATTTTGTAGTGGGCTTATTATATTTATTAAAAGTGGCTGAAGCATTTTTCTACATTTGGTGCCATATTCATTTATAAAATTTGGCCGAAATATGGCAACTTCATGATGAATTTTAAACCCTAGAGATATATTTCCTTTTCATAGATAAATTTTAGTTATTTCATCTTTTGTAGATGTTTTGTGGGTTTAGAGGTTGAATGGTTCCAAACTCTCTTATGGATCTTACACTTGTTTATGTTTCAAAACATCAGCCTATGTGAAATATTTTACAAATGATGTCACATGATGTCATAGAAAAAAATTCAAGAAGATAAATGCTTGTTCATTGTTATTGATATCTATTTGTAGCAAAATCACCATTTTGTCAGTGATTCAAGACTAATTTTCTATTATTTTGAGGGAAATATGAAGTCAATTTGCTTAGATTAGCATTATTTGTCTCTTGATTTTTCCCGCTTACAAATTTATAATCAAATTTCAAATTTCTTTCTAGCAACCGTCAAAATTGATATTGTAGTTTTCTTCAGATTTTTTGCCTTTTAACTACAATCCCTTGTAACTTCTATATTTGCAGGAACTAACCACACCATGCAATTCATATATTCATTATTTAGTAAATGGTTGGGACATTACATAAACCTTTATCCAAACATGAAAAATTTGAAAAGAAAGACAAAGGATTTGAGCACTAAAGTGGATTATGTAGAAACAAAACTGTGAGGCGCAGAGCACCATCTAGCCAAAAGACTAAGGAAAGTGGCTCAACATTGGTGTAAAAATGCGCAAGAGATGATAGAATCCATGCAAAGACTTGAGGAAGAAGTAGATGGCCTTGGACAATGGATGTTTGTCTCATGTGCACTGTTGGGAAAGCACGTCGAGGAGAAGATTCAAGAGGTGGTAGAACTGCAAGAACAGCATAATTTTCCTCGTGGTTTGTTGATTAATGCTCCTCCAACTTCTAAAGAGTTCATACCAATAGCAAGCTTTTTTCATGGAAGTGAAACCATAACTGTAAAGAACACGGGGAAATACTTGATGGATGGTGAGGTTAGAAGGATTAACACTACTAGAAAATGGGTATTTGCATTGGAAATATTTGTGACAGTGTAAATATTGTTGCAAAACGTTGACCTTTTTGTCATTGTGAAAAATATTATTAGCGACCAAAATATTTGTAATGACAATGCTGTCATAAAAAGTGAGTGTTTGCTATGGCATTACCGTGCTAATGCAAAAGTGTCTGCAATTTTTTGCCACAGCGTGTTCCATCATTGAAAAAAGTAAGTGACTATATCATATATGCGACAATTAGAGGTTGCCATCACAAATACTAAATTTTTATGGCAGCATTATTGTCATTGCAAAAAAATTTGACTGTAATACGACGGTGTTTTGGCTCTCTATTTGTTTCCCCCAACTTTCCCTAAATTTTTTCCCCAAATATTTTCTTCTCTCTCTCTCTCTCTCTCTCTCTCTCTCTCTCTCTCAGCTGTCTCACTCATTCATTATCTCACTTTTGTAGCTCTTCAATGGCAACCACTTACATCAGTAACTAATCAGTATTGACACCCACCACATTTGAGCAGCTCCAAAGTCATCACCATCGCTGTGCGCCTATGCCCAACTTCACCAATAAATCATTTGTGTGTGTGTGTGTGTGTGTGTGTAATTTTAGATTTGGATATTATTTTGAATTCTTCTTGTTCATGGTTTACAATGGTGGCAGAGGGGGTTGATGGTGGCATGTATAGATGTGGGAGGGGAAAAAGGTGGTGGTGGAAGGGTGAGGAGGGGATGAAGGGGAAATGGTAGGGGAGGATGGTGATAGAGGGGTGAGAGTGGCGGATGGGTTTGGGAGAGAGAGAAAGGCATTGGAGAGGTTTGGGGTGAAGGCAGACTGAGAGAGAAAGTGGGAGAGGGAGTTGGCAGTCAGGGTGGCATTCACATATGTGCAAAAGCACATTTTATAATCGTGTTCATGATATGTGTGCAAGTTTATACAATTCTTTTTATAACTTTCATATGAATTTTACCTTGGTTCCTCACATTCTAATTGTAATAATTAGGTCCTCAAACTGCAACTCTTGTTTCAATGTGATTATCTCATCACTCTTCATTAAAAATTTGATACATAAATGACCAAAGTGGAATTTGAGTTAAAGTTGAAAGGTGAAAAATGTAATTTACGCTATAATTTATATCTTCTAAAAAATGTGCAGCATTTTCCATACAAAATTTTGACAATGAGTGATGGCTGGACCACATTGAAACACGAGGTCAAGTTTGACAACTTAATTGTTGTAATTAGAAGAAGTATACCAAAGTTAAATTTTGGTGATAGTTGGAGGTTGAAAGAGTAATTTACCTATTCTTTGGTACATCGAGGGTCATAGTGTAGCGATGGGGAGTATTTCTTTGACAAGACTTGAACCTTTAATCTCTTAGTGAGGTGTAAGGGTTTTAGTGATGGCGAACATGGAAAGAAGAAATCCAGAATTCCACATAAAGTATGTTTAAGTCATCAAGGATTGAAGTTTTGGATATTTATTTTAATTTATTGCACTGCCGGACAAATTTATGTCATTATAATAAGTTTTAGTACTAAGGGTATTATGGTAATTTCAATAATTGTTGGACATGGGATGGTGTTGATAATGTGGATTGTGCTGCTGGGAAGAGCATAATTTTTTTATCTAGATAAATAATGCATGGGTATAACCCCAAGGGGTTGGTTGGTTTGGTGGTAAGGCCTTCTTGGGGGTGTGTTCCTTTCAAGGTTCAAGGATCAAAACCTATTAGGTGCTAACAATTTTTTAGGGCCATCGGACTGGGAAAACTCTCGAATTAATCGTGGTGCACTTGCGGAAAACTCTTTGCCGAGGACCTATGCACTTTTGGGGATTAGTCGGGTTTTGATTCGGACACCTTGGTGCCAATAACAAAATAAAAAAATAATGCATGAGTACAAACTCATTGGTGTGAACATATAGTAACCTATCTCACCAACCCAATCTTGATAATTTTTATATTCAAATGTATATGATATTTACATATTTGGGTAAATTATACTTTAACCCTTTGGGGTTAGGCCAAAAAATTTAGTGCCTTGTTGAAATTTGATTTGTGACATTTAATCCCCTGGAGTTGATAACAAAGTGAAAAGTGATGTTTTTCGTCCAAACTAACAGCATGTAGGTGTGATGCCCCAAAAATATATATTTTATTTTATTTTAAATTGTATTATTAAAATTTTACAGTGAAATTAATACCACTTAAGTAAATTTCACTTTTTCCTTCTTTATTTTTCCTTTTGTGTTCTCTCAACTCTTTCCGTATTTCTTCCTCAATCTACCATTTTGCCAAAGTTTATAGATTTCGTTTCTATTTGGTTGGGGAGTGAGGATGGGGGTGGAGATGAGTGATGTGACGAATTGCGATGATGGGGTGGGAGAGGGAAGGCGCTGCACCAATGGGAGAGATGGAAGCAAGGGGTACTAGAAGTTCTTTACTTTGATTTCTGAGAATCCGCCATTCACTAATGATGCAACTGTTATCAGTAACATGGCTGTGATGAACAAAAAAAGTGGTGGTGAGTATATATCAAAACAATATAAACCTCACCATGTTCACCTCTATCTCTTTCTATATATATATATGGTGGTGGTGGTGGATGGTAGTGGTGATTTTAGGTGGTGGTTATGGGTAATAGTGGTGGGATGAGAAAGAAGAAAAAGAAAAGAGGATAATGGAGGGAAATAAAATAGTTATTTTTGTAACTTGAAATTTTTTTGTTATAAGTTATTCATTTTTCATTTAGGTATTGACACCATGGGGTTTAGTGTCAAATCAAACTTCAGAGGCATATCATTTTTTGGCTTAACCTCAAGGAAGTCGATTGTTTTTTACCCTATACATATCTTTCAAGCTACAAAACAAACACCTTGAAATAGTTAAGAGCAAAATGTCTCATGTTGATGATCATCAGATTTGACATGAACATTTCAAAACTTTCTACACCTAGATCAAGGAACATGTTTGTCTTTAAATCTATAGATTCCAACCAACGTATAATTTTATCATGAATTTACATGTTTGTTTTGAATGAGTCTTTGTGGACAACAAATAATATCATATTTTCAGAAGAAATCAATAGATTGTCAGATGGTCCACAAAACTTGGCAAATAAGTTTTAAAACTAAATAATCAATGAGTTTTGTTTTTTGTGTAAAGGCTAGGATGATCGTTGAGCCACACAATATTGTGATGTATGACTTTAAAGGAAAATACTGTGAGTTATGCTAGTGGGAGAGACACAAACCCTCACATAGGGACAGTGTACTACAATATATGCTTGACTATCATTATTGAAATGTAATACAGTCATGATTGCAAGTATATCTTGTCTTAGTGTGATGGGATTGAATTATTACTTAAATTAATGACATGTAACATGTTTTCTGTTTATGTCCATATCATGTATTACCAATTCAATTGATGAGCTGTTACTCTCAGCTAACAAATTATGTCCATATCTTGAATTTATCAAATTTATTTCTTACAGATTACTATGTCAAAGGGAAGCTGCATTCATTTTTCTCGTTCAGATTACACTCACACCTCTACCTCACAGCCATCATCCTAGAAGCCTCGATCACAGCCACCATCATTGGCACCTTCATCATCACCTGCAACCACATCACTACCATCATCATCACATCCCACCTCAGGTATGTACAACTTTAATGATTTTACATTAATTGCTATATTAAATCATGCCATACTTTATTTATGTCTAACTTGTTCATTATCATTGCTTCTCTCAGGCCTAGCAACTTTTAACTCTACCTTGACTACAACTAGTCAAGGCTATGTTAGGGGCATCAAGGAGTGGAATATTGGTGCTAGGATGGACATCCAATTTGACAGTACATTCCAGCCGGTAGGGGATTAAGATGCATCCTTGAATGGCCAACTTGGATAGATAGTGCGTAACGGCACCAAATTCCCCTCACATGTGGTAATTGTAACTCACAGGATTATTGGAGCAATAATTCAGCCGTAGTGGTTTATTAGTGAAAATTAATTTCTAAAAATTTAAATATCACTTTAAACGTTTAGCTAATATTATAAATGTGGAACTAATGTTACAGCAGATATCGACTCAAAACTCTTGCAATTGGGAGCTTCGTAGCCCACCTCTTACGATGGGGCAGACACACTTCTCGTAGATACAACATCAAGTATTGTGTTTTTCTTCTTTTTTAATTTTTTCACCATCTTTTTTTTTTTTTTTGCGTCATTGTGTACTTGTGTTTTTAAAATGTAGGACGAGTATAATTGGCTACTCTTTGACAAGCCCTAGTCCCTCCGGTGACACGACTTGGGTATTTTCAAACATATGGGGAGGATACGCCTCAGAGTGCGGTGTATGGACATAGTATGGGCCCATCACTTGCATCCCAAGCCTTAATGATGGTTGAGATCACTCAACAAGTTTGGGAGAAGTTAATGCCGGAGCAGGCCTCAATGATTGTCCAAAACACACAACAAATGTGTGAGAAGCTCAAAAGGGAGCTGAGGGCAGAACTCACTACACACATCGAGCAAATGACGAATTAATTTCAAGCGAAGAACGGAGTTCAAATGCCTTCTAGGTTTAGTGCAAAATTGTTTTTTTACTTACTATATTTTTATTTTTATTTTTATTTTTAAAAAATTCTATTCATATGCCTAAAGAATTATACTTTAGTGTTGTAGGTTCTGGATGCATCTGAGTGGGCACTGTGCATTTAGGGAGTGTATAGAACATAAGACCCTACTGTTGCAGCCTAGTTCTACACCGCTACCACCTTATACACCATGCAATGAGCAAATATCTTCTTTACATAAACACACGCATATATCTATATTATCACACAAACGATTTAGGTTAAAAGTGAGCCTATTAAAAACCCATAGTGGTGTTGCAAAGTTAAGATTGATCTTACTGAAATTTTCAGATATTTTGTTCCATTTGTTGAATGGTTTGGTTGTAGAGGTTACTCAGAACCTAACTATATTGGAGTATTTCTTATTACTAGAAGTTGTGTTACTAGTTATACACATGAATGGTAATACATCAAATTAAATTTAATTTACTAAAATAGAAACCCAAATTCTAAATTAAAATCATGGGATAGATAATACTAACAAAATGGTCAGTTTATCTTTCTATCTTAATTTCTGTCTGCCAAACTAAGGAATATAGTACTGTTTTTTTTTTTTTTCTAATTAAGGAGAGAACAAACTTGATAAGAACACAATCAAATATGCATTGTGTTCTATCGGGTTATATTAATGTCAGAAATATCTCAACATTAACCCAACATTGTCATGCGGGTGGGGGAGAGCTAGGATAATGTGTTGATACAGCTCATATGCTTGTCATTGGAAGTGTTGATACAGCTCATATGCTTGTCACTGGAAGTGTTGATATAGCTAATATGCATATCTATTGAATGTGGATACAGCTTGTATGCTTATCTGTTGAGATGTTGATATAACTAATATGTTTATCTATTGAAAAAATGGGAAATGTTTAATATGAGTCATTGTCTCATATAAAGGATTGGCCAGGTTCTGAGCCGTTGATGTGAATTGTGAAATTGATAAGAAATGGAAACTGAAACGAAATGAAACTGAGTTATGGACTGGTTTATGGAAACTGAACATTTATCAATTGCTAATGTCTTAGTCATTGCTCATACTGTGTTTAGCATATCTCTACTGGGCATTGGCTCACCCTTTATGGGACATTATTTTCAGGTACAGGTAATATGCCACCTCCAAGGACATAGCTTGAATGTTGATGAGAGTTGAAGACTCTTCTTTTATTCATTTTGATGTATTACATGTAAATTCAAGCCAAGGATTTAATATATATTGAGTTAGTACTCTTCTTTTTGTAACCAAGTGTTAACTTGGAAAGCTGTAAGCCCTTAGGGCATTTGCTTTTGTTGTTAACATGTAATACAATTGTAGAATTACTCTGATAAATAGAAATGGTTAGCTTATTTTATATCAATGCATGTCTAATGAGATGGGCTTTATCTATTATTTTGAGGGCGTTACAACTTGGTATTAGAGCGTACCGGGTTCGAATACTTTGGGTACGTGGGAAGTGATTAGGATCACAATGGGTTTGTCTCGCTTAATAGAGACTTAGATGTAGTGTCATATACCATGTGCTTAACTGATAACATGCTTATGTGACTATGTGGGTATGGGATTTAGTTTCTAGGATGTTGATTGGACCCTTGGGTTTCTGTGAGTCTTGTTGGAAAGGCACTTGATCAATGCTGTTTCTAACCGGAACTCTAGTAACGCCTCGGGACTATCATTATCCGGAAATGAAATTCGTAAGTGCTTATGTGTTTATGTGCTTACGTGGAGTGAATTACAGTTGTCCATGCATTAGGACGCGAGTGTTATAGCTTCGACACATTTGTGAATGTGCTAATAGTCTTGGTTACCTTTACTAGGATGTCAAGACGAGGGCGTGGTAGGCGTGGCAGGCATGGTAGACAGGAAGTACCTTTACCGGATGACGTTCCGACAGTGTAGGAGGGAGTTGGTCAGGCCAACATGGCCGAGCCAGCGAGTCAGCAGGCTATGGTGCCTTGGCCCGAGAGATAGCGGGAGCTTTGGGTATTCTTAGGGCTGAGAATCAGGTTGCTAAGGCAGGGCCTTCTTTCTTGAAGAGGGAATTCTTCCGGTCTAATCCGGACGAGTTTGTTGGGGATCCAAAGGAGCCACTTAAGGCTGACGAGTGGTTGGAACAGATGGAGAAAACGTTCGAGATGCTGGGCATCGAGGACGGGGCTTTGAAGGTGACCCTGGCATCCTTCCAGCTGAAGGGAGATGCGGGTCAATGGTGGAAGTACGAGAAGGGCAGTGTTGGTGGTGCATGGGAGGCGTTTGTGAATGCTTTCCAGGAGAAGTTTTTATCTGCAGCTGCTAGGGAGAAGCTGAGAGAGCAGTTTTGCTAGCTTAGACAGCAGGGCTTGTCAGTGGCCGAGTTTGAGGCTACTTTTACTAGTCTGTCCAGGTTTGCACCTGAACTAGTGGCGTCCGAGGAACGCCATTGCTTTGAGTTTGAGCGGAAGTTGAGGCGAGGCCTCAAGTTGAGGGTTGGTGGGTCTTTCATTCGAGAGTACAGACGTTTGGTGGATGCTGCTGCTCATATGGAGATTATGATGCAGGAGGAGGATGAGGGGCAGAGAGGCTCCAAGAGGAGCCAAGATGGTCAGGGTGACAGCAGGAGACAGAGGGGTTCTAACCCTCAACAGTCTCAGGGTGGTGTGGCTAGATCGACCTTTCCAGTGCCGAGTACGGGCTCTAGGAGAGGTAGTCAGGGAGGCTTGACTTGTTTTGCGTGTGGCCAGCTGGGTCACAAGTCTTCGGTTTGCCCGCAGAAGGGAGGGGGTCAGCGAGCTGCTTCTTCTTCAGCTAGACCTCAAGGCCATAGTCAGGGCAGGGGCCAGCCTTTATCTTGCTATCAGTGTGGTCAGCCTGGGCACCTGAAGAGGTATTGCCCACAGTTGAGTGCTACTTCAGGAGCGTCTAGTTCTAGGCAGACGCAGAGTTATCAACCAACTCAGTCTGTGCAGGCCTCGAGGGCCAATCCGGGAGCTTCATCATCCCAGTCAGTGCAGCAGTCTTTCGCTCCTAGAGGTGAGCAGGTGGATCAGGGGCCTACAGGGCGCGTGTATGCTGTAACCACGCAGGATCTAGTACCGGCTCCATCTGTTGTGAGAGGTACCTTCTTGTTTTCCAACTCGGTTGCTAATGTATTGATTGATACGGGTGCATCTCATTCTTTTGTATCTGCTGCATTTGCATCTGTTTTGGAATTGGAGTTAGCACAGTTAGCATCTCCTATATGTGTGGTATCGCCTATTGGTGGTGAGTTGATCTTGAAACAAGGTGTTAGGGGTTGTGATATAGAGGTCGCCGACCATAGGCTTCCTTTTCCATTTGTGGTCATGCCTATGAGGGGTTTTGATGTTATTTTGGGTATGGACTGGCTATCGTCATACCGAGCTATTATTGATTGCTACCGCCAGAGGGTCACGGTTTGTACCTTGAGCGGGGAGTGTTTCCATTTCTTGGGGGATCGGGTTGGTAGTGTGTTACCACCGATGTATGATCCGCGAGGGCGGAATAAGCTTAGTGGTCTACTTGCTAGCTTTATGAGTGGTGAGTGTGACGAGACCCAGATTGTTTTGCCGAGGGTGGTTTGTGAGTATTCGGATGTTTTTCCCAAGGATCTCGTTAGTTTGCCACCTCACCGAGAGATAGAGTTCTCTATTGATTTAGTGCCCAGCACAGCGCCGATTTCTATGGCACTTTATCGTTTTTCCCCAGCCGAGTTGAGCGAGTTGAAAATCCAGCTCCAGAAATTGCTAGATAAGGGTTTTGTTCGCCCTAGTGTTTGGCCGTGGGGAGCACCGGACCTTTTTGCTTAAAAGAAAGATGGTGCCTTGAGATTGTGTATAGACTACCAGAAGTTGAATCGGGCTACGGTCAAGAATAAGTACCCTATGTGTCACGCCCCAAACCCGCCCCTAGAAGTTTGGGCATGACCACTTCAGAAACGGACACTTAACCTGTTTTATATCTATATATATGGGGCCTGAACGGAAGCACTAAATATAAAAATTTGACACTGGAAACAAACTCCATCGAGCTACTACTATCATGCCAGGATCACAAACTTTTAACAAACAAATAAAATCTAAAACATACACCTGAACATCGGTTATATACATACATATATACAGACCCAGCCCTATTATTGGGCATATACAAAAACATGAGAGCTATATACATCACTCTTAGATAGACATTTAAAAAGCAAGCCAACATCTTATCAGCTTAACAAAATCAATGACTGTGTATAGTGCCTGGACACACGAAGGTTGACAAAAGAAGGAGGCGTCATGGCTAGGACTGACCATCTGATTGGTGACCTACAGAAACAGACATAACAGAGAGTGAGTCGGACTCAGTGAATAGTAATACATAAATAAAACAATGCTTAATTTGAAACATAACACAGGGCAATGCATATAAAGATGTAGAGTTCACATAGTTAGTCTGATTCTGAGCTAAGTACATAATGGCCTTAGGTTCAATCTTGCAACATGAACATGGTGGCTATAAGCCCTTGAAACATGTGGCATGAAGCCCTTATAACATATGGCACTAAGGCCCTTGAAACATGTGGCATAAAGCCCTTGTAACAAAGAACTTGTAACATCCTTGAACTTGTAACAGACTTAAACTTGTAACATACATAAACTTGTAACATACATAAGCTTGTAACAACATAAACTTGTAACATACACTTGAAACATACCTGAATATACTTGAACTTGCAACATACTGGAAACATGCCTAAAACATACTTGAACATCATTCATTAATTCGAACGGAACATATCATAACTAGAGCATTTCTTGTTGTATCATGTCATTATCGTACGCTTAACAATGAGAGACTAATTCACATTCTCATGAGGGTCACACAATGATTCTAAACTTTGCGCTTATAACGTAGATTCTGAATAACTTCCAATTTATAAGTATCATAGCAAAATAACTTCAATTCATATGGATGCACATAGCTACTCTTATATTTACTCAGAATCCATCATTCAAGAATGAACATAAGTTCTTTTGGGTAAATGACTTACTTTACGTACTCTATTAATCAATAGCATACACCTTTGTTTAATCATTCTTATATGTTAACATAGTTGCCTTGCCTTGTAATTAACAGAGTCCTAATGGTAACCGTTACATCATTCCCATGAGTTAACATAATTAACGTAAAGTTGACAGGACATTCCTGATAATTAGTAACGAAAAGTAAGCATATTTTCATTAGATTACAGATGACTTTATCGGTTTCACATTTTCACAGTTCGGCCCTTGGCCTGAGAGGTTCTCACATTCACAATAGCCTTTGGGTTTCATAGAGTCACAACTTATCACATCGGCCTTCGGCCCTTTGGATTCACAAGTTCACAAGTTTGGCCCTTGGCCTCATAGCTTCATAAGTCACAAGTCGGCCCTTGGCCACATAGGTTTGATCTTCACAAATGGCCCTTGGTCACATAACTTCATATTTCACAAATGGCCCTTGGCCACATAGATTCATAATTCACAAATGGCCCTTGGCCACATAGATTCATAATTCACAAATGGCCCTTGGTCACATAACTTCATATTTCACAAGTTGGTGATCCATACTTCACAAATGCGAGATGCATATTTCAAAAATCCTTTTTGATGTTTCCATAATTTCACAATGTTCCTCATATAGCATACACCTTTGACGTTTCCATAATTTCACAATATTTACGTAGCATACATAACATACATGTCAACATAATTCTTATGACGCAGATCATAACATCAATGACAATAATCATTAACGGTTAGAGATACATCGAAGTACTACTACTCACAGTGCTACAACGGAGTGCTTGGCCCTCCTGAAGTGTGCCCTGTACACATATATAACTTAGTCATTAGTTCTTTTTCCTTCCTTCGTTATTCTTCACAAGCCTACTATTATCCATCCATTATACCACAATTTCCTCCATCTCAATATATCTATATATAGAAATAGAAGATTACCATTCTTGCAAACACAATATGGAATTTATAATCAATCACCTCGATTTCAAGATAGGAAGGAATTGTATGGACATCTTCCACATTTTTCCAAAAATAAATCATTCTCTTGATTTTAATAACTAAGCAAGCCCACAAGTATTTAGCAAAATAATTTGGGATTAACCCATTTTGGAAAACTCCACATTTTAGGTCACAAAAATCAAAGTCAACATAGTCAATACCATCTCACATAATCACTACAATTCAATATAAGCAACATGATTCAACTCAACATCATTAAATATAATTTAACATGATTCAAGAGGAATTCTTAAATTCCATTTCAACATTCCATAACCGAGTTTATGTCATCTATATCATTAATAAATTATTTCCTCCAATTTCTTTCTCATTATAACATGATTTACATTGCTCATAACAAAATTCATTCACAATTTTTAAACATAATTTCTAAGTATCACCAAATTCCAATTAAACTTGTATATACATAATTCAATACCTCAATTTCATTATTCTACTTTCAATTTGGGTTAAATCTTTGGTTATCATCTTTAATCAACCTAGGGTTTCAAGAAAATATGGAGATTTCAAGAAATAATCAAACTTATTAACCCAACACTTTTTATTCCAACCTTTCCATTGATTATACACTTAGGACTCATAATTCACCATTTTAACCCATTAATTAACTCCCAACATCTTCAAACCATAAAATCCCAAATCTCATACTATACACCACATGCTCTAAATATGGAAATTTTGTATTTAGATAATAAAATGTCACAAATCTATCTATGGATATAAGTATTGAAGAGTATTCAAACCCTTACCTCAATAATCAAGCAAAGAAGTGAGCTTGAGAAGAAGCCTTCACAAATCCAAGTTCTAATCGGGTAAAAACATCGATCCTCCCTTGTTCTCCATCCTTGATGCCAAAAACCATGGTGGATCATGAGCAAAGTAAAGGAATTCAAGGATTTAGGGATAGGGTTTCGGACATGGAAGAGGGGAGAAGAAGAGAGCAAAAGAAATTGCAAGAAATGGCCCAAAAATCCCGTTTTTAGAGCTGCTGTCCCGCACCGACCGCACGTGCGGCGCTATTCCCCGCACGTGCGGCTCTGCTTCCAGCACAGATGTGAAAACTTCAAACGGGTATAACTTTCTCATCGGAACTCCGTTCTAGGTCGTTCTTGGGTCCAAATCAAAGCCCCGGAAATAAGCTTTCCAATGGTTCTAACCTCACATTCAAATTCCAAGTGTGGAAAAAGAAAAGGACAAATGAATGACGGCTGATCGTAGGTTAACTGTTCGAATTAAATTCGTTGGTCCAATCTTACTTTACCATCATACCACCACCTCAAACAATACCCCAAAATAAGGTAAGAACATTCCAAATACACTATTAAGAATGTCAAAAATGAGCCCATGCTCGAGCGGAGGGTAAAAAAAAAATTTCAAGCTGATACAATAAAGGTCGCCATAACTCAGCAGATAATTTTTCAATTCCGATAGATATAGTTGAATTAAAACACATTAACCCCTAATTAAATAAGGATGACTTTCTATACGCATATTGGGGTCATTACACTATGCCCCGTATAGATGATCTGTTTGACCAGTTGAAGGGTTCCCGCTGTTTCTCTAAGATAGACTTGAGATCGGGTTACCACCAATTGAGGGTCAGGGAGGAGGATATTCCTAAGACGGCATTCCGTACGTGGTATGGCCATTATGAGTTTCTGGTGATGCCGTTTGGGCTCACCAATGCATCGGCAGTCTTTATGGACTTGATGAAGAACACTTGAGAGTGGTGCTTGAGTTGCTTAGGGCCCATAGGCTGTATGCCAAGTTTGGGAAGTGTGAGTTCTGGCTAGGAGAGGTTAAATTCATAGGCCATGTGGTATCCAGGGAAGGGGTGTCTGTTGATGCATCCAAGGTTGAGGCAGTGCAAGATTGGGCACAGCCTAAGAGTATGTTTGAGATCCGCAGTTTTCTGGGATTAGCTGGGTATTACCGTCGGTTTGTGAAAGATTTCCCCAAGCTAGCTTCGTCGTTGACTAGGTTGACGCGAAAAGGGGTCAAGTTTGTGTGGAGTGAGACTTGTGAAAATTCGTTCCAAGAGTTGAAGGTTAGATTGACCACCGCTCTGGTCTTGATTATTCCGGAGAGGGGGTTGGGTTATGCGGTTTACTGTGATGCCTCACGAGAGGGTTTGGGTTGTGTGTTGATGCATGAGGGGAAAGTGGTAGCTTACGGCTCATGCCAGTTGAAAATACACGAAAAGAATTACCCCACACACGACCTAGAGTTAGCAGTAGTGATCTTTGCCTTGAAGATTTGGAGGCACTACCTTTATGGCGAGAGGTTCGAGGTGTTCTCGGACCACAAGAGTTTGAAGTACCTGTTTACACAGAGGGACTTGAATTTGAGGCAGAGGAGATGGATGGAGTTCATTGAGGACTATGATTTTGAGTTGCACTATCACCCGAGAAAGGCCAATGTTGTGGCCGATGCCCTTAGTAGGAAATCCATTAGTGATGTAGCTTGTATAGCCATCCGGGAATGGGGGATGTTGGGTGTACTTGGCGAGTTTGATTTGCATCTGGGCGAATCTGTTGAGATTGCGGCCTTGTTTTCTGTTGTTGCGCAGCCTACACTTGTGACTTGAGTGTTAGAGGCACAGAGAGGTGACCTTGAGGTAGAGTCCTTTCGAGAGAGGATCTCAAATGGGAAGGCTGAGAAGGGTTTGACGGTGTATCCCGACCTGAGTGTGAGATACCGAGACCGTTTGTTTGTGCCGGAGTCTTGCCGAGAGGAAGTACTTCGAGAGTTCCATCATTCACGTCTTGCGGTGCATCCGGGAGGCACTAAGATGTATCGGGATTTGGGTGGCCAGTTTTGGTAGCGGGGTATGAAGAAAAATGTGGCTGTTTTCGTATCAAAGTGCCTTACTTGCCAGCAAGTGAAGGCCGAGCATCAGAGGCCAGCGGGTTTGTTACAACCCTTGCCTATTGCCGAGTGGAAGTGGGAGCATGTCACTATGGACTTCGTTGTAGGTCTTCCGAGGACTCAGCGGGGTAGTGATGCCATTTGGGTGGTTGTAGGCCGGTTGACTAAGTCAGCGCACTTCATTCCTATGCGCGTGAGAGATTCGGTGGATCATCTCTCCGACTTGTATATTCGGGACCTAGTGAGATTGCACGGGGTCCCAGTGACGATCGTCTCAGATAGAGATCTTCATTTTACTGCTAGGTTGTGGCAGAGCTTGCAGCGTGCCTTGGGCACTAGATTGACCTTTAGTACGGCTTATCACCCTCAGACTGACGGGCAGTCCGAGCGTACTATTCAGATCCTTGAGGATATGCTTCAAGGTTGTGTCCTTGACTTTAGTGGGACGTGGGAGAGGCACTTGCCCTTAGTGGAGTTTGCCTACAACAACAGTTTTCAGTCTAGCATCGGTATGGCACCGTTTGAGGCCTTGTATGGCCGACCGTGTAGGTCTCCAGTGTGTTGGGCCGAAGTGGGTGATGCACCTTTGTTGGGTCTGGAGTTGGTTAGGGAGACGACGGAGAAAGTTGAGCTTATCCGTAGGAGGCTTGTTACAGCCCAGAGTCACCAAAAGAGTTATGCCGACCGTAGGAGGAGGCCTTTGGCGTTTGAGGTAAGTGATCATGTCTTCTTGAAAATATCACCTAGGCGAGGTTTGATGAGGTTCGGGAAGAGTGGGAAGTTATCCCCTCGGTTAATTGGTCCCTTTGAGATCCTCGAGAGGATTGGGGAAGTTGCTTATCGTTTGGCTTTGCCACCACAGTTGTCCAGGGTTCCTGACGTCTTTCATGTTAGTATGCTTCGGAAGTATGAGCCGGATCCATCCCATGTGTTAGATTGGACCGACTTGGAGGTAAATGAGGATGCCTCGTATGAGGAGAGACCGGTGCGGGTCTTGGATAGGCGGGATCAAGTCTTGCGAGGCAAGACCATTCCATTGGTAAAGGTTTTGTGGAAACATCACGGAGTGGAGGAAGCCACTTGGGAACGTGAGTTGGGAGTCCGTGAGAAGTATCCGGACATGTTTATTGATGTGTAATTTTGTAATGAAATTCTATAATTTTGTTGAACTTTAAGAGCATTATATGTGTCTTAAGTTGTAAAGCATTGTGAATGTTTTGGCTAATGGAAGTTTGTTTTAACATTGCGTATGTTAATGTATTGTGGAAATGCAAGCATAATATTAATGTTACATGTATGATTGAATTGTGAAAAATGAGTTGAAATTGGTAAATTTCAAAGGAATGCATGTTGATAATGCAAGTTGTTTTAAATAATGTGTTTTGCCTCATGAAAAGAGATGGGGTTGACCGGTAATGGGTCGGGTTGTTTAATATTATGTTATAATATTGTTGAAAATGGAGAAAACCTGTTTTTGAAAAACTTGTGTTTAATTTCGGGGACGAAATTCTTTAAGGGGGGGAGGTTATAGCGATCCCGGTTGTCCCTTTACTGTTTTGTTGTATTCCGGACTCGGTTCCGTGATGTTGGTAGTGGTACACCTTGTTGTCATCCTTTAATTCCACTTCATTGAGTTTTAGGATGTATTGGGCAGAGTTGTTACAGGTTTGTTTGGCTTTGGTTTCAAATCTTTGTGGCCCAGATTTTAGGAGGTCCGCTCGAGCAGGTCTTCTTGCGCTTGAGCAGAGATTGCACGCTCCCAGTTTTTCGTGTCCCTGCAAAACTTCTGCAGGTGTGATTTTTACGCTCGAGCGAGTTTCTTTACGCTCGAGCGATAGCGCTCGAGCGGGTACTTTGGCGCTCGAGCAGGTAGTACCTTTGGGTGTAAGTTCTGGGAGGGGGAAATCTACGCTCAAGCGGATTGGTTTTCGCGCTCGAGCGGATTTACTTTATTCTTGTGTCTTGGCGCTTGAGCGGATTTACCAGATTTATTTTCAATAGGACTTGGTGAGAATTAAGTACAACTACTAAGACCTATTGGTAGTTTACCCTTTCTTTCCCAAGAAGAAGAATCCAACGTGTTTACTTGTCTTACTGACTCAATTAAATATAAACAAATTATGAGATTACCTATTTGTCTGAATAAGATTAATGTATAAAGATACTATCTTGCATCACCGTCATAAAATATATTTTGCACCTTAAAAGAGAATTCAATTATGGTCCACTTACTATGGTATGAAATTAGGATGTGTATTTTAATAAGAACAACACAATACCAAAAAACTCTCTTTGAGGAATGTAGTTTAATAAGGGACAAAATTTAACTACATCAGTAATGTACCTCATAAAAGAAAAAAAGAAAAAAAAAAGTATTGTGTGATGTAATAGAGTTTAAATTTGGAATTATAAAAATTTTCAACTACCAATCATTTGTAATTTTTGTTTAAGGAGGCACAATAATTTCTAAAAACTATATGTATTTTGAATATATGACTTATACATGTAAATAATGATAGAATTGTAATTCATGAAAAAAAAAAAAAAAAATTGTTACTAAAAAATAATTTAAAAAAAATATATATGAGCTTCTACTCAAGGACTATGAGCTTGTACTTGAGGAATGTATCTACACTACAAGTTTGTACAGAGGTTTATAATCTAACTTTGAGTTTTTTTTCTTGTACAAAAAATAATTGAAAAAAGAAAATAGTCAAACAAACGAAAGAGGAAACATCATTGTATATGGCCCGTTCATTCAGTTACTCAAGATGGCAAATAAAAATTTTCATCTTTAGCAAGAGATATAAAAATTAGCTAACCGTTCAATAGCCGTAGAAAATGATTGAAGGGCTGTAATGCAAGAGATAATCCTGATAGAAAGCAACAATGGAGAAAGTAACTAATAAATGCACATTATCTATGGTACATGAAATACCACTTGATTTATAAAATGCTCAGGAAATACAGAAAAATTTTAGGTACTTTCAGAGTATCACATGTCAATATTCTTTCACCAACCATCATTCACTATACTCTTTCATGTTTCTCAATTACTAAACACAAAATCATAATATCTCACTTTCTTCACCAATTATAATATCATGGAGTACCATGTGGCCATGCTCCGAAAATACTCAATAATCACCCAATATAATATACTCCTTTAATCTTCCATATTTAAAGGATATATATAGGCTTGTTGTACAAATTGTGTGATAACATAAAACAAATAGATTCATATGAAACAAACAATTGGAATTTCATAAATAAGAACATGGTGAAATTTACAAAAATTCATAATAAAATAAAACTAGTAAAAGGAAGCAAACCGAAACATGCACTAGACAGTATCCTTAAAACAGATTCGCCACCTCACCAGCTGGGTGCTAGAGGTTGTTCGATGTCTGTTTCCCAAGATACGACGATTGGACCAGCTATGCAATGCACCGACTAAATAGCTTTGGCGAATAGAACTTTGCAGCACTTTGTCACAGGAAGAATATAATACAAAACTATAGGAAACTTTTGACAAAAAGAGCAACAAATTTTCTGGTGTAAAAAGCTAAAGGAGAGGGGCTCCTTTTATACACATGGAGGGAGAGAGGAAGAGACTCTAGCCATTAAGGCCCCTCACAAATGCAAATATTAATTATGCATTAATCTGCAAAACTAATGGATTAAATCCATCATGAATAGAGGACTTACCAGCTCTATTATACACCTAGGTTTTGTGTATATATTCCTGCAGCCCACACATCTGGCTCGGCCCAAAAAGGTTAAGATAGGTGGGCCAAGCCCAACCCTCACACTCAATCCATTCTAGCAAGCCTCAAGCCCAAGCCTAAGCCTCAAGTCCCACTACTCACGGACCTAGCCCGGCTCTGTCCAGTCTGGTCTGGTAGGCCGTGGGGCGAACGCGCGTGTATGGCAATTTTTTCATAACCAACTTGGACCATAGCCTTGGCCCAAGTCCATCTTTGAAGCATTCATAACTCCCTTCCTTCAGAAAATTGAATGTCCCAAACAGCTTACAACCTTATGCAAAAAATGAGATTTAAATACCCATCAATGCTCTTTTCTACAATCAATGTGGGATGCAAGGTTTTACACCTTTTCCATCACCTCTTTCATGAGGCCAACTTAATGAGTTAATTTCTCATTCAAACCTTAATGGTTTTTGGTCATTCTTTTTGTAGTGTAAAGATTTCATTACACAGAATCTAAACCCACTTTACTCCACCTCAATTGAGGATTGGCACCCACTTTAATATTGCATTAAAGTCACCAAAAAATCATTATTTTTTCAACAATCCCCCACATGAATAAAAATTGACTAAATAACAACAAACAGACAACTCTTAACAACAAAGACTTGGAGAGAGTGTAACGGAATAACCCCGGCATGGGAAAAGGTAACTTTTGGCTTTGATCCCCTCTTAGTGAAGTCTATCGGATTTATTGGCTGTCCAGTGAACAATAAGTCTTGAACTGTTCTGCTGTTTATGTAAACCAAGACAACAGACCTCACACAGGAATTATTCCAATCATCGTCTTGTTCTCACTATTATGTATGATTAGGCCCTGAAACACTAGCCTGGTTCAGTGAGTGGTTTAAAGAATTAGGCCCTGTCAATTCTTATAGAAGCGGCCCCACTTCACACTCAAATAGGTGACTTTACTTGAGCATCCTGCTATACTCAGCTCAACAGCTTAACACACTAGCGTCATTAAAAGTTCAGCTTAACCTCTACACTTGCAGGTATCACTGATAAAAGGAATGGCTGGAGGTTTAACCTCCTCAGTGACATACCACCATTACACGCAATTAGGTTGGCCCATTGTACCTAGATCTTGGGATCTCCAGTCAACTAGGTTGGGTTTCCATTCCGGTAACACTTTACACTAAAGGCCTTAACCCCATTCATTCTGATAACTTCTCTACTAACACTCGATTTAACCCTTTGGTTAGTGGATCCACAATGTTGTCCTGAAACTGTACATAGTCCAAAGTGATAACTTCGTTTGAGAGTAGTTGTCATATGGAATTATGTCTATGACGAATATGTCTAGACTTTCCATTATATATATTACTCTATGCCCGTCCAATAGAAGATTGGCTGTCACAATGAATACAGATGGCTGGCACAGGTTTCAACCAACGTGGAATATCGTCAATGAACTAGCAAAGCCATTCAGCTTGTTCAGTTGTTTTATCCAAAGCAATAAACTCAGATTCTATCGTTGATCTCGATATACATGTTTGCTTGGAAGATTTCCAAGACACAGCTACTCCTCCGAGGGTAAACACATAACCACTAGTGGATTTGGAGTCTTTTATATCAGATATCCAATTAGCGTCACTATACCCGTCTAGTACCACTGGGCATCAGGTATAATGTAGCTCATAACCCCGGATGTAGCGTAAATAACCTAACACTCGCATAATGCCTCTCCAATGAGTAGCATTAGGATTACTCGTGTATCTACTAAGCCTGCTAACCGAGTAGGCTATATCCGATCTTATACAACTCATCAGATACATCAAACTTCCAATGACCCGAGAATATTCTAGCTGAGAGACACTCTCACCATTATTCTTGGTCAAGTGTAGGCTCACGTCTACCGGTGTCTTAGACATACTTGTATTTGATTAACCAAATTTTCCAAGTATTTTCTCAACATAGTGAGATTGAGAAAGTAGAATACCATCAGATGTTCTGGTAATCTTAATACCTAGAATGGCATCTGCAAGACCCATGTCTTTCATGTCAAACTTGGAGTTTAACAATCTCTTGGTAGTCCTAATCATTTCATCATTACTACCAATAATGAGTATATCATCTATGTATAGACACAAAATGACATAACCTCTGTCAGTGTCTTTAACATATACACACTTGTCACACTCATTGATTCTAAATCCATTTGACAACATGGCATTATCAAACTTCTCATGCCATTGCTTAGGAGCTTGCTTCAAACCATATAATGATTTGACAAATTTACAGACTTTCTTATTTTGTCCTGGAGCAGAAAACCCCTCAGGTTGCTTCATGTAAATTTCTTCATTCAAATCTCCATTTAAGAAAGTTGTCTTTACATCCGTCTAATGCATCTCCAAACCATGTAAAGTTGCAATCGCAATCACCATGCGAATGGATGTAATCCTTGTCACAGGTGAATACGTATCAAAGTAATCCAGGCCTTCTCGTTGCCTGTATTCTTTGATAACTAGCCTAGTTTTATACTTATCAGCTGATCCATCTGCTTTCATCTTTCCTCTAAAGATCCACTTGCTTCCTAAGGCCTTACTGCCTGGGGTTGATCAATCAACTCCCAAGTATAGTTTTGTAATATGGAGTCAATCTCACTCTTAATTGCTTCTTTCCACAAAGGACTTTCAAATGAAGTCACAACTTTATGGAAACTTCAAGGTTCTTCCTCTAACATATAAGTCAAGAAGTTCGAACCAAAGAACTTTCTAGTCCTAACCTTTTTACTCCTTCTTGGCCAATCTACTTCCTCAGCTTGATCTTCTACTCAATCATCTATGTGATCATTGTCACCTTCAACCTCTTGAAACCCCTTCTTGGATATGACAAGGAAATACATTTTCAAAGAAAGATGCATTTATGGATTCCATGATAGTATTCTTGTGTATATCTAGAATAGGAGACTTAAACACAAGAAATCAATATGCACTGCTATATTGTGCATAACCGTTGAGTGCAAAGTCAACGAATTTTTAGGCTTATCCTAACCCTCTTGGGTTTAGGTATTATCACATTTTGCATGACACTCCCACATTTGTAGAATTTATACAAAGGCTTTTGGCCTTTTCTAAAATTTCATACAAGGTCTTTAAATAATTCCTTGTGTCACAATGATTATGAAACTTTCAAAATCATATTACAGTAAATACATACCCATAATGTCATCAATCGAATTACGCACCCAAACATATTTGGTCCACCCTATCACTCTGAAGCCAATAGTCTTACTATTAGGAAACACAAATTTAGTGTTCAATAGTCTATTATTCAGAACTTCATAACATGGCCAGTAGTCTTATCACTAGGAATTACTAATTTCTTAGCATGTGGTCAGTAAACTTTTTACTACTAGGAATCACAATGTTTTAACATGTGATCAATAGTCACTTTACTGCTAGGAATCAAAATGTCCTGACATAGGATCAATAGACTCTTTCATTACTAGAAATCATCATGTCTTGACATGTGATCAGTAATCTGTTCACTACTAGGAACCACAATCTGTTAACTGTGTAGCCAGTGGTCTGACACCTCTTCGGAACCACCAGTTTTCCATCTTTGTGATCAGTGATCTTGTACTCACTAGGAGCCACCAATTTAAGAATATATTTGAAATTTTAAAAATTCAAAATTATATTCACCCATCCTAAGGGGTTGCCGCATCTTTGCTTTCAAGTAAAGTCACATAACAATCATATATGTTATAATTGATACAAGGATAACATACTAATTGCCTTTGATTAATTTAGAGATATTATCATGCAATCTTATGTTTTTCTTTAATCACACTTGATCTCTCTAGATCTTTCTTTAAAAATCTCGCAAGGCTTTAAGGTTGGCAAGTGGAACAATATTTCTGTTGTCACCTCTTGAAGCCATTTCTGAAAAATCACAACAGAATTTCACTATTCTGTTTTTCCAGAAACTAAACTTAACTCTAGAAAATCCCAAAGTCTGAAATTTAATTCAAAATTGATCTCACCACTTACCCTAGAATCAAACATGGTTGGGAAAGTTTCCAGGAAGATTGAAGGGGTCACACCGGTCCCACTTAAGACCCAGTTAACCTTAGAAAAAACTTTCAAGAGTATGTTGACTCCTAGTCCAAGAGAAACAAATTTAGAATTAAGTTGTTCAAGGGATAAACTAAGTTTAAACCAATCAATTCCCAAGCAAATAAAATTTGCTACCAAAATTACATCACTCATAAAAGTTAACTGATATTTCTAAATAAAAATCATAAATATTTTAGCTGACGCTAAAATTTGGTTTCTTTTTTCAAAACCAAAACACTTTAGAAACATTCAAATTATAAACCAAAAACACTTTGGACATAATTTGATTATAACCAAAGACTTTCTCCAGACTTGGTTTTCCAACACTTTGGGAATAAAATGATTAAACCCAAAGACTTTCACAAACCCCAAAGGTTTGAAACCAAATCGGTCTTAGTTGTCATTTATGAACAAATAAGAACTACTCTTTAGCCAAGGCTAAAGACTTTTGGTTTCTATTACAGAAAACCAAACCAAGTTCCAAACTTACAAGCAATGTAAAAAAATTGCTACAACAATGATTAAGCAAATAAAATGCTTCTAACAATATAAGCAAATAAAAATTACTTTTACACAATTGGTAAAAACGAACTTAACCCAAGCAAAAAAATATTTTAATTATAAAGAGAGTAACCAATCCATAAAGATTTTATATAGTCCAAAACCGTTTCCACGCTTGGAAATTCCTATTCATCACAAATGTTATTGACATCCCAAATACTATTCATTTGGTTTTGTATTTATTTTTCCAATCCCTTTCGTGTAGGTATTCCTGTAAAGCAAGTTAGCAGAAAACCACAAGAAAATACAAGCCAAACACAATAAAGAAACTTGAAACCATCTAGCAAATTATTTAATAATAAAATTAACTAATGAATTAAAATGCTACACTACAAGAAAAGTGGGTATAAAAAATGAAACTTTTTGCGACGTCATATATACCGTCGTAAAAAGTGGTCTTTTGCGACAGCATATGAAGCCGTCTCAAATAAATGTTTTCTGCGACAGCAGTTTCCCCATCACTAATAAGCACACAACAAAAAGTCTCTTAAATATGGAAGTATTCGCGATGACACTGTGTACCATTGCAAAAATATTTTTTTTGAGACGGGTGAAATTTACCGTCACAAATAGTGGACATTTGTGACGAGAATTCTCTATCACAAAAAAAAACCCTTATTAAAACGGTGTCGTTTTAATAAATGGATTTGATCATTTGTGACGGTTTTTCCATGCCGTCACAAATAGTACTGAAAATTTTCATCTCTCCCTCTTCAGCCAAAATGGCGCTTGATCAAATTCCCTAAAATCCCAAAATCCCTAACACCTTTCTCCCTCAAAACTCCCAAAATTCCTAACACCATTCTCCCTCAAAACCCCCAAAATCCCTAAATCGAGTTCGTGTATCACAATCACAGAGACAAGTTCGAGTTCCCAAAGTGACGACGATCTCTATCTCTCTCTCTCGATGAGCGACGATGGCGACGGCTAGCGGTGTTTGAGTTCACCGACGATCATAGCAACGATGGCGAGTGTTCATCGACGATCTCTCTCTCGACGAGCGACGACGGCTAGCGGTGGTGCAGCGACGGTGTATTACGATCTCTCTCTCTCTCTCTCTCATGCGAGCTCAGCCAGTATGCTCTCTCTCTCTCTCTCCCTCACACACACACACACTGATATATACATATATATAAAATTTTCTTCCCCTGTATGCTGATAACTAGTGACATGTTAACACACTGATTGTGTTCGTGGTACATGATGATTTATGTCGGTTTTCCCTTATTACATAGTTACAAAAACATGTCTTTGTTTGGATGGTCCATGAGAAGGAATTTATACAATTTGGGATTGATTAAATCATATTCTTGAAAGAGTATCATGTGGGTTCGTGATATTTCAGTAACACCAGATACCTTCTCATAGGCAACAATTTGTTTGGGGGGATGTGTTTCCATCCTTGTGGCATATACTTTGCTTTGGAGTTTAGTAATTGTGTACATATCAAGAAGATTTGTTAGGAGGTGTTTGGTGATAGTAGCTTGGTATTGTTGGGGTTTGGTTGGTTGAATAGGGTAGACACATTATTCGATGGGAGACGTGGGGGGCCACTCCATCCCACCATTTCAAATTGTGTTAAGGCGAGGAATTTGAATTAGGAGAGGGAAACAAGGGAAGAGTAAAAGGTGTTGGTGGTGGTGGGGGTTTGTATGATGGGTTGTTTCTTGTTGGGAAAAGAGTAGGTACAAAGAAGAAGTTGGTTTTTGCACATCACACATTTGTACATAACGTAATGACCCCTTTATTTTTTAAGTATTAGTTATGGTTGACTTGATTTTTCCTTTAATCTCATTCTAGTCTTCTCTTGTTTGTAATGTTTTTCTTTTAAGTAATTCCATGGGCCTATTTTGTGCAGTTTTTATCAGTTGAACTTGATGATCAAAAGAAAAAATTAAAAATATACCTTTCTTTTGAGCAATTCTATGGGCCTATTTTGTGTGGTTTTTACCAGTTGAAATTGATGATCAAAAGAAAGAATTAAAAATATATCTTCCTTAGTTTCTTAATAATTAGTTTGTTTAATTTATGTAATTTTTGTTTGATAAGTTATAAACAAAAATTGAATCAAATATTTATAACAAATCTTTTAAATAAATAAATAAATTATAAGTTACACCAAACAAGTCTTATATGTCACTTGTTTTATTTTTTCTATGATACATAAGGGTAACAAAAAATTAATGGGGTATATGTTAATTTTTTGGGGGGTCTACTTTGGTTGAAAGAAAGAATATAGTTTTATGAATTATGAATAGATATTGGTAGAAGAAATTCTTGATAGTTTGACAAAGATTTTAAAACTATTAAAAAAAAAAAAAAGTGGACAATCTGACTTGTTCTTTATTGGGCTACAAGAATAAAATGTGTTAGCCTAGTAGGTGATCTGAGATCATTAATTTTGCCAACTTTGTACGGTGAGGATTTTTATTATAGCTGCGGTGAAAGATTGACTATATGACTAATTATGACTAATTTTTCCATTCATTCTCTATCTGCCTCCCTCATAATCCTATAACATTATGACCCTTACATTTGTTGTAATTATATTTTTTTCTAGGGCATATTTGTTTTTCATGTGAGATGTATATCTCCCAGTAAGTTTGCCTAAAGCAAATTAATGGTGGGAAACACATATGTATGTGGAAAATGACTGGCATTTAAATATATTTATATATATTGTTGAGAAGATTACAAAAGAAGTGAAGTGTGCATTTGAGGGAAGTACAGATGATGGATAAGAGTTGGATTGATTTGCAAAATAAGATGTCGAGAGAATACATTAATGGGATTGAAAAAATTTCTTGTGTTTGCCTACACCAATAGGGTTGAAGGTTCGATGATTAGTTGTCCGTGTAGAAAATGTGAGAATCGATACCATCTTATACGAGAGGGTGTACGGGAGCATCTGATTTTGAATGGTAGTGAACCACAGGGTCCTGATCCCCATGCATCTAAACCCCAGCTCAGTCCAAATGCAGAGACTATAAAGTATTTCAAACTTCTACAAGATGCACAAAGTGAATTGTAGCTGGATTGTCAAAAGTTCACATCTTTGTCATTCATTGTTCGACTTCTACATCTGAAGGTGCTTAATCAGTGGACAAACAAGTCTATTGACATGTTACTTAAGTTATTGAATGAGGCGTTCCCGTTGGGTGTGAAACTCCCAGACTCATATTATAAAGCTCAAAAGGTCACAATAGATTTGGGCTTCACGTATGAGATGTGGGATGCATGTCCCAACAATTGCATGCTGTTTCGAAACGAGGACACCAATCTCGATAAATGTGTCATATGCAACATTTCAAGATGGAAATCAAATGGTGATGGTGGTTCAAATGGTCCTAACAACGGTGGAAAACGAATAGTTGTAAAACAAATGAGGTATTTTCCTTTAAAGCCAAGGTTGCAGAGGTTGTTTATGTCATCCAAGACGGCTAAGTTAATGAGATGGCATGCAGAGGAACGAACTGATGACGGTGTCTTTTGGCATCTTGCAGGCTCCCTTGCATGGAAAGATTTGACCATCGGAATATTAACTTTAGTAATAATTGCCGAAGTGTAAGTCTTGGCTTAGCATCTGATGGTTTTAACCCATTCAGGATGTTGAACATAGTTCATAGCACTTGGCCTGTTGTACTCATTCCATACAACTTGCCACTATGGATGTGCATGAAGCAACCATTTTTAATTTTATCTATGTTTATTGACGGCCCAAAAGGACCTAGTGACAAGATTGATGTGTATATGCAACTGTTGATTGAGAGGTTGAAAGAACTATGGAATGACGGTGTCTCCACATTTGATGTATCAACAAATCAAATATTTCAAAAAATAACACTTTTAGCGACGGCATTTTTTGTCGTCGCAAATGCCACTTTTAGCAACGGCAACATAGTGCCATCTCAAAAAATCTCAGATTTTTACATATTATTGCTGATGGCATAATTCTGTCGCAAAAAAGGCAACTTACCGTCGCAAAAAAAAGGCACCGGCACTTTGCCGTCGCAAAAAACTTTTAGCAACACCCTTTGTTGTGACCCCTCATTTGTTATCGCTAAAAGTTAGTTGCCGTCACAAAAAGTTTTTGAGACAGTGTTTTGAGTATTTGCGACGGCAATTTACCGTCGCAAAAAGTCAAATTTTTTGTAGTGCTAGATGAGTTACAAAATAAAATTTATAACTTCATAATTAAAATTAAAACGTTTAATTGGCAAGAGTTATATATGAACTTATTACACATCAAACATGTACATGATTATTTTAATTGGCAAGAGTTATATATGAACTTATGACACATTAAATATGTACATAATTATTTTAATTAACATGTATATAAATAATTCTAGAAATTATAAAACAATTAGCATGCAAATAAATTTAGACAAGTTACAATACTAAAAAATTTTAATTCAAAATTTTAATTAGCAAGAGTTACATATACCTTATAACTTCACATTAAATTCAAATTATGAGATAATTATATATGACATTATAACACCAATAAAATAAATTTACAGTTTTATTTACACAATTTTGACAACTCCAAAACCTTAAATTAAATTTAATAGGCAAGAGTTATGTAAAATTATTACAAAACAATAACCATGTAATAATTCCAGCAATTAACATGGAAAAAAATATATATTCTAGAGATTAAATCATGTAAGAAAACCAAAAGCTTGAAAATAAGTAACATGTTGCATAATTTACAATCATTGAATTTCCACGGAAAAAAAACAGTGAACTGTTCTATAGGCAAAAACAATAGCATCAGATTGAAAATCTATGAGTATGCGAATTAGATTGAAAATAAAATAAAAAAAAAATTAAACAGTGGGCACAGTTAGCATGCAAATCTGTTCTATTGTTTATTTAATATTGTAATTCTAAGCATGCACCTTCCAATGAAAAAAAAAAAAAAAACTGGTACCAAACTCATGATTAATCATAAACAAAAGACCTGCAATCATTATGATAAGCAACACAAAATTATACTATCATACTAAAATCATACACCATGAAACTATATTCACTTAAAGGAATGGCACAATGTGTGTTTGGAATGTAATGGATTTAACATACCTGACACAGTGTGCCTTACATATTTAAAAAAAAAAATGTTATGATACACTAATTTAATTCCTTGAATTCCTAATTAAACATAGCAAGTCAATGGAACAATTAACCTATAAACCGTGAGCTACTAGTAAGCAAACCTATATGATCTTTTGAATTTATATATATGAATCTATTAATTCAATTTCACGGAAAAATTAACTGATCTATTTTAAGCTTGTTGTACAAATTGTGTGATAACATAAAACAAATAGATTCATATGGAACAAACAATTGGAATTTCATAAATAAGAACATGGTGGAATTTAAAGAAATTCGTAATAAAATAAAGGAAGTAAACCAAAGCCTGCACTAGACAGTGTCCTTAAAACAGATTCGCCGCCTCACCGGTTGGGTGCTAGAGGTTGTTCGACGTCAGTTTTCCAAGATAGGACGGTTGGACCAACTATGCAATGCACCAACTGCAGAGCTTCGGCGAACAAAACTTTGCCGCAATCTCTCACAGGAAGAATATAATATAAAACTGACGGAAACTTTTGACAGGAAGAGCAACAAATTTTTTGGTGTAAAAAGCTAAAGGAGAGGGCCTCATTTTATACACATAGAGGGAGAGAGGAAGAGGCTCCAGCCATTAAGGCCCCTCACAAATGCAGAAATTAATTTTGCATTAATCTACAAAGATGATGGATTAAATCCATCATGAATGGAGGAGTTACCAGCTCTATTATACACTTAGGTTTTGTGTATATATTCTTGCAGCCCACACATTTGGTTTGACCCAAAAAGATTAAGATAGGTGGGCCAAGCCTCACACTCAATCCATTTCCCAAGACCAAGCCCAAGCCTATGCCCAAGTCCCCCAGACCTAGACCTGGCCTAGTTCGGTCTGTCCGACAGCGCGGCGCATGCGTACGTGTGGCAACTTTTACATAACCAACTTGGATCATAGCCTTGGCCCAAGTCCATTCTTGAAGCATCTATAACTCCCTTCCTTCGAAAAATTTGGATGTCCCAAAGGGCTTACACCCTTATGCAAAAAATGAGATTTAAATACCCATCAATGCTCTCCTCTATAATCAATGTGTGATATAAGGTTTTACACCTTTCCTAACACCTCTTTCATTCATGAGCCTTACTTAACTAGTCAATTTATCATTCAAACCTTAATGGTTTTTGGTCATTTTTTTGTGGTATAAAGATTTCATTACAAAGAATCTAAACCCACTTTAATCCACCTCAGTTGAGAATTGACACTGACTTTAATATTGCATTAAAATCACCAAAAAAAACAATGGCTCCGTTTGGTAAGACTTTCTAATTATGATTTGAAAATATGAGTTGTATTTTGAGTTTGTGTGTTTTGAAATTATGATTTGAGTGTAGAAAATTTGTTTTGCAATGATTTTTAAATAGAGTGTTGAATTGAGTTTTGAATTGAAAGTTTGATTTGACATGTGAAGTAAGAAAATTTGTTTGGTTTTGAGTTTTGGAAAGAGTTTTCAAAACTTAATTGAAATTGTTATAACTCATAACAAAACACAGTATTTTCACACTATTGAAAGTTCTGATCAATACTCATAACTAAACTCTTTTTAAAATTCAATTAAAACAATTTATTATTAACAAAAAATAACATTAATCAATTTTTTAATTGAAAATACTACAAAGGAAATAATTTTTTTTCAAAATAAATATTCAAAAATTTTAAATTATAAATATTTAAATAATTTAAATAATCTAAAAAATTTAATAAGTAAAAAATTAAAATAAATATTCAAAAAATTTAAATCGTAAAAATTTAAATAATTTAAATATTCAAAAAATTTAAATAATTTAAATTTTTAATATTTTAAATTTAAAAACAACTCTACACTCAAATCGTAACCAAACATATAAAACAAAACTCAATTAAGAAATTATTTTTAAAACTCATAACCAAACACATAACTCGAAACTCTATATTACTTTCACAACTCTATACTTAAATCGTAACCAAATACATAACAAAAAAATTAAAATATTTAAAAATATTTTTATAAAATAGAGTTTGAATTTATTTTTATAAAATATTTTAAAATTTAAAAAATTAAAATAGTAATATTTAAAAATATTCAAAAAATTTAAAAAATCGTAACATATTTAAATATTAAAATATTTAAAATCTTAACAAAATTAAAATATTTTTAAAATATTTAAATATTTAAAATATTTAAAAAAAATTAAAATATTGATTTGAATTGAGTTTTGAAAAAAGTTTTGAATTGTGTGTTTGGTTATTAGTTTTGAAAAGTAATGATTATGTTTAGAATTGAGTTTTGAGAAATTGGTATAGAATTATGATTTGAAAGCTCAAAACAAACTCCACACTTAAATCAATAGATGGAACTATAATTTAAGAGACTTACCAAACGAAGCTTATTATTTTTTCAAAGGTTTATTAGAGACTCTTCGTCTTTTCCATTTTCACATTAAAAAGAACAACAATGATTCATCCCACTAAAAATATCACCATTAATAGCACTAATGCATTAAAAAAGTAAAAAAAAAATAAATATAATTCCAAGACCAAAATATCACATCATTAATGGCGGGACCCACTGCCACCTAATTAGTGGAAGCACTAATTAGTGCTCCCAAGCATTTTTCTAAAAAGAAAAAGAAATCAATGCTAAGATAAAGGGAATGCAATGTAAGGAGAACGAAATCTAAAAGACACAAAGCAAATATAACACAAATAATAATAATAATAATAAAAAGCACAACTTTACTTATATGATGTCCCCAGTGGCATGTGTATGAGTCATCAAACATGAAGCACAGATACTTTTAAAATTCATATTAGATATTGATATTCTTGAATCCATAACAGATACTTATTAAAAGTATTAGTTACTTCTTAATTAATTAATTTTGATGTATTGGATATTTATTTTTTAAGCATCAAATACTCCAAGTCTTGTATTATTTATTTTACAGAATTAGAATTGTAACATTTCTTATATAATATTATAATATACTTTAATTGTGAGGATAAATAAAATAATATTTTTTTCAATACTTTGCTTAATTCTTTGATAAGAAGAATATAGTGAGCTAAAAGTAATAGAATTTATCAAATTGGCATATCCTTATTGTTGAGTGTTTTGAGAAGTTGGTTAAAAGTTAACTTTTTGACTTTTTTTTAAACTTTTTTATCTTTTTGTATACAAAAAATATGAAAAGTGATATGACTCAAAATAAATTAAAAGTCAAAAATGAACTTTTATCCAACTTCCTAAATGGACCAATGCAAGTCCCATATAAACTACATACTAAGTAAACATTAACAAGTGAATAATATAATAATAGAAAATAAATAAATAAGTAAAGTTATAACATTTTTGACTAGTGTAAAAGGGAAAAACACGTGGACAAATTCTTGTGGATTGTTCTATTATTGCTATATATACATATTGAACTTCCTATTGAATTAAAATATCTGTAAAACCTATTGAAATTGAAGAAATAAATTAGCTAATAACTTAAATTAATTCTTAAATATTAGCATTTTACATTATAAAATTACAGTATAGTTTTTAACATGCTTGAGCTTGTGTAACTCACTATCAATAATTGAATTTTTTTTTTTTTTTTGACAAATGTATCCTAACCGTAATTGTATCCTACGTTTATAAGTTTTGTCGTATTTCATATCTGTATCGTATTCTCTATCCATATTCGTATTCATACCCGTGCCTCTTAGGTCAAGAAAATAGGCTCTTCAAAATTTAAGATAAAACTACGTATATTTTGTTCCCTCCAAACCCCATCTAAGACTACAATTTTATTTTATTTTTGATTAGTTAGTTTTCTTATATTACTTCAATAGTTAAATGTGTTTCCCTAATTTGTTTATTTAATCTATTTCATTCAATAGTTGGCTTTTTTTTAATTCATTTGGACTACATAAATTTGGTATTTGAGTAACAAATGTAAAATTTATAATAAATTAGCTCTCTATTACAAAACAATAATTAAAAATTAGATTGGTGGATTGGATTTAGATCGGGATTTCACAATCCTATGATATTCAACTATCAAGGTCAAAAGTATACAAATATAAATTTACAGTAAATTAGCTCATATAATACAAAACAAGGATTAAAAATTAGATCAATAGGATAGATCCAGATTGGGATTTCACGATCGCATGAGATCCAACTATCAGGATTGAATGTATAAAATATATATATACAATAAATTGCCTCATAAAATTCCTTATAAGGATTAAATTGAATTGATGGGATTGGATCTGAATCAAGATTCCATGATTCTATGAGATCCAACTAATAGGATTGAAAGATCTTACTTGTAAACATTTTTTTACACGATCCAGATCCATTGTATCCAAATGAATCGTGAAATTGTAAGGTTATAAGATTCGGATTGAGATTCTGATAAGCATAGATAAAGGAGGAGAGAAAACATAAGATAAAGAAAAAAAAAAGGCATAAGAGTAAATATGCATATACTACCACACCAAAGATATATATCCTTGAAAAAAGAAATGATATATGTATCACTACAAGAAAATGGGGCTTAAAAGACGGAACTATTTGCGACGGTACACTTGCCGTCGCAAAAAGTGACTTTTTGCGACGGTAAAAAATACCGTCTCAAAAAACAGAGTATTTGCGACGGTAAAAAATGCCGTCTCAAAAAACAGAGTATTTGCGACGGTAGAAAAATACCGTCGCAAAAAAGGAGAGTATTTGCGACGGTATTTTCTGCCGTCGCAAGTACTCTTCTTTTTTGAGACGGTATTTTTCTACCGTCGTAAATACTCTGTTTTTTGAGACGGTATTTTTTACCGTCGCAAATACTTTGATTTTTTTGAGACGGTATTTTTTGCCGTCGCAAAAAGTCACTTTTGTGGTTTTTTTTTTTAAGTGAATATTTTTAAATTTTTAAATATTTTTTTTAGATACACTTTACTTAAATGTATCTAAAAAAAAAATATGAAAAAATATTTTTAAAAATTAATAAATACATACAAATATAAAAAAAAAATGTATTGAATTATTGTATTTCTTTTGTATTTTTGGTATTTAGTGAATTTTTAAAAGATTTTTTTACTTTTTAGGTGTATTTATGTTAGGTGTGTCTAAAAATTAAAAAAATTAAATATTAAAAAAATTCAGTAAAAATAATATAAGACGGAAAATAAGAAAGTATAATTTTCTCAAAAGAGTTTTTGGAAAACTCTAACCTAACATAGTGATTGTGGTTTTGAGACAGCTTCATATATATACAGTCACAAAATAGTTTGAATAAATTCAATGGTATTTTTCTGTCACAAAAAAAATAAAAAAAACGATGTCGTCTTACTCTTTTAATATAACATCTCTTTTCATTCATTTTTTCATCTTCCTGTCTCTCTGTATTTATCTCTCTCTGTTCTCTTTATCTCTTTCACTCATCACTCTTCTTTCTCTATCTGTCTGTGTATCTCTCTCATTTTCTCTCTGTGTCTCTCGCATATCTTTCTTCTCTCTATCTCTTATGTCTTCTCTCTTTATCTCTCTCGCTCATCTTTCTTCTCTCTATCTCTCTCATTTATTTTTTTTTCTCTCTCTCTCTTATTTATATCTCTCTCTATCTCTCTCGCCCATCTTTCTTTTTCTGTGTCTCTCTCTCGCTCATCTCTTTTCGTTCTATTTCTCTCTTTTTGTCTATCTTTCGCTCATCTCTTGTTTCTCTCTCTTTTTCTATCTCTCATTCTCTCTCTCTCTCTCTCACTCTCTCTCACTCATCACTCATCTCTCTCTCTGTATGCTTGTCTATTTGTGTATTTCTCCCTCATTATATTCGTCTTGCTCACTTTATCCGTCTCATATTCTCTATTTATCGAGCTTCTCCTCGATTTATCTATCTTTTCTCTCATCTCTTTTCTCTCTCTGTCTCTTTCGTTCATCTCTCTTCTCTCTATCTCTCTCGTTCATCTCTTTTCTCTCTCTGTCTCTTTTTCTGTCTCTCACTCTCTATCTTTTTCTCTCTTTGTCTCTCTCTCTCTCTCTAACTCATCACTCTTCTCTGTTTGTCTGTCTGTCTGTCTCTGTCTCTCTCTTTCTCTCTTTCTCTCGTTGTCTCTCGCTCATATCTCTTCTCTCTATCTCTCTCATCTGTCTTCTCTCTCTGCCTCTCTCACTCATCTCTCTTCTCTTTATCTCTCTCGCTCATCTCTCTCTGTCTCTTTCTCATTTATCTCTTTTCGCTCTTTCTCTCTTTGTCTATATCTTTTCATCCATTTTTTCATCTTCCTTTCTCTCTTTTCTTTCTCTCTCTCACTCATCACTCTTCTCTCTCTGTCTGTTTGTCTATCTGTCTCTCTTCTCTCTATGTCTCTCTCTTTTTCTGTGTCTCTCTCTCGCTCATCTCTTTTCGCTTTATTTCTCTCTCTTTTTGTCTATCTCTCACTCATCTCTCTTCTCTCTCTATCTCTTTTTCTGTCTCTTACTCTCTATCTTTTTCTCTGTTTGCGTTGCTCACTCTCTCACTCCCGTCTTCTCTATTTACTGAGCTCCCTTTCGATTTATCGATCAACTATAAGAAAATGCACTTTTAGCGACCATTTTGTCTCTCTCTCGCTCATCACTTTGTCTCTGTCTGTTTCTCTCTCTCTCTCTCTCTTTATCTCTCTTCTCTATCTGTCTCTCACTTATCTCTCTCTCACCACCCATCTTCTCTACCATATTCACCACTACTGCAAATGCCATTCCACTACTACAACTATCATTACTACCATCATCGCTACCACTCCACTACCACCACTACTACTACCATTACCTCTCATCTACCACCGCTATTCTATCTCCTCTACCATTACCACAACTTCACCACTTATCTCATTCACCATCACTACCACCTCTTATCCACCACTTTCACCACTACTGCCATTTCTATCCTCTACCACAAAAAATTAGTTCTTGATTTTTAGTATAAAAAAAAAAAAATGAATCACAAAAAAATTATTTTCATTGACCACAAAAAATTAACTTTATTTTAATGGAAAATATTATCTCTACTTCTACCAAATAAAAAAAAAAAAAAATTATTCATTAAAATAAATATGAAACAAATAAATTTTCAACCTTACTAAATGTAAAAAAAAAATAAAATTCATCAACTATAAAAAAAAATTATTTTAATAAAAAATAATTTTTTTAACAATTCTTCCGTTGCCAAAAAAAAAAAAAAAATCATTTTATTATTTAAATATTCATTTATAATAAAAATAAAAAAAAAATTCTAAAAAAATTTCCAATCCCCAAATTCCCATTCGGGTTCTCCTACCCCAAACCCAAAATCCCCAATGTCAAAAATCCCTAATCCCTTCCCCATTTTCCATTCCCGCTCGTTTTTCCCCCCTCAACCAAAAATCCCCAAAAAAAACCCTAATATGCACACAGCTCTCTCATTCCTCTCATTTCATTTCATCTCATCTCATCAGTCTCTTTCTCACTCTCATTTTCATCTGCACAGATCGACTCCACACCGATCAAACTCGCAAGATCGACTCCTCACCGATCGACCTCACTCTCTCATTGCACCGATCGATCTCATAGGTAAGCTTCTCTCTCTCTCTCATCTCATCAGTCTCTCTCTCACTTCATCTCATCAGTCTCTCTCTCACTCTCTCATTTTCGTCTGCACAGATCGACCTCGCAAGATCAACTCCTCACCGATCAACCTCGCAAGATCGACTCCTCACCGATCGACTTCACTCTAGTTTGAGGAAAAAACTAAGACCAATTATCAATTTGTGCATTTGAGCTTTAGGCACTGTGAGGTGTACTTTTCAATCTTCTTGTAATATACTGGTTGATATTGGCCTAGTGCTAGTTTAGGTTAGTGATTTTATGGTTGGGGACCGACTGACCAATCCCCAGTGTTGGGGCTATTTTATTTATTTATTTTTTAAAAAATTTAGTACTGTTTTTCTTGAACTATTTTTTGTTTTCTTGATATTTTGTAATTTTAGATTAGTCATCAATTGCTATCTCATATTTGAATTTTAAAAACAGGTGTAGTACTAAAAATTGTATTAAGGCTTGAAATTTCAGTAGTGCTCATTTCTTCTGCAATGGTTATAGAGTTCAGGCTGTCAAGACTCAAGTGTGATAATTTAGGTTTGAGATTCAGGGCTGCCACTCTGTGCAAATAATGCCGTAGTTGTTGTACCCAGTCTATCCCTTTCAGCACCCTTAATTGACAGGGACTACTACTAAGTACTGTCCTTTCCTTCTTTTTTTTTTTTTTGGCTTGTAATTTTATTATCCTCAATTATCATTGGGAGTTTTGGACCAAAAGCCTGTGATATTATCCTCTACATACAGTGGTATGAAGTTGGTTGGCTAGACAAGAAGATGTAAGAGGCATTGAAGGGGCATCAGGGTAGAGGGGTTTTGGAGAGTTTGAGAGGGGTAAGAAGGTTGCTGGAGTGCAGAAGCTTTCAAAAAAAAGCGGGGTGGGAAGGTTCTTGGATATGAAAACTTGCCATTTACAAAGGATGAATAATTTTTGTATCTTGGAGTTCGTATATGGAGATCAGTGGGTAGAAGTGGTGATGGTGCTACTGGAGTTTACACTAGGTGGTGTCTGGAAGCATGTTGCTAGAGTGTAGGAGCTTTGAAGGGAGGGGGGGCTGTTGGAGGTTCTCGGAGTAGAAAACTTGCTATTACAAAGAAGGGAGAAGGTCAGTGCATCAGTAATCACATTTTTTATTTCTTTCGTAGCATAATATGCTCATTACAATTCTAGTTTTAAGCCTTTGTGTCAAATTTGAGAGTTGTCTAAATTGGCCTTCTGGTTTCCTCTATTAGTTAATTGTAGAATCACTTGAATGGATTGTACCCTGCTAATAATTTGAACTCTCTGTTTTAAAGCTGATTATTTTAGTATTATGATATTGGATTGTCATATATGCGGTTCTTAATTTCTGTGAACCTGCCAATATGTATTCTTCTTTTATTTGGATTAGATTGTTCTATTGTATACATAACAGGCATGGTAAAATATATTCATGAAAATGATCATGAAAGATTTTCTACTGTTAGATTACACATATAATAAAACCTCACACATTAATCAAAGGACAAAAAATCTTCATGAAACATTTCATGATATTTTTTTCATGATCCCTAATATTATTCAAGAAATTATCATATTAGTTTTTAGTTAAGTGTCTGTTGTGATACAATCATACAGGAGGACATCAATAACCAATGAAACTAACAATGATGGTACGTACTAAAATCCTAAAATATCTTTATGCTATTTTATGTGTTGACGTCCCAAAATCACCCAACGGGATCGGATTGGCACGAAACTTGGCACACATGACCGCCTAGGCACAAGAGACTTGTAGGAGAAGACGAGACTCCAATCGGGTTCCCGAATTAGGAGTTAGAGACGAATTTCACTCTAGGCAAACTAGTTCTTTAAGAAATTTGAATTCGAGGTGTTAACGCCTCAAAATCACCAAAAGGGGTCGGTTTAGCATGAAACTTGGCACACAAGACCACCTAGGCACGAGAGACTTGTGGGAGAAGACGGAACTCCAATTGGGTTCTCGGTTTGGGAGTTAGAGCCGTATTTCGGTTTAGGCAAACTAGTTCCTTAAGAAACTTAAATTCGAGGTGTTGACGTCCCAAAATCACCCAACGGGGTCGGATTGACACGAAACTTGGCACACACGACCGCCTAGGCACAAGAGACTTGTGGGAGAAGACGGGACTCCAATTGGGTTCCTGGATTAGGAGTTAGAGACGGATTTTACTCTAGGAAAACTAGTTCTTTAAGAAACTTGAATTCGAAGTGTTAACGTCCCAAAATCACCAAAAGGGGTCGGTTTAGCACGGAACTTGGCACACACGACTGCTTAGGCACGAGAGACTTGTGGGAGAAGACGGAACTCCAATCAGGTTCCCGGTTTGGGAGTTAGAGCCGTATTTCGGTTTAGGCAAACTAGTTCCTTAAGAAACTTAAATTCGAGGTGTTGACTCCCCAAAATCACCAATTGGGGTCGGATTGGCACGAAACTTGGCACACACGACCGCCTAGGCACGAGAGACTTGTGGGAGAAGACGGGACTCCAATCGGGTTCCCGAATTAGGAGTTAGAGACGAATTTTACTCTAGGCAAACTAGTTCTTTAAGAAACTTGAATTCGAGATGTTAACGCCTCAAAATCACCAAAAGGGGTCGGTTTAGCACGAAACTTGGCACACACGACCGCCTAGGCACGAGAGACTTGTGGGAGAAGACGGGACTCCAATCGGTTTCCCGATTTGGAAGTTACAGCCATATTTCGGTTTAGGCAAACTAGTTCCTTAAGAAACTTAAATTCGAGGTGTTGACACCCCAAAATCACCAAATGGGGTCGGATTGGCACGAAACTTGGCACACACGACCGCCTAGGCACGAGAGACTTGTGGGAGAAGACGGGACTCGAATCGGGTTCCCGGTTTGGGAATTAGAGCCATATTTCGGTTTAGGCAAACTAGTTCTTTAAGAAACCTAAATTCGAGGTGTTGACACCCCAAAATCACCAAATGGGGTCGGATTGGCACGAAACTTGGCACACACGACCGCCTAGGCACGAGAGACTTGTGGGAGAAGACAGGACTCCAATCGGTTTCCCGGTTTGGGAGTTACAGCCATATTTCGGTTTAGGCAAACTAGTTCTTTAAGAAACTTAAATTCGAGGTGTTGACACCCCAAAATTACCAAATGGGGTCGGATTAGCACGAAACTTGGCACACACGACCGCCTAGGCACGAGAGACTTGTGGGAGAAGACGGGACTCCAATCGGTTTTCCGGTTTGGGAGTTAGAGCCATATTTCGGTTTAGGCAAATTAGTTCCTTAAGAAACTTAAATTCGAGGTGTTGACACTCCAAAATCACCAAATGGGGTCGGATTGGCACGAAACTTGGCACACACGACCGCCTAGGCACGAGAGACTTGTGGGTGAAGACGGGACTCCAATCGGGTTCCCGGATTAGGAATTAGAGACGGATTTTACTCTAGGCAAACTAATTTCTTAAGAAACTTGAATTCGAAGTGTTAACGTTCCAAAATCACCAAACGGGGTCGGATTGGCACGGAACTTGGCACACATGACCGCCTAGGCACGAGAGACTTGTGGGAGAAGACGGGACTCTAATCGGTTTCCCGGTTTGGGAGTTAGAGCCGTATTTCGGTCTAGGCAAACTAGTTCCTTAAGAAACTTGAATTCGAGGTGTTGACGCTCCAAAATCACCAAAAGGGGTCGGTTTAGCACGAAACTTGGCACACATGATCGCCTAGGCACGAGAGAGTTGTGGGAGAAGATGAGACTCGAATCGGGTTTCTGGTTTGGGAGTTAGGGTCGGATTTCTATCTAGCCAAAATTATTTACTTAACTATCTTTGTAATTATATAATAAATAATTTTTTATGTTTTTTTTGTAATTAAAATATTAATACATAATTATATTGTCACTAATTATTTTTATTTTTTATTTTCAGATATTTCCTGAGTAGCAGTTTGCTTCTTGTGGAATGCAGCCGTGTGAAGATTGCGACGGACTTTTGTTTATGAAGAAAACTTTTATTTTTGATTTACATTATTTAGATTTGTGAACAACATTATGTATGTATTTTGCAAAATTATGTGGTTGGATAATTTTGATGATGTGTTGTTATGAATGGAAGAGTACTTTAATTAAGGATGAAATTTTATTTATATACAGGAATTTTTATATTATTATATAGTTATCGATTTTTTTTAGTTATTTTTATTTAATACAGGTAATTTGCATATTTTTAATAATTTTAAAATTGCATTTTTTGTTAGAAACAGGTTTTTGCAACGGTAGCATAGCCGTCGCCAATGATATTGGCAATATGAACAAAAGGCCTTTAGCGACGGTATTTTCACCGTCGCAAATAATATTTTTAGAGACGGCACACTTTTCTGTCGCAAATAGTAGTATTAACAACGGTATTAAACCCGTCGCAAATAACCAGTTTTAGCGATGGTATTTTTTACCGTCTCAAATAAATCCTTTTGCGACGGTATTTTCCCGTCGCAAATAACCATATTAGCGACGGTATTTTAGTGCCGTCTCAAAAACTTCAGATTTTTACACATTAACTGCGACAGCATTTTGCCATCGCTAAAAGGCATCTTTGCCGTCGCCAATGTTTTTGCGACGGCGTTTACCGTTGCTAAAGACCTTTAGCTACCCCTTCTTTTGCGACCCCCCTATTACCGTCGCTAAAGGCTATTTACCGTCGCAAAAAGGCATTTGAGACGGCTTCTTTGGTATTGGCGACGGTATTTTACCGTCGCAAAAAAGCAAATTTTTTGTAGTGTATTTAATACTTTACCTTTCAAGTCAGAGAGAAACCAAGATGATTTGCGGGAAAAATCTAAAAGAAAAGAAAAAATAAGCAAAGAATAATGATAGACGTGGTTAAATTCTTCAAAATCACCAAAATTAAGCTCTTAAAATGCTTATAAACTTCAAGCATAGCACAGACCAGGAAAAAAAAAAAAAACACTTTGAAATCATACAGGCAAGATCTCACACAATGACAAATGTAAAGTGATAAAATAAAAACTAGAGTTTTCATACCTTGTTGCAAAAAATCAAAAAGCAGATCAAGTCCGTTGAGGGGTTTGAAATATCAAATGGAGCAAGAACAATTGCAATATGGAAAAGATGAGAAGGAGAACGAGGTCAACGTGATGTGAGGAAGGAGCTGGGCAGCATCTGTGATTACTTTTCTTGAGCTGATTAAAATAAGAAACTTCTGTTAGAAAAATTAACCACCACTGACTAATTCTTTATTCCACTTTTCAAATATAAATGTAGTCACTGTAGCTTCTTCAAACATTAAAATTCTTGGTCGTTTGGAGTGTCCTAAATAAATGTATTTTTTATTTTTTTGGACTAAAAAGTTGAGGAAAAAAATATGGTTGTTTGGGTTAACTTTTTGATTTTTTATGAAAAAACGTATATTAAAAATTTGTATGAATTAGTGTGTAGGAGAAGATTTGTTTTTTGGGTTGTATCTTTCATGCGTAGGTTGAATAGATGGTAAGAAATAATTGTATACTTTTCAAGCATTTCACTAAACGGTGCTTTTCAGCTGGTGGGGCCCATCACGGGTCCCATTTTGATAATCTGAACCGTTCAATGTGTAGCACTCGTCGAGTACTACATGTTTGTAAAAAATCACATTGATCAGATATCGATAACTATCTAATCAGATTTTTTTTCAACCGTTAACTATAACACCATCATTTTTTTATACAAAACTGATTTGATCATATAGTTATTGATATCCGATCAATGTGATATTTTACAAACATATAGTACTCGACAAGTTCTACACATTGAACGGTTCAGATTATCAAAACGGGACTCGTGATGAGCCCCCACAAGCCGAATAGCAGTGTGTTAAAATTGCACCCCAACTGTGCAATTTTCCTTTTGAACCGCAGCACAGATTTGACTTGGTGAGTTGATTTGTTGTATTATTGTGATTGATGAGTTGTATTTTTGTGTGTAAAATTAATTTTTTAATATTTTTTTTGGTAAATAGTGATAACTTTTTAACTTTTTGAGTAACTTTTTGACTTTTTGTCTTTTTTGATACATGCCAAAACACAATTTATAAATCATTTGTACTTTGAATCAATTATTATTTGTTCTATTTGTTGATTACCATCATTATTTGAAAAGAATAAATAGATTTTTGCTTCTTATTTAGATTTTTATTTATTTAAATTTAAAAATTGTGCATGATTTGATTTTTTTTGGTCTTTAATAATCAGAGCACTAATTTTGGTATTCTAATGGAGCACTAATAACATGGCAAGGAGAGAGAGAGAGAGAGAGAGAGAGAGAGAAACTAAGACTAAAACATCACATCACATTGGGTGGGGCCCACTGCTAACTCATTAGAACCGGCTTTAGAACTCAAGAATTAGAGTTCCAAAGTATTTTTCAATTATCTAATAGTTTGGGAATGAGAGGGTAATTTATATGTAAATTGGGCTGAGCTGGGTAATGGGCCGTTCTGTGGGCCACAGTAAGAAGGGCTGAGTAAAAGGGCCTTGTAGTTAGCCCGGTCCAAGAAGAACCTTATGGTTGGCCCAGTCCAAAAAAAGCCTTGAAGTTAGCTCGGTCACCACGGTCAGAATGGTAGCAGTTAGCTCAGTCGTACCATTATGAGCCAAGGTATTTTGGGTTTTTACTCAGGACCTTGTTATTGAATAGCTCGGTCCAAGCACGCTATGGATAGCACGGTCTTAACAGGTGAAACTGAGATCCAAGCTGTAAAAAGAAGAGCCGAGCTAGCTAAACCTCGGTCGTTTCTACCAATTTAACATGGTCATGTTATCTCAATCGTTTTGTCATACTACCGAGATAAAACCATCTCACTTGGTTTAAGCAGTGAAGGGGGTGTTGAATGATAAGCATTATCTTTCAAGAGTGTGACTCCTAGGAGGACTCTACATGGAGGAATAAAGAGTGCTACTAGGATTGTGCCACGCGGAACCTATAAAAGCTCATAGCATCACCTATAGAGAGGTAACACAACTTTGATTCTCGAATACACAGAGCTTTTTGTCTATTTGTCTATTTTGCTGACTTAGGTATCGGAGAGGTATCCGGCACACACCCGTCGGCTAGCTCACGTTTGTGTTTTCAGGGAGTAAAGCGACGACGTTTGGAGGAGCGCAAACTTGATCAATAGGTCATACAATTGGCACCGTCTGTGGGAAATCCAGAATGAACAAAACCTCTTGATCAAGTTTTCCTCGCTAATTGAAAGCAATGGTGCACAACGAAGATTTGCCACAATCCGCTATCGACGGACAAACCCCTAAGGGGGGTGGGAGGTGCGATGGTTTGCCTTCTATCCCTTCCATGGCGGATTTAGAGCCCCAGCGACAGATAGCCCCCATCGCTCTCAGAGTCCTGACAGACAGAGGCGGAGGAACGACCCTCAAGGTCTCGAAGATCGCATGAAGGAGCAGGACGAGTTGATTCGAAGGATGGCAGCAGACATGGAGTCCATGAAGCACCAGGTAAAAGGAAAAGGGGTGGCGACAGGAGAATGGTGGAAAAGCAGCACGCCCCCTCACTACTCGGAAGATCGTAGTAGGCATACCACACCATCACAGGCAGAGAATAAGAGCCTAAGAATAGGCAACACTTAATCAAGGACTTCCAGGACTCGTGACTCCAGGTGTGAGAGGACGAGAACATTGAGGTCTTATACTGAATGAAGCACCTATCGGCCCTCACGTACGCACCAAACATCATCCAGGAAAACGGAGTTCCCTAGATCGTCCGACTTACGAACTGTGCTTGAAGAAAGGGCACGATGGAAGGAGGAAACCAGGGCACGCGACCCACGCATAGTTTCAGCCCTTCAGCGGTTGGCTCCTCGGACGCATGGAAGCGTCGAGGTAGGAATGCCAATACTGCGCCCTGCTGACGAACCAACAGACAAAGCATTAGCAAGGCTGCAGACCTCGCCGTTTGTTCAGGCAACTGAGAATGCGCCCCTACCTTCAGGCTTCCTCCAGCCTAAATTCACCACGTATGAGGGGAAGACAGACCCCTACATGCACCTAAGCCACTTTCACCAAGTTATGGCAGTATACCGGTGAAACGAGGCTTTGATGTGCATCCTATTCCCATCCAGCCTTGGCGACCTAGGCTTAACCTGGTTCGCAAGACTACCAGAAGGTAGCATCACCTCCTGGGCGCAATTGGCAGAGGCGTTCGTAACAAGGTTCAGAACGAACACCAAAACACTAGTAGAGATCGATCAGCTACTCCCCATCAACATGGGCGAAAAGGAGACGTTGAGATCCTACAACACTCGTTATTGGGAGACTTCAACCAGATAGGAGATTACCCCACAAATCTCGCCATCGAACAATACAAACGAGCCTACCAGTCGGCAACAAATTGAGGGACTCAATTGCCATGACTCCACCCCTCACGATGGAAGCCTTAATGGAGAGAGTGCACTAGCATATTCGGGTGGAGGAAGATGGCAACCGCACTAAAGCGAAATCTGGGACAACAGCAACACCAGAAAAAAGGACTTCGGCAAAAGTCAACACGGTAGAACAACCAAGTAGGAATGGGCGAGGCAGGCGGTCCAACAAAGAAGATCCAGACAAAAGGTCGCTAAGAGTTCGCACTGCCATTACCATGGTGTTCAAAAAACCAATCTACTGAATTCTCAGTGAGATACGCGATGAACCTTTTTTTCGATGGCCAGCTAAGTTGGGAGAAGCACAAAAAGACTATGACGAAGGATCCCGGTGCACCTTCCATAATGAAAAGGGGCACCGCACAGAGAATTGCACGCCGTTGAGACAACATTTGGAGGAGTTAGTGGCAGCTGGACACCTAGACCAGTACATAGAATGAGGGACACAGCCAGCCCCCCAGAACCACAACAACCTAGACGGAATGCTGATCGACGCCCCACCTCAAGGCGTGATTAACATAATTCATGGGGTATTCAAATCTGAGCGGGTATGTGAACTCAGGGGAATGATCAAGAAGGCAGAGCAGTTAAGAAAGGTATTAAGTGCACAACCTACCATTAAAAAGGGGAGAACAGAGGCCACGAACGTCATATCTTTTTCAGACAGAGACTTGGCAAGGATATATTGCCCTCACAATGATGCACTAGTTGTCACTCTCCACGTTAGGGATTACGACATCAAGCGGATTTTGATTAACCAAGGGAGCTCTTGTGAGATAATATATTACGAAACCTTCAAACAACTGAAACTGGAGGACAAAGACTTGGCACCTGCAACATCTCCCCTAATCGGATTCAACTCAATGCCAGAGTGGCCAGTAGACAAGATAATCCTCCCAGTCAGAGCAGGAAGCATGACGAAACAAGTAGAATTCTGGGTATTGAAAGTCCCTTCCACTTACAACATAATATTGGGCAGGACATGGCTGCATGCCATGCGATCGGTAGCATCAACCTACCATCAAGTATTGCAGTTTCTCAACGAAACCGGGGCAATTGAAGAGGTCTTTGTAGACCAGATCATGTCCAAACAATGCTTCGTCACTGTAAATGGCAGCCGCCTCTGTTTGCAGATGTTGGCAAGGCAGCCGAACAAAAAGCGGTAGAAGACTTGGTACAGGTAAGGATGGATGAAAAAGACCCAGAAAAGTTCTTTTTGCTTGGCTCGTCTTTATCCGGCATTGAGAGGATAGAGGTCATGGAATTCTTAACCTCTAACATCGAAGTGTTCGCCTGGACGCCATATGACATGCCTGGCATTGACCCAAGCTTCATCTGTCACCAATTGAACGTCCACCCAACTGCCAGACCAATTATACAGCGCATTCGTAGATCAGCACTCCACCACGCTGAGATAGTGGCGGAAGAAGTGGGAAATCTGTTGGAGGCAGGAGCTATCAGAGAAGTACGCTATCCCAAGTGGATCTCCAATACTGTAGTGGTGCCAAAGAAGAATGGAAAATGGCATGTCTGCGTAGATTATAAAACAGTCAACAAGGCATGCCTAAAGAATAGCTTTTCCCTTCCACGAATAGACCAACTGGTAGATCTAACAGCAGGGCACAATAGGCTTAGCTTTCTTGATGCGTATAGAGGTTACCATCAGATCTCCATGTATGAGCCAGACCAGGAGGTCACATATTTTACAACTCCTAGAGGGCTGTATTGTTACAAGGTCATGCCCTTTGGCCTAAAGAACGCAGGGGCAACATTCCAACGGATGGTCACCAAGATGTTTGAACCATTGTTAGGCAGAACAATGGAGGCTTACATCGACGACATGGTGGTCAAGAGCAAGAATGAGAAGGGCCATCTAACGGACCTAGATGCAATGTTCCAGATCCTAAAAAAGAACAAGTTGCACCTTAATGCATCCAAGTGTGCGTTCGGCGTAAGATCAGGTAAATTCCTAGGTTTCCTGTTGACCAACCGAGGTATCGAGGCAGACCCCTCTCAGATCAAAGCAATCCAGGATCTAGAGGGGCCCAACTCAGTAAACGAAGTGCAGCATCTCACTGGCATGGCAGCTGCGCTCAACCGGTTCATTAGTCGGTCGTCAGACAGATATTGACTATTCTTCAAAGCATTAAAGGCAAAGTTTGAGTGGGACGAAGAATGCGACCGCGCCCTAGAGAACTTGAAAGAATACATGTCTTCTCCACCATTGTTAGTAACCCCAGTACGTGGAGAAGAGCTCTTTTGGCACCTAGCAGTTCCACAGCACGCAATCAGCGCAGTGTTGGTTAGAGCGGAAGGAATCCAACACTTGCCCATCTTTTATGTTAGCAAAACCTTGCTGGATGCAGAAACTAGGTACTTACCATTAGAAAAATTGGCCTTAGCTTTAATGATGGCCTCAAAAAAGCTGTCGCATTACTTCCACGCCCACACTATAATCATCTTAACGACTTTCCCCTTAAAAGCCTTGTTTGAGAGGGCGGACTTTTCTGGGCGAATCTTGAAGTGGGTAGTGGAGTTAGGATAGTTCGACATCAAGTTTCAACCCAGAACCGCAATAAAAGCCCAAGCATTGACAAACTTTGTGGCAGAGTTCACACTAGGAAGCCATCATATCTGCCCTGTTGACTTGACTAGTGCAACCAAAATGGGGATGGAAAGCGCCGTAGGAAGCGCGCAACCCCTGAATCAGGATGCCCAGCCACATCCCAAAACATATCGGAGTAAAGACAAGCAAGAAGAGGCAAACCATGCTATACCAGGCACAGACTCATCAACAAGTAAGAGCTTGGTACAATCAGATAATGAGGGGCAAACAGCAAGCATGGACTTTGGAGAGAACACCAGCAACACTCATGACCCCAAGGCATTATCCGATCCCTCCACCTGCTGGAAGCTGTTCGTTGGAGAGATGTGGAAGCTCTTTGTGGATGGAGCGTCCAACAGGCACGGTGCAGGACTTGGCATAGTCCTCATCTCACCAGATGGCCTAATAGTGGAACAAGCAGTCAACCTTGGCTTCCCAGCATCAAACAACGAAGCAGAGTATGAAGCACTTTTGGCAGGCCTAAAATCAGCACTCTATATGAAGGCCACCGAGCTAATGGTTTACAGTGACTCATAGCTGGTGGTAAACCAAATTTCAGAGGACAATGAGGCAAAGGATGACAGGATGGCTAAGTACCAAGAGTTAGTCAGAAAAGAGATCATGAAGTTTGAAGTAGTGTGGATAAAACAGAGCGGCAGGGAAGAAAACAACAGAGCAAACGAACTAGCAATCTTTGCTTCAATGGTAGATACATCCATCCCTTATCCGTTACTGATTGACTACCTACCAAGACCAATCATTGAAGAACCTGAAGTAGTTGAGGTATGTTGCGCCGAATTAGGCCCCTCATGGATGGATCCCATTATAATGTTCTTAAAAGACGGCGTCTTACCTGAAGAGAAGAAAGAGGCCAACAAAATAAGAGCAAAATCACATCGATTTTGGCTCTCCCCATCTATGGCCTTGTACAAGAAATTCTTCACAGGACCTTACCTAAAATGTGTTCATCCCAGCAAAGTCAAAGCATTCTTGTTCGAGATACACGAAGGCGTATGCGGAAGCTACCAAGGGGAAGATTATTGGCCTACAGAACCATTTCACAGGGATATTGGTGGCCTTACATGCAAGCAGATTCAGAGAAGTATGTCAAGAAGTGCGAGAAATGCCAGAAGTTTGCACACCAAATACATCAACCAGCCAGGGAGCTTCTACCATTAACTAGGCCATGGCCCTTCGCAATGTGGGGGTTGGACATAGTAGGACCACTTCCAACGGCACTCGGCAACAGAAAGTTCTTCCTTGCAGCAACAGACTACTTCACAAAGTGGGTGGAGGCAGAAGCACTAGCATCAATAAAGGAGAAAGATATGAAGAAATTCGTCTGGCAGAATATCATCACTTGGTTCGGCATACCAAAAGCACTAATACCTGACAACGGCACTCAGTTCGATGGTAAAATTTTTATAGGCTTTTGTGAAGAGTACAAGATAGAATTCTACAATTCTACACCGGCATACCCCCAAGCAAATGGCCAAGCGGAAGCATCAAACAAAGTCGTCTTGGATGGATTGAAGAAAAGGTTAGAGAAAGAAAAAGGCAAGTGGACGGAGGAACTCCCTCATGTGTTATGGGCTTACCGTACCACACCTCAGCGATCCACTAGAAAAACACCTTTTTCCTTGGCCTATGGCATGGAAGCAGTAATCCCACTGGAAGTTGGCCTCCCCACAATTAGAAGTGAAAATTTTGATCCAGACTTAAATAGAGAAGCCATAGCATTAGAGCTCAACCTTGCAGAAGAAAGAAGAGAAAGAGCACTAGTTCACATCGCCTCATACCAGCAAGAATTATCTAGAAAGTATAACAAGATAGTGCATCCAAGGCAATTCAAGATTGGAGATTGGGTACTGCGCAAAGTAATGGAAAACACCTTGGTACCCGGAGATGGCAAGTTAGAGCCTAATTGGGAAGGACCTTACAAAGTGGTTGGATTAGCAGGAAAATGGGCATACCACCTAGAAGACGAAGACAGCAAAGCCATTCCCAGGCCATGGAACACTGCCAATCTCAAACTATTTTATTTTTAGCTTTTTTCAAGTATTTGTAATTTTTCCTTTTTCAATAAAACAAGTAGCTTCTTTTCAGCATAGTTGTTTCCTCTGTAAAAAGATTGTTTTAGTTAGGGGCATTGAAAGCATGGTTGGCCAGAATAACCAACTTTGCACTCTCTTCAGCTAAGATTAGGATCGAGGCTGAAGTGGTTGGCCGGAAAAACGAACACTTCTCCTAAGCCAAGATAAGGATCGAGGCTGCAGGACGTTTGGCAGGAATAACCAAACACTTCGCTCATAGTTGGCCGGAATAACCAACTTTGAGCTCTCTTCAGCTAGGATTAGGATCTGGGCTAAAGAGGTTGGCTAGAAAAATCAACACATCTCCTAAAGCCGAGATAAGGATCCAGGCTGCAGGACGTTTGGCAAGAATAACCAAACACTTCGCTCTAAGTTGGCTGGAAAAACCAACTTCGAGCTCTCTTCAGCTAAGATTAGGATCTGGGCTAAAGAAGTTGGCTGGAAAAACCAACATTTATTGCTCTCCTTAGCCAAGACAAGGATCAAGGCTAAAGAGTGGTTGGCTGGAAAAACCAACATTTACTGCTCTTCAGCCGAGATAAGGATCGAGGTTAAAGAGTGGTTGGCTGAAAAAACCAACACTTACTGCTCTTCAGCCGAGATAAGGATCAAGGCTGAAGAGTGGTTGGCTGGAAAAACCAACACTTAGTACTCTTCAGCTTAGATAAGAATCAAACGCTGAAGAGTGGTTGGCTGGAAAAACCAACACTTAGTACTCTTCAACCGAGATAAGGATCAAGGCTGAAGAGTGGTTGGCTGGAATACAACTTATTGTGATCTTTAGCCGAGGTAAAGACCTGGGCTGAAGAGGTTGGCAGGTATGATCAGTGATATCAAGGTTAAGACCGAGATAAGTATCACGGCTGGAAAATATTATGTGGCATTCAGATAACAAATGGAAGTAAACCAAACAAAAAATTGAGACAAAAGAAGATTTCATTAAAAAATCAAATCAAGTACAAAAGGTGGGGCCTCAGCCCAGTTACAATTTCTTTCCAAAAGGAAAAAGAAGAAAAATACAACGATCAGACAAAGAGGTCGTCAAGATCTGTGTCCAGTTCAACTCGAAGCCTGGTTTCAGCTGGTAGCTCAGTGACACTTTCAACCAAGTCTTCCACTGGTGGCTCCAGCCGAGCTAACTGAACAACAGGATCATTAACGACCGGGGCATTGTTAGGCTCCGCTTCTTCTTCATCATCCTTAGCTTGTAGGAATTTTTGTTGAATGGCTTGGGCATACTCTGCCATGTAGCTCAGTATAAAATGTGGAGGAGGATTGAGGAAGACCTTGGTCTCTTGGCTGAGACCGAGCTGCGTTACCGTTGCCTTCCATCCACATTTGAAGAATATGTCTTTGGTGGCCTCGCATTGCTGGATATAGGTGTCCTCCCCCTCTTTGTAACCTTGGTTTTCGACATCTTCCATGCTCTTCACCAACCAAGCGATTTCATCATCCTTCCTTTTCTCAAGCTTGGCCAGCTCACGCAGATATTTATCTTTCAGCACGGCCGCAACTTTCTGCTTGTCTGCTTTGGCTAAATCGACATGACCGGTAAGGCGGGCTACCTCAGTCTGTAGCTCGGTCATTTTCTTCTTGGCCTCGTCTAGCTCAGCCGATTTTGCATTAGCCTCAGACATGGCCTGCCATGTGGTTTTTCGCAGTTCCAACACTCGCTTGTGAGCAATGTGATTTTTCTGCATAGCCTGCAAAAGGATGGTAAGAAAACTTTTTAGTAAAACCGAGCAGAAAGATGTGCAAATTGGAAAGACAAGTAAAGGGACAACTTACCAGCACCATCGATTTGGATGCCGAGCGAATGGCCTTCAGCTCGGTGAGATGGTTGTGGTGCTCCATGTCGGCTGGAAGGCAAACGTTCTTGACAAGATTGAACGCCAACAACCGGTCTTTTTCTGCGACCATTGAGTCAGAACCTTTAATAGCACGATTCTGGAAAGTGATCTTTGGTGCCCACTTAAAGGAGCCAGCTCGGTCCGATCGCTTCGGTTGTGGGCTTGGCAGCATGGTTTGCTCAAGCACGGTGTCTTCTTCATCAACAAGGCGTGGCTCGGTCGTGGAAGTCCGGGCACGCTTGTTTGGTCGCGATGAACAAGGCTGTGTGGTTAGTAGAGCTACCACGGCCTCTTGCGATTGGCCGACTGGAGGTACCTCGGGCTGGTTTGTCTCGATGATCAGGGCTCTTACGACTCTCTTCTTAGCCATTTCTTGTTCGACAGTCAGTGGGATCAGGTAGATTTGAGGCAAGTTTGGATCCATTTCAGGAGAGGGCTCCAAGAGGAAGTCTGTTACCCTAGTCTTCCTCCTGCTGTTGTATCTGTATGTCGGTTCAAAATTAAGAAACTCAGCCCAACTTCTATTGGGATATCGTAGTGCGGCGCGAAGTGCAACTAAGTTAGGGTAGCTGTACTGGGACTTGAGAAAGTTGAAATCTGCACAAAAAAAAAAAAAAAACGGTTAGTCCAGTCAAGAATGAGAAAACTGAAGTAAAGAAAGACATGAAAATGAGCCGAGGTAATCTTACTGGCTACACCCTTGTTCCAATTTATTCTGTCACCCAGGATCTGGGCTTCTTGGTCTTCAAAATTCCCGGAAACCCAGAAGAAATCATCGTCATTAACATCTTTGTCTGGGGTATTCTTTATTATTTTCTCACGAGGGCGCCTTATTCTTAAATAATAAACCCCACCGTCCTCGTTTTGGCCTAAAGAGTACTGATGGAATATCTCGGCTAAACCGAGGTTAATGCCAAGCCGGCAGTTTAGCTCGGCGACAGCATTTATTATGCGGTATGAATTGGTGGAAAGCTGGGTGGGGTAGAGGTTTGTTTGTCTGAGAAACTCATAGAGGAGGGGCTGTACAGGGAACCGCAGTCCGGTTTCTACAATGGAGAGAAGGGTGAAACGAACGAAGCCCGGGTTACCCCAGGGTGTGATGTCTAGGTCGGCTAAGGTTAGATGGACGTTATCAGGGATATGGTAGTCCTTCGGAACTCGGCCATAGCCCCTGGTGAGTTTACTAAGAACCTATATTTTTCCATGAAGTCTTAGAATTGTATATAAATTAGCTGAGTGTTATCTCGGTCGTGAAATGACGCTGAGTAGCTCGGTTGAACGGTCAAAAGAGTGCTTGGGCAACCTAGTCGGAGTCTGCAAAGTGCAAAGGAAAAAGTGTTAAGCACAGATCGATGGACCGTGCTAAAAACAAAAAAGGAAAAATAAATACTGTCTTAGCTCGGCTTCATGGGTTACTATTCATTCTTAGCTCGGTTTAAATGAAGGACTTTAGTCAGGTTAAGTAAATGTGAAGTTCGCAGCCGGTCGGAGCTTTTGGGGCGGCATCCTAGTTAGGTTTTGACTAAGGAAGCTGGTTTAGTCCAGTTTTAGCTCAGTCGGTGATTGTGGCTTTCTAGCGCGGTATTATGCAGACCTAAGGCAGTTCGCTAGCTCGGCTAAAGTGTAGCAAAAGGTACTTAGACCTATTATAACTACGACTGTTAGTTCGGTTGTTTAGTTTGGCTAAGATTGCGCCTAATACAAACAATATCCTAGTTCAGTTGGAGTGAGATTTTGGATCAAAGGGAAAATTGTTCAGATTGTTCATGTATACAGTGGTTATGTTACAAGGTTTTTTCCTGGCAACACAACGCTAAAGCAAAAATAGGAATATGTGTTTTGCAAAAACATACAAATACGCATGCTATGTTGTACAAAACAAATACGAAATCAACAAAAAGGAAAGAAGATTAAGTTACTTACAAGTATGAAGATGAAGGAACTGGAGATGGAAGCAGTAGTAGCAACAACACGAGTTTTGCAGGTACTGAGTTTGGAGAAAATGGAGGCTCAAAGAGAAGAAGATGAATAGTAGATGTAAGTGATTCAAAATGAAGGGTTTAGTTTTGTATAAACCTAGGTTTTGGGCGGGACTGTTCAAAATTCGCGAGGTACGAAGACGGCGCGATTGCTATGCTGGGCCAATAGGAGTCTGCCACGTGTCTATGGAATAGAAATTGATTTAGCTACAGCGACTGAAGAGACGTTTTGACCGGACAGATTGGTAGCCCGATGTATCATGCTGCGCATATGGAATTAAGGGGCAATTAAGAGAGTAATTTATATGTAAATTGGGCCGAGCTGGGTAATGGGCCGTTCTGTGGGCCACAGTAAGAAGGGCTGAGTAAAAGGGCCTTGTAGTTAGCCTGGTCCAAGAAGAACATTATGGTTAGCCCGGTCCAAAAAAAACCTTGAAGTTAGCTCGGTCACCACGGTCAAAATGGTAGCAGTTAGCTCAGTTGTACCATTATGAGCCAAGGTATTTTGGGTTTTTACTCAGGACCTTGCTATTGAATAGCCCGGCCCAAGCACGCTATGGATAGCGCGGTCTCAACAGGTGAAACCGAGATCCAAGCTGTAAAAATAAGAGCCGAGCTAGTTAGAGCTCGGTCGTTTCTGCCAGTTTAACATGGTCATGTTATCTCAGTCATTTTTTCATACTACCGAGATAAAACCATTTCACTTGGTTAAAGCAGTGAGGGAGGTGTTGAAGGATAAGCATTATCTTTCAGGAGTGTGCCTCCTAGGAGGACTCTACATGGAGGAATAAAGAGTCCTACTAGGATTTTGCCACATGGAACCTATAAAAGCTCATAGCATCACCTTTGGAGAGGTAACACAACTTTGATTCTCGAATACATAGAGCTTTTTGTCTATTTGTCTATTTTGCTGACTTAGGCATCGAAGAGGTATCCGGCACACACCCGCCGGCTAGCTCACGTTTGTGTTTTTAGGAAGTAAAGCGACGACGTTTGGAGGAGCGCAAACTTGATCAACAGGATTATACGAGAAGATTATTTCGTGCTCGTATAGGGAATAATGTTAGAAAGGTTATGACTTGTATATTTTCTAAAATAAATCATTAGAAAAATAAATATCATAAAATAAAAAAATTACGATTATCGAATTGATTTAGTTTTTTTATGAATTATATACATGAGAATTTTACAAAATGAACCATTTAAAGGAATCAAAACGAGACTCGTGGTGAGCCTCACAGATCCTATAATCTTCTCAAGTTGAGAAGTGAAATTGAGCCCTAATTCTCTTTTAGTTTAGCCTTGTTTGGGGAGAGTATTGAGCTAAAATAGTTTACTAAAAGGCAAAATAGGCTAAAATAATCAATAAGAAAAAATATCACATCCAACCCATAATCATTTCACTTTTTCCCTCACAACCATCAAATCAACTAAAAAAAAAGCCAACTAACTTTTTAAACACAATTTTTTTAATCAGGTTAAAATAGTCAAAAAACCAAATAAAATAGCCAACTTCTCAAACAAGGCTTTTGTAAGGTTGTGGTTAGAGTATGGATTTGGAAAGAAAAATGGAAAAAGAAAATATATATGAAACGCGAATGAAATATAGCTATGTTTCACTACATTTTACACACTTTTTATCTTTTCTTTTCCAAATCTCTGCCTAAATTCATACTGCAAACACATCATAATACTTTTTGTCATAAATGTGAAAATAAAAAAAAAATGATTTGTAAACAAAAAATACATACAAAAAAATTTATAAAAATAATTGTGACTACCGAGTCTATTGTGTTTTCTTTTCTTTGCCTCGTTCTCCTTTTTCTTTCGTTGGGTTTGAAAGGCCCGGAAACGGTTCTCTAAATAAAGTCCTTGTTCTTGTTGTGTTCGGTGTGCGAATTTCACGTGTTCTGGGAAGTGCGAGGTCAGGTCCGAAGTGTCGAGACTTGAGTTGGGAATTTTTCTAGGCTGTTTGGCTTAGCCACACGTGCGGGGGCCACAGGCCGCACGTGCGGGAGAGGGCCGCACGTGCGGAATGCAGGGGAGGTTTGGGGTTGCATTCTGTCTAATATGCACGAGCGGAGTAAGGAGCGGGTGAGAAGCACCGCACGTGCGAGGGTAAAGGCCACACGCACGGGAGGGGCGCACCGCACGTGCAGGGACGGGCGCCGCACATGCGGCAATCTGGGCAGCCGAACCCCTATTTTTTTTTTACTCCTTTGGTTGAATTTGTAACACATTTGGGGCTTTTTATTCTCACTCTAAACCTCATTTCTCTCCTTCTTCTCTCTAGAGACCCTCACAAAACATTAAAAGTTCTTGATTCTTGTTATCCATTAGGTCTAGATCATCATCCTTTCTCACCAATCTTGAAGATCCAAGTTAGGGCTCCTCTTGGTGCGGTGGGAGTTGAAGAATCAACCTTTTTGGCTTTAGGGTTTCATCACTTCATCATCAAACATTGAGGTAGGGTTTTTTTTTGAGTTATATATATGTTTATGTAGGTAACTAATTGATTTTGTGGGCTCTTCATTGTTATTTAAAAAAAAATGGGTTTATGGTTCATGAAATTGATAAATTGTAGAGTAAACTCCATCTTCTATTCTTCTAAGGATTTTTCTTGAAATATTGGGCAACATGGGTTGAGATTGAGATGTACAATGAGGTTTCACAAAAGAGATGGAAAATGTTAGGATTTTTGTGAAAACCTAGAATTTTGGGGAACTTTTCTTGAATAAAGAAAGATGAGGGTTTTTGGGTGGAAAATATTTATATATATGTACTTATACATGAAATTCATAGCGTATGTCATGATAAGTAAAGGAGATGGAGAGTTTTCCTTGTTTTATTGCAAATGTGTGTATATAAGTATATTGATGAGGAGTTTCTTCCCGCATGAGAATTGTTAAGATTGTAGATTCTTTGTCCAAAATTTTATTACAAACTTGAAATGATGAAAATGATGGAAGTATATGAATTGGGGACTATATTTGAAATTGTTAACAAACGTTTATACATACATGGTGACTGAGTTGACTTATTTGTTGAGTCTAAGGAACTATGAACATAGAAATCTTTAATGTTTAAGGATAATGCATAAGGCCTTGAAATGGCTAAGGTATTGAGGATGGTACAAAATGTGAAAATTGTCATATGTTGTTGCACTTAATTGAACTGGTGGTGCTTTGTTGATTTCTATTAAAAGAAGGACAAATGGGTTATGTAGTTGTCATTGTAGCATTGACGGAATACTTAAAAATGGAAGGAAGTTATGAAATTTTGAGCATCATTTGCATTATACATCCTTTCAATTGATATCAGTACATCTTAAATTGAGTTGAGAACGTTACATTGAGAAAAGAATATTGCGAATGAGAACTATTGAATGTCATGGGGCAAATACGTTGGTAAGTCCGGTTAGGAGGTGTAGGTGAATTTGATAAGTTGGCCTGAGTGTCCGGGATGAAAGACCGAAAACACGTGCAGAGAAGGTACCACTTCCCTTCCGGTTAGAAACCTATAAAGTAGGTTATTGGTAGTGCTTGTTGAGCCTACTTGCAGACACCAACCTAGGGATTACCAGAGTCGTATTTACCGCCCCTTAAGGTTAAAATCGGATGTTTGAAAGTTGATGAGATTGCAATAAAAAAAAATGTGTTATTGAAAACATGGAGATTTTCAAGAAAAGTATGGCATGTGACTAGTTTTGAAATGGCATTGCATGGCATTAGCATTTGCATTTAATGTTGGATACCTTACATAAATGTATATACTTTGTTAAGGAATTCTCTACTAGGCTTTATGCTCACCCCTATGGGACTTTGGTGCAGGTAAAGATGTGGTGATCCTACCAAATTGAGGGCGCGGATATGTCTTGGTGAAGAGTAGATTGCTCTTATTTTTGTTGTGAATTTTTGTAAGCCAAGGGCTATTTTTGTCTGGGTCTAAGAGGCCACTTTTGTGTAACCAGGCTTAAGCCTTGGAAATTGTAGCCCGTAAGGGCATTTTATTTATTTTGCGCCTATATGCTTCACATGCTATAAATTCATGTGTTCTCTTACCAATGAATGTATAATTCGCATGTGAAACTTTTGTATAAACTCGTTTATTAACCATGTAAAGATAGAAGGATTATTGTCATTTAATTAATGAATGTGACTTGATTTATTGTACACATTGGGGTTATTTTTGGGGCATGACAACTTGGTATCAAAGCTACCAAGTTTGAATACTTGGGGCTCGCGGGAAGTGGTTGTTTTACCACGATGGGTTCATTTCGCATTATTAGGAAATGTTTTGTTTATTTGTGATTATGTGATAGCATACTTATGTGACTATGTGTGTATGGGATTGGACTTTTGGGATGTTATTTGCGCCTATTAGATTCCTTGAGGTCATATTAGAAGGGTACTTGATCAATACTCATTCTACTAAGAATTCTTGGTTTTTCATGGGACGAATCTCATCACTAAAGGATAATTCATATGTGTTTATGTGACTAAGTGCTTATGTGGAGTGAATTGAATTGTTTGTGTGGTAGAAAATATATGATTGCTATAGTTTAACGTGTGAGGCAAGTTGCGAGCACATTTGGAATTATGTGCTAAATTATCTATCTTGTTCCTTAATTAGGACATTAGGAAGAGTTCAAACTCGTGGTGGTAGAGGTGGGTAGGGATCACCGGGGTGTGCATGGCGTACTATTTCATGAAGTACTTGTGCAAGGAGAGGGCCTAGGCCAAGCTAACATGGCCGAGCAAGTGGGGCAAGCGGAGGTACCAGGGCAAGCGGGTCAAGCAGCAATTAGGGTCTTAGCCCGAGAAATGGCGGGGGCATTGAGCGAGTCCGTGAAGATTTTGAGGGCAGAGAACCAAGCTAGGGAGAATGCTGTGGAGACAAGGGTGAGCTTCCTCATGAGGGAGTTTTTTCAGGCCAAACCGGATGAATTCCATGGTGGCCCCGAGCCAAAGAAAGCGGATAAATGGCTTGAACAAACCGTGAAGACTTTCGAGATGCTTCACATTGAGGACAGTGAGCTTAGAGTGACTCTTACAAGTTACTATCTTAAGGGGGATGCGGGCCAATGGTGGAAGTATGCCAAGGGCCGAATTGAACCGTCATGGAAGGCATTTGTGGTGGCCTTCCAAGACAAGTACCTACCTCCCACTGCTAGGGAGAGATTGAGGAAAGAGTTCCAAGACCTTAAGCAACTTAACATGTCCATGGCCGAGTTTGAAGCGGCCTTCTCTAGTTTGTCCCAGTTTGTACCGGAGTTGGTAGCGACGGAAGAGCGCCATTGCATTGAGTTCAAGAAGAAGTTGAGAACCAAGATCTTGTTCAAAGTTGCCGGGAACATGATCCGGAATTACGGTCGTCTTGTGGAGGCGGCCGCACATGTGAAGATTACCGTGGAGGCCGCGGAAGAGAGACTTCGAAATTCGAGGTCTAGGGGCCAAGGGTCACAAGGAGACTTTAGGTTCAACAAGAAGAGCATAAACACATTTTCAACCCAGTCCCAGCCGCAACAGTCTAGATCCACTTTCCCCTTGCCTAGTGCAGGCCCAGGAAATAGTACACCGAGCGGGTTTTCTTGCTTCAAGTGTGGCCAACCGGGCCACAAGGCCTTCGCATGTCCATAGAAAAGAGAAGGACAGCAGATGCTGCCACCACTACCACCTAACCGATGTTAGAGTTAGTCTTAGAGTAGAGGGCAAGGGCCTACCTACCATCAGTGCGGTCAATCAGGGCATATGAAGAGAGCTTGCCTGTAGTTGGGTGGCGCATCTGGCGCATCAGGGTCCAAGCAGACTTAAAGCCACCAGTAGGCTCACTCAGCTTAGACTTCACGAGTTCATCAGGGAGCCGCTTTGGCACAGTCAGTATAGTAGGCCTGTGCTCCAAGAGACGAGCAGGTTGATCAGATGCCACAAGGGCACGTGTATGCTGTTACCGCACCAAAGTAGTTGCAGGATCCTCAGTTGTGAGAGGTGTTTTTATTGTGTAATTCCTTGGCCAGTGTGTTGATAGATACGGTGCTTCCCATTCATTCATATCTGCTGCATTCGCATCTGCATTGGGGTTAGAAGTGGTACGGTTAGCATCTCCACTCAGAGTTGAGTCACCGGTTGGGGGTACAGTTGACTTTGATCGGGGATGTCGTGGTTGTGAGATAGAGGTCGCCGGGCGTAGACTCCTGTTTGCTTTCGTGTTGCTAGACATGTCGAGTTTTGATGTCATTCTAGGCATGGATTCGTTGTCTTCGTATAAGGCAGTGATTGATTGTTTTCGTCAGAGGTTACAGTATACACCTCGAGTGGTGATTGTTTTTACTTTCTGGGGGACAGGGTCAACCGGGTCTTATCGTCAGTATTTGATCCTCGTAGTAGGAATGAGCTTAGTGGCCTTCTTGCTACTCTCTTGGATAGTGAGAGTGACGGGACTCGAGTTGAGTTGCCAAGGATAGTTTGTGAATACCCGGACGTGCTTCCCAAAGATCTTACTAGTTTGCTACCCCACCGGGAGATTAGTTCACTATCGACTTAGTGCCTAGAACGGCACCAATTTCCATGGTGCCGTATAGGTTTGCACCCGCGGAGTTGCATGAGTTGAAGATTCAACTCCAAGAGCTTCTAGACAAGGGCTTCATTCGCCCTAGTACGTCACCTTGGGGAGCGCCGACTCTCTTTGCAAAGAAGAATGATAGGTCGTTGCGATTGTGTATCGATTACTGCAAGTTGAACCGGGTTACTGTTAAGAACAAATACTCTTTACCAAGAATAGATACTTGTTTGATCAACTTAGAGGGTCTTGTTGCTTCTCCAAAATAGACTTGAGGTCGAGGTATCATCAGTTGAGAGTTCGGGAGGAGGATATCCAGAAAATGGCCTTTCATATGCATTGTGGCCATTATGAGTTCCTTGTAATGCCATTTGGGTTGACTAATGCACCGGCTTCTTTTATGGATTTGGTGAACCAAATTTTACGGAGTACTTGGACCATTTTGTGGTCGTCTTTGTAGACGACATCTTAATTTATTCAACATCGGAGGATGAACACGAGGCCCACTTGAGAGTAGTGCTTGATTTGCTTAGGAAGCATCAATTGTATGCCAAATTTGAGAAGTGTGAGTTTTGGCTCATCGAGGTGAAATTTTTGGGCCATGTAGTATCAAGTGAGAGAGTAACTGTAGATTCTTTGAAGATAGACTTTGTGCAAGATTGGGAGCAACCCAAAAATATTTTTGAGATCCGAAGTTTCTTGAGATTGGCAGGGTATTACCGACGTTTTGTGAGGGATTTCTCTAGACTAGCCGCGCCTTTGACGAGGTTGACTAGAAAGGGGGTTAAGTTGGTATAGAGTGAAGCTTGTGAAAAGTTTTTCCAAGAGCTTAAAACTAGATTGACTACGGCACCGGTGTTGATCATTCCGGAGAGAGGTTTGGGTTGCACTGTCTTTCGTGATGCGTCTCGGGATGGGCTTGGTTGTGTTTTGATGCAAGGGATTGTAGCTTACGGTTCACGACAATTAAAAACTCATGAGAAAAATTACCCCACCCACGACACAGAGTTAGTCGTGATAGTGTTTGCCTTGAAAATTTGGAGGCATTACTTATATGGTGAAAAGTTTGAGGTTTTCTCCGATCATAACAGCTTTAAGTATTTGTGTTCCCAAAAAGATTTGAATTTGCATCAATGGAGGTGGATGCAATTTTTGGAGGACTATGATTTTGAGTTACACTATCATCCGGGGAAGGCCAATGTAGTGGCCGACACCTTAAGTTGAAAAACCGTGAGTAGTTTGGCGAGTGTGCCATACAGGAGTGCGTTATGTTGGGTGAAGCCGGCAAATTTGAATTGCAATTGGGTGAGTCCGAAGAGGGTGCAACATTGTTTACCTTGAGTGCTCAACTGGTCTTGATTAGCAAAGTTGTAGAGGCACAACAAGGGAACCGTGAAGTAGAGCTAATTCGTGATAGAATCTCCAACGAGAAGGAAGAAAAGGGTTTGAACATTCACTCGGATCAGAGTGTACGTTACCTAGATCACTTGTTTATGCTTGAATCTTGTAGGGAGGAAGTGCTTTAGGAGTTCCATCACTCACGCTTTGCGGTACATCCGGGAGGCACCAAAATGTATCGTGATCTTAGCCGTCAGTTTTGGTGGAGGGGTATGAAGAGAGATGTCACATCCTTTGTGTCCAAGTGCCTTACTTGTCAACAAGTGAAGGCCGAACATCAAAGACCAGCAGGTTTATTACAACCTTCACCATAGCCGAGTGGAAGTGGGAGCACGTTACTATGGACTTCGTAGTTAGGCTTCCTAGAACACAGCGGGGTAATGATGCCATTTGGATAATTGTTAATAGGTTGACTAAGTCCACACATTTCATTCCAATGCGTACTAGCGACTCAGTTGACCACTTGGCAGAGTTGTATGTTAGAGAGATAGTTCGACTTCATGGGGTTCTAATAACCATTGTGTCGGATAGGGACCCTCGTTTTACCGCCCGGTTGTGGCAAAGCCTTCAAGAGGCGTTGGGAACCAAGTTGACCTTTAGCACCGCTTACCACTCTCAAATCGATGGACAGTCGGAATGCACCATTCATATTTTAGAGGACATGCTTAGAGCTTGTGTCCTAGATTTCAAGGGGTCTTGGGAGAGGCATTTACCGTTGATTCAGTTCGCCTACAACAATAGTTATCAAGCTAGCATCGAGATGGCACCGTTTGAGGCCTTGTATGGCCGACCTTGTAGATCACCAGTTTGTTAGGCCGAGGTAGGGGATGCACCGTTGTTAGGTTCGGAGATTGTTAGGGAGACAACTGATAAAGTTGCTCTTATTCGGAAGAGGCTAGCTACGGCCCAAAGCCAACAGAAAAGTTATGCCGATAAGTGAAGACGACCCTTATCTTTCAAAATAGGTGACCATGTTTTTCTTAAGATCTCACCTCAGCGGGGTTTGATGAGGTTTGGCAAGAGTGGAAAGTTGTCTCTAAGGTTCATTGGGCCTTTCGAGATACTAGAGAGGATCGAGGAAATGGCATACCGATTATCCTTACCGCCATAACTTTCGGGGGTTCACAATGTGTTTCACGTATCAATGCTTAGGAAGTACGAACCCGACCCTTCTCATGTACTAGATTGGGTTAATTTTGAGGTAAAGGAGGATGCCTCCTATAAAAAGCAACCGGCTCAAATCTTAGATACCCGAGAGAAAGTGCTATGAGGCAAAACCATACCGTTAGTGAAGGTGTTATGGAGACACCATGGCGTTGAGGAGGCAACTTAGGAACGAGAGGTGGAGGTCCGCTCCAAGTACCCGGATTTATTTGAGCATGCTTAGCTATTTTGTTTTAATTGTAGTGTTCCCTAGTGTTGAAGGGAAAGAATGTTAAATCGTTGATCCAATATTGTTATATGTATTGTTAATTTGAGCATGAAATTATGGAGGGATGATATTTTGTTATAGATGTTTCATTTTATTTCTAGTTTAAGTGATTTTGTTTTGATGGAATGACGAGGAAGAAAATGGTAAACGTTGGTTGAACATTGATATTGCAGCTTGGTAATATTGTTTAAATGATCATAGTTGCTAGAGCACCTTTGTTTGGTGAGTTTGTTCAAATTTCGGGGATGAAATTTCTTATGGTGGGGAGGTTATGACGACCAGGTCTATTGTGTTTTCTTTTCTTCGCTTCGTTCTCCTTTTTCTTTCGTTGAGTTTGAAAGGCCCGGAAATGGTTCTCTAAATAAAGTCCTTGTTCTTGTGTTCGGTGTTGAATTTCACTTGTTCCGGGGAGTGTGAGGTTAGGTTCGGATAGCCGAGACTTGAGCTAGGAATTTTTTTAGACAGTTTGGGTTAGCTGCACGTGCGGGGGCCACAGGCCGCACGTGCGGAATGCGGGGGAGGTTTGGGGTTGCATTCTATCTAATATGCATGAGCGGAGTGAGGCGCAGGTAAGGAGCACTGCACATGTTGGGGTGAAGGCCGCACGTGCGAGAGTGGCATTCTACAAGTGCAGGGAAGGGCGCCGCACGTGCGGCAATCTCGGCAGCTGAACCCTTGTTTTCTTTTACTCTTTTGGGCGAATTTGTAATACATTTGGGGCTTTTTATTATCACTCTAAACCTCATTTCTCTCCTATTTCTCTCTAGAGACCCTCACCAAAACATTAAAAGTTCTTGATTCTTGCTATCCGTTGGGTCTAGATCATCATCCTTTCTCACCGATCTTGAAGATCTAAGTTAGGGCTCCTCGTGGTGTGGTGGGAGTTGAAGAATCAACCATTTTGGCTTTAGGGTTTCATCACTTCATCATCAACCATTGAGGTAGGGTTTCTTTTGAGTTATAGATATGTTTATGTAGGTAACTAATTGATTTTGTGGGCTTTTCATTGTTATTTCACAAAAAATGGGTTTATGGTTCATGAAATTGATGATTTGTAGAGTAAACTCTATCTTCTATTCTTCTAAGGATTTTTCTTGAAATATTGGGCAACATGGGTTGAGATTGAGATGTACAATGAGGTTTTACAAAAGAGATGGAAAATGTTAGGGTTTTTGTGAAAACCTAGAATTTTGGGGAACTTTTCTTGAATAAAGAAAGATGAGGGTTTTTGGGTGGAAAATATTTATATATATGTACTTATACATGAAACTCATAGTGTATGTCATGATAAGTAAAGGAGGTGGAGAGTTTTCCTTGTTTTGTTGCAAATGTGTGTATATAAGTATATTGATGAGGAGTTTCTTCCCGCATGAGAATTGTTAAGATTGTAGATTGTTTGTCCAAAATTTTATTACAAACTTGAAATGATGAAAATGATGGAAGTATATGAATTGGGGACTATATTTGAAATTGTTAACAAATGTTTATACATACATGGTGACTGAGTTGACTTATTTGTTGAGTCTAAGGAACTATGAACATAGAAATCTTTAATGTTCAAGGATAATGCATAAGGCCTTGAAATGGCTAAGGTATTGAGGATGGTACAAAATGTGAAAGTTGTCATATGTTGTTGCACTTAATTGAACTAGTGCTGCTTCGTTGATTTCTATTAAAAGAAGGAAAAATGGGTTATGTAGTTGTCATTGTAGCATTGACGGAATACTTAAAAATGGAAGGAAGTTATGAAATTTTGAGCATCATTTGCATTATACATCCTTTCAATTGATATCAGTACATCTTAAATTGAGTTGAGAACGTTACATTGAGAAAAGAATATTGCGAATGAGAAATATTGAATGTCACGGGGTAAATACGTTGGTAAGTCCAGTTAGGAGGTGTAGATGAATTTGATAAGTTAGCCTGAGTGTCTGGGATGAAAGACCGAAAACACGCGTGGAAGAGGTACCACTTCCCGTCCGATTATCAACTGGTAAAGTGGGTTATTGGTAGTGCTTGTTGAGCCTACTTGCAGACACCAACCTAAGGATTACCAGAGTTATATTTACTGCCCCTTAAGGTTAAAATCGAATGTTTGGAAATTGATGAGATTGCAAAAAAAAAAAAAAAAAAACGCGTTATTGAAAACATGGAGATTTTCAAGAAAAGTATGGCATGTGACTAGTTTTGAAATGGCATTGCGTGGCATTAGCATTTGCATTTAATGTTGGATACCTTACATAAATGTATATACTTTGTTAAGGAATTCTCTACTGGGCTTTATGCTCACCCCTGTGGGACTTTAGTGCAGGTAAAGATGTGGTGATCCCGCCAAACTGAGGGCGCGAATATGTCTTGGTGAAGAGTAGATTGCTCTTATTTTTGTTGTAAATTTTTGTAAGCCAAGGGCTATTTTTCTATGGGTCCGAGAGGCCATTTTTGTGTAACCAGGCTTAAGCCTTGGAAGTTGTAGCCCATAAGAGCATTTTATTTATTTTGTGGCTATATGCTTCACATGCTATAGATTCATGTGTTCTCTTACCAATGAATGTATAATTCACATGTGAAACTTTTGTATAAACTCATTTATTAACCATGTAAAAGATAGAAGGATTATTGTCATTTAATTAATGATTGTGACTTGATATATTGTACACATTGGGGTTATTTTCAGGATGTGACAATAATGTAATAATAACATTTTAAAAATTGTAAACTCCTTTAATGATTTTTAAAATTAATTTTTTATTTGAAATGAATGAACACAAATATGTCATGTCATTCTATATTAATTTATTATACAAATTTTTTTGTTCATATACTGTCACTCAAATAATAATAAACAAAAGAGTCAAGTGTCCAAATTTTTAGTGAGGATATCATACGGACAATAAATAAAATGATAAAAATAATAATATATAAATAAAAAATTCTTATAAAAAATTTATATAGAATAAGATAACATAAGTGGGTATATTTATTTTAAATTAAAAGAACCATTAAAATGGATGAGTTACAATTTTTTTATTTTTATTTTTAATTCAAGTTTGCAGAGTGAAGTCTAATTTGCCCTAATTGTAATTGAAAAAAAAAAAAAAAAAAAAAAAAAAGGAGAAAGGGTTGGCTGTGTTCCGTCTCTCTCCCCTGTTATCTTCTCTATCCTCTCCCTCCGTCGCCACCGACTCCAATCCTCCAAAATCTTGTCCATTAAGCGATCAAAACCACCTCGCTCTCATCCAACCTCCTCTTAAGCACCCACCACGGCCTCTACTATTATTCTCTTTCAATTTCTCCGATCACCTCACAAGGTTAGGGTTTTCAATTTTTTTTTTTTTTTCAAATTTTTCTTTTTGTTAATGCATTTTGATTTTGTTATCTCTTTTCTTGGAACGAATCTGGGGAACTTCAATTATGATGAATTTGAGTATATACTGGCGGTGAGTATAAATGTGATGCGATTGTAATTTTACATCTAAAATTTTGGATGATTTGATTAATTTGGTGAATGATGAATATGGATTGAATTTGTAATTATTTTGGCAGTCTGTGTAGTAGTTAATTTATGGGTATTATTGGAAAATAAAATATAAAAAAATGTGACAAAACTTATAAAATACAGTCAGGAACATATCTTATGACATTCCATCATAGCACTATTAATTAGCATAACCAATTATTAGAGTCGGAATCATAATTTCATGTTGGCAACCAATCAAGAGAATGGGGTTGTCAATTTCATTTCGTTCCATGTTACAACTTACACTCCATTCTAACTTATTTTATTCCAATGTGCCAAACAGGACCTGAGTTCATGTACAAGCAACAAAGGAAAAGAAAACAACTATTACTTTTCATCAATTTGTTTGGTTTACCGGAAAATTTTAAATAGAAACAAGAATCCAAATTTGTAGAAGTTTGTATCAAATGTAGAACAAAATTTGAGGAAAAATATAAGTGATTATTGTAGCCTTTTTGTTGTATTTAACTACTTTCCTTTTCATGTTTGTGGTCACCATCATGTGAGCGAGCGTGCTATAAGTTCAACAAAAAGACTAATTTGTAATTTTTGAAATATGTTATTCAAATTATAATTACTATGGCATTGTTGGTATTTTCCAATTGTAGCTTTTGATTTAAAGGTTGGGTCTAGGCACATTGTAGTCTTCATCATACACTATGAGACTCTATGGTCTTTTGGCTTGGAGGCTAAAGACGGAGGTTTTACCATGGTGTTACATCTGCGCGGTCGCGCTGCCTTAGGCTAGTCCTATACTTCTATTTTGAGAGAGAGAGAGAGAGAGAGAGAGAGATATCTTGCCACTGATACTGCCTCATATTAAAATGTCTTAACAAGCTAACTAACTTCCCTTGAAAATCCGAATGATTTATGCCCGTGTGCTCATCTTTTATAAATATAATGTAGTGCCATCCTACATGACAAGTTAGAACATATGATGTCAGGTTGAGCTTTGTACTTAAGCTCTATGAACAATTTGAATTCAGGGCACATGGAAACTTACATGTTGTAGACTCACACGTTTTTCTATAAAAGTATAGCCTGCATATTGCTTGATTGCTTCCCTTTGGCATACTAGCAGGTATTGGTTGGAAGTTGGAATTTTTGGTTTGTTAATTATATAATTACTGGGTAGTTTTTGGGTGAATAATTACTGGGTAGTTACTACTCACTAGTTAGTATTAGTCATGCTCATGGATCAATTAAGTTTTAATGTGAATTACCTAGTGTTCGTCCTTGTCAATTCCAGGTGCTTTGCTTGAATGTGAAATATCATTATGCCAGATTTATTTGTAAGAGTCTATTTTGTGTAATGAAGGTTGAACAGTGCAATGACATGACGCTCTGTTAAATTGATTTCATTTTTCTCTAATATTCATTTGTAGGTACTACTACTAATTAATGATTCATTCCTTTGCACTCTTGACCCATAGTACTTTTCATGAAGTTGAATATCAATTGCTTTATATTCATTTTGGTGTTATGTACATTTTTGTTTCTATACTTCTTCCACCTATTTTCAAAAAATTCACAAATAAGGAAAAAGTTGAACAAAATTATGATACATGATTCAATGCAATTTGCGACACAGACCAATATGCCATGGGACATGTGAAGCTCATAAATTTTACCTGTAACATGTATGCATGCATTAGGATATTATGGTTCCATTTTGCTTTATGGGTGTCTAAGTTATATCTGGTATTGACTTGTTTTTGTCTTTTGCTTTCCTTATCAGGTTTAGATGGATATGGAGACGGAAAAAGAAAACAGGATAGCTACAATTCTTATGAAAGAGGCAGCAGAATTGGACGACAAGCTGAGAAGGGTGGTGTGCATGTTTATCTTAGGCAGCCCAATGTTAGGGGTCAGTCGAATTCACGTTTTCCTCACAGTGACTATTCTTGGTGTACAACAGGGTTAGTTCTGTAGTTGTTTAAGTATAAAATAAATTATAGTGTGATTCCATAATTATAAAGAGTGCATGTGTAATTTAGCATTACTATATCTATATAGTTCTGATGGCACCAGTTTGGTGCCCCCTTCAGCCAACCTAATTTGTATTTTTAGAGGCTTGGAATTAATATTTTATGTTTCTTATTAAATGAAATGGATTTAAGAATATTTAAGACTTATTAGGGTTGTTTGCGGTTTGCTTATTTAGTATATCACTCGCCATTATTCAGTTAAATTTGTATGTACTAGTGTGCTTTGAAAGTAAAAGAAAGTCATATTTGTAAGAGGGGTTAACTTGAGCCTATTAAATTAATTGGGCCCAATTGGAGTTCAATCAAAAAGCCCAAAAATTGGCAAGCTTGGAGAAATTATCTCCAAGCAGGACCGAGTAAATTCTGTTTAGTAGACCCACAAGAAAGTCAACAAATTGGGTCGAGAAGGACCCATCAAGCATATATCTCTAAAAAGCGCCCAACAAGCCCATCTGAGGATACCCAGATCATACAGGCATCGGAGGAGGTTAATCATTGCTTTCAGAAGAGATGAAACCCTCGGAGGAGATCCATTCTCTAAGGTATTTGCTTGGTCTCAAAAGGGTTTGTAAGCACGAACCTAGAGACTTATTTAAGCTTAGACTTGAAATGGTTCAGATCCACGAACCTAGAGATTTGAAGCATTTGGCTTCGAACAGATTTGATCACAATCTAAAAGCTGCTTCGTTATTGAGTCCTAGAACACTTGTAGGTTCGGAGCTTTTCGGGATCTACGCACCAAAATTATGTGTGTGATGGAGTTCAAACAAAGGACCCAATCTCGAGGATGATGAGTGAAGACAAATTCACTGTTCGGTTAAATTAGCCTATACCCGGGTCAAGGTGGCACGACCTAGAGGGTCCTTGAGATTCGGCGATATTTGCGGCAGGGCGTTCTCTTGAACTACCCTTGACCCTTTTGCGGCAGAGTGTCCTCTGGGACTACACCTAACCCCTTTGGGATGATTAGCGATCATTGATTAGGCGTGGCTAAGAAGAAGGGTTCATCGAGAGATTGATCTTCTCTTCTAGGTTTTTCTTATCCTCGGCGAGGTCACCTCCTCGGACAAAGTATCTAGAGAGAATATTCCAGCCTATATCTTGAGTTGCCTATATATAGAGCAGTCACCCATAGCTTTAGAGAAGAAGATTTTGGAGAGATCTCTTTGTGAGAACTAATCTCCATTCTCCATTATCTACCTTAAGAGTGAAAGTGGGAGATCCTTGCCATTATGCTAAATCTAACTACTTTACCTTCTTCACCCAATCTCTTGTCTCCATCATCTCTTTGTTATTAAATTATGTTTATATATTAATTAATGTATTAGTTTGCTATATTGTTATTTGTTGCGAAGTGCTATTATTTAAAATTTCTAATTCAAGTTCTTTAATATATCTAATACTTATATAATTTTATTGGCAGTAGTGAGAAACTAAACTCTGATACTATAAACACAATGAAACAAAATACTTTTTGAAGACAAAATAGAAATTTAAGATTTTTTTGGAATAATATCTTAGTAAATGGGATATTTTACTAATTTATAATATCTATGGACATATATTTTAATTTTATAATCTTTTCAGGGACTAAATATATCTTAAATTAAATACTTTAGGGACTTAATAGATTTAGGTTATGTTTGTTTGGACGAACTGAATAAAGAGATATTGTAATCCATCGGACTATTAATCTTATGATATCTTAGTAAATGGAGTATTTTACTAATTTATAATATGGACATATATTTTATTTTTATAATATTTTCAAGGACTAAATATGTTTTAAATTAAATAGTTTAGGGACTTAATAGATTTAGGTTATGTTTTTCTGGACGAACTGGATAAAAAGAGATTGTAATCAATGGGACTATTAATCTTAGGATACAGAGTCCCTGGACTATTTGGTTGTAAATGATGTATATCCCATGTTTGTTTTCTCGTGGGATTAAATTTCTGGAAATGACAATCCTATTAAATCTAATGTTTAATTGGGATATTATGAAAAATGATATATGCTCAAAAGACTATTTTATTTTTTTTCAATTATTTACTAAATAATAGCAATATTAAACCCATCTTTCATATTTTAATTCTTTTTGGCTAGATTAAATAAAATTTTATTTTATTGTATGTTAAAAAAAATTAAAAAATATTTTTTAAAATTAAATAAATAAAATATCAATAAAAATTTGAGTTATTTTTTGAAATAAAATTTTAATAAATTTATTTTAAAAAAATAATAATTAAATAATGAAATTAAATAAAATGTCAATAAAAATTTACCATTTAAATATAATACATAATTAAATCAAGGGTGAACCACCAACAAATCCTAACATGTGATTTTGTGAATTGTTTAGTCATTTCTTTTTTTCTTATAAACCTAAAGGTCCTATTAAAGTGAAAATTACACAAAATGATAGTCACTTACATGTTTGGGTTTAATTTTTTGGAGATAAAAGTAAATTTCTCTAAATGTAAAATTACACATTTGAGAAAATTACACTAAGGAGTTTTTTTGTGTATTACATTAAAGTGTTACACTAAGAAGTTTTTTTGGAGTATTATATAGGAGTGTTACGTTTAGGAAAAATACACCAAGATTTTTTTTTTTTTTTTTGGTGTTACATTAGAGTGTTACACTCCTGAGTTTTTTTTGTGTGTTACATCAGAGTATTACACAAAGAAGTTTTTTTAGAATATTATATTAGAGTGTTAAGTTTTGGAAAAATACACTAAGAAATTTTTTTGTATATTATACTAGAGTGTTACACTAAGGAGTTTTTTTGAAGTGTCATATTGGAATGTTATGTTTGAGAAAATTACACTAAGGAATTTTTATTTATTTATTTATTTTTTTTAGTGTTACATTAGAGTATTGCGCTTGTGTTATATTAGAGTGTTACAGTTTGAAATTTTACATTTGTCCAAAACTTATTGAGGAGTTTTTGTACTCCTTTTGAAATATTTGAAGAATTCCATGTCCTTTTGGAATGTTCTAACCCAGCCCAAGCCAGTGGTGGTGACTGTCGAAGACAAAGCTGGGGAAACTTTGGAGGAGAATGGGAATGTTGGTTCAGAATCTGAGAGATCTGGGAGCTTTACTGAGGAAGCATACAACCCGCGTGGTTATATTGTGCCAACAAACCAGGCTAAGCCGAGAGTAGAGCTACCAACTGGGGCAGAGATCAACATGGTGCAGGAGGATAGGCCTAGTCAAGGGCTCGATGATTTGGCAGAACTGGAGGAGGATATTGCCAATATACAATTCTTTAACGAGCAGGACCCGGGAGATGTGAGCATCGATTGGTTTAACCTGAATAGGTTGACAGATAATACGGGGTGACTTAGTGACGAGCCAGATCTTGTTGAGGTGCCTCAATCAGAACAGGGTCAGTCAGAGACTGGAACATCTGCAATGGCCGGAACGGCCAAGAATTAGGGGGAATCGCCGAAGAGCACCAGTGCAAAGAATTTTACTCGGGATCCAGGCAGTTTGTGCATAGTCGACACGGAGCAAGAAGCCGCGCTGAAGCGGTTTGAGCAAGAGAGGATTGATAATGATAACAGGGCTAGAAAAGCCAAAGCACCTGAGGGGGCAGAATTTGTTGAGAACACGGGAGCAATTGTAGTGGAACCGGACAATTGTCTGTCTGTTGTCGAGGGGATGTGGTGGGAAGACGATGATTTACATCTTGCCCACACCGATAAGGACTGGGGGCAGAATCAACCGGATGACACGTGGTACACCGAGGAGGTTGACCATATGACCCGAAGTGGGCGGTATTTCAAGCCCCCACATTTGGATCAGCTAGAGGTATCAGGGAAGGACAGAAAAGCAGAGAGACAGAAAGAAAAGCTACTAGAGGAGGAAGCTGTGCTGAAACAGCTAAAGAAAGTCCAAGCAGACATCTCCATCTGGGGACTGCTTATGGCCTCGAGGGTACATAGACAAGCCGTTCTTTCTGCTATGGACAGGGCTAAGCTTTCGATTGATACAACGCTTGAGCAATTGGTAGGGTTGGTTTTCCCGGGTGGAGCTTCCCCGACTTTGACCTTCACCGACAAAGAACTACTGCCTAAGGGTTCTGAACATAACAAGCCACTCTACATACCTCATATTTCAAGTCATTTTTGTACTCCTTTTGAAATGCTTTTCAAATAAAAGAGATTCTCATATAAAAATTCATCCCAAATTTAATTCTCATGTACCTTACCTTTCTAGCACAAAAGAAAAAAAGAGAAGAAAACATAATATGAATAAGGGTATAATCAGAAATCTATTTTCCAAATAATATATTAAATATATTTTTTCAAAATTAATGGGACTAATTGGTCTATACAAAAATCATTGGGACTAATTGGATAATCATTTCTCAAAATGGGATTTATAGATAAATTTTGCTTAAATCAATTACTTGGACGACAAATATGTCATTTTACCATTTAATCCCATAGGATAGTTATCCACCAATTCTATCTCATACCCCTATAGGATACAATAGTCCAATATATATTGGATTGATAGCCCAAACAGATTCGGTCTACCAATTTTCAATCAAACAATGGGCTCCATGATTCAATGAACATGAAATCCAATCCCTCCAAACAAACACCAAAAATAAATAGTTTATGGACTAAATAGAGTTTGATTTATACTTAATAGATTCAATCGATAGTTCAGGACTAAGTAGGCAATTTAATAAGAGTATTGGCACCCCGTTAATTATTTTGGACCCCCCATTTTTTAGTTATTTATTTATTACAATAATAACCTCAAATAAAATTACTAAAAAGGACATTAAAAATTTTAGGACACCCCATCTCACAATTAAGTCATACACCCATTACATCATGAATTAGGGTTTATGGCAGCACCCACCTCCATCACCGCACATCCATTTTTCCCAAATCCCACCTTCAAAACCTACCCATCCTCAAAACTTTGAAAACCCTTTGGTGGAAATATTCCAGTGATAACAGTGATAACCATTTGATTACTTATACTTCTCCAGCAATGATAATGAGTGGAAGTTTTTCTGGCAATCATAACTTTATGAGACGAGAGGAGTACAATAATAAAAACTCAGAGGAGGTTCATAACTTTGATGGTGTTCTTAGCAAAGATGAGATTGATCTTGTAAAGGTAAGTTTCTTAAAAAAATGACAAAAATAATAAAAACTATTTATCGATTTTTTGGGACTAAACTCCCGAACATATGATCAAAATTCAGAAATACAGGCCTGAATATTGTTTATTTGTTCGAGAACAAGTAACCAAACATTTTTTATTTGTTCGGGAACATGTAACCAACTCTGATAATGGTTAAACCGAAGAAAATGATGAGGCGGTTGAGATCACAACCCAAGCTAGTCTTGTTAGGGTAATTGATAGTAATCACACATGGCTCTTCTTCTTCTCTCTCAAGAACAAAAACCCCAACTCAATTTTTACTGATATATTATAAGGATTGAAAATTGAAAACCTTACATTTATTTTCTCACTGTAAGATCATGAATAAGTATGTAGAGATGAAGTAGTAATCACCTTCATGGGTTTTGTTAGGGTTTTTTGGAGAGAGGTTTTTTAGGGTGTGGGGGTGTGCATTCAATTGAATGGGTGAAATGTTTTCACAAGGATAATTTTGGTATTATTTGGAGGGAGAAAAGAAATTGTAAGAGTTTTAAAATTTATAAGTGGGGGTCCAAAAAAATGAAGGGTCCAAAATAATTGATAGACTGCCTAATATAGCGACCACTACAACATTTTCTTAGTTTAGTGACACTTGAAAGTGCCACTGAACTACTCTTTTAGTGACATTTTTTAGTTTTGTGGCGTTTTGAACAAGTGCCATTTATACCCGTGCCATAATAGATACTAGTGCCACAATAGATACTTGCAAGTGCCACTACACCATCATGGCTAAAAACTTTCAATGACATTTTGATGTCATGATAGATACTATTTATGACACTATCAAGCGCCTTTAAAAAAAGAGTTAGTGGCACTTTAGTGACACTTTTAAGTGCCATTACATCATCAAGGCTACACACTTTCAGTGACACTTTAATATCATGATAGACACTATTCGTGACTGTGACGACCTTGTCTTATGTTAAGTTAATAAATCGTGATTATATGATTAATTTGAATTTGGGTGTTAATTGCATGATTATATGTGTGATTTTGACCATATATCTGTTCACCGTAGGAATATCTGTTCAACTTGCTGTTGTGAACTGAAAATTGAAGGCCTTATCGACCATAGAAACCGAAATTGACTACACCATTGTAATTAGCGTAATTTTTAGAGCCTATGGTGAAATTTAATTGAAAACTGATTTGGAACGAATTAATTAGTTTAAACTGATTGAATTAAGCACCATTACTTAGGCCTAATCAAATTTGATTAGGCAAGCCTATATAAGGGCCTAATTACACTTATATTCACCTTCCTTGGAGCTCAAAAATCTAAAATAAACACTCTAGAGAGAGAGTGAGCCGATTGTAGAGAGAGAGGGAGCACAGAATTGGGGATATGAACTAAGAGCTTGAAATTGAGGAGGATAATTCAAAGAGCTAGCTAGAATATGGAAGATTTGGACTCTTAGGTGAGTAAATGAACTCAGTTTCATGAGTTTAAGTTCATCCTTGCATGAATTCTAGCTAGTTATGTGACCAAGAACAAGAATTAAGTTGAAGTTGATGAATTTGAAGTCAACGTACACATGCACGTAAGAAATTGCCATGAAATTGCATATTTGAGCATGAAACATGTAGTTCATGTTAATTTGAGAGTCCTTCACTACATGCATGTGAGAATTATCATGATGTGAAACTCAATTCTAAGGATTTATGTTGTAATTAGAAGTTGATTATTGAAACATGAAGAATATGACACCAAATCCTACATGCATGCATAATTTTAATGAACTCCATAATTTTGAGCATCATTTGTGCTATTTGAAGAGGGATTGGAGTCAATAATTGACATGCATAAATGATTCATGAAGATAGGGAGTTTGTATGAAGTTTAAATGCATGAGCTTTAACCATACCAAGAAAAATGTTAAATGATTTGAGAATTAGATCATGGTTTTGGTCAATTGGTCTCAAATAATTCATATTCTCATGCCATGCATTGACCTTCCATGTTTTTGTGCCAAAAACACGAACTTTGGGCCTTGGAATACTAAGTTTGAGCTTCAAATGCAATTCTGGAAATTCTAGAATTTAGCATGTTCGCTCGAGCGGGGAATCCGCCGCTCGAGCCTGAAATGTTAGCTCCCAGAAGTTTTGCAGACATTGATGCCCGCTCGAGCATGAGGAGTTACACTCGAGCGCCCAGACTCATGTTTTGACTTTCAGCTCGAGCATCTAAAATCCCGCTAGAGCGCAAAAATGAGGCAACCAGTACTTTTGCAAACCAGAGGGGTCCACTCGAGCGGCCAAAGTTGCGCTCGAGCGGAGAGCCCTGTTTCAGAAACTTTAAAAAAGTGTTTTATGATTTTTTTTTTCCCGTTCTCTTTCATTTCTAAGCACTCTTAGGCATGCATTGAACATTATAAATAAGCTAAAAAGATAAGGAAGAAACCTAAAAAGGATATATGAATTAAGAATGGATTGAACCACTTGTGACCCATTATGTTTATGTAATGTGTAGGGTCAAGCACAAGAGCAAATCATTCGGCAGATCATTGTGAGTAATGTCTTAATAAAGATATGTTCAAGTATGTTATTTTCACAACGTTACTTCTATGTGAGCCTTATGGGTTTGTAATCTGAATTATGGATGAATAGTTTGAATGACAGTCTTTTACAAAAGACTAATTGAATACGGATATGATTACAATCATGAGTATGATACACACACGGATATGAGTATGGAAATGAATGATTGGGCCAGAGGCCGTTTGATATAAATGATTGGGCCAAAGGCCGTTTGACATGAATGATTGGGCCATAGGGTGTTTGATATAAATGATTGGGCCAAAGGCCGTTTGACATGAATGATTGGGCCAGAGGCTGTTTGATATAAATGATTGGGCCAAAGGCCGTTTGACATGAATGATTGGGCCAGAGGCTGTTTGATATAAATGATTGGGCCAAAGGCCGTTTGACATGAATGATCGGGCCAGAGCCTGTTTGACATGAATGATTGGGCCAGAGGCCGTTTGATATAAATAATTGGGCCAAAGGCCGTTTGACACAGATGATTGGGCCGAAGGCCATTTGACATGAATGATTGGGCCAAAGGCTGTTTGATATGAATGAATGGGCCAAAGGCCGTTTGATAAGAATGAATGGCCAAAGGCCGTTTGATAAGAACGAAATGGGCCTGAGGCCGTTTGATATATTAGATCAAATCATGAATGGGCCTAAGGCTGTATGATATGACTGCAATAAATTTCAGTTATGTACCCCTTTATTTTGATATTATTCACTGGGCTATCGCTCACTCTCATTTATGTGTGTGTAGGTGAGCAAAGAGATGTCCAAACCCAGCCCTAGTGAAAGACATGAGGGGAGTCAAGTTTTTGTGGAGTCAACCCGAACATCTCACGCATGAGACTTTACGTTGTTTCTTCTACTTTTGATGTCCCTTTTGTTATTCTGATGAATATCATGGATCACCATGTACATAGGCTTTTGTTAGGCTGACTATATGTTTGAAAGGTCCTGGGCACATGAAATGTGAACTTTGTTTATACATGTGAGTTATTATGAAATGTTTGTTTTACCATGTAAGCATAGCTCGTTGGACAAAATTTTTAAGTCTGCTTCCGTTTTGGCCCGTTATTCAATTGAAAACATGTTTGACCAGGTTTAAGGCAGTAGGTAATCTCATGATTGCTGGCCGGTTATGACCTTAATTCATAGGGGCGGGTTCGGGTCATCACAGTGATGCTATCAAGTGCCATTAAAGTGTCACACTCCAAATCCGGGCATGACCGGCCGTGGCCCACAAGGACTTAGCCCAAGGCACACGTAAACCTAAACACGAATCCATAATCACATTGAACAACTAAACAATAGTCTAATAATAAATAACCAAAACTCAATCTAGTACAATGCCACAATTTTAAACGGTAAAATCAATTGTAATCAAACCCATTCAAACTTATGCAATATAAACAGCCCACATATCAAAATAATCCTAAATGAACCCCAATAAAAATAAAAATAAAAATAAATAAATATGCAAAAACTTGACATAACGCACTAAAATAAATGAATGCCCTAGAGGTCCATGCAATCGAGTCTCTGCTATGCCATGAGTTCTCTTTAAGTCCTTAGAACACCTGAAAATGATAAACAACTAAGTCAGCTGATAGCTCACTGAGTAGCAACATGGATAGTAAATACAGTTTTGAAAACGGGGTTCAATTCCAAAATAAGATATATATCACAGAAACTAGATTGGCATACAATTTGATAAAGACAATCTGTTTCAAAAAGAAGGTTTCATAGTTCAATAGTTAAAATACTCATGTCTCTCAAGAACATGATAAATGACATTTTTCACTTAAAACAGATTATAACATGAACACCAATAATTTTCTGGGTACCAAGAAAATAACAAGTAATATGCCACACAGTTTTCAAGGCTATAAGCCCCGTTGGATCCAATACCGAACTAAGAGTCATCCTCAGGGTGGCAACCTGGGCCTTTTCTCAAAGACGATCCAATTAAAGGTCACCTAGCTTAACCTAGGTCTTTTCCTTACAATCGTTGAGCACTAGAGTTATCACGGCCCAACCCGGATCTGTTCCCTAGTGGCCAGAGTCACCACATACAGTGGAATAATTTCCCTAGACTAAATACACATGTGGTCCCAATAATCAATACACATCAGTTTTGCAAAACATGGTAGTTCATCATTATAAACATGAGACCAAAACAAATAGTTTGCAGTATGCCAAGTTCACACACGTTTCAAAAATAATTTGATTCCATTGATAATATAATAATTTATCAAAACAGTTTAGTCATGAAACAACAATTTAATTTTCCAACAGTTTAGGGTAGGGGAACATTTACAAAAATATGTAGCATGAAACTACTCACCTAAAAATGAAATAAAATAATCCTTGAATAAAGTATGAAAGTCCAACTAGTGTCCTGAACAAAGTATTAAAACTACACGTCACTACTAATTCAAGCATACTAAAAGGAATAATAAACTACGTAACCCCAAAGTAATGCACATTAACACGGCTCAACCCAACTCATCATTACTCTTAAATAATACCTAAGTTCATGTTCATCAAGGTATAAAATCACCCAAAACATGGGTTCCGATCGAAACTTAATTAAATGTGACTTTAAGATAAAATAGAATTTTTGATAGGTTTTCCCGAACTGTTCACTAAATCTGAAAATTAAAAACCCACTCTACACCATTCGCAAAATTTCAAAACCCTCCAGATATCAACTAATATATTCTAAGTTTCAAACCCAAATGGTTTCACTTGACTTGCTTATCAAAATAATTATCTAAAATTAATTATATCTAAACAGGTTGTTTTTTTGCAGCACTTTAAAGAAATTAATGGTTCTCTTAGTATACATGAGCAATGAACTCAAGGTCAAAAACATACGAAACTAGACTCGTAACCGGTTCTAATGACACTAATTTTATAATTTTCAGATTTATACCCAAAGAGAATGACACTCCCGAATTTACTGATTAAACCAGTTTTCTAGACACATTTGAACGCATCAATTTGCATGGATTTTGACTCCCAAAAATTATAAAAACATTCAGATATGCAATTCAATATGTAATTGATCTATTGTAAAAATTTCAATTCAAAATTCATTTATTTGATATGGTTTCTTAATTTTTAAAGTTCGTGATTATGCGCAGAATTTTTGAACTAAGAATAATACCCATTCTTTATACATGAATTTAACTCCTCATATTTCATAACAATATATATATAGACACAAAATACATACACCTACAACCTCTCCATCAATAAATTATATAACAATAGAATAATGATAAAGAACAAAGAAAGAAGAGAAGAAAACCTAAGAGGCCACAAGACACAATATACACAAAGCTCTCCTTCTTGGCTTCAACAATATTCTTGATGATTGAATCATCCCTCTCTTTCCTTCATAACCCAGGGTTGCTAGGGCTGCTAGTGTTGTGGAAAACAATTATAACAAGAGTTAGGGTTTTGTTTTGTTTTTATTTTATACTAGTGGTTGGGTACACCTAAAGCATGTGTAGGTCAAATAAATAGATAAATATACAATATATATATATATATATATATATATAAGTTATATGCAACTCAAATGGTAAGAGCCTTATTCATTAATTTTGTGGTCTAGAGTTCAAGTCATACCCTCTTCTCTATTTTTTTTTTTATATTTATTTATAATAAACCTTGCCTCTAAATTAAAAACTTTCACCATAAATTTATTTTATGTTTTAAAATTAATTAAAAGACCTTCCAAATATTTAGTTTGCACTTTAGGATTTACCACCAAAATATTTGAGATTTGTAAAATTATTATTATCTAATTATTTATTTTATTTGTATATTCGGGTTCTCACAAAAGAAGACTTGCAATCTAAAACATGCCACTATATGAATTTTTAATGACGCTTGTTATCTTACAATTGATATTTATAATAACTTCATAAGTGCCACTAAATTCAATTCATTTTTGCCATTAAATGGATATAAGTGACATTGAAATTTATTTTAGTGACACTTTGCAAAGCTACTATCACTATTACAAAATGCCACTTATATGTTCTTTTCATTGACACTTTTAAAAGCTACAACTGAGCATGTTAGTAGTAGTATTCGTGGCAAAACAAATATTGTTTATATATATTATTCTATTAATTTATTTTTTTATTTTTTTTGTTTTGTTTTGTTTTTTTGTTTTTTTGTTTTTTTTTTTGTAGAAGACAAAAAAATTGTAATTAAAACTTAAATAAAAAAAAGAGAAAATATTCACCAGGCAATATTCAAAATGTGCACCTTCCAAACATCAAAAGTCCTTAGTTTTTTGAGGAAGCTGAGCCAAATAATACTCCGACTGACTTTTTCCTGCATCCATTTAAAATAAATAAAAATAATAATACTAAAATTATCTCGTACGCCCTAATAGGCAATAAAAATGACATAGCACAAGCACTATATCATGGCTTTGACTATCCTTGTTTTTCTATTCTGACGGTATGGCATGCCTTGTATTATTATTATGGCTTTGACTATCCTTGTTATGGAATGTCTCCATATTGCAAGGACTTGCTTGCTTATATGCATTCCGTTACATGAATTAGCATATGATTATGTGTTAAGAAATTAAGGGGCAAGATCAATATATAATATTTTTGTTTTATGCCGCTCCACCTTTAAAAGCGACTAAAATATAAATATAAAACTATATTTTTAGATGCCATATAATGGGTGTGGCTGTGGCTGTGGCTGTGGGTGTTATTTCCAATACTGAAAGTAGTATGCCAAGGCTCATCTCTATGCACATAATAATTTAAACCATTAAATATGAACAAGTCCAACCCCTAACCATATCCAATCTCATATGTTTAAGCCTAGATTTATTATTAATATTTCTTTCAGCTTTGCTATTTGTAGGGGTGTAATTCTCCCCCCTCCCCCCAAGGCCCACCTTGGCCCGAGATGGGCCGGCCCACTATCGGGTTTCGTGGGTTTCTGTCAAAATTTTGACCTGATCGAGCCGGCACACGAACTGAAAAGTTAGGCCTAGACCCAAGTCTAAGCCTAAGTCTACTCAAAATAGGGTTGCAGGTCGAGCCAAAGGCCTCTTTTCTTTTTCGCAAAAAAAAAAATGATGGATATATTATATATATAGTATTGTAGTTAAGATTAATGAGATGTTTAGTTATGTTTTATGTAATGGTATTTAATTATGTATGACTTATATTTTTTTGGTTATGACTAAAATAGTATGAAGTTGTATAATTTTCTTCTTTTATTATAATATTATTTTAGTTATTATGATTCATGAGAGTTATTTGGTCATGGCTCGTGTGGTGTTTAATTATGACTTCTTCTTTTTTATATAGTTATGACTAGATATAAGTTATGTCATTTTGTATTTTAGTTATGATTAATTTTCTTTTTAAGTTATGATATTATTTTAGTTATGGTTAATGAAATATTTGGTTATTATGTTATGTTTTGTAGTTATGACTCAAAAAGTATGATATTATGTCTTTTTTTTTTATTTAGTTTAGAAGCTACGTACATAATCTTTTTTCAAAAAAAATAAAATGAAATGAAATGAATAATTATATATATAGATGAAATGAAATGAAATATTACAATCATTAAATTAAATAGATAACATTTAATGAACAATTTTTGTTTCAAAATGAAATAAAATATTACAAAAATTTATATATTAAATAAAATAGATATAGATTATTGATGATGGTAGAAAAATTGCATCACTATAGGTCAAATGCATCCCAACTAGATTGGCACTTGCTAGCCTATCAATCATTTGCATTATACTCCACCTCAATAATCTAATAAAAACATTATAAAATGAAATAGTGAAAGAAAAAATTGTTGATAAATCATCAGAAGAAGTGGACAATTCATTCGCGTTGCCTAAGAATATATCATCCAAATCGCTTTGAATATATCAGTATAATTTTGTCTTCTTATAAACGCATGCATATGATCTCTAAATATCATAAGTGCATCAACTATTTGAAGTGAAAGTATGTTGCGGCAATCACTTGACATTCATCTACCTGTACTGAAAGCTATTTTAAAAGCAACTGTACAAATAAGAACAGTTAGTTTATCACGGACCATCTGTGAAATCATATGCCACATGGGTTCATTTTGTTTCTACCAATCCAAAATCTCAAAATCATTACAATGATCCACGGGGTGGGCTATCCAAATAACGTTGTAATTTAGAACTACTTACGCTTGTGTGTTGATATATTATTCTACATTTTATTATTGAAAAAACACTTAATCTTCTACCTCGAGATGAGACTGGTATAGTGTGTGTAGGTGTATTTGCAGATACAACTTCCTTATATTTTTCAAATAACTTTTTGCATTGTTCAAAAAAAAAAAAAATGGTCTAAAAATTCTTGTAAACTAATTTTTTTTACACCTAGCATCAATTACGATTCGTAAACCTAAAAGATGAGGCAGCCGATCAAAATATTTGTCAAATATTTCTTTCATTACAGTTATAATGGTTATATAATATTTATTACCCATATATTTTGTGAAAGCTTTCATTATTTATGCTAACATATGTAAAACAAATGGTAAAGTACGAATATATAAGAAAATAATTTTGTTGCAGTATCAAAAACTTTTGGAAAATCTTTATATAAAGTTAATTAGTGTCAATTAAGTTATATGGAAGTCAATACTTCTCCTATTAATGTTGTTGCAAAAAATAAATCTATTGTTTTTCTTTATTTACAAGTTCTCTTTAACATATTATACGTTGAATTCTACCTGCTGTCTACATCTAAAATCAATGTTTTAAATGACATACTTTATCATTGGCAAATTTTTCTATATTCTAAAATAAATCACCATTAACATGTAATTGTAAAGTTGATTTCAAATACGCTACAGTATGATTGTAATATGTTGTATTATCTAAACTAATGGTAAATATTTTATTTCGCAAAGTTCGCTCATATAATACATTTCTTATTTGTTATTACATGTGAATAACTAGTGTATGGAAGTTCTACCAATCTAAATGAAATAATTCTTTTATTTAATTTTCAATCATTGTCAATAAAATGTGCAGGGTTACATTGATATTTTAAACCATTATTTGATCATAGATCATATGTTAAACAAATTCTTCCATTCAAATTTTAAAAAATGCCAAATAATTCACTTTTAATATCCTCAAATTTGTTTAAAATTCTGTTGTCTAATAGTATTTCTTGAAAAACCTTGATATTGTGGTGCAAACCTTCGTGAGTCATTTCTAAAAAATCAAGACATTCATTAATAGTAAAAGGTTGTTCTTTTTTAATAATATAGTTATTTACAAAATTTTGCGCACGTATAGAATCATATAAAAATGTTTGCAAATTACTAATTGATGAACCCCCTAATTGCATTTGAATTTTAATTTTAGATTATTGACTTTGTAAATATTTTTTAATATGCCTTTTTAAATGACTAATACCCCATTCAGATGCAGCACTAAGTAAATGTGCATAAGATTTACATTTTGTTTTAATTATAGTTGTACTAACATGATTATTTACAAATGCTTTTTCAAAATGCTTCCAAACAGTACTAGTTGTGCCTTTAGATAATGATTGTCCTACTACTGGAAGAGGGATATTAGGTACAGTAGAAAGAGAATCAACAGATTCATATTGTGTATATACATCAATATCGACATAAACATTAAGAATATTAGGATCCATAATAATGTAAGTAAAATAGTATATATCAACTAACAATTAATTAAAATAATGAGTAAACAATAAAAAGTAATATATGTTAATACATAATTAATGTAAAAAAAAATGAGTAACTTATAATTATTAATTTAAATAATTAATGTTACCGGCTGGTGAATGCTATACAAAAATTAGCCGTCTCTGATAAAAAAAATTTCTTGCACAATTACAATTGCCTTAGGAATAAGACTTCAAAATTAATTGAGAGAGTTGAGAGTTGAGAGAGAATGAGAGTTTAAAAGAGATTTGTTTGCGAGAAATAGACAGGAAGATGGGTGGATTTATAAGACTTGGGAAGGAGGGGTTAAATTATATTTAAAAAATAAATAAATTTTGGCCATTGTGTGAATAATGGTCAAATTTTTCATCATTTGAAATTTTTCAAAATTTTGATCGTTGGATGAGGGAATCGTTAGGGATTGGGCTAGGCCGGGTTGTGTTAAGCTAGGTTGAAGGGAAATTTTTTGGGCTAGGCCACGAGCTGGACTCCAAAACACATGGCCCAAGCCTAGGATCTCGGATGAGGTTGGGCTCACCCGGGCCGCAAGCGGGCTTCGATTGGGCTGCAAGTTCATGTGCCAAATTTACACTCCTAGCGCAAGTGGGCTTTGATTGGGCCGCAGGCTCATGTGCCAAATTTACACTCCTAGCTATATGTAATAAAATACTTTCGGTAACTCTTGGTCTCCCTATTTCATATTAAAGTCTTTGTTATGTTCTTCCCTACCTATAACCTCACTATATAAACTTACCCAAATAAAGCCAAGCTTGTATTCTTTAATACTCCTCCAGAAGAGACTTGCATCCTCTCTTCTAGCCATTCTCCTCCTCCTTTCTCAAACTCCTAGGCCTAGCTCTCCACTGTATCTGGTATGGCAATGAATGGATTGCGAAACATCCAGGAATCAATATTTTTGTTTCTCAAGAGTTTGGTTTCAGCTGAAACCTCTAACTCTGAGAAAAGGTATGGATTTTTACCAAGTGATGGCAGCAGCGCAGCCGCAGGGAAGATATTTTTGATCCTTGTCCTTGTCCACCTGATGTTCTTGGTTGCCAAGCTTTCTTTGTCTGGTGGAAATAAGAAGCGGCTAGGAATTCTTTTCTCTGGTATAGTTGGTGGTCTAGCCCTTGTGCTATTCAGCTCTCTTACTGATCGGGGTAAAATCGCCAACGGTATGCTTTATTCTTGTTAACCAAATAACCTCCCTGTCCAATCCTCCCTCCTTTTCTTTTGTTTTTCTTTTCCTGAAGTATTTTGTTAACCTGATACATTGGAGAAAAATAATTATAACTAACTGAAGAGGCTGTACAAAACCTTTAGCATTTTGTTAAATTTTCGTTAATTTCATGATCTATAATTTAGAACTTGAGTTAGTCCCTACTTTCTAGGTTATCTAAGGTTCGAAACTTCCTTAGTGTGAAAATTCTTATAATGTCAACATAGTTTAGGATTTAGAGATGATAACTGTCTCAACAAAACAACCCTTGAATAAGGAACAAGGAAGCACATCAGAAGAGCCCTATATTTCCAAGTTTCCATGTTTTCTTTGGCTTAAACCTTTTTTTATTGTAAAAATTATGGAAAAAAGTCATTAAAACTTGTGATCATGGTAAAGCTCGGTCATGAAAATTAAGCCTTTGTTTGGTATAAGCTAAAATGAGATTTATTTATTTTTTTGGTTAAAATGTCATAAAAAAACAAAATAGGTTTTTTAGCCCAATAAGACAAAATGTCACATCCAAATCATAATCATTTCATTTTTTCTCTCACAAAAATCAAAAAAGTCAAAAAAACCTATCCTAAATGAGGCTTTTTAGCTACAGGCTAAAACAGCTAAAAAGCCAAGAAGCCAAAAAGCTAAAAGTCAGCCTACATTCCAAATGAACCAATTTAACCTTTACAGGATTGAACCCAGCAATTTCAGTTGTTTGTATTTTGTTTCTTGTTTCCCTTTTTTTTTTTCTTTTTTTTTTTATTTAATTTTTTAAAAAATTTTGGTTAGTAAAAAAAAAAAGTGATTTGGGCGTGGTAATCAAGTTATTTTCAGCAGAGGCATATATACGGATAGGTATGGCAAAGCTAGATGGGTCCATTTCTGCATTGGGAAATTGTAAAATTTGAGAATTGAAGTATTAAGATGCAGGGAAGGTGATAACTGAGCGAAGTCGGTTGATTAACTACAAAAACAAAGTTTCAAGTCTGACCACGAGAAGGACAAAGTAACATATATGCAAGCTGGAAAGCTTTATTAAATTCTATCCACTTCACAATTATGTTTTACAAGTCAAAACAGCCATGTCAGTTTAAGGTCTATCTAGGAAGGTCATAGCACAAAACATTCAATCCTTGAATAGACGTCAAAATTTTGGATCACTCGGATAACCAAGTATTCTAAATAAAGACTAGATATTAGGGGTGAGTAGCGGATGTATCGATCCGTCTAAATTGACTAAACCGAATCGATCCGTCGCATTTTGGACGGATAGGTAATGACAAACAGACGGTTGCGGATTGATTTTTTTCAATCCCCCAATCTGGCAGACGGATGGCGGATTTGAGGTTTCTTTGGCTACAACCGAACCGCCAAATCTCGAGCATCTCTAGTAATTTATAAGACTTTGTGTTTTCAATTTGCTTAGATATTCTATTTGTGTTTTCAATTGAAAAAAAGTTTAAATATTATGTTGAATATATTCGGTTGAAAAAAGAGCCTCCAACTTGAATATATTTTTTGAATTAAAAAAAAATAAATGTATTATTTATCTATATTTTTTTTTTTGTTTTCAATTCTAACTCCAAAAATAATGATTTTTGTTTTGAAAAATAGATATAGATGTAACAATACAGAGGCATACAATCTCTACTATTGCTCTGTTCATGGTTTTAGTGGTTTGAATTGTTTTTATATTTTAAGAATCACAAATTATAATATTTTATGTGGATGAAACATGTTGTGTTTGTAATATGTGGATGAGGCATAAATTATAATATTTTATGTGGATGAAACATGTTGTGTTTGTAATATGTGGATGAGGCATGCAGTGATTGTAATATTCTAAAATTTCAAACTTTCTTTCTTTGGATGAGGCTTGTAATACTTTTTTAAGTCATTGACTGTAATACTTTTTTTTTTTTTTAGGAAGTGCACAAGTTGAATTATATTAAAAATTTATAAAATTGTAAACCGCCAAACCAATTCGCATCCATCCGCTAATCCGCCAATCCCCTCAATCCACATCCGCCGGATTGACGAACAGATGCGGATTGATTTTCTCCAATCCGCTAATCTGATAGACGGATGGTAGATTAGAAGCTCTGTGGCCACAATCGATCCGCTCCAACCCCTACTAGATATGCTCATGAGCTACAAATTTATGAACCAAACAATTCTTGAATATTATTTTTTTTTTATTTTTTTTTTTGATCGGCAAAGAAAAATTTCATTTAACAGCATGAAATTAAAAGTACAGGAAGATGACATGCATCGAGAGAGATTCGGAAGTATAAAAATACCCCTACTACTACTACTCGCATCCATACAACCAACCCCTAAGCCTCACAATTTTTAAACAAAGAATTAAGAAGAACTTAACTAAAAAAATTAAAATACAAGAAACCCCACATATCAGCCCACCAAAACAACCAAAACAAAAACAATTCTTGAATATGATTGGCAATATGAACAATGATACCACCAAAACAACCAAAACAAAAACAATTCTTGAATATGATTGGCAATATGAACAATGATACCCACCTTCAGATGTTTATTCCAATTGTTCACCTCACACCAAAACAAAAACAATTCTTGAATATGATTGGCAATATGAACAATGATACCCACCTTCAGATGTTTATTCCAATTGTTCACCTCACACCAAATAACAAACTGAGTAATTACACACAAAGAAGGCAAAGCCTTACCTGTCATTGATTAGGAATAGGTTGACCGCCTTACCCGTCATTGAAACACAAGATGGAGACGTATCGTCCCATTTATAGGCACAAAATTGCAAAAACAATAAAGATTGGGACCCTTTTTCTCACCCCCTTTTGACCCCCTTTCTTTTTTAATTGGTCACTATTTCTTTTTCTTTCTTCTCCTCCAATCACCACCCGCCACGTGTGTGTGGGGTGGTGGGGGTTGAAATTTGAAGGAGTCTAAATCACTGTTGATTGCAACAATTATTTCTTATGTGATGGTTACGAAGTTGGTGGCTTAGTCAAGTAAATAGTGCATAAACAAAATTATTATATAGAAATTGTATATGTGATTGTAATATTTTTAAAATTATAAGTCACGTTATTATTATGAAAACTCTATTTAATTCGTATAGGACAACAGAATTAATGTAATGATTAGGGTGTGGCTTGTGTCCAGTCTGTAATCAGACTAGACCGTACTGTTGGGTCCAGTGAGTCTATCCCGAAGCTCACATCGATAATACGAACCGTTAATATGTAGATCTCGTTGAATATTTCATCCGCTAAAAAAAATCACTTTGATTGGATATTAATAATCACTTGATCAGATCACATTTCTGTCAACGTTCAATATGACTTTGAAAAAAAATTGTTAATGGAAATGTGATACGATCAAATAGTAATATATATACAATCAACATGAGTTTTTTTATAGGGATGAAATACTCGATGAACCTTACATATTGAACGGTTTAAATTATCGATCTAGGTTTCGTGATTGGTCCACGAAAGTCTAACAGCATAGCCTAGTCTGAAACTTGTAGACCAGCCTTACCCTTAGTAATATTAATCAAATCATGATAATTGGCTATGTGCTCCGGATTATATTGGGAATCTAAAACATAGTACAATTTTGAGATTTGACCATTTCATAGTTGGCAAGGCAGGTGAAACTACCCAAGATTGTGAGTTTGTCCGGCTATTTTATTCCATTAAATTGAATTATTTAGAGGATTGTGATTAGTCACACACCTAGGGTTTTGAGTATTTTATATCCAACTAAAATTGTGTTCACATTGCTTTCATTCTTTCCCATGGACCACTCTGCATCTTTTATTTATTTTTTATTTACCGGCTCTTTGTCCTATTAATCCTCCACCAACTATTAAAATAATATGCGAGTTTGTATCCTCAGACATGGATGAACCTTTGAGGCTAAGAAATAAGCGAACAAATTAAGAAGACCACGCACAGACCTATATATATTATTCAACCACATTACAAATTATATGTTATGATACAACATGAAAATCATACTAACTAGATTATTTTTTGCGGCCATTGTCCCCTTGGTATTCATACTAGCCAGCCACAGAATTGTTACTAACTATTTTTTGTGTGGTTCAGAAACAGACAGAGTGGGAAATGCAAGAGAACAGATATATCTCATATTTGAGAATTTGGTTTGGTCTGATGACTGTGAGAAGACATATGGATTCTTACCATGCAGCACCACAGCTCTCGGAAATACATTCCTTATTCTTGCCTATGGTTACTTAATGTTCTGGGCAGCTAAACTATTGTCTGAAGGCTGTGAGATTCTGTTAGAAATTCTTGGCCCTGGTATTATTGGCGGCCTTGTCTTGCCTATCCTCTCCTCGCTTCCTGATGCTATTATCATCCTTGGTATGCTTCACCTCTCTCTCTCTCTCTCACTCTCGCCATTTTCTTTTCAATTTTCAATTATTTAGTGAAAATTGATATCAGTACAGTGGCAGCCATGGAACAGCAATTACTGTCAGCATTTTATTTACTTTGTTAAATTTGCTTCCAAAAAGCGGCAAGAATGAAAATAAGTTCCTTTTACTTCTACAACTACTAGTGCTTTGATTTTGTTCTTTCCATCGTTTTTACCATAAATATCCGCTCCCAAGTAAAAATCGTCAAGAAGAAGCATTGTTCACATATATTAGATAAAAAAAATCAAGGTTATGAAAGAGGTTCAGTGCGTTTCTAGCTATTTTTCTAAATTATTGGTTAATGTGGTCATTGGTTTCTGCAGCATCCGGGTTATCAGGAAGCAAGGAAACTGCTCAAGATCAGGTTTCAGTTGGGATGGGGTTGCTAGCTGGATCAATCGTAATGCTTCTAACATTACTATGGGGTTCTTGTATTGTAGTTGGCAAGTGCGATCTGGAGGATACAGTTGCAAAAGATGGAGAAGATACCAAAGGGTTTAGCTTAACTGGTATATAGCTCCGTTTCACTTATTAAGTAACTATAAGCTATATTGAAGAGCATCCATAACTTTTAGAATTACAATATTTCATGTACAATTATGCTCTCTTGGGACACTGGCATTGGCATTTAGTTGATCTTTCTATCATTCCTTATGTCTAAGTGAGTTTCTTCTTTCTATTACGGAGTCATTAGAGTGTAATGCAAGCATCATTACACATGCTCTTAAGTCAAACTTCGATTTTTACACTATACAAAACTTATACAAGTTCAATCTTTAAATTGATAGGTAAATTATCTGATCTAAACTTGAGTTATTCTCCTTAAACAAATAATAGCAAATCCACGCATTTCAAATCCATCCATCTAAACAGACCCTTAATGTTTTCTTGGTTGTACCTATATTTGTAGTAAATTGTTGTCATGGCTAGGTATTCTAGCAAAGGAGGAGGGCTTCAACTTAAGGACATATGACTTCATTCCAGTAACAAGAAAATGTTAAAAAGTAACATATATAAGTTACAGACAGTGACTACAGCTACATCAGATTTAATCTGTTTTGTCATCTATGATGTATTGAACAACATAATAAGACTACACTTCTGTTAATTTTGCAGCGTCTGGTGTCAGTACTGATATCTGGACAAGCTACGCTGCAAGGATAATGGTTGTGTCTGTTATACCCTTTGTAGTAGTCCAACTACCAAAGGTCTTCAACAAAACTTCTGAAAGTCAATTACCCGTCTTGACTGCGCTTGTTCTCTCAATTTGTTTTCTAATTTCATATTGTCTCTATCAGGTAATCGATCTACTTGACTTTCAATTTCATTTTCAAAGCTCATATATGTCTTTCCTTTAGTAATTAAGGCTCATTGCCACTTAGCAAGTGGAGTATGTAATATCATTCCTCGAGTATTGTTGCAGGTCTTTCAACCTAAAGTTCAAAAGCGAAGACTTGCTTTCGCCAAGTATAAACATGTAATGTCTGTGATTCTAACTGATTTTAAGACGCGTACATTGGGAAGAATCCTCACAATTGATGGTAGACCAGACACAGAAGTTTTAGAAAAGTTTGTCACCTAATCCTTTCTCACTCATCTGAATTATTTTATTGATAACTCTGTTAGACTAATTATCCACATGAAACATAAATTCCTAATCCAAATGCCAGGAAATAGAGCATTGAACAAAATAAATTTTTTTATCCGGCCATTGCACAAAATTATTTAATACTGGAACTAATAGTTTATTACAAAAAAGCATGAAATTAAATGAATTGAATTTACTTCTAAATCAAGTATTATTTTTAATGGTCCCCTTGATGTGTGTAATGACAGGTTATTTAAAGTACTTGATGTGAATAATGATGGAAACCTCTCAGCAGAAGAGCTAAGAACACTAATATTGGGAATCCGATTTGATGACACAGATTTGGATAGTTATGATATCGATGAAGCAGTAGCATCCATTCTAAAAGAATTTGATAAAACCGATGACTCTCTCATTGATAAGGAAGAGTTTGTCAATGGAATCTCAGACTGGATTTATAAGGCTAAGCGTTCTGCCAAGCACAAAAGTGATGAATGTCCCGATTCACCGCAATTGAGGTTTCTATCTGAGTTTTATCAGGTATGGTGTTTTATGTTATGCCTCATTAGGTGATTATAACAGTTAGCACTGAAATATGTTATATTTCTGAAAAATGATATTTGTCATACACATATATCCAGCAAACAAGAAAAGAACATGACTTACTGGGGGATGAAAGCAACAGTGACGATGAGAGAAGCATGAAAGATCCCAAGTGGAATGCCTTCAAAGCAGTAGTGATGCTGCTTCTGGGAACTACTGTGGTCTGTGTATTTGCTAATCCACTGGTGGATGCTGTCAACAACTTCTCTACCGCCACAAAAGTTCCAAAATTCTTTGTCTCTTTTGTGGTTCTGCCTTTTGCTAGCTGTAGTGAGGCTGTTTCGGCTCTAATTTTTGTCAGACATAAGAGACAGAAGACTGCATCTTTAACATTTTCTCAGGTTTGATTCTCTCCCTTTATTTTTGTTAGTTAATTTTAGACCACTAAAAGAAAACATTGAAAGGAAAAATATGAGTCATTAAAAGAAAACATGCTTTGTTAGTTTCTTTAACAACAACTGTATTTCCTTAAATATGTCCTCATAATCTGTTGAGTCATAAGCGTGAGCATTGTAATTCCCGTTCTTCCTAGAAAGTAAATTTAGTGAATGCAATACTAATTGTGTAGGGAAAAGATACTAATGAATGACAAATAGTTCTCTCAAGATTAGCAAATGAATCGGGATGATGTGGATGAATACGGTCAAGCTCTCTACTTGCACAACTGAGGTTAGTAGTCGTTTTGTCAACCGGAGAGCACTTTGATGCTAAAGTGAACAACACTCTAAGGAACACGAGAACTCGAGAATGCTCTAATGCTGATAGCTAATAATAAGTCATAACTCAACCTTGAGGGTGTAGCCTTTGTATAAGAGTGTCATGCAGACTCTATAGGTTTTCTAATATTCTTAGGAATACACTTTCCTAACAAGTATCCCCTATCTTGGATTCCTTCCTAGTTTTTTTATGAGCAGCAAGCAAAAACAAATTTGATTAAAACACAAAAATTACAAAAGCTTGGAAAGAAATTGCATCATTGTCCAGGCTATGCATCCCAACTAGGTAGGCACACATAGTAGAACTAATCATGTGCATTTCCAAAGCCCCAAGAAGTGTTAGAAAGATTCCAACTCAAAACCCCTTAAACCTCAGAGGCAATACAACCTTACACTCTCCTACCCAAACAAAATCTAATTTGCACCAGGTTATACATAAAATCAGTGACTGAAAAATGAAATCCCTGGATGTGGATTTTAACCAAATTGCAAGCCTAGCAATGATAACTTCAAGTAGTTCTTCCATGTTTGGTTGGATCTCTTGGAAGAGACAATCATTCCAGTGCTTCCAAATGGACCAGAGAGCCACCAACGGGATAGCATTCCAAATTCTTTTTTCAGCTTTCATGAACTTGTTCCCAGCCCACCACTGTAGTAACCCGTCAACAGTTTGAGGCACCACCCAATGAGCTCCCTACCATTGCAGGAGACCAGTCCAAACTCTCCAGATCATAGGACACCAGATAAGCGCATGCTCAACTGTTTCTTGTTCAGCTTTGCAGAAAATACATACTGTGACAGCACTATCATCTAGCACTCCAATTCTGGGCAAGAACACTGATGTTTTTACCTTATGCTTCCATGCAAGCCATTCAAAAAATTGAACTTTAGGTGGGAGGTACTTGATCCACACCAATCTGCTAGAACTCTTAACTTCACCATGCTCTAAATCAGTGTGATTGTATAGGGTTGAGACAAAGGATTGACCTGATTTGGTTACTAACCAGACTACTCTATCTTTTTCAAGCAGATTCAAAATAGGACCAGGTCTGATAGAAAGATTAAGAGTGAGGAGCTCTTCTTGTTCCCATTGAAATAAAGCCATTCTAAAACTGATCACCCAATTTTCAGAGTTGCCTCTTTTGTCAGCATAATCCCTGAGAGACCCATCCTTATCATTTGACAACCTGAACAATCTAGGGAATAATTCTTTGAGGCTAACTCCACCATTCCAGCAATCATGCTAGAAGCACACTCTATAACCATTACCCACTCTAATCTGAATGTTATTTACATAAAATTGCAGTAGGCTGACCTTTTGATTTGCTGCCACCAATATATCTCCCCAAATCTTAGAGAATCTGACTCCTGTTTGAAAATCTGGACGCCAATTTCCACCTTGAACTTTGTATTTGCAACATATCACCTTCTTCCGCAGAGCTTGTTCCTCATTGGCATACCTCCACCACCTCTTCATTAATAAACAAACATTCATGTCTTTCATTCTTCTAACACGCAATCCCCCTTGCTTAATACTTTTTGTTACCTCATCCCATTTCACTAAATGAACTTTCCTCTTTAGTTCAACTCCACCCCATAAGAATGAGGCCTATAATTTTTCAATTTCTTTTGCTATCCCTTCTGGTATCTTGAACAGATAGAGGTAGTACACCGGTAGACTAGATAACACTGCTTTAATTAGTGTTAACCTTCCTACAAATGAGAGAAATCTCCTCTTCCAACCAGCAAGCCTGAGCTTTATCTTCTCCATGACAGGTTTCCAACCTAGTTGGATTGGTTTCAACCTCACAAGGCAAAATTTCCTTACCCGACTAGGTTGGTTCATTCTCATATTAGAATTATGTAACTTTTGTATCATATGTTGATCAAGGTTTGAACTCTACCCTTATCTTGGCAACTTTACATCACACCACATGGCACCTCCATTAGAGGTCTTGCCACATAAGCCAACCTAGGACCCCCTTGGGCTTATTTAGAAGTATGTCCCTTATAATATTTTTATTTTTATTTTTTATTTTTTGTAACCAAATATGTTACCAAAAATCTGGTTTGGGTCAAATCGACAAAGAAGATTCGACAAAATAACCAAAATTTCATACACAACAACAGATCAAACAATTGTGGTTTGTGTTCTATGCCTTGATAGTTTCAAGGACTTCTTTGGAGGTTGTAATGTGAAGAAACAAGTGTGAATAAATTAAAATTCAAATGAAGAACAAGTAAACTTGCCACTTAACTGCAAGAATTAAATTACAAGTTCAATGTGCATAACAATTGACAGGGGAAAACTGGGCCACAGAGGCTGAATTACAAACAAAATACTCCTAAGTACAAAAACTACAGCTACCTACGTTAAGTTACTCCTAATTTCACATGGGTTGTGAATTTTTGTTGAAGCCCCTCTTTACTTCGAATTTCAAGCCTTTATGCTGCTGGTCCTGCTACTTCTCTGTTGCCACGTGTTTCTATCATGGAGTAAGTTGCTTTCACTTCTTGCACAACTGCCCATGATCTCCATAACCGCTTGTAATTGCCTCTTTACTGCAGACTTCTCTTTCTCTTGCAAACAAACCACGTGCCCTGCATCACTTATATGCCTAACTTCATGGATTGACTCCTGGGCCATGTTTGGCCACATTCTATTGCACTATCAAATCAATCGACAGAGAAAACTACTTCTGCCACCTCTGCTTCTTTAATTGTTTCACTTCTGGCACCTATTCTACATTCTGGGACCCACATCCGACTATAAACTCATGGTTTTCACCCCTAGCATCGACTAGATCAGCTCTCTATCTTTTGTTATGCTTATCCTCCAGAAAAAAATAAATTCCAATGTTGACAATGCCCCCCTCATTCAAGACAAAATGATGTTTTTGTCTTGAACGAATATCATAAAAAAAAACTTTAAGTCTTGACACTTATTTACTTGGACACAGTAATAATGAATATAGGCCCATAACCACAAACCCACATATCAAGGCCCAAATTCCGCGATAAAACCCAGATCCTAGTAAAATGAACCCTAGAGGACGATTTAAATAGACCCAACTGTTAGTAATAGGCCCAATCTATAATTAAATAGGCCCAACTACTAGTAATAGGCCCAGGAGGGTCCACCATAAGCTACTTGAATGCCAGAAGTCAAACCATCACTCCTCTCATTCCCTCTACCTTGCTCTACTCTTCGACTCTTCAGCCTTTCTACTTTGAAACCCTCTATTCACACTATTTCCATGGCGCCCAAACGAGCTCAAGCTAAAGAGGAAAAACAAACTGAACCTTTGCATGTGTAACGTTTCCCAACTGAGTGCCAGCAGTTACTCCTTCAACACATCTTCAATAGCTGTATTATTCCATGCAGCAATAGCTCTGTAGAGGGGGAATTTGGTCCTACTTTCATTGTAACAATTCCTGACAAACTTACTCATTATTACCCTATTGCAGACACTGAAGTGATGCTTTTCCATAAGGCAAAGCTGGCTTCGTACCATTGGGACTCAAGTCCTAACCCTCTGTGCTCATGGCAAAAACCTAACCCTAACTGGAGGCTATGGGTCCAGCGGATGATGGTGTACGACATTGATCTCTAGAGGGCTTTAGGTATTTACGATGCCATCCGACTATCAACCTTTGCCCTAGATATGGACAAATGGGCCATCAGTGCTGCTGCCTGCTTTTAGTTTTTGCCATGTAACGCCTTCATCCGAGGTGTGGTATGATTGCTCCCACCATTCTTGATGTCGTTCACTTAACTAGCCTTCTTACTTCTGATCAACATATCAGTGCACTTTTAACTCCCAAGACACCTATTAAACTCGATACTGACCATAGCTATGGAAAATTCCAAGTAAAATATCAACAGGTTGGTTTTGAACCCATAGATGAAGAGAGAACAACCTTTTACTTATTATGGCTCTCTCAACACTTTTTATGTGTTCCTGGCTTTAAAATTACCAAAGAATACCTAACCCTTGCCACTTGTATCCAAGAAGGCACAGAACTGGCCCTTGTTCCTTTTCTTCTAGACACCTTGTATAGAGGTCTTTTTTCTTTGGTTGATAAGGAAATTGATCATAATTGTGGTGGCCCTTTCTGGCTTTTCCAAGCCTGACTTTATGCCTATTTTCCTGAAATGAGGCCTACCACCAAGATTCCATATCTCTCTCCACGTGAAAGTTATGCAGAATTTTTTCTTTCCTTCAAACCCGCTACCTCTAATTCTTTCACCATGGTGTTTACCACTCTCTTCGAACTACCTATCGACAGGGATCCCTAGCTTTTTATTCCCTTCCAACACTTTCATTTTACCTCATCCAGGCTCACCTATATTAACGTTGAGCCCCATACCTTGGATGACAACTGGAGACAGAAACAAAAAAGCTTTTGGGCTCAAATCCTTACTCCTAGATACATTCTGGTGGAAGGGTCTATCTCCACTAGTAGACTCTCAAACTGCAGCTTTGAGAGCTACAACCCTTGCCAATAGGCCAGTCAAATAGGTTTGTATCAGGCTGTTCCTTGCCCTTACTTCCATCCCACAATTCATGAATAAGTTGGGGCTATACTTCAATTGAAAGATCATTTAGATGTGGAGACTCTCTTAGCTAAGAATCAGAAGTTATTTGATCAATTTAGTTTTTACTACTGCAACACCACACCTTATCTTACCACAAGATTCAAAAAATTGTGGCTTCTTATTAATGCACTGATCTTTGACAAAGAACTTCAAGTCTGTCTCTGGAATGTGCACCCTGACAACAGGAAAGGAATAGAAATGAGCATTGGTAAACACTTGTACCCCATTTTTCCTTATACCTGTTATTAAAATTGCTTTCCTTGGGTGTGTGATGGTACTGATTTTCCATATTTCCTTCATGCAACCAAGTCTCCTATCAAGGCCACTCCTTTGGCTATAGAGATGCATGCCCAGGCTGTTCTAGACCCTAAAAATAAAGGCAAGGCTCTAATGAACCCACCAAAAAAGCTCAAAGGCAATCCTTTGAATGCAACTAGCTGTGAAGGGCTCACACCTTACAATCAAGGTGTTGAAATTGAACGAAGAACTAAGAAAAGATAGGAAGAAATTCAAGAGATTTTTTCTTCTCAATCTCAATTGGAGAGTGGTGTAATTCTTAAGAGGAGGTCAAAAAGAAAACAAGAACAACCAGCTCCATCTCAAACCACAACACCTGCTGCACTAATATCTTCTCCTTCAAGCAGTTCTTCTTTCCCACTTATAATGATATAGATTTCACTCAAACCTTGCTAAATCACCATACATCATGTTTCATGTACTGACATTCTATTCATTTTTCTTCTTTTCAGACATACAAGAAGAGAAAACGTTTCTCTCCAATTGTATCTTCCTCTCATGAAGAGTTGCCTGAAAACCCTAAAAACCAAACCATTTTGCCTCCTTTTTTGCCAGAGAATTAGACCAACCTGCCCTCTCCTCAAACAAACTTAGAGTATCAAAACCCTCACTCTAATCAGGAAGAACAAACTGACCTAGAGAGATCAGGCTTAACAAACTTGGCCCCTGAATTGGCTCAGCTTTTGACTAATATTTCTCAAGGGATAGCCTTAAGGGATTTAATGGCCTTCCCTCTTAGAGGGGTATGCCATGGAACCAATGAAGTTATCAATTTTCCTGGTGTGGCCTCTTCCTCAGAAGAATCAGAAGCCCCTGGGCATGCCAAAGAAACACCAGTTGACTTAACTGAGAGCCATACACCCCCTGTCGATAGAAGTTTACCTGTCCATGTGCAAAATGACGTCGTCCATCAATATGACCACTTTCCACTCTATAATCAAGAGAATGAGGTTGACAGAGCCGACACTGAGGTCCTGGAAAATGAGTCATCTTCAAGTGATATGAGGACTCCTCATGCAGAAATTTCACAACCTTTCAGGACACCTACTCAGTTTCCCTCTGCCTCTATACATCCATCGATGGAGGGGGTACATTTATTCCATCCACCTCCAGCAGTAGATGTCCCATTATCAGTCCAAATTGAAATTCCCATGGGTCAACGTACCTCAATTTTTCCCAAAACCAATCACCATGGACATAGGGGTTCAAACGTCCTGCAATTTCTAGCCCTGCTAGAGAATCTATCACCAGTGCCCTTGCCACAACCATTTCTGAAGTTCAAGTACTTCCTTCATAGGTAACATTCTCTATACAAGTGTTTACTTTATTCTTTATCTCCTTTGCCTTATCATACTTTTGCTTAGTCTGGCAGACTGGCATATCCACTCACAACCAAGTCATTACTGACATGGGGTACAAACCACACCATCTCAGAAGTATCAGCCACCTTTATCTTGCCCAACACTGGAACTTATACCATGCCTTCGATAGAGGTAACGCAATCTCAAGTTTTTCACAACTGAGACCAATTACTGACCTAAACTTTCTATTGCAACAGCCCATAGCTGCTCCTTTCCAAGATTTACTTTTGGGTATCTTTGTTGTTTAACAAACTGTTGCCAACTTGACTGTTGAGGAAAGATTGAAGCAACTGTCTAATGAGGAGCAAGAATTGATAGACAAATTCTTCAAAATACTCGGCCAACCCTTGGATGATTTGGCTTTTTTGCAAACCACCACTTTAACTAACTGTTTGGAAGCCATTGTACCTCTGATGCCTCAACTCTTCGACCCAGATCAAGTGCAAGCTTTCCAAACCTTCCTCTCAGAATTTCCATAACAACTAATGGCTATTAACCAATTCCATGCTGAGCCAAAAACCATTGAAACCCAAGTGGATCAAGTGAGAAAAGCAGTTGATGCTCTGAATGAGGCCTCTACCAAATCACAGGCCATCATTACTCAACTTGCCATCCTCTCAGCAGAAGAGGCTCAACTGGAGGCATAACCGGCACATGTGAGAGCTCAGAAAGTTGCTTCTAAACAAGAACAAGCCAACCTTTCTCAACAAATTCCAAACCTTCTTGCTCAAGCAAAAGGTGGCCCACATGCCATCAAACAAGCTCAAGCCAGACTTAGGCAAAATAAAATTAGGCACCAAACTGCCCTTCAATCCTGGAGTAGGCTTTCAATGTACTTTCAAAAGGATTGGACTGAATGTAATTGTCTTGATTGTACTTTTGACACAATCTTTAATGAAAGATCTATCATATTTACTCTAACTTTTCTTGGTTTGTCACATATGTTCATTTTCATGCTTTTATGACTTATTCATGCATTTACACATAGTTGGATAATATTTCTTCAGGTACTTGCCATTAATGACCCTTCTATGTGGCTCACCTTCTAAAGAGGCAAAATGATAAGTTGCCCCTCTAAGAAGCTTGTGTATTTTGAACGGACCTTTCCAATTTGGGGACCATTTGCCATGTTCTGGGCTTTTTAAGCCAATTGGTAAAATGGTTTTCCATACCAACTCTCCCTCATAAAACACTTGACTTTTCACTTTCTTGTTACAACTTCTCTAAACTTTTTTTCCCTTAAGATGTCAAGTGATTAAAGGCCATAATCCTTTTTTCATCTAAGTCTTGCAATTCAATCAGCATAGCTTCAATATATTCATCCATAGGGATATCTAAATGTCTAGCCCATCGACCAGATCTAATTGTCACTGCCAAGGCCAACACAGCATCATGCCCATATACTAACTCATATGGGGTTGTACCTAGGCTATCTCTCTTGGAATTTCTATAAGCCCACAACAATTCTGACAAAAGATTACGCCAATCCCTAGGATTATTCTCAATCATCCTTGCTAAAGTGTTCTTGAAAATCTTGTTTGTTGCCTCAGCTTGCCCATTTGCTTGGGCATAATAGGATGAGGAATTCAATATCTAAATGCCATATTCTATGGCAAACCCTTTAATCTCATTCCCATTGAACACTATGCCTTGATCTACAGTAATGGATTGGGGTAAACCAAACCCATGGATCACATTCTTTTTTAAGAACTCAATGACTTGAGTCCGTGTCATCACTTTTAAAGGTATTGCTTCTACCTATTTGATAAAGTAATCAGTAGCCACCGATGGGTAAGAATGTGCTTTTGAAGAAGCTGGAAAAATTTGCCCAATTAAATCTATTGCCCATCCTCTAAAAAGCCAAGGTTTCACAATGGAATAAAAGGTTTGTAGTTGGTACCCTTTGAATATTGCCATGTTTCTGGCAACTTTGACATCCTTTTGCATAGATTATGCAATCTTTTCTGACAGATGGCCAAAAATAACCATATCTGTTAATCAACTATCTCATCTTATCACCAGCCTGATGGGCTCCATAAATTCCCTCATGTGCTTCAGCCATAACTTTCATTTGGTCTAGCTTACCAATACAAAGCAAAGTCAAAGTCAAACCATCATGAGCCTTCCTAAATAAATCATCCCCCATGATAACATAATTTAGGGCTTGATATCATATTTGCCTATCACTCCCTTCACTAGGATTCGACAGGTACTTTATTAAAGGAAACCTCTAATCTTCCTTTGTCATATCCAAAGTGAAAATAGGCAAGAAATTTCTACACCTATTCCTAAGTGTTCAAAAGTTTTTTCTTTTAATTCGAACCACCCTTTCTTGAGCTCCCTTAGGAATTTTTAAACTAGAAGCTGCTTGAGCCATCTCATTGGCCTCTTTATTTTCCGACCTATATCTATGTGTGAATGTGACATGGTCAAAGAAACTGATTAATCGTTTAACCCCAGTTAGATACTCCTTTGGAGCACCACTTACACACTTGAACTCACCCAAGACTTGTTTAATGACCAACTGTGAATCCCCAAAAACCTGTGGCTAATGTTGCGAGTAAAGTTGATGCATTGCCGAGTAACTAGTATCAAAACATTAGTGTTCGTTTCATATATAATGTGATTTTGCCGAAAAGTTGGTCAGCTACACTTGGGACGGTGATTGTGCCGATCTTTTGGTCGACGATTTTTCTTAGCTTCGCGGTGCGTCGGCATCCCTTCGGAGTTGGATTTGCTAAGAACTTGGTTGGCAATGGTTGCCAATTTATCGAAGGTTAGTGTGTGTCGGCATCCCTTCGGAGTTGAATTTGCTAAGAACTTGGTTGGCAATGGTTGCCAATTTATTGAAGTTGAGTTTCTTATCCAACGTATATTTGCTCCATTGCTTGTGAATAAGATTTGTTATTCGGAAGGAATAAAATTGACTTGGGCCAAAATTGCCGAGTAGGCTGATAAAAAATTTGAAACGGATTCCGTGCCCCTGTTCGGTGCCGTGGCGATATTGAAATGGAGCCGAGACAAAGTAGGGTGCTTGGTGATATGTGAAGTGAGAGCCATTACGCTCAAGTCTTTGAATAAAATTTAAATTTTTTTTTTTTTTGGAGTTGAATTTGAAAATTTTGTCCGTACGGATGGGCCCAAAATGCATAAAATAGCTAGAAACGAATATCGGATCATTAGAATCAGACCCTAGAGACCGTAAGTGCAGCCAAAAAATAGATCAAACGGCTCAAATTGGCGAAGAATTGAGCTCCACGAAGCGCTGGATAAGTTCTCAGCTTGGCTTGGTGGCTTTGGCAAAAAAAATATTAAATATAAGAAGACAATGCCAATAAGACTTGAACCCTTGCCTTTGGAAGAAAGAAAGAGTATTGAACCAATGTGCCAAGACAAAGCCGTATGCTTGTATTTGACAAAGTTTATATTTGAATGTGATTGTTCAGCTATTATAGGATGTAGCTTAGCCACGATGCACCGAATAATTTCTTTTGTTTTCCATGCAAACTCTGGTCGTTTTCTCCGATAAAATGGGTGAATTTCTGGGCAAACTTTGGCTGGCCTGTACGGCTTTGTTTGAGCTCCGATTTTGACGCGGTTTGTTGCGTTGTACTCGTCTCAATAAGTACTTCTCATTGGTATGGTCAAAACTTGATTTCGATAATGTTGAAAATTTTGGTTTGCTAAAATTTTGGTATGTTCCGCAATGACTAGCGAACTTCGATTACTTCTTGGTTGCACGGGTTGGTGGGTTTGGACTCTTTGAGTTGGCACGAATCCTCTGGTATATTCAGAAGTTGACTTCGGTGAGCTGAGATGCTAGTTCTATGCTGAGATAGTATCGCCGAGCAATATTGTTGTACTTTCGAGAAATTATGAGATTTTTGCCGAAGAGGTAGATAAATTAACAATTGTAGTTGTTGTTCTGAGAATGTCCAATGATGTGACGTGTTGATGTATGCGTGGCCAAGTAGTCTTGCCGAGTAAGCAATGTTAGCCGAATAAGTTGCCAAAGCCGAATAATGTTGCCGAAGCCAAGATAATATGCAGTTGATAATAGGCCGAATGATATGCCGAATTGTAGAGGATTGGTATGATATTATGCCAAATACTATATAATTCAAAGTTGACAAGAAATACCGATGCCAAATAATATTTCCGAAGCCAAGTTGATAATATGACACGCCAAATTGTAGAGGATAGCAATGTGGTATGATATTTTGCCGAATAGTGTATAATTCAAAGTTGATAAGCAATGCCGAAGCAAAATAATATTTCCGAAGCCAAGTTGATAATATGACACGCCGAATTGCAGAGGATAGAAATGTGGTATGATATTTTGCCAAATAGTGTATAATTCAAAGTTGATAAGCAATGCCAAAGTCGAATAATATTCCGAAGCCCAGTTGATAATATGATATATCGAATTGCAGAGTCGCTGTTGGGCCTTATGGATGTAGGTGCATTGGTGGTTGTCGAATAGGCATAGTTGTGATAGCTGAATCTTGAGGTATGTTTTGGACAAATAGTAAGAACCGAAACTGAAGCCGAAGATGACGTTGAAGTCGAAGATGGCAAATTCAAGCTCAATTGTTTTGACCATGCACTATTGGTTATTACAGATATAGTATTGGCTTCATAGTCGTCTAAGCTGTTTGCCAAGCTCTTGAAGCCGATAATCCTCGTTGTCTCCGATTGTTCTTGCTGTGTGAGTTGCTTGGGTAACAAAGCTTGGCAATTGATTGTTTATCGATCGATCCGTGTTAGTGACGAAGGATCTGAGAAGCTGAGGAAACTATGTACAAAGCTTGTTCATAGGCATAGATTTTCAGATGCACCCATTTTGCTATGTAGAAGTCCGGAAAGGATCCGTGAATTGGTCCTGCATGACTGAAATTGCCGAATTGAAGTTGGCGACTTGAAGTTGGGGCGAGTCGGCCATTCGGCTTATTGAACCACAACACAATTCTTTAATTCATATTAATTGTTAGCACATACATATGTATGTATATTCCAAAAATCAACTTTTGTGAGACAATAATTTAATAAATAAAGTCCCAAAGTGGGTTTGGCCGGGTTACCCTCTTTGTAAGGCCGAGTTACCCTCTTTGTAAGGCCGGGTTTCCCTCTTTGTAAGGCCGAAAAGATGTTCTGACAAAGAAAAGTGTGAAACCCATTTTCAAAGAGAGAATGAAAATGTAAAAGCAGATCCACATAATATGTGCCGACTACTCTTCTCAGAATGTCGAGATAGATATTAAACAAATGTTTGGACCGAACCTATGAGCATCAATATATAGTGGACCAAATCTATAAGCATAAATATATACATATATATACGTATATATTTGTGTATATGTATATGCATATAGACAGCAAGATAGAATCCAAAAATAAATTTAAACAAAGAGGAAAAGGATATGATCAACCGTGAGTCTTGTTCCTAGTAACGTGTAATGAAGATTTGAGCATCTTGAGTGTGGTGATTGTCATCTCCTTCGTTGAATTATTGTAGACGTTTCCTACAGACGACGCCAATTGTGAGACCATGAAATATCCTCTCACATGGATGTAGTAGAGATCCAATGAAGAGATGAACTTTGTCCCTGTGTATCTGCAAAGATGAGCATGATCGGCGCCACCCAAATCGAGGTTGCCGGCCGGAGACACTCCAATGCTAAAGTTAGTCCTTTGATTGAAAGAATAAAGCTATGGAAATCAAGAGTGTTAGTGTATAGTGTAGGGAGAGAGCACGTGCCTTTCCTTTTGGGATGCCTCTCTTTATATAAATGGGTGGGGGTGTGATGTTTGTTTGGGCTGGACCCATTGTAGGCCTTGTTTGGGTTAACCCCAATAAGCAGATATATATATTATTTTCTGGCTCCCACAATTAGCTATCTCATCCAGCTTGCATTCTTCTATCACTTGTACTTGTATTACTCTTGATCTTTAGCAACCTCCTCTATCACAGGCCTTTTCTACTTCTGTATCAGGGGCTTGGCCAATTCCTGGCCTATCTGCTTAAGACCTTCATCAATGAAGGCCTCAAACTCTTCATTTATAAAACCTTTCGCCTGGGACTTAACCTCTTCCTCATTAATCATAACTAGACCCAAATCCTCATCATACAGCACAACTTCTATGTTGTTAATATCATCAACAAAAAGATTTGCATCTGTCCAGTAGACTTTCATTCCTCCTTTTTTTATCTTGACCACCACTGGTTAAAAAGATCAGTGCCTGGTGCAGAGAAGAGGGTACACACCCATTAAGATGTATCCAATCCCTACCTAGGAGCACATTGTAGTTAGAGGTAGAGTCTATTACAAAGAAAGTTGTTCGCAGTAACCTGGAACCAACCTGAAGCTGTAAGGCCACTACTCCTCTGGCCTCGGATGACCGACCAGCAAAATTACTTATATTCACATTAGTAGGGAGCAGGTCATCGACAGACTTCCCAATAGCTTTCAATGTTCTAGAATGAAGGATGTTAACAATAGCCCCATTATCAACCAGAACTCTTTCTACTAATACTCCATCAAGGTAGGCCCTAACAGACAAAGGCCTTAGATGCCTAATGAGTACACAACCTTCTCTCCATCGATAGACCTTACTACCTCAATTAATCTTCGTAGCTTGTCTTGTGTTTCAGTCATTGGTATTTGAACAACAGGCTCTGCCAAGTCTTCCACATCACCTGCCAATTCATCTGGTTGGTCAGGCTTGGCTTGAAACCTATGATGAATAGCCATAATCATATTACACTCCTTAGATAGGGGTAAAGAACCAAAGTAGATGGTAGCCAGCTTCTTCTCAAAGTCACCACCAGAACTATCTGACTTGACTTTATCCTCTCTAACTCCTTCATTAACATTCATGATATCAATGGCCATCTCCTGGTCCTGAACCCCTTTCATTGCTACATCTTTCTCATTGTTGTCATCTTCATTGGATATTAAATCTTTCTCTAACTCTTTCAACTTCTGCCTAAACAAAGCCTTTTCAGAAAGCTTCCCAACAAATCTGTCATCTTCTTTTTTTGGCTTTATTTTCCTTTTCAGAATCTAAACTGGTTTTATTAGATAGGCTCTAGAAGTTGAACCCTTCACTTTCTTTCCTCCAGTAGCAGGAACCGATCTATCTCTAGTCCTTACTAAATATTCCCTTCTGGCTGGCTTATCCTCCTCAGCTGTAGACATCATAGCATGGAACCTTCTTTGTTCCCTCATTTTCCAAGTTCTTGTTTCTCCCATGGATCTCCAACCACTCATGGGAAACTTTGGGTGAGACACTCTTTGCCATCCTAGATGTGATGGTACTGGAGGCTTTACCATCCTTGGTTGAGCCCGTTGCATATCTGGCCTCACTCTTAGGCCACGATGCTGCGGTTGAAATCCCCCAAATGGTCTCAGAAACTGTTGCTACCCTCCCTATGGCCTTCCAGTCTGTTGATGGCCATTATGTAGTGCACCAAATTGTTGTTGCTGGCCACTATATGGCCTAGGCAGTACCTTTGGATTTCCATAGGGCTTAGGACCCTTTTGTTGTCTGAGCATGGCCCTTATATTACTTGATCCACCAAAGCATAGATGAACAGGAGCCCCTTGGAACAAGAATGGAGCATTATCCTTACCATAATTCTTTGTCGGACCAAATATCCCTGGGTCTATCCTATCATAAAACAAACAATCATTGTTGAAAATCTGCAAATCACCACTACCCATGGTGTTGAACCTCAGGCTAACATTTTTTTCAATTTTTTGAATTTCATCAATCACAATGGCCTTAGCTCTTTCTTCCTTAGTACCACATCTGAAACAAATGAACCTCTCACTAGGCTCTCCTTGAACTCTTTTTCCTTTTGCTTCTTTTGCCATCTTCTCCATCCTCTCTTTGTGGAGGTTCTGTAATTCCACCAGGAGAACTCTAGGGTTCTCGTCCTTCTTCTTTTGATCAATCGATTGGAAGTCAGTTGATACCATGTTGATCTCTACCATATTTGGAAATGGATTACTATCAACTGCCATGACCCCTTTATCTTTTTCAACATGCTTTAGCATTCCTTCCTGAATTAAATTATGTACACAATTTCAAAATGTAACACAGTTATTAGTGGAATGCCTAAAAGAGTTATGCCGCTTACAATACTCCTTGCCAATGCCAACCTTATCCTTTTCTCTAGGAATGTTGTGGCTATGAGTCAAAGTTAAAAATTTGTCTGTTAACAACTCATCAAATAATGCATCTGCTTTTGATAAGTCAAAAGAATACTGCCTATGTGATACAACCACAATCTTTTTGGCTGGCTGTGTTGTTGGCATGCTCACAGGCTTGTCAGCTTTCCTTAGTGTTTCACAAACCACAGGCTTTTTACCTATCACTTAAGCAACATCTATGTCAACATCCATATCAAACTCAACCTCTTGGTAACCAGTCCCTAATGATGATGCATTTCTCTGCTGCTATTCTCTGAGAATGGCCTCATAGCTAGTTGCCCTTGAAAACAACTCAAATAAGTCTTTAAACATCATACATTTAAATTTTTTCCTAAGTTCAAAATATAAACCATTCTGAGCTAATCTTATGATTTCTCTTTCAGGCATGTACACATGACATATGTTTTTTGCTTTCTTAAACCTGCCAATGTACTGTTCTGCACTTTTTCCTTGTCTTTGTTTAAATTTTGACAAATCCACCATTGTCACCTCAGGCTCGGTTCTAAAGAACTGAGCATGAAACTGACTCTCTATTTCTTTCCAAGTATGAACAGAATTTTCTAGCAATGTAAATGCCACTTTAGATAGAGAATGAGAAAAGAGTTTTAACTTTAAATTGTCAACATAGCTAGGTTCTCCACATTGGAATATGAACCAGCCTACATATTCTACGGTTGATTGTCTCTCTTCTCCTCTAAACAAAGTGAACTCAGGAATTCTATAATTTCTTGGAATGGGGGTTGTTTCTACCTATGGTGGGTAAAGACTCCTAAACATTGGTCTAGCTGGCCTTCTCAAGCCTGGTCCATACATTTCTTGTATGATATTCATTATTTGCTGCCTATTATTATTCTAAGGGTCTAAGTATTGTCGTTGCTGTCCCCCTTCTCATATCTTTCTTGTAGTGTGGGAGGTCTATAAAATGACATAGATTCACTTACGTTGCATGCTGTTGAGGGGCCACAAGAGGTATGAATTGTGTTTTAATTACCAGAGTCTCCTCCCCAACCCTTCTTGATTGGTTGGGCTTAATGTTAGCCTTCTCAAATAAAGCCTGCAAGTCATCTATCATCACTTGGTTCTCATATGCAGACATAGAACCAATTGCTTACTGAGTGTGCAATACAAGAGCCCTTCTTGAATCAGCAGGAGAACAACTAGACTGGCCAATTTTGGCCATTTCCTTGGTCGATTTCCTGTTTGGCCACTGAATGGCCATCACCTAGGTTTTCCTGAACTCCTTCAAGTTCACCATCCAACTCTTCTCCATCTTCAACCCCTTTCTCAGGGTCATCAAAAACTTCATGTTGTTTCTTCCTAGTCATCACTTCAAATTAGATAGGTCCCATTGGGCATGCCAAAATATATTAGAAAAAATTTGGTTTGGGTCAAATCGACAAAGAAGATTTAACAAAATAACCAAAATTTCATACACAACAACAGATCAAACAATTGTAGTTGGTGTCCTATGCCTTGACAGTTTTAAAGACTTCTTTGGAGATTGTAATGTGAAGAAACAAGTGTGAATAAACTGAAATTCGAATGAAGAACAAGTAAACTTGCCACTTAATTACAAGAATTAAATTACAAGTTCAATGTGCATAACAATCGAAAAGGAAAACTTGGCCACAGAGGTTGAATTACAAACAAAATACTCCTAAGTACAAAAGCTACTGCTACCTAAGTTAAGTTACTCATAATTTCACATGGGTTATGAATTTTTGTTAAAGCCCCTATTTACTTCAAATTTCAAGCCTTTATGCTACTGGCCCTACTACTTCTCTAATACCACGTGTTTCAATCATGGAGTAAGTTGCTTCCACTTCCTACACAACTGCCTATGATCTCCATAACCACTTGTAACTGCCTCTTTACTACAACCTTCTCTTTCTCTTGCAAACAAACCACATATTTTCTGAAACAATATATCGTACTAACTCCTTAAACAACTTTTCAGACCAAAACTGATCCACTTACAAAAGGAGAGAATTAAGTATTGAAAGGACGACGTAGGGTTCCCAACACTTTCTCTAGTCATAAAATTAATAAACCCTCAAAACAAATCTCTTTGTTTTCAAATACCAAAATTGCAAGTCACACTTTAAGCTAGTATACACGGTCAAAACTTGGGCTTAGAGCTAGTATGTTGGCTTGGGGGTTAGTATTCCTCTTCCTAGTAACTAAAGTATTAAAGTCTCTTCAATTAGATTCGCCTTTTGGTGACCTAACACACTTTCCTTGTTAGATGGTGACTATGCATTTTCAAGAAACGTTTTTCAAACAACCAGCCTGAGTCCCAAATCTACATTTGGTCGATAGTATTCGATTTGTTGCAGTAAGCTAAGATGTTTTGGACCTTCATTGCATGACAAGTACCAAGTCCCCAAGCTTGAACTCCCAAGCTCGCACTTTCTTATTATAACCTTGAGCTAAATTTTGTTGATTACTTGCTAATCTAATAGTCACTTAGTTATGACGCTCCAATACTAAATATAGGTCTTTAGCCAACATCATCTCAATTTTTCCAAAGTTGAAAGTCCTATATTACGATTCTTGGCATTCCAACATCTAGTAGAATTATTGCTTCTTTCCTATAAGCCATTGTGAAGGCAGTTTCTCTAATTGATTACATTGGCATAGTCTTGTAGGCCCATAAGACAATGGGCAACTCATTTTTCCACATTTCCTAAGTATTTTCTAACCATTTTCTTGATTCTATCAAGAATTGACTTGTTGGAGGTTTTGGCTTGACCATTTCCTTTTTTTTTTTTTTGGAGGAAGGGGGGGGAGGGAGAAGGGAAGAGAGAGAGAGAGAGAATAAAAGTAGTTCATGATCCCCAACTCTTTAAACAATTTTTTTTTAAAACAAGTCACTATAGAATTGGGTATCATTGTCTGTAATGATTGCCTAAGGTATTCCAAATATGATCACAATATTCTTCCACACAAATCTTCTTACATTATTATCTCAAATATGGACATATGTTGTTCTTTTATCAATGAAGAGCTTCTAAATGTCAACAACATGCAACTTTCACAACTCTAATACCTTTTCAGAGTCGAGGTTTCCTAACTTTAGATTCTCTAGGTGCTCACTGGCAAATTTTGTGACAAAATCTACTAATCTCTAGGTTTTTATTATAGTCCTAGTTAGGTACTTGGTGTCATATTTCCCGAACTTAGCTATCTATAATGATATTCTCATTGAGTGATTGGCATACTGGTCTAGAGCATTAAGTGGGTGCCCTATCAACACTATCATATGGCTTTGGATGTAGTAATTCAACTTCCTCGAAGCTTGACCAGTACCAATATAAGGGGTTTATGTGGTGCAATTCGGTGTGGTTTAAGGGTAAAAGAGAAACCGTGTGGCGGGTGGTGGATTGACAAATTTGTCATTAAAAACCACCAATTTTTCATCAAAAACCGACAGAGCAGTTGGCAAATAATGGCTGTTTCGACTTGGCAGTTCGGGCAGGTTGGCAGATTAGGAAAAACTTGATACAAATTACAGAACTTGAATCAAAGATTAAAAACCTAATTTATAAATTAACTAAAATAGTCAAAATTAAAATAAATGTTCATCCATCTAACATTCAACATTGATAAACTAGCAAACTAAAATCAAACAATTCAAACAAATTATATAATAACAATCCAGTAAGGCAACAAAAGGGTTGATGATGGATGATGCAGCAGAAAGGTTGGATCACTCTAGATCTGGATTCGATAAACCAGACCAAACCCAACCCAACCCAACTCAAAACCAAACAGAAATATACACACACATATATATAGATAGACAAACAATACAGCCCAAAGGGTAGTTGAATTTTAGAGATGGAGATGAAATCATAGGCTTCTTTTTTAGCATATACAGAAAGAGACAACCACCCTTAGAAACTTCCCATCTCTCTGCTTGAAGAAGCCTCAATTCATTCTCTAGGTTTCAATCTCTAGTTTTAAGAGAAAAAAAAAATTATAGAAAAGAGGAGTTATGATAGAAAATAGAAGTTTCATTTCAAAATATGAAGAAGTGCCATTTCAAAATATGAAGAAAGTTGTCATTGTTAAGATACTAAATGGTTCCTTTGTGTACAAAAACCCTAAAAAAAAATAAAAAATAAAAACAAATAATAATAATAATAATAATAATAATAATAATAATAATAATAATAATAATAATAATAATAATAAAGTTCATGGAAAGAGTAAAAAAAAAATCAATTAAACACCATGCAAGTAATAAATTGGAAATTATGATTAAGACCCAATGTAAAAACATGGACACTAATAGCTAATATGAAGAGACAGTAAATAAGAGAGAGAGAGAGAGAGAGAGAGAGAGAGAGAGTGACGATGGCGATCAGCAGTGGTGATCTGTCGTAATTTGCGAGAAAGATAGAGAGGCAAGAGAAGAGGCGACACAACACGTGTTTTCTTTACTACGAATATGATATGCAGAGTCCTAAAATTAGATATCATTGGGAATTGATTGGGTGTGTGTGATGTATGTTTTATTAAATACAGTGGGCGGGTTGTGTGGGTTTGACATGCAGGTTAGCCTTTTAAAATTGCCACCAACGCCGACCCGCCAACCCGCCACCCCTAAACCGCCAATCCACTTAACGCACCCCGTCAAATCTTAAAAAATGGATGGTTTAGCTCGATTCGATGCGGTTCAGAGGGTTTTAACAGTTTTGATGGTATTTTGCATAGTCCTAACGAATATTGACTTCTCAAATGAGAGTTGATGATATAGTAAACCTGCTTTTGCTCTTTATTCTTTTCTTGGAGCAAGATCGTGCTTACTCATACTCTAACACAACAACATAAACAAAATAGTCTTCCCTCTGACTCTAGCGTTTTGACAAAAGTGGAGGAGAAGACAAGTACTCTTTCTACAGAACTATGGCTCAGTCATATTTTTCACTCCAAACAAATGTCGAACTCTTCTTCAAGAGTTGAAATAATGGTCGACACTTATCGGATGACATGCTAATGAACCGATTCGGTGTTATTACCATCTCTATGAGCTTATGAACGTCGTTTGTCATTCTCGGTTATTGAATGTCCTATTTCGCTTTAATCTACTTAGGATTAGCTTTGTTATCACCTTTTATCATGAGATACACTAAGAATTTGTCTAACCCAACTCCAAATGCACACTTGGAGGCATTCAATTAAAACTGGCTGCCTTTAAGATAGTAAAACTTCATGAAGATCAGCCAGATGATTTTTTTGTTACTTGCTCTTGAGAGTAATATTATCGATGTAGACCTTCATCGTTCTATTGATTTGTTTCTGAAACATCCTTTTACCAACCTCTAGTAGATTGCTTAGGAATTCTTTAGCTTGAAAGTGTTACTTTGTAGCAATAGAAGCTTCTCAAAGTGATGGAAATTGTCATTTGTTGATTTGGTGCATGCATTACTTATTATGGTAAATTTGGGTAGATATTAAGAAAGCTCATCTAATCATGTATAACAGTTGCATCCACTAACTAGTTTTTTTTCCTTTTTCAACAAACGACAAGTATTCTCAAGGCATACTTTATTTAGGCATGTGAAGTCTACACAAGCTTTCTTCTGTTAATTTTTCATTTTTCACAACCAACATGCTTAATGCCCCTCTAGGTAGTGGACTTCTCAAATAACTCCTGCTTCAAGTAGCCTTTTTCCTTCTTCGATTATTACTTTGACATCTTTCACCATCGACCTTCTACTGTTTTAAGTCACTAGTTTATGCCCTAGATCCATGTTGATTTGGTGACAAATCACTCAATTTCTAATTCTGGCCATCTTAAGGTTTCTATGTGAACACTTAAATATTCTCAATCACGAGTTCATCATGTGTTTTTCTTCTTACTTGGTTAAGGCTATTCTAAGTATGAAGAATTTCTCCTTGTTCTTTGGGTTTATTTAGACCGCTTTTGAGAAGCATCTCAATACAATCTGAACTATTGTGTTCACTACAGTTAGGAAATACTTCTTGGAGGTGACTTAATAATCACCTCAAATATCTCCAATTCTTCTTAGTTAAGAACATAGGTAACTGGGGGTAAGTAAAAGTGGCTTTCATATGTTGAAGCCACATTCTACTAACAATGCATCTACGAAGAAGGGATGCTCGCCACCATTAATTATGTATCCAACAACACCGACCTTGCTAGAACTAGTAAAGAAGCAATTCTTGAGGGCAACACTTGGTGGCCATTAAATCCAATCATGGATGTGATTATGGGCTTAAGATCTTATGTTGTTAGATCAAGCTTCCTAAATAGATCAATGTGCACCATCAAAAGAAATCCACTAGCCTATAAATATCCCTTTCACATCATATCCCTATCTCTAAAGTAATCACCAGGGCATTATTCTATTGATGTCGGATCCCCTATGGTACACTTAACCTACTTCTTAATCTGTATAGTTGGACCTAGTACAAGTTGCAGGTGCAAGGTTTTCCACACCTAACCTTTTAGTATTTTATTTTTTCACTTGTTCCACCATGATGTGGACCACGTTGATTACTTTGAGGGGTCCTACACCTACCTTGAGCACCTGATTCTCTGTTAGTCCTTTGACTTTAGTCCTAGCTTGCTCGATGAAGTCTTTCATATGACCTACTCAGATTAGCTCTTCCAAAAACATTGTAAGTGCTCAACAAATTTTCATCATGGGCGCAGTAGCTTTACGATAAGTGAAATTAAAATTTTGGTCGCATTCCATCAATTCATCCTTTACCTTGGGGCAATATTGGGAATAGGGTTTGGCCTTGTTCTATTCGAAGATCTTGTAGATTACTACCATAAAGATTATGTTTATTTTTTTCAGGGCCTTTAACGCTTGAATGGTCAGGTTATCACGTTGGGATAAGGCATTAGGAAATCATTAGCTTATGGCAAGATCTGAAACTTTGTCTTATCTTCACTCTTTGGCTAGGATTGTTACTATTCTTTGTGTGCTAAGATTTCTTCAGCAAACTCACTTTTGGCTTTTGAAGCTTTATTTCTTCATCTAACCTAGCATGTTTCTAAATCCTTGCCATCAGTTCCTTTATGGAGGCCAGTATATTCTTTTCCAAAGATTATCAAAGTGGACTCTTAGCTAATAATCCTCCACTGAACAAAATGAAGACCAATTGCTCGTTGCAATTCTCAATCTGGTTATAGGTCTATTAATTATGTGTCATGCATACTCACATATGGTATACCCTCTTTGTTACCCGTTGTTAGTGATCAACTCATCAGAATCATCTCAAACACATATTTTCAATCTTTAATAAACCATTACAAGAGCTTTTTGAAGCATTTAAAAGCTATGTCACCCAACCTGGAAGTGAAGATCTTGCATATAAGGGAATCATTCACAAACCAAATAGACATTACATTCTTGTATTGCCTAACATGAATGTATAAATCCAACATCTCATAAGTTTTGAACTTCAACATTGAAAACTTCTTTGAGGATTCCAGTTGCTTGATGCTCCTGATGAAAGGCACTACTGGTTTTATAATTTGAAGAATTTTGTTATTCCCTTCTCTTTTTCCCATTTTCTGTCATCTTCCATTCCAAAAAATTCTTAAAATTCTCATTTGATCGTTCTAAAGCTCAACTAGAAGTATTATTAAGGTTATTTGGTTAGTTGCTCGCTATTTTGTTGTAGTCGTGATTCTCCTTGTATTCATGTTTGTTTTCTTTGCTTGCATGCTACTTGTGATATTTGGAACTTTTTCTCCTATGCTTCTGTCACACCCCAAATTTACAGAGTTCGGCCCACATGAATAAACCCAAAATCGAAGAGGACAATCAGATAGAATAAAATAGTATCTCTCATACAAATGGATACAATAGTGTCACACAATACATGTGTTTATCCGATTTCATGCACCTGTATTCATATCTAAATCGAACAAATGTTATTACATAAAGATATGCAATGATATCATATACAAATTATTTGTCCGCACGCTTACATCATATACAAGGGTGTAATCCTTACAAGAAAGGCACACAACCTAATAAATAGAACAAATGGCCCAAGGCCTACAAATAATGGAACCACCCTACATAGCTCCGATCACAACTCCAATGTCTCATTCCACATCCATACAAGCAACACACCTCAAAAACATTTTCAGCCACGTAGGGTGAGCATAAAACCCAGTAGAGAATACTACAAAAACTAAATACGCTCCACTAGCATAAATGATCATGATGCAATACATACATACAATATGTCCAATACATTTTCAAAATCCATCTGATTTCTCAACAAAAATCCTTTCATTCCAATCATCAAAACCACTTGTTTATCCAAAACGTTTTCTAAATTCAAAACATCTGTTTGAATAAAATCCATTTCCAAAACAAGTTCGGTATATCGCAATACCGACCAGCAAATACATTTCTAAACCAAATGCAAATACAACGCTAAATAACAGCAAATACATTGCTGCATAGTTTGAACGCACCCTTCTCAAAACCAAAACAATAATAAATAAAATGGGTAAATCTTCTGGGCTAGTGTTCATAATAGTGCACTATACAAGCCATTATGCCATATTACCGGGGATTATCCAGATGGAATCGGCACCTACCATGCGGGTTTCCGGTCTTACACTAAGGACACACAAGCCAACTTAATTATGCTCTAACACTCCCTTACAGTTTTACTGCTTTATTTACCCATTTCCAAAAACACAATATATGTGATCAAAAATATTGTTTTCAAAATGATATAAATATTCTTAAAACATAATACGAGAATTTTCAAACAACTTTTCCAAAACATGCAGTTTCGGATCCAAAATCCATTCTAAAACCCATAACGTGCACCATTGCAGGCATGATTTTATAAATATTCTAGTTTGCCTAGTCCACATACAATTTCTAACACTCGGCAATGATATCCTCCACCAACAACCAAAACAGTTATCTCTAATGCAATAATTAAAAGATGACAATCCTGATATACAATCTAATATTCCAAAACTCATATATATATATATATATATATATATTTCCTAATAACCCAATAGTTTTCAAAAGGGTAACAATACTCATTATTTTCAAAATCTCACCAAATTTTCTTTCCAACCAAATCCTGTTCTGAAAATCTATCCAACTCCCAAAAATGATATCATTTAGGGTTTTTCACAAATTGGGGCTTTTCCACTTTTATAAACCCACATGCCACTTTATATACAAAAAACAGATTTAATAGCAAAATTATAACCAAACAACCCCCAATTTGGACAAACCCTCAACCCACAAATCATAATTTCAAAACCAACCCAATAACAGTAAAATCTATATATCAAAATACACCAAAGATACACTACCGAACTCACATCAAGTTTAAGAAATAGACCCTATCTCGTGAAGCAAAGAGAAGACAAGCCGGAAAAATAGCCGGTGACGAAACTACGATTTTCTCAGTTTAAAATGAAACCCTCGGCGAGCTCTACATTTTGGCATATAGAACTAGGGTCTAGAAACAATTAAAACTGCATGGAACCCGTGGCCAAAGAGCTTGGAAGCTTGGCCATGGAAGACGAGAGAGAGAAAAGAGAGAAAATATCTCAAAAAGTGACTTTTTCAGCGCACTGACGACTTATATAGACAAACCATCGTGGCTGCAGTCTAAAACCTTGCGGGTGCGAACCAGCCAACTTACCAGGTTACGGGCGCGACCTTTACCACCGCAAGCGCGATTGGCTTGCAAGCTTGGTCGTGGGCGCCACTCCTCCTTTACGGGCGCAACCACCCTAACTGCGGCCTTTCTTGGCCCACGTACTCCTCTCCTAATCGTCCTACCTGAGGGCCATATTTGGTCGCGGCCTAGTGGCAGCTCACTTGCGGGCATGACCTCTAGCATAGCCCATTGTGGGTGTGACTCCACTGGTCGCGGGCTCAACCCAACAGCCAACCAAGGCACCCCAATGGTCTAAACAACCCCGAGAAGGACCAAGTCACTCAGGGCAACCTCGTGTCCCAACCAAAAATGAGAATGGGTTAGGTTAAACTGACCCGTGCCACTACAGCGTCTTTGATATCTCCTCTTTTGTTAATTATTTTTCAACATGGAGAGTGCCTTCTCCAAATTTACCATCTTCCTAGTAAGGACAAATAATGCTTAGTGGCAGTGCAACACAAGTTCCTTCCAAACCTTGATGAAGTTCTCTTCATAGTAAGTTTGCGAAAGACTCTGATCGCCCATCATTATCTACTACTTCCTACCCATTGGTCACCTTATTGCTTTTCTTTCATGGAGCCAGTCATTATGATTGGTTCTCGTTTCCTTTGTTAGCATTGCCTTCGTGTTGAGCTTCGGTACTCATCTTGTCCTTATTTCTCATAGATGACACCAAATTGTATGGGAAAAAACATGTTTCTCCCTAGGTTATGAAACAAATCAAGATGATGTCAATGAATATTATTGAGCACTCCACCTACAAAATCGACGTCAGAACCTACCCAATTGTTTCATCAACTGGAGGATAACCTGATGCTAAATTCAGTGACACACTAAGGAATATGACAACGGAAAATACTATAATTTTGATAACTAATAACTCATACCTTTACCCTAGAGGATATAGTTTTTATATAAGAATGCCCTACAGTGTCTATGGGTTTTCGAGTCCTCTTAAGAACCAATGGCTTGGCAAGTATTCTTTATTTTGGACTCATTCCTATTTGGATTGGATTCAATCTCATAAGGAAATTTTTCCTTACCTAACTAGGTTGATTCCTTCCCATACTAGTTGTAACTCCCTTATTTTTGAGAAGTCAAATGGGTAAAAACTAATCCATCTAATAGTAATTAATTCCAAAAATTCTTTATTTGATCTCAACAAACACTTTACTTCATATACAAACAATTCCTCCTTAAACTTCATCATAAGATTTTTTTCCCAAAAAAATGTGTTAAGTACTACTATTCATTTATTTAATTTACTAAAATTAACCCAAATGCCTTTTACAACATTATTAAATATGTTGGTTCTTTAAAAATATATTTCTTTATTCAAGATAAGATTTGAAAGACCTATATAGTTTTGTTAAATAATTAAATCAGTTGCATCATTTTTAAATTCATTTTTAAAAGGAATCCTTCGTGTTCATTTTCAAGATATTAAGTAGAAACAACATCTCTAGTTCAATTAATAATTCAAAGAATTATTCTCCGTTGATTGGCACACTATAATCGCAATGGCTTGAAATCATATGTAGCACCCAGATCGAAAAAGACCGAACGAACAAATGATAATCAGAAAGCCATGTTTCAAAGATCAGTAAATGAATTCCCACGTGGACTATATGACCATCAATCGAAAGTTCAAAACCAAGAGTCGCCACTTGGTTTTAAGGTCTAAAAACCTAGAATGACTCCACAAATAAATGTATTAGACCATTATCACCAAAGAACTCGACTTAAGAGATAGGTACAAAATGAGAAGGTGTTGAACACCATTGAAACAATCATACTATCTATTCCCTCTCACCAAAATGCGCATTGCCAAACCAAAGACGGCTTGATGTCAAACATTATAACAAACAAAAGCAACACAAATTCAATAGATTAAATGGAATAGTGCATGTAGAATACGCAATAGAATACGTACAAAAAAGTGAGTTTAGTATACAAAATTTTGAAAACAACCCAAAAATCTGGTTATGTCGAAAACAACCCCCTTAGATTGATAGGAAAAGACCAATAGTAATATGCTCAATCCGATGGTGAAAGGATAATGCTACAAATCTCTTTCCATGTCAATGAATTAAAAATGGTGATTCAATCAAAAAGAAAAAAGTAGTAGAGATAAAAAGAAAGTCACCTAACAAATCCGGAGAAATCTATATGCAACAAAACCATGGATGGTTGGATCCCATATGGTTTATGTGCTTACAACAATAGAAAAAAAGAAGAAGAATATATAAATAATTAAAAAGAAATTGCAAGAATCTCAAGGGAACAAAAAAAGGAAAATAATTAGAATAAAGAAAAACTAAGAAAATTATAAACCTACTAACCTTTTGATTATTTTTTCATGGGAAGTGCTTTATTGCTTGCCTCAGATCCTACTTGACTTCTAGAGGAACTCCAGACATGCCTATGGATTAATTCTCAAGACGATAGAAGAGCACAAAAACTTTGAACTAAGGATGGCCATTTTTCACAGTCAGTGCAAAACAGTCTTTTGATTCCTCTTTTCAAAAGACCTTCCTTGAATAAGATTGAGTTCCTAGGATAGGTAAAAGTATAAGGTGTTACCGAAAAGGCAAACCAAGTGGAGGATGAATTGGGTTTCTAAAAATTTATAAATAAACAACTAGCCCAATAAATAAATATATATATATATATATATATCTAACATCTATTGAAGAGAAATTAAAGCCAAACATAAAAGAGTAAAATGAAGTGATGCATAAGAATTTAGGAAGAGAGAAATCAAATAAAGAGATTTAAAGTGGTTTGGCTCAATTCAAGCCTATGTCCACTTCTCAAGGGTCTCCTAGAGATTATTTCACTATTGTTCCAATATATGATCTTTAGAATAAGGTTTTAACACCAAAATCCTTAATCCAGAAGCTGGATGTCAACAACTTTCAAGTTTCCTTAATTACCAAGAATAGAGAAGTATACTTCTTATTTACAAAGGTATGGAGATATTGTATAGAATTAAACACTCTTACGATAGTAAGTAATTACAAATGAAGATCACAAAGCACTCTATAAAATACAACATTGAGATATATAGAGAACAATAATTTCAACAACTAGGGATTTAATAGTAAAAGAAAAGAGAATTTACCAAATTTCACAAACAAATGAACTCAACATATGATAACTTGCTTAGGACCAAATACCCGGCCCTACTCAATACATGACCGGCCTCAGCTATCTTACCCAAGCACAACCGCTTATCCAAACATATTGGTGTAGTTTATTGGCAATGTCCACTCGATCCATGTATGAAGTAATTTTACATCATTTAGTCAGACAAATCAGCATTGTCAATATAAAATAACTTTACAGAATTTATCAAATGATCAGAATGTATCAACACAAAATGATTTCGCAGAATTTATCAAATGACTAGAATAATCAAGAGAAATACAAATTGAAGGTAATTAAAATAAAACTCTTTACAAAGAGATTTAGAGGAAGCATATTGTATAACACCCGAATTACCTCAAACAAATTACCTCCGATACCAACACTTAAATCATCTAATATTTCTCCATAGACCTCCAAAAATACATATTAAAAATTCTAAGGCATAAGGTATGAAAGGTTCGGCAAAATTTACAACTCTCTTCTTTGATAAAATTACTAGCTCTTACTCTAAACATTCACACTCAAAGTTTGGTAACAAATAATTTGTGTGAGAGAGAGAGAGAGAGAATTGAGGATTTCTATCTCACTTGGCTCAATTTATAATGAAAGAAAGAAGCAAAGCAAAATAGAAGAAAGAATAAAAAATTGAAAGAAAAGAAAAGGAAAGGAAAGTACAAAAGGAATGGGGTGGCATTGCCCACCATGTGGGGCTTTGCTTGGAGCCCAAGTAAAGAAGGAAAAAAAATAAAAATTAAAATAGATGAATAAAATAATGATAATTATGTGAAGATAAAAAGAGATAAACTAAATTCAGAAATATAAAAAAACATATTATGTTCTCATCTAAATACCCATCACTAAAAAACTACCTTAAACAAAATAAAACATTAATACCTCTCATTAAAATATTTAATACCTCAAAAATCTAGGATTTCACATAGTCTATTCATATTCTAGTTTAAGTTAACCAACTCACATAAATCAAATTAAAGAAACAAAATCAGAAAAAGTCCATATAATCGAAAGGTGCACAAAATGGTACAACACTGTAGTAACCAACTGATATTCTGAACATCAATAAATATATATGGTCCTACGTATACATTCGGTCTCCATTCAAGACACACAACTCTACGTTATTCCATGGGGCTTATTTATTTCCAAATGCCTTGCGCAGATTCTTAGGCTATAACTTGCATCAAGTGTACCAAACTAAAATATGGCCTATTACAAAGTTCAAAGACCCAAATCTCAAATCACACCATACCGAGCCATATCCAAAACATAACTCCATGGCTTAACGGGCCTAAGGCCCAAATCTCGTAAACTAAATATAGAAAAAGCGATACTTTACTTCCAGCATTGAGTAGATTTTTACTCTTTTCATATTGGCCATTTATCATTTTTTCATTTAATTTATCATGGTCAATTTTTTTACACTTCTTAAAAAATAGCAAAATATCTCTTTAGGTTAGGTCAAGATTACCAATATGCCCTCATGGAAAATTTACCAAAGTACCCTTTTGTAATTTCCATTTTGCCTCTAAGGGGCCAAAAATACCATTTTACCCTTTAAGGTTCCATTTACCATTTTACCATTATGCACAATTATCAAACTGCTCCTAAGTATCAAAATTATAAGTTTGCCGTTTAGCCCTAACATTACCATTTTATGCTTAGTGAGTCAAAATTATCATGTTGCCCCTAATATAATAAAATCCATCATTTAGTCTAATAAAAATAAATTAAGCAACTAAGGCATAAAATAGCATAAAAGTAAAACTAATAAGCTAATCTAGCTTTAAAATTCATAGAAATTTCAAAACATATCTAAAATCATGTCATCTTTTAAATATATACACAAATAATTATAAGTTATCCTAAAATAAAATTATTCCATTTTCTCTACCCTTTAACATTTTTCATTAATTTCCAAAAATTACAAATTGCTCAGAAACTACATTTTTTCATTTCCTAACATGGGTTCATATTTTTGGAAAACAATAATATTCTCTTTAGAGAAACTTTAAACCAAACATTCAAGAGAGCTTCAAAACATGGAGAAAATGGATTTCTTAACTAAAAGTTTTAAATCATGAAATAAATTCAAAAATACCCCTAACATACTTATATATAGAAAGAAAGTGGAATATCTAAACCAAAATTGGAGAAAACCCAAGCAATGGAGATAAAAGAGGAAGATAGAAGTTCCAAGCAACTTCAAGCTCCACTATCTTCAAAAATGCCTGCCAATGCTCCAAGGGCACGCTCAATCAGCTCTCTAAAACCCACTAAACACTCACCAAAGCTCTCTAATCACCAAGGAATGGTCAAGTTACTAAGGTAGGAAATCCAAACCCCTAAACCTCTAGCAATGGTGTTAGGAAACAAAAATCAAAGGGAAGAGAGGGCAAGGGTACAAGGGTAGGGGAGTTGTGCTTTTCTTCCAAAAGATGACTTGAAACTCTTCTTAAAAAACTCTATTCAAATTAGTTGTTTGTTGTTGATTGCAAAATTACCTTGGTTTGTCCTTAGGAAACAATAATATTAAGTTGCATCAATAGCTTATATTTAATGATTTATGCTTCCACTTTGGATGTTCTTTCATAAGTTATTGATGGAAACTCAACATTTTTATCTGCGTATGATTTATTAATTTCTTTTCCTTTTAGAATAATTGATGTGAACCATAAATTTCGCCTAGCTTTGAAGAGCGTCTAATTAATGAGAGCTTTTCTTTTCTTTTCTTTTCTTTTCTTTTCTTTTTTCTTTTTTCTTTTTTTTTTTCCTGCAGATTTATGGATCAGTAACCATGAGTAACATTCTTTGCCTTTCGGTATTCCTAGGCCTTGTCTACATTCGCGAATTGAAATGGTGCTTCTCATCAGAAGTGCTGATTATTCTTATTGTTTGCATTTTGATGGGTGCCTTTGCCAGCTTCCGCACCACCTTTCCTATGTGGACATGCTTGGTGGCCTATGCACTTTACCCATTTTCGATACTACTTGTCTATGTATTTGAATATGTTGTCAAACTCTCATAGATTCAAAACACCAAAGCTAATGGAAGCACTAAGATCAATCAGCCTTTGGTTACTAAAATATGATTGGCATTACATTGTTGAGTTTGGAAGAGTCCTTTGGTATAAGGACAACAAAACCCAAAGTTTGTTCTATAGCGACATGCTGGGCGCTATGAGAAAGTTTCATATTTCTTCTTAATGTTGGTTAACTTTTTAAAAAAATTACAACACAAATTGTCGGAACGACAAAACCATATGTTTGAATTACTTTTATTATATTTTTTAATTGAAAGTATAACACAATGACTAGTTGTTGTTGAAAACATAGATGGATCTCAATCTTGTCTTATATGTCCCTAGCTCATCGCTTGCAAGGCAAGGAAATGGGGTTCAAGCGAGCCAAGTAGACAAGATTATTTCAATTTTGCTCATAATTGCTTATAAGCAACAAATAATACAATAAGCTTATGAGCCTTGACAAGACAAGGATTGTCTAAAGAGGGTGGGAATGTCATAAGGAGGTATCTGGAAACTATTTGATTATAAAATTTTGTTCAGTTTCATCTCATTTTTGTTATGGTTCATAAAATACACTATACTAATTTTTCCAGTCAGGGCTCCTAAAATGGTATGATCATTATTTGCAGCATCTCAAGGGAATTAGGGGTTGGAGTCTACTCTTAGATAAGGAGAAATGGAGGGAAAGAGGGTGATTAATGTTTAAAGTAATGTAATTATTGTAATATTATGTTTTTGGAGGCCGCTCGAGTGGTCTAGTGGTCTCTCGAGCGGTGATTCGAGGCTCCTAGTATCTTGCATGTTTGCAGACAAGACTGCTCGACCGATCAAGTGGCCACTCAAGCAGAGATATGAGGCTTCTAGTAATTTCACTGTAAAACTGCAAAACTTTTTGGACATTATGTTTACCGCTCGAGCGATGAAGTGTTCGCTTAAGCGATATGTTCAAAATCTCTTTATCACTCGAGCGATGGAACCGTCACTCGAGTGGTCGGTTCGGGGTCAAATATTTTAAAACTCACTTTTTGACTCATTTCTCTTTTTCTATCTTTTCTTCTTCTTACTACTCCATTCCGAAAACCCTAATACCAAAAAACTAGACTTCATCTATTTATAACAAGAACCCATCCTTGTTTCTTCATCAAAAGTGTCAATCTTGTTGAGAGCCACATTTTGAACCGATTGGATTGCAATATGTTGAAAGTTCATTTGTTGGGTCTTTATCTCTCCACACACAATTGTGAGGTAGGAATATCTTTAACCTTGTATATCTATGTTTTGGTTTGATTATGTGTTAATTTCACGATAAGCGTGTGATGTGGGATGTGGGATGGGTGATTGGTATATTGGCATTGATGGTGATGGAGGGTTCTTGCCTTAAATTTTTTGAAATAAATGGTTATCTCTTAATGAAATACAATGTATACATCACGAATCTTAGAAAATGAAAGAATAGAAGGAAAAGCCCCAATTACTTGTTAAACCCTAATCATTATTCATGGGTCTTGGTTGGTAAACAAATGAAAATCAATGGGTGAATTGGGAATGTGTTAAGATAAAATTAGATTTCGGGTATTTTTTTTTTTATATGTGATATGGTAATACTGCACGCGGAAACTATGGTGCCTACTTACCTGATCGTGCGAGGACGATAAATGTGGGAATGCTTGAGGTGTCTACGTGCCGATCATGTAAGGACGATGAATGTGGAAGGTTGAGGTGCCCATTGGCCATCCATGTGAGAATGGAGAACGTGGAATTAATTGGAACGACATGCATTGGAATATGAAATTTTGGGACTATGGGTACGGTTCATGGGTTATGCATAATTTAAATCAAATGGTTATATACTTGGTTAAATATATTCTTTACTAGACAATTGCTCATTCCTATCTAACAAATTTCAAGACTTGGTGAGCAGCAACCACCCCAATGAAGTAGAAGGGAATCAACCTTTTGTCGGAGTCAAGAACACATGAATATGTGATATGTTACTTCGGAGTTTTGTTTTGTTTTGGGACTAAGAGTCCTTTTTGTTCAATGAAGCCCTTGCCTTAGAGATTGCAAGCCCGTAGGGCATTTGTTGTGATTTTCTCTAGCTTTTGAACTACGAAAACTTAACATGTAATTTGTGACTCTCAACTTATAGTTCAATGAGAAAGAGAACCTTTTAAACTAATCTTGTAATCACTTTTTGTTATTATATATTTGTCATGTAGAATATTATTTTATTTCTAAAAATTTTGGGAGTGTGACAATTATTCCTCAATATTTTGGTGTTAATGCACTTTTATTATATTAATTTCCTTAACTATTTTTTTGTGAGTTCAATGAATTATTATTATTATTATTTGTGGGAAAAGCTTTATGCACTTGTGATTGAGTTGAAGCACATTATCGCAGCCCGAGTTAAGACTCGACCCTTTATACTCTTTCATTCAGAATCTAGTGCTCATTGTGGTTGTTTATACCCATTCTTTTCTTATATTGTTATTTGGAGAGTTGATATTATGGTTGTGAGATTGTTTGAAACAAGTTAGGAGTTGGTTTTTCAAAAGGAATTATGCCTGGTTCTTTTCGGGTTCGCTTGAGTAGTCTTTTCTTTGCTTGAGCGGTCTTTGGCTCCTCCCAGTATCTGTGTTTGTAATTTGAACTTCTAGGAGTGGGGTGTTATTCACTCGAGCCATGGTTTGGTCGTTTGAGAGGTATTCTGTGTCTGACGCACGAGCAGTATTTCCTTCGCTTGAGCAATTTATTTACAGGTCTAAAATTTTGAGAGCGGGTCGTTCTTCGCTTGAGCGATGGTTATCTAGCTCGAGTGGTCTGCCCTACAAGGTTAGGTTTCTGAGAGATGTGGTTTTTTCACTCGAGCCTTGGTTTGGTCACTTGAGTTGTGTTCCGTGTTTGACACTCGAGCAATGTTTTGGTCGCTCGAGCGATTTGTGCGTATATCAATAAAGGGAAAATATATTTTTTGTGACATTTTGATTTCTCCCTCTCTCTCTCTAAAAGGTCTCCAATCGAATTTTCTCTCTCTCTCTCTCTCTCTCTAGTTCTTGTCTAAGCATCCTTATACACTTAAATCCATTAGTTGCATTGCCGTAATTGTAACAAGCCCGCGGGGGACCTCGCTACAGCTCGGACTCGACTTTCGTAGTCACGGTTCTAAGTCTGAACCAAAGAGTCCAAATCCGGCAAATCGTTTTGAGAAAACAGATTTTTGAAAGAAGTGCCAAACATGGACTGCTTTGCCAGATACAGAGTCGCCACCTAAATATTTTATTTTGGGAAATTTAGGAAACCCTGACTCGGTGCCGAAAGGCCACGTGTCCGTCATCACCAAAGTTGCCTCGGCTCAGGAACTTGGGTACGATTGGGGAAGGTCACTTCGTGAGCACCCCCGCTCGCCCGGTCATAGACCGGCCTCTACTAACCATGATATCAATTTTTGAAAACTTTGTGTGTCCTTAATCCGGTTATTAGCCTAGGTTACTATGTGATGCACACAGCGTATAAGTATAGACCGGGTCGCCCGAATTGGAACAAAACATTTCATGTTTGTTTATTTGAAAGTGGTTTGATGGTGCTACCCGCAAGTAGGCTAAGACGTGGATTTGCCACCCTCAGGTGGGCTTAGAAAAATATGATTTTGCCACTATCTAGTGGGCTTAAAACTCACAGTCAATGATTTGTTCCAATTTAAACAACCCGACCTTCACCCACAGGCATTCAGGCAGTTATATCACATAAGCATATTGCCTCATGGTAAGCATGCTATTCATGGCAACACTCACACGCATGCAAGGATGCTAAAGCATAAAAACTTACCAAGTACTCCAAGCCAAAATAGAAATTATATTAGAAATCATGCATGATCCTAAGTATACAAAAATGCTTAATGCAACACATGCAAAATGCAACTATAACAGGCTCGGCTATTCTAAGATGGTATATGAAATGCTACAACTACCATGTATTCAACTTGGAATTGAAAGTACGATGCAGTTAGTATGGTGCGCCGAGCCCGGTGCATGCAATACAGATGAATGAATGCAAAACATGCTGTCATACTGTATGCTAATTTAAACATGCCCTAATCTAACCATCAAAAGCGGATAAATAAAAGGGAGAAAGACGTGGGGTTGGAAGACATACATCACACTCACACACACTTATTACAGTTGTGCCCTCACTCGGAGGGTCCGAATAAATATACAGTCCAAATATTACAGTCCCAAATAAAAGAATATTACAGTCCAAAATATTACAAAATCCTAATTAATTAAAGAATTAACTAAGAAAGCAAATAAAACTGGCATGCAAGCCAGGGACTGCCTTGCTTCTGATGGATGATGCATGTCCGGATTGTCTTGCGCAGAAATCCACCGGAATGCCCCAATTAGCCTCTGTTTATACTGGTTCTTGAAATGCGTGCCAAGTCCCAAAAAGTTGCTGATTCTGCGTTTTGCTGCAACAGAGAGCAGGAAAGGGGCATAGCAATGTATTTGCACAGATATATGCATGTCTCGAACCTCGTGCCACCAATCACGCATACCGAGGCATGATGGCCGAGGAGTTGAAATGCACAACTCAATATAGGATGAATGCACATGAAACTACAGCTAAAACCTAACTCCATCATGGATAATCCGGAGTGTCGGTGACTGGGGAATTGAGACACATTCCGTCACTCAGAGTACGAAATGTACCTCGTTTCCCGTGCCCGGGCTAACTCTTATTCCGGACACGATGCAATATGCATGATATGCATGAAATGCAACTAAGATGCAATCCTAACATACACAATGCTATGGAAAATGAGATGCCTCGAAATGCGTGCACACGGGCAAGTAAACCGAGAAAATGGCAGAATGCAATCTAAGATACAACCTAGTATGCACTATGCTGTGAAAAATGAGATGCCTCGAAATACGTGCACACGGGTACGTAAACCGAGAAAATGGCAGAATGCAATCTAAGATACAACCTAGTATGCACTATGCTGTGAAAAATGAGATGCCTCGAAATACGTGCACACAGGCACGTAAATCGAGGAAATAATATGTGTCTCGAAATGCGTGCACGCGGGCACGTAAACCGAGGCGATGATATGTGTCTCGAAATGCGTGCACACGGGCACGCAAACCGAGGCAATGGCAAAATGTTATGAAAATGAGATGCCTCGAAATGCATGCACACAGGCACGCAAACTGAGGCGATAGCAGAAACAATGCGAATGACATGAAAATGAGATGCCTCGAAGTGCATGCACACGGGCACGCAAACCGAGGCGATGGCGGAATGTGATGAAATGACATGGAAATGACAAATGGGCTTATACCAACATGAGTGAGCCTCAGCCACACTCACATAGGATGCCGGCGGGTAAAAATGGAGTGCCTCGAAATGCGTGCACACGGGCACGCAAACCGAGGCGATGACAAAATATGATGAAATGACATGGAAATGACAAATGGGCTTATACCAACATGAGTGAGCCTCAGCCACACTCACATAGGATGCCGGCGGGTAAAAATGGAGTGCCTCGAAATGCGTGCACACGGGCACGCAAACCGAGGCGACGACAAAATATGATGAAATGACATGGAAATGATAGCAATCATTCTAATGGAATTTTAGCAGTAAAATATGGGGGGAAACAGTCCCGAAATGAGGCGAAATGACATGAAATGCAAGGAAATGTCCCGAAATGCGAATTTAGGCACCCGAAATGGCCTATAGCTATGCTAAACATGCACAATATGGACATGCAATGCAAAGACAGAAGCTAGACAGTCCCAAAAAATGCACTTTCACAGTTATAAACATGGCCAAACAGCAAGCATAGGTATGGCAAAAATAGCATGCAAGAATAGGGGCCAAAAGAGGGGTAATGAAGCAAGTGATATAAGAAAAACTCAAACTGAAAAAATTCCTTCTACAACACTGAAGATGGACCAAAAATATGAACATTTACAGTATATGGCAACCTCAAAATCAGTATACAAATATGCTAAAAATGTGATGCAAAACAAGGCTCAAAAAATGGCTATAACATGAAGTATAGGCCAAAATAAGGCCACTTTCAGTTCGGACCAAGGTCCAAAAACAGAAGCAAAGAGGGCTGCCAATTTATGCAAAAATGGGGCCAAATAAGGGATATAACTACAAGTGACACATGGAGACACCAAACAATGTTGAGCCCTTCTCCAATGTTGAAGAGGGGCTCAAAATAAGCCTTATATCAGTTTACAACATGCTCAAAAACAGATTTCTCATGGGCCAAAAATAGCATGCAAAATCATGACATATAAGAAGATCAATGAAGCAAGTATGTCATGGAGGGCTCAAACAGGGTTGAGCCCTTAATGAAAAGTGAAGATGAGCTTAAAATATGGCCCTTTTCAGTTAGGGCCGGAGCTTGAAACAAAAAGCAAGTGGGGCTTAGAAATAGATCAAGAAAAAGGGTCAAAAGGGTAAAAGTATTACTTACCCTTGAAGACTCAAACTTTTGTTGCTTCTTGGATGAATTTGCAGCTTCTTTAGCCTTTGAGAAACCTTCCTTGTTGCTGGAAATGAGATGGTGGTGGTAGAGCTTGGTGGTGTAGAAGGAATGATGGTTAGGGACTTAGGGTTTTTTGAAGAATTGAGAAGGATGGAGATGGAGTTGAGTATGGAAGCTTGAAGGAGAGTTTTTCTAACTCTAACAAAGGAGGCCACCAGCTGGTTATAAGGGTTCAAAAGGGGGTGTAAAGGTGGGGGAAAAGGAGAGCAAAATTCCCCCACAAAATATCCCCAAGATAAATATCTTGTCTGAGGGATATTGCCCCACAGCTGTAAAGTGCACAGTGCGAGGAACACGGCCGGCCTATCACTTTTGCTGGAGGTGGCCGGCCGGCCACACCACCTAGCCGGCCGGCTAGGGGTCAAAAGGTTCAATGAGATTTTCTGGCCGGCCAGCTACTGGGGAGGTACTCCTATGTGTGTACAACACAACCATGTGGTTAGAATTCCAAAAAAGTGGGTCCAAGGGGTTCAACATTAGCTCGAAAAGAGGGGTTCAAAAGGGTCAATTTGAATTACTGGCCGGCCATGAACTTTTAGGGGCCTCTCATGTGTGTAGATCACAGATATGTGGTTGAAAGTTGGAGAAAAAAGGTCCAAGGGGTTCAACATTAGCCCGGAAGAAAGGGGTCAAAAGGGTCAGGTAACCTTAATGGCCGGCCACCAACTTTTAGTGGCCTCTCAGGTGTGTAGATCACAGATATGTGGTTGAAAGTTGGCAACACTAACCCTAAGGTGTTCAACATTAGCCCGGAAGTTGGAAAAACGGGCGCCGGGAGGCTCCGGAGGAGAGATAACTGGTTGCTGCAACAATTGCTGGCCTCCCACCCTTCAGTGACCTTCCTAGTGATAAAACAGAGGTACCTGCCAAAAATGAACGAAAACCGTTGCAAAACGAATGTTCCGGGGCCAAAACACGCAGTTCGGGGTCCCGAAAATGGGCTGTTAAGCACCGAAAGTGGCATTCGGCCACGAAGTGGGTTTCTCAGACCCCAGTGTCCCTCAACAGGGAGCAAATAAGATGTATGCCAAAAATCAGAGCAAACAGAGATGGTTAGGCGGTCCCGAACCGAGGCACACTGCCTGACGGCTCCGAAAACCGGAAACCGGGCTCCGAAATGGGAAAAATGGCCTACGGCCACCAAATGTAGCCCACGGGCACTGAGAGATAGTCTACAGGACCTCTCCCTTCCCTCAGGAAAAGAAACAGAGAAAACCGAGTCTGGTTCGCAAACCGAGACAAGGCACAGAAGAGGGTTCGAAAATCCGGAGGCGGGGCTCGCAGCCAAGACTCTGAAACTTCTGAACGAGCACATTATGCAATATCACCAAGTGCTCAACTGGTGATGTCTGAGTCTGAAGGTCGGTCAAAAATGGGGTGTCTACAGTTGCCCCTCTTTGACAGAATTCGGAAGTCACAAGTGACGGGAGTGAATGTCAAAGCCTAGAGACGACCCATTTTTGACAAGGCCGAAGACTTAGACAAACATACAAGATAAAAAGGGATGTGCTCGCAGGCATGCCCGCAGGCAGGGGGGGCAAGATGCAAAATGATATGCGAGAAGATTTTGAAGATTGGACTTATACGCTACGCGAAGCCGGTTTTTGAAAGTTGGACTTATACGCTACGCGAAGCCGATTTGAAAGTTGGAGATTCATGCAATGCACTGTAACGTAGTGGCTAAAATGCAATGTAATAGCTAAGAGGTAAAGGTACCTTACAGGGGCAATTGGCAATGACTTACCTCATGCTACTGGGGATCTTCCGCTTCTTTTTGGTTGAACTGCAGGTACAACTTTTCTCCCTGACCATGGTCGCAGCTTTCCCTATTCTCCAACGGGGTGACAGACTAGGTTGGTTCAGTATCCAGAATTGAGGTGCATACACGCTATCTCAACCTATGGGGCTTCCATACAGATTTCAAGCCGAGGACACGCCTCTGGGTATTTAAACCAGACTTTAGTCACGGAAATCCCGAACCTTTACGTTCTAGGCATCAGCCATTCGAACTCTAGTTTCCACCGTCGCAGTTGGTCTCCTAGGAACTCACTGCAAACACAGGCAGGTGGCTATACCGGATCACCGGAAGTCGTTCGGGCACGACAAACACCAAAGGAATTACACCTTTAGAGGATTTAAGGTCACCCAGACCAGGAATGCACAAGATAGTGCGAATAAAGATGTAGGATTTAAGGTCTCCTAGACCGGGGAGTGCACAAGACAGTGCGATGCAGAGTGAATGCACAAAACAGTGCTAAACAGATGCACAAAATAGTGTGATGCTAAAGGTGTACAAAACAGTACGAGCAAGGTGAATGCACAAAACAGTGCGATACCAATAAGGTGCGCAAGATAGCGTGATACAATGCACTAACAAGTACAGGTGAGATGCGCAAGATAGCGCGATGGAAAGCATGCAAAATGCAAGTAAGGTGCACAAAACAGTGCAATGCACAAGAAAGCGCGAGTGATTTGAAATGCACAGGACAGTGCGATACGCTAAACAGCGCGATTGAAATGCACTAAACAGTGCGATACACTAAACAGCGCGATTGAAATGCACTAAACAGTGCGATACGCTAAACAGCGCGATTGAATATGAAATGCACTAGACAGTGCGATACGCTAAACAGCGCGATTGAAATGCACTAAACAGTGCGATACGCTAAACAGCGCGATTGATTTTGAAATGCACTAGACAGTGCGATACGCTAAACAGCGCGATTGAAATGCACTAAACAGTGCGATACGCTAAACAGCGCGATTGAAATGCACTAAACAGTGCGATACGCTAAACAGCGCGATTGAAATGCAATGCACAAAATAGTGCGAGTGAGATACAACCACAAGATGTACAAGACAGTGCTAGTGAGATACAAAGTGTAAGTGCACAAGATAGTGCAAGTGAATGCATGTTCTATGCAAATGAGGTGCATTTTCTATGCAAGTATGGAAGAGTGCATTTTCTATGCAAAAGATATGAGCATTTTCTATGCAAGAAACAGGAGCATATTCTATGCAATATTGAAAGCAAATTCTATGCAGAATCGAAAGCAAGCATATTCTATGCATGAATCATAATGATGTGCGGCACGCATGTCACAGAAGTGTATATGAAAGTGCACATTCTATGTAGTAGAGGAGCATCAAATATGTACTCTGGTGCCTCTGATTTACCTCTTAGAGGACTTTGCAACACACTCAGCTCAAAAGGGGCACACCGTGTTCATATTGGCGAGAGGTAACATCTGCTGCTGCTGCTTTAATTGCCATTCTGACTTGAAGCATGCTTAAGCTTGGAGCAGAGGCACACTCATTTTTCAGGGCACTGGCAAGGCCTGAAGAGGTACATATGGAATGTAATTGCAGAATTTTCTGAAGGTGAAACACACTCAGATGCTCAAAATTTTCCCTATTTTCTTTTGCTTCGTAGTCCGGAACTTATATAGCTTCAAATAGGTCCTGGTTTTGCTGTTCTGACATAACCTGGGTTGAACCCTGCAGTTTTATGAAAGAATGAATCTCGTTTTGCACAGATGTGGAGAACGGCACGGCGCTCTGAGCGCAAAACGATTTTATTTTGGAATTGGTAAATGAGCTTTTGACCGGGTATCGAGCCTACGACTGAACACAGCAAGACAACTCAACACGGAAATAAAAGGCACACAACCTAGACACATCGGGTAACACTCGAAACGACTCAAAACAAGAATCGAGATAAAACAAAAAGACACGACACTCAAATGTGCACAGGGAGCCTGTTTCACCGGGTAGTGTTTCCCACCCTTTCTTATTTGTGGTTCTCACATCACTCGGCCCTCAAGCTCTGTTTTTTCTGAAAAAGCCCCTTTCTCACTTTTTCTCTCATCGTACATCTCTCTATTCTTCAATCTCTCGTTTTTCATCCCTCCCCTGGGTGGTTGATGGATGAACAGGAAGTTGCGGGCTCACGCCCAACATAATCAGCTCGCGGCTATTTCCTTCGGTAACATCTGTCGATGCGCCGGATGAGGGAATGGGGCATCTTGATCCATTCCAATTCGTGCTTCGCACTCGGCTTGATACCTCGCTGCTTGGAGGATGAGAGAGCTTTCAGCCCTTTGTTGTTAACTTCGGTCATCCCCCCCTTTTTTTTTTGGCGGGTAGAGTGGCCTTTCTGGCAAGTATGTTGGCAATGGGGAAAAGACAGGGAGCCTGACCCAACTGTGCCCGTAGTTCATCATTTTGACCATTTTTTTGTTTTAGTTTTCTCCTAAAAAAAATTTGACCAAAATGAGAGTTAGATTAACATGCTTGTTCAATTTTCTGATTTAAAATCATGCAAGTTAGGCAGTGAGCACTGAGAGTTTTCCTTTTTTGGGTCCAAGAAATGGTCCGGTTTTGAAAATGGAATACTTTTCGAGAAGATTAGTCAACCTCAGTAAAAATTCTCAAAAACTATTTTTGCAAACGACCACTGCTCAACGAGTATGGGACCTACTCTTGAGATGCGCGACCTCAGATCCATGGCAATGGAAAATTGCCCCTTGTCTGAAGGACACTGCATGGCAACGGAATGTTGCCCCTTGTTTGAAATGGCACCGCGGCGTTCTGAATGACAACGGAAAGTTGCCCCTTGTTTGGATAGCACCGCAGCGCATTGAATGGCAACGGAAAGTTGCCCCTTGTTTGAATGACACCGCGGTGCATTGAATGGCAACGGAAAGTTGCCCCTTGTCTGAATGGCACCGTAGTGTATTGTAGTCAGTCCTCAGAGCGACGAACGCAACCAGACTCTCAGATATAGAGAAGGCAAAGATTATCAGAACCATTACATGGACATGATTGAGTTTGAAGTGTTTTACGGCTGGACTTCAGAATGAAGTTGCCTACGTATCCCAAAGATGGGAATCAAGCCTCACGTAGTTCGGGGTTAAGGTACACTCGGGTATTAACCTCTCCTTTTTAGGCTCTAACTTTTGCCAAGGCGCCCGTCGCGGGTTTTCGACCTTGCGAGCTTTGTTCTTCTTTTCTTTTCAATTCTTTCCATTTCTTTTTCCTTTTTTGATTTTTTTCGTTCTTTTCTTTGCATCTTTCTTTTTTGTTCTCTTTTTTGCTTTTTGCATTTTTTGCTTCTTCTTTTTTTTGTATTTTTCTCTTGCTCTAACTTTTGCCTGGGTCGCCCTTCCGGGTTTTCGGCCCAGCGAGCCTCTCAAGGGTAAAAGTATAACAAGTCCATGCCAAATGGTTTTGAGATCCCGAAGTCATCTGAATCCAGGAGAATGGCTGCTGTTCTAACTTCGTAAGCTTCTTCTGATGAGATCTGATCTTCTTGACCCGACTTCCTTGCCTCTTGTTCGAGGGCTGCCTTGAATCTGGCCACACAGGCCTCACATTGTAGTTGATCGTTGAACGTTCTGAATGGGCCCAAGGTTTGAAAGCAAGGACTCAAGTCTCGAGGCTGAGAGCGATCCCAAGCTGCACAATCTCAAGAGCGATTCCACACAAGTCTTCGCAGGACCGTGCAAAACATTTTGTTTTTGAAAATTTTTAAGAAAGCGACAAATCGCTCGCGCTAAAGATAGTCTAGAACCAATCTGGATCAAGCCAGGATCCTTCCCAGTACTTACGCTAACAAGCATGATCTCAATCATTAAGGGCTTAGCATGCCTCTCTTTCTCTCAATTGATTAAAATTTTGCAAAACCCGAGGAATCCCTTCCTCTTCGTTTTCACCGCAGTGTTCAAAAACTTTGAAAAACTTAGGTCAATGGAATGATTTTGGGGTGCAGAAGAGTAGGCGAAAAGTACTACTGTTTCATTCAAACTTTATGGCACAATTGGCACAAAGCAGAAGCAAGCACAAAGCATGAAAAACCACTGCTGTTTCATTCAAATCTATTGGTACAACTGGCTCCAAGGCAGAAACAGACTCACAAGGAAGCGAAAAGACAGACGCAAAGCAAAATAATGATATCCGAGGTAACACCCCCAGAATCATCCGACTTCTGTACAACAGGACTGACTCGATACAACAAGACAGACCCTACTGACTCAGTAAGAAAAGACTGACTCTGTACAAAACAACAAGACTGACCCAACACCGAAGTCAGACAGTACAAAAACCAACATTCACAAATGCTCAAAACAGTGCGTGCCATACACCATATCTGAAATAAACTGAACGCCGCCCGCAGGTGGTTCATCCCTCGATCACATCACATTATCCCCTACAAGTTCACTGATCAAGTGCCGATACACTTTGCAGGACTTGGTGCGGGATGATTCCATTGTCAAATAGATCCTGTACTTCATGACGAAGACGGAAGCAGGCGTTTGTAGTATGGCCAGTTTGTTGATGGTACGCGCAGTACTGGGTAATATCATGTGTAGCCAGAAGAGGGTTCGGGAGAGGCCGAGGCTCAAGGGGTTTGAGATGGCCTTGTCCAACAAGGATTTGGAGAGCTTTGGACAAAGGCATATAGAGGGCATGGAAGACCCTCCGACCTCGGGGTTGGTACTTCAAGGCTTGTGGATTTTTACTGGGCGCACCAGCAAAGGGATTGGCAGGCGCTGACTGGGTTTGCTGATCTTTTCTGAGTGGATGATTAGAGCCAGTAGGATCGTCTCTGGTATGATAGCCCTTCCCCCGATGTTCCCGTTGATTCGGACTGCCTCCAACCTGAGTAGCGAAAGTGTCATCCACAGCTTTTGCAACAACTGCGAGGACTTGCTCTTTGTTCAGTCCCTCAGCTTTCAAAGCCTCAATATCCCACCGAAGGTGTTCATGGGGACCAATGCCTGCCCCTACCTTGCTCCTACTAGTCGCTTCCACTTTGTCAATAGATTGGCCTTCCTCAAATGCAGCTCGTCCCAACATCGGGGAGCCTTTTGACATGAAGTTCCCGGTATGTGGTGTGGTCGATGATGGAGCCAATGTCCCGGAGGCCAGATCCGTCACGGTTCTTTGAAGATCTTTAATCATTCCCATCAACTCAGAAGTAGTGGGTTCACGGGTTTGAGATGGTTGAGGTTCAGGTGCACCCATCATGCATAAGTCCATGCTTTCTGGAATAAACACCTCAGGCTTGGGTAGATGGGCCGGGGTGATGTATATGCTGGGGTCAAAGGTGGACAACAGTATGTGGATGTGATTGAGGTAGGCAGGAGATGTTTGGTCGTTAGGGTCTGAAGGTGGAGCTATCGTCCGGTTGTCTATGAGATTTTGGACCTCATGACGAAGGCGGTAGCAACGGTCGGTGCCATGACCGCGCTGCTGATGGTACACACAGTACTTGGCGGGGTTATGTCTGGCTGGGAGTGGGTTGGGAAGAGGTTGAGGATCGAGGGGTTTGAGATGCCCTTTTTCCATCAAGGCTTTTAGTGTGCTAGTCAGGCTCATATAGAGGGGGGTGAAAGTTCTACCCTGAGCTCGGACTGGGCCGGTTGTTTATATGCTTGGTTTGGCAAAAGGGTTGGCTGTGGTGACTGTATTGATTTCGGTGGGTTTGGGACTAGTGCTACTACTAGTGTTGGTGCTCCTTGAAATCACCTTCCTTGTCAGTTCCCTTGTCCTGGGGATGATCCCGCTGTTGAACGCATTCTCGACTTGAACCCCCAGTTCATGCAAACTTTTGAAAGTGAATAGTGGAGCGACTATCAGCTTTTGCAACATATCATGCTCGAGGTTTCGGACCATCATCTGCACTTGATCCCTCTCAGAAGGGCGACGATCTGTCATTTGTGCTGCCTTTGCTCTCCACCTTGCAATGAATTCCACAAAAGGCTCTGTTGGGTTTTGGCGAGTTGCTTCAAGCTCTTGGATGGTCATTTCAACTTGGGTATTGTAGGAATACTGATCGACAAAGGCCTCAGCCAGTTCTTCCCAGTTTTGCTTCACTGTATCCTCCAATTTGGCTGCCACACCCGACAGGGTTCTTCCATACAAAGAGAGTTTCTGTGGCTTAGTCAGACCCATCGGCTTCAGGACATCTAAGAAAACTCGGATATGTACCATTGGATCTCCAGACCCGTCAAAACGGTCGATATATGGCATTTTGAATCTGTTTGGGAGCCGGATGGCAGCCTCGGTGTGCCCATCCTCAATGCCAGGAATGGAGTTAAGGCCCTGTGCCCTTTTGAATTGCTTCTCAAGGTTTGCAATTTTCACTGCAGTCGGATTGAACTCATCAACATGAAAGGGTTGAGTTTTCTCATTAGGCTGCACCAGGGGTCTGAGCACCTGAGCTTGAGCCAACCCTTCTTGAGGATTCAGACACTGCAAATCTTCAACTGGCGGAATTGGATCAAAGTTCGGCTGGGGTCCCAAAGCTGGATGTAAGGCAGATGCCCCAGATGGGCGCTGCGTTTCAATACTGGTCTCAACTTGCATGGCAGTTCCCCGATTTAGCGCTGCTGTCACGGCCACAAATTCTTCCGAACCTTGTGCCATCACGGTCTGCTGAGTCCGAACAAAAGTGATGTGACTGGCGACTGACGGATTAGATGAACAGATGAGCCCTGACCGGCTTTTCTTTACCTTGCCTCAGCGAAAGAACACTGGTCGCCCTTGAATTGAATTTCTGACCTAACAAAGTCTATCAGCACAAGTTCGATGAACCTCGGGGGATATCGGAGCCTTCTGAAGCTATGGTTCCCAGACTACCTAGCAAAAGAGAAAACAGACAGCATCTCAGCCTTATTCCACCTGAATAGATATGAGCCTATTTGAATGAGTGTGCTCTCTACTGAATTCTGCCCCAAAATTCTGCCCCAAATCAGAGTCTAATACCCACAGGTAAAGCTGACTCCCAAATACTGATAGTAATGCCCGCAGGCCTGATGCCCAAATTCGCAAACTGGTGCCCGCAGGCCTGATGCCCAAACTCATATACTGATACATGCATTCCTGTAGAGACGCACTCTAAAGCACATAACAGATAAGTGAGAGCCAAAACACCCCTATGTTGGGGTAGGGTTTCCCTGTCCTATTGTGTCAGGAGCTAGGGTTTCATTACGCACGCAGCGGTTTCAAACAACCTATAAACGGGTAAGCAACCTGTCCTAATTTGGAATGGTCACTATGGATCCGAATATGCACTAGGTCGAATGGTCAAAGAGGGTGCCCCGGTAAAACCGGGGTTTGTGTTCCCATACTGGCAGAGCCCACAACCGGTCAGCCTTATGGTCATGCCTTGACAAGACAAGCCTCCGGCAAACCGTTCAGGAATAGCAGATGGCAAACACGGTGTCCTAGGCGCACCAATGCAAATGCAATGCAAAGAAACACACAAGTGTAGCCAAAAACAGATATCATGAGTTCGAGTCAAGCTCTCTAAATCCCCAGCAGAGTCACCAGAAACTGTAACAAGCCCGCGGGGGACCTCGCTACAGCTCGGACTCGACTTTCGTAGTCACGGTTCTAAGTCTGAACCAAAGAGTCCAAATCCGGCAAATCATTTTGAGAAAACAGATTTTTGAAAGAAGTGCCAAACATGGACTGCTTTGCCAAATACAGAGTCGCCACCTAAATATTTTATTTTGGGAAATTTAGGAAACCCTGACTCGGTGCCGAAAGGCCACGTGTCCGTCATCACCAAAGTTGCCTCGGCTCGGGAACTTGGGTACGATTGGGGAAGGTCACTTCGTGAGCACCCCCGCTCGCCCGGTCATAGACCGGCCTCTACTAACCATGATATCAATTTTTGAAAACTTTGTGTGTCCTTAATCCGGTTATTAGCCTAGGTTACTATGTGATGCACACAGCGTATAAGTATAGACCGGGTCGCCCGAATTGGAACAAAATATTTCATGTTTGTTTATTTGAAAGTGGTTTGATGGTGCTACCCGCAAGTAGGCTAAGACGTGGATTTGCCACCCTCAGGTGGGCTTAGAAAAATATGTTTTTGCCACTATCTAGTGGGCTTAAAACTCACAGTCAATGATTTGTTCCAATTTAAACAACCCGACCTTCACCCACAGGCATTCAGGCAGTTATATCACATAAGCATATTGCCTCATGGTAAGCATGCTATTCATGGCAACACTCACACGCATGCAAGGATGCTAAAGCATAAAAACTTACCGAGTACTCCAAGCCAAAATAGAAATTATATTAGAAATCATGCATGATCCTAAGTATACAAAAATGCTTAATGCAACACATGCAAAATGCAACTATAACAGGCTCGGCTATTCTAAGATGGTATATGAAATGCTACAACTACCATGTATTCAACTTGGAATTGAAAGTACGATGCAGTTAGTATGGTGCGCCGAGCCCGGTGCATGCAATACAGATGAATGAATGCAAAACATGCTGTCATACTGTATGCTAATTTAAACATGCCCTAATCTAACCATCAAAAGCGGATAAATAAAAGGGAGAAAGACGTGGGGTTGGAAGACATACATCACACTCACACACACTTATTACAGTTGTGCCCTCACTCGGAGGGTCCGAATAAATATACAGTCCAAATATTACAGTCCCAAATAAAAGAATATTACAGTCCAAAATATTACAAAATCCTAATTAATTAAAGAATTAACTAAGAAAGCAAATAAAACTGGCATGCAAGCCAGGGACTGCCTTGCTTCTGATGGATGATGCATGTCCGGATTGTCTTGCGCGGAAATCCACCGGAATGCCCCAATTAGCCTCTGTTTATACTGGTTCTTGAAATGCGTGCCAAGTCCCAAAAAGTTGCTGATTCTGCGTTTTGCTGCAACAGAGAGCAGGAAAGGGGCATAGCAATGTATTTGCACAGATATATGCATGTCTCGAACCTCGTGCCACCAATCACGCATACCGAGGCATGATGGCCGAGGAGTCGAAATGCACAACTCAATATAGGATGAATGCACATGAAACTACAGCTAAAACCTAACTCCATCATGGATAATCCGGAGTGTCGGTGACTGGGGAATTGAGACACATTCCGTCACTCAGAGTACGAAATGTACCTCGTTTCCCGTGCCCGGGCTAACTCTTATTCCGGACACGATGCAATATGCATGATATGCATGAAATGCAACTAAGATGCAATCCTAACATACACAATGCTATGGAAAATGAGATGCCTCGAAATGCGTGCACACGGGCACGTAAACCGAGAAAATGGCAGAATGCAATCTAAGATACAACCTAGTATGCACTATGCTGTGAAAAATGAGATGCCTCGAAATACGTGCACACGGGCACGTAAACCGAGAAAATGGCAGAATGCAATCTAAGATACAACCTAGTATGCACTATGCTGTGAAAAATGAGATGCCTCGAAATACGTGCACACAGGCACGTAAACCGAGGAAATAATATGTGTCTCGAAATGCGTGCACGCGGGCACGTAAATCGAGGCGATGATATGTGTCTCGAAATGCGTGCACACGGGCACGCAAACCGAGAAAATGATATGTGTCTCAAAATGCGTGCGCGCGGGCACGTAAACCGAGGCGATGATATGTGTCTCGAAATGCGTGCACACGGGCACGCAAACCGAGGCAATGGCAAAATGTTATGAAAATGAGATGCCTCGAAATGCGTGCACACAGGCACGCAAACCGAGGCGATAGCAGAAACAATGCGAATGACATGAAAATGAGATGCCTCGAAGTGCGTGCACACGGGCACGCAAACTGAGGCGATGGCGGAATGTGATGAAATGACATGGAAATGACAAATGGGCTTATACCAACATGAGTGAGCCTCGGCCACACTCACATAGGATGCCGGCGGGTAAAAATGGAGTGCCTCGAAATGCGTGCACACGGGCACGCAAACCGAGGCGATGACAAAATATGATGAAATGACATGAAAATGACAAATGGGCTTATACCAACATGAGTGAGCCTCAGCCACACTCACATAGGATGCCGGCGGGTAAAAATGGAGTGCCTCGAAATGCGTGCACACGGGCACGCAAACCGAGGCGATGACAAAATATGATGAAATGACATGGAAATGATAGCAATCATTCTAATGGAATTTCAACAGTAAAATATGGGGGAAAACAGTCCCGAAATGAGGCGAAATGACATGAAATGCAAGGAAATGTCCCGAAATGCGAATTTAGGCACCCGAAATGGCCTATAGCTATGCTAAACATGCACAATATGGACATGCAATGCAAAGACAGAAGCTAGACAGTCCCAAAAAATGCACTTTCACAGTTATAAACATGCCCAAACAGCAAGCATAGGTATGGCAAAAATAGCATGCAAGAATAGGGCCCAAAAGAGGGGTAATGAAGCAAGTGATATAAGAAAAACTCAAACTGAAAAAATTCCTTCTACAACACTGAAGATGGACCAACAATATGAACATTTACAGTATATGGAAACCTCAAAATCAGTATACAAATATGCTAAAAATGTGATGCAAAACAAGGCTCAAAAAATGGCTATAACATGAAGTATACAAAATAATCATCAAACAGAAAAAAAGTGTTAATTAAACATGAAGTATAGGCCAAAATAAGGCCACTTTCAGTTCGGACCAAGGTCCAAAAACAGAAGCAAAGAGGGCTGCCAATTTATGCAAAAATGGGGCCAAATAAGGGATATAACTACAAGTGACACATGGAGACACCAAACAATGTTGATCCCTTCTCCAATGTTGAAGAGAGGCTCAAAATAAGCCTTATATCAGTTTACAACATGCTCAAAAACAGATTTCTCATGGGCCAAAAATAGCATGCAAAATCATGACATATAAGAAGATCAATGAAGCAAGTATGTCATGGAGGGCTCAAACAGGGTTGAGCCCTTAATGAAAAGTGAAGATGAGCTTAAAAGATGGCCCTTTTCAGTTAGGGCCGGAGCTTGAAACAAAAATCAAGTGGGGCTTAGAAATAGATCAAGAAAAAGGGTCAAAAGGGTAAAAGTATTACTTACCCTTGAAGACTCAAACTTTTGTTGCTTCTTGGATGAATTTGCAGCTTCTTTAGCCTTTTAGAAACCTTCCTTGTTGCTGGAAATGAGATGGTGGTGGTAGAGCTTGGTGGTGTAGAAGGAATGATGGTTAGGGACTTAGGGTTTTTTGAAGAATTGAGAAGGATGGAGATGGAGTTGAGTATGGAAGCTTGAAGGAGAGTTTTTCTAACTCTAACAAAGGAGGCCACCAGCTGGTTATAAGGGTTCAAAAGGGGGTGTAAAGGTGGGGGAAAAGGAGAGCAAAATTCCCCCACAAAATATCCCCAAGATAAATATCTTGTCTGGGGGATATTGCCCCACAGCTGTAAAGTGCACAGTGCGAGGAACACGGCCGGCCTATCACTTTTGCTGGAGGTGGCCGGCCGGCCACACCACCTAGCCGGCCGGCTAGGGGTCAAAAGGTTCAATGAGATTTTCTGGCCGGCCAGCTACTGGGGAGGTACTCCTATGTGTGTACAACACAACCATGTGGTTAGAATTCCAAGAAAGTGGGTCCAAGGGGTTCAACATTAGCTCGAAAAGAGGGGTTCAAAAGGGTTAATTTGAATTACTGGCCGGCCATGAACTTTTAGGGGCCTCTCATGTGTGTAGATCACAGATATGTGGTTGAAAGTTGGAGAAAAAAGGTCCAAGGGGTTCAACATTAGCCCGGAAGAAAGGGGTCAAAAGGGTCAGGTAACCTTAATGGCCGGCCACCAACTTTTAGTGGCCTCTCAGGTGTGTAGATCACAGATATGTGGTTGAAAGTTGGCAACACTAACCCTAAGGTGTTTAACATTAGCCCGGAAGTTGGAAAAACGGGCGCCGGGAGGCTCCGGAGGAGAGATAACTGGTTGCTGCAACAATTGCTGGCCTCCCACCATTCAGTGACCTTCCTAGTGATAAAACAGAGGTACCTGCCAAAAATGAACGAAAACCGTTGCAAAACGAATGTTCCGGGGCCAAAACACGCAGTTCGGGGTCCCGAAAATGGGCTGTTAAGCACCGAAAGTGGCATTCGGCCACGAAGTGGGTTTGTCAGACCCCAGTGTCCCTCAACAGGGAGCAAATAAGATGTATGCCAAAAATCAGAGCAAACGGAGATGGTTAGGCGGTCCCGAACCGAGGCACACTGCCTGACGGCTCCGAAAACCGGAAACCGGGCTCCGAAATGGGAAAAATGGCCTACGGCCACCAAATGTAGCCCACGGGCACTGAGAGATAGTCTACAGGACCTCTCCCTTCCCTCAGGAAAAGAAACAGAGAAAACCGAGTCTGGTTCGCAAACCGAGACAAGGCACAGAAGAGGGTTCGGAAATCCGGAGGCGGGGCTCGCAGCCAAGACTCTGAAACTTCTGAACGAGCACATTATGCAATATCACCAAGTGCTCAACTGGTGATGTCTGAGTCTGAAGGTCGGTCAAAAATGGGGTGTCTACAGTTGCCCCTCTTTGACAGAACTCGGAAGTCACAAGTGACGGGAGTGAATGTCAAAGCCTAGAGACGACCCATTTTTGACAAGGCCGAAGACTTAGACAAACATACAAGATAAAAAGGGATGTGCTCGCAGGCATGCCCGCAGGCAGGGGGGGCAAGATGCAAAATGATATGCGAGAAGATTTTGAAGATTGGACTTATACGCTACGCGAAGCCGGTTTTTGAAAGTTGGACTTATACGCTACGCGAAGCCGATTTGAAAGTTGGAGATTCATGCAATGCACTGTAACGTAGTGGCTAAAATGCAATGTAATAGCTAAGAGGTAAAGGTACCTTACAGGGGCAATTGGCAATGACTTACCTCATGCTACTGGGGATCTTCCGCTTCTTTTTGGTTGAACTGCAGGTACAACTTTTCTCCCTGACCATGGTCGCAGCTTTCCCTATTCTCCAACGGGGTGACAGACTAGGTTGGTTCAGTATCCAGAATTGAGGTGCATACACGCTATCTCAACCTATGGGGCTTCCATACAGATTTCAAGCCGAGGACACGCCTCTGGGTATTTAAACCAGACTTTAGTCACGGAAATCCCGAACCTTTACGTTCTAGGCATCAACCATTCGAACTCTAGTTTCCACCGTCGCAGTTGGTCTCCTAGGAACTCACTGCAAACACAGGCAGGTGGCTATACCGGATCACCGGAAGTCGTTCGGGCACGACAAACACCAAAGGAATTACACCTTTAGAGGATTTAAGGTCTCCCAGACCAGGAATGCACAAGATAGTGCGAATAAAGATGCAGGATTTAAGGTCTCCGCAGACCGGAGGATTTAAGGTCTCCTAGACCGGGGAGTGCACAAGACAGTGCGATGCAGAGTGAATGCACAAAACAGTGCTAAACAGATGCACAAAATAGTGTGATGCTAAAGGTGTACAAAACAGTACGAGCAAGGTGAATGCACAAAACAGTGCGATACCAATAAGGTGCGCAAGATAGCGCGATACAATGCACTAACAAGTACAGGTGAGATGCGCAAGATAGCGCGATGGAAAGCATGCAAAATGCAAGTAAGGTGCACAAAACAGTGCAATGCGCAAGAAAGCGCGAGTGATTTGAAATGCACAGGACAGTGCGATACGCTAAACAGCGCGATTGAAATGTACTAAACAGTGCGATACGCTAAACAGCGCGATTGAATATGAAATGCACTAGACAGTGCGATACGCTAAACAGCGCGATTGAAATGCACTAAACAGCGCGATACGCTAAACAGCGCGATTGAAATGCAATGCACAAAATAGTGCGAGTGAGATACAACCACAAGATGTACAAGACAGTGCTAGTGAGATACAAAGTGTAAGTGCACAAGATAGTGCAAGTGAATGCATGTTCTATGCAAATGAGGTGCATTTTCTATGCAAGTATGGAAGAGTGCATTTTCTATGCAAAAGATATGAGCATTTTCTATGCAAGAAACAGGAGCATATTCTATGCAATATTGAAAGCAAATTCTATGCAGAATCGAAAGCAAGCATATTCTATGCATGAATCATAATGATGTGCGGCACGCATGTCACAGAAGTGTATATGAAAGTGCACATTCTATGTAGTAGAGGAGCATCAAATATGTACTCTGGTGCCTCTGATTTACCTCTTAGAGGACTTTGCAACACACTCAGCTCAAAAGGGGCACACCGTGTTCATATTGGCGAGAGGTAACATCTGCTGCTGCTGCTTTAATTGCCATTCTGACTTGAAGCATGCTTAAGCTTGGAGCAGAGGCACACTCATTTTTCAGGGCACTGGCAAGGCCTGAAGAGGTACATATGGAATGTAATTGCAGAATTTTCTGAAGGTGAAACACACTCAGATGCTCAAAATTTTCCCTATTTTCTTTTGCTTCGTAGTCCGGAACTTATATAGCTTCAAATAGGTCCTGGTTTTGCTGTTCTGACATAACCTGGGTTGAACCCTGCAGTTTTATGAAAGAATGAATCTCGTTTTGCACAGATGTGGAGAACGGCACGGCGCTCTGAGCGCAAAACGATTTTATTTTGGAATTGGTAAATGAGCTTTTGACCGGGTATCGAGCCTACGACTGAACACAGCAAGACAACTCAACACGGAAATAAAAGGCACACAACCTAGACACATCGGGTAACACTCGAAACGACTCAAAACAAGAATCGAGATAAAACAAAAAGACACGACACTCAAATGTGCACAGGGAGCCTGTTTCACCGGGTAGTGTTTCCCACCCTTTCTTATTTGTGGTTCTCACATCACTCGGCCCTCAAGCTCTGTTTTTTCTGAAAAAGCCCCTTTCTCACTTTTTCTCTCATCGTACATCTCTCTATTCTTCAATCTCTCGTTTTTCATCCCTCCCCTGGGTGGTTGATGGATGAACAGGAAGTTGCGGGCTCACGCCCAACATAATCAGCTCGCGGCTATTTCCTTCGATAACATCTGTCGATGCGCCGGATGAGGGAATGGGGCATCTTGATCCATTCCAATTCGTGCTTCGCACTCGGCTTGATACCTCGCTGCTTGGAGGATGAGAGAGCTTTCAGCCCTTTGTTGTTAACTTCGGTCATCCCCCCCTTTTTTTTTTGGCGGGTAGAGTGGCCTTTCTGGCAAGTATGTTGGCAATGGGGAAAAGACAGGAAGCCTGACCCAACTGTGCCCGTAGTTCATCATTTTGACCATTTTTTTGTTTTAGTTTTCTCCTAAAAAAAATTTGACCAAAATGAGAGTTAGATTAACATGCTTGTTCAATTTTCTGATTTAAAATCATGCAAGTTAGGCAGTGAGCACTGAGAGTTTTCCTTTTTTGGGTCCAAGAAATGGTCCGGTTTTGAAAATGGAATACTTTTCGAGAAGATTAGTCAACCTCAGTAAAAATTCTCAAAAACTATTTTTGCAAACGACCACTGCTCAACGAGTATGGGACCTACTCTTGAGATGCGCGACCTCAGATCCATGGCAATGGAAAATTGCCCCTTGTCTGAAGGACACTGCATGGCAACGGAATGTTGCCCCTTGTTTGAAATGGCACCGCGGCGTTCTGAATGACAACGGAAAGTTGCCCCTTGTTTGGATAGCACCGCAGCGCATTGAATGGCAACGGAAAGTTGCCCCTTGTTTGAATGACACCGCGGTGCATTGAATGGCAACGGAAAGTTGCCCCTTGTCTGAATGGCACCGTAGTGTATTGTAGTCAGTCCTCAGAGCGACGAACGCAACCAGACTCTCAGATATAGAGAAGGCAAAGATTATCAGAACCATTACATGGACATGATTGAGTTTGAAGTGTTTTACGGCTGGACTTCAGAATGAAGTTGCCTACGTATCCCAAAGATGGGAATCAAGCCTCACGTAGTTCGGGGTTAAGGTACACTCGGGTATTAACCTCTCCTTTTTAGGCTCTAACTTTTGCCAAGGCGCCCGTCGCGGGTTTTCGACCTTGCGAGCTTTGTTCTTCTTTTCTTTTCAATTCTTTCCATTTCTTTTTCCTTTTTTGATTTTTTTCGTTCTTTTCTTTGCATCTTTCTTTTTTGTTCTCTTTTTTGCTTTTTGCATTTTTTGCTTCTTCTTTTTTTTGTATTTTTCTCTTGCTCTAACTTTTGCCTGGGTCGCCCTTCCGGGTTTTCGGCCCAGCGAGCCTCTCAAGGGTAAAAGTATAACAAGTCCATGCCAAATGGTTTTGAGATCCCGAAGTCATCTGAATCCAGGAGAATGGCTGCTGTTCTAACTTCGTAAGCTTCTTCTGATGAGATCTGATCTTCTTGACCCGACTTCCTTGCCTCTTGTTCGAGGGCTGCCTTGAATCTGGCCACACAGGCCTCACATTGTAGTTGATCGTTGAACGTTCTGAATGGGCCCAAGGTTTGAAAGCAAGGACTCAAGTCTCGAGGCTGAGAGCGATCCCAAGCTGCACAATCTCAAGAGCGATTCCACACAAGTCTTCGCAGGACCGTGCAAAACATTTTGTTTTTGAAAATTTTTAAGAAAGCGACAAATCGCTCGCGCTAAAGATAGTCTAGAACCAATCTGGATCAAGCCAGGATCCTTCCCAGTACTTACGCTAACAAGCATGATCTCAATCATTAAGGGCTTAGCATGCCTCTCTTTCTCTCAATTGATTAAAATTTTGCAAAACCCGAGGAATCCCTTCCTCTTCGTTTTCACCGCAGTGTTCAAAAACTTTGAAAAACTTAGGTCAATGGAATGATTTTGGGGTGCAGAAGAGTAGGCGAAAAGTACTGCTGTTTCATTCAAACTTTCTGGCACAATTGGCACAAAGCAGAAGCAAGCACAAAGCATGAAAAACCACTGCTGTTTCATTCAAATCTGTTGGTACAACTGGCTCCAAGGCAGAAACAGACTCACAAGGAAGCGAAAAGACAGACGCAAAGCAAAATAATGATATCCGAGGTAACACCCCCAGAATCATCCGACTTCTGTACAACAGGACTGACTCGATACAACAAGACAGACCCTACTGACTCAGTAAGAAAAGACTGACTCTGTACAAAACAACAAGACTGACCCAACACCGAAGTCAGACAGTACAAAAACCAACATTCACAAATGCTCAAAACAGTGCGTGCCATACACCATATCTGAAATAAACTGAACGCCGCCCGCAGGTGGTTCATCCCTCGATCACATCACATTATCCCCTACAAGTTCACTGATCAAGTGCCGATACACTTTGCAGGACTTGGTGCGGGATGATTCCATTGTCAAATAGATCCTGTACTTCATGACGAAGACGGAAGCAGGCGTTTGTAGTATGGCTAGTTTGTTGATGGTACGCGCAGTACTGGGTAATATCATGTGTAGCCAGAAGAGGGTTCGGGAGAGGCCGAGGCTCAAGGGGTTTGAGATGGCCTTGTCCAACAAGGATTTGGAGAGCTTTGGACAAAGGCATATAGAGGGCATGGAAGACCCTCCGACCTCGGGGTTGGTACTTCAAGGCTTGTGGATTTTTACTGGGCGCACCAGCAAAGGGATTGGCAGGCGCTGACTGGGTTTGCTGATCTTTTCTGAGTGGATGATTAGAGCCAGTAGGATCGTCTCTGGTATGATAGCCCTTCCCCCGATGTTCCCGTTGATTCGGACTGCCTCCAACCTGAGTAGCGAAAGTGTCATCCACAGCTTTTGCAACAACTGCGAGGACTTGCTCTTTGTTCAGTCCCTCAGCTTTCAAAGCCTCAATATCCCACCGAAGGTGTTCATGGGGACCAATGCCTGCCCCTACCTTGCTCCTACTAGTCGCTTCCACTTTGTCAATAGATTGGCCTTCCTCAAATGCAGCTCGTCCCAACATCGGGGAGCCTTTTGACATGAAGTTCCCGGTATGTGGTGTGGTCGATGATGGAGCCAATGTCCCGGAGGCCAGATCCGTCACGGTTCTTTGAAGATCTTTAATCATTCCCATCAACTCAGAAGTAGTGGGTTCACGGGTTTGAGATGGTTGAGGTTCAGGTGCACCCATCATGCATAAGTCCATGCTTTCTGGAATAAACACCTCAGGCTTGGGTAGATGGGCCGGGGTGATGTATATGCTGGGGTCAAAGGTGGACAACAGTATGTGGATGTGATTGAGGTAGGCAGGAGATGTTTGGTCGTTAGGGTCTGAAGGTGGAGCTATCGTCCGGTTGTCTATGAGATTTTGGACCTCATGACGAAGGCGGTAGCAACAGTCGGTGCCATGACCGCGCTGCTGATGGTACACACAGTACTTGGCGGGGTTATGTCTGGCTGGGAGTGGGTTGGGAAGAGGTTGAGGATCGAGGGGTTTGAGATGCCCTTTTTCCATCAAGGCTGTTAGTGTGCTAGTCAGGCTCATATAGAGGGGGGTGAAAGTTCTACCCTGAGCTCGGACTGGGCCGGTTGTTTATATGCTTGGTTTGGCAAAAGGGTTGGCTGTGGTGACTGTATTGATTTCGGTGGGTTTGGGACTAGTGCTACTACTAGTGTTGGTGCTCCTTGAAATCACCTTCCTTGTCAGTTCCCTTGTCCTGGGGATGATCCCGCTGTTGAACGCATTCTCGACTTGAACCCCCAGTTCATGCAAACTTTTGAAAGTGAATAGTGGAGCGACTATCAACTTTTGCAACATATCATGCTCGAGGTTTCGGACCATCATCTGCACTTGATCCCTCTCAGAAGGGCGACGATCTGTCATTTGTGCTGCCTTTGCTCTCCACCTTGCAATGAATTCCACAAAAGGCTCTGTTGGGTTTTGGCGAGTTGCTTCAAGCTCTTGGATGGTCATTTCAACTTGGGTATTGTAGGAATACTGATCGACAAAGGCCTCAGCCAGTTCTTCCCAGTTTTGCTTCACTGTATCCTCCAATTTGGTATACCAAGTGGCTGCCACACCCGACATGGTTCTTCCATACAAAGAGAGTTTCTGTGGCTTAGTCAGACCCATCGGCTTCAGGACATCTAAGAAAACTCGGATATGTACCATTGGATCTCCAGACCCGTCGAAACGGTCGATATATGGCATTTTGAATCTGTCTGGGAGCCGGATGGCAGCCTCGGTGTGCCCATCCTCAATGCCAGGAATGGAGTTAAGGCCCTGTGCCCTTTTGAATTGCTTCTCAAGGTTTGCAATTTTCACTGCAGTCGGATTGAACTCATCAACATGAAAGGGTTGAGTTTTCTCATTAGGCTGCACCAGGGGTCTGAGCACATGAGCTTGAGCCAACCCTTCTTGAGGATTCAGACACTGCAAATCTTCAACTGGCAGAATTGGATCAAAGTTCGGCTGGGGTTCCAAAGTTGGATGTGAGGCAGATGCCCCAGATGGGCGCTGCGTTTCAATACTGGTCTCAGCTTGCATGGCAGTTCCCCAATTTAGCGCTGCTGTCACGGCCACAAATTCTTCCGAACCTTGTGCCATCACGGTCTGCTGAGTCCGAACAAAAGTGATGTGACTGGCGACTGACGGATTAGATGAACAGATGAGCCCTGACCGGCTTTTCTTTACCTTGCCTCAGCGAAAGAACACTGGTCGCCCTTGAATTGAATTTCTGACCTAACAAAGTCTATCAGCACAAGTTCGATGAACCTCGGGGGATATCGGAGCCTTCTGAAGCTATGGTTCCCAGACTACCTAGCAAAAGAGAAAACAGACAGCATCTCAGCCTTATTCCACCTGAATAGATATGAGCCTATTTGAATGAGTGTGCTCTCTACTGAATTCTGCCCCCAAAATTCTGCCCCAAATCAGAGTCTGATACCCACAGGTAAAGCTGAATCCCAAATACTGATAGTAATGCCCGCAGGCCTGATGCCCAAATTCGCAAACTGGTGCCCGCAGGCCTGATGCCCAAACTCATATACTGATACATGCATTCCTGTAGAGACGCACTCTAAAGCACATAACAGATAAGTGAGAGCCAAAACACCCCTATGTTGGGGTAGGGTTTCCCTGTCCTATTGTGTCAGGAGCTAGGGTTTCATTACGCACGCAGCGGTTTCAAACAACCTATAAACGGGTAAGCAACCTGTCCTAATTTGGAATGGTCACTATGGATCCGAATATGCACTAGGTCGAATGGTCAAAGAGGGTGCCCCGGTAAAACCGGGGTTTGTGTTCCCATACTGGCAGAGCCCACAACCGGTCAGCCTTATGGTCATGCCTTGACAAGACAAGCCTCCGGCAAACCGTTCAGGAATAGCAGATGGCAAACACGGTGTCCTAGGCGCACCAATGCAAATGCAATGCAAAGAAACACACAAGTGTAGCCAAAAACAGATATCATGAGTTCGAGTCAAGCTCTCTAAATCCCCAGCAGAGTCGCCAGAAACTGTAACAAGCCCGCGGGGGACCTCGCTACAGCTCGGACTCGACTTTCGTAGTCACGGTTCTAAGTCTGAACCAAAGAGTCCAAATCCGGCAAATCGTTTTGAGAAAACAGATTTTTGAAAGAAGTGCCAAACATGGACTGCTTTGCCAGATACAGAGTCGCCACCTAAATATTTTATTTTGGGAAATTTAGGAAACCCTGACTCGGTGCCGAAAGGCCACGTGTCCGTCATCACCAAAGTTGCCTCGGCTCGGGAACTTGGGTACGATTGGGGAAGGTCACTTCGTGAGCACCCCCGCTCGCCCGGTCATAGACCGGCCTCTACTAACCATGATATCAATTTTTGAAAACTTTGTGTGTCCTTAATCCGGTTATTAGCCTAGGTTACTATGTGATGCACACAGCGTATAAGTATAGACCGGGTCGCCCGAATTGGAACAAAACATTTCATGTTTGTTTATTTGAAAGTGGTTTGATGGTGCTACCCGCAAGTAGGCTAAGACGTGGATTTGCCACCCTCAGGTGGGCTTAGAAAAATATGATTTTGCCACTATCTAGTCGGCTTAAAACTCACAGTCAATGATTTGTTCCAATTTAAACAACCCGACCTTCACCCACAGGCATTCAGGCAGTTATATCACATAAGCATATTGCCTCATGGTAAGCATGCTATTCATGGCAACACTCACACGCATGCAAGGATGCTAAAGCATAAAAACTTACCGAGTACTCCAAGCCAAAATAGAAATTATATTAGAAATCATGCATGATCCTAAGTATACAAAAATGCTTAATGCAACACATGCAAAATGCAACTATAACAGGCTCGGCTATTCTAAGATGGTATATGAAATGCTACAACTACCATGTATTCAACTTGGAATTGAAAGTACGATGCAGTTAGTATGGTGCGCCGAGCCCGGTGCATGCAATACAGATGAATGAATGCAAAACATGCTGTCATACTGTATGCTAATTTAAACATGCCCTAATCTAACCATCAAAAGCGGATAAATAAAAGGGAGAAAGACGTGGGGTTGGAAGACATACATCACACTCACACACACTTATTACAGTTGTGCCCTCACTCGGAGGGTCCGAATAAATATACAGTCCAAATATTACAGTCCCAAATAAAAGAATATTACAGTCCAAAATATTACAAAATCCTAATTAATTAAAGAATTAACTAAGAAAGCAAATAAAACTGGCATGCAAGCCAGGGACTGCCTTGCTTCTGATGGATGATGCATGTCCGGATTGTCTTGCGCGGAAATCCACCGGAATGCCCCAATTAGCCTCTGTTTATACTGGTTCTTGAAATGCGTGCCAAGTCCCAAAAAGTTGCTGATTCTGCGTTTTGCTGCAACAGAGAGCAGGAAAGGGGCATAGCAATGTATTTGCACAGATATATGCATGTCTCGAACCTCGTGCCACCAATCACGCATACCGAGGCATGATGGCCGAGGAGTCGAAATGCACAACTCAATATAGGATGAATGCACATGAAACTACAGCTAAAACCTAACTCCATCATGGATAATCCGGAGTGTCGGTGACTGGGGAATTGAGACACATTCCGTCACTCAGAGTACGAAATGTACCTCGTTTCCCGTGCCCGGGCTAACTCTTATTCCGGACACGATGCAATATGCATGATATGCATGAAATGCAACTAAGATGCAATCCTAACATACACAATGCTATGGAAAATGAGATGCCTCAAAATGCGTGCACACGGGCACGTAAACCGAGAAAATGACAGAATGCAATCTAAGATACAACCTAGTATGCACTATGCTGTGAAAAATGAGATGCCTCGAAATGCGTGCACACGGGCACGTAAACCGAGAAAATGGCAGAATGCAATCTAAGATACAACCTAGTATGCACTATGCTGTGAAAAATGAGATGCCTCGAAATACGTGCACACAGGCACGTAAACCGAGGAAATAATATGTGTCTCGAAATGCGTGCACGCGGGCACGTAAATCGAGGCAATGATATGTGTCTCGAAATGCGTGTACACGGGCACGCAAACCGAGAAAATGATATGTGTCTCAAAATGCGTGCGCGCGGGCACGTAAACCGAGGCGATGATATGTGTCTCGAAATGCGTGCACACGGGCACGCAAACCGAGGCAATGGCAAAATGTTATGAAAATGAGATGCCTCGAAATGCGTGCACACAGGCACGCAAACCGAGGCGATAGCAGAAACAATGCGAATGACATGAAAATGAGATGCCTCGAAGTGCGTGCACACGGGCACGCAAACCGAGGCGATGGCGGAATGTGATGAAATGACATGGAAATGACAAATGGGCTTATACCAACATGAGTGAGCCTCGGCCACACTCACATAGGATGCCGGCGGGTAAAAATGGAGTGCCTCGAAATGCGTGCACACGGGCACGCAAACCGAGGCGATGACAAAATATGATGAAATGACATGAAAATGACAAATGGGCTTATACCAACATGAGTGAGCCTCAGCCACACTCACATAGGATGCCGGCGGGTAAAAATGGAGTGCCTCGAAATGCGTGCACACGGGCACGCAAACCGAGGCGACGACAAAATATGATGAAATGACATGGAAATGATAGCAATCATTCTAATGGAATTTCAGCAGTAAAATATGGGGGAAAACAGTCCCGAAATGAGGCGAAATGACATGAAATGCAAGGAAATGTCCCGAAATGCGAATTTAGGCACCCGAAATGGCCTATAGCTATGCTAAACATGCACAATATGGACATGCAATGCAAAGACAGAAGCTAGACAGTCCCAAAAAATGCACTTTCACAGTTATAAACATGCCCAAACGGCAAGCATAGGTATGGCAAAAATAGCATGCAAGAATAGGGCCCAAAAGAGGGGTAATGAAGCAAGTGATATAAGAAAAACTCAAACTGAAAAAATTCCTTCTACAACACTGAAGATGGACCAAACATATGAACATTTACAGTATATGGCAACCTCAAAATCAGTATACAAATATGCTAAAAATGTGATGCAAAACAAGGCTAAAAAAATGGCTATAACATGAAGTATACAAAATAATCATCAAACAGAAAAAAAGTGTTAATTAAACATGAAGTATAGGCCAAAATAAGGCCACTTTCAGTTCGGACCAAGGTCCAAAAACAGAAGCAAAGAGGGCTGCCAATTTATGCAAAAATGGGGCCAAATAAGGGATATAACTACAAGTGACACATGGAGACACCAAACAATGTTGAGCCCTTCTCCAATGTTGAAGAGAGGCTCAAAATAAGCCTTATATCAGTTTACAACATGCTCAAAAACAGATTTCTCATGGGCCAAAAATAGCATGCAAAATCATGACATATAAGAAGATCAATGAAGCAAGTATGTCATGGAGGGCTCAAACAGGGTTGAGCCCTTAATGAAAAGTGAAGATGAGCTTAAAAGATGGCCCTTTTCAGTTAGGGCCGGAGCTTGAAACAAAAATCAAGTGGGGCTTAGAAATAGATCAAGAAAAAGGGTCAAAAGGGTAAAAGTATTACTTACCCTTGAAGACTCAAACTTTTGTTGCTTCTTGGATGAATTTGCAGCTTCTTTAGCCTTTGAGAAACCTTCCTTGTTGCTGGAAATGAGATGGTGGTGGTAGAGCTTGGTGGTGTAGAAGGAATGATGGTTAGGGACTTAGGGTTTTTTGAAGAATTGAGAAGGATGGAGATGGAGTTGAGTATGGAAGCTTGAAGGAGAGTTTTTCTAACTCTAACAAAGGAGGCCACCAGCTGGTTATAAGGGTTCAAAAGGGGGTGTAAAGGTGGGGGAAAAGGAGAGCAAAATTCCCCCACAAAATATCCCCAAGATAAATATCTTGTCTGGGGGATATTGCCCCACAGCTGTAAAGTGCACAGTGCGAGGAACACGGCCGGCCTATCACTTTTGCTGGAGGTGGCCGGCCGGCCACACCACCTAGACGGCCGGCTCGGGGTCAAAAGGTTCAATGAGATTTTCTGGCCGGCCAGCTACTGGGGAGGTACTCCTATGTGTGTACAACACAACCATGTGGTTAGAATTCCAAGAAAGTGGGTCCAAGGGGTTCAACATTAGCTCGAAAAGAGGGGTTCAAAAGGGTCAATTTGAATTACTGGCCGGCCATGAACTTTTAGGGGCCTCTCATGTGTGTAGATCACAGATATGTGGTTGAAAGTTGGAGAAAAAAGGTCCAAGGGGTTCAACATTAGCCCGGAAGAAAGGGGTCAAAAGGGTCAGGTAACCTTAATGGCCGGCCACCAACTTTTAGTGGCCTCTCAGGTGTGTAGATCACAGATATGTGGTTGAAAGTTGGCAACACTAACCCTAAGGTGTTTAACATTAGCCCGGAAGTTGGAAAAACGGGCGCCGGGAGGCTCCGGAGGAGAGATAACTGGTTGCTGCAACAATTGCTGGCCTCCCACCCTTCAGTGACCTTCCTAGTGATAAAACAGAGGTACCTGCCAAAAATGAACGAAAACCGTTGCAAAACGAATGTTCCGGGGCCAAAACACGCAGTTCGGGGTCCCGAAAATGGGCTGTTAAGCACCGAAAGTGGCATTCGGCCACGAAGTGGGTTTCTCAGACCCCAGTGTCCCTCAACAGGGAGCAAATAAGATGTATGCCAAAAATCAGAGCAAACGGAGATGGTTAGGCGGTCCCGAACCGAGGCACACTGCCTGACGGCTCCGAAAACCGGAAACCGGGCTCCGAAATGGGAAAAATGGCCTACGGCCACCAAATGTAGCCCACGGGCACTGAGAGATAGTCTACAGGACCTCTCCCTTCCCTCAGGAAAAGAAACAGAGAAAACCGAGTCTGGTTCGCAAACCGAGACAAGGCACAGAAGAGGGTTCGAAAATCCGGAGGCGGGGCTCGCAGCCAAGACTCTGAAACTTCTGAACGAGCACATTATGCAATATCACCAAGTGCTCAACTGGTGATGTCTGAGTCTGAAGGTCGGTCAAAAATGGGGTGTCTACAGTTGCCCCTCTTTGACAGAACTCGGAAGTCACAAGTGACGGGAGTGAATGTCAAAGCCTAGAGACGACCCATTTTTGACAAGGCCGAAGACTTAGACAAACATACAAGATAAAAAGGGATGTGCTCGCAGGCATGCCCGCAGGCAGGGGGGGCAAGATGCAAAATGATATGCGAGAAGATTTTGAAGATTGGACTTATACGCTACGCGAAGCCGGTTTTTGAAAGTTGGACTTATACGCTACGCGAAGCCGATTTGAAAGTTGGAGATTCATGCAATGCACTGTAACGTAGTGGCTAAAATGCAATGTAATAGCTAAGAGGTAAAGGTACCTTACAGGGGCAATTGGCAATGACTTACCTCATGCTACTGGGGATCTTCCGCTTCTTTTTGGTTGAACTGCAGGTACAACTTTTCTCCCTGACCATGGTCGCAGCTTTCCCTATTCTCCAACGGGGTGACAGACTAGGTTGGTTCAGTATCCAGAATTGAGGTGCATACACGCTATCTCAACCTATGGGGCTTCCATACAGATTTCAAGCCGAGGACACGCCTCTGGGTATTTAAACCAGACTTTAGTCACGGAAATCCCGAACCTTTACGTTCTAGGCATCAACCATTCGAACTCTAGTTTCCACCGTCGCAGTTGGTCTCCTAGGAACTCACTGCAAACACAGGCAGGTGGCTATACCGGATCACCGGAAGTCGTTCGGGCACGACAAACACCAAAGGAATTACACCTTTAGAGGATTTAAGGTCTCCCAGACCAGGAATGCACAAGATAGTGCGAATAAAGATGCAGGATTTAAGGTCTCCGCAGACCGGAGGATTTAAGGTCTCCTAGACCGGGGAGTGCACAAGACAGTGCGATGCAGAGTGAATGCACAAAACAGTGCTAAACAGATGCACAAAATAGTGTGATGCTAAAGGTGTACAAAACAGTACGAGCAAGGTGAATGCACAAAACAGTGCGATACCAATAAGGTGCGCAAGATAGCGCGATACAATGCACTAACAAGTACAGGTGAGATGCGCAAGATAGCGCGATGGAAAGCATGCAAAATGCAAGTAAGGTGCACAAAACAGTGCAATGCGCAAGAAAGCGCGAGTGATTTGAAATGCACAGGACAGTGCGATACGCTAAACAGCGCGATTGAAATGCACTAAACAGTGCGATACGCTAAACAGCGCGATTGAATATGAAATGCACTAGACAGTGCGATACGCTAAACAGCGCGATTGAAATGCACTAAACAGTGCGATACGCTAAACAGCGCGATTGAAATGCAATGCACAAAATAGTGCGAGTGAGATACAACCACAAGATGTACAAGACAGTGCTAGTGAGATACAAAGTGTAAGTGCACAAGATAGTGCAAGTGAATGCATGTTCTATGCAAATGAGGTGCATTTTCTATGCAAGTATGGAAGAGTGCATTTTCTATGCAAAAGATATGAGCATTTTCTATGCAAGAAACAGGAGCATATTCTATGCAATATTGAAAGCAAATTCTATGCAGAATCGAAAGCAAGCATATTCTATGCATGAATCATAATGATGTGCGGCACGCATGTCACAGAAGTCTATATGAAAGTGCACATTCTATGTAGTAGAGGAGCATCAAATATGTACTCTGGTGCCTCTGATTTACCTCTTAGAGGACTTTGCAACACACTCAGCTCAAAAGGGGCACACCGTGTTCATATTGGCGAGAGGTAACATCTGCTGCTGCTGCTTTAATTGCCATTCTGACTTGAAGCATGCTTAAGCTTGGAGCAGAGGCACACTCATTTTTCAGGGCACTGGCAAGGCCTGAAGAGGTACATATGGAATGTAATTGCAGAATTTTCTGAAGGTGAAACACACTCAGATGCTCAAAATTTTCCCTATTTTCTTTTGCTTCGTAGTCCGGAACTTATATAGCTTCAAATAGGTCCTGGTTTTGCTGTTCTGACATAACCTGGGTTGAACCCTGCAGTTTTATGAAAGAATGAATCTCGTTTTGCACAGATGTGGAGAACGGCACGGCGCTCTGAGCGCAAAACGATTTTATTTTGGAATTGGTAAATGAGCTTTTGACCGGGTATCGAGCCTACGACTGAACACAGCAAGACAACTCAACACGGAAATAAAAGGCACACAACCTAGACACATCGGGTAACACTCGAAACGACTCAAAACAAGAATCGAGATAAAACAAAAAGACACGACACTCAAATGTGCACAGGGAGCCTGTTTCACCGGGTAGTGTTTCCCACCCTTTCTTATTTGTGGTTCTCACATCACTCGGCCCTCAAGCTCTGTTTTTTCTGAAAAAGCCCCTTTCTCACTTTTTCTCTCATCGTACATCTCTCTATTCTTCAATCTCTCGTTTTTCATCCCTCCCCTGGGTGGTTGATGGATGAACAGGAAGTTGCGGGCTCACGCCCAACATAATCAGCTCGCGGCTATTTCCTTCGATAACATCTGTCGATGCGCCGGATGAGGGAATGGGGCATCTTGATCCATTCCAATTCGTGCTTCGCACTCGGCTTGATACCTCGCTGCTTGGAGGATGAGAGAGCTTTCAGCCCTTTGTTGTTAACTTCGGTCATCCCCCCCTTTTTTTTTTGGCGGGTAGAGTGGCCTTTCTGGCAAGTATGTTGGCAATGGGGAAAAGACAGGAAGCCTGACCCAACTGTGCCCGTAGTTCATCATTTTGACCATTTTTTTGTTTTAGTTTTCTCCTAAAAAAAATTTGACCAAAATGAGAGTTAGATTAACATGCTTGTTCAATTTTCTGATTTAAAATCATACAAGTTAGGCAGTGAGCACTGAGAGTTTTCCTTTTTTGGGTCCAAGAAATGGTCCGGTTTTGAAAATGGAATACTTTTCGAGAAGATTAGTCAACCTCAGTAAAAATTCTCAAAAACTATTTTTGCAAACGACCACTGCTCAACGAGTATGGGACCTACTCTTGAGATGCGCGACCTCAGATCCATGGCAATGGAAAATTGCCCCTTGTCTGAAGGACACTGCATGGCAACGGAATGTTGCCCCTTGTTTGAAATGGCACCGCGGCGTTCTGAATGACAATGGAAAGTTGCCCCTTGTTTGGATAGCACCGCAGCGCATTGAATGGCAACGGAAAGTTGCCCCTTGTTTGAATGACACCGCGGTGCATTGAATGGCAACGGAAAGTTGCCCCTTGTCTGAATGGCACCGTAGTGTATTGTAGTCAGTCCTTAGAGCGACGAACGCAACCAGACTCTCAGATATAGAGAAGGCAAAGATTATCAGAACCATTACATGGACATGATTGAGTTTGAAGTGTTTTACGGCTGGACTTCAGAATGAAGTTGCCTACGTATCCCAAAGATGGGAATCAAGCCTCACGTAGTTCGGGGTTAAGGTACACTCGGGTATTAACCTCTCCTTTTTAGGCTCTAACTTTTGCCAAGGCGCCCGTCGCGGGTTTTCGACCTTGCGAGCTTTGTTCTTCTTTTCTTTTCAATTCTTTCCATTTCTTTTTCCTTTTTTGATTTTTTTCGTTCTTTTCTTTGCATCTTTCTTTTTTGTTCTCTTTTTTGCTTTTTGCATTTTTTGCTTCTTCTTTTTTTTGTATTTTTCTCTTGCTCTAACTTTTGCCTGGGTCGCCCTTCCGGGTTTTCGGCCCAGCGAGCCTCTCAAGGGTAAAAGTATAACAAGTCCATGCCAAATGGTTTTGAGATCCCGAAGTCATCTGAATCCAGGAGAATGGCTGCTGTTCTAACTTCGTAAGCTTCTTCTGATGAGATCTGATCTTCTTGACCCGACTTCCTTGCCTCTTGTTCGAGGGCTGCCTTGAATCTGGCCACACAGGCCTCACATTGTAGTTGATCGTTGAACGTTCTGAATGGGCCCAAGGTTTGAAAGCAAGGACTCAAGTCTCGAGGCTGAGAGCGATCCCAAGCTGCACAATCTCAAGAGCGATTCCACACAAGTCTTCGCAGGACCGTGCAAAACATTTTGTTTTTGAAAATTTTTAAGAAAGCGACAAATCGCTCGCGCTAAAGATAGTCTAGAACCAATCTGGATCAAGCCAGGATCCTTCCCAGTACTTACGCTAACAAGCATGATCTCAATCATTAAGGGCTTAGCATGCCTCTCTTTCTCTCAATTGATTAAAATTTTGCAAAACCCGAGGAATCCCTTCCTCTTCGTTTTCACCGCAGTGTTCAAAAACTTTGAAAAACTTAGGTCAATGGAATGATTTTGGGGTGCAGAAGAGTAGGCGAAAAGTACTGCTGTTTCATTCAAACTTTCTGGCACAATTGGCACAAAGCAGAAGCAAGCACAAAGCATGAAAAACCACTGCTGTTTCATTCAAATCTGTTGGTACAACTGGCTCCAAGGCAGAAACAGACTCACAAGGAAGCGAAAAGACAGACGCAAAGCAAAATAATGATATCCGAGGTAACACCCCCAGAATCATCCGACTTCTGTACAACAGGACTGACTCGATACAACAAGACAGACCCTACTGACTCAGTAAGAAAAGACTGACTCTGTACAAAACAACAAGACTGACCCAACACCGAAGTCAGACAGTACAAAAACCAACATTCACAAATGCTCAAAACAGTGCGTGCCATACACCATATCTGAAATAAACTGAACGCCGCCCGCAGGTGGTTCATCCCTCGATCACATCACATTATCCCCTACAAGTTCACTGATCAAGTGCCGATACACTTTGCAGGACTTGGTGCGGGATGATTCCATTGTCAAATAGATCCTGTACTTCATGACGAAGACGGAAGCAGGCGTTTGTAGTATGGCCAGTTTGTTGATGGTACGCGCAGTACTGGGTAATATCATGTGTAGCCAGAAGAGGGTTCGGGAGAGGCCGAGGCTCAAGGGGTTTGAGATGGCCTTGTCCAACAAGGATTTGGAGAGCTTTGGACAAAGGCATATAGAGGGCATGGAAGACCCTCCGACCTCGGGGTTGGTACTTCAAGGCTTGTGGATTTTTACTGGGCGCACCAGCAAAGGGATTGGCAGGCGCTGACTGGGTTTGCTGATCTTTTCTGAGTGGATGATTAGAGCCAGTAGGATCGTCTCTGGTATGATAGCCCTTCCCCCGATGTTCCCGTTGATTCGGACTGCCTCCAACCTGAGTAGCGAAAGTGTCATCCACAGCTTTTGCAACAACTGCGAGGACTTGCTCTTTGTTCAGTCCCTCAGCTTTCAAAGCCTCAATATCCCACCGAAGGTGTTCATGGGGACCAATGCCTGCCCCTACCTTGCTCCTACTAGTCGCTTCCACTTTGTCAATAGATTGGCCTTCCTCAAATGCAGCTCGTCCCAACATCGGGGAGCCTTTTGACATGAAGTTCCCGGTATGTGGTGTGGTCGATGATGGAGCCAATGTCCCGGAGGCCAGATCCGTCACGGTTCTTTGAAGATCTTTAATCATTCCCATCAACTCAGAAGTAGTGGGTTCACGGGTTTGAGATGGTTGAGGTTCAGGTGCACCCATCATGCATAAGTCCATGCTTTCTGGAATAAACACCTCAGGCTTGGGTAGATGGGCCGGGGTGATGTATATGCTGGGGTCAAAGGTGGACAACAGTATGTGGATGTGATTGAGGTAGGCAGGAGATGTTTGGTCGTTAGGGTCTGAAGGTGGAGCTATCGTCCGGTTGTCTATGAGATTTTGGACCTCATGACGAAGGCGGTAGCAACAGTCGGTGCCATGACCGCGCTGCTGATGGTACACACAGTACTTGGCGGGGTTATGTCTGGCTGGGAGTGGGTTGGGAAGAGGTTGAGGATCGAGGGGTTTGAGATGCCCTTTTTCCATCAAGGCTTTTAGTGTGCTAGTCAGGCTCATATAGAGGGGGGTGAAAGTTCTACCCTGAGCTCGGACTGGGCCGGTTGTTTATATGCTTGGTTTGGCAAAAGGGTTGGCTGTGGTGACTGTATTGATTTCGGTGGGTTTGGGACTAGTGCTACTACTAGTGTTGGTGCTCCTTGAAATCACCTTCCTTGTCAGTTCCCTTGTCCTGGGGATGATCCCGCTGTTGAACGCATTCTCGACTTGAACCCCCAGTTCATGCAAACTTTTGAAAGTGAATAGTGGAGCGACTATCAACTTTTGCAACATATCATGCTCGAGGTTTCGGACCATCATCTGCACTTGATCCCTCTCAGAAGGGCGACGATCTGTCATTTGTGCTGCCTTTGCTCTCCACCTTGCAATGAATTCCACAAAAGGCTCTGTTGGGTTTTGGCGAGTTGCTTCAAGCTCTTGGATGGTCATTTCAACTTGGGTATTGTAGGAATACTGATCGACAAAGGCCTCAGCCAGTTCTTCCCAGTTTTGCTTCACTGTATCCTCCAATTTGGTATACCAAGTGGCTGCCACACCCGACATGGTTCTTCCATACAAAGAGAGTTTCTGTGGCTTAGTCAGACCCATCGGCTTCAGGACATCTAAGAAAACTCGGATATGTACCATTGGATCTCCAGACCCGTCGAAACGGTCGATATATGGCATTTTGAATCTGTCTGGGAGCCGGATGGCAGCCTCGGTGTGCCCATCCTCAATGCCAGGAATGGAGTTAAGGCCCTGTGCCCTTTTGAATTGCTTCTCAAGGTTTGCAATTTTCACTGCAGTCGGATTGAACTCATCAACATGAAAGGGTTGAGTTTTCTCATTAGGCTGCACCAGGGGTCTGAGCACATGAGCTTGAGCCAACCCTTCTTGAGGATTCAGACACTGCAAATCTTCAACTGGCAGAATTGGATCAAAGTTCGGCTGGGGTTCCAAAGTTGGATGTGAGGCAGATGCCCCAGATGGGCGCTGCGTTTCAATACTGGTCTCAGCTTGCATGGCAGTTCCCCAATTTAGCGCTGCTGTCACGGCCACAAATTCTTCCGAACCTTGTGCCATCACGGTCTGCTGAGTCCGAACAAAAGTGATGTGACTGGCGACTGACGGATTAGATGAACAGATGAGCCCTGACCGGCTTTTCTTTACCTTGCCTCAGCGAAAGAACACTGGTCGCCCTTGAATTGAATTTCTGACCTAACAAAGTCTATCAGCACAAGTTCGATGAACCTCGGGGGATATCGGAGCCTTCTGAAGCTATGGTTCCCAGACTACCTAGCAAAAGAGAAAACAGACAGCATCTCAGCCTTATTCCACCTGAATAGATATGAGCCTATTTGAATGAGTGTGCTCTCTACTGAATTCTGCCCCCAAAATTCTGCCCCAAATCAGAGTCTGATACCCACAGGTAAAGCTGAATCCCAAATACTGATAGTAATGCCCGCAGGCCTGATGCCCAAATTCGCAAACTGGTGCCCGCAGGCCTGATGCCCAAACTCATATACTGATACATGCATTCCTGTAGAGACGCACTCTAAAGCACATAACAGATAAGTGAGAGCCAAAACACCCCTATGTTGGGGTAGGGTTTCCCTGTCCTATTGTGTCAGGAGCTAGGGTTTCATTACGCACGCAGCGGTTTCAAACAACCTATAAACGGGTAAGCAACCTGTCCTAATTTGGAATGGTCACTATGGATCCGAATATGCACTAGGTCGAATGGTCAAAGAGGGTGCCCCGGTAAAACCGGGGTTTGTGTTCCCATACTGGCAGAGCCCACAACCGGTCAGCCTTATGGTCATGCCTTGACAAGACAAGCCTCCGGCAAACCGTTCAGGAATAGCAGATGGCAAACACGGTGTCCTAGGCGCACCAATGCAAATGCAATGCAAAGAAACACACAAGTGTAGCCAAAAACAGATATCATGAGTTCGAGTCAAGCTCTCTAAATCCCCAGCAGAGTCGCCAGAAACTGTAACAAGCCCGCGGGGGACCTCGCTACAGCTCGGACTCGACTTTCGTAGTCACGGTTCTAAGTCTGAACCAAAGAGTCCAAATCCGGCAAATCGTTTTGAGAAAACAGATTTTTGAAAGAAGTGCCAAACATGGACTGCTTTGCCAGATACAGAGTCGCCACCTAAATATTTTATTTTGGGAAATTTAGGAAACCCTGACTCGGTGCCGAAAGGCCACGTGTCCGTCATCACCAAAGTTGCCTCGGCTCGGGAACTTGGGTACGATTGGGGAAGGTCACTTCGTGAGCACCCCCGCTCGCCCGGTCATAGACCGGCCTCTACTAACCATGATATCAATTTTTGAAAACTTTGTGTGTCCTTAATCCGGTTATTAGCCTAGGTTACTATGTGATGCACACAGCGTATAAGTATAGACCGGGTCGCCCGAATTGGAACAAAACATTTCATGTTTGTTTATTTGAAAGTGGTTTGATGGTGCTACCCGCAAGTAGGCTAAGACGTGGATTTGCCACCCTCAGGTGGGCTTAGAAAAATATGATTTTGCCACTATCTAGTCGGCTTAAAACTCACAGTCAATGATTTGTTCCAATTTAAACAACCCGACCTTCACCCACAGGCATTCAGGCAGTTATATCACATAAGCATATTGCCTCATGGTAAGCATGCTATTCATGGCAACACTCACACGCATGCAAGGATGCTAAAGCATAAAAACTTACCGAGTACTCCAAGCCAAAATAGAAATTATATTAGAAATCATGCATGATCCTAAGTATACAAAAATGCTTAATGCAACACATGCAAAATGCAACTATAACAGGCTCGGCTATTCTAAGATGGTATATGAAATGCTACAACTACCATGTATTCAACTTGGAATTGAAAGTACGATGCAGTTAGTATGGTGCGCCGAGCCCGGTGCATGCAATACAGATGAATGAATGCAAAACATGCTGTCATACTGTATGCTAATTTAAACATGCCCTAATCTAACCATCAAAAGCGGATAAATAAAAGGGAGAAAGACGTGGGGTTGGAAGACATACATCACACTCACACACACTTATTACAGTTGTGCCCTCACTCGGAGGGTCCGAATAAATATACAGTCCAAATATTACAGTCCCAAATAAAAGAATATTACAGTCCAAAATATTACAAAATCCTAATTAATTAAAGAATTAACTAAGAAAGCAAATAAAACTGGCATGCAAGCCAGGGACTGCCTTGCTTCTGATGGATGATGCATGTCCGGATTGTCTTGCGCGGAAATCCACCGGAATGCCCCAATTAGCCTCTGTTTATACTGGTTCTTGAAATGCGTGCCAAGTCCCAAAAAGTTGCTGATTCTGCGTTTTGCTGCAACAGAGAGCAGGAAAGGGGCATAGCAATGTATTTGCACAGATATATGCATGTCTCGAACCTCGTGCCACCAATCACGCATACCGAGGCATGATGGCCGAGGAGTCGAAATGCACAACTCAATATAGGATGAATGCACATGAAACTACAGCTAAAACCTAACTCCATCATGGATAATCCGGAGTGTCGGTGACTGGGGAATTGAGACACATTCCGTCACTCAGAGTACGAAATGTACCTCGTTTCCCGTGCCCGGGCTAACTCTTATTCCGAACACGATGCAATATGCATGATATGCATGAAATGCAACTAAGATGCAATCCTAACATACACAATGCTATGGAAAATGAGATGCCTCAAAATGCGTGCACACGGGCACGTAAACCGAGAAAATGACAGAATGCAATCTAAGATACAACCTAGTATGCACTATGCTGTGAAAAATGAGATGCCTCGAAATGCGTGCACACGGGCACGTAAACCGAGAAAATGGCAGAATGCAATCTAAGATACAACCTAGTATGCACTATGCTGTGAAAAATGAGATGCCTCGAAATACGTGCACACAGGCACGTAAACCGAGGAAATAATATGTGTCTCGAAATGCGTGCACGCGGGCACGTAAATCGAGGCAATGATATGTGTCTCGAAATGCGTGTACACGGGCACGCAAACCGAGAAAATGATATGTGTCTCAAAATGCGTGCGCGCGGGCACGTAAACCGAGGCGATGATATGTGTCTCGAAATGCGTGCACACGGGCACGCAAACCGAGGCAATGGCAAAATGTTATGAAAATGAGATGCCTCGAAATGCGTGCACACAGGCACGCAAACCGAGGCGATAGCAGAAACAATGCGAATGACATGAAAATGAGATGCCTCGAAGTGCGTGCACACGGGCACGCAAACCGAGGCGATGGCGGAATGTGATGAAATGACATGGAAATGACAAATGGGCTTATACCAACATGAGTGAGCCTCGGCCACACTCACATAGGATGCCGGCGGGTAAAAATGGAGTGCCTCGAAATGCGTGCACACGGGCACGCAAACCGAGGCGATGACAAAATATGATGAAATGACATGAAAATGACAAATGGGCTTATACCAACATGAGTGAGCCTCAGCCACACTCACATAGGATGCCGGCGGGTAAAAATGGAGTGCCTCGAAATGCGTGCACACGGGCACGCAAACCGAGGCGATGACAAAATATGATGAAATGACATGGAAATGATAGCAATCATTCTAATGGAATTTCAGCAGTAAAATATGGGGGAAAACAGTCCCGAAATGAGGCGAAATGACATGAAATGCAAGGAAATGTCCCGAAATGCGAATTTAGGCACCCGAAATGGCCTATAGCTATGCTAAACATGCACAATATGGACATGCAATGCAAAGACAGAAGCTAGACAGTCCCAAAAAATGCACTTTCACAGTTATAAACATGCCCAAACGGCAAGCATAGGTATGGCAAAAATAGCATGCAAGAATAGGGCCCAAAAGAGGGGTAATGAAGCAAGTGATATAAGAAAAACTCAAACTGAAAAAATTCCTTCTACAACACTGAAGATGGACCAAACATATGAACATTTACAGTATATGGCAACCTCAAAATCAGTATACAAATATGCTAAAAATGTGATGCAAAACAAGGCTAAAAAAATGGCTATAACATGAAGTATACAAAATAATCATCAAACAGAAAAAAAGTGTTAATTAAACATGAAGTATAGGCCAAAATAAGGCCACTTTCAGTTCGGACCAAGGTCCAAAAACAGAAGCAAAGAGGGCTGCCAATTTATGCAAAAATGGGGCCAAATAAGGGATATAACTACAAGTGACACATGGAGACACCAAACAATGTTGAGCCCTTCTCCAATGTTGAAGAGAGGCTCAAAATAAGCCTTATATCAGTTTACAACATGCTCAAAAACAGATTTCTCATGGGCCAAAAATAGCATGCAAAATCATGACATATAAGAAGATCAATGAAGCAAGTATGTCATGGAGGGCTCAAACAGGGTTGAGCCCTTAATGAAAAGTGAAGATGAGCTTAAAAGATGGCCCTTTTCAGTTAGGGCCGGAGCTTGAAACAAAAATCAAGTGGGGCTTAGAAATAGATCAAGAAAAAGGGTCAAAAGGGTAAAAGTATTACTTACCCTTGAAGACTCAAACTTTTGTTGCTTCTTGGATGAATTTGCAGCTTCTTTAGCCTTTGAGAAACCTTCCTTGTTGCTGGAAATGAGATGGTGGTGGTAGAGCTTGGTGGTGTAGAAGGAATGATGGTTAGGGACTTAGGGTTTTTTGAAGAATTGAGAAGGATGGAGATGGAGTTGAGTATGGAAGCTTGAAGGAGAGTTTTTCTAACTCTAACAAAGGAGGCCACCAGCTGGTTATAAGGGTTCAAAAGGGGGTGTAAAGGTGGGGGAAAAGGAGAGCAAAATTCCCCCACAAAATATCCCCAAGATAAATATCTTGTCTGGGGGATATTGCCCCACAGCTGTAAAGTGCACAGTGCGAGGAACACGGCCGGCCTATCACTTTTGCTGGAGGTGGCCGGCCGGCCACACCACCTAGACGGCCGGCTCGGGGTCAAAAGGTTCAATGAGATTTTCTGGCCGGCCAGCTACTGGGGAGGTACTCCTATGTGTGTACAACACAACCATGTGGTTAGAATTCCAAGAAAGTGGGTCCAAGGGGTTCAACATTAGCTCGAAAAGAGGGGTTCAAAAGGGTCAATTTGAATTACTGGCCGGCCATGAACTTTTAGGGGCCTCTCATGTGTGTAGATCACAGATATGTGGTTGAAAGTTGGAGAAAAAAGGTCCAAGGGGTTCAACATTAGCCCGGAAGAAAGGGGTCAAAAGGGTCAGGTAACCTTAATGGCCGGCCACCAACTTTTAGTGGCCTCTCAGGTGTGTAGATCACAGATATGTGGTTGAAAGTTGGCAACACTAACCCTAAGGTGTTTAACATTAGCCCGGAAGTTGGAAAAACGGGCGCCGGGAGGCTCCGGAGGAGAGATAACTGGTTGCTGCAACAATTGCTGGCCTCCCACCCTTCAGTGACCTTCCTAGTGATAAAACAGAGGTACCTGCCAAAAATGAACGAAAACCGTTGCAAAACGAATGTTCCGGGGCCAAAACACGCAGTTCGGGGTCCCGAAAATGGGCTGTTAAGCACCGAAAGTGGCATTCGGCCACGAAGTGGGTTTCTCAGACCCCAGTGTCCCTCAACAGGGAGCAAATAAGATGTATGCCAAAAATCAGAGCAAACGGAGATGGTTAGGCGGTCCCGAACCGAGGCACACTGCCTGACGGCTCCGAAAACCGGAAACCGGGCTCCGAAATGGGAAAAATGGCCTACGGCCACCAAATGTAGCCCACGGGCACTGAGAGATAGTCTACAGGACCTCTCCCTTCCCTCAGGAAAAGAAACAGAGAAAACCGAGTCTGGTTCGCAAACCGAGACAAGGCACAGAAGAGGGTTCGAAAATCCGGAGGCGGGGCTCGCAGCCAAGACTCTGAAACTTCTGAACGAGCACATTATGCAATATCACCAAGTGCTCAACTGGTGATGTCTGAGTCTGAAGGTCGGTCAAAAATGGGGTGTCTACAGTTGCCCCTCTTTGACAGAACTCGGAAGTCACAAGTGACGGGAGTGAATGTCAAAGCCTAGAGACGACCCATTTTTGACAAGGCCGAAGACTTAGACAAACATACAAGATAAAAAGGGATGTGCTCGCAGGCATGCCCGCAGGCAGGGGGGGCAAGATGCAAAATGATATGCGAGAAGATTTTGAAGATTGGACTTATACGCTACGCGAAGCCGGTTTTTGAAAGTTGGACTTATACGCTACGCGAAGCCGATTTGAAAGTTGGAGATTCATGCAATGCACTGTAACGTAGTGGCTAAAATGCAATGTAATAGCTAAGAGGTAAAGGTACCTTACAGGGGCAATTGGCAATGACTTACCTCATGCTACTGGGGATCTTCCGCTTCTTTTTGGTTGAACTGCAGGTACAACTTTTCTCCCTGACCATGGTCGCAGCTTTCCCTATTCTCCAACGGGGTGACAGACTAGGTTGGTTCAGTATCCAGAATTGAGGTGCATACACGCTATCTCAACCTATGGGGCTTCCATACAGATTTCAAGCCGAGGACACGCCTCTAGGTATTTAAACCAGACTTTAGTCACGGAAATCCCGAACCTTTACGTTCTAGGCATCAACCATTCGAACTCTAGTTTCCACCGTCGCAGTTGGTCTCCTAGGAACTCACTGCAAACACAGGCAGGTGGCTATACCGGATCACCGGAAGTCGTTCGGGCACGACAAACACCAAAGGAATTACACCTTTAGAGGATTTAAGGTCTCCCAGACCAGGAATGCACAAGATAGTGCGAATAAAGATGCAGGATTTAAGGTCTCCGCAGACCGGAGGATTTAAGGTCTCCTAGACCGGGGAGTGCACAAGACAGTGCGATGCAGAGTGAATGCACAAAACAGTGCTAAACAGATGCACAAAATAGTGTGATGCTAAAGGTGTACAAAACAGTACGAGCAAGGTGAATGCACAAAACAGTGCGATACCAATAAGGTGCGCAAGATAGCGCGATACAATGCACTAACAAGTACAGGTGAGATGCGCAAGATAGCGCGATGGAAAGCATGCAAAATGCAAGTAAGGTGCACAAAACAGTGCAATGCGCAAGAAAGCGCGAGTGATTTGAAATGCACAGGACAGTGCGATACGCTAAACAGCGCGATTGAAATGCACTAAACAGTGCGATACGCTAAACAGCGCGATTGAATATGAAATGCACTAGACAGTGCGATACGCTAAACAGCGCGATTGAAATGCACTAAACAGTGCGATACGCTAAACAGCGCGATTGAAATGCAATGCACAAAATAGTGCGAGTGAGATACAACCACAAGATGTACAAGACAGTGCTAGTGAGATACAAAGTGTAAGTGCACAAGATAGTGCAAGTGAATGCATGTTCTATGCAAATGAGGTGCATTTTCTATGCAAGTATGGAAGAGTGCATTTTCTATGCAAAAGATATGAGCATTTTCTATGCAAGAAACAGGAGCATATTCTATGCAATATTGAAAGCAAATTCTATGCAGAATCGAAAGCAAGCATATTCTATGCATGAATCATAATGATGTGCGGCACGCATGTCACAGAAGTCTATATGAAAGTGCACATTCTATGTAGTAGAGGAGCATCAAATATGTACTCTGGTGCCTCTGATTTACCTCTTAGAGGACTTTGCAACACACTCAGCTCAAAAGGGGCACACCGTGTTCATATTGGCGAGAGGTAACATCTGCTGCTGCTGCTTTAATTGCCATTCTGACTTGAAGCATGCTTAAGCTTGGAGCAGAGGCACACTCATTTTTCAGGGCACTGGCAAGGCCTGAAGAGGTACATATGGAATGTAATTGCAGAATTTTCTGAAGGTGAAACACACTCAGATGCTCAAAATTTTCCCTATTTTCTTTTGCTTCGTAGTCCGGAACTTATATAGCTTCAAATAGGTCCTGGTTTTGCTGTTCTGACATAACCTGGGTTGAACCCTGCAGTTTTATGAAAGAATGAATCTCGTTTTGCACAGATGTGGAGAACGGCACGGCGCTCTGAGCGCAAAACGATTTTATTTTGGAATTGGTAAATGAGCTTTTGACCGGGTATCGAGCCTATGACTGAACATAGCAAGACAACTCAACACGGAAATAAAAGGCACACAACCTAGACACATCGGGTAACACTCGAAACGACTCAAAACAAGAATCGAGATAAAACAAAAAGACACGACACTCAAATGTGCACAGGGAGCCTGTTTCACCGGGTAGTGTTTCCCACCCTTTCTTATTTGTGGTTCTCACATCACTCGGCCCTCAAGCTCTGTTTTTTCTGAAAAAGCCCCTTTCTCACTTTTTCTCTCATCGTACATCTCTCTATTCTTCAATCTCTCGTTTTTCATCCCTCCCCTGGGTGGTTGATGGATGAACAGGAAGTTGCGGGCTCACGCCCAACATAATCAGCTCGCGGCTATTTCCTTCGATAACATCTGTCGATGCGCCGGATGAGGGAATGGGGCATCTTGATCCATTCCAATTCGTGCTTCGCACTCGGCTTGATACCTCGCTGCTTGGAGGATGAGAGAGCTTTCAGCCCTTTGTTGTTAACTTCGGTCATCCCCCCCTTTTTTTTTTGGCGGGTAGAGTGGCCTTTCTGGCAAGTATGTTGGCAATGGGGAAAAGACAGGAAGCCTGACCCAACTGTGCCCGTAGTTCATCATTTTGACCATTTTTTTGTTTTAGTTTTCTCCTAAAAAAAATTTGACCAAAATGAGAGTTAGATTAACATGCTTGTTCAATTTTCTGATTTAAAATCATACAAGTTAGGCAGTGAGCACTGAGAGTTTTCCTTTTTTGGGTCCAAGAAATGGTCCGGTTTTGAAAATGGAATACTTTTCGAGAAGATTAGTCAACCTCAGTAAAAATTCTCAAAAACTATTTTTGCAAACGACCACTGCTCAACGAGTATGGGACCTACTCTTGAGATGCGCGACCTCAGATCCATGGCAATGGAAAATTGCCCCTTGTCTGAAGGACACTGCATGGCAACGGAATGTTGCCCCTTGTTTGAAATGGCACCGCGGCGTTCTGAATGACAACGGAAAGTTGCCCCTTGTTTGGATAGCACCGCAGCGCATTGAATGGCAACGGAAAGTTGCCCCTTGTTTGAATGACACCGCGGTGCATTGAATGGCAACGGAAAGTTGCCCCTTGTCTGAATGGCACCGTAGTGTATTGTAGTCAGTCCTTAGAGCGACGAACGCAACCAGACTCTCAGATATAGAGAAGGCAAAGATTATCAGAACCATTACATGGACATGATTGAGTTTGAAGTGTTTTACGGCTGGACTTCAGAATGAAGTTGCCTACGTATCCCAAAGATGGGAATCAAGCCTCACGTAGTTCGGGGTTAAGGTACACTCGGGTATTAACCTCTCCTTTTTAGGCTCTAACTTTTGCCAAGGCGCCCGTCGCGGGTTTTCGACCTTGCGAGCTTTGTTCTTCTTTTCTTTTCAATTCTTTCCATTTCTTTTTCCTTTTTTGATTTTTTTCGTTCTTTTCTTTGCATCTTTCTTTTTTGTTCTCTTTTTTGCTTTTTGCATTTTTTGCTTCTTCTTTTTTTTGTATTTTTCTCTTGCTCTAACTTTTGCCTGGGTCGCCCTTCCGGGTTTTCGGCCCAGCGAGCCTCTCAAGGGTAAAAGTATAACAAGTCCATGCCAAATGGTTTTGAGATCCCGAAGTCATCTGAATCCAGGAGAATGGCTGCTGTTCTAACTTCGTAAGCTTCTTCTGATGAGATCTGATCTTCTTGACCCGACTTCCTTGCCTCTTGTTCGAGGGCTGCCTTGAATCTGGCCACACAGGCCTCACATTGTAGTTGATCGTTGAACGTTCTGAATGGGCCCAAGGTTTGAAAGCAAGGACTCAAGTCTCGAGGCTGAGAGCGATCCCAAGCTGCACAATCTCAAGAGCGATTCCACACAAGTCTTCGCAGGACCGTGCAAAACATTTTGTTTTTGAAAATTTTTAAGAAAGCGACAAATCGCTCGCGCTAAAGATAGTCTAGAACCAATCTGGATCAAGCCAGGATCCTTCCCAGTACTTACGCTAACAAGCATGATCTCAATCATTAAGGGCTTAGCATGCCTCTCTTTCTCTCAATTGATTAAAATTTTGCAAAACCCGAGGAATCCCTTCCTCTTCGTTTTCACCGCAGTGTTCAAAAACTTTGAAAAACTTAGGTCAATGGAATGATTTTGGGGTGCAGAAGAGTAGGCGAAAAGTACTGCTGTTTCATTCAAACTTTCTGGCACAATTGGCACAAAGCAGAAGCAAGCACAAAGCATGAAAAACCACTGCTGTTTCATTCAAATCTGTTGGTACAACTGGCTCCAAGGCAGAAACAGACTCACAAGGAAGCGAAAAGACAGACGCAAAGCAAAATAATGATATCCGAGGTAACACCCCCAGAATCATCCGACTTCTGTACAACAGGACTGACTCGATACAACAAGACAGACCCTACTGACTCAGTAAGAAAAGACTGACTCTGTACAAAACAACAAGACTGACCCAACACCGAAGTCAGACAGTACAAAAACCAACATTCACAAATGCTCAAAACAGTGCGTGCCATACACCATATCTGAAATAAACTGAACGCCGCCCGCAGGTGGTTCATCCCTCGATCACATCACATTATCCCCTACAAGTTCACTGATCAAGTGCCGATACACTTTGCAGGACTTGGTGCGGGATGATTCCATTGTCAAATAGATCCTGTACTTCATGACGAAGACGGAAGCAGGCGTTTGTAGTATGGCCAGTTTGTTGATGGTACGCGCAGTACTGGGTAGTATCATGTGTAGCCAGAAGAGGGTTCGGGAGAGGCCGAGGCTCAAGGGGTTTGAGATGGCCTTGTCCAACAAGGATTTGGAGAGCTTTGGACAAAGGCATATAGAGGGCATGGAAGACCCTCCGACCTCGGGGTTGGTACTTCAAGGCTTGTGGATTTTTACTGGGCGCACCAGCAAAGGGATTGGCAGGCGCTGACTGGGTTTGCTGATCTTTTCTGAGTGGATGATTAGAGCCAGTAGGATCGTCTCTGGTATGATAGCCCTTCCCCCGATGTTCCCGTTGATTCGGACTGCCTCCAACCTGAGTAGCGAAAGTGTCATCCACAGCTTTTGCAACAACTGCGAGGACTTGCTCTTTGTTCAGTCCCTCAGCTTTCAAAGCCTCAATATCCCACCGAAGGTGTTCATGGGGACCAATGCCTGCCCCTACCTTGCTCCTACTAGTCGCTTCCACTTTGTCAATAGATTGGCCTTCCTCAAATGCAGCTCGTCCCAACATCGGGGAGCCTTTTGACATGAAGTTCCCGGTATGTGGTGTGGTCGATGATGGAGCCAATGTCCCGGAGGCCAGATCCGTCACGGTTCTTTGAAGATCTTTAATCATTCCCATCAACTCAGAAGTAGTGGGTTCACGGGTTTGAGATGGTTGAGGTTCAGGTGCACCCATCATGCATAAGTCCATGCTTTCTGGAATAAACACCTCAGGCTTGGGTAGATGGGCCGGGGTGATGTATATGCTGGGGTCAAAGGTGGACAACAGTATGTGGATGTGATTGAGGTAGGCAGGAGATGTTTGGTCGTTAGGGTCTGAAGGTGGAGCTATCGTCCGGTTGTCTATGAGATTTTGGACCTCATGACGAAGGCGGTAGCAACAGTCGGTGCCATGACCGCGCTGCTGATGGTACACACAGTACTTGGCGGGGTTATGTCTGGCTGGGAGTGGGTTGGGAAGAGGTTGAGGATCGAGGGGTTTGAGATGCCCTTTTTCCATCAAGGCTTTTAGTGTGCTAGTCAGGCTCATATAGAGGGGGGTGAAAGTTCTACCCTGAGCTCGGACTGGGCCGGTTGTTTATATGCTTGGTTTGGCAAAAGGGTTGGCTGTGGTGACTGTATTGATTTCGGTGGGTTTGGGACTAGTGCTACTACTAGTGTTGGTGCTCCTTGAAATCACCTTCCTTGTCAGTTCCCTTGTCCTGGGGATGATCCCGCTGTTGAACGCATTCTCGACTTGAACCCCCAGTTCATGCAAACTTTTGAAAGTGAATAGTGGAGCGACTATCAACTTTTGCAACATATCATGCTCGAGGTTTCGGACCATCATCTGCACTTGATCCCTCTCAGAAGGGCGACGATCTGTCATTTGTGCTGCCTTTGCTCTCCACCTTGCAATGAATTCCACAAAAGGCTCTGTTGGGTTTTGGCGAGTTGCTTCAAGCTCTTGGATGGTCATTTCAACTTGGGTATTGTAGGAATACTGATCGACAAAGGCCTCAGCCAGTTCTTCCCAGTTTTGCTTCACTGTATCCTCCAATTTGGTATACCAAGTGGCTGCCACACCCGACATGGTTCTTCCATACAAAGAGAGTTTCTGTGGCTTAGTCAGACCCATCGACTTCAGGACATCTAAGAAAACTCGGATATGTACCATTGGATCTCCAGACCCGTCGAAACGGTCGATATATGGCATTTTGAATCTGTCTGGGAGCCGGATGGCAGCCTCGGTGTGCCCATCCTCAATGCCAGGAATGGAGTTAAGGCCCTGTGCCCTTTTGAATTGCTTCTCAAGGTTTGCAATTTTCACTGCAGTCGGATTGAACTCATCAACATGAAAGGGTTGAGTTTTCTCATTAGGCTGCACCAGGGGTCTGAGCACATGAGCTTGAGCCAACCCTTCTTGAGGATTCAGACACTGCAAATCTTCAACTGGCAGAATTGGATCAAAGTTCGGCTGGGGTTCCAAAGTTGGATGTGAGGCAGATGCCCCAGATGGGCGCTGCGTTTCAATACTGGTCTCAGCTTGCATGGCAGTTCCCCAATTTAGCGCTGCTGTCACGGCCACAAATTCTTCCGAACCTTGTGCCATCACGGTCTGCTGAGTCCGAACAAAAGTGATGTGACTGGCGACTGACGGATTAGATGAACAGATGAGCCCTGACCGGCTTTTCTTTACCTTGCCTCAGCGAAAGAACACTGGTCGCCCTTGAATTGAATTTCTGACCTAACAAAGTCTATCAGCACAAGTTCGATGAACCTCGGGGGATATCGGAGCCTTCTGAAGCTATGGTTCCCAGACTACCTAGCAAAAGAGAAAACAGACAGCATCTCAGCCTTATTCCACCTGAATAGATATGAGCCTATTTGAATGAGTGTGCTCTCTACTGAATTCTGCCCCCAAAATTCTGCCCCAAATCAGAGTCTGATACCCACAGGTAAAGCTGAATCCCAAATACTGATAGTAATGCCCGCAGGCCTGATGCCCAAATTCGCAAACTGGTGCCCGCAGGCCTGATGCCCAAACTCATATACTGATACATGCATTCCTGTAGAGACGCACTCTAAAGCACATAACAGATAAGTGAGAGCCAAAACACCCCTATGTTGGGGTAGGGTTTCCCTGTCCTATTGTGTCAGGAGCTAGGGTTTCATTACGCACGCAGCGGTTTCAAACAACCTATAAACGGGTAAGCAACCTGTCCTAATTTGGAATGGTCACTATGGATCCGAATATGCACTAGGTCGAATGGTCAAAGAGGGTGCCCCGGTAAAACCGGGGTTTGTGTTCCCATACTGGCAGAGCCCACAACCGGTCAGCCTTATGGTCATGCCTTGACAAGACAAGCCTCCGGCAAACCGTTCAGGAATAGCAGATGGCAAACACGGTGTCCTAGGCGCACCAATGCAAATGCAATGCAAAGAAACACACAAGTGTAGCCAAAAACAGATATCATGAGTTCGAGTCAAGCTCTCTAAATCCCCAGCAGAGTCGCCAGAAACTGTAACAAGCCCGCGGGGGACCTCGCTACAGCTCGGACTCGACTTTCGTAGTCACGGTTCTAAGTATGAACCAAAGAGTCCAAATCCGGCAAATCGTTTTGAGAAAACAGATTTTTGAAAGAAGTGCCAAACATGGACTGCTTTGCCAGATACAGAGTCGCCACCTAAATATTTTATTTTGGGAAATTTAGGAAACCCTGACTCGGTGCCGAAAGGCCACGTGTCCGTCATCACCAAAGTTGCCTCGGCTCGGGAACTTGGGTACGATTGGGGAAGGTCACTTCGTGAGCACCCCCGCTCGCCCGGTCATAGACCGGCCTCTACTAACCATGATATCAATTTTTGAAAACTTTGTGTGTCCTTAATCCGGTTATTAGCCTAGGTTACTATGTGATGCACACAGCGTATAAGTATAGACCGGGTCGCCCGAATTGGAACAAAACATTTCATGTTTGTTTATTTGAAAGTGGTTTGATGGTGCTACCCGCAAGTAGGCTAAGACGTGGATTTGCCACCCTCAGGTGGGCTTAGAAAAATATGATTTTGCCACTATCTAGTCGGCTTAAAACTCACAGTCAATGATTTGTTCCAATTTAAACAACCCGACCTTCACCCACAGGCATTCAGGCAGTTATATCACATAAGCATATTGCCTCATGGTAAGCATGCTATTCATGGCAACACTCACACGCATGCAAGGATGCTAAAGCATAAAAACTTACCGAGTACTCCAAGCCAAAATAGAAATTATATTAGAAATCATGCATGATCCTAAGTATACAAAAATGCTTAATGCAACACATGCAAAATGCAACTATAACAGGCTCGGCTATTCTAAGATGGTATATGAAATGCTACAACTACCATGTATTCAACTTGGAATTGAAAGTACGATGCAGTTAGTATGGTGCGCCGAGCCCGGTGCATGCAATACAGATGAATGAATGCAAAACATGCTGTCATACTGTATGCTAATTTAAACATGCCCTAATCTAACCATCAAAAGCGGATAAATAAAAGGGAGAAAGACGTGGGGTTGGAAGACATACATCACACTCACACACACTTATTACAGTTGTGCCCTCACTCGGAGGGTCCGAATAAATATACAGTCCAAATATTACAGTCCCAAATAAAAGAATATTACAGTCCAAAATATTACAAAATCCTAATTAATTAAAGAATTAACTAAGAAAGCAAATAAAACTGGCATGCAAGCCAGGGACTGCCTTGCTTCTGATGGATGATGCATGTCCGGATTGTCTTGCGCGGAAATCCACCGGAATGCCCCAATTAGCCTCTGTTTATACTGGTTCTTGAAATGCGTGCCAAGTCCCAAAAAGTTGCTGATTCTGCGTTTTGCTGCAACAGAGAGCAGGAAAGGGGCATAGCAATGTATTTGCACAGATATATGCATGTCTCGAACCTCGTGCCACCAATCACGCATACCGAGGCATGATGGCCGAGGAGTCGAAATGCACAACTCAATATAGGATGAATGCACATGAAACTACAGCTAAAACCTAACTCCATCATGGATAATCCGGAGTGTCGGTGACTGGGGAATTGAGACACATTCCGTCACTCAGAGTACGAAATGTACCTCGTTTCCCGTGCCCGGGCTAACTCTTATTCCGGACACGATGCAATATGCATGATATGCATGAAATGCAACTAAGATGCAATCCTAACATACACAATGCTATGGAAAATGAGATGCCTCAAAATGCGTGCACACGGGCACGTAAACCGAGAAAATGACAGAATGCAATCTAAGATACAACCTAGTATGCACTATGCTGTGAAAAATGAGATGCCTCGAAATGCGTGCACACGGGCACGTAAACCGAGAAAATGGCAGAATGCAATCTAAGATACAACCTAGTATGCACTATGCTGTGAAAAATGAGATGCCTCGAAATACGTGCACACAGGCACGTAAACCGAGGAAATAATATGTGTCTCGAAATGCGTGCACGCGGGCACGTAAATCGAGACAATGATATGTGTCTCGAAATGCGTGTACACGGGCACGCAAACTGAGAAAATGATATGTGTCTCAAAATGCGTGCGCGCGGGCACGTAAACCGAGGCGATGATATGTGTCTCGAAATGCGTGCACACGGGCACGCAAACCGAGGCAATGGCAAAATGTTATGAAAATGAGATGCCTCGAAATGCGTGCACACAGGCACGCAAACCGAGGCGATAGCAGAAACAATGCGAATGACATGAAAATGAGATGCCTCGAAGTGCGTGCACACGGGCACGCAAACCGAGGCGATGGCGGAATGTGATGAAATGACATGGAAATGACAAATGGGCTTATACCAACATGAGTGAGCCTCGGCCACACTCACATAGGATGCCGGCGGGTAAAAATGGAGTGCCTCGAAATGCGTGCACACGGGCACGCAAACCGAGGCGATGACAAAATATGATGAAATGACATGAAAATGACAAATGGGCTTATACCAACATGAGTGAGCCTCAGCCACACTCACATAGGATGCCGGCGGGTAAAAATGGAGTGCCTCGAAATGCGTGCACACGGGCACGCAAACCGAGGCGATGACAAAATATGATGAAATGACATGGAAATGATAGCAATCATTCTAATGGAATTTCAGCAGTAAAATATGGGGGAAAACAGTCCCGAAATGAGGCGAAATGACATGAAATGCAAGGAAATGTCCCGAAATGCGAATTTAGGCACCCGAAATGGCCTATAGCTATGCTAAACATGCACAATATGGACATGCAATGCAAAGACAGAAGCTAGACAGTCCCAAAAAATGCACTTTCACAGTTATAAACATGCCCAAACGGCAAGCATAGGTATGGCAAAAATAGCATGCAAGAATAGGGCCCAAAAGAGGGGTAATGAAGCAAGTGATATAAGAAAAACTCAAACTGAAAAAATTCCTTCTACAACACTGAAGATGGACCAAACATATGAACATTTACAGTATATGGCAACCTCAAAATCAGTATACAAATATGCTAAAAATGTGATGCAAAACAAGGCTAAAAAAATGGCTATAACATGAAGTATACAAAATAATCATCAAACAGAAAAAAAGTGTTAATTAAACATGAAGTATAGGCCAAAATAAGGCCACTTTCAGTTCGGACCAAGGTCCAAAAACAGAAGCAAAGAGGGCTGCCAATTTATGCAAAAATGGGGCCAAATAAGGGATATAACTACAAGTGACACATGGAGACACCAAACAATGTTGAGCCCTTCTCCAATGTTGAAGAGAGGCTCAAAATAAGCCTTATATCAGTTTACAACATGCTCAAAAACAGATTTCTCATGGGCCAAAAATAGCATGCAAAATCATGACATATAAGAAGATCAATGAAGCAAGTATGTCATGGAGGGCTCAAACAGGGTTGAGCCCTTAATGAAAAGTGAAGATGAGCTTAAAAGATGGCCCTTTTCAGTTAGGGCCGGAGCTTGAAACAAAAATCAAGTGGGGCTTAGAAATAGATCAAGAAAAAGGGTCAAAAGGGTAAAAGTATTACTTACCCTTGAAGACTCAAACTTTTGTTGCTTCTTGGATGAATTTGCAGCTTCTTTAGCCTTTGAGAAACCTTCCTTGTTGCTGGAAATGAGATGGTGGTGGTAGAGCTTGGTGGTGTAGAAGGAATGATGGTTAGGGACTTAGGGTTTTTTGAAGAATTGAGAAGGATGGAGATGGAGTTGAGTATGGAAGCTTGAAGGAGAGTTTTTCTAACTCTAACAAAGGAGGCCACCAGCTGGTTATAAGGGTTCAAAAGGGGGTGTAAAGGTGGGGGAAAAGGAGAGCAAAATTCCCCCACAAAATATCCCCAAGATAAATATCTTGTCTGGGGGATATTGCCCCACAGCTGTAAAGTGCACAGTGCGAGGAACACGGCTGGCCTATCACTTTTGCTGGAGGTGGCCGGCCGGCCACACCACCTAGACGGCCGGCTCGGGGTCAAAAGGTTCAATGAGATTTTCTGGCCGGCCAGCTACTGGGGAGGTACTCCTATGTGTGTACAACACAACCATGTGGTTAGAATTCCAAGAAAGTGGGTCCAAGGGGTTCAACATTAGCTCGAAAAGAGGGGTTCAAAAGGGTCAATTTGAATTACTGGCCGGCCATGAACTTTTAGGGGCCTCTCATGTGTGTAGATCACAGATATGTGGTTGAAAGTTGGAGAAAAAAGGTCCAAGGGGTTCAACATTAGCCCGGAAGAAAGGGGTCAAAAGGGTCAGGTAACCTTAATGGCCGGCCACCAACTTTTAGTGGCCTCTCAGGTGTGTAGATCACAGATATGTGGTTGAAAGTTGGCAACACTAACCCTAAGGTGTTTAACATTAGCCCGGAAGTTGGAAAAACGGGCGCCGGGAGGCTCCGGAGGAGAGATAACTGGTTGCTGCAACAATTGCTGGCCTCCCACCCTTCAGTGACCTTCCTAGTGATAAAACAGAGGTACCTGCCAAAAATGAACGAAAACCGTTGCAAAACGAATGTTCCGGGGCCAAAACACGCAGTTCGGGGTCCCGAAAATGGGCTGTTAAGCACCGAAAGTGGCATTCGGCCACGAAGTGGGTTTCTCAGACCCCAGTGTCCCTCAACAGGGAGCAAATAAGATGTATGCCAAAAATCAGAGCAAACGGAGATGGTTAGGCGGTCCCGAACCGAGGCACACTGCCTGACGGCTCCGAAAACCGGAAACCGGGCTCCGAAATGGGAAAAATGGCCTACGGCCACCAAATGTAGCCCACGGGCACTGAGAGATAGTCTACAGGACCTCTCCCTTCCCTCAGGAAAAGAAACAGAGAAAACCGAGTCTGGTTCGCAAACCGAGACAAGGCACAGAAGAGGGTTCGAAAATCCGGAGGCGGGGCTCGCAGCCAAGACTCTGAAACTTCTGAACGAGCACATTATGCAATATCACCAAGTGCTCAACTGGTGATGTCTGAGTCTGAAGGTCGGTCAAAAATGGGGTGTCTACAGTTGCCCCTCTTTGACAGAACTCGGAAGTCACAAGTGACGGGAGTGAAAGTCAAAGCCTAGAGACGACCCATTTTTGACAAGGCCGAAGACTTAGACAAACATACAAGATAAAAAGGGATGTGCTCGCAGGCATGCCCGCAGGCAGGGGGGGCAAGATGCAAAATGATATGCGAGAAGATTTTGAAGATTGGACTTATACGCTACGCGAAGCCGGTTTTTGAAAGTTGGACTTATACGCTACGCGAAGCCGATTTGAAAGTTGGAGATTCATGCAATGCACTGTAACGTAGTGGCTAAAATGCAATGTAATAGCTAAGAGGTAAAGGTACCTTACAGGGGCAATTGGCAATGACTTACCTCATGCTACTGGGGATCTTCCGCTTCTTTTTGGTTGAACTGCAGGTACAACTTTTCTCCCTGACCATGGTCGCAGCTTTCCCTATTCTCCAACGGGGTGACAGACTAGGTTGGTTCAGTATCCAGAATTGAGGTGCATACACGCTATCTCAACCTATGGGGCTTCCATACAGATTTCAAGCCGAGGACACGCCTCTGGGTATTTAAACCAGACTTTAGTCACGGAAATCCCGAACCTTTACGTTCTAGGCATCAACCATTCGAACTCTAGTTTCCACCGTCGCAGTTGGTCTCCTAGGAACTCACTGCAAACACAGGCAGGTGGCTATACCGGATCACCGGAAGTCGTTCGGGCACGACAAACACCAAAGGAATTACACCTTTAGAGGATTTAAGGTCTCCCAGACCAGGAATGCACAAGATAGTGCGAATAAAGATGCAGGATTTAAGGTCTCCGCAGACCGGAGGATTTAAGGTCTCCTAGACCGGGGAGTGCACAAGACAGTGCGATGCAGAGTGAATGCACAAAACAGTGCTAAACAGATGCACAAAATAGTGTGATGCTAAAGGTGTACAAAACAGTACGAGCAAGGTGAATGCACAAAACAGTGCGATACCAATAAGGTGCGCAAGATAGCGCGATACAATGCACTAACAAGTACAGGTGAGATGCGCAAGATAGCGCGATGGAAAGCATGCAAAATGCAAGTAAGGTGCACAAAACAGTGCAATGCGCAAGAAAGCGCGAGTGATTTGAAATGCACAGGACAGTGCGATACGCTAAACAGCGCGATTGAAATGCACTAAACAGTGCGATACGCTAAACAGCGCGATTGAATATGAAATGCACTAGACAGTGCGATACGCTAAACAGCGCGATTGAAATGCACTAAACAGTGCGATACGCTAAACAGCGCGATTGAAATGCAATGCACAAAATAGTGCGAGTGAGATACAACCACAAGATGTACAAGACAGTGCTAGTGAGATACAAAGTGTAAGTGCACAAGATAGTGCAAGTGAATGCATGTTCTATGTAAATGAGGTGCATTTTCTATGCAAGTATGGAAGAGTGCATTTTCTATGCAAAAGATATGAGCATTTTCTATGCAAGAAACAGGAGCATATTCTATGCAATATTGAAAGCAAATTCTATGCAGAATCGAAAGCAAGCATATTCTATGCATGAATCATAATGATGTGCGGCACGCATGTCACAGAAGTCTATATGAAAGTGCACATTCTATGTAGTAGAGGAGCATCAAATATGTACTCTGGTGCCTCTGATTTACCTCTTAGAGGACTTTGCAACACACTCAGCTCAAAAGGGGCACACCGTGTTCATATTGGCGAGAGGTAACATCTGCTGCTGCTGCTTTAATTGCCATTCTGACTTGAAGCATGCTTAAGCTTGGAGCAGAGGCACACTCATTTTTCAGGGCACTGGCAAGGCCTGAAGAGGTACATATGGAATGTAATTGCAGAATTTTCTGAAGGTGAAACACACTCAGATGCTCAAAATTTTCCCTATTTTCTTTTGCTTCGTAGTCCGGAACTTATATAGCTTCAAATAGGTCCTGGTTTTGCTGTTCTGACATAACCTGGGTTGAACCCTGCAGTTTTATGAAAGAATGAATCTCGTTTTGCACAGATGTGGAGAACGGCACGGCGCTCTGAGCGCAAAACGATTTTATTTTGGAATTGGTAAATGAGCTTTTGACCGGGTATCGAGCCTATGACTGAACATAGCAAGACAACTCAACACGGAAATAAAAGGCACACAACCTAGACACATCGGGTAACACTCGAAACGACTCAAAACAAGAATCGAGATAAAACAAAAAGACACGACACTCAAATGTGCACAGGGAGCCTGTTTCACCGGGTAGTGTTTCCCACCCTTTCTTATTTGTGGTTCTCACATCACTCGGCCCTCAAGCTCTGTTTTTTCTGAAAAAGCCCCTTTCTCACTTTTTCTCTCATCGTACATCTCTCTATTCTTCAATCTCTCGTTTTTCATCCCTCCCCTGGGTGGTTGATGGATGAACAGGAAGTTGCGGGCTCACGCCCAACATAATCAGCTCGCGGCTATTTCCTTCGATAACATCTGTCGATGCGCCGGATGAGGGAATGGGGCATCTTGATCCATTCCAATTCGTGCTTCGCACTCGGCTTGATACCTCGCTGCTTGGAGGATGAGAGAGCTTTCAGCCCTTTGTTGTTAACTTCGGTCATCCCCCCCTTTTTTTTTTGGCGGGTAGAGTGGCCTTTCTGGCAAGTATGTTGGCAATGGGGAAAAGACAGGAAGCCTGACCCAACTGTGCCCGTAGTTCATCATTTTGACCATTTTTTTGTTTTAGTTTTCTCCTAAAAAAAATTTGACCAAAATGAGAGTTAGATTAACATGCTTGTTCAATTTTCTGATTTAAAATCATACAAGTTAGGCAGTGAGCACTGAGAGTTTTCCTTTTTTGGGTCCAAGAAATGGTCCGGTTTTGAAAATGGAATACTTTTCGAGAAGATTAGTCAACCTCAGTAAAAATTCTCAAAAACTATTTTTGCAAACGACCACTGCTCAACGAGTATGGGACCTACTCTTGAGATGCGCGACCTCAGATCCATGGCAATGGAAAATTGCCCCTTGTCTGAAGGACACTGCATGGCAACGGAATGTTGCCCCTTGTTTGAAATGGCACCGCGGCGTTCTGAATGACAACGGAAAGTTGCCCCTTGTTTGGATAGCACCGCAACGCATTGAATGGCAACGGAAAGTTGCCCCTTGTTTGAATGACACCGCGGTGCATTGAATGGCAACGGAAAGTTGCCCCTTGTCTGAATGGCACCGTAGTGTATTGTAGTCAGTCCTTAGAGCGACGAACGCAACCAGACTCTCAGATATAGAGAAGGCAAAGATTATCAGAACCATTACATGGACATGATTGAGTTTGAAGTGTTTTACGGCTGGACTTCAGAATGAAGTTGCCTACGTATCCCAAAGATGGGAATCAAGCCTCACGTAGTTCGGGGTTAAGGTACACTCGGGTATTAACCTCTCCTTTTTAGGCTCTAACTTTTGCCAAGGCGCCCGTCGCGGGTTTTCGACCTTGCGAGCTTTGTTCTTCTTTTCTTTTCAATTCTTTCCATTTCTTTTTCCTTTTTTGATTTTTTTCGTTCTTTTCTTTGCATCTTTCTTTTTTGTTCTCTTTTTTGCTTTTTGCATTTTTTGCTTCTTCTTTTTTTTGTATTTTTCTCTTGCTCTAACTTTTGCCTGGGTCGCCCTTCCGGGTTTTCGGCCCAGCGAGCCTCTCAAGGGTAAAAGTATAACAAGTCCATGCCAAATGGTTTTGAGATCCCGAAGTCATCTGAATCCAGGAGAATGGCTGCTGTTCTAACTTCGTAAGCTTCTTCTGATGAGATCTGATCTTCTTGACCCGACTTCCTTGCCTCTTGTTCGAGGGCTGCCTTGAATCTGGCCACACAGGCCTCACATTGTAGTTGATCGTTGAACGTTCTGAATGGGCCCAAGGTTTGAAAGCAAGGACTCAAGTCTCGAGGCTGAGAGCGATCCCAAGCTGCACAATCTCAAGAGCGATTCCACACAAGTCTTCGCAGGACCGTGCAAAACATTTTGTTTTTGAAAATTTTTAAGAAAGCGACAAATCGCTCGCGCTAAAGATAGTCTAGAACCAATCTGGATCAAGCCAGGATCCTTCCCAGTACTTACGCTAACAAGCATGATCTCAATCATTAAGGGCTTAGCATGCCTCTCTTTCTCTCAATTGATTAAAATTTTGCAAAACCCGAGGAATCCCTTCCTCTTCGTTTTCACTGCAGTGTTCAAAAACTTTGAAAAACTTAGGTCAATGGAATGATTTTGGGGTGCAGAAGAGTAGGCGAAAAGTACTGCTGTTTCATTCAAACTTTCTGGCACAATTGGCACAAAGCAGAAGCAAGCACAAAGCATGAAAAACCACTGCTGTTTCATTCAAATCTGTTGGTACAACTGGCTCCAAGGCAGAAACAGACTCACAAGGAAGCGAAAAGACAGACGCAAAGCAAAATAATGATATCCGAGGTAACACCCCCAGAATCATCCGACTTCTGTACAACAGGACTGACTCGATACAACAAGACAGACCCTACTGACTCAGTAAGAAAAGACTGACTCTGTACAAAACAACAAGACTGACCCAACACCGAAGTCAGACAGTACAAAAACCAACATTCACAAATGCTCAAAACAGTGCGTGCCATACACCATATCTGAAATAAACTGAACGCCGCCCGCAGGTGGTTCATCCCTCGATCACATCACATTATCCCCTACAAGTTCACTGATCAAGTGCCGATACACTTTGCAGGACTTGGTGCGGGATGATTCCATTGTCAAATAGATCCTGTACTTCATGACGAAGACGGAAGCAGGCGTTTGTAGTATGGCCAGTTTGTTGATGGTACGCGCAGTACTGGGTAGTATCATGTGTAGCCAGAAGAGGGTTCGGGAGAGGCCGAGGCTCAAGGGGTTTGAGATGGCCTTGTCCAACAAGGATTTGGAGAGCTTTGGACAAAGGCATATAGAGGGCATGGAAGACCCTCCGACCTCGGGGTTGGTACTTCAAGGCTTGTGGATTTGTACTGGGCGCACCAGCAAAGGGATTGGCAGGCGCTGACTGGGTTTGCTGATCTTTTCTGAGTGGATGATTAGAGCCAGTAGGATCGTCTCTGGTATGATAGCCCTTCCCCCGATGTTCCCGTTGATTCGGACTGCCTCCAACCTGAGTAGCGAAAGTGTCATCCACAGCTTTTGCAACAACTGCGAGGACTTGCTCTTTGTTCAGTCCCTCAGCTTTCAAAGCCTCAATATCCCACCGAAGGTGTTCATGGGGACCAATGCCTGCCCCTACCTTGCTCCTACTAGTCGCTTCCACTTTGTCAATAGATTGGCCTTCCTCAAATGCAGCTCGTCCCAACATCGGGGAGCCTTTTGACATGAAGTTCCCGGTATGTGGTGTGGTCGATGATGGAGCCAATGTCCCGGAGGCCAGATCCGTCACGGTTCTTTGAAGATCTTTAATCATTCCCATCAACTCAGAAGTAGTGGGTTCACGGGTTTGAGATGGTTGAGGTTCAGGTGCACCCATCATGCATAAGTCCATGCTTTCTGGAATAAACACCTCAGGCTTGGGTAGATGGGCCGGGGTGATGTATATGCTGGGGTCAAAGGTGGACAACAGTATGTGGATGTGATTGAGGTAGGCAGGAGATGTTTGGTCGTTAGGGTCTGAAGGTGGAGCTATCGTCCGGTTGTCTATGAGATTTTGGACCTCATGACGAAGGCGGTAGCAACGGTCGGTGCCATGACCGCGCTGCTGATGGTACACACAGTACTTGGCGGGGTTATGTCTGGCTGGGAGTGGGTTGGGAAGAGGTTGAGGATCGAGGGGTTTGAGATGCCCTTTTTCCATCAAGGCTTTTAGTGTGCTAGTCAGGCTCATATAGAGGGGGGTGAAAGTTCTACCCTGAGCTCGGACTGGGCCGGTTGTTTATATGCTTGGTTTGGCAAAAGGGTTGGCTGTGGTGACTGTATTGATTTCGGTGGGTTTGGGACTAGTGCTACTACTAGTGTTGGTGCTCCTTGAAATCACCTTCCTTGTCAGTTCCCTTGTCCTGGGGATGATCCCGCTGTTGAACGCATTCTCGACTTGAACCCCCAGTTCATGCAAACTTTTGAAAGTGAATAGTGGAGCGACTATCAACTTTTGCAACATATCATGCTCGAGGTTTCGGACCATCATCTGCACTTGATCCCTCTTAGAAGGGCGACGATCTGTCATTTGTGCTGCCTTTGCTCTCCACCTTGCAATGAATTCCACAAAAGGCTCTGTTGGGTTTTGGCGAGTTGCTTCAAGCTCTTGGATGGTCATTTCAACTTGGGTATTGTAGGAATACTGATCGACAAAGGCCTCAGCCAGTTCTTCCCAGTTTTGCTTCACTGTATCCTCCAATTTGGTATACCAAGTGGCTGCCACACCCGACATGGTTCTTCCATACAAAGAGAGTTTCTGTGGCTTAGTCAGACCCATCGGCTTCAGGACATCTAAGAAAACTCAGATATATACCATTGGATCTCCAGACCCGTCGAAACGGTCGATATATGGCATTTTGAATCTGTCTGGGAGCCGGATGGCAGCCTCGGTGTGCCCATCCTCAATGCCAGGAATGGAGTTAAGGCCCTGTGCCCTTTTGAATTGCTTCTCAAGGTTTGCAATTTTCACTGCAGTCGGATTGAACTCATCAACATGAAAGGGTTGAGTTTTCTCATTAGGCTGCACCAGGGGTCTGAGCACATGAGCTTGAGCCAACCCTTCTTGAGGATTCAGACACTGCAAATCTTCAACTGGCAGAATTGGATCAAAGTTCGGCTGGGGTTCCAAAGTTGGATGTGAGGCAGATGCCCCAGATGGGCGCTGCGTTTCAATACTGGTCTCAGCTTGCATGGCAGTTCCCCGATTTAGCGCTGCTGTCACGGCCACAAATTCTTCCGAACCTTGTGCCATCACGGTCTGCTGAGTCCGAACAAAAGTGATGTGACTGGCGACTGACGGATTAGATGAACAGATGAGCCCTGACCGGCTTTTCTTTACCTTGCCTCAGCGAAAGAACACTGGTCGCCCTTGAATTGAATTTCTGACCTAACAAAGTCTATCAGCACAAGTTCGATGAACCTCGGGGGATATCGGAGCCTTCTGAAGCTATGGTTCCCAGACTACCTAGCAAAAGAGAAAACAGACAGCATCTCAGCCTTATTCCACCTGAATAGATATGAGCCTATTTGAATGAGTGTGCTCTCTACTGAATTCTGCCCCCAAAATTCTGCCCCAAATCAGAGTCTGATACCCACAGGTAAAGCTGAATCCCAAATACTGATAGTAATGCCCGCAGGCCTGATGCCCAAATTCGCAAACTGGTGCCCGCAGGCCTGATGCCCAAACTCATATACTGATACATGCATTCCTGTAGAGACGCACTCTAAAGCACATAACAGATAAGTGAGAGCCAAAACACCCCTATGTTGGGGTAGGGTTTCCCTGTCCTATTGTGTCAGGAGCTAGGGTTTCATTACGCACGCAGCGGTTTCAAACAACCTATAAACGGGTAAGCAACCTGTCCTAATTTGGAATGGTCACTATGGATCCGAATATGCACTAGGTCGAATGGTCAAAGAGGGTGCCCCGGTAAAACCGGGGTTTGTGTTCCCATACTGGCAGAGCCCACAACCGGTCAGCCTTATGGTCATGCCTTGACAAGACAAGCCTCCGGCAAACCGTTCAGGAATAGCAGATGGCAAACACGGTGTCCTAGGCGCACCAATGCAAATGCAATGCAAAGAAACACACAAGTGTAGCCAAAAACAGATATCATGAGTTCGAGTCAAGCTCTCTAAATCCCCAGCAGAGTCGCCAGAAACTGTAACAAGCCCGCGGGGGACCTCGCTACAGCTCGGACTCGACTTTCGTAGTCACGGTTCTAAGTCTGAACCAAAGAGTCCAAATCCGGCAAATCGTTTTGAGAAAACAGATTTTTGAAAGAAGTGCCAAACATGGACTGCTTTGCCAGATACAGAGTCGCCACCTAAATATTTTATTTTGGGAAATTTAGGAAACCCTGACTCGGTGCCGAAAGGCCACGTGTCCGTCATCACCAAAGTTGCCTCGGCTCGGGAACTTGGGTACGATTGGGGAAGGTCACTTCGTGAGCACCCCCGCTCGCCCGGTCATAGACCGGCCTCTACTAACCATGATATCAATTTTTGAAAACTTTGTGTGTCCTTAATCCGGTTATTAGCCTAGGTTACTATGTGATGCACACAGCGTATAAGTATAGACCGGGTCGCCCGAATTGGAACAAAACATTTCATGTTTGTTTATTTGAAAGTGGTTTGATGGTGCTACCCGCAAGTAGGCTAAGACGTGGATTTGCCACCCTCAGGTGGGCTTAGAAAAATATGATTTTGCCACTATCTAGTCGGCTTAAAACTCACAGTCAATGATTTGTTCCAATTTAAACAACCCGACCTTCACCCACAGGCATTCAGGCAGTTATATCACATAAGCATATTGCCTCATGGTAAGCATGCTATTCATGGCAACACTCACACGCATGCAAGGATGCTAAAGCATAAAAACTTACCGAGTACTCCAAGCCAAAATAGAAATTATATTAGAAATCATGCATGATCCTAAGTATACAAAAATGCTTAATGCAACACATGCAAAATGCAACTATAACAGGCTCGGCTATTCTAAGATGGTATATGAAATGCTACAACTACCATGTATTCAACTTGGAATTGAAAGTACGATGCAGTTAGTATGGTGCGCCGAGCCCGGTGCATGCAATACAGATGAATGAATGCAAAACATGCTGTCATACTGTATGCTAATTTAAACATGCCCTAATCTAACCATCAAAAGCGGATAAATAAAAGGGAGAAAGACGTGGGGTTGGAAGACATACATCACACTCACACACACTTATTACAGTTGTGCCCTCACTCAGAGGGTCCGAATAAATATACAGTCCAAATATTACAGTCCCAAATAAAAGAATATTACAGTCCAAAATATTACAAAATCCTAATTAATTAAAGAATTAATTAAGAAAGCAAATAAAACTGGCATGCAAGCCAGGGACTGCCTTGCTTCTGATGGATGATGCATGTCCGGATTGTCTTGCGCGAAAATCCACCGGAATGCCCCAATTAGCCTCTGTTTATACTGGTTCTTGAAATGCGTGCCAAGTCCCAAAAAGTTGCTGATTCTGCGTTTTGCTGCAACAGAGAGCAGGAAAGGGGCATAGCAATGTATTTGCACAGATATATGCATGTCTCGAACCTCGTGCCACCAATCACGCATACCGAGGCATGATGGCCGAGGAGTCGAAATGCACAACTCAATATAGGATGAATGCACATGAAACTACAGCTAAAACCTAACTCCATCATGGATAATCCGGAGTGTCGGTGACTGGGGAATTGAGACACATTCCGTCACTCGGAGTACGAAATGTACCTCGTTTCCCGTGCCCGGGCTAACTCTTATTCCGGACACGATGCAATATGCATGATATGCATGAAATGCAACTAAGATGCAATCCTAACATACACAATGCTATGGAAAATGAGATGCCTCGAAATGCGTGCACACGGGCACGTAAATCGAGAAAATGGCAGAATGCAATCTAAGATACAACCTAGTATGCACTATGCTGTGAAAAATGAGATGCCTCGAAATGCGTGCACACGGGCACGTAAACTGAGAAAATGGCAGAATGCAATCTAAGATACAACCTAGTATGCACTATGTTGTGAAAAATGAGATGCCTCGAAATACGTGCACACAGGCACGTAAACCGAGGAAATAATATATGTCTCGAAATGCGTGCACGCGGGTACGTAAACCGAGGTGATGATATGTGTCTCGAAATGCGTGCACACGGGCACGCAAACCGAGAAAATGATATGTGTCTCAAAATACGTGCACGCGGGCACGTAAACCGAGGCAATGATATGTGTCTCGAAATGCGTGCACACGGGCACGCAAACCGAGGCAATGGCAAAATATTATGAAAATGAGATGCCTCGAAATGCGTGCACATGGGCACGCAAACCGAGGCGATGGCAGAAACAATGCGAATGACATGAAAATGAGATGCCTCGAAGTGCGTGCACACGGGCACGCAAACCGAGGCGATGGCGGAATGTGATGAAATGACATGGAAATGACAAATGGGCTTATACCAACATGAGTGAGCCTCAGCCACACTCACATAGGATGCCGGCGGGTAAAAATGGAGTGCCTCGAAATGCGTGCACACGGGCACGCAAACCGAGGCGATGACAAAATATGATGAAATGACATGGAAATGACAAATGGGCTTATACCAACATGAGTGAGCCTCAGCCACACTCACATAGGATGCCGGCGGGTAAAAATGGAGTGCCTCGAAATGCGTGCACACGGGCACGCAAACCGAGGCGATGACAAAATATGATGAAATGACATGGAAATGGTAGCAATCATTCTAATGGAATTTCAGCAGCAAAATATGGGGGAAAACAGTCCCGAAATGAGGCGAAATGACATGAAATGCAAGGAAATGTCCCGAAATGCGAATTTAGGCACCCGAAATGGCCTATAGCTATGCTAAACATGCACAATATGGACATGAAATGCAAAGACAGAAGCTAGAAAGTCCCAAAAAATGCACTTTCACAGTTATAAACATGGCCAAACAGCAAGCATAGGTATGGCAAAAATAGCATGCAAGAATAGGGGCCAAAAGAGGGGTAATGAAGAAAGTGATATAAGCAAAACTCAAACTGAAAAAATTCCTTCTACAACACTGAAGATGGACCAAAAATATGAACATTTACAGTATATGGCAACCTCAAAATCAGTATACAAATATGCTAAAAATGTGATGCAAAACAAGGCTCAAAAAATGGGTATAACATGAAGTATACAAAATAATCATCAAACATAAAAAAAGTGTTAATGAAACATGAAGTATAAGCCACAATAAGGCCACTTTCAGTTCGGACCAAGGTCCAAAAACAGAAGCAAAGAGGGCTGCCAATTTATGCAAAAATGGGGCCAAATAAGGGATATAACTACAAGTGACACATGGAGACACCAAACAATGTTGAGCCCTTCTCCAATGTTGAATAGGGGCTCAAAATAAGCCTTATATCAGTTTACAACATGCGCAAAAACAGATTGCTCATGGGCCAAAAATAGCATGCAAAATCATGACATATAAGAAGATCAATGAAGCAAGTATGTCATGGAGGGCTCAAACAGGGTTGAGCCCTTAATGAAAAGTGAAGATGAGCTCAAAATATGGCCCTTTTCAGTTAGGGCCGGAGCTTGAAACAAAAAGCAAGTGGGGCTTAGAAATAGATCAAGAAAAAGGGTCAAAAGGGTAAAAGTATTACTTACCCTTGAAGACTCAAACTTTTGTTGCTTCTTGGATGAATTTGCAGCTTCTTTAGCCTTTGAGAAACCTTCCTTGTTGCTGGAAATGAGATGGTGGTGGTAGAGCTTGGTGGTGTAGAAGGAATGATGGTTAGGGACTTAGGGTTTTTTGAAGAATTGAGAAGGATGGAGATGGAGTTGAGTATGGAAGCTTGAAGGAGAGTTTTTCTAACTCTAACAAAGGAGGCCACCAGCTGGTTATAAGGGTTCAAAAGGGGGTGTAAAGGTGGGGGAAAAGGAGAGCAAAATTCCCCCACAAAATATCCCCAAGATAAATATCTTGTCTGGGGGATATTGCCCCACAGCTGTAAAGTGCACAGTGCGAGGAACACGGCCGGCCTATCACTTTTGCTGGAGGTGGCCGGCCGGCCACACCACCTAGCCGGCCGGCTAGGGGTCAAAAGGTTCAATGAGATTTTCTGGCCGGCCAGCTACTGGGGAGGTACTCCTATGTGTGTACAACACAACCATGTGGTTAGAATTCCAAGAAAGTGGGTCCAAGGGGTTCAACATTAGCTCGAAAAGAGGGGTTCAAAAGGGTCAATTTGAATTACTGGCCGGCCATGAACTTTTAGGGGCCTCTCATGTGTGTAGATCACAGATATGTGGTTGAAAGTTTGAGAAAAAAGGTGCAAGGGGTTCAACATTAGCCCGGAAGAAAGGGGTCAAAAGGGTCAGGTAACCTTAATGGCCGGCCACCAACTTTTAGTGGCCTCTCAGGTGTGTAGATCACAGATATGTGGTTGAAAGTTGGCAACACTAACCCTAAGGTGTTCAACATTAGCCCGGAAGTTGGAAAAACGGGCGCCGGGAGGCTCCGGAGGAGAGATAACTGGTTACTGCAACAATTGCTGGCCTCCCACCCTTCAGTGACCTTCCTAGTGATAAAACAGAGGTACCTGCCAAAAATGAACGAAAACCGTTGCAAAACGAATGTTCCGGGGCCAAAACACGCAGTTCGGGGTCCCGAAAATGGGCTGTTAAGCACCGAAAGTGGCATTCGGCCACGAAGTGGGTTTCTCAGACCCCAGTGTCCCTCAACAGGGAGCAAATAAGATGTATGCCAAAAATTAGAGCAAACGGAGATGGTTAGGCGGTCCCGAACCGAGGCACACGGCCTGACGGCTCCGAAAATCGGAAACCGGGCTCCGAAATGGGAAAAATGGCCTACGGCCACCAAATGTAGCCCACGGGCACTCAGAGATAGTCTACGGGACCTCTCCCTTCCCTCAGGAAAAGAAACAGAGAAAACCGAGTCTGGTTCGCAAACCGAGACAAGGCACAGAAGAGGGTTCGGAAATCCGGAGGCAGGGCTCGCAGCCAAGACTCTGAAACTTCTGAACGAGCACATTATGCAATATCACCAAGTGCTCAACTGGTGATGTCTGAGTCTCAAGGTCGGTCAAAAATGGGGTGTCTACAGTAATGTATTGGGAAAAAGTGTAGAGCTCGTAGAGGTGAACGTTCTAATTAGAAAAGTTCTACTTTTTGGCTCCATTAAACTTTGGATCTCATTCATTTCTCCTTCTAATCTTGAGATAGAGATTTCTTGAACATCTTGTATGATTTTTAGCCTTGTTATGTATTCCTTGAAAGCGTGGTGACTTGGGAGTTGTGGATTTGATTTAGGGTTTGGTTTGGATTGGTTTTGGGAGTATAAAAGAGGGGTTTTCAAATGGGTTTATGGGAAATGTTGTGGAGATGGTTATATTGATAAGTTGGATTGAAATTTTGAGAATCTCTTCTAAAATGTATTTTGAAAGAAATAGATGTTTTGTTAGAAATCATGGATTTTGAACTAAGGAAAAAAGGAAAAGATGTTAAGCTTTTGAAATGATATTATGAATATATCTGTTGATATGAGAGTGGAGTTGAATATGTATTATTTCTCCTATACTTGAAAATTTATCTTTTGCATAGAGATATCTGTTTTGGACTATCGGTGGAGAATAGCTTTGATTGTTGTAGAAATTGTATGAGGATTAGGTTAATTAAAACCAATTGCTCAGACATCTTACATTGAATATTGTTTCATATTTATACATTGAAAATGTATCGTTTTGAGAAAAAAAAATAGTGAATACCTTGGTGAATCTGGTTAGGGGGTAGGGGTGAGGTTGTGGTATTATCTATGTTGGCTTGTGTGTCCACGATGAAAGTCTAGAAATTCGCGTGGTCAGGTGTCGATCCTTCCGATTAGTACTGGTAAAATGGCTTTGGTAGTGCTTGTATAGCCTATTAGCAGACACATACCTAGAGACTCCTAGTCGTATGTATCCACTGCCCTGTTTTTTGATTTTGAAAAGTATTGTTTTATGAATTGATTTATAATCATGGCATTGCATTGTTTTGAAAGGGAAAAGTGTAACGTTTTGTAAATGGCATTCATATGCATTTACCATAAGACTTTGTTAAGCATTATGCAATATGTTAAGGTATTCTCTACCGGGCTTTAGCCCACCCTATGTGGAAACCAACTTTCAGGTATTGATGGTATGCCTCCGCCAAGGACTTAGTTTGGGAGGATTTTGGAGCTAAAGGCTCATTGAATTTTGTAATGTAAATATCTATTGTACAAGCCTCAGGCTTTTTATTTGTTTTGGGCTTGACCCACTTTTGTTGTAACCAAGCATCGCCTTGGAAATATGTACCCATTAGGACAAGGACTTCTCTTTTCTTCTTTGATTATGTATGTACATTCGTCACATGCTATATATTCATAACTTAGGGTTAATGAATGTATTAATGCATGTGATGTCATCTTTGTATTACATTAAAGAAATGAATGAAAGAGGGATTGTTTTTTTTGGAAATATTGTCTCAACAAATGATTGAATCTGATGAGCATCTGTAAATTTGTTGATGGGTTATGGGTTTATCTATCTTTATTATTTGGGGGCGTTACACACATGGTGGGTTTTAGTTGATTAACTTATGAGAATGGCATGTATGTCTCTAAAATTCACCACAGAATTATATGGGTCCCAATATAGCTACATGGCATAGTTTTGGATTACCATTTTAATGCCTCCAAATAATTAACACATGATAACCTTGATTTATTCATTCCCAAGTAAAAAGATCATAATTCTCCGACCATCGTTCATTCATCAAATCTTTATGATTGTATTCCATAATGTGTGAGAGATTAAAAAAAAAATGTCTATATGCAAATATATATTCAATCTCCTCTAAAATATGAATTTATAGCATGAGAGACAGACAACAAAGAAACAATTACAAAACAAAGCCCCTTAGGCCACAAATTGCAAGGCTTAAGCCCGGTTACAAGTAAATGGTTTGCGATACAATGACATGCATCAAAACCATAATTTGATCCTTTTAAAAACCAATGCAATGCTCTTTTCGAAGAAAAATACATTTTCTAAATGAATTTGAATTACAAATACGAGACAGTAAATATGACTCATGTAATCTTTAGACTGGTGTTTGCAAGTAGGCATATAAAGCACTACTAATCGCTACTTTACCCACTCCTAACCGAAAGTCACATGATACCTGCTCTGTATGTGTTTTCTGTCTTTCACCATGAACACTCAAGCCAACTTAAACAATACTCATACTGCACCCCATATCCAGACTTACCAAACATATTTACCCCAAGACATTTCAAGATTGGAAATTATATCAAAATCATAACTATATTTTCCAAAATCAAAGCATCACTAAAATATTAAGCAAAATCTACGCAATGAATGAAAATGGAAATGCAAATTCATTATATATAATATTAATAAGCAATTCCCAAAGTTTACAACATTTTCTCACTATTAACACATTGGTCCTGTTTGGCAGAGCTGTGGGAAAGTGCTTATAGCTTATGCCTTAACAGCTTATAGCTTATAACTATGAACATAAGCTGATTTCTGACTTATAAATTAAGCATCTCCTGTCCCACTCAAAGAATAAGCTGATTTCTGACTTACAAAAAGCTATAAGCTGCATTGTTAAGCTAAACCAAACACATCAAAATAACTTAAATTAAACTGAAAGCTGAAATAAGCAGCTTTTAAGCTGCACCAAACAGGCACAATGTTCAACATTTTTCAAATTCATCTCAATCTCTGATATTCCCTGAATATCAATCAACAATATATAAACATGTGACATATGACCATCTTCCATATTCATAATCAATGTCAAATTTCAAAAATACCAAAAAAAAAAAAAAAAAGCACCAAGCATATATTAATCATGCTATCCATATCAATTTCTCAACACAAAACTCATATATCTCATGGATATCTCAACAACATTTTCACATGTGAGAGTTCATCATTTTTTCTTAATAAAATCTCAACATTTCATGAATCTTTCAACACATGCACATTTTACCCAATTTCCAAAATCTAGGGTTTGTTCATAAAAGAATTCCTCTTATTTTCAAAAGATATTATCCTCAATGGACCTTCAAGTGTCTCATAATTTCACATGGCAAATCATTTTAAGCAAAAATCAAGAGAGAAATTATCATTTCAACATTTTCAAGCTCAAAACTTCACATTTCAAAACCCCAACACAATAAACATCTGTAAATAGCCCAAGACATGCTAAAATCATATATATATATATATATATATAACTCAAAGAAACTCTCTACCTCAAGCTTGGAGATGAAGGATGAGAAGAAAAATCCTAGAATCAACAGTGTCAAAATTCGATTTCCACCTTACAATATGTAGTCCTTGAGGAGCTTTTCAACTTTGATGAAGGAACTAGGGTTAAATCTTCAATAGATATGAAGCAATCAAGAATTTATGGTGGTGGTTGGGTGTTTTGTAGAGAGAGGGACAAGAAAATGAAGTTTAGTGAGACAGAGAGAGAGAAATAATGGAAGTGAAAGGGTGTTTAGCCAAAAAAGAGAAAAGGAAAATTTTTCGAACAACTAACAATTTCTGCACGTGTGTGTCTTTTGCCACACATGCAGTGCGCATTTCCCACATGCACAGGGCCCCCCGGTCTCATGTGGGGCCTCTAACATAGAGTCTAAACCAGAAATCGAGGCATGATCTGCACGTGCAGCATACACCTCCTGCACGTGCAGTTCCCATACTTCGCGTACCCTCTACACCTATCTTTATTTCCCTATGCAACCCCCAAAATCATCTCCTCACCGCACGTGCAACATCCATTCCTGCACGTGCGACACACTCCCCGCACATGCGGCTCAAACCTCGCATGTGCAGTTTTATTTATCACTCTAGATTTTACAAGTTTGCTATGATTTCACCAAGCTCGACTCCAACTCTGCACCCGAAACAAGAAAAACTCAACTCCATAAATAATATAGAATGCTAATTCAAGGAAGATTTTAAGAGTAATGGACTCATGCGACGACGAGGCCTCGAATTTAAAATCAAGAGACCGAAATTATGAAATTAAACTAAATTAAAATAGGGAATAAGTAGTTTACTTACTCGGGACCTCACAACCATGCTCAAGGCGATGGTCAAATTCTACTCAAACACTACAACAATATTGTATATGGAGTAAAACTCATCATAAGATGAGATCTTATCGTTACGGAAGTCTCAAACAATTAGAAATTGTTTGGTGTAGGACTTTTAGATCAATCATATTACTTGCTACGCAAGAGACTGAATTATTATAAATAGACATAGACCCTCATGGGTTAAGATACACTATTTTTCTCTATGAAGTTTTTCCATTAAATATTTTTATAATATTAGAGGACTAAATTGAGTGTTGAAGGGCTCCTGACTGTTCAGCAGTTAGGGGTGTTTTCTCTTGTAGATGGCGATCACGTTGTAATTCTAATCATCTTTTTCATTGAGTTTCTTCATCATCAAGTATAGGATTTTTTTTTTTTTATGTCCATACAATTGGTGTCATCTGTGAGAAACTTTGAATATCAATGGAGAAAGGATGTCATTAATTTGATCTGCAAAGAATGGATGCCATGACTATTCCATAACTATTCATGCAATCTTTGGTGTATTAGTGGCCCATGTCAACCTGTTCTTGACTAAAGAATTATTATGTTGAAAATTTTGTAAATCACATGAACAACTCCTAGAGGCATCATAATTCCATCAACACATTAGAAGGTAAAAGAATTATACTTTCAAGAGAATTCCACTTTTATTAATTTCACATGGCTGGTGGCTTATGGTCGACTTGACTAGATGGTTTAAAAAAGATAGGTCCATGGTCACATTGTTGGGGAATTTTCAAAATGGGTTTTCAAAATTTATTGTTTAGTTTTTGGCTGTTTTCAAAACCTTCATTGTTTTTCTTTGGAAAGCTTGAAATAAGCTTGGGAACTTTGTCCTACATTGGAAAAAGAGAAAAACATGGAGCACTTACTAAAGTGCTACATGGAATATTCATTTGAATATGGAATTGTGGGATGGATGCTAGTGTACATGCACTCACACCGCAAGGATGGTACGCACACATACACACGCTCGCGCGTGGCTTGGGCAGTGGGCTGTGTGGCATTTGATGCTGCACTTTGCACTTAACACGAACGCATCGGCGCAAGGTGCTGTGATGATGCTTTCCTATTTGCATCGGACAGGTTAGAGCGATGACGTGGATCCAACGTGGCATGGGTGACGTGGAATACAGTCAGCTCCGCATGGTAATGATGTGGCGTCCGTTAGCGATGTGTCAATCAACCAATCGAACGATTACGTGTCTTATCTAGAGCAGTTTGATCATAGCCTTTGATTGGAGATGCGCACGATTTTACGAATGAGATAGTACCCGATCGTGATCAGGTATGATCAGTCAAGACATTTATTTGGTGTGAGAATGATCTACACCATAGATCGTCGATCCAACGGTCAAATCTGATCGGATACGATCAAGGGACATGACCATTCGATCAGATGCATCAAGGCCTATAAATAGGTTGTGAAATTAGCCATTTCAATCCATCCAAATTTCAAAAGTATTCCTGCAATTCTTTTTTCTCTCTCTCTCTCTCTCTCTCTCTCTCTCTCTCTCTCTTTCCCTATTGATTTAGAGTTTTCGATTAAAAGTTTCTTAGGCAAGTCTTTGCTTTTCTTACTGGTAATCAAATTCCGCAGACTTGGTTATCAGTGTCATGGTTTCTTGATTATATCAAGAGTATTCTAATCTACTGTCGTTGGTGCAGACACCAGTAGATTTGATCTTTAGATTAGGCTTCATTGTATCATGGAGGCAAATTTGCTATAACCCCTGCACACCTCTTGGTGGGTGCAAATATTGTCTTTAGGAAAACAACTAAGTAACGCGACTTGAAGCACCAAATTTCTATTCTACATAGACAAGATCATTGCCAAGTTTTGAAGACCCGAAGACCACCAACTGAAGAATTCAACATGAATTGTTCCAACACACATGGCATCAGTAAAGAGAGGCAAAGCCATGCATCCCGCAAATAGCTTGGCTCTCTTGACTGAGAACCATGGCCATGGTTGAAGGCAAAAACATATGTAGTATATCTTTGCCAATTGAAACCAACCAAGGCGTCATTGGGCATCGAGGGTTGCTATCGAAAGCATCGGGTATCGAAACTAGTTACCGAGCATCCAACAAGGTGTCACCAGGCAACAAAAAACTCCACATTAGGTGATGATTCAATTCCAGAAAATGGCACAACTAATAGTGTTGATCAACCATGCATTCAAAATTTAACATAAAATGTTGGTTCGTTTGTCTACATAAAGATTGCAGAACAACTATGGCTCCGATGATTTACGACCAGTGTCATTGGAGAAACCTAAATGCTAGGTAGCTTCATTTGTAGCTATGATTTATGACCAGTGTCACCAATGTAATTCTCATGACTTGCAGACTAACTACATAGCAACCAAAAGAATATTAATCATGAGAATTATATTCGGTTCTAGGGGCCAAATAGTGGAGTTGAATACCTAACAGCCTCTAGTTCATTTTGTAGAGTAGATCATGTTATTTAAGCTCCTATGGCCTACCACAGATCTCATTTGAATAATCCGAAGCGTTCATTTTTTAGATCACAACATGTAGATTCTCCATGTAAAAAATTAGATCGATTCGATAACCATAAGCATATTAATTTATTACATTTATTTGCAAAAAAAAATGATAAATATTATTCGAAAACTAAATCATTTATTTTTTGGAAGACAAATACAATAAATTAATATGGCTATGGTTATCAGATTGATCTATGTTTTCATGGATGATGATCTACACGTTGTATTTTAAAAAATGAATGGTTCATATCATTAAGGTGGGATTCGTGGTAGGCCACATGGTAAACAACTATATGTATTTATAACCCATATTGTTTAGACAGATTAGATTAAAGCATGGGATTAGTATTTTTAGGACTATTAGTCTTGGGATTATCAATCCTTTTGGATTTTGTGTATCGTATCTCATATGTGGATTGACTTAGGATTATAAAGAGGGACTAATAAAATTATATTCATTATGCAATTTAACTAATTGGTTTGAATCTCTTCTTCGTCCTCTATTTTGTATCCTACCTGTTTCTTTTTGGGAAACTGTAGACACTCTATTTTTGACCGGCTTAAAGACTTGGGAGTTCTTTCCTTGGTACCCAATGATGAAAGTCAAGATGTTTTAGTCCTGCGAATCCCTCAACAGGAAGCTTAAGAGTCAAGCCTTGAAACTAACCAAGCACCTGTTTTGGCTAAAATACTTTATCAACCGATGGAAAACCTTTTTCAAAATGAGTTTAGTTGTGCAGTTCCAGACATTTCTATAACGTCTTGAGGCATTTTTTCAAAATCGATATGTCATATTCTTTCAAACATGCCGAGTAAGGGATATAAGGGGAATGAATGGAAAGGGTGAAATCCTCTTAAATACCTATTTTTCCTTTCGATTTGTGATAACTTTACCTTGTTGATCCAACCATGTCTTCTTTGACTAGCTGGACAACATATCATGGTCGGTTCAAAATACATTCGGCCGACACCAAAGGGTACGACAAGCTAAATTGTCTGGGTACAAAGCATTTTCGAGATTTCATCTTATTCTGCATACTTTCCACAAATATCTTAGTTATTTACATCTGAAACTCTATAAATAAAGCTCGACAGCTCATTTGAAAGGGTTGAAAAATTTGCCCAAGGCTTATACAAAGGATTAAGATTCCCCCTCTCTCTGTTGATCACCTCACATCTACCTTCTTCAAATTTCCAAGACTCAAACACCATTGAAGCTCAATCCTAAGATTTTTGTTGAGATTCTTGGATAATCTAAAACACATCTACCTTTCTTTCTTTTTATAACTAAAGTCCACTGTCATTATCATTTTTTGAACCTTGTGGATGTGATTGGGACTAGAAAGTAGCCATCCATTCACAAGTTTGATATGTGGAATAGATTTCTTTTTTGTTGCACATCTTCTCCTCATATATATCATATCATCTAAGCATGTTAATCCATGTGTTTCAACATATGCTTGATCTCGATATTAATGAGTAATAGTGGTTGTTTCATGGGATTACTTGGGTGATCCTTAAGGTTTGATGCCAAGAAGTTTGTAGCTTTCCATTTTATTGACTGTTTTGGAAGTAAAACAAGAGGTTGTGGGTCAAGAGGGTTGAAATCTCTCTTCTCAATCATTTGTAAACATGGAAAGGCGTGGAAACATCCTTGTTCAATGAATAGAAGAGAAGTTTTCAATGGCTTTTCATGAATCCTATGTTTTAAAAGCAAAACTTCCACTAAGAAATGATGTGCATTAATTTACTTTCTCCAATTAACAATATGGATTTGGGTATTAACTTGTCCTTATTCACAAAGAGATGATGTAGGTTCCTATATATTTCTTAGGCTTGAATTTGTTCTTGCTTTGATTCTCTTAATTTGTTGAATTATTGCAAAATACCTGTTGTATATATTTGTGTATGCTATTGTTGAGAGTTGAGGCCTATTTATCTTCCTCCTTAAGTGGTTTCTATGAGTGGAAGAGGTAGGAGGGATAAGCACCCCTTGGAAGGTATCCTTGGATTTTGTTTTGAGCTTTCTACACCAACTTGAATTTTTACCTAGAGGAAGTGTTCGGTCGGTCACCTATGCAGTCGGCTAGACCATATTTGTGGCTGACTAGATGGTCTTCTCAAGAACATAGCATACAGTTTCTAGGAAGTCCTCTCCCAGGTGGTTTTGGAGTTGCTGATCAAGTTCCTTTATTTATTTAATATGATTTGTTAGTTTCAGCAATATTTTGGCTAATTCTATTCATTGTTCTAATAATTCCTCCAATTCGATGTCTTTTTTCCTTTTAATTATTATTCATTCAAGTGTTGTAATAATTTCTCTCACACCTGTCTCTCTCATTCATTCAAATTGTTATAATAACTTCCAACCCCATGTCTTTATATCCCTTTTATTTACATGCTTTTTGTGTATATTGTATAGCATCACGTTTTATTTATCATACACATATTGTGCATCCATTTTTTATGCATATGGATTCATTTGCATTTGTGGATTTTATCAATTCAAAGATGGTTCTAATACGTATGCCATGTGGTAGTAACTGAATCCTTAGTTGCATATTATGAGTGTATCGCATTAGTTAGTTGTACATAAGATCATGCATGTGTATATAACATATTCTTTTGGCTTACCACAAAGGAATACTAGGTAAGCATTTATGGCTTTAGCATCCAGCCTGTACATGATTTTCTTACTATGTCTAGCATCTCACCATGTGGCTATGTGCTTAACTGATATATCTGTTTGAATACCAGTAGATGGAGGTTGTGTTGATTGTATTGGAATATGATTAATTCTTATTTTTCTGAGTTTGGACAAAAGGCCTTTTCAAAATGTATGTGTAGACACCCTATTTTTGACCGCCCTTAAGACTCAGACGTCACCAGTTGAGCGCTCGGTGATGTTGCATATTGTGCTCATTCTGAGGTTTCAAAGTCTCGGCTGCGAGCCTTGCCTCCGGACTTCGGGGCTCTTTTGTGCCTTGCCTCGGTTTGCGAATCGGGTCCTATTTTCTCTGTTTTCTCTTCCCAAAGGGAGGGAGAGGTCTCGTAGACCATCTCTCAGTGGCCGTAGGCTACGTTTCGTGGTCGTAGGCCATTTTTTCCGTTTGGAGCCCGGTTTTTGGTTTTCGGAGCCGTCGGTCGTGTGCCTCGATTCGGGACCGCTTAACTACCTCTGTTTGCTCCGATTTTTGACACACACCTTATTTACTCCCTTTAGAGGGACACTGTGGCCTGGGAGACCACCTTCGTGGTCATACGCCACTTCCAGTGCCTAACAGCCTATTTTCGGGGCCCCGAACTGCGCGTTTTGGCCCTCGAACCTTCGTTTTGCATCCGTTTTGGTCCATTTTTGGTAGAGAGCCTATTTTCATTATTAGGAAGGTGGTAGGATGGTGGCCGGCCACCTTTTCCCCTGAAAAACTATTTTTCTCATTTTCTCTCTCCAAAAGCCGATTTTTCATACAGAAAGCTGGTTTTTCTCACTTTTGAGCCACATTTTCTGGATTTTCATACCACCATTGTGTTGTGCACATCTGGGAGGCCACCAATATGGGTAGGCCAGCCAAAAATTCATCTTGACCCTTTTGAACCTTGCTTAAAAGCTAGCTTTTCTCTCTCCTAGGTCACATTTTCTGGTTTTTCACCACACAGCTGTATTCTGCTCATCTAGGAGGCCACCTTTCTGGGTAGGCCGACCAGCAATTTTTGTTGACCCTTTTGACCCCTGGTCGGCCGACCAGGGGGAGTGGCCGGCCGGCCACTTGAACTGGCCGGCCTGCTTCTTGCTTTTTGCTTTTTTTGAGTGTAATCCAGCTGTGCCAGCTGGAAGCCATTGGTGCATCCTCCATACACGTGTATGGAGGATACTTGGGGTCCCTTTGGGATATTTTGGAGCCTTTCCTATATAAAGGAGAGGCTTGGCTTCATATCAAGGGCTTGAACAAAATTTCTTAAGGCATATAACCTCCCTTCGCCATTGTCACTATTCCAAGCTCCAAAACCCTAATTTTCTTGGTCCATTTGCATTACAACCCTTAGCACCACACCTTCATCATCCATTCCAGCACCTTGGAAGTCATTTGCAGAGGTTGAAAGCTCACCAACTTGGTCAAAAAGCTGCAGGAGGTCGGCTCTTCAAGGGTAAGTGTCTATTTCCCTTAAACTTGCATTTTTTTGCTTCATTACTTAGCTTGTCTTACAAGTATTTTTGGGCTTTGTCATAAACTAGAAAGTGTCATATTTTGAGTTCCTCTTAAACTTTGTTTAAGGGCACTTTACTGTTTGAGGTCATCTACTTTCCCTTACCCTCTATCTCCATTTTAGGGCTATTTTTGCATCATACTTTAGCCTTACTTGTGAACTTTTTCGAGATTTGTTATAGGATGGAAAAAGCCTTGTTTTGACCTTCTCTTTAAGTTTTCTTGAGGTCACTTTTCTGTTTGGAGTCATCTCCTTCCTTGCATGCTTCATTTCTTCATATTTAGGACTATGCATTAGAGCATTTGCTTTGGACTTGTTTTGGCCTCTTAGCCACTGAAATCCAGGGGATTTTCAGTGGCTTTGATGAGGTTTTGAGCTTTGAAATCATAGAGGGGTGACCCTCTCACCCCTCATTTTCTTTACTAGCATCATTGGCTTTCCAAAGGGGGTCTATTTTGCATGCATTGAAGTCACTTTTTGGATCCAATTTTGTAGGTTTTAAGGTCTACCTTAGGTCTGTCCAGGGCCCTTTTGATCATACTTTCTGTCTATAGTGCATGTGCAGAACGATTCCATTCAAGGCCTTTTGAGGGGGCCTTTCATCGTATGTTTCCTTGACTGATTTCAGGGCCAATTTTGTGAGTTTTGGGGCTGTCATAACTCATTTCCAGAGTTGGTTTTGCCATGCTTCATGTCTATCTTATATGTGCTTAACAACCCCTTGAATGGCCTTCCAAAGAAGCCCCTCATTTTTGCATGCATTGGCTGCATTTCAGTGATTATTTGGGCATATTTTGGCATGTTTTATTCACTGTTTTTAGCTGGTTTGATGAGTTCTCATTTGCTTCATATACATGCCATGTAAACCATGCTTGTTAGCCAATGTTGCATGCTATTTTAATCCATCATGTTAGCATCTTTTGGCCATGCTCTAAACTAGAAATGTGCATGTTTTGGGACTGTCTTGGCTCTGTCTTTTGACTTCATGATCAAATAATGCTTGCTTTGTATACTTGTGGTTCAATACATGTGCCTAGTTTTGAATTTCGAGGCTTATTCCATGCATCAGGTGCCATATTTCCATGTTTCGGGACCATTTAGCATCATGTTTCAGCGCTGGAAATTACATGTTTGTATGCCATCTTTCATCCCTTGCCATGCTTTGTTAGAGTGGTATTTTATGCTTTAGGTTCGGTCTTCGATATGCGTGCACGTGTGCACGCATTTCGGTTGTCTCTTCTCCATCTCATGGCCACTGATGTGAGTGTGGCTGAGGTCAACTCATGTTGGTGTAAGTCCATCATACATTGTGTATGCCGTTTCGTTTCATAGCATTGCGTATGCTAGGTTCCATGTTAGAGCATTGTGTATGCTAGGTTGTATGTTAGTCGCATTGTGTATGCCATCTCATTCGCATTGTGTTTGGGATAGGAGTTAGCCCAAACACGGGAAACGAGGGACGTTTCGTACTCTGAGTGACGGAACGTGTCTCAATTTCCAGTCGCCAACACTCCGGATTACCCATGATGGAGTCTAGGTATTGTTGTGTTTTCATGTGCATTCATTTCACATCGAGTCGTGCAATTCGACTCCTCGGCCATCATGCATTAAGATGTGTGATTGGTGGCACGAGGATCGAGGACACACTCCTTGAAGAGTAGTCATGCATACATATGTGAAAATACTTTGCCATGCCCCTTTCTTGCTCTCTGTTGCAGCAAATCAGAAATCAACAGCTTTCTAAAGCCTTGCACAGCATTTCGGCATTAATTGCAAACAGAGGCGAATCGGGCATCGCAATAGATTTTCGCGCTAGGCAACTCAAGCATGCATCTCCCATCATTCGGAACAGAGCTGAGGCAGTCCATAGGCTTGCATGCTAATTTACTCGCTTTCCTAGATTAATTTGTTAATTAATTAGGGTTTTGTAATATTTAATTATTCATTTCGGACTGTATTATCATTCGGACTGTATTATTCTTTCGGACCCTCCGAGTGAGGGCACAATTGTAATAAGTGTGCATGTGTGTGATGTATGTTTTCCAACCCCACGTCTTTCTCCCTTTTATTTACCAGCTTATGATGGTTAGATTAGGGCATGTTTTAATTAGCATACAGTATGGTAGCATGTTTGCATCATTCATCTGTATTGCATGCACCGAGCTCGGCGCATCAAACTAACTGCATTTGTATTTCAAATTCCAAATTGAATATGTGCTAGCTGTAGCATCATCATATGCCATGTTTAGAATAACCGAGCCTATCTTAGTTGCATTTTGCATGTGTTACATTAGGCATTTCAGCATAGTTAGGATCATGCATTGATTTCTAACATAGTTTCTGTTTTGCCTTGGAGTACTAGGTAAGCTTTTATGCTGTAGCATCCTTGCATGTGTGTGAGTGACTGCCATGATAGCATGCTTACCATGAGGCTATGTGCTTATATGATATACCTGCCTGAAAGCTTGTGGGTGAAGGTTGGGTTATCCGAATTGGAACAATTCATTAATTGTGAGTTTTAAAGCCCACTAGATAGTGGCAAAATCATGTTTTTCTAAGCTTACCCGAGGGTGGCAAATCCACGTCTTAGCCTACTTGCGGGTAGCACCATCAAACCATTTTCAAATAAACAAATATGAAATGTTTTGTTTCAATTCAGGCGACCTAGTCTATACTTGTATGCTGTGCGTATCACATAGTAAATCTAGGCTAATAACCACAATAAGAACGCATAATGTTTTCAAAACTAGATATCATAATTAGTAGAGGCCGATCTTTGATCGGGCGAGGGGGGGTGCTCACGAAGTGACCTTCTCCAATCGTACCCAAGTTCTCGAGCCGAGGCAACTTTGGTGATGACGGACACGTGGCCTTAAGCAACGAGTCAGGATTTCCTAAATTTCCAAAAATAAAATATTTAGGTGACGACTCTGTATCTGGTAAAGCAGTCCATGTTTGGCACTTCTTTCAAAAAAATATGTTTTCAAAAACGATTTGCCAGATTTGGACTCTTTGATGATTTCATCGGTCTTGCATTGCACTCTGCGAGATTAGATACAGGACCGTGACAATTGAGTCCGAACTGTAGTGAGGCCCAAGGGCGCGTCTACAGTATGAAATCAAGGCATAACCAAAATTGGTGACAAAATTTATACGTGATTGCCCCAGATAGTAATGTTAACATTATTAATAATCAGAACATGAATATATATCGACTATAAAAATTGCATCATGACTTAGTAGAGGTCGATCTTTTGATCGGGTGAGCGGGGTGCTCAATTCATGATCTTCCCCTCTCATATCTAAGTTCCCGAACCGAGACACTTTGGCTATGATAGACAGTGTCCTTTGGCATGAGTCACGGGTTTTCTAATTTTCCCAAAAGATTATGTGGCAACTTTGAGATTTAGTGAAGTAGTCATTTTGCAACAAAATGAATTTTTTGTATAAGTTGTCGAATGTAGACTCTCATTTATGTTGCATATTGCACTTGTGAGACTAGATCAAGAGATTAGGAGGCCAAATTGTTAGACATACTTAGTAACCCCAAAGGCATTCCACATGGACTTACGTGTAGGTTCTAATAGGTGAACTTATTGTCTAATAGGTCCTGTGAGAATTAATGAAATTTTTCATCAAGCACTATTAAAATAACATCACTAATTGTTAATTTGTAGCGATAGTCTGAAAATTTTATCACAAAAAATGTCACTAATTATAAGTTTTAGCAATAGTTTAAAAAAATCGTCACAAAAAAGCGTCACTATAATTTTCAACTTTCAGCGACAGTTTAAAAAATCCGTCACAGAAAAACATCACTAATTTTAAGTTTTAGTGATAATTTATAAAAATCGTGATATAAAAAGTGACTAATTATCAATTTTTAACAACATATGTAAAAAATCGTCATAAAAAATTATTTTTTGTGACGATTTTACTATGACTTATTTTCAATAGGACTTAATGTGAATTAAGTCAAACTATTAGGATTTATTAGTAGTTCACCCTTTATTTTTTTGGGACTCAACAATCTCCCATACAAGGATACCATATTTGAGTGAACTATTGTTTTAAATCTTAATTTTCTTAACCAAACATTACATTATGTATTTTATTAAATTATTGATTTAATTCCAAAGGCATGTCCGTTCATAAAAAATGACATGGTAAATTATAATCTTTAAAGTTTGCTTAAAATATAGATGCTCCTTATTATTCTGGAAATTATATCACACCCCATCAAGTTTCTGATCGTATAACAGATTATCTATTTTATTAAAAAAATTATCAATTCAATTAACAGTTTTTAATTATATCCTAAATATATTTTAAGTAATAATTTAAATAATTTTATTGTTATATAAGAGAGTAGTTATGGATTTTAATTTTTTTGTTAATTTTCTTAAATAAAAATTATGATAATAAAATATTTATAATTTTTAAAATCATAAAGTACAATTTATATTTTAAATAAAATTTTAAAAGTAAATCTGTAATTTATCTAAAATATTATAATATGGTGTTTTGAATTAAATTACTCAAATGTGAAATAAATAATGAAGTCAATGGTTGATAGGGGAGCCTAGAATTAGCTTGTGCACATGGGGCTGCTTCTGCCTTACCTGTCCACATCATTGATTAACAATCATACTCATCTTAGCTAAGAAGATACCAAAAAGTCTTCGTTCAAAAAAAAAAAAAAAAACCTAAAAGTCGTATCTTAGACCCGGTAAGCAAAACAATTTATGAAATTATACACTCTCAAGACTTTTTGAACATTAATAAATAGACCGGTTTGTCACCAGTTTTTCATCGAACTTGAGTATACTGTTATGTTCAATGGGTCTACTTTTAAATTCTGTTTTAATAATTTAAGGTGTTCATATTTTAAGAATCGTCAAATATATTATTTTTATAAAAAATTAAATCGATCATATAATATCAATTATATGTTTGAATAAATTTTGTATAAAAAAAAAAAATGAACAATAAGAAAGTAAACGGTTTCCGTTATTTGACCGATTTGATTTTTTATAAGGATTATATACTCGATAAAGTTTAAAATGTAAACGACTCGAATTATTGAAATGAGGTCCAAAAGTAAATCCATTAGACCGGCCTAGACAGTCTAGTCCAATGAAGGATTGGAGACAATCCAATCTCTAAATAAATATACCCTATTATGGTACCTAACCTTTCTGAAAAATTCAACTCACTGGCCGTCGATGATCCGAGTTTCAGAAAATTTATTCATCCATGTTTCTTATAAGAAAAAATGTCTATTTTGGGGTGTTTGGGAAGTTGGGTACATGATTTTTCTTGGTTAAAATAGTCAGTAAAGATAAAAAAATCTAAAATAATTAATAAAACAAAATATCATATGTAAATCATAATTATTTCATTTTTTTTCTCACAATCGTCAAGTCAATTATTAGAAAAAGCTAACTATCATTCCAAACTCAAGAGTTTTAATCAGGTTAAAATAGTCAAAAAGTTAAAAAGTCAATTAAAATAGCAAAGGTTCCAAACGAGCCCTTACTTTTAATAGAAAAGTAACAGGAAGGACAAAATCATATGTAGATGGCATGCATATTCTCTTTACTATTTGTCTAATGTATTTTTAGTCGGACGATAAGTTAAGAATCTCAAAATATGACTGTTTATATGGCAAATAAAAAAAAAAAGAAGGTAAAAATATAAAATATTGTAACTATACAAGCACAAAACGACATAGAAAGAAGAAATTAACTATAGTAGTGAGTAGATGTTTTCACTAAAAGAAAAAAAAAAAAAGAATAATAATAAAAGAAAAAATCATTGTCTCTCAATATCTTCTTGACCATCATCACCATGGCCACGGGATTGAATTCGCCGGGATGATCTTTCCCTACTAAGCATCCTCCGAAAAGAGCTCAAGCGCGAGGAGCTCGATCCACCAACCTTTGCAGAAGATTGTAACCCACCATCGGCTGATGTCCCTTCCACTCTTGTTACAAGTACAGAATTCACACGTTCCAGTGGTGGAGGGGAGGGTGGTGATAGCGGTGGTGCACCACCAGCCACAGCTTCGCAGGGCTGAGCATCAGTTCGACAAATAGGACATGTTGAGTGTGAACCAAGCCATCTATCAATGCACTCTGCATGGAAGGTATGGTTACAGTTTGGTAAAAGCCTAGCCATTTCATCCTCCTCTAATATGCTCAAACAAACCGCACACTCAATTGTCCTTGTCTCGTCCTTGGTAGTATCAGCTTGTTTGAAAACAAATACCGGAAGAGAGGCGATGACAGACGGGTCAAGCCCCGTCTTGGGCGGTGGTTCAATAGTTGTCTGTAGCTGAGAAATTGCCAGCCCTAGCTGTTGAAGTCGAATGGAGGAAGATCTATGGTGAGCTCGTTGTCGAAGGACACATCTTGCATATATGTGAAGAATGACGACAAGAAAAACCACAAAGCATAATGAAACAACGGCTGTGACCATGAGCCTGCTGTTTTGATCATAAGGAGGAGCAATTGTCGGAGGTGGATCCATGGTGTTTGTTTTTGCGAAATTGGGGTGGAAATGGAACAACTCTTTGCATATATAAATTCTTAAGTTTATGAATTTGGTCTCTTTCTTCTTATTTCGTATGAATGTGATTTGTGATATAAGTGGATGTTGGGTTAATTTTTCAAATGGAAAGGAAAAATAATGAATAAATTGCGGTAGTCTCAATTTTTTGAAGAGTTGACTGTTGAATGTTGACTTCCATCTTTCGCAATTTCTTATTTTCTAACTTTTTGTTTTTTTAATAATAATAATAATAATAATAATAATAATAAAAACCCACTTGCTTTATTTTTATTTTAAAATCTGTGTAAGGTGAGTGTTTTAATATTCTTTTCCTATTGTTTGCGCAAAGGTGATGGTTAAGATATATCAGCTCATCAATTACCAATTATTCATTATTTATTTATTTTGTATCTATTTAGAGTAATTCTTTACAAACAATATGTGGCTCATATTAGTGACCTTTCACTCTAAAATAAAACATATTTAAAGATGAGTTTATTTATATTAATGACGTTATCACATTATTTTTTTGAAATTTATTTACAATAATAAAATTGCATGAGGGTCATAAAATCACATTGGATAAATATTTAGGCTAAAATTAATCAGATAAGCAATTTTAGTCAAAATAGATAAGCTGTTTATGTTTATTTGAGATAACAAAAACCCATTTCAGAAATAATACACATACGATGATAAATATATTATAGTAGAATATTTCTTGATGAAAAGTTAATTTATTCGTTATACTTTGTGACGTATTTACATACAAGTTTACAATCTTTCTATCTCTACATAATCAATTAGAATCTGTGGGGACATAATTTTTGAATGACAACACGTGGCCGGGGTATCACTGAAATGCCAACCGAGATGCCATGGGTCCTGGTCATGATGGCGAGATGATCTCGGCTAGGTCGAGGTTATCTGCGAAGATGACGGAATTCGAGATAAGTGGATAAGGGACAAGAGTCCTAGAATGAAAGAAGACTTCAGTTTGGGTAAATATAAGACTCTTAAAGGGTTTATCCTAATCCTACTGGCAGTCCAAGATTAGCAGTAATCCTAAGTCCATTAGAGTTAGGCTTCTATTGGGACTAGGATTGAGTTTGCTATAAAAGAGAGGCATCCCCATGGGTCTAAGGTATGCTTTTGATATTCTGTCTAGTGAGTTAAGCACTATTGATTATCTTTGAGAGATGTACTGACTTGATCGTCGGAGTGCCCTCGGGTAGAAAAACCACCGCCAGAATCTTCTCTTTCTCTTGCAGATCAGCCAGGTGTCATCTATTCTGCCAGTTCTCTCTAGCTAAAAACTGAGTTGGGCAGTGTGATCAGAAAATCACTCACACAATTTGGCACCGTCTGTGGGAACGAAAGAAGAATAGATGGCCAGCGACAGACCGAAAGAGAAGGTTGGGGATGACACCCCTACTGAGAGTGGGAAACATATTGACCTCAGCGTCGAAGAAGACAACTACAACGAAGAAACTTGTGATAAGAATCATGGAGAAGAGGACGTCGGCTAGGAGAGCGACGCGCCAAAGAAATCAGACCGAAGCGAGTATTATAACGAGGACGACCTCTAGGTATGGAAAGAAAGATGCTTACGAAGGGAGGACGAGATGAAAGGAATGGCGAACAAATTGGCGGACCTACAAACGGTTGTCAATTTCATGATACAGAACAATGTCATGCAGCCACCGTTCCCGTCACAAGATACGCCAATTCCAGCAGCTAAGAAAGATGCCCAGGCAGGGGGGCAGAAGACAACTCCTACGACTCCTCAGCACGATAGGACCAAGGAACATTCTCACCAGCCTTCAAGGGAGGTCGAACAAGGAGAATCAAGAAGGGGAGATTCACAAAGGACACATCGCACCAAGGAAGCTAACTCCAAAGAACATCGGCATGTTCAGGGAAAGGACCTCAGTTTCGACGCGACCAATGGAGGGAGGTCCAAAAAGACTCGCAATGACACAGGAAGTAGTGCACCAAAGAGGCTGAAATCCGAAGATAGCCGAGCTCCTGAACGAACCAAGGAGGATCTGAGGGATTAGCTCCAGAGAAAGCGACAAGATGCCGAGGTGACCTCACCTGTCAAGCCGAGATAACACTGCATATGAGAAGACAAGAGCTCAGCCCAAGTAAGCCGATCCCGGATTCCAGATCTCGGATCCCATATCCCAGAAGAGAAGATCTCGGCCTAAGATGATTAAGTCCGAGAAGAGAAGAGTTTATCGAAATGATGTTTAACACTTGTTGAAACTTGAGAAAAGTTTACAAGTTGAAGTTAAGCCGAGATGATGTTTAACACTTGTTGAAACTTGAGAAAAGTTTACAAGTTGAAGTTAAACCGGGGTCATGATTAAAGGAAGAAATGATATAGGTTCCATCACCTCAGGATGCCGGGGTAATAGAACCTAGGGGCAGTTGTGGGGACATAATTTTTGAATGACAACACGTGGCCGAGGTGTCACCGAAGTGCCAGCCGAGGTGCCACGTGTCCTGGTCATGATGCCGAGATGATCTCGGCAAAGCTGAGGTTATCTGCGAAGATGTCGGAATCCGAGATAACGGATAAGGGACAAGAGTCCTACAATGAGAGAAGACTTCAGTTTAGGTACAGATAAGACTCTTAGAGTGTTTATCCTAATTCTACTAGGACTCCAAGATTAGCAGTAATCCTAAGTCCATTAGAGCTAGGCTTCTATTGGGACTAGGATTGAGTTTGCTATAAAAGAGAGGCACCCCCATGGGTCTAAGGTATACTTTTGATATTCTGTCTAGTGAGTTAAGCACTATTGATTATCTTTGAGAGATATACTGACTTGATCGTTGGAGTGCCCCCGGGTGGAAGAACCACCGCCAGAATCTTCTCTTTCTGTTGTAGGTCAGCTAGGTGTCATCTATTCTGCCAGTTCTCTCCAGCTGAATACTGAGTTGGGCAGTGTGATCGGAAAATCACTCACACAGAATCAATCCAAAAATATCCTAACTAAAATAGATACAGCAGAACATGGAAGGAACTCCTTTATTTAAGCATAGCTAGCTGGAGCCCCTTGATGTGTGCTGATTTCACTACTGCAAAATTATAAATTTATGAATTTTAAGTGTGATATATGTTATTTAATCATAGATTTTTTATTTTGTCAAAGCGTGATATCTGAGAGTGTCATTGTTAAGGTTCATTTTCGATCACACTTTTTGACCGTCATTAACACTCTGTTTTGATTAGAAAGAAACACATGATAAAAAGTGAAGTGAAAGAAATAAAGAGAAATGAAATTTTATTTTCTTGCATGTGTTTGACTAGCATGAAAATTATGTAAGAAAATGATGGAAAATTTTCAATATGTAGTTTGGAAAGCGTGAAAGTTGTAGAAAAATTATTTTATTTTCCTAAATTGCCCTACAGTTACAAAAATATGTCAATATAGCAACTTAATTTTTTTAAAAATGTATCGCCAATCATCAATTGACATACATGTCATCCAATATTATTTATTTATTTATTTATTTATTCATTTATTTTTGATTTAACCAAAAATGCTAACAAATGAAATGAATTTTATTATTTTAAAATCAATGGCATAGCTGGTTATTATTTCTAAGACCCAAATAACAGAGATTTTGAAAAATAAACATGTAGCAAGAACTATATCTTTAAAATTGTGATTAACTTACTTCAAAATACAGAATGACAAGCCCTTATTTATTTTTTTATGACTGTTCATCTTTGTGCCATTAAAAAACCTGTGACCACTAGAATTTATTTATAAATCTTCCTAATATTAATACTAATTATCTTGGAAAACATATAAAGAACTAAAGTCCAACACACCAAGAATTTATAGCAGTAGTTAATAAGGATTAAAAAACATTACTAAATTTTAAAAATGTAGCTCAAGCTCACACGTAGAATACTAGAAACTAAAATCTTACACCTACCTAGGACAAATACCAAACAGAGACAATGACTAAAACCAAACAAATTATTAAAAAAGAAGAATATCAACAAAGACATGAACCTATAATTTAGAAATTTATCCAACTTCAACTCCTAGCCATTACTAAATACCATCCGGACTGCCTTGTGATAGTTGTCGAATTAAAAACAAGTAGCGCATATCTTGAGGATATATCAGAAATGCTCTGGCTTTTATAGGATCTCCATTCAAGTATTCAAAAGTAGTCATTTGACTATTGATATCAAGCTCTTCAACATCCATTACGGCCTTGAAAAGTTACAAATAATCTATGCAAGGCTTACTCTACTTATATGCATCAGCCAATCTCGCTATGTTAGTTGCAACGGCAACCATTGTTTCAGCAAGAAGCTCCACACTTTTTGGCTTCTTTGACTACTCTGTCACTTACTTTGAAGATTTGTGGTTGCGCTTGCCAAGTGTAGGTTTTGGCTACTAGTATTGCCTTGTTGAGTTGCAAATTCATTTCATTCTATGTCACTCACGTCGTTTGCCACCATGTTGTCAATGGGATCGAAGAGATGTGAATACTCATCCTCACTATCATTGGTTTTCTTTGAATAGTTAGCATTTACATCCTTGGCAGAACATGATCATTGCCACACACAATAGATAATTTATCAAGCATCTCAATCTTCTTACATCGTAATCCTTTTGCATCTGGATTTGCCTCCATAAGTCATATACCACCATAATTTTTTTTTTTATATAACCAATAGTCAATTCCTAAGCACATATATATATATATATATTTTTTAAGGTAAATTACACTAACAGTCCCTATAGTTTGGGGCTTATGTCACTTTAGTCCCTGACTTTTCAATTGTGACACATTTGACCCTGAATTTTAAATCTTACTCCAAATAAGGACAATTCAACATACAATTACTTAATTTCAAGGGCAAAATCGTCAATTTGATAAAATATAAAATAATTTGATAAAAATAAATGTCTAAAAAATATTTTAAAATGTTTAAAAATTATTTCTACTCACCAAAGATAAAATTATGTAAAATTGATAAAAAAATTAATAAAAATTATATGATTAATGTAGACACTCCATTTTTGACCGTTCTCAAGACTTGGACGTCACCGTTTGAACACTCGGTGATTATCCATGTTTGTGTTCGTTTGGAGTTCCCGGAGGTCTCGGCTCGCGCGCCTTGCCTCAGGATCTCCGAACTCGACCGTTTAGTGTCTGGTTTTGCACCAAACACTTGCATTTTGCCTTGGAAGGGCAGGGAATGCCTTGTGAGGCATCCCCATACACCACCGGCAGTGGCTAGAGGCCACCGGCCGGTTTTTGCTGCCACCGCCGGTACTATTTGTTGCCGGTCAGCACTATTTAGTGCCGGTCGGAACTTTTTTTGTCAAAATGACATTTTTGGCCGGCCGACTACTGTGCATCTGCTTTTGCAGATATTTTAAGACAACTGTCTTGCTTTTGGCTCCCCTCCATACACGTGTATGGAGGGATCTCCCTCTTATGAAGCTTGTCTTGTAAGCTTTACAAGACAAGAAGTTCTATAAAGAGAGGGGCTCTCTCTTGTTGCAAGGGTTAGACACTTGAGATATTTTAGAGAGCTTAGACAGCCATTTTTAGTGTTTGAGTTCTAGGGTTAGGGTTTGATACACATTATCTCTCTTTTTTCCCTCTTGTGTGTGTTAAAGTGTGTTTGTGTCTTACTATTGCACACAAACACATAGTGTTTCACCTTCCTTTGGCTCCTGAGGTTCTAAGGGGCTGATTTTGGTGTTTGGTGTTGGATTCAAGCCAAGGAGGGCCATTGGAGCATCATTGTTGAAGAGGTCTTCAAGGGTGAGAATCTTACCCCTTTTTACCCCAATCTTGCATTGTATTTTTACCTATCTTAAAATCGTTTTTGAGCTTAGTGAATAATACAAAAAGTTCTGTTTTTTAGCCCTCTTGATTATTTATTAAGGGTGTTTTGTGGTTTGAGGGTGTTTGACCCCTCTTAGGCCTTGAAAGGCCTCATTTTGTGCTATTTTGAGCAAGCTTCGAGACTTTGGTGTTTGGACCTGTTCACCACTGAAATCTTGAGGGATTTCAGTGGTGGAGATGGTTCCTTGAAGTTTCCAAAAGGAGAGGGCCACCCCCTCTCCTTGTTGTCCTTAAAATGGACCATTTTTGGCCTCTTGAGAGAGCACCTAGCTAGGCTTCATGTTGACCATGCCTTAGTTATTTTTTTGTGCTTAATATGTCATATTATGCCTCTGTTTTTTGTTGGTTTTGGTACACCATGCATGCTTAGCATACCTACCATGTAATGCCATGATATTGCCTTAATATGCCTTAGGTTGTTAGCCTTAGTCCTAGCATGTTTTAGGCTTAGTTTTGTGAAGCTTGTGTGCATATTTTGCCATGTTCTAGGTCTGTCCATGATTGTTTGGGTCGGATTTTCCATGCTTAGTATAGCCCCTTTGCATTCTGGCTTATTGGCCTTAAGCATGTGAATGTATAGCATGACATTTTTGCATTGATTTGGTGATTTGGAACCATCTACCATGTCATTTCAGTCCCATTTGCATGCCTATATGTTTACCTTGGATGCATCTTTAATGCTTTGGAAGCTTGTGTAGTATGCTCCATGTTTTGGCACTTGTGCATGCCTTTGAATTTGGGCCATTTAGATGCCATCTAAGTGGTCTTTTGGGCTTTATTTTATGTGCTAAAATTCTGTTTTTAGTCATTTAGTTCATGCCATGTTTGGTCTTGCTAAGTGTAGTTCAATACTCCATTGGTTTACTTTGAGCACTTGAGTCATTTGTTGCATGCTTAGCTTGATTTGTTGCTTGGTTTGGCACCATGTTTTAACATGATTTTCAGAGCTTATGTTGCATGCTAATTGTCCATGATATCCTTCTTTCTAATGTGTTTGAGAGTTGCCTCACTTGTGCCTAAGTGTTGGCCTTAACATGTGCATGCGTGTATATGCATTTGGTCCCTTATTTTGGTCACTTTGGCCGCTGTTTTGGGCCCATTTAGAGCCGCCCAAATCATGTTTAAGTCCACCTTTTCATTGGTTGGCATTGCCTCATGTTTGCTTGTATGCTTGCATAAATGTCTTGCCATGCCATGTTGCATCCTTAGCTTGTATGCCTAGGTTGCATTGCATCTTGCATGCATGCCTTGTTCCTTGACTTGGTGATAGGAATTGGGCCTTGATTTGTTTGTTTGGTTTGCATTTTATTTAACATGAAAGTTTCCCACTTGGTCACTTGGGCCATCATGCATGGAAATGCGTGATTGGTGGCCCGAGAATCGAGACACATGCCCCTTTGAGTCACAAACATGATAAGGGACATGAATGGTGCATATATACTTTGAATTGTGCTGCCATGCTTTGCTTTGCCCTCTGTTGTTGTCAATTGCAGATTCTGCAGGAACACTTTGCCGACCGGCAGTGTCAAGTGCCGACCGGCAATCCCTTCTCTGCCGACAGCTTCATTTTGTGCCGATGGCCATAACACACTGCCGGTGACAGTTCCATTCAGCCGGTGGCACTCCTCAGTGTCCAAGGAACCAGTTCTGAGATTTTGGCAGCCTCCAGAGAAGTAAAGGAAGGAAAACAGAGGCAGCCTATGCATGGCGGTGCGTTTCCGAGCAGGACCGAGCATGCATTGCATCGAGCTCTCCTCCCGAGGCGGTTTACTGCTTTTCCTAGATTAATTAATTTGCTTAGTTGATTAGGCAATTTGTAATATTTAATTAGCTTGTGTAGTTAATTAATTTGTAATATTTATTCGGTCCCTCTGAGTGAGGGCAAATTTGTAATAAGTGTGGGTGAGTGGTGTGTTTGTCTTCCAATCCCCATTTCTTTCTTCCCTTTTACTTACCCGCTTTGATGGTTAGTATTAGGGCATCTTTAAAATTAGCATACTTTATGCTATGCATGCGTGCATTCATGCATTTGTATTGCATGCATCAGGCTCGGTACATCACGCTAACTGCATTTGTACTTCAAATTCAAAACTGAATATGTGATAGTTGCGCATTTTCACATGCCATTCATAGATTAGCCGAGCCTATTCTAGTAACATGTTGTATGCGATGCATTATGCATTTAACATGTACTTGGATCATGCATGTCTGCTAACAAGTTCTTTGTTTTGGCGTGGAGTACTATGTAAGTATTTATGTTTTAGCATCCCGCATGCGTGTGAGTGTTGCCATGACAGTATGCTTGCCATGTGGCTAAATGCTTACGTGATATTATTGTTTGAATGCCCGTGGGTGGAGGTTGGATTGTTTGAGTTGGAAAAACTCGTTGAAATCCGTATTTTAGCCTACTTGCGAGTAGCAAATTCCAAAGCGCTTTTCAAAACCGAACGGATATGCAATGCTTATTTCCAAATTAGGCAATCTAGTCTATACTTGTTTGCTGTGCGCATAACATAGTAATTCTAGGCTAACAATTGGAATAAGAACACATAACGTTTTCAAAATCGGATATCATGGTTAGTAGAGGCCGGTCTTCGGACCGGGCGAAAGGGGGTGCTCATAGCTGACCTTCCCTGATCGTACCCAAGCTCCCGAGCCGAGACAACTCCGGTGATGACGGACATGTGGCCTTCGGCACCGAGTCAGGGTTTCCAAAATTTCCCCATTAAAAAATATTTAGGTGGCGACTCTGTATCTGGCAAAGCAGGCCATGTTTGGCACTTCTTTTCAAAAATCTGTTTCTCAAAACGATTTGCCAGATCTGGACTCTTTGGTTCAAGATTAAGAACCGTGACACAAATCGAGTCTGAACTGTAGTAGCGAGGGCCCCCCTCGCGGGACGCGTCTGCAGTTTCTGGCGACTCTGTTGGGGATTTTAGAGAGCTTGACTCGAACTCATGATATCCTGTTTTGATTTCATTTATGTGTCTCTTTGCATTGCATGTGCATTGGTGCGCCTAGGAACACAGTGTTTGCCATCTGCCATTCCTGAACGGTTTGCCGAAGGCTGGTCTTGTCAAGGCATGACCACAAGGCTGACCGGCTATGGGCTCTGACAGCATGGGAACACAAACCCCGGTTTTTACCGGGGCACCCTTTTCGACCATTCGACCTAGTGCATATTCGGATCCATAGTGACCATTCCAAGTTAGGACAGGCTGCTTACCCGATGTTAGGTTGTTTGAAAACTGCTGCGTGCATAGTGGAACCCTAGTTCCTGACAAAATAGGACAGGGAAACCCTACCCCAACATAGGGGTGTTTTGGCTCTCTTTACTCGCTATGTGCTTTTAGAATGTATTTCTACAAGGAAAGTATATATCAGTTTGCAAGTTTGAGTATCAGATCTGAGGACACCAGTATCAGTACTATTGAGAACCAGTTATCTGTGGGTATCAGTTCAGTTTTGGGGACAGTGGTTTCTGGGGAACAGTGATCAGTAGTGGAATACAGTTGTTCGGCTACACCTGTGTTTGATCCGTTTGGGGCTGAAATGCTGTATGTTTTTCCTTTCAGTTTAGAAGGTCAGAGAGTTGATACAGAATAGCCAGTGTTCTCCCTTGCCGAGGCAGGGCTTATGATGACGCAGAATTCAGAAGAGATCGTAGTTATGACCGCTGCATTGGAGCAGGGGATCACTCTGCAAAGTGAGGCCAACACTGATGTGTCACATCCACCCAGTCGCCTGTTGTGCACCCGGTCTGGGCACCCTAGTTATATCAGGCTCGCGAGCCTACTACATTTGAGCTAATGGGGATGATAGGTGATCTCCAGAGGTCTTTGGCGGATCTCGCCTATGGAATGTCAGCTTCACCACCAGCCGCACCATATGCCGGGAGCTTTGTACCCCAGGAGACCCCGCTGTTGGGGCGAATTGTGATTGAACTTAGCCAACCGGAGATGGCCTCCAACTATGGCAATGACGTATCAACATCAACTCAAACCCTCGATCAGGCTGAGGCCGGAGGAAAAGACAAAATGAAGGCAGATGCCGATCCTATTGAACAACTGCTGTGGGCAGTCGAGGCTTTGAAAGCCGGGGGGATGAACAAGCAACAGATATCCGCAGTTGTGGCAAAAATTGTGGAGGATACTTTCCCCACTCCACCTGAGGGTAGTTCAAGCCAGTTAGAAAATCGGGATAGGCCCCGTCATGCCAAGACAGCTCCTCCTATTCCCGCCCCTGCACCCGGGAAAGATCCGAAAGCTAAAGTGGCGCCTGCCGACTCTTTCGCTTGTGCAGCTAGTAAGAGCGCTCAGACTCCAAAGTACCTGCCTCGGGGGCGTAGGACCTTTCATGCTCTCTACATGCCTTTGTCCAAGGCACTTCAGATCCTTGCCGAGAGAGGGCACCTTAAACCCTTGGAGCCTCGGCCTCTCCCGAAGAATCTCCCTGTAACGCATGATGCCGCTCAGTACTGCGCGTACCACCAATAGACAGGCCATGCCACCGACAATTGCTTCTGCCTCTGTCATGAGGTGCAAGATTTGATTGACAATGAGGTTATCCTCCCACCCACCTCAGCGAAGTCTGTTACCACCGAGCTGCTGGACTTTGAGGATACTGCAAGTATGTAAACAGAAGGTGAACCACCTGAGGGCGGCGTCCGGTGTGTTTTGAATGTGGCGTCTGGCACGCATTTTTGAGTGGCTGTGAACGCTAGCTTTGTAAATCCTGGCTTGGGTATCGAGTCAGTCTTTTGTTTTGAGTCTGTCTCTTTGTCTTGAGTCAGTCTTTTTGCTTAAGGGTCTGTCTTGTTGTATCGAGTCAGTCCCCTTTGTATAGAATACCAGGTGATTCTGGGGTTGTTGTCCCGAACACCGTTTTGTCTTGTAATTACCTGTTTTTGTTTTTGAGTCTGTTTCTGCCAAGGCGCCAGTTGCACCAACAAATCTGAATGAAACAGCTGTTGCTATCTCACTTTCGTGCTTGCTTTCAGTATAAGTGCCAGAGAATTTGATTGGGCTGACAGTACATCTCGCCTGCTCTCCTGCGCGCCAAACTCATTGCATTAACCTAAGTTTTTCAAAAAAAAAAAAAAAAAAAAACCTTTTGAACACTGCGGTGATGAAAACGAAGAGGAAGGAATTCCTCGGGTTTTGCAAAATTTTGATCATTTTGAGAGAAAGAGAGGCGTGCTAAGCCTTTTAATGAATGAAATCATGCTTGTCGGTGTGAGTATTGAGAAGGATCCTGGCTTGATCCAGATTGGTTCCACACTACCTTCGGCACGAGCGATTTGTCGCTTTCTTAAAAACTTTCAAAAACAAATGCTTTACACGGCACTCTTTTTTGTCAAAATGACATTTTTGGCCGGCCGACTACTGTGCATCTGCTTTTGCAGATATTTTAAGACAGCTGTCTTGCTTTTGGCTCCCCTCCATACACGTGTATGGAGGGATCTCCCTCTTATGAAGCTTGTCTTGTAAGCTTTACAAGACAAGAAGTTCTATAAAGAGAGGGGCTCTCTCTTGTTGCAAGGGTTAGACACTTGAGATATTTTAGAGAGCTTAGACAGCCATTTTTAGTGTTTGAGTTCTAGGGTTAGGGTTTGATACACATTATCTCTCTCTTTTTCCCTCTTGTGTGTGTTAAAGTGTGTTTGTGTCTTACTATTGCACACAAACACATAGTGTTTCACCTTCCTTTGGCTCCTGAGGTTCTAAGGGGCTGATTTTGGTGTTTGGTGTTGGATTCAAGCCAATGAGGGCCATTGGAGCATCATTGTTGAAGAGGTCTTCAAGGGTGAGAATCTTACCCCTTTTTACCCCAATCTTGCATTGTATTTTTACCTATCTTAAATTCGTTTTTGAGCTTAGTGTATAATATAAAAAAGTTCTGTTTTTTAGCCCTCTTGATTTTTTATTCAGGGTGTTTTGTGGTTTGAGGGTGTTTGACCCCTCTTAGACCTTGAAAGGCCTCATTTTGTGCTATTTTGAGCAAGCTTCGAGACTTTGGTGTTTGGGCCTCTTCACCACTGAAATCTTGAGGGATTTCAGTGGTGGACATGGTGCCTTGAAGTCTCCAAAAGGAGAGGGCCACCCCCTCTCCTTGTTGTCCTTAAAATGGACCATTTTTGGCCTCTTGAGAGAGCACCTAGCTAGGCTTCATGTTGACCATGCCTTAGTTGTTTTTTTTTGCTTAATATGTCATATTATGCCTCTGTTTTTTGTTGATTTTGGTACACCATGCATGCTTAGCATACCTACCATGTAATGCCATGATATTGCCTTAATATGCCTTAGGTTGTTAGCCTTAGTCCTAGCATGTTTTAGGCTTAGTTTTGTGAAGCTTGTGTGCATATTTTTCCATGTTCTAGGTCTGTCCATGGTTGTTTGGGTCAGATTTGGCATGCTTAGTATAGCCCCTTTGCATTCCGGCTTGTTGGCCTTAAGCATGTGAATGTATAGCATGACATTTTAGTATTGATTTGGTGATTTGGAACCATCTACCATGTCATTTCAGTCCCATTTGCATGCCTATATGTTTACCTTGGATGCATCTTTAACGCTTTGGAAGCTTGTGTAGTATGCTCCATGTTTTGGCACTTGTGCATGCCTTTGAATTTGGGCCATTTAGATGCCATCTAAGTGGTCTTTTGGGCTTTATTTTATGTGCTAAAATTCTGTTTTTAGTCATTTAGTTCATGCCATGTTTGGTCTTGCTAAGTGTAGTTCAATACTCCATTGGTTTACTTTGAGCACTTGAGTCATTTGTTGCATGCTTAGCTTGATTTGTTGCTTGGTTTGGCATCATGTTTTAACATGATTTTCAGAGCTTATGTTGCATGCTAATTGTCCATGATATCCTTCTTTCAAATGTGTTTGAGAGTTGCCTCACTTGTGCCTAAGTGTTGGCCTTAACATGTGCATGCGTGTATATGCATTTGGTCCCTTATTTTGGTCACTTTGGCCGCTGTTTTGGGCCCATTTAGAGCCGCCCAAATCATGTTTAAGTCCACCTTTTCATTGGTTGGCATTGCCTCATGTTTGCTTGTATGCTTGCATAAATGTCTTGCCATGCCATGTTGCATCCTTAGCTTGTATGCCTAGGTTGCATTGCATCTTGCATGCATGCCTTGTTCCTTGACTTGGTGATAGGAATTGGGCCTTGATTTGTTTGTTTGGTTTGCATTTCATTTAACATGAAAGTTGCCCACTTGGTCACTTGGGCCATCATGCATGGAAATGCGTGATTGGTGGCCCGAGAATCGAGACACATGCCCCTTTGAGTCACAAACATGATAAGGGACATGAATGGTGCATATATGCTTTGAATTGTGCTGCCATGCTTTGCTTTGCCCTCTGTTGTTGTCAATTGCAGATTCTGCAGGAACACTTTGCCGACCGGCAGTGTCAAGTGCCGACCGGTAATCCCTTCTCTGCCGACAGCTTCATTTTGTGCCGATGGCCATAACACACTGCCGGTGACAGTTCCATTCAGCCGGTGGCACTCCTCAGTGTCCAAGGAACCAGTTCTGAGATTTTGGCAGCCTCCAGAGGAGTAAAGGAAGGAAAACAGAGGCAGCCTATGCATGGCGGTGCGTTTCCGAGCAGGACCGAGCATGCATTGCATCGAGCTCTCCTCCCGAGGCGGTTTACTGCTTTTCCTAGATTAATTAATTTGCTTAGTTGATTAGGCAATTTGTAATATTTAATTAGCTTGTGTAGTTAATTAATTTGTAATATTTATTCGGTCCCTCTGAGTGAGGGCTAATTTGTAATAAGTGTGGGTGAGTGGTGTGTATGTCTTCCAATCCCCACTTCTTTCTTCCCTTTTACTTACCCGCTTTGATGGTTAGTATTAGGGCATCTTTAAAATTAGCATACTTTATGCTATGCATGCGTGCATTCATGCATTTGTATTGCATGCATCAGGCTCGGTACATCACGCTAACTGCATTTGTACTTCAAGTTCAAAACTGAATATGTGATAGTTGCGCATTTTCACATGCCATTCATAGATTAGCCGAGCCTATTCTAGTAACATGTTGTATGCGATGCATTAGGCATTTAACATGTACTTGGATCATGCATGTCTGCTAACAAGTTCTTTGTTTTGGCGTGGAGTACTATGTAAGTATTTATGTTTTAGCATCCCGCATGCGTGTGAGTGTTGCCATGACAGTATGCTTGCCATGTGGCTAAATGCTTACGTGATATTATTGTTTGAATGCCCGTGGGTGGAGGTCGGATTGTTTGAGTTGGAAAAACTCGTTGAAATCCGTATTTTAGCCTACTTGCGAGTAGCAAATTCCAAAGCGCTTTTCAAAACCGAACGGATATGCAATGCTTATTTCCAAATTAGGCAATCTAGTCTATACTTGTTTGCTGTGCGCATAACATAGTAATTCTAGGCTAACAATTGGAATAAGAACACATAACGTTTTCAAAATCGGATATCATGGTTAGTAGAGGCCGGTCTTCGGACCGGGCGAAAGGGGGTGCTCATAGCTGACCTTCCCCGATCGTACCCAAGCTCCCGAGCCGAGACAACTCCGGTGATGACGGACATGTGGCCTTCGCCACCGAGTCAGGGTTTCCTAAATTTCCCCATTAAAAAATATTTAGGTGGCGACTCTGTATCTGGCAAAGCAGTCCATGTTTGACACTTCTTTTCAAAAATCTATTTCTCAAAACGATTTGCCAGATCTGGACTCTTTGGTTCAAGATTAAGAACCGTGACACAAATTGAGTCCGAACTGTAGTAGCGAGGGCCCCACACGGGCGCGTCTACAAGTAATTTTTAAAAATTAATTTTACATGATCATCATCCAAATACATAATAAAAATTAATTTGGCAAAAAACAAATAAATAAATGTCTAAAAGATTTATCAATTTTATATAATTTTATCTTTAGTAGGTAGAAATAATTTTTAAAAATTCAAAAATAAAATTTTGACATTTATTTTTGTCAAATTAATTTATATTTTATCAAATTGACAATTTTTCCCTTGAAAAATCCAATAGTATCTTCAATTGTCCTTATTTTAAACAAGAATGAAAATTCAGGATCAAATGTATTACAATTGAAAAGTCAGGGATCAAAATGACATAAGCCCCAAACTATAGGGACCGTTAGTGTAATTCACCCTTTTTTTTTATAAAAAAAAAAAAAAAAACTTGCAGCGACATATGTAGTCCACACTTTTTTTTTTCATCGTAGTCCACACTTGATCACTGCATTCAACCATTTTTGTCATTGAATTCCAAGAGAATCTACTTTTACTCAACATTTCTTGTACCAATCTACATTTTTTCTTGATAGTTTTTAAGCGATTAACACAATGCTCATGATTGAGAGAAAGGTTAAAGCTTGAATTTAATGATGAACAAGCTGCAGTATAAGCTTGATCTTTAAAGCCCTTATCCACTTTGTACCCTTCATTAGTTTGATGCACTAGTTCTAAAATAAGACATTAATCCATCTCTTTAGACCAAACTATGTTCTTTCCTCTTTTCTTCCCATCTCCTATGGGCTGTTGAGACTCATATGCCTAAATTTCCTATAATAACAGCTCACAAGTATGCTTAAGCAATAACATAAGATCAAATCATTAAAAAACTAAGAATACTACAATTGAAAAAGACTAGCATTTACATTATTAATATTTAGAGTTCAACAACGAAATACTACCGGTGTTCCATAATAATAGAAAACAACGAAATACTACCATTTACATTTATCTACAAATAACAAAACATTAGTTTTCAAGAATTCTATTGATATCTTCAACCAAAATCAGCCAACAATATTTAGAAGTGGATCATATGGCATCACTCCCCAAATATGATTGTGCATGATACAAGTAGCAATTATTAACTTCCTTTGAGTTGTATAGCTAAACATTGGCTCTTCCATCAAAATTCTAAATCTGTTTTTAATACCCCAAAATCTCGCTCAATATCATTTCATAGTGACAAATGCCTATGGTTAAAAAATTCTTTTGCTGTGGTAGGCACTCGACCTCTAATTTCATTTAGATGGTATCTTATATTCGAAATGGGGTAATGTTATGCTTTAGTAAAGGAAATCCCGCATGAACAAGATAGTATTTTCCTATAAAAGAATAACATTTGTCTTCATAATACATAATAAGTTCAAAAAAATTTATCATTGTTTATATGTTAAATATTTACGTGGAGGACATGTGATTCCATCTTCCCTACTAATAGCACAACCTAAGATTCTAGAATCAAATGCTGACCCTTCCCATCCATCTAAGATGTAGGTAAACCTCAAATCAAATATGCAAGCCGCTAATACATTTTGTGACGGCCATTGCTTTCTTGCACGAAATCAAGCTACATGTTTAGCAGAAACTTTCACACGAAGGTGTGTACCATTGATTGCTCCCACACAATCCTACTTGGAGCAACATCAAATGAGACTATATAGAAAATATGTACAAGCATTAAACTGTGTTATATATAATAAGATTTTACCTTAAAATATGGCCACATTCTAGGATTGTCATGTATCTCTTTAGGTGTCTCCATTTGAACTGAAGGTTGCTTTAAATAATTATCTTCCATGCTTATTATTGCATCTAAGACCATATGAAAATATCGGGACATGGTTTCACTAGACCGCTTATAGTAGTGTTTTGTAGGACAGTTCTTGACATTGTGTGATACTATGTTCAGGAATATTGCAACTTGCTCCTCAACACTACAATGCACAGTATCTTTTAGCCTTCCAGTAGCCCTAAGGATTTACACAAATTTTTGAAGACACTCTATGTTTATTCGTAGTAAGTCGTGACAATGTTCATCACTTTCTGTTACCTCACCCACAAATTCATGTTGTGTCAGATAACAATTTCGTGGTGGTCTCTTATGGTACTGTAAGTAGTATGCACCATAGGCATATGCTAAGATGCCAACAAATTGTGCATCTAAAAATGTAAGTTTTTCATCATATTCTACATTGGTATCCATCTACAAATATGAAATCGATGTGATAAGCACATAAGGACATTTCACTAACAAAATGCACACATTAAAAAAAAAAAAAAAAGGAGGAGTAAATAACAAGTTAGAATAGGAATTGGCAAAAACAAGCGGAAAATAGAAAACAACCCAAAAAAAAAAAAAAATTAGGATGCATGATTAACTAAACATATTTGGGAAGAACAACATAATGAACAACCACCAGATTAATCATATGTTTATGGTATAAAGTGAGAAGAAACATGCGCCCCTTTTATTAGTACACACAGGGGCAAATATTCAGCACATAAATCATACAACCTAGATTGATATTATAAGAACATATGATGTCATATTGGTTTAGGAATTTTTTTCAAACATTTGAGAGCTATATATATAAATATATAGCCCAAGCAGAAAGCTAAAAATAATTTTATTGAACAAATCCAATAGAACAAATAAATAGAACAAATCAAGCTCAAACCAACAGAAGAATTCCATCATTGCTAAACCCAAGAAAAATTATTCATTGAAATCCATCATCAATTTACATCAACGAACCCTATACATAGATAGTAGAAAAATCCTAACATAAATATGCTAAACTTCACCCGCTATCAATTCAAATAAAAAATGAAAACAAATCCAAAAATTATGATAGTTATTTCACCACCCAAAATAAATAAATAAATAAATAAATAATAGAAACATATTTCCAAAAATATGCAATATAAGACATTGATCATGTTAAGAAGACTAAGAATACAATAATATAGTGTAAAGAAAATAACTCACAGTGAATCACAAAGATGAAATTGTTGATTTGTTGTAAAGAAAAATCAACAATTCTCTAAGTTCTTGAAACTAGAGACGATGAAATATTGGAAAGAGAAATAGAAGAGATACAATATCTTCAATGTACTCAGTTGATCTTGTAGAGGGAAACATGAAAATATATATCAGATCAATCCGCATAAGAGAGAGTTATGGCGGGAATATGGCAAAGAGGGAAACAAAAATAAATGTACTAAGTTTTGTGGGAAAATTCAAATTTTCCTGTGAAATTTACGTGAAATCAATAGAGTATCTAATATGCTAGTTTGAGTTGTACAAGAAACTCGAGTTTCTATTACATTCTAGGACTCTCTTTCTAAACAAACACTTATTTTTTAATTTTTTTTCTTTTTCTTTTTCCTTCACTTTCTTATATTCTCTCTCTAACCAAACTGAGCCTAAAAAAAGATAATTCCATCACGTGTTTTGAATGTGATAATAAATATTTACATTACAGATTTTAAGTGTCATCAATAATCAATAAAGCCTAAGATTGAACTTAAATAATTCATAATTAGTAATGAGATAATATTACAGTTATATGCATTTCTCATCGCAGTTATGCGTGTGATAAAAAAAGGGTTCAACCACAAAATATGTGACGCCCCAAAATTTTTGGGACATCATGAGAATTTAAATAACAAAATAACTTATTAAATTAAAATTTTAACATTTTAATAGGAAAATTTAAATTCTCACATAGTCGGAAGTTTAACCACACACACACACACACACACACACAAAAATATATGCCATGAGTTTTGCAACACAGTAAGAAAACATAACCAACCTACCATTTTTTTTAGAAGAAAATAATCAGATTAATAATCATGACAATTAAGGAAAAATGACAGAATTAATAGCATGATAATATAACAACCATTACAATAATTTCAAAAATCTTAATAGTTTAAGTGACACTCAAAATCTAACCAAAGAGATTTTCTTACCAATCACTAACCTATGGCCATGGTTAATTTGAAATCCCCTCCCCCCTTTGGTCAAATATTCAAGAATTACCAAAGATGCCCACATCTAAAATTATATACCCAAGCCGTGGCATCCGTGGTCTGCCTTGAGGGAACGGTCTGCTAAGGGTATTTAACCTCCCTGCATGCCACCCGTACATCCACCCTTATCCCAAAACCGAATACTGATAAGGGTTCAAATAAGTCTCGTGCCATATTAGGGTTTCGCGGCACAATTATGTAAAAATTATCAAAAAGTAACGCCCACCCTAAATTACCGGTACTGACCCTTAATCATTAATTTTGTACATGCCGTTAATCATTTAAGTTAGTTTTTATATTAATCACAAATAATTACAATTAGACAATAATCAACCAATGTACACAATTATAATAAACAGATAATTTAAACCATAGTATGAATGATAAATTTAAATACTTAAAAAATGAACCACAATCATACACATGCATGGGCTACTAATTTACAAAATTTTAATTAATTAGACCAGCACAATATATAATTTTAGACCAAATAAATAATTGAAGTAATAATCTTGGTTCATTCTCAATCTGCCCAGAAATATTTAGAACATACTTTTCGTAATGAAAATTATAAATAAATTATTTATATGATTCTAAAATTTGTGAAAATCTATAGAATATTCAATAAACATGTTATGGTCATTTTTCAGAAAGTATTTCCCAAAACTGAGTTATAATTAATTCTGAAAAATTCTAAGAAAGTTTATGACACTGATTTATCACATTTTCTTAAATTAATTTCATACTTAATTTTATAAATCAATTCCATAATCTAAAAGTTTATTATGAAACTAGACTTCTCAAATTTCATTTTGTATTTAGAAATTACCAGATTTGGTTTAATATAGGATTTTTAATGATTTTTGAACATAGAGTAAAATTTGTGTATAGTTCCAAATTTAATTAAGATTTCGTATAAATTCGTACAAAGCTAAAATAATTGTTACACAAATTCTTGCATGAACTAGACATTATTCTCAACAACTTTGTAGAAGAAATCATCACAAAATTTTGAGTATAAAATTATCTAAAAATTCGTACAACGTTCTGGCAGATTTAAGAGTTATATAATCAAGCCAAATAAAATCTTCAATTATCTCTTTAATGGCATAAACTAGACAAGAAATTCTAATTCCACAATTTTATCATGATTTTAAGGCTAATAATACAAAAATAACATTCAAATATTTAATATACAAATCACAAATTTACATACAACTATAAACAAGACTTTGTCTAAATTTTTGCTATGAACACAATTATGAAATTTTAACAATGAAAAACAATGAGAAGAATCAGAGGGTTTTCTTACTTAGTAGTAAAACTGAAACATGGTGATGAAATTATAACTTCCTTAATCTTTTACTCTTCTTCTTCTTCGGACTTAGCTTAGCTTGCTCACAGAATTCCTTCCGATCAGTTTGAGAAGGAAGATGTAAACTGCATGTGGATTTTCTAAACCCACATGAACTATATCCTAATCATTCTATATAGTCCCATTGAATTTTCTAAACCCAAGAGATATACTGAGAACCTATATCCTACAATAACACGCATGCATACAAGTGTCAACCAACACTACCACCGAAAATCTAATTTTAATTTTAATTTTTTAATATTTTTATTTTTGTGTATTTGTGTGGATTTCTTAAAATTAATTAACTAAGGTATTTAGTAAGAATAATTATTATGTTGAATCCTTATTAAAATAAATTATAAACAATAAATATTGAATACCCACAAAATTGTTATTCTTAACAACGTTTTTGTTATGGATTAATTTAAAATTAGCGTATACAATAATATATATATATATATTAGGTAGACTCTGAATATAAGTAATTAATTTTTTTCTAAGAATAATTAAATGTGGGTTCTCACAACCTACCCCCTAATAAATAATTAAAAAATTCATCATCGAAATTAATTCGTACCTTTAGATTTGAATAGTTGGGGGTAATTGGCACGTATCATATCTTCTCGTTCCCACGTTGACTCCTCCATCCCACGATATCTACAGAGAACTCGAACCGATTGTATGGTTCTACCTCATAAATTTTTCTTGCAATTATCTAAAATTTTGACAGGTTTTTCCTCAAATATCACATTTTCATCAAAATTAATTTCCTCCCAATTGATGATGTGACAAGGGTGCGGCTCGTATTTCCACAGCATAGAGATGTGAAAAACATTATGTACCCCAGCCAGTTGAGGTGGTAGAGCCAAACGGCGCGCCACCTTTCCTATTATATCCAAAATTTCGAAAGGCCCAATGAAGCAAAGTTACAGCTCTCCCCTTTTTCCGAAATGAACAACTCCTCGATCAAGTTGTATTTTTAGAAAACACATGATCTCTAACTTGAAATGCTAAAGGTCTTCTCCTTTGATTTGCATAACTTTTTCTGCCTACTCTGAGCGGTCTCAAGTCTTTGTCTAATTAATTTCACCTTCTTGGTAGTTTCTTGAACTAACTCTGGCCCTAAAAGGGATACTTGTCCGACTTCCGTCCAACATATTGGTGATCGATAAGGTCATTCGTACAAAGCCTCATACGGTGCCATACCAATACTTGCTTGAAAACTGTTATTGTAAGAGAATTTGACAAGTGGTAAGTGTCTCTCCCATCACACAAGCTCAAAGCATGTTTTCTAAAGTCTAAATAGTTCTTTCTAATTGATTGTCAGTTTGAGGGTGAAAAGTTGTACTAAAACACAACTCTATACCCATATCTTTTTGTAGACTTCGCCAAAATTGTGACGTAAAACAAGGGTCATGATCTGACACTATTGAGATTGGTACTCCGTGCAATCTAATAATTTCTCGAATAAATAATCGACTTAATGATTCGACTGTGTCTACTGGTCCTATTGGTAGGAAATGTGCCGTCTTAGTTAATCGATCAACCACAACCGAAATGGCATCATGGCCTTGCGGCGACTGGGGTAGTCCGTTACAAAATCCATTGTTATGTGTTCTCATTTCCATTATGGTATTGGTAAAGGTTGGAGTTTCCCTACCGGCTTTTGATGTTCTGTCTTCGCTTGTTGACATGTTAAGCCCTTAGATACAAATTGAGCAATGTCCTTCTTTATTCCACTCCACCAATACTGTTGCTTGAGATCCTGGTACATCTTGTTTCCTCCCGGATGAACTGCAAAAACTGAATAATGAAATTCTTTAAGTACTTCTTCTCTCAATTGTTCAATATTTGGCACAAAAATTCTACCTAAATATCTTAAACTACCGTCTTGGTAAAGCATCCAGTTCGGTGAAGACTCTTCTAACACTATTCATGCCTTAATGAAGTCGGTCTCTTGATCAAATCTTTGAGCTTCCATCACTTTGGTAAGAAGTTGAGGTGTTGTAACTATTGCAAACAACATAACCTTTCCATTTTGAGTCTCGAGTTGTAATCTAAACTCATTCACAGTATTTACCATTTGCCATTGTTTAATTGATATGTTGGCTACGATCTCTCTTGTCTTTCGACTTAGTGCATCTGCTACAACATTAGCCTTTTCGGGATAATAAGACAAAGTGAATTGATAATCTTCAAGGTACTCCATCTAGCGTCTCTGCTTCATGTTCAAATATCTTTGTGTGAACAAGTATTTCAAGCTTTTGTGGTCGATAAATGTTTTGAACTTTTCGCCATAAGGGTAATGTCGCCAAGTCTTAAGTGCATAGACCACAACCGCCAATTCCTAATCATGGGTAGGGTAATTTTTCTCATGGTTCTTCAATTATCTTGATCCATAAGCCACTACCTTCCCATTTTGCATTAACACGCTACCTAACCCTTCTTTAGAGGTATCACAATAAACTGTGTACCCAATGTCACGTTCGGATATAATTAGTATATGAGAGCTTGTTAAACTCTTCTTGAGCTCTTGAAACGATCGGTCGCAAGTTTTGTTCCATTCAAACTTTACTCATTTTTGTGTTAGGCATGCCATCAGCTTGGCTAATTTGGAGAAATCTTGAATGAATCTCCTATAATAACTAGCTAATTCTAAGAAACTACCAACTTCAAATGTATTCTTAGGTTGTTTCCATTCCATTACGACTTCTACTTTAGTAGAATCCACTGATATTCCCGATTCAGACACAACATGACTTAAGAATTTTACTTCCTTCAGCCTGTAACGCCCCAAAAATTTATACATAATGATAGTACAACAACCATGGCTCCTCATGATAATCCGAAAATAAATCCCCAATGCTTGCATTAAAAGATCATGAGGTTCGAACAAAATAGTTCCACATGTAGATATACATTCAATAAATTCTAGCACATGAATCTATAGAATGTAGAACATTTAGTCAAAAATAAAGAAATGCCCTCAAAGGTTTACAAGTTCCAAGGCTTAAGCCCGGTTACACAAACATAGATTCTCGAACCCATACAATTTTAGCCCTTGGCTTACAAAAATACAGTCACAACAAAACGAGAGTCTTGTGCTCTCAACACGCATTTCCACGCTCTCAGTTATGCAGAATCACCACATCATTTCCTGCACCAAAATCCCATATGGTGAGCATAAAGCGTAGTAGGAAATTCTTAACAAAGTATATACATTTTATACAAGTCCCACGAAATGAAATACACATGTCATGCTATGCATTTTGAAAGAAAATCATATTTCCATTTTTCAAAAACCATCATGCTCAATGTTATCTTGAAATTTCAACAATTCAAAGTTTTCCAATTTCGTTCAAGGTGCAGTAAATACGACTCAGGTAATCCCTAGGTTGGTGTCTGCAAGTAGGCATAAGTAGCACTACCAAAACCCCATAATACCAGTAACTAACCGGAAGGGAAGTGGTACCTCATGCGCGTGTGTTTTCGAGCTTTAACCCCAGACACTCAAGTCAACTTAATCAATTTCATCTACACTTCCTATCTGGACTTATCAACGTATTTTTTCCAAAACAATTCCGTGAAAACTTATTTCACAACATGCCTCTCTCAATGCAAACGTTTTCAAATCCAATAATCAAAATTTACCATAACCAAATGAATTGATGCAAATGCAACAATTATCAATGCAATGCAACATCCCTTCCATTTTCAATTCCATCACATAATTCAACCATGAAGACCACAATTTCCAATTCCTTATTCTAATGTGATTTCACAAGAAAACAACATATCTATTCAAATTCATCAAAAGTAACAATATTTCCACATTTCATGTGTTCTCAACAAATTAGTCACTTCATGACTTTGTCTACAATTTCAACAATAAGTTTGAAAATCCTCATTTCATATATTCCATGAAATTCATTACTTTTATATAAATATAAGTAATTTTCCAATCAATCATTCATTTTGGCACCCAAAAAAAAAAAAAAAAAGTACAATAACAATGCCATCCATGGGTTCTCAACATCATCTCAACCCAAATTTCTAGGTTTTCTCAACCCAAATTTCTAGGTTTTCTCTCCAAAAATCATCTGAAAGAATCTCTCCAAAAATCATCTTTCCTCAACTAATGTAGTTCAAAACCTTCAAGAGATTATTTCAAAGAAACAAGGGGTAAACTCACTTTCAAAATCACTCACATTCTTGAACCAAAAATCAAGTTTCAACACTAACGAAAGGGGTTTTGAAATCAACTAAATCTTGCAAATATATATATGTATATATAACTCTAAGAAAAATCCCTACCTCAAGTTTTGGAGAAGAAAAGAGATGAAAGCCCCAAATCCAACGGTGTTGAAACCCGATCTTCACCGCACACGACGAAGCCCTCGGGAAGTTGTCCAACTTTGGTGAAGGAACAAGGATCAAAATCCTAATGGATCTCAAATCAAGGCTTTAATCTAATTTGGTGTAGGAACTGTAGAGAGAAGGGAGAGAGAAGGGCTTTTAGAGATAGAGGAATATAATGAAAAAGTGATATATACTCAGCCCAAGAAGAGACAAAAGCAGAATTTTCGAATTCAGCGAAGTCTCGCACGTGCGGCACCCACTCTCGCACGTGTAGAGCGTACCTCTCGCACGTGCGGCACTCTCGCCCCGCACCTCCTGCCGCACCTGCATATATTGTAGTGTTGCATCCTAGACCTCCTTTGTTCTCTGCGCGTGTGACCTTACCTTCCGCACGTGCAAACCAAGCCTTTGCACGTGCGACTTTGTCCTCCAGCCGAGAAAAGTTTTGGTTCAACTCAAGACATTTAGGATCCAATCTCGCACCTTCCGAAGCAAGTGAAACTTGGGATAGCAATAAAGAAGAACAAAAATTTTTGAGAAAAAAGTTTTCAAAACAACAAACCTAACTGTTGACAAGAGCACACATTAAAACTCGATATTCTAATGAAAGTAAATCCAAGAGGGCGAGGTGGACAACATACCCGGTCATCACAACCTCCCCATCATAGGAAATTTGGTCCCCGAAATTAAATCAAACTACCAAAACAAAGGGATTTCCAAATGATCAAGACCATGCTACTACATTTTGAAATCAAAATATTAATTCTCAACCAAAATTCACCATCATCAACATGGCTACCTCATTAACAGCAATCGTCCAAGATAAGTATAAGCATGGAGTTTTTTGATAAAAGTAACAACAACCCATAACAACCTCACGCTTAAAATGACAATATTCATAACAACACATGGTTAACAATTTTAATATATATTTCCCTCAAACACAAGGGAATATTACAAAGGAAACAACTTAAGCATTTTAAAACAAATCTAGATACTTGGAGCGGACCTCTGCCTCCCATTCCCAAGTTGCTTCTTCTACTCCATGGTGTCTCCACAACACCTTTACCAACGGTATAGTTTTTCCTCGTAGCACTTGCTCTCAGGTATCTTATATTTGAACTGGTCGCACTTTGTATAAGGCATCTTCATCCACTTCCGAATCAACCCAATCAAGCACATGAGAAGGGTCGGGTTCATACTTTCTAAGCATGGATACATGAAACACAATGTGAACCCCCGAAAGTTGTGGCGATAAAGCAAAATGGTATGCCACTTTCCCAATTCGCTCCAATATCTCGAAAGGCCTAATGAACCTTGGAGACAATTTACCACTCTTACCAAATCTCATCAAACCTCGCCTTGGTGATATTTTAAGGAACACGTGGTCACCAACCTTACAAGACAAAGGTCGTCTCCTCTTATCAGCATTACTTTTTTGTCGGCTTTGAGCTGTAGCTAACCTCTTTCAAATGAGGGAAACCTTCTCGGTTGTCTCTTTAACAATTTCTGGACCCAACAATGGTGCATCACCCACCTCGGCCCAACAAACCGGTAATCTACGAGGTTGGCCATACGAGGCCTCAAATGGTGCCATCTCAATGCTAGCTTTATAACTATTATTATAGACAAACTCAATCAATGGCGTGTGCCTTTCCCAAGACCCCTTGAAATCAAGAACGCAAGCTCTAAGCATGTCCTCCAAAATCTGAATGGTTCGCTCTGACTGTCCATTGGTTTGAGGGTGGTAAGCGGTGCTAAAGGTCAACTTAGTCCCCAACACCTCTTGAAGGGTTTGCCACAACCGGTCAATAAAAATGAGGATCTCTATTTGATACAATGGTTATAGGAACCCCATGAAGTCGAACTATCTCTCTAATGTATAACTCTACTAAATGCTTAACTAGGTCACCGGTACACATCAGAATAAAATGTCTAGACTTAGTTAACCTATCAACAATCACCCAAATGGCATCATTGCCTTGTTGGGTTTTAGGAAGCCCAACTACGAAATCCATGGTAACATGCACCCATTTCCACTCAGTTATCGGTAAGGGTTATAGCAAACCAACTGGCCTTTGATGTTCGGCCTTCACTTGTTGACAAGTAAGGCACTTCAACACAAATAAAGCGACATCCCACTTCATACCCCTTCACCAAAACTGGCAACTAAGATCATGATACATTTTGGTGCCTCTCAGATGTACCACAAGGCGTAGGTGATGGAACTCCCGAAGTACTTCCTCTCTACAAGATTCTGGCACAAACAAACGTCTAGATAATGTATACTCCAATCCGAGTGAATTTTCAAACCTTGCTCTTCCTTCCCATTGGAGATCCTATCATGGATTAACTCCACCTCACGGTCACCCTGCTGTGCCTGTATGACCTTACTAACCAAGGTAGGTTGAGCACTCAAAGTAAACAAAGTAGCATTCTCACCGGATTCAACTAAGTGCAAATCAAACTTGCCAATATCACCTAGCATAACCCATTCCCGAATGGCCACACTTGCCAAACTTCTCACCAATTTTGACTTAAGGCATTGGCCACTACATTGGCCATCCTCGGATGATAGTGCAATTCAAAATCATAATCTTCCATAAATTCTATCCACCTTTGTTCATGTAGATTCAAGTATTTTTGGAAAACAAATACTTTAGGCTCTTATGATCTGAGGAAACCTCAAACTTCTCGCCATACAAATAATGTCTCCAAATTTTCAAGGCAAAAATTACCGCAGCTAATTCCAAATAATGGGTGGAGTAGTTTTTCTCATGATTTTTCAATTGACGTGAATCGTAGGCCACAACCTTTCCCCCTTGCATCAAGACACAACCAAGCCCATCCCAAGATGCATTATAATAAACGGTATAACCCAAACCTCTTTTTGGAATTACCAAGACCGGTGCGCAAGTCAATCTGGTCTTAAGTTATTGGAATGACTTTTCACAAGCCTCACTCCACACAAATTTGACACCCTTCCTAATCAACCTACTGAAAGGCGCGGCTAGTCCAAAGAAGTCATTTACAAAACGTCGATAATACCCTACCAATCCCGAGAAACTCCAGATCTCAAAAACATTTGTGGGTTGTCCCCAATCTTGTACGACATCTATCTTTGAGGAGTTTACAATCACTCCCTCTCTTGACACTACATGCCCCAAAAACTTTGCCTCGGTTAGCCAAAACTCGCATTTCTCAAATTTGGCATACAATCGGTGCTCCCTAAGCAAATAAAGCACTACTCGCAAGTGAGCCTCATGCTCCTCCTCGGAGGTTGAATAAATTAAGATGTTGTCCACAAAGACAACCACGAAACGATCTAGGTACTCTCAAAAAATTCAGTTCATCAAATCTATAAAGGAAGCAGGTGCATTGGTCAACCCAAAAGGCATTACAAGGAATTCATAGTAGCCATAACATGTACGGAAGACTATTTTCTAGATGTCCTCCTCCCGGACTCTTAACTGATGGTACCCCGACCTCAAATCTATCTTCAAAAGCAACGAGACCCCCTATGTTGGTCAAATAAATCATCTATTTGGGGCAGAGGGTACTTGTTCTTAACAATAACCTGGTTCAACTTGCGGTAATCAATACATAACCACAATGACCTATCATTTTTCTTCATAAAGAGAGCCGACGCTCCCCAAGGCGATGTACTAGGGCGAATGAAGCTCTTGTCTAAAAGCTCTTGAAGTTGAATCTTCAACTCATGTAATTCGGCAGGTGCAAATCTATACAGTGCCATGGAAATCGGTGCCATACCAGGCACTAAGTCAATGGAGAACTCGATCTCCTAGTGGGATGAAAAACTAGTAAGATCCTCGGAGAAGACATCCGTGTATTCGGAAACTACCTTTGGCAATTCAACACGGGCCCCATCACTCTCACTATCCAAGAGAGTCGCAAGAAGGCCACTAAGCTTGCTCCTACTACGAGGGTCAAAAATTGTTGACATGACCCTATTAACACAGTCCCCCCAAAAATAAAAACAATCATCACTTGAGGTGCACACTATAATGCTCTGGTGGCAATAATCAATCACTGCTCGGTACGAAGATAACCAGCCCATGCCCAAAATGACATCAAAACTCGACATGTCTAGCAACACAAAAGCAAACGGAAATCAACGCCCGACAACCTCTATCTCACAGCCAAGACATCCCTAGTTTAAATTAACTGTACCGCCAACTGGTGACTCTACTCTGAGCAGAGACGGTAACTGTGCCATTCTAACCCCAATGCAGAAGCAAATGCAGTAGATATAAATGAATGAGATGCACCCGTATCTATCAACACATTAGCCAAAGAATTGCACACAAGAAAAATACCTCTCACAACTGAGGATCCTAGTAACTGCTCTGGCGCGGTAATAGCATACACGCACCCTTGTGGTCTTTGATCAACTTGCTCATCCCTCGGAACATAGGCCTGCTGTACTAACTGAGCTGAAGTGGCTCCCTGATTAGCTCCTGAAGTCTGAACAGAATGAGCCTGCTGGTGGCTCTAAGTCTGCCTCAACCCTGATGCATTAGATGTGCCTCCAAATTCTAGGCAAGTCCTCTTCATATGCCCTGACTGACCACACTGGAAACAAGTAAGCCCTTGTCCTCTATTTTGGGATTGACTCTGAGACTGGATAGGTGGTGGTGGTAACATCTGCTGCCCTCCTCCTTTCTGTGGGTATGAAAAGGCCATGTGACCTTGTTCGCCACACTTGAAACATGAAAAACTACTTAGTGCACTATTTCTCGGGCCCGCACTAGGCAATGGAAAAGTAGATCTTGACTGTTGTGGTTGAGATTGGGATGAAATGGTGCTCCTGCTCTTCTTGTTAGATCAATAGTCTCCCTGTGACTCTTAGACCCTAGACCTCGAACCCCGAAATCTCTCTTCCTCGGCCTGCACCATAATCTCCACATATGCCGCCACCTCCACAAGGCGATCATAGTTCCGAATCATATTTTCGGCAACATTGAATAGAATTTTTGTGCTTAACCTCTTCTCAAACTCTATACAACAACGCTCTTCCGTTGTTACCAACTCCAACGCAAATCGGGACAAACTAGTGAAGGCCGCCTCAAACTCGGCCATGGATAGGTTAAGTTGTTTGAGGTCTGGAAACTCTTGCCTCAACGTCTCTCTAGCAGTGGGAGGTAGGTACTTGTCTTGGAAAGCAACCACAAATGCTTCCCATGTCGGCTCCACTCTACCCTTGGCATACTTCCACCATTGGCTCCCATCTCCCTTAAGTTAGTAGCTTGCTAGAGTCACCCTTAGTTCACTATCTTCAATGTGAAGCATCTCAAATGTCTTCACCATTTGCTTGAGCCACTCATCCTCTTTCTTGGGCTCGGGCCACCATGGAACTCATCCGGTTTGGCCCGCGAAAACTCTCTAGTGAGAAAACTCGCCCTTGTCTCCACGGCGTTCTCTCTTGCTTGGTTGTCTTCCCTCAATACATTCATTGATTCCGTCAAAGCCCCCGCCATTTCTCGGGCTAGGGCCCCCATTACGGTTTGACCTGCTTGTTCTGGAATTCCCGCCTACCCTACTTGCTCAGCCACATTAGCTTGATCGAACCTTTCCTCTTGTACTGAAGCTTCATGGACCAGTACTACATGAACACCCCGGCGAGGCCTACCACACCTCCCGCTTCTACCACCACGGGCTTGACCCCTTCCTGACATCCTAATAAGGCACAAGAGAAATAATTTAGCACACGACCCAATACATGCTCGCAATTTGCCTCACACGCTTGACCATAACAATTCTATATATATTTCTCTACCACATAAACAATTTAATTTCACTCCACATAAGCACTTAGCCATGTAAACACATACGGATTATTCCTTTACGATGAAATCACAAAAAACCAAGAATTCTTAGTAGAACGAGTATTGATCAACTACCCTTCTAATAAGGCCTCAAGGAATTTAATAGTTGCAAACAACATCCCAAAAGTCCAATCCCATACCCATTTAGTCATATAAACATGTTGTTACATTGTCACAAAGTACACAACACTTCCTAATCATGTGAAATGAACCCATAGTGGTAAAACAACCACTCTCCATGAGCCCCAAGTATTCAAACCTGGTAGCTCTGATACCAAATTGTAACGTCCCAAAACTTTATACATAAAGATAGTACAACTACCATGGCTCCTCATGATAATCCGAAAATAAATCCCCAATGCTTGCATTAAAAGATCATGAGGTTCGAACAAAATAATTCCACATGCGGATATACATTCAATAAATTCTAGCACATGAATCTATAGCATGTAGAACATTTAGTCAAAAATAAATAAATGACCTCAAGGGCGTACAAGTTCCAAGGGTTAAGCCCGGTTACACAAACATGGATTCTCGAACCCATACAATTTTAACCATTGACATACAAAAATACAGTCACAACAAAATGAGAGTCTTGTGCTCTCAACACACATTTCCACACCCTCAGTTATGCGGAATCGCCACATCCTTTCTTGCACCAAAATCCGATAGGGTGAGCATAAAGCACAGCAGGAAATTCTTAACATAGTCTATACATTTTATACAAGTTCCACGAAATGAAATGCACATGTCATGCTATGCTTTTTGAAAGAAAATCATATTTCCATCTTTTGAAAACCATTATGCTCAATGCTATCCTGAAATTTCAATAATTCAGAGTTTTCCAATTTAGTTCAAGGGGCGGTAAATATGACTCAGGTAATCCCTAGGTTGGTGTCTACAAATAGGCATAACTAACACTACCAAAACCCCACTTTACTAGTAACTAACTGGAAGGGAAGTGGTACCTCCTGTACGCGTGTTTTCGGTCTTTCACCCCAGACACTCAGGCCAACTTAATCAATTTTATCTACACCTCTACCCCAAAACAATTCCATGAAAACTTATTTCACAACATTCTTCTCTCAATGCAAATGTTTTCGAATCCAATAATCAAAATTTACCATAACCAAATGAATTGAGATGCAAATGCAACAATTATCAATGCAATGCAATATCCCTTCCATTTTCAATTCCATCACATAATTCAACCATGAAGACCACAACTTCCAATTCTTTATTCCAATACGATTTGACAAGATAACAATATATATATTCAAATTCATCACAAGTAACAATATTTCCACATTCCATGGGTTCTAAACAAGTTAGTCACTTCATGACTTTGTCTACAATTTCAACAATAAATTTCAAAATCCCTATTTCAAATATTCCATGAAATTCGTCATTTTTATATAAATATAAGTAATTTTCCAATCAATCATTCATTTTGGCACAAAAATAGAGTATAATAACAATGCCATCCATGGGTTCTCAACATCTCGCAAACCCAAATTTTTAGGTTCTCTAACCACAACTACACACACACACAAATCATTTGAAGGAACTCTCCAAAAATCATCTTTCCTCAACTAATGTAGTTCAAAACCTTCAAGAGATTATTTCAAAGAAACAAGGGCTAAACCCACTTTCAAAATCACTCACATTCTTGAACCAAAATCAAGTTTCAACACTAACGAAAGGGGTTTTGAAAATCAACTAAATGTTGCAAATATATATAACTCTAAGAAAAATCCCTGCCTCAAGTTTTGGAGAAGAAAAGAGATGAAAGCCCTAAATCCAACAGTGTCAAAACCCGATCTTCACCGCACATGACGAAACCCTCGAGAAGTTGTCCAACTTTTAAAGGAACAAGGATCAAACTCCTAATGGATCTCAAATCAAGGCTTTAATCTAATTTGGTGTCGGAAATGTAGAGAGAATACGGAGAAAAGGGTTTTTAGAGAGAGATATATAATGAAAAAGTGATATACACTCGGCCCAAGAAGAGAGAAAAGCAGAATTTTCGAATTCAGCGGAGTCCCGCACATGTGGCACCCACTCCTGCACGTGTAGAGCATACCTCCCGCACGTGCGGCACTTACCCCCGCACGTGCAATGCTCTCACCCCGCACCTCTTGCCGCACCTGCATATATTACAATGTTACATCCTGGACCTCCCTTGTTCTCCGCATGTGCGGCCTCACCTCCCGTACGTGCAGCCCCCTTTCGGCACGTGCAGCCCAAGACCCTGCATGTGCGGCTCTGTCCTCTAATAAGGAAAAGTTTCGGTTCAGCTCAAGACATTCTAGATCCAACCTCGCACCTTCCGAAGCAAGTGAAATCGGGATAGCAATAAAGAAGTTTTTGAGAAAGAAGTTTTCAAAACAACAAACCCAACTGTTAACAAGATCACACATTAAAACCCGATATTCTAACGAAAGTGAATCCAACATAACTTAAGAAGGTGAGGTGGACAATGTACCCGGTCATCACACAACCAAAATTCACATTTGCTCGCTTTAGCATACAATTGGTTCTCCCTTAGAATTTGCAAAATGGCTCTCAGATTTTGTTCGTGATCTTTCTCCGATCGTGAGTATATCAAAATATCATCAATGAATACTACCACAAATTGGTCCAAATAATGTGTATAAATTTTGTTGATTAAACTCATGAATACCCCTGGCACATTTGTCAAACCAAATGGTATTACCACGAACCCCCAGGAATCCGGCGTGGCCTATTGGGATTTTGCCACCTCCAAGGCCAAATCCTGTCAAAGGCGCTCGTTCTCAGCCATCATGTTTTCCAACCTCTGTTCGTTTTACTTCGCTTGATCCATAATTGCTTGCATTGTCTCATGTGCTGATATCGAGGGTGAGGTCTGGGCAGCTGAGTCGAAGTTCAAGGCTCTTTGTGCGGTGATGTTTTCTGGTCCAAGCATGTTGCTTGGAGTGGCATCAACTCGTGGTGTAAGGTCGTCAGTGATTACCGGAGGATCTTCCGTCACGCCTGCTATGGATGTGCTGGAGTATTCCCACAGACGGCGCCAAGAGAGTATAATCTTTGGATTCAATAGGATGGTTGAGATCCTCAGCTATTCACTTGAAAAGGAATGAACACTCCGGTCAGGGGTGTCAGAATTAGCACTTCGACGGATAAGTCATTGTATACTCTCTTGGTTGCTTATATATTAAGTTAAACTTACTTGTTCTCACATGCCCACTCTTAGCGGATGCTTTTCTTATTTATAGTCATCCTCGATGTTAATGGTTGGACCCACTTTTCGTCCAATGAATAATCCCTCATTCGACTGACTATTTGTACTCGGCCAGGTCTACAACTAATTCTTCGGCTGATCTGGTTATTTGGCCTCCGTCCCTAAGGATAAAGCCGTTTAATACACTTGGTTTCTTTCCTCAAGATATTCGGCCTCCGTACGTAATAGTTTTATTCGGCCACAACAACCTTGATTTTGGAAGGATCTACCTCGATGCCCCTTTGTGTGATAAAAAAACCCACAATTTTCTATGTTGTCACACCAAAAGTGCACTTCTGTGGATTTAGCCTCAACCGATATTCTTTGATCCGTTGGAAGAATTTCTTCAAGGTGGTATAGTGGGCCTTTCTTTCCTTGGACTTGACAATCATGTCGTCCACATATACCTCGGGCTCTTTGTGGATCATATCATGCAGAATTGTGGTCACAACTCGTTGATAGGTAGCCCCAGTATTCTTCAACCCAAACGGCATCACCCTGTAGTAGTAGGTTCCCCATGGCGTGGTGAAAATGATTTTTTCTTAGTCTTCGGGTGCCATTAGAATCTAGTTATACCTGGAAAATCCATCCATGAAGGAGAGCAACGCATGGCCTGCGGTGAAGTCCACTAGTTCATCGATGTGCGGTAGAGGAAAGTCGTCATTTGGATTGGCTTTGTTCAGATCTCTGAAATCCACACACACACGAATTTTGCCATCTTTCTTCGGCACCGGAACAATGTTGGCCAACCAAGTCAGATACTTAGATACTAGCAAAAACCCTACGCCTATCTGCTTGGTAACCTCTTCCTTAATCTTCAAAGCCCAATCCGGGCGTATTCTCCACAGTTTCTACTTAACGGGTCGGGCCTCGGGGTCAAGAGGGATCCGATGCTATACAATCTTAGGATCGATTCTAGGCATGTCTTTGTAGGACCACGCGAAAACTTCTTTGAAATCTTTTAATAAAACGACTAAGCGCTTGCGCTCCTCCGAAGACAACGTGGACCCGATTTGGACCCAACGCGGATCCTTCTTAGTACCCACAATAATTGGAATGATTTCATCAATGAGGGGTTTTACAAACCTCACCTCCTCCTGATTAATCAAATGTTTCAAAATCAGAGGAATTCCTTCCTTGTCGTTTTCACTAAAATTTTGAAAGTCATGATCAATGCAATATACAAGTGGCATAGAGAAGTACTCAAAACCTGCAATGGCATTCTCATTCACAAAGTCCAATTCATCCAATTCCTTGGTTACAACCGACTCAAAAGAAAAAAAAAAAAAAAAGACGGTCTGGACAAAACCTCGGCATTCGGGTTATCAACCCCAGGAATACCGAACCCAGACTCAGAAGAACCGGAATCTGATTCTGCCTCCACAGACTCTGTGGAATCAGATTCTGGTTCACTACCTGACTCAGAGCTACTAGACAAGAAGCCCTCCTCCATCTGCCATGTAAGGGACGGTGCGTCAGATGCATCCAAGATACCACTGGAAGGGTTCGCACTTGGTTGGTCTTCGATCGTGGAAACAATTAGGTCGTTCCCCAAGCTTTCTGAGCTGATATGAGGATCCGAAAGGAGAAATGCCAATGTTGCTCTTACCTCAAGTTCACGGCTGTTGGAATCACTTTCTGTGCTTTTTGCAACCTCAGCAGTTAATTCAGTCTGTTCCTTTATGTCGCTCTCTTGTAGCTGCAAGTCGAAGAAAATCTCACAGCAGGGAAACTGTTGCTTCTCAAAGTTGAACCAAGGTTCAAGGAAACCACAGAATAGGAAGTCTTCACCCTCCCGAAGAAAATAGCCATTCAGGGTTCCTCAGATTGGTCGGTGCACAAGCTCATAGTGCTTCCCCCTTTGCTTTGCTCTGGCTCTTCCAACCATTTCTTTCCATTTCCTCACCCAGTCCTCTTTGGTGGGCGTATAGCCAAGACCAAAGGCATGAGGGTTATGTGGTACATGGGCCAATGCAGCAACGCCTTTTCAGCCACTTCTGCCTAATCCCATTTTGGGCATGTGCTGTAGCTTTATTCATGAGATATACAGATTGGGCGCTGAAATATAGGGTCTCATCAACAACCAAGATATTCTGCACTACTCAGGCCTCAGCCAAGGTAAACCCCAAAATGAAAACATCCTCTTCGCCGTGTACAATTTCCAGGACTGGGGTAGTGACCTCCGGCGGAGGATGTATAGATGAATTCCTGAAGACTATGGCCACCCATTTTCCATGAGGATGCTTCAGCATTTGATGGAGGGTGGAAAAGACGGCTCTTACTTGGTGTAGCCAGGGTCACCCAAGTAGTAGGTTGAAAGTGGCTGGAACATCCAGGACATGAAATTCAATATCCTATTGAGCGGGTCCAACCTGTACTCTGATCTGCACTATTCCCATCACCTGCTTACTTTTATTGTCATACGCCTAGATTACCTGGGTTGTAGGCACAAAATCGACCAGTTTCAGGCCAATAACATAAGCCGTGCGGCATGGACAAATGTTGATTGCTGACCTGGTGTCGACTAATACGACTGGCACCCACTTTTCCCAGCACTCTGCAGATTTGTATAGAGGCTTGTTCTGTGCAGAGCCTTCCGGCGGTAATTCCTTGTCGGAAAAGGTCAAAGTTGGCACAGCGCCTCCCAGAAAGACTAATCCCACCAGTTGTTCCAGGGTGGTGTCAATGGATAACTTCACTTTATCCATCGCCGACAGTACAGCCTGTCTGTGCACTCGTGAAGCCATAAGCAACCCCCAGATAGATATTTCAGCTTGAATCTTCTTCAACTTTTTCAGCATCCTCTAGGAGCTTTTCCTTCTGTTTCTCTACCTCTTTGTCCTTCCCAGATGCCTTGAGTTGGTCTAGATGTGGTGGTTTGAAATATCGGCCACTTCTTGTTATGTGGTCGACTTCCTCCACATACTAGGTATTGTCAAAAAGGCCTTCACCCGAATCCTCCTCAGCGTGGGCAAGATGCAGATGATCATCTTCCCAACACATACCTTCGGCAACCGACAAGAAATTGTCCGGTTCCAGTTTAAGTGTTCCCTTAGCAAAAACATTCCCCATTGGGCGTTGAGCTATTTCAGCTTTCTGATTACTTTCACTTACTTCTTACCCAAACTGCTCAAGTGCGGCTTCTTGTTCTATATGTACAGTGCTAACAATGCCCAGTTCCTGAGTCAATTGTTCCTCACCAGTGCTTTCCGGTAGTTTACCTTTCTTGTCGGCCGTTCCGGCCATTGCAGCTGTGATAATCCTGTTCAGTATCATGCTAATTAGTCTTAATTATGATTGTGATTATGTGATTAATATGATTTTGAGTGCCAATTGTATGATTATATGTGGTTTTGAATTTCTATCGGTCCACTAGGAAAATCTGTTTGATTTTCTGTTTTAGAATTTAAATTGAAGGCCTTATTGGCCACAGAAACCGAAATTGATTGCGCCATTGTGATTGGCGTAATTTTTAGAGCCTATGGTGAAATTTAATTGAACACTGATTTGGAACAAAATAATTAGATTCAGAACGATTAATTAAGCACCATTACTTAACCTTAATCAATTTGATTAAGCGAAACATATATAAAGGCCCCATTAAACTTATATTCATTTGGCTTGAACTCAAAAATCTAAAAATCACTCTAGAGAGAGAGAGAGGGCTGGTTTTAGAGAGAGGAAGAGAGAAGATTGTGTTTGTGAATTTGGAAGACTATCTCAAGAATCAACTATAATTTGCAAGATTGGAGCTCCTAGGTAAGTAAATTCATAAGTTTGGGTTTGTAATTTTGTGGATTCAAAGTTAGATGGCAATTGAGAACATAATTTGAGATGTAATTGATGAATATGGAGCTTGTATGTACATGCATGAGCATAATTGCCATGACTTTATACACTCAAGCATAAATCATGTAGGACAAGGAGAATTGAGCTCCAAATCTCACATGCATGCATGATTCTCATGAGTTTGATGATTTTAAGTGTCATTTGTACCATTTAGAATAGAATTGTAATCAATGATCTACATGCATGCATGATTGATGAAGATATGGATTTTATATGAAATTGAATACATGGGTTTTGAGACCTCTGAAGAGGATTCAAATGATTTCTGGAAAAAAACCTTGATTTTGAACAATTGACTTCATATGGGTTATGTTCTCATAGTATGTAATGTGTCCATACGTTCTTGTGTCCAAAAACTTGAGTTTGAACCTTTGAACATTAGTTATGAACCTCGAGAACAATTATGGAAATTCTAGAAATTGGCATGTCCGCTCGAGCGGGGAAAGCACCGCTCGAGCATGAAATGTTGGTTCCCAGAAGTTTTGCAGACATGATGTCCGCTCGAGCGGGGAGATTCACGCTCGAGCGCCAAGCCATGTAGTTTGACTTTTAGCTCGAGCATCCACAGTCACGCTCGAGCGTAAAACCAAGGCAACTAGTACTTTTGTAGACCTACCGGGTCTGCTCGAGCGGCAGAAACCGCGCTCGAGTGGGGAGCCCTGTTTCATAAATTTTGTAAAGATGTTTTGTGCTTCATTTTCCATTCTCTTTCATTTCTAAACACTCTTAGGCATGCATTGAACATTGTAAATGAGTTAAAAGAATAAGAAAGAAGCCTAAGAGGGATGTATGAATTAAGAACGGATTGAATCGTTTGTGACCCATTATGTTCATGAAATGTGTAGGGTCAAGCACCAGAGCAAATCCACTGGCAGATCACTGTGAGCAATATCTTAGTAAAGATGTTTTGAAGTATGTTATTTGTTGTATTGCTTATTCCTTTATAAGTCTCATAAGTTTGTTAATTTGAATTGTGGACAAATATCTATTATGCTATAAGATTGGGCCCGAGGCTGTTAGATAGAAATGATTGGGCCGAAAGCCGTTTGACATGAATGATTGGGCCAGAGACCATTGGACAGAAATGATTGGGCCGAAGGCCGTTTGACATGAATGATTGGGCCAGAGGCCGTTAGACAGAAATGATTGGACCGAAGGCCGTTTGACATGAATAATTGGGCCGGGGGCCATTAGACATAAATGATTGGGCCAAAGGCCATTTGACATGGATGAAATGGGCCAGAGGCCGTTTGGTATGCTCGGGCTTGAAGCCGTCTAATTTACTAGATAAAATCAAAGATAGGCCCAAGGCCGTTTCATATATGTACATCCGTTTTGAATTTCATTCATGTGTTTCCTTTATTTGATATTATTCACTGGGCTTTCATTCACACTCATTCATGTGTCTGTAGGTGAGCGAAGAGATGTGCAAACCCAGCCTCGGTGAAGTCATGTGAGAACAGTCGAAGTTTTGAAAAGTCGGCCAAGCGTCTCACGCACGAGACTTCCTTTTGCCTTTATGTTCTTTTGTTATATTTTTGTTGGTGTTGGCGAACACTTTGGATCGCCTTTGTACATAAGCTTTTGGTTTGGCTGGCTATGACTTAAATGATCCTGCTGTGTAAAGCTTATATGTTAACTTCCTTTGATGATAGTTATTAACGAATATGCGTGAAATGTTATGATGTGCCTTGTAAGCACGGCTCTATGGACAAAATTTTTAAGTTGCTTCCGTTTTGGCCGCTTAACTCTGTTGGAAAAATGTTTTATTTGGTTTGAGGCCGTAGGTAATCTTATGATTACTGGCCAGTTATGTCCTTAACCCATAGGGGCGGGTTCGGGTCATGACAGTGGTATCAGAGCACGAGTTAATAACTCACACACTTGTCCAAAAGAGTAATAAGCATCTAGAAAAGATCTAGGATGCATTCATGTGATAAGTATGAATCTAAAAACATCAAGAATGTGCTTACATGCTTTGAGAAAATGATTATTTGCCATATGTTTGTGATTTACTTGCATTGTGAATTATGTGAATATGTATACTCCTTAGTATCTGCACACTTGTGAAACTTTTATGTAAAGAATAATGCAAGTTTAATCCGATGGTGAGAACGAGAAGTGATGAGAGAGAGGAGTCCTCTACTGCCAGAATGGATAGGATTGAAAGATTGATTCAGGAAATGGCAGAAACATTGAGGCAAGAACAACAGTGGCAACAACCACATCCTCCGCCTCCACCTCCGGTACCCCCTATGCCAGACTTATAGAATGATGACCGAATAATAGCTCTCACCAAAGAGTTTAAGAAAATGAAACCGCCACAATTTCATGGGGGATTAGATCCATTAAGGCTGAAGCATGGGTTCTCGGAATCGAAAAGCTATTTGATGTATTTCCTTGTTCAGAGACACAAAAGGCACTTCTGGCCACTTTTACTCTTGAAGATGAGACAAGAAAATGGTGGATACTAATGCGTAAAAATAATAAAGATATTGGTTGGGCATGGTTCTTGAAAATATTCTATGATAAATACTTTCCACAATGTGTTCGTGACAGAAAGGTGTTGGAATTCATGGAACTTAAGCAGAACAGCATGACAGTAGCTAAGTATGAGGCCAAATTTACTGAATTGGCCAGGTTTGCAGCACATGTAGTTGACACCGATTACAAGAAAGCTAGACATTTTGAAGGAGGGCTTTGAGATGATATCTTAGAAAGGGTAAATGTTCTCAAGCTGGAAACCTACATTGAAGTGTTGGACCGGGCCATAATATCAGAGGCTAACATAGTCAGACAGAAATCATTAACAGACTGGAAGGGTAGTAAAAGGCAAGGCTTCTTTTCGACGAAGAAATTTTCGAAGAAGCAGAACACGGGCTCCTCAAGTACTTCGAATTCTTCCCGAGATACATCTCTAATGTGCGATATTTGTAGTAAAAAGCATCGTGGGGTTTATTACCATGTGTCAGGAGCTTGTTTTAAGTGTGGAAAAACGGGGCATATGGCCAGAGAATGTAATCAGAACAGTGGAAAGTTAGCTGCTAGCTCCTCTGCATCGATCCTGAAACCAGGAAACACTATGAGATCTACTACCACCAGGGATACCGTGAGGCAAGGAAGAGTTTTTGCACTTGTTCCGGGCAATACACGGAATGCTGTAGCCATTGTCTCAGGTACTATGTCTATATGTAATCAGGATGCTTTTGTACTAATTGACTCCGGATCGACACACTCTTTCGTCACTTGTGCATTTGCAGCTAGGCTGAGTAGACCTCTAGAATTATTGCCATATTTGCTGTGTGTGTCTGCTCCATCTGGGGAATCTGTGTTATGTGAATCTGTATGTCGATTTTGTGACATGCATGTTGGTAATGCTATTATGTATGTGGATTTGTTGCCCCTGAACTTTAGACACTTTGATATAATTCTAGGCATGGATTGGTTAACTAAATATTGTGCCACCATTGATTGCGTAACAAAACGAGTTGTGTTTAAACCACTAGAACAGGAAGAAAATTGTATTTGTGGGTAACGGGGTAGTGCTTTCACCTTATTTGATATCTGCCATGAAAGCATGTAAATTGATCAGGAAAGGGTGCCAGGGTTATTTGTGTTGTGTGTTATCTGAACAATCTGAGAATGTTGAATTGAACAGTGTCCCTATTGTTAGTGAGTTTTCAGATGTGTTCCCAAATGAATTACCAGGTGAGTTAGTGGACAGGGAGATGGAGTTTACTATTTAAGTTGTGCTAGGCACTCCGCCTATTTCTAAGACTCCGTACAGAATGGCTACTGCTGAAATGAAAGAATTGAAGGAACAATTGTAAGATTTACTTGACAAAGGGTTCATCCGACCTAGTACTTTACCATGGGGTGCACCGGTGTTATTTGTGAAAAAGAAAGACGGAACCTTGCGCTTGTGTATTGACTATCGAGAACTGAACAAGGTAACAATAAAGAATCAATATCCCTTACCTCGTATTGATGATTTGTTTGATCAATTGTAGGGATCACAAGTGTTTTCTAAAATTGATTTGAGGTCCGAATACCACTAGCTGAAAGTAAAAGCAGAGGATGTTGAGAAGACTGCGTTTCGAGCAAGGTATGGGCCATTATGAATTTCTTGTTATGCCATTTGGGGTGACTAATGCTCCTGCAGCATTTATGAACCTAATGAACAGAATATTTAAGACTTACCTTGATGATTTTGTTGTGGTCTTTATTCATGATATCTTGACATATTCAAGGAGTAGACTTCAACATGAACATCACTTGAGAACTGTCTTGCAAACACTTAGAGAAAAGAAATTATTTGCCAAGCTAAAGAAATGTGAATTTTGGTTGGATGAAGTCATTTTCTTAGGGCATGCCATCAACAAAGAGGGGATTTCAGTGGACCCACAGAAGATAGAGGCAATTGTGAATTGGCCTACACCGACAAATGTAACAGAAGTCAGCAGTTTCATGGGCTTAGCTGGGTACTACAGGAGGTTTGTGAAAGACTTTTCAAAAATAACTGTGCCTTTTACCCAACTGACACGCAAAGGACAACCATTTGAGTGGAATGACGAAAGAGAGTCTGCCTTTCATGAACTGAAAACAAGATTGACCACTGCACTAGTATTGATATTGCCCACAGGTACGGAAAACTTTGTAATTTTCAGTGATGCATCTTATAAGGGTCTGGGTTGTGCGTTAATGCAGAATGGGTGAGTAATTGCTTACGCCTCCCATCAGTTGAGACCACATGAGAAGAACTGCCCAACGCATGATCTAGAATTGGCCGCAGTGGTATTCTCTTTAAAAATCTGGCGGCATTACTTGTATGGGGCCAAATGTGAAGTCTACACGGATCACAAGAGTTTGAAATACTTCTTCACGTAGAAAGAGTTAAACATGCGACAGAGGGATGGCTTGAGTTGATAAAAGACTATGATCTTGAGATTCAGTATCACCCCGGGAAAGCCAATACAGTTGCTGATGCCTTGAGCCGAAAATCGATGGGGAGTTTGGCTTGTTTACTCACTGAACAGAAGGAGATCTTGCAAGACTTTGAAAAGTCCGAGATTGAAGTGATAATGTGTGAACAGGGCAGATTGATAGCTACCATTTCAGCCGAACTAGCAATCATCGATGATATCAAACGGAAACAGAAGGAGGATGAATTCCTTGAAAAGATAGTTGATGAATTTGAAATAAATCCGAGACCGAAATATGGTGTGGTAAATGGAGTGCTGAAATTCCAAGACAGATTGTGTGTTCCGAACATTCTCGAATTGAAGAAGAAAATTTTAGATGAAGCTCATAAATCAGTATTTGCTATGCATTTGGGTAACAACAAAATGTATCGGGATTTGAAGCAAAGCTATTGGTGACCCAAAATGAAGAAAGAAATTGTAGAGTATGTGTCCAAGTGCCTTCAGTGTTAGCAAGTTAAAGCTGAACATCAAAAACCGGGCGGTCTACTTTAACCTCTCCCTATTCCTGAATGGAAGTAGGAGCATGTGACTATGGATTTTGTTGTTGGTCTACCTCGGACCCCTCGAGGTATGGATTTTATCTGGGTTGTAGTTGATAGACTGACTAAATCTACACATTTTCTACCTGTCAGAACTATATTTGATGCTTATAGACTGGCTGCTATATATATTGATGAGATTGTTCGTTTACACGGAGTTCTGGTGTTCATTGTCTCGGATAGAGATCCGAAGTTTGTGTCTAGATTGTGGAAAAGTCTGCAAAGGGCTATGGGAACCGAATTGAGATTCAGGTCCGTATTCCATCCAAAGACAGACAGACAGTCAGAATGGAGAATACAGACCTTGGAAGATATGCTAAGAATGTGTGCCTTGGATTTTCAAGGAAGTTGAGCGGATTATTTGCCACTAGCAGAGTTTGCATGCAATAACAGCTTCCACTCTAGCATCGGTATGGCACCATACGAGGCTTTGTATGGTAGAAGGTGTAGATCACTAATTTGTTGGACAGAAGTCGGGGATAGAGCTCTACTTGGACCTAAAATTGTGCAAGACACTTCTGAGAAGATCAAAACTATTCAGTAAAGGCTCAAAATAGCTCAGGGCCGACAAAAGAATTATGCAGATGTTCGAAGAAGACCTCTCAAGTATGAGGTTGGTGACCATGTGTTTATCCGTGTGACTCCAATGAAGGGCCAAGTAAGGTTCGGTAAGAAAGGAAAATTGTCGCCTCGTTACATTGGGCCGTTTCAGATTCTAGAAAAACTTAGTCCAGTTGCTTATAGAGTTGCTTTGCCACCGGGATTCGAGCAAATCCATAATGTGTTTCATGTGTCGATGTTGAGGGGTTATCTTCGGGATCCGTCTCATGTAATTGATTTTCATCGAATAGCTCTTGATGAAAATATGGAATATGCGGAATGGCCAGAATGAATCATTGACCGGCAAGTGAAACAGTCGAGAAGCAAGTCCATCCTGATGGTGAAAATGGAATGGAAAGAACACTATGGGATGGACGCTACACGGGAGAAAGAGGATGAAATGCGACTACGTTATCCATATTTGTTTCCTGACAAAGGTAAAATAAGTTTGGAGGACCAAACTTCCTAAAGGAGGGAAGACTGTAATAACTGTGTTCCGTATCATGCTAATTAGTCTTAATTATGATTGTGATTATGTGTTTAATAAGATTTTGAGTGCCAATTGTATGATTATATGTGGTTTTGAATTTCTATCTGTCCACCGTAGGAAAATCTGTCTGATTTTCTGCTTTAGAATTTAAATTGAAGGCCTTATAGGCCACAGAAACCGAAATTGACTACGCCATTGCGATTGGCGTAATTTTTAGAGTCTATGGTGAAATTTAATTGAACACTGATTCAGAATGAAATAATTAGATTTAGAACGATTAATTAAGCACCATTACTTCACCTTAATCAATTCGATTAAGGGAAACATATATAAAGACCCCATTACACTTATATTCATTTGGCTTGAACTCAAAAATCTGAAAATCACTCTAGAGAGAGAGAGAGAGAGGGCCAGCTTTAGAGAGAGGAAGAGAGGAGATTGTGTATTTTGGCTCAAAGTTTGTGAATTTGGAAGACTATCTCAAGAATCAACTATAATTTGCAAGATTGGAGCTCCTGGGTAAGTAAATTCATAAGTTTGAGTTTGTAATTTTGTGGATTCAAAGTTAGATGGCAATTGAGAACATAATTTGAGATGTAATTGATGAATATGGAGCTTGTATGTACATGCATGAGCATAATTGCCATGATTTCATACACTCAAGCATAAATCATGTAGAACAAGGAGAATTGAGCTTCAAATCTCACATGCATGCACGATTCTCAAGAGTTTCATGATTTTAAGTGTCATTTGTACCATTAAGAATAGAATTGGAATCAAGGATCTACATGCATGCATGATTGATGAAGATATGGATTTTATATGAAATTGAATACATGGGTTTTGAGACCTATGAAGAGAATTCAAATGATTTCTGGAAAAGAACCGTGATTTTGAACAATTGACTTCATATGGGTTATCACTACAAGAAAAAACACTTTCTGTGACCAACATTTTGGTCGCGAAAAGTACCATATTTGGTCGCTAAAACCTTTTCGCGACCAAAATATGTTGGTCGTGAGTTGGTCGCTAAAGCCTTGTCACACATAGTTTTCGACGACCAAAAAAGCCTTTGGTCGCTAAAAGTGACCATTCGCGACCAACTTTTTTGGTCGCGGAAAGTCCAATTCATATTAGCCAAAAGTAACTTTTAGCGACCAAAGATAAGTTGGTCGCCAAAAGTCAGCGTCTTGACCCAAAAAAAAAAATTCTTTTGTGCTCCCTGGGACTTGAACTCCTGACCAAGGAGTCACCATGCACCTAATCCATTCTGGCACTCTGCCAATAACATACTTCTTCTTCATATTTGGCAAAAAAAATATATAACCCATAAAAATTGGGTTATATATTATTTTATAAAACTTTTAATGCCTAAATAGAAAAATAGCATGTAATTACTGTAGTATCATTTTTTTTTAAAATTTATCCCGCCATAACTTTCCGCGACTAACTTTTTTTTTTTGGTCGCCAAAGGGTAATCTTCTGCGACAAAAAAAGCCTCTGGTCGCCAATAGTATACTTACCGCGACCAACTTTTTTTTTTGGTCGCCAAAAGGTGATCTTCCGCGACCAAAAAAGCCTTTGGTCGCCAATAGCATACTTTCCGCGACCAACTTTTTTTTTTGGTCGCCAAAGGGTAATCTTCTGCGACCAAAAAAGCCTTTGGTCGCCAATAGTATACTTTCCGCGACCAACTTTTTTTTTTGGTCGCCAAAGGGTATACTTTCCGTGACCAACTTTTTTTGTGGTCGCCAAAAGGTGATCTTCCGCGACCAAAAAAGCCTTTGGTCGCCAATAGTGTACTTTCCGCGACCAACTTTTTTTTTTGGTCGCCAAAAGGTGATTTTCGGCGACCAAAAAATTGTGGTCGTCAAAAGTTAAATTTTAGTCGTAGAAAGTGGACTATTTGCGACAAAAAAAAAAGGGTGGTCGCCAAAAGTGTTTTTTCTTGTAGTGTATGTTCTCATAGTATGTAATGTGTTTATATGTTCTTGTGTCCAAAAACTTGAGTTTGAACCTTTGAACATTGGTTATGAACCTCGAGAACAATTCTGGAAATTCTAGAAATTGGCATGTTCGCTCGAGCAGGGAAAGCGCCACTCGAGCGTGAAATGTTGGTTCCCAGAAGTTTTACAGACATGATGTCTGCTTGAGCGGGGAGATTCACGCTTGAGCGCCAAGCTATGTAGTTTGATTTTCAGCTCGAGTGTCCACAGTCACGCTCGAGCGTAAAAATAAGGCAACCAGTACTTTTGCAGACCTAACGGGTCCGCTCGAGCGGTAGAAACCGCGCTCGAGCGGGGAGCCCTGTTTCATAAATTTTGTAAAGATATTTTGTGCTTCATTTTCCATTCTCTTTCATTTCTAAACACTCTTAGGCATGCATTGAACATTGTAAATGAGTTAAAAGAATAAGAAAGAAGCCTAAGAGGGATGTATGAATTAAGAATGGATCAAATCGTTTGTGACCCATTATGTTCATGAAATGTGTAGGGTCAAGCACCAGAGCAAATCCACCGGAAGATCACTGCGAGTAATATCTTAGTAAAGATGTTTTGAAGTATGTTATTTGTCGTATTGCTTATTCCTTTATAAGTCTCATAAGTTTGTTAATTTGAATTGTGGACAAATATCTATTATGCTATAAGATAGGGCCCGAGGCCGTTAGATAGAAATGATTGGGCCGAAGGCCGTTTGACATGAATGATTGGGCCAGAGACCCTTAGACAGAAATGATTGGGCCAAAGGCAGTTTGACATGAATGATTGGGCCAGAGGCCGTTAGACAGAAATGATTGGGCCGAAGGCCGTTTGAAATGAATAATTGGGCCGGGGGCCATTAGACATAAATGATTGGGCCAAAGGCCGTTCGACATAGATGAAATGGACCAGAGGCCGTTTGGTATGCTCGGCCTTGAAGCCGTCTAATGTACTAGATAAAATCAAAGATGGCCTATGGCCGTTTGATATATGTATATCCATTTCGAATTTCATTCATGTGTTTCCTTTATTTGATATTATTCACTGGGCTTTCGCTCATACTCATTCATGTGATTGTAGGTGAGCCAAGAGATGTGCAAACCCAGCCTCAGTGAAGTCATGTGAGAACAGTCGAAGTTTTAAAGAGTCAGCCAAACGTCTCACGCACGAGACTTCCTTTTGCCTTTATGTTCTTTTGTTATATTTTTGTTGGTGTTCGCGAACACTTTGGATCGCTTTTGTACATAAGCTTTTGGTTTGGCTGGCTATGACTTAAATGATCTTGTTGTGTAAAGCCTATATGTTAACTTCCTTTGATGTGAGTTATTAACGAATATGTGTGAAATGTTTTGATGTGCCATGTAAGCACGGCTCTATGGGCAAAATTTTTAAGTTGCTTCCGTTTTGGCCCCTTAACTCTGTTTGAAAAATGTTTTATTTGGTTTGAGGTCATAGGTAATCTTATGATTACTGGCCGGTTATGTCCTTAACCCATAAGGGTAGGTTCGGGTCATGACAGCAGCAGTTCCCGCTTTCTATTCTCCAAGCTTCGATTCAGTTCCCTCGTCTATCGGGTAGAATTATCTGTTGACCCGTTTAGATTAAACAAATAAATATGCACATCTCTTTGATCTTGCTCATCAAATAACTGCAAATTGTTCATATCCTTCTCTAGGTCAGCTAGATCATCTAATCCCTGACTTGGTCCATCTTCTCAGACTACACTGACCTCCATCCCAGTCGGCAACACAATTTTCGGCTTAGCATTGATTGGCACAACATAGCAACTCGGGTCGTATGTCCCTTTAGATAAATCCTCAAAGCCCTCGGGCAATGAACTGGCATTCTCCACCAAGGCTGACCTCCCCTTATCTTCCACTATCACCACCACGGGTTCAGGTTGGAGTGAGGACGCGCTCGTCATGCATAGATCTGTGCTCTCAGGGATGAACAACACCGACTTAGGTAGGTGTGAAAGGGTGATGTATATACTGGGGTCGTAAGGGACAACCAGTATATGGATGAGGTTTATTTGCCAGGGTGAAGGGGCTTGATTATGTGGTGGGAGAGGATTTGTAGTGACATTAGGTTTTTCAGGAGGTGCTATCACCTTATTGTCAATGAGATCTTGAATCTCATGACGTAACCTGTAGCACTGATTAGTATCATGACCATGTTTTTGGTAGAAAGCACAGCATTTGGCCGGGTTATGTTTAGGTGGGAGAGGATCGTGCAGTGGGCATTATTCTAATGGCTTAAGATGTCCCTTTTGATCAGAACCCCTAGGGCTTTGGATAAGGACATGTAAATCAGGGTGAAGACCCTCAGGCCTCTGGCCTAATGGCTTGAGGTTTGTGAAGTAGTGTTAGATATACCGGCAAAAGGGTTGGTAGTTTTGGATGTGGTGGTGACCATACTCACATCCGAAGGCCGTGCAGAGGTGCCACTAATCGTGGCTGCATTTAAGCTACATGTAAAGGACCTTTAGGGTTGTTCCTTCTCATGGTCTATCAGACCCTGCTTCATTGCATCCTCAATTTGAACCCTATTTCATGGCTCAGCAAATGTAAATAAAGGCAAGACTATCATTTTCTGTAATAATCTCCCTTGCAAGTTACGGACCACCATTCTGATTTGGTTCTTTTTAAACGGCTGGATAGTCATCATAGAGGCCTTAGCCCTCCATCGGGTCATAAAATCTGAGAAACCCTCCTTCGGCTCTTGACGAGTTGCTTCGAGATCACGAGTAATGACCTTAATATGGGTATTGTAAAAGTACTGTGCTATGAAGGCCTCAGCCATTTCCTTCAAATTTCTCTTCACAGAGGCTTCAAGCTTGGCATACCAGATGGCTGCCATACCCGACAGGGTCCGGCCAAAAACTGACAACTTTTGTAGTCTTGAGAGACCCGTTGGTTGTAGGATATCTGAAAATAGTCGTGGAGGTACGATAGGACCCCTAGAGCTGTGAAATCGGTGTATATATGGCATCTTGAATCTGTCCAGCAGAGTTACTGCAGAATCTATGTAGCTATTCTCAATATCAGGGATTGAATTCATGCCCTGAGTCCATTTGAAGAGCTTTTCTAGCTTGTTGACCTTCAGTGCAGTGGGGTCAACCTCGAATTCAAACGGTGCCTCCATTTGATAAACTGGTGCCTTGGAGGGCTGAGCTGGGATCGGATCTGCCAGAATACCCATATTCTCTTAGACATTGATTGTGACCCCACTTGCCGGAATTCCCGCTAGGGGTGCGTGGGATGCAGAGGCTACTACCAGTTGTGGCTGCTGTTGCTGAAGCCTTTCTATCACTTTCACTTGGCGGGCTACAACCTCGGCTTGGCGGGCAGCATCTAGCTGCATAGTCTCAATGGTTTCCTGGAGCTGACGAAGCATATCTTCCATGCTGAGTGAGGGACTTTGAGCTACTAGAACTGGCAAATGCTCTCTGTCTGGAGTAGACGTAGAAGATTGGGCTTGACTGGGCACAGGCGAAGCAAAAGGTGACTACTGAATTGGTGAATTTTGCCTGATCCTCCTTCGTTTGGTAACCGATGGGAGTGACACAAACACTAGCTGTCCCCTGACTAGATCCTCGGATCTGTAATTCCTTCTAACTCGGGTCCAAAGTGCTTGGGGGGCAACAGAATCGTCTAAAGTAATGGTGAAAAACTACCTTACAAAAATAAAATAAAGCAAAAGAAACAATAATCAGAAACCGCACAACACTTCGGTTCAGGCACAAACAACACACAGTTGCAATTATAAGCTGGAGAACTATACTCAACACTGATTTCTGCCTCAAAATTGTTACCCAGACTTGCAACTGATACATACATTCCTGCAACGTTTCGCTCTAAAAGCACGTATCAAGCAAGTAAGAGTCAAAACACCCCTACGATGGGGTAGGGTTACGCAGTCCTAATTTCGTCAGGAGCTAGGGATTCACTACGGAAAACAAGCGGTTTCTTACAATTCCTGCATTTGGGTAAGCAAGTTGTCCTAGTTTGGAACAGTCTCTATGGTTTCGGATATGCAACTAGGTCGATTGGTCAAAAAGGGTATCTCGGCAAGACTACCTAATATACCTCTCACACCTAACACCGAGAAGTGAATGGAGGATCAAACGGTACAGTCATAATCCAGATCCAAGGGTTGTGTTCCTATTATGGCAGAGCCCGTAACCGGTCAACGTTTTGGCAAGCTTTTCCGAGCAAGCCTCCGGCAAACCGCTTAGGAATAGCAAATGGAAAACACTGTGATTTAGGCACATCGATGCAAATGCAAATGCAAAGAAACAGATAAGTGTAAATAAAACAACATATCATGAGTTCGAGTTAAGTTCTCTAAGTCCCCAGTAGAGTCGCTAGAAACTGTGGACTCGCCTTTTTTCGAGCCCCCTTTCGGAAGGTTTGAAATGAAGGCCTCACAGTTCGGACTCCAGCGGTTTTGAATCTAGTCCCACAAGTGCAATATGAAACTGATAAACACTAAAGAGTCCAAATTTGGCAAATCTTTTTTGGAAAATCGATTTTAAATCAAATAATGACAAACTTGGACTATTTTTCCAGATACAGAGTCGCCACCTAAATATTTTTTTTTGGAAAAATTTAAGAAATCCTAACTCGTGCCGAAGGCCATGTGTCCATCATCACCAAAGTTGCCTCTGCTCGGGAACTTTGATATGAGAGGGGAAGGTCATGAATTGAGCACCCCCGCTCACCCGATCAAAGATCGGCCTCTACTAATCATGATATGATTTTTTATAAACATTATGTGTTATTATTCCGATTATTAGGCTAGCTTTACTATATGATGCACACAATCAAGAATAGACTAGTTTGCTCAATTTGGAACAGCTCAACTTATGTTTGTTTGCCAAAATGGTTTGAATTTGTCACCTCAAGTGGGCTAAGAGATGCGGATTTGCTACCAAACATAGTGGGCTTAAAACATGATTTGCCACTTAACAAAGTGGGCTTAAAACGCACATTTGTTGAATTGTTCCAATTCAAACAACAAGCTTTCATCCACATGCATTCATACAATTTAGCATTTAAGCATATAGCCTCATGGCAAGCATGCTAATCATGGCAACATAGCAATCACACTTATGAAAGTATGCTAAAGTGTAAAAACTTACCGAATACTCCAAGCCAAAATAGAAACTAATTAGAAAAATGTATGATCCTAACTATGTTAAGTGTCTAATGCAAGACATGCAAAGGATGCAATTAATAGGCTCGGCTACTAATATGGCATATGAATCGATTTGAACGACACGCGATTAAACACGTATTCAAAGAAGATATTGAAACGACAATGTAGTTTGAATGATGCGCTGAGCCTTGGTGCATGCAAGACAAGATGAATGTATGCAAGCGTGCGATATGCTTATTGAAACATGATCCTAATCTACCAATCAAAAGCAATTAAATAAAATGGAGAAAGACATGGGGTTGGAAGATATGCGCACAAGCACACACGCACACTTATTACAACATTACACCCTAGTGAAGGAGGGTCCGAATAAATAAGAGCTAAGCTATTCTATGCTAAGATAATTTAATGAAGCTAATCTAACTAAGCTACTTAGACTAATTATTACAAATGAAATGAATAACTAGGTAAGTTATTTACTAATTATTACAACACTTTAACTAACTACCTAGCAAACTAACTAATGAAATTACAACACAAATGTACACTAACTAAGCATGCAAGGTATAAAACTATGCTGCCGCTGCTCTACCTTGGGAAGTGGAAGATGCACATGCTAGGTTTTGGCCCGAAAAGACCTTCATTTTGCTCAAGGAAGGCTCTGTTTGCAGGGTTGAGCATACTTTAGAACCTTTTGCTCCACCTTACCAAATCTTTGCTAAGGTTTACACCAGTGGACTGCCGGCCCTCTGCCAGCCAAAAATGAGGCACTACCGGCCATGGATGGGGCACTGTCGGCCACTGATGCATTGGATCACCATGCTACAGCAGAGCGAAAGCAGAGCAAAAATGGGGTCTTTCCAAGGGTTGTATGCACACCTTGTCTCTCATTTTCATGAGGAAATCAAAGAAGGGACGAGATTTGGTTCACAAAACCACCAATCAAGAAATTTCATTGCATGATGGCTTGTGAAACCAATTGTGCAAGTTCAATAAAATACAAAAACAAGACTCAAATGGCCATCACCCTATCATGCATGATCAAGGGCAATGGAGACCTAAGAAAATGGCACATTTCATCACTATTAAGTATGAAATGTCCTATTTGCCTTATGTTCAAATTAATGTCCGATTTGAACACATGCAATGCAACACAAAGAATGCTTATCTTGCCTCTTTTACTTGTCAATTTTGTTTACTCATTTTAATTACCAAATCATCCTTTAATCCATTAAGTCCATTGGTGAGTGTCCTCTAATGGAAGAAGGGTTCAAACCACAAGTTACTTTCAGCATGAAAGAGGCATTACACTGATGGTAATGAACCCCCTAAGGGATTAAACCATTAGGTGTAGCACCTCCATTTCACACTTAGGCAAACAAGTGGATTGAAATCACTTTCAAAGAAAAACCAAAAATTGAAGAAATGAGGGAGATTGCAGAGATTTAGGTGCTGAAATTGAGTGATAAAAGCACTAAAACATGCAATCAACTCAAACCAATGATGTTGAAAGCCTTAAAACAACAAGCTAGTGCAAGGAACTTACACTGCAACTATGCAAAACAAGACTCAAAAGACTTGACCATCCTAAAACAGAGCTAAAACAGGTCAAAATAGAGCTTAAAACATGCTGGACTTGAGCCACAAAAAGCTAAAACATTAATCTAATACATGAGGCTAACTAGGCATGCAAAAAAGACACAAGGAGGGGAGGCTAACCCCTCCAATTTTGGACTTCAAAATGAGTTTTTTACCACTGAAAAACCTCTGAAATTCAGTGGTTAAAAGGCCCTAAAAAGTTTCTTTTAAAATGATGAATAAAGGCACAAAAGCTTTACACATTAAAAAACAAGAAGGGTGAACCACCCCCTAACTAAAAAAAGGCTCAAACCACCATTTTTAAGCCACAAAAACAGAGCTCTTTACAGTTCAAAACCAGCCCCAAAATAGTTGAAAATGATGGCAAAACAAGTAGACAAAACAAGTATAAACAAGGCAAGTGTTATACCTTTGAAGCAAAGCACAAGCTGGCCAACAATCCAAGCCAAAACCACCTTCTAGAGCTCAAAGAAGGTCCCAAGTTACCTAAACTCAAAGACTAGCAACTTTGGTTAAGGTAGTGTATGTAAAAGTGTAGACAAAACAAGTGTTTAGGCACAAAATTGTAAGAGAGAGAGAGAGAGAGAGAGAGAGAGAGAGAGAGAGAGAGAAATTTTTATGTCTCAAAATTTTCTAGCCCCTTCACATGAGAGAGAGGGGTCCTATTCATAGAAAAACACAAATTTCCTTCATAAACATCCAACCACACACATGTAGGAAGATGCATGAATTTTGCAAACAATGATGGCCGGTCGGCCATCAGTGGTAAGGCTGCATTGATGGCCGGCAAGGCACATCAATGGCCAGCAAAGGAGAAGTGGTGGCCGACAGCCTCCAAGGATGACCGGCAGGCCATCAGAAACTTTAGGCTGAAAAGAACTAGGCATGGTCCAAAGATGAGATAAAATGGATATAGGATTTGAATGCTCAAACCTGTGGCATTCTGTCATGGACTTCAAGTGCTCAGCAAGCAAACAGACTCATCATTGGATGTACCTACAAGAACATCCAAGTCTTAAAGGGCCGTCAAAAATGAGATGTCTACATTATGCTTTAGCATCCCTCTTGTGTGTGTTTTTCTTTCTATGTTTAGCATTCTAACATGAGGCTATTTACTTGCCTGATATAACTTTATTAATGCTAGTAGATGGAGGTTATGTTGTTCAATTTGGAATAATATTGATTTTCATGTTTGTTAGCTAAATTTCTATTGAGCTGTACACTATTCAAAACATTTTCAAAACAATGAAATCAAATTCTTTCAAAATGAACGGCATAATCTGTACTTGTATGCTTCACATAGTAATTTAGGATTTATTTAATAATCAGAACATGAACATATAAATTAAATAAAATTCATATCATGGTTTAGTAAAGGCCAATCTTTGATCGAGTAAGCGGGGGTGCTCAATTAATGACATTCCCCTCTCATACCTAAGGTGTAGCACCTGTACTTATTGCACTAGTGGGTTTGCTTTTGACACTCTATTTATTGTAGTGGGAGTCTCTTTGGTTCATTTTGTAATATTGATTGAGGTGGTATCATGATGGTAAAGTAAGATTGGACCATAAACATTGATTTGGATAATTGTCCCATGAGTAATCTTCACTCTTTTTCCCTTTTCTCTTTCTATGCTTTGAATTTAGATGTGATGCTAGCAGCATTGGAAAGCTTGTTTTCGGGGCTTCGATCTGTACACAAAAACGACCTGAAAAGGAGTTCAAATGAGAGAGTTATGCCTGTTTTAAATTTGAGTATCTGTGCTGGAAGCAAGTTCACTCGAGCACAGAAAGTTGTGCTAGAGCGGTTTGCGTGAATTTTAGAGATTTTGGGAGCTTCTTTTCTACACTCGTGCCAAGCTTTATTCGCTCGAGTGGTTAGGTCGATATCAGGCACTGTAAAAGTGGGTTTTTGGCCCAAATTTCTTCCTCTCTTCTCTCCCTCTCTTCCATACCCAAAACCCTAGCCCTCAAAACCTTGATTTCATCCATTTTTCACCAACAATCCACCATGGATCTTGCAATAAAGATGAAGATCAACATTTTTAACCGATTGGATTTTTGATTTTCAAAGGAATCCTCTTGAGTTAGCTTCACTACTCTCATTTTGGAGGTAGGATTACTTTTAGCTTTGTATCTCTTTACGTTGCGGATGTTTATTGGTATTATTGTGACATTGGTTTCATAATTGATGTTTGATTTTATAATCGATGTTTGAGTTTACAAAGAAGTGGGTTTTGATTTAAAAAATGGAATTTCTTATATATTCTCTCAAAATTTATATAAATGTCTATGGATTATGAAAACTTTAGTTGAAAAATGGCATTTTACACTGTGAAGGGACAAAAGCCCCAGAACACCCTAGTTCTTAAAATTGAATGATGATATAATTAAATGGAATTAACTTTCCATTCTTTAAATTTATGATTGAATTTCAAGATTGAGATATATTTTGATTTGAGATTCATGAAATTGAAAGCTTTTGAGATTTTCTTTGGAAAAATGAAGGTTTTTATCCATAATAGTTCAATTATTTGAGTGGTGATATTTACCTTTGTTCTTATGGATGTATAAATACTTGGAACTCGTGAAAATCTTGGAAAGGCTATTTAAGGGGGTGGTAAATAGCATTGGAGTCCATGTAGGGAGTCGGATTTTTTTTAAAAAAGAGTTATGTGTTGTGTTGTTACCCTCGCGGGGAGTCAAGGTTCCCAATTGCCCTGCCTTGAGCTTATAGCTGGACGAATGTGAGAAAATTTTTTTGGTTGTCCACTGGTCCTGCCATATTATAATTGGTAAAAGTGGAAAAACGGATGATTTTGGGTGCCCACGTCCTGCCATATAATAGTCGGTAAATGTCAGGATTGTATTAAATGTTTTTGGGTGCCCATGTCTTGCCATATAATAGTCGGTAAATGTGGGGGTGGTTTTAAATGAAAGTGACTTGTGTATGTGATTTGGAACACTCTTTAGGGACTTCATGGTATATCTACCCCCCGGTGTTGAAATGTGATTTTCATGGAAGTTATAATATCTAAGTTTTGTTGCTTAAACTTTTCACATCAGTTGAATATGAAAATATTTTGGTTGTGATAATAGTTAAAAGTATTTTTATTGGGCATCTAGCTTACTCCTATCTAACAATTTCAGGAATTGTGATGTGCAATCACCCCTATGAGAAGGAGGTAGACTTCGTTGTTTTGTTATAGCACGACAACTCGTGGATGTATTATGTGGAAGCATTGGGCATATGTGTTTGGGACTGTGTGTCCATTTGGTTGTAACAAGGCCTTGCCTTGATGTTTGTACGCCCTTAAGGCATCATTATTTTTACTCTCAAGTTTTGTGAACTATGTAAATGTTATTATTACCCAAACAAGATTATGAAAATTTTAATATTTGGCACATTGTTCAATGGAAAAGAGGACTTTTGAGATTAATATTATTGTTTGGGTTCGGAAGATTTCGGATTAATTGGGTTATTAGAAATGTTTTAATTTAATTATTTTGGGGGTGTTACAGGATTGGTATCAGAGCTAACCAGGTTTGAATACGTTGGGCTCGTGGGAAGTGACATTGGTCACAATAGGTTTACTAGGCTAGGATGGGGCGCTCATATGCCTTGCATGCTTTGTGTGTGTGTTTGTGGGTATGGGGTTAAGCTTCTAGGATATGACTAGTGTCCATTGCACTCATTGAAATCGTTTTGGAAAGGCACATGATCAAGGCTTTTTCCACTTGGAGGTCCTTGAGCGTCGTAGGACTAGTTGGTATCTTAGGAGAGTAACTCGTATGTGCTCTATGTGACTATGTGCTTACTTGGTTTTCCTTATGTGATGTAGATACATGTATAGGTATATGTTTAACTTGTGAGGAGTATTAAAGTGTGAGTTGATTTTGTCTCAACCCTGAGGATGTTCCCCTCTAGGAAAAGGGGTAGAATAGGCTACTAGGGCCTAATATATAGGTCAAGATGACTTCGAATCCACATTGGATCGTAAGCTAAATGGTTTTGTAGAATTGTGTGTGTAAGTGTGACCTTTAAATGATGCAAACTATGAAGTACAGTAAATGATTTGTCATTACAAGGAGTAGCTATTTTTGAGGTCTTACGTCAAACTGTGGAAGTGAGTTATATAAAGGATTTTGGATATAGAGCGGGTTAGAAATCGGACTAGTTACAGTAGTACAGTGTTGAGCCTTCATTGATAAGTAGAGTGACCTAAAGTAAAATGTCTTAGAGTGATATTGTCAGAATAAGTAAAGTTAGTTCTAAATTTCTTTGGGATGAACAAAAGTTAATTGTGGTTGGATTGTTCTAATAGTTCGACTAACTATTTATGAGGATTGTGTGGATCTTAGGCCAATTACCTTGGTGTGTATTTTGAAATGCGTGTGGTCCTAACATGAAAGAAATTGTAAGATCATCGAAAAAGGAAGTATTTTGAAGTGTAAATTTTCTTGGAATGGCTAAAGTTACTTATAGTCTGTTGATTCATTTTCTTGGTTGATTACGTGTGAGGTTACTGCTGGGCACTACACCAATTTTTTTGGTACGTATTTGGGGCAATAAATGTGGTCTTGGCATGTTAGAAATTGTGTAGTGGAGTTAGGGATGTGTTTTTTGGGAGTTTGTTTTATTCAGAATTTTGTTGTAAATTATAAGTGAATGAACTAGGTAAGGAATTTTGGAATAGATTGGGATGAGACCAAATTTGATTGGGATTATGACATTTGGTGGAATTTCTGGTAGTGAAATGGTGGTTTGTGAGTAGACATTTTAGGATGTGTGGCCAAGTTTTGAATGTTTTCAAGTTTGGTGGAGTCAATTCTCTCAGAGTTGAACGTTGATGTACTCAAGTGCAATATACAAATGTTTGGGGATATGATGTGATTGGTGTCTCGGGAATTGTATTAGCAAACAAATGTCTTTGGAGAAATTTTTTGAAATGATCTTGTGAGATTGTTGTGACTTTACAAAGATTATGATCAGGTTCCTTGAGATGGCTGACATGACTATGATTTGATTATTTTTTTGGAAATTTATGCTTGATCCATCGTGAGAGATTAATGTTAGTTTTTGTAGTTACCCTTAGCTATATGCCAATATATATATATGTAAACCAGGAGCACCCATGATTGTGTCGGGTTAAGGTTGATGTGTGTTGTGATGGTGCGGTTTAGAGAACTAAAATGGAGATTTATTTTGTATCCATGATGTGAAATTTGTGAGTTCCTTGTTAGTTCTTAGTTACCCTTCAAGGGTGGTGAGAATTTTATCGTTGATGTAGTTAGTTTAGTATTGTCAATGAATTTAAGTTGGGTGTACTTGGACTTAAGTGAAATTAAGGGATTTTATGTTTTATTTGATAAAGGATGATTCCTTATTTCAATCTTATTCCATTATGTTTTGTGGTGAAATTATTTTGGTTGAAGTTATTGGACAGACACCATGTTGGGAAATAAATTGATGTGAAGTAATTTTGTGATTAGGTTAGTCATGGAGATTGTTTTGGAATGACCATTGTTAGGAGATCAAAGTTATGTGGTATTATAGCTTGTGGTAGTATCTTTAGAGTTTGAGTATAAATGAACTAATTAGTGACTTCAGAGGAGATTGCAAATTTACTACCACTATGAGCATTTGTGGATGTAACCTTGTCTTGAGTTGTGTAGACTTTTATGGTGGGCTTGATATAGTAGTGGGTGTCGTTATTTTGTGATTTGAGCAGTTGTGAGAATTATATTTCATTTTCATTTTGAAATGTTGTGGTGAATAACCTTTTGAGTTAAATTATTTTTCAAGGGTGGAGCAGCTTTAGTAGTGATTGGATTAAAGTACTGGAAATATGATTTTATTGGGAATGCAGGAATAGAGGCGTAGTATTATTTTGGTGAAAGATGTATATTGAATTTCACTTGGAAAGATTTAACTGTAATATGAGATTAGCTTATTTATTAACGATGTAAATGATTGTCATTGAGTAAGTTCACATTGTACAAGGTATTGAATTCAGGTTGATTTTATGGGACATTATAATCTAGTGTGGTGTCGAGTTGTGTTACAACTTCAAAGTTAGTATCATGGTTTTGATTCTAAGGAATGTTAGTGTGTTGTGGAAGTATAGGTGGATGATGCAAGTGTAGAAGGTTTTCTTACATGGTGTTAGTTATTGTTGTGTTGTCAAGAGAGGTTGACTAGGAGTCATCGCAGAACTTGTCTTAAGTTTAGAAATGAGGCTTGCGAGTGAGAATTACCTGCGTGGTATGTATGTGTGTGTGTGTCACTCATGGGGAGTTCCAAATCATACTAATGGATTGGTAATTGTTTCTAGTTAGTCGCGTGTGATTCCCAAAACGGGGTAGTTGCAAGAGAATATTTTTGCGAGTTTGGAAATTGTAATGGTATTGTGAGGGAATACGACTTCCCAAGTTTATGAGGAAAACTTACCTGTTGATTTTCTTTCATCTTATTGTTATTGAAAAATCTAAAATCCCCGAGATATTGATTTGTGATTATGTATCAATTTTAACTAGTAAATAGCAATCCCAATCAAACAATCAAAGACAAATTGTCACAGCGATTTAACATGGAGAAATCATAATTGGAGCGCCTCTAATTGTGATAAAAAAAAAAACTACAGGCTAAAGCCACAAAACATTCTACGAAGAAGACAAAAAGGAATTACGTAAGGGTACTCTCAATTACCTAGCAAATCCAAGCCCAAATTGAACCGACCCTAATGTGCCTCTTTCACCACCGTCTTCACCTCAGAATTGTCTTATCCATAAGTGAATCTATAATCCGATGTCGAATCCACAACGATAAGCCACTCCAGCATCCACCAAGGCTTTAGGCCCGAATTCCACGGAATCCACCGAAGAACAACTCTCTGTTTTGTGAATAAAACAAAATATAGAAAACCTTTGATAGAATCCACTAAATTCATGATATAAACTCTCACAGATATCAAAGGAAACAAGCAAAGAAGCTACAGATGAAAGCCCTAATACCCAAAAAGAAGATCTGGAAACCGTACCCTATAAACTAATTTAATCGCAACTTTATAGCAGGCAGAATCACGATCTCCGCTCGAGCATAGGAATAGCCGCTTGAGCGATGTGACTTAAACGTGTGTTTTCTGAACAAGTCCTATCACTCGAGTGATGGAAAGTTCGCTCGAGCGTAAAATCTCAACCCCCAATACTTTGGTAGGTAAGTGAAACTTTTAAGAGGGTTGTATCTTCACTCGAGCTCAAAATCGACCGCTCGTGTCACGACCCGAACCCGTCCCTATGGTTAAGGCCATAACTGGCCAGTAATCATGAGATTACCTACGGCCTCAAACCAAATAAGACAAGACTCATCAGAGTAAAAGGGGCCAAACGAAAGCAAATTTAAAACTTTGTCCATAGAGTCGTGCTTATATGCGCACCATAACATTCCATACGTACATTTGTTAATAACTCACAACAAAAAGTGTAATGACATAAGATTCTATATAGACAGGATCATCCAAACTAAGTCAACCCATGAAAACTATATACAGACGTATTCAAAACTTCGCCAACCTGACAAAATGTAAATACAAAACGAAAGGGCGAAGACGGGTCTCGTGCGCGAGACATAAGGGCTGACTCTCTCAAAACCTTAGTTGTTCCATACAGACTTCACTGAGGCTGGGTCTGGACTTCTCTTGGCTTACCTACAAACACATGAATGAGCGTGAGCGAAAGCCCAGTGAATAGTATAAAATCAAATACAGAAGTTACATAACAATGTAGAACAACATGTTCCAAACGGCCTTGGGCCCAATTCATATTTCTATTTAACAGATATATAACTATACGAAATTCAAATCAAGTGACTGTAGTTCCAAACATTCTGGCCTTTGGCCCATTCAGATTTCTATTCATGTCAAAACAGCCTTCGGCCTATTCATTTATGTCAAAACGACCTTCGGCCCATTCATTTATGTCAAAACGACCTTCGGCCCATTCATTTCTGTCAAAATGGCCTTCGGCCCATTCGTTTACGTGAAAACGGCCTTCGGTCCATACATTCGTGTCAAAACGGCCTTCGGCCCACTCATTCATGTCAAAACGACCTTAGGTCCATTCATATATGTCAAAACGACCTTCGGTCTGCTCATTCATGTCAAAACGACCTTAGGTCCATTCATATATGTCAAAACAACCTTCGGTCCACTCATTCATGTCAAAATGACCTTAGGTCCATTCATATATGTCAAAACAACCTTCGGTCCACTCATCTCTATCAAAACTACCTTCGGTCCATTCATTTCTGCCAAAACGACCTTCGGTCCATTCATTCGTTCATGTCAGACTTTTGTCCACAATCCCAATTAGCAACTCATAAAGCTTATAAGGGAATAAACAGTTGGACATTGCTAAGCTTTCAAATATCGATATTACTCACAGTGATCGCCATGTGGATTTTCCCTGGAGCTTGACCCTACACATTTCATGAACACAAACGGGTCACTAACAGTTCAATCCGTTCTTTAATTCACATATTCCTCTTTAGGCTTTATTCTTATCTCGTTAACTCATTTACAATGCTCAATGCATGCCTAAGAGTGCTTACAAGTGAAAGAGAACGGAAAACAGAACACAGAATGCAATTTCAGAAAATAAAGTCCCCGCTCGAGCGTGGACTTCCCCACTCGAGCAGATCCTTAAGGCCTGCAAAAATACTGGTTACATCAAAATCACGCTCGAGCGTGAACTTTGCCGCTCGAGCGGATGGCCTGTCTACATAGCTCCCCGCTCGAGCGTCAACTTCCCCACTCGAGCGGGCACCATGTCTGCAAAAAGTGCTGGGAGCACGATTTTCCCGCTCGAGCGGACATAAAAAATCTGGGTTTTCCAGATTGAGTTCTTGAGCTCCAATTTGATTTTCAACCAACAAATCATACATGTTATGGCTCAATTCTCAAATATAAGTATACTAATATGATGTAAACCCCAAATCTTAACCCAATGGAGCTCAATTCATAATTAATTCACATGCACGCCCCAATCTCCCATCAAACTCATTCTAACATAACAAATTCATACATTCAAGCTCATATCTTCATAAATTGTACATGCATGTGATGAATTAGCCACATTCTCAACTCAGACAACACAAATGGTGATCAAAACATGAGTTTCAACCAAAACTCTACTTGAATCATGTATTTCAAGCTTATACATGCTATTTCAACACAATTTCGTACATGCATGCATATGTCAAGCTTTAATTCAACAAAACCAACCCAATTTCATTTCAATCTTACTCTTGGCCACTCAATTAGCTTGAACACACAAAATTACAAACTATAATCCAAGAATTACTCACCTAGAAGCTTTGATTTTCACAATCTATAACAATTCTTGGATTATCTTCAAGGTTCCCAAGCTTTAAGCTACAATTTGCACAATTCTCTCCTCTCTCCCTCTCTACGGCCGACTCTCCTCTAATTTGAGTCCCAAATCAGTCAAATGAAGCAAGAAGGGAGAATAGAGGGTGTAGTGCCCTTACCCAACAAAACCCACTATTGGCATTATAATAATAATAAGGTAATGGGGCACTAATTAATCATTTCGAATCTAATTATTTTGATCCGAATCAATTTCCAATTAAAGTTCACCGTAGGTTCTAAAAATTATGTCAATCACAATGGCATAATCGATTTCGGGTTCTGTGGCCAATAAGGCTTCCAATTTAATTTTCAAAGCAGATTATTCAAACAGATATTCCTACGGTGAACAGATAAAACTTCAAAATCACATATATTCACAAAATGGCACATAAAATCATATTAAACACATCATCATACTCATATTAAAGACCAATTAGCATACTACAGAACAGGGGTATTACAGCTCGATCCTCGACATAGTCATAGAATTAACATCACAAACTCCTCTGCAGGGCACAATTCAAGTTCGATTCGCATATAAATATTCATAGCCTCACTGAAATAAAAGAACGAATAAAATTTAACTGAAAGGAGTTTTGTTAAATGGGATTGTCAATAACAAAAACCTAATAATCTCCTTCTTTGGCAATGCCATGATAAAACACACCTAACAAATAAAATCCTAATCACCTTAACCCATTACAGCCAACAAAAACAAACTTCTTTCTCAAGGTAATAATCTGCAAAGTAGCTATTAGTGCCACAAGAGTATATGAAAAAGCAATAGACATATGACAAAATTATCTTGAAACATGAGATGGAAATATGAATAGATGTAAATTGGAGATTTTAAGATCATGTAGCATGAATAGATGAAAATCCTAACAAACATGCAAACACGCTCAATGAAAATTTTGAGTCAAAAAAAAAATTTCCCTCAAACTTCTCCTCCTTTTTGTCATGAATTGTCCAAGGAAGCTCAATCAACTAAAGCAAGAGCATAAACCATACAAGCAGGGACAAGATGATGTAAAAATTAATAACCTACAAGAAGTAAGCAATAAATAAGCAGTGGATAGCAACATGCAAGCTAACTAATGCCAATCTCCCTTACCAAACCAATCAATGTAAGTTCATGCCAAAAAAAATAAAAAAATCCTTGCAATGATAAACCAAACTCCCCTCACTAAAAACAACCACAAACGCTAAAAACAATGAACAAGAAGAAAAAGATAAAAAATAATATGGTGGAGCAAGCAAGGAATTTTAGATTTGTACCTTAAAACACACAAGATTATTCAAGAAACACAATTACTTGAAAACACAATGTGCACAGTCCCTAGAAGATTCCTCATGAAAGAAAGTGATGCAATATGTGACAAGCATGGATCCCATGATAAAAGTGTGCATGTGACTCTTGGAGTTTGACAAACACTAGATTCAAATCGTAGTAGTGATCCGATAACTGGACCTTCAGCAAGAGAATCTAAACACAACTAAAGAACGTCAAACCACTAGGAACCAAGGATATTTGTTGAGTAAATGCGGAGGCTCCCCCTCAATCAATAGATTGGAATTTTTTTCTTTCTTTCTTTCTTTCTTTTGGGCACTTATTGGCGACTTGCACGCTCAACAGTATGGAAACTGTAATAACCCGACTTTTTTCAAATGCTCCATATGCTTTAATTCCTTAACTATATGAGCGATTGTATGTATGATTATATGCTCGATGTGAAATTCCATGTTTTAATTTGTAAATTGCTTGTTTGTAAATTTGTATCTATCAATTATGAGAAAACCTGTTAGAATCGTGACCTTCGGACTGAAAATTAAAAGCCTTAGAGGTGCGATAAATCGAAATTGACTTTACGGTTATTACTGGCATCATTTCTGGGACATTATATGAAATTTTGTAAAAAATTGATTTGTAATGGATTAATTAGTTTTATTTGGTTAAAACTCATAAAGTTAACACTTTGATACAGAAATTAATGACCTTAATGAATTCAAAAATAGAAATTGAGTTCATGATTATGGTAATGGGAATTTTTTGAGCCATTCGGACAGTTTAATTGAAAATTGATTTGGTTTGATTCGTTAAGGTTTGTTTGGCAAGTATCCTAGCTATGTATCATATAAGTCCCTTTTTGACTCATATCTCCTCATATGTTGGGTGGAGAATTTTGGAGACCCATCTAAGAGAGAGAGGAAGAAGAGAAAAGAGAGGGAGAAAGGAGAAGCGCTTGGAAATTTAAGAAATTGAGAGATTAATTAAAGGCTTAGCTCAAAGTAAATGAAAAATTTACTAAAATACTCTTAATCTTCCATCTCTTCTTTGGAATCAAGCCTTAGATGAAGTTTTGATACTCATTGAAGTTAGGGTTTATGAATTATGGTCTTGGTTGGATATATTCCATGAAATTGAGCATGTGACCCTTGGATTCAATTAATTAAAGAGTTGACCCTTATGTTTTGAGTTGTATTGACTTAGATTATGAGCAATTGCCTTTTGTTAATTTTAGTCTTGTATCTTTGCATGCTTTGAGACCATGTATACATATATCTGAAGAATGTTTTTATAAACTATGAAAAGATGAAGAAATGAAAATGAGTTATGATCTAATTGAGTTTGAGATTTAGGTTTGCTATGATCATAAATTATGTTTTTGAAATGAATTTGCTTGAATTGAACCGTGGAATTGAGTTTAGGAAGCTTGAATTTGTTGGATTTTCAGATTGCTAAAACTGAGCCCATGATCGCACGTGAGGGACCCATGGCCACACGTACGGGAGGCACAACCGCACGTGCGGGGCTCACCGCCGTACGTGCGGAAAACAGGGGAAATAACGCTAGCATTCTGAAATAAAGGCACGTGCAGCCGCACATGCGACACACCTCTCCACACGTGCGGTGGTGGTCTTCCACATGTACGGGAATTATGAGCAATTCTGTCCACTTTTGTTACCTCTTTTTGACCCTCTGAAACTGTTAATGTGTTTATCTGATCCCTCTAAAATATTTGGAAGTGAATAAGAGGTAAATGAATCGAACCAAAGATTAAAAAGATAAATGAAGGAAAGAATACATTGTTTATCCGTTGGTGTATGTGTGCTTCGTGGAGGTCACTTGAAAAGGAGACCGCTGCTCGCCTAAACTACTGTGAATAATAATAGTGTAGCGATATATATTTGTTTATGTATTTCTGTTTATGAATTATGTACCTTGATTGTGTTTACTACGTTTGAGATATAATATACTATAGTTTATGCATTATGATTGTGAATAGCATATTTGGGATAAATGGTGCTATGATTTATACATTTTTGTTTGTAAGTGGCATACGTTAAATAAATTTAGATAAATGGAAATGATTGAGTAAAGATACAAGTATGAGCAATGGCATATGAAATAGAACTAAGGTCGTTCTGTTTTCGTTATATATGATGGCCTTAAGGCCGAGGGAAGTGGAGACATGTTGATGTTCCACTTACCCTACTATGATATGATTTGTTATGAATAGTGGCCCTAAGGCCAAGGGAGATGGAGACATGTCGATGTTCCATCTACCCTATAAGACCCAGAACAGCTGTTGATGTGTTCGGCCCAAGGCCGTTTTGTATTATGTTAGGTCTAAGGCCGTTTTGTATTACGTTGGGCCCGAGGCCGTTTTGTATTACGCTGGGCCCGAGGCCGTTTTGTATTATGTTGGGCCCGAGGCCGTTTTGTATTACGTTGGGCCTTAGGCCGTTTGGAATATGACGAAAGGACCATGTGAACGTTAGATAAATATTCACCAAGACATATGCCTATTCACTCGAACCTCTTTACATTATTATTAATCACTGAGCCCCGCTTACTTCGTTTTTGTATATGGTTATGTAGGTGATCAGCTTGGAGAACAGCCCTAGGTCAGCTTCAGGAGCCTTTTTGGGTGGGTCTGTTGTGTTTTGCCTCCACAATTGAAGCTTTTGTTTGTTTCTTTTGATGTCACGTGTTTTGCCTAGTTTTTAGTGGCTTTTGTTAAACCCTTGAGTTATATGTAAAGTTTTGGTTGCTAACTCGTTGTATATACTTACCATGGACCTAAAAGTATATACATATAAATTGTGTATATTTAAAATCTTGGTATGTAAACACTGCTCAATGGATGTTCTGTAATTTGTTTGCTTCAGCTTTAGGCCTCGTTGTCGGACGCATATTATTAAAATCTTATTTTGAGGCCTAAGTACGGGCCGGTCATGGACCAAACTTTGAGGGGCGGGTTTGGGTCGTGACAGTTGGTATCAGAGCACGAGTACTTCCGCACACACGGGTCCATTTGAGTTATAGGGTGTCCTAGAAAAGACGTAGGGACATTGTATTAGCATGTGTGCATGGGTGAACTATCATGAACACGATTATGTGAACTGTTGAGACGACATCTGAAAATGGAGCTAAGTTAGTGCATGTGAATTGACGAAATATATTTGAATGGAACTGAGGACCTATGAAAAGCGTAAAGATTTATTGGCCTATGAATACGAAGGGTTATGTAACCACATGCATGATTCTGATCTTATTATCTATGCAAATAGAATATATGCATTGTTGTGTGCATGTGTACAAACAAGTGTTGTTTTGTTCATAATGCAAGTATATGGATATGTGAAGCATTCCAGAAAGGGGTGAGTATGTGGACTATGAATATGGATAGGTGTGCATTTATTTAATACATATTCAGCATGCGATATCTGATGAGTATACAACCATGTGTTACGTATATGATTATTGTGATTCCTGTGTTCTGATGGTACGTAAAATATATGCCTATATATTGTGCTTGTGCTTGTTTCTATACTACATAAGTTACAAGTGTGACTAGATTATGGAGAAAACAAGGGCAAATGAGTTAGATGACTCTACCATAGCCCGACTAGATAGACTGGAAGGTATATTCCAAGAAATGGCAGAGGTCCTAAGGCAACAACATCAACTACTGCTACGACAAGAATTTGTATCTCCATCAATGCAAGAGCCCCAAGTGAAATTGAACGCGTCTTCTGAATGGGAAAGTAGAAGGCATGGCTTTTTCCTAAGAAAAAGATCGCTTAAGAAGCATGATGCGGGATCATCACGTACTTTTAACTTTGCAAGGAATACCGTACCAGTGTGTGATGGATGTGGTAAGACACACCGAGAGATTTGTTACCGCATTTCTAGGGCTTGTTATAGGTGTGGGGAAATGGGTCATGTTTTAAGGAACTGCCCTCGGATTGCTAATCAGGATAAAGTAATTACACTTGTGTCAGAGAACACTCAGAACACTGAACTCGTTTCTCCAGGTATTTATATTGTTTATAACTGAATGCCTATGCCTATATGTTGATTGATTCTAGGCTAGTGTATTAGATTGATTAGCCCACAGGATTAATTTTTTAATTATATGCGACGTGCATGTGTGAAAAATCGATTTGAGGAAAATTCGTATATCTTTTGTCATGAAATGCAATGGTGGTAAGATGATTGATTTTACGTTTGACACTCTGATATTATTGTTGTGAAGTGGTCTTAGAATTGCACACTCTTGAACCTCTACTGATTGACAACTTTTATGTTTGACCTTGTGGCTATGCAGAATATGTTGATTAGCCCCTACATAATAGTTAATAAGTTACTATGATGCCTATTGATATGATTATTGACGTACATTATGTACAAATAGTTATGTACTAATTAGAATGGAAATTGAATATTCTGAATTTAATAAAACTTGAGGACGTGCTGACAGAACTTAGAAGGGTATTAGACCTATAAACTAGATTGGTGTACTGTGGAACACGTCATATGTAAAATTTTGGAAATGAATTAGTGGAAGAACTTTTGTTATTAAGCATTGCCAGAAGGCTAATAATAGATTTGTGCATGTATTGACCATGAAAGAACTGACGTTAGTTTTTTGAAATATTCTTGGGATTTACGGATAAACCTCTGACTCATGGAAAATTATTGGATTAAATCTGTCAAATAGATGAGAGTGAAGTTGCGTCGTTATCATATGGTGAGAACTATTACCTTGAGCATAGTGACTGTCTATGAAAAACTGTGACAATTAGCTGCTACATAGGCTAACCGAACTTTAATTGAGGAGTACCCCTGAAATTTATTGCCTGACTGAAATTTTATATACGATGCTCCGAATGAAATCTATTGGTAGATTACCCTTACTATGGATAGTGTTGAACTTGTAATTTGCTACTTTCTTAAGTTGGTTCTCACCCTATATATATTGACATTTTGATACGAACTGATAAATATGACACCTTGGTCTATGTTGACAATAGTTGGACATTGGAATATATATATATATATATATATATAAAAGACAAACACAAAACAAGAGAGAGATTGATAGACTACTAAAACCTGTTGGACATTTGTTTACTATTCTATAGAACTGATTTGCTCTCCAACTAAAACTTGTGTGTCATCGACAAAATATACCAACTCACTCATTCTAAATTGCATGAGAATGACCTAATTGAATTATGTTATGGAGATGTTATGGACGTCTGGAATTGGAGCTGGAATTAGAACCTTAGAGAAGTATTGGCGTGGGTCAATGATAGTTATAATAAAAGGGAAAGAATTATCTAAATCTGGGTCAATTGAAATGACAAAAGGAGGGGAGGGACATATAAGATGCAAAACCAATATACTTGGAATCTAATTTCTACCTTTCTCCTTGGGTAGATAGACTCTTGCTCAGAGAGATGATTATTGCAATGGTTTTATTGCTAGATGACGAAGCTCATGACTTTATACTTATGGGACTAGCTTGAGATTGTTTCGAATAGAAATTTCCTGACATACGCAATTGTAAAACTCTTGACCATAGGTCTAGATGAATTGGTGGAACGAAATTTATTTTGGCTACGAATGACAGAGTAAAATTTTGTTTTGCTTTGAATTGGTAAGAACTTGTATTTGACTGGATCTGATTGTTGTCGTTGATTGGACTATAATTGTTAAGAATTGATCCATATCTGGTTATGAACATTGTCGGGAATATATACAAAATGTGTTTAACATAATGACCACTACCAAGCCACTGTACTTGGAAATTGATGCTATGAAACTTGTTGATAGGAAACTATTATGATTAGAAACTTTGCCTACTGTGGAATACATGATTTAGATTGCTGCAACCTTCTCTTATTTTCTACATGATTCTATAGGATAACCATATAGACTCAGTTTTAAATTCTACGTGACTCAATTTGAAAATTCGTAATGAAAACTAGATAATGCTATGAAACTAAAATCTGTGAGGGACCAAACTTCCTAAAGGGGGGAAGAGTGTAATAAACCGACTCTTTCAAATGCTCCATATGCTTTAATTCCTTAATTATATGAGCGATTGCACGTGTGATTATGTGCTCGATGCGAAATTCAATGTTTTAGTTTGTAAATTGCATGTTTGTAAATTTGTATCTGTCGATTATGAGAAAACCTGTTGGAATTGTGACCTTCGGACTAAAAATTAAGAGCCTTAGAGGCACGATAAATCGAATTTAACTTTACGGTTACGATTAGCATGATTTTTGGGACATTATATGAAGCTTTGTAAAAATTTGATTCGTAATGGATTAATCAGTTTTATTTGGTTAAATCTCCTAAAGTTAACACTTTGATAGTGAAATTCATAACCTTAATGAGTTCAGAAACTGAAATTGAGTACATGATTATGCTAGTGGGAATTTTTTGAGTCATTCGGACAATTTAATTGACAATTGATTTAGTCTGATTCGTTAAGGTTTGTTTGGCAAGTATCCTAGCTATGTATCATATAAGTCCCTCTTTGACTCATATCTCCTCATATGTTGAGTGGAGAATTCTAGAGACCCATCTAAAAGAGAGAGGTAGAAGAGAAAAGAGAGGGAGAAAGGAGAAGAGCATGGAAATTGAAGAAATTAAGAGATTAATTAAAGGCTTAGCTCAAAGTAAGTGAAAAATTTGCTAAACTACTCTTAATCTTCTATCTCTTCTTTGGAATCAAGCCTTCAGATGAAGTTTTGATACTCATTAAGGTTAGGGTTTATGAATTATGGTCTTGATTGGATATATTCCATGAACTTGAGCAAGTGACCCTTGCATTCAATTAATTAAAGAGTTGATCCTTATGTTTTGAGTTGTATTGACTTAGATTATGAGCAATTGCCTTTTGTTAATTTTAGTCTTGCATCTTTGCAGGCTTTGAGCCCGTGTATATATATATATATATATATATGTGAAGAATGTTTTTATAAACTATGAAAAGATGAAAAAATAAAAATGAGTTATGATCTAATTGAGCTTGAGATTTAGGTTTGCTATGATCATAAATTATGTTTTTGAAATGAATTTGCTTGAATTGAACCTTGGAATTGAGTTTAGGAAGATTGAATTCGTTGGATTTTTGGACTACTCAAATAGAGCCCAGGACCGCACGTGCGAGGCCCATGGCCGCACATGTAGAAGGCACAGCCGCATGTGCGGTGTTCACAGCCACACGTACGGAAAACAAAGGAAACAACTCTAGCATTCTGAAATAAAGGCACTTGCGGGCCGCACGTGCAGCACACCTCTCCGCACGTGCAGTGGTGGTCTTCCACACATACGGGAATTGGGAGCACTTCTGTCGACTTTTGTTACCTCTTTTTGACCGTCTGAAACTGTTAATGTGTTTATCTGATCCCTCTAAAATATTTGGAAGTGAATAAGAGGTAAACGAATCGAGCAAAAGATTAAAAAGATAAACTAAGGAAATAATACATTATTTTTCCAGAAGGAGACTGCTGCTCGCCTAAACCACTATGAGTAATAACAGTGTAACGATATATATTTATTTCCATATTTCTGTTTATGAATTACGTACCTTGATTGTGCTCAGTACATTTGACATATAATATACTATAGTGTATGCATTATGATTGTGAATAGCATATTTGGGATAAATGGCGCTACGATTTATACATTTTTGGTTGTAAGTGGCATACGTTAAATAAATTTAGATAAATGGAAATGATTGAGTAAAGATACAAGTATGAGCAATGGCATATGAAACAGGCCTAAGGTCGTTTTGTTTTCGTTATATATGATGGCCTTAAGGTCGAGGGAATTGGAGACATGTCGATGTTCCGCTTACCCTACAATGATGTGATTTGTTATGAATAGTGGCCCTAAGGCCCAGGGAGATGGAGACCTGTCGATGTTCCATCTACCTTATAAGACCCTGAACAGCTATTGATGTGTTGGGCCCGAGGCCACATTGTATTACGTTGGGCCTTAGGCCATTTGGAATATGACGAAAGGACCATGTGAACGTTAGATAAATATTCTCCAAGACATATGCCTATTCACTCGAACCTCTTTACATTATTATTAATCACTGAGCCCTACTCACTTCGTTTTTATATATGTTTATGTAGGTGATCAGCTTGGAGGACAACCCTAGGTTAGCTTCAGGAGCCTTTTTGGGTGGGTCTGTTGTGTTCAGCCTCCACAATTGAAGCTTTGGTCTGTCTCTTTTGATGTCACATGTTTTGTCTAGTTTGTAGTGGCTTTTGTTAAACCTTTGAGTAATATATAAAGTTTTGGGTACTAACTCATTGTATATACTTAACGTGGACTTGAGAGTATATGCGTATAAATTGTGTATATTTAAAATCCTGGCAAGTAAACACTGCTCAATGGACGTTTTGTAATTTGTTTGCTTCCGCTTTAGGCCTCGTTGTCGAACGCATATTATTAAACTTTTATTTGGAGGTCTAAGTACAGACCAGTCATGGACCAAACTTTTAGGGCCGGGTTTGGGTCATGACAGAAACCAAAACAAAGAAGTATGGATACAATAAGGATATTCTAGATGATGACTCTGAGGTAGCCTTTTCCTCATGCTTTGACTACAAAGAACTGAGGGGGAAGTCGTGGCGATGCAAAAAGATGGAAGGTGGTTAAGAGACTCAATATCACCCATGATATGCTTGTATTGGTCAATTCCTCTAGAAAAGTAAAAGACAGAATGCTAATAGTCCATAGGGAAAAATGATCACTAAGGCGAAAGATTCCAATATTTGCTAATCCAAGAGTGTGTACAAAATGAGACAAACTAATCGAAGTACACACACTCAAAAATGAGTAATGACCACAGAAAGTACACACTTATTAACATGTAATGGATATTCTCATCAATTCCAATATATACCAAGAACTTCTCAAAAATTCGAAGCTTGCAAAATGATACTAAGAAAATTTTTTTGGATTTTTTTTTAATTTTTTAAAACAAGGCAAGAAAGAAAACAAACAGGCACATAGTAATTGACCCAAAAAAGAAAAAAACACATAAAAACCCAAAAACGAAAAAAGAAAAAAAATGAATAAACAAATTAACACAAGCCAAGTTTTCTCACCCAAACCGCTATAGTATGAACAAAGTTGTGAGAATTACGGTTCTTGGGTGATGTCTTGATGTTGTGGTTACCTTTTATTTTAGTCCTTTAATAATGCCCATACTTATCCAAATTTATTATTTTGTTATTTGCTTGTGCCAACTAACTTAAAATATTAATCTAAACGGAAAACTTAATGGGGTGGCTAATGGGTTTACGATCACATGAGTATTGTTATGAGATAGAGTTATGTTCAAATTGAATTGGTTAGTGGGACGTATTCCTTTTTGAAAGTTAAAGTCTTGTGCAAGTGGTTGTTCGGAACCTTTGAATGGAGCAGTTGTATTTGGACCCTAGGTGGTTTTAGTGTGAGAAGGGAATGGGCACGACCCTTATTTTACCGTCTCATTTGAGACCTTGCAGTTGGCGCTACACGATATATACCTATTGGTAGGCATCCGAGGTAAGGTCTACAACAAAGCTGCAAAAGAGGGGGCGTACCGAATAATCCGCGCCCTATTCTTGTGGTTGGGAGGATGAAATCTCTTTGGGGATTTCCAGACTACAAACAACTAACCTTATAACCCTTGTTATTTACTTGAATATCATGTTTCTTTCCCTATTGTTATAATTTCTATTGTGTATTGGATTGGAAAAAAGGGACAGGGTGTGTACGCATTTACTGGGCATTCAAAGCTCACGGCGTTTCATGTCAGGTATCGAAGAAACATACGAGCCTGACGTAGAGCCAGAGACATTTGAAGACTTGTGTCTATTTTAGCGAAAGTTAGAAGCCATTTTGCCTATGAGTCTATTTGTGCTTTTATTTTTGGATTGTAATAATAATGGAACTCGTTCTGTAATTTGAGATTTGTAATATTTGAATTATTATTTACTTTTGTAATCCTATGCCTATCTTCGAATTACTTATGAGACCTTGTGTTAATACCTCTTAAGATCTGTTAAAAAGATAGATTGCTATCTAAGGTGGTTGGACTTAGAATGGAGGCTATATTGACTCCTCCGACCTTCCTAGGATATTAGTTGGCTATTGACCAAAAGACTCTTTAGTGACGTTCCCTAACCCTTAGAGAAGAAATTGGGGTGTTAGAACTTGCTATTAGAGCCTAGGATCAACCCTTACCCATGCATTTTGGCCGGCGGTTAACGACTTCCTCGCTCCGACTATGTTATATTATTATAACACTACCTATTCTATCAACTAAAAGGCGTCAAACAGAGAAATTTTTTTGACTTAACTTATGGCGTTTCTTCGAATTTTGGGCATAGAAACATTGACTCATGAGGATGTATTTTAGGATCAGGAAGTGATTTTAACTCTGAGCAAGGCCTTACATCATGCAGTAAGGGTACTATTAGTTCTACGCATCTTTTATCGATTGTCGTACCTTCATCTTGTATTCGTAACCTTTATTCGATGTCATCATTTTCCAAGATTAAGTCATGACCATCTCGTTTTATTTTATATACTACCCTTTGTAAAATTGACCTCCTTTGAGCCCTAATTATTTAGCGCAAGGCTTCTTATAAATTGTTTCATTTTCTTTACTTGGTGATGAGTCTTGGATATTCAGTTCGAAATGCAGATGGCCAATGCAGTTTCATGTTAAATATCTAGCTTAGTCACTACCTCTATAACCTTGACCGAATTGACATCTGAAACTGTAATGTCATCCATTCCATTATTCATATTTCGGATGATCCTTGTGTTAATTGATGCTATTACCACTTCATACTCTCCGATCTCCACTTTGTAATCATTTCATTAACCAAACTCTAGTAGTTATTATTCTGCCTATATATATGAAGTTGTATTATGTGTTTCCCCAAATTTGTTATCTGTAATTTGATCTTATTGTTTCAAACACCCTAGGATAAATAAACCCTAAATATTAGTTAAATTACTGTTAAGGATTCACCTATGTAATTAGAACACAACTTATGTCTTAGGATGGTGGATATACATGCCAATGACTACATGGAAATAAGCAACAATGCCCGAGCACGTAAGCAACAACATGCTAGAAATGCTATACCAAGAAATCAACACCTTGAAAATGAACCTATACCTACAGGAGCCGAGATCCCTAACTATTTGGGCATTAGATTCTGGAAGAATTGGGACAAATAAGAGGAAATAGGCAGAATAATAGAACCCAACTTTTCTTTGAATTTAGAAAGCAAAGGTCACCAAAATTACCGAGGTACCAGATACAAGGATAGCAAAATTGAAAAAATGATTGGATACAATGGGAATTATTGAACATGCCAACCATATTACCCTAGATTTGTGTACAAGTTGGAAAATGAAATAGATCATTGGTGGGCATTAATGAAAATTAATCGCAACATTTCAACTTTCACCTATAAGAAATTCAAGGAATTAATCTTGAAAAAGTACTTCCCAAATACCATCAGGCAGGAACGAGTTTTGGAGTCCCTGAGACTAGAACAAGGTAGCATGACCATGGCACAATACGTTGCAAAGTTTGAAGAATTGGCTCGTTATACCACTCGATACATAGAGAATGACAAAGATAAAGCAGGAAGTTTGAATGGGGTCTGGATCCCACAATCAAAAGAAAGTAGTGGCTTATGCGCCCGATAGGACACATTTCCAGTTTAAGGGGGATAGACGAGATCCTTAACCACAATGAAACATCAGACATGTTGGCACGATCAACATGCGAGATGGATGGCAAGTTTGATTCTAAATGAGAAAGAACGGGTTAAGATGGAACTTCCTCGAGTAGTCCATAAGTATGTAGACGTCTTTCTTGAGGAATTACCAGGAATACCAACAACCCAAGAAGTAGACTTTAGTATAGAGTTACAAGTTGGGACCGCTCACATATCAACGACCCCTTATCTATGGGAATTAAAGACAAACTACAAGAATTGCTCAAAAAGGGATTTATTAGACGGAGTAACTCACCGTGGGAAGAAGAAAGATGGGACGTTAAGGTTATGCATTAACTATTGTCAACTCAATCGAGTGATAATCAAGAACTGGTATCTATTTCCAAGAATTGACGACCTTTTTGATCAATTTAGAAGTTCATAGTTTTATTAAAAAGTTGATCTCAGGTCAGGCTACCATTAACTACAAGTCAAGGACGAGGATATGCTGAAGACTACGTTTCAGACTAAGTACAATTACTATGAGTTTTTAGTAATGCTCTTCGGACTAACCAATGCACCAACAGTCTTCATGAGCCTAATGAACAAGATCTGTACACCATACCTCAACCAGTTTGTAGTAATGTTCATTGACGATATTTTAATAAATTCAAGGTTCGAGAAGGAGCATGAACAACATTTGAGGATTGTTCTTCAAGTCCTTACAGATAACCATTTGTACACCAAGGCAAGTAAATGTGAGTTCCGGTTAAAAGAAGTAAAATTTTTGGGACATGTAGTATCTATGAAAGGGATTGTGGCAGATTCAACCAATGTAGAAACTGTCTTTAATTGGAAGCAACCAAAGACTATAGCAGAATTCATAGTTTCTTAGGACTGAATGGGTGTTATCGGAGGTTCATTCAAGATTTCTCTAAACTAGCCAAGCCAATGACACAATTGATGTAGAAATGAGTAAAGTATGAATGTAATGAAGCTTGCAAAAGGTCTTTCAGGAATTGAAGATGAGATTAACCAATGAACCAATATTAATCATTCTAGAACAAGATGTAGGGTACACTGTGTACTGTGATGCATCCAACGAAGAGTTAGGCTACGTACTCATATAGAATGGGAAGGTAGTAGCCCACGGATCCAGGAAAAAAAAGCCGCATGAGCAAAATTATCCAACGCAGATTTGGATTGGCGGTCGTGGTTTTTGACCTAAAACAATAGCGACATTACTTATATGGAGAATAGTTTGAGATTGTCACAGATCACAAGTATAGCGATTCCGGTTTTCCCTTTCTGTAATTGTTGTATTCCGAACTTTGGTTCCGTAGAGTTGGTGGTTGTGTACCTTGTTGTCATCCTTTAATTCCGTATGTTTGAATTTTGGGATGTGTTGGTCGTGTTTTGAACAGGTAGGTTGAGTTTTGGTCTCAAATGTAGTTGCCCAGGTTTTTGGTGTTACGCTCGAGCGGGTCATTCTACGCTCGAGCGGAGTTTTGGTTTTTGGTTGTCCGCTCGAGCGGGCCTTCTTGCGCTCGAGCGGGATTTACACACTTCCAGTATCTCGTGTCCCTGCAAAACTTCTGCAGGTGTGTTTTTCACGTTCGAGCGGGTTTTCTAACGCTCGAGCGAGTCACGCTGGAGCGAGTATCTTGGCGCTCGAGCGGGTAGTGCTTTGTCTATTAAAGTTCTGGGAGGGGAAAATCTACGCTCGAGCGGATTGGTTTTCGCGCTCGGGCGGATGTATTTTAGTCTTGTGTCTTGGAGCTCGAGCGGGCCTTCTTGTGCTCGAGCGTGTCCAGATTTTTGTGCTTGACGCTCGAGCGTTCTATTCTCCGCTCGAGCAGGTCATACGTATATCAGAGGGCAGCTGGGCATTTTTGAATCACTTTTTACACTTCCTCTCTCTCTCTTACTTTCCCAAAATAAATTTTGAGAGCTCCTCTCTCTAGAATCTCCCTTCTCTCTAGGGTTTGATTTAGTTAGAGTGTCCACCTATCCTTCGGCCATCGTAAAAAGTGTGTTGATCGTCGAGGGCTTCGTTTTGATCCAAAAAGTTTGGAGTTTGGAGCACTTTGGTTTTGGTCTTCTTCTCCATTTGAGTTCTAACTTCGAGGTAGGGATATCCTACTCCATCTTATAAACTTTGTCTTTGGATTTTAGTATTTCGATATGTTGGGGTTTGTTGGATAATTTTGCAAAATTTTGGGGCCTTTATGTAATTTCAAAAAGAGGGGTTTTCAAGTTTAAAACCTATATGTTTATAATACATTGAAAAATGGAGTTATTTGTTGGTAAAAGTGGAACCTTAGGGTTGGTGTTGTAATTATGGGAAAAAGCCCTAATTGTGTTGATTAATTAATTTGTATAATTAATTTTGGGAAATGAGAAATTGAATAGGAAATATTCAAATTGGAAAGGTATGGAATTAAAGGGTGTAGTTGGATAAATTTATCGCTCACCTAGGTAAATGTTGATATTTTATCCATTTAATGCGTTTATTTTCTGTTTAGAAATAACTGCCTTGGGCTATCGGTGGAGGATAGTCTTGATTGTTGTAGACAATGCATGATGATTAGGCAAACTAAAACTAATCAATGAAATGTGTCCCCGAACGTGACGATTGGAATAATACGTTAACTTTATGTATTGATTGATCGTGTATATGATAATTGTTTATATACATTGTGTTGTGCGGGAGGAGATAGGGGATGTACTCCACGGTTTAGGGGAAGATAGGGGATGGACCTCTAAACCGGAAATTATTTTACATTGATACAGCACTACAAAGTGTATCAGTTGTGAAATGTGGAAGTGTTTGTTTGATTTGATATAGCACTAAAATGTATATCATTATCAATTGTGAAGTATAGAAGTGTTTTTATGTTATATTGATACAACACCAAAATGTGTATCACTTGTGAAGTAAGGAAGTGGTTTATGTGTTATCGATACAACACTAAAATGTGTATTGGTCATGAATTTCGAAAGTGTGTTTTTAGTAATGAGTTATAATCTCATTAAATGATTTGGCCAGGTTCTGAGCCTTGCTTTCCAACTCTAAGTTGAATAAGAAATGGAAAGCGAAATGTAACATGGGCATGATTGTCATGAAACTGTAATACAATATAAGTTGGAATATAAGTGTGAACCATCTATTGAATGCTATTATTTTAGTCATTGTTTATAGTTGGTTTAGTGTATTTCTACTGGGCTATGGCTCACCCTTTATGGGACATCATTTTCAGGTACAGGTAGCTTGCCACCTCCAAGGACATAGCTTGGGAGGCTAGAGGCTGACAGACTGTTGGTTGTTTGGTTCTCTTTTTGATGTATTACATGGAAATTCAAGCCAAGGGCTTAATATGTATTTGAGTTAGTACTCTTCTTTTTGTAACCAAGTGTTAACTTGGAAAGCTGTAAGCCCGTAGGGCATTTGCTTTTGTTGTTAACATGTAATACTGTTGAAAGAACTACACTGATGAATAGAAACGTGTTGATTTCTCTTATATCATTGCATGTCTAATATGATGGGTTTTATGTTTTTTTTTACGGCGTTACAACTTGGTATCAGAGCGTACCGGGTTCGAATACTTTGGGTACGTGGGAAGTGATTAGTATCACAATGGGTTTGTCTCACTTGTTAGAGACCTATGTGTGACATTATGTGTTTATTTGATAACATGTTTATGTGACTATGTGGGTATGGGACTTAGTTTCTAGGATGTTGATTGGACCCATGGGTTTCTGTGATTCTTGTTGGAAAAGCACTTGATCAATGTTGTTTCTAACTGGAACTCTAGTAACGCCTTGGGACTATCATTATCCGGAAATGAAATTCGTAAGTGCTTATGTGTTTATGTGCTTACGGGGAGTGAATTACAGTTGTCCATGTATTATGACGCGAGTGTTTAGTGTTGGCACATTTATGAATGTGCTAATGTTCTTCGTTACCTTTATTAAGATGTCAAGACGAGGAAGAGGAGGTAGACATGCCTTTACCGGATGATATTCCGGCACAGCAGGAGGGGGTTGGCCAGGCCAATGTGGCCGAGCCAGCAGGTCAGGAGGCCATAGGCGCTTTAGCCCGAGGGATAGCCGATGCTCTGAGGGAGTTTATGGGTATTCTCAGAGCTGAGAATCCAGTTCAAGCTCCAGTGCAGGTCCAGATTGTTGAGGCAAGGTCTTGCTTCTTGAAGAGGGAGTTCTTCCAGTCTAACCCGGACGAGTTTATTGGGGATCCAAAGGAGCCACTTAAGGCTGACGAGTGGTTGGAGCAGATGAGTAAGACGTTCAAGATGCTTGGCATCGAGGACGGGGCGCTGAAAGTGAACTTGGCATCCTTCCAGCCTAAAGGGGGTGCAGGTCAGTGGTGGAAATACATGAGGGGCCGTATTGCTCGCACATGGAAGGCTTTTGTGGAGGCTTTTCAGGAGAAGTACTTATCTCTAGCAGTCAGGGAGAAGCTGAGAGACCAGTTTTGCTAGCTTTTGCAGTTGAGTTCTTCAGTGGCCGAGCATGAGGCTGCTTTTACTAGCTTGTCCAGGTTCGCACCTGAACTTGTGGCGTTCGAGGAACGCCGCTATGGTGAGTTTGAGAAGAGGTTGAGGCGCGACCTCAAGATGAGAGTTGGGGGTTCTATGATCTGAGACTATGGGCGCTTGGTTGATGCTGCAGCCCATATAGAGATCATGATGCAGGAGGAGGAGGGACAGAGAGGCTCCAAGAGGTGCCAGGATGGTCAGGGGGATGGTAGGAGACAGAGGAGTGCTAACCCTCAGCAGTGTCAGGGTGGTGTTGCTAGATCGACCTTTCCAGTGCCGAGTGCAGGCTCGGGGAGAGGTAATCAAGGAGATTTCACCTGTTACAAGTGTGGTCAGCTGGGCCACATGGCTTCAGTTTGCCCACAGAGGGGAGGAGGTCAGAGAGCTGCTTCATCTTCAGCTAGACCGCAGAGCCAGAGTCAGTACAGGGGCCAGCCCTTGTCTTGTTATCAGTGTGGTCAGCCTGGGCACCTGAAGAGGTTTTGCCCACAGTTGAGTGCCACTTCGGGCGCGTCTGGTTCTAGGCAGACGCAGGGTTTTCAGCCAGGTCAGTCTGTGCAGGCCTCGAGGGCCAATCCGGGAGCTTCGTCGTCCCAGTCTGTGTAGCAGTCGTATGCTTCGAGGGGTGAGCAGGTGGATCAGGGGCCTACTGGGCGCGTGTATGCTGTTACCGCGCAGGATCATGTACCTGCTCCATCAGTTGTGAGAGGTACCTTCTTGTTTTGCAACTCGGTTGCTAGTATATTGATTGATACGGGTGCATCACATTCTTTTGTATCTGCTGCATTTGCATCTGTTTTGGGATTGGAGTTGGCACAGTTACCATCTCCTATTTGTGTAGTGTGACCTATTGGGGGTGAGTTGGTTTTGAAACGAGGATGTAGGGGTTGTGATATAGAAGTCGCCGATCGCCGGCTTCCGTTTCCTTTTGTAGTTATGCCCATGTCAGGATTTGATGTTATTTTGGGTATGGACTGGCTATCGTCATACCAGGCAGTTATTGATTGCTACCGCCAGAGGGTCACAGTATGTACCTTGAGCGGGGAGTGTTTCCATTTCTTGGGGGATCGGGTTGGTAGTGTGTTGCCACCGGTGTATGATCCGCGAGGGAGGAGTGAGCTTAGTGGTCTACTTGCTAGCTTTTTGAGTAGTTAGTGCGGTGAGACCCAGACTGTGTTGCCGAGAGTTGTTTGTGAGTACTCGGACGTCTTTCCAGAGGATCTCGTTAGTTTGCCACCTCATCGAGAGATCGAGTTCTCCATTGATTTAGTACCTGGCACGGCGCCGATTTCTATGGCACCTTATCGTTTTGCCCCAGCCGAGTTGAGTGAATTGAAGATTCAACTCCAGGAATTGCTAGATAAGGACTTCATTCGCCCTAGTGTTTCGCCGTGGGGAGCACCGGCCCTCTTTGCTAAAAGGAAAGATGGTGCCTTGAGACTTTGTATAGATTACCGGAAGTTGAATCGGGCTACGCCTAAGAATAAGTACCCTATGCCCTGTATAGATGATCTGTTTGACCAGTTGAAGGGGTCCCGTTGTTTCTCTAAGATAGACTTGAGATCGGGTTACCACCAGTTGAGGGTCAGGGAGGAGGATATTCCGAAGACGGCATTCCGTACGCGGTATGGCCATTATGAGTTTCTGGTGATGCCATTTGGGCTCACCAATGCACCGACAGTCTTTATGGATTTGATGAACCGGATATTCCGGGAATTCTTAGATCGCTTTGTGGTCGTTTTTGTGGACGACATTCTCATCTATTCACCTTCAGAAGAGGAGTACGAGGAACACTTGAGACGGGTCCTCAAGTTACTTAGAACCCATAGGCTGTATGCCAAGTTTGGAAAGTGTGAGTTTTGGCTAGGAGAGGTCAAGTTCTTAGGCCATGTGGTTTCCGGAGAAGGGGTGTCTGTTGATACATCCAAGATTGAGGCAGTGCAAGATTGGGCACAGCCTAAGAGTGTGTTTGAGATCCGTAGTTTTCTGGGATTAGCTGGGTATTACTGTCGGTTTGTGAAGGATTTCTCCAGGCTAGCTTCGCCATTGACTAGATTGACGTGGAAAGGGGTCAAGTTTGTATGAAGTGAGACATGTAAAAAGTCGTTCCAAGAGCTGAAAGTTAGATTGACCACCGCTCCAGTCTTGATTATTCCGGAGAGAGGTTTGGGTTATGCGGTTTACTGTCATGCCTCACGAGAGGGTTTGGGTTGTGTGTTGATGCAAGAAGGGAAAGTGGTAGCTTATGGCTCACGTCAGTTGAAAATACACGAGAGGAATTACCCTACACCTGACCTAGAGTTAGCAGCAGTGATATTTGCCTTGAAGATTTGGAGGCACTACCTTTATGGTGAGAGGTTCGAGGTGTTCTCGGACCATAAGAGTTTGAAGTACCTGTTTACACAGAGGGACTTGAATTTGAGACAGAGAAGGTGGATGGAGTTCATTGAGGACTACGACTATGAGTTGCACTATCACTCGGGAAAGGCCAATGTAGTGGCCAATGCCCTTAACAGGAAATCCATTAGTGATGTAGCTTGTATAGCCATCCGGGAGTGGGAGATGTTGGGTGCACATGGCGAGTTTGATTTGCTTTTGGGCGAATTCGTTGAGGCTGCGGCCTTATTTTCGGTTGTTGCGCAGCCTACACTTATGACTCGAGTGTTAGAGGCACATGGAGGTGACCTTGAGGTAGAGTCTTTCCGAGAGAAGATTTCCAGTGGGAAGGTTGAGAAGGGTTTGACGGTGTATCCCGACCAGAGTGTGAGATACCGAGACCATTTGTTTATGCCAGAGTCTTGCCGAGAGGAGGTACTCCGAGAGTTTCACCATTCACGCCTTGCGGTGGATCCGGGAGGCACTAAGATGTATCGGGATTTGGGTCGCCAGTTTTGGTGGCGGGGTATGAAGAAAGATGTGGCGGTTTTCGTGTCTAAGTGCCTTACTTGTTAGCAAGTGAAGGCCAAGCATCAGAGGCCAGCGGGTTTGTTGCAACCCTTGCCTATTGCCGAGTGGAAGTGGGAGCATGTCACTATGGATTTCATTGTAGGTCTTCCATGGACTCAGCGGAGTAGTGATGCTATTTGGGTGGTTGTAGACCGGTGGACTAAGTCGGCACAGTTTATCACTATGCACGTGAGAGATTTGGTAGATCATCTTGCCGAGTTGTATATTCGGCACATAGTGAGATTGCACGGGGTCCCAGTAACGATCGTCTCAGATAGAGACCCTCGTTTTACTGCTAGGTTGTGGCAGAGTTTGCAGAGTGCCTTGGGCACTAAGTTGACCTTTAGTACGGCTTATCATCCTCAGACTGACAGGCAGTCTGAGCATACTATTCAGATCCTTAAGGATATGCTTCGAGGTTGTGTCCTTGTCTTTAGTGGGATGTGGGAGAGGCACTTGTCCTTGGTGGAGTTTGCCTACAACAACAACTTTCAGTCTAGTATCGGTATGGCACCGTTTGAGGCCTTGTATGGCCGACCTTGTAGGTCTCCAGTTTGTTGGGCCGAGGTAGGTGATGCACCTTTGTTGGGCCTGGAGTTGGTGAGGGAAACGACGGAGAAAGTTGATCTTATCCGTAGGAGGCTTGTTACAGCCCAGAGTCGCCAAAAGAGTTATGTCGACCGTAGGAGGAGGCCTTTGGCATTTGAGACGGGTGATCATGTTTTTCTGAAAATATCACCTAGGCGAGGTTTTATGAGGTTTGGGAAGATGGGAAGTTATCCCCTCGGTTTATCGGTCCCTTTGAGATCCTTGAGAGGATTGGGGTGGTTGCTTATAGCTTGGCTTTGCCACCGCAGTTGTCTGGGGTACATGACGTATTTCATGTTAGTATGCTTCGGAAGTATGAACCGGATCCATCGCACATGTTGGATTGGACCGACTTAGAGGTAGATGAGGATGCCTCGTATGAGGAGAGACCGGTTCGGGTCTTGAATAGGCGGAATCAAGTTTTGCGAGGCAAGACCATTCCCTTGGTAAAGGTTTTGTGGAAACATCACGGAGTGAAGGAAGCCACTTGGGAACGTGAGTTGGAGGTCCGTGAGAAATATCCGGACTTGTTTGTTGATGTTTAATCATGCATTAGTAATTTGTAATATTGTTGAACTTTAAGAGTATTGAATATGTCTTAAGTTGGAAAACATTGTATATGTTGTGATTGATGGGAGTTATTTTAACATTGTGTATGTTAAATATATTGTGGAAATGCAAGCATGATATTAATGTTGCAAGTGTTATAGAATTGTGGAGAATGTGTTGAAACTGGTAAAAATTTCAGGGGAATGCATGTTGGTAATGCAAGTTGTTATATACAATGTGATTTGCCTCATGAAAAGAGACGAGATTGGCCGGTAATGGGTCGGGTTGTTTAATATTATGTAGTAATATTGTTGGGAATTGAGAAAATCTTGTTTTTGAAGAACTTGTATTTAATTTCGAGGACGAAATTCTTTAAGGGGGGAAGGTTATAGCGATTCTGGTTTTCCCTTTCTGTAATTGTTGTATTCCGGACTTTGGTTCCGTGGAGTTGGTGGTTGTGTACCTTGTTGTCATTCTTTAATTCCGTATGTTTGAGTTTTGGGATGTGTTGGTAGTGTTTCGAACAGGTAGGTTGAGTTTTGGTCTCAAATGTTGTTGCCCAGGTTTTTGGTGTTACGCTCGAGCGGGTCATTCTACGCTCGAGTGGAGTTTTGGTTTTTGGTTGTCCGCTCGAGCGGGCCTTCTTACGCTCGAGCGGGATTTACACACTCTCAGTATCTCGTGTCCCTGCAAAACTTCTACAGGTGTGTTTTTCACGCTCGAGCGGGTTTTCTTACGCTCGAGCGGGTCGCACTCGAGCGAGTATCTTGGCGCTCGAGCGGGTAGTGCATTGTCTGTGAAAGTTCTGGGAGGGGGAAATCTATGCTCGAGCGGACTGGTTTTCGCCCTCGAGCGGATGTATTTTAGTCTTGTGTCTTGGAGCTCGAGCGGGACTTCTTACGCTCGAGCGTGTCCAGATTTTTGTGCTTGATGCTCGAGCGTTCTATTCTCTACTCGAGCGGGTCATACGTATATCAGAGGGTAGCTGGGCATTTTTGAATCACTTTTTACACTTCCTCTCTCTCTCTCTTACTTTCCCAAAATCGATTTTGAGAGCTCCTCTCTCTAGAATCTCCCTTCTCTCTAGGGTTTGATCTAGTTAGAGTGTCCCCCTATCCTTCGGCCTTTGTAAAAAGTGTGTTGATCGTCGAGGGCTTCGTTTTGATGCATAATGTTTGGAGTTTGAAGCACTTTGGTTTTGGTCTTCTTCTCCATTTGAGTTCTAACTTCGAGGTAGGGATATCCTACTCCATCTTATGAACTTTGTCTTTGAATTTTAGTATTTCGATATGTTGGGGTATGTTGGGTAATTTTGAGAAAGTTTGGGGCCTTTATGTAATTTCCAAAAGAGGGGTTTTCAAGTTTAAAACTTATATGTTTGTAATAAATTGAAAAATGGAGTTATTTGTTGGTGAAAGTGGAACCTTAGGGTTGGTGTTGTAATTATGGGAAAAAGCCCTAATTGTGTTGATTAATTAATTTGTATAATTAATTTTGGGAAATGAGAAATTGAATAGGAAATATTCAAATTGGAAAGGTGAGGAATTAAAGGGTGTAGTTGGATAAATTTATCGCTCACCTAGGTAAATGTTGATATTTTATCAATTTAATGCGTTTATTTTCTGTTTAGAAATAACTGCTTTGGGCTATCGGTAGAGGATAGTTTTGATTGTTGTAGACAATGCATGATGATTAGGCAAACTAAAACTAATCAATGAAATGTGTCACCGAGCGTGACGGTTGGAATAATATGTTAACTTTATGTATTGATTGATCGTGTATATGATAATTGTTTATATACATTGTGTTGTGTGAGAGGAGATAGAGGATGTACTCCACGGTTTAGCGGAAGATAGGGGATGGACCTCTAAGTCAGAAATTGTTTTACATTGATACCGCACTACAAAGTGTATCAGTTGTGAAATGAGGAAGTGTTTGTTTGATTTGATATAGCACTAAAATGTATATCATTATCAATTGTGAAGTATAGAAGTGTTTCTATGTTATATTTATACAGCACCAAAATGTGTATCACTTGTGAAGTAAGGAAGTGGTTTATGTGTTATTGATACAACACCAAAATGTGTATCCATCATGAATTTCGAAAGTGTGTTTTTAGTAATGAGTTATAATCTCATTAAATGATTTGGCCAGGTTCTAAGCCTTGTTTTCCAACTCTAAGTTGAATAAGAAATGGAAAGCGAAATGTAACATGGGCATGATTGTCATGAAACTGTAATATAGTATAAGTTGGATTATAAGTGTGAACCATCTATTGAATGCTATTATTTTAGTCATTGTTTATAGTTGGTTTAGTGTATTTCTACTGGACTATGGCTCACCGTTTGTGGGACATCATTTTAAAGTACAGGTAGCATGCCACCTCCAACGACATAGCTTGGGAGGCTAGAGGCTGACAGACTATTTGTTGTTTGTTCTCTTTTTGATGTATTACATGTAAATTCAAGCCAAGGGCTTAATATGTATTTGAGTTAGTACTCTTCTTTTTGTAATCAAGTGTTAACTTGGAAAGCTGTAAGCCCGTAGGGCATTTGCTTTTGTTGTTAACGTGTAATACTGTTGAAAGAACTACACTGATGAATAGAAAGGTGTTGATTTCTCTTATATCATTGCATGTCTAATATGATGGGTTTTATGTTTTTTTTTTTTTTTTTTTTGAGGGCATTACAACTTGGTATCAGAGCATACCAGGTTCGAATACTTTGGGTACGTGGGAAGTGATTAGTATCACAATGTGTTTGTCGCGCTTGTTAGAGACCTATGTGTGACATTATGTGTTTATTTGATAACATGTTTATGTGATTATGTGAGTATGAGACTTAGTTTCTAGGATGTTGATTGGACCCATGGGTTTCTGTGAGTCTTGTTGGAAAAACACTTGATCAATGCTGTTTCTAACCGGAACTCTAGTAACGCCAAGAGACTATCATTATCCGGAAATGAAATTCGTAAGTGCTTATGTGTTTATGTGCTTACGTGGAGTGAATTACAGTTGTCAATGTATTAGGACGCGAGCGTTTAGTTTTGGCACATTTATGAATGTGCTAATCAGCAGGAGGGCATTGGCCAGGCCAATGTGGCCAAGCCAGCAGGTCAGGAGGCTATGGGCGGTTTAGCCTGAGGGATAGCCGATGCTTTGAGGGAGTCTATGGGTATTCTCAAAGCTGAGAATCCAGTTCAGGCTCCAGTGTAGGCCCAGGTTGTTGAGGCAGGGCCTTCCTTCTTGAAGAGGGAGTTATTCTGGTCGAACCCGGACGAGTTTATTGGGGATCCAAAGGAGCCACTTAAGGCTGACGTGTGGTTGGAGTAGATGAGGAAGACGTTGGAGATGTTTGGCATCAAGGACGGGTCATTGAAAGTGACCTTGGCATCCTTCCAGCTTAAAGGGGGTGCGGGTCAGTGGTGGAAATACATGAGGGGCTGTATTGTTGGCACGTGGGAGGCTTTTGTGGAGGCTTTTCAGGAGAAGCACTTATCTCCAGCAGTTAGGGAGAAGCTGAGAGACCAGTTCTGCAGCTTTTGCAGTTGAGTTCTTCAGTGGTCGAGCATGAGGCTGCTTTTACTAGCTTGTCCAGGTTCGCACCTAAACCTGTGGCGACCGAGGAACGCCCCTGTGTCGAGTTTGAGAAGTGGTTGAGGCGCGGCCTCAAGATGAGAGTTGGGGGTTTGTAGACGCGCCCGCGTGGGGGGCCCTCGCTACAGTTCGGACTCGATTTTGTTACGGTTCTTAATCTGAACCAAAGAGTCCAAATCTGGCAAATCGTTTTGAGAAACAGATTTTTTGAAAAGAAGTGCCAAACATGGACTGCTTTGCCAGATACAGAGTCGCCACCTAAATATTTTTAAATGGGGGAATTTAGGAAACCCTGACTCGGTGCCAAAGGCCACATGTCCGTCATCACCAAAGTTGCCTTGGCTCGGGAGCTTGGGTACGATTGGGGAAGGTCAGTTATGAGCACCCCCTCTCGCCCGATCCGAAGATCGGCCTCTACTAACCTTGATATCCGTTTTTGAAAACGTTTTGCGTTCTTAAACCAATTATTAGCCCAGCATTACTATGTTATGCGCACAGCAAACAAGTATAGACCAAATTGCCTAAATTGGAATGAAACATTTCATGCTTGTTTTGAAAATGGTTTGCTACTCGCAAGTAGGCTAAAATGCAGGTTTTGCCACCCTCAAGTGGACTTTTGAAAAGGTGATTTCGCCACTACCTAGTGGGCTTAAAACTCACAGTTTTAATGCATTATTCCAATTTAGGTAATTCAACCTCCATCCACAGGCATCCAAGCAGTTATATCACGTAAGCAGCTAGCCTCATGGTAATCATGCTGTTATGGCAACACTCACACACATGCGGTATGCTAAAGCATAAATGCTTACAATGTACTCCGTGCCAAAACAATAAACTAGTTAGCAAACATGCGTGATCCTAGTTCATGTTAAAGTGGCTAATGCAACGCATACGGAATGTGATTAAGATAGGCTCGGCTAATCTATAATGACATGTGAAATGCTACAACTAATCACGTGTTCAATTTGAAATTGAAATACAAATGTAGTTAGAATGATGCGCCGAGCCCGGTGCATGCAAGACAAATGTATGAATGCGTGCATGCATTGCATAAGGTATGCTAAATTAAACGTGTCCTACTACTAACCATCAAAAGTGGGTAAATAAAAGGGAAGAAAGACGTGGGGTTGGAAGACATACACACACTCACGCACACTTATTACACAATTGCCCTCACTCGGAGGGTCCGAATAATTATTACAGTCCGAATAATAAACACATAAATTATTACAGAATTTCTAATTAATTAAAAGAATGAATGCAAAAAAGAAAGGTGGCCACAGCCCCCGTCTTGGGATGCGCGAATGATGCATGCTCGAACCTGTCTCGCCCGAAAGGTCTGTACCATACCACTACCGCCTCTGTTTACACTGCCCTGCTTCTCTGAAAATTGCCAAAGTTCTGGGACAGGTTCCTTGCACACTGTAGAATACCACCGGCTGGAGGAAATGCCCACCGGCCATATATAATTTCCATCGGCTGCTGATGGAGTTATCGGCCATTCACCAATGGCCGGTCGACATTGAATGATGTCGGTCGGCAGAAACTTCCTGCAGAAGACAGTTTTGACAGCAACAGAGGACAGACAGTATATGGCATGGGATTTCAGGCACATGTGAGCATGGTCATGTTCCCCATCATGTATTGTACTCAGGGAAGCATGGCCCTCAATCCTCGAGCCATCAATTGTGCATGATAGCCTAAGAGATGAAGCTTGCCATTTGATGTAAAAATGCATGCGACACACAAATGAGGACCAAGACCCTATCATGTCGAAGTCAAGGGCCCCGGTGACTGAGAGTTAAGACGCGTTACATCACTTATAGTATGAACGCTCCTTAACCCTCACACTTGGTTTGACACCCCAAACCAAGTAATGCAATGCATGTTATGCAAATATGACTCAAAGATACAACATGAGATTAAGATGCAAGGCATGCCAAATGCCATGCAACTACCATGGCAAGTATGCAATGCTAGGCATGTAAGATGCAAATGCAATGCAAACATGGACGATTTAAGCAATAGGATCATCATGTTACAACGCCTAATGAAGCAATCATGTAACAAACATGAGACAAGCATGCAATGGTGGACTTAAACCATAAAGGGGCAGACCTCAATCCACCCCAAAACAGTGGTGCCCAAAATGGTGGACAAACACTCATGCCAACACGCAAGCCAATGGACCTAAGGCTAAGGCACAAAAAGGGGGCACTTTACTTCCACTAACATGACCATTCATGGCATGAATTAGACACGCAAAAACAGAATCCTAGCATGCAAAAATGGACTCCAAAACCCACTGATATGGCAGCTTAAGTGGCTCCAATGAGATGCATGCACCAAAACTCATTTGTAGGCATAAAAGGGCACATCCTCAAAGCATGAAAGAGGTCACATATGCAAACATACAAACATGATTTATGGGCTGAAATACGATCCTAAATGATGCCAAATCATGAGGATGGTCTAAGCTACGCATGCTAGAGGCCAATATACTCAAGGCTTACGAGCCAAAACACAAAGAGATGACACCAAACATGGAAAGCATGACTGAAACAGATGGCCAACAGGCCTTAAACATGGTAAAGTAATGCCATTACCTTCATGAAATTAGGCTAACACATGCAAGAATCATGACCTAAACACAAGATGCATTTCTAGGCCAAATAGAGGAATGTAAAACAAGTATGTTAAGCATGCAAAAGGGCACAAATCCGACCAAGAATAGAGATAACATGTGACCTAGAGACACCCAAAACCCCCTGAAATAGGGGCCAAAATCAGTCAAGCATGCATGTTGCCCTTTAAGCCAAAAGGCAAGGAAATGAGGCAATGAAGGGAGAGGGGTGTCCCTCCCCTATACAAGATTTCAAACCACCTTCCTCACCACTAAAAATCCACTGGTTTTCAGTGGTGAGAAGACTAAGACACTCAAGCAAACAAAGCCTCACAAAGGAAGCACCAAAAAGGCCAAATAAGGCCTAAGAGGGTGAGTTTGAACTCAAACCACAAAACACCCTCAATGAAAGTTCTTAAGCATGAAAATATAAGCTTTTTTTATGTTATGCACAAAGCCTAAATCAGCAAACAAGATAGGTAAAAAACTAGTGCAAGTTTGGGGAAACTAAAGCAAAGTGATTACCCTTGAAGAACCTTTGAAGAACAGTTGGTCCAGCCACCCTCTATTGACCAAAACCAATCCAAAACCTCAACAAACAACCCTCAAAGTCCCTCAAAGTCGGAGTAAGGTGTGGTAGTGTGTGTGTTAGTGCAAAACTAAGGTAAAAATGCACTTTTAGGCCACAAAACACACACAAGGAAGGAGAGAGAGGGAAATATTGAGAGAGAGTGTGTATGTATATGTATAAGCTATGGTTTTTCTCTCAAAATTGCCAACCAAGAAGAAGGAGAAGAGCTCTCCTCTTATAGAAGCCCCCCTTGCAAAGCTTACCAAACAAGCTTGCTTAGAGGGAAATCCCTCCATACACGTGTATGGAGGAGAACAGAGTGGGTGCCAGCTATCACAGCTGGCACAAAATATCTACTAAAAGTAGATGAACAGTGATCGGCCGTTCAAAATTGCTATTTTGTTAAAATGGACTGCCGACCGGCAACAAAGAATGCCGACCGGCAATACACATTGCCGATGGAAACAAAACACCAGCTGGTGGCCTCTGGCCATGGCCGATGATGTGTGGAGATGCCTCTCAAGGCATTCCCTGCCCCTCCAAGGAAAAACACAAGTGTTTGGTGCAAAACCAGACACTGAACAGTCGAGTTCGAAGATCCTGAGGCAAAGTGCGTAGCCGAGACCTCCGGGAACTCCAAACGAACACAAACATGGATGATCACCGGTTGTTCAAATGGTGACGTCCAAGTCTTGAGGACGGTCAAAAATGGGGTGTCTACAGGGTTCTATGATCTGAGACTATGGGCGCTTGGTTGATGCTGCAGCCCACATGGAGATCGTGATGCAGGAGGAAGAGGGACAGAGAGGCTCCAAGAGGAGCCAAGATGGTCAGGGGGATGGCAAGAGACAGAGGGGTGCTAACCCTCAGTAGTCTCAGGCTGGTGTTACTAGATCGACCTTTCCAGTGCAGAGTGCAGGCTCGGGGAAAGGCAATCAAGGAGATTTCACCTGTTACAAGTGTGGTCAGCTGGGCCACAAGGCTTCGGTTTGCCTACAGAGGGGAGGATGTCAGAGAGCTATTTCATCTTCAGCTAGACCGCAGAGCCAGAGTCAGGGCAGGGGCCAGCCCTTGTCTTATTATCAATGTGGTTAGCCTGGGCACCTGAAGAGGTTTTGCCCACAGTTGAAAGCCACTTCGGGCACGTTTGGTTCTAGGCAGACGCAGGGTTTTCAGCCTGCTCAGTCTATGTAGGCCTCGAGGGCCAATCCGGGAGCTTCGTCGTCCCAGTCTGTGCAGCAGTCGTATGCTCCGTGGGGTAAGCAGGTGGATTAGGGGCCTACTGGGCGCGTGTATACTGTTACCGCGCAGGATCTTGTACCTGCTTCATTAGTTGTGAGAGGTATCTTCTTGTTTTGCTACTCGGTTGCTAGTATATTGATTAATACGGGTGCATCTCATCTTTTGTATCTGCTGCATTTGCATCTACTTTGGGATTGGAGTTGGCAGAGTTAGCATCTCCTATTTGTGTTGTGTCACCTATTGGGGGTGAGTTGATTTTGAAACAAGGATGTAGGGGTTGTGATATAGAAATCGCCGATCGCCGGCTTTCGTTTCCTTTTGTAGTTATGCCCATGTCGGGATTTGATGTTATTTTGGGTATGGACTGGCTATCTTCATACCGAGCAGTTATTGATTGCTACCGCCAGAGGGTCACAGCATGTACCTTGAGCGGGGAATGTTTCCATTTCTTGGGGGATCGGGTTGGTAGTGTGTTGCCACCGGTGTATGATCCGCGAGGGCGGAGTGAGCTTAGTGGTCTACTTGTTAGCTTTTTGAGTAGTTAGTGCGGTGAGACCTAGACTGTGTTGCCGAGAGTGGTTTGTCAGTACTCGGACGTCTTTCCCGATGATCTCGTTAGTTTGCCACCTCATTGAGAGATCGAGTTCTCTATTGATTTAGTACCCGGCACGGTGCCGATTTCTATGGCACCTTATCGTTTTGCCCCAGCCGAGTTGAGTGAGTTGAAGATTCAGCTCCAGGAATTGCTAGATAAGGACTTCATTCACCCTATTATTTCACCGTGGGGAGCACCGACCCTCTTTGCTAAATGGAAAGATGATGCCTTGAGACTTTGTATAGATTACCGGAAGTTGAATCGGGCTACGGTTAACAATAAGTACCCTATGTAGCGTATAGATGATCTGTTTGACCAGTTAAAGGGGTCCCGTTGTTTCTCTAAGATAGACTTGAGATCGGGTTACCACCAGTTGAGGGTTAGGGAGGAGGATATTCCGAAGACGGCATTCCGTACGCGGTATGGCCATTATGAGTTTCTGGTGATGCTATTTGGGCTCACCAATGCACCGGCAGTCTTTATGGATTTGATGAACAGGATATTCCAGGAATTCTTAGATCGCTTTGTGGTCGTTTTTGTGGACGACATTCTCATCTATTCACCTTCAGAGGAGGAGCACGAGGAACACTTGAGAGTGGTGCTCGAGTTACTTAGAACCCATAGGCTGTATGCCAAGTTTGGGAAGTGTGAGTTCTGGCTAGGAGAGGTCAAGTTCTTAGGCTATGTGGTTTCCGAAGAAGGGGTGTCTATTGATACATCCAAGATTGAGGCAGTGCAAGATTGGGCACAGCCTAAGAGTGTGTTTCAGATTCGCAGTTTTCTGGGATTAGCTGGGTATTACCGCCGGTTTGTGAAGGATTTCTCCAGGCTAGCTTCGCTATTGACTAGATTGACGCGGAAAGGGGTCAAGTTTGTATGGAGTGAGACTTGTGAAAAGTCGTTCCAAGAGCTGAAAGTTAGATTGACCACCGCTCCAGTTTTGATTATTCCGGAGAGAGGTTTGGGTTATCCGGTTTACTGTGATGCCTCACGAGAGGGTTTGGATTGTGTGTTGATGCAAGAGGGGAAAGTGGTATTTTATGGCTCACGTCAGTTGAAAATACACGAGAGGAATTACCCTACACATGACCTAGAGTTAGCAGCAGTGATATTTGCCTTGAAGATTTGGAGGCACTACCTTTATGGTGAGAGGTTCAAGGTGTTCTCAGACCATAAGAGTTTGAAGTACCTATTTACACAGAGGGACTTGAATTTGAGACAGAGAAGGTGGATGGAGTTCATTGAGGACTACGACTTTGAGTCGCACTATCACCCAGGAAAGGCCAATGTAGTGGCCGATGCCCTTAGCAGGAAATCCATTAGTGATGTAGCTTGTATAGCCATCCGGAAGTGGCGATGTTGCGTGCACTTGGCGAGTTTGATTTGCTTTTGGGCGAATCCGTTGAGGCTGTGGCCTTGTTTTCGGTTGTTGTGCTGCCTAAACATATGACTCGAGTGTTAGAGGCACAGGAAGGTGACCTTGAGGTAGAGTCTTTCTGAGAGAAGATTTCGAGTGGGAAGGTTGAGAAGGGTTTGACGGTGTATCCCGACCAGAGTGTGAGATACCGAAACCGTTTGTTTATGTCGGAGTCTTACAGAGAGGAGGTACTCCAAAAGTTTCACCATTCACACCTTGCGGTGCATCTGGGAGGCACTAAGATGTATCGGGATTTGGGTCGCCAGTTTGGTGGTGGGGTATGAAGAAGGATGTGGCGGTTTTCGTGTCTAAGTGCCTTACTTGTTAGCAAGTGAAGGCCGAGCATCAGAGGCCAGCGGGCTTGTTGCAACCCTTGCCTATTGCCGAGTGGAAGTAGGAGCATGTCACTATGGACTTCGTTGTAGGTCTTCTGAGGACTCAACGGGGTAGTGATGCTATTTGGGTGGTTGTAGACCGGTTGACTAAGTCGGCGCAGTTTATCACTATGCACGTGAGAGATTCGGTAGATCATCTTGCCGAGTTGTATATTCGGGACATAGTGAGATTGCACGGGGTCCCAGTAATGATCGTCTCTGATAGAGACCGTCATTTTACTGCTAGGTTGTGGCAGAGTTTGCAGAGCGCCTTGTGCACTAAGTTGACCTTTAGTACGGCTTATCATCCTCAGACTGACGGGCAGTCTGAGCGTACTATTCAGATCCTTGAGGATATGCTTCGAGGTTGTGTCCTTGACTTTAGTGGGACATGGGAGAGGCACTTGCCCTTGGTGGAGTTTGCCTACAACAACAGCTTTCAGTCTAGTATTGGTATGGCCCCGTTTGAGGCCTTGTATGGCCGACCTTGTAGGTCTCCAGTTTGTTGGGCCGAGGTGGGTGATGCACCTTTGTTGGGCCCAGAGTTGGTGAGGGAAACGACGAAGAAAGTTGAGCTTATCCGTAGGAGGCTTGTTACAGGCCAGAGTCGCCAAAAGAGTTATGCCGACCGTAGGAGGTGGCCTTTGGCATTTGAGACGGGTGATTATGATTTTTTGAAAATATCACCTAGGCAACGTTTGATGAGGTTTGGGAAGAGTGGGAAGTTATACCCTCGGTTTATCGGTCCCTTTGAGATCCTTGAGAGGATTGGGGAGGTTGCTTATCGCATGGCTTTGCCACCACAGTTGTCGGCGGTACATGACATATTTCATGTTAGTATGCTTCGGAAGTACGAGCCGGATCCATCGCACGTGTTGGATTGGACCGACTTAGAGGTAGATGAGGATGCCTCGTATGAGTAGAGACCGGTTTGGGTCTTGGATAGGCGGGATCAAGTCTTGCGAGGCAAGACCATTCCCTTGGTAAAGGTTTTGTGGAAACATCACGGAGTGGAGGAAGCCACTTGGGAACGTGAGTTGGAGGTCCACGAGAAATATCCGGACTTGTTTGTTGATGTTTAATCATGCATTAGTAATTTTGTAATATTGTTGAACTTTAAGAGCACTGAATATGTCTTAAGTTGTAAAACATTGTATATGTTGTGATTGATGGGAGTTATTTTAACATTGTGTATGTTAAATATATTGTGGAAATGCAAGCATGATATTAATGTTGCTAGTGTTATAGAATTGTGGAGAATGTGTTGAAATTGGTAAAAATTTCAAAGGAATGCATGTTGGTAATGCAGGTTGTTATATACAATGTGATTTGCCTCTTGAAAAGAGATGAGATTGGCCGGTAATGGGTCGGGTTGTTTAATAATATGTAGTAATATTGTTGGGAATTGAGAAAATCTTGTTTTTGAAAAACTTGTATTTAATTTCGGGGACGAAATTCTTTAAGGGGGGAAGGTTATAGCGATTCCGGTTTTCCCTTTCTGTAATTGTTGTATTCCGGACTTTGGTTCCGTGGAGTTGGTGGTTGTGTACCTTGTTGTCATCCTTTAATTCCGTATGTTTGAGTTTTGGGATGTGTTGGTAGTGTTTCGAACTGGTAGGTTGAGTTTTGGTCTCAAATGTAGTTGCCTAGGTTTTTGGTGTTACGCTCGAGCGGGTTATTCTGCGCTCGATTGGAGTTTTGGTTTTTGGTTGTCCGCTCGAGCGGGCCTTCTTGTGCTCAAGTGGGATTTACACACTCCCAGTATCTCTATCCCTGCAAAACTTCTGCAGGTGTGTTTTTCACGCTCGAGTGGGTTTTCTTACGCTCGAGCAGGTCGCGCTCGAGCGAGTATCTTGGCGCTCAAGCGGGTAGTGCTTTGTCTGTGAAAGTTCTGGGAGGGGGAAATCTACACTCAAGCGGACTGGTTTTCGCGCTCGAGCGGATGTATTTTAGTTTTGTGTCTTGGAGCTCGAGCGGGCCTTCTTGCGCTTGAGCGTGTCCAGATTTTTGTGCTTGACGCTCGAGCGTTCTATTCTCCCCTCGAGCGGGTCATACATATATCCGAGGGGAGCTGGACATTTTTAAATCACTTTTTACACTTCCTCTCTCTCTCTCTTACTTTCCCAAAATCAATTTTGAGAGCTCCTCTCTCTAGAATCTCCCTTCTGTCTAGGGTTTCATCTAGTTAGAGTGTCCCCCTATCCTTCGGCCTTTGGAAAAAGTGTGTTGATCGTCGAGGGCTTCATTTTGATCCAAAAAGTTTGGAGTTTGGAGCACTTTGGTTTTGGTCTTCTTCTCCATTTGAGTTCTAACTTCGAGGTAGGGATATCCAACTCCATCTTATGAACTTTGTCATTGAATTTTAGTATTTCGATATGTTGGGGTTTGTTGGGTAATTTTGAGAAAGTTTGGGGCCTTTATGTAATTTCCAAAAGAGGGGTTTTCAAGTTTAAAACCTATATGTTTGTAATACATTGAAAAATGGAGTTATTTGTTGGTGAAAGTGGAACCTTAGGGTTGGTGTTGTAATTGTGGGAAAAAGCCCTAATTGTGTTGATTAAATAATCTGTATAATTTATTTTGGGAAATGAGAAATTGAATAAGAAATATTCAAATTGGAAATGTATGGAATTAAAGGATGTAGTTGGATAAATTTATCGCTCACCTAAGTAAATGTTGATAGTTTATCCATTTAATGTGTTTATTTTCTGTTTAGAAATAACTGCTTTGCGCTATCAGTGGAGGATAGTCTTGATTGTTGTAGACAATGCATGATGATTAGGCAAACAAAAACTAATCAATGAAATGTGTCACCGAACGTGACGGTTGGAATAATACGTTAACTTTATGTATTGATTGATCGTGTATATGATAATTGTTTATATAATTTGTGTTGTGTGGGAGGAGATAGGGGATGTACTCCACGGTTTAGGGGAAGATAGGGGATGGACCTCTAAACCGAAAATTGTTTTACATTGATACAGTACTACAAAGTGTATCAATTGTGAAATGAGGAAGTGTTTGTTTGATTTGATATAGCATTAAAATGTATATCATTGTCAATTGTGAAGTATAGAAGTGTTTCTATGTTCTATTGATACAACACCAAAATGTGTATCACTTGTGAAGTAAGGAAGTGGTTTATGTGTTATTGATACAACATCAAAATGTGTATACATCATGAATTTCGAAAGTGTGTTTTTAGTAATGAGTTACAATCTCATTAAATGATTTGGCCAGGTTCGGAGCCTTGTTTTCCAACTCTGAGTTGAATAAGAAATGGAAAGCGAAATGTAACATGGGCATGATTGTCATGAAACTGTAATACAATATAAGTTGGAGTATAAGTGTGAACTATCTATTGAATGCTATTATTTTAGTCATTGGTTATAGTTGGTTTAGTGTATTTCTACTAGGCTGTGGCTCACCCTTTATGGGACATCATTTTCAGGTACAGGTAGCATGCCACCTCCAAGGACATAGCTTGGGAGGCTAGAGGCTGACAGACTGTTTGTTGTTTGTTCTCTTTTTGATGTATTACATGTAAATTCAAGCCAAGGGCTTAATATGTATTTGAGTTAGTACTCTTCTTTTTGTAATCAAGTGTTAACTTGGAAAGCTGTAAGCCCGTAGGGCATTTGCTTTTGCTGTTAACATGTAATACTATTGAAAGAACTACACTGATGAATAGAAAGGTGTTGATTTCTCTTATATCATTGCATGTCTAATATGATGGGTTTTATGTTTTTTTTTTAGGGCGTTACAACAAGAGTTTAAAGTATCTGTTTACATAGAAGGACCCAAACTTGAGGCAGAAACTGTGGATGGAGTATCTCGAAAACTATCAGTTTACTCTCTCGTTTCATCCCGGTTAGGCTAACGTAGTTGCAGACACATTGAGTTGCAAGAGTATGGGAATGATAGCTAGATTGGCAGTAAAAGAGTGGGACATGGTTAAAATTCTTAATGAATTTGGAGTTCAGGTGAAGGTTCAAGATGGAAAGGCATAGCTTAGTGCACAAATGTGATGCCAAAGTTAGTAATTGAAGTCATGGGAGCTCTAGATCATGATCAAAAAATAGTTTTCATACCCAACTGGTCAATTCGCTTGGATGGGAAATTTAGATACCAAGGCTGGCTATTTGTACCAAATAAAGAGTCACTTGGAGAAATAATACTTAATGAATTTCATCACTCGGCCCTTATGGTACATCCTGGAGGGAGTAAAATGTACCTTGATTTGAAGTGACAATATTGATGAAGTGGTATGAAGAATGATGTGGCTAAGTTGTGGCATGATGCCTTACATGCCAACTAGTGAAAGTAGGATATCAGAAACTAGGAGGAATGTTATAGCCTCTACCAATAGCCAAATGGAAGTGGGAACATGTAAAGATGGATTTTGTGACTCGATTACCTGAAACCCCAAGGGGCTGTGATGCTATCGTGGTTATAGTGGACCGTCTGATGAAAATCGCCCATTTTCTACCCTACAAGATAACGGACACCTTGGAGTCCTTGCGCAACCTTTATATTCAAGACATTGTTCGGTTACAAGGAATCCTGGTGGCCATTGTATCAAACCACGACCCATGTTTTACCTCCCGATTCTAGAGAAGTCTATAAGAAGCCTTGGGCATCATGTTGTGCTTTAGTACGACTTTTCATTCTCAAACAAATGGGCAATCTGACTGCACCATCCAAACCGTTAAAGATATGTTGAGAGCTTGTGTAATAGCTTTTCAAGGAAATTAGGAACGACACCTTCCACTAATTCAATTCTTATACAAAAGTAGTTTTCCAGCCAATATCAGGATGGCACATTTTGAAACATTGCACGGGTGGCCTTGCCGATCACCAATCTATTGGACTGAAGTGGGTGAAGCAGGTCTAGTAGGACCTGAACTTGTTCTAGAAACCACTGAGAAATTCAAATTTATCCTACAACGGTTGAAGGTATCTTAGGATTGCCAAAGCGTTATATAAATAGAAGAAAAAGGCCTGTACTAGTTGAAATCGGTAATCATGTGTTTTTAGAAATTCAACCTCAACGTAGAATCATACATTTTGGAAATAAAAAGAACCTTTTGCCTTGATATGTCGGACCCTTCGAGGTATTACAATAAATTGGAGAAGTTGCATATAAATTGGCTTTTCTTTGCAGTTAGCCAAAATACACAATGTCTTTCATGTATCTATGCTGTGGAGGTACTTTGTGGATCTATCTGTAGACACCCCATTTTTGACCGGCTTTAAGACTCAGACGTCACCGGTTGAGCGCTCGGTGATGATGCATATTGTGCTCGTTCTGAGGTTGCGGAGTCTCGGCTGAGAGCCTTGCCTCCGGACTTCGGGACTCTTTTGTGCTTTGCCTCGGTTTGCGAACCAGGTCCTGTTTTCTCTATTTTCTCTTCCCGAAGGGAGGGAGAGGTCTCATAGACCATCTCTCAGTGGTCATAGGCTACGTTTCGTGGTCGTAGGCCATTTTTTCCGTTTGGAGACCAGTTATCAGTTTTTGGAGCCGTCGGTCGTGTGCCTCGGTTCGGGACCGCTTAACTACCTCTGTTTGCTCCGGTTTTTGGCGCACACCTTGTTTCCTCTCCCTAGAGGAACACTGTGGCCCGAGAGACCACCTTTGTGGTCGCACGCCACCTCCAGTGCCTAACAGCCTGTTTTCGGGGCCCCAGGCCGTGCGTTTTGGCCCCCGAATCCTCGTTTTGCATCGGTTAAGGTTCATTTTTGGCATGGACCCTATTTTCATTGTTTGAAAGGTGGTAGGATGGTGGGAGACCAGCAATTCTTTTGAAAATTATTTTCTCTCTCCTCCAGCCGATTTTCTTGACAGAAAGCTGGTTTTTCTCACTTTTGGACCATAATTTCTGGTCTCCCATACCACCATTGTGTTATACTCACCTAGGAGGCCACCAATATGGGTAGGCCGACCAGCTTTTCTTCCTGACCCTTTTGAACCTTGCTAGAAAGCTGGTTTTTCTCTCTCCTGGGTCACATTTTCTAGTCTCCCACCATACAACTGTATTCTACTCATCTGGGAGGCCACCTTTCTAGTATGGCCAACCAGCATTTCACCTTGACCCTTTTGACCCCTGGTCGGCTAACCAGGGAAAGTGGTCGGCCGACCACCTTGGTTGGTCGGCCAGCCTTCTACTTTTTGGCCTTCCTGAGTGCAATACAGCTGTGCCAACTGTGTAGCACGTGACCCACTGTCCGAGATTTTAGCCCTTTGTTTGGTCATCTTAAGGTGGTTTTGACCCCTTTACTTAGCTTCTAGGTGAAGTTTGCCCCTTTTGTCAAGCTTCTTAAGGAAGCTTGACCCTTTTGCTCAAGCTTCTTTTAGAAGCTTTCACCCCCTCTTGAGGCTTCTCCAAGAAGCCATGGCTTTTCTCTTCTATTAGAGAGGCCTCCCTCTCATTTTGCAAGGGTTGAACAATCTTGGCTAAGGCATACACCCATTTCCCCTCCATCTCTCTACTCAAGCCTCCAAACACCCTTGTTCTTGGCCATTTACACTACACCTCATAGCCTACCACCTCCACCATCCATTCCAGCACCTTGGGACTGATTTGCAGAGGTTGAAGGTTCACCAACTTGGTCCAGAAGTTGCTGCATTGCTGTGCTACAAGGGTAAGTCTCCATTTCCCATTTTCTTGCATTATTTTGCTATATACTATAGCCCTATTTTCTAGCATTTTTGGACTTCGACGTAAACTGTAAAGTGTCTTATTTTGAGCTCCTCTTGAAGTTTGATTATGGACACTTTTCTGTTTGAGGTCACCTACCTCCTTGTATGCTTCATCACTCTTTTAGGGCTTATTTTGCATGATATCTTAGCCTTACTTGCAATCATTTTCGAGATTTTCCATGAACTAAAAAAAGTCTTATTTTGAGTCCCTCTTGAAGTTTGATTAAGGGAATTTTTCTATTTGGGGTCATCTTCTCCATTGCATGCTTCATTTCCTCATGATTAGGGCTATGTATTAGAGCATTTGCATTGGCCTTGGTTTGGCCTCTTAGCCACTGAAATCAAGTGAATTTTCAGTGGCTTAGATGTGTTTTTGAGAGCTAAAATCAGAGGGAGGTGACCCCCTCTCTCCTTGTCTTGTTTGCTGGCCAGCACTGCCCACGACGATGACATGCCGAGGGCAGGGTGGGGAGACCTATCAGATCCCCTTCGCTCCCCTTCCGGCTGATCACAAGTTAGTCGGGTTCTACGACTTGCCCCCGGTATGTACTATTGCATTTTGCATCTTGCATTGTCATTCCATTTCATTTGATATTTCGCATAATACTGATGTTTCTAACACTTTTGCAGGCTTCCTCCGAGTACACTCGTCAGTCCCTAGAGCTGACCGCCTCTGAGATGGGAATGCTCCAGCGGAGCCTCGACCTGCTGGCCATTTACAGTATTCCGGTATGTTCTTCTGACCACAGTCTCAAACCATACATAAACTGTTTCACATAATCTGATGCACCGCACTGTCAACATAACACTCGATACACGGTCCTCAAGGCATCTGATACACTGTAGCCCACAGACTGTTCACAGCATTACTCACGGCATTCATACACTGCACTTAGTCACGGCATTTTGTACTGACACACTATTCACAACATTCATACACTGTACTCATACACTGCATTCTGTACTGATACACTGCTCACAGCATTCATAAACTATACTCACACACTGCATTCTGTATTGATACTCTGTTTTGCGTAGCATACTGATGCATTTGCCATTTGTGCTTTTCAGCCTCTATTTCAGATGTCGGCTGCAGGAGGTGCTCCAGCTGGGCCTTCTGTTCCTACCCGACGAAGAGGGCGAGGTGGTTCAGTACATCCCCGCACCAAAACGGGGCGCATTCATGTTAGGAGCAGCTCTCGAGCTCCAGTCCTAGATGATGATGATGAGTGGGAGGCCGAGGCAGAGACGGAGGCGGAGTCATCCGAGGAGGAGACCAGAGATGGCTGGGGCTCAGATGACAGTGCTGATGACGATGCTACTGGACCTTCGCCCAGGAAGAGGATGAGGACAGACCCGTAGGCCTGAGATGATCGATGTTGATCCAGACTTTTGTCGATTTTCTTCTTTTGTTTGTACTTTTCTTTTTTTTGCTAGTAACTTGAGTACCTTGTACTGCTGCGGGCAGGTTTTGTTTTCTCCAAAGCTATGTACTTGAAAAATGGTGAAATGAAACAAACTTTTTGTCTGAAAAAGTGTTACATTGCTACATTTCGTACATTGCATCACATTGCGTCATATTACACCTCAATGTAAATGAGATTGATCTCCTGTCTGAAAATCAAACACTTGTATTGTAATAACCAGATAATGAATCGGCCAACAGCAAAACAACTCAAACAACCCACTGCTCATTCTGAACACTCGGCTCGTAACACAGTGCTTCGTTTAATCTTCGTTCAGCCCATACACACAGCTCATACAACGCACTGCTTATTCTGAAAACTGCTCATTCTAAACTCATGGCCCATCACATAGTATTCTTAGTTCATTCTGCACGCGGCGAAAACAGTTCAAATCTGAAAAGACGGAATACAAAGGTAGAATCGGCAGAAGCTGAAACACACTTAGATGCAATCCGGAACCCATATGTTCACTGTTTCCAAGTGACCCGGGTTGAACCCCTATGGTTTTACAAAAGAACCAAACCTATTTTGCAGAAATGTGGAGAATGGCACAGAACTCGGAGCACAAAACGATTTGAGAAAAGGGTTTTCAACCGGGTATTGAGCCTACGACTGAACATAGTGTAAAAGACTCAATAACGAAAAACAAAAGGTAAACAACCTAAACACAACGAGACACGCTCGGAACCGACTCAAAACAAGAGTTAAGGTAAACAAAACAAAAGACACAACACATAGACGCGTTATAAAAGACAAGAGACCTCTTAGTTTGCGAGGAGCCAATTTCTCCAGGTATTGTTTCCCACCCTCTTCTCATTTGTGATTCTTACATCACTCGGTCCTCAAGCTCGGTTTTTCACTCAAAACCCCTTATGCTCAATTTTCTCTCTACTTACACCTCTCTATTCTTCACTCTCTCATTTTTCATCCCTCCCAAGATATGGTCGGTGAATAAACAAGAGGTTGTGGGTTCATGCCCAACACTATTAGCTCGTAGCTACTTCTTCCGGCGACGTTTAGTCGATGTTCCTGATAAGGGAGTGGAGTATCTTGATCCATTCCGGTTCGTGGTTCATACTTGGCTCGATACCTCGTTGCTTGGAGGTCAAGAGAGCTTTCAGCCCTTTAACGACAGCTTCAGCTGTGCCCTTTTCAGCAAGTATGTTGGCGATGGGGGAAAGAAAGGAAGCCTGACTCAACTGTGCCCCTAGTCCATCATTTTGACCATTTTTTGTTTTGGTTTTCTACTAAAACAATTTTAACCAAAATGAGAGTTAGATTAATATACTTGTTCGATTTTCTGATTTAAAAATCATGTAAGTCAAGCTATGAGCACTGAAAATTTACTTTTTTGGGTCCAAGAAAATGGTCCAATTTTGGAAAAGATGGAATAATTTTCGAGAAAATAGTCAACCTCAGTAAAAAAAATTCTCAAAAACTATTTTTGCAAACGGTCACTGCTCAACGAGCACGGAACTTACTCTCGAGATGCACAACCTCGGATCGGAGGTAATGGAAAATTGCCCCTCGCTCCAAAGGGCACAGCACGGCAACAGAAAGTTGCCCCTGGTTTGGATGGCGACTCATGGCAACGGAAAGTTGCCCCTAATGTGGACAACGCCGCAGCATACTGTAGTCTGTCCTCATTAGTGATGATCACAACCGAACTCTCGGATACAGAGAAGACAAAGATGGTCAAAACAAATATATGGATACAGTCACTTTGAAAGTGCGTGGCGCTGGACTTAAGGAGTTGCCTACGTATCCCAAGCATGGGAATCAAGCCTTACATAGTTCCGGTTAAGGTACACTCGGGTATTAACCCTCACTTTTTAGGCTCTAACTTTTGCCAAGGCCGCCCTTTGCGGGTTTTCAACCTTGCGAGCTTTATTTTTCTTTTCTTTTTTCCATTTCTTTTCATTTCTTTTCTTCTTTTTTTCATCTTTTCTTTTCATTTTCTTTATTTTCATTTTTTGTATTTTTCTTTTTTTTTCTTTTTCTTTCTTTTTTTTGCTCTAACTTTTGCCTGGGTCGCCCTTTCAGGTTTTCGGCCCAGCGAGCCTCTCAAGGGTAAAAGTGTAACAAGTCCATGCCAAAAGGTTTTAGGGTTTTGAAGCCATCTGTATTCAGGAGAGTGGCTGTTGTATTGATTCACAGAAAGATCCATCTTCGGCTCTTCGAGCACATTGGACACTTTTGCCCCTAGTTCGAGGGCCGCTTCTGATTTAGCTTTGCAAGCTTCTTCTGATAACGTCTGATCTTCTTGATCTGACTTTCTTGGCCTCTTGTTTGTAGGACTGCACAAAACATTTTTTTTTCGAATTTTTTTTTTAAGAAAGTGACAAATCGCTCGCGTTGAAGACAGTGCGGAACCATTCTGGATCAGGCTAGGGTCCTTCTCAGTACTCACGTTAACAAACATGATTTCAATCATTAAGGGCTTAGCATGCCTCTCTTTCTCTCAATTTGATCAAATTTTTGCAAATCCCGAGGAATTCCTTCCTCTTCATTTTCATCACCACAGTGTTAAAAAAGTTTTGAAAAACTTGGTCAATGCAATGAATTCGAGGTGCAGAAGAGTAAGTGAGATGCTCTGCCGTTTCATTCAAATTTTCTGGCACAACTAGCTCAAAGTAGCAATAGGCACAGAAAACATTATAGCCGCAGTTGTTTAATTTAGATTTCCTGGTTGCAACTGGCTCCACAGTAGAGACAGACTCAAAAAAAAAGAAAAAGGATAATTACAAAACAAAATAATGATATCCAAGGCAACAACCCTGGAATCACCTGATTTCTATACAGTGGGACTGACTCGACACAACAAGACAGACCCTTAAGCAAAAAGACTGGCTTAAGATAATGAGATAGACCCAAAACAAAACAAGGAACTGACTCGACACCCCAGCCAGAAATCACAAAACTGCATTTGCAAATGCTCCCAACGGTGCATGCCAAATGCCATATCTGAAATACACCGAGCGCCGCCCGCAGGTGTTCCAACCCCTGATCACATACTTGCAGTATCCTCGAAGTCCAACAACTCAGTGGTGACAAACTTTGCTGAGGTAGGTGGGAGGATGACCTCATTGTCGATCAAATCTTGCACTTCGTGGCGAAGGCGGAAACAACCGTCGGTGCTGTGACCGGTTTGCTGGTGGTATGCGCAGTACAAGGCAGCATCGTGTATAAGAGGGAGATTCTTCGGGAGGGGTCGAGGCTCGAGGGGTTTAAGATGCCCCTTTTTAGCCAAAATTTGAAATGCCCTAGACGAAGGCATGTAGAGGGCATGAAAGACTCTGCGCCCTCGAGGCAGATACTTCGAAGTCTGGGGGTTCTTGCTAGATGCACTAGCGAAAGGGTCGGCAGGCACTGCCTTGGCTTTCTGATCTCTTCCCGGTGCAGGGTTGGGAGTAGAAGGAACTGTTCTGGCATGATGGGGCCTATCCCGATTTTTCGCCTGGCTTGAACTGCCCTCGGTTGGAGTGGGGAAAGCATCATCCACAGTCTTAGTCATAACTGCGAATACTTGCTGTTTATTGAACCCCCTCGGCTTTCAAAGCCTCGACTGCCCACGGCCATTGTTCAACGAGATCAGCATCTGTTCCCGCTTTGTTCTTACCTCTAGCCTCAACCTGATCGAGGGTTTGGGTTGCTATATCAAAGCGAGACCCGGTAGTTGTTAACATGTCATTGCCATAGCTTGGGACAGCCTCAGGTTGACTGAGCTCGATCACAATTCGTCCCAGTAGCGGGGGCTCTTGTGGTATGAAATTCCCGACATATGGCGTAGCTGGTGGCGAAGCCGACATTCCATAGGCGAGATCAACCACGAACCTCTGGAGGTCACCAATCATTCCCATCAACTCAAACATGGTGCACTCACGAGCTTGAAATAACTGGGGTGTCCAGATCGGGTGTGCGACAGGCGACCTGGGCGGATGCGGTACATCGACATTGGTCTCATCCTGCAAGATGATTCCTCGGTCTAATGCGGCGGCCATAACCACAATTTCCTCTGAACTTTGGGTCACCATAAGTCCCCTGAACTTGAACGGTGACTGACGGATCAGATATCTGTCTTGCCTCAGCAAAGGAGAACACTGGTTATTTTGAACTAACTCTCTGAACTGAAAGAGAAAACATGCAGCGTTTTAGACCAATCAAAACAGACACAAGCATAGCTGAATAACTGTACTCTACTACTGATCACTGTTCCCCAAAATCACTGCCCCAAAACTGAGTCTGATACTTGCGGATATAACTGATTCTCAGAATACTGATACTAGTGCCCTCGGGCTTGGTATTTGAACTTGCAAACTGACATGCGCATTCCCTGTAGAGATACATTCTAAAAGCACATAGCAAGTAAATGAGAGCCAAAACACCCCTATGTTGGGGTAGGGTTTCCCTGTCCTATTTTGTCAGGAGCTAGGGTTTCACTATGCACGCAGCGGTTTCAAACAACCTATAATCTGGTAGCCACCTGTCCTAGTTTGGAATGGTCACTACGGAGTCCGAATATGCACTAGGTCGAATGGTCAAAAGGGTGCCCTAGTAACAACCAGGGTTTGTGTTCCCATCGTGGCAGAGCCCGTAACCGGTTAGCCTTATGGCACGCTTCTCAAAGTGAGCCTCCGGCAAACCGTTTAGGAATAACAGACGGCAAACACTGTGACTTAGGCGCACCAATGCAAATGCAATGCAAAGAAATACATAAGTGTAATCAAAACAAGATATCACGAGTTCGAGTCAAGTTCTCTAACTCCCCAGCAGAGTTGCCAGAAACTGTAGACGTCCCCCGAACGTCCCGGGCGGGACGTCCCGGGAGGGAGATCCCGTTTTGTTCATTTGGGCTCACTACAGTTCAAGACTCAAAGTCACGGTCCTGTATCTAATCTCACAAAGTGCAATGCAAGACCGGTGAATCATCAAATAGTTCAAATCCAGCAAACCATTTTTGAAAACAGATTTTTTGAAAGAAGTGCCAAACATGGACTGCTTTGCCAGATACAGAGTCGCCACCTAAATATTTTATTTTGGGAAATTTAGGAAACCCTGACTCGTTGCCTAAGGCCACGTGTTCGTCATCACCAAAGTTGCCTTGGCTTGGGAACTTGGGTACGATTGGGGAAGGTCACTTCGTGAGCACCCCCGCTCGCCCGATCAAAGATCGGCCTCTACTAACCATGATATCGACTTTTGAAAATATATGCGTTCTTATTTTGGTTATTAGCCTAGATTTACTATGTTATGCGCACAGCAAACAAGTATAGACTGGGTCGCCTGAATTGGAACGAAACATTTCATATTTGTTTGTTTGAAAATGGTTTGATAATGCTACCCGTAAGTAGGCTAAGACATAGATTTTGCCCCTCAAGTGGGCTTAGGAAATATGGTTTTGCCACTTTCAAGGGGGCTTAAAACTCGCATCCAATGCATTGTCCCAATTCAAATAACCCAACCTTCACCCACAGGCATTCAGATAGTTATATCACATAAGCACATAGCCTCATGGTAAGCATGCTAATATTGCAACACTCACACGCATGCAAGATGCTAAAGCATAAGAGCTTACCTAGTACTCCAAGCCAAAACAGAAACTATTTAGTAATCAGATGCATGATCCTAGTTCATGCTAAGATGGCTAATGCAACACATACAGAATGCAACTAGAATAGGCTCGGCTAATCTAAGAATGGCATATGATATGTAACAACTCGATGCACGTATTCAAGTTTGGAATTGAAATACTATGCGGTTAGCATGATGCGCCGAGCCCGGTGCATGCAAGACTGATGAATGATGCACGCATGCATAGCATAAGGTATGCTAAATTAAACATGCCCTAATACTAACCATCAAAGTAGGTAAGTAAAAGGGAGAAAGAAGTGGGAGTTGGAAGACATGCACACACGCACCCACACTTATTACAAATTCACCCTCGCTCGGAGGGACCAAAAGAATAAAACAATTTAATTAACCTACAAGCTAATTAAATAATTTACAGACCACCTAATTAATTAACAAATCAATTAAATAAAGGAAAGCATTAAAAGGCCTCAGGAGGAGGGATGCACACGCGCTCGGATTGGCTTTGCCTGGAAATCCAATGCCATGCACAATCTGCCTCTGTTTACCCTGCTCTGCTCCTCTGAGACTTGCACAAATCCCAAGGTACACTCTTTGGACACTGTTGAACACCACCGGCCAAGGGGAATCATCACCGGCCAAGGCAGGGTGGTCATCGACCATTGGTGTAGCTCTCGGCCACAAACTTTTGGTCGATCGGCACTATATTCAGTCGACCGGCCAAAGCTTCTTGCAGAAACCTGTTTTGACAGCAACAAAGGGCAAAACATGGCATGGCAATGCATTTCAAGCAATGTTTGCACTAACCACACTCCTTATCATATTCATGACTCAAAGGAGCATGGTACTCGATTCTCGGACCACCAATCGCGCATTTCAATGTGTGATGGCCCAAGGAACCAAGTTGTGCATTTTGATTTCAAATGACATGCAAACCAAATAAACACATAAAGCCCAACCTCTATGATACTCAATTCAAGAGGCAAGGCATGCATGTCAAATGTAACCTAAGCATGCAATCTAAACATGCAACGTGAACATGCAAATAAACATGCAAAGATTCAACTAACAAGCATGCAAAGTGTAATGTCAACATGCTCACATGCAAGGCATATAACATGTTAGACAACTTAGCAAGAAATGAATGACAAGTGCAACACCATTTAAGCACACAACAACATGCCGTGAACCAAGTATCTAAACATACAACAATGCATGCAAACATGGTTCAACAGTTAAGCATAAAGGAGGGACTCTTAAGCGTACTAAACATGGATAAAAGACATGCATTGTAAGCTTTGAAAACACACAAAGAATGATCCCAAATCAACCTATCATTGTAAGCAAGGCATGCAACCGAGCCCAAGGACTTAAACCATGATCATGTGACACAAGAAGCAAATGATCAAAGTGAATCAAAATAGTCCTAAGGCAGGCACAAGTAAGCCCCAAAAACCGCTTAGATGGCATCTAAATGATCTAATCCTAGAGGCGTACATAATAGCACAAACATGGAGCATAGGACAACACCCTTTTAAAACATTAAAGGGGCATCAAATGCAAGCATACAAACACACCAGTAGGACTGAAATGGCATGGCAAGTGGTTCTAAACCACTGAAACAAAGCAAGGATGGCATGCTAGAGGGGTCGATGCTCAAGGCATACAAGAGGGATTACATGGTAGCTATACAAACCGAAGCATGGACGACCCGAATGACTAAAAATAGACCTCAAGCACACTAAAACAAGCATAAAAGCTTCACAAAGCTAGGCCAAAACACATGAGCATGGTAGTCTAAATGCTATGCACATGTTAAACCAAATCATGGCATTACAAGACATGTATGCAAGGCAAGCATGGTGTGTCTAAACCAAGTAAAAACAATGCTATATCATAACAAAATAAGCACAAATAACACTTAAGACATGGCCAACATGAACTTAAAAATGGTGCTCACACATGAGGCAAACATGGCACTTTTTGAAGGCAACGAGGAAAGGGGATGGCCCTCTCCTCCTTAGGACATTAAGACACCATCCTCACCACTAAAATCCCTCAAGATTTCAGTGGTGAGGAGGCCCAAACAAGGTGGTCCCGGACCTCACCAAAATAGCACAAAAATAGGGCCTAACAAGGCCTAAGAAGGGTCAAACAACCCCAAAGCTCAAAGCAACCTTAAACAACTATTTTAAGCAAGTAAAAACAAGACTTTTATATGTTACACACTAAGCTTGAAACAACAAGCAAGGTAGGCAAAAAGACTATGCAAAAATGGGGTAAAAAGGGCAAGAATCTTACCCTTGAAGACCTTCTTCACAAGGATCACTCCAGCAGCTTTTTTAGCTCCAAACCAGGTCAAGAACTTCAAGGACAGCCCCCGAATGCCTCAGCAATCAAGGTAAGGTGTAATGGTAGGTGTCCTAGTGTAAAACTAAGGACAAACACACACTTAGAGCAAAAGAGAGGGAGAAATAGAGATGGAATAGATACACTATGCTAACCCTAGAACCAGAGCTCTCTAGAACTTTTTTTGTAACCCTAGAGGAGGGGGGAGAAGCCTCCTCTTTATAGAGCTTCACTCTTGTAAAGCTTACAAAACAAGCCAAGCAAGAGTGAAATCCCTCCATACACGTGTATGGAGGGGGTGCAAAGTGGGTACCAGTTAGCACAGCTGGCACAAAATATCTGTCAAAAGTAGATGGACAGTGATCGGCTAGCCAAATTGGCCAAAACAATGGTCGGCCGGCCACAAAGATTGCCAGCCGACCATCACCAATGGCCGGTAGCAACAAAACATGGCTGGTGGCCTCAAGCAATGGCCAGTGAGGTGTGGGGATGGCCAACAAGCCATTCCCTGCCCTTCAAAAGCAAAACACAAGTGTTTGGTGCAGAACCAAACACAAAACAGTCGAGTCGAGCAATCCTAAGGCAAGGCGCGTGGCCAAGACCTCCGAGAACTCAAGACGAACACGAACATGGATGATCACCGAGTGTTCAAACGGTGACGCCCAAGTCTTGAGGACGGTCAAAAATGGGGCGTCTACATTATTGTTGTAATTGCTATTGTGTATTGGATTAGAAAAAAGGGACGGGGTGTATGTGCATTTACTGTGCTTTTAAAGCTCATGGCGTTTCATTCTAGGTATCAAAGAAACATACGAGGCCGACGAAGAGCTAAAGACATTTGAAGACTTGTGTCTATTTTAGTGAAAATTAGAAGCCATTTTGCTTATGAGTCTATTTGTGCTTTTATTTTTGGATTGTAATAATAATGGAACATGTTTTGTAATTTGAAATTTGATATACTGTAATTATTATTTGCTTTGTAATCATATTGCTATCTCCATGTTATTTATGAGACCTTGTGTTAATACCTCTTAAGATCTGTCAAAAAGATAGCTAGCTATATAAGGTAGTTGGACTTAGAAGGGAGGCTCTATTGACTCCTCCGACCTTCCTGAGATATTACTTGGCTATTGACCAAAAGACTCTTCAGTGACGTTACCCTAACCCTTAAAGTAGAAATTAGGGCATCACAAGTGTGATGGTAGAGTAGAATGTAACCAAAACTCTTGATTCGGGTGATCATCCGTTGCATAGTCATTACTCTTTTACCATTTTCTCTCTCCACATTTTTCATTTTGATGTGAGACTAGTACTACTGGAAATTTTATTTCCAGGGCTTCAATTTAGACACATGAACGAACCAAAACGGAGTTCAAACGAAAAAGTTATGCCCATTTGAAGTTTGCATACCTGAGCTGTGGGCATAGTCCACTCGAGCACAAGTTTGACCACTTGAACAGGCCATAGACCCTTGCAACTTTGAAATTTTAATTGGAAAGAAATCCTGGAAGCATTGTTTTACCACTCGACCGCACATTTAACTGCTCGAGAAGTCTATTCATGAAAGTAGAGATACTACAAGCCTTCATTCACTGTTCGAGCTTAGATTTGACTGCTTGGGTGATCTATTTGAAATCGATGCATTTATATCACCTTTTTGGTCAAATTTCTTATTGCATATCACTTTCCACCCCCTCTCTTCTCTCTCTTCCTTCATTTTGGAAACACCAAGCTTTTCAAGCTTGGATTTCATCTCAATGTTCTTAGAATCTACCCCTAGTTCTTAAGGCAAAAAATCAAATGCGTCACATTCGAGATTTTGAGTTGATTAGATCAAGTTTTTGTCACCATCAAAGTTGGGTCTTCACTATTTCACTCTCATCTTTGAGGTATGAGTTTTCTTAATTCTTTCTCTATATATGATGTACTATGATTGTGTGGACATTTCTTATTTTGATGATTTAAGAGCTAGAGATTTGATTTAAGAGAAATATTGTAATTAAATGGGATTTTTACTCAAATATTTGAAAGGTTTTGAAAATGTTTTTATGTTGTTAGTAAATGTTAAATAATTGAATTTTTGTGAAAGAATAAGGGAAAACCACCAATTTTCGTAAAAACCCTAAGTTTGTGATTTCTAATTAAAATAAGATTTGGAAGAACTTGATGTTACTGAGAAATTGAAGTTTGTATTGTGTTGTAAACACGTAGAAATGTTGAAATCATATAAAACTTTGAATTAGTGATGGGATTAAAGATGAGTACGAAAATGGTTGAGACTAACAGAATGTAAATTATTTTATTTTGTATCAGAAGTGAAAAGTGCTAGATGTTGAAATAAAGAAAATGATGGAATATAGGGGATAATGATAATGTTGAGATGATGTTGATGCTAATGATGGCAATGGTGATGAGGATGATATTGTTTCTGATATAATGGTTTTGTTGTTGTTACTTAATTTATGATGAAAGTTAATATTTTGATTAGGGATGGATAATAATATGTAATAGTTACATAATGGAAATTGAACCCTAGGCAAATCATAACATAACACACTCATGTGTTGCATTACATTCTCATGATTCTATAACAAGTGTTGGGTTAGTGAAAGTATGTTACTATTTTGAAAACACGTTGTGTGTGTGTTGAGGTGCCCAATTTCCCTTTTGTGCTTGGAGGCCAAAAAATGTGCAAATGTAATCGGAATATTGTTGAGGAGCCCAATTGCCTTCCTGTGGTCACTATCGGTAAATGTGGAAGATATTGATGAATATATTGTTCGGTGTCCAATTTCCCTCCATGCTCGATGGCTAGTAAATATGGAAATGTTTTCGAACTATAGCGGGGGTCTAATTGCCCCTCCGTGCTTAATGCTGGTAAATGTGAAAATAGTTTTGAAAATGTGATAGGTGCCCAATTGCCTTCCGTGCTCAGCAACTAGTAAATGTGGGAGCTATTTTTGAAAAAATATGGTAGATGCTCAATTTCCCTTTTGTGCTCGATGGCCGGTAAATGTGGGAGTTTTGTGAGAAACGTATGAAGGATTTGTCACAAAAAGGGTTTTAAAACGATTAACGAAGGTCTTAGTGTTCTTGTCAAATTTGGGTTTTGAAATTATACGTTCAATATTGGTTTGTAAAAGAAATAAAGAGAATTGTAGATGACATATGCTTTGTATGATCATAATCATAAAAAAAACACATATATATATATGTTGTTAAGATTACTCCTACTGGGTGTCAAAGCTCACTCCATTTTATGGAGTAAATATTCAAATTTCTAGGTTATGATGATGTGCGTCCACCCCATTGCGGAGAAAGTGAAGATCTAGATGGAGCATGGAAGCTCATTTTGACGTTTTCTTTGCTTACAACTATCAAGCTTACTTGTTCGGGATATCATTATATTTTGTTGTAATCAAGGCCTTAGCATTGAAAAATGTAAGCCCACGTGGCACTTTTGTTGTCTTTTTTTTTTTTTTCATTTTAAATTATATATCTAAAGTAAGACAATTGGAAAATTTGTTGTAGGCATTTGAGGTTGTTGTACATTATTTTATTTTTTTAATTCTCACACCATATAACGAAATTGGATAATAATAAAGGATCAGTAATTATTAAAATGGATCCAAAATTTTTGGCATTATAGGAATGATTTGAGGAGAATGAAGGCAAAGAGTGAGCAGGGACAAGCAGCCTAGAAGGTGATTAACCATGCAAGACCGATACATGAACGATAGTATTCAACACGAAAGTGTGATTTGGAAACCAAGCAGTTGAAGGAGGAGAGGAAGATGTTAAAGAAGAAGAAGAAGAAGAAGAAATAGAAGAAATAGAAGGATATGGAAACATAGATTCATCAAAGACAACATGATGGGAGAGAAGTAGGCATTTGGTGGATGGATTAAAACATTTATATGCACTTTGAGTAAGAGAGTACCCAAGGACCACACAAGGGTGAAAGTGAGAATCAAGTTTATGGCGAGAGTAGAAACAAAGCCACGGGAAGCATAGACAACCAAATACATGCAACTTAAGATAGTTAGGTAAGTCACTAAATAGAGCAGTGAAGGGGGATTTGTTAGGAAGAAGAGGTGTGGGAAGATGATTTATTAAGTAGGCTGCAGGTTGAAAAGCATAAGACCAAAAAGAAAGGAGTAGAGAGGAGTGGTGAAGAAGGGTGAGACTGGTTTCAATGTGATGGCGGGGCCAACGCTCAGCAAGGCCATTGTGTTAAGGTGTGTGAGGTGGAGTAGTTAAATAAGTAATGCCATGGTTAGATAAAAGGGTGCCAAGTTTTTTATATTCACCCCTACCATCGGAGTAAATGGATACAACAGATGTCTTAAAATAATTTTCAACCATAGCTTTGAATTTTGGAAAAAGAGAGTAAACATCGGATTAGTTTTTAGAGGATACAACCACACATATTTGGTGAAATGGTTAGCAAAAATAATTTAAAATTTGAAATTGTCTAGTGAGACAATTGGGGACAGTCCCCATACATCAATCTAAATTAGATCTAGTGGAGCACGACTTTGAAGGGAAGACTCACCAAACGGAAGTTTATGACTTTTATTACATTGACAAGAGGAACACAAGGTGGAGGCAACAAACACAGGCGACAATGGTAAAGAAAAATGCTTGATAAGATATTGAAGTGTGTGAGTTGATGGATGACGGAGATGTTTGTGCTGGTCTTTCGTAGGAGCCTTGACACCAATCTGTATACACCTCATTTAGATCGGCCTTAAGTCTTGGGTGCTTTCGTTTCATTATCCGATCATGAAAATAAGAATGTGTTTCTCACAAAATCCTCAATAAGAAATATGGCATTTGAGCGTTACTCCCAACCCTAGGTCTGATTTGGCCAAGTGTCTAAGACCCATTCAAAACTCTTTTTTAAAACTCTTTTTCCGTACTTCCGAGTATTTCTGTAATGTTCCAAGACTCATTTTTAAACTTCAAAATGAAATTGTTTCTAAGGAAATTGAGTAGAGTGTGGAAATAGGAGGAAATGATGATAATTCTGTCGAAAAATCCTATTTCGTGCAAAATAGTCAAGCCTGCCAAGTTTTTGGCCAGCCTGCCAATTAATTGGCTGGTTGGCTAATTTCTCTAGGAATAGAGCAATTTCGGTAGAATTCCTATTTAGTGCATGTGGGACATCGCCCTATCCCATTTTCTGATATGTTCATGCACAAAATGGCCTACACACTCAGCCTCCACCTACCAAAAGCACTTGCCCCATCAAAAAATAGAGAGCTAAAGCAATAACCCATCATCTTTCTTTATGCTCCATTATGGTTTGTCCTCCATTGTTGTCACCCACCACCCTTTCTATTAAGTCTTCGACCATTACTTGTGTAAAGGAGATCAAATTGTAGAGAGGAGAAAGAGGAGATACAAAAGAGAACTGAGAAAGATTGATTGACAAAGAAGACTAGAGATAAAGAAAGAAAGAGTCTAAGCTTTGGATTGAGAATTGATCAAAGTTGTCCAAAAACTTCCATTTTCCCAACACATTGTTATATCTCTTCTTCTATTACAAAAATCATCTAGGAACTAGTAATCCAATTATAGAGCTTTGATCAAAGAGAAAGTGATTGTTGTTGAAAGTGGGAGAATCAGGGAGTTCACTAATGTTCCCTCACACACACTGTTAAACAAAACAAGTCACCATTTCAGCTAAAATTTTAAACTTTCGTATTGAGGATTGAAAACACACTTCATACACTTGAGGGTGATCAAAATAAAGTTTGGAAATCAAAGAAGTTCATCCTTTCTTTGGAAGTTGAATTTTCAATTTCTTTCATTTTCTTAATTTTTTTTTTTTTTGATCTTGTAGTTGTGTTCTTACTTTAATTTCATATTATATATCTGTTCTAATCTAACTAAAAGTGGTTAGTTGAGCCACCTATATATTCTCCGTCGGTTCTTTCTCGATGTTGTAACAAAACAGGTTTTTGCCAAGCCTAATTGACTGGCCGGTGAATTTATTGGCTCGCCAGCTAATTTATTGGCTAGCCGGCTAACTTTTTGGCTAGCCAACCAACTTCTTCTGGGAGAGAACAATGCAGTCTTCCGATGATGAGGAAAACAGTTTCCGATGGTCCCCGAGGCACCTGAAGCTTCTATTTTTATTTTAATTTGAGAGAGTTGTGAGGTTTATTATTATTATTATTATTATTATTATTATTATTATTATTATTATTATTATTATTGTAATATTTTTCTTCCCCTCCTCCCTTATTCAGATATGTAATTATTCAAGTAATGTAATAATTCTTAGCCCCGCTTCTTTCTATCATGTTCTTTTACTTGCTTTCCTTATTTGTAAATATGCAACATATTTTGTTTTTTCATCATATTCATTCTTTGCATCCATGTTTCATGCATTACGATTAAACTAAATTTGCAAATGTAGATTTAGTTGATTATTATGTGATTTTGAGCGCTACCTTATGTCTTGAGATGATTCACATGTCATATATTGGAAGTCGAATCTTTAGTTACATTTCATGAGTGAATTGCATTAGGATTTTGTACATAAGATCATGCATGTTTTACTAACTTTGTTTCGTAGCTGTTCGCGGGGTGTCGGTAATTATGTAAGTTTTTATGCTTTAGCATCCCGCTTGTGTGTGTTTTCCTTACTATGTTTGGCATTCTTCTATGAGGCTATTTGCTTATTTGATATAAGTCCATGAATGCTAGTGGATGGAGGTTGTGTTGTTCAATTTAGAATAATATTGATTTTCATGTTTGTGAACTCAATTTCTTTGAATTGTACATCTTCAAAACTCTTTGAAAATACATAAAATCAAGTTGTTCCAAAATGAATGACATAGTCTATACTGGTATGCTTCACATGGTAAATTTTAGGATTTGTAAAATAATCGGAATATGAACATATAAAGTAAATAAAACTCATATCATGGTTTAGTAGAGGCTAGTCTTTGGTCGGGTGAGCGGAGGTGTTCAATTAATGACCTTTCCCTCTCATACCTAAGGTTCTGAGCCAAGCATCTTTGGTTACGATGAACAATGGCCTTGGCACGAGTCACGTGTTTCTTAATATCCCAAAATATTAGGTGGGAACTTTGAGATCTGATAACACCATCCATTTCTTGCCAAGTTTTTGTAATAAAATGGATTTTCTATAAAAGTTGCAGGATTTGGACTCTCATATATGTTTCACATTGCACTCGTGAAACTAGATCAAAGAGATTGAGGGTCCGACTATTTAACGAGCTAGAGTTCCCCCTGGGTGATATTACAATTTCTGGAGACTCCACTGGGATATTAAGAAACCTTGACTCGAACTCCATGATATGTTTTTTTTATTTTTAATTATATGTTCATTGCATTTCATGCATTGGTGCACCTAAGTTCCGTGCTCATCACCTGTTATCCTGGAGGGCTATCCTGTTTCAAGCGGTTAGATGAACACGGGCTCTGTCATGGTGGGAGCACAAGCCTTAGATCTAGATCTCCATTGTGCCGCTTGATCCGCCGTTTACTTATAGGTGACGGACTGGGTAGGTATATCGGTGTCTAGCTGAGGTACCCTTTTTAACCAAGACTAACCTAGTGCATATAGTAAGCTCTAGTAATTTCCAACATTAGAATAGGATGTACCCCATTCTAGGATGTATGATGCCGTTTGTTTAAATAGTGAAACCCTAGATCATTTCAAAGTAAGGATATGATAACCCTATCCTCTATAGGGGTGTTGTTCTCTTTCCTACTATGTGAAATATATGGGATCTATACACAGGTTCTCAAATTCTAAGCAGTGGTTCAGGCATTTCATTTTGAGGGGTGGAATTCAGTGTTTCAACATGTTGTATAATGACTAATTGAGCCAGAATGCTGCTAAAATTTTGATTGGGAATTAGGTTTTTATTTTTGCTAGGTAGTCGTAGCACTATAGCTTCAAAAGGATTTAATATCTCCCAAGTTTTGTGGACTCGTGCTGGTAGACTTAGCAGAACCACAAATTTAATTCAGTGATAGCTAGTGTTAGTTTCTCACTACAACAAAAGTAACCTATGGTGACAAAAACTAGTGAAGAAAATAAAATTCGTCACTAAATAAAAATAATTATTGAGGAATTTATAAATTTTGTCACATATAATAAAAAAATAAAAATGATAGGTGACAAAATTTATTTTCGTCAATAAATACTTCATTTTAAGTGAGGAAAAATTAAGTTTCGTCACCAAAAATTTTCCGGCTTTTTTTTTGGGTGGCGCCAAAATTTTTGGACTTTTGGTGAGAAAAAAATTTGTCACTAATTATAAAATTATTTGTGAGGAATATATTTTCGTCACCAAAACGTTTTAATATTTTTGATATCTTTTGGTGAGGAAATAATATTGTCACCATTTTTTGTGGGAAATTTTTGATATATTGAGCTTCAATAAAACAATTAGGGTATTAATTTTTTTACCCTTTTTCTGTTTATCACCTCTCTCTCTCTCTCTCTCTCTCTCTCTCTCTCAAAATAGGATATTAATTTGTCTTGCCTCTTACTCCTCCACCACGCCGATCGCCATCGCTGCCACTAGTAGCCTTGCCAATCGTCGCCGCCACTAGTAGCCTTGCCGGTAACCGCCACATCGTCTTCGCTCGGTGATTTGGTACGTGATTTCTCTTTGCTCTTTTTTTGGTGTCTCTTTCTCTTATTCTCTGTTTTGGTATAGTGACGAAAATTAGTGAAGAAAACAAATTTCGTCACTAAATAAGAATAATCCATGAGGAATTATAAATTTTGTCACGTATAATAAAAAAATAAAAATAGTAGGTGACGAAATTTATTTCCATCAATAAATACTTACTTTTAGGTGACAAAAAAAATAAGTTTCGTCACCTAAATTTTTCCCACTAATTTTTTTTGATGGTGCCAAAATTTTAAAATTTTTGGTGAGAATTTTTTTTTCCAACAATTAAAAAATTATTAATGAGGAATATACGTCACCAATAATCTATTTTTTTTTGTTTAAAAACTTGATTTTAAATATTTTAAGACCATTTGGTGAGAAATATATTTTCGTCACTAATAATTTTTAATATTTGTAAGCCTTTTAGTGAGAAAATTATTTTGTCACTAATTTTAGAAGAAGAATTTTAACATATTAAGCGGTAATGAAAAAAATAGTCTATTATTTTTCCCTCCTTTTTTTTTTATCAGTTTTCCTAAATTATTTTTCCCTTTTTTTTTTAGATTATTTTCCCTCTTTTTTTTTTTTGATCACTCTTCGTATCGGTCTCTATCTCTATCCGTCTCTCCCCTCAAAACAAAACACAACGAATCAGTTTTCCTATCAATCTCTATCTCTCCCCCTCTCCCTCTCCCTCTCCCTCTCCCTCTCCCTCTCAAAACACAAGTGCTGTGTGTTCTTCTCCAGCGCCCCTTGAGTGTTTTCTTCTCCAGCGTCATCCCTGTTCTCCTCCTTCAGTTTCGCCACAGACGTCGTATCTCCTTTACTGCTGTGTGTTCTCTTCGATCAGGTATGGGTCCTCTTTCTCTCTCCCTCTCTCACTCAATTTCTCTATTTTTCTATCTCTGTTTTCCCTAATTTTCAAAATTAATGTTTTCCCTAATTTTCGAAATTAATTTTCAGAATAAATGCTGCATTTTATTCTTTCTCATGCAAGGTTTCTCTTCAATAAATTGTGAATGTGTAAATTGTAAACTTGGCCATCCTCAATGTCTTTTGCTTGTTTCTACTATAAACTTGAGAATGAATGTCCTATTGATTATAATTAACAGTTTGAATTTAGTAGAAGCCCTTGAATGTGAATATTTTGTATGGTTTGGATTGTTACCTGTTGCAAGACCCCTTTCATCTTCGGCCAACAGACACCTCCCAAATAGTTAAATGATTTTTCTTCCCTTCTTAATAATAATAATAATAATAATAATAATAATAATAATAATAATAATAATAATAATAATAATAATAATAATAATAATAATAACAAAAAATAAAGAAAGACAAAAAAAAAAAAACTTACACAGTAATAAAACCCTTTGAATTATTTCTTCTTCTTTCTGTTTCTTTTTGGTGGAATTTAAGTTAGTTCAGACTAGCACAAGGAGACTCAGCTGAAGTTTATACATTCTAGGAATATTGCAAGCAGTCATGAACACGGGAAGGACTTGCATTGATTTATTGGAGAAAATATAATCTGAAATGCGCAGTGCACAATGTGAAGAATGTGATACCATGCATGAATTGTTCTGTCTTCAGATTACTATTGCAAGGATTAAGATTTAGTCAATAAATTATATTGAAAACAAATGAAATTATGAATTAGGTGGCTGTTTAAAAGTTGATCTGCGAACTTGATTAATTGAATTATAGTTGACGACAAGCAGATCAATGAGGATCTTCAATTTGGAACCCCCCTCTTGATTGAAGAGTGCATTCAGTTTTCCATATCAGGCTTTGATTGCATATTTCATGTATTGTGGTAGCTGAGAGTAGTTCATTTCCACAACCCTTTGAAATACATTTTTGGAAGTAGTGGGACATGAGATTCTTTGATCGTCCATGAGTAACACTGATCCTTCCTTAGCCGTCTTGTTGACAAGTATGGTTTTAGGTATACCAAATATGAATAAGCATATTCTTGGTGTTTGATATATGATGGCGACTATCAAATATTTGATTTATGATTGTAATTATCAATTAAATATGTAGTCTCTTGAGTTTGTTGAGAATAAAAAATGCAAAAATGGTGTAGCAAGCGTGTACTGAAAAGGTTATGTTATGTTAGTTTTCATCCCAGTATGACACAAAAATAAGTGTAGCACATGCACATGTAGTGCCTGTCCAATAAACATAAATTTGGACTCTCTCTGTAAACGAGCCATGTAGTAAATTGTTAAAGATTGGCTTGAAAACTTAATGCGGAAAGGCGGAACCAAAATTGTCACCTGATGGGGGCCGAAATTTGAGTATTCTCATTCACATATTCTTTTGATATATATTCTTTTCACTACAGAACAGCTTCCCCAAACCTCTTATATAAAGGCTCTAAGGGGTGCCAATTGGGAAGCCAAAGAAAGTTAATAGTCCATTGCCATATGTGGTCTACCCAATCTCTCTAAGCTTAAGTAGTTTCCTAACAGACCAAGATGCATCTCTGTAGACACCCCATTTTTGACCGCCCTTAAGACTTGGGCGTTACTGATGGTTTACTTGGTGGAGACAGGTGTGCAGGGGAAATGTTCAGTTTCTTCGGCAAGGAGAGAGGCAAATCCTTCAAAACACTTTGTTTAGGAGTTTGGAGTTGAAGAAGAGAGGAAAGGAGAGGAGAAAACTAATTTGGGAGAAGATTCGGCATGAATCCGGGTAGAAGCGAGTCGAGCAGCCCTCGCTGAATCGGGCTTATCTGTCTGTACGCTTGGAGTTTAGCTATGGGGCCACCACCGTCGGAAAGCTTACTTCCGCGGCTTCATTTTGCACTCAAGAATCTCCTAGAGCCAAGTCCGGGTGGGGGAGATATGATCAGTTGAAGTCGGGCATCATCCCGGTTGGATCGAATCTGCGCGGCTTCACGGAAAAGGGCATAACTTTTTGCACAGGAGGAATTTTGATGCAAGGTTTGCGCCATTGGAAAGCTAACTTCCGGGGCTTCAATCTGGACATCCACCGGCACCTTTTTGACCTCACCGGCCACCCATCGGCACTCTGTTTGTGCCGACCGGCACTTTATTTTGCTGACCGGCAATTTTTGCTAGCCGACGACCTTCCAGAGCATTCTGCAGATTGAGTGGATTCCAGCTGTGCCAGCTGGAATGCACAGAATTGATCCCCCACGCACATGTGTGCTTGTTTTGCACCTTGTGAGCCTTTGAACCCCTTAACCTTCTAGAAGCTTGAACCCTTTGGCCAAGCTTCTTGGAGAAGCTTGGCCAACTGTTTTAGCTTCCTCTAGAAGCCTTGCACCCTCTTGAACCCCTTTGACCCTTTCCCTTTACTTAGCTTGTAAGCTAAATGCTTCCCTTGCCTTATATAAGCACCATTTCTCTCCCTTTGTCTAGGTTAGAGACTTGAGGCAAAAAAACCAGAGATATACTATATATATCTGATATACATACATACAAACCTCCATCTCTCTCTATATCTCTCCCATTCAACCATCAAACACCCTTGTTCTTGGGCCATTTCTTCATCAACTCATAGCACAAGGCATCCAACGCCTATTCCAACAGCTTGAGGCTGTTCTCCAGAGCTTAGGAGCACCTAAACTTGGTCCAAGAGGTGCTGGTTCATTGGTCTACAAGGGTGAGTCCTCATCTTCCCTTTTCTAGCCTTTTTTTGCTTCATATCTAAGCCATAGTTTCTTGCACTTTTGGGCTCCGACCTAAACTTCAAATCATCATATTTTGAGGTCCTCTTCATGTTTGATTGAGGACCTCTTACTGTTTGAGGATAGTAGCTAGCACTTCCTTCTTTATCTCTCCTTTAGGCCCTAATCTTGCATGTTATTTTTGGCCTATGTGTAATCTGTTTTTGAGGATGTAGTAAACTGAAGATAGGCTTATTTTGAGCCCTTCTTCAACATTGAAGAAGGGCTCAACACTGTTTGAGACTTCCATGTTGTACTTCCCTTTATATCCTCCTTTTGGTCCCATTTTTGTATGTCTTGGCAGCCCCTGATGTTGCTGTTTTTGGACCTTTCTCCGAACTAAAAGTGGCTTTATTTTGACCTCCTGAACATGTTTTATTTAGGGTCTTTGGCTGTTTGATGAATATTTTGTGTACTTCATGTTATAGCCCTTTTGTGGCCTTAATCTTGCATAAATTGTTTGCCATGCTTGTATCTGTTTTTGAGCCTTGCCATGAACTGTAAATGTGCATATTTTGGGCCCCTATTCAATGTTGTTGAAGGGCCCTAACCCATTTGGGGTTAGTAGCTGTGAGTTGCTTCATAATCGCATGTTTAGGGTCGTTTTTGTATGCCATTTTAGCCCTATCTTTGCTTGCTGTTTGGCCATGTCATAAACTGTAAAAATGCTTGTCTCAGAGCTGTCTTGCTTCTGTCTTCATGCTCCATGTCCATATTGTGCATGCTTTGTATAGCTGTAAGCCATTTCGGGTGCCAAAAGTCCATGTTTCGGGACTATTCCATGCATCGGGTGTGTTTTCGCCTCATTTCGGGGCTTTTTTCCCCCACATTTCAGTGCTGAAATCCCATTGGCATGTTTGTATATCATTTTCCATGCCATTGCATTGCATATGCCTTTGCCTCGGTTTGCGTGCCCGTGTGCACGCATTTCGAGGCACTTCATTTTCATCCATCGGCCTCTTATGTGAGCGTGGCTGAGGCTCTCTCATGTTAGTATAAGTCCATGTTGCATTCTGTATGCCATTTTAGCCATTGCATTGCATATGTCATTGCCTCGGTTTGCGTGCCCGTGCGCACGCATTTCGAGGCACTTCATCTTCTCCCATTGGCCACTGTTTTGGGCCTAACTAGAGCTGCCTAATTCATGTTTAAGACCATCCTTAGCATATTTGTATGCCTACCTTGCATGTTTGCTTGTATCGGCATGTTGCATCCTTAGCTCGTATGCCTAAGTTGCATTGCATCTTACATGTATCACCTTGCCTCTTGAGATGAGTATGATAGAGGTTAGGCCTCCTTGTGTGTTTATTTGGTTTGCATGCATTTGAAATCAAAGTTGCATACTTGGTTCTTTGGGCCATCATGCATGGAAATGCGTGATTGGTGGTCCAAGAACCGAGGCACATGTCCCTTTGAGTCATTACAATGATAAGAGACATGGTTGGTGCATATATGCCTTGAAATGTGCTGCCATGCTTTGCCTCGTCCTCTGTTGCTGTGGGTTGCAGGTTCTGCAGGAATACTCTGCCGACCGGCAGTGTAAGGTGCCGGCCGGCAAAAACTTCTCTGCCGACAACTTCATTTGGTGCCGATGAACATACAACACTGCCGGTGGAAATTTCATCTAGCCGGTGGTGATCCCCTCTGTCCAAGGATGCAGTCCTGAGGTTTTGACAGCCTCCAGAGGAGTGAAGGAAGGAAAACAGAGGCAGCTTGCGCATGGCGGCACGCTTCTCGAGGCGTTTTACTATTTTTCTTAGTCTATTTAATTTGTTAATTAAATTAGGCAATTTGTAATATTAATTAGCTTGCGTAGTTAATTAATTTGTAATATTTATTCGGTCCCTCCGAGTGAGGGCAAATCTGTAATAAGTGTGCGTGGGTGGTGTGTATGTTTTCCAATCCCCACTTCTTTCTTCCCTTTTATTTACCTGCTTATGATGGTAGATTAGGGCACATTTATTTTAGCATACCTTATGCTATGCATGCGTGCATCCATGCGTTTGTTGACATGCATCAGGCTCGGTACATCACGCTAACTGCATTTGTACTTCAATTTACAAATCGAATATGTGATAATTGATCGCATTACATATGCCATGCTTAGGTTAACCGAGCCCATCGAAATTGCATCCTGTATGTGTTGCATTAGGCAATTTAACATGAACTAGGACACGCACATTTTGCTAACTAGTTTACTGTTTTGGCACGGAGTACTAGGTAAGCTTTTATGCTTTAGCATATCGCATGCGTGTGAATGTTGCCATGATAGCATGATTACCATGAGGCTAAGTGCTTATATGAGATAAACTGTTTGAATGCCTGTGGGTGGAGGTTGGATTGCTTGAGTTGGAAAAACTCGTTGAAATCCGTGTTTTAGCCTACTTACGAGTAGCAAATCCCGAAACATTTTCAAAACAAACGGATATGCAATGCTTATTTCCAAATTAGGTAATCTAGTCTATACTTGTTTGCTGTGCGCATAACATAGTAATTCTAGGCTAATAACCTGGATAAGAACACATAACGTTTTCAAAATCGGATATCATGGTTAGTAGAGGCCGGTCTTCGGACCGGGTGAAAGGGGGTGCTCATAGCTGACCTTCCCCAATCGTACCCTAGCTCCCGAGCCGAGACAACTCCGGTGATGACGGACATGTGGCCTTCGGCACTGAGTCAGGGTTTCCTAAATTCCCCCGTTTTAAAATATTTAGGTGGCGACTCTGTATCTGGCAAAGCAGTCCATGTTTGGCACTACTTTTTCAAAAATCTGTTTCTCAAAACGATTTGCCAGATTTGGACTCTTTGGTTCAGATTAAGAACCGTGACACAAATTGAGTCCGAACTGTAGTAGCGAGGTCCCCCCTTCGCGGGCGCTGTTACAGTTTCTGGCGACTCCACTGGGGAGTTTTAGAGAGTTTGACTCGAACTCGTGATATCCTGTTTTGACTTCATTTATGTGTTTCTTTGCATCGCATGTGCATTGGTGCGCCTAGGAACACAGTGTTTGCCATCTGCCATTCCTGAACGGTTTGCCGGAGGCTTGTCTTGTCAAGGCATGTCCATAAGGCTGACCGGCTATGGGCTCTGACAGTATGGGAACACAAACCCCGGTTTACCGAGGCACCCTTTTGACCATCCGACCTAGTGCATATTCGGAATCCATAGTGACCATTCCAAACTAGGACAGGTTGCTTACCCAATAGGTTGTTTGAAACTGCTGTGTGCATAGTGAAACCCTAGTTCCTAACAAAATAGGACAGGGAAACCCTACCCCAACATAGGGGTGTTTTGGCTCTCTCTTACTTGCTATGTGCTTTTAGAGTGTATCTCTACAGGAATGCATATACCAGTTTACAAGTCTGGGTATCAGACCTGTGGGCATCAGCATCAGTATTTGGGGAATCAGTTTTACCTGAGGGTATCAGTTTACAGGCAGATATTTAGGAAACAGTGATCAGTATTGGGTACATTCATCCTAGTATGCTCAAATCTGTTCCAGTGAAATTAGGCTGAGATGCTCTCTGTTTTCCCTTTTGCAGGGGTAGTCCTGGAACCATAGCTTCAGAAGGCTCCGATATCTCCCGAGGTTCATCGGACTTGTGCTGATAGACTTTGTCAGGTCAGAGACTCAGTTCAAGGGTAATCAGGGACAGAGCAGGCTAGTCAGGCACAGATCATCAGTTCAACAGTCTTCAGATCAACAGTCATTATCCATCTCGCCTGTGTGCAGTTGGGTTGAGATATCTGCTTTTGCCACAGAGACAGATATACCGGTTGCTCAGTTAGATTAGAATAGTATGTCGAGTCTGGAAGAGATGGTGCGCCAACTCCAGGATAGTATGAAAGCCATGCAGCAAGACACTGTCCGTCAAGCAGAATTCGCCAAGCAACAGGCTGTGGTCATAGCCCAACAGGCAGAGACAATTGCCAGATTGGAGCAGCAAACTGGAGTATCTACTTCGCACCAGGCTCCTCCCCCACCAAGAGTTCCCACACTCGGGGAGGCAACCCATGTCCAGGATGATACGGACATTCCAGTCGGGCCAGCTCCACCCCCGATTCTGCCTCAACTCTCCAAGGCACCCACTCCTATCAACCAATCAGATTCTCCCTTCGAGCCCGAGGTGGAGCCCGTGGCATTAAAAATGCACAAGCTTGAAAAGCTGTTCAAAAAATCTCAAGGTGCGAAGTCCATTCCGGACATTGGAGACGGATACATCGACGCAGCTATGACGCTGCCAGATCGGTTTAAGATGCCACAAATCGATCGTTTTGACGGATCTGAGGATCCCATGGTACACCTGCGACTATTTTCAGACATCCTAAGACCAATGGGCCTCACTAGATTGCAGAAGCTGTCTTTGTTTGGCCGGACCCTGTCGGGTGTAGCGGCCGCATGGTATGCCAAATTGGAGGATGACGTCAAGAGAAGTTGGGATGAGATGGCTGAGGCCTTCGTCGCACAATATTCATACAATACCCAAATCGAGATTACGACCCGTGATCTTGAGACGAAGAGGCAGGAGCCTAAGGAGAGCTTCTCAGAATTCGTGGCCCGCTGGAGGGCCAAGGCCTCAATGATGACCATTAGGCCAACAGATAAGGATCAAATACGGATGATTGTGCGCAATCTCCACCCTAAGCTAATGCAGAGAATGATTGTAATCCCCTTTCCCACTTTCTCAGATTTACACGATATGGGGGTACAAATCGAAGATGCAATGAGGCAAGGTCTGTTTGACCAGGATAAGGAGCAGCCCAGGAGGGCATTTTCCCGTAGTTCGAATGTGACCACCAGCGGTGACGCAGCTGCAAGATCATCTGAAGTGGGCATGGTCACCACCACCACACCAAGAGCAGCCACCCCCTTTGTTGGTGCATCCACTTCAAACCCCCGAACTTCAGACTATCTGCCCCGAGGCAAGAGGGTTTTCACCCCACTTTATATGTCTTTGTCTAAAGCCCTGGGGGTCCTACTCAGGAAAGGACATCTGAAACCGTTAGAGCAACGGCCTTTACCCGATCCTCTCCCTCAAAAACATGACCCGACTAAGTACTGTGCTTTCCATCAACAAACCGGTCATGACACCGACAGTTGCGTCCGTCTCCACCACGAGATACAAAATTTGATTGACAACGGGGTCATCCCCGCACCAGGTCCTGCGAAGTCTATCGACACTTGATCAGTGAACTTGTGGGGGGATAATGTGATGTGATCAGAGGTTGGACCACCTGCGGGCGGCACTCAGTTTACTCCAGATATGGTGTATGGCACGCACTGTTTTGAGCATTTGTGAATGTTAGTTTTGTACTTTCTGACTTGGGTATTGGGTCAGTCTTGTCGTTTTGTATTGGGTCAGTCTTTTCATGCTGAGCCAGTCGGGTCTGTCTTGTTGTGTCGAGTCAGTCCTGTTTTGTTAAAGTCGGGTGATTTCGGGGGTGTTACTTCGGATATCACTAGTTTGCTTTGTGTTTGTCCTTTTGAGTCTGTTTCTGCCAGGGAGCCAGTTGTGCCAACAGATTTGAATGAACAACAGTGATTTTTACACTCTTGTGTTTGCTTCTGCCGTGTGCCAGTTGTGCCGGAAGTATTGAATGGAATGACAGTGCTCTTCGCCTGCCTTTTTTGTGCCTTGAAATCATTATATCGACCTAAGTTTTTTTTCAAAACTTTTTTTGAACACTGCGGCGAAAACGAAGAGGAAGGAATTCCTCGGGATTTGCAAAATTTTGATCATTTGAGAGAAAGAGAGGCATGCTAAGCCCTTAATGATTGAGATCATGCTTGTTAATGTGAGTACTGAGAAGGACCCTGGCTTGATCCAGATTGGTTCTACACTGTCTTCGGCGCGAGCGATTTGTCGCTTTCTTAAAAAATTTCAAAAAATACTTTGCGCAGTCCTGCGAAGACATGTGTGGGATCACTCTTGAGATTGTGCAGCCTAGGATCGCTCTCAGCCTCGAGATTCGACCCCTCACTTTCAAACCTTGAACCTGAGTTCAGAACGTTCAACGGTCAACCACAACGTGAGGCCTGTGTGGCCAGATTCGAAGCAGCCCTCGGACAAGAGGCAAGAAAGTCAGATCAAGAAGATTAGACCAAATCAAAGGAAGCTTGTAAAGCTAGATCAGAAGCCCCCCTCAAACTAGGGGCAAAAATGTCAGACATGCTCGAAGAGCCGAAGATGAGTCCTCTTGCAAATCAACAGCCACTCTCCTGGATACGGATGGCTTCAAAACCCTAAAACCATTTGGCATGGATTTGTTACACTTTTACCCTTGAGAGGCTCGCTGGGCCGAAAACCCGGAAGGGCGACCCAGGCAGAAGTTAGAGCAAGAGAAAAATACAAAAAAGAAAAAATGCAAAGAAAAGAACAAAAAAAGAAAATCAAAAAAGGGAAATGAAATGAAAAGAAATGAAAAGAAAAGAAATGAAAAGAATTCAAAAGAAAAGAAAAACAAAGCTCGCAAGGTCGAAAACCCGCATCGGGCGCCTTGGCAAAAGTTAGAGCCTAAAAAAGGAGAGGTTAAATACCCGAGTGTACTTTACCCCGGAACTACGTAAGGCTTGATTCCCATGTTTGGGATACGTAGGCAACTTCATTCTGAAGTCCAGCCACAAACACCTCTAAAATCGATTGTGTCCATGTAATGGTTTTGATTGTCTTTGCCTTCTCCGTATCCGAGAGTTCAGTTGTGATCGTCACTCTGAGGATTGATTGCAGTGTGCTACGGTGCCATTCAGACAAGGGGCAACTTTCCGTTGCCATTCAATGCGCTGCGGTGCCGTGCAAACAAGGGGCAACTTTCCGTTGCCATGTAGCTCTCTTCGAGCAAGGGGGCAATTTTCCTCCGAATCCGAGGTTGTGCGTCTCAAGAGTGGGTTCCTTGCTTGTTAAGCATTGGCCGTTTGCAAAAATAATTTTTGAGAATTTTTACCGAGGTTGACTGATCCCTCGAAAATTATTCCATCTTTTCCAAAACTGGACCATTTCTTGGACCCAAAAAAGGAAAATTTTCAGTGCTCATAGCCTGACTTGCATGTTTCAAATCAAAAATCGAACAAGTGTGTTAATCTAACTCTCATATTGGTCAAAATTTGTTTTCGTAGAAAACCAAAAATGGTCAAAATGATGAACTAGGGGCACAGTTGAGTCAGGTGTTCTGTCTTTCCCCCCGTCATCAACTACTCGCTAAGAAGGGCACCCCACCTGCCAAGAAGGGCACAACTGAAGTCAACAGCAAAAGGGCTAAAAGCTCTCTCATCCTCCAAGCAACGAGGAATCAAGTCAAGTACGAAGCACGAACTGGGATGGGGCGAGATATCCCATTCCCTCCTCTGGACAGATCTGATCATGTCCGAACTCCCCAACAGAGCATCATCAACCGACGTCAGCTACAGATTTGCTACACACCCAATTGTAGCGCAGCCCCTCTGTGGGAGGAATTCACTGTTGTGAACAAGAATCAAAAGTTGGTAGAATACCAGGGGCAAGGGCCCACGACTTCCTGTTTATCCATCAACCACCCAGGGGAGGGATTGAAAAAAAGAGAGATTGAAGAATAGAGAGATGTGCGATGAGAGAAAAAGTGAGAAAAGGGCTTTTTCAAAAAAAAATGGAGCTTGAGGGCCGAGTGATGTGAGGATCACAAATGAGAGAGGGTGGGAAACAATACCCGGTGAAATAGGCTCCCTGTGCACGTCTGTGTGTCGTGTCTTTTGTTTTGTCTCGATTCTTGTCTTGAGTCGTTCCGAGCGTGTCTCGATGTGTTTAGGTTGTTTACCTTTTGTTTTTCGTTGTTGAGTCTTTTTCACTGTGTTCAGTCGTAGGCTCAATACCCGGTTAAGAACTCTTTTCTTAATTTCAAATAATAATTGTTTTGTGCTTAGAGTGCTGTGCCATTCTTCACGTTTGTGCAAAACAAGATTCGTTCTTTCATAAAATCGCAGGGTTCAACCCAGGTCATGTGAGAACAGTAAAACCAGGACCTATCTGAAGCTACATGGGTTCCGGACTGTAAAGCAAAAGAAAAGAGGGAAAATCGAAGCATCTCAGTGTGTTTCACCTTCAGCAAATTCCGTGATTGTACTCCGGACGTACCTCTTCAGGGCCTTGTCAATGCTCCGAAATATGAGTGTACCTCTACCTCAGGCGCAAGATCAATCTTGCATTGTGATGCACGTTCCAATTGCATTGTTATGCACCCACTTCACTAGCATTGTTATGCTCATTCATTGCATTGATTTTGCACATCTATCCAGCATTGTCATGCTCATTACATTTGCATTGTCATGCACCTTTTCACTTGCGTTGTCACGCACTTTCCACTTGCATTGTTATGCACGCTCTCTTATTCGGAAACACTGGGATACGTCCTTATGCTTTCCCTTCTCATTCGGAAACTCCGGGATACGTCCCTATGTTTCTTTCTCTTTTTCCGAAACTCCGGGATACGTCCCTATGTTTCTCTTACCTTTCCGAAGCACCGGGATACGTCCCTATGTTTCTTCTCCTTTTTCGAAACACCGGGATACGTCCCTATGTTTCTCCTTCTTTCCGAAACACCGGGATACGTCCCTATGTTTCTTCTTCCATTCCGAAACACCGGGATACGTCCCTACGTTTCTCTCTCTTTCCGAAACACCGGGATGCGTCCCTATGTTTCTTCTCCTTTTTCGAAACACCGGGATACGTCCCTATGTTTCTCCTTCTTTCCGAAACACCGGGATACGTCCCTACGTTTCTCTCTCTTTCCGAAACACCGGGATACGTCCCTACGTTTCTCTCTCTTTCCGAAACACCGGGATACGTCCATACGTTTCACTCCTCATTTTCCGAGACACTGGGATACGTCCTTATGTTTCTCTCCCTTTTCCGAGACACTGGGATACGTCCTTATGTTTCTCTTCCTTTTCCGAAACACCGGGATACGTCCCTACGTTTCTTTCTCCTTTTCTTAAACACCAGGATACGTCCCTATGTTTCTTCTCCTTTGTCTAATCCTTGGGATACGTCCCTAACCCTTGGGATACGTCCCTAATCTTTGGGATACGTCCCTAATCTTTGGGATACGTCCCTAACCTTTGGGATACGTCCCTAATCTTTGGGATACGTCCCTAACCTTTGGGATACGTCCCTAATCCTTGGGATACGTCCCTAATCTTTGGGATACGTCCCTCATCTTTGGGATACGTCCCTAACCTTTGGGATACGTCCCTAATCCTTGGGATACGTCCCTAATCTTTGGGATACATCCCTCATCTTTGGGATACGTCCCTAACCTTTGGGATACGTCCCTCATCTTTTTGATACGTCCCTAACCTTTGGGATACGTCCCTAACCTTTGGGATACGTCCCTAATCCTTGGGATACGTCCCTATGTTTCTCCCTCTTCAGTTAAAAGCGTTCGGAATACGTTCCAATGCTCACACCATTCCGAAACACCGGGATATGTCCCTATGTTTCTCCCTGTCCCATTTCCCCACACAATTTCAGTGTGTTTGGAATTCATCTTAGGTCACATTGTCATGCACACCTCTTCACTTGCGTTGTCACGCACATTCCACTTGCATTGTTTTATCAAACCGGCTTCACGAAAGCGTATAAGTCCAATTACAAACCGGCTTTGCGTAGCATATAAGTCCAATGTTCAAACCGGCTTCGCGTGGCGTATAAGTCCAATTATCAAAGTCTTCCTGCATATCATTTGCATCCTGCCCCTAAACTATGCTGGTTTGATTCCTTGCAAAGGGATACGTAGGCAGCCTGTGGGCACAACCATTTATTTATCAGTATTTTGTTTGTTTGTCCAAGTCTTCGGCCTTGTCAAAAATGGGTCGTCTCTGGGCTTTGACATTCACTCCCGTCATTGTTATGACTTTCGAGTTCTGTCAAAGAGGGGCAACTGTAGACACCCCATTTTTGACCGCCCTTAAGACTTGGGCGTTACTGATGGTTTACTTGGTGGAGACAGGTGTGCAGGGGAAATGTTCAGTTTCTTCGGCAAGGAGAGAGGCAAATCCTTCAAAACACTTTGTTTAGGAGTTTGGAGTTGAAGAAGAGAGGAAAGGAGAGGAGAAAACTAATTTGGGAGAAGATTCGGCATGAATCCGGGTAGAAGCGAGTCGAGCAGCCCTCGCTGAATCGGGCTTATCTGTCTGTACGCTTGGAGTTTAGCTATGGGGCCACCACCGTCGGAAAGCTTACTTCCGCGGCTTCATTTTGCACTCAAGAATCTCCTAGAGCCAAGTCCGGGTGGGGGAGATATGATCAGTTGAAGTCGGGCATCATCCCGGTTGGATCGAATCTGCGCGGCTTCACGGAAAAGGGCATAACGTTTTGCACAGGAGGAATTTTGATGCAAGGTTTGCGCCATTGGAAAGCTAACTTCCGGTACTTCAATCTGGACATCCACCGGCACCTTTTTGACCTCACCGGCCACCCATCGGCACTCTGTTTGTGCCGACCGGCAATTTATTGTGCCGACCGGCCATTTATTGTGCCGACCGGCACTTTATTTTGCTGACCGGCAATTTTTGCTAGCCGACGACCTTCCGGAGCATTCTGCAGATTGAGTGGATTCCAGCTGTGCCAGCTGGAATGCACAGAATTGATCCCCCACGCACATGTGTGCTTGTTTTGCACCTTGTGAGCCTTTGAACCCCTTAACCTTCTAGAAGCTTGAACCCTTTGGCCAAGCTTGCTTGGCCAGCTGTTTTAGCTTCCTCTAGAAGCCTTGCACCCTCTTGAACCCCTTTGACCCTTTCCCTTTACTTAGCTTGTAAGCTAAATGCTTCCCTTGCCTTATATAAGCACCATTTCTCTCCCTTTGTCTAGGTTAGAGACTTGAGGCAAAAAAACCAGAGATATACTATATATATCTGATATACATACATACAAACCTCCATCTCTCTCTATATCTCTCCCATTCAACCATCAAACACCCTTGTTCTTGGGCCATTTCTTCATCAACTCATAGCACAAGGCATCCAACGCCTATTCCAACAGCTTGAGGCTGTTCTCCAGAGCTTAGGAGCACCTAAACTTGGTCCAAGAGGTGCTGGTTCATTGGTCTACAAGGGTGAGTCCTCATCTTCCCTTTTCTAGCCTTTTTTTGCTTCATATCTAAGCCATAGTTTCTTGCACTTTTGGGCTCCGACCTAAACTTCAAATCATCATATTTTGAGGTCCTCTTCATGTTTGATTGAGGACCTCTTGCTGTTTGAGGATAGTAGCTAGCACTTCCTTCTTTATCTCTCCTTTAGGCCCTAATCTTGCATGTTATTTTTGGCCTATGTGTAATCTGTTTTTGAGGATGTAGTAAACTGAAGATAGGCTTATTTTGAGCCCTTCTTCAACATTGAAGAAGGGCTCAACACTGTTTGAGACTTCCATGTTGTACTTCCCTTTATATCCTCCTTTTGGTCCCATTTTTGTATGTCTTGGCAGCCCCTGATGTTGCTGTTTTTGGACCTTGATCCGAACTAAAAGTGGCTTTATTTTGACCTCCTGAACATTTTTTATTTAGGGTCTTTGGCTGTTTGATGAATATTTTGTGTACTTCATGTTATAGCCCTTTTGTGGCCTTAATCTTGCATAAATTGTTTGCCATGCTTGTATCTGTTTTTGAGCCTTGCCATGAACTGTAAATGTGCATATTTTGGGCCCCTCTTCAATGTTGTTGAAGGGCCCTAACCCATTTGGGGTTAGTAGCTGTGAGTTGCTTCATAATCGCATGTTTAGGGCCGTTTTTGTATGCCATTTTAGCCCTATCTTTGCTTGCTGTTTGGCCATGTCATAAACTGTAAAAATTATTGTCTCAGAGCTTTCTTGCTTCTGTCTTCATGCTCCATGACCATATTGTGCATGCTTTGTATAGCTGTAAGCCATTTCGGGTGCCAAAAGTCCATGTTTCGGGACTATTCCATGCATCGGGTGTGTTTTTGCCTCATTTCGGGGCTGTTTTCCCCCACATTTCAGTGCTGAAATCCCATTGGCATGTTTGCATATCATTTTCCATGCCATTGCATTGCATATGCCTTTGCCTCGGTTTGCGTGCCCGTGTGCACGCATTTCGAGGCACTTCATTTTCATCCATCGGCCTCTTATGTGAGCGTGGATGAGGCTCTCTCATGTTAGTATAAGTCCATGTTGCATTCTATATGCCATTTTAGCCATTGCATTGCATATGTCATTGCCTCGATTTGCGTGCCCGTGCGCACGCATTTCGAGGCACTTCATCTTGTCCCATTGGCCACTGTTTTGGGCCTAACTAGAGCTGCCTAATTCATGTTTAAGACCATCCTTAGCATATTTGTATGCCTACCTTGCATGTTTGCTTGTATTGGCATGTTGCATCCTTAGCTCGTATGCCTAAGTTGCATTGCATCTTACATGTATCACCTTGCCTCTTGAGATGAGTATGATAGAGGTTAGGCCTCCTTGTGTGTTTATTTGGTTTGCATGCATTTGAAATCAAAGTTGCATACTTGGTTCTTTGGGCCATCATGCATGGAAATGCGTGATTGGTGGTCCAAGAACCGAGGCACATGTCCCTTTGAGTCATTACAATGATAAGAGACATGGTTGGTGCATATATGCCTTGAAATGTGCTGCCATGCTTTGCCTTGTCCTCTGTTGTTGTGGGTTGCAGGTTCTGCAGGAATACTCTGCCGACCGGCAGTGTAAGGTGCCGGCCGGCAAAAACTTCTCTGCCGACAACTTCATTTGGTGCCGATGATCATACAACACTGCCGGTGGAAATTTCATCTAGCCGGTGGTGATCCCCTCTGTCCAAGGATGCGGTCCTGAGGTTTTGACAGCCTCCAGAGGAGTGAAGGAAGGAAAACAGAGGCAGCTTGCGCATGGCGGCACGCTTCTCGAGGCGTTTTACTGTTTTTCTTAGTCTATTTAATTTGTTAATTAAATTCGGCAATTTGTAATATTAATTAGCTTGCGTAGTTAATTAATTTGTAATATTTATTCGGTCCCTCCGAGTGAGGGCAAATCTGTAATAAGTGTGTGTGGGTGGTGTGTATGTTTTCCAATCCCCACTTCTTTCTTCCCTTTTATTTACCTGCTTATGATGGTAGATTAGGGCACATTTATTTTAGCATACCTTATGCTATGCATGCGTGCATCCATGCGTTTGTTGACATGCATCAGGCTCGGTACATCACGCTAACTGCATTTGTACTTCAATTTACAAATCGAATATGTGATAATTGATCGCATTACATATGCCATGCTTAGGTTAACCGAGCCCATCGAAATTGCATCCTGTATGTGTTGCATTAGGCAATTTAACATGAACTAGGACACGCACATTTTGCTAACTAGTTTACTGTTTTGGCACGGAGTACTAGGTAAGCTTTTATGCTTTAGCATATCGCATGCGTGTGAATGTTGCCATGATAGCATGATTACCATGAGGCTAAGTGCTTATATGAGATAAACTGTTTGAATGCCTGTGGGTGGAGGTTGGATTGCTTGAGTTGGAAAAACTCGTTGAAATCGTGTTTTAGCCTACTTACGAGTAGCAAATCCCGAAACATTTTCAAAACAAACGGATATGCAATGCTTATTTCCAAATTAGGTAATCTAGTCTATACTTGTTTGTTGTGCGCATAACATAGTAATTCTAGGCTAATAACCGGGATAAGAACACATAACGTTTTCAAAATCGGATATCATGGTTAGTAGAGGCCGGTCTTCGGACCGGGCGAAAGGGGGTGCTCATAGCTGACCTTCCCCAATCGTACCGTAGCTCCCGAGCCGAGACAACTCCGGTGATGACGGACATGTGGCCTTCGGCACTGAGTCAGGGTTTCCTAAATTCCCCCGTTTTAAAATATTTAGGTGGCGACTCTGTATCTGGCAAAGCAGTCCATGTTTGGCACTACTTTTTCAAAAATCTGTTTCTCAAAAAATTGCCCACAAATGCATAAGCATGGTGGTTTTATTTTAATCTTTCAATGTTCTAAATCCCAGCCTTCCTGTTTTTGGCACACACACTGCTTCCCATGTAATTTTGGCCTTACAATGATTTAACTATGCTCTAACAATAAGAAGGACTTCATCATTCTTCCAATTTTTTTGAATATTTTCCCAGGCAGAATAAAAATGGAGCTCCAATAAACTGGAATAGTGAAAAGTACAGACTGAATCAATGGGGCTCTTCTTATGCTGCCACGTGTTCATTTTTTTATTTAAGATTAAAAAAAAAATTAGATAGATGAGATGAGGGGACTTGAACCTTAGACTTATCTCAAATGAATAAGACTCTTACCACTTGACTAGAACAAAATATACAATAAATATTTTATTTTATTTTTATTTATTTAACTTGCACACACATCGCGTGCGGCAATCGCTAGTTCCAAATAAAGCATCCCATTCCCATCATTTTTTGACAAGGAAAGTGATTTTTTTCCAAGTACAGAGACAGTTGTAATTGTATATGTAGAAACAGAGAAAGGAATAGAGTTTTTAGAGAGTGAAGGTAGGAAGGTAGTTATTATATGTGAGAGAAAGAGAGAGAGGTCAGAAAAGTTTCGCGGTGCTGGAGTTTCGGTCGATGGTTAAAACCCTTTGACGGGATTACCAGCCTCCGGTCTTCTGTTTCAGAATTTGATCTGAAGATACATTCATTCTTCATAACCCACAACTCAATTTCATCACATTTATATGATATATGTGATATGCATATCACCAAATTCAATCAATTGTTGATTAGAATTCTTGCCATTTCTGAACCTGCATTGTGCATTTACAATGTATTGAAATGGGTTTTTGAAATTTCAAGCTTTGATGACCTCAAAATTGATGATTGTAGGCTGGTTCCGGAATCTGAAGGTACCCATTTGTTCTCCAGAGCTTTTCTTTCCCTTCTCATTTTGGGTTTTCGAAAATTGTGAGTTTTGGATTGAAATAGAAGGGAAAGGAAGCCAATAATAATAATAATAATAATAACATATATATTTGAAGGAAATAGAGAATAGAGAATTGTCTGTGATTTGAACATAATTGGGATTCAAAATGAACGTTGTTTCCAGAGTAATTTCAAGGCAGGTTTTGTCGGTATGTGGTAATCTTTGTTTTCTTCTGCCCTGCAATGCGAGCGAGGTCAAGGCAGCCCGTGAAGAGGTATAAAAAGATGATAGCAGACATTTTTCCCAAATCGCAGGTTAGGTCTTTGTGCTTTATGTGATTCCTAATCTTTGTTGAAAGATCAATTTATGTTATTTTGTTCACTTGATCTTGGATAGAAGGAAGATGTTTTCGAGACTTGTAACATTCACCCATTTGATTTTATTGTAAGCAAAGTTTTGCTTTGTGTTTGAACTGACTATAGACTTTCTTCATCATGCAAGCATGTTCCATCTGAAACAGTTAGTCATTTGTTAAATGAGCTAGGTCAACTTGCAGCTTCAGTATGCTCAACATTATTATGTTATTTTTTTTTTTTTTGCATGAAGTGTTTGAAATGGAAAATCTTATTTGTTATGATGTTATTTTTATAGGAAGAAGAACCAAATGACCGGAAGATCGGAAAATTGTGTGAATATGCTGCCAAAAATCCTTTGCGTATACCGAAGGTACTATATGTTTCATGTGGAGCCCCAAATTTATGGGGTTTGTCTCATTCATTCAATGTTGAATTTTAATGGGAAACCCATCACATCATTTAAGTATGTGCAATTATTTGTTTTTATGACAGTATTGATACAACTTGGCATATTGATTGGTGAAGACACTTTGAATTGTTGTTCTATGAGTAACTGTCCTTGTAACATCTTGAACCTAAACCAAAGTTATTGAACTTTTTACTCTGTGTTTATATTTCAATTGACTCTTGAGTTTAATTTCAACCACTTTGATGCAGTTAGTCTCACCTTGTTAAGGGTATTTTTTCATGAAGTAGGTTCCCTATTAATTTAGCTCCGAGGTGCTTCATATTTGAGTAACCACCTTAAGATTGTAATTTGTTTTCAATGTATTAATGAAAAAATGGGTTGAGTTTTTGTATATTTCATGGTTGTAGTTATCAATGATGTTAACTCCTTGGAGTGTAACTAGGAATTTTATTGGGCAAAATTCATCTTATTTCCCTATGATTTGGCCTTGTAGCAATTTGCTCCCCTATCATTTAAAAATACCCAAAGACCCCTCATGTGGTTTTGGCAATTTTACACTTTACCTCCCTACTGTTAAACAATCAATTCAAATTGACAGGAAGCATGATTTATGTGCCTATTTCAAGAATTTAACATGAATTTTTTTTTATCAAATTTTGAAGTAAATGGACTAATATGTCCTTAACCTCATCTTCTTCCTCCTATCCTAACCAACTAAAAACCCTAACCCTAGACAACCAGTCACCTCTCTGGCCACCTCTGCTTCTCTCTCCTCCTCACCCTCTCTCTCTTTTGCCCTTGTCCCCTTTAATTGAAGTGCAACAACACCTACAAGAGAGATGTTCATAGGACTTTGATTGGCAGATATATTCACCTGAGACATATCCTTGCATTTTGTGTTTATCAACTAGAGTCCATTTATTTAATATTTTTATTCATGTAAGGACCAGACAGCATAAATCAGTATATTTGAAGTAAATTTCCATGAATTTTTTTTATGTTGCTTTATTGACGTAAGTTTTGAGTCTGATTAACAGATCACAAGTTCACTTGAACAAAGGTGTTACAAGGAACTGAGAACTGAGAATTTTCAATCTGCAAAAGTTGTCATGTGTATTTATAAGAAGTTGTTAATTACTTGCAAGGAGCAAATGTGAGTTCATTCCTGTTGATCCTATTCTTATGCTTTCATTACATATTTTGTGTAAGGTGCTGTTTGTAAAATTTTTTGAAGGCATTATTTATCATAACCTGTTAATGATAAATTTCTTACTCAATATTTTTCTGGAGTTTGATGTTGTATGGTAATATCCAAAGTGCTTGATGTAATGGAGTTCAATAGGCAATAGTGGGGAGCAAGCACAAATATCATTGATGGATAACATGATTTGATGTATATCTTATGCTCCTATTTTGTCAGATATACTTACGTATCTGCATTATTATCCATGACTATATGACAGGCCTCTCTTTGCGAGTAGTTTATTAAGATCATTCACATTCTGATGGATCAAACACGATAGGATGATATGCGAATGGTAGGATGCCAGACACTTTTTGACTTTGTAAATAATCGGGTTGGTGAGGTGGAATGTCTTTACTTTGGGTTATTTCTTGTTTATCCATCAATTACGAAAATTGAGTTAATAGTGAAATGTTTAACTTTGGACTTATGTATCTGTTTATTTTGCAGACAGATGGGACTTACATGTTTAACTTAGAAGGATTTTTTCCAAAACTCTGTCAACTAGCACAAGAAGTAGGAGAACATGAGAGAGAAAAGCGTCTTCGTTCAGCTGCCCGGCAAGCCCTTTCTTCACTGGTATCGTTTTTCCCCTAAGATTATGGAATTTGACATCAATAATAATGCATGAATCTAAGCAATATTGGTGAGAAAAATTTTACATAAGTGATGCATAAAGATAAGAAATATTGGTGTGCAAAATTCTATACAAGTGATGCACGAAGATGCCATCGATTTGTCATTAACATTTCACTCTTCCCCCTTTCCTCTTCTGGTATCCTAAAATTTCTATAGAAGTGGATTTGAAGTATGTTTTACACCTGTCCTGCCTAGCGGAAAAAAGGAAAACCTAAATGATAGAGATAATTTTAAGAAAAAGATATATTAAATACCAATTTATTGTCTCTTCTGAAGCTATTGGTGACACTTATTTGTTACCTTTATCTCTTCTATGTTTAGATAAAATTGTTTGTTATTACCTCTAGTTAGTTGTTATTACCACACATTCACTCCTCTAGTTAGTTGTTTGTTCAGAGTGAAGCCCCTATTTCAATTCTACATAGCTTTCCATGGGACATCAAAAGTGAGGTAGGCTCAGAAAGGTTTATGAAGAGGCTGGCAGACTGCAAAGGAATAGAATATAGTCTAGTTTCTCTCCTTCCTTTTCTTTCTCCCTTTTTAGAAGAAAGTAATATGCTGATTTTAATCAACCTCAAACAAGAGTTTGCATAGAAGAAGCATTCCCTTTAAAGGAAAGAATTCCCTTTAAAGGGAAGAATTCATACTCTTGGTACTCTGGTGGCGGACTAGATACTGATAGAATATCTTTATTTATTTATGTTTCTATTTCAAATTGCTTATCCAACTGTCTCAGGATGTTTTTTCTACAGCACAAGGACCTTAATGCCGAATGGACTTCAACACCTCATGGTTCTTGGTTCTGTTTATGAAATTTCATTCCTTCACAGTTTATTATTTCTCAAACCTTGGTACATATGTATATCTTAACCAGTTGATCGTTAATTTCCTGTTACTCTATGTTTTTATTGCTGTAGGTTTGGCTCATGGGTCAAAATTCCCATATTTCCGTTGAGTTTGACAATTTAAGCACATTCAACTCGTTTAATTTTCCTTTTAGAGGATGAGGTATCCCATGAACTCGTACATCGCCTTTTTGGTAAGTCTCGCTCGTTTTATCATTTATTTTTCTCATGTTGGTTAGTATATACTAGTTAAAGCATAGCAGTTTGACTACTTATTAACAAGGATTTAACAAGTTTGAAGATGTATTTAATGAAAATATATTCATTATCAAAATTCTTACTTAGCATGACCCTAGTTAAAATACACACTAACCAAAGTAGAGACAAAGCTATGTGTTTACTTTTTTGTGTATTTTTGCTAGGCAGTGTTGGGAGTTGCTTTAAATTAGTGATGTGATTAATAATGGGTGTCTCTCTGATTGAGTTTTTCACAATAGTAGAAATAAATGAACAAGTCACCATCTCCTCCTTTCTTAAATCGTAAACTTTACAATTTAAAAGATGCTCTCTGAAGGCTGTGCAATATTGCTGAAGCTTGTTTATCCTAAGTGATGTCTCTCATCAATGTCGAAGATTTGTATGGTTCGAAATCTAAAGTCACCTAACCACCATATCTGAAGACCTAGGAACCATGTTTTTTAAGTCTATAAATAATTAATTGAAATAAAAATAAAATTTTTATGGAAAGAAGCTGCTCATATGGACATCATGCCGTTTTTATAAAATAAAGGAAGCAGTCAATGTTGAGTGGTTCTGTTTGCTCCCGTGTTGGTATCTGTATGCTCTGCTGTTGAGTGGTTCTGGTCTATCTGGAAGATGAGGAATAATTGTATTTTCAATGGGTGTCAGCCTAACCTAAAGGAGTTGAGTGGTTCTGTCAAGTGGAGAGTGGCTCTATGGGCCAAATCCAATCTTCCAGGTTTTTCTTACTCCAGGCATGATATTGTGCATAACCTAAGTTAGATAATAGCCTGCTGTTAAGTGTGCTTGTATCTGTGGATGTTGGTATCTGTATAGCCTAAGTCACAAGTATCTGTATGCTCTGCTGTTGGTATCTGTATGCTCTGCTATTTGCTCTGCTGTTGGTATCTGTATGATCTGCTGTTGGTATCTGTATGCTCTGCTGTTTGGTATCATTTTGCTTTGCTGGTTGTATCTATATGCTGGGTGAGTGGATGGATCTGCTGGGCTGCTGGTCTGGGTAATTTTGCTTCAGTTTTGCTTCAGTTTTGGATGTGAAACTAATTGTAGGCCTAGTGATGTATATTTTCTATATACCTTTGCTGAGATGGGTAACTTGCTGTCTGCGTTTGTTGTGTTTTTTGTGTTCTTGTTGGTCCCTCACCAAAGTTCGGTTTTGGTGCTGTGCATCATCCCCCTCTCCCTTGTCCTTTCTTGTCCCCTTTATTGATGTATTTTCTCCTTCCTGTAAGGTTCTTTCATCAATAAAGTTTTTGTTGATCAAAAAAAAAAAAAAAAAAAAAGAGGAAGCAATCAATGTTAAAACAAAATAATACGTATAGCAGTGTGTGCTATTTTCTAAATTTAGAAGGGAGTTGTTTTTAGGTTTTGTGCGTGGCCTTTTAATGTTAATGTAAGAAATAAAAAGCTTATTATCTACATCCATTTTGGTCATTGCTGTCACAACTCACCAAGCTAGTGGTCTAGTTATCCATTTTTTGCATTCTAGGTTGTTGCTCTCTCTCTCTCTCTCTCTTCAAATTTTTTTTAAATCCCATTTGTGCAGCAGCCACAATATTTGTTCCTTCCCATTCTCATTGACTGCATGCCCTGGTTTCTTACCATGAGATGTTGTAGTGTTATAGCTGGTTTGGCTGCTGTCCGTGGGTCACACCCAGTTTTTGATCCGAGCATAATTCTGGGGATACAGTGAATTGCCATGTTAAGTTGATCATTGCAAAGCCCATGGGTGGGAATGAGCATGGTATTCATCTTTTTAGTTAATCTCTGTTAATTTCTATTCAGATAACTTCAAGCTTGTGATCTTGAGAATAGTTCTATATATTTGTTAAGTTTATGATATTTGGCTTCAAGTTTATAATAAAACTTTGCTATTATAATAAACTTTATATATATACATTATGTTAATGTTTGCATTGTTTATTTTCTTTGTAGATTGGTTTTGATGACGTTCGGAAGCATACTTGCAAATGAAGATCAACTTTTGAATTTTTTTTCCTAAATTAATGCTTAGTTGTAGTTGCAAATTAAGATTAAGTGTTGATTTTTTATTTTTTTTTGTGGACTCCATGTTAGTTCATTTTGGAATTTACTTTGATGGTTTTTTTTGTGATACTTAATGGATTATTATTAAAGTTGTTTGATAGATATATTTTGATTTATAATATAAATTGTTTAGTGAAATTTTTTGTGGAGTGATGTATAATAGCTAGTGGATTTCTTAGTATAATTAAAAGGCTATTAGGATATGAGCAGGGATATTTGTGAAATAATAATTTAAATTGAATATAAAATATGGAACAAGTTTAGTAATGAATTTGTTTCGTCATTTGTACTTGTTATTATGAAAAAGTGATTATTCGTCACTAATAAACTTTTTTTGTGACAAAATTTATTGCAGTTTATATATGAAAGTTTTTATTTATTTTGTTGTTTGGTGACTAAAAATTTCGTCACGTATATATATATATTTGTGACGTATGACTTTTGAAGACGAAAAATTTCGTCACCTTTACATCTTATTGTGACGAAATTATTTCCTCATCAATGATCAACATGCGTGACAAATTTATTCATCAACTAAAGTTATAAATATGGTACTGAATAACTATTTGGTGACGAAAATGAGAATTTTTTGCGACAAAATGTTGTCTTATTGGTGACAAAAAATTATGACTTTTGAAGACGAAAAATTTCGTCATCTTGACATCTTATTGTGACAAAATTATTTCCTCATCAATGATCAACATGCGTGACATATTTATTCGTCAACTAAACTAATAAATATGGTACCGAATAACTATTTGGTGACGAAAATAAGAATTTTTCGTGACAAAATGTTGTTTTATTGGTGACAAAAAATTTCATCGCTGAAGTAATTTCATTGGTGACGAAATTATTTTTCATCACGGTGGTTTTTAGTGACAAACATTCAATGACGAAACTGGTGACGAAAATATTTCCTCACAAATATCTATAGTGACGAAATTAGCTCTTTGAAGACAAAAAAATTTCGTCATTCAAGACCCAACTTGTTGTAGTGTCTTTACCGTCAGTTATGAGGAGAAAGGTTAAAACCTCAGTATCAGTACCTCTCCAACTGGAATTTCCAGAATCTCTGATGGATCCAACTTCAGAAGTGACGAACCAACCTCTGGTAGATATAGCAAAATATTCATGTCCCTTCAACGAAGCATGGATGCTATTACCAACAAGGTTGCCACCAACAATGAGGCTCTTGTCATATTGCAATGCTCCTCTAGGGCGTCTACATCTCATCCACCTCTAGTGGTTCATCTGGTTTTGGAACCACCTCCACCAGTTGAGGAAGAAGATCGTAGGGTTCTTACACAACCAATGGGAAGACTTTTCCGCACAGATCATGATGAAGTTGACCTAGTTGTGCTAAAAATATAAAAATTCGAGAAAATGTTCAGAAAATCACAAGACATCAACTCTGTTCCTGACATCGAGGACAAGTCTACAGAAACAACTATGAGGCTGCCCAAGCAGTTCAAAATGCCATCTCATAATTAGATTTGATGGGGGCTGGTCACCCTATGGTTCATATTTGCCTCTTCACAGACATTCTGAAGCCTATGGGCTTATCTTGAGCTCAAAAGCTTTTCTTGTTCGAAAGTCATTGAGACCCCGAATGAAAAAAGTGTACCTTCGAAGGCGTGATTGCTGCGATCAGGAGCTGCTTAACATCATTGTCAGGAGTGGCTGCTACTTGGTATGCTAAGTTAGATGATTCAGTCAAGCAAAACAGAGAGGAGTTTGCTAAAACATTTGTCACACAATACTTCTATAACACACAGATCGAAGTAACCACTCAAGAACTGGAGGTGACTCGACAAGAGCCTAATGATTGCTTCATGGCATTTATCACCAGGTACAGGGCAAAAGTAACCATGATGACAAACCGACCCTTGGAAAAATATCAAAACCGCATGGTTGTCAAAAATCTACGTGGAAGATTACTGCAGAAAATGATAGTTCTCCTACTCTTTAACTTCAAGGACCTCCAAATTGAGGATGCTATTAAATAGGGAATCATTATACAAGGAAATGAACACGTGAGAAAGACATTTACTCACAATTCAACTGCTAATATCAGTAGTAGCACAACTGCCAACTCCATACCCTCGAAGATTAACAATGTCACCACTTTTACCAAAATGGCTAACCCTTTTGCTGATATCGACCCACAAGTAACCACTTTAACCTGACCTCGAACTCAAAGGTTTCACCCTCTTTACATGACTATAACCCGTGCCATGGAAATTCTAGCGAAAAAGGGGCACCTCAAGCTCCTTGATCCTCAACCCCTTCCTAATCCACTTTCATGTAGCCATGATCCCACCAAGTACTGTGCCTTCCACCAACAACACGGTCACAATGCCGACCGTTGAATCCAACTTCATCATGAGATTCAAGATCTTATTGATAATAAGATCATAGCTCTACCTCAAAGAACCAAGGCCACCACCAACCCATTGCCACCCTATGACCAAGCTCTACCCAGCTTAACCTCATCTATACACTACTATGCACTTTCAGCCCCACCATATACGTCACACCTTCCCATCTACCCAAACATGAGGTGCTTATTCCAGAGAGCACTGATTTATTCATGATATATGCACCTCAATTCTAACCAAAACCCCAAAATCCCATGGTGGTAGATGATTTGGAGCCAGAAATGGATATCATGGAAAATATTCTCACGGGCATGTACTTCCCCCTTTATGGTTTTCTCAAGCCAGGGAGTGATCCAGAAGTAAAAAAGCAGTGGAGAAATTTTAGGTCTGACGCTGGTTGACTCTGTGACAAATCTTAAAACTAGCATGGGACTAGTAAACTCGAGGGATATTGTGATCGGGGATGGACCACCTGCTGATTGCCCAAATTTCATTCCAGACGTGGTAGATGGCAAGCACTGTAATTAACAATTTGGGAATGCTTTCATTTTACTTTCTGAATTGGGTGTTGAGTTTATATCTGATTCTGCCAAGTCTGTGGAGCTAGAATCAAGATCTTGTCAGTCTTGTGAGTCAGAGTCTACCGATTTCAGGGGTGATAACTTGGACATCACTGCCCTTTCTATGTCTGTCTTTTCACTTTGCATTCGAGTCTGTCCCATTAAGCTAAAAGTTCTGAGTGAAAAATGTAGTAATTTTTACCTACTTCTCCGAGTCTTTAAATCAGTGCATTGACCAAAATTTCCAAAACTTTGATAAAAACGAAGAGGAAGAAATTCCTTATGCTTTGAAAAATTTGATCGACTGAGAGGAAGAGAGGCGTGTTAAGCCCTTAATGAATGAGATTGTTTCTATTAATATAGGTACTGAAAAGCATCCTAGCTTGATCCAAATTGGTTCTACATTATCTTTAGAGGAGCTCGAGATATTCATCACATTATTAAAAGATTTCAACAAATGTCTTTGCGTGGTCCTACAAAGACATGCTTGGAATTGATCCTGAGATTGTATAACATAAGATCCCTCTCAACCTTGAGGCCCGACCTATTAGCATCAAACTTTGATTCGGAGTTTCCAAAAAATTAGGCAAAATATGAGACGTGTATAGCTGGATTGGAAGCAACCCCAAAACTAGGGGCAAAAAGGTTGGATGTGATTAGGGACTTAAACTTAGTTACCCACCTAGTCAGAATGAATAACTGGTTTGTCGACTCTTTGGCAAACCTAGCATCAATGGTGGATATACCGATTAGGGTCAAAATGCATCCAATCCTCATAGAGCAGATGATAGCCGCAACAGAAGAGGTTGAAGATGAAAATCCCTGGCATCATGACGTTTTGAAAATGATCTATCCTACATGGGGCAAATGCTAAGAATAAAGTGTCAACGCAGGATTGCTAAGGCATTTAACAAAAAAATCGAATCCAAAAATCCGAGAGAAGAAGTATTGAAGGACAATCGAACTCTTATCCATGACCCTAGGGGCAACCAATTAGCCTGGTTCTTAGTCATTCTCATGGATTTAGATGGCCTAGAGATCTCACAACCAATCAATATGGACATTACTAACCTTGGGAGGCTCGCTGGGCCAAAAACCCAGAAGGGCGACCCAAGCAAAAGTTAAAGCAGAAAAAAAATAAAAAATGAAAAATGAAAGAAGAAAAGATGAAAAAAGCTCGCAAGGTCAAAAACCCAGAAGGGCTGCTGTATACCGCCCAAACTCCGCTCCACACGCGAGGGCGCGAATTGTAGTTCTAGTTACTACAGTTCGGACTCCTGTCACGGTTCTGAATCTAATCTCACAAAGTGCAATGTGACACTGATAAATCACCAAAGAGTCCAAATCCGGCAAATCGTTTTGAGAAATAGATTTTTTTGAAAAGAAGTGCCAAACATGGACTGCTTTGCCAGATACAGAGTCGCCACCTAAATATTTTTTTATGGGGGAATTTAGGAAACCCTGACTCGGTGCCGAAGGCCACATGTTCGTCATCACCGGAGTTGTCTCGGCTCGGGAGCTTGGGTACGATCGGGGAAGGTCAGCTATGAGCACCCCCTTTCGCCCGGTCCGAAGACCGGCCTCTACTAACCGTGATATCCGTTTTTGAAAATGTTATGTGTTCTTATTCCATTTATTAGCCTAGAATTGCTATGTTACGCGCACAGCAAACAAGTATAGACTAGATTGCCTAATTTGGAAATAAGCATTGCATATCCGTTTATCTTGGAAAAACTGTTTTGGAATTTGCTACTCGCAAGTAGGCTAAAACACGGATTTCAACGAGTTATTCTAACTCAAGCAATCCAACCTTCACCCACAGGAAATCAAACAGTTTATCACATAAGCATCTAGCCACATGGTAAACATACTGTCATGGTAGCATTCACACGCATGCGATATGCTAAAGCATTAAAATACTTACATAGTACTCCGTGCTAAAACAAAGAACTCGTTAGCAAACATGCATGATCCAAGTCCATGTTAAGTGCCTAATGCATCGCATACAAAATGTTGCTAGAATAGGCTCGGCTAACCTAAACATGGCATGTGAAATGCGATCAATTGATGCACGTATTCAATTTGGAATTGAAGTACAAATGCAGTTAGCATGATGTACCGAGCCCGGTGCATGCAGGACAAATGAATGAATGCACGCATGCATAGCATAAGGTATGCTAATTTGAGCATGTCCTATTACTAACCATCAAAGCGGGTAAGTAAAAGTGAAGAAAGAAGTGGGGATTGGAAGACATACACACCACCCACACACGCTTATTACAGATTTGCCCTCACTCGGAGGGACCGAATAAATATTACAAATTAATTAACTACGCAAGCTAATTAAATATTACAAATTGCCTAATCAACTAAGCAAATTAATTAATCTAGGAAAAGCAGTAAACCGCCTCGGGAGGAGAGTTCGATGCAATGCATGCTCGGTCCTGCTCGGAAACGCACTGCCATGCATAGGCTGCCTCTGTTTTCCTTCCTTTACTCCTTTGGAGGCTGCCAAAATCTCAGAACTGGTTCCTTGGACACTGAGGAGTGCCACCGGCTGAATGGAACTGTCACCGGCAGTGTGTTATGGCCATCGGCACAAAATGAAGCCGTCGGCAGAGAAAGGATTGCCGGTCGGCACTTGACACTGCCGGTCGGCAAAGTGTTCCTGCAGAATCTGCAATTGACAGCAACAGAGGGCAAGACAAAGCATGGCAGCACAATTCAAAGCATATATGCACCATTCATGTCCCATATCATGTTTGTGACTCAAAGGGGCATGTGTCTCGATTCTCGGACCACCAATCACGCATTTCCATGCATGATGGCCCAAGTGATCAAGTATGCAACTTTCATGTCAAATGAAATGCAAACCAAAACAAACAATCCAAGGCCCAATTCCTATCACCAACTCAAGGAACAAGGCATGCATGCAAGATGCAATGCAACCTAGGCATGCAAGCTAAGGGTGCAACATGGCATGGCAAGGCACTTATGCAAGCATACAAGCAAACATGAGGCAATGCAAATGGATGAAAAGATGGACTTATGCACGATTTGGGCAGCTCTAATAAGGCCCAAAACGGTGGCCAAAATGACCAAAATAAAGGACCAAAATACACATACACACATGCACATGTTAAGGCCCAAATGCTTAAGCATCAAAGGGCTATTTCTAAGCACATTTGAATGAGGCAATCATGGACAAATAGCATGCAAGGTAAGCATTATAAATCATGTTAGGATGATGTCAAACCAAGCAACAAGATAAGCTAAACATTAGCATGCAAATGGTCCAAGTACTCAAAGTAAACCAATGGAGTATTGAACTACACTTAGCAAGACCAAACATGGCATGAACTAAATAACTAAAAACAGAATTTTAGCACATAAAATAAAGCCCAAAAGACCACTTAGACGGCATCTAAATGGCCCAAATTCAAAGGCATGCACAAGTGCCAAAACATGGAACATGTTACACAAACCTTCAAAGCATCAAAGAGGTAATTAAAGCAAGCATACAAGCATACTATAAGGTCTGAAATGACATGGTGGATGATTCCAAATCACCAAATCAATGCAAAAATGTCATGCTATACACTCGTACACTTAAGGCCAACAAGCCGGAATGCGAAGGAGCTATACTAAGCATGCCAAATTCGACCCAAACAACTATGGACAGACCTAAAACATGGCAAAATATGCACAAAAGCTTCACAAGACTAAGCCTAAAACATGCTTTAACAAGGGCTAACAACCTAAGGCACATTGAGGCAATAACATGGCATTACATGGTAGGTATGCTAAGCATGCATTGTGTACCAAAACCAACAAAAAATAGAGGTATAATATGACATATTAAGCACAAAAAACAGCCAAGACATGGTCAACATGAAGCTTAGCTAGGTGCTCCCTCAAGAGGCCAAAAATGGTCCATTTCAAGGACAACAAGGAGAGGGGGTGGCCCTCTCCTTTTAAAGACTTCAAGGCACCATCTTGACCACTGAAATCCCTCAAGATTTCAGTGGTGATGAGGCCCAAACACCAAAGTCTCAAAACTTGCACAAAATAGCACAAAATGGGGCCTTTCAAGGCCTAAGAGGGGTCAAACACCCTCAAATAAAAAAACACCCTTAATAAACAATCAAGAGGGTCTAAAAACAGAACTTTTTTGTATTATACACTAAGCTCAAAAACGATTTTAAGATAGGTAGAAATAAGGTGCAAAAATGGGGAATAAAGGGGTGAGATTCTTACCCTTGAAGATGTCTTCAACAATGATGCTCCAATGGCCTTCCTTGGCTTGAATCCAACACCAAAACACCAAAATCAGCCCCTTAGAACCTCAGGAGCCAAAAAAAGGTGAAACACTAGGTGTTTGTGTGCAATAGTAAGACACAAAACACCTAGAACACAAAGAGAGAAAAAGAGAGATAGGATATGTATGGATCCTAACCCTAAAAACCGGAGCTTCTCTTTGTGTTTTTTTGTCTCTAAAATGTCTAAAGTCTCGAACCCTTGCAACAAGAGAGAGCCCCTCTCTTTATAGAACTTCTTGTCTTGTAAAGCTTATAAGACAAGCTTCATAAGAGGGAGATCCTTCCATACACGTGTATGGAGGGGAGCAAAAAGCAAGACAGCTGTCTTAAAATATCTGCAAAAGCAGATGCACAGTAGTCGGCCGGCCAAAGATGCCATTTTGGCAAAAAAGAGTGCCGACCGGCACTAAATAGTGCTGACCGGCAACAAATAGTGCCGGCCGGCAATATGCATTGCCGGTGGCAACAAAAACCAGCCGGTGGCCTCTAGCCACTGCCGGTGGTGTATGGGGATGCCTCACAAGGCATTCCCTGCCCTTCCAAGGCAAAATGCAAGTGTTTGGTGCAAAACCAGACATTAAACGGTCGAGTTCGGAGATCCTGAGGCAAGGCGTGTAGCCGAGACCTCCGGGAACTCCAAACGAACACAAACATGGATAATCACCGAGTGTTCCAAGCGGTGACGTCCGAGTCTTGAGGACGGTCAAAAATGGGGTGTCTACAGTTGCCCATCTTTGACAGAACTCGAAAGTCATAACAATGACGGGAGTGAATGTCAAAGCCCAGAGACGACCCATTTTTGACAAGGCCGAAGACTCAGACAAACATGCAAGACAAATAAGATATGCGCCCGAAGGCAGGGGCAAAATGCAAGACAATGCACGAAGCCGAGCATAACTTATGATCATGCAAAGAAAGCTGTAATGAAGCATACATGTGACAATTTTAAGCTAGCATACACCAAACTACACTACAATGCAGAAAGGACGTAAGAGAATTATGTAATTCTCAATACGTCTCACTCGGAGGATACAATACCTGTGCGGCTCGTCTGGTTGCACCAGCCTCAAATGAACCGTACATACAATATCGTGCCTGCAAAGAAAACAAACTTAACAAGTATAATATTGTTAACAACATGCACAGTAGTGTACTCGAAATGCGTGACGGCGCAAAGCAAGTGGGAAGCATAACAATGCCGGGAAAATACAGATATGTAAGTGGGGCATGTGGTCTACGCAGGCAACGAAATTGATCATAAGCATGCGGTCTATGCAGGGGTAATGAAATTAACAAATATGCGGTCTACGCAGGTAATGATATTAACAAATATGCGGCTACGCAATCAAAACATGCGGTCTATGCAGGTAATGAAATTCCGAACAATTATGCGGTCTACGCAAGCAATACATGCGGTCTACGCAGGTAATGAAATTGAACAATTATGCGGCCTACGCAAGTAAATGTAATTGAACAATAATGCGGTCTACGCAAACAAAACATGCAGTCTACGCAAGTAATGAAATTGAACAATGATGCGGTCTACGCAAACAAAACATGCGGTCTACGCAGGTAATGAAATTGAACAATGATGCGGTCTACGCAAACAAAACATGCGGTCTACGCAAGTAATGAAATTAAACAATAATGCGGTCTACGCAAACAAAACATGCGGTCTACGCAGGTAATGAAATTGAACAATGATGCGGTCTACGCAAGCAAAACATGCGGTCTACGCAAGTAATACATGCGGTCTACGCAGGTAATGAAATTGAACAATGATGCGGTCTACGCAAGCAAAACATGCGGTCTACGCAAGTAATACATGCGGTCTACGCAGGTAATGAAATTGAACAATAATGCGGTCTACGCAAGCAAATCATGCGGTCCACGCAAGTAATGAAATTGAACAATAATGCGGTCTATGCAAACAAAACATGCGGTCTACGCAGGTAATGTAATTGAACAATCATGCGGTCTACGCAAACAAAACATGCGGTCTACGCAAGTAATGAATTTGAACAAACATGCGGTCTACGCAAATAAAACATGCGGTCTACGCAAGTAATGAATTTGAACAATTATGCGGTCTACGCAAACAAAACATGCGGTCCACGCAAGTAATGAAATTGAACAATAATGCGGTCTACGCAAGCAATACATGCGGTCTACGCAAGTAGTGAAATTGAACAATGATGCGGTCTACGCAAACAAAACATGCGGTCCACGCAAGCAATACATGCGGTCTACGCAGGTAATGAAATTGAACAATAATGTGGTCTACGTAAGCAAATCATGCGGTCCACGCAAGTAATACATGCGGTCTACGCAGGTAATGAAATTGAACAATAATGCGGTCTACGCAAGCAAATCCTGCGGTCTACGCAAGTAATACATGCGGTCTACGCAGGTAATGAAATTGAACAATAATGCGGTCTACGCAAGCAAATCATGCGGTCCACGCAGGTAAATGTAATTGAACAATAATGCGGTCTACACAAGCAAAACATGCGGTCTACGCAAGTAATGAAATTGAACAATGATGCGGTCTACGCAAACAAAACATGCGGTCTACGCAGGTAATGAAAGTGATTACAAACATGCGGTCTACGCAGGCAATGTAATTAACATGCGGTCTACGCAAGTAAAGAAAATGATTACAAACATGCGGTCTACGCAGGTAATGTAATTAACATGCGGTCTACGCAAGTAATGAAATTGATTACAAACATGCGGTCTACGCAGGTAATGTAATTAACATGCGGTCTACGCAATTAATAAAATTGATTACAAACATGCGGTCTATGCAGGTAATGTAATTAACATGCGGTCTACGCAAGTAAAGAAAATGATTACGAACATGCGGTCTACGCAGGTAATGTAATTAACATGCGGTCTACTCAAGTAATAAAATTGATTACAAACATGCGGTCTACGCAGGCAATGTAATTAACATGCATAACAGTGCAAAGTGGATGCGAGACAATGCAGGTCGCAAGGAATGTAAGACAATGCAAACGAGGCACACATGCTAATGCAAATGAGGCACGCATGCCGATGCAAATGAGGCAAATGAGGCATGCATGCCTCATACAATACAAAATGATGCCCAGTGCGACACGTGTGCCACACGGAATGTAAAACGATGCTAAGTGTGACACGCATGCCACACGGAATGTAAAACGATGCGAAGTGTGACACGCATGCCACACAGAATGTAGAATGATGCTAAGTGTGACACGCCTGCCACACCGAATGCGAATAGACTAAAATGCGTTACAACGCACGTGTTTCGAAATGCATGACAATGCAAGGGAAGGGAATGCACGACAACGCGAACGATGCGCGAGGCGACGTATGTATTTGAAATGTGTGACAATGCTTGTAATAAAAATGCAATGACAATGCATGAGAGATGTGTATGACAATGCAAGGGGTGCGTGTTACAACGCATGTAGTATGTGCATAACAATGCAACTGTGAGGCGCGTAATAGCGCGATGTAATGCACCGAGATAGTGCGAGGAACATGTGCAACACACACGGGGTAACTTTTGGATCTTGACTAAGGCAAAAAGGCTACCAAAGGATACAACATTGCATGATTTGGAGTGCTACGCACAGCAGACGCGGTCCGAAGTCAAAACGGAGGCCGGTTGAGCGTCGGAGATGCACTTTCTTGCACTTTCTTGAGCTACGAAGACCAAAAACTTCTCACATGGCCTGAAAAAGGTTGTGAGAACACCACCGGCCGAGAGGGGAGGCCACCGGCTGTCCACCGGCTGCAAAATAACCCCATCGGCACAAAATATTGCCGGCCGGCACAAAACATTGCCGACCGGCAAAAAGTTGCTGAGTCGGGGCAGATTCGACATTTCACCTTGGGTGTTTTAAAATAGGGTTTCAAACCCTATTTGCTCACTTTCTCTTCCGCCGAAAACTCTCACTTTCTCTCTCTAGAGCGTTTTTCTCTCCTTTTTTGCCCGTGTCTTCGCGTTATACACCCGTTTCGTCGTCGGATTCGCGATTTTCTTCGCGTTTCGGACATTTTCAACCGAACAAAACTTTGTTTCGGTGCCTCGTTTGGCGTTCCCACCTTTTTGGGGTTTGTTCCCCTCGCTTTCCTCTTGATTTTCGTGCCTTTTCACATTCCAGCCTTCCCGACCATTTTCGACCTTCTCTGGAGTTGACCTTTCGGTTGACTCTTCGTATTCTAGCCCGGTTTCCTTCCTCCGGCTATTTTCTCACCATTCCCGACATGGCGGACGACATTCCACGAGGCGAGACTCCCCCGGATCACGAGATGGATCCCGGGGTCGAGCTTCTACCTTTGAGTGAGCGCCCGTTCGACCTGGCGACCTACCGGCCGGCGATCCATGTTCTGCCCCCCGACGGACTCTGCCAGTTTCGGAGCTTCGAGAGGCACGTGCCATCCGAGCTATTGCTGCGCGAGCCTACCTCCCACCTGTCCTTCGGCATTTCCGAGGTAACTCTCTTTCCTCTACTTTACTTTCTGCAATGTAGGGCACAAAAACTGTCGTAGCTTATTTATGCTCTTTAACTGCTTTAGCTGATACGCCGTATACCGTAGTTGACTGTAAACATACACACAACTGATATCTGCTTGAAACTGACACATGCACACACACTGCACGGGCCCTGAATCACCCAAACACACGGCGTACACTGTATACATACGGGTACCAAGCATTTGCTTGAATCTGTCAAACTATGCACTCATGCTATATCTGTTCTGAACTACCCAAGCACGCTGACGCATCACACGCTGTAGTTCACGGTAAGCACACCGACACCCGGTATTTGTTCAAATTTGTCAAACTTGCACGCATGCCATATCTGTTCTGAACCGCCCGAACACGCTGACTCATCACACGTTGTAGTTTACTGTAAGCGCACCGGCACCCGGTATTTGTCAAAATCTGTTAAACTTGCACGCATGCCACATCTGTATGCTTCTCAAAACTGCATTTTAATTGTCTTGCAATTGTTATTTTCTATTTACAGGAGGATTCCCATACCATCCGCGGGTATGGGAACACTGGCGCTCGGGAGTGGTACGACGAGCTCCCTGACGCGGTCCGTCGCATAGTGGACCGGGCGGGCTTCGGCGCCTTCTGCCGAGGGCTCTCGCGACTCACTACTTGCAGACCTCTACTCGCCGCTCTGGCAGAGAGGTGGTGGGACACCACCGATTCATTTCACTTCTCCACAGCAGGGGACATGACGATGACCCCTTATGATTTCTTGATGCTCACAGGCATCGGGTTAGGTGGTGATCCGATCCCCTTTGATATTGATATGGACGAGTGGACCGCCGCTCAGGTCCATCTGCTGGGGGAGGCCCCACCTCTCGCTCGCCCAGGTTTTGTGCGGTACTCCTGGTTCGAGGTACAGTTTAGGGTCCAGCCTACTCTCGTTGATGCAGCTCCGATGACCCCGGAGGCCGAGGAGAGGTACGCCCGTGGCTTCCTTATGTTCTTATTCGGGACGACCATCTTCGCCGACCGGGCGAACACCGTGCCTCTCTGCCTTCTCAGCGCACTGGTGGACGTCTGGGACATTTTGCACTACGACTGGGGTGGCGCCGCTCTGGCACCCTCTATGGATACATGAGCTCAGCTTCCCGCGGCAGCGGCCAGTTGCTCGGAGGCTATTGGTGGGCTTGGGAGGTACATTTCTTCTCCGCTTTTCATTTCTGCTTTTCTATCTTTTCTGTACTCTGTACACTGTACACACTGTAGTCTGCTTTATACTTGCTGTATACTGTACACACGGCACACACATACATTCTGCTTTACACTGACTGTATACTGTACACACGGCACACACATACACAATACACTGCACAACACACGGCTCTGCCATTTCTGCTTTATTCTGTATTCTGTTTTATCTGATAAATGCACTGGTATTTACCTTGCAGTTGTGGGTTTACGCCTACTTTCCCAGGCTCGCACCTGTACCGGCCACGGAGACCCCTCTGGTCGTCCCCTTTTCACGTCGCTTTGACGGGAGGTGCACCCGGCAGCCACGAGAGACATTCGGCTTTCTCCGTCGATATTTCGACACCATTACCCCCGCCGAGGTATGTTTTACTTGTAGTTTATTTAAGCTTCGCCTTTCCACTGCATATTTGAAAAATAGTAGATAACAAACTGTATGTCATTTTCAGATCACCTGGCAGCCTTGGGCTCCGTTGCCAGCTGTGATGCGGGATCGGTTTGCCGGTGCCGATGAGACCTCACGTTTCCGGATCTTGTTGGAGGGCCCGGTCTGTCGGGCTTGGTACCTGGGTGAGCGTTTCCTACGCTAAACCCTAGGGTTACCTGAGCAAATAGTCCCGGTTCACCCTCCTGCGGACATGAGGGAGACCGAGAGGCTCACCACCGAGCAGATTGACGATTACACTATCGGCTGGGAGAAGGCCCGCTTCAGAGGCATCGGCGACTACCGAGAGTACGTGCAGACGTACCTGATGCGACCTCTGAGCGGCGGCCGTCGAGCGGAGGGGGCCAGGCCCGTGGCGCCAGTGGCTGGGGCAGGAGCGGAAGCTGGAGCGGGGGCTTCGAGGAGGGCCCGAGTCCGTGGCAGGGGCGGAGCTCGGGGAGGACGGGGGGCTGGTTGGCCCACCCTGCCTGCTGTACTGACTTTCCGGGGACAGGGTGGGGCGACCTATCAGATCCCCTTCGCCCCTCCACCAGCTAATCACGAGTTCGTCGGTGTCCCCGACATGCCTCCGGTATGTATTACTGCATTTTTGTATAGTCATTTCATTTCAGTTCATTTGATATTCCACAGAATATTGATGCATCTGATACTTTTGCAGGCTTCTTCTGCGTACACCCGGCAGTCATTGGAGATGAATGCCTCCATGATGGGGATGCTTCAGCGGACTTTTGACCTCCTGGCCCTCTACAGCATTCCGGTATGTTCTTCTGACACTGGCCTCAAACCATTCATACACTGCTTCACATAATCTGATGCACGGCACAACACCTGATACACTGATCTCACAGAATCTGACATATTGCATACACTGCATTCTACACTGTACTCTGCATTCTGGACTGACAAACTGCTCACGGCATTCATACACTGTACTCATACATTGCATTCTGCACTGTTAAACTGCCCACGGCATACACATACCGTACTCATACACTGCATTCTGCACCGTTAAACTGTCCACAGTATACTGATGCATTTCCCTTTTGTGTACCTTTTTAGCCTCTTTTTCAGATTCCTATGGCAGGAGGTGCTCCAGCTGGACCTTCCGTCCCTGTCCGAGGGAGAGATGAGGAGGGCAGAGTATTCTCCCGCTCCAAGGCGGGCCGCACTCATGTCGGGAGTAGCTCGCGAGCTCCAGTCCCGGATGATGATGATGACGAGGAGTCAGAGGCGGAGGCAGAGGCGGAGTCTGAGTTGTCGTCGGAGGAGACCGGAGGCGATTCTAGCTCGGGCTGTGACGACGATGCTGATGATGCTCTTGGACCCTCGTCCAGGAAGAGGACTAGGACAGACTGATGGCCCCTGGAGTCGCTTGTCATTGGTTTTTGTTGTTTTTCTTTCTTTCTTGTACTTTTCCTTTTTGATAGTCAGGATACTTTGTACTGCCGCAGGCAGATTTTGTTTTCCTCAAAACTTTGTACTTGAAAAAGATTATGAAATGAACAGATTTTTGCTTAAAAAGTGTTACATTTACATATCTCATGTATTGCATCGCATTCCATCATGTTACACCTCAATGTGAATGAAATTGATTGGCTGTCTGAAATTTGAACACTTGCACTGTAATAATCAGATAATTAAACAGCCAACAGCAAAATAACCCAAGCAACCCACTGCCTGATTCTGGACACACAGCCCTTACTCTGTTGGGGATTAATCTGCATACAGCCTATAACACAGCATTCGGTTCATTCTGCACGCAGCGAACTTTAAACAAAATAGCCCAATCTGACAAGACGGAGCTAAAAGAGGGAACCGGTTGGAGTTGAAGCATGCTCCAATGTAGAGAATGGCACAGCATTCTGGGTATAAAGAATTCTGAAATTAAATGAGGGTTTTTCAAACCGGGGTATCGAGCCTACAACTGAACACAGTGGGGAGGACTCGAACAAAAAGGGTACACGACCTAAACATAACGAGACACGCTCGGAAAAGACCTAAAACAAAGGTTGAGATAAATAAAACGAAAGACACGACATACAGACGCGTTGAACGAATACGGGGGACCTCAGATCACGAGGAGCCAGTTTCTCTGAGTATTGCTCCCCACCCTTTCTGATTTGTGATTCTCACATCACTCGACTCTCAAACTCGGTTTTTCTCTCAAAACCCTTTTCCTCACTTTTCTCTCAACTTACATCTCTCTATTCTTCATTCTCTCATTTTTATCCCTCCCCGGGGTGTTTAATGAATGAATAGGAAGTTGCGGGTTCATGCCCAATGCCGTTAGCTCACAGCTATTTCTTCTGGTGGGTAGAGTGCCCTCCTGGCAAGTATGTTGACGACGGGGGAAAGACAGAACGCCTGACTCAACTGTGCCCCTAGTTCATCATTTTAACCATTCTTTTCATTGTTGCTTTCTACTAAAACAGTTTTGATCAAAATGAGAGTCGGATTAACGTACTTGTTCGATTTTTGATTTGAAAACCGTGCAAGTCAGGCTGTAAGCACTGAAAATTTTCCTTTTTGGGTCCAAGACAATGGTCCAGTTTTGGAAAGTGAAATAGTTTTCGAGAAAATAGTCAACCTCAGTAAAAATTTTCAAAAACTATTTTTCAAACAATCAATGCTCAACGGGCATGGAACTTACTCTTTGAGATGCGCAACCTCGGATCGGAGGCAATGGAAAATTGCCCCTGGTTTGAATGGGGTGGATAGCAACGGAAAGTTGCCCCTGGTTTGAATGGCGGCTCACGACGGCTCGTGGCAACGGAAAGTTGCCCCTTGTTTGGATGATGCCGCATCAGTCCGCAAATAGTCTTCATTGACGGTGGCCGAACTCTTGGACACAGAGATGACGAAGACGGTTATAAGAAATATATGGACACAGTCGCCTTGGAGGCATTGGCGACTAGACTTTGGGATGAAATTGAAACCATTGTATGGACTGAGACGCTATGAAAGCGTTGAGGGCTGGACTTCATGATGAAGTTGCCTACGTATCCCAAACATGGGAATCAAGCCTTACGTAGTTCCGGTTAAGGTACACTCGGGTATTTTAACCTTCACTTTTCAGGCTCTAACTTTTGCCAAGGCGCCCGTTGCGGGTTTTCGACCTTGCGAGCTCTTCTTTTTCTCTTTTTTTTTTTCATTTTCTTTTGTTCATTTCTTTTTTTCTTTTCCGCATTTTTTTTCTTTTTCTTTTCTTTTCTCTTTTTGTATTTTTTGCTTCTTTTTTGTATTTTTTGTATTTTTTGTATTTTTCTCTTGCTCTAACTTTTGCCTGGGTCGCCCTTCCGGGTTTTCGGCCCAGCGAGCCTCTCAAAGGGTAAAAGTGTAGCAAGTCCATGCCAAATGGTTTATGAAGTTGAAGCCTCTCTACATCTAGGAGAACGGCTATTGCAATGATTTGCAGAAGAATCCATCCCGGTTACTCCATGAGCTTCTTCCGACGAGATCTACTCCTTCTGATTCGGCTTTGGTGCCTCTTGTTCGAGGGCTGCTTCAGAACTGGCCACGCGGGCCTTGCATGGCGTTTGTCCGTTGAACTTTCTGAACGGGTTCAAGGTTCGAAACGGACGGGTTGAGTCTTGAGGCTGAGAGCGATCCTAGGCTGCACGTTCTCAAGAGCGGTTTCACACAGGTCTTCACAGGGCCGTGTAAAACATTTGTTTTTGAAAGTTTTTAAGAAAGCGACAAATCGCTCGCGCCGAAGATAGTGTGGAACCAATCTGGATCAAGCCAGGGCCCTTCCCAGTACTCACGCTGACAAGTATGATTTCATTCATTAAGGGCTTAGCACGCCTCTCTTTCTCTCAATTGATTAAATTTTTGCAAAACCCGAGGAATTTCTTCCTCTTCGTTTTCACCGTAGTGTTCAAAAGGTTTTGAAAAACTTGGGTCGATGTAATAAATTCAAGGCACAAACGAGCAGGTAGAATGCAAGGTCGTTCCATTCAAAACCTCTGGCACAACTAACCCAAAACAAATAATAAGCACAGAAACATGATAGTCGCAGCTGTTTCATTCAGGTTTCTCGGATGTAACTGGCTCCACAGCAGAGACAGACTCAAAAAAAAAAACAAAAAGGTTAGATACAAAAACGGTGTTCGAGGCAACAACCCCGGAATCACTCGACATCCTACACAACGGGACTGACTCGGTACCACAAGACAGACCCAAAAACAAAAAGACTGACTCAAAGCAAAGAGGCAGACTCAAAAACAAAACAGAGAACTGACCCAAAACCCAAGCCAAAAGCTTACAAAACTGCATTTACAAATGCTCAAAAAGTGCGTGCCAGACGCCACATCTGAAATACAACGAGCGCCGCCTGCAGGTGGTCTAATCTCTGATCACAAATTTGCAGTATCCTCGAAGTCCAACAGCTCAGTAGTGACAAACTTTGCCGAGGTAGGTGGGAGGATGACCTCATTATCAATCAAATCTTGCACCTCATGACGGAGGCAGGAACAATTGTCGGTTGGATGGCCTGTCTGCTGGTGGTACGCGCAGTACTGAGTAGCATCATGTGTGGCAGGGAGATTCTTCGGGTGTGGACGAGGCTCTAAGGGTTTAAGATGCCCCTTTTTGGCCAATATTAGAAATGCCCTAGACAAAGGCATGTAGAGGGCGTGAAAGGCTCTGCGTCCCCGAGGCAGATACTTTGAAGTTTGAGGATTCTTGCTAGATGCGCTAGCGAAAGGGTCGGCTGACACTGCCTTGGCTTTTTGACCTTTCCCCGGTGCAGGGTTGGGAATGACAGGAATTGTCTGGGCACGATAGGGCCCATCCCGATTTTCTGCCTGGCTTGAACCGCCTTCGGTTGGAGTGGGGAAAGCATCATCCACAGCTTTGGTCACGACCGCAGATGTTTGTTGCTTGTTCATCCCTCTGGCTTTTAGAGCCTCGACTGCCTACAACAGTTGTTCAATAGGATCGGCGTCTACCTTCGCTTTGTCCTTGCCTCTGGCCTCAGCCTGGTCAAGGGTTTGGGTTGCTACTTCAGAGCGAAGCCCGGTTGTTGCTGACACGTCGTGGCTATAGCTAGAAGCCACCTCTGGCTGGCTGAGCTCTATCACAATCCGCCCCAGCAGCGGGGGCTCCTGTGGTATGAAATTCCCGGCATACGGTGCTGCTGGAGGTGAAGCCGACATTCCACAGGCCAGATCGGCCACGGACCTCTGGAGGTCACCTATCATCCCCATCAATTCAAAGGTGGTGGGCTCACGAGCCTGGTAAAACTGGGGAGCCCAGACCGGGTGCACAACAGGCGACCTGGGGGGATGTGGCATATCCATGTTGGTTTCACTTGGCAGAGTGATCCCTTGATCTAATGCAGTCGTCGTAACCATGAACTCTTCTGAATTCTGCGTTGCCATAAGTCCTGCCTCAGCAAGGGGGAATACTGGCTATTCTGTACCGGCTCTTGGACACCTTGAACTGAAAGGAGAAACAAACAGCATTTCAGCCCAAACAGATCAAACACGGGTGTAGCTGAACAACTGTACTCTACTGCTGATCACTGTTCCCAGAAATCACTGTCCCAAAACTGAACCTGATACCCGCAGATAACTGATTCTCATAACTGACACTGATGTCCTCAGGTTTGATACTCAATCTGGCAAACTGACATGTACTTTCCTGTAGAGCAACACTCTAAAAGCACATAGCAGGTAAAGAGAGCCAAAACACCCCTATGTTGGGGTAGGGTTTCCCTGTCCTATTTTGTCAGGAGCTAGGGTTCCACTATGCACGCAGCAGTTTCAAACAACCTATAATCGGGTAGGCAACCTGTCCTAACTTGGAATGGTCACTACGGATCCGAACATGCAGTAGGTCGAATGGTTAAAAAGGGTGCCCCGAAAAAACCGGGGTTTGTGTTCCCATACTGTCAGAGCCCATAACCGGTCAGCCTTATGGTCATGCCTTGACAAGACAAGCCTCCGGCAAACCGTTCAGGAATGGCAGATGGCAAACACGGTGTCCTAGGCGCACCAATGCACATGCAATGCAAAGAAACACATAAGTGTAATCAAAACAGGATATCACGAGTTGGAGTCAAACTCTCTAAAAGTCCCCAACGGAGTCGCCAGAAACTGTAGACGCGCCTGCGGAGGGGCCCCTCGCTACTACAGTTCGGACTCGATTTGTTGTCACGGTTCTTAATCTGAACCAAAGAGTCCAAATCCGGCAAATCGTTTTGAGAAACAGATTTTTTTGAAAAGAAGTGCCAAACATGGACTGCTTTGCCAGATACAGAGTCGCCACCTAAATATTTTTTTATGGGGGAATTTAGGAAACCCTGACTCGGTGCCGAAGGCCACATGTCCGTCATCACCGGAGTTGTCTCGGCTCGGGAGCTTGGGTACGATCGGGGAAGGTCAGTTATGAGCACCCCCTTTCGCCCGGTCCGAAGACCGGCCTCTACTAACCGTGATATCCGTTTTTGAAAACGTTATGTTTTCTTATTCCATTTATTAGCCTAGAATTACTATGTTACGCGCACAGCAAACAAGTATAGACTAGATTGCCTAATTTGGAAATAAGCATTGCATATCCGTTTATCTTGGAAAAACTGTTTTGGAATTTGCTACTTGCAAGTAGGCTAAAACACGGATTTCAACGAGTTATTCCAACTCAAGCAATCCAACCTTCACCCACAGGCAATCAAACAGTTTATCACATAAGCATCTAGCCATATGGTAAACATACTGTCATGGTAGCATTCACACGCATGCGATATGCTAAAGCATTAAAATACTTACATAGTACGCCGTGCTAAAACAAAGAGCTCGTTAGCAAACATGCATGATCCAAGTCCATGTTAAGTGCCTAATGCATCGCATACAAAATGTTGCTAGAATAAGCTCGGCTAACCTAAACATGGCATGTGAAATGCGATCAATTGATGCGCGTATTCAATTTGGAATTGAAGTACAAATGCAGTTAGCATGATGTACCGAGCCCGGTGCATGCAGGACAAATGAATGAATGCACGCATGCATAGCATAAGGTATGCTAATTTGAACATGTCCTATTACTAACCATCAAAGCGGGTAAGTAAAAGGGAAGAAAGAAGTGGGGATTGGAAGACATACACACCACCCACGCACGCTTATTACAGATTTTCCCTCACTCGGAGGGACCGAATAAATATTACAAATTAATTAACTACGCAAGCTAATTAAATATTACAAATTGCCTAATCAACTAAGCAAATTAATTAATCTAGGAAAAGCAGTAAACCGCCTCGGGAGGAGAGTTCGATGCAATGCATGCTCGGTCCTGCTCGGAAACGCACCGCCATGCATAGGCTACCTCTGTTTTCCTTCCTTTACTCCTCTGGAGGCTGCCAAAATCTCAGAACTGGTTCCTTGGACACTGAGGAGTGCCACCGGCTAAATGGAACTGTCACCGGAGTGTGTTATGGCCATCGGTACAAAATGAAGCCGTCGGCAGAGAAAGGATTGCCGGTCGGCACTTGACACTGCCGGTCGGCAAAGTGTTCCTGCAGAATCTGCAATTGACAGCAACAGAGGGCAAGGCAAAGCATGGCAGCACAATTCAAAGCATATATGCACCATTCATGTCCCTTATCATGTTTGTGACTCAAAGGGGCATGTGTCTCGATTCTCGGACCACCAATCACGCATTTCCATGCATGATGACCCAAGTGATCAAGTATGCAACTTTCATGTCAAATGAAATGCAAACCAAAACAAACAATCCAAGGCCCAATTCCTATCACCAACTCAAGGAACAAGGCATGCATGCAAGATGCAATGCAACCTAGGCATGCAAGCTAAGGGTGCAACATGGCATGGCAAGGCACTTTTGCAAGCATACAAGCAAACATGAGGCAATGCAAATGGATGAAAAGATGGACTTATGCACGATTTGGGCAGCTCTAATAAGGCCCAAAACGGTGGCCAAAATGACCAAAATAAAGGACCAAAATACACATACACACATGCACATGTTAAGGCCCAAATGCTTAAGCATCAAAGGGCTATTTCTAAGCACATTTGAATGAGGCAATCATGGACAAATAGCATGCAAGGTAAGCATTATAAATCATGTTAGGATGATGTCAAACCAAGCAACAATATAAGCTAAACATTAGCATGCAAATGGTCCAAGTACTCAAAGTAAACCAATGGAGTATTGAACTACACTTAGCAAGACCAAACATGGCATGAACTAAATAATTAAAAATAGAATTTTAGCACATAAAATAAAGCCCAAAAGACCACTTAGACGGCATCTAAATGGCCCAAATTCAAAGGCATGCACAAGTGCCAAAACATGGAACATGTTACACAAACCTTCAAAGCATCAAAGAGGTAATTAAAGCAAGCATACAAGCATACTATAAGGTCTGAAATGACATGGTGGATGATTCCAAATCACCAAATCAATGCAAAAATGTCATGCTATACACTCGTACACTTAAGGCCAACAAGCCGGAATGCAAATGAGCTATACTAAGCATGCCAAATTCAACCCAAACAACTATGGACAGACCTAAAACATGGCAAAATATGCACAAAAGCTTCACAAGACTAAGCCTACAACATGCTCTAACAAGGGCTAACAACGTAAGGCACATTGAGGCAATAACATGGCATTACATGGTAGGTATGCTAAGCATGCATTGTGTACCAAAACCAACAAAAAACAGAGGTATAATATGACATATTAAGCACAAAAAACAGCGAAGACATGGTCAACATGAAGCTTAGCTAGGTGCTCCCTCAAGAGGCCAAAAATGGTCCATTTCAAGGACAACAAGGAGAGGGGGTGGCCCTCTCCTTCTAAAGACTTCAAGGCACCATCTTGACCACTGAAATCCCTCAAGATTTCAGTGGTGAAGAGGCCCAAACACCAAAGTCTCGAAACTTGCACAAAATAGCACAAAATGGGGCCTTTCAAGGCCTAAGAGGGGTCAAACACCCTCAAACAAAAAAACACCCTTAATAAACAATCAAGAGGGTCTAAAAACAGAACTTTTTTGTATTATACACTAAGCTCAAAAACGATTTTAAGATAGGTAGAAATAAGGTGCAAAAATGGGGAATAAAGGGGTGAGATTCTTACCCTTGAAGACGTCTTCAACAATGATGCTCCAATGGCCTTCCTTGGCTTGAATCCAACACCAAAACACCAAAATCAGCCCCTTAGAACCTCAGGAGCCAAAAAAAGGTGAAACACTAGGTGTTTGTGTGCAATAGTAAGACACAAAACACCTAGAACACAAAGAGAGAAAAAGAGAGATAGGATATGTATGGATCCTAACCCTAAAAACCAGAGCTTCTCTCTGTGTTTTTTTGTCTCTAAAATGTCTAAAGTCTCCAGCCCTTGCAACAAGAGAGAGCCCCTCTCTTTATAGAACTTCTTGTCTTGTAAAGCTTACAAGACAAGCTTCATAAGAGGGAGATCCCTCCATACACGTGTATGGAAGGGAGCAAAAAGCAAGACAGCTGTCTTAAAATATCTGCAACAGCAGATGCACAGTAGTCGGCCGACCAAAGATGCCATTTTGGCAAAAAAGAGTGCCGACCGGCACTAAATAGTGCCGGTCGGCAATATACATTGCCGGTGGAAGCAAAAACTAGCCGGTGGCCTCTAGCCACTGCCGGTGGTGTATGGGGATGCCTCAAAAGGCATTCCCTGCCCTTCCAAGGCAAAATGCAAGTGTTTGGTGCAAAACCAGACATTAAACGGTCGAGTTTGGAGATCCTGAGGCAAGGCGCGTAGCCGAGAGCTCCGGGAACTCCAAACGAACACAAACATGGATAATCACCGAGTGTTCCAAGCGGTGACGTCCGAGTCTTGAGGACGGTCAAAAATGGGGTGTCTACAGGTATGAGAGGGGAAGGTCATGCAATGAGCACCACCGCTCATCCGATCAAAAAGATCGACCTTCACTAAGCATGATATTTTGTTTTTGAAAACACATGTGTTCTTATTCCGGTTTATTAGCTAGCTTACTATGTGATGCGCACAACATATAAGCATAGACTAGATCGCCTAAGTTGGAAAAAAAAATCTCATGTTTGTTTGTTTGAAAATGGTTTGAAGGTGCTACTCGCAAGTAGGCTAAGACGTTGATTTACCGCCCTCAAGTGGGCTTAGGAAAACATGATTTTGCCACTCTCAAGTGGGCTTAAAACTCGCATTTCAATGAATTGTTCCAATTCAAGCAATCCAACGTTTACCCACAGACATTCATGCAGTTATATCAATTAAGCAGTTAGCCTCATGGCAAGCATGCTATGATGGCAGTCACTTACATACACGCAAGATGCTAAAGTATAAAAGCTTACCTAGTACTCCAAGCCAAAACAATAGCTAGTTAGTAATCAATGCATGATCCTAGCTATGTTAGCAATGCCTAATGCAACACATGCAAAAATGAAACTAAGATAGGCTCGGTTATTCTAAGATGGCATATGGATGCAACACTCGACACATGTAATCAAGTAGGAATTAAATACAATGCAGTTAATATGATGCGCCGAGTCTGGTGCATGCAAAACAGACGAATGGATGCAAACATGTAAACATAAGGATGCTAATTGAAATATGTCCTAAAACTAACCATTGTAAGCGGTTAAGTAAAAGGGAGAAAGACGTGGGATTGGAAGACATTCACACACTCACGCACAGTTATTACAAAATTCGCCCTCTCGACGGAGGGTCTAAATGAATAATACAAGCTAGCTACGCTAAGCTATTCTAACTAATCTAATAAACTAATTAGATTAATTATTACATAACCGAATTGAAAATTAGCTAACACTAAGCTAATTAAGAATTTACAACGATGAATTAAATTAGCTAACACATTAACTAATTAATTACAATTTAACTAACTATAGAAAGCAGTTAAAACGGCCTCGAGAAGAGGGACATATGCATGCTCGATCGACTTTGCTCGGAAATCTGTTGCCATGCCTCATGTTGCCTCTGTTTGCACTGTTCTGCACCTCTAAAAATTATGCCAACTTCTGTGATGCTTCTAACCTACCTCATGGACATCCTGAGAGGTCATCGGCCAAGAGGTAAGGCCATTGGCCAGTGGATAATGGTCATTGACCAGCTTTGAAGCTATCGGCCAAATACTTATAGCCGATTGGCACCCCAGATAGCCGATCAGCCATCTCTTTCTGCAAACTGCTCCTTTTGCTACAATAAAGACAAACAGAGGCACAACAATGTATTTGCAAGAGAATGTTGGGCAACTACACTCCTTATCATGTTTAAAGCTCAAAGGAGTGTAGTGCTCGACTCTCAAGCCATCAATCACGCATTTCGATGCATGATGGCCAAAGAGACCGAGTTGCACAAATCAATATCACATGAATGCACAAAAACATACAAATGCCCTAAACTCTATCATGTTTGATCAAGAGTGTCGGTGACCAAGGATTGAGGCACGTTTCATCACTTCAAGTATGAAACGTCCCTCGTTCCTTGTGTTTGGCTTAACACCCAAACCAAACACAATGCAATGCATGCGACATGGAGATGCTATACAATGCAACATAAACATGCCAAATGTGATGCAACAAATATGCAACAATGTCATGCAAAGACAAGCATGCAACAACATGCAAACACAACCGTGTAACAACATGCAAAGATGGACTTAAACCAAAATGGACAGACCTCAATCATGCCCAAATCAGTGGCCAAAATGATGAAATGATGGCATGAAATGCAAGACAAGCATGTATGCCAATTGGCCTATCAATTAAGCATAAGAACACAACTCTCAAAGCTGCTCAAAGAGTGACAAATACAAGTGTATGACCACACCATAAGCTCTGAAATCATGCATGGAATGATGCCAAATCAACCAAACAATGCAAGTATGGCATGCAAGAAAGCTCAAAGCTTGAAGCTAGCATAGGCACTTGCAATAAGGCTATGCAAAACATGAAGCAAATGGCCAAAGAAAACAAAAATAGTCCTAAAGCATACCAAAGTGAGTCTAAAACATGCATGGACCAAAGCCAAAACAAGTCAACATGAAAGGCGTAAGGCATGATGCAAGTAAGGCCAACAAAGGGGATTGTAATACACCTATCAAAACCAAACATGGCATGATTTTGACAACAAAAATCAGAGATGCATCATGGTAAAACAAGACCAAAAATACAATGAAATGATAGCCCAAAGGCCTAAGCATAGAGGCATGCACAATGACTCACTCCTAAGGCATAAAACACCAACTCTTCAAAGCATTGAAAGAATGACAAAGGCAAGTGTATGACTATGAAACATGCACTAAAATATCATTTCAAATGATACCAAATCATGAGAATAGTCTAAGCAATGCATGCTAGTGGACTTGATACACAAAGCTAACAAGCTAGATTGAACCATGGCTATACAAAACAATGCATGCATGACTAAAACAACATCAAACAGAGCTCAAGCATGGTAAAACATGAGGGAAAGCTTCTTTGAGTTGAGCCAAAACATGCAAGAATGATGGTCCAAACACATGATGCATGTTATGCTAGTATGCAAGATTGCTCTACAAGTATGTGAAGCATGCAAGATGCTATCAAACCAACTTAAAGCAGAGTTGAAGCATGCTAAAATAACAGCAAAAGGTTGCTGAAATGGAACGAAAACATGCTACTATTATGATCCATTTATACTAGCATACAAGACACAAGGAGAGGGGATGACCCTCTCCTATTTGGGACCTCAAAACCACCATTCCACCACTAAAAATCTTCTAGATTTTAGTGGTGAGAAGGCCCAAACAAGGTGGTCCCAATAGCTTAAAAGGATGGTTCAAAACAACGCAACACAAAACTGACCTTAAACAAACATCCCAAGAATGAAAAATCAGAACTTTTTACAGTAGAAAATTAAGCTTAAATTAGCATGCAAATAGGTCTAAAAGATGAAGCCAAAACAAGGGATTAAAAGGTCAGTTTCTCACCCTTGAAGAACACCTTCAAGAACACAACTCCAAGCACATTTTCTGAGTTCAAACCTACCCAAAAACTCTAACACCAGCTCCTAAGTATCTCAGCAACAAAATGATGATGTTCTAACAGGTGTTTGTGTGCAATAGTGTGAAGAATTTACACTTTTGAGCACAAACAAGAGCAAATGGAGAGAGAGAGGTAAAATATATAGAGAGAGTGATGTATGTTTTGTAGATCAACTTTTCAGATCCTCTGCAAAGGGAGAGGGGGCTCCCTTCTTTTAGAAAATCAGTTGTCAAGCTTGTCGAACAAGCCTGAGTCTTAATCCAATCCCCCCATACACGTGTATGGAGGATGAGAATTGTGCTCACCAGCTGTCATAGCTGGCACAAAAATATCTGCAAAAGTAGATGGAAAGGTCTCGGCCAAGAAATATGGTCGATCGACCAAAAAGAGTGCCGATCGGCCAACACTTATGGTCGATGGCAAGAAAAGAAGGCCGATGGCACAATGCCTTAGCCGATGGATTGTAGGGATGGCCAACAAGCCACCCTTTTCCCTCAGAAGCAAAACCACAAGTCCTTGGTCCACAACCAAACACAAAACAGACAAGTTGAGAGATCTTAAGGCAAGGCGTGCAGCCGAGATCTTCGGGAACTCAAAATGAACACGAGCATGGATGATCATCGAGTATTCAAACGATGACGTCCAAGTCTTGAGGACGGTCAAAAATGGGGTGTCTACTGTTGCCCCTCTTTGACAGAAGTCGAAAGTCATAAGATGACGGGAGTGAATGTCAAAGCCCAGAGATGACCCATTTTTTACAAGGCCGAAGACTTAGACAAGTATACAAGATGACAAAGATATGTGCCCGCAGGCAGGGGCAAAATGCAAATGACATGCACGATGCCGATCATAACTTATGATCATGTAAAGAAAGCTATAATGAAGCAAATATGCAAAATAAATGCAACAGTTTGAGCTAATGAACACGAACCAAACTACATTACATGCAGAAAGTATGTAAGAGAATTATATAATTCTCGCTACATCTCACACGGAGTTCATACAATATCGTCTGGTCACACCAGCTTCAATTGAACCGTATATGCAATATCGTGCCTGCATAAGAAACAAACTTAACAGGTATAATGTAGTTAGAAACACATGTTTGTCGTTACATCAAATGCAATATAAACGCGTGCACATATGATGCCGATGGAAACATGGATAGCAATGCAAGTGAACAGTGCGTGACAACGCAAGTGGAGCATGCATAACAATCATGTAGTGTGCATAACAATGCAGGCGAAACGTGCATAACAATGCAAGTAGTGTGCATAACAATGCAGGAAAAACGTGTGTGACAACACGCGTGAAGAGTGCATGATAATGCAGGTGGAAGGGGGGCATGACAATGCAACCTAAGTGTGCGCATAACAATGCGAGTGGAACGTGCGCGACAACGCATGTGAAGAGTGCATGACAATGCAGGTGGAAGGGGTGCAAGACAATGTAACCTAAGTGTGCGTATAACAATGCGATGGAGGGGTGCATGACAATGCAATGCGCGACAACGCGGGTGAAATGCATACCAATGCAAGAGGAAAACATACGCGACAATGCAAGCAAGGTGCATAAACACATGTAAGTAAAGCATGCGCGACAACGCAAGCAATGTGTATAACAATGCAACTGAGACAAGCATAACAATGAAAGGGAAAGCATGCATAACAACGCAAGCAAGGTGCATAAACACATGTAAGTATAGCATGCGCGACAATGCAAGCAATGTGTAAAGCAAGAGGGACATAAACACATGTAAGTAAAGCATGCGTAACAATGCAAGTAACGTGTATAACAATGCAGGAAAGGCATAAACACATGTAAGTAAAGCATGAGTGACAACGCATATAATGTGTATAACAATGTGAGTGAAAAGATACACGACAATGCAACTAGAATGAGCATAACAATGCAAGTCGCGCAAGCAAGGGGTGCATAACAATGCAACTGAAACAAGCATGATAATGCAAGTAAAGCATGCGTGACAACGCAAGTAAGGGGATGCATGACAATACAACATAAGTGTGCGCATGACAATGCGGGAAAAGCATGAACACATGTAAGTAAAGCATGCGCAACAACGCAAGCAATGTGTAAAACAATGCGAGAAAGGGATGCGTGACAACACAAGCCATGGGGTGCGTAAACACATGTAAGTAAAGCATGCGCAACAACGCAAGCAATGTGTATAACATTGCAGGAAAGGCATAAACACATGTAAGTAAAGCATGCGTGACAACGCATACAATGTGTAACAAAGCAACAACAAAGAGAGGCATATATTCAACGGAAGCATGGTAAAGGCATGTTATTTGCGATGTTGAGATGCAACTTTAAAACAAGATGAAGCATGCTCAATGCAAGAGCGAAAAGACGTATAACAAATGCGCTCTTTACAAGCATGACAAAATGTTGTAATGTAACATATTCAAAGCAATTTTCGAATCTCGCAATATACAAAAGGACACGAAAAAGGATACACCTCATGCGTATCGAGTGCCGCACATGGAAGACACGGTTCGAGGTCAACACGAAGGCCGCTTAAGCTTCAAGAGTGTATTTTCTTGCACTTTCTTGAGAGATTAGGATACCAATCAATAGAACTGACCCAAACAAGGGCATTGAAGGTGCATCGACCACAAGGGGAAGCCATCGGCCATCCATCGGCCACAAAAAGATCTTATCGGCGAAAAATTTAGTCGATCGGCTAACAATTTGGCCGATCGGCCAAAAGTGGCAATTTCGGGACAATTTTGTCCATTTGCTTCGGGTCTTTAAATATAGGGTTCGAAACCCTATTTCCTCACTCCTCCTTAGCCGAAAATCATTTCCCTTTCTCTCTAGGTGATTTTGCTCCCTTTGATCAGAGTTTTTCCTTTGTTTTTGAGCCTCCCACAACTTCCGATTTGCGAAAACCTCTTCGTTCCACACACTTTGAACCGAACAAAACACGATTTCGGTGCCTCATTCTCGATTTCCACCACTCGGGGTTTGTTTACCTCGAGTTTGCCTTGATTCCTGTGCCCTCTTCCGAGCCTTGTCATTTTCCTCCGTTTTTCACCCCTCGGGGTTGACTTTTGGTTGACTTTTTACATTTTCACCCATTTTCCATACCCTCGACCACTTTTGCACCCTTCTCGAGATGGCGGACGATATTCCACGGGGTGGGACTCCCCCAGAGATGGATACAGATCCTGAGGTCGAGCTCCTGCCTCTTAGCGTTAGACCTTTTGATCCGGCGATAGACTGGCCAGCGATACATGTACTGCCCCCAGACAGTATTTGCCAGTTCAGGAGCTACGCACGAGGTCCGCCATTGGAGCTCTTGCTACGCGAGCCGAAGTCGCACCTTTCTTACGGCACCGCTGAGGTATACTCTTCCTCTCTTTTACTTTCTGCAATGTAGGACATATACCTTCAATAGCCAATATTGTTCTGTAATTGAATAACCCAAACACACTTGTAGATCACATACTTAGTTCACCCTGAGCACAATCATACATGATATTTGTGTAAACTCGAACACATGCACACACACTGCATTTTATCAATTCTGAACGCATTCAAACACTGTATTTCTGACACTGCTTCACATCTGTTTGTCTTTGAACACAGGGAGATTACCATGCCTTCCGGGGGTATGGGAACACCATTGCCCAAGGTTGGTACATGGAGTTGCTTGACCCGGTTCGCCATATCATTGATCAGGCCGGCTTCGGCACTTTCTACATGGGACTCTCGCACCTCACTGCAAGTAGGCCCCTTCTTGGCGCGCTAGTGGAGAGGTGGTGGGACACCACTGATTCCTTCCATCTCTCTACTGCAGAGGAGATGACGATGACTCCCTTCGACTTCTCCATGCTCACCGGCATCGGAGTAAGGGGTGATTCGATTCCCTTCGACACCGATATGGGCAAGTGGGATGCTGCCCAGATCTTCTTGGTTGGCGCTCGCCCACCTCCCTCCCGGCCAGGGTTCGTGAGGCATTCTTGGTTCGAGGACCAGCTTCAGATACAGGCGCCTACGATCCGTAAGGAGGTGGAGCAGTATGCCCGATGATTCATCATGTTCTTGCTAGGCACCACTTTATTCGCCGACTGGGCGAACACAGTTGCCCTCTATCTGCTGAGCGTGCTGGTGGATGTGACCCAGATCCGGCGCTACGACTGGGGTGGCGTAGGCCTAGCCACGCTCTACAGATACATGAGCTCCTCCTCTCGCCGCAGCAGACATCTGCTGGGAGGCTACTAGCGAGCCTGGGAGGTACATTTTCCCTTTCTGTTTTATAGTTTTGCTTTACACTATCTGTACACCACACACACTGCACACACGCAATCTGCTTTACACTGGTTGCACACTGCACACACTGCATAATACACTTCACACACTGTACAATACACTGTACATCATTCTCTGATTTCTACTTTATTTGCATACTGCCTTGCTGATAAGCATACTCATTGTTGCCCTTTTGCATTTTGTAGTTGTGGGTGTATGCTTACTTTCCGAGGCTTGCTCTAGGGCCGGAGGAAGAGATGCCCCTTGTTGTCCCATATTCTCACCGATTCGATGTGAGGTGCGAGCGGAGGCTGCGGGAGTCTTTCCTATTCTTCCGCAGATACTTCGACGCCATTACCGCCACAGAGGTATGTCAAACATTACAGTTTATTTAAGCTTCACTTTACATTGTGCTTTCAACAGCAGATAACAAACTGTATATCCTGTCATTTGCAGATCACCTGGCAGCCCTGGGCCGTGTTACCAGATGCAATGAGAGAGTAGTATGCGGGTGCTCGGGAGACTGCTCGATTCAGGGTTTTACTGGAGGGTTCGGTCTGTCCGGCATGGTATTTGGGTGAGCGCTTCCTGCGTCAGACCCTCGGCCTACCTGAGCAAATAGTTCCAAGGCCACCTCCTACCCACATGAGGCATACAGAGAGGTACATCGTGAAGGAGATGATCGACTTCACTATCGGCTGGGACTCTGACTTTTTCAGAGATGAGGGCGACTACACCGTCTTCATTGAGACTTATCTGATGCGACCCTTGGCCAGTGCTTGCCGAGTCGAGAGGGAGAGGCCTGCAGCGCCAGTAGCAGGAGCAGGGGTACCGAGGGCGACTCAGGCCCGTGACAGGAGTGGTTCCTGGAGGGGACGGGGAGCTGAGTGGCCAGAGCTACCCACCACCATGACATGCTGAAAACAAGGTGGGGAGACTTACCCATCGCTTCTCCTCCGGCTAATCATCAGCTCGTCGGAGTTCACAGTTCGATCCCGGTATGTACTTATACTTTGCATTGTGCACAGTCATTTCATTTCATTTGATATCCCGTAGAATACTAATTACGTCAACACTTTTGCAGGCTTCGATTGAGTACACTAGACAGGCTCTGGAGCTGTCAGCCTCAGTGATGGGGATGCTGCAGAGGAGCATGGACGTGCTCAACATTTATGGTATCCCGGTAAGTTCCTTCAAACTCAGTCCCAAAACTTTGGATAGTCTATTCCATACGGATCTAATGCATCACATTGTCAACACGGCACTTGATACACTGCACTTGCATACCACTCACGGCACTGATACACTGTAATCATATACTCTCACAACATTAATCGCGACATTCATACACTGTACTCATACACTATATTCGGTATTCATATGCTGCTCATAGCATTCACACACTGCAAACACTGTATTCGGTATTCGTACACTGCTAACAGCATTCATATACTATACTCATACACTGTATTCGGTATTCGTACGTTGCTTTGCATAGCATAACTGATGCATTTGCCAATTGTTCTTTTCAAGCCCCATTTCAGATACCAGCCGTAGAGGGTGCTCCAGCAGGACCACCAGTACCTACCCAAGGAGCGGGGAGAGTAGAACGAGGGATCTCAGTACACCATCGCAGCAGAGCTGAGCATACTCATTCTGGGAGTAGCTCACGGGCACCTATTCCAGATGATGACAAGTCTGATGCAGAGGCAGAGTCATCTCAGGATGAGGCTTGGGATGGCTCAGATTCAGGCTCAGACAGCGGAGCTGGCGGCGATGATCCTGGACCTTCATCCAGGAAGGGGACAAGGAGAGACTCCCGCACTTGAGGCGACTGACGCTGATCCAGACATTTTTCTGCTTTTCTTTTTTTCTTTGCTTTATTTTCCTTTTTACTAGTAGTTTAAGAACATTGTACTGCCTCAGGCAGGTTTTATTTTCTTCAAAACTATGTACTTTTGCAAAAGAAAATATGATGGAATGAAACTGCTCTTTTTGTTGAAAAAATGTTACATTTGTACATTCTAAGCATCGCATCGCATCACATCACTTTACATAACAATGTAAATGAGATTAAACTTTGTGTTGAAAACTAAACACTCGAATTGCATTAATTAGGTAGTGAACCGATTGACAACAAAACAACTCGATAAGCAAAACAAAGAACTTGACAAGCTAAGCAAATTTAAATACAACTCGATAAGCAAGACAAGAACTAATGAACACAAAGTACAACTCGATAAACAAAAGTACAACAACTCGATAAACAAATTGAAGTAACACAGTCATGACTTCACAAAATCATCACCGAAAGGCATTTGAAGTGGAACTAATCACAAGTTCTCAACATCTCCAATACATAGACAGCTCAGAGAACAAAAGGAAAGGCCATCGGCCAAGGTAAGAGGCCATCGGCCGCAAGAAATGACCATCGGCCATCATTACTAGCTGATCGGCCAAAAAATATGGTCGGTCGGCACTGTTTTTGGCTGATCGGCCAAAAGTGGCAAGAACCTCCAGAATGCTGGCACCTGTCTTCCACTCAACACCTTATCCTCTACAAAAGCCCCAGCTTTGTAGTTTTCTCCATTTCAGCTCAGTTTTTGCACCAAATGGAAGCATTTCTTGTCCAAAATCTCACAAAATGGATTGCCAACTTGGAGTGGCTCGGAAAAGCTGAATTTTCGGGGCTTCGGAATTAATGCACTATTCACATTGAGTCGCACCCCACTGCATTTTCGGTTCCTCCATGCTACGACAGGGTTTTGGAATCCGGTGACACACGTCTTTAGCTTTGGCGGACAAGATATATCTCCCACTTTCGAGAATTTCCAAGCTTTAATGGAATCCGAGGGTAATGAAGAAATCTTGCCTCAATCCCACTTCGGCCGTGTCCAAGCCTTAGGACGGATGTGCGGGCTTACTTTGCATGACGCTCGGTCATTGGTTCATGACAGAGAGCTGGACATTCCGAGATTGATTCGTCGATTTTTTGATGCCAGTGACCGCGGCGATCATGACTGGCTGGGTTATCGGCGACATGCGTTTTGCTTGTGCATGCTGTCTCATTTCTTGATTGCCCCGGGCTCGGGTGGGTTTAGCACTCGTTTGATTGAAGTTGCCGAAGGCTTAAAAGAGGGCAAGAGCTGCATCGCCATGACACTAGCTGAGACGTTGATGGGTTTGGATGCTTTTTATCGTCGGGAGACGACCAGATTCGTGGGGAGTCCACTACTACTGCAGGTAATGTTTTCCGTCCCATCTCATATATATTTATCACATCACTAGACCCTCGGGCTCGATTTTTCTCTCAAAACCCTTTTCTCACTTTTTCTCTCAACTTACACCTCTATGTTCTATAATCTCTCTTTTTTCATCGCTCCCCAGATATGGTTGATGGATAAGTTGAAGATTGTGGACTCATGCCCAGCATATTCAGCACACAGCTATTTCTTCCGACGACGTCTAGTCGATGCCCCGGATGAGGGATGGTGGTACGAATGGATGCGCAGTTTGTCTACTCTCGACATTGCTTGGCGCTGCCCCTGGCTTAATTTACCGGCGATGAGCTATAGCATGACCCGCCAGCCCGGGATTCAGTTGATTGGCCTGGCACACTGTGTCTTTTAGTTCTCGTTCCGATTCCGACGCCAGTTCGGACGTGATCAGACTTCCCGGGAAGAGGAGATAGAGTACCCTGCTACATTTTCGGTCCGCGGCGCATAGCTAGCTCGGTATGCCACAACATGGAGAACGAGAGAGCTTCTAGCCCCCGCACCCATTTTCAGTTGCACCCTCTTTGATGAGTGCATAACTTGGCTTGATGAGGAGGCGCAGATCGGGCTGACTTTGTCATCAGAGGCTTCGACCAGCTCTGGGAGGGGACGCAGGAACACCTGACTATGCCCCGAATTTATTTGCTTTAATCAGTACTTTCAAGTTCTCTTTATGAATGTAATAAAAAACAATTTCAATTTGTATTCAAGAGTAGGAGAACTCTGTATTGAAATCAATGTAATTGAAGGTTGTGGGTACTGAAAATTTTCCGTTTGGTCCAAGAATGGTCTAAGTTGTAAAAGATTAATTTGAGCAAAATCAACTTTTATTAAAACTTTTCAAAACCATTTTCGATATGGATCAGAACTGGACACGCCCGAGATCTATCACTGAGATGTACAACCTCGGATCCCAGCAACTGGAAAGTTGCTCCTAGTTTGAATAGCACTGCACTGGAGATCCCAACCGAGCTTTTGAATGCAGAGTGGACAAAGATGACCAAACATGATCACATGGACAAAGTCGATCGAGAAAGTGTTTATGGCTGGACTTCAGGATGAAGTTGCCAACGTATCCCAAAGATGGGAATCATGCCTTACGTATTTCGGCTCGGGTTCACTCGTGTATTAACACTCTCCTTTTGCGCTCTAACTTTTTCCAAGGCCGCCCTTTTTGGGTTTTCAACCTTGCGAGCTCAGTTTTTATCATTTCAAATTTGATGTGCTCTAACTTTTGCCTAGGTCGCCCTTTCAGATTTTCGGCCTAGCGAGCCTCTCAGGGATAGTATTTCTTCAACTTGTCCATGTTGATCGGCCGGGAGAACTCTAGGTCATCTAGGTCCATCAAAACGACAGCTCCACCTGACTAGATTGACTTGATGATGTAAGGACCAGTACAATTGGGTCTGAACTTGCCCCTAGGGTCGTAGATGGGAGCTCGGTTGCCTTTGAGCACCAAATCCCCTTCTTTCAAATTTCTGGACTTAACCTTCTTGTTGAAAGCCCTGACAACTCTTCGTTGATAACCCTGAACATGATACAGTGCTTTCAGCCTTCTCTCATCGAACAACATGAGTTCTTTGAACCTACTTTGCTGCCAATCTGCCTCAGCTATCTAACACTCAGCCAATACTCGCAATGGCGGAACCTCAACTTCGATAGGCAGAACTGCCTCCAGCCCATAAACCAAGGAATACGGAGTTGCTCCAGTAGAAGTTCGATAGCCCCATAGAGCAAACGGCAGCTTATCTGGCCAGTCCCGGTAGGTTTCCACCATCTTCTGCAGAATGTGCTTGATGTTCTTATTGGCAGCCTCAACTGCTCCATTGGTTTACGACCGATACGTAGATGACTTGCGAAAAGCCACGTTGTACTATTCCAACAAGTCGATCACTTCCTTCTTGAAGTGGGAACCATTATCTGAAATAATCTCGTTCGGGACCCCGTAGCGACAGATGATGTTGTTCTTGATGAACTTAGCAATGTGCGACGCCTTCAACACCGCGTAAGATTAGGCCTCAACCCACTTCGTGAAATAGTCTATCGTGACCAGAATGAACTCATGCCCATTGGACTCCTTTGGAGTGACATCCCCAATTACATCAATCCCCCAGACTGAAAATGGCCATGGCGAAGTCATGTTGTACAGCTTCGACGGCGGAATGTTCATACGGTTTGCATGGATCTGACATTTGTGGCATCGCCAGACAAAGCTAATACAATCCTCCTCCATGGTGGACCAGTAATAACCCTGTCTAAGGATCTTCTGAGCTAGCATCACCCCGTTCATGTGCGCTCCGCACTCTCTTCCATGGATGGCCTCCATTAGGCTCTTGGACTCTTCAGCATCAACACACAGCCTATGCATCCCGAGATGACCTCTCTTGTACAGTTTTCCCCCGCAGACAATGAACTGAGAAGCCATTCTTCGAATTGCCCTCTTATCTTTGGTATTTGCCCCTGGTGGATACGCCTCTTTTTCCAAGAAATTCCAAACATTGTAATACCGGGGTTCTCATCTTGTACCTCATCTATGGCAGCAATCAGCTCGTAGGCCGGCACAAATTTTTGTTCGATGATGATCGGATACATCCAGACTCCGAAAGGAATGTCTATCAGAGAAGATAGAGTTGCTAATGAATCAGCGAACCTGTTGTTCTCTCTTAACAGATGAGCGAAGTTTAGTTTCTCAAACCGAGAAATCAACACGTCCAAGGTCTGGTGATAGATTCTCATCTTTTCTTCTTTAACTTTCCAATCTCCTTTAGTTTGAGATACAACAAGGTTCGAGTCCCCGATGACGTCCAACCGTTTTGGCCCTAGTTCTAGGGCGACTTCTAAACCAGCAATACATGCCTCATATTCTGCCTCATTGTTTGATACTCTGAAACAGAGTTTGAATGCTAGAGGTATATGGGAATTGTCGAGTGCTATCAGCAACACCCGTATCCCATACCCATATTGGTTTGACGTTCCGTCTACATCGTCCAAGTCTCTTCTTCGACATGTAGAATGGGTTTGTCTGGGAACAAATACTCAACTGCTTCATCCCCTTCAACTGGGTGATCGTCTAGGAACTCCACTACTGCTCTCCTTTTCACTGACTTGCATGTCATATACTTCAGATCGAATTCGGAAAGAAGAAGCAACCAACGGGCTAGCCTATGTGTAAGTGATGGTTTCTCGAAGAGATATTTGATGGGATCTAATCTCGAAACCAATATTACAGAGTGAGCTAACAGGTAGTACCGTAGCTACCTGGTAGCCCATACCAAGGCCAAACAAGCCTTCTCCAGCGGAGTGTAGCGGGTCTCGTAATCCAGCATTTTCTTGCTCAGGTAGTAGATAACTCTCTCCACCTTGTCCTCAGACTCCTGTGCAAGCATGCAGCCTATTGTAGTTTCAGTCACTGAAAGATACAAGATAAACAGTTTCCCCGGCTCAGGCGGTGACAACACAGGTGGGTTCTGTAAATATTGCTTGATCTGTTCAAAAGCAGCTTGGCATCGGCCATCCCATTGGAATTTCTTTCCTTTCTTCAGGAGACCAAAGAGTGGTTCACAAGTCAAGGTTCATTTTGCAATAAACCGTCTTATGAATTGCATTTTACCCAGAAAGCCTCGCACCTCCTATTTAGTCCTCGGTGGTGGCATTTCAAAGATGGCCTTGATTTTGGAAGGATCGACCTCGATACCTCTCTGTGTGATCAAGAACCCCAGCATTTTCCCTACTGTAACACCAAACATACATTTCTGAGGATTCAGCCGCAACCGATACTCTCTGATCTGTTGAAAGAATTTCTGCAAGGCGGTGTAGTGGCCCTCTCTTTCCTTGTACTTGACAATCATGTCGTCCACGTACACCTCAACCTCTTTATGGATCATATCATGCAAAATTGTGGTCGCAGCTCGTTGATATGTAGCCCCAGCATTCTTTATCCCAAACGGCATCACCCTATAACAATAGGTTCCCCACGGGGTGGTAAAAGCAATCTTCTCCCGGTCTTCGGGTGCCATCAATATCTGATTGTAGCCTGAAAACCCATCCATGAATGAGAGCAGCGCATGCCCAGTAGTGAAGTCCACTAATTCGTCGATATGTGATAGAGAAAAGTTATCCTTCAGACTGGCTTTGTTCAAATCTCTGAAGTCCACACATATCCGAATTCTGCCGTCCTTCTTCGGCATTGGAACTATATTGGTCAACCAAGTTAGGTATTTAGATACCAGCAGGAACCCTGCGTCAATTTGCTTGCTGACCTCTTCTTTGATCTTGAGAGCCCAGTCCGGGCGGATCCTCCTGAGCTTCTGCTTAACCAGTCTGGCCTCTGGGTTAAGAGGGATCTGGTGCTGTACAATCTCAGGATCGATTCCAAACATGTCTTCGTAGGACCACGCGAAAACATCTTTGAAATCTTTTAATAAAGCGACTAAGCACTCGTGCTCCTCCGAAGACAACATGGACCCGATCTGGACCAGCCGCGGGTCCTTCTTAGTACCCACATTAATTGTGGTGATTTTATTAACCAGCGGTTTTACAAACCTCTCCTGCTCTTGATCTAGCAAATATTTCAAAATCGGAGGAATTTCTTGCTCGTCGTTTTCATCGAACTTTTGAAAGTCTTGATTAATACAATAAATCAAAGGCACAGAAAAGTACTCAAAGGTCACAACCATTCCATTCTCATTAATCACTTCCAAGTCACCTGATTCCTCAAAGGAAAAAGAAAAAGACGACCTAGACAGGACTGTGGCATCCGGGTTGTCACCCCTAAGAATACCAGACTTAGACTCAGACTAGCTAGAACCTGATTATGACTCCACAAACTCGATGGAATCAGATTCCAGCTCACTACCTGACGCAGTGCTGCTCGATAAGAATCCCTCCTCGTACTGCCAGACGAGGGAGGATCCAATGGACGCATCCAGAATGCTCGAAGATGGGCTCATAGCCGCTTCATTCCCAATCGTGGACACCGAGAAGTTATCACCCAAGCACTCATGTATGATTGGAGGATCTAAAAGTAGACAAGCTAGTGCTACCACCATTTCAATCTCAATGCTCTCGGAATTCTCTTCCTTACACTGCTCAGCCTCAGCTGGTGGGTCTGTCTGCTCTTCGGCAACATTATCCCCGGACAACTGCAAGTCAAAGAAGATCTCAAATCCTGGCAGGCGCCTCTTCTCGACATTCATCCATGGCTCTAGGAAGCCGCAGAATGGAAAGTCATCCCCTTCCCAGACGAAACGTCCGTTCAGGGTGTCCTGGATAGGCCGATGCATTACTTCATAATCCTTCCCGGTTTGCTTGGCTCTGGCTCTTCCAGCCATCTCTTTGCCTTTCCTCACCCAGTTCTCTTTGGTAGGCAGATAACCGATGCCAAAGGTATGCGGGTTGTGTGGCACTTCGGCCAATGTTGTAATGCCCTTCCGGCCACTTTTCCCTAGTCCCATCCCAGGGATGTGCTGACGCTTGTTCATGAGTTACACAGACTCTGCGCTGACATATAACCCCTCATCAATAGCCAAAATGTTCTGTATGACCTGGGCCTCGGCTAGGGTAAATCCTGATAGGAACACATCCTCCGCGCCATGCTCAATTTCCCAAACTGGTGAAGACACCTCTGGCGGCGGATAGATTGACAAATTCCCAAAAACTATAGCCATCCCTTTCCTGTGGGGGTATTTCAACATTTGGTGCAGGGTGGAAGAGACCGCCTTCACCTGGTGCAGCCACAGCCGTCCTACGAGTAAATTAAAGGTTGCGGGAACGTCAAAGACATGAAAGTCAATATCCTGCTCTCCTGGACCAACCTGAGTCCGAATCTTCACGGTCCCCATCACTTTTCTGCTGGAATTGTCGTAGGCCCTTATCACCTGGGCAGTTGGCACAAAATCCACGGGCTTCAACCCGATTACATATCCTGTCCTCGACGGGCACACATTGATAGTAGATCCTGTATCAACAAGAACTACTGGTACCCATTTTTCTCTACACTCGACAGAGATGTAGAGAGGTGTATTATGGTTTGCGCCCTTAGGCGGCAGCTCCTTGTCAGTGAAGGTCAACGTCGGGGAAACTCCTCTTGGAAAGACCAGTCCTACCTGCTGCTCAAGTGTGGTATCTATTGAAAGTTTGGCCTTGTCCATTGCAGAAAGGACAGGCTGTCTATCAACTCTTGAGACCATAAGCAGTCCCCAGATGGAGATGTCTGCTTGTATCTTCTTAAGCTGTTTCAGTACAGCCTCCTCTTCGAGCAGTTTATCTTTCTGCCTCTCTGCTTCCTTGTCCATCCCGGACGCTTCTGGTTGATCTAAGTGCGGGGGCTTGAAATACCGCCCGCTCCTAGTCATGTGGTCAACTTCCCAAACATACCAGGTATCATCCGGCTAGCTTTGCCCCCAGTCTTCATCGGTGTTGGCAAGACATAGGTCGTCATCTTCCCACCACATGCCATCGGCAACCGACAGACACCTGTCCAACTCCGTTACAACTATTCCCGTGCCCACAACACCTTCCGTTCCTGTGCTTGCGACACGCTCCATTCTTGTGCACACAGCACGTTCTGTCCCCGCAGGGGCTTTGGCCTTTCTGGCCCTCTCCAAATCTTCGATCTTTTCCTACTCAAACTGCTTCAGTGCGGCCTGCTGTTCAGTATCTTTCGTACCCAAACTGCCCGTACTCTGAGAAAAATTCTTAAAACCGGTGCTCTCCGGGGTTGCAAACTGATTCCCGGCCCTTCCGGCCGTTGCTGATGTCCCCGTCTCTAACGGACCCCGTTCTGGCTGAGGTTGCTCAACAACATCCAGCTCATCACTGAGCCACCCAGTAGCTTCCGCTAACCCTTCCAGATTAAACCAGTTGACAGTCACGTCCCTTGAGTCTTGTTCCTTAAAAAATTGAAGGTTTGCAATGTCTTTTCCCAGATCCGCTAGGTCATCTAGCCTCTGATTAGGTCCATTCTCCCGGACTACACAAGTCTTTGCCCCCACTGGTAATTCCATTCTCGGCCTAGCCTAGCCTGCTGGTGTGATGTAACCGCTCGGGTTGTACATGAACCTCGTAGACCCCTTAGGCTCTATATCATCATTCTCATCTGCCCCCACAGTCGACCCAATTCTATCTTCGATAGCCATCCTCACCTATTCAGGTTGGGTTTGGGAGTTGTCCAACATGCACAAGTTAGTGCTATCAGGAATGAACACCTCAGGCTTGGGTAGGTGAGAATGGGTGATATATATACTAGGGTCGTATGACACAACCCCAGTTTGGATCAAATTGATGCGTTTGGGAGGTGGAGCTTGGTTGTGTGGTGGGAGAGGGTTGGTGGTGACATTCAGTTTCTCGGGAGGCACGATCACCCTGTTGTCAACGAGATCCTGAATCTCATGACGTAATCTATAGCACTGGTCGGTGTCATGACCGCGCTGTTGGTGAAAGGCGTAGTACTTCGCCGGGTTATCGGAGGGGGGAAGTTTTTCTGGCAATGGCTGCAGCTCTAGGGGCTTCAAGTGCCCTTTCCTGATCAAAACCCCCAAAGCCTTGCACAAAGACATGTATAGTAGGGTGAAGGTTCTCTGGCCTCGGGGTGAAAACTTGGTTGTTTGTGAGCTTCTTCCGAATGCACCGGTGAATGGTGTAGCTGCAAGGGTTCTTGGGGGGGTGGTGGTCACCATACACGCATCTGAAGTCCTGGCAGCTGCAGCACTGCTTGTGCATGCATTCGTACTGCAGTTGAATGCCCTCTTGGGCTGCTCTCTCTCATGATCAATGAGGCCCTGTTTTATAGCATCCTCGATCTGCACCCCAATCTCATGTAGATCTGTAAAGGTGGGGAGGGGGAGGACGATCATCTTCTGCATGAGCTTGGGCTGGAGGTTGTGCACAGCCATCCGTATTTAGTCCTTGTCGACCGGCCTGATGGTCATCATCTGGGCTTTAGCTCTCCGGCAGGTCACAAAATCAGAGAAGCTCTCCTTCGGCTCTTGCCTAGTTGTCTTGAGATCACGAGTTGTGACCTCGATCTGCGTATTATAGGAGTATTGGGCTACAAAGGCCTCAGCCATCTCCTCCCAGTTCCTCTTGACAGAGTCCTCCAGTTTTGCATACCAAATAGCCGCTACACCTGACAGAGTCCGACCAAACAGGGAAAGCTTCTGCAATCTGGAGAGGCCCATCGGCCTTAGTATGTCCGAAAACAACCGCAAATGCACCATAGGATCTCTAGACCCGTCGAAACGGTCTATGTGGGGCATTTTAAACTAGTCTAGCAGAGTCACAGCCGAGTTGGTATACCCGTCCTCTATACCCGGGAGGGATTTCACGCCCTGAGACTTCTTGAAAAGCTTTTCTAGCTTGCACACTTTTAGCGCTGTCGGATCCACTTTGAACTCAAACGGCATATCCCCTAGGTTGGTTTGTGCTTTGGATAACTGGGTAGGATTGGGGGCAGAGCTGGACGTGTGCTGTCTGCCCGAGTATAGGAACTCTTGGTAGGGGTGGAGCTAGGTGCGAAGCAGACGCTTCGACTTGGTGTGGTTTCTACTGTTGCTGAAGTCTAGCAATCAGCTCTGCCTGTTGGGCCATGACCTCGGCTTGGCGTGCGGCAAATTCTGCTTGGCGAGCAACATCCTACTGCATGGCTTGCATATTTTCCTAGAGTTGACGCATCATCTCCTCTATTCCTGCCATATTGTGTTGTTCTAACTAATCAATCGGTATATCTGTCCTTATAGTAGAAGCTGAGACCTCAGCCTGACTGTTCACTGGTGGGGTAGACCACTGATCTGGCGACCGCTGTACCGATACACTACGCCTTTTTGACCTCCGTCTGGTAACCGAGGGTAAAGAAAGGAGCACTGCTTGTCCGTCTATCAGATCCGTGGATCGATTAAGTCTTCGACCTCTAACCCAGAGTGCTTAGGGAATATCTGCCTGGTCGGATGCAATGGTGCTAAACTACCTTGCAAAAAGATAAATAAAGCATAATAAGGAAACGATGAACAGAAAAATGAACAGCATGATAGTTTAAATAAAGACAACAAACAGTTGGCAAATACTAGCTGAAAGAACTGTTCCCAACCACTGATCATTGTTCCCAAATCACTGCCCCAAATCTAAATTTGATACCCGCAGGTAAAACTGATTCCCAAATACTGATGCCCGTAGGCCTGATACCCAGGCTTGCAAACTGATACATGCATTCCTGTAGAGGCCAACTCCAAAAGCACATAATCAAGCAAGTAAGAGCCAAAACACCCCTATGGAGGGGTAGGGTTTCCATATCCTATTGTCAGGAGCTAGGGTTTCACTACGCACACAACAGTTTTCAAACAACCTACAATCGGGTAAGCAACCTGTCCTAGCTTGGAATGGTCACTACAGTTTCCGATATGCACTAGGTCGAATGGTCAAAAAGGGTGCCCCGGTAAAAACCGGGGTTTGTGTTCCCATCGTGGAAGAGCCCGCAACCGGTCAGCCTTATGGCACGCTTCTCAAAGCAAGCCTTCGGCAAACCGTTCAGGAATAGTATACGGCAAACATGGTGTCCTAGGCGCATCAATGCAAATGCAATGCAAAGAGACACATAAGTGTAATCAAAACAAGATATCATGAGTTCAAGTCAAGTTCTCTAAGTCCCCAGCAGAGTCGCCAGAAACTATAGACGTGCCCAAATGTCCCGGCTCCGTGCGCGAAGGCGCGAAAATCCGTTTTGTTCTTTAGCTACTACAGTTCGAACTTAATGTCATGGTTTTGAATCTAATCTTGCAAAGTGCAATGCAAGATTGATAAATCACCAAAGAGTCCAAATCCGACAAATTGTTTTGGAAAACTGATTTTAATAAAGAAGTGCCAAACATGGACCGCTTTGCCAGATACAGAGTCGCCACCTAAATGTTTTTGTTTTGGGGAATTTAGGAAACCCTGACTTGTGCCTAAGGCCACGTGTCCGTCATCACCAAAGTTGCCTCGGCTCGGGAACTTGGGTGTGAGAGGGGAAGGTCATGCAATGAGCACCCCCGCTGGCCCGATCAAAAAGATCGGCCTTTACTAAGCATGATATTTTGTTTTGGAAAACACATGTGTTCTTATTCCGGTTTATTAGCTAGCTTACTACGTGATGCGCACAACATACAAGTATATACTAGATCGCCAAAGTTAGAACAAAATATCTCATTTTTGTTTGTTTGAAAATGGTTTGAAGGTGTTACTCGCAAGTAGGCTAAGGCATGGATTTGCCACCCTCAAGTAGGCTTAGGAAAACATGAATTTGCCACTCTCAAGTGGGCTTAAAACTCGCATTTCAATGAATTGTTCCAATTCAAGCAATCCAACCTTCACCCACAGGCATTCATGCAGTTATATCAATTAAGCAGTTAGCCTCATGGCAAGCATGCTATGATGGCAGTCACTTGCATACACGCAAGATGCTAAAGTATAAAAGCTTACCTAGTACTCTGAGCCAAAACAATAGCTAGTTAGTAATCAATGCATGATCCTAGCTATGTTAACAATGCCTAACGCAACACATGCAAAAATGCATCTAAGATAGGCTCGGCTATTCTAAGATGTCATATGGATGCAACACTCGATACACGTATTCAAGTAGGAATTAAATACAATGCAGTTAATATGATGCGGCGAGCCCGGTGCATGCAAGACAGATGAATGGATACAAACATGCAAACATAAGGATGCTAATTGAAATATGTCCTAAAACTAACCATCGTAAGCGATTAAGTAAAAGGGAGAAAGACGTGGGGTTGGAAGACATTCACACACTCACGCACAGTTATTACAAAATTCGTCCTCTCGATGGAAGGGCCAAATGAATAATACAAGCTAGCTACGCTAAGCTATTCTAACTAATCTAATAAACTAATTAGACTAATTATAACATAACCGAATTGAAAATTAGCTAACACTAAGCTAATTAAGAATTTACAACGATGAATTAAATTAGCTAACACATTAACTAATTAATTACAATTTAACTAACTATAGAAAGCAGTTAAAACGGCCTCGAGAAGAGGGACATATGCATACTCGATCGACTTTGCTCGGAAATCCGTTGCCATGCCTCATGTTGCCTCTGTTTGCACTGTTCTGCACCTCTAAAAATTATGCCAACTTCTGTGATGCTTCTGCCCAACCTCATGGACATCCTGAGAGGTCATCGGCCAAGAGGTAAGGCCATCGGCCAGTGGATAATGGTCATCGACCAGTTTTGAAGCTATCGGCCAAATACTTATAGCCGATCGGGACCCTAGATAGCCGATCGGCCATCTCTTTCTGTAAACTGCTCCTTTTGCTACAACAAAGACAAACAGAGGCACGACAATGTATTTGCATGAAAATGTTGGGCAACTACACTCCTTATCATGTTTAAAGCTCAAAGGAGTATAGTGCTCGACTTTTAAGCCATCAATCACGCATTTCGATGCATGATGGCCAAAGAGACCGAGTTGCACAAATCAATATCACATGAATGCACAAAAACATACAAATGCCTTAAACTCTATCATGTTTGATCAAGAGTGTCGGCGACCGAGGATTGAGACACGTCTCATCACTTCATGTATGAAACATCTCTCGTTCCTCGTGTTTGGTTTAACACCCAAACCAAACACAATGCAATGCATGTGACATGGAGATGCTGTACAGTGCAACATAAGCATGCCAAATGCAATGCAACAAATATGCAACAATGTCATGCAAAGACAACCATGCAACAACATGAAAAGATGGATTTAAACCAAAATGGACAGACCTCAGTCTTGCCCAAATCAGTGGCCAAAATAATGAAATGAAGACATGAAATGCAAGACAAGCATGCATGCCAATTGGCATATCAATTAAGCATAAGAACACAACTCTTAAAAGTGCTCGAAGAGTAACAAATGCAAGTGTATGACCACACCATAAGCTCTGAAATCATGCATGGAATGATGCCAAATCAACCAAACAATGCAAGTATGGCATGCAAGAAAGATCAAAGCTTGAATCCAGCATAGACACTTGCAATAAGGCTATGCAAAACATGAAGCAAATGGCCTAAGCAAACTAAAACAGTCCTAAAGCATACAAAAGTGAGTCTAAAACATGCATGGACCAAAGCCAAAACAAGTCAATATGAAAGGCAGAAGGCACGATGCAAGTAAGGCCAACAAAGGGGATTGCACTACAGCTATCAAAACCAAACATGGCATGACTTTGACAACAAAAATCAAAGATGCATCATGGTAAAACAAGACCAAAAATACATTGAAATGATAGCCCAAAGGCCTAGGCATAGAGGCATGCACAATGACCCACTCCTAAGGCATAAAACACCAACTCTTCAAAGCATTGAAAGAGTGACAAAGGCAAGTGTATGACCATGAAACATGCACTGAAATATTATTTTGAATGACGCCAAATCATGAGAATAGTCTAAGCAATGCATGCTAGTGGACTTGATACACAAAGCTAACAAGCTAGACTGAACCATGGCTATACAAAACAATGCATGCATGACTAAAACAACATCAAACAGAGCTCAAGCATGGTAAAACATGAGGGAAAGCTTCTTTGAGTTGAGCCAAAACATGCAAGAATGATGGTCCAAACACATGATGCATGTTATGTTAGTATGCAAGATTGCTCTACAAGTATGTGAAGCATGCAAGATGCTATCAAACCAACTTAAAGCAGAGTTGAAGCATGCTAAAATAACACCAAAAGGTTGCTGAAATGGAACCAAAACATGCTAGTAGTATGAGCCATTTATACTAGCATACAAGACACAATGAGAGGGGATGACCCTCTCCTATTTGGGACCACAAAACCACCTTTCCACCACTGAAAAATCTTCTGGATTTCAGTGGTGAGAAGGCCCAAACAAGGTGGTCCCAATATCTTAAAAGGATGGTTTAAAACAAAGGCGAAACAATGCCTAAGAGGGGGTAGACTACCCCTAACACAGAAGTGACCTTAAACAAACATCACAAGCATGAAAAATCAGAACTTTTTACAATAGAAAGTTAAGCTTAAATCAGCATGCAAATAGGTCTAAAAGCTTAAGCCAAAACAAGGGATTAAAAGGTTAGTTTCTCACCCTTGAAGAACACCTTCAGGAACACAACTCCAACAGCTTTTCTGAGTTCAAACTAACCCAAAAACTCTAACACCAGCTCCTAAGTACCTCAGCAAGAAAAGGATGGTGTTCTAGTAGGTGTTTGTGTGAAATAGTGTGAAGAATTTACACTTTTGAGCACAAACAAGAGCAAATGGAGAGAGAGAGAGAGAGAGAGAGAGGTAAAATATAGAGAGAGAGTGATATATGTTTTGTATATCAACTTTTCAGACCCTCTGGAAAGGGAAAGGGGCTCTCTTCTTATAGAAAATCAATTCTTAAGCTTGTGGAACAATCTTGAGTCTTGATCCAATCCTTCCATACACATGTATGGAGGATGAGAATTGTGCTCACCACTTGTCACAGCTGGCCCAAAAATATCTGCAAAAGCAGATGGAAAGGTCTCAGCCAAGAAATATGGCCGATTGACCAAAAAGAGTGCCGATCGGCCAACACTTATGGCCGATGGCAAGAAAAGAAGGCCGATGGCACAATGCCTTAGCCGATGGGTTGCAGGGATGGCCAACAAGCCACCCTCTTCCCTCAGAAGCAAAACCACAAGTCCTTGGTCCACAACCAAGCACAAAACAAACAAGTTGAGAGATCTTAAGGCAAGGCGTGCAGCCGAGACCTTCGGGAACTCAAAATGAACACGAGCATGGATGATCATCAAGTGTTCAAACGATGACGTCCAAGTCTTGACGACGGTCAAAAATAGGGTGTCTACACTCGCAAGTAGGCGTAGTCGCGGATTTTGCCACCAAACAAGGTGGGCTTAAAACATGATGATTTGCCACTTCAAGTGGGCTTAAAACGCACATTTTGATGAATTGATCCAATTCAAGCAATGAAGCCTTCATCCACAGGCATTGATGCAGTTAATCACTTAAGCATATGGCCTCATGGAAAACATGCTATCATGGCAGTCACTTACACACTTGCAAGGATGCTAAAGCGTAAAAGCTTACCTAGTACTCCGAGCCAAAAAAGAAGCTAGTTAGTAATCCATGCATGATCCTAGCTATGTTAACAATGCCTAATGCAACACATGCAAAAATGCAACTAAGATAGGCTCGGCTATTCTAAGATGTCATGTAAATGCAACTAGATAACATGTATTCAAATTGGTATTCAAATACAATGCAGTTTGTATGATGCGCCGAGCCCAGTGCATGCAATATGAATGAATGATGCACGCATGCAAGCATAAGGATGCTAATTGAAATATGCCCAAAACTAACCATCAAAAGCTGATAAGTAAAAGGGAGAAAGAAATGGGGTTGGATGACATGCATTATACACACGCACGCTTATTACAACATTGTGCCCTCTCGAAGGAGGGTCTGAATAAATAAGCTAACTAGCTACGCTAATTAAGCTAACTATTACAAATCAATTAATTAACTAACCTAGCTAATTAATTATTACAAAACTAATTGAAACAACTAACTATTCTAAGTTACTTAAGTACAAACCAAATTAATTAATTAAACACTTAACTAATTAATTACAAAATAACTAAGCTAATGAACTAGTTTCGCTAAGCAATTTAAACAATTGGCCTTGGGGAGCGAGAGGGATGTGCATGCTCGGTCGGCTTCGCTCGGAAATCCACCACCTTGCCTCAAGATGCCTCTATTTGCACATTTTTGTAGTTCTAAAAATTATGCCAACTTCCAAAAAGTTTCTGAGCCACCTTAGGAATATGCTGAGGGATGGTCGGCCAAGAGGGATGGCCATCGGCCAAAGTTAATGGCCATCGGCCACTTCTGATAGCCGATCGGCAGCCTTTGTGGCCGGTCGGCTGCCTTGATGGCCGGTCAGCCACTACTTCCTCCAATTTCTCCTTTTGCTACAACAGAGCACAGATAGAGGCATGGCAGTGTATTTGCAAGAAAATGTGTGTACAACTACACTCCTTATCATGTCTCAAGCTCAAAGGAGTGTAGTGCTCGGCTCTCGAGCCATCAATCACGCATCTCAATGCATGATGGCCAAAGAGGCCAAGTTGCACAAGTCAATGTTAATGAATGCACACAAATAACACATAAGGGCCTTCACCTCTATCATGCTTGATCAAGACGGTCGGCGACTGAGAAATGAGGCACGTTTCATCACTTCAAGTATGAAACGTGCGACATTCCTCATGTTTGGATTGACGTCCAATCCAAACCCAATGCAACACACACAACATGCCTATCTAACAATGTTAATGTGGCATGCTCAAGACTTCATCACATAAGCAATGCATGCATGACATGTTTAAAAGCTAAAGCACCAAAGGTAATGAAGCATGTTACACATGAAGCATACACTACAATGCTCAAATGGTCAAACCAACACCAAACAGGCCTCATGTATGTCAAAACAGTGGCCAATATGATATGAAATGATAGCATGAATGGCAAGAGAATGATGCTCATGCATTGACTAACAAACAAGGCATAAAGGTGCAACTCTCAAGAGCACCTAAAGAGTGAAAAACATGGAAGTGTGGCAACACTATATGCTCTGAAATAGCATGTCAAATGATGCCAAAACATGCACATATCATAAATGAGACATGCCAAGAGGCTCAAAGCTTAAGGCTAGCAAAGACACTTGTACCATGGCCATATCAAGCAAGCCCCAAAGGGCCAAGATGACTCAACACAGTCCCAAGGCAGATCAAAACAATGCTAGAAACATGCTTGAACATAGCCAACATATGCTAGAATGGAAGGCATAAAGCATGATGCATGCAAGGCCAATGAGCATGATTACACTACAAGTGTAAGAAGCAAATGAGGGATGCTCCAACCAACCAAAAACAGAGTTGTATCATGGTAAAATAAGACCAAAAACACACTGAGAAGATAGACCAAAAAGCTTAGGCAAGCATGCATGCCAATTGGCTCATGATTGAGGCACAAAGCATAACCTTCCAAAAGCATGAAAGAGTGAAGCATGAGAGAGTATGACCACATTTCATGCACTGAAATCATATATCAAATGATGCTAAATCATGCAAATAGCCCAAGCAATGCATGTTAGTGGACTCAAAACACCAAGCTAGTAAGCAAGATTGCACTATGGCTATACAAAGCAAGGCATGCATGACCAAATATGCTTAAAACATAGCTTAAGCATGGCAAAACATGAGTATAATCTTGCTGGAGTGGAGCCAAAAACATGCTAGAATGATGGTCCAAAGCATAATGCATGTTAAGGCTATAGGGAGGATTGCACTACAAGGGTATGAAGCATGCAAGGGGCAATCAAACCGACCCAAAACAGAGATGTGGCACCAAAAACATGCTGAGATAGAACCAAAATAGGCTAGCATGATGCATCAAAGCAATGAGCACACAAGGCTAAATGGCAAGACTACACTACCAGTGTAGAAAGCATGCATGGGGTAACCAAACCAAGCCAAAAAAGAGTTATGCCATGCTGAAACAGGGCCAAAAATAGGCTGAGAACAAGCCAACATTTACTAGAAAAACATGCTCAAACATGAGGCCAATAAGGCAAGCAACCAGGACACAAGGAGAGGGGATGACCCCCTCCTATTTAGGGCCTCAAAACATACTTTCCACTACTGAAATTCCTTTGGAATTCAGTGGCGAAAAGGCCAAACAAAGGTGATCTCAAAGGCCTAAAGTGATGGCACAAAACAAGGCCAAATAAGGCACAAAAGGGGGTATACCACCCCCAACACCAAGGTGGCCTCAAGCAAACACTTCAAACACTTAAAAACAAGAGTTTTTTTCAGTTGAAGGTTAAGCCAAAGGAAGCATGCAAAGATGGCTAAATAAGAAACTACAACAGAGCTTTAAAGTGGATAAAGACTCACCCTGGAAGAACAACTTTAGAACAACAACTTCAGAGGCAAAAACCAAGCTAAAACCACTCAAATGCAACCTCCAAGAACCTCAGCTCAATATTGAAGGTGTTTCACTAGGTGTTTGTTTGCAAAAGTGTGAAGAAATGACACTTTTGAGCATAAACAAGTGCAAATATAGAGAGAAAGGGAGAAATATATAGAGAGAGAGAGAGTAAACTTCAGCTCTAGAAATTTTGTGAACCCTGGAAAGGGAGAGAGAGCCTCTCTCTTATAGAAATCCAAGCCTCAAGCTTGTTGAACAAGCTAGAGACTTGAAGCAATCTCTCCGTACATGTGTATGGAGGATGCCTTCTATGCCCAATAGATGGCACAACTGGCAAGGAAAATATCTGCAGAAAATGTTGGATGGCCGCCGACCAGTTAAAGTGGTCGGCCGACCACCTCCTCTAGTCGACCGACTAGAAAAAGTCGTCTACAGGGACAAAAACTGGTCGGCAAAGGAGATGGAGGGTCTGCACAGAGAGTAAAAGGTGGTGGCAGGCTGCCGACCACCTTAGGTGGTCCACTGACCACCAACCCTAGCTGGCTGACCACAAAAAGTGGTCTACAGGGACAAAAAGTGGTCTACACCCCTGTTCCACCCTCTAGACAAAGAGTAACAAGGTTTGGTTGAAAAACAAACCAAAAAGGAAGCAAGACAAGAGTCCGCAAGGTGAGGCACACCGCCGGAAGCCTCAAAAGCTAGTCTACGGGTACAAAAGGTGGCCTACGAGAGGAAAAGGTAGTCTACGGCTACAAAAAGTGGCCTACAAGCCTCTGTTTCCCTCTAGGCAAAGGCAACAAGGCATGGTCCAAAAACCATGCCAAGAGGAGAAAGTTAAGAGGTCCCGAGACAAGGCGCTCAGCCGAAGGCTCCGAAAACTCAAAACGAGCACAAACATGCGCAATCACCGAGTGCACAGACGATGACGTATGAGTCTTAAGGTCGATCAAAAATGGGGTGTCTACAGCTACTTTGGCAAAAGGTAAAGCACAAAAAGAGAGTGTCAATACCCGAGTGAGCGTTACCCGTGAACTATATAAGGCCTGATTCCTATCTTTGGAATACGTAGACAACTTCATCTTAAAGTTCGGCCCCAACCATTTTCAATTTGCTTGTCTCATCCATGTTTGATTAGTTTATCCTTATTCAACTCGACTATCCAATCCATGATCAATTAGGTTATCTTCATTCAGTTCGATTATCCTATCTTTTCTTCATGGAAGGTTCAGTTGTATATCTTGCTCGGGTTATCTAATTTGAGTTTGTGCATCTTAAGGGTTGATTCTATGTTGGTTGAGCAGTGGCCATTTGCGAAAACAAGCTTTGATGATTTTTAATAAAGTGGACTAATTTTCTTAACAATTATTTCATTTTTGCAAAACCAAACCATTTTTTGGATCAAAAAGGGAAAATTTTCAGTGCTCGCAACATAACTTACATTATTTTAAAACAGAGAGTGGAACAAGCATGCTAATCAAACTCTCATGTTGGTCAAACTCTTTTTAGTAGAAAACAAAGAAAAAGTCAAAGCAATGAACTAGAGGCACAATCAAGTCAGGAATTTTATCTTCTCTCCAGACTCTCGAGTCTCATGTTACATGTTTCAGCCGGCCAGCTAACAATTCAGTCAGCCGTCCAAGTTTTTAGTTGACTCCAGGTGTGTTTCTTAATTGTTTAGGCAGCTGACCAATTATTCAACTAGTTCATATGTTCATTCAGCCGGTCGACTAATGAATCAGTCGGCCCATCAGTTTTTTCAGTTGGTTGGACAACTAATTAGCCAGTTGGTCAATCAATTAGCCATTCGGCCAATTTGGATATCACTACAGAGTGAAAAACTGTAGAATTTGTATAGGCTCAATGGTTTGTGCTTCAAAATGGTGTGTTGAGTGCCTTTCATTTCAACAAGTGTAAATAGTTGTGTTTAGTTTGTTTTTGCTTTGTTTTTCTTTCATTGAGTCATTTTTTTTATTTTTGGTCATTTGAAGGCTCATTGTCCAATTCATACCTCTTTAAAATTCAATCACTTTCAGATTCAAGTTCAAGAAAAATGTTTTCATGCTCAAGTGTTGTGCCATTCATGCCATGATGTACATAAAACGAAACTCACTTTATTAAAACTTCAGGGTGAAGCCCCCCCAATTACAACATTTCAAAGAAGAAGAAAAAAAAAAGAAATTTTTTTCAAAAAACAATAAAAGAAAAATCTGAAGTTATGCATTAGTGCTCCTTCCTAAACAAAAATAAACAAATTAGAAAATATATACATATATGTATTTGAAAATACAAAAAAAAAAGAGAGAGAGAGGGGGGGGAAGGATTTTCTTAGATTCTGACAACAGCCTAGTGGCGAGTGTCAAGGGCCGACTTCACTTGCAGGCAGCTTCATCACTCAACTCCATTGCCAATTGCCCTGCCTCAAGATGTTCATTCTGAGGAATGCCTCGAAGACCCTACTTCAATATTTGTAGAACTTCCAAAAGAAATTACTCCCTACTGACCATCGAATGAAGAGCACGATGGAACTTTGAATTGGGCCATGGTTCTTGCCCTTCGTTTCAACTCTTTGTTCTATTTTTTCAATTGGCTAATCTCCTTTCGGGCATCTTTGTACATACAATAATAAAGGGAGAGTTGTTCATTTAACCGATGCACCTCATTTGTTCTGCTCTGCAAACGGTGTGACGAGTTAGATACTGCGGTCACGGTCTCCATGTATAATTTCGATGTGTAAGAGTTGGCGTCGATGTCAAACTGCACTACCATTATTTGCTCGACTGGCATCGTAGGGAAACTGAAAATAGGGACATAGGAACTCAACAGAGGCTCAGAGGAGCTATTGTTAACAATCTATATCGAGGAATCATTAAGGCCTGGGAAAAGGAAAAGAGTATGGCTAGAAGAGGCCATGTCAAAAGAGAGTAATGCCAAAAAGAGAGTTTGTAGAGTAATGGCAAAGAGAGATTTGTTTTGCAGCTTTCTGCTCTGTCTCTTACAGGCCTCAGAAGAATAAAATGGAAAAGGAGAAGACAAGGGAAGAAGGTATGAAGTATTCGTGTGATGACCCTAACGTGTACATTTTTTTTATATATTTATTTGTGTGAGTTTAATTTCTTAATTATATGCTTAAGTGTGAATATCTGTTTGTTTATGGAATTCTTGATAGAATTGTCGACTTAGAGACTGAAATTGAGAACCTTAATTGCTTTAGAAATTGAGATTCGCTAGCCCAATAGGCTAATTAGAATATTTAGAATTATATGGCAACTTTAATTGAAATTTGATTCGGATCAAAATAATTAGAATTGATTGGAATTAATCAAAACGAAGTTGGATTAATTATCCCTAAGCAAGCTTAATTAGGCTAAGCACCTATATATATATATATATATATGCCACATAAGCTTAATTGAGCTCAAAATATATACTTGAGATTTTAGAGAGAAAGAGATGGAGAATTAACTTCAGAAAGAGAGGGAGAAGAAAATTGTAAAGAAATTGAAGGAGATTTAAAGATTTGAGCTAGAATACGCTTGAATTCAAGCCTTAGGTTTGATCTTCAACCATATTTCTTGCAAATAATTTAAGTAGGAGTTGAGTTCATGGAGTTCTTAGTGTTAATTTCATGTAATTGAGTAGTGAATGCCATAATTTCTTTGGATTTGTCAAATAAGAGCATAATAAGACATGCATGCATGCATGGATCATCATTTTAAGTTTGAATTCCATGAAACTACAGGCATAAAGTTAAATTCACCATCTTTCGAAGTTTTACATGATATTACACACCTCAATTCATTTGAACTTATTTTGAAAAGAGAAGAGTTCAATTCATGTCAAGCATGGTTTTAACTTTATAGTTTAAGCTTGAATTAGGAAATTTGGAGCATGATTTTGAGTAATTGCTTTCAAATTGACTATGTTTTCCTGTTCTACAATGATTTACCATGTTTTTGTACCAACCATGCAAGGTTTGGGCCTTTGAATGGCAAGTTTAAACTTCAAACAAAATTCTAGAAAATCTAGAATTCAAGCAATTCGCTTGAGTGATGGAAGTGTTGATCGAGCATACATTTCAAGTTCCCAGTAGTTTTGCAGACAATTGCACAGTGGCTCGAGTAACCAACTGTGCGCTCGAGCGAACTCACTTTTACTTAATACTTGGCTTGAGTGACTATCGAGCGACTATCAAGCATGAAAATCGAGCATCTAGTACTGTTGCAGTCTTTACAAATGGCTCGAGTGACAAAAGTGTGGGTTCAAGTGACCCCTTTGCAAATTGATGGACTGCTCAAGCGACAAAGTGTGTGCTCGAAGGAACACCCTATTTTCAGCAACTTTGAAAAAGCTTTCATAAGTGCATCATTGTATCCTCATGCTTATTAGAGCATTCTTAGACATTGATTAAGACATCAATACTAAGGAATAGACATAGAAACATACAAGAAGAGAATTGAATGGAGATTAAACGTTAAATCAAAATGGAACCTCAATGTGTTTTTGTTATGTATTTTGTATAGGTGGATGTCGAGGCCTAGCGTCGATTTAACCCACTATAAGTAGTAGTAACTTTATAAAGACATGTTCAAACTATGTTTACTTTCGAAATTGTTGTATAATTGGTTTATTGAAATGTTTTTTTTCCATTGATGAATGAAGTACTTCTTTGAATTGTGTTCGTGGCATCCAATAGTGAGGCCCTTGCCTGAGGGAAACAATACCATGGCCCATTGATTGATAGGCCCTTGCCTGGGGGAAACAATAACATGGCCCATTGGCCGTCACTCGGGGGAAACAATACCGTGGCCTATTGGATTAATTGAAACACAGAGATCTCTGATGTTAGGCCCTTATGGTCACATTGAATATGGAACTTTAGTGGTCCCATTGATTAACCCTTGTGGTCCCATTGATATCGAAATATTGTTACTCCATTGGATGTATCATTTGAAAAAATTATTGCTGTTGTATTAATAATGGAACATTGTGAACTGAATTCAAATGGGAATTGTATTAAAACATTATCAAACTTCATTCATTTTTCTCCTTTATTTTGTTATTACTCACTGGGCCCTAGCCACTATTTATATGTGTATATAGGTGAGCAAACTGAGCTTCAAGAATAGAGAAAGCCCCGGAGTCTGCCCATGTGTCTTCCATTTTGAGAAGCTCCCTAGTTGGAGTAAGCTTAGGCTTGAGTGGAACAAAGCAAGTCAAACCCCTATAGTGATACACTTTTATTTTGTTCTTTTGTTTTGTTATATAGGGGTTGTTTTGAATTTAAAACTCTGAATGTTTGAATTATGTACTAAGTGCTAAGGACTTACCATGGTGTATGATTGTATATACATAAGAATGGTTACACAACCAATATATGAGGTTTTTTTTTTTTTTTTTTTTTTTTTTTTTTTTTTTTTTTTTTAATGTATGCACAACTCAATAGTCCATCTTTATGTTTCATATTTCTTCTGCTAAGCCCCGTAAATCATATTGAGATTGATTTTATTTATTCAGGCCGTAGGTAATCTCAGGATTACTGGTTGGTCAGAATGCTATACCTATAGGGGTGGGTTTAGGTCGTGACCGAGTGGTAGCACAAGTTATTTCTCCCTCACTTGACCATTGAGCTATAGTACCACTTTTGATTTGGGCTCACTAGCAGGCACGATGTACTTGTTAGGACCGTATGCTCCTATGGATTGGGGTCCAGAACTGCACTACAGAGACTATAATTACTTCTTCAGTAGGAGCTATTTTTCCAAAGACGAAGTCCAACCATTCATCTTCGATAAAGCCTTCACCTTCTTTTGGTAGCCATGGCTGGTTCAACTCTTCTTTCATTATGATTAGTGCTTCTGTTTGCGTGAGGAAAGTCACTATCGGAGCTGACTCATTCACTTGTAGTTCTTTTTGGATGATATCCACTCCCACTTCCTCAAGTATAGGCACCATTGGTTTAGGTAGGTATTGGCTAGGGTTGAAGGTTGTCAAGGTGGTCTATATGGCATTGACATTAGATAGCAGGGGGAAGATTTTTTTTATGTTCAAACAAAGGGTTGGTGGTGACATTTGGATTTTACGGGGGTGCTATGACTTTGTTGTCAATGAGATTTTGGATCTCATAACAAAGTCGGACACAATGGTCGGTTTCATAGTCGTTTTGTTGGAGGAAGGCATGGTATTTTGTAAGGTCATAGGTAGGAGGTAGGGGATCTAAGAAAGTTCTAGGTGCAACAGTTTAACGTGTTCTTTGTCTATGAGCATTTACATGGCTTTAGACAGTCTCATGTGGACTCAATGGATGGTTCTTTGGGTAAGGATAGTTTGGGTAGCTCTAGCAAATTGGTCAGACACAGCTTGGGCTCCTATAGCCTGAATTTCAAGGGCTTGGTATTGGAAAATGTTGTTGGTGTGTTTCTGGTGAAGGGTTTCTTTTGAGGTTGTACAATAGTGGCTTCTACTTTGATGATTCCCTCGTTGATCCTATCTCATATTTGGTTCTCGGTGTCGAACATTTCTCAAAAACTAAATAAGGGCAAAGGCAACATGATGCCAAGCAGAGGTGGATGCAATTTTTTCACGATGGTCCTCACTTGGTCCTTTTTATCAGGCCGGTTGGTCATTCTTGCCACTTTAGTTCTCCATCTCGTGACAAAGTTGCTAAAACATCCATTGGATTCTTGTTTGGTGGTTTCAACTTTCCACACAGTTACCTCTAACTCGGTGTTGTAAGAGTACTGGGTGACAAAAGCCTTGACTAGCTTATTCCACTTTCATTTGATCTCATTATCAAACTTGGCGTACCAGTTGGCTGCCATTCCAGACAAAGTTCGACCAAACAAAGACAAGGTTTGCTAGTAGGTGAGCCCCATGGGCCTCAAAATGTCTACAAAAACTCAGACATGCACCATGGGGTCTCCCGAGCCATCAAACCTATCTATCTGTGGCCTTTTGAACTTCTTAGGAACACAAATGATCACTTCCCATAAACCAACATATAGGTTCAGAATGTAGTCTAGACTTTTAGTCTTCTGCATGGCCTTCTCCAACTTGGCTATTCTATAAACATTAATGTCGACGTTCTGCACTTCAATCTTAGGCTCATCCTTTGGTTATCCAAGGGTGGAATGAGGATAACCAGCACTGCCTCCCTTAAAACTTGTTGTGGCTCCGGCGGTGGTAGTGGTGGTGTAATTGCTTGAGCTTGTAGCTGGTTCAAAGTTTGTGCATGAGCGTCCACAGTCACAGACAGGGTGTCCATAGACCTTTGAAGTGCATGAATCAAATTAGTCAACTCTTAGGCTTAAGCCATCGAGATTTCTGGTTCTGGACTCGGAAACCTGAAGTGCTCTATGGTAGGAGAAGTTGGCAAATGTGGGTTGGCCTATTCTATATCCACTAATTCTAAATCGGACCGAATTGTTCGAAAGGGCTTGAGCTCGCAAATTTTCCTTACTGGTGGCTTAAGTGAGACCAACATTGCTTTCTATCAACTATGTCTTGAGTACGAAACAAACGACTGAGTCTGGCCCACTTAGCTTGGGAAACTTCTTTCCTAGGAGCGATGGCTACAACAAACTTGAGAACAGGTGAATGGGCCCAGTCAAATTATGTTCGAAACTTACCATCGGATCTCAAAATCATCATCATCATCAACTACGTGATAGCATCTCAATCAAGGAAGTTTCAAGACTTTTTAGAATTTTTTACTAGAGTGATCAACCAAACAATCGCCCTTCCATTATTCATTGGTTATCAAAGGAGAATATCCCATTTTGTTCAAAATTTTGTTAAAAAATGCATGATCAAATCACAACTTCCATTTTTATCCCCCTTAAATATAGCTCTCTTTTTTTTTCTAAAAGTTTTTTTGTTCCAAGGAATCAATGAAACAGTTAACCCTTAGCTAAATATCTTATAGAGGAACTAGAATTTTATTCAAAATAGTAGACTTGGTCTCCACTTCCTTACCTACCATTTTTCCAATAGAAATCAGGTTCCTCCAAGGTCAACAATCCAAAGATTTTCATTTAATTGAAAACACTTTCCATAATTTACGGACTTTACTCAAATTTTCTAAGGAATTTTAGATTTCATTCCAAGGGTCCAATCAAACAATTATCTTCTAGTCAAATGTCTTCTAAAGAAATTCAAAATTTATTTCAAAGTGAAAAATTCCGTCACCACCTTCTTACGTAACACTGTTCCATACAATCAAAATTCCCTCTAAAGTAAAAAACTTAAAAATTTTCGTCAAATGAAAAAAAAAATCGTAATTTTCAAAATTCTACTTCGATTTTTTTATTATTATTATAAATTCTTTGCTCCCATGGAGCCTTGGATCTTATTCCACGTATCTAATCAAATAATTATCTTTTAGGGAACTGAAATTTTATTCAAAATGGAAGAGTTGGTCACCACTTTCATATCTACCTTTTTTTCATAAAATTTGAAATTCTCTCCAAAGTCAATAATTTGAAGATTCCCATTCAATAAAACACTTTTCATAATCTCCAAAACTCTACTTAAGTTGGAAAGTTTTTTTTTGTTTTTTTTTAGAAGTTATTTTTTGATCATATATTTTCTTGAGGATTTTTACAAAAAATTGTGGAAAGGCAATCATTTCAATTGATCACTAAAGTAGAAATTATAATTCAAAACCGAAATCATTTAAATTGGAAAACCACTCTTAATTTACCACTAATTGATAGAATCATCATCAAACCAAATCACTGCCTAGATTGAACCCTCAACTTTTGGAATTGAATCACTTCTCAAAATAAACTTAGATTGCCCTAGAATCAACTTCTCAATCAAATCCCCAGATTTTATAACAAAATCACTACCTTTATGATTGATTATCAGAATCAAATCACATCATTTTTATACAAGACAAAATTCTACATAAGCACATAATTTGCATTTTTAACTATTTGGGGGTAGGGTTACCTTGTTCTAATTTGGAAGTAGGATCTAAGATTTACTAAATCACAGAAAAAGGCAACAATATAATCCAAAAAATGGGGTATCTTGTCCTAATGTGGAAGGTGCCAAAGCTTTCTATATGCAAAGGGTAGGTTTGGTCAAGCGGGTACATTAGTTATGGCTATCAATATACCTTTCATACAACCTTAGAGTACAAGGGGATGATTAAACAAAACTAATAGCATAATCTGACTCTCACTTTATTGACATAACATAGCCTGTGAACAGTGTCGGGATATTGTGCAACAAAGTTAGGTTTTCTGAGCCCACAACGGTGTAATGCAATATTATTAATAATTAGCCACTAATCTCATAAAATAATTTTTTTTAAGCCAATCTAAATTAATTCCCAGTAGAGTTACCAACTGTGGGTGCCGTGCCATTTTTGAGTCTAAGGCTCATTTCTCACACGTACTTGTTTTGACAAACAAAGAGTCGATACTTAATTTTTAAAGGGGAATTAATAAACCCTTGACAATGAAAACTAATGTAGCGCCCCACTTTTATTTCATGGATAACATTACCAAAACCATTATTATAAATATAATTTTAGAGATAACGAGTGAAAGTTCTATACATTGACAAGAATGAATAAAAAGAGGTTTCCGCATTCAAATACATAATGGATGCAACAACATGCAACATAATTAAATAAATTGCCCATAGACTTACATAATTACGTATAAAAGGAATGGTTCAAACCTTCTGCATCATGGCGTTCTGTTGACAAACAAAAGGCCCCGTGGCCAACTGATAAAGAAAATCCATGATCTTGAAGCACTTCTCGACATTCACTTGAAAAAGATTTAGCAACGTGGGATGAACGTAGAGTCCAGTAGGGATCCCAACATTATCCTAAATAAGAAAAACATAGAGATAGCTATCATCATATCATATACATAAGGTGTCGGTTTACTCTCGAAAATATACTACATACAAGTATTTTTTTTCTTAAAATCGTTCAGTTTATTCAACAACATAAATAATTTACTTTTCTTTCTTCTTGTTACCTCTTTCTTTTTTTGCATATTCACCTAATGATAACAGGTTTTTGAAAATGAATCCACAAAACCCATTTATGTTTCCCCCAATTTCAGAACTTACACCCATTTCAAATACATTTCCAAAACATCCCAAACGAATAAAAGGTAATACATATATAATGCTCCCAACATAACCATATAAGACAACCCGGCCTCCTCCAAAAATATACCCATTACTATGCATGATACAAATAAATAGAACTGAGATGACATCGTGAAGCCAAATGACACTCCACCTGCCTCAAGCATAGTAAGCCTATGATATATCTTCCCATAACACAAGCCAATTTACTAGTCACTAGCTAGAAGGGAATGGGACCTCTACCAATTTACAAGACACACTGTAGACACCCACTTTTTGACCCCCCTTAAGACTTGGGCGCTTCGTTCCGAACACTCAATGATGAAATGTTGTGTTGCGCAATTTTTCAAATCTACAGCAAAAGAATTCATTTTTGAGCTTTGAACCCAAACCTTGCACCCCATTTTGGACCAAACCCTATTTTTTAACCTGACCACTCAAAAAGCAGTAGGACCAAAAAATGGACAGCATGCCACATTTTGTTGGCCAGGCATACATCCTCTTAGCCGACCGGCTATGTTCAGCAATACAAATATTTTACAGCAGCCACCTGCTCCCATGCACGGGATTTGGCTAGCTACTCTCTTTTGAAGATATTTATGTTGAAAGGTGATGGAAACTCTTTAAAAAAAAACATCGCCTTCCCTCTGAATTTAGGGTTAGAACAATTGCCCAAAGGCTTAGAGGATTACCAAAAACTCTTCTCTACTCTCTTGACTATAGATACACAATAAATACATCATTGATAAATAGAACTGAGATGATATCGAGAAGCCAAATGAAGCTCTACCTGCCTCAAGCATGTTAAGACAAGGATACATCTTTCCATAACATAAGCCAATTTACTAGTCACTAGTTGGAAGGGAATGGGACCACTACCAATTTACGAGACACGCTATAGACACTCCATTTTTTACCACCTTTAAGACATGGGTGCTCCATTCCAAACACTCAATGATAAAATGTTATGCGGTCCAATTTTTTCAAATCTACACCAAAAGAATTCAGTTTTGAGCCTAGAACCCAAACCTTGCACCCTATTTTGGACCAAACCCTATTTTTCTAGCCTGGCCACTCGAAAAGCAGTAGGACCAAAAAATGGGCAGCATGCCACATTTTGTTGGCCAGACGTACATCCTCTTAGTTGGCCGACCATGTTCGGCGAAGCAGATACTTTGCAACCACCAGCTGCTCCCATGTATAGGATTTGGCCAGCTGCTCTCTTTTGAAGATATTTATGTTGAAAGGCGATGGAAACTGTATAAAGAAACATCACCTTCCCTCTGAATTTAGGGTTAGAACAATTACCCAAAGGCTTAGAGGATTACCAATAACTCTTCTCTACCCTCTTGGCTATAGATACACAATACATACACCATTGAAGCTCAAACTTGAAGCTTTTTGCTAAATCTTTGAAAATAATTTCAGATATTTGAGAGTGTTCAGATTGAGGTTTGTGAATCAAGAAACTCTTCCTCTTCTCAAGAGCTTAAACTTTGAACCTTTTTCACCACCTTTTCTCTCTTTTTTTCTTGTATTTACATACTATTTTTCAGAGTATTTTGGGCCTAAAATATGTGATTTAAGGTTACGAAAGTGGAGGGGTTAGCCACACTTCCTTAGGCTTGCTCGCTAGATGTAACCCCTTGGCTTTCTTTCATTTTTGCTCACTTTTTCCACCTCCTAAAATTGATTTTTAGCACAGTTTTTGTGTTGTCTGTGCGCTATTTAATGTGTTAATTTATGCTTTGAATATTATGGTTGTGTTGTTGTAAGTCCTCCCAGATTTGGCGTGTTTAGGACAGAGTGGCCAATCTGTTTGAGTTGATTGTTTTTACTTATGAATTTCTTGCTTTCATATTATTGTTATCCACCTTGAAGCTGGGTAGTAGCTTTCATGATCAAAATGTTGAAAAAACTCTCTTATCGATCATTTTCAAAATATGAAATTGGATGTCTCATCCTTGTTCCATGAAAAAGATGAGTTGCCAACAACTTTGGCAAGTTGTGTGTTTTAGCTTTGATAGATAGCTTGCTTCTTGTTTTTTTTTTTTTTTTCCTTCCTTACTTGTTTTGTTGCTCGTAGAGAGCTTGTTATCGAGAAGTGTTGAAAACTCTCTCCTAGTTCCACTTTGAAGCATGGAAATGGATGTTTCATCCTTATTCCATGAGTAGGGAGAGGAGTTGACTACAATCTTTGAGTTATTCCATATTTTTCATTTTAGTTGCTCTATAATCATCACATACTATCTTGAGAAGTTTGATGATTTATGAAACATGTCTACCTCTTCCTTGAACAATTTCATGATAGGAAGGAGGTAAGAAGAATAAAACTTTTTGGTGTATAGCTAAGTCTTCTCCTATTGCTTTTAATGATCATCATGTAACAAACTTAGAATGGTTGATGATTGGGGAAGCAAACCTACTCCCTCCTTAAAAGCTTCATGACTGGGGGGAGTAGGAAGGATGAACGTCTTTCGGAAACACTCTCTCTTGCTCTGTCCCAATTCTACTGCAGTAGGGTATTCCTTAAAAATAGTGGCTGCCAGCCATTATTTTGTACGGCCGACCATTTGATCAGGCTAGCCGACCAAGTATGTGTATGGTAGTTGTGATTTTACAGTAAAACAGAGCAAATCTTGAGGTCCAAAGAGAACCATTTTCTGACTGTGAACAGAGCAGCTTCTAGCAATGAGCAGAAGGGCTCTCCGGAGGATGTTCTTGCCCGTGTGCACGTGATTCCCCACCTTTTGTTTAATTCCTTTAGATTAGTCGCTTTCATTCAAATACATAATAACTAATTAGTTCATTCATCTGCATTTGTAATAATTAGTTAAATAGGACAGTCGAACCCTCTTGTGTAAGGGCAAATTTGTAATATCACTATATTTTCCAACCCACATTTCTTTCTCCCTTTTATTTACATGCTTACTGTAATTATATAGCATCATATTTTCTTTTATCACTACCATGACTTGCATCCATTTTTGCATGCATTAAGGTTCGGTTCATCATTCCTGAATATCATCATCATTTCCTACTTACTTGAATATGTGCATTACCACATGCTTTGAGTTAATCCATATGACATGTTAATAAGCCAAACCTAGTAGTTGCATTCTTGTATGTATTGCATTAGCCATTTTGCATATAGGATCATGCATTTTTCTAACTATATTATTTTCTTTGGCTTGCCTCGGTTGAGTACTAGGTGAGCATTTTTGCTTTAGCATATTATATCTGTGTTCGTGTTTCCATGACAAGTATGCTACCATGAGGCTATGAGCTTATTTGAAATACCTCTTTGAATGCCTGTGGATGAAGGCTATTTCGCTTAAGTTGGAATAACTTTGATTATTGTACATATGAGCTACATTTTCCTATAAGTTGCACATATTCAAAACTCTTTCAAAAAACGCATGAAATCAAAGCATTCCAAAGTAAGTGACGTAATCTATACTTGTTTGCTTCACATAGTAATGTTAGTATATTAATAATCCGAACATGAGCATATAATGTACATAAAATTCACATCATGATTAGTAGAGGCCGATATTTGATTGGGTGAATGGGGTGCTCAATTCATGACCTTCCTCTCCCATACCTAAGTTCCCGAGCTGAGATGGTTTGGTTATGACGGACAAGTGGCCTTTGGAATGAGTCACAAATTTCCTAAATTGCCAAAAAATATTTCAGTGGCGACTCTGAAATCTGGTAATGCAACCCATTTTTGCCACCCCTGATGATTAATGGATTTTCTAAGATTTGCGGGATTTGGACTCTCATTCTTTTTTCTATTTCACATTGCACTTGTGGAATACGATTTAGAACCACGGGGAGTCAGAACTATAGGGCTATCGTACCCGAGGAGACTAAACCCCTCCGAGGTACACGAAAAACCAGCTACACACCAGTTGGAAGGTAATGGTACCTCTGCCAATTTCTCTAGGCGCTATTTGGAAGGTACTGATACTTCTTATTCTAAGCATAACCAATTTCTCCAAGGAGTAGCTTGAAGGTAATGGTACCTCTCATTCTCAGTGCACATATAGTTCTAACCATCATAATATACCACAAGCATAAATAACCCGAGTGTACTACATACATATAATATGTTCAACGTTACAATGTCATTCTCCACTGACCAAGGACAAAATCTCTAAACATGTGTATTAAATACACGTAGCTTTAAGTCCACAACAATCATAATAATAATATTTAAAGGTTTCAAAATCCAACTTCAAGTTCATTCTTGATTTATGAAAGGTTATAATTTCATTTTCTTTCCAAAACCAATTTCCTTATTTTCCAAATCACAATACTCCAATCATTTTCTTAAAATCCAATTTCTACATTTCATTAAAATCCACATCCATGATGTCAAAGCAAAAGCCCAATTCCACTCAACATAATTAATCCCAATTAATCCCATCATCGTGGTTAACTCTCCCCTTTAACAATTTACATACTTACGCAAGCCATATCAAATAAAGCATAAACATTATTCAATTTGACCGTTTTCCATTTCATTAAGCTAATAATATTAAATTAGGGCTTTTTTCCTTTTTCAACATAAGCACATAAAACTACTCTCCAATTAACCAAAACAACTACCGATTAACTATTAGAAACCCCACATTATCCAATCCTAGATCTCTCTTACATGCTTTTCAAAAATTCACAATAAACATACCTTTTATTCAATAAAATTTACCACATATCTATCTATAGACAAAGTATTAAAATGGAGCAAAGCAATCCCTACCTCAAAGTAGAAGACAGAAAGGAAACAAGGGGTAGAATTTGATGAAGCCAAAAACCATAAATTCACTAATTAAAATGAAGCCCTTAATGTGCTCAACATTTTTCTTCAAAGGACTAGGGTAAGGAAACCATAGAACTGAGAGTATTTAGAGGTAGACGCTAAGAACTTAGAGAGAGAGAGAGAGAGAGAGGATTTAGGGTTTTGAAATATTTCGAGACATAATGAGATGAAAAAATGACTTAAAATGGCCCTTTCTCAGACTGATATACGCACAGACCTCTCAAACGACCAAAACACCACTCAAGCAAACAGGCACGATAAGTGACACCGCTTGAGTGCACAATGACCCCCTCTCAGTAGTTTTGCAGATTGTAAAATACCGTTCGAGCACAAGAAAGACTGCTCGAGTGAACAGACAAAACTTTGAGCAACAACTCATTAAAAAATTGACTTCCTAACCTGTTTCAAATGCAACCAAAACTCCCAATAGCCAACCTCAACAAGCAACAAAATGGAAATGAGATGAACAATAGTTAAGTACATAGATTCTCGAATTTAAAAGAAAGAAAATGGGTTGGGTCTAAACCAAGATCGTTATAACTAAGTTAAGGACCTGTCTGTCACAATCGAGAAAATTTCAAGTTTGAAAATTTAGGTACAAAAGGGGAAGGTCATTGAATGATAGCACCCTTTTTGCCCAATCCAAAAATTAGCCTCTACTCACTTCCTATTTTTTTATTATAGTTATTAGTTATTCATACAAATTCATTTTAAGCTCAAAAGCCCTTAACTAATCTAAAACTATATGATTTGAAGGATAATACCACCTAACTTAGATTTTATGAGTAAAGTCATATCCTTTCCAAAAACAAAGATTTTATTGCCAAGAACAGGTTTTTTCAAAGTACATCACCATACCCATGAACTAAGCCAAGCAGTACTCATGAAAAACATGCAAAACACACAATTTTACATAAAAGAGCATAGAAACTTGCATTATTTAAAAGACAATGCAAATAGCACACAATGCAAAGGATGACAAAAAAACTTACTCGATCACCCACTTTCAATATCTTGCACGCATGCATAAAATAAACATGATCTAAAAATGTGATAACCCTGCTCCGTATTATGCTAATTAATCTTAATTACGAATGTGATTATGTGTTTGATATGATTTTGAGTGCCATTTATATGAATATATATGGTTTTGAATCTCTATCTGTTCACCGTAGGAAAATCTGTTTGATTATGTGCTTTAGAATTTAAATTGAAGGCCTTATCGGCCACAGAAACTGAAATTGACTACGCCATTGTGATTAGCGTAATTTTTAGAGCCTATGGTGAAATGTAATTGAAAATTGATTCGGATCAAATAATTAGATTCAGAACGATTAATTAAGCTTTATTATTTAACTCTAATCAATTTGATTAAGAGAGAGACTATAAAAAGGGCCAATTTACTCTTATTTCATTTTGTTTGAGCTCAAATTGAAGTTTCACTCTAGAGGGAGAGAGAGAAGCTGACTCTAGAGAGAGAAAGAGGGAGAATTGTGTATCTTATCTCAAGTTTGGGAATTTGGAAGCTTAACTTCAAGAATTGACCATAAATTGGGAAGATTGAGCTTCTAGGTGAGTAATTGGTTATGAATTCATGAGTTTAATATTGTAATTTTGTGAATTCAAGGCTTGATGGTGATCAAGAACATGACTTGAGTTGAATGTGAAGTTAGAATGTGCATGCACGCATAGAATTGTCATGAATTGGCAAGAATTGTATAATCTAACATGTAGCTTGTTAATTATGAAAATTTGAGTTGTTGGATCATACATCCAAGCATGATTTGGATGAGTTTTATGTGTAAGCATCACTTGAGCCATTTGAAATGGAATTGGAGTTAAAAGATTACTTGCATGCTTGATTAATGAAGACATGGAGTTAATATGAAGTTGAGTACACATGCTTTTAAATTATGAAGAGAAATGTTGGTTAATTTGAGAATTTGATCATGGTTTTGAACAATTGGTCCCAAATCTCCTATGCTCTCATGCTATGTATGCATTTCTCATGTTTTTGGTACCCAAATTCAAGCTTTGGAGCCTGTGGATATCAAGTTTGAGCCTCAAGAACAATTCAAGATTTTCCAGAATTTGGCATTCTGCTCGAGCGGGTAAAGTGCCGCTCGAGTGGGAAATATGAGCTCCTAGAAGTTTTGCAGACATGGGTGTCCGCTCGAGCGGGGAGCCATGTAGTGAGACTTTTAGCTCAAGCATCCGAATTCACGCTGGAGCGTAAAAATGAGGCAACCAGTACTTTTGCAGACCAAAGGGGGTCCGCTCGAGCAGGGGAACTTGTGCTCGAGCGGGGAACCCTGTTTTTGAAATTTTGTAAAGTTGAATTGAGTTGAGCTCTTAGGCATGCATTAAGCATTGTAAATGAGTTAAAAGGATAAGAACGAAGCCTAAGAGGAATATATGAATTAAGAACAGAATGAATCGTTTGTGACCCATTATGTTCATAAAATGTGTAAGGTCAAGCGCAAGGGCAAATCCACCGGAAGATCACTGTGAGTAATATCTTAAGAAAGATATCTGAAGTATGTTATTTGTCCAATTGCTTACTTTCATATAACTCTTGTAATTTTGTTACATTGAATTGGGGACAAATATTTATTATGCCATATGTTTGGGCCAAAGGCTGTCTGGCATGAATGATAGCCTGACACGAATGATAGTCAGACATGAATGATAGTCTGACATATGAATGATTGGGCCAAAGGCCATCGGACATGAATGATAGTCTGACATGAATGATAGTCTAACATGAATGATAGTCTGACATATAAATGATTGGGCCAAAGGTCGTCTGACACGAATGATAGTCGGATATGAACGAGTGGGCCAAAGGCCGTCGGATATGAATGATTGGGCCGAAGGCCTTCGGATCTGAACAATTGGGCCAAAGGCCATCAGATATGAATGATTGGGCCAAAAGGCCGTTAGGCATGAATGGATGGGCCAAAGACCGTCGGGTATGAGTTAATTGCGCCCAAGGCCGTTTGATACGTCTAGAACTTTAGTCGATTGATACATTAAATAGAAACATGAATTGGGCCCAAGGCCGTCTGATGTAACTATTTCAAAGATTGTTCATGTATCTTCCTTATTTGATATTATTCACTGGGCTTTCGTTCACGCTCATTCATGTCTATGTAGGTGAGCCGAGGGACGTCCAAACCCAGCCTCGGTGAAATACGTGAGAAACAGTCAAGGTTTTGGAGAGTCAGCCCAAATGTCTCACGCACGAGACCTGTCTTCACCTCTTTTGTTCTTTTGATATAGTTTTGTTATGTTGGCGAAAACATCGGATTACCTTTGTTTATAAATCTTTGGTTTGACTGACTTAGACTTGAATGATCCTGTGTATGTACAGAGCTTTGTGTTATTATCCATTTGATGTGAGTTATTAACAGGTATATATATATAGATTGCTATCATGTGCCATGTAAGCACAGCTCTATGGACAAAAGTTTTAAATTTGCTTCCGTTTGGCCCCTTTACCCTGATGAGATATGTCTTGTTTGGCTTGAGGACGTACGTAATCCCTTGATTATTGGCCGGTTATGTCCTTAACCCATAGGGGCAGGTTCAGGTCATGACAGAGTGGTATCAGAGTACAAGTTAATAACTCGCACACTTGTACAAATGAGCAATAAGCATCTAGAAAAGATCTAGGATGCATTCATGCGATAAGTATGAATTTGAAGGCATCGAGAATACGCTTAAATGTTTTAATGTGAACGATTATGTGTTATAAGTTTGTGATTTGTTTGCATTGCAAATTATTTGAATATGTATGCTCTTTAGTAGATGCATACCTGTGAATCTTTTGTGTAAAGTATAATGCAAGTCTAATCAGATGGTGAGAACAAGAGGTGATGAAATAGAGGAGTCCTCTACTGCCAGAATCGATAGAATGGAAAGATTGGTTCAGGAAATGGCAGAGACATCGAGGCAACAACAACAGTGGCAACAATAGTGGCAGCAACCACAACCTCCACCTCCGGCACCACCCGTGCTAGACTTACAGAATGATGACCGAATAATAGCTCTCACAAAAGAGTTTAAGAAGATGAAACCACCACAGTTCCATGGTGGATTAGATCCGTTGATAGCCGAAGCATGGGTCCTCGACATCGAAAAGCTATTTGAAGTGTTCCCTTGTTCGGAGACACTGAAAGTGCTTCTTGCTACCTTTCTGCTAGAATATGAAACAAGAAGATGATGGATGTTAATGCGTGAAAATCATAAAGATGTTAATTGGGCGAAATTCCTAGAAGTCTTCTATGATAAGTACTTCCCTCAGTGTGACCGTGACAGGAAGGTATCGGGGTTCATGGAACTAAAACAAGACAGCATGACAGTGGCTGAGTATGAAGCCAAATTCACTGAATTGGCCAGGTTTGCACCACATGTGATCAATACCGACTACAAGAAAGCGAGACATTTTGAAGGTGGGCTTCGAAGTGACATTCTAGAAAGTGTAAATGTCCTGAAGCTGGAAACCTATATTGGGGTGCTAGATCGGGCCATAATGTCAGAAGCTAACATAGCTAGATAGACTAAACTAAGGACAGACTTGAAAGGTAGTAAGAGATAAGGCTTCTTTTCAAAGAAGAAATTTTTGAAGAAGCAGAATACGGGCTCCTCCAGTACTTCTAATTCTTCCCGAGATACATTCCCAATGTGTAATATTTGTAGTAAAAGGCATCGTGGGGTTTGTTACTGTGGCTCAGGAGCCTGTTTTAAATGTGGTAAACAAGGGCATATAGGCAGAGATTGTAATCAAAATAGTGGAAAATAGCTGCTAGCTCAACGGCATCAATTCCAAAATCGGGAAATACTATGAGATCTACTACCACTAGCGATACCGTGAGGCAAGAGAGAGTTTTCGCGCTTGTTCCGGGCGATACACAGAATGCTAACGCAGTTGTCTCAAGTACTATTTCTATATGTAATCAGGATGCTGTTATGTTAATTGATTCCGGATCAACACACTCTTTCGTAACATGTGCATTTGCATCTAGATTAAGTAGACCTCTAGAATTATTGCCATATCTACTATGTGTATTTGCTCCATCCAGGGAGTCTGTATTATTTGAATCTATATATCGTTTTTGTGACATGCGAATTGGGAATGCTATTCTGTATGTCAATTTGTTATCCTTGAACTTTAGGCACTTTGATATAATTCTAGGCATGGATTGGTTAACTAAATATTGTGCCACCATTGATTGTGTGACAAAACGGGTTGTGTTTAGACCACCAGAGCAAGAAGAAATTGTGTTTGTAGGTAACGGGGTAGTACCTCCACCTTATTTAATATCTGCAATGATGGCATGTAAACTGATCAGGAAAAGGTGCCAGGGTTATTTGTGTTATGTGTTGTCTGAACAATTCGTGAATGTTGAATTGAACAGTATCCCTATTGTTAGAGAATTTCCAGATGTGTTTCCAAATGAATTACCAGGGGAATTGGTGGATAGGGAGATAGAGTTTACGATTGAAATTATGCCAGGCACCCAGCCTATTTCTAAAACTCCCTACAGAATGGCTACTGCTGAAATGAAAAAACTAAAAGAACAGCTGCAAGACCTACTTGATAAAGGGTTTATCCAGCCTAGCCCTTCACCATGGGGTGCACCAGTGTTGTTTGTGAAAAAGAAAGATGGAACCTTGCGTTTGTGCATCGAATATCGACAATTGAACAAGGTAACAATAAAATATAAATACCCCCTATCCTGTATTGATGACCTGTTTGACCAGTTGCAAGGATCACGAGTGTTTTCCAATATTGATTTGAGGTCCGGGTATCATCAGTTGAAAGTGAAAGCAGAAGATGTTGAGAAAATCGTGTTTCGAACAAGGTATGGCCATTACGAATTTCTTGTTATGCCATTCGGGGTAACTAATGCTTCGGCGGCATTTATGGACTTAATGAACCGAATTTTTAAAACCTACCTTGACAAATTTGTTGTGGTTTTTATTGATGACATTTTGATATACTCCAAGAATAGACTTGAACAAGAACATCATTTGAGAACTGTTTTGCAAACACTTAGAGAAAAGAAATTATTTGCTAAACTCAAAAAGTGGGAGTTTTGGTTGGATGAAGTTATTTTCTTAGGGCATGTGATCCACAAAGAGGGGATTTCAGTGGACCCATAAAAAATAGAGGCAATTGTGAATTGGCCTACACTGACAAATGTAATAGAGGTCCGCAGTTTCATGGGCTTAGCCCGGTATTACAGGAGGTTTGTGAAAGACTTTTCAAGGATAGTTGTACCTCTTACCCAATTGACACGCAAAGGGCAACCATTTGAATGGAATGACGAAAGAGAATCTGCCTTTCATGAATTGAAAAACGAAACTGACCACTGCACCAGCATTGACATTGCCCACAGGTACGAAAAATTTTGTAATTTTCAGTGATGCATCTTATAAAGGTTTGGGTTATGTACTAATGCAGAATGAAAGGGTAATTGCCTACGCCTCTCGGCAGGTGAGGCCACATGAGAAGAACTACCTAACACATGATTTCTAATTGGCCGCAGTTGTTTTTGCTTTGAAAATTTGGCAGCACTATTTGTATGGGGAAAAATGTGAAGTCTACACAGATCACAAGAGCTTGAAATACTTCTTTACACAGAAAAAGCTAAATATCCGGCAGAGGAGATGGCTTAAACTGATAAAGGATTATGATCTTGAAATCCAATATCACCCTGGGAAAGCTAATACAGTTGTTGATGCCCTAAGCAGAAAGTCGAAGGGGAGTATGGCTTGTTTGCGTACTGAACAGAAAGAGATCTTGTAAGATTTTGAGAAGTCTGAAATTGAAGTGGTATTGTGTGAGCAGGGCGGTTTGATAGCCGTTATTTCAACGGAACCGGCAATCATTGATGAGATTAAACATAAACAAAAAGAGGATAAATTCCTCAAGAAAGTGATTGATGAATTTGAGACAAGTCCGAAAGCAGACTTCAGCATTGAAAGTGAAGTGTTGAGATTCCAAAACCGAATGTGTATCCCAGATATTCCGGAACTAAAGAAAAGAGTTCTAGATGAAGCCCACAAGTCAGTATTCACTATGCATCCAGGCAATAACAAAATGTATCGGGATTTGAAACAAAGCTATTGGTGGCCTAAAATGAAGAAAGAAATTGCAGAGCATGTGTCCAAATGTCTTCAATGTCAGCAAGTAAAAGCTGAACACCAAAAATCGAGCGGTCTACTTCAACCTCTCCCTATTCCTGAATGGAAGTGGGAGCATGTGACTATGGATTTTGCTGTTGGTCTACCTCGGACTCCTCGAGGTATGGATTCTATTTGGGTTGTAGTTGATAGACTGACTAAATCTGCACATTTTCTACCTGTTAGAACTACAGTTGATGCTTATAGACACGCTACTATATATGTTGATGAGATTGTCCGTTTACACGGAGTTCCAGTATCTATTGTGTCGGATAGAGATCCGAAATTTGTATCTAGATTGTGGAAGAGTTTGCAGAAAGCTATGGGAACAGAACTAAGGTTTAGTACCGCATTCCACCCACAAATAGATGGTCAATCAGAACGGACTATACAGACGTTAGAGGATATGCTGAGAATGTGCACCTTAGATTTTCAGGGGAGTTGGGAAGACTATTTGCCACTAGCAGAATTTGCATACAATAACAGCTTCCACTCCAGCATCGGTATGGCACCATACGAGGCTTTCTATGGTAGAAGGTGTAGATCATCAATTTGTTGGACAGAAGTCGGGGATAGAGCTTTACATGGGCCTGAAATTGTGCAAGACACTTCTAAGAAAATCAAAATTATCCAACAGAGGCTCAAAATAGCTCAGGACCGACAAAAGAGTAATGCAGATGTTCGAAGAAGACCTCTTGAGTATGAGGTTAGTGACCATGTGCTCATCCGTGTGACTCTGATAAAAGGCCAAGTCAGGTTTGGAAAGAAGGGTAAGTTGTCGCCCCGTTACATTGGGTCGTTTCAAATTCTGGAAAGGCTTGGTCCAGTTGCTTATCGAGTTGCTTTGCCATCGAGATTCGAACAAATCCATAATGTGTTTCATGTCTCAATGTTGAGGGGTTATCTTCGAGATCCGTTCCATGTGATTGATTATCACCGGGTAGCTCTTGATGAAAATATGGAGTACGCCGAATGGCCGGAATGAATCATTGACCGGCAAGTAAAACAATTGAGAAGCAAGTCCATCCTAATGGTGAAAGTGGAATGGAAAGAACACTATGGGACAGATGCCACGTGGGAAAAAGAGGATGAAATACGACTATGCTATCCACATTTGTTTCCCGACGAAGGTAAAATAAGTTTGGTGGACCAAACTACCTAAAGAGGGGAAGACTGTGATAACCCTGTGTAGACGCGCCCTTGGGCCTCATGCTACAGTTCGGACTCAAATGTCATGGTTCTGAATCTAGTCTCTCAAAGTGCAATGCAAGACCGATAAATCACCAAAGAGTCCAAATCCGGCAAATCGTTTTGGAACACTGATTTTTGTAAAGAAGTGCCAAACATGGACTGCTTTGCCAGATACAGAGTCGCCACCTAAATATTTTATTTTTTTGGGGAAATTTAGGAAACCCTGGCTTGTGCCTAAGGCCACGTGTCCGTCATCACCAAAGTTGCCTCGCTCGGGAACTTGGGTACGATTGGGGAAGGTCAGCTATGAGCACCCCCACTCGCCCGATCAAAGATCGGCCACTACTAAACATGATATCTAGTTTTTGAAAACACATGTGTTCTTATTCCGCTTAATTAGCTAGAATTACTATGTTATGTGCACAGCAAAACAAGTATAGACTAGATCGGCTAATTTGGAACAAAGCATCGCATATCCGTTTGTTTGGAAAATGGTTTAAAGTTTGCTACTCGTAAGTAGGCTAAAATGCGGATTTGATGAATTGTTCCAATTCAAGTAATCCAACCTTCACCCACAGGCATTCAGGCAGTTATATCAACTAAGCAGTTAGCCTCATGGAAAGCATGCTATCATGGTAGTCACTCACACATAGGCAAGGATGCTAAAGCATAAAAACTTACCGACTACTCCAAGCCAAAACAAAAGATAGTTAGTAATCAATGCATGATCCTAGTTCATGTTAAGATGGCTAATGCAACACATGCAAAATGCAACTAAGATAGGCTCGGCTATTCTAAGATGGCATATGAGATGCTACAGATAACATGTATTCAACTCAGAATTGAAATATAATGCAATTAGTATGATACGCCGAGCCCGGTGCATGCAAGACAGATGAATGGATGCAATCATGCGAGCATAGGGATGCTAATTGAAACATGCCTTAAAACTAACTATCATAAGTTGGTAAATAAAAGGGGGAAAGACGTGGGGTTGGAAGACATGTATCATACACATGCACACTTATTACAACAGTTGGCCCTCTCGACTGAGGGTCCGAATAAATAATACAACACCAACTAGCTAATCTAAGCTAATCTAATTAAGCTAGTTATTACACAACCAAAATGAATAATAAATTACAGCTAATTATTACACAACTCTAATTAATTAACAAACTAAGTAAGCAATTAAACTAGCATGCAAACTACATGAATGTGGACTGCCTCAACTCTGCCTTGAATGATAAAGGATACATGCATGCTCGAGTCGCCTTGTCAGGAAATCCATCGCGATGCCCCGGCTTACCTTTGTTTGCAATTGATTTCAAAAATTTGCACAAAGCTCCAGAGAGATGAAACTCCACCCCGGAAAACTGTGGGAAGGCTGCCGACCAGCTTATAGGCATGCGAGACCAACTACCGACCACCTTTTGTGGTGGAAACTAAAGAAGGTGGTCAGCCTGCCAGAAAACCTGGTCGGCCGACCAGTTTCTTTTCCTGGATTCTGTTTTTCGGCAACAAAGGGAAAGAGAGAGGCACGACAAGGTATTTGCAACACATGTGTGCATGACCACTCTCCCCATCATTGCATAAGCTCTAGGGAGTGTAGTCCTCGACCTTCGGGACACCGGTCATGCATCTCGATGCATGATGGCCGAGGAGTCGAATTGCACGACTCAATGTGAAATGAATGCATATACAAGCACCTAAAGCCAACAACTCTGTCATGGGTAGTCAAGAGTGTCGGTGACCAGGAATCAAGGCACGTTTCGTCACTTTGAGTACGAAACGTCCCTCGTTTCCTGTGTTCGGACTAACTCCTATTCCGAACACAATGCAACAAACAATGGCATGCACAATGCGACTTTAAGTATGCAACTAAGTGATGCAAACATCCAAAGGATGACATGCAAGCATGCAACTAGCATACACAATGCTATGAACAAATAATGGCATACTCAATGCACGTGGTACTTAGCATACACAATGCACCTAAGAACTAACATACACAATGAGATGAACAAGGCATGCACAATGCAATGATCAATCATGCGACAATGTGGCATACTCAATGCTATGGAATAGAATGGCACACATCAATGCAAAAATGGACTTAAACCAAAATGAATGGTCCTCAGCCACACCCAAATCAGTGGCCAAACATGATGAAAACAAGACTCCAAATCTCATGCTAGCATACACAGTGCAAGGACCTAAGCCCAAGGGCACAAAATGCAACTCTATAAAAGCATTGAAAGGATGAAATATGGCATACGATGACACATGTTCCAGCTCTGAAATGACATACAAAATGGCTCTGAATCGTGCTAACAACTCACACAATGCATGTTGAAAGGCTCAAGTACCGAAGCCAGAGGCATGCAAGGCGATGCTCAAATGACAAAACCAACTCCAAATAGACCTTAAGCAGGCCCAAAACAGTGGCAAAATGAGCCAAGATGGTGGCTTGAAAGGCATAAGAATGAAGCTCAACGCAAAGGCTCATAAATGGGGTATAATGATGCAACTCTCAAGCACATTGAAAGAGTGACAAACATAAGAATATGGCCAAGAAATAAACTCTGAAATATCATGCTCAATGATGCTAAAACATGCAAACACCTCAAGTTAAGCATGCAAGGGGATTCAAAACTCAAGGCTAAGCAAGGCTATTACACTACAACCATACATGGAAAGCATCATTCGACCAAGGGACCTCAAAACAGAGCTAAGGCAGCCCAAAATATGAACAAAATCAGTTTGGAGCATGGCCAAAATATGCTAGCATAGAGGGCCAAAACAACATGCATTATAAACTAGTAAACATGATTTACACTACAAGCATGTGAAGCATATGAGAGGCTACCAAATCAGCCAAAAATAGAATCATAGCATGCCAAATGATGGCCAAAAACCCATTGAAACATGACCAATACATGCAAGAATGAGTTGTTACTTTGATTGGCTATGCAAGGGATTGTTCTACACATGCAAGAGGCAAACAAAAGGTGACCAAACCAGCCACAGACAGAGTCTAGGCAGGTCCTAAAAGTCACTAAAAAGGGCCTGAACCAAGGCTAGGAAGTGTGGAAATATACGCTCCTTTGGAAAGCCAAAAATGCAAGCAAACAAGGCCAAAAGAGAGAGGGTCACCCCACTCTGATTTTGGACCTCAAAACCACATGCCAACCACTAAAAATCCGCTGGATTTCAATGGCTAAAGGGCCAAGCAAAGCTCAATACAAAGGTCTCATGGCATGGCTCAAAACAAGGCTAAATAGAGCATACAAGAGGGTAGATGACCCCCAACACCAAAAGAGCCTTAAACAAACATGAAAATCACTTAAATATGAACCCTTTTTCAGTTGAAAACAAAGCTCAAATAAGCATGCAAATGAGGCTAAGAGAAGGATCAAAATAATGCTTAAAAGAGGGAAAAGTGATTACCCTTGAAGCTCATCAAAACCAACAAACTTTGGAACCAAAACCTAGCTCTTTAATCTCTCAAAACAACCTCGAAGAACCTCAAATCAATGGTGGAAGTGTATGGTTATGAGGTGTAGTGTAAAAGGGTCAAGAACAATGCACCTTATGAGCCGAAATATAGAGATATAGAGAGATATGTATTGTTTTGCCTTAGAGAAATTCTGAACCTGGTTCAAGGAGGGGAAGGGCTTCTCTTATACACAAACAAGGCCAAAGCTTCTTCAAGAAGCTAAAAAACAAGGCTCAAGATCCTCCATATGGAGGATACAGTCTGTGCCTTCTAGCTGGTACAGCTGGCACCCACTCAAACAGACAAAACAGAAGGGAGCTGGCCGACCAGAAAATGTGGTCGGCCGACCAGGGTAGGTGGTCTCCCACATAGAAAAGTGCTCGGTGGCTCCATTTGGTGGTCTCCACTTTGAAAGCAAGCTAGTGGTGTGGTGGGAGACTAGCAAATGTGGCCCAAAGACCAAGAAAACCAACTTCCCGACAAGAAAATCGGCTGGCCAAAGTGATCTCCAAGGAGAAAAGGTGGTCTCCCACCCTTGTACACCTCCCAAACACGGAAAACAAGGTTCATGCCAAAAATGAACCAACACGGATGCAAAACGAGAGTTTGGGGGGCAAAACGAGAGTTTGGGGGGCAAAGCACGCGGCCGGGTGCCCCGAAAACTGGCTGTTGAGCACCAAAAGTGGCGTACAGCCACAAAAGTGGTCTCCCGGACCACAGTGTCTCTCTAGATAGAGGAAAGAAGGTGTGTTCCAAAAACCGTGCCAAACGGAGAATGTTAAGCGGGACCGAGCCGAGGCGCGTGGCCGACGGCTCCGAAAGCTGAAAACTAGTCTCCAAACGGGAACAGTGGCCTACGACCATGAAAAGTAGTCTACGACCACTGAGAGATGGTCTACCAGTCCTGTCCCTCCCTTTGGGAAAACAAAACAAAACTTGGTCCACGGACCTAGCCAAAGCACAAAAAACGTTCCGAGGCTTGGAGGCAAGGCTCTTAGCCGAAACTTCGAAACCTCGAAACGAGCACAACATGCACGATCACCGAGCGCTCAATCGATCACGTCTGAGCCTTATGGTTGGTCAAAAATTGGGTGTCTACAGTTGCCCCTCTTTGACAGAACTCGAAAGTCACAAGTGACGGGAGTGAATGTCAAAGCCCAGAGACGACTCATTTTTGACAAGGTCGAAGACTTAGACAAACAGGCAAGATAATCAAAGAGATATGCTCGCAGGCAGGGGCAGAATGCAAAAGACATGCACGAGGCCGAACATAACCTATGATCATGCAAAGAAAATTGTAATGAAGCAAATATGCACAATAAATGCAACAATTTAAGCAAGCGAATACAGACCAAACTACATCTCATGCAGAAAGGATGTAAGAGAATTGTACGATTCTCGCTACGTCTCACACGGAGAATACAATACCGTTCGGTTCGTCTGGTCGCACCAGCTTCAAATGAGCCGTACATACAATATCGTCTGGTTACACCAGCCTTGAATGAACTGTACATACAATATCGTGCCTGCAAAAGAGAGAAACTTAACAAACACAACATAGTTAGCAACATATGTTCAACGCTATATCGAACGCGGATACGTATGACGCGCGATGGAAAAGTGCATAGCAATGCATGCGAAACATGCGTGACGACGCAAGTAAAGTATGGGTGCGTGGTCATACCAGTAAAACATGTACAACGATGCAAATAGTGTGCATAACAATGCAGGACAAGTGCAACTTCAAAGCATGTTTGAAACAAAACGCTGAGTAAAGAAGTGCAAGCCTCGAAGAGAGCAACTCAAATGCGACCTCCGATTTACCTCTCGGAGGGGTCGCAACGTACTCAAAAAGGATACACCTTGCTCTTGGCGAGTGACGGTGAGCCACGCATCGAAGACTTGATTCGAAGTTCCCGCGGAGGTGTTTCACGCCGAAAAGTGCACTTTTCTTGTACTTTCTCGAGAGCCGGGGACTCCCATCATCACCAAAATTCATAGGGAGAACAAAGGGACCTGGGAGACCGCCTAGGAAGGGCACCAACTAGTTTTTGCTCACAGGGTGGTCGGCCAGCCAGAAAACCTGGTCGACCGACCAGTTTTCTAAACTTGGGGCAATTTGGTCCTTTTATGCTCGGTTCGTTAAATACACACATCCCAATCACTTTCGGTCACACCCTTTAGGCCGAAATCAGCCCCCCTTCCTTCCTAGACCATTTTCTCCCTCAGATCTGTGCTTTATACACGTTTTCCAATGACCCACGCAAAGTTGTTTCGCGAAAACTTCTAGTTCTCTTCACTTTGAACCGATTAAAAGTTGATTTCGGAGCTTCTTTCTCCATTTTCACTACTTGAGGTATGTTTTTCTAGAAGTTTGGCACATTTTCTCGGGAGTTCACTTTTGTTGACATTTTCCTTTCCTGAGAGTTGACTTTTGTTGACTTTTTCCTATTTTGGCTTATTTCGCTCATTTTTGCTCATTTTTGCAGACATCATGTCATTGCCTCCGAGGATTCGTCCTTTCGATCCAGAGAGGTACGACCCTTAGGAGCACGTCCTACCTCCTACCACCTTCCATCATTTTACCGACTTTGAGCGACGAGCACCCGCGGACCTACTGCTACGGGAGCCTGAGTCTCGCTTATCTCAACAGGCGCGAGAGGTACGTACTTCCCTTTTACATTCTCCGCAATGTATTCTGTATTTCCTGCACATTTCATGCTTTCGCTATGTATTTTTTATCGGCTCGTTCTGAACACATTCACGCACCATTCGATCAATTTGGCACACAGCTCATATGTAACCATACTTTGCTCATTTTAGCATACAGCTCACAACACAGTATTCTGTCCATTTAGGTACGCAGCTTGTTCTGAACACACGGTTCATTCTTATCACACAATTTGTCTCGAGCACACAGCTCATTTTTTCTGGCACACAGCTCATTCTTCTGGCACGCAGCATACCTTTTGGGCACACAACTTGTCTTTCGGGGACACAGCTCATTCTTTTGGCACACAGCTCATTCTTCTGGCACACAGCATACCTTTTGGGCACACAACTTGTCTTTCGAGGACACAACTCATTCTTTTGGCACATAGTTCACTTTTCAGGCACACACCTCATTTCTCGGGCACACGGCTCACTTTCGAGCATGCAGCTTATTTCTTGGGCACACAGCTCATTTTCGGGCACGCAGCTCATTTCTCGGGCACATAGCTCATTTTTCGGGGACACAGCTCACTTTTCCAGGCACACAGCTCATTTCTTGGGCACACAGCTCATTTTTGAACACGCAGCTCATTTCTTAGGCACACAGCTCATTTTCGGGCACGCGGCTCATTTCTCGGGCACACAGCTCATTTTCGGGCACGTAGCTCATTTCTCGAGCATGCAGCTCAATTTTCGAGCACGGAACTCACTTTTTTGGGCACGCAGCTCACTTTTCCGGGCACGCAGCTCATTTCTCCGGCACACAGCTCATTTTCGGGCACACAGCTCATTTCTCGGGCACACAACTTATTTTCGGGCACACAGCTCATTTCTCGGGCACACAGCTCATTCTTCGCACTGCTCACTTTGAACACACGGCTCATACATTTTCATTTGCACACAGGTCATTGTTAATTCTGAAACACGCAGCTTATAAATTTTCATTTTTGAACACAGAGCCCATTCACTTCATTTTGAACACACAGCTCACACATTTCAATTCTGAACACGCAACTCATACATTTTCATTTGCACGCAGCTCATATTGAACACACAGTCCAGTTACTTCATTTGCACGCGGCTCATGTTGAACACACAGTCCAATTACTTCATTTGCACGCGGCTCATATGTTTCATTCCGAAACTGAATACACCTGTTCGTTTTGAATGCAGGTCTCTTCCCGTTCCACACGGGACTATGGATCGATCCTTGCTAGGGAGTGGTATGCGGAGCTCCCAGATACTATTCGCCATATCGTGGATGAGGCAGGATTTGGACCTTTCTGCGCAGGGCTATCTTGTTATCTGGTGAGCAGGACCCTGATAGGGGCACTTGTGGAGAGATGGTGGGACACCACCAACTCGTTCCACTTTTCAGCTACTGGGGACATGACGATGACCCCATTTGACTTTGCCATGTTGACCGGCCTTGACATGGCCGGCCGACCGGTCCCTTATGACGCAGATATGGGTGAGTGGGAGGCGGCTTGGATATATCAGCTGGGAGTCCGCCCGCCGATCGACAGATCATCGGGTAGAGTTAGATACACCTGGTTTGCCATGCAGTACAGAGGGACTATGCCCGAGACCGTCGAGGAGATAAAGCAGTATCCTCGGGGGTTTTTGATGTTCCTCCTCAGGACCACTTTGTTCTCTGACAGGGGGAACACAGTTGGACTTTATCTGCTCAAGGCTTTAGTAGACCTATCCCAGGTCAGCCAGTATTATTGGGGCGGCACTGGCCTCGCTACCCTTTACTGTTACATGAGTGCGACCTCTCGCTGGCGGGGGAACATAGTCGGTGGCTACTGGAGAGCTTGGGAGGTACTCACTATCCTCTTGATTTACACACCTTCATTTCATTATCTGTACACTGCACACACAACACACTTTTCATTCTATACTCTACATTCTGCACTCAGCATTCTGTATTTTCCGTATATTCTGTATTCACATTATGCACTCAGCACTCTATATTTTGTATACATTCTGTATTCTGATGGCCGTTGTTCTGCTTTTCACAGCTATGGGTTTATGCATACTTCTCGACGTTGGCCCCAGAGCTCGAGATGGAGGCACCTCTTGAGATCCCCTACTCTCGCAGATTCGAGGGTCGGTGCCGGCCGAGTACTCGGGAGACTCTGCCCTTCCTTCGATAGTTCTTTGATACTCTGTGGGCGACCGAGGTAATCTAGAACTCTCAGTTCTTCGACAGTGCTTTGGTTTGTCTTGCATATTTATGACATCTAATCAATTTGTGCACTTGTTATCCGCAGATCACTTGGGAGCCCTGGATACCTTTGGGAGGAGATACCTGTTTCTGATTCCCTGGGGCATGGGCCTCTTCTCGATACCGGATTTTATTTGAGGGGCCAGTGGGCAGGGCCTGGTTTCTGGGGGATCGCTTCATACGTCAAACGATGGGTGTCCCCGATTAGGGTATCCCGACAACACCTCCAGAGGATATGCGGTCCACTGAGACACTCACTCCCCGGGAGGTCGAGGAGGCTATGATGGGCACCGATATAGTTCGGCTCTTGGAGGAGGGGGAGTACGCGACCTACCACCATACATCCTTGATGCCCCCATTGACAGGTATTCGTACTCCCACGAGGAGGGCTGCCGGTGCATCATCGTCGAGCCGAGTCCGGGCTGCAGATACCCCTTCAACTAGTAGGGCCAGCACATCGAGAGGTGGTGCTGGACTGATTTCCCTGACTTACCAGCATGCTGGGTGGCCAGACCTCCCAACCCAGCTGACAGGATGGCGGTACGGGACATCTTACCTGATTCCATTGGAGCTGCCAGTGCCCGATCATCGATATGTAAGTGACCCTGACTCGCCACCGGTATGCTTTACAATTTTGATGTAACATTCAACTTTTTAGACATTCATTCATTCACTGATGACTTGAGCTTGTACTTGCAGCCTCCTAGAGAATATTGTGATGGGTTACTCGGAGTGGTGGCCTCACTCGAGAGCATGGTTTTGCAGAGGGAGACGCAACTGTTCATCGCCGGTGTTTCGGTACTTTCCAATTTTCTTGCATTTATCATACTTCTGATGACATGCTGAATTTGACCATTTCACTGCGTTGGTTGACTGCATATGTAGAGCACATCTAACACACACCACATTCATATAATGTATCCTCATGCGCCCATTCTATGTAGCTTTCCTATCTCTACATCTGATATACATATTGGCTAACGTATTCAAATTGCCCTCTCTTTTTTAGATGCCACCGCTACAGGCTGCATCATCCAGGCCTTCTCGAGGAGATGGGAGAGGGGACTTGACTCGCAGCCGAGGCAAGCGTAGAGAACTGTAGACACCCCATTTTTGACCGACCTTGAGACTCAGACGTCACCAGTTGAGCACTCGGTGATATTGCATATTGTGCTCGTTCTGAAGTTTCAGAGTCTTGGCAGCGAGCCTTGTCTTCGGATTTTCAGACTCTTTCACGCCTTACCTCGGTTTGTGAACCAGGCTCAGTTTTCTCGGTTTCTCTTCCCGAAGGGAGGGAGAGGTCTCGTAGACCATCTCTCAGTGGCCGTAGGCTACGTTTTGTGGTCGTAGGCCATTTTTGCCCGTTTGGAGTCCGGTTTCCGGTTTTTCAGAATCGTCGGCCGTGTGCCTCGGTTCGAGACCGCTTAACCATCTCCGTTTGCTCCGGTTTTTGGCATACTTCTTATTTGCTCCCTTTTGAGGGACACTGAGGTCCGAGAGACCGACTTCGTAGTCGAACACCACTGCCAGTGCCTAACAGTCAGTTTTCGGGGCGCCGAACTACGCGTTTCGGCCCCCGAACCTTCATTTTGCATTAGTTTAAGCTCATTTTTGGCGGGGACCTCTGTTTTATCATTAGAAAGGTAGTAGTGGGGTGGGAGGCTAGTAATTGTTCTGTCAGCCAACTTTATCCCTTCATCGCCCTCCGTCGCCCGATTTTCTTCACTTCAAAGCCAATGTTGAACACCCTTGGGCCATTTTCTTGAACCCTAAACCCCATATTTGTGATGTACACATCTGGGAGGCCACCAATATTTGGGGGCCGGCCAGTAATTGTTGTTGACCCTTTTGAACCCCTTTGAAAAGTGGGTTGTTCTCTCTCCTGGTTCACTTTTTCCAGTGTTTAACCACAGGGTTGTGTTGTGCACACATCAGAGGCTCTCTTTTTGTGGTGGCCGGCCATTAATCACACTTGACCCTTTTGACCCTTGGCCGGCCGGCCATAGGAAGTAGCCGGCCGGCCACTTGAAACCTAGATAACTGGACGGCCAGAATCCTTACATCAGCTACAGTGCAAATATGCATTTGTTTTCCCCCCAGATTCTGTATCCGGGGGGCTGCTTTTTGGAGGGAAACTTGGTTGGTTTTCCCTCCATTTTTTTCCCCTTTTTTCCCCTCATTTTGCCTTTATAACAGGGGCTCCAGCTCTGATTTTAGGGTTACAAAAAATCCCCCTCAAGCCTCTTGTTGTATCTCTCTCCCTCTATACACTCCAAGCCCAAAACCTCTCAAGTCCAATACCCTTCTCTACACCACCACCTAGCACCACCCTTCCATCCTTCATTCCAGCAGCTGGAGGTGATTCTTCAGAGCTTAGGAGTGCTGCAACTCAAGCCAAGAGGCTGTCAAGACTTGGTCTACAAGGGTGAGCTCCTTTTTTCCCTTTTCTACCCTTTTCTTGATTCATATATAAGTCATTCTTGGTTGTTGTTTTGGGCTCCGACCCAAACTGGAACTAGGCTTATTTTGAGCCAGTTTTCATGTTTTTTTAAGGGCCTCTCACTGTTTGAGGCCTCCTTGTTGCACTTGCTTCATTATCCCTCTTGTATGCCTATTCCTTGTGTAGTATTTTTGGCCAACGTGTAGACTGTTTTGAGGCATGTCATAAACTTTAAAGTTTCTTATTTTGAGCCCTTCTTCAACATTGTTGAAGGGCTCATTGCTGTTTGAGGCTTCCATTTGCTACTTGCCATTATATCTCTCTTTTGGCCATATTTTTGCATGATTTGTTAGCCTCTTTTGCTTCTGTTTTTGGGCTGTGGTCCGAACTATAAATGACCTTATCTTGACCCCCTATTCATGTTTCATTAAGGGTCTTTCATTGTTTGAGGCATCCTTTATATACTTTGTGTTATATCTCTCTTTTGGGCCTTATTTTGTGTAGTATCTTAGGCTCGCATGCATACTATTTTGGGTCTGTCCATCAAATGTAAAGTGAAATATTTTGGGTCTCTCTTCAACATTGTTGAAGGGGCCCTTTGTGTTTGAGGCCAGAAACCACCACTTGCTTCTTTGGCCCTCTTTTGGCCCATTTCTTGCATGAGATCTTAGCCATACCTGTGCTGGTTTTTGGGGTTTGTTATAAACTGTAAAACATCATATTTTGGGCCCCTCTTCAACATTGTTGAAGATTCCTCATCTTTTTGGGCCAGCAACTGTGGCTTGCTTCTTTATCTCACATTTAGGGCCATATTTGCATGCTAGTTTTGCCCTATTTTTGTTTGCTGTTTGGCCTTGCTTAAAACTGTAAACATGCTTGTTTTCGAGCTGCCTTGAATCTGTCTTCACATGTCATGAGCAAATAATGCATGCTTGATGTAGCTACAAGTCATTTCATGTGCTTAAATCTTGCATTTCAGGACCATTTCATGCATCGGGTGCTATATTGTCTTGATTCGGGGCTGTTTTGGGTCATGTTTTGCTGCTGAAACTTGCATGTTTGTATGCCATTTTTCATGCCTTGCCATGTCTTGTTAGAGTGGCATTTGGTGCCTTAGGGTCACTCCTCGGTTTGCGTGCATGTGTGCACGCATTTCGAGTGTCTCATTTTCATCTAATGGCCTCTTATGCGAGTGTGGCTGAGGTCCACTCATGTTGGTGTAAGTCCATTGTGCATTGTGTATGCCATTTCATTTCATAGCATTGTGTATGCTAGGTTGTATGTTAGCGCATCGTGTATGTCATGTTACCTCGTGCATCGTGTATGCCATTTCATAGCATTGTGCATGCTAGGTCGTATATTAGTTGCATTCATGCATGTCATGCATATTGCATCGTGCTTGGGATAGGAGTTAGCCCGAGCACGGGAAACGAGGTACACTTTGTACTCCGAGTGACGGAACGTGTCTCGATTCCCAGTCACCGACACTCCGGATTATCCATGATGGAGTCTAGGTTTTGTTTTGTTTTCACGTGCATTCATTCTATATTGAGTTGCACAATTCGACTCCTCGGCCATCATGCATCGATATGCGTGATTGGTGGCACGAGGATCGAAACATGCATACATTTGTGAAAATACATTGTCATGCCCTTTTCCTGCTCTCTGTTGCAGCAAATCAAGAATCAACAGTCTTCAGGGGCTTGGCGCGCTTTCCAAGAATAAATTGCAAACAGAGGCTAATCAGGGCATCGCCGTGGATTTCCGCGCAAGGCAGCCCAAACATACATCATTCAGAAGAGTCAAGGCAGTCCTTGGCTTGCATGCCAGTTTACAGCTTTCTTAGTTAATTTGTAAATTAATTAGGAATTTGTATATATTTGGACTGTATTATTTGGACTATACTATTCATTTGGACCCTCTGCGCGAGGGCAATACTGTAATAAGTGTGCGTGTGTGTGATGTATGTCTTCTAACCCCACGTCTTTCTCCCTTTTATTTACCCACTTATGATGGTTAGATTAGGGCATGTTTCAATTAGCATACAGTATGATAGCATGTTTGCATTCATTCATCTGTTTTGCATGCACCGGGCTCGGCGCATCATACTAACTGCATTGTATTTCAATTTCAAAGTTGAATACTTGTTAGCTGTTGCATCTCATATGCCATGTTTAGAATAGTCGAGCCTGCTATAGTTGCATTTTGCATGTGTTGCATTAGGCATTTCCGTATAATTACGATCATGCATGGATTTCTAATAAGTTTCTGTTTTGGCTTGGAGTACTCGGTAAGTTTTATGCTTTAGCATTCTTGCATGCGTGTGAGTGACTGCCATGAATAGCATGATTACCATGAGGCTTTATGCTTATGTGATATAACTGCCTGAATGCCTGTGGGTGAATGTTGGGTTATTTGAATTGGAACAATTCATCAAATGTGTGTTTTAAGCCCACTAGATAGTGGCAAAATCATGTTTTCTAAGCCCACCCGAGGGTGGCAAATCCACGTCTTAGCCTACTTGCGAGTAGCACCATCAAACCATTTTCAAACAAACAAACATGAAATGTTTTGTTCCAATTTAGGCGATCCAGTCTATACTTGTATGTTGTGCGCATCACATAGTAAATCTAGGCTAATAACTGGAATAAGAACGCATAATGTTTTCAAAAATAGATATCATGGTTGTAGAGGCCGATCTTTGATCGGGCGAGCGGGGGTGCTCACGAAGTGACCTTCCCCAATCGTACCCAAGTTCCCGAGCCGAGGCAACTTTGGTGATGACGGACACGTGGCCTTAGGCAAACGAGTCAGGGTTTCCTAAATTTCTCCAAAATAAAATATTTAGGTGGCGACTCTGTATCTGGCAAAGCAGTCCATGTTTGGCACTTCTTTCAAAATCTGTTTTCTTAAAACGATTTGCCGGATTTGGACTCTTTGGTTCAGACTTAGAACCGTGACAATTTGAAGAGTCCTGAGCTGTAGTGACCCCAATATCGAACAGAACAGGAGCTCACCCTCCCAGGGCGTTCGGGGGACGTCTACAGTTTCTGGCGAGTCTGCTGGGGATTTAGAGAACTTGACTCGAACTCATGATATCTATTTTTGACTACACTTGTGTGTTTCTTTGCATTGCATTTGCATTGGTGCGCCTAGGACACCGTGTTTGCCATCTGCTATTCCTGAACGGTTTGCCGGAGGCTTGTCTTGTCAAGGCATGACCATAAGGCTGACCGGTTGTGGGCTCTGCCAGTATGGGAACACAAACCCAGGTTTTACCAGGGCACCCTTTTTGACCATTTGACCTAGTGCATATTCGGATCCGTAGTGACCATTCCAAACTAGGACAGGTTGCTTACCTGTTTATTGGTTGTTTGAAACTGCTGCGTGCGTAGTGAAACTCTAGCTCCTGACAAAAAAGGACAGGGAAACCCTACCCCAACATAGGGGTGTTTTGGCTCTCACTTACTTGTTATGTGCTTTGGGGTGCGTCTCCATACGAATGCATATATCAGTTTACAAGGTTCGAGCATCAGGCCTGCGGGCGTCAGTTCAGTATTGTGGGTATCAGGCCTGCGGGCATCAGTCAGTGTTTGAGAATCAGTTATCTGTGGATATCAGATTCATTTTTGGGGGCAGTGATTCAGGGATAATAATTAGTGTTGGAGGGCAGTGTGTATTCAGCTTGTTGACCGTGTGTTGTTATGTACGGCTGTGTGTCATGCATTTATTTTAAGCTGTTATGCTGTCCGTTTATCTGTTTATTTATTTCCTTATTGCTTTATTTATCTTTTTACTAGGGCAGTTCTAGCACAATTGCTTCCGACCCAGTAGATATTCCCCAAGCACTTTGGACACGAGGTTGTCGACTCAATCGATCCGAGGATCTAATTGACGGACAGACAGTGTTTTATTCTCTACCCCACGTTGTCAGAAGAAAGCCGAGAAAGCGCAGTGTATCAGCACAGAGGTTTCCAGAACAGTGGGTTATTCCATCAGAGGACAGTAGGACCGAGGTCTCGATTGTTGCTTTAGAAATAGATATACCAGTTAGTCGGATGGATCAGCAAAATACAACAGGGACGGAAGCCCTGATGCGCCAAATGCAGGAGAACATGAGACAAATGCAGGAGGACACCGCCCGTCAAGCGGAATTCTCCAAACAGCAGGCCGCGATTATGGCCCAGCAGGCCGAGCTAATTACCAGACTGCAACAGCAGAATGCGGCATCTGCTTCACATCAAGTTCCTCCTCCGCCAGGGGCTCCCTTACCCGAGCAAGCACCTACTGTCCAGAACGCTCTGCCAAACACCCAGAACACTGTGCCAAATATCCAGAACATACAAGAGGACACGAACCTCCCAACGGGGCCAGCTCCGCCCCCGCTTCCGCCTCAACTGTCCAAGACCCATACACCCAACCACCCGGACTCTCCCTTCGAGTTCGAAGTAGACCATACGGCTCTGAAACTGAGCAAGCTTGAGAAGCTCTTCAAGAAATCGCAAGGGGTAAAGGCTATTCCGGATATCGAGGACGGATATACCGATGTGGCCGTGACATTGCCCGATAGGTTCAAGATGCCGCAAATTGACCGTTTTGACGGGTCCGGAGACCCCATGGTCCATCTTCGGCTATTCTCAGACATCTTGCGGCCAATGGGCCTAACCCGACCACAAAAGCTTTCGCTGTTCGACCGAACCCTGTCGGGTGTGGCCGCCATCTGGTACGCGAAGTTAGAAGATGAGGTAAAAAGAAGCTGGGATGAAATGGCTGAGGCCTTTGTCGCACAATACTCGTACAACACCCAGATCGAGATTACAAGTCGTGATCTCGAAACGACAAGGCAAGAGCCCAAGGAAACTTTCTCAGACTTTGTGACTCGGCGGAGGGCAAAGGCGTCGATAATGACGTTGAGGCCCACTGATAAGGACCAAATCCGGATGATTGTGCGCAATCTCCAACCAAAATTGATGCAGAAGATGATTGTACTCCCCTTTCCCACCTTCTCAGATTTACACGAGATGGGGGTACAAATCGAAGACGCGATGAAGCAAGGTCTGATTGACCAGGATAGGGAGCAGCCCCGGAGAACATTCAACCGTAACAACAATGCAGGCCCGAGTGGCGCTGCAAACGCAAGACCTTCGGAGGTCAACATGGTCACCACCATTCCCCCTCCCCTTCCAAGGCCCATGGCAGCCACACCCTTCTCCGGTGCATCCGGAAGCAATACTCAAACCTCTAAATACCAGCCCAGAGGCCAAAGAACCTTTACCCCACCATACATGCCTTTGTCTAAGGCTCTGGGGGTCTTGATCAGAAAGGGGCATCTAAAACCCCAAGAGCCGAGGCCATTGCCGAATCCACTCCCTCCCTCTCACAACCCAGCCAAGTACTGTGTATATCACTAGCAGCACGGCCATGATACTAACCAATGTTTCAGGCTGCGTCACGAGATTCAAGACCTCGTTGACAAAAATGTGATTTTGCCGCCAGAAAAACCCAACGTCACAACCAATCCTCTCCCACCACATAACCAAGCCCCACCTCTCAAAAGAGTCAACCTTATCCAGACTGGGGTCGTCTCTTATGATCCTAGCATCTATATTACTCCTACCCATCTACCGAAGCAGGAGGTGCTCCTTCCCGACTACACTAACCTTTTGTGCATGTTGGACATCTCTGCAACCCAACCTGAACCAGCGGTGGTGACTGTGGAAGATAGCGCAGCAGGGGTTGCAGAGGGGGATAGAATGGTCGAGCCTGGGTTTGAACAGTCTAGAAATTTTGCTGGGGAAGCCTACGACCCAAGTGAGTACATCCTATCGATGGGCCAATCTGAGCTGAGTGTAGGGTTGCCAGAAAGTGCAGAACTGTGTATGATCCGAGGGGGCAGATTTGAGCTAAGATCAGATGACTCGACAGCAGTGGAAGAGGACTTAGCCAACCTCCAGTTCTTCAACGACCAAGAATCAGGGGACGCAGCAGTCAACTGGTTTGAATATGAGGAGTCGGCAGAGGCCACTGGATGGCTTGATGATCAACTAGATGTAGTGGGGGAATCCCAACCAGAACGGGGCCCGACAGGGGCGGGAGTATCAGTTGTGGCCGGAAGGGCCAGAAGTCAAAGTACATTGCCGGAGAGCGCCGGTACAAAGAATTTCGCTCAGGACGGAAGCTTTGTGAAGGTTGAACAACAAACTGCACTGACGCAGGTGGAACGACAGGGTTCTGAGAGAACTGGGAAAGTCAAAATCCATGAATGGATCGAAAGTGCTACGGGCACGAGAACAGAGGATGCTGTAAGCATGCGGGCTGAAAGTGCTATGAGCACAAACATGTCCGAACCAGACAGGTGCCTTGTGAATGCTAGCAGAATGTGGTGGGAAGACAATGACTTATGTCTTGCCCACACAGACGAAGACTGGGGAAGTAATCAACTGGATAACACTTGGTACCTCGATGAGGTTGATCACATGACGAGAAGTGGGCGGTACTTCAAACCCCCACACCTAGACCAACCCGAGGCATCCGGGAAGGATAGAGAAGCTGAGAAATAGAAGGAGAAGCAGATCAAAGAGGAAGCTGTGCTGAAGCAGCTAAAGAAGATACAAGCAGACATCTCCATCTGGGGACTGCTTATGGTGTCGCGAGTACATAGGCAAGCTGTCTTATCTGCTATGGACAAGTCCAAACTCTCCATAGATACTACACCAGAACAGCTGGTTGGCCTGGTTTTTCCGGGAGGAGGTTCCCTGGCATTAACCTTTTCAGACAAGGAACTACCACCTGAGGGCACAAATCATAACAAACCCCTCTATATATTCCGTGGAATGTAGAGACAAGTGGATACCGGTGGTACTTGTTGATACCGGGTCCGCCATCAATGTTTGCCCAGCCAGAACAGCATATGCAATCGGGTTGAAACCCGCGGACTTCGCGCCAACTACTCAAGTGATCAGAGCATACGATAACACTAGTAGGGAAGTGATGGGGACTGTCAAAATTCAAACCCAGGTTGGTCCATGACAACACAACATTGAATTCCATGTCTTGGACGTTCCCGCAACCTTCAACCTACTTTTGGGGCGACCATGGTTGCACCAGGTCAGGGCAGTCTCTTCCACTCTACATCAGATGTTGAAGTACCCTCATGGGAAGGGGGTAGCTATTGTCTTCGGGAATTCATCAATCCATCCGCCACCGGAAGTGTCCACACCAGTATTGGAAATCGAGCATGGCACAGAGGATGTGTTCTTATCGGGGTTCACTTTGGCTGAGGCTCGAGTGGTACAGAATGTTATGGCTGTGAATGAGGGGGTGTACGTCAGTGCTCAATCTGTCTACCTCATGAACAAGTTACAACACATCCCCGGAATGGGATTGGGAAAAAGCGGCCGGAAAGGCGTCGCGGTGTTGGCCGAAGTGCCACACAACCCTCACACCTTTGGATTGGGTTATCTGCCCACCAAAGAGGACTGGGTGGGGAAGGGGAAAGAGATGGCCGGAAGAGCCAGAGCAAAGAAGGCTGGGAAACCTTTTGAATTAATGCATCGGCCCATTCAGGGTACCCTAAACGAACGCTTCGTCCGGGAAGGGGAGGACTTTCCATTTTGCGGCTTCCCAGAACCATGGCTGAACGCAGAGAGGAAGCGCGTGCCTGGTTTCGAGATCTTCTTCGACTTGCAACTACCCGGGGATGACGTTGCCGAAGAGCAGACAGACCCATCAGCTGAGGTTGAGCAGTGTAAGGCAGTGAATTCCGAGAGCATCGAACTTGAGATGGGGGTAGCGCTGGCGTGTCTACTTTCAGATCCTTCGATCGACCAAAAATGCTTGGGGGATAACTCCTCGATTTCCATGATTGAGGATGAAACGGCTGCGGGCCTTCCAGCGACTATTTTGGATGCATCTATCGCAACCTCTCTCACTTGGCCGTATGAGGAGGGATTTTTGTCCAGCAACACCGGTCAGGTAGTGAGCCTGAATCTGATTCCACCGAGTCCTGTGAGTCGGAATCAGGGTCCAGCTCGACTGAGTCTGAGTCTGGTAATCCTGGGGATGATAACCCGGATGCCACAGTTATGTCCAGGTCGTCCATTTCTTTCTCGTTTGAGTCTGTTGTAACCGAGAATTCGGACGATTTGGATGTGCTTAATGAGAATCAAGTAACTGTGGTTTCTGAGTACTTTTATGTGCCCTTAATTTATTGCATAAACTCAGACTTTCAAAATTTTGATGAAAACGACGAGGACGAAATTCCTCCGGTTTTGCAACGTTTAATTGAGCAGGAGCAGGAGAGATTTGTCAAACCCTTAACGGATGAAATCATTACCGTGAACATTGGTATTGAGGAGGACCCCCAGCTGGTCCAGATCGGGTCCACGTTGTCTTCGGAGGAACGCGAGCGCTTAGTCGCTTTACTAAATGATTTCAAAGATGTTTTCGCGTGGTCCTACGAAGACATGCCTGGGATCGATCTTGAGATTGTAGAGCACCGGATCCCCCTTGACCCCGAAGCTCGACCTGTTAAGCAGAAACTCAGAAGGATCCACCCGGACTGGGCTCTCAAGATTAAGGAAGAGGTTACCAAGCAGATCGATGCAGGCTTCCTGCTGGTATCCGAATACCCGACTTGGTTGGCCAACATTGTTCCAGTGCCGAAGAAGGATGGCAGGATCCGGGTATGCGTGGATTTCAGGGATTTGAACAGAGCTAGTCCGAAGGACGACTTTCCCTTACCGCATATTGATGAGTTGGTGGACTTCACAGCAGGGCATGCTTTGCTCTCATTCATGGATGGCTTCTTAGGGCACAATCAGATAGTAATGGCACCAGAAGACAGAGAAAAGACTGCATTCACCACCCCGTGGGGAACATACTGCTACAGAGTAATGCCGTTTGGGTTGAAGAATGCCAGAGCTACTTATCAACGAGCCGCGACCACAATATTGCACGACATGATCCACAAAGAGGTTGAGGTGTACGTGGACGACATGATTGTCAAGTCCAAGGAAAGAGAAGGCTACTACACCGCCTTGCAAAAGTTCTTTCAAAGGATCAGGGAATTCCGGTTGCGGCTAAATCCTCAGAAGTGTACGTTTGGTGTTACAGCAGGAAAAATGCTGGGGTTTCTGATTACATAAAGGGGCATCGAGGTCGACCCTTCAAAAATCAAGGCCATCTTAGAAATGCCGCGACCAAGGACTGAAAAGAAGGTGCGAGCCTTTCTGGGTAAAGTGCAATTCATAAGACGGTTTATCTCAAAATTAACCTTGACTTGTGAACCAGTTTTTGGTCTCTTGAAGAAAGGCAAGAAGTTCCAATGAGACGGCCGATGCCAAGTTGCTTTTGAACAGATCAAAGAATATTTACAGAACCCGCCCGTGTTGTCGCCACCAAAGCCGGGGAAACCGTTGATATTGTACCTTTCAGTGACTGAGACTACAATGGGCTGCATGCTCGCACAAGAATCGGAGGATAAGATGGAGAGGGCCATCTACTATCTGAGTAAGAAGATGTTGAACTACGAGACCCGCTACACTCCGCTCGAGAAGGCTTGCTTAGCTTTGGTATGGGCTACCAGGAAACTGCGGCACTACTTGTTAGCCCACTCCGTATTGTTGGTTTCACGACTGGATCCCATCAAATACCTTTTCGAGAAACCGGCACTTACAGGTAGGCTAGCTCGTTGGCTGCTGTTGCTCTCCGAATTCAATCTGAAATATGTGACACGCAAGTCAGTCAAAGGAAGAGCGGTGGCAGAGTTCTTGGCTGATCATCTGGTCGAAGAAGGTGAAGCAGTGGAGTACTTATTCCTAGATGAAGCCATTTTGCACATCGACGACGAATATTGGACGATGTACTTTGATGGAGCTTCAAATCAGTACGGATATGGGATAGGGGTGTTGCTGATAGCACCCGACAATTCCCGTATCCCTCTAGCCTTCAAACTTCGGTTCAAAGTCTTGAACAACGAAGCAGAATATGAGGCATGCATTGCCGGCCTAGAAGCGGCCTTGGAACTAGGGGCAAGACGTTTGGATGTCATCGGGGATTCGAACCTTGTTGTTTCTCAAGCAAACGGAGACTGGAAAGTCAAAGAAGAAAAGATGATGATGTATTATCAGACCTTGGACTTGCTAATTCCTCGGTTTGAAAAACTAAACTTTGCTCATCTTCCAAGAGAGAACAACAGGTTCGCAGATTCTCTAGCAACTCTATCTTCCATGATGGACATCCCATTGGGAATTCAGATGCGTCCAGTCGTCATTGACCAGAAATTTGCGCCAGCCTATGAGTCGATCGCTGCTATAGATGAGGTTCAGGACGAAAACCCCTGGTATTACGACATTTGGAATTTCTTGGAAAAGGAAGCATACCCGCCAGGGATAAATGCCAAGGATAAGAGGGCAATCAGAAGAATGGCCGTCCTGTTCATCATCTGAGGGGGTAAGCTGTATAAGAGAGGTCATTTGCGAATGCACAAGCTGTGTGTTGAAGCCGAAGAATCGAAGCGCCTGATGGAGGCCATCCATGGAGGAGAATGCGGCGCGCATATGAACGGAGGAATGCTAGCACGAAAGATCCTCAGACAAGGTTACTACTGGTCCACCATGGAGGAGGATTGTATTAGTTTTGTTCGGCGATGCCACAAATGTCAGATTCATGCAAACCGCATGAACATCCCGCCGTCGAAGCTGTACAACATGACTTCGCCATGGCCATTTTCAGTTTGGGGAATCGATGTGATCGGGGATGTCACTCCGAAGGGGTCGAATGGGCATGAGTTCATCCTGGTTACGATAGATTATTTCACGAAGTGGGTCGAGGCCCAATTGTATGCAGTGCTGAAGGCGTCACACGTTGCGAAGTTTATCAGAAACAACATCATTTGTCGCTACGGGGTCCCGAACGAGATCGTTTCAGATAATGGTTCCCACTTCAAGAAGGAAGTGATTGACTTGTTGGAAAAATACAACGTGGCTTTCCATAAGTCATCTACATACCGACCGCAGACCAACGGAGCGGTCGAGGCCGCCAACAAGAATATCAAACACATACTGCAGAAGATGGTGGAAACCTACCGGGATTGGCCAGATAAGCTGCTATTTGCTCTGTGGGGCTACAGGACTTCAATCAGAACTTCTACCGAAGCGACTCCGTATTCATTGGTTTATGGGATGGAGGTCGTTCTACCTATCGAGATTGAGGTTCCGTCGTTACGAGTATTGGCTGAGTGTCAAATAACCGAAGCAGATTGGCAGCAGAGCAGATTTGAGGAACTCATGCTTTTTGACGAGAGATGACTGAAAGCACTGTACCATGTTCAAGGCTATCAGCGCAGAATTGCCTGGGCTTTTAACAAGAAAGTGAAGTCCAGGAATCTAAAGGAAGGAGATTTGGTGCTCAAGGACAACCGAGCTTCCATCCACGACCCAAGGGGCAAGTTCAAACCCAATTGGACTGGTCCCTACATCATCAAAGCTATCTGGTCAGGTGGAGGTGTGGTTCTGATGGATCTAGATGGCCTAGAGTTCTCCCAACCGATCAACATGGACAAGTTGAAGAAATATTACCCCTGAGAGGCTCGCTAGGCCGAAAACCCGAAAGGGCGACCTAGGCAAAAGTTAGAGCACAAAAAATTGGAAAATATAAAAACTGAGCTCGCAAGGTTGAAAACCCGTAAAGGGCGACCTTGGCAAAAGTTAGAGCGTAAAAGGAGAGTGAAAATACCCGAGTGAACCTAAGCCTGAACTACGTAAGGCTTGATTCCCATCTTTGGGATACGTCGGCAACTTCACCCTGAAGTTCAGCCATAAACTTTTCCCCGATCAACTTTGTCCATTTTGACCATCTCGGTCATCTTTGTCCATCAGCTTTTATCGCGATCTCCGGTGCAGTGCTATTCAGACTAGGGGCAACTTTCTGTTGCCACAACGGTGCAGCGCGATTCAGACTAGGCATAACTTTCCGTTGCCATAAAGTGCCGCAGTACTCTTCAAACTAGGGGCAACTTTCCAGTTGCAGGGATCTGGGGTTGTGCATCTCAGTGACAGATCTTAGGCGTGTCCAGTTCTGATCCATATCGAAAATGGTTTTGAAAAGTTTTAATAAAAGTTGACTTTGTTCAAATTAATCTCTTTACAACTAAGACCATTTTTGGACCAAAGCGGAAAATTTTCAGTACCACAACCTTCAATTTCATTGATTTCAAAACAGAGTTCTCCTGCTCTTGCATACAATCGAAGTTGCTTTTTATTACATTCATAAAGAAAACTTGAAAGTACTAGTAAAGCAATAAATTAGGGGCATAGTCAAGTCAAGTATCCCTGCGCCCCCTCCCAGAGCTGGTCGAAGCCTCTGACGCCAAGCTAGGCCCAACCTGTGCCTCTTCATTGAGCCAGTCCAAGCACTCGTCAGACAAAGTGCAATTGAAAGTGGGAGTAGGAGCCAGGAGCTCTCTAGTCCTGCATTCTGTGGCATATCGGGCGAGCTGTGCACCTCTGACAGGGAAAGCAGCCGGGTACTCAATTCCCTCTGGTGGACAAATCTGATCATGACCGAACTGGCGCAGGAACTGGAACGAAAAGTAGAACACACAGTGGGTTAGGCCAATCAACTGGATTCCGATCAGCCGGGACATGCTATAGCTCATTGTCGGGAGATTGAGCCAAGGACAACGCCAAGCAATGCGATCTGCGGGCAAATTGCACATCCAGTCAAACCACCATCTTTCATCAGGAGCCTCGATTAGGCGCTGTCGAAAGAAATAGCCTCGAGCTGAGTAGGCTGGGCAAGAGTCCACAACCTGCAATTTGTCCATTAACCATACCTGGGGAGGGATGAAAAATGAGAGAATAAAGAATAGAGAGATGTACATTGAGAGAAAAGCGAGAAAAGGGTTTTCGTGAGAAAAACAGAGCCTGAGGGCCGAGTGATGTGAGCGAATACATATGTGAGATTAAGTGGGAAACACTACCTGCAGCAGCAGTGGACTCCCAGCAAATCTAATCGTCTCCCGGCGATAGACAGAATCCAAACCCATCAGCGTCTCAGCCAAGGTCATGGCGATGCAGCTCTTTCCTTCTTTCAAGCCTTGAGCAACTTCAATCTGACGAATGCTACATCTGCCAAAGCCCGGGGAAAGCAGAAAGTGAGACAGCAGGGACAAGCAAAGGGCGTGTTGCCGGAAACCTTGCCAATAATGGTTGCTGCGGTCACCGGCGTCAGAAAACCGATGAATCAAACCAAGGATATCCAGTTCCCCATTACAGATCAGAGACCGAGCATCATGCGCGCTGAGTCCACACATCCGCCCTAAAGCCTGGGCGTGGCCAAAGCGAAACTGGGGCAAGATCTCTTCATAGCATTTAGACTCCATCAAAACCTGAAAATCTTCAAAAGTTGGACATACCTCTTGACCGCCGAAGCTAAAGACGTGCGTCACCGGGTTCCAAAACCTCGCCACGGCATGGAGGAAAGGGAGATGTAGCTGAGTGCGACTCAGCGTGAATAGTGCATTCAAGTCGAAACCCCGAAAGTTCAACTTTTCCGAGCCATCTAGAGAAGCGAACCAAGCTGTGAGATTTTCAACGAGAAACGCCTCCATCCTTGTGCAAAACTAAGATGAATTGAATAAAAACACGGAGCCAAGACTTTTAAAGAGGAAAAGACACTATTCAGGGGGACAAGTGTCAAAAATTGGGCGGCTGCAAAATTAAGTAGCCGGCCGGCCATATTTTCTGGCAGGCCGGCCATTTCTTGTTTCAAAACTGGCCGGTCACCCCCCCTCTGCAATAAATCTGGCCGGCCGGCTCCCAAAAGTGGCCAGCCATGCCCCAATGTGTGTCTTTGGCCTTGTTTTACCCTCCGAGGGAAAGTTTCAAGCATTCCCATGCAACGGATGTGTCGAAGCCGCTATTTCCCTTTGTTTCGGATACATTCCATTGCCCAGATCGTCCGAAGTACACTTCGTTTTGTTACGTCTTGTTTTTCGAGTTGTTGTTTTGTTTATCGAGTTGTCGTTTTGCTTATCGAGTTGTTTGTCGAGCTGTCGTATTTCGTGTTTTTGAGTTGTTACTCTTCGTTTAACTTTTTGTTTGAGTCTTGTTTATCGAGTTGTCAACATTATTGTGTTTTGCTTATCGAGTTGTAAACATGCTAAGGTTTTGTTATATCTTAGAAAGTTAAGTTATTGCGTCGGTTCACTACCTGACTGGGCAAAATGCACAATACACATTTCCAATCAATCTCATTATGATGCAAAATGGTGCGATATGATGCTAAGTGTTTAAAATACAATACTTTTTTCAAAAGCTGTTTCATCCCATCATGCCTTGCTTGTTACAACATCTTACAGACTAAGGCACAAGTTTTACAGAAAATAAAACTGCCCGATAATGTACAATGTGCTACAACTACTAGCAAAAAAAGATAAATACAACAGGAAACAGCTACATCTGTGCTCTCAAGAGCAGGAATAAGAGGCCCTCTTCGTCCTCTTCTGCGGAACGGACTCTCCGCCACCATCGCCATCGCCATCATCTAAGTCGGAGTCGTTATCCTCGGGGTCCCCCTCTGCCTCGCCTCCACTCCCAGAACCAAGACCAGAGCCGTCCTCTCCATCATCAGATGTCTCCGACTGACGGTCTGTAACCTCCTCCTCCTCATCCTCACCAGGCTCCTCCTCCGCAATATGTGCTCTGCGTCTGTGGGACGAACCCTCCCCTCGAGAGGGCCTGGATGGCCCAGCTCCTCGGAAAGGCCTGGATGGCCCAGCTCCGTGAAAAGGCCTAGATGGCCCAGCTCCATGAAAGGGCCCAGATGGACCAGCTCCCCGAGAAGGCCCAGGTGGCCCAGCCTGCGACTAAGCATATACAGGAGGCATCTGAGAACAAAGAGTTCAAATTAAATACATCAGTCCAAATATGTACATCAGATGCAGATACAAGCAAAAACTACATGAAGTGGGTACATGTAAACACAGTGTACAAGCGGGGTGTGTGTCAGATGTGCTCTACACAAATAGCCTATCAATGTAGTAGAAATCAGCATGTCATCAGAAGTATGATAAAAGCCAGAAAACTAAAGGGTACCTGGAAGCCCATGATAGACAACTGTGCCTCCCTCCGCAGGACCATCCCCTCAAGTGAGGCTACCATCTCGAGTACCTGATCCATATACTCAACAGGGGGCTGCAGATGCGATGGGAAGGGTATCAGTAAAGGAATGAACATCCAAGTATCTGAGTAATGAATCAAAGCTGTGAAACATACCGGTGGCGAGTCAGGGTCTCTGGTATATCGATGACCGGGCATCGGAGGCTCTATCGGGATCGGGATCGGAGAGGTAGTCCCATACTGCCACCCCATCAGCTCAGTCGGCATATCCGGCCACCCAGAATAAGGAAAAGTCGGAGGAATCGGAGGAACCGACCTACCCCCACCTCTAGATGTACCAGCCCGGCTGGTGGAAGGAGCGTCTGCAGCCCGAGCCCGGGCCTGGCTCGAAGATGGCATACCAGCAGGCCTCATCATCGGAGTGCGAACTCCCGTCAATGGAGGCATCAGGTATGTGTGCCGGTAAGTGGCGTAGTCCCCCTCCTCAATATATAGCAAAGCATCAGTGCACAACATAGCATTGACAACATCCCGGGAAATGAGCACATCAGCGATCCGCATATCGGCTGGGGGTGCTGAGGGAGGGTCCTGAGAAGTATACCCCCAGACCTGACGTAAGAAACGCTCCCCCAGGAAAAAGGCCCTGGCAACCGGCCCTTCAAACAGGAGCCTATACCGGGAGGCACCCCACCCTCCGGCAAACTGGAATCGGAGACCCTCACCTAAGGGCGCCCACGGCTGCCATGTAATCTACAGATAACAGGTGCATAAACCAAGCAGAAATCGAAGATGTACAAGACAAATCAAAGATGAAAACAGAAAGAACTAAGAGTTTTGAAGTACTTCCGATGAGCGCACTGTGTCAAAATACTGTGGCAGGAAAAGGAGAGACTCCCGAGGTCTTGGCCAGTGCCGGCTTTCAAACACAAGTGAGTACGGGGTCATGAGAGGTCCCGCTACCATCATCTCCGGGGCCAATGTCGGGAAATATACATAGACCCACAACTGTAAAAAACAAAGCAGAATGTGAAATGCTGAGGGCAAAATGCACGATACAGAATATAAAGTGCACCGTGTCTGCGGTGTGCAGGTAATGAGGAGCAGAAATGTGAAAGGTCAGAAAGTACCTCCCAGGCTCTCCAGTAGCCACCGAGTAAGTCCCCCCGTCCGCGTGTGGTCGCGCTTATGTAGTAATAAAGGATGGCCAACCCGGCACCACCCCAGTCATACCGCCTAACCTGTGATTGGTCCACCAAGGCACTCAATAGATAGAGCCCAACAGTGTTCCCTCTATCAGCAAACAGAGTGGTCTCGAAGAGGAACATCAAAAAGCCGCGAGCATACTGTGCCGCCTCATCAGGAGTCCCGGGCTCCATCTCCACCCGCCGAAAATGGGAAGAGAACCAAGTATATCGGACTCTCCCCGAAGCTCTGTCAACAGGCGGGCGACTCCCCAGCAGATATATCCAAGCGGCCTCCCACTCGCCCATGTCATCATCATATGGGATCGCCCAGCCTCCAACATCAAGGCCGGTCAATATAGTGAAGTCAAAAGGGGTCATAGTCATGTCCCCAGTGGTAGAGAAATGGAAAGAGTTTGTGGTGTCCCACCATCTCTCCACCAAGGCGGCCATCAGTGTCCTCCTGGTAGGACAACGAGATAGCCCAGCACAGAAGGGCCTGAACCCCGCTAAGTCGACCAAATCCCGAACGGCCTCCGGGAGCTCAACAAACCAGTCTCTAGCCGCGGTGGAGCCATACCCTCGCATGTTACGAGAAGTCACCTGCATTCAGAATGAACACATGTTTCAGCATGAAATGAATAAAGCTGCGTGCGAATAAAATGAATAGGCTGCATGCAAAGTAAAGTAAGTGGGCTGCGTGTTCACCATCAATTGGGCTGTGCGCTCAGAATATCAGTGTTTTGGGCTGTGTGTTCGAAATATCAATGTCTGGGCAGTGTGTTCAGAAAATCAATCTGGGCTGTGTGGTCAGAAAATCAATTTGGGCTGCGTGTTCAAATCTCAATCAGTGTGTGCTGCGTGTTCACCTTCAATTTGGGGTGTGTGTTCAGAAAATCAATTTGGGCTGCGTGTTCAAATCTCTATCAGTGTGTGCTGCGTGTTCACCTTCAATTTGGGCTGTGTGTTCAGAAAATCAATTTGCGCTGTGTGTTCAGAAAATCGATGTTTGGGCTGCATGTTCAAACCTCAATTAGTGTGTGCTGCGTGTTCACCTTCAATTTGGGCTTTGTGTTCAGAAAATCAATCAGTTTGGGCTGCGTGTTCAAACCTCAATTAATGTGTGCTGCGTGTTCACCTTCAATTTGGGCTGTGTGCTTTGAAAATCAATCAGTTTGGGCTACGTGTTCAAATCTCAATCAGTGTGTGCTGCGTGTTCACCTTCAATTTGCGCTGTGTGTTCACCTTCAATTGGGGCTGTGTGTTCAGAAAATCGATGTTTGGGCTGCGTGTTCAAACCTTAATTAGTGTGTGCTGCGTGTTCACCTTCAATTTGGGCTGTGTGCTTTGAAAATCAATCAGTTTGGGCTGCGTGTTCAAATCTCAATCAGTGTGTGCTGCGTGTTCACCTTCAATTTGTGCTACGTGTTCACCTTCAATTTGGGCTGTGTGTTCAGAAAATCAATCAGTTTGGGCTGCGTGTTCAAATCTTAATTAGTGTGTGCTGCGTGTTCACCATCAGTTTGGGCTGCGTGCTCAAATCTCAATCAGTGTGTGCTGCGTGTTCACCATCAGTTTGGGCTGTGTGCTTTGAAAATCTGTGTTTGGGCTGCGTGTTCAACTCTCAATCAGTGTGTGCTGTGTGCTCACCTTCAAATTGGACTGTGCGTTCAGAAAATCAGTGTGTGAGCTGCATGTTCAACCCTCAACCAGTGTGTGCTGCGTGTTCACAATCAATTTACGGGCTGAGTGTTCAGAAATTCAAGTGATTGAACCGTGTGTTCAGAGTGCAAGCAGAATGCAAGAAAAATTGGTAATACGTTACAGAAAAGGTAAAAACGAAGTAAAATACCTCTCGTGCCTCATGGGAGAGATGATACTCAGGCTTCTGCAGGAGGAGATCCCCGGGTGCTCGGTCGTCGAACTCGGTAAAATGATGAAAAACGGCCCGCGGAAGAACGTGTACTGGTGGATCATACCTCTCGGGGATGAAGGGGCGGACCCTCGGAGGCAGAGACATGATGTCAGGATCGCCTCCGGCACCTGGAGAACCTCTACCGTGGGGAAATTGACCCGCCATTTCAAGAAATCTGCAAAAAGGGGCAAAAATGAGCAAAAATGAGCCAAAATTGGAAAAAGTCAACAAAAGTCAACTCTCGGGAAACGAAAAAGTCAACAAAAGTCAACTCCTGAGAAAATCTTCCAAATATTGAGACAAACTCACCTCAAGTGGCGAAAATGAGAAAAGAAGCCCCGAAACCAAAATTTAATCGGTTCAAAGTGCTTGAAACTGAAAGATTTCGCGAAAACAACTTGCGTAGGACCTTGGAAAGCGCGTATAGGGCACAAATCTGAGGGAGAAAATGGCTTGGGAAGATAGAGAGGAGGATTTCGGAGCTGCAAAAGTGAGCTCAAAGTGTTTGGGTGGATGTATTTAAAGAAAAGAGGCTAAAAGGACAAAATTGCCCCCGGATTAGGCAAAGTGGCCGGCCGGCCACTTTTTCTGGCAGGCCGGCCATTTACTTTTCAAGAACTTGCCGGCCACATCCCCCTCCCCATAAAATTGGCCGATGGTGTTCCCCACATGCCCTCCAAGGTCTCTGCAAATTTTGAGGAAGATTGGAGTCCCCGAGACCTGAAAAAGTACAAGGGAAGTGCACTTTCTGTCGCGAAATTGCTCCGCCGGAACTTCAGCTTCAACTTCCGATACATGTCTCATTGTTTACTCATCGAAAGTGAGGTATATCCTTCTGAACATGTTGTAACCTCTCCGGGAGGTGAACCGGAGGCCGCGATCGAGTCGCCCTCGCTGAGATACGCATTTCCTCGCTCATTGTTTTGTGACGAACATACATCCTGGTTTACGCTTGTTCTGCATTATCATGCGCATAACTTGCATTCTCATGCATATACTTGCATTGTTATGCACTCCTCTTTGACATCACCGAGCCTCCGTGCTTAAACCCGCGTTGTCACGTGAGTTTCTTCCCGCATTGCGATGCACTTTTTCCATCGACACCGCGATTGTCTGCATACGATATCGCATTGAACGTATGTTGTTAGATATGTTATGCTTGTTGAGTTTCTTTTGCAGGCACGATATTGTATGTACGGTTCATTTGAGGCTGGTGCGACCAGACGAATCGCGCAGGTATCGTATCTTCTCCGTGTGAGGCGCGACGAGAATTGAATAATTCTCCGGATTCTTAACTGCATGAAATGTAGTTTGTTGCTTTCCATTCTTGCTTAAAACTGTTGCATCTATTTGCGCAATACTTGCTTCATTACAGTTTGCTGCATTTGCATGATCATTAAGTTACGTTCAGCTTCTTGCATTTTCTGTTGCATTTTGCCCCTGCCTACAGGCATGCCTGCGGGCACATCTGTGTTATTTTGTATGTTTGTCTAAGTCTTCGGCCTTGTCAAAAATGGGTCGTCTCTGGGCTTTGACATTCACTCCCGTCACTTATGACTTTCGAGTTCTGTCAAAGAGGGGCAACTATAGACACCCCATTTTTGACCGACCTCGAGACTCAGACGTCACCAGTTGAGCACTCGGTGATATTGCATATTGTGCTCGTTCAGAAGTTTCAGAGTCTTGGCTACGAGCCTTGTCTTCGGACTTTCGGACTCTTTCACGCCTTACCTCGGTTTACGAACCAGGATCAGTTTTCTCTATTTCTCTTCCCAAAGGGAGGGAGAGGTCTCGTAGACCATCTCTCAGTGGCCGTAGGCTACGTTTTGTGGTCGTAGGCCATTTTTGCCCGTTTGGAGTCCGGTTTCCGATTTTTCGGAATCGTTGGCCGTGTGCCTCGGTTCGGGACTGCCTAACCATCTCCGTTTGCTCCGGTTTTTGGCATACTTCTTATTTGCTCCCTTTTGAGGGACACTAAGGTCCGAGAAACCGACTTCGTAGTCGAACACCACTGCCGGTGCCTAACAGTCAGTTTTCGGGGCCCCGAACTACGCGTTTCGGCCCCCGAACCTTCATTCTGCATCGGTTTGAGCTCATTTTTGGCGGGGACCTCTGTTTTTTCATTAGAAAGGTCGTAGTGGGGTGGGAGGCCAGTAATTGTTCTGTCAGCCAACTTTATCCATTCATCGCCCTCCGTCGCCCGATTTTCTTCACTTCAAAGCCAATGTTGAACACCCTTGGGCCATTTTCTTGAACCCTAAGCCCCATATTTGTGATGTACACATCTGGGAGGCCACCAATATTTGGTGGCCGGCCAATAATTGTTGTTGACCCTTTTGAACCCCTTTGAAAAGTGGGTTGTTCTCTCTCCTGGTTCACTTTTTCCAGTGTTTAACCACAGGGTTGTGTTGTGCACACATCAGAGGCTCTCTTTTTGTGGTGGCCGGCCATTAATCACACTTGACCCTTTTGACCCTTGGCCGGCCGGCCATGGGAAGTAGCCGGCCAGCCACCTGCAACCTAGATAACTGGCCGGCCAGAATCCTTACATCAGCTACAGTGCAAATATGCATCTGTTTTCCCCCCAGATTTTGTATCCGGGGGGCTGCTTTTTGGAGGGAAACTTGGTTGGTTTTCCCTCCATTTTCCCCCCCTTTTTGCCTTTATAACAAGGGCTCCAGCTTTGATTTTAGAGTTACAAAAAATCCCCCTCAAGCCTCTTGTTGTATCTCTCTCCCTCTATACACTCCAAGCCCAAAACCTCTCAAGTCCAATACCCTTCTCTACACCACCACCTAGCACCACCCTTCCATCCTCCATTCCAGCAGTTGGAGGTGATTCTTCAGAGCTTAGGAGTGCTGCAACTCAAGCCAAGAGGCTGTCAAGACTTGGTCTACATGGGTGAGCTCCTTTTTTCCCTTTTCTACCCTTTTCTTGATTCATATATAAGTCATTCTTGCTTGCTGTTTTGGGCTCCGACCCTAACTAGAACTAGGCTTATTTTGAGCCATTTTTCATGTTTGTTTAAGGGCCTCTCACTGTTTGAGGCCTCCTTGTTGCACTTGCTTCATTATCCCTCTTGTATGCCTATTCCTTGTGTAGTATTTTTGGCCTACGTGTAGACTGTTTTGAGGCATATCATAAACTGTAAAGTTTCTTATTTTGAGTCCTTATTCAACATTGTTGAAGGTCTCATTGCTGGTTGAGGCTTCCATTTGCTACTTGCCATTATATCTGTCTTTTGGCCATATTTTTGCATGATTTGTTAGCCTCTTTTACTTCTGTTTTTGGGCTGTGGTCCGAACTAAAAATGACCTTATTTTGACCCCCTCTTCATGTTTCATTAAGGGTATTTCATTGTTTGAGGAATCCTTTATACACTTTGTGTTATATCTCTCTGTTGGGCCTTATTATGTGTAGTATCTTGTTTTGGGTCTGTCCATCAACTGTAAAGTGAAATATTTTCAGCCTCTCTTCAACATTGTTGAAGGGCCCCTTTGTGTTTGAGGCCAGAAACCACAACTTGCTTCTTTGGCCCTCTTTTGGCCCATTTCTCGCATGAGATCTTAGCCATACCTGTGCTGGTTTTTGGGGTTTGTTATAAACTGTAAAACATCATATTTTGGGCCCCTCTTCAACATTGTTGAAGGGTCCTCATCTTTTTGGGGCCAGCAGCTGTGGCTTGCTTCTTTATCTCACATTTAGGGCCATTTTTGCATGCTAGTTTTTCCCTATTTGTGTTTGCTGTTTGGCCTTGCTTAAAATTGTAAACATGCTTTTTTTGGGGCTGCCTTGAATCTGTCTTCACATGTCATGAGCAAATAATGCATGCTTGATGTAGCTACAAGTCATTTCATGTGCTTAAATCTTGCATTTCGGGACCATTTCATGCATCAGGTGCTATATTGTCTTGATTCGGAGCTGTTTTGGGTCATGTTTTGCTTCTGAAACTTGCATGTTTGTATGCCATTTTCCATGCCTTGCCATGTCTTGTTAGAGTGGCATTTGGTGCCTTAGGGTCAGTCCTCGATTTGCGTGCATGTGTGCACGCATTTTGAGTGTCTCATTTTCATCTAATGGCCTCTTATGCAAGTGTGGCTGAGGTCCACTCATGTTGGTGTAAGTCCATTGTGCATTGTGTATGCCATTTCATTTCATAGCATTGTGTATGCTAGGTTGTATGTTAGCGCATCGTGTATGCCATGTTACCTCGTGCATCGTGTATGTCATTTCATAGCATTGTGCATGCTAGGTCGTATATTAGTTGCATTCATGCATGTCATGCATATTGCATTGTGCTTGGGAAAGGAGTTAGCCCGAGCACGGGAAACGAGGTACGTTTCGTACTCCGAGTGACGGAACGTGTCTCGATTCCCAGTCACCGACACTCTGAATTATCCATGATGGAGTCTAGGTTTTGTTTTGTTTTCATGTGCATTCATTCTATATTGAGTTGCACAATTCGACTCCTCGGCCATCATGCATCGATATGCGTGATTGGTGGCACGAGGATCGAAGCATGCATACATTTGTGAAAATACATTGCCATGCCCTTTTCCTGCTCTCTGTTGCAGCAAATCAAGAATCAGCAGTCTTCCGGGGCTTGGCGCGCTTTCCAAGAATAAATTGCAAACAGAGGCTAATCAGGGCATTGCCGTGGATTTCCGCGCAAGGCAGCCCAAACATACATCATTCAGAAGAGTCAAGGCAGTCCTTGGCTTGCATGCCAGTTTACAGCTTTCTTAGTTAATTTGTAAATTAATTAGGAATTTGTATATATTTGGACTGTATTATTTGGACTGTACTATTCATTTGGACCCTCTGCGGGAGGGCAATACTGTAATAAGTGTGCGTGTGTGTGATGTATGTCTTCCAACCCCACGTCTTTCTCCCTTTTATTTACCCGCTTATGATGGTTAGATTAGGGCATGTTTCAATTAGCATACAACATGATAGGATGTTTGCATTCATTCATCTGTTTTGCATGCACGGGGCTCGGCGCATCATACTAACTGCATTGTATTTCAATTTCAAAGTTGAATACTTGTTAGCTGTTGCATCTCATATGCCATGTTTAGAATAGCCGAGCCTGGTATAGTTGCATTTTTCATGTGTTGCATTAGGCATTTCCGTATAATTACGATCATGCATGGATTTCTAATAAGTTTCTGTTTTGGCTTGGAGTACTCGGTAAGTTTTATGCTTTAGCATCCTTGCATGCGTGTGAGTGGCTGCCATGAATAGCATGCTTATCATGAGGCTATATGCTTATGTGATATAACTGCCTGAATGCCTGTGGGTGAAGGTTGGGTTATTTGAATTGAAACAATTCATCAAATGTGTGTTTTAAGCCCACTAGATAGTGACAAAATCATGTTTTCTAAGCCCACCCGAGGGTGGCAAATCCACGTCTTAGCCTACTTGCGAGTAGCATCATCAAACCATTTTCAAACAAATAAACATGAAATGTTTTGTTCCAATTTAGGCGATCCAGTCTATACTTGTATGTTGTGCGCATCACATCGTAAATCTAGACTAATAACCGGAATAAGAACGCATAATATTTTAAAAAATAGATATCATGGTTAGTAGAGGCCGATCTTTGATCGGACGAGCGGGGGTGCTCACGAAGTGACCTTCCCCAATCGTACCCAAGTTCCCGAGCCGAGGCAACTTTTGTGATGACGGACACGTGGCCTTTGGCAAACGAGTCAGGGTTTCCTAAATTTTCCCAAAATAAAATATTTAGGTGGCGACTCTGTATCTGGAAAAGCAATCCATGTTTGGCACTTCTTTCAAAATCTGTTTTCTTAAAACGATTTGCCGGATTTGGACTCTTTGGTTCAGACTTATAACCATGACAATTTGAAGAGTCATGAGCTGTAGTGACCCCAATATCGAACAGAACGGGAGCTCACCGTCTTGGGGCGTTTGGGGGACGTCTACAAGCGCCTATCAGAGATGATGAGGAGTCTAGCGAGGAGGAGTCTGTGTATCCTTAGTCGGAGACATCCTCAGGCAAAGAGGAGGACTCTGGTTTCGGCTTTGAGAGTGGAGGTGATGCCGAAGAGGATCCTGAGGATGGCAGCTCTGATTCAGATGATGGTGCTAGCGCGGGTATTGCAGAGGCTATCCAGGCGAAGAAAATGAAGAGAGCCTCCCGATCTTGAGCCCGAGAGCACTGATGCAGATGTTCTTGCTTTATTTTCCTCTTCTGCTAGTAGTTGTAGCACATTGTACAGTATTAGGCAGTTTCATTTTCTTTAAAACTTTGTACCCTTGTTATAAAATGTTGTAACAAAAGGATCATGATGGAATGAAACAGCTTTTTGTTCAAAAAGTGTTGTATTTTGTTTTCTTAGCACCGCATTGCATCATTTTGCACAAAAATGAGATTGAATGAAAATCGAGCATTGTACATTGCCAAGTCAGGTAGTGAACTGACGCAACAAACTAAACAACTTAACTTACTAAGAAACAACAAAACCTTAGCAAGTTTGCAACTCGATAAACAAATCCCAACAATGTTGATTAAACAAAGAGTAACAACTCGATGCACAAAACTCGACAACTCGATAAGCAAACTTAACACCTTGATAAACAAACATAACAACAACTCGGTAAATAAAGAACAACAACTAGATAAGCAAATGCATTTCGAACAAACCGGACGACAGAATGCATCAGAAATAGAGGTAAACTCGGACCTTCAACACTCCCAACACATGGAAAGGCTAGGAGCTCTCTTCTAGAGACCAGGAAAAGACCAAAAACCAGCTTTCCTCCATGGCCGACCACCAAAAGTGGCTGGCCGACCAGTTTCTTGCCTTGGAGACCAGTTGTGTGGTCGGCCGACCAGAAAATGTGGTCGGCCTACCAGTTGGCTTGGCGACCTGCAGATTTTTGACACGTGTCCTCCAAACAGTGCCTTATCCTCCATAAAAGTTCCAGCTTCGTGGTTCTTTCATTTCATCTCAGTTTTGCATCAAAATGGAGGCATTTCTCATCCAAAATCTCACAGCTTGGATTGCTACTTTAAATGGATTGGAAAAGTTGAACTTCCGGGGCTTCGGCATAAATGCACTATTCACGCTGAGTCGCACTCCGCTGCATCTTCCATTCCTCCATGTCGCGGCAAGGTTTTGGAATCCGGTAACACATGTCTTTAGCTTTGGCGGGCAAGAGGTGTGTCCTACTTTCGAAGATTTCCAAGCTTTGATGAAGTCCGGGCGCAACGAAGAAATCTTGCCCCAGCTTCGCTTTGGCCACGCCCAACCTTTAGGACGAATGTGTGGGCTCACTATACACAATGCCCGGTCTTTGATCCGCGACGGAGATTTGGACCTCCTCGGCTTGATTCATCGGTTTTCTGATGCCAGTGACCGCGGCGACCATCACTGGCAAAGGTTTTCGGCAACATACCCTTTGCTTGCATGTTGTCTCACTTTTTGCTTGCCTCAGGCTTCAGTGGGCCTAGCGTTCGTTTGATCAAAGTTGCCCAAGGCTTGAAAGCGGGCAAGAGCTGCATTTCCGTGACATTAGCCGAGACATTGATGGGCTTGGATACTTTCCATCATCGGGAAACGACCAGATTTGCGGGGAGTCCCTTACTACTGCAAATAATGTCCCCACCCTTCCTCACACATATATTGCTCACGTCACTCGACCCTCAGGCTCGGTTTTTCTCTCAAAACCCTTTGTCACTTTTCTCTCAACATACACCTCTCTATTCTTTAATCTCTCATTTTTCTTCCCTCCCCAGGTGTGGTTGATGGACAAATTGTAGGTTGTGGACTCTTGCCCAGCATACTTAGCTCGCGGCTACTTCTTCCGACGACGATGCCCTTGATGAGGGATGGTGGTTCGACTGGATGTGCAATTTGTCTGCAGACCGCATTGTTTGGCGGTGCCCTTGGCTCAATCTACCGGCAATGAGCTACAGCGTGTCCCGGCAGCCTGGGATTCAGTTGATTGGCCTGACACACTGCATGTTCTACTTTTCTTTCTGGTTCCAGTGCCAGTTTGGCCATGATAAGATTTGCTCGGCGGTGGAGATAGAGTATCCAGCTGCATTTCCGGTCCGAGGCGCACAGCTAGCTCGGTATGCCACGGCATGGAGGACGAGAGAGCTTTTGGCCCCTGCTCCCACTTTCAGTTGCACTTTGTCTGATGAGTGCATAGATTGGCTCAATGAAGAGGCACAGATTGGGCCCAGCTTGGCACCAGAAGCTTCGACTAGCTCTGGGAGGGGGCGCAGGAACACCTGACTTATCTATGCCCCAACTTTATTGCTTTAATCAGTACTTTCAAGTTTTTCTTTATGAATGTAACCAAAAAGCAACTTCAATTTGTATTCAAGAGTAGGAGAACTCTGTATTGAAATCAATAAAATTGAAGGTTGTGGGTACTGAAAATTTTCCGCTCTGGTCCAAAAATGGTCTAAGTTGTAAAAAGATTAATTTGAACAAAATCAACTTTTATTAAAACTCTTCAAAACCATTTTCGAAATGGATCAGAACTGGACATGCTTGAGATCTGTCACTGAGATGCACAATCCCGGATTCCAGCAACTGGAAAGTTGCCCCTAGCCTGAATAGCACTGCACCGAAAATGACAACCGAAGCTCTTGAATGTGGAGCAGACAAAGATGACTAAGATGATCAAATGGACCAAGTTGATCGGGGAAGAGTTTATGGCTGGACTTCAAGATGAAGTTGCCTACGTATCCCAAAGATAGGAATCAAGCCTTACGTAGTTCGACTCAGGTTCACTCTTGTATTGACCCTCACCTTTTACGCTCTAACTTTTCCCAAGACTGCCCTTTGCGGGTTTTCAACCTTGCGAGTTCAGTTTTTATAATTTCAAATTTTCTGTGCTCTAACTTTTGCCTAGGTCGCCCTTTCGGGTTTTCAGCCTAGTGAGCCACTCAAGGGTAATATTTCTTCAACTTGTCCATATTGATCCGCCATGAGAACTCTAGGCCATCTAGGTCTATCAGAATGACAGCTCCACCTGACCAGATAGACTTAATGATGTAGGGACCGGTCCAATTGGGTCTGAACTTGCCCCTAGGTTCGTGGATGGGAGCTCGATTGTCCTTGAGTACCAGATCTCCATCTTTCAAATTCCTGGACTTAACTTTCTTGTTGAAAGCATTGGCAATTCTACACTGATAACCCTGAACATGGTACAGTGCTTTCAGTTTGCGCTCGTCAAAGAGCATGAGTTCTTCGAATCTGCTTTGCTGCCAATCTGCTTCGGCTATCTGACACTCAGCCAGCACTCGCAAAGACAGAACTTTAATCTCGATAGGTAGAACGGCCTCCATCCCATAAACTAATGAATACGGAGTCGCCCCAGTAGACGTTTTGATTGAAGTCCGGTAGCCGCACAGAATGAACTCATGCCCATTAGACCCCTTTGGAGTGACAGCCCCGATCACAACGATTCCCCAAACTGAAAATGGCCATGGCGAAGTCATATTGTACAGCTTCGACGGTGGGATGTTCATGCGATTTGCATGGATCTGACATTTGTGGCATCACCGAACAAAGCCGATACAATCCTCCTCCATGGTCGACCAGTAGTAACCCTGTCTGAGGATCTTTCGGGCTAGCATCACCCCGTTCTTCTGCGCTCCGTAGTCTCCTCCATGGATGGCCTCCATTAGGCGCTTCGACTCTTCAGCCTCAACACAGAGCTTATGCATTCCCAGATGACCTCTGTTGTATAGTTTTCCCCCGCAGATGATGAACTGAGCAGCCATTCTCCAGATTACCGTTTTGTCTTTGGCATTTGCCGCTGGTGGATACGCTTCTTTCTCCAAGAAGTTCCAGACATTGTAATACCAGGGGTTCTCATCTTGAACCTCTTCTATGGCAGCAATTGACTTGTAGGCCGGTGCAAACTTCTGGTCAATGATGATCGGACGCATCTGGACTCCAAAAGGGATGTCTATCATAGAAGATAGAGTTGCTAATGGATCTACGAACCTGTTGTTTTCTCTTAACAGATGAGCGAAGCTCAGTTTCTCAAATCGAGGAATCAGCAAGTCTAAGGTCTAGAGGTAAATTCTTATCTTTTCTTCTTTAACTTTCCAATCTCCTTTAGCTTAAGATACAACAAGGTTCGAGTCCCCGATGACGTCCAACCGTTTTGCCCCTAGTTCTAGGGCGGCTTCTAACCAGCAATGCATGCTTCATACTCTGCTTCGTTGTTCGAGACTTTGAATCAGAGTTTAAATGCTAGAGGGATACGGGAATTGTCGGGTGCTATCAACAACACCCCTGTCCTATACCCATACTGGTTTGACGCTCCGTCAAAGTACATCGTCCAAAACTCATCTTCGATATGCAAGATGGCCTCGTCTGGGAATAAGTACTCAACTGCTTCATCCCCCTCAACTGGGTGATCGGCTAGGAACTCTGCTACTGCTCTCCCCTTTACTAACTTGTGAGTCATGTACTTCAAATCGAATTCGAAAAGCAAAAGGAACCAACGAGCTAGCCTACTCGTAAATGCTGGTTTCTCAAGAGATATTTAATGGGATCTAATCTTGAAACCAACATTATAGAGTGAGCTAACAGGTAGTGTCGCAACTTCCTGGTAGCCCATACCAAGGCTAAGCAAGCCTTTTCCAGCGGAGTGTAACGGGTTTCGTAATCCAGCATCTTCTTTCTCAAGTAGTAGATAGCTTTCTCCACCTTGTCCTCTAACTCCTGTGCAAGCATACAACCCATTGTAGTTTCAGTTATTGAAAGGTACAAAATCAACGGTTTCCCCGGCTCAGGCGGTGACAACATAGGTGGGTTCTGTGAGTATTGTTTGACCTGTTCAAAAGCAGCTTGGCATTGGCCGTCCCATTGAAACTTCGTTTCTTTCTTCAGGAGACCAAAGAGTGGTTTACAAGTCAAGGTTAATTTAGGAATAAACCGTCTTATGAATTGCACTTTACCTAGAAAGCCTCGTACCTTTTTTTCAGTCCTCGGTGGTGACATTTCTAAGATGGCCTTGATTTTGGAAGGGTCGACTTCGGTACCTCTTTGTGTGGTCAAGAACCCCAGCATTTTCCCTGCTGTAACACCGAACATACATTTCTGTGGATTCAGCAGCAACCGAAATTCTCTGATCCTTTGGAAAAACTTTTGCAAGGCGGTGTAGTGGTCCTCCCTTTCTTTGGACTTAACAATCATGTTGTCCACATACACCTCAACCTCTCTGTGGATCATGCCATGTAATATCGTGGTCGCAGCCCGTTGATATGTAGCTCCAGCATTCTTCAACCCAAATGGCATTACTCTATAGCAATAAGTCCCCCACGGAGTGGTGAAAGCAGTCTTCTCCCGGTCTTCGGGTGCCATCAGAATCTGGTTGTAGCCCGAAAAGCCATCCATGAATGAAAGCAAAGCATGCCCCGCTGGGAAGTCCACTAACTCGTCGATATGCGGTAAAGGAAAGTCGTCTTTCGGATTGGCTCTGTTCAAATCCCTGAAATCCACGCCTACCCAGATCCTGCCATCCTTCTTTGGCACCGAAACAATGTTGGCCAACCAAGTTGGGTACTCAGATACCAGCAGGAACCCTGCGTCAATTTGCTTGGTGACCTCTTCTTTAATCTTGAGAGCCCAGTCTGGGCAGATCCTTCTGAGTTTCTGTTTAACGGGTTAGGCCTCGTGATCAAGAGGGATCCGGTGCTGTACAATCTCAGGATCGATCCCAGGCATGTCTTCGTAGGACCACACAAAAACGTCTTTGAAATCTTTTAAGAAAGCGACTAAGCGCTCGTGTTCCTCCAAAGACAACGTGGACCCGATCTAGACCAGCCATGGGTCCTTCTCAGTACCAATATTAACTGTAGTGATTTCATCAACCAAGGGTTTAACAAATCTCTCCTGCTCTTGATTAATTAAACGTTGTAAAACCGAAGGAATTTCTTCCTCGTCGTTTTCATCGAAATTTTGAAAGTCCTAATTAATACAATAAATCAGAGGCACAGAAAAGTACTCAGAAGCCACAGCCATTCCATTCTCATTAATCACTTCGAAATCGTCCGAATCCTCTGTTACAACAGACTCAAAAGAGAAAGAAAAAGACGACCTAGACAGGACTGTGGCATTCGGGTTGTCACCCCCAGGAATACCAGACTCAGACTCAGATGAGCTAAAACCTGATTCTGACTCCACAGACTTGGTGGAATCAGATTACGGCTCACTACCTGATCCGGTGCTATTTGATAAAAATCCCTCCTCGTACTGCCAGATGAGGGAGGGTGCGATGGATGCATCCAAAATGTTTGAAGGTGGGCTCGCAGCCGTTTCATTCCCGATCACGGACAACGAGAAGTTATCCCCCAAGCACTTCTGTGCGATCGGAGGATCTGAAAGTAAACAAGCCAGTGTTACCCCCATTTCAATCTCGGCGTTCTTAGAATCCACTTTCCCACACTGCTCAACTTCGGCTGATGGGCCTGTCTGCTCCTCGGCAACGTCATCCTTGGATAACTGCAAGTCAAAGAAGATCTCAAACCCTGGCAAGCGATGCTTCTCTGCATTCAACCATGGCTCTAGGAAGCCGTATAATGGAAAATCCTCCCCCTCCCGGACAAAGCGTCCGTTTTGGGTACCCTGGATGGGTCAGTGCATTAATTCATAAGGCTTCCCTGCCTACTTTGCTCTGGCTCTCCTGGCCATCTCTTTGCCTTTCCTCACCCAATCCTCTTTGGTGGGAAGATAACCCAAGCCAAAAGGTATGCGGGTTGTGTGGCACTTCAGCCGATACTGCAATGCCCTTCCGGCCACTTCTTCCTAGTCCCATCCCGAGGATGTGTTGGAGCTTATTCACGACGTACACTGACTGTGTGCTGACATACACCCCCTCATCAATAGCTAAGATGTTCTGTACGACCCGGGCCTCGGCTAGGGTAAATCCGAATAGGAACACATCCTCTGTGCCGTGCTCAATTTCCAAAACCGGTGTAGACACTTCTGGTGGCAGATGGATTGACAAATTTCCAAAAACAATAGCTACCCCCTTCCCGTGAGGGTATTTCAACATTTTATGAAGGGTGGAAGAGACTGCCTTCACCTGGTGCAGCCACGGTCGCCCTAGGAGTAAATTAAAGGTTGCGGGAACGTCCAAGACATGAAAGTCAATCTCGTGTTGTCCTGGACCAACATGAGTCTGAATTTTCACAATCCCCATCACCTCTCTGCTTATGTTATCATATGCCCTTATCACCTGGGCTGTTGGCACAAAGTCCGCGGGCTTCAACCGGATCGCATATGCCGTCCTTGATGGGCACACGTTAATAGCGGATCCTGTGTCGACAAGAACCACCGGTATCCATTTGCTTCTACATTCCACAGAGATGTAAAGCGGTTTGTTATGATTCGCGCCCTCAGGCAGCAGTTCCTTGTCGAAAAAGGTCAACATCGGGGAAGCCCCTCCCGGAAAAACCAATCCTACCAGCTGCTCAGGCGTGGTGTCTATTGAGAGTTTCGCCTTGTCCATTGCCGATAGGACAGCATGTCTATGAACACGTGAAGCCATAAGCAGTCCCCAGATGAAGATGTCTGCTTGTTTCTTTTTCAACTGCTTTAGCATGGCCTCTTCTTCAAGTACCTTCTCTTTCTGCTTCTTCGACTCCTTGTCCTTCCCGAACGCCTCTGGTTGATCTAGGCGCGGGAGTTTGAAATACCGGCCACTCCTAGTCATATGGTCAACTTCACCAATATACCAGGTATCATCCGGTTGGTTACTCCCCCAATCCTCATCTGTGTGGGCAAGACATAGGTCATCGTCTTCCCACCACATGCCCTCGGCAGCCGACAGACACCTGTCCGGCTCAGTTACAATTGTCTTTGTACGCACAACACCTTCCGTCCATGTGCTTGCAGCGAGCTCTGTTCTCGTGCACACAGCACGTTCAGTCCCCACAGGAGCTTTGGCCTTTCTGGCTCTCTCGGAATCTTCAATCCCTTCCCGTTCTAACTGCGTCAATGCAGCCTGCTGTTCAACATCTCCTGTACTCAAAATACCCAAATCCCGAGCGAAATTCTTGGCACCGGCGCTCTCCGGCGGTGCATTCTGATCCATAGCCCTTCCAACCACAATTGATGTCCTTATCCCTGACGGGCCCTTTTCTAGCTGAGATTCTTCAACAATATCTGGTTGGTCGTCAAGCCACCCTGTAACCTCTGCTGACTCCTCAAAATCAAACCAGTTCACTGTCATGTCTCCCGGATCTTGTTCGTTGAAAAACTGAAGGTTAGCAATGTCCTCTTCCAAATCCACTAAGTCATCTAGCCTCTGATCAAGTCCATCTTCCCGTACTACGCAAATCTCTGCCCCCATTGGCAATTCCATATTCGGCCTAACTTGGCCCACTGACGTAATGTAGCCACTCCGATCATATACCTCCTCAGCACAGCTCCCAATTTCCTCAGATCCTGAATCATTAGCCTCACTTTCCCCTGAAATCATCCCTATTCCATCTTCGATGATCACCACCATTGGTTCAGATTGGGCTCGGGAGATGTCCAACATGCATAAGTTAGTGCTGTCAAGAATGAACACCTCCGGCTTAGGTAGGTGAGATGGGGTGATATATATGCTAGGGTCATATGACACAACCCCAGTTTGGATTGAGTTGATGCGCTTCGGAGGTGGAGCTGGGTTATGTTGTGGGAGAGGGTTGGTTGTGACATTCGGTTTCTCCGGAGGCACGATCACCCTATTGTTAACGAGATCTTGAATCTCATGACGCAATCTAGAGCACTGGTCGGTGTCATGACCATGCTGTTGGTGAAACGCGCAGTATTTAGCTAGGTTGTGGGAGGGGGAAAGTTTTTCTGGCAATGGCCGCAGCTCTAGGGGCTTCAAGTGCCCTTTCCTGATCAAAACCCCTAAAGCCTTGGACAAAGACATGTATGGTGGGGTGAAGGTTCTTTGGCCTCAAGGTGGGTACTTGGTTGTTTGTAAGTTGCTTTCAGATGCACCGGTGAATGGTGTAGCTGCAAGGGTTCTTGCGGGGGTAATGGTGACCATGCTTACTTCTGAGGCTCTGGTAGTTGCAACACTACTCGTGCCTGCATTTGTGTTGCAGTTGAAGGTCCTTCTGGGCTGTTCTCTGTCATTGTCGATTAGACCCTACTTCAAAGCATCCTCGATCTGCACCCCAATCTCATACAGATCTGCAAAAGTGGGGTGAGGGAGAACGATCATCCTCTGCATGAGATTGGGTTGGAGGTTGCGCACAACCATCCGTATTTGATCTTTGTCAGTTGGCCTAACGGTCATTATTGAGGCCTTGGCCCTCCAGCGGGTTACGAAATCAGAAAAGCTCTCCTTCGGCTCCTGTCTAGTCATCTTAAGATCAGGAGTTGTGATCTCGATCTACGTGTTATAGGAGTATTGAGCTACGAAGGCCTCGGCCATCTCCTCCCAATTCCTCTTGATGGAATCTTCTAGTTTTGCGTACCAGATGGCCGCTACACCCGACAGGGTTCGGCCGAAAAAAGAAAGCTTCTGTAATCTGGTGAGGCCCATCGGCCTTAGTATGTCGAAAAACAGCCGCAAGTGCACCATGGGATCCCCAGATCCGTCAAAACGGTCAATGTGTGGCATTTTAAACTGGTCCGGCAGTGTCACGGCTACGTCGGTGTACCCATCTTCAATATCTGGAATGGACTTGACGCCCTAAGATTTCTTGAATAACTTTTCAAGCTTGCTCACTTTCAATGCTGTGGGGTCTACCTCGAACTCGAAGGGAGAATCCGATAGATTGATAGGCGTGGGTGCCTTGGATAGTTGAGGTAGAATCGGGGGTGGAGGTGGCCCCGTTGGGATGTCTGTATCCTCCTGGACATTCTGGACATTCGCCGTCTCCCCGGGTATTGGGACTCTTGGTGGGGCAGGAGCTTGGTGTGAAGCAGATGCTCCGATTTGCTGTTGTAGCCTGGCAATTTACTCTGCCTGTTGAGCCATGACCTCAGCCTGTTGTTTGGCAAATTCTGCTTGACGAACAGCGTCCTGCTGCATAGTTTTCATACTTTCTTAGAGTTGACGCATCATTTCCTCCATTCCTGCTACACTGCCCTGATCTAACTGAACTGCCGGTATATCTACCTCTGCAGTAGACTCTGAAATCTCAAATTGACTGCTCAAGGACCACTGATCTGGGAACCGCAGTACCGATACACTGTGTCTCACTGACCTTCGTCTAGCAACTGGGGATAAAGAGTAGAACACTGGCTGTCCGTCTATCAGATCCTCAGATCGATGGAGTCGGCGACCTCTAGTCCAGAGTGCTTGGGGAATATCTGCTTGGTGGGAAGCAATTGTGCTAAACTACCTAGCAGAAAAGATAAATAAAGCATAATAAGGAAATAAACAACTAGAAAAACGAACAACATAACAGCTTAATTAAACACAACACATAGTTGGTATTGACAACACAGAGTTGGCATTTGTAAGCTGAATATACTGTTCTCAAGTACTGATCGTTGTTCCCAAATCACTGCCCCAAATCTGAATCTGATACCCACAGGTAAAACTGATTCCCAAACACTGATACTGATGCCCGCAACCATGATACCCAGACTTGCAAACCGATACATGCATTCCTGTAGAGACACACTCTAAAAGCACATGGCAAGCAAGTGAGAGCCAAAACACCCCTATGTTGGGGTAGGGTTTCCCTATCCTATTTTGTCAAGAGCTAGGGTTTCACTACTCATGCAGCAGTTCCAAACAACCTACAATCGGAGAAGCAACCTGTCCTACTTTGGAATAGTCACTACGGATTCTGATATGCACTAGGTCGAATGGTCAAAAAGGGTGCCTCGGTAAAAACTGGGGTTTGTGTTCCCATCGTAGCAGAGCCCGTAACCGGCCAGCCTTATGGCACGCTTCTCAAAGCGAGCCTCTGGCAAACTGTTCAGGAATAGTAGATGGCAAACACCGTGTCCTAGGCGCACCAATGCAAATGCAATGCAAAGAGACACATAAGTGTGATAACCCTGTTCCGTACAATGCTAGTTGGTCCTTATTATGAATATGATTATGTGTTTGATATGTTTATGTGTACCATTTACGTGAAAATATGTGGTTTTGAATTTCTATCTATTCACTGTAGGAATATCTGTTTGATTATCTGCTTTGGAAATTAAATTGAAAGCCATATCGGCCACGAAACCCAAAGTTGACTACGCCATTGTGATTAGCGTAATTTTTAGACCCTGCGGTGAAATTTAATTGAAGATTTATTTGGATCAAAATAATTAGATTCAGAACGATTAATTAAGTGCCATTAATTGGCTATAATCAATTTTGATTAGGAGGGGCTATATAAGGGCCTATTTACACTTAAGACCCTCATTTGGTGAACTCAAAATCTGAATTTGCTCTCTAGAGAGAGAGTGTGTCGATTCTAGAAAGAGAAAGGTGGAGAATTGGGCATTTCCATTCAAAGATTGTGGATTGGGAAGCTACACTCAAGATTAACAAGAATTTGTGAAGTTTGAAGCTCCTAGGTGAGTATTTGAGCATAAATTCATAAGTCAAAGTTGTAATTTTGTGAATTCAAAGAGAGTGTGTGATCAAGAATAAGAATGGTGTTATACTTGAAGCATTAAAAGCTTATATGCACATGCATATAAGAATTTGCCATGGAGTTGTGTAATTGAGCATGAAAAATATGATCCATGTAGAATTGTGGTTAAAGTTCATGCTTTTGATCATCATTTGTATCTTCTAAGTTGGTTTTGTTGAATTGAAAGTCAATATGCACATGCATGGGAGAAATTGCTTTGAATTTTCATGTTTGAACTTGAAATACATGATCCATGTTGCATCCTTGATTGAAGTTCATGTTTATGACCACCTCTTTATCATTTCAGTTGGGAATGAGGGTTATATCTCACATGCATGTACAATTCACATGAGTATAAGCTTTGAATGCATCAGTTTGTTCTGTTGGGTATAAGTTTGGTGTAATTTGGAACATGCATGTGATTAATTTGTGAAATTGAGCATCATAATGAAATGAATTGGGTGTTGGATCATGTTAGTACAAGTATATGTGAAGTTTGAGCCATTATATGCAAGAAATGTTGGTTGGAATGTTGAATTTCAGCTCAAGAACATTGCTGGAAAACCCAGAATATTTGGTGTCTGCTCGAGCGTGGAAACCGCCGCTCGAGCGTGAAATACGTGCTCCCAGAACTTTTTGCAGACACGGTGTCTGCTCGAGCGGGGAAGTTCACGCTCGAGCGGGGAGCTATGTAGACAGACCTTCAGCTTGAGCGCCAGAGTTGACGCTCGAGCGTAAATTCGATGCATCCAGCACTTTTGCAGACCTCATGGGTCCGCTCGAGCAGGGAAGTCCACGCTCGAGCGGGGACCCTGTTTTCTAAAATTTTGAAAATGCATTCTGTGTTCCGTTTTTTGTTCCCTTTCACTTCTAAGTACTCTTAGGCATACATTGAGCATTGTAAATGAGTTAGAAGAATAAGAATTAAGCCTAAAGAGGAATATGTGAATTAAGAACAAATTAAATCGGTTCTGACCCATATGTGTTATGTGATGTGTAGGGTCAAGCTCCAGGGTAAATCAATCAGCCGATCACTGTGAGTAATATCTGAAATACGTTGTTGTCCAATTGCTTACTTCTATGTAAGTTTTGTAAAGTTGATTAATTTGAATGGTGGACAGAGTTTGATATGAAAGTTTGAAAAGGGCCTAAAGGCTAGTTTGATATGAAAGTTTGAAAAGGCCCTAAAGGCCAGTTTGATATGAAAGTTTGAAAAGCCTAAAAAGCCAGTTTGATATGAAAGTTTGAAAAGGGCCAAAAGGCTAGTTTGATATGAAAGTTTGAAAAGGCCAAAGGCCAGTTTGACATGCATGAATGGGCCAGAGGCCAGTTTCACATGAATGAATGGGCCAGAGGCCAGTTTGACATGCATGAATGGGCCAGAGGCCTGTTTGACATACGTGAATGGGCCAAAGGCCAGTTTGACAAATGGAAGATAAATGGGCCAAAGGCCAGTATGTTTGGAACCACAGTCACTTGACTTAAATTGTGTATATATATATGTTAAACATAAATATGAATTGGGCCCAAGGCCGTTTGAAGCATGTTGTTCTACATACCATTTGTATAACTCTTTTATTTGATATTATTCACTGGGATATCGCTCACGCTCATTCATGTGTTTGTAGGTGAGCCAAGAGAAGTCCAAACCCAGCCCCAGTGAAGTCTGTATGGAACAACTAAGGTTTTGAAGAGCCAGCCCTTGCATCTCACGCACGAGACACGTCTTCGCCCTTTTGCCATTCTATGTTATTTTGTCATGTTGCCAAGGACTTTGGTGTACGTCTGTATATAGCTTTGTTTTGGCTGACTTAGATTTGAATGATCCGGTCTGTATAGAACTTTATGTTACTATACTTTCTGTTGTGAGTTATTAACATATGTATGTATGGAATGTTATGATGTGCATATAAGCACGGCTCTATGGACAAAGTTTTAAAATTGCTTCCGTTTGGCCTCCGTTAACTCTGTTAAAATACGTTTGGTTTGGTTTGAGGCCATAGGTAATAATCTCATGATTACTGGCCGGTTATGTCCTTAACCGACAGGGGCGGGTTCGGGTCATGATAGAGTGGTAGCATAGCACAAGTTAATAACTCACACACTTGTCCAAAAGAGCAATAAGCGTCTAGATAAGATCTAGGAGGCATTCATGTGTTAAGTGTGAATTTGAAAGCATCAAAAATACGCTTAAATGTTCAATATAAATGATTATGTATTATAAGTTTGTGATTCGCTTGCATTGCAAAATATTTGAATACGTATGCTCTTTTGTATATGCATACCTATAAATCTTTTGTATAAAGTATAATGCAAGTTTAATCAGATGGTGAGAACATGTGATTATATGAGATGTAAACTGTTACACTACTTGTACAACAAGTTTGTTTTGTTATAATGCACATACATGAACATATGAGTCACGAAAAGTTGCTTATGTGCATTCAATTCTGCAAATGGGTGTCTATGTGAAATATGAACATGATTTGAGTATATAACTACTTAGTAAATGTTCAGCATGCAACATCTTATCAGTATGCAATCATCTGTTACGTATGTGATTAATTGTGCCTTGACGATACATAAAATGGGAATATAACAATGTGCCTATGTTCGAATGTATGCATGTGTATCTGTGTTTATCTTTGTATTGGGCATCCCGGTATTTGGCAAGGCTTAATAAGAATTTGCGTAGAACACGGATAAAGTAAGGGCATACGAGTTGGCAGACTCTTCCATAGGCTGACTTGATAGACTGGAAAGAATAGTACAAGAAATGGCAGAGATTTTTGAGACAACAACGTCAGTTGCCACTACGATGAGAACCTTTGCCACCATCAGTGTAAGAAACGCCGAGGGGTTTATTATCGGACTTCTGGGCTCGTTATAGGTGTAGTAAAATGGACCATATGGTAAGCAATTGTCCTTGACTGGACAAAATGTAAATAAATCTTCTGCCTCAGCTAGATTCGTACCAATGGTAGGAATTGCTAATCAGGAGAGAGTAATTGCACTCATCCCAGAAAGCACTCAGAATGCGTCGACCGTTATCCCAGGTATCTGTACTGTTTATAAACGAATGCTTATGTGATGATTGATTCTAAATTAGTACATGTGCACATCTTTGCTTGGGATATTAATTGATTTGGATCGGCATCTTTTTTTTCCGTATCTGTTGCATGTGTATCTAGATTGGTTAGACCCACAAGATCGAGACCGTATTCATTGAATGTATTGGGATATCAATTAACTTTGAACATGCACATGTACATCTGGACTATAGCGACCCCGGTCTTCTTCCATTTGATTATTGTATCCGGACTTAGGTTCCGTAGATTCTGTCATTGTATTGTTGTTGTTGTTGTTCCTTATTTGCTCATTTGGACTTATAGGATGTGTTGGGCAGGTTTGTTTCAGGTTGGTTGGGTTTAGAAACCAAGTGGTGTTGTCCAGAATTTTGGGTCTTCGCTCGAGCGAGGAGTTTGTCGCTCGAGCGAGATGTTATTTTTGGTTATTCGCTTGAGCCGAGGTTTGGTAGCTCGAGCGAGAGGTTGCGTCTGACTTGAACCTGTAGCTGTGCATTCTTGGCTCGAGCGAGCTTTTCTTCGCTCGAGCGAGTTAGTTCGTTCTTCGCTCGAGCAATAGTTTCTTCGCTCGAGCGTGAGTCTGGTTACAGACCTGAGGGTTTGAGTTCTTCGCTCGATCGAGTTTTCTTTCGCTCGAGCGAGCTTTTGGGTTGTTGGCTCGAGCAAGGTTTTCTTGGCTCGAGCGTATCTTTTCTGTGTCTGGTCGCTCGAGCGACCAAGTATTCGCTCGAGCGAGCCTGTCTGGTTTAAATAGGCAGCAGCGTGTTTCAGATCTGTTTTTCATACACTTTCATATTCCAAAACCCTAGTTACGAGTTTTCTCTCCCTATACACACCTTCTCTCTTAGATTTGATCCACTTAGGGTGTGTTTCTACCATAGATCCTTCATTAAAAAGATAGAGTGAGTCGAGGGCTTCCATCTAATCTGAACATTTGGCGATTTGGAGCACTTTGGTATTTGGGTATTCATCTCTGTCTTCTCCATTTGGGTTGTTCTCTTCGAGGTAGGGATTTCCTACTCCATTTTATAGGTTTTGTTCTAAGCTTTGGTCTTTTGATATGTTGGGCATACTTTGGTAAATTTTGGGAAAAACCCTAGTTGTATTATTAAATTAATTTGTATAATTAATTCATGGAACTGGGAAAAGATGGTTAAATTCATGGAATTGGGGAATTCATTGATTAAATGGCATAGTTGGATAATTTGAATCATTTATCTATTGAATTGTTGACAATAGTTATTTTCAGTTTAGAAATAACTGTTTTGGGCTATCGGTGGAGGATAGTCGTGATTGTTGTAGACATTGCATGTGAATTAGGAATAACTGAAACTAATCACAATTGGTTGAGTCATTAATTTTGACTATTGCATTGATACAGAAAATACATGTATTGATTGAGCATTGCATTTGCATACACTGTTTTGTGTGGGAGGAGATAGGGGATGTACTCCACGGTTTAGGGGAAGATAGGGGATGGACCTCTAAACCAGAATTTGTTTGGGAGGAGATAGGGGATGGACTCCATTAGCATCACTTTTATGTGTGCTTATCTATATTGAAGTGTTTTATTGATACAGCACTAAAATGTGTATCAATTTGGAAGTATGAAGTGTTTTGATTTGAGCTTGAGTCTCATATGTTTATTGATATTCGAAGGATGTGAACATGATATATGTAATTCACTGTTGTAAGTTTGGCCAGGTTCTGAGCCATGATGATAAAATTGGAAAGTAAAACATGTGTTAGACAATAGTGTCATGAGACTGTAAAATGAAGTAATTGATTATCTTGGTTAACCATCTGTTGAATGCTATTACTTTATTCATTGCTTATATGTGGTTTAGTATATTTCTACTGGGCTGTGGCTCACCCTATATGAGAACATCATTTTCAGGTTCAGGTGATAAAATACCTCCAAGGACTTAGCTTGGGAGGGTTTGGCTTCTGGATTATGAAGAAGACTATCTTAGTTAATTGTCTTTATTTATTAGTACATGTAAACATTCAAGCCTAGGGCTTTTCTTGTATTGAGTTAGAACTCATATTTTTGTATCCAAGTGTTGGCTTGGAAAGATGTAAGCCTGTAGGGCATTTAATTTGATGTTATCTGTAATGTTTTCGTTTAGTAATCCTCTGATGAATGAATTAATAAATTGTTTTCTTTGAATAATGCATGTCAATGAAATGTATATAATGGGTTTATTTTGAGGGCGTTACAACTTGGTATCAGAGCGTACCGGGTTTGAATACTTTGGGTACGTGGGAAGTGATTAGTATCACAATGGGTTCGTCTCGTTTGATAGAGACTTAGTGTAAAGTTATGTTTATGTGATAACATGTTTATGTGATTATATGGGTATGGAATGTAGTTTCTGGGATGTTGATTGGACCCTTGAGTTTCTAGTAGTCTTGTTGGAAAGGCACTTGATCACTGCTGCTTCCAACCGGAACTATAGTAACGCGTTGGGACTATCATTATCCAGGAATGAAATTCGTAGGTGCTTATGTGATTTTGTGCTTACGTGGAATGAATTATTGTTGTCCAATGCATTAGGACGCGAGTGTTTAGCTTCGGCACATTTATTAATGTGCTAATGTCTATGTTTCCTTTATTAGGATGTCAGGACGAGGATGAGGACGAGGACGCGGTAGGCGTGGTAGGCCGGGTAGGCAGGAGGTGCCTGTGCCAGAGGAGATTCCGGTAGTTCAGGAGGGAATTGGCCAGGCCAATGTGGCCGAGCCAGTAGGCCAGCAGGCTATGGGCGCTTTAGCCCGAGAGATAGCAGGGGCATTCAGGGAGTCAGTAGGTATCCTCAGAGCTGAGAATCAAGCTCAGGTTGTTGTTGCGGATACTGGACCTGCCTTTCTGAAGAGGGAGTTCTTCCGGTCTAATCCGGATGAATTTGTGGGTGATCCTAAAGAGCCGCTTAAGGCAGATGAATGGCTCGAACAGACAACGAAGACGTTTGAGATGGTTGGCATCGAAGACGAAGGGTTGAAAGTGACCTTGGCATCTTTCCAGTTGAAGGGGGATGCGGGTCTGTGGTGGAAGTTTACTAAGGGGCGTATAGGAGGTACGTGGGAGGCTTTTGTGAATGCTTTCCAGGAGAAGTTCTTATCTCCAGCAGTCAGGGAGAAGCTGCGAGACCAGTTTTGTCAGCTTAAGCAGGCGAGTTCTTCAGTGGCTGAGTTTGAGGCTGCATTTACTAGTTTGTCCAGGTTTGCACCTGAGTTGGTGGCGTCTGAGGAACGCCGTTGTATTGAGTTTGAGAAGAAGTTGAGGCGTGGCCTCAAGCTGAGAGTTGGGGGTACTATGATTCGAGATTATGGGCGTATGGTTGATGCTGCAGCCCATATGGAGATCATGATGCAGGAGGAGGAGGAAGGACAGAAGGGCTCCAAGAGGAGTCAGGATAGTCAGAGTGATGGCAGGAGACAGAAGGGTTTTAATCCTCAGCAGTCTCAGGGTAGCTTTTCTAGATCAACTTTTCCTGTGCCAAGTGCTAGTTCGGGGAAAGGCAGTCAGGGAGACATTACCTGCTTCAAGTGTGGCCAGCTGGGCCACAAGTCTCCAGTTTGTCCTCAGAGGGGAGGAGTTCAGAGAGCAGCATCATCTTCGGCTCGATCTCAGAGCCAGAGTCAGGGTAGAGGCCAGCCACTCTCGTGTTATCAGTGTGGTCAGCCAGGGCATATGAAGAGGTATTGCCCGCAGTTAGGTGGCACACCTGGTGCATCTGGTTTGAGGCCGATTCAGGGTCAGCAGCCAGCTCAGTCAGGTCAGGCCTCGAGGGCCAATCAGGGGGCTTCATCGTCCCAGTCAGTGCAGCAATCTTATGCACCTAGGGTTGAGCAGGTTGATCAGAGGTCGTCTAGGCGCGTGTATGCTGTTACCGCGCAGGATCTTGTGCCGGCACCATCAGTTGTGAGAGGTACCTTTTTGTTTTGCAACTCGGTTGCTAATGTTTTGATTGATACGGGTGCATCTCATTCCTTTGTGTCTGCTGCATTTGCATCTGTTTTGGAGTTGGAGTTAGCACAGTTAGCATCTCCTATATGTGTAGTGTCACCTCTTGGAGGTGAATTGATTTTGAAACAAGGTGTTAGGGGTTGCGATATTGAGGTTGATTATCATAGAATCCCATTTTCCTTTGTAGTTATGCCTATGAAGGGTTTCGATGTTATTTTGGGTATGGACTGGTTATCGTCATATCGGGCAGTTATTGATTGCTACCGCCAGAGGGTCACTTGTTGTACTGTGAGCGGAGAGTATTTTCATTTTCTGGGGGACCGGGTTGGTAATGTGTTGCCACCGGGGTATGTTCCGCGAGGACGGAGTGAGCTTAGTGGTCTACTTGCTAACCTTTCGATTAGTGAGGATGATGAGACACAGATTGTGTTGCCAAGGGTGGTTTGTGAGTACTCGGACGTTTTTCCCGAGGATCTTGTTGGTTTGCCACTGCATCGGGAGATTGAGTTCTCTATAGACCTAGTGCCCGGCACGACGCCGATTTCCATGGCACCTTATCGTTTTGCCCCAGCCGAGTTAGTTGAGTTGAAGATCCAACTCCAGGACTTGCTAGATAAGGGTTTTATACGTCCTAGTGTTTCGCCGTGGGGAGCACCAGCCCTCTTTCTTAAGAAGAAAGATGGTGCTTTGAGACTTTGTATAGATTATCGGAAATTGAATCGGGCTACGGTTAAGAATAAGTATCCTATGCCTCGTATAGATGATCTGTTCGATCAGTTGAAGGTTTCCCGTTGTTTCTCGAAGATAGACTTGAGATCGGGTTATCATCAGTTAAGAGTCAGGGAGGAGGATATTTCGAAGACGGCATTCCGTACGTGGTATGGCCATTATGAGTTTCTGGTGATGCCATTTGGGCTCACCAATGCACCGGCAGTCTTTATGGACTTGATGAACCGGATCTTCCGAGAATTCTTGGATCGGTTTGTAGTCGTTTTTGTGGACGACATCCTTATCTATTCGCCTTCTGAGGAGGAGCATGAGGCACACTTGAGGGTGGTGCTTGAGTTACTTAGAGCACATAGGTTGTATGCCAAGTTTGGGAAGTGTGAGTTCTGGCTGAGGGAAGTCAAATTCTTAGGTCACGTGGTGTCTGGGGAAGGAGTGTCTGTTGATACATCCAAGGTAGAGGTAGTGCAGGATTGGGCACAGCCTAAGAGTGTGTTTGAGATTCGCAGTTTTCTGGGATTAGCTGGTTATTACCGTCGGTTTGTGAAAGATTTCTCCAGATTAGCTTCGCCTTTGACTAGATTGACTCGGAAGGGAGTCAAATTTGTTTGGAGTGAGACTTGTGAAAAGTCGTTTCAGGAGTTGAAAGTTAGACTGACCACCGCTCCAGTCTTGATTATTCCAGAGAGAGGGTTGGGTTATGCAGTCTATTGTGACGCCTCACGAGAGGGTCTGGGTTGTGTATTAATGCAAGAAGGGAAAGTAGTTGCCTATGGTTCACGTCAGTTGAAAATTCACGAGCAGAATTACCCTACGCATGATCTAGAGTTAGCAGCTGTGATATTTGCCTTGAAGATTTGGAGGCATTACCTTTATGGTGAGAAATTCGAGGTATTCTCGGATCATAAGAGTCTGAAATATTTGTTTACACAGAAAGACTTGAACTTGAGGCAGAGGAGGTGGATGGAGTTCATAGAGGATTATGACTTTGAGTTGCATTATCATCCGGGAAAGGCCAATGTGGTGGCCGATGCCCTTAGCAGAAAACCTGTTGGTGTCATAGCTAGTATAGCCATCCGAGAATGGGAGATGTTGGGAGCACTTGGTGAGTTTGATTTGTTACTGGGCGAATCTGTTGAGGCTGCGGCCTTGTTTTCTGTTGTTGCGCAGCCTACACTTGTGACTCGAGTGTTAGAGGCTCAGAGGGGTGACCTTGAGGTAGAATCTCTCCGTGAGAAGATTTCCGGTGGGAAGGGTGAGAAGGGTTTGACGGTGTATCCCGACCTGAGTGTGAGATACCGAGACCGTCTGTTTGTGCCGGAGTCTTGCCGAGAGGAAGTACTCCAAGAGTTTCATCATTCGCGCCTTGCGGTGCATCCGGGAGGTACAAAGATGTATCAGGATTTGGGTCGCCAGTTTTGGTGGCGGGGTATAAAGAGAGATGTGGCGGTTTTCGTATCGAAGTGCCTTACTTGCCAGCAAGTGAAGGCCGAACATCAGAGGCCAGCGGGTTTGTTGCAACCCTTGCCTATTGCCGAGTGGAAGTGGGAACACATCACTATGGACTTCGTTGTGGGTCTTCCGAGGACTCAGCGGGGTAGTGATGCTATTTGGGTGGTTGTAGACCGGTTGACTAAGTCGGCACACTTTATTCCTATGCGTGTGAGAGATTCGGTGGATCATCTTGCCGACTTGTACATTCGGGACATAGTGAGGTTACACGGGGTTCCAGTGACGATTGTCTCAGATAGAGATCCTCGTTTTACTGCCAGGTTGTGGCAGAGTTTGCAGAGTGCCTTGGGCACTAAGTTGACCTTTAGCACGGCTTATCATCCTCAGACTGACGGACAGTCCGAGCGTATTATTCAGATCCTCGAGGATATGCTTCGGGGTTGTGTTCTAGACTTTAGTGGGTCGTGGGAGAGGCACTTGTCGTTGGTGGAGTTTGCCTACAACAATAGTTTCCAGTCTAGTATCGGTATGGCACCGTTTGAGGCCTTGTATGGCCGACCGTGTAGATCTCCTGTTTGTTGGGCTGAGGTGGGTGATGTACCTTTGTTGGGTCCGGAGTTGGTGAGGGAAACGACGGAGAAAGTTGAGCTTATCCGTAAGAGGCTTGTTACAGCACAGAGTCGTCAGAAATCTTATGCCGACCGTAGGAGGAGACCTTTGGTGTTTGAGGTGGGTGATCATGTCTTTCTGAAGATATCACCTAGACGGGGTTTGATGAGATTTGGGAAGAGCGGGAAGTTGTCCCCTCGGTTCATTGGTCCGTTTGAGATCCTTGAGAGGATTGGCGAGGCTGCTTATCGTTTAGCTTTACCGCCGCAGCTGTCCGGAGTACATGACGTTTTTCATGTGAGTATGCTTCGGAAGTATGAGCCGGATCCATCACATGTGTTGGATTGGACCGATTTAGTGGTTGATGAGAATGTCTCATATGAGGAGAGACCGATTCGAGTCTTGGATAGGCGGGATCAAGTTTTGCGAGGCAAAACCATCCCTTTGGTCAAAGTTTTGTGGAAACATCACGGAGTAGAGGAAGCCACTTGGGAACGTGAATTAGAAGTCCGCGAGAAATATCCGGACATGTTGGTTGATTTGTAATCTTATAATTAGATTCTGTTATATTGTTGAACTTAAGAGCTTTATATATGTCTTAAGTTATAAAACATTGAGTTTGTGTTGGTAAATGGGTGCATCTTAAAACTTGCTTCATTATAGAAGTTTAGTGTAATATTACATCTGTTGAGTACATTGTTGAATGGGTTGTTTATATCATGCGATTGAATACGATATGGGAATTGTTAACATTGAAAGGAATAATGCATAATAATGATACAGTTTGATATATAGGTTGTGTTATATATTTAATGTGAGATGCCTCTTGATAAAGAGATGAAATAACCAGTTTTGGGTCAAGATGTTTACTAATTTCGGGGACGAAATTCTTTGAAGGGGGGGAGGTTATAGCGACCCTGGTCTTCTTCCATTTGATTATTGTATCCGGACTTAGGTTCCGTAGATTCTGTCATTGTATTGTTGTTGTTGTTGTTCCTTATTTGCTCATTTGGACTTATAGGATGTGTTGGGCAGGTTTGTTTCAGGTTGGTTGGGTTTAGAAACCAAGTGTTGCTGTCCAGAACTTTGGGTCTTCGCTCGAGCGAGGAGTTTGTCGCTCGAGCGAGATGTTATTTTTGGTTATTCGCTTGAGCCGAGGTTTGGTAGCTCGAGCGGGAGGTTGCGTCTGACTTGAACCTGTAGCTGTGCATTCTTGGCTCGAGCGAGCTTTTCTTCGCTCGAGCGAGTTAGTTCGTTCTTCGCTCGAGCAATAGTTTCTTCGCTCGAGCGTGAGTCTGGTTACAGACCTGAGGGTTTGAGTTCTTCGCTCGATCGAGTTTTCTTTCGCTCGAGCGAGCTTTTGGGTTGTTGGCTCGAGCAAGGTTTTCTTGGCTCGAGCGTATCTTTTCTGTGTCTGGTCGCTCGAGCGACCAAGTATTCGCTCGAGCGAGCCTGTCAGGTTTAAATAGGCAGCAGCGTGTTTCAGATCTGTTTTTCATACACTTTCATATTCCAAAACCCTAGTTACGAGTTTTCTCTCCCTATACACACCTTCTCTCTTAGATTTGATCCACTTAGGGTGTGTTTCTACCATAGATCCTTCATTAAAAAGATAGAGTGAGTCGAGGGCTTCCATCTAATCTGAACATTTGGCGATTTGGAGCACTTTGGTATTTGGGTATTCATCTCTGTCTTCTCCATTTGGGTTGTTCTCTTCGAGGTAGGGATTTCCTACTCCATTTTATAGGTTTTGTTCTAAGCTTTGGTCTTTTGATATGTTGGGGATACTTTGGTAAATTTTGGGAAAAACCCTAGTTGTATTATTAAATTAATTTGTATAATTAATTCATGGAACTGGGAAAAGATGGTTAAATTCATGGAATTGGGGAATTCATTGATTAAATGGCATAGTTGGGTAATTTGAATCATTTATCTATTGAATTGTTGACAATAGTTATTTTCAGTTTAGAAATAACTGTTTTGGGCTATCGGTGGAGGATAGTCGTGATTGTTGTAGACATTGCATGTGAATTAGGAATAACTGAAACTAATCACAATTGGTTGAGTCATTAATTTTGACTATTGCATTGATACAGAAAATACATGTATTGATTGAGCATTGCATTTGCATACATTGTTTTGTGTGGGAGGAGATAGGGGATGTACTCCACGGTTTAGGGGAAGATAGGGGATGGACCTCTAAACCGGATTTTGTTTGGGAGGAGATAGGGGATGGACTCCATTAGCATCACTTTTATGTGTGCTTATCTATATTGAAGTGTTTTATTGATACAGCACTAAAATGTGTATCAATCTGGAAGTATGAAGTGTTTTGATTTGAGCTTGAGTCTCATATGTTTATTGATATTCGAAGGATGTGAACATGATATATGTAATTCACTGTTGTAAGTTTGGCCAGGTTCTGAGCCATGATGATAAAATTGGAAAGTAAAACATGTGTTAGACAATAGTGTCATGAGACTGTAAAATGAAGTAATTGATTATCTTGGTTAACCATCTGTTGAATGCTATTGCTTTATTCATTGCTTATATGTGGTTTAGTATATTTCTACTGGGCTGTGGCTCACCCTATATGGGAACATCATTTTCAGGTTCAGGTGATAAAATACCTCCAAGGACTTAGCTTGGGAGGGTTTGGCTTCTGGATTATGAAGAAGACTATCTTAGTTAATTGTCTTTATTTATTAGTACATGTAAACATTCAAGCCTAGGGCTTTTCTTGTATTGAGTTAGAACTCATATTTTTGTATCCAAGTGTTGGCTTGGAAAGATGTAAGCCTGTAGGGCATTTAATTTGATGTTATCTGTAATGTTTTCGTTTAGTAATCCTCTGATGAATGAATTAATAAATTGTTTTCTTTGAATAATGCATGTCAATGAAATGTATATAATGGGTTTATTTTGAGGGCGTTACATGGACCTATGCTCGGGGTAATTTATTATATTACTGTCTTTAAAAACTGAACCACTAGGATTATGACTCTGTGATTGTGTGACCGGGTTGATCACCCTAAATAATGAACTCTATAAATTGCGAGATCTTGTATTCTGATTGGTAGAAAATTGACTGGACTATGTGACTATGTTAAGCTTCACTCGTAAACCTATGTTTTTGTGACTAATTTGGAACCTCTGCGTGACGAATCCTATATTATGCGTAACCAAAGAACTTTGTTTAATATGTTACTGTGTACCATGTGCTTGCATACAAGACCTATTTGAGAATTTCTATACTGATTATGATATATACCTCCTGATATGAATGCCTGCATATGCAACTACACCTGAACTTATGTGAACAATGCCATATCATACGTAATTTGAAATACTTTGACATGAACAGTTGTGATAAATGACTCCAATATGATTTTGAGAACTAATGAACTTAGAACAGTTGTGAAACTATCGACTATGTACCTAAGCAACGAAGTGTGCCTTACAGAACCAAAAATACTCCATTGAGAAAACTTTTATCTGATTTAATCTGATAGAACTTTTGTTTGATTGGGCTTGTTAGAACCCTCATTTGATATAATTTGATGGGACCTTTGCTCGATTTGATTTGGCAAGGCCTTTGACGGGATTAATTTGATGAGACGCCCTATTTGATTTGACCTTGTTAAGGGGAAGTACGGATTACGTATGAATAACTAGCCAGATTATTCTTGGCAGGAAAATTGATACACTCAGAACTTGAATCCGTTTGGAGTACTTGACTTACTTGAAAGACCTTTTGTGGGCTATCAACAGATTGATCTAACCATGAACACCATTGAGAACCAACCTCCAACTATCGAGGACATACGTGTTAAAAATGAACCGAATTGTGCAAATCCAATGATTGGGTGTCTTAAGGAACAATGCTTGTGAATTGTCATGTTGTAGACGCGCCCGAATGCCCCGGGTGGATGAGTCCCGTTCAGTTCGTTTTGGGTTCACTACAGTTCAGGACTCTCAAAATGTCACGGTTCTTAATCTGAACCAAAGAGTCCAAATCCGGCAAATCGTTTTGAGAAAGACAAATTTTTAGAAAGAAGTGCCAAACATAGACTGCTTTGCCAGATACAGAGTCACCACCTAAATATTTTTATGGGGGAATTTAGGAAACCCTGACTCGTTTGCCTAAGGCCACGTGTCCGTCATCACCAAAGTTGCCTCGGCTCAGGAACTTGGGTATGATTGGAGAGGGTCAGCTATGAGCACCCCCGCTCGCCCGATCAAAGATCGGCCTCTATTAACCATGATATCTAGTTTTGAAAACATTATGCGTTCTTATTCCGGTTATTAGCCCAGATTTACTACATTATGGGCACAGCAAACAAGTATAGAACGAATCGCCTAAATTGGAACGAAACATTTCATGTTTGTTTTGAAAATGATTTACTACTCGCAAGTAGGCTAAAATGCAGATTTTGCCACCCTCAAGTGGGCTTTAGAAAAGATGGTTTTACCGCTATCTAGTGGGCTTAAAACTCACAGTTTTAATGCATTGTTCCAATTTAGGTAATTCAACCTCCATCCATAGGCATTCACGCAGTTATATCACATAAGCAACTAGCCTCATAGTAATCATGCTGTCATGGCAAAACTCACACGCATGCAAGGATGCTAAAGCAAAAGAACTTACAGAGTACTCCAAGCCAAAACAGAAACTAGTTAGTAATCATATGCATGATCCTAGTTCATATTCAAAATGGCTAATGTAACACATGCAAGGATGCAATCTGGACAGGTTCGGCTAATCTACAATGACATGTGAAATGCTACACCTAACACGTATTCAATTTGGAATTGAAATACAAATGCAGTTAAAATGATGCGCTGAGCCTGGTGCATGCAAAACGGATGAATGAATGCAAACATGCTATCATACTGTATGCTAATTTGAACATGCCCTAGACTAACCATCGAAAGCTAGTAAATAAAAGGGAAGAAAGACGTGGGGTTGGAAGACATGCACACACTCACACACACTTATTACACAATTGCCCTCGCTTGGAGGGTCCGAATAAATATTACAAAACAAATTAATACTGCTAAATTAATTATTACAGACTTCTAATTAATTAACAAATTAAATGCAGAATTAAAGTGGCCACAACCTCCGCCTCGAAATGTTTGGATGATGCATGCTTGACTCGTACTGCCCGGAAACTCACTGCCATAGCATTGCTGCCTCTGTTTACACTGCCTAGCTCCTCTAAAGACTGCACAAGTCTTGGGTTAGGTTCTCCGCACACTGTGGAGCACCACCGGCTAGGAGTAATGACTACCGGCTATGGGAAATGGTCACCGGCCGCTAGTGAAGTTAACGGCCAAAGCTTCCTGCAGAAACTGGTTTTGACAGCAACAGAGGGCATGCAGTGTATGGCATGGAATTTTTAAGCAAATGTAATCATGGCCACACTCCCTATCATGCAACGGGCTCAAGGGAGCATGACCCTCAACCCTCAGGCCATCAATTGTGCATTTTGATGCATGATGGCCTAAGAGGCCAAGTTTGCAACTTGATATAAATGCATGCAACCAAAAGAGATGAATGCCAACACCCTATCATGTTGAGGTCATGGGGATTGACGACCGAGGGTTGAGACGTGTTACATCACTTGGAGTATGAACACTTCTCAATCCTCATACTTGGTTTGACACCTCAAACCAAGCAAAATGTAATGCATGGATGCAATATACAATGCAAAGTGATGCAACTCATGCAAGGTAACATGAACATGCTAAGCTAATGCAACATGACACTATCTAATCCTGCATGCTAGACTAATGCAATATCGACATATCATGCATACAACAAGACTATGTAATGCCCTTAACTAAACAACATGCAAACATGCGAAAATGATAAAATGTAAGCATGCAACCAATGCAATGCAACATGCAAGCATGCAAAATATGCAAAGATGGACTTATACTGAAACGAGAGGACCTCAGCCCACCCCCAAAACAGTGGCCTAAGAGGATGCACAAGAGCACAAATGATGCATGCAAGCATGCACACATCAAGGTCCATCACCCAAGCATAAAAGGGGACAACTCTAAGCATACTTAAAGGTGATATATATGGGCATTAGACCAACATGCTAAGCTCTGAAAATGAATAGAGAATGATGCCAAATCAAACAAAACATGCAAGCAAGGCATGAAACAATGACCAACACTTGAAGCCAATAAAGGGGGTCAAACCAAAGCTATGTCAACCAAACCTTAAAGGACCAAAATGACCTAAAACAGTCCCAAGGGACTCCAAAACAAGACTAAAGCATACATAGATCATGGTCAAAACACGCCAAGGAATGAGTCCAAAACAAGGGCATTCAAGGCCACAAAAGGGAGCATTACTCAACACCCCCCCCCCCAAGTAAACATGGCATGAATTTTTCAATACAAAATAGAGTTTCAGCATGCAAAAAGGGCCCTCAAAACCCACTGATATGGCAGCCTAATGTCTAAACACGTAGGCATGCACAATGACCATTTCCAAGGCACAAAAGAACAACCCTTCAAAGCATGAAAGAGATGATGAATGCAAGCATACAAGCATGGATTAGGGACTGAAATGGCATGTGAAATGACTCCAAATCAACTGAAACAACCCAACTCAAGCATGCTCATGACTCACACACCCGATGCATGCTATACAAAACATATCAAATACGACCAAACCAGCACACAAAAGACCTCAATCATGATAAATCATGACCAAAAGCTTCACAAAGCTAGGCAAGAATATGCAAGCATGATGGTCTAATGGCTAGATGCATTTCAAGGCAAAATGGGGGAATACAAAACAAGTATATTAAGCATGAGAGGGGCCAACAAACCAACATGGGACAGAGGTAAAACATGCTAAACAAACACCAAATAACCTCTGAAATTAAGCCAAACAAAGCTAGGCATACATGCTACCCTTATGAGCCAAAACACAAGCAAATGAGACAATAAAGGAAGAGGGGTGTCCCTCCCCTATACAAGACCTCAAAACCACTTCATCACCACTGAAAATCCTCTGGATTTTAGTGGTGAGAAGGCGAATATATGAAAGTTCCAAAGCTCAACCGATAAGGCTCAAAATGAGGCCAAACAAGGCCTAAGAGGGGGTGGACGACCCCCAACACCAAAATGACCTTAAACAAACATGTTAAGCATGCAAATGCAAAACCTTTTTCAGTTTATAGCTAAGCTCGAATCAATATGCAAGATGGTCTAAAAGCTTGTACAAAAAAAGAAGGAATAAGAGGGTAAGTGTCTCACCCTTGGAGACCTCTTTCAAAACACCAAACCAGTAGCCCTTTCGGATCAAAACCAGCTCCAAGACTCTTGAAACAACTCCCTAACACTTCAACAACTCAAAGGTGGTGTGCTACAAGGTGTTCTAGTGTGAGAAAGTGGACAAATACTCACTTTAGGGCACTCTAACACACATAAATATAGAGAGAGAGGGAGATGTATGCCTCTGGAATTCTCAGAACCTGGTATAAGGAAGAGGAGAGCTTCCTTTATAGATTCAATGGACTGAAGCTTCTCTTAGAAGCTTCAAACTAAGAGCAAAGATCCTCCATACACATGTATGGAGGATCCAGTCTGGGCCCTCCAGTCGGCACAGCTGGCATCCATTCAATCTGTAGAATACACCGGAAGGTCGTCGGCTAGCAAAATTGGTCGGCCGGCTACTTTAATTGGTCGGTCAGCCATCTATTTGGTCGGTCGGCCATCTGTTCTGGTCGGTCGGCAGGAAAAATCTGCTCTGCAGGTCCAACTTCAAACGGACATAACTCCTTCATGAGAACTCCTTTTCAGGTCATTCTTGTGTCCAAATTGAATCCCCGGAAGTAAGATTTCCAATGGAACCAGCCTTGCATCAAAAGTCCAACTATGAAAAAAGTTAAGCTTGTTTTGGTGAAGGTTGCTCAGTTTCGGTCCAACCGGGATGATGCCCAACTTCAATCAATCATATCTCCCCCATCCGGACTCGGCCTTAAGATATTCTTGAGTGAAAAACGAAGCCCTGAAAGTCTTATTTCCAACGGTGGTGGCCTCATAGCTTGACTCCAAGTGCACAGACAGATAAACCTGATTTGGCAATGACCGCTGGACTCTCCCTTAGCGATTCATACCAAACTTCTTCCTCAGCTAGGTTTCTTCTCTCTTCTCCTCTTTTCTTCAACTCTAAACCCCTAAACAAGGTGTTTTGAAAGATTTTTTAAAGATTTCATCTCTCTTTCATTCATTTCCACTTTGTCCTTGCTCGGTTTATCGAAAAGCACATCATTTGACAAAATGTGAACCTCGGAACATCGTAGAAACTTTATTTCAAAAATGTTTTGAAAGAGAGGGTTTTAAGGTCTAAAAATCACCCAAAAATAGCTTTGGACCAAAATGGGGTGTGAAGTTGAGATTTGTCTCTCTCCTTGTCGAAGAAATTGAACCATTCCCCAGCACAGCTTTCTCCACCAAGTAAACCATCAGTAACGCCCAAGTCTTGAGAGCGGTCAAAAATAGGGTGTCTACAGTTGCCCTTTTTTGACAGAACTCGAAAGTCAAGAAGTGACGTGAGTGAATGTTAAAGCCCAGAGATGACCCATTTTTGACGAGGCCAAAGACTTGGACAAATAAACAAAATACCGATAAATAAATGGTTGTGCCTGCAGGCTGCCTACGTATCCCTTTGCAAGGAATCAAACCAGTGTAGTTCAGGGGCATGATGCAAATGATATGCAGAAAGATTTTGATAATTGGACTTATACGCTACGTGAAGCCGATTTGAAATTTGGACTTATACGCTACGCGAAGCCGGTTTGAAAATTGGACTTATACGCTACACGAAGCCGGTTTGAAAATTGGACTTATATGCTACGCGAAGCCGGTTTGATAATTGGGGATTTATGCCATGCAATGCAATGTAAAAAATGCGATGTAATAGCTAGAAAGCGAAGGTACCTTACAGGGGCAATTAGCAATGAACTACCCCATGCTGCTGGGGACCTTCCATTTCTTCTTGGTTAAACTATAGGTACTACTTTTCTCCCTGACTATGGTTGCAACTTTCCCTATTCTCCAACAGGGTGACAGACTAGGTTGATTCGGTATCCAGAATTAAGGCGCATACATATGCTATCTCAATCTATGGGGCTGCCATACAGATTTAAAGCCGAGGATATATCCCTGGGTATTTAAACCAGACTTTAGTCTCGAAAATCCTGAACCTTTGTGTTCTAGGCATGAGCCATTCAAACTCTAGTTTCCACCGTCTCAGTTGGTCTCTTAGGAACTCACCGCAAACACAGGCAGGTGGCTATACCAGACCACCGGAAGTCGTTCGGGCACGACAAACACCAAAGGAATTGCACCTTTAGAGGATTTAAGGTCTCCTAGACCGGAGAGTGCTCAAGAAGGTGCGAGTGAAGAGTGAATGCACAAAACAATGCTAAGAAGATGCACGAAACAGTGCGATGCAACGTACTAACAAGTACAGGTTAGGTGCGCAAGAAAGCGTGATAGAATGCATGCAAAATGCAAGTAAGGTGCACAAAATAGTGCGACGCAATGCACTGACAAATGCTACAAGCATTTTCTATGCAAGATGAGGGAGAGCATGTAATGAAATGCACAAGATAGTGCGATGCGCAAGAGAGCGCAAGTGTAAACTACACAAAATAGTGCGATGCACAAGAGAGCGCGAGTGATAAACTGCACAAAACAGTGCGATGCACAAGAAAGCGCGAGTGATAAACTGCACAAAATAGTGCGATGCGCAAGAAAGTGCAAGTGATTTGAAATGCACAAGACAGTGCGATACGCTAAATAGCGCGATTGATTTTGAAATGCACAAGACAGTGCGATACGCTAAACAGCGCGAGTGATTTGAAATGCACAAGAAAATGCGATACGCTAAACAACGCGATTGATTTTGAAATGCACAAGACAGTGTGATACGCTAAACAGCGCGAGTGATTTGAAATGCACAAGAAAGTGTGATATGCTAAACAGCGCGATTGATTTGAAATACACTAAACAGTGCGATACACTAAACATCGTGATTGATTTTGAAATGCACAAGAAAGTGCGATACGCTAAACAGCGCGATTGATTTGAAATGCACTAAACAGTGCGATACGCTAAACAGCGCGATTGATATGCAATGCATAAAATAGTGCGAGTGAGATACAACCACAAGATGCACAAGACAGTGTTAGTGAGATACAAAGTGTAAGTGCACAAGACAGTGCGAGTGAATGCATGTTCTATGCAAATGAGGTGCATTTTCTATGCAAGTATAGGAGAATGCATTTTCTATGCAAAAGATACGAACATTTTCTATGCAAGAAACAGGAGCATATTCTATGCAATATTGAAAGCATATTCTATGCAGAATCGAAAGCAAGCACATTCTACGCATGAATCATAACGATGCGCGGCACGCATGTAACAGAAGTGTATATGAAAGTGCACATTCTATGCAATAGAGGGACATAAAACATGTACTCCGGTGCCTCTGATTTACCTTTCAGAGGACTTGGCAATACGCTCAGCTCAAAAGGGGACACCCTGTTTATATTGGTGAGAGATAACATCTGCATGTGAAACTCTCGGGTGCTGCTTGGACTGCCATTTTGACTTGAGGCAGGCTTACACTTGGGGTTGAGATACACTCATACTCCAGAGAAATGGCGAGGCTTGAGAAGGTGCACCTGGAGTGCAGTCTCGGAATTTGCCGAAGTTGAAACAGACTAAGATGCTCCAAATTTTCCCTCTTTTCTTTTGCTTTGTAGTTCGGAACCTATATAGCTTCAGATAGGTCCTTGTTCTGCTGTTCTCACATGACCTGGGTTGAACCTTGCGGTTTATGAAAGAAAGAATCTTGTTTTTCATAAATGTGCAGAATGGCACAGCACTCTGAGCACAAAACAATTTTTTTTGGAAATGAAAAAAAGGGTTCTCAACCGGGTATTGAGCCTAAAACTGAACACGGCATACTATGACTCAACAAAAGGTACACGACCTAAACACATCGAGTAACACTCGAAAAAGACTCAAAACAAAAGTTGAGGTAAACAAAACAAAAGACACGACACACAGACGTGTTACAAAGACAAGAGACCTCTCAGTTCGCGAGGAGCCAGTTTCTCCAGGTAGTGTTTCCCACCCTTTTCTCATTTTTTATTCTCACATCACTCTGGCACTCAATCTCTGTTTTTCTGAAAAAAAAAAAGCCATTTTGTCACTTTTTCTCTCAGCGCACACCTCTCTATTCTTCAATCTCTCATTTTTTATCCCTCCCCTGGGTGGTCGGTGGATAAACAGAAAGTTGCGAGGTCTTGCCCCTAGCATTCCGCTAGGTTCTTCTTCTTGTTCACAACAGTGAGTTTCTTCCACAGAGGGGCTGTGCTATAATTGGGTGTGTAGCAAATCTGCAGCTGACATCGGTTGACGATGCTCTGCCGGGGAGTTTGGACGTGATCAGATCTGCCCAGATGAGGGAATGGGATATCTTGTCCCATTCCGGTTCGTACTTCGCACTTGACTTGATACCTCGTTGCTTAGAGGATGTGAGAGCTTTCTGCCATTTTGCGGTTAGCTTCAGTGGTGCCTTTTTCCGGCAGGTATGGTGCCTTTCTTGGCAAGCATGTTAACAATGGGGAAAAGACAGAACACTTGACTCAACTGTGCCCCTTGTTCATCATTTTGACCATTTTTTTTATTTTTGGCATTCTACAAAAACAATTTTGACCAATATAAGAGTTAGATTAACATGCTTGTTCAATTTTCTGATTTAAAAGCATGCAAGTCCGGCTATGAGCACTGAAAATTTTCCTTTTTTGGATCCAAGAAATGGTCTAGTTTTAGAAAAATGGGATAATTTTTTAGAGAATTAGTCAACCTCAGTAAAAATTCTCAAAAACTATTTTTGCAAACGGCCACTGCTCAACGAGCACGGAACCTACTCTTGAGATGCAGGACCTCGGACCCATAAACAATGGAAAATTGTCCCTTGTTTGAACGGCACTGCATGGCAACTGAAAGTTGCCCCTAGTCTGAATAGCACCGCAGCACCTTGTATGGCAACGGAAAGTTACCCCTTGTCTGAATGGCACCACAACGTATTGTAGTCAGTCCCCAGAGTGACGATCACAACTGAACTCTCGGATACAGAGAAGACAAAGATGACCAGAACCATCACATAAACACAGTCGAATTTGAAATGTTTTGCGGCTGGACTTCAGAATGAAGTTGCCTACGTATCCGAAACATGGGAATCAAGCCTTACGTAGTTCGGGGTTAAGGTACACTCGGGTATTAACCTCTCCTTTTATGCTCTAACTTTTGCCAAGGCCGCCCTTTCTGGGTTTTCAACCTTGCGAGTTTTGTTCTTCTTTTCTTTTCAATTCTTTTCTTCTTTTTTTTTTATTTTTTTCATTTTCTTCATTTTGTTTGCATTTCTCTCTTTTGTTCTTTTCTTTTGTTCTTTTTTTTTTCGCTCTAACTTTTGCCTGGGTCGCCGTTTCGGGTTTTCGGCCCAGCGGGCCTCTCAAGGGTAAAAGTGTAACAAGTCCATGCCAAATGGTTTGAGATCCTGAAGTCATCTGAATCCATGAGAACGGCTGTTGTTCACTGACGATGCAGGAGTCCATCCAATGGGGGCTGAATTTGCCCCTAGTGTTGTGGATAGGAACTCGGTTGTCCTTCAGCAATACCTTCGTCTTTCCGCCCTTCTGGGATTTGGTATTTTTGCCGATCTTCATTGATTTGCGGAGTGATCCATTTTGGGCTCGTCGAGCATGTCTGATATTTTTGCCCCCTAGTTCAAGGGGTGCTTCTGATCTAGCTTTGCAAGCTTGTTTTGGCGGCATCTGATCTCCTTGATCTGACTTTTCTTGCCCCTAGTTCGAGGGCTGCTTCAAATATGGCCACACAGGCCTCTTTTGATGGTTGACCATTGACCATTCTGAATTTAAGTCCAAGGTTTGAAAATGAGGGGTCAAGTCTCGAGGCTGAGAGCGATCCTAGGCTGCACAATCTCAAGAGCGATTCCACACAGGTCTTCGCAGGATCGCGCAAAATATTTTTTTTGAAATCTTTTAAGAAAGTGACTAGTCGCTCGCGTTGAAGACAGTGTGAGACCAATCTGGATCAAGCTAGGATCCTTCTCAGTCCTCACATTAACAAGCATGATCTCGATCATTAAAGGCTTAGCATGCCTCTGTTTCTCTCAAATGATCAAATTTTTGCAAAAACCCGAGGAATTCCTTCCTCTTCGTTTTCATCACAATGTTCAAAAATAGCTTTGAAAAACTTAGGTCAACATAATGACTTAAAAGCACAGAAAAGCAGGTGAAATGCACTATCGTTCCATTCGACTTTCTGGCACAAGGCAGAAGTAAGCACAAAAGCATGAAAAACCACTGCTGTTTCATTCATAACTATTGGTGTAACTGGCTCCATGGTAGAAACAGACTCAAAAGAAGGCGAAAAGACAAACACAAAATAAAATAGTGATGCCCGAGGTAACACCCCCGGAATCACCTGACTCTAACAAACAGGACTGACTCGATACAACAAGACAGACCCGAAACAAAAAAGGCTAACTCAAAACAACACAACAAAACTGACCTAAATACCCAAGTTAGAAACTAGCATTCACAAATGCTCAACACAGTACGTGCCATACGCCACATCTGGAGTAAATCGAGCGCCACCCGCAGCTAGTTCATCCCCCGATCTCATATTCACATTATCCCCCAAGTTCACTGATCCAAGGACGATAGACTTTGCTGAGTTGGTGCGACGATGACCTTATTGTCAATCAGATCTTGTATTTCGTGGCGAAGACGAAAATAACTATCAGTGACATAGCCGACTTGCTGATGAAAGGCACAGTACTTGGCCGGATCATGGGAGGGAGGAAGTCTATCTGGCAGTGGTCACGGCTCCAAGGGTTTCAGATCCCCCTTTTTAATCAGAACCCTCAAGGCCACTGATAGAGACATGTACAGTGGTGCGAACACCCTCTGGCCTCGAGGTGGGTGTTTTGAGGTTTGTGGAGTTTTGTTGGATGCACCAGCAAAGGGAATGGTAGGCGCTGACTGGGTTTGCTGATCTCTTCCGAGCGAGGGTTTAGAGCTAAAAGGAACATTCTTGGTACAACGGCCCTTCTCCCGGCTTGCCCCTTGATTTGAACTGCTCTCATTCTGAGTGGCGAAAGTGTCATCTACAGTTTTTGCAACAATTGCGAGTACTTGCTGTTTGTTCAGCCTTTCGGCTTTCAAAGCCTCAATATCCCACTGAAGGTGTTAATGGGGACCAATGCCTGCCCCTACCTTGTTCTTACCACTTGCCTCCACTTTGCCAAGGGAGTGGCCTTCTTCCAATGCAACTCGTCCCAAGGTTGGGGAGCCTTTAGACATGAACTCCCTGGTACGTGATGTGGTCGATGATGGGGCCAAAACCCCAAAAGCCAGATCTGCCACAGTTCTCTGAAGGTCTTCAATCATTTTCATCAGCTCAGAAGTAGTGGGTTTGTGGGTTTGAGATGATTGGGGTTCAGATGCACTCATCATGCATTAGTCCAAGCTCTCTAGGATAAACACATTAGGCTTGGGTAGATGGACTGGGGTGATGTATACGCTGGGGTCGTAAGGGACGGCCAGTGTGTGGATTAGATTGAGATGTGGATGAGGTACTTGGTCATTGGGGTCTGAAGGTGGAGCTATCGTCCAGTTGTCGATGAGATTTTGGACCTCATGACGAAGGCGGTAGCAACGGTCGGTGCCATGACCGCGCTGCTGATGGTACACACAGTACTTGGAGGGGTTATGACTGGCTGGGAGTGGGTCAGGAAGAGGTTGAGGATCGAGGGGTTTGAGATGCCCTCTTTCCATCAAGACTTTTAGTGCGCTAGTCAGGCTCATATAGAGGGGGGTGAAAGTTCTGCCCTGAGCTCGGGCTGGGCCGGCGGTTTGTAGGCTTGGTTTGGCAAAAGGGTTGGCTGTGCCAACTGTATTGATTTCGGTGGGTTTCGGAATAGCGCTACTACCAGCATTGGTACTCCCTGAAATCACCCTCCTTGTCGGTTCACTTGTTCTGGGAATGATCCCACTGTTGAATGCATTCTCGATCTGAACCCCCAGTTCATGCATACTTTTGAAAGTGAATAGCGGAGCGACTATCAACTTTTGCAACATATCATGCTCGAGGATTCGCACCATCATCTGCACTTGATCCCTCTCAGAAGGGCGATCTGTCATCTGTGCTACCTTTGCCCTCCACCTTGCAACAAATTCCACCAAAGGCTCTGTTGGGTTCTGGCGGGTTGTTCCAAGCTCTTGCATGGTCATTTCAACTTGGGTGTTGTATGAATACTGATCGACAAAGGCCTCAGCCAGTTCTTCCCAGTTTTGCTTCACTTTATCTTCCAACTTAGCGTACCAAGTGGCTACTACACCCGACAGGGTTCTTCCATACAGAGAGAGTTTCTGTGGCTTAGTCAGACCCATCGGCTTCAGGACATCCAAGAAAAGTCGGATATGTACCATTGGATCTCCAGACCCGTCGAAACGGTCAATATATGGCATTTTGAATCTGTCTGGGAGCCATACGACAGCCTCGGTGTGCCCATCCTCAATGTCAGGAATGGAGTTAAGGCCCTGTGCCTTTTTGAATTGCTTCACAAGGTTCGCAACCTTCACTGTAGTCGGATTGAGCTCATTAACATCAAGGGAATAAAGCCTCTCATTAGGCTGCATCACGGGCCTGAGCACCTGAGCTTGAGTCAACCTTTCTCGAGGATTCGGACACTGGAAATCTTCAACTAGCGGAAGTGGGTCAAAGTTTGGCTGGGGTCCCAAAGCTGGATGTGGGGAAGATGCCCCAGATGGACGTTGCATTTCAATACTGGTCTCAGCCTGCATGGCAGTTCCCTGATTTAATGTTGCTATCACGGCCACAAATTCTTCCGAACCCTGTGCCATCATGGCCTGCTAAGTCTAAACAAAGGTGATGTGACTGGTGACTGGCGACTGACGGATCAGATGAACCGATAAGCCCTGACTGGCCTTTCTTTGCCTCGCCTCAGCAAAAGAACACTGGTTGCCCTTGAATTGAATTTCTGACCGAACAAAGTCTATCAGCACTAGTCCAATGTACCCGGGGGGTATCGGAGCCTTCTAAAGCTACGGTTCCAAGACTACCCTAGCAAAAGAGAAAACAGACAGCACCTCAGCCTGATTTAACCAAAACAGATATGAGCATACTAGGATGACTGTGCCTCCTACTAAATTCTGCCCCAAAATTCTGTCTGTAAACTGATACCCTCAGGTAAAACTGATTCCCCAAATACTGATCCTGATGCCGATAGGCCTGATACTCAAACATGCAAATTGATACATGCATTCCCTGTAGAGACGCACTCTAAAAGCACATAGCAAGCAAAGAGAGCCAAAACACCCCTATGTTGGGGTAGGGTTTCCCTGTCCTATTTTGTCAGGAGCTAGGGTTTCACTACCCACGCAGCGGTTTCAAACAACCTATAATCGGGTAAACAACCTGTCCTAGCTTGGAATGGTCACTATGGTTTTCGAATATGCACTAGGTCGAATGGTCAAAAAGGGTGCCCCGGTAAAAACCGTGGTTTGTGTTCCCATACTGTCAGAGCCCATAACCGGTCAGCCTTATGGTCATGCCTTGACAAGACAAGCCTCTGGCAAACCATTCAGGAATGACAGATGGCAAACACGGTGTCCTAGGCGCACCAATGCATATGCAATGCAAAGAAACACATAAGTGAAATAAAAACAGGATATCACGAGTTCGAGTCAAGCTCTCTAAATCCCCAGCAGAGTCGCCAGAAACTGCAGACGCGCCCGAACGCCCCAGGAGGATGAGTCCCATTCTGTTCGTTTTGGGTTCACTACAGTTCAGGACTCTCAAAATGTCACGGTTCTTAATCTGAACCAAAGAGTCCAAATTCGGCAAATCGTTTTGAGAAAGACAAATTTTTAGAAAAGAAGTGCCAAACATGGACTGCTTTGCCAGATACAGAGTCGCCACCTAAATATTTTTATGGGGGAGTTTAGGAAACCCTGACTCGTTTGCCTAAGGCCACGTGTCCGTCATCACCAAAGTTGCCTCGGCTCGAGAACTTGGGTACGATTGGGGTAGGTCAGCTATGAGCACCCCCGCTCGCCCGATCAAAGATCGGCCTCTACTAACCATGATATCTAGTTTTGAAAACATTATGCGTTCTTATTCCGGTTATTAGCCTAGATTTACTACGTTATGCGCACAGCAAACAAGTATAGACCGAATCGCCTAAATTGGAACAAAACATTTCATGTTTGTTTTGAAAATGATTTGCTACTCACAAGTAGGCTAAAATGCAGATTTTGCCACCCTCAAGTGGGCTTTAGAAAAGATGGTTTTGCCACTATCCAGTGGGCTTAAAACTCACAGTTTTAATGCATTGTTCCAATTTAGGTAATTCAACCTCCATCCAAAGGCATTCACGCAGTTATATCACATAAGCAACTAGCCTCATAGTAATCATGCTGCCATGGCAACACTCACACGCATGCAAGGATGCTAAAGCAAAAGAACTTACAGAGTACTCCAAGCCAAAACAGAAACTAGTTAGTAATCATATGCATGATCCTAGTTCATATTCAAAATGGCTAATGTAACACATGCAAGGATGCAATCTGGACAGGCTCGGCTAATCTACAATGACATGTGAAATGCTACACCTAACACGTATTCAATTTGGAATTGAAATACAAATGCAGTTAAAATGATGCGCCGAGCCTGGTGCATGCAAAACGGATGAATGAATGCAAACATGCTATCATACTGTATGCTAATTTGAACATGCCCTAGACTAACCATCGAAAGCTAGTAAATAAAAGGGAAGAAAGACGTGGGGTTAGAAGACATGCACACACTCACACACACTTATTACACAATTTCCCTCGCTCGGAGGGTCTGAATAAATATTACAAAACAAATGAATACTACTAAATTAATTATTACAAACTTCTAATTAATTAACAAATTAAATACAGAATTAAAGTGGCCACAGCCTCCGCCTCGAAATGTTTGGATGATGCATGCTTGACTCGTACTGCCCGGAAACTCGCTGCCATAGCATTGCTGCCTCTGTTTACACTGCCTAGCTCCTCTGAAGACTGCACAAGTCTTGGGTTAGGTTCTCTGCACACTGTGGAGCACCACCGGCTAGGAGTAATGACTACCGGCTGTGGGAAATGGTCACAGGCCACTGGTGAAGTTATCGGCCATTTATGGATGGCCGGCCGGCACTAGAGATGGCCATCCGGCCAAAGCTTCCTGCAGAAACTGGTTTTGACAGCAACAAAGGGCATGCAGTGTATGGCATGGAATTTTTAAGCAAATGTAAGCATGGCCACACTCCCTATCATGCAACGGACTAAAGGGAGCATGACCCTCAACCCTCAGGCCATCAGTTGTGCATTTTGTTGCATGATGGCCTAAGAGGCCAAGTTTGCAACTTGATGTAAATGCATGCAACCAAAAGAGATGAATGCCAACACCCTATCATGTTGAAGTCAAGGGGATTGACGATCGAGGGTTGAGACGTGTTACATCACTTGGAGTATAAACACTTCTCAATCCTCATACTTGGTTTGACACCCCAAACCAAGCAAAATGTAATGCATGGATGCAATATACAATGCAAAGTGATGCAACTCATGCAAGGTAACATGAACATGCTAAGCTAATGCAACATGACACTATCTAATCCTGCATGCTAGACTAATGCAATATGGACATATCAAGCATACAACAAGACTATGTAATGCCATTAACTAAACAACACGCAAACATGCGAAAATGATACAATGTAAGCATGGAACCAATGCAATGCAACATGCAAGCATGCAAAATATGCAAAGATGGACTTATACTGAAACGAGAGGACCTCAGCCCACCTCCAAAATAGTGGCCTAAGAGGATGTACAAGAGCACAAATGATGCATGCAAGCATGCACACATCAAGGTCCATCACCCAAGCATAAAAGGGGACAACTCTAAGCATACTTAAAGGCGATATATATGGGCATTTGATCAACATGCGAAGCTCTGAAAATGAATAGAGAATGATGCCAAATCAAACAAAACATGCAAGCAAGGCATGCAACAATGACTAACACTTGAAGCCAATAAAGGGGGTCAAACCAAAGCTATGTCAACCAAACCTTAAAGGACCAAAATGACCTAAAACAGTCCCAAGGAATGAGTCCAAAACAAGGGCATTCAAGGCCACAAAAGGAAGCATTACTCAGCACCTCCCCCAAGCAAACATGGCACGAATTTTTCAATACAAAATAGAGTTTTAGCATGCAAAAAGGGCCCTCAAAACCCACTGATTTGGCAGCCTAATGTCTAAACACGTAGGCATGCACAATGACCATTTCCAAGGCACAAAAGAACAACCCTTCAAAGCATGAAAGAGATGATGAATGCAAGCATACAAGCATGGATTAGGGACTGAAATGGCATGTGAAATGACTCCAAATCAACTGAAACAACCCAACTCAAGCATGCTCATGACTCACACACCCGATGCCAACATGCTAGAATGCAAAGGGGCTATACAAAACATATCAAATACGACCAAACCAGCACACAACAGACCTCAATCATGATAAATCATGACCAAAAGCTTCACAAAGCTAGGCAAGAATATGCAAGCATGATGGTCTAATGGCTAGATGCATTTCTAGGCAAAATGGGGGAATACAAAGTAAGTTTATTAAGCATGAGAGGGGCCAACAAACCAACATGGGACAGAGGTAAAACATGCTAAATAAACACCAAATAACTTCTGAAATTAAGGCAAAGAAAGCTAGGCATACATGCTACCCTTATGAGCCAAAACACAAGCAAATGAGACAATAAAGGGAGAGGGGTATCCCTCCCCTATACAAGACCTCAAAACCACTTCATCACCACTGAAAATCCTTTGGATTTCTGTGGTGAGAAGGCCAATATATGAAAGTTCCAAAGCTCAACCGATAAGGCTCAAAATGAGGCCAAACAAGGCCTAAGAGGGGGTGGACGACCCCCAACACCAAAATGACCTTAAACAAACATGTTAAGCGTGCAAATACAATTTTTTTTTTTCAGTTTATAGCTAAGCTCGAATCAATATGCAAGATAGTCTAAAAGCTTGCACAAAAAAAGAAGGAATAAGAGGGTAAGTGTCTCACCCTTGGAGACCTCTTTCAAAACACCAAACCAGCAGCCCTTTTGGATCAAAACCAGCTCCAAGACTCTTCAAACAACTCCCTAACACTTCAACAACTCAAAGGTGGTGTGCTACAAGGTGTTCTAGTGTGAGAAGTGGACAAATACTCACTTTAGGGCACTCTAACACACATAAATATAGAGAGAGAGAGAGGGAGATATAGAGAGAGAGTGGTATGTATGCCTCTGGAATTTTCAGAACTTGGTATAAGGAAGAGGAGAGCTTCCTTTATAGAGTCAATGGACGAAAGCTTCCCTTAGAAGCTTCAAACTAAGAGCAAAGATCCTCCATACACGTGTATGGAGGATCTAGTCTGTGCCTTCCAGCTGGCACAGCTGGCATCCATTCAATCTGTAGAATACATCGGAAGGTCGTCGGCTAGCAAAATTGGTCGTCCGGCTACTTTAATTGGTCAGTTGGCCATCTATTTGGTCGGTCGGCCATCTGTTCTGGTCGGTTGGCAGGAAAAATCTGCTCTGCAAGTCCAACTTCAAACGGGCATAACTCTTTCATGTGAACTCCTTTTTAGGTCATTCTTGTGTCCAAATTGAATCCTCGGAAGTAAGCTTTCCAATGGAACCAGCCTTGCATCAAAATTCCAACTATCCAAAAAGTTATGCTTGTTTTGGTGAAGGTTGCTCAGTTTCGGTCCAACCGGGATGATGCCCAACTTCAAGCAATCATATCTCCCCCATCCGGACTCGGCCTTAGGGTACTCTTGACTGCAAAAGAAAGCCCCAGAAGTCTTGTTTTGCAATGGTGGTGGCCTCATAGCTTGACTCCAAGTGCACGGACAGATAAACCTGATTTGGCAATGACCGCTCGACTCTCCCTTAGCGATTCATACCCAACTTCTTCCTCAGCTAGGTTTCTTCTCTCTTCTCCTCTTTTCTTCAACTCTAAACCCCTAAACAAGGTGTTTTGAAAGATTTTTTTAAAGAGTTCATCTCTCTTTCATTCATTTTCACTTTGTCCTTGCTCGGTTTATCGAAAAGCGCACCATTGGACAAAATGTGAGCCTCGAAACATCGTAGAAACTTTATTTCAAAAATGTTTTGAAAGAGAGGGTTTTAATGTCTAAAAATCATCCAAAAATAGCTTTGGTCCACAATGGGGTGTGAAGTTGAGATTTGTCTCTCTTCTTATCGAAGAAACTGAACCTTTCCCCAGCACACCTTTCTTCACCAAGTAAACCATAAGTAACGCCCAAGTCTTGAGGGCGGTCAAAAATAGGGTGTCTACACATGTTCTTACGTATTTGACGCTAAGGAAGCTAGGGACAACAAATTGGTTTGATTGTAAACAGTACTCGACTAATCAGAATGTGTCTCATTTGTCTGTTTCAATGTTATCGGATTTTGGGAAATCAGGTTATGTGAGTGGTATTGTGTTTGTTTTGATGACATTCTTGAGACGTCCTTTCGTGCTAGGGGACGTTAAGGCTATGCAACACCTTTGTTGAGATATCACTTTTGCCACCGACGGTTTTGTACGGGTGGGTTTGTCTAATCGATCTTGGGTCGGCCACCGACGGTCGTGAACGGGTGTGCTTTGATTCCGAGACGATTATTCATTTGTTTTGTCCGGAATGTCATCCCTTGGTACTATGTAGATGTTATTAACATCCAAGAAGCTTTTGAAAACCCTGATTGTCCGAAAGTATGTGAATTTAGTACGCTTTGTGTAAATAACTGCTCAGTGCCATTATATTTTGCAATTGGGGCTCTGAGGATGTGTAAATTGTGTTTAACAGGTGATTGACTGTTTTGATATCATCTTTGACATCATGGGGATTAATATACGAATTGCCTTCTGTTTTTGGCGACTATGAGATAGTGTGGAAAGACTCGAAGGAACAGGGAATTGAATGTTGAACCGAATTGTAAACTGTAAACTGTAAACTGTTGAATGAATTAAGAACACGTGTATTCTGTTAGAAGTCGACTGCCTCCATGTTACTGTACTTTACAATTGGTACTATGGGGATATATGAGTTACGTATGTTGTGTGGTTGATTGCTTCGTTGTTATCTTTGTTGACTCGGGAATCAGTGCCTGGATTCGCTTTAAATTCCCGTAGACTTTTGATTGACCTTGAATAACTGTGATGAGTCACTGAACAAAATACCGAATCGGATTGTGAATTGCGGTGTTATTGAAGAATGAATTGAACTTATGTGACAAGGGAATAGACCGAACTTCTATGGTAAAGTTAGCTGACATCTGAAATAAGTATGGGGTGACCTATTGTGAAAAAGTAAATTGATGATTTTTGTCTAAATATTTTTCGGTGCCAACAGGTTGAAGTCGAACATCAGACAGTGGCGGAACTACTTCAACCTTTCGCTATTTTGGAATGGAAATAAGAATGTGTGGCTACCTTGAGCAGCCAAGGTATAAGTCCTGTTTGGGTTATTGTTTGTAGAATTACTAAGCTGCTCATTTCCTCCCTGTAAAATTTTCGTATGATGCTTGTAGACTAGCCACCGTTTACATCGATAAGATTGCTCGTTTGCATGGGGTCCCAGTATCTATTGTTTTAGACAGGAATCCTAAAATCTGTTTGAATTTTGACAAGCCTTCAAAAGGCAACAGGAATTGAATTGTGATTCAGCGCAGCTTTCCGTCCGCAAATTGATGTATAATCAGAAAGAACTATTTAGACTCTGGGAGAAATGCTCCAAATGTGTGCCTTAGATTTTCGGGGAATTGGAAAAAAATTTCCATCATTGGCAGACTTTGCTTACGATAATGGCTTACACTCTAATTCGGTGCGACACCATGCAAGCCTTGTATGGCGGAAAAGGTAAGTCTCTTACTGATTGAGAACAGAGTGTTGCTTGATTTTGAGAACTAAGTAATGGCTATCAAAAAGGATTGGAACCGTTGAATGAAAAGTGTTCCGAATTGTGTTCGACTAAAGGTGAAATAAGTTTGGAGGACCAAACTTCCTAAAGGGCGGAAGACTGTCATAACCCTGTTCCGTACTATGCTAATTGGTACTTATTATGAATATGATTATGTGTTTGATATGTTTATGTGTACCATTTATGTGAAAATATGTGGTTTTGAATTTCTATCTGTTCACCGTAGGAATATCTGTTTGATTATTTGCTTTGGAAATTAAATTAAAGGCCTTATCGGCCACGAAACCCAAAATTGACTACGCCATTGTGATTAGCGTAATTTTTAGAGCCTGTGGTGAAATTTAATTGAAGATTTATTTGGATCAAAATAATTAGATTCAGAACGATTAATTAAGTGCCATTAATTGGCTATAATCAATTTTGATTAGGAGGGGCTATATAAGGGCCTATTTACACTTAGACCCTCATTTGGTGAACTCAAAATCTGAATTTGCTCTCTAGAGAGAAAGTGTGTCGATTCTAGAGAGAGAAAGGGGGAGAATTGTGCATTTTGATTCAAAGATTGTGGATTGGGAAGTTACACTCAAGATTAACAAGAATTGGTGAAGTTTGAAGCTCCTAGGTGAGTATTTGAGCATAAATTCACAAGTCAAAGTTGTAATTTTGTGAGTTCGAAGAGAGTATGTGATCAAGAATAAGAATGGTGTTATAATTGAAGAATTTAAAGCTTATATGCACATGCATGTAAGAATTTGCCATAGAGTTGTGTAATTGAGCATGAAAAATATGATCCATGTAGAATTGTGGTTAAAGTTCATGCTTTTGATCATCATTTGTATCTTCTAAGTTGGTTTTGTTGAATTGAAAGTCAATATGCACATGCATGGGAGAAATTGCTTCGAATTTGCATGTCTGAACTTGAAATACATGATCCATGTTGCATCCTTGATTGAAGTTCAGGTTTTTAACCACCTCTTCATCATTTCAGTTGAGAATGAGGATTATATCTCACATGCATGTACAATTCACATGAGTATAAGCTTTGAATGCATGAGTTTGTTATGTTGGGTATAAGTTTGGTGTAATTTGGGACATGCATGTGATTAGTTTGTGAAATTGAGCTTCATAATGAAATGAATTGGGTGTTGGATCATGTTAGTATAAGTATATGTGAAGTTTGAGCCATTATATGCAAGAAATATTGGTTGGAATGTTGAATTTCGGCTCAAGAACACTGCTGGAAAACCCAAAATTTTTGGTGTCCGCTCGAGCGTGGAAACCGCCACTCGAGCGGGAAATACGTGCTCCCAAAACTTTTTGCAGACATGGTGTCCGCTCGAGCGGGGAAGTTCACGCTCGAGCGGGGAGCTATGTAGATAGATCTTCAGCTCGAGCGCCAGACTTGACGCTCGAGTGTAAATTCGATGCATCCAGTACTTTTGCAGACCTCATGGGTCCGCTCGAGAGGGGAAATCCATGCTCGAGCAGGGACCCTGTTTCTTGAAATTTTGAAAATGCATTATGTGTTCCGTTTTCCGTTCCCTTTCACTTCTAAGTGCTCTTAGGCATACATTGAGCATTGTAAATGAGTTAGAAGAATAAAAACTATGCCTAAAAAGGAATATGTGAATTAAGAACGGATTGAATCGGTTATGACCCATATGTGTTATGTGACGTGTAGGGTCAAGCCACATGGCAAATCAATCAGCCGATCACTGTGAGTAATATCTGAAATACGTGGTTGTCCAATTCCTTACTTCTATGTAAGTTTTGTGAAGTTCATTAATTTGAATGGTGGACAGAGTTTGATATGAAAGTTTGAAAAGGGCCTAAAGGCCAGTTTGATATGAAAATTTGAAAAGGCCAAAAGGCCAGTTTGATATGAAAGTTTGAAAAGGCCAAAAGGCCAGTTTGATATGAAAGTTTGAAAAGGCCAGAGGCCAGTTTAACATGAATGAATGGGCCAGAGGCCAGTTTGACATGCATGAATGGGCTAAAGGCCAGTTTCACATGCGTGAATGGGCCAAAGGCCAATTTCACAAATGGAAGATAAATGGGCCAAAGGCCAGTATGTGTGGAACCACAGTCACTTGGCTTTAATTGTGTATATATATATATGTTAAACAAAAATATGCATTGGGCCCAAGGTCGTTTGAAGCATGTTGTTCTACATACCGTTTGTATAACTCTTTTATTTGATATTATTCACTGGGCTATCGCTCACGCTCCTCATGTGTTTGTAGGTGAGCCAAGAGAAGTCCAAACCCAGCCCTAGTGAAGTCGGTATGGAACAACTAAGGTTTTGAAGAGTTAGCCCTTGCGTCTTACGCACGAGACACGTCTTTGCCCTTCTGCCATTCTATGTTATTTTGTCATGTTGGCAAGGACTTCGGTGTACGTCTGTATATAGCTTTGTTTTGGCTGACTTAGATTTGAATGATCCGGTCTGTATAGAACATTATGTTACTATACTTTCTGTTGTGAGTTATTAACATATGTATGTATGGAATGTTATGATGTGCATATAAGCACGACTCTATGGACAAAGTTTTAAAATTGCTTCCATTTGGCCCCTGTTAACTCTGTTAAAATACGTCTGGTTTGATTTGAGGCCGTAGGTAATCTCATGATTACTGACCGATTATGTCCTTAACCCACAGGGGCGGGTTCGGGTCATGACAATAAGTGCAATCAAAACAAGATATCATGAGTTCGAGTCAAGTTCTCTAACTCTCCAGTGGAGTCGCCAGAAACTGTAGATGCACCCTTGGGCCTCATGCTACAGTTCAGACTCAAATGTCATGGTTCTGAATCTAGTCTCGCAAAGTGCAATGCAAGACCGATAAATCACCAAGGAGTCCAAATCCGGCAAATCGTTTTGGAAAATTGATTTTTGTGAAGAAGTGCCAAACATGGACTGCTTTGCCAGATACAGAGTCGCCTCCTAAATATTTTATTCTTTTGGAAAAATTTAGGAAACCCTGACTCGTGCCTAAGGCCACGTGTCGGTTATCACCAAAGTTGCCTTGGCTCGGGAACTTGGGTACGATTGGGGAAGGTCAGCTATGAGCACCCCCGCTCGTCCGATCAAAGATCAGCCACTACTAAACATGATATCTAGTTTTTGAAAACACATGTATTCTTATTCCGGTTAATTAGCTAGAATTACTATGTGATGCGCACAGCAAAACAAGTATAGACCAGATCGCCTAACTTGGAACAAAGCATCGCATATTCGTTTGCTTGGAAAATGGTTTGAAGTTTGCTACTCGTTAGTAGGCTAAAATGAGGATTTGATGAATTGTTCCAATTCAAGTAATCCAACCTTCACCCATAGGCATTCATGTAGTTATATCAACTAAGCAGTTAGCCTCATGGCAAGCATGCTACCATGGCAGTCACTCACACATATGCAAGGATGCCAAAGCATAAACACTTACCGAGTACTCCGAGCCAAAATAAAAGATAGTGAGTAATCAATGCATGATCCTAGTTCATATTAAGATGGCTAATGCAACACATGCAAAATGCAACTAAGATAGGCTCGGCTATTCTAAGATGGCATATGAGATGCTACAGATAACATGTATTCAACTCGAAATTGAAATACAATGCAATTAGTATGATGCGCCGAGCGCGGTACATGCAAGACAGATGAATGGATGCAATCATGCGAGCATAGGGACGCTATTTGAAACATGCACTAAAACTAACCATCATAAGCTGGTAAACAAAAGGGAGAATGATGTGGGGTTGGAAGACATGCATCACACACACGCACACTTATTACAACAGTTGACCCTCTCGACGGAGGGTCCGAATAAATAATACAACACCAACTAGCTAATCTAAGTTAATCTAATTAAGCTAGTTATTACACAACCAAAATGAATAATAAACTATAGCTAATTATTACACAACTCTAATTAATTAACAAACTAACTAAGTAAACAATTAAACTAGCATGCAAACTACATGAATGTGGACTGCCTTAGCTCTGCCTTGAATGATAAAGGATGCATGCATGCTCGAGTCGCCTTGTCAGGAAATCCATTGCGATGCCCCGGCTTGCCTTTGTTTGCAATTGATTTCAGAAATTTGTACAAAGCTCCAGAGAGATGAAACTCCACCCCGGGAAACTGTGGGAAGGCTACCGACCAGCTTATAGGCATGGGAGACCAACTACCGGCCACCTTTTGTGGTGGAAACCAAAGAAGGTGGTCGGCCTGCCAGAAAACCTGGTTGGCCGACCAGTTTCTTCTCCTGGATTCTGTTTTTCTGTAACAAAGGGAAAGAGAGAGGCACGACAAGGTATTTGCAACACATGTGTGCATGACCAATCTCCTCGTCATTGCATAAGCTCTAAGGAGTCTAGTCCTCGACCCTCGAGCCACCGGTCGTGCATCTCGATACATGATGGTCGAGGAGTCGAATTGCACGACTCAATGTGAAATGAATGCACATACAAGCACCTAAAGCCAACAACTCCGTCATGGGTAGTCAAGAGTGTCGGCGATCAGGAATCGAGGCACGTTTCGTTACTTTGAGTATGAAATGTCCCTCGTTTCCCATGTTCGGACTAACTCCTATTTCGAACACAATGCAACAAACAATGGCATGCACAATGCGACTTTAAGTATGCAACCTAAATGTTATGCAACTAAGTGATGCAAACATGCAAAGGATGACATGTATGCATGCAACTAGCATACATAATGCTATGAACTAATAATGGCATACTCAATGCATGTAGTACTTAGCATACACAATGCACCTAAGAACTAACAAACACAATGAGATGAACAAGGCATGCACAATGCAATGATCAATCATGCGACAATGTGGCATACTCATTGCTATGGAATACAATGGCATACTTCAATGCAAAAATGGACTTAAACCAAAATGAGTGGGCCTCAGCCACACCCAAATCAGTGGCCAAACATGATGAAAACAAGACTCCAAAACTCATGCTAGCATACACAGTGCAAGGACCTAAGCCCAAGGGCACAAAATGCAACTTTATAAAAGCATTGAACGGATGAAATATGGCGTACAATGACACATGTTCCAGCTTTGAAATTACATACAAAATGGCTCCGAATCATGCATACAACTCGCACAATACATGTTGAACGGCTCAAGTGCCGAAGCTAGTGAAGCACATTACACTAGAGGCATGCAAGGCAATGCTGAAATGGCAAAACCAACTCCAAGAAGACCTTAAGCAAGCCCAAAATAGTGGCAAAATAAGCCAAGATGGTGGCTTGAAAGGCATAAGAATGATGCTCAATGCGCAGGCTTATAAATGGGGTATAATGATGCAACTCTCAAACACATTGAAAGAGTGGCAAACATGAGAATATGGCCAAGAAATAAACTCTGAAATATCATGCTCAATGATGCTAAAACATGCAAACACCTCATGTTAAGCATGCAAGGGGATTCAAAACTCATGGCTAAGCAAGGCTATTACACTACAACCATACATGGAAAGCATCATTCGACCAAGGGACCTCAAAACAAAGCTAAGGCAGCCCAAAATATGAACAAAATCAGTTTGAAGTATGGGCAAAATATGCTAGCATAGAGGGCCAAAACAACATGCATTATAAGCTAGTGAACATGATTTACACTACAAGCATGTGAAGCATATGAGAGGCTACCAAACCAGCCAAAAATAGAATCATAGCATCCCAAATGATGGCCAAAAACCCACTGAAACATGACCACTACATGTAAGCATGAGATGTTACTTTGATAGGCTATGCAAGGGATTGTTCTGCACATGCAAGAGGCAAACAAAAGGTGACCAAACCAGCCATAGATAGAGTCTAGTTAGGTCCTAAAAGTCACTAAAAAGGGCCTGAACCAAGGCTAGGAAGTGTGGAAATATATGCTCCTTTGGAAAGCCAAAAATGCAAGCAAACAAGGCCAAAAGAGAGAAGGTCACCCCTCTCTGATTTTGGCCCTCAAAACCATATGCCAACCACTAAAAATCCACTAGATTTCAGTGGCTAAAGGGCCAACCAAAGTTCAATACAAAGGTCTCATGGCATGGCTCAAAACAAGGCTAAATAGAGCATGCAAGAGGGTAGATGACCCCCAACACCAAAAGAGCCTCAAGAAAACATGAAAATTACTTAAATATGAACCCCTTTTCAGTTGACAACAAAGCTCAAATAAGCATGAAAATGAGGCTAAGAGAAGGATCAAAATAATGCTTAAAAGAGGGAAAAGTGATTACGCTTGAAGCTCATCAAAACCAACAAACTTTGGGACCAAAAACCAGCTCTTTAACCTCTGAAAACAACCTCCAAGAACCTCAAATCAATGGTGGAAGTGTATGGCTATGAGGTGTAGTGTAAAAAGGTCAAGAACAATGCACCTTATGAGCCAAAATATAGAGATATAGGGAGATATGTATTGTTTTTCCTAAGAGAAATTCTGAACTTGGTTCAAGGAGGGGAAGGGCCTCTCCTATAGAAAAACAAGGCCAAAACTTCTTCAAGAAGCTAAAAAACAAGGCTCAAGAGCTGAGGCGCGCGGCCGATGGCTCCGAAAATCAAAAACTAGTCTCCAAACGGGAACAGTGGCCTACGACCATGAAAAGTAGCCTACGACCACTGAGAGATGGTCTACAAGACCTCTCCCACCCTTTGGGAAAAGAAAGAAAAACTTGGTCCGCGGTCCGAGTTGAAGCACAAAAAAAGTTCCGAGGCTCGAAGGCGAGGCTCTCAGCCGAAACTTCGAAACCTCGAAACGAGCACAACATGCGCGATCACCGAGCGCTCAATCGATGACGTCTGAGTCTTAAGGTCAAAAATGGGGTGTCTACACCCTGCTCCATATTATGGTAATTAATCTTAATTACGAATGTGATTATGTGTTTGATATGATTTTGAGTGTCATTTATATGAATATATGTGGTTTTGAATTTCTATCTGTTCACCGTAGGAAAATCTGTTTGATTATGTGCTTTAGAATTTAAATTGAAGGCCTTATCGGCCACAGAAACCGAAATTGACTACGCCATTGTGATTAGCGTAATTTTTAGAGCCTATGGTGAAATTTAATTGAAAATTGATTCGGATCAAATAATTAGATTCAGAATGATTAATTAAGCTTTATTATTTAACTCTAATAAATTTGATTAAGAGAGAGACTATACAACGGGCCAATTTACTCTTATTTCATTTTGTTTGAGCTCAAATTGAAGTCTCATTCTAGAGGGAGAGAGAGAAGCCGGCTCTAGAGAGAGAAAGGGGGAGAATTGTGTATCTTAGCTCAAGTTTGGGAATTTGGAAGCTTAACTTCAAGAATTGACCATAAATTGGGAAGATTGAGCTTCTAGGTGAGTAATTGGTTATGAATACATGAGTTTAATATTGTAATTTTGTGAATTCAAGGCTTGATGGTGATCAAGAACATGACTTAAGTTGAATGTGAAGTTAGAATGTGCATGCATGCATAGAATTATCATGAATTGGCAAGAATTGTATAATCTAACATGTAGCTTGTTAATTATGAAAAATTGAGTTGTTGGATCATACATGCAAGCATGATTTGGATGAGTTTTATGTGTATAAGCATCACTTGAGCCATTTGAAATGGAATTGGAGTTAAAAGATTACTTGCATGCTTGATTAATGAAGACATGGAGTTAATATGAAGTTGAGTACACATGTTTTTAAACTATGAAGAGAAATGTTGGTTAATTTGAGAATTTGATCATGGTTTTGAACAATTGGTCTCAAATCTCCTATGCTCTCACGCTATGTATGCATTTCTCATGTTTTTGGTACCCAAATTCGAGCTTTGGAGTCTTTGGATATCCAGTTTGAGCCTCATGAACAATTTTGGATTTTCCAGAAGTTGGCATGTCCGTTCAAGCAGTTAAAGCGCCGCTCGAGCAGGAAATACGAGCTCCCAAAAGTTTTGCAAACATGGGTGTCCGCTCGAGCGGGGAGATTCATGCTCGAGCATGCTCGAGGGGGGTGCCATGCAGTGAGACTTTCAACTCGAGTGTCCAAATTCACGCTCGAGCGTAAAAATGAGGCAACCAGTAATTTTTCAGACCAAATGGGGTCCGCTCAAGCGGGAAACCCTGTTTCTGAAATTTTGTAGGGTTGAATTGTGTTTCATTTTCCGTTCTCTTCCATCTCTAAGCGCTCTTAGACATGCATTAAGCATTGTAAATGAGTTAAAAGGATAAGAACGAAGCCTAAGAGGAATATATGAATTAAGAACGAAATGAATCATTTGTGACGCATTATGTTCATGAAATGTGTAGGGTCAAGCACGAGGGCAAATCCACCGGCAGATCACTCTGAGTAATATCTTAATAAAGATATCTGAAGTATGTTATTTGTCCAATTGCTTACTTTCAAATAAGTCTTGTAAGTTTGTTACATTGAATTGGGGACAAATATTTGTTATGCCATATGATTGGGCCAAAGGCCGTCTGACATGAATGATAGTTTGACACGAATGATAATCTGACACGAATGTTAGTCTGACATATGAATGATTGGGTCAAAGGCCGTCTGACATGAATGATAGTCCGACATATGAATGATTGGGCCAAAGGCCCTCTGACACGAATGACAGTCTGATTTGGCATGAATGATAGTCAGATATGAAGAGTGGGCCAAAGGCCGTCGAATATGAATGGTTGGGCCGAAGGCTGTCAGATCTGAACAATTGGGCCAAAGGCCGTCGGATACGAACGATTGGGCCAAAAAGGCCGTTAGACATGAATGGATAGGCCATGAGTTAATTGGGCCCGAGGATGTTTGATACGTCTAGAACTTTAGTCGATTGATATATTAAATAGAAACATGAATTGGGCCCAAGGCCGTCTGATGTAACTGTTTCAAAGATTGTTCATGTATCTTCCTTATTTGATATTATTCACTGGGCTTTCACTCACGCTCATTCATGTCTATGTAGGTGAGCCAAGGGACGTCCAAACCCAGCCTCGATGAAATATGTGAGAAACAGTCAAGGTTTTGGAGAGTTAGCGGAAATGTCTCACGCACGAGACTTGTCTTCGCCTCTTTTGTTCTATTGATATAGCTTTGTTATGTTGGCAAAAACATCGGATTACCTTTGTATATAAATTTTGGGTTTGACTGACTTAGACTTGAATGATCCTGTGTATGTATAGAACTTTGTGTTATTATCCCTTTGATGTGAGTTATTAACAGGTACATATATATAGATTGTTATCATGTGCCATGTAAGCACAGCTCTATGGACAAAAGTTTTAAATTTGCTTCCGTTTGGCCCCTTTACTCTGATGAAATATGTCTTGTTTGGTTTGAGGTCGTAGGTAATCCCTTGATTACTGGCCGGTTATGTCCTTAACCCATAAGGGTGGGTTCGGGTCATGACAAAAAATGCAACTAATTTGTACAAGAATGATCCTAGGCCCTGCTTGAGGTTACTAAATGATGAATATGCTCAAAAATATAACTAACAAATAAACACCAAGAAAATAAACTAGCAAACATGATGATTCAAACCAGGCCATAAATGTTTATTATATGATGAGAATAACACCAAAAACATGCTGCTCTAATTGAATGAAGAAAACATGAAAGGAAAGAGGGAGAAAGTGAGATAAACGAATTAAATATGTGAACTACATGACGATCCTTCCATAAGAACATCCCTACATGTTTACATATTGAGAAAATTGGAAGGAAAAAGGTACTAAAATTAAAAACGGAGAAGAGATTACTTGTTTGTTTTCTTAAACCAAAGAATATGCAAAGAAGAGTACAAGAAAAACTAGGTTTCTTGCTTGAAAGCTTCTCTCGAGCAAGGGATCTGATTTGGGGTCCAAGTTCTTTACTCCTTAGGATGTTTTCACAAGTTCAGAGTTACTATGGGTGGGTTATTTTCGAAGTCCAGGTAAAGAGAGGGGAGAGAAGGGTGTCTTTGCTATCAAAATCTCACAAAATGGCTCAACTTCTTAACCTACTGAAAGGAAAGGGGAGAGACTAATTATATAAGTATTTGGAGGTCTGGGGTGCAAGCTAGGGCAACCCCTATTGCTTTCTTGTAGCTCGCCTTTTTCGCGCCCCCTTTCAGAAGTGTGAAAAGAAGCACTACAGTTCGGACTCCCGCAGTTCTGAATCTAATCTCACAAGTGCAATGTGAAATTGATAAACACCAAAGAGTCCAAATCCGGTAAATCTTTTAGAAAATCGATTTCTAAATCAAAAATGCCAAAATTGGACTGCTTTGCCAGATATAGAGTCGCCACCTAAATATTTTATTTTGGAAAAATTTAGGAAACCCATGACTCGTTCCAAAGGCCACGTGTCCGTCATCAGCAAAGTTGCCTCAGCTTGGGAACTTAGGTATGAGAGGGAAAGGTCATGAATTGAGCACCCCTGCTCGCCCGATCAAAGATCAACCTCTACTAATCATGATATGATTTTTATCAACATTATGTGCTCTTGTTCCGGTTATTAGGTTAGCATTATTATGTGATGCGCACAAGCAAGTATAGACTAGTTTTCTTGAATTGGAACAACTCAATTTCATGTTGGTTTTGCAAAAAGGGTTTGATTTACCACCTCAAGTGGGCTTAAATTTTGCGAATTTGCCACTCAATAAAGTGTGCTTAAAATGTACATTTATTGAATCGTTCTAATTTGAACAAGCCTTTATCCACAGGCATTCAAGCAGTTTAACAAGTAAGCATTTAGCCTCATTGCAAGCATGCTAAACATGATAATCACTCACACTCATGCAAGTATGCTAAAGCACTAAGAAAAACTCACATAGTACTCCAAGCTAAGATAAAGCAAAAGAGTTAGAAAAATATGCATGATTCCTAACTATACAAAATGTCTAATGCAACACATGCAATTATGCAATTAATAAGCTCGGCTACTAATGTGGCATATGAATTCATTCAAGACATGCACTCTAAGCACGTATTCATCGAAGTATTGAAATGACAATGCAGTTTGAATGATGTACCAAGCCTCGGTGCATGCAATACAAGTTGAATGGATGCAAGCATGCGATAAGCTAATTGAAACATGTTCCTAATCTAACCATCAAAAGTGGGTAAATAAAAGGGAGAAAGACGTGGGGTTGGAAGACATACACATTATTACATTACGCTCTCATGAAGGAGAGTCCGAATGAATAAATTAAACTAATTAAGTTAATTATTACAAACCAAAATGAATAATTAACTAACTATCTAAGCTAATTAAGTAAGAATTTAACTAGGCTAAGCTAATTAAATATTACAACACAAACAAATTAGCTACAACTAATTAAGCTAATTAAGTAATGACAAAACAATTGCAACTAATAATTAAACTAAGCAACTAAATTAAGCTAGTTAACTACTCTGCCTCGGGAAATATAGGATGTGCACACGTATGCTTGGTTTCCACCCGAATAGACCCTCGCTTTGCTCTCGAAGGCCTCTGTTTGCAGAGTTGAACATTTCCAGAACCATTTTGTTACACCTTACCAACGCTCTGCTGAGATTTGCATTAGTGGCCAGCCGGCTACTGGTGAATATTGCCAGCAACCTGCCGGCCATGGATAGTGGTCTACTAGCTAGGTGCCGGCCACTGATGCACTAGTTCATCTTGCTGCAACATAGGACAAATAGAGCAAAAAGAGGATATTCTCATAAATTGTTTGCATAACTGACCCCTCTTTTTCATGAACATATCCAAGGAGTGACGAACTTAAGCCACAAACCACCAACTCAACAAATTTCATTGCATTGCAAATTCAATAAATGCAAAATGAGACACAAACCTCATTTTTTTCATAAACGATCAAGGGGAGAAGTTGACCTTGGAGACTTAGATCATTTCATCACTAGCAAGTATGAAATGGTCCAAGTTCCATGTGTTCACTTAACGTCTGATTGAACACACCCAGTTATTATCTTGCTCATCTTTTAGTCCCAAGTTTTAATTACTCATTTTACTTTACCAACCATTTTTTACTCAAATTAAGTGCAAAAGGTAAATTATAGTCCTCTAAAGGAAAGAGGGCTCAAAAACACAAGTTGCTTTGGGTACGAAAAAAGTATCATACCATTGGTAATGAACCCTCTAAGGGATTAAACCATTACGTATGAAACCTCAATTTCATACTTAGACAAGCAAGTGACTTGAAACCACTTTCAAAGAAAAATTAAAAGCCAAGAAAGGAGGGAGGTTGCAGAGATGATTAGTGCTGAAATTAATTGTGAAAAGCACTAAAAACATGTAATCAACTCAAACAACTGGTGTCTAAAGACCTAAAACACCAAGCTTGTGAGGACTATTACACTACAACTAGGTAGTACAAAGCTCAAATGCAATAACCAATCCAAAACAGAGTTAAAATAGTCCAAAATAGAGCCTAAAACATGCTAGAATAAAACCACCAAAGTCTAGAAAAATAAGCTAAAGCATGGTAACAACTAGGCTAACAAACAAGACACAAACCTGATTTTTACCACTAAAAACACACTGAAAATTAGTGTTTAAAGGCCCAAAAAAAGATGGTTTTAAAATGGGAAACAAAGGTGAAATGGCCTTAACAACAAGGAATGATGAGGGGTGAACCACCCCCTAACCTTAAATGGCCAAAAACACCAATTTCAGCCCATAAAAATAGGGCTTTTTATAGCTCAAAAACAACCCAAAGCAGTGGGAAAAAGATAGGTAAACAAGCATGTAAAGCAAGCTAATAAAGCAAATATTCTACTGCTCGAAGCAAAGAGTAACTCTAGGACACAATCCAAGGCAAAACCAACTTTAAGAGCTCCAAGAAGGCCTAAAAAAACCTTAGTTCAAAGGTGAGGGGATTTGGTTAAGGAAGTGTAAGCAAGAGTGTAGTGTAGAGAGAAAGAATTGTAGAAGAAGAGGAAAATTTTTGAATCTAAAATTTTTCTAACCTCAAAACACAAGAGAGGGAGTCCCTATGTATAGAAAACATGAAATTTCTACAAGGACATCCAGCCCTCCACGTGCAAACGGATGCATGCATATGTGCAAACAGCTAGCACAGCTGGCACAGCTGGCATAAAATATCTGCAAAAAACACTGGCCGGCAAACCAAAAGTGATGGCCGGTAGCCTCTAGGGATGGCTGGTAGGCCACCAAAGGTTGCAGGCTGGAAAGACCAAGGCATGGTCGAAAAATGAGACAAAACGAATGTAGGGTTTGAAAGGCTCAAAGTTATGGTGTTCTGCTAAGGACTTTGACTGCTTGGTGAGCAAACAGACTCATCATCGGGTGTACCTGCAAAGATATCGAAGCAGTAAAGGCCGTAAAAAATGGGGTGTCTACAGTTGCCCATCTTTGGCAGAACTCGGAGTTATGAAATGACATGAGTGAATGTCAAAGCCTAGTGTAGGCACCCCATTTTTGACCGACCTTAAGACTCAGACATCTCCGATTGAGCGCTCAGTGACGTTGCATATCGTGGTCGTTCAGAAGTCTCAGAGTCGCGGCCGTAAGCCCTGCCTCCGGATTTCCGAACCCTCTTCTGTGCCTTGTCTCGGTTTGCGAACCAGACTCGGTTTTCTCTGTTTCTTTTCCCGAGGGGAGGGAGAGGTCCTGTAGACCATGTCTCAGTGGCCGTAGGCTACATTTGGTGGCCGTAGGCCATTTTGCCCATTTCGGAGTTCGGTTTCCGGTTTTTCAGAATCGTTGGCCGTGTACCTCGGTTCGGGACCGCCTAACCATCTCCGTTTGTTCTGATTTTTGGCATACTTACTTTCTACTCCCTTTTGAGGGACACTGGGGTCAGAGAAACCCACTTCGTGGCCGAACGCCACTTTCGGTGCTTGGCAGCCCATTTTCGGGACCCCGAACTGCGTGTTTTGGCCCCCGAGGGTTCGTTTTGCATCGGTTTTCATTCATTTTTTGGCAGGTGCCTCTGTTTCATCACCAGGGAGGTCACTGGAGGGTGGGAGGCCAGCAATTATCTTAGCAACCAGTTATATTCCATTTTCGCCCTCCGGCGCCCGTTTTTCGCACTCCCGAGCCAATGTTGAACACCTTGGAGCCATTTTCTTCAACCCCAAACCACATATTTGTGTTGTACACACATGGGAGGACCCTAAAAGTTCATGGCCGACCACTAATGTTGCTTGACCCTTTTGAACCCCTCATTCCGAGCCAATGTTGAACAACTTGGGCCCTTTTTCTTGAACTTTGAACCACATATTTGTGTTGTACACACATGGGAGGACCCTAAAAGTTTATGGCCGGCCACTAATTCCATTTGACCCTTTTGAACCCCTCTTGAAAATGGCTTGTTCTCTCTCCTGTTTTAGAGTTTCCAAATTCGAACCACAGGGTTGTGAAGAGGAGACCTGGGAGGCCACCAATTTGTGGTGGCCGGCCACTAATTATTCTTGACCTTTTTGACCCCTAGCCGGCCGGCTAGGGGGGGTGGCCGGCCGGCCACCTGCAGCAAAAGTAAGGGGCCGGCCATGCTCCTCATGCTTGGTACTTTACAGCTGTGCAGCTGTTTCCCCCAGAAAATATCCCAATCCGGGGGATATTTTGTGGGGGAAAGCTTGCCTCCTTTTTCCCCCACCTTTACACCCTCTTTTTGTTCCATATAACCAGCTGCCAACATACATTTTAGGGGTTGGAACAAAATTGCTTTGAGGCTTTACATACAACTCTCCCTCTATCTCTCTCATTTTCTCAAAAACTTCCAAGTTTTGGCCTCATTTCTTCGTCATCATCAAGCTCTACCACCACCCCTCCATTCCAGCAGCAAGGGGAGGAATTCCAGCAGCTTAGAGTCATCAAAGTTAGTCCAAGAAGCAACAAAAGCATTGGTCTTCAAGGGTAAGTCCACTTTCCCTCTTTTCTAGCTCATTTTTGCAACATTTGTAAGCCATACATGCTTATTGATTTGAGCTCCGACCAAAACTGAGAAGGTCATTTTTTTGAGCTCATTTTCTTGTTTCATTAAGGGCTCAATCCTGTTTGAGCCCTCCATATTGCACTTGCTTCAATATCCTCCTTAAATACCGTTTTCTTGCATGCTTTGGCAGCCTATCATGCTTCCATTTTTGGACGATTTACAGGCCTAGAGATGGCCTTATTTTGACCTTCTTAACATGTTTCATTAAGGGTCTTTGGCCATTTGTGGAATATTTTGCATACTTCATGTTATAGCCTCCTTTGAGCCTCATTTTGCATTGCATTTCTAGCATGTTTGTATATTGTTTTGGAGTTTTTACAGTTCTTCAAATATGCTTATTTTTAGTCCCTCTTCAATGTTTTAGAATGGAATTTTTCAGTTTGGGCTTTGTATATACCACTTGCCTCTTTGGCCACCTTTTGGTCTGTTTTCTTGCGTAAGAGCTTAGCCATATCTATGTTTGTTTTTAGGGTTTTTACAGTTCTGTAAAGTGGCTTATTTTTGGCCCCTCTTCAATGTTGTTGAAGGGTCGTAAACCATTTGGAGTTTGCATCTGTGAGTTGCTTCATAATCTCATGTTTAGGGCCATTTTTGCATGCCATTGTTGCCCTATCTTTGCTTGCTGTTTGGCCATGCTTTGAACTGGAAAAATGTTTATTTTGGGGCTGCCTTGCTACTGTCTATTCATTGCATATCCATATTGTGCATGTTTGGTATAGCTATAGGCCATTTCGGGTCCCAAAATTCATGTTTCGGGACTATTCCGTGCATCGGGTGTGTTTTCGCCTCATTTCGGGGCTGTTTTCCCCCACATTTCATTGCTGAAAATCCATTAACATATTTACATATCATTTTTGCCATATTGCACTGCGTATGCCATTGCCTCGGTTTGCGTGCCCGTGTGCACGCACTTCGAGGCACTTTATTTTTATCTACCGGCTTCTTATGTGAGTGTGGCTGAGGCTCTCTCGTGTTAGTATAAGTCCATGTTGCATTCTATATGCCATTTTAGCCATATTGCATTGCGTATGCCATTGCCTCGGTTTGCGTGCCCGTGTGCACGCACTTCGAGGCACTTTATTTTTATCTACTGACTTCTTATGTGAGTGTGGCTGAGGCTCTCTCATGTTAGTATAAGTCCATGTTGCATTCTATATGCCATTTCATGTCAATTGCATTGCGTATGCCATTGCCTCGGTTTGCGTGCCCGTGTGCACGCATTTCGAGGCACTTTATTTTTATCTACCGGCCTCTTACGTGAGTGTGGCTGAGGCTCTCTCATGTTGGTATAAGCCCATATCATAGTTTCATGTCATTTGCATTGCGTATGTCATTTTCTCGGTTTGCGTGCCCGTGTGCACGCATTTCGAGGCATCTCATTTTCATAGCATTGTGCATACTAGGTTGTATCTTAGATCGCATTCATGCATTTCCTCGGTTTGCGTGCCCGTGTGCACGCATTTCGAGGCATGTCATTCCATAGCATTGTGTATGTTAGGATTGTATCTTAGTTGCATTCATGCATGTCATGCATATTGCATTGTGTTCGGAATAGGAGTTAGCCCGGGCACGGGAAACGATGTGCATTTCGTACTCCGAGTGACGGAATGTGTCTCTATTCCAAGTCACCGACACTCCGAATTATCCATGGTGGAGTTAGGTTTTAGCTGTGTTTTCATATGCATTCATCCTATATTGAATTGTGCATTTCGACTCCTCTGCCATCATGCATCGATATGCGTGATTGGTGGCACGAGGATCGAAGCATGCATATATCTGTGAAAATACATTGCTATGCCCCTTTTCTGCTCTCTGTTGCAGCAAAATGAAGAATCAGCAACTTTTCGGAGCTTGGCGCGTTTTCCAAGGATAACTGCTAAACAGAGGCTAGTTGGGGCATCCCAGTGGATTTTCGCGCAAGGCAGCCTAAATGCACATCACTCATCAGAGGCAAGGCAATCCCGGGCTGGCACGCCAGTTTTATTTGCTTTCCTAGTTAATTCATTAATTAATTAGGAATTTGTACATTATTCGAACTGTAATATTTGGACTGTAATATTCTTTTATTTGGGACTGTATATTTATTCGGACCCTCTGCGCGAGGGCACAACTGTAATAAGTGTGCGTGTGTGTGTTGTATGTCTTCCAACCCCACGTCTTTCTCCCTTTTATTTATCCGCTTTTGATGGTTAGATTAGGGCATGTTTAAATTAGCATACAGTATGATAGCATGTTTGCATTCATTCATCTGTTTTGCATGCACCGGGCTCGGCGCATCATACTAACTGCATTGTATTTTCAATTCCAAATTGAATACATGTTAGTTGCCGCATTCCATATGCCATGTTTAGAATAGCCGAGCCTGCTATAGTTTGCATTCTTGCATGTGTTGCATTAGGCATTTCTGTATACTTAGGATCATGCATGATTTCTAATGTAGTCTCTTTTTTGGCTTGGAGTACTTGGTGAGTTTTATGCTTTAGCATCCTTGCATGCGTGTGAGTGACTGCCATGAATAGCATGCTTACCATGAGGCTAAATGCTTATGTGATATATCTGCCTGAGTGCCTGTGGGTGAAGGTTGGGTCATTTAGATTGGAACAAATCATCAAATGTGTGTTTTAAGCCCACTAGATAGTGGCAAAATCATGTTTTCTAAGCCCACCCGAGGGTGGCAAATCCACGTCTAAGCCTACTTGCGGGTAGCACCATCAAACCACTTTCAAATAAACAAACATGAGATGTTTTGTTCCAATTCGGGCAACTCAGTCTATACTTATATGCTGTGTGCATCACATAGTAACCTAGGCTAATAACCGGAATAAGGACACACAAAGTTTTCAAAAATAGATATCATGGTTAGTAGAGGCCGATCTTTGATCGGGCGAGCGGGGGTGCTCACGAAGTGACCTTCCCCAATCGTACCCAAGTTCCCGAGCTGAGGCAACTTTGGTGATGACGGACACGTGGCCTTAGGCAACAAGTCAGGGTTTCCTAAATTTCCCATTAAAAAACATTTAGGTGGCGACTCTGTATCTGGCAAAGCAGTCCATGTTTGGCACTTCTTTCAAAAATCTGTTTTTCTCAAAACGATTTGCCGGATTTGGACTCTTTGGTTCAGACTTAGAACCGTGACAAATTTGAGAGTCCTGAGCTGTAGTGACCCCAAAATGAACAGAACGGGAGCTCGTTCCTCCCGGGGCGTTCGGGGACGTCTACACCTAGAGACGACGCATTTTAACATGGCCATAAGACTTGGACAAACAATCAAAACAAAAATAAGTGGTTGCGTCCACAAGCTGTCTATGTATCCCTTTGCAAGGAATCAAACCAGCATAGTTTTGGGGCAAAATGCAAATGATATGCAAAATGCAAGAACATAACTTATTATCATGCAATGAGGTTGTGCAATGAAACATTTGCGTGCACATGCAATGAAAGAAAATGCCATAGTTAAACAAATTGAAACAAGGCACAACAATTCCAATCATGAAAAGAAATAAGTAAATGAACATGCCACGCGTGGGAATCACTAGCCAAACCACATTTCATGCGGAAAGGATATGAGAAAATTATGCAAGCTTAACAACACGTCGCACAAGAAAGGTGAAGAGCAACATAACCGTTGGGCACACCAGAGGTCTCAACCGAGATCTTAACGCATTGCATGCAGGAGGAGAAAAAGGATGGTATGAACACCAGGCGCGCCCAAATGTTTTTAACCAATGCAATCCTAATGCCTCTCACGTGAGAGGAGGAAAAGTGGCGTGAACACCGGGCACACCCGAATGTTTTTAACCAATTTGCAATCCTAACGCATCTCACATGAGAGGAGGAAGAGTGGTGTGGACACCGGGCGCACCCGAGTGTTTCTAACCAAAGGGTGGTTTGAATACCGGGCGTACCCGAATATTTTTAACTGATTTGCAATCCTAACGCATCTCACGCGAGAGGATGAAGAGTGGTGTGAACACCGGGTGCAGCTAAATGTTTTTAACCGAAGTGTGGTGTGAACACCGGACGTATCCGAGTGTTTTTAATAGATTTGCAATCCTAACACGTCTCACGCGAGAGGAGGAAGAGTGGTGTGAACAACGGGCACACCCGAATATTTTTAACCGACGGGTGGTGTGAACACTTGGCATACCCGAGTGTTTTTAACTGATTTACAATCCTAATTCATCTCACGCGAGAGGAGGAAGAGTGGTGTGAACATCGGGCGTACCCGAGTGTTTTTAACCTATTTGAAAAAGGATGGAATCCAAATATGGCACGAATGATTTCATCTAAAACTCTCTGAATGAACTGTATATACAATATCGTGCATGTGTAAGAAAGAAACCTAACAAGTGCGATGCAGTACTAATGTATGTTCAATGCAGGATAACCAACTGAGATATGAAAGCATAAACAAATTCTATGCGAAACAAACAATCGAGATACAATGGCATGTTCTATGCAAAATAAACAACCGAGAAGCACATTCTATGCGTGATTCAAGAGCGACAGCATGTTTTATGCATAATTCAAGAGCGAATGCATATTCCATGGATGATTCATAACGGATGTAAGTCGCACATGAAATATGCGTGAAATGCATATTTTGTGTCACAACATATACGATATGCATATTCCACGTAAAGAAGTAAAATGCATATTCATGCACGGTAACTTTCGACTTACCTCTCGGAAGAGTTACAATATGTTTAAAGGATACAACTCGCTCATGTTCACAAGTGACAAACATCGTGCACGAAAAACACCGTTTAAAGCTTCTGTAGGGACAAATTGAACCAAACAGTGAACTGTCCCTGCATTTGTTGGAAACAGAGGACACAAAACAGCATCAGGACCACAAGGGAGGCTGCCGGCTAGTGGTGAGCCTTGCCGGCCATCAGTAAGCCTTACCGGCCACCTGCCGGCCATCGATGGCAGTGTGGGGGCAAATGAGACTTTTTGGCTTGGGTCTTTAAGTATAGTCAACTAGGGCTCATTTCCTCACTTCCACATGTCCAAAATCTTCCTCTCTCTCTCACTAAACACTCATTCTCTTCAGATTTTCATCTTCTACACATTTTCCAACACCCCATGCAAACTTTAATCGCTAAACCCTCTTTGTTTCCTTCACTTTGAACCGATTGAAATTTGCTTTTGTTGCTTCTTTCCTAATTTCCACCACTCTAGGCTTCTTTCCCTCGAGTTCTGTGCACTTTTCCTGGCTTTGGCTTTTTCTTCCATTTTCTCTCTCCTAGGGTTGACTTTTTCAAACTTTACCTTCTTTTCGGCATTTTTCTTCACTTTTTCACCTACTTCGCACCCATTTTTAGATGGCGGACGACATTCCTCATGACGGGGCTCCTCTTGAGATTCCCCTATAGCTTCGCATGTTCCTGAGGTAGAGGAGCCAGTAGGTGACCTTGAGGCCAACCGAGAGGCAGAGTTTGAGCCTGAGGCCGAGCTAGAGTCACTACTAGTGAGGGTACGACCTTTTGATCCAAAGTGATACGACCCTCAAACACATATACTGCCTACTGCTGGAGGCATCAAATGCTTCATTGAATTTGCTCACGGCTCACCGAAGGACCTCCTATTGAGGGAGCTGGATTCTCATTTGTCGGCCATTGTCATAGAGGTATGAACTCTATTTTCATGTATTTTCCTTTCTTTATTTTCATTTTCTGCACTGCCTTTATCTGACTTCATTTTATGCACTACCTTATATCTGATTTAGCTGTTCTTTGCCACAGGGTGAGGCTTGTGCGTTTCGAGGCTACGGTGCTATGATTGCTCGAGACTGGTATGACGAGCTCCTCGTTGGAGTTCGAGACATTATTGACGAGGATGGCTTCGGCCTCTTCTGCTCTGGCTTAACTCAGGTCATCGCGAGTCGTCCTCTCCTAGAAGCACTCGTGGAGAGGTTGTGGGACATCACCAACTCCTTCCATTTTTGCACCGCAGGGGAGATGATGATGACTCGTTACTACTTCATCATGATCATCGGCTTAGACAAAGGGGGCGATCCGATCCCTCTTGATACATATATGGAGGAGTGAGAGGTAGCCTGGTTCGAGCTGCTAGGGCCACATCCACCTATATAACGGACGGGCATGGTCAAATACACCTGGTTCGCCGAATGATTCAGAGGGAGCGAGCCTGAGACGATAGAGGAGATCGAGCGGTATGCCAAGGGCTTCTTGATGTTCGTCTTCGGTACCACCTTGTTTTCGAATAGGTGAAACACCATAGGTTTGCATTTGCTAAGTGCCCCGGTGACCCTTCCTCAAGTTCATTTTTAAGATTGGGGCAGAGCTGGTCTCGCCACCTTATACGAATACATGAGCTCTACCTCCCGTCTACAAGGAGACTTGATTTGAGGTTACTGGCGAGCCTGGGAGGTACACATCTCAATTCCTTCTTAGCACTTTACAATTTCTTTACAATTCATGCTTTACATCTGTTTCAATACGTGTGCTTTCTGCTTTGCACTTTTTGTACCTTCACATTATATGCTTTCTACTTTCCATCTTCTGTATCTACTTAGTCACTATATGCTTTCTGCTTTACATCTTCTATATTTGTTCAACACTGTATTGATCACATATCATTGCATTTTGGTCACGACCCAAACCCGCCCCTAAAAGTTTGGTCCATAACCGGCCTGTACGTAGGCCTTAAAATAGAAATTTTAGAATAATATTTAAAAACATACGGGGCCTTAAGCGGAAGCAATATCAATAAAAGACAACATCCATTGAGCTTGTGTATACATGATGGCTTAATTAATTTAGCATTTAAATACATTCCTATAGTTACATATACAATCACCGAATTATGCAGATCTCACACAAACATAAATAAGACTCCAAAAATTACATAACTCCCAGTAATCAAAATTAAGGCCTCAATACGGAGGCGTACCCCAGGCGGCTTGGCAAACAGGTTGACCCCAATACAATTCTAGTGTCAATCCCCGATGGCTCACCTACATAAACATACACAAAAACAGAGTGAGCAATGATCAGTGAATAATAGTACGTGATAATCCAATAACTAACTTGAATCGCAAGGTATATAAATGCAGAGAACTTATAGTTAATCTGATTCTGTACTAATTTCAGAACAGTCTTAGGCCCAGTCTTTAAACAAAATGGCTTTAAGCCCTTGAACGGAGTGGCATTCGGCCCTTAAACAGAATGACATTAAGCCCTTAAGCATAGTGGCATTAAGCCCTTAAACAGAATGGCATTAAGCCCTTTTCATGCATGTATGAACTCAAGAGATGGCTCGCACGGATTCTAGAGGTGACTCGCGCAGCAACACTTAGTTCCGTGTAGCACTTTGTTTCATAATAACAAATCATACAGAATGGCCATAGACCCAGATGTCACAGATTGGCCATAGGCTTCACATATGCCATAGAACGTCCATAAGCCTTATAACTTTCACAGAATGGCCATAGGCCTCTTAACTTTCACAGAACGGCCATAGGCCTCTTAACTTTCACAAAACGGCGATATGCCTCAGCTCACATATGTATGCACTCAAGAGGTGGCTCGTACGGATTCTAGAGGTGACTCGCATTGCAGCACTTAGTTCCGTACAACACTTTGTTCCATACTAGAAAATAATTATATCATGTCATAGCATAAACGAAACAGATAAACAGAACAGAATAATCCCAGACTCATAGGAATACCGTTCAAAATAATGCACATAAATTTCCCCATGGTTTATCACAAGTTGACATAGTTGTCTTACATATAACAAATCATTAACAATAACTATTAACATATAAAGCAACCCATAATTCTATCCGATTAGCCATTTCGATGATCCATTGTAAGGTATTCAAAACATCATGTTCTTAGTAGGTGGGGCTTACATTCACAATTTCTTCCTGTCGACAATTTGTACAGTATTAATTCATGCAGAGACATAGGCAATCTACAGTTTCCAATCATTTATAACAGTTAACGTAATTAACTTGCGAGGAACGGAGCGTTAATAATAAGCATTATTAACGGTACGTAAATGTACAACTATAGTACTATTACTCACAGTGGTAGGTCTCTGATGGCGGTGGAACGATGTCCTCGTCTTGACCTTAGTCCAATCTTCGTCTTCCTCTCAATTCTCCTTCATTTCCTCAAGCCTCCATGATTGATTCCCCTTCTCTTTCTTCAATTCCCTTTAATCATCTTCAAACCCCCATGATTGTTGAGCTTTTTTCTTCAAGAATCTTGGTCTCTTTCCCTCTTTCTCTCTCACGGTTCTCTTCTCTTTCTACATTAGATGTTTTTTACTCAAATATCTTGAGTTCCCCACTCATATAACATGTCTCCATATATATAAATATACACACACTTAAGCTTCCACAATAAGGAGGCCAAACACGCCCTTACGAATCGCACGAAATCATATTTCAATTGAACTTCCCAGATGACTCTAAAAATTATGTAGATCATAATTATATCCTCTGTTCCGATTTCTGAAGCCTCTACGGCCTTCAATTTTGCAGTACAAAATTAACCACCCAAACATGCATTAACGAATCAGACAAATTAGAATTCCAATTAATTTTCCCAAATAGTTCTAAAAATTCCCATTAACATACGCAAGTGCTCAATTTTGACTTCTGAACCCGTAAAGGTCGTCAATTCCAGTTTTAAAGTCATAACTCAACAGATAGTTCTTCAATTCCAATAGATATGTTTAAATTAAAACACATTATCCCCTAGTTAAATAAGGATGACTTCTTATACGCATTTTGCGGTCGTTACATTCTCCCCACCTTAAGAAGTTTGGTCCATCAAATTTGTTTCACCCTGTCATAAGTCTAGTTTCGTCTTGGACATATAACATTTCTCAATCATTTAGCCATTCACAATTCTATACAGTCAATTTCAATGGAGTTTGCTCCCAAAATCACAAGTAGTTCGTCTTTACTGACTAATTGGTAACCCAATTGATAATAATACTTAATAACATCAAAGCATCGTCTCATTGTTCACAACCCTTGTACGTTTCAATTTATTACTTCGAAAGTCATACCTTCCAAATACTATAACAATTTAGAGGTATTCAAAAATGGATTCACTGCAAGTGTTCGATTACATGTGACTCATAAGCTATCAAACATAATTCAAAACTCTTTAGGTTTACAAACAACCCCAATTATCATAATTTCTCAAAGGTTAAGGAAACATTTACTACATAATCATGCTTCAAAGGCATATGCTTCTTGCAACAATTAAACCCAGAATAACAAATAAGTTCTAAATCAACGACTTCGTGGTTCTTTGCTCACTTTCAAAATTAGACTCATCAGTTCAAATCAGATTTTTAACAGACTCCGAATAACAACTCAAATCCCAAATCAAGGAATTACATGTTCAGAGTAAATTATTAGTAAAAGCAAATACGGATCAAACCTTAATGGTCACAGTTCCCATATTACAGTAAGGTATAATCATTTAAAATCCATGTTTGCTTGGAAGACCTTAAAGTCAACATCATGACATCAAGCACATAATACATTTATCATAAAGCTATTATATTCTTGTCCCATATTTAGTAACATGTTCCTATCATGGACAAAAACATTTTCCAAAATATGTAATACATAAAGACTACCAAACCTTTCATAATTACACACAATACATTATTCAGAGACATTACTCAGAAACTTATCAGACCTTTCAAAGATTATCAGATGATGGAATAATTCCCAATAGCATTGAACTTATTTAAACTTTGACAGAACAATCTCTGATCCAACTTATAACAGATAAGACAAAATGACTTCAAGTTCAACATAGAGCATTCATCAAGTATGCCACAATAAATTATCATATGGAAAACGCATTCATGCATAGTAAAATATCTCTTTCAGAAAACTTGTCACATCCTGAACATTTGAAGTTTCGTAGCATATCTAGTCATTTGGGGGAAATTATTCAGAAAGCTTCTCATATCATAAACATGTCGGAAGTTCATAGCATATTTTATCATTTCAGAAAATACTTATCATATAGAACATTTCCTAACCAAAATATAGATTTCATTAAACATCGTATAGCATAACCATTTTCAAACTCATTTATACAGAAGTATCTTTACAAAGACATTACTCATTTAAGTCCATGGTCAACTCACGCAAGATCACACATTGTTCATTTATGTTGGAAGTACCGAATTTAATTGATGGTATGACATCTCTAAATAACACAGATCACATAAGTTTCATTCCAACAAGCACTCATTTTCAGATCACAATAAAGGAACAAGCCTTGAATTCATTCTCATATAGATATTTCATCCTTAATTAGTAATAGTGAGTTTATGATAGCAATATGTTAGGTTCAGAGTGAAAACGTATCAAAACAAAATTATGTCATTCAGACAAATGATAGTCCACAAAAGAAACACAATTTTCCTTCACCTACATACATATCTCAATTTCCTCAACATACACTCTATCTCTACAAATTAACATTCTCAACACCCCCAACATTCTAGTCGAAATTTCAATTTCCCTGTATCACTAAACTTCCATAAAATTCCACCGAATACCATATGATCACAGATCCTGATACTTGTATTTCTTAACATTCCAGGTAGCAATTTCAACGTCCTAACTCTTAATTACTATAGGCCCATACTTATTATCAATCATTAGATATCTCCATCAAAATAGTTCCATAATTGGTCAGACACCCTAATTCTAATGTCTCTCTCTCAAATATTCTTTCTATAGCTTCAAGCAAAGATTTAAATCTCTTATCATTTCATGTTTCCAAAACTCAACATGCTTGCACCCCCCAATATTCTAGTAAGAACACCACAATTTCATAAACCTTAGCCTTCTATTTCCTTATACATATCATTTAGAGAAATGACCTTTTTGATCTCAAGACTCACGCTATGAACCAAACACATCTTGATCTCTTCTTATCGTTAAAAAAAAATTTCATGTTGCTTTCAAGCTTCCACACTCATTGCCACTCATCACATTTCTCAATGGTCATAGTTCGTCCACTTTAGTAATCAATTACAACCTCTATTTCCCAAACTTTCTCATGGTTAATTTCACATGTAATCCATATAGAAACTAAGTTTAATCTCTATTCACATCATTCCACAATCATGCTTACACTTCTCAATTTTACCTGAAAACACCAATAGTCCACATCTTTCATAACTTTAGCGTCAATATCATTAACAAGTATCACCATCATACTTGTTACGTAAATATATTCTCATTTCATACGTTTATCAAATTCTCCTTAGTCACAAAACTTAGTCCATAAAGCAACACATGGATTTCCTTTTATCACTCAAAGTTCATAAGAATTCTCATTCACAATCTCAATACTTCACTTATTGTACGAGCTCACATACTTCTTTCAAAACGCACATCACATCACTTTGTTACTAGATACATGCAACTTAAATGCATTCTAGACACTCTAATGCTCAATGGACATGTGTGTGAGATCTTAACTCATGCTCTGATGCCACCTGTCACGACCCAAACCCGCTCCTAAAACTTTGGTCCATGACCGGCCTGTACGTAGGCCTCAAAACATAAATTTTAGAATAATATTTAACCACATACGGGGCCTTAAGCGGAAGCAATATCAATAAAAGACAACATCCATTGAGCTTGTGCATACATGATGGCTTAATTAATTTAGCATTTAAATACATTCCCATAGTTACATATACAATCACTGAATTGTGCAAATCTCACACAAACTTAAATAAGACTCCAAAAATTACATAACTCCCAGTAATCAAAATTAAGGCCTCAACACGGAGGCGTACCCTAGACAACTTGGCAAACAGGTTGACCCCAATACAATTCTAGTGTCAATCCTCGATGGCTCACCTACATAAACATACATAAAAACAGAGTGAGCAAGGTTCAATCAATAATAATACGTGATAATCCAATTACTAACTTGAATCACAAGGCATATAAATGCAGAGAACTTATAGTAAATCTAATTTTGTACTAATTTCAGAACAGCCTTAGGCCCAGTCTTTAAACAGAATGGCTTTAAGCCCTTGAACAGAGTGGCATTAAGCCCATAAACAGAGTGGCATTAAGCCCTTAAATAGAATGGCATTAAGCCCTTTAACAGAGTGGCATTAAGCCCTTAAACAGAATGGCATTAAGCCCTTTTCATGCATGTATGAACTCAAGAGGTGGCTCGCACGGACTCTAGAGGTGACTCGCACTACAGTACTTAGTTCCGTGCAACACTTTGTTTCATACTAACAAATCATACAAAATAGCCATAGGCCCAGATGTCACGGATTGGCCATAGGCCTCACATATGTCACAGAACGGCCATAAGCCTTATAACTTTCACAGAACGGCCATAGGCCTCTTAACTTTCACAGAACGGCCATAGGCCTCTTAACTTTCACAGAACGACCATAGGCCTCAGTTAACATATGTATGGACTCAAGAGGTGGCTCGTACGGATTCTAGATGTGACTCGCATTGCAGCACTTAGTTCTGTACAGTACTTTGTTCCATACCAGAAAACAATTATATCATGTCATAGCATAAATGAAACAGAGAAACAGAACAGAATAATCCCAGACTCATAGGAATACCGTTCAAAATAGTGCACATCAATTTCCCCATGGTTTATCACAAGTTGACATAGTTGTCTTATATATAACAAATCATTAACAATAACTATTAACATATAAAGCAACCCATAATTCTATCCGATTAGCCATTTCGATGATCCATTGTACGGTATTCAAAACATCATGTTCTTAGTAGGCAGGGCTTACATTCACAATTTCTTCCTATCGACAATTTGTACAGTATTAATTCATGCAGAGACATAGGCAATCTACAGTTTCCAATCATTCATAACAGTTAACGTAATTAACTTGCGAAGAACGGAGCGTTAATAATAAGCATTATTAACGGTAGGTAAATGCACAACTATAGTACTATTACTCACAGTGGTAGGTCTCTGATAGCGGTGTCTTGACCTTAGTCCAATCTTCGTCTTCCTCTCAATTCTCCTTCATTTCCTCAAGCCTCCATGATTGATTCCCCTTCTCTTTCTTCAATTCCCTTTAATCATCTTCAAACCCCCATGATTGTTGAGCTTTTTTCTTCAAGAATCTTGGTTTCTTTCCCTCTTTCTCTCTCACGGTTCTCTTCTCTTTCTACGTTAGATGTTTTTGACTCAAATATCCTGAGTTCCCCACTCATATAACATGTCTCCATATATATAAATATACACACACTTAAGCTTCCACAATAAGGAGGCCAAACACGCCCTTACGAATCGCGCGAAATCAAATTTCAATTGAGCTTCCCAGATGAGTCTAAAAATTATGTTGATGATAAATATGTCCTCTGTTTTGGTTTCTGAAACCTCTACGGCCTTCAATTTTGCTGTACAAAATTAACCACCCAAGCGTGCATTAACGAATCAGACAAATTGGAATTCCAATTAATTTTCCCAAATAGTGCTAAAAATTCCCATTAACATACGCAAGTACTCAATTTTGATTTCTGAACCCCTAAAGCTCGTGAAATCCAGTTTTAAAGTCATAACTCAACCGATAGTTCTTCAATTCCAATAGATATGTTTAAATTAAAACACATTATCCCCTAGTTAAATAAGGATGACTTCTTATACGCATTTTGCGGTCGTTACAATTTTCCCTGCAGTTATGGGTATATGCATACTTTCCAACCCTCGCCCTAGAGCCTGTAGAGAAGCTTCCGTTGGTAGTCCCCTATTTATGGAGTGATGATGGCCGGCTCCAGCGCAAGACCCACAAGCCCTTTACATTCTTCGAGCACTACTTTGATACGGTTGTTGCCCATGCGGTAACCCGAAACATAGTTATTTTTTCTTTGAAACTGTTTTGATTCACACATTTAGTAATTGACAGTAACTAATAACCTGTACAACTTCTATTTGTAGATCATGTGGCAACCATGGGCCAAGAATGCCAGCGGGGATCCGAGGCCAGTTGACCAGAGCCTAGGCCACTTCCTTCTATCCCATTCTACTCGAGGGACAAGTCTGCCGAGCCTGGTTCCTGCCTGACCCGATCATCCCGATGGCTCTGCCAACGTCCATGTGATCTACGAACGACCTATTGTAGACGTCCCTGAACGCCCCGGGAGGACGAGTCCCCACGTGCTGTTCATATTAGGCTCACTACAGTTTAGGACTCTCAAATTGTCATGGTTCTAAATCTGAACCAAAGAGTCCAAATTCGGCAAATTGTTTTGAGAAAACAGATTTTGAAAAAGAAGTGCCAAACATGGACTGCTTTCCCAGATACAAAGTCGCCACCTAAATATTTTGTTTTGGAAAATTTAGGAAACCCTGACTCGGTGCCAAAGGTCACGTGTCCGTCATCACCAAAGTTGCCTCAGCTCGGGAGCTTAGGTACGATTGGGGAAGGTCAGCTATGAGCACCCCCTCTCGCCCGATCCTAAGATAGGCCTGCACTAACCGTGATATCCGTTTTTGAAAACGTTATGTGTTCTTATTCCGGTTATTAGCCTAGAATTACTATTTTATGCGCACAGCACCTAAATTGGAACAAAACATTTCATGCTTGTTTTGAAAATGGTTTGCTACTCGCAAGTAGGCTGAAATGCAGGTTTTGCCACCCTCAAGTGGGCTTTAGAAAAGATGGTTTTGCCACTATCTAGTGGGCTTAAAACTCACAGTTTTAATGCATTACCCCAATTTAGTTAATTCAACCTCCATCCACAGGCATTTAAGCAGTTATATCACATAAGCAGCTAGCCTCATGGTAATCATGCTGTTATGGCAACACTCACACGCATGCGGTATGCTAAAGCATAAATACTTACCGAGTACTCCAAGCCAAAAAAGAAACTAGTTAGTAATCATATGCATGATCCGAGTTTAAGATGGCTAATGCAACACATGCAAAATGCAACTAGAAATGGGCTCGGCTATTCTAAACATGGCATGTGAAATGCTACAACTAACACGTATTCAATTTGGAATTGAAACACAATGCAGTTAGCTTGATGTGCCGAGCCTGGTGTATGCAAGACAAATGTATGAATGCACGTATGCATAGCATAAGGTATGCTAATTTAAATATGCCCTAGTCTACCATCATAAACGGGTAAATAAAAGGGAAGAAAGACGTGGGGTTGGAAGACATACACATACTCACGCACACTTATTACACAATTGCCCTCGCTCGGAGGGTCCGAATAAATATTACAGTCTGAATAAATAATGCTAAATTAATTATTACAGAATTTCCAATTAATTAATCAAATTAAACAAAGAATTAAAGTGGCCACAGCCCCTGCCTCGAAATGCGTGGATGATGCATGCTTGACTCGTCTTGCCCAAAAATCCATACCATGCCACTGTTGCCTCTGTTTACACTGCCTTGCTCCTCGGAGGACTGCCAAAGTCCAGGGATATGCTCTTTGGATGCTGGGGGGTATCACCGACCAAGTAGAAATGCCACCGGCCGGAGGGGATGATCACCGGCCACTGAATATGCTATCGGCCAAACATGTTTTGCCGGTCGGCACCCAACTCTGCCGGCCGGCCAATTCTTCCTGCTGAAACCTGCAGCTGGTAGCAGTAAAGGGCAAGCAGTGTATGGCGTGGAATTTTAAAACAAATGTGAGCCTGGACACACTCCCTATCATGCAATGGACTCAAGGGAGCATGGCCCTCGACCATCGGGCCATCAATCACGCATTTCAATGCATGATGGCCCAAAAGCCAAGTGTGCAACTTCGATATCAAATGAAATGCAAGCACAAAACACATCAAAGGGCCCCAACCCCTATCATGGTTGATCAAGAGGCAAGGGATGCATGCTCAATGAAATGTAACCTAGGCATGGAGGCCAAGTATGCAACATGAACATGCAAATGAGCAATGTATACTAGGCATGCAACCTAAACATGTAAGCAAACATGGCATGCAACAACATGCGATGATGGACTTAAACTAACATGGATAGCTCACAAGCATGCCAAAATCAGTGGCCATGTGATGAAAATGAGACAACCAAGATGCATGCAAACATGCACAATGCAATGGCCCCGAGTCTAAGGCACAAAACGCAACCCCACAAAGGCATTGAAATGATGAATTATGGCATACAACGGCATATGTTTCAGCACTGAAGTATGATGCTAAACAGCCCCAAAACATGGAAAAATGGCACCCGATGCATGAGATGAACCCCGAAACTCGAAACTAGGCACACGGAATGACTTATAGCTATACAAAGCATGCATTATTTGATCATGAAGCATGAAGACAGAACCAAGTCAGTCACAAAATATGAACATTTCTAGTTCAAAGCATGGCCAAAAAGTGCTAGCAAGATGGACTAAAGTAGCATGCAACTTTGACTAGCAAACACAGTTTACATGGCAAGTGTGTGAAGCATATGGAATCTCACCAAATCAACAATAATCAGTGAACAAAACATGTGAAAATAGGCCCAAATAACCACTGAAATGAAGCCAACACATGCAAAAATGATGAGCTCCTTTAGAGGGCTATGCAAAGGATTCTTAAGCACATACAAGAAGGACACTTAGCATAGCCAAATCAACTCTGAAAATAAAATATGATAGTCCCAAAACTCACCAAATTGACCCTGGAAAGTGACTTCGAACCATGCAAGGTAGGGTCTCTTTGGAAGGCCCAAAAGGCTACCAAACAAGAGAAGGAGAGAGGGGGTCACCCCCCTCTAATCTTGGCTCTCAAAATAGTGTTCTAGCCACTAAAAGTCCACTGGATTTCAGTGGCTAGAAGGCTAAACAAAGCATGCAATTGGGGCTAAGGCGTAGGGCTCAAAACAAGGGACAATCAAGCATACAAGGAAGCATATGGCCTCAAATAAAATAATTCCCTGAACAAAACATGAAGATGATGTAAAAACATGCCTTTTTCCAGTTTATAACAAGTCTAAAAAATGATCAAAAATAGGGCTAATCTATCATGCAAAAATGGCCCTAAAAGAGAGAATAGAAACAAGGGACAGCAGCTGGCCTCAAACAGTGAAGATCCCTTCAACAAAGTTGAAGAGGGGCTCAAAGTGAAGCACTTTATAGTTTATCCCAAAGCCCAGAAATGCTTACAAACAGGGCTAACATATCATGCAACAAATAGCCCTAAAAGAGAGATAAAGGGAAAGGGGTAGCAGGTAGCTTCAAACAGAGAAAAACCCTGGATCAAACATGAAGATGAGCTCAAAATATGACTATTTCTAGTTCAGGTCGGAGCCCAAAAATGTAAGCAAAAAGAGCTAAAACATAGAGCAAAATAGTGCAAAAAAAGGGAACATAGGAGCTTACCCTTGTAGAACAACAACACAGCAGCTTTTGGTCCAAGAAAATGAGCTTCTAGCCTCTGGAAATCAGCCTCAAGTTGCTGGAATGGAGTATGGAGGTTGTAGGCTATGAGTGGTAGTGTAAAGGGGGGCAAGAACCTTAAGGTTTGAAGGGTTTGGAAGAGAGAGATAGGGAGAGAGTTGAGAATTTTAGAGAGAGAGGAAAATGTTTTGTCTCTTCTTTCAAGTTGTATCTCCCCTCTCCTTCCTTGTATGTCTTCTCCTATGTGAGAGAGCTTGATTGATATAGAAATATATCAATTTGCAGCTCCTCAGAACTCCCACGTCCAGGCATGGGCTGGGGTATGGCCTGGAATGACAGCTGCCAGTTGTCTACAGAGATATCTGTTGAAAACCACACTTGGCCGGCCGACCATAAGAGTGGCCGACCGGCAGTCAAACTGGCCGGCCGGCCATCACACTTGGCCGATTGAAAATCAAGGTGGCCGGTGGGCAGGAGACTTGGTCGACAGGCCCCTCCTTTCCTCATGAACACATCCAAAGCTCTTGGTGTAAAACCAGACACAAAGCAGTCGAGCCGAGAGATTCTAAGGCAAGGCGCGCAGCCAAGGCCTCCAGGAACTCAAGACGAACACAAACAAGGAGGATCACCAAGTATTCAAATGGTGACGTCCAAGTCTTGAGGACAGTCAAAAATGGGGTGTCTACACCTATCCACTGAGGAGGTCATTAAGTTCATGGTGGGCCTGGACACCAACTATTTCCAAGTGGAGGGTGACTATGCAGCCTTCATCCAGACACATTTGATGCCGCCCCTGACTAGTGCTCATGGAGCTGAGAAGGCGAGAGCGTCTAGTGCATGAGAGAGGCCTAGAGTGACCGGGGCGAGCAAGGCCGTGGCAGAGGGGCTTCCCATGCGAGGCAGAGAGCTAATTGGCCAGAGCTTTCTATAACGCTAACTTGCTGGCGGCACACCAGGGATGCCTATCAGGTTCCAATTGAGCATGCGGAGGCTAGTCTCGAGCTTGTCGGGGTCCGAGGCTTGACTCACGGAGTGTTAATAATAAGCATTATTAACGGTAGGTAAATGTACAACTATAGTACTATTACTCACAGTGGTAGGTCTCTGATAGCGGTGGAACGATGTCCACACCTTGACCTTAGTCCAATCTTCGTCTTCCTCTAAATTCACCTCCATTTCCTCAAGCCTCCATGATTGATTCCCCTTCTCTTTCTTTAATTCCCTTTAATCATCTTCAAACCCCTATGATTGTTGAGTTTTTTTTCTTCAAGAATCTTGGTCTCTTTCCCTCTTTCTCTCTCACGGTTCTCTTCTCTTTCTACCTTAGATATTTTTGACTCAAATATCTTGAGTTCCCCACTCACATAACATGTCTCCATATATATAAATATACACACACTTAAGCTTCCACAATAAGGAGTCCAAACACGCCCTTACGAATCGCACGAAATCAAATTTCAATTGAACTTCCCAGATGACTCTAAAAATTATGCTAATGATATATATGTCCTCTGTTCTGGTTTCTGAAACCTCTACGGCCTTCAATTTTGTTGTACAAAATTAACCACCCAAACGTGCATTAACGAATCAGACAAATTAGAATTCCAATTAATTTTCCCAAATAGTTCTAAAAATTCCCATTAACATACGCAAGTACTCAATTTTGATTTCTGAACTCGTAAAGGTCATCAATTCCAGTTTTAAAGTCATAACTCAACAGATAGTCTTCAATTCCAATAGATATGTTTAAATTAAAACACATTATCCCCTAGTTAAATAAGGATGACTTCTTATACGTATTTTGTAGTCGTTACAATTTTCCCTCCAGTTATGGGTATATGCATACTTTCCAACCCTCGCCCTAGAGCCTATAGAGGAGCTTTCGTTGGTAGTCCCTATTTATGGAGAGATGATGGCCGGCTCCAGCGCAAGACCCACAAGCCCTTTACATTCTTCGGGCACTACTTCGATACGGTAGTTGCCCATGAGGTAACCCGAAACACAGTTATTTTTTCTTTGAAACTGTTCTGATTCACACATTTAGTAATTGACAGTAACTAATAACCTGTACAACTTCTATTTGTAGATCATGCAGCAACCATGGGCCAAGAATGCCAACGGGGATCCGAGGCTAGTTTACCGGAGCCTAGGCCACTTCCCGCTATCCCATTCTACTCGAGGGACAAGTGTGCCGAGCCTAGTTCCTGCCTAACCTGATCATCCCTATGGCTCCGCCAATGTCCATGTGATCTACGGACAGCCTATCCACTGAGGAGGTCATTCAGTTCATGGTGGGTCTAGACGCCAACTATTTCCAAGTGGAGGGTGACTATGCAGCCTTCATCTAGACACATCTGATGTCGCCCCTAACTAGTGCTCATGGAGCTGAGAAAGCGAGCGTGCATGGTGCGTGAGCGACGCCTAGAGTGACCCGAGCGAGCAAGGCCGTGGCAGAGGGGCTTCCCAGACGAGGCAGAGAGCTGATTGGCCAGAGCTTTCTACCACGCTGACTTGTTGGCGGCACACTAGGGATGCCTATCAGGTTCCAATTGAGCTTGCAGGGCTAGTCTCGAGCTTGTCGGGGTCCAAGGCCTGACTCACGTATGAGCCAAACTTTAATTTTGCAACCCATACTTCATTTCATATATGTTCATTTGCAGATACTGATCATTCAAACTGCATTTATAGGCATCCATTGAGTATACAGGAGGACCTCTCGAGTTGATAGCCTCTCTAATGGGGATGGTACAGAAGAGAGAGGCACTGCTCAGCTTCTACAGTATTCAGGTAACATCTTCCGTTTTACATTCCAGGCATCAAATTTCCATTGACGCACTGACACTGACATTTCAACTGAAAACTTCCCACACTGCAGTGATACACTGCATTTGACATACTGCACTCACATACTGTATTCATACACTGTATCTGACTTTTGCATGTACTCATTTTGTGCATTATGCTTGCATCTCATACACAAACTGTGGCTGACATGTGACAACTGTCTGTTCAAATCCCGTCCATGCCGACGGCACCAGCAACAATTGCAGTACCTGCACCAGCGGTACCTCCTCTAGTAGCAAGGAAGAGAGATAGACAGGCTCTCATATGTGGCTGAGGCAGAGCTAGGGCACTCAAGCCGAGAGCGGTCCTTCATAGCCCATTTTGGGTGATGATGATGCTGAGACGAGCAATTCTCAAGAGGCAGCGAGTTAGCATTAAGAGTCGTCTGAGAATGGAGATGATGACGCCGGCTTGGGTTCCGGAGTGGAGACGACGATGCTGAGGAGGGAAATGGTTCAGATTCAAACAGTGGCGCTAACGAAGATAGTGCCCCAGAGTCTTCCCCTCTGAGAAAGATGACAAAGGGAGCCTCTCGAGCCTGAGGCGACCAGTGTAGATTTTTTGTATTTTTGCTTAGTTTCATTTTGTTTATAGTTTTAGCACATTGCATAACTTCAGCTTCAGACAGGTTTTATTTGATTTAAAAACTTGTACTCCACTGTTGTAAAAACAACCATGATCGGAATGAAAACCAGTTTTTCATGAAAAAGTGTAGTATTTTGCATCATGAGCACTACTTAGCATGGAATGGACATGGAATCGAAACAACCAAGAGCACCTTTGATTGAAATAAAAACTTAATAGGGTAATGAACCGACCAACAACTGACATAGAAACAAAGCAATATACAACTTGATAAACAAAACAACATACAACTCGATAAACAAAACAACATACAATTTGATAAACAAAAACGACACAACAAAGATACAAACTCAACAGACTTGCTAAAAACCAAAAGGACTCAAAACAAGACCTCAAGACACACAAAGAGCAGAGCAAAACACATGCTTTCAGTATTATTCAACATAAAGGAGGACAACAATCAGAGTGAGAGACTGCCGGCCATGAGAGGTGGCCTGCTGGCCATCAATGTCCCTTGCCGGCCACCAATGTGGCTTGTCGACTACCTACCGGCCATCAATATGCATGACCTCCAGATTCTTGACACCTGGCTTCCACTCACTGCCTTATCTTCTACAAAAGGTTAAGCTTCATGATTTCTTCATTTTAGTTGCAAATGATTCACAAATGAAGTCATTTTTCACCGAAAAACTCTCGGATTGAATTGTAACTTTAGATGGCTCAGAAAAGGTGAATTTTCAGGGTTTCAGCATAAATGCACTTTTCCCACTAAGCCGTTCTCCTTTTTGTTTTCTATTCCTTCATGACGCGACTAGATGCTAGAACCCGATTACACATGTCTTTAGCTTCAGGGGACAAGAGATATGCCCAACAATTGAAGAATTTCAAGTGCTAATGGAATCCCGGTGCAATGAGGAAATTATACCTCAGCCATTTTTCGACCACATTCAAGCTTTGGGACGAATGCGTGGGCATACTCTACACGAGGCTCAATCCTTAGCTCACAACGGAGAGTTGGATATTCCCAGTCTAATCCATCGATTTTCTGAGGTCGGTGACCGCAGTTACCTTCTTTGGCGGGGTTTCTAGCAGCACGCCCATTGCTTGTGTATGCTGGCACATTTTCTCGTTGCCCCTAGTTTCAGCAGGTCTTGCGTTCATCTAGTTGAAGTGGCCCAAGGTTTGAAAGAGGGCAAGAGTTGCATTGGCTTGGTGCTGGCAGAGACTTTGATGGACCTGGACGCCTTCCATCGGCGACAGACCACCAAATTTGCAAGGAGTCCACTACTTCTTCAGGTAATGTTTCTCACCCTTTCTTACATGTGTTTCTCACATCTGTCGACACTCATACTCTGTTTTTCTTTCAAAACCCTTTTCTCACTTTTCTTTCGACATCCATCTCTCTTTTCTTTTATCCTTCCCCAGGTGTGGCTTATGGACAAGCTGATGGTAGTGGACTCTTGCCCTACATGCTCAGCTCGAGCATACTTCTTCCACCAATAGCTAGTGGACTTTCTGAATGAGGTATGGTGGTGCCACTGGATGTACAATAGGTCTGCTGTTGACATTGCTTGGCGTTGCCTCTAGCTTAATATAACCGATATGAGGTACATCATGACTCAACAACCTAGCATTCAGCTGATCGACCTTACACACTGTGTATTTTACTTTTCGTTCCGGTTTGGACTCAATTTGGACATGATCAGACTTGCCTAGAAGAAGGGGTAGAGTACCCGGTTTTATTCCCGATCTGAGGTTCACATTTGGCTAGATACCTCACTGCTTGGAGGACGAGAGAACTTCTGGCCCTTGCCCCTAATTTCAAATGTGCCCTTTCTGGCGAGTGTCTGACTTGGCTCAAAGATGTGGCACAAACCAGGCCCACCTTAGCATCAGAAGCTTCCACAAGCACAAGCGGGGGACGCAGGAGCACCTGACTCATCTATGCCCCTAGTTTATTGTTTTGATCTTTACATTTCAAGTTTTATGAATGTAATAAAAGCAACTTTGATTTGTATTGAGAGTTAGAGAACTTTGTATTGAAATCAATGAAATTAAAGTTGTAAGCACTGAAATTTTTTCCTTTTGGTCCAAAAATGGTCTAAATTGTAATAGGTAAAATTTGAGCAAAACTCAACTTTTATTAAAACTTTTCAAAATCATTTTCGAAAAGGATTACTACTTGACAGGCGCAGAATCTATCCTCGAGACGTACAACCCCGAATCCAAGATCACAAATTGCCCATTGACTGAACAACACTGCTTAGCTCAGCATTATAACCAGTTCTCAAAATAAAGATCACAACTGAACTCTCAAATAAGGAACAGACGAAGAACACCTGATCGAATAGATGGACAGGACAGTTGAGTTGGAGGTATTTACAATCGAACTTTAGGATGGAAATTAGGCCTACGTATCCCGAAGATGGGAATCAGGCCTTACGTAGTTCGGTTCAGGTGCACTCGACTATTAACGCTCTCCTTTTGCGCTCTAACTTTTGCCAAGGCCGCCCTTTAGGGTTTTCAACCTTGGTAGCTCAGTTTTTTTTTTTTCCAATTTTTTGTGCTCTAACTTTTGCCTAGGTCGCACACCTGAGTTTTTGGCCTAGCGAGCCTCTTAGGAATAGTATTTATTCAACTTGTCCATGTTGATCGGTTAGGAAAATTCTTGGCCATCCAGGTCCATAAGAATAGCAGCTCCACCTGACCAGATAGTTTTGATGATGTTAGGACCAGTCCAATTGGGTTTGAACTTGCCCCTAGGGTCATGGATGTGAGCTCGGTTGTCTTTCAGCACCAAATCCCTTCTTTGAGATTCCGAGACTTAACTTTCTTGTTAAAAGCCCTAGTAATCCTACCTTGATAACCCTGAACATGGTACAATGCTTTCAGCCTTCTCTCATCAAACAACATCAATTCTTCGAACCTATTCTGTTGCTAGTCTGCCTCTGCTATCTGACACTCAGCTATAATTCTCAATTATGGGACTTCTATTTTGATTGGCATAATAGCTTCCATCCCATAGACAAGAGAATAAGGAGTTGGCCCTGTAGACGTATGGATTGAAGTTCTATAACCCCAGAGTGCAAATGGCAATTTATCTGGCCAGTTCCTGTAGGTCTCAACCATCTTCTGCAGAATATGCTTGATGTTCTTCTTCTTGGCGGCCGCAACAACTCCATTGGTTTGTGGCCGGTATGTAGATGACTTATGAAAAACCATATTACATGTCTTCAACAAGTCGATCACCTCTTTCTTGAAGTGGGAGCCATTACCTGAAATGATCTCGTTTGGGACTCCATATCGGCAAATGATATTGTTTCAGATGAACTTAGCCACATGCGTTGCTTTCAACACCGCATAAGACTGAGATTCCACCCACTTCGTAAGGTAATCAATTGCCACCAGAATGTATTCATGCCCATTTGACCCCTTCGGTGTGACCACGCCGATGATGTCAATTCCCCAGATTGAAAAAGGCCTCAGTGAAGTCATGTTGTACAACTTCGACGGCGGGATATTCATGCGATTAGTATGAATTTGGCATTTGTGGCATTGCCGAACAAAACTGATACAATCCTCCTCCATGGTAGACCAGTAGTAACTTTGCCTAAAAGTTTTTCGGGCTAACATTACTCCATTCATATGTGCCCCACACTCTCCCCCATGGATGACCTCCATCAGGCGCTTTGATTCCTCTGCTTTGACACACAACTTGTGCATTTCCAGGTGACCCCTTTTAAACAATTTACCTCTGCAGATGATAAATTGAATGGCCATCCGCCGTATTGCCCTCTTATCTTTGGCATTTGCCCCTGGTGGATAAACCTCCTTTTGCAAGACGTTGTAGATATCATAGTACCAATGGTTTTGATCTTGTGCTTCATCTATTGCGGTGATAGTCTCCTAGGCCGATACATACTGCTGTTCAATGATGATCAAACACATCCAGACACCAAGTGGGATGTCTATCATGGATGATAGAGTTGATAAGGCATCAATGAACCTGTTGTCCTCCCTTAACAGATGCGTGAAAGTCAACTTCTCAAACCTAGGAATGAGAACATCTAGGGTTTGGTGATAGATCTTCAGCTTTTCTCCTTTGGCCTTCCAATCTCCATTGGCTTGAGACACAACTAGGTTCGAGTCCCCGATAATGTCAAACTTGCTTACCCCTAGTTCCAGGGTGGCTTCCAAACCAACGATACAAGCCTCACACTCTGCTTTGTTATTAGATACCTTGAACTGGAGTTTGAAGGCTAAGGGTATATGGGAATTATCAGGTGCTATCATCAACACACCTATCCCATAACCGTACTGATTAGACGCTCCGTCAAAGTACATTGTCCAAATCTCTTCCTCGACTTGCTAAATCGCCTCATCTGGGAACAGGTATTCTACTGCTCTATCCCCTTCCACTGGGTGATTTACTAGTAACTCCGCCACAGCTCTCCCCTTGACCAACTTGCAAGTGACATATTTCAAATCAAATTCGGAGAGAAGAAGCAACCAACAGGCTAGCCTACCCGTAAACGTTGGTTTCTCAAAGAGATATTTGATGGGATCTAATCTTGAAACAAGAATTACAGAGTGAGCAAACAAGTAGTACTTCAACTTCCTGGTAGCCCATACCAAGGCTAGGCAAGTCTTCTCCATTGGGGTGTAACGGGTCTCGTAGTCCAGCATTTTTTTGCTCAAGTAGTAGATGGCTTTCTCCACCCTATCCTCAGATTCTTGAGCAAGCATGCATCACATTGTCATGCCTATGACCGACAGATACAGAATCAAGGACTTCCCCGGCTCTGGCAGTGATAACACAAGCAGATTCAGAAGATACTACTTGATTGCTCGAAAGAGAATCAACATCGATCGTCCCATCGAAACTTCTTTTCTTTCTTCAAGAGACCAAAAAGTGGTTTACAAGTCAAGGTTAATTTAAAAATAAACCGTCTTATGAATTGCACTTTACCCAGAAATCCTCACACCTCCTTTTCAGTCCTTGGTGGTGGCATTTCTACGATGGCCTTGATTTTGGAAGGATCTCTGTGTGATCAAGAAACCCAGCATTTTCCCTGCTGTTATGCCGAAAGTACACTTTTGTGGATTTAACCTTAGTTTGTATTCTTTGATCCGGTGAATGAATTTCTTCAAGGCGGTGTAGTGGCCCTCTCTTTCTTTGGACTTGACAATCATGTTGTCCACGTACACCTCAACCTCTTTATGGATCATATCGTGCAGACTTGTGGTTGTAGCCCTTAGATCTGGCATTCTTCAGCCCAAACAGCATCACTTTGTAGTGGTAGGTTCCCCATAGCGTATTGAAGGCGGTTTTCTCTCTGTCCTCAGGTGGCATCAGAATTTGGTTACACCCAAAAATCCATCCATGAAGAAGAGCAACGTATGGCCTGCGGTGAAATCCACCAATTCATTGATGTACAACAAGGGAGGCCGTCCTTTAGACTGGCTCTATTCAGATCCTTGAAATCCACACACACCTAAATTCTGTTATCTTTCTTCGGTACTAGGACGATGTTGGCCAACCAAGTTGGATACTCAGATACTAACAAGAACCCTACATCTATCTGCTTAGTGACCTCCTCCTTAATCTTCAAAGCCCAATCCGGACATATTCTCCGTAACTTTTGTTTGACAGGTCGGGCCTCGAGGTCAAGAGAGATCCGATGTTGTACAATCTCAAGATAGATTCGAGGCATGTCTTCGTAGGACCCCGCGAAAACATCTTTGAAATCTTTTAATAAAGCGACTAAGTGTTTGCGCTCCTCCAAAGACAACGTGGACCCGATCTGGACTAGACGCGGATCCTTCTCAGTACCTATATTAAAAGCAATGATTTCATCAGCAAGGGGTGTTACAAATCTCTCCTCTTCTCGATTAATCTAATTTTTCAAAACCCGAAGAATTCCTTCCTCATCGTTTTCATTAAAATTTTGAAAGTCCTGATCAATGTAATAAACAAAGCGGCACAGAGAAATACTCAGAATTTGCAGTGGCATTCTCATTCACAAGGTTAAGCTCATCCAGTTATTTGGTTACAACTGACTCAAAAGCAAAAGAAAATGATGACCTGGACAAAACCTTGGAATCCAGGTTACCACCCCCAGGAATATCGGACCCAGACTCAAAAGAACCAGAATCTGATTCCGACTCCACAGACTCTATGGAATCAGATTCTGGCTCACTACTTGACTGAGAACTACTAGACATGTAGCCCTTCTCTGGTTGCCAAACAAGGGATGGTGTGTCAGATGCGTCGAAAATGCTGCTAGAAAGGTTCACACCCGGTTGGTCTCCGATCATGGAAACAGCCAGGTTATTTCCCAAGCTCTCTGAGTCGATCGGAGGATCCGAAAGGCGACATGCCAATGCTACCCCTACTTCAAGCTCGCTGCTGTCAGAGTCATTTTCTATGCCCTTCTCATCCCTACCAGTAATTGGCTCAAACCTTTCCTCTGTATCACTGTCTTGCAGCTACAAGTCAAAGAAAATTTCAAAATCGGGAACCCGCTGCTTCTCAGAGTTGAACCAGGGTTTGGGAAAACCACAAAATGGGAAGTCCTCACCCTCCCGAACAAAATAACCATTCAGGGTTCCCCGGATTGCTCTGTGCACAAGTTCATAGCGCTTCTTGATCTGCTTAGCTTTGGCTCTGCCCGCCATCTCTCTTCTTTTTCTGACCCAATCCTCTTTAGTGGGTGTATAGCCAAGACCAAAGGCATGCAGATTATGTGGCACATCGGCCAGTGCAGTAACACCTTTCCAACCGCTTCTCTTTAGTCCCATTCTTGGAACATGTTTGAGCTTGTTCATGAAATAGATTGATTGGGCACTGACATATAAGCCCTCATCAACTGCCAAGATGGTTTGCACTGTTTAGGCCTCAACCATCGGAAAACCTAAAAGGAAAACATCCTCCTCGCCAAGAACAATTTCGAGCACAGGTGCAGTTACCTCTAGTGGAGGATGTATAGATGAGTTCCCAAACACAATAGCCACCTTTTCCCATGGGGGTATTTCAACATTTGATGGAGGGTAGATGAGACAGCTTTCACCTGGTGCAGCTAGGGTCTGCCTAACAGTAGATTGAAAGTGCCCGGGACATCCAGGATGTGGAACTCAATATCCTGTTAAGCTAGGCCCACTTGAACTTTGATGTGTACTATACCCATCGCCTCTCTGCTGGTACTGTCAGACACTCGAATCACCTGGGCTGTAGGCACGAAATCTGCTATTTTCAAGCTGATGGCATAAGCCATATAGGACGGACAGACGTTGATAGCTAACATTGTATCGACCAATACCACTGGCACCCAATTTTCTCTGCACTCCACTAATATGTACAAAGGTCTGTTGTGTGCTGAGCCTTCTGGCAGTAGTTCGTTCTCGGAGAAGGTTAGGGTTGGATTAGCACTACCTACGAAAACTAGTCCCACGAGTTATTCCAGAGTGGTGTGAATGGATAGTTTGGCTTTATCCATAGCTGATAGCACAGCTTATCGATGCACCGAGAAGCCATGAGCAACCCTCAAATTGAAATATCGTCATGGATCTTCTTCAACTGTTTCAGCATCGCCTCTTCTTCTAACATTTTTTTGTTTTGCTTCTCAACCTCTTTATTTTTCCTAGAGGCTTCAGCTTGGTCCAAGTGTGGCGGCTTGAAATACCGCCCACTTCTACTCATATGGTTCACCTCTTCAGAGTACCAGGTGTTGTTTGGCAGGTCTCCAACCCAATCTTTTTCGGTGTGAGGCAAGAGTAAATCATCATCTTCCCACCATACTCCTTTGGCAACCGACAAACAATTGTCCTACTGTGGTCTGATCATTCTCGCATTAGAGATATCCCTCATAGGGTGTTGGGCTTTTCCAGCTTCCCGTTTGTCTTGATCCCTTGCTTGCACAAACCGCTTCAATGCGGCTTCTTGCCATGTATCAACAATACTTATGACGCGTAATTCCTCAGCTAAATTCTTGATACTGGTGCTCTCTGACAACTTCCCCCTGTCCTTTGCCATTCCAGCCATTGCAGTTACTCTTGATCCCTTTTCTTCAGGCTTTGGTTTAGTTTCTTCCTCTCGGTCAGGTTCATCACTAAGCCACCCGGAGTTGTTCGTCAACCCATTCAGATCAAACCAATCAATTTGCACATCTCCCTGATCTTGCTCATCGTAGAGTTGCAGACTGTCTAAGCCTTCTTCCAGCTTGGCTAGATCATCCAGACCCTGGCTCGGGCTATCCACTCGAACCACACTGACCTCCGCAACTATTGGTAATACCACTTCAGGCTTGGCTTGGTCAACTGGCACAATGTAACAACACGGATCATACTTTTCTTCAACTAAGCCTGTAGAGCTCTCAAGCAATGGGCTAACACTCTCCTCCAAGACTAACCTCCATTCTTCTACCAATGTCACCACCACAGGTTCAGGTTGGAGTGTGGATACGTCCATCATGCACGAGTTCGTGTTTTCAGGAATGAAGACAACCAGTTTGGGTAGGTGAGAAGAGGTAATGTATACGCTGGGGTCATATGGGATGGCCAGTGTATGTATTTGATTTAAGTTCCGGGGTGGAGGGACTTAGTTGTGGGCTAGAAGAGGGTTGGTGATTACATTTGGCTTTTGAGGTGATGCTATCACCTTATTGTCAATGAGATCTTGAATCTCATGACCCAGCCTGTAACATTGGTCGGTGCCGTGACGGTGCTGCTGGTGAAAAGCACAGTATTGGCTGGGTTGTGTTTAGGCAGTAGAGGATCAAGTAGTGGGCGTTGTTCTAATGGCTCAAGATACTGTTTTTTGATCAGCAACCCCAGGGCTTTACATAAAGGCACATAGAGCGAGGTAAAGACCCTTTGAGATTAGGCCTGGCTGCTTGAGGTTTGTGGATTTGTGCTGGCGAATGGGTTGGCTGTCTTGGCTGTAGTAGTGACAATATTCACATCAGATGGTCGCACAGTTGTGCTTCCACTCATGGTTGCGTTGGAACTACGCATGAAAGGCCTCTCCGGCTGCTCTTTCTCACCAGCTATTAACCCCTGTTTCATTACATCTTCAGTCTAAACCCCTATCTCATAGAGTTCTGTGAATGTGAACAATGGCAAGACAATCATCTTCTGTAACAATTTCCCTTGTAGATTATGGACCACCACCCTGATTTGATCTTTCTCGGACGGCCTGGTAGTCATCATCGAAGCCTTGGCCCTCCATCTCGTAACAAAGTCCGAGAAGCCCTCCTTGGCTCCAGACGGGTTGCCTTAAGATCACGGGTTGTGACTTCGATCTGCGTATTGTAGGAGTACTGTTCGATGAAGGCCTCAGTTATTTCCTCCCAGCTCCATTTCACAGAGTCTTCCAACTTTGCATACCAGATAGCCGCTATCCCTGACAAGGTCTGACCGAAAATTGATAGCTTTTGAAGTCTGGTGAGGCCCATTGGCAGTAGGATGTCTGAGAATAACCGCAAATGGACCATGGGATCCCGTAGCCATCAAATCAGTCTATGTGTGGCATCTTGAATCCATCTGGTAGAGTTATTGCGGAGTTAGTATATCCATCCTCAATGTTAGGGACTGAGTTCACACCCTGTGCGCACTTGAAAAGCTTCTCCAGCTTGTTGACCTTTAATACAGTGGGGCCAACCTCGAATTCAAATGGTGGCTCAATTTGGTACGCTGGTGCCTTGGAGGCTTGCGGTGGGATAGGGTCTATTGGGTTGCCCTAATTCTCAGCCAGAGCAGTAACAGTGATTCCGAGTACTGGGATACCCACTAGAGCTACATGCTGCTTGATGGGGTTGTTGTTGCTGCAGCCTGTTTATCACTACCACTTGATGTGTTGTAACTTTAGCTTGGCGAGCAACATCTTGCTGCATGGCTTCAATGGTTTGCTGGAGATTACAGATCAAGTCTTCCATGCTAATCGGGGGATACTGTGCCATCGAAACTAGCAAATAATTTCTTACTAGAGTGGATGTGGAAGACTGTCCCTGACTGGGCGCAGATGAAGTAAAAGGTGACTGGTGGACTGGTGAATTGTGCCTAACTCTCCTCCGTCTCATAACCAGTGGGAGCAAAGCAAACACAGGTTGTCCCCTAACAAGATCCCCGGATCTGTAAAGTTTCCATACATGGGTCCAGAGTGCTTGGTGGGTAACCAAACTATCCGAAGCAATTTTGATAAACTACCTTGCAAAAAGAAATAAAGCAAAAGGAAAACAAAAATCAGAAACCGCATAGTACCTCAGCTTAGACGTTGACAACACATAGTTGTAATCAAAAGCTGCAGAACTGTACTCAACACTGATTTTTGCACCCAAATCTGATAACCAAACTTGCAACTGATATGCACATTCCTGTAGAGTTTCACTCTAAAAGCACATACCAATTAAGTGAGAGCCAAAACACCCCTATGAGGGGGTAAGGTTACCCTGTCCTAGTTTCGTCAGGAGCTAGGGTTCGCTATTCAAGCAAAATGGTTTCACACAATCCTGTATTCGGGTGGGCAACCTGTCCTAGTTTGGAACAGTCTCTATGGCTTACAATATGCAACTAGGCCGATTGGTCAAAAAGGATACCTCAGCAAGACAACCTAATATACCTCTCACACCTAACACCGAGAAGTGAAAGGAGGATCAAACGATACAGTTGTAGTCCAGATCCAAGGGTTGTGTTCCCATCGTGGCAGAGCCCGTGACCGGTCAGCCTTATGGCAAGCTTCTCCAAGCAAGCCTCTGACAAACCGTCCAGGAATAGCAGATGGCAAACACAGTGACTTAGGCGCACCAATGCAAATGCAAATGCAAAGAAACACATAAGTGTAAATAAATGTCATATCATGAGCTCGAGCCAAGTTTGCTAAATCCCCAGCAGAGTCGCCAGAAACTGTAGCTCACCTTTTTTGCACCCCCTTTTGGAATTTTGAAAAGAGGCCCTATTGTTCGGACTCCCGCGGTTTTGAATCTAATCTCAGAAGTGCAATGTGAAATTGATAAACACCAAAGAGTCCAAATCCAGCAAATCTTTTGGAAAATCGATTTCTAAATCAAAAATGCCAAAATGGGACTGCTTTGCCAGATATAGAGTCGCCACCTAAATATTTTATTTTGGAAAAATTTAGGAAACACATGACTCGTGCCAAAGGCTACATGTCCGTCATCACCAAAGTTGTCTCAGCTCAGGAACTTAGGTATGAGAGGGGAAGGTCATGAATTGAGCACCACCGCTCGCCCGATCATAGATCGGTCTCTACTAGTCATGATATGATTTTCATCAACATTATGTGCTCTTGTTCCAATTATTAGGCTAGCATTACTGTGTGATGCGTACAAGCAAGTAGAGACTAGTTTGCCTGAATTGGAACAACTCAATTTCATGTTTGTTTTGCGAAACAGGTTTGATTTTGCCACCTTCAGTGGGCTTAAAGTTTACGAATTTGCCACTCAACAAAGTGGGCATAAAACATACATTTTGAATCGTTCCAATTTAAACAACAAGCCTTCATTCACAGGCATTCAAGCAGTTTAACAAGTAAGAATTTAGCCTCATGGCAAGTATGCTAGACATGACAATCACTCACACTCATGCAAGTATGCCAAAGAACTAAGAAAAACTCACCTAGTACTCCAAGCTAACATCAAACAAAAGAGTTAGAAAAATATACATGATTCCTACCTATACAAAATGTTTAATGCAATTATGCAATTAATAAGTTCGGCTACTAATGTGACATATAAATTCATTCAAGACATGTGGTCCAAGCACATATTCATCGAAGTATTGAAACGACAATGCAGTTTGAATGATACGCTGAGCCTCGGTACATGCAATACAAGATGAATGGATGCAAGCATGCGATATGCTAATTGAAACATGTTCCTAATCTAACCATCAAAAGCGGGTAAATAAAAGGGAGAAAGACGTGGGGTTGGAAGACATACACATTATTACATTACGCTCTCATGAAGGAGAGTTCGAATGAATAAACTAAGCTAATTAAGCTAATTATTACAAACCAAAATGAATAATTAACTAACTATATAAGCTAATTAAATAAGAATTTAACTAGGCTAAGCTAATTAAATATTACAACACAAACAAATTAGGTACAACTAATTAAGCTAATTAAATAATGACAAAACAATTGCAACTACTAATTAAGCTAAGAAACTAAATTAAGCTAATTAACTACTCTGCCTCGGGAAATGAAGGATGTGCACGTGCATGCTCGGTTTCCACCCGAATAGACCTCCTCTTTGCTCTCAAAAGCCTCTGTTTGCACAGTTGAACATTTCCAGAACCATTTTGCTACACCTTACCAACACTCTGATGAGCTTTGCATCAGTGGCCAGCCGGCCACTAGTGAATGTTGCCGGCCACCTGCCGGCCATAGATGGTGGTCTTCCAGCCAGGTGCCAGACATGAAAAGTGGCATGCCGACCACTGATGCACTGGTTTATCTTGCTACAACAGAGGACAAACAGAGCAGAAAGAAGGTATTCTCACAGATTATTTGCACAACTCACCCCTCCTTTTCATGAACAAGTCGAAGGAGTGATGAACTTAGGCCACACAAATCACCAATTTAAGCAATTTCATTACATGATGGCTTGTGACTCAAGTGGTGCAAATTCAATAAATGCAAAATGAGACACAAACCTCCTCCCTTTCATGAAAGATCAAGGGAAGAAGTTGCCCTTGGAGACTTGGATCATTTCATCACTAGCAAGTATGAAATGGTCCAAGTTCCATATGTTCAATTAACGTCTGATTGAACACACCAAGTTATTATCTTGCTCATCTTTTAGTCCCAAGTTTTAATTACTCATTTTACTTTACCAACCATTTTTTACTCAAATTAAGTCCAAAAGGTGAACTAAAGTCCTCTAAAGGAAACAGGGCTCAAAACACAAGTTGCTTTGGGTATGAAAAAAGCATCATACCGTTGGTAATGAACCCCCTAAGGGATTAAACCATTAAGTATGAAACCTCAATTTCACACTTAGGCAAGCAAGTGACTTGAAACCATTTTCAAAGAAAAATTAAAAGCCAAGAAAAAAGGGAGGTTGCAAAGATGATTAGTGCTGAAATTAAGTGTGAAAAGCACTAAAAACATGCAATCAACTCAAACAAGTGGTGTCTAAAGGCCTAAAACACCAAACTTGTAAGGAGTATTACACTATAACTATGCAATACAAAGCTCAAACGCAATAACCAACCCAAAATAGAGTTAAAACAGTCCAAAATAGGGCCTAAAGCATGCTAGAATAAAGGTACAAAAGGCTAGAAACATAAGCTAAAGTATCGCAACAACTAGGCTAACCAACAAGACACAAGGAGGGGAGGCTAACCCCTCCAAATTTGGACTACAAAACTTGATTTTTACCACTGAAAACACACTGAAAATCAGTGTTTAAAGGCCTAAAAAAAGATGGTTTTAAAATGGGAAACAAAGGTGAAATGGCCTTAACAACAAGGAATGAAGAGGGGTGAACCACCTCTTAACCTTAAATGGTGAAAAACACCAATTTCAGCCCATAAAAACAAAATTTTTTATAGCTCAAAAAAAGCCCAAAGTAGTGGGAAAAATATAGGAAAACAAGTATGTAAAGCAAGCTAATAAAGCAAATATTCTACCTCTTGAAGCAAAGAGTAACTCTACGCCACAATCCAAGCCAAGACTAGCTTCAAGAGCTCTAAGAAGGCCTCAAAGAACCTCAGTTCAAAGATGAGGGGATTTGGTTAAGGAAGTGTAGACAAGAGTGCAGTGTAAGTAGGCAAAAATATAGAGAATTTGCAGAGAGAAAGAATTGTAGAGAGGAAAAATTTTGAGTCTAAAATTTTTCTAACCTCAAAACACAAGAGAGGGGGTCCCTATATATAGAAAACATGAAATTTCTACAAGGAGATCCAACCCTCCACGTGTGGATAGATCCATGCATATGTGCAAATAGCTAGCACAGTTGGCATAAAAAATCTACAGAAAACACTGGTGGTCGACCGGCCATCACTGGTGGCTGGCAAGCCATATTAGTGGCCGAAAAACCAAAAGTGATGGCCGGTAGCCTCTAGGGATGGCCAGCAGGCCACCAGAGGTTGCAGGCTGGAAAGACCAAGGCGTGGTCCAAAAATTAGACAAAAGGGATGCAGGGTTTGAATGGCCCAAAGTTATGTGTAGACACCCCATTTTTGACCGACCTTAAGACTCAGATGTCATCGTTTGTGCACGTGATGATTGCACATGTTTGTGCTGTTTTGAGCGCCCGAAGGTCTTGGCCGGGTGCCTTGTCTTTGAGCCTCTTAACACTTTGTGTTTTGGCCTTGGTTGTTGGGCCAAACCTTGTAGGCCACTTGGAGTGGCCGGCCGGCCAGGGGAGGTGGCCGGTCGACCACCTTAACTGGCCGGCGGCCCATCTTTCTCCTTTTTAGATATTTTCAAATCTTTTAAGCCAGTTGTGGCTCACTGAAACTCATCCTATGGAGGGATGGAGCAAGCCTTTTGCTTGTCTCCTCTATTTAAGGGGAGCTCCCTCCCCTTATTTGAGGGTTCATATTTTTCAGAGCTAAAATCTCTCTCTCTCTCTCTCTATATATATATATATATATATTGTGCTATTTTGAGCCTTAAAGTGTGTTTTCTTCACACTTTTTCACTAAGACACCTAGTCAAACACCTTCACTTTGGGGTTGAGGTCCTTTGAAGCTTGATTTGACGTCTTAGAATTGGTTTTGGTTCAGAATTGTTGCCATCTTGCTGCTGTCTTCAAGGGTAACCTTCTTCCCCTTTTAAGCTTATTTATTGTATACTAGTTTAGGCCACCTTTGTATGCTTATTTTGGCCTATTTTTCAACTACAAAAAACTCTCTTTTTGAGTATTAAAAATGGTTGTTTGAGGCCCCATGGGAGTTGGGGGTGTTTCACCCCCTTGTATGCCTTATTTACTAAGCTTTTGGGCCATCCTTTAAAGCTTTTGGAACCATCTCATTTTGGCCCTTCAACCACTGAATTCCAGAGGAATTTCAGTGGTGAAAAGGTGGTTTTGTGGCCCAAAATGGGAGGGGGTGGTCCCCTCACATCTTGTCTTGCTTGGATGTCTTGTTGGCCTACCAAATGAGCATGCATTTGTCCTTCTTTTAAGCTGAGTTCAAGCATGTTTTTGTGACCTTTTAGACCTTCGCTAAGTCTGTTTTGGCTTGGTTGATTCACCTCATGCATGCTTCTTACACTTGTAGTGTAATTTTGCTAATTGGCCTTGTTTCCTTGATGCCCTAACCCACCATTCTAGCTTCTTTTGGCTGCACTCCAGCATGCTTTTAACCATGTTTTAGCATGCTTTAACTTTGTTTTGAGTGGTTTAGGTCATATGAGGATTGCTTTATATAGTTATAGTGTAAAGGCCTTTGACTAGCTTTGAGTTTCAAAGTCCCTAGCATGCCTTGTATGTGATGATTGCATGCCTTAGCCTCATTTCTCACATGATTTCAGTGTATATAGCATGATCACAACCTCCCAAATTCTACTCTTTCATAGCTTTTATGAGTTCTGCCTTATGCCTTGTTTGTGAGCCAATGCTTGAGCATGATTTTATTGCCTCCTGAACTTCTATCTCAACATGTTTTGGCCTTTATTCTGACATGATTGAGTTCTGTCCAGAGCTGGTTTGGTTATTTAGGCTATGTATTGCATGCCTCTTGTGTGAATGCCTTAACTAGCTTTGAGTTTTAGGGCCTCTTGCATGTTATACTTGTGAGGTTTGCATGATATTTCATCATTTGGCATGAGATTTCAGTGTTTATATCTCTGTCATACTCTCATAAATATCACTCTTTCAATGTGTTTGAAAGTTGAGCTTTGTGCCTTGCTTGCGAGCCATACATTGAGCAGGCTTTTCTTGCTTCTTGTGCTTAAGTTTCAGCACATTTTGGCCACCTTTTTGGCATGCATGAGGTCTGTTTAGGGCTAGTTTAGTCCATTGAGCATTGCATGGCATGGTTCTAGTGTTGTGTCCTTCACTAGTTTTAATGCTTAAGCCCCTTAACATGTTATGCATGCATTGTTTGCATGTTTGAGTCTTGTGTTTCATGCCATATCAGCATTGAACATCTGCGCCCCCCCCCCTAATTTCTTCACTTTTCAATTTGATTTGAGGGTTGTTTGGTCTTAAGCTTGTGTTTAAGCTTGGGATTGAGACTTGTACTTAAATGGCTTTAATCCTCTTTTGGAGGGTTCCTCCTAGTCAAAGGCATGGCCTCTCCTATGCCTTAAAGCATTCTTTTGGTTGACCTCCTCTCCTTAGAGGACTTGCACATTGGACTTAACCAATTAAAGAATGGATTGGTAATGTAAAATGTGTAAACAAGAATTGAGTCAACTAAAACATGCCAAGATAACATGTGTTGTTTGCATTGCATTGTGTTTGGATCGGACGTTAATCCAAACACAAGAAATGTGGCAGGTTTCATACTCATAGTGATGAAACGTGATATGTTTCTCGGTTGCCGACACACTTGATCATGCATGATAGGGTGGAGGCTCTTCAAGTCTTGTTTCTGTATTCACTAACATTGTGCAAGCTTGGCTCTTTGGCCATAATGCATTGAGATGCGTGGTTGGTGGCTTGAGAGCTGAGTACTATGCTCCTTTGAGCTTGAGAAACGATAAGGAGAGTAATTGCACACACATTTCCTTGTAAATACATTGTTATGCCTTTGTTGTTCTCTGTTGTAGCAAAAGTGGGGTTCTGGAAGGAAAGGTGGTTGGCTGTCCACTTGCACTAACTTGAGGTAGCCTACCGACCAGTTGAGGTGGTCGGCCGGCCACCTGTTGCAAAATTGTCCAAAATCTTCCTGTTTTGGGGCAGATGCAACCTGGAAGTGTGTATGATGTTCTGAGATCACCGCGAGTGCAAACAGAGGCAACTCATGGCAAGGCAATGCATTTTCGAGCGGACGCCAACCGAGCATGCATGTCTCCATCGCCTGTGAGGTCGCTTTATTGCTTTGTTAGTTAGTTGTAGCTAGTACAATTAAAGCGTTGTAATATTCTAAATTAGCTTAGCATAGCTAGTTTTCAATTTGGTTTGTAATTAATTAGCTAAGTTAGTTAATTAATTGGTTTGTAATAAGTAGCTTAGCTTGGAGTAGCTTAGCCTATTTATTCGGACCCTCCTTTAAGAGGGCACAATGTTGTAATAAGGGTGCGTGTGTGTGTGCATGTCTTCCAATCCCATTTCTTTCTCCCTTTTACTTATCAACTTTTGATGGTTAGTTGAGGGCATATTTCAATTAGCATACCTTATGCTTTGCATGCGTGCATCATTCATTTGTATTGCACACACCGGGCTCGGCGCATCATATAAATTGCATTGTATTTCAATACCTATTTGAATACAAGTTATCAAGTGTAGCATTCACATGCCAACTAAGAATAGCCGAGCCTATCTTATTGCATTTTGCATGTGTTGCATTAGGCATTTTGTTTTTAACATAGTTAGGATCATGCATGATTTCTAACTAGTTTCTTGTTTTCGCTTGGAGTATACTGTAAGTGTTTAAGCTTTAGCATACTGCATGAGATGTGTATGTTGCCATGTTCAGCATACTTTCCATGAGGCTATTTGCGTAAATGCTAAACTGCATGAATACCTGTGAATGAAGGGTTCATTACACTACAACAAAAAAGGCCTTTGGTGACAGACTGATTTTGTCTCTAAACATCAAAATTTCATCACTAAAGTGATCTGTGACGAAAAAAATTTGTCACCACGTTCGTGGCCTATACGTCGTCACAAAAAGTACCTGGTGACGAAAAACAATTTTGTCACCTATTTTTCATTTTTGGCGACGAAATGTTTCGTCTCCAAATGTTGAATTTTTCGTCCTCTAAAACACCAATTTCGTCACCAAAACTAAATAATATTTTATTTTAATTGTTTTTTGCGATGAAATATTTTGTCACCAAATATATTTTAGTGACGAAAGTTTTCCTCACCAATGATATGGATTAAGGTGACAAAAAAATTCGTCACTAAAATGAGCAAAAAAGAAAATTATTCAATGACAAAAAATATTTTGTCACCAAATATTTCAATTTAGCGACGAAATATTCAACAAATGTGACGAAATTATTTGTTTCGTACTATGTCATTAGTGACAAAATTATTCGTCATGTTTTTTGAAAACTAATAGCGACATTTTTTATTGTCACTAATAAAAAATTAAAAATTTTGAAAATGGGTATACTATTTTCTTCCGAAATTTTTTCTTTTCAGTAGCAATTCCCTGCCCATTTCAATAACCTGTTCAATAAAATATCTATTACAAATCAATACAAAAATCTATTCATTTTCATAAACATCACAATCGAATTTTAGCACTATCCATAAAAATATAATATGAACTGCATGCGGATTATAAACATATCTCCTAATATCCACAAAAAACGTCTACTAATATCCACAAAAATATAATATCAACCGTATGCAGATTACCAAACACATCTCTTAATATCCAACAAAAAACATGTCTGCTAATATTAACAAAAATAAAATATAAAGGGCGGATTAAACACGTCCATATTCTACCATCGGCCCTCCAAATTACCAAACACGTCCATATCAAATATCGAATCTGCAAAAAAATGAAACACAAAAAAAAAAAATGGTCAGTTAGACAATTATTATCTTATCCATAACATATACAATTTAACATGCATTTTTGGACTTAGTTTTCAAACCAGGAGTCCCCGTGCTAGTTTCGTAAGTTTTCACAACTCACATTGGTCCATCCCGAGGTGTTTGAGGTGTTTCCCAGGCCGTCTCGTGGCTGTTGCACGATTTTGGCTCATGAAGGCCTATTTTCAAGCTTAAGTGTGAAAAAGTGCATTTTTGGACTTAGTTTTCAAACCGGGAGTCCCGTGCTAGTTCCGTAAGTTTCCACAACTCACATTGGTCCATCCCGAGGTGTTTGAGGTGTTTCCCGGGCCGTCTCGTGGCTGTTGCACGATTTTGGCCCTCGAAGGCCTATTTTCAAGCTTAAGTGTAAAAAAATACATTTTTTGACTTAGTTTTCAAACCGGGAGTCCCATGCTAGTTCCATTAGTTTCCACAACTCACATTGGTCCCTCCCGAGGTGTTTGAGGTGTTCACCGGGGCGTCTCGTGGCTGTTGCACGATTTTGGCACCTGAAGGCCTATTTTCAAGCTGAAGTGTGGAAAAGTGCATTTTTGGACTTAGTTTTCAAATCGGGAGTCTCGTGCTAGATCCGTAAGTTTCCACAACTCACATTAGTCCCTCCCGAGGTGTTTGAGGTGTTTCCCGGACCATCTCATGGCTGTTGCACGATTTTGGCTCCCAAAGGCCTATTTTCAAGCTTAAGTGTGGAAAAGTGCATTTTTGGACTTAGTTTTCAAACTAGGAGTCTCGTGCTAGTTCCGTAAGTTTTCACAACTCACATTGGTCCCTCCCGAGGTGTTTGAGGTATTTCTCGGGCCGTCTCGTGGCTGTTGCACGATTTTGGCCCCCGAAGGCCTATTTTCAAGCTTAAGTGTGGAAAAGTGTATTTTTGGACTTAGTTTTCAAACCAGGAGTCCCGTGCTAGTTCCGTAAGTTTCCACAACTCACATTAGTCCCTCCCAAGGTCTTTGAGGTGTTTCCCGGGCCGTCTCATGGCTGTTGCACGATTTTGGCCTCCGATGGCCTATTTTTGAAGCTTAAGTGTGAAAAAGTGCATTTTTGAACTTAGTTTTCAAACCGGGAGTCCCGTGCTACTTCCGTAAGTTTCCACAACTCACATTGGTCCCTCCTGAGGTGTTGTAACCCCCAAAATAGTGGGGAGATAAAATTACTAATATTTGATTATCAATTATGTGCATGTCAGCATACTTGGAGGATTGAAGGGTAGAATATGGATTTTAGTTCCAAGAGTCAGTGAGTTTGCTATGGTGCATGATGAGATATATGGTCTCTACGCTTGAATAATAGCCACTCTTAGGTTTAGACCCATATCTATCTTAATCCAATTTCCACTTCATTCACCCAAAACAAACAGGCCTTCAGTGCAGACCATAGCTAGAAGGAACATGGCTAAATCAGAGGCAATGATAATAAAAACATGTATTTGAGGCCTACCAATAAGAAAGAACATACAAATGCAGAAGGGTTGTGTTGTGCCTAGGATTCCCAGAAAGCATTGCCCAAAAGTACAAGCACAAACATGGGAATACCAAACATCAAATAATGCCAAAGATCTGAATCATATCGAGCCAACGCTAATTTCATCTCAAGCAACAAAGCAAAGATATTTTTTACACCCAAAAAACAAAAACAAAAAGGTACAGTTATTGATCCTATATGTACAATATATATCTTCCCCATAGTTGAGGTTGATAAGGCCCGGTCAGGTATATAAACTATCTTTAATCTTAATAATACTGCTGGATTAACATTTTGGAAGTACTGATCTTGCCCGTTAAGGCAATTCTAACCCCCATCAAAAAAAGAAAAAAAAGGCAATACTAAAAATAGTACTAAGCATTTTCCCATCAAAACCACGTATAAGGTTAAAGGCTATGTACAAGGAAAAATTTAAGTACTCCTTCATAATTCGGTGGATGATGAGTCAGTTCTTCGCCTCCGCATTCGTGCTCCCCATGACATATTCCCGTGAGCGTTCTTATTCATGCTTCTTCTCTTCAGCTCAGACAATTGGACCTGCCACCGGTTCTTCCACTCGCTCCGTTCCTCCATTTGCTGGTTGGAAAAGAAAGGCCGAAATCAATACAAAATGAGATAATAAAACAAAAGTTTGAATTATTAAAATAAAACGAGAACTTCTACAAAGGACGAGGAAGAGAAACACCAAGAAAAGACAAATGTAAACGGAAAATATCAATTTCATTATCAATAAACATCAACCATGTACCATAGATCCATACAAATACAGAGCCATCAATCAATAATAAAATATGAGAAATATCCATTTCATTTTTAATAGCAATTGGATGCAAAAATCCACCCTCTACTAGAGACCTCATGGAATTTGTGGCACTCTTTCCATAGTATAATAAAAAATAGAAAATAGTCCAACCACAAAACATCAAATGAAAGTCATGCCACCAAACTCAAAACTTCAAATATTTCATAAAAAAGAAACAATCAGATTAATGATTGCATGCTGCTGAAAACAAAATGATCTCATTTCAAATGGTTTGTAAAGCACAACAAACTTATTCTAATCTTATATCTGCCAAGGACACCAATACATATATGAGAAATAACCACTTTTTGAACTCCTTAACAAAAGATGCATCAACACCCCATTATTCTTGGACATTTTTAATCTAAATAAAAATTCTCTCTTTTTTTTAATAAAGAGATCAATTAAATGCAAGGCAAAGTGATAACGTAGACAAATATACCTCTCTCTCCCCAGGAAAAAAAAGTTATGATATCCAATATAAACAAAAGACAGAAAACAGAGAAACAAATAATAAATAAATAAAATGTAAAATCTTGATAACCCCCAAAATTGATGAACTAAACTTTCATTAGGCTATGTCTAATCATTCATCAGATTTTTCATCAAATCAAGGGAGTTTATCCTTTCATTAAATTTTGTAGGTGGTCGTTGCGCCAGACATCCACTCGGACAACCGGCCTTTCTTTATCTGAACATCAATTTCCATCCATGACCGAACGTCCACCCGGATGTCCTCCGAGACAATTGGGCTTGTAACAAGATTTGATGAAAATTTTAAATTTACCATTGGAATGCATGATACTAGATCAAACTTTTTATCAATTTTGATGAACCGTTAGACATGCTCTAGCTTCTTCCAAATCATATACATAAGCAAGCTACACTAGAAAAAAAAAATACTAATAAAATAAGTAATAATTCATGTGAAACAATGAAGTTCTATTGAGAACATAAGCGAAAATTCACCCATAAACATTCAAATTCTCATGAAAGTATATTAAGAGTTGAAAATTGGGGCAACCAAATGATAACTTCAGTACTTAAGAGTCCGCATATGAACCTAATATAGTTGCTAATGAAAGAAAGCCACAACAAATGCTATAAACCAATGGAAAGCTGAATTTAAATTTTTGTGTAATAAACTCCATAAACACCTACACATGTGCATGCATAGATCATAAAGTTTACTAACACACAGGCTGTTTGGTACTCCAGAAATTCAATCCCCAAAAAAACACAGCAAAGCAAGAAAAAACGCAGATTTTGAATTTGAATAAAAAAAAACATAATCCAACCAAAACCCAAAATCAATTATCACCAAATAACTACAAATCAGATTAAAAAAAAAAAAACACATAAACCCAAATCAAAACACACAGTGAACACCACCAAATTAATCCCAAAATACCCAAATAATTACCTCATCGCTCTGGTATCGCCTTAACAATAAACAGTGATTTCAGAGGAGGTAAGACAGTGAAAATACCAAATGGAGATTAATAATGAAATATTTTGGCCCAAGTTCTAAAAATCTATCACATTATTTATTTTCAGCATAGAAAGTAATCCAATACCTACATTGAAGACAATCATTGGTACTCAAACCTTATTACCTTGATTGACAGAAAAATCAATGGAGAGTAAATCATCATCAACAAACAAACCTAGACTGAGAAAGATAGAGAAAGGATAGGGAAAGAGGGAAAGGGCACGGACCGTGAAAGGTGCAAATACAAATTCTGTCCTCACGTTTGAGAAATTGCTTCTCATCTCTTAAGATAGAGAGAGAGAGAGAGAGAGAGAGAGAGAGAGAGAACAAAATAAAAACCCTAGAGCTAGAGTGAAATAGGGAAATAGAGAGAGAGAGAGAGCTGAATCAAAATCGATTGGAGGCTAGACAGTGTACCGACCGTGGCGATGAGACGGTGAGACACAGTGAGGGACGGTGATCACCGTCGATGAGAGGGACGATAAGCGATGGGCAATGGTCAGTTGATAAGAGGGAGAGCGATTGGGGATATGAGAAGGAGAGCAAACGACGGCCTGTTTGTTGTTTGGTTTGTTCTGTGTGTATGTATCATACATACAGAGAATAAAATCTAAAAAAAGATACAATAAAAAATCTTAATAAATATAAAGCAAGTACTAAGATATTTATTAAAAAATAAATATAATCATATATTAATTAGAAAGTGTGATTAAAAAATATAAATAATCATACTTAATTGAAAAGTGATATAAAAAAATAAATATTATTACACTCAATCAAATCAAGTGTGATTAAAATATTAATCTAATTTTTTTTATTACATTTCCAATAAAAGTAAGATATTTTCATTCATTAAAGTGTGATTTTTAATTATTTTTGTAGTAGTGGATAAAGCAAGTAATAAGATATTTATCAAATAATAGATAAACAAAAATCACCACATATTTAAGAATTTCTATAAAATCTCTTCCATTAGAAGATGTAAAAGAATTTCAACTTGACCGAAATTAACAAGTAAGCCTACAAAAAACCCGAAATTGGCAGCCCATTCTGCACCCCAAATTAGAACTATGTCATCAGCAACTATCACTAACTAATTTCTACATAGCAACTTACATTTATGGGAAAAAGTTAGGGTTAGAAATTGGGAACAACCAGAGAGAGAGAGACAGCAACCAAGTTAGGGTTAGAGAAAAACCAAGTGAAGAGGACGCAGGCAGCAAAGCATCCAACAAATTAGCGTTCAAATTGGGGGAAAATGAGTTACAAAAGTGAGAGACGAGAATGGGGATAGCGAGATAGAGAAGAATGGAGACGGAGGTTGGAAAAGTGAGAAGTGAGAAGAGGGAAGAGGGCGCTCAGAAAAGCGAGAAGAGGGCAGGGGGAGAGAGAGTGAGGCGAAAATAGGGAGCGAGAGAGAGAGAGAGAGAGAGAGAGAGAGAGGTTTGTTGTAGAGAGCGCCGGCCGGTGACATGTGGGTTAACTGGTGCGATAAAGATAAACGAACGGTGTGACGGAGATGTATGGGTGAGGGAGTGACAGAGAGAAATATCTATGGTTCAATTTTATTTTTTATTGATTTTAAGCATTTGGTGATGAAATTTGGTTTTTCTCTCTAAAAATAATACATTTGGAGACAAAATTATTTCCTCTCTAAATTTTTTTACAATGGTGACGAAAAATTTCGTCTCCAAAATGGCGCCAAATCTTCTGCCAAATTTTTCAAGGGCGGGAAATTGTTTTGTGATAAAAAATAAAATTTAGAGACGAATAAAACTTTCGTCACTTATTGTTTAAGCATTTGGTGACGAAATTTGGTTTTCGTCTTTAAAAATAGTACAATTGGAGACGAAATCTTATTTTCATCACTAAAACATGCATATTTGGAGACAAAATATTTTTTCGTCACGCGTTTTCGTCACCATAAACCTTTTTTGTTGTAGTGTTACTTGAATTGGAACAATTCATCGAAATGTGAGTTTTAAGCCCACTTGGAGTGGCAAATCATCATGTTTAAAGCCCACGTTGTTTGGTGGAAAATCCGCACTTCTAAGCCCACTTGAGGGTGGCAAATTCAAACCATTTTCGAAAACAAACATTGAATTGTTTTGTTCCAATTTAGGCGATCTAGTCTATACTTCTATTCTATGCGCATCATGTAGTAAGTTAGCTAAGTAACAGGAATAAAAACACATGTGTTTTCAAAAACAACTTATCATGTTTAGTAGAGGCCAATCTTTGATCGGGTGAGCGGAGATGCTCATGTTATGACCTTCCCCTCTCGTACCTATGTTCCCGAGCCGAGGCAACTTTGGTGATGACGGACACGTGGCCTTTGGCACGAGTCAGGGTTTCCTAAATTTCCCAAAACAAAATATTTTGGTTGCGACTCTCTAATCTGATAAAACAGTCCATGTTTTGGCGCTTTTTGATTAAAATTTGCTTTTTCAAAACCAATTGTCAGATTTGGACTCTTTGGTGATTTATCAGTCTTGCATTGCACTTTATGAGATTAGTGTGATATCCCTATTCCGTAATATGTTAATTGGTCCTTAACATGAGTATGATTATGTGTTTAATATGATTTTGTGTGCCATTATGTGAAAATATGCAGTTTTGAATTTCTATCTGTTCACCGTAGGAATATCTGTTTGATTATCTGCTTTGCAAATTAAATTGAAGGCCTTATCAGCCACAGAACCTGAAATTGATTACGCCATTGTGATTACCGTAATTTGTAGAGCTTACGGTGAAATTTAATTGGAAATTGATTCGGATTAGATTAAATTGATTTAATTAATGGCATAGTGCTCAAATTATTTAATATTATAATTTTGGTTAGTGGGACTTTTACTTATAGGGCAATATACACTCCCCTTTAGTTCTTTTGAACTCAAAATCTAAGATATACAATTGTGAGAGAGAGATGGCCGGCCATAGAGAGAGAAAGGGGGAGAGATTGTGCAATTTTGGCTCAAAGCTTGGAAACCTTGAAGATTTCCCAAGAATTTGTTATAGATTGTGAGAATCAAAGCTCCTAGGTGAGTATTTCATGGATTCTAGTATGTAATTTTGTGTAATCAAGCTAGTTGGGTAATCAAGAGTAAGTTTGGCATGAAATTAAGTTGATTTTGTTGAATTTTAAAGCCAATAGATGCATGCATGTAGGAAATTGCTATGAATTTCCATGTTTAAGCATAATGTGTATGATCCATGTTGAGTTTTTGGTTTAAGTCTATGTATTTGATCATCTCTTCATCAATTAAGTTGAGGACATTGTGTATATTTAACATGCAAGTGCAAATCATGGGAGTTTGAGTCTTGCATGTTTGAATTAAGTGTGTTGGTGATGAGTTTGAGTCAATTTGGGACATGCATGTGTTTGATTTGTGAAATTGAGCTGCATTGTGTTGTAATTTGATGTTTATACCATGTTAGAATATGTATATGTGAAGTTTGAGCCAAAAGCATGCATTTGGAACCTTTGAATGTCGAATTGAAGCGCAAGAACATGTTCTGGATTTTCTAGAATTTTGATTCCCGCTCGAGCGAGGAAACCGCCGCTCGAGCGTGAAAATCGTGTTCCCAGTATTTTCCGCAGACATGGTGTCCGCTTGAGCGGATAAGTTCACACTCGAGCAGGGAGCCATGTAGAGAGGCCTTCCACTCGAGCACCAGAATGCACGCTCGAGCGTAAATTTGATATAACCAATACTTTTACAGGTCTCAAGGGTCCGCTCGAGCGGGGAAGTCCACGCTCGAGCGGGGACCCTGTTTTCTGAAACTTTGTTTATGCGTTCTGTGTTTCGTTTTCCGTCCTCATTCACGTGTAAGCACTCTTAGGCATGCATTGAGCATTGTAATTGAGTTAAAGAGATAAGAATAAAGCCTAAAGAGGAAAATATGAATTAAAGAACGGATTGAATTATTCGTAACCCATATGTGTTATGTGATATGTAGGGTCAATGTCACGACCCGAACCCGCCCCTATGGGTTAAGGCCATAACTAGCCAGTAATCGCGAGATTACCTACGGCCTCAAATCAATTAAAACAAAACTCATCAGAGTAAAGGGGCCAAACGGAAGCAAATTAAAACTTTGTCTGTAGAGCGGTGCTTATATGCACACCATAACATTCCAAACATTTATACATTAATAACTCACATCAAAATGTGCATTAACACAAAACATTGTACATACATGATCATACAAGTTTAAGTCAGTCGAACCCAAGACTTATATACAAAAGTAGTCCCATGCTTTCGCCAACATAACAAAACTATAAACAAAGGACAAAAGCGAAGACAGTCTCGTGCATGAGTGTAGACACCCCATTTTTGACCGTCCTCAAGACTCGGACGTCACCGTTTGTTCGTTTTGAGATCCCGAGGGACTCGGCTGCACGCCTTGCCTTAGGATCTCTCGACTTGACTATTTTGTGCTTGGTTGTGGACCAGGAACTTATTTGTTTTTGCACCTGGGGGCAGGAGGTGGCTTGTTAGCCATCCCCTAAAAGCCACCGGCCGTGGAATGAAGCCACCGGCCTTGCTTTTTCTGCTACCGACCAAATATTTGGTCGGTCGGCACTTCTGTTAGGTGTATCGGCTCTTTGAGTGGTTGGCCGATAGTCTCTCTCTCTGGCCGATACCTCCTTTTTGCCTTTTTTAGGCATTGTGCATGCCAGCTGTGCCAGCTAGAGTGCACGGACCTGTCCTCCATACACGTGTATGGAGGAATTTGCACCCTTTGCACCCTTTTGGTCTAGCTTCTTGAGGAAGCTTGGACCTTTGTCTTAGCTTCCTCAAGAAGCTTGGACCCCTATCTCAGCTTCCTCAGGAAGCCTTGGCCCCTTAGCCTTAGCTTCTTTAAGAAGCCTTGACCCCTTTTGTTTAGCTTCTCTTGGAAGCTTAGGCCTTTGCCTTGTCTATATAAGAGGGACCTCCCTCTCCTTTGAGGAGGTTCAGCAAAATCAAACATATACATCTGATATATGATATATATCACTCTCTCTATATATATCTCCCTCTCTCTCTCTACATTTGTGTGTGTCAGAGGGCCTAAAAGTGTGTTTTGTTCTTAGTTTTACACTAAGACACCTAGTGCTACACCTTGCCTTGGTTATTGAGGTGTCGAGAGGTTGTTCTTGGAGCTTTTGAGTTGGTTTTGAAAAGAAAAGGCGGCTAGAGTTTTGGTTCTTCAAGTGTTCTTCAAGGGTGAGCACTATTGCTTTATATTCCCCATTCTTGCACTAGCCTTTAACCTACTTTACATGTTGTTTTGAGCTTTGTGTATAACATATAAAAGTTCTTTTTTTTTTTTGTGTTTAAGATACTTCATTAGGGTCACTTTGGTGTTGGGGGTTGTCCACCCCCTCTTTGGCCTTGTTTAGCCCTTTTTATGCTTTCTTTGTTGAGCTTTGGGAACCTTCGTGTATTGGCCTTCTCACCACTAAAATCCAGAGGATTTTCAGTGGTGAAGAAGAGGTTTTGAGGTCTTGCATAGGGAAGGGACACCCCTCTCCCTTTGTCTCTCTTTTGCTTGAGTTTTTGGCTCATAAGGGTAGCATGCATGCCTAACTTTGTTTGGTCTTATTTCAGAGGTTATTTGGTGTTTATTTAGCATGTCTTACTTCTGTTCCATGTTGGTTCATTGACCCCTTGCATGCATAATACACTTGCATTGCATTCCTTCATTTTGTCTAGAAGTGCATCATGCATTTAGGCCATCATGCTTGCATACTTTAGCTTGACTTCATGAAGCTTTTAGTTATGTTTTGCCATACTTAAGATCTGTTTGGTACTGATTTGGTCATATTTTCCATGTTTGGTATAGTCACCATGTATTTTGGCTTGTGAGCCTTGAGTGTGTGAGTCATTAGCACGCATTAATTGGGTCGTTTCAGTGATCTGGAATCACTTCTCATACTATTTCAGTCCATGATCCATGCTTGTATGCTTGCACTCATCATCACTTTCATGCTTTGAAGAGTCGTTCTTTTGTGCCTTGAAATGGGCCATAGTGCATGCCATTTGTTTAAGTCATTTGGGATGTCATTCGTGTGGATTTTGGGGTGTATTTTGATGCACTAAAACTCTGCTTTTGGTTGCATAATCCATGCCATGTGTGGTCATGATAGCTGTAATGGAATGCTCCCTTTTATGACTTAGTTTTAGGCCCATTGGTGTGCATGTTTACATGGGCATTTGTCCATCATTTTTAGTACGTTTGGCCACTATTTTGGGATGGGCTGAGGTCTCCCAATTTCGGTTTAAGTCCATCTTTGTATATAATTGCATGTTTGACAAGTTGCATTTGTGTATTGTTGCATGTTTGCATTACATCATATTTGCATGCTTAGTACATTGCATGATGTCTAACTAGTTGCATCACATAACCTTGTTGTAGGCTTGACATGTTCATACTGCATTAGCTTAACTTGCATGTTTAGGTAGCATTACATTGCATTGAGTTAGCATCCTCATATTACACTAGTTGCACTAGTTGCATTACTTTGCATTCCATAGGGCGTGCATGCATTGCATTTCATTTAGTTTGGGGTGTCAAACAAAACTTGAGGAGTGAGGTGTGTTCGTACTCGAAGTGACGAAACACGTCTCAACCCTCGGTCGCCGATGCCCTTGATGCTAACATGATAGGGCGTGAAGCATTCATTTGTTTTGTTGCATGCATTTACATTGATTTGCAAGCTTGGTGCCTTTGCCCATCATGCATTGAAATACGTGACTGGTGACTCGAGTACCAAGGGCCACACTCCCTTGAGTCCATAACATGATAGGAAGTGTGGCCATGCATACATTGCTTTGAAATTTCCTTGCCATGCACTGTCTGTCCACTGCTGCAGCAAAAACAGGATTCTGTAGGAATAAATGGCCGGCCGGCCACTTTCAGTGCCGACCGACCATCAGAGTCCAGCCGGTGACCCAATTTATGGTCGATGATCACATTTACATGGTCGGTGGTTCTCTTCATTGGCCGGTGGCATTCCAAAATGATTAGGGAATGGTTCAGAGGTGCCTCAAGAATTTTCACATCCCTCAGAAGTGCAGAACAGTGCAAACAGAGGCAACAGTGGCATGGTAACGGGTTTCCGAGCAATGTAAATCGAGCATGCATCATCCACGCATTCCGAGCCAGAGCTGCGGCGGTCTCTTTAGTTTCATTTTTAGGCTGTTTTTGTAATTAATTTGTTAATTAATTAGAGGTTTTGTAATAATTAATTAGCTAGGATAGTAGATTTATTATTTGGCCTGTATTATTCTTTCGGACCCTCCGAGCGAGGGCAATTGTGTAATAAGTGTGCGTGAGTGTGTGTATGTCTTCCAACCCCCACTTCTTTCTCCCTTTTATTTACCTGCTTTGAATGGTTAGTATTAGGGCATATTTAAATTAGCATACCTTATGCTATGCATGCGTGCATTCATTCATCTGTATTGTATGCACCGGGCTCGACGCATCATACTAACTGCACGGTATTTCAATTCCAAGTTGAATACATGTTATTTTTGTTTTTGCATTTCATATGCCATGTTTAGAATAGCCGAGCCTATCTAGGTTGCATTTTTGCATGTGTTGCATTAAGCATTTCAGCATAGTTAGGATTCATGCATGTTCACTAACTAGTTTCTGTTTTGGCTTGGAGTACTCGATAAGTTTTTATGCTTTAGCATCCTTGCATGCGTATGAGTGTTGCCATGGTAGCATGCTTTATCATGAGGCTATGTGCTTATGTGATATAACTGCCTGAGTGTCTGTGGGTGAAGGTTGGGTTATTTGAGTTGGAACAATGCATTGATTGCGAGTTTTAAGCCAACTTGTGAGTGGCAAATCACCATGTTTTCTAAGCCCACTTGAGGGTGGCAAAATCCACATTTTAGCCTACTTACGTGTAGCAAACCGCTTTCAAAAACAAACATGAGATGTTTTGTTCTAACTTAGGCGATCCAGTCTATACTTGTTTTGCTGTGCGCATCACATAGTAGTTCTAGACTAATAACCGGAATAAGAGCACATAATGTTTTCAAAACTAGATATCATGGTTAGTAGAGGTCGATCTTTGATCGGGCGAGCGGGGATGCTCATAGACGACCTTCCCCAATCATACCCAAGTTCCCGAGTCGAGGCAACTTTGGTGATGACGGACACATGGCCTTAGGCACGAGATAGGGTTTCCTAAATCTCCCCAAAATAAAATATTTAGGTGGCGACTTTGTATCTGGCAAAGCAGTCCATGTTTAGCACTTCTTTCTAAAAAATCAATTTTTCAAAACGATTTGCCGGATTTGGACTCTTTGATGATTCATTGGTCTTGCATTGCACTCTGCGAGATTAGATACAAGAGCGTGACTATTTGAGTCCGAACTATAGCATGAGGCCCACGGGCGCGTCTACAGTGAGACGTTTGGGTTGACTCCTCAAAACTCTGACTGTTTCTCATAATTTCACCGAGGCTGGTTCTGGACGTTGCTTGGCTCACCTACATGTACATGAATGAGCGTGAGCGAAAGCACAGTGAATAATATCAAATAAAGTGGATACATAAGCAATCTTTGAAACAGTTACAGTAGACGGCCTTTGGCTCAATCACTTGGATCAATCGGCCTTCGGCCCAATCATTTGTGTCAATCGGCCTTTGGCCCAATCATTCACATCAATCGGCCTTCGGCCCAATCATTCATGTCAATCGGCCTTCGGCCCAATCATTCATGTCAATCGGCCTTCGGCCTAATCATTCATATCAATCGGTTGTCCATAATTCAAACTAGCAAACTTATAAAGAATAAGCAATTAGACAATTGACAAACTACAAAATATCGATATTTCTCACAGTGATCGGCTTGTGGATTTGCCCTGGAGCTTGATCCTACACATCATATAGCAAATAAGGGTCACAACCGATTCAATCAGTTCTTTAATTCACACATTCCTCTTTAGGCTCCATTCTTATCTCTTTAACTCAATTACAATGCTTAATGCATGCCTAAGAGTGCTTCCAAGTGAAAGAGAACGGAAAACGAAACACAGAATACACTTTCAAAATTTCAGAAGGTAGTGTCCCCGCTCGAGCGTGGACTTGCCCGCTCGAGCGGACCCATGAGGTCTGCAAAAGTACTGGTTATGCCATTTTTACGCTCGAGCGTGGAACTTGGACGCTCGAGCGGAAGTCCATCCTACATAGCTCCCCGCTCGAGCGTGGACTTCCCCGATCGAGCGGACATCATGCCTGCACAAAAATACTAGGAACACGAAATTCACGCTCCAGCGGCGGTTTCCCCGCTCGAGCGGACATCAAATTTCTGGAAAATCCAGAATGTGTTCTCCAGCTCCAACTTCGAATTCAAAGGATCCAAACGCATGATTTCGACTCCAACTTCATATATATGTGTACTAATATGATACAAATTGTAGACACCCCATTTTTGACTGTCCTCAAGACTTGGACGTCACCGCTCGGAACACTCGATGATTATCCATGTTTGTGTTCGTTTGGAGTTTCCGGAGGTCTCGGCTCGCGCGCCTTGCCTCAGGATCTTCGAACTCGACTGTTTAGTGTCTGGTTTTGCACCAAACACTTGTGTTTTTCCTTGGAGGGGCAGGGAATGCCTTGTGAGGCATCCCCACACACCACCGGCAGTGGCTAGAGGCCACCGGCTGGTTTTTGCTGCCACCGGCAATGTATATTGCCGGTCGGCACTCTTTGTTGCCGGTCAGCACTAAATTTTGCCAAAATGACATTTTTGGCCGGCCGACTACTGTGCATCTGCTTTTGCAGATATTTTAAGACAGCTGTCTTGCTTTTGGCTCCCCTCCATACACGCGTATGGAGGGATCTCCCTCTTTAGAAGCTTGTCTTGTAAGCTTTACAAGACAAAAAGCCTCTATAAAGAGAGGTCTTCTCTCTTGTTGCAAGGGTTAGAGACTTGAGACATTTTAGAGATAGAAAAAACAGAGGAGAGCTCTGGTTTTAGGGTTAGGTTTGATACATATCCTATCTCTCTTTCCCTCTCTTTAGTGTTCTAGGTGTTTTAGTCCATACTATTGCACACAAACACCTAGTGTTTCACCTTCCTTTGGTTACTGAGGTTCTAAGGGACTGGTTTTAGTGTTTTGGTGTTGGATTCAAGCCAAGGAGAGCCATTGGAGCATCATTTTTGAAAGGGTCTTCAAGGGTAAGAATCTAGTCCCATTATTCCCCATTTTTACATCTTGTTTTTGCCTATCTTAAAATCGTTTTTGAGCTTAGTGTATAATACAAAAAAGTTCTATTTTTTAGCGCTCTTGATTGTTTATTAAGAGTGTTTTGTTGTTTGGAGGTGTTTGACCCCTCTTAGGCCTTGAAATGCCTCATTTTGTGCTATTTTGTGCAAGCTTCGAGACTTTGGTGTTTGGGCCTCTTCACCACTGAAATCTTGAGGGATTTCAGTGGTGAAGATGGTGCCTTGAAGTCTCCAAAAGGGGGGGGCCACCCCCTCCCCTTGTTGTCCTTGAAATGGACCATTTTTGGCCTCTTGAGGGAGCATCATGTTAGAGTATGTATTGATCATGCCTTGGCTATTTTTCATGCTTAATATGTCATAACATACCTCTGTTTTTTGTTGGTTTTGGTACACCATGCATGCTTAGCATACCTACCATGTAATGCCTTGTTATTGTCTTAATATGCTTTAGGTTGTTAGCCTTTGTTCAAGCATGTTTCAGGCTTAGTCTTGTGAAGATTTTGTGCATATTTTGCCATGTTTTAGGTCTGACCGTGGTTGTTTGGGTTGGATTTGGCATGCTTAGTATAGCCCCTTTGTATTCCGGCTTGTTGGCCTTAAGTATGTGAATGTATAGCATGACATTTTCGCATTGATTTGGTGATTTGGAACCATCCATCATGTCATTTCAGTCCCATTTGCATGCCTATATGTTTACCTTGGACGCATCTTTAATGCTTTGGAAGCTTGCGTAACATACTCCATGTTTTGGCATTTGTGCATGCCTTTAAATTTGAGCCACTTAGATGCCATCTAGGAGACCCCCTTTGCATGGTCTAGGTCTGTCTTGAACCTATCTTAAGCCATCTTAGCCTTGTGAGGCTTGGTTGGCTTGGCCATGGTTCAAGTCCCTTTGACTTGCTTCAAGCACTTAGGCCATTTGTTGCATGTTTGGCTTGATTTGTTGCTTGATTTGGCTCCATGTTTTAACGTGATTTACAATGCTTACCTTGCATGATATTTGTCCATGATTGCCTCATTCAAACGTGCTTAGAAATAGCCCTTTGATGCTTAAGCATTTGGGCCTTAACATGTGAATGCGTGTATGTGTATTTTGGGCCCTTGTTTTGGTCACTTTGGCTATTGTTTTGGGCCTATTTAGAGCTGCCCAAATCATGTTTTAGACCACCTTTTCTTTGGTTGGTATTGCCTCATGTTTGCTTGTATGCTTGCATAAATGTCTTGCCATGCCATGTTTCATCCATAGCTTGTATGTCTAGGTTGCATTGCATTTTGCATACATGCCTTATTCCTTGAATCGGTAATGGGAATTGGGCCTTGGTTTGTTTGTATGGTTTGCATTTCATTTGACATGAAAGTTGCACACTTGATTCTTTGGGCCGTCATGCATGGAAATGCGTGATTGGCGGTCCGAGAATCGAGGCACATGCCCTTTTGAGTCACAAACATGATAGGGGGCATGATTGGTGCATACACTGTTTGAATTGTATTGCCATGCAAGTTCTGTCCTCTGCTGCTGTGAGTTGCAGGTTCTGCAGGCATTCTTTGCCGACCGGCAGTGTACATTGCCGACCGGCAGTAATTCTCCTGCCGATAGCATCATCTTGTGCCGGTGACTATATACCACTGTCGGTGGTAATTTCATTCAGCCGGTGGTGATCTCCAGTATCCAGAAGAGCATCTTTGAGACTTTGGCAGTCTTCAAAGGGGCAGAGCAGGGAAAACAGAGGCAGACTATGCATGGCGGTGCACTTCTGAGCAAGACCCGAGCACGCGCTGCATCCGGCCCTCCTCCCGAGGCGGTTTACTGTTTTTATTAGCTTAATTAGTTTGTTAGCTAATTATGTAATTTGTAATATTAATTAGCTTGCGTAGTTAACTAATTTGTATTTTTTATTTGGTCCCTCCGTGTGAGGGCGAATCTGTAATAAGTGTGCGTGAGTGTGTGTATGTCTTCCAACCTCACGTATTTCTTCCCTTTTATTTACCTGCTTATGATGGTAGATTAGGGCACGTTTAAATTAGCATACCTCATGTAATGCATGCGTGCATTCATCCACTTGTTCTGCATGCACCGGGCTCGGTACATCATTCTAACTGCATTTGTATTTCAATCCCAAATTGAATACGTGCATTAATTGGTTGCATTTCACATGCCATGTTTAGGTTAGCCGAGCATACTCTAATTGCATCTTGCGTGTGCTGCATTAGTCAACTTGACATGAACTAGGATCACGCATGTTTGCTAACTAGTTTATTGTTTTGGCACGGAGTACGATGTAAGTATTTATGCTTTAGCATCTCGCATGCATGTGAATGTTAACATGATAGCATGCTTACCATGTGGCTAGATGCTTATGTGTTATAAATTGTTTGAATGCTTGTGGGTGAAGGTTGGATTGTTTGAGTTGGGAAAATTCGTTGAAATCTGTATTTTAGCCTACTTGTGAGTAGCAAATTCCAAAGTACTTTTTTTAAAGACAAACGGATATGCAATGTTTCTTTCCAAATTAGGCAATCTAGTCTATACTTGTTTGCTGTGCGCATAACATAGTAATTCTAGGCTAACAATTGGAATAAGAACACATAATGTTTTCAAAAACGGATATCATGGTTAGTAGAGGCCGATCTTCGGATCGGGCGAGAAGGGTGCTCATAGCTGACCTTCCCCAATCGTACCGTAACTCCCGAGCCGAGAAACTCCGGTGATGACGGACATGTGGCCTTCGGCACCGAGTCAGGGTTTCCTAAATTCCCCCATAAAAAATATTTAGGTGGCGACTCTATATCTGGCAAAGCAGTCCATGTTTGGCACTTCTTTTAAAAAATCTGTTTCTCAAAACGAGTTGCCGGATTTGGACTCTTTGGTTCAAGATTAAGAACCGTGACACAAATCGAGTCCGAACTGTAGTAGCGGGGTCCCTCGTGGCCGCGTCTACAGTTTCTGGCGACTCTGCTGGGGATTTTAGAGAGCTTGACTCGAACTCGTGATATCCTATTTTTGATTACACTTATGTGTTTCTTTGCATTGCATGTGCATTGGTGCGCCTAGGAACACAGTGTTTGCCATCTGCCATTCCTGAACGGTTTGCCGGAGGCTTGTCTTGTCAAGGCATGACCATAAGGCTGACCGGTTATGGGCTCTGACAGCATGGGAACACAAACCCCGGTTTACCGGGGCACCCTTTTCGACCATTCGACCTAGTGCATATTCAGATCCATAGTGACTATTCCAAACTAGGACAGGTTGCTTACCCGATTATAGGTTGTTTGAAACCGCTGTGTGCGTAGTGAAACCCTAGCTCCTGACAAAATAGGACAGGGAAACCCTACCCCAACATAGGGGTGTTTTGGCTCTCTTTACTTGCTATGTGCTTTTAGAGTGTATCTCTACAGGAACGTACATACCAGTTTGCAAGTTTGAGTATCAGGCCCGAGGGCACCAGTATCAGTGTTGTTGAGAATCAGTTATCTGCGGGTATCAGGGTTCAGTTTTGGGGACAGTGACTCTGGGAAACAGTTATCAGTAGTGGAGTACAGTTATTCGGCCACACCTGTGTTTGATCCGTTTGGGGCTGAAATGCTGTTTGTTTTTCCTTTAGGGGGGTTCAGAGGGTCAGAGAATTGGTGCAGAATAGCCAGTGTTCCCCCTTTGCTGAGGCAGGACTTTTGACGACGCAGAATTCAGAAGAGTTCGTGGTTATGACGACTGCATTGGATCAAGGGATCACTCTGCAAAGTGAGACCAACATTGATATGTCGCATCTACCCAGGTCGCCTGTTGCGCACCCGGTCTGGGTCCCCCAGTTGTATCAGGCTCGTGAGCCCACCACCTTTGAACTAATGGGGATGATAGGTAATCTCCAGAGGTTTGTGGCGGATCTCGCCTACGGAATGTCAGCTTCACCTCCAACCGCACCATATGCCGGGAGTTTGGTACCCCAGGAGCCCCCGCTGTTGGGACGCATTGTGATTGAGCTTAGCCAACCGGAGATGGCCTCCATCTACGGTAATGACATGCCGACATCAACCCAAACCCTCGATCAGGCTGAGGCCAGAGGAAAAGGCAAAGCGAAGGTAGACGTCGATCCCGTTGAACAACTGCTGTGGGCAGTCGAGGCTTTGAAAGCCGGGGGGATGAACAAGCAACAGATATCCGCAGTTGTGGTAAAAACTGTGGAGGATGCTTTCCCCACTCCACCTGAGGGTAGTTCAAGTCAGTCAGAAAATCGGGATAGGCCCCGTCATGCCAAGACAGTTCCTCCTATTCCCGCCCCTGCACCCGGGAAAGATCAGAAAGCCAAGGTGGCGCCTGCCGACCCTTTTGCTTGTGCGGCTAGTAAGAGCGCTCAGACTCCGAAGTACCTGCCCTGGGGGCACAGGACCTTTCATGCTCTCTACATGCCTCTGTTCAAGGCACTTCAGATCCTTGCCGAGAGGGGACACCTTAAACCCTTGGAGCCTCGGCCTCTCCCGAAGAATCTCCCCGCTACGCATGATGCTGCTCAGTACTGCGCGTACCACCAGCAGACAGGCCATGCCACCGACAATTGTTTCCGCCTCCATCATGAGGTGCAAGATTTGATTGACAACGAGGTCATCTTCCCACCCACCGCAGCCAAGTCCGTTACCACCCAATTATTGGATTTTGAGGACACAAATACTGCAAGTATGTAATCAGAAAGTGAACCACCTGTGGGCGGCATCTGGATGTATTTTGAATGTGGCGTCTGGCACGCATTTTTGAGTGGCTATGAACGCTAGCTTTGTAAATCCTGGCTTGGGTATCGGGTCAGTCTTTTGTTTTGAGTCTGTCTCTTTGTCTTGAGTCAGTCTTTTTTCTGCTTAAGGGTCTGTCTTGTTGTAACGAGTCAGTCCTCTTTATATAGAATACCAGGTGATTCTGGGGTTGTTGTCCCGAACACCGTTTTGTCTTGTAATTACCTGTTTTGTTTTTGAGTCTGTTTCTGCCGAGGGGCTAGTTACACCAGCAAATCTGAATCAAACAGCTGTTGCTATCTCACTTTCGTACCTGCTTTCAGTATAAGTGCCAGAGGATTTGATTGGGTTGACAGTACGTCTCGCCTGCTCTCCTGTGTGCCAAACTCATTGCATTAGCCTAAGTTTTTCAAAAACCCCTTTTAAACACTGCGGTGATAAAAACGAAGAGGAAGGAATTCCTCAGGTTTTGCAAATTTTGATCAAATTGAGAAAAAGAGAGGCGTGCTAAGCCTTTTTATGAACGAAATCATGCTTGTCAGCGCGAGTACTGGGAAGGACCCTGGCTTGATCCAGATTGGTTCCACACTATCTTCGGCGTGAGCGATTTGTCGCTTTCTTAAAAACTTTCAAAAACAATTGTTTTACACGGCCCTGTGAAGACCTGTGTGGAACCACTCTTGAGATTGTGCAGCCTAGGATCGCTCTCAGCCTCAAGATTCAACCCCCCTCACTTTCAAACCCCAAACCCGTTCAGAAAGCTCAACGGTCAAACGTCATGTAAGGTCTGTATGGCCAGATCAGAAACAGCCCTCGAACAAGAGGCAACAAAGCCGAATCAAAAGAGTAGATCTCGCCTGAAAGAGCTCGTGGAGCAGCCACGACGGAGTTTCCTACAAATCATTGCAACAGTCGTTCTCCTAGACACAGAGAGGCTCCGACTTCAAAAACCATTTTGCATGGACTTGTTACGCTTTTACCCCTTTGAGAGGCTCGCTGGGCCGAAAACCCGGAAGGGCGACCCAGGCAAAAGTTAGAGCAAAAGAAAATAAAAGAAGCAAAAAAGGAAAAAAAAAAAGCGAAAAAAAAGAGAGGAAAAGAATGAAAAAGAAAGAGAATGAACGAAAAAAAAAAAAAAAAAAATGAAAAGAAGCTCGCAAGGTCGAAAACCCGCATCGGGCACCTTGGCAAAAATTAGAGCCTGAAAAGTAAAGGTTAAAATACCCGAGTGTACCTTAACCGAAACTACGTAAGGCTTGATTCCCATGTTTGGGATACGTAGGCAACTTCATCATGAAGTCCAGCCCCCAACGCTTTCATAGCGTCTCAGTCCATGCAATGGTTTCGACTTCATCCCAAAGTCTAGTCGCCAACGCCTTCCAAGGTGATTGTGTCCATATATCCGTTATAACCGTCTTCGTCATCTCTGTGTCCAAGAATTCGACCGCCGCCAATGAAGACTGTCTACGGACTGCTGCGGCATCATCCAAACAAGGGGCAACTTTCCGTTGCCATGCGGCGTTCTTCAAACTAGGGGCAATTTTCCATTGCCTCCGATCCGAGGTTGCGCATCTCAAAGAGTAAGTTCCATGCTCGTTGAGCATCAGCCGTTTGCAAAAATAGTTTTTGAAAATTTTTACTGAGGTGGACTATTTTCTCAAAAACTATTCCATTTTCCAAAACTGGACCATTTTCTTGGACCCCAAAAGAGGAAAATTTTCAGTGCTTGCAGCCTGACTTGCATGGTTTTCAAATCAAAAATCAAACAAGTACGTTAATCCGACTCTCATTTTGATCAAACTTGTTTTAGTAGAAAACCAAGATGAAAAGAATGGTTAAAATGATGAACTAGGGGCTTAGTTGAGTCAGGCGTTCTGTCTTTCCCCTGTCATCGACGTACTTGCCAGAAGAGCGCTCTACCCGCCAGAAGAAATAGCCGTGAGCTAACGGTGTTGAGCATGAACCCACACCTTTCTATTTATCCATCAATCACCCCGGGGAGGGACGAAAAACGAGAGAATGAAGAATAGAGAGGTGTAAGTTGAGAGAAAAGTGAGAATAGGGTTTTGAGAGAAAATCCGAGCTTGAGGGCCGAGTGATGTGAGAATCACAAATCAGACAGGGTGGGAAACAGTACCCAGATTGAACTGGCTCCTCGTGATCCGAGGTCCCCCGTCTTCATTAACGCGTCTGTATGTTGTGTCTTTTTGATTTGTTGGTTTCATCCTTTGCTTTAGGTCTTTTTCGAGCGTGTCTCGTTATGTTTAGGTCGTGTACCTTTTTGTTCGAGTCCTCCCCGCTGTGTTCAGTTGTAGGCTCGATACCCCGGTTTGAAAAACCCTTATTTAATTTCAAAAATCGTTTATGCTCAGAATGCTGTGCCATTCTCTATATTTGAGCATGCTTCAACTCCAACCGGTTCCGTCTTTGAGCTTCGTCTTGTCAGATTGGGCTATTTTGTTTAAAGTTTGCTGTGTGCAGAATGAACCGAATGCTATGTTATGGGCTGTATGCAGATTAGTCCCCAACAGAGTAAGGGCTGTGTGTCCAGAATCAGGCAGTGGGTTGCTTGGGTTATTTTGCTGTTAGCTGTTTAGTTATATGATTATTACAGTGCAAGTGTTCAATTTTCAGACAACCAATCAATTTCATTTACATTGAGGTGTAACATGATGGAATGCGATGCATGAGATATGTAAATGTAACACTTTTTAAGCAAAAATTTTGTTCATTTCATAATCTCTTTCAAAGTACAAAGTTTTGAGGAAAACAAAATCTGTCTGCGGCAGTACAAGGTAATCTAACTACCAACAAAAGAGAAAAATACAAGAAAGAAAAATAACAAAAATCTGTATCCATGACAAGCACTCCGGGGGGCCATCAGTCTGTCCTAGTCCTCTTCCTGGACGAGGGTCCAGGAGCATCATCAGCATCATCGTCAGAGCCCGAGCTAGAACCGCCTCCGGTCTCCTCCTCCGATGACTCGGACTCCGCCTCTGCCTCCGCCTCTAACTCCTCGTCATCGTCATCATCCGGGATTGGAGCTCGCGAGCTACTCCCGACATGAGTGCGCCCCGCCTTGGAGCGGGGAAATACTCGACCCTCCTCATCTCTCCCTCGGACGGGGACGGAAGGTCCAGCTGGAGCACCTCCTGCCATGGGAATCTGAAAAGGAGGCTGAAAAGGTTCATAAAAAGGGAAATGCATCAGTATACTGTGAACAGTTTATTAGTGCAGAATGCAGTGTATGAGTACAGTGTGTGAATGCTGTGAGCAGTTTATTAGTGCAGAATGCAGTGTATGCGTACAGTGTGTGAATACCGTGAGCAGTTTATCAGCGCAGAATGCAGTGTATAAGTACAGTGTGTGAATGCCGTGAGCAGTTTATCAGTGTAGAGCACAGTGCAGAATGCAGTGTATGCAGTGTATCAGATGCTATGAGATCAGTGCGTCGGGTGTGTCGTGCATCAGATTACGTGAATCAGCTTGCGAGTGATTTGAGGCCGTGATCAGGAAAACATACCGGAATGCTGTAGAGGGCCAGGAGATCAAAGGTCCGTTGGAGCATCCCCATCATGGAGGCATTCATCTCCAATGACTGCCGGGTATACTCAGAAGAAGCCTGCAAAAGTATCAGATGCATAAATATTCTGTGGAACATCAAATAAACAGAAATGAAATGACTGAAAAATGTAGTAATACATACCGGAGGTAAGTCGAGGACACCGACGAACTCGTGATCAGCTGGCGGAGGGGCGAAGGGGATCTGATAGGTCGCCCCACCCTGCCCCCGGAAAGTCAGTACAGCAGGCAGGGCGGGCCAACCAGCCCCCCGTCCTCCCTGAACTCCGCCCCTGCCACGGACTCGGGCCCTCCTCGAAGCTCCCGCTCCAGCTCCTACTCCTGCCCCAGCCGCTGGCGCCACGGGCCTAGCTCCCTCCGCTCGACGGCCGCCGCTCAGAGGCCGCGTAAGGTACGTCTGCACGTACTCTCTGCAATCGCCAATGCCTCTAAAGCGGGTCTCCTCCCAGCTGATAGTGAAATCGTCCATCTGCTTGGTGGTGAGCCTCTCGGTCTCCCTCATGTCCGCAGAAGGGTGAACCGGGACTATCTGCTCAGGTAACCCCAGGGTCTGGCGTAGGAAACGCTCACCCAGGTACCAAGCCCGACAGACCGGGCCCTCTAGCAAGATCCGAAAATGCGAGGTCTCATCGGCACCGACAAACCGATCCCGCGTCACGGCTGGCAACGGAGCCCACGGCTGCCAAGTGATCTGAAAATGCAATACAGTTGGTTATCTACTATTTTTGAAATATGCGGTGGAAAGGCAAAGCTTAAATAAACTGTAAGTAAAACATACCTCGGTGGGGGTAATGGTGTCGAAGTATCGGCGGAAGAAGCTGAATGCCTCTCGTGGCCGCCGGGTGCATCTCCCGTCAAAGCGTCGTGAGAACGGGACAACCAGAGGAGTCTCTGTGACTGGTACGGGAGCGAGCCTAGGAAAGTAGGCGTAAACCCACAACTGCAAGGTAAATACCAATGCATTTATCAGATAAAGCAGAATACAGAATAAAGCAGAAATGGCGGAGCCATGTGTTGTGCAGTGTATTATGCAGAATGTGCAGTGTGAGCAGTGTACAGTCAGTGTAAAGCAGAGTGTATGTGTGTGCCGTGTGTACAGTACACAGCAAGTATAAAGCAGACTACAGTGTGTGCAGTGTACAGAGTACAGAAAATATAGAAAAACAGAAATGAAAAGCGGAGAAGAAATGTACCTCCCAAGCCCGCCAGTAGCCTCCGAGCAACTGTCCGCTGCCGCGGGAAGCCGAGCTCATGTATCCGTAGAGAGTGGCCAGAGCGGCGCCACCCCAGTCATAATGCAAGATCCGCCTGACGTCCACCAGTGCGCTGAGCAGGCAGAGTGGCACGGTGTTCGCCCGGTCGGCGAAAATAGTCGTCCCGAACAAAAACATGAGGAAGCCGCGAGCGTACCTCTCCACGGCCTCCGGGGTCATCGGGGCTGCGTCAACAAGCGCAGGCTGGACCCGGAACTGCACCTCGAACCAGGAATACCGGACAAAGCCTGGACGAGCGAGAGGTGGCGCCTCACCGAGTAGATGGATCTGAGCGGCAGTCCACTCGTCCATGTCAATTTCAAAGGGGATCAGATCACCCCCTACCCCGATGCCTGTGAGCATCGAGAAATCGTAAGGGGTCATCGTCATGTCCCCTGCCGCGGAGAAGTGGAATGAATCGGTGGTGTCCCACCACCTCTCCACCAAAGCGGTGAGGAGAGGTCGGCATGTAGTGAGCCTGGAGAGTCCTCTGCAGAAGGCGCCGAAACCCGCCTGGTCCACAATGCGACGGACCGTATCAGGAAGCTCGTCATACCAGTCCCGGGCGCCGGTGTTCCCATACCCACGGATGGTATGGGAATCTCCCTGTAAACAGAAAACAATAATTACAAGGCAATATTCAAAATGCAGTTTTAAGAAGTTTACAGTGAACTACAACGTGTGATGCGTCAGCGTGTTTGGGGGGTTCAGAGCGAGATATAGCATGCGTGCAAGTTTGACAGATTTAAACAAATACCGGGTGCCGGTGTGCTCACAGTGAACTACAGCGTGTGATGCGTCAGTGTGTTTGGGTGGTTCAGAGCGAGATATAGCATGCGTGCAAGTTTGACAGATTTAAACAAATACCGGGTGCCAGTGTGCTTACAGTGAACTACAACGTGTGATGCGTCAGCATCTTCGGGTGGTTCAGTACAGTGTAGCATGCGTGCAAATTTGATAGACTCAAGCAAATACGGGGTACCAGCGTGTATGCAGTGAAATACAGTGTGCGTTGTGTGTTCGGGTGATTCAGGGCTAGTGCAGTGTGTGTGCACGTGTCAGTCTCAAGCGGATATCAGTTGTACGAATGTTTACAATTAACTACAGTATACATGGTATCTGAGCTAAAGCAATTAAAGAGCACAACTAGCTACGACAGTTTTGCATCCTACATTGCAGAAAGTAAAACAGTGGAAAGCGAGTTACCTCGAAAGTGTCGAAGGACAGGTGGGAGGTAGGCTCACGCAGCAATAGCTCGGGTGGCACGTGCCTCTCGAAGCTCCGAAACTGGCAGAGTCCGTCGGGGGGCAGAACATGGATCGCCGGCTGGTAGGTCGCCGGGTCGAACGGGCGCTCGCTCAAAGGTAGAAGCTCGACCCCGGGTTCCATCTCGTGATCCGGGGGAGTCTCGCCACGTGGAATGTCATCCGCCATGTCAAAAATGATGAGAAAATAGCCGGAGGAAGGAAAACCGGGCTAGAATACGAAGAGTCAACCAAAAGTCAACCCCCGAGAAGGTAAAAAATGGCCGGAAAGGCCGGGATGTGGAAATGGTACGAAAATCGAGAGGAAAGCGAGGGGAGCAAACCCCAAAAAAGTGGAAACGGCAAACGAGGCACCGAAACAAAGTTTTGTTCGGTTGAAAATGTCCGAAACGCGAAGGAAATCGCGAATCCGACGACGAAACGGGCGTAGAACGCGAAGAAACGGAAGAAAAAGGAAAGGGAAACGCTCTAGAGAGAACGAGAGTGGATTTTCGGCGGTGAAGGAAGTAAGAAAATAGGGTTTGGAACCCTATTTTAAAACGCCCGAGGTGAATTGTCGAAACTGCCCCGACTCAGCAACTTTTTGCCGGTCGGCAATATTTTGTGCCGACCGGCATTATATTGTGCCAATGGAGTTATTCTGCAGCCGGTGGACAGCCGGTGGCCTCCCCTTCCGGCCGGTGGTGTTCCCACAGCCTTGTTTAGGCCATATGAGTAGTTTCTGGCCTTCATAGCTCAAGAAAGTGCAAGAAAGTGCATCTCCGACGCTCAACCGGCCTCCGTTTTGACCTCGGTTCGTGTCTTCTGTGCGTAGCACTCGAATTCATGCAAGGTGTATCCTTTTTGTATCCTTTTAAAATCAGAAGTTGCCCCACGTGCATCGCATCTTCATCGCACTGTTTTGTGCATTTCAAAACCACTCGCGCTGTTTAGCGCATCGCACTGTTTTGTGCATTTCAAAATCACTCGCGCTGTTTAGCGCATCGCATTGTTTTTTGCATTGCAAATCAATCGCGCTGTTTAGCGCATCGCACTGTTTTGTGCATTTCAAATCAATCGCACTATTTTGTGCATTTCAAAATCACTCGCACTATTTTGCGCACCGCATCACACTGTTTTGTGCGCCTTACTTGCATCTTGCATGTATCCTATCGCGCTATCTTGCGCACCTTACTTGTACTTGTTATTACATTGCATTGCTTTGAATATGAACCGGCTTCGCGTAGCGTATAAGCCCAATTTTCAAAATCTTACATTCCGTGTGGCATGCGTGTCACACTTGTATCATTTTTGCATCTCATGAGGCACGCGTGTCTCATTTGTTTCATTTTGCATTCTGTGTGGCATGCGTGTCACACTTGTATCATTTTTGCATTTCATGAGGCACACGTGTCTCATTTGTTTCATTTTGCATTCCGTGTGGCATACATGTCACACTTGCATCATTTTGCATCTTATGAGGCATGCGTGTCTCATTTGTTTCATTTTGCATTCCGTGTGGCATGCGTGTCACACTCGTATCATTTTGCATCTTATGAGGCATGCGTGTCTCATTTGTTTCATTTTACATTCCGTGTGGCATGCGTGTCACACTTGTATCATTTTGCATCTTATGAGGCACGCGTGTCTCATTTGTATCATCTTGCATCACGCTTCATTTGCATTGGCATGCGTGTCACATTTTTGTTGGCATGTGTGTCGACATTAGCATTAGCATGCGTGCCTCATTCTTGCATTATCATGCATGTTGCTATACGGTCTGGCGAGACCTTAAACACGCACGGTCTGGCGAGACCTTAAACACGCACGGTCTGGCGAGACCTTGAACACGCACGGTCTCGGAGACCTTAAATCCTTGGAAGGTGCGAAACCTTCGGCGCATTGGTGTGCACAGTTCATTTGCATTGCCGTGCATGTCTTAAGCCGCACGTGTTGCGCATTTCAAATCCGCCTACATTGTCATGCATACATTTTGCATCCCGGTCTAGGAGAACCTAAATCCTCTAAAGGTGCAATTCCTTTGGTGTTTGTCGTGCCTGAACGACTTTTGGTGGTCTGGTAAAGCCACCCGCCTATGTTTGCGGTGAGTTCCTAGAAGACCAACTGGGACGGTGGAAGCTAGAGTTCGAACGGCTTATGCCTAGAACACAAAGGTTCGGGAGTTCCGAGACTAAAGTCTGGTTTAAATACCCAGGAGTGTATCCTCGGCTTGAAATCTGTATGGAAGCCCCATAGATTGAGGCAGCACGTCGGCGCCTCAGTTCTGGATACTGAACCAACCTAGTATATCGCCCTGTTGGTAAGATAGGGAAAGTCGCAATCATAGTCGTTGCATCATAGTGCATTGTCATGCATTTCCATTGTAGCTTACATGCATCCATTGCATTTTCCCCAGTAGATCGCATCATACTGCATTGTCATGCATTTTGTAAATATCCATTCCATTGCATATTTGTAGATATTGCATTGTAGATCGCATGCATTCATTGCGTTACATCCATCTATGGCTCGCACCTTTCCATGATTGAGCTAGATTTGGTATGTGCCCATACTTCTCGTGTCAAAGCATAGTTTAGTGGACCGTTCTATGTTAGTCGCGGCTTGTTCGTGTACATGCCTTTCCTAGGCAAGATCGGTTTGGCCCACGTGCCATATCCATTGCATTGTAGTTTGCATGCATCCACCTCATTACTTCCATCTATGGCTTGCGCCTTTCCATGTTGAGCTTGGTTTGGTATGTGCCCTTACTTTTCACGTTAAAGCACAGTTCTGCATGTGTACGCGCCTATTCCACGCTGGTATGTTGGTTTGAGGGTTGCGGCACCTTTTCTATGTTAGACATGGCTCGTATGCGTACATGCCTTACCTAGGCAAGATTTGGTTTGGCTCGCGTGCCATATCCATTGTAAATATCCATATCCATTGCATTGTAGCTTACATGCATTCATTGCATCACCTTCCATCTATGGCTTGCGCCTTTCCATGATTGAGCTTGGTCTGGTATGTGCCCATACTTCTCGTGTCGAAGCATAGTTCAGTAGACCGTTCTATGTTAGACATGGCTTGTACGCGTACATGCCTTACCTAGGCAAGATTTGGTTTGGCTCGCGTGCCATATCCATTGCCATTTCCCCAGCATCTCCATATATATATATATTGCATTGCAGTGTAATTATCGCATCCGGCATTAGGATCATTGTCGTTTCTCCAGCGGGTCGTTTCCCCACTTATGTCATTCCCCCCCCAATACTCGTTCTTGAGTTTGTCTACAATGCTCATAGTTCAGTTGACCGTTCTATGGTAGACAGACTTGTTACCTCCATTAATCTATTTGACATAGGTGTGGTTTCGAACCACTCGTGATTGGATCGTGATTCAATTGCTTTGCATATAGTTTGCATTGTCTCAATTACATTGCATCTTCATTTGCATTGTTCATACATTGTTTTGTATATATTGCATAATCATTTTGCATCCATTCTTGCATTATCATGCATGTTGCTAACAATATTGTATCTGTTAAGTTTGTTTTCTTTTCAGGCACGATATTGTATGTACGGTTCATTTGAGGCTAGTGTAACCAGACGAGCCGCACAGGTATTGTATCCTCCAAGTGAGACGTATTGAGAATTGCATAATTCTCTTACATCCTTTCTGCATTGTAGTGTAGTTCGGTGTACGCTAGCTTAAAACTGTCGCATGTTTGCTTCATTACAGCTTTCTTTGCATGATCATAAGTTATGTCCGGCTCTGCGCTTGTCTTGCATGTTTGTCTGAGTCTTCGGCCTTGTCAAAAATGGGTCGTCTCTGGGCTTTGACATTCACTCCCGTCATTGTTATGACTTTCGAGTTCTGTCAAAGAGGGGCAACTGTAGACACCCCATTTTTTACCGTCCTCAAGACTTGGACGTCACCGCTCGGAACACTCGGTGATTATCCGTGTTTGTGTTCGTTTGGAGTTCCCGGAGGTCTCGGCTCGCGCGCCTTGCCTCAGGATCTCTGAACTCGACTGTTTAGTGTCTGGTTTTGCACCAAACACTTGTGTTTTGCCTTGGAGGGGCAGGGAATGCCTTGTGAGGCATCCCCACACACCACCGGCAGTGGCTAGAGGCCACCGGCTGGTTTTTGCTGCCACCGGCAATGTATATTGCCGGTCGGCACTCTTTGTTGCCGGTCAGCACTAAATTTTGTCAAAATGGCATTTTTGGCCGGCCGACTACTGTGCATCTTGCTTTTGGCTCCCCTCCATACATGTGTATGGAGGGATCTCCCTCTTTAGAAGCTTGTCTTGTAAGCTTTACAAGACAAAAAGCCTCTATAAAGAGAGGTCTTCTCTCTTGTTGCAAGGGTTAGAGACTTGAGACATTTTAGAGATAGAAAAAACAGAGGAGAGCTCTGGTTTTAGGGTTAGGTTTGATACATATCCTATCTCTCTTTCCCTCTCTTTAGTGTTCTAGGTGTTTTAGTCCATACTATTGCACACAAACACCTAGTGTTTCACCTTCCTTTGGTTACTGAGGTTCTAAGGGACTGGTTTTAGTGTTTTGGTGTTGGATTCAAGCCAAGGAGAGCCATTGGAGCATCATTTGTGATGGGGTCTTCAAGGGTAAGAATCTAGTCCCATTATTCCCCATTTTTACATCTTGTTTTTGCCTATCTTAAAATCGTTTTTGAGTTTAGTGTATAATACAAAAAAGTTTTGTTTTTTAGCCCTCATGATTGTTTATTAAGAGTGTTTTGTGGTTTGGAGGTGTTTGACCCCTCTTAGGCCTTGAAAGGCTTCATTTTGTGCTATTTTGTGCAAGCTTCGAGACTTTGGTGTTTGGACTTCTTCACCACTGAAATCTTGAGGGATTTCAGTGGTGAAGATGGTGCCTTGAAGTCTCTAAAGGGGGGGGGGCCACCCCCTCCCCTTGTTGTCCTTGAATGGACCATTTTTGGCCTCTTGAGGGAGCATCATGTTAGAGTATGTATTGATCATGCCTTGGCTGTTTTTCATGCTTAATATGTCATAACATACCTCTGTTTTTTGTTGGTTTTGGTACACCATGCATGCTTAGCATACCTACCATGTAATGCCTTGTTATTGTCTTAATATGCTTTAGGCTGTTAGCCTTTGTTCAAGCATGTTTCAGGCTTAGTCTTGTGAAGATTTTGTGCATATTTTGCCATGTTTTAGGTCTGTCCATGGTTGTTTGGGTCGGATTTGGCATGCTTAGTATAGCCCCTTTGTATTCCGGCTTGTTGGCCTTAAGTATGTGAATGTATAGCATGACATTTTCGCATTGATTTGGTGATTTGGAACCATCCATCATGTCATTTCAGTCCCATTTGCATGCCTATATGTTTACCTTGGACGCATCTTTAATGCTTTGGAAGCTTGCGTAACATACTCCATGTTTTGGCATTTGTGCATGCCTTTAAATTTGAGCCACTTAGATGCCATCTAGGAGACCCCCTTTGCATGGTCTAGGTTTGTCTTGAACCTATCTTAAGCCCTCTTAGCCTTGTGAGGCTTGGTTGGCTTTCGCCATGGTTCAAGTCCCTTTGACTTTCTTCAAGCACTTAGGCCATTTGTTGCATGTTTGGCCTGATTTGTTGCTTGATTTGGCTCCATGTTTTAACGTGATTTACAATGCTTACCTTGCATGCTATTTGTCCATGATTGCCTCATTCAAACATGCTTAGAAATAGCCCTTTGATGCTTAAGCATTTGGGCCTTAACATGTGCATGCGTGTATGTGTATTTTGGTCCCTTGTTTTGGTCACTTTAGCTATTGTTTTGGGCCTATTTAGAGCTGCCCAAATCATGTTTTAGACCACCTTTTCATTGGTTGGTATTGCCTCATGTTTGCTTTTATGCTTGCATAAATGTCTTGCCATGCCATGTTGCATCCTTAGCTTGTATGTCTAGGTTGCATTGCATCTTGCATACATGCCTTATTCCTTGAATTGGTGATGGGAATTGGGCCTTGGTTTGTTTGTATGGTTTGCATTTCATTTGACATGAAAGTTGCACACTTGATTCTTTGGGCCGTCATGCATGGAAATGCGTGATTGGCGGTCCGAGAATCGAGGCACATGCCCTTTTGAGTCACAAACATGATAGGGGGCATGATTGGTGCATACACTGTTTGAATTGTATTGCCATGCAAGTTCTGTCCTCTGCTGCTGTGAGTTGCAGGTTCTGCAGGCATTCTTTGCCGACCGGCAGTAATTCTCCTGCCGATAGCTTCATCTTGTGCCGGTGACTATATACCACTGCCGGTGGTAATTTCATTCAGCCGGTAGTGATCTCCAGTATCCAGAAGAGCATCTTTGAGACTTTGGCAGTCCTCAGAGGGGCAGAGCAGGGAAAACAGAGGCAGACTATGCATGGCGGTGCACTTCTGAGCAAGACCCGAGCACGCGCTGCATCCGGCCCTCCTCCCGAGGCGGTTTACTGTTTTTATTAGCTTAATTAGTTTGTTAGCTAATTAGGTAATTTGTAATATTAATTAGTTTGCGTAGTTAATTAATTTGTATTATTTATTTGGTCCCTCCGAGTGAGGGCGAATCTGTAATAAGTGTGAGTGAGTGTGTGTATGTCTTCCAACCTCACGTCTTTCTTCCCTTTTATTTACCTGCTTATGATGGTAGATTAGGGCACGTTTAAATTAGCATACCTCATGTAATGCATGCGTGCATTCATCCACTTGTTCTGCATGCACCGGGCTCGGTACATCATTCTAACTGCATTTGTATTTCAATCCCAAATTGAATACGTGCATTAATTGGTTGCATTTCACATGCCATGTTTAGGTTAGCCGAGCCTACTCTAATTGCATCTTGCGTGTGCTGCATTAGTCAACTTGACATGAACTAGGATCACGCATGTTTGCTAACTAGTTTATTGTTTTGGCACGGAGTACGATGTAAGTATTTATGCTTTAGCATCTCGCATGCATGTGAATGTTAACCTGATAGCATGCTTACCATGTAGCTGGATGCTTATGTGTTATAAATTGTTTGAATGCATGTGGGTGAAGGTTGGATTGTTTGAGTTGGAAAAATTCGTTGAAATCTGTATTTTAGCCTACTTGTGAGTAGCAAATTCCAAAGTACTTTTTTTAAAGACAAACGGATATGCAATGTTTCTTTCCAAATTAGGCAATCTAGTCTATACTTGTTTGTTGTGCGCATAACATAGTAATTCTAGGCTAACAATTGGAATAAGAACACATAATGTTTTCAAAAACGGATATCATGGTTAGTAGAGGCCGATCTTCGGATCGGGCGAGAAGGGGTGCTCATAGCTGACCTTCCCTAATCGTACCCTAGCTCCCGTGCCGAGAAACTCCGGTGATGACGGACATGTGGCCTTCGGCACCGAGTCAGGGTTTTCTAAATTCCCCCATAAAAATTATTTAGGTGGCGACTCTGTATCTGGCAAAGCAGTCCATGTTTGGCACTTCTTTTCAAAAATCTGTTTCTCAAAACGATTTGCCGAATTTGGACTCTTTGGTTCAAGATTAAGAACCGTGACACAAATCGAGTCCGAACTGTAGTAGCGGGGTCCCTCGCGGGCGCATCTACACAAACACTAAATTACAACATTTTGGAGCTCAATTTCATAAATCAAATCCATGCATGGCTCATTTTCCACCAAACAGATCACTAACATAACAACTTCATGGATTCAAAGCTTCTACTCCCGTGGATTGTACATGCATGTGACATATAACCCTCATTCTCACCCCATATGATGAAAAGATGGTCAAATACATGGATTTCAACCAAGATTCAACATGAGTCATGTAATTCAAGCTCAATTATGCAAATTCAAGACAATTATATACATGCATGCATACATTGACCTTCAATTCAACATAAACAACTCAATTCCACTTCAATCCTTACTCTTGATCATTAATCCACCTTGAATACACAAAATTACACATTAAGCTCATGGATTTACTTACCTAGAGGCTCAATTCTTCCAATTTATAGCAAATTCTTGAGTAATCTTCCAAAATCTCCAAGCCTCAAGACCAAAACCTCAATCTCCTACACTCTCTCTCTCTCTCCCTCTCTCTCTCTCTATGGCCGGCCCTCTCTTCTTTCCTTTGAGTTTATGATCAGCCAAAATAGACTAAAAGAGGGAAAGAGAGGGTGTAGTGACTCAATACAACTAATCCCACTAAGTCCAATATAGTAATAATAAATAGTAAGGCACTAATTCATCAATTTAATCAATTTAATCTGATTCAAATCAATTTTCAATTAAATTTCACCGTAGGCTCTAAAAATTATGCCAATCACGATGGCATAATCAATTTCGGTTTCGGTGGCCGATAGGGCCTTCAATTCAATTTCCAAAGCAAATAATCAAACAGATATTCCTACGGTGAACAGATAGAAATTCAAAACCACATATTTTCACATAATGGCACACAAAATCATATTAAACACATAATCATACTTAGGTTAAGGACCAATTAACATATTACAGGACAGGGGTATCACAGTCTTCCTCCTTTTAGGAAGTTTGGTTCTCCAAACTTAATTTACCTTCGTCGAGAAACAAATGTGGATAGCGTTGTCGCATTTCCTCCTCTTTTTCCCGCGTGGCATCGCCCCCATTGTGTTCTTTCCATTCAACTTTCACCATTGGGATGGAATTGTTTCTCAGTTGCTTCACTTGTCGGTCAACAACTCGTTCCGGCCATTCAGCGTACTTCATATTTTCATCCAAAGCTACCCCGTGATAATCAATCACATGAAGCGGGTCTCGGAGGTAACCCGTCAACATCGACACATGAAACACATTATGGATTTTTTCGAATCCCGGTGGCAAAGCAACTCTATAGGCAACTGGGCCATGCCTTTCCAAAATCTGAAACGGTCAGATGTAACGGGGCGACAACTTGCCCTTCTTTCCAAACCTGACTTGGCCTTTCATTAGGGATACGCGAATGAACACATGGTCACCAACCTCATACTCAAGAGGTCTTCTCCAAATATCTGCATAGTTCTTTTGTCGGTCATGAGCTGTTTTAAGCCTTTGCCGAATGATCTTGATCTTCTCAGAAGTGTCTTGCACAATTTCAGGCCCAAGTAAAGCTCTATCCCCGACTTCTGTCCAACAAATAGGTGATTGTAGACACCCCATTTTTGACCGTCCTCAAGACTTAGATGTCACCGTTTGAACACTCGGTGATCCTCCTTGTTTGTGTTCGTCTTGAGTTCTCGGTGGCCTCGGCTGCGCGCCTTGCCTCAGAATCTCTCGGCTCGACTGCTTTGTTTCTAGTTTTGCACCAAGAGCTTGTGGATGTGTTCATGAGAAAAGGGGGGGCCTGTCGACCATGTCTCCTGCCCACCGGCCACCTTGATTTTCAATCGGCCAAGTGTGATGGCCAGCCGGCCAGTTTGACTGCCGGTCGGCCACTTTTATGGCCGGCCAGCCAAGTGTGGTTTTCAATAGATATCTCTGTAGATAGCTGGCAGCTATCATTCCAGGCCATACCCCAGCCCATGCCTGGACATGGGAGTTCTGAGGAGCTGCAGATTGATATATTTCTATATCAATCAAGCTCTCTCACATAGGAGAAGACATACAAGGAAGGAGAGGAGAGATACAACTTGAAAGAAGAGAAAAAACATTTTCTTCTCTCTAAAATTCTCAACTCTCTCCTTATCTCTCTCTTCCAAACCCTTCAAACCTTAAGGTTCTTGCCCCCCTTTACACTACCACTCATAGCCTACAACCTCCATACTCCATTCCAGCAACTTGAGGCTAATTTCCAGAGGCTAGCAGCTCATTTCCTTGGACCAAAAGCTGCTGTGTTGTTGTTCAACAAGGGTAAGCTCCTATGTTCCCTTTTTTTGCACTATTTTGCTCTATGTTTTAGCTCCTTTTGCTTACATTTTTGGGCTCTGACCCGAACTATAAATAGTCATATTTTGAGCTCATCTTCATGTTTGATCAAGGGTTTTTCTCTGTTTGAAGCCACCTGCTACCCCTTTCCCTTAATCTCTCTTTTAGGGCTATTTCTTGCATGATATGTTAGCACTGTTTGTAAGCATTTCTGGGCTTCGGGATAAACTTTAAAGTGCTTCATTTTGAGCCCCTCTTCATCTTTGTTGAAGGGCTTTTCACTGTTTGAGGCCAGCTTCTGTCCCATGTTTCTATTCTCTCTTTTAGGGCCATTTTTGCATGATAGATTAGCCCTATTTTTGATCATTTTTTAGACTTGTTATAAAATTGAAAAAGGCATGTTTTGACATCATCTTCATGTTTTATTAAGGTCATTATTTTATTTGAGGCCATATGCTTCCTTGTATGCTTGATTGTCCCTTATTTTGAGTCCTACGCCTTAGCCCCAATTGCATGCTTTGTTTAGCCTTATAGCCATTGAAATCCAGTGGATTTTCAGTGGCTAGAACACTGTTTTGAGAGCCAAGATTAGAGGGGGATGACCCCCTCTCTCCTTCTCTTATTTGGTAGCCTTTTGGGCCTTCCAAAGAGACCCTACCTTGTATCCTTCAAAGTCACTTTACAGGGTCAATTTGGTGATTTTTGGGACTATCATATTTGATTTTCAGAGTTGATTTGGCTATGCTAAGTGTCCATCTTGTATGTGCTTAAGAATCCTTTGCATAGCCCTCTAAAGGAACTCATCATTTTTGCATGTGTTGGCTTCATTTCAGTGGTTATTTGGGCCTATTTTCACATGTTTTGTTCACTGATTTTTGTTGATTTGGTGAGATTCCATATGCTTCACACACTTTCCATGTAAACCGTGTTTGCTAGTCAAAGTTGCATGCTACTTTAGTCCATCTTGCTAGAACTTTTTGGCCATGCTTTGAACTAGAAATATTCATATTTTGGGACTACCTTGGTTCTATCTTCATGCTTCATGATCAAATAATGCATGCTTTGTATAGCTATAAGTCATTCTGTGTGCCTAGTTTCGAGTTTCGGGGTTCATCTCATGCATCGGGTGCCATTTTTTCATGTTTCGGGGCTGTTTAGCATCATACTTCAGTGCTGAAACATATGCTGTTGTATGCCATAATTCATCCTTTCAAGGCCTTTGTGGAGTTGTGTTTTGTGCCTTAGACTCGGGGCCATTGCATTGTGCATGTTTGCATGCATCTTGGTTGCCTCATTTTCATCACATGGCCACTAATTTTGGCATGCTTGCAAGCTATCCATGTTAGTTTAAGTCCATCATCATATGTTGTTGCATGCCATGTTTGCTTACATGCTTAGGTTGCATGCCTAGTATACATTGCTCATTTGCATGTTCATGTTGCATACTTAGCCTCCATGACTAGGTTACATTTCATTGAGCATGCATCCCTTGCCTCTTGATCAACCATGATAGGGGTTGGGGCCCTTTGATGTGTTTTGTGCTTGCATTTCATTTGATATCGAAGTTGCACACTTGGCTTTTGGGCCATCATGCATTGAAATGCGTGATTGATGGCCCGAAGGTCGAGGGCCATGCTTCCTTGAGTCCATTGCATGATAGGGAGTGTGTCCATGCTCACATTTGTTTGAAAATTCCATGCCATACACTACTTGCCCACTGCTACTGCCAGCTGCAGGTGTCAGTAGGAAGAATTGGGTGGCCGGCCGAGTTGGGTGCCGACCGGCAAAACATGTTTGGCCGATAGCTTATTCAGTGGCCGGTGATCATCCCCTCCGGCTGGTTGCGTTTCTACTTGGTCGGTGATACCCCCCAGCATCCAAAGAGCATATCCCTGGACTTTGGCAGTCCTCGGAGGAGCAAGGCAGTGTAAACAGAGGCAACAGTGGCATGGTACGAATTTTTGGGCAAAACGAGTCAAGCATGCATCATCCACGCATTTCGAGGCAGGGGCTGTGGCCACTTTAATTCTTTGTTTAATTTGATTAATTAATTAGAAATTCTATAATAATTAATTTAGCATTATTTATTTCGGACTGTAATATTTATTCGGACCCTCCGAGCGAGGGCAATTGTGTAATAAGTGTGCGTGAGTGTGTGTATGTCTTCCAGCCCCACGTCTTTCTTCCCTTTTATTTACCCGCTTATGATGGTAGACTAGGGCATATTTAAATTAGCATACCTTATGCTATGCATGCGTGCATTCATACATTTGTCTTGCATACACCAGGCTCGGCACATCATGCTAACTGCATTGTGTTTCAATTCCAAATTGAATACGTGTTAGTTGTAGCATTTCACATGCCATGTTTAGAATAGCCGAGCCCATTTCTAGTTGCATTTTGCATGTGTTGCATTAGCCATCTTAAACTAGGATCATGCATATGATTACTAACTAGTTTCTTTTTTGGCTTGGAGTACTCGGTAAGCATTTATGCTTTAGCATACCGCATGCGTGTGAGTGTTGCCATAACAGCATGATTACCATGAGGCTAGCTGCTTATGTGATATAACTGCTTAAATGCCTGTGGATGGAGGTTGAATTAACTAAATTGGGATAATGCATTAAAACTGTGAGTTTTAAGCCCACTAGATAGTGGCAAAACCATCTTTTCTAAAGCCCACTTGAGGGTGGCAAAACCTGCATTTCAGCCTACTTGCGAGTAGCAAACCATTTTCAAAACAAGCATGAAATGTTTTGTTCTAATTTAGGTGATTTGGTCTATACTTGTTTGCTGTGCGCATAACATAGTAATTCTAGGCTAATAACCGGAATAAGAACACATAACGTTTTCAAAAACGAATATCATGGTTAGTAGAGGCCGATCTTAGGATCGGGCGAGAGGGGGTGCTCATAGCTGACCTTCCCCAATCGTACCCAAGCTCCCGAGCCGAGGCAACTTTGGTGATAACGGACACGTGGCCTTTGGCACCGAGTCAGGGTTTCCTAAATTTCCAAAACAAAATATTTAGGTGGCGACTCTGTATCTGGCAAAGCAGTCCATGTTTGGCACTTCTTTTTCAAAATCTGTTTTCTCAAAACGATTTGTCGGATTTGGACTTTTTGGTTCGGATTTAGAACCGTGACAATTTGAGAGTCCTGAACTGTAGTGAGCCCAATATGAACAGCATGTGGGGACTCATCCTCCCGGGGCATTCGGGGACGTCTACAGTGATCTACACCTTCTACCATACAAAGCCTCGTATGGTGCCATACCGATGCTGGAGTGGAAGCTGTTATTGTATTCAAACTCTACAAGCGGCAAATAGTCTTCCCAACTCCCCTGAAAATCTAAAGCACACATTCGAAGCATATCTTCCAAAGTCTGTATTGTTCGTTCTGATTGCCCATCCGTCTGTGGGTGGAATGCAGTACTGAATCTTAGGTCTATCCCCAGGGCTTCTTGCAAACTCTTCCACAATCTATATACAAATTTCGGGTCTCTATCCGACACAATAGATACCGGAACTCCATGTAAACAAACAATCTCATAAACATAAATAGTAGCCAATCTATAAGCAGTAAATGTAGTTTTGACAGACAGAAAATGTGCAGATTTAGTCAATCTATCAACTACAACCCAAATAGAATCCATACCTCGAGAAGTCCAAGGTAGGCCAACAACAAAATACATAGTCACATGCTCCCACTTCCATTCAGGAATAGGGAGAGGTTGGAGTAAACCGCCTGGTTTCTGATGTTCAGATTTGACTTGCTAACACTGAAGACACTTGGACACATATTCTGCAATCTCTTTCTTCATCTTAGGCCACCAATAGGTTTGTTTGAAATCCCGATACATTTTATTATTGCCCGGATGCATAGCAAATACGGATCTGTGGGCTTCATCTAAAACCATCTTGTTTAGTTCCGGGATGTCAGGGACACACATTCGATTTCAGAATTTCAACACTTCGTTTTCAATACTGAACTCCGCTTTTGGACTTGACTCAAATTCATCAGTCACTTTCTTGAGGAATGCATCCTCTTTTTGTTTCTGCTTGATTTCTTCAATGATTGCCGGCTCGGCTGTAATAGCGGCTATCAATCCGCCCTGCTCACACATTACCACTTCAATTTCAGACTTCTCAAAATCTTGCAGGATCTCTCTCTGTTCAGTAAGCAAACAAGCCGTACTCCCCGTTGATTTTCTGCTTAAGGCATCAGCAACTGTATTAGCTTTCCCAGGGTGGTACTGAATCTCTAAATCATAATCCTTTATCAGTTCCAGCCATCTCCCCTGTCACATATTCAACTCCTTCTGTGTGAAGAAGTATTTCAGACTTTTGTGATCCGTGTAGACTTCACACTTTGCCTCGTACAAATAATGCCGCCAGATTTTCAAAGCAAAAACAACTGCGGGTAATTCTAAGTCATGTGTTGGGTAGTTCTTCTCGTGCGGTCTCAACTGTTGGGAGGCATAAGCAATAACCTTTTCGTTCTGCATTAACACACAACCCATACCTTTATAAGATGCATCACTGAAAATTACAAAATTTTCCGTACTTGATGGTAGTGTCAAAATCAGTGGAGTGGTCAATCTTGTTTTCAATTCATGAAAGGCTGATTCTCTTTCATCGTTCCACTTAAAAGGTTGCCTTTTGCGTGTCAGTTGGGTAAGAGGCATAGCTAATTTCAAAAAATCTTTCACAAGCCTCCTGTAGTACCCAGCTAAACCCATAAAACTACGGACTTCTATTACATTGGTCAGTGTAGGCCAACTTACAATTGCCTCTATTTTCTGAGGCTCCATTAAGATCCCTTCCTTGTTGATCACTTGCCCTAAGAAAACAACATCATCCAACCAAAGCTCACATTTCTTTAGTTTAGCAAACAATTTCCTTTCCCTAAGTATTTGCAGGACAGTTCTCAAATTTTGTTCATGTTCAAGTCTATCTTTAGAGTATATCAGAATGTCATCAATAAAAACCACAACAAATTCGTCAAGGTAGGTTTTAAAAATTCAATTCATTAGGTCCATAAATGTTGTCGGAGCATTAGTCACTCCAAATGGCATAACAAGAAACTCAAAATGTCCATACCTCGTTCTGAATACGGTTTTCTCAAAATCTTCTGCCTTAACTATCAGTTGATGATACCCAGATCTCAAATCAATTTTAGAAAACACCTGTGATCCCTGTAACTAGTCAAATAAATCATCAATACGGGGTAAAGGGTATTTGTTCTTTATTGTTACCTTGTTCAATTCCCGGTAATCGATGCACAGACGTAAAGTCCCATTCTTCTTTTTCACAAACAAAACTGGTGCATCCCAAGGTGAAGTGCTAGGTCAGATAAACCCCTTGTCAAGCAGGTCTTGCAACTGTTCTTTCAATTCTTTCATTTCAGCTGTAGCCATTCTGTAGGGAGCTTTAGAAATGGGCTAGGTGGCTGGCATAGTTTCAATAGTAAACTCTATCTCCCTATCTACCAATTCCCCTGGTAATTCATTTGGAAACACATCTAGAAATTCTCTAACAATAGGGATATCATTTAATTCAGCATTCACAGATTGTTCAGATAACACATAGCACAAATAACCCTGGCACCCTTTCCTGATCAATTTACATGTTTTCATTGCAGATATCAAATAAGGTGGAGGCACTACCCCGTTACCCACAAACACAATTTCTTCTTGTTTTGGTGGTCTAAACACAACCCGTTTGGTCACACAGTCAATGGTGGGGCAATATTTAGTTAACCAGTCCATGCCCAAAATTATGTCAAAGTGCCTAAAGTTCAAGGGCAACAAGTCCACATATAGAATGGCATTTCCAATTCACATGTCATAAAAACGATAGACAGTTTCACACAATACAGATTCCCCAGATGGAGCAAACACACATAGTAGATATGGCAATAATTCTAGAGGTCTACTCAGTCTAGATGCAAATGCACATGTTATAAATGATTGTGTTGATCTAGAGTCAATTAACACAAAGGCATCCTGATTACATATAGAAATGGTACCTGAGACAACTGCGTTGGCATTCCGGGTATCGCCAGAACAAGCGCAAAAACTCTCTCTTGTCTCACGGTATCTTCGACGAGAGTAGATCTCGTAGCATTTCCTGGTTTTGGGAGTGATGCTGTCGAACTAGCGGCAAATTTTCCTCGGCTCTGTTTGCAATCTCTGGCCATATGCCCCTGTTTACCACAATTAAAACAAGCTCCTATCACACGGTAACAAACCCTACGATGCCTATTACCACAAGTGGTACACAACGGGGTTGTATCTCGGGAAGAATTAGAAGTGTTCGAGGAGCCCGTGTTTTGCTTCTTTGAAAACTTGTTCTTTGAAAAGAAGCCCTGCCTTTTACTACCCTTCCAGTCAGTTGTCGGCTTAGTTTGTCTAGCTATATTAGCTTCTGATATTATGGCCCTGTCTAGTACCCCAATGTAGGTTTCCAGCTTCAAGACATTCACCCTCTCCAGAATGTCGCTTCGAAGCTCGCCTTCAAAATGTCTCGCCTTCTTATAGTCTGTATCAATCACGTGTGGTGCAAACGTGGCCAATTCAGTAAATTTGGCCTCAAACTCAGCTACAGTCATACTGTCTTGCTTAAGTTCCATGAACTCTGCTACTTTTCTATCCCAGACACATTGCGGGAAGTACTTGTCTTAGAAAATTTCAAAAAATTTTGCCCAATCAGCATCTTTATAACTCTCACGCATCAACATCCACCATCTTCTTGCTTCATCTTCTAGCATAAAGGTGGTTAGAAGCACTTTCTGTGTATCCGAACACGGGAACACTTCAAACAGTTTTTCGATGCCGAGGACCCAAGCTTCAGCTTTCAAAGGATCTAATCCACCATGGAACTGTGGTGGTTTCATTTTCTTGAACTCTTTGGTGAGGGCTACGATTCGGTCATCATTCTGATTATCTGGCACAGGAGGTGCCGGAGGTGGAGGTGGAGGATGTGGCTGATGCCACTGTTGTTGCCATTCCTGTTGTTGCCTCAATGCCTCTGCCATTTCCAGAATCAGTCTTTCCATTCTATCTAGTCTGGCAGTAGAAGATTCCTCTATCTCATCACCTCTTGTTCTCACCATCTGATTAAACTTACATTATACTTTGTATAAAAGATTCACAGGTATGCATATATTACAGAGCATACATATTCAAATAATTGGCAAAGCAGCAATTCACAAATTTATAACACGTAGTCATTCACATTGAAACATTCAGATGCATTCTCAATACTATCAAAGTCATACTTATCACATGAATGCATCCTAGGTCTTTTCTAGACGCTTATTGTTCTTTTGGACGAGTGTGTGAGTTATTAACTCATGCTCTGATACCACTCTGTCACGACCCGAACCCACCCCTATGGGTTAAAGCCATAACCGGCCAATAATCGCGAGATTACCTATGGCCTCAAATCAATTAAAACAAAACTCATTAGAGTAAAGGGGCCAAATGGAAGCAAATTAAAACTTTGTCCGTAGAGCTGTGCTTATATGCACACCATAACATTCTAAACATTTGTACGTTAATAACTCACATCAAAATGTGCATTAACACAAAACATTGTATACACAGGATCATACAAGTTTAACTCAGTCGAACCCAAGACTTATATACAAAAGTAGTCCAATGCTTTCGCCAACATAACAAAACTATAAACAAAGGACAAAAGCGGAGAGAGTCTCGTGCGTGAGACATTTGGGTTGACTCCTCAAAACTCTGACTGTTTCTCACAATTTCACCGAGGCTGGTTCTGGACGTCCCTTGGCTCACCTACATGTACATGAATGAGCGTGAGCGAAAGCCCAGTGAATAATATCAAATAAAGTGGATACAGAAGCAATCTTTGAAACAGTTACAGCAGACGGCCTTTGGCCCAATCACTTGGATCAATCGGCCTTCGGCCCAATCATTTGTGTCAATCGGCCTTTGGCCCAATCATTCATATCAATCGGCCTTCGGCCCAATCATTCATGTCAATCGGCCTTCGGCCCAATCATTCATATCAATCGGTTGTCCATAATTCAAACTAGTAAACTTATAAAGAATAAGCAATTAGACAATTGACAAACTTCAAAATATCGATATTACTCACAGTGATCAGCTTGTGGATTTTCCCTGGAGCTTGATCCTACACATCATATAGCAAATAAGGGTCACAACCGATTCAATCCGTTCTTTAATTCACACATTCCACTTTAGGATCCATTCTTATCTTTTTAACTCAATTACAATGCTTAATGCATGCCTAAGAGTGCTTACAAGTGAAAGACAACATAAAACGAAACACAGAATACACTTTCAAAATTTCAGAAGGCAGGGTCCCCGTTCGAGCGTGGACTTGCCCGCTTGAGCGGACCCATGAGGTCTGCAAAAGTACTGGTTATGCCATTTTTACACTTGAGCGTGGAACTTGGACGCTCGAGCGGAAGTTCATCCTACATAGCTCCCCGCTCGAGCGTGGACTTCCCCGATCGAGCGGACATCATGCCTGCACAAAAATACTGGGAGCACGAAATTCACGGTCGAGCGGCGATTTCCCCGCTCGAGCGGACATCAAATTTCTGGAAAATCCAGAATGTGTTTTTGAGCTCCAAGTTCGAATTCAAAGGCTCCAAATGCATGATTTCGACTCCAACTTCATATATATGTGTACCAACATGATACAAACACTAAATTACAACATTTTGGAGCTCAATTTCATAAATCAAATCCATGCATCGCTCATTTTCCACCACATTCATCAATAACATAACAACTTCATGCATCCAAAGCTTCTACTGCCATGGATTGTACATGCATGTGACATATAACCCTCATTCTCACCCCATATGATGAAAAGATGGTCAAATACATGGATTTCAACCAAGATTCAACATGAGTCATGTAATTCAAGCTCAATTATGCAAATTCAAGACAATTATATTCATGCATGCATACATTAACCTTCAATTCAACATAAACAACTCAATTCCACTTCAATCCTTACTCTTGATCATTAATCCACCTTGAATACATAAAATTACACATTAAGCTCATGGATTTACTTACCTAGAGGCTCAATTCTTCCAATCTATAGCAAATTCTTGAGTAATCTTCCAAAATCTCCAAGCCTCAAGACCAAAACCTCAATCTCCTACACTATCTCTCTATGGTCGGCCCTCTCTTCTTTCCTTTGAGTTTATGATCAGCCAAAACAGACTAAAAGAGGGAAAGAGAGGGTGTAGTGACTCAATACAACTAATCCCACTAAGTCCAATATAGTAATAATAAATAGTAAGGCCCTAATTCATCAATTTAATCAATTTAATCTGATTCGAATCAATTTTCAATTAAATTTCACCGTAGGCTCTAAAAATTATGCCAATCACGATGGCGTAATCAATTTCGGTTTCGGTGGCCGATAGGGCCTTCAATTCAATTTCCAAAGCAGATAATCAAACAGATAATTCCTACGGTGAACAGATAGAAATTCAAAACCACATGTTTTCACATAATGGCACACAAAATCATATTAAACACATAATCATACTTAGGTTGAGGACCAATTAACATATTACGGGACAGGGGTATCACAGTCAAGCTCCAGGGCAAATCCACAAGCCGATCACTGTGAGTAACATTTAAAATATGTTGTTGTCCAATTGCTTACTTCTATGTAAGTTTTGTAAACTTCATTAATTTCAATGGTGGACAAAGTTTGATGTGAAAGTTTGAAAGGCCTGAAGGCCAGTCTGATATGAAAGTTTGAAAGGCCTAAAGGCCAATTTGAAATGAAAGTTTGAAAGGCCTGAAGGCCAGTCTGATATGAAAGTTTGAAAGGCCTAAAGGCCAGTTGAAATGAAAATTTGAAAGGCCTGAAGGCCAGTCTAATATGAAAGTTTGAAAGGCCTAAGGGCCAGTTTGAAATGAAAGTTTGAAAGGCCTAAAGGCCAGTTTGAAATGAAAGTTTGAAAGGCCTAAATGCTAGTCTGATATGAAAGTTTGAAAGGCCTAAAGGCCAATTTCATATGAAAGTTCGAAAAGGGCCGAAGGCCAGTTTGACATGAATGAATTGGGCCCAAGGCCGTCTGATGTATAATGTTCCAATGTATTTTCCTTATTTGATATTATTCACTGAGCTTTTGCTCACGCTCATTCTTGCCTTTGTAGGTGAGCCAAGAGAGGTCCAGACCCAGCCCCAGTGAAGTCTGATGGAATAACAGGATTTTAGAGAGTCAGCTCATGTGTCTCACGCACGAGGCTCGCCTTCGCCTTTTTGTCATTTTGTTCTTTGTTGTCATGTTGGCGAAGTCTTTATATATGTCTGTATATAGTTTTCATGGGTTGACATAGTTTTGGATGATCCTGTATGTACAGAACTTCATGGTACTATATTTCTATTGTGAGTTTTTAATGTATGTACGTATAGTTTGTTTCAGCGTGCCATGTAAGCATAGCTCTATGGACAAAGTTTTAAATTTTTGCTTCCGTTTGACCCCTTTACTCTGATGAGTTATGTTTGGTTTGATTTGGAGCCGTAGGTAATCTCAAGATTACTGGCCGGTTATGGCCTTAACCCACGGAGGCGGGTTTGGGTCATGACAATTAGATTCAGAACCGTGACAGGAGTCCGAACTGTAATAGCTAGAACTCAATTCGCGCCCTCTTCGAAAGGGGGGCCGCGCGAAGAGAGTTCGTGGCGGTTAGACCACCCCGAACTCTCTTCACACCGCCCCAAACTCTCTTCGCGCGCCCCCCCTTTCGGAGATGGCACGAAAAGAGTTCGGGGCGGTCTATAGTTTCTAGCGACTCTGCTGGGGACTTAGAGTACTTGACTCGAAACTCATGATATGTTATTTTATCTACACTTTTGTGTTACTTTGCATTGTATTTGCATTCGTGCACTTAAGTAGCAGTGTTTGCCATCTGCTATTCTTGAACGGTTTGCCGGAGTCTTGCTTGGAAAAGCATGCCACAAGGCTGACCGGTTACAGGCTCTGCCACGATGGAAACACAAACCTCGGTTTCTACCGAGGCACCCTTTTCGACCATTCAACCTAGTCGCATATCGGAAGCCATAGAGACCATTCTAAACTAGGACAAGTTGTTTACCCGATTACAGGTTGTTTGAAATTGCATGTGTGCATAGTGAAACCCTAGCTCTTGACAAAATAGGATAGGGAAACCCTACCCCACCATAGGGGTGTTTTGGCTCTTACTTGCTTGATATGTGCTGTCAGAGTGTATCTCTACAAGTTGTATGTATCAGTTACAAGTCTGGTATCAGTCTGCAGATATCAATATTTGGGGGTATCAAATTTGAGGCAGTGATTTGGGGACAGAGATTAGTGTTTCAGAGCAGTTCGTTCAGCTTATGATATCAACTATGTGTTGTCTTTGTTTAAGCCAAAATGGTGCCCATTTTTCTGCTTGTTGTTTCCTTATTTTGTTTTATTTGTCTTTTTGCAAGATAGTATTGCATCATTGCTTCTGAAGAGGCAGATCCCCCAAGAGCACTCTGGACCAGAGTTTGAAGAATTCATCGATCTAAGGATCTAGTTGACGGACAACCAGTGTTTGCTGCATTACCCTCGGTTTCAAGAAGGAGGTCATCCAGGCACAGATCATCAGTACATCAGTTACCAGATTAGTGGTCATTATCCACCTCACCAGTGCACAGTTGGGCTAAGATATCTGCTTCTACCTCAGAGAGGGAACATACATCTGTTCAGTCAGATCAATGTTTTAAAGTCAGTATGGAGGAAATGATGCGTCAACTCCAAGAGACCATGTAGCAGGATGCTGTTCGTCAGGCGGAGGTCACCGCGTGTCAGGCAGAGGTTGTAGCTCAACAGGCAGAACTGATTACCAGGCTTCAACAACAGCAGCAACCACAACAAGGTGGAGCATCTGCGTCGCATCCACCCCCACCCCCACCCCCATCTAGGGTTCCAACACCCGGGGAAATAGCAAACGTCCAAGAGAATACGGACGTTCCAACAAGGCCAGTCCCACCGCCAATCCCACCTCAGATGTAGCACCCGCTAATCCAGTCGACACGCCCCTTGAATTTGAGGTTGATCCAACCGCTCTGAAAATGAGTAAGCTCAAAAAGATATTCAAGCGAGCCTAGGGAGTTAACTTGATCCCGGACATAGAAGATGGATACACTGATTCGGCGGTGACCTTGCCGAACAGGTTGAAGATGCCTCACATAGATCGCTTTGATGACTCAGGCGATCCTATGGTTCATTTGAGGCTGTTTTCTGATATTCTGCACCTAATGGGCTTAACAAGACTCCAAAAACTATCACTCTTCAGTCGGACCCTGTCGGGTATTGTGGCCATCTGGTACGCCAAACTGGAGGACTCAGTGAAAAGATGTTGGGAGGAGATGGTCGAGGCCTTCGTCGCACAATATCCATACAACACCCAGATCAAGGTCACCACCCGTGATCTTGAGGCGACTAGGCAAGAGCCGAAGGAAGGCTTTTCTGACTTTGTCACTCGATGGAGGGCTGAGGCCTCCATGATGACAACTCAGCCACTCGAGAAAGATCAGATAAGAATGGTTGTGCGCAACCTACAACCCAAGCTAATGCAGAAAATGATCGTCTTACCTCTCCCCACCTTTGCCGACTTGCACGAGATTGGGGTACAGATTGAAGATGCCATGAAGCAAGGTCTGATTGACCAACAGAGGGAACAGCCCAAGAGGGTATTTACACGCGGTTCAAATGTACCCACGAGTAGCGCTGCAGCCGCAAGGACTTCTGACGTCAGCATGGTCACCACCACGTCCAAAACAGCTACACCCTTCACCAGTGTGTCTGGAACCAGCTCGCAACAAGCAAAGAATCCACCCCAAGCCAAGAGGGTTTTTATCCCACCTTATATGCCTTTGTCTAAAGCTTTAGGGGTCCTACTCAGGAAAGGACATTTGAAACCATTAGAACAATGACCTTTACCCGATCCTCTCCCTTCAAAGCATGACTCGACTAAATACTGTGCCTTCCATTAGCAGCAAGGTCATGACACCGATTTCTGCTTCAGACTACGTCATGAGATCCAAAATCTCATAGACAACAAGGTGATTGCGCCTCCCTACAAACCAAATGTCACTGCCAACCCACTCCCACCACATAACCAAGCTCCACCACCCAGGCAGATAAACCTGATCCAAACCGTGGCCATCCCTTATGACCCTAGCATATACATCACTTCATTCCACCTACCCGAGCCTGAGGTGTTCATTCCAGACAGCACAAACTTGTGCATGATGAGCACCTCCCTAACCTAGCCCGAGCTAGCGGTGGTGACTGTCGAAGACAAAGCCCAGGCGCCCGCGGGGGAGAATGGGACTGTTGGTTCAGAACCTGAGGGATCTGGGAGCTTTACTGAGGAAGCATACAACCCGTGTGGTTATATCGTATCGACGGATCAGGCTAAGGCATGAGTAGAGTTACCAACCGAGGCACAGGTCAGTGTGGTCCAGGATGATGGACCTTGTCAGGGGTTGGATGATTTGGCAGAGTTGGAGGACGACATTGCTAATCTGTAGTTCTTTGACGAGCAGGACCCGGGGGATGTGAACATCGACTGGTTTGACTTGAATGGGTCGGCAGATAATTCAGGGTGGCTCAGTGACGAGCCAGATGTTGTTGAGGTGCCTCAATCAGAACAAGGTCAGTTAGAGACGGGAATATCTACAGTGGCCAGAATGGCCAAAAATCAGGAAGAATCGCCGAAGAGCACCGGTGTGAAGAATTTTGCTCGGGATTCAAGCAGTTTGTGTACTGTAGACACGGAGCAGGAAGCCGCACTGAAGCAGTTTGAGCAGGAGAAGATCGAGAATCTTGAGAGGGCTAGAAAAGCCAAGGCACCTGAGGGCGCAAAATGTATTGTGAGCACAGAAACAGCTACAGCGGAACCGGACAGCTGTCTGTCGGTTGCCAATGGGATGTGGTGGAAAGACGACGGCTTACGTCTTGCCCACACCGACAAGGACTGGGGGCAGAACCAAACAGACAACACTTGGTACACCGAAGAAGTAAACCATATGACCCGAAGTGGGCGGTACTTCAAGCCCCCACGTTTGGACCAGCCGGAGGCATCTAGGAAAGGCAAAGTAGTAGAGAGGCAGAAAGAAAAACTGCTAGAAGAGGAAGTTGTGCTGAAACAGCTAAAGAAAATTCAAGCAGATATCTCCATCTAGGGACTGCTTATGGCCTTGAGGTTGCACAAACAAGCCGTCCTTACAACCATGGACAGGGCCAAGCTTTCAATTGATACCACACCTGAGTAGTTGGTGGGGTTGGTTTTCCCGGGCGAAGCTTCATCGACCCTAACCTTCACAGACAAAGAACTACCTCCTGAGGGCTCAGATCATAACAAGCCGCTTTATATCTCTATGGAGTGTAGAGAGAAATGGATACCGGTGGTCCTGGTCGACACAGGATCTGTAATCAATGTATGTCCGTCAAGAATGGTGTACGCTATCGGGTTGAAGCCCGTGGATTTCGTGCCTACAGCCCAGGTGATACGGGCCTATGATAACACCAGCTGGGAGGTGATGGGGACGGTACGGATCAAGACTCAGGTCAGCCCAGGGCAACAGGACATCGAGTTCCATGCCTTGGATGTTCCAGCCACTTTTAATCTACTCCTTGGGCGGTCGTGACTGCACCAGGTGAAAGCCGTCTCTTCCACCTTACACCAGATATTGAAGTATCCCCACAGGAAGAGGGTGGTAATTGTTTTTGGGAACTCGTCCATACACCCACCGCCAGAGGTTTCTACGCCAGTTCTAGAGATTGAGCACGGTGTGGAGGATGTTTTTCTGTCGGGATTCACCCTAGCTGAGGCTCAGGTTGTACAAGATATATTGGTTGTTGATGAGGGACTATACGTCAGTGCACAATCTGTTTACCTCATGAGCAAGTTTCAACACATGCCCGGAATGGGATTGGGACGAAGTGGCCGGAAGAGCGTCGCAGTGTTGGCCAAAGTGCCACATAACCCATATACCTTTGGCTTAGGTTATTCGCCTAGCATAGACGATTGGGCAAGGAAAGGAAGGGAGATGGCCGGAAGAGCCAAGGCAAGGCAAGCCGGGAAGCACTATGAGCTAGTGCAAAGACCTATCCAAGGGACCCTGAACGGACGCTTTGTTCGGGAGGGGGAAGACTTCCCATTTTGCGGCTTTTTGGAGCCCTGGCTGAATTCAGAGAAGCGGCGCTTACCTGGCTTCAAAATCTTTTTTGACCTTAAGTTGTCAGGGGATGAAGTTGCCGAAGAGCAGACAGACCCACCAGTTGAGGCTGAGCAATGCAAGGAGGAAGAGTCCGAGAGCACAGAATTTGAGATGGGGGTAGTGCTGGCTTGTCTCCTCTCAGATCCTCAGATCGTACCAGAGTGCTTAGGGGATAACTTCTCAGTTTTTGTGACCGAGGGTCAAGTGGATATAGGCTCACCTTCTAGCATTCTCTATGCATCCATTGCACCTTGCCTTGTCTGGCAGTATGAGGAGGGCTTTTTATCGAGTAATTCTGGGTCAGGTAGTGAACCAGAATCTGATTCCACAGAGTCTGTGGAGTCGGAATCAGATTCCAATTCTTCTAAGTCTAAGTCAGAGTCAGGTACTCTTGGGGGCGATAACCCGGATGCCACTGTCCTGTCCCGATCGTCTTTTTCGTTTTCCTTTGAGTCTATTGTAACCGAAGGATCAGATGGACAGGATGTTGTTAATGAGAATTGTACAGCTGTGGCTTCTAAGTACTTTTCTGTGCCTTTAGTTTATTGTATTAATCAGAACTTTCAAAATTTTGATGAAAACGACGAGGAAGAAATTCCTCCGGCTTTGAAACATTTGATGATCAAGAGCAGGAGAGTTTAGTAAAACCTTTGGTTGATGAAGTCACCTCAATTAATGTTGGTACTGAGAAGGATCCGCGGCTGGTCCAGATCGGGACCACGTTGTCTTCTGAGGAACGAAAGCGCTTAGTCACTTTATTAAAAGATTTCAAAGATGTTTTCGCGTGGTCCTACGAAGGCATGCCTGGAATCGATCCCGAGATTGTACAGTACCAGATCCCTCTTGACCTAGAGGCCTGACCTATTAAGAAGAACCTCTGAAGGATACGCCCGGACTTGGCGCTGAAAATCAAAGAAGAGGTCACCAAGCAGATCAATGTAGGGTTCCTATTAGTATCTGAGAATCCAACTTGGTTGGCCAATATAGTTCCAGTGCCGAAGAAAGACGGCAGAATTCGGGTATGTGCGGACTTCAGGGATCTGAACAAAGCTAGTCTGAAGGACGACTTCCCCCTTGCCTCATATCGACGAATTAGTGTACTTCACTACTGGGCATGCATTTTTCTCATTCATGGATGGCTTTTCAGGCTACAATCAGATTTTGATAGCACCCGAAGACAGGGAGAAAACTATTTTTCACTACCCCGTGGGGAACTTACTGTTATAGGGTGATGCCGTTCGGTTTAAAGAATGTAGGGGCTACATATCAACGAGCTGCAACCACGATTTTGCACGATATGATCCACAAAGAGGTTGAGGTGTATATGAATGACATGATTATTAAGTCCAAGGAAAGAGAGGGCCACTACACCGCCTTGAGAAAATTTTTCCAACGGATCAGAGAGTATCGGTTGCGGCTGAATCCTCAGAAATGTACTTTTGGTGTTACAGTAGGGAAAATGCTGGGATTCTTGATCACACAAAGGGGTATCGAGGTCGATCCTTCCAAAATCAAGGCCATCTTAGAAATGCCACCCCCAAGGGCTAAAAAGGAGGTGCGAGGCTTTCTGGGTAAAGTGCAATTCATAAGATGGTTTATTGCAAAATTAACCTTGACTTGTGAACCACTGTTTGGTCTCCTGAAGAAAAGGAAAGAAGTTCCAATGGGATTACTGATGCCAAGTTACTTTCGAGCAGATCAAGCAGTATCTATAGAACCCAACTGTGTTGTCGCCGCTAGAGCCAGGGAAACCGTTGATTCTGCACCTATCAGTGACTGAAACGACGATGGGCTGCATGCTTGCGTAGGAATCTGAGGGTAAAGTGCAAAAGGCTGTCAACTACCTGAGCAAGAAAATGCTGGAATACGAGACCCGCTACACTCTGCTGGAGAAGGCTTGTCTGGCCTTGGTATGGGCTACCAGAAAGTTGAGGCACTGCCTGTTAGCTCACTCCGTAATACTAGTTTTGTGATTAGATCCCATCAAATATCCGTTTGAGAAACCAGCACTTACGGGTAGGCTAGCCCATTGGCTACTTCTTCATTCCGAATTTGATCTGAAGTATATGACACGCAAGTCTGTGAAAGGGAGAACGGTAGCGGAGTTCCTAGCCGATCGCCCGGTAGAGGGAGATGAAGCAGTTGAATATTTGTTCCCAGATGAAGCCATTCTGTATGTTAAAGAAGAAACCTAGACTATGTACTTTGACAGAGCGTCAAACCAATACGAGTACGGGATAGGGGTGTTGCTGATAGGACCCGACAATTCCCGTATACCTTTAGCTTTCAAACTCCAATTCAAAGTATCGAACAATGAGACAGAGTATGAGGCATGTATTACTGGACTAGAAGTTGCCCTAGAACTAGGGGCAAAATGGTTGGATGTCATCGGGGACTCGAACCTTGTTGTATCTCAAGCTAAAGGAAATTTGAAAGTTAAAGAAGAAAAGATAAAAATCTATCACCAGACCTTGGACGTTCTGATTCCTCGGTTTGAGAAACTGAATTTTGCCCATCTGTTAAGAGAGAACAATAGGTTCACTGATTCATTAGTAACTCTATCCTCTATGATAGACATCCCTTTTGGAGTCCAGATGCGTTCAATCATCATTGAACAGAAATTCGTGACGGCCTACGAGCTGATTGTTGCCATAGATAAGGTACAAAATCAGAACCCCTAGTATTACGACATCTGGAACTTCTTGGAAAATGAGGCGTATCCACCAGAGGCAAATGCCAAAGATAAGAGGGCAATTCGAAGAATGGTTGTTCAGTTCATCGTCTGCGAGGGTAAACTGTACAAGAGGGGTCATCTTGGGATGCACAAATTGTGTGTTGATGCTGAAGAATCTAAGCGCCTGATGGAAGCCATCCACGGAGGAGAGTGCGAAGCGCACATGAGTGGGGTGATGCTTGCCCGGAAGATCCTTAGACTGGGTTATTATTGGTCAACCATGGAGGAGGATTTTATTGGCTTTGTTCGGCGATGCTACAAATGCCAGATCCATGCAAATCGCATGAACATTCCGCCGTCAAAGCTATACAACATGACTTCACCGTGGCCGTTTTTAGTCTGGGGGATTGATATGATCGAGGCAGTTACTCCAAAGGGGTCGAACGGGCATGAGTACATTCTGGTAGCGATAGACTACTTCACAAAGTGGGTTGATGCCCAATCCTATGCGGTGTTGAAGGCATCGCATGTTGCTAAGTTCATCAGGAACAACATCATCTGTCACTATGGGGTCCCGAATGAGATTATTTTGGATAATGGTTCCCACTTCAAGAAGGAGGTGGTCGACTTGTTGGAGAAATACAATGTGGCTTTTCATAAGTCATCCACATATCGGCCGCAAACCAACGGAGCTGTTGAGGCCGCCAACAAGAACATCAAGCACATCCTGCAAAAAATGGTGGAAACCTGCAGGGACTGGCCAGATAAGCAGTCATTTGCTCTTTGGGGCTACCGGACTTCAATTCGAAATTCTACTGGGGCAACTTCATATTCCTTGGTCTATGGGATAGAGGCTGTTCTGCCTATTGAAAATGAGGTTCCGTCATTGTGGGTTATGGCTAAGTGCCAGATAGCTGAGGTAGATTGGCAACAGAGCAGGTTTGAAGAACTCATGCTGCTTGACGAGAGAAAGCTGAAAGCATTGTATCACATCCAGGGTTATCAACGAAGAATTACCAGGGCTTTCAACAAGAAAGTTAAGTCCACGAATTTGAAAGAAGGGGATTTGGTGCTTAAAGACAACCGAGCTCCCATCTACGACCCTAGAGGCAAGTTCAGACCTAACTGGACTGGTCCTTACATCATCATGTCAATCTGGTCTGGTGGTGCTGTCGTTCTAATGGACTTAGATGGCCTTGAGTTCTCCCAGCCGATCAACATGGACAAGCTGAAGAAATACTATCCCTAAGTGGTTCGTTAGGCCGAAAACCCGAAAGGGCAACCTAGGCAAAAATTAGAGCACAGAACATTTGAAATAATAAAAACTAAACTGGCAAGGTTGAAAACCCGAAAAGGGCGGCCTTGGCAAAAGTTAGAGCGCAAAAGGAGATTGTTAATATACGAGCGAACCTGGACCAAACAACATAAGGCTTTATTCCCATTTTTGGGATACGTAGGCAACTTCATTCTGAAGTCCAGCCATAAACACTTCCAAAATCAACTTTGTCTGTGTGATCATGTTGGTCATCTTTGTCTATTCTTGCATTCAAAAGCTCAGTTGTGATCTCCAGTGCAGTGCTATTCAGACTAGGGGAAACTTTCTAGTTGCTAGGTTCGGGGTTGTGCATCTCGAGGATAGATCTCAGGCGTGTCCAATTGTGATCCATATCGAAAATGGTTTTGAAAAGTTTTAATAAAAGTTGATTTTGTTCAAATTAATCTTTTTATGACTTAGACCATTTTTGGACCAAAATGAAAAATTTTCAGTACCCACAACTTTCAATTTCATTGATTTCAGTACAGAGTTCTCCTACTCTTGAATACAAATTGAAGTTGTTTTTTATTACATTCATAAGAAAACTTGATAGCACAGATTAAAGCAATAAATTTGGGGCATAGTTAGGTGTTCCTGCGTCCCCTCCCAGAGCTTGTGGAACCCTCCGATGCCAAAGTAGGCCTAGTCTGTGCCTCGTCATCAAGCCAAGCTACGCACTCGTCAAAAAGGGCGCAACTAAAAGTGAAAGCGAGGGCCAGAAGCTCTCTCGTCCTCCATGCTGTGGAATACTGAACCAGATGTGAGCCTCGAACTGGAAATGCAGTAAGGTACTCTATCCCTTCTTTCGGGCAAGTCTGATCATGTCCAAATTGGCGCCGAAATCGAAATGGGAAGTAGAAGACACAGTGTGTTAAGCCGACCAACTGAATGCCCGGCTGGCGAGACATGCTGTAGCTCATCACCGGCAGATTAAGCCAGGGGCAACGCCAAGCAATGTTGGCAGCAGATAGGCTGCACATCCATTCGCACCACCATCCCTCATCTGGGGCATCAACTAGTCGTTGCCGGAAGAAATAGCCACGTGCTGAACATGCTGGGCATGAGTCAACCACTTTCAACTTGTCCATCAACCATATCTGGGGAGGGATGAAAAATAAGAGAGATTAAAGAATAGAGAGGTGTACGTGGAGAGAAGAGTGAGAGAAGGGTTTTGAAAGAAAAACAGAGCCTGAGGGCCGAGTGATGTGAGAAATACACATGTGAGGAGGGCGAGAAACATTACCTGTGAGAGTAGTGGACTCCCTGCGAATGTAGTCGTCTCCTGGTGACGGAAAGCATCCAAACCCATCAGAGTCTCAGCTAGTGTCATACCAACACAGCTCTTGCCCTCTTTCAAGCCCTGGGCAACCTCAATCAAACGGACGCTAGACCCTCTGAAGCTTGGGGCAAGTAAGAAATGAGACAACATGCACAAGCAGAGGGCGTGTCGCCGAAAACTCTGCCAAAGATGATCGCTGCGGTCACCGGCGTCAAAAAACCGATGGGGATGTCCAACTTTTCGTCTCGAATCAAAGACTGAGCGTCATGCAAAGTAAGCCCACACATCCTTCCTAAAGCTTGGATGTCGCCAAAACAAAATTGGGGCAAGATCTCTTCATCGCGCTGAGATTCCATCAAAGCTTGGAAATCTTCAAAAGTGGGACATATCTCTTGTCCGCCAAAGCTAAAAATGTTAGTTATCGGATTCCAACAGCTAGCCGTGGCATGGAGGAATGGAAAACGCAGCGGGGTGCAACTCAGCGTGAATAGTGCATTTATTTTGAAACCCTAGAATTCAACTTTTTCGAGCCATCCAAGCTTGCAATCCAATTTGTGAGGTTTTGGGCGAGAAATGCTTCCATTTGGGGCAAAAATGGAGTTGAAATGAAGGAACCACGAAGCTGGAACCTTTATAGAAGATAAGGCATTGAGAGGAGGCCAGGTGGCAAGAATCTGGAGATTCCTAGAATTACCCGCCGGCCGGCCAGTTCAGGCAGCCGACCGGCCACCCTTACCGACAAACCGGCCACCTCAAGTGGCCGGCAGTGACGAAAAGTGGCCGGTAATCATCCTAAGTGGCCGTCAGCCACTCCTTGTCTCCAACAGAGAGCCTCTAGTCTTCTTGTGTGCTGAAGATGCTGAAAACCTGAGTTTGATTCCACTTCGGATGCGTTCTGTTGTTCTGTTTAATAGTTGTATTTGTTTATCAAGTTGTTTCAATTTGCTTATCGAGTTTGTTGCAATTTGTTTATCGAGTTGTCGTTGTTTTGCTTATCAAGTTGTTCTTTAAGTTGTTTCGTTTTGTTTGTTGTGTTAGTTCACTACCTGACTTTACAATACACAAATGTTCATCAATCTCATTTTTGTGCAAAATGGAGCGATGCGATGCTTAGAATGTAAAACGCAACCTTTTTTTAATCAAAAAGCTGTTTTCATTCTACCATGGTTTCTCTTTACAAAAGTACAAAGTTTTAAAGAAAATAACACTGCCTAAGGCTGTACAATATGGAAATACTAAAGCAAAAAGAGAAATAAAGCAAAAAGCATCTGAATCGGTGTCATCCAACTCTGGATCGAGAGGTCCTCTTCATCCTCTTCCTCGGTTGAGCAGGCTCTACATTATCACCGTCGGCACCGCTGTCTGAACCAGAGCTGCCTTCACTCCCATCCTTGGAGCCCTCCTCGGCGTCGCCTCCACCATCGGATGACTCTAACCGGGGACTCCCCTCGTCCTCATCCTCGCTGGACTCGGCAACACGCGCGATAGGCCCCCGACGTCTCCCTCGATTGTGCACCAAAATCTCTCTCTCTGCCGCTCGAGAAGACCTAGAGGGTCCTGTCTGCAAGGGTGTGACCTGAAAAGGCAGTTTGAACACATCAGTTAGAGTGTATGTATCAGATGCAAGTATGTTATGCAGAGTATATGCAGAACTCAGACACGGTATGTGCATGCAGTGCGTCGTGTCAAATGTGATCTACACATGCGGTGCATCAGTGCAGCAAGCTGTCAGTTTCAATGTATCAGCAGAAGTATTATAAATGCAAGAAAATTGAAGAGTACCAGAATGCCATGCGAAGTGAGCATCGTCTCTCTCTGCAAGATGATGCTCTCGAATGAGGCCATCACTTGGAGTACCTCTCGACATACTCTACAGAGGGCTGCAAATGCAAGTTGAAATCTTGAGTACATGAATGCATAAGAATCTGAGTGAAACTGAAATGAAATGCATAAAGATTGTAAAGAATACTGGTGGTGAGCCAGGTGTCCTGACGTATCGGTGATCAGGCAACGGGGGCTCCAATGGAATCTGATAAGGTGTCCCATACCGCCAACCTGTCAACTCAGTCGGGGGATCAGGCCGTCCGATGCATTGCCTAGTAGAAAGCATCCCTCTAGTCTCACTCCTAAGTGCCCAAGCCCTCCTCGTCAAGGGAGTGCTTGCCGCCCGAGCCCTTCTCGACGAAGCGATGTCAGCTGTCCTCCCCGTAGGAGCATGAACACCTACCAATGGAGGCATGAGGTATGCCTAGATGAAGGTCGTGAAGTCCCCTCTCCAAAGAATCTGTCTATGTCTGAGCCTCGCATGACGTCAATAAGCTCCTAAGGGGAGATACTCTCTGTGTCCCGCATGGACGGTAGGGGTGGCAGAGGAATACATTGTATTGGCAAGCCCAATGTCTGGCGCATGAAGCGCTCACCTAACAACCAAGCTCGGCCCACTGGTCCCTCGAACAAGATCCGATATCAGGAGGCACCCCGAGCTCCAACAAAATGAAATCGAGCAAACTCCGGCATCGCCTCCCAAGGCTGGCATGTAATCTATAGACAGCAAATGCATTAGTTGCCAGTAGATATACAAAATGAAGTAAAGCCGAAAATAGGAAAAACTTTGAGCTTTGATTTACCTCAATCGTCCTCACGGTGTCGAAGTAATGACGCAAGTATGGGAGGGACTCCTAGGGCCTCAGTCGATACTGACCGTCGTATCGACGTGAGTAGGGTACCTCAGGAGGTGTCTCAACCTCCGGCTCAGGGGCAAGGGCTGGGAAATAAGCGTACACACATAGCTATGCAAAGCAAAAGGGTGGCCGTGAGAATATAGATAAACACAGATAATGTAGAAAGTGTAAGTGCATAATAGAAATGAGACTGTATGTGTAGTGTGCTGTGTACAGTATGTGCGATGTGCAGAAAGTGCAAAGCAGAAAGCACGGTAGAGAATGTAAAGCTGAACAGCAACACATACCTCCCAGGCTCTCCAGTAGCCGCCCACTCGGTTTTCGCTCCCGCAGGAGGTCGAGCTCATATAACAATAGAGGGTGGCGAGGCCGGCATGGCCCCAATCATAGTGTCGCACCTAGGACAGGTCCACTACAGCACTCAGCAAATATAGCCCCACTGTGTTCCTTCTGTCGGAAAACATGGTAGTGCCGAAGAGGAACATAAGGAAGCCTCGAGCGTACTGCTCTATAGCCTCAACCATTGCGGGCTCTCTCCCTCTGCAATGGTCGGCAAACCAGGTATACCGGGCGAAGCCTGATGAGCGGTGAATGGGCGGGTGCACTCCCAACAAGTAGGTCCAAGCAGCCTCTCACTCGCCCATGTCGTGATCATACGGGATCAGTTGGCCTCCTACCTCTAGGCCTGTCAGCATAGCAAAATCATAAGGAGTCATGGTCATGTCTCCCGTGGTAGAGAAATGTAAGGAGTTGGTGGTGTCTCACCATCTCTCTACCAATGCTCCTAGCAGAGTCCTGCTCGCAAAGAGACGTGAGAGCCCTGAGCAGAATAGGTCGAACACTGCCTCGTCGATAATCTGTTGGACACCGTCAGGGAGCTCCAAGTACCAGTCCCTCGCCGTGACGGACCCGTACCCATGGGTAAAATGGGAGTCAACCTTTTAGAATGAGCAGAGATGCAGTGTATATGAATGGTCAGAATGAGCAGAGATACAGTGTGTATGAATGAGCCGAAGCAGAAGTACGGTTTGTATTTGTGTTCAGAATGGGCAGAAATACAATGTTGGAAATGTTTAGAATGAGCAAATGAGATGTACGGCAAAAAACGCAAGCTATACAAGAAATGTAAAGTACATCGCAAGAAATATAAGAGTACAGTGTGTACCTCTAGCGCATCGTGGGATAGATGGGACTCAGGCTCCCGTAGCAACAGATCTATGGGCGCGCGCCGCGCAAACCCTGTGAAATGGCACACTGTACTAGGTGGAAGCATATGTACCGCAGGATGACACGTCGCTGGATCGAATGGCCGGATCCTCGGCGGTAATGGGATCTGCTCTGGCTCCCCCTTTATCCTCGGAGGACCCCTTTCGTGTAGCACGTCGTCTGCCATCTGCAAAGAGGTTGAAAAAATGAGCAAAATGGGCGAAAATGCAAAAAAGTCAACTCTTGTGAAGAGAAAAAGTCAAAAAAGTCAAAGCCCAGGAAAAGGGCGCCAAACTCAAAGAAAAATTGAGAGAAACAAACCTCACATGGTGAAAATGGAGGAAAAAGCTTCGAAAACAACTTTTGTTTGGTTCAAAATGAAGAGAATCAGAAGTTTTTCGTGAATCAACTTCGCCGGGGGGGGCTGGAAAATGCGTGAAAAGCACAAATCTGAGGAAGAAAAGGGTCTTGGGATGAAGAACAAAGGTTTTCGGCCTTGTGGCTGTGAGAAAAAGTGTTTGGGGTTGTGTTTTTAAAGTTGCCCGTGTAAAAACCCAAAATTGCCCCGAATTTATGGCAACTGGCCGGCCGGCTAGTTTTTGTGGCCAGCATAAATGGCAAGTGGCCAGTAGCTCATTCTGGTGGCCGACAGGTTCCCACTGTTCCCCCTGAGCTATTTCAGACTGTTATGTGTCCTTAGGTTCCAAGAAATGCAGGGAATGCTCAAAGTTTGATTGAAAATGCCTTCGCGGAAGCTAGAATCGTGTTCTTCATACGCGGCAATCATCGCTTTTCAACACTAGTAAGGTGCATCCTTTTTAACATGGTGCAACTCTCTGAGAGGTAAATCGGGAGTTACCTTTGAGTTGTCTCTATCATATGCTTTTGTCGTTGCATAGAATGAACATCGCTTTCATTATTGTAGTGAACATGCATTTTGAATTGTTGCCTTGAACATGCATTACCATGCTGCATTGAACATGCATTACCATGTTTGCATGGGGCATGCATCTTGCATTGAGTATGCACTGTTGACTATCTTGCATTGAATATGCACTGTTGTTTATCTTGCATTGCATGTGCATTGTTGTCATTCGTCTCGTAGGAGACACGCATGATATTGCATTGTATCTATCGAGTTTCTTTCTCATAGAGGCACGATATTGTATGTAGGGTTCATTTGAAACTGGCGTAACCAGACGATAAGGTATGTACGGTTCATTCGGAGAAGTTTTGTTTAAGATTGATTATGTCTTGTGTATCTATCGCACATGCTTGCTCACTTTGTATATCTATCACACGTTCGCTTTGTGTATCTATCACACATGCTCACTTTGTGTATCTATCACACGTTCGCTTTGTGTATCTATCACACATGCTTACTTTGTGTATCTATCACACGTTCGCTTTGTGTATCTATCACACATGCTCACTTTGTATATCTATCGCACGTTCGCTGTGTGTATCTATCACACATACTCACTTCGTGCATCCATCGCACATGTTCACTCTATGTATCTATCGTCGTTAATCTCGTATGACTTGGGCATTGTTGTTTTTTCTCCTTGCGCATGCGACGGGCTAGACCTTCTTCGGTTAAGAGCGTTTGGAACATGTACTAATGTTTGTACCACTCCTTTTCCTTTTGCGTGCAACGCGTCGAAATCTTGTTTGAGACTTTGGGTGTGCCCAACAGTCGCTTTTAGCCTTTCCTGCGTGAGGCGCAGTGGAGATTACATAATTTTCTTACATCCTTTCTACATAAAATGTAGTTCGGTCCGTAATTCTCACATGTGGCATGTTTACTCAGTTGCTTATGTACGAGTTTGCTGTAGCATTTCTTTGCATAACATTCGCATCTAGATGTTACATTACAACCCTCTTTGCATAATCATAAGTTATGCTCTTGCATCGTGCATGTCATTTGCATTTTGCCCCTACCTGGGAGTGCATCTGTTTTGTTATCTTACTTGTTTGTCTAAGTCTTCGGCCTTGTCAAAAATGGGTCGTCTCGGGGCTTTGACATTCACTCCCCTCTCCTCCCGCCTTTGACTAGCTTTGAGTTTCAAAGTCCCTAGCATGCCTTGTATGTGATGATTGCATGCCTTAGCCTCATTTCTCACATGATTTCGGTGTATATAGCATGATCACAACCTCACATATTCTACTCTTTCATAGCTTTTATGAGTTGTGCCTTATGCCTTGTTTCTGAGCCAATGCTTGAGCATGATTTTATTGCCTCATGAACTTCCCTCTCTGCATGTTTTGGCCTTTATTCTGACATGATTGAGCTCTATCTAGAGTTGCTTTGGTTATTTAGGCTATGTATTGCATGCCTCTTGTGTGAATGCCTTAACTAGCTTTGAGTTTTAGGGCCTCTTGCATGTTATACTTGTGAGGTTTTCAGGATATTTCATCATTTGGCATGTAATTTCAATGTTTATATCCCTGCCATACTCTCATATATATCACTCTATTAATGTGATTGAAAGTTGAGCTTTGTGCCTTGCTTGCGAGCCATAAGTTGAGCAGGCTTTTCTTGCTTCTTGTGCTTAAGTTTTAGCACATTTTGGCCACGTTTTTAGCATGCATGAGGTCTGTTTAGGGCTAGTTTAGTTCATTGAGCATTGCATGGCATGGTTCTAGTGTTGTGTCCTTCACTAGTTTCAATGCTTAAGTCCCTTAACATGTTATGCATGCGTTGTTTGCATGTTTGAGTCTTGTGCTTCATGCCATATCAACGTTGAACATCTGCGCCCCCCCCCCCCCTCCCCACCCATTTCTTCATTTTTCAATTTGATTTGAGGGTAGTTTGGTCTTAAGCTTGTGTTTAAGCTTGGGATTGAGGCTTGTGCTTAAATGGCTTTAATCCTCTTTTGAAGGGTTCCTCCTAGTCAAAGGCATGGGCTTTGCTATGCCTGAAACCATTCTTTTGGTTGACCTCCTCTCCTTAGAGGACTTGCACATTGCACTTAACCAATTAAAGAATGGATTGGTAATGTAAAATGTGTAAGCAAGAATTGAGTCAACTAAAACATGTCAAGATAACACGTGTTGTTTGCATTGCATTGTGTTTGGATCAGACGTTAATCCAAACACAAGAAATGTGGCAGGTTTCATACTCGTAGTGATGAAATGTGATATGTTTCTCGGTCGCTGACACCCTTGATCATGCATGATAGGGTGGAGGCTCTTCAAGTCCTGTTTGTGCATTCACTAACATTGTGCAAGCTTGGCTCTTTGGCCATCATGCATTGAGATGCGTGGTTGGTGGCTTGAGAGCCGAGTACTACGCTCATTTGAGCTTGAGAAATGATAAGGAGAGTAGTTGCACACACATTTCCTTGTGAATACATTGATGTGCCTTTGTTGTTCTCTGTTGCAGCAAAAGTGGGATTCTGGAAGGAAAGGTGCCGGCCACTTACACTAGTCGACCGACCACTTGCACTGGCCAGCAGGCCAGTTGAGGTAGCCTACTGACCTGTTGAGGTGGCCGACCGACCACCTGTAGCAAAATTGTCCAAAATCTTCCTGTTTTGGGGCAGATGCAACCTGGAAGTGTGTATGATGTTCTGAAATCACCGCGAGTGCAAACGGAAGCAACTCATGACAAGGCAATGCATTTTCGCCAATCGAGCATGCATCTCTCCCTCGCCTACGAGGCCTCTTTATTGCTTTGTTAGTTATTTGTTGTTAGTTCAATTAAAGCGTTGTAATATTCTAAATTAGCTTAGCATAGCTGGTTTTCAATTCGGTTTGTAATTAATTAGCTAAGTTAGTTAATTAATTGGTTTGTAATAAGTAGCTTAGCTTAGAGTAGCTTAGCCTATTTATTCAGACCCTCCTTCGAAAGGGCACAATGTTGTAATAAGGGTGCGTGTGTGTGTGTATGTCTTAAAATCCCATTTCTTTCTCCCTTTTACTTATCAGCTTTTGATGGTTAGTTTAGGGTATATTTCAATTAGCATACCTTATGCTTTGCATGTGTGCATCATTCATTTTTATTGCATGCACCGGGCTTGGCGCATCATACAAATTTCATTGTATTTCAATACCTATTTGAATACATGTTATTAAGTGTAGCATTCACATGTCATCTTAAAATAGCCGAGCCTATCTTATTGCATTTTTCATGTGTTGCATTAGGTATTTCTTTTTAACATAGTTAGGATCATGCATGATTTCTAACTAGTTTCCTGTTTTGGCTTGGAGTACACTGTAAGTATTTACGCTTTAGCATACTGCATGCGTTGTGTATGTTGCCATATTTAGCATGCTTACCATGAGGCTATTTGCTTAAATGCTAAACTGCATGAATGTCTATGGATGAAGGCTTCATTACTTGAATTGGAACAATTCATCAAAATGTGAGTTTTAAGCCCATATGGAGTGGCAAATCATCATGTTTTAACCCCACCTTGTTTGGTGGAAAATCTGCATTTCTAAGCCCACTTGAGAGTGGCAAATTCAAACGATTTTCGAAAACAAACATTGAATTGTTTTGTTCCAATTTAGGCATCTAGTCTATACTTGTATGTTGTGCGCATCATGTAGTAAGTTAGCTAAATAACCGGAATAAGAATACATGTGTTTTAAAAAACAACATATCATGTTTCGTAGAGGCCGATCTTTGATCGGGCGAGCGGGGGTGCTCATGTTATGACCTTTCCCTCTCGTACCTAAGTTCCCGAGCCAAGACAACTTTGGTGATGACGGACACGTGGCCTTTGGCACGAGTCAGGGTTTCCTAAATTTTCCAAAACAAAATATTTAGGTAGAGACTATGTAATCTGGCAAAGCAATCCATGTTTGGCGCTTTTTTATTAATAATTGATTTTTCAAAACCAATTGCCGGATTTGGACTCTTTGGTGATTTATTAGTCTTACATTGCACTTTGTGAGATTAGATTCAGAACCGTGACAGGAGTCTGAACTGTAATAGCTAGAACTCAATTCACGCGCTCTTCGAAAGAGGGGGCGCGCGAAGAGAGTTCGGGGCGGTCTACATTGTGGCATTCCGCTAAGGATTTCGAGCGCTTTGTGAGCAAACAAACTCATCATCTGGTGTACTTGCAAAGATATCCAAGTCGTAAAGGCCATCAAAAATGGGGTGTCTACATTTCTCTTCTGCCTTCCACCAGAAATGCACCAAGATTAAGTTACCAAAAATAACTCTGTCACGCTTAGATGTCTGCACGCACAACTAATGTGCACGCCCACGTTTTGCCTAGGTATGCATGCTATGCATTCATGCACAAGTGTAGGGACCCATGCCCTTGGCTTGCTTATGGCTCAAGAAAAATTGAATTGCTTTTCGATCGATGTTTTTGATAAGACTGATCACTAATTTTGGAATATATGTTTGATTGAAGTACAATCGGGCCTCTATCGCTTTTTCGGGGTTAAAAAAATTGGTTTTTTGCTAAAAATGGGTGTAGGGGTAAAATGGTTATTTTTGCATTTTTAGCCAAAACAGGTTTATACAGCAATCCCAAACAACTTTAAATATTACAAGGATGAATTAAGTACCATTTGATCATCGGGAGGCTTGCAAGCACCCAAACTCTTAAGGTAAATCAAAGTGAGGTGTCTACAATTAGTCTGAACAAAAAATCACTATAATGACAACCAAAAAGGAAGCTAGGTAATCAGCAGCCTCTCATATCAAAGTCATACAAAGAAATAACGAACTGGTAATAGTCGGCTAAAACAGATTATGACTAACCCAGAAAGTAGTCTTTGGACATTGCTTAATGTGACGACCGGAACTAATGGTCGAATACCAGCAAGAAGAAGGTTATATGTTAAAGAAGCATATTCCCCTTTTCTACTGTGGGTGTAATGAGAAATTAGATTTTAAATTTTTAAAATTTATGACTTTTATGGGTAATTTTACATGGGAATAACATTATAACATAAAATTGAAAATGAAGTGTATAATGAAGTAATTTTGTGGTGTAAATAGGAGTATACAAAAACAAGATTTGATCTCATAAAATAAGTTTCTTGTGGGACTATATAAAGTAATAGACTTTTTTGTATGAGATTTGTAGTGATTTATTTTTTAGTAAGACCATGCGGATCAAGGATCTTGGATATGTAGCATGACCTCAGGCCAATGTGCCATGTGGTGTAATTGTCACGACCCAAACTCGCCCCTATAGGTTTAGCGTCGCAACCGGGTAGTAATCCGTAGATTACCTACAGCCTCAAAGAAAAAATTTCAAAATATTTAGCTTTATCGGGGCCTGAAGCGGAAGTAAAACAAAAATGATGATGTCCATCGAGTTGTGCGTATATGATCAACTGTAGTAATTAAAACATTTTGAACACACTTTCATATATACATGTACGAAGACATATTTTATATCATATCTCACACAGTACATGAAGGACTTCTAACCAAGTACAAAGAATATCCCAAGCCTGACAAAACAAAATAGAACAAAGCCTCTACATAGAGGCACTCTTGGGTGGCTTAAGAAAGAGGTGGACTCCTGGGCAAACTCTAATGTTGATCCTCCAATTGCTCACCTACGCCTACATATATATAAATAAAGAGTGAGCTAATACCCAGTGAATAATACCAAAGTAAAGAAGTTATATTAATGAGATTCTTAATTAAGTAATTCATGCTTATGCATAATACATGTGAATCTAAGTCAGAACGACTTCAAGTTCAATCCATCATGTTCAAGGTGTATCAGAGGGGCAAAACGACCTCAGGTCCAAGTTCTCATTCATAGAGAATGACCTCGGGTCCAAAATACTCATTTATACAGAACAATCTCGGGTTCAAAATACTTGTTCAATGATATTACAAAACGGCCTCGGGCCCAATCATAATACAGAACGACCTCAGGTCCATCTTTTCCATATTCATCTCTATGTGCATATTTATACTAAACGACCTCAGGTCCATCATTTCCATATTCATATCTATGCACATATTTAGACTATTGATCATGATCGCATTCGATTAAGACAACCTTAGGCCTATTTCATGTCCTTGACACGCATATTAGACAGCCATCGGCCCGTTTCTTATCAAACATATCCTTTGTCAAATATACAGAACGGCCTTTAGGCCCATTTCATATTCATTCAGAACGACCTTTGGCCCATGTAATCAAATATACAGAATGACCTTTAGGCCCATGTCATATTTATTCAGAACGACCTTTGGTCCAGGTAATCAAATAATTTCGTACTATTCAATTTCATTACAGAGTCTAGCACAATTAGACAAATAGAATGCTCATTCATAATTCGAATTCACAAATCCATAAAACTTACACATGAGTAGTATTTAAAAATAGCATATGTGTTCATGAATATATCTTTACTAAAGTATTACTCACAGCATTCAGATGCCTGGTTCACCCTTGTAATTGACCCTACACAATTCATAATACATATAGAAATCGGGTCACAATACAATATATTTTGTTCTTAACTTGTTTAATTCTCTTAGGCTTCTTTTCTACTCTTTTAATTTATTTATAATGTTCAATGTATGCCTAAGAGTGCTTAGAAATAAAAGAGAATGGAATTTGGGACATGAAACAACTCTTCAAACTTTTCTGAAACAGTGTTCCTCACTCGAGTGCAACATTAGTCGCTCGAGTGAACCTCTTGGTCTGCAAAAATACTAGTTGCTTGCATTTTACGCTCAAGCAGCAACTTCTCCACTCAAGCGATGAAATAGATTTATGGGTTTTCTAAAATTTTGTTTGTGCTTCAAAACATAACTTTAAATGATACAACTTACATGTTTTGTCCTATATATATCAACCATACAATTTCTAACTTGATATAATGCCAATTCTACAAGATTTGAAGTTCAAATCTCCAAGGATTCATCATACAAGCCCAAATTATTTCAAATTCATTTCCTTAAATTTCATAACTTATGCACATAAATTCTACATTTTCATGGATTGTACATGTATGTGAAATGTAAAAACTAATTTCATCTCAAATGGTAGAAATGACACTCAAATTCATGAGATTCAACAAAATTATGTATGCATGTGTGATTTGTTGCCAAATTCTCCATGTTTCAAAAGTCATCTTTCTTTATTTTATGAAACATAAATTGAAGCTATAAAGCCCTTTCAAAAATATTTGCACGTATGAAATTTAATCCAAAATCAAACTAATTTTTTATTCTCAAATATAAATTAGAATTTATTTCCATATTTGTCCAACTTTAAATTTAATTAATGTTCTTCATATCAAGCCCAATTTCAAACCCACAAATTCTAAAACATGAATTGAACTTTCAAAATAATTTCAAGACTTGGGTTCATACATGGCTTGTCTAAAAACACACAACTCTTAAATAATCAAGAAAATATGATCAATTTTTAAATCATTTACATCAAAACTCCTTTAATTTTTAATTAAGCTCTTATAAGGCTCTACTATTAAATTGATTCCATAATAAAATCCCTAATTAAACGAATCGCTACATGACTTCTAATTAGTTAATCATGTCTAAATCCATTCATTCAGAATTAATCATAACTAATCACAAATTCCTCTAACTCGATTAGTCAATTTAACTTCAATTAAGGCCTAACCAATCATAATTTAATTTATTAATCTGAATCAGATCCTTAATTAAATTCCCAAAAAGGCTCCAAATGTCAAATTAAACTTATTTCTATTATCAATTTGAGTGTCTCAAATTGCTAAGGCCTTCAATTTCAAATCAGACCCAAAATCCTTATAAATAAAAAGTATGTTTAAATTGGACACCTCAGAAATAGATTTAATTCATAATAATCTAAATTTCCAATCTTCATAACTTAATCAACTCCAATTCGGACCCTATTAACAAAATCTCAATTTTACTAAATTGAATCGAGTATTAATTAAACTCCCAAATGGGTCCGTATTTAAAATTAAACGAATTAATTTCACTTCCTTAAGCCGTTTGGACCTTAATTTCTAATTCCGAAATAAATTGTTATTAAAATCAAATACGAATCAGACTCCAAAATTCTCATAAATCCCAACTTACATTAGAGTAATCGCCAATTCGAATCCAAATCTCCTTAATTAATTAAACATAAAATCACATACATAATGAGGTTAGCTTAATCTAAGGTTCATGCTAATTAAGCTCAATTAATTTATTACGAATCGTAATTTTGCCAAATTTCATCGTAGACTCCAAAAATCATGTTAAACACAGATATGAAATCGGTTTTAGTTTCTGGCGCCTCTAAGGCTATAAGTTTTCCGTTCATGGTTCCAATTGCGATAGATTTTTCTATACCCAGCATATGTAAATTCATAATCACATAAGAACTCACATAATGTAACATACAAATTCATATCAAACACATAATCACATGCGTAATTAAGTTTATTACAGGTTAGGTTATCACAGTAATAGTATTGGTCAAGGTCGTGACATTAGTCAAACCCCAGTCAAAGTATGACTTCTAGGTAATGCAATCCCATTTGGGATGCTATTAAGTTGGGTAATAATGGGACTTTTGATTGGATAAAAACAACCCAATTAGGAAATGAAATTCTAGAAAATGAATACTTGCCAAGCAAGTAGAGTCCTAGATAGGGGGGGGGACAAAACATAACAAAAACAAAAAGCAATAAACCATTGGATGAGCTAGTGCACTTCTATAGAAAGAGCACACTCCCAACATATGCATACCTCGACCCTTGGGATTGCCTCATCAAGAATATCTGGCAATGTTGTTGGTACTTAAGAGATGAATCTGCCAAGAATCTACAAGACAGAGAACTTTTAGTGCCCTATCTAGCCTGGAACAGATTATCGGGATGCCCGTCCGGCATAGGATGGACAGGACACTAACGGTTCTGTGTCTTGTAGATTCTCGGCAAATTCATCTTTCAAGTATCAGCAATGTTGCCAAATATTCTGGAGAAGGCAATCTTTTTAGATTTGGTTAAGTGGTCACATTTTAGCAAACGCAAATTTATTTTTAAAGAAGACTATTTGATAGAATTTAACACTAATTAACAAAATTTTGTAAGTTCTTTGAAAAAAAAAAATACAAGAGAAGATTCATGGCATGCTTAGGCTATTTTTCTAGGTAAATTGGAAATATTTCTTTGTTGAAAGTTGTGCCTTTTTTTAAAGTAAAAATGCATACTTGATGAAGAGACATTTTGTGAACATTCATTTGGTTGTTCAAAAAAAATCATATTCTTAAATATAGACGGCGGCAGTGACGTGGACAAATAGGTGACATTGAACTGATAGGTCAACAGATAGATGTACATTTGAACAAATAGTTAGATAGATAGGTGACAAGTGAACAGATATGTGACTTTTGAATAGATAAACAGATAGCTAAATTTTGAATAGATAAATGATGAACTTTGAACATATAGACAAATATCTAAACATTCAACAAATATGTGCCTTTTGGGACAAATAATCTCCTTTTAACCCAAAACGATCTAAGCTTGGGCATATTGGCCTAACAGTTTCAAAAATGAACCTCTAGCCTGAGTGTCTAAATACTGCTATTAAATTTCAAAAATAAAGCATGATCAACACTTTGTTTATCTAGTTAGATATGTTTTTCAAAACAATTATATTTTCGTATTTTAACGCTAAATTCATAAAGAATCTCTTATTTAATTACAGCTAGTATTTTTAATTTTTCACATTAGGTTTAAGTAAGAATATTAATGTTTATTTATTACTATCTATATAATTGGTGATAATTATAATAATAATAATTAAAAAAAATAGATAAGTTACAAGAATTTTAACAAGATTAAATGAAATATAAGTCTTCCAAAAAATATTTATTGATAAAAGCTGGGGGTGGATATACATCGATTTGGGCCGCTTCTCAGTATGTTTGTCATCCCAAATCTAGCCCGGTCCATTGTCAGGACTAAACTAGCCATCTTAAGGGAGATTTTATTTGTACCCCAAAAATTATTGAATACACTCAATTTCTCATATATTCTATTAAAAGTTGCAAAGCATGCAAAACTAAGAAACTACAAGATGGATATGAAAAGTTAGCACCCTAACGTGATTAGGTACTAAAAAATAAAGATTAAAACTACCGAAATGTAAGAAAAATAGAAGACTTACTCGTTGTTTCGCAAAAAACAAAAAAACAAGAAAAGGCGACAAACGCCTTAAAATCCTCAATTGTAAGCTTCCTTTAGGCTTTCGTGCATGTTAATTGCTTTGTTCAAGCTTAAATGCACTTTACAGTTGTCAAAGACTACTGCTAGGGTTTGAATTTCGGAGCCAAGGATTAGAGGAAGAAATAGGAAGTGCGTACTCACTCAAACTCTAGAAAGCTTGGTAAAAAGTTGATTTTTTTTCAAGAGGAGGGAGAGGGACCAATTTATGGGCATTAAGGAGAGGTTCTAGAACACACTACGTCGTCCTAGGGTTGCCCATCACTTTCTCCTTAAACCTTCCGAAGAAATAGCACTTTAAAGCCAAATTCCATGCCGATAGGACGTGCGGCCTCATAGGTCGCCAAGGTTCCATGTGCGAACGCGCACACCATGCACGACCGTACATGGTGTCAAGCTTTCAGGTTCAATTGCACATACCGTCGATGCATGCAAGCCATGTGTGCATACACAAGTACATGGTTTTTTAGCTCTTAGACCTTCTAATTAAGTTGGTCTGTTTGACTTCCAATTGACGCTTTTGTATAAGATAAGTTAATGCTTTGAAAATGTTCATCAATTCGAGGATCAAAAAGTTGGGTTTTGGATGAAAACAAATTCAGAGGTAAAATGGTCTTCTTTACAAAAAGATGATTTTTGACCAAAACGGGATTACACAATAGCTCTTATCAACTATAAGCATCTCTAAGGACGAAGTATTTACCATTTCAACATTGGGAAGCTTACAAGTGCCCGAAGTCAGTCAGTAAAAAATGGGGTGTCTACACTTATTATTCAAAAGACATATTTAGAATATTGGTTTTGTTGTCCAAAACATTCATATTCCTAAGGGATAATTATTGTCCAATCCTATTTAATGAACTTAAATAACTATAGCTCCTACATATCTTTTGAATGCACCAATAAACGCTAGCATTCTTCTGTTTTTTCCTCATTCTCTTTTGTTTTCTCTCCTTGCCACTCTTTCTACAACATTTCTCCAAAAGCCTTACACTACCACCACCATCACTACTGTCACTGACCATTGCCACCATGGTCATCCACCAACCACTGCCATCATTACCATTGACTTGCCATTGCTACTGTCATCTTTCACAAGCCACCGTCACCATTCATTTATTACCGCCATCGATCTACACTCCACTATTGTCAATCCACTACCACTGTTCATTCCATTATCTCCAATCTCTACTCCACTGTCATTGATCCACTGATCTAATTCCCGATCTACATTGACCTAGTTGTTTCAATGATGAAATCAAGTCCAAATGACTCCAAGAAAGTGTTTTCTAGATCTTTCCCTTCTCTCTCTCTCTCTCTCTCTCTCTCTCTCTCTCTCTCTATGTCATTTTATTTTTCAAACCAGATCAACTGCAAAATTACTTTTTAGCCATAAATTTATCAGTCTTTGGTTATGTATGCGTATATAGGATGCGAATGTTTTGTGAGTGAGTGTAAGTGTGAATGTTAGTGAATGAATTAGTGTCTGTAATTTTTACAAATCACTCAGTGATAAATTTATTACTAATATGTTTACTACAAATTAACGTCTGTGATAAATTTATTATTGAATGTATCTTTAATTTTTTGTTGATCTTGTGTTGATTTATGATAGTGAAGACTAATGTGAGCTGTTTTTTTGGGTAAAAGACTTTATTTTTTTGCTCATATATCTCTCTCTCTCTCTCTCTCTCTCTCTCTCTCTCTCTCTCTCTCTCTCTCTCTCTCTCTCTCTCTCTCTCTCTCTCTCTCTTTGTGTGTGTGTTACTAGAACTAAGAAGATGGTGGAGGTAATGATGTGGTGGAGATGAACATTATTTTTGTTGAAAAATGGTCGGAAAAATATCACCAACAGTTGCTGAGATTAGAGGTAATTACCGGTAGGTAAAGACGACAATCGAAGGCGGCCACCATAGGTCAAAGGTTGTTGTCAGTGACTGGAGATAATTTGTGACACTAGGGTCATGACAATAGTGTTATAGTTGAAGTGCTAAATGAGATAAAGTGAAAATATTTTGAAGACATTGATATTTGAAAAAATAAATATATATATAAATAAATCCAGTGAATAGAGCCAGCCCTTAAGTATCTCCATTCCTACACATAGGTTGCCATTCAATGGCCCAATAGGATTTGCAAGTGGCAACTCCGTTGAAAACAGCAAACAAAAACTATTGGTATAAATCATAGTCACACAAATATGACAGTTGTGCTGCTCTGCTGATGTTATTTATGATGTAATAGTGTGTGGATTGGATTGAAGGCCCAAATCTGTGTGTTCTTGACCTTTTGGGTTTAGTTGCCAAAACTCTCATCTAAACTGTTAAAATTTGTCCAAGAAAATTCACAGAAATTAGATTACTTTTGTTACACAGGCGCCTTGCTAAGATAATGCTTTGAGGGAAGAATTTAAGAATTCCAACAATCGAATTGGGATGATAGAAATTAAGCAGCTCGTTTCAATTGATGATCAAGCACAGAATTGTAGAGGGATCCATTGCTTTTTTTTCATTTCTTTCTCTTTTATTTTTTTTTATTTTTTATTTTTTTTTGGGATTGTGTATTATAAAATATCTCTATCACTATCTCTAAAAATACTCGTAAACGCATAATGTAAAAAGATATTCTCAAGACTCACGATCATTATATAATTAAAAATGCATTGACACATGTAGACATGTAAAATTGTGCCCCACAAATCCACAGTTTTAAGAAGGACAAAACAATGAGTCACCAAAATTGTTTCCATCTGGGGCTATGTATATAAGACCATGCATTCCATGATCAAATGTTTAATGATAAAGGTGTTTTAAGATAAAAACAACATATACGGGTTTTTGTTCTTACTTTCTCTCTCACTAAAATCGTTATTAAACCTTTCGACCATTATTAAATCGGATGATGCTTTTCTAATTCATGAGATTTATTAGTCCCATTTTGATGATTTGAATCATTTATTTTATAAAAAAAAAATTTATATATATTATCTAGATAAAAATTAAGTTAATTCAATAGGCATAACCTATTCAATTTATTTCATTTGTCTAAAAAACATTGGATGATAAGTATATTTTAAAAAATGAATTATTCATTTTATTGGTTACAAATATGATTAATTATCTAATGATCCATTGTTCGTATGAATGATATATACATGAAATCTGTATAAATAAACTGTTTGAATTATAAAAACGAAACTTGTAATGAGTTTTACAAGTCATGATAACACTTTCCAGTGTAAATCTGAAGAGTAGCCAAGTCAAAAAAGGATTGGAAAAAAAAAAAAAAAAGTTGAAAGCTGCCAACATGCCACATAAACCTCACTAGATTAAAACAAGAAAAACGTTGACAACCTTACACGCGTATGGCATTAAGGATAAAAAAATTAAAATAAAAATTTAAGCTAACACAAACAAATGTGCGCCGCCACCGCATTATGGATTGTTTAATTTGTTATAATTAATTACATAAAATACATCTGCGAATTAAAAGAATGGTTTTTCAGCTAAGAAGCTAGTAATGACTCAGATGAAGGTGCGCCATTGATCTTTTAATGGATGGGGTACAACAAGCTTTCCACTTTCAGGAACGAATTCATTGGTTTATAATCATATAAAGTATTAAGATAAAAACCATGTCAGAGATATAGGATGTAAATCTCAACTTTTGATATAAAAACAAAAAGCTTTTAAGTCAAATGGATAAATTGTTCACTTCCCAACTATACTTTCTATGTTTAGTTTATAAATTTAAATAAAATTTTACAAAATATATATATATATATATATATATATATATATATTTCTATTTTCTTTCTTATTATAAATTTTTATCTAAATTTATGATGGAAACAAAACATAGATAATGCCCGACAACTGCCCATCCAAGACACCGACCAACCAATAAAACTTATTTCCATGAGATGTTCGGGTTTCTTCGGGGTGTTGGTTTTTTTTATTCTTTTAATTCTAATTTATTTTTGTTTTTAGTCAATTATTTTCTTTTTAAATTGACTCAAATTATTTTATGGTTTAGATTAGTAGATCCTAAAAATTTTAAATTTTGAATTTAAATAAATCAATTTTTGTATTTTTTTTTTGGGCGGGACAAAATTTCACTAATTACACAAATTGACTTATTTTCGTCTTTAGAAAACAAAAATTTAGTATTGATTTATTTTGGTTTTTTTTAATTTTTTACAATGTATTAGTCAGGAGCAATTCAAAAAAAATATTCTAAATTTTAAAAAATAAATCGAAAAAATGATTTGCCACAGCCAGTATAATTGTGTAACTAACAATCACATGCTTTTAGGATTATTCATATAGAGAACTCTTAAACTATTAAGAATTATTATTTTAATTTTAAACTATAAAAGCGTACGAATAGACTGTCTAAATTATTGATATTTTTCACTTTGACCCCTGCCGTTAGGGAGTCCAATGTATACACTTTTATAGTTTAAGAGGTCTATTTGTACACTTTCATAATTTAAGAGACAAACTGATACTTCTCAATAGTTTAGAAGTCTATTTATAAATTTTTATAATTTAAGAGATCGAAACGATACTTTTTAATAGTTTAAAGAATTTTCATGTAAATAACCCTCACTATATTTTAACAACCTATAGAGGGGCCTGGGTGGAGACCACAAGTTGATTGCTAATAATACTTCTTATTTTTTTGCTTTCATGCAAATAGTCTCTTTACACATTGAGATAAAAGACGTGTACTCTATTGAAAACTTATAGTGATGGCCGCCTCGTCCACTGGAGTGCAACTTTATTTGTGTTTATCACATTGAACTAACATGTTAACATCCTCATATCCATAAGCTAAAGCCAAACAAAAGGCGGAAAAGAATTTAAAGAAACTAAGCAAGCTGGATTAAGATTTGGATCAGCATCATATTAGTAAATTATATTTGTAAGGTTAATTTGTGAAGGCTAATAATATTCTAGGGCAAGTGGAGCTAGAGGTTAACGTCGAGAGGGAAGAAGCCCCTATTTCCCGGAGACTTTTAAAGGCTCAAATATTCGAGCAATGCTGTGTAGCAGTCCCATGAGCCTCGTACTTATTTTTCCCACCTAGACAGTCTATGCTATAATACTAGAAGAAATTACTCTATGGGTCGAAAAAATCGCGTGGTCATGTGTTCATCTAATGAAATCATGTCACTTTTTTATTATTTTCTTGTACTTTTATGGTAATGTTGTATATTTGTTTAGAATAAGTTATGGCATTTTGTGATTAAAAAATGAAATTACATATTTTTATGGTAATATTCAATTTATTTCATCTCATGCCTACTAAGCTTTCCAAAAAATAAGAAAATATTTAGGACAAAATTTACTTCACCCCTTAGATTTTGGCCTGGAAACATTTCACTTCTGGTAGCCAAAAAATAGTCAAATTAAAAAATTTTCGAAGAGGCCCCATCTACCAGGTACAAAATGACATTACTACTATTCTATTATCTTATCTTTCTCTCTCTTATGTTACACTCAAATTATTTTTATCATAATCATATATTTTTTGCTAATTAAAACACACAATAATCCAAATACTCCCAATTTCACAACCTAACATTTTATTTTTAACCGAATTATATACATATTTGAAAAAATAAATAAAATGTTAGTGAGTTAGATTACATCTAAAAAGTAGTCGCTGCATTGACTCAAATCTTAAGGCCTCGTTTGGAAACCCTTCTTTTTAGTCAAACAGTCAAAAAGTTACTAAATTAGTCAAAAAGCCAACAACCCATACCAAAAAGTCAAAGATTCTCTTTTCTCTCTACTTTTTGCACATCTTTTTGTAAAAAGTCAAAAAGTCATCCCAAACATACTAGTTTTTTTTAGCTTATATTTTAGCCAAATAGCAAAAAAGTTACTAAATTAGCTTATTCCCAAACGAGGCCTAAACCTCTGATTTTCTCACTGTCTAAGAGATAGCTACACACTAGACCAATTCTCTTGTTGTAATTTAGTCTCTCTCACACACACACACATACACACACACACACACACATATATATATATATATATATTCATAATATGAAATTGGTGGGAGTAATGACATTTTGTCAACAAACCTAGTTGGTTGATTGTTTGATTGTTCAAACTGAATGTCTTAGACATTAATTGGCTGAAGAACCTTGACGATTGATTGCCCTAAACGAATTTTCACAGGCTTCTCAAATTGGAGCAGCTCAACCGGAGTCAAGGAGAGTGTAGTATTTATAAACAAATCTTTAGTAAAATTAACACCATTAGGTGTTTTTGTTTGGTGGGATTAAGTTATGGAATTGTGAGAGCACAAATTAAACCATAAAGTAGTATCAGAAATTTGGATCCAGGATATTAGAGGCATAGGACCAGAGATCTCTGAGTTTAGGAATTAGGGGTCCAAATGATCAGGACTAGGGCATACAGGATGCGTGCCCATAAGGGTGAGACTCGATCAAATGCGTCTTCCTAAAATAATAGCCTAACTAATTCCTAGATAAACGCGCCAATCTGGTTCATGATCTCTAGAGAGAAAGGGTAGACGTGAGGAGTGGGAGGAGGCATAACCATCCACAATGGCTAGTGGCAGCAGAGTATAAATAAAGAAGGCAAACAAAGGCTAAGATACACTCAATTCAATACACTTCATGAACCTATACTCTCACATTTTGCTTATTTGTCTACTGTTTTACTAATTTAGGTATATGAGAGTCCCCAGGCTGCTCTCCAAACACTCATTTGTCTTTTTGTGAGTGTATTTTCATATCTCAAGCAATTTTACTCTCATCAAAGCACTGGCGCAACCAAGTGGTTCAATTTTACCCACCACAATTTTGCGTCATCTGTGGAAATTCTGTAGTGAAAAGCTTTGCTTTACCTGTCAAAAATTCCAATCTATTCATGGCGGCAAAAAATGTAAACCTCCCAACCAGAGAGGAACCAGATGGTCCACATTCCTCAAACCAACAGAGACATCTAGTAGACATTGAAACATCACAAGAATAACGTGATAGGGAAGTATATGATCTGCCCACTGTTGAATACTCAGAAGGAAGTACTTGGATGCAATAGTTAGCTCAGTGTGATCAGGTCATTAACATCATGGATAGCAGCTTAAGGAATTGGTTGTCAAGTCAGAGTCCTTAAGCAAGACGTGGACAACAGATAAAGAGAGGCACATGCTTTTCCCACCAGTTCAGAGGAAAGCATCACTCTAAAACACATTAAAGACCTATATCGACATAAAAGGCAGGGGAAACTAGCCATGTTACTAGTAGTTTACGTATTCCCAAGAACGAATCTTTACCACTGCCAAACAGAAAGGATACCAGATGAAGTATTATTGTTACGACCCGAACCCGTCCCTAGAGGTTTAGGCTGTAACCGGCCAATAATCCTAGATTTCCTCTGGCCTCAAAGATAGAACTGATGATTAAAAATAATATCAAGGCACTGCGGAAGCAATATTAATATACAACCATGTCCATCGAGTGGCTCATACATGAAAATTCACAAGTAATTAAAACTTCAGTCTTCCTCATAGATATGAACACATAGTTACTTCAAACATCTTAAACACTTACACAAAAATATCATTACATAACAAGTTCCAAAAACAAAAGAAAACAAAGCAGTAGGGTTAACACAACTTGGCTCCACATGAGTCCCAAATCACCTCATTAAGGAGGCACTCCAAAGCAGCTTGACAGAAGGGTGGACTCCCGAGGTTGCTTTAAACTTGACGCTTCACTTGCTCACCCACATATATATAGGGGAATGGGGTGAGCTAAAGTCCGGTGAGTAATACCAGTATAAAGAGGCTAAATGAATGATGTCTATTGCAATACAAAATCATATCGCATGGGTTTCGAAGCAAGTCATAACTGAGTACTTGTGGTATCAAAGCTCACAAATCAAAGTCATATGCGGTACATCCAATAATGTAAACAAAGGGCCCAAAAGCATAACAAAGAAACCATACGAGTCTAACAAAGGGACCCTATAGGTCAACATCACAGATCTCTGTGCACATATAACAAAGGGCCACGGTATTATTTCTCCCGGGTGAGGGCCTTATTAAGAAAGGGTCACTGTATTGTTTCCTCTGAGCGAGGGCCTTATAGCAAAGGGCCATGGTATTGTTACTCCCAAGCGAGGGCTACACTAAGAATGCCACAACTACATTTCAAAAGAGGCAACCAATCATTCTTATCGAAATAGCATTTCAAAATAATATTCTTGCGGTAAATTAAAATACACTTTAACAACATATCTTTACTAAGATACTACTCATAGTGGGTTGGTATTGATGTTAGACCTTAGTTGACTACCTACACAAACACATAACACAGATACACATTGAAACACATGTTTATAACAAATGACGTATCTTAATTTGATTTTCTTATGTGTGTTTCTAGCTTATTCCATGACTAAGGCCTCGTTTGGGATGTTACTAAATTAGCCAATTAGTCAAAAAGTTACTAAATTAGCCAATTAGCCAATTAGTCATACAAAAAAGTCAACAATTACGGCTTCTCTCTACTTTTTGCACAGCTTTTCGTAATTAGTCAAAAAGTCATCCCAAACATACAAGTTTTTTTTACCTACCTTTTTAGCCAATTAGCCAAAAAGTTACTAAATTAGCCTGTTCCCAAACGAGGCCTAAGGATGTCTAAATGATGCTTAAGAATGCCTAAAAAGGCATGAGGATGCAATTATGCACTTAAGAGTGTTAGTTAAAATTTGAAGAAAAGAGGGTCTTTGTTCGAGCGCACCTTTGGTCGCCCAAACGGTGCGACTTGACTACAACAGTACTGGATGCCTAAAATGTGCACCCGATGGTTGCTTGAGCCAAGTGCTGAACAAAGTTGAGTTCGCTCGAGCACACACTCGGTCACTCGAGCCAACTTCCAAAGGTCTGCAAAAATACTAGATGCATGCAATGTTCGCTTAAGCCATAGATCCTTCGCTCGAGCGAACTAGAAAAATTCTAGGTTTTCCATAACTGAGTTTGAAATTCAAAAACACACTTTCCATGTTCAAAGCTTGCATGGCTAGACTCAAAAACATAGGAACTCTTCATAAAACATGGATTCTTGAAAATTATGCAACCATGATCTCAAATACTTTTTCAATTCTTCAAGACAAAACTCCAAATTCAATATTCTTGCCATGTATGTGTCAAATTCAACTATTTTCTTTACAAAACATGATCATATGAAATGTTAAAAGTGTGAAATCATGACGAACTTTAAGAAATAACATGTGTAAGTCCCATGCATGTATGAATGTGTAGAAAACTATGTTCAAAGATGGAGAATTATGAATGCATGTACTTAATTTACTTAAACTCACTATATTCATGGTGATTCTTACTCTTTTGTTTCAAATTCATGCAAAATGATTCTATACTAAGTGAATTCATCTTCCTACATGGATTATCTTCATGAATTATGGTTATGGATCATACCTAGAGCTTTAATTTAGCCTTAAATTAGCTTAATCCCTTTCAAACTCTCTTCAATTCCTTTGAATTCCTCTTCTCTCTCTTTGCAAGTGTTTTCTCTCTCCTTATCTCTAATTTTTAGCTCAAGAAGATGACTCAAAGTGAACTCTTAACCTTGATGTCATATATATAGGTGGATTAGTGCTAAGCTATATAGGTGGATTAATGCTAAGCTAATTAAATGAGATTAAGGCTAATCAATTGAGCTTAATTCTAAACAAGTCTAATTAATTTATTCTAATTATTTTGATCCGAATCAAATTTTAATTAAAATTGCCATATGGTTCTAAATATTTCAATTAGCCTATTGAACTAGTCAATTTTGATTTATGATTCTGTTTATGCTTTCAATTTTGAATTCTAAGTCGGTGTTCTAACAAATAATTCACAAACAAATAGATAAGCATCAATTAAGCACATAATTATGCATATTTGCTCAATGAAATTACATATAAGAATAATATGGAGGTCGGGGTCGTCACAATTATGCTTGCTTAAATGATGAAATCGCCTTATGGGATCAGGACTATCCCATGTTTCAGATTTCCTAATTCAAGATAAAAGAGCCTTTATGAACACGAGGAGGCAGAAAAGGGCAGCCCAGGAACAAACTTTGTCTCGTTTCAAGAATTACATTGATATTACAGGACAGACGAAGCGACGTGGCAAGACTAGTCGAAGGACTTATAGTTATAGGGCTACGAGTCACATGGCCACATCCGGTCCAGTACAAGATCATTCACTCATTTTGATGGCACAATATCCCCGAGTCAGCATGGAGGACCTGATCCACCACCTTCAGCAAATGGTTGAAACCATGCAGCATGACGCTACTCATCAGGCCGAGGTCACAGCATGCTAGGCTGAGGTCATTAATAGGCTGTAATAACAACAGCCACAGCCGGTAGTGGCTTCCGCTTCTCATGCACCTCCCGTAGGTATCCTAGCATCTAGAGCCACAGCCCATACTGCTAATGCCCTGTCTGAGAATCAGGGCAACTCGGCGGAGCCGATCCTATCATAAGCCTCCAAAGTGCCTATGTATCAAATCGAGGCTCCATTTGAGTTTGAGATTGGCCCGACTGTGCTTAAAAGCAACAAGCTGGAGAAGCTATTCAAAAGGGCAAGGGGTGTTAATTCTATTCCTGATATATCGACTTTACGGTGACATTGCCAGATCGGTTCAAAATGCCACATATCAATAGATTCGATGGCTCCGGAGACCCTATGGTTCATCTTCAGCTATTTTCAAATATTTTACGGCCAATGGGCCAAACCAGATTGCAGAAAGTCTCACTCTTTGGCTGGACCCTGTCTGGTATAGCCGCAATATGGTATGCGAAGCTGGAGGATTCTATAAAACAGGGATGGGACGTAATGGCTAAGGCTTTTATTGCACAGTGCTTCTACAACACATAAATCGAGGTCACAACTCGTGATCTCGAGGCAACGCACCAGGAGCCAGTGGAGGGCTTCTCAGATTTTGTGACAAGGTGGAAGGCCAAGGCTTCAATGATGACTACACGACCTTCAGAGAAAGATCAAATAAGAATGGTAGTTCACAATCTGCAAGGGAAATTGCTGCAGAAAATGATAGTCCTACCCTTGTTCACGTCCACCGAGCTCCGTGAGATGGGAGTTCAGATTGAAGACGCCATAAAACAGGGGCTAATCACTGATGAGAAAGAGCAGGCCAAGAGGCCTTTTGTACGCAGTTCCAATGAACAACTAGTGGTAGCACAACTGCGCGGCCATCTGATGTGAGTGTTCTCACCACCACAACCAAGACCGCCAATTCTTTTGCCAGTACAACCCCGCAAACTTCAAACAACCAGCCCCGATCCCAAAGGACCTTTACCCCACTCTACATTCCCTTATCCCAAGTCATGAGGGTGTTGATCAAAAAGGGACACCTCAAGCCGTTAGAGCCTCGCCTAGTACCCGATCCTTTACAACTGAAACACAATCCAGCCAAGTACTGTGCGTTTCACCAGTAGCACGATCACGACACCAACCAATGCTTCAGGCTACATCATGAGATTCAAGACCTCATCGACAACAAGGTGATTGCACCACCCCAAAAGCCAAATGTGACTACCAACCATCTCTCAGCCCACGATCAGGTTCATCCACCTCATAATCTAAACCTAACCCATACGCTAGCCCTCCTATACGACCCCAGCGTATATATTACCCCTTCCCACCTACCCAGATTGATGTTGTTCATTCCTAAAAGCACAAATTAGTGCATGATGGGCACGTCCACACTTCAACCTAAACCCGTGGTGGTGACAGTGGTAGAAGAATGGAAGCTGGCCTTAGAGGAGAGCACGAGTCTGCGGCCTGAGTGCTCTAAGGACTTATTTGATATGGAGTATGATCCAAGCTGCTACATCATGTCAATTGACCAAGTCAAGCCAGAAGTGGTATTTCCAACAGCAGCGGAGGTCAATGTGGTGTGGGAGGATGGCTCGAGCCAAGGTTTAGATGATCTGCCTGAGCTAGAGAAGGACTCAGACAATCTGTCATTCTATGACAAACAAGATCAAGTGGATGTGCAAATTGACTGGTTCAATTTGAATGGGTCGATGGACAACTCTGGGTGGTTGAGTGATGAACCTGACAAGAAGGAGGGAACTGAAACAAAACCAGAAGAAAAGGAAGCAAGAATAGCTGCAGTGGCCAGAATGGCTGATGAAAACGAGAAACTACCGAAGAACACCAGCGTCAAGAATTTAGCTCAAGAATTGGGCACTGTGAATACTACGGATACAGAACAGGAAGTTGCATTGAAGTAGTTTGAACAAGAAAATGTTGAAGACACCTAGAAAGCTGGAAAAGTCAAACACCCTACGGGGGATATTTCTAATGTAAGAATGATAAGAACGGAGCCGGACAATTGTTTGTTGGTTGTTGGAGGTGCATGGTGGGAGGACGACGATCTACATCTGGCCTACACTGATGAAGACTCGGATGAGTCCCTTCGAGATAACACATGGTACGCTGAAGAGATAGACTATATGACTAAAAGTGGGTGGTATTTCAAGCCACTGCACTTGGACCAAGCTGAGGCCTCTAGGAAAAATAGAAAGGTTGAGAAGCTGAAAGAGAAGCAGTTAGAGGAAGAGGTAATGTTTAAACAACTAAAGAGGATCCAAGTAGATATCTCAATCTGGGGGCTACTCATGGCTTCTCGAGTACATCGACAGGATGTATTATCAGTAATGGATAAAGCCAAACTATCCATTGACACGACCCCTAAACAGCCTGTGGGATTAGTTTTCCCAGGTGGTGCCAGCCCAACCCTAACCTTTTCCGAGAAAGAACTACCGCCGGAAGGCGTAGCACACAACAAACCTCTGTACATATCTGTTGAGTGTAGAGAAAAATGCGTGCCAATGGTGTTAGTCGATACTGGGTCAGCTATCAATGTTTGTCCATCTTGTACGGCTTATGCCATCTGCCTAAAACCAACAGACTTCGTGCCCACAACCCAAGTGATCCGGGCATATGATAATACCAGCAGGGAGGTGATGGGCACACAAATCCGAGTTCAAGTGGGCCCAATGCAATAGGATGTTGAGTTCCATGTCCTAGGGAGGCCCTGGCTGCACCTTGAGAAAGTAGTCTCTTTTACCCTCCACCAAATGCTGAAATACCCTCACGGTAAGGGAGTGGCTATTGTGTTTGGGAATTCATCCATACATCCTCTGCCAAAGGTAACTATACCAATAATGGAGATCGTTTATGGCGAGGAGGATGTATTCCTATCAGGGTTCACTCTGGCTAAAGCCCGAGTGGTGCAGAACGTCTTGCTAACTGATGAGGGTTGTATGTCAGTGCCCAGTCTGTGTATTTCATGAACAAACTCCAATACGTACCAGGAATGGGATTGGGAAGAAGTGGCTGAAAAGGCGTCACAGCATTGGCTGAGGTGCCGCATAATTTGTATGCCTTTGGTTTTGGCTATATGCCCATCAAAGAGGATTGGGTCCAAAAAAGGGAGGAGATGGCAGGCAGAGCTAGAGCCAAGTAGGCTCGGAAACGTTATGAGCTTGTTCATAGGTCAATCAGGGGAACGCTGAATGGCCACTTTGTTTGGGAGGGAGAAGATTTTCCATTTTGCGGCTTTCCCGAGCCCTGGTTGAATTTTGCCAAGCAGCGTGCCCCTGGCTTCGAAATCTTCTTCGACCTACAATTGCGAGACAATGATGCCGAGGAAAAGGCTAAACCAAGTGCTGAAGCTGAACAGAAAGTGGAAAGTGACTTGGACAGTAGCGAGCTTGGAGTAGAGGCAGCACTGGCATGTCTCCTTTCAGATCCTCCGGCCGACCGAGAGAGCTTGGGGGATGACCTGACCATCTCCATGATCGGGGATCAACCGGGTATGAACCCATCTAGCAGCATTTTGGATACATCTGAAACACTATCTCTCGTTTGGAAACTGGAGGAGGGCGACCTGTCTAGTTCTGAGTCGAGTAGTGAGCCAGAATCCGATTCCATAGAGTCTGTGGAGTCGGAATCAAATTCTGGTTCTTCTGAGTCTAAGTCCGGTATTCCTGGGAGTGATAACCCAGATGCGAGGGTCTTGTCCAAGTTCTTTTTTTTTTTTTTTGATTTTGAGTCGGTTGCAACTGAAGAGCTAGATGAGCTGAACTTTTTAAATGAGAATGCCACTGTTGATTCTGAGTATTTCTCTATGCCGCCTGTTTATTGCATTGACCAAGATTTTCAAATTTTTAATGAAAACGATGAGGAAGGAATTCCTCTGGTTTTGAAAAGTTTGATTAATCTGAGAGGAGAGGTTTGCAAAACCCCTTGTTGCTGAAATCATTGCTTTTAATGTGGGTACTGAGAAGGATCCGTGTCTGGTCCAGATCAGGTCCAAGTTGTCTTCGGAGGAGTGTGAGCACTTAGTCACTTTATTAAAAGATTTCAAAGATATTTTCGCGTGGTCCTAGGAAGACATGCCTGGAATCGATCCTAAGATTGTACAGCATCTGATCCCTTTTGACCCCGAGGCCCGACCCGTCAAGCAAAAGTTGCGGAGAATACGTCAGGATTGGGCTTTAAGATTAAGGAAGAAGTTACCAAACAAATTGAGCTAGGGTTCTTGCTTGTGTCTGAGTATCCAACGTGATTAGCCAATATTGTTCCAGTCTCAAAGAATGATGGAAGAATCAGAGTTTGTGTTAACTTCAGGGATCTAAATAAGGCTAGTCTGAAGGACGACTTTCCCCTGCCGCATATTGATGAGTTGGTAGACTTCACTGCAGGCCGTGCATTGCTCTCATTCATGGATGGATTTTCTAGGTATAACCAGATTTTTATGGTTCCAGAAGACGGGGAGAAAACCGCCTTCACTACGCCGTGGGGTATCTATTGCTACAAGGTGATGTCGGTTGGGCTGAAGAATGCCGAGGCTACCTATCAAAAGGCTGCAACTATAATTCTGCATGATATGATCCGTAAAGAGGTTAAGGTCTACATGGATGACATGATTGTCAAGTCCAAAGAAAGAGAGGGCCATTACACCGCCTTGAAGAAATTCTTTCAACAGATCAGAGAATACAGACTGACGTTGAATCCACAGAAGTGTACTTTCGGTGTAACAGCAGGGAAAATGCTGGGCTTCTTGATCACATAGAGGGGCATTGAAGTAGATCCTTCCAAAATCAAGGCCATCGTAGAAATGCCACCACCAAGGACTGAAAAGGAGGTGCGGGGCTTTCTGGGTAAAGTGCAATTCATAAGACGGTTTATTTCCAAATTAACCTTAACTTGTGAACCACTTTTTGGTCTCCTGAAGAAAGGAAAGAAATTCCGATGGGATGATCGATGACAATTCACTTTTCAGCATATCAAATAGTACCTTCAGAATTCGCTTGTGTTGTCGCCGCCAGAGCTAGGGAAACCTTTGATTCTATATCTGTCAGCAACAGACACCACAATGGGATGCATGCTTGCTCAGGAATTTGAGGGTAGAGTGGAAAAAGCTATCTACTATTTAAGTAAGAAAAAGCTGGATTATGAGACCCACTACACTCCGTTGGAGAGAGCTTGGTTAGCCTTGGCATGGGTTAACAGGAAGTTGAGGCACTACTTGTTAGCTCACTCCGTAATTCGGGTTTCAAGATTAGATCCCATCAAATATCTCTTTGAGAAACCAGCACTTTACAGGTAGGCTAGCCCGTTAGTTGCTTCTTCTCTCTGAATTTGATCTCAAGTCCGTCAATGGAAGAGCTGTAACGGAATTCTTGGCAGATCACCCAGTAGAAGGGAATGAAGCGGTAGAATACCTATTCCCAAATGAAGCTATTCTGCAAGTCAAGGAGGGGACTTAGACAATGTACTTTGACGGGGCGTCCAATCAATATGGTTATTGGATAGGTGTGTTACTGATAGCACCCAACACTTCCCATATACCTTTAGCCTTCAAACTCTAGTTCAAAGTGTCCAATAACAAAGCAGAATATGACGCGTGTATCGCTGGTTTGGAAGCCGCTTTGGAACTAGGGGCAAAAATGATGGATGTTATCGGGGACTTGAACCGAATTTTTTCTCAAGCAAATGGAGACTGGAAGGTTGAAGAAGAAAAGATGAATATTTATCACCAGACCTTGGACGTTCTGATTCCTAGGTTTGAAAAGCTGACGTTCATGCATCTACTAAGAGAGAACAACAGGTTCGCTGACACTTTATCAACTCTATCTTCTATGATAGACATCCCGCTTGGAGTCTAGATGCATCCGATCATCATTGAGCAGAGATACACACCGGCCTATGAGACTATCGCCGCAATAGGTGAAGCGCAAGACAAAAACCCTTGGTACTACGATATTTGGAATTTCTTGGAAAATGAGATTTATCCACCAAGGGAAAATGCCATAGACAATAGGAGAATACGGCGAATAGTCGTCCAATTTATCATCTACGAAGGTAAACTATATAAGAGAGGTCATCTGGGAATGCACAAGTTGGGTGTCGAAGAAGAAGAATCAAAGCGCGTAATGGAGGCCATCCATGGAGGAGAGTGCGGAGCGCACATGAACAGAGTAATGTTAGCCCGGAAGATTCTCAAGCAAGGTTACTACTGGTCTACTATGGAGAAAGATTGTATTGGTTTTGTTCGGCGATGTCACAAATGCCAAATTCATGCTAATCGCATGAAAATCCCGCCGTCAAAACTGTAAAACATGACTTCACCATGGCCTTTTTCAGTTTGGAGAATTGACGTCATCAGGGCAATCACACCAAAAGGGTTGAATAAGCATGTATACATTCTAGTGGCAACAGATTACTTCAAAAAATGGGTGGAAGCTCAGTCCTTCGCAGTGTTAAAAGCAGTGCATGTGGCTAAGTTCATCAGAAACAATATCATTTGCCGATATGGAGTCCCAAACAAGATCATTTCAGATAATGGCTCCCACTTCAAGAAAGAAGTGATCAACTTGCTGGACAAATACAGTATGGCTTTTCACAAGCCATCTACATACCAGTCGCAAACCAACGGAGTTATTGAGGCTGCCAACAAGAACATCAAGCATATTTTGCAAAAGATGGTTGAAATTTACAGGGACTGGCCAGATAAATTGCCGTTTGCACTTTGGGGCTACAAAACTTCAATCCGGACATCTACAGGGGCAACTCCTTACTCTCTTGTCTATAGGATGGAAGCTATTCTACCAATCGAAATAGAAGTCTAGTCACTGCGGGTTATGGCTAAGTGTCAAATAGCAAAGGGGAACTGGCAGCAGAGCAAGTTTGAAGAACTGATGATGTTTGATGAGAGAAGGCTAAAAGCATTGTATCATCTTCAGGGCTATCAACGCAGAATTATTAGGGCTTTTAACAAGAAGGTTAAGTCCCGGAATCTCAAAGAAGGAGATATGGTGCTGAAAGACAACCGAGCTCCCATCCATGGTCCTGGAGGCAAGTTCAGACCCAATTGGACTGATCCTTACATCATCAAAACTATCTGGTCGGGTGGAGCTGTTATTCTCATGGACCTAGATGGTCTAGAATTTTCTCAACTGATCAACATGGGCAAGTTGAAGAAATATTATCCCTGAGAGGATCACTATGCCGAAAACCCGGAAGGGTGACCTAGGCAAAAGTTAGAGCATGAAAAATTAGAAATAAAGAAAAACTGAGCTCGCAAGGTTGAAAACCCTAAAGAGCGGCCTTGGCAAAAATTAGAGCGCACAAGGAGAGAGTTAGTACTCGAGTAAACCTGAACCGAACTACGTAAGGCCTGATTCCCATCTTCGGGATACATAGGCAACTTCATCCTGAAGTCTAGCATAAACACCTCCAATTCAACTGTCTTGTCCATATGTCTAATCAGGTCATCTTTGTCTGACCTAATAGTCAGTTGTGATCTCTACTCTGAGAGAAAAGTTGGTTACAATGCTGAGCAATGGTATTCAATCAAGGGGCAATTTTTGATCTTTGGATTCGGGGTTGTACATCTCGAGGACTGACTCCGTGTGTGTCAAGTAGTGATCCTTTTCGAAAATAGTTTTGGAAAGTTTTAATAAAAGTTGATTTTGTTCAAATTTTACCTTTTGCAACTTAGACCATTATTGGACCAAAAGGAAAATTTTCAGTGGTCACAACTTTAATTTCATTAATTTCAACACAAAGTTCTCCAACTCTAATATAAATCAAAGTTGCTTTTATTACATTCAAAAACAAAAATAAATAAATAAATAAATAAATAAATAAATTTGAAAAGAAAGATCAAAGCAATAAACTAAGGGCATAGATGAGTGAGGTGCTCCTGCGTCCCCTACTCGTGCTTGTGGAAGCTTCTGAAGCCAAAGTAGGCCTGGTTTGTGTCTCATCCTCAAGCCAAGCCAAACAGTCGCTAGAAAGGGCGCAACTAAAACTAGGGGAAAGGGCCAGAAGCTCCCTCGTCCTCCAAGCAGTGAGGTACCTAACCAAGTTTGAACCTCCGATAGAGAATGAAACTAGGTACTTTACCCCCTTACCTGGGCAGATCTGGTCAGGCCCAAACTAACGTCTGAACTGGAAAGGGAAGTAAAACACACAGTGTGTAAGGCCGATCAGCTGAATGCCACGTTGCCCAGCCATGCCGTAGCTCATCTCGATTAGATTAAGCTAGGGGCAATGCCAGGCTATGTCAGCAGCAGACCTGTTGCATATCCATTCACACCACCACCCCTTATTCGGGAAATCCACTAATCGGTGGTGGAAGAAATAGCCACAAGCTAAGTATTCAGGGCAAGAGTCCACTACCTTCAGCTTATCCATGAGCCACACCTGGGAAGGGATGAAAGAAAAGAGAGATTAAAGAATAGAGAGATGTATGTTGAGAGAAAAGTGAGAAAAGGGCTTTGAGAGAAAAATAGAGCATGAGTGTCGAGCGATATAAGAAACGCATATGAGAAAGTATGGGAAACATTACCTAAAGAAGTAGTGGACTCCCAGCAAATCTGGTAGTCTCTCGCCGATGAAAGGCGTCTAAGCCCATCAAAGTCTCGGCCAACGCCAAGCCAATGCAACTCTTGCCTTCTTTCAAACCTCGGGCCATTTCAATCAGTCGGATATTGAACCTGCCAAAACTAGAGGCAAGAAGGAAATAAGCCAGCATACATAAGTAGAGGGCATGTTGCCGAAAATAGTGTGTAGACGCGTCCCGCGAGGGGCCTCCGCTACAGTTCGGACTCGATTTGTGTCGCGGATCTTAATCTTGAACCAAAGAGTCCAAATCCGGCAAATCGTTTTGAGAAACAAATTTTTTGAAAAGAAGTGCCAAACATGGACTGCTTTGCCAGATACAGAGTCGCCACCTAAATATTTTAAAATGGCAGAATTAGGAAACCCTGACTCGGTGCCGAAGGCCACATGTTCGTCATCACCGGAGTTGTCTCGGCTCGGGAGCTAGGGTACGATTGGGGAAGGTCAGCTATGAGTACCCCCTCTCGCCCGGTCCGAAGACCGGCCTCTATTAACCATGATATCCGATTTTGAAAACGTTATGTGTTCTTATTCCGGTTATTAGCCTAGAATTACTATGTTATGCGCACAGCAAACAAGTATAGACTAGATTGCCTAATTTGGAAATAAGCATTGCATATCCGTTTGTTTTAAAAAGTACTTTGGAATTTGCTACTCGCAAGTAGGCTAAAATACGGATTTCAACGAGTTTTTCCCAACTCAAACAATCCAACCTTCATCCACAGGCATTCAAGCAGTTTATCGCATAAGCATTTAGCCACATGGTAAACATGCTGTCATGGCAACACTTACACGCATGCGAGATGCTAAAGCTAAAATACTTACATCGTACTCCGCGCCAAAACAATAAACTAGTTGGCAAACATGCATGTCCTAGTCCATGTTAAGTGCCTAATGCATCGCATACAAAATGTCACTAGAGTAGGCTCGGCTAGTCAATGAATGACATATGAAAATGCACAACTAACATGTATTCGGTTTGGAATTTGAAATACAAATGTAGTTAGAATGATGCGCCGAGCCCGGTGCATGCAAAGCAAATGTATGAATGCACGCATGCATTACACGAGGTATGCTAATTTAAACGTGCCCTAATACTGACCATCAAAGCAGGTAAATAAAAGGGAAGAAAGAAGTGGGGATTGGAAGACATACACACTACTCACCCACACTTATTACAGATTTGCCCTCACCCGGAGGGACCAAATAAATAATACAAATTAATTAACTACGCAAGCTAATTAAATATTACAAATTTCCTAACTAGCTAACAAACTAATTAAGCTAGGAAAAGCAGTAAATCGCCTCGGGAGGAGGGCCAGATGCAGCGCATGCTCGGGTCCTGCTCGGAAGTGCGCCGCCATGCATGGTCTGCCTCTGTTTTCCCTGTTATGCTCCTCTCGAGACTGTCAAAGTCTCAGAATTGCTTCTCTGGGTACCAGGGAGTGCCACCGGTTGAGTAAAATGCCCACCGGCAATTGTATATAGTCACCGGCACAAGGTGAAGCTATCGGCAGAAGAATAATTGCCGGTCGTCAATGTACACTGCCGGTCGGCAAAGAATGCCTGCAGAACCTGCAACTCACAGCAGCAGAGGACAGCACTTGCATGGCAATGCAATTCAAACTATGTATGCACCAATCATGCCCCCTATCATGTTTGTGACTCAAAGGGACATGTGTCTCGATTTTCGAACCACCAATCACGCATTTCCATGCATGATGGCCCAAAGAAGCAAGTGTGCAACTTTCATGTCAAATGAAATGCAAACCAAATAAACAAACCAAGGCCCAATTCCTATCACCAAGTCAAGGAATAAGGCATGCATGCAAGATGCAATGCAACCTAGGCATGCAAGCTAAGGGTGCAACATGGCATGGCAACACACTTATGCAAGCATACAAGCAAACATGAGGTAATGCAAATCAATGGAAAGGTGGACTTACACATAATTTAGGCAACTCTAAATAGGCCTAAAACAGTGGCCATAGTGCTATAATAAGGGACCAAACACACATGCATACATACACATGATTAAAGGTCAACACTTAGGCACCAATGGGACAACTGTCAAACACATTTGAAAGAAGAATATCATGGACAATTAGCATGCAACATAAGCTCTGAAAATCATGTTAAAACATGGTGCCAAACCAAGCAACAAGTCAAGCTAAGCATGCAACAAATGGCCCAAGTGCTTGAAGCAAGTCAAAGGGGCTTGAACCATGGCTAAGCCAACTAAGCCTCACAAGGCTAAGGGGGCTTAAAATAAGTTCAAGGCAGACCTAGACCATGCAAAGGGGACCCCCTAGATGGCATCTAAGTGGCTCAAAAACAAAGGCATGCATAATGGTCAAAACATGGAACATGTTACACAAACCTTCAAGGCATCAAAGAGGTAACTAAAGCAAGCATACAAGCATACTATAAGGTCAGAAATGACATGATGGATAGTTCCGAATTGCCAAATCAATGCAAAAATGTCATGCTATACACTCATACACTTAAGGCCAACAAGCCGGAATGCAAAGGAGCTATACTAAGCATGCCAAATTCGACCCAAACAACTATGGACAGACCTAAAACATGGCAAAATATGCACAAAAGCTTCACAAGACTAAGCCTAAAACATGCTTGAACAAAGGCTAACAACCTAAGGCATATTAAGGCAATAACATGGCATTACATGGTAGGTATGCTAAGCATGCATGGTGTACCAAAACCAATGAAAAATAGAGGCATGTTATGACATAATAAGCACAAAAAACAACTAAGGCATGGTCAACATGAAGCTTAGCTAGGTGCTCCCTCAAGAGGCCAAAAATGGTCCTTTTCAAGGACAACAATGAGAGGGGGTGGCCCTCTCCTTTTGGAGACTTCAAGGCACCATCTCCACCACTGAAATCCCTCAAGATTTCAGTGGTGAAGAGGCCCAAACATCAAAGTCTCGAAACTTGCTCAAAATGGCTCAAAATGGGGCCTTTCAAGGCCTAAGAGGGGTCAAACACCCTCAAACCACAAAACACTCTTAATAAACAATCAAGAGGGCTAAAAAACAGAAATTTTTTGTATTATACACTAAGCACAAAAATAGTTCAAAGATAGGCAAAAACAAGATGCAAAAATGGGGAATAAAAGGGAAGTTTCTCACCCTTGTAGACCTCTTCAACAATGGTGCTCCAATATCCCTCCTTGGCTTGAATCCAGCTCCAAAATACTAAAACCCGTCCCTTAGAACCTCAGTAACCAAAGAAAGGTGAAACACTAGGTGTTTGTGTGCAATAGTATGGACTAAAACACCTAGAACACTAAAGAGAGGGAAAGAGAGATAGGATATGTATCAAACCCTAACCCTAAAACCAGAGCTCTCCTCTGTCTTTTATATCTCTAAAATGTCTCAAGTGTCTAACCCTAAAGCTAAGATACAAGGCTCTCTCTTATAGAGCTTCTTGTCTTGTAAAGCTTACAAGACAAGCTTCCAAGAGAGAGATCCCTCCATACACGTGTATGGAGGGGAGCCAAATGCAAGACAGCTGTCTTAAAATATCTGCAAAAGTAGATGCACAGTAGTCGGCCGGCCAAAAATGCCATTTTGGCAAAATTGAGTACCGACCGGCAACAAAGAGTGCCGGCCGGCAATATACATTGCCGATGGCATCAAAAACCAGCCAGTGGCCTCTAGCCACTGCCGGTGGTATGTGGGGATGCCTCACAAGACATTCCCTGCCCCTCCAAGGCAAAACACAAGTGTTTGGTGCAAAACCAGACACTAAACAGTCGAGTTCGGAGATCCTGAGGCAAGGCGCGTGAGCCGAGACCTCCGGGAACTCCAAACGAACACAAACATGGATAATCACCGAGTGTTCCAAGCGGTGACGTCCGAGTCTTGAGGACGGTCAAAAATGGGGTGTCTACACCGTGCCAAAGAAGGACACCTCGGTCACCAATGCCATAAAATCGATGAATCAAACTGGGAACGTCTAGCTCTCCGTTGTGGGCCAAGGATCGAGCCTCGTGTAGAGTGAGCCCACACATCCATCCCAAAGCTTGCACGTGGCCAAAATGGGATTGAGGCATGATTTCCTCATCGCATCGGGATTCCATTAATGCCTAAAATTCTTCAATTGTCGGGCACATTTCTTGTCCCTCGAAGCTAAAGACGTGTGTAATCGAGTTCCAGTATCTAGCCACGACATGAAGGAATGAAAAACAAAGTGGAGTTTGGCTCAACGGAAAAAGTACATTTATGCCGATACCCCAAAAATTTACCTTTTTCGAGCCGTCCATAGTCGTTATCCAATCCAAGAGTCTTTTGGCGAAAAATGGCTCCATTTGTGAAGAATTTGCAACTGAAATGAAAAATTCCCGAAGTTCAACCTTTTGTAGAAGATAAGGTAGTGAGTGGAAGCTAGCTGTCAACAATTTGGAGGTTCCGCACATTGATGGCCAGTAGGTGGCCGATAGGCCATCTCTTGTGGCCGGCAAACTCCTTTTCTGGCTGGCAGCCTTCCACTCAGGCCTCCTGTCAACCTTTGTGCTGAACAATGCTAAAAGCATGTGTTTTGTTATGCTCTTTGTGTGTTTTAAGGTCTTGTTTTGAGTTCTTTTTGCTTTTAGCAAGTTTGCTAAGTTGTATTTGAGTTATTTTGTTTATTGAGTTGTTGTTGTGTTGTTTATTGAGTTGAATGTTGCTCATTTTGTATTTCAGTTGTTGGTCGGTTCATTACCCGATTAAGACTTTTGTTTCCATCAAGTGCTCTTGGCCGTTTCAATTCCATGTCCATTTCATGCAAATTTGGTTCTCATGATGCAAAAATGGTAACAAACTTTTTCATAAAAACTATGAGGTTTTATTTCGATCATGGTTTGTTTTTTACAAAAGAGGAGTACAAGTTTTAAAGCAAATAAAACCTATCTGAAGCTATACAATGTGCTAATGCTACCAATAGAAAAGAAAGTAAGCAAAAAAAAAAAAAAAAAATCAACGCCAGTAGCCTCATGCCTGAGAGGCCCTCATCATCCTCTTCCTCGGAGGAGAGGACTCTAGGGCATTGTCTTCATCAGCTCTACTATCTGAATCTACCTCTGAGCCGGAACTAGAGCCGCCATCGTCTCCACTCTCTGCTCCAGAGCCCTCCTTGGCATCGCCGCTTCCACTCTTAGAACCTGAGCCAGCGTCATCATCTTCGCTCTCAGACAACCTAGAGTGCTAACTCGCTGCCTCCTCCGAGTCACTGGTCTCAACATCGTCATCCCTCAAGATGGACTCAGGAGGATTACTACAGGCTCAAGTACTCTTGTCTCTGCCTCTCCTCCCTACTGCTGGCGTTGCTGTCGCCGGAGCCATCGATATGGGTGGGATCTAAAAAAACTGTTGTCAACATATCAGTTTCAGTGTGTGTATCAAATACAAGCATAGTATGTAGTGTGTGTATCAGATGTGAGTGTGCAATGCAGAATGAGTGTATGCATAAGTCAGATATAGTGTGTAAGCATAGTCTGTGAATACAGTGTGCCAATGTAGTGTATCAATGCGGTTTAAAACAGACTACAGTTGAAATGCTAGTGCATCAGTGGAAAGTAGATAGCATAAAGTGTGAACTGAAGAAATTACCAGGATGTCATGGAGACCAAGCAACATCTCCCTCTTCTGTACCATGCCCATCAAGGAGGCTATTAGCTCGAGAGCACTTCCTGTGTACTCAATGGATGCCTACAAATGCATTTGGATGATCAGTGTTCGCAGTGAATATATCTGAAATGAGATGTGGGGTGCAAATCGTAAAGTGTGGTCCATACCTAAGTTAGGCCTTAAACCTCAACAAGCTTGTACCCAGATGCTGCAGGCTCAATCGGGACCTAGTAAGCATCCCCAGTATGCCGCTAGCATGTCAGCATGATAGGAAGCTCAAGCCAGCCGGTCCTCTGCCTCGCCTAGAGAGCACGGGCCCTAGTCGCCCTGGTCACTCTAGGTGCCTCTCTCGCAGCAGGAGCTCTCGCCTCCTCACCTATATGAGCACCGATCAAAGGTGGCATGAGATGTGTCTAGATGAAGGCCGCAGAGTCACCCTCTGCTCAGAAGTAGTCGGGATCCAGGCTCACCTTAAACTGAGTGACCTCATCAATGGATAGGCTATCTGCTGATTGCAGGGACTCTGGCAGGGCCATCGGGATTATCGAGTCGGGCAGGCCCACAGTCTAACGTACGAATCGCTCGCTTAGGAACCAAGCCCGATAGACTGGGCCCTCGAGTAGGATATGGAAGCGCTAAGTGGCCCAAGCCCCGGCATACTGGTCCCAAATCCTGGCCGACAACATGGCCCATGGCTGTCACATGATCTACAAATAGAGGTTTTATAGATTATTAATTGCCTGTCAGGTGCTAAATGTGAATCAGAACAGCTGTAAAGCAAGAATGACTGTGTTTTGGGTTACTTCATGAGCAGCCACAGTGTTGAAGTAATGCTGGAAGAATGTGAAGGTCTCGCGGGTCCTACGCTAGAGCCGGCCGTCATACCTCTGTGAGTAAAGGATTGCCAGTGGGAGCTCCTCTATCGGCTCGGGAGCTAGAGTCGGAAAGTATACATAGGCCCATAGCTATGGAGAAAATACAACGATATTTTTCAATGCAATGTGAACAGACGCAGAAAGTGCAAAGTAGAATGCACAGGTATTGAACAGATGTAAAGCAAAAAATGTAAAGTGTAAAGAGGGAGTTGAGATACATACCTCCAGGCTCACCAGTAGCCTCTAATCAAGTCTCCGCTCAGACGAGAGGTTGAGCTTATGTATCCGTATAGGGTGGTAAGGCAGGCTCCACCCCAATCATAAAATCGCACCTGAGGGAGGGTCACCAGAGCGCTCAGCATATATAAGCCTACGGTGTTCCACCTATTCGAAAACAAGGTGGTATCGAAAATGAACATCAGAAAGCCTCTATCATACTGCTCTATCTCCTATACTGTCTTGGGCTCACTCTCTCTGAACTGCTCAGCGAACTAGGTATATCTTACCATGCATGTCCGGTATATGGATGGATGCGCTCCCAGTAGCTCAACCCAAGCCGCCTCCCACTCTTCCATGTCTGTATCAAACGGGATCGGATCACCCGCTGCGTCTAAGCCCATGATCATGGCGAAGTCATAGAGAGTCATCATCATCTCCCTTGTAGTAGAAAAGTGGAAGGAGTTGGTGGTGTCCCACCACCTCTCTACAAGTGCACCTAGAAGTGGACGGGTTGAGATAACCTCCATCAGACCAGAGCATAATAGGCTGAAGCCGGTCTCATCTACGATGTCACAAACTCCTACGGGAAGCTTGTCATGCCAATCTCGCGTGGTAGTAACTCAGTACCCTCTAAAGGCACGAGACTCACCCTGTGGCAAAGAACAAATGAATCAGATATGGTAGTGATGAAAGTATAGTCAGAAAAAGCAGTGCAAGAAATGCAAGTAAAGGTAGGCAGGAATGCAGAAAAATAGAGCTCATACCTCAACTACGATGGATAAAATGTGAGAAGTCGGCTCCCTCAGTAGGAGATCCTCCGGCACATCGAGAATGAAGTCGCTGAAGTGCCTAATGCCACCAACTGGCAGGATGTGTGTGCGGGGGTGGTACCTCTCCGAATCAAATGGCCATACCCTCACTAGTAGTGGCTCTAGCACAGGCTCAGGCTCAAACTTTGCGTTGAGGTCAGCCTCAATACCTCCAGCCGCCTCGGTAAAGACCGGCTCATCCGCCTCAGGAATAGGTAGAAATACGTAGGAAACCTCTAGAGTGGCCTCATCATGTGGTGAACCATTTGCCATCTGAAGAATGGGTGTAAAGTGGGTGAAAAATGAAGAAAAATGAAGAAAAGAGGGTAAACTTGGAAAAAGTCAACCCTAGCAGAGAGAAAATGGAAGAAAAAGTCAAAGCCACGAAAAGTGCATAGAACTCGAGAGAAACACGAGGGGAACAAACTAGAAAGGTGAAAATGAGGAAAAGTGTGTCGAAATCAAATTCCAATCGGTTCGAAGTGACGAGGGCTAAGAGGGTTTAGCGAATAAAGTTTGCGTGGGGCGTTGGAAAACGCGTAAAAAGCTCGAATCTAGAGAGAAAGAGCACCTAGAGAGAGAGAGAGAGGGTATTTTCGGACATGGAGTTGTGAGAAAATGAGCCCTAGTGGCTTATATTTAAAGACCCGAGGGTGAAATCACCAAATTGCCCCGAATTGCCGTCGATGGTCGGTAAGGGGCCGGCAAGGCACATTGGTGCCGACAAGGCCGTTCAGTGGCTGGCCAGTGGCTGGAATCCTCCACATATGGCCGGCCAATGGCCGGTGGACTCCCTCTGAGTCCTGATTCTATTTTGTGTCTTGGTTTTCCAAGAGTTGCAAGGAAAGTTCACTGTTGGGTTTAAATTGTCTCTACATAAACTCAAAATTGTATTTTCAGCGCATGATGTTCATCACTTGTCAACATGAACGAGGTGTATCCTTTTTAAATATATTGCACTTCCTCCAAGAGGTAAATCAAAATTCGCTACTGAATTCATTTTGTCAAACTACGCTTTTGTTCCTTACACAGAATATGCATTTCACTTTGTCGCATGGCATATGCATTTCACGTTGTTTCTTAGAATATGCATTTCACTTCACGTATATATTGCATGCACGTCTTACATCAATTGTGATTCACGTATGGATATGCTCTTGTTCTTACTTCATGCATAGAATATGCTTTAGTACCTTGCACAGAACATGCTAACCCATACCTTTGTTGAACTTCATATCTCAATTGTTTATTTTGCATAGAATATGCATTCTCGCTGTGTCGCACATTGTTCATGTTAGTTTTGTTTTCACAAATAGAAAAATTCTTTTCTTTCTCCCTTTGTCAACACAGAAAAATGATATTGTGTGTACGGATTCACTTTGTGCATCTATCGCACTTGTTCACTTTGTGCATCTATCACACTCATTCACTTTGTGCATCTATCGCACTCATTCACTTTGTGCATCCATCGCGCCCACTCACTTTGTGCATCTATCGCACTCATTCACTTTGTGCATCCATCGTGCCCACTCACTTTGTGCATCTATCGCACTCATTCACTTTGTGCATCTATCGCACTTGTTTACCTTCGTGCAGCTATCGCACACCATTCTCCTATACCTTGGGACGTGTGAAACACGACCCCGAACGGTTTTTGTTTCTCAAGATGCGTGAAACGTAGCCCTGGGCGGGTTTTACCTCAGGACATGTGAAACACAGCCCCGAGCGGGTTTTGTTTCTCAGGACATGTGAAACGCAGCCCTGGGCAGGTTTTACCTCGGGACGTGTGAAACACGGCCCCGAGCGGTTTTGGTTTCTCATGATGCATGTAACGTGGACCTGGGCGGGTTTTACCTCGGTACATGTTAAACATGGCCCAAAGTGACTTTTGTTTCTCAAGACGCGTGAAATGCGGCCCTAGGTAGGTTTTGCCTCAGGACATGTGAAACATGGCCCCGAGGGGTTTTTGTTTCTTAAGATGCGTAAACTGTGGCCCTGGGTAGGTTTTACAGACGTGTGAAACACGGCCTCGAGCGGTTTTTGTACCTCGGGACGTGTGAAACACGGCCCCAAGCAGTTTTTGTTCTCAAGACGCGTGAAACGCAGCCCAAAGTGGGTTTTACCTTGGGACGTGTGAAACACGGCCTTAAGCGGTTTTTGTTTCTCAGGACGCGTTAAACGCGGCCCTGGATGGGTTTTACCTCGGGACGTGTAAAACACAGCCCCGAGCAGTTTTTGTTTCTCAGGACACGTGACGCGTGGCCCTAGACGGGTTTTATCTCAGGACGTGCGAAGCACGAGCCTGGTGATTTTCTTGTTTCTTGGGACTCGTGAAACGAGACCCCGAGTGGTTTCTCTTGTTTCTCAAAACGTGTGAAATACGACCTTCAATGGTTCTCAGTTTCTCAGGATGCGTGAAACGTAACCCTGAGTAGCGTTTTCTTTCCTCATCTCTTGTTTTTGGCGTGGTTAGAGTGTTATTTTATTCTTTTGCATGAAACTTGTGTTGGCTTTAAGCTTGAAGCTGCTCATTCATATGTTGTTATCTTGCTTATCGCATCTTGTTATTGCTTATTGTATCATCTTGCATGACCATAAGTTTTCAAAATAGTTGGCTTCGCGAAGCATGTGAGCCCGACTTTCAAAGTTGTATCGTGCATATCATTTGCAGCCCCAGAACTACGTTGGTTTGACTCTTTGCAAAGGGATACGTAGGCAGCCTGTGGGTGCAACCATTTGTTTCTATCTTGATTATTTATCCAAGTCTTACGGCCTTGTCAAAATGGGACGTCTTCGGCCTTTGACATTCACTCACATCATTTCATGACCCCGAGTTCTATCAAAGAGTGGCAACTGTAGACACCCTATTTTTGACAGCCCTTATGACTTGGATGCCCTCGTATGGACACCCGATGATGAGTTTATACGCTTTCCAAGTGCACGAAGTCCTTAGTGGAATGCCACAACTTTGAGCCTTTCAAACCCTGTACCTTTGTTGTCCGTGCTTTGAACTAAGCCCAAATTTTCCAGCCTGCAGCCTTTTAGGCTACCGGCCACTGATGTGGCTTGCTGGCCACTAGTGATGGCCGGCCAGCCACCAGTGTATTTTGTAGATATTTTATGCCAACTATGCTAGCTATTTGCACAGATACATGCATCTTCACCCATGTGTAGAGCTGGAAGTTTTTGAGGGAATTGCTTGGTTCTCTATATATAGAAGACCTCTCATATTGTTTCGAAGGTTTAGAAAATTTTGAGCTCAAAAATTTTCGTCTCTCTTTACAATTCTCTGTCTCCCTCTCTCTACCAAATCTCTATACTTTTGCCTACAATTCTTCAACTTTTGCATATACACCCTTAACCAAATCTCTTCACCTTTGAGCTGAGGCACTTTTGAGCTTGGTTTGAGCTCTAGAGGGTGTTATTTGCTGGTTTTGTTGCTTGGAATTGCATCTTCTCTTCAAGAGGTATAAGGCTCCACCTATTTGCCTGCTTTCTCTACTTTTTTTCTTACTGTTTTTTCATTGTTTTGGGTTGTCAAAACTCTGTGTTTTTTGGACTGAAGCTTGGGTTTAAGGCCATTAAAGGTTGAGGGGTTGATAGCCCTTCCTTGTACTTTGCATTAGAGGCCTTTGCCCTTGTGTTAGTCACCCTTTTACTATCTTTTTCCAAGCTTTAAACACTGATTTTCAGAGCTTTTTCAGTGGGCAAAATCCTGTTTTGAAGTCCAAATTTGGATGGGTTAGCCTCCCCTCCTTGTGTCTTGTTTACTAGCCTAGTTTGTGCCATATTTGAGCATGTTAATCTACCTATTTTTAGCTTCATTCCAGCATGTTTTAGGACTTGTTTTAATCTATTTTAGCACTGTTTTGGGCAGTTGTTTACATTTGAGCTTTGTTTTATAAGCTTGATGTTTTAAGTCTTAGACATCACTTATTTGAGTTGATAGCACTTATTTTGGGCTTTTCATACTTCATTCAGCACTAATAATCTCTGCAATCTCCCTCCATTCTTGGCTTCTTAATTTTCAAAGTGGTTTCAAGTTACTTGCTTACCCAAGTATGAAATTGAGGCTTCATACTTAATGGTTTAATCCCTTAGGGGGTTCATTACTAACGGTATGATGCTTCTTTCATACCCAAAGCAATTTATGTTTTGAGCCTGCTTTCCATTAGAGGACTTTAATTCACCTTTGGACTTAATTGGATTAAGGAATGGTTGGTAAATTAAAATGAGTAACTAATACTTGGAACTAAAAGTGAGAAAGATAATAATTTGGTTGTGTTCAATCGGACTTTAATTAAATACATGGAAGCTTGAACCATTTCATACTTGTTAGTGATAAAATGATTCAAGTCTCCAAGGTCAACTTCTTCCCTTGATCATTCATGAAAGGGAGGAGGTTTGTGACTTGTTTAACATTTATTGAAATTGCACATCTTGAGTCACAAGCCATAATGCAATGATATTGCTTGAGTTGGTGGTTTATGGCTTAAGTACACCACTCCTTGGATTTGTCCATGAAAAGGAGAGGTGAGTTGTGCAAACAAACCCTAGAAATACCCTGTATATGCTCTATTTGTCCTCTATTCCAGCAAGATAAACCTGTGCATCAGTGGCCGGCAGGCCACTTTCCATGGCCAGTAGGTGGCCAGCAAACCACCATCCATGGCCAGCTGGTGGCCGACAATCCTTACCAGTGGCCGGCCAGCCACTGGTGTAAAATTCAGCAGTGAGGTTATAAGGTAGAGCAGAGTAAGCAGCAGTGTTGGTGTTCAACTGTGCAAACAAAGGCATTTAGAAGCAAAACAGTGGTGTTTTTGGGTGGAAACTGTGCATGCGCATGAACACCTCTCATTTCCAGAGGCGAAGTAGTTAATTATTTAATTTAATCTTTAATTGCACTTGTGTTGTAATTATTTAATTAGTTAACTAGAATAGTTAGTTAATTTATTTGTCATTGCAATAATTAGTTAAATTAGTTTAGCTAGTTATTCATTCCGGTTTGTAATAATTAGCTTAGCTTTAATTAGTTAGTTAATTAGCCAGCTTAGTTCATTCGGACTCCCCTTCGTGAGAGCTCAATGTAATAATGTGTATGTCTTCCAACCCCACGTCTTTCTCCTTTTTATTTAACTGCTTAGGATGGTTAGTTTAGGGACATCATGTTTCAATTAGCATTCATCATGTTTCCATCCATTTGTATTGCATGCACCGAGGCTCGGTTCATCATTCTGAATGCATTGTCGTTTCAATACTTCTTTGAATACATGCTTAGATCACATGTTATCAAATTGCTTCATATGCTATATTAAGTAGCCGAGCCTATTTAGATATATCGCATGTGTTGCATTAGTCATATTGCATAAGTTAGGAATCATGCATTTTTCTAAATCTCATGTTTACTTTGGCTTGGAGTACTAGGTGAGCCTTTACTCGCTTTAGCATCTTGCATGTGTGTATTGTTGCCATGTCCAGCATGCTTGCCATGAGGCTAATTGCTTAAACGCTATAACTTCTTAATGCCTGTGGATGAAGGCTTGTTGCTTGAATTAAAATAATTTGAGTAATGTTTAAATGCCATCACTTTTTCAAGTGGTACATATTTCGAAACAATTTTCAAACCAAACATGAATCGAAATGTTCCAAGTCTGGCAAAGTTAGTCTATACTTGTGTGTGGGATTCACATAGTAATGCTAGCCTAATAAATCGGATCAAGAGCATATAATGTTAATAAAAATCATATCATGATTAGTAGAGGCCGATCTTTGATCAAGCCAGCGGGGTTGATCAATTTATGACCTTCCCCTCTCGTACCTAAGTTCCCGAACTGAGACAATCTTGGTAATGATGGACACGTGGCCTTTAGCACGAGTCATGGGTTTCCTAAATTTTTCCAAAACAAAAAATATTTAGGTGACGAATTTGTATCTGGCAAAGCAGTCCAATTTTGGAAATTTTATTCAAAATCTATTTTTCAAAAGATTTGCCAGATTTGGACTATTTGGTGTTTATCGATTTCACATTACACTTGTGAGATTAGATTCAGAACCGCAGGAGTCCAAGCTGTAGGGCTTATATTTCGCTTTCCAAAAGGGGCGCAAAAAAATCGAGCTACAGAGTGTAATGTGAAGCGTAGATGAGAGTCCAGGTTTGGTCACTTTTAGAAAGTTCATTTTATTGCAAAAACATTTGCCAGAAATGGACTGCATCATCAAATCTCAGAGTCAATATTTATTTTGGGAGAATTAGGAAACTCGTGACTCATGCCAAGGCCATCGTTTGTCGTAACCAAGGATGCTTGGCTCGGAACCTTATGTTTGAAGGGGGAAGGTCATTATTTGAATAACCCCGCTCACCCGATCAAAAGATCGGCTTTTACTAGCCATGATATGATTTTTATTAGCTTTATTTCTTCATATTCCGATTATTAATAAATCTTGAAAATTTACTATGTGAAGCAAACAAATTTAGACTGTGTTGTCAATTTAGAACAATTTGATTTCATTATTCCAAAAATATTTTGAATAGTGCAATCACGAAAATCAATTTTATTCCAAATTAAATAACACAACCTTCACCCAGTGGCATGCATAGAGTTATATGAAATAAGCACATGGCCACATGGTAGGATGCTAAACATAGTAAGAAAATCACACACAGGCGAGATAGTAAAACACAAAAACTTACATATTTATTAGCGTCCCGCAAATAGGTACAAAACAAAATTAGTAAAAACATGTATGATTCTATATGCAAGATTCTAATGCAATTCACTCATGAAATGAAACTACAGATCCGGCTTCTAAACTATATGACATGTGAATTATCCCAAAACATGAGGCAGCGCACAAATTCACATAATTAATGATTAAACTCACATATGCAAATTTAGGCGGATCTTAAGGCATAAAGTATGGATGCAAGGCATGGATATGATGACAAGCATGGGATACAACATATTTATAGATAGGGAAACCAATTGAAAGAACGGGATAGAAAGAAATGGAGATGGGGAATTATTATATCGCTTTGAAATATTACAAATCCGAATAGAGAGTGAAAGGAAAAATATTACAACAAGAATAAAATCTTCACAATCACTCTCTAATTAAACTAAAAATAATAAAAACAGAAGTTGTAAGGGGCCTCAGAGACCATCCGAAACTGTTCTGCTCATCGCCAGAGGCTGCTGGGATCTGTGCAGGAGAATACTAGCTGGTTGGGCAAAAGATGAGCTGGCCAACCAAAAAAGTGTTCAGCCAGCCAATAAGGTCAAGCCAAAAGCTCCATTTTGTTCAAACACTAGAAAAATAAACGAAAAATATGCATGTAGCTCAACTAACCTGTGAACCTGTGATAACCCTGTCCTATGTTATGTTGATTAAACTTAATTATGCCTATCATTATGTGCCTTATATGGTTTGAAGTGCCAATTATATGATTATATGTGTTTTTGAATTTCTATCTGTTCACCGTAGGAAAATTTGTTTGATTTTCTGTTATAAAATTTAAATTGAAGGACGTCGAGACGACAAAAACTGAAATTGACTGTGTCATTATGATTCGCATGATTTTAGAATCTACGATGAGATTTAATTAAAAATTGATTTAGATCAAAATAATTAGATTAAATTGATTAAATTAAGTACAATTGGTTAGTCTTAATTGAGTTTGATTAGTTTAAACTAATCACCTAGAATATATAAGGGCTAAACACACTTAACCTCATATTATGAGCTCAAAGGTCTGAAAATACACTAGAGAGACAGTGAGCCGATTAGAGAGAGAGACAGAGAATTCAATTTGAAGATTCTAGCTCAAAGCATGAAGATTGAGAAGATCAACTCAAGAACTTGCTAGAATTTGGAAGATTGGAACTTCTAGGTGAATAATTTAACTCAAATTCATGAGTTTAAGTTCATAAAAATGTGCATTTAAAGTATAAATGGAGTTAAGTACAAGAATTAAGCAAAGTTTAGTAAATTTGAGATCATTAGATGCATGCATGTAAGAATTGGTCATAATTTTGCATATTTGAATGTAAGGCATGTTGATTATGATATGTTGAAGGTTGTTTGACACATGCATGTAAGAATTTTCATGTATTGAAGCTTAATTTCAGGCCTTGAAGCTTGTCTATGCAAGATAAAAAAACATAGAAAGTGTATATATAAAGTTTATGGTTTAAAATTTGTTAAATCCATGGAATTTTGAGCTATGGTTGAAAGTTATCTTCAAATATATGTTTTTGGTAGTATTCTTATGTATTTGAATGAGTTATGTATGAATTGGACCTTTAGAAATGCGTTTTGAGCTTCAAACAAAATTCTAGAAATTCCAAAATTCAGCCTATCCACTCGAGCAAAAAGAGTCTCGCTCGAGCATAAAAATCAAGCTCCCAGAAGTTTTGTAGAGATTTGTACAGTAGCTCAAGCGGCAAATCTTGCGCTCGAGCAAACCCTGTTTTGCAAGACTCCCCGCTCGAGGGGCAGAAGTCTCGCTCGAGTGTAAAAATCATAACACTTGTACTTTTACAGAGTTTTGCAGACCGCTTGAGCGACCAAAGCTGCACTCGAGCGAAGTGCCCTGTTTCAGAAATTTTGAAAAGTTGTTTTATGTTCCGTTTTCCGTTCTCTTTCATTTCTAAGCACTCTTAGGCATGCATTCAGTATTGTAAATGAGCTAAAAGAATAAGAAAGAGGCCTAAGAGAAATAAACAAGTTGAGAACAAATTGAATTGCTTGTGACCCAATGTGTTATGAAATGTGTAGGGTCAAGTGCGAGGGCAAATCCATTGACGGAACACTGTGAGTAATATCTTAGTAAAGATATTTTCAAGTATGTTATCTTCCAAATGCTCTTTTTGTACAAGCTTCATGGATTTGTTGATTTGAATTATCAATGAGCATCCGATATGCCTAATTTTGTATAAGGCTCTATGAAGAACATGATTTGGACCCAAGGCCGTTTGATACATATGAATTGGACCTGAGGCCGTTTCATATGCTTGATATGTATGAATTGGGCCTGAGGCCATTTGATATGTTTGACATGTTTGAATTAGGCCTGAGACTATTTGATACGTTTCAATATGAATGTAATGGGCCAAAGGCCATTTGAATAAAATGTTGATCATGATCATGAATATGAAATGCGCATAAGTATGAATACCAAAAATAATAGGCCCGAGGCTGTTTGATACTTTTGAAGTATTTAAATTGGGCCCGAGGTCGTTTGATGAATCCAACAAAATTATGCAATGGGCCTGAGGCCGTCTGATACATTTGATGTATGGATCTAAAATGGGCCTAAGGTTGTTTGACATATACAGCAAAAACACACAATGGGCCTAAGGTCGTTTGTATATGAAATTCACTGTTCGATGTCCTCAATATGAATCTCATTCATAAAACCTCTTTATTTTGATATTATTCACTAGGCTTTCACTCACTCTTATTTAGATATGTGTAGGTGAGCAAAGGAACGTTCAATCCTAGCCTTAGCGGAGTTGAGAAAGGAACCGAGTTTTTGTGGATTCAGCCCAAGTGCCTCAAGCAAGAGGCTTTGTTTATGATCTTTTGCTTCCTCTTTTGCTACTTTTGTTGGTCATGATAGACCATTTGGGTATATAACCCTTTATGTGGCTGACTATATGTTCGAATGATCTTGGGTGTACAAGATATTAATTTTGTTCATGTGGTGTGAGTTATTATCAAGTATTTGGAAAATATTTTTAATATGCCATGTAAGCATAGCTCTTTGGACAAAATTTTTAAGTTCGCTTCTGTTTTAGCCCCTTATTATTATTAAGATATGTTTAATCTCATTTGAGGCCGTAGGTAATCTTATGAGTGGTATCAAAGTACAAGTTAATAACTCACACACTTGTCCAAATGAGCAATAAATGTCTAGAAGAGATCTCGGTTGCATTCATGTGATAAGTATGAATTTGAATGCATTGAGAATATGTTTAAATGTTTTGAAATGAATGGCTGTGTGACATATGCATTGGTACCTGCTTGTATATGTATGCTCTTTTGTATATGCATACTTGCATACATTTTTGTATAAAGAATAATGCAAGTTTAATCATATAACGGTGAGAACAAGAGTTGATGAATTAGAGGAATCCTTTACTGCCATAATGGATAGGATGGAAAGATTAGTACAGGAAATGGCAGAAACATTGAGGCAACAACGGTGGTAGCAACAGTGGCAACAGTCACACCCTAGTATAGCCTATACAAGAGTTGCAAAATGATGACCAAACAATAGCGCTCACAAAAGAATTTAAGATGATGAAACCACCACAATTTCATAGAGGATTGGATCCATTGAAAGCAAAAGCGTGGGTCCTTGGCATATAGAAACTATTTGAGGTGTTTCCATGTCTTGAAACACAGAAAGTACTGCTAGCCACCTTTACACTGGAAGATGAAATAAGAAGGTGGTGGATGTTGATGCGTTAAAGCAATAAAGATATTAGTTGGGCACGGTTCTTGGAAATCTTCTACGATAAATACTTTCTACAATGTGTCTGTGACAGAAAAGTGTCAAAATTTATGGAACTTAAGAAAGGCAGCATGATAGTAGACGAGTATGAGGCCAAGTTTACTAAATTGGCTAGATTTGCACTACACATGGTCGATACCGACTAAAAAAAAGTGAGGAAGTTTGAGGGTGGTCTTCGAGATGATATTTTGGAGAAGGTGAATGTACTAAAGCTAGAAACCTATATTAATGTACTAGATCGGGTTATAATATCAGAAGCTAACATAGCCAAGCAGAGTGAACCATCAACGGACTGGAAAAGTAAAAGGCAAGGTTTCTTTTCAAAGAAAAGACTTTCAAAGAAACAAAATATGAGCTCCTCAAGTACTTCAAATTCCTCCAGGGATACATCTCCAGGGTGTAATCAATATGGCAAGAGACATCCCAGGGTTTGTTACTGTATTTTAGGGGCTTGCTTTAAATGTGGTAAAATGGGGCATATGGTAAGGGATTGTAACCAAACCAGTGGAAAAATAGCTGCTAGCTCAACTGGATCAATTCCAAAACCAAGAAACACTACGGGGCCTACTACGACCAGAGACACAATGAGGTAGGGGAGAGTCTTTGCACTTGTTCCAAGCTATATACGGAACACAAAAGTTGTCGTCTCAGGTACTATCTCTATATGTGATCAAGATGCTTTTGTGCTAATTGACTCTGGTTCAATACACTCCTTCATAACTTATGCATTTACATCTAGATTGAATAGACCTCTAGAATCATTGCCATATTTGTTATGTGTATCTGCTTCATCCAAGGAATTTGAATTGTGTACATCTGTGTATCGTTTTGTGATGTGCGTATTGGGAGTACTATATTGTATGTAGATTTGTTACCCTTGAACTTTAGACATTTTGATATAATTCTAGGTATGGACTAGTTATCTAAATACTGTGCCACCATCGATTGTGTAACGAAACAAGTTGTATTTAGACCACCAGGGCAAGAAGAAATTATGTTTGTGGGTAATGGAGTAGTGCCTCCACCTTATTTGATATTTGCAATGAAAGCATGTAAACTGATTAGGAAAGGGTGCCAGGGTTACTTGTGTAGTGTATTCTTTGAATAATCTATGAATGTCAAATTGAATAGTATCCTTATTGTTAGAGAATTTCCAGATGTATTTCCTGATGAATTGCTAGGAGGATTGGTTGATAGAGAAATAGAGTTTACCATTAATGTTGACCCAGGCACCCAGCCTATTTCAAAACCCCCATACATAATGTCTACTCTGAAATAAAAGAACTGAAAGAGCAATTACAAGACTTACTTGACAAAGGGTTTATCCGACCAAGTACTTTGCCATGGGGCGCATCGATATTGTTTGTGAAAAGGAAAGATGGAACCTTGTGCCTGTGTATTGACTACAGGGAACTAAACAAGGTAACAATAAAGAATAAATACCCGTTACCTCATATTGATGACTTGTTTGATCAGTTGCAGGGATCACAAATATTTTCCAAAATTGATTTGAGATCTGGGTACCACTAGTTGAAGGTAAGAGCAAAAGATGTTAAGAAAATTGCGTTCTAGACAAGGTAGGGTCACTATGAATTTCTTGTTATGCCATTTGGAGTGACTAATGCCCCTGCAGCGTTTATGGATCTGATGAACCAAATTTTCAAGACTTACCTTGATAAGTTTGTTGTAGTTTTTATTGATGATATCTTGATATATTCAAAGAGTAGACTTCAACATGAACAACATCTAAGAACCATCTTACAAACACAGGTTGTTTTCTTAGGGCATGTCATCAACAAAGAGGGAATTTTCGTAGACCCATAGAAGATAGAGGCAATTATGAACTGGCCTACTCCACAAATGTAACAGAAGTCCACAGTTTCATGGGTTTAGCTAGGTACTACAGACGGTATGTGAAAGATTTTTCAAAAATAGCCATACCACTTACTCAGCTCACACGTAAAGGACAACCGTTTGAGTGGACTGATAAAAGGGAGTCTGCCTTTCAGTAGTTGAAGACAAGACTAACCACTGCATCAGTTTTGACATTGTCCTTAAGTATGGAAAAATTTGTGATATATATGATGCTTCTTACGAAGGTATGGGTTGTATATTAATGCAAAATAGAAGGGTGATTGCTTATGCCTCCCGACAATTGAGACCACATGAAAAGAACTACCTGATGCGTGATTTGGAGTTAGCTGCAGTTGTATTTTCCTTAAAAATTTGGCGACATTACCTTTATGGGGCGAGATGTGATGTTTATACAAACCACAAAAGTCTAAATTACTTCTTTACACAAAAAAGGTTGAATATGCTACAAAGAAGATGGCTTGAATTGATAAAAGATTATGATCTTCAGATTCAGTACCACCCAGGAAAGGCTAATACAGTTGCCGATGCTTTGAGCAGGAAATCATTGGGAAACTTGGCTTATCTACTCACTCAACAAGAGGAAATTCTGCAAGACTTTGAGACATTTGAATTTGAAGTAATACCATATGAGCAGGACAGAATGATAGCTGGCATTTCAGCTGAGCTAACAATAATTGATGAAATTAGACAAAGGCAGAGAGAGGATGAATATCTCAAGAAACTAATTACTGAGTTCAAGACAAATTTGAAACCAAATTTCAGTATTGATAGTGAAGTATTAAAGTTCCAAAGTAGATTGTGTGCTCCAAACATTTTTCAGTTAAACAAGAGAATCCTAGATGAAGCTCACAAGTCTAAGTTTGCTATGCATCCGGGTAACAACAAGATGTATCAGGATTTGCGGCAAACCTATTGGTGGCCAAATATAAAGAAAGAAATTGTAGAGTATGGGTCTAAGTGCCTTCAATGTCAGCAAGTTAATGTGGAACATCAGAAACTAGCCGGTCTATTTCAACCATTCCCTATTCCGGAATGGAAGCGGGAGCACATAACCATGGATGTTGTTAGCCTGCCTCGGACTCCTAGAGGTATGGATTCTATTTGGGTTATAGTTGATAGACTGACTAAATCTGCACATTTTCATGGATTAGCCACTATATATATTGATGAGATTGTTCGTTTACATGGAGTCCCGGTATCTATTATATCGGATAGAGATATAAAATTTGTGTCTAGACTTTGGAGAAGCCTGCAGAAAGCAATGGAAACAGAATTGAACTTCAATACTGCATTCCATCCACAAACAGACAAGAAATCAGAACGGGACTATATAGACTTTGGAAGATATGCTCAGAATGTATTGCCTTGGATTTTCAAGGGAGTTGGGAAATTATTTTCCATTGGTAGAATTTGCATACAATAACAGTTTCCACTCTAGTATCAGTATAGCACCGTATGAAGCTTTGTATAGCAAAAAGTGTAGATCACCAATTTGTTGGATAGAAGTCGGGATAGAGCTTTACTCAGGCCTGAGATTGTGCAAGACACCACTGAGAAGATCAAAATTATCCAGCAAAGGCTCCGGACAGCACATAACACAAAGGAATTATGCATATGTTAGAAAAAGGCCACTAGAATATGAGGTTGGCGACCATGTATTTATTCGAGTGATTCTGATGAAGGGCCTGTCGAGATTTGGTAAGAAAGGAAAAGTGTCACCCCATTACATTAGGCCATTTCAAATTCTTGAAAGGCTTAGTCCAGTTGCTTATAAAGTTGCCTTGCCACCGGGACTAGAACAAATGCACAATGTATTCCATGTATCGATATTGAGGGATTATCTTCGAGATCCATTTCATGTGATAGACTACCACTGGATTCCACGTGATGAAAATATAGAATACGAAAAATAGCCAGAACGGATCATTGACCAGAAGTGAAACAAATAAGGAACAAGTCCATCCCAATGGTGAAGGTAGAATGGAAAGAACACTATGGGAAGGACGCTACATGGGAAAAGGAGGATAAAATGCGACTACACAATCCACACTTATTTCTAGACTGAGGTAAAATAAGTTTGGAGGACCAAACTTCCTAAAGGAGGGAAGATTGTGATAACCATGTCCTGTGTTATGCTAATTAATCTTAATTATACCTATAATTATGTGCATTCTATGATTTTGAGTGCCAATTATATGATTATATGTGTTTTTGAATTTTTATATGTTCACCGTAGGAAAATCTATTTGATTTTTTATTATAAAATTTAAATTGAAGGCCGTGGAGGCGACAGAAACTGAAATTGACTGTGTCATTATGATTCGCATGATTTTTAGAATCTACGGTGAGATTTAATTAAAAATTAATTCGAATCAAAATAATTAGATTAAATTGATTAAGTTAAGTACAATTAGTTAGTCTTAATTGAGTTTGATTAGTTTAAACTAATCACCTAGTATATATAAGGGCTAAACACACTTAAGCTCATATTATGAGCTCAAAGGTCTGAAAATACACTCAAGAGAGAGAGAGAGAGAGAGTGAGTGAGCCGATTAGAGAGAGAGAGAGAGAGAATTCAATTTGAAGATTCTAGCTCAAAGCTTGAAGATTGAGAAGATTACCTCAAGAACTAGCTAGAATTTGGAAGATTGAAGCTTCTAGGTGAGTAATTGAACTCAAATTCATGAGTTTAAGTTCATTAAAATGTGCATTGAAAGTATAAATGGAGGAAAGTACATGAATTAAGCTAAGTTTAGTAAATTTGAGATCATTAGATGCATGCATGTAAGAATTGGCCATAATTTTGCATATTTGAATGTAAGGCATGTTGATTATGATATGTTGTAGGTTGTTTGACACATGCATGTAAGAATTTTCATGTATCGAGCTTAATTTCAGGCCTTGAAGCTTGTCTATGCAAGATACAAAAAATAGAATGTGTATATATAAAGTTTATGGTTTAAAATTTGTTAAATCCATGGAATTTTGAACTAAGGTTGAAAGTTATCTTTCAATATATGTTTTTGGGAGTATTCTTGTGTTTTTGATTGAGTTGTGCATGAAATGGACCTTTGGAAATGTGTTTTGAGCTTCAAACAAAATTCTAGAAATTCCAGAATTCGACCTGTCCGCTCGAGCCTAAAAATCAAGCTCCCAAAAGATTTGCAGAGATTTGCACGGTAGCTCTAGCTGCAAATCTTGCACTCGAGCGAACCCTATTTTGCAAGACTCCTTACTCGAGCGGCAGAAGCCTCGATCAAGCATAAAAATCATGTAACTAGTACTTTTATAGAGTTTACAGACCGCTCGAGCGACCAAAGTTGCACTCGAGTGGAGTGCCCTGTTTCAGAAATTTTGAAAAGTTATTTCATGTTCCGTTTCCATTCTCTTTCATTTCTAAGTACTCTTAGGCATGCATTGAGAATTGTAAATGAGCCAAAAAAATAAGAAAGAGGCCTAAGAGAAATAAACAAGTTGAGAACGAGTTGAATTGCTTGACGTAATGTGTTATGAAATGTGTGGGGTCAAGCGCGAGGGCAAATCCATCGATGGAACACTGTGAGTAATATCTTAGTAAAGATATTTTCAAGTATGTTATCTTCCAAATGCTATTTCTATACAAGCTTCATGGATTTGTTGATTTGAATTATGAATGAGTATCCGATATGTCTAATTTTGTATAAGGTTCTATAAAGAACATGATTTGGGCCCAAGGCCGTTTGATACGTATAAATTGGGCTTGAGGCCATTTGATACACTTGATATGTATGAATTGGGCCGAGGCCGTTTGATACGTTTGATATGTTTGAATTGGGCCTGAGGCCGTTTGATACGTTTGAATATGAATGTAATGGGCCAAAGGACATTTGAATAAAATGTTGATCATGATCATGAATATGAAATGTGCATAAGTATGAATATCGAAAATAATGGGCCTGAGGCCATTTGATACGTTTGAAGTATTTAAATTGTTTTTGAGGCCATTTGATGAATCCAACAAAGTTATGCAATGGGCTCGAGGCCGTCTGATACATTTGATGAGGATCTAAAATGGGCCCGAGGCCGTTTGTCATGTACAACAAAAACACAGAATGGGCCTAAGGCCGTTTATATATGAAACTCACTGTTCGATATCCTCAAAATGAATCTCATTCGTACAACCTCTTTATTTTGGTATTATTCACTAGACTTTCGCTCGCTCTTATTTATATGTATTTAGGTGAGCAAAGGGACATTCAACCCTAGCCTTATTGGAGTTCAGAAAGGAACCCGAGTTTTTGTGGAGTCAGCCCAAGTGCCTCAAGTAAGAGGCTTTGTTTCTGATCTTTTGTTTCCTCTTTTGCTACTTCTATTGGTCATGATAAACCTTTTGTGCACATAAGCTTTTGTATGGCTGACTATATGTTCGAATGGTCTTCGGTGTACAAGATATTAATTTTGTTCATGTGGTGTGAATTATTATCAAGTATTTGGAAAATGTTTTTGATATGCCATGTAAGCACAACTCTTTGGACAAAATTTTTAAATTTGCTTCTGTTTTGGCCACTTATTATTATTAAGATATGTTTAATCTCGTTTGAGGCCGTAGGTAATCTTATGATTACTGGCCGGTTATGACCTTAAACTATAGGGGTGAGTTCGAGTCATGACATAACCACTTCCAGTTAGCTTGCAAAAAGTTTATAACATGAAATTAAAGCAAGAAAAATAATACAAGAAAGAAAAATGGAATAAATACTAGAAAATGAAGAGTGTGCGAAATTTACCTTCCAAGGAAGGATTTGATTTCCAAACTTCCTTTTGATTATCCTCAAACTTATGAAAGTGTGCTATCAATTCTCAGATTGAAAGCCTGAAATTCTAGTTAGAATGGTATTTTTGGGTGGTTTAACAGTATGTGTGGGGGAAGAGTTGTACTACTTTGTTTTTCTCTCAATTTGAAAACACTCACTCTCTTTTGATCAAAGCTACTAGAATTAGGCTATCTCAGAATTTATGGATGATTTTATTGTATGGAAGATGGAGAATCGGTGTGTTTTTTGAATTAATGGAAGTTTTGGTTCAAAGCTTAACTTCTTCTCTCTTTCTCTCTCTATATCTCTCAATTCAATTCTCTTCTTTTTTTCATTCTTCTTGATACAATCTAAACCTCTCTATCTCTTTAAGAAATTAGAGATGATTTCTAAGTCAAAGAGGTAGGAGACAAGGTGAGGGGACAAGGTTGATGGGTGGTTGAAAGAAATACAACCTTATGGAAGAGAAAAAACCTCCTTTTAACAATGGAGGCCAAAGGGAGATAATGGAGGGTGAGGGAGGATGTATCTCGTGCATGTATGTACCAAGAAATACCTAGAATAGCAAGTTCCACACTCTTTTGGCAAGAATTCTGCTGAAATTACCCTGCTTCTGGAAAAATTAGCCGGTTGATCAATTTCTAGCTTGCCCAGCCAAAACATGATCCACCTAGTTAAAACATTGGTCTTATGGCCACTTTCTTGGCTGGCCAGCCAAAACAATGGCTAGGGTTGACTGTTTTGCATGAAACAGGATTTTTCAACTTAATTTTCATCGTTTCCTCTCATTCCACACTATTCTTTACTCAATTTCTTGAGAAAATATTTTATTTTGAAGTTTAAAAGTGAGCCTCGAAACACTATAAAAATATTCGAAACATAGCGCGGAAAGAAAGTTTCGAAAGAGAGTTTTGAATGGGATTTAAACACTTGGCCAAAATAGGCTTAAGTTTAGAAATGAAGCACAAATTTCATCTTTCTTACCGAGAATTATGTGAGAAACACATTCTTTTTTTCATCATCGCGTAGTCAAAAGAAAGCACCAAAGTCTTGGGGATGGTCAAATGGGGTGTCTACAAGGCGTCCATGGCCTTGGAGTTGAAAGAGAAAGATTCAGTGGTCTAATCGAGGATATTGGGAAGAATGACCAAAAAGAAATGTCTTCGAGTCTGGAGGAGAAGTGATTCGATTGGGTTTGAGTTATGTATCCATGGGCAGCAGAGGAGTTGAAGGAGAGGACGGCGACGAATGTTGGGGTTTCAATGGCAGCGGTGGTAGATCCAACCTCTTAGATTAAGACCAACATTGCAACAAACGTTTTGCTGACGAAAATGAAAGCAAGATTGGATCCGATGATGGTGAAACTATAGAGATTTGAGAGAGAGGAATAAGCGAAGTTGACGCCAAATCAAAGTCTCAACAACAACAACTCCACTTTTCTTACCCCGTCGATGATTGCTTCACCAAAGATGACTGTCCCTTTCTCAAGCTAGTTGTGTCCACGCCATCTCCACCACGAATCTCCGTCATGAACATAAAAAAAGCTCGAGAAAAATTCGCCAATTGAAAGTGTAAAGACCAAAATAACATTATCTCAACTAATTCAGTGATTATTTTCCGTTAAAAACACTAACAACGTTATCAATTGGACTAAATTCATACAAAATCTAAAATTGAGGGTCAAAATTAAGCCCATTAAAAGTGTAAAAACCAAAATAACACAATGGGTAAAATGTAAGGACCACTGGTGTGATTTGCCCAAATTTTAAGAAAAATACAAAAGCACAGAGCCTTTTATTTTAATTTTATTTGGATACTCAATACCAAACAAGTTTCCAAATATATGCAATTTGGTTGGAGATATAATATCGAATAGTATTTTTTGTTCAAAATTGGAGTGTGAAGAAGTTAGAAAATTAAATGTTTGAAAAAATAGAGTCGAATATAGACGATTTGTTCGAATATTAAATATTAAACAATGAACATTATTTCGGAAATACACTACCAAATATATGAGTTTTGTTTGGAAACAAGTTTCCAAATAAACGGAATTTGTTCCATACTGAATTTCTGAATTAATTCTGTAAACCAAAAAACAAAAAACGATAAGCATCAATTGAAAACTTACTTTATAAATAGAAAATTTCTTGGAAACATCTTCTTTATTGTACATTATTGATTTCAATATGAAATATAATGCAAAAATGATGGATTGAAACAAATAGAATTAGGTACAAAGATGCAAAGTGGAGAGAGTAAGAAGAGAAGAGAGAGAAAAGAAATATTTGAGCTGATGAAGAATGAAATGTCCAAAATACTTTGATTTTCACTTTTTTCAATGTCACGTATTTTTTGGTCATTTTAAATCTGGACTTCATGGTAATTAAAAAAAATTATTAAATTGGGGTTCCCAACGTCATTGGGTGCCCATCTCTGACCCTTCTATTAAGTAAAAATGACATTTTTAGGACTTCATTTTTCCTGCATTTTAGTTTTGTTTGACCAACGAAGGCTGAACAAACTTGTTTTGTCTAGCCATTGCCAATCAAACAAGCAAACAAATCATGTTTGTTTAGCCCTAGCCAGTCGAATGAACCAGAATTGATTACGTTAGCCACATTCAGCTTTAGAAGTCTGAACATTCTTAAAATGTTCGACTACCGAAGGCTGAACAATTTTAGTTTCTTCAACAAATCAGAACTGTGAGAAATTTCGAGTTCATTTTTTTCAAATAGCGTGAAACTATACCGAAATAATGAAAAATCATGCCCAAACATCTATTAAAAACAAAAATCTTGCATATAACTACATATGAATTGATCATAGTTAAAATCTTGTACTCCCTCCGTCCCAAAATATTAGTACCTTATTTTATTTTTTATTTTTTATTTTCCCAAAATATTAGTCACTCATAACAAATCAAGAACTAAAATAATATGAATTTTTTATTTTATTATTCTTTTAAATTCATATACAAAAAGTATAATTATGACAATTGATGTTGGGGAATTTTTTTTAAGGTCCCTAATAATAATAATTTAGAGGATAAAGGACACCCAAAAAAATAGTGATGCATCAGGTCCCTGAACAACTTGGCGCGCGTTTTTAATTATTTTGTGGACCAAAATACCCTTGCCAAAATCAACACAGAAACGAAACTCATTCCGACGTCTGAGTTCCATTCCAAACATCCGGCATCTTCACGAACAGGAGAATAGCAGAATTAGGGTTTCAACATCATCTTCACCATTGACATTAGAGCTTCGTTATCTTCTCCAAAAATCATTCCCATTCCTTCCTCACAAATTTCTCTAACCTAGGTTAAAGCTTCGTTTTCACTGCTCAACATCATCTCAGTCCATCTTCGTCACGTCGCATCTTCATCTCGGGCCATATCAGCTCGCCATTCAAGTTTCATCCTAACTCTGGTCAGTTTTTCTACAATACAACTAGATTTTCTCTGGAAACATAGTTAATAGCATTTTATATTAACCTTCCATAAATTAGGGTTTCAATTTCGTAATAAAAAGCTACCTGAATTTGGAAAAAGTTATTTCTGTGTGTTTTGAACTTATTCTTGAACATGATTGTGTGATTTTATCTGTAAATTTCGCTGGCATTTGAATTTCTCTGATTTTTGTTTGATGTATGTTTCTTCTTTCAATTTTCTCTGGCATGTTTATTTTCACAAAAACAATTTTCTGTGTTTTTATCTTATTCTTTAACATGTTTCTGTAATTTTGTCTATAAATGTCCCTGCTCTGTAAATTTCTCTGTAATATGTATTTTTCTCTGCAATGTCTATTACTCTCTTGCCCCTGTCTAAGTTTCTCTGCTTTTTATAATTTTCTCTGACCACATCGCATCACTTTCCTCCCTTGCGTGTCTCTATCATTTTTAATTTTCTCTAGAATTTTAATATTATGGACTGGAATGAATGTTTCTTCTTTGAATTTTCTCTGTCATGTCTATTTTGAGAAAAAGTTATTTCTCTGAATTTTGATCTTATTCTTGAACATGTTTCTGTGATTTTGTCTATGAATTTCTCTGCTTTGTAAATTTCTCTGGAATATGTATTTTTCTCTGCAATGTCTATTACTCTCTTGCCTCAGTCTAAGTTTCTCTGGTATTTATAATTTTCTCTGACCACATCACACCACTTTCCTCCCTTGAGTGTCTCTATCATGGTTAATTTTCTCTGGCTGTGTATGTAAATTTCTCTTGCATTTAAATATTATGAATTGAAATTATCTCTGGAATGGAAATTTCCTTAAGAATGTGTAATTTTCTCCAGAATGTGTATTTTTCTCTGGTATGTTTATTTTGTTCAATTCTTGGTTTCAATATGGTGTAATTCTCAGTGGCATGTTTACATTACTTTGTTTATTTTATCTTGCTAATTGTGGAATGGAAATTTTCTTTCGCTTGCCATGTTTACTTTTTTCTATCATTCATTTTCTTTGGTATGCTTACTTCTATATGTAATTTTAACAATTATTGAAAATATCTCTCCCATGTTTATGATGCTGTGTTGATTTTCTCTGACATTTAATTTTTAATGTCCAATTTTCTCTGGCATGTCAAATTTTCTCTGGCATCTCCAATTTTCTCTTTTCTGTAATTTTTTCTGACATGTCCAATTTTCTCTGGGATTTAATGTTGACATCTTTGTGTTTTAATCATTGTCTAGAAATGGCAAAGCGTAAAAGGAACGAAACTGGAAACACCAAGAAAAAAAACAGAAACTCTCTCAGTCTTCTTATGGGCTAAGATCAAAAACCAGCAGCAAAACACTAGAAACACCAAGCAAGAAAGAACCACTCTCTCAGTCTTCTTATCATCTAAGATCAAAAACCAGCAGCAAAACACCACAAACTCCTCAGCAAAACACACAAGTCCAAGGTGATGATGCAACTAGCATCCAGATGAGCACCCCAACTTCAAAAGACTCAAACTCAAGGGGGGAAAAACCTGTTAAACTCCACAGAAAGAGAGCTCACTACAGCATTCAATTCCGATCCAACCTCTCATCTGTCGTCTCCTTTTTTCAAACACTTAAATTCAATTCAAAACAACTTCTAGAGCTTCAAAAGACCCCATTCTGGTATTTGATCCAAGCTCTAACCACTGGAAGGATGGATCCAAAGAAATCTAGGAAATCCAATGACGATGTAGTTGCCATAATCCAATGTTACAATGAAAAAACAAAAGCATTCACAGTTGGTAAGAAAAACCTGACCTTTACGACAAATGACATGACCTTAATTTTTGGTTTGGAAGGAGGTAAAGGAGCCATGTCATTAAGATACTCTAAAAAGCCAAAATCTGCATTCCTCAGGAGAAGATTCCAAAAGAACACAAGGCTCACTGGTCTTGTTCTTAAAAATGCATTTGTCAAAGCAATGAAAGGCAAGCAACCAACTGACTTCAAAGATGTAGCAATCATCGTTACATTGTACTTGTGTCTCACCCTATTTTTTTGCAACAAGTGGGAATTCAATAGGTTGGGTTTTTATAAAGTATGTGGAACCTCTTGAATCAATGAAACAGTATGATTGGCCGGAAGCAATCACATCAACATTGATTGATTCTATCATGGCATTGCACAAAACTCCAAAAAAAGTTACAGGGTGTGTCATTGCATTGCTGGTAAGTATAATATCCATTCAAATTTGCAGTTATCATACTTAGAAATTTGTGCATTTAAAAAATTATATTTACTTTAATTTTCATCACAGTATTGGCTATGTGAACATGCAACTATCATTGACTCGGAAGATAGTAACACAACTGACTTCCCAAGATGTGCCAAGTGGAACCTACAAACCTTGACGAAACAGTTGTAGAAGACACCAGTCCACTCTCTTGCACCTCCACAGGTTAGATTCCTATTGCTACTGAAATCTCAGTGAAATTCCAAAATTTCTCTAACCACTACTTTGTTTCCCTCCTTGTGCATTGATTGATTAAGATCAATTTTCTTTGAACTATCAATTTATGTTTTCTTCTTTGGTTACCACTGGTCTATTTCTGCCATTGTAATCAATTTTCTCTACCATCCAAATTTCTCTGACCATAATTGTAACACATTAACTTATATGCCCTGATTGATTTTCTCTAATATCTGAATTATGTTGGTTGTTTCATAATTTTCTCTGGCCCTTAAAATTTTATCTCCTTGTGTGTAATTTTCTCTGCCCATAACTTATGTGCCTTGCATCTTTGATAAACACTTTTTATTTCTATCCTTCTAATGAATTTTCTCTGGAATCCAAATTTCTCTGACACAATTATAGTAAAACATTAACTTATATGCCTTGATTGATTTTCTCTGATATCTAAATTATGTTGCTTGTTTCATAATTTTCTCTGCCTTGTAAAATTAACTCCTTGTCTCTAATTTTCTCTGGCCCATACAATTTTCTCTGAAGTTTGTTTCCCATTAGTATCATTTAGATGAATTTTATTTTCCTTATTTGAATTTTTTCTCTCAATGAATTTTGTAACATGTCTCTAATAAAAGAGTCTTCTGTTACAGATAGATAACATGCAACTAGTCAAAAACCCATCAGAGGAGTTCTGTCTTGGCAAAAAGACGAAGAAAGAATCAAAAAAGGGCAATTGTCAAATTCAAGGAGACATTACAAGATCCATCTGAAGATGGAGGAAATGAACAAGCAGAAGGCAACATAGAAGAATACGAAGCCAACAATGGACAAGAACATCAAGCAAGCAGCGGAGAAGAAGAAACCAGAGAAGAAAGTGAGGAAATAGAAGCAGAAGACAAAGAACAAAATGAACAGAAAGAAGAAGACAGTGAGCAAGAAGATGAAGAAGAAGATGAACAACAAGAAGAAAACAAGGAGGAAAGTGATGAAGAAGAACATAATGAGCCGGTGGACCAACAACGTGATAGCATTTGTGGCTCAACAATGCATCAGCCTGAAGAATTTGAGAAATCAAAGGATGCCCAAATTGCTGATCTATGTCAAAGACTGAAGGCACTTTCTCAATCTAAAAAAGAAGAAGAGAGAAATTTGATTGAATTACTTGCTGAAAATGATATTTCAATAAGAATCCTGACATCACTTAACTCAGAACTTCAAGAAAAAGAAAGCACAATCCAAACGAAACTAAGGATGTTGGAGGTTGAAAAAGCAAACGATACAAAAACAATTCAACAGTTGAGGTGTTCTAATTCGGAGCTTGAAACTGAAAATGCTAAATTGCATGAACAAGTTCAAGAACTATCCGTCCAACTAGCAACACAACCATACCGAACACCAACACAACTTCAACCACAAGGTCAGTGAAAATCTTGAGCCACAAAAACTTATGTCCTTGTGTCAACATAACTCAGAGAAATTTCTATTTATTATAATTTTCTCTGTCAATGGTAATTTTCTCTGGACGTTATATTTCTCTGAACACATTAGTTATATTTCTACTGCTCATTTCATTTTCTTGTATATTTTCTTATTCTATTTTTGGGCCTTGTTTGATTTTCACTGTGTATAGTTGGAATGCAAGTGGAACAACAACCAACAACCCAACAAGAATAAATGGCACACAAAGAACAACCGAAACAAAAGACAAAAGTCTATGGTAACTGCAAAATATTGAATCAAATAAATTTACATATTGAAATATCATCTGTTACTTCAGAGAAATTTCACTTTTCCTAATATTTTCACTGTCTAAGTCAAAAAAGATCCAACATCAATGATAAAAAATTTAAAGGCAAAAAAAGGAAGGAAAAGCAGCATGATCCAGAATTCCAATATCCCAAAGTTGCGAAAGTGACTAGAGCTTCAAAACAAGCTGCAAAACAAGCTGAGCAAAGCACGAAGGACAAAGAAGTGCTTGATGCTGATGCGTACGTCTTGCCTCAACCTATAAACATCAGAAAATCTTGGGTCTTTCCACAAACTCTTCTGATTTCAAGGTTGATAAAAGATCATGTAAAAGACATCTTGCAGCACATATCAAACGTGTCTGGGCTTGAGTAAGTACAACAAACAAAATAGAAGATAACAAACAACAAATTACAGACTTATATTGCATTAACAACAATTTAATCCCTTCTTTGTCATCTTGTAGGGCTTTAATTTGGACAAGTGAGTTGAATCTCATTATCTTTGAAGACATTGGAAACCTAATAAAGCAAAAAGAAATTGCCAACAATGTAAGTCTTTCCCTTCCATCAAAATTTCTCGGCAATGTTCCATCAGCCTTTATAAACCAATATTACAATTATAAATCATATTTTTCAGGTCATTGATGGCTATGGAGAGATCCTTTTGGCTGACCAAATGAGAGAAAGACAACAACCAACCTCATTTTTTTTTCACATCCATGAGCTTAGTATGTTACTACTATTTTATTTGATTTTCTCTGAAATTTACTTACTACTTTCTCTTCTTAAGATACTTCTTGAAGCCAGTTGTGTCACTAGTCATAACAAAACCATTTTTTGATTTTCTCTGAACAGAGAATTTCATTAAGATGACAAAAAATCAAACTTTTCGAGCATCCTTATTTGACAAGCATATTGAAACAGCATGGAGGAACTACAGGTTCCTCCATTTCCCAATAAATACTCGAGGTAATGAGAAGTCCACACATGGAAATCACTGGACCTTGCTTGTCCTGGACAAACAAGACAATTTATGGAGGTTCTACAACTCACTGAGGCCAAGGAGGGATGATGCAGAAGACAACTATGTCAAAGATGCAAAACAATTGGTAACGAGTGCAAATTTCTCTGATCCATCATCATCTTTATGTGATGATAATTTTCATAGAATCCCATTGATTTGTCCGTAAATTTCTCTGTTATTTAAAAATTATTTTTTTGCAGCAAGATTATGTGGAGAATTTTTTAAAAGCTTGCCTTGAAAGAGACGCTCAATCAAAACCCTCTTTCAAATTAATAAACTCACAAAACACAAGTTACGACTTTGAGTATGTCAACAATGCTCCACAACAAGAAAGTGATTCGTAAGTTTCATACATCTATAAATAAGATAATCTGATTTGCATGTTTCTTAAAACTAACCATACCTATAATTTGTATGCAGTCTGGATTGTGGCCTCTTTGTCTGCTATACAATGAAACAATATAGCAAGCATGAACCTATCAGCTCCAAATTGTCCACACAAGAGATAAGGTTGATGAAGGCAGAACTCATAGAGAGATTTGTGACCGAAGTAGGCCGGTCATGGACTGAACCAATTGAAATACCTCCAAAAGAACCGCAAATGTAATAGTGAAACTAGTAAAAGGAAGACAATGTACATATCCACACAGAGAAAATTGTCTCACATATATGTATATATCCATACAGTATTAACCATTCAGTTTTTTGTTGATACATTGAAGGAATGATGATCCTTGACATATATGTATATATCCTTTCTTGGCTAATCTAAATTTCATTTTTTTTTTATTTCGATTAATGTAAATTTCATACCTATCGATGGTTAAATATATATATATACTTTTTTTTATTGTGATTCACAGAGAAAATTGTCTGCCAGAGAAAACTGTCTGCAAAAATTTCTCTAGTATGAACTACCAGAAATTCACAGAGAAATTTAACTTCTATCGTCCCAAGGGGATGCCTATATGATCATGTAATCTGTAATACTTTGTGTTGGTACAAAACAATCATCAAACTCAACAAAACGCAAAGCGCACAGTAATTTTATCTGCCACTGGAAAATTTCACTACACGAATTTCAAATTTCAAAACACAATGCCCAGATAGTTTTCTTTGATGGTGGAAAATTTCTCTGGATGAAATTGACGGATTCGAATGGTGACAGAAAATGGAATTTCTGAGTTATGAATTTCTCTGGGTTGAGTGATTTGGAGAGGAGGAATTTCTCCGAGTTGGTGAGGAAAATTTCTCTAGCTTTGACACAAATTTCTGAGCTGAAGTGAGTCCAGAGAAATTCTTTCCTTGTCTAGAGAAATTCTCAACTCAGAAAAATTTCAAAAGTGCTTAATTTTGTTTCTTGGTTGTACAATAATTTTTTGTATGCTCTGTCTGGTGTGCACATTTTTTCAAATGACTGATATGAAGCTACCAGAAATTCACAGAGAAATTTAACTCATATCTCGCCAAAGAAGGTGCCTATATGATCATTCAATCTCTAATGCACTGTGTTAGTACAAAACAATTATCAAATTCAAAAAACACAATCCACACAGTACTGTTCTCTGCCATTGTCAAATTTATGTAGATGACTATGAAGCTTCAAAACACAATACACAGAAGTTTCTCTGCCATAGGAAAATTTCTCTGGATGAATTTGACAAGTATTACAAACCTACTGCCTATAGTATATATCAACAAACACAATGCATACTTTAACTGATATTGGAAAATTTCTCTGGATGAATTTGATTGATATTATTATATACACTGTCTAAAAAATACATTTCACAAAACAAAATGCACAAAGTAATCATCAAATGTATTATTCAATTAATAAAATGTATAATCCTCAACTATTTAACAAAGGTTCCTTACATGTCCTCTTATTATGGTGACTAATACTCTCACAACGACTACACTTAATCACCCTTTTAAACTCTCCAGTAGAAGAAATTATGTTCTTCTTTAGCCTCCCACCGGGTCTCTTGCTCAGTGGAGGTAAAATCATAGCATCTTTAATCTACACATAGGTTTTTCAACAGTTGGAACTGGGCCAATCGAAAATGAGTATGCTTGACGATACATATCAGCATGAAAAAATGCTTCAACAAACGAATTCAAATTCTTTCCACTCCTAAAAATTGCAGCAACAACATGTTGACATGGATACCCATTTATTTCCCATTTTCGACATGAACAAGTTCTCAACCCAAGATCAACCATAACCGAAGGAAAACAATGCACTTCCAAGACATTATCAGATGATAAACTCACATTCCATGTCCTCCCATCCAAAAAAGACTTCTCCAACACACTATCCATACGAGGACACAGAATTTTATTCCATTTACTAGAGAGCAGCTTCCTATCAGACCTCATATTCATGATTTGCAACCGTATCATGTCCACCAAATTTGTTATTGGCAAGTGTCGAGCTTCTGGTATCCATGAATTGAATGACTCAGCAACATTTGAATACATCTCACCATAACGTTTCCCCGCAAAATATGCATCACTCCAATTTTCATATGGTAAACTTCTCAAGAAAACACTCACAATGTCTCCTCCCTCACTTTTTAATTCATTTAACTTGAAATGAAATGATGCCTATGTTGGAGCATATCCACATTCTGAAAATTTGGACACAATCGTCTCCCTAACCAAATTTGTGTTTCCACATGACAACTTATCCCTCAAATTTCTCTTTAGATGTTCCAGACAAAATCCATGAGAGCAGTTAGGGAAAAACCTAGCAATTCCCTCCACAATACCACAATGTCGATCTGATATGAAACTTATCACCCTTTCTGATTCCAATACTCCACATAAATGTTCAAGAAACCAACACCAATTGTCTTTATTGTCAGCATCAACAACAGCAAAAGCTATAGGAAAAAAACCTACAAAACAAATAGGAACAAGCATATTAGATATACACATGCAGAGAAAAATAGAACAATAAACAACCAGAGAAGTTTGACACTACCAACATCAAGAGAAAATTCAATTATTGCCCAACTCCAGAGAAAATTCACACATTGGCAACATCTAGAGAAAATTGACTTAGTGACCAACTACAGAGAAAATTCACACAATTATAATATCCAGAGAAAATTCACTTAGTGACCACCTACAGATACAATTCACACAATGACAACATCCAGAGAAAATTCACACACTGACCAAAATCCAGTGAAAATTCTCACAGTGGCCACAACCATAGAAAATCCACACAATGGCCAAAACCAGAGAAAATTCACATTCACTTAATTCCTACATGTATAGAAAATTCACATACTTAGATAAAATTAGATATATTTACAATTACCTTCATTCCCATCTTTTCCCGTTGCAGCAAGCATAACTCCTTTGTATCGTCCTTTCAAAAATGTTCCATCAAGAAAAAGCAATGACCGACAATATTTGAAACCAGCAATGCATGCATGAAAAGCCACAAACACTCTTTTAAAATGCTTGTTATCTTCAAAATCTAACTCAAAGCGACTACCTGGATTTGTAACGCCCTCAAAAGAATACATAAGACCCATCACTTTAGACATACAATGATATAAAAGAAATCAACCATCTTTCCATTAATCTGAGTAGTTCTTACAAAAGAATTACATGTTAACAATAAAAACAAATGCCTTACGGGCTTACAGCTTTCCAAGTTAACACTTGGTTACAAAAGAAGAGTACTAACTCAATACATATAAAGCCCTTGGATTGAATTTACATGTAATACATCAAAAGAAAGCAAACAACAAAAGCAGTCTGTCTGCCTCTAGCCTCCCAAGCTATGTCCTTGGAGGTGGCACGCTACCTGTACCTGAAAATGATGTCCCATAAAGGGTGAGCCACAGCCCAGCAGAAATACGCTAAACCAGCTATGAACAATGACTAAAAGATTAGCAGTTGATAGATGGTCATCACCGATACACTCACTTATATCACATTCCGATTTCATGACATTTAAGTCCATGTTACATTTCATTTCTCATTTCTTTTTCAACCTTGAGTTTGAAAACAAGGCATAAGACTTAGCCAAATAACTTGATGAGAATAAGACTCATCTTATAAATACTTTCGAAATTCATGGTGAATACACATTTTGATGCTGTATCAATAACACATAAGCCAACCCCCATACTGTATGAACGATACACATCGTGGTGCTGTATCAACATGACATAGAAACACTTCTATACTTCACAATTGATAATGATATACATTTTAGTGCTATATCAAATCAATCTAAACACTTTCATAATCAACACGTGATACACATTGTAGTGCTGTATCAATGTCACACACAACCCGGCTTAGAGGTCCATCCCCTATCTTCCCCTAAACCGTGGAGTGCATCCCCTATCTCCTCCCACACACACAATGTTTATAAACATAGATCATATACATAAACAATCAATACACAAAGTCGGTGCATTATTCCAACCGCTATATTCGATAGCATACTCAATCGATTAGTTTTAGTTTGCCTAATCATCATGCATTGTCTACAACAATCAGGGCTATCCTCCACCGATAGCCCAATGCAGTTATTTCTAAGCAGGAAATAAATGCACCAAATGGATATATTATCAACATTCAACCTGGGTGAGCGATTAAATGAATCCAACTACACCTGTTATTCCCATAATCTTTTCAATTTGAATACTCTCAATTCAATTCTTCATTTCTCAAGATTAATTATACAAATTAATTTACCCAACTAATTAGGGCATTTTTCCATAATTAACATAACAACCCCAAGGTTCCACTTTTATCCATAGTTCATCATCTATATCATTTCTCTATGCCAAACGCATATATAGGTTTAATTATAAATAAAACCCCATCTTCTGTAAAATTACACAAAGACCCTAACTTTTTCAAAATTACCCAACAACCCCCAACATATCAAAATGCTAAAATTCAAAGACAAAGCTCATAAAGAGGGTAGGGTATCCCCACCTCAAAAGATGACACCCAAAGAAGAAGATGACGAAAACGAAGTTGCTCCAAATCACAAGTTTCTCAGATCAAAATATAGCCCTCGACGATCAACCCAACTTTTACAAAGGCCAAAGGGGAGGGAAACACTCTAACTAGATCAAACCCTAGAGAGAAGAGTGTTTCTAGAGAGAGAAGCTCTCAAATGGCGATTTGGAAAAGTAAGAGAGAGAGAGGAAGTGTAGAAAAATGATTCAAAAATGTCCAGCTGCCCTCTATTATACGACATTCCCGCTCGAGTAGAAAACACAACGCTCGAGCATCAAGAACAAAAAACTAGGTCCGCTCGAGCTTTAGAAATCCAGCTCGAGCGCCAAGACACAAGAATAAAGTACATCCGCTCGAGCACGAAAACCAGTCTTCTCGAGCACGAAAACCAGTCCGCTCGAGCGTAGATTTCCTCCTCCCAGAACCTACACCAAAGAAAATGTACTACCCGCTCGAGCTCCAGAGTACCTGCTCGAGCGCGACCACTCGAGTGTAAAGAAATCTGCTCGAGCGTGAAAACATGCTTGCAGAAGTTTCGCAGAGCACCAAAATACTAGGAGTGTGCATTCTCCGCTCGAGCGAAAAAATACCCGCTCGAGCGGACCTCTTAAAAACTGGGCAACAAGGAATTGAAACCAAAGTCTAACCAACCTAAAACAACTCTGCCCAATACATCCTAGAACTCAATCAAGCGGAATTAAAGGATGACAACAAGGTATACAACCACCAACATCACGGAACCAAAGTCTGGAAAACAACTGATACGGAAAGGGAAAACCGGGATCGCTATAACCTTCCCCCCTTAAAGAATTTCGTCCCCGAAATTAAATATAAGTTTATCAAAAACAAGTTTTCTCCATTCCCAACATATTTACAACGTAATGTTAAACAATCCGACCCATTACCGGCCAATCCCATCTCTTTTCAAGAGGCAAATCACATTATACATAACAACCTGCATTATCAACATGCATTCTTTTGAAATTTACCAATTTCAACTCATTTTCCACAATTCCATAATACATGCAACATTAACATCATGCTTGCATTTCCCCAATACATCAAACATATGCAATGTTATAACAAATTTCCATTAACCAAAACATTCACAATGTTTTACAACTTAAGACATATATAATGCTCTTAAAGTTCAATGATATTACAAAATTACCAATGCATGCTTACACATCAACAAACATGTCCGGATATTTCTCGCGGACTTCTAACTCACATTTCCAAGTGGCTTCCTCCACTCCATGATGTTTCCATAAAACCTTTACCAATGGAATGGTCTTGCCTCGCAAGACTTGATCCCATCTATCCAAGACCCGAACCTGTCTCTCCTCATACGAGGCACCCTCATCTACCTCTAAGTCGGTCCAATCTAACACATGGGACGGATCCAGCTCATACTTCCGAAGCATACTCACATGAAACACGTCATGTACCCCGGACAACTGTGGTGGCAAGGCTAAACGATAAGCAACCTCCTCAATCCTCTCAAGGATCTCAAAGGGACCGATAAACCGAGGGGACAACTTCCCACTCTTCCCGAACCTCATCAAACCTCGCCTAGGTGATATTTTCAAGAAGACATGATCACCTACCTCAAACACCAAAGGTCGCCTCCTACGGTCGGCATAAGATTTCTGACGACTCTGGGCTGTAACAAGCCTCCTACGGATAAGCTCAACTTTCTTCGTCGTTTCTCTCACCAACTCCGGGCCCAACAAAGGTACATCACCCACCTCGGCCCAGCAAACTGGAGACCAACACGGTCGGCCATACAAGGCCTCAAACGGTGCCATACCGATGCTAGACTGAAAACTGTTGTTGTAGGCAAACTCCACCAAGGGCAAGTGCCTCTACTACGTCCCACTAAAGTCAAGGACACAACCTCGAAGCATATCCTCAAGGATCTGAATAGTACGCTCGGACTGCCCGTCAGTCTGAGGATGATAAGCCGTACTAAAGGTCAACTTAGTGCCCAAGGCACTCTGCAAACTCTGCCACAACCTAGCAGTAAAACGAGGATCTCTATCTGAGACGATCGTTACTGGGACCCGGTGCAATCTCACTGTGTCCCAAATATACAAGTCGGTGAGATGGTCTACCGAATCTCTCACGCGCATGGGAATGAAGTGCGCCGACTTAGTCAACCGGTCTACAACCACCCAAATGGCATCACTACCCCGTTGAGTCCTCGAAAGACCTACAACGCTGTCCATAGTGACATGCTCCCACTTCCACTCGGCAATAGGCAAGAGTTGCAACAAACCCGCTGGCCTCTGATGCTTGGCCTTCACTTGTTGACAAGTAAGGCACCTTGATACGAAAACAGCTACATCTCTCTTCATACCCTGCCACCAAAACTGGAGACCCAAATCCCTATACATCTTAGTGCCTCCCGGATGCACTGTAAGGCGTGAATGATGGAACTCTCGGAGTACTTCCTCTCGGCAGGACTCCGGCACAAACACACGGTCTCGGTGCCTCACACTCTGGTCGGGATACACCGTCAAACCCTTCTCAACCTTCCCACTGGAGATCTTCTCTCGGAGGGATTCTACCTCAAGGTCACCTCTCTGTGCCTCTAATACTCGGGTCACAAGTGTAGGCTGTGCAACACTAGAAAACAAGGCTGCAGCCTCAACGGATTCGCCCAGAAGCAAATCAAACTTGCCAAGTGCACCCAACACCTCCCATTCCCGGATGGCTATACAAGCTACATCACTAATAGGTTTCCTACTAAGGGCATCGGCCACAACATTGGCCTTTCCCGGGTGATAGTGCAACTCAAAATCATAGTCCTCAATGAACTCCATCCAACTCCTCTGCCTCAGATTCAAGTCTCTTTGTGTGAAAAGATACTTCAAATTCTTGTGGTCCGAGAACACCTCGAACCTCTCACCATAAAGGTAGTGCCTCCAAATCTTCAAGGCGAAGATCACTGCTGCTAACTCTAGGTCGTGTGTAGGGTAATTCTTCTCATGTATTTTCAACTGACGTGAGCCATAAGCTACCACTTTCCCCTCTTGCATCAACACACAACCCAAACCCTCTCGTGAGGCATCACAATAAACTGCATAACCCAACCCTCTCTCCGGAATAATCAAAACTGTAGCGGTGGTCAATCTAACCTTCAACTCCTGGAACGAATTTTCGCAAGTCTCACTCCACACAAACTTGACCCCTTTCCGCGTCAATCTAGTCAACAGCAAAGCTAGCCTGGAGAAATCTTTCACAAACCGACGGTAATACCCAGCTAATCCCAGAAAATTGCGAATCTCAAACACACTCTTAGGCTGTGCCCAATCTTGCACTGCATCTACGTTAGATGTATCAACTGACACCCCTTCCTCGGACACCACATGGCCTAAGAATTTGACCTCTCCTAGCTAGAACTCACAGTTCCCAAACTTGGCATATAGCTTATGGGCTCTAAGCAATTCAAGCACCACTCTCAAGTGTTCCTCATGCTCCTCCTCAGAAGGCAAATAGATAAGAATGCCGTCCACGAAAACGACCACAAATCGATCTAGGAATTCCCGGTTCATCAAGTCCATAAAGACTGCTGGTGCATTGGTAAGCCCGAATGGCATTACCAGAAACTCATAATGGCCATACCGCGTACGGAATGCCGTCTTAGGAATATCCTCCTCCCTGATCCTCAACTGGTGGTAACTCGATCTCAAGTTTATCTTAGAGAAACAGTGGGAACCCTTCAACTGGTCAAACAAATCATCTATACGGGGCATAGGATACTTATTCTTAACCGTAGCCCGATTCAACTTTCGGTAGTCGATATACAATCTCAAGGCACCATCTTTCTTTTTAACAAAGAGGGCCGGTGCTCCCCAGGGCGAAACACTAGGGCGGACAAAACCCTTATCTAGCTATTCCTAGAGCTGAATGTTCAACTCACTCAACTTGGCTGGGGCAAAATGATAAGGTGCCATAGAAATCGGCGCTGTGCCGGGCACTAAATCAATAGAGAACTCTATCTCTCGGTGAGGTGGCAAACTGACGAGATCCTCAGGAAAAATATCCGAATACTCGCAAACCACCCTCAGTAATACAATCTGGGTCTTATCACACTCACCACTCACAAAGCTAGCAAGTAGACCACTAAGTTTATTCTGCCCTCGCGGATCATACATCGATGGCAACACACTACCAACCCGATCCCCCAAGAAATGGAAACACTCCCCGCTCAAGGTACATACCGTGACTCTCTGGCGGTAGTAATCAATAACAGCCCGGTACGATGATAGCCAGTCCATACCCAAAATAACATCAAAACCCTTCATGGGCATGACAACAAAAGAAAAAAGGAAGCCTATGGTCGGCGACCTCTATATCACAACCTCTACATCTGTGTTTCAAAATCAATTCACCCCCAACAGGTGATACAACACAAATAGGAGATCCTAACTGTGCCAACTCCAACTCCAACACAGATGCGAATGCAGCAGATACAAAGGAATGAGATGCACCCGTATCAATCAATACATAGCAACCGAGTTGCAAAACAAGAAGGTACCTCTCACAACTGATGAAGTAGGTACAAGATCTTGCGCGGTAACAGCATACACGCGCCCTGTAGGCCCCTGATCTAACTGCTCACCCCTCGGAGCAAACTACTGCTGTACTGACTGGGACAACAAAGCTCTTGGATTGGCCCTCGAGGCCTGCACAGACTGAACTGGCTGAAAACCCTGCGTCTGCCTAGAACCAGACGCGCCCGAAGTGGCACTCAACTGTGGGTAAAACCTCTTCAGGTGCCCAGGCTGACCACACTGATAACAAGACAAGGGCTGGCCCCTACCTTGACTCTGGTTCTGCGGTCAAGCTGAAGATGAAGCAGCTCTCTGACCTCCTCCCCTCTATGGGCAAACTGAAGCCTTGTGGCCTAACTTACCACACTTGTAACAGGTGAAATCTCCTTGATTACCTCTCCCCGAGCCTGCACTCGGCACTGAAAAGGTCGATCTAGCAACACCCCCCTGAGACTGCTAAGGGTTAACACTCCTCTGTCTTCTGCCATCACCCTGACCATCCTGGCTCCTCTTGGAGCCTCTCTGTCCCTCATTTTCCTGCATCATGATCTCCATATGGGCTGCAGCATCAACCAAGCGCCCATAGTCTCGGATCATCGAACCTCCAACCCTCATCTTGAGGCCGCGCCTCAACCTCTTCTCGAACTCGATACAGCGGCGTTCCTCGGATGCCACAAGTTCAGGTGCGAACCTGGACAAGCTAGTAAAAGAAGCATCATACTCGGCTACTGAAGAACTCAACTGCAAAAGCTGACAGAACTGGTCTCTCAGCTTCTCCCTGACTGCTGGAGATAAATACTTCTCCTGAAAAGCCTCCATAAAAGCCTCCCACGTGCCAGCAATACGGCCCCTCATGTATTTCCACCACTGACCTGCACCCCCTTTTAGTTGGAAGGATGCCAAGGTCACTTTCAACACTCCGTCCTCGATGCCAAGCATCTCGAACGTCTTACTCATTTGCTCTAGCCACTCGTCAGCCTTTAATGGCTCGTTCGGATCCCTAATAAACTCGTTCGGGTTAGACGGAAGAACTCCCTTTTCAAGAAGGAAGGCCTTGCCTCAACAACTTGGGCCTGCACTAGAGCCTGAACTGGATTCTCAACTCTGAAAATACCCACAGACTCCCTCAAAGCATCTGCTATCCCTTAGGCTAAAGCGCCCATAGCCTCCTGACCTGCTGGCTCGGCCATATTGGCTTGGCCAACCTCTTCCTGCTGTGCTAGAACATCATCCAGTAAGGGCATCTCCTACCTACCATGCCTGCCATGTCTACCACCTCTTCCTCGTCCTGACATCCTAATAAAGGTAACGAAGAACGTTAGCACATTCATAAATGTGCCAAAACTAAACACTCGCGTCCTAATACATGGACAACTGTAATTCACTCCACGTCAGCACATAAACACAAAAGCACTTACGAATTTCATTTCCGGATAATGATGGCCCCGAGGCATTACTAGAGTTCCGGTTAGAAACAGCATTAATCAAGTGCTTTTCCAACAAGACTCACAGAAACCCAAGGATCCAATCAACATCCTAGAAACTAAATCCCATACCCAAGTAGTCACATAAACATATTATCAAATAAACACATAATGTCACATATACGTCTCTAACAAGCGAGACAAACCCATTGTGAGATTAATCACTTCCCACGTACCCAAAGTATTCGAACCCGGTACGCTCTGATACCAAGTTGTAACGCCTTCAAAAGAATACATGAGACCCATCACTTTAGACATACAATGATATAAAAGAAATCAACCATCTTTCCATTAATCTGAGTAGTTTTTACAAAAGTATTACATGTTAACAACAAAAGCAAATGCCTAGCTTTCCAGGTTAACACTTGATTACAAAAGAAGAGTACTAACTCAATACATATAAAGTTCTTGGCTTGAATTTACATGTAATACATCAAAAGAAAGCAAACAACAAAAGCAGTCTGTCTGCCTCTAGCCTCCCAAGCTATGTCCTTGGAGGTGGCACGCTACCTGTACCTAAAAATGATGTCCCATAAAGGGTGAACCACAGCCCAGCAGAAATACGCTAAACCAGCTATGAACAATGACTAAAAGATTAGCAGTTGATAGATGGTCATCAGCGATACACTCACTTATATCACATTCCAGTTTCATGACATTTAAGTCCATGTTACATTTCATTTCTCATTTCTTTTTCAACCTTGAGTTTGAAAACAAGGCATAAGACTTAGCCAAATAACTTGATGAGAATAAGACTCATCTTATAAATACTTCGAAATTCATGGTGAATACACATTTTGATACTGTATCAATAACATATAAGCCAACCCCCATATTGTACGAACGATACACATCGTGGTGCTGTATCAACATGACATAGAAACACTTCTATACGTCACAATTGATAACGATATACATTTTAGTGCGATATCAAATCAATCTAAACACTTCCATAATCAACACGTGATACACATTGTAGTGCTGTATCAAAGTCACACACAACCCGGCTTAGAGGTCCATCTCCTATCTTCCCCTAAACCGTGGAGTGCATCCCTTATCTCCTCCCACACACACAATGTTTATAAACATAGATCATATACATAAAGAATCAATACACAAAGTCGGTGCATTATTCCAACCGCTATAATCGGTAGCATACTCAATCGATTAGTTTTAGTTTGCCTAATCATCATGCATTGTCTACAACAATCAAGGCTATCCTCTACCGATAGCCCAATGCAGTTATTTCTAAACAGGAAATAAATGCACCAAATGGATATATTATTAACATTCAACTTGGGTGAGCGATTAAATGAATCCAACTACACCCGTTAATCCCATAATATTTTCAATTTGAATACTCTCAATTCAATTCTTCATTTCTGATGATTAATTATACAAATTAATTTATCCAACTAATTAGGGCATTTTGCCATAATTAACATAACAACCCCAAGGTTCCACTTTTATCCATAGTTCATCATCTATATCATTTCTCTATACCAAACATGCTTATAGGTTTAATTATAAACAAAATCCCATCATTTGTAAAATTACACAAAGACCCTAACTTTCTCAAAATTACCCAACAACCCCCAGCATATCAAAATGCTAAAATTCAAAGACAAAGCTCATAAAGAGGAGTAGGGTATCCCCACCTCAAAAGATGACACCCAAAGAAGAAGATGACGAAAACGAAGTTGCTCCAAATCACAAGTTTCTCGGATTAAAATGTAGCCCTCGACGATCAATCCAACTTTTACAAAGGCCAAAGGGGAGGGAAGCACTCTAACTAGATCAAACCCTAGAGAGAAGGGAGTTTCTAGAGAGAGAAGCTCTCAAATGGCGATTTGGAAAAGTAAGAGAGAGAGCGGAAGTGTAGAAAAATGATTCAAAAATGTCCAGCTGCCCTCTATTATACGACATTCCCGCTCGACCAGAAAACACAATGCTCAAGCGTCAAGAACAAAAAACTAGGTCCGCTCGAGCTTTAGAAATTCAGCTCGAGCGCCAAGATACAAGAATAAAGTACATCCGCTCGAGCATGAAAACCAGTCCGTTCGAGCGTAGATTTCCCCCTCCCAAAACTTACACCAAAAAAAATGTACTACCTGCTTGAGCTCCAGAGTACCCGCTCGAGCGCGACCACTCGAACGTAAAGAAATCCGCTTGAGCATGAAAAACTTGCTTGCAGAAGTTTCGCCGAGCACCAAAATACTGGGAGTGTGCATTCTCCGCTCGAGCGCAAGAATACCCGCTCGAGCGGACCTCTTAAAAACTGGGCAACAATGAATTGAAACCAAAGTCTAACCAACCTGAAACAACTCTGCCCAATACATCCTAGAACTCAATTAAACGGAATTAAAGGATGACAACAAGGTATACAACCACCAACATCACGGAACCAAAGTCCGGAAAACAACAGATACAGAAAAGGAAAACCGGGATCGCTATAGGATTGTTCTTCAATGCCTCATCAAAATACCATCGTAATTGATCAAATGACAAACAAGAATCCCCATATGTACTACATTTTGCTTTTTTAACACCCAACCAACCACAGTTATAACTGATTGAGACCCCATACTTGTCTTTCATATCTTTCACAACATCCACTAGACGAGTTAAAGGTTTTGCACTTACCTCTTCAAGGATCAGCCCAGAAACTAAGTTAGAAGTCATCCTCGAATGTTTACTCGTATGAACCGCCACACCACACGTATGTTCCGCCACACCACACGTATGTTCATTGTTCAAAGTCCTTATGTAGAAGAACCCATTTGTTTTTTCAACAGAAGCATGTACACGGCACATACATCCCCTTGATTCCTTATATGCACATTCTGCCGTAACCCTCAGCTTGTCATTTTTAACATACGTAAACTGAAAACCAACCTCAATGGCATACTTGCATAAAAAAGTACGGAACTCAACCACACCACCCTTAAACTTTTGTCCAACACTCGTAATATTATTCCGTCAACTAGCCAACAATAACACCTTTTCTTGGTGAGAACAAAACTTAGAGAGTGAATTCCTTTCAATATCCACCAGCCTATCACACTCACCATCTACAACATCTACCCAATTAGACCCCACTTCATCAGAAGTACTACATCTAGTAACTGAAACATCAACTATATCAACACCGCGTGCACAAACAACCCTCAACATATTCAAAAAATCAATATTATTTCGAACCATACAATTCTGATGGCCCGAAATAGAATATGACATACTCATAGTCTCAGGTTTCAAATTCTCCCATGTTTTACACAAAATGTCAACCAATTCCTCAAAATTCAATTCGCATGAAACATTAATGACAATAGTATCATTCCCATATTTGCACAGCAACAAAACTGCACGGTCTATTGAAACTGAAACAAAAAACAAGAAAAATAATTTGTTTAACATAGAAACACTTCACAAGAACAATATAAAAGTCTAGAGAAATTTCTAAAAATTATAATTTTCTCTGAACTTAAAATAAAAGTCCAAAGACATCTACAAACTAATATTCACCTTCAAGATGATAAAAAACAAAATCACAGAAAATTAATAAATCACGGAGAAATTTACTGGTAACTATTAAACACAATCGTAGAAAAAAATCACACAGAATATCTGTTATGAAATTATAGGCTTCTCCGTGATTTTCACCTCACTACAAGCTAACAATTTTCTATGCGTCATTCTGTAATATTGCACTCATAGAAAAATCCAGAGAAATTTACAAACTTATATACACCTTCAAGATATTAAAAAACACTGCATTGTCCATCTAAACTGAAAGAAAAAATACAAAAAATAACTTTTGCTTAGAGAAACAAAAACTTCTATTCATCTTCTACAAACATATAATTTTCTCTGAACTACAAACTGAAAGTGAGTAACAAACTTACAATTTTCTCTGAACTACAAATACAAGTCCAGAGAAATTTATGAACTTACATTCACTTTCTCATATTCTATCTGCATTAGAAACTTCTAATAATATGTCCATATGCACTTATAATTTCCTCTGGACTACACAAACAAAAGTGCAAAAAATAAAACTTCTCTGGTTTTAAAAAAACATAGAACAAAACTTATCATTGATCAGCATGTTGATAAAAAACAGAGCACGAAAAATGAACTCTAAACATCAAAATCACCTACACTGTCAACACTATTTGAAATTGATTAAAAAACAAAGAATGAAAAATTAATTCCAAAAATAAAAATCAACTCTATCAAGCTGGCCTCTCTCTAAACAAAAATTCAAAACAAAAATCAAAATCCATGTGGAATCTAAATGAAAACAAACATGATTCAACTCCACTAAAAAACCTACGTGATCAACACACAGTCAACACTCTTTGAAATTGATTAAAAAACAAATAATAAAAAATTAATTCCAAAAATAAAAATCAACTCTATCAAACTGGCCTCTCTCTAAACAAAAATTCAAAACAAAAATCAAAATGCATGTAGTATCTCCATCGAAAACAAACCTGATTCAACTCCACTGAAAATCTACGCGATCAACACACTGTAACACCACTGAAATCTCCGACGAAATCTCCAACGAAATCTACATGATCATAGCAATCTTTCTCGTCAACTCCACTGAAATCTCCGACGAAATCTCCACCATGAAATCTCCACTGAAATCTCCGACGAAAGCTCCGACGAAATCTCCATTGCAAATTCGGTTTCCAAAATCTATCAGTTAAGTCAACAATATAATATTCAAACAAATTTATGCTATAAAGGAAGGGTAATTTAGGTACTTTATAACCTAAAATAAATTTGAGGAACCTTAGCCATCAAAACATATTATTTTGGACCTCTCCTCCTATCAAAAGTAGAGGAGGGACCTTAGGCCAATTTTCCCATTGATGTTCCAAAAACAAGTAAAAGATAGTTTTGGAAATTTAGTATTTTTGAAGTATAATTATACTATCAGAAAAAGATAGATTTCTAAAAATGACTAATATTTTGAGACAGAAGGAGTACGTATTTTAACAATAAATTTTCTATCTTTCTTTTTTTGTTAATTTTTTTATATTATTTATGATAGATGTGTTAGGAATTGCAGAGGGACAAATAGAATGAGAGAAAAAGGAGAAGGAGAGAAAAAGGAGAAGGTGGCAGTGGTTGGCAGAGGAAAAAGGAAAGGGGATGGTGGCTAGGTGCCGGTGCTTGGTGGAGAAGAAAGGTGGTGGTGAGTGATGGGAAAAAATGGGGAAAAAAGTGTATAGAGAAATGTAAAAGGAATGATTTTGAGGTTAATCCTTAAAAGTAATTTTCACAAAAGGTAAAAATGTAATCAAAATAAGTGTAAATTATATGGACCACTTGTGAGTTTTGGAAAAAAAAATACAGTAAATCTTATAATTTTGACATAATTTTATCGTCCTTCTCTTTAATAAGATTAAATAAACCAAAGCTAATGCAAGTGGTTTGAAAAACATAAAAACAAACAATGTAAAATATGCATTTTCATATAAAAGAGATGATTATATTTTTCATTCATATAATTAATAAATTATTGATAAAAATAAGACTAAATATTATGTGAATCAAAATTTTAAATGAGTTCAATATAATTATGTCAAAATTACTATGCTCACTATATTTTTATTTTAAATTTTAAGAGAGGCTAATGTGATTTACTCAAAAAATAAAATCAAAATGAGGGTGAGTGGAGTCAAATTTGTTGTAAATAGAAGCTCCTTACACAAAGCTTACGGCTTACTATGCTCCTCTAATTTAAAATCTCAATGTCCATATTATTAAGTTGGCTTCCAACTATATCTTAGTATAAAAATTCGGGACAATTACTTATCAGTAGGATAGAAAAAATGAAATTACATAAATATGGCGGGGTGTGTAAGGGAGACTTGCACCTCCACAATTTTTCACGTGCATCCTACTACAAAATTACTTGCATCTTCTATATTTTTGCAATTTTTTTCTCTACCCCACTATTAAATAATTCCCTCTAAAATTTTTGGTGATGTATCAATTATATGTCTGATGAGACTTCTCAAACATTCCCATGAGGATAAAAATGAAAATAGGTAAATTATTAGCATGTCATAATAGTTAAATTTAGGCCTCGTTTGGGAACAGGCTAATTTAGTAACTTTTTAAATATTTGGCTAAAATATGAGCTAAAAAAAATTAGTATGTTTGGGATGAATTTTTGGCTTTTTTCGAAAAGATGTGCAAAAAGTAGAGAGAAAAGATAATCTTTGACTTTTTGGTATGAGTTGTTGACTTTTTGACATTTTTAATAACTTTTTGACTTTTTGACTAAATGGGAGGGTTCCCAAACGAGGCTTTAATTCTCATTAAGTTTTATCAATTCGTCAATTGAAAATTGGTCTTATCAGAATTGCCACTAAAAAAAAATTTGTAATGATTTTCTGATTCTGTTGCTAAAAACTGACAATTAATGACATTTTCTATGATGAATTTTTTAAACTATTGCTAAAAACTAAAAATTAGTGATATTTTTTTTTTATATAAATAAAAACACCACTAACTATTACAAGATATATTGGGTAATAAGTCTATCAATTGAGACTTGCACGTAAATCTCCCTAAAACAATGTAGGGCGAATTCACTAACAGTCCCTGTAGTTTGAGACTTGTATCATTTTTCAATTGTGATATATTTGATTCTAAATTTTGAATTTTATTCAAAATAAGGATAACTAAAAACGTCGTTTCCTTTGCAAACGGAAAATTCTCCATTTCAAGGGCAAATCCATCATGTAACTTATCTTGTGTTAATTAATTTAAATGTCATTTGAAATGTAATAACCTTTTTTTTTTAATAAACAATATTGGCACTTTGTTAGTTAGAAAATTTTGTTTAGTTTGATTTTCATAATCTACTTTTTGAAATTTTTTCTAAAAAATAAAAATTAAATTGGTGAAAAAAATAAAAATACTTATCATTTTTTATGTAATTTTATCTTTTGAGAGGGTAGAAATATTTTTTTAAAATTAATTTTTATATATATATATATATTTTAGTTAAATTAGTTTATATTTTTTCATAAAAAAAAATTCTAAAAATAGTTTCAAAAACTCAAGTCAAATATGGCAATAATTTTGATGTCATTATTAAACAAATTCATTAAATGAAAAAATTCAAAACTACAAAATATTTCATATATTAAACATATCGATTATACATTAAAAGCATAATAACCATGCATTACTTGATAACTATCCAAAAATATCTATTAAAAATGAAAACAATCATCCATGATATGATAACCATAAAAAAATATCAATAGAAACAACCATCAAAAAATGTCAACAAAAACAATCGCTTATTATATGATTATCATTTAAACACATACCATAAATTAATTTGATAAAAAAAGTATTAAAAATATATATATATATATATATAAGATTTATTGTTTTTATATAATTTTATCTTTGGTAGATAGAAATAATTTTTAACTCAAAAATATTTTTTTGATATTTATTTTTGTCAAATTTAGTTTTTATTTTATCAAATTGACGATTTTGCCATTAAAATGGAGCATTTTTTATTTGCAAAGATAACGATGTCTTCAATTATCTTTATGTGGAATGAGATTTAAAATTCAAGTTTAAACGCATTACAATTGAAAACGCATTATAATTGAAAGGTCAGAAATCAAAGTAATACAAATCGCGAACTACAAGATATATGATGCTGCTGATCATTTAAAAAGAGAATTTTTTTTTTTTTTCGGCGACAAAATTAATTTAAATATCGTGAGATGAATTTCTATTTTATGGCACTGCTGTTTTAATCTACTGTCTAATTTCATTTCCATTTACTATAATGTCCTAAACACAGATACAAACAACATCAGTAGGCCTCCAAATCATGAGAGAGAGAGAGAGAGAGGGAGAGAGATAAGACTTTTTAGGATTAGGATGGAGGACCTGCTAATGGCAATGGAAAACACCGGTCCACGTTGGAAGGTTTGTCTGTATATTTAAACAATTACAAATTACATATGCTCTCCACTATCACTGCTCTCTCTCTCTCTCTCTCTCTCTCTCTCTCTTGTGTGGTCCTATAAATTGGGAAACTTATTACCATGCAAGCTCAAGCTATCTAGTGTCCATCAAACCGCCCTTTGGTTAGAACTAAATTCATTCCATGGCTAAATCAAATGTTGCACAGCTACTGGTACTGCTGCTCCTGGCCATCTTCATCACTTCTGAGGCACGAATTCTTCGCCAGCGACATTTCACTACTCAGAAGAATATTAACAACGAGCTTCTTTTGCGCCACCTAGGGTTCGATCCCTCTAAATTTAAACTAGGGATTGGGAATTATCAAAGGCTGTCACTTGCTGCAAACTCTGATAGAGTTGCACCAGGAGGACCCGATCCTGAGCATCACAGTCAACCACCAGCATTTAACTAGCCATCTATCAGTCTATTGTGAGTGTTTGTTTTCCGGCCAAGATAGCTGCCGCAGTTAAAATTGATCTAGCTTTGGAGTTTTAACTGCTATATTATAGAAGCAAAAAAATAAAATAAAAATTATCAGTGATATTATTGTCAACTCTATGTGTTTGTGTGTGTACACGCGTGCATTTGTCTGTCTGTCTCTCCAAAATGCAATGTTGATGCAGAGCAATGTAAAGTTGTCTTTGATAAGGAGTTGATCACAGGGTCCATAAGCTGCAGTAGTAGGACTCATCCAATGTGTCCAGAGCATGCTAAGAAGGATCATGTAACTGTTAGTCCAGCTGTACAAGATGCCGTTAGAGTGAGTTAGTTAGTTAGGCTAGTTGTTAAAAGGCATGTGCATATTAGATATAGTTGAGAGTGTGTATAAAGCTTCTTGTATAAATACTATGTGTATCTTCAGATTTGATGTAATGAAAAATATCTTTGAGAATATCAGTTTCTTCATAGTATCAGAGCTGCTGTAAGCTCCAACGAGCAACAATGGTGGTCTCTTCTTCATCATCATCTCTTCCACCTAATCTAACCTTTCTCATCACAAATCTGAACTCATTTGTCACTGTAAAGCTTGATTCATCCAATTACATTATTTGGAAGAATCAGATCCAGAATTTGTTTCAGGCAACAGAGTTACTTGGTTACATTGATGGATCAATTCCATATCCATTGGCCTCAATTCTTGATTCAAGTAACAGATCAATTGAGAATCCTGATTTTCGTCAGTGAAAGATTATAGATGCACATCTCCTCAGTTGTTTAACAGCAACACTTTGTCCTTCTATTTTTTCATCTGTTCTGCATTTGAAACAAAGTGCAGAGGTATGGCTTGCTCTTGAAAAACGATTTACTGCTTTGTCAAGATCTCATGTTCAACTTAAGAACAAGCTTCAAGCAATCAAAAGAAATCACAGTCTATGGAGGTTTATCTGCATCAGTTTAAAGAAACTTCAGATCAAATTGCTTTAGTTTCTCATCCTCTTGATGATGAGGATTTGGTTCTTATGATCTTGAATGATTTGCCGGATGAATATAATTCTTTTAAAACTTCAATTAGAACTCACTCAGATGGCCTTGCTCTTGAAGAATTATCTTCATCACTGAGTTCTAAAGCGATTCATATTGAATAGCAATCTCATTCATCATTTTCAGTTGACTCAACTGTTGCTTTTGCAACCACAAAAGAATTAGTTTCTTCTTCTCATACACATACTTCTCCTACTTCTTTTGGTTCTGGATCTGGTAATCGTGGTTATCAATCCAATTATCGAGGCCGATCTTATAACTCTGGTTTTAGAGGTGGTGAAGATTTTCTAGAAATAGAGGTGGCAGAGGAGGCAGATTTTATGTGTTTTGTTAGATTTGTAGAAAAGGCAATCATACAGCTTTGGAATGTCGCAATAGGATGAATCCTTCCTATCAACCACCAATGTCTAGTTGTTTATTTGGTGCTCCTTCTTTTGGTTCATCTACTCTGTCAACCAGTGGTGGTGGTTACTCTACTCCTTAACCTGCTTACTATGCTGTCACTCAGGCATCTCCACCTGGTCCTTGATATCTTGATTCGGCTGCTACCATACATATCACCAATGATCTTGATAATCTTCATCTTCATCAACCTTATAATGGAACTGATCAGGTTGTTGTTGGTAATGGCGGTACACTCCCAATTCATAACTCTAGGACTGGTATTCTTCCTACTCCTTTTAAGTTTGAACTGACAAATCTTCTTCATGTTCCTCACATATTTTCTAATCTTGTTTTTGTTCATCAATTAACCAAGGATAATCATTGTAGTGTGTTGTTTGATAGCGATTCCTTTGTTGTTCAGGACAAAGTTTTGAAAGCCATCCTAAAGGCTATTATCTGAATGGTCTTTATTAGGTTCCTTCAAGTTTTTCTCCATATGCTCTCCTCAGTCAGTCTGTTTTTTCCCAAACATGGCACCAAAGGCTAGGGCATCCCTCTGCTGCCAAGTTTGCACCTATAGCTAAAGACTTGTCTCTAGTAGCTGCACATTTTCCTTCTTCTTTGTGTAAAGACTGTTATACTGCTAAGAGTCATCGTCTACCTTTCTCTCTTTCTAATTCTACTGTTAATAGGCCCTTATCATTAGTTCATAGTGATGTATGGGGTTCATTTACTCATGTTTCTTCTCTATTTAAGTACTATGCTTTGTTTGTGGATGATTTTAGTGGTTTTACCTGGCTATATCCACTGCATTATAAAAGTGAAGTCTATGATAAAATTATTGTCTTTAAAGCATTTGTTGAAAAGCAGTTCAGTACTACACTTCAAATTTTTTGCAGTGATGGTGATGGTGAGTTTTCCTCCCATAAGTTGTTTCATTTCTTTCAAACTCATGGCATCTTACATCAGATTAGTTGCCCTCGCACTCCCTCTCAGAATGGTGTTGCTGAAATGAAGCATAGGCATATTGTGGATACTACTATTGCTTTGCTTCAACAGTCTGGTCTATCTATTTAGTACTGGTTTGACGCAGTTGCCATACCTACCTATCTCATTAATAGGCTTCCTGGCAATCGGACCTTTCCTCTTAGTCCTTATGAAATTCTTTTTCATACTCCACCTGACTATTATTTTCTCAAAGCCATTGGTTGTCGATGCTATCCCTGGCTCAAGCCCTACACTATTCACAAGTTTCAACCCAAATCTCTTCATTGTATTTTCTTAGGTTATCATCATTCTGTCAAAGGCTATCGATGCCTTGATCTTGTAACTCACAAGATATATCTTTCTTGGCATGTTGTCTTTGATGAGACTCTTTTTCCTTTGGTTGCTGCTCCATTTTCTTCCTCTCCTCCTACCTCTATGTCTGATCTGACTTCTTTCTTTTGCTCTTCTTCTATACGTCATTCTTTCTCTCCTTCTACAACTTCACCTCTTTCTCTATCTCCTTCTACCACTTTGTCTCCTTCTCCATCATTTCTTCCTTCTGAAGCTCTCTCTCCTCCAGTTGCTTCTTCTTCTTCTCTTTCTGCTTCTCCTTCTCTAATTCTTATCTCTTCCATTTCTATTCACCTTCCTTCTCTTCCTTCTACTTCCAATACACATCCTATGGTTACCAGGTCTAAGTCTTCCTTCCCTGCTCTTGTTTCTACTACCTGTTCTTCTACTGTTACTCAGCCTTTTTCTTATAAAGCTGTTCTTCTTTTTAAGGACTGGTTTCATGCTATGACAAATGAGTTTTCAGCTTTGCAGGGTCAGCATACTTGGACTTTGGTTCCTCCTTCTTTTTCTCAGCATGTCATTCGCTGCAAATGGATCTTTCATCTTAAAAAGCATGCTGATGGTTCCATTGCTCGGTTTAAGGCTCGACTTGTGGCCAAAGGATATCTTCAGGAAGAGGGTGTTGATTTTCATGAAACATTTAGTCCCGTGGCTTAACAGCCCACTGTTTGTATTTTGTTATGTCTTGCTCTTTACTTTCAGTGGCTTATTCGTCAATTGGATGTGTCCAATGCCTTTCTTTATGGCCATTTATCTGAGGAAGTCTATATGACTCAACCTCCTGGGTTTGAGGATTCCATTCATCCTTCCTATGTTTACAAGCTTAATAAAGCCCTCTATGGTCTTAAACAGGCCCCTCGCGCTTGGTATAACACTTTCTCTTCTCATATTCTTTCTCTTGGTTTTCATAATAGTGCTTGTGATACTTCTTTGTTCATTCAACATACTTCCACTTCTCTTTATTTTCTTTTAGTTTATGTTGATGATATTCTACTCACAGGTAAATACTCTTATCATATTACCTCTTTGATTTATCAACTCAATTCTATGTTTACTTTAAAAGATTTTGGCCCTCTTTCATACTTTATTGGCATTCAGGTTGCTCATACTCCTTCTGGGTTGTTTCTTTCTCAGGAAAAGTATGCTACTGATATTCTTACTAAAGCTAGCATGCTTGACTGCAAACCTTATTCCTCTTATGTCACTCAAAACCTTTACTACTGTTGATTCTTCTCTTCCCTTTTCTAATCCTTCTCTTTATCGGAGTTTGGTTGGTGCTCTACAATACTTAACTATTACTCGACCTGATCTTGCTATTTTTGTTAATCAAGTTTTCAACATATGCATAATCCAACTAATGGTCATTTCTGTGCTGTTAAGAGGCTTCTTTGGTTTCTTAAGGGCACTCTTTCTCATGGCTTATGCTTTACTCCTGGTTCTTTTGATCTTCAAGTTTTCTCCGATGCTGATTGGGTTGGTGATTCCTCTAATCGCCGGTCTGTTTCTGGGTATTATGTGTTTCTGGGTCCTAATCTTATTTCTTGGGCTGCCAAGAAACAGCCTACAGTTGCTCGCTCCTCCACTGAAGCCAAATACCAGTCTTTAGCTCAAGTTATAGCTGGTCTTTCCTTCCCCCATCAGTTTACAGGGGCATGATAAGGAGTTGATCACAGGGTTCATAAGCTGTAGCAGTAGGACTCGTCCAATGTGTCCAGAGCATGCTGAGAAGGATCATGTAACTGTTAGTCCAGCTGTACAAGACGTTGTTAGAGTGAGTTAGTTAGGCTAGTCTATTAGAAGGCACGTGTATATTAGATATAGTTGAGAGCGTGTATAAAGCTTCTTGAATAAATACTATGTGTATCTTCAAATTTGATATAATGAAAAATATCTTTGAGTATATCAATTTCTTCAGTCTTCACTACTATTTACAGATTTCTTTTATAGAACTTTCAGATTATGGTATCTTTTACTTTTTATTTTTCAGAAAAAATATGTTTCAATGACATGTTAATATCCTACACGAGCAATGATATGCAGTCTATTAAATTATATCTCTTGGTAATGCAGATTAGAAACTTGTTTTTTAGCCCATGCATCTAATTTCAATCGCCAATTGCAAGAATTGAAACGGGCCTTCAGATGAGCTCAACTAAGTTTTATTCAATTCTAACCATGCTTATGTGGAGTTCTCTTCATCTATATGTATATATTTAAAAATTTGGTATCCAACCCATCAGACTAATTAATATGAGAGATTAATTAGTCGGAGCATAGTCTCGTTTGGATTGACCATGAAATTATTTGCATCTAAAAGGTTTCAATTCTGACACCACGTGGAGAGCACACCCTAAACCTCAGGTCCTGACCACCCGGCCAACCCTTGGCTTTGGGTTCTCTTCATATATTCACTTCATTTCCTTCTATGAAATTCAAAATTTGAAACTCAACTTAAGTTGCAACACTTAACACTTAAGTGTTAGATGTAAATGATTTATTCTTAGTTCTGATTCAATGAAGTTTATTTTTGTTGATCAAAAAAAAAATAAAATAAATTTAAGTGGCAACACAAGAGTGTAATTCTTGGCGAAACCAAAGCTCTTGCTTTTCGCCCAATAATGAGAAGTAGTGCATCTCATTACCCTCGGATTTGGGTGTCTAATCTAACTAACTAGGAATTCCATAGATGTCTAATCTAATTTGAGAAGGGTCGTGTACTAGGTTGTGTACATTATCCACAAAAAGGAAGAAGAAAAAAAGAAGTAATATTCTTCTTGTTATTTTTCCTATTAGTTGGCATATTGTTTAGATCTTTCATTTTTAATTCTCAACAACAAAGTAATAGGATTCTTTATTAGAATTGTAAATGAGTTGAGTTAATCTGAGCATTAAGTTGTTCAAACTTAACTTGAAAACATAACAAATTTCAAAATGTGTTTGAATTGAATTTTTAACGAGTCGAATACGAGTCGAGTTCAAAATAATCTAATTTTTATAGTGCATAGAAGCTTGTAGAGTTACCTAATAAGTCGTTCAAATTTAATTTGATAACTTAACAATATTTAAAATATGTTCAAATTTAACTTAATTATATAATGAGATAATTTTGCATAAATTTTCAACCAGCCGAACACGAATAGCGTGATTGTTTAACAACCCTATTCCTAACTACCAACAATCTTAGCCGGAACTGATTCCCTGCAAGAACTAATCTTGCAGATACTAGGTAGTTTGTTTTTCACATGTTATAGATATTGATTAATTTGTAGCTAAAATGTTACGTTTTTGGTTTGGCGGTAATGGCCTCCTAGTGTCAACTGAAATTTGGGGTTGCCTAGAATTAATGCCTCTACTATCATATAATTATAGCATATTTGATAAAATACATATATCACTTTATTATTATTATTATTATTATTATTAGGGATTAAGTTTCTCACTGACAACTAAACATAAATTTAACGAATAACTTATCAAACATTGACACATCATCTATAACAAAGAAAAACTGGGACATCTTACTCATGGCCGGTCCTGAGTTTTTGGGAGTCCAAGACGAAACCAAAAAAGGGGGTTTATATATATTTTTAAAAAAAGGTCATCCTATTTGATACCACCATCTGTGATTGATAGTGAAATAAATATCAAAATGCATTCATTCTAGAATACTAAAAAAAAAAAGTTATCCCAACGTATAGTTCAAATCAACAAAACAAACTAATTAATCAATAATTCTAATTAGTGAAATGTTTCAGTGGTGTGAAATAAACGTAAATAATTTCACATTGTGTTAAATTGAAAAATTGAAGAGTGGGTTAACAATTTTGCTTCACGAGTACTATGAAACAAATATAAATGAAAAGGAAACATGATTATATAATCAATTTTTCACACCAAACACAGAATCAACTCATTATTTGATATCTAATAGCAAAGAAATTATGTAACAAAATTTAATAAAACAAAATTAGGAGGAAACTTTATTCAATTAAAATATGATAAAGACATAGAGTAAAAATATTTATTTCAGTAAAATCTAATGATTTATGAGAGAAAAATTAGAACAAAATTATTTATTCCATCATTTGGGCCAACTATACTTGTATATGCTTTAATTCAATTTTTTTTTTTAATTGGGCCTAACCACATTTGTGATTAAATATATATATATATATATTTTTAATTGGGCGTAATAGAATTTTTTGGAATCCTTTAGACCGATTCTAAATCAACAAAAATAAATTAAGCCTATTTAAATTTTAAATATACAACTAATAAATTTGGGAACCTATTTGTCGGCCAAATTTTGTGACCTAACTTAATGGCCTTAGCCAAGTTAATTTGGCCTATTTTAGCAATTGAGTTAAAAGCCAAAAAATTGATTTTTTAAACTTTTTTTAGACACATCATATCTATATTCTTTTACATATATTTTTTCAAAAAAAAAAAAAAAAACAGAAGTTAAAAAATTGGCTTTCAACTTGCGGAGAGGAAGAATAGTACAACTTTTTAGTAACATAACTTTGGTTAAAATATTTATTTTTTTAACTAATTTAAAATAAATTGAAATTAACTGAATAGGGATTAACCCAGTCAGAACTTTAGAAAGCTGCACAAACCGTCTTCTCCGACAAGCAAAAAGCAAGACCACAACTTTCACAGGCAAGAAATGAGACTAGAATATTTAATCTTTTTTTAATTAAAAAAAAAAAACTATTTTGTGCAAGGGATAATTTCTACACTATGAAAAAGGGTAGAATTTTATAGAAGAACGACGTATTGTGAGGTTGCCCAACCAGAATTTGGTTGGAAACCTCCCCGATGGTAAAGTCAAGGACTAGGAGAGAAGAAGACGTGAGAATGCAAAGAGTGTGTATATGTTGAGTGTAAGAATTTCGGATGCCTTGCCTTGTTTGTAGTCATGTCCTATTAAAGGAAGACGACCACTCCGCCTGACACTCAAGTGCAAGTCTGTCTTATTTGTCTCATTCTTAATTGCCTTCCATTAGAGGAGGATGACCACTCCGCTTGACACTCAGGTGCAGGTCTGTCGTGTGTGCACCTTCTCCCTCTGTGCTTCCATGTCTCCACGTTCTGTTCAGATAGAGGGAGAGGAGCAGAGTTGTTTGTATAACGATTACAGTTTAGACCCGACCCGTTTATTGCTTTGGATTCGGGATATCTTGTCTTATATCACTGTTCATGTCATTATTTATCTTGTACTTCACTGAGGTTGGCTATTGACGTGCCATTGTCGTGTTTGGAACAGATTCATAACTTGTTTTTCAAAGGAAAGTTTGCCCAAATTTTGGTCTTTTTGCTCGAGCGATTTTTTTGTCGCTCGAGTGGTCCTTGTGAACTCTTAGTACTTTTATAGGTCTGCAAAAGTACTGGAAGGTGGTATTCTTCACTCGAGTGCTCACTTTGTTCACTCGAGTGGGCTTTCTTGTTGGGTCTAGTCGATCGAGTGACCCTTGTTGTGTCTGGTCGATCGAGTGACCATTCATGCGCTCGAGCATTCTGCGCGTATATCAGGCCATAAAGTTCACTTTTTAGATCACTTTTTCACATCTCTCTCTTTCTCTAAATCTTAGATCTACACACACACACACTCTCTCTCTCTCTCTAGAAACTATCTCTGAACTCCAAATACACCTTGATTCATCCATTTCTACATCCTAGTCCCTTTGATAAAAAGAGAGAGCACGTCAAGGGTTTCGTTCTAATAAGAGAAGTTCATGTTTTCGGCTTCGTTGAGTTCTAACCATCTCTCCTTTGAGTCTTCTTCTTTGAGGTAGGGATTACTTTAACTCTTTTTATAATTTTTAACTTTGTTATTTGCTTTCCTAAACAATATAGTGATTTTGAAGATTTTGGCTAACCTTGGGTTTTGGTTTTCAAATCAAAAGAGGGGTTTTCAAAATGGTTTCTTGGAAATGATTGTGAGTTTGTAAATGAGATTGTGTGGTGATAAAATGGTGGGTTTTATCATTGAAATGGATTTTCAAAGAAAGAGTGATTTTGCCCTAAAATATGAATATTTGATTTCGTAAAGAGGAAATGGAAATGAGGATGGATTTTGTGAAATTGGGATGATGTTGATGAGGATAGTGGATTTGGATATGTATTATCACTCATATTTGAGATTTTGGAAAGTGTATCTTTAATGGAAATTTATTTATCTGTTTAGAGATATCTGTTTTGAGCTATCGGTGGAGGATAACTATGATAGTTGTAGAAATTGCATGAGAATTAAATAAATTGAAACTAATTTCTCATCCATTTACATTGAGCATTGTAACATATTTAATATATTGAAAATGTTATTGTTTCGAGAAAAATGAGTGAATATGGGTAGGAGTGTAGATGTGGTATTATGTTGGCCTGCGTGTCCTTGGTGAAAGTCTAGAAATCTGCATAGTTAGGTGTCGAGCCTTCCAGTTAATACCAATAAAAATGACAAATTGGTAGTGTTTGTAACCTACTTGTTCACATGTCCTAGAGATTCTCAATGTTGCATCCACTGCCCTATTTTCTATCGAAAAATGAATTGATTGCATGAACTATTACATAAATTTGGCATTGCATGGTTTTGGAAAGAGATATAAAATGTCTTGGTACGAGCATTGCATATGCATTCACCTTATAACTATGTTAAGATTCATACACTGTGTTAGAGTATCTTTACTGGGCTTTGGCTTACGCTCTGTGGAAAATCATTTTTAGGTGCTGATGATATTCCTCTGCCAAGGCAATAGCTTGGGAGGACTTGGAGCCAAGAACTTCTATTTTTGTTAATTGTTGTAATTATTTTGTACAAACCTAGAGCTTTATTTGTATTGAGTTTAAACTCACTTTTGTAGTAACCAAGTACTGTCTTAGAACGTTGCAGCCATCAGGGTATTAATTTATCTGTTCTTAATTAAATTTCATATCTCTTGCTATTGACACATGCTATAGATTCAGGGTTAGAGATTGTGAATGTATAGGTACATGTGTTATCTTTTGTAATCATTGACTCATATGAATGTAAAGAGAGATCTTATACTGAATGTATTGTAAATGGGTAATTATTGTGAAACGGTTTTATTGTTATATTTTTTAGACGTTACAGTTTGTCTATTGCGAGCTCAAGAAAGACTTTCGATGTGTTGGCCTTCTCCAAGTTGGTCCACTTTGGAGTGGTTGTCCAACTTGGAGGTCCAACTTGTTGCTCGGTCTGTTTTGAAGCGAGCCTTACATGCTGGACTAAGCTTCCTAGTATCCTCTTCGGAGTGACACTCATGTATTGGGCTGAACTCTAATGATTGTCATGCTTCGAAGCAAGTGTTGGCCATAGGGCCAAGCTCCAACCTAGCCAACCTCAGAATGGGCCTAGCATTGGGCTGAGCACCAAGAGTTAATTTATTTTTACCCACTTCATTTGCCCCTGGTGTGGGCACCATAACTTTTTCGAGTCTGAGACATATATCTCGCACCAACTTGCTTTATTGACACAGAGTCGCTACTTAATTTTTAAAGGAGAATCAAGAAACCTTTAATAATGAAAACTAAGTTAAGTCTTAGTCCGTCATAACCAAGAAAATTTCGGGTTAGGGAGCTTATGTACAAAAGGGGATGGCCATTTGCATAGAATCACCCCTTTTTGACCAATTCGAAAATTGGCCTCTACCCGCTCTATATTTTATGATTTTAGGGGTTATTTGCTTACAAAATTCATTTTCGACCTAAATCCCCTAACTAACCTAAACTATGTGATTTGAAGAAAAATGAATATTGTATACTTTAGATTTAAATGAATAAAGCCATATTTATATAAAAACTGAATTTTCAAATAAAAGAGAGTTTCGATACTATAACAACCCCGATCTATAATTAGCCTATAATCCGTAATTAAGGATGCTTACTATGTAATTAAGATGAAATTCTACATTAATTGCATGAGTTATGTGTTATTTGCACTATATATGTCTGTTGTAGAAATATCTGTTCAGAATTCTGCTTGTTCATGCGAATTGAAGGCCTTATTAGCTACCGAATGCAAAATTGACTAAGTTTCTCTGTAATTGAGTATTTTTGGAATTTTATAGTAAGTTTAATTGAAATCTGATTCGGAATTAAATAATTAGAATAAATTAGAGTCGGATTAATTACCTCTAATTATTCTTAAGTAAGTTTCCTAATCAAGCCTATATAAGGCTTATATATGCCTTTTAGACTTCATTTTCTTCATCCTTGGTCACACACAAACGTGAGAAGGGGAGAGTGAGCAAGAATTGAGATCAAAAGCTTGGAGAAGAGGGAATTGAAAGGAAATGAGTAGAAGACTTGGAGAAATAAACCTGAATCCTTTGAATTCACACCTTAGGTATGAACTTCTCCTTTTATTCTTGGAAATAAGGTACATAGGAAGTGAATTCATGAGTCATGTAGGAGTAATTGTATGAAATTGAAGAGAATAAGTTAGAATCATGACAATCATGGAAGAAATGAGCTTATTACATACATGTATGTATGTATCACACCATTTTGAAGTTGTTGTCAAGGAATTCTTACATGCATGTTCATGTTTTGGTTTTGTTTGAAGAATTCAACATGGTTTTTGCACTGGCATGCGATTTGATCATGATTTGGAAACTTGGAGCTTAAACCATTTCATGCATGCTATGTTCTTAAAGTTTCAAGCTTGGTTTCGGGATAATTGGCATACTTTGGGGGCTTACTTTTGCGAAATAGCTTTTGAATCATGATATATTATGAGTTTACAAATGTTTTCTTAAGTTTTGGCCCCAAAAGGATGTGTTTTGAAGGTTTAAATTGGAGTTTGAAAGCTAGGAGTGCAATCTAGAAATTTTAGAATTTGCACTCTCCGCTCGAGCGATAGAGTCTACGCTCGAGCGGAGAACGTGAGCTCCCAGTACTTTTGCCGAGTTTGGGGGTTAGCTCGAGCGTCAGAGCCTACACTCGAGCGACTTCCCTTATTTTTGCTCCTCCGCTCGAGTGTACGAAGTTACGCTCGAGTGTGAAATGGGAGCTCTTAGAAGCTTTGCAAAATTTTACAGACTGGTTGAGCGATAGAAGTTGTGCTCGAGTGGAGACCCTGTTTACTCAGTCTTTGGCTCGAGCGTCTGTCGAGCATGAAAATTATGCAACCAGTACTTTTGTAGACCTTGCATGCCGCTTGAGCGACCGATGTTGCGCTCAAGCGGATTGCTCTGTTTTTGAAAATTTGACGAAGTGTTCTGAAGTACATTTTGGCATCCTTATTGCATCTTAGGCATTCCTAAGCCATAATTACGACTTGATAATGGGGATAAGGGTTAGAAACACACCAACATAGAAATGAACTAAGTTACGAACTTTCCAAGTGTGTGTTTCAATGTGTATCTATTATATGTTTGTGTAGGTCACTCACCATAGACGGTCTGATTTATCTACTCTATCTATTTTGCTATTGGAGCCATCTATGTGAGTAATAACTTTGTAAAGTTATGCTTCATGCTAAGTATTTTCTGAATGTTAAGATATAGTTTTTGAAATGTTATACTTTAAATGAATGAATGATTGTTTAACTTTTCTGGAATGTATTCGTGGCATCCTTAGCATCATAAGGCCCTCACCTAGGGGAAACAATACACTGGCATAAGGCCCTCACCTGGGGGAAATAATATCGTGGCTTATGGTCATAAGGCCCTTGCCCGAGGGAAATAATACCATGGCATAAGGCCCTCGCTCGGGAGAAACAATACCGTGTTCTACGTATGTTATATAATACTCGGTACCGGAGGTTCCATTATGGAACTTGATATGTATAACCAATGTGATTTGTTAGCTAATGGATGTTCCATGTATAACTATCTGACAACTCTGATCACTGAATATGAATATGAATCTATTTCTGATTTGATAAGGAATATGAATCCGAATGTCTTTTGTTTGTTTATATATATGGATGGTGATATGGGTATGACGTCTTAATTATGTAAATTAAGTTTTTAATTTCCTATTCCATGTATGTCTGCACAACTCTCATGGACATTATATACGTTATTTGCTTCTGCTAGCCCCCTAATTTGTTTAAAATGTTCAGAGGCCTTCGGTAATCCTAGGATTACTGGCCAATTATGGCACTAAACCTATAAGGGTGGGTTTGCATCTTGACAGAGTGGTATCAGAGCAGACGTTATACCGCACACACTAGTCCATATGAGCTATAGGATATCCTAGAAAAGAATCAGGGGCATTACATCTACATGTGTGTGTGAGTTATCTGACTATACTTGAACTAAACTGAAAGGACATGAACATATCTGAACCAAATATGACCATTATGAAACTGTAAAGGTTATTTGCCGATATTTATGACTATCTTGCTTACCTATAGCAAATGAAAAATACAAGAAGCATTGATGCGACTGAATCCTCTGAGGCCTGAATGAACCGAATGGAATGAATGTTAGAGGCCTTAACAGAAGTAATGACACAACATCGGTAACATTCTCTGCCACCTCCGTCCCCTCGGGTCCAAGTAGAACCAGAAAACAATGATATTATTTCATTAATTCAGAAGTTCACGAAGATGAAGCCACCAACTTTTCTGGGTGGTATTAAATAACTAAACGCTAAAACATGGATGCTGGAAATGGAAAAGTTACTCGAAGTCTTTTCGTGTACCAAAACACAAAAAGTCCTATCGGCCACCTACACTCTAAAAGAGGAAGCTCGAGGTTGGTGGATGTTGATCCAAAGTGAAAATAGAGCCATAATTTGGAATTTGTTTAAGGAAATCTTTGATGAGAAATACTTTCCCAAGTGCTTCAGGGACAAAAAGGTGTATGAGTTCGAGCAATTGAACTAGGGCAACATGTCTGTTGTCGAATATGAAGCAAAATTTATTGAGTTGACCCGATTTGCTCCCCACATGGTGGACACGGATTACAAAAAGGCCTGGAAATTCGAAGGAGGCTTGCATTTAGATGTATTTGATCGAATTGGAGTTCTAAAATTGCATAAGTATGTAGATGTTCTTGACAGGCATTAATGACTGAAGCCAACTTAGCAGCTATGAAACAGACAAAGGCTCCAACAACTGAATGGAGAAATAAAAGATCAGCGTTTAACTTCAAAAATGGCCGCTCGTTTGCAATGAATAAGAAGCAAAACACGGGGTCTACTAGCAGCTCAAGCCAAAGTAGTGGTTCTATATACTTGTTTGTGCTGAATGTGGAAGAAGGCATAATGGTGTGTTACCGGGCATCTGGTACCTGTTACCAGTGTGGCAAAGTTGGCCACATGATGAAGGACCGTCCGCTTGGGTCCGACAATACCTATCGCCCTATGGCAAGTTCAGCCGGATCTACTTCCGTGCCAAGATCAAATGCGGGAACCAACACTGAGAGACCGACTTTGGGACAAGGCCGAGCCTTTGCACTAGTGCCTGGTGATATACAGACCATCGAATCAGTGGTGTCAGGAATACTCTCTATCTATGCCCAAAATGCATACATCTTGATTGATTCTGGATCTATCCATTCTTTTGTGTCACATGCTTTTTCTCGACTATTGACTAGACCGTTAGAACCTATGAATTACTTATTGTCTGTATCTACACCATCTGGAGGTTCTATGCTCTGTTTTTCTGTGTATCATGCGTGTGATATCATGATTGGGGATGTATTATTATATGTTGATTTGCTGCCCTTGGACATTACTCATTTTGATTGTATTTTGGGTATAGATTGGTTGACCAAGTATTATGCGACTGTAGACACCCTATTTTTGACCGTCCTCAAGACTTGGACGTTACCGTTTGAACACTTGGTGATTATCCATGTTTGTGTTCGTTTGGAGTTCCCGGAGGTCTCGGCTCGCGTGCCTTGCCTCAGGATCTCCGAACTCGACCGTTTAGTGTCTGGTTTTGCACCAAACACTTGCATCTTGCCTTTGAGAGGCAGGGTGGGGCTTGTAGACCAACCCCACCCACCACCGGCAGTGGCTAGATGCCACCGGCTGGTTTTTGCTGCCACCGGCAATATAGTTTGTCGGCCGGCACTCTTTGTTGCCGGTCAGCACTATCTGTTGCCGACCGGCACTCTTTTTGGCCAAGATGGCATTTTTGGCTGGCCGATTGCTGTTCATCTGCTTTTGCAGATATTTTTAGACAGCTGTATTGCTTTTGCTCCCCTCCATACACGTGTATGGAGGGATCTTCCTCTTGCAAAGGTTGTCTTGTAAGCTTTACAAGAGGCATATAGAGAGAGGCTCTCTCTAAGGGAGAGGAGGGCTTTTAGACATTTTTGAGAGAGGAAAATACAGACCAAGCTCTGGTTTTTCTAGGGTTAGGGTTAGATATACACATTCTATCTCTCTTTCCCTCTTATTTGTACACTAGGTGTTTTGTGTCTCACTATTGCACACAAACACCTAGTGTTTCACCTTCCTCTTGGAGCTGAGGTTCTAAAGGGTTTGTTTTGAGATTTTGGTGTTGGATTCAAGCTCAAGGAGGCCATTGGAACACCATTTGTGAAGGGGTCTTCAAGGGTGAGATTCTAGTCCTTTTTTTTCCCCCATTTTTGCATTGATTTTATACCTATCTTAGAGCTGTTTTTGTGATTATTGTATAACATAAAAAAGTTCTATTTTTAGGCCCTGTTTATTGTTTATTAAGAGTGTTTTGTTGTTTGAGGGTTGTTGACCACCCTTAGGCCTTAAAAGGCCTCATTTTGAGCCATTTTGTGCTAGCTCCGGGATTTTGGTGTTGAGGTCTCTTCACCACTGAAATCTTGAGGGATTTCAGTGGTGAAGATGATGCTTTGAAGTCCCAAGAAGGAGAGGGCCACCCCCTCTCCTTGTTGTCCTTGAAAAGGGCATATTTTGACCTCTTAAGGAAGCCTATGCTTGAGTGTGTGTTGAGCATATTTGGTTTGTTTTTCATGCTATATATCCATAATATAACATGATTTCAAGTTGGTTTTGGAACTCCATGCATGTTTAGCATAGTTGCCATGTAATGCCTTGTTTATGCCTTAATGTGCCTTAGGTTGTTAGCCTTTGTTGGAGCATGTTTTAGGCTTGTATTTGTGAAGATTATGTGCTTATTTTGCCATGTTTTAGCTCTGTCCATAAGTATTTGGGTTGATTTTAGCATGCATTATATAGCTCCTTTGTATTTGGGCTTGTTGGCCTTGAGTATGTGCATGTGTAGCATGCCATCTTTGCATTGTTTTGGTGATTTGGGATCATTCTACATGCCATTCCAGTCCCATTTCCATGCTTGTTTGATTGCCTTGCATGCCTCTTTAATGCTTTGAAAGCATGTGTTGCAATGCTCCATGTTTTGGTGCCTTCGCATGCCTTTGTTTTTGAGCCATCTAGATGCCATCTAAGTGGTCTTTTGGGCCTTATGTTAGGTGCTAAAAACCTGTTTTAGGTTGCTTAATGCATGCCATGTTTGTTGTGATAAGCATGCTTCAAAGCTTCATGACTTGCCTTAAGTGCTTAGACCATGCTTGCATGCATTTGCTTGTCTTGTTTAACATGATTTGGCATCATTTTATGACATGATTTCAATGCTTATGTTGCATGCTAATTGCTCTTGTTTATCCCTTTTAAGTGTGCTTGAGGGTTGTTTAAATTGTGCCCAAGTGTAGGCCTTCCATCATGTGTATGTGTGCATGTGTTTTGGCTTCTTGTTTTGGTCATTATGGCTACTGTTTTAGGCCTTATTAGAGCTGCCTAATTCATGTATAAGTCCATTTTTCCATTTATTTGCATCGCCATATGTGTGCTTGTATGCTTGCATAAGTGCCTTGCCATGCCATGTTGCATCCTTAGCTTGTATGCCTAGGTTGCATTGCATCTTGCATGCATTCCTTGTCCCTTGACTTGGGTGATAGGGATTGGGAGTTTTGTTTGATTGGTTTGCATACATTTGAAACCAAAGTTGCATACTTGGTTCTTTGGGCCATCAGGCATGGAAATGCGTGATTGGTGGTTCGAGAACCGAGGCGCATGTCCCTTTGAGTCATCACAATGATAAGGGACATGGTTGGTGCATACATGCCTTGAATTGTGTTGCCATGCTTTGCTTTGCCCTCTGTTGCTGTGAGTTGCAGGTTCTGCAGGAATACTCTGCCGACCGGCAGTATAATGTGCCGACCGGCACCATTTTCTCTGCCGACAGGTTCGATTTTGTGCCGATGGCCATACCACACTGCCGGTGGCAATTTCAATCAGCCGGTGGTGATCCTCTCTGTCCAAGGGATCAGTCCTGAAGCTTTGACAGCCTCCAGAGGAGGAAAGGAAGGAAAACAGAGGCAGCTTGCGCATGGTGGCGCGCTTCCCGAGGCGTTTTCCTGCTTTAATTTATTTATTTAATTTGTTAATTAAATTAGTTAATTTGTAATATTAATTAGCTTGCGTAGTTAATTAATTTGTAATATTTATTCGGTCCCTCCGAGCGAGGGCAAACCTGTAATAAGTGTGTGTGGGTGGTGTGTATGTCTTCCAACCTCACTTCTTTCTTCCCTTTTACTTACCCGCTTTAATGGTTAGTATTAGGGCACGTTTAATTTAGCATACCTCATGATATGCATGTGTGCATCCATGCATTTGTATTGCATGCATTAGGCTCGGTACATCACGCTAATTGCATCAATACTTCAATTCCCAAACTGAATACGTGATAATTGTGCATTTTCACATGACATGTTTAGGATAGCCGAGCCTATTCTAGTAACATTTTGTATGCGATGCATTAGGCACTTCACATGGACTTGGATCATGCATGTTTGCTAACAAGTTCTTTGTTTTGGCACGGAGTACTATGTAAGTATTTCCGCTTTAGCATATCACATGAGTGTGAATATTGCCATGACAGCATGCTTAACATGTGGCTAGATGCTTATGTGTTAAAATGTTTTGAATGCCTGTGGGTGAAGGTTGGATTGTTTGAGTTGGAAAGACTCGTTGAAATTCGCATTTTAGCCTACTTGCGAGTAGCAAATTCCAAAGCATTTTCAAACCGGACGGATATGCAATGTTTATTTCCAAATTAGGCAATCTAGTCTATACTTGTTTGCTGCGCGCATAACATAGTAATTCTAGGATAATAATTGGTTTAAGAACACATAAAGTTTTCAAATACGGATATCATGGTTAGTAGAGGCCGGTCTTCGGACCGGGCGAAAGGGGGTGCTCATAGCTGACCTTCCCCGATCGTACCCAAGCTCCCGAGCCGAGACAACTCCGGTGATGACGGACATGTGGCCTTCGGCACCGAGTCAGGGTTTCCTAAATTTCCCCAGTTTAAAATATTTAGGTGGCGACTCTGTATCTGGCAAAGCAGTCCATGTTTGGCACTACTTTTTCAAAAACCTGTTTCTCAAAACGATTTGCCGGATTTGGACTCTTTGGTTCAGATTTAGAACCGTGACACAAATCGAGTCCGAACTGTAGCATGAGGCCCTCCACGGGCGCGTCTACAGCGACAATTGATTGTGTGAGTAAATCTATTGTATTCCGACCACCCGGTTTGTCTGAGTTTATGTTTTGTGGAAATGGTATAGTCCCTCATCCGTATTTGATTTCTTCTATGAAGGCTAATAAATTGCTGAGAAAGGGTTGTCGGGGTTATTTGTGTTATGTTCTGAATATGACTATTGATAATGCTAATGTTGAGAACATCCCTGTAGTCAATGAATTTTCTGATGTGTTACCTAATGATTTGCCTGCAAATATGATAGATAGAGAAATTAAATTCACCATTGATGTAGTACCTGGGACACAACCAATTTTTAAAACCACGTACAGAATGTCAACTTCAGAGTTAAAAGAATTGAAAATACAACTACAGGAACTATTTGACAAGAAATTCATCTAACTGAGCACTTTGCCTTAGGGTTCTCCAGTTCTGTTTGTTAAAAAGAAAGATGGGTCATTGTGGTTATGTATAGATTATCGGGAACTTAACAAAGTAACTGTCAAGAACAAATATCCATTGCCTGAATAGATGATCTGTTTGACCAACTTTAGGGTGCCCAAGTCTTTTCAAAGATAGACCTTAGATCCAAATACCACCAACTCAAAGTTAAGGCAGCAGACATAGAGAAAACAACCTTTCAGACTAGATATGAGCACTATGAATTTTGGTGGTGCCATTTGGGGTAAAAAATGCACCAGCCGCCTTCATGGACCTAATAAATAGTGTTTTCAAACAATTTCTTGATGAATTCGTTATTGTATTTATTGATGATATATTGATTTATTCAAAAAGTAGGAAAAACCATGAAAATCACTCGAGAAGTGTGCTACAAACATTGAGAGAGAAGTAATTGTATGCAAAATACTCCAAATGTAAATTCTGACTTGACAGCGTGGCCTTTCTAGGGCATGGAATCAACAAAGATGGCATCTCGGTGGACCCACCGAAAATTGAGGCTACTGTGAATTGGCCGAGACCAACCAATGTGTCAGAAGTCAAAAGCTTTTTGGGGCTTACAGGTTACTATCACAGATTTGTGAAAGATTTCTCCAAACTTGCCATGCCATTGACACAGTTGACACAGAAAAATGTACCATTTGATTGGAATGATCAACGATAGTCAGTCTTCCAAGAATTTAAGACTAGATTGGTAACTGTACCAATTCTGACTTTGTCTAATGGTACAGATGGATTCCAGATTTATAGTGATGCTTCATACAAGGGTCTGGGGTGTGTGCTTCTGCAAAATGGGAAAGTAATTGCCTTTGCTTCTCGCCAACTCTGACCTCATGAAAAGACCTACCCAACTTATGATCTTAAACTAGTAGCGGTGGTGTTTTCTTTGAAAATTTGGAGACATTATTTGTATGGTGTTACTTACGAAGTGTACACCGATCCTAAAAGCCTCAAATATCTCTTTACTCAAAACGAATTGAACATGAGACAGAGATGATGGCTTGAGTTGATAAAAGAATATGACTTGCAAATTTTGTATCATCCGGGAAAGGCAAATACCGTTGCAGATGCATTGAGTAGAAAGTAAATTGGGAAATTGTCATGTTTGCTTACCGGTCAGAAAGAATTGTTATATGAGCTGGAAGGAAGTGAAATTGAGATTGTCTTGCGAGAACATGGTGGAATTCTAGTTGCCATTTCTGCACAGCCCACTATACTTGAAGAAATTAAAGAAAAGTAGTTGCAAGATGAGTTTTTGAAGAAAATTGTGGATGAAATTGACTCAAAACCGAGGCTGAGATTTTTGATTGAAAATGAGGTGCTGAAATTTTAGGGTAGACTTTGTGTACCGGATTGTTTAGACTTAAGAAAACATGTTATGACGGAAGCTCACAACTCCAAATTTGCTATGCATTCGGGAAATACAAAAATGTACCATAGCTTGAAACAAAATTTTTGGTGGCTTGGAATGAAGAAATATATTGCTGATTTTGTGGCTAGATGTTTGCATTGCCAGCAAGTAAAGGCCGAACATCAACGACCCGCTAGACTACTTCAACCGCTTCCAATACCGGAATGGAAATGAAAGCATATCACGATGGACTTCATCATTGGACTGCCCACTTCTCCTAAGGTATGGATTCTATTTGGGTCATAGGTAATCGTTTGACTAAATCCGCTCACTTCTTACCTGTTAAAACTTTTTATTATGCAGATAAGTTGGCTAACATCTATGTAAATGAAATTGTGAGATTGCATGGGATACCTATATCTATTATATTTGATAGAGATTCTAAGTTCACATCAAGATTCTAGCAGAGTTTACAATAGACTTTGGAGACTGAACTGAAACTGAGTAGTGCCTACCACCCACAGACAGATGGCCAATCTGAACGAACCACGATACTTTGGGCTTAATTTTGCAAAATGGCTTTTGACTCATGATATATTATGAGTTGACAAATGTTTTCTTAAGTTTTGGCCCCAAAAGGATGTGTTTTGAAGGTTTAAATTTGAGTTTGAAAGCTGGGAGTTGTAGACACCCCATTTTTGACCGCCTTTAAGACTTGGGTGCCTTACGTTGAACACTCAATGATGATAATGTTATGTTGTACAATCGTTCAATTTCTTCAGCAAAAGGGTTCGATTTTTGAGCTTCAGAACCTAAACCTTGCACCCCCTTCGGACCAAAATCTAATTTTTTCTAGCCTGACCACTCAGAGAACTGCTGCCCTGTATGTGGCTGGTAGGCAAGTTTTGGTTGGCCGGCCATCCCCCTCCATGGCCGACCGGCCATGTTTAGCGGCAGACATATATTTTATATCCAGCTGTCCCCCCCATGTGCATGCCTTGCACCAGTTAGCTCATTACAAATATTTTCGATGTGAGAAGGAGTTTTTCTATAAATACATGACCACTCCTCTTGGTTTAGCGTTAGAAAAAATTACTAAGAGCCAAAAGCTTGCAAAACACTCTTCCTCTCTCTCTTGAAATATAGATACACTATCCATACACTTCCTAAACCAAAAACTTGAGGCCTCTTGCTAAGATTCTTGACTCTAAATTTTAGCTCTTAAGAGTGATCATCTTGTGGTTTGTGAACAAAAGAGTATCCTCTCTTCAAGAGGTATAATCTTTGCCATCTTTTGCTTTGTTTACATTACTCTTTTCTTCACTTTTTCTTGTCGTTAATATACTGTTTTGGACTGATTTTAAGTGCTGAAACTTGTGATTAAAAAGCTACCAAAGGTGGAGGGGTTAACCACCCTTTCTTCAACCTTATTCCATAGCTTGTATCCTTGTTTCTTCTCACTTGTTTCTTTGCTTTTAGAAACTATTTTTTAGAGTTTTCAGAGGCTAAAATATGTGATTTGAAGGTCCAAAAAGTGGAGGGGTTAGCCACTCTTCCATAGGCTTGCTTCCTAGCTTTATTCACTTCCTTTTTTGTTTGCTTTTTCTAGATTTTCAAACTGATTTCCAGCACTGTTTTGTGTTATTCAGGGGTTGTTTAGTGTTTTTATTTAGTTTATGCTTTGAATATTGTGCTTGTGTTGTTGTAAGTCCTCATAGATTTGGTGGTTTAGGCCATAGACACCAATCTATTTGAGTTGATAACTTGTTTGCATAATTTTCATGTAAATATTCACACTTGTAATAATCACCTTTGCATAATCATCTCTGCAACCTCCCTCCTTTCTTTGATTAAGAGTTGTCTCAAACACTAAGTTGTTGTTCAAAGCATGAGAAAGAGACTTTCCGTGCTTAATGGTTTAATCTCTTCGGAGGTTCATTACCAAGGCATTACATCTCTCTCATGCTAAGCACAACTTCTTGTTTGACACTTCTCTTTATCGGTTTTTGCACTTAGTGCACATAATTATCACTTTTGGACAAAATGAAGAAAATATAAGAAATGGAAAGGCAATGTAAAAGAGGCTAACAAAGTTGGAGTAAAAGAGGTAAAAAAAAAGGTAATATAACTAAGTCGGGTTCAATCGAACGATATATTGAACTCATTGAGTCTTGAATCATTACAAACTTTGTGGTGATGTTTAGTGATTCAAGAAGCAATGTCAACCACTTCCCATGACGTAACTCCATGATAGGGAGGAGGTTTTGTTGATCTTTCATTTGCATTTATTGAGCTTTTCGTCATATCGGTTTATAGATCATTACGCAACAAGTTTATGACAATTGATGGTTTGTGAATTGAATCTACTCATCCCTTTGATCATCTTTATGATAGGGAAGGGCAGATGGGATAAACATCTCCTGGAAACATTTTATTTTTGCTTCGTTTTGATTTTGTGGCAACAGGGCAGAACCCAAAAACAGTGGCCGACCGGCCACCTTTCAGTCCGGCCGACCACTTCTCAAGGCCGGTCGGCCACCAATGTTCATGCAGGCAATGTCATTTTGGTGGCAAAACAGAGTAGAAGCTGGGGCAAAAATAGAATAATTTTCTGACTACAAATAGAAAAAAATCTGGTAGCAAACAGAGAAGTTTCCGAGAGGATGTTCTCGATTGCGCTTGTGGCTCCTAGCCTCCCATCCCTTTAATTTAGTGCTTTAATATTAATGTGTTGTAATTAATTAATTAGATTCATTCGAATTTGTAATAATTAGTTAATTAGTTTACTCTATTTATTTGATGTTGTAATAGTTAGTTAATTAGGATATTTATTCGGACCCTCTTGTATGAGGGCACACTTGTAATATTGTGTATGTCTTCCAGCCCCTATTCTTTCTCCCTTTTATTTACTTGCTTATGATGGTTGCATGTAGTATCATATTTTAGTTTCGTATCATTACCATGTGTAAATATCCATTTTACATGCATCGGGTTTGGTTTATCATTCTAATATTGTTGTCATTTTTTACTTATTAGAATACGTGCTCTACCGCATGCTTTGAGTTGATCTATATAACATGTTATGAAACCGAACCTAATAGTTACATTTTGTACGTGTTGCATTAGTCACATGCATATTAGAGCATGCATTTTTTCTAACTATTTCTTATATTTTTGGTTGCCTCGGTTGAGTACTGGGTGAGCATTTTTGCTTTAGCATGCTGCATGTATGTTTGTGTTGCCATATCAAGCATATTTACCACGAGGCTAAGTGCTTATTTGATATATCTCTTGAATGCCTGTGGATGAAGGCTAATTTGCTTAAGTTAGAATGATTTTGATTAATGTATATGTGAGCTTGCTTTTTCAAGTACCAAATATTCAAAATTCTTTTTAAACAAGATATAACGCCTCCAAATAATTAGCATACAATAATCTTGATTTAATCCCTTTCAGTTAAATAATCACAAAACTTCGATCATCAGATCACTAGTCAAATCTCTATGGTCATATTTCTTAGTATACGAGAGATTTACAAAAGAGGTTCACATGGAATTACACATTCATTTTCCCCTAAGGTATGAATCTATAGCATGTGAGACAAATAATGTAAAAGAAACAACACAAACAAATGCGCCATGGGCTACAAGTTTCAAGGCTTATGCTCAGTTAAACAAAAATGATTATCAAACCCATACATGTAAAGCCCTTGTCTTGTCAAAATAAACAATAAAAGAAAAGAGCATCATGTTCTCAAAACATTTCCCATGCCTTTAACTAGACAGGATCATCACATCCTTTCTTGCACAAATCCATCGGGGGTAAGTACAAAACCTAATAGGAAGATGTTAACAAAGTATATTTGTTTAAGCAATCTTATAATATGAATGCCATGCAATGCCATGCTTAAAAACAATAACATTATCCCTTTTGAAACTACATGCAACGCTCTTTTCAAAAATACATTATCTCAGTGCATTCCAAACGCACAAACAAGCTAGTAAATACGACTCAGGTAATCGCTAGGCTGGTATCTGCAAGTAGGCATATCAAGCATTAGCAATCTCCACTTTACTGGCTCTTAACCAGAAGGCACGTGGTAGCTACTTCGCGCGTCTTTTCTATCTTTTACCCTAGACACTCATGCCAACTTAAACAATACCAAACTATAGTCCTTTTTCAGATTTACCAAACATATTTACGCCAAAACATTTCAAGTTCATCAATTGGTTTTTCAAAACAATAATTCAATTTCCAAAACATAGTCGTAATAATCGATATTCAAAAGCTATGCAAGTGAATGAAATGCAAATATAAATATTTTTCACAATTCTCAACATTTTTCCTCAATGTGAATTACAACCTTCAACATTCTTCATACATGTGACATATGACACATTTCTATATTCACAATTTATATAATTATCTAATTTCCATGATCCAAGTATTCTCAGCATACTATCCATGTCAAATTTCTCAATAGAAACTCACCCATTTCATAAATGATTCAATAATATATCAAACACATGATTTTTCTCATGATCTCATGAGCTTTCCTCAAAATCAACCTTTTTTTTTTCTCCTAAATTTCAAAAAATCTAGGGTTTCTTCCAAAAATGAATCTCTCTCACTTAAAAAAAAATATTATTATTAATAGACTTCCAAGAGTCTCATAAGTTCATAAAATAAACCAATTTGAACAAAATCATGAGAGAAATCACTTTTCAAACATTCCAAAACCCAATACACCAAATTCCAAACTTCTAACACAATATTCATATTAAAATAGACAAAGACATGCTAAAATCATTTATATAACTCTAAGAAACTCCCTACCTTAAGCGTGGAGAAGAAAATATGAGCAAAGACCCAAAAATCGACGGTTTCAAAATATGATCTCCACCGCATACGTTGTCACCCTTGATGAGCTCTCCAAATTTAATAAAGGCACAAGGATCAAATCTTTAATGGATTTGAAAAGATCAAGGATTTAAGAGGGTTGGTGGGTGTTTTCTAGAGAGAGATGTGAGAAAAGAGAGTATAGTGAAGTGTAGAGAGAGAGAGAGAGAGAGGTTTAAAAAAAAAAAGTGAAGGAATGGTGATTTGCCTTTGATTTTAAATGATTGGACACACTTTATGAATCTGACTATAGATGAATCGCTCGAACGGTAGATCCTGTGCTTGAGCGGATAATTCAAACTCTCAAAATCTGTCTCCTTTGCAGGTAGATTGCTTGAGTAGTAAAACCTTTGCTCAAGTGGTAAAATCAGACTCTCAGCATTTCAGACTTTAGAATAAAGAACTGGATGGACAACTTTACCGCTTGAGCAACAAAAGGATTGCTCAAGCGGCCTTAACTTTCAAGTCTAGCTAAAATCAACCTTGGAGCATTCCTATTGTTCCCGGACTCGATCCAACACCTAAAGGCCTAAGTCGACGTCTCAGAAAACACTTTAGGACAGGAATGAATAATCATAAAGAGAAGAATAGGTGACAACATGTGATACATAAGGTTCAATGTAGTAAGGACTCTAATAAGGAATAGAAATTTTTAATTTATATACAAAAGTTGCTTTAAAAAAGGCCTGGGACATCACTGCAGACACCCCATTTTTATTAGCCTTAAGACTTGGGCACTCCCTTTTGAGTTCCCAATGATGAAGGTGAGATGTGCTAATTTTACGAGTTCTACAGCAAGAAGCCTAAGGGCCAAACTTTCAACCATCCAAAGACTTGTTTTGGACAAAATGTTTTTCGACCAAAACGGAAACCTTCTTTCAAAAACGAGTTAAGTGGTGTAACTCCAGACATTGCCACAACGTTCTAAGGCTCATATTTTCAAGTCAAAGCATTGTATTCTTTTAAACAAACAGAGCAAAGAATATAATGGAAATGAATGAAAGGGATGAAATCCTCTGACATACCTATTTCTTCGTTCAATTCAGGTTAACCTTCTTTTGTTGATATGATGATGTGCTTGCTGACTGGCCAAACACCATATAATGACTGGCTACAAAAGCACTCGGCCGATCACCAGGAAGAACGACCTGCTGAATATTCTGGGTACAGACCATTTTTAGGAATTTTAGCTTGTCCAATACACTTTCCACAAATATCTCAGATATTTACACCTTGAGCTCTATATGAAGAGCTTGACAGCTTATTTCAAAGGGTTGAAAATTTGCTCAAAGCTCCTAAGAGCCTCTTGACCCTTTCCTTTGTGACCACATATCCTACCTACCACTTTCTTGACTTTAGATATTCGAGCTCCATTAAAGCTTGATCCAAAGAACTTTATTAAGGCCCTTCAACATTAAACAACACATCTAAAGTGAATTGAGGGAATTAAAAGGGGAGTTTGTGAATCAAAAGGACTATCTTCTTAGGAGGAGGTTTTTTTAAACACTTTTAATCACTTTACTCTCTTCCTTTCTTCATTTCAAGCTTTGTTTTCACCATGTAATTGTTGTAGAGTTGTAACAAGTCCTCATGGATGTGGAGGGAGTAGAATTAGCCATCCATTCATTGAGTTGATACCTTTTCTTTTACTTTCGTGCTTTACTTAGGTCTAACATCTAGTTTATATGTATTTTGGACCCATGTGGATGTGATTGGGGGTAGTTTCTAGCTATCCATTCACAAGTTCAATAAGTAGAGTAGCTTTTCTTATTATTACACTCCTATTCTTCACCTATCTTATCTCTCAAGGGTATCAATCCATGTGTTCCAACTCCTTACTTAATGTAAATGGGTGCTGGGGGTTGTTTCATAGGAGCGTAGGTGATCCATGGGATATGCTGTTAAGAGAGTATTTTGGAAGTAAGACAAAAGATTTTGTATCAAAGGAAGTTAAAACCTCCATTCTCAATCATTTTTGAACATAGAAAGGGGTGTAACCATTGTTATTCTATGACTAGATGAGGAGTTTTCAATAAATTTGATGAACCCTTTCTTTTAATAAGCAAAGCTTCTACTAAGAAATGATTTGCCTTAATTTATGCTCTCCATTTAGTAGCACGAATTTGGGTATTAATTTGCCTTATTTAGAAAGAGAAGATGTAGGTTCCTATCTCTTTCTTAGACTTGAATTTGTTCTTGATTTTGATTCATTTAATTGTCAATTTCTATAAAATATATGTTGTATATTTGTTTATATCATTGTTGACGGTTTTAGCCCATATACCTCTTCCCAAAGTGATTCATGTCAGTAGAGGAGGTAAAATGAATGAGCATCACCTAGAAAGTGTCCTTTTGGCCTCTGTCCTAGAAATCTGTACTAACCTAAACCCCATTCAAAAGTAAAATTCAGCCAGCCACTTCCTAGATCCGCCGGCTCATCTTGTGTTTTACCGAACATATCCTCTCAAGAACAAAGCAAACAGTTTCTAGAGAATGCTCCCCTATATGGTTCTGGAACTCATAGATGATTTATTTCATATGATTTGTTAGATTCAGCAGTGGTTTGGCTGAATCGATTCATTATTGTAATAATTTATCTCTCTCTGTCTCTCTCTCTCTCTCTCTCTCTCTCTTCCTTTCTTATTTGAATTGTTGTAATAATCTTCCAATCAGATGTCTTTCTAGCCCTTTTATTTAAATGCTTTTGGTACTGCATCACATTTTATTTGTCATAACTGTATATTGCACCAATTTTTCATGAATTTAGGTTAGGTTCATTCATATTGATAGAATTTATTATCTTTAAAGATGAATATGTGTGTTTTTCCATGTCTTGAAATGATATGCATGTCATATATTAGTATCCAGACTTCTAAATGCACGTTGTGTATGTATTGCATTAGTCGGTTGCATATAGGGTCATGCATATATGTATATATGTCAACATTTCTTGAGACTCACCATGGAGTCCTAGGTGAGAATTTTAGCATTAGCATATTGCATGTGCATGTTCTTGATCATATTTGTTGCGATACCGTGAAGTTAAGTGCTTAATTGAGATATATGTTTGAATGCCAATGGATGGAGGTTGTGTTCTTCGTATTGGAATATAGTTGATTCTTGTGCTATTGAGTTCGTACAAAAATTCTTTTACAAAATGCATGAAATCAAAGAATAACCAAAATTAATGGCACAATCTATACTTTCATGCCTTAGATAGTAATGGTAGCATTATTAATAACTGGAACATGAATATACATTGATTATAAAAACCACATCACGACTTAGTAGAGACCGATCTTATGATCAAGTGAGAGGGGTGTTCAATTAATGACCTTATCCTTATACCTAAGTTCCCAAGTCGAGTCACTTTGGTTATAATGGATGGTGACCTTTGGGCACGAGTCACGGGTTTCCTAATTTCACTGAAAAATTAGGTGGCGACTCTAAAATCTGGTGATGTAGTCTAGTTTTGGCAAATATTTTGTAATAAAATGGACTTTCTATAAAGGTTTCCAGACTTGGACTTTCACTTTCTGTTTTGCATTGCACTGGTGATATCAGATGAAAAATTTGGAGTCTAAACTGTTGGATGCGCTTGGTAACCCCAAAGGCATCTCACAATTTTTGGCCACTTTGTTGGGGGAGAGGACTTGACTTAAACTTAAAATGTTGAATTTTTTTTTTCATAAATATGTCATTGCATTTCATGTATTGTGCACTAAGTCACTGTATTTACTGTCTAACAACCCAGACAACTTGCTAGACATGGGCTCTGTTATTGTAGGAATACAGGCCTCAGATCTAGATCACCAAACGTATTGTTTGATCATGTGTTCACTTATATGTGTTGGAAAGGGTAGTTATATCAAATGTCTTGCTAATGTAACTTTCTTGACCAGACTAACCAAGTCCATATATTCAACTCTAACAACTTCCACAATTAAGATAGGATGCTTTCCTATGTCTAAGATGCAGTGACACCACTTGATTGAATAGTAAAGCCCTATTCCTTCTCCAAAACTAGGGCAGGGTATCCCGAGCCCCCATAGTGGTGTTTTGTCCACTTTACTTGCTATATATTTATGAATGAGGTTTAATACAGAGGACCGTTATTTCATATCAGTGGTTCAGATACATTAGTGGTTGGGCTGAGAATAGTTCAGTGGAATAGATATTGGTTAGTGGAATAGATACAATGATTGAGCTAAAATGCTATCAGATCATGTCTGATATATCTGTAATGAGCCAAATTAATGCTAGATTTTTTTTTAATGTTTGTTTTGTTTTGTTTGTTTGTTTGTTTGTTTTTTTTTTTTTTTTGCTAGGTAGTTGGTTCATCAGAGTTTTGAAAAGTTCTGACATCCTTAAAACCCTATGGACTCGTGTTGGTAGGCTGTGTAAGACTACATATTTGATTCAAGGTTATCAAGTATTAATGTCATTTCCATTAGTATCCAGAAGAAAAGTCTGGCAAACCTAGTTGATTTAGAGTCCGCGACAGTCACCTCTCAAATCTCCTTTGCCGAATTTACATAAGTCACCCCTCAGATTTCCTTCGTTTAGTACTAAACCATTCTCTAGTTGATGTAATGGCTCAGAATCTACCAGACATTGCAGAAATGATTGCTAATCTCTAGTGGTCCACGGATGCCATTTATCACAAAGTAGTTGCTTAAGGCGATGCCATCGTTAGGATACAACCAATTGGGGCAGCTACTACCCATCCACTGCTAGTAAATCATCTAGATCTATACCCACCTTCGTCAATTAAGAATTTCTCAGATTTTGGCCAACCAGAAGAACTGGCCCGGGCCTCTATTGTTAGATCATGGGTCCATCCAATTGAAGGACTCTTTCCTCTCGATATCAACGAATTTGATCTGGCTAAACTGAAGATAGCCAAGTTAGAGAAGTTGTTCAAGAAATCCTATAGACGTCCCCAAACGCCCCCCGGGAGAGGATGAGGTCCCGTTCTGTTCGTTTTGGGCTAACTACAGTTCGGACTCTCAAATTGTCACGGTTCTTAATCTGAACCAAAGAGTCCAAATCCGGCAAATCGTTTTTGAAAACAGATTTTTTGTAAAGAAGTGCCAAACATGGACTGCTTTGCCAGATACGGAGTCGCCACCTAAATATTTTATTTTGGGGGAAATTTAGGAAACCCTGACTCGTTGCCTAAGGCCACGTGTCCGTCATCACCAAAGTTGCCTCGACTCGGGAACTTGGGTACGATTAGGGAAGGTCACTTCGTGAGCACCCCCACTCGCCCGATCAAAGATCTGCCTCTACTAACCATGATATCTAGTTTTGAAAACATTATGCGTTCTTATTCCGGTTATTAGCTTAGATTTACTATGTGATGCGCACAACATACAAGTATAGACTGGGTCGCCTGAATTGGAACAAAATATTTCATGCTCATTTTTTTTAGAGTGATTTGCTACTTGCGAGTAGGCTTAAAATACAGATTTTGCCACCCTCGGGTGGGCTTAGAAAAGATGGTTTTGCCACTATCTAGTGGGCTTAAAATTCACAGTTGATGATTTGTTCCAATCTAAGTAACCCAACCTTCACCCACAGGCATTTAGGCAGTTATATCACTTAAGCATATAGCTTCATAGTAAGCATGCTATCATGGCAGTCACTCACACGCATGCAAGGATGCTAAAGCATAAAACTTACCGAGTACTCCAAGCCAAAACAGAAGCTAATTAGAAATCCATGCATGATCCTAACTATACAGAAATGCCTAATGCAACACATGCAAAAAATGCAACTATAGCAGGCTCGACTATTCTCGACATGGCATATGAAATGCTATAGCTAACATGTATTCAACTTGGAATTGAAAATACAATGCAGTTAGTATGATGCGCCGATCCCGGTGCATGCAAAACAGATGAATGAATACAAACATGCTATCATATTGTATGCTAATTGAAACATTCCCTAATCTAACCATCATAACCGGGTAAATAAAAGAGAGAAAGACGTGGGGTTGGAAGACATACATCACACACACGCACACTTATTACAGTTGTGCCCTCGCTCGGAGGGTCTGAATAAATAATATACAGTCCCAAATGAATAATTACAGTCCAAATATGTACAAAACCCTAATTAATTAACAAATTAAATTAGGAAAGCAATAAATTGGCATGCAAGCCAGGGACTGCCTCGACTTTGCTCAGGATGATGAATGATGCATGCTTGGGTTGCCTTGTGCGGAGAATCCCTCACGATGCCCCAGTTTGCCTCTGTTTGCAATTGTTCTTGGAATGCGTGCCAAGCTCTGGAAGGCTGCTGATTTCTGATTTGCTGCAACAGAGAGCAACAAAGGGGCATGGCATAGTATTTTCACATATGTATGATGACTACTCTTCAGGGAGTGTAGTCCTCGATCCTCGTGCCACCAATCACGCATCTCGATGCATGATAGCCAGGGAGTCGATTTGCACGACTCAATATAAAATGAATGCACCTATGGACATAACAAGACCGAGACTCCATCATGGGTAATCCGGAGTGTCGGCGACCAGGAATTGAGACACGTTCCGTCACTCGGAGTACGAAACGTACCTCGTTTCCCGTGCTTGGGCTAACTCCTATCCCAAGAACTATGCAATATGCATGATATGCATGAATGCAATCCTAATATGCAACCTAGCATACACAATGTTATGAAATGGCATACGCAATGCACAATGTAACATGGCATACACAATGTTATGAAATGAAATGGCATACACAATGCACAATGGACTTACACCAACATGAGTGGACCTCAGCCACACTCACATTAGTAGCCATTAGATGAAAATGAGACTCTCGAAGTACGCGCACACATGCACGCAAACTGAGGACCGAACCTAAGGCAACAAATGCCACTCTACCAAAGCATGGCAAGGCATGGAATATGGTATGCAAACACGCAAATTTCAGCGCTGAAATATGATACAAAACAGCCCCGAAACATGGAAACATGGCACCCGATGCATGGAATGAATCCCGAAACTCGAAACTAGGCACATGGAATGACTTACAGCTATACAAAGCATGCGTTATTTGATCATGAAGCATGAAGACAGAGGAAAGATAGTCCGAAAACATGTATATTTCCAGTTTATAGCAAGTCTCAAAAATGAACACAAATAGGGCTAATCTATCATGCAAAAATGGCCCTAAAAGAGAGATTAAACACAAGGGACAGAAGCTGGCCCCAAATGGCAAAGAGCCCTCAACAAAGTTGAAGAGGGGCTCAAAAAAAGTCATTTTACAGTTTACATCAAGCCACGAAAATAATCACAAATAAGGTCAAACTATCATGCAAGAAAAGGCCTAAAAGAGGGGTAAAGAGACAAGTGGTAGCTTCTGTTCTCAAACAGAGGAGATCCCTTCAACAAAGTTGAAGACGGGTTCAAAAAATGATATTTCACAGTTTATGGAAAAGTCCAAAACAGCTCAAAAATAGTCCTAAAATACTATGCAAAAATTGGCCTAAAAGAGAGATAAAGAGGCAAGTGATAGTAGGAGACCTCAAACAGAGGAGAGCCCTTCAAAAATATTGAAGAGGGGCTCAAAAAAAGTTATTTTACAGTTTATGACCAAGTCCAAAACAACTCAAAAATAGGCCTAAAATATTATGCAAAAATTGGCCTAAAAGAGAGATAAAGAGGCAAGTGATAGTAGGAGACCTCAAACAGAGGAGAGCCCTTCAAAAATGTTGAAGAGAGGCTCAAAAAAAGTTATTTTACAGTTTATGACCAAGTCCAAAACAACTCAAAAATAGGCCTAAAATATTATGCAAAAATTGGCCTAAAAGAGAGATAAAGAGGCAAGTGATAGTAGGAGACCTCCAACAGAGGAGAGTTCTAACACAATGTTGAAGAGGGGCTCAAAAACACTTATTTTACAGTTTGGCTCGGAGGCCAGATATGATAAAAAACAAGGCTAATATATCATGCAAGATTAGGCCCTAAAAGAGAGATAAAGAAGCAAGTGGTAGTAGGAGACCTTAAACAGCAGGAGGTCCTTGATCAAATATTAAAAGGGGCTCAAAATATGGCTATTTACAGTTTGTGTCGGAGCCCAAAAATGCTTGCAAGCAAGGCTTAGGTATAGAGCAAGAAAAGACTAGAAAAGGGAGAAAGAGGACTCACCCTTGAAGACCAATGAACCAGCAGCTTTTGGTTGAAGAAATAGTGCTCCTAACCTCTGGAAATAACGTCCAAGTTGCTGGAATGGAGTATGGAGGTGTGGTGCTATGAGGTGGTGTAGAAATGGTCCAAGAAGAAAGGTATTTGATGGTTTGAATGAGAGAGATGGAGGATATATGTATGCAAGGCTCCAATTGGTTTTTGTCAACCCCTGGAAATGGTGGAGAGGTGCTAGTCTTATAGAGGGAGAGAGGCAAGGAAAGGGGGAAAAATCAAATTCAAATTTCCCCCCAAAAGACCCCCCCTCGGATACAGGATCTGGGGGGAAACAGAGGGTACAGCTGGAAGGAACCAGGTGAGAGGATTCTGGCCGACCAGGTTCAGAAGGTTCAGGGGGCCGGCCGACCACCTCCCTTGGTCGGCCGACCAGGGGTCAAAAGGGTCAATCACAATTTTTGGTCGGCCTACCCAGAAAGGTGGCCTCCCAGATGAGCACAACAAACCCTGTAGAGAAAAACCAGAAACAGTGACCCAGGAGAGAGAAAAGCTAGCTTTTTAGAGGGGTTCAAAAGGGTCAGAGATAATTTCTGGTTGGCCACCAAATATTGGTGGCCTCCCAGGTGTGTACAACACAAATATGGGGTTTAGGGCTGAAGAAAGTGGCCCCGGGGTGGTCAACATTAGCTTTTTAGTGAGGAAAACGGGCGACGGAGAGCGATGAAGAAATAAAGCTGGTTTTTCAGAACAATTGCTGGCCTCCCACCCTCCTACAAGCTTCCTAACCATGAAAGTAAGGTCTCCACCAAAAATGAACCAAAACCGATGCAAAACGGGGGTTCGGGGGACCGAAACGCGTGGCCCGGGGCCCTGAAAATGGGCTGTTAAGCACCGGAGGTGGCGTTCGACCACGAAGTAGGTTTCTCAGGCCACAGTGTCCCTCAAAAGGGAGCAAATAAGTTGCATGCCAAAAACCAGAACAAACGGAGGTGGTTAGGCGGTCCCGAACTGAGGCACACGGCCGTCGGCTTCGAAAAATCAGAAACCGAGCTCCAAACGGGAAAAATGTCCTACGACCACGAAACGTAGCCTACGGCCACTGAGAGATGATCTACGAGACCTCTCCCTCCCTTCGGGACGAGAAAATAGAGAAAACAGAGCCTGGTTTGCAAACCGAGATAAGGCACGAAAAGAGTCCGGGAGTCCGATAGGCAAGGCTCGCAGCCGAGATTCTGAAACTTCCGAACGAGCACAATATGCAATATCACCGAGCGCTCAATTAGTGACGTCTGAGTCTTAAGGTCGGTCAAAAATGGGGTGTCTACAGTTGCCCCTCTTTGACAGAACTCGGAAGTCATAAGTGACGGGAGTGAATGTCAAAGCCCAGAGACGACCCATTTTTGACAAGGCTGAAGACTTAGACAAACAGGCGAGATAAACAGAGATGCGCCCGCAGGCGTGCCCGTAGGCAGAGGCAAAATGCAACCGACGATGCAAGAAGCGAAGGTAACTCAATGATCATGCAAATGCAGCAAGCTAGAATGAAGCACATATTCGCAATAGATGCATCAGTTTTAAGCAAGAATGCAAAACAATACTACATTTCATGCAGTTAAGAATACGGAGAATTATTCAATCCTCGCCACATCTCACACGGAGAAGATACAATACCTGCGCGGTTCGTCTGGTCGTACCAGTGTCAAATGAACCGTACACACAATACCGTGCCCTGAAAAGAGAGAAACTCAACAAGCACAACATTGTTAACAACATATTTTCAAAGTGATATTGAATGAAGACAATCGTGGCGTCGATAGAAAAGTGCATCGCAATGCGAGGAGTAACGCGCGTAACAACGCGGGTTAAGTATGGAGGCATGACAATACCAATGAAATGTGCACAACAATGCAAGTGGCGTGCATGAGAATGCAAGCGATGTGCATAACAATGCAGAATAAATGTGAACTCGAATGCGAATTTGTCGTAAAACGACGAGCAAAGAAATGCAAGTTTTCGATGAGGGCGACTCAATCGCGACCTCCAATTTACCTCCCGGAGGGGTCGCAATATGTTCAAAAAGGATACATCTCACTTTTGACGAGTAACGATGAGAAATGCATCGAAAGTTGGAGTTGAAGTTCCGGTAGAGCGATTTTGCGACGGAAAGTGCACCTCTTTTGTACTTTTTCAGGTCCCGGGGACTCCAATCCTTCCCAAAATTTGTAGAGAGCTTGGTGGGCACCTGGGGAACACGACCGACCAGGTCTCGTCCCAGGGAGAGGCCACCTACCAGCTTTTTGCAAAGGGGGTGGTCGGCCTACCACAAAAGGTGGTCGGCCGACCCCCTAGCCCAAATCCGGGGCAGTTTGGTCTTTTTGCTCTCTTTTCTTTAAATATACTTGGCCAAAGCCTCATTCCTCACAACTTCAGCTCCAAAATCAGTTCGTCTCCCTTCCTAGAGCATTCTGCCTCTCAGATCTGCGCTCTATACGCATTTTCCAACGCCCCACACGAGTTGTTTTCACGAAATCTTTCAGTTCTCATCACTTTGGACCGATTAAATTTTCATTTCGGTGCTTTTTTTCTTATTTTCACCACTTGAGGTAAGTTTGTCTCAATATTTGGAAGATTTTCTCGGAGGTTGACTTTTTTATTTCCCGAGAGTTGACTTTTGTCGACTTTTTTCAATTTTGGCTCATTTTGCTCATTTTTGCTCCTTTTTGCAGATTTTCTGAAATGGCGGGTCAATTTCCTCACGGTGGAGGTCCCCCAGGCGCCAGAGGTGAACCAGATGTATGGCTCTGCCTCCGCGGGTTCGACCATTCATACCCGAGAGGTACGACCCTCCGGCACATGTCCTTCCTCGAGCTGTTTTCTATCACTTTATTGACTTTGATGATCGAGCGCCCGGGGATCTGCTTTTGCAAGAGCTGGAGTCTCACCTCTTCCATGAGGCACGAGAGGTATTTACTTTGCTTTTACATTTTCTGCAATACATTCTTTATTTTTCGTGCAATTCATGCTTTCACTATGCATGCTTATCTGCTCGTTCTGAACACATTTGCGCACCATATTTTAGCTTATCCTAGCACGTAGCTCGTCCTGAACACTTTAGCCTATGACACAGCATTTTGTTTACATTTTTGAACACGCAGCTTAAACACTTGAATTTCTGAACACACAACCCATAAACTGAAATTTGAACACACTGCCCCAAATACTTGATGTTGAACACACGGTCCGAACTTTGAGGTGAACACACAGCCCACTTATCTTTGAAATCTGAACACACAGCCCAAATATTTGATGTTGAACACACGGCCTAAACTTTGAGGTGAACACACAGCCCACTGATCTTGAAATTTGAACACACAGCCCGAATACTTGATGTTGAACACATGGCCCAAACTTTGAAGTGAACACACAGCCCACTGATCTTGAAATCTGAACACACAACCCGTAAACTGAAATTTGAACACACAGCCCGAATACTTGATGTTGAACACACGGTCCAAACTTGATGTTGAACACACGGCTCGAACTTTGAGGTGAACACACAGCCCACTGATTTTTGAAATTTGAACACACTGCCCCAAATATTTGATGTTGAACACACGGTCCAAACTTTGAGGTGAACACACAGCCCATTGATCTTGAAATTTGAACACACCGCCCAAATATTTGATGTTGAACACACGGCCCAAACTTTGAGGTGAACACACAGCCCACTGATCTTGAAATTTGAACACACAGCCCGAATACTTGATGTTGAACACACGGCCCAAACTTTGAAGTGAACACACAGCCCACTGATCTTGAAATCTGAACACACAGCCCAAATATTTGATGTTGAACACACGACCCAAACTTTGAAGTGAACACACAGCCCGCTGATCTTGAAATCTGAACACACAGTCCAAATATTTGATGTTGGACACGCAGCTCATAGCATTGTATCTGATTTGATTCGCACACAGCTCATATTTTTCATTTGTATGCAGCTTATTTATTTCGTTCTGAAACTGAATATATGTATTCACCGTGAATGCAGGTGTCCTCCCGTGTTACACGGGGATACGACTCCATTGCTGCGAGAGATTGGTACGCGGAGCTCCCAGAGGCCGTCCGCGATTGGGTTGATCTAGCAGGATTCGGGCCCTTTTGTACCGGGATATCTCGTTATCCAGCTAGCAGGACGTTGATGGGCGCCCTGGTGGAGAGGTGGTGGGACACCACCAACTCCTTTCATTTCTCATCTGCCGGGGATATGACCATGACCCCATTTGACATTGCCGTATTGACCGGCCTTAACGTGGGAGGCTGGGCGATCCCATATGACGAGGACATAGGCCAGTGGGAGGCCACCTGGATCTATTTATTGGGAGCTCGCCCACCGGTCGACCGATCCTCGGGCCGAGTCCGGTATACTTGGTTTTCTTCACATTTTAGGCATACTGAGCCCGAGACTCTGGAGGAGATTGCACAGTACGCCCGCGGGTTTATGATGTTCCTCTTCGGGACCACTCTGTTCTCTGATAGGGGGAACACCGGTGAGCTACATCTGCTGGGTGCCCTGGCAGACCTTACACAGGTTAGTCGGTATGATTGGGGTGGCGCCAGCTTGGCTACCCTCTATTGTTATATGAGCGCGACCTCCCGTGGACGAGGGAACATAGTTGGCGGCTACTGGAGAGCCTGGGAGGTACCTTCTGCCCTTCTGATTTACATTTCTGCTTTTCAATGTATGTATATTGCACACACGGCACATTTTATACTCTGTCCTGACATCCTACACTCAACATTCTGTATTCTGATGGCTTTTGCCCTGTTTTCTGCAGTTATGGGTTTTCGCATATTTTCCCATACTAGCGCCAGAGCTGGAGGTGGAGGTGCCCCTTATGACCCCTTACTCGCTTGTTTTCGAGGGCCAGTACCGGCCGCGGCCTTGGGAGACTCTCCCCTACCTACGGCAGTACTTCGACACGGTGCGGCCGTCAGAGGTAATTCAAAACTTTCAGTTCCCAATGTTTTCATCTTCGATTTATCCCGTACATCTACGATTTCTGATCATCCTATGCATTGGTTATCCGCAGATCACCTCGCAGCCCTGGTTGCCTTTGGGTGGGGACCTTCGATTTCAGTTTGCCGGAGGATGGGCCTCTACCCGGTATAGGATCTTGTTAGAGGGGCCAGTTGGTAGGGCCTGGTTCCTGGGGGAACGCTTCCTTCGTCAGACTATGGGCTTTCCTGAGCCGAATGTTCCCTCAGCACCTCCGGACGGTATGCGGCTCGCTGATAGGCTTACTTCCCAAGGTGTCGTTGACGCTAGGCTAGGCACTGATGCCCTGCTGTATATAGAGGACGGAGAGTACGTGACCTACCGTCACACCTACTTGATGCCTCCGTTGACAGGTGTCCGTACTCCCTCGAGGAGGTCTACTGACATGCCGTCTTTGAGTTGAGCTTGGGCTGCAGGCGTCCCTTCTACTAGCAGGACTGGCACATCGAGAGGAGGGGTTGGACTGGTCCCCCCGATTCCTCCGACTCATCATCATGCCGGATGGCCAGACATGCCAACCGAGTTGACAGGATGGTGATATGGGACTTCCTACCTGATTCTGATAGAGCCTCCCATGCCTGATCATCGATATGTCATTGATCCCGATTCACCACCGGTATGCACCACTGCTTTTCATCTATTATTCAAATATTTATACATTCCTTTATTTATTGATGATTTGAGCTTGTATCCGCAGCCACCCAGAGAGTACATGGAGGGGGTGATTGGATTGGTGGCCTCACTCGAGGGCATGGTCATGCGGAGAGAGGCGCAGCTGTCCATCATGGGTTTCCAGGTACTCTTTAGTTTTCTCACATTTCTCGTACTTCTGACGACAAGTTGACCTTGAACATTTTACCGCTTTGATTAATCGTATGTGTAGAGTACATCTGACACACACCCCATTCATGTACTGTACCTGCATGCGCCCACTTCATGTAGTTTTCTTGCATCTGCATCTGATATACATACTTTGGCTGATGTATTGCACTTTTTCTTTTCAGATGCCTCCGGTGTATACCGGGCCACAGGCCGGGCCATTTAGACCTTCCTGAGGAGCCGGGCCATCTAGGCCTTCTCGCGGGGCCGAGAGAGGGGAGTCGTCCCACAGACACAGAGCACCTATCGTAGAGGAGGAGCCTAGTGAGGACGAAGAGGAGGAGGAGGAGGCTGCAGATCGTCAGTCGGAGACATCTGTTGATAGAGAGGAGGGTTCCGACCCTGGTTCCGGGAATGGAGAGAAGGCTGAGGAGGATTCCGGGGATAACAGTTCTGACTCGGATGGTGCCGGTGGTGCAGAGCCAGTTCCGCAGAAGAGGACGAAGAGGGCCTCTTGTTCCTGCTCTTGAGAGCATTGGTGCAGCTGTTTCCTGCTTTATTTACCTTTTTACTAGTAGTTGTAGCACATTGCACATTATTAGGTAGTTTTATTTTCCGTAAAACTTGTACCCTTGTTGTAAAATGTTGTAACAAAGGAAGCATGATGGAATGAAACAGCTTTTGTGAAAAAGTGTTGTATTTTAAGTTCTAAGCATCGCATCGCATTATTTTGCACAAAATGAGATTGAATGGAATCGTGCATTTGAAAATTGCCAAGTCAGGTAGTGAACCGTCACAACAAACTAAACAACTTATCTTACTAAGAAATAACAAAACCTTAGCAAGTTTACAACTCGATAAACAAAACGCAACAAAACTGATAAACAAAGAGTAACAACTCAAACGCACAAAACTCGACGACTTGATAAACAGGACAGCTCGACCGACAAAACAACAACTCGATAAGCAAAACAACAACTTGATAAGCAAGACTAAATACCAATTCAATAGACGAAACACATTTCGGACGATCTGGGTGATGGAACGCATCCGAAACTGAGAAAAATTCGCACCTTCAACACTCCCAATGCATGGAAATGCTAGGAACTTCATTCCAGAGGGTAAAACAGGACCAAAGACACACATTGCAGCATGGCCGGCCACCTTTGGGAGCTGGCCAACCAGCTTTTTGCATTTGAGGGGAGAGGGGTGGCCGGTCAGCTAGAAAAGGTGGCCGGCCGGCCACTTAGCTCAGCAACCACCAGTTTTTCGACACGTGTCCCCCTGAACAGTGCTTTATCCTCTTTAAAAGTCCTAGCTCCGTGGCTCATTCATTTCATCTCAGTTTTGCACCAAAATGGAGGCGTTTCTCGTCAAAAATCTCACAGCTCGGATCGCTTCTCTAGACGGCTCGGAAAAGTTGAACCTCCGGGGCTTCGGCTTGAATGCACTATTCACACTGGGTCGTACTCTGCTGCATCTTCCTTTCCTCCATGTCGCGGCGAGGTTTTGGAACCCGGTAACACACGTCTTTAGCTTCGGCAGGCAAGAGGTATGTCTAACCTTTGAAGATTTTCAAGTTTTGAGGGAATCTGAATGCTATGAAGAGATTTTGCCTCAGTTTCGCTTTGGTCATGCCCAAGCTCTAGGGCGGATGTGTGGACTCACCACGCATGACGCTCGGTCCCTGATCTGTAATGGGGAACTGGACATCCTTGGATTGATCTATCGTTTTTCTGACGCTGGTGACCGTGGCGACCATCATTGGCAAGGTTTCCGACAACATGCCCTTTGCTTGTGTATGCTATCTCACTTTCTGCTTACGTCGGGCTTTGGCGGATCTAGCATTCGCCTGATTGAAGTTGCTCAAGGTTTGAAGGAAGGAAAGAGTTGTATTGCGATGACATTGGCCGAGACACTGATGGGCTTAGATGCTTTCTATCGCTGGGAGACTACCAGGTTTGCGGGGAGTCCGCTACTGCTGCAGGTAATGTTTCCCACCCAATCTCACATATGTATCGCTCACATCACTCGGCTCTCAAGCTCGGTTTTTCTCACAGAACCCTTCTTCTTTCTTTTCTCTCATCACCCATCTCTCTATTCTTTATTCTCTCATTTTTCATCCCTCTCCAGGTATGGTTGATGGATAAATTGCAGGTTGTGGACTCTTGCCCAGCCTACTCGGCTCACGGCTACTTCTTTCGACAACGCCTAGTCGATGCCCTTGATGAGGGATGGTGGTACAGCTGGATGTGCAATTTGTCTGCAGATCGCATTGCTTGGCACTGCCCTTGGCTCAATCTCCCGGCAATGAGCTATAGCATGTCCCGGTAGACCGGGATCTAGTTGATTGGTCTGACCCACTGTGTGTTCTACTTTCCGTTCCGGTTCCAACGCCAGTTCGGTCATGATCAGACATGCCCACCAGAGGGGATAGAGTATCCGGCTTCATTCCTGGTTCGAGGTGCACAGCTTGCCCGATATGCTACGGTATGGAGGACGAGAGAACTCCTGGCCCTTGCTCCCACTTTCAGTTATGCTTTGTCTGACGAGTGCTTGGATTGGCTCAATGAAGAGGCACAGATTGGGCCCAGCTCGGTATTAGAGGCTTCGACCAGCTCTGGGAGGGGGCGCAGGGACACCTGAATTGACTATGCCCCGGATTTATTGCTTTATTAGTACTTTCAAGTTTTCTTTATGAATGTAATAAAAAGCAACTTCGATTGTATACAAGAGCAAGAGAACTCTGTTTTGAAATCAATGATATTGAAAGTTATGGTACTGAAAATTTTCCGCTTTGGTCTAAAAATGGTCTTAGTTGTAGAAAGATTAATTTGAACAAAGTCAACTTTTATTAAAACTTTTCAAAACCATTTTCGATATGGATCAGAACTGGACATGCCTGAGATCTGTCACCGAGATGCACAACCCCAGATCCCTGCAACTGGAAAGTTGCCCCTAGTCTGAAGAGTAACGCGGCACTGCGTGGCAACGAAAAGTTGCCCCTAGTCTGAAAAGCACTGGACCGGGGATCCCAATGCATGCTGATAGACAAAGGTGGCTGAGAGGATCAAATGGACTAGGTTGATCGGGGAAAAGTTTATGGCTGAACTTCAGGATGAAGTTGCCTACGTATCCCAAAGATGGGAATCAAGCCTTACGTAGTTCAGGCTTAGGTTCACTCGGGTATTTTCACTCTCCTTTTGTGCTCTAACTTTTGCCAAGGCCGCCCTTTGCGGGTTTTCAACCTTGCGAGCTCAGTTTTTGTAATTTTCAATTTTTTCGTGCTCTAAGTTTTGCCTAGGTCGCTCTTTCGAGTTTTCGGCCTAGCGAGCCTCTCAGGGATAATACTTCTTCAACTTATCCATATTGATCGGTTGTGAGAACTCCAAGCCATCTAGATCCATCAGAACCACAGCTCCACCTGACCAGATAGACTTAATAATGTAGGGACCAGTCCAATTGGGTCTGAACTTGCCCCTTGGGTCGTGGATGGGAGCTCGGTTGACCTTGAGCACCAAATCTCCTTCCTTTAGATTCCTGGACTTAACTTTCTTGTTGAAAGCCCAGGCAACTATGCGCTGATAACCTTGAACATGGTACAGTGCTTTCAGTCTTCTCTCATCAAAGAGCATGAGTTCCTCAAACCTGCTCTGCTGCCAATCTGCTTCGGCTATTTGACACTCAACCAATTCCCGCAAAGACGGAACCTCAATTTCGATAGGTAGAACGGCTTCCATCCCGTAAACCAATGAATATGGAGTCGCCCCAGTAGAAGTTGTGATTGAAGTCCGGTAGCCCCACAGAGCAAACGGCAGCTTATCTGGCCAATCCCGATAGGTTTCCACCATGTTCTGCAGTATGTGTTTGATGTTCTTGTTGACGGCCTCAACCACTCCATTGGTTTGCGGCCGGTACGTGGATGACTTATGAAAAGCCACGTTGTATTTCTCCAACAAGTCAATCACTTCCTTCTTGAAGTGGGAACCGTTATCTGAAATGACCTCATTTGGGACCCCGTAACGACAGATGATATTGTTTCTGATAAACTTCCCAACATGAGAAGCTTTCAACACCGCATAGGATTGGGCCTCAACCCACTTTGTAAAATAATCTATCGCGACCAGGATGAACTCATGCCCATTCGACCCCTTCGGAGTGACAGCCCCGATCACGTCAATTCCCCAGACTGAAAATGGCCATGGTGAAGTCATGTTGTACAGCTTCGACGGCGGGATGTTCATGCGGTTCCCATGGATCTGACACTTGTGGCATCGCCGAACAAAACCGATACAATCCTCCTCCATGGTGGACCAGTAGTAACCCTGTCTGAGGATCTTTCGTGCTAGCATTACTCTATTCATATGCGCACCGCATTCTCCTCCATGGATGGCCTCCATCAGGCGTTTCGATTCCTCGGCTTCAACACACAGCTTATGCATTCCCAGATGACCTCTCTTATACAGCTTACCCCCACAGATGATGAACTGAACGGCCATTCTTCTGATTGCCCTTTTATCCTTGGCATTTACCCCTGGTGGGTATGCTTCCTTCTCCAAAAAATTCCAAATGTCGTAATACTAGGGGTTTTCATCTTGAACCTCATATATGGCAGTAATTGACTCGTATGCTGGCCCAAATTTCTGGTCAATGATGACGGGACACATCCGGACTCCGAACGAGATGTCTATCATGGAAGATAGAGTTGCTAAAGAATCTGCGAACCTGTTGTTCTCTCTTAGTAGATGAGCAAAGTTTAGCTTCTCAAACCAAGGAATTAACAAGTCCAAGGTCTGGTGGTACATCATTATCTTTTCTTCTTTGACTTTCCAGTCCCCTTTTGCTTGAGACACAACAAGGTTCGAGTCCCCGATGACGTCTAACCGCATTGCCCCTAGTTCCAGGGCTGCTTCTAGACCGACAATGCACGCCTCATATTCTGCTTCATTGTTTGAGACTTTGAATCAGAGTTTGAAGGCTAGAGGGATACAGGACTTGTTAGGTGCTATCAGCAGCACTCCTATCCCATACCCGTACTGATTTGACGCTCCGTCAAAGTACATCGTCCAAGTTTCATCGTCGATGTGCAAAATGGCCTCATCTGGGAATAAGTACTCGACTGCTTCACCCTCTTCCACCGGATGGTCAGCTAGGAATTTTGCTACTGCTCTCCCTTTGATTGACTTGCGCATCACATATTTTAGATCGAATTCGGAAACCAACAGCAACCAACGAGCTAGCCTTCCCGTAAGTGCCGGTTTCTCGAAAAGATATTTTATGGGATCGAGTCGTGAAACCAACATTACGGAGTGAGCTAACAGGTAGTGCCGCAGCTTTCTGGTAGCCCATACCAAAGCTAAGCAAGCCTTCTCCGACGGTGTATAGCGAGTCTCATACTTTAGCATCTTCTTGCTCAGATAGTAGATGGCTCTCTCCACCTTGTCATCGGATTCTTGCGCAAGCATACAGCCCATCGTGGTCTCAGTCACTGAAAGGTACAATATCAACGGTCTCCCCAGCTCTGGCGGTGACAACACGGGCAAGTTCTGCAAATATTCCTTGATCTGTTCAAAAGCAGCTTGGCATCGGCCGTCCCATTAGAATTTCTTGCCTTTCTTCAGGATACCAAAAAGTGGTTCACAAGTCAAGGTTAATTTTGAGATAAACCGTCTTATGAATTGCACTTTACCCAGAAAGCCTCGCACCTCCTTTTCAGTCCTTGGTGGTGGCATTTCTAAGATGGCCTTGATTTTTGACGAGTCGACCTCGATGCCCCTTTGTGTAATCAGAAACCCCAGCATTTTTTCCGCTGTAACACCGAACGTACATTTATGAGGATTTAGCCGCAACCGAAATTCTCTGATCCTCTGAAAGAACTTTTGCAAGGAGGTGTAGTGGCCCTCTCTTTCCTTGGACTTGACAATCATGTCGTCTACGTACACCTCGACCTCTTTGTGGATCATATCATGCAATATCGTGGTTGCGGCCCGTTGATATGTAGCACCAGCGTTCTTCAACCCAAATGGCATCACTTTGTAGCAGTATGTCCCCACGGGGTGGTGAAAGCAGTCTTTTCCCTGTCTTCGGGTGCCATTACAATCTGATTATAGCCTGAGAAGCCATCCATGAATGAAAGCAAAGCATGCCCCGCTGTGAAATCCACCAACTCATCAATATGCGGCAAGGGAAAGTCGTCCTTCGGACTAGCTCTATTCAAATCCCTAAAATCCACGCATACTCGGATCTTGCCATCCTTCTTCGGCATTGGGACGATGTTGGCCAACCAAGTCGGGTATTCAGATACCAACAGGAAGCCTGCGTCGATTTGCTCGGTGACCTCTTCCTTGAATTTGAGAGCGTAGTCTGGACGGATCCTCCTGAGTTTCTACTTAACAGGTCGAGCCTCGGGGTCAAGAGGGATCTGATGCTGTACAATCTCAGGATCGATCCCAGGCATGTCTTCGTAGGACCACGCGAAAACATCTTTGAAATCTTTTAATAAAGCAACTAAGCGCTCGCGTTCCTCTGAAGATAGCGTGGACCCGATCTGGACCAGCCGTGGGTCCTCCTCAGTACCAATGTTCACTGTAGTGATTTCATCCATTAAGGGTTTGACAAACCTCTCCTGCTCTTGTTCAATTAAGCGTTGCAAAATCGGAGGAATTTCTTCCTCGTTGTTTTCATCAAAATTTTGAAAGTCTTAGTTAATGCAATAAATCAAGGGCACAGAAAAGTACTCAGAAACCACAACTACTTGATTCTCATTAAGCACATCCAAATCGTCCGATTCCTCGGTTACAACAGACTCAAAAGAGAAAGAAAAAGACGACCTGGACAAGACTGTGGCATCTAGGTTATCATCCCCAAGATTACCAGACTCAGACTCAATCGAGCTGGAACCTGATTCCGACTCACAAGATTCGGTGGAATCAGATTCCGGCTCACTACCTGACTTGGTGCTGCTGGACAAAAATCCCTCTTCGTACTGCCAAACGAGAGAGGGTGCAATAGATGCTTCCAAAATAGTTGCTGGTGGGCTCGCAGCCGTTCCATTCCCTATCACGCAGACCGAGAAGCTATCCCCCAAGCACTCCTGGTCGATCGGAGGATCTGGAAGTAGACATGCCAGCGCTACCCCCATTCCAAGTTCGGTGTCCTCAGGCTGTACTGTCTTACACTGCTCAACCTCAGCTGATGGGTCTGTCTGATCTTCGGCAACGTCATCCCCAGATAGTTGCAGGTCGAAGAAGATCTCAAAACCGGGCACGCGCTTCCTCTCTGCGTTCAGCCACGGCTCTGGGAAGCCACAAAATGGAAAGTCCTCCCCCTTCCGGACAAAGCGTCCGTTCAGGGTACCCTAAATGGGTCGATGCATTAACTCAAAAGGCTTCCCTGCCTTCTTTGCTCTGGCTCTCCCAACCATCTCTTTCCCCTTCCTCACCCAATCCTCTTTGGTGGGCAGATAACCCAAGCCAAAGGTATGCGGATTGTGAGGCACTTCGGTTAATGCTGCGATGCCCTTCCGGCCGCTCTTTCCCAATCCCATCCCAGGGATGTGTTGAAGCTTGTTCATGAGGTATACAGATTGAGCACTGACATACACTCCTTCATTAACAGCCATGACGTTCTGCATAATTCAGGCCTCAGCCAAAGTAAACCCTGATAAGAACACACCCTTCGTGCCATGTTCGATTTCCAAGACTGGTGTAGACACTTCCGACGGCGGATGGATTGACGAATTTCCAAAAACAATAGCTACCCATTTCCCGTGAGGGTACTTCAGCATCTGATGTAAGGTGGAAGAGACTGGCTTGACCTGGTGCAACCACGATCGCCCCAAAAGTAGGTTAAAGGTTGTGGGAACATCCAAGACATGGAAATCAATCTCGTGTTGTCCTGGACCAACCTAAGCTAATCTAGAGTATATATAAGGGGACATGTGATTAAGCTCATTTTTGGAGCTCAAATTTGCTGGAGAATACATCTTAGTGAGAGACTATAACAACCCTCATTTTGTTTTAGTCGTATTCATGAGCATTTACATGATTTTGGTTTGTTAAGCTTGCATCTTGTGCACTTTGCTATCTTACCTTAGTAGAAATCATGTCTTGTTTTATGCCATCAAGTTTTGCCTAAGTGTTGAATGCATGCTTTGTTCCTTATCTTGAGTGCTGAACCTTGGTCACCTACCTTATTACCTCGCGTCATGATCACGCTTTTGAACCTTTTACATCTTGGGTAACCCCTCCTTCACTCTTGCACCCTAATTGAGGTGTGCATTGTCTAGGCCAAGATGATGCTCTTCTAGGCCAAGATGAGTATCACCTATGCCAAGATGTGCATCACCTAGTCATTCGATATCTTTGACCCTTGAACCTTGTAACCTTGTTCCGTGGCTTATATAACCTAGGCCGAGGTGTGTCACACCTAGGCTCAGTGTCATCTCTCCTAGCCGAGGTCAGGAAACCTTACCTGCCCGAAGTTGATGTTTTGAGCCAGGGTCCTTGTGTTGTCAGAGTGCCTTGTCACCTTACTTGTTGTATACACTTTCACCTACGCTGGTCTTTTCATTCAGACACCTTTTTGAAGAGACTCTATCAATTGTTGCCATGTGTCCTAGCAGTAGCTTTAAGCCAGATTGTATTTGAGAACCCTTATCTTTACCATATCTTGTCTAAGAAGAGAGAGAAGCTCTAGGAAGAGGAAGAAAGAGCTCTTGGAGAAACTAGATTCTAAGCCTGATTTCTTGTCTTTGAACCGTTCGATTTGCTGTTTGAGGTCAGATTCTTGATCCATTCTTATTGTTCTTTATATTGATCCGATCACATTACATGATCTAGCATGATTCATAAACCTAACATTGATTTAAAGTTTTGTTTAGAAAGAGAAAACAATGTTATTTTGTTCTTGAAGAAAAATCATGTTTTGATACAAATGTGCATACCAAGTTCCATGTTTTTGTGTTTGTTTTCATGAAATCTTCAAGTAAGGGTACTCAGGTCCATGTTTTTTTTAACTCATATCATGAAATCTCAGATTTTGGATAGAAGGTAATAATTTTAGCATTCATGTTCTTCGTGTTCTTCAAGAGGAAACCTAGGTTCCCAGATTTCCAGGGTTCATTGTTTCCCTAAGTATGGTCACCGAGACCCACTCTTGACCTGACCTCCCATCTAGGCCGAGCATTGCATGTCACCTTGGCGTACCTTGCACGACCACTTATGCCTTAGTCTATCTGCATGAACATCTTGCCAACATCTTTTGCATTTTGGCCAAGGAGACCACACCTCAGCTAAGAGGTGTAGAACCTTGACTCTGATCCCAGAGTTCACCCAGCTAAGCCATTTTGACCTTGCTCATCTTTGTGCATCCATTCCTAGACTTGGTTTGTACCCATCATGCTTTTGGAAAAAGGAAAATGCTGAGTTATATTTTGTGCACGTGAAGCTTGTTTTAGAATGCATTCAATGGTTTAACTATGTGTTTGTAGGATTTGGATCTTTGTCATAATCCCCACGCCGAGGAACTATTGTGAGTGGTATTTTTAATAAAACGATGTTATATGTTTTGAAGAAAGCTTTACTTTGTTTTGTTTGGAAAAGTATTTGATCAAGCGCATGAATGATTATCCCTTACTTTTGTATCAAGTACTATGTTGTTTTGATGACATTCTTGGAAGGTCCTTTCATGCTAGGGGACTTTAATTTATGTTGCACTTATGTTCGAGATATCTTTTTTACCACCGGCGGTCTTATACGGGTGGGTCCACCAACGGTCATGTATGGGTGGATTTGTCTAATCGATTCTGGGTCGGCCACTGACAATCATGTACGGGTGTGCTTTCGATTCCGGGACGGTTATTCCCATGTCAAGTTTCAATGAATGTCATCATATGTATTATGCTGATGTTAGTAAACATCCCAAGAAAGTTTGAAAGCTTTGATTGATGAACTCGATTCATCCCATGCTTTGTTACAAGATATGATATGTATTGTTTTGAAAGAGATCTTGGATTTTATTCATGCAAAACCTTTATTATTTATACCATTCACTGAGTTTTTAGCTCACTCATTTCCCCGATATATATGTAGGTGGCGAGCAAGAAGGCATTGATGCCTAAGATGCTATTTGCAAGTTACTAAGGATTCATGTTTTGTAGCATCTTGAAAATTATGCTTCTTAGCTTATAGTTATCTCTTTTGTATGTTTCTACTTGAGAAGCCTTTTGATCAAGATGTATTTTGAACTTTATTTTTTTTTTTCAAGCTGTAAGACCATGTTAAGAGGTATGTCATTTCATTTGATCTATGCACAGCTCTTAGAGACCTAATAGATTTAAATTTATGCTTCCACACATGTATGCCCCATATGTATACTCTGTTATGTGAATCTTTGTAAGTTGGCCTTTGGTAATCTCGAATTATTGGTCATCATGGCATCATTCTTCTAGGGGCGGAATAGGGTTGTGACAAATTGGTTTCAGAGCACAAGTTCCTTATAGTACGTTATTCACACGGTTTTGGTCCTAAAGAGCATATGATTTCCCTTTGAATGATTTTAAGATTGCATCATGTTGCTTGTTGTTCGACAAGGTGTGCATGATTTTGCCATGTTTATTTGTTGTTTGCCTACTAGCATATTTGTTCAACTTGTTTTAAAGTTAGATTCTGCATACTCATAGCATCATGAGAAAGGGAAGACCTCCAATTTGTCGAGATCATTCCGAGGACAGGTTGGACAAATTAGAAAGAATGGTAAATGGTTTGGCCCATGAGTTGAGGCAAACAAGGTAGCAGGACACTAGTACTACCTTTATCCAGGCCGAGCAGACTAACGGCCGAAATGTAGCTCCACTTCCACCTCTTCCAGTACCACAAGTGCCTCCACAACCAACTTTACATGAGAACGACACACTAACTTTGATCAAGGAATTTGAGAAGATGAACCCGCAGAGGTTCAAAGGGGGTATAGAGCCATTGAAGGCAGAAGCATGGGTTCTTGAAATAGAGAGGTTATTTGAGATCTTTCTTGGAACCGACACAAAAGGTGTCATTGGCAGCATTCACACTGGACGATGCTCGTAGGTGGTGGATGATGACCTAAAAAGGTAACCTGAATTTGACGTGGGCAAGATTTTTGAGTTACTTTAGGATAATCAGTTTCCCCTTAGTGTTTAAGATCGCAAGACCATGGAATTTCAGACCTTGATACACGATAACAGAACAGTAGCTGAGTATGATTGTGCTTTCACTAAATTGGCTGGGTATGCCCCTCACACGATCAACACTGAGTATAGAAAGGCCAAAAAATTTGAAAGTAGACTTCAAGGACCGATATAAGATCGGGTAAATATACTAAATAGGTCGACTTATGTTGGAGTATTAGACAAAGCTATTCTAGCAGAAGCTAACTTGAGCAAATATTAGAATTCAAGGGAGGACCAGAATAACAAACTGAGTTATGACAATCACCGAGCACCGTTTAATGCCAACAAGAAGAAGAATGTAGGCAGTTCAAGCAACCCAAATAAGGAAAGTTGTGATAACCCTGGTCCGTATTATGCTAATTGATCTTAATTATAATTGTGATTATATGCTTGATATGGTTTTCTGTGATAATTACATGATTATGTATGTTTTGTAATTCTATTTGTTCACTGTAGGAAAATCTATACAATTTCTGCTTTAGAATTTAAATTGAAGGCCTTATCAGCCGCAGAAGCCAAAATTGATTACGTCATTGTGATTAGCGTAATTTTTAGAGCCTATGGTGAAATTTAATTAAAACATGATTCGGATCAAAGTAATTAGATTCAGAACGATTGATTAGAATACCATTATTTGTCTTAATCCATTTTATTAAGAGAGCCTATAAATAGGTCAATTTACACTCATATACAACTTACTTGAGCTCAAAAATCTAAACTCACTCTCTAGAGAGGGAGAGAGAACCGATCCTTGAGTGAAAGAGAAGGCATTTTTGTGCATTTGGCTTAAGGTTTGTGAATGGGAAGGCTAGGCTCAAGATTTGACTACAATTGTGACGATTGAAGCTCCTAGGTGAGTGGATTCATAAGTTTGAGTTTGTAATTTTGTAAATTCAAGGTTTGATTGTGATCAAGAACATAACTTGAATTGAATTTGTTAAATTTGGAGCTTGTATGAACATGCATGTGCATAATTGCTATAATTTTGTATATTCAAGCATGAATCATGTTGAACAAGAAGAATTGGGCACCAAATCTCACATGCATGCATGATTTTTATAAGTTTCATGATCATAAGCCTTATTTGTACCAGTTAAAATAGAATTGGAGTCAAGAATGTACATGCTTGCATAATTGATGAAGATATGGAATTGGTTTGAGGGTGAATATACATGTTTTGGGACTATGAAGAGAATTCAAAATGATTTCGGAAAAAGGGACCATGAATTTGAGCAATTGGCCTCATATTGTTGTTGTTTTCATGTTATGTAACATGTTTCCATGTTTTTGTGTCCAAAACATGAGCTTTGAACCTTTAAACTTTGAGTTTGAAATTGGAGAACAATTCTGGAAATTCAAGAATTCAGCACGTCCGCTCCAACGGGATAATGGCCACTCGAGCATGAAATGCTAGTTCCCAGCACTTTTACAGACAGTGATGTCCACTTGAGCGGAGGCAATCACACTCGAGTGGAAAGCCATGTAGTGTTGACCTTCAGCTCGTGCGTCTGAAGTCACGCTCGAGCGTAAAAATGAGGCAACCAGCACTCGAGCGGCCAAAGCCACGCTTGAGCGGGAAGCCCTATTTCAGAAATTTTGAAAAGATAATTTATGTTTCATTTTCCATTCCCTTTCTTTTCTAAGCACTCTTAGGCATACATTAGGCATTGTAAATGAGTTAAAAGGAAGAAGCCTAAGAGAGATGTATGAATTAAGAACGGATTGAATCGTTTATGACCTGTTATGTTCATGAAATGTGTAGGGTCAAGCATGAGGGCAAACCCATTGGCAGATCACTGTAAGTATATCTTAGTAAAGAAATTTTGAAGTATGTATTTGTCCAATTTCTTGTTCCTATATAAGTCTTCTAACTTTGTTAACTCGAATTGTGGACAAATATTTGTTATACGATTGATTGGGCCAAAGGCCATTGGATACAATTAATTGGGCTGAAGGCCATTTGACCTGAATAAATGGGCCGAAGGCCGTTTGACCTGAATGAATGGGCCGAAGGCCGTTCAACATGAATGAATGGGCCGAAGGCTGTTTGACCTGAATAAATGGGCCGAAGGCCGTTTGACATGAATGATTGGGCCAAAGCCCGTTGGACATGAATGAATTGGGCTCGAGGCCGTTTGTCAAGAACGAAGTGGGCCAGAGGCCGTTTAATATGTTCGGGCTTGAAATCGCCTAATGTACTAGATAGAATTCTAAATGGGCCCATGACCGTATGATATACGTAAATCTATCTCAAATGTCATTCATGTAATTTCTTTATTTGATATTATTCACTGGGCTTTCGCTCACACTCATTCACTGGGCTTTCGCTCACAATTTTTTTTTTAAGTTTGCTTCCGTTTGGCCCCATAACTCTGATGATATACATTTTATTTGGTTTGAGGCCGTAGGTAATCCCTTGATTACTGGCCGGTTATGACCTTAATCTAGAGGGACGGGTTCGGGTCATGACAAAAGTGGTACTAGGCTGACAAGTACAAGTTACGGACAACAACATCTTGGAGAATGTCATCGGGCATCTGGAATGTGGCGAGATGGGTCATTGGGTTAAGGGTTGCCTAAAGGCAAGATCTAAGGACAATAAGAAAAATAAGAGCACCTCGGGCTCCGCACAGAGAGGACAGATGAGGCAGGGCAGAGTTTTTGTATTAGTGCTAGGAAATACTCAAAACGCTGAGACAATAGTGTCCGGTATACTTCCTATTTGCACTCAAGATGCATATATATTGATTAATTTGGGTTTTACACATTCATTTGTATCTGCTAAGTTTGTCGAGAAGTTAAATAGAGAATTAGAACCCCTTGGTTATTTATTATTTGTGTCTATTCCATCTGGAAGAACTATGATTGTTGCATCCATCTATAGAGCATGTGTTGTTAAGATTGAGAGTATTGAATTATTTGTTGATTTGATGTCGTTGAACATGTCACCTTTTGATGTTATATTTGGGATGGATTGGTTAGTAGCAAATTGTTCATCCATTGGTTGTGCTTATAAAAGTGTCACCTTTAAACCCTCGAACAAAGCCGAGGTTACGTTTTGGAGAAAAGGAGTAGTATCCCCACCTTGATTTCATCTATGAAAGCCTATAAGTTGATCCAGAAAGGGTCTTGGTTATTTGTGTAGTATATTGTAGACACCCTATTTTTGACCGTCCTCAAGACTTGGACGTCATCGTTTGAACACTCGATGATCATCCATGCTCGTGTTCGTTTTGAGTTTCTGAAGGTCTCAGCTGCGTGCCTTGCCTTGGAGCCTCTCAACTTGTCTGTTTTGTGCTTGGTTGTGGACCAAGAGCTTATGGTTTTGTTTCTGAGAGAAGAGGGTGGCTTGTTGGCCATCCCTACAACCCATCGGCCAAGCCTTGTGCTTATCGGCCATGTATTCTCTCCATCGGCCAACAGTGTTGGCCGGTCGGCACCTTTTTTGGCCGATCGGCACCTCTTTTGGTCGATCGGCCATTTTTTTGGCCGAGCCTTCATTTTCTGCTTTTGCATATCTTTTTCTTCTAGTTGGTGCTAGTTGTTGGTCACTTGTTGTATCCTCCATACACGTGTATAGAGGGATTTGAACCAAGCTTTAGCCTGCTCAGGAAGCTTGAAAATTGAATTTCTATAAGAAGTGAGGCCGCTCTCCCTTTCTAGGGGTTCTAAAATTTGAGATACAAGATATATATCTGTCTATATTTCTCCCTCTCTCTCTATATTGGCCCTTGTTTGTGCCTTAAAGTGAGTGTTCTTCACACATTTTGCCTAGAACCCCTTAGCCAAACCTCTTGACCTTGGAGCTGAGGTTCCATAGGACTTGTTTTGGCATCCTAAGGTTGGTTTTGGTTCAGAAAAGCTGCTGGTTTTGTTGTTCTTCAGGGGTGAGTTCCATATCCTCTTTTAAGCTTTGTTTTGCTTGAGTATTTAGCCAACTTTGCATGCTTCTTTTGGCTTAGCTTTCAACTGAAAAAAGTCTTGTTTTGAAGTACTTAAGATGTTTGTTTAAGGCCTCTTTGGTGTTGGGGTTGGTTTACTCCCTTGTATGCCTTATTTGTTAGGCTTTTAGGCCATCACTTGAGGCCTTTGTTTTAGCCTTTATTTGGTCTCTTTACCACTGAATTCCAAAGGAATTTCAGTGGTGGAAAGTATGTTTTGAGGCCTTAAATAGGAGGGTGTTGTCCCCCCTCCTCTTCTCTTGTATGCTTGTGTTGATGGCTCACCAAGTTGGCATGTTTTTATACCTCTTTGTGGCTCCATTTCAGCATGTCTTAGGCCTTGTTTTGCCATGATATAACACTGTTTTGGCTTGGTTTGATCACATCATGCATGCTCCTTGCACTTGTAGTGCAAATCCTCTCACTAGCCTAATGTGCATCATGCTTTTGACCATCATTCTAGCATGCTTTTGACTCTACTCAAAGAAGCTTTTACTCATGTTTTAGCATGCTCAAGCTCTATTTTATGTTGTTTTGGTCATGCACACCTTGCTTTGTATAGCGATAGTGCATTCTAGCTCACTAGCTTTGAGTTTCCAAGTCACTAGCATGCATCGCTTGGGCTATTTGCATGATTTGGCATCATTTGATATGTGATTTCAGTATGTATAGTGTGGCCATACTCTCTCATACTTCACTATTTCAATGTTTTTCATGAGTCATGCTTTATGCCTTAAGCATGAGCCCATATGTATGCCAACTTGCCCAGGCTTTTGGATTGCCATATCAGTGAGTTTTTGGTCTTATTTTGCCATATTACAACTCTGATTTTAGTGGGTGAAGTCATCTCGTGCTTGGTTTTGGTAGGTGTAGTGTAATCCTCCTCATTGGCCTTGTATGTGTCATGTTTTGTGCTTACCATGCTAGCTTGTTTTGGTTTTATTCCATGCATGTTTTGGCCTTATTTTGACCTACCTTGGGACTGTTTTGGGTAACCTTGGCCCTTTGGAGCTTGCTTTATATAGCCATGGTGGAAGTCCCTTGGCTAGCTTTAAGTTGTGAGCCCACTAGCATGCTTTATTTGTCATATGTGCATGTTTTAGCATCCTTTAGAATGTAATTTCAAAGCTTACTTCATTGCTACACTCTCACATTTGTCACTTCTTTACCATGTTTGAGAGTTGTGCTATCTTGCTTAGCTCATAAGCCAACGCATGAGCATGCATTTTCCTTGCTTTTCATGCCATCATTTCAGCATTTTGGCCACTGTTTTGGACCCTCTTAGGTCTGTCCATATGCGGTTTAAGTCCATTAAGTGTTGCATGGAATAGCCCTTGCCATTGCATTGTTGTTTGCATGTTGTTGCATGCTCATGTTGCTTGCATATTGTTGTTGCATTGTGTAGACACCCCATTTTTGACCGCCCTCAAGACTTAGATGTCATCGTTTGAACACTCGATGATCATCCATGTTCATGTTCGTCTTGAGTTCTTGGAGGTTTCGGTCGTGCGCCTTGCCTCAAGACCGCTCGACTTGTTTGTTTTGTGCTTGGTTGTATACCAAACACTTGTGTTTTTGCTTCTGAGGGCAGGGAATGGCTTGTTGGCCATCCCCACACCTCACCGGCCTTGGCTTGAGGCCACTGGCCCTGTTTTCTTGCTACCAGCCAAATATTTTGGTCGGTCGGCAATGTTTTTGGTCGGCCGGCCATTTTTGTTGGTCAATCGGCCACATTTTTCAGCTGACCCCTTTCCATCTCCCTTATGTTAGCTTCTCCAAGAAGCTTAGGAATTGGATTCCTATAAGAGGAGGCCCTCTCCTCCCTTTCCAGGGGTAGAAGAACTCTGATATATAGCTTATATATCTATATCTCTCTAGCTCTCTCTCTCTCTACATAGTTGTGTGTGTATTAGTGTTCTAAAGGGATTTTTTGTTCTTAGTTTTGCACTAAGACACCTAGTGTTACACTATAACTTGATTGCTGAGGTTTTAAGATGTGGATTTCAGAGTTTTGAGTTGGTTTTTGATCAAAAGGAAGTGCTGAGGTTGGTGTTCTTGAAGTGTTCTTCAAGGGTGAGAACTTACCTTTTTATTTCCTATTTTTGCTGAAGGTTTTAGACCTCTTTGCATATTGTTTCAAGCTTAGTGTATAATTGATAAAATTTCTGTATTTTCATGCTTAAGATGTTTCATTCAGGTCACTTTTGGGTTGGGGGTTGTTTACACCCTCTTAGGCTTTGTTTGGCCTCTTTTTTGGCCTTTCTGTTTAGGCTTTGGAACCCCCTTATTTCGACCTTCTCACCATTGAAATCCAGAGAATTTTCAGTGGTGGAGAAGTGGTTTTGAAGTCATGTATAGGGGAGGGACACCCCTCTCCCTTTGTGCCTCATTTGCTTGTGTTTAAGGCTTATAAAGGTAACATGCCAGCTTAGCTTTATTTGGCTTCATTTCAGTGGGTATTTGGTGTTAGTTTAGCATGTTATACCTCTGTTTCATGTTGGTTCGATGGCCTATTGTATGCATCATGCACTTGCTTTGAAATCCCCTATATTGTCATAATATGTATCATGCATTTAGACCATCATGCATGCATGTTTTAGCTTGACTTCATGAAGCTTTTAGCTATGTTGTGACATGCTTAAGTTCTGTTTTTGTCTTTTGGGTCATGCTTGCCATGCTTTGTGTAGGCACTTTGCATTTTAGCTTGTTAGGTTTGGGTGTGTGAGTCATGAGCATGCTTCATTTGGGCTATTTCAGTGATTTGGAATCACTTATCATGCTATTTCAGTCCATGTTTCATGCTTGTATACTTGCATTTGCCATCCATTCAATGCTTTGGGGAGGTGTTGTTTCATGCTCCATGTTTGGACCATTGCACATCCCTCCATGATTAGGTCTTTGGGAGACCTTCTCATTGGGTTTTGGGGCTTATTTTGATGTGTTTTAACTCTAACTTTATTGGTCTAAGTCATGCCATGTTCGGTTGTTAGATGTGTAGTGCATTTGCCCTTTTGGCCTTGTATACGTCTTGTTTTGTGCTCACCTTTCTAGCATGTTTTGGCTTCCCTTTCTAGCATGTTTTGGCTTCATTCCATATTTGTTTTGGCTTCATTTTGGTTTGCCTTGGGACTATTTTGGGTCACCCTGCCCCTTTGGGGCTTGGTTGACATAGTCATGGTTCAAGTCCCTTGACTAGCTTTGAGCATCGGGTCCATTAGCATGCTATACTTCACTTGTGCATGTGATTTGGCATCATTCTTCACCTAATTTCAGAGCTCATTGCATTGTCATGTTCTCATGTTTGTCCCATTTTGCTCGTGGTTGAGGATTGTGCATCATTGCCTAGCTTATAGATTCATGAATGTGCATGCATATCTTTTTTTTTGGTACCTTGATTTGGGTGTTTTTGGCCACTGTTTTGGGGCATGGCTGAGGTCTCCCATTCTGGTTTAAGCCCATCCTTGTATATAGTTGCATGTTTGACATGTTGCATCTTGTTACATGCTTGCTAGTTTACACTTTGTTACATGATTGTGCAAGTTGCATTGAGTAGGCACACTCATGTTGCGTTACATTATTTGCGTACTTGCATTATATCATGTTTGCATGTTTAGTATGTCACATGATATTTAGCTAATTACAATACACAACATTGTCGTATACTTGGTGTGCCCATGCTACATTAGTTTAACTTGCATGCTTAGGTTGCATTGCATCCAGCATGCTTGCTACCTTAGTCTTGTGTGCATACTCGAGTCTCATTGCATTTGGCATGCTTACATTGCATTACCTTGTATTGCATTTACATATCGCATTGTATTTAGCATACATGCATTACATGGTGTTTGCTTTGGGGTGTCAAACCAAACGTGAGGAATGAGGGACATTCGTACTTAAAGTGACGAAACGTGTCTCAATCTTTGGTCGCCGTCACTCTTGATCCAACATGATAGAGTGTATGGCATCCATTTGTTTTGCGCATCCATTTTACATTAATATGCACACTTGGCTCCTTTAGCCATCATGCGTTGAAATGCGTGATTGGTGGCTCGAGGGTCGAGAGCCATACTCCCTTGAGTTCATAGCATGATAGAGAGGGTGGTCGTGCATACATTTGGCTTGCAAATTCCACGCCATGCACTGTCTCTCCTCTGTTGCAGCAAAACCAGTATTCTGCAGGATGAAATGGCTGGTCGGCAACTTTCAGTGCCGGCCGACTATCAATACCCAGCCGGTGGTCCCATTTTTGGTCGATGACCATATTTCCATGGCCGGTGGTGTTTTCTCTCGGCCGGTGGCATCCCGAAGTGTTCAGGGAGTGGTTCAAAAGCAGCCTTAGGATTTTCACAATTATCAGCGGTGCAAAACGGTGTAAACAGAGGCAATAGAGGCATGGCAACAGGTTTCCGAGCAAGGCAAATCGAGCATGCATCATCCAATCATTCCGAGGCGGAGCTGCGGCGGCCTTTTGAATTTTACACTTAGTTTATTTTGTAATTAATTCGTTAATTAATTAAGGGGTTGTAATAATTAATTAGATAGAGTAGTTAATTATCTATTGGGTTTGTACTTTTCTTTCGGACCCTCCGTTGAGAGGGCGAATTTGTAATAAGTGTGCGTGCGTGTGTGAATGTCTTCCAACCCCACGTCTTTCTCCTTTTTATTTACTAGCTTTTGATGGTTAGTTTGGGACATGTTTCAATTAGCATACTTATGCTCGCATGTTTGCATCACTCATCTGTTTTGCATGCACCGGGCTCGGCGCATCATGCTAACTGCATTGTGTTTCAATTCCAACTTGAATATGTGTTTCGAGTTGCCGCATTTCACATACCCTTCTTAGAATAGCCGAGCCTATTTTAGTTACATTTTGCATGTGTTGCATTAGCCATCCTAACATGAACTAGGATCATGTATGATTCCTAACTAGTTTCTTGTTTTGGCTCGGAGTACTAGGTAAGTTTTTATGCTTTAGCATCCTTGCATGTGTGTGAGTGACTGCCATGATAGCATGCTTACCATGAGGCTATTTGCTTATGTGATATAACTGCCTGAATGCCTGTGGATGAAGGTTGGGTTATTTGAATTGGAACAATTCACTAATTGAGAGTTTTAAGCCCACTTGAGAGTGGCAAAATCATGTTTTCTTAATCCCACTTGAGGGTGGCAAATCCACGTCTTAGCCTACTTGCGAGTAGCACCATCAAACCATCTTTCAAATAAATAAACATGAAATGTTTTGTTCCAACCCAAACGATCCAGTCTATACTTGTATGTTGTGTGCATCACATAGTAATTCTAGGCTAATAACTGGAATAAGAGCACATAATGTTTTCAAAACTCGATATCATGGTTACTAGAGACCGATCTTTGATCAAGCGAACGTGGGTGCTCACGAAGTGACCTTTCCCAATCGTACCCAAGTTCCCGAGCCGAGGCAACTTTGGTGATGACGGACACGTGGCCTTAGGCACGAGTCAGGGTTCCTAAATTCCCCCAAAATAAAATATTTAGGTGGCGACTCTGTATCTGGTAAAGCAGTCCATGTTTGGCACTTCTTTCTAAAAATCAGTTTTTCAAAACGATTTGCCGGATTTGGACTCTTTGATGATTCATCGGTCTTGCATTGCACTCCGCGAGATTAGATACAGGACCGTGACATTGAGTCCAAACTGTTGTAAGCCCAATGAACAAAACGGGATTTCTCCCGGGACGTTCGGGGATGTCTACAGTTTCTGGCAACTCTGTTGGGGAATTAGAGAACTTGACTCGAACTCATGATATCTTGTTTTGATTACACTTATGTGTCTCTTTGCATTGCATTTGCATTGGTGCGCCTAGGACACTGTGTTTGCCATTTGCTATTCCTGAATGGTTTGCCGGAGGCTCGCTTTGAGAAGCGTGCCTTAAGGCTGACCGATTACGGGCTCTGCCACGATGGGAACACAAACCCCGGTTTTTACCGGGGCACCCTTTTTGACCATTCGACCAATTGCATATTCGGAATCGATTGTGACCATCCCAAACTAGGACAGGTTGCTTACCCGATTATAGGTTGTTTGAAACCGCTGTGTACGTAGTGAAACCCTAGCTCCTGTCAAAATAGGATAGGGAAACCCTACCCCTCCAGAGGGGTGTTTTTGGTTCTCACTTGCTTGCTTTGTGCTGTTAGAGTGTGCCTCTACAAGGAATGCATGTATCAGTTTGCAAGTCTGGGTATCAGGCCTGAGGGCATCAGTATTTTGGGGGGATCAGTTTTACCTGAAGGTATTAGTTTTCAGGTAGGGTTTTGGACAGAATTCAGTAGAGAGCACAGTCATTCAGCTATGTTTATACCTGGTTTGGTGGAATCAAGCTGAGATGCTGTCTGTTTTCTCTTTTGCAAGGTAGTCGTGGAACTATAGCTTCAGAGGGCTCCAATATCCCTCGGGTACATTGGATTCGTGCTGATAGACTTTGTCAAGTTAGAGATTCAGTTCAGAGTAAGCAGTGTTTCCTTCGCCGGTGGTAAGGCAAGAAAAAGGCCAATCAGGCACAGATCATCCGTTCAACAGTCCCCAGTTCAGCGGTCATTATCCACCTCACCTGTGCGCAGTTAGGCTGAGATATTTGTTTCCATCTCAGAAAAGGGATACACACTTGTTTAGTTTGATCAGCAGTTTTCAGTTAGAATGGAAGAGATGATGTGTCAGCTCCAGGAGAGTATGAGAACCATGCAGCAGGATGCTGCTTGTCAAGCAGAACTTGCCAAACAACAGGCCAAGGTCATGGCTCAACAGACAGAGTTAATTGCTAGGCTATAATAGTAAATCGGAGCATCCGCTTCACACCAAACTCCTCCCTCACCAAGAGTCCTAATACTCGAGGAGACAGTAAATGTCCAGGAAGATACAGACATCCCAACGGGGCCGGCTCCATCTCCAATCTTACCTCAGCTGTCCAAGGCACCCACGCCCACTAATCTATCGGATTCTCCCTTTGAGTTCGAGGTGGACCCCACAGTGCTAAAAGTGAGTAAGCTAGAAAAGCTGTTCAAGAAGACTCAAGGCGTGAAGTCCATTCCGAATATTGAGGATGGGTACACCGACTCGGCCGTGACACTGCCGGGCCGATTTAAGATGCCACACATAGACCGCTTTGACGGGTCTGGAGATCCTATGGTGCATCTGTGGCTATTTTTAGACATACTAAGGCCGATGGGCCTCTCCAGATTACAAAAGCTTTCCTTGTTTGGCCGGACCCTATTGAGTGTAGCGGCTATTTGGTATACAAAACTGGAGGACTCCGTCAAGAGGAATTGGGAGGAGATGGCTGAGGCCTTTATAGCTCAATACTCCTATAACACGCAGATTGAGATTGCAACCCGTGATCTTGAGACCACTAGGCAAGAGCCGAAGGAGAGTTTCTCTGATTTTGTAACCTGGTGGAGGGTTAAGGCCTCGATGATGACCATCAGGCCTGTTGAAAAAGATCAGATTCGGATGGTTGTGTGTAACCTCTAGCCCAAGCTCATGCAGAAGATGATCATTCTTTCCCTCTCCACCTTTGCAGATCTACATGAGATTGGGGTACAGATCGAGGACGCTATGAAGCAGGGCCTCATTGACCAGGAGAAGGAGCAGCCCAGGAGGGCGTTTTCTCACAGTTTGAATGCGACCACCAGTGGTGATGCAGCTGCAAGATCTTCTGAAATGGGCATGGTCACCACCACCGTATCAAAAACAGCTACCCTATTCACTGGTGCGTCCGGAAGTAGCTCACAAAAAAGTAAATATCCACCTCGAGTCAAGAGGGTTTTTACCCCACTTTATATGCCTTTGTCAAAGGCTCTAGAGGTCTTACTCCGGAAAGGACATCTGAAACCGTTGGAACAACGGCCTTTACCCTATCCTATCCCTCCAAAGCATGACCAGACTAAGTGCTGTGCCTACCATCAACAAACCGGTCATGACACTGACAGTTGCTTTCGTCTTCGCCATAATGTACAGGATCTGTTTGACAACAGGGTCATCTCCGCACTAGTCTTGCAAAGTCTATCGGCACTTGATCAGTGAATTTATGGAGGATAATGTGACTATGTGATCGAGGGATGAACCACCTGCGGATGGCGCTCGATTTACTCTAGATGTGGCGTAAGGCACGCACCGTTTTGAGCATTTGTGAATGCTGGTTTTTGTACTTCCTGACTTGGGTATTGAGTCAGTCTTGTTGTGTTGTATTGAGTCAGTCTTTTTGTACAGAGTCAGTCTTTTCTTACTGAGTCAATTGGGTCTGCCTTGTTGTACCGAGTCAGTCCTTTTTTGTTGGAGTCGGGTGATTTCGGGGGTGTTACCTCGGACATCACTTGCTTGTTTTGTGTTTGTCTTTTCGTTTTCTTTTGAGTCTGTTTCTGCCTTGGAGCCAGTAATGCCAACAGATTTAAATGAACAGCAGTGATTTTCACACTCATGTGTTTGCTTCTGCCTTGTGCTAGTTGTGCCAGAAGTTCTGAATGAGATGGCAGTATTTGACTAAAAAACTGTGTCTTTTCTGTGCTTTGAAATCATTACATTGACTTGAGTTTTTCAAAACATTTTGAATATGGTGATGAAAACAAAGAGGAAGGAATTCCTCGGGATTTGCAAAAAAATTGATCAATTGAGAGAAAAAGAGGCATGCTAAGCCCTTAATGATTGAGATCATGTTTGTTAATGTGAGTTCTCAGAAGGATCCTGGCTTGATCCAGATTGGTTCTGCATTGTCTTCGACACGAGCGATTAGTCGCTTTCTTAAAAGATTTCAAAAAATGTTTTGCGTGGTTCTACGAAGACCTGTGTGGAATCGCTCTTGAGATTGTGCAACTTAGGATCGCTCCTAGCCTCGAGACTCAACCCTTTTGCTTCCAAACCTTGAACCTTAATTTAGAATGTTCAACGGTCAACCACAATGTAAGGCCCGTGTGGCTGGATCAGAAGCAGCCCATGAACTAGGGGCGAGAATATCAGATGTGATTAAAGGAAGCTTGCGAAGCTAGATCAAAAGCAGCCCTCGAACTAGGGGCAAAAATGTCAGATGCGCTTGAAGAGTCAAAGATGAGTCCTTTTTGCAAACCAGGGAAGACTGGCAAGAATGCCAAATCCCAGAAGGGGGAAAGAAGAAAGTATTGCTGAAGGACAACCAAGTTCCTATCCATAACACTAGGGGCAAATTCACCCCCCATTGGATGGACTCCTGCATTGTCAGCGAACAGCAGCCATTCTCCTAGATTTAGGTGACTTCAGGATCTCAAAACCATTTGACATGGACAAAGCTACACTTTTACCCTTGAGAGGCTCGTTGGTACGAAAACCTGGAAGGGCGACCCAGGCAAAAGTTAGAGCAAGAAAAAGAAGAAAAAGAACAAAAAAAGGAAAAACGCAAAGAATGAAAAAAAAGAAGAAAAAAATGAAAAGAATTGAAAAGAAAAGAAAAACATAGCTCGCAAGGTTGAAAACCCAGAAGTGCGGCCTTGGCAAAAGTTACAGCGCAAAAGGAGAGGTTAATACCCGAGTGTACCTTAACCCCGAACTACGTAAGGCTTGATTCCCATCTTTGGGATACGTAGGCAACTTCATTATGAAGTCCAGCCATAAAACACTTCAAATTCGATTGTGTCCATGTATTGGTTTTGATCATCTTTGCCTTCTCTGTATCCGAGAATTTGGTTGTAATTGTCACTGTGAGGACTGGTTGCCACGTGCTGCGGCACTATTCAGTCTAGGGGCAACTTTCCGTTGCCATGCACTGTTGAGGTGCCATTCAGACAAGGGACAATTTTCTATTGCCATACAGTGCCGTTCAAACAAGGGGCAATTTTCCATTGTTTTGGATCTGAGGTCGTGCATCTCAAGAGTAGGTTCCGTGCTCGTTGAGTAGTGGCCGTTTGCAAAAATAGTTTTTGAGAATTTTTACTGAGGTTGACTAATTTTCTCGAAAATTATTCCATTTTTCCAAAACCGGACCATTTCTTGGACCCAAAAAAGGAAAATTTTCAATGCTCATAACCTAACTTGCATGATTTTAAATTAGAAAATCGAACAAGCATATTAATCTAACTCTCATTTTGGTCAAAATTGTTTTAGTAGAAAACCAAAACAAAAATGGTCAAAATGATGAACTAGGGGCACAGTTGAGTCAGGCTTCCTGTCTTTCCCCCGTTGTTAATTCATTTGCTAGAAAAGGCACCATACTTGCCGAAAAGGGTGCCTTATTCGCCAAGAAGGGCACAACTGAAGTTAACAACAAAAGGCTGAAAGCTCTCTCATCCTCCAAGAAGTGAGATATCAAGCCGAGTGCGAAACACGAATTGGAATGGATCAAGATACTTCACTCCTTCATCTGGGGTATCGACTAAATGTCACCAAAGCAAATAGCCGCGAGCTAATAACGCTGGGCACTAACCCACAACTTCTTGTTTATCCATCAACCACCTAGGGGAGGAATAAAAAAATGAGAGATTGAAGAATAGAGAGATGTGCGCTGAGAGAAAAAGTGAGGAAAAGAGCTTTTTCAGAGAAAAAAAAAGACCTTGAGGGCCGAGTGATGTGAGAATCACAAATGAGAAAGGGTGGGAAACAATACCTAGAGAAACAGGCTCCATGTGCACGTTTGAGTGTCGTGCCTTTTTGTTTTATCTCGATTCTTGTTTTGAGTCATTTCGAGTGTCACTCGATGTGTTTAGGTTGTTTACCTTTTGTTTTCCGTTGTTGAGTCATAGTGCGCTGTGTTCAGTCGTAGGCTCAATACCCCGGTCAAGAACTCATCTCTCAATTTCAAAAATAAAATCGTTTTGCGCTCCGAGTGCCATGTCGTTCTCCACATTTGTGCAAAACAAGATTCGTTCTTTCGTAAAACTGCATGGTTCAGCCCAGGTCATGTCAGAATAGTAAAACCAGGACCTATCTGAAGCTATGAAAGTTCCAGGCTGCAAAGCAAAAGAAAAGAGGAAAAATGTTGGGTATCTGAGTTTGTTTCAAACTTCAGTAAATTCTGAGACTGCATTCCGTGTCTTGTCAATGCTCCGAAGTATGAGTGTACCTCTACCTCAAGCTTAAGATCAAGTCTGCTTCAAGCCAGAATGGCGATCAAAAGTGCTCTCCCTGAGTACCATTCCCTGCTAGAAGCATCTTGGCTGTGTTCGTAATGAGTTCCTAGGAGACCAACTGCGACGGTGGAAACTAGAGTTCGAATGGCTGTTGCCTAGAACGCAAAGGTTCGGGATTTCCGAGACTAAAGTCTGGTTTAAATACCCAGAGGCGTGTCCTCGGTTTGAAATCTGTATGGAAGCTCCATAGGTTGAGACAGCGTGTATGAACCTCAATTCTGGATACTGAACCAACCTAGTCTGTCACCCCGTTGGAGAATAGGGAAAGTTGTGAATATGATCAGGAAGAAAGGCAGCATCCAGAGTGTTCTACGTGAAGAGCCCTTGACAGCGTTTCAGAACCTTTGTACTGTAAGTTGAAGGTAAGTGTTCAAGGAGCACGAGGGGAGATCCCCATCAGAATACAGCGGTACATCGGCACTCACCCCATGAGGTACTTTCTAAAGCACCGCTAGGTTTGTTTATTGCATTCCTTAAACATCATGCATTGTACTGCATTGTACCTATTAAGTTTTTCATGCACGATATTGTATGTACGGTTCATTTGAAACTGGCGCAACCAGGCGATATTGTATGTACGGTTCATTCAAAGAAGTTCCGTTTAAGGTTATTTACCTTAGTGTGTCCATCACACTTCATTTACTTTTGCGTATCTATAATACTTTATTCACTTAGTGCATCTATCACACTTTGTGTTCACCTTCAGTGTATCTATCATATTTGTTCACTTAGTGCATCTATCACACTTCGTGTTCACCTTCAGCATATCTATCATACTTGTTCACTTAGTGCATCAATCACACTTCGTGCTCACCTTTAGTGTATCTATCATACTTGTTCACTTAGTGCATCTATCACACTTCGTGTTCACCTTTAATGTATCTATCATACTTGTTCACTTCGTGCATCTATCACATATTGTGGTCACCTCCAGTGTATCTATCATACTTTGTTCACTTAGTGCATCCATCACACTTCGTGTTCACCTCTAGTGTATCCATCACACTTGTTCACTTAGTGCATCTATCACACTTTGTGTTCACCTTTAGTGTATCTATCATGCTTGTTCACTTAGTGCATCTATCACACTTTGTGTTCACCTCCAGTGTATCTATCATACTTTGTTCACTTAGTGCATCTATCACACTTCGTGTTCACCTTTCGTGTATCTATCATACATGTTCACTTAGTGCATCTATCACACTTCGTGTTCACCTTTAGTGTATCTATCATACTTGTTCGTTTAGTGCATCTATCACACTTCGTGTTCACCTTTAGTGTATCTATCATACTTGTTCTCTTGGTGCATCTATCGCACTTCGTGTTCACCTTTAGTGTATCTATCATACTTGTTCGCTTAGTGCATCTATCACACTTCGTGCTCACCTTTAGTGTATCTGTCATACTTGTTCACTTAGTGCATCTATCACACTTCGTGTTCACCTTTAGTGTATCTATCATACTTGTTCGCTTAGTGCATCTATCACACTTTGTGTTCACCTTTAGTGTATCGATCACATTTGTTCACTTAGTGCATCTATCACACTTCGTGTTCACCTTTTGTGTATCCATCAGACTTGTTCACTTAGTGCATCTATCACACTTTGTGTTCACCTTTAGTGTATCCATCACACTTGTTCACTTAGTGCATCTATCACACTTTGTGTTCACCTTTAGTGTATCTATCATACTTTGTTCACTTAGTGCATCTATCACACTTTGTGTTCACCTTTAGTGTATCTATCATACCTTGTTCACTAAGTGTATCTATCACACTTTGTGTTCACCTTTTGTGTATCCATCACACTTGTTCACTTAGTGCATCTATCACACTTCGTGTTCACCTTTAGTGTATCCATCATACTTGTTCACTTAGTGCATCTATCACACTTTTTGTTCACCTTTAGTGTATCTATCATACTTTGTTCACTTAGGGCATCTATCACACTTTGTGTTCACCTTTTGTGTATCCGTCACACTTGGTCACTTAGTGCATCTATCATACTTCGTGTTCACCTTTGGTGTATCCATCACACTTGTTCACTTTGTCTTCACCTTTTGTGTATCTATCATACTTGTTGACTTAGTGCGTCTATCACACTTTGGGTTCACCTTTTGTGTATCCATCACACTTGTTCACTTAGTGCATCTATCACATTTCATGTTCACCTTTTGTGTATCCGTCACACTGGTTCACTTAGTGCATCTATCACACTTTGTGTTCACCTTTTGTGTATCCATCACACTTTGTTCACTAAGTGCATCTATCACACTTTGTGTATCCATCACACGTTTACTTTGTGTATCCATCACACGCACACTTTGTGTATCCATCACACGTTCACTTTAGTGTATCTATCACTACACTCGCTTTGTGTATCTATCGCACATGCTTACTCACTCTGTGTATCTATCACGCTTCGTTCACTTTTGTGTATCTATCGCACATGCTCGCTAAGATTGCATAATCTTCTTACATCCTTTCTGCATGTAATGTAGTTTGGTTTTTATTCACTTGCTTAAAATTGTTGCATTTATTGTGTATATTTGCTTCATTACAGCTTTCTTTGCATGATCATAAGTTATACTCGGCTTTGTGCATACCCCTTTGCATTTTGCCCCTGCCTGCGGGCACTTCTCTTTGATTACCTCGCCTGTTTTGCATGTTAGCTTATACCGGGCTCGGCGCATCATGCTAACTGCATTGTGTTTCAATTCCAACTTGAATACGTGTATTGAGTTGCCACATTTCACATACCATTCTTAGAATAGCCGAGCCTATTTTAGTTGCATTTTGCATGTGTTGCATTAGCCATCCTAACATGAACTAGGATCATGTATGATTCCTAACTAGTTTCTTGTTTTGGCTCGGAGTTCTAGGTAAGTTTTATGCTTTAGCATCGTTGCATGTGTGTGAGTGACTGCCATGATAGCATGCTTATTATGAGGCTATTTGCTTATGTGATATAACTGCCTGAATGCCTGTGGGTGAAGGTTGGGTTATTTGAATTGGAACAATTCACCAATTGAGAGTTTTAAGCTTACTTGAGAGTGGCAAAATCATGTTTTCTTAAGCCCACTTGAGGGTGGCAAATCTACATCTTAGCCTACTTGCAAGTAGGGCCATCAAACCATCTTTCAAATAAACAAACATGAAATATTTTGTTCCAACCCAAACGATCCAGTCTATACTTGTATGTTGTGTGCATCGCATAGTAATTCTAGGCTAATAACCGGAATAAGAGCACATAATGTTTTCAAAACTCGATATCATGGTTAGTAGAGGCCGATCTTGGCTCGGGCGAGCGGGGGTGCTCATGAAGTGACCTTCCCCAATCGTACCCAAGTTCCCGAGCCGAGGCAACTTTGGTGATGACCGACACGTGGCCTTAGGCACGAGTTAGAGTTTCCTAAATTCTCCCAAAATAAAATATTTAGGTGGCGACTCTGTATTTGGCAAAGCAATCCATGTTTGGCACTTCTTTCTAAAAATCAATTTTTCAAAACGATTTGTTGAATTTGGACTCTTTGATGATTCATCGGTCTTGCATTGCACTCCGCGAGATTAGATACAGGACCGTGACATTGAGTCCAAATTGTAGTAAGCCCCAATGAACAAAACAGGATTTCTCTCGGGACGTTCGGGGACGTCTACACATTGTGTTTGCATATTGTTGCATGTTCATGTTGTTTTCATGTTGCATTGCATTATGTTAGCATGTTATGTGTTCCATCTTGTTTGGGTTGGACGTCAATCCAAACATGGGGAACGAGGGGCGTTTCATACTTGAAGTGATGAAACGCGCCTCATTCCTTAGGTCGCCGACACCTTTGATCATGGATGATAAGGTGGAGGTTCATTGAGTCCTATGTGTTATTTGTATGAATTCATTGACATTGAATTGTGCAACTCGGCCTCGTTGGCCATTGTAGACACCCCATTTTTGACCGTCCTCAAGACTTGGACGTCACCATTTGAACACTCGGTGATTATCCATGTTTGTGTTCGTTTGGAGTTCCTGGAGGTTTCGGCTCGCGCGCCTCGCCTCAGGATCTCCGAACTCGACTATTTAGTGTTTGGTTTTGCACCAAACACTTGTGTTTTGCCTTGGAGGGGCAAGGAATGCCTTGTGAGGCATCCCCACACATCACCGGCAGTGGCTAGAGGCCACCGGTTGGTTTTTGCTGCCACCGGCAATGTATATTGCCGGCCGGCACTATTTGTTGCCGGTCAGCACTATTTAGTGCCGGTCGGCACTCTTTTTAGCCAAAATGGCATTTTTGGCCGGCCGACTACTGTGCATCTGCTTTTGCAGATATTTTAAGACAGCTGTCTTGCTTTTTGCTCCCCTCCATACACGTGTATGAAGGGATCTCCCTCTTATGAAGCTTGTCTTGTAAGCTTTACAAGACAAGAAGTTCTATAAAGAGAGGGGCTCTCTCTTGTTGCAAGGGTTGGAGACTTTATACATTTTAGAGACAAAAAACACAGAGAGACGCTCTGGTTTTTAGGGTTAGGATCCATACATATCCTATCTCTCTTTTTCTCTCTTTGTGTTCTAGGTGTTTTGTGTCTTACTATTGCACACAAACACCTAGTGTTTCACCTTCCTTTGGCTCCTGAGGTTCTAAGGGACTGATTTTGGTGTTGGATTCAAGCCAAGGAAGGCCATTGGAGCATCATTGTTGAAGAGGTCTTCAAGGGTAAGAATCTCACCCCTTTATTCCCCATTTTTGCACCTTATTTCTACCTATCTTAAAATCATTTTTGAGCTTAGTGTATAATACAAAAAAGTTCTTTTTTTAGACCCTCTTGATTGTTTATTAAGGGTGTTTTGTGGTTTGAGGGTGTTTGACCCCTCTTAGGCCTTGAAAGGCCCCATTTTGTGCTATTTTGTGCAAGTTTCGAGACTTTGGTGTTTGGGCCTCTTCACCACTGAAATCTTGAGGGATTTCAGTGGTGAAGATGGTGCCTTGAAGTCTCTAAAAGGAGAGGGCCACCCCCTCTCCTTGTTGTCCTTGAAATGGACCATTTTTGGCCTCTTGAGAGAGCACCTAGCTAGGCTTCATGTTGAGCATGCCTTAGTTGTTTTTTGTGCTTAATATGTCATATTATGCCTCTGATTTTTGTTGGTTTTGGTACACCATACATGCTTAGCATACCTACCATGTAATGCCATGTTATTGCCTCAATGTGCCTTAGGTTGTTAGCCCTTGTTAGAGCATGTTTTAGGCTTAGTCTTGTGAAGCTTTTGTGCATATTTTGCCATGTTTTAGGTCTGTCCATAGTTGTTTGGGTTGAAATTGGCATGCTTGGTATAGCTCCTTTGCATTCCGGCTTGTTGGCCTTAAGTGTATGAGTGTATAGCATGACATTTTTGCATTGATTTGGTGATTTGGGACCATCCACCAGGTCATTTCAGACCTTATAGTATGCTTGTATGCTTGCTTTAGTTGTCTCTTTAATGCTTTGAAAGCTTGTCTTGCATGCTCCATGTTTTGGCCATTGCATATGCCTTTGATTTCAGGCCACTTAGATGCCATCTAAGTGATCCTTAGGCCTTGTCTTAAGGTGCTAAAACTCTGTTTTTAATCATTTAGTTCATGCCATGTTTGGTCTTGCTAAGTGTAGTTCAATACTCCATTGGTTTGCTTTGAGCACTTAGGCCATTTGTTGCATGTTTGGCTTGATTTATTGCTTGGTTTGGCACCATGTTTTAACATGATTTTTAATGCTTATGTTGCATGCTATATGTCCATGATTACCTTCTTTCAAATGTGTTTGAGAGTTGCCCCATTTGTGGTTAAGTGTTGGCTCTCAATTATGTGCATGTGTGTATGTATTTGGTCCCTCATATTGTAGCACTTTGGCCCTTGTTTTAGGCCTAATTAGAGCTGCCTAAATCATCTGTAAGTCCACCCTTTTTTTTTTATCAATTTGCATTGCCTCATGTTTACTTGTATGCTTGCATAAGTTTGTTTCCATGTCATGTTGCATCCTTAGCTTGTATGCCTAGGTTGCATTGCATCTTGCATGCATGCCTTGTTCCTTGAGTTGGTGATGGGAATTGGGCCTTGGTTTGTTTGTATGGTTTGCATTTCATTTGACATAAAAGTTGCACACTTGACTCCTTGGGCCATCATGCATGGAAATGCGTGATTGGTGGCCCGAGAATCGAGACACATGCCCCTTTGAGTCACAAACATGATAAGGGACATGAATGGTGCATATATGCTTTGAATTGTGCTGCCATGCATTGCCCTGCCCTCTGTTGCTGTCAATTGCAGATTCTGCAGGAACACTTTGCCGACCGGCAGTGTCAAGTGCCGACCGGCAATCCCTTATCTGCCGACAGCTTCATTTTGTGCCGATGGCCATAACACACTGCCGGTGACAGTTCCATTCAGCCGGTGGCACTCTTCAGTGTCCAAGGAACCAGTTCTGAGATTTTGGCAGCCTCCAGAGGAGTAAAGGAAGGAAAACAGAGGCAGCCTATGCATGGCGGTGCGTTTCCGAGCAGGACCGAGCATGCATTGCATCGAGCTCTCCTCCCGAGGCGGTTTACTGCTTTTCCTAGATTAATTAATTTGCTTAGTTGATTAGGCAATTTGTAATATTTAATTAGCTTGCGTAGTTAATTAATTTGTAATATTTATTCGGTCCCTCCGAGTGAGGGCAAATCTATAATAAGCGTGTGTGGGTGGTGTGTATGTCTTCCAATCCCCACTTCTTTCTTCCCTTTTACTTACCCGCTTTGATGGTTAGTAATAGGACATGTTCAAATTAGCATACCTTATGCTATGCATGCGTGCATTCATTCATTTGTCCTGCATGCACCGGGCTCGGTACATCATGTTAACTGCATTTGTACTTCAATTCCAAATTGAATACGTGCATCAATTGATCGCATTTCACATGCCATGTTTAGGTTAGCCGAGCCTAATCTAGCAACATTTTGTATGCGATGCATTAGGCACTTAACATGGACTTGGATCATGCATGTTTGCTAACGAGTTCTTTGTTTTGGCACGGAGTACTATGTAAGCATTTTAATGTTTTAGCATCTCGCATGCGTATGAATGTTAACATGATAGCATGCTCACCATGCGGCTAAATGCTTATGTGATAAATTGTTTGAATGCCTGTGGGTGAAGGTTAGATTGTTTGAGTTGGAAAAACTCGTTGAAATCCGTGTTTTAGCCTACTTGAGAGTAGCAAATTCCAAAGCGCTTTTCAAAACAAACGGATATGCAATGCTTGTTTCCAAATTAGGCAATCTAGTCTATACTTGTTTGCTGCGCGCATAACATAGTAATTCTAGGCTAATAAATGGAATAAGAACACATAACGTTTTCAAAATCGGATATCATGGTTAGTAGAGGCCGGTCTTCGGACTAGGCGAAAGGGGGTGCTCATAGCTGACCTTCCCCGATCGTACCCTAGCTCCCGAGCCGAGACAACTCCGGTGATGACGGACACGTGGCCTTCGGCACCGAGTCAGGGTTTCCTAAATTTCCCCATTTTAAAAATATTTAGGTGGCGACTCTGTATCTGGGAAAGCAGTCCATGTTTGGCACTTCTTTTCAAAAATCTGTTTCTCAAAACGATTTGCCGGATTTGGACTCTTTGGTTCAAGATTAAGAACTGTGACAACAAAATCGAGTCCGAGCTGTAGCGAAGGGCCCCACGCGGGCACGTCTACAGTTTCTGGCGACTCTGCTGGGGATTTTAGAGAGCTTGACTCGAACTCGTGATATCCTATTTTGATTTCATTTATGTGTCTCTTTGCATTGCATGTGCATTGGTGCGCCTAGGAACACAGTGTTTGCCATCTGCCATTCCTGAACGGTTTGCCGGAGGCTTGTCTTGTCAAGGCATGACCACAAGGCTGACCGGCTATGGGCTCTGACAGCATGGGAACACAAACCTCGGTTTACCGGGGCACCCCTTTTGACCATTCGACCTAGTGCATATTCGGAATCCATAGTGACCATTCCAAACTAGGACAGGTTGCTTACCCGATGTTAGGTTGTTTGAAAACTGCTGCGTGCATAGTGGAACCCTAGTTCCTGACAAAATAGGACAGGGAAACCCTCCCCCAACATAGGGGTGTTTTGGCTCTCTTTACTTGCTATGTGCTTTTAGAATGAATTTCTACAGGGAAAGTATATATCAGTTTGCAAGTTTGAGTATCAGATCTGAGGACACCAGTATCAGTACTATTGAGAACCAGCTGTCTGTGGGTATCAGTTCAATTTTGGGGACAGTGGTTTCTGGGGAACAGTGATCAGTAGTGGAATACAGTTGTTCGGCTACACCTGTGTTTGATCCATTTGGGGCTGAAATGATGTATGTTTTTCCTTTCAGTTCAGAAGGTCAGAGAGTTGATACAGAATAGCCAGTGTTCCCCCTTGCCGAGGCAGGGCTTATGATGACGCAGAATTCAGAAGAGATCGTAGTTATGACGGCCGCATTGGAGCAGGGGATCACTCTACAAAGTGAGGCCAACACTGATGTGTCACATCCACCCAGGTCGCCTGTTGTGCACCCGGTCTAGGCCCCCCAGCTATACCAGGCTTGCGAGCCTACTACATTTGAACTGATGGGGATGATAGGTGATCTCCAGAGGTCTGTAGCGGATCTCGCCTACGGAATGTCAGCTTCACCTCCAGCCGCACCATATGCCAGGAGCTTTGTACCCCTGGAGCCCCCGTTGTTAGGGCGCATTGTGATTGAACTTAGCCAACCGGAGATGGCCTCCAGCTATGGCAACGACATATCAACATCAACTCAAACCCCCGATCAAGATGAGGCCAGAGGAAAAGACAAAATGAAGGCAGCTGCCGATCCTATTGAACAACTGCTGTGGGCAGTCGAGGCTTTGAAAGCCGGGGAGATGAATAAGCAATAGATATCTGCAGTTGTGGCAAAGACTGTGGAGGATGCTTTCCCCACTCCACCTGAGGGTAGTTCAAGCCTGTCAGAAAATCGGGATAGGCCCCGTCATGCCAAGGCAGTTCCTCCTATTCCCGCCTCTGCACCCGGGAAAGATCCGAAAGCTAAAGTGGCGTCTGCCGACCCTTTCTCTTGTGCAGTTAGTAAGAGCGCCCAGACTCCAAAGTACCTGCCCCGGGGGCGCAAGACCTTTCATGCTCTCTACATGCCTTTGTCCAAGGCACTCCAGATCCTTGCCGAGAGGGGACACCTTACACCATTGGAGCCTCGGCCTCTCCCGAAGAATCTCCCTGCAACGCATGATGCTGCTTAGTACTGTGCGTACCACCAGCAAACAGGCCATGCCACCGACAATTGCTTCCGCCTCCGTCATGAGGTGCAAGATTTGATTGACAATGAGGTTATCCTCCCACCCACCTCAGCGAAGTCTGCTACCACCGAGCTGTTGGACTTTGAGGATACTGCAAGTATGTAATCAGAAGGTGAACCACCTGCGGGCGGTGTCCGGTGTGTTTTGAATGTGGCGTCTGGCACGCATTTTTGAGTGGCTGTGAACGCTAGCTTTGTAAATCCTGGCTTGGGTATCGAGTCAGTCTTTTATTTTGAGTCTGTCTCTTTGTCTTGAGTCAGTCTTTTTGCTTAAGGGTCTGTCTTGTTGTAGCGAGTCAGTCCCCTTTGTATAGAATACCAGGTGATTCTGGGGTTGTTGCCTCGAACACCATTTTGTCTTGTAATTACCTGTTTTTGTTTTTGAGTCTGTTTCTGCCGAGGCGCCAGTTGCACCAACAAATCTGAATGAAACAACTGTTGCTATCTCACTTTCATGCTTGCTTTCAGCATAAGTGCCAGAGAATTTGATTGGGCTGACAGTACATCTCACCTGCTCTCCTGCGCGCCAAACTCATTACATTAACCTAAGTTTTTCAAAAAAAAAAAAACCCTTTTGAACACTGCGGTGATGAAAACGAAGAGGAAAGAATTCCTCGGGTTTTGCAAAATTTTGGATCATTTTGAGAGAAAGAGAGGCGTGCTAAGCCCTTAATGAGTGAAATCATGCTTGTCGGCGTGAGTACTGAAAAGGACCCTGGCTTGATCCAGATCGATTCAACACTATCTTCGGCGCGAGCGATTTGTCGCTTTCTTAAAAACTTTCAAAAACAAATGTTTTACGCGGCCCTGTGAAGACTTGTGCGGAATCGCTCTTGAGATTGCGCAGCCTAGGATCGCTCTCAGCCTCAAGACTGAACCCGTCCGTTTCGAACCTTGAACCCGTTCAGAAATTTCAACGGACAAACGCCATGCAAGGCCCGCGTGGCCAGTTCTAAAGCAGCCCTCGAACATGAGGCACCAAAGCCGAATCAGAAGGAGTAGATCTCGCCGGAAGAAGCTCGTGGAGTAACCGGGATAGATTCATCTGCAAATCATTGCAATAGCCGTTCTCCTAAATGTAGAGAGGCTTCAACTTCATAAACCATTTGGCATGGACTTGCTACACTTTTACCCTTTGAGAGGCTCGCTGGGCCGAAAACCCCGAGGGGCGACCCAGGCAAAAGTTAGAGCAAGAGAAAAATACAAAAAAAAACAAAAAAAAGAAAAGCAAAAAAAAAATGCAAAAGAAAAGAAAAGAAAGAAAAAGAATTGAACAAAGGAAAATAAAGGAAGCTCGCAAGGTCGAAAACCCGCATCGGGTGCCTTGGCAAAAGTTAGAGCCTGAAAAGTGAAGGTTAAAATACCCGAGTGTACCTTAACCGGAACTACGTAAGGCTTGATTCCCATGTTTGGGATACGTAGGCAACTTCATCATGAAGTCCAGCCCCCAACGCTTTCATAGCGTCTCAGTCTGTGCAATGGTTTCGATTTCATCCCAAAGTCCAGTCGCCAACACCTTCCAAGGCGACTATGTCCATATATTTGTTGTGACCGTCTTCATCATCTCTGTGTCCGAGAGTTCGACCACCACCAATGAAGACTGTTTGCGGACTGTTGCAGCACCATCCAAACAAGGGGCAACTTTCCGTTGCCACGAGATGCCGTTCAAACCAGGGGCAACTTTTCGTTGCCTCCCACCCCCTTCAAACCAGGGGCAATTTTCCATTGCCTCCGATCCGAGGTTGCGCATCTCAAAGAGTAAGTTCCATGCTCGTTGAGCATCAACCGTTTGCAAAAATAGTTTTTGAAAATTTTTACTGAGGTTGACTGTTTTCTCGAAAACTATTTCATTTTCCAAAACTGGACCATTGTCTTGGACCCAAAAAGGAAAATTTTCAGTGCTTACAGCCTGACTTGCATGCTTTTCAAATCAAAAATCGAACAAGTACGTTAATCCGGCTCTCATTTTGATCAAACTTGTTTTAGTAAAAAACCAAAACGAAAAGAATGGTTAAAATGATGAACTAGGGGCACATTTGAGCCAGGCGTTCTGTCTCCCCCCCCCCGGTCGTCAACATACTTGCCAGAAGGGCACTCTACCCACCAGAAGAAATAGCCGTGAGCTAAAGGCATCGGGCATGAACCCGCAACTCCCTATTCATTCATTAAACACCCCGGGGAGGGATAAAAATGAGAGAATGAAGAATAGAGAGGTGCGAGTTGAGAGAAAAGTGAGGAAAAGGGTTTTGAGAGAAAAACCGAGTTTGAGTGCCAGAGTGATGTGAGAATCACAAATCAGAAGGGGGTGGGAAACAATACCCAGATTGAACTGGCTCCTCGTGGTCCGAGGTCCCCCATCTTCGCTAACGCGTCTGTATGTCGTGTCTTTTGTTTTGTTTATCTCAACCTTTGTTTTAGGTCTTTTTCGAGCGTGTCTCATTGTGTTTAGGTCGTGTACCTTTTTGTTCGAGTCCTCCCCACTATGTTCAGTTGTAGGCTCGATACCCCGGTTTGAAAAACCCCCATTTAATTTCAGAATTGTTTATACCCAGAATGCGGTGGCATTCTCTATATTTGAGCGTGTTTCAACTCCAACCGGTTCCGTCTTTGAGCTCCATCTTGTCAGATTGGGCCGTTCGCTTAAAGTTTGCTGTGTGCAGAATGAACCGAATGCTGAGTTATGGGTTGTATGTAGATTAATCCCCATTAGAGCAAGGACTGTGTGTCCAGAATCAGGCAGTGGGCTGCTTGGGTTATTTTGCTGTTGGCTGTTTAGTTATCTGATTATTACAGGGCAAGTGTTCAATTTTCAGACAACCAATCAATTTCATTTACATTGAGGTGTAATATGATGGAATGCGATGCAATACATGAGATATGTAAATGTAACACTTTTTAAGCAAAAATCTGTTCATTTCATAATCTTTTTCAAGTACAAAGTTTTGAGGAAAACAAAATCTGTCTGCGGCAGTACAAGGTAATCTAACTACCAACAAAAAGGAAAAGTACAAGAAAGAAAAGAAAAACAACAAAAATCTATGTCAAGCGACTCCAAGGGCCATCAGTCTGTCCTGGTCCTCTTCCTGGACGAGGGTCCAGGAGCATCATTAGCGTCGTCGTCAGAGCCCAAGCTAGAACCGCCTCCGGTCTCCTCCTCCGATGACTCGGACTCCGGCTCTGCCTCCGCCTCTGACTCCTCGTCATGATCATCATCCGGGACTGGAGCTCGTGAGCTACTCCCAACATGAGTGCGCCCCGCCTTGGAGCGGGGGAATACTCTGCCCTCCTCATCTCTCCCTCGGACAGGGACAGAAGGTCCAGCTGAAGCACCTCCTGCCATGGGAATCTGGAAAGGAGGCTGAAAAAGCACATAAAAAGGGAAATGCATCAGTATGCCGTGAACAGTTTATCAGTGCAAAATACAGTGTATGAGTACAGTGTGTGAATGCCGTGAGCAGTTTATCAGTGCAGAATGCAGAGTACAGTGTATGAATGCCGTGAGCAGTTTACCAGTGCAGGGTACAGTGCAGAATGCAGTATATGCAGTGTGTCAGATGCTGTGAGATCAGTGTATCAGGTGTTGTGCCGTGCATCAGATTATGTGAAGCAGTGTATGAATGGTTTAAGGCCAATGTCAGAAGAACATACCGGAATGCTGTAGAGGGCCAGGAGATCAAAGGTCCGCTGGAGCATCCCCATCATGGAGGCATTCATCTCCAATGACTGCCGGGTGTACGCAGAAGAAGCCTGCAAAAGTATCAGATGCATCAATATTCTGTGGAATATCAAATAAACTGAAATAAAATGATTATACAAAAGTGCAGTAATACATACCGGAGGCAAGTCGGGGACACCGACGAACTCGTGATCAGCTGGCGGAGGGGCGATGGGGATCTGATAGGTCGCCCCACCCTGCCCCCGAAAAGTCAGTACAGCAGGCAGGGCGGGCCAACCAGCCCCCCGTCCTCCCTGAGCTCCGCCTCTGCCACGGACTCGGGCCCTCCTCGAAGCTCCCGCTCCTGCCCCAGCCGCTGGCGCCACGGGCCTGGGCCCCTCCGCTCCACGGCCGCCGCTCAGAGGTCGCATCAGGCACGCCTGCACGTACTCTCGGTAGTCGCCGGTGCCTCTGAAGCGGGCCTCCTCCCAGCCGATAGTGAAATCGTCCATCTGCTCGGTCGTGAGCCCCTCGGTCTCCCTCATATCCGTAAGAGGGTGAAACGAGACTATCTGCTCAGGTAACACTAGGGTCTGGCGTATGAAACGCTCCCCCAGGTACCAAGCCCGATAGACCGGGCCCTCCAACAAGATCCGAAAACGTGAGGTCTCATCGGCACCAGCAAACCAATCCCGCGTCACAGTTGGCAAAGGAGCCCAAGGCTGCCAGGTGATCTGAAAATGTAATACAGTTTGTTATCTACTATCTTGAAATATGCAGTGGAAATGCGAAGCTTAAATAAACTGCAAGTAAAACATACCGCCGCGGGGGTGATGGTGTCGAAGTATCGGCGGAAAATGTCGAATGTCTCTCGTGGCCTCCGGGTGCATCTCCCGTCAAAGCGACGTGAAAAGGGGACGACCAGAGGGGTCTCTGTGACTGGTACGGGAGCGAGCCTAGGAAAGTAGGCGTAAACCCACAACTGCAAGGTAAATACCAGTGCATTTATCAGATAAACCAGAATACAGAATAAAGTAGAAATGGCAGAGTCGTGTGTTGTGTAGTGTATTTTGTACAGTGTACAGTGTGAGTAGTGTACAGTCAGTGTAAAGCAGAGCGTATGTGTGTGCCGTGTGTACAGTATACAGCAAGTATAAAGCAGACTATAGTGTGTGCAGTGTACAGGGTACAAAAAAGATAGAAAAGCAGAAATGAAAAGCGGAGAAGAAATGTACCTCCCAAGCCCGCCAATAGCCTCCGAGCAATTGGCCGCTGCCGCGGGAAGCCGAGCTCATGTACCCGTAGAGGGTGGCCAGAGCGGCGCCACCCCAATCATAATGCAGGATGTCTCGGACGTCCACCAATGCACTGAGAAGGCAGAGAGGCACGGTGTTCGCCTGGTCGGCGAAGATGGTCGTCCCGAACAAGAACATGAGGAAGCCGCGGGCGTACCTCTCCTTGGCCTCCGGAGTCATTGGAGCTGCATCAACGAGAGTAGGCTGGACCCTAAACTGTACCTCGAACCAGGAGTACCGGACAAAGCCTGGACGAGCAAGAGGTGGGGCCTCCCCCAGCAGATGGACCTGAGCGGCGGTCCACTCGTCCATATCAATATGAAAGGGGATCGGATCACCCCCTACCCCGATGCCTGTGAGCATCGAGAAGTCGTAAGGGGTCATCGTCATGTCCCCTGCTGTGGAGAAGTGAAATGAATCAGTGGTGTCCCACCACCTCTCCGCCAGAGCGACGAGGAGAGGTCTGCATGTGGTAAGCCTGGAGAGTCCTCGGCAGAAGGCGCCGAAGCTCGCCCAGTCCACTATGCGACGGACCGCGTCAGGGAGCTCGTCGTACCACTCCCGAGCGCCAGTGTTCCCATTCCCGCGGATGGTATGGGAATCCTCCTGTAAACAGAAAATAACAATTGCAAGACAACATTCAAAATGCAGTTTTAAGAAGCATACAGATGTAGCATGCGTGCAGGTTTAACAGATTTAAACAAATACCGGGTGCCGGTGTGCTTACAGTGAACTACAACGTGTGATGAGTCAGCGTGCCTGGGTAGTTCAAAACAGATATAGCATGAGTGCAAGTTTGACAGGTTCGAACAGCTATCGGGTATCGGTGTGTATGCAGTGAAATACAATGAGTGCAGTCTGTTTGAGTGATTCAGGGCCAGTGCAGTGTGTGTGCATGTGTCAGTCTCAAGCAGATATCAGTTGTGTGTATGTTTACAGTCAACAACGGTGTATAGCATATCGAACTAAAGCAGTTAAAGAGTACAAATAAGCTGCGACAGTTTTTGTGCCCTACATTGCAGAAAGTAAAGTAGAGGAAAGAGAGTTACCTCGGAAACAACGAAGGATAGGTGGGAGGTAGGCTCGCGCAACAATAGCTCGGGTGGCACGTGCCTCTCGAAGCTCTGAAACTGGCGGAGTCCGTCGGGGGGCAGAACATGGATCGCCGGCCGGTAGGTCGCCGGGTCGAACCGGCGCTCGCGCAAAGGTAGAAGCTCGAACCCGGGATCCATCTCGTGGTCCGGGGGAGTCCCGCCGCGTGGAATGTCGTCCGCCATGTCGAGAATGATGAGAAAATAGCCGAAGGAAGGAAAACCGGGCTAGAATACGAAGAGTCAACCGAAAAGTCAACTCCCGGGAAGGCCGAAAATGACCGAAAAGGCCGGGATGTGAAAGGGCACAGAAATCAAGAGAAAAGCAATGGGAACAAATTCCAAAAAGGCGGGAACGCCAAACGAGGCACCGAAACGAAGATGTGTTCGGTTGAAAATGTCCGAAACGCGAAGGAAATCACGAATCCGACGACGAAACGGGCGTAGAACGCGAAGAAACGGGCGAACGAGGAGAGGAAAATGCTCTAGAGAGAGAGAGTGAGAGTTTTCAGCGCAAGGGAAAGTGAGAAATAGGGTTTGAAACCCTATTTTAAAACACCCGAAGTGAAATGTCGAATCTGCCCCGCCTTAGTAACTTTTTGCCGGTCGGCAATGTTTTGTGCCGGCCGGCAGTATATTGTGCCGATGGAGTTATTTTTCAGCCGGTGGCCTCCCCTTCCGGCCGGTGGTGTTCCCACAGCCTTGTTTAGGCCATATGAGTAGTTTCTGGTCTTCATAGCTCAAGAAAGTGCAAGAAAGTGCATCTCCGACGCTCAACCGGCCTCCGTTGTGACCTCGGGTCGTGTCTTCTGCACGTGGCGCTCGAATTCGTGCAAGGTGTATCCTTTTTGTATCCTTTTAAATTCAGAAGTTGCCCCATGTGCGTTACACGCGTTGATTGCACTATTTCGGTGCATTACATCGCGCTGTCATGCGCCTCACAGTTGCATTGTTATGCACATACTACATGCGTTGTAACACGCACCCCTTGCATTGTCATGCACATCTCTCATGCATTGTCAGTGCATTTTTATTCCATGCATTGTCATGCATTCTGAAACACGTGCGTTGTTACGCATTTAAGTCCGTTTACATTCCGTGTGGCACGCGTGTCACACTTGGCATCATTTTACATTCTGTGTGGCACGCGTGTCACACTTGGCATCATTTTACATTTCGGGTGGCATGCATGTCACACTTAGCATCGTTTTACATTCTGTGTGGCATACGTGTCGTACTGAGCATCATTTTGCATCTTGCGAGGCATGCATGTCTCATTTATATCATTTGGCATCCTATGGGGCATGCATGTTTCATTTTGTGTCATTTTCATCGGCCTGTGCGCCTCGTTTGCATAGAACATGCATTCACTCGCACTATCTTGTGCATTTATACTTTGTATCTCAATCGCACTGTCTTGTGCATTTCAATTCAATCGCACTGTCTTGTGCATTTCAAATCAATCGCACTGTTTTGTGCATTTCAAAATCACTTGCGCTGTTTAGCGCATCGCACTGTTTTGTGTAGTTTATCACTCGCGCTGTTTAGCGCATCGCACTGTTTTTTGCATTTCAAAATCAATCGCGCTGTTTAGCGCATCGCACTGTCTTGTGCATTTCAAAATCACTCGCGCTGTTTAGCGCATCGTACTGTTTTGTGCATTGCAAATCAATCGTGCTGTTTAGCGCATCGCACTGTCTTGTGCATTTCAAAATCACTCGCGCTGTTTAGCGCATCGCACTGTTTTGTGCATTGCAAGTCAATCGCGCTGTTTAGCGCACCGCACTGTTTTGTGCATTTCAAATCACTCGCGCTGTTTTGCGCATCGCACTGTTTTGTGCATTTCAAAAATCACTCGCGCTGTTTAGCGCATCGCACTGTTTTGTGCATTTCAAAACCAATCGCGCTGTTTAGCGCATCGCACTGTCTTGTGCATTTCAAAATCACTCGCGCTTTCTTGCGCATCGCACTGTTTTGTGCATCGCAAATCAATCGCACTGTTTTGTGCATTTTAAAATCACTCGCGCTATTTTGCACACCGCATCGCACTGTTTTGTGCACCTTACTTGCATCTTGCATGTACCCTATCGCGTTATCTTGCGCACCTTACTTGTACTTGATAGTACATTGCATCGTTTTGAATATAAACCGGCTTCGCGTAGCGTATAAGTCCAATTTTCAAAATTTTGCATTCCGTGTGGTATGCGTGTCACACTTGTATCATTCTTGCATCTTATGAGGCATGCGTGTCTCATTTGTTTAATTTTGCATTCTGTGTGGCATACGTGTCACACTTGTGTCATTTTGCATCTTATGAGGCACGCATGTCTCATTTGTTTCATTTTGCATTTCGTGTAGCAAACGTGTCACACTTGTATCATTTTGCATCTTATGAGGCACGCGTGTCTCATTTGTATCATCTTGCATCATGCTTCATTTGCATCGACATGCGTGTCACATTTCCGCTGGTATGTGTGTCGTCATTAGCATTAGCATGCGTGCCTCATTCTTGCATTGTTGTGCATGTTTACGCGGTCTGGCGAGACCTTAAACACGCGCGCTGGTCTGGCGAGACCTTAAACACGCACGGTCTAGGAGACCTTAAATCCTTTGGAGGTGCGAAACCTTCGGTACATTGTCATGCATACATTTTGTATCCCGGTCTAGGAGACCCTAAATCTTCTGAAGGTGCAATTCCTTTGGTGTTTGTCGTGCCCGAACGACTTTCGGTGGTCTGGTAAAGCCACCTGCCTATGTTTGCGGTGAGTTCCTAGAAGACCAACTGGGACGGTGGAAACTAGAGTTCGAACGGCTTATGCCTAGAACGCAAAGGTTCGGGAGTTCCGAGACTAAAGTTTGGTTTAAATACCTGGAGGTGTACCCTCGGCTTGAAATCTGTACGGAAGCCCCATAGATTGAGGTGGCATGTTTACGCCTCAGTTCTGGATACTGAACCAACCTAGTATATCGCCCTGTTGGTAAGATAGGGAAAGTTGCAATCATAGTCGTTGCATCATAGTGCATTGTCGTGAATTTCCATTGTAGCTTGCATGCATCCATTGCATTTTCCTCAATAGATCGCATCATACTTCATTGTTATGCATTTTGTAAATATCCATCCATTTCCATTGCATATATGTAGATATTGCATTATAGTTTGCATGCATTCATTGCATTACATCCATCTATGGCTCGCACCTTTCCATGATTGAGCTTGGTCTGGTATGTGCCCTTACTTTTCACGTTAAAGCACAGTTCTGCATGTGTACGCGCCTATTCCACGCTGGTATGTTGGTTTAAGGGTTGCGGCACCTTTTCTGTGTTAGACATGGCTTGTACGAGTACATGCCTTTCCTAGGCAAGATTTGGTTTGGCCCGCGTGCCATATCCACTGCATTTTAGATTGCATGCATTCATTGCATCACCTTCCATCCATGGCTTGCGCCTTTCCATGTTGAGCTTGGTCTGGTATGTGCCCTTACTTTTCACGTTAAAACACAGTTCTGCATGTGTACGCGCCTATTCCAAGCTGGTATGTTGGTTTGAGGGTTGCGGCACCTTTTCTGTGTTAGACATGGCTTGTACGAGTACATGCCTTTCCTAGGCAAGATTTGGTTTGGCCCGCGTGCCATATCCACTGCATTTTAGATCGCATGCATTCATTGCATCACCTCCATCTATGGCTTGCGCCTTTCCATGTTGAGCTTGGTCTGGTATGCGCCCATACTTCTTGTGTCGAAGCATAGTTCAGTAGACCGTTCTATGTTAGACGTGGCTTGTATGCGTACATGCCTTTCCTAGGCAAGATTTGGTTTGGCCCGCATGCCATATCCATTGCCACCTCCCCAGCATTTCCATATATATATTACATTGTAGTGTAATTTTTGCATCCGGCATTAGGATCATTGTCCTTTCTCCAGCGGGTTCTTTCCCCACTTATGTCAATCCCCCCCAATACTCGTTCTTGTGTCTGTCTACAATGCTCATAGTTCAGTTGACCGTTCTATGGTAGACAGACTTGTTACCTCCATCAATCTATTTGACATAGGTGTGGTCTCGAACCACTCGTGATTGGATCGTGATTCGATTGTTTTGCATATAGTTTGCATTGTTTCAATTGCATTGCATCTTCATTTGCATTGTTTATACATTGTTTTGTATATATTGCATAACATTTTGCATCCATTCTTGCATTGTCATGCATGTTGCTAACAATATTGTACCTGTTAAGTTTGTTTTCTTTTCAGGCACGATATTGTATGTACGGTTCATTTGAGGCTGGTGCAACCAGACGAGCCACACAGGTATTGTATCCTCCGAGTGAGACGTATTGAGAATTGCATAATTCTCTTACATCCTTTCTGAATTGTAGTGTAGTTCGGTGTACGCTAGCTTAAAACTGTTGCATGTTTGCTTCATTATAGCTTTCTTTGCATGATCATAAGTTATGCTCGGCTCTGTGCATTGTCTTGCATTTTGCCCTGCCTTCGGGCGCATATCTTGTCTGTTTTGCATGTTTGTCTGAGTCTTCGGCCTTGTCAAAAATGGGTCGTTTCTGGGCTTTGACATTCACTCCCGTCATTGTTATGACTTTCGAGTTCTGTCAAAGAGGGGCAACTGTAGACACCCCATTTTTGACCGTCCTCAAGACTTGGACGTCACCGTTTGAACACTCGGTGATTATCCATGTTTGTGTTCGTTTGGAGTTCCTGGAGGTCTCGGCTCGCGCGCCTCGCCTCAGGATCTCCGAACTCGACTGTTTAGTGTTTGGTTTTGCACCAAACACTTGTGTTTTGCCTTGGAGGGGCAAGGAATGCCTTATGAGGCATCCCCACACATCACCGGCAGTGGCTAGAGGCCACCGGCTGGTTTTTGCTGCCACCGGCAATGTATATTGCCGGCCGGCACTATTTGTTGCCAGTCAGCACTATTTAGTGCCGGTCGGCACTCTTTTTTGCCAAATTGGCATTTTTGGCCGGCCGACTACTGTGCATCTGCTTTTGCAGATATTTTAAGACAGCTATCTTGCTTTTTGCTCCCCTCCATACACGTGTATGGAGGGATCTCCCTCTTATGAAGCTTGTCTTGTAAGCTTTACAAGACAAGAAGTTCTATAAAGAGAGGGGCTCTCTCTTGTTGCAAGGGTTGGAGACTTTAGACATTTTAGAGACAAAAAACACAGAGAGACGCTCTGGTTTTTAGGGTTAGGATCCATACATATCCTATCTCTCTTTTTCTCTCTTTGTGTTCTAGGTGTTTTGTGTCTTACTATTGCACACAAACACCTAGTGTTTCACCTTCCTTTGGCTCCTGAGGTTCTAAGGGACTGATTTTGGTGTTGGATTCAAGCCAAGGAAGGCCATTGGAGCATCATTGTTGAAGAGGTCTTCAAGGGTAAGAATCTCACCCCTTTATTCCCCATTTTTGCACCTTATTTCTACCTATCTTAAAATCGTTTTTGAGCTTAGTGTATAATACAAAAAAGTTCTCTTTTTAGACCCTCTTGATTGTTTATTAAGCGTGTTTTGTGGTTTGAGGGTGTTTGACCCCTCTTAGGCCTTGAAAGGCCCCATTTTGTGCTATTTTGTGCAAGTTTCGAGACTTTGGTGTTTGGGCCTCTTCACCACTGAAATCTTGAGGGATTTCAGTGGTGAAGATGGTGCCTTGAAGTCTCTAAAAGGAGAGGGCCACCCCCTCTCCTTGTTGTCCTTGAAATGGACCATTTTTGGCCTCTTGAGAGAGCACCTAGCTAGGCTTCATGTTGACCATGCCTTAGTAGTTTTTTGTGCTTAATATGTCATATTATGCCTCTGATTTTTGTTGGTTTTGGTACACCATACATGCTTAGCATACCTACCATGTAATGCCATGTTATTGCCTCAATGTGCCTTAGGTTGTTAGCCCTTGTTAGAGCATGTTTTAGGCTTAGTCTTGTGAAGCTTTTGTGCATATTTTGCCATGTTTTAGGTCTATCCATAGTTGTTTGGGTCGAAATTGGCATGCTTAGTATAGCTCCTTTGCATTCCGGCTTGTCGGCCTTAAGTGTATGAGTGTATAGCATGACATTTTTGCATTGATTTGGTGATTTGGGACCATCCACCATGTCATTTCAGACCTTATAGTATGCTTGTATGCTTGCTTTAGTTGTCTCTTTAATGCTTTGAAAGCTTGTCTTGCATGCTTCATGTTTTGGCCATTGCATACGCCTTTGATTTCGAGCCACTTAGATGCCATCTAAGTGATCCTTAGGCCTTGTCTTAAGGTGCTAAAACTCTGTTTTTAATCATTTAGTTCATGCCATGTTTGGTCTTGCTAAGTGTAGTTCAATACTCCATTGGTTTGCTTTGAGCACTTAGGCCATTTGTTGCATGTTTGGCTTGATTTATTGCTTGGTTTGGCACCATGTTTTAACATGATTTTTAATGCTTATGTTGCATGCTATATGTCCATGATTACCTTCTTTCAAATGTGTTTGAGAGTTGCCCCATTTGTGCTTAAGTGTTGGCTCTCAATTATGTGCATGTGTGTATGTATTTGGTCCCTCATATTATAGCACTTTGGCCCTTGTTTTAGGCCTAATTAGAGCTGCCTAAATCATCTATAAGTCCACCCTTTTTTTTTATCAATTTGCATTGCCTCATGTTTTCTTGTATGCTTGCATAAGTTTGTTGCCATGTCATGTTGCATCCTTAGCTTGTATGCCTAGGTTGCATTGCATCTTGCATACATGCCTTGTTCCTTGAGTTGGTGATGGGAATTGGGCCTTGGTTTGTTTGTATGGTTTGCATTTCATTTGACATAAAAGTTGCACACTTGACTCCTTGGGCCATCATGCATGGAAATGCGTGATTGGTGGCCCGAGAATCGAGACACATGCCCCTTTGAGTCACAAACATGATAAGGGACATGAATGGTGCATATATGCTTTGAATTGTGCTGCAATGCTTTGCCTTGCCCTCTGTTGCTGTCAATTGCAGATTCTGCAGGAACACTTTGCCGACCGGCAGTGTCAAGTGCCGACCGGCAATCCCTTATCTGCCGACAGCTTCATTTTGTGCCGATGGCCATAACGCACTGCCGGTGACAGTTCCATTCAGCTGGTGGCACTCTTCAGTGTCCAAGGAACCAGTTCTGAGATTTTGGCAGCCTCCAGAGGAGTAAAGGAAGGAAAACAAAGGCAGCCTATGCATGGCGGTGCATTTCCGAGCAGGACCGAGCATGCATTGCATCGAGCTCTCCTCCCGAGGCGGTTTACTGCTTTTCCTAGATTAATTAATTTGCTTAGTTGATTAGGCAATTTGTAATATTTAATTAGCTTGCGTAGTTAATTAATTTGTAATATTTATTCGGTCCCTCCGAGTGAGGGCAAATCTGTAATAAGCGTGTGTGGGTGGTGTGTATGTCTTCCAATCCCCACTTCTTTCTTCCCTTTTACTTACCCGCTTTGATGGTTAGTAATAGGACATGTTCAAATTAGCATACCTTATGCTATGCATGCGTGCATTCATTCATTTGTCCTGCATGCACCGGGCTCGGTACATCATGCTAACTGTATTTGTACTTCAATTCCAAATTGAATACGTGCATCAATTGATCGCATTTCACATGCCATGTTTAGGTTAGCCGAGCCTAATCTAGCAACATTTTGTATGCGATGCATTAGGCACTTAACATGGACTTGGATCATGCATGTTTGCTAACGAGTTCTTTGTTTTGGCACGGAGTACTATGTAAGCATTTTAATGTTTTAGCATATCGCATGCGTGTGAATGTTAACATGATAGCATGCTTACCATGCGGCTAAATGCTTATGTGATAAATTGTTTGAATGCCTGTGGGTGAAGGTTGGATTGTTTGAGTTGGAAAAACTCGTTGAAATCCGTGTTTTAGCCTACTTGAGAGTAGCAAATTCCAAAGCGCTTTTCAAAACAAACGGATATGCAATGCTTGTTTCCAAATTAGGTAATCTAGTCTGTACTTGTTTGCTGCGCGCATAACATAGTAATTCTAGGCTAATAAATGGAATAAGAACACATAACGTTTTCAAAATCGGATATCATGGTTAGTAGAGGCCAGTCTTCGGACTGGGCGAAAGGGGGTGCTCATAGCTGACCTTCCCCGATCGTACCCAAGCTCCCGAGCCGAGACAACTCCGGTGATGACGGACATGTGGCCTTCGGCACCGAGTCAGGGTTTCCTAAATTTCCCCATTTTAAAAATATTTAGGTGGCGACTCTGTATCTGGCAAAGCAGTCCATGTTTGGCACTTCTTTTCAAAAAATCTGTTTCTCAAAACGATTTGCCGGATTTGGACTCTTTGGTTCAAGATTAAGAACCGTGACAACAAAATCGAGTCCGAGCTGTAGCGAAGGGCCCCACGCGGGTGCGTCTACAGTTTCTGGCGACTCTGTTGGGGATTTTAGAGAGCTTGACTCGAACTCGTGATATCCTGTTTTGATTTCATTTATGTGTCTCTTTGCATTGCATGTGCGTTGGTGCGCCTAGGAACACAGTGTTTGCCATCTGCCATTCCTGAATGGTTTGCCGGAGGCTTGTCTTGTCAAGGCATGACCACAAGGCTGACCGGCTATGGGCTCTAACAGCATGGGAACACAAACCCTTGTTTACCGGGGCACCCCTTTTGACCATTCGACCTAGTGCGTATTCGGAATCCATAGTGACCATTCCAAACTAGGACAGGTTGCTTACCCGATGTTAGGTTGTTTGAAAACTGCTGCGTGCATAGTGGAACCCTAGTTCCTGACAAAATAGGACAGGGAAACCCTACCCCAACATAGGGGTGTTTTGGCTCTCTTTACTTGCTATGTGCTTTTAGAATGCATTTCTACAGGGAAAGTATATATCAGTTTGCAAGTTTGAGTATCAGATCTGAGGACACCAGTATCAGTACTATTGAGAACCAGTTATCTGTGGGTATCAGTTCAGTTTTGGGGACAGTGGTTTCTGGGGAACAGTGATCAGTAGTGGAATACAGTTGTTCGGCTACACCTGTGTTTGATCCATTTGGGGCTGAAATGCTGTATGTTTTTCCTTTCAGTTCAGAAGGTCAGAGAGTTGATACAGAATAGCCAGTGTTCCCCCTTGCCGAGGCAGGGCTTATGATGACGCAGAATTCAGAAGAGATCGTAGTTATGACGGCCGCATTGGAGCAGGGGATCACTCTGGAAAGTGAGGCCAACACTGATGTGTCGCATCCACCCAGGTCGCCTGTTGTGCACCCGGTCTGGGCCCCCCAGTTATACCAGGCTCGCGAGCCTACTACATTTGAACTGATGGGGATGATAGGTGATCTCCCGAGGTCTGTGGCGGATCTCGCCTACGGAATGTCAGCTTCACCTCCAGCCGCACCGTATGCCTGGAGCTTTGTACCCCAGGAGCCCCCGTTGTTAGGGCGCATTGTGATTGAACTTAGCCAACCGGAGATGGCCTCCAGCTATGGCAACGACATATCAACATCAACTCAAACCCCCGATCAAGCTGAGGCCAGAGGAAAAGACAAAATGAAGGCAGATGCCGATCCTATTGAACAACTACTGTGGGCAGTCGAGGCTTTGAAAGCCGGGGGGATAAATAAGCAATAGATATCCGCAGTTGTGGCAAAGACTGTGGAGGATGCTTTCCCCACTCCACCTGAGGGTAGTTCAAGCCAGTCAGAAAATCGGGATAGGCCCCGTCATGCCAAGGCAGTTCCTCCTATTCCCGCCCCTGCACCCGGGAAAGATCCGAAAGCTAAAGTGGCGCCTGCCGACCCTTTCGCTTGTGCAGTTAGTAAGAGCGCTCAGACTCCAAAGTACCTGCCCCGGGGGCGCAGGACCTTTCATGCTCTCTACATGCCTTTGTCCAAGGCACTCCAGATCCTTGCCGAGAGGGGACACCTTAAACCCTTGGAGCCTCGGCCTCTCCCGAAGAATCTCCCTGCAACGCATGATGCTGCTCAGTACTGCGCGTACCACCAGCAGACAGGCCATGCCACTGACAATTGCTTCCGCCTCCGTCATGAGGTGCAAGATTTGATTGACACTGAGGTTATCCTCCCACCCACCTCGGCAAAGTCTGTTACCACCGAGCTGTTAGACTTTGAGGATACTGCAAGTATGTAATCAGAAGGTGAACCACCTGCGGGCGGTGTCCGGTGTGTTTTGAATGTGGCGTCTGGCACGCATTTTTGAGTGGCTGTGAACGCTAGGTTTGTAAATCCTGGCTTGGGTATCGAGTCAGTCTTTTGTTTTGAGTTTGTCTCTTTGTCTTGAGTCAGTCTTTTTGCTTAAGGGTCTGTCTTGTTGTAGCGAGTCAGTCCCCTTTGTATTGAATACCAGGTGATTCTGGGGTTGTTGCCTCGAACACCATTTTGTCTTGTAATTACCTATTTTTGTTTTTGAGTCTGTTTCTGCCGAGGCGCCAGTTGCACCAACAAATCTGAATGAAACAGCTGTTGCTATCTCACTTTCATGCTTGCTTTCAGCATAAGTGCCAGAGAATTTAATTGGGCTGACAGTACATCTCGCCGGCTCTCCTGTGCGCCAAACTCATTGCATTAACCTAAGTTTTTCAAAAAAAAAAAAAACCCTTTTGAACACTGCGGTGATGAAAACGAAGAGGAAAGAATTCCTCGGGTTTTGCAAAATTTTGGATCATTTTGAGAGAAAGAGAGGCGTGCTAAGCCCTTAATGAGTGAAATCATGCTTGTCGGCGTGAGTACTGAGAAGGACCCTGGCTTGATCCAGATCAATTCCACACTACCTTCGGCGCGAGCGATTTGTCGCTTTCTTAAAAACTTTCAAAACAAATGTTTTACACGGCCCTGTGAAGACTTGTACGAAATTGCTCTTGAGATTGCGTAGCCTAGGATCGCTCTCAGCCTCAAGACTGAACCCGTCCGTTTCGAACCTTGAACCCGTTCAGAAAGTTCAACGGACAAACGCCATGCAAGGCCCGCGTGGCCAGTTCTGAAGCAGCCCTCGAACAAGAGGCACCAAAGCCGAATCAGAAGGAGTAGATCTCGCCGGAAGAAGCTCGTGGAGTAACCGGGATGGATTCTTCTGCAAATCATTGCAATAGCCGTTCTCCTAAATGTAGAGAGGCTTCAACTTCATAAACCATTTGGCATGGACTTGCTACACTTTCACCCTCTGAGAGGCTCGCTGGGCCGAAAACCCGGAAGGGCGACCCAGGCAAAAGTTAGAGCAAGAGAAAAATACAAAAAAAAAACAAATAAAAGAAAAGCAAAAAAAAATGCAAAAGAAAAGAAAAGAAAGAAAAAGAATTGAACAAAGGAAAATAAAAGAAGCTCGCAAGGTCGAAAACCCGCATTGGGCGCCTTGGCAAAAGTTAGAGCCTGAAAAGGGAAGGTTAAAATACCCGAGTGTACCTTAACCGGAACTACGTAAGGCTTGATTCTCATGTTTGGGATACGTAGGCAACTTCATCATGAAGTCCAGCCCCCAACGCTTTCATAGCGTCTCAGTCCATGCAATGGTTTCGATTTCATCCCAAAGTCCAGTCGCCAACACCTTCCAAGGCGACTGTGTCCATATATTTGTTGTGACCGTCTTCATCATCTCTGTGTCCGAGAGTTCGACCACCACCAATGAAGACTGTTTGCGGACTGCTGCGGCACCATCCAAACAAGGGGCAACTTTCCGTTGCCACGAGACGCCGTTCAAACCAGGGGCAACTTTCCGTTGCCACCCACCCCCATCAAACCAGGGGCAATTTTCCATTGCCTCCGATCCGAGGTTGCGCATCTCAAAGAGTAAGTTCCATGCTCGTTGAGCATCAGCCGTTTGCAAAAATAGTTTTTGAAAATTTTTACTGAGGTTGACTATTTTCTCGAAAACTATTTCATTTTCCAAAACTGGACCATTGTCTGGACCCAAAAAGGAAAATTTTCAGTGCTTACAGCCTGACTTGCATGCTTTTCAAATCAAAAATCGAACAAGTACGTTAATCCGGCTCTCATTTTGATCAAACTTGTTTTAGTAGAAAACCAAAACGAAAAGAATGGTTAAAATGATGAACTAGGGGCACAGTTGAGCCAGGCGTTCTGTCTCCCCCCCTCCCGTCGTCAACATACTTGCCAGAAGGGCACTCTACCCACCAGAAGAAATAGCCGTGAGCTAAAGGCATCGGGCATGAACCCGCAACTCCCTATTCATTCATTAAACACCCCGGGGAGGGATAAAAATGGGAGAATGAAGAATAGAGAGGTGTGAGTTGAGAGAAAAGTAAGAAAAAGGGTTTTGAGAGAAAAACCGAGTTTGAGTGCCAGAGTGATGTGAGAATCACAAATCAGAAGGGGGTGGGAAACAATACCCAGATTGAACTGGCTCCTCATGGTCCGAGGTCCCCCATCTTCGCTAACGCGTCTGTATGTCGTGTCTTTTGTTTTGTTTATCTCAACCTTTGTTTTAGGTCTTTTTCGAGCATGCCTCGTTGTGTTTAGGTCGTGTACCTTTTTGTTCGAGTCCTCCCCGCTGTGTTCAGTTGTAGGCTCGATACCCCTGTTTAAAAAGCCCTCATTTAATTTCAGAATTGTTTATACCCAGAATGCGGTGCCATTCTCTATATTTGAGCGTGTTTCAACTCCAACCGGTTCCGTCTTTGAGCTCCATCTTGTCAGATTGGGCCGTTCGCTTAAAGTTTGCTGTGTGCAGAATGAACCGAATGCTGTGTTATGGGTTGTATGTAGATTAATCCCCAGTAGAGCAAGGGCTGTGTGTCCAGAATCAGGCAGTGGGCTGCTTGGGTTATTTTGCTGCTGGCTGTTTAGTTATCTGATTATTACAGTGCAAGTGTTCAATTTTCAGACAACCAATCAATTTCATTTACATTGAGGTGTAATATGATGGAATGCGATGCAATACATGAGATATGTAAATGTAACACTTTTTAAGCAAAAATCTGTTCATTTCATAATCTTTTTCAAGTACAAAGTTTTGAGGAAAACAAAATGTGCCTGCGGCAGTACAAGGTAATCTAACTACCAACAAAAAGGAAAAGTACAAGAAAGAAAAGAAAAAAAACAAAAATCTATGTCAAGCGACTCCAAGGGCCATCAGTCTGTCCTGGTCCTCTTCCTGGACGAGGGTCCAGGAGAATCATCAGCGTCGTCGTCAGAGCCCGAGCTAGAACCGCCTTCGGTCTCCTCCTCCGATGACTCGGACTCCGCCTCTGCCTCCGCCTCTGACTCCTCGTCATCATCATCATCCGGGACTGGAGCTCGTGAGCTACTCCCAACATGAGTGCGCCCGGCCTTGGAGCGGGGGAATACTCTGCCCTCCTCATCTCTCTCTCGGACAGGGACGGAAGGTCCAGCTGAAGCACCTCCTGCCATGGGAATCTGGAAAGGAGGCTGAAAAAGCACATAAAAAGGGAAATGCATCAGTATGTCGTGAACAGTTTATCAGTGCAGAATGCAGTGTATGAGTACAATGTGTGAATGCCGTGAGCAGTTTATCAGTGCAGAATGCAGAGTACAATGTATGAATGCCGTGAGCAGTTTACCAGTGCAGGATACAGTGCAGAATGCAGTATATGCAGTGCGTCAGATGCTGTGAGATCAGTGTATCAGGTGTTGTGCCGTGCATCAGATTACGTGAAGCAGTGTATGAATGGTTTGAGGCCAGTGTCAGAAGAACATACCGAAATGCTGTAGAGGGCCAGGAGATCAAAGGTTCGCTGGAGCATCCCCATCATGGAGGCATTCATCTCCAATGACTGCCGGGTGTACGCAGAAGAAGCCTGCAAAAGTATCAGATGCATCAATATTCAGTGGAATATCAAATAAACTGAAATAAAATGACTATACAAAAGTGCAGTAATACATACCGGAGGCAAGTTGGGGACACCGACGAACTCGTGATCAGCTGGCGGAGGGGTGAAGGGAATCTGATAGGTCACCCCACCCTGCCCCCGGAAAGTCAGTACAGCAGGCAGGGCGGGCCAACCAGCCCCCCGTCCTCCCTGAGCTCCGCCTCTGCCACGGACTCGGGCCCTCCTCGAAGCTCCCGCTCCTGCCCCAGCCGCTGGCGCCACGGGCTTGGCCCCCTCCGCTCGACGGCCGCCGCTCAGAGGTCGCATCAGGTACGCCTGCACGTACTCTCGGTAGTCGCCGGTGCCTCTGAAGCGGGCCTCTTCCCAGCCGATAGTGAAATTGTCCATCTGCTCGGTCGTGAGCCCCTCGGTCTCCCTCATATCCGCAGGAGGGTGAAACGGGACTATAGTGTGTGCAGTGTACAGAGTACAGAAAAGATAGAAAAGCAGAAATGAAAATCGGAGAAGAAATGTACCTCCCAAGCCCGCCAATAGCCTCCGAGCAACTGGCCGCTGCCGCGGGAAGCCGAGCTCATGTACCCGTAGAGGGTGGCCAGAGCGGCGCCACCCCAATCATAATGCAGGATGTCTCGGACGTCCACCAATGCGCTGAGAAGGGAGAGAGGCACGGTGTTCGCCCGGTCGGTGAAGATGGTCGTCCCGAACAAGAACATGAGGAAGTCGCGGGCGTACCTCTCCTCGGCCTCCGGAGTCATCGGAGCTGCATCAACGAGAGTAGGTTGGACCCTAAACTGTACCTCGAACCAGGAGTACCGGACAAAGCCTGAACGAGCAAGAGGTGGGGCCTCCCCCAGCAGATGGACCTGAGCGGCGGTCCACTCGTCCATATCAATATCAAAGGGGATCGGATCACCCCCTACCCCGATGCCTGTGAGCATCGAGAAGTCGTAAGGGGTCATCGTCATGTCCCCTGCTGTGGAGAAGTGAAATGAATCGGTGGTGTCCCACCACCTCTCTGCCAGAGCGGCGAGGAGAGGTCTGCATGTGGTAAGCCTGGAGAGTCCTCGGCAGAAGGCGCCGAAGCCCGCCCGGTCCACTATGCGACGGACCGCGTCAGGGAGCTCGTCGTACCACTCCTGAGCGCCAGTGTTCCCATACCCACGGATGGTATGGGAATCCTCCTGTAAACAGAAAATAACAATTGCAAGACAACATTCAAAATGCAGTTTTAAGAAGCATACAGATGTAGCATGCGTGCAGGTTTAACAGATTTAAACAAATATCGGGTGCCGGTGTGCTTACAGTGAACTACAACGTGTGATGAGTCAGCGTGCCTGGGTAGTTCAGAACAGATATAGCATGAGTGCAAGTTTGACAAGTTCGAACAGCTATCGGGTATCGGTGTGTATGCAGTGAAATACAGTGAGTGCAGTCTGTTTGAGTGATTCAAGGCCAGTGTAGTGTGTGTGCATGTGTCAGTCTCAAGTAGATATCAGTTGTGTGTATGTTTACAGTCAACTACGGTGTATAGCATATCGAACTAAAGCAGCTAAAGAGTACAAATAAGATGCGACAGTTTTTGTGCCCTACATTGCAGAAAGTAAAGTAGAGGAAAGAGAGTTACCTCGGAAACGCCGAAGGACAGGTGGGAGGTAGGCTCGCGCAGCAATAGCTCGGCTGGCACGTGCCTCTCGAAGCTCCGAAACTGGCGGAGTCCGTCGGGGGGCAGAACATGGATCGCCGGCCGGTAGGTCGTCGGGTCGAACGGGCACTCGCGCAAAGGTAGAAGCTCGACCCCGGGATCCATCTCGTGGTTCGGGGGAGTCCCGCCGCGTGGAATGTCGTCCGCCATGTCGAGAATGATGAGAAAATAGCCGGAGGAAGGAAAACCGGGCTAGAATACGAAGAGTCAACCGAAAAGTCAACTCCCGGGAAAGCCGAAAATGACCGAAAAGGCCGGGATGTGAAAGGGCACGGAAATCAAGAGAAAAGCAAGGGGAACGAACTCCAAAAAGGCGGAAACGCCAAACGAGGCACCGAAACGAAGATGTGTTCGGTTGAAAATGTCCGAAACGCGAAGGAAATCGCGAATCCGACGACGAAACGGGCGTAGAACGCGAAGAAACGGGCGAAAGAGGAGAGGAAAACGCTCTAGAGAGAGAGAGTGAGAGTTTTCGGCACAATGGAAAATGAGAAAATAGGGTTTGAAACCCTATTTTAAAACACCCGAAGTGAAATGTCGAATCTGCCCCGACTCAGTAACTTTTTGCCGATCGGCAATGTTTTGTGCCGGCCGGCAGTATATTGTGCCGATGGAGTTATTTTTCAGCCGGTGGCCTCCCCTTCCGGCCGGTGGTGTTCCCACAGCCTTGTTTAGGCCCTATGAGTAGTTTCTGGTCTTCATAGCTCAAGAAAGTGCAAGAAAGTGCGTCTCCGACGCTCAAGCGGCCTCCGTTGTGACCTCGGGTCGTGTCTTCTGCGCGTGGCGCTCGAATACGTGCAAGGTGTATCCTTTTTGTATCCTTTTAAATTCAGAAGTTGCCCCATGTGCGTTACACGCGTTCATTGCACTGTTTCGGTGCATTACATCGCGCTGTCATGCGCCTCACAGTTGCATTGTTATCCACATACTACATGCGTTGTAATACGCACCCCTTGCATTGTCATGCACATCTCTCATGCATTGTCATTGCATTTTTATTCCATGCATTGTCATGCATTCCGAAACACGTGCGTTGTTACGCATTTAAGTCCGTTTACATTCCGTGTGGCACGCGTGTCACACTTGGCATCATTTTACATTCCGTGTGGCACGCGTGTCACACTTGGCATCATTTTACATTTCGTGTGGCATGCGTGTCATACTTAGCATCGTTTTACATTCCGTGTGGCATACGTGTCGCACTGAGCATCATTTTGCATCTTGTGAGGCATGTGTGTCTCATTTATATCATTTGGCATCCTATGGGGCATGTGTGTTTCATTTTGTGTCATTTTCATCGGCCTGTGCGCCTCGTTTGCATAGAACATGCATTCACTCGCACTATCTTGTGCATTTATACTTTGTATCTCAATCGCACTGTCTTGTGCATTTCAAATCAATCGCACTGTCTCGTGCATTTGAAATCAATCGCACCGTTTTGTGCATTTCAAAATCACTTGCGCTGTTTAGCGCATCGCACTGTTTTGTGCAGTTTATCACTCGCGCTGTTTAGCGCATCGCACTGTTTTGTGCATTTCAAAATCAATCACACTGTTTAGCGCATCGCACTGTCTTGTGCATTTCAAAATCACACGCGTTGTTTTGCGCGTCGCACTGTTTTCTGCATTGCAAATCAATCGCGCTGTTTAGCGCATCGCACTGTCTTGTGCATTTCAAAATCACTCGCGCTGTTTAGCGCATCGCATTGTTTTGTGCATTGCAAGTCAATCGCGCTGTTTAGCGCACCGCACTGTTTTGTGCATTTCAAATCACTCGCGCTGTTTTGCGCATCGTACTGTTTTGTGCATTTCAAAAATCACTCGCGCTGTTTAGCGCATCGCACTGTTTTGTGCATTTCAAAATCAATCGCGCTGTTTATCGCATTGCACTGTCTTGTGCATTTCAAAATCACTCGCGCTTTCTTGCGCATCGCACTGTTTTGTGCATCGCAAATCAATCGCACTGTTTTGTGCATTTTAAAATCACTCGCGCTATTTTGCGCACCGCATCGCACTGTTTTGTGCACCTTACTTGCAGCTTGCATGTACCCTATCGCGCTATCTTGCGCACCTTACTTGTACTTGTTAGTACATTGCATCGTTTTGAATATAAACCGGCTTCGCGTAGCGTATAAGTCCAATTTTCAAAATTTTGCATTCCGTGTGGCATGCGTGTCACACTTGTATCATTCTTGCATCTTATGAGGCATGCGTGTCTCATTTGTTTAATTTTGCATTCTGTGTGGCATACGTGTCACACTTGTATCATTTTGCATCTTATGAGGCACGCGTGTCTCATTTGTTTCATTTTGCATTTCGTGTAGCATACGTGTCACACTTGTATCATTTTGCATCTTATGAGGCACGCGTGTCTCATTTGTATCATCTTGCATCATGCTTCATTTGCATAGACATGCGTGTCACATTTCCGCTGGTATGTGTGTCGTCATTAGCATTAGCATGCGTGCCTCATTCTTGCATTGTTGTGCATGTTTATGCGGTCTGGCGAGACCTTAAACACGCACGCTGGTCTGGCGAGACCTTAAACACGCACGGTCTAGGAGACCTTAAATCCTTTGGAGGTGCGAAACCTTCGGTGCATTGTCATGCATACATTTTGCATCCCGGTCTAGGAGACCCTAAATCTTCTGAAGGTGCAATTCCTTTGGTGTTTGTCGTGCCCGAACGACTTTCGGTGGTCTAGTAAAGCCACCTGCCTATGTTTGCGGTGAGTTCCTAGAAGACCAACTGGGACGGTGGAAACTAGAGTTCGAACGGCTTATGCCTAGAACATAAAGGTTCGGGAGTTCCGACACTAAAGTTTGGTTTAAATACCCGGAGGTGTACCCTCGGCTTGAAATCTATATGGAAGCCCCATAGATTGAGGTGGCATGTTTACGCCTCAGTTCTGGATACTGAACCAACCTAGTATATCGCCCTGTTGGTAAGATAGGGAAAGTTGCAATCATAGTTGTTGCATCATAGTGCATTGTCATGCATTTCCATTGTAGCTTGCATGCATCCATTGCATTTTCCTCAGTAGATCGCATCATACTGCATTGTCATGCATTTTGTAAATATCCATCCATTTCCATTGCATATTTGTAGATATTGCATTATAGTTTGCATGCATTCATTGCATTACATCCATCTATGGCTCGCACATTTCCATGATTGAGCTTGGTCTGGTATGTGCCCTTACTTTTCACGTTAGAGCACAGTTCTGCATGTGTACGCGCCTATTCCACGCTGGTATGTTAGTTTGAGGGTTGCGGCACCTTTTCTGTGTTAGACATGGCTTGTACGAGTACATGCCTTTCCTAGGCAAGATTTGGTTTGGCCCGCATGCCATATCCACTGCATTTTAGATTGCATGCATTCATTGCATCACCTTCCATCCATGGCTTGCGCCTTTCCATGTTGAGCTTGGTCTGGTATGTGCCCTTACTTTTCACGTTAAAACACAGTTCTGCATGTGTACGTGCCTATTCCACACTGGTATGTTGGTTTGAGGGTTGCGGCACCTTTTCTATGTTAGACATGGCTTGTACGAGTACATGCCTTTCCTAGGCAAGATTTGGTTTGGCCCGCGTGCCATATCCACTTCATTTTAGATCGCATGCATTCATTGTATCACCTCCATCTATAGCTTGCGCCTTTCCATGTTGAGCTTGGTTTGGTATGCGCCCATACTTCTTGTGTCGAAGCATAGTTCAGTAGACCGTTCTATGTTAGACGTGGCTTGTATGCGTACATGCCTTTCCTAGGCAAGATTTGGTTTGGCCCGCGTGCCATATCCATTGCCACCTCCCCAGCATTTCCATATATATATTACATTGTAGTGTAATTTTTGCATCCGGCATTAGGATCATTGTCCTTTCTCCAGCGGGTTCTTTCCCCACTTATGTCAATCCCCCCCAATACTCGTTCTTGTGTCTGTCTACAATGCTCATAGTTCAGTTGACCGTTCTATGGTAGACAGACTTGTTACCTCCATCAATCTATTTCACATAGGTGTGGTCTCGAACCACTCGTGATTGGATCGTGATTCGATTGCTTTGCATATAGTTTGCATTGTTTCAATTGCATTGCATCTTCATTTGCATTGTTTATACATTGTTTTGTATATATTGCATATCATTTTGCATCCATTCTTGCATTGTCATGCATGTTGCAAACAATATTGTACCTGTTAAGTTTGTTTTCTTTTCAGGCACGATATTGTATGTACGGTTCATTTGAGGCTGGTGCAACCAGACGAGCCGCACAGGTATTATATCCTCCGAGTGAGACGTATTGAGAATTGCATAATTCTCTTACATCCTTTCTGCATTGTAGTGTAGTTCGGTGTACGCTAGCTTAAAACTGTTGCATGTTTTCTTCATTATAGCTTTCTTTGCATGATCATAAGTTATGCTCGACTCTGTGCATTGTCTTGCATTTTGCCCCTGCCTTCGGGCGCATATCTTGTCTGTTTTGCATGTTTGTCTGAGTCTTCGGCCTTGTCACAAATGGGTCGTCTCTGGGCTTTGACATTCACTCCCGTCATTGTTATGACTTTCGAGTTCTGTCAAAGAGGGGCAACTGTAGACACCCCATTTTTGACCGTCCTCAAGACTTGGATGTCACCGTTTGAACACTCGGTGATTATCCATGTTTGTGTTCGTTTGGAGTTCTTGGAGGTCTCGGCTCGTGCGCCTCACCTCAGGATCTCTGAACTCGACTGTTTAGTGTTTGGTTTTGCACCAAACACTTGTGTTTTGCCTTGGAGGGGCAAGGAATGCCTTGTGAGGCATCCCCACACATCACCGGCAGTGGCTAGAGGCCACCGGCTGGTTTTTGCTGCCACCGGCAATGTATATTGCCGGCCGGCACTATTTGTTGCCGGTCAGCACTATTTAGTGCCGGTCGGCACTCTTTTTTTCCAAAATGGCATTTTTGGCCGGCCGACTACTGTGCATCTGCTTTTGTAGATATTTTAAGACAGCTATCTTGCTTTTTGCTCCCCTCCATACATCTCCCTCTTATGAAGCTTGTCTTGTAAGCTTTACAAGACAAGAAGTTCTATAAAGAGAGGGGCTCTCTCTTGTTGCAAGGGTTGGAGACTTTAGACATTTTAGAGACAAAAAACACAGAGAGAAGCTCTGGTTTTTAGGGTTAGGATCCATACATATCCTATCTCTCTTTTTCTCTCTTTGTGTTCTAGGTGTTTTGTGTCTTACTATTGCACACAAACACCTAGTGTTTCACCTTCCTTTGGCTCCTGAGGTTCTAAGGGACTGATTTTGGTGTTGGATTCAAGCCAAGGAAGGCCATTGGAGCATCATTGTTGAAGAGGTCTTCAAGGGTAAGAATCTCACCCCTTTATTCCCCATTTTTAAACCTTATTTCTACCTATCTTAAAATCGTTTTTGAGCTTAGTGTATAATACAAAAAAGTTCTGTTTTTAGACCCTCTTGATTGTTTATTAAGGGTGTTTTGTGGTTTGAGGGTGTTTGACCCCTCTTAGGCCTTGAAAGGCCCCATTTTGTGCCATTTTGTGCAAGTTTCGAGACTTTGGTGTTTGGGCCTCTTCACCACTAAAATCTTGAGGGATTTCAGTGGTGAAGATGGTGCCTTGAAGTCTCTAAAAGGAGAGGGCCACCCCCTCTCCTTGTTGTCCTTGAAATGGACCATTTTTGGCCTCTTGAGAGAGCACCTAGCTAGTCTTCATGTTGACCATGCCTTAGTTGTTTTTTGTGCTTAATATGTCATATTATGCCTTTGATTTTTGTTGGTTTTGGTACACCATACATGCTTAGCATACCTACCATGTAATGCCATGTTATTGCCTCAATGTGGCTTAGGTTGTTAGCCCTTGTTAGAGCATGTTTTAGGCTTAGTCTTGTGAAGCTTTTGTGCATATTTTTCCATGTTTTAGGTCTTTCCATAGTTGTTTGGGTCGAATTTGGCATGCTTAGTATAGCTCCTTTGCATTCCGGCTTGTCGGCCTTAAGTGTATGAGTGTATAGCATGACATTTTTGCATTGATTTGGTGATTTGGGACCATCCACCATGTCATCTCAGACCTTATAGTATGCTTGTATGCTTGCTTTAGTTGTCTCTTTAATGCTTTGAAAGCTTGTCTTGCATGCTCCATGTGTTTGGCCATTGCATATGCCTTTGATTTCGAGCCACTTAGATGCCATCTAAGTGATCCTTAGGCCTTGTCTTAAGGTGCTAAAACTCTGTTTTTAATCATTTAGTTCATGCTATGTTTGGTCTTGCTAAATGTAGTTCAATACTCCATTGGTTTGCTTTGAGCACTTAGGCCATTTGTTGCATGTTTGGCTTGATTTATTGCTTGGTTTGGCACCATGTTTTAACATGATTTTTAATGCTTATGTTGCATGCTATATGTCCATGATTACCTTCTTTCAAATGTGTTTGAGAGTTGCCCCATTTGTGCTTAAGTGTTGGCTCTCAATTATGTGCATGTGTGTATGTATTTGGCCCCTCATATTATAGCACTTTGGCCCTTGTTTTAGGCCTAATTAGAGCTGCCTAAATCATCTGTAAGTCCACCCTTTTTTTTTATCAATTTGCATTGCCTCATGTTTGCTTGTATGCTTGCATAAGTTTGTTGCCATGTCATGTTGCATCCTTAGCTTGTATGCCTAGGTTGCATTGCATCTTGCATGCATGCCTTGTTCCTTGAGTTGGTGATGGGAATTGGGCCTTGGTTTGTTTGTATGGTTTGCATTTCATTTGACATAAAAGTTGCACACTTGACTCCTTGGGCCATCATGCATGGAAATACGTGATTGGTGGCCCGAGAATCGAGACACATGCCCCTTTGAGTCACAAACATGATAAGGGACATGAATGGTGCATATATGCTTTGAATTGTGCTGCCATGCTTTGCCTTGCCCTCTGTTGCTGTCAATTGCAGATTCTGCAGGAACACTTTGCCGACCGGCAGTGTCAAGTGCCGACCGGCAATCCCTAATCTGCCGACAGCTTCATTTTGTGCCGATGGCCATAACACACTGCCGGTGACAGTTCCATTCAGCCGGTGGCACTATTCAGTGTCCAAGGAACCAGTTCTGAGATTTTGGCAGCCTCCAGAGGAGTAAAGGAAGGAAAACAGAGGCAGCCTATGCATGGCGGTGCCTTTCTGAGCAGGACCGAGCATGCATTGCATCGAGCTCTCCTCCCGAGGCGGTTTACTGCTTTTCCTAGATTAATTAATTTGCTTAGTTGATTAGGTAATTTGTAATATTTAATTAGCTTGCGTAGTTAATTAATTTGTAATATTTATTCGGTCCCTCCGAGTGAGGGCAAATCTGTAATAAGCGTGTGTGGGTGGTGTGTATGTCTTCCAATCCCCACTTCTTTCTTCCCTTTTACTTACCCACTTTGATGGTTAGTAATAGGACATGTTCAAATTAGCATACCTTATGCTATGCATGCGTGCATTCATTCATTTGTCCTGCATGCACCGGGCTCGGTACATCATGCTAACTGCATTTGTACTTCAATTCCAAATTGAATACGTGCATCAATCGATCGCATTTCACATGCCATGTTTAGGTTAGCCGAGCCTATTCTAGCAACATTTTCTATGCGATGCATTAGGAACTTAACATGGACTTGGATCATGCATGTTTGCTAACGAGTTCTTTGTTTTGGCACGGAGTACTATGTAAGCATTTTAATGTTTTAGCATCTCGCATGCGTGTGAATGTTAACATGATAGCATACTCACCATGCGGCTAAATGCTTATGTGATAAATTGTTTGAATGCCTGTGGGTGAAGGTTGGATTGTTTGAGTTGGAAAAACACGTTGAAATCCGTGTTTTAGCCTACTTGAGAGTAGCAAATTCCAAAGCGCTTTTCAAAACAAACGGATATGCAATGCTTGTTTCCAAATTAGCCAATCTAGTCTATACTTGTTTGCTGCGCGCATAACATAGTAATTCTAGGCTAATAAATGGAATAAGAACACATAACGTTTTCAAAATCGGATATCATGGTTAGTAGAGGCCAGTCTTCGGACCGGGCGAAAGGGGGTGCTCATAGCTGACCTTCCCCGATCGTACCCAAGCTACCGAGCCGAGACAACTCCGGTGATGACGGACATGTGGCCTTCGGCACCGAGTCAGGGTTTCCTAAATTTCCCCATTTTAAAAATATTTAGGTGGCGACTCTGTATCTGGAAAAGCAGTCCATGTTTGGCATTTCTTTTCAAAAAATCTGTTTCTCAAAACGATTTGCCGGATTTGGACTCTTTGGTTCAAGATTAAGAACCATGACAACAAAATCGAGTCCGAGCTGTAGCGAAGGGCCCCACACGGGCGCGTCTACAGCCATCATGCATTGAAATGCATGATTGATGGTTTGAGAGCTGAGCACTACACTCCTTTGAGCTTTAGACATGATAAGGAGTGTGTTTACACACACATTTTCTTGCAAATACACTGCCATTCCTCTGTTAGTGCTCTGTTGCAGCAAATAGAGAATTCGCAGGAAGCAGTGGCCAATCAACCACTTTCTCTGCCGATAGGGTATAAAAGCTGGTCGATAGCCACGAAACCTTGGCCGATGGCCACTCCTCTTAGCCGATCACCTCTCAGCATGTCCACAAGGTGGATCAGAAGTATCTTGGAGGTTGGCACAGGTTTCAGAGGTCTAAAACAGTGCAAATAGAGGCATCACGAGGCATGGTAGTGGATTTCCGAGAGGACGTGACCGAGCATGCATCATTCATCATTCTGAGGTAGTGCTGTGGCAGCCTATTTAGTTTCTTACTTAGTCAGTTTTGTAATATTAATTAATTTGATTAATTAGTTAAAGTTTTGTAATAAATAATTAGCTAAGTTAGTTAATTAGTTGATTTGTAATAATTAGTTTAATTAGCGTAGCTAGTTAGCTAAATTCATTTGGACCCTCCTCGTAGAGGGCGATGTTGTAAATAAGTGTGCGTGTGTGTGAAGCATGTCTTCCAACCCTATTTCTTTCTCCCTTTTATTTACCAGCTTTTGATGGTTAGTTTAGGGCATGTTTCAATTAACATCCTTATGTTTGCATGCATGCATGCATCATTCATTCATATTGCATGCACCGGGCTCGGTGCATCATTCAGGCTGCATCGTATTTCAATTCCTATTTGAATACATGTATCAATTGTTGCATTCTTATGCCATCTTAGAATAGCCGAGCCTATTTAAGTTGCATTATTGCATGTGTTGCGTTAGGCATTGTTGACATAGCTAGGATCATGCATTGATTACTAACTAGCTTCTTTTTTGGCTTGGAGTACACTGTGAGTGTTTATACTTTAGCATCTTGCATGTGTGTAAATGTTGCCTTGATAGCATGCTTGTTTAAGTGATTAACTGCTTGAATGCCTGTGGGTGAAGGTTAAATTGCTTGAATTGGAACAATTCATCGAAATGCAAGTTTTAAGCCCACTTGAAGTGGCAAACCATGTTGTTTTCTAAGCCCACTTGAGGGTAGCAAATCGATGACTTAGCCTACTTGCGAGTAGCATTTTCAAACCATTTTCAAACAAACAAACAGGAGATGTTTTGTTCCAGCTTGAGCGATTTAGTCTATACTTGTTTGCTGTGCGCATCACATAGTAAAGCTAATTAACCACAAAAAGAACGCATGTGTTTTCAAAAACAACATATCATGCTAGTAAAGGATAATCTTTGATCGGGCAAGCGGGGGTGCTCATTTCATGACCTTTCCTCCCTCATACCCCAGTTCTCGTACCGAGGCAACTTTGGTGATGATGGACACGTGGCCTTAAGTACGAGTCAGGGTTTCCTAAATTTCTCAAAACAAAATATTTAGGTGGCGACTCTGAAATTTGGCAAAGCAGTCCATGTTTGGCACTTCTTAATCAAAATCAGTTTTCCAAAATGATTTGCCAGATTTGGACTCGTTGGTGATTTATCAGTCTTACATTGCACTTTGTAAAACTAGATTCAGAACCGTGACACGAGTCTGAACTGTAGTAGCTAAGAACTACGATTCGCGCCCTCGCGCGTGTAGCGGTGTTCCGGGTGGTCTACAGTTTCTGGCGACTCTGCTGGGGAATTAGAGAACTTGACTCGAACTCATGATATCTTGTTTTGACACACTTATCTGTTTCTTTGCATTACATTTGCGTTGGTGCGCTTAGGACACCGTGTTTGCCATCTGCTATTCTAGAGCGGTTTGCCAGAGGCTGCGTGCCATAAGGCAGATCGGTTACGGGCTCTGCCACGATGGGAACACAAACCTCGATTTTTACTGAGGTACCCTTTTTGACCATTCAACCTAGTGCATATCAGAATCCATTGTGACTTCTAAACTAGGATAGGTTGCTTACCCGATTGTCGGTTGTTTGAAGCCCCTGTGTGCATAGTGAAACCGTAGTTCCTCACAAAACTAGGACAGGAAAACCCAACCTTTCCATAGGGGTGTTTTGGCTCTTATTTGATTGCTATGTGCTTTTATAGTGTGTCTCTACAGGAACGCATGTATCAGTTTGCAAGTCTGGGTATCAGACCTACGGGGTATCAGTATTTGGGGGAATCAGTTTTACCTGAGGGTATCAGATTTGGGGCAGTGATTTGGGAACAGTGATTAGTGTTGAGAACAGTGTATTCAGCTTACAAATATCAACTGTGTGTTGTGTGTATTTAAGCCGTTATGCTGTCTGCTTTTCTGGTTGTTTGTTTCCTTATTATGCTTTATTTATCCTTTTGCTAGGGATTACTTTAGCACAATTGCTTCTGACCAGGCAGATATTCCCCAAGCACTCCAGGTTAGAAATCGAAGACTTTATCGATCCGAGGATCTTATAGACGGACAACCAGTGTTCTTTTTCTTACCCCCGGTTGCTAGACGGAGGTCAGTTAGGCGCAGTTATCAGTACAGCGGTTACCGGATCAGTGGTCCTTACCCACTCCGTTAGTGAGTACTCAGGCTGAGGTTTCAGTTTCTACCGCAGAGACAGTTGCATCGGTTGTTCAATTAGACCAGCATCTTATGGAAAGTATGGAGGACATGATGCGTTAACTCCAAGAGACTATGCAAACCGTGCAGCGGGATGCTGACTGCCAGGTAGAGGTTGTTGCACGTCAGGCAAAGGTTGTGGCACAACAAGCAGAGCTGATTGCCAGACTCCAGCAACAACAACAACCGCAGCAAGCCGGAGCATCTGCTTCGCACCAACCTCCTGCCCCACCTAGAGTTCCAGTACTCGGGGAGACTGCAAAGGTCCAGGAAGATATGGACGTCCCAACGGGGCCACTCTCGCCACCAGTTCTACCGCAGATTTCGAAGACACCGACATTCTCAACAGAAACACCGTTTGAATCTGAGATGGACCCAACCGCTCTGAAGATGAGTAAGCTTGAGAAGCTATTCAAACAGGTCCAGGGAGTCAGTTCCATTCCAGAATAGAGGATAGATACACCGATTCAACGATTACTTTGCCGGATCGGTTCAAGATGCTGCATATAGACTGATTTGATGGTTCTAGGGATCCCATGGAACACCTTCGGTTGTTCTCAGATATCCTAAGGCCGATGGGCCTCTCTAGATTGCAAAAGCTTTCCCTCTTTAGCCGAACCCTGTCGGGTGTCACCGCTATCTGGTATGCAAAGTTGGAAGATTCTACCAAGAGAAGCTGGGTGGAGATGGCTGAGGCTTTCGTAGCTCAATACTCCTACAACACGTAGATCGAGATCACAACTCGTGATCTCGAGACAACGAGGTAGGACCCGAAAGAGAGCTTCTCTGACTTTGCAACCCGCTAGAGGACCAAAGCTTCTATGATGGCCATCAGGCCAGTCGACAAGGATCAAATACGGATCGTTGTGAGCAACCTCCAACCCAAACTCATGCAAAAGATGATCGTCTTACCCTTCCCTACCTTTGCAGATTTACATGAGATCGAGGTACAGATTGAGGATGCCATGAAACAGGGTTTGATTGACCATGAGAGAGAGCAGCCCAGGAGGGCATTTACCCACAGTTCGAATGCAGGCACGAGTAATGCTGCAGCTGCCAGAACTTCAGATGTGGGCATGGTCACCACCACGACTCCAAAAACCCTTACAGCTACGCCATTCATCGGTGCGTCCAGAGGTAGCTCACAAACAGCCAGATATGCACCTCAAGGCCAAAGAACCTTTACTCCATTATACATGGCCCTGTCCAAAGCTCTGGGGGTTTTGATCAAGAAAGGGCATTTAAAGCCCCTCGAGCCACTGCTATTACCAGGCAAACTTCCTCCCTTCCATAACCCGGCTAAATACTGTACCTTTCACCAACTGCATGGTCACGACACTGACCAGTGCTATAGACTGCGCCACGACATCCAGAATCTCGTTGACAATAGGGTGATTATACCTCCAGAAAAACCAAATGTCACAACCAACCCTCTCCCACCACATAACCAAGATCTACCACCCAAACGCATCAACCTGATCCAACCTAGGGTTGTGTTATACGACCCTAGTATATATATCACACCCTCCCACTGACCCAAGTCGGAGGTGTTCATCCTGGACAACATGGATTTGTGCATGTTAAGCACCTCCCAAACCCAACCTGAACCAATGGTGGTGATTATCGAAGATTGAATTGGGATAACTTTGGGAGCAGATAGGGATGATGATTCAGGGCCAGAGGGGTCTGCGAGCTTTGAGTACAAGGGTACAACGGATCAGTTTAAGCCAAGGGTACAATTGCCAGTTGGGGCAAAGATTTGCGTAGTTTGGGAGGATGGACCTAGTCAGGTGTTAGATGAGCTGGCAGAGTTGGAAGAAGACATTGCAAATCTGTAGTTCTTTGAAAAGTAGGACTCAGGGGATGTGAACATCAATTGGTTCGACTTGGATGGATCAACAGAGAATATAGGGTGGCTCAGTGATCTGCCAGATGTTGTTGAGCAGCCTCAGCCAGAACAGGGATCGTCAGGAATGGGAACTTTAGCAGTGGCCGGAATGGCCGGGAATTAGGAGAAATCGCCGAAGAGCGCCAGTGCTAAGAATTTCACTCGGGATTCGGGCAGTTTGAATACAGAAAATACTAAATAGCAGGCAGCACTGAAGCAGTTTAAGCAGGAAAAGATAGAAGATCTGGTGAGGGCTAGAAAGGCTAAAGCCCCTGCGGGGACGGAACGTGCTGTGCGCACAGAAATAGTTGTGACAGAACCGGACAGTTGTCTGTCGGTTGCCGACGGAATATGGTGGGAAGACGATGACTTATTCTTGCCCACACTGACGAAGACTTGGGTTGTAACCAACCAGATGACACCTGGTACGTTGAGGAGGTTGACCACATAACTAGAAGTGGGCGGTATTTCAAGCCCCACACTTAGGCCAACCAGAGGCGTCCGGAAAGGACAAAGAAGCGGAGACGTAGAAGGAAAACTGCTCGAGGAGGAGGCTGTGTTGAAACAGCTTCAGAAAATCCAAGCAGACATCTCTATCTGGGGACTGATTATGGCCTCAAGAGTTTACAGACAGGCTGTCCTTTCTTCCATGGACAAGGCGAAACTTTCAATTGATACCATGCCCGAACAGTTGGTAGGGCTGGTTTTCCTAGGAGGAGCTTCCCCAACGTTGACCTTCACTGACAAGGAACTGCCGCCTGAGGGCTTAAATCATAACAAACCACTCTACATCTATGTCGAGTGTAGAGAGAAATGGATATCGGTGGTCCTTGTTGACACAGGATCTGCTATCAACGTGTGTCCGTTGAGGAGGGCATATGCTATCGGGTTGAAGCCCTCAGACTTTGTGCCTACGGCCCAGGTGATACGGGTGTATGACAATACTCGCAAAGAGGTGATGGGGACTGTATAAATTCGGACCCAGGTCGGTCCAGGGCAACAAGATATTGACATTCATGTCTTGGATGTTCCTGCAACCTTCAATCTACTCTTGGGGCGGCCGTGGCAGCACCAAGTGAAGACGGCCTCTTCCACCCTCCACCAAATGTTGAAGTACCCCCATAGGAAGCGGGTGGCCATCGTTTTTGGGAATTCTTCAATCCATCCATCGCCAGAGGTGTCTACAGCAGTTCTGGAGATTGAGCATGGCGCAGAGGTGTGTTTTTATCAGGATTCACCCTAGCAGAGGCCCGGGTTGTACAGAATATCCTAGCTGTTGATGAGGGGTTATGTCAGCGTACAGTCTGTGTACCTTATGAACAAGCTCCAGCACATCCCCGGGATGGGATTAGGGCGAAATGGCTGGAAGGGCATCGTAGCATCGGCCGAAGTGCCGCACAACCCACATATCGTTGGATTAGGTTATCTGCCTACCAAAGAGGATTGGGCGAGGAAAGGAAAAGAGATGGCCGGAAGGGCCAGAGCCAAGCAGGTCGGGAAGCATTATGAGTTGATGCACCGACCTATCTAGGGGACCCTAAACGGACGCTTTGTTTGGGAGGGAGAAGACTTCCCGTTCTGCGGCTTCCCAGAGCCATGGCTAAATGCAGAGAGGCGGTGCTTGCCGGGGTTGGAGATTTTCTTTGACTTGCAATTGTCCGGGGATGATGTTGCTGAAAAGCAGACAGACCCACCAACTAAGGCTGAGCAATGCAAGGCGGAGGGTTCCGAGAGAACAGAGATTGAAATGGGGGTAGCGCTGGCTTCTCTACTCTCTCAGATCCTCAGATCATACAGGAGTCCTTGGGGGATAACTCATCAGTTTCTATGATTAGGAATGAAGCAGCTGTGAGCCCATCTTCAAACATTCAGGATGCATCCATCGCACCCTCCCTCGTTTGGCAATACAAGGAGGGCTTTTTATCGAGCAGGACCGGGTCAGGCAGTGAGCCGGAATTTGATTCCACTGAGTCTGTGGAGTCAAAATCAGGTTCCAGCTCATCTGAGTCTAAGTCTGGTATTCCTGGGGGTGATAACCCGGATGCCACTGTCCTGTCCAGGTCGTCTTTTTCTTTTTCTTTGAGTCTGTTGTAACAGAGGAATCAGGCAGACCGGATGTTATTAATGAGAATGGTACGGCTGTGGCATCCGAGTACTTTTCTGTGCCTTTAATTTATTGCACCAATCAAGAATTTCAAAATTTTGATGAAAATGACGAGGAAGAAATTCCTCCGATTTTGCAATATTTGCTTGATCAAGAGCAGGAGAGGTTTGTTAAACCCTTGGTTGATGAAATCACCACAATTAATGTTGGTACTGAGAAGGACCCGCAGTTGGTCCAGATCGGGTCCACGTTGTCTTCGGCGGAGCGCGAGCGCTTAGTCGCTTTATTAAAAGATTTCAAAGATGTTTTCGCGTGGTCCTACGAAGACATGCCTGGAATCAATCCAAAGATTGTACAGCACCAGATCCCTCTTGACCCAGAGGCCCCACCTGTTAAATAGAAGCTCCGAAGGATCCGCCCGAACTGGGCTCTGAAGATCAAAGAAGAGGTCACCAAGCAAATTGACGCAGGGTTCCTGCTGGTATCTGAATACCTAACTTGGTTGGCCAATATAGTTTCGGTGCCAAAGAAAGACGGCATAATTCGGGTATGTGTGGACTTCAGGGATTTGAATAAAGCCAGTCCGAATGACGACTTTCCTCTGTTGCATATCGACGAATTAGTGGACTTTACTACTGGCATGCGCTGCTTTCGTTCATGGATGGGTTTTCAGGCTACAATTAGATTTTGATGGCACTCGAAGATCGGGAGAAGACTGCTTTCACCATCCCGTGGGAAACCTATTGTTATAGAGCGATGCCGTTTGGGCTAAAGAATGCTGGAGCTATATATTAATAGGCTGCGACCACAATTTTGCACGACATGATCCATAAAGAGGTTAAGGTGTACATGGATGACATGATTATCAAGTCCAAGGAAAGAGAGGGCCACTACACCGCCTTGCAGAAATTCTTCCAAAGGATCAAAGAGTATTGGTTGCGACTGAATCCTCAAAAATGTACATTTGGTGTTACTGTAGGGAAAATGCTGGGGTTCTTGATCACATAGAGAGGTATCGAGGTCGATCCTTCCAAAATCAAGGGCATCTTAAAAATGCCACCACCAAGGACTGAAAAGGAGGTACGAGGCCTTCTGGGTAAAGTGCAATTCATAAGACGGTTTATTACAAAATTAACCTTGACTTGTGAACCACTCTTTGGGCTCCTGAAGAAAGGAAAGAAATTCCAATGGGACGACTGATGCCAAGTCACTTTCGAGCAGATCAAACAATATCTACAGAACCTACCTGTGTTGTCACCGCTTGAGCCGGGGAAACCATTGATTCTGTACGTTTCAGTGACTGAAACTATAATGGGCTGCATGCTTGCACAGGAGTCTGAGGACAAAGTGGAGAAGGCCATTTACTACATAAGCAAGAAAATGCTGGATTACTAGACCCGCTACACTCCGCTGGAGAAGGCTTGTCTGGCCTTAGTATGGGCTACCAGGAAGCTGAGGCACTACCTATTAGCTCACTCTGTAATACTGGTTTCGAGATTAGATCCCATCAAATATCTCTTCGAGATACCAGCGCTTACGGGTAGGCTAGCCCGTTGGTTGCTTCTGCTTTCCGAATTTGATTTGAAGTACATGACGCGCAAGTCAGTGAAAGGGAGAGCAGTAGTGGAGTTCTTAGCTGAGCACCCAGTTGAAGGGGATGAAGCAGTTGAGTATCTGTTCCTAGACGAGGCCATTTTGCATGTTGAAGAAGAGACTTGGACGATGTACTTTGATGGAGCGTCAAACCAATATGGCTATGGGATAGGGATGTTGCTGATAGCGCCCGACAATTCCCGTATACCTCTAGCATTCAAACTCCGGTTCAAAGTATCGAACAATGAGGCAGAGTATGAGGCATGTATTGCTGGACTAGAAGTCGCCCTGGAACTAGGGGCAAAACGGTTGGATGTCATCGGGGACTCGAACCTTGTTATATCTCAAGCTAAAGGAGATTGGAAAGTTAAAGAAGAAGGATGAGAATCTATCACCAGACCTTGGACATGTTGATTCCTCGGTTTGAAAAACTGAATTTTGCCCATCTCTTAAGAGAGAACAACAGGTTCGCTGATTCATTAGCAACTCTATTTTCTATAATAGACATCCCTTTCAGAGTTCGGATGCGTCCAATCATCATTGAACATAAATTCGTGCTGGCCTACAAGCTGATTGCTGCCATAGATGAGGTACAAGATGAGAACCCCTGGTATTACGACGTCTGGAACTTCTTGGAAATGGAGGGGTATCGACCAGGGGCAAATGCCAAAGATAAGAGGGCAATTCAAAGAATGGCTGCACAGTTCATCATCTACGGGGGTAAACTGTACAAGAGGGGTCATCTCGGGATGTACAAGCTATGCGTTGATGCTGAAGAGTCCAAGCGCCTGATGGAGGCCATCCATGGAGGAGAGTGTGGAGCGCACATGAACGGGGTGATGCTAGCCTGGAAGATCCTTAGACAGGGTTATTACTGGTCTACCATGGAAGATGAATGTGTTGGCTTTCTCCAGCGATGCCACAAATGTCAGATCCATGCAAACCGCATGAACATTCCACCGTCGAAACTGTACAACATGACTTCACCATGGCCGTTTTCAGTCTGGGGGATTGATGTAATTGGGGCTATTACTCCGAAGGGGTCCAACGGGCATGAGTACATTCTGGTAGCGATAGACTACTTCACGATGTGGGTTGAGGCCCAATCTTATGCGGTGTTGAAGGCATTGCATGTTGCTAAGTTCATCAGAAACAACATCATCTGTCGCTATGGGGTCCCGAGTGAGATTATTTTGGATAATGGTTCCCACTTCAAGAAGGAGGTGATTGACTTGTTGGAGAAGTACAACGTGGCTTTTCATAAGTCATCTACATATCGGCCGCAAACCAACGAAGCAGTTGAGGCCGCCAACAAGAACATAAAGCACATTCTGCAGAAGATGGTGGAAACCTACAGGGACTGGCCAGATAAGATGCCATTTGCTCTTTGGGGCAACCAGACTTCAATTCGAACTTCTACTGGGGCAACACCGTATTCCTTGGTCTATGGGATGGAGGCTGTTCTGCCTATCGAAATTGAGGTTCCGTCATTACGGGTATTGGCTGAGTGCCAGATAACTGAGAAAGATTGGCAGCAAAGCAGGTTCGAAGAACTCATGCTCTTTGATGAAAGAAGGCTAAATGCACTCTATCACATTCATGGTTATCAATGAAGAATTGCTAGGGCTTTCAACAAGAAGGTTAAGTCCAGGATTTTGAAAGAAGGAGATTTGGTGCTCAAAGACAACCGAGCTCCCATCCACGACCCTAAAGGCAAGTTCAGACCCAATTGGACTGGCCCTTACATCATCAAGTCTATCTGGTCGGGTGGAGTTGTCGTTCTGATGGACCTAGATGGCCTAGAGTTCTCCCAGCCGATCAACGTGGACAAGTTGAAGAAATACTTTCCCTGAGTGGCTTGCTAGGCCGAAAACCTGAAAGGGCGACCTAGGCAAAAGTTAGAGCATGAAAAATTTGAAATAATAAAAACTTGGCTCGCAAGGTTGAAAACCCAGAAAGGGCGGCCTTGGTAAAAGTTAGAGCGCCAAAAGGAAAGTGTTATTACACGAGTGAACCTAACCCAGAACTAGGTAAGGCTTGATTCCCATCTTTGGGATACGTAGGCAACGTCATTCTGAAGTCCAGCCATAAACACTTTCAAATCAACTTTCCCAGGTACCACGCCCAATAGACCAAACCCCCGAGCAAAACCCAAAATCGGGCAGTCTCCCGAGCGTCCATATACCGGTCTCTGACTGCGTCAGGCAGCACCGCCCAGGGCTGCCAGGTGATCTGCAAATGGCAGGATGTACAGTTTGTTATCTACTATCGGAAGTGCAATATAAAGCAAAACTCAAATGAACTGTAAGGTTTGAAATACCTCTGCTGCGCCTATAGCGTCAAAGTATCTGCGGAAGAACAAGAAAGATTCTCGCGGCCTCCACTCGCACCTCACATCATACCTATGAGAATACGGAACCACGGGAGGCATCTTTACCTCCGAATCTGGTGCAAGCCTCGGGAAGTAGGCATATACCCACATCTATAGAATGTGAAAGGGGTAATGATGAGTATGTTTATCAGTAAAGCAGTATACAGATAAAGCAGAAATCAGAGAATGATGTGCAGTGTACAACTAGTGTAAAGCAGATTGCGTGTATGTAGGCAGTGTGTGGTGTACAGATAATGTAAAGCAAAATTGTAAAGCATAAGGTAAAGATGTACCTCCCAGGCTCTCCAATAGCCTCCTAGCAAGTCCCCGCTCCGGTGAGATGAGGAGCTCATATATTCGTACAGTGTGGCCAAACCTGTGCCGCCCCAATCATAGCGTCGGATACCAGTCACGTCCACCAATGCGCTCAAAAGGTAGAGGCCAACAGTGTTCGCCCGGTCTGCGAAGAGAGTAGTGCCCAGCATGAACGTAAGGAACCCTCGGGCATAACGCTCAACCTCCTCTCGGGTTGTCGGTGTCTGTTCCCTGAACTGGTCCTCGAACCATGAATATCTCACGAACCCTAGTCGAGAGAGAGGTGGACAAGTGCCAAGCAAGAAGATCTGGGCAGCATCCCACTCGCCCATGTCGGTGTCAAAAGGGATCGGATCACCCCCTACTCCGATGCCAGTGAGCATGGAGAAGTTGAAGGGAGTCATCATCATCTCCCCTGCTGCAGAAAGATGGAAGGAATCGGTGGTGTCCCACCACCTCTCCAATAGCGCACCCAGAAGAGGTCGACTTACAGTACGGTGTAAGAGTCCCATACAGAAGATGCCGAAACTGGCCCCGTCAACGATGTTGCGAACCTCATCATGTAGCTCCATGTACCAACCCCGTGCAATGGTATTCCTATAACCTCGGAAGGCATGGGAATCTCCTTGTGTTCAAAAACAAACAAATGCGAAGCAGTGTCAGAAATACAGTGTTTGAAAGTGTTCAGACTTGATAGAAATGCAGTGTGTGTGTATGTTCAAGTCAACAGAAGTATCGTGAATGATGTGCTCAGAATGGACTAGGCATGCGGTATACAAGTGTGTTTGGGTTAATCAGATAAAGTGTGATATTGGCTATCCAAGACATATAACCTACATCCCAGAAAGTAAAGAGGAAGAATATACCTCAGCAGCCCCGTAGGATAGGTGTGACTCCGGCTCGCATAGCAGGAGGTCCTCCAGAGCACCTCTCACAAAGCCCCTGAACTGGTGAATGCTGTTAGGAGGCAACACATGTACCTCGGGCTGGTATGTTACCGGGTCAAAATGCCGAATGTTGAGCGGCGAGGGCTCGAACTCGGGATCCATCTCCATCCCCGGAGGAGCCCTACACTGTGGAATATCATCCGCCATCTCGAGAAAAGTGAGAAAATGGTCGAAGGTATGGAAAATGGGCAAGAATGCCAAAAGTCAACCCGAGGGGTGGAAAATGGAGGAAAATGTCAACGCTCGGAAGAGGGCACGAAAATCAAGGATAACTTGGGGGAAACAAACCCCAAGTGATGGAAATCAAGAATGTGGCATCGAAATCACTATTCAATCGGTTCAAAGTGTGTAAAATAATGAGGGTTTCGCAAATCGAAAGTTGTTGGACGCTTGGAAAAGTGTGTCAAGCTCGGATCAAAGGGAGGAAAATGATTTGGAGAGAGAGGAGGAAAGATTTCGGCAAAGGAGAAGTGAAAGAATAGGGTTTGGAACCCTATACTTAAAGACCCGAGGCAAATGGACAAAACTGCCCGAATCTGCAACTTTTGGCCGATCGGCCAAACTGTTGGCCGATAATCTTGTTTTATGGCCAATGGCTTCCCCCTTATGGCCGATGGACCTGAAACGCCCTTGTTTGGGGTACTCCTGTTGATTTGTACCCTCATCTCCCAATAAAGTGCAAGAAAATACACTTTTGAAGCTTACGTGGTCTCCGCGGTGACCTCGAACCGTGTCACTTGTATGCGGCACTCGACACGCACGAGGTGTATCATTTTTCGTATCCTTCTGTATATTGCAAGATTCCAAAATTGCCTTTAAATATGTTGTATTACAGTGTTTTGTCGTGTTTGCAAGTTGCGCATTTGTTATACGCCTTTTCACTCTTACATTGGGCATGCCTCATCACGTTTTGAGGTTGTATCTCAACATTGCGCAGAACATGCCTTTACCATGCTTACATTGAATATGTGCATCCTTATAATGTTGCATGGAGCATACATTTCACCCCTTGCATTGTCGTGCACCTTCATTGCATGGTTATGCACACTTTACTTGCGTTGTCGCGTACGTCACTTGCATTGTTATGCACCTCTTTACTTGCGTTGTCACGCACGTTCTAGTTACATTGTTATGCACACTCACTTGCATTGTTATGCACATTTCACTTGCATTGATATGCACATCTCCTATGCATTGTTACGCACCTTTCCATTGATAGAAATTGTATCTTGATATAACGTTGATCATGTGTTCCTATTATATTGTACTTGTCAAAATCTCTCTTTTGTGCAGGCACGATATTTTATGTACAGTTCAGTTGAAGATGGTGAAACTAGACGATATTGTATGTACGGTTCATTCAAGAGAAGTTTCAGTTTAGTTTGACTGCTACCCTTCCCCACTCGCATGTGCCGCGTTTGGACGTACCCTTCTCCACTTGCGTGTGTCACATTTGGATGTACCCTTCTCCACTTGCGTGCGTCGCGTTTGGACGTACTCTTACTATTCAGTGCATCACGTTTTCTTGCACAACCCTTCTCCACTCACATGTGTTGCGTTTGGACGTACCCTTCTCCACTCCTATGCGTCGCGTTTTGATGTACCCTTCTCACTCGCATGTGCCGCGTTTGGACGTACTCGCACTGTTCAGTGCATCACATTTTCTTGCGCAACCCTTCTCCACTCACATGTGTCGCATTTGGATGTACCCTTCTCCACTCGCGTGTGTCGTGTTTGGACGTACCCTTCTTCACTCGCGTGTGCCGTGTTTGGACGTACCCTACTCTACTCGCGTGTGTCGCGTTTGGACGTACCCTTCTCCGCTCGTGTGTGCCGTGTTTGGATGTACTCGCACTGTTCATTGCATCGCGCTTTCTTGCGCAACCCTTCTCCACTCACGTGTGTCGCGTTTGGACGTACCCTTCTCCACTCGTGTGCGTCGCGTATGGACGTACCCTACTCCACTCGCGTGTGTCGCATTTGGACGTACCCTTCTCCACTCGCGTGTGCCACGTTTGGATGTACTCGCACTGTTTACTACATCAAGCTTTCTTGCGCAACCCTTCTCCACTCACGTGTGTCGCGTTTGGACGTACTCTTCTCCACTTGCGTATGTTGCGTTTGGACGTACCCTACTCCACTCGCGTGTGTCACGTTTGGACGTACCCTTCTCCACTCGCGTATGCCGCGTTTGGATGTACTTGCACTGTTCAGTGCATCGCGCTTTCTTGCGCAACCCTTCTCTACTCGCGTGTACCGCGGTTGGACGTACTCGCACTGTTTAGTGCATCACGCTTTCTTGCGCAACCCTTCTCTCACATGTGCTGCGTTTGGACGTCTTCGGTTTCAAACACTCGAATAAGTTCCGGTATTCATTCATACCTCTTCTCTTCTCGCATGCGGTGCGTTTGGGCGTATTCATTTTCGAGCACTTAGATGCGTTCCGGTGTCCACTTATTCACTTTCACCTCTCGCGTTTGACACGCGTTTGGATGACCGCGCTTTCTTGCACAGTCCTTCTCCTTTTGCATTTGACACGCTGGGTGGAGGTTTGTTTGAGACTCCGGGTGTTCTCACTAGTCGCTTTTAGCTTTCTCCGCTTGAGACGCAGTGAGAATTGTTTAATTTTCTTACATCCTTTCTGCATGAGGTGTAGTTTGGTTTGTGTTTACTTGCTCACATAGCATTCGCTTAAAATGTTGCATTTGTTTTGCATAATTGCTTCATTACAGTTCTCTTTGCATGATCATAAGTTATGTTCCGCATCGTGCATGTCATTTGCATCTTGCCCTTGCTTGCGGGCGCATCTCATTGTTATCTTGTATGTTTGTCTAAGTCTTCGGCCTTGTCAAAAATGGGTCATTTCTGGGCTTTGACATTCACTCCGGTATTCTTATGACTTTCGAGTTCTGTCGAAGAGGGTCAACTGTAGACACCCCATTTTTGACCGTCCTCAAGACTTGGACGTCATCGTTTGAACATTTGATGATCATCCATGCTCGTGTTCGTTTTGAGTTTCTGAAGGTCTTGGCTGCACGCCTTGCCTTGGAGCCTCTCAACTTGTCTGTTTTGTGCTTGGTTGTGGACCAACAGCTTGTGGTTTTGTTTTTGAGGGAATAGGGTGGCTTGTTGGCCATCCCTACAACCCATCGGCCAAGCCTTGTGCTCATCAGCCATGTATTGTCTTCATCGGCCATCAGTGTTGGCCGGTCGGCACGTTTTTTGGTCGATCGACCATTTTTTTGGCCAAGCCTCCATTTTCTGCTTTTGCAAATATTTTGCTTCTGGCTGGTGCCAGCTATTGGTCACTTGTTGTATCCTCCATACACGTGTATGGAGGGATTTGAACCAAGCTTTAGCTTGCTAAGGACGCTTGGAAACTGAATTTCTATAAGAAGGGAGGCCCCTCTCCCTTTCCAGGGGTCCTGAAATTTGAGATACAAGATATATATCTCTCTATATTTCTCCCTCTCTCTCTATATTGGCCCTTGTTTGTGCCTTAAAGTGAGTGTTCTTCCCACATTTTTCCTAGAACCCCTTAGCCAAACCTCTTGACCTTGGAGCTAAGGTTCCATAGGACTTGTTTTAGCATCCTAAGGTTGGTTTTGGCTCAGAAAAGCTGCTGGTTTTGTTGTTCTTCAAGGGTGAGTCCCACATCCTCTTTTAAGCTATGTTTTGCTTGAGTATTTAGCCAACTTTGCATGCTTCTTTTGGCTTAGCTTTCAATTGAAAAAAGTCTTGTTTTGAAGTACTTAACATGTTTGTTTAAGGCTTCTTTGGTGTTGGGGTTGGTCTACTCCCTTGTATGCCTTATTTACTAGGCTTTTAGGCCATCACTTGAGGCCTTTGTTTTAGCCTTTATTTGGCCTCTTCACGACTGAATTCCAGAGGAATTTCAATGGTGGAAAGTGTGTTTTGATGCCTTAAATAGGAGGGGGTTGTGCCCCATCCTCTTCTCTTGTATGCTTGTGTTGATGGCTCACCAAGTTGGCATGTTTTTATACCTCTTTGTGGCTCCATTTCAGCATGTCTTAGGCCATGTTTTTCCATGATATAACACTGTTTTGGCTTGGTTTGATCACATCATGCATGCTCCTTGCACTTGTAGTGCAAATCCTCTCACTAGCCTATTGTGCATCATGCTTTTGACCATCATTCTAGCATGCTTTTGGCTCTACTCAAAGAAGCTTTTACTCATTTTTTACCATGCTCAAGCTCTATTTTATGTTGTTTTGGTCATGCACGCTTTGCTTTGTATAGCCATAGTGCATTCTAGCTCACTAGCTTTGAGTTTCCAAGTCACTATCTTGCATCGCTTGGGCTATTTGCATGATTTAGCATCATTTAATATGTGATTTCAGTATGTATAGTGTGGCCATACTCTCTCATGCTTCACTATTTCAATGCTTTTGATGAGTCATGCTTTATGCCTTAAGCATGAGCCCATATGTATGCCATCTTGCCTAGGCTTTTGGATTGCCATATGAGTGAGTTTTTGGTCTTATTTTGCCATATTACAACTCTGATTTTAGTGGGTGAAGTCATCTCATGCTTAGTTTTGGTAGGTGTAGTGTAATCCTCCTCATTGGCCTTGTATGTGTCATGTTTTGTGCTTACCATGCTAGCTTGTTTTGGTTTTCTTCCATGCATGTTTTTGCCTTATTTTGACTTGTCTTGGGGCTATTTTGGGTCACCTTGGCCCTTTGGAGCTTGCTTTATATATCCATGGTGGAAGTCCCTTGGCTAGCTTTAAGCTTTAAGCCCACTAGCATGCTTTATTTGTCATATGTGCATGTTTTAGCATCCTTTAGAATGTAATTTCAGAACTTACTTCATTGCTACACTCTCACATTTGTCACTTCTTCATCATGTTTGAGAGTTGTGCTATATTGCTTAGTTCATAGGCCAATGCATGAGCATGCATTTTCCTTGCTTTTCATGACATCATTTCAGCATTTTGGACACTGTTTTGGACCCTGTTATGTGCCCATATGCGGTTTAAGTCCATTAAGTGTTGCATTGAATAGCCATTGCCATTGCATTGTTGTTTGCATGTTGTTGCATGCTCATGTTGCTTGCATATTGTTGTTGCATTGTGTTTGCATATTGTTGCATGTTCATGTTGTTTGCATGTTGCATTGCATTATGTTAGCATGTTATGTGTTGCATCTTGTTTGGGTTGGAGGTCAATCCAAACACGGGGAATGAGGGGCGTTTCATACTTGAAGTGATGAAACACGCCTCATTCCTTAGATCACCGACACCTTCGATCATGCATGATAAGGTGGAGGTTCATTGAGTCCTATGTGTTATTTGTATGCATTCATTGACATTGAATTGTGTAACTCGGCCTCTTTGGCCATCATGCATTGAGATGCGTGATTGATGGCTCGAAAGCCGAGCACTACACTCCTTTGTGCTTTAGACATGATAAGGAGTGTGGTTACACACACATTTTCTTGCAAATACACTATCATGCCTTTGTTTGTGCCTTGTTGCAGCAAAGGGAGAATTCGCAGGAAGCAGTGGTTGATCGACCACTTTCTCTGCCGATCGGCTATAAAAGTTGGTCGATAGCCATGAAACCTTGGCCGATGGCCACTGCTCTTGGCCGATCACCTTTCAGGATGTCCACAAGGTAGATTAGAAGTATCTTGGAGGTTGGAACAGTTTTCAGAGGTCTAAAACAGTGCATACAGTGGCATCACGAGGCACGGTAGTGGATTTTAGGGAGGACGCGACTGAGCATGCATCATTCATCATTCCGAGGCAGAGCTGTGGCAGCCTATTTAGTTTCTTACTTAGTCGTTTTGTAATATTAATTAGTTTGATTAATTAGTTAAAGTTTTTTAATAATTAATTAGCTAAGTTAGTAAATTAGTTGATTTGTAATAATTAGTTTAATTAGCATAGCTAGTTAGCTAAATTCATTTGGACCCTCCTCCTAGAGGGTGATGTTGTAAATAAGTGTGCGTGTGTGTGATGCATGTCTTCCAACCCCATTTCTTTCTCCCTTTTATTTACCTGCTTTTGATGGTTAGTTTAGGGCATGTTTCAATTAGCATCCTTATGTTTGCATGCATGCATCATTCATTTGTATTGCATGCATCGGGCTCGGTGCATCATTCAAACTGCATCGTATTTCAATTCCTATTTGAATACATGTATCAATTGTTGCATTCTTATGTGATCTTAGAATAGCCGAGCGTATCTAAGTTGCATTATTGCATGTGTTGCGTTAGGCATTGTTGACATAGCTAGGATCATGCATTGATTACTAACTAGCTTCTTTTTTGGCTTGGAGTACACTGTGAGTGTTTATGCTTTAGCATCTTGCATGTGTGTAAATGTTGCCATGATAGCATGCTTGCCATGAGGCTAACTATTTAAGTGATTAACTATTTGAATTGGAACAATTCATCGAAATGCGAGTTTTAAACCCACTAGAAGTGGCAAACCATGTTGTTTTCTAAGCCCACTTGAGGGTAGCAAACCGATGACTTAGCCTACTTGCGAATAGCATTTTCAAACCATTTTCAAACAAACAAACATGAGATGTTTTGTTCAAACTTGAGCGATTTGGTCTATACTTATTTGCTGTGCGCATCACATAGTAAAGCTAGCTAATTAACCGGAAAAAGAACGCATGTGTTTTCAAAAACAACATATCATGTTAGTAAAGGCCAATCTTTGATCGGGCAAGCGGGGGTGCTCATTTCATGACCTTCCCCCCCTCGTACCCAAGTTCCCGTGCCGAGGCAACTTTGGTGATGATGGACACGTGGCCTTAAGCACGAGTCAGGGTTTCCTAAATTTCCCAAAACAAAATATTTAGGTGGTGACTCTGAAATCTAGCAAAGCAGTCCATGTTTGGCACTTAATCAAAATCAGTTTTCCAAAACGATTTGCCAGATTTGGACTCGTTGGTGATTTATCAGTCTTACATTGCACTTTGTTAAACTAGATTCAGAACCGTGACACAAGTCCGAACTGTAGTAGCTAATAACTACGATTCGCGCCCTCGCGCACGTAGCAGTGTTCCGGGTGGTCTACAATTTTTGGCGACTCTGCTGGGGAATTAGAGAACTTGACTCGAACTCATGATATCTTGTTTTGACTACACTTATCTGTTTCTTTGCATTACATTTGCGTTGGTCCGCTTAAGACACTGTGTTTGCCATCTGCTATTCTTGAGCGGTTTGCCAGAGGCTGCGGGCCATAAGGCAGATCGGTTACGGGCTCTGCGACGATGGGAACACAAACCTAGGTTTTTACTGAGGTACCCTTTTTGACCATTCGACCTAGTGCATATCGGAATCCATTGTGACTTCCAAACTAGGATAGGTTGCTTACCCGATTGTCGGTTGTTTGAAGCCGCTGTGTGCATAGTGAAACCCTAGTTCCTGACAAAACTAGAACAGGAAAACCCAACCCCTCCATAAGGGTGTTTTGGCTCTTATTTGATTGCTATGTGCTTTTACAGTGTGTCTCTACAGGAACGCATGTATCAGTTTGCAAGTCTAGGTATCAGGCTTGCGGGCATCAGTATTTGGAGGAATCAGTTTTACCTGAGGGTATCAGATTTGGGGCAGTGATTTGGGAACAGTGATCAGTGTTGAGAACAGTGTATTCAGCTTACAAATATCAGCTGTGTGTTGTGTGTATTTAAGCCGTTATGCGGTCCATTTTTCTGGTTGTTTGTTTCCTTATTATGCTTTATTTATCCTTTTGCTAGGGGGTACTTTAGCACAATTGCTTCCGACCAGGCAGATATTCCCCAAGCACTCTGGGTTAGAAGTCGAAGACTTCATCGATCTGAGGATCTTATATATGGACAACCAGTGTTCTTTTCCTTACCCCTGGTTGCTAGACGGAGGTCAGTTAGGCGTAGTTATCAGTACAGCGGTTACCGGATCAGTGGTCCTTACCCACTCCGTCAGTGAGTAGTCAGGCTGAGGTTTCAGTTTCTACCGCAGAGACAGCTATACCGGTCGTTCAGTCAGACCAGCATCTTATGGCAAGTATGGAGGACATGATGCGTCAACTCCAAGAGACTATGCAAACCGTGCAGCGGGATGCTGCCTGCCAGGTAGAGGCTGTTGCACGTCAGGCAAAGGTTATGGCCCAACAAGCAGAGCTGATTGCCAGACTCCAGCAACAACAACAACCGCAACAAGCCGGAGCATCTGCTTCACACCAACCTCCTCCCCCACCTAGAGGTCCAATACTCAGGGAGACGGCAAAGGTCCAGGAAGATATGGACGTCCCAACAAGGCCACTCTCGCCACCAGTTCTGCCGCAAATTTCGAAGACACCGACATTTTCAACGGATACACCGTTTGAATCTGAGATGGACCCAACCACTCTGAAGATGAGTAAGCTTGAGAAGCTATTCAAATAGGTCCAGGGAGTCAGTTCCATTCTAGACATAGAGGATAGATACACCGATTCAACGGTTACTTTGCCGGATCGTTTCAAGACGCCGCATATAGACCGATTTGATGGTTCTGGGGATCCCATAGAACACCTGCGGTTGTTCTCAGATATCCTAAGGCCGTTGGGCCTCTCTAGATTACAAAACCTTTCCCTCTTCGGCCGGACCCTGTCGGGTGTCACCGCTATCTGGTATGCAAAGTTGGAAGATTCTACTAAGAGAAGCTGGGTGGAGATGACTGAGGCCTTCGTAGCTCAATACTCCTACAGCACGTAGATCGAGATCACAACTCGTGATCTCGAGACAAAGAGGTAGGAGCCGAAAGAGAGCTTCTCTGACTTTGTAACCCGCTGGAGGGCCAAAGCTTTTATGATGACCATCAGGCCAGTCGACAAGGATCAAATATGGATGGTTGTGAGCAATCTCTAACCCAAACTCATGCAAAAGATGATCATCTTACCCTTCCCTACCTTTACAGATTTACATGAGGTCGAGGTACAGATTGAGGATGCCATGAAACAGGGTTTGATTGACCATGAGAGAGAGCAGCCCAGGAGGGCATTTACCCGCAGTTCGAATGCAAGCACGAGTAATGCTGCAGTTGCCAGAACTTCAGATGTGGGCATGGTCACCACCATGACTCCAAAAACCCTTACAGCTACGCCATTCATCGGTGCGTCCGGAGGTAGCTCACAAACAGCCAGATATACACCCCAAGGCCAAAGAACCTTTACTCCACTATACATGCCCCTGTCCAAAGCTCTAGGGGTTTTGATCAAGAAAGGGCATTTAAAGCTCCTGGAGCCACAGCTATTACCAGGCAAACTGCCTCCCTTCCATATCCCGGTTAAATACTGTGCCTTTCACCAACTGCATGGTCACGACACTAACCAGTGCTATAGACTGCGTCACGAGATCCAGAATCTCGTTGACAATAGGGTGATTGTACCTCCAAAAAAACCAAATGTCACAACCAGCCCTCTCCCACCACATAACCAAGCTCTACCACCCAAACGCATCAACCTGATCCAAATTGGGGTTGTGTTATACGACCCTAGTATATATATCACACCCTCCCACCTACCCAAGTCGGAGGTGTTCATCCTGGACAACATGGACTTGTGCATGTTAAGCGCCTCCCAAACCCAACCTGAACCGGTGGTGGTGATTATCGAAGATAGAACTGAGATAACTTTGGGAGCAGATAGGGATGATGATTCAGGGCCAGAGGCGTCTGTGAGCTTTGAGTACAACCCGAGTGGTTATATCACATCAACGGATCAGTTTAAGCCAAGGGTACAATTGCCAGTTGGGGCAAAGATCTGCGTAGTTCGGGAGGTTGGACCTAGTCAGGGGTTAGATGAGCTGGCAGAGCTGGAAGAAGACATTGCAAATCTGTAGTTCTTTGAAGAGCAGGACTTAGGGGATGTGAACATCAACTGGTTCGACTTGGATCGATCAACAGAGAATACGGGGTGGCTCAGTGATCTGCTAGATGTTGTTGTGCAGCCTTAGCCAGAACAGGGATCGTTAGGAATGGGAACTTTAGCAGTGGCTGGAATGGCCGGGAATTAGGAGAAATCACCGAAGAGCGCTAGTGCTAAGAATTTCGCTCGGGATCTGGGCAGTTTGAATACAGAAGATACTAAACAACAGGCAGCACTGAAGCAGTTTGAGCAGGAAAAGATCGAAGATCTGGTGAGGGCTAGAAAGGTCAAAGCCCCTGCGGGGACGGAACGTGCTGTGCGCACAGAAATAGTTGTAACAGAACTGGACAGCTGTCTGTTAGTTGCCGACGGAATATGGTAGGAAGACGACGACTTATTCTTGCCCACACTGACGAAGACTTGGGTCGTAACCAACCAGATGACACCTGGTACGTTGAGGAGGTTGACCACATGACTAGAAGTGGGCGGTATTTCAAGCCCCACACTTAAACCAACTAGAGGCGTCCGGAAAGGACAAAGAAGCGGAGAGGTAGAAGGAAAAACTGCTCGAGGAGGAGGCTGTGTTGAAATAGCTTCAGAAAATCCAAGCAGACATCTCTATCTGGGGACTGATTATGCCCTCAAGAGTTCACAGACAGGCTGTCCTTTCTTCCGTCGACAAGGCGAAACTTTCAATTGATACCATGCCTGAACAGTTGGTAGGGCTGGTTTTTCCAGGAGGAGCATTCCCAACGTCGACCTTCACTGACAAGGAACTGCCACCAGAGGGCTTAAATCAATACAAACCACTCTACATCTATGTCGAGTGTAGAGAGAAATGGATATCAGTGGTCCTTGTTGACACAGGATCTGCTATCAACGCGTGTCCGTTGAAGAGGGCATATGCTATCGGGTTAAAGCCCGCGGACTTTGTGCCTACGGCCTAGGTGATACGGGCGTATGACAATACTCGCAGAGAGGTGATGGGGACTGTATAGATTCGGACCCCGGTTGGTCCAGGGCAACAGGATATTGACTTTCATGTCTTGGATGTTCCTGCAACCTTCAATCTACTCCTGGGGCGGCCGTGGCTGCACCAGGTGAAGGCGGTCTCTTCGACCCTCCACCAAATGTTGAAGTACCCCCATAGGAAGCGGGTGGCCATCGTTTTTGGGAATTCTTCAATCCATCCATCGCCAGAGGTGTCTACAGTAGTTTTGGAGATTGAGCATGGTGCAGAGGTGTGTTTTTATCAAAGATTCACCCTAGTAGAGGCCCGGGTTGTACAGAATATCCTAGCTGTTGATGAGGGGTTATACGTCAGCGCACAGTCTGTGTACTTTATGAACAAGCTCCAGCACATCCCCGGGATGGGATTAGGGCGAAATGGCTGGAAGGGCATCGCAGCATCGGTCGAAGTGCCGCACAACCCACATATCGTTGGATTAGGTTATCTGCCTACCAAAGAGGATTGGGCGCGGAAAGGAAAAGAGATGGCCGGAAGGGCCAGAGCCAAGCAGGTCGGGAAGCATTATTAGTTGATGCACCGACCTATCCAGGGGACCCTAAACGGACGCTTTGTTTGGGAGGGGGAAGACTTCCCGTTCTGCGGCTTCCCGGAGCCATGGCTAAATGCAGAGAGGCGGCGCTTGCCGGGGTTCGAGATTTTCTTTGACTTGTAATTGTCCGGGGATGATGTTGCTAAAAAGCAGATAGACCCACCAACTAAGGCTTAGCAATGCAAGGAGGAGGGATCCGAGTGAACAGAGATTGAAATGGGGGTAGCGCTGGCTTGTCTACTCTCTCATATCCTCATATCGTACAGGAGTCCTTGGGGGATAACTCATCAGTTTCTATGATCGAGAATGAAGCAGCAGTGAGCCCATCTTCAAACATTCAGGATGCATCCATCGCACCCTCCCTCGTCTGGTAATACGAGGAGGGCTTTTTATCGAGCAGGACCGGGTCAGGTAGTGAGCCGGAATTTGATTCCACTGAGTCTGTGGAGTCAAAATCAGGTTCCAACTCATCTAAGTCTAAGTCCGGTATTCCTGGGGGTGATAACCCGGATGCCACTATCCTGTCCAGGTCGGTTTTTTCTTTTTCTTTGAGTATGTTGTAACAGAGGAATCAGGCGGACCAGATGTTATTAATGAGAATGGTACAGCTGTGGCATCCGTGTACTTTTCTGTGCCTTTAATTTATTGCATTAATCAAGAATTTTAAAATTTTGATGAAAACGACGAGGAAGAAATTTCTCTGATTTTGCAATATTTGCTTGATCAAGAGCAGGAGAGGTTTGTTAAACCCTTGGTTGATGAAATCACCACAATTAATGTTGGTACTGAGAAGAACCCGAAGTTGGTCCAGATCGGGTCCACGTTGTCTTCGGAGGAGCGCGAGCGCATAGTCGCTTTATTAAAAGATTTCAAAGATGTTTTCACGTGGTCCTACGAAGACATGCCTGGAATCGATCCTAAGATTGTTCATCACCGGATCCCTCTTGACCCAGAGGCCTGACCTATTAAATAGAAGCTCTGAAGGATCCGTTCGGACTGGGCTCTTAAGATCAAAGAAGAGGTCACCAAGCAAATTGACGCAGGGTTCCTGCTGGTATCTGAATACCCAACTTGGTTGGCCAATATAGTTCCAGTGCCAAAGAAAGACGGCATAATTCGGGTATGTGTGGACTTCAGGGATTTGAATAAAGCCAGTCCGAATGACGACTTTCCTCTGTTGCATATCGATGAATTAGTGGACTTTACTACTGGGCATGCGCTGCTTTCGTTCATGGATGGGCTTTCAGGCTACAATTAGATTTTGATGGCACCCGAAGATCGGGAGAAGACTGCTTTCACCACCCCGTGGGGAACCTATTGTTATAGAGTGATGCCGTTTGGGCTGAAGAATGCTGGAATTATATATTAATAGGTTGCAACCATAATTTTGCATGACATGATCCATAAAGAGGTTGAGGTGTACGTGGATGACATGATTGTCATGTCCAAGGAAAGAGAGGGCCACTACACCGCCTTGCAGAAATTCTTCCAAAGGATCAAAGAGTATTGGTTGCAGCTGAATCCTCAGAAATGTACATTTGGTGTTACTGTAGGGAAAATGCTGGGGTTCTTGATCACATAGAGAGGTATCCAGGTTGATCCTTCCAAAATCAAGGCCATCTTAGAAATGCCACCACCAAGGACTAAAAAGGAGGTGCGAGGCATTCTGAGTAAAGTGCAATTCATAAGACGGTTTATTGCAAAATTAACATTGACTTGTGAACCACTCTTTGGGCTCCTGAAGAAAGGAAAGAAATTCCAATGGGACGACCGATGCCAAGTCGCTTTCGAGCAGATCAAACAACATCCACAGAACCTACCTGTGTTGTCACCGCCTGAGCTGGGGAAGCCATTGATTCTATACCTTTTAGTGACTGAAACTACAATGGGCTACATGCTTGCACAGGAGTCTGAGGACAAAGTGGAGAAGGCCATCTACTACCTAAGCAAAAAAATGCTGGATTACTAGAGTCGCTACACTCCGCTGGAGAAGGCTTGTCTGGCCTTAGTATGGGCTACCAGGAAGCTAAGGCACTACCTGTTAGCTCACTCTATAATACTGGTTTCAAGATTAGATCCCATCAAATATCTCTTCAAGGTACCAGCGCTTACGGGTAGGCTAGCCCGTTGGTTGCTTTTGCTTTCCGAATTTGATTTGAAGTACATGACGCGCAAGTCAGTGAAAGGGAGAGCAGTAGCGGAGTTCCTAGCTGACCACCCAGTTGAAGGGATGAAGCAGTTGAGTATCTGTTTCCCGACGAGGCCATTTTGCATGTTAAAGAAGAGAACTGGACGATGTACTTTGATAGAGCATCAAACCAATATGGCTATGGGATAGGGGTGTTGCTGATAGCGCCCGACAATTCCCGTATACCTCTAGCATTCAAACTCCGGTTCAAAGTATCAAACAATGAGGCAGAGTATGAGGCACGTATTGCTGGACTAGAAGTCGGCCTGGAATTAGGGGCAAAACGGTTGGATGTCATCGGGGACTCGAACCTTGTTATATCTCAAGCTAAAGGAGATTGGAAAGTTAAAGAAGAAAGATGAGAATTTATCACCAGACCTTGGACATGTTGATTCCTCGATATGAGAAATTGAATTTCGCCCATCTCTTAAGAGAGAACAACAGGTTCGCTGATTCATTAGCAACTCTATCTTCTATGATAGACATCCCTTTCGGAGTTCGGATGCATCCAATCATCATTGAACAGAAATTCGTGTCGGCCTACAAGCTGATTGCTGCCATAGATAAGGTACAAGATGAGAACCCCTAGTATTACGACGTCTGGAACTTCTTGGAAAATGAGGGGTATCCACCAGGGGCAAATGCCAAAGATAAGAGGGCAATTCGAAGAATGGTTGCACAGTTCATCGTCTACGGGGGTAAACTGTACAAGAGGGGTCATCTCGGGATGCACAAGCTATGCATTGATGCTGAAGAGTCTAAGCACCAGATGGAGGCCATCCATAGAGGAGAGTGTGGAGCGCACATGAACGGGGTGATGCTACCTTGGAAGATCCTTAGATAGGGTTATTACTGGTCTACCATGGAGGAGGATTGTATCGGCTTTGTCCAGCGATGCCACAAATGTCAGATCCATGTAAACCGCATGAACATTCCGCCGTCGAAACTGTACAACATGACTTCGCCATGGCCGTTTTCAGTCTGGGGGATTGATGTAATTGGGGCTGTCACTCCGAAGGGGTCCAACGGGTATGAGTACATTCTGGTAGCAATAGACTACTTCACGAAGTGGGTTGAGGCCCAATCTTATGCAGTGTTGAAGGCATTGCATGTTGCTAAGTTCATCAGAAACAACATCATCTGTCGCTATGGGGTCCCGAGTGAGATTATTTCGGATAATGGTTCCCACTTCAAGAAGGAGGTGATCGACTTGTTGGAGAAGTACAACGTGGCTTTTCATAAGTCATCTACATATCGGCCGCAAACGAACGAAGCAGTTGAGGCCGCCAACAAGAACATAAAGCACATTCTGCAGAAGATGGTGGAAACCTACAGGGACTGGCCAGATAAGATCCCATTTGCTCTTTGGGGCAACTGGACTTCAATTCAAACTTCTACTAGGGCAACTCCGTATTCCTTAGTCTATGGGATGGAGACTGTTCTGCCTATCGAAATTGAGGTTTCGTCATTACGGGTATTGGCTGAGTGTCCGATAACTGAGAAAGATTGGCAGCAAAGAAGGTTCGAAGAACTCATGCTCTTTGATGAAAAAAGCCTGAATGCACTCTATCACATCCACGGTTATCAATGAAGAATTGCTAGGGCTTTCAACAAGAAGGTTAAGTCCAGGATTTTGAAAGAAGGAGATCTGGTGCTCAAAGACAACCGAGCTCTCATCCACGACCCTAGGGGCAAGTTTAGACCCAATTGGACTGGCCCTTACATCATCAAGTCTATCTGGTCGGGTGGAGTTGTCGTTCTGATGGACCTAGATGGCCTAGAGTTCTCCCAGCCGATCAACATGGACAAGTTGAAGAAATACTTTCCCTGAGTGGCTTGCTAGGTTGAAAACACGAAAGGGCGACCTAGGCAAAAGTTAGAGCATGAAAAATTTGAAATAATAAAAACTTAGCTCACAAGGTTAAAAACTCAAAAAGGACGGCCTTGGCAAAAGTTAGAGCGCCAAAAGGAGAGTGTTAATACACGAGTGAACCTAACCCAGAACTAGATAAGGCTTGATTCCCATCTTTGGGATACATAGGCAACGCTATTCTGAAGTCCAGCCATAAACACTTTCAAATCAACTTTGTCCATGTGATCATGTTGGTCATCTTTGCCTATTCCGCATTCAAGAGTTCGGTTGTGATCTCCAGTGCAGTGCTATTCAGACTAGGGGCAACTTTCCAGTTGCTGGGATCCGGGGTTGTACATCTCAGTGATAGATCTCGGGCGTGTCCAGTTGTGATCTATATCAAAAATGGTTTTGAAAAGTTTTAATAAAAGTTGATTTTGCTCAAATTAATCTTTTTACGACTTAGACCATTTTTGGACCAAACGGAAAATTTTCAGTACCCACAACCCTCAATTACATTGATTTTAGTATAGAGTTCTCCCACTCTTGAATACAAATTGAAGTTGCTTTTTATTACATTCATAAAGAAAACTTGAAAGTACTGATTAAAGCAATAAACTCGGGGCATAGTTAGGTGCTCCTGCGTCCCCTCCCAGAGCTTGTGGAAGCCTCTAATGCCAAAGTAGGCCCAACCTGTGCCTCTTCATCAAGCCAAGCTATGCACTCATCAAAAAAGGTGCAACTGAAAGTGGGTGTGGGGGCCAGAAGCTCTCTCGTCCTTCATGTTGTGGCATACTGAGCTAGCTGTGCGCCTCGGACTGGAAATGTAGCAGGGTACCCTATCCCATCCTCCGGGCAAGTCTGATCGTGCCCAAATTGGCGCTGGAATTAGAACGGGAAGTAAAAGACATAGTGTGTCAGGCCGATTAACTGAATCCCAGGCTGGCGAGACATGCTGTAACTCATCGCCAACAGAATGAGCCAGGGGCAGCGCCAAGCAATGCTAACAGCAGACAGACTGCACATCCATTCGCACCACCATCCCTCATCAGGGGCATCGACTAGACATCGTCGGAAGAAACAGCCGCAAGCTGAATATGCTGGGCATGAGTCCACAATCTTCAACTTATCCATCAACCATATCTGGGGAGGGATGAAAAATGATAGATTAAAGAATAGAGAGGTGTACGAGGAGAGAAAATTGAGAAAAGGGTTTTGAGAGAAAAACTGAGCCTGAGGGCCGAGTGATATGAGAAATATATGTGAGATAGGGTGGGAAACATTACCTGCAGCAGTAGTGGACTCGTCGCGAATCTAGTCATCTCCCGGTGATGGAAGGCATCCAAACCCAGCAATGTCTTAGCTAGTGTCATGGCAATGCAGCTCTTACCCTCTTTCAAGCCTTGAGCAATCTCAATCAAATGGACGCTAGACCCACCGGAGCCTGGGGCAAGCCAAAAATGAGACAGCATGCACAAACAGAGGGCGTGTCGTCGAAAACCCTGCCAGCGAAGATCGTCGCGGTCACCGGCATCAGAAAATCGACGAATCAAGCTGGGGATGTCCAATTCCCCGTCACGAATCAAAGACCGAGCGTCATGCAATGTGAGCCCGCACATCCGCCCTAAGGCTTGGATGTGGCGGAAACAGAATTGGGGTAAAATCTCTTCGTCGCGCTCGGACTGCATCAAAGCTTGGAAGTCTTCGAAAGTCAGACTTATCTCTTGTCCGCCAAAGCTAAAAACATGAGTTATCGGATTCCAACACCTAGCCGTGGCATGGAGGAACGGAAAACGCAGCGGAGTGCAGGTCAACGTGAATAGTGAATTTATGTCGAAGCCTCGGAAATTCAGCTTTTCCGAGCCATCCAAGTTAGCAATCCAATTTCTGAGATTTTGGACGAGAAATGCCTCCATTTGGTGCAGAAACAGAGCTGAAATTGAGAAACTATGAAGTTGGGGCTTTTGCAGAAGATAAGGTGTTGAGTGAAGACAGGTGGCAGCATTCTGGAGGTTCTCATCATTAGTGGCCAACCGGCCAATTTTATGGTCGACCGACCATCCTTTTCGCCGATCGACTAGTTTTTGTGGCCGATAGCCCTTTATGGTGGCCGATGGCCTCCCACCGTGGCCGATGGCCTCTCATTTTGTTCCCTGAGCTGTCCATGTGTCGGAGGTGTTGAGAACTTGTGACTTGTTCCACTTCAAATGCCTTTCGGTGACCATTGTGCGAAGTCAAGCCTGTGTTACTTCAATTTGTTTATCGAGTTGTTGCATTTGATTATCGAGTTGTATTTTGCGTTAATTGTTAAGTTCTTGTCTTGCTTATTGAGTTGTATTTACATTTCGTTAGCATGTCAAGTCCTTGTTTTGCTTATCGAGTTGTTTTGTCCTTTCAGTCGTCAGTTGGTTCACTACCTGATTAAGGCAATGCAATTCGAGTGTGCAATTTTCAAACAAAATCCAATCTCATTTACATGCAGTGTGATGTAATGCTATGCGACGCGGTGCTTAGAATGTAAAATACAACACTTTTTCAATCAAAAAGCTATTTTTTCATTCCATCATAGTTTTCTTTTGCAAAAGTACAAAGTTTCGAAGAAAATAAAACGTACCTGAGGCAGTACAATATGCAAAACTACTGGCAAAAAGAAAAATAAAACAAGAAACAAAGCATCTGAGATCGGCGCCAGTCGCCTCAAGAGCGGGAATCTCTCCTCGTCCTCTTCCTCGACGAAGGCCTAGAATGTCAGCTCTGCTGCCAGACTCTAAACCCGAGCCGTCTCCATCCTCATCATGAGACGACTCTGACTGCAGACTCACTGCCTCCGCGTCGGACTCATCGTCATCTGGGGCAGGGGCCCGTGAACTACTCCCGATCTTAGTACCTCCAGCTCTGCTCCGGCCGCGCACTGGAGTCCCTCGTCCTACCCTCCCTGCTACTCGGGAAGGCACTGAAGGTCCCGCTGGGGCACCCACTGTGGCTGGTATCTGGAATGGGGCCTGAAAAGAACATTTGGCAGATGCATTAGTTATGCTATGCGAAGCTGAGTATGGTATCAAATGCAGTGTATGATTACAGTGTGTGAATGCCGTGAGCAGTATATGAATGTCGTAAGCAGTGTATGAATGTCGTGAGCTGTGTATGAATGCCGTGAGCAGTGTATGAATGCCGTGAGCAGTTTATGATTACAGTATATGAATGTCGTGAGAGGTGGATGATGGCAGTACATAAAGGTCGTGGCTAGCGTATGAAATGCAGTGTATCAATGCTGTGAGTGGTATATGAGTGTGGTGTACCAAATGCAGTGTTGATAATGTGACGCATCAGGACTGTATGTAGCAGATTACACAAAGTGTTTTGGAACGAAAGTTGAAAGAACTTATCGGAATACCGTAGATACTCAGCAGGTCCATACTCCTCTGCAGCATCCCATCACTGAGGCCGACTGCTCCAGGGCCTGCCCAGTGTACTCGATAGAAGCCTGCAAAAGTGTTGAGGTAATCAGTATTTTGCGGGATATCAACTGAAATGAAATGACTATACAGAATGTAAAGTATAACATATACCGGGGTCGAGCCTCGAACTCCGATGAGCTCATGATCAGCCAGGGGAGGAGCAATGGGAATCTGATAGGTCTCTCCCGAATGTCCTCGGCACTTCATGGTAGTGGGCAGGTCTGGCCACTCTGCTCTCCCTCCCCTCCGGGAACCCCTCCTACCATGGGCCGGCGTCACCCTCGATCCTCCCGCTCCTCTTGCTGTGGCTGGAGGTCTCTCTCTCTCTCTCACCTCGCTGGGCACTAGCTAGAGGCTGCATGAGATATGTCTAAATGAAGACAGTGTAGTCGCCCTCATCTCTGAAAAAGTCAACATCCCAATCGATCGTGAAATCCGTCATTCCCTGATGGGTGTACATCTCTATCTGCCTCATGTGCGCAGGAGGCGACATCGGAACCACCGGCTCAGGCAAACCAAGGCTCTATCGCGAGAAGCGCTCTGCCAAGTACCACGCCCGACAGACCGGACCCTCGAGCAAAACCCAAAATCGGGCAGTCTCTCGAGCGCCCATATACCGGTCTCTAGCTGCGTCAGGCAGCACCGCCCAAGGCGGCCAGGTGATCTGCAAATGGCAGGATGTACAGTTTGTTATCTACTATCGGAAGTGCAATATAAAGCAAAACTCAAATGACCTGTAAGGTTTGAAATACCTCTGCTGTGGCTATAGCGTCAATGTATCTGCGGAAGAACAAGAAAGACTCTCGCGGCCTATGAGAATACGGAACCACAGGAGGCATCTTTACCTTCGAATCTGGAGCAAGCCTCGGGAAGTAAGCATATACCCACAGCTATAGAATGTGAAAGGGGTAATGATGAGTGTGTTTATTAGTAAAGCAGTATACAGATAAAGCAGAAATCAAAAAATGATGTGCAGTGTCTTATGCTGTGTGTGCAGCGTACAACTAGTGTAAAGCAGATTGCGTGTATGTTGGCAGTGTGTGGTGTACAGATAATGTAAAGTAGAATTGTAAAGCATAAGGTAAAGATGTACCTCCCAGGCTCTCCAATAGCCTCTTAGCAAGTCCCCGCTCCGGTGAGATGAGGAGCTCATATATCCGTATAGTGTGGCCAAACCTATGCCGCCCCAATCATAGCGCCAGATACCAGTCACGTCCACCAGTGCGCTCAAAAGGTAGAGGCCAACAGTGTTCGCCCGGTCTGCGAAGAGAGTAGTGCCCAGCATGAACATAAGGAGCCCTCGGGCGTAACGCTCAACCTCCTCTCGGGTTGTCGGTGTCTGTTCCCTGAACTGGTCCTCGAACCATGAATATCTCACGAACCCTGGTCAAGAGAGAGGTGGACCAGTGCCAAGCAAAAAGATCTGGGCAACATCCCACTTGCCCATGTCGGTGTCAAAAGGGATCGGATCACCCCTTACTCCGATGCCAGTGAGCATGGAGAAGTTGAAGGGAGTCATCGTCATCTCCCCTGCTGTAGAAAGATTTAAGGAATCGGTGGTGTCCCACCACCTCTCCACTAGTGCACCCAGAAGAGGTCGACTTACAGTGCGGCGCGAGAGTCCCATGCAGAAGTTGCCGAAACCGGCCCCGTCAACGATGTTGCGAACCTCATCATGTAGCTCCATGTACCAACCCCGTGCAATGGTATTCCCATAACCTCGGAAGGCATGAGAATCTCCTTGTGTTCAAAAACAAACAAATGCGAAGCAGTGTCAGAAATACAGTGTTTGAAATTGTTCAGACTTGATAGAAATGCAGTGTGTGTGTATGTTCGAGTCGACAGAAGTATCGTGAATGATGTGCTCAGAATGGACTAGGCATGAGGCATACAAGTGTGTTTGGGTTAATCAGATAAAGTGTGATATTGGCTATCCAAGACATATAACCTACATCGCAGAATGTAAAGAGCAAGAATATACCTCAGCAGCCCCATAGGATAGGTGTGACTCCGGCTCGCGTAGCAGGAGGTCCTCTAGAGCACCTCTCACAAAGCCCCTGAACTGGTGAATGCTGTTAGGAGGCAACACATGTACCTCAGGCTGGTATGTTGCCGGGTCAAAAGGCCGAATGCTGAGCGGCGAGGACTCGAACTTGGGATCCATCTCCATCCCCGGAGGAGCCCCACACTGTGGAATATCATCTGCCATCTCGAGAAAAGTGAGAAAATGGTCGAAGGTATGGAAAATGGGCAAGAATGCCAAAAGTCAACCGAAAGTCAACCCCGAGGGGCGGAAAATGGAGAAAAATGTCAAGGCTCGGAAGAGGGCATGAAAATCAAGGATAACTTGGGGGAAACAAACCCCAAGTGACGGAAATCAAGAATGTGGCATCGAAATCACTTTTCAATCAGTTTAAAGTGTGTAAAACAATGAGGGTTTCGCGAATTGAAAGTTATTGGACGCTTGGAAAAGTGTGTCAAGCTCGGATCAAAGGGAGGAAAATGATCTAGAGAGAGAGGAGGAATGATTTCGGCAAAGGAGAAGTGAAAGAATAGGGTTTGGAACCCTATACTTAAAGACCCGAGGCAAATGGACAAAACTGCCCCCAATCTGCCACTTTTGGCCGATCGGCCAAATTGTTGGCCGATAATCTTGTTTTATGGCCAATGGCTTCCCCCTTGTGGCCGATGGACCTGAAACGCCCTTGTTTGGGGTACTCCTGTTGATTTGTACCGTTATCTCCCAATAAAGTGCAAGAAAATACACTTTTAAAGCTTACGCGGTCTCCACGGTGACCTCGAACCGTGTCTCTTGTATGCGGCACTCGATACGCACGAGGTGTATCATTTTTCGTATCCTTTTGTATATTGCAAGATTCCAAAATTGCTTTTAAATATGTTGTATTACAGTGTTTTGTCGTGTTTGCAAGGTGCGCATTTGTTATACGCCTTTTCACTTTTACATTGGGCATGCCTCATCTCGTTTTGAGGTTGTATCTCAACGTTGCGCAGAACATGCCTTTACCATGCTTACATTGAATATGTCCATCCTTATAATGTTGCATGGAGCATACATTTCACCCCTTGCGTTGTTGTGCACCTTCGTTGCCTGGTTATGCACACTTCACTTGCGTTGTCGCGCACGTCACTTGCATTGTTATGCACATCTTTACTTGCATTGTCACGCACGTTCTAGTTGCATTGTTATGCACCTCTTCATTTGCATTGTTATGCACACTCACTTGCATTGTTATGCACGTTTCACTTGCATTGATATGCACATCTCCTATGCATTGTTACGCACCTTTCCATTGGCATCATATGTGCACTCTCTTATCTTGTATAGAAATTGTATCTTGATATAACGTTGATCATGTGTTCCTATTATATTGTACTTGTCAAAATCTCTCTTTTGTGCTGGCACGATATTTTATGTACAATTCAGTTGAAGATGGTGAAACTAGACGATATTGTATGTACAGTTCATTCAAGAGAAGTTCCAGTTCAGTTTGACTGCTACCCTTCCCGACTCGCGTATGCCGCGTTTGGACGTACCCTTCCCCACTTCCGTGTGTCACATTTGGATGTACCCTTCTCCACTCGCGTGTGTCGCGTTTGGACGTACTCACACTGTTCAGTGCATCGCGTTTTCCTGCACAACCCTTCTCCACCCACATGTGTCGCGTTTGGATGTACCCTTCTCCACTCGCGTGTGTCGTGTTTGGACGTACCCTTCTCCAATCGCGTGTGCCGCGTTTGGGCGTACCCTACTCTACTCGCGTGTGTCACGTTTGGACGTATCCTTCTCCACTCGTGTGTGCCGCGCTTGGACGTACTCGCACTGTTCATTGCATCGCGCTTTCTTGCGCAACCCTTCTCCACTCACGTGTGTCGCGTTTGGACGTACCCTTCTCCACTCGTGTGTGTCGCGTATGGACGTACCCTACTCCACTCGGGTGTGTCGCGTTTGGACGTACCCTTCTCTACTCGCGTGTGCCGCGTTTGGACGTACTCGCACTGTTTACTGCATCAAGCTTTCTTGCGCAACCCTTCTCCACTCACGTGTGTCGCGTTTGGATATACCCTTCTCCACTTGCGTGTGTCGCGTTTGGACGTACCCTATTCCACTCGCGTGTGTCACGTTTGGACGTGCCTTCCCCACTTGCGTATGCCGCGTTTGGACGTACTTGCACTGTTCAGTGCATCACGCTTTCTTGCGCAACCCTTCTCTACTCGCGTGTACCGCGTTTGGACGTACTCGCACTATTTAGTGCATCGCGCTTTCTTGCGCAACCCTTCTCCTCTCGCATGTGCTGCGTTATGACGCCTTCGGTTTCGAGCACTCGAAAGAGTTCTGCTGTTCATTCATTCCTCTTCTCTTCTCGCATGCGGTGCGTTAGGACGTCTTCGGTTTCGAGCACTCAGATGCATTCTGGTGTCCAGTTATTCGCTTTCACCTCTCGTGTTTGACACGCGTTTGGATGACTGCGGTTTCTTGCACAGTCCTTCTCCTTTTGCGTTTGACACGCTGGGAGGTGGTTTGTTTAAGACTCCGGGTGTTCTCACTAGTCGCTTTTAGCTTTCTCCGCTTGAGACGCAGTGAGAATTAATTAATTTTTTTACATCCTTTCTGCATGAGGTGTAGTTTGGTTCGTGTTTACTTGCTCACATAGCATTCGCTTAAAATGTTGCATTTATTTTGCATAATTACTTCATTATAGTTCTCTTTGCATGATCATAAGTTATGTTCCGCATCGTGCATGTCATTTGCATCTTGCCCCTGCTTGCGGGCGCATCTCATTGTTATCTTGTATGTTTGTCTAAGTCTTCGGCCTTGTAAAAAATGGGTCATCTCTGGGCTTCGACATTCACTCCCGTATTCTTATGACTTTCGAGTTCTGTCGAAGAGGGTCAACTGTAGACACCTCATTTTTGACCGTCCTCAAGACTTGGATGTCATCATTTGAACACTCGATGATCATCCATGCTCATGTTCGTTTTGAGTTTCTGAAGGTCTTGGCTGCACGCCTTGCCTTGGAGCCTTTCAACTTGTCTATTTTGTGCTTGGTTGTGGACCAAGAGCTTGTGGTTTTGTTTTTGAGGGAAGAAGGTGGCTTGTTGGCCATCCCTACAACCCATCAGCCAAGTCTTGTGCTTATCAGCCCTTGTTCTCTTCATCGGCCATCAGTGTTGGCCGGTCGGCACGTTTTTTGGTCAATCGGCCATTTTTTTGGCCAAGCCTCCTTTTTCTGCTTTTGCAGATATTTTGCCTCCAGCTGGTGCCAACTGTTGGTCACTTGTTGTATCCTCCATACACATGTATGGAGGGATTTGAACCAAGCTTTAGCTTGCTAAGGACGCTTGGAAACTGAATTTCTATAAGAAGGGAGGCCCCTCTCCCTCTCCAGGGGTCCTGAAATTTGAGATACAAGATATATCTCTCTCTACATTTCTCCCTCTCTCTCTATATTGGCCCTTGTTTGTGCCTCAAAGTGAGTGTTCTTCACACATTTTTCCTAGAACCCCTTAGCCAAACCTCTTGACCTTGGAGTTGAGGTTCCATAGGACTTGTTTTAGCATCCTAAGGTTGGTTTTGGCTCAGAAAAGCTACTGGTTTTGTTGTTCTTCAAGGGTGAGTCCAATATCCTCTTTTAAGCTTTGTTTTGCTTGAGTATTTAGCCAACTTTGCATGCTTCTTTTGGCTTAGCTTTCAATTGAAAAAAGTTTTGTTTTGAAGTACTTAACATGTTTGTTTAAGGCTTCTTTGGTGTTGGGGTTGGTCTACTCCCTTGTATGCCTTATTTGCTAGGATTTTAGGCCATCACTTGAGGCCTTTGTTTTAGCCTTTATTTGGCCTCTTCAACACTGAATTCCAGAGGAATTTTAGTGGTGGAAAGTGTGTTTTGATGCCTTAAATAGGAGGGGGTTGTGCCCCATCCTCTTCTCTTGTATGCTTGTGTTGATGGCTCACCAAGTTGGCATGTTTTTATACCTCTTTGTGGCTCCATTTCAGCATGTCTTAGGCCTTGTTTTGCCATGATATAACACTGTTTTGGCTTGGTTTGATCACATCATGCATGCTCCTTGCACTTGTAGTGCAAATCCTCTCACTAGCCTAATGTGCATCATGCTTTTGACCATCATTCTAGCATGCTTTTGGCTCTACTCAAAGAAGCTTTTACTCATGTTTTAGCATGCTCAAGCTCTATTTTATGTTGTTTTGGTCATGCACGCTTTGCTTTGTATAGCCATAGTGCATTCTAGCTCACTAGCTTTGAGTTTTCAAGTCACTATCATGCATCGCTTGGGCTATTTGCATGATTTAGCATCATTTGATATGTGATTTCAGTATGTATAGTGCGGCCATACTCTCTCATGCTTCACTATTTCAATGCTTTTGATGAGTCATGCTTTATGCCTTAAGCATGAGCCCATATGTATGCCATCTTGCCTAGGCTTTTGGATTGCCATATCAGTGAGTTTTTGGTCTTATTTTGCCATATTACAACTCTGATTTTAGTGGGTGAAGTCATCTCATGCTTGGTTTTGGTAGGTGTAGTGTAATCCTCCTTATTGGCCTTGTATATGTCATGTTTTGTGCTTACCATGCTAGCTTGTTTTGGTTTTATTCCATGCATGTTTTTGCCTTATTTTGACCTGTCTTGGGGCTGTTTTGGGTCACCTTGGCCCTTTGGAGCTTGCTTTATGTAGCCATGGTGGAAGTCCCTTGGCTAGCTTTAAGCTTTGAGCCCACTAGCATTCTTTATTTGTCATATGTGCATGTTTTAGCATCCTTTAGAATGTAATTTCAGAACTTACTTCATTGCTACACTCTCACATTTGTCACTTCTTCATCATGTTTGAGAGTTGTGCTATATTGCTTAGTTCATAGGCCAATGCATGAGCATGCATTTTCCTTGCTTTTCATGACATCATTTCAGCATTTTGGACACTGTTTTAGACCCTCTTATGTGTCCATATGCGGTTTAAGTCCATTAAGTGTTGCATTGAATAGCCATTGCCATTGCATTGTTGTTTGCATGTCGTTGCATGCTCATGTTGCTTGCATATTGTTGTTGCACTGTGTTTGCATATTGTTGCATGTTCACGTTGTTTTCATGTTGCATTGCATTATGTTAGCATGTTATGTGTTGCATCTTGTTTGGGTTGGACGTCAATCCAAACACGGGGAACGAGGGGCGTTTCATACTTGAAGTGATAAAACACGCCTCATTCCTTAGGTCACCGACACCTTTGATCATGCATGATAAAGTGGAGGTTCATTGAGTCCTATGTGTTATTTGTATGCATTCATTGACATTGAATTGTGCAACTCGGCCTCTTTGGCCATCATGCATTGAGATGCGTAATTGATGGCTCGATAGCCGAGTACTACACTCCTTTGTGCTTTAGACATGATAAGGAGTGTGGTTACACACACATTTTCTTGAAAATACACTGCCATGCCTCTGTTAGTGCTTTGTTACAGGAAAGGGAGAATTCGCAGGAAGCAGTGGCCGATCGACCACTTTCTTTGCTGATCGGCTATATAAGTTGGTCGATAGCCATGAAACCTTGGCCGATGGCCACTCCTCTTGGCCGATCACCTTTCAACATGTCCACAAGGTAGATCAGAAGTATCTTGGTGGTTGGCATAGTTTTCAGAGGTCTAAAACAGTGCATATAGAGGCATCACGAGGCACGGTAGTGGATTTCCGGGAGGACGCGACTGAGCATGCATCATTCATCATTCCGAGGTAGAGCTGTGGTAGCCTATTTAGTTTCTTACTTACTCAGTTTTGTAATATTAATAAATTTGATTAATTAGTTAAAGTTTTATAATAATTAGTTGGCTAAGTTAGTTAATTTGTTGATTTGTAATAATTAGTTTAATTAGCGTAGCTAGTTAGCTAAATTCATTCGGGCCCTCCTCCGAGAGGGTGATGTTGTAAGTAAGTGTGCGTGTGTGTGATGCCTGTCTTCCAACCCCATTTCTTTCTCCCTTTTATTTACCAGCTTTTGATGGTTAGTTTAGGGCATGCTTCAATTAGCATCCTTATGTTTGCATGCGTGCATCATTCATTCGTATTGCATGCACCGGGCTCAGTGTGTCATTCAAATTGCATCGTATTTCAATTCCTATTTGAATATATGTATCAATTGTTGCATTCTTATGCCATCTTAGAATAGCCAAGCCTATCTTAATTGGATTATTGCATGTGTTGCGTTAGGCATTGTTGACATAGCTAGGATCATGCATTAATTACTAACTAGCTTCTTTTTTGGCTCAGAGTACACTGTGAGTGTTTACGCTTTAGCATCTTGCATGTGTGTAATTGTTGCCATGATAACATGCCTGCCATGAGCCTAACTGTTTAAATGATTAACTGCTTGAATGTCTGTGGGTGAAGGTTAGATTTCTTGAATTGGAACAATTCATCGAAATGCAAGTTTTAAGCCCTCTTGAAGTGGCAAACCATGTTGTTTTCTAAGCCCACTTGAGGGTAGCAAATCCATGACTTAACCTACTTGCTAGTAGCATTTTCAAACCATTTTCAAACAAACAAGCATGAGATGTTTTGTTCTAACTTGAGGGATTTAGTCTATACTTGTTTGTTGTGCGCATCACATAGTAAAGCTAGCTAATTAACCGGAAAAAGAACGCATGTGTTTTCAAAAACAACATATCATGTTAGTAAAGGCCGATCTTTGATCGAGCGAGCAGGGGTGCTCATTTCATGACTTCCCCCCTCGTACCCAAGTTCCCGAGCCGAGACAACTTTGGTGATGATGGACACGTGGCCTTAAGCACGAGTCAGGGTTTCCTAAATTTCCCAAAACAAAATATTTAGGTGGCGACTCTGAAATCTGGCAAAGCAGTCCATGTTTGGCACTTCTTAATCAAAATCAGTTTTTCAAAATGATTTGTCGGATTTAGACTCATTGGTGATTTATTAGTCTTACATTGCACTTTGTAAAACTAGATTCAGAACCTTGACACGAGTCTGAATTGTAGTAGCTAAGAACTACGATTCACGCCCTCGAGCACGGAGCGGAGTTCCGGGCGGTCTACATAGATTAAGTAATTTGAATGGAGATGTTGAATTGGCCGATATCCTAGTTGTTAGTGAGTTCCCCAACATCTGTCTGAATGATTTGCCTGGCCATTTGATTGATAGGGAGATAGAATTTACTATTGATGTCATGCCGGGAACACAACCTATTTCTAAAGCACGCTATAGAATGGCCCCAGCCAAGCTTAAGGAGTTAAAAGATCAATTACAAAGTTGTTGGATAAAAGTTTTATTAGGCCGAGCACTTCACCTTGGGGAGCACCAGTTCATTTGTTAAGAAAAAGAATGGCACAATTCATCTTTGTATTAACTACCGAGAACTGAATTAGGTAACCATTAAGAATAAATACCCATTGCCCAAGATTTATGACTTGTTTGATCAGTTATAAGGAGCAAGAGTCTTTTCTAAAATTGACCTTAGGTCGAGCTATCACCAGCTCAAGGTTAAAGTCGAGGATGTTGAAAAGATTACTTTTTGGACAAGGTATGGTCATTATGAATTTTTGGTAATGCCTTTTGGAGTAACCAATGCTCCTCCAACATTTATGGATCTGATGAATAGAGTCTTTAAGCCATACTTAGATGAGTTTATAGTTATTTTCATTGGTGATATATTGATCTATTCCAAAAGTAGAGATGAGCATGAGAATCATTTGAGACTTGCCTTTCAAATTTTGAGAGATAGAAAATTGTATGCTAAGCTTAGCAAGTGTGAGTTTTGGGTTTCCAATATTTCATTTTTGGGTCATGTGATTGATGAAAAGGGTGCTTCTGTTGATCCAAGCAAGATTAAAGCTATTGTGAATTGGCCAAGGCCGACTAATGTGTTCAAGGTTCGTAGTTTTCTGGGTTTGGCTGGTTATTACAGAAAGTTTGTGCAAGACTTCTCCCGAGTTACAGTACCTTTGACATAGCTGACTCAAAAGGAAGTGACATATGAATGGACTGAGGTTAGAGAATTAGCCTTCCAGGAGCTGAAGACAAGGTTGGTCTCAGCACCTATTCTTATGCTACCATCAGGTAATGAGGAATTTTAGATTTATAGTGATGCATTACATAAGGGGGTAAAGTCATAGCATATGCATCTCGTCAGTTGAAACCCCATGAAAAGTATTATCTTACCCATGATTTAGAATTAGCAGCCGTAGTATTTGCTTTGAAAATTTAGCGTCATTACTTGTATGGAGCTTCTTGTCAGTTTTCACAGATCACAAGAGTCTGAAGTACTTGTTCACTCAGAAAGAACTAAATATGAGGAAGAGAAGATGGCTGGAATTGTTGAAAAACTACGACATGCAGATTCGGTATCACCCAAGTAAAGTTAACTTTGTAGCAAACACGTTGAGCAAAAAATCTGTTCGGAGTTTGGCATGTTTACTAACCGAGCAAAAGAGCATACTTCGGGATGTGCAGGACTTAGATATTGATGTTGTACTTGGCCAAGACGAGGGAATTTTGGCAATGATATCGGTAGTGCCAATGATAATTGAAGAAATAAAGACAAGTTAGATGAAAGATGAATTTTTTAAGAAGGTAGTTTATGAGTTCATCACAAAGCGGAGACCAGGATACACCAATGATGATCAAGTACTAAGGTTTGAGGGAAGGTTGTGTGTAGTCGACATTTCAGAGTTGAAAATGAGAGTTTTGCAGGAAACACATGGATCCAAATTTGCCGTTCATCCAGGGAATACCAAGATGTACCAAGATGTGAAGCAAACTTTTTGGTGGCTAAATATGAAAAGAGAAATAGCCGAGTTTGTAGCACAGTGTTTGTATTGTCAGCAAGTGAATGTAGAACATCAAAGGCCAGCAAGACTTCTTCAACCTTTATCAATTCCCGAGTGGAAATGGGAACACATCTCCATGGATTTTGTTGTGGGTTTACCGAGGACAAAAACAGGTATGGATTCAATTTGGGTTATTGTCGATCGTTTAACTAAGTCGGCACACTTTTTGCCTGTTAAGACTACATTCAATGCTGACCGACTGGCTTCGTTGTATGTGAATAAGATTGTTAGACTTCATGGAGTGCCGATGTCTATTGCTTCAGACCGAGATCTGAAATTTGTTTCTAGATTTTGGTAGAGTCTATAAGGAGCTTTGGGAACCGAGTTGAGATTTAGCACAACTTTTCATCCTCAAACCGATCGAAAAATAGAGAGAACAATTCAAACACTTGAAGATATGCTTAGGTTATGTGTATTGGACTTCAGGGGAAGTTGGGAATGGCATTTACCATTAGTAGAATTTGCTTACAACAATAGTTTTCAAGCTATTATTGGAATGACGCCGTATGAAACTTTGAATAGGAGAAGGTGTAGATCGCCGACATGTTGGACCGAAATAGGAGATAAGGCAATGATTGGTCCAGAGACAATTCAAGTGACAACGAAGAAGATTAAGCTCATTCAACAAAGGATCAAAACTGCGCATAGCTAACAAAAGAGTTATGCCGACCAAAGAAGAAGAGAGTTAGAGTTTGAAGTTGGTGACCATGTATTCCTGAAAGTTTCGCCGATGAAAGGAGCCTCAAGATTTGGAAAGAAAGGTAAGGTAGCACCTCGTTACATTGGGCCATTTGAGATTCTTGAAAGAGTTAACCCCATAGCCTACTGACTTGCTTTGCTTCCAGAATTGAGCCAAGTTCACAACGTGTTCCATGTTTTGATGTTGAGGAAGTATATTCAAGATCCAGCGCATGTGATTAATCATTTCAAGATTATGGTTAATGAAGATTTAGGCCACGAGGAAAATTCGATACGAATCATTGATTGGCAAGTGAAACAGTTGAGGAATAAGTCAATACCGGTGGTGAAAATTGAATGGAAAGAGCATTACAGCAAGGATGCTACATGGGAAATGGAAGAAGAGATGAAAATCCGTTATTCGAAGTTGTTTTTGGGGCAAGGAAACTTAAGTTTGGGGACCAAACTTCTTGAAGGAGGGTGGACTATAAAAACCCTCATTTTGTTTTAGTCGCATTCATAAGCATTTACATGATTTTGGTTTGTTAAGCTTGCATCTTGTACACTTTGTTGTTTTACCTTAGTATGAAATCATATCTTGTTTTATGCCATCAAGTTTTGCCAAAGTGTTGAATGCATGCTTTGTTCCTTACCTTGAGTGCTGAACATTGGTCACCCACCTTATTACCTCACGCCGAGATCACACTTTTGAACCTTTTACATCTTGGGTAAACCCTCCTTCACTTTTGCACCCTAATCGAGGTGTGCATTGTCCAGGCCGAGATGATGCACTTCTAGGCCAAGATGAGTATCACCTATGCTGAGATGTACATCACCTAAGCATTCGATATCTTTGACCCTTGAACCTGGTAACCTTGGTCTTTGACTTGTATAACCTAGGCTGAGGTGTGTCGCTCCTAGGTTCAGAGTCACCTATCCTAGTCGAGGTCAAGAAACCTTACTTGTCCGAAGCCGATGTTTTGAGCCAGGATCCTTGTTTTGTCAGAGTGCCTTGTCACCTTACTTGTTGTATACACTTTCACCTACTCGTCTTTTATTTTGACACCTTTTTGAGGAGACCCTATAAGTTGCTGCCATGTGTCCCGATAGTAGCTTTAAGCCAGGTTGTATTTGAGAACCCTTATCTTTTCCATATCTTGTCTAAGAAGAGAGAGAAGCTCTAGGAAGAGGAAGACAGAGTTCTTGGAGAAGCTAGATTCTAAGCTTGATTTCTTGTCTTTGAACCGTTGATTTGCTGTTTGAGCTTAGATTCTTGATCCATTCTTGTTGTTCTTTATGTTGATCCGATCACATTGCATGATCTAGCATGATTCATAAGCCTAACATTAATTTAAAGTTTCGTTTAGAAAGAGAAAGTAATGTTCTTTTGTTCTCGAAGAAAAGTCATGTTTTCATCCAAATGTGCATACCAAGTTCCATGTTTTTGTGTTTGTTTTCATGAAATCTTCAAGTAAGGGTACTCAGGTCCATGTTTTTTTAACTCATATCATGAAATCTCAGATTTTGGATAAAAGGTGATAATTTTAGCATTCATGTTCCTTAAGAGAAAACCCAGGTTCCCAGATTTCCAAGATTCACTACTTCCCTAAGTGTGATCACCGAGACCCACTCTTGACCTGACCTCACATCTAGGCCGAGCATTGCATGCCACCTTGGCCTACCTTGCTAGACCACTTATGCCTTAGTCTATCCTCATGAACATCATGCTGACGTATTTTGCATTCTGGCCAAGGAAACCACACCTCGGCTAAGGGGTGTAGAACCTCGACCCTGATCCCAGAGTTGACCTGGCTAAGCCATTTCAGCCCAGCTCATCTTTGTGCATCCATCCCTAGACCTGGTTTGTACCCAGCATGCTTTTGGCAAAAAGTAAAATGTCGAGTTATATTTTGTGCACATGAAGCTTGTTTTAGCAGTGCATTCAATGGTTTTACTATGTGTTTGTAGGATTTGGATCTTTGTCTTAATCCCCACCTTGAGGAGCTATTGTGAATGGTATTTTTAATAAAGCTATGTTATATGTTTTGATGAAAGCTTTGCTTTGTTTTGTTTGGAAAAGTATTTGATCAAGCGCATGAATGATTATCCCTTACTTTTGTATAAAGTACTATGTTGTTTTGATGACATTCTTGGAAGGCCCTTTCATGCTAGGAGACTTTAATTTATGTAGCACTCATGTTCGAGATAACTCTTTTACCACCGATGGTGTTGTACAGGTGGGTCCATCGATGGTCTTGTACGGGTGGATTTGTTTAATCGATTCCAGGTCGGCCACCGATGGTAATGTACGGGTGTGCTTTCGATTCTGGGACGGTTATTCCTATGTCAAGTTTCAATAAATGCCATCCTATGTATTGTGCCGATGTTGGTAAACATCCTAAGAAAGTTTGAAAGCTTTGATTGATGAACTCGATTCATCCCATGCTTTGTTACAAGATATGATATGTATTGTTTTGAAAGAGATCTTGGATTTTATTCATGCAAAGCCTTTATTATTTATACCATTCACTGAGTTTTCGGCTCACCCCTCTCCCCTATTATATATGTAGGCGGTGGGCAAGAAGGCATTGATGCCTACGATGTTATTTCCAAGTTACTTTGGATTCATGTTTTGTAGCATCTTGAAGATTATGCTTCTTAGCTTTATAGTTATCTCTTTTGTATGTTTTTGCTTGAGAAGCCTTTTGATCAAGATATATTTTGAACTTCATTTTATTTGTATTCAAGTTGTAGGACCATGTTAAGAGGTATGTCATTTCATTTGATCTATGCACGACTCTTATGGGCCTAATAGATTTAAATTTATGCTTTCGCACATGTATGCCTCATATGTATACTCTATTGTGTGAATCTTTGTAAGTTGGCCTTTGGTAATCTCGGATTACTGGTCATCACGGCATCATTCTTCTTGGGGCGGAATGTAGTCGTGATAGAGACAAACATCAATTTAGAGAGAGGGGGACAAAATTCTTGAAGAATTGACTTGGTGATTGAAGATTTTAGAAGCTAGGCATAAGAATTTTCCTAACTTCGCCTTATTGAAGGTCATAGGTAAGTGTTTAAACTATAATTCATGTATTTAAGCTATGTAAACAAGAAGAATGTATAGTTAAGAGTATGAATTGAGCAAGGATTGTAGAAAATGAGATCATTTTGTACGTGCATGCATGAATTTGCTATGAAATATCATTTTAGAGCATGATCTATGTTGTGTAAGTTAAAAGGAGGGTCATTATGTTCATGCATGCATAATTCATGAGGCTTTGAACTTGAATTTCATGTGTTTAGAGTTTTGGAAAAGAAATTGGGCCAAAATGAAACATGCAAGTTGAAGTCATGATGTTTTGAGCTTTACTTTTGTGAATTGGTTATTGAATTCATACTTATGATTGTATAGTTGAAGTTTAGAGCATAACATGCAAGTTTACGCCCTTTGAGAACATGTTTTAAAGCTCAAACAGTGTTCTGGAAATTTCAAAATTCAACTACATCTCTCAAGCAGTTAAGTTACTGCTCGAGCGCTTTAAGTGCATCCAGTATTTTTGCCGACCTGGATGGTTAGCTCGAGCGACTGAGTTACCGCTCGAGCGAACTCCTTTGATTTTGACTGTTGGCTCGAGTGAACATTGAGCCCAGATTAGAACAATCCAATACTTTTACAAACCAAGGGGTTCACTCGAGCGACCAATGTTGCGCTCGAGCGAAGTGCCCTGTTTTAGAAAATCCTATAAAGCTGTATTTTGTTTCGAATTCCATTCTCCTTCATTTTTTAGCATTCTTAGGCATACATTGAGCATTCTAAATGAATTAAAAGGTTAGAAAGAGGCCTAAGAGAATTAAACAAGTTAAGGAGAGGATTGAATAACATTGTGATCTGATTTGTGTGTGGTTATGAATTGTATAGGAACATCCATGAGCACAAATCAACACTCTGACCACTGTGAGTAATATCTTAGTAAATACATTTTGAATATACTCTATTTTCTGCATGTCCTATTGTGGTATGTTTTTCTGAACCTATGATTTGACAAGTGTGAATGAGTTTCCATCTGTCTGAACGATATGATATCTGTACAATTGAACAATGTGATACAAATATGTATATTATTTGTATGAGTGAATAATGTAATATGAATAATTGAATAATGGACCTAACTCGTACAATTTATCTGAATTGGGCCCAAGGTTGTTTTGTATATCTTATAAGGTAGACCCAAGGTCGTTCTGAATCTTTGACAAGTCTGATTGACTAATATGAAATGACTGAATGGCCATTATGCTATTTTAAATGATTGGACTAGGGGTCATTCCGTCAAGAGATAATTGAATCTAATCTGTATATATTGTTAACTGTTAGACCTGAGGTTATTCTGTCAACTATTGGGCCAAAGGCCATTTTGTTGAGAAATGATTGAACCGTACTGTATATCTGCTAACGAATGAACCGAAGGTCATTCTGTTGTACATTGGACCCAAGGTCGTTTTGATACAAAATGCCTATTGATATGTATATGCTTATCTGCTAAAAAGGGCTCGTTCACTTAACCCCTTTACTTTGGTATTATTCATTGGGCGTTAGCACACTCTGTATTTATATGTATGTAGGCGAGTAGCGGGATGTCCACCCTCAGCCCTAGTGAATCTGATAAGGATACAAATATTATAGAGTCAGTCATGGGCGTCTCGCATGCGAGGCTTTTGTTTTGGCTTTTCTTTTATTTACTTTTGTGATCCTTTGTGAGCAAGTCTGTATATAACTTTGATTTCTGTTAAGATTGTTTTGAATAATCCTATACCTGTGCATATCTTTAGTGACTGTATGGTGTGAGTTATTATATAAATGAGAAAAGTTGTTATGAAGCCATATATGCACAGCTCATTGGACAAGATTAATTAATCTACTTCCGTTTCTAGCCCTATACTATTATTAAATATGAGTTAATTTTTTATTAAGGCAGTAGGTAAACTCATGATTACTGGTCGGTTATGATCCTAACCTTTAGGGGCGGGTTCAGGTCATGACATAACCTTTATGACAAGATGTTGCAAAAGTTCATAGTTCTCTCACTCTTTACCTTCAAAGATTTGCACAGGATAAGAGTTTAGATTGAAGATGCCATGAAATAGGGGATCATTATAGATGAGAAAGAACCCATAAGGAGGACCTTTTTTGTGGCTCCAATGTTACTAGAAGTATTAACATTGCCACGAAGCCTTCAAAAGTTAGTACTGTTACCACATCAGCTAAAACAACCAACCGTTTTGCCGATGCCACCCCACAACCCTACAATTGGAATCAATATTTGAACTGTGATTTTCATCCACTCTATATGACCCCAACCCAAGCCTTAAAAATGTTAGTGGAAAAAGGCCATCTCAAACTTCCTGATCCTCGACCTCTTCTGGACCCACTTCTACCTAGGCATAATGTATCCAAATATTGTGCTTTCTACCAACAACAAGGCTATGAAATCAACCGATGCATTCATCTTCACCATGAGATCCAAGATCTCATACCCCAATGTTACCACCAACCCATTGCCTACTTATGATCAAGTTCCGCCACTTCCTCGTCTCAACCTTATCCATACACTATCTCCCACCTTCAACCCCAACATATACATCACCCCTTCCCACTTACGCAAACCTGAGGTCCATATTCTCGAAAGCACTAATCTATGCATGATGGATGCACATCAATCTTAGTTAGAAACCACAAATCTTGTGGCGGCCGAATCTAAAGAATGGAAGATAGTGATAAAAGAAGGAAGAGAAGGACATGAAAGAAAAGGCAAAACTTAAAGTGAAAATAACAAAGGTGCCAGTGATAGAAATCAAAAAGTTGCTAGAAGAAGGATACAATCCTAGCAGATATATAGTACTGGCCGGTCATCTAAAATCGAAGGTTGTTTTAGCCAATGCATTTTCCATTAATGTTATCAAGAAGTATGTACCTGAGCAAGGACTGGACGACTTGGATGATTTGGAAGAGGGCTGGGATAACCTCCATTTTCTCGAAGAGTAGAGCCTGGAAGATGTATAAATCAAATGGTGGAACCTGAACAATTTGGCCAATGTTTATGGATGGATAATCAGTAAGGAGGATTTGAAAACAGCAGGAAATTATGAAGAAACAAGGAAAAGGACACAAGTCAGTAAAAGAACAAAGGGGAAGGAAAAGGTAGGCAAAAGTAGTAAAATTATAGAAAGCAATGACCCAGAAAGATCTAAAGTAAAAGAGATTGAGAAAGAACTAAGGGTTGAGAAAAAGAAAACTGAAGAAGAAACACCAGGACTAGAGAGAACTGGGCCAACCGCAAAAGAAGATAGACGACGATCCAATTTAGCATGGGCATACTTAAGAAGAAGGGAAATCTTTGAAGAAATTTGGTCAACATCACCTTACCAGCAGAAAGGAGACGATTATAGTGTAGGAATGATACACGTTAAGTCATATGACTGTCTATCTACAAATGAAGGGGAGTGGTGGGAAGACAATGATCTATACTCCGCCTACACTGATGAAGATTGGGAAAAGAATGTGCCAGACGACACTTGGTATTCTGAGGAAATTGATCATCTAACTAGGAGTAGGCATTTCTTCAATCCTTCACACCTAGATCAAGGTAGGCCACCGGGAAAAGATATGGAAAAAGGAAAAGAAAAGAAGAAAGAAGAAGACAAGATTTCATTCTTAAATAGTTGAAGAAGATCCAAGCTAACATCTCAATCTGGGGATTGCTCATGGCATCCTAAGAACACCGACAGACTATGCTTATAGCGTTAAGCAAAGCCAAGTTGTCCATCGATACTACACCTAATTTACTAGTGTCACTGATCACGCCAACTAGGCCAACTCCATCCATGACTTTCTCAGATAAAGAACTTCCCCTAGAAGGATCAGAGCATAACAAACCTTTGTATGTGTCTCTGGAATGCCCAAAAAAAAGGGTTCCTACGGTGTTAACTGACACTAGACTGGCCATAAATGTGTGCCCTTTGCATACTACTTATGCGATAGGGCTGAAGCCACCAGACTTTGCACCAACAAATTAGTCTGAGTATATGATAACACTAGCCGAGAAGTTATGGGCATTAGAATGCAAATTTTGTTAGGGCCATCTGAGCATGAAACTGAGTTCCACACCATAGAAGTACCGGTGACCTTCAATTTGTTATTGGGCAGGCCATGGCTACACCAAATGGAGGTTGTTTCCTCTACAATGCATCAATTGGTGAAACACCCGTACGCTAGGGGGATCACTACCATCTTTCTGAATTAATCCATTCACCCTTTGCCTGAGGTGACAACCCCAGTATTAGAAATAAGTCATGTGAAAGAAGATGTTTTTCTTTTCGAATTCACTTTAGCCGAAGCCCAACTAGTCCCAACTATCATGGTGGATGAAGAACGGATGTTCCTGAGTGCTCAGTCAATCTACTTCATGAGCAAGTTAGGAAATATCCCAAGAATGGGACTAGAAAAAAGTAGTAGAAAAGGTGTTGTTGCGGAAGGAGAAGTTGCCCACAATCCCCACTCATTTGGGTTAGGGTAGAGACCTACGAAGAAAGATTGGAAAAAGAAGGAGAATAAGGTAAGAGAAAGGGCCAAAGCTAAGAGGGTTGGCAACAAATATGAATTGAAATATAAAACAATCCCGGGAACTTTGAATGGATGTTTTGTCAGAGAAGGGGATAGTTTTCCATTTTGCGATTTTCCTAAACCATGGGTTAATCCCAAGACAAAAAAGTGTCTCCTCGAATTTGAGGTTTTTTTTTTTTATTTATTTATTTATTTTTTTTTTTTATCACTAGCTATTCGAGAATAAGGATAAGGAAGTGAACTTTGGTAATGGCATGGACCAAGATGAAAGAAACCATCTGGGCAAAGCAAATGGGACAATGTGGAGTTGGCACTGGTTGATTGTGAGGCTAGCACTGAATTATAGGGTTATGGGGATGTTATTGCTTTTGTGATCGGGAAAGGATCGTTTATGGGCTACAGTGATCTTATCTTGGATGCATCTGAGGCACCTCGTTTGACTTGGTAACTCTAGAGGGGTTGCATCGTGGAGTCTGAATCTAATAATGAGTTCGAGTCTGATTCTACTGAGTCTGTAGAGTCAGTGTTAGACTCCAATTCTTCTAATAGTTCCAAGTTGGGCGACTCTAGCGTTGATAACCCAGATGCAACTGTGTTGTCTCAGTTGTCATTTTTTTTTTCTTTTGAGTCCACTTTATTTGCTGAACCAAACCTAATGAATGAGAATGATGTGGGTTGCACTTACTTTTCTGTGCTTTTAATTTATTACATTGATGAAGATTTTCAAAATTTTAATAAAAACGAAAAGGAAAAAATCCTCGGGCTTTGAAAATTTTGATAAATTAGGAGTACGACAACCCTGTCATGCATTATGCTTTTAATTATCTGATTCTGTATATGCTTATGTGTTTAGTGTGAATTTAAATGCTAATTGTGTGATTAATATGGTTTTTGGGTGCATATCTGTTAATTGTAGCAATATCTATTGTAATATCGTTTATAATCCGAAATTCAAGGCCTTAAAGGAGTCAAAAACTGAAATTGGTTTGTTTATTGTGATTAGCATAATTTTTAGAGCTTATTGAGAGATTTCATTAAAATTTAATTTAGATTAAATTAAGTAGATTAAATTGATTAAACTTAGGTGAGATTGATTAACCTTAATCATGCTTAATTAGTCTAGGATAATTAAGTATATATGTATTGAGAAGGTGATTAAGTACACTTTTTTTACACTCAAAAAGTTTGAGGGAGAGCATTTTAGAGAGAGAGAGAGAGAGAGAGAGAGGGAAATATGATTCCAGAGAAAAGGAGGCTCAAGCTTGAAGAATTGGCTAGGAACTTGTAGAATTGAGTGTAGAAGCTCAAGTTTTAGCTTCTGAGGAGTTATTTGAAAACTCTAGGTATGCTTTTGGACCTTAATTTGTGAGATTAGGTCACCAATCATGTGAATTCTAGAAGATTATGTGATTAAAGGAAAGAATTGAGCTTAGAATGAGGAAATTGGTATTGAATCTAACATGCATGCATAATCTTGTTTAGTTTCATCATCTTAAAATTGGTTCATGTCATCTAAGCTTGAATTGAAGGTTATATCATACATGCACTCATAATTCATAAGGTTTTGAAGTTGAATTGCATGTTTTGAGAGTTTTGGAAATTAGTTTTAAGCTAATTGGGTCTTGCATGGTTAAATTCACGAAGTTTTAAGCTTTGATTTTGCAAATTGGTTTTGTATCCATGCTTATGGTTGTGTATTTGAAATTAAGAGCACGTCATGGAAGCTTATACACTTTGGAGTTGAGTTTTGCAATTCAAACTATATTATGGAAATTCCAGAATTTGGTCGCATTGCTCGAGCGAACAAGTTGTCGCTCCAGTGCACTTTGCATACATCCAGTATTTTTCCAGACATTGGTAGTTGGCTTGAGCAATAACCTTTTTTTTTCATGCTTTAGCTCGACCAAACATCAAGCCTACATTTACACTATCTAGGACTTTTGTAGACCAAGTGGTCTGCTCGAGCAACAAATGTTGCGCTTGAGCGAAGTTCCCTATTTCAGCATATTTTGAGAAGCTATGTTTTACTTATTTTGGCATTCTCATTCCTTTTGAGCACTCTTAGGCATGAATTGAGCATTCTAAATGAATGAAAGAATTAGGAAAGCCTGAGAGAATTGAACAAAATATTGAACAAATTGCATTAGCATTGTGATCCAATTTTTGTATGTTATGAATTGTGTAGGATCATTCACAAGGACAAGTTAGCAACGGAATCAGTGTGAGTAATATCTTAGTACAGACATTTTCTTATTTACTCTATCTTCTAAATGTGCTAATGTGATAAGTTTTCTGAATCCATGATTTTGTAAAGGTGAATGACTTTCTATCTATCTTATCAATATGACAGCAACAAATGTAAATAATGTGACACAAATGTGTATAATGGACACAAGGTCATTGTGTATATTTAATTTGGACCCAAGGTCGTTCCGCATAATTAGCAAGATGGACCCAAGGCCATTCTAAATATCTGATAAGTTTGATTATCTATTATGAAATGACTGAATAGTCATTATACAACTGTAAATGATTGGACCTAAGGTCGTTTCGTTAAGATATGATCAAATCTGCTCTATACATTTGTTATCTGTTGGATCTGAGGTGGTTTCTCTATATACTGGACCCGAGGTCATTCCATTATGAATTGTTTATGCTCTTTGTTGGACCCAAGGTCATTATGTTATGATATGTTTTTGATATAGAAATGCATATGTTATTTAAAAGAACTCATTCACAAAACCCCTTTACTATGATGTTATTCACTAGGCTTTCGCTTACTCTAATATATATATAATGGGATGTTCAGCCCCAGCCCTAGTCAACTTGTGCAAGATTACCAAGAATTTTGTGAAGTCAGCCAAGAATGCTTTACGCATAAGGCTTTTGTTTTTGATCTTTTGTTTTTCTCTTATTGGTTACATTTGACTACATCTGTATGACGAACTTGTGAATTATTCTGGACATGTATTATCTGTTATATATATCTATGGATGTGAGTTATTAATGTAAAAAATGATTTTGTTATGCCACATATGCACAACTCATTGGACAAAATTTGTTAGTCTGCTTCTGCTCCTGGCCCCATATTTTTAAATATAATTTGATTTCTATTTAAGGCCTCAGGTAATCTCATGATTACTAGCTGGTTATGATCCTAACCTCTAGGGGGGGTTCGGGTCATGACAGGGAGGATGAGAGGCATGAAAAACATTTGATGGATGAGATTGTTTTGATTAGTGTGGCTACTAAGAAGGATCCTCACTTGATCTAGATTGGTTCCACGATGCCTTTGGAGGAACGCAAGTGGTTAGTTGCTTTGTTAAAGGAATTTAAAAATGTTTTTACATGTTCCTACGAAGACATGTGTGGAATCGATCCTGAGATTGTCCAGCACAAGATTCCTTTTGATCCCAAAGCCTGGCCTGTCAAGTAGAAGCTCTATAGAATTTGGCCAGGCTGGGTAGTGAAGATTAAAGAGGAGGTCCCCAAGTAGATCAACGCAAGATTTTTGATTGTGTTAGAATTCGACGTGGTTGGCAATCATCCTGCCAGTTCCAAAAAAGAATGGTAGAATCTGAGTTTGTATCAACTTCAGAGATTTGAATAAGGCCAGCCCTAAAGATGACTTTCCAGTGCCACACATCAATGAGTTAGTAGACTTCACTGCTAGTCATGCTGTATTTTCATTCATAAATGGGTTTTTAGGATATAATTAGATCTCTATGGCACCCGAGGATAGAGAAAAGATAACATTCACTACTCAACGTGGAACCTACTGTTACCACGTCATGCCATTTGGGTTGAAAAATCCTGTAGCTAACTACTAGAGAGCAGCAACCACTATACTACATGACATGATTCACAAGGATGTTGAAGTATATGTGGATGATATGATTGTCAAATCCAAGGAGTGAAAGGGTCATTATGATGCAATAAGGAGATTCTTTAAAAGAATTTGAGAGTATAAGTCAAGTATGAATTCGTAGAAATGTACCTTTGGGGTGATTGCAAGAAAGATGCTGGGATTTCGGATAACGCAATGTGGAATCGAGGTCAACCCATCCAAAATCAAGGCCATCCTAGAATGTCCCAACCAATGACTGAGAAGAAGGTGTGAAGCTTTCTATGGAAAGTGCAATTCATAAGGAGGTGTATTTCAAAATTTGCTGCAACTTGTGAACCACTATGTAGCCTATTGAAAAAAGGGAAGAAGTTCCAATGGGATGACCAATCTAATTTCGCCTTTGAACAAATCAAGTAGTATTTAAAAAATCTACCTGTGTTGTTACCGCCTAAGCTAGGGAAACTGTTATGACCCGAACCCGTCTGTATGGGTTAAGGTCATAACCGGCTAGTAATCATAAGATTACCTGCAACCTCAGACATAATCAAAACATATTTAATAGTAATAAAGGGGGCCAAAGCGAAGCACACTTCAAATTTTTTGTCTAACATGCTATGAATACATGGCATTATGCAAGAACTTTTCTCAATCATATAATAACTCACACCATATTTGTGTACGAAGGAAATATCTTACACAACAAAGAACATTCATACACATAGTTAACCAAGTCAAAGCTTATACACAAAAGTGATCAAACGTGATCAACAAAAGTGATAAAGACAAAATAGAAGAACAAAAACAAAAGATCTTGACAAAAGTCTCTTGCGTGAGGCAACTCTAGTTCACTTCTTAAAACTCGGTTTCTTTTCTCGTCTTCGCTAAGGTTGGGGTTGAACATCCCTTTGCTCACCTATATACATATAAATAAAGAGTGAGCGAAAGACTAGCGAATAATACCTAAGTAAAGAGGTTACATGAAAGAGATTCTTAAATAAATAATTTTAGTCATGGATAGCACACATAGATCTTTATCAAAGAAAAACGACTTCAGGTCCAATACATTATGCTCAAGGCATACCAAAGAGACAAAACGACCTTGGATCCAAAATACTCATTGATAAACTAACCTTAGGTCTAATGGAATCATATACAAATGGCCACCTGACCTTCTATCCATATGTACTAAACGACCTCGGGTCCATCATTTCCATATTTATTTTCATGCGCATATTCATATTCATAGTCATGATCATGATCACGTTCATACTCATGTTCAAAACGACCTCTGGTCCATTCAAATGAACATACAAAATGACCTTAGGTCCACCTTGTCAAATGAACTAAACGGCCTTGGGCCCACTTTGCATTCTAATCAAATATTCCAAACGGCCTCGGCCCATTTCATGTTCTTTTCTTGTATACCAAATGGCCTTAGCCCAATTTGTATTTTACTGAATGTATCGAACGGATAAAACACTCATTCATAGAACAAATTCTTGAGTTCAAAAAACTTACCAAATGGGTAGCAATTAGAAAATAAGATGTATAAAATATCTTTACTAAGATATTACTCACAGTGTTTAGTCGGCTGATTCACCCTTGCGATTAGGTCACAAAACAATTCAATCTGTTCCCTAACTTATTTAATTCTCTTAGGCTTCTTTTACATTCTTTAATTCATTTAGGATGCTTAATATATGCCTAAGAATGCTCAAAAATGAAAAAGAATGGAATTTGAAATATAAAACAAAATTTCAAAATTTCCTACAACAGGTCCCTCCGCTTGAGCACAACTTTGGTCGCTTGAGCGGGCCCTTTGGTCTACAAAAGTATTGGATGCCTCATTTTTACGCTCGATCGTCACTTTTGTCACTCAAGCCGAGGATAAAAAATGTGAGTGGTTGATAGAGCGTCATTTTTGCCTCTTGAGCCAACCTTTAATGTCTGCAAAAGTACTAGCTGCTTGCATTCTTTACTTGAGCAGCAACTCCTTTGCTCAAGCAAAGAAGCCGATTCCTGGGTTTCCCAGATTGTTTTTTGAGCTCCAAAATACATATCTAAAGGGTGTGGGCTTGCATTTCATGCATTGAACTTCCACTACATATGTAATAACCCGACCCTCGTACATGTATTTTGATATATTTTCAGTCCCTTTATTCTGTGTCTTTAAATGTTTATTGTGAAAGTTTATGAGAAATTAAGTTTAATTAAGTGAACCTTATAATTATAGATCCATATCTGTTTAATAAGAAAGCATATTTGTCATAATTATGATGTTCAGATCAGAAATTGGAAGCTTTAGATGCTTAATTACCAGAAATTGATTTTACATCTGAGATCAACATAATTTTTAAGTAATAATAAGCATTTTTGTAGAAATTTGATTAGGGATGATTAAACTGATTAAATTTTGTCTTTACTCATGTTTTTGACATATATGTTTATATGCTTCATTTCTTTGACTTAAAAAGCCATACAAAAAAACAATCTCCTGAGAGTGAGAGGAAAGAAAAGAGTGGAGGGGAAAAGGGAGTTCTCCAAGGATGGAATTGAAAAAACTTAGAGGGTTAGTAGAGAATTTAACCCAAGGTAAGTCTAATCCTTATTGATTAATCCTCCTCTTTGAATTGAGAAAGAATCCCCTTATATTATGATGTTCAATGGTTAATTAAATTGTTGTTTCTTGTGTTGAAATGAGTTGGAAGGATGTATTGAATGATCTAGTGGAATTTCATTTTATTACTTCAATTATAAATCTTGAGTTACATGAATAAGGGTTGCTTATATGTGTATATGTGTAAGGAATTGGAAGCATGGTGGAATTGAGTCATGTTCATAAGTTTTAAAGATCAAAGATCCAAGTTATGTTGAGATTGATATATGTTATGATGTCTATTTACATGTTTTTGAACTATATTCTAACCATTAAAGAACCTATTTTGAGCCTTGAAAAAGAGTACCAAAAATTGGATTTTTGCTGAATTTTCGAACTGCTTTCTGCCAGAATCGCCGCACGTGCGGGAAGCACTGCCGCACGTGCGGGGCTCACAGCCGCACGTGCGGCCCAAACTGCAAAAATTCGTTCGCTCTGTTTTGCGTGCTTAACCCTCTGGTATTTTTAAAATTCATGTTTGAAGTTCCTAAGATGCCTATTAATTCGTTCGAAGTGAAATGATGCAGGAAATGACTTAAGAAAGAAAAAGAACTAATGTCTAAGTTATGTATGTGTACAGGGCACAGTCCAGGAGGGACAAGCACTCCGTTGTAGCACTGTGAGTAGTACAAAAATGTACATTTTATCTAATGTTGACAATTATTGTTACTAATGCTCTGTTCCTTGTAAGTGTTATACGAACATTTATGACAATTGGGAAGCAATGTGAACTTATATGAACGCTGAAAGATTCGCGTACGTCGGTATGATTTTGGAATCCTTATGTTCTGTTAATGACGAATATTAGCCATTTGTTATTTATCAGCATACCATGTTATCTCTTAGAGAACAAGTGGAACCTATGTTCATCCTTGAAGAACGATATTCGTGTGAATCTAAGATTATGTTACGAAGGGACCCAAGATCGTTTAGAATCTATGATATGAATGCAAAGGTTTACCATCAGTATGCAACCCACATAAGAATATGAATTATTCTATTTCGTTAAGCGCATGATAATGATATGATATAACAAGAAATGTTCTGTTTTCTATTAACTTAATGAATGATTATTCAGATATGTAGAGGTATTCACATCATCTTTAGCACAAGGCCCTTACCCAGGGGTAATGATACCGCGGTTCAAATAATTAAGTTACAAGTTTACGTATGTTCTAAGTTTAAGTCTGTTATAAGTTTACGTATGCTCTAAGCAAGAATGTTACAAGTTTATATATGTGACAAGTTCAAATATGTACAAGTTTAAGTAAGGTTACAAGTACAAGTATGTACAAGTTTAAATGTGTTACAAGTTTTCAAGTTTAAGTATGTTATAAGTCCAAGTATGTTATAAGTCCACTCATGTTATAAGTTCAAGTATGTTACAAGCTTAAGTATGTTACAAGTTTAAGTACGATACAAGCGTAAGTATGTTACAAGCTACGTTACATGCTTACATATGTACAAGTTCAAGTGTACTATAAGTTCACAATGTTGAGGAATTTCTTTATAGAACTAACAAGAATGCTTTTTATTGATTTGCCAGCGCTATTAAAAGGCTAAGTATAAGTAAGTATGAATTCTGATTTCTGTTAATGATTCAAGCATAATGCATATGTATGAATTTATTTCCGTTTATAGTATGACATTTATGTATGGTTTGGTCTGTAAGACCTGCTAATTATTGGTACGGAACAAAGTGCTACTTGGAACTAAGTGCTACATTGTGAGCCACCGCTAGAGTCCATATGAGACACCTCTTGAGTCCATACATATGTGAAAATTATGGGGCTGAAAGCCATTCTGTGAAAGTTATGAGGCTCATGGCCATCTGTATAAGTTGTTATGAAATGAAACAAAGTGCTACACGGAACTAAGTGCTACGATGTGAGTTACCTCTAGAGTCCGTGTGAGACACCTCTTGGGTTCATATATGCATGTCCAAGGGCTTTAATGCCAATATGTTTTAAGGGCTTAATGCCATTCTGATAAGGGCTGTAATGCCAATCTGATAAGGGCTTATGCCATTCTAATATGAAACAAAGTGCTACACGGAACTAAGTGCTACAATGTGAGTCACCTCTAGAATCCGAGTGAGACACCTCTTGAGTTCATATATCTATATGTTCAAGGGCTGTAATGCCAATCTGATAAGGGCTTATGCCATTCTAATATGAAACAAAGTGCTACACGGAACTAAGTGCTACAATGTGAGTCACCTCTAGAATCCGAGTGAGACACCTCTTGAGTTCATATATCTATATGTTCAAGGGCTGTAATGCCATTCTGATAAGGGCTTTATGCCATTCTAACAAGGGCTATATGCCACCATGTTTAAGGGCTCCATGCCATATGTTCAAGGGCTATATGCCATTATGTTTAAAAGCTCAATGTTAATGTGTTCAAGGGCTTAAAACCATTATGACTTACGATTGGGGCCTAAGGCCATTTAAAATGAAAACAGGAACAGATTAACTACATGATCCTCGCATTTATTTATGCATTGTTATGTATTATATTTAAATTGTGCATTTATGTATCATACTATTCGCTGAGCTTGGCTCACCCTATGTTATGTCTGTTTCTGTAGGTAACCGACCAAGTGGTCAGTCCTAAGCCATGACGCTTGTCCTCTTTGGTCAACCTTTCCATGTCCAAGCCTAAGAGAAGCTGCTCTTATTTTCATGAAGTTTTGACGAACTTTAGCTTTGCACTCTAGTTGTTGGCCTAAGGTTGAAATGTGTATAATACTTTCTTCCGAAACGTTTTTGGTGTATGCCCAATTATAGAGCTGGGCTTGTGTATATATGCGTATATATCCGATATTCAGGTGTATGTTTTAGATTTTATTTGTCTGTTTAAAGTTCGTGATCCTGGCATGATGGTAGTAGCTCAATGGAGTTTGTTTCTATTGTCAAATTTTGATATTTCATGCTTCCGTTCAGGCCCCATATATTATATATAACAGGTTAAGTGTCCGTTTCTGAAGTGGTCATGCCCAAACTTCTAGGGGCGGGTTTGGGGTGTGACAACATAACTATAAACATGAATATAACAATTAATTTGCAAAAATGAAGCTCATAACATCATGATTTTACCATGCATGTTTCATTTTGGTCCAAACCCTTTTTCAAGACATCAAATTCATGCATTCAAGTTCCATAACTCCATGGATTGTGTATGCATGTGAAATGTGGGCTCTAATTTCATCTCAAATGGTATGAATGATGCTCGAATTCATGAGACTCAACAAAATTGTGCATGCATGTGTGATTTGGTGCCAAATTCATCATATTAAGTTCATATCTTGCACCAATTCACCAATTCTTCTTAAATTCTCAACTAAGGGACATATATTTCATACATTGAGGATCAATTACTTGAAGCTTTTAACTCTCCTAATTCTTGCAAATTCTTGAGCCTAGCTTGACTATCCTCTAATGTCTTGAACAAATCTTCAAGAATAAGCTCTCTTCTCTTGCTAGATTGATTTCTCTCTCTCCAAGTGTATATTCCTAGCCATGTTTTGTAAATGAGCTCCATTTATGTGCTTAGACACTAATTAGGCATATATATACTAGGTGATTAGCTTAGGCTAATCAAATTTAACTAGGGCTAATCAATTACACGTATATTAATCAATTTAATCTAATTATTTTGATCCAAATCAATTTTTAATCAAATTTCACCATAGGCTCTAAAAAACATGCTAATCACAATAATACGGTCAAATTCAGTTTCTATTGCCTCTAGGACCTTCAGTTTCAATTTATAACGGTAAACTGAATAGATTTTTCTACGGTAAACATATATAACTTCAAAACACATATATTCGTATGATTAGCAACAAAAATCACATTAGGCACATAATCATAAGTATAATTAAAGATTAACAAGATAACACAGAAATAGGGTTGTCACGAAAACCATTGTTCTTGTACCTAGTAGTGACTGAATCCACAATGGGTTGCATGATAGCGCAAGAGTCAAAAGAGAGTGAAAAAAGCCATATACTATCTGAGCAAGAAAATGTTAGAATACGAGACTCGTTTCATCCCTTTGGAAAAGGCTTATCTAGCCTTGGTCCTGGCTACCAGGAAGTTAAGGCACTACATGTTAGTGCACTTGGTAATCCTAGTTTCAAGATTGCATCCCATCAAATATCTCTTTGAGAAACCAGCACTTACCGGTAGGCTGGCTCAATGGGTGCTTTTTCTTTCTGAGTTCGATCTTCGATATGTCATTTGCAAATCTGTCAAAGGGAAAATAGTAGCAGTGTTCTTCGCTAATCACTTGGTCGATGGAGAAGAAAACTAGGAGTACGAATTCTTGGATGAAGAGATCCTACAATCAGAAGATAACACCTAGAAATTTTATTTTGAGCTGCCAATTAGTATGTACACGGGATAGGAGTGTTGCTCATAAAACCTAAGGATTTCCATGTACCCCCAGCCTTCAAGCTTCGATTTAAAGTGTCCAATAACCAAGCTGAGTATGAGGCGTGGATTACTGGATTACTGGATTGGAAGCAGTGCTAGAACTAGGGATAATAAGATTGGATGTGATCGGATATTCAAACCTGGTTGTATCTCAAGCCAATGGAGATTAGAAAGTGAAGGAAGAGAAAATGAATGTTTATCGTCCGACCTTAGATATGCTGATTTTGAGGTTCGAATGGCTGACATTTACCCACTTGGTAAGGGAGAACAATAGGTTTGTTGACACTTGGGTAACCGCAACTTCAATGATAGACATACCTATTGGGGTGGAGATGCGTTTGATTATCATAAAGTAAAGGTACACACCAGCATACGAAATGATCGTTGCAATAGAAGAAGCCCAAGATGAGGGTCCTTGGTATTTTGACATTTGGAATTTTTTAGAGAAAGAGACATACCCACAAGGGGAAAATGCTAAGGACAAAAGGGGGATACGGCCTCTGGCCGCTCAATTCATCATCTATGGAGACAAGCTATACAAGAGAGGTCATCTAGGAATGCATAAGTTGTGTATGGAGGAAAATTAGGCAAAACGCATCATGGAAGTTGCCCACAAAGGGGAATGTGGGGCTCATATGAATGGTATAATCTTGGTAAAAAAGATCCTCAGTCAAGGGTACTAGTTGACCATGGAAAGTGATTGTGATAGTTTTGTTTGGCGATGCCACAAGTGTTAGATTCATGCCAATCACATGAACATTCCACCATCAAAGTTGTACAACATGACTTCACCACGACCTTTTCAATTTGGGGAATTGACGTCAATGGGGCAATAACGCCAAAAGAGTCAAATCGACATGAGTTTATTTTGCTAGCAATTGATTATTTTACCAAATGGGTGGAAGCATAGTTATATTCGTTGTTGAAGGCGTCGCACATGGATAAGTTTATCAGAAACAACATCATCTGTAGGTATGGGGTTCCAATTGAGATTGTTTCAGACAAAGGTTCACATTTCAAAGAAGAAGTGATTGATTTGCTTGAGAAATATAATGTGGCCTCCCACAAGTCATCAACCTATAGGCCACAGACCAATGGAGCCGTTAAAGTAGCAAATAAGAATATCAAGAACATCCTACAAAAGATGGTAAAAAAACTTGCAAGGATTGGCCAGATAAGCTACCTTTCACATTGTGGGGCTATAGGACATCAATCCAAGCATCTACTAGGGCAACTCCCTACTGTCTAGTATATAGGATAGAGGCAGTGTTACTGATTAAAATAGAGGTGCCTTCGTTGAGGGTTATGGCTACATGTCATATAACAGAGGCTGATTGGCAACAAAATCGATTTGAAGAGCTGATGTTATTTGATGAGAGAAGGTTACGGCATTATACAATGTGCAAGGGTACCAATGTAGGATTGACTGAGCATTCAATAAGAAGGTTAAGTCTAGAAATCTGAATAAAAGAGATCTAGTGTGAAAGGACAACCGAGCTCTAATTTACAATCCTACAGGCAAGTTCAAACCTAGTTGGACTGGTCCTTATATAATCAAGTCAATTTGGTCGGGAGGAGCTCCATACAAATAGTAATGCCAAATTTTCACTGTAAAAACTACAGTTGCAAGTTCAAGGTAATGAGTCGAATAATTTTTCTCAAGAGGTTGGACTTTCTGAGATGCAAACGCTATCACTTTGCCATTTTGCATCAACACACACCCCAAGCCTTTGTACGAAACATCATTGCAGATTTGGAATCCATCTATAGTACTGGGCAAAGTCAAAATTGGTGCAGTCACTAATTTGGTCTTCAATTCCCAAAAGGATGATTTTCTTTGATCATCCCAATCAAATTGCACTCCTTTTTATGTTAACTAAGTGAGTGGCAAAGCGAGTTTAGAGAAATCTTTTACAAATTTGAGATAATAGCCAGCAAGTCCCAAAAACTTCTAACTTTTATCACTATTGTGGGTCTTGGCCAATTCACAATGGCTTCGATCTTTTGTGGATCTATAGATATGCCATTCTTATTGATCACATGTCCTAGAAAAATCACACTGTCTAGCCAGAATTCACATTTGGAAAGTTTTGCATACAATTTTTTTTCTCTAAAGGGCTGCAACATAGTTCTCAAATGGTTCTCATGTTCTTCCCTCTTTTAGAATATATCATAATATCATCAATTAATACAATAACAAATTCATTGAGAAACAATCTAAAGACCCTATTCATTTAATCCATGAAAGCGGTTGGTGAATTCGTTACCCTAAACAGCATTACTAGGAACTCATGGTGCCCATATCTGATTTGAAAAGCAGTTTTCTCTATCTTTTGCTTTAACCTTTAATTGGTGAAAACTGGATCAAATGTCTCTCTTTGAAACCACTTGAGCCCGCTAAAGTTGGTAAAACAAATCATCTATTCGGGGCAATGGGTATTTATTCCTGACGGTTATTTTATTCAAGTCACGATAGTCTATACACAATTTCAAAGTTTTTTCTTTCTTTTTGACAAATAAGATGGAGACCCCAAGGTGAAGTGCTGTAGACACCCCATTTTTGACCGTCCTCAAGACTTGGACGTCACCGTTTGAACACACGGTGATCTTCCATGTTTGTGTTCGTTTGGAGTTCCCGGAGGTCTCGGCTCGCGCGCCTTGCCTTAGGATCCCCGAACTCGACCGTTTAGTGTCTGGTTTTGCACCAAACACTTGCATCTTGCCCTTGAGAGGCAGGGTAGGGCTTGTAGACCATCCCCACCCACCACCGGCAGTGGCTAGAGGCCACCGGCTGGTGTTTTGCTGCCACCGACAATTTTTATTGTCGGCCGGCACTTTTTGTTGCCGGTCAGCACTATTTTGTGCCGGTCGGCACTCTTTTTGGCCAAGATGGCATTTTTGGCCGGCCGATTGCTGTTCATCTGCTTTTGCAGATATTTTTAGACAGCTGTCTTACTTTTGCATCCCTCCATACACGTGTATGGAGGGATCTCCCTCTTGTAAAGCTTGTCTTGTAAGCTTTACAAGACATATAGAGAGAGGCTTATCTCTCTTGGCTTGGAGGTTAGAGATTTTGGACATTAGAGGGAGAGAAAAATACAGACCAAGCTCTGGTTTTAGGGTTAAGATTAGATATACATCCTATCTCTCTCTTTATTTCCCTCTTGTGTGTGTAAAATAGTGTTTAGTTCATACTATTGCACACAAACACCTAGTGTTTCACCTTCCTTTGGCTCTTGAGGTTCTAAAGGACTGGTTTTGAAGTTTTGGTGTAGGATCCAAGCTAAAGGAGGCCATTGGAGCATCATTTGTGAAGAAGGCTTCAAGGGTGAGAATCTAGTCCCATTTTCCCCCATTTTTGCATTGATTTTCTACTTGTCTTAGAGCTGTTTTTGTGCTTATTGTATAACATAAAAAAGTTCTATTTTTAGACCCTCTTTATTGTTTATTAAGAGTGTTTTGTTGTTTGAGGGTAGTTGACCACCCTTAGGCCTTAAAAGGCCTCATTTTGAGCCATTTTGTGTTAGCTCCGGGATTTTGGTGTTGGGGTCTCTTCACCACTGAAATCTTGAGGGATTCCAGTGGTGAAGATGATGCCTTGAAGTCCCAAGAAGGAGAGGGCCACCCCCTCTCCTTGTTGTCCTTCAAAAGGGCATATTTTGGCCTCTTGAGAGAGCATTATGCTTGAGTGTGTGTTGAGCATGTTTGGTCTGTTTTTCATGCTTATATATCCATAATATAACATGATTTCAAGTTGGTTTTGGTACTCCATGCATGCTTAGCATAGTTGCCTTGTAATGCCATGTTTATGCCTTAATGTGCCTTAGGTTGTTAGCCTTTGTGGGAGCATGTTTTAGGCTTAGTCTTGTGAAGATTATGTGCTTATTTTGCCAAGTTTTAGGTCTGTCCATAAGTGTCTGGGTCGATTTTGGCATGCTCGATATAGCTCCTTTGTATTTGGGCTTGTTAGCCTTGAGTATGTGCATGTGTAGCATGACATCTTTGCATCGAGTTGGTGATTTGGGATCTCTCCACATGTTATTTCAGTCCCATTTCCATGCTTGTTAGATTGCCTTGCATGCATCTTTAATGCCTCTTAAGCTTGTGTAGCAATGCTCCATGTTTCGGTGTTTATGCATGCCTTTGTTTTTGAGTCACTTAGATGCCATCTAAGTAGTCCTTTAGCTTTGTTTTAACATGCTAAACCTGTGATTTTGGTCCTTCCTTTCATGCCATGTTTGGTCTTGTTAAGTGTAGTCCAATACCCCATTGATTTGCTTTGAACACTTAGGCCATTTGGTGCATGCTTGGCTTAATTTGTTGCTTGGTTTGGTGCCATGTATTAGCATGATTTTCAGAGCTTATGTTGCATGCTTTTAGTCCATGAATGCCTCTTTCAAGTGTGCTTGAATGTTGCTCGCTTTGTGCTTAAGTGTTAGCCTTCAATTAGGTACATGTGTGCATGCGCTTTGGTCTCCATTTTTGGGCATTAATGGCTACTGTTTTAGGCCTATTTAGAGTTGACTAATTCATGCATAAGTCCATCTTTGCATCCATTTGCATGCCCCTATGTTTGCTTGTATGCTTGCATGAGTTTGTTGCCATGCCATGTTGCATCCTTAGCTTGTATGCCTAGGTTGCATTGCATCTTGCATGCATGCCTTGTTCCTTGAATTGATGATAGGAATTGGGCCTTGTTTGGTTGGGTTTGGTTTGCATGCATTTGAAATCAAATTTGCATACTTGGTTCTTTGGGCCATCATGCACGGAAATGTGTAATGGGTGGTCCGAGAATCGAGGCACATGCCCCTTTGAGTCATTATCATGATAAGGGACATGGTTGGTGCATACATGCCTTGAATTGTGCTGACATGCTTTGTTTTGCCCTCTGTTGCTGTGAGTTGCAGGTTCTGGAGGCATTCTTTGCCGACCGGCAGTGTAAGGTGCCGACCGGCAATCTTTCCTCTACCGACAACTCCATTTCGTGCCGATGGCCACACACCAGTGCCGGGGGTAATTCCACTCAGCCGATTGCACTCCCCGGTGTCCAGGGATGCAGTCCTGAGGTTTTGACAGCCTCCAGAGGAGCAGAGGAAAGAAAACAGAGGCAGCTTGCGCATGGCGGCGCGTTTCCCGAGGCAATTTTCCTGTTTTAATTAATTTATTTAAATTGTTAATTAAATTAATTAATTTGTAATATTAATTAGCTTGCGTAGTTAATTAATTTGTAATATTTATTTGGTCCCTCCGAGCGAGGGCAAATCTGCAATAAGTGTGCGTGGGTGGTGTGTATGTCTTCCAATCCCCACTTCTTTCTTCCCTTTTACTTACCTGCTTTGATGGTTAGTATTAGGGCACGTTTAATTTAGCATACCTTATGCTATGCATGCGTGCATTCATACATTTGTATTACATACATTAGGCTCGGTACATCATGCTAACTGCATTTGTACTTTAAATTCTAAACTGAATATGTGATAGTTGTGCATTTCTCACATGCCATGTTTAGGATAGCCGAGCCTATTCTAGCAACACTTTGTATGCGATGCATTAGGCACTTAACAATGGACTTGGATCATGCATGTTTGCTAACGAGTTCTTTGTTTTGGCACGGAGTACGATGTAAGTATTTCCGCTTTAGCATATCGCATGAGTGTGAATGTTGCCATGTCAGCATGCTTAACATGTGGCTAGATGCTTATGTGTTATAAATTGTTTGGATGCCTGTGGGTGAAGGCTGGATTGTTTGAGTTGGAAGAACTCATTGAAATCCGTGTTTTAGTCTAATTGCGAGTAGCAAATTCAAAACATTTTCCAAAACAAACGGATATGCAATGCTTATTTTCAAATTAGGCAATCTAGTCTATACTTGTTTGCTGCGCGCATAACATAGTAATTCTAGGCTAATAACCGGGATAAGAACACATAATGTTTTCAAAATCGGATATCATGGTTAGTAGAGGCCGGTCTTCGGACCGGGCGAAAGGGGGTGCTCATAGCTGACCTTCTCCGATCGTACCCAAGCTCCCGAGCCGAGACAACTCCGGTGATGACGGGCATGTGGCCTTCGGCACCAAGTCAGGGTTTCCTAAATTTCCCCATTTTAAAATATTTAGGTGGCGACTCTGTATCTGGCAAAGCAGTCCATGTTTGGCACTACTTTTTCAAAAATCTGTTTCTCAAAATGATTTGCCAGATTTGGACTCTTTGGTTCAAATTAAGAACCGTGACACAAGTCGAGTCCGAACTGTAGTAACCCCAAATGAACAGAACGGGACTCATCCTCCCGGGGCGTTCGGGGACGTCTACAGTTTCTGGCGACTCTGCTGGGGAATTTGGAGAGCTTGACTCGAACTCATGATATCCTGTTTTGATTTCGCTTATGTGTTTCTTTGCATTGCATGTGCATTGGTGCGCCTAGGAACACAGTGTTTGCCGTCTGCCATTCCTGAACGGTTTGCCGGAGGCTTGTCTTGTCAAGGCATGTCCATAAGGCTGACCGGCTATGGGCTCTGACAGCATGGGAACACAAACCCCGGTTTACCGGGGCACCCCTTTTGACCATTCGACCTAGTGCATATTCGGAATCCATAGTGACCATTCCAAGCTAGGACAGGTTGCTTACCCGATGTTAGGTTGTTTGAAAACCGCTGTGTGCGTAGTGAAACCCTAGTTCCTGACGAAATAGGACAGGGAAACCCTACCCCAACATAGGGGTGTTTTGGCTCTCTCTTACTTGCTATGTGCTTTTAGAGTGTATCTCTACAGGGACGCATATACCAGTTTGCGAGTTTGAGTATCGGGCCCGAGGGCACCAGAATCAGTATTGTTGAGAATCAGTTATCAGGAATCAGTTATCCGCGGGTATCAGATTCAGTATTTTGGGAACAGAAATCTGGGAACAGTGATCAGCAGTAGGGTACAGTTGTTTGGCTACGCCCGTATTCGATCAGTTTGAGGCTGAAATGCTGTTTATTTCTCCTTTCAGTTCAGAGAGTCACAGAGTTGATACAGAATAGCCAGTGTCTCCCCTTGCTGAAGCAGGATTTATGGCGGCACAAAATACAGAAGAAGTTGTGGTTATGACGGCTGCATTGGAGCAGGGGACCGCTCCGCAGAATGAGGCCAGCATCAGTGTGTCACACCCACCCAGATTGCCCGTTGTACACCCGGTCTGGGCTCCCCAGTTATACCAGGCTCGTGAGCCCACCCCCTTTGAGTTGATGGGAATGATAGGGGACCTCCAGAGGTCCGTGGCCGATCTGGCCTATGGAATGTCGGCTTCACCGCCAGCGGCGCCGTATGCCGGGAATTTCGTACCACAGGAACCCCCGCTACTGGGACGGATTGTGATAGAGCTCAGCCAGCCAGAGGTGGCTTCCAGCTACAGCCGCGACATGCCAGCATCAACCCAGACCCTTGATCAGGCTGAGGCCAGAGGAAAGGATAAGGCAAAGGTAGATGCCGACCCTATTGAGCAACTGCTGTGGGCAGTCGAGGCTCTGAAAGTCAGAGGGATGAACAAGCAACAAACATCTGCAATCGTGATCAAAGCTGTGGATGATGCTTTCCCCGCTCCAATCAAAGGCAGTTCAAGCCAGACAGAAAACCGGGATGGGCCCCGTCATGCCCAGACAATTCCTGTAGTTCCCAACCCTGCACCGGGAAAGGTTCAAAAAGCCAAGGCAGCGCCAGCCGATCCTTTCGCCAGCGCATCTGGCAAGAATCCTCAAACTGCAAAGTACCTGCCCCGAGGGCGCAGGGTCTTTCACGACCTCCACATGCCTTTGTCTAGGGCATTGCTGATATTGGCGAAGAATGGGCATCTTAAGCCTTTGGAGCCTCGGCCACTCCCGAAGAATCTCCCCGCCACTCATGATGCCACCTTGTACTGCGCGTACCATCAACAGTCCGGTCATAGTACTGATGGATGTTCCCGCCTTCGTCATGAAGTGCAGGATTTGATTGATAACAAGGTTATCCTACCACCCACCTCAGGCAAGCCCGTCACCACTCAGTTGTTGGATTTCAAGGGCTCAGATACTGCGAGTATGTGAAGTGGACCGCCTGTGGGCAACATTTGGTGTATTTTTGAAGCGTCTGGCACGCATTTTTGAGCATCGGTGAAACCGAGTTTTGTAAATCCTGGCTTGGATGTCGAGTCAGCCTTTTGTTTTGAGTCTGTCTCTTTGTCTTGAGTTAGTCTTTTTTGCTTAAGGGTCTGTCTGGTTGTATCGAGTCAGTCCCCGTTGTATATAATACTAGGTGATTCTGGGGTTGTTGTCCCAAACGCCATTTTGTTATTATTTGTTTTTGTTTTGAGTCTGTTTCTGCCGAGGGGCCAGTTGCACCAACAAACCCGAACGGAACGGCTGTTGCTATCTCAACTTCATGCTCGCTTTCAGCATAAGTGCCAGAGAATTCGATTGGGTTGACAGTACATCTCGCCTGCTCCCCTGCGTGCCAAACTCATTGCATTAACCTAAGTTTTTCACAAAAAAAAAACTTTTGAACACTGCGGTGATAAAAACGAAGAGGAAGGAATTCCTCGGGTTTTGCAAAATTTTGATCGTTTTGAGAGAAAGAAAGGCGTGCTAAGCCTTTTATGAATGAAACCTTGCTTGTCGGCGTGAGTACTGGGAAGGATCCTGGCCTGATCCAGATTGGTTCCACACTATCTTCGGCGCGAGCGATTTGTCGCTTTCTTAAAAACTTTCAAAAGCAAATGTTTTACGCGGCCCTGTGAAGACTTGTGTGGAATCCCTCTTGAGGTCGCGCAGCCTAGGATCGCTCTCAGCCTCAAGATTCAACCTATTTGTTTTCCGGATTTGAACCCGTTCAGAACGTTCAGAAAGTTCAACGGACAAACGCCGTGAAGGGCCCGTGTGGCCAATTTTGAAGCAGCCCTCGACCAAGAGGCGCAGAAATTGAATCAGAAGGAGTGGATCTCGCCGGAAGAAGCTTGTGGAGTAACCGGGATGGATTCTTCGCAAATCAGTGCAACAACCGTTCTCTTAGATACAGAGGGGCTTCAATTCAAAAAAACCATTTGACATGGACTTGCTACACTTTTTACCCTTTGAGAGGCTCGCTGGGTCGAAAACCCAGAAGGGCGACCCAGGCAAAAGTTAGAGCAAGAGAAAAATACAGAAAAGCAAAAAATAGCAAAAAAAAGCAAAAATACAAAAAAGAAGAAAAGAAAAGAAAAGACAAAAGATACAAAAAAGAAAAGAAAAAAAAAGAAAAAAAGAAATAGAAGATGAAAAGAAGCTCGCAAGGTCGAAAACCCGCATTGGGCACCTTGGCAAAAGTGAGAGCCAAACAAAGTGAAGGTTAAAATACCCGAGTGTACCTTAACCGGAACTACGTGAGGCTTGATTCCCATGTTTGGGATACGTAGGCAACTTCATCATGAAGTCCAGCCCCCAACGCTTTCACAGCGTCTCAGTCCATGCAATGGTTTCGATTTCATCCCAAAGTCCAGTGGCCAACACCCTTCAAGGTGATTGTGTCCATATATGTGTTGTGACCATCTTCGTCATCGCTATGTCCGAGAGTTCGACCACCGCCAATGAAGACTGTCTGCGGATCACTGCGGCACCACCCAAACAAGGGGCAACTTTCCATTGCCGCAAGCCGTCGTGAGACGCCATTCAAACTAGGGGTAACTTTCCATTGTCTCCCACCCCCCTTCAAACCAGGGGCAATTTTCCATTGCCTCCGATCCGAGGTTACGCGTCTCGAAAAGTAAGTTCCATGCTCGTTGAGCATCAGCTGTTTGAAAAATAGTTTTTGAAAATTTTTACTGAGGTTGACTATTTTCTCGAAAACTATTCCATTTTCCAAAACTGGACCATTGTCTTGGACCCAAAAAAGGAAAATTTTTAGTGCTTGCTGCCTGACTTGCACGATTTTCAAATCAAAAATCGAACAAGTACGTTAATCCAACTCTCATTTTGATTAAAACTGTTTTAGTAGAAAGCAAAAAAAATGGTTAAAATGATGAACTAGGAGCACAGTCGAGCCAGGCGTTCTGTCTTTCCCCCGTCATCGACGTACTTGCCAGAAGGGCGCTCTGCCCGTCAGAAGAAATAGTTGTGAGCTAACGGCATTGGGCATGAACCCGCAACTTCCTGTTCATTCATCAATCACCCCGGGGAGGGATGAAAAATGAGAGAATGAAGAATAGAGAGGTGTAAGTTGAGAGAAAAGTGAAGAAAATGTTTTTGAGAGAAAATCCGAGCTTGAGAGTCGAGTGATGTGAGAATCACAAATCAGACAGGGTGGGAAACAATACCCAGTTTGAACTGGCTCCTCGTGGTCCGAGGTCCCCCATCTTCGTTTATGCGTCTGTGTGTCGTGTCTCTTTGATTTGACAATCTCGTCTTTTGTTTTTAGTCTTTCCCGAGCGTGTCTCGTTGTGTTTAGGTCGGGTACCTATATTTGAGTCCTCCCCGCTGTGTTCAGTTGTAGGCTCGATACCCCGGTTTGAAAAACCCTCATTCGATTTCAAAAAAGCACTTACACTCGGAATGCTGTGCCATTCTCTACATTTGAGCATGTTTCAACCCTAGTTGGTTTCACCGCTGTAGGCCGTCTTGTTAGATTGGGCTATTTTGTTTAGAATTTGCTGCGTGCAGGATGAACCGAATGCTGTGCTAAGGGCTGTATACAGATTAATCCCCAGTAGAGCAAGGGTTGTGTGTCCAGAATCAGGCAGCGGGCTGCTTGGGTTATTTTGCTGCTGGCTGTTTAAGTTATCTGATTATTACAGTGCAAGTGTTTAATTTTCAGACAACCAATCAGTTCCATTTACATTGAAGTGTAACATGATGAGATGCGATACAATGCATGAAATGTGTAAATGTAAACACTTTTTCAGATAAAAAGTCCGTTTCATTTCATTATCTTTTCAAATGTACAAGTTTTGGAAACAAAAATTTGCCTGCGGCAGTACAAGGTAATCTATCTACCAACAAAAAGAAAAGTACAAAAAGAAGAAGATAGCAAAAATCTGCATCCATATCAAGCACTCCGGGGCGCCGTCAGTCCGTCCTAGTCCTCTTCCTGGACGAGGGTCCAGGAGCATCATCAGCATCGTCGTCAGAACCCGAGCTAGAACCGCCTCCGGTTCCTCCTCTGATGACTCTGACTCCGCCTCTGCCTCTGCCTCTGACTCCTCGTCATCATCATCGTCCGGGACTGGAGCTCGCGAGCTACTCCCGACGTGAGTACGCCCTCCCCTGGTACGGGGAAATATCCGGCCCTCCTCATCTCTCCCCCGGGCAGGGACAGAAGGCCCAGCTGGAACACCTCCTGCCATGGGAATCTGGAAAGGAGGCTGAAAAAGTACACAAAAGGGAAATGCGTCAGTATACTGTAGACAGTTTATCAGTGCAGAATGCAGTGTATGAATACAGTGTATGAATGTCGTGAGCAGTTTATCAGTGCAGAATGCAATGCCGAGTACAGTGTATGAATGCCGTGGGCAGTTTAACAGTGCAGAATGCAGTGTATGCAGTGTGTCAGATACTGTGAGATCGGTGTATCAGGTGTTGTGCCACGAATCAGATTATGCAAAGCACTGTATGAGTGGTTTGAGGCCAATGTCAAAAGAACATACCGGTATGCTGTAGAGGGCTAGGAGGTCAAAAGTCCGCTGAAGCATCCCCATCATCGAGGCATTCATCGCCAACGACTGACGGGTGTACTCAGAAGAGGCCTGCAAAATATCAGATGCATTAGTATTCTGTGGAATATCAAGTAAACTGAAATGAAATGACTGTACGAAGTGTAGTGATGCATACCGGAGGTAGGTCGGGGACATCAATGAACTCGTGACCAGTCGGTGGAGGGGCGAAGGGGATCTGATAGGTCGACCCACCATGCCCCTGGAAAGTCAGTACAGCAGGCAGGGCAGGCCAGCCAGCACCCCGTCCTCCCTGCACTCCACCCCTACCACGGACCCGGGCCCTCCTCGAAGATCCAGCCCCTGCTCCCGCTCCGGCCCCAGCCGCCGATGCCACAGGCCTGGCCCCCTCTGCTCGACGGCCGCTCAGGGGGCGCATCAGGTACGTCCGCACGTACTCCTGATAGTCTCCAGTGCCTTGGAAGCCGGCCTCCTCCCAGCCGATGGAGTAATCATCCAGCTGCTCAGTGGTGAGCCCCTCGGTCTCCCTCATGTCTGCAGGAGGGGGAACCGGGACTATCTGCTCAGGTAACCCTAGGGTCTGGCGTAGAAAACGCTCCCCCAGGTACCAAGCCCGACAGACCGGGCCCTCAAGCAAAATCCGGAAACGCAAGGTCTCCTCCGCACCAGGGAACCGACCCCGCATCGCCGCCGGCATAGGAGCCCACGGCCGCCATGTGATCTGAAAATGGCAGACAGTTTGTTATCTACTGTTATTGAAATATACAGTTGAAAAGCGAAGCTTAAATGAACTGAAAGTAAAGCATACCTCCGCGGGGGTGACGGTGTCGAAATATCGGCGGAAGAAGCCGAATGTCTCCCGTGGTCGCCGGGTGCATCTCCCGTCGAAACGACTCGAAAACGGGACGGCCAGGGGAGTCTCCGCAACTGGCACGGGGGCAAGCCTAGGAAAGTAGGCGTAAACCCACAACTGCAAAACAGATGTCAGTATGACCGTCAGATAAAGCAGAAATGGCAGAGCCGTGTGTTGTGCAGTGTATTGTGTGCAGTGTACAGTGTGAGCAGTGTACAATCAGTGTAAGGCAGAATGTATGTGTGTGCCGTGTGTACAGTATACAGCAAGTATAGAGCAGACTACAGTGTGTGCAGTGTACAAAGTACAGAAAGTACGAGACAGAAATGAAAAAAGCGGAGAAGAAATGTACCTCCCATGCCCGCCAGTAACCTCCGAGTAGCTGGCCGCTGCCGCGAGAAGCCGAGCTCATATATCCATAAAGGGTGGCCAGAGCAGCGCCGCCCCAGTCATAGTGCAGAATTTCCCGGACGTCCACCAGTGCGCTGAGAAGACAGAGAGGAACGGTGTTCGCCCGGTCGGCGAAGATGGTAGTCCCAAACAGGAACATGAGGAAGCCGTGAGCATACCTCTCCACGTCCTCCGGGGTCATCTGCGCCTCCTCCTCCAACACGGGCTGGACTCGAAACTGGACCTCGAACCAGGAGTATCGGACGAAACCTGGGCGAGCTAGAGGTGGGGCCTCACCTAGCAGATAGACCTGAGCGACGGTCCACTCATCCATCGCGATGTCAAAAGGGATCGGATCCCCCCCTACCCCGATGCCAGTGTGCATCGAGAAATCATGAGGGGTCATCGTCATATCCCCTGCAACAGAGAAATGAAAAGAATCGGTGGTGTCCCACCACCTCTCCGCCAGAGCGGCGAGGAGAGGTCTGCATGTGGAAAATCTGGAGAGCCCTCGGCAGAAGGTGCCGAAGCCCGCCCGGTCCACGATGCGTCGGACTGCATCGGGGAGCTCATCATACCACTCCCGTGCACCAGTATTCCCATACCCGCGGATGGTATGGGAACCCTCCTGTAAACAGAAAATAGCAATTGCAAGACAACATTCAAAATGCAGTTTTGAAAAAACAGATATAGCATGTATGCAAGTTTGTCAGGATCAGGCAAATACCGGGTGCCGGTGTGCTTACAGTGAAATACGTGTGATGTGTCAGCGTGTTTGGGTGTTTCAGAATAGATATAGCATGCATGCAGGTTTGACAGATTCAGACAAATACTGGGTGCCAGTGTGTATGCAGTGAAAAACAGTGAGTGCAGTGTGTTTGAGTGATTCAGGGCTGGTGCAGTGTGTGTGCATGTGTCAGTCTCAAACAGATATCAGTTGTATGTATGTTTACAGTCAACTACGGTCTACAGCATATCAGTTTTCAGCAGTTAAAGAATACAACTAACTATGACAGTTTTTGTATCCTACATTGCGGAAAGTAAAGCAGAAGACAGAGAGTTACCTCGGAAGTGCCGAATGAAAGGTGGGAGGTAGGCTCACGCAGCAATAGCTCAGGCGCCACGTGCCTCTCGAAGCTCTGGAACTGACGCAGGCCGTCGGGGGGCAGAACATGGATCGCCGGCCGGCAGGTCGCCGGGTCGAACGGGCGCTCGCTCAGTGGTAAGAGCACGACCCCGGGATCCATCTCGTGGTCCGGGGGAGTCCCGCCACGTGGAATGTCGTCCGCCATGTAGAGAATGGTGTGAAAATGGCCGGGAAAAGGAAAACCAGACCGGAATACGAAGAGTCAACCGGAAAGTCAACTCCTGAGAGGGTCGGAAATGACCGGGAAGGCCGGAATGTGAAAAGGCACAAGAATGAAAAGGAAAACGAGGGGAACAAACCCCGAAAAGGCGAGAACGCCAAACGAGGCACCGAAACGAAAATGTGATCGGTGGAAAATGTCCGAAACGCGAAGGAAATCGCGAATCCGACGACGAAACGAGCGTAGAACGCGAAGAAACGAGCGAAAAGGGGGAGAGAAACACTCTAGAGAGAGAGAGCAAGGGATTTTGGCGGTAGGAAAGTGAGGAAAAAGGGCTTGAAGCCCTATTTTATAACACCCAAGGTGAAAAGTCAAAACTGCCTCGCATCAGCAACTGTTTGCCGGTCAGCAATGTTTTGTGCCGGCCGGCACTTTTTTGTGCCGATGGACTGCATCTGCCGTGCGTAGCACTCCAACCCATGCAAGGTGTATCCTTTTTTTATCCTTTTAAATTCAAAATTTTCCCCATGTGTATCGCATATCGTCGCACTGTTTTGTGCATTTCAAACCATCGCACTGTTTTGTGCATTTCAAACCGTCGCACTGTTTTGTGCATTTCAAACCGTCGCACTGTTTTGTGCATTTCAAACCGTCGCACTGTTTTGTGCATTTCAAACCGTCGCACTGTTTTGTGCATTTCAAAATCGTCGCACTGTTTTGTGCATTTCAAACCTCGCGCTATTCTGCGCATTGCACTGTTTTGTGCATTTCAAATCTCGCGCTGTTCTGCGCATTGCACTGTTTTGTGCATTTCAAATTTCGCGCTATTTTGCGCATCTCATTGCATTTTGCATGCATTCCATCGCACTGTCCTGGGCACTCGCGTTGCCTAACGCATTGCGCTATTTTGCGCATCATACCGTCGTGCAATACCCCTGGTCTGGCGAGACCTTAAACACGTATGGTCTGGCGAGACCTTAAACACGCCCGGTCTGGCGAGACCTTAAACACGCACGGTCTGGCGAGACCTTAAACACGCATGGTCTGGCGAGAGACCTTAAACACGCATGGTCTGGCGAGATCTGAAACACGCCCGGTCTGGCGAGACCTTAAACACGTACGGTCTGGCGAGACCTTAAACACACATGGTCTGGCGACACCTTAAACACGCCCGGTCTGGCGAGACCTTAAACACGCACGGTCTGGCGAGACCTTAAACACGCACGGTCTGGCGAGACCTTAAACACGCATGGTCTGGCGAGACCTTAAACACGTACGGTCTAGGAGACCTTAAATCCTTGGAAGGTGCAAGACCTTTAATGCATTGGTGTGCACACTATTGCTTTGTACATACCTTAAGCCGCGTGTTGTCGCGCATTCCATGCAACATGCATCACTTGCATCATTTGCATTTCAAAACAAAAACAAAAAAAAAAAAATGCATAGTCATGCATACATTTTGCATCCCGGTCTAGGAGACCTTAAATCCTCTGAAGGTGCAACTCCTTTGGTGTTTGTCGTGCCCGAACGACTTTTGGTGGTCTGGTAAAGCCACCTGCCTATGTTCGCGGTGAGTTCCTAGAAGACCAACTGTGATGGTGGAAACTAGAGTTCGAATGGCTTATGCCTAGAACGCAAAGGTTCGGAAGTTCCGAGACTAAAGTCTGGTTTAAATACCCAGGGGTGTACCCTCGACTTGAAATCTGTATGGAAACCCCATAGATTGAGGCAGCTTGTCTTCGCCTCAGTCCTGGATACTGAACCAACCTAGTATATCGCCCTGTTGGTAAGATAGGGAGAACTGCAAACATAGCCATTGCATCATAGTGCATTGTCATGCATTCGCATTGTAGATTGCATGCATTCATTGCATCGCCTTCCGCCCATGGCTTGCGCCTTTCCAGGTTGAGCTTGGTTTGGTATGTGCCCTTACTGATCATGTTAAAACACAGTTCTGCATGTGTATCGCGCCGATTCCACGCTGATATGTTGGTTGAGGGTTGCGGCACCTTTTCTGTGTTACACATGGCTCGTATGTGTACATGCCTTTCCTAGGCAAAATTTGGTTTGGCTTGCGTGCCATATCCATTGTATCTATATCCATTCCATTGCATATTTATAGATATTGCATTGTAGATTGCATGCATTCATTGCATCACGTTCCGCCTATGGCTTGCGCCTTTCCAAGTTGAGCTTGGTCTGGTATGTGCCCTTACTTTTCATGTTAAAACACAGTTCTGCATGTGTATCGCGCCGATTCCACGCTGATATGTTGGTTGAGAGTTGCGGCACCTTTTCTGTGTTACACATGGCCTGTATGCGTACATGCCTTTCCTAGGCAAGATTTGGTTTGGCCCGCGTGCCATATTCATGTATTACATTGTAGTGTAATTTTTGCATCCGGCATTAGGATCGTAGTCCTTTCTCCAGTGGGTCGTTTCCCCACTTATGTCGATTCCACCCAATACTTGTTCTTGCGTCTGTCTACAATACTCATAGTTCAGTTGACCGTTCTATGGTAGACAGACTTGTTATCTCCATCAATCTATTTGACATAGGTGTGGTTTCGAACCGCTCGTGATTGGATCACGATTCAAATGCTTTGCATGTAGCTTGCATTGTTTCAATTACATTGCATCTTCATTTGCATTGTTTATACATTGTTTTGTATATATTGCATTTCGTTTTGCATCCATCTTGCATTGTCATGCATGTTGCTAACAATGTTGCACCCGTTAAGTTTGTTTTCTTTTCAGGCACGATATTGTATGTACGGTTCATTTGAGGTTGGTGCAACCAGACGAGCCGCACAGGTATTGTATCCTCCGAGTGAGACGTATTGAGAATTGCATAATTTTCTTACATCCTTTCTGTATTGTAGTGTAGTTCGGTGTATGCTAGCTTAAAACTGTCGCATGTTTGCTTCATTACAGCTTTTCTTTGCATGATCATAGGTTATGCTCGGCTCTATGCATTGTCTTGCATTTTGTCCCTGCCTTCGGGCGCATATCTTGATTGTCTTGCATGTTTGTCTAAGTCTTCGGCCTTGTCAAAAATGGGTCGTCTCTGGGCTTTGACATTCACTCCCGTCATTGTTATGACTTTCGAGTTCTATCAAAGAGGGGCAACTGTAGACACCCCATTTTTGACCGTCCTCAAGACTTGGACGTCACCGTTTGAACACACGGTGATCTTCCATGTTTGTGTTCGTTTGGAGTTCCCGGAGGTCTCGGCTCGCGCACCTTGCCTCAGGATCCCCGAACTCGACCGTTTAGTGTCTGGTTTTGCACCAAACACTTGCATCTTGCCCTTGAGAGGCAGGGTAGGGCTTGTAGACCATCCCCACCCACCACCGGCAGTGGCTAGAGGCCACCGACTGGTGTTTTGCTGCCACCGGCAATTTTTATTGCCGGCCGGCACTTTTTGTTGCCGGTCAGCACTATTTTGTGCCGGTCGGCACTCTTTTTGGCCAAGATGGCATTTTTGGCCGGCCGATTGCTGTTCATCTGCTTTTGCAGATATTTTTAGACAGCTGTCTTACTTTTGCATCCCTCCATACACGTGTATGAAGGGATCTCCCTCTTGTAAAGCTTGTCTTGTAAGCTTTACAAGACATATAGAGAGAGGCTTATCTCTCTTGGCTTGGAGGTTAGAGATTTTGGACATTAGAGGGAGAGAAAAATACAGACCAAGCTCTGGTTTTAGGGTTAAGATTAGATATACATCCTATCTCTCTCTTTTTTTCCCTCTTGTGTGTGTAAAATAGTGTTTAGTTCATACTATTGCACACAAACACCTAGTGTTTCACCTTCCTTTGGCTCTTGAGGTTCTAAAGGACTGGTTTTGAAGTTTTGGTGTAGGATCCAAGCTAAAGGAGGCCATTGGAGCATCATTTGTGAAGAAGGCTTCAAGGGTGAGAATCTAGTCCCATTTTCCCCCATTTTTGCATTGATTTTCTACTTGTCTTAGAGCTGTTTTTGTGCTTATTGTATAACATAAAAAAGTTCTATTTTTAGACCCTCTTTATTGTTTATTAAGAGTGTTTTGTTGTTTGAGGGTAGTTGACCACCCTTAGGCCTTGAAAGGCCTCATTTTGAGCCATTTTGTGTTAGCTCCGGGATTTTGGTGTTGGGGTCTCTTCACCACTGAAATCTTGAGGGATTTCAGTGGTGAAGATGATGCCTTGAAGTCCCAAGAAGGAGAGGGCCACCCCCTCTCCTTGTTGTCCTTCAAAAGGGCATATTTTGGCCTCTTGAGAGAGCATTATGCTTGAGTGTGTGTTGAGCATGTTTGGTCTGTTTTTCATGCTTATATATCCATAATATAACATGATTTCAAGTTGGTTTTGGTACTCCATGCATGCTTAGCATAGTTGCCTTGTAATGCCATGTTTATGCCTTAATGTGCCTTAGGTTGTTAGCCTTTGTGGGAGCATGTTTTAGGCTTAGTCTTGTGAAGATTATGTGCTTATTTTGCCATGTTTTAGGTCTGTCCATAAGTGTCTGGGTCGATTTTGGCATGCTCGATATAGCTCCTTTGTATTTGGGCTTGTTAGCCTTGAGTATGTGCATGTGTAGCATGACATCTTTGCATCGAATTGGTGATTTGGGATCCCTCCACATGTTATTTCAGTCCCATTTCCATGCTTGTTAGATTGCCTTGCATGCATCTTTAATGCCTCTTAAGCTTGTGTAGCAATGCTCCATGTTTCGGTGTTTATGCATGCCTTTGTTTTTGAGTCACTTAGATGCCATCTAAGTAGTCCTTTAGCTTTGTTTTAACATGCTAAACCTGTGATTTTGGTCCTTCCTTTCATGCCATGTTTGGTCTTGTTAAGTGTAGTCCAATACCCCATTGATTTGCTTTGAACACTTAGGCCATTTGGTGCATGCTTGGCTTAATTTGTTGCTTGGTTTGGCGCCATGTATTAGCATGATTTTCAGAGCTTATGTTGCATGCTTTTAGTCCATGAATGCCTCTTTCAAGTGTGCTTGAATGTTGCTCGCTTTGTGCTTAAGTGTTGGCCTTCAATTAGGTACATGTGTGCATGCGCTTTGGTCTCCATTTTTGGGCATTAATGGCTACTGTTTTAGGCCTATTTAGAGTTGCCTAATTCATGCATAAGTCCATCTTTGCATCCATTTGCATGCCCCTATGTTTGCTTGTATGCTTGCATGAGTTTGTTGCCATGCCATGTTGCATCCTTAGCTTGTATGCCTAGGTTGCATTGCATCTTGCATGCATGCCTTGTTCCTTGAATTGATGATAGGAATTGGGCCTTGTTTGGTTGGGTTTGGTTTGCATGCATTTGAAATCAAATTTGCATACTTGGTTCTTTGGGCCATCATGCATGGAAATGCGTAATGGGTGGTCCGAGAATCGAGGCACATGCCCCTTTGAGTCATTATCATGATAAGGGACGTGGTTGGTGCATACATGCCTTGAATTGTGCTGCCATGCTTTGTTTTGCCCTCTGTTGCTGTGAGTTGCAGGTTTTGCAGGCGTTCTTTGCCGACCGGCAGTGTAAGGTGCCGACCGGCAATCTTTCCTCTACCGACAACTCCATTTCGTGCCGATGGCCACACACCAGTGCCGGTGGTAATTCCACTCAGCCGGTGGCACTCCCCAGTGTCCAGGGATGCAGTGCTGAGGTTTTGACAGCCTCCAGAGGAGCAGAGGAAAGAAAACAGAGGCAGCTTGCGCATGGGGGTGCGTTTCCCGAGGCGATTTTCCTGTTTTAATTAATTTATTTAAATTGTTAATTAAATTAATTAATTTGTAATATTAATTAGCTTGCGTAGTTAATTAATTTGTAATATTTATTTGGTCCCTCCGAGCGAGGGCAAATCTGTAATAAGTGTGCGTGGGTGGTGTGTATGTCTTCCAATCCCCACTTCTTTCTTCCCTTTTACTTACCTGCTTTGATGGTTAGTATTAGGGCACGTTTAATTTAGCATACCTTATGCTATGCCTGCGTGCATCCATACATTTGTATTACATACATTAGGCTCGGTACATCATGCTAACTGCATTTGTACTTCAAATTCTAAACTGAATATGTGATAGTTGTGCATTTCTCACATGCCATGTTTAGGATAGCCGAGCCTATTCTAGCAACACTTTGTATGCGATGCATTAGGCACTTAACAATGGACTTGGATCATGCATGTTGGCTAACGAGTTCTTTGTTTTGGCACGGAGTACGATGTAAGTATTTCCGCTTTAGCATATCGCATGAGTGTGAATGTTGCCATGTCAGCATGGTTAACATGTGGCTAGATGCTTATGTGTTATAAACTGCTTGGATGCCTGTGGGTGAAGGCTGGATTGTTTGAGTTGGAAGAACTCATTGAAATCCGTGTTTTACCCTACTTGCGAGTAGCAAATTCAAAACATTTTCCAAAACAAACGGATATGCAATGCTTATTTCCAAATTAGGCAATCTAGTCTATACTTGTTTGCTACGCGCATAACATAGTAATTCTAGGCTAATAACCGGGATAAGAACACATAACGTTTTCAAAATCGGATATCATGGTTAATAGAGGCCGGTCTTCGGACCGGGCGAAAGGGGGTGCTCATAGCTGACCTTCCCCGTTCGTACCCAAGCTCCCGAGCCGAGACAACTCCGGTGATGACGGACATGTGGCCTTCGGCACCGAGTCAGGGTTTCCTAAATTTCCCCATTTTAAAATATTTAGGTGGCGACTCTGTATCTGGCAAAGCAGTCCATGTTTGGCACTACTTTTTCAAAAATCTGTTTCTCAAAACGATTTGCCAGATTTGGACTCTTTGCTTCAGATTAAGAACCGTGACACAAGTAGAGTCCGAACTGTAGTAACCCCAAATGAACAGAACGGGACTCATCCTGCCGGGGCATTCGGGGACGTCTACAAGTGCTCGGGCAGATAAATTTATTGTTTTACAACTCTTGCAGTTGAATTTTCAATTCCTTTAATTTAGTGGTTGATAATCGGTATGGGGTTTTAGGAATTGGTTGCGTTCCTAGTATTACTTCAATAGTAAATTCAATTTCCCTATCAATTAAGTTTCCTAGTAGTTCATTAGGTAAGACATCGAGAAATTCACTGACTATAGGGATGGTCTCCACATTAGCATTGTCTATGGATACATTCAAAACACAAGACAATTAACCCCTACATCCCTTTCTAAGAAGTTTGTTTGCTTTCATAGTGAACATCAAATACGGGAGATGAACTACTCTATTCCTAGCAAACACAAACTCAGGTAACCCGACAGCAGAAACACAACAGATTTTGTAACATAATAAATAGTTGCATAGCATTTCGTCAACCAATCCATACCCAGTATAATATCAAAATGGTGAATACTCAAGGGCAACAAATCAACATACAACAACATATCACCAATTACAAAATCACATGCCAGATACACATAAGCACACATCATAGAACCCCCAGATAGTGTAGACACACAAGTAGTTCATTTGTTCTAAAGGTCTAGTTAGTTTTTGTGAGAAAGCATGCAACACAAATGAGTGTGTAGATCTAGAATCTATTAACACATATGCATTTTAGGCAAAGATAGGGAGTATACCTGACACCACGGATTTGGTGTTTGGAACGCCTCTTGGCACTAATGCAAAAACTTGACCTTGCCTTAAAGTTTCTTTCCCCGTGTTAGCTCTCACGCTTGATCTCGGTGCAGAAGCAGATTCAGCTGAGCTTGTCATAGGGAGGTTGCTATTTCAAGTATGAGTGGGCAATCTTTTACCATGTGGATGGTCTTGCCACACCGGAAGCAAGCACCCATTGTATGGTAACATACACCTTTATGTTTCCTTTTACATTCTGAACAAGTAGGTCCAGAACTGTTCCCTTGGCTACTTGTTGACCCCGTATTCTAAACGGCCTTTCTTGAAGTCAAACCCGGATCTTTTTCCTCTCCATTCAGTTATTGGAGCTTTCGCTTGTTTCATAGATGATATGTTGGCTTTAGACAGAAAGGTCCAATCTTGCACATCCACATACTTAGTTAATTTCAGGACTTTAACTTGGTATAACACATCCATATTAAGCCCACCTTTGAATATTTTGGCTTTCTTGTAATATGTGTCAACCATGTGGGGCACAAATCAGCTAATTTAGTAAATTTGGCCTCATACTTGGCCACAAACATATTGCCTTGTTTCAATTGTTCAAACTTTGACACCTTTCAGTCTCAGAAGCACTAAGGGAAGTGTTTTTGATAAAAGATTTCCTTGAACTCACTCAAGGTCATAGTCCCATTGTTATCTTGTATCAACATCCACCTACGTTGGGCCTCCTTTTTCAGAGTATAAGTTGCCAGCAAAACTCTTTGAGTTTCAGAATAGAGAAGCACTTTGAATAATTTTTTAGTCTCCAACGTCCATGTCTCAACCTTCAGTGGCTCAATGCCGCCCATAAAAGTCGGTGGCTTCATCTTATTAAATTTATGTGTCAGTGAAATGATATCATTGTTCACCGATTCCACTTGTATCGAAGAAGGTAGGGGAGGTAACGGCATTTGCCTCCACTGTTATTGCTGTCTCATAGATTCTGTCAAAGCTTTTATCATGCGTTCAAGTCGGTCTATCCGAGCATCAGATGATTTTGATTCATCACCGGTTCTTGTTCTTTCCATATTCATAGGTAAACAAAGCACTAATAAACATAGGAAAAAGTTCTTTACAATTTTCACAGTGTTCAATTACATTTCATTTTGTTTTAGATATGTTCATAAATTTTCACACACACACACACGCACGCACACATACACACTCACTTATGCATGCTGATGCAATGTCCCTATTTCTTTTCGAGGACATCCTATAGCTCATATGGACTTGTGTGTGTGGTATAACTTGTGCTCTGATACCACTCTGTCATGATCTAAACCCGTCCCTATAGGTTTAGTGTCATAATCAGCCAGAAATCCTGAGATTACCGAAGGCCTCTAAAATAGAACAACAAAATAAGGGGTTAGTGGAAGCATATACGAATATACAATGTCCATAGAGCTATGAAGACGTATATGGGACAGAAAATTTGAACTTATACTTACATATATTATAACGTCATTCTCACGTCATTACATGTACGGATATAACCAAAAAGGGACTTAGCCCTATATAAAGATAAGACAAATGACTTGTCCAAACAAAATAAAAGAAACTAAAACTTAAGGCTAGTTCACATGAGCATAACCACTTGCAGACTTCGAAACCTCCATAGGAGGTGCACAGGTTTGCTTGACACAACAGATCTCTAGGCAATCATCTTTCGGCCTAGTCTTGCGCCTGATCACCTACATACAGAATTTAAGTAATGAGCTGGAGCCCAGTGAATAACAACAAAATAAAGGTTTTCATGAATGATGTCCACAACAAATTCGGAAATCAAAATTTAGATCAGAAATTGCCATGACCCAAACCTGCCCCTAAAAGTTTGGATCATGACCGCTTTCAGCCTCAAAACAAAATTTCAAAATATTCAGATTATATCGGGGCCTAAAACGGAAGCAAAACAAAATAATGATGTCCATTGAGCTTGTGCATACATGATAACTGAAATAACTTAACATCTTATCACACTGGAATTTATATACATATACAAATCATATATATATATATATATATATCACACACATATACTCAAGACTCAACAAAATACAAAGTTCTAACAATACAAAATTAGAGCCCCGACACAGAGGCATATCTTGGGTAGCTTGACAAAGAGTAGGCTTTGACGCAAACTCTAATGTTGATTCTCCAACCGCTCACCTACATATATATAAAATACGGAGTGAGTGAAGCTCAATGAGTAATAATAAGGTAAAGAGGCTTTGATGAATGAGCATGGGCTTTAAAAAATAATTAAACTATAACTTTCATAACAATTGTCATAATCACATTACGGAACAACGTCAGCCCCAACAATTTATAATCACATTACGGAACGGCCTCGGGCCCAATATAATATGGAATGACCTCGGGCCCACACTTAGTACAAAACGGCCTCGGGCCTAATCACATGTTAACAGCTGTTCGGAACGACCTCAGGTCCAAACACATCTTATCATAGAGTAGATGGAACATCGATATGTCTCCACCTCTCTTGGGCCCACATATCATAGCATAAATGGAATGGCCTTGGGCCCACTTATCACAACATAAACAATTCACATTCCATATCCATGTTCCATATCACAATTCTTATAGCTCATTCATTCAAATAAAACGTAACTTTAGAAATTGCATCTTTTATTATCAAAAGAAGTATAAGTGAACATATCTTTACAATATTATTGCTCATAGTGATTTTAGCCATGCGGCAGTCCTTCTAGTAAGTAACCTACAAAACATAACACATGCACATTTGATAAATAATTCGTTTCACTTCATATACTTTTCTTTTAATGATTCACATACTGCTTCAATGGTTTCTACATATCTTTTATTTCCCCAAAGGGTTTACATAAGGTCTGAAACACACTCAGAAGGTCAGAATGGTCCAGAAAAGAAGATGGAGTTTTCCCCAGAATTTTGCACGTGCCGAAGTCCACCGCATGTGCGGCCCAAATCCGCTCGAGCGGAAACACTGGTTGCTCGTGCGGCCCAAAAGTAGATTGAAATCCCCTTTTTTTCCATCTTCCACTGGTGCGAAGTCGGTGGCCACTCGTGCGGTGTGGGAAAAATCAGGCAATCAGAAGATAGTGGAAAGTGCAAGCTTCCAAATTCAATTCCAAGTCCAAAACTCATGGAACCCTTCTTCAAAACATGATAAACTAACATATTTCAAGGGTAATTCAAGCTCAATTGCATCAACTTGCTTTGATTCTAAAATCAAAATATTAACTTTCATGAATTCAAAGTTTTAAACATAAAGTTTCATTTTTAGGTAAATTCATGTTTGAATTTTTTCACTCAACTAGTTTCATATAAAATCTAGAGTCTAACTCATGTTTATTTCTTCATATTAAACTCAAATCAAACAAACTCAAAAGAAACAAGGTTCTATTAACTCCAAGAACCCATAACTCAAAACCCTAGCTTATTTGAGTGTTTAATTGTCAAATTTTCTTCTTGATTTCATGCAATAGATAAAGTATCTACAAAGATTATAGTTGAATTCACATACCTTAGCTCAAATCCTTCAATTTCCCTTTGAATCTCTTCCAATTCTTTGCTCTCTTCTACAATTCTTGAAGCTCTCTTCATTCTCTCTCTTTTTCTCTTGTTTCTATCTCTCCATGAGATTTTTTTGAGTCTAAGACCAAGACTCTACTAAGGCTTATATATAGATACACATAACTTATACCAAACCAACTTAGGTTAGCTTAATCTAGGTTTGACTAATTAAACTCAATTAATTCATTACGATTCATAATTTTTCAAAATTTCTCTAAAAATCATGCTAAACACAAATATAAAGTCAGTTTTGGCTTATCACACCTCTAAGGCTTTCAATTTCCATTCAAAGTTGTAATTGCAATAGATTTTTCTACACTTCAACGGATATGAATTCAAAATCACATAAATCACATAATTACACTTATAAATTCATATCATACACATAATCACATTCAAAATTAAGCATAATATAGGTTGGGTTATCAAAGAAACAGATTCACATGTATATTTAGATAGTCATATGTGGCACATCCATTAGCTAACAGATCAAATTGGTCATAAAGACCCACATGCACTTGAGATGGTCCTTAAGATCCTTATTCACATAAGATGGTCATTAAGACCCACATGCAGATCAGATGGGCAATTATGCATAATCAGTTCCATGATTGTAACCCATGTGAAACCTTGGTACTAGGTAACATATAACATATAGCACATGATGCTAAAGATACCACGAATACATTTCAAAAAAATGAACAGTCATTCATTTATTCACAAAGTATCATTTCAGAAAATAGTGTATACCATATCAATCAAAAAATACATATAATCAACATAGCTTTACAGAGTTGTTACTCACTGATAGCTCCAGAAGCAAATCAGACAGAGTAGACATATCAGACTAATCAGGCAGATGATAACACGTGACCTACTCAAACACGTGATAGATGCACATTGAAACATACGCTTCAAAATTCTTAACTTATTATATATTTCTTTCTTAGTGTATTTCCAATTCTTATCCTCATTATTATTGCCTGAACCATGACTTAAGAATGCCTAGGATGCAATGAGGATGCCTTTATACCCTTGAAATCACTACGTAAAATTTCAGAAACAGGGCAGTTCGCTCGAGCGCACCTTTGGTCACTCGAGCGGACCCTTTGGTCCGTAAAACTTTTGGCTGCTCTCATTTTAGGCTCGAGCCATGTGCCTTGAAAATGTGAGCTTGCTTGAGCAAAGCTTTGGTTGCTCGAGCCAACTAGCTCTATTTCAAAAGTCATGAGAGCTTGCAAAGTGCGCTCCAGTGAAGACTTCACCGCTCGAGCGAACTGTGCAAATTCTAGATTTTCTGGAATTGCTCTCCAAGTTCAAAACCCAACTTTAACATATCAAAACTCATTCTTTTGGGCCAAAAATTGAAAAAAACACTTAGATATTTATGTAACATCATGAATTGAAGATTATTTTGCAAAATTAATGCCTAAACGTATGGAAATTCTTCAAAACTATGCTTGAAGCTTTATGTTTGTTTACATACATGCAATGTTTTAAATTCAAGCTTTCTAAATCCTGATCAAATGAGATGTTTAGTAGAAAAGCATGTTGAATTCTTTAAAAAAAAGCTAAGATAAGTACATGCATATGAGAACTCATTGGAAATAACTTCAAAATTTGGTGAATTATGCATGCATGCATGAATCATGCTCAATTCCTCATTTTATCGTGCAATTCTATCTTTTTCTCCTCAATTTCATGCCAATGAACCTTTAAACTTTGTAAATTCATCTCTATCTTCGATTACATGCAAGAATTATGGTTGGAATTCTTATCTAAGGTTGAATTCAAGTGTAATTCTAGTTTGATCTTCCAAATTATCTTCAATCTCCACAAATCTTCCATTTCTTTCTTGAATTCCCTTCATTCGCTCACTCTAGACTCTCTCTCTCTCTCTCTCTCTCTCTCTCTCATATTTTGTTGCCTCAAGAAAATGAAGAAGTGCAAGTTCTATAATTAGCTTAACCTTATATAAGCTTGGTTAGTGGACTTTAATTAAGTATGGTTAGAGTTGATTAATCTAACTCTAATTTATTCTAATTATTTGATTTCAAATCGATTTCTAATTGAACTTTCCATAAAATTCTAAAAGAAATTGTAAATAGCACATGTACTTAGGAAATTTCATGTTCGGAGGCCGATAAGGCCTTCAATTAGCCGATCAAAACAGAATCCTGAACAGATAATCCTACGACAGTCAGATAAAGTTACAAATAACACATATAACACACAATTAAAACATGATTTCATTTTATCACCTTATTAACATTCTTAATTATGTATTAACGGTTAATTACAGATGGGGTTGTCACATGCCCCAACCATTTTCAACTTAGTTATCCTGTCTATGATCGATTGATTCATTTTGCCCAAGATCTAGATTTGGTTGTCTAGACCTACTTTTCTATGATAAATATGGTTTTAAGGTAGATCCCATTGGTGATACAATAGTGGAATAAGTGTAGAGAGTCCTGTCCAACGATATGATTCAAGGTTGTGCAGTTTGAAGGTTGATTATAGGTATGTTAAGTAATGGCCGTTTGTGAAAATATGTTTTTGGTGTTCCTAACAAAATTAACTAATTTTTCAAACACCTGTTTACAAAATAGACCTTCCATTGGACTTGAGAGGAAGTTTTTCAATACCCAGAATCTTTCTTGCATGATTTCAAAATAAAAGTGGAACAACGATGCTTATACAAACTCCTACGTTTATTAAAGCATTTTACATCACAAAACTAAGGTCAAAGCAATAAACTAGGGGCATAGTCAACTCAAGTTAGTGGCCCTCTCCCTGCAACATTAGAGGATCCCCCCACCAAGGACGCACTTACCTATGCCTCCACCTGAAGTCAAAGTCAATACTCGATAGAAAGAGCATGACTGAAATCATTAGTAGGAGCTATGAGCACCTTCATCCTCTAGGTAGTTGCATATTGAGAGAGGTGCCTAGCCCGGAATAGAAATAAAGCTAGATTCTCAATCTCGTCGACAGGGTAAGTCTAATCATGTCCAAACTGGTGTCTGAATTAGAAAGGAAAGCAGAAGACGCAATGTGTCAGACTGATCAACTTTTCAACCGGCTGGCATAATATGCTATATGTCATTAGAGGCAAGTTTAGCCGGGGGTAGTGCCAAGCAATATCCACCGCATACTTACCACACATTCAGTCATACCACGGGCCCTCAGAAAGAAAATCTACTGTCTGAGCTCAAAAAAAGTAGTTCCTAACTGAGTATCGAGCACAAGGGGTCATGACTTTTGATTTATCCATCAACCATACTTGGGGAAGGACGAAAAATAAGAGAGATTAAAGAATAAAGAGATGTACGTTAAGACAAAAAAGCAAGAAAGGGTTTTAAGGGAAAATAGAGTGAAGAGGGCTAGAGTGATGTAAGAAAGATAAAGTGAGAAAGGGTGGAAAATAGTAACTAAAGAAGTAATGGACTCCTCACAAATCGGGAGGATTCTAATTTATAGAATGCATCAAAGTCCATCAAAGTCTCGTCAACTGTAAGCCCATGCAACTTTAAAACTCTTGGAGTCGTTACGCCACCTTGATGAGCTTGATGCTCACCTTATCACCAATTGGGGCAAGCAACTAGTGTGAAAGTTGACAACTGCAAGGAGCATGTTGACAATATCCTCAACAAACAGGGTCATTCTTATCTCCAATGATGAAAAATCGATGAATCAATCTAAACATGTCCAAACCCTCATCATGACCCAAGGACTAAGCCTTATTTAGAGGTAGAACACACATCCAGACTAAGGCATGAGCATGGGCGAAATTGGGTTGAGACATGATTTATTCATCCCGGGATCATTAATGCTTGAAGTTCCTCAATAGTAGGACAAAGCTCTTACACACCAAAGTGGAATACATGGGTGATCGAATCCCAACAACGAACTGCCGCTTGGAGGAAAGGAAGATGAAGTAGGGTCTAACTAAAAGGGAAAAGAGTATGTAGGCTGAATCCCATAAAATTTACTTTATCGGTGCAAGAGGCTATCCAATCCTAGAGCCTAGCTATAGTTGGAGCCCCTATTATCAGAAGAAGCTCCTCAAGTTTTCCTAGTTCTGGATGAAGAAGCAGTCATGAAACACTTTTTAAAAGGATAAGGTCACATGAGTGGTTGACAGCTGTATCCCTCTATCTGGCTGAAATCGTCGACCCGTGGGCCACTTTTGGCTTGGCTGGACAAATTTATGGCCGGAGGATCCCCATAATTGCAGAAATAGTGTGGTTTTGCAGTTTAGCTTCTAGATTTGGTTTCAAGTCTTGCTTTGAGTCTTTTCCATCCCAGTAAGTGTAAATAGGCATGTTTAGGTTATTTTTGCTGTGTTATGCATTTATCAAGTTATATCTTGTGTTTTAGTCAACCATAAGCTTAATGTCAGATTCAGAACTCGTTCAAATATAACCATTCTCAATTCTAAAATCAAAATAAAAGTTGTTATATGTTCGAATGTGGTGCCATGCATGTTTAAATATCCGAGATGGTCTAAAAACAAAAGTATTTGTTTCATTAAGTGTTACAAAAGTTCTACAAAACCCTATCTGAAGCTATACATGATTTTCTAGCTACAAAGTAAAAGAAATATACAAAAGAAGAAATATATATAATAAAAAAAGAAGAAGAGAGAATTAGGGTTGGCTCGCCCTCTTCATCTGTTTTTGTTAGAAAAACCCAGTGTCATCTCTGTCCCCACCACTATACTCAGCCTCAGCAATTGCCTCAACCTTAGCCTCATCACCACCATCACTACCATCACTACTAGAGCCACTAGCGCTCTCGCCATTGCTAGCATCAACTCCACTTGCATCATTGCCATTAGCATTACTGCCCTCTGAGTGCTCAATGTCATTGCTCATATCTCCCTCGCTATTCTTGGATGTCTCATTAGTAGCAATATCCTCCTCCCTTGAAGCAGTAGAGTCCTCTCTGAGGAGGAAAAGCTCTCCAGTACCTAGCCGTCTCTACCTCTGTTAAGGGCACCCTTGCCACGGCCTCTGTCAACACCTCTCCCCCAAACTGGAGGATGCCCTACTCCCCTTTTGACTATTGAAAGAGGCATTATTGGTACCGCATCAAGCTGAAATGAGGGATTGACTAGAAATAGAATGTTAGACTAGAAGAGTATAAGAATGAAGAGTCTATTAGAGCATATTAGAACAAAAGTATGGAACAATCAATATAGAATAAGTCAAAATGGGATACCTGAACTCTAGTTCTAACAAGAGCATGCTTCCTCCTTTGTACTATGTGGACTAAGGACTCAATCACCTCTAAGCATCGATCGATGTAGATCACAGGAGGTTGCAAACAGAAGTGAAAGTATGAGTAAAGTAAAGTAAAATAGTGTAAAGCATAAGTAAAACAGAATGAATCAGTATGCAGGTATCTGAGAAAGCTATGGAAGAGGTAAGATATACTTGTCTCATATCTGGAGCGAGGGTGAGTACCCAGTCCTTAGGCAACTCTAGATATGTAATCGAGAGTGGGAGTGCTAGAAAACCAGTGGTAGGGTCGATCGACAAAGCAGCATCTCTTGGGGCAAGAGCATTAACAAAAAGAAGAATGACAGCTGCATCATCTCCTAATACTTGGGTAGTGTTTAGAGTGATAGGAGGCATGATATAGGACTGTAAAAAGGTGGCATAATCCCCAAGAACATGCAATAGATCTGCATCCTGACCATCTAACACGGCCTTGAGCTTAACCGTATCAGTGATCAGGTCAACAGTCCTCATACAGGAAAGCAATGGAGATAAAATGTCCAGACCTACATGGTCTAAGGTTTGGCATAGGAAACGTTTTCCCAAGGACCAGGCCCGGCTAAAGGGGTGCTCAAAGAGTATCCTTGCTCAGGAGGCTACCTAGGATCCGGCATACCACTTTATCTTGGCCTGAGGCATGGCAACCCCGGGGGGCTAGTCAACCTGCATGTATTATAGAATGAGTCACAATAAAAAGTCTAAATGAAGAAATGAAAGAATGATAAGGTGGATCAAAATTAATATGAGTTCCGAATGCTTACCTAGGCAGGGGTCATGGTGTCAAAAAAGTAACAAAAATGGATAAAGCTGTGGGACTAGTGATCTTGCGGCCTATGGGCATCATCAAAGTATAGAGACTAGGGCACCGCTTAGCCAATCTCATGCATTGGAACCGGAGCTATCTTGAGGAAGTAGAAGTACGCTCATATCTATACAAAAAAAAAAAAAAAAAAAGAGAATGGTATCAGATAGCAGGCAGAAATAAGGTCATGCATGTACAAGGCAGAAAATACGGCAAAGTAAACTAAAAGGGATAGAGTGTACCTCCCACGTGCAACAATATCCTCCATGTAACCTCACTTCTAATGGGAGGATAAGCTCGCATAACTATATAAGGTGGCTAGGTCGGCGCCTCCCTAATCATAAGCCACCATCCGAGAGATGTCTACCATTGTGCTCAAGAAATACAATCCAATGATATTCTCTCTATTCACAAACAGGGAAATACTAAGGATGTACAGAAAGAATCCACGAGCGTACTGGGCCATGGCCTCTGGAGTGTTAGGATGTGTGTCATGGAACCTCCAGTGTAGACAGTTATATCAGATAATCCTTGGGCTGTCCTGTAGGGGGATGTCCCTAAGAAAATGGATCTGAACAGTATTCCTGGATCCAACATCTGAATCAAAAGAGATTGGATCACCCCTACCGGAAGACCAGTGATCATAAATAAGTCGTAAGGGGTCATTGTCATCTCTCCCGGTGGAAGAAAAGTGGAAGGAGTTGGTAGTATCCCACCATCTCTCTATAAGAGTTATGATAGCTGAGTGAGTGGCCTACAGCTGGGTAATTCTCGAGCAAAATGTGCTAAAGCCAACCTGCTCTACTAAGGCCCAAACTCCAGTAGGGAGAGCCTAATACCATCAATGAGGAAATAGGATCGTCCCATATCCTTTCATCTGTTGATTGTTATGTTGTTGCAAGAATATTGGTTAGTATAGTACATATATGAGCAAATGTAAAGGAAACTCATGGGTTTGAGATCAAAGCTTACTAGTCGGGAACCATGGGATATGTGGAGCTATCACTCTTAAAGAAGCAGATTTGAAGTAAACCCTAGCCTAAACTCAATAAATGTGAGCATGCTACCACAAATTAAGCAGTGAACATCGAGCTAGTAGGTGGCTGTAGGCACCCCATTTTGGACCGTCCTTAAGACTTGGGCGCTTCGATTTGAACGCTCGATGATGAAAAGTTACATTGTGCAAATCCCTCGAGATTTTCTGTAAAAGGTATCCACTATTGAACACCTAAAATCATACACTAATCCCTGACCAAAGCCACTTTCTATTTTGACCAAACACCCGGGAGACATGCAGGCCATCAAATTGCTGGCAAACCAGAATTGATTGGTCAGCTGTACCGTCTCATGGCCGACTGGCCATGTTCAACATACAGATTGTATAGACAACTGTCGGTACTACCATGCACGACCTCCAGGTCAACTGTCCCTTTTTAAATATTTTCAACGAGAGGAGGAGAGATTCTATAAATAGAGGGCCTGCGCTCAGGGTTTAGAGGTTGGAAAAAGGATAGTGAGTGACAAAAAAGTAAAGAGCAAGCCATAATCTTATCTTCTCTCTCCTCTCACTATAGATACAAGATACATACACCATTACATACCTGGTTTTGAAGCTTTTACTGAAGCTTTGGGGGTAATTACAATCACTTGAGAGCTATTAGATTGGAGTTTGTAAACCAAGGGTCTCCTCCTTTTCTTAAGAGGTTGATCCTTCAACCCTTTCCATTTCTTTTAAGCTTCTTTTTCTTTCATTTCTATATTGGTTTCAAACTTCTTTTGGCTCTAAAAAAATGGTTAGAATCTTGGTTTGAAGATGGAAAGGTTAGCCACCCTTCCATAGGCTTGTTCTCTAGCTTTGTTCTTTATTGTTCTCTATTTTCTTGCTTTATTTACTTCATTTCCAGCACCATTTTTAGATGGTTTTTAATTAAATAAGGGTTGTTTGTATTTATTTAAGGCTTATATACCTAGTTTGGTTCTTGTATCTTAGTGCTCTCTTGTTGTTTCTCATATTTAAGCATCATTTCTTAAAATTCCAGCACTATTTTAATTAAATTTTGATTGAATATAAGCTGTTTGTATGTATTTAATGCTTACTTAGTCTATTTTTGTCTTTGTTCTTAAAGCTACATAAGAGCTCTTCATCAAGGCCATTACAGACTCTTCTATTTCCTTTGAAGCATGGAAATGGAGATTACAATACATCTTCCATGAGTAGGAAGAGAGTCCCTTTGGTCTCTCCAGTGATGGAATGTTTTGTCCATATGCTTTGCCCTCAAGAATGGCTTCATTTAAACCTATTATCTCTAAACTTGAGTATTCACTTGCTCTTGTTTTTCATGAGATTCAGTGGATTTTTGGCCATGTCTTTGATTTTATCCTTCATACTTAGCCTTAATTAGCCTTGGTGTCATTGATTACTATCTCCTCGCTTCACTAATCATCATCTAAATACCTTTGGGATGTTTGATGATTTGTGAAGCAAACCCACTCTTTCCTTAAGATTCTTCCATCATAAGAGAGAGAAAGATGGATGAACATCCTCCAGAAGTTCCTGCTTGCACTCTATTCCCGTTCTGGTTGTAACAAAGTTCCCCTCAGAAGTCATGGCCGGATGACCACTGCATAGTACGGCCGACCATATCTCAAGGCCGACCGACCCATTTAATTAGACGACTGAGGTTTTTTTTTTTAGCAAAACAAAGCAAATCCTGAGGCCTGAAATAGAGTGATTCTTGGACTGTGAACAGAGATGACCTTCAGCAGTGAATAGTTGGGATTTCCGGAGTATGTTCTCGCCCACGTTCACCCAATTCATCACCTCTCCTTTAGTCCTTTGTAATTTGCTTCTTTAGATTTGTTTGTTTGTAATAACTAGTTGGCTAATTTACTTGTTCATGTAATTAGTTAGGTTAAATTGCATATGTTGTAATAATTAGTAGTTTTCGTTTAAAGTTTGTAATAGTTAGTTTAAGCCAGACACTTAGACTCTCTCATGGATGGAAGTAAGCATGTAATATTTGGTGTATGTCTTCCAACCCCTATTTCTTTCTCCCTTTTAATTACTCGCTTATCATATTTGCTTGGCATCATGTATTATTTAAATCATTCCCATGACTTGCATCCATTTTTTTCATGCATTAGGGTTTGGCTCATCACTTGATATCATTCTCATTATTTTTTGTTTGAAGACGTGCACTATCGCATGCTTTGAATGGAATAATATTCATATGTCATATTAAGAAGCCAAATCCAATAATCGCATTCTTGTATGTGTCGCATTAGTCATAAACATAGTTAGGGCCATGCTTTATTTTAAACTAACTTCTTTGCTTGGCTTTCCTTGGAGTACTAGGTGAGCACTTATTGCTTTAGCATATGCGTTGGTGTGATTGTTTCCATGTTTAGCATTTTAACATGAGACTATGTGCTTCCACGAAATAAATAGTTTGACTGCTTGTGGATGAAGGTTATTTTACTTGTATTGGGGATGATTTTGATCAAGATATATGTACGAGCTCAATTCTTTCCTTTTGAGTTGTGTACGTTTAAAACTCTTTGAAAAACACATGAAATCAAGTCATTTCCAAAACAACCTAAATAGTCTATACTTGTGTGGCTCACATAGTAATTTTAGTAAAATAAAATTTGAAACGAGCATATAATGTTGATAAAAATCACATCATGATTAGTAGAGGCCGATCCTTGATCGGGTGAAGGGGGTGCTCAATTCAAGACCTTCCCCTCTCATACCTAAGTTCCCAAACCAAGACACTTTGATTGTAATGGAGAAATGGCCTTTGGCATGACTCATGGGTTTTCTAAAATTCCCAAAATTTTTAGGCGGCGACTTTGAAATCTGGCAACGTAGTCCATTTTTGGCATTTCTTATGATTAAAGGACATTTCTAAAGATTTTCCAGACTTGGACTCTCACTCATTTTCTGATTCACATTGCACTTGTGAAAACTAGATTCACAAACATGGGAGTTCAAACCATATGGTGATCGCGTCCGAGGAAGGCAAAACTCCCTCTGAGGACGAGAAAAGCCAGCTACAGTTTCTAGCGACTCTACAAAGGAATTTAGAGAAATTGGCTTGAACTTTATGATGTGACCTTTTATCTACATATATATGTTCTTTGCATTGCATTTGCATAGTGCTTTTCGGTCACTATGTTTACCATCTGATATCCTAGATGGCTTGCCAAAAGGTTGGCCAGACGTAGGCAATGTCATGTTGGGAACACAACCCTTGGATCTGGGTTACCTCCATACCACTTGATCATCCTTTCACTTTTCGGTGTTTGGTGTGAGAGGTATATTAGATAATCTTGCTAAGGTACTCTTTTGACTAGTTGGCTTTGTGCATGTAGTGAGCTCTAGTGACCTTTCAAACTAGGACAGGATGCTCTCTCATTTTTTCAGGATGTTGTGATACCATTTGTTTGAATAGTGAAGTTGTAGATCACTCCAAAGCTAGAACAGGGAAACCCTAACCTCTCATAAGGGTGTTTTGAATGCTTTTGTGCAAAATGTGAAATCTTTGGAAATGTGTGATATAATTGTTGGAGAGTCTTAATCTTGAGACGATTCCTTTCAAACTTGTGGGTCATATCAGAATCAAAATTTGGGTCAAAATCTAGGGGTCTGTGTTTGATATGGTGGAGAAACAATCAGGATCTGGGGATTGTATCTGAATGGGTGAATTTTAAGCAAGATCAGAACCAAGACCAAAATTATATCTTGCTTTGTTCTGATCGGCATACCCTGTACCTTGATCTGATGGGGTATTTGTTTTTAATGCCAAGTTTGTTTAAGCCAAAAGCATTTGATCATACATATTTTGGTTAGTCGCCAAGAAGAAGCAATACTCAACTCAGCAAAAGCCCAGCCCAATCCAACCAAGAAGGCCTTAACCCATCACAGTCCATCCAATCCTAGAAAAAACCACTTAGTAAAAACCTAGTCCTTCTAATCCCAAAAGGCCAACTCATAAAGATCCATATAATCCCAAATGATCCATTCCAAAAAGCCCAATCCAATCAAACCTGTCCAAAATCCTTGTTAGTCATCTCTCAAGTTATACCTTAACATTTCCACAATTGCCAACTTAGCAGACCCATGATGGCATACAGTCCAGAAGAAGTTGTGGCCATGATAACGACCTTTCAAAAGGCCATGGATACACTAAAACAAAGAATCGCCACACAAGATGAGACCATTGCTGAAATGCTATGCCCATCTGGGGTATTTACCACGCATCCAGTCCCAGCTATCCCGTCAAACCTCGATCCACCTCCGTTAACTGAAAATCTCCAAGCTCTAGATCCCCAAGAAGTGTTAGCTCAAGCTCAAGCTTTCAGGCCTCTAGCATAGCCCCACGAGGGACCTCTTCCTTTTGACATCAACGAGTTTGATCCCACCATGATAAAAATCTCCCGGCTTGAGAAAATGCTTAAAAAGTCTTAGGGCTTTAACTCAATCTTGAACATCAAGGATGGTTACACTGAGGCTTCTGTAAGGTTGCTAGAGAAGTTTATAATGTTGCATATCAAATGATTCAACGGAATTGGGGATCCGATTGTCCATATCCGTCTCTTCTCAGATGTTTTGAAACCAATAGGCTTGACATGGACTCAGAAACTATCATTACTTAGGGGGACTCTATCATAAGCACCAACCACTTAGTATGCCAAACTAGAGGATTCAACCAAGCAGAATTAGGAAGAATTAGCTAAGGGATTTGTTAATCAGTATTCCTACAACACTGAGATGAAGGTGACAATCAGTGAGCTAGTGGCAACTTCTCAGAATCTCAAAGAACCCTCTGTTAACTTTGTTGCCAAATGAAGGGCAAAGTCCACCAGAATGACAAATAGGCCTTCAGAGAAGGAGTAAGTCCAGTTGGTGGTTCAGAATCTCAAAGAACCCTTCGTTGACTTTGTTGCCAGATGAAGAACCCTTCATTGACTCTATTATCCACTTTCGTTGCTTTATATGAATTAGGGGTTCGGATCTAGAGTGCATTTAAAAAAGAATCATTCAAAGAATGAGCAAGCTAACAATGAGGGTGTTTTCTAGGAGTACCAATGCTAGCAGTAGCATTATTCTCGAGCCCACTAAAATCAATATCGCCACCACCAAAATAACCGAACCTTTTGCCAATACCAACCGACAAATAGCTGGCCCGACCAGAGCTCAAGGTAGAACCTTCACCCCCTCTCCATATGAGCCTAACCCGCACACTAAAAATCCTGATGGAAAGAGGGTATCTCAAACCTCTTGATCTCTAACCTCTACCTGACTCACTCACTGCTAGACATAATCCCACCAAATACTGTGTATACCATCAGCAGCACAATCACGGCACAGATCGTTGCCACTGCCTTCATCATAAGGTTCAGAATCTCATTAACAACCAGACAATAACCTCATCCATATGCTACCACTACTAGAAATATGACTTTTTGCGTCTATTTTTTTGCGACGGATTGTTTAGTCGTCGCAAAAAAACCACTTTTTACATTAAAATGTCATTTTATTTTAATGCTCAATCATATTCTTACCTAACTGAAAAAAAAAAAAAAAACAAAATCCAAATCTTATAAAACTTGCCCTATCCCCTTTTACTCTTATTTCCCAAACCCATTTTGCTCTCTTCCTCTGAAGACCGATCTCAAAAGGTATGAACTCTCTCTCTCTCTCTCTCTCTCTCTCTCTCTCTCGACTCTGTCTTTGGACTCTTCATCTAAATTTTATTGTTCATTTGAAGATTTTTATCAATAGTTGATGAAGATTTGAAGATTTCGATTGATTATTGATGAATATTTGAAGATTTTGATCAATTTATAATTGGTAAGCCTAATTTCTATGAATGAATCCAACTCTCTCTCTCTCTCTCTCTCTCTCTCTCTCTTCATTTTATCTATTAGTTGTGTTTAATGATTTCAATATTTTGTGACGTGGAGGTTTTATGGAGGTTTTAGTTATCTCCTCTTCATTTTTTTGTTGAATTTCAATATTCTGTTGAATTTCATTCATTCTTAAAAGTAATAGAGGTGTTTGAACCTCTTGGAACAATCTCTCTCAACTCTTACTGTTTCTACTGTGATTTCAGCTATTATAGCCATCTGTGTTGTGTTGATCCAGAATTGTTGATTCAATTGCCTGTACACACAGGTATGGTACGTAGTTTCATGAATTAGGAATAGTGATGATTAAGGAAAGCTTGTAAAATCTAGGGCTATATGGAAGGGCAATTGTTTGAATTGGCTTGGTTTTGAAAGTGTTTGGTTGCTTGAAATTATTGCTGAAATTTCTAGATTGCTAATAAGAGGTTTTCAAAACTGTTTTTATATGAATTTTCCAAAAGCAATGTATTATTAGAACCTTAGGGAAAAACAGTGTGAAATAAACTGCTTATATATATATATATATATTTGTCTTTAGATTTCAATGATTGACTTTGATTTTAGTATTTTTGAAATTTTTTTTGGGAAAAGTGTTAGCCATCGGATGGGATCAGCAACATGGTGTTCGAAGGTCAGGTTATAGATGAAGAAGTTGAGAATTTGAACAAAAGGTGAGAGATCCAACCAAATTTATGTGAAAAAAATGGAAACGTTTGGTTGTATATACCTATATTTATCTATATAGACATTTTTTTTGGCTTATAAATTTATTTATTCTTTCGTGCTTTTTTTTTTAAAAAAAAAAGTAATTTTGGCATTTTTTAGGGGTTGAAGTTTTTGGCATTTTTTGGGGGGTTGAAGTTTAGAGATTTTGCTCTGTTCAGTGATCTCTCTCTCTCTCTCTCTCTATCTACTGCTTTGAATTGAAATGCTTGATCTTTTGGGTTGGGAGGTTCAAGTGATATTTGTTCTTTGATGTGTTGTCTATTTTTATGAAATGTTGTAGTTTTGATGGTTTATTTGAATTTATGTTCCCTATTTTTTGATTGTTTAACATTAAGTTGATATTTATTTGGTATTTAAATTTCAATCTAACTTCTTTATCTCTCTTCAAAACCAATCTTATCTTTGTTTATATAACTACACTAACGTTTCTGTCTTGTCTTACAAATTTTCATGTGCTTTAAACATTCTCTATATTCTTCCAATCAAGTCTCTTTAACCTTCACAGTGACAAACTTAAGACTGTATAGATAATAAGTTTTGCAATTATATGTGCTTGTGGGTTCAATGAATGCCTTAAATATCCTGTTTACTTTTTTGTTCTTTTTCTTCTTTCTTCTCCCCCCCCCCCTTGTTAATTGGCATGCATTTTATGGTGATGAAGTGACAACAACTTAACATATATTTAATCAATCTACTACTAAAATCTGAAGCGTTGCAGGTGGAATCAAGAGTGTGTTAGCTTTCGTTTTGCCATTTTTCCTGCCAGAATATTACATAAACAATTCAAATCACGTGGTCTATAAATAAATATAAATATCATTGAAGTCAAAATTCTTCCCTTATGGGGGGTTCTCATTTGTTTGAAAACAAATGAAATCACCAATTTTCCACTTCCCAAAATTCTGAAAATTTTGGAATTGACTCCACTTTTATGAAAACGAAAACAATATATCAAACAAATTTTGTTTCTAGTTTCCAAAAAAATAAAACAAATAAATGAAAACAAAAACAAAAACAACGATGTCACTTGGCAACCAACGTAAGCTCTGTTTGCAGCAACACATGTTGCAAGTGGTCTATAAAATGAGCTTGTTTAAGAAGGTTGTATGGTGCTCTCTAACTTCTCAAAGATGTCAGTCTCTCTGTCCATTCTTATTTTTTGACACATCATTTGAGTGTCTAACTTTTACTTTGTGTATGCATATCAAAATCACATTGTTTTTGTGCGAGAATTAAATTATACCTTTTGGTTGTATGTTTACTAAGGATAATCAATTTTTTTTTACTGAACTGTACTTTTAGATCTCTTTGATATTTTCTTCTCCTTCATTTTCTGTAATTGTTCTTTGTATTCATGCAGTGTATCAAGATTGAAGGGATTAAGAATGACCCATGGTTCTGATAGAACTATGTGGCTGTTAAACAAGGAGAAAATGAAGATGTGAATTTGGATGTTGTTTATGCAGTTTTTGATGACATCGAGGTTGTGCCCCCCCCCCTCCCCCTCCTCCTCCTCCCCCTCCCCCTCCCCCTCCCCCTCCTCCTCCTCTTTTGCTTTGCATACATAGAGGTGTCACAGTGCTAGAATTTGAAGTTTTTTCTATTGTTATCAACAAATATTATGATAAAATCTCAGCACTTCTATCGCAGGAATCATATCATGATGCTCTTCAATATTTGTCTGTTGCCTATCCATGCTCTTCAATAATATATTTTTTTTCAAAGTCTGTATGGTTATATTGGTAGCTTCTGGTATTTTGCAGGATCAGTATGTAACTGAGCAATCCACAACTAGTGAGAGTGGGCCCTTAATAATGAATGCATTTCAAATGATTACCCATTCTCAGGGGTTGAATCTTTCAGCCTTGTTTGACAGGCGTCAGGTACAGTTACATACCTTCTATTTTGGAACCAAAGCATCACTTAATCTCCCATCAATCCTCTATTTGTTCTAGTTTTTGTTATTCATTTGGGTAGTACTATCATAAACTTCATACTTGCTGGAATTGATAAGTTAAACTTACCGCTCCTCCTAGTGATTATAACATTCCAAGTACTACATTTTTTGGTACAATGCTAGAGATATTTCGTGCAAGTAAAATATGTGCTTATCACAAGGGTCACTCCCTGTTTGTAGCATGTTAATACTGAAATGTTTATTTCTCGTGCTTTTTGTGTGAAGTAGACTTGTTCATTAACTATTTGCCTTCTAACTATTTAGCAACTAGGGGGTAATCAATTTTATTAATCTTTGGCAGGATTATGTAAAGCAGCAAACTCGTTTTGTTTCCCGCCAACCAGCTAAGCTTATAATTTCAACTATTGAAGCTGTTGCAGGATCAATGGGTCTCAAGGTCCATACACGTTATTACAAGGTATAGTTTTTAATATATTTTGTAGTTGATCATACCTTGATGCTTTCCCTTGATGCTTTCTTTGTGTTCATTTTTAACTTGATTTGTAAATGCTGATGAATAATGGGAAAATGACTGGTGACTTGAAATTCAGTAGAAAGGTTGGGGGTTGAAGTGTCTATTGTTAGACACCCCGAATCATGTTAAAAGGTTATAATTTTAGTGTGTTTCGTTGTTCTTATCCTTTTTTGTTTTTTTCTTTTTTCTTTTTTCCCTTTCCTCATTGTCTAGATTCGTGTGAACAAGAAGAACAAGAAAAAAAAGGCTACAAAAAGGAGTTGGAAGAGCACCTTGTATCGCTAATTGTATTATTATTTGGCAAGGACAATTGGTTATTGACACTTTATGTAGCTAGCTTGTTGGATTTTATGTAATTTTACAAGGAATTGCAGCTGGAATAGCATTTTTTAGAGCCAAAAATTAAATATGATTTTTCCAAATTTGTCTCAAACAAATGGTTTGGTGCCATTATTTTCAGCAGGATCTTATCTGGTAGATTTATTTCAAAATATTGGTTGCTAGAAACTAGTATTACAGTATTTATAAAATATCATTGAAAATTATTTGTGATAGTAACAAGATGGTCGCTAATACATTGTAGGCATTTTTTTTTTACTTTTTTGCGACGGCAAAACATCAGTCGCCATAAGTAGATTAGGCGGTCACAAATAGTATTTACGACCATCGTTTTGCGGTCGCAAAAAGTACTTGCCACCCCCACATTCGCGACCCTCATTTGCCGTCACATGTACCGTCGCAATAGGCTTTTTGCGACTATATTTCTATTATTTGCGATGGCTTATAGCGGTCGCAAAGAATATTTTTTTTAGTAGTGTACCTCTTACCTTCGACCCTAGTAGATACATCACTCCATCTCATCTACCCAGGCCAGAGGTATTCATTCTTGATAACACCAATTTATGCATGATGGATACACCCAATCCAGTTCGAATACACTAAGAGCACCAAGTGGATGAACCCACTATTGCTAAGATGTTGAGAATGATTGAAGACCTTCAAGGAATGGGGGCAAATTTAACCTTTGGTGTTTCGACCCTGCCATTTACCACACCTCATGCCAGGAATTCTGTACCAAAGAATTCTCCAATCTTGGGACGAGCTAAAAGTGGAATGGGCCAACCAAAAATTGAAACTGAGATAAAGACTGGTGGTGATAATACAAGGGTAGCCCAATTAGACACAATGTTCAAAGATACCTTGAGCCTAGGTGATACCATGTTGAAAGCAAGCAGCCTTGCCTAGATATAGCAATCCGACTCTTTAACATGGCTGAATGAAGTAGCAAGAATGAGTCTGGGGTAACTGTTGACCCTTGTGCACATCTCCAATGGGTTGTCGAGGCTCTAAAGACCAAAGGCCTGAACAAATGGCAAGTCCTTATAATTGTTGAAAGGGTTGTCGATAAAACCTTTGCTACTTAGCTCACCAATTCTCAACTGGGGGTTACTATGGATGAATTCAATGTGAAAAGCCAGATTGAGGGTACTTTGAATCACAGGTTGGAAAACAAGAGAAGGCTAAACAATGAGGGGAGATACTTTACCAGAAACACCCATCTTGATTTTAGTCCCAAACCCATAAATACCGAGCCAATACCCGCCAACCCATTTGCCAATGTTTCTAAACCTAATGCTTTCCAATCCCAAAAACGAACCTTCGCCCATCTCCATATAAGCCCAACCAATGCCTTAAAGGTACTGATGGATAAATGGTATCTTAAACCCCTCAATCCTCGACCTCTCCCTAACCCTCTCCCACCTAGACACGACCCTACCCATTATTGCACATTTTATTAGTAGTACGGTCATCATATTGATCGTTACTTTCGCCTTCACCATGAAATTCACGACTTGATTGACAATATGGTCATTAGCCCACCTGAAAATCCCAAAGTTGTCAATAACCCTCTCCCTGATCGCAATAGATTGCCACTCCACAACATGAATCCCATCCATGGTTTGCAAATAACCAACCTTGACCCTAGCCAGCACATCATACCCACCAATAAGCCCAAACCCATTGTGTCCATTCCTGAATCTTTCAATCTAAGCAAAAGGAACAAATTCTTTGGAGAGGTGGAAAACTTACTCAATCTTGGTGAGTTCAAGCTTGATGATGTTGAAATAAAGCAGTGGGCTTCCCTTACTAATGCCAGCAATGATGGTTGGAATGATGCACCTCAGTCTCAGCTAGGGGAATTGTCGAAAGTACTTGAAAAGGACCTTCTAAACTAGGGGCATGGTGTGAACAGGAAGTTGTTTCAGTCAAAGAGATGTATGGGGACTACCAAGATAATTGTGAGACTCAATTTAAAAGTCTGAAATCAATCCTACTGGGTGTGGATGCTAGTAATGTTGAATTGAAGGTAGGTTTGGACCCTCTTGTGGGCTACTTAAAGTTTTTTTTTAAAAAAAAAAATTAATAAGTTCTGCAGATGGACTTTGAGAGTGAAAACCTTTTGTCTCAAGGATGTTGATCTTGTTTTGAGCTGTGTCCTGTAAATAGTTGAGTTGTGTTGTCATGCCCCAAGTTTTATTACCTAGAAATATTACCAAAACCTTTAATTCAAGTCCATTTTATTAAATACATTTATTATTACAACTAACCATTACAATGAGTAACAATAATATTGTTCTCTCTCGAACAAATACAACCATAGTACATGTCAATATTCACATTGAATTACACATAAATCTCTTATTCACACTATAACTAGTAAAAGAAAATAAACTCTTCAAATCCTCAATGCGGCATTCCAAACTTCATCCCTGAAAATGGTAAAAATAAATGGGATGGACACGAAGTCCAGTAGGAATCCTCCCTGATTCTAAATAGTAAGATCTCTAGATACATGCGATCATGAATGCCAACGAGTGATACATATTTAATTAAGATGCTCTGTCATATTCGAAAATACAATACATATATATATGAATACGATTTTCATAAAGAAATCCACGAACAACTTTTCAAGGAAAAGATTTTTTTTTTTGTTTCTGTATGATTCTATTATGGTTTTCAAAAGTTCATTACGACTTTCCCTTGTTGACATTACCAAATAGTCTAATTATAGAAAAGAATCATTCTAACATAAGTCGTAACAAACCATTGCCCACTATAATCACATTAGATAAATCTACACAATCCCATATATTCAACCTTACACCATTACGATGATTTGCTTCCCATTACCACAATCACACATGTAGATCTCGTTATAATCATTTCACTTAAACCTAATATAAACTAGCTCCATTACCAAGCCACGTCGTTGCACCACCACGCTCTACCGGTCACAAGCCGGAAGGAACACGGAACCTTATGCTTTGTCGGCTCAAATACGGCAGGAACCTGACCCCAAAGCACATCCCAATCCATCAATTCCTCAAGTCATTCTCCATTATGATTTGTGGGCAAAGCCAACACATCATTCATTATTTCCATTACATATTAGCTCAATTACATGTCAACCATATGTTAAGGATTCATTCGCATAACAAGCACACATCATGTTCCACCACATTCTCTATTATTTATCAAGTCATTCATTATTACAATTCCGACAAAAATAACAATAACAACATTCATTGTTTTATCACAAAATAATCTAACAACACATCGACCAAAAATATAAAGGCTCATCTTTAGAAGTATTTGCACTTCTTGTGTTCCAATTATGTTTTTGCTTTTTTCTCATTATCATCAAGTCTTCATACTTAATTTCACAATACAATAATCATCTTAAATTAACAAAGATTAATTGATTTAATTACCAATATTTATTTCTTTTAACCATAAATTAGGGCTTTTTACTTTCAACACAAGATCTTATTGCCATAACCCAAATGTTCCATATTCCACTTAAATCATCAATTAAACTTCCAATTTTTTTTAAATAAATAAATAAACCCTAACTTCTTTTACATGCTATTTTGAAAATCTCCTCAAAATGAGGGTTTTATACAATAGAAATTATCACCCATCTATCCACAAGATAATATTGAAGACAAGCAAGAGAAATCCCTGCCTCAAGTAAGAAGAGAGAGAAACCCGAAATTTTGACTTCAATGAAAACACGATCCGCTTGGATAGATAGAAAGCCCTTGGTGTGATCTTCATTTTTATATAAGGAACATGGGGTAGAAAATGAGGGAAAATAGATTAAAACCAAGCTCAAAAGCTTGAAACACTCAACAATGGAGGAAAAAATGGGAGAAGAGAGAGATAGAGCAAGAGAGGATGAAGAAAAGTTGACCACAAAGTGACTTTTAAACATGTTGAGTTTGGACACTTTACTTGAGTGAGGAAAGCTCGGCTCGAGGGAAAAAAAGAACCTCCTAGAATCTTTGAAATTCGCACAGCTCACTCGAGCGAAGAAAAGCTCGCTGGAGCGAACTTGCTTACAATACAGATACTCAAAATTGAAACAGGCATAACTCTCTTGTTCAAACTCTGTTTTAGTTCGTTCTTGTGTCCAAATCGAAGTCCCAGAAACAAGATTTCCAATGGTTCTAGCCTTACATCCAAATTCAAAGTGTGGAGAAAGAAAAAGGTAAAAGAGTTATGACTATTCGTAGGACAACTATCCGAATAATAGTTTTTGGTTCAATCCTATTTCATCATTATGATACCACCTCAATCAATATCCCAAAATGAACCCGAGAGGCTCCAAGTATAAAAATAGAAGTGTTCAGAGCAATCCCATTAATCCAAGAAGTATGAAGTGTCACATGTGTATCGAGTTTGGAGTCTTATTTTCTTCGTCTTTTCTTGCGTCGGTTTGTCAGCTGAGTCTTTCCCTTTGAGTCACTCTTGTGTACCCTTGGGTTTTCATTTTCTTCAATAAAGAAAGCGGGAGTCAAGCTTTGGATCATTTTATTGTGCATATAGTAATTCATGTGTGACCTTTTGAAAATAGGAAAAAAAAAAAAAAAACTTTAAAACTTTTTTTGAATGAGATTCCGTTGTTAAGCTCGAGTGTTGAGAAGGATCCCCCAAATGGTTTGAGTGGATTCTAGATTGTCGTCGCAAAGTCCTTCATGATTTCAAAATTTTAAGCTGCTTTAGGCAAATTGTGCGTGGTATTCTACACTGTCCTAGGGATTTTCTTCACCTTTAGGCAATCCTTTCGGGAAGCATAAGACGACTTTCAGACCTCACAATCATAGAATTCTTCCCCCCTAGTGTTTTTATTACTTCAAAGAGAAAAGGATAAAAGAAACCAAAAAGAGAAAGAAAAGAGAAAGAAAAAAAAAAAGGGTCAACCATCAAGCTAGGGGTGTTCGTCGGAATAAAATGCAATCAATTGTAAGAAAGGAACTTTGTCTGAATTTAGGGAAGCCAATGCAAGGAAGTACCACATTACAAGAAGAACCATCTTTGAAGAACCAAGCTCAAATCAAGGTGAAGCCAGTTTCAGTTTTAGGGCAAGGATGACTATTGATCAAATTCACAGCAATTGTTGTAATGCTACCCTTGAGAGGCTCGATAGGATAAAAACCTGAAAGGGCGACCTAGGCAAAAGTTAGAGCATGAAAAATGAAAAATCAAAAAAATAGAGCTCGCAAGGTTGAAAACCCTAAAGGGCGACTTTGGGAAAAGTTAGAGTACAAAAGGAGAGTACCAATACCTGATTGAACCTTAACCAAGAACTACATTGGCCTAATTCCCATTCTTGGGAGACGTAGGCAATTTTATCCTGAAGTTTGATCTCAACCATATCCACCTCATCCATCTCGACCCAACAACCTTGCCTAATTCACATCGTCAGCTTCGCATCAATCCAGGAGCTACACCAACTATTGTGCATATCATACCTGTGTTGGGTAAGAAAAAGCCAGTTTGAACTAACAAGTTTAGAAATTTTCACTACTTGAACTTATCAGTAGAATCTCTAACTTGAAAAAAAGGGAATCAAAACTCAGGTTTTGTGAAATTGAGTTATAAAGGAAGCATAAGTAATACTAGGGGCACTATGAAAGATCAGTCATCTTGTGTCTTTTTCTTTGGCTTTTGGGTCCGTTGTGTGCTCTGTTGTGTCGTGTTTAGTTTTTGTCTCAGTCTGTGCTCTTCATCAAGTCACCCTGGCATGTTTGTCGTTCATCGAGCCACCCTGGCGTGCCCGTTGTTCAATGTTCAACAAAGTGGCATGATTAGAATTCCATACATAAATGTTTGCTCCAAGCTAAAAAACAAGTCCATGTGTGGAATTCATAAACAAGCTTAGAGTGCCCATACAAGGGGCATCGCGTTCATGATCATTGCAAAATGTATGTGAGGAATCCATCACTACTTTGCAGGGGACTAGAGTAAGTTCTCACATGCCGGGACAGAAGAGAGGCATGAGTCTGAGTGGTTGGCAAGTGTTCCAGGATTTGATAATCCTTATCACACGTCACACGTGCCTGCATAACATTGAAAAGGATGGCTAGTGACCAAACACTAGGGGCAATTTTCAGTACATTTGATCGGGCCATCAATTGAACAAGGGGCATGAACCCAAACCTTTCTCTTGATCCACTCAAGCCATTTGCCAGGCACTTTTCCCTGGGTTCGGGTAGGTTCACCCCCATGATGATTCTGATATGATTCAACTTTTGAAAGTTGTCTCCGACCATTTCAAAACTCTCTCGGGATTGCCATCTTCTCTCTAATTAATACATGTGTTTTGGATTATGAATGTATGCTCATACACTCTGGTTGATTTGAACTGCGTGATTGGTTGCTCTTGCTCTTGACTCTGTTCTGTACTTGTAATAATAGAGTTTTGTCGAGTTCCCTTCTTTGGTGTTTATCAAGTACATTTCAATAAATTATGGCTAGTTGCTCTGCACTCATCTCATAAGGTACATGATGTAGTACTCTATGTATTGCTCATTTCATTCTATATACCTTACATCTTTCACCTGTATTGTACTATTTTGTGCACCTACATCGCACTATCTTGTGCACCTCACCATAGCACTGTTTTGTGCATTCACTTGCATCGTATTGTCTTGTGCACCTTATATCGCACTATTTTGTGCATTCATCTTGCGTCACACTATTTTGTGCACCTTGCACAACACTGTTTTATGCATTCACCAGTATCGAATTGTGTTGTGCACCTTACATCGCACTGTCTTGTGCACCTTGTATCGCACTGTTTTCTGTATTCATCTTGCATCACACTATTTTGTGCACCCTATATAGCACTGATTTGTGCATTCATCTTGCATCACACTGTTTTGTGCACCCTACATAGCATTGTCTTGTGCACTCACTCACACTGTCTTGTGAACCTCCACCCACATATTGCCCCTTTTGTATCTGTATCATTACCCCATTGCATTATTATTCCAGTAGATTATTCCTTATCAAATTATTCTTCACCTATATCATTCCACCCAATCATTTGTACTTTTTTTGTGAAAAGCATAGTTCTGCATGTGTACGCACCTATTCTGCATGAATTATGGTTTGAGGGTGTCGGCACATTTTCTGTGTTAAACATAGTTTGATTTACATCCCCATTTCTTTATGATATTTTTGCGGTATGTTCGCTTGTGGTTTGATTATTTCGTTACATTATGTATCATTTGCATTTTGCCCCTGAACTACGTTGGTTTGATTCCTTGCAAAGGGATACATAGGCAACCCTTGGGTTCAACCAACTACATCTGCATTTTGTTTGTTTTCCCAAGTCATACGACCATGTCAAATGGGTCATCTTCGGTCTTTGACATTCACTCACATCATTTCATGACTATTCGAGCGCTGTCAAATAGGGGCAACTGTAGATACTCCATTTTTAACCGCCATTAAGACTTGGGCACTTCGATTTGAACACTCGATGATAAAAAGTTACATTATGCAAATCTCTTCAAGTTTTCAGCAAAAGGTATCCACTTTTGAACACCCAAAATCATACACTAATCCTTGACCAAAACCACTTTCTGTTTCGACCAAACACTCGGGAGACCTGTAGGCCATCACATGGCCGGCAGGCTAGAATTGATTCGCCGATTGTACCCTCTCATGGCCGGCCGAACATGTTTACTGTACAGATTGCTTTGACAACCGTCGATATTACCATGCACAACCTCCACGCCAAATGTCCCTTTTTACATATTTTCAACGAGACGAGGCGAAATTCTATAAATAGAGGGCCTGCCCTCATGGTTTAGAGGTTGCAAAAAGGATAGTAAGTGACAAAAGAATGAAGAGAAAGCCATATTCCCATGTTCTCTTCTTTTTCACTATCGATACAAGGTAGATACCCCATTACATACCTGGTTTTGAGGCTTTTGCTAAAGCTTTTCGGGTAATTACAATCACATGAGAGCTGTTAGATTGGAGTTTGCAAACCAAGGCTCTCTTCCTCTTCTCAAGAGGTTGATTCTTCAACCTTTCCATTTCTCTTAAGCTTCTTTTTCGTTCATTTTTATACTAGTTTCAAACTGTCTGGCTATAAAAAAAATGGTTTGAATCTTGGTTTGAAGATGGAAAGGTTAGCTACCCTTCCATAGGCTTGTTCTCTAGCTTTGTTCTTTATTTTTCTTCATTTTCTTACTTTACTTACTTTATTTCCAACACTATTTTTAGATAGTTTTTAGTTGAATATAAGCTATTTGTATGTATTTAAAGCTTAATTAGTCTAGTTTTGTCTTTGTTCTTAAAGCTACATGAGAGCTCTTCATCAAGGCCATTACAGACTCTCTTTTATTTCCTTTGAAGCATGGAAATGGAGATTACAATCCATCTTCCATGAGTAGAAAGATGAGTCCCTTTGGTCTTTCTAGTGATGGAATCTCTTGTGTATATGCTTTGCCCTCAAGAATGGCTTCATTTAAACCTATTATCTTTAAACTTGAGTATTCACTTGCTCTTGTTTTCCATGAGATTCAGTGGGTTTTTTTTTTCCATGTCTTTTATTTTATCCTTCATACTTAGCCTTAATTAGCCTTGTTGTCATCGATTACCATATCTTTGCTTCACTAATCATCATCTCAATACATTTGGGATGTTTGATGATTTATGAAGCAAACCTACTCTTTGCTTGAGATTCTTCCATGATAGGAGAGAGAATGATGAATGAACATCCTCCGAAAGCCCCTATTTGGACTTTGTTCCAGTTCCGGATGCAACAAACTTCCCCCCAGAAGTCATGGCCAGCCCACCACTGCATAGTATGCCCAACCATATCTTAGGGCCAGCCGACCCTTTAATTGGAGGTTAAGGTATTTCTTTCAGCAAATTAGAGCAAATGTTGAGGCCTGAAATGGAGTGATTCTTGGACTGTGAATAGAGGGGAGCTCAGACAGTGAACAGTTGGGATTTTTAGATGATGTTCTCGCCATTGTCCGCTCAATTAATCACCTCTCCTTTTGTCCTTTTTAATTTGCTTTTTTAGATTTGTGTGTTTGTAATAACTAGTTGGCTAATTTACTTGTTCATGTAATTAGCTAGGTTCAATTGCTTATGTTGTAATAATTAGTAGTTTTCATTTAAAGTTTGTAATAGTTAGTTTAAGCCAGACATTCAGGCTCTCTCATGGATAGAGAGTAAGCATGTAATATTTGGTGTATGTTTTCCAACCCCCATTTCTTTCTCCCTTTTATTTACTAGCTTATCTTATTTGCTTAGCATCGTGTTTTATTTAAATCATTCCCATGACTTGCATCCATTTTTTTTTTCATGCATTAGGGTTTGGTTTATCACTTGATATCATTGTCGTTATTTTTTGTTTGAATACGTGCACTATCACATGCTTTGAATGGAATCATATGTCATATTAAGAAGCCAAATCTTATAGTTGCATTCTTGTATATGTTGCATTAGTCATAAACATAGTTAGGGTCATGCATTACTTTAAACTAACTTCTTTCCTTGGCTTTCCTCGAAGTACTAGGTGAGCACTTATCGCTTTAGCATATGCATTCGTGTGATTGTTGCCATGTTTAGCATTTTAACATGAGGCTATGTGCTTACTCAAAATAAACTATTTGAATTCCTGTGGATGAAGGTTATTTTACTTGTATTAGGGATGATTTTGATCAAGATATATGTACAAGCTCAATTCTTTCCGTTTGAGTTGTGTATGTTTAAAACGCTTTTGAAAAACATCTAAAATCAAGTCATTTCCAAAACAAGCGAAATAGTATATACTTGTGAGCTTCACATTGTAATTTTAGCATAATAAAATTTGAACAAGAGCATATAATGTTGATAAAAATTACATCATGATTAGTAGAGGCCGATCTTTGATCGGGTGAGGGGGTTGCTTAATTCATGGCCTTCCCCTCTTATACCTAAGTTCGGGAACCAAGCCACTTTGGTTACGACGGACAAGTGGCCTTTGGCACGAGTCATGGGTTTCCTAAAATCCCCAAAATTTTTAGGTGGCGACTCAGAAATCTGGTAACGTAGTCCTTTTTCCGCATTTCCTATGATTAAAGGACCTTTCTAAAGATTTGCCAGACTTGGACTCTCACTCATTTTCTGATTCACATTGCACTTGTGAAAACCAAAATCAGAAAATGCGGGAATCCAAGCTATAAGGTGATTGCATCTGAGGAAGGCTGAAGTCCCTCCAAGGACCTGGGAGAAAAGCTAGCTACAATGGCCAGATCAAATAGCTTGAGGTGCAGTGGTGATTGCTCGGGAGGTTGCTCAAGACCAAATACAAGAGGAACGATATCCTCTGCCGCCAAGTCCGAATCGTCTACCTAGACACCAATATCCACAAAAAGTATGTGAACGTTGGCCCTGAGGGTCGGAAAAGGCATGCCAACCTCTAGGACGGAGGAAGGAGTGTCCCCGTGAGAAATATCAGCATCCATCAAGAGGGATAGGTGTGGGTGAAAACAAAATGAGTGAAAGGGAGGAAAAAATCTAAAAAATCCAACCCGAGCTACTCGAAAAACTGAGAAACAAAGAGAAATGTAAGAAACTAAAGAGAATGGGCATGAATCTAGACCAAGATGTGCAAAACACGTAATATGGGGTGGGAAACTCAAATCAACCGAATTACAAACCAATCGGTTCAAAGTGTAGAGGGAGTTAGTGGTTTCAAAGAAAAATGGGTATAGATCGTTGGGTAAGGCGAGGGAGTGACAAATAACTAGAGAGAAGGGAAGTAAGAAGGAGGGCAAGTGTGTATCAGAAGGTGTAGGAGTGGATGAAACCGTTGGTTTATATTTATAAACTTTTTAGGAGGCAAAAGGTTGAAACTATCTCTGGAAAGCTCGAAATAGTCGACCGATTGATCATAAGTTCGGTCGGTCACTTTCTTGACCGACAGCCAAAATAAGTGGCTGACATGGGTCTTTTATCGAGCAGTATGATGACCACGACATACATATTATTTTATTGAGCATAATTACATGATTATATGTTTAATTTGTGTCTATCTGCTTGCTTATGAAATATCAATTAGAATACCGACTTAGAATTCGAAATTGAAAGCCCGAATGGATTTAGAAACAAAAGTTGATTAGTTCGATAGACTAATTAGAATATTTAGAATGATATAGAAAATTTATTTAAAATTTGATTCAATTCAAAATAATTAGAATAAATTAATTAAACTTGATTAGGATTAACTAAGCCTAAGCTAGATTAATTAGCCTAATCTAATCCTTACATATGTGTGTGTGTGTGTGCGTGTGGCTTAAACATTTGAGCTCATTCTTCTTCTTCAACAAACCATGGCTGAGATTCTAGAGAGAGAAAGATCAACTGCAAGAGAGAGAAAGGAAGAATTGTAGAGAATTGATGAGGGATTGAAGAAATTAAGCTATCAACATCTAAATTCAAGCTCTAGGTAAGATTATCACCCATAATTCTTGTAAATAATTCATGTAGAAGTTGAGTTTTTTGGGTAATTATGTAGAAGTAGAAGTTAAGTTCTTGTAGCTTGTAAGATTTTTTGCCTGAGTTGGAGAGGAAAACGCTAGAATCACTTAAATTCTTGTGGGATTGGGTTGAAATTGGACATGCATGCATAATTCTTCATCCTTGAGCTTGATTTTCTACAAATTCCTACATGCATGAAGCTTACACATATGAACTTGCAAGATTTTTCATGATTTCACAATTCTCATTTCATTTATTCATGTTTTGAAAAGAAAAAGTTTCGAAACATTACGTACTTGGCAAAAATATTGAGTTTTGAGCTTTGTTTTGGTGAATTGAAAAGAATTTGAGAGTATAGTTTCATAATTTCCATGAATTCATGCTTTATAAAGAGTTTCTACACATTTCTACCAATCCATGCAAGCTTTGAACATAACAGACATGTTTTTGAACTCTAAAGAGCAATCTGGAAAACCCAGAATTCGTCTAGTTTGCTTGAGCGACGGACCCATGGCTTGAGTGCACTTTACATGCTCCCAGTATTTTTGCAGACATTTGCACTTGGCTTTAGCAACAAAGTGATGCCTCAAGCCTACTTTGGCACCATTCAGTACTTTTGCAGTCAAGCCACACTGCTTAAGCGACCAAAGGTGCAATCGAGCGAACATACTATTTTCAGCAATTTTTGGCAAATACTCGCATGTGCATATTTGTATCCTCATGCCCATTTTGGCATTCTTAAGCATTATTTAGACATCCTTAGTCTTGGAATAAGCTAGAAACACACATAAGAGAGTTGAATTAAGATAAGCTATTTGTTATGAACATGCACTTCAATTAGTATCATTGTTGTGTGTTTAGTGTAGGTGGTCAGCTGAGGTTCAACACCTGTGCCAGCCTGCTTTGAGTAGTATCTTTGTAAAGATATGTTAAAATGTATTTTTGAATTACTGCAAGAATGTTATTTTGAAATGCTATTTTGATAAGAATGAATGATTGTCTCACTTGAAAAGTAATTGTGACATCCTTTAGTGAAACCCTCGCCTAAGGGAAACAATACCATGGCCCTTTGTTTGATAAAGCCCTTCTCTGTGGGAAATAATACCAAGGCCCTTTGTTATATTAGTATAAAGATCCCTGATGTTGACCTGAGTGGTCCTTTTGCTTGACCTATATGGTCCATTTGCTTAGACCAATGTGGTTCCTTTGCTTCTCTTAATGATCTCTTTGATATATGCCTTTGGGCCTTTTGCTTTGCTCTATTGGATGTACCACATATGAGTTACGATTTATGAACTTTGATATAACAAGTATTCCATTGTGATTTGTTTTGAAACCCATGAGATATGATTTGTATTATGGTAGACATCATTCATTTAACCTCCTTATACTGATATTACTCACTAGGCTTTAGCTCACCCCATTCCTCTATGTTTGTATGTAGGTGAGCAAATGGAGTGTTAAGTCTAGAGGAACCTCAGAGTCTACCTTTTTGTGAAATCGCTATTGGAGTGCCTTCGAGATGGGGTGAACTTGGACTCAAGTGGAGCCAAGCTGTGTCAACCCTTTTTTTTAAGTTGTTTTGTTTTTGTCTAGGGGTGGGTTCGAGTTGTGACAATTTGGTATTAGAGCATGTGTTATACCTCACTCACTCGTCCATTGAGCAATAAGGTGTCTAGAAAAGACTTAAGGATTTCATCCGTGTGCATTTTGATATAAGAAACATGTGGCTTTTGTAAATGTGTATATGATTATATGTGCATACATTGTGTTTACTATAATATTAAGTTTATATAAATAATGGTGAGAGAAAGAGGGGACGAACTGGAGGAGTCAACTGTCCCAAGGCTTGATAGGATGGAAAGAATGATGCACGATATGGCCAAAATTTTAAGGCAGCAATAACAATGGCAACAACAACAACAACAACAACTGCCACCCCCACCTTCAATGACCCGTACCACCACCAGTGCAAGACCACTAAGCAGATGATAGAACCATCACCCTTACCAAGGAATTCAAAAAGATGAAGCCACCCTTGTTCTATGGGGGAGTGGAACCATTTAAAGCTGAAGCTTGGGTCTCAGGGATCGAAAACTTGTTCGAAGTGTTTCCATGTACAAAAACATAGAAGGTCTTGTTAACTGCATTTAATTTGGAAAATGAGGCAAGAAGATGGTGGATGTTGATTTGAGAAAATAATAAGGGAATTGGATAGACGTGATTTCTAGAGATTCTCTATGAAAAATACTGTCATAGTGTATCTGGGATAGGAGGGTATCTGAATTTGAGGGATTTAAAGCAGGGAAACAAGACAATGGCAGAATATAAGGCTCAATTTACTGAACCGGCACACTTTGTGCCACATATGGTCAATACGGAGTACAAAAAATCCAAGAAATTTGAAGGAAGGCTTCATGACTCAATTCTTGAAAGAATCAATGTGCTAAAACTTATGTTGATGTTTTAAAAAAGGCACTAAAGTCAAAAGCAAACATGGCTGCTCGTAATCGAAATTTTTAATAGAGGGGTAAAAGGCAGAATGTTAATGTGAACAAAGGGGCAATATCAGCAATAAGAAGGCAACATCGGGAAACTCAAGTAGTTCGAATCATAGTGGTAACTCATCACTTGTTTGTCCAAATTGTGGGAGAAATCATTGAGGAGTATGTTATTGGACTACGGGGGCTTGTTTTCTATGTGGAAAGGTGGGACACATAGCAAGGGAATGTCCACAACCACGACAACGTGGCAGCCGAGGTGTTACAAGCTCAACTATTAGCATTGACTATAAAGGCCAATGCAATTCTAACCACAACGACGGACAACCAAATACAAGGAAGGGTTTTTGCGCTTGTTTTAGGGGACACCCAAAATGCATAGACTGTGGTTCCAAGTGCACTCTCTATTTGTGGGAAGTATGCATATGTCTTGATTGATTTGAGGTCTACACATTCTTTTGTTTTTACAATATTTGCTCATAAACAGAATAGACCTTTGAAAACTTTAAGATATGTGCTATGTGTATCATCACCATCGGGACGATCTATGATATACTCATGTGTTCACCCTGCATGTGAAATTTTACATGATAATGCCATCTTATATGTTGATTTATTACCCTTGGACATGACTCGTTTTGATATTATTTTGGGTACGGACTGGCCATCTAAATATTATGCAACTATTGATTGTGCCTTGAAACGAGTAATATTCTGACCTCCAGGACAAAGCGAGTTTTATTTTGAGGGGTAGGGTATAGTTCCCCCACCATTCTTAATTTTTGCAATGAAGGCTCATAAATTTATTAATATGAGATGTTAAGGATATTTATGTAGCATATTGAATGTTCAAACTACAAATACTATCTTAGATGATATTTCAATTGCAAAATATTTTCTTGATGTGTTTCTGGAAGAGTTGCCTGGACAATTGATTGATAGGAAAATTGAATTTGTGATTGATGTGATATCGGGTACTCTACCCATATCTAAAACCCCATACCACGTGTCAACTACTGAAATCAAAGAATTAAAAGTTTAGTTACAGGAATTGCTTGAAAAGGGATTCATCCGACCGAGCACATCATGGTGGACTAGACTCGTATTGTTTGTGAAGAAGAAAGATGGAACACTTCACTTGTGTATTGACTACCGAGAGTTAAACAAGGTAACTATTATGAACAAATATCCTTTGCCTTGGATTAATGATTTGTTTGATCAACTACAAGGGGCCCAAGTGTTTTCGAAGATTGATTTAAGATCAGGTTACCATCGATTGAAGGTTAAAGCCAAGGATATAGAGAAAACTACTTTTTGGACCAGGTATGGACACTATGAATTCTTAGTCATGCCATTTGGGGTCACCAATGCACCTGTAGTTTTCATGGATTTAATGAATCGGATCTTTAAAGCATTTTTAGATGAATTTGTTATGATCTTTATTGATGACATTCTGATTTATTCAAAGGGTGAGTAAGAATATGAACAACACTTAAGAATAATCCTTCAAACACTTAGGGAGAAACAACTATATGAAAAATTCAAGAAATGTGAGATTTGGCTAGATGAGGTTACATTTTTGGGGCATGTCATTAATAGAGATGGGGTATCTATAGATCCACGAAAAATTGAAACGATTGTTAATTGGCCTACTCCGACTAGTGTAACAAAAAATCGAAGTTTTATGGGTTTGGCAGGTTATTACCAAAGATTTGTCAATAATTTTTCTAAGAATGCTGTACCATTGATCCAATTGACTCGAAAAGAAGAAAAACCATTCTTGTGGATGAACCAAAGGGAATCTGCATTCCAAGAGTTGAAGACGAAACTGACTATAGCTCCAATCCTAACTACACCCTCAGGTACCGAAGGATTTTAATTTTTGATAATGCATCTCAAAAAGGTTTGGGTTGTGTCTCAATGCAGAACGGCAAAATGACTGCTTACGTGTCCCAATAGCTAAAACCACATGAGAAGAATTACCCGACGCGTGATTTTAGAGCTTGTCACTATTGTATTCACATTGAAAATTTGGCGCCACTACTTTTATGGAACGAAATGTGAAGTGTATATGGATCACAGAAGCTTGAAATATTTCTTTACATAAAAAGAATTGAACATGCGATAGAGGCGATAGCTTGAATTGATCAAAGATTATGATTTGTAGATTCGTTATCATCTGGGTAAGGCTAACACCATAGCTAGCCCAATTCAAATATATCAAACGACCTTGGGCCCAATTCAAACATATCAAACAAATAGAATGCTCATTCATAATTCAAATTCACAAGTCTATAAAACTTACACATGAGTAGCATTCGGAAAATAATATACATGAAAATATTTTTACTAAGATATTACTCACAGTGTTTGAAGTGTTGTCATGCCTCCACGATCCAACCTACATTACACATTTCATTACACATACAGAAAACGGGTCACAATACTATTCAATTCGTTCTTTAATTTGCTTATTTTTCTTAGGCTTCTTTCTAGTCCTTTAATTCATTTGGAGTGTTCAATGTATGCCTATGATTGCTCAGAAATGGAAAAGACAAGAAATCAGAACATAAAACAACTTTTCAAAATTTCCTGAAACAGGGCCCTCCGCTCAAGTGTAACTTTGGTCGCTCCAGCGGACCCCCTTGGTCTGTAAAACTTCTGGTTGACTCATTTCAACGCTCGAGTATGACCTTTGTCACTTGAGCTAAGGATTAACAATTGTGAGTGGTCACTTGAGTGTCACTTTTGCTGCTCGTGCCAACCTTCAATGTCTACAAAAGTACTAGTTACCTTCATTCTACGCTTGAGCGAAGACTTCTACGCTCGAGCAGATAGGTCGAATTCTGGGTTTTCCAAGTTGTTGTTTGGGCTTCAAAACACATTTTTAAATAGTGCATTTTGCATGTTAAGTCCCATATCTTGGCCAAATAGCTACTAACATGAATATAAGAGTTAATTCCATAAGATTGAAGTGCAATTCATCATGAATTCAACATGCAAGTCCCAAATCATTTCAAACTCTTTTCATAACTTCAAAAGCTCATGCAATCAAGTTTCATATCTTCAAGAACTGTGCATGCATGTCTCAAATGTCTATCAATTCAACATGGTTAACATGTTTTATGCTCAAATATGCAAAATTATGGAAATTTGTTGCATGCATGTATCTTTAGATCTCAAATTCACCAAACTTAGCTTAATTCTTGTTCTATCACCTTCAAGACATGAAATTGAGCTTTTTAATCCCATGATTCATGAATGCATGTGTCAAATAATTCCCAATTCAACATGGATTACAAAGTTCATGAAAGAAACATGAGAAATCATAACAATTTCATGCATACATGTATGATTTAGCACCAATTTCCCCATCAAGTTCAATTCTTTCATTTTAGTTCATTATATTCTTGAATACATATGATTATTGACTTAAGCTCATAAATTAAGGTTCAAAAGCTTACCTATGGCCTTCAATTTCACTAATTCTTGTAAGAGTTGAGTTGTCTATACACAATTCTATAATCTCTTGAGCAAATCTTCAAGTTTGAGCCTTCTCTCTCTCTCTCTCTCTCTCTCTCTCTCTCTCTATAGAATCACACTCACTTTCTCACTCTAGCTCTCTCTCTATTTCAGATTTTGTGTTCAAAGTTATGAGCTCAATAAGCATTCTCAACATATATATAGTGGGTGATTTAGCTTAAGCTAATTAAGCATGATTAAAACTAATCAACCTTACTTAATTTAATTCAATTTAATCTAATTAATTTGATCTGAATCAGTTTTTAGTCAAATTTCATTGTAAGCGCTAAAAATCATCATAATCACGATGGTACAGTCAATTTCAATTTCTATCGCCTCTACGATCTTCAATTTCAAATTATAACAGAATATAGAACATGTTTTCTTACGTTGAATAGATATGAATTCAAAAACACATAGAATCACATAATTAGCACTCAAAGTCATATTAAACACATAATCATAAGTATAATGAAGATTAATAGCATAATACAAAATGGGTTATCACAGTTCTCATTTTCCTTATCGGCTCTCTCTTTTCCAGATTTCTTCTTCTTCTTATTTGACTTGGTCCCAAGCTTTTATAGGTGTGGTGGGGCAAAGTTAAAAATTTCATTAATTGGCTAATTCCCTTCCTTTGGCTTAATTAATCACTCTTAATTATATTCAATCAAAGTTAGTTTCTAATTAATCAAGGTTTAACTTAATCTTGCTTAACTTAATTAACCCCAATTAGGGTTTACTAATCCTCCTTAATTAGCACTAATCCCGATTAGCAAAATTGCATATAGCATTAAAATGACAAATGCATTAGACTAAAACTCTTGAGCTCCTCAATTAGTACTAAGGCTCATGCTATGAGTCTCAAATTAAGTCTTAAGTCCTCCCCTAACTCGTTAGTAACATATATTCATAATCTCAGATTATTTTGTTAAAACATATTTCTAAATAGTTTACATATTAAAACTATTAATCTAACTTAGAATATTTAAAGTTGGTTATTAATATGGTTATGGCACGTGGCAGTGTTTGGAGTGTCACACTCACCTTCCTAAGATTTTGCATATATATTATCAAAAACTCATATATATTTTACTATTATTTTAATAAAATTCTTAAATTTCATGCACTATTAAATAAAATCCTTAAATTTTTAAGATATTATTAAATCATTTAATGCAAAAAAAAAAAAACTTAATTTTTATTGTTAAAATACTTAAAAATAAATAATCTCTCTAAAATTACGGTATTTGGTCTAAAAATTCAAATTCAAATTTTGTATGGCCAATGGTCCAGGCATTGAATTAGTTTGTTTATAAGGATAAGTTTAAGTAAAATGACCAAAAAACCCATACATATATATATGGTAAACATGGACCAAACAAACCAAACCCTTTGGCCCGTCTCTTTTTCACTCTCTCTCTTCTCTTTCCTCTTCATGTTCCACTGCTTTCGTCGCCACTTCTGCTTTGATACTAACGTGACCCATACTCGCCCCTAGAGATTTGGATCATAACCGGCCACTAATCTTGAGATTACCTATGGCCTGAGACAAAAATCAAATTATATTTAATTATATGGGGCCAAAAGTGAAAGCAAAAATATAAAATTTGTCTAATGAGCTTGTGTATAAATGTCACGCCCCACTTTTTATTACTCAAAGCCATTACCAAATTCATTAGCTTAATTCAAGTTCAGAGATAACATGCGGAAATAAACTCTCCAGTCCCATAAATAGAAGTAAATAGCAATTCTCTCATCCGAATGCAAATTAAATACAACATGAGCATTCTGAATAAAATGCCCGAAGGCTTACATCATTAAAGAATCAAAGAAGGGTGTAACCCTTTTACATATATGGCATTCTGCCAACACAAAAGAGGCCCCGTGGCCAACAAGTGAAAAGATCCACATCTTGTAACACATCCTGCTTAACACCTGAAAAAGATTCAACAACGTGGGATGAACATATAGTCCAGTAGGGATCTCTACATGATCCTCAACAATAACAGCTTACAGATAGCTATGATCATGAATGCTCAATCTCGTACTAGAATAATAATGTGGCAGTTTATACAAAAGTATACATAAGTATAAGCTTTTCTCAAAACAGTCAATCCATTCAGCGCTATAAGCGATTCATCTTTCATTTCATTTCATTAACCCTTGTTCCCAAACTTTCACAACAATAACAACTTCTCAGGAAACCAATTTCTTTAAGCCCATTATCTTTCTCACATTTTCCATACTTACAACAGATATTCCCTTTTCAAAATATACTTTCAAATACCCAATCTTTTTTCACACTTTCCCAAAATCTCACAATGGCATTTCGGTTTGTTTTCAATACATCCATAACTGTACATGCATGCCTTCAATATAAGGGAGATAACAGATCGTGAACATGTATAAAATTAACAATTGAGGCAACTAGGCCCTCCAAAACTATAACCATCATAATCCATGATATACTCAGATACACTGAGACAAAACAATAAAAACTCTGCTCTACCGGCTATATGCACAGTAAACCAAGGATACAACTCTCACAACAATATGCCATTTTACCAAGCGCTAGCTGGAAGGGTATGGTACCTTCTATTCTCAGTGCAGTCAGTTCTCCAGGCGCTAGCTGAAAGGTAACGGTACCTCTGATTATAAGCGCAGGGTATAACACCAAGAATCACCATACAACAGAGTATAACCAACAAGTGTAATACGTACACATAAACTATCAAAATACATAAGCAATGTGTTAAAGTATATGAACACATGAGTATGTGTCGACTACATCCCCTATCTCCTCCCACACACTGGAGTACATCCCCTTTCTCCTCCCTAACAATTTATACATATATAATGTACAATAGCACTTTATTACATACAATGTTCAACCAACACAGGTGTAATGCATACACGACAATTCAACACAACCATGTCATCCTCCGATGACCAAGGACAAAATCTCTAGATGCATGATTTTAGTACATCTATTATAAGACTCAACTCTCATGAGATCTTAAATCCAACAACAATTTTCCCTAAATGTGCGTATTCAACACTCAAGATACAACAATTCAATTCTCATATTCATTTTCTAAAATTCACATAGAGTTAACACTTCATTTCCCATTTCCAAGATCGACTTCCAGGATTTTCCAATTCCAAAACCCCATTTTCATTCCATAAAAACAATACCGTTCTTCTCATAATTTTCCAAATCAATTATGCAAATTAATTCATAATAGTAAATTAGGGCTTTCTTCCTCTTTCTTAACATTGACCCAAAAGGGGCTCAAATACCAACAACAATTAACAATAATCTCATTTGAGACCCAAAATACACATGTATTGGCCCAAAGTACAAAACCCCTCTTTTAATTTATCAAATCAAATATAAATTAGGGCTTTTTCTTCTATCAACATTAATATACTAATTTACACCCCAGTTAGTCCAAATCAGCATCAATGATAACAAACCCATTTTCAAACAACCAACCCTAGGTTCACCCCCATGGTTTTCAAACAAACCCAACACAGATATAATTTTCATACAATACAAAACTACCACATGTCTATCTATAAACGAAGCATTGTAAAAGAACAAGGAAATTCCAACCTCAAATTCGGAGCTCAAATGGGGAAGATGAAAAATTTTGAAATGCTCCAAACCTCAAGATTTACGGATTGATAGGAAGCCCACACCGAGCTCTATGCTTTTTACAAAGGCACTAGGGTGGAAGATCACTCAACCTAGATCAAACCCTAGAGAGAAGGTGTGTTCTAGAGAGAGAGGCTCTCAAAATAGGGTTTTGAAAAGTAGGAGAGAGAGTGTGTGTAAAAAGTGATTCGAAATATCACAGTCCAGATCTGATATACGTATGACCCGCTCGAGCGGAGAATAGGACGCTCGAGCGTCAAACACAAAAACTTAACCCGCTAGAGCGCCAAGACACAAAAACAAAACACACCCACTCGAGCGCAAAAGAAAGCCCGCTCAAGCATAGATTTCACTCATCTAGAACTTTTACAGACATTGCACACCCGCTCGAGCGCGACCTGCTCGAGCATAAGAATATCTGCTCGAGCGTAAAAAAGACATCTATAGAAGTTTTGCAGACGCACAAGATACTGCAAGTATGTGGACTCCGCTCGAGCGCAAAGGGACCCGCTCGAGCAGATCACCTAAAACCTGGGCAACAACACTTGAGGCCAAAGCTCAACCAACATGTTCGAAACACGACCAAAAACATTTCTAAACTCACTTACTAAGAGTTAAAGGATGGAAACGCAACACAGACAACAACCATCAACCACGGAACTGAGTCTGGAATAATAAAAAAAAAAAGAAAGGAGAAAACCGGGATCGCTATAATAAATGACATAAACAAAAACCTCTTCTACATTAATAACTCACACCTATACATATATAAAGAGATCTCGCATGTCCAAGATCATTCATATATCTTTGTCATACAAAACCACAACTTATATATATGGTCAAACATGACCAACAAAAGATCAAAGGACAAAAGCCTCGTTCGTGAAGCATTCCATGGTTGACTCCAAAAATTTAGGTAATCCTTCACAAGTTTACTAAGGCTGGGATTGGACATCCCGCTGTTCACCTGCATATATATTTATAAACAGAGTGAGTGAAAACCCAATGAATAATATCATAGTTAAGTGGTTATGTGAATGAGTTCTTTTAAGTAACCTAAGCATTTTTATATCATTAACAATTCATTACGGAATGACCTTGGGTCCAATAGATAGCGGAACAACCTTCGGCCCAATAGATAGCAGAACGACCTTGGGTCTAATCATTTACAACTGTATAATGACCATTCAGTCATTTCATAACAGATAATCAGACTTATCAGATATTCAGAATGACCTTGGGTCTATTTTATATAGACAAAACGACCCTGGATCCACTATACACATTCATGTCACATTAATCAATCACATTTATAGATATCATGTTAATCAAATAAATAGAAACTCATTTACATTCACAAAATCATGGATTCCAAAATCTTACTATATTAAGACATTCAGAAAATAGAGTAATAAGAAATATCTTTACTAAGATATTACTCACAAGATTGTAGTTGCTGACACGTCATTGCAGATGAACCTACAAATCACATGAACACATACGCATATTGAATAACATTGCTTATTCAATCCGTTCGTTGACTTATTTAATTCTCATAGGCTTCTTTCTATCTTTTTAATACATTTAAGATGCTCAAAACATGCCTAAGAGTTCCTGGAAAGGAATGACAATGGAGTTATGAATATAATATGGCTTTTCAAAATATGCTAAAACAAGACACTTCGCTAGAGCATAGCATTGGTCGCTCGAGTGAACCACGTGGTCCGCAAAAGTAGTGGATGGTCCGAATCTAGGCTCGATAGTCGCTCGAGACAAGGTGCAAAAGAAAAGGCAGTCGCTCTAGCAGTAACTTGGTTATTCAAGCCAATTGCCAATGTCTGCAAAAATACTAAATGCATGAAATGGGGCTCGAGCGATGCGGTCGAATTTTGAAATTTTCAAAATTGAATTGGAACTTCAAAATATGAATTCAATACTGTAATGCCCCCCAAAAAATACAAATGATCCAACTCATAAAAGCAATAAATATAATAGAATTATTATCCCTTCATTCATTAGAGTTCATATTACAAAAGATAACACATGCAGTATACATTCATAAATGTACATCCTGAATCTATAGCATGTAGTATCAATTAGAAACAACAAAATAAATGCCCTACGAGCTTACATCATTCCAAGACATTGCTTGGTTACAACAACAGAGAGTCATAAGCTCTGGACATATAAAGTCCTCAGCTTGAATAAACATCTAAGCACAACACAACAAAATAGAGCCTCCAGCTCCTGGGTCCTCCCAAGCTACGTCCTTGGAGGAAGCATGTCACCAGTACCTAAAAATGGTTTCCCAAGTAGGATGAGCCAAAGCCCAGTAGAAACAGTCCAACACAATATATGAGGCTTAACTAAGATATGAGTGTCAGATATACATTCAATATTTATGACAAACACACATTCCTCACAAGACCACACGGTACCGAGATTCACTTCTCAATCTATTCCCATTTACTCATTTCAAATTGATTTATTTCATTTCAATTCAAAGGCCAAGTTTATAATTCTCCGAATAACTCAATTGAGACTACAACTCAGTGGTTCTCAATCAACATAAACATCATACAAGCACTTCAACCTTGCCATTTTACGAAAATTTTGTCTGCAGGATTGGCACCCATGTATACATATGATTTCTGGACTTTCACCCTGGACACTCCGGCTAACTTAATTTCAATGAAGTCCATCCCTTTTCTCCTCCCAAAACATTATACATATGCAATGTATTTAAAAGTACAATCATATTCAATAACTATCAATTATACATATTCAATGCCTTAACATACCGTCATATTCAATGACATAATTAAATGATTAGTTTCAATTCACCTAATTCTCTTGCAATTTCTACAACAATCATAGCTATCCTTCACCGATAGCCCAACACAGATATTTCTAAACAGATATACAATCTTTATAACAGATAATTCATTAATTGACCATAGGTGAGTGATTTAAACAAATCCAACCACACCATTGATTCATATAACCTCCCAATTTCACATTTCTCATACCAATTCCATTATTTACACAAAATAATTATTCCAAACATTTTAGGGCAAAACTCACCATTTTCCAAATATTGACCCAAAGGCCAAAATCAACTAGTCTAACACATGATTACCCTCATATCCAAACCCCATGGTCAATTTTATGTCATCACATAGAAATCCCTCTTTTAAACTTGAACCCAAACCCTAGGTTTTCTCAAAACACCTCAAATCTCACCCTTTAGACATAACAACAAAATCACTAGGTTAAAGATCATGTCAAGGTATAGAATGTCCTAACCTCAAGTTTAGAAGAGCAAAGGAATAGACGAAAAAATCTTCAAAGATGCCGAAATCCAACTCCAATCGGATCAAAAAGAAGCTCTTGAGATGCTCTAACTTTTCCTCAAAGACAATAGGGTAGAAACCGAAAGGATCTAGGTCAAAATGTTGACAAAGTGTGTATTTTAGAGAGAGAGTGAAAAAATCTAGGTTTTTGGAAGGTTTTAGAGAGAGAAAGATATGAAAAAGTGATATAAAACATCACTTTCGCGATCTGATATACACACAGTCCGCTCGAGCGGAAGAGTTGACGCTCGAGCGTAAGACACAAAACTTTGTTCTGCGCGAGCGCAAGAAATGTCGCTCGAGCGCCAAGACACAATGAAAGAGACACTCACCACTCGAGTGCAAGAAGTGATGCTCGAGCGTATAAAACACACATCCAGTACTTTTGTAGACAATAAACCATTGCCCAAGCGCAAGAAAGGCCACTCGAGCGCCCACATGCTCGAGTGTAGGAAATGCTGCTCGAGCGTAGAAAACACTTTCCCAGTATTTTGCAGACATGCAAACTACTGAGAGTTTGCAAATCCCGCTCGAGCGCAAGAAGTGTCGCTCGAGCGAAGGACCAAAAATCTAGGCAACAAAGATTTGAAAACCAAGCGACCAATCTATTCCAAACATAACCACAACAACCCAAAGGCTACTCTCGAGGAGATACAAGGGAAGAAAGAGGCAAACAACAACATAAAAGCTTTAAACCCGAGTTCGAGATACCATAAGAGTTGGGTCAAAACTAGGATCGCTATAAATACCAAAAATCTTTGCATGACATGTCCAAAAACACTTAGACACCTTCTATAACATGCATACAAAACTCACTTTAAACCTTATGTCCAAAATTTCAGGAATTCACCATACATGACCCAATTAACTTCAAACTCTTTTTCAAAACTCTCAAAACATGCAATTGAGTTCCAAAACAACACGATTCATGGATGCATGTGTGATATGATTCTTAATTCAAACTTAAGTGACATGAACCATGCTCAAAAGTATAAAGCTCTACCAATTTATGCTTGCATGTATGAATTAACACCAAATTCTTCATTCTTAGCTCATTTCTTGTATTTTAGTTCATTATCTTCTTGAGTACACATATTGAAGGCTTCAATTCATAAATTAAGGTCCAAACACATACCTAGAGTCTTCAATTGAGCTTAATTGGCAAGAATCTTGAACCTCTTTTCCCAATTCTTCAACCTCCAAGTCAAAATCTTCAAGTTTTAGCCTTCTCCCTCTTTCTCTATAGCTCTTTTTTTTGTATTTTTGAGCTTAAAAATGAGCCTAATCACCTTAACTAACATATATATATAGGCTAGGTTGACTTAATTCACTAATCAATGATTAGATTTATTAATTAGAGCTTAAGGCTAATCAAACAAACTTAATTTAATTAATTTAATCTAATTAATTTGATCTGAATGTAATTTTAATCAAACTTCTCAGTAGGCTCTAAAATTTACGCCATTCACAATAAAACTAACCTATTTCGGTTTCTAATGCCATTAAGGCCTTCAATTTTAGAATATAACAGAAAGCATAACAGATATTTCTACGATCAATAGATATAAAGCCAAAATCATATTAACCACATAATTAACATTCAAATTCACACCAAGCACATGCATAATTAAAGGCTTAAAATCATAATACATGACAAGGTTGTCACAGATGCACTCTACTCCGGTTCCCCCACAGCTACCAAGGCTGCTCTTCTCGTTCTTCTCAACCTCACCGTCAATACGAAATGGAGCAATGTAGATCTGGTTGTAGATCAAAATAGTGCCCTCGAAGGTTGTAGATCTAACCTCCATCACCGCCTTCACAACCACTGTGACTACTCTAGAGGTAACGTCGGTGAGTCTTTCAATGATGTCCTTTAAAATTTGGATGAGTAGTACCATAAACCCTCTCAAAATAAGATACAAAATCCATTACGCTCTTTTGTTTCCTCTCTTTTTCTTCTTCTAGAACAAGGTACAAATTTGATCTCGTAACTATAGTGTGATTTCGATTTTGCTCTGTATTGTTTGGTCATTGATTTGTCTATAGAGATAAACGGTGATGATGATGGAGGCTTCACGACAGATCTACTGAGTTCACCATCATCGACATTAAAGATGAAAAGATCTATTCCTTACATGCTAAAGTACTTGTTTCGTTTTGTTCTAACTTTGAGAACTCTAATTTTTTTCCTATGTGCCTACATAAATTTATGATATTTGTTTTGCAAGATCTATAGGTTGATCATTGTGACCAATTTGTAGTTGATACTGATGGTCAGCTCTAGAGACTGTTATTTAGCTATGGAATTGCTAATTTTTGTTAGTTTTTAACTTGATCTACTGTTATATATATATATATATATATATATTTACAAAAGACTTACGTCGAAGGAGCTATGGAGTTATGAAGTAAGATTGAGAATATTTTACAGAACATTAGTTGTTATGTTCTCAAATTTGTTCAAAAGGCTCCAAATCTCCATCTCTAGATCTCTTCAAATCTCTTTTGCAATAAACTACAATAGATATGAAGAAAGAGAGAGAGAGAGAGAGAGAGAGAGAGAGAGAGAGAGAGAGTTGTTTCAACAGATAAAACAAAAGAGTGTTTCAATAGATCGGACCTTTAACAGATAAAAACATTACATTGTTGTTCAAATCTGTTCAAAATGGCTTAGATCTATTTGAAATAATGTAAACATTTCAATAGATAGTGGATTTGTGGAGACAGGTAATAAGATTTTGGGATTTGTACATATAGATTTAAACAGAGAAGTGAAAAAAAAAAATTGAACAAATAATATAATTTTAAAAGATAGATTTAAATAGATAATAGAAAAAACTGAACAACTAGAGGAAGCAACCCATATAATTTGAATATATAGGGTAAAAATATTAAACAAATAGGGAAAAAAATTTGAACAGATAGAAAAAGTTTTGAACAGATAGCGAAAAATTTTGAACAGATAGAAAAAAAAATTGAACAGATAATCAACGAAAATGGATAGATAGAAAAAAGTCAATAGATAAATTAAGAGATAAAATTAGAAACAAAATGTCCTTCAAATCAAACAAAATAACTTCTCACCAAATTATTTTACAAAAGGTGGATCTCGCACCAATAAAAAATATCGACTAGACCTATTGGCTTAAACCTTTCTTAACTTGGATTTTTCAACAATTATCTCCTAAAATTATTGTTAGATAATATCATAATAATTTAATATAACACTTATTTCACACTACATAAATAACCTAAAATTTATTATTTGAAGTAATGCATTTATTATTTGAATTTTTTTTAAAGTTAAAATAAATAGATTAATTTTTTCCTAGCAATTTGCATTACTTATTTATTCATATGTAAAATATATATATATATATTATTTTATCTTTTCTTGATTATATATTATTCTCAAATTTTGATTTTTACCTCTGAATTATTAAACTTCTAGTCAATGCATATTCAAAAAAAATGTAGGTTAATATTTCTTATATGATTAAAAAAATAAAAAAATAAGTAAAAAAAAAATTTGATTGCCTCACAATAAATTAAAATTATTTAATAGGGAATGAAAGATTAAGAAATTATATGAGAATAATAAACAATATAAAAAGTTTGTCATTTCTTACACTAAAAATTAAAATTAATCTTTACTTGAATTGAGAAATTAATTGAGAATAATAAAATACTGAATTAATTTGTTATGTATGATACTTAAAATCTATTTCTCTATCTTTTTTATCTTATTATAATATTTTTATTAAATTAAATCTTAAAATTAATTTCTTACATTCATTAATGGTTGAATTTTTTTAATTTTATTTTTTGTTTATAAAAGCTAAAAAACTTGTTGTGGAAAAAAATAGAGCCATGAATTTACATTTATATTTTAAAAAAATTACGGAAAATAAATAATAATTTCTTATACATTTAATAGGGTAAATTAAATTACATTTATATATATATTTTTTAGAAAGTATTTTATTTATTTGTGTGTTTAAATTAGTATTAGAGTCTGATTTTTCAATCTTGTCAATAAAATTATGAGTATGGATATATGGAAGAAGTAAAATTAGATAATTGAAATAATAACACTTCGTTGTAAATAATAATAGAACAAAATAAAGGTGAGAAATTTAAAAAAAAAATAAAAATTTAACCATTAAAGAAGGTGAAAAATTAATTTAATAAAAATTGTTTAAATCAGAAAAGTAAAGATGGAGAAATATATTTTAACTATCATATAACAAATTAATTGAGTATTTTAGTATTTTCAAATAATTTCTCCATTCAAGTAAAGATAAATTTTAATTTTACAGGTAAGAAATGAGAAATTGTTTGAATTGTTTATTATTCTCAAATGATTTCTTAATCTTTCATTTCTTATTACCTAATTTTAATTTATTGAGAGGCGATTAGATTGTTTTTACTTTTATATTTATTTTTTAATTTTTTTTTTTTTTTTGATCTCGTAAAAATAACCTGTGTAACGCCTTAAAAATAATGCACTAGACCCATCCACAATGATAGGAAACAACAAACTACATCAGAGTAAGTATCCTTCCAATTCATACTATTTAATATTACAAAAGGAGTTAACACAAGCCATTGTACAATCAAAAGTTCCTACCCGGATTCTACAGTATGTGATACCAATCAAGACAAGAAATAGAAGTTAAACAAAATAATGCCCACAAGCTTACATTTTTCCAAGGCCTTGCCTAATTACAGCAAAAGTGGACTTTCAATCGAATACATGTAAAGCCCTAGGCTTGCATAACAAATAAACAAATAACAAAAGTGAGCCTACAACTCCACAGTTCTCCTAAGCTAATCCCTTGGCGGAGGCATAACACCAATACTCGAAAATGATTTTCCCATACAGGGTAAGCCAAAATCCAGTAGAAATAATCCAATACAACATATAAATCTTAACAAAGATATAAGAATAATATGCATATACAATGCCCATGATAAAACCATTTTATAACTCTTTTGTAAAATCATGCAATGACAAACATTATATTCAAATCCATTCTATCCCAATTCATGAGTTATTTCCATTTTATTCAGATAACCAAACTGAGAATACATCACAGTGGGTTCCAAATCAATACAACTTGTTCAAAGCACTTCTACTTTTCCATTTTACGGAATTTTCGTTCGAGGGAATCGACACCCATGTATACGAGAGTTTTTCGGGACTTTCACCATGAACAAACAGACCAACTTAATTTTAATTGAGTCCATCCCCTATCTCCTCACAAACATGGAGTACATCTCCTATCTTTTCACAAACATCATACATATACAATGTATTACTCAAATCACATACAATATATTAACATCATAACCATGTTTAATGCTATCGGATGAGAAATTAGTTCCAATCCACCTAATTCTTATGCAATTTCTACAACAATCATAGCTATCATCCACTGATAGCCCAAAACAGATATTTCCAAACAGATATACAATCTTTGAAACAGATAAGCTATCCAAATTTTCATAGGTGAGTGATAATACCTAATCGACTACACCATTTATACCAGATACCAATTAATCTTACATTTCCAATACCAATTCTATTTATTTAAATAAAATAAATATTTAAGACATTAGGACAAAATCAATTTTTAACACCACAAAACTTCTTTTCCATTCCTACAACCATTTTCAGGATAACCATTTCAAAACCTCTCTTTAGATTTCAACCCCAAGCCCTAGGTTTGCTTAAAATCTTCCAAAACTACAATATTGTCTATACAAAAACAAATAGCTAAGTTAAGACTCATAAGAGAGTGTAGAAAATCCTTACCCCAAGCTTAGAAGACCAAAAGGAAGAAAACCCAAAAGTTAAGGGAGATGAAATCACAATTTGCTCCGATCAAAACGAAGCCCTCGATAGTCTCTATACTTAATCCCAAAGGAGCTAGGTGAGTAGATCTAAAGATCTTTGAGCTAAAAGTGACTTTAGAGAGCAAAAAGAGGGTCTCACGGTTTAAAAAGAGAAAATGAGAGAAAAAGTGAAGAAAATGATATGGGAGGCCCCCATTTATAATGATAGGTTAAAGTGAAATAAGGCCCCAAAGTCAACCCAAAAGAATAAGTCAAAACCCCCAAAAGTAGGGCTCAAACTACACTTGAAATCTAGGAAAAATACTTGCAAGGATCGACCCTTGCAGCTTATCAAAATAAAGAAAAGAAGGCAGTGTCGACCCCAACAAGGGCAGTGTCAACTCCCGAAGACAACCAAATAAGATGCGACAAGAACAATCGTTCCGAACATGGTTTCCTAGATCCAAAAGCAATAATTGGGTTGGGTGTAAACTAGGATCGCTATAAACTGCAGCCTTTTTTTTTTTTTTTTTTTCAATATGAATCGACTAGAAATTTAATGACTCATAGATAAAAATTAAAATTTGTTAATAATATCTTAACAATTTAGGAATAAATAATTTTCTTACATGTGAATAAATAAGTAGGAAAAATTGCTGGAAAAAAAATCAATCTATTTGTTTCAACTTAAAAGAAAGAAAGAAAATAAAAAAAAAATTTAAATAATAAATTCATTAATTAAAATTGATAAATTTTTTGTTATTTATATTGTGAAATAAGTCTTATAAGTATTGTATTAATTATTAGGATCTTATATTAAACTATTAGAGTGTTAAGTTAAAATATGTATAAATCTTTTTAATAATATATGCACAAAACCTCAAGAGAGGTGAGTGAATTTTTTTATTTAAATAGCTTATTGGTTGATTTAGTAATTTTCATCTTTTTCCCTTCAATTCAAAGGGGCAATATGGTTCTTTTAGATAGTCAAGTAACATCTTTTGTACTAAATTAATGGATTGAGAGAATCTTGATGTTGTCTAAAAAAACAAGGGAGCTTTCTGTAATTATTAAAATCACAGAAAAGGTTCCTGTATTTCTAAAAAATCTCAAGGGTGGTAAGTGTAATTTACCCTTTTTTATTTTATAAAAAGGTGATGACATTATGATTTTGCAAATGTATAGTCTATTTCATTTAAAACTAAAATGATGAAATTTAATTACGACTATTAAATTAATTTTTTTTATATAAATAATCTATATATATAAACTTAATATTAAAAAAAAAAAATCGAATCAAATCATCTAATTTTAAGTTGAAATAGTTTAGTGTTTTATCATTACGTCTTACTTATCCAAAAAAAATTATCATTCTGTCCTTATTTGACAAAAAATTTTAAAAATGACCTCAATTGTATGGTTGATTTTCCCCCTTTTATATTTCATCATTTGGATTTTTTTCTTTATCTATAAAAAATAAAATGTTGCTCGTCTTGGTCATTCAATGTGAAGAAATTTTGAACAAACTAACTCCCCTTCAACTCACAAAAACACTATCCACACAAGAAGTGATACGGGCACAAAATGGACTGATATCTCATAAAATATTTACATATTGCATTATAGATGGAAATATAAGATGGAAATATTTTATGAGATAACAGTGCATCCTTTGCGTATAAATTTTTTTTTGCACATATCATTATTCTGTTTAACTTGCCCCATAAATCAGTCCAAACGAAAACTTTATATGTGAAATAAAAAAAAAGTAGTTTCAAAATATGAATGCTTCTAATATTTTTTTCCTTTAACACCAAGTCCAAAGAAAAAATATATTTACTAGAGGAATTTTTTACAATAATAGGCCAAAACTATGCACAAAATAATTAAGTAAATATTAGCAAAAATTTGGGTTCTTACGAGAAGTGAGGGAAGAACTTGGACTTGATGTGTTCGACTACAGAAATAGGTTAAAAATAAAAGATGAAAAATGTATGAGCATTGAACATACTTTGTTAAGTATATAGTTTAATAATATTATGAAAAATGATATACAAACTAACTTTTTAAATTTAAAATGATTAGTTGATAATTAAAAAATAAATAATTGAGAGAATTAACTTAGATATTTAATAGAGCATTATATCATTGAATCTAAAAAGTAGATCTAATTTTTAAACATGAATAACAATATTCTAGTATCATAATCATTTACCCGATAAGCTTAATGTTAATTAGTGTAATTACTGAAAGCATATGAACATTTTTTAGGGAAATTCTATATGCATCATATAACGTGATTTTTTAGTGAGGATAATCTGCTTTTCATACCCCATCTTTTCATATTTCTCCATATTATTTTTATGTGTTTTAATTCGGAGTCGCATTGATGATCCAAACCATCAATCTTGTAGGTCCCACAATGAAGGTTATCCATGTAAAAAATTAACTTCATCAGACAACTATAAATATGGTAACAAATCATATTTTGTTTATATAAAGTAGACAGTTTTAATTTAATTATATTTACCATTCATTTTATAAAACAAAGTACAATTTATTTTTGTATTTATAATTTTTTGATGGAGTTGATTTTTTTTTTTTTTTGATAACTTTTATTGTGAGACCTACGAGATAGATGGTTCGGATCATCGATACGGGTTTGAATTAAAACCTACAAGAGAAATATAGAGAGGTATGGTATGGAGAGATGAGGTATTGAAAGGAGCTTATCCCTTCGATCAGGTGTTGCAATCGGTACTGATCTAAGTGGCAGAAACGTCAAGCACTGTTGCATGGATAAATGATAAAGAACAACTCGATAGTATGATGCTATCAAATGGCCTATGTCGGGCATAATCATCCAATGATTATATCCAGGGCCAGATTCGAAGTAGGATAAGATAGAGACAAGGTCATCAACCCTTTCCTGTGAACCAAATAGTTGCATATAGTGCACTACATTCGAATGTAGCTCAAGTGTAAGTCTTGGTTTTCATCCATTACCTCCCGCATTTGATGTCTTTGTAACAATGACAAAACTAGTCTTATTTGCAACGTCAAAAGCCTATTTAATTAATACTTGACGACTACTAAAAATCCAAAGATAATAAATACGTATATACGTCAAATTATTAATAAAACTCAATATAAATTAAAAATAAAAAAAAAATCGTATTCATAAAAAATCTTAACAGACCTCATTTGTAATGAATTCATGACCGGACTCCACTAATAATGCAGTACTTGCATTATTGCAATGAGTAGAAGTATAATCCTTCTAAGAAAAAAATAAAAAAAATATAAAAAAATAAAACTGAAAATACACAGTATTGAGTAGCCGAATAAATTAAAAACATTCGGCCATGGGTTATTGGAAATGTATCTTTTATTCGGCAGTTGGTTACCAGATATATATATTTTTTGTTCAGCAATGTCCTATCGGACTATTTTATTTTGTTCGATTTCGAAACACTGAACGAAAGTCGAAGCGTAGTCTAGTAAAACGAAATAAAAACCTAACAAACAAGCAAAAAAAACTCATCATTTTCACTTTTTTGATAGTTCTTCACCACCGTTTCTTCATCCATTGCTTTCTTCTATGATCAAAACACTATGTTCTCACTTCTTGAAAAGAAATGTGTAAAAGAGAAGAAAAATTGAGAAAGGAAGAAGAGGAATAGGGATTGAAGACTAAGGGGTATAAAGAGATAATAAAATATATTTAATTTTAGTATTTTGTCCTTAAAGGTAATTTCACACACAGATAAAATTAGAAGAAAAAAAAAATCTCATATAGAGGGTATAAAGAGGTAAAGTAGTGGTGTAAGTAGAATCACTCCTTTTTTAGTTAATTTAGTGGAAGATAAATTAAGAATAAATTACATTAATTGGACTTGCAATTATCAAATAGAGTTCAATATATGACCACAAGTATACAAAGAAAGTCCTTGTTGTAATAACTTCCAACCCTATGTCTTTCTATCCCTTTTATTTCTATGCTTTATATGTATGTTGATAAACATCATGTTTTATTTATCATATCCATGTTTTGCATCCATTTTTCATGCATCTGGATTCAGTTTCTTTGCATTCGTGGGATTTATTAGTTTAAACGTGATTTTGTGTGCTACCTTATGCCTTGAGATGATTCACATGTCACATATTAGTAGCTGAATCCTTAGTTGCATTTTGTGTATGTATTGCATTAGCTATTTGCATATAGGATCATGTATATGTCCATAGCATATTATTTTTGGCTTTCCATGGAGAAATACTAGGTGAGCGTTTCTAGGTTTAGCATCCCGGTTGTGTATGTCATTACTACTATGTCTAGCATATTACCCTGCGGCTATGTGCTTAAGTGATATATTTCTTGGAATGCTAGTGGATAAAGGTTGTGCTGCTTGAGTTGGAATAATGTTGATTAATATGCATGTGAGCTCAGTTTTCTGTAAGCTGTACATTTATTTAAAAACTTTTCAAAATGCATAAAATCAAAGCATGGCCAAAATGAGTGACACGATCTATAAATTGGTTGGTTTATATAGTAGTGTTAGCATTATTAAAATAATTGGAACATGAGCATATAGAGACTATAAAACTCATATCATGACTTAGTAGAGACCAATTTTTTGATCGGGTGAACGGGGGTAGTCAATCCATGACTTTTCCTCTTCATACCTAAGTTTCTGAATCGAGAGACTTTGGTTATGACGGGCAACGGCCTTTGGCACGAGTCATAGGTTTCCTAGTTTTCCCAAAAAATTAGGTGACAAAACTCTGAGATATGGTGATCTAGTCCGTTTCTAGTAAAGGTTTTGTAATAAAATTGATTTTCTGTAAAAGTTGTCAGATCTGGACTCTCATTTACATTTCACATTGCACTTGTGAGACTAGATCAGGAGATCGAGAGTCTGAAATGTTGGGCGAACTCAGGTACACCTGAAAACATCCTACGGTTTTCAGCAACTCGGCTGGGGATTCTAAGAGAACTTGACTTGAACTTCATGATATAGTATTTATTTTCATTTATATGTTCATTGCATTTACATGCATGGTGTGCTTAAGTCATTGTATTTACCATCTGATATCCTGGACGACTTGCCAGACATAGGCTCTGTCATGGTAGGAACACAAGCCTCATATTTGGATCAGTAGCATATTGTTTGATCCTCCCTTCATTTATAGGTGTTGGGTAGGTTAGGTATATAGGTGACTTGCTGGGGTACCCTTTTTGACTACTCCAACCTAGTGCATGTACTAAGTTGTAGCACCTTCCCAATTTAGGATAAGAAGCTCTTCCGTTTTTAGGATGTTGTGATACCACTTGTTTGAATAGTGAAGCTCTAGATCGTTCCAACTCTTGGACAGGATAGCCCTCACCCTCCATAGGGGTGTTTGTTCGTTTTACCTGTTATGTGCTATGTGTTAGGTCCATACAGGGGTTCTTAAATTCAGATCAGTAGTTTAGGCATATCAGTTTATAGGGAAAAGCTTAGTTTATCAGTGGGGCATACAGTGATTTTTGTAGTAATCAATTGTATTGATGTTGAGATTGAACCAAAATGTTGCTGAATTTTTGTCTTATAGGTGTTTTGTTTTTTTCTTTGTTTCCTTTTCTTTTGCTAGGTAGTTATTTCACCATAACTTTAGAAAGTTTTGACATCCCTCAAATTCTATGGACTTGTGCTAGTAGACTTTACAAGACTTCAGATCTAGTTCAAGGTCAGTCAGTGTTTGTGTCTTTTCTATCAATAGTCAAAAGAAGAAGAGTCAGACAAGTGCAGCCAGTTCAAAGTCCACATTTGTCACCTCTCAAATTACCCCCATTTAACTCTTGCCAATTCACTAATTTATGTAATGGCACAAAACCCAAGAAATTTAGTAGACATGCTGACAACTCTTCAATAGACTGTGGATTCTCTTAACCACACAGTTGCCGCTCAGACTGAGATTATTGCCGGGTTAGAGCAATCGTTTGGGGCATCTACTACTCATCCACCCCTGGCTAATCATCCAATTCTGGATATACCTCTGCCAACTGAGGACTTTCAGGGTCTTATTCTATAGGAAAGGTCAGGCCAGACCCATACTGCCAGAGCTCCAGCACAGCCTGTTGAGGGACTTTTCTCCTTTGACCTTGCCAAGTTTGACCTGGCTATACTAAATATAGATAAGCTAGAGAAGTTGTTCAAGAAATCACAGGCATTAACTCTATCCTGAACATTGCGGATGGATATACAGAGGCTACTATGAGATTGCTTGAGAGATTCAAGATGTCACATGTAGACAAGTTTGATGGGTTTGTGGACCCCATGGTTCATATCCGTCTCTTCTCGGATGTCCTAAAACCCATGGGCTTGACTTGTGCCTAGAAGTTGTCTCTATTTAGAAGAACTCTATTGGCTGTAGCCGGAACTTGGTATGTAAGTTGGAGGATTCGGTAAGTTGGAGGATTCGGTAAAACAGATTTGGGAGGAGTTAGTTAAGGCATTCATCACTTAGTACTCCTATAACACACAAATAGAGGTGACTACCCGAGAGTTTGAGGCAACCTGCTAGGAGCCCAAGGAGAGTTTTGTGGAGTTCATAACTAGATGGAGAGCGAAGGTGGCCATGATAACAAATAATGTCACGACCTTAACCCGCTCCTAGAGGTTAAGGATATGACCAGCTATTAATCATAGATTACTTACGACATCTTAGACAAACACAAAATATTTATTAAATATTGGGGCCTAAAATGGAATCAAAATCAATAATATAAACGAGTCCATTAAGCTGTACTTAAATGATAAATCATAAACCTCCATAGAACATTGCTTTTTAATACATAATATTTACATTAAAGTTTAAACTTCATCTTTTATACATACAAGTCCAAACACAAAAACTTAACAAAAACTGAGATTAAACAAAAGCTTGACTCAACACAAGTCTAAGAAAACGCCTCCATACGAAGGCACTTCACAATTTGGCTTCTCAAAAAGGTGAACTCCTAAAAAAAACTCTTAGCTTGATTTCACATACATATAGAGGAAGGAGGTGAGCTAAAGTCCAATGAGTAACGTCAATATAGAGGGATTAATGAATGAAGTCCCAAAATAACACGAAACATGTCTTTTTATTCTCAAATGATCCATTTGTTGAATGCATAATGAAACATTGTTGTAATCAAAATCCATTATCAAAGTGTCATATGTGGTAACATCCAATAGAGTAACAATGGGGCCAATAGGCCAAAATCAATGGGATCATGTAGGTCAATACAAAGGGACCATATAGGTCCAACAATGGAACCATAAGGTCAATCAATGGAACCACTCAGGTCATACATTAGAGATCTCTGTACTTCACTCATTCAATGCGCCATGAAATTATATGCCCCAAGCAGGGCCTCACTAAAGGATGCCACGAATACATTTACAAAAAGAATTTTCATTCATATATACAAAAGAAGTTTCCATAAACATTATTCTTGAAACATTTCAAAATATATTTCAAACATATCTTTGTAAAGATATTACTGACTATGGGCTTGAATGAATGTTAAACCTCAGGTGTGCAAATTGAAACGCACCATTCAAACGAATACCTTTTATCTAATTCAAATCCTTATGTTGGTTTCTAGCTTTTCATTTCCTTAATAAGGCCTAAACAATGTCTAAGAATGTTTAAAAGAATATGGAAGTGAAAATATGCACATGAGACTTATGTACAAAACTTGTTGATAATAGAGTGTTCGCTTGAGCGATGCTTTCGTTGTTCGAGCGGCGAATGCTAACTCTCAATACCTAAGCCTATAAAATAAGATCCTGGATGTCTCAAATGTAGGCTTGAGTGAGAACTTGTTTGCTTGAGTGATATGCAAGGTCTGCAAAAATTTTGTATGTTCAAAATGTGTGCTCAAACGATGACTTTACCGCTCAAGTGGTCTGTGCAAATTTTGGGTTTTCAAACACATGAAGAAAAGTGTTTCAAATGCAATTTCAAAGCTTAAGGTCTTGTATGGCTTGTTCAAAAACATGAAAACACTCTAGGAAACATAAATGCATGACCAATTACAAGCCATCTGCTCAAAACTTCTTCAATTCAACAAAATTAAACTTAAAAAGCTTCATGCATGTAAAGATTTCCATCTATTTGCTTTAAATTTTCAAAACATAAGAGGAAGAGTGTAAAACCATGAGGGTTTTTGAAAATATACAAGTATAAACTCACATGCATGCAAGGATTTCAAAACCAAAACAAAAAGATGTTGAAATTCTCACTTAATTTCCAAATTCCATGCTTCTAGCTCATGTTCTTTATTTTCTTGCTAAATCCTTTCAAATTACATGTTAGTAAGCTTAATTACTCCATGAATTCAACTCTTAGGTGAATTAAGTACAAGAATTAAGGGTTGTAATCTTACCTAGAGTTTGAATTTGATGTGTTCTAGTAATAATCTTAAGCTTCTCCTACAATTGTCCTCAATTCTTCAAATCTCTCTCTCTCTCTCTCTAAGGTTTGTTCTCTCTTTCTCTCTAAATATCTTAGCAAAAGATGATGAATGAGCTCAATTCTCCTCTTTGTACTATAAATATAGTTAGGATTAGATTAGGTTAATTAAGCAAGCTTTAAATTAATTAATTACACTCATGTCTAATTGGTTATTCCTAATTGTTAACAATCTGAATCAAATTTTTAATTAAATTCCCAAATGATTCTATACATTAAATTAAACTAATTTAGCTAATCATTAATCATTTTCTAAGTCATCTAGGCTTCCAATTTCTAATTCAACATTTCTGATTCACTAATTTCCTAGTATATGTAAATCGAACAATGTAAACACATATTATGCAAATCACAATCAAAATCACATAATCAAATAGATGCAAAAACGATATGCGTAGTGCGAAATCTGCATGAGAAGATATTGCTGAATATGATTGTCTTTCCACTTTTCACTTTCCAGGAGTTACACGAAATGGGGGTTCAAATTAAGGATGCCACAAAACAAGGAATCATAGTAGATGAAAACAAGCTCATGAGGAAGACATTTGTTTGCAGTTCCAATGCTACTACAAGTAGTATCATAGCTGCGAAGGCTCCAAAAGTCAATACTGCCACCACCACCACCAAAATAGCCGACCCTTTTGCCAATATTGGTCCGCAGGTACCCAATTCAACCCAACCCCAAAACCGAAATTTTCGCCCTTTTTACATGGCACCATCCTGAGCCATAAAGGTTCTAATAGACAAAGGACATCTTAAGCTCCTTGACCCTAGACCCATGCCTGATCCCCTTATGTCCAGACATGACCTTGCTAAGTATTATGCCTTCCATCAACAGCACAGTCATGAAACTGATCACTGCATCCGCCTCTGCCATGAGATTCAAGATCTCACTGACCACAAGATCATAGCTCCACTACAAAGACCATCACCACCAACCTACTACCATTCCATGACTGAGTACCACCTCCCTGCCTCAACTTAATCCATTCAAAACCACCCACCTTCAACCCCAACATACACATCACACTATCCTATATACCTCAACTTAAGGTGATTATTCCAGAAAGCACTGATTTATGCATGATAGATTCACCTGAACCCCAGCCAAAACCTAAAAACCCTATGGTGGCAGTGTTGTTACAATCTGAGAATAGAAAGGTAGTGGTAGAAGAGAGAGAGAAAGTGGTCATGGAGGAAGAAAAGTTAAAACCAGAGGAATTCGAAGTATGGGTGATAGAAAAAGGGAGGTTACTTGAGGAGGGATATGATCCAAGTAAATACATCGTGCATATCAGTCAACCAAAGCCAAATATTGTGTTGCCTAATTCATTCAACATCAATGTCATCAAGAAAAACGGACTTGAACAGGGTTTGGATGATTTGGTAGACTTAGAAGTGGACTTGGACATTCTCCATTTCTTTGAGGAGCATGATTTGTGAAATGTACATATTGGATGGTGGGACCCAAACAATTTGGAACCCAACCTTGGATGGACAAGTTATGAAGAGGAACTTGAAACAGATCGGGATATAGAAGAGGTGAAGAAAAAAGGCTTAAAGGGCCAAAGGGAATAGGAAGATTGGTAAGAGTAGTAAAACTAAAAGAACTAACAATAAAAAGGAGTCTGAGGGGGAAGAGATCGAAAGGGAGAAAATGTTAGAGAAGTACTAATAGAAAAGAGATGAGGAAATATAGAGAGCAAGACAAGTATGGGAGCGTATTAGAAGATGGGAGGTCTCCTTCAAAATCTGGTCAACATCACCTTGTTAGCCATAGAATGACGATCATAATGTTGGAATGATTCACACTAAGTTGGATAATTGTTTGTCAATCAATGAGGGTGAATGGTGGGAGAATAATGATATCTATCTCACTCACACTTACGCAAGGTAAGGGAACAATGCCCTTGATGGTGCATGGTAATTGGAGGAGATAAATGACCTAACTAGGCATCGGTGTTACTTTAAGTCCCTACAACTAGATCAGGGAGAGCCTTTAGGCAAGGACAAAGATTTTGAGAGAAAGAAAGAGAAAGAGGGAGAGGAAGACCTAGTGTTGAAATAACTAAAAAAGATTTAGGCAAACATCTCCATCTGGGGACTTCTCATGGCTTCTCGAGAATCAGCTTAGAGTAAGGCGAAGTTATCAATTGACATTACACTAGACCAACTTGTATCGCTAATCTCACCAAGGGATGTGTGGATGCACCCCGAACGCCCTGGGAGAATCCCGTTTCGTTCATTTGGGCTTACCACAGTTCATACTCAAATGTCACGGTTCTGAATCTAATCTCACAATGTGCGATGTGAGACCGATAAATCACCAAAGAGTCCAAATCTAGAAAATCGTTTTGGAAAACTAATTTTTATAAAGAAGTGCCAAACATGGACTGCTTTGCCAGATACAGAGTCGCCACCTAAATATTTTTATTTTGAGGGAATTTCGGAAACCCTGACTCGTGCCTAAGGCCACGTGTCCGTCATCAACAAAGTTGCCTCGGCTCGGGAACTTGGGTACGATTGGGGAAAGTCATTTAATGAGCACCCCCGCTCGCCCGATCAAAGATCGACCTATACTAAGCATGATATTTTGTTTTTGAAAACGCATGCGCTCTTATTCCGATTAATTAACTAGTCTTACTACGTGATGCGCACAACAAACAAGTATAGACTAGATCGCCTAATTTGGAATGAAGCATCGCATATCCGTTTGTTTGGAAAATGGTTTGAAGTTTGCTACTCGTAAGTAGGCTAAAATGCGGATTTCAATGAATTGTTCCAATTCAAGTAATCCAACCTTCACCCACAGGCATTCAGGCAGTTAATCACATAAGCAATTAGCCTCATGGTAAGCATGCTTTCATGGCAACATTAGCACACATGCAGTATGCTAAAGCGTAAACACTCACAATGTACTCCGAGACAAAACAAAGAACTAGTTAGAAATCATGCATGATCCTAGTTCATGTTAAGATGGCTAATGCAACACATGCAAGAATGCAACTAAAATAGGCTCGGTTATTCTAATCATGTCATGTGAAATGAAACTTGGTACATGTATTCAAATTGGATTTGAAATACAATGCAGTTAGCATGATGCTCCGAGCCCGGTGCATGCAATATAGATGAATGAATGCAAACATGCAAGCATAAGGTATGCTAAATGAAACGTGCCCTAAAACTAACCATCGTAAGCGGTTAAGTAAAAGGGAGAAAGAAATGGGGGTTGGAAAACATGCATCACACGCATGCACGCTTATTACAACACTTGGCTCTCTCGAGGGAGAGACCAAATAAAGAGCTAACTAGCTAACCTAAGCTAATTAAACTAATTATTACAAAACAAATTAATTAACTAATCCTAGTTAACTAATTATTACAAAACGAATTGAAATAGCTAAACGCATTTAACTATTAAAGGTACAGACCAAAGCAAAACCTAGCTATCTAAGCATGGCAGCTAAGGAAATCAATAAATCAGGAGGTTCTCAGAGGGAGAAGACTGGATGCATGATCGGTCGCCTCGGTCGGAAATCCAATACGATGCCCCGATTTGCCTCTATTTGCATTTGTTCTCGGAAACTTGCACCAAGCTCTAGAAAGCTGAAACTTCACCTTGGGAGTCTTGTGGGAGGGTGGATGACCACTTTTGGTCTCTCCAGACACCTACCGACCACTTTTGGTTGTTGAAAAACCAGAAAAGTGGTCGGCCAGCTAGTTTTTTTGGCTGGCCGGCCAGCTGTTGCTGCTGAACTGCAATTTGCTACAATAGAGAGCAAGAAAGGGCATGGCAATGTATTTGCAAGATATATGTGCACAACCACCCTCCCTATCATGTCATGAACTCAAGGGAGTGTAGGTTCTCGACCCTCGGGCCACCAATCGTTTATTTTCATGCATGATGGCCGAGAGGCGAAGTTGCACAATTCAATATGAAAATGAATGCACAAGTAAACACATAAAACCTAAAACTCTATCATGGATGATCAAGAGCGTCGGCGACTGGGAATTAAGACATGTTTCATCACTTTAAGTATGAAACGTCCCTCTTTTCCCGTGTTTGGACTAACACCTATTCCAAACACATTGCAAGCAAGCATGGCATACACAATGCGAATGAACTACATGGCATACTCAATGCAACTAGCAACCTAGCATACACAATGCAAGGCATAACATGGCATACACAATGCTAAATGCTAAGAACTAGATGGCATACTCAATGCAAGACAATCATGAGGGTTCTTAACACAATGTAATGCGTGCATGCACAATGCAATGCAACAAGGGCAACAATGTGCAATGCACCAAACATGCTACAACATGCAAACCACATACTCAATGGACTTAAACTGAAATGAACAGACCTCAATCATGCCAAAACAATGGCCATAATGCTAAAATGAAGGCACCGAAGACACATACAAACATGCATGCCAATTGGCTCACCAACTAAGGCACTAAGGTGCAACTCTCAAGAACACTTAAAGAGTGAAAAGCATGGAAGTGTAGCAACACTAAGTGTACTGAAATTTGACAAGGAATGATGCCAAATCATTCAAACAACACAAGTATGGCATGCAATGGTCCCTAAAGCTTAAGACAAGCAAAGAGGACTACACATGAGGCATGCAATACATGGCGTAAATGCATGAACTAAGCATGGACAGAGCTCAGGTAGGTCTAAACAAGGACCTAAACATGCTGAGATGAGGGCTCAAATACCTAGGCATGCAAGCATACAAGCTAAGGCATAAGCTAGGCAACGAAGCACAACACTCAAAGACACGTAAAGAGTGAATGAAATGGGAACATAAGCATGCTATAAGCTCTAAAATGTCATGTTAAATGATGCCAAATCATGTACACAACACAAATGAAGCATGCAATGGTGCTCAAAGCATGAAGCAAGCAAGAGCACTTGTATTACAAGTATACAAAACATGAAGCATGTGACCAAGGCAACCCAAAACAATCCTAGTACATGTTATAGTGAGTCTAAAACATGCATGGAAGGAAGCCAAAACATGCTAGCATGAAGGGCATAAGGCATGATTCATACAAGGCAAATAAGGCGGATTACACTACACATATTAAGACCAAGCATGGAATGACTTAAGCAGTAAAAATTAGAGTTATATCATGGCAAAATAACCCCAAATAAACACTGAAATGGTGGCTTGTAAGCAAAGGCAAGAAGGCATACGCAATGGTACATGTTAAGACATAAAGGAGGAAACCCTCCAACGCATTGAATGAGTGATAAATGCAAGTGCATGGCCATGAAATATGGACAAAAATCACATAACAAGTGATGCAAAATCATTCAAATAAGCCGAGTAGAGCATGCTAGTGGACTTGGTGTACAAAGCTAACAAGCTAGATTGAACTATAGTTATACAAAGCAAGTCATGCATGGCCAAAACAACCAAAATCAGAGCTAAAACATGTTAAAACATGGACAAAAGATTCATGAGGTTAAGCCAAAAGCATGCTAGAATGACATGTCACAACATGATGCATGCTAAGCTATTTCACCGAAATGCACTACAAATGCATGGAGAATGCAAAGGCTAACAAAACCAAACCTAAACAGAGGTATGACATGATAAAAAAAGCCCAAAAAATGCTCAAATGGAAAGAAAACAAGCTAGAATGACATGCTATTTCACGAAGCACATAAAGCTAGTTTGTGTGATTTACACTACAAGTGTATTAACCATGCATAGAGTGACTAAAGCAAGTAAAAATAGTGTTATACCTCAGCAAAATAACCACAAATACAAGCTAAGACATGGTCAACATACACTTAACAAAGGTGCTCAAACATGAGGCATATTAAGGCATGCAAAGAAGACACAAGGAGAGGGGATGGCCCTCCCCTTTTTAGGACCTTAAAAACCATCCCCACAACTGAAATCCAAAGGGATTTCAGTGGTGAGAAGGCCAATATAAGGGGGTCCCGAAGCTCATAAAAGAGGCTAAAAAAAAAGGCCAAACAAGGCCTAAGAGGGGGTAAACAACCCCAAACACAAAAGTGATCTTAAACAAAGATCAAAAGCATGCAAACATAGAACTTTTATCAATTATAAGTTAAGCTTAAAATAGCATGCAAGATAGGCTAAAAGCTTAAGCAAGAAAGGGGGATTTAAAGGTCAAAAGCTCACCCTTGAAGGCCTTCTTTATAACTGCGACGCAAGTAGGTTTTTCAAGCTCAAGGCAACCCAAGAACACCAAAATCGGCCCCTAAGCACCTCAGTAGCAAAAGGATGGTGTTTGAGTATGTGTTCGTGTGTTAAAGTAAGACAAATCTACACTTTAAGGCACAAAAATGAAGCAAACAAGGCAATATAGATACAACGCTATATCTATCCTCTTCCCTCAGATTTTCTAAACCTAGAGAAGAGAGGAGGAGCTTCCCTCTTATAGAAGAGGAAAGGCAAGGCTTCTAGGAGAAGCTCAGAACCAAAGCAATCCCTCCATACACGTGTGTGAAGGATGGCCCTAATGTCCTCCAGCTGAATATCTCCAAAAAGGTGCCAAAAAGCAGCCGACAACTTGAAGTGGTTGGCCTGCTAGTTTAAGTGGTCGGCCGACCATACTTTAGGTGGCTAACCAAAGCAAAAACTGGTTGGCCATAGGTGGGAGAGGTCAACACACTAAATGCAAGGTGGTGGTGTGGTGGCCGACCAGAAAAGATGGTCCAAAGACCAAGAAAGCTAGTTATCTGACAAGAAAACTAGCTGGAAAAAGGAAAAGTGGTCTCCAAGGAAAAATACTGGTCTCCCACCCATGTACCACCTTCCAAACAAGGAAAACAAGGTTTGTACCAAAAACAAACCAAAGCGGATGCAAGACAAGAAATCGGGAGGCGAAACACGCGGCGAAAAGCCCCGAAAACTAGCTGACGAGCATCAAAAGTGGTATGCAACCACAAAAGTGGTCTCCCGAATCACAGTGATCCTCTAGGCAGAGGCAACAAGGTGTGGTTCAAAAAACACGCCAAATGGAGAATGTTACGCGGTCCCGAGACAAGGCCGGCGGCCAAAGGCTCCAAAAATCGAAAACAGGTCTCCAAACGGGAAAAGTGGCCTACGACCATGAAAAGTAGTCTACAACCACAGAGAGATGGTCTACAAGACCACTCCCTCCCTCCGGGAAGGGAAAACAAGACTTGGTCCGCAAACCGAGCCAAAGCACAAAGAGTTTAGAGGCCCAGAGGCAAGGCTCTCAGCCAAAACTCCGAAACCTCTAAACGAGCACAACATGGACCATCACCGAGCGCTCAATCGATGATGTTTGAGTCTTAAGGTCGATCAAAAATGGGGTGTCTACAGCTGCCCCTCTTTGACAAAACTCGGAAGTCATAAGTGACGGGAGTGAGTGTCAAAGCCTAGAGACGACCCATTTTTGACAAGGCCGAAGACTTAGACAAACTGGCAAGATAACAAAGAAATGTGCCCGCAAGCTGGGGCAAGATGCAAATGACATGCACAAAGCTGAACATAACTTATGATCATGCAAAGAAAGCTGTAACGAAGCAATTATGCAAAATAAATGCAACAGTTTCAAGCAGGGGAATACAAAACAAACTACATTACATGCAAAAAGGAAGAGAATTATACAATTCTCATTACGTCTCACGTTGAGTACATAAAATACCTGTCTGGTTCGTCTGGTCGCGCCAGCTTCAAATGAACCGTACAGACAATATCGTGCCTACAAAAGAGAGAAACTCAACAGGTACAATATTGTTACAAACATGCATAGCAATGCAAGTGAAAAGTGCGTGACAACGCAAGTGGAGGGGTGCATGACAATGCAATCTAAGTGTGACGCATAACGCAATGCACTAACAAGTGCAGGTAAGGTGCGCAAGATAGCGCGAATGATAGTATGTAATGCACAAAACAGTGCGATGCGCAAGATAGCGCGATACGCAAAATAGCACGAATGTTATGCAATGCACAAGACAGTGCGATACGCAAAATAGCGCGAATGATATCTAATGCACAAGACAGTGCGATGTAAAGGATGACATATTCCAACCATGCTGGAAGCATGAGAGGAGAAAAACAAAACAACCACCCAGGTGTGTTCAAAACACAACCTAAGATAAAACACGCCCAGGCCCATGCATCACGCGTCTTGAGACAAATTCCAAACACGCTGAAATCGTGTGAGGAACGGGACACTCAAACCACGCTGAAATCGTGAGAGGAGATCCGAAAACAACCCGCCCAGGTGTTTTCAAAACACAACCTGAGATAAAACACGCTCAGGCCCGCGCATCACGTGTCCTGAGACAAATTCCAAACACATTAAAATCGTGCGAGGAACGAGACACTCAAACCACGCTGAAATCATGAGAGGAGGTCCAGAACAACCCGCCCAGGTGTGTTCAAAACATAACCTGAGATAAAACATGCCCAAGCCCGCACACACGTGTCCGAAGATAAATTCCAAACACGCTGAAATCGTGTGAGGAACGGGACACTCAAACCACGCTGAAATCGTGAGAGGAGGTCCAGAACAACCCACCCAGGTGTGTTCAAAACACAACCTGAGATAAAACACGCCCAGGCCCGCACACACGCGTCCTGAGACAAATTCCAAACACGCTGAAATCGCGTAAGGAACGGGACACTCAAACCACGCTGAAATCGTGAGAAGAGGTCTAGAACAACCCGCCCAGGTGTGTTCAAAACACAACCTAAGATAAAACACGCCCAGGCCCGCGCACACGCGTCCTGAGATAAATTCCAAACATGCTGAAATTGTGTGAGGAACGGGACACTCAAACCACGCTGAAATCGTGAGAGGAGGTCCAGAACAACCTGCCCAGGTGTGTTCAAAACACAACCTGAGATAAAACACACCCAGGCCCGCGCACACGCATCCTTAGATAAATTCCAAACGCGCTGAAATTGTGTGAGGAACGGGATAGAGGGAGAAACATAGGGACGTATCCCGAAGTTTCGAATGGCATGAGCATTGGAACGTATTCCAAATGCTCTTAACCAGAGGGGGAGACACATAGGGACGTATCCTGGTGTTTCTGAAAAGAAGAAGAGACATAGGGACGTATCCCCGTGTCTCGGAAGAAGAAGCAAGCATAGGGACATATCCCCATGTTTCGAAAAGAAGAAGGCAAAAACCGCTTAGCGTAGTACAGGCAAGAGAGGAGAAAGGGAAAAATCTCTCAGCGTAGCACACGTGAGAGAGAAAAGATGAAAATCTCTCAGCGTAGCACACGCGAGAGAGGAAAAGGGAAAATCTCTCAGCGTAGCACACGCGAGAGAGGAAAGAAAGCATCTCTTCTCGTATCACACGCGAGAGAGGAAAGGGAAAATCTCTCAGCATAGCACACGCAAGAGAGGAAAGGCAAACCTCTCAATGTATCACACGCAAGGGATGAAAGGGTAGACCCAAACACGCGCCAAACGCGAGAGGAGAAAGGAAAACCAAACACGTGCCAACCACGAAAGGAAGGGAAAACCAAACGCGTGCCAAACGCGAAAGGAAGGGGAAACCAAACGCGTGCCAAACGTGAAAGGATGGGGATCAGTCGAACTAAACCGGAACTCTTTTGAATGAACAGTACATACAATACTGTGCATGACTGAGAAAGGATCTAGATAGGCAAAATGCAAAACAATGCATGATGTTTAAGGAATGCAATAAACAGACAAAGCGGCGCTTTAGAAAGCACCTCATGAGGTGAATGGCGGTGAACCGTTCTACTCTAATGGGGATACCCTCATGTGTTCCTTGAACACTAACCTTCAACTCGCAGTACAAGGGTTCTGAAATGGTGACAAGGAGCAACATCTGCTGTGGAAACCACAGATGCCATTTTTCATCCTGATCACATTCATAACTTTCCCTATTCTTCAACGGGGTGACAGACTAGGTTGGTTTAGTATCTAGAATTGAGATGCACACGCTACCTCAACCTATGGGGCTTCCATATAGATTTCAAGCCGGGGTTACACCCCTGGGTATTAAAACCAGACTTTAGTCTCGAAAATTCCAAACCTTTGTGTTCTAGGCATCAGCCATTCGAACTCTAGTTTCCACCATCGCAATTGATCTCCCAGGAACTCATTGCAAACACAGCCAAGATGCCTCTGGTAGGGACGGTGCTCAGGGAGAGCACTTCTGATCGATGTTCTGGCATCGAAACAGTCAACACAGTATTCTGTTCACTTTGAACACACAGCTCGTACAACACACTACTCATTTTGAACACACAGCTCATAACACAGTACTCGATATATTCTGCACGTGGCTCATACAACGCACTGCTCACTCTGAATACATAGCTCATATCACAGTACTCGATTTATTCTGCAAACAACTCATACAACGCACTGCTCACTCTGAACACAGCTCATAATACAGTACTTGATTTATTCTGCTCACAGCTTATTTTGAACATACAGCCTATTCTGAACACTGCTAACTCTGAACACGCAACTCATAACACAGTATTCTGTTCATTTTGAACACACGGGATGTAAAGAGGGAACTTGCAGAAGTCGAAACACACTCAGATGCTCTGAATTTTCCTTATTTTCCTTTGCTTTGTAATCCGAAACCCATAGCTTCAGATAGGTCCTGGTTCCACTATTCTGACATGACCTAGGTTGGACCCTGCAATTTATGAAAGAACGAATTCTTGTTTTGCACAAATGTGGAGAATGGCATAACACTCTGAGCACAAACAATTTATTTTTGAAATTAAAATGAGAAAGGGGTTCTCAACCGGGTATTGAGCCTACAACTGACCGCAGTCAAAACGACTCAGCAAAGAAAAAAAAAAGGTAAACAACCTAAACACATCGAGTAACACTCGAAACAACTCAAAACAAGAATCGAGAAAAACAACACAACCAACACAACACTCAGACGTATTACAAAGACGAGAGACCTCTCAAATCATGAGGAGCCAGCTTCTTCGGGTATTGTTTCCCACCCTTTCTTATTTGCGATTCTCACATCACTTGACCCTCAGGCTAAGTTTTTCTCTCAAAACCATTTTCTCACTTCTTCTCTCAACGCACATCTCTCTATTCTTCAATCTCTCTGATTTTTTTTATCCTCCGTTGGGTGGTTAATGGATAAACAGGAAGGTTATGGGTTCATGCCCAGCATATTCAGCTCACGGCTATTTCCTCTGGTGACGTCTAGTCAATGCCCCAGATGAGGGAGTGAAGTATCTTGATCCATTCCGGTTCATGTTTCGCACTTGGCTTGATACCTCGTTGCTCGGAGGATGAGAGAGCTTTCTGCCTTTTGTTGTTATCTTCAGTTGTGCCCTTTTCTGGCAGGTAGAGTGCCCTTCTAGCAAGTATGTTGGCAATGGGGAAAAGACAGAACACCTGACTCAACTGCGCCCCCAGTTCATCATTTTGACCGTTTTTTGTTTTTGTTGTCTACTAAAACAATTTTGTGCAATATGAGAGTTAGATTAACACACTTGTTCGATTTTCTGATTTAAAATCATGCAAGTTAGGTTATGAGCACTAAAAATTTTCCTTTTTGGGTCGAAGATATGGTCCAGTTTTGGAAAAGGTAGAATAGTTTTCGAGAAAATTAGTTAACCTCAGTAAAAATTTTCAAAAACTATTTTTACAAATAGCCACTACTCAACGAGCACGAAACCTACTCTTGAGATGCACGACCTCAGATCCATAACAATGGAAAATTGTCCCTTGTCTGAACGACACTCTATGGCAATGGAAAATTGCCTCTTGTTTGAATAGCACTGCAGCACACTGTATGGCAACGAAAAGTTGCCCCTTGTTTGGATAGTGCCACGACAGACTGTAACCAGTCCTCAAAGTGACGATCACAACTGAATTCTTGGATATAGCGAAGACAAATATGACCAGAACCATCACATGGACACAATCGATTTGGAAGTGTTTGTGGCTGGACTTCAGAATGAAGTTGCCTACGTATCCCAAACATGGGAATCAAGCCTTACGTAGTTCAGGTTAAGGTACACTCCAGTATTAACCTCTCCTTTTACGCTCTAACTTTTGCCAAGGCTGCCCTTTTGAGTTTTTAACCATGCGAGCTTTGTTCTTCTTTTCTTTTCATTTCTTTTGATGTCTTTTCTTTTTTTTTTCATCATTTTTCTTTTTTCTTCATTTTTTATTTTTGTTCTTTTCTTTGCTCTAACTTTTGCCTGGGTCGCCCTTCCGAGTTTTTGGCCCAGCGAGCCTCTCAAGGGTAAAAGTGTAGCTTGGTCCATGCCAAATGGTTTTAGGATCTTGAAGCTGTAACAGCGCCCGCATGGGCCTCATGCTACAGTTCGGACTCGATTTGTGTCACGGTTCTTAATCTGAACCAAAGAGTCCAAATCTGGCAAATCGTTTTGAGAAAACAGATTTTTGAAAAAGTAGTGCCAAACATGGACTGCTTTGCCAGATACAGAGTCGCCAGCTAAATATTTTTTATGGGAGAATTTAGGAAACCCTGACTCGGTGCCGAAGGCCACATGTCCGTCACCACCGGAGTTGTCTCGGCTCGGGAGCTTGGGTACGATCGGGGAAGGTCAGCTATGAGCACCCCCTTTCGCCCGGTCCGAAGACCGGCCTCTACTAACCGTGATATCCGTTTTTGAAAACTTTATGTATTCTTAAACCAATTGTTAGCCTAGAATTACTATGTTATGCGCGCAGCAAACAAGTATAGACTAGATTGCCTAATTTGGAAAGAGACATTGCATATCCGTTCGTTTTGAAAATGCTTTGGAATTTGCTACTCGCAAATAGGCTAAAACACGGATTTCAATGAGTTCTTCCAACTCAAACAATCCAACCTTCACCCACAGGCATTCAAGCAGTTTATAACACATAAGCATCTAGCCACATGTTAAGCATGCTGTTATGGCAACATTCACACTCATGCGATATGCTAAAGCGGAAATACTTACATAGTACTCCGTGCCAAAACAAAGAACTTGTTAGCAAACATGCATGACCCAAGTCCATGTGAAGTGCCTAATGCATCGCATACAAAATGTTACTAGAATAGGCTCGGCTATCCTAAACATGTCATGTGAAAATGCACAATTATCACGTATTCAGTTTGGGAATTGAAGTATTGATGCAGTTAGCGTGATGTACCGAGCCTAATGCATGTAATACAAATGCATGGATGCACGCATGCATAGCATAAGGTATGCTAAAATTAAACGTGCCCTAATACTAACCATTAAAGCAGGTAAGTAAAAGGGAAGAAAGAAGTGAGGTTGGAAGACATACATACCACCCACACACACTTATTACAGATTTGCCCTCGCTCGGAGGGACCGAATAAATATTACAAATTAATTAACTACGCAAGCTAATTAATATTACAAATTAACTAATTTAATTAACAAATTGAATAAATTAAATAAAGCGGGAAAACGCCTCGAGAAGCGCGCCACCATGCGCAAGCTGCCTCTGTTTTCCTTCCTTTCTTCCTCTGGAGGCTATCAAAGCCTCAGGACTGCATCCTTGGACAGAGGGGGTCATCACCGGCTGATTGAAATTTCCACCGGCAGTGTAGTATGGCCATCGGCACAAAATTGAAGCTGTCGGCAGAGAAAATTGTGCCGGTCGGCACATTACAATGCCGGTCGGCAGAGTATTCCTGCAGAACCTGCAACTCACAGCAACAGAGGGCAAAACAAGGCATGGCAGCACAATTCAAGGCATGTATGCACCAAACATGTCTCTTATCATTGTAATGACTCAAAGGGACATGTGCCTCGGTTCTCGGGCCACCAATCACGCATTTCCATGCATGATGGCCCAAGGAACCAAGCATGCAACTTCGGTTTCAAATGCATGCAAACCAATCAAACAAATTAGGCCCAATTCCTATCACCAATTCAAGGAACAAGGCATGCATGCAAGATGCAATGCAACCTAGGCATACAAGCTAGGAATGCAACATGGCATGGCAATTAACTTATGCAAGCATACAAGCATGCATATGGCAATACAAATGAGTGCAAAGATGGACTTAAACATGAATTAGGCGACTCTAAAATAGGCCTAAAACAGTAGCCATTGTGCTAAAAGGTGAGGGCTAAATGGCATGCACACACACATGCACATAAGGACCAACACTTAAGCATAAATCAAACAACATTCAAGCACACTTGAAAGAAGGAAACATGGACAAATTAGCATGCATTATAAGCTCTAAAATCATGCTAACACATGGTGCCAAACCAAGCAACAAATCAAGCCAAGCATGCACCAAAAAGGCCTAAATGTTCAAAGCAAATCAATGAGGCATTGAACTACACTTTAACAAGACCAAACATGGCATGCATTAAACAACTAAAAACAGATTTTTAGCATGTTAAAATAAGGCCAAAGGACTCCTTAGATGGCATCTAAGTGGCCCAAATTCAAAGGCATACACCATGGCCAAAACATAGAGCATTGCAACACATGCTTTCAAAGCATTAAAGAGGCATGCAAGGCAATCAAACAAGCATGGAAATGGGACTGAAATAGCATGTAGGATGATTCCAAATCACCAAAACAATGCAAAGATGGCATGCTACACATGCACATACTCAAGGCCAACAAGCCCAAATACAAAGGAGCTATATAATGCATGCAAAGATCAACCCAAATGACTATGGAAAGAGCTAAAACATGGCAAAATAAGAACATAATCTTCACAAATGCAAGCCTAAAACATGCTCCAACAAAGGCTAACAACCTAAGGCACATTAAGGCATAAACAAGGCATTACATGGCAACTATGCTAAGCATGCATGGAGTTCCAAAACCAACTTGAAATCATGTTATATCATGGATATATAAGCATGAAAAACAAACTAAACATGCTCAACACACACTCAAGCATAGGCCTCCTTAAGAGGTCAAAATATGCCCTTTTCAAGGACAACAAGGAGAGGGGGTGGCCCTCTCCTTCTTGGGACTTCAAAGCATCGTCTTCACCACTGAAATCTCTCAAGATTTCAGTGGTGAAGAGACCTCAACACCAAAATCTCGGAGCTAGCACAAAATGGCTCAAAATGAGGCCTTTTGAGGCCTACGGGTGGTCAACAACCCTCAAACAACAAAACACTCTTAATAAACAACAAAGAGGGCTTAAAAACAGAACTTTTTTATGTTATACAATAATCACAAAAACAGCTCTAAGACTAGTAGAAAATCAATGCAAAAATGGGGGAAAAAGGGACTAGTTTCTCACCCTTGTAGTCCTCTTCAACAATGGTGCTCCAATGGCCTCCTTTGGCTTGAATCCAACACCAAAACTTCAAAACACACTCTTTAGAACCTCAGCTCCAAGAGGAAGGTGAAACACTAGGTGTTTGTGTGCAATAGTGAGACACAAAACACCTAGTGTGCAAAATGAGAGGGAAAGAGAGATAGGTGAGTGTATCTAACCCTAACCCTAGGAAAAACCAGAGCTCTCCTCTATCTTCTCTCCTCAAAAATGTCTAAAAGCCTCTCCTTTTGCCTTAGAGAGAGTTCCTCTCTATATGCCTCTTGTAAAGCTTACAAGACAAGCTTTGCAAGAGGGAGATCCCTCCATACACGTGTATGGAGGGGAGCAAAAGCAATACAGCTGTCCAAAAATATCTGCAAAAGCAGATGAACAGCAATCGACCGGCAAAAAATGCCATCTTGGCCAAAAAGAGTGCCGACCGGCACAAAATAGTGCTGACCGGCAACAAAGAGTGCCGGCCGGCAAACTATATTGCCGGTGGCAGCAAAAACCAGCCGGTGGCATCTAGCCACTGCCGGTGATGGGTAGGGATGGTCTACAAGCCCTACCCTGCCTCTCAAAGGCAAGATGCAAGTGTTTGGTGCAAAACCAGACACTAAACGGTCAAGTTCGGAGATCCTGAGGCAAGGCGCGCGAGCCGAGACCTCCGGGAACTCCAAACGAACACAAACATGGATAATCACCGGGTGTTCAAACGGTGACGTCCAAGTCTTGAGGACGGTCAAAAATGGGGTGTCTACAGTTGCCCCTCTTTGACAGAACTCGAAAGTCATAACAATGACGGGAGTGAATGTCAAAGCCCAGAGACGACCCATTTTTGACAAGGCCGAAGACTCAGACAAACATACAAGACAAATAAGATATGTGCCCGGAGGCAGGGGCAAAATGCAAGACAATGCACAGAGCCGAGCATAACTTATGATCATGCAAAGAAAGCTGTAATGAAGCAAACATGCGACAATTATAAGCTAGCATACACCAAACTACACTACAATGCAGAAAGGATGTAAGAGAATTATGTAATTCTCAATACGTCTCACTCGGAGGATACAATACCTGTCCGGTTCGTCTGGTTGCACCAGCCTCAAATGAACCATACATACAATATCGTGCCTGCAAAGAAAACAAACTTAACAGGTACAATATGGTTAGCAACATGCATGACAATGCAAAATGGATGCAAAACGATATGCAATATGTACAAAACAATGTATAAATAATGCAAATAAAGATGCAATGTAATTGAAACAATGCAAGCTACATGCAAAGCATTTGAATCGTGATCCAATCACGAACGGTTCGAAACCACACCTATGTCAAATAGATTGATGGAGATAACAAGTCTGTCTACCATAGAACGGTCAACTGAACTATGAGTATTGTAGACAGACGCAAGAACAAGTATTGGGTGGAATGACACAAGTGGGGAAACAACCCGCTGGAGAAAGGATTACGATCCTAATGCCGGATGCAAAAATTACACTACAATGTAATGGATGGATATGGCACGCAGGCGAAACCAAATCTTGCCTAGGAAAGGCATGCATACATACGAGCCATGTGTAACACAGAAAAGGTGCCGCAACCCTCAACCAACATATCAGCGTGGAATCGGCGCGATACACAGCAGAACTGTGTTTTAACATGAAAAGTAAGGACACATACTAGACCAAGCTCAACCTGGAAAGGCGCAAGCCAAAGGCGGAAGGTGATGCAATGAATGCATGCAATCTACAATGCAATATCTACAAATATGCAATGGAATGGATACAATGGATATGGCATACAAGCCAAACCAGATCTTGCCTAGGAAAGGCATGTACACGTACGTGCCATGTGTAACACAGAAAAGGTGCCGCAACCCTCAACCAACATATCAGCGTGGAATCGGCGCGATACACATGCAGAACTGTGTTTTAACATGAAAAGTAAGGGCACATACCAGACCAAGCTCAACTTGGAAAGGCGTAAGCCATAGATGGAAGGTGATGCAATGAATGCATGCAAACTACAATGCAATATTTACAAATATGCAATGGAGTGGATATTTACAACATGCATGACAATGCAGTGCAATGCGACCTACTGGGGAAAATGCAATGGATGCATGCAAGCTACAATGGAAATGCATGACAATGCACTATGATGCAATGACTATGATTGCAACTTTCCCTATCTTACCAACAGGGTGATATACTAGGTTGGTTCAGTATCCAGAATTGAGGCGTAGACATGCCGTCTCAACCTATGGGGCTTCCATACAGATTTCAAGCCGAGGGTAAACCTCTGGGTATTTAAACCAGACTTTAGTCTCGGAACTCCCGAACCTTTGCGTTCTAGGCATAAGCCGTTCGAACTCTAGTTTCCACCGTCCCAGTTGCTCTTCTAGGAACTCATCGCAAACATAGGCAGGTGGCTTTACCAGACCACCGAAAGTCGTTCGGGCACGACAAACACCAAAGGAATTGCACCTTTAGAGGATTTAAGGTCTCCTAGACCGGGATGCAAAATGTATGCATGACTATGCATGTTTTTTTTTTGTTTGTTTTTGAAATGCAAATGATGCATGAAATGCATGTTGCATGGAATGCGCGACAACACGCGGCTTAAGATATGTACAAAGCAATAGTGTGTACACCAATGCACTAAAGGTCTTGCACCTTCCAAGGATTTAAGGTCTCCTAGACCGTACGTGTTTGAGGTCTCGCCAGACCGTGCGTGTTTAAGGTCTCGCCAGACCGGGGGGTATTGCACGACGGTATGATGCGCAAAATAGCGCAATGCGTTAGGCAACGTGAGTGCACAGGACAGTGCGATGGAATGCATGCAAAATGCAATGAGGTGCGCAAAACAGCGCGAAATTGAAATGCACAAAACAGTGCGATGCGCAGAACAGCGCGAACAATTTTGAAATGCACAAAACAGTGCGATGCGCAGAACAGCGCGAACAATTCAATGCACAAAACAGTGCGATGCGCAGAACAGCGCGAACAATACAATGCACAAAACAGTGCGATGCGCAGAACAGCGCGAACAACTTTGAAATGCACAAAACAGTGCGATGCCAAGTGTGACATGCATGCCACACGGAGTGTAAATGGGCTTGAATGCGCAACAACGCACGTATTCCGGAATGCATGACAATGCATGGAATGGAAATGCAATGATGATGCATGAGAAATGTGCACGACAATGCAAAGGGGTGCGTGTTGCAACGCATGTAACACGTGCACAACAATGCAAATGTGTGGCGCGCGACAGCGCGATGTAATGCACCGAAGTAGTGTGATGAACTTGCGCAACACACATGGGGCAGCTTTTGAATTCAAAAGGATACAAAAAGGATACACCTTGCACGAATTCGAGTGCCACGCACTGGAGACACGGCCCGCGGTCAAAACGGAGGCCGGTTGAATGTCGGAGATGCACTTTCTTGCACTTTCTTGAGCTATGAAGACCATGAACTTCTCATATGGCCTAAACAAGGCTGTGGGAACCCCACCGGCCGAAAGATGAGGCCACCGGCTGGCCATCGGCACAAAAACAATTCCATCGGCACAAAAAAGTGCCGGCCGGCACAAAATATTGCCGACCGGCAAACAGTTGCTGGTGCGGGGCAGTTTTGTCTTTTCACCTTGGGTGTTATAAAATAGGGCTTCAAACCCTATTTTCTCATTTCTCTCACGCCGAAAACCCCCATACTCTCTCTCTAGAGCTTTTCCCTCTCCTTTTTCGTCCATTTCTTCGCGTTCTACGCCCGTTTCGTCGTCGGATTCGCGTTCCTCTTCGCGTTTCGGACGTTTTCCACCGATCACATTTTCGTTTCGGTGCCTCGTTTGGCGTCCTAGCCTTTTCGGGGTTCGTTCCCCTCACTTTCCTCTTCATTTCCGTACATCTTCACATTCCGGCCTTCCCGGCCATTTCCGACCCTCTCGGGAGTTGACTTTTCAGTTGACTCTTCGCATTCCGGCTCGGTTTTCCCTTTTCCGGCCATTTTCACACCACTCTCTTCATGGCAGACGACATTCCACGTGGCGGGACTCCCCCGGACCACGAGATGGATCCCGGGGTCGAGCTCTTACCACTGAGTGAGCGCCCGTTCGACCCGGCGACCTACCGGCCGGCGATCCACGTTCTGCCCCCAGACGGCCTGCGTCAGTTCCGGAGCTTTGAGAGGTACGCGGCGCCTGAGCTACTGCTGCGTGAGCCTACCTCCCACCTTTCATTCGGCACTTCCGAGGTAACTCTCTTCTTTCTGCTTTACTTTCTGCAATGTAGGATACAAAACTGCCATAGTTAGTTGTATTCTCTAACTGCTGAAATCTGATATGCCGTAGACCGTAGTTGACTGTAAACATACATACAACTGATATCTGCTTGAGACTGACACATGCATACACACTGCACTAGCCCTGAATCACCCAAACACACGGCACACACTGTATTTCACTGCATACACACTGGCACCCAGTATTTGTCTGAATCTGTCAAACTTGCATACATGCCACATCTGTTCTTAAACACCCAAACACGCTGACACAGCACACGTATTTCACTGTAAGCACACCGGTACCCGGTATTTCCCTGAATCTGACAAACTTGCATACATGCCATATCTGTCTTTTCAAAATTGCATTTTGAATGTTGTCTTGCAATTGTCATTTTCTGTTTGCAGGAGGGTTCCCATACCATTCGCGGGTATGGGAATACTGGTGCGCGGGAGTGGTATGATGAGCTCCCTGATGCGGTCCAGCGCATCGTGGACCGAGCGGGCTTCGGCACCTTCTGCCGAGGGCTCTCTAGACTGTCCACATGCAGGCCTCTTCTTGCTGCTTTGGCGGAGAGGTGGTGGGACACCACCGACTCTTTCCATTTTTCTGCTGCAGGGGACATGATGATGACCCCTTATGACTTCTCAATGCTCACAGGCATCGGGGTAGGGGGTGATCCGATCCCCTTCGACACCGACATGGATGAGTGGACCGCCGCTCAGGTCCATTTACTGGGGGAGGCCCCACCACTAGCTCGTCCAGGCTTTGTGCGGTACTCCTGGTTCGAGTCACAGTTCAGGGTTCAGCCCGTTTTGGAGGAGGTGCAGATGACCCCAGAGGACGAGGAGAGGTATGCTCGCGGCTTCCTCATGTTCTTGTTCGGGACTACCATCTTCGCCGACCGGGCGAACACCGTGCCTCTCTGCCTTCTCAGCGCACTGGTGGACGTCCGGGACATCCTGCATTATGATTGGGGCGGCGCTGCTCTGGCCACCCTGTACGGATATATGAGCTCGGCTTCTCGTGGCAGCGGCCAGCTGCTTGGAGGTTACTGGCGAGCTTGGGAGGTACATTTCTTCTCCGCTTTTCATTTCTGTCCGATATTTTCTGTACTCTGTACACTGCACACACTGCGGTCTGCTTTACACTCACTGTATACTGTACACACGGCACACACATACATTCTGCTTTACACTGACTGTACACTGCTCACACTGTACACTGTACACAATACAAAACACGGCTCTGCCATTCCTGCTTCATTCTGCATATTCTGCTTTATCTGATGGTCATACTGACATCTGTTTTGCAGTTGTGGGTTTACGCCTACTTTCCTAGGCTTGCCCCCGTGCCAGTCGCGGAGCCTCCTCCGGCTGTCCCGTTCTCGAGTCGCTTCGACGGGAGATGCACCCGGCGACCACGGGAGACATTCGGCTTCTTCCGCCGATATTTTGACACCATCACCCCCACAGAGGTATGCTTTACTTTCAGTTCGTTTAGCTTCGCTTTCCCACTGCATGTTTCAATAACAGTAGATAACAAACTGCCTGTCATTTTCAGATCACATGGCGGCCATGGGCTTCGCTGCCGTCGGCGATGCGGGGTCGGTTCCCTGGTGCTGAGGAGACCTCGCGTTTCCAGATCTTGCTAGAGGGCCTGGTCTGTCGGGCTTGGTACCTGGGGGAGCGTTTTCTACGCCAGACCCGCGGGTTACCTGAGCAGATAGTCCCGGCTCACCCTCCTGCAGAGATGAGGGAGACCGAGGGGCTGACCCCTGAGCAGCTGGATGATTACTCCATCGGCTGGGAGGAGGCCGGCTTCCGGGGCACCGGCGACTATCAGGAGTACGTGCGGACGTACCTGATGCGTCCCCTGAGTGGTCGTCGAGCAGAGGGGGCCAGGCCTGTAGCATCGGCGGCTGGGGCTGGAGCGGGAGCAGGGGCTGGATCCTCAAGGAGGGCCCGGGTCCGTGGTAGGGGCAGAGTGCAGGGAGGACGAGGAGCTGGCTGGCCTGCCCTGCCTGCTGTACTGACTTTCCAGGGGCAGGGTGGGTCGACCTATCAGATCCCCTTCGCCCCTCCACCGGCTGGTCATGAGTTCATTGATGTCCCCGACTTACCGCCGGTATGTTCTACTGCATTTTGTACAGTTATTCAATTCAGTTTACTTGATATTCCACAGAATATTGACGCGTCTGATGCTTTTGCAGGCTTCTTCGGGGTACACCCGTCAGTCGTTGGCGATGAATGCCTCGATGATGGAGATGCTCCAGCGGACATTTGATCTCCTAGCCGTCTACAGCATACCGGTATGTCCTTCTGACACTGACCTCAAACCATTCATACACTGATTCGCATAATCTGATGCACGGCACAACATCTGATACACTGATCTCACAGTATCTGAACACTGCATACACTGCATTCTGCACCGTACTCTGTACTGATAAACTGATCACGGCATCCTTACCCTGTACTCATATTCTGCATTCTGCACTGATAAACTGCTCACGGCATTCATACACTGTACTCACACACTGCATTCTGCACCTTCAAACTGTTCACAGTGTACTGATGCATTTCCCTTTTTGTGTACTTTTTCAGCCTCCTTTCCAGATTCCCATGGCAGGAGGTGCTCCAGCTAGACCTTCTGTCCCTGCTCAAGGGAGAGATGAGGAGGGCAGGATATTTCCCCGTACCAGGGGAGGGCGTACTCACGTCGGGAGTAGCTCGCGAGCTCCAGTCCCGGATGACGACGACGACGAGGAGTCAGAGGCGGAGGCAGGGTCATCGGAGGAGGAGACCGGAGACGGTTCTAGCTCGGGCTCTGACCACGACGCTGATGATGCTCCTGGACCTTCGTCCAGGAAGAGGACCAGGACGGACTGACAGCCCTTGGAGTCGCTGGACATAGATACAGATTTTTGCTATCTTTTCTTTCTTTCTTTGTACTTTTCTTTTTGGTTGGTAGATAGATTACCTTGTACTGTCGCAGGCAGATTTTGTTTCCAAAACTTGTACGTTTGAAAAGATAGTGAAATGAAACAGACTTTTTATCTGAAAAAAAAGTGTTCACATTCATACATCTCATGCATTGCCTCGCATCTCATCATGTTACACCTCAATGTAAATGAAATGATTGGTTATCTGAAAATTGAACACTTGCACTGTAATAATCAGATAACTAAACAGCCAACAGCAGGATAACCCAAGCAACCCACTGCCTGATTCTGGACACACAGCCCTTACTCTGTTGGGGATTAATCTGCACACAGCCCATAACACAGCATTCGATTTATTCTGCACACGGCAAATCTCAAACAAACAGCCCAATCTGACAGGACGAACCTTAAAGATGGAACCGGTTGGAGTCGAAACACGTTCAAATGTAGAGAATGGCACAGCATTCTGAGCATAAATGATTTTTGAAATCGAATGAGGGTTTTTCAAACCGGGATATCGAGCCTACAACTGAACACAGCGGAAAGGACTCAAACAAAGAGGTACACGACCTAAACACAACGAGACACGCTCGGGAGAGACTCAAAACAAAAGACGAGACCGTCCAATGAAAGAGGCACGACACACAGACGCGTAAACGAAGATGGGAGACCTCGGACCACGAGGAGCCAGTTCAAACTGGGTATTGTTTCCCACCCTTTCTCATTTGTGATCCTCACATCACTCGACTCTCAAGCTCGGATTTTCTCTCAAAACCCTTTTCCTCACTTTTCTCTCAACTTACACCTCTCTATTCTTCAATCTCTCATTTTCCATCCCTCCCCGGGGTGATTAATGGATGAACAGGAAGTTGCGGGTTCACGCCCGATGCCGTTAGCTCACCGCTATTTCTTCTGGCGGACAGAGCGCTCTTCTGGAAAGTACGTCGATGACGGGGGAAAGACAGAACGCCTGGCTCAACTGTGCCCCTAGTTCATCATTTTAACCATTTTTCGTTTTTGCCTTCTACTAAAACGATTTTGATCAAACGAGAGTCGGATTAACGTACTTGTTCGATTTTTGATTTGAAAAGCATGCAAGTCAGGCAGCAAGCACTGAAAGTTTTCCTTTTGGGGTCCAAGACAATGGTCCAGTTTTGGAAAATGAAATAGTTTTCGAGAAAGTAGTCAACCTCAGTAAAAATTTTCAAAAACTAATTTTCAAACAGTCAATGCTCAACAAGCATGAAACTTACCCTTCGAGATGCGCAACCTCGGATCGGGGGTAATGGAAAATTGCCCCTGGTTTGAAAGGGGGGTGGGAGGCAACGGAAAGTTGCCCCTAGTTTGAATGGCGTCTCACGACGGCTTGTGGCAACGGAAAGTTGCCCCTTGTTTGGGATGGTGCCGCAGCAATCCGCAGACAGTCTTCATTGGCAATGGTCGAACTCTCAGGCACAGAGATGACGGAGATGGTCACAACACATATATGGACACAATCACCTTAAAGGGTGTTGGCCACTGGACTTTGGGGATGAAATTGAAACCATTGCATGGACTGAGACGCTATGAAAGCGTTGGGGGCTGGACTTCATGATGAAGTTGCCTACGTATCCCAAACATGGGAATCAAGCCTTACGTAGTTCCGGTTAAGGTCCACTCGGGTATTTTAACCTTCACTTTGTTTGGCTCTCACTTTTGCCAAGGCGCCCAATGCGGGTTTTCGACCTTGCGAGCTTCTTTTCATTTTATATTATTATTTTTTTTTCTTTTTCTTTTCTATTTTCTTTTTTTGTATCTTTTGTCTTTTCTTTTCTTTTTTTTTTCTTTTTGTATTTTTCTCTTTTTTGTATTTTTCTCTTGCTCCAACTTTTGCCTGGGCCGCCCTTCCGGGTTTTCGGCCCAGCGAGCCTCTCAAAGGGTAAAAGTGTAGCAAGTCCATGCCAAATGGTTTTTTTGAAGTTGAAGCCTCTCTGTGTCTAGGAGAACGACTGTTGCACTGATTTGCGGAGAATCCATCCCGGTTGCTCCACGAGCTTCTTTCGGCGAGATCCACTCCTTCTGATTCGGCTTCGGTGCTTCTTGATCGAAGGCTACCTCAAAACTGGCCACACGGGCCTTTCATAGCGTTTGTCTGTTGAACTTTCTGAACGTTCTGAACGGGTTCAAAATCGGAAAACAAACGGGTTGAATCTTGAGGCTGAGAGCGATCCTAGGCTGCGCGACCTCAAGAGCGATTCCACACAGGTCTTCGCAGGGCCACGTAAAACATTTGTTTTTGAAAGTTTTTAAGAAAGCGACAAATCGCTCGCGCCGAAGATAGTGTGGAACCAATCTGGATCAGGCCAGGGTCCTTCTCAGTACTCACGCCGACAAGCATGATTTTATTCATAAAAGGCTTAGCACGCCTCTCTTTCTCTCAAAGTGATCAAAATTTTGCAAAACCCGAGGAATTCCTTCCTCTTCGTTTTTATCACCGCGGTGTTCGAAAGGTTTGTTTTTTGGAAAACTTAGGTTAATGCAATAAGTTTGGGCACACAGGAGAGCAGGCAAGATGTACTGTCAGCCCGATCAAATTCTCTGGCCCTTATGCTGAAAGCAAGCATGAAGTTTGAGATAGCAACAGCTATTTCAATCGGCTCTGTTGGTGCAACTGGCCCCTCGGCAGAAACAGACTCAAAACAAAAACAGATAATTACAAAACAAAACGGTGTTCGAGGCAACAACCCCAGAATCACCTAGTATTATATACAACGGGGACTGACTCGATACAACCAGACAGACCCTTAAGCAAAAAAAGACTGACTCAAGACAAAGAGACAGACTCAAAACAAAAGACTGACTCGATATCCAAGCCAGGATTTACAAAACTCGGTTTCACCGATGCTCAAAAATGCGTGCCAGACGCTTCAAAAATATACCAAATGTTGCCCGCAGGCGGTTCACTTCACATACTCGCAGTATCTGAGCCCTCGAAATCCAGCAACTGAGTGGTGACGGGCTTGCCTGAGGTAGGTGGTAGGATAACCTTGTTATCAATCAAATCCTGCACTTCATGACGAAGGCGGGAACATCCATCGGTACTGTGACCGGACTGTTGATGGTACGCGCAGTACAAGGTAGCATCATGAGTGGTGGGGAGATTCTTCGGGAGTGGCCGGGGCTCCAAAGGCTTAAGATGCCCATTCTTTGCCAATATTAGCAATGCCCTAGACAAAGGCATGTGGAGGTCGTGAAAGACCCTGCGCCCTCGGGGCAGGTACTTTGCAGTTTGAGGATTCTTGCCAGATGCGCTGGCGAAAGGATCAGCTGGCGCTGCCTTGGCTTTTGGAACCTTCCCCGATGCAGGGTTGCGAACTACAGGAATTGTCTGGGCATGACGGGGCCCATCCCGATTTTCTGCCTGGCTTGAACTGCCTTTGATCGGAGCGGGGAAAGCATCATCTACAGCTTTGGTCACTATTGCAGACGTTTGTTGCTTGTTCATCCCTCTGACTTTCAGAGTCTCGACTGCCCACAGCAGTTGCTCAATGGGGTCGGCGTCTATCTTTGCCTTGTCCTTTCCTTTGGCCTCAGCCTGTTCGAGGGTCTGGGTTGGTGCTGGCATGTCGTGACTATAGCCGGAAGCCACCTCTGGTTGGCTGAGCTCTATCACAATCCGCCCCAGTAGCGGGGGCTCCTGTGGTACAAAATTCCCGGCATACGGTGCCGCTGGCGGTGAAGCCGACATTCCATAGGCGAGGTCTGCCACAGACCTTTGGAGATCGCCTATCATCCCCATCAATTCGAAGGTGGTGGGCTCACGAGCCTGGTATAACTGGGGAGTCCAGACCGGGTGCACAACGGGCATCCTGGGCGGGTATGACATACTGATGCTGGCCTCATTCTGCGGAGTGGTTCCCTGCTCCGGTGCGGCTGTCATAACCACAATTTCATCTGAACTTTGTGTCGCCATAAATCTTGCCTCAGCAAGGGGGAGACACTGGTTATTCTGTATCAACTCTGCAACTCTCTGAACCTTGAAAGGAAAAACATACAGCATTTCAGCCCAAACTGATCAAACACGGGTGTAGCCAGACAACTGTACCCTACTGCTGATCACTATTCCCAAATTTCTGTTCCCAAAATACTGAATCTGATACCCGCGGATAACTGATTCCTGATAACTGATTCTCAACAATACTGATTCTGGTGCCCTCGGGCCCGATACTCAAACTCACAAACTGGTATATGCGTTCCTGTAGAGATACACTCTAAAAGGACATAGCAAGTAAAGAGAGCTCAATCACCCCTATGTTGGGGTAGGGTTTCCCTGTCCTATTTTGTCAGGAGTTAGGGTTTCACTACGCACACAGCGGTTTCAAACAACCTATAATCGGGTAAGCAACCTGTCCTAGCTTGGAATGGTCACTATGGTTCCGAATATGCACTAGGTCGAATGGTCAAAAAGGGTGCCCCGGTAAAAATCGGGGTTTGTGTTCCCATACTGTCAGAGCCCATAGCCGGTCAGCCTTATGGACATGCCTTGACAAGACAAGCCTCCGGCAAACCGTTCAGGAATGGCAGATGGCAAACACTGTGTTCCTAGGCGCACCAATGCACATGCAATGCAAAGAAACACATAAATGAAGTCAAAATGGGATATCACGAGTTCGAGTCAAGCTCTCTAAAATCCCCAGCAGAGTCGCCAGAAACTGTAACATGTCCGCGGGGGGGGACCTCGCTACTACAGTTCGGACTCGACTTGTGTCACGGTTCTTAATCTGAACCAAAGAGTCCAAATCTGGCAAATCGTTTTGAGAAACAGATTTTTGAAAAAAGTAGTGCCAAACATGGACTGCTTTGCCAGATACAGAGTCGCCACCTAAATATTTTTTATGGGAGAATTTAGGAAACCCTGACTCGGTGCCGAAGGCCACATGTCCGTCATCACCGGAGTTGTCTCGGCTCGGGAGCTTGGGTACGATCGGGGAAGGTCAGCTATGAGCACCCCCTTTCGCCCGGTCCGAAGACCGGCCTCTACTAACCGTGATATCCGTTTTTGAAAACTTTATGTATTCTTAAACCAATTGTTAGCCTAGAATTACTATGTTATGCGCGCAGCAAACAAGTATAGACTAGATTGCCTAATTTGGAAAGAGACATTGCATATCCGTTCGTTTTGAAAATGCTTTGGAATTTGCTACTCGCAAATAGGCTAAAACACGGATTTCAATGAGTTCTTCCAACTCAAACAATCCAACCTTCACCCACAGGCATTCAAGCAGTTTATAACACATAAGCATCTAGCCACATGTTAAGCATGCTGTTATGGCAACATTCACACTCATGCGATATGCTAAAGCGGAAATACTTACATAATACTCCGTGCCAAAACAAAGAACTTGTTAGCAAACATGCATGACCCAAGTCCATGTGAAGTGCCTAATGCATCGCATACAAAATGTTACTAGAATAGGCTCGGCTATCCTAAACATGTCATGTGAAAATGCACAATTATCACGTATTCAGTTTGGGAATTGAAGTATTGATGCAGTTAGCGTGATGTACCGAGCCTAATGCATGTAATACAAATGCATGGATGCACGCATGCATAGCATAAGGTATGCTAAAATTAAACGTGCCCTAATACTAACCATTAAAGCAGGTAAGTAAAAGGGAAGAAAGAAGTGAGGTTGGAAGACATACACACCACCCACACACACTTATTACAGATTTGCCCTCGCTCGGAGGGACCGAATAAATATTACAAATTAATTAACTACGCAAGCTAATTAATATTACAAATTAACTAATTTAATTAACAAATTGAATAAATTAAATAAAGCGGGAAAACGCCTCGGGAAGCGCGTCACCATGCGCAAGCTGCCTCTGTTTTCCTTCCTTTCTTCCTCTGGAGGCTATCAAAGCCTCGGGACTGCATCCTTGGACAGAGGGGGTCATCACCGGCTGATTGAAATTTCCACCGGCAGTGTAGTATGGCCATCGGCACAAAATTGAAGCTGTCGGCAGAGAAAATTGTGCCGGTCGGCACATTACAATGCCGGTCGGCAGAGTATTCCTGCAGAACCTGCAACTCACAGCAACAGAGGGAAAAACAAGGCATGGCAGCACAATTCAAGGCATGTATGCACCAAACATGTCTCTTATCATTGTAATGACTCAAAGGGACATGTGCCTCGGTTCTCGGGCCACCAATCACGCATTTCCATGCATGATGGCCCAAGGAACCAAGCATGCAACTTCGGTTTCAAATGCATGCAAACCAATCAAACAAATTAGGCCCAATTCCTATCACCAATTCAAGGAACAAGGCATGCATGCAAGATGCAATGCAACCTAGGCATACAAGCTAGGAATGCAACATGGCATGGCAATTAACTTATGCAAGCATACAAGCATGCATATGGCAATACAAATGAGTGCAAAGATGGACTTAAACATGAATTAGGCGACTCTAAAATAGGCCTAAAACAGTAGCCATTGTGCTAAAAGGTGAGGGCTAAATGGCATGCACACACACATGCACATAAGGACCAACACTTAAGCATAAATCAAACAACATTCAAGCACACTTGAAAGAAGGAAACATGGACAAATTAGCATGCATTATAAGCTCTAAAATCATGCTAACACATGGTGCCAAACCAAGCAACAAATCAAGCCAAGCATGCACCAAAAAGGCCTAAATGTTCAAAGCAAATCAATGAGGCATTGAACTACACTTTAACAAGACCAAACATGGCATGCATTAAACAACTAAAAACAGATTTTTAGCATGTTAAAACAAGGCCAAAGGACTCCTTAGATGGCATCTAAGTGGCCCAAATTCAAAGGCATACACCATGGCCAAAACATGGAGCATTGCAACACATGCTTTCAAAGCATTAAAGAGGCATGCAAGGCAATCAAACAAGCATGGAAATGGGACTGAAATAGCATGTAGGATGATTCCAAATCACCAAAACAATGCAAAGATGGCATGCTACACATGCACATACTCAAGGCCAACAAGCCCAAATACAAAGGAGCTATATAATGCATGCAAAGATCAACCCAAACGACTATGGACAGAGCTAAAACATGGCAAAATAAGAACATAATCTTCACAAATGCAAGCCTAAAACATGCTCCAACAAAGGCTAACAACCTAAGGCACATTGAGGCATAAACAAGGCATTACATGGCAACTATGCTAAGCATGCATGGAGTTCCAAAACCAACTTGAAATCATGTTATATCATGGATATATAAGCATGAAAAACAAACCAAACATGCTCAACACACACTCAAGCATAGGCCTCCTTAAGAGGTCAAAATATGCCCTTTTCAAGGACAACAAGGAGAGGGGGTGGCCCTCTCCTTCTTGGGACTTCAAAGCATCGTCTTCACCACTGAAATCCCTCAAGATTTCAGTGGTGAAGAGACCTCAACACCAAAATCTCGGAGCTAGCACAAAATGGCTCAAAATGAGGCCTTTTGAGGCCTACGGGTGGTCAACAACCCTCAAACAACAAAACACTCTTAATAAACAACAAAGAGGGCTTAAAAACAGAACGTTTTTATGTTATACAATAATCACAAAAACAGCTCTAAGACTAGTAGAAAATCAATGCAAAAATGGGGGAAAAAGGGACTAGTTTCTCACCCTTGTAGTCCTCTTCAACAATGGTGCTCCAATGGCCTCCTTTGGCTTGAATCCAACACCAAAACTTCAAAACACACTCTTTAGAACCTCAGCTCCAAGAGGAAGGTGAAACACTAGGTGTTTGTGTGCAATAGTGAGACACAAAACACCTAGTGTGCAAAATGAGAGGGAAAGAGAGATAGGTGAGTGTATCTAACCCTAACCCTAGGAAAAACCAGAGCTCTCCTCTGTCTTCTCTCCTCAAAAATGTCTAAAAGCCTCTCCTTTTGCCTTAGAGAGAGTTCCTCTCTATATGCCTCTTGTAAAGCTTACAAGACAAGCTTTGCAAGAGGGAGATCCCTCCATACACGTGTATGGAGGGGAGCAAAAGCAATACAGCTGTCCAAAAATATCTGCAAAAGCAGATGAACAGCAATCGGCCGGCAAAAAATGCCATCTTGGCCAAAAAGAGTGTCGACCGGCACAAAATAGTGCTGACCGGCAACAAAGAGTGCCGGCCGGCAAACTATATTGCCGGTGGCAGCAAAAACCAGCCGGTGGCATCTAGCCACTGCCGGTGATGGGTAGGGATGGTCTACAAGCCCTACCCTCCCTCTCAAAGGCAAGATGCAAGTGTTTGGTGCAAAACCAGACACTAAACGGTCAAGTTCGGAGATCCTGAGGCAAGGCGCGCGAGCCGAGACCTCCGGGAACTCCAAACGAACACAAACATGGATAATCACCGGGTGTTCAAACGGTGACGTCCAAGTCTTGAGGACGGTCAAAAATGGGGTGTCTACAGAAGCGATCTGAATCCCGGAGAATGGCTATTGTTTGCTGATGATGTAGAAGTCTATCCAATGAGGGGCCGAATTTGCCCCTAGTGGTGTGCATAGGAACTCAATTGTTCTTTAGCAATACTTTCTTCTTTCCTCCCTTCTGGGATTTGGCATTCTTGCCGATCTTCATTATCTTTGAGAAGCATCCCAATTTTGGGCTTTTCGAGCACATCTGGCATTTTTGGTGCCTCTAATTCGAGGGGTGCTGCTGGTCTAGCTTCGCAAGCTTCCTTTGATCACATCTGATCTTCTTGATCTGACTTTCCTTGCTGCTGATTCACGGGCTACTTCGAATCTGGTCACACAGGTCTCACATTGTGGTTGATCGTTGAACATTCTGAATTAAGGTTCAAGGTTTGAGAGCAAAAGGGAGCGGGTCTCAAGGCTGAGAGCGATCCTAAGCTGCACAATCTCAAGAACGATCCCACACAGGTCTTCGCAGAACTGCGCAAAGCATTTTTTGAAATCTTTTAAGAAAGCGACTAATCGCTCACGTTGAAGACAATGTAGAACCAATCTGGATCAAGCCAGGATCCTTCTCAATAGTCATATTAACAAGCATGATCTTAATCATTAAGGGCTTAGTACGCCTCTCTTTCTCTCAATTGATCAAATTTTGCAAAAGCTGAGGAATTCCTTCCTCTTCGTTTTCATCACAGTGTTCAAAAAGTTTTGAAAAACATAGGTCAATGCAATGATTTCAAGGCACAAAAAAAAAAGCAGGTGGAATATACTATCGTTTCATTCTAAACTTGTTGGCATAACAAGCTCAAAAGCAGAAACGAACACAGAAACATAAAAACCACAGCTGTTTTATTCAGATCTTCTGGTGTAACTGGCTCCACAGCAGAAACAGACCCGAAAGAAAGCAAAAAGACAAACACAAAACAAAATAGTGATGCCGGAGGTAACATCCCCGGAATCACCCGACTCCTATACAGTAGGACTGACTCGATACAACAAGACAGACCCCAAACAAAAGACTGACTTAAAGCAGAAAGACAGACTCAAAACAACACAACAGAACTGACTCAATGCCCAAGCCAGAACATAAAATAAACAGCATTCGCAAATGCTCAAAACAATGCGTGCCATACGTAACATCTAGAGTAAACTGAACGTTGCCCGCAAGGGGTTCGTCCCCTGATCACATACTCATACTATCCCCCAAGTCCACTAATCCAGTGACGATAGACTTTGCTGAGCTTGGCGGGATGATAACCTCATCATCGATCAAATCTTGCACTTTGTGGCGAAGACAAAAGCAATTGTTGGTGCTGTGACCGGTTTGTTGATGGTATGCACAATACTAGGTACCATCATGCTTAGCTAGAAGGGGATTCGGGAGAGGGTGAGGCTCAAGAGGTTTGAGATGGCCTTTCTCAACAAGGATTTGAAGAGCCTTGGACAAAGGCATATAGAGGGCAGGGAAGACCCTGCGACCCCGGGGTTGGTACATTGAGGTTTGTGAATTTTTGCTGGGTGCACTAGCAAAAGGGTCGGCAGGCACTGGCTTGGTCTGCTGATTTTTGCCGGATGCGGAATTAGGGTTGGAAGAAGCAGTTCTAGTACGACAGTCCTTCTCCCGATTTATCCCTTGGCTTGAACTGCCCTCGGTCTGAGTAGGGAAGTTGTCCTCCACAGTTTTTGCAACAACTGCGAGTACCTATTGCTTATTCAGTCCCCCGACTTTCAAAGCCTCAACAGCCTGCAAAAGTTGTTCATATGGATCAGTGTCTGCCCCCATCTTATTCTTTCCACTAACCTCAGCTTGGTCGAAGGTTTGGGTTCTTATATCAGTGCGAAGTCCTGTTGTTGTTGACATGCCATTGCCTATACTTAGGATGGGTTCAGGTTGGCTGAGTTCAATTATAATTCGGCCCAGTAGCGGGGGCTCTTCTGGCATGAAATTCCCAACATGTGACATGGTTGATGGTGAAGCTGACATTCCGAAGGCTAGATTAGCTACAGATCTCTGAAGATGGCCGACCATTCCCACAAGCTCGAAAGTGGTGGGCTCACGGGTTTGAAATGGTTGGGGTTCCCAGATCGGTTGTGCGGCAGGTGACTTGGGCGGATGTTCCATTTCAACATCGGTCTCACCCTGCATGGCGATTCCCTGGTTTAATGTTGCTGCCATGACCACAATTTCTTCTAAATTCTGTGTCATCACGAGTCTACTTAACTGAACAGAGGGGATGTGACTTGTGACTAACGGATCAGATGAACCGATGAACCTTGACTGGCCTTTCTCTGCCTTGCCTCAACGAAGAAGAACACTGGTTGCTCTGAACTGAATCTCCTGAACCCCCCCTTGAAAGAGAAAATAAGCAACATCTCAGCCCAATTTCATCAAAATAGATATAAGCATAACTGAATAACTATGTTCGACCACTGCTCACTGTTCCCCGAATTATTGCCCTAAAACTGAATCTGATACCCGCAGATATAACGAATTCTCAAAATACTGATGCCCGCAAGCCTGATACCCAGACTTGCAAACTGATATGTGCAACCTGTAGAGACACACTCTGATAGCACATAGCAAGCAAATGAGAGCCAAAACACCCCTATGTTAGGGTAAGGTTTCCCTGTCCTATTTTATCAGGAGCTAGGGTTTCACTACGCACACAGCGATTTCAAACAACCTATAATCAGGTAAGCAACCTGTCCTAGTTTGGAATAGTCACTATGGATTCCGATATGCACTAGGTGGAATGGTCAAAAAGGGGTGCCTTAGTAAAAACCCAGGCTTGTGTTCCCGTCATGGCAGAGCCCGCAACCGGTCAGCCTTATGGCACGCTTCTCAAAGCGAGCCTCCAGTAAACCGTTCAGGAATAGCATACGGCAAACACAGTGTCCTAGGCGCACCAATGCAAATGTAATGCAAAAAAACACATAAGTGTAGACAAAACAAGATATCATGAGTTCAAGTCAAGTTCTCTAAACTCCCCAGTAGAGTTGCGAGAAACTATGGACGCACCCCGAACGCCCCGGGAGAATCCCGTTTCATTTATTTGGGCTTACCACAATTCGGACTCAAATGTCACGATTCTGAATCTAATCTCACAATGTGCGATGTGAGACCGATAAATCACCAAAGAGTCCAAATCCGGCAAATCATTTTGGAAAACTGATTTTTATAAAGAAGTGCCAAACATGGGCTGCTTTTTCAGATACAGAGGCGCCACCTAAATATTTTATTTTGGGGGAATTTAGGAAGCCCTGACTCATGCCTAAGGCCACGTGTCCGTCATCACCAAAGTTGCCTCAGCTCGGGAACTTGGGTAAGATTGGGGAAGGTTATTTAATGAGCACCCCCACTCGCCCGATCAAAGATCGGCCTGTACTAAGCATGATATCTTGTTTTTTAAAACACATACGCTTTTATTCCGATCAATTAACTAGTCTTACTACGTGATGCGTATAGCAAACAAGTATAGACTAGATCGCCTAATTTGGAACGAAGCATCGCATATCCGTTTGTTTGGATAATGGTTTGAAGTTTGCTACTCGTAATTAGGCTAAAATGCAAATTTCAATGAATTGTTCCAATTCAAGTAATCCAACATTCGCCCACAGGCATTCAGGTAGTTAATCACATAAGTTATTAGCCTCATGGTAAGCATGCTTTCATGGCAACATTAGCACACATGTAGTATGCTAAAGCATAAATACTCAAAGTGTACTCCGAGCCAAAACAAAGAGCTATTTAGAAATCATGCATGATCCTAGTTCATGTTAAGATGGCTAATGCAACACATGCGAGAATGCAACTAAAATAGGCTCGGCTATTCTAATTATGTCATGTGAAATGCAACTTGGTACATGTATTCAAATTGGATTGAAATACAATGCAGTTAGCATGATGCGCCGAGCCTAGTGCATGCAGTACAGATAAATGAATGCAAACATGCAAGCATAAGGTATGCTAAATGAAACGTGCCCTAAAACTAACCATCGTAAGCAGTTCAGTAAAAGGGAGAAAGAAATGGGGGTCGGAAGACATGCATCACACGTACGCACGCTTATTACAACACTTGGCTCTCTCGAGTGAGAGACCAAATAAAGAGCTAACTAGCTAACCTAAGCTAATTAAACTAATTATTACACAACAAATTAATTAACTAATCCTAGCTAACTAATTATTACAAAACGAATTGAAATAGTTAAACGCATTTATCTATTGAAGGTACAGACCAAAGCAAAACCTAGCGATCTAAGCATGGTAGCTAAGGAAAGCAGTAAATCAGGAGGTTCTCAGAGGGAGAAGACTGGATGCATGCTCGGTTGCCTCGTTTGGAAATCCAATGCGATGCCCCGATTTGTCTCTATTTACATTTGTTCTTGAAAACTTGCACCAAGCTCCAGAAAGCTGAAACTTCACCTTTGGAGTCTTGTTGGAGGGTGGCTGTCATGGCCTGAACCCGCCCCTATGGGTTAAGGACATAATCGGCCAGTAATCGCGGGATTACCTACGGCCTCAAACCATTTCAGACTTAAGTCATCAGAGTAAAGGGGCCAATTGGAAGAAAAATTTAAAACTTTGTCCATAGAGCTGTGCTTACATGGCACATCATAACAAACCATACATACACATATTAATAACTCGCATCAGAAAGTACAGTAGCATAAGGTTCTGTACAGACAGGATAATTCAAGTCTTAGTCAGCCTACCAAAACTATATACAAACAGAAACCAAAGTCCTCGCCGACAAGTCAAAATAAAAATAAAATAGCAGAAGGGCGAAGACTAGTCTCGTGCGTGAGACGCAAGGGCTGACTCTTCAAAACCTTGGTTGTCCCACACAAATTTCACTGAGGTTGGGTTTGGATCTCTCTTGGCTCACCTACAAACACATGAATGAGCGTGAGCCAAAGCCTAGTGAATAATATCATATAAAGAAGATACATTAGGACAATATACATTGGACGGCCTCGGGCCCAATTCATATTTCTATTTAATACATATATATACATAGGTCAAACAGCTGAGGTTCCAAACACATTGGACGGCCTCAAGCCCAATCCATTCATGTCAGACTGGCCTTTGGCTCAACCATTCTTTCATTCATGCCAGACTGGCCTTTGGCCCAATCATTCTTTCATTCATGTCAGACTGGCCTCTGGCCCATTCATTCTATCATTCAGACTCATACTGGCCTCTGGCCCATTCGTTCTATCATTCAAACTCATACTGGCCTCTGGCCCAACCATTCTGTTATTCAGACTCATACTGGCCTTTAGCCCATTCGTTCTATCATTCAAACTCATACAGGCCTCTGGCCCATTCATTCTATCATTCAAACTCATACTGGCCTCTGGCCCATTCATTCTGTCATTCAGACTCATACTGGCCTCTGGCCCATTCGTTCTATCATTCAAACTCATACTGGCCTCTGGCTCATTCATTCTATCATTCAAACTCATACTGGCCTCTGGCCCATTCATTCTGTCATTCAGACTCATACTGGCCTCTGGCCCATTCGTTCTATCATTCATGTCAAACTGGCCTTTGGCCCAATCATTCTTTCATGTCAAACATTTGTCCACCATTCAAATTAACAAACTTATAAGACTTACACGGAAGTAAGCAATTGGACAAACAACATATATCTTTATTAAGGTATTACTCACAGTGATCAATTGGTTAGTTTGCCCTAGAGCTTGACCCTACACATCACATAACATACAAGGGTCACAAATAATTCAATCTATTCCTTAATTCACATATTCCTCTTTAGGCTTCTTTCTTATCCTTTTAACTCATTTACAATGCTCAATGCATGCCTAAGAGTACTTGGAAGTGAAAGAGAATGGAAAACGAAACACATAATGTATTTTCAAAATTTCAGAAACAGGGGTCCCCGCTCGAGCGTGGACTTCCTCGCTCAAGCGGACCCATGAGGTCTGCAAAAGTATTGGTTACATCAATTTCACGCTCGAGCGCGAACTCGGACGCTCGACCTGAAGGTCTGTCTACATAGCTCCCCGCTCGAGCGTGAAATTCCCCCGCTCGAGCGGACACCATGTCTGCAAAAATACTGGGAGCCCGAATTTCACGCTCGAGCGGCGGTTCTCTAGCTCGAGCGGATATCAAATTTTTTGGATTTTCCAGAACATGTTCTTGAGCTTCAACTTCATATTCAAAGGCTCTAAATGCATGATTTTGGCTCAAACTTCACATATACATATACCAACATGATATAAACACCAAATTACAACATTATGAAGCTCAATTCCAAGAATTACTTACATGCATGACTCAAATTAACCCAAACTCATCACCAACATATTAAATTCAAACATTCAAAACTCACACCTCCATGATTTGCACATGCATGTGAGACATACTCATTATTCCCAACTTAATTGATGAAGAGATGATCAAATACATGGACTTCAACCAAAATTCAACATGGATTGCACACTTTATACCCAAATATGGAAATTTATAGCAATTTCTTACATGCATGCATCTATTGACTTCAAATTCCACAAAACCAACTCAATCTCATCATAGTCAATTTAATTCATGCTCTTGATCATTATTCAACCTTGATTTCACAAAATTACAATTTGAAATCCATGAATTTACTTACCTAGAGGCTTTAATCTCAAATTCTAGTTGAATCTTGAGTCCAACCTTCCAATTTCTCAAACTTGAGCCAAACACACAATTCTCTTTCTTTTTCCCTCTCTAGCCGACCCTCTCCCTCTCTCTGAGAGTTGATATTAGCCAAAAATAAGAAAAGAGAGGAATTGAGCATGTAATGGCCCTCTAATTCACTTTATTTTAATATTAAATAATTGAGCACTTCATTAATTAATTTAATCCATTAAATTTGATCCAAATCAATTTCCAATTAAATTTCACCGTAGGCTCTAAAAATTATGCCAATCACAATGGCGTAATCAATTTCAGGTTCTGTGGCCGATAAGGCCTTCAATTTAAATTCCAAAGCAGATAATTAAATAGATATTCCTATGGTGAACAGATAGAAATTCAAAACCACATATTTTCAAATAAATGGCACACATAAACATATTAAACACATAATCACATTAATAATAAGGACCAATTAGCATAATACGGAACAGGGTTATCACAGTGGCCAACCACTTTTGGTTTCTCTAGACACCTGCCGACCACTTTTGGTTGTTGAAAAACCAGAAAAGTGGTCGGCCAGCTAGTTTTTCTGGCTGGCCGGCCAATTGTTGCTGTTGAACTGCAATATGCTGCAACAGAGAGCAAGAAAGGGCATGGCAATGTATTTGCAAGATATGTGCGCACAACCACCCTCCCTATCATGTCATGAACTCAAGGGAGTGTAGGTTCTCGACCCTCGGGCCACCAATCGTGCCTTTTTATGCATGGTGACCGAGAGGCGAAGTTGCACAATTCAATATGAAAATGAATGCACAAGTAAACACATAAAGCCTAAAACTCTATCATGGATGATCAAGAGTGTCAGTGATCGGGAATTAAGACACGTTTCATCACTTTAAGTATGAAACGTCCCTCTTTTCCCGTGTTTGGACTAACACCTATTCCAAACACAATGCAAGCAAGCATGGCATGCATAATGCAAATGAACTACATGGCATACTCGATGCAACTAGCAACCTAGCATACACAATGCAAGGCATAACATGGCATACACAATGCTAAATGCTAAGAACTAGATGGCATACTCAATGCAAGACAATCATGAGGGTTCTTAACACAATGTAATGCGTGCATGCACAATGCAATGCAACAAGGGCAACAATGTACAATGCACCAAACATGCTACAACATGCAAACCACATACTCAATGGACTTAAACTGAAATGAACAAACCTCAATCATGACAAAAGAGTGGCCATAATGCTAAAATGAAGGCACCGAAGACACATACAAACATGCATGCCAATTGGCTCACCAACTAAGGCACTAAGGTGCAACTCTCAAGAACACTTAAAGAGTGAAAAGCATGGAAGTGTAGCAAAACTAAGCGTACTGAAATTAGACAAGAAATGATGCCAAATCATTCAAACAACACAAGTATGGCATGCAATGGTCCCTAAAGCTTAAGACAAGCAAAGAGGACTACACATGAGGCATGCAATACATGGCATAAATGCATGAACTAAGCATGGACAGAGCTCAAGTAGGTCTAAACAAGGACTTAAACATGCTGAGATGAGGGCTCAAATACCTAGGCATGCAAGCATACAAGTTAAGGCATAAGCTAGGCAACGAAGCACAACACTCAAAGACACGTAAAGAGTGGATGAAGTGGGAACATAAGCATGCTATAAGCTCTGAAATGTCATGTTAAATGATGTCAAATCATGTACACAACACAAATGAAGCATGCAATGGTGCTCAAAGCTTGAAGCAAGCAAGAGCACTTGTACTACAAGTATACAAAACATGAAGCATGTGACCAAGGCAACCCAAAACAGTCCTAGTACATGTTATAGTGAGTCTAAAACATGCATGGAAGGAAGCCAAAACATGCTAGCATGAAGGGCATAAGGCATGATTCATACAAGGCAAATAAGGCGGATTACACTACACCTATTAAGACCAAGCATGGAATGACTTAAGCAATAAAAATCAGAGTTATATCATGGAAAAATAACCCCAAATAAACACTAAAATGGTGGCTCGCAAGCAAAGGCATGAAGGCATCCGCAATGGTTCATGTTAAGACATAAAGGGGGAAACCCTCCAACACATTGAATGAGTGATAAATGCAAGTGCATGGCCATGAAACATGGACTAAAATCACATAACAAGTGATGCCAAATCATTCAAATAAGCCGAGTAGAGCATGCTAGTGGACTTGGTGTACAAAGTTCACAAGCTAGATTGAATTATAACTATACAAAGCAAGTCATGCATGGCCAAAACAACCAAAATCAAAGCTAAAGCATGTTAAACATAGACAAAAGCTTCATGAGGTTAGGACAAAAGCTTCATGAGGTTTAGCCAAAAGCATGCTAGAATGACATGTCACAACATGATGCATGTTAAGCTATTTCATGGAAATGCACTACAAGTGCATGGAGAATGCAAAGGCTAACCAAACCAAACCTAAACAGAGGTATGACATGATAAAACAAGCCCAAGAACATGCTGAAATGGAAAGAAAACAAGCTAGAATGGCATGCTCTTTCATGAAGCACATAAAGCTAGTTTGTGTGATTTACACTACAAGTGTAATAACCATGCATGGAGTGACCAAAGCAAGTAAAAAAAGTGTTATGCCTCAGCAAAATAACCACAAATACAAGCTAAGGCATGGTCAACATACACTTAACAAAGGTGCTCAAACATGAGGCATATTAAGGCATGTAAAGAAGACACAAGGAGAGGGGATGGCCCTCCCCTTTTTAGGACCTTAAAACACAATATAAGGGGGTCCCGAAGCTCACAAAAGAGGCTAAAAAACAAGGCCAAATAAGGCCTATGAGAGGGTAAAAAACCCCAAACACAAAAGTGATTTGAAGCAAAGATCAAAAGCATGCAAAAATAGAACTTTTATCAATTATAAGTTAAGCTTAAAACAGCATGCAAGATAGGCTAAAAGCTTAAGCAAGAAAAGGGGATTTAAAGGTCAAAAGCTCACCCTTGAAGACCTTCTTTATAACTGCAACTCTAGCAGGTTTTTCAAGCTCAAGGCAACCCAAGAATACCAAAATCAGCCCCTAAGCACCTCAGTAGAAAAGGATGGTGTTTGAGTGTGTGTTTGTGCGTTAAAGTAAGACAAATCTACACTTTAAGGCACAAAAATGACGCAAACAAGGCAATATGGATACAACACTATCTATCCTCTTCCCTCAGATTTTCTGAACCTAGAGGAGGGAGGAGGAGCTTCCCTCTTAGGCAAAGCTTCTACGAGAAGCTAAGCACCAAAGCAATCCCTCCATACACGTGTATGGAGGATGGCCCTAATGTCCTCCAGCTGTGCCAGCTATAGAAAAATCTCCAAAAAAGTGCCAAAAAGCAGCCGACCACTTAAAGTGGTCGGCCTGCTAGTTTAAGTGGTCGGCTAACAACTTCAGGTGGTCAACCAGAGCAAAAACTGGTCGGCCATAGGTGGGAGAGGTCAACACACTAAATGCAAGGTGGTGGTGTGATGGCCGACCAGAAAAGATGGTCCAAAGACCAAGAAAGCTAGTTATCTGACAAGAAAACTAGCTGGAAAAAGGAAAAGTGGTCTCCAAGGAGAAATACTGGTCTCCCACTCTTGTACCACCTTCCAAACAAGGAAAACAAGGTTTATACCAAAAACAAACCAAAGCGGATGCAAGACGAGAAATCGATAGGCGAAACACGTGGCGAAAAGCCCCGAAAACTAGTTGACGAGCATCAAAAGTGGTATGCAACCACAAAAGTGGTCTCCCGGACCACAGTGTTCCTCTAGGCAGAGGCAACAAAGTGTGGTTAAAAAACCACGCTAAACGGAGAATGTTAAGCGGTCCCGAGACAAAGCGCGCGGCCAAAGGTTCCAAAAACAGGAAACTAGTCTCCAAACAGGAAAAGTGGCCTACGACCATGAAAAGTAGTCTATGACCACAAAGATATGGTCTATAAGACCACTCCCTCCCTCCGGGAAGGAAAAACAAGACTTGGTCCGCAAATCGAGGCAAAGCACAAAGAGTTCAGAGGCCCGGAGGCAAGGCTCTCAGCCAAAACTCCGAAACCTCTAAACGAGCACAACATGGACCATCACCGAGCGCTCATTCGATGACGTCTGAGTCTTAAGGTCGGTAAAAAATGGGGTGTCTACAGGATGCTGTCCCTGCAGTGACTTTTTCAAACAAAGAGCTACCACCAAAAGGATCAAGGCATAACAAACCCTTATATGTATCGCTTGAATGTAGAAAGAAGTAGGTTCTGGGTGTCCTAATAGACACCAAATCAGTTATTAATGTTTGTCCTTCTCACACCGCTTAAGTGATAGGGCTGAAACCAGTAGATTTTGCACCCAAAATTCAATTGATCCAAGCTTATGACAATACCAGTAGGGAGGTCATGGGGATGTTAAAGTACAGATAATGGTAGGTCCATTTGAACATGAGGTTGCGGGTTCACACCACCATCATGACAGTTTTCAAGAAGCCAATCTACGGAATTCTTAGTGAAATACGTAATGAACCCTTCATTCATCGGCTAGCCAAGTTAGATAAAGCACAGGGGGTTATAATGATAGGTTCCGGTGTACGTTCCATGATGAAGTTGGACACCGAGCTGAGGATTGCATGCCCTTGAGGCAGTATTTAGAGGAATTGGTAGCCGCGGGTCACTTAGACAAATATATTGAAGGGGGAGCTGGACCAGCCCCCTAGGACTATAATATGCCGAACGGGATACTAGTTGACAGTCCACCTCAAGGCATAATCAATGTGATACATGGGATCATCGACCCTGAGCGAGTTTGCTAGCTTAGAGGGATGATCAAGAAGGCAGAGCACATGAGGGAGGTGCTAAGTGTACAGCCAACCATGAAGAAAGGGAAGACAAAGGCAAAGAATGTCATCACTTTCTCTAACAGGGACTTAGCAAGGCTGCAAAACCCTCACAATGACACGTTGGTGGTCACTTTACTCATCAAGAATTACGACATCGAGAGGATCTTGATAGACCAGAGGAGTTTGTGTGAAATAATGTACTACGAGACCTTCAAGTAACTAAAATTTGAGGACAAAAAATTGGCATCAACAACTTCTCCTCTGGTCGGTTTCAACTGCTTGCTAGAATGGTTGGTTGGAAAGATAATTTTGCCGGTCAAAGTTGGATCGATGAGAAAGCAAGTGAAATTTTGGGTATTGAAAGTCCCCTCTACTTACAACATCATTTTGGAAAGAGCATAGTTGCACTCTATGCAAGCTGTAACATCGACTTACCATTAAGTGATTCGCGTCCCTAACGAAGCCAGAGTAATTGAAGAGGTCTTGGGAGGCCAAATTATGTCCAAACAATGCTTCATCATGGTGAATGGCAGCTGAGCTACCAAAGGGTTTGTATAGATGGTAGAGGAATCGGAGAGCAACAAGATGTTTGTTGACGTCGGCAAGTGTAGACACCTCATTTTTTATCGCTCTTAAGACTTGGGCACTTTAATCCGAACACTCGATCATGAAACGTTAGACAAAGCAAATTCTTTAAAGTTTTTAGCAAAAGGTATTCACTTTTGAGCCCCATAACCTAAGCCATACACCTATCCTTGACCAAAACCACTTTCCATTTTGACCAGCCACCTGGAGAGCCTACAAGCCATCACATGGCTAGCAGGCTAAAATTGATTGATCAGTCGTACCCTCTCATGGTTGGCCGACCATGTTTAGCGTACAGATTGTTTTGACAGCTGTCGGTACTACAATGCATAACCTCCAAGCCAGCTCTCATTTTTTAGATTTTTTCGACGTGAAGAAGGCGAAATTCTATAAATAGAGGGCCTGCCCTTAGGGTTTGAGGGATTGTGAATTATAGTGAGTGACCAAAGAGTGAAGAGCAAGTCATATTCTCATATTCTCTACCCTCTTGCTATAGATACAATATAGATACACCATTAACACCTGGTTTTGAAGCTTTTACTGAAGCTTTGAGAGTGATTACAAATACTTGAGAGTATTTAGATTGGAGTTTGTGAACCAAGGGACTCTTCCTCTTCTCAAGAGGTTGATTCTTCAACTCTTTTCATTTCTTTTTCTTTTTTTTAAGCTTCATTTCAATACTATTTTTTAGATTGTTTTTGGTTTTAAAAATGTGATTTGAATCTAGTTTAAAGGTGGAAGGGTTAGTTACCCTTCCATAGGCTTGTTCTTTAGCTTTGCTCTCTTATTGTTCTTTATGTTCTTGCTTCATTTCTTTCATTTCCAGCACTGTTTTAGTTAGATTTTGATTAAAAATAAGTTGTATGTATGTGTTTAAAGCTTATATAGATACTTTGATTCTTGTCTCATATCTCTCTTCATTGAAGATACTGCATAGCTCTCTTTTAGTTCCTCTTTTGTAGCATGGAAATGGATGTTTCATCCATGTTCCATGAGTAGGAAGATGAGCTTGCAATCAACTCTCCTTAGCTTTCATTTCTTGGTTTTACTTAGTATAGTCTTGTCTTTGTTTTAAGCTACATGAGAGCTCTTCATCAAGACCATTAGAGACTCGCTTCTATTTTCTTTGAAGCATGGAAATGGATGTTTCAATTAATCTTCCATGAGTAGGAAGATGAGTCTCTCTAGTCTCCTTAATCATGGAATCTCTTGTGTATATGCTTTGTCTTCAAGAATGGCTTCTTCTAAACCTATTATCTCTAAACTATAGTATTCACTTGCTCTTGTTTTCCATGAGATTCAGTGGGTTTTAGCCATGTCTTTGATTGTATCTTTCATATTTACCCTTGGGATGTTTGATGATTTGTGAAGCAAATCTACTCTCTCCTTGAGAAATTTTCATGACATGAGAGAGAAGGATAGATGAATATCCTTTGGAAACCCCCTGCTCATGCTCTCTGTTGTAATAGATCCCCCCTAGAATTAGCGGCCAGCTAACCAAGGCCTCTGTACGGCCGACCACTTCTTAAGATCGGCCGACCCCTTTATTTGGATAGCTAAGGTGCATTTCCAATGAAAGAGAGCAAATCCTGGGGCCTAAAGTAAAGTGATTTCCAGACTGTGAATAGAGTAGCTTCCAATAGTGAACAGTGAGGGTTTTCAAAGGATGTTCATGCCCTTGTCCGCTTGATTCATCGCCTCTCCTTTGATCCCTTTAATTTGTCTTCTATAATTTGAATTTTGTAAATAATTAGTTGGCTAATTCACTTGTTCATGTAATTAATTAAGTTCACTTGCCTGTATTGTAATAATTAGTAGCTTTCATTTGGGGTTTGCAATAATTAGTTTAAGTAGGACATTCAGACTCTCTCATGGATAGAGAGTAAATATGTGACACTTGATGTATGTCTTTTAACCCTCACTTCTTTCTCCCTTTTATTTACTTGCTTACCATATTTGGTTGGCATCATATTTTCTTTAAATCATTCCCATGACTCGCACCCATTTTTTGCATGCATTAGGGTTTGGCTCATCATACTTAAATATCATTATCATTATTTCTTGCTTGAATACGTGCACTATCGCATGCCATGAAATTGAATCAAATGTCATATTAAGAAGCCAAATCCGATAGGTACATTTTTTGTGTGTGTTGCATTAGTCATGTACATAGTTAGGGTCATGCATTATATTAACTAACTTCTTCTTTGGCTTGCCTTGGAATACTTGGTGAGCATTTATCACTTTAGCATATTCATTTGTGTGATTGTTGCTAGTTTAGCATCTTAACATGAGGCTATGTGCTTACTCGAAGTAAACTGTTTGAATGCCTGTGGATGAAAGGTATTTTACTTGCATTGGGGATGATTTTGATCAAATGTACATACAAGCTCAATTCTTTCCTTTTGAGTTGTGTACACTCAAAACTCTTTTAGAGTCATGTAAAATCAAGTCATTTCCAAAGCAAGCAAAATAGTCTATATTTGTGTGCCTCACATAGTAAGATAGCATAACAAAATCTGAATAAGGGCATATAATGTTGATAAAAATCACATCAAGATTAGTAGAGCCGATCTTTGATCAAGTGAGAGGGGTGCTCAATTCATGACCTTTCCCTCTCATACCTAAGTTCCTAAACCAAGACACTTTAGTTACGATGGACGAGTGGCCTGTGGCACAAGTTATGGGTTTCTTAAAATCCCTAAAAAATTTAGGTGACGACTCTGAAATCTGGCAACGTAGTCCATTTTTGGCATTTCTTATGATTAATGGACCCTTTTAAAGATTTGCTAAACTTAGACTCTCACTCTTTTTCTTATTCACATTGCACTAGTGAAAAAACATATTCAGAACCACATGAGTCCGAATTGTAGGGTGATCGTGTCCGAGGAAGGCTAAACCCCTTCTGAGGAGCAGCGAGAAAAGCCATCTATAGTTTCTGGCAACTTTACTGATGAATTTAGAGAATTTGACTTGAACTTCATGATGTGAAAATTTGATCTGCATATATATGTTTTTTGCATTGCATTTGCATGGTGCTCTTAAGTCATTATGTTTGCCATCTAATATTCCAGATGGCTTGCCAAAAGACCAGTCGGACATAGGCAATGTCACGTCAGGAACACAACTCTTGGATATGGGTTACCACTGTACCGCTTGATCCTCCTTTCACTTTTCGATGTTAAGTATGAGAGGTATATTAGGTAACCTTACTAAGGTACCCTTTTGACCAATCAGCCTAGTGTATGTAGTGAGCTCTAGTGACCCTTTAAATTAGGATAGGATACTCTCCCACATTTAGGATGTTATGATATCGCTTGATTGAAATAGTGAAGCTCTAGGTCATGCCAAAGCTAGGACAGGGTAACCCTACCCCCTCATAGGGGTGTTTTGTTCTCTTTACCTACTATGTGCTATATGTGCTATATATTGGATCTATGCAGGGGTTCTTAAATTCAAATTAGTGGTACAGTTATATCAGTTTGTAGGGAAGAATTCAATTTTATCAGTAGGGAATACGGTAATTCAGCTGTGATCATATTTGTTGCAAATTTATACTGAGATGCTATCTGATTTTTTATTATTGTTTTTCTTTTTCATTATTTCTTTTGCTAGGTAGTCTTGAAATCATAACTTCAGAGAGACTTGATATCCCTCAAGTTCTATGGGCTTGCGCCGATAGGCTTTGCAAAATCCGAGATGTAATTGACGGTCTGCCAGTGTTAGTCTCTCTCCCGCCAATTGTTCGAAAGAGAAGAACCAAGGCAGTCATCGCCAGCACAAAGCACTTATCAGTCACCCGTCTATTCCCACTCGCTCAGTTTACCAATATCTGACTCACCTAGATCTGTAATGGTGCAAAGTGTAAAAGAGGTCACCGCTATGATGACAGCATTTCAACAGGCCATGGATACACTAAACTAGAGGATAGTTGTGCAAGGTCAGGCCATTGTTGAAATGCGACGCCCATCTGGGGCATCAGCATCTACCACACATCCAGTCTTGGTTGCCCAGCCAAATCTTGATCCGCCTCTGCTAGCTGAAAATCTTCAAGTTCTAGATCCGTAGGAGGTGTTAGCCCAAACTCAAGCTTTCAAGCCTCTAGTGCAGCCGCACAGAGGACTTTTTCCTTTCAACATCAATGATATCAACCCTGCCATGATAAAAATCTCGAAGCTAGAGAAGATGCTTAAGAAATCTCAAGGCTTCAACTCCATGCCGGACATGGGAGATGTTTATACTGAGACTTTTGTAAAATTGCCAGAGAAGTTCAAAATGCCACACATTGATAGATTTGATAGAAGTGGAGATCCTATCATCCACATCCATCTCTTCTTGGATGTCTTGAAACCAATGAGCTTGACGCGAGCTCAGAAATTGTCATTATTCTGAAGAATTTTATCAGAAGTGGCAGCCACCTGGTATGCCAAACTGGAGGATTCAATGAAGCAGAATTGGGAAGAACTATCTGAGTGATTTGTTAATAAGTATTCCTACAATACTCAGATGGAGGTGACAATCAACGAGCTGGAGGCAACCTCTCAAAATCCCAAGGAACCCTCTGGATGGAGGGCAAACGTAGCCTGAATGACAAACAGACCTTCAGAGAGGAAACAAGTTTGATTGGTAGTTCAAAACCTTGAACCGAATATGTTATAAAGGATGATAGTCGCACCACTATCTACTTTTGCTTCTTTGTATGAATTGAGAGTTCAAATTGAGAGCACTTTCAAGAAGGGAATTATGCAGAGAACAAGTGAACTAGCAAAGAGGTTATTTACTAGGGGTACCAATGCTAGCAATAGCACTATTCCTAAGCCTGCCGAAATCAGTACCATCACCACCACAACCAAGATAGCTGATTCATTTGCTGGTGCAACCTCACAAATGTCACGACCCAAACCCACACCTAAAGGTATAAGCCATGACCAGCCTGTACTTAGGCCTCAAAGATAAAATTTCAAAAATATTTATTCAATACGGGGCCTTAAGTGGAAACTAAATAAAAATTATAAATGTCCATTTAGTTGTGCATACATGATGACCTTAAAAAATTTAAACATTTACGTACACTTCTAATATTTACAAATACAAAGACAGATCCTATACATATCGCTCACACTATATGAAAGACTTTAACCAATACTAGGCTTGGTAAAGTAACACTACGCTACACAGAGGAACTTCATGGTGGCTTGACAGAAAGGCGGACCCCGAAGTAAACTCTAGTGTTGATCCTTTGATTGCTCATCTACATATTTATATAAAAAGGGGGGGGGGTGAGCTATAGCCCAGTGAGTAATAATAAAATAAAGAGGTTAATGCATGATATCCTTATTATTAGAAAAACATGTCTTAACAATTTCGAAACATATCTTAAGTCACTTGTAAAGTAAACATTTATCGTATCAAAATCCATGCTTTCTCAAATGAAACATATATCTAAATTCAATGCAAAACATGTTACGTACGCCTACTTATACATAGGGTTAGGAGCATAATTCAAAAAGGGGCATCTATTTATTTAAATAAAATAACATTTCAAAAGCATGAGTCATATAACCATTTATAAGATATCCATATTTACATCACATTTACAGAATGACCTTGGGTCCACAGTATGGCCTCTGGCCCAACATTTATCAGAATGGCCTCAGGCCCAATCACATATTAACATCTATTCAGAACGACCTCAGATCCAAGCATATTATATCGTGGAGTAGATGGAACATCGACATGTCTCCACCTCTCCTTGGGCCCAATTCAACGATGAATGTATGGACTCAAGAGGTGACTTTTATGGATTCTAGAGGTAGCTCCCACTGTAGCACTTAGTTCCGTACAGGCCATTGGCTCACATATCTTAGCATAAACAAAATAGCCTTGGGCCCATATATCATATTACAAATAGTCCACATTTCATATTCATAAATCGTATCATATTTTTTTGGAAAACTCATTCATTTTGAACAAAATATGATGTTCAGAAAATCATATCATTCATAAAGCAAAACAGATAATTAAGAATATATCTTTACTATACTATTACTCACAGTGGCTTTCAAAAATGGTTGACCAATTCTCGAATCTTGACCTGCAATCACAATGCACATAGCACAACATATCGAAACATAGCATTACTCTCTCAATCAAATTTACTTCTCTTAATCTTTTCATAATCAAATAAATCGATCCCTTACTTTGCTCCTTAACCAATTATTTATATTGGTTCTAAAATCATTAGTCTTCAATGGGTCATAATTCGTGTCTAGGGAAATAGACAGAAACAGAAGGAAACTAGGTTAGGAAAGGAAATAGCATGAAATGGTTAAAAAGAAATTAAACAGTCTTCACTAATTTGAGAACATCTATTTTTTTACTTAGAATATGAAGGTGAGATCACCACCATTGGAAACTATACTTCTGGGGCTTGAATTTACTCTCAAGAATCACTTAAAATGGAGTCTGGATGAGTAAGATATTGGAAGTTGGGCTGAAATAGGGTAGTTACGCACGTGCGGGACCAAAACCACACGTGCGGGGGCATGTGTTTTTATTTCAGAATGTAACTTTGTGTCTAACATTGTTGGCCGCACGTGCGGAAAATCCCACCGCAGGTGCAGAACTGGGTAAAAACCAATCCAAAAATCTGTTCTTGAGTTGGAACTCATTCTTTTCAAAACCCAAACTCATTTTCATATATTTCAACCCAAAAATCCATAAAAATAAATAAATAAAACCTTGCTTTAGGAGTTCCAACATTAAACACAAATCATAACTTTGAATTAAAACTTCATTTCTACGAAAAATAGATCAAACCCTTAAGTTAGAATACATATATGCATGAACATACAAATTTGAGTATCAAATCTTCAAATTCGTGGAAGTTTCTTCTCTTTTATAAACCCATACCAAAACTAAATAATTAAACATGAAACATGCCATGTACGTCAAATTCTTAACCTATTTCTTCCAATTCCCTACAAGTCATCCCCTATAAGCTTTTATAAGTTCACATCCTTAATTTACACCATTGAACTCCCAATTATTCATGGTTTCTTCCCAAAATTAACCTCAAATTCCTTATACTCATGAGTGTGTCAACTTCACTTCAAGGGATTAGCAAAGAAATCTTACCTTAGAGGCTTGATCATGAAGATTTGCTTACAAATTCCCCTTGCCCTTCTTTCTTTTTTCTTCTTCTTTCTCTTTTCTCTCCTCTTCCTTCATTTTCTTTCTTGATGCCTCCAGAACTCTTTCTTTCTTTCTCTCAAAAATATCTTCCTCTTTGAGCTCAAGAGTTTCATATATATATATATATATAATATTAAAAAAATTGTCACACCCCAAATCCGGGCATGACCGGCCGTGGCCCACAGGGCCTTAGCCCAAGGCACACGTAAGTCTAAACACAAATCCTTGATCACATTGAACAACTAAACAATAGTCCAATAATAAATAACCAAAACTCAATCCAGTGACATGCCACAATTATAAACGACAAAATCAACCGTAATTAAAACCATCGAAACTTATGCAATATAAACAGCCCACATATCAAAATAATCCTAAATGAACCCCAATAAAAATAAAAAAAGAAATATGCATGAACTTGACATAACACTCTAAAAAAAATGAATGTCCTAGAGGTCCATGCAATCGAGTCGCCGTTATGCCATGAGTCCACTCTAAGTCTTTCTAACACCTAGAAATGGTAAACAATTAAGTCAGCTGATAGCTCAGTGAGTAGCAACATGGATAGTATATACAGTTTTGAAAACATGGATCAATTCCAAAATAAGATATATATTACAGAAACTAGATTGGCATACAGTTTGGTAAAGACAATCTGTTTCAAAAAGAAGGTTCCACAGTTCAACAGTTAAAATGCTCATGTCTCTCAATAACATGATAAATGACATTTTCCACTTAAAACAGATTACAACATGAACACCAATAATTTTTTGGGTACCAAGAAATAACAAATAATACGCCACACAGTTCTCAAGGCTATAAGCCCCGTTGGATCCAACACCAAACTAAGAGTCATCCTCAGGGTGGCAACCTGGGCCTTTTCTCTAAGACGATCCGATTGAAGGTCACCTAGCTTAATCTAGGTCTTTTCCTTACAAACTTCAAGCACTAGAGTCATCACGGCCCAACCTGGATCTGTTCCCTAGTGGCCAGAGTCACCACACACAGTGGAATAATTTCCCTGGACTAAATACACATATGGTCCCAATAATCAATACACATCAGTTTCGTAAAACATGGTAGTTCATCATTATAAACATGAGACCAAAACAAATAGTTTATAGTATGCCAAGTTCACACATGTTTCAGAAATAATTTGATTTCATTGATAATATAATACTTTTTTAAAACAGTTTAGTCATGAAACAACAATTTAATTTTCCAATAGTTCAGGGTAGGGGAACATTTATAAAAATATGTAGCATGAGACTACTCACCTGAAAACGAAATAATATAATCCTCGAATAGAGTATGAAAGTCTAACTAGTGCCCTAAACCAAATATGAAGACTACACGTCACTACTAATTTAAAAATACTAAAGAGAATAATAAACTAAGTATCCCACACTAAAGTGCACTAACACAGCTCAACTCCACTCACCGTTACTCTTAAATAATACTTAAGTCCATGTTCATGAAGGTCTAAAATTACCCAAGACATGGGTTCCAGTTGAAACTTAATTAAATGTGACTTTGAGATAAAATATAATTTTTGATAGGTTTTCCCGAACTGTTCATTAACTCTAAAAATTAAAAACCTACTCTACACCATTCGAAAAATTCCAAAACCCACCAGATATCAACTAATATATCCTAAGTTTCAAACCTAATTGGTTTTACTTGATTTGCTTATGAAAATAATTATCTACAATTAATTATATCTAAATAGGTTGTTTTTTGCAGCACTTTAAAGAAATTGATGGTTCTCTTAATATACACGAGTAATCAATGCAAGGCTAAAAATTTAAGAAACTAGACTCGTAACCGGTTCTAATGACGCTGATTTGATAATTTTCAGATTTATACTCAAAGAGAACAACACTCCCGAATTTACTGTTTAAAACTAGTTTTCTAGACTGATTTCAACGCATCAGTTTATATGGATTTTGAATCCCAAAAATTATGAAAAAAATCAGATATGCAATTCAATATGTAATTAATCTATTGTAAAAATTTCAATTCAAAATTCTTTGGTTGATATGATTTCTTGATTTTTAAAGTTTGTGATATTATACAGGATTTTTATCTAACGACTTTAGCTCCTTAATTCGCTTTAAAATTTTACATGATAATAATATACACAAAATACTATCCCAATCAGCCAAATCGTTCCTTTTTCTTCCAACAACTCACAACACCCACAAGCACCATAACTATGTAAACATCATATTATAATAGAACAAGAATAGATTGATTATTACCTTAGAGAGTTGTTGAGACACAAGGGTGCTGGAAATTTCTCTCTCCCTCTCTCTTCTTTGTCTCTCTCTCTCTGTCTCTCTCTTTCTCCTTCCCGTGGCTGCTATATGTTGAAAGTGATGTGGGAAACAATTATAGTAAGGGTTAGGGTTTTTGTTAGGAAAACTAGGGTTGCTTTATATATATATTTAAACTTAAAAGATTCTAAATTATTATCCTATGTTTTATTTTATTATATTTCCTCTCATCGTTAATTTAAATAAAATACAACTATTATTACATCAAAATATACTTACTAACTTGCCCCTCTTTTTTTAAAAAAAATAATAAATCTTACCTCTAAATTAGAGATTTCTACCATAAATTTTTTAGGTTTAAAATTAATTAAAAAACCTTCCAAATATTTAATTTGCACTTCGGGAATCACCACCAAAATATTTGAGATTGTAATATTATTATTATTTAATTATTTACTTAATTTGTATATTCGGGTTCTCACATTCTCCCCCCTCCCCCCCTAAAAGAAAAGTTTCTTCCTCGAAACTAACCTGAACAATTCATGAGAATAGATGTGAATACTTCTTGCGCATCTCATCCTCGCGTTCCCAAGTCGCCTCTTCAACTAAATTATGCCACAGTACCTTAACCAATTTAATGACCTTTGAGCGCAACATTTTCTCTTTCGAATCCAAAATCTCAACAGGCATCTCCTCATACGAAAAATCCTCTCTAATATGAAGCGGCTCATAATCTATCACATGCGATGGACTATGCACATATTTCCTCAGCATAGACACGGGAAACACATTATGCACTCCTGCCAACCTAGGGGGTAAAGCAACACGGTACGCAACCTCACCAACTTTCTCCAATACCTCAAATGGACAAATGTATCTAGAACTCAACTTTCCTTTCTTTCCAAACTAGATGACTCATTTCCATGGTGATACTTTCAAAAATACCATATCGCCCAAATGAAACTCTAAATCTCTCCTACGATGATCAGCATAACTTTTTTTGTCTACTCTGAGCAGCCAATAATCTCTCTGATGGTGATAATTTTCTGTGTAGCATCCTCCACCAAATCAGGTCCCAATATTTTCCTCTCACCAACCTCATACCAACACAAAGGAGACCTACACTTCATTCCATACAAAGCCTCATAAAGAGCTACTCCCAAACTAGAATGATAACTATTATTATACGCAAACTCCATGAGCGGAAAATAATCATCCCAATTACCTCTCCACTCCAAAGCACAAGCCCTCAACATATCCTCAAGGGCTTGAATAGTCCTATCTGATTGCCCATCTGTCTGAGGGTGATAAGCTGAACTAAAATTTAACTGAGTACCCATAGCTGACTGTAATGCACCCCAAAACTTAGACACAAAACGAGGGTCCTGATTTGACACTATTAACATAGGTGCCCCATGTAATCTAACAATCTCATTCACATACAACTGTGCAAATCGAGCTAGAGAATAGTTCATTCAAACTGCAATAAAATGTGCTGACTTGGTTAATCTATCAACAACTACCCAAACTGCATCGTGATTACTACTAGTATGAGGTAAACCACACACAAAGTCCATGGTAATATGATCCCACTTCTACTCTGGTATAGTACAAGTTTATGATGTTTTACTTTAACCTGTTGACACACCAAATACTGAGCCACGAATTCTGTAATATCTCCTTTCATACCATTCCACCAAAAGTGTTCATGAAGATCTCGATACATCTTTGTGCTTCTAGGATGAATGTTGTAACTAGAACTATGTGCCTCCATCATAATCTCCTTCCTCAAATCACCACCAGTGGGAACACAAATTCGGCTATGGAATCTAAGCAACCCATCATCACTAACCACAAAATCTCCATGCTTACCCTCTACCATCTCTTCTTTAATACGCTCACACTGGGAGTCAATCTCCTGAGCTAAATGAATCCGTTCTCTTAGGGTCGGCCGAACTGTAGATTGACTACAATAAGCCCTATCACCAACTGTAACAACCTCAAGCCTCAAGCGTCACATGTTTTCCACCAAAAAACTCTCAATGGACAAAGCAGCTACATCTCCAACTGCGACCTTTCTACTCAAAGCATCTACTACCATATTTGCCTTTCCTGGATGGTACAAAATATTCATATCGTAATCTTTTAGCAACTCAAGCCATCTTCTTTGCCTCAAATTTAGTTCCTTCTATGTGAAAATATACTTCAAACTCTTATGATCAGTGTAAATCTCACATGACTCTCCATACAAATAATGTCTCCAGATTTTAAGAGCGAAAATCACTGTTGCTAACTCCAAGTCATGCGTAGGATAATTTCTCTCATGTACTTTCAACTGACGTGACACATAGGCAATCACATTTCCATACTGCATGAGCACATATCCTAAACCCTATCGTGAAGCATCACTATAAATCACAAAACCACCTTTATCTGTCAATAAGGCAAGGATTGGAGCTGATGTCAATCTCTGTTTAAACTCTTGGAAACTATGCTCACAATCATCATTCCACTCAAACTTTACCCCTTTTCTCTTGAGATTGTTCAGCGGCAAAGCAATATGGGAGAATCCTTCCACAAACCGTCTGTAATATCTAGCAAGCCCTAGAAAGCTATGTACCTCCGTCACAGAAGTAGGTCGATGCCAATCAATAATTGCTGCTACCTTCGTGCTATCCACATATACCCCATCTTTACTCACCACATGACCCAAAAAGGATACAGTGCTCAACCAGAATTCACACTTTTTAAATTTTGCATACAGTCTCTTCTCTCTAAGGATCTAAAATACTTCCCTCAAATATTGCTCATGCACCGCTTTACTTCTCGAATAAATTAGGATGTCATCAATAAACACCACCAAAAATTTATCTAGCTGCTGTTTAAATACTCTGTTCATCAAATCCATGAACGCGGCTGGTGCATTTGTGAGACCAAAAGGGATAACCAAGAACTCATAATGCCCATAACGGGTTCTAAAAGCTGTCTTAAGAATATCCTCATTCCTTACCTTCAACTGGTGATAACCTGACCTCAAGTCAATCTTAGAAAATACCGAAGCTCCCTGTAATTGGTCAAATAGATCATCAATGCGGGGCAAAGGATACCTATTCTTCACTGTGACTTTGTTCAATTCCCTATAATCAATACACAATCGTATAGACCCATGATTCTTCTTCACAAACAACACAGGTGCTCCCCAATGTGAGACGCTAGGCCTAATAAAACCTTTGTCTAGTAACTCCTGTAACTGAGTTTGTAACTCTCTCAACTCTAACGGTGCCATTCTATAGGGTGCTTTAGAAATAGGTGTTGTATTGGGGACCAAGTCAATGGAAAATTCTACCTCACGGTCTGGAGGAAGACCAAGTAGATCCTCTGGGAAAACATCAACAAATTCCCTCACTACAGGCAACCCCTCTAACCTCTGCTCTGGCTATTCGGTACTCACCACACAAGATAAATAACCATAACACGCTTTTCTCAACATTCGATTAGCTTAAAGGGAAGAAATAAAACAGATAGAAGACCCTTTCCTATCTCCCTAAAAGAAAAACTCATGTTGCCCCGACAAAGTAAAAACTACCCTCTTTCTAAAACAATTAACAAAGGCATGATGCTTCGTCAACCAATCCATCCCCAAAATCACATCAAAAATCCTTCACCTCTAAGGAAATCAAATCCACCAGAACAATCCAACCATCCAAGTTTACCTCACAAGATCTACAGAAATCTCCCAACACTATTATTTCTCCTAATGGAGTAGACAGAGCAATACATACATCCAAAGGCTCGCAAGGAATAGACAATTCAAATAGATATCTAGGTACTAACTCTTAACCTTCAAAATGAAATGAAGAAAGATTCAACACTAGTTTAAACAAAAGTAACTCAACCACACACTACTAAGGACTATAGGGACTCGAACCTCGTCTAAATGATGAAATGCAAGACATGTAACTCAATAAACCTACACCTCTGATACCACAATTGTCAAAACCCAAATCTGGGCATGACCGGCCGTGGCCCACAGGGCCTTAGCCCAAGACACACGTAAGCCTAAACACGAATCCATGATCACATTGAACAACTAAACAATAGTGTAGACGTCCCCGAACGCCCCGGGAGGAACGAGCTCCCGTTCTGTTCATTTTGGGGTCACTACAGCTCAGGACTCTCAAATTTGTCATGGTTCTAAGTCTGAACCAAAGAGTCCAAATCCGGCAAATCGTTTTGAGAAAACAGATTTTTTGAAAGAAGTGCCAAACATGGACTGCTTTGCCAGATACATAGTCGCCACCTAAATGTTTTTTTAATGGGAAATTTAGGAAACCCTGACTCGGTGCCAAAAGCCACGTGTTCGTCATCACCAAAGTTGCCTTGGCTCGGGAACTTGGGTACGATTGGGGAAGGTCACTTCGTGAGCACCCCCGCTCGCCCGGTCAGAGACCGGCCTCTACTAACCATGATATCTATTTTTGAAAACATTGTGAGTTCTTATTCCGGTTATTAGCCTAGGTTACTATGTGATGCGCACAGCATACTAGTATAGACTGGATCGCCTGAATTGGAACAAAACATTTCATGTTCGCTTTTTGAAAATGGTTTGCTACCCGCAGGTAGGCTTGAAACATTTGATGTTTTATTCCAATTTAAGTAACCCAACCTTCACCCACAGGCATTCAGGCAATTATATCATATAAGCAATTAGCCTCATGGTAAGCATGCTATTCATGGCAGTCACTCACACGCATGCAAGGATGCTAAAGCATAAAACTCACCGAGTACTCCAAGCCAAAACAGAAACTCATTAGAATTTCATGCATGATCCTAACTATACAGAAATGCCTAATGCAACACATGCAAAAATGCAAACTATAGCAGGCTCGGCTATTCTAAACATGGCATATGAAACGCTACAGCTAACACGTATTCAATTTTGAAATTGAAATACAATGCAGTTAGTATGATGCGCCGAGCCCGGTGCATGCAAAACAGATGAATGAATGCAAACATGCTATCATACTGTATGCTAATTGAAACATGCCCTAATCTAACCATCGTAAGCTGGTAAATAAAAGGGAAGAAAGACGTGGGGTTGGAAGACATACATCACACTCACGCACACTTATTACAATTATGCCCTCGCGCAGAGGGTCCAAATAAATATACAGTCCCGAATAAAAGAATAGTACAGTCCAAATAAATATTACAGTCCAAATATGTACAAATTCCTAATTAATTAATGAATTAACTAAGAAAGTAAATAAAACTGGCATGCAAGCCAGGGACTGCCTTGCTTCTGATGGATGATGCATGTCCGGGTTGTCTTGCGCGGAAATCCACCAGGATGCCCCAATTAGCCTCTGTTTAGCAGTTTATTCTTGGAAAGTGTGCCAAGTCCCGAAAAGTTGCTGATTCTTCATTTTGCTGCAACAGAGAGCAGGAAAGGGGCATAGCAATGTATTTTCACAAATATATGCATGCCTCGATCCTCGTGCCACCAATCACGCATACCGAGGCATGATGGCCGAGGAGTCGAATTGCACAACTCAATATAGAATGAATGCACATGAAAACACAACAAGACCTAACTCCATCATAGATGATCCGGAGTGTCGGTGACTAGGGAATTGAGACACATTCCGTCACTCGGAGTACGAAATGCACCTCGTTTCCCGTGCCCAGGCTAACTCCTATTCCGAACATGATGCAATATGAATGACATGCATGAAATGCAAATAAGATACAATCCTAGTATGCACTATGCTGTGAAAATGAGATGCCTCGAGATGCGTGCACACGGGCACGCAAACCGAGACAATGGCATACGCAATGCAATAAGGCTAAAATGGCATATAGAATGCAACATGGACTTATACTAACCTGAGAGAGCCTCAGCCACACTCACATAAGAGGCCGATGAATGAAAATGAAGTGCCTCGAAATGCGTGCACACGGGCACGCAAACCGAGGTAATGGCATACGCAATGCAATATGGCTAAAATGGCATGGAAACATGTTAATAGATTTTCAGCAATGAAATGTGGGGGAAAAAAGCCCCGAAATGAGGCAAAAACACACCCGATGCATGGAATCTCTCCCGAAATGCAAAATTAGGCACATAGAATGAACTATAGCTATATGAAGCATGCATAATATGGACATGCAATGAAAATAAAGAAGCAAGGCAATCCCAAGATAAGCATTTTTCCAGTTCAAAACATGGCCAAATAGCAAGCAAAAACAGTGCAAAACTAGCATGCAAGAAATGGCCCTAAACATGGGATTAAGAAGCAACTCACAGCTGCTGTCCTCAAACAGGTTAGGGCCCTTCAACAAAGTTGAAGAGGGACCCAAAATATGATGTTTTCCAGAACTGTAAAAACCCCAAAAACAAACACAGGTATGGCTGCACTCCCATGCAAGAAAAAGGGCCAAAAGGTGGCCAAAGAGGCAAGTGGTATATGCAAAGCCCAAACTGAAAAATTCCCTTCTACAACATTGAAGAGGGACCAAAAATATGACTATTTACAGAACTGTAAAAACTCCAAAACAGTATACAAACATGCTAGAAATGCAATGCAAAATGAGGCTCGAAAGTGGCTATAACACAAAGTATGCAAAATATTCATCAAACAGCCAAAGACCCTTAATGAAACATGAAGAATTGGCCAAAATAAGACTATTTTTAGTACTGTAAAAAGGCCAAAAACCGAAGCATGATAGGCTACCAAAACATGCAAAAATGGGGACCAAAGAGGGAATATAAAGGCAAGTGTAGCAAATATGCCTCAAACCATGGAAGGCCCTTAATGAAACATGAATAATGGGCCAAAATAAGAACTTTTCTAGCTCTGTAAAATGACCAAAAATGGAACCAAGATAGGCTGCCAAGTCATACAAGAATAGGGGACCAAAGATGGATATAAAGACAAGTGGTACATGGAGGTCCCAAACAAAGATGAGCCCTTCTTCAATGTTGAATAGGGGCTCAAAATAAGCCTACTTACAGTTCATGAGAAACTCCAAAATAGATCACACGTAGGTTAGAACAAGCATGCAAAATATTGACATACAAAGAGGGTATTGAAGCAAGTGCAAGATGGAGGGCTCAAACAGGGTTGAGCCCTTAATGAGACATGAAAATGAGCTCAAAAAAATGACCTTTTCAGTTTTGGTCGGAGCTCAAAACAGTAAGCATGATGGCTAGAGGAATGGTGCAAAAATGAACTAGAAAAGAGGGAAAATGGACTCACCCTTGAAGATCAATACTTTTGTTGCTTGTTGGACCCAAATTTGTTGCCTCTTAGCTACTGGAATTCCTCCCCTTGCTGCTGGAATGGAGTGGTGGTGGTAGAGCTTGGTGGTGATGAAGAAAATGAGGTGAAACTTGGGTGTTTTTGAGAAAATGAGAGAGATGGAGGGAGATAAGTGTATCAAGGCTTGAAACAATATTTTCTAACCCCTTCTTCAAGTGTTGGAGGCTGGTTATATGGAACAAAAAGAGGGAGTAAAGGTGGGGGAAAAAGGAGACAAGCTTTCCCCCACAAAATATCCCCCGGATTGAGATATTTTCTGGGGGATAAAGCTATACAGCTGTAAAGTGAACAGTGTGAGGATCATGGCCGGCCAGGTATTTTTGTTTCAGGTGGCCGGCCGGCCACATCCCCTAGCCGGCCGGCTAGGGGTCAAAAGGGTCAAGTTGGTTTAGTGGCTAGCCACCACATAATGGTGTCCTCCCATGTGCCCTCAACACAACCCTGTGGTTAAAAGTCCAAGAAAGTGGCTCAAGGGTGTTCAACATTGGCTCGGAAGGAGGGGTTCAAAAGGGTCAAGCAATATTAGTGGCCGGCCACCAACTTTTAGGGTCCTCCCATGTGTGTACATCACAAGTATGTGGTTCAAAGTTCAAGAAAGTGGCCCCAAGGTGTTCAACATTAGCCCGGAAGGAGGGGTTCAAAAGGGTCAGGCAACATTACTGGCTGGCCACCAAATTTTAGGATCCTCCCAAGTGTGTACATCACAGATATGTGGTTCAAAGTTCAAGAAAGTGGCCCCAAGGTGTTCAACATTAGCCCGGAAGTGTGAAAAACGGGCGTCGGAGGGCGTCGGAGGATATATAACTGGTTGTTGCAACAATTATTGGCCTCCCACCCTTCTACGGCCTTTCCAGTGATAAAACAGAGGTACCTGCCAAAAATGAACAAAAACTGATGCAAAACGAATGTTCGGGGACCAAAACGCGCAGTTCGGGGTCCCGAAAATGGGCTGTTAAGCACCGAAAGTGGCATTCGGCCACGAAGTGGGTTTCTCAGACCCCAGTGTCCCTCAAAAGGGAGTAAATAGGAGGTATGCCAAAAACCGGGGCAAACGGAGATGGTTAGGCGGTCCCGAACCGAGGCACACGGCCAACGATTCCGAAAAACCGGAAACCGGACTCCGAAATGGGCAAAATGGCCTACGGCCACGAAATGTGGCCTACGGACATTGAGAGATGGTCTGCGGGACCTCTCCCTCCCCTCAGGAAAAGAAACCGAGAAAACCGAGTCTGGTTCGCAAACCGAGGCAAGGTACAGAAGTGGGTTTGGAAGTCTGGAGGCAGGGCTCGCAGCCGCGACTCTGAGACTTCTGAACAAGCACAACATGCAATATCACCAAGTGCTCAACTGGCGACGTCTGAGTCTTAAGGTCGGTCAAAAATGGGGTGTCTACAGTTGCCCCTCTTTGACAGAACTCGGAAGTCATAAGTGACGGGAGTGAATGTCAAAGCCCAGAGACGACCCATTTTTGACAAGGCCGAAGACTTAGACAAACATACAAGATAAACAGAGAGGTGCCCGCAGGCATGCCCGCAGGCAGGGAGGGCAAAATACAAAGCGATATGCAAGAAGCCGAACATAACTCAATGATCATGCAAATGCAGCAAGCTGTAATGAAGCAAGTATTTGCAAATAGATGCAACAGTTTTAAGCAAGAATGTAAAGCAACAACTACATTTCATGCAGTTAAGAATGCGGAGAATTATTCAATCCTCGCCACGTCTCACACGGAGAAGATACGATACCTGCGCAATTCGTCTGGTCGCACCAGCCTCGAATGAACCGTACATACAATATCGTGCCTGCAAAAGAGAGAAATTGCAACAAGTACAATATGCTACCAACATATATTCAATGTGATTATGAAAGTTTGACACACGCAGTGCCGGTGAGTGAATGCATCGCAATGCAAGAGTGGAACATGCGTGACAACGCATGCTCAAGCATAGAGGTATGCCAATATCAAGAAATGTGCATAAAAATGTAAGTATGCTCATGAGAATGCAAGTTATGTGCATGATAGTGCAAAACGAGCATAAATCAGGGTGAACGTTTGTCATGAAATAACGAGTTCGGAAATGCGTGTTTCGGCGAAGGCGACTCGATCACGGCCTCCGATCCACTTCCTGGAAAGGCTACAACTCATTCAAAAAGGATACACTTTGATTTTAATGAATGATGATGAGACACATGTCAGATCTTGAAGCTGAAATTCCGGCGGAGCAATTTCGCGACCGGAAGTGTACTTTTCTTGAACTTTTTCAGGTCCCGGGAACTCCAATCTTCCTCAAAATTTGCAGAGAGCTAGGTGGGCATGTGGGGGACATGGCCGGCCAGTTTTATGAGGGATGGGAGGTGGCCGGCTGGGTTTACAAAAAGAGAATGGCTGGCCGGCCGGTTTTCCAAAAAGGAAATGGCCGGCCGGCTGGAAAAGGTTGCCGGCCGGCTATATGACCAAATCCGAGGGCATTTTGGTCCTTTCACCTCCTTTCTTTATGCCCCTTCATCCCAAGACTTGGAGCCCATAAATGCAGCCGAGATCTTCTCTTCTCTTGCCTCCTACACCACTTTCTTCTCCAGATCTGAGTTCCATACGCGTTTTCCAACACCCCACGCAAGTTGTTTCCGTAAAAATATTCAGTTTCAACAACTTTGAACTGATTAAATTTTGGTTTCGGAGCTTTTTTTCTCATTTCCGCCACTTGAGGTGAGTTTGTCTCAATATTTGGAAGATTTTCTCGGGAGTTGACTTTTGTTGACTTTTTCATTTCCCAAGAGTTGACTTTTGTTGACTTTTTCCAATTTTGGTTCATTTTCGCTCATTTTTGCTCCTTTTGCAGATTTTCTGAAAATGGCGGGTCATTCTCCGCATGGTGGAGGCTTTTCGGGTGCCGGGGACGATTTTGATCCCATGACTTTGCCCCCGAGGGTCCGACCTTTTATTCCCGGGAGGTACGCTTCGCCAGCACATGTCCTTCCTCGTGCCGTTTTCCGTCATTTCACTGATTTTGATGAGCGAGCACCTGGGGATCTGCTTCTTCGAGAGCCAGAGCATCACCTCTCCCATGAGGCCCGAGAGGTATTTACTTCATTTTCTGCATTTTTCGTACATTTCGTGCCTTTGCCATGCTTGAACACACAGTTTAGCTTATGACATAGTACTTTATTTGCATCTTGAATATGTAGCTTAAACACTTGAATTTATGAACACTCGGCTCATTAATTGATTGCGAACGCACGGCACACATTAGTTAAGAAATGAACACACGGCTCACACACTGATTTGTCGAACACACAGCCCGAATTTGAAAGTGAACACATAGCACTCACTGACTTAGAGTAGAACGCACAGTCCAAACTCCGATTTTCTGAACACGCAGCCCAGATTGATAGTGAACACGCAGCCCACACTAGTTGAAAGTTGAACACGCAGCCCAAACTTAAATTTCCTGAACACGCAGCCCAGATTGATAGTGAACACGCAGCCCACACTAGTTGAAAGTTGAACACGCAGCCCAAACTTAGATTTTTCGAACACGCAGCCCAGATTGATAGTGAACACACAGCCCACATTGATTGAAAGTTGAACACGCAGCCCAAACTTAAATTTCTTGAACACGCAGCCCAGATTGATAGTGAACACGCAGCCCACACTAGTTGAAAGTTGAACACGCAGCCCAAACTTAGATTTTTTGAACACGCAGCCCAGATTGATAGTGAACACGCAGCCCACACTAGTTGAAAGTTGAACACGCAGCCCAAACTTAGATTTTCTGAACACGCAGCCCAGATTGATAGTGAACACGCAGCCCACATTGATTGAAAGTTGAACACGCAGCCCAAACTTAAATTTCCTAAACACGCAGCCCAGATTGATAGTGAACACGCAGCCCACACTAGTTGAAAGTTGAACACGCAGTTCATTCATTTCATTGGCACACAGCTCATTCATTTTATACTGACACATATATTCATTCTGAATGCAGGTTGGTTCTCGCAGTGTGCGGGGGTATGGCTCCACCGCCGCGCGGGACTGGTATGTTGAGCTCCCGGAGGCTGTCTGGGATTTAGTAGACTTGGCAGGATTCGGGGCTTTCTGCATTGGGTTGTCACGTTGTCCTGCCAGGAGGACACTGATGGCGGCACTGGTAGAGAGATGGTGGGACACCACCAACTCCTTTTATTTCTCTGCTACCGAGGACATGACTATGACCCCTCTGGACTTCGCTGTGTTGACCGGCCTGGACATAGGAGGTCGGTCCATCCCCTATGACGAGGACATGGGCGAGTGGAAGGCCGCTTGGACATATCTGCTGGGGGCTCGCCCGCCTGTTGACAGGGTTTCTGGGAGAGTCCGATATACTTGGTTCTCTTCCCACTTCCGGCGGGCGGAGATGGTGCCCGAGACTCCTGAGGAGACGGAGCAGTACGCCCGTGGTTTCCTTATGTTCCTCTTCGGGACTACCCTGTTCGCCGATAGAGGGAACACAGTTGGGCTATATCTGCTGAGCGCTCTGGTTGACCTATCACAGGTCAGTCGATATGACTGGGGTGGCGCCGGCCTGGCTACCCTTTACTACTATATGAGCGCGACCTCCCGCGGGCGGGGCGATTTACTTGGCGGTTATTGGAGAGCTTGGGAGGTACTTTTCTGTCCCCTTGATTTACATTTCTGCTCTTCATTACTTGTACATTGCACACACAGCGCACTTTACAGTCTGTATTTTGCTCTCAGCACTTTGTACTTACATTCTGCACTGCTTTTCTCAGCTATGGGTCTACGTATACTTCCCAGCATTAGCCCCAGAGTTGGAGGTGGCAGGGCCTCCCATGACCCCATATTCGCTGGTGTTTGAGGGCCCGCACCGGCCGAGACCCCGAGAGACTCTCATTTATCTGCGACAGTATTTTGACACTGTGCGCCCATCGGAGGTACTTCAGAACCCTCAGTTCTTCCCATTTTTATCTCTGATTTGCCCTGCACGTTCCTGATTTCTGATTGGTTTATTCACTTGTTATCCGCAAATTACATGGTAGCCTTGGGCACCCTTGGGCGATGGTCTTCGATTTCAGTATCCCGGAGGATCGGGCACCTCCCAGTACAAGTTCCTGCTCGAAGGACCTGTTGGTAGAGCATGGTTTCTGGGGGAACGTTTTCTGCGTTAGGTATGGGGGTATCTTTCTCAGGATCCTCCCGCAGTACCCCCAGTCAGTATGCGGATTGCTGACAGGCTCTCTTTCTCGGAGGTAGTCGGCGCTATGCTGGGTAGCGATGCTTTACTATATCTCGAGGAGGGGGATTACGGCACTTACCGTCATACATATTTGATGCCTCCACTGACGGGGGTTCGCACTCCGATGGCGAGGTCTGCTGGTACGTCATCTTCGAGCCAGGCCCGGGCTCGGGCTGCAGACGCCCCTTCTACTAGTAGGGCTGGTACATCGAGAGGTAGGGGTAGACCGGTTCCCCCGATTTCTGCGACTTATCCTCATCCTGGATGGCCGGACATGCCGTCCGAGTTGACGGGATGGCGTTTCGGGACTCCTTACCCGATTCCGCTAGAGCCTCCACTTCCTGACCATAGATATGTCAGGGATCCTGATTCGCCACCGGTATGATTTATAGCTTTGATTTATCAGTCGGATACTTGGACATTCATTCCTTTACTGATAGTTTTGCCTTTGTATCTGCAGCCTCCGCCTGAGTATGTGGACGAGATTCTCGGGGTGATGGCCGCACTTGAGGGCATGGTCCTTCGGAGAGAGACACACCTATCCGTTATGGGTGTGCAGGTACCGTTCATTTTTCTTGTATTTATCACACTTCTGATGACACACTGGTTTTGAGCATTCTTCTGTATTGTAGAGCACATCCGACACACACCCCACTCACATACTGTACTCGTATCTGATTTTCATATTTGAACTGATGTATTGAACTTTTCATTTTCAGATGCCTCCTGTATATGCTCCGCCGCGGGCCGGGCCACCTAGGCCTCCTTGGGGAGCTGGGCCATCTGGGCCTTTTTACGGAGCTGGGCCATCTGGGCCTTCTCAGGGAGCTGGGCCATCCAGGCCTTTTCGAGGAGCCGGGCCATCCAGGCCTTTTCAAGGAGCTCGAGGAGGGTCTTCCCGCAGACGTAGGGCACGCGTTGTAGAGGCGGAGCCCGAGGAGGAGGAGGAGGAGGAGGTTACCAACCGCTAGTCAGAGACATCTGCCGAGGAGGGGGGCTCCGGTCTTGGTTCAGGGAACAGAGGCGAGGCTGAGGGGGATTCTGAGGATGACAGCTCCGACCCAGATGATGATGATGGTGCAGAGGTTGTCCGGCAAAAGAGGATGAGGAGTGCTTCTCGTTCCCGCTCCCGAGGACATTGATGCTGCTATTTCCTGCTTTACTTTTCTTTTTGCTAGTAGTTTGTAGCACTTTGCATATTGTTAGGCAGTTTTATTTTTTGTAAAACTTGTACGTTTGTTCGTTGTAAAGCATGATGGAATGAAACAGCTTTTGAAAAGGTGTTTGTATTTTAAACTTTTAGCATCGTATCGCATCATTTTATTTTGCACAAAAATGAAATTGAATGGGAATGTGCATTGTGTAATCACCGAGTCAGGTAGTGAACCGACGCAACAAACTAAGCAACTCAACTTACTAAGATATAACAGAACCTTAGGAAGTTTACAACTCAATAAGCAAAATACAACAGTGTTGACAACGTAAATAAACAAGACTTAAACCAAGATTGTTTAAACAGAGAGCAATGACTCGAAAACACGAAACACGTCCGCTCGACAAACAACTCGATAAACAAAACTCAGCAACAACAGAGTGTACTTCGGACGATCTGGGCACCGGAACGCATCCGAAACAGAGGGAAATGAAGGCCTTTGACTCTCCTGTTGCATGGAAATGCTTGAAACTTTCCCTCGAAGGGTAAAACAGGGCCAAAGAGATACACTGAAGCATTGCCGGCCACCTTTGGGAGCCGGCCGGCCAATTTTATGGAGAGGGGGAGCGAGCCGGCCGGCCAGTTTTGTAAAAAGCAAATGGCTGGCCAGCCAGAAAAGGTGGCCGGCCGGCCACTTATTCCTGCAGCCACCTAGTTTTTGACACGTGTCCCCATGAATAGTGTTTTTCCCTCTATAAAAGTCTCAACTTCGGGAACATTCATTTCATCTTAGTTTTACACAAAGATGGAGGCATTTCTCGCAGAAAATCTCACATCTTGGATCTCTTCTCTGGATGGCTCGAAAAAGCTGAACTTCCGGGGTTTCGGTTTGAATGCATTATTTACGCTGAGCCGTACTCCGCTACATCTCCCTTTTCTCCATGCCGCGGCAAGGTTCTGGAACCCAGTGACGCATGTTTTTAGCTTCGGCGGCCAAGAGGTATGTCCCACTTTCGAAGATTTTCAAGTTTTGATGGAGTCTGAATGCTCTGAAATGATCTTGCCCCAGCTCCGTTTTGGCCATGCCCAGGCTTTAGGGCGGATGTGTGGGCTCACAGCGCATGATGCTCGATCTCTGATCTGCAGTGGGGAACTGGACATCCTCGGCTTGATCCATCGTTTTTCCGACGCCGGTGACCGCAGCAATCATTATTGGCAGGGTTTCCGGCAACACGCCCTCTGCTTGTGTTTGTTGTCTCACTTTCTGCTTTCCTCGGGCTTCGGCGAAGCTAGCATTCGCCTGATTGAAGTTGCCCAAGGCTTGAGAGAGGGAAAGAGCTGCATTGCTATGACCTTGGCTGAGACGCTGATGGGTATAGATTCTGTCTATCGCCGAGAGGCGACTAGGTTTGCTGGGAGTCCACTGCTGCTGCAGGTAATGTTTCCCACCCAATCTCACATGTGTATTTACTCACATCACTCGGCCCTTAGGCTCGATTTTTCTCACAAAACCCTTGTCTTACTTTTCTCTCATCGTACATCTCTCTGTTCTTTATTCTCTCATTTTCCATCCCTCCCCCAGGTATGGTTAATGGACAAGTTGCAGGTTGTGGACTCTTGCCCGGCCTATTCAGCTCGAGGCTACTTCTTTCGGCAGCGCCTAATCAATGCTCTTGACGAAAGGTGGTGGTTTGATTGGATGTGCAATTTGCCCGCAGACGGCATTACTTGGCATTGTCCTTGGCTCAACCTCCCGGCAATGAGCTATAGTATGTCCCGGCTGATTGGGATCCAATTGATTGGTCTAACCCACTGCGTATTCTATTTTCCGTTCCGGTTCCTGCGTCAGTTCGGTCATGATCAGACATGCCCACCGGAGGGGATTGAGTACCCAGCCGCTTTCCCGGTCCGGGGTGAACAGCTTGCCCGATATGCCACAGCATGGAGGACTAGAGAGCTCCTGGCCCCTGCTTCCGCTTTCAGTTGCACTTTGTCCGATGAGTGCTTGGATTGGCTCAACGAGGAGGCACAGGTTGGGCCTAGCTTGGCATCAGATGCTTCGTCCAGCTCTGGGAGGGGACGCAGAGATACGTGACTCAACTATGCCCCAAATTTATTGCTTATTTAGCATTTTCAAGTTTTTCTTTATGAATGTAATAAAAAAGCAACCTCGATTGTATGCAAGAGCAGGAGAACTCTGTTTTGAAATCAATGAAATTGAAGGTTGTGGTACTGAAAATTTTCCGCTTTGGTCCAAAAATGGTCTTAGTCGTAAAAAGATTAATTTGAACAAAGTCGAGTTTTATTAAAACTTTTCAAAACTATTTTCGATGTGGATCAGAACTTGGACACGCCGAAGATCTGTCACTGAGATGCACAACCCCAGATCCCCGCAACTGGAAAGTTGCCCCTAGTCTGAACAGCACTGTACCGGAGATCGCGATAAATGCTGATGGATAAAGATGACTGAGATGATCAAAATGGACAGAGTTGATCGGGGAAAAGTTTATGGCTGAACTTCAAGGTGAAGTTGCCTACGTATCCCAAAGATGGGAATCAAGCCTTACGTAGTTCAGGCCAAGGTTCACTCGAGTATTTTCACTCTCCTTTTGCGCTCTAACTTTTGCCAAGGCCGCCCTTTGCGGGTTTTCAACCTTGCGAGCTCAGTTTTTATATTTTTCTAATTTTTTTGTGCTCTGACTTTTGCCTAGGTCGCCCTTTCGGGTTTTCGGCCTAGCGAGCCTCTCAAGGGTAATATTTCTTCAACTTGTCCATATTGATCGGTTGTGAGAGCTCCAAGCCATCTAGATCCATCAGAACCACAGCTCCACCTGACCAGATAGCTTTGATGATGTAAGGACCAGTCCAATTGGGTTTGAACTTGCCCCTTGGGTCGTGGATGGGAGCTCGGTTGTCTTTGAGCACCAAATCTCCTTCTTTCAGATTCTTGGACTTAACCTTCTTATTGAAAGCCCGGGCAATTCTGCGTTGATAGCCTTGGATGTGGTACAGTGCTTTCAGTCTTCTTTCATCAAAGAGCATGAGTTCTTCAAATCTGCTCTGCTGCCAATTTGCTTCGGCTATTTGGCACTCAGCCAATACCCGTAACGACGGAACCTCAATCTCGATGGGTAGAACAGTCTCTATTCCATAGACCAATGAATACGGAGTCGCTCCAGTAGAAGTTCTGATTGAAGTCTTGTAGCCCCACAGAGCAAATGGCAGCTTGTCTGGCCAATCCCGGTAGGTTCCCACCATCTTCTGCAGTATATGCTTGATATTCTTGTTGGCGGCCTCGACCGCTCCGTTGGTTTGCGGCCGGTATGTAGATGACTTATGGAAAGCCACATTGTATTTTTCCAACAAGTCTATCACTTCTTTCTTGAAGTGGGAACCATTATCTGAAATTATCTCGTTTGGCACCCCGTAGCGGCAGATGATGTTGTTTCTGATGAATTTTGCGACGTGCGACGCCTTCAACACCGCGTATGATTGGGCCTCGACCCACTTTGTGAAATAATCTATCGCTACCAGGATAAACTCATGCCCGTTTGACCCCTTCGGGGTAATAGCTCCGATCACATCAATTTCCCAAACTGAAAAAGGCCATGGCGAAGTCATGTTGTACAGCTTTGACGGCGGGATGTTCATGCGGTTTGCATGAATTTGACACTTGTGGCATCGCCGAACAAAACTAATACAATCCTCCTCCATGGTTGACCAGTAGTAGCCCTGTCTGAGGATCTTTCTGGCCAGCATTACTCCATTCATATGTGCACCGCACTCCCCTCCATGGGTGGCCTCCATCAGGCGCTTCGACTCTTCAGCTTCTACACAGAGCTTATGCATTCCCAGATGACCCCTTTTGTACAGCTTACCCCCGCAGATGATGAACTGAGCAACCATTCTTCTGATGGCCCTCTTATCCTTGGCATTTGCCCCTAGTGGATACGTCTCCTTTTCCAAGAAGTTCCAGATATCGTAGTACCAGGGGTTGCCGTCTTGAGCCTCATCTATGGCGGAAATAGACTCGTATGCTGGCGCAAACTTTTGATCAATAATGACTGGACGCATCCGGACTCCGGACGGGATGTCTATCATGGAAGATAGAGTTGCTAGTGAATCTGCGAACCTGTTGTTCTCTCTTACGAGGTGGGTGAAATTTAGCTTCTCAAACCGAGGAATTAACAAATCCAAGGTTTGGTGGTAAATTATCATCCTTTCCTCCTTGACTTTCCAATCTCCTTTTGCTTGAGACACAACAAGGTTTGAGTCCCCAATGACGTCCAACCGTCTTGCCCCTAGTTCTAGGGCTGCTTCCAGGCCAGCAATACATGCCTCATACTCTGCTTCATTGTTGGAGACCTTGAACCGGAGCTTGAATGCTAAAGGGATACGGGAATCGTCAGGCGCTATCAGCAACACCCCTATCCCATACCCATACTGGTTTGACGCTCCGTCAAAGTACATCGTCCAAGTTTCATCTTCGATATGCAGAATGGCTTCATCTGGGAATAGGTACTCAACCGCTTCATCCCCCTCAACCGGGTGGTCGGCAAGGAACTCTGCTACCGCTCTTCTTTTTACTGACTTGCGCGTTATATACTTCAAATCAAATTCGGAGAGCAACAACAGCCAACGAGCTAGCCTACCCGTAAGTGCTGGTTTCTCGAAAAGATATTTGATGGGATCCAATCGTGAAACCAACATTACAGAGTGAGCTAACAGGTAGTGCCGCAGCTTCCTGGTAGCCCATACTAAGGCCAAACAAGCCTTCTCCAGCGGTGTATAGCGGGTCTCGTAATCCAGCATCTTTTTGCTCAGATAGTAGATGGCCCTTTCCACTTTGTCTTCTGACTCCTGCGCGAGCATGCAGCCCATGGTAGTCTCAGTTACCGAAAGGTACAATATCAACGGTCTCCCCGGCTCTGGTGGTGACAACACGGGCGGGTTCTGTAGATATTCTTTGATCTGCTCAAAAGCTGTTTGACATCGGCCGTCCCATTGGAATTTCTTTCCTTTCTTCAGGAGACCAAAAAAGTGGTTCACAAGTCAAGGTTAATTTAGAGATAAACCGTCTTATGAATTGCACTTTACCCAGAAAGCCTCGCACCTCCTTTTCAGTCCTTGGTGGTGGCATTTCTAAGATGGCCTTGATTTTGGAAGGGTCGATCTCGATGCCCCTTTGTGTAATCAGAAACCCTAGCATCTTCCCTGCTGTAACACCAAACGTGCACTTCTGGGGATTCAATCGCAACCTAAACTCTCTGATCCTTTGAAAAAATTTTTGTAAGGCGGTGTAGTGGCCCTCTCTTTCTTTGGACTTGACAATCATGTCGTCCACATACACCTCGACCTCTTTATGGATCATATCATGCAATATTGTAGTTGCTGCCCGTTGATAAGTAGCTCCAGCATTTTTCAACCCGAATGGCATCACTCTATAACAATATGTACCCCATGGGGTAGTGAATGCAGTCTTCTCCCGGTCTTCGGGTGCTATTACTATCTGATTATAGCCTGAGAAACCATCCATAAACGAAAGCAAGGCGTGTCCTGCCGTGAAATCCACCAATTCATCAATGTGTGGCAAGGGAAAATCGTCCTTCGGACTGGCCCTGTTCAAATCTCTGAAGTCTACATAGACCCGAATTCTGCCATTCTTCTTTGGCACCGGAACAATGTTGGCCAACCAAGTTGGGTATTCAGATACCAGCAGGAACCCTGCGTCAATTTGCTTGGTGACTTCTTCCTTAATTTTGAGAGCCCAGTCCGGGTGGATCCTTCTGAGTTTCTGTTTGACAGGGCGGGCCTCGGGATCAAGAGGGATCCGGTGTTGTACAATCTCAGGATCGATTCCAGGCATGTCTTCGTAGGACCACGTGAAAACATCTTTGAAATCTTTTAATAAAGCGACTAGGCGCTCGCGTTCCTGCGAAGACAACGTGGACCCGATCTTGGCCAGCCGCGGGTCCTTCTCAGTACCAACATTCACAGTAGTGATTTCATCCATTAAAGGTTTAACAAATCTTTCCTTCTCTTGATCAATTAACCGTTGCAAAACTGGAGGAATTTCTCCCTCGTTGTTTTCATCAAAATTTTGAAAATCCTGATTTAAGCAATAAATCAAAGGCACAGAAAAATACTCAGAAACCACATCCACATCATTCTCATTAAATATTTCCAAGCCGTCAGATTCTTCTGTTACAACAGACTCAAAAGAAAATGAAAATGACGACCTAGACAAGACTGTGGCATCCGGGTTATCACCCCCAGGAATACCGGACTCAGACTCAGTCGAGCTGGAACCTGATTCCGACGCACAAGATTCGGTGGAATCAGATTCCGGCTCACTACCTGACCCGGAGCTGCTAGATAAAAAGCCTTCTTCATATTGCCAGATGAGAGAAGGTGCGATAGATGCATCCAAGATCGGCGCTAGAAAGCCCGCAGCTATTTCATCTCCAATCATAGAAACCGAAGAGTTATCCCCCAAGCACTCTGGGTCGATCGGAGGATCTGAAAGTAAACACGCCAGTGCTACCCCCATTTCAAGCTCTGTGCTCTCAGGATCCACTGCTCTACACTGCTCAACCTCAGTTGGTGGGTCTGTCTGCGCTTCGGCAACGTCATCCCCAGGTAATTGTAAGTCGAAGAAGATTTCGAAACCAGGCACGCGCTTCTTCTCCGCGTTCAGCCATGGTTCTGGGAAGCTGCAGAATGGAAAGTCTTCCCCCTCCCGGACGAAGTGTCCATTTAGGGTGCCCCAGATGGGCCTATGCATTAACTCAAATGGCTTCCCAGCCTTCTTTGCTCTAGCCCTTCCGGCCATTTCTTTCCCTTTCCTCACCCAGTCCTCTTTGGTGGGCAGATAACCCAATCCAAAGGTGTGAGGGTTGTGTGGCACTTCGGCCGATACCGCGACGCCCTTCCGGCCGCTTCTTCCTAATCCCATTCCGGGGATATGTTGTAGCTTGTTCATGAGGTAGACAGATTGAGCACTGACGTACATACCTTCATTCACAGCCATGACATTCTGCACCACTTGAGCCTCGGCCAAAGTGAACCCCAACAAAAACACATCCTCCGTGCCGTGCTCGATCTCAAAGACAGGTGTGGACACTTCCGGCGGCGGATGGATTGATGAATTCCCAAAAACGATCGCTACCCCTTTCCCGTGAGGGTACTTTAGCATCTGATGTTGAGTGGAAGAGACTGCTTTGACCTGGTTCAACCACGGTCACCCCAAAAGTAGGTTAAAGGTTGCGGGAACGTCTAAGATATGAAATTCAATGCTGTGTTGTCCTGGACCAACCTTGGTTTGAATTTTAACAGTCCCCATCACTTCTCTACTGGTATTGTCGTATGCTCTGATCACTTGAGTAGTTGGGACGAAGTCCACGGGCTTCAACCCGATTGCATATGCCGTTCTGGTCGGGCAGACATTAATCGCAGACCCGGTATCAACAAGTACCACCGGTATCCACTTATCTCTACATTCCACAGAAATATAGAGAGGTTTGTTATGATTTGTGCCCTCAGGCGGTAGTTCCTTGTCCGAAAAGGTTAATGCCGGGGAACCTCCTCCCGGAAAAACCAGCCCAACCAGCTGTTCAGGCGTGGTGTCTATGGAGAGTTTCGACTTGTCCATAGCAGACAGGACAGCTTCCCTATGTACTCGTGATGCCATTAGCAGTCCCCAGATGGAGATGTCTGCTTGTATCTTTTTTAACTGTTTCAGCACAGCTTCCTCTTCAATCTACTTCTCCTTCTGTTTCTTCGCTTCTCTATCCTTCCCGGATGCCTCGGGTTGGTCCAGGTGAGGGGGTTTGAAGTACCGCCCACTTCTCGTCATATGGTCAACCTCATCGAGGTACCAAGTGTCATCTGGTTGATTATTTCCCTAGTCTTCATCCGTGTGGGCAAGACATAAGTCATCATCTTCCCACCACATTCTGTCGGCAGCCAACAGACACCTGTCTGGCTCCGGTTTTGTTGCACTCGCAGTACTCCCTGTCCACATGCTCGCAGCATTCTCTATCTTCGTGCACACAGCACTTTTAGTCCCCTCAGGGCCCTTAGCTTTCCTAATTCTCTCGGCATCCTCAAACTTTTCTCGTTTCAGCTGCATCAGTACAACTGTTTGTTCAACATTTCCCGTATCCATAATGCCCATGTCTCGAGCGGAATTCTTAGCACCGGCGCTCTCCGGCGATATAACTTGACTTCCGGCCATTCCGGCCACAGCTGATACTCCTGCCCCTGCCGGGCTCGGTTCTGGTTGGGCTTCCCCCACTTCATCTGGTTGATCCTCGAGCCATCCAGTGGCCTCCGCCGATTCCTCATAGTCAAACCAGTTGATTGACGCATCCCCTGGTTCCTGGTCATCGAAAAATTGCAAGTTGGCAAAGTCCTCCTCTACGGCTGTCAGATCATCTGCCCCTAGCCCAGATCCATCCCCCCGGATCATGCACAGCTCTCCTATCTCTGGCAATTCTATACCTAGCCCAATTCGGCTCGTTGATAGGATGTACTCGCTTGGATCATAGGCTCCCCCAGCAAAACTCTGTCCAGTCCCAGATTCAACAATCTCATTCTCTCCCGAAATCTGCCCTGCCCTATCTTCGATGGTCACCACCGTCGGTTCTGGTTGGGTTTTGGAGATGTCCACCATGCACAAGAAGTCAGTGCAATCGGGGAGGAACACCTCCGGTTTGGGTAGGTGGGATGGGGTGATATAGATACTGGGATCGTAAGATGCGACCCCGGTTTGGATAAAATTGATTCTGTTGGGAGGGGGAGCTTGGTTATGTGATGGGAGAGGGTTGGTTGTGACATTGGGTTTATCGGGAGGCGCGATCACCTGTTTGTCGATAAGGTCTTGGATCTCATGACGCAATCTGAAACAACGGTCGGTGTCGTGACCGTGTTGTTGGTGATACGCGCAGTACTTTGCTGGGTCATGAGAGGGAGGGAGTGGATTCGGTAATGGCTTCGGCTCCAGGGGTTTCAAATGCTTTTTCCTTATCAATACCCCTAGAGCTTTGGACAGGGGCATATATAATGGGGTGAAGGTTCTTTGGCCTCGAGGTTGGAATCTGGTGGTTTGTGTGTTGCTTCCGGACGCGCCGGAGAAGGGTGTGGCAGCCATGGGCCTTGGAGGGGGAGGGGGAGTGGTGGTGACCATACTGACTTCCGAGGCTCTTGTATTTGCAGCGCCACTCGGGCCCGCATTGTTGTTACGGTTCAAAGTCCTCCTCGGTTGTTCCCTGTCGTGGTCAAATAGACCTTGTTTCATTGCATCTTCGATTTGCACCCCCATCTCGTGTAAATCTGAGAAAGTAGGAAAGGGGATTACAATCATTCTCTGCATCAACTTTGGGTGGAGATTGCGCACAATCATCCGGATTTGGTCCTTATCCGTGGGCCTTAGAGTCATCATTGACGCCTTTGCCCTCCATCGGATTACAAAGTCCGAGAAAGTTTCCTTGGGCTCTTGCCTTGTCGTTTCAAGATCACGAGTTGTAATCTCGATCTGAGTGTTGTACGAATATTGCGCGACAAAGGCCTCAGCCATTTCATCCCAATTCTTCTTCACTTCATCCTCTAACTTTGCGTACCAGTGGGCGGCCACACCCGACAGGGTTCGGCCGAATAATGAAAGCTTCTGTGGTCGCGTTAGGCCCATTGGCCGCAAGATGTCTGAGAACAGTCGGAGATGGACCATGGGGTCCCCGGACCCGTCAAAGCGGTCAATTTGAGGCATTTTGAACCTATCGGGCAATGTTACGGCCACGTCAGTATATCCATCCTCGATATCCGAGATAGCCTTGACCCCTTGGGATTTTTTGAAGAGCTTCTCCAGTTTGCTCAATTTCAGAGCTGTATGATCAACCTCGAACTCGAAGGGAGAGTCCGGGTGATTGGGTGTATGGACCTTCGACAGTTGTGGTGGAAGCGGGGGCGGAGCTGGCCCCGTTGGAAGATTTGTGTCCTCTTGTAAGTTTTGGATATTCGGCAGGGTATTCTGGGCATTTGGTGGGGCGTTCTAAACAGTAGGTGCCTGCTCAGGTAATGGAACCCCTGCCGGAGGAGGGACTTGATGTGAAGCAGATGCAGCATTCTGCTGTTGCAGTCGGGTAATTAGCTCAGCCTGCTGGGTCATAATCTCGGCCTGTTGCTTGGCGAGTTCATCTCGGCGAACGGCATCCTGCTGCATGGCCCGCATGGTTTCTTGCATTTGGCGCACCATCTCCTCAACTCCTGTTGGCGTTGCCATACTGTTTTGATCTATCTGAACTACTGGCAGATCTGTCTCAATGGGGATCTCAATCTGACTGTCCACTGATGGGGGAAACCACTGTTCTGGTGATCTCTGTTCAAATACACTGCGCTTTTTCTGCTTTCTTCTGGTAACAGGGGGTAGAGAATGGAACACTGGCTGTCCGTCAATTAGATCCTCAGATCGATTGAGTCGACGACCTCGTGTCCAAAGTGCTTGGGGGGTATCTGCTAGGTTTGAAGCAATTGTGCTAGAACCTGCCCTAGACAAAAGATAAATAAAGCAATAAGGAAATAAATAAACAGATAAACGGACAGCATAACAGCTTAAAATAAAATGCATGACACACAGCCGGGCATAACAACACACAGTCAATAAGCTGAATACACGCTGTCCTCAAACACTGATTATTATCCTTGTATCACTGTCCCCTAAAACAGAATCTGATATCCGCAGATAACTAATTCTCAAATACTGGCTGATGCCCGCAGGCCTGATACCCATAATACTGAACTGATGCCCGCAGGCCTGATGCCCAAACTCATATACTGAACTGATGCCCGCAGGCCTGATACTGACAATACTGAACTGATGCCCGCAGGCCTGATGCCCAAACTCATATACTGATACATGCATTCCTGTAGAGACGCACTCTAAAGCACATAACAGATAAGTGAGAGCCAAAACACCCCTATGTTGGGGTAGGGTTTCCCTGTCCTATTTTGTCAGGAGCTAGGGTTTCACTACGCACACAGCGGTTTCAAACAACCTATAAACGGGTAAGCAACCTGTCCTAATTTGGAATGGTCACTATGGATCCGAATATGCACTAGGTCGAATGGTCAAAGAGGGTGCCCCGGTAAAACCGGGGTTTGTGTTCCCATACTGGCAGAGCCCACAACCGGTCAGCCTTACGGTCATGCCTTGACAAGACAAGCCTCCGGCAAACCGTTCAGGAATAGCAGATGGCAAACACGGTGTCCTAGGCGCACCAATCCAAATGCAATGCAAAGAAACACACAAGTGTAGTCAAAAACAGATATCATGAGTTCGAGTCAAGTTCTCTAAATCCCCAGCAGAGTCTCCAGAAACTGTAGACGTCCTCGAACGCCCCAGGAGGAACGAGCTCCCGTTCTGTTCATTTTGGGGTCACTACAGCTCAGGACTCTCAAATTTGTCACAGTTCTAAGTCTGAACCAAAGAGTCCAAATCCGGCAAATCGTTTTGAGAAAACAGATTTTTTGAAAGAAGTGCCAAACATGGACTGCTTTGCCAGATACAGAGTCGCCACCTAAATGTTTTTTTAATGGGAAATTTAGGAAACCCTGACTCGGTGCCAAAGGCCACGTGTCCGTCATCACCAAAGTTGCCTCGGCTCGGGAACTTGGGTACGATTGGGGAAGGTCACTTCGTGAGCACCCCCGCTCGCCCGGTCAGAGACCGGCCTCTACTAACCATGATATCTATTTTTGAAAACATTGTGAGTTCTTATTCCGGTTATTAGCCTAGGTTACTATGTGATGCGCACAACATACAAGTATATACTGGATCGCCTGAATTGGAACAAAACATTTCATGTTCGCTTTTTGAAAATGGTTTGCTACCCGCAGGTAGGCTTGAAACATTTGATGTTTTGTTCCAATTTAAGTAACCCAACCTTCACCCACAGGCATTCAGGCAGTTATATCATATAAGCAATTAGCCTCATGGTAAGCATGCTATTCATGGCAGTCACTCACACGCATGCAAGGATGCTAAAGCATAAAACTCACCGAGTACTCCAAGCCAAAACAGAAACTCATTAGAATTTCATGCATGATCCTAACTATACAGAAATGCCTAATGCAACACATGCAAAAATGCAAACTATAGCAGGCTCGGCTATTCTAAACATGGCATATGAAATGCTACAGCTAACACGTATTCAATTTTGAAATTGAAATACAATGCAGTTAGTATGATGCGCCGAGCCCGGTGCATGCAAAACAGATGAATGAATGCAAACATGCTATCATATTGTATGCTAATTGAAACATGCCCTAATCTAACCATCGTAAGCTGGTAAATAAAAGGGAAGAAAGACGTGGGGTTGGAAGACATACATCACACTCACGCACACTTATTACAATTATGCCCTCGCGCAGAGGGTCCAAATAAATATACAATCCCGAATAAAAGAATAGTACAGTCCAAATAAATATTACAGTCCAAATATGTACAAATTCCTAATTAATTAATGAATTAACTAAGAAAGTAAATAAAACTGGCATGCAAGCCAGGGACTGCCTTGCTTCTGATGGATGATGCATGTCCGGGTTGTCTTGCGCGGAAATCCACCGGGATGCCCCAATTAGCCTCTGTTTAGCAGTTTATTCTTGGAAAGCGTGCCAAGTCCCAAAAAGTTGCTGATTCTTCATTTTGCTGCAACAGAGAGCAGGAAAGGGGCATAGCAATGTATTCTCACAAATATATGCATGCCTCGATCCTCGTGCCACCAATCACGCATACTGAGGCATGATGGCCGAGGAGTCGAATTGCACAACTCAATATAGAATGAATGCACATGAAAACACAACAAGACCTAACTCCATCATGGATGATCCGGAGTGTCGGTGACTGGGGAATTGAGACACATTCCGTCACTCGGAGTACGAAATGCACCTCGTTTCCCGTGCCCAGGCTAACTCCTATTCCGAACACGATGCAATATGAATGACATGCATGAAATGCAACTAAGATACAATCCTAGTATGCACTATGCTGTGAAAATGAGATGCCTCGAGATGCGTGCACACGGGCACGCAAACCGAGACAATGGCATACGCAATGCAATAAGGCTAAAATGGCATATAGAATGCAACATGGACTTATACTAACCTGAGAGAGCCTCAGCCACACTCACATAAGAGGCCGATGAATGAAAATGAAGTGCCTCGAAATGCGTGCACACGGGCACGCAAACCGAGGCAATGGCATACGCAATGCAATATGGCTAAAATGGCATGGAAACATGTTAATAGATTTTCAGCAATGAAATGTGGGGGAAAAAAGCCCCGAAATGAGGCAAAAACACACCCGATGCATGGAATCTCTCCCGAAATGCAAAATTAGGCACATAGAATGAACTATAGCTATATGAAGCATGCATAATATGGACATGCAATGAAAATAAAGAAGCAAGGCAATCCCAAGATAAGCATTTTTCCAGTTCAAAACATGGCCAAATAGCAAGCAAAAACAGTGCAAAACTAGCATGCAAAAAATGGCCCTAAACATGGGATTAAGAAGCAACTCACAGCTGCTGTCCTCAAACAGGTTAGGGCCCTTCAACAAAGTTGAAGAGGGACCCAAAATATGATGTTTTCCAGAACTGTAAAAACCCCAAAAACAAACACAGGTATGGCTGCACTCCCATGCAAGAAAAAGGGCCAAAAGGTGGCCAAAGAGGCAAGTGGTATATGCAAAGCCCAAACTGAAAAATTCCCTTCTACAACATTGAAGAGGGACCAAAAATATGACTATTTACAGAACTGTAAAAACTCCAAAACAGTATACAAACATGCTAGAAATGCAATGCAAAATGAGGCTCGAAAGTGGCTATAACACAAAGTATGCAAAATATTCATCAAACAGCCAAAGACCCTTAATGAAACATGAAGAATTGGCCAAAATAAGACTATTTTTAGTACTGTAAAAAGGCCAAAAACCGAATCATGATAGGCTGCCAAAACATGCAAAAATGGGGACCAAAGAGGGAATATAAAGGCAAGTGTAGCAAATATGCCTCAAACCATGAAAGGCCCTTAATGAAACATGAATAATGGGCCAAAATAAGAACTTTTATAGCTCTGTAAAATGACCAAAAATGGAACCAAGATAGGCTTCCATGTCATACAAGAATAGGGGACCAAAGATGGATATAAAGACAAGTGGTACATGGATGTCCCAAACAAAGATGAGCCCTTCTTCAATGTTGAAGAGGGGCTCAAAATAAGCCTACTTACAGTTCATGAGAAACTCCAAAATAGATCACACGTAGGTTAGAAAAAGCATGCAAAATATTGACATACAAAGAGGGTATTGAAGCAAGTGCAAGATGGAGGGCTCAAACAGGGTTGAGCCCTTAATGAGACATGAAAATGAGCTCAAAAAAATGACCTTTTCAGTTTTGGTCAGAGCTCAAAACAGTAAGCATGATGGCTAGAGGAATGGTGCAAAAATGAACTAGAAAAGAGGGAAAATGGACTCACCCTTGAAGATCAATACTTTTGTTGCTTCTTGGACCCAAATTTGTTGCCTCTTAGCTACTGGAATTCCTCCCCTTGCTGCTGGAATGGAGTGGTGGTGGTAGAGCTTGGTGGTGATGAAGAAAATGAGGTGAAACTTGGGTGTTTTTGAGAAAATGAGAGAGATGGAGGGAGATAAGTGTATCAAGGCTTGAAACAATTTTTTCTAACCCCTTCTTCAAGTGTTGGAGGCTGGTTATATGGAACAAAAAGAGGGAGTAAAGGTGGGGGAAAAAGGAGACAAGCTTTCCCCCACAAAATATCCCCCGGATTGAGATATTTTCTGGGGGATAAAGCTATACAGCTGTAAAGTGAACAGTGTGAGGATCATGGCCGGCCAGGTATTTTTGTTTGAGGTGGCCGGCCGGCCACATCCCCTAGCCGGCCGGCTAGGGGTCAAAAGGGTCAAGTTGGTTTAGTGGCCGGCCACCACATAATGGTGTCCTCCCATGTGCCCTCAACACAACCCTGTGGTTAAAAGTCCAAGAAAGTGGCTCAAGGGTGTTCAACATTGGCTCGGAAGGAGGGGTTCAAAAGGGTCAAGCAACATTAGTGGCTGGTCACCAACTTTTAAGGTCCTCCCATGTGTGTACATCACAAGTATGTGGTTCAAAGTTCAAGAAAGTGGCCCCAAGGTGTTCAACATTAGCCCGGAAGGAGGGGTTCAAAAGGGTCAGGCAACATTACTGGCCGGCCACCAACTTTTAGGATCCTCCCAAGTGTGTACATCACAGATATGTGGTTCAAAGTTCAAGAAAGTGGCCCCAAGGTGTTCAACATTAGCCCGGAAGTGTGAAAAACGGGCATCGGAGGATATATAACTGGTTGCTGCAACAATTATTGGCCTCCCACCCTTCTACGGCCTTCCCAGTGATAAAACAGAGGTACCTGCCAAAAATGAACAAAAACCGATGCAAAACGAATGTTCGGGGACCAAAACGCGCAGTTCGGGGTCCCGAAAATGGGCTGTTAAGCACCGAAAGTGGCATTCGGCCACGAAGTGGGTTTCTCAGACCCCAGTGTCCCTCAAAAGGGAGTAAATAGGAGGTATGCCAAAAACCGGGGCAAACGGAGATGGTTAGGCGGTCCCGAACTGAGGCACACGGCCAACGATTCCGAAAAATCGGAAACCGGACTCCGAAATGGGAAAAATGGCCTACGGCCACGAAATGTGGCCTACGGACATTGAGAGATGGTCTACGGGACCTCTCCCTCCCCTCAAGAAAAGAAATCGAGAAAACCGAGTCTGGTTCGCAAACCGAGGCAAGGCACAGAAGAGGGTTCGGAAGTCCGGAGGCAGGGCTCGCAGCCGCGACTCTGAGACTTCTGAACAAGCACAACATGCAATATCACCAAGTGCTCAACTGGCGACGTCTGAGTCTTAAGGTCGGTCAAAAATGGGTTGTCTACAAATAGTCCAATAATAAATAACCAAAACTCAATCCAGTGACATGCCACAATTATAAATGGCAAAATCCACCGTAATCAAAACCATCGAAACTTATGCAATATAAACAGCCCACATATCAAAATAATCCAAAATGAACCCCAATAAAAATAATAAATAAATAAATATGCACAAACTTGCATAACACTCTAAAATAAATGAATATCCTAGAGGTCCATGCAATTGAGTCGCCGCTATGCCATGAGTCCACTCTAAGTCCTTCTAACACCCGGAAATGGTAAATAACTAAGTCAGCTGATAGCTCAGTGAGTAGCAACATGGATAGTATATACAGTTTTGAAAACATGGATCAATTCCAAAATAAGATATATATTACAGAAACTAGATTGGCATACAGTTTGGTAAAGACAATCTGTTTCAAAAAGAAGGTTCCACAGTTCAACAGTTAAAATACTCATGTCTCTCAAGAACATGATAAATGGCATTTTCCACTTAAAACAGATTACAACATGAACACCAATAATTTTTTGGGTACCAAGAAATAACAAATGATATGCCATATAGTTCTCAAGGCTATTAGCCCCGTTGGATCCAATACCGAACTAAGAGTCATCCTCAAGGTGGCAACCTGGGCCTTTTCTCTAAGACGATCCGATTAAACGTCACCTAGCTTAACCTAGGTCTTTTACTTACAAGCGTTGAGCACTAGAGTCATCACGGCCCAACGCGGATCTGTTCCCTAGTGGCCAAAGTCACCACACACAGTGGAATAATTTCCCTGGACTAAATACACATATGATCCCAATAATCAATACACATCAGTTCCGCAAAACATGGTAGTTCATCATTATAAACATGAGATCAAAACAAATAGTTTACAGTATGCCAAGTTCACACATGTTTCAGAAATAATTTGATTCCATTGACAATATAATAATTTATCAAAATAGTTCTGTTATGAAACAACAATTTAATTTTCCAACAGTTTAGGGTAGGGGAACATTTATAAAAATATGTAGCATGAGACTACTCACCTGAAAACGAAATAATATAATCCTCGAATAGCGTATGAAAGTCTAACTAGTGCCTTGAACCAAATATGAAGACTACACGTCACTACTAATTTAAAAATACTAGAGAGAAGAATAAACTAAGTATCCCACACAAACGTGCACTAACACAGCTCAACCCCACTCACCGTTACTCTTAAATAATACCTAAGTTCATGTTCTTCAAGGTCTAAAATTACCCAAGACATGGGTTCCAGTCGAAACTTAATTAAATGTGACTTTGAGATAAAATATAATTTTTGATAGGTTTTCCCGAACTGTTCATTAACTCTGAAAATTAAAAACCTACTCTACACCATTCGAAAAATTCCAAAACCCTCCAGACATCAACTAATATATCCTAAGTTTCAAACCCAATTGGTTTTACTTGATTTGCTTATCAAAATAATTATCTACAATTAATTATATCTAAATAGGTTGTTTTTTGCAGCACTTTAAAGAAATTGACTGTTCTCTTAATATACATGAGTAATCAATGCAAGGCCAAAAATGTAAGAAACTAGACTTGTAACCAGTTCTAATGACGCTAATTTGATAATTTTCGGATTTATACCCAAAAGAGAACAACACTCCTGAATTTACTGTTTAAAACCAGTTTTTTAAACAGATTTGAACGCATCAGTTTATATGGATTTTGAATCCCAAAAATTATGAAAAAAATCGGATATGCAATTCAATATGTAATTAATCTACTGTAAAAATTTCAGTTCAAAATTCTTTGGTGGATATGATTTCTTGATTTTTAAAGTTTGTGATATTGTACAGGATTTTTATCTAACGACTTTAGCTCCTTAATTCGCTTTAAAATTTTACATGATAATAATATACACAAAATACTATCCGAATCAGCCAAATCGTTCCTTTTTCTTCCAACAACTCACAACACCCACAAGCACCATAACTATGTAAGCATCATATTATAATAGAACAAGAACAAATTGATTATTACCTTAGAGAGTTGTTGAGACACAAGGGTGCTGGAAATTTCTCTCTCCCTTTCTCTTCTCTCTCTCTCTCTCTCTCTCTCTCTCTCTCCCCTTCTCGTGGCTGCTATATGTTGAAAGTGATGTGGAAAACTAGGGTTGCTTTATATATATATTTAAACTTAAAAGATTCTAAATTATTATCCTATGTTTTATTTTATTATATTTCCTCTCATCATTAATTTAAATAAAATACAACTATTATTACATCAAAATATACTTACTAACTTGCCCCTCCTTTTTTTTTTTTAAATGATAAATCTTACCTCTAAATTAGAGATTTCCACCATAAATTTTTTATGTTTAAAATTAATTAAAAGACCTTCCAAATATTAATTTGCACTTCCGGATTCACCACCAAAATATTTGAAATTGTAATATTATTATTATTTAATTATTTACTTAATTTGTATATTTGGGCTCTCACAAAAATCAATTTAATTCATTCTGAATCAGTACAAGACTTCATATTAGGCTCTAAAAATCATGCTATCACAAATATCTAATTGGTTTTATTTTTTGACACCTCTAAGGTCCTAATTTTCAGTCTAAAGCAGTAAATTCAACAGATTTTTCTACAATCAACAGATATAACTTCAAATCCTTATAATTCACATCCTTAGACATGGAATTCCACAACAACCACATAATTAAACTAATCACAAGTCCCACATAAGTTAACTAGCCCAATTTGATTTCCATTAGAACCCAATTAATTATATTTAAATTTACCAACCTGAATCAGATTTCTTTAATCGAACTCCCAAGGCTACAAATATCAAATTAATCTTTTTTTCATCATCAATTTTGATTTCTCACATCAGTAAGGCCTTCAATTTCAAGTCAAACTCAAGGTCTCCATCAATAATTACATACTCAAACTGAATACCTCATAACTAAATTTAATTCGCAATAATCTTAATTCCCACTCTATGTAACTTAATTAACTCCAATTCGGACCCAATTAATCAAATCTCAGTTTTTACAAATCTGAATCAAATATTAAACTCCCATATGGTCCAATACTAGAAATTAAAATAATTCAACTCATTAATTATACTTTCTTGAGCCAATTAGGCTTTAGAATCGTATATGAACCAGTCTCTATAATTTTCATAAAATTAAATTAGAATAGTAGGCAATTAAAATTCCAATCTCTTTTGTTAATTAAATATAAGGTTAATAATGAGGTTATCACAACAAACCACCGGTCCAGCCCGAAACCAATTTAGAACCTTCACCCCTCTTCACATGAGTCAAACCTATGCTCTCAAACTTCTAACAAAAAATGGACATCTTAAGCCCCTTGACCCTTGACCTCTCCATGACCCACTCCCAGCCAAACACGACCCCACCCAATACTGTGTCTTCTACAAGTAGCGTGGTCACCCCACTAACCGTTGCTTTCGCCTTTGTCATGAGATCCAGGATCTCATCGACAATAATATCATAGCTCCACCCTCAAAGCCAAATGTGACCACCAACCCACTCCCTGTCCGTAACTAGGTCCCCTACCTAGAAATATCAACCTTATTTGCACACTACCACCCACCTTTAACCCCAGCATATATATCAGCCCATGCCATTTGCCTATACCTGAGGTGGTTGTTCAAGAAGGCATAGGCTTGTGCATGATAGATATAACACCCGAATACCAACCAAAGCCCTTGGTGGCGGCAGCTAAAAAGCAGAGAGAATCACTGAAAGAAAGGTTTTCTGATACCCAGATTGTGGAAAAGGGACAATCACCCGTGGAAGAGTATAACCCCAGTTGATATATTGTGGCTTCTGACCGGCCAAAGCAAATAATCATACTACCAGACTCACTATGCCTCAATGTTATTAGAGAAAATAGACCAAAACAACGACTTCATGACTTAGCAGAGATAGAGAAAGACTTATAGAACCTCTATTTCTTTGAGGAAGAGGATGTGGAAAATGTGCAAATCGAATGGTGGGATCCGAGCCAGCATGAAACTAGGTGTGGATGGTTAAACAGTAAAGGAGAATCTAAAACAAAGAAACAGACGAAAGAAGAAGCAGTCATGTCACGCCCCAAACCCACCCCTAAAAGTTTGGGCATGATTACTTCAGAAACGGACAGTTAATTCGATATATACAACATATAGGGCCTGAACGGAAGCATTTAATAACATAAAATAATATAAATTAACATCCATTGAGCTCATACCTATATGCCAGGATCTCAATGTGCCATTAAACAGTTCCAAATTTGATAGACAGATATACGAGAAGTAGATATTTGCAGTGACACAATAACATATATGGACATATGTCTAGAACCAGCCTCGCATGTGGGCATACAACAAGAATGTTGGTAAAGAAGGTTATACACGACCAATTAAAAGATTAAAGACCAAACTAGGGTCACTAAGGAAACGCCAGAGAACACTTAAGCTTCTTCACATTGCTTGAGCAAAAAGGAGTGACCAAAGCTGGACTAAGACCGACCTCCAGGTTGATTGCCTACAGAGACAGACATAACACAAAGTGAGCGAGGCTTAGTGAATAATAGTACTTAACAATTTAATGAATAAACTTGAATTATAATCTATATAAGGACAATGGCCACATGGTTAATCTTTTCCCGTAAATATTTCCAGAACGACCTTGGGCCCAAACTTTATACAAAGCGGCTTCATGCCCAGTATCACACAGAACGGCCTTAGGCCCAACTGATTTAGCAGAGTGGCCTCAAGCCCAACAGATTATACAGGATGGCCTCTGGCCTAATAGATTACACAAAATGGCCTCTGGGCCCAAATATCATCAAAACAGACTAGTCTCAGAGTTATACAGAGGTACACAGAATCTTTCAATTGTTCACATGAGTTAACATAGTTAATTTGTGTTTAACAGAGTGCTAATGATAGTTATTAGCAATAAGTAAAGCGTATTTTACAGATTGGCCTTAGGCCCAGATATTAACAAAGCAGAGTGATTCCAGAGTCATATCAATGTACGCAGATTTTCTAATCATTTGTAAATATTAACGTAATTAACTTGCGAAGAATAGAGCGTTAATAATAACAATTATTAACGATAGGCAAATGTATGATTATAGTACTAGTATTCACTGTGCTGTAGTGGAGCGATAGTTCCTCCCGGTTTGTGTCCTACACACACGCACAATTCATAAATTAGTTTCTTTTCCTTTTGAAATCATTTTCTGATTCGTTCCGCTTCAAACGAATTTACAAACATCTTAAGAGCATCAAATAATTATTTTAATAATATAAGAGGGTCAAACAAGGAAAGCAGTGCGAATGAATTTTTCCGGACTGGGCCGCACGTGCGGCAGTTCCCTCCACACGTGCGGAAGCGTGGGCTGCACATGCGGTACTCCTTCCCCGCACGAGCAGCAAAATGCAGAATGTACTTCCCATTTTTTTCCTCTTTTCCGTACGTGCGGCCATGACCTCCGCACGTGCGGCTGTGGCCCCTTGTTTTGGGCAGTCCGAATTTAACCCAAAATTCAGTAAAGTTACAACATCTCAAGGCCCAAAAATGGGGGAATTAAGACAACATAATGGTATAATCATCACATCAACATGGATTACACATTCAATCAAGCCTTTAATTCCTTAAAACTCATGAACACAATCCAATTCCATGGAATTTCCAATTTCCTCACACCTATATACATATATATGGCCATTTGTTTACATAGATGAGCTCAACCATAACAATTGAAAGGATGGAATGTAATTCCCTACTCGATAGGTCAAGTTAAGTCAAAACAATCAAAAGTTAAGACTATCTTGCCAATTAGCCAACACACATACACAAGATCACATTTACAACCCTAGGTGGTATGAATGAAAAGGGAATTCTTACCCAACTCCAAGAAAAGGTTGGACAAGGGGAATTAAATTTACCTTGAGTTTAATTCTCTTAAATTCTTCTCATTTCCAATTTTCTTGTCTGATGAAGCTTTCCTCTTGATCCTTTCTCTCCAACTCTCTTCATCTCTAATTCTCTCACCTAGGAGATATTTTGAGGAATGGCTTCTCAGTCAAATATGTAAAGAACATAGATATATATATATATATATATATCTAAAGGTGAATAAAGACAAAATTTAATCAGTTTAATCGTTCAAATTTGAAATTTCACAGAAAATCATATTATGACCTAAAAATCGTGCTGATCTTAAATGTAAAATCAATTTCAGATTATTAAGCTTCTAAGGCTTCCAATTTCTGATCCAGACATTATAATTGTAACAGATCTTTCTCCTATTAGACGATATTAATCTATATTCATAAGATTCACTTAATTAAATTTAATTTCACATAAAATTTCACAGTAAGCATTTAAATGCACAGAATAAGGGACTGAAAGCATGCCAGAAAACATATGCGAGGGTCGGGTTATTACACTCTCCCCCCTTAATAAGTTTGGTCCCTCAAACTTATTTTTCCATGTAACAGATTAGAAATCTCAGTCTTATACCATTGTTCAATTCCGTTATAGATATTCAATTCCTTCCTTAGTTTGAACAATTCACAGGCCAATCCGATATTTATCATAGTTTCTCAATAGTTATCAACATATAAAGCAACCCACAGTTCTATCCGATTATTCATTTCGATAATCCACTTAGGCATGCAGATTAAAGGAAAAAAAAAAACAACACCATAGAAACATGTATCGAATAAGATAAGGCCATAGGAGTCCATTATAGGACATTCAAGACATCAAATCCTCAGTAGGCGGGGTTTATAATCACAATTTCTTCCTGTCAACAAATTCCACTGTCTCAATTTCCAAATACAAAAACATAGTAGAAATCATAATAAAGACATTCCCAACAATGTTCATAGCTAGACCAATCCAGTATTAATAGTTCGTATGCAATTCTCATTAGAAGGTGTACGTTCGAATTTAGTAGTTCCTTGGATAAATAACGTATTGCAAATCACTCAGAGATGAGTTGTCAACTAAGGTTATATATAGTTTTTAAAGAAATCAATTACGTGGTTAGATTCAAATCTGATTATGTATAATTAAATCAGGCATCAGAGTCCACCAAGCAAGGTTCTGCCTAATTAACAAAGTATACTTCAATCCAGCAATCACAAACAAGTCGCTTAGGTATGTAGCCACTAACTTTACAATTTATTCCTAGTATTCCTCTATTTCTGAAAGCTTATCAAAGTCATACCATTATATTGGTTCAAAATCATGTACACTAGTTCTTGACAAGATCAGAGCAATAGGAAGAAGAATCCCAATAAACATCGTTAATTCCATATAGCATTACTTCTAAGTACAACAACACAAAGCGGACCATGCTCTGAATCAACAGTTATGATAATATCAAAGCAAGCATCATACAGTTTTGCAAATTCATATAGACATATCATTATAGACACTTAGTCATACTGTCATGAGTTCAAATCTGTGCAATAGATACAAATATAACAACCATCATTTCGAGCAAAGGGAGTCATTCAAAGATAAAGTTAGAAATCAAGTTCAGAATCGTATTTCATTAATTAGTCACAACGGTAAGGTATCACATTCTCCATTATTAAGCATTTCTTTTATTACAATAAAAGTAATTTGATTCCCCCCCCCCCTTTTTCATCACCTCGGTGTTCTATTGTTCATATAACTTTTCCTTTTCCAGCTGTAGGGCACAAAATCAACCACATTGTTCCGTATCCACAATTTAGAAGTACAGTGGTCAACAAACAGCCATACAGAAATCACAGACCAGTCATGTGACGTAGTCATGTAGCATAAGCAGAGTATCCAATTACTCCTTGTACATAGGTTCTACCAGGTCCGTTCATAGGGTCATAAATCCCATTAAATATACAGCAACCATAATAATCACATCCTTCCAGATTCCATAATGTCTAGAAATTCAATAGTATAGCAACAAAGTAATTTGACCAACTAATATCAGAGTTAGAATTCTTGGCAAGATCAGTTCAATATGATAGTAAATCAATTCGGAACTACGTAGTGCGTATTGTACAAATCTGTATAAATATACAAGAGGAGGTAAATACCCAGTAGGTATCGTTAACCCATCATCAATATGAAACATCCCCATGTCCATTTGTTTCTACCAAAGTCCACAATGTCATGCAAAACAGTTCACATTATAGCCTCCAAATAGGCAATAGAGGACTAATTTGCAATATCCAACATTTGCATTTTTACACAGAAATATATCACAGAAATGATTTCTCAATCTTAAGTCATGAATATACATAGGCAAGATTTTAATTTTGCCGGTAACTTATCAGATTACCAATCATTTAGTTTCGGTCTCAAAGTGGCCAATAACTACCTATCTTTTTACGTATGTCACATGAGCAGACACATAATATGGGTGGGGTTCTTCATGTCATTCGACCATTCTTTAAGAATCCCGATTACAAATTACAGATTACAGATTACAGATTGCTTAACCATGAGCAGAACAGTTATAATTACAGATTCTCATAAACAAGTCCCGATTACACATAAACAATACGCATTAGACACCATCAATAATTCCCTCGGTTCCCCATCAGAAGTCGTCAGTAATTTTCTCGGTTCATGAAATCATATTAATTATATGATGTTTCAAGGTCAATAATCAACCTCCAAGCATAGCTAATGTGTAAGCCATTCCCTTATCCATTTAAACAATCAGTAAGAAACAAGATCACAATCAACTAACTTCTTACACAATTCTATGAGGGGTCACTATATGCATAACTTTCTCTTACAGCCAATCGTACTCAACACAATTCAAACTATCATGCAGAACACAACTTATCAAAATACCTAAACACAGTAACTTCTCAAAATCACAGGTATAAACATTGCTATAGCAAAGAAGACATGGCTATGTCATAAAAGTTAGAGCATCACATATATCATTTCATTTGGTCAACAAGTCTTAGAAATATTCAATACTTAGAGCTTAATCAATTCATCTAAACAGATGCTAGAAAGCACAATTATATTGTCATCGTTTCCCACAAGTAACTATCAACCGATAACGCACATTTCATCTAGCCATTTGCATATATATTGTCTTACCGATCAGCTCGAACCCTCCCCACACTTCCGCAGTGCAACGCTGTTGATTTAATCCCATCTGCATGTCTTGCATTGTCCACCAATCTATGTAAGATAAACAGAGGCAATAGTCCTCATAATTATTCATTATTTAAATTTTTTTTTTCTGCAATTCATTTTGCTTATGTTGTACAATTTCCTTTTCATTCTATCTAGCCAGGCGGAGGTAGGAACCTCCGGATCTTCCATCTTATGCTCATCATGTCCTGCATCACAATCAATCACAATATACACGAAGGATATACAATAGACTTGGATAGTAATCATTGCGGTTAGCAGATATTACACACACAAGTATCGTTGCCATCAATCTTTTTCATATGCATTAAGGATACCATCCATGATGCCTAAGTCTTTTCTAGACATCTTGAAGCTCAATGGATTCGTGTGTGAGATAGCAACTCGTGCTCTGATACCACTGGTCACGCCCCAAACACGCCCCTAAAAGTTTGGGCATGATCACTTCAAAAACGGACAGTTAATTCGATATATACAACATATGGGGCCTAAACGAAAGCATTTAATAACATAAAATAATATAAATTAACATCCAACGAGCTCATACCTATATGCCAGGATCTCAATGTGCCATTAAACAGTTCCAAATTTGATAGACAGATATACGAGAAACAGATATTTGTAGTCACACAATAACATATATGGACATATGTCTAGAACCAGCCTCGCATATGGGCGTACAATAAGAATGTTGGTAAAGAAGGTTATACATGACCAATTAAAAGATTAAAGACCAAACTAGGGTCACTAAGGAAACGCCAGAGAACACTTAAGCTTCTTTACATTGCTTGACCAAAAAGGAGTGACCAAAGCTTGACTAAGATCGACCTCCAGGTTGATTGCCTACAGAGACAGACATAACACAAAGTGAGCGAGGCTCAGTGAATAATAGTACTTAACAATTTAATGAATAAACTTGAATTATAATCTATATAAGGACAGAGGTCACATGGTTAATCTTTTCCTGTAAATATTTCCAGAACGGCCTTGGGCCCAAACTTTATACAAAGCGGCTTCATGCCCAGTATCACACAGGACGGCCTTAGGCCCAACTGATTTAGCAGAGCGGCCTCAGGCCCAACAGATTATACAGAATGGCCTCTGGCCTAAAAGATTACACAGAATGGCCTCTGGGCCCAGATATCATCAAAACAGACTAGTCTCAGAGTTATACAGAGGTATGCAGAATCTTTCAATTGTTCACATGAGTTAACATACTTAATTTACGTTTAACAGAGTGCTAATGATAGTTATTAGCAATAAGTAAAGTGTATTTTACAGATTGGACTTAGGCCCAGATATTAACAAAGCAGAGTGATTCCAGAGTCGTATCAATGTACGCAGATTTTCCAATGATTTGTAAATATTAACGTAATTAACTTGGGAAGAACAGAGCGTTAATAATAACAATTGTTAACGATAGGTAAATGTACGATTACAGTACTAGTACTCACTGTGCTGTAGTGGAGCGATAGTTCCTCCCGGTTTGTGTCCTACACACACGCACAATTCACAAATTAGTTTCTTTTCCTTTTGAAATCATTTTCTGATTCGTTCCACTTCAAACGAATTTACAAACATCTTAAGAGCATCAAATAATTATTTTAATAATATCAGAGGGTCAAACAAGGAAAGCGGAGCGGGCAAATTTTTCCGGCCTGGGCCACACGTGCGGCAGTCCCCTTCGCACGTGCGGAAGGGTGGGCCACACGTGCAGCACTCCTTCCCCGCACGAGCGGCAAAATACAGAATGTACTTCCCATTTTTTTCCTTTTTTTCCGCACGTGCGGCCATGACCTCCTCACGTGCGGCCGTGGCCCCTGTTTGGGCGGTTCGAGTTCAACCCAAAATTCAGCAAAGTTACAACATCTCAAGGCCCAAAAATGGGGGAATTAAGGCAACATAATGGTATAATCATCACATCAACATGGATTAAACATTCAAGCAAGCCTTTAATTCCTTAAAACTCATGAACACAATCCAATTCCATGGAATTTCCAATTTCCTCACACCTATATACATACATATGGCCATTTGTTTACATAGATGAGGTCAACCATAACAATTGAAAGGATGGAATGTAATTCCCTACTACATAGGTCAAGTTAAGTCAAAACAATCAAAAGTTAAGACTATCTTGCCAATTAGCCAACACACATACACAAGATCACATTTACAACCCTAGGTGGTATGAATGAAAAGGGAATTCTTACCTAACTCCAAGAAAAGGTTGGACAAGGGGAATTAAATTTACCCTGAGTTTAATTCTCTTAAATTCTTCTCATTTCCAATTTTCTTGTCTGATGAAGCTTTCCTCTTGATCCTTTCTCTCCAACTCTCTTCTTCTCTAATTCTCTCACCCAGGAGATATTTTGAGGAATGGCTTCTCAGTCATATATATATATATATATACCTAAAGGTGAATAACAACAAAATTTAATCAGTTTAATCGTTCAAATTTGAAATTTCACATAAAATCATATTATGACCTAAAAATCGTGCTGATCTTAAATGTAAAATCAATTTCAAATTATTAAGCTTCTAAGGCTTCCAATTTCTGATCCAAACATTATAATTGTAACAGATCTTTCTCCTATTAGACAGATATTAATCTATATTCATAAGATTCACTTAATTAAATTTAATTTCACATAAAATTTCACAGTAAGCATTTAAATGCACAGAATAAGGGACTGAAAGCATACTAGAAAACATATGCGAGGGTCGGGTTATTACAAGTCAAGAGTGAAGAAAAGAATACAGAGGGAAATGGTCTGAAAAAAGAGGAAATTGATGATGGAAACGGCAAATCTGTGGAAACAACCGTAGCTGAAAAAGAACAAGTGTTGGAATAGTTTCAAAAAGACAGAATAAAAGAAAAATATAGATCAAAGCTAGCCCGGGAGTAGGTGAAAGGAAAAGGAAAAGAGGACATTGAGTCAGGGGAGAGCAACATCAAAATTGAAGAAAAGTCTGAATGGGAACCTAGTAACAAAGAGAATATGCTGAGGAAACTAAAACATTATCAAGAGGCAGAAATTGAGGCATCCTCAGGGGAAAAATAGTGTGCCAACAGAGCATGGACTCAAACAAGGAAAAAGGAGATCCTTTCAGGAATCTACCTAAACTCGCCATATCTACTTGATGGCAGAGGACCTGATGTGAACATGATTCGGGTAGAGCCAAACGGTGGCCCAGTGATGACTGAGAGAGAATGGTGGGAGGACAATGATTTGAACTTACACCGATGAAGAGTGGGGGACCAATACCCCTGATAATACATGGTACACGGAAGAGATCAACCACATGGAAAGAAGTTGTCTGTATTTCAAACCCCTATCCCTAGACCAAAAAGAACCCTCTGGAAAAGATGCAGAAAAGATGAAAGAGAAGAAGATAAAAGAAGATTTGGTATAGAGGCAACTTCAGAAAATCCAGGCAGATATTTTGGTTTGAGGGATAATGATGGCTTCTCGAGAACATAGGCAAGCATTGTTGGAGGCGCTGAACAAGCCCAAGCTTCCTATAAACACCACGCCTGATCAACTAGTGTCTTTGGTTCCATCTGGGTATGTTACCTCATTGTTGTCTTTCACAGACAAAGAGTTGTCGCCCAAGGGGGCCAACCACAACAAACCTCTATATGTGACCATGGAAAGCCGGAAGAACTGGATCCTGATAGTATTGGTGGACACCGGCTCGACAATCAATGTATATCCAATGAGGACTACTTATGCCATAAGTTTGAAGCTAGTTTACTTCACTCCTACGACTCAAGCCGTCCGAGCTTACGACAATACCAGTCGCGATGTCATGGGAACCTTTAAAAGCCAGATATTGGTTGGTCCATCCGAACATGAGGTTGAATTCCATGTGAATCCAGTGCCAGCCACTCTCAATCTATTGTTGGGCAGACCTTAGCTATACCAGATGAAGGTGGTTTCAAAGGATTGCAATTGTTTATAACAATTCCTCAATCCACCCTTCCCCAGGAACCACCACACCCTTATTGGAAATACTGTATGGAGAAGAGGATGTGTTCCTCTCTGGGTTTACCTTGGCAGAAGCATGGTTGGTACAGACCATCATTGTGATAACCATGTTCCGTATTATGCTAACTGGTCCTTATTATGAATGTGATTTTGTGTTTGATATGATTCTGTGTGCCATTTATGTGAAAATATGTCGTTTTGAATTTATATTTGTTCACCGTAGGAATATCTGTTTGATTATCTGCTTTGGAATTTAAATTGAAGGCCCTATCGGCCACAGAAACCGAAATTGACTGCACCATTGTGATTGGCATAATTTTTAGAGCCTACAGTAAAATTTAATTGAAAATTGATTCGGGTCATATTAATTAGATTAAATTAATGATATAGTGCCCAATTATTTAATATTGATAATTGTAATTAAGGGAACTTATATAAGTGGAGCACTATACACTCAATTCCTCTCTTTGTCTTCAATTTGGCTGAATTTACCTCTTTAAGAGTGAGGCACCCGAAATTAGAGAGAGAGAGTGGGGAGATAATCTAAGGTTTGATCAAGGAGCTTGGAAGTCTTGAAGATTACTCAAGAATTTGCTATAGATTGGGAGAATTAAGGCTCCTAGGTGAGTAATCAACCCTTGACTCATGGATTTTAGTTTGTAGTTTGTGAATTCAAAGTTGAATGAAGATAAAGAACATGTTTTGAGTTGGTTTTGATGAGTTTGAAGTCCATGTGTGCATGCATGTAGAGAATTCCTATGAAATTACATAATCTAGGGTGTAATGTGTGAATTATGAAAGATTGTGGGTTGAATCATACATGCAAGCATGGTTTTAGTTGAGCTCCATGAGAATGAACACCATTTGCACCATATTTTTGACATGCATGTTTGATTATTGGAGGTATGGAGCTCATATGAGATTTGAATGCATGAGTTTTGATTATACAAAGAAATGTTGATTTATTTTTGAAGAATTGGACCATGATTTTGAGCGATTGGCCTCATATTGGTTGTGTACTCATGACATATAATGTATTTGCATGTTTAGGAACCAAAATTATGAGTTTTGAACCATTGAAGGTCAGATTTGAGCTCAAGAACAAGTTCTGAAAAATCTAGAATTCTTGACGTCCACTCGAGCAGGGGAACCGCCGCTTGCATAAAATACGAACTCCCAGAATATTTTGTAGACTTGATGTCCGCTCGAGCGGGGAAGTTCACTCTTGAGCGGGGAGCTATGTGGAATGACCTTCAGCTCGAGCGTCCGAAGTTCACGCTTGAGGATAAATACAAGGTAGCCAGTACTTTTGCAGACCTTATGGGCCCGCTCGAGCAGGGAAATCCATGCTCAAGCGGGGACCCCTGTTTCAGAAATTTTGTAAACATGTTCTGTGTTTCGTTTTCCGTTTTCTTTCACTTCTAACTACTCTTAGGCACGCATTGAGCATTATGAATGAATTAAAAGAATAAGAAAGAAGCCTAAAGAGGAATATATGAATGACGAACGAATTGGATTGTTTATGACCCATTGTATTCATGGAATGTGCAGGGTCGAGCTCCAGGGCAAATCATCCCGCCGATCACTGTGAGTAATATCTTAATAAAGATATTTTGAAATATGTCATTTGTCCAATTACTTATCTCTCTATAAGTTTTATGAGTTTGTTGATTTGAATTATGGACAAACGTTTGCTATAAGTGAATGGGCCGAAGGCCAGTTCGAATGAATGAGTGAATGGGCCGAAGGCCATTTCGAATGAATGAATGAATGGGCCAAAGGCTAGTTTGACACGAATGAACGAATGGGCCAAAGGCCAGTTTGACATGAAAGAACGAATGGGCCGAAGGCCATTTTGACATGAAAGAATGAATGGGCCAATGGCCGGTTTGACATGAATGAATGAATGGGCCAAAGGCCAGTTTGACATGAACGAAATAATGAATGGGCCGGAGGCCAGTCTGACATGAAAGATAGAATGAATGGGCCAGAGGCCAGTTTGACATGAATGATGTGAATGAATGGGCTAGAGGCCGTATGACACAAATAGATTGGGCTCGAGGCCGTATGATGTGTTTGGAACCGCAGTCACTTGACCTATATGTATATATATATGCTAGATAGAAATACGAATTCGGCCGAAGGCCGTTTGAAGCACATTGTTCTAAATACCCCTTGTGTAACTTCTTTATTTTGATATTATTCACTGGGCTTTCGCTCACGCTCATTCATGTGTTTGTAGGTGAGCCAAGAGAGGTCCAAACCCAGCCTCAGTGAAGTTTGTGTGGAATAACCAAGGTTTTGAAGAGTCAGCCCTTACGTCACACGCGAGACTCGTCTTTGCCCTTTTGTTATCATGTTTTATTTTGTCATGTTGGCGAGGACTTTGGATACGTTTGTATATAGTTTTGATTGGCTGACCCAGACTTGAATGATCCTATCTGTACAGAACTTTATGTTACTGTATTTTCTGATGTGAGTTATTAATATGTATATGTATGATTTGTTATAATGTGCCATGTAAGCACAGCTATATGGACAAAGTTTTAAATTTTCCTTCCGTTTGGCCCCTTTACTCTGATGAGTTATGTTTGGTTTGGTTTGAGGCCGTAGGTAATCTCAGGATTACTGGCCGGTTATGTCCTTAACCCACGGGGGCGGGTTCAGGTCATGACAATCATGGTAGAGGATTAGTTGCACGATGTGAGCGCCCAATCTATATATACGATGAACAAGCAAGGACATCTTCCTGGATCGGAATTGGATAAAAGTGGGAGGCAGGGAAATGCAGTTGTCAAAGAAGTAAGCCATAACCCCTATGATTTTTGTTTGCCCCAAGGTTATTCAAATTTAAATTCTTATTGATTTTGATTATCGACAAATATTTTGAACTTATTTTATTAATCAAAGTTTTCAAAAAAATATTATATTATTGTGATTCAATAGATATATGCTTCTAATAGGTAATTTTTTAATGATTTTTAGCCCCTCAAAACATGGAATTAACACATTTATGCAAAACTCTATTTGTGCTTAAAACTGGTTCAAGGGTCGGCACCAAGACAATAAGGGTCGACACCTAAATGAGGTTCACAATGCCTAAGTGTTCCAGATGCAAGGGTCGACACCAAGATAGAAAGGGTCGACACTAAAATTCAAAACACAATCTAGAAGCAAGGGTCGACACTAAGAATGACAAGGGTTGACACTAAATTGCATAACACATTCCAGTAGTAAGGGTCGACACCAAAAATGACAAGGGTCGACACTAAATCTTAGCAAACAAAGTTTAGACTTTCAGCAATCAAAAGGGTCGACACCCAGTTACGAAAGGGTCGACACCAGGAACACCTGGAAATTAACTCGAAGAAGAAAAGAAAGCAAAGGGTCGACACCCAATCTACAGGGGTTGACACTCGTAAATCTGGGTTTAAAAAAATCCAACTGCCCAATCAGATCTAGTCTGACACAGCTCTTTCCTTAGCCACTTTTTCTGATCCAAGTACAGAATAGCCATCATTTCTAATCCTTGAGTAGATTTTTCTTACATTATATCTTCTACAAAGAGCTGACTTATGAGGTTGATCATTTAATGAAAAGCATTGAGCATTTAATGAAGCTCCTCTTCCAAAGACTTAATGACAGTCTGTATACACCCATGCTCTGATCCATACAATTAGAAGATGTCATCCCTAATCTGCTCTAATGGCTAGAAGATTCAACCATGCCTTCTCTTCAACGGGTAAAAGCTATTAATGCTATAAATGAAGATGCTCCCCGATCTGAAGACACAAGACTTTAACACAAGAACACTAAAGCATTCAAGAGCTTTTATTATACTTCATTGTACTTCCGCTTTCATACCTGAGTGAGTCTTAAATCCCCTTTGTGCTTACACTTTCATATCTATCTTTTGAGAGAGAAAATTCGTAAAAGAGGACAGTTGTACCTCTTATTCTTATTCCTTATTTTCTGAGTGAAACACTTGCAAAAGTGAGGCATTTAGTTGAGAGGTCCTCAACAGATAAAGCAAGGCCTTTGTAAAAATCCACAAGTTAGGTGAAACTTGGTCGTGTATTGGTTCATAGCGAAGGAATTCTCAAGGAGGTACCTTAAGGAGTGGATATAGGCCAATGAGTTGAACCACTATAAATCCTTGTGTTTGATCTTTTCTTCTCTTCTCCTTTATTTTCCGTGTATTAATTGATTGCTTGCTGCATTTATTTACTTAATTAATTACAATCAATTTTTTGTCCATTTTTTTAATTACCCAATTCACCCCCCTCTTGGGTTGCCTACCTGGGTAGCAATTGGTATCAAAGCCTTGTCTCTAGTGTTGCAACTTAACCATCTTAGAGTGATCTATGGAAACCCTAGCTCCACTCTTCCTAAAGGTCAAGCCTCAAACAGACCACCCATTTTAATGGCACAAATTTCAACTATTGGAAAACTTGTATGATTATGCATATCCAATCTATCGACTATAAGGTCTGGAAAATCACCAATGATGCCCCAAAAGTCCCCACCAAAACCATAGATGGTCTGATAGTTCCCAAACTTGAGAATGAATGGACTAGTGCTAATTATAAAGATATTCAAGCCAATGCCAAAGCTGTCAATATGTTGTATTGTACACTTGATGCTACTGAGTTCAATAGAATATGCACTTGTACAACGGCAAAAGAAATTTGGAATAAACTTATCGTAACTCATGAGGGAACTACTCAAGTCAAAGAGTCTAGAGTTAGTTTGCTTGTTCACAACTATGAGCTTTTCAAAATGAAACCTAATGAGAACATCTCCCAAATGTTCACTCACTTTACAGATAATATAAAGAGTCTAAAGTCTCTCGGTAAGAATTATACCAATGCAGAAGTTGTGAGAAAAGTCCTCTGATCATTGCCGAAAAGCTAGGAGAACAAAGTTATCACTGTGATAGAAGCAAGGGACTTATCAACATTAAGCCTTGATGAGTTGCTAGGATCTCTCCTAACCCATGAGCTCATTATGCAAGAAGGAAAGGAAGAAGAAGACAAGAACAAGAAGAAATGGATAGCCTTCAAGTCTACCTCAAAATTTCAAGAAAAAGAAGAAGATGCTTGTAGACACTCCATTTTTGACCGTCCTCAAGACTTGGATGTTCTTGCTGGTACATCTAGTGATGAGTTTGATTGCTCGTCAAGTGATTAAAATCCACGGCAGAACGCCACAAGTTTGTGTTTTCCAAACCCTACATCCATTTTGTTTCATTTTTGGACCATGTGTAGGCCCTTTCAGCACATTGTTGTTTATGGCCTGCCGTCCATCCTTGGGCACTACCGGCCATGGCTCTTGGCCTACCAACCATTGATGTCCCATGCCGGTGGTCAATGAGCCCCTGCCGGCCACCAATGTATCAGTAGATATTTTCTGATATTTTGTGCTAGTTGTTTGCACAGATTGGGCCATCTTCTTACACGTGTATGGCTGGATCTCTTTGAGGGGATTTTGTATCTTCTATATATAGAGGCCCCCTCTTGCATATGTGGGGGTTGGGAAATTTTGAAGACAAAAAAATTTCTCTCTCTCTCTCTCTAGAATCCTCTCTCTAAATATTTTGTGTCTTATAGCCTAAATTCTCTACACTCTTGCATATGAGCCCTTGATCAAACTTGATCACCATTGTGTTAAGGTTTCTTGAGGTCCTATTTGAGCTCTAGAAGAGGATTTTGGTTTGGTGTGGCTTGATTTTGGTGCCTAAAGTGTATCTTGTCTTCAAGAGGTAGAACATTTGTGTTTTAAGCTTATTTTAAACACTTGTTTTGACATCTTTGCATACTATTTTGAGGCTAGTTTTGACCTCTAAAATCTCTATTTTTATGGTTTAAAATAGTGGTTTGAGGTTTGTTTGGAGTTAGGGGTAGTCTACTCTTCTTGTAGCTTGCTTTGCTAAGTTGTTGTGCCATCTTTCAAAGTCCTTTAAAACAACTTTTTTGGCAATTTTAACCACTGAATTCTAGGGGATTTTTAGTGGTAAAAACTATGTTTTGAGGTTCAAAATGGGAGGCGGTAGCCTCCCCTCCTTGTGTCTTGTTTGTAAGTGTAGATAGCTTAACACGTGACCATGTTTTTTTACCATTTTGTGACTTAATCTAAGCATGCTTTTGCTACTATTTTGACTATTCAGCTCTATTTTGAGCTGGTTTGGCCACTTGAGGCTTGCTTTGTATTCTTGTAGTGCAATTGTGCTTAATAGTCTAGTTTGTGCTATGTGTTGGCCTCTTATTCCAGCCCATTTTAGCTTACTTCAAGCATGTTTTAGAACTCCTTTTAAGCTCTTTTAGGACTGTTTTGAAGTTTTTGTGCCATTGGAGCTTTGTATTGCATACCTATAGTATAGTGATCTTCACTAGTTTGCTGTTTTGGCATTTAAACATGTTGTGCGTGAGTTGCTTGCATGTTGTAGTATCATTTTGCATGTCATTTCAATGCTGAAATATTTGCAACCTCCCTCATTTCTTCACTTTTTCATTTGCTTTGAGGGTTGGTTAGCCTTAAGGTTGTGTTTAAGCTTGAGAATGAGACCTGTGCTTAACGATTTTAATCCTCTTTTGAGGGTTTCTACTAACCAATGGCATGATCTCTCTCATGTCTTAAGTCATCCTTTGGTTGACCCCTCTGTCATTAGAGGACACTCACCTTGGACTTAATCGGTTAAAGAATCGATCGGTAATTAAAATGAGTAAATAAAACATGACAAGTAAAACTTGAGCAAGTTAAGCATGTTGCATCGCATATGTTCAATCTAACGTTATATTGAACACAGGGAAGATTGGATCATTTCATACTTAAAGTGATGAAATGAACTAATCTCCTTTGTCTCCATCACCCTTGATCATTGTAGACACCCATTTTTGACCATCCTCAAGACTTGGACGTTATCGTTTGAACACTCGATGATCATCCATGCTCGTGTTCGTTTTGAGTTCTCGAAGGTTTCGGCTGCGCGCCTTGCCTTAGGATCTCTCAACTTGTCTATTTTGTGTTTGGTATTGGACCAAGGACTTGTGGTTTTGCTTCTGAGGGGAGAGGGTGGCTTGTTGGCCATCCCTGCAACCCATCGGCTAAGGCATTGTGCCATCGGCCATGTTTTCTTGCCATCGACCATAAGTGTTGGCCGATCGGCACTCTTTTTGGTCGATCGGCACTCTTTTTGGCCAATCGGCCATATTTATTAGCCGAGACCTTTCCATCTGCTTTTTGCCGATATTTTGTGCCAGCTATGACAACTGGTGGGCATAATTCTCATCCTCCATACACATATGGTGGGATTGCTTTCAAGACTCAAGCTTGTTGAACAAGCTTGAGAATTGAAATTCTATAAGAAGGGAGCCCCCCCTCCCTTTCCAGAGGTTCTGAGAATTTGAGATACAAGTTCTATATCTCTCTCTATATTTTACCTCTCTCTCTTGTTTTGCTCTTGTTTGTGTCCCAAAGTGTAAAATCTTCACACTATTGCACACAAACACCTACTAGAACACCATCCTTTTGTTGCTGAGGTGCTCGGGAGTTGGTTTTAGTGTTCTTGGACTGGTTTTGGTCAGAAAAGAGTGCTGGAGTTGTGTTCTTGAAGGTGTTCTTCAAGGGTGAGTCAACTACCTTTTAATCCCTTGTTTTGGCTTAAACTTTTAGACCTACTTGCATATTGTTTTAAGATTAACTCTAAACTATAAAAAGTTCTAACTTTTCATGCTTGTGATGTTTGTTTAAGGTCACTTTTGTGTTGGGGATAGTCTACCCCCTCTTAGGCCTTGTTTGGCCTTGTTTTGAGCCATCCCTTTTGGCTCTTGTTCTAGCCTTTGCATGACCTTTCTACCACTGAAATCCAGAGGATTTTTAGTGGTGGAAAGGTGGTTTTGGAGTCTTAAATAGGAGAGGGACACCCCCCTCTCTTTATGTCTCATATGCTAGTATAAGTGGCTCACAATAGTAACATGTTTGCTTAGCATATTTTGGTTCCACTTCAGCAACTTTTTGGTGTTATTTTAGCATGCTATACCTCTGTCTAAGGTTGGTTTGATAGCCCCTTACATGCATCATGCACTTGTAGTGTAATCCTCTCTATTTCCTTAACATGGATCTTGCATTTGGATCATCATTCTTGCATGTTTTGGCTCAACTCAAAGAAGTTTTTAGTCATGTTTTACCATGCTTGAGCTCTGTTTCATGTTGTTTTGGTCATACATGCATTGTTTTGTATAGCCATGGTTCAATCTAGCTTGTTTGCTTTGAGTGTCCAAGTCACTAGCATGCATTATTTGGACCATTTTCATGATTTGGAATCATTTGAAATGTTATTTCAGTCCATGTAATGTGGTCATACACTTGTGCTTGTCACTCTTTCAATGCTTTGAAGAGTTGGTGTTTTGTGCTTCAAGAATGGATGATTGTGCATGCCATCATACTTAGGCTTTCGGGATGCCATCTCAGTGGGTTTTTGGGCTTATTTTGACATGCCATAACTATGATTTTTATTGGTTAAGTCATCCCATGTTTGGGTTTGATAGGTGTAGTGTAACACCCCTTTGTTAGCCTTGCATGCTTCATGCCTTTGGTCTTTTGTTCTAGCTTGTATTGGCTAGGTTCAAGCATGTTTTTGGTCTTGTATTGACCTACCTTGGGACTGTTTTGGTTGCCCTTGGCCCTTTAGGGCTTACTTTGCACGGCCATGGTTTGAGTCCCTTTGCTAGTTTCAAGCTTTAAGCTTTTCTTGCATACTATGCTTGTCTTGTTTGGGTGGTTTGGCATCATTCCTCACATGATTTCAGAGCTTACTTTATTGTCATGCTCTCATGATTTTCACTCATTGCCCATGCTTGAGAGTTGTTATCTCCTTGCCTTGTTTGTGGACCAATATGTGTGCATGCATACTTTGCGTTTTGGTGCCTTTGTTATCTCCATGCCACTGATTTGGGCATGGTTGAGGTCTGCCCATTTTGGTTTAAGTCCATCTTTGCATGTTGTTGCATGCTTGCTAGTTTGCATGTTGTTGCATGCTTATCCATCTTGCATGTTGTTGCATACTTGTTAGATTGCATGTTGTCGCATGCTTGTTGTTGGCATTGTTGTTGCATGTTTATTACATTGCATGTTTGCATGTTTAGGGTACATTGCATTTTGCATGCTTGGTACATTGCATGTTTGCATGTTTAGGTTGCATTGCATTGTGCATGATTGTTACATTAGCTTGTTTGCATACCATTAGCATTGCGTTTAATATGCTTGCATTACATTGTGTTTGGCTTGGGTGTTAAGCCAAACACGAGGGGCGAGGCACATTTCATACTTGAAGTGATAAAATGTACCTCAATTCTCGGTCGCCGACACTCTTGATCCAACATGATAGAGTTTAAGGCATTTATGTGTTTTGCACATTTCATTCACATTGAATTGTGCAACTCTGCCTCTTTGGCCATCATGCATCGAAATGCGTGAGTGATGGCTCGAGGGTCAAGCACTACACTCCTTTGAGCTTCAAACATGATGAGGGGTGTAGTTGCACAACATTTTCTTGCAAATGTATTGCCATGCCTTTGTTTGTACTCTGCTGCAGCAAAAGGAGCAGTTCGTAGGAAGAGATGGCCGATCGGCTATCTGGAGTGCCGATCAGCTTACAATTTTTGGCTGATGGACTCAAAAGTGGTCGATGACCCTTTTCCCTTGGCCGATGACCTCTCAGCATGTCCATGGGGTGGTTTAGAAGCATCATAGAGATTTGTACAATTTTCAGAGGTACAAAACAGTGCAAACAGAGGCAACATAAGGCATGGCAACGGATTTCTGAGCGAGGCGATCGGGCATGCATCATTCATCATTCTGAGGCAGAGCTGTGGCAGCTCAATTCAGCTTTTTTCCTTTCTTACTTAGTTGGTTTTGTAGCTTAGCTAATTTGTTTAATTAGTTAGTGTTTTGTAATTAATTAGTTAATGTGTTAGCTAGTTATTCATTTGGCTATGTAATAATTAGTCTAATTAGATAATTAGATTAGTTAGAATAGCTTAGCGTAGCTAGCTTGCATTATTTATTCGGACTCTCCGTCGAGAGGGCGAATTTTGTAATAAGTGTGCGTGTGTGTGATGCATGTCTTCCAACCCCACGTCTTTCTCCCTTTTATTTAACCGCTTACGATGGTTAATTCTAGGTCATGTTTCAATTAGCATCCTTATGCTTGCATGTTTGCATCCATTCAGCTATATTGCATGCACCGGGCTCGGTGCATCATACTAACTGCATTGTATTTCAATTCCTACTTGAATACATGATTATCAAGTTGTATCTCATATGCAATTTTAGGATAGCCAAGCCTATTTTAGTTGCATTTTTGCATGTGTTGCATTAGCCGTCTTAACATAGCTAGGATCATGCATTGATTACTAACTAGCTATTGTTTTGGCTCGGAATACTAGGTAAGCTTTTATACTTTAGCATCCCTGCAGGCGTGTAAGTGTTGCCATGTTTAGAATGCTTGCCATGAGGCTATTTGCTTAAATGATATAACTGCCTAAATGCCTGTGGGTGAAGGTTGGATTGCTTGAATTGGAACAATTCATTGAAATGCGAGTTTTATTCCCACTTGAGAGTGGCAAAATCATGTTTTCTAAGCCCACTTGAGGGTGGCAAATCTACGTCTTAGCCTACTTGCGACTAGCACCTTCAAATCATTTTCAAACAAACATGAGATGTTTTGGTCCAACTTAGGCGATCTAGTCTATACTTGTATGCTGTGCGCATCACGTAGTAAGCTAGCTAATAAACCGGAATAAGAACACATGTGTTTTCAAAAATAAGATATCATATTAGTAAAGGCCGATCTTTGATCGGGCAAGCGGGGGTGCTCATTACATGACCTTCACCTCTCGTACCCAAGTTCCCGAGCCGAGGCAACTTTGGTGATGATGGACACGTGGCCTTAGGCACGAGTCAGGATTTCCTAAATTTCCCAATATAAAACATTTAGATGGCGACTCTGTATTTGGCAAAACAGTCCACGTTTGGCACTTCTTTATTAAAATCAGTTTTCCAAAATGATTTGCCGAATTTGGACTCTTTGGTAATTTATCAGTCTTGCATTGCAGTTTGCGAGATTAGATTCAGAACCGTGACATTGAGTCCGAACTGTAGTAGCTAAATGAACAAAATGGATTTTGCGCCTTCGCGCGCGGAGCTGGAGAGTTCTCAGGCACGTCTACAGTTTCTGGTGACTCTGCTGGGGATTTAGAGAACTTGACTCGAACTCATGATATCTTGTTTTGATTACACTTATGTGTCTCTTTGCATTGCATTTGCATTGGTGCGCCTAGGACACCGTGTTTGCCGTATGCTATTCCTGAACAGTTTGCTGGAGGCCAGCTTTGAGAAGCGTGCCATAAGGCTGACCGGTTGCGGGCTCTGCCACGACAGGAACACAAACCCCGATTTTTACTGGGGCACCCTTTTTGACCATTCGACCTAGTGCATATCGGAAACTGTAGTGACCATTCCAAGCTAGGACAGGTTTCTTACCCGATTATAGGTTGTTTGAAACCGTTGCGTACGTAGTGAAACCCTAGCTGCTGACAATATATGACAGGGAAACCCTACCCCTCCATAGGGGTGTTTTCGTTCTTACTTGCTTGATTATGTACTTTCAGAGTTGGCCTCTACAGGAATGCATGTATCAATTTGCAAGTCTGGGTATCAGGCATGCGGGCATCAGGCATGCGGGCATCAGTATTTGGGAATCATTTTTACCTGCGAGTATCAGATTCAGAGATTCAGATTTCAGGGAGTGATTTGGGAATAGTGATCAGTGGTAGTGAATAGTTCTTTCAGCTTGTGTTTGCCAACCGTGTGCTGTCTTTATTTAAGCTGTTATGCTGTCCGTTTTTCTGGTTATTTGTTTCCTTATTATGCTTTATTTATCTTTTTGCAAGGTAGTTTAGCACCATTGCATCCGACCAGGCAGATATTCCCCGAGCACTCTGGGTTAGAGGTCGTAGACTTAATCGATCTAGGGATCTGATAGACGGACAAGCAGTGTTCCTTTCTTTACCCCCAATTATCAGACGGAGGTCAAAAAGGCACAGTGTATCGGTACAGCAGTCACCAGATCAGTGGTCTTCCCCACCAGTGAACAGTCAGGCTGAGGTCTCAGCTCCCATTGCAGGGACAGATATACCAGTTATTCAGCTAGATCAGCACAATATGGCAGGTATAGAGGAGATGATGCGTCAGCTCCAGGAAAGTATGAAAACCATGCAGTAGGACGCTATCTGTCAAGCAGAATTTGCCGCACACCAGGCCGAGGTTATGGCCCAACAAGCAGAGGTAATTGCTAAACTGCAGCAACAACAACCACCATAGCAAGCCGAAGCATCTGCTTCACACCAGGCTCCTCCCCCACTAAGAGTTCCAATACTCAGGGAGACCGCACACGTCTAGGACAATACAGACGTTCCAACGGGGCCAGCCCCGCCCCCGATCCTACCCCAGCTATCTAAAGCGCCCACCAACCTAATGGATTCACCCTTTGAGTTCGAGGTGGACCCAACAGCGCTAAAAGTGAGCAAGCTTGAAAAGCTGTTCAAGAAGTCTCGGGGCATGAAATCCATTCCGGATATTGAGGATAGGTACACTGACTCGACCGTGACTCTGCCGAACTGGTTTAAAATGCCGCACATAGACCATTTTGACGGGTCTGGAGATCCTATGGTGCATTTGCTTCTGTTCTCGAATATACTAAGGCCGATAGGCCTCTCCAGATTGCAGAAGCTTCCCTTGTTTGGCCGGACCCTGTCGGGTGTAGCAGCTATTTGGTATGCAAAACTAGAGGACTCCGTCAAAAGGAATTGGGAGGAGATGGCTGAGGCCTTTGTAGCTCAATACTCCTATAATACGCAGATCGAGGTCACAACTCGTGATCTCAAGACAACTAGGCAAGAGCCGAAGGAGAGCTTCTCCGATTTTGTGACCCGGTGGAGGGCTAAAGCCTCGATGATGACCATCAGGCCTGTTGACAAGGAGCAAATTCGGATGGTTGTACGCAACCTCCAGCCTAAGCTCATGCAGAAGATGATCGTCCTCCTCCTCCCCACCTTTGCAGATCTACATGAGATAGGGGTGCAAATCGAGGACGCCATGAAACAGGGCCTCATTGATCATGAAAGAGAACAGCCCAAGAGGGCATTCAACCGCAGTACGAATGCAGGCACAAGCAGTGCTGCAGCTGCCAGATCTTCTGATGTGGAAATGGTCAGCACCAACACCCCAAGAACCCTTATAGCTACGCCATTCACCGGCGCGTCCGGAAGTAGCTCGTAAACAACCAAGTTTTCACCCCGAGGCCAGAGAACCTTCACCCCACTATACATGCCTTTGTCCAAGGCTTTCAGGTTTTTGATCAGGAAAGGGCACTTGAAGCCCCTAGAGCCGCGGCCATTGCCAGAAAATTCCCCCCCTCCCATAACCCAGCGAAGTACTGCGCTTTTCACTAACAGCATGGTCATGACACCGACCAGTGCTATCGATTGCGTCACGAGATTCAGGATCTCGTTAACAACAGGGTCGTCGTGCCTCCGGAGAAACCGAATGTCACAACCAACCCTCTCGCACCATATAACCAAGCTCCACCTCCCAAACGCATCAATATGATCCAAACTGGGGTTGTGTCATACGACCTTAGCACATATATCACCCCTTCTTACCTACCCAAGCCGGAGGTGTTCATTCCTGACAGCACTGACTTGTGCATGTTGAACATCTCCCAAACCCAACCTGAAACGGTGGTGGTGGCTATAGAAGATAGAAGTGGGTCGATTGTGGGGGCAGATGAGAATGCGAATTCAGAGCCTGAGGGGTCTGCGAGCTTCATGTACAACCCAAGCGGTTACATTACATCAGCAGGCCAGGCTAGGCCGAATGTGAAATCGCCAGTGGGGGCAGAGATTTGTGTGGTGTGGGAGGATGGACCTAATCAGGGGCTAGATGACCTAGCAGATCTGGGAGAAGACATTGCAAACCTTCAGTTTTTCAACGAACAAGACTCAGGGGACGTGACTGTCAACTGGTTTGATCTGGAAGGGTCAGCGGAAGCTACTGGGTGGCTCAGCGATGAGCCGGATATTGTTGAGCAACCTCAGCCAGAACAGGGCCCGTCAAGGACGAGGACATCAGCCACGGTCGAAAGGGCCGGGAATCATAATGCATCACCGGAGAGCGCCGGTGTTAAGAATTTCGCTCGAGATCCAGACAATTTGAATACAAGAGATGTTGAACAGCAAGCTGCTCTAAAATAGCTTGATCGGGAAAGGATCGAAGATTTTAAGAGGGTCAGAAAGGCCAAAGCCCTTGCGGGAACAGAACGTGCTGCGAGCACAGGAACGGAAGGTGCTATGGGCACGAGAATAGTTGTAACGAAGCCGGACAGGTGTCTGTCGGCTGCCGATGGCATGTGGTGGGAAGATGACGACCTATGTCTCGCCCACACCGATGAAGATTGGGGGCAAAGCCAGCCGAATGATACCTGGTATGTTGGCGAAGTTGGCCACGTGACTAGGAGTGGGCGGTATTTCAAGCCCCCGCACTTAGATCAACCAGAGGCGTCCGGAAAGGACAAAGAGGTAGACAAGCAGAAAGAAAGGCTGCTCGAGGAGGAGGCTGTACTGAAATAGCTTAAGAAGATACAAGCAGACATCTCCATCTGGGGACTGCTTATGGCCTCAAGAGTCCATAGACAGGCAGTCCTTTCTGCGATGGACAAGGCTAAACTTTCAATAGATACCACGCCTAAGCAGCTAGTAGGACTAGTCTTTCCGGGAGGAGCTTCCCCGACGTTGACCTTTACTGACAATGAGCTGCCGCCTGAGGGCGCAAACCATAACAAACCTCTCTACATTTCTGTCGAGTGTAGAGCAAAATGGATACCGTTGGTTCTTGTCGACACAGGATCCGCTATCAACGTATGTCCATCGAGGACGGCATATGCAATCTGGTTGAAGCCCGCAGATTTTGTGCTAACTGCCCAGGTGATAAGGGCCTACGACAATACCAGCAGAGAAGTGATAGGGACTATGAAGATTCGGACTCAGGTTGGTCCAGGACAGCAGGATATTGACTTTCATGTCTTGGACGTTCCTGCAACCTTTAATATACTCCTAGGGCGGCCATGGCTGCACCAGGTGAAGGCAGTCTCTTCCACCCTACATCAAATGTTGAAATACCACCACGGGAATGGGGTGGCTATAGTTTTTGGGAATTCGTCAATCCATCCGCCGCCAGAGGTGTCTATACCAGTTTTGGAAATCGAGCATGGCACGGAGGATGTGTTCCTGTTAGGATTTACCCTAGTCGAGGCCCAGGTCGTACAGAACATTTTGGCTGTTGATAAGGGGTTATATGTTAGCGCACAGTCAATGTACCTCATGAACAAGCTCCAGCATATCCCTGGGATGGGACTAGGAAAAAGTGGCTGGAAGGGCATTACAGTATCAGCCAAAGTGCCACACAACCCGCATACCTTTGGCTTAGGTTATCTCCCTACCAAAGAGGACTGGGTGAGGAAAGGCAAAGAAATGACCGGAAGAGCCAGAACCAAGCAGACCGAGAAGCATTATGAGTTAATGCATCGGCCTATCCAGGGCACCCTGAACAGACGCTTTGTCCGGGAGGGGGAACACTTTCCATTCTGCGACTTTCTAATGCCATGGCTAAATACAGAAAAGAGGCGCCTACCGGGATTTGAGATCTTCTTCGACTTCCAGTTGTCCGGGGATGTTGTTGCCGAAGAGCAGACAGACCCATCAGTTGAGGCTAAGCAGTGTAAAGAAGAGGATTCCGAGAGCATCGAGATTGAAATGGGGGTAGCACTGGCCTGTCTACTCTCAGATCCTCCGATCGTACAAGAGTGCTTAGGGGATAACTCAGTGTCCATGATCGGGAATGAAACAGCTGCAAGCCCATCTTCAAACATTTTGGATGCGTCCATCACACCCTCCCTTGTCTGACAGTACGAGGAGGGATTCTTATCGAGCAGCACTAGGTCAGGTAGTGAGCCAGAATCTGATTCCACTAAGTTTGTGGAGTCGGAATCAGGTTCCAGTACTTCTGAGTCTGAGTCCGGTATTCCTAGGGGTGACAACCCGGATGCCATAGTCCTGTCTAGGTCGTCTTTTTCTTTTTCCTTTGAGTCTGCTGTAACAGAGGAATCAGGCAACTTGGAAGTGATTAATGAGAATGGAATGGCTGTGGCTTTCGATTACTTTTCTGTGCCTTTGATTTATTGTATTAATCAGGACTTTCAAAATTTCGATGAAAACGACGAGGAAAAGATTCCTCCGGTTTTGAAATATTTGCAAATTCGAGGGTGAATTCTTCCAACCTTGGAGATAATGACGCAACGTGTGGCCATGAAATTTGTAGATCAAATGGATAGGCATGTGGCCAAACAACGCAAAAGACACCAGCAGGAATCAAATGGCACATGCTCAAAATCGCGCCAAAATTTGGTGAGTTGATGGAAAATATCGTTCTGATCAAGATCCATAGCTATGCTACGGACCTCAATAGATTTTGGGCAAATTCCATCATTTAGGCCATCAATTTCAAGATTTAGCCCATCAATTTCGAGATTTAGCCATTTTTGGAAAGATTTGCAACTTCAATTACTCTTATCGCACAAGTCAGAATTTGATTCCGTCGAATTTGTGATTATCGTAGTGGCCTAAATTACTAATTTCTTTATTTTATTTCAATATTTCTATTTTTGGCAATTTTCGTTGTATTTTCTTATTCTTGTTTTGCTCATTAAAAAACTGTTGATTCTGGTTGTTCCTAGTACATTAGGGTGGTTGTCATTACAAAAAACCATTGTAAGCCTTACGGGTGAATAGTTTAGAGAATTAATACAATTTTGAGTTTTTATTCTTTTTCCAACCTTAGGTATTCATTTCAAATCAACCATTATTGAGCCTTTATTATTTGTATTCCTTGTGAATTAACGAGTTTAGAGAAGGATTGTGTTTCTGAGAGTCTATTGCCTACATGGGCTACCAAAATCCATTGTGTCAGACAAGGATAGTCGATTTCTCAATCATTTTTGGAGATATTTGTCTAATACAAAGCTTGACTTTAGTAGTGCCTATCATCCTCAAAGTGACAGTCAAGCGAGAGTTGTCAATTGTTCCTTGGGAAATTCATTGCGGCGTTTGGTAGGCGATCATTTGAAATCATAGGACTAGAAATTGCACTTGTAACCCATTAGAAAATCGAAGTTTTGATTTCAGTCCCTTTTATGTTAACTATGGTTATCAACCACGAGCTCCATTGGACGTGGCACCTGTGCCAAACTGAAAGCGTATCAATGAAAAAGCAAAAGATCTTATTAGCAGCCTACAGGAAGTCCACAAATTTTGTTTAGGTTGTTCTCAGAAAAGACAAGTTTTCTGCCTGAGAGTACAACAAATTGGCAGCCAGAAAAATTGGGCCATTAGAGATTGTGAAATGATCTCATTCACACGACCGATGTGTTCCACATCAAACATCTCATTCCATTAGGAGTGTTCATAAAACTAAATCACTCGAGCAAACCGAGCCAATCCAACCGATCTAACACCATTCTGGACGGTTTCAATGATTGAACAGTCGGGAATGGATTGAAATTATGAATTTTGTGCGGATTCCAATCGAATTACGAGCGTATTAATTGAAAAACTGCATAAACTGATCCGACCGAATATAATTATAATTAAATTAATAATGGTGCTTACACATGTTGCCTTTTAATGGTGGATTATGCTTCCCAAGAACCTTAGTTGTACACACACAACATTATCATCAATGACTTCTGTAATCAATAGTTGGGCTATGGCCTTACCTAGTCTCAGAGACTTTAATTTTCACTCCAACTGTCTCTTTTCATCTTCTTTTTCACCCTCTCATCTACCTTTTTATCTCTATCACCCTGCCATCTATCCTACTTCCCTCTCTCTCTCCCTCTCTCCCTCAAAGACAAACTCTAGCAGAAAACTATGGGACTTGTCTCTCACTTCCTTGGAACTTCAAGATAAATGCTCTCTCATCACTCAATCATCTCTGCGTCTCTCTCTCTTCCCTCTCAATCTTCAGTCTTCCCCTCTGCGATGGTGGCAAACGTTGGTAGTTATCAATGGTGTGGCGGTGGTGGCGTTGACTGATGGCGATGGTGGTGGTGTCGATGAGCGATGGTCGTGGCATGTAAAAGAGTCTCCCTTCTCTCTTTCCCTCTTTTTCCCCATTTTCATTCCTCCATTATCTTTATTTCAATCTGTTTGTATGTATATGAGTTTATGGTTTTGTTTTTTTTAAACTTTGAATCATATTTTTCCCCATTTTTTCTTCCATCCTCTTTCTATAACAGATTTACGAAATCGACCAAACCGACCACCTAATCGATTGTTGTGACTCGATCGATTTCGAATAGTAGGTCGGTCGACAACAGATGAGGGTAAACCCGGACCTGTAAGCACCCCTACATTCCATATTGCGGAGACCATTCCGATGACAAGGCTACAAATTCGAGGGTGAATTCTTCCTACCTTGGAGATGATGACGCAACGTGTGGCCATGAAATTTGTAGATCAAATGGATAGGCATGTGGCCAAACAAGGCAAAAGACACTAGCAGGAATCAAACGGCACATGCTCAAAATCGTGCCAAAATTTGGTGAGTTTATGGAAAATATCGTTCTGATCAAGATCTAGAGCTATGCCACAGACCCCAATAGATTTTGGGCAAATTCCATCATTTAGGCCATCAATTTCAAGATTTAGCCCATCAATTTCGAGATTTAGCCATTTTTGGAAAGATTTGCAACTTCAATTACTCTTATCGCACAAGTCATAATTTGATTCCGTCGAATTTGTGATTATCGTAGTGGCCTAAATTACTAATTTCTTTATTTTATTTCAATATTTCTATTTTTGGCAATTTTCGTTGTATTTTCTTATTTTTGTTTTGCTCATTAAAAAACTGTTGATTCTGGTTGTTCCTAGTACATTAGGGTGGTTGTCATTATAAAAAATCATTGTAAGCCTTACGGGTGAATAGTTTAGAGAATTAATACAATTTTGAGTTTTTATTCTTTTTCCAACCTTAGGTATTCGTTTCAAATCAACCATTATTGAGCCTTTGATATTTGTATTCCTTGTGAATTAACGAGTTTAGAGACGGATTTTGTTTCTGGTAATCATCTCTGAATCAAACAAACCCTAAAATCGTCACTATCACACATTCTTGCTACATCACTTAGGTTGGGAGTAGAGCTCGAATACCTCGCTCATAAACACTAGAGGAGTAGTGAATTAGAGGCTAGAATACAAAGGGTTGCCCGAGTAACTCATTACCACCATTGAGTTGGAGCACTAAAACTAGTTTGTAAGAGGGGCCTTAACCAAGACGCGACACCTTGATGGTCGTATCATATCTCTAGGCCACTCTTGACACACCCAAAAAGGGATGTACCAAGCCTACCTATGTCCACGTATCCAAGTATGTTACATCCCCGAGGCCTACATCAAATGTTGTAGAGTTGATCCAATTTCCCTCCAATTCGCCAAGCATAAAAGATTGATCCACCTATCATCAGTTGAGTTGGCTAAACCTAGATCATCACCCAACATAAAGGAAGGTTCAAAATGCCTGCAAGAAACAACATAGTTGCATCTCCTTGCTCTTCTGACATACAAGCTCTCCATTGCCACCCCTCTTTACCAAGGTTACCATTGGCTCTCTCCTCTGCCACCTCTAGTCCATATTAGTGCCTGCCTACCATCTTCATAACTCCTCTACAATCATTACACAATGATCAACCATTGCTACCCCTAACGTTTCACGAAAGTACTTTCCTCCTCTTACCATCCATTTATTTTAACATCTTCATTTATGTTACACTCAATTTTACAAATTTATTGTTTCTTAGTTGCCTAACATTCAGTGCCATAAAGCATTGCAGGCTTCAAAGTTACCCCCATAAGATTTTTCTTTCAAATTTGTTGCAATCTAGCACATCTCCACTTGAGCCAACCTACTTTGAAACACTATAAATTTCATCATTTTCAATCTTTTCACTTTCTGGTATCTCATGGTTTTCAATCTACACTATTTTACTGTTTCTACTTGTGTTAGTAATAAGGTTACATTTCCATGCAAAAAGACTCGCAAGAAAACATACCCGAGGAATCAATGGACCACGCTCTTCTATCTATAGCATGACGACTCAGGAAAACATTTTGAACAATAACTAATAATAATCAAAAGTCACTAGCATCCGTATCATTTAAATTTCTAAAAATTTTGATATTCCAAGAAATGGAAGCCTCGCGGGAACTAGCAAGAAAAGTGATGGGAGCATTGTGACTTGTGAGAGCAAGATAAACGGAAAAGGCACATAAACAAATGATCAAAGGAGTCCTCCACAATCCAAACATTCTCTCGAAGAGAGATTCTCTCGATTCCCATCTGAGGAATGAAATTTTAAAAATATCAAATCCCATACAAATGCACAATGCATTTCCATCGAGATCTAGAGTTGCCCCTAAAAACCACTTGAGAATCCCAACCATTGTGTTGGATCCCATACTTGGTGGGTGTTCGGGAACTTCTAAAAACGCTACTTTTTGTCTTTTTAGTTGCTTTTATAATAAGTGTTTGGTTGTGGCTAAAATAATTAATTTTTTTGGTATTTGAAAAAGTGGAAGGTAATGTCACATCAAAACTTTTTGGTCGAGTAAAAATAAATTTTGCTGGTTGCTTTTTTAGAGGATGCCAAACTCATTTCAGAGGTGTTTTGGATTTTTTTTAGCTTTTTGGATTTTTTAGAAAAATCTAGCTTAAACTTAACAATTGGGGCCTTACTATTAATCACAGAATGCCATGAAGTATCTCATTTAATAAAGAATCTCCACAACCATTACCCTATTAATGCCTAGTTCTTGGCAATAATATTTCTGATGGAAAAACCCTCCCCCTCTTTACACTTTGCAATAATACTCTTAGCAATTAAAACTTGTTCTATAATTGTGCAAGATCAAGGGTTATCAGGGGTCATATGTTCTCAAAACCATAGGATCAAATCATTTCCTACTATCTTGTTTCAACATTAATCTCGACCAAACTCATATCAGTTTGCCTCACTGGTGCAAATCTTTTATGGCTAGACAAATCGATTGTACTGTTCATCTCTCCAACTTTACATTCTTCAATTGTCTAGATTCTCCCACACCAGCAACTGCCACTTACTTGCAACAGAGACATGAGAGAAAATGGGAAGCTCATAGGTGAAATTGATCGCTAAAATAAAATAATCAATGATAACTTTAGAAAAGTGACATAGAATCCATGACCTACTTCACTCTTCTTTGTTCTCTTCATATGCTCTGAAAAATCATGATATGAGCTGACACCTCACCACCAAAGGAGGCCTTTTAGATGTGTGTATGGACTTCTAGCTATTAAGCTATTCATTTTTTTGAGTGGTTATCAACCCTTTAATAACCCACAAAACACATGTTTCTCATACTTTGATTGCTCAACAAAATTCCATTTGAATTTCAAAGAATAACTTATAATTCAACAGAAAATAATTTAACAATTCAAATATTCTGCTCAGAAATTAATTATGAGCATTCGTGTGTGCAATTCAAATATTCTGCTCAAACATGACATCAGATCCTCCTTTATATGTTATGCCACACACACCTCGCTTCGACATCCGTGCACACCCTTATAGAAGTCATGTGGCCTTTTACACCAGATGTGACTAGTGTTCAATTCTTTTTTGTTTTAAGCATTTGACATTAGAGTGTAAATTACCAAAATGGCACCTCACCCTCATCTATACCCATTGTGTCAACTAAGCCCCTAACTACCAATTGTCTCAATTAAGCTCTCAAACTCTTTAATTTGGTTCAATGCACATTCCATTTAGTTCCATCTAATTTACTAATGGATTAGAGTCATATGAGACTCTCACAAGATTGATTAACCTCAAATACTCAGACTCAACTCCAATTCAACCAGTGTGCCCCACCCACTCCTTCCTTTATTTTTATGATTTCACTAACTGGTCATTGTTTTTGGCCACAAACACTAATGCCCCACCAAACATAGCATTAGTGTTGTGCCCTAAAAACCAATCCATAAGATGTGGATGATACAATTTTATAAAACAATCTTATCATTTAATTAATAAAAAATGGCAAGTTTTATTGCCATAGTTACTTTCTTTGTTATTGTTTATACATGATAAGCCTATAAAATTGAAATTGATAAGATGTGTTCTTAAGATTTAAGAATATAATACTTTAATTCTCAATGCTTTATTCTTAAATGTTCATAGTCATAGGATTATTAATTGGGCGTTAGCAACCCGATAAGACTAGCATGTGTTACGCTAGCACAATTGGAAGAGTGGCTAGTCACAAGTCACTGGTGTGGAAAATAAGGCAGACATTTGATGTAATGCAAACACGTGATGTGAGTGCTTGTTAGAGAACAAATTCACTTAATGTGAATATCTATATGGAGTTTTAACTACCTATCAAAACAAATGTTCATTACTTACAATGGTGCATGTAATTCTAAAACTTGAGACCATCATAGGTGTCTTATATGTGTCTTATTAAGCTTTAATCGTACAATATGTTTGTATTCTAATTATAAAATATGAAAATGTATTGATCGTGCTTAGTGAGATATGCATGAAAGCATGTGAATGTTCAATAAGAGATCTATCACTCTCAAGTAAAGAGAGAGCATGTCCCATGTGATCTTCTACGATATTACTCAAGGAAGACCTTGACCAGGGCAATGTGATATTTAGAAAGGAATTTCTAATTTCACTAACATGAGTTATATTAGTTATATTTAGAACATACGATTTAGGGGTTTGACAATTTTTCATAATTCATTGACTTAGTCAAGACATTGTATGATCAAATGATTAAAATGCACGGTAATTATTAACTAAAGTGAAGGATTTAATTTGTATATTTATACTACTTTAATTTTACTTTTTTCTTCTTCAATAAGAAATAAGAAAATATTGAAAATTTATTCTTGAAATTATTCTAATAATTATAGTCTAATAATATGCAAAAATTATTAAAATTTCAATTTCATAATAGTTTGGATACGTGACCTAGAGTGTCTGAATGGTATCCGAAGCTTCTCAAAATTTAACATCAAGTACCGAATACATTAAGAAAGCTTCAAATACGTATCCACAAATATTCGTAAAGTATCGGTATCCGATATGGGTACCATGCAAATAGGACTCCTTTTAGAAATATATGTGCTTCATGGGCAAAGGGCCACAACCATTATCCAAGTGCCTTAGTAATAGAACCCTGGACCTCCCCATCCTAATCCTAATTTGAGAAATAATCACCTTCAACTGTCATATCATATCCGAGTAAATATCCTTTCTTCCTCCTAAGAAGATGGAGAATTCTATTCGAGCAACAAAAGACACATGATGTAATTTGAAGACTCCCAAAAATGTAAAACCCCTAATTACGGGCAACCAACCTCTATAAACTCTCCTTCCATAGTACCGATGTACCTGTGTAACCAAAATCCCCTCACCACAACCACACAGGCATCTTCTAAGACACTAGAGCCTATTCTTGCATGAAATATATCGGGATGTTTGGTTTCTATTTGGGAGATGAGTTTTAGAAAAAAATTTCTAAAAAATTGTTTGGTTTGAGTCTTTCTCAAAAAAATTTCAAAATCACTTTCTCTCTCTTACACATCAATCAATCACTTTTTCTCTCTCCTCTCTCTTTCTCAATCACTTTTTCTCTCACACACATCTACTCAAATTCTCCCAAAATATCAAATCATCCCAAACTCAAAAAAAAAAAAACAACTCTCCCAAAATATACAACCAAACAAACCAAAAAAATTTCTAAACTCTCTCCCCCAATTTTTTTTTCAAAAACAACTCTCCCAAAAACAAACCAAACAAGCCCATCATATCTATCCTTGAAACGGGGGTGAAAACACTAGGGACAAGAACAATACAAACAGAGTGGCCAAAAGCACTTGTGGCAAACGTATGTATAATTGCATGTATATTATAGAGTTCTATTCCTTTCCGTCATACCCAAGGACCTCAACTTTCACATGCCTCCTAACTTCATATAACAGTCTCATAGCTAGACTAAAGTGGGTACCACTTGGAAAGACACATAGTAGTAATAAAGCTTCAAAGCACACACCAGTTAACAATGGAAGTTCTTTTGAGAAAGTAAAACACTTTCATAACATTAACTTAAAATAAAATAAGAGTAACATCAAACAAGTAACAACCAACAGAGTGAAAGGTCTCTTAACTTGGGCACAGACTAAAACAAATAATGCTCTAATTGCAAGAGGGATGTAATGTAGCACATAATTTCTGCCTTGCCGCCTAAGCACACAAATGTATTGAATAAAATTGGCCCAGTCGTAATAATACTAACATTGAGGAGGAGAGGGACGTACGGGCAATTAAATGCCATACAATAATCTATGCATAGGATATAATATAGGGGTGGGTGGGTGTTAAAAAAGAAGGAATGGGAAAAATATTTGCTTACATGATGACATACTCGATTATTTAATCAGCACAATTCCAATTTTGCAACTCATATGCTTGCAGATGCTCAATTTGTACGGAGAGGAACGGCTTGCCACCAACACCAACAGTTTTGAAAACCCGAAAGACCGCTACACGAATAATAAACCTCCCGCCTGGGAAGAGCTTCTCCTCCTCGCCGCCATACAGGAAACACATACGGCCATCACCGAGATGGGCGACAAAGCCCACGTAAAACTCGAGCCAAGGATTGAACATAATAGAAAGCTCACTTAGTGCCCAATGAGACTTGAGGAAACCATTGGCATCCTCAAAATCATAAGCAGTGAGCTGATCCCCATTTCTTGACATGGCAATGCAAAAGCCCTCAAATTCAACTCCAATATCGGAGGGACGAAGCACAAAACTAAGATCATCCAGCACACAAAACTGGCTTGAAAACTCCGTCCCGTCCTCCCATTTATTTTTACTAGCGCCAAACATGCAGAAACCAGCCTGGGTATAAATTCCGAGCCTGTGTCCCCAAGCAAAGTAGTCGAGGATAGTATCACCACCAGATTTACTGAAGCTGAGAGGGTTGGGGAGGATTTCCCACTTTCTATCTCCTCCATCAACGAGATTGAGATCAAAAACCTCAAAATGGGGGGCCTCAAGATCAAGTTCAAACAGGTATGAGTGGTATGAATGTCTGGAAAGAAGATAATTTTTTCCCTCAAGTGTGACCATGATAGGTCTGGGTTTGTAACCTGACAATCTGGGAATATCACGGACAGGGACCAACAAACCCTCCTTTGTTGGATCAGTGGTGGGATCAAAGGCAAAAGCATCTAAACAGAAATTCTCTTTGCAAGAACCATCATTTTCATCAATTACAACATTCGCACCCCCAACCATATACAATTTGGAATCCATAACCATACATCCCATTCCCGTCAGGGATCCACCGCTGGTGCTAGTGCAATTGCGAAAATCGCACAAAAGTTCAAGATCGGCGCCACCTTTGCATAACTTGGTAACATTGAGACGACATAGTACTTCAGGCGACTGCACATACATATACAAATCCTTCTTCGTCGCCATCCTCATCTGATCTGATCTGATCCTTCTCAAAATTTCTCACCACCTGCCTACGCGTTCTCGGAAACCCTATCTATCCTCTGCTTTCGTTAGTCCAGAAATTTGGAGGAGCTGAGGCAGTGTGAGAACGAGGACGAAGATGAAGCAAACCCTAACCTCGCTGCCGCAGAGCGAGACGAAGCGGTTGTACATTGCGGTGCCAGCTTCGTGGGTGGTTTGCTGTAGAGAATGATCTTAGCTAGGGCTAAAAATGGAGGGTCGATATTAGAATTTTTTAAATAAAAATATTTATGCTGTACTTCTCGTCTTTTAAATTATTAAAAAAAGAGTGTAATTATCATTGTAATTTTTAAACAATTAAACTTTTGAGATTTAAAAATAATATTTGTCTTGAAAAATTTAGGAGTTGTTTGGGGTGTCTAAAATAAGTACACTTTTTATCTTTTTGAACTAAAAAGTTGAGGAAAAAAAATATTGTTTGGGATGTCCGAAAGAAGTACACTTTTTATCTGTTTAGGTTAATTTTTTTACTTTTTATGAAAAAACGTGAATTAAAAATTGTATAAATAAGTGTGTAGAAAAAGATAGTGAAGTAAACCGCACAGGTTGGGCAGTGCAGTCCGCTGGGTAGGAGATGGGAAAAGATTGCCTCCTTTTTAGGCTTTAATTGGACGGTGTTGTTCGGCCCGTGAGGCCCACCACGGGCCCCTTTTTCTAATCGGAACCATTCAATGTGTAGAATTCGTCGAGTACTATATATTTGTAAAAAATCATGTTGATTGGATATTGATAGCTATTTGATTGTGTTAGTTTTTTTTTCAACTGTTAACTATAATACCATCCATTTTTTATACAAAACTGATTTGATTATGCAGTTAGCAATATCCGATAGACGTGATTTTTTACAGACATATAGTATTAGACAAGTTCTACATATTGAATGGATCGGATTATGGAAACAAGACCCATGGTGGGCCCTCACAGGCCCAACTTTACCATCCAACTTAGTGAATATACATATGTAATTTTTTTTTTCCTTTCATTGCCTTTAGTTTGACGTCAGCCCCTAGAGTGGCGTGAAGTTGATTTATATTTAATATTATGTATATTCATTTTTTTTTGTGAATAGTGATAACTTTTTAACTTTTTTACTAACTTTTTGTAACGCCTCGAAATAATTCAACATGAACTACTCATATTAATTAACAACATTTATCAACCACAATATTCCTTCCATCCTTACATGATAAATAATCAAGGTTATACAAAAGTTTCACATGCAAATTATACATTCATCGGTAGAATATATATGAATCTATAGCATGTGAAGCATAACATCTCAAAACAAAATAGCATGCCCTTATGTGCTTACATCTTCCAAGGCAATAGCCCGGTTACACACAATGGTCTCTTGGACCCATACACATTTAGCCCTTGGCTTTACAAAATTTACAACAAAATATAAGAGTTGTTTACTCTTCACAAAAATATCCACACCCTCAGTTCAACGGGATCACCACATCTTATCTGCACCAAATCCCATAGGGCCCAGTAGGGAATTCCTTAACAACGTATATACATTTATGTAAGATAATCAATATTAAATGAGATGTAAATGCCATTATACAGGAAGAACTTTATTTAGATGCACAACTCAAAATCACCATGTTTTCAATAACAATATGCATTCTCATCAATTTCAAGCTTCCAATACTTTTTATCAACAGGGGACGGTAAATACGACACTGGTAATTCCCTAGGCTGATGTCTGCAAGTAGACTCTACGAGTACTACCAAATTGTTATTTTTACCGGTATTAACCAGAAGACTCAACACATATCCGCACGGGTTTCTGGTCTTTCACCATGGACACTTAGGCCAACTTATCAAATACAACCTACACCACCTAACCAGACTTACCAACGTATTTACCTAAGATTATTTCCAAAGTTTCAATCACGATAATTCATTCTCAATGAAAGTTCAAGCTTCTTTGCAAAACAATTTTCATGATATGTAAGACTTAAATAATGCCAATGTAATAATTACTCAAATTAATACATGTCTTTCAACATGATCCATAACCACAATTAACCCTCCATAGATGTTCATAACTTACATTCTCCCCTTTCGTTGTCAATTCATCCATAGCCAAGAAAATATCATCAAACACCCATATGCAATAATAAAACCACATTTCATGCCCTTTCAACATTTCAATCATTTTAAACTATAACCATGTAGGGATGTCACCTCCATGTCCCAAGGTCTTCCACATGTTAAGAATTTCTTCGTCAATGTAAATATTTATGTATATTTGTATATATTTTCATATGTATATCATCACACATTTCCCATTCTTTTCACATACCATGGTTTACAACAAGATCTCCACAAACATGTATATAAACATATGTATATATATATATATATTCGTACAATACAATATGAACCTTCATCTCCTTTGATTTAAGAAAACCCCCAAATTACTTGCTTTTCACAAAAAGAAACTAACATTATCATCTTTTAGTAAAACCACATTTTTACTCCTTAATCTCAACCCATATTTACCCAAATCTCAAGAAAACATCTTTAAAGAAAGCAAGATAGAGTTTATTCCACTAAATCACCAATTTCTAGAGTCATCAAAACCCATTTTCGAAATAGTAGTAGGAGCTCACAAATTCAACTCAAGATTTACATAAACATATATATAACTCCAAGGAAAACCCTACCTCAAGGTTTGATGAAGAGGAGAGAGGAAACCCTAGATCCAAGATGAGGATTCTTCAATTTCCCTTACACCAAGAAAGCCCCAGCTCTTGATCTCCAAAGCTTGAGAAGGAGAGATGATGAGGATGATGAATCTAGATCCAAGGGATTTGCAAAATCAAAGAGTTTTTTAATGTTTGACGAGGTTTTCTAGAGAGAAAGGAGAGCAAAATGACCTTTAGAGTAAGAGAGTGAAGCCCTAAAAATGATATACAACTCGGCCCTAAAGAAACAAAACTGCAGAAATTCGGACCGAGGCCGACCGCACGTGCGGTGCCCTTCCCCGCACGTGCGGAGCGTGCCCTCCTGCACGTGCGGCACCTCCCGCACCTTACTCACTCACGTGCATATAGTGTGCACGCCCAACCTTTCCCTGAAATCCGCACGTGCGGCCTCACCCTCTCGCACGTGCGGCCCTCTTCCACACGTGTGGCAGTAAGCCCCCGCACGTGCGGCCAACCAACCAGTCTAGAAAATTTTTCTGGTTCGACCGCTCACCACTCCGGACACGTGCGGCCAACCAACCAGTCTAGAAAATTTTTCTGGTTCGACCCCTCACCACTCCGGACCTGACCCCATGCTCTCCAGAACTAGCAAAAATCGACACCGAACCAAACGAGAACAAGAACTCTAATTTAGAGAACCATTTCTAGACGTTTCATGCCCAACCAAGATAAAAGGAGAATGGAGAGAAGAAAGAAAGAAAAAGGAAGAATGAGACCCGGTCGTCACACTTTTTGACTTTTTTTAAAGTTCCCAAACCAGCCCTTAATATCTAAGTAAAATTTTTGCTATTAAAAAGTCACATATGTAAAATATAAAATTAAATTTTTCCTAACTAAATGTTAAACAATACAAAAATGTATCAAATATTTACAACAAAAAATATGTTAAGTTAGATATAAGACTTTGAATTTTTTAGAAATAAGACGTTTAGTCAAATCAAAGAGTATTTACACAAACACCTCCTAAATTATTGTTAGGTATCACTTTGACCATTATATTAAAAAAATGAACAAACTGACCCCTAAACTATTGTCAAATATCATTAAGTTCTTAAACTAAAAAACATACAAATTGACACTATCAAAATGTATCACATACGCCCCCGTCCATTCTTTAGTTGTGAGTAAATCGGGAGATTGAAAGACACGTGCCAATATTTTGGTTATTTTATAACCAATGTGCTATTTATCAATGAGTTAATTACATGAAACCTCCTGAACTATAAAAACATACAATTTGACCTTTTAATTATTAAAACGCCACACTCCTTGATATTAATGGAAAGAGTGATCTAACCAAATTCTCTCTCTTTGCAATATCTCACGCACTTGTTTTCCTTTTGAAATCTATCAAAAACCATCACAATTTTTTTTATAAATCCATTGAAAACCCTAATCCTACCACCTTACCTCTCCTTTTCATTTCAAAAAAATTCATGAAAAAATCATTTTATATTTTTTTATCGCCCCACCGCTCACTCCATGCAAAAAATTGAAAAAAATCCTTTTATATATATATATATATATATATTTAATTTTGTAATGATTTTTAATAGACTTCAAAGTAAGAGAGAGTGTGAAATATTGAAAAGATAAGACAATTTGGTCATTTCACCATTTTCGTTATCGGCATTAAGGGATGTATGACATTTTGATAGTTGAATGGTATAATTATATGATTTTATAGTAAAAATGATATATTTTGATAGTTTAGAGGGTCAAAATGATACTTGACAATAATTTAAGGAGTGTCCATGTAAATACCCCTTAAATTTACTAATAATTTGACATGTGTAACAAAATTAAATTAAAATTTTTGAGCATGAAGTCATATCAATTATTTTAAATGGTATCGATTATATATAGAGTTAATTTTCTATTTAAATATTTTTTGAAAGGGCCATTATTAAAGAAAATTTTAAATAGTGTTATATTATATAAATAGCGCTAATTTTAAATATTAATCATTAAGATTTTTATTCATTTTGCATAAGATATAGTAAATGACCCTTCTTATAGGAAAATTAGCAATACACCCCTTTAAATATTCTTGTAAGAGTTTAAATCCATAAAAAATTTAGTTTCTGGTTAAAGTCCCTAGTTATTAAATTTTAAACATTTTTACCCTTAATATTTAGACCTACTCTCTCTCTCTCTCTCTCTCTCTCTCTCTCTCTCTCTCTCTCTCTAGCTTTCACTCCAGAACCCCCATCACCAATGGTCATAAGTTTGGTGTACCCTACCAACGGCAGGCCCTCCTTGTCATTCATCACAGCTGACAAAGCTCGCCGAAGAGAGAAAGATAACAAGATTTAAGAAAATATTGAAAAGTTACTCTTGAAATTATTCTAACAATTATACTTTAATAATATGCAAAAATTATTAAAATTTTAATTTCATAATAGTTTGGATACGTGACCTAGAGTGTCTAAATGATATTCGAAGCTTCTCAAAATTTGACATCAAGTATCAAATACATTTAGGAAATTCAAATACATATCTGCAAATATTCAAAAAATATCAGTATCCGATATGGCGAATAGAACACTCTTTTAGAAATATATATGCTTCATAGGCGAAGGGGAAGAGGAATGCTATTCGAGCAACAAGAGGCACGTGATGTAATTTGAAGACTCCCAATTATGTAAAATCCCTAATTGAGGGCAACCAACCTTTATGAACTCTTTTTCCCTAGTACCGATGTACCTGCCTACCCAAAATCCCCTCACCATAACCACACAGACATCTTCTAAGACACTAGAACCTATTCTTGAATGAAATATATGTCATGCGAACACACAGTGGCCAAAAGAACTTATGGCAAACGCATGTATAAATGCCATACAATAATCTATACATCAGGATCATCGTCATAATGAAAATACAAAGCCAACATGAAAAAGGAAAAACCAACATAAAAAGGGGGAAGGGAAGGCAATCATGCATATAATATAGGGGTGGGTGGGTGTTAAAAAGAAGGAATAGGAAAAATATTTGCTTACATGATGACAGACTCGATTACTCGATAAGCACAATTCCAATTTTCTGAATCATATGTTTGCAGATGCTCAATTTCTACGGAGAAGAACAGCTTGCCACCAACACCAATGGTTTTGGAAACCCAAAAGACTGCTACACAAATAATAAACCTCCCTCCTGGGAAGAGCTTTTCCTCCTCACCGCCATACAGGAAACACATATAGCCATCATCAAAATGGGTGACAAAAGCCCACGTAATGCTCGAGCAGAGCATTGAACATAATAGAAAGCTCACTTAGTACCCAATGAAACTTGAGGAAACCAATGGCATCCTCAAAATCAAAACCAAAGAGCTCATCCCCTTTTGCTAACATGGCAATGCAAAAGCCCTCAAATTCAGCTCCAACACTGAAGGGAGAAGGCACAAAACTACCATCCTCCCGCCCCCAAAACTTCCTTGAAATTATTTAGCAAACCCAAAACCGTTTTTGAAATTGCAAGTTAGATCCTCAATGACTCAAGTTAAAATGGCTTTGTCAAAATTATTTTTTGGCTTACTACAGTGCGCAAAACTTATTTTTTTGGGTCATTCCACTCTAATAGGGACTTGCCATTTTGGAACAACCAAATGCCAAATTCAAATTTGGGATGTAAATTGTTCTAAAATTGTGTTCAAATTTGGGTTCTTAATTATTCTAAAATTTTGTACAATCTATAAACTTTCCAAAATTCAAAAAATTCGAGTGTTCCAAATTAAATTTGGAAGCTGAATCTCTGGATGGATCTTTATTGAGTTTTTGTAATTTTATAGATTTTACTATAGTTTTAAAATTTATGGTAGAGTTTTGATTTGTAGAAGTTGTGAAACTAACAATTGGAGGTTAAAAAAAAACAGCTAATTTTTGTAGCAAAACTGATTTGGCTTTGCTATTTTTTGGCATGGCAAATGGCACTCCATTAGAGTAGTGCTTTTGTCAAGCCAAGTTATTTTTTGGCTTTGGCAAGGCAAATAGAAAAACCATTGGAGTTGCTCTTAGAAGCCAAGTTTATACTCAACTATGCTAGAAGTGAGGAAAAAAATCCGTGGACCTGTAAAATTATTTTGTACACTTTATCATTTTTTTTTTTTTTTGAAACTGATATTTCAAATTGTGTTTTTAGATTAAGATGGAATGATTTAGATGTGGTTTGGTAACGTTTACATTTTATTATTTTTAGTTTACAAAAAATATTAAATATGTTTATGTTTATTTTAGGTAAAAATGAAAACAAAAAACAAATTTGATAAACGTGTTTTAAAAACTTATTTTGAAAACAAATGAAAGAATTGGTTTGCAAGAGGTAGTTGTAGACGGTTGAAGATGATGGCCAGGTGTGGTTGTTCGCCTCCGAATGTGGTGGCCAAAAGTAATTGCCACTGGTGGGAGGTGGTTAGTGGTGGCCAAAAGTGATTGCCAACAGTGAGAGGTCATGGTCGAAAATGGTTAACGGTCTGAAATATTAGCCACTCTGTTGTCTAAAGTGCTAGTTAAAGCTTGTTTCTAACAAGAAGTGGTGACCGAATGTGGTTATCACAAGTGGGAGGTGATTGGTGGCTGAAATTGGTTGACGTAAGAGGCCATTAACAATAGTGAGCAGTGGTAATAATGAGTAGTGGGTGGTGATTGGAAAGGGTAGGAGAAAGAAGAAGAAATGGGGGGGGGGGGAAATTGAAAAGTGAAACTAATTTTTTTGTGTTTACAAAATTTTTATAAACAAAAACAAAAACCAAACAAGTTTTTATTTACAATTTCAAAAATTCTGAATAGAAGAAAGAAAGAAAATCTAAATGGAGTCAGATCACAACTGTGTTTGTTGGCAAGAGCATTTGCGCTGAAAACATATTGACATACTTCCCTATCTAACTTGGATAAAAAATTTTGAACACGTGATGTTATTTATCGTCAAATTTATTTTATCATTTTGTCATAATTGTCATATATGATTGAAATATTTTAAAGCAAACTATAATGATAGTTCTTGAATTTTGTCCATTGTGTTATTTTAATCCCTACACTTTTAATTTGCGTGATTTTGACCCTTGATCTTTTATATTGTGTCAATTTGGTCCAATTAATAATACCGATTATGATTTTTGTCAAAAAATGATTACTAAGTTGGTTGAGATTAATTTACTGAGTTAGTTAAATTTATAATTTTACACTTTTAAAAGCTTGACACATATTCTTATGTGCACATTTTCCACAAAAAAAAAAAAAAAAAAAAAAACCACTAACAATTATAATCAATTGGATCAAATTAAGACAATATCATAAATTCAGGGTCAAAATCGAGCCAATTGAAATTACAAGGATCAAAATGACATAAGTGTCAAAGACTACAGGTGTAATTTTCTCAATATTTTATCTGAACTCTTCATCTTTTATAGGCGTGTAAGTGGTTTGGTTTGGTCAGGATTATGAGAAAGTTTAGCACCAAACTGAGTCTTTCAGTTTTGGTGGTTAAAGAATCGAAATAAACCGCATATTGCAATTCAATTTTGTTGGTTTTGTCAATTTGGTGTAGAAGAAGGATTCATATGAAATTTTAAAATAATTTGTAAAAACTTGTAAAATTCCACATTGGGAAAAAATGAAGAAAAATAGTGAAAATGTCTCCCTCTTTAATTTTTATTACAAAAATTGAATTATTAATCACTTAAAATATAAAATTTTTTAAATATGATATTTCAATTGATTCAGTTTATGTTAGTGTAAAAATTTTCAAAATCAAAACAAACCACACAATATAAAAAATAGACATAAAACTAAAATTTTGATCAATTTTGAGCGATCGATTTGGTTTAATTGATTTTTTCATACACTACAAATCTTTCAGAATGTAAAAATTTTCAAAATCAAAATAGAATACCAGTATAAAAAAAATGCATCGAAAACTTAAATTTCGATTGATCTTGAGTGGTTAGTTCGGTTTCATCGATGGTTTTTACGTCTCTAATCTTTCGTGTGACATGGTAAGTTCTACTACTTTTTTAATATGATTTTTTTTACACATGTACATGGCTTTTATAGTATAAATACAAGAGGTGAAATGGAGCCGTTGATAAATAATAGTTCTCTCATTTTATTTCACCTTTTATACGTACTTATGCAATAACAATAGTTTGTATGTATAGGATTTATTGTATTTAGAAAATAATAAAACATACCATACCATATGAGAAAGCAAATTGTTATTCATACAAAATTTATCACTAAAATGACGTGGCAATGACATTTTTGTAATAAAACGTCATTTAAATGGGGAATTTATTTTAAAATATAAGTCCCTGTATAGTTAGGGTTATTAAATGAATCAAGCTACTCAAGCTTAATTTGTGTTTGGCTCGTTAAAAACTCGTTCGAAATCGGTTTATTATGTAAACAAGTCAAACTTAAAAGTACAATTTATTGGACTTAATCTAACAACTAGGAATTGTTTGATTCGCTTTTAAAATAATTATTCCTGACTTTCGTATGAAATTATCATTCTTTTATAATGTGAACGATGATTCAATTTAGGGTGCATTTTTTACTATTTTTTTAGTGAATCAAAGGTGACGATAGATATTTTAATAGAATAATCTTGTTATTCCACTTCATTCTTGTCACGACCCAAACCCACCCCTAAAAGTTTGGTCCATGACCAGCCTATACTTGGGCCTCAAAACAAAATTTCAAAATAATATTTATTCAAATACGGGGCCTTAAGCAGAAGCAGTTACAAAAAAAAATAAAATAAAATAAAATAAGAAGATCAGAACGTCCATTGAGCAATGCTTAAATGCCAAGATCTTAAACATTACATTCTATATACAAATGTCATGTACGCAGTTTATGTATATACAGTCCAAGACATATGGGAATAGGCAAAAGTTCACAACCCAAAATTTACATATTAACCGAGGGTTTAACAAAAGCCATCCAAGACTTGACAAAACATGAGGTGTCCAAAGAACAAGACAAAAGGGCTTCTTTTGAGGCGGCTTAACACAACAGATCTGACAAAAAAGCTCCAGAAGCTGACTTAGGGCTGTCCTCCAAGCTGGTCACCTACATAAACATTAATAAAAATGGAGTAAGCAAGGACTAGTGAACAATAATAATGTAAGGAGGTTTGGGTGAATGGGCATATGTCTTGGAGAATATTTAACAAATGTATACTTATCTCCATAATTATTTCCAAAACGGCCTCGAGCCCACATAAGACGGAACGACTTAAACCCCAACATAAGACGAGACGACCTTAGGCCCAACATAATACATAGCGGCCTTAAGCCCAACATAATACATAACGGCGATAGGCCCAACATAATACATAGCGGCCTTAGGCCTAATATAATACATAACGGCTATAGGCCCAACATAATACATAACGGTCATAGGCCCAATATAATACATAACGGCCATAGGCTCAGTATAATACATAACGGCCTTAGGCCCAACATATCAACAACTGTTCTGGACTTTATAGGGTAGATAGAACATTGGCATGTCTCCATCTCTCTTGGCTTAAAGCCATTAATCATAACAATTCACATCATGGTAGGGTAGATGGAACATCGACATGTCTCCACCTCCCTTGGCCTTAAGGCCATCATATATAACGAAAACAGAATGACCTTAGGTCTATTTCATATGCCATTGCTTATGCTCGTACCATTGTTCAATCGTTTCCCATCAATCTATACTTTATCTAATGTATGCCATTCACAATAAAAAATACATGAATCATAACCCCTTTTATCCCAAATATACCATTCACAATCATAATACTTAAATCATAGCATAATTTGCCTCGAATAAGCCAAGCACAATCAAGGTATGTAATTTATAAACGGAAATACAGTAATAAACATTTTGTTACACTATTATTACTCACCGGGATGTGGATGAACAACAGTTTCCTCTGGCACGTGACCTACACAAGGTGCACACACACACAACTTATAAGTTATCCACTTTTCTTTACCCTTTTCATATGTCCAATTCGTAAATTCTCATTCAATTATAAGCATTTTAGATGGATCAAATATGCACATTAATAGTTTTAGAAGGTCAAACATGGGAAATGAGGTCGACAAAATTTCTCTCCATTGGTCGTACGTGCGGGAGTCCCCCACCGCACGTGTGGAAAGGTTATAGCGATCCTGGTTTTGCCTCTCTTTATTCATTGTATTCCGGACTCGATTCCGTGGATGTGTTGTTGTCTCATTCTCATTTCCATCTTTTACTCTTCGTATTTGAGTCTTGGGTTGTGTTGGACAGGTTTGAAACAGGTTGGTTGTGCTTTAAAACCATAAGTAGTTGTCTAGAATTTGGCCTTCACGCTTGAGCAGGGATTTTGGTGCTCGAGCGGGCCCTTTATTATTGCTTCTCCGCTCGAGCGTAAATTTCTATCTCCCAGTATTTTCCTCAGCAGTGTTTGATGCTCGAGCGGGCATTTCTACGCTCGAGCGTGAGTTTGTGTGTGACGCTCGAGCGCGGAGTTTTACGCTCGAGCAGGGACCTGGTTCTGCAAAAGTTCTGGAAGCGTGTATCCGGAGCTCGAGCGGGGGTTTGGACGCTCGAGCGTGAGTCTGTGTCTGACGCTCGAGCGGGGAGACGTGTATATCACTCCGAGATTTAGCTTTTTGGATCACTTTTTCAACTCAATTTCTCTCTCTTACTTTTCAAAATAGCCATTGGAGAGCTTATCTCACTAAAACCTCCACTTCTCTCTAGGGTTTGATCTAGTTAGAGTAATCTCTCACCCTTTGGCCTTTGTAAAAAGTGTGTTGATCGTCGAGGGCTACATTTTGATCCGAGAATTTTGGGATTTGGAGCATCTTCATTTTCTTCATCTCCTTCGTTGGGTTTCATCTTTTGAGGTAGGGATTCCTACTCATCTTTATGGGTTTTAACCTAAATGTTGGGCTTTTGTATAAATGGTTTGGTTTTGGGATGTTAGGATTTGAGATGCATAATGTTTAAAAAGGGGTTTTGTTTATTTGGCTCATACGTATGTGTTTTGGGTCTAAAAAAGGGATAATTGTAGTTGTTGATAATATTTTGACCTTTGGGTCAATATTGAGAAGATGGGGAAAAATGCCACATTTGGGTATATTTGGGTCATTAGTGTAATTAATGACATTTGTTATGAAATTGAGTTGGGGCATTTATTATCTGTTTACAAATAACTGCTTTGGGCTATCGGTGGAGGATAGTCTTCATTGTTGTAGACACTGCATGATGTTTAGGTAAATTGAAACTAATCAAGTCAAGCATTTGAATACATGGGTGTCGAATCCCGCGTATGAAATTTCCGTAAAATGGCCATCTAAATATCTATACATGGGTGCCAAATCCCGCAAATGTAATTTTCGTAAAATGGCAATCCGAATATATCTATACATGGGTGCCGAGTCCCGCGGATGAAATATCCGTAAAATGGCCATAAGAGAATGAAAACACATGGGTGCTGAATCCCGCAGACACAATTTCCGTGAAATGGTAGTTGTAGTATTGTTAGTAGAGATGTAGTCTTATTTCAGTTCTTTGGCCAGGTTCTGAGCCATGTTTATAAGTTGAGTTTTGTCAAGCTAAACATTTATCAAGTGCTAATGTTTTAGTTATTGCTCATGTTATGTTTAGCATATCTCTACTAGGCATTGACTCACCCTATATGGGACATCATTTTCAAGTACAGGTAGCATGCTACCTCCAAGGACGTAGCTTGAGAGGCTTAGTGGCTGGGACATCTTTTGTGATTACATTTTTGTATTACATGTATATCAAGCCAAGGGCTTCTTTTGTGTAGAGTTAGTACTCTCCTTTCGTAACCCAGTGTTGACTTGGAAAGTTGTAAGCCTATAGGGCATTTACTTTTGTTGTTAACATGTAATACAATTTGTAATGAATATTTTGATGAAATGTGATTAGGCTTCATTCTATTATGTTTAAGCATGTCCAGAATGTATGATTTATGGGTTTTTCTTTTTAGGGCGTTACAACTTGGTATCAGAGCGTACCAGGTTCGAATACTTTGGGTACGCGGGAAGTGGTTAGTACCACAATGGGTTCATCTCGCTTGATAGAGACTTAGATGTACAGTTATATGCTTATGTGATAACATGTTTATGTGACTATTTGTGTATGGGATTTAGTTTCTAGGATGATTGATTGGATCCTTGGGTTTCTATGAGTCTTGTTGGAAAAGCACTTGATCAATGTTGTTTCTAACCGAAACTCTAGTAATGCCTCGGGACTATCATTATCCGGAAATGAAATTCGTAGGTGCTTATGTGATTACATGCTTACGTGGAGTGAATTACAGTTGTCCATTGCATTAGGACGCGAGTGTTTTAGCTTCGGCACATTTGTGAATGTGCTAATGTTCTTCGTTACCTTTATTAGGATGTTAGGACGAGGACGTGGTGGTAGGCGAGGCAGGCTTAGGAGGCAGGAAATGCCTATACCGGATGATATTCCGGCATAGCAGGAAGGGGTTAGTCAGGCCAATGTGGCCGAGCCAACAGGACAGTAGGCTATGGACGCCTTAGCCCGTGGGATAGCAGATGCTTTGAGGGAATCCATGGGTATTCTCAGAGCTGAGGCTCCAGTTCAGGCTCCAGTGCAGGCCCAGGTTGTTGATGCAAGGCCGTCTTTTCAGAAGAGGGAGTTCTTCCGGTCTAATCCGGAGGAGTTTGTTGGGGATCCAAATGAGCCACTTAAGGCGGATGAGTGGTTAGAGCAGATAACCAAGACATTTGAGATGATTGGTATCGAGGATGGGGTATTAAAGGTGACCTTGGCATCTTTCCAACTTAAGGGAGATGCCGGTCAATGGTGGAAGTTCACGAGGAGCCATATTGTTGGCACTTGGGAGGCTTTTGTAGATGCTTTCCAGGAGAAGTATTTAGCCCCAACTATCAGGGAAAAGTTGAGGGACTAGTTTTGCCAGCTCAAGCAGCTAGGTTTGTCTGTGGCCAAGTTTGAGGCCACCTTTACCAGTTTATCCAGGTTCGCACCTGAGCTCGTGGCGTCAGACGAACGCCGTTGTATTGAGTTCGAAAGGAAGTTGAGGCATGGCCTCAAGACGAGGGTGGGGGGATCCATGATCCGGGAGTATGGGTGTCTTGTGGATGCCGCGACCCATATGGAGTCTATGATGGAGGAGGAGGAGAGGATGAGGGGCTCCAAGAGGAGTCAGGATGGCCAGGGGGATGGCAGGAGGCAGAGGGGTTCTAACCCTCAGCAGTTCCAGAGTGCTTTAGCGAGATCTACCTTTCCAGTACCGGGTTCAGGTTCTAGGAGAGGTAGCCTGGGAGACTTTACATGCTTCAAGTGTGGTCAGCTGGGCCATAAGTCTCCAACTTGCCCACAGAGGGGAGGAGGTCAGAGAGCAGCTTCATCTTCAGCTCGACCTCAGAGCCAGAGTCAGGGTAGAGGTCGATCGTCCTCTTGTTATTAGTGTGGTCAGGCAGGACACCTGAAGAGGTTCTGCCCACAGTTGGGTGGTACACCCGGTGCGTCTGGTTTGAGACAGAAGCAGAGTTCGCAGCCAGCACAGTCTGTTCAGGCCTTGAGGGGCAATCAGGGGGCTTCATCGTCTCAGTCTGTGCATCAGTCCTTTGCTCTGAGAGGTGAGTAGGTGGATCAGGGGCCTACAGGGTGCGTGTATGCTGTTACCGCACAGGATCTTGTACCGGCTCCATCTGTTGTGAGAGGTACCTTTTTGTTTTGCAACTTGGTTGCCAATGTGTTGATTAATACTGGTGCATCTCATTCCTTTTTATCTACTGCATTCGCATCTGTTTTGGGATTGGAGTTGGCACAGTTAGCATCTCCTATTTGTGTTATATCGCCTGTTGGAGGCGAATTGATTTTGAAACACGGATGTAGAGGTTGTGACATAGAGGTCGCCGGCCGCCGACTTCCATTTCCTTTCGTAGTTATGCCTATGTCGGGTTTTGATGTGATTTTGGGAATGGACTGGCTATCGTCATACCGGGCTATCATCTATTGTTACCGCCAGAGAGTCACAGTATGTAACTTGAGCGGGGAATGTTTCCATATCTTGGGGGATCGGGGTGGTAGTGTGTTACCACCGGTGTATGATCTGCAAGGGCAGAGTGAGCTTAGTGGTCTTCTCACTAACCTTTTGAGTAGGGAGTGTGATGAGACCGGAGTTGAGTTGCCGAGAGTGGTTTGCGAGTATTCGGATGTCTTTCCCAAGGACCTTGTTAGTTTACCACCTCATCGAGAGATAGAGTTCTCTATTGACTTAGTGCCCAGCACGGCGCCGATTTCTATGGCACCTTATCGTTTTGCTCTAGCCGAGTTGAGTGACTTGAAATTCAGCTCCAGGAGTTGTTAGATAAGGGTTTTGTCCGCCCTAGTGTTTCACCGTGGGGAGCACCGGCCCTCTTTGCTAAAAAAAAGATGGTGCCTTGAGACTTTGTATCGATTACTGGAAATTAAATCGGGCTACGGTTAAGAATAAGTACCCTATGCCCCGTATCGATGAGTTGTTTGACCAGTTAAAAGGGTCCCGTTGCTTCTCCAAGATAGACTTGAGATCGGGTTACCATCAGTTGAGAGTCAGGGAGGAGGATATTCCGAAGACGGCATTCCGTACGCGGTATGGCCACTATGAGTTTCTGGTGATGCCATTTGGGCTCACCAATGCACCGGCAGTGTTTATAGATTTGATGAACCGGATATTCTGGGAATTCCTAGATCATTTTGTAGTCGTTTTGGTGGACGACATCCTGATTTATTCACCTTCTGAGGAGGAGCGCGAGGAACACTTGAGAGTGGTGCTTGAGTTGCTTAGAGCCCATAGGCTGTATGCCAAGTTTGAAAAGTGTGAGTTCTGGCTAGGAGAGGTCAAGTTCTTAGGCCATGTGGTTTCCGGGAAAGGGGTTTCTGTTGATACATCCAAGATAGAGGCAGTGCAGGGTTGGGCACAGCCTAAGAGTGCTTTTGAGATCCGCAGTTTTCTAAGATTAGCTGGGTATTTACCGCCGATTTGTGAAAGATTTCTCCAGGTTAGCTTCACCGTTGACTAGATTGACGTGGAAGGGGGTCAAATTTGTGTGGAGTGAGACCTGTGAAGAGTCGTTCTAAGAACTGAAGGTTAGATTGACCACCGCTCCGGTTTTGATTATTCCGGGGAGAGGTTTGGGTTATGCGGTTTATTGTGATGCCTCACGAGAGGGTTTGGGTTGTGTGCTGATGCAAGAGGGGAAAGTGGTAGCTTATGGCTCACATCAGTTGAAAATACACGAGAAGAATTACCCTGCACATGACCTAGAATTAGCAGCTGTGATTTTTGCCTTGAAGATTTGGAGGCGCTACCTTTACGGTGAGAAGTTCGAGGTGTTCTCGGACCATAAGAGTTTGAAATATCTGTTTACACAGAGAGACTTGAATTTAAGGCAGAGAAGGTGGATGGAGTTCATAGAGGATTATGACTTTGAGTTGCACTATCACCCGGGAAAGGCCAATGTTGTGGCCGATGCCCTTAGTAGGAAATCCATTAATGATGTTGCCTGTATAGCCATCCGAGAGTGGGAGATGTTAGGTGCACTAGGCAAGTTCGATTTGCTTCTAGGCGAATCCATTGAGGTTACAGCCTTGTTTTCTGTTGTTGCACAGCCTACACTTGTGAATCGAGTGTTAGACGCACAGAGAGGTGACCTTGAGGTAGAATCCCTTTGAGATAAGATCTCCAATGGGAAGGCTGAGAAGGGTTTGACTGTGCATCCTGACTAGAGTGTGAGATACCGAGACCGTCTTTTTGCGCCGGAGTTTTGCCGAGAGGACGTACTCTGAGAGTTTCACCATTCGCGCCTTGCGGTACATCCAGGAGGTACCAAGATATATCGTGATCTAGGTCGTCAGTTTTGGTGGAGGGGTATGAAGAGAGATGTGGCAGTTTTCGTATCAAGGTGCCTTACTTGTCAACAAGTGAAGGCTGAACATCAGAGGCCAACGGGTTTGTTGCAACCCTTGCCTATTACCAAGTAGAAGTGGGAGCATGTCACCATGGACTTCGTTGTAGGTCTTCCAAGGACTCAACGGGATAGTGATGCTATTTGGGTGGTTGTAGACCGGTTGACTAAGTCAGCGCACTTTATTCCTATGCGCGTGAGAGATTCGGTAGATCATCTTGCCGACTTGTATATTCGGGACATAGTGAGGTTACACGCGGTCCCAGTATTGATCGTCTCTGATAGAGATCCTCGTTTTACTACTAGGTTGCGGCAAAGTTTGTAGAGTGCCTTGGGCACTAAGCTGACCTTTAGCACAACTTACCATCCTCAAACTGACGGACAGTCCGAATGTACAATTCAAATCCTTGAGGATATGCTTCGAGGTTGTGTCCTTGACTTTAGTGGGATGTGGGAGAGGCACTTGCCCTTGGTGGAGTTTGCCTACAACAACAGCTTTCAGTCTAGTATCGGTATGGCGCCATTTGAGGCCTTGTATGGCCGGCCATGTAGGTCTCCGGTTTGTTGGGCCGAAGTGGGTGATGTACCTTTGTTGGGCCCGGAGTTGGTGAGGGAGACGACGGAGAAAATTGAGCTTATTCGTAAGAGGCTTGTTACAGCCCAGAGTCACCAAAAGAGTTATGTCGACCGTAGGAGGAGGCCTTTGGCATTTGAGGCGAGTGATCATGTTTTCTTGAAAATATCACCTAAGCGGGGTTTGATGAGGTTTGGGAAGAGTGGGAAGTTGTCCCCTCGATTTATCGGTCCTTTTGAGATCCTTGAGAGGATTTGGGAGGTTGCTTACCATTTAGCTTTGCCACCGTAGTTGTCCGGAGTGCATGGCGTGTTTCATGTTAGTATGATTCGAAAGTACGAGCCAGATCCATCGCACGTGTTGGATTGGACCGACTTAGAGGTAGATGAGGATGCCTCGTATGAGGAGAGGCCGGTGCGGGTCTTGGATAGACGGGATCAAGTCTTGCGAGGCAAGACTATTCCCTTGGTAAAGGTTTTATGGAAACATCACGGAGTTTAGGAAGCCACTTGGGAACGTGAGGTGGATGTCCATGAGAAATATCCGGACTTGTTTATAAATGTTTAACCATGTATTGGGATTTTGTAATATTGATGAACTTTAAGAGCACTAAATATGTCTTAAGTTATAAAACATTGTGACTGTTTTGGTTTATGGGAATACTGTGGAACTTGCCTTGTAATGGAAGTTTATTTTGACATTGCATATATTAACTCTGTTTTAGAAATGCAAATATAATTTTGGCATTGAATTTGTTTTGTGATGCATGTTGATAATACATGTTAGAGATTATGTTAGAAGTTTGCCTCTTGAATAGAGATGGAATGACCGATAATGGGTCAAGTTGTTGAATTTTATATTGTAATAATGTTGGTAATTGAGAAAACAAGTTATTAAAAAACCTATACTTAATTTCGAGGACGAAATTCTTTAAGGGGGGGAGGTTATAGCGATCCTAGTTTTGCCTCTTTATTTATTGTATTCCGGACTCGATTTCGTGGATGTGTTGTTGTCACATTCTCATTTCCATCCTTTACTCTTCGTATTTGAGTCTTGGGTTGTGTTAGGCAGGTTTAAAACAGGTTGGTTGTGCTTTGAAACCAAAAGTAGTTGTCCAGAATTTGGCTTTCACGCTCGAGCGGGGATTTTGACGCTCGAGCGGGCCCTTTATTGTTGCTTCTCCACTCGAGCGGGAGTTTTGGTGCTCGAGCGTAAATTTCCATCTCCCAGTATTTTCCTCTGTAGTGTTTGATGCTCGAGCGGGCGTTTCTACGCTCAAGCGTGAGTTTGTGTGTGACGCTCGAGTGGGGAGTTTTACACTCGAACAGGGACCTGGTTCTGCAAAAGTTCTGGAAGCGTGTATCCGGAGCTCGAGCGTGAGTCTGTGTCTAACGCTCAAGCGGGGAGTTCCACACTCGAGCGGGGAGACGTGTATATTACTCCGAGATTTAGCTTTTTGGATCACTTTTTCAACTCAATTTCTTTCTCTTACTTTTCAAAACAGCCATTGGAGAGCTTCTCTCACTAAAACCTCCACTTCTCTCTAGGGTTTGATCTAGTTAGAGTAATCTCTCACCCTTTGGCCTTTGTAAAAAGTGTGTTGATCGTCGAGGGCTACATTTTGATCCGAGAATTTTGGGATTTGGAGCATCTTCGTTTTCTTCATCTCCTTCGTTGGGTTTCATCTTTTGAGGTAGGGATTCCTACTCATCTTTATAGGTTTTAACCTAAATGTTGGGCTTTTGTATAAATGGTTTGGTTTTGGGATGTTAGGATTTGAGATGTATAATGTTTAAAAAGGGGTTTTGTTTATTTGGCTCATACGTATGTGTTTTGGGTCTAAAAAGGGGATAATTGTAGTTGTTGATAATATTTTGACCTTTGGGTCAATATTGAGAAGATGGGGAAAAATGCCACATTTGGGTATATTTGGGTCATTAGTGTAATTAATGACATTTGTTATGAAATTGAGTTGGTGCATTTATTATCTGTTTAGAAATAACTGCTTTGGGCTATCGGTGGAGGATAGTCTTAATTGTTGTAGACATTGCATGATGATTAGGTAAATTGAAACTAATCAAGTCGTGCATTTGAATACATGGGTGCCAAATCCCGCAGATGAAATTTCTGTAAAATGGCCATCTGAATATCTATACATGGGTGCCGAATCCCGCGGATGCAATTTCCGTAAAATGGTAATCCGAATATATCTATACATGGGTGCCGAGTCCCGCGGATGAAATATCCGTAAAATGGCCATAAGAGAATGAAAACACATGGGTGCCGAATCCCGCGGACGCAATTTTCGTAAAATGGCAGTTGTAGTGTTGTTAGTAAAGATGTAGTCTTATTTCAGTTCTTTAGCCAGGTTCTGAGCCATGTTTATAAGTTGAGTTTTGTCAAGCTAAACATTTATCAAGTGCTAATGTTTTAGTTATTGCTCATGTTATGTTTAGCATATCTCTACTGGGCATTGGCTCATCCTATATGGGACATCATTTTCAGGTACAAGTAGCATGCTACCTCCAAGGATGTAGCTTGAGAGGCTTAGTGGCTGGGACATCTTTTGTGATTATATTTTTGTATTACATGTATATCAAGCCAAGGGCTTCTTTTGTGTAGAGTTAGTACTCTCCTTTCGTAACCAAGTGTTGACTTGGAAAGTTGTAAGCCTATAGGGCATTTACTTTTGTTGTCAATATGTAATACAATTTGTAATGAATATTTTGATGAAATGTGATTAGGCTTCATTCTATTATGTTTAAGCATGTCCAGAATGTATGATTTATGGGTTTTTTTTTTTAGGGCGTTACAGGTATGCCGCACGTGCCTTTGTTGTAGAATGTCCCAGTCTGTTTCCCCTGTTTTCCGCACGTGCGGCTATGAGCCCTGCACGTGCGGCCATAGGCCTTGCACGTGCGGCCATGGGCCCCGTACGTGCGGTTCTGGCTCTGTTCTGGGCAGCCTGAAAATTCAACAATTCAAAGCTTTTCAAAGGCATCTTAGGGCTCTATTCCAAGCAATCGCATTTCAAAAACATAATATATAATTATAATAACATAAATTTCAAACTTAATTAGAGTATAACTCATTTAATTGCCCATATAAGTCAAATTGCCACATATCTTTCATTTCTTCATCTTTTCATTGTAGATACAAACATATCTACATGCATACATATATATATAAGCTCAAAGTATGCAAAGATGCAAAACTAAGATTTACAAAAAGGCAATTGCTCATAATCTAAGTCAATATAACTCAAAACACAAGAATCAACCCTTTAATTAATGAAATCCAAAGATCACATGCTCAATTTCATGAAATATATTCAATCAAGACTATAACTCATAAACCCTAACTTCAATGAGGGTAAAGCTTCATCTTAAGACTTGATTCCAACCAATTGAAGAAAGATTAAGGGGAGCCTAGTGGATTTGCACTTACTCTGAGTTATATTCTTGATTTCCCTTTTCAATTTCTCAAATCTTCAAGCTTGAGGTGAGCTCTCTTCTTCTTCTCTCTCTTCTCTTCTCCTTTCTTTCTCCAGAAGATATTTTTGGTGTTTGGTTGAGTGTAAAGAACATATAAGGCCCAAGTATATATATAACAAGTCTTATGTCTCTATATAGGCCAACCAACCCAATTTAACAAATCAGACAAAATCAATTTTCAATTAAACTACACGAATGACATTAAAAATTCCCATTAATATATTCATGTACTCAATTTCAGTTTCTAAACTCATTAAAATCGTTAATTTCAGTTTCAAAGTGTTGACTCTAGGAATTTAAGCCAAATAAAGCTAATTAATTCATTACGAATCAAATTTTTACAAAACTTCATACGATGTCCTAAAAATCATAATAATTGTAACTATAAAGTCAATTTTCGGTTATCACGCCTCTAAGGCTTTCAATTTTCAGTCCGAATGTCGTAATTTCAACAGATTTTCTTATAACCGACAAATACAATCTCATAAGCACATATTTCACACACTTAAACATGGAATTTCACATAAAGCATGTAACCACATATATAATATCACAAATAATGAGGGAATTAGAATTAGGCAGTATATGAAAGAATCAGGTTATTACAATTCTAATAGTGAAGCAAATAAAGCATTATCCAAACTTGACATTGCTTACCCAAACAAAGGCTCGTATCAATTAACTACGCTGAAGAATACTTTTCAATAAGAACAATAAAATATTTTCCTAGCTTGGCCAATTACACATTACACACATATACAAAGAATCCAGAGTAGCCCATATAATTTTTATTCTACGGTTAAGGAGGTCAAAGTGTTCATGTATAAATCAATGAAACGACTTCGTTATAAAAAGGATTAGGTATCAACTTGGCAGGTAAGCGGGGCTTTTCCCAAACTACACTAATTTATTTCCCAAACTAAGTCTAGTTTGGCCGAATTTCCCAAACTAAGCTGAAACATGTTTACTAAACACACTTTCAGTATTTTTGTGGTCCAGACAAAATAAACAAAACTATGAAAGCATGTTTAGAAAACACGCTTTTAATTAAGGTCTCGCGGTTACAAATCTCGCGTTTACTAATTATCGTGTCAATTAATAAAACACAATTGAAAAACACGCAACATGAAAACGTGTTTTGAAAACACGTTTTCAATAATAATAAAAAAATAATTAATTTTACACCCACATCACCCACACTCACACTCATACTCTTTTCTCTCTCTCTCTCTCTCTCTCTCTCCCTCTCTCTCTCTCTGTAACACCCTCAAAAATAAACCCATTATATATACATCATTGACATGCATTATTTAAAGAAAACAATTTATTAATTCATTCATCAGAGTATTACTAAATAGAAGCATTACATGTAACATCGAATAAAATGCCCTACAGGCTTACATCCTTCCAAGCCAACACTTGGATACAAAATATGAGTTCTAACTCAATACAAGAAAAGCCCTAGGCTTGAATGTTTACATGTACTAATTAATAAAGACAATTAACTAAGATAGTCTTCTTCACAATCCAGAAACCGAACCCTCTCAAGCTAAGTCCTTGGAGGTAGCTTATCACCTGAACCTGAAAATGATGTTCCCATAAAGGGTGAGCCACAGCCCAGTAGAAATATACTAAACCACATATAAGCAATGAATAAAGCAATAGCATTCAACAGATGGTTAACCAAGATAATCAATTACTTCATTTTACAGTCTCATGACACTATTGTCTAACGCCTGTTTTACTTTCCAATTTTATCAACATGGCTCAGAACCTGGCCAAACTTACAACAGTGAATTACATATATCATATTCACGTCCTTCGAATATCAACAAACATATGAGACTCAAGCTCAAATCAAAACACTTCATACTTCCAGATTGATACACATTTTAGTGCTGTATCAATAAAACACTTCAATATAGATAAGCACACATAAAAGTGATGCTAATGGAGTCCATCCCCTATCTCCTCCCAAACAAAATCCGGTTTAGAGGTCCATCCCCTATCTCCTCCAACACAAAACAATGTATGCAAATGCAATGCTCAATCAATACACGTAATTTCTGTATCAATGCAATAGTCAAAATTAATGACTTAACCAATGTGATTAGTTTCAGTTATTCCTAATCCACATGCAATGTCTACAACAATCACGACTATCCTCCACCGATAGCCTAAAACAGTTATTTCTAAACTGAAAATAACTATGTCAACAATTCAATAGACAAATGATCCAAATTATCCAACTACGCCATTTAATCAATAAATTCTCCAATTCCATGAATTTAACCATCTTTTCCCAATTCCATGAATTAATTATACAAATTAATTTAATAATACAACTAGGGTTTTTCCCAAAATTTACCAAAGTAGCCCCAACATATCAAAATACCAAAACTTAGAACAAAACCTATAAAATGGAGTAGGAAATCCCTACCTCGAAGAAATAGCCCCAAAAGAGAAAATGGAGATGAAAGCCCAAACTCCAAAGTGCTCCAAACTACCAACAATTCAGATTAAATGGAAGCCCTCGACCCACTCTATCTTTTTAATAAAGGATCTAAAGTAGAAACTCACTCTAAGTAGATCAATCCTAAGAGAGAAGGTGTGTAGAGGGAGAGAGAGCTCGTAACTAGGGTTTTGGAATATGAAAATGCAAGAAAAACAGATCTGAAATACGCTGCTGCCTATTTAAACCTGACAGACTCGCTCGAGCGAAGACTTGGTCGCTCGAGCGACAAGACACAGAAAAGATACGCTCGAGCCAAGAAAACCTTGCTCGAGCCAACAACCCAAAAACTCGCTCGAGCGAAAGAAAACTCGATCGAGCGAAGAACTCAAACCCTCAGGTCTGTAACCAGACTCACGCTCGAGCGAAGGAACTATTGCTCGAGCGAAGAACGAACTAACTCGCTCGAGCGAAGAAAAGCTCGCTCGAGCCAAGAATGCACAGCTACAGGTCCAAATCAGACGCAACCTCTCGCTCGAGCTACCAAACCCCGGCTCGAGCGAAGAACCAAAAATAACAGCTCGCTCGAGCGACAAACTCCTCGCTCGAGCGAAGATCCAAAATTCTGGACAGCAACACCTGGTTTCTAAACCCAACCAACCTGAAACAAACCTGCCCAACACATCCTATAAGTCCAAATGAGCAAATAAGGGACAACAACAACAATAATACAATGACAGAATCTATGGAACCTAAGTCCGGATACAATAATCAAATGGGAGAAGACCGGGGTCGCTATAATCTCCCCCCCTTCAAAGAATTTCGTCCCCGAAATTAAGCATAAGTTTTTGAAAACAGATTTTCTTTTAACAATTCGTTAGTAAACATCTTGACCTAAAACTGGTCATTTCATCTCTTTATCAAGAGGCATCTCACATTAAATATATAACACAACATATATATCAACATGTATCATTATTATGCATTATTCCTTTCAATGTTAACAATTCCCATATCATATTTAATCGCATGATATAAACAACCCATTCAACATTGTACTCAACAGATGCAATATTACACTAAACTTCTATAATGAAGCAAGTTTCAAGATACACCCATTTACCAACACAAACTCAATGTTTTATAACTTAAGACATATATAAAGCTCTTAAGTTCAACAATATAACAGAATCTAATTATAAGATTACAAATCAACGAACATGTCCAGATATTTCTCGCGGACTTCTAATTCACGTTCCCAAGTGGCTTCCTCCACTCCGTGATGTTTCCACAAAACTTTCACCAAAGGGATGGTTTTGCCTCGCAAAACTTGATCCCGTCTATCCAAGACTCGAACCGGTCTCTCCTCATACGAGACATCCTTATCAACCACTAAATCGGTCCAATCCAACACATGTGATGGATCCGGCTCATACTTCCGAAGCATACTCACATGAAACACGTCATGTACTCCGGACAACTGCGGCGGTAAAGCTAGACGATAAGCAGCCTCGCCAATCCTCTCAAGGATCTCAAAAGGACCAATGAACCGAGGGGACAACTTCCCGCTCTTCCCAAACCTCATCAATCCCCGTCTAGGTGATATCTTCAGAAAGACATGATCACCCACTTCAAACACCAAAGGTCTCCTCCTACGGTCGGCATAAGATTTCTGACGACTCTGTGCTGTAACAAGCCTTTTACGGATAAGCTCAACTTTCTCCGTTGTTTCCCTCACCAACTCCGGACCCAACAGAGGTGCATCACCCACCTCGGCCCAACAAACAGGAGATCTACACGGTCGGCCATACAAGGCCTCAAATGGTGCCATACCGATACTCGACTGGAAGCTGTTGTTGTAGGCAAACTCCACCAATGGCAAGTGCCTCTCCCACGACCCACTAAAGTCTAGAACACAACCCCGAAGCATATCCTCAAGGATCTGAATAGTACGCTCGGACTGCCCATCAGTCTGAGGATGGTAAGCCGTGCTAAAGGTCAACTTAGTGCCTAAGGCACTCTACAAACTCTGCCACAACCTGGCAGTAAAACGAGGATCTCTATCTGAGACGATCGTCACTGGAACCCCGTGTAACCTCACTATGTCTCGAATGTACAAGGCGGCAAGATGATCTACCGAATCTCTCACGCGCATAGGAATGAAGTGCGCTGACTTAGTCAACCGGTCTACAACCACCCAAATAGTATCACAACCCCGCTGAGTCCTCGGAAGACCCACAACGAAGTCCATAGTGACGTGTTCCCACTTCCACTCGGCAATAGGCAAGGGTTGCAACAAACCCGCTGGCCTCTGATGTTCGGCCTTCACTTGCTGACAAGTAAGGCACTTAGATACGAAAGCTGCCACATCTCTTTTCATACCCTGCCACCAGAACTGACGACCCAAATCCCGGTACATCTTAGTGCCCCCCGGATGCATCGCAAGACGTGAATGATGAAAATCTCGGAGTACCTCCTCTCGACAAGACTCTGGCACAAACAGACGGTCTCGGTATCTCACACTCAGGTCGGGATACACCGTCAAACCCTTCTCAACCTTCCCACCGGAAATCTTCTCACGGAGAGATTTTACCTCAAGGTCACCTCTCTGAGCCTCTAACACTCGAGTCACAAGTGTAGGCTGTGCAACAATAGAAAACAAGGTCGCAGCCTCAACGGACTCACCCAGAAGTAAATCAAACTCCCCAAGTGCACTCAACATCTCCCATTCTCGGATGGCTATACTAGCTATGACACCAACAGGTTTTCTGCTAAGGGCATCGGCCACCACATTGGACTTTCCCGGATGATAATGCAATTCAAAATCATAATCCTCTATGAACTCCATCCACCTCCTCTGCCTCAAGTTCAAGTCTTTCTGTGTAAACAAATATTTCAGACTCTTATGATCCGAGAATACCTCGAATTTCTCACCATAAAGATAATGCCTCCAAATCTTCAAGGCAAATATCACAGCTGCTAACTCTAGATCATGCGTAGGGTAATTCTGCTCGTGAATTTTCAACTGACGTGAACCATAGGCAACTACTTTCCCTTCTTGCATTAATACATAACCCAGACCCTCTCGTGAGGCGTCACAATAGACTGCATAACCCAACCCTCTCTCTGGAATAATCAAGACTGGAGCGGTGGTCAGTCTAACTTTCAACTCCTGAAACGACTTTTCACAAGTCTCACTCCATACAAATTTGACTCCCTTCCGAGTCAATCTAGTCAAAGGCGAAGCTCATCTGGAGAAATCTTTCACAAACCGACGGTAATATCCAGCTAATCCCAGAAAACTGCGGATCTCAAACACACTCTTAGGCTGTGCCCAATCCTGCACTGCCTCTACCTTGGATGTATCAACAGACACTCCTTCCCCAGACACCACGTGGCCTAAGAATTTGACTTCCCTCAGCCAGAACTCACACTTCCCAAACTTGGCATACAGCCTATGTGCTCTACGTAACTCAAGCACCACCCTCAAGTGTGCCTCATGCTCCTCCTCAGAAGGCAAATAGATAAGGATGTCGTCCACAAAAATGACTACAAACCGATCCAAGAATTCCCGGAAGATCCGGTTCATCAAGTCCATAAAGACTGCCGGTGCATTGGTGAGCCCAAATGGCATCACCAGAAACTCATAGTGGCCATACCGCATACGGAAAGCCGTTTTCGGAATATCCTCCTCCCTGACTCTTAACTGATGATAACCCGATCTCAAGTCTATCTTCGAGAAACAACGGGAACCCTTCAACTGATCGAACAGATCATCTATACGAGGCATAGGGTACTTATTCTTAACCGTAGCCCGATTCAATTTCCGATAATCTATACAAAGTCTCAAAGCACCACATTTCTTTTTAACAAAGAGGGCCGGTGCTCCCCACGGCGAAACACTAGGACGTATAAAACCCTTGTCTAGTAACTCCTGGAGCTGAATCTTCAACTCCACTAACTCAGCTGGGGCAAAACGATAAGGTGCCATAGAAATCGGCGCCGTGCCAGGCACTAGGTCAATAGAGAACTCAATCTCCCGATGCGGTGGCAAACCAACAAGATCCTCGGGAAAGACGTCCGCGTACTCACAAACCACCCTTGATAACACAATCTGAGTCTCATCATCCTCACTAATCGAAAGGTTAGCAAGTAGACCACTAAGCTCACTCCGTCCTCGCGGAACATACCCCGGTGGCAACACATTACCAACCCGGTCCCCCAGAAAATGAAAATACTCTCCGCTCACGGTACAACAAGTGACCCTCTGGCGGTAGCAATCAATAACTGCCCGGTATGATGATAGCCAGTCCATACCCAAAATAACATCGAAACCCCTCATAGGCATAACGACAAAGGAAAATGGGATTCTATGGTAATCAACCTCTATATCACAACCCCTAACACCTTGTTTCAAAATCAATTCACCCCCAAGAGGTGACACTACACATATAGGAGATGCTAACTGTGCTAACTCCAACTCCAAAACAGATGCAAATGCAGCAGACACAAAGGAATGAGATGCACCCGTATCAATCAAAACATTAGCAACCGAATTGCAAAACAAGAAGGTACCTCTCACAACTGATGGTGCCGGTACAAGATCCTGCGCGGTAACAGCGTACACGCGCCCAGACGACATCTGATCAACCTGCTCACCCCTAGGAGCATAAGATTGCTGCACTGACTGGGACGATGAAGCCCCCTGATTGGCCCTCGAGGCCTGACCTGACTGAGCTGGCTGCTGACCCTGAATCGGCCTCAAACCAGATGCACCAGGTGTGCCACCCAACTGCGGGCAATACCTCTTCATATGCCCTGGCTGACCACACTAATAACACGAGAGTGGCTGGCCTCTACCCTGACTCTGGCTCTGAGATCGAGCCGAAGATGATGCTGCTCTCTGCACTCCTCCCCTCTGAGGACAAACTGGAGACTTGTGGCCCAGTTGGCCACACTTGAAACAGGTAATGTCTCCCTGACTGCCTTTCCCCGAACTAGCACTTGGCACAGGAAAAGTCGATCTAGAAAAGCTACCCTGAGACTGCTGGGGATTAAAACCCTTCTGTCTCCTACCATCACTCTGACCATCCTGACTCCTCTTGGAGCCCTTCTGCCCTTCCTCCTCCTCTTGCATCATGATCTCCATATGGGCTGCAGCATCAACCATACGCCCATAATCCCGAATCATAGTTCCCCCAACTCTCAGCTTGAGGCCACGCCTCAACTTCTTCTCGAACTCGATACAACGGCGTTCCTCAGACGCCACCAACTCAGGTGCAAACCTGGACAAGCTAGTAAATGCAGCCTCAAACTCGGCCACTGAAGAACTCAACTGCTTAAGCTGACAAAATTGGTCTCGCAGCTTCTCTCTGACTGCTGGAGATAAGAACTTCTCCTGGAAAGCATTCACAAAAGCCTCCCACGTAACTCCTATACGCCCCTTAGTAAATTTCCACCACTGACCCGCATCCCCCTTCAACTGGAAAGATGCCAAGGTCACTTTCAACCCCTCGTCTTCGATGCCAAGCATCTCAAATGTCTTCGTTGTTTGTTCGAGCCATTCATCTGCCTTAAGCGGCTCTTTAGGATCACCCACAAATTCCTCCGGATTAGACCGGAAGAACTCCCTCTTCAGAAAGGAAGGTCCTACATCCGTAACAACAACCTGAGCTTGATTCTCAGCTCTGAGAATGCCTACTGACTCCCTGAATGCCCCTGCTATCTCTCGAGCTAAAGCGCCCACAGCCTGCTGGCCTACTGGCTCGGCCACATTGGCCTGGCCAATTCCCTCCTGAACTACCGGAATCTCCTCTGGCACAGGCACCTCCTGCCTACCCGGCCTACCACGCCTACCGCGTCCTCGTCCCCGTCCTGACATCCTAATAAAGGAAACACAGACATTAGCACATTAATAGACGTGCCGAATCTAAACACTCGCGTCCTAATGCATTGGACAACAATAATTCATTCCACGTAAGCACATAATCACATAAGCACCTACGAATTTCATTCCCGGAATAATGATAGTCCCAATGCGTTACTATAGTTCCGGTTGGAAGCAGTAGTGATCAAGTGCCTTTCCAACAAGACTATAGGAAACTCAAGGTCCAATCAACATCCTAGAAACTACATTCCATACCCACATAATCACATAAACATGTTATCACATAAGCATATAACATTACACTAAGTCTCTATCAAACGAGACGAACCCAATGTGATACTAATCACTTCCCACGTACCCAAAGTATTCAAACCCGGTACGCTCTGATACCAAGTTGTAACGCCCTCAAAAATAAACCCATTATATATACATCATTGACATGCATTATTTAAAGAAAACAATTTATTAATTCATTCATCAGAGTTTTACTAAATAGAAGCATTACATGTAACATCGAATAAAATGCCCTACAGGCTTACATCCTTCCAAGCCAACACTTGGATACAAAATATGAGTTCTAACTCAATACAAGAAAAGCCCTAGGCTTGAATGTTTACATGTACTAATTAATAAAGACAATTAACTAAGATAGTCTTCTTCACAATCCAGAAACCGAACCCTCTCAAGCTAAGTCCTTGGAGGTAGCTTATCACCTGAACCTGAAAATGATGTTCCCATAAAGGGTGAGCCACAGCCCAGTAGAAATATACTAAACCACATATAAGCAATGAATAAAGCAATAGCATTCAACAGATGGTTAACCAAGATAATCAATTACTTCATTTTACAGTCTCATGACACTATTGTCTAACGCCTGTTTTACTTTCCAATTTTATCAACATGGCTCAGAACCTGGCCAAACTTACAACAGTGAATTACATATATCATATTCACGTCCTTCGAATATCAACAAACATATGAGACTCAAGCTCAAATCAAAACACTTCATACTTCCAGATTGATACACATTTTAGTGCTGTATCAATAAAACACTTCAATATAGATAAGCACACATAAAAGTGATGCTAATGGAGTCCATCCCCTATCTCCTCCCAAACAAAATCCGGTTTAGAGGTCCATCCCCTATCTTCCCCTAAACCGTGGAGTACATCCCCTATCTCCTCCAACACAAAACAATGTATGCAAATGCAATGCTCAATCAATACACGTAATTTCTGTATCAATGCAATAGTCAAAATTAATGACTTAACCAATGTGATTAGTTTCAGTTATTCCTAATCCACATGCAATGTCTACAACAATCACGACTATCCTCCACCGATAGCCCAAAACAGTTATTTCTAAACTGAAAATAACTATGTCAACAATTCAATAGACAAATGATCCAAATTATCCAACTACGCCATTTAATCAATAAATTCCCCAATTCCATGAATTTAACCATCTTTTCCCAATTCCATGAATTAATTATACAAATTAATTTAATAATACAACTAGGGTTTTTCCCAAAATTTACCAAAGTAGCCCCAACATATCAAAATACCAAAACTTAGAACAAAACCTATAAAATGGAGTAGGAAATCCCTACCTCGAAGAAATAGCCCCAAAAGAGAAGATGGAGATGAAAGCCCAAACTCCAAAGTGCTCCAAACTACCAACAATTCAGATTAAATGGAAGCCCTCGACCCACTCTATCTTTTTAATAAAGGATCTAAAGTAGAAACTCACTCTAAGTAGATCAATCCTAAGAGAGAAGGTGTGTAGAGGGAGAGAGAGCTCGTAACTAGGGTTTTGGAATATGAAAATGCAAGAAAAACAGATCTGAAATACGCTGCTGCCTATTTAAACCTGACAGACTCGCTCGAGCGAAGACTTGGTCGCTCGAGCGACAAGACACAGAAAAGATACGCTCGAGCCAAGAAAACCTTGCTCGAGCCAACAACCCAAAAGCTCGCTCGAGCGAAAGAAAACTCGATCGAGCGAAGAACTCAAACCCTCAGGTCTGTAACCAGACTCACGCTCGAGCGAAGGAACTATTGCTCGAGCGAAGAACGAACTAACTCGCTCGAGCGAAGAAAAGCTCGCTCGAGCCAAGAATGCACAGCTACAGGTCCAAATCAGACGCAACCTCTCGCTCGAGCTACCAAACCCCGGCTCGAGCGAAGAACCAAAAATAACAGCTCGCTCGAGCGACAAACTCCTCGCTCGAGCGAAGATCCAAAATTCTGGACAGCAACACCTGGTTTCTAAACCCAACCAACCTAAAACAAACCTGCCCAACACATCCTATAAGTCCAAATGAGCAAATAAGGGACAACAACAACAATAATACAATGACAGAATCTACGGAACCTAAGTCCGGATACAATAATCAAATGGGAGAAGACCGGGGTCGCTATAATCTCTCTCTCACACACACACACACACACACATCCACACACACTTATAATAAATAAATAAAAATAATTAATTTTATTAATTATATTTATTTTAATAAAACATATATAATTTTTAATATATATAAATTTTATGTTTATAAAATTAATACCAATAAAAAGATATCAATCATATTTTTAAAATGAGACCAATATTAAATATATATAATAATAATTTATAATAACAAGTAATAATCACTCTGTTTGATTTAATTATTATGTATTATTATAAATTATTGTTACATATATTTGATATTAGTCTATAAAAAATAACAATCACTCTATTTGGTTTGATTATCTTTAAAATGAGACTAATAATTTAAAAAATATAACCAAACCAAACAGAGTAATTATTATTTATTATTATAAATTATTATTATATATATTTAATATTGGTCCCATTTTTAAAACATGATTGATATCTTTTTATTGGTATTAATTTTATAAAAATAAATTTATATATATTAAAAATTATATATGTTTTATTAAAATAAATATAATGAATAAAATTAATTATTTTTATTTTTATTTATTTATTATAAGTGTGTGTAGATGTGTGTGAAAGAGAAATAGTGGAGTGATGTGGGTGTAAGTGTGTCAGAGAGAGAGAGAGAGAGAGAGAGAGAAAAGTGTAAGTGTGTGTGATGTCTGACACTAAGTCTTATCTTTTTTTTTTTTTTGGCCATGGGGGCACTGCTATGACCCTCTATTGTGTTTTTCATTGTACTTAAAATGACACAGTTTTATCTTTTTTATTTTTTATTTTAATGTTCTTATTATGTTTTTTGGCATCATAAATTACACTTTGCCCTAAATCTTAAATCTTAAACTCTAAAATAAAAATAAATAAATTTTAAGAATTAAACCCTAAACTCTAAAATAAATAAATAAATAAATTTTAAGAATTAAACTATAAATTCTAAACCCTAAATCTTAAACCCTAAAATAAAAATAAATAAATGTTAAGAATTAAACCCTAAACCCTAAAATAAAAAATTAAAAAAATTGGAACCCTAGACCCTAAAATAAAAAAATAATAAGAATTAAACCTTAAATCCTAAACCTTAAAATAAAAAAATAAAAAATTTTAAGAATTAAAGTAAAAAAGTGATCATTTTATATAGTTGATTACTATTTGTTATTATAAATTATTATTATATATATTTAATATTGGTCTCAATTTTATAAAATAAAATTTATATATATTAAAAATTATATATGTTTTATTAAAATAAATATGATGAATAAAATTAATTATTTTTATTTTTATTTTTATTTATTTATTTTAAGTGTGTGCGGATGTGTGCGAAAGAGAGAGAAAGAGAGAGAGAGAGAGAGAGAGAGAGAGAGAGAGAGAGAGTGGAGTGATGTGAGTGTGAGTGTGAGTGATGTGGGTGTAAGTGTGTGTTAGAGAGAGAGAGAGAGAGAGAGAGAGAGAGACAGAGAGAGAGAGAAAGAAAAGAGTGTTGAGTGTGAGTGTGAGTGTGTGTGATGTGGGTGTAAAATTAATTTTTTTTTTATTATTAAAACCGTGTTTTCAAAACACATTTTCATGTTGCGTGTTTTTCAATTGCGTTTTATTAATTGATGCGATAATTAGTAAACGCGCGATTTGTAACCTCGCAACCTTAATTGAAAGTGCGTTCTCTAAACACGCTTTCATAATTTTATTTATTTTGTCTGTTTAGACCACAAAAATGCTGAAAGCATGTTTAATAAACACGTTTAAACTTAGTTTAGAAAATTCGGCCAAACTAGACTTAGTTTGGGAAATAAAATAGTACAGTGGCTTAGTTTGGGAAAAGCCCCCAGGTAAGCAACAATTGAAAAAAGAAAGGATTTAATCATTGGCAGGCTTAGAAAACTAGAATTTCATCACATCTATGGAAAATTCTACAAGTTAGGACTCGTTAGATGTGTAGGATTGCTCTATGAAAACCACATATTTGTTGATTAAAGATAGAATAAGTTACACTTCTAATCTAACTCAAATTTCACTTTAGTCCTTACCATTTTAATTTAAATAATTCGATTCCTACCTTTTAAGTCTGATTTCAATTTGATCCTTCTGTTCAAATTAAATATTAAAACTTACAATATTGTAATACGTGTCAATCTCCCAAGGAGTGCATGAAAAAATTAACAGTTATTTAGACAAAAAGATCAAATTAAAACTGGACTTCAAGTGTAAGAATCAAATTGAAATTTGAGTCAAATTACAAAGGTGAAAAATGTAATTCCCCCTAAGATTTAAAACACCCGATATATCCAAGTCAAATATTGCTAAGTACTCATACGACAATAATCAACCAAACTAATTTCACCAAAAGTAATGCAACAATGAAATATGTTAAATACTTCTGGTTAACTAAATTAAAAATCCAGTGCAACAAAATATGTTTTATAGAAACATTGATTCGAGCAAAATAATTACATACTATAAATAGGATTGAAGTCTCCCCAAAACTATTCTTTTGAAACATATAGCTGATAATCCCAAGACTTCAGATGCTTTGATTCATGCCACCCAACTTCTAAACTTCATCTTCACCTACACTTAAAAGTTAGAATCTTACACAAACTTTTATAGAAAAGCAAAAGCTGAGATATCTAATTTATGCTACGAAACACATTTATAAACAAAATCACCTCCAAACAACCAGATTAGTTGGCTTATAAAAAAGTTCAAACCACAAAAAGGAAAAATTGTACGAGTTCCTGCATGAACAATACTAATTAAAATCCCACAGGTTCCAAATCCCAAACGGGTAAGACAAACTCAAAAGAGCAATTTATGAATCGTGTACCATGGGGCACATAATGGGAATATTCAGAAAAAGAAAAAGAGATATGAGAAAAAAACTTTAAAAAAAAAAGAAATAAGAGTTTAAAAAAAATTAAAAATTGAGGTTTTATTTTTTTATTTTATCAAATTGTTCGATGACAACAAAATTTCCCGTAACTTGATGCCCCTCCAACTTCCGGCAGTCAAGACTCGAGACTGGACACTTAGTTTGACCAAATGATTAGTTCACTCAAGTGCACCACATTTATGATTTAAGATATTAAACCCTACGTGTAACCAAATCTTAAAAAAAATTGTATGGGCTAGAATCCTTTTTTTAGATTCTCCAATTTACAAGTAAATTCCACAGCAAAACAAATGATGGGAAGCCAACCTAACAATAGAAAGTCCATTTACTAGTGATAAATAAATCAAATGCACCAATGTTCAAAATAAGGATATAAAACCTAAACGTCCCAAAGATAACCTAACAATGGAATTACTTAGGCCTCTTTTGTGATAAATAATACAGATACACCGATGTTCCATTGTTTGGTTAGTTGTGTGCACTGGAGTAAGGATTGGCGCCGCATCATACCATCGATGACAACCCTTAAAACCCACACGGGGTTGGCTTTCCCATAGTGTATTGGTCTAGTAAACCATAAATATGGAATTAGGGACTAGTTGCCTAGGTTAATGTCACGCCTCGAAAATAAACTCACATAACTATTACATCAACCACTTCCAAAATGAGATATTGCTCAAATTCATTTGCATGGTTCCAATATTTACCAAAGTATTCTCACATGCCCTTATACATTTATTTACAAACTAGTACATGAACCGATAGCATGTAAAAGAAATCATTAAATCACAACAAATAAGGCCCTCAAGGGCTTACAAGTTCCAAGGCAATAGCCCAGTTACACATAATGGTCTCTCGGACCCAAACACATTAGCCCTTGGTTTACAACAAATATCACAACAAAATAAGAGTCAAATTACTCTTCTTTAAACATCTCCACGCCCTTAGCTTGGTGGGGTCACCACATCTTTACCTGCACCAATTCCCATAGGGGTAAGCATAAAGCGCAGTAGAGATTCCTCACAAAGTATATACAGTTATGCCAATTCCATCAGCGTTAAAAATGCATATGTAATGCCATGCAAGTGCCAATAATGAAGGAAAATCTTATTTTGATGCACTATTTCAAAATCATCATGTTCTCAATAATATTCAATGCACAATTTTAAATTCACTATATTCTCGATAATATTTAGCAATCTCATAAATTTCAAACTTCCAATATTTAAATCAATAGGGGCGGTAAATACAACACCGGCAATCCCTAGGCTGGTGTCTGCAAGTAGACTCTACGAGTACTACCAAACTTTCATTTTTACCGGTATTAACCAGAAGGCTCAACACCTATCCGCGCGGCTTTCGGGTCTTTCACCCTGGACACTCAGGCCAACTTATCAAATTCATCTACACCCCCTATCCGGACTTACCAACATATTTACCCCATACACATTTCCATTAGTTCTCATTACAATGATCTTTCTCAAAATGAATGCTTTTCCAACTCATGTCATGATGTGCAATAATGGCATTAAACAATTGAGAATATGATGCAATAACTACTAACTCATAGCATTCTTTTATATTCAAAAACATGTCTACAACAATATTCAACATCACATTTTCATTTCCTCCTTGCCATGTTCTTCCACAAGATACCCATACGTCTCCAACGCATGATTACAATTTCTCATTTTACACAATAGTCATGTGTCCTTGACACACCACAACAATTCCTCAACATTAATTCATCATGACCAAACTTTCAATATGGCTAACATGCCATCATTCACTTCACTTTTCCATTACACTACGATTAAGCATTTTCACATTATTTATGGCACTCAACAACTTGCCATCTTACCATTTTACACAAATATACAATTATCAATGGATTTTAAAAGAGGATTTAGTCTCCAACACATATATATATCATGAAGTTGTTATTTTGTTAGACATTTGGTGAGATTAGCTCTCACATTTCCTCTTGATACAAGAAAATAAATAATTTCAAGGCATCTTCATTATTTTTCAAAAGCCCCAATTTCTAGGGTTTCTATTGAAAGCAAAATTTCATCATTTCTAAGAGAAACTCCATCAAAATCATTCATCACGAGTTTTATAGAGGGAAACCCCCAAGAAGTAGTAAAAGATAGAGATTTCAAACCCATATTCAAGACTCTCAACATTTTGAACCAAAAATCTAAAATTTAGCACAAAACTTCAAGAACATTTTTAAATCAACACCCAAATAGCAAAACTATATATATAACTCAAGAAATCCCTACCTCAAGCTTGTTGATGAAAGGAGAGATGAAACCCTAGCCTCAAGGATGAGAGAAATTTCGGATCTCCACCACCCAAGTGAAACCCTAACTTTGGATCTTCAAGATTTGAAGGAAGGAGATGGGGATCTTGGCCCAAAAATTTGTAAAATCAAAGTGTTTTGGTGTTTGGAGAAGCTTTCTAGAGAGAAGGGGGAGAGAAATAGGGTTTAGAGTGAGAGGGGAATGTGTATAATGGATGATATAATCAGACCAAAATGTCATATAAAAACAAAGCTCGGACCGCCCGTTTGGCCGCTCGTGTGGCCTTCTCCACCACTCGAGCGCCCCACTTTGACTAGTTGTGCGGCCCATTTTCTCCGCTCGTGCTCTCTAGACAGAATGGAATATTCTGGGTCTAAGCCTCCACTGCTCGAGCAGCATAGCCCACCGCTCATGCGGCCCAGCCCGGCACGTGCGGCCTAGGGCCCCGCGCGTGCGACCCAAGCCCAGCCACCAGAAATTTTTGCTTCGCTCCCGGCACTCCGAACTCACCCGTGCATCCTCCGAAACAAGAAAAATTTAACACCGAACAGAAAAACACTAGAGCTCCAATCTAGGGAACCATCCCGGACATTTCAAATCCAACGAAGGCAAACAGAGAACGAAGCGAAGAGAGAAAGAGAAAGGGAAGGAACTCGGCCGTCACAGTTAAAGTCACAATTGTGTTCTAGTTAGACTCAACAAGGTCTGTCTAGGTAGTCGAGATGTTTCATTGATTTTTGGGTGGTATCGATTTTACCTTGAATTTCATAATATTTGAGCAATTGATCCTTGTATGTGAATTTTTAGATAATTGTGTAATATGGCATCAACCTTATTATCATTTAATATATTGGCTACTCATTTCCATTGTCTTGGATGATTATTTAATGAGCTTTTATCTTTGCTCGTCCCTTACAATTACAGGTACTCCACCACCGACAGCATAAAGTTGGGTGGCCATGCCATATATTCAAATCTTTTACAGAGTTATACATGTATACCCATGCTTAATTGTATTTACCCTTTTTAAGTTGCCATTATTTTGGAGACTAGCATGTAAACCTGACTAGTTTGCTTACAAACTTATAAGATGAGTTAGCTCACAGGCTTGTGTTATTTTAATGACATGTAATTAATATATTTGGGCTGTGAACACACTCATGGCTTTTTGAAGCATAACTCTAGAGATGTTATGTTCGTAATTTAACTCAAACTATTATCGATGCCTTAGCAATTTATTCCAAGTACTTGGCAAATGCAATCAAACTCATTCAGATATTTGGAAATTGGAGAAAAGTACTTCTTTATTTAAATTTCTCCCAAATTTATTTCTGTCATCTAAGTCATTATTGACAAACTAGCAATATCAACCTTGAGTTTCCTAGTCATGTCATCTTAGTCATTATTGGCATGCCAGAGCTAATTGTACTCATCTTGTGAAAGTGAAACCTATTGCCCAACGTGGACCTAAGGCAATTGAATATTGGTGAAAAATTGAACAATGTGACCGAAGGACCCACAAGAATAAACATGTGCACTGCGATACAAAACATTGCACTCTACCTAAGCTTCCTCAAATCGTAGCTTTCCAAAACGTTTTTCTCTATTGGTAAATTTTCACTAAACTAACTTGTTGAGTTACTTGACTTGCTACATCAGGACAGGCTTCCTAAAAAATTTCAGCTTGTTGCCTATATAAATCATCCTATCATCTACGAAATTGAGCGTCAAAATCAAAATGGATTTGATTTATGATGTTGGTTTGAAGGACCGACATGCCTTGACTAGTTGGGACATGTGGGTTTAATGATAGTCATGCAGTTGTTTTGAAGGGTGGTCAAGTCCTTCTGACAGATGGCCGTGTTCATGTTCTATTCTAAGGTGCCAACCCTTTGGTCCAATAAGGCTTGCTGGTCATAGAAATCACTAATGGTCACAGTGGCATAAGGGAAGAAAATGGTTTATGTTAATATTAGACTTAAAATGGCAACAAATAAATAAATTATGTCCTACTCACAACACATACAAAGGAATGTGAATGCGATGAGAATGCCAATTCTAGAGTTTTCAACAAAAGTTGTGTGGGTATGGATGCAACAAGGGCTTTTTGGACGGGGAATAAAAATGGAAAAGGAAAAAGGGTAGAAAATTGTTGATATACCATTTTGTCCTACTTTTTTTTTTAATAAGGAAAAAGGGTAAATATACCATTGCTTGGATTTTTTTGTTCTTATTATTTACATTCCAGCAATCTATACATATGTAAACATACATAGTAGTATTATATTATTGTCCCTAGCATAGTATATAGTAAACAAATATACTATTGTCCGAACTTTCTAACTTAATAAATATCCAAAATATATATATAGTAAATATGTGTGGTATTATACTATTTGCCCTAGTGCAATATATAATAAATATGCTGCCACCTAGGCTTTTCTTTTCCCACACTAAAAATAATATATTTTATCGCTCATACACCAGCTAGGCATATTAACGCCGCCATTCCATCAGTTTCGCCACTATAGAAAGATACATGTTAATATCACCACGAAAAACATAAATTAGATAAACTTCACAATCAATACAATGTCATCTTCATAGCAAGTCTACAATCAATACTAGTACAGGAAGCTCACATTGATATTATCATAGAAAGAACAAATTGAATAAATTTCACAATCAATACACTGTCGTCTTTCTAAAAACATGTTCTTTTAAATATAACAGGTAACAGGTCATCCAAAAACCCAAGTCAGCATTCATAGGAATTAACAAGGTTTAGGGAATTCAATACCAAAAGCGCGATATAGGGTGCCCAACACCTTCCCTACTCGTAACATAGAACCTGCGAACTCATCTTTGATTTACATAGACCAAAATGAGAGTCACTAATATGAAACATACCCAATCTAGCATGCTTGTAAACAAAAATACAAAGTATTGGCTCAAAAACAAAACTATTTCAAGGTGACATGACACACCCAAACTCTATGTTAGGTGGTGACTCCAAATTTTCAATAAATTAAAAAGGCCTAATTAAAGTAATTGGATATTATTTCCATTGTTGCAATAAAAACTTCAAATTTTAGTCTAGTTTTCTTGTAAACAATTGATAGTCAAAATCCGAGCACGAAAAACATAAATCAGAACCTAATTTGCAATTGACTTGAAAGCAATAAATATTGATACTAGTTAAGATTTAGTGTAGAAGACTCATAGCTTAGCAAGGAATTAGTAGCCATTGATAACGCAACAACTACAGGTGATAAATGAAGAGGGATAGAAATGGAACAAAATTTAAGATTCTTTTTTGTTTCTCAGATGTTCAAAGTGTACTTAAAGGATATAAAAAGTATAAATCGAAAATAAGGGAAAGAAAGAAAGTCATTGTTGAAGATGTGTTGGACAATGGGTTAATTTTGTTGGTTCGGATCTTGGTTTGGATATTGGATTTGAGTCAGATCCTGATTTGACCTTTCAACTAATGAATCAGGGGTGCGTCAAGACTTATAAACCAATTGTGGAAAATGGGTCTTCTCCTTTATGATAAAAGACACGATTTGATTCAAAAATAAACCCAAATTGCTACCTCTCACTCATGAACATGTCAGTGGCAGCAAAGAAAACAATGATCATGACAAACAGTTACAAAAGATGGGTCTGGTTTTGTCTCGAATGTTCTAGCGACAGTGGAACGCAATGACAACAATCTTGATTACACAAAAAACAACCAAATCAAAACAAAAAAAAGAACAAAGGACTAGTCATTGTCCTAGTGATGAACGGTAACACAAACTAAAGCAACAATGTAAGAGTTGATAATGGAACTTTGGCAGTGGCAAGCAATCATAAAGACTATTATTACTGGTTAACAACTATGGATCAGATTTAGCTAACACTATTGATGTAGTCCTGTAGGGGAAAAGGCAGAGAAGAGAAAAAAAAATATAAAGAAAGAAAAATAATAGAGCTCTTATTCTAAATTCAATGTCAATTCTTAATATAAAAAATATCTCTCAATGACAATAGCCGTAGTATCTACAGGCTGCCCACAAAGCCAAAATATGTAGATAAAGGGAGCTTCTATTTGCACACCACAAGTTGTCTCAATGCACACATTTTCTAAATTTTTTTTATTACAATTGTATCCCTTGAGCAAATTACCATCAAGGATTAAATGGACACACCTTCCCTCCAGCCACCTTCATCGCCAGTCACTACCCTCTATCGCTCCCAACCTCTGCCTGCTATCACCAGCCTTATGAGCAACCCCCCTCCCCAGTAGAGATGAAGCTCCAAAACCAGTAGCAAAAGAGAGTTCCAATTGTTGTTTATGCACCAGTTCTTTAAGTGGCGGAAATGCGAATGGTGTTCATGTTGGTGGGAAAAGAGCACACTGCGAAAAATAACATCCCAGAACCTATGAAAGCATTGATTGAGGAATTGCATGATGTCTTTCCAGATGAGTTGCCTCCAAGGTTGCCATCCTTGAGGGACATACAACACTAGATTGATCTGATTCCAGGAGCAAATTTGCCAAATTGACCCCATTATCGAATGAGTCCAGAGTAGCATGAAGAGCTTCACCGTTAGGTAGATAAGCAAGTGGCGAAGGAACATGTTAGAGAGAGCCTCAATGTGTGTGCAATACCAACATTATTGACTCCCAAGGTAGAAGCACTGTGTTAGTGACCAATACCAAAGAATATTCATGATGTGTGTAGCTTTCACGGGCTGGCCTCATTCTACCAAAGGTTCATTCCTAACTTTAGTAGCATCATGACACCTATTATAGACTGCATGAAGGCTTAGAGGTTCTCTTGGTTAGAGGCTGCAACAAAAGCATTTCAATAGATCAAGCAAAAGTTGACTTCAGCATTTGTGCTCATATTGCCAAATTTTTCTTAGCCCTTTGAGTTACACTGCCACACATCAAAAGTGGGTATTGGTGTTGTTTTGAGTCAAGATGGCCGGTCAATTGCGTACTACAGTGAGAAGCTTAGTGGATCCAAGAGCAATTACAATACGTATGACATAGAGTTCTACTCCATTATTCAAGCCTTGAAGCACTGATATTCTTATCTGTCCCAAAGTGAATTTATTATGCTTTCTTACCATGATGCTTTGAAGCACATAAACAACCGAGATAAGTTCTCATTGAGGCATGCCAATTGGATCGCATACTTGCAGCAATTCACTTTTGTTATCAAGCACAAGTCGGGTGCCTTGAACAAGGTGGCGATCGAACTTAGCCAACATTCCCTTTTGCTCAATACTATGAGGACCAAGGTACTTGGGTTTGATTCCTTTCAAGAGTTATTGGCTTCTAACCCCTATTTTTCCAATATTATTGCTGAAATTGAATCAAGTCAACGGTCTGACCTTATTATCTACGACGGCTTTCCACTTTCTAGTATCTCATGCTTTTCAATCTACATTATTTTATTATTTCTACTTGTGTTAGTAATAAGGTTACATTTCCATGCAAAACGACTCGCAAGAAAACATACCCAAGGAATCAATGGACAACGCTCTTCTATCTATAGCATGACGACTCAAGAAAACATTTTGAACAATAACTAACAATAATCAAAAGTCACTAGCATCCGTATCATTTAAATTTCTAAAAATTTTGATATTCCAGGAAATGGAAGCCTCGAAGGAACTAGCAAGAAAAATGATGGGAGCATTGTGACTTGTGAGAGCAAGATAAATGGAAAAGGCACATAAACAAATGATCAAAGGAGTCCTCCACAATCCAAACATTCTCTCAAAGAGAGATTCTCTCGATTACCTACCATGAGAGGGGTGAAATTTTAAAAATATCAAATCCCTTATAAATGCACAATGCATTTCCATTGAGATCTAGAATTGCGCTTGAAAATCACATGAGAATCCCAACCATTGTGTTGGATACCATACTTGGTGGGGTGTTTGGGAACTTCTATATAGCGGTCCCGGGTTTACCCTTGTTGTACAGTGATCCGGACGTGTGTTCGTGGATGTTGGTAGTTGTTTATTATCTTGTTTGCATCCTTTTTACTTCTTATTTGAGTTATAGGATGTGTTGGGCAGGTTTGTTACAGGTTGGTTGTGTTTGGGAGCCTAGTGCTGCTGCCCAGATTTTTGGACCTTCGCTCGAGCGATGAGTTGGTCACTCGAGCGAGAGTTGAGTTTGTGTCTGGTGGGTCGAGCCAGAGTGGCTTCGCTCGAGCGAGCGATTGCGTCTGGTTCTGGACCTGAGAGTTGCATTTCTTGGCTCGAGCGAGCTTTCTTCGCTCGAGCGGTCTGGTTGTTCTTCGCTCGAGCGAGGAGTATGTCGCTCGAGCGTGCTGGTTGCAAACCTGAGGGTTTGAATTGTTGGCTCGAGCGAGCATTCTTTCGCTCGAGCGCACTTTTGAGTTTTCGGCTAGAGCGAGAACTTCTTGGATCGAGCAAGAGTTTTCTGTGTCTGGTCGCTCGAGCGACAAAGTCTTCGCTCGAGCGAGCATGTTTTATATCAGCGGTCAGTAGCGTTTTTGAACATCACTTTTTCACTTTCTTTTTCTTTCAAACCCTAGATCCGAGACCCTCTCTCTCTAAATTTACATTCTCTCTAAGAATTGATCCCCCTAGAGTGTGAATCTAGCCTAGGGTCTTTATTAAAAAGATAGAGGGCGTTGAGAGCTTTGATTTAATCTGAAAAAGTTTGGATTTGGAGCACGTTGATCTTCGAGTCTTCATCTCCTTTTTGGCTTAAACTTCGAGGTAGGGATATCCTACTCCTCTCTATGGATTTTGTCTTTAAATTTTAGTATTTTGAGATGTTGGGGTTGGTTTGGTAATTTTGTGAAAGTTTGGGGCTTTTGTGTTATTTTACAAAAGTTGGGGTTTTATTCATAATAAACCTAGATGCATGTTTGGCATAGAGAAATGGAATAAATGTTGAATCATTGATGAAAATGGGACCTAAGGGTTGAAATGTTGATTGAATATCCATTGTGCATTTATTTTCTGTTTAGAAATAACTGCTTTGGGCTATCGGTGGAGGATAGTCGTGATTGTTGTAGACAATGCATGATGATTAGGCAAACGGAAACTAATCAATGAAATGTGTCATGGAATTTGACGGTTGATAGAATACATTAACTGTATGTATTGAGTGATTGTATATAGAACCAATGTGTTTGTATACGTTTTGTGTAGAGGAGGAGATAGGGGATGTACTCCGCGGTTTAGGGGAAGATGGGAGATGTACCTCTAAACCGGATAGTGTTGGGAGAAGATAGGGGATGAACTCCGTAGATACAGCTCATATGCTTGTCTAGAGAAGTGAAGATAGAGCTCATATGCTTATCTTTGTGAAGTGTGGATATAGCTTATATGCTTATCTGTGGATATTGTGGTTATACATATCTGTTGTAGAATGTGGATATAGCTTATTTGCTTATCTGAGAATGTGGATATTGTTGTTATACATATCTGTTGAGAATGTGGTTAGTGCTTATATGCCTATCCGTTGAAAAAGGGAAAATGAAAGGTAACTTGGACTCATAAGTCGTATGACATAAATATGTGATTTATGTGAATGTATCAGTGTTGGCCATCTATCAATTGCTAATCTTTTAGTCATTGTTCATGGTTGGTTTAGTATATTTCTACTGGGCTGTGGCTCACCCTATATGGGAATATCATTTTCAGGTACAGGTAGCATGCCACCTCCAAGGACATAGCTTGGGAGGCTAGAGGCGGACATACTTTTGTCGTTTTACTTTTTGATGTATTACATGTAAATTCAGGCCAAGGGCTTAATGTGTATGAGTTAGTACTCTTTTGTTGTAACCAAGTGTTAACTTGGAAAGCTGTAAGCCCTTAGGGCATTTGCTTTTGTTGTTAACATGTAATACTTATGTAATGGAATTCTGATGTAATGGAAGAATGTGGAACTTTTACATATCAATGCATGTCTTATTTGTTGGGTTTAATGTTATTATTTTGAGGGCGTTACATTCTAAAAACGCTACTTTTTGTCTTTTTTGTTGCTTTTTTAAAAGTGTTTGGTTGTGGCTAAAATAATGAATTTTTTTGGTATTTGAAAAAGTGGAATCAAATGTCACATCAAAACTTTTTGGTGGGATAAATGACTATTTTACCCTTGATGTAATAGAAAGAAGGTAATGTCACATCGAAACTTTTTGGTCGAGTAAAAAGTAATTTTGGTGGTTGCTTTTTTAGAGGATGCCAAACTCATTTTAGAGGTGTTTTAGATTTTTTTTGGCTTTTTTTTATTTTATTTTTTTTTTTACAAAAAGCTAGCTTATTTAGGACTTACCAATTGGGGCCTTACTATTAATCACAGAATGCCATGAAGTATCTCATTTAATAAAGAATCTCCATAACCATTACCCTAATAATGCCTTGTTCTTAGCAATAATATTCCCAATGGAAAAACCCTTCCCCTCTTTACACTTTGCAATAATACTCTTAGCAATTAAAACTTGTTTTATAATTGTGCAATGTCAAGGATTATCAAGGGTCATATGTTCTCGAAACCACAAGATCGAATTCCTTCCTACTATCTTGTTTCAACATTAATCTCGACCAACCTCATATCAGTTTGCCTCACTGGTGCAAATCTTTTATGGCTAGACAAATCGATTGTATTGTTCATCTCTCTAACTTTACTTTCTTCAATTGTCTAGATTCTCCCTCACCAGCAAGTGCCACTTACTTGCAATAGACACAATGAGAGAAAATCGAAAGCTCATAGGTGAAATTGATCGCTAAAATAAAATACTCAACGATAACTTCAGAAAAGTGACATAGAATCCATGACCTACTTCACTTTTCTTTGTTCTCTTCATATGCTCTGAAAAATCATGATATGAGCTGACACCTCACCATCAAAGGAGGCCTTTTAGATGTGTGTATGGACTTCTGGCTATTAAGCCATTCATTTTTTTGAGTGGCTATCAACCCATTAATAACCCACAAAACACATGTTTCTCATACTTTGATTGCTTAACAAAATTTCATTTGAATTTCAAAGAATAACTTATAATTCAACAGAAAATAATTTAACAACAATTCAAATATTCCAACTAAAAGAAATTAATTATGAGCATCTGTGTGTGCAATTCAAATATTCTGCTCAAACATGGCATCAGATCCTCCTTTATATGTTGTGCCACACACACCTCGCTTCAACATCCGTGCATACCCTTATAGAAGTCATGTGGCCTTTTACACCAGATGTGACTAGTGTTTAATTCTTTTTTATTTTAACCGTTTGACATTAGAGTGTAAATTACCAAAATGGCATCTCACCCTCATCTATACCCATTGTGTCAACTAAGCCCCTAACTACCAATTGTCTCAATTAAGCTCTCAAACTCTTTAATTTGGTTCAATTCACATTCCACTTAGTTCCATCTAATTTACTAACGGATTAGAGTCATATGAGCCTCTCACAAAAGTTTTAAAAGGCTTTCTTGAGGCTCGCCGCTATGCTCGCCTCGCCTCGCCTCGAGGCTAAGGTAAAACGCATCAAGGCCTTGATTTTTAGGCGTTACTCCCCAAAGGCTTGCACATCATAGTTTAAGACATGTGCCTTAGGTGCGCTTTGTATGCTTTTTGCGCATAAGCATGTGAGGAGTACGCACATGCAGAGGTTGCCTTGGGCTTTTGTTAAACTTAGTCTATTAGATTGTTTAAACATAAAAAAATAAAAGGAATTCCTTCTTACAACTATATTCCATAGGAAAAATTAAATAAATGATCAATCAAGAAAAAGCACAATTAATGGTCAAGTGAGATGCTCAATCACTAAAATTAAGAATATCAATTTCAGTTTCAGTGAAGGAAAAATTCCTTCTATGTAGTAAAATGTTCAACGCCTTAAGGAGAAAAGAATTTACACCTTTATATTTAATTTTGTTTTTATTTTCTTACCATTTTAAAATATTTAATTTATTCACTTAATATTAAAATTTGAAATTTGAAATGCTTACGCCTTAACGCCCTGAGGTTTACGCCTCGCCTTATGAGGGGTAAAACGCCTCGAGATACCCATTCGCCTTTAAAAACTTTGATTAATCTCAAATACTCAGACTCAACTCAAATTCAACCAGTGTGCCCCACCCACTCCTTGCTTTATTTTTATGATTTCACCAACTGGTCATTGTTTTTGGCCACAAACACTAATGCCCCACCAAACCTAGCATTAGTGTTGTGCCCTAAAAACCAATCCATAAGATGTGGATGATACAATTTTATAAAACAATCTTATCATTTAATTAATAATAAAAGGCAAGTTTTATTGTCATATTTACTTTCTTTGTTATTGTTTATACATGATAAGCCCATAGAATTAAAATTGAGAAGACGTGTTCTTAAGATTTAAGAATATAATACTTTACTTCTCAATGCTTTATTCTTAAATGTTCCTAGACATAGGATTATTAATTGGGCGTTAGCAACCTGATAATACTAGCATGTGTTATGCTAGCACAATTGGAAGAGTAGCTAATCTCAAGTCACTGTGTGGAAAATAAGGCAGATATGTGATGTAATGCAAACATGTGATGAGAGTGCTTGTTAGAGAACAAATTCACTTAATGTGATGACTGATGAATATCTATATGGAGTTTTAACTACCTATCAAAACAAATGTTCATTACTTAAAATGGTGCATGTAATTCTAAAACTTGAGACCATCATAGGTGTCTTATATATGTCATATTAAGCTGTAATCGTACAATATGTTTTTATTCTAATTATAAAATATGAAAATGTATTAATCGTGCTTAGTGACATATGCATGGAAGCATGTGAATGTTCAATAAGAGATCTATTACTCCCAAGTAAAGAGAGAGCATGTCCCATGTGATCTTCTAGGATATTACTTAAGGAACACCTTGGCGAGGGCAATGTGATATTTAGAAAGGAATATCTAATTTCACTAACATGAGTTATATTAGTTATATTTAGCACATATGATTTAGGGGTTTGACAGTTTTTCATAATCTATTGACTTAGTCAAGACACTGTATGATCGAATGATTAAAATGCACGGTAATTGTTAACTGAAGTAAAGGATTTACTTTGTATATTTATACTACTTTAATTTTACTTTTTTCTTCTTCAGTAAGGAATAAGAAAATATTGAAAAATCATTCTTGAAATTATTTTAACAATTATAGTCTAATAATATGCAAAAATTATTAAAATTTCAATTTCATAATAGTTTGGATAAGTGACCTAGAGTGTCTGAATGGTATCCGAAGCTTCTCAAAATTTAACATCAAGTATTGAATACATTAAGGAAGCTTCAAATACATATCCACAAATATTCAAAAAGTATCGGTACCCGATATGGGTACCATACAAATAGGACTCCTTTTAGAAATATACGTGCTTCTTAGGCGGAGGGCCACAGCCATTATCCAAGTGCCTTAGTAATACAACCCTAGAACTCCCCATCCTAGTCCTAATTTGAGAAATAATCACCTTCAACTATCATATCATATCCGAGTAAATATCCTTTCTACCTCCTAAGAAGATGGAGAATTCTATTTGAGCAACAAGAGGCACATGATGTAAATTGAAGACTCCCAATTATGTAAAACCCCTAATTGCGGGCAACCAACCTTTATAAACTCTCTTTCCCCAGTACCAGTGTACCTGCGTAACCAAAATCCCCTCACCATAACCACATAGACATCTTCTAAGACGCTAGAGCCTATTCTTCCATGAAATATATCATATCTATCCTTGAAAAGGGGGGCGAAAACAATAGGGACAAGAACAATACAAACACAGAGTGGCCAAAAGCACTTGTGGCAAGCTTATGTATAATTGCATGTATATTATCTAGTTCTATTCCTTTTCGTTATACCCAAGGACCTCAACTTTCACATGCCTCCTAACTTCATATAACGGTCTCACAGCTAGACTAAAGTGGGTACCACTTGGAAAGACACATAGTAGTAATAAAGCTTCAAAACTAGTTAATAATGGAAGTTCTTTTGAGAAAGTAAAACTCTTGTATAACATTAACTTAAAATAGAATAAGAGTAACATCAAACAAGTAATAACCAACAAAGCGAAAGGTCTCTTAACTTGGGCACAGGCTAAACCAAATAATGCTCTAATTGTAAGAGGGATGTAATGTAGCACATAATTTCTGCCTTGCCGCCCAAGCACACAAATATATTGAATAAAATTGGCCCAGTCATAATAATACTAACATTGAAGGGGAGAGGGACGTATGGGCACTTAAATGCCATACAATAATCTATGCATCAAGATCGTCATCATAATGAAAATACAAAGCCAACATAAAAAGGGGGATGAGAAGGGAAGGGAGTCATGCATATAATATAGGGGTGGGCGGGTGTTAAAAAATAAGGAATAGGAAAAATATTTGCTTACATGATGATATACTTGATTGCTCGATCAGCACAATTCCAATTTTTCAAATCATATGCTTGCAGATGCTCAATTTGTACAGAGAGGAATGGCTTGCCACCAACACCAATGGTTTTGAAAACCCGTAAGACCGTTACATGAATAATAAACCTCCTGCCTGGAAAGAGCTTATCCTCCTTGCCGCCATACAGGAAACACAAACCGCCATCACCGAGATGGGTCACAAAGCCCACGTAAAACTCGAGCCGAGGATTAAACATAATAGAAAGCTCACTTAGTACCCAATGAGACTTGAGGAAACCATTGGCGTCCTCAAAATCATAAGCAATGAACTGATCCCCATTTACTGACATGGTAATGCGAAAGCCCTCAAATTCAGCTCCAACACTGGAGGGACAAGACCCAAAACTAAGATCATCCAGCACACAAAATTGGCTTGAAAACTCCGTCCCATCCTCCCATTTATTTTTACTAGAGTCAAACATGCAGAAACCAGCCGGGGTGTAAATTTCTAGCCTGTGTCCCCAAGCAAAGTAGTCGAGGATAGTATCACCACCAGATTTACTGAAGCTGAGAGGGTTAGGGAGGATTTCCCGCTTTCTATCTCATCCGTCAACGGGATTGGGATAAAAAACCTCAAAATGGGGCGCCTCAAGATCAAGTTCAAACACGTTTGAGTAGTATGAATGTTTGGAAAGAAGATAAATTTTTCCCTCAAGTGTGACCATGATAGGTCTGGGTTTGTAACCTGACAATCTGAGAATATCACGGACAGGGACCAACAAACCCTCCTTTGTTGGATTAGTGGTGGGATCAAAGGCAAAAGCATCTAAACAGAAATTCTCTTTCCAAGAACCATCATTTTCATCAATTACAACATTCGCACCCCCAACCATATACAATTTGGAATCCACAACCATACATCTCATTCCTGTCAGGGATCCACCGCTGGTGCTAGTGCAATTGCGAAAATCGCACACAAGTTCAAGATCGGCGCCACCTTTGCATAATTGGTAACATTAAGACGGCATAGTACTTCAGGCGACTGCACATACATATACAAATCCTTCTTCGTCACCATCCTGATCTGATCTAATCTGATCCTCCTCAAAATTTCTCACCGCCTACCTGCGCGTTCTCAGAAAGCCTATCTATCCTCTGCTTTCGTCAGTCCAGAAATTTGGAGGAGCTGAGGTAGGGTGAGAGCGAGGACGGAGATGGAGCAAACCCTAACCTCGCCGCCGCAGAGCGAGACAAAGCGGTTGTAGATTGCGGTGCTGGCTTTGTGGGTGATTTGCTGTAGAGAATGATCTTAGTTAGGGCTAAAAACGGAGGGTTGATATTAGAATTTTTTTAAATAATAATATTTATGCTGTACTTCTCGTCTTTTAAATTATTAAAAAAGAGTGTAATTATCATTGTAATTTTTAAACAATTAAACTTTTGAGATTTAAAAATAATTTGTCTTGAAAAATTTAACATCTACCTAATATTTTTGCTATTAAAAAGTCATATATGTAAAATATAAAATTAAAATTTTCTTAACTAAATGTTAAACAATACAAAAATGTATCAAATATTTACAACAAAAAATATGTTAAGTTCGATATATGACTTTGAATTTTTTAGAAATAAGACGTTTAGTCAAGTTAAAGAGTATTTACACAAACACCTCCTAAGATTAGCTGTATTCCATGGCATTAGGATAGCTCAGCTGTCATTGTTTTCAAAGTGGTAAGCTCCTTTTCTTGCTAGCCCCACCACTTTGTATGGCCCCTCCCAGTTAGGTTCTAACTTGCATCTCCAAGCACCAAAGTATTTCCATTACTTTGCGCAGTACCTAATCTCCTATCTTGAATTGCTTTAGATGCACCACCTTGTTGTATTTTCTAGACAGTTCTTGCTGATATGAGGCAATGTGGATTAGCGCCCTTTTTGTTCGTTCTTCAGTTAGATCTAGCTCTAAGGCTATTGCTTCCCCATTCAAGTTTAGGTCAAAGTTTTCACTTTTGATGGTTGGGAGATTGACTTCTAGTGGAATGACTGTTTCCATGTTGTAGGCCAGGACGAATGGTGTTTCCTTGGTTGACTGCCTTAGCATAGTTTAGTTCGTCCATAAGACATGGAGGAGCTCTTCAACCCACTTTACTTTTGCCTTTTCGAACCTTTGCTTCAAGCCATCCAAGATCACCTTGTTTAACGCTTCGGCCTGACCATTAGCTTAAGAATAGGCCGGTGTGGAGTTGTAGAACTCTATTTCGTGTTCCTCACAAAAGCCTCTGAAAATTCTTCCGTCAAATTGTGTGTCGTTGTCCAATATTAAGACCTTAGGAATTCCAAACCGGGTTACGATGTTATGCTACACAAACTTCTTGATGTCTTTCTCTTTGATGAAAGCAAGCGTCTTTGCTTCAACTCACTTTGTGAAGTAGTCTGTTGCCGCAATGAAGAACTTTTGGTTGCTTGGCGAGGTTGGGAGTGGTCCAACAATGTCTAAACCCCACATCATAAAGGGCCAAGGGCTGGTCAGAGGTAGGAGTTCTTTGGCCGGTTGGTAAATTTGGTGCGCCAACTTCTGGTCTTTTGCGCACTTTCTGACGTACTTTTCCGCCTCTGCTTGCATATATGGCCACCAATAGCCTTGTGAGATAGCTCGGTATGCCAAAGATCTCCCCCCTTGGTGACTTCCGCAGATGCCTTCGTGTATTTCGAACAAGAAGACCTCAACCTTGATAGGATGGACACATTTCAAGTATGGTCCAGTAAAGGGCTTTTTATACAAGGATAAAGATGAGGAAAGCCAAAATCGTTGTGACTTTGCCTAAATTTTGTTTGACTCTTTCTTGTCTTCTGGAAAAATCTTATCTTTTAGAAAGGTAATGATGGGGTCCATTCAAAAAGGACTTAGGTCGACACAGGATACCTCAGCCGCTTTAGGGTCTTCAATGCTTGGTCTTTGCAGGAAATCAATTAGCAAGGGATTTGGGATAGAAGAGTCTGCCATCAATGCAAAACTGGCCAGTTCATCTGCCTTACTATTTTTATCTCGGTGGATTTGTTCTATCCTCATAATGTTAAATTTTTTGATCTCGGCTCTAACTAACTCTTGATACTTGGCCATTTTATCATCCTTTGCTTCGTAATTGCTAGATATTTGGTTGACCACTAATTGAGAGTCACTATACACTATTAGCTCAGTGGCCTCCATTTAGTGGGCTGACTTCAAACCGGCTAACAGTGCCTCGTACTTTGCTTCATTGTTGGATGCTGGAATCCAAGCTTGATTGCTTGTTCAATGAACAGGCCATCTGGTGAGATGAGGACTATCCTAAGTCTGACCCCATGTCTGTTGGAAGCGCCATCCACAAAGAGCTTTCACATCTCTCCCACGAATAACTTCTAGTAAGTGGATGGGTCTGAAGATGTTTTAGGGTCCATTATTTTTTCCAAGTCTTTGTGTACCAGTTGATTGACAGTTTCTTTGCTCGGTTACCTTACCATTTCCCTTTTAGGCATGTTGTTGCAAATTTTGCTCGTAGTTACGTGGCTTACTTCTTTCCCTTCGGGCAATGTGCTGTTGGCCTTTGTGGACGGTGCAACCAGTATTAGGTTCAATGGCACATTGAGCAGTTGATTATCTTACTGTTAGAGCTGCACTATTTCCGTAGCACTTTCCTCCCTCATTTGGTTTCCTCGGTTAGGTCAACCAGGCAGACATAATGACTACCTGGAGCAAACTCTGCTACAATATCTACCAAAGCTTGGGCCATTATCGCCGTTCTAGGTTGGAATTTGATGTCGAATTGCCTCCAACTCCACTGCCCACTCAATATTCTTCCAGAGAAGTTTGCCCTTTCAAACAAGACTTTTAGAGGGAATGTCGTCAATACAATCACAGTGTGTGCATGGAAGTAGTGCAACAGCTTTCTTGAAGCCTTCATTAAAGCTAAGGCAAGCTTCTCTAACATCTAATACCTTGTTTCGATATCCAACAATGTCTTGCTCACATAAAAGATGGGCAAGTGTTGTATTCCTTTTACGCGCGTCAACACTGCGATGACTACATACTGGAAAACTGCCAAGTACAAATAAAGTTCCTCTCCGGGTACTGGGATTGCTAACAGTGGTGGAGAGGACAAGTACTCCTTTAAGCTCTCCAGAGCTCGGCCACATTCTTCATCCTTCTCAAATTTAACCTTGAGCACCTGAAAGAACGGTTGACATCTGTCTGACTACCGACTTATGAATTGATTCAGTGCGGGAGCTAGGCCCGTCAGGTGCTACAACTCTTTAACTATGTTAGGCCTCTTTAGTTCTTGAATGGCCTTGATTTGGGAGGGATAGGCTTCTATACTGCGATTGATTACTAAAAAGCCAAGAAATTTATCTGATCCCATGCTGAACGCACAATTGGAAGCATTTAGTCATAGCTTGTGGATCTTCAAAATTTGAAACATCTCAGCTAGGTTGTTGAGATGGTTTGCTTCATTCTTACTTTTGACAACCATGTCGTCGATGTATGCCTCTATTGTTCTACCTAATAATGGTTTGAACATTTTGGTGACCATCCACTGAAACGTTGCCCCTATATATTTCTGGCCAAAAGGCATGACCTTGTAGCAATACAACCCCCTCGAAGTCATGAAGGATGTGACTTCCTGGTCTGGTTCATACACAGCAATTTGATGGTATCCACGAAAACATCAAGAAAGCTAAGTCAGTTGTGGCCTACAGTTTGGTCCACCAGTTGGTCTATCCTTGGTAGAGGAAAACTGTTTTTTGGACACGCTTTGTTAATGATTTTGTAGTCCACACAAACGCACCATTTGTTATTCTTTTTGGGTACCACCACTGTGTTGGAGATCCACTTGGGATAATGAACCTCTCTGATTGCCCCTGCTTCTAGCAGGTTTCCTACTTCCTCAGCTATTATCTCAACCTGGTGGAGTGTCGATCTGCAAGTTTGTTGTATGACCTGCCTGGCAGTGGGGTTGATGTTGAGTTGATGACAGATGAAGTTTGGACCAATGCCGGGCATATCATACGGCGTCCGGGCAAACACTTCGATGTTGGTGATAAAAAATTCCATGATCTCCTTTCTCTTTGTGATGGACAAAGATGAGCTAAGCAAAAAGAACTTCTTTGGGTCGTGCTCATCTATTCTTGCCTCCACTAGGTTTTCCACTGCTTTCTTTTCGGCTGCATTGCTGCAGCCAGTTTTTCTTACTGCACCTTGGAAGGGGTTTAGCCTTTCTCAAACTCGATCACCCTCAGTTCGAACCCTCGTGGTTCTAAATCTGATTTTTCACAAATGCAATGTGAATCAAAAAAAGAGTGAGAGTCCAAGTCTGGAAAATCTTTAGAAGGGTCCATTAATCATAAGAAATGCCAAAAATGGACTATGTTGCCAAATTTCAGAGTCAACACGTAAAAATTTTGGGGATTTTCTTTCTCTCTCCGGCGAGCTTCGCCGGCTGTGATGAATGACAATGAGGGTTTGCCGTTGGTAGGGTACACCAAACTTATGACCGTTGGTGGTGGGTGTTCTAGAGTGAGAGCTAGAGAGAGAGAGAGAGAGAGAGAGAGAGAGGGAGAAAATAGGTCTAAATATTAATGGTAAAAATTTCTAAAATTTAAAAACTAGGGACTTTAACTAGAACTACATTTTTTATGAATTTAAACTCTTACAAAAATATTTAAAGGGGTGTATTGCTAGTTTTCCTATAAGCATTGTCATTAACTATATCTTATGTAAATTGAATAAAAATCTTAATGATTAATATTTAAAATTAGCGCTATTTATATAATATAACACTATTTAAAATTTTCTTTAATAATGGCCCTTTCAAAAAATATTTTAATAGAAAATTAACTCTATATATAATCTATACCATTTAAAATAATTGATATGACTTCATGCTCAAAAATTCTAATTTTATTTTGTTACGCATGTCAAATTATTAGTAAATTTAAGGGATATTTACATGGACACTCCTTAAACTATTGTCAAGTATCATTTTGACCCCCTAAACTAAAAAAAATGTACAAATTGACCCCTTAAACTATTATCAAGTATCATTTTGACCCTCTAAACTATCAAAATATATCATTTTAACTATAAAATCATATAATTATACCATTCAACTATCAAAATGTCATACATCCCTTAATGCCGCTAACAAAAATGGTGAAATGACCAAATTGTCTTATCTTTTCAATACTTCACACTCTCTCTTACTTTGAAGTCTATTAAAAATCATTAAAAAATTAAATATATATATAAGGATTTTTTCAAATTTTTTTTTTAAATGGAGTGAGGGGTGGCGCAATAAAAAAATATAAAATGATTTTTTTCATGAACTTTTTTGAAATGAAAAGGAGAGGTAAGGTGGTAGGATTAGGGTTTTCAATGGATTTATAAAATAAAAAAAAAATTGTAATCAGTGTTTTTGGTTTCAATTTTCTGAATTCAGTTTTCTGAAAACTGAATTTTTTGTTTTTTGTATTTTTTTTGTTTTTAGTGAATATTTTTTAAATTTTAAGTAACTTGTTTTACTTTTTTAGATGTACCTTACTTAGATGTATCTAAATAATAAAATATTTGTGAAAAAATATTTTAAAAAATTAATAAATACACAAAAATACAAAAAATGTACTGAATTTTCATATTTGTTTTGTATTTTTTGGTATTTAGTGTATTTTTTAAAGATTTTTTTTCATAAATATTATACTTTTTAAGTGTATTTATGTTAGGTGTGTCTAAAAAAATTTTTAAAAAATTGCTTAAAATATTAAAAAAATTCATTGAAAACATTAAAATATGAAAAATAAAAAAAGTAGAATTTTTTGAAAATTGTTTTATAAAAACTGGAACCAAATAAGTTGAATGGTTTTTGATAGATTTCAAAAAGAAAACAAGTGCGTGAGATATTGCAAAGAAAGAGAGAGAGAGAGAGAGAGAGAGAGAGAGAGAGAGAGAGAGAGAATTAGGTTAGATCACTCTTTCCATTAATATCAAGGAGTGTGGTACTTTGATAGTTAAAATGTCAAATTGTATGTTTTTATAGTTCGGGAGGTTTTCACGCAATTAACTCATTGCTAAATAGTACATTGGTTATAAAATAACCAAAATATTCGCACGTGTCTTTCATTCTCCCGATTTACTCATGACTAAAGCATGGAGGGGGGGCGTATGTGATACATTTTGATAGTGTCAATTTGTATGTTTTTTAGTTTAAGGACTTAAAATGATATTTGACAATAGTTTAGGGGTCAGGTTGTTCGTTTTTTTAATATAAGGGTCAAAGTGATACCTAACAATAGTTTAGGAGGTGTTTGTGTAAATACTCTTTAACTTGACTAAACGTCTTATTTCTAAAAAATTCAAAGTCATATATCTAACTTAACATATTTTTTGTTGCAAATGTTTGATACATTTTTGTATTGTTTAACATTTAGTTAGGAAAAAATTAATTTTATATTTTACATATATGACTTTTTAATAGCAAAAATTTTACTTAGATATTAAATTTTTCAAGACAAATTATTTTTAAATCTCCAAAGTTTAATTGCTTTAAAATTACAATGATAATTACATTCTTTTTTAATAATTTCAAAGACGAGAAGTAGAACATAAATATTATTATTTAAAAAAATTCTAATATCGACCCTCTTTTTTCAGCCCTAGCTAAGATCATTCTCTACAGCAAGTCACACACAAAGCCGGCACTGCAATCTACAACCACTTCTTCTCGCTCTGCGGCGGCGAGGTTAGGGTTTGCTCCATGTCCGTCCTTGTTCTCACTCTGCCTCAGCTCCTCCAAATTTCTGGACTGACGAAAGTAGAGGATAGATAGGGTTTTTGAGAACCCGTAGGCAGGCGGTGAGAAATTTTGAAGAGGATCAGATCAGATCACACTACAAGAAATAACAGTTTCGCTGACCAAAATATCAGTCGCCAAAGGTCACTTTTTTAGTCGCCAAAACCAATTAGCGACTAAATTTTTTTGTCGCCAACTTAGTCGCCTAAACCCTGTCGGCGAATGTTTTAGCGATTAAACATGTGTTTGGTCACTGAAAGTGAAACATTTGGCTACTATTTTATTTAGTCGGCAAAACCTACCTTTTAGCTACTAAATTTTAGTTGGTCGGAAAAGGGCCAATGTTTGGCTACTAAATTATTGGTAGCCAATAGTCAATTATATTTTTTTGAAATTATACATTTACTGACCAATGTTTTAGTCGCCAATACTCAAGGAATCGGCGACCAAACCTTTTAGTCACCAAAAGTGATTTCGTGAAAAAAAAATTACACTCTGCTCTTGTAGAGATTTGAACCATCAACCTCCCACACTATAAACCTTATACAACACCCTCTTTCCACTACGCCTCCATAACACCATATAATTATATATGCAACATATATTATTTATATAGTACATAGACCTGTATTAATATTAAAGTATATATATAAAGATAATTAATTTTTATTGAACATAATTTATGTAAAAATAAATTATTTATTAAAAAAAAAGAGACCACTTTTGGCGACTAAACATAATTTTAGTCGCCAATTCTATACTTTTGGCTACTAATAATTTTTTAGTCGTTAAAAATAAAATTCCTGCGCTAAAATTACTACTTTTGGCAACTAAACTTCTTTCTAGCCGCCAAATGCCTCACTTTTGGCTACTAAATTATTTTTAGTCACCAAAAACCCTCACTTTTGGCTACTAAAAATTTTTTAGTCGGTAAAGGCCTCACTTTTGGCTACTACATTTTTTTTAGTCGCCAAAGGGCCTAACTTTTGGCTACCAAAATTTTTTTAGTCGGTAAAAGCCTCACTTTTGGCGACCAAACATCAATTTAGTCGCCGAATGCCTCACTTTTGGCTACTAATTTTTTTTAGTCGCCAAAGGGCCTAACTTTTGGCTACTAAAATTTTTTAGTCGGTAAAAGCCATATATCGGCGACCAAACAGATTTTTAGTCGCCAATTACTATACTTTTGGCTACTAAATTTCTTTAGTCGCCAAAAATCTTTACTTTTGGCTACTAATGCTTTTTTAGTCGCCAAAAGCTATAGTTTCAGCGACCAAATTTTTTTTAGTCGGGAAATTTAGTCGCCAAATGTGCTTTTTCCTGTAGTGTCAGATGAGGATGGCGACGAAGAAGGATTTGTATATGTATGTGCAGTCGCCTGAAGTACTTTGTCGTCTCAATGTTACCAAGTTATGCAAAGGTGGTGCCGATCTTGAACTTGTGTGCGATTTTCGCAATTGCACTAGCACCAGCGGTGGATCCCCGACGGGAATGGAATGTATGGTTGTGGATTCCAAATTGTATATGGTTGGGGGTGCAAATGTTGTAATTGATGAAAATGATGGTTCTTGCAAAGAGAATTTCTGTTTAGATGCTTTTGCCTTTGATCCCACCACCGATCCAACAAAGGAGGGTTTGTTGGTCCCTGTCCGTGATATTCCCAGATTGTCAGGTTCCAAACCCAGACCTATCATGGTCACACTTGAGGGAAAAATTTATCTTCTTTCCAGACATTCATACTACTCATACCTGTTTGAACTTGATCTTGAGGCGCCCCATTTTGAGGTTTTTGATCCCAATCCTATTGACGGAGGAAATAGAAAGTGGGAAATCCTCCCCAACCCTCTCAGCTTCAGTAAATCTGGTGGTGATACAATCCTCGACTACTTTGCTTTTGGACACAGGCTCAGAATTTATACCCAGGCTGGTTTCTGCATGTTTGACGCTAGTAAAAATAAATGGAAGGATGGAAAAGGAATAGAACTATATACTATACATGCAATTATACATACGCTTGCCACAAGTGCTTTTGGCCACTCTGTGTTTGTATTGTTCTTGTCCCTAGTATTTTTGGCCCCCTTTTCAAGGATAGATATGATATATTTCATGCAAGAATAGGCTCTAGTGTCTTAGAAGATGTCTGTGTGGTTGTGGTGAGGGGATTTTGGTTACGCAGGTACACCGGTACTAGGGAAGGAGAGCTTATAGAGGTTGGTTGCCCACAATTAGGGGTTTTACATAATTGGGAGTCTTCAAATTACATCAAGTGCCTCTTGTTGCTCGAATTGAATTCTCCATCTTCTTAGGAGGAAGAAAGGATATTTACTCGGATATGATATGACAGTTGAAGGTGATTATTTCTCAAATTAGGACTAGGATGGGGAGTTCCAGGGTCATATTACTAAGGCACTTGGATAATGGTTGTGGCCCTCCGCCTATGAAGCACGTATATTTCTAAAAGGAGTCCTATTTGTATGGTACCCATATTGCATACTAATACTTTTCGGATATTCGTGGATACATATTTGAAACTTCCTTAACGTATTCGATACTTGATGTTAAATTTTGAGAAGCTTCGGATACCATTCAAACACTCTAGGTCACGTATCCAAACTAATATGAAATTGAAATTTTAATAATTTTTGCATATTATTAGACTATAATTGTTAGAATAATTTCAAGAATAATTTTTCAATATTTTCTTATTTCTTACTGAAGAAGAAAAAGGTAAAATTAAAGTAGTATAAATATACAAAGTAACTCCTTCACTTCAGTTAACAGTTACTGTGCATTTTAATCATTCCATCGTACAATGTCTTGACTAAGTCAATAGATTATGAAAAACTCTCAAACCCCTAAATCATATGTGCTAAATATAACTAATATAACTCATGTTAGTGAAATTAGAAATTCCTTTCTAAATATCACATTGCCCTGGTGTCAAGGTGCGCCCATCCAAGGGTCAACACCTTCATGCCACACACATTTGTGCCCTTTGGAGAGCCAAAGACATGCCCTGAAGCAAGCTAGCCACCAAGTAGCAACTTTAGGCCAACTTTTAGAGGGTCAAATGTAATCTTTTTGCCTTGTAAATTTTTATGTAAATACCTTAGTATTAAAGGTGTTTTGAGACCAAGAGTTGTAATTTTTCTATTTTTGTAGATTTTTTAAAAATCCATTATGACTTCTCAAACATAGTGGATGTTTCCTCTTGCCAACTAGGAAAAGGCTTAACAAGCTATACATAAGGAGGGGGTAACCAAGTGTTGAACCAGACCACTTGTGCCTTTAATGTACCCCAACCTAGCTTATGGTAAGACAACTTTTGTAGCACTTTTAGTACATTGTTCAACTATTGTAATGCCTTCTTTTGAGTAATGAAAAGTTCATTTCACCTTTAAATTGTGCAAAGCCTTTCAATTGTTGCTTACTTTAATTCTAGCTTGTTGATTGTTATTTTGTGGCTTGTCCCCAATCTTGTGGCTCATCAACTTAACTAATATTGTGTTTGCTTGTCTTTGCAAACCTTTTGAGCATTATTGGTGAGCTAGTAAAGAGAGTTAACTAGCGCCACACAAGCTTGCATATCTTAGTCAAGGCTTCCGCATTGCCAGTGTGTGACACCTGGCCAAGGTCTTCCTTGAGTAATATCCTGGAAGATCACATAGGATATTACTCACATCACATGTTTGCATTACATCAGATATCTGCCTTATTTTCCACACCTATGACTTGAGACTAGCTACTCTTCGAATTGTGCTAGCGTAACACACGCTAGTCTTATCGGGTTGCTAACACCCAATTAATAATCCTATGACTAGGAACATTTATGAATAAAGCATTGAGAAGTAAAGTATTATATTCTTAAATCTTAAGAACACGTCTTCTCAATTTTAATTCTGTGGGATTATCATGTATAAACAATAACAAACAAAGTAAATATGAGAATAAAACTTGACTTTTATTATTAATTAAATGATAAGTTTGTTTTATAAAATTATATCATCCACATCTTATGGATTGGTTTTTAGGACACAACACTAATTCTAGGTTTGGTGGGGCATTAGTGTTTGTGGCCAAAAACAATGACCAGTTGGTGAGATCATAAAAATAAAGGAAGGAGTGGGTGGGGCACACTAGTTGAATTGGAGTTGACTATGAGTATTTGAGGTTAATCAATCTCGTGAGAGGCTCATATAACTCTAATCCATTAGTAAATTAGATGGAACTAAATGGAATGTGCATTGAACTAAATTAAAGAGTTTGAGAGCTTAATTGAGACAATTGGTAGTTAGGGGCTTAGTTGACACAATGGGTATAGATGAGGGTGAGGTTCCATTTTGGTAATTTATACTATAATGTCAAATGCTTAAAATAAAAAATAATTGAACACTAGTCACATCTGGTGTAAAAGGCCACATGACTTCTATAAGAGTGTGCACGGATGTCGAAGCGAGGTGTGTATGGCATAACATATAAAGGAGGATCTGATGTCATGTTTGAGTAGAATATTTGAATTGCACACACAGATGCTCATAATTAATTTCTTTGAGCAGAATATTTGAATTGTTGTTAAATTATTTTCTGTTGAATTATAAGTTATTCTTTGAAATTCAAATGGAATTTTGTTGAGCAATCAAAGTATCAAAAACATGTGTTTTGTGGATTATTAATGGGTTGATAGCCACTCAAAAAAATGAATGGCTTAATAGCCAGAAGTCCATACACACATCTAAAAGGCCTCCTTTGGTGGTGAGGTGTCAGCTCATGTCATGATTTTTTCAGAGCATATGAAGAGAACAAAGAAGAGTGAAGTAGGTCATGGATTCTATGTCACTTTTCTAAAGTTATCGTTGATTATTTTATTTTAGCAATCAGTTTCACCTGTGAGCTTTCCATTTTCTCTCATTATCTATGTTGCAAGTAAGTGGCACTTGCTAGTGAGGGAGAATCTAGACAATTGAAGAAAGTAAAGTTGGAGAGATGAACAGTACAATCGATTTGTCTAGCCATAAAAGATTTGCACTAGTGAGGCAAACTGATATGAGGTTGGTCGAGATTAATGTTGAAACAAGATAGTAGGAAAGAATTTGATCCTGTGGTTTCGAGAACATATGACCCTTGATAACCCTTGATATTGCACAATTATAGAACAAGTTTTAATTGATAAGAGTATTATTGCAAATTGTAAAGAGGGGAATGGTTTTTCCATTGGGAATATTATTGCTAAGAACAAGGCATTATTAGGGTAATGGTTATGGAGATTCTTTATTAAATGAGATACTTCATGGCATTCTGTGATTAATAGTAAGGCCCCATTTAGTAAGTCCTAAATAAGCTAGATTTTTCTAAAAAAACCAAGAAGTCAAAAAAAAATCCAAAGCACCTCTAAAATGAGTTTGGCATCTTCTAAAAAAGCAACCACCAAAATTACTTTTTACTTGACCAAAAAGTTTTGATGAAATTACCTTCTTTCTATTGCATCAATGGTAAAATAGTTTTTTACCCCACTAAAAAGTGTTGATGTGACATTTGATTCTACATTTTTAAATACAAAAAAAAATCATTATTTTAAAAAAAACAACTAAAAAAGCCAAAAAGTAGCGTTTTTAGAAGTTCCCAAACACCCACCAAGTATGGAATCCAACACAATGGTTGGGATTCTCATGTGGTTTTCAGGGGCAACTCTAGATCTCGATGGAAATGCATTGTGCATTTATAAGGATTTGATATTTTTAAATTTTCATTCCTCTCACGGTAGGGAATCGAGAGAATCTCTCTCCTTGAGAGAATGTTTGGATTGTGGAGGACTCCTTTGATCATTTGTTTATGTACCTTTTCCGTTTATCTTGCTCTCACAAGTCACAATGCTCCCATCACTTTTTTTGCTAGTTTCTGCGAGGCTTCCATTTCTTGGATTATCAAATTTTTTAGAAATTTAAATGATATGGATGCTAGTGACTTTTGATCATTGTTAGTTATTGTTCAAAATATTTTCTTGAGTCTTCATGCTATAGATAGAAGAGTGTGGTCCATTGATTCCTCGAGTAGGTTTTTTTGCAAGTCTTTTTGCATGGAAATGTAAACGTATTACTAACATAAGTAGAAATAGTAAAATAGTGTAGATTAAAAACCATGAGATACCAGAAAGTGGAAAGATTGAAAATGATGAAACCTATAGTGTATCAAAGTAGGTTGGCTGAAGTGGAGATGTGCTAGATAGTAACAAATTTGAAAGAAAAATCTTATAGGGTAACTTTGAGGCCTGCAATGCTTTATGGCACTGAATGTTAGGCAAGTACGAAACAATAAATTTGTAAAATTGAGTGTAGCATAAATGAGGATGCTAAAATAAATGGGTGGTAAGATGAGGAAAGTACTTTCGTGAAACATTAGGGGTAGCAGTGGTTTATCATTGTGTACTGGTTGTAGAGGAGTTGTGAAGATGGTAGGTAGGCACTAATATGGACTAGAGGTGGCAGAGGAGAGCGCCAACGATAGCCTTGGTAAATAGGGGTGGCAGTGGAGAGCTTGTATGTCGAAAGAGCAAGGAGATGCAGCTATGTTGTGTCTTGCATGCATTTTTAACCCTCCTTTATGTAGGGTGATGATCTAGGTTGAGCCAACTCGACTGATGATAGGTGGATCAATCTTTTTGGCTAGGCGAATTGGAGGGAAATTGGATCAACTCTACAACATTTGATGTTGGCCTCAGGGATGTAACATACTTATACGTGGACATAGGTACGTTTGGTATCCCTTTTTGGGTGTGTCAAGAGTGTCCTAGAGATATGATACAACCATCAAGGTGTCGCGTCTTGGTCAAGTCCCCTCTTACAAACTAGTTGGAGTGCCCCAACTCAAGGGTGGTAATGAGGTGCTCGGGTGACCCTTTGTATTCTAGCCTCTAATCCACAAGCCCTCTAGTGTTTATGAGCAAGGTATTTGAGCTCTACTCCCTACCTAAGTGATGTAGCAAGAATGTGTGATAGTGACGATTTTAGGGTCTGTTGATTCAGAGATGATTACCCTGAAATAGGATCTTTCTCTAAACTCGTTAATTCACAAGGAATACAAATAATAAAGGCTCAAGAATGGTTGATTTGAAACGAATATCCAAGGTTGGAAGAAGAATAAAAACTCAAAATTGTATTAATTCTCTAAACTATTCACCCTGTAAGGCTTACAATGATTATTTGTAATGACAACCACCATAATTTACTTGGAACAACCAGAATCAACATTTTTTATATGAGCAAAACAAAAATAAGCAAATACAACAAAAATTGCCAAAAATAAAAATATTGAAATAAAACAAAGATAATCACAAATTCGACGGAATCGAATTTTGACTTGTACGCTAAGAGTAATTGAAGTTGTAAATCTTTCCAAAAATGGCTAAATCTCGCAATTGATGGCCTAAATGATGGAATTTTCCCAAAATCTATTGAAGTCCATGGCACAGCTATGGATCTTGATTAGAATTGTTGGGGAAATAAATCACACCTAAGCAATGGAAGCAAATAAAATAAAATGATCACAAGAAAAAGAGAACACAAAGATTTATGTGGTTCGGCAAAAATGTCTACGTCCATGGGTGAATGAGAAGCAAACCACTAATAGTATGAAAAATAACAATGGTAAGACAAATACATTCGTTGGTATTTTTTCACACCCCTCTCACTATTATTGTCCTCAACCTCACACCTCCTAAAGAAAATAAACACTGTTTTTGTTCAATCCCCAAGGCTTGATCTCCTTGACCAGTGTATCACCCTTGTTCACTCTCTTACATACAAACCATTACACCACAATATATAAATACACCGTGTTTGGACCTTTACAAGAACAGCTGGTGCCTTTTCCTTTTTTTAATGCCAGCTACTGTCACTTTCCAAATAATGTATTCAAAGCATGAAGCTTCCAAAGCCAAGATTAAATACCAAGCAAGCCTTTACATTGTTCAAGAATAGGTTGACTCTCCAAAGGTATAAACCATGCACTGCCATTTACCAATGCAACCAATCTTCAATGTCTTCTGGCATTAAGACCACGATAGCATCATGCATGCCAAGAGCTCCACCAAAAAAAATTAATCCCAATTAAATATTTATTTATTTTTCTATAGACAGAAAAACCCAACAAGAACGATATTTTCCATCAATCCACCAAATTTTGCGTAATTTTGAGCACGTTCCGTTTGATTCCAGTTGGGGCCTTTTGCCTTGTTTGGCTACATGCCTATCCATTTGATCTACAAATTTTTTGGCCACACGCTGCATCATCATCTCCAAGGTAGGAAGAATTCACCTTCGAATTTGTAGCATCATCATTAGAACTATATCCCCAATGTGGAATGTAGGGGTGTTTATGGGTCAGGGTTTACCCTCATTCGTTATCGACCGACCTACTATTCGAAATTGACCGAGTCACGACAATCGAATAGGCGGTCGGTTTGGTCGATTTCGCAAATCTGTTATAGAAAGAGGTTGGATGAAAAAAATGGGGAAAATATGATTCAAAGTTAAAATAAACAAAACCATAAACTCATATACATACAAACAGATTGAAATAAAGATAATGGAGGAAAGAAAATGGGGAAAAAGAGGGAAAGAGAGAAGGGAGACTCACCATGCCATAACCATCGCTCATCGACACCACCACCAACACTTTGACCTCCTTAACCATAGAATAAAAATTGCATAGTCTACTCTGGATTCTTTGTATATATGTGTAATGTGTAATTGGCCAAGCAAGGAAAATATTTTATTGTTCTTATTGAAAATTATTCTTCAGCGTAGTTAATTGATACGAGTCTTTGTTTGGGTAAGCAGTGTCTTGTTTGGATAATGCTTTATTTGCTTCACTATTGGAATGAAGTGGAATAACATGATTATTTTATTTGCTTCACTATTGGAATGAAGTGGAATAACATGATTATTCTATTAAAATATCTATCGTCACCTTTGATTCACTAAAAAAATAATAAAAAATGCACACTAAATTGAATCATCATTCACATTATAAAAGAATGATGATTTCATATGAAAGTCTAAGGAATAATTATTTTAACTCGTTTTAGCGAGTCAAACAATTCCTAGTTGTCAGACTAAGTCCAATAAATTGTACTTTTAAGTCTGACTTGTTTGGATAACAAACCGATTTCGAATGACTTTTTAACAAGACAAACACGAATTGAGCTCTAGTAGCTTGATTCGTTTAATAACCCTAACTATATTGGGACTTATATTTTAAACTAAATTGCTCATTTAAATGACGTTTTATTGCATAAATGTCATTGTCACATCTTTTTAGTGATAAATTTTGTATGAATAACAATTTGCTTTCTCATATGGTATAGTATGTTTTATTAGTTTTCAAATATAATAAATCCTATACATACACACGATTGTTATTGCATAAGTACATATAAAAAGGTGAAATAAAATGAGAGAATTGTTATTTTTCATCGGCAACATTTCACCTCTTGTATTTATACTCTAAAAGTCATGTACATGTGTAAAAAAAATCATATTAGAAAAATAGTAGAACTTACCATGTCACATGAAAGCTTAGGGGTGTAAACAAAATCGATGAACCCGAACTGACCGCTCAAGATCAACCAAAATTTAAGTTTTCGATTTTTTTTATACTGGTATTCTATTTCGATTTTGAAAATTGTTCCATTAATACAAACTGAAAGATTAGGGGTGTGCGAAAAATTAATGAAACCAAATCGATCCCTCAAACTTGATCAAAATTTTAGTTTTATGTCTATTTTTCATATTGTGTTTTCTGTTTTGATTTTGAAAATTTTTACACTAATATAAACTGAATCAATTGAAATATTATATTTAAATACTTTTATATTTTAAGTGATTAATAATTCAATTTTTGTAATAAAAATTAAGGAGGGAGACATTTTCACTATTTTTCTTCATTTATTCCCAATGTGGAATTTTACAAGCTTTTATAATATATTTTAAAATTTCATGTGAATCCTTCTTCTACACCAAACTAACAAAACCAACAAAATTGAATTGTAATATGCAGTTTATTTCAGTTCTTCAACCACCAAAACTGAAAGATTCAGTTTCGTGCTGTGCTAAACTTTCTCATAATTCTGACCGAACCAAACCACTTACACACCTATAAAAGATGAAGACTTGAGATAAAATATTAGGCAAATTACACCGGTAGTCTTTGACACTTACGTCATTTTGATCCTTGTAATTTCAATTGGCTCGATTTTGACCCTGAATTTATGATATTGTCTCAATTTGGTCCAATTGATTATAATTGTTATTTTTTTATGAAAAATGTGCACATAAGAATATGTGTCATGCTTTTAAGAGTAAAATTATAAATTTATCTAACTCAGTAAATTAACCTCAACCAACTTAGTAATCATTTTTCGACAAAAATCACAATCAGTATTATCAATTGAACCAAATTGACATAATATAAAAAATCAAGGGTCAAGATCAAGCCAATTGAAAGTGTAGGGACTAAAATGACACGATGGACAAAATTTAAGAACTAACAGTCTAATTTGCTCTAATATATTTCAATCATACATGACAATTATGATAAGATGATAAAATAAATTTGACGATAAACAACATCACGTGTTCAAAAAATTTTATCCAAGTTAGATAGGGACGCATGTCAAAATGTTTTCAGTGCAAATGCTCTTGCCAACAAACACAGTTGTGATCCAACCCCCATTGAGATTTTCTTTCTTTCTTCTGTTCAAAATTTTTGAAATTGTGAATAAAAATTTGTTTGGTTTATGTTTTTGTTTACAAAAATTTTGTAAACACAAAAAAACTAGTTTCACTTTTTAATTTCCCCCTAGCCCCCATTTCTTCCTCTTTCTCCCACCCTTTCCAATAATCACCCAATACTCATTATTACCACCGCTCACCATTGTTAATAGCCTCTTCCGCCAACCACTTTCGACCACCACTTCCCTTGGTCACCAATCACCTCCCACTTGTGATAACCATCTTCGGTCACCACTTCTTTTTAGAAACAAGCTTTAACTAGCAATTTAGACGACCGAGCAGCCATTATTTCCGACCGTCAACCACTTTCGACCATGACCTCTCACTATTGGCAATCACTTTTGGCCACCACTAACCACATCCCCACCAGTGGCAATTACTTTCGGCCACCACCTTCAAAGGCAAACAACCACATCTGGCCATCATCTTCAACCGTCTACAATTACCTCTTGCAAACCAATTCTTTCACTTTTTTTCAAAATAAGTTTTTTAAAACATGTACGTCAAATTTGTTTTTTGTTTTCATTTTTACCTAAAATAAACATAAAAATATTTAATATTTTTTGTAAAATAACAATAATGAAATGTAAACGTTACCAAACCACATCTAAATCATTTCACCTTAATCTAAAAACACAATTTGAAATATCAATTTCAAAAAAAAAAATTAGAAAGTGTACAGAATAATTTTACAGGTTCACGGATTTTTTTCCTCACTTCTAGCACAGTTGTCTATAAACTTGGATTCTAATAGCAACTGCAATGGTTTTTCTATTGCCTTGCCAAAGCCAAAAATTAACTTGGCATCACAAATGCACTACTCTAATGGTGTGCTATTTGCCAAATTATAGCAATGATGCTCCAATGGTCATTTGTTATTTTAGCAAATCTCAACTAACTTTTCCTCTAAATTTGTAAATGTTGTTTGGATATAGGTTTTTATCTAATTTTATTTTTGTTTATTTTTTGTCTTTTATGCCATTTTTTTTTAACTATTTGTAAAAAAAATTATATATTTATATTATTCCAGACTAGATAAATATAAAAAATTAAAAAAATTAAAAAATTGGAAAAAAATTATATATTTTACCTTTTTATTGCCTTCATTTGAAAAAAATATATTTATTATTTCATTATACTTTATTGAAAAAATTAAATTATACTAACAATTACATTAAAAATAAAAAATAAAAATAAATATGAAATTTCATTATAAAATAAAAATATGACATTGCAAATTAAAATAGAGCCGTTGGCTCATGTTACACACTACCAAATAGTACCTTATCAGTCCATCACTCTCTCTCTCTCTCTTCGAATTGGGGGTTGATGTTTGGGGTTTCGGAGAGGCGATTAAGGATGAGAGAGGGACCGATTGGAGAAGAGAAGAGGCGGTGTCGGAGTCCACGGTTGTGGCGGTGAACAGACTTGCATATTTCAGTTTGTGTGCTTAAGGTTTATAGTACCTAAACATTTCTATCAATATGTTAATCTCGCAAGTACCAGTGAACAAAGGCTGCTGGGTCATCTTCTCAGCAAATATACAACTAACCGACCACACATCAACTGGGGTTGAGTATTTCAAACCAAGCAGGAGTTCTGATCATCAAACCAAGCAGGAGTATTCACAACTATAGTCCATCAGTCCATCTATATTCCTCATTCCTCATTCTGATCGTCAGAGGTACCTTTTCTTCACTTTTCTTGTTCGAGAGTGATTTTGAAGATTCACAACTACAGATCAATTTATTGATTATTGTTGATTTTGTTGAGATTTATTGATTTGTTTGAGAGTGATTTATTGATTGTTATTGATTTTATTGATTCTGTTTATAAAAAAAAATGTTGATTTTGGGTAAATTAAAAAAAAATATATTGAAAAATAATTTGGTGAATTCTGATAATAAAAATAAATAAAATGGTGAAACAGTTGCTGGGAGGGATGGAGGGAGGGAGGGAAACAGTTGGTTTTGGCTGATTTGGCACAAATGGCAGCTACCATATTCAACCATTGGAGTATCATTTTTCAACAAAACTGTTATATTATAGCAATGGCAGCTCCAATGGCAAACCATTGGAGATATAAATCATTCAACTTCTAATTTCTAGTATGTAGACTATTAATTAAAAAAATCAGATATATTTGGTAATTATAACTATGTATTTTCATCATTTATTTAAAAAAAATAAATAAATAAACGATAAGTAATTAAATATGATCAAAATTATCGAACAAAATGAATTTTGTCTCTGAATAATTTACATATAAATATCAAAAGAATAAATAAATCAGATTATCAAAATGGGCCAAAAGAATGAATGATCATATTATCAAAATGGGTCATGTGAAAGGCCCCCCCAAAGGTGAACTTGACGAGTGGAAGCCTTTTTCCGTTGTAATTTGAAGGAAAACCCTACCCCTCTCTTTGGGCAGAATTTAGCGGAAGGAAACCCTACCCCACCTTTTGTGGGTGTGTGCTTTTTTGTTTTTTTATCTTTTACTACGAGTCCCTGTCTCCATGGCCGACTGAAGAGAGAATATCAAAGAGGACGTCTGAGTATCAAAAGAGAAAAAAGATTGCTCCAGGAAAGAAGCAACCGATTGTTCTCCTTGACAGTATATATCTGTATTTCTCTCTCTGGTTCGCATGCAATTCCTCCTTATATGTGGTTATAGAATTGCACAACAATGAAACATGTAACTAGCAAGTAGCAACAAAGTGGTTATGTTCGCCTCGCCTCGCCTCTACAACATTAAAAAATAAATAAAATAAATAAAAAAAATAAAAACCAGAGAACTAAGAAGACAACAATGGAGCATTAAAAACCACCATTTCTATCTTTCATGTCCTTGTTTCTTGGTTCTTCCATTTAGACGCCAAATGTCAAAAGCTATCACCTTTTTCCTTTGAAGTTGTCTGAGCTAATTTAATAATGCGTCATACAAAAGTCTACATTGTGGTTTCGTGATGCCTATCTTGACATACTTCCCATTTGATTGCATTAGGGCTTCCCACTCCTTTGCTTACTACCACGGGCATTTGAAGCCTTCTCAACCCAACAAATATGCCCAACAAAGTAAACGTTAATACATAAAGAAAAAAAATTACGATTATGGTTCTAGCTAAATTTTTTTCCCACTTGACAAAAATCCTAGTTGAAAATTAGTTCCAGTGACTTCCAATAAAGAATGTTCCATACGCTTCTTTGTTATATTATTGGTTTTTTAAATAGTAAATACTAAAAATCTGTACAAATAAAAAAGAAGCAGGACACCTACTTCACAGTAATAAGAAAGAGAGAGTATAACAACAATAATTGTTTTAAGAAACTGACACACTTATATTTTGAAATTAAAAATTATAAGAATCCGATAAGAAACTGCTTTCATATCACCGAATACGTGATAAAGTATTATTGTTCTTCACTATTTTTTTGTTAATAAACTGACAATGCTCGGTGTTCACTCTGTAAGCCAGTATCCCAAGGCTACCTATTAATGTTTTCAATTTTCTTTCATCATTCAACTTCATGGCTGTCATGGTCCTAGCTATTTCAATTGGAATTTTTAATTAATTAGGCATTTGTCATGAAGTTAATTGCTTGATTCATTGTTAAGAGGTAATTTATTGGTTTCACGGATTAAATTATAGTTTCTTTGACGTGGATAACGTTGATTATTATGCTAATTGTGGTCATTTAGGTTATCGCTTTCGTGGTGGAGTGAAAAGCGTGCCAAACTTGCAGGCCTAGGTATTAATCAAGCTGTTTGCTTTATCAACATTTGATGCATTAGCAAAAAAAGTAATTAATTAGCTTGAAGTAATCAGCAAATCTGCCGTTTTAATTACTAACTTATCTAATGTGTGTACGAAGTTAGTAATCAAATTTTAATTAAATTCATTGAATAGGATTATGAGAGAAAGAAGAAAATTTTCACTCACCCACTTGGCACAAATACAATCACAAATACTACCACCGACATTGTAGCCATTTGTTGAGATACTTTATGTAAATGCCATTTGATCTTCCACTTGATCGAACTTAGCTGCTAAGAAATTGTATAGGAAGATAGAATTCGATATAGTAATTTTAAATATCACTCAGTTGAATAGTCTGAAGCTTTTATAACCTTTGTTTTTGCACTAAACAAAATTTGGTTTTTGTTACGAAACTAATTTTTCGCAATAAGTAAATTTATTCTAATGAAAATTATTTTGTCCTTATAGTTCATCACAAATTCCATGGTAGGAAGTTTTAAAGCCAGTGGGAGTTAAATATTGCTACGAATTAGTTTCATCACAATAAATTTGTTGCAATAAAAATTAAATTAGGACATATTGTGACAAACTAATTTGTAACAATAGGTAACTATTTGTTGCCACAAAAATATTGTTGTAATACATTGTTGAGTACTTGAAGGAGGGCATGCGGATCTCCTGTGCTTGTCGGCTCAACCCTCTTGCTTGGCTTCTTGCTGGTGGGGGCTTCTATGATCACATCTAAGGAGGGGTTTCCATGCATTGTTCACCCTTCCTACCATTTTCTTTTAATGAGAAAAAATATATACATATGATTATTACAATAATTAACAAAACAACTTGGATTATTAGTTAGGTCCAATCAATATTACGGATAAAATTATAATAAAGAATTAATTATTGAAAATTTTGAAAATATTTATCCATCTGAGCATAATTTCAAGTTTAGTTGGACAAAAAAAAATTTTATTCCGGCAAAATTACTCCAAATCTTATATAACATTAACCAATTTTCAAATAATAGATGGATGATATATACTATTTTATTTTTAAAATTTGGATTATAAAATGCATCTTTTTATTTTGTTATTTTTTAAATAAGAGCAAATATTATTAACAATCATATTTTTTATCAATATTTTATAAACATAAATGTTTGAGAAACGTATTTAAATAATAGAAAAAAAATCTATACATGCATATTTTTTTTGATTTAGTACAATGGGATACAATATAATCTCAGATGGTATATAATATTACATCTACTATAAAATTTGAATATTGAGACAAAAAGGGTTGTTGAGAAAGTTCAGGGGAAGAAAGCCAATGGAAAATTTGAGCCATTGGTTTGAATTTTATTTCTTTTGTTTTCTTATGGTTTTTCATCAACCGAGCTTGGCATCATGTTGCAATTGGTTCTTTGCAATAGTAAGAGGAGAGGGAATAAAATGTATGTAGTCAGCTATTATATGACTTGCCCTTGCTTTTCTCTTATTTTATGGAGATATTCCTTTTTTAATAGATATTATATGACTTGCCCTTTGCATTCCTCTTCTTTTATGGGTTGAAATACATCTATTTGTTGTGTGTGTATGTGTTCCATTGAGGTTTACTTTGGCAAAGAGTTTTACATAAATGAACTGGTTTTGATCTTCTGATTTACATCACTTTTTGAATAATGTTGTTATTTTCTACCTTAGGTTTGACATCTTTTTGTTCAATAGGATTGGAACCCTTTACTTTTGCTGGGTAGCATCCTAGCTTACCCAATCTAAGGGGCTTGGAAATAGAGGGTTCCAAGATTTATGATGAAGATAAGGGTGCTAAGATGAATGGGAACCCTATAACGGGCTTTGTTCCTCTATTGATGCTAATATGACAGCATTCTAAAAGTCACTTGTCCCTATTGGAGAGGTTGACATACATTGTTGAGCTCATTTCCAGACAACTTAAGCTTTTGAACTTGATGTATATCATTGAGCTCATTTCCTAACATCTTAAGTTTTTGGGACTAGTGGTGATCCAATAGTTCCCCCCTATACGATCAATACATAGTATGTACTTGTGTCTATGTGGACCTAAGAAAGAGAGATTTATATTTTAATTTTAACTGTTTTAAATTATAATACTAAATTCCAGACCTTGTGTCCATTTCTTCTAATCGACCTTGAGATAAAGACTATGATCACTTGGACTATCTTAGCTTGAAACATCAGCGTAGAATGTTAAGTTGACCTTCTTAGCCCTACAATCATGCATCAGGTTTCTTTACTATATAGTGATTCTTTTAGCTTTGATTCTCTAAGTTAAGCTCGTGCCGCTGCCTTCATCTTCGCATGTGCACTTAAGTCTGAAAAACTGATGATAACCGTAAGGATATTACAATTTAAGACACTAACATTTTCATGGGATTCATCAGTCTATACTTTGGTGGTACAGTTATTGTTTAGTAGAGTAATTTGTTACTTGTTTGTTTAGTTTTATGAGTTCACCTCTGTTACATGTACTGCTGGTGATGTGGGGAACTAACGTGTTGTTATTTTTGCAATAAAACTACTAGATCCTTTGCCGGTCTATTGAATCAGAACCTTTTAATTTTTTCTGTCATTGTATGCGTTATTGATAAGATTTAATTGCCTTCATATCCTTACTGTACTTATAGTTTACTGGCTTTGTCAATGGCCTGGATTTAGGAGATTATGTGGTAGCACTAGCAGTATGTTAATTCTTTATTGTCGTTTGTTATTCTAATCTGTTACAGATGGTGACCCCATTTTAGAGTTGCTGATTTTGATTCAAGATGGTTGTTGATCCAGATACCATAGTATGTTTCATCCTATACCTCCATTTTTGTAGAATATGTTATCCATATTATCGTATAGCTAACTTTTTATCCATATATTTTGTTTTAATTTTATGAATCTAGCCTGTTGGAGCATTTGAAATACAATTTTCAGAAGAAAAACAAATCGAGGATTCAAACATGTATACTAGTTACATTGGAAGTACACAGTAGTATAAAAATGGTGTACCACCTTGAGTCACAATCAAAAGATTTATAATGGTGGTATGAGTTTGCGATGAGTCACTGCAGCCCGTATTTACTAAGAGTAATTGGAAAGTGTCAAAGTAGTTTTGTTGGCAAAGAGTTTGTAACGCCCTCAAAATAATACATAAAAACCCACATTCTTGACATGCATAGACATAAGAGAATAAAGTATTTTTCCATTTATCAGAGTATTCATTACAAAAGTATTACATGTTGACAACAAAAGTAAATGCCCTATGGGCTTACAACTTTCCAATCCAACACTTGGTTACAAAAATAAGAGTACTAACTCATACACATTAAGCCATCGGCTTGAATTTACATGTAATACACAAAAAGTAAACAACAAAAGAGTCTTCAACTCCCAGAACCTCCCAAGCTATGTCCTTGGAGGTGGCATATCACCTGAACCTGAAAATGATGTCCCATATAGGGTGAACCACAGCCCAGTAGAGATATACTAAACCAAATATGAGCAATGACTAAAACAATAGCATTTGATAGATGGTTAACACTTACAAACCAATTTAAATCACAATACAGTTCCATGACAATCATGTCCATGTTACATTCCACTTTCCTTTACTTATACCATTCCAATTCATAATCATGGCTCAGAACCTGGCCAAACGATTTAATGAGACTATAACTCATATTAAAACACTTCCATACTTCACAATTCACATGAGATTATAACTCGTTTTAAAACACTTCCATACTTCACAAATGATACACAGATTTGCTGTATCAATGGAGTCCATCCCCTATCTCCTCCCATATATCCGGTTTAGGAGTCCATCCCCTATCTCCTTCCAAACAGTGGAGTACATCCCCAATCTCCTCCCACACAATACAATGTATATAAACACTTATCATATACAATAATCAATCAATACACATATTTGATGTATTATTCCAACCGTCATATTCAATGACATAACACGTTCGATTAATTTCAATTTTCCCTAATCAACATACAGTGTCTACAACAATCAAGACTATCCTCCACCGATAGCCCAAAGCAGTTATTTCTAAACAGATAATAAATGCATCAAACAGATATAATTTCAACATTCTCATAGGTGAGTGATAAATTAATCCAACTACACCATTCCATCTCATAATTCCTCAATTTCATTGATTTCAACTCAATTTCATAATCTCACATTTTTCCCAAATTAATTTATCATAACATAATTAGGGCATTTCTCCCCCTTTCTCAATATTAACCCTAGGGTTCAATTTCACCAATTTAACAACAATAATACCATTTTCCAAGGTCTCACATACATATGGGATTTAACATTTGAAAACCTCTTTTTTTTATAAATTACACAACAAACCCTAACTTTTCCCAAAATTACCCAACAACGTCAACTAATCGAAATGACTAAAATTTATGTCAAAACTCATAGATTAGAGTAGGTTGTCCCTACCTCAAAATGAAGAGACCAAATGGAGAAGATGATGAAAACCCAAAGTGCTCCAAATCCACAACTTTTCATATTAAAGTGAAGCCCACGCCACCCTCTATCTTTCTTACAAAGAGATTAGGGTAGAAACACTCTAGAAATAGATGAAACCCTAGAGAGAAGGTGTGTGTAGAGAGAGAGGGAGCCGGATCTAGGGTTTGAATCAAAAGAGATGGAGAAAAAGTGAAGAAGGAAAAGCTGCTGCGAACTGAAATACACCAGGCTCGCTCGAGCGAAGGAGTGGTCGCTCGAGCGACCACACACAAAGAATACTCGCTCGAGCCAACAATTCGAAGCTTCAGGTCTGCAACCCAGAAGCATGCTCGAGTGAACAAAAAGCTCGCTCGAGCGAAGAAGTCCAAAACATACAGCTCGCTAGCTTAAGCGAAGGAAAGCTTGCTCGAGCCAAGAAATACAACTCTCAGGTCCAGAACCAGACGCAAACGCAAGCTTGAACGCAAGACTTCTCGCTCGAGCCACCAGACACAAAACTCAACTCTCGCTCAAGCGAAGGAACCCTGGCTCGAGCGGAGGATCTAAAACATAGAGCTCGCTCGAGCAACAAAAGCCTCGCTCGAGCGAAGACACCAAAATATAGGCAGCAACCATTTGTTCCCAAACACAACCAACCTGTAACAAACCTGCCCAACACATCCTAAAACTCATATTAAAAGAATTGAAGGATGGAAACAAGATATAAACAACAACCAACACCACGGAACCTAAGTCTGGAATACTGTAAAACAAAGGGGAAAACCCGAGATCGCTATAGAGTTGCTTTTCACAGAGGTGGTAGAAGGAACTCTACACGATTGGGTGAAGAAAAACCCTCTCATTGATTCTAAGTATCCTAAAAGGCTGAGTAAGCCTTTTATTGACATCTTGGGGTAAGTGCATGTCTATGTCATCTTTGTTATTTATCCAAGTAATTCATTCATTTGTTTTTTTGTCTTTTCATTCAAATTTTTTTTGTCATTTACTCTATAGGGATATGCTCAATGGCATCATATACTTCAGATGTATATTGAGACAACCGCATTGGAGAAATTTGTGCAAACAATGTCTACTTGGTTAATGGAAATGCCCAGTTGGGCAGAGCTCTAAATTCTGAGTGGTACGAGAAGACATTTGGGGATGACATTGACAAGTTCTGCGGCATGGTCAAGTCTGTCTTCAAGTCCAAAGGGTCTGAACTTCCCTTTAGTTAGGATCATTTGTGCAGATATTTGGAAAAATACAACAAATTTGAAAAGTACAGTATTGTTTTAATTATGATTTTTTAACTATTGTATAGTGTTTTTATTACTATTGATTCTCACATTTTTTGTTATACAGGCATTTGATGAATGCAATTAATCATCCGATCATGTTGACGCCAGATGCAAGATGCGAGTATAGGCTAGAATGATGCTTAACAAGAGAATAGGCAACTAGCCTATACTCGCATCTGGCATCTAGGTTCAACATGATCGGATGATTAATTGCATTCATCAAATGCTTATATAACAAAAAGCATGAGAATCAATAGTAATAAAAACACTATACAATACTTAAAAAATCATAATTAAAGAAATATTGAACTTTTCAAATTTGCTGTATTTTTGCAAGTATCTGCACAAATGATCCAAACCAAACCCTTTGGACTTGAAGAGAGACTTGATGATGCCGCAGAACTTGTCAATGTCATCCCCAAATGTCTTCTCGTACCACTCCGGATTTAGAGCTTTGCCCAACTTGGCATTTCCATTAACCAAGTAGGCATTGTTTGCACAAATTTCTCCATGTGGTTTTCTCAATGTACATCTAAAGTATATGATGCCATTAAGTATATCCCTGCAGAGTAAATGACAAAAAAAATTGAATGAGAAGACAAAAAAAACAAATGAATGAATTACTTGGATAAATAGCAAAGATGACATAGACATGCACTTACCCCAAGATGCCAATAAAAGGCTTACTCAGCCTTTTAGGATAGTCAGAATCAATGAGAGAGTTTTTCTTCACCCAATCGTGTAGAGTTCCTTCTACCACCTCTGTGAAAAACAACTCTTTGCCAACAAAACTACGTTGACACTTTCCAATTTCTCTCAGTAAATACGGGCTGCAGTGATTCATCGCAAATTCGTACCACCATTGTAAATCTTTTGATTGTGAACACCACTTTTATACTACTTTGTGTACTTCCAATGTAACCAGTATATACGTTTGAATCCTCGATTTGATTTCCTTCTGAAAATTGTATTTCAAATGCTCCAGCTATATGATTAAAACAAAATATATGGATAAAAAGTTAGCTATATGATAATATGGATAAAATATTCTACAAAATGGAGGTATAGGATGAAACATACTATGGTATCTAGATCAACGGCCATCTTGAATCAAAATCAACAACTCTAAAATGGGGTCACCCTCTGTAACATATTGGAATAACAAACCACAATAAAGAGTTAACATACTGCTAGTGCTACCACTTAATCTCCTAAATCTGGGCCATTGACAAAGCCAGTAAACTATAAGTATAGTAAGGATATGAAGGGAATTAAATCTTCTTGCATACAATGACAAAAAAAATTAAAAGGTTCTGACTCAATAGACCGGCAAAGGATCTAGTAGTTTTATTGCAAAAATAACAACCATGTCAGTTCCCTACATCACCAGCAGTACATGTAGCAGAGGTAAACTCATAAAACTAAACTAACAAGTAACAAATTACTTTACTAAACAATAACTGTACCTCCAAAGTATAGACCGATGAATCCCATGAAAATGTTAGTGTCTTAAATTGTAATATCCCTACGGTTTTTGTCATCTTGCATCTTGAGCTTCATGTAGCAAATATTGTTGATCTCTGTCCTTTCTTCTTCTGTTATGATCTCTAGTTTGTGACACTGATGATGAGAGGGCCACTGTTGCTACCCTCAAAACTGCCTTCTTTTGCCCCAGTCTTCTTTTCCTTTTTGACTCACTATTCGGTTGATCTTCACCATGGCTTCTACTCAGCAGTGCTTGGTTTGTATTGATCACTGTTCTTTGTTTTATTTTTGCCTCATCTTGACTCAGTTGGTAATTTGATCCCATTGGACCTACAATCTCCTCAATGGATAGCTGGGCTGGTGATTGATATTTTGCGATTTGGGCTTCATCCTGTTTCCATTCACTTCTTATGTGGTTCAGACCTCCAATTAATCCCTCGAACTGGGCTTGGTCCAACATCACATTTAAGTTAATGTTGGGCTTGTGCAGATCCGAATTGCTTATGCTCTTCATAAAGCCCACGGAAGGCCCACACCCTATAACACTGTTACTGAATCAAAACCCTGTGCATGACTTCCTCTTTTCCCAGACCTGTACCAGCTACTCTTGGGTCTCCCACTTCATAGCATGTCTCATTAACTACTGACACAGTAGTGAACTGCCGCTGCTACCAGAATTCATGCCTCTATTACATGAAGTTCTCACTGGGCTTAGTGTTTTTGTTAGACCTCTTCTACTTACCATATAATGGGTGTTCTATCAAGCTTCTGGTGCTTTTGTTATGGATTTGAGTTCTTTTCTTCCAGAATTCAAACGTTTCTCACTAAGCTTGGTACTTTTGTCAGATATCTTTCTAATTACCATGTAATGTCGTGTTCTTCTATCAGGCTTCTTGCTGCTATAAGACTTTGATTATTACTATTTTTTGGTTTAACTATCAGACTTGATTGTTATTATTTTTGTTATTAATAACATGTCGTTTGTATCTATTGGTGACTTAACAGATGTAATGTTTCTCACTTCCTTCTCTTTTCAATTTATATGCAGTTTTGTCAATTATATTGTATAAATTGTAGAGAATTGGTCTTGATCATTACTTTTGTCAATTATATTGTATATGGTTGGGGGTGCGAATGTTGTAATGATGGTTCTTGTAAAGACAATTTTTGTTTAGATGCTTTTGCCTTTGATCCCACCACTGATCCAGAGGAGGGTTTGTTGGTCCCGTTCATGATATTCCCAGATTGTCAGGTTACAAGCCTAGACCTATTGTGGTCACACGAGGGAAAAATTTACATTCTTTCCAAACATTCATACTATTCATTCATTCATGTTTGAACTTGATCTTGAGGTGCCCTATTTTAAGGTTTTTGATCCCAAATGAGATAGAATGTGGGAAATCCTCCCTAATCCTCTCAGCTTCGGTAAAACTGGTGGTGAAACTATCCTCGACTACTTTGCTTAGGGACACAGGCTCAGAGTTTATACCCAGGCTGGTTTTTACTTGTTTGACAGAGTTCTTAAGGATGTTTTGGGGGCGAGAGGATGGTAGTTTTGTGCCTTCTCTCTCCGGTGTTGGAACTGAATTTGAGGGGGGCTTTTGCATTGCCTGCCATGTCAGCAAAAGGGGATGAGCTCACTACTTATGATTTTGAGGACGCCAATGGTTTCCTCAAGTCTCATTGGCTACTAAGTAAGCTTTCTATTATGTTCAATCCTCTACTCGAGCATTATGTAGGCTTGCTTTGTCACCCATCTCTGTGATCGCCTTATGTGTTTCCTGTATGGTAGCGAAGAGGAGCTCTTCCCAAGCGAGAGGTTTTGTATACGTGCAACAGTCTTTCAGGTTTCCAAAACCGTTGGTGTTGGTGGCAAACCGTTCCTTTCTGACGAAATTGAGCATCTGCAAGCATATGATTTGGAAAATTAGAATTGTGCTTATCGAGTAATCGAGTCCGTCATCATGTAAGCAAATGAAGAAATCCTTTTTTTATATGATAGAATATCCTATAAATTAACGTAAAAAATTAATATCCCAAAAATATGGGAAGAAAATTAAGAAAAATCACTTTGCTTGTATATGGCGTTGAAATGCTGTAGTCAAACTCAATTCCGTAGATGATAGGATGATTTCTGTATGCAACAAGTTGAAATTTTTAAGGAAGTCTGTCCTGATGTAGCAAGTCAAGTAACTCAACAAGTTAGTTCAGTGAAAATTTGTCAATAGAGAAAAACATTTTGGAAAGCTACCATTTGAGGAAGCTTAGGTAGAGTCCAATGTTTTGTATCACAGTGCACATGTTTGTTCATGTGGGTCCTTCAGTCACACTGTTCAATTTTTCGCCAATATTCAACTGCCTTAGGTCCACATTGGACAAGAGGTTTCGCTTTCACAGGATGGGTAAAATTAGCTCTGGCATGCCAATAATGACTAAGATGTCATGACTAGGAAACTCAAGGTCGATATTGCTAATTTGTCAATAATGACACAGATGACAAACAAATTTGGGAGAAATTTAAATAAAGGAGTACTTTTCTCCAATTTGCAAATATCTGAATGAGTTTGATTGCATATGCCAAGTACTTGGAATAAATTACTAAGGCATCGATAATAGTTTGAGTTAAATTACAAATGTAACATCTCTAGAGTTAGGCTTCAAAAAGCCATGTGTGTGTTCACAACCCAAATATATTAATCACATATCATTAAAATAACACAAGCCTGTGAGCTAACTCATCTTATAAGTCTGTATGCAAACTAGTCTGGTTAACATGCCAGTCTCCAAAATAATGGCAACTTAAAAAGGGTAAATACAATTAAGCATGGGTATACATGTATAACTCTGTAAAAGATTTGAATATATGGCATGGCCACCAAGCTGTATGTTGTCGGTGGTGGAGTACCTGTAATTGTAAGGGACAAGCAAAGATAAAAGCTCACTAAATAATCATCCAAGACATTGGAAATGAGTAGCCAATATATTAAATGATAATAAGGATGATGCCATATTACATAATTATCTTAAAATTCACATACAAGGATCAATTGCTCAAATATTATGAAATTCAAGGTAAAATCAATGCCACCCAAAAATCAATGAAACATCTCGATAACCTAGACAGACCCTGTTGAGTCTAACTAGAACACAATTGTGTCTTTAACCTAGGCAACTAGTCCCTAATCCCGTATTTATGGTTTGCTAGACCAAGACACTATGGGAAAGCCAATCCCCATGTGGGTTATAGGGGTTGTCACCGATGGTATGATGCGGCACCAATCCTTACTCCAATGCACACAACTAACCAAACAGTAGAACATCGGTGCATCTGTATTATTTACCACAAAAGTGGCCTAAGGAATTCCATTGTTAGGTTATCTTCGGGACGTTCAAGTTTCATGTCCTTATTTTGAACATTGGTGCATTTGACTTATTTATCACTAGTAAATGGACTTTCTATTGTTAGGTTGGCTTCCTATTGTTTGTTTTGCTGTAGAATTTACTTGTAGATTGGAGAATCTGAAAAAAGGATTCCAGCACATACAATTTTTGTAAAGATTTGGTTACACGTAGGGTTTAATATCTTAAATCATAAATGTGGTGCATTTTAGTGGACTAATCAATTGGTCAGACTAAGTGTCCAGTCTCCAATCTTGACTGCAGGAAGTTGGCGGGCATCAATGTAGCACTTGTGCCTTTTAAAGCTTTTGGTAAATGTATTTGGACCCTTTATTCTATTTTGGGAACCTTTGGTGTTGTTGTACTTTAGTTTTAGAGGAGTACAAATTGATTTAAACTTGTTGGGTTTGGTTGTTCGCACTTATTCTTGTCAAAAGTTCCTTGGAGACTTAGAAATTCCATTCTAGGGTCGACACCAGCCTTCCTAGGGTCGACCCTCACCTGTTGATAAAGTTCTAGAAGTGTTGCTGGAACATAGGGTAGACACCAGACTGGGAGAGGGTCGACCATCTTCTGTCTGTGTGTTGGTTGCTGGAACATAGGGTAGACACCAGACTAGGAGAGGGTCGACCCTCTTCTGTCTGTGTGTTGAATGCGGAAGATAGGGTAGACACCAGTCTGGGGTGGTGTCGACACCTGCAGTGCAGTCAAAGCTTTCCCAGATTTTTTTTCCCTCTTCGGTGTCGACACCACTGTTGTAGGGGTCGACACCTATGACTCTTTCCCAGATTTTTCTCCCGGTTTGGGCCTACTTTTTGGGGATATTTTGACTAGATATTTTGAGTTGACTTTGGGACTTATATCTATTTTTGACCTAGTACTATATAAAGGCCCTCACTTGACCTTTTCTCTCACTTTTTCTTATATTTCCTCTCTCTAAACCGTGAAACACCTTCTCTCTCTCTCTCAAGGCACTTTTCACTCGAAGATCCTTAGATCTACTTGTTTGAAGACCTCTACTCACCTTGCTCCTTTGAGATAAAGTGCAGAGCTTGTCGAGGGCTTCATTTTGATCGGAGCAAAGCTTGGTTTCTCCTCCGTCGACTTTTGGGTTTTTCCTCCTTCTTTCCCTTCTAAACTTGAGGTAGGGATAACTACTCATATTTATGGTCTTTGACATAATCATGTAGCCTTTTTGATTTAATGTTGAGTTGGGAAATTTTGGGTGTTAGGGTTTCAAAATGTATAAAGAGGGGTTGTGTTCTTTTGACCCATACATGTGTATTTTGGGTCTTAAAATGAGATTATGGTTGTTTAATTGATGATATTTGGACCCTTGGGTCAATGTTGAGAAAAATGGGAGAAAAGCCCTAATTTATTATGATAAATTAATTTGTATAATTAATTTGGGAAAGTTATGGGATATGAAATTGAGTTGAAAATAATGAAATTGGATAATTATGAGACTTAACGATGGAGTTGAATTGATAAATCACTCACTTGTGAAAATGTTAATAATTTATCTGTTGATAATTTATCTATGGATGCATTTATTATCTGTTTATAAATAATTGCTTTGGGCTATCGGTGGAGGATAGTCTTGATTGTTGTAGACACTGTATGTTGATTAGGGAAAACTAAAACTAATCACATTGAATATGTATTGAATATGACGATTGGGATAATACATCGAGTATGTGTATTGATTGATCATTGTATTTGATAAGTGTTTAAATACATTGTATATTGTTTGGGAAGAGATAGGGGATAGACTCCATGGTTTGAGAGGAGATAGGGGATGGACTCTCAAACCGGTTTGGCAGGAGATAGGGGATGAACTCTCAAACCTGTTTTGGAAGTATTGAAGTGTTAATGATATGAGTTGTTATCTCATTTGAAATTGAAGTATTGTTGATATGAGCTGTAGTCTCATTATATACTATCTGGATGAACAGAGAAACATAACTATGATTTGGTTTGGATTATGGAATAGAAAAGAATGGAAATCATTTATATATATATGTATATATGTATCGATGATTATGAATTGGTTATGATAAGGATGTACGTTGGTTTATATGAGTTAAACATTTATCAAATGCTAATGTTTTAGTTATTGCTCATACTATATTTAGCATATCTCTACTGGGCGTTGGCCCATTCTATATGGGACATCATTTTTCAGGTACATGTGATATGCCACCTCCGAGGATGTAGCTTGGGAGGTTGTAGAAGCTGAAGGCTTATTTTTGTGATTATTTTGTGTGTTACATGTAATTCAAGCCAAGGGCTTAATATGTTTAGAATTAGAACTCTCTTTTGTTGAACTCAAGTGTTGACTTGGAAAGTTGTAAGCTCGTAGGGCATTTACTTTTGTTGTCAACATGTAACACTCTTGTATTAAATACTCTGATATATGGAATATATTGTCTCTTTCTTGTATCATGAATGTATGATTATGGGTTTATTTTTGAGGGCGTTACAACTTGGTATCAGAGCGTACCGGGTTTGAATACTTCGGGTACGTGCGAAGTGGTTAGTACCACAATGGGTTTTTCTCGCTTGTTAGAGACTTAGATGTAATGTTATGTGCTTATGTGATAACATGTTTATGTGACTATATGGGTATGGGATTTTGTTTCTAGGATATTGATTGGATCCTTGGGTTTCTAGGAGTCCTGTTACAAAAGCACTTGATCAATGCTGTTTCTAATCAGAACTCTAGCAATGCCTCGGGGCTGTCATTATCCGAAAATGAAATTTGTAAGTGCTTATATGATTATGTGCTTACGTGGAGTGAATTACAGTTGTCCATTACATTAGGACGTGAGTGTTATAGCTTCGGCACATTTGTGAATATGCTAATGTTCTTCATTACCTTTATTAGGATGTCAGGACGAGGACGTGGTAGTAGGCAAGGTAGGCCTAGGAGGCAGGAGATGCCTATACCGGATGAGATTTCAACGCAGCAGGAGGGTGTTGGTAAGGCCAATGTGGCCGAGCCAGTAGGTCAGCAGGCCATGGACGCCTTAGCCCGCGAGATGGTAAGAGCTTTGAGGGAATCCATGGACATTCTCAGGGCTGAGAATCAAGTCCAGGCCCATGTTACTGAGGCAGGGCCTTCTTTTCTGAAGAGGGAGCTTTTCCGGTCTAACTCGGATGAGTTTCTGGGGGATCTTAAGGAGCCACTTAAGGCTAATGAGTGGCTTGAACAAATAACGAAGACCTTTGAGATGCTTGGCATCGAAGACGGGGCTTTGAAGGTGACCTTGGCGTCCTTCCAGCTGAAGGGAGACGCGGGTTAGTGGTGGAAGTTTGTGCGAGGTCATATTGGAGGTACTTGGGAGGCTTTCGTTGGTGCCTTTCAGGAGAAGTTTCTGTCTCCAACTTTCAGGGAGAAGTTGAGGGATCAGTTCTGTCAGCTCAAGCAGCTAAGTTCATCAGTGGCCGAGTTTGAGGCCACATTTACCAGTTTATCTAGGTTTGCACCTGAGCTAGTGGCGTTTGAGGAACGTCGTTGTCTTGAGTTCGAGAAGAAGTTGAGACACGGGCTCAAGGTTAGGGTTACTGGGTCCATGACTCGGGAGTATGGACTCCTTGTGGGTGCTGCAGCGCATCTGGAGATTATTATACACGAGGAGAAGGAGAGGATGAGGGGCTCCAAGAGGAGTCAGGATGGCCAGGGGGATGGTAGGAGGCAGAGAGGTCCTAACCCTCAGCACTCCCAAGGTGCTTTTGCGAGATCTACCTTTCCAGTGCCGAGTTCAGGCTCTGGGAGAGGCAGTCAGAGAGACATTACTTGTTACAAATGTGGTCAGCTGGGCCACAAGTCTCCAGTTTGCCCGCAGAAGGGAGGAGGGCAGAGAGCAGCTTCATCTTCGGCTCGACCTCAGAGCCAAAGTCAGGGCAGAGGCCAACCGCTCTCTTGTTACCAGTGTGGTCAGGCAGGCACCTGAAAAGGTATTGCCCACAGTTGAGTGGCACATCTGGTGTGTCTGGTTCGAGGTAGACGCAGAGTTTTCAGCCCGCACAATCAGTTCAGGCCTCGAGGGCCAATCAGGGAGCTTCATCGTCTCAGTCTGTGCAGCAGTCTTTTGCTCCGAGAGGTGAGTAGGTAGATCAGAGACCTTCAGGGCGCGTGTATGTTGTTACCGCGCAGGACCTTGTACCGGCTCCATCTGTTGTGAGAGGTACCTTTTTGTTTTGCAACTCGGTTGCCAATGTGTTGATTGATACAGGTGCATCTCATTCCTTTATATTTGCTGCATTTGCATCTGTTTTGGGGTTGGAGTTGGCACAGTTAGCTTCTCCTATTTGTGTTGTATCACCGATTGGGGGCGAGTTGATTTTGAAACAAGGGTGTAGGAGTTGTGATATTGAGGTCGTCGACCGCCGGCTTTCATTTTCTTTTGTAGTTATGGTTATGTCGGGTTTCGATGTGATTTTGGGTATGGACTGGTTATCGTCATACCGAGCTGTTATTGATTGCTACCGCCAGAGGGTTACTGTATGTACCTTGAGCGAGGAGTGTTTTCATTTCTTGGGGGACCGGGTTGGTGGAGTTTTGCCGCCAGTGTATGATCCACGAGGGCGGAATGAGCTTAGTGGTCTTCTCGCTAGCTTTATGAGTAGTGAGTGTAATGAGATCCAGATTGAGTTACCTAGAGTGGTTTATGAGTACTCGGATGTCTTTCCCAAGGATCTTGTTAGTTTGCCACCCCATCGAGAGGTGGAGTTTTCTATTGATTTAGTGCCTGGCACGACGCCGATTTCTATGGCACCGTATTGTTTTGCCCTAGCTGAATTGAGTGAGTTGAAGATTCAACTCCAGGAGTTGCTAGATAAGGGCTTTATCCGCCCTAATACATCGCCGTGGCGAGCACCAGCTCTCTTTGCTAAGAAGAAAGATGGGGCTTTGAGACTTTGTATTGATTACCGAAAATTGAATCGGGCTACGGTTAAGAACAAATACCCTATGCCCCGTATAGATGATCTGTTTGACCAATTCAAAGGGTCCCGTTGTTTCTCTAAGATAGACTTAAGATCAGGTTACCGTCAGTTGAGGGTCAGGGAGGAAGATATCCCGAAGACGGCATTCCATATGCGGTATGGCCACTATGAGTTTCTGGTGATGCCTTTTGGGCTCACCAATGCACCGGTAGTGTTTATGGACTTGATGAACCGAATATTCCAGGAATTCTTAGATCGCTTTATGGTCGTCTTCGTGGATGACATTCTGATTTATTCACTTTCTGATGAGGGGCATGAGGAACACTTGAGAGTGGTGCTTGAGTTGCTTAGAGCCCATAAGCTGTATGCGAAGTTTGGGAAGTGTGAGTTCTGGCTAAGAGAAGTTAAGTTCTTAGGCCATGTGGTCTCCAGGGAAGGGGTGTCTGTTGATACATCCAAGATAGAGGCAGTGCAAGATTGGGCACAGCCTAAGAGTGTTTTTGAGATCTGCAGTTTTCTGGGATTAGCTGGGTATTACCGCCGGTTTGTGAAGGATTTCTCCAGGCTAGCTTCGTCATTGACTAGATTGATATGGGAATGGGTCAAGTTTGTATGGAGTGAGACTTGTGAAAAGTCGTTCTAAGAACTTAAGGTTAGACTCACCACTGCTCCAGTTTTGATTATTCCGGAGAGAGGTTTGGGTTATGTGGTTTATTGTGATGCCTCACGAGAGGGTTTGGGTTGTGTGTTGATGCAAGAGGGGAAAGTGGTAGCCTATGGCTCGCGGCAGTTGAAAATACACGAGAAGAATTCCCCTATGCATGATCTAGAGTTAGCAGCAGTGATATATGCCTTGAAGATTTGGAGGCACTACCTGTATGGTGAGAGATTCGAGGTGTTCTCGGATCATAAGAGTTTGAAATAGCTGTTTACATAGAGGGACTTGAATCTGAGGCAGAGAAGGTGGATGGAGTTCATTGAGGATTATGATTTTGAATTGCAGTATCACCCGGGAAAGGCCAATGTTGTGGTCGATGCCCTTAGTAGGAAATCCATTAGTGATGTAGCTTGTATAGCCATCCGGGAGTGGGAAATGTTGGGTGCACTTGGCAAGTTTGATTTGCTTTTGGGTGAATCTGTTGAGGCTGCGGCCTTATTTTCTGTAGTTGCGCTGCCTACACTTGTGAATCGAGTGTTAGAGGCACAAAGAGGTGACCTTGAGGTAGAATCCCTCCGGGAGAAGATCTCCAGTGGGAAGGCTGAGAAGGGTTTGACTGTGTACCCTGACCTGAGTGTGAGGTACCGAGACCGTCTGTTTGTACCAGAGTCTTGCCGAGAGGAAGTACTCCGAGAGTTTCACCATTCGCGCCTTGCGGTGCATCCGGGAGGCACTAAGATGTATCGTGATTTGGGTCGCCAGTTTTGGTGGCGGGGTATGACGAGAGATGTGGCAGTTTTTGTATCGAAGTGCCTTACTTGTCAGCAAGTGAAGGCCGAGTATCAGAGGCCAGCGGGTTTGTTGCAACCCTTGCCTATTGTCAAGTAAAAGTGGGAGCATGTCACGATGGACTTCATTGCAGGTCTTCAGAAGACTCAGCGGGGTAGTGATGCTATTTGGGTGGTTGTAGACCTATTGACTAAGTCGGCACACTTTATCCTATGCGTGTAAGAGATTCGGTAGATCATCTTGCCGACTTGTATATTCGGGACATAGTGAGATTGCACGGGGTCCCAGTGTCGATCGTCTCAGATAAAGATCCATGTTTTACTGCTAGGTTGTGGCAGAGTTTGCAGAGTGCCTTGGGCACTAAATTGACCGTTAGCACAGCTTATCATCCTCAGACTGACGGGCAGTCCGAGCGCACTATTCAGATCCTTGAGGATATGCTTCGAGGTTGTGTCCTTGACTTTAGTGGGTCGTGGGAGAGGCATTTGCCCTTAGTGGAGTTTGCCTACAACAACAGTTTCCAATCGAGTATTGGTATGGCACCGTTTGAGGCCTTGTATGGCTGACCGTGTAGGTCTCCAGTGTGTTGGGCCGAGGTGGGTGATGCACCTTTGTTGGGCCCGGAGTTGGTTCGGGAGACGACGGAGAAAGTTGAGCTTATCCGTAAGAGACTTGTTGCAGCCCAAAGTTGTCAAAAGAGTTATGTCGACCGTAGGAGGAGGCCTTTGGCATTTGAGGTGGGTGATCATGTCTTTCTAAAAATATCACCTAGGCAGGGTTTGATGAGGTTTGGTAAAAGTGGGAAGTTGTCCCCTCGGTTTATTGGCCCTTTCGAGATCCTTGAGAGGATTGGCGAGGCTGCCTACCGTTTAGCTTTGCCGCCGCAGTTGTCCAGAGTGCATGATGTATTTCATGTTAGTATGTTTCGGAAGTACGAGCCGGATCTGTCGCATGTATTAGATTGGACCGACTTAGGGGTTGATGAGGATGCCTCGTATGAGGAGAGACCGGTGCGAGTCTTGGATAGGCGGGACCAAGTCTTGCAAGGCAAGACGATTCCCTTGGTCAAGGTATTGTGGAAACATCACGGGGTTGAGGAAGCAACTTGGGAACGTGAGTTGGAGGTCCGAGAGAAATATCCGGATCTATTTGTTAATGTTTGAGTATACGTTGGAAATTTTGTTGTATTGATAACCTCTAAGAACATTGTATATATGTTTTGGGTTATGGAAGTATGGTGTTTGTTGAATATGTTATGGAAATGAGAGTTTAAGTTTAACATTGTATATGTTGAATGTGTTATAGAAATGCACATATATTATTAAAATTGAATACATTATGGAATATGTGTGTTGAAATGTGTTAAATCTCAGAATACACATATTGGTAATATATGTTGTGGATTTGTTCTCTTGTGAAGAGATGGAATGACCGATAAATGGGTCATGGTGATGAAATTGATTGATTAGTATGGTTGGGATTGGTTTAATTATGATTTTAAAATTTATCTTGAAAAATTTCAGGGACGAAATTTCCTAAGGTGGGGAGGTTGTAGCACTTGTGCCTTTTAAAGCTTTTGGTAAATGTATTTGCACCCTTTATTCTATTTTGGGAACCTTTGGTGTTGTTGTACTTTAGTTTTGGAGGAGTACAAATTGATTTAAACTTGTCGGGTTTGGTTGTTCTCACTTATTCTTGTCAAAAGTTCCTTGGAGACTTAGAAATTCCATTCTAGGGGTCGACACCAGCCTTCCTAGGGTCAACCCTTACCTGTTGATAAAGTTCTGGAAGTGTTGCTGGAACATAGGGTAGACACCAGACTGGGAGAGGGTCGACCCCCTTCTGTCTGTGTGTTGGTTGCTGGAACATAGGGTAGACACTAGATTGGGAGAGGGTCGACCCTTTTCTGTCTGTGTGTTGGTTGCTGGAAGATAGGGTAGACACCAGTCTGGGGTGGTGTCGACACCTGCAGTGCAGTCAAAGCTTTCCCATATTTTTTTTCCTCTTTGGTGTCGACACCACTGTTGCAGGGGTCGACACCTGTGACTTTTTCCCAAATTTTTCTACCGGTTTGGGCCTACTTTTTGGGAATATTTTGACTAGATATTTTGAGTTGACTTTGGGGCTTATATCTATTTTTGACCTAGTACTATATAAAGGCCCTCACTTGACCTTTTCTCTCACTTTTTCTTACATTTCCTCTCTCTAAACCGTGAAACACCTTCTCTCCCTCTCTCAAGGCACTTTTCACTCAAAGATCCTTAGATCTACTTGTTTGAAGACCTCTACTCACCTTGCTCCTTTGAGATAAAGTGTAGAGCTTGTCGAGGGCTTCATTTTGATCGGAGCAGAGCTTGGTTTCTCCTGCGTCGACTTTTGGGTTTTTCTTCCTTCTTCCCCTTCTAAACTTGAGGTAGGGATAACTACTCATATTTATGGTCTTTGACATAATCATGTAGCCTTTTTGATTTAATGTTGAGTTGGGAAATTTTGGGTGTTAGGGTTTCAAAATGTATAAAGAGGGGTTGTGTTCTTTTGACCCATACATGTGTATTTTGGGTCTTAAAATGAGATTATGGTAGTTTAATTGATGATATTTGGACCATTGGGTCAATGTTAAGAAAAATGGGAGAAAAGCCCTAATTTATTATGATAAATTAATTTGCATAATTAATTTGGAAAAGTTATGGGATATGAAATTGAGTTGGAAATAATGAAATTGGGTAATTATGAGACTTAACGGTGGAGTTGAATTGATAAATCACTCACTTGTGAAAATGTTAATAATTTATCTGTTGATAATTTATCTATGGATGCATTTATTATCTGTTTAGAAATAATTGCTTTGGGCTATCGGTGGAGGATAGTCTTGATTGTTGTAGACACTGTATGTTGATTAGGAAAAACTGAAACTAATCACATTGAATATGTCATTGAATATGACGATTGGGATAATACATCGAGTATGTGTATTGATTGATCATTGTATTTGATAAGTGTTTAAATACATTGTAAATTGTTTGGGAGGAGATAGGGGATGGACTCCATGGTTTGAAAGGAGATAGGGGATGGACTCTCAAACCGGTTTGGGAGGAGATAGGGGATGGACTCTCAAACCTGTTTTGGAAGTATTGAAGTGTTAATGATATGAGTTGTTATCTCATTTGAAATTGAAGTATTGTTGATATGAGTTGTAGTCTCATTATATACTGTCTGGATGAACAGAGAAACATAACTATGATTTGGTTTGGATTATGGAATAGAAAAGAATGGAAATCATTTATATGTATATATATATATATGCATCGATGATTATGAATTGGTTATGATAAGGATGTACGTTGGTTTATATGCGTTAAACATTTATCAAATGCTAATGTTTTAGTTATTGCTCATACTATGTTTAGCATATCTCTACTGGGCGTTGGCTCACCCTATATGGGACATCATTTTTCAGGTACATGTGATATGCCGTCTCCAATGATGTAGCTTGGGAGGTTGTAGAAGCTGAAGACTTATTTTTGTGATTATTTTGTGTGTTACATGTAATTCAAGCCAAGGGCTTAATATGTTTAGAGTTAGAACTCTCTTTTGTTGAACCCAAGTGTTGACTTGGAAAGTTGTAAGCCCGTAGGGCATTTACTTTTGTTGTCAACATGTAACATTCTTGTATTAAATACTTTGATTTATGGAATATATTGTCTCTTTCTTGTATCATGAATGCATGATTATGGGTTTATTTTGAGGGCGTCAATCAAGTTACGGGAAAAAAAAATTTCATCGAACAATTTGATATAATAAAAAAATAAAACCTCAATTTTTATTTTTTTTAAACTCTTTTTTCTTTTTTTCTCCTATCTTTTTCTCTTTTTCTGAATGTTCCCATTATGTGCCCCATGGCACACGATTCAAAAATTGCTCTTTTGTGTTCGTCTTACCCATGTTTGGGATTTGGAACCTGTGGGATTTTAATTAGTATTGTTCATGCAAGAACTTGTACAATTTTTCCTTTTTGTGGTTTGAACTTTTTTATAAGCCAGCTAATCTAGTTCTTTGGAGATGATTTGGTTTGTAAATGTGTTTCGTAGCATAAATTAGATGTCTCTGCTTTTCCTTTTCTGTAAAAGTTTTTGTAAGATTCTAACTTCTAAGTGTAGATGAAGATGAAGTTTAGAAGTTGGGTGGCATGAATCAAAGCATCTAAAGTCTTGGGATTATCAGCTATATGTTTCAAAAGAACAGCTTTGGGGAGACCTCAATCCTATTTACAGTATATAATTATTTTGCTCGAATCAATGTTTTTGCAAAACATAATTTGTTGCACTGGATTTTTAATTTAGTTAACCAGAAGTATTTAACATATTTCACTGTTGCATTACTTCTTGTGAAATTAGTTTGGTTGATTATTGTCTTACAAGTACTTAGCAATGTTTGACTTGGATATATCGGATGTTTTAAATCTTAGGGGGAATTACATTTTTCACCATTGTAGTTTGACTCAAATTTCAATTTGATTCTTACACTTAAAGTCCAGTTTTAATTGGGTACTTTTGTCTAAAAAATGTTAATTTTTTCATGCACTCCTTAGGAGGCTGACACGTATTACAATATTGTAAGTTTTAATGTGTAATTTGAATGGAATGATCAAATTGAAATCGGACATAAAAGGCAGGAATCGAATTATTTAAATTAAAATGGTAAGGACTAAAGTGAAATTTGAGTCCAATTAGAAGTGTAACTTATCCTATCTTAATCAACAGCTCAGTGGTTTTCATAGAGCAATCCTACCCATACAACGAGTACTAACTTGTAGAATTTTCCATAGATGTGAAGAAATTCTAGTTTTCTGAGCCTGCCAATAATTAAATCCCTTCTTTTTTCAATTGCTGCTTACCTGCCAAGTTGATACCTAATCTTTTTTATAACGATTGATTTCCCATATAACCTAATTGACGACGTCGTTTCCTTGATTTTATGCATGCAACACTTTGACCTCCTTAACCGTAGAATAAAAATTGCATTGGCTACTCTGGATTCTTTGTATGTGTGTAATGTGTAATTGGCCAAGCAAGGAAAATATTTTATTGTTCCTATTGAAAATTATTCTTCAGAGTAGTTAATTGATACGAGTCTTTGCATAGGTAAGCAGTTTCTTGTTTGGATAATGCTTTATTTGCTTCACTATTGGAATGAAGTGGAATAACATGATTATTCTATTAAAATATCTATCATCACCTTTGATTTACTAAAAAAATAATAAAAAAATGCACCCTAAATTGAATCTTCATTCACATTATAAAAGAATGATAATTTCATACGAAAGTCTAAGGAATAAGTATTTTAACTCGTTTTAGCGAATCAAACAATTCCTAGTTGTTAGATTAAGTCCAATAAATTGTACTTTTAAGTTTGACTTGTTTACATAATAAACCAATTTCGAATGAGTTTTTAACGAGCCAAACACAAATCGAGCTTGAGTAGTTTGATTTGTTTAATAACCCTAACTATATTGGGACTTATATTTTAAAATAAATTCCCCATTTAAATGACGTTTTATTGCAAAAATGTCATTGTCACGTCATTTTAGTGATGAATTTTGTATGAATAACAATTTGCTTTCTCATATGGTATGGTATGTTTTATTATTTTCTAAATATAATAAATCTTATACATACACACTATTGTTATTGCATAAGTACATATAAAAAGGTGAAATAAAATGAGAGAACTATTATTTATCAACAGCTCCATTTCACCTCTTGTATTTATACTACAAAAGTCATATACATGTGTAAAAAAAAAATCATATTAAAAAAATAGTAGTACTTACCATGTCACATGAAAGATTAGGGGTGTAAAAAAAATCGATGAAACCGAATTGACCACTCAAGATCAACCAAAATTTAAGTTTTCGATGCATTTTTCATACTGGTATTCTATTTCGATTTTGAAAATTTTTACATTAATATAAACTAAAAGATTAGGAGTGTAAGAAAAGTCAATGAAACCGAACCAATCGCTCAAAATTGATCAAAATTTTAGCTTTATGTCTATTTTTCATATTGTGTGGTCTGTTTTGATTTTGAAAATTTTTACACTAATATAAACAGAATCAACTGAAATATTATATTTAAAAAAATTTATATTTTAAGTGATTAATAATTCAGTTTTTGTAGTAAAAATTAAGGAGGGAGACATTTTCACTATTTTTCTTCATTTATTCCCAATGTGGAATTTTACAAGTTTTTATAAAATATTTTAAAATTTCATGTGAATCCTTCTTCTACACCAGATTGACAAAACCAACAAAATTGAATTGTAATATGCGGTTTATTTCGATTCTTCAACCACCAAAACTGAAAGATTTAGTTTGGTGCTAAACTTTCTCATAATTCTGACCGAACCAAACCACTTACACCCCTATGAAAGATGAAGACTTGAGATAAAATATTGGGCAAATTATACCGGTAGTCTTTGACACTTATGTCATTTTGATCCTTGTAAATTTCAATTGGCTCGATTTTGACCCTGAATTTATAATAAATTCCCAATTTGATCCAATTGATTATAATTGTTATTGGTTTTTTTTTATGAAAAATGTGCACATAAGAATATGTGTCATGCTTTTAAGAGTAAAATTATAAATTTATCTAACTCAGTAAATTAAGCTCAACCAACTTAGTAATCATTTTTCAACAAAAATCACAATCAGTATTATCAATTGAACCAAATTGACATAATATAAAAAATCAAGGGTCAAAATCAAGCCAATTGAAAGTGTAGGGACTAAAATGACACGGTGGACAAAATTCAAGAACTAACAGTGTAATTTGCTCTAAAATATTTCAATCATACATGACAATTATGATAAAATGATAAAATAAATTTGACGATAAATAACATCACGTGTTCAAAAAAAAATTTCCAAGTTAGATAGGGATGTATGTCAATATGTTTTCAGTGCAAATGCTCTTGCCAACAAACACAATTGTGATCCCCATTTAGATTTTCTATCTTTCTTCTGTTCTGAATTTTTGAAATTGTAAATAAAAATTTTGTAAGCACAAAGAAAACTAGTTTCACAATTTAATTTCCCCCCCTCCCCCCCCCCCCCATTTCTTCTTCTTTCTCCCACCCTTTCCAATCATCACCCACTACTCATTATTACCACCACTCACCATTGTTAATGGCCTCTTCCGCCAATCACTTTCAGCCACCATTTCCCTTGGTCACCAATCACCTCCCACTTGTGATAACCACCTTCGGTCACCACTTCTTTTTAGAAACAAGCTTTAACTAGCACTTTAGATGACCGAGCGGCCATTATTTCCGACCGTCAACCACTTTCGACCATGACCTCTCACTATTTGCAATCACTTTTGGCCACCACTAACCACATCCCACCAATGGCAATTACTTTTGGCCAACACCTTTGGAGGCGAACAACCACATCTGGCCATCATCTTCAACCGTCTACAACTACCTCTTGCAGACCAATTCTTTCACTTTTTTTCAAAATAAGTTTTTTAAAACATGTACGTCAAATTTGTTTTTTGTTTCCATTTTTACCTAAAATAAAAAAATAAATAAAATGTAAACGTTACCAAACCACATCTAAATCATTTCATCTTAATCTAAAAACACAATTTGAAATATCGGTTTCAAAAAAAAAAAAAAAATTAGAAAGTGTACAGAATAATTTTACAAGTCCACGGATTTTTTTCCTCTCTTCTAGCACAATTGAGTATAAACTTGAATTCTAAAAGCAACTCTAATAATTTTTCTATTTGCCTTGCCAAAGCCAAAAAAATAACTTGGCTTCACATGGTGTGCCATTTGACTCTTGTGGGCATTTTAATATATATATATATATATATGACATGTCTGCACTAATTTAATTGTAAGCTTTATATTATATATAATAATATTAAGGGTACACACATAAGGAGTGTATCATGACAATTGTTTAAAATAATTAGATCTCATAATTATGACACTTATATTTGAAGTAGTTAAATATGAGAGGAACAATTATCAAGTTTAGAATTACTTTGGAAAAAAAAAAAAATTGACAATTTACTCTAATTTATTTGTAGGTTTTATATAATAGAATAGATTAATAACCAAAAAGTCTGATTATGATGGGAAGGATTTGTATCCAATTCTCATAAACTAATTGGATTTGTATCCAATCATTTGGACATCTCCAACTATTATTGTTATAATGTCATTGCTATTGCTATAATTTGACAAAATTGTCAAATTATAGCAATAGTGCTCCAATGGTCAATTGTTATCTTGACAAATTTCAACTAATTTTTTCTCTAAATTTGTAGGTGTTGTTTGGATATAAGTTTTTTTGTGATTTTATTTTTGTTTATTTTTTATCTTTTGTGACATTTTTTTAACTATTTATAAAAAAAGATTTATATTTATATTCTTCCAGACTAGATAAATATAAAAAATAAAAAAAATTGAAAAATTGGAATTTTTTTTATATATTTTATCTTTTTACTGTCTTCATTTAAAAAAAATATATTCATTATTTTATTATACTTTATTAAAAAAATTAAATTATACTAACAATTACATTAAAAATAAAAAATAAAAATAAATATGAAATTTCATTATAAAATAAAAATATGACATTGAAAATTAAAATAGAGCCGTTGGCTCATGTTACACACTCCCAAACAGTACCTTATCAGTCCATCACTCTCTGTCTGTCTCTTCTCTCTCTATATCATCAAACCGTATCTCACTACCATCAAACCCTATCTCACTTCTCTCTATCTCCGAATTGGGGATCGGTGTTTGGGGTTTCAGAGAGGCGATTAGGGATGAGAGAGGGACCAATTGAGGACCGATTGGAGAAGAGAGAGGAGTCGGTGTCGGAGTCCACGGTTGTGGCGGTGGACAGACTTGCATATTTCAATTTGTGTGCTTAAGGTTTATAGTACCTAAACATTTCAACCAATATGTTAATCTCGCAAGTACCAGTGAACAGAGGCTGCTGGGTCACCTTCTCGGCAAATATTATTAACAATCATATTTTTTATCAATATTTTATAAACATAAATGTTTGAGAAAATTTAGTCTATAAACGTTTTTAAATAATAGAAAAAAAATCTATACATGCATATTTTTTTTGATTTAGTACAATGGGATACAATATAATCTCATATGATATATAATCTCTAATATTTATCCATCTGAGTATTATTTCAAGTTAAGTTGGACCAAAAAAAAAATTTTATTCCGTCAAACTCTAATTACTCCAAATCTTATATAACATTAACCAATTTTCAAATAATAGATGGATGATATATACTATTTTATTTTTAAAATTTGGATTATAAAATGCATCTTTTTATTTTGTTATTTTGTAATTAAGGGCAAATATTATTAACAATAATATTTTTTATCAATATTTTATAAACATAAATGTTTGAGAAAATTTAGTCTATAAACGTATTTAAATAATAGAAAAAAAATCTATACATGCATATTTTTTTTGATTTAGTACAATGGGATACAATATAATCTCAGATGATATATAATATTACATCTACTATAAAATTTGAATATTGAGACAAAAAGGGTTGTTAAGAAAGTTTGGGGGAAGAAAGCCAATAGAAAATTTGAGCCATTGGTTTGAATTTTATTTCTTTTGTTTTCTTATGGTTTTTCATCAACCGAGCTTGGCATCATGTTGCAATTGGTTCTTTGCAATAGTAAGAGGAGGGGGAATAGAATGTATGTAGTCAGATGTTATGTGACTTGCCCTTGCTTTTCTCTTATTTTATGGAGATATTCCTTTTTTAATAGATATTAGTTGACTTGCCCTTTGCATTCCTCTTCTTTTATGGGTTGATTTTCAATTTGAAATACATGTATTTGTTGTGTGTGTATGTGTTCCATTGAGGTTTACTTTGGCAAAGAGTTTTACATAAATGAACTGGTTTTGATCTTCTGATTTACATCCCTTTTGAATAATGTTGTTGTTTTCTACCTTAGGTTTGACATCTTTTTGTTCAATAGGATTGGAAATAGAGGGTTCCAACATTTATGATGAAGATAAGGGTGCTAAGATGAATGGGAACCATATAATGGGCTTTGTTCCTCTATAGATGCTGATATGACAGCATTCTAAAAGTCACTTGTCCCTATTGGAGAGGTTGATATACATTGTTGAGCTCATTCCAGACAACTTAAGCTTTTGAGCTTGATTTATATTATTGAGCTCATTTCCTAACATCTTAAGTTTTTGGGACTAGTAGTGATCTAATAGTTCCCCCCTATACGATCAATACATATGGTATGTACTTGTGTCTATGTGGACCTAAGAAAGAGAGATTTATATTTTACTTTTAACTGTTTTAAATTATAATACTAAATTCCAGACCTTGTGTCCATTTCTTCTAATCGACCTGGAGATAAAGACTATGATCACTTGGACTATCTTAGCTTGAAACATCAGCGCAGAATGTTAAGTTGACCTTCTTAGCCCTGCAATCATGCATCAGGTTTCTCAACTATATATATTGATTCTTTTAGCTTTGATTCTCTAAGTTAAGCTCATGCAGCTGCATTCATCTTCGTTTGTGCACTCAAGTCTGAAAAATTGATGATAACCATAAGGATATTACAATTTAAGACACTAACATTTTCATGGGATTCATTAGTCTATACTTTGGTGGTACAGTTATTGTTTAGTAGAGTAATTTGTTACTTGTTAGTTTAGTTTTATGAGTTCACTTTTGCTACTTGTACTGCTTGTGATGTGAGGAACTGATGTGGTTGTTATTTTTGCAATAAAACTGCTAGATCCTTTGCCGGTCTATTGAATCAGAACCTTTTAATTTTTTTGTCATTGTATGCGTTATTGAGAAGATCTAATTGCCTTCATATCCTTACTGTACTTATAATTTACTGGCTTTGTCAATGGCCTGGATTTAGGAGATTAAGTGGTAGCACTAGCAGTATGTTAACTCTTTATTGTGGTTTGTTATTCTAATCTGTTAGAGAGGGTGACCCCATTTTAGAGTTGCTGATTTTGATTTAAGATGGCTGTTGATCCAGATACCATACTATGTTTCATCCTATACCTCCATTTTGTAGAATATTTTATCCATATTATCGTATTGCTAACTTTTTATCCATATATTTTGTTTTAATTATATGACCCTAGCCTGCTGGAGCATTTGAAATACAATTTTCAGAAGGAAAACAAATCGAGGATTCAAACATGTATACTGGTTACATTGGAAGTACACAAAGTAGTATAAAAGTGGTGTACCACATTGAGTCACAATCAAAAGATTTACAATGATGGTACGAGTTTGTGACGAGTCACTGTAGCCTGTATTTACTAAGAGTAATTGGAAAGTGTCAAAGTAGTTTTGTTGGCAAAGAGTTGCTTTTCACAGAGGTGGTAGAAGGAACTCTACACGATTGGGTGAAAAAAAACCTTCTCGTTGATTCTGAGTATCTTGAAAGGCTGAGTAAGCCTTTTATTGGCATCTTGGGGTAAGTGCATGTCTATGTCATCTTTGCTATTTATTTAAGTAATTCATTCATTTGTTTTTTGTCTTTTCATTCAATTTTTTTTTTGTCATTTACTCTATAGGGATATACTCAATGGCATCATATATACTTCAGATGTACATTGAGACAACCACATGGAGAAATTTGTGCAAACAATGTCTACTTGGTTAATGGAAATGCCAAGTTGGGCAAAGCTCTAAATCCGGAGTGGTACGAGAAGACATTTGGGGATGACATTGACAAGTTCAGTTCTACGGCATGGTCAAGTCTCTCTTCAAGTCCAAAGGGTCTAAACTTCCCTTTGGTTTGGATCATTTGTGTAGATAATTGCAAAAATACAACAAATTTGATAAGTACAGTATTTCTTTAATTATGATTTTTTAAGTATTGTAAAGTGTTTTTATTACTATTGATTCTCACGGTTTTTGTTATACAGGCATTTGATTAATGCAATTAATTATCTGATCATGTTGACAGTAGATGCAAGATGCGAGTATATGCCAGTTGCCTATTCTCTTGTTAAACACCATTCTAGCCTATACTCGCATCTTGAGTCTGGGGTCAACATGATCGGATGATTAATTTCATTCATCAAATGCCTATATAGTGAAAAGCGTGAGAATCAATATTAATAAAAACACTATACAATACTTAAAAAATCATAATTAAAGAAATACTGTACTTATCAAATTTGTTGTATTTTTGCAAGAATCTGCTCAAATGATCCAAACCAAAGGGAAGTTCAGACCCTTTGGACTTGAAGAGAGACTTGACCATGCCGCACAACTTGTCAATGTCATCCCCAAATGTCTTCTCGTACCACTCCGGATTTAGAGCTTTGCCCAACTTGGCATTTCCATTAACCAAGTAGACATTGTTTGCACAAATTTCTCCATGTGGTTGTCTCAATGTACATCTGAAGTATATATGATGCCATTGAGTATATCCCTATAGAGTAAATGACAAAAAAAAAATTGAATGAAAAGACAAAAAAAACAAATGAATGAATTACTTAAATAAATAGCAAAGATGACATAGACATGCACTTACCCCAAGATGCCAATAAAAGGCTTACTCAGCCTTTCAGGATACTCAAAAATCAACGAGAAGGTTTTTCTTCACCCAATCGTGTAGAGTTCCTTCTACCACCTCTATGAAAAGCAACTCTTTGCCAACAAAACTACTTCGACACTTTCCAATTACTCTCAGTAAATACAGGCTATAGTGACTCGTCACAAACTCGTACCACCATTGTAAATCTTTTGATTGTGACTCAAGGTGGTACACCACTTTTATACTACTTTGTGTACTTCCAATTTAACCAGTATACATGTTTGAATCCTCGATTTTTGTTTTCCTTCTGAAAATTGTATTTCAAATGCTCCAGCAGGCTAGAGTCATATAATTAAAACAAAATATATGGATAAAAAGTTAGCTATACGATAATATGGATAAAATATTCTACAAAATGGAGGTATAGGATGAAACATAGTATGGTATTTGGATCAACAGCCATCTTGAATCAAAATCGGCAACTCTAAAATGGGCTAACAGATTAGAATAACTAACCACAATAAAGAGTTAACATACTACTAGTGCTGCAACTTAATCTCCTAAATCCAGGCCAATGACAAAGCCAGTAAACTATAAGTACAGTAAGGATATGAAGGCAATTAAATCTTCTCAATAACGCATACAATGACAAAAAAATTAAAAGGTTCTGATTCAATAGACTGGCAAAGGATCTAGCAGTTTTATTGCAAAAATAACAACCACGTCAGTTCCCCACATCACTAGCAATACATGTAGCAGAGGTGAACTCATAAAACTAAACTAACAAGTAACAAATTACTCTACTAAACAACAAGTGTACCACCAAAGTATAGACTGATGATCTCTAGTTTGTGACACTGATGATGAGAGGGCCGCTGCTGGTGCCCTCAAAATTGCCCTTGCCCTTCTTCGAATTGACCATGCCTTCTTTTGCCCCGGTCTTCTTTTCCTTTTCGACTCACTATTCGGTTGATCTTCGCCACGGCTTCTACTCAGCAGTGCTTGGTTTGTATTGATCATACTTCTTTGTTTTATTTCTGCCTCATCTTGACTCAGTTGCTTATTTGATCCCATTGGACCAATCTCCTCAATGGAAAGCTGGGCTGGTGATTGATATTTTGTGATTTGGGCTTCATCCTGTTTCCATTCACTTCTTATGTGGTTCAGACCTCCAATTAATCCCTTGAACTGGGCTTGGTCCAACATCACATTTAAGTTAATGCTGGGCCTGTGCAGATCCAAATTGCTTATGCTCTTCATAAAGCCCACAGAAGGCACCCTGTAACACTGTTACTGCCCCTCTTATTGTTCTAAATCAAAACCTTGTACATGCCTTCTTCCTCTTTTCCCAGACCTATCCTAGCTACTCTTGGGTCTCCCACTTCATAGCACATCTCATTAACTACTGACACAGCTAGTGAACTGTCGCCGCTGCCAAAATTCATGCCTCTATTACATGAAGTTCTCACTGGGCTTAGTGTTTTTGTTAGATCTCTTCCAGTTACCATATAATGTGTGTTCTATCAGGCTTCTGGTTGCTTTTGTTGTGGATTTGAGTTCTTTTCTTCCAGAATTCAAGCCTTTCTCACCAAGCTTAGTACTTTTGTCAGATATCTTTCTAATTACCATGTAATGTCTGTGTTCTTCTATCAGACTCCTTGCTGCTGTAAGACTTTGATTATTACTATTTTTTGGTTTAACTATTAGACTTGATTGTTATTATTTTTGTTATTAATCATATGCCGTTTGTATCTGTTGGTGACCTAACAGATGTAAAGAATTGGTCTTGATCATTACTTTTGTCAATTATATTGTATATGGTTGGAGGTGCGAATGTTGTAATTGATGAAAATGATGGTTCTTGTAAAGACAATTTCTGTTTAGATGCTTTTGCCTTTGATCCCACCACTGATCCAGAGGAGGGTTTGTTGGTCCCTGTCCGTGATATTCCCAGATTGTCAAGTTACAAGCCCAGACCTATTGTGGTCACACGAGGGAAAAATTACCTTCTTTCCAGACATTCATAATACTCATTCCTGTTTGAACTTGATCTTGAGGTGCCCCATTTTGAGGTTTTTGATCCCAAATGAGATAGAAAATGGGAAATCCTCCCCAATCCTCTCAGCGTCGGTAAAACTATTGGTGAAACTATCCTCGACTACTTTGCTTGGGGACACAGGCTCAGAATTTATACCCAGATAGGTTTTTGCTTGTTTGACGGAGTTCTTAATGAAGTTTTGGGGGCAGGAGGATGGTAGTTTTGTGCCTTCTCTCTCCGGTGTTGGAACTGAATTTGAGGGGGGCTTTTGCATTGCCTGGGATGAGAGCTCACTGCTTATGATTTTGAGGACGCCAATGGTTTCCTCAAGTCTCATTGGGTACTAAGTGAGCTTTCTATTATGTTCAATCCTCTACTCGAGTGTTACGTAGGCTTTGTCACACATCTCTGAGGAGCTCTTCCCAAGTGAGAGGTTTGGTATACGTGCAGCGGTCATTCGGGTTTCCAAAACCGTTGGTGTTGGTGGCAAACCGTTCCTCTCCGTAGAAATTGAGCATCTGCAAGAATATATGATTTGGAAAATTGGAATTGTGCTTATCAAGTAATCGAGTCCGTCAGTCATGTAAGCAAATGAAGGAATCCTTTTTTTATATGACAGATTAATATCCTATAAACTAACGTAACAAATTAATATCCCAAAAATATGGGAAGAAAATTAAAAAAAAATCACTTTGCTTGTATATGGCATTGAAATGTTGCAGTCAAACTCTTTCCCATTTCGTTCTTTTCTAGAGCCACCATCGTTCTTTCCCACTTCTCAAACCTTCATCACATGATTCCTTATTACCACTGCCCAACAGGATCCATAAATCACACAAAATCACAGATTAAATATAACACACAACTCATAAAATATTTTTTCAGGTCTATCACATTTTTTTCCTCCAAAATTGTCTATAAAATTTTTAACTGCTCAAAAATTTTCAATTGCAAAATCTTTTTTATTCATCAAAAAATCTAAAATTTTATATATAAAATTATAAACGATGGGATGGATGTAAACTGATGGGGGACTACGTATGTAAATGTAGGACAGAATTTTGCTATTTTGGCTGATGTGGCACCATCTTATTGGATGTCTAGCAAATCCATGGTGTAGCTGTGAAAATTTTGGTCTCAACCACAAATCGGATGGTGGTTCGGATGTTTATATAATTAGAATTTCTAGATAATATATATATATATATATATATAACAAATGATATGAATTTTTGTGATATTTTAAAAAATGTCAGAATACACCATTATTTTTGTCAGAAATTTCGTATAAACATTCCATTCCATATGATTATTGTTTTTGTATAAATACACATTAATTTTATTATAATATATATGGCAGAATGGTGCCAACCGTTCAGTTGTGCTGTGGCAAATCATATCACTTGATCTTATTGATTAATTAAATACTTCAAGAAATGTCTAGGATTGACAATGACAGTCTTAGGGTTATGGGTTCAAACACTTAGCAACTAACAACTCCAAAGTATGAGCCAAAATAGGCATGTTAGGCATTTTAGCCAATCACAATACATTTTGAGTCCTCCAATGGGCTGGTTCGTTGGCTACATATGAAGAGCATTGAGCCACTCTGCAAATTGTATTGAAACCCTTTGCCCGTGAAATCGTTTCCCACAAGGTCTAAACTCCATCATTTCACATCTTTGCAGCTCTCTTCCTCATTCAGGTATGTATCCTTCTCAATCTATCTATTCTTCCTCTTCATGGGCGGCAAAACCCTATCGCACTCATCACTCCCTCTTCAACGCACCTACTTGTGAAACCCTATGTTGAACCTTCCTTTCCCCATCTCTGCAACTCCCTCACTCTGTACCACCAAACCCTAGCTTCCGACATCTCCTATATGTGAAACTCTCTTCCTAAACCTCTCTACAAACCCCCTTATTTCCCTCCCTGTCATCCCCCTTCGACTGGATTAATTTATGAAATCATTTATTGCACATGCAAATTGTGGATTTCATTTGCACACTAACTGTATTTTTTTCCTTTAAACCTGTGAAACCCTTCTCTCACTCATTTTTTTACATCATTCTATTCAAACTATGCATGGTTCAGTGTCATGTAAAGGTTTTGCTTAGTGCAATTAGATCATAAAGGTTAGCAGAGTCTGTTTTTAGCATTGCATTTCATATGTGCATGCTTTGAGTATTGGCTTTTTAGGAATTTGTGGACTTTTTCTAAGTTGCAATTGTTCTTGATGTGAAAGTTTATGTTTTTTTTTTTTTTTTTGTTAATTAATTTGATCTTGTAAGTGGGATTAGAAGAAACTTTATGGGTTGTTGTGGAGCAGAGAAACGTGGCCCAAGCATGAATGTAATAATGGAAATGTGAATGTGATAATGCTTCTTCCATAAAAATATTATTCATTTGTAGAAATGCAAAGATTGTTGCCCTCTTTTGAATCTAGACAGAGACAGGGCAAAGCAAGGGCCTGTAGAGTGTAGAGTCTTATTTCAAAGAACCCCACCTATAACATTTCTGCTAATTTTAATATGTATTATGAAGGATATACAACAATTTGTCTATTATTACCACTAATTGAATCATTCATTATCGTCCATACTATGGCGACAATTTCCTAGCTAGTTCAAGTTTCGAATATTCTTGTTATACTACTTTTACTTGTGCTCATGTCATGTGGTTGATTGGCGTTAGATTGACGATATTACTATTAAAATTGTTGAAATTTTGGAGTTTGACTTGTATTTAAAGTTTGATTTTCATTAGAGTGAACAATTTTATGGTTGTTATAATGGTTATTGGACTTGTTATATGTCTCATGGTTATATAGCATTGATTTTTTTTTTTTTTTTTAAACATAATTAATGTCTAATTTGATATAATTCTAATCTACTAATATATGACCATATATATCTCACCTTAGTTTCACATGTCAAGTCCTTCAATGTGGAAGGGGACTGTCTAGATGATTTTGAACATTAGCCAACTCTCTTTGGAGTTTTAGGTTGAAGTATGGGATTAGGCATTGGAACCATCATTTTGTATGGGATTAGGCAGATTTCTTGTACTATTTTGTATGTGTTTTTTAGATGGCACCATTGACTTATGCTTCATAAATCTGTGGGAAGTGGAAAGCTTGCATCTATTTTTTGCAGTCAATTTTGTATCTTGATGTGGAAGCCAAAATTCATATAGGTGAGCTGATACATGTCATTATTATTGATAGGTCCCTTTCTATTGAATTATGGCCTGTTGATTCTTGTGAAATGGAAAATTACCCAATTCATTTTGATTTTGCTGTTGTTTCTTTAGAACCCACTCCACACCAAAAAAATACACCACATATTTTAGTACTTCAACTATTGCTTTAAGACAATATCACCAACAAAATCATATATAATTGTTGCTGCTGAATCTGCTTCTGTTGGTGGTGCTGCAATTGTTGCTGCTGATAATGACAATATCACCACCACTACTACTTGTACTAGTACTAGAATCATGATTATATAATTTTCAATTGTTGCTGCTGAATCTGATTCTGTATTCAAAATCCATATATAATTGTCAATTAGGATAGCAGGAGACCAAGCTGCATTTTGGGGTTGTGGATTCTTTGGAGCCCAAGACACCCTTCATGATGATAGGGGTTGCCATTACTTCAAAGATTGCTATATCCAAGGTTCAATTGACTTATCTTTGGCAATGCTAGGTCCTTGTATGAGGTAATATATAATACTCTACTCTGCTTATCTCTCTGTCTTTGGCAATACTTCTGCAATTTTGGCTATAATGATAATGAATATGAATGGATGAATGAATGAATGAATACAGAGTTGCTAGCTGAGTTCGATTGTGAACCCAGTGGCACTAGGGGCGAAGGTGATAAACGGAGTGGTAAGCGCGCATGGCAGAGCTTCAAAGGATGAAAACAGTGGATTTGCATTTGTGAACTGCAGTGTGGGAGGGACTGGAAGAATATGGTTAGGTAGAGCATGAAGGCCCTTCTCCACAGTGGTCTTTGCTTACACACAAATGACTGATATCATTGCTCCTGAGGGATGGAACGATTTCAATGACCCCACCAGAGACTAGTAATTAATTAAAATTACCCATTATTATATATTCTTCTTCTTCTTCTTCTCTGTTTATGCATGGTTTAATTTAATTTAATTAAATTTTTTTTTAGGACCGTTTTCTATGGAGAGTACATGTGCGGAGGTGCAGGAGCTAATATGACTTTGAGGGTGCCATATGCCCAAAGACTGAATGATACACAAGTTTCTCCTTTCCTCAATGCGTCTTTCATTGATGCAGATCAATGGTTACAACCATAACAATACACACATACACACACACACACATATATATATATATATATATTCTCTAATTCTATCCAATGTAATTAATATGCTAGCTAAGGTGATGTTTGATAATGTAATTCAACACTTACAATTGAATATATAAAGTAAAAATTCATTAAGCTCCTGATAATTGCAATTGCTATCAATAAAAAATTTAAGTAGCACTTAAAATGTGGCATTCTATGAAAAATATTGTAATATATATCCGTTTTTATTTTGAAAATTGGTTAAGTTAGTTTGAATGACTAATTAAAATAAAGAGTATGGTTGGAGCACGCAATATCTAAACTAATTAGATAAAATAAAGAGTGTACTTTTTTCATACTTTAGCTAGTGAAAAATAAAGAGTGTGGTTGGAGTTGTTCTAAGGCATGATTAAAAATACTAGGATTGTTATATATTATTTAATTTTTTCATCAAATTATATAATAAGATATTATTTATTTTTATTAAATATTTTAATAATTATGAATCCAAAAAAATAAAAATTTTAATAATTAAATATACATAAGAGAATTAATTATTAATATTCATGTAAAACTGATATGTATATATATATAATCAATCGTATATAATATTTCTCGGAAAATATTAATCAATGTGTCCAAAATCCCAAACCTTTTTTTCGTGGAAGCAAACTAAATAGAAAAGTCCAACGCAACGAGGCTGGACAAAGACAAGTTAATTAAACTGTTTGAACTTGCACTCTATAATTAAGGCCTAACAATTTGATTTTACTTCACAAAATCTTTTATTATACTTAAACATTAATCATGTTTATATTTATTTTTGATAAATAAAAAAAATGTTTAATACGCATATATGTTTTAAATTTTGTTTTGAAAATAAGGGAGTAATCAAAAGTAATTGCTGACAACTGGATATAGTGTTAGAGGTGATTTTCGACAGAAGGAGGCAACCAAAAGTAGTTTCCAACAAGATGTGGTCATCAGTGCTTGGAGGCGATTTCCATCCATGGGAGATAGTTGTTAGCGACCAAAGGTAGTTGTCGATCGTGAGAGATGGTGGCTAGAGGGGATGCTAGAGGAGATTGTTGGCGATTGTGGCCGGAGGTGGGGTGAGAGTGGCCAGATGTGATGCCTGATGGTGGTGATGAGGCATAGGTGGCTCGAAGGAATTGAAGTGAGAGAGAAATTATTTTTCTAAACATGTGAAACTAATTTGTTTTAAGTTAAGAGTTCAATAAATTTTGTAAACTACTAACAATTTTAAAAAATGAAAATAAACTGATAAATTTTCGTTTACAACTTTCAAAATTTTATAAATATATATAAACAAAAAAAAAATGCAAGCTTAGTCAATCATAGTTTGTTTGTTTGTTTGTTTGTTTTTTTAGATAGGAAAAGCAATTACAAAGAAATAGGAATCTCAAAAGCCATCAACGCCAATAAAAAGGGAGGGACCTTCTCCATCCAAAGGCTAGCCTACTTAAACAAAGTGTTACAGAATTGCTTTACCTATAAACATGGGAGACCAATGAGGAATGGAATCGCAAGAGTAGCGCCTAAACAACACCCACCAAATGACCATAACAAAGCAAGTTATCCGTCTTGCCTTGGATTACAGACACCACATTAAGAGAATCGCCTTCAAGCTGAATATTACCCAAGCCCAAATCACAACCCAATTGGAGCCAATTGGAGCGCTTCCACACAATCATAGTTTGTTGATAATTGCAAAAATGTAAATGTGGACACGTGTAGGCAGGTGTAGTTTCGAACATGGTTAAGTTATTCTCACAATTACATATGTACGAGAGTTATAACTAACATTGTAAATGGGGTTTTTCCAAATTAAGTCAAATTAATAATTTATTTTTCAAACTAGGTTTAGTTTGGACGAAATTTCTAAACTAGGCTAAAACGTAGTTGTGAACCACGCTTTCACCATTTTTGTACCTATCGCGCTGAAATTTTGACAAATTATAAGAGTGTGGTTACAAACCACGCTTTTAATTAAGAAGACGTGGTTACAAATCACGCTTTTAAGTTAATCATAAAATGTAGTTTCAAACCACGCTTTTAAGTAAAATATATATATATATATATATATATATATTTATTTATTTTTTTCAGAAAACGTGATTTTTAACCACGCTTTCTTAATTAAACTGTGTTATAAAGAAAGCGCGGTTAGAAACCACGCTTTCAATAATTCATCAAACACACGCACTCACAAACACACACTCTCTCTCTGATAACCACACACACACACACAATCACACTCAATATACATAAATTTTAATACATATTTATAATTTAAAATATATATAAATTTTATTTCATAAAATTGAAACCAATATTAAATATATATAATAATAATTTATAATAGAAAATAATATTCAACTATATAAAATGATTACTTTTTTATTTTAATTCTTAATTTTTTTTTATTTTACTGTTTAGGGATAAATTTTTTTTTTTTATTTTAGGGTTTAAGGTTTAATTCTTAAAATTTATTTATTTTTATTTTAGGGTTTAGGATTTAGGGTTTAGGACTTATAAAAATAAATAAATTTTAAGAATTAAATTATAAATTCTAAATCCTAAATCGTAAACTCTAAAATAAAAATAAATAAATTTTAAGAATTAAACCCTAAACCCTAAAATAAAATAAAATAAAATTATCCCTAAACACTAAGGTAGCGTTTGGTAACATTTACGTTTTTGGTAACATTTACAAAATTTACAAAAATTTTGTAAACTGATTTCTGTTTATTTTTAGAAAAACATAAATAACAAACGTGTTTGAATTGAACGAAATGTTCAAAAAAAATTTAAAACATAAACTAAAAAATATGTTTGTTCAAGCCTAAAATATTTATATTTATATTTATTATTCATGACAATGGGATCACACATATTATAATTGAAAAAAAATTAATTAAAAAAATAATTGAAAAAAATTTAATTGGAAAAAATTTAATTGAAAAACAATTATTTGAAAAAAAAATATTTGAAAAAAATGAAAAAAAAATTAATTAAAAAAATAATTGAAAAAACAATTATTTGAAAAAAAAAATTGAAAACTGAAAACGTAAACTCATTTTTTGAGTTTATGTTTTTTCCTCAAATTTATAAACTGAGACAACCATTTATAAATCAACGATTTTTCGAGGTTTTGATAATTTTTTGTGGTTTATAAATAGTTATTTCAGTTTATAAATTTGAGAAAAAAACGTAAACTCAAAAAATGAGTTTACGTTTTCAGTTTTCAATTTTTTCTTTCAAATAATTTTTTTTGAAAAATAAGTTTTTTTTTCAATTATTTTTTTAATTAATTTTTTTTCCAAATATCTTTTTTTCAAATAATTGTTTTTCCATTAAATTTTTTCCAATTAAACTTTTTTCAATAATTTTTACAAACCACATTTTTTCCAATTGAATTTTTTTCAATTATTTTTTTTAATTAATTTTTTTTCAATTATAATATGTGTGATCCCATTGCCATAAATAATAAATATAAATATAAATATTTTAGGCTTGAACAAACATATTTTTTAGTTTATGTTTTAAATTTTTTTTAAACATTTTGTTCAAACCAAACACGTTTGTAATTTATGTTTTTCTAAAAATAAACAGAAGCCAGTTTATAAAATTTTTGTAAACATAAACCAAAAACGTAAATGTTACCAAACGCTACCTTAGTGTTTAGGGATAAAATTTATTTATTTTTTATTTTAGGGTTTAGGGTTTAATTCTTAAAATTTATTTATTTTTATTTTAGAGTTTAGGATTTAGGATTTAGAATTTATAATTTAATTCTTAAAATTTATTTTTTTTATAAATCCTAAACCCTAAAATAAAAAAAATCAATTTTAAGAATTAAACCTCAAACCCTAAAATAAAAAAAATAAATTTTATCCCTAAACAGTAAAAAAAAAATAAAAATTAAGAATTAAAATAAAAAAGTAATCATTTTATATAGTTGATTATTATTTGCTATTATAAATTATTATTATATATATTTAATATTGGTTTCAATTTTATGAAATAAAATTTATATATATATATATTAAATTATAAATATATATTAAAATTTATATGAGAGAGAGAGAGTGTGTGTGTGTGTGTGTGTGTTTGTGAGTGCGTGTGCTTGATGAATTATTGAAACAGTTTAATTAAGAAAGCGTGATTAGAAATCACGTTTTTTGGAAAAGAAAAAAAAAATTATTTTACTTAAAAGCGTAGTTTAAAACCACGTTTTATAATTAACTTAAAAGTATGATTTGTAACCACGTCTTTTTAATTAAAAGCGTGGTTTGTAACCACGCTTTTACAATTTGTCAAAATTTCTGCGCAATAGGTACAAAAACTGTGAAAGTGTGGTTCACAACCACGTTTTAGCTTAATTTGGAAATTTCATCCAAACTAAGCCTAGTTTGGAAAATAAGTTGCTAATTTAGCTTAATTTGGAAAAAGCCCCTTGCAAATGAGGACACGTGTAGGCACAATGGTTGAAAGGAATCTTGAACCACTAAAGACCACTTATCAACATGTGAAGACCAAACTATACAAGGTTGACATGTTCAATTCATTAGTGAAATCAATACCCGAATCCTAATTCCTAGCATTCTTTTCAATTGATCTGGGCAAGTTTGTAGAATTGATCTGCTTGAGGATATCATTGAAGATGCAAGAAATAACAAGGTAGTCTTGCTAGTTTTTCAATTTGTTTATTATGATCATAAGCTACTAATAGTGCAAGTTTACAGAAATTTTTCCTTATTTAAATTTTTGTTATTAGGAACCCTTCCTTATAATCTCAGGGCAGTGAAAACAAAATCACCTTGCTATTAAACCTTTCTCAATACTCTGTGTGAGAAATTTGTGCTAAAATTTCTTTGGTTTGGTTAATTCTCCTGCCTTGTTTAATTTTTTCTGTGGTGTTCAATTTTCTCTAGATAGATAAAAGGATTTGAATGTTGATCCAGAGAAATTTAAATATTAGTCTAGAGAAATTTGTGAAAGGTTCAAGGGTTTTTTATATTAGTCCAGAGATCCAGAGAAATTTGAATGTTAGTTCAGAGAAATTTGAAAAAGGTGAAATTTGATGTTAGTCCACAGAAATTTGAATGTTAGTCCAGAAAAATTAGTCTAGAGAAATTTGAATGTTCAAGGTCTTGAACCCAGAGAATTTCCAAGGATTGCTTTGTATGTTGAATTCATTATGAATATAGACACAAATATGATTATTGGATCAAGTCTCTTTTTGTAGTATAAGAATAATGTTGGATCAAATCACCAAAGCCATCAAACTGCAGACAACACAAGTGAATTTCTCTAGTTGGAGGGGATTTTCTCTGGGGTTGAGTAAATTTCTTTGGGGTAGAGAGGGAAATTTCTTTGGGTTGAATCTAGAGAAATTCTCTAGTGAGATTTTCTCTGTAAATATGCATCCAAATCACTGAAGCCATCAAACTGCAGACAACACAAGTGAATTTCTCTAGTTTGAGGGGATTTTCTCTGGGGTTGAGTAAATTTCTCTGGGGTGGAGCTGGAAATTTCTCTAGGTTGAATCAAGAGAAATTCTCTGGTGAGATTTTCTCTGTGATGTGTCCAGAGAAATTCTTTGGATTGAATTTTCTCTGAATCGATGTTGAGGGACCTTAAAATATTGAGTGTCCTTTATGCTATAAAATCTTAATACCGGGATCTTAAAAAAAAATCCCCAAAAAAATTAAGGAAAATCATGTTGGTTCAAAATCTAGTAAGTGGATAAGCGTAAGTGGCTGATTCAATGAGCCCACAATGCTCAGGCAGACCCATCATATTCATAGCATGTCACATTATTATTTTGGCATTAATCGTTATAGATGATGTTAAGTAGTTGGAAAAAAAAGGCTTATTCTTTGAGCTTTTTCAACATTTTTAAGTGAAAAAAAGGGCTTCCAAACTAAGAATTTACAGTGGAAAAATAAAAAATAAAAACCTCTACCATCATTAATTTCCAGCATCCATAATTTATTTTAAAAAAAAATGACAAGGAAAAAATTTAAAAATTAGTCTCTAATTTTTTTTTGCAAGTGAACAAGCCAGGAGGATGACATTATTAACTATCGAAGGCCATAGTTGAGAGAGAGAGAGAGAGAGAGAGATTGTCACGTTTATAATAAATAAGATTTAAACTCTTAACTTTACTAAAAGGGCTATGATATATATTATTTGTTTGATAACAAATCAAAAAATTATATTTTTTTTAAAAAATTTGGACTTCAGTGAAGTTTTGTAAAATTTGTGTCAAAATTTAAAAAATAAATTACATTTTTGTTAATAAAATGCAATTTTTTTGACTAATTCAAACAGTTAATGTTAGAAACTCACAAAACTTTTTTTTTATTTAAAAAAAACTAAAAATTCATAATTTAAATCTCTAAATTTATTTATTACTTATCCTTATTTTTTCTTTTCCTTCACATAATTGTGTCGGTTTGGCGAACAACAAATGCTCTTAACATGAGATTTTTTTAGAGAGAGTCAGATTTTTTAGTAGTCTGACGAAGCTCTTCACAACGTACAAAAGCAAAAGCATTCCGGACACTGGGAAAAGGATCTTGAGCCAAGACTTGACTCCAAACCTGGTCCAAACTAGGATTAAGACCAGCCAAAAAATCATATAAACGATCCTTCTCAATCTTCTTTTTTTGGGTGGCAGCATCTGTGGCACACTTCATTGCACTCAAACGAAGGTAGTCCAATTCCTACCAAATAAGTTAAAGAGCACCATAGTAATCAGCCATAAACTTACCATTCTGGCATGTCTCATCAGACCGACATCGGAGTTCATACATCTGTGAAGCATCCTTGCCCACAAAATAGGTTTGGGAAACCGCATCCCAAACATCATGAGCAATAGAGAGACGAAGAAACACAGCCCTAACATTAGAGGTCATTGAATAAGGAAGCCAATATTTAACCATGGCATTATCCTCCAACCAAGTAGAGTAAGAAACATCTGTTTCATCGGGTTTAGGTTTTTTTTCCTAGTTAAAATACTGCACTTTTCCTCTTCCTGTGATATACATCTCCACGCTTTGAGACCATGTGGAGTAATTTGAGCGATCCAAATTGTCTAGGGTGATTTGTAGAGACATGTTGTCCTATTGCATAGTCACAGTAGCCGGAGAACGGGTAGCAACAAAGTTTTCATCACCCATGTTGAGAGTAAATGGGAAGAATAGCAATAATCGGTAGAAAGATTGCATAGTAGCGGCTGTAAAGCAGTTTCCAGCGATAGTGGCAGCGGCAAACTTTTCAGACCAAATCGGAATTGGTTGGATAATATGTTAGCCTAAAAATCGCTGGAGAAAAAAAAAAGATTTACAATTAACTAAAATACAACTAATCTAATTAACAACTACTATGAATAACTAAAAAGGACAACTAATCCCTAGCTGCACACACATCAACAAGTTCTTTAAAAATTCATAAACAACTTTTAAATGTCTTGGATAGGCAATTATACAGACCGATCATATGATGAAATTAACATGATTGACTTACACAATTCGAGAGCTTAAGAAGCCTCCATACTCATCTAATATGGCCCGTCTGGCCACACATGGAACAAGTAAGCAGTCCCCTAAGCAGGTAAAGGTCTGGACGACTACTTCCTTTGTGAGCCCCAAAACACCCTAGATTTCAGTTGACTAGATGGTCCCCGTGGTGCAATTATTGGTTGAGCCATCAACCTTGCCCTCCTGTGGTTCTTAAAAGGTCTACCATGACCCCGAGCTGCAAGAGTCACTGAAATAGCTTCCTCCCCACTCTGTCCCATGACTAAGACTGCGATCTCCACATAAGCCGCTGCTTTAACAAGTGCATGATAATTTCTTTGCCAAGCCCCAACAATCCTCCCCCGGATATCATCACATAATCTTCTCTCAAACTCTGAACAACGAAGCTCCTCAGTTTCCACCAACTCCGGAGAAAACCTCGACAAGTTAGTAAACCATGCCTCAAACTGTGCCAAAGGTGCCTTGGCGCAACTCCACAAATTGTTTCCTCATTCTTCCCGTGTGGAAGAAGAAAAAATCATCCTTCCTCACCTTGACATCCTAATCAAGAAGTGGTGCCTCCAACAAAATCTTATTCGCCTCACGACACAGATAACATTAAAAAAGAAAAACAAAAAAACACACACACACACAAAAACAAAATACTCGACATAAGCACTTAGTCATATAATTGCACATGAATTACAATCTCAAGATAGAATTGTTTCCATAAAACTCCAAGAATTCCTATTAGAATGAGCATTGATCAGGTGCCATTCTAATAAGACATCAAGGGATTTAATAGACGCCAATAACATCCTAAAAGTTCAAACTCATACCCATCTACTCACATAAGCATGTTATCATATAACACGTATAACTTGAAACATTCCTTAATTAGTGAAATGCAGCCATTGTGATAAAAATCACTTCCCACGCGCTCCAAGTATTCAAACCTGGTAGCTCTGATACCAAGTTCCAATGCTCCAAAAATAATTAGACATCTGAAAACTCTAATGAACTCCTCAATAATCCTTAATCCTCATTAATTATGAATCCTTTACAATTTAATAGTCATATATGCATAAACAATCCTTATTTTAGAGATGTAAAGTGTCATGACCCGAACCCGCCCCCGTGGGTTAAGGCCATAACCGGCCAGTAATCTTGAGATTACCTACAACCTCAAATCAAACCAACATAACTCATCAGAGTAAAGGGGCTAAACGGAAGCAAAATTTTAAAACTTTGTCCATAGAGCCGTGCTTACATGGCACGCCAAAACAAACTATACAGACATCCATTAATAACTCACAACAGAAATACAGTACCATAAAGTTTTGTACAGACAGGATCATCCAAAACTAAGTCAACCCATGAAAACTATATACAGACATATACAAAGACTTCGCCAACATGACAACATGGAACAAAATGACTAAAAGGCGAAGGCAAGTCTCGTGCGTGAGACACCTGGGCTGACTCTCCAAAACTCGGTTGTTCCATACAAACTTCACTGGGGCTGGGTCTGGACCTCCCTTGGCTCACCTACAAAGACATGAATGAGCGTGAGCGAAAGCCCAGTGAATAATATCAAATAAAGAAAATACATTGGAACATTATACATCAGACGGCCTTGGGCCCAATTCATTCATGTCAAACTGGCCTTTGGCCTTTTCAAACTTTCATATCAAACTAGCCTCTCAAGCCTTTCAAACTTTCATTTCAAACTGGCCTTTAGGCCTTTCAAACTTTCATTTCAAACTAGCCTTTCAGGCCTTTCAAACTTTCATATCAAACTTGTCACGACTCGAACCCGCCCCTATGGGTTAAGGCCATAACCGGCCAGTAATCATGAGATTACCTACGGCCTCAAAACAAATGAGACAAAACTCATCAGAGTAAAAGGGGCCGAATGGAAGCAATTTAAAACTTTGTCCATAGAGCTGTGCTTACGTGCACGTCATAACATCCCAGACATAAATATAGTAATAACTCACAACAAAATTACAGTACCAAAAAGTTCCATACAACAGGATCATCCAAAACTAAGTAAACCCATGGGAACTATATACAGACATGTACAAAGGCTTCGCCAACATGACAAAATTACATAGAATGGGAAAAGGGCGAAGATGTGTCTCGTACGTGAGACGCAAAGGTTGACTCTCCAAACCTTATTTGTTCCACACTGGCTTCACAGGGGCGGGGTCTGGATCTCTCTTAGCTCACCTACAAACACATGAATGAGCGTGAGCGATAGCCCAGTGAATAATATCAAATAACGAATATACATTGGAACAATATACATCGAACGGCCTTGGGCCCAATTCACATTTTAGATTAGCATCTATATACACAATTTAAGTCGAGTGACTGCGGTTCCAAACAAACTGGCCTTTGGCCCATTTATCTTTCATTCCTTTCAAAACGGCCTCTGGCCCACTCATTTATGTCAAACGGCCTTTGGCCCATCTATTCATGTCAAAACGGCCTTCGGTCCATTCATTCATGTCAAAACGGCCTTCGGCCCATTCATTCATGTCTATCGGCCTTCGGCTCAATCGTTTATGTCAATCGGCCTTCGGCCCACATTTATGTCAAACGGCCTTCAGCCCATATTTATATCAAACTGGCTCATAGGCCTTTCATATCAAACTGGCTCATAGGCCGTTCGTATCAAACTGGCTCATAGGCCTTTCGTATCAAACTGCATTTAAGCTTTTCAAACTTGCCATATCAAACTGGCATTTAAGGCTTTCAAACTTATCGTATCAAACTGGCATTTAAGCCTTTCAAACTTATCGTATCAAACTGTGTCCACCATTCAAAATTAATGAACTTTACAAGACTTACATAGAAGTGAGCAATTGGATAACAACATATTTCAGATATTACTCACAGTGATCGGCTTGTGAATTTTCCCTGGAGCTTGACCCTACACATCACATAGCACATATGGGTCACAAATAATTCAATCCATTCTTTAATTCACATATTCCTCTTTAGGCTTCATTCTTATCTCTTTACTTCAATTACAATGCTCAATGTATGCCTAAGAGTGCTTAGAAGTGAAAAGGAACGGAAAAACAGAACATATAATACATTTTCAAAGTTTCAGAAAATAGGGTCCCCGCTCGAGCGTGAACTCGGACGCTCGAGCGTAAGGCCTGTCTATATAGCTCCCCGCTTTCCCTGCTCGAGCGGACACCATGTCTGCAAAAAGTGCTGGGAGCACGTATTTCCCGCTCGAGCGTCAGTTTCCACGCTCGAGCGGACATCAAAATTCTGGGTTTTCCAGAATGAGTTCTTGAGCTCCAATCGACTTTCAACCAATTTTTCTTGCATACTATGGCTCCAATCTCACATATATTTGTACTAACATAGTACTAACACTAGAATACATCAACATGGAGCTTAATTTCAGGAATCAAACACATGCATGGCTCATTTTCCCCCAAACTCGCTACCAACATAACAATGTCATGCATTCAACCTTATAATTTGCACATGCATGTGATGATTCTCAACTTAGATAATACAATTGGTGATTACATCATGAGCTTTGACCAAAACCCTACATGAATCATGTATTTCAAGCTCAAACATGCAAATTTAAGACAATTTCTTACATGCATGCACAATTTAGCCTTCAATTCAACAAAACCAATTCAATTTCATCATACTCAATTAAATTCATGTTCTTGATCATCAATCAACTCTAAATTTACAAGATTACTCTCATCAAGGAGCTTTAATCTCCACAATCTATGGTTGATTCTTGAGTGTGCCTTCAAGATCACCAAGCTTTGAGGCCAACCTTCAATTTTTCTTCACCCTCTCTCCCTCTAGCCGACTCTCCCCTCTTTTTAGTTTTTATGATCAGCCAAATAAAGCCAAGGGAGAGAAATTGGGTGTTTAGTGCTCATGTTAAAGGCCCCTCTTCTTATAATATTATTTAATATCAAATAATAGAGCACTAACTCGCTAATTTAATTAATTTAATCTGACCCGAATCAATTTCCAATTAAATTCCATCGTAGGTTCTAAAAATTACACTAATCACAATGGCGTAATCAATTTCGGGTTCCATGGCCGATAAGGCCCTCAATTTAATCTCCAAAGCGGAGAAATCAAACAGATATTCCTACGGTGAACAAATAGAAATTCAAAACCACATGTTTTCCTCTTTTCCCAGACCTGTACCAGCTACTCTTGGGTCTCCCACTTCATAGCACGTCTCATTAACTACTGACACAGCTAGTGAACTGCCGCTGCTGCCAGAATTCATGCCTCTATTACATGAAGTTCTCACTGGGCTTAGTGTTTTTGTTAGACCTATTCTAGTTACCATATAATGGGTGTTCTATCAAGCTTCTGGTTGCTTTTGTTGTGGATTTGAGTTCTTTTCTTCCAGAATTCAAACCTTTCTCACCAAGCTTGGTACTGTTGTCAGATATCTTTCTAATTACCATGTAATGTCGTGTTCTTCTATCAGGCTTCTTGCTGCTATAAGACTTTGATTATTACTATTTTTTGGTTTAACTATCAGACTTGATTGTTATTATTTTTGTTATTAATAACATGTCGTTTGTATCTATTGGTGACTTAACAGATGTAATATTTCTCGCTTCCTTCTCTTTTCAGTTTATATGCAGTTTTGTCAATTATATTGTATAAATTGTGGAGAATTGGTCTTGATCATTACTTTTGTCAATTATATTGTATATGGTTGGGGGTGCGAATGTTGTAATGATGGTTCTTGTAAAGACAATTTCTATTTAGATGCTTTTGCCTTTGATCCCACCACTGATCCAGAGGAGGGTTTGTTGGTCCCTGTTCGTGATATTCCCAGATTGTCAGGTTACAATCCCAGACCTATTGTGGTCACACGAGGGAAAAATTTACATTCTTTCCAAACATGCATACTATTCATTCATTCCTGTTTGAACTTGATCTTGAGGAGCCCTATTTTAAGGTTTTTGATCCCAAATGAGATAGAATGTGGGAAATCCTCCCTAATCCTCTCAGCTTCGGTAAAACTGGTGGTGAAACTATCCTCGACTACTTTGCTTGGGGACACAGGCTTAGAGTTTATACCCCGGCTGGTTTTTACTTGTTTGACGAAGTTCTTAAGCAAGTTTTGGGGGGGAGAGGATGGTTGTTTTGTGCCATCTCTCTCCGGTGTTGGAACTAAATTTGAGGGGGGCTTTTGCATTGCCTGCCATGTCAGCAAAAGGGGATGAGCTCACTACTTATGATTTTGAGGACGCCAATGGTTTCCTCAAGTCTCATTGGCTACTAAGTAAGCTTTCTATTATGTTCAATCCTCTGCTCGAGCATTATGTAGGCTTGCTTTGTCACCCATCTCTGTGATCGCCTTATGTGTTTCCTGTACGGTAGCGAAGAGGAGCTCTTCTCAAGCGAAAGGTTTTGTATACGTGCAATAGTCTTTCAGGTTTCCAAAACCGTTGGTGTTGGTGGCAAACCGTTCCTCTCTGACGAAATTGAGCATCTGCAAGCATATGATTTGGAAAATTGGAATTGTGCTTATCGAGTAATCGAGTCCGTCATCATGTAAGCAAATGAAAAAATCCTTTTTTTATATGACAGAATATCTTATAAATTAATGTAAAAAATTAATATCCCAAAAATATGGGAAGAAAATTAAGAAAAATCACTTTGCTTGTATATGGCGTTGAAATGCTGTAGTCAAACTCAATTCCGTAGATGATAGGATGATTTCTGTATGCAACAAGCTAAAATTTTTAAGGAAGTCTGTCCTGATGTAGCAAGTCAAGTAACTCAACAAGTTAGTTTAGTGAAAATTTGCCAATAGAGAAAAACATTTTGGAAAGCTACCATTTGAGGAAGCTTAAGTAGAGTCCAATGTTTTGTATCACAGTGCACATGTTTGTTCATGTGGGTCCTTCAGTCACACTGTTCAATTTTTCGCCAATATTCAACTGCCTTAGGTCCACATTGGACAAGAGGTTTCGCTTTCACAGGATGGGTAAAATTAGCTCTGGCATGCCAATAATGACTAAGATGTCATGACTAGAAACTCAAGGTCGATATTGCTAATTTGTCAATAATGACTCAGATGACAAACAAATTTGGGAGAAATTTAAATAAAGGAGTACTTTTCTCCAATTTCAAAATATCTGAATGAGTTTGATTGCATATGCCAAGTACTTGGAATAAATTGCTAAGGCATCGATAATAGTTTGAGTTAAATTACGAACGTAACATCTCTAGAGTTAGGCTTCAAAAAGCCATGTGTGTGTTCGCAGCCCAAATATATTAATTACATATCATTAAAATAACACAAGCCTGTGAGCTAACTCATCTTATAAGTCTGTATGCAAACTAGTTTGGTTTACATGCCAGTCTCCAAAATAATGGCAACTTAAAAAGGGTAAATACAATTAAGCATGGGTATACATGTATAACTCTGTAAAAGATTTGAATATATGGCATGGCCACCGAGCTGTATGCTGTCGGTGGTGGAGTACCTGTAATTGTAAGGGACAAGCAAAGATAAAAGCTCGCTAAATAATCATCCAAGACATTGGAAATGAGTAGCCAACATATTAAATGATAATAAGGATGATGCCATATTACATAATTATCTTAAAATTCACATACAAGGATCAATTGCTCAAATATTGTGAAATTCAAGGTAAAATCGATACCACCCAAAAATCAATGAAACATCTCGATAACCTAGACAGACCCTGTTGAGTCTAACTAGAACACAATTGTGTCTTTAACCTAGGGAACTAGTCCCTAATCCCGTATTTATGGTTTGCTAGACCAAGACACTATGGGAAAGCCAACCCCCATGTGGGTTATAGGGGTTGTCACCGATGGTATGATGCGGCACCAATCCTTACTCCAATGCACACAACTAACCAAACAGTGGAGCATCGGTGCATCTGTATTATTTACCACAAAAGTGGCCTAAGGAATTCCATTGTTAGGTTATCTTCGGGACGTTCAAGTTTCATGTCCTTATTTTGAACATTGGTGCATTTGACTTATTTATCACTAATAAATGGACTTTCTATTGTTAGGTTGGCTTCCTATTATTTGTTTTGCTGTAGAATTTACTTGTAGATTGGAGAATCTGCAAAAAGGATTCCAGCACATACAATTTTTGTCAAGATTTGGTTACACGTAGGGTTTAATATCTTAAATCATAAATGTGGTGCATTTTAGTGGACTAATCAATTGGTCAGACTAAGTGTCCAATCTCCAATCTTGACTGCAGGAAGTTGGCGGGCATCAATGTAGCACTTGTGCCTTTTAAAGCTTTTGGTAAATGTATTTGGACCCTTTATTCTATTTTGGGAACCTTTGGTGTTGTTGTACTTTAGTTTTAGAGGAGTACAAATTGATTTAAACTTGTTGGGTTTGGTTGTTCGCACTTATTCTTGTCAAAAGTTCCTTGGAGACTTAGAAATTCCATTCTAGGATCGACACCAGCCTTCCTAGGGTCGACCCTTACCTGTTGATAAAGTTCTGGAAGTGTTGCTGGAACATAGGGTAGACACCAGACTGGGAGAGGGTCGACCATCTTCTGTCTGTGTGTTGGTTGCTGGAACATAGGGTAGGCACCAGACTAGGAGAGGGTCGACCCTCTTCTGTCTATGTGTTGAATGCGGAAGATAGGGTAGACACCAGTCTGGGGTGGTGTCGACACCTGCAGTGCAGTCAAAGCTTTCCTAGATTTTTTTCCCCTCTTTGGTGTCAACACCACTGTTGTAGGGGTCGACACCTATGACTTTTTTCCAGATTTTTCTCCCGGTTTGGGCCTACTTTTTGGGGATATTTTGACTAGATATTTTGACTAGATATTTTGAGTTGACTTTGGGGCTTATATCTATTTTTGACCTAGTACTATATAAAGGCCCTCACTTGACCTTTTCTCTCACTTTTTCTTACATTTCCTCTCTCTAAACCGTGAAACACCTCCTCTCTCTCTCTCTCAAGGCACTTTTCACTCGAAGATCCTTAGATCTACTTGTTTGAAGACCTCTACTCACCTTGCTCCTTTGAGATAAAGTGTAGAGCTTGTCGAGGGCTTCATTTTGATCGGAGCAAAGCTTGGTTTCTCCTCCGTCGACTTTTGGGTTTTTCCTCCTTATTCCTCTTCTAAACTTGAGGTAGGGATAACTACTCATATTTATGGTCTTTGACATAATCATGTAGCCTTTTTGATTTAATATTGAGTTGGGGAATTTTGGGTGTTAGGATTTCAAAATGTATAAAGAGGGGTTGTGTTCTTTTGACCCATACATGTGTATTTTGGGTCTTAAAATGAGATTATGGTAGTTTAATTGATGATATTTGGACCCTTGGGTCAATGTTGAGAAAAATGGGAGAAAAGCCCTAATTTATTATGATAAATTAATTTGCATAATTAATTTGGAAAATTTATGGGATATGAAATTGAGTTGGAAATAATGAAATTGGGTAATTATGAGACTTAACGGTGGAGTTGAATTGATAAATCACTCACTTGTGAAAATGTTAATAATTTATCTGTTGATAATTTATCTGTGGATACATTTATTATCTGTTTATAAATAATTGCTTTGGGCTATCGGTGGAGGATAGTCTTGATTGCTGTAGACACTGTATGTTGATTAGGGAAAACTGAAACTAATCACATTGAATATGTATTGAATATGACGATTGGGATAATACATCGAGTATGTGTATTGATTGATCATTGTATTTGATAAGTGTTTAAATACATTGTATATTGTTTGGGAAGAGATAGGGGATGGACTCCATGGTTTGAGAGGAGATAAGGGATGGACTCTCAAACCGGTTTGGGAGGAGATAGGGGATGGACTCTCAAACCTGTTTTGGAAGTATTGAAGTGTTAATGATATGAGTTGTTATCTCATTTGAAATTGAAGTATTGTTGATATGAGCTATAGTCTCATTATATACTGTCTGGATGAACAGAGAAACATAACTATGATTTGGTTTGGATTGTGGAATAGAAAAGAATGGAAATCATTTATATATATATAAGGATGTACGTTGGTTTATATGAGTTAAACATTTATCAAATGCTAGTGTTTTAGTTATTGCTCATATTATATTTAGCATATCTCTACTGAGCGTTGGCTCACCCTATATGGGACATCATTTTCAGGTACAAGTGATATGCCGTCTCCAAGGATGTAGCTTGGGAGGTTGTAGAAGCTGAAGACTTATTTTTGTGATTATTTTGTGTGTTACATGTAATTCAAGCCAAGGGCTTAATATATTTAGAGTTAGAACTCTCTTTTGTTGAACCCTAGTGTTGACTTGGAAAGTTATATGCCCATAGGGCATTTACTTTTGTTGTCAACATGTAACATTCTTGTATTAAATACTCTGATTTATGGAAAATATTGTCTCTCTCTTGTATCATGAATGTATGATTTTGGGTTTATTTTGAGGGCGTCAATCAAGTTACGGGAAAAAAAAATTTCTTCGAACAATTTGATATAATAAAAAAATAAAACCTCAATTTTTATTTTTTTTAACTCTTTTTTCTTTTTTTCTCCTATCTTTTTCTCTTTTTCTGAACGTTCCCATTATGTGCCCCATGGTACACGATTCAAAAATTGCTCTTTTGTGTTCGTCTTACCCATGTTTGGGATTTGGAACCTGTGGGATTTTAATTAGTATTGTTCATGCAAGAACTTGTACAATTTTTCCTTTTTGTGGTTTGAACTTTTTTATAAGCCAGCTAATCTAGTTCTTTGGAGATGATTTGGTTTGTAAATGTGTTTCGTAGCATAAATTAGATGTCTCTGCTTTTCCTTTTCTGTAAAAGTTTTTGTAAGATTCTAACTTCTAAGTGCAGATGAAGATGAAGTTTAGAAGTTGGGTGGCATGAATCAAAGCATCTAAAGTCTTGGGATTATCAGTTATATGTTTCAAAAGAACAGCTTTGGGGAGACTTCAATCCTATTTACAGTATATAATTATGTTGCTCGAATCAATGTTTTTGTAAAACATAATTTGCTGCACTAGATTTTTAATTTAGTTAACCAGAAGTATTTAACATATTTCACTGTTGCATTACTTCTTGTGAAATTAGTTTGGTTGATTATTGTCTTACAAGTACTTAACAATGTTTGACTTGGATATATCGGATGTTTTAAATCTTAGGGGGAATTACATTTTTCACCATTGTAGTTTGACTCAAATTTCAATTTGATTCTTACACTTAAAGTCCAGTTTTAATTGGGTACTTTTGTTTAAAAAACTGTTAATTTTTTCATGCACTCCTTGGGAGGCTGACACGTATTACAATATTGTAAGTTTTAATGTGTAATTTGAATGGAATGATCAAATTGAAATCGGACATAAAAGGCAGGAATCGAATTATTTAAATTAAAATGGTAAGGACTAAAGTGAAATTTGAGTCCAATTAGAAGTGTAACTTATCCTATCTTAATCAACAACTCAGTGGTTTTCATAGAGCAATCCTACCCATACAACGAGTACTAACTTGTAGAATTTTCCATAGATGTGAAGAAATTCTAGTTTTCTGAGCCTGCCAATAATTAAATCCCTTCTTTTTTCAGTTGCTGCTTACCTGCCAAGTTGATACCTAATCCTTTTTATAACGATTGATTTCCCATATAACCTAAGTGACGACGTCGTTTCCTTGATTTTATGCATGCAACACTTTGACCTCCTTAACCGTAGAATAAAAATTGCATTGGCTACTCTGGATTCTTTGTATGTGTGTAATGTGTAATTGGCCAAGCAAGGAAAATATTTTATTATTCCTATTGAAAATTATTCTTCAGCGTAGTTAATTGATACGAGTCTTTGCATAGGTAAGCAATTTCTTGTTTGGATAATGCGTTATTTGCTTCACTATTGGAATGAAGTGGAATAACATGATTATTCTATTAAAATATCTATCGTCACCTTTGATTTACTAAAAAAATAATAAAAAAATGCACCCTAAATTGAATCATCATTCACATTATAAAAGAATGATAATTTCATACGAAAGTCTAAGGAATAAGTATTTTAACTCATTTTAGCGAATCAAACAATTCCTAGTTGTTAGATTAAGTCCAATAAATTGTACTTTTAAGTTTGACTTGTTTATGTAATAAACCAATTTCGAATGAGTTTTTAACGAGCCAAACACAAATCGAGCTTGAGTAGTTTTATTTGTTTAATAACCCTAACTATATTGGGACTTATATTTTAAAATAAATTCCCCATTTAAATGACGTTTTATTGCAAAAATGTCATTGTCACGTCATTTTAGTGATGAATTTTGTATGAATAACAATTTGCTTTCTCATGTGGTATGGTATGTTTTATTATTTTCTAAATATAATAAATCCTATACATACACACTATTGTTATTGCATAAGTACAGATAAAAAGGTGAAATAAAATGAGAGAACTATTATTTATCAACGGCTCCATTTCACCTCTTGTATTTATACTACAAAAGTCATATACATGTGTAAAAAAAAATCATATTAAAAAAATAGTAGTACTTACCATGTCACATGAAAGATTAGGGGTGTAAAAAAAATCAATGAAACCGAATTGACCACTCAAGATCAACCAAAATTTAAGTTTTCGATGCATTTTTCATACTGGTATTCTATTTCGATTTTGAAAATTTTTACATTAATATAAACTAAAAGATTAGGAGTGTAAGAAAAGTCAATGAAACCGAACCAATCGCTCAAAATTGATCAAAATTTTAGCTTTATGTCTATTTTTCATATTGTGTGGTCTGTTTTGATTTTGAAAATTTTTACACTAATATAAACAGAATCAACTGAAATATTATATTTAAAAACTTTTATATTTTAAGTGATTAATAATTCAGTTTTTGTAGTAAAAATTAAGGAGGGAGACATTTTCACTATTTTTCTTCATTTATTCCCAATGTGGAATTTTACAAGTTTTTATAAAATATTTTAAAATTTCATGTGAATCCTTCTTCTACACCAGATTGACAAAACCAACAAAATTGAATTGTAATATGCGGTTTATTTCGATTCTTCAACCACCAAAACTGAAAGATTTAGTTTGGTGCTAAACTTTCTCATAATTCTGACCGAACCAAACCACTTACACCCCTATGAAAGATGAAGACTTGAGATAAAATATTGGGCAAATTACACCGGTAGTCTTTGACACTTATGTCATTTTGATCCTTGTAAATTTCAATTGGCTCGATTTTGACCCTGAATTTATAATATATTCCCAATTTGATCCAATTGATTAAAATTGTTATTGGTTTTTTTTATGAAAAATGTGCACATAAGAATATGTGTCATGCTTTTAAGAGTAAAATTATAAATTTATCTAACTCAGTAAATTAAGCTCAACCAACTTAGTAATCATTTTTCAACAAAAATCACAATCAGTATTATCAATTGAACCAAATTGACATAATATAAAAAATCAAGGGTCAAAATCAAGCCAATTGAAAGTGTAGGGACTAAAATGACACGGTGGACAAAATTCAAGAACTAACAGTGTAATTTGCTCTAAAATATTTCAATCATACATGACAATTATGATAAAATGATAAAATAAATTTGACGATAAATAACATCACGTGTTCAAAAAAAAATTTCCAAGTTAGATAGGGATGTATGTCAATATGTTTTCAGTGCAAATGCTCTTGCCAACAAACACAGTTGTGATCCCCATTTAGGTTTTCTGTCTTTCTTCTGTTCAGAATTTTTGAAATTGTAAATAAAAATTTTGTAAACACAAAAAAAACTAGTTTCACAATTTAATTTCCCCTCCTCCCCCCCATTTCTTCTTCTTTCTCCCACCCTTTCCAATCATCACCCACTACTCATTATTACCACCACTCACAATTGTTAATGGCCTCTTCCGCCAATCACTTTCAGCCACCACTTCCCTTGGTCACCAATCACCTCTCACTTGTGATAACCACCTTCGGTCACCACTTCTTTTTAGAAACAAGCTTTAACTAGCACTTTAGACGACCGAGCGGCCATTATTTCCGACCGTCAACCACTTTCAACCATGACCTCTCACTATTTGCAATCACTTTTGGCCACCACTAACCACATCCCACCAATGGCAATTACTTTTGGCCAACACCTTTGGAGGCGAACAACCACATCTAGCCATCATCTTCAACTGTCTACAACTACCTCCCGCAGACCAATTCTTTCACTTTTTTTCAAAACAAGTTTTTTAAAACATGTACGTCAAATTTGTTTTTTGTTTTCATTTTTACCTAAAATAAAAATAAAAATAAAATGTAAACGTTACCAAACCACATCTAAATCATTTCACCTTAATCTAAAAACACAATTTGAAATATCGGTTTCAAAAAAAAAAAAAAAAAAATTAGAAAGTGTACAGAATATTTTTACAAGTCCACGGATTTTTTTCCTCTCTTCTAGCACAATTGAGTATAAACTTGGATTCTAAGAGCAACTCTAATAATTTTTCTATTTGCCTTGCCAAAGCCAAAAAAATAACTTGGCTTCACAAGGTGTGCCATTTGACTCTTGTGGGCATTTTAATATATATATATATATATATGACATGTCTGCACTAATTTAATTGTAAGCTTTATATTATATATAATAATATTAAGGGTACACACATAAGGAGTGTATCATGACAATTGTTTAAAATAATTAGATCTCATAATTATGACACTTATATTTGAAGTAGTTAAATATGAGAGGAACAATTATCAAGTTTAGAATTACTTTGGGAAAAAAAAAATTGACAATTTACTTTAATTTATTTGTAGGTTTTATATAATAGAATAGATTAATAACCAAAAAGTCCGATTATGATGGGAAGGATTTGTATCCAATCCTCATAAACTAATTGGATTTGTATCCAATCATTTGGACATCTCCAACTATTATTGCTATAATGCCATTGCTATTGCTATAATTTGGCAAAATTGTCAAATTATAACAATAGTGCTCCAATGGTCAATTGTTATTTTGGCAAATCTCAACCAATTTTTCCTCTAAATTTGTAGGTGTTGTTTGGATATAAGTTTTTTTGTGATTTTATTTTTTATCTTTTGTGACATTTTTTTAACTATTTATAAAAAAAAATATATATTTATATTCTTCTAGACTAGATAAATATAAAAAATAAAAAAAATTGAAAAATTGGAATTTTTTTATATATTTTATCTTTTTATTGTCTTCATTTAAAAAAATATATATTCATTATTTTATTATACTTTATTAAAAAAATTAAATTATACTAACAACTACATTAAAAATAAAAAACAAAAATAAATATGAAATTTTATTATAAAATAAAAATATGACATTGCAAATTAAAATAGAGCCGTTGGCTCATGTTACACACTCCCAAACAGTACCTTATCAGTCCATCACTCTCTGTCTCTCTCTTCTCTCTCTATATCATCAAACCGTATCTCACTACCATCAAACCCTATCTCACTTCTCTCTATCTCCGAATTGGGGATCGGTGTTTGGGGTTTCGGAGAGGCGATTAGGGATGAGAGAGGGACCAATTGAGGACCGATTGGAGAAGAGAGAGGAGTCGGTGTCGGAGTCCACGGTTGTGGCGGTGGACAGACTTGCATATTTCAGTTTGTGTGCTTAAGGTTTATAGTACCTAAACATTTCAACCAATATGTTAATCTCGCAAGTACCAGTGAACAGAGGCTGCTGGGTCACCTTCTCGGCAAATATACAACCAACCGACCACACATCAACTGGGGTTGAGTATTTCAAACCAAGCAGGAGTTCTGATCATCAAACCAAGCACGAGTTCGATACACAACTACAGTCCATCAGCCCATCTATATTCCTTATTCCTTATTCCTCATTCCTCATTCTGATCATCACAGGTACCTTTTCTTCACTTTTCTTGTTCCAGAGTGATTTTGAAGATTCACAACTACAGATCGATTTATTGATTGTTGTTGATTTTGTTGAGATTTATTGATTTGTTTGAGAGTGAGTTATTGATTGTTGTTGATTCTGTAAAAAAAAAAAAAAATAATAATAATAATAATAATAATAAATAAAATATAAAAAAATTGCTGATTTTGGGTAAATTAAAAAAAAAAATATTGAAAAATAATTTGGTGAATTTTGATTAAAAAAAAAAATTATGGTGAAACAGTTGCTGGGTGGGATGGAGGGAGGGAGGGAACCAGTTGGTTTTGGCTGAGTTGGCACAAATGGCAGCTGCCCTTTGGTATTTCTCAAATTTGGCAGCTGCCATATTCAACCATTGGAGTATCATCTTTCAACAGAACTGCTATATTATAGCAATGGCAGCTCCAATGGCAAACCATTGGAGATATGAATCATTCAGCTTCTAATTTCTTGTATGTAGACTATTAATTATTCAACTTCTAATTTCTTGTATGTAGACTATAAATTAAAAAAATCAGATATTTGGTAATTATAACTATGTATTTTCATCATTTATTTAGAAAAAAATAAAATAAATAAACGATAAGTAATTAAATATGATTAAAATTATCAAACAAAATGAATTTTGTCTGTGAATAATTTACATATAAATATCAAAAGAATAAATAAATCAGATTATCAAAATGGGCCAAAAGAACGAATGATCATATTATCAAAATGGGTCATGTGAAAGGCCCCCCCAAAGGTGAACTTGACGAGTGGAAGCCTTTTTCCGTTGTAATTTGAAGGAAAACCCTACCCCTCTCTTTGGGCGAGAATTTAGCGGAAGGAAACCCTACCCCACCTTTTGTGGGTGTGTGTTTTTTTGTTTTTTCGTCTTTTATTGCGAATCCCCGTCTACATGGCCAACTGAAGAGAGAATATCAAAGAGGAAGTCTGGGTATAAAAGAGAAAAAGATTGGTCCAGGAAAGAAGCAACCAGTCGTTCTCCTTGACTGTATATATCTTCATTTCTCTCTCCGGTTCACATGCAATTCCTCATTATATGTAGTTATAGAATTGCAATTGCACAACAATGAAACATGTAACTAGCAAGTAGCAACAGAGTGGTTATGTTCGCCTCGCCTCGCCTCGCCTATACAACATTAAAAAAAAAAAAAACAACCCAGAGAACTAAGAAGACAACAATGGAGCATTAAAAACCACCATTTCTGTCTTTCATGTCATTGTTTCTTGGTTCTTCCATTTAGACATCAAATGTCAAAAGCTATCACTTTTTTCCTTTGAAGTTATCTGAGCTAATTTAATAATGTGTCATACAAAAGTCTACATTGTGGTTTCGTCGTGCCTATCTTGACATACTTCCCATTTGATTGCATTAGGGCTTCGCACTCCTTTGCTTACTGCCACGGGCATTTGAAGCCTTCTCAACCCAACAAATATGCCCAACAAAGTAAACATACATAAAGAAAAAAAATTACGCTTATGGTTCTAGCTAAATTTTTTTCCCACTTAACAAAAATCCTAGTTGAAATTAGTTCCAGTGACTTCCAATAAAGAATGTTCCATATGCTTCTTTGTTATATTATTGGTTTTGTAAATAGTAAATACTAAAAATCTGTACAAATACAAAAGAAGCAGGACACCTACTTCACAGTAATATGAAAGAGAGTATAACAACAATAATTGTTTTAAAAAGCTGACAACACACTTATGTTTTGAAATTAAAAATTATAAGAATCCGATAAGAAACTGTTTTCATATCACCGGATATGTGATAAAGTATTATTGTTCTTCACTATTTTTTTGTTAATAAACTGACACACTTATGCTTGGTGTTCATTCTGTAAGCCGGTATCCCAAGGCTACCTATTAATGTTTTGAATTTTCTTTCATCATTCAACTTCATGACTGTTATGGTCCTAGCTATTTCAATTGGAATTTTTAATTTATTAGGCATTTGTCTTGAAGTTAATTGCTCGATTCATTGTCAAGAGGTAATTTATTGGTTTCACGGATTAAATTATAGTTTCTCTGAAGTGGATAACGTTGATTATTATGCTAATTGTGGTCATTTAGGTTTTCGCCTTCGTGGTGGAGTGAAAAGCCTGCCAAACTTGCCGGCCTAGGTATTAATGAACCTGTTTGCTTTATCAACATTTATGCATTAGCAAAAAAAGTAATTAAAGCTTGAAGTAATCAGCAAATCTGTCGTTTTAAATACTAACTTATCTAATGTGTGTACAAAGTTAGTAATCAAATTTTAATTAAATTCATTGAATAGGATTAAGGGAGAAAGAAGAAAACTTTCACTCACCCACTTAACACAAATACAATCACAAATACTACCACCGACATTGTAGCCATTTGTTGAGATACTTCATGTAAATGCCATTTGATCTTCTACTTGATTGAACTTAGCAGCTAAGAAATTGTATAGGCAGATAGAATTCGATGTAGTAATTTTGATTATCACTTAGTTGATTAGTCTAAAGCTTTTATAACCTTTGTTTTTGCACTAAACAAAATTTGGTTATTGTTTCGAAACTAATTTTTCGCAATAAGTAAATTTATTGTGATGACAATTATTTTTTCCTTATAGTTCGTCACAAATTCCATGGTAGGAAGTTTTAAAGCCAGCGAGAGTTAAATATTGCTACAAATTAGTTTCATCACAATAAATTTGTTGCAATAAAAATTAAATTAGGACATATTGTGACAAACTAATTTGTAACAATAGGTAACTGTTTATTGCCACAAAAATATTGTTGTAATACATTGTTGAGTACTTGAAAGAGGGCATGCGGATCTCCTATGCTTGTGGGCTCGACCCTCTTCTTTGGCTTCTTGCTGGTGGGGGCATCTATGATCACATCTAAGGAGGGTTTCCATGCATTGTTCACCCTTCCTACACTTTTCTCTTAATGAGAAAAAATATATACATATGATTATTTAAATATGATTGTTACAATAATTAACAAAACAACTTGGATTATTAGTTAGGTCCAATCAATATTAGGGATAAAATTATAATAAAGAATTAATTATTGAAAATTTTGAAAATATTTATCCATCTGAGTATTATTTCAAGTTAAGTTGGACAAAAAAAATTTTTATTCCGTCAAACTCTAATTACTCCAAATCTTATATAACATTAACCAATTTTCAAATAATAGATGGATGATATATACTATTTTATTTTTAAAATTTGGATTATAAAATGCATCTTTTTATTTTGTTATTTTTTAATTAAGGGCAAATATTATTAACAATCATATTTTTTATCAATATTTTATAAACATAAATGTTTGAGAAAATTTAGTCTATAAACGTATTTAAATAATAGAAAAAAATCTATACATGCATATTTTTTTTGATTTAGTACAATGGGATACAATATAATCTCAGATGATATATAATATTACATCTACTATAAAATTTGAATATTGAGACAAAAAGGGTTGTTGAGAAAGTTTGGGAGAAGAAAGCCAATGGAAAATTTGAGCCATTGGTTTGAATTTTATTTCTTTTGTTTTCTTATGGTTTTTCATCAACCGAGCTTGGCATCATGTTGCAATTGGTTCTTTGCAATAGTAAGAGGAGAGGGAATAGAATGTATGTAGTCAGATGTTATGTAACTCGCCCTTGCTTTTCTCTTATTTTATGGAGATATTCCTTTTTTAATAGATATTAGATGACTTGCCCTTTGCATTCCTCTTCTTTTATGGGTTGATTTTCAATTTGAAATACATGTATTTGTTGTGTGTGTATGTGTTCCATTGAGGTTTACTTTGGCAAAGAGTTTTACATAAATGAACTGGTTTTGATCTTCTGATTTACATCCCTTTTGAATAATGTTGTTGTTTTCTACCTTAGGTTTGACATCTTTTTGTTCAATAGGATTGGAACCCTTTACTTTTGCTGGGTAGCATCCAAGCTTACCCAATCTAAGGGGCTTAGAAATAGAGGGTTCCAACATTTATGATGAAGATAAGGGTGCTAAGATGAATGGGAACCATATAATGGGCTTTGTTCCTCTATAGATGCTGATATGACAGCATTCTAAAAGTCACTTGTCCCTATTGGAGAGGTTGATATACATTGTTGAGCTCATTTCCAGACAACTTAAGCTTTTGAGCTTGATGTATATTATTGAGCTCATTTCCTAACATCTTAAGTTTTTGGGACTAGTAGTGATCTAATAGTTCCCCCCTATACGATCAATACATATGGTATGTACTTGTGTCTATGTGGACCTAAGAAAGAGAGATTTATATTTTACTTTTAACTGTTTTAAATTATAATACTAAATTCCAGACCTTGTGTCCATTTATTCTAATCGACCTGGAGATAAAGACTATGATCACTTGGACTATCTTAGCTTGAAACATCAGTGCAGAATGTTGAGTTGACCTTCTTAGCCCTGCAATCATGCATCAGGTTTCTTAACTATATATATTGATTCTTTTAGCTTCGATTCTCTAAGTTAAGCTCATGCAGCTGCATTCATCTTCGTTTGTGCACTCAAGTCTGAAAAACTGATGATAACCATAAGGATATTACAATTTAAGACACTAACATTTTCATGGGATTCATCAGTCTATACTTTGGTGGTACAGTTATTGTTTAGTAGAGTAATTTGTTACTTGTTAGTTTAGTTTTTTGAGTTCACTTCTGCTACATGTACTGCTTGTGATGTGAGGAACTGATGTGGTTGTTATTTTTGCAATAAAACTGCTAGATCCTTTGCCGGTCTATTGAATCAGAACCTTTTAATTTTTTTGTCATTGTATGCGTTATTGAGAAGATCTAATTGCCTTCATATCCTTACTGTACTTATAATTTACTGGCTTTGTCAATGGCCTGGATTTAGGAGATTAAGTGGTGGCACTAGCAGTATGTTAACTCTTTATTGTGGTTTGTTATTCTAATCTGTTAGAGAGGGTGACCCCATTTTAGAGTTGCTGATTTTGATTTAAGATGGCTGTTGATCCAGATACCATACTATGTTTCATCCTATACCTCCATTTTGTAGAATATTTTATCCATATTATCGTATAGCTAACTTTTTATCCATATATTTTGTTTTAATTATATGACTCTAGCCTGCTGGAGCATTTGAAATACAATTTTCAGAAGGAAAACAAATCGAGGATTCAAACATGTATACTGGTTAAATTGGAAGTACACAAAGTAGTATAAAAGTGGTGTACCACATTGAGTCACAATCAAAAGATTTACAATGGTGGTACGAGTTTGTGACGAGTCACTGTAGCCTGTGTTTACTGAGAGTAATTGGAAAGTGTCAAAGTAGTTTTGTTGGCAAAGAGTTGTTTTTCACAGAGGTGGTAGAAGGAACTCTACACGATTGGGTGAAAAAAAACCTTCTCGTTGATTCTGAGTATCCTGAAAGGCTGAGTAAGCCTTTTATTGGCATCTTGGGGTAAGTGCATGTCTATGTCATCTTTGCTATTTATTTAAGTAATTCATTCATTTGTTTTTTGTCTTTTTATTCATTTTTTTTTTTGTCATTTACTCTATAGGGATATACTCAATGGCATCATATATACTTCAGATGTACATTGAGACAACCACATGGAGAAATTTGTGCAAACAATGTCTACTTGGTTAATGGAAATGCCAAGTTGGGCAAAGCTCTAAATCCGGAGTGGTACGAGAAGACATTTGGGGATGACATTGACAAGTTCTGCGGCATGGTCAAGTCTCTCTTCAAGTCCAAAGGGTCTAAACTTCCCTTTGGTTTGGATCATTTGTGCAGATAATTGCAAAAATACAACAAATTTGATAAGTACAGTATTTCTTTAATTATGATTTTTTAAGTATTGTAAAGTGTTTTTATTACTATTGATTCTCACGATTTTTGTTATACAGGCATTTGATGAATGCAATTAATTATCTGATCATGTTGACAGTAGATGCAAGATGCGAGTATATGCTAGTTGCCTATTCTCTTGTTAAACACCATTCTAGCCTATACTCGCATCTTGCGTCTGGGGTCAACATGATCGGATGGTTAATTTCATTCATCAAATGCCTATATAGTGAAAAACGTGAGAATCAATATTAATAAAAACACTATACAATACTTTAAAAATCATAATTAAAGAAGTACTGTACTTATCAAATTTGTTGTATTTTTGCAAGTATCTGCACAAATGATCCAAACCAAAGGGAAGTTCAGACCTTTTGGACTTGAAGAGAGACTTGACCATGCCGTAGAACTTGTCAATGTCATCCCTAAATGTCTTCTCGTACCACTCCGGATTTAGAGCTTTGTCCAACTTAGCATTTCCATTAACCAAGTAGACATTGTTTGCACAAATTTCTCCATGTGGTTGTCTCAATGTACATCTGAAGTATATATGATGCCATTGAGTATATCCCTATAGAGTAAATGACAAAAAAAGAAATTGAATGAAAAGACAAAAAAACAAATGAATGAATTACTTAAATAAATAGCAAAGATGACATAGACATGCACTTACCCCAAGATGCCAATAAAAGGCTTACTCAGCCTTTCAGGATACTCAGAATCAACGAGAAGGTTTTTCTTCACCCAATCGTGTAGAGTTCCTTCTACCACCTCTATGAAAAACAACTCTTTGCCAACAAAACTACTTCGACACTTTCCAATTACTCTCAGTAAATACAGGCTATAGTGACTCGTCACAAACTCGTACCACCATTGTAAATCTTTTGATTGTGACTCAAGGTGGTACACCACTTTTATACTACTTTGTGTACTTCCAATTTAACCAGTATACATGTTTGAATCCTCGATTTGTTTTCCTTCTGAAAATTGTATTTCAAATGCTCCAGCAGGCTAGAGTCATATAATTAAAACAAAATATATGGATAAAAAGTTAGCTATACGATAATATGGATAAAATATTCTACAAAATGGAGGTATAGGACGAAACATAGTATGGTATTTGGATCAACAGCCATCTTGAATCAAAATCAGCAACTCTAAAATGGGGTCACCACAATAAAGAGTTGACATACTACTAGTGCTGCAACTTAATCTCCTAAATCCAGGCCAATGACAAAGCCAGTAAACTATAAGTACAGTAAGGATATGAAGGCAATTAAATCTTCTCAATAACGCATACAATGACAAAAAAATTAGAAGGTTCTGATTCAATAGACCGGCAAAGGATCTAGCAGTTTTATTGCAAAAATAACAACCACGTCAGTTCCCCACATCACTAGCAGTACATGTAGCAGAGGTGAACTCATAAAACTAAACTAACAAGTAACTAACAAATTACTCTACTAAACAACAAGTGTACCACCTTGAGCCTCATGTAGCAAATACTGTTGATCTCTGTCCTTTCTTCTTCTGTTATGACTGATGATGAGAGGGCCGCTGCTGGTGCCCTCAAAATTGCCCCTCTTCGAAAACCATACCTTGACCATGCCTTCTTTTGCCCCGGTCTTCTTTTCCTTTTCGACTCACTATTCGGTTGATCTTCACCACGGCTTCTACTCAGCAGTGCTTGGTTTGTATTGATCATACTTCTTTGTGTTATTTCTGCCTCATCTTGACTCAGTTGCTTATTTGATCCCATTGGACCTACAATCTCCTCAATGGAAAGCTGGGCTGATGATTGATATTTTGTGATTTGGGCTTCATCCTGTTTCCGTTCACTTCTTATGTGGTTCAGACCTCCAATTAATCCCTTGAACTGGGGTCCAACATCACATTTAAGTTAATGCTGGGCCTGTGCAGATCCTGTTTCCGTTCTCCTCAATGGAAAGCTGGGCTGATGATTGATATTTTGTGATTTGGGCTTCATCCTGTTTCCGTTCACTTCTTATGTGGTTCAGACCTCCAATTAATCCCTTGAACTGGGGTCCAACATCACATTTAAGTTAATGCTGGGCCTGTGCAGATCCGAATTGCTTATGCTCTTCATAAAGCCCACAGAAGGCACCCTGTAACACTGTTACTGCCCCTCTTATTGTTCTAAATCAAAACCTTATTGTTCTAAATCAAAACCTTCCAGACCTATCCTAGCTACTCTTGGGTCTCCCACTTTATAGCACATCTCATTAACTACTGACACAGCTAGTGAACTGTCGCCGCTGCCAAAATTCATGCCTCTATTACAAGTTCTCACTGGGCTTAGTGTTTTTGTCAGACCTCTTCCAGTTACCATATAATGTGTGTTCTATCAGGCTTCTGGTTGCTTTTGTTGTGGATTTTGTTGTGGATTTGAGTTCTTTTCTTCCAGAATTCAAGCCTTTCTCACCAAGCTTAGTACTTTTGTCAGATATCTTTCTAATTACCATGTAATGTCTGTGTTCTTCTATCAGACTCCTTGTTGCTGTAAGACTTTGATTATTACTATTTTTTGGTTTAACTATTAGACTTGATTGTTATTATTTTTGTTATTAATCATATGCCATTTGTATCTGTTGGTGACCTAACAGATGTAATATTTCTCACCTTCTCCTCTTTTCAGCAATGCAATTTTGTCAATTATATTGTATAAATTGTGGAGAATTGGTCTTGATCATTACTTTTGTCAATTATATTGTATATGGTTGGAGGTGCAAATGTTGTAATTGATGAAAATGAAGACAATTTCTGTTTAGATGCTTTTGCCTTTGATCCCACCATTGATCCAGAGGAGGGTTTGTTGGTCCCTGTCCGTGATATTCCCAGATTGTCAGGTTACAAGCCCAGACCTATTGTGGTCACACGAGGGAAAAATTACCTTCTTTCCAGACATTCATAATACTCATTCCTGTTTGAACTTGATCTTGAGGTGCCCCATTTTGAGGTTTTTGATCCCAAATGAGATAGAAAGTGGGAAATCCTGTCACGCCCTCAAAATTAAACCCATTATATATATCATTGACATGCATTATTTAAAGAAAACACTTTATTAATTCATTCATCAGATTATTACCAAATAAAAACATTACATGAAACATCAAATTTAAATGCCCTATGGGCTTACATCTTTCCAAGCCAACACTTGGACACAGAAATATGAGTTCTAACTCAAAACAAATAACTAAAGATAGTCTTCTTCAAATCCAAAAGCCAAATCCTCCCAAGCTAAGTCCTTGGAGGTAGCTTATCACCTGAACCTGAAAATGATGTTCCCATAAAGGGTGAGCCACAGCCCAGTAGAAAAATACTAAACCAAATATAAGCATTGAATAAAGCAATAGCATTCAATCGATGGTTAACCACGATAATCAATTACATCATTACACAGTCTCATGACACTAATGTCTAAGACACGCTTTACTTTCCAACATTATCAATATGGTTCAGAACCTGGCCAAACTTACAACAGTGAACTATATATATATATCAAATTCACATTCTTCCAATGTCAACAAACAAATGAGACTCAGGCTCAAATCAAAACACTTCATACTTCCCGTTTGATACACATTTTAGTGCTGTATCAATAAAAACACTTCAATATAAATAAGCACACATAAAAGTGATGCTAATGGAGTCCATCCCCTATCTCCTCCCAAACAAAAACCGGTTTAGAGGTCCATCCCCTATCTTCCCCTAAACCGTGGAGTACATCCCCTATCTCCTCCCACACAAAACAATGTATGCAAACACATAACATATACAACACACAATCAATACACATAATGTCTGTATTAATTTAGCAGTCAAAATTGATGACTTAATCAATGATTAGTTTCAGTTATCCCTAATGCACATGCAGTGTCTACAACAAGCACGGCTATCCTCCACCGATAGCCCAAAACAGTTATTTCTAAATTGAAAATAAATATATCAACAATTCAATAGGCGAGTGATTTAAATTATCCAACTACGCCATTTAATCAATGAATTCCTCAATTTCATGAATTTAACCAAATTCCCCAATTCCCTTAAATTAATTATACAAATTAATTAATTAATACAACTAGGGTTTTTCCTAAAATTATCAAAGTAACCCCAACATATCAATATACCAAAACTTAGAACAAAACTTATAACATAGAGTAGGAAATCCCTACCTCGAAGAAGATAACCCGAATGGAGAAGACAGAGATGAATACTCAAATTCCAATGTGCTCCAAATCACCAAATGTTCAAATTAAATGGAAGCCCTCGACTCACTCTATTTTTTAAATAAAGGATCTAAGGTAGAAACTCACTCTAAGTAGATCAAACCTAAGAGAGAAGGTGAGTAGAGGGAGAGAAAAGTCGAACCTAGGGTTTTGGAATCAAAAAGAGGATAAAAACTGATTAAAATCCCGCTGCTGCCTATTTAAATTGGACAGGCTCGGTCGAGCGAAGACTTGGTCGCTCGAGCTACCAGACACACGAAACCCTCGCTCGAGCGAAGAAAAGCTCGCCCGAGCCAAGAATGCAATGCTTCAGGTCTGCAACCCAGCATCACGCTCGAGCGACAGAATGCTCGCTCGAGCGAAGAGCTCGAAAACATGCACCTCGCTTGCTCGAGCGAAGAAAATCTCGCTCGAGCGAATAAGCACTGCCCACAGGTCTATACTAGACGCAAACGCTCGCTCGAGCGAAGCAAAGCTGGATCGAGCCAGAAGACACAAAATACAACCATCGCTCGAGCGACAAAGCCCTGGCTCGAGCGACCAACTCAAAAACTGGACAGCAACACTTGGTTTACGAACCCAACCAACCTGAAACAAACCTGCCCAACACATCCTATAACTCCAAATGGGAAAATAAAGGACGACAACAACACTTATACAATGACAGAATAAACGGAACCTAAGTCCGGATACAATAATCAAATAGAAAAAGACCGGGGTCGCTATAAATCCTCCCCAATCCTCTCAGCGTCGGTAAAACTGTTGGTGAAACTATCCTCGACTACTTTGCTTGGGGGCACAGGCTCAGAATTTATACCCAGATAGGTTTTTGCTTGTTTGACGGAGTTCTTAAGGAAGTTTTGGGGGCAGGAGGATGGTAGTTTTGTGCCTTCTCTCTCTGGTGTTGGAACTGAATTTGAGGGGGGCTTTTACATTGCCTGGGATGAGCTCATTGCTTATGATTTTGAGGACGCCAATGGTTTCCTCAAGTCTCATTGGGTACTAAGTGAGCTCTCTATTATGTTCAATCCTCTGCTCGAGCGTTACGTAGGCTTTGTCACACATCTCTGAGGAGCTCTACCCAAGTGAGAGGTTTGGTATACGTGCAGCGGTCGTTTGGGTTTCCAAAACCGTTGGTGTTGGTGGCAAACCGTTCCTCTCCGTAGAAATTGAGCATCTGCAAGCATATGATTTGGAAAATTGGAATTGTGCTTATCAAGTAATCGAGTCCGTCGTCATGTAGGCAAATGAAGGAATCCTTTTTTTATATGACAGATTAATATCTTATAAACTAACGTAACAAATTAATATCCCAAAAATATGGGAAGAAAATTAAAAAAAAATCACTTTGCTTGTATATGGCATTGAAATGTTGCAGTCAAACTCTTTCCCATTTCGTTCTTTTCTAGAGCCACCATCGTTCTTTCCCACTTCTCAAACCTTCATCACATGATTCCTTAGTACCACTGCCCAACAGGATCCATAAATCACACAAAATCACAGATTAAATATAACACACAACTCATAAATATTTTTTCAGGTCTATCACATTTTTTTCCTCCAAAATTGTCTATAAAATTTTTAACTGCTCAAAAATTTTCAATTGCAAAATCTTTTTTTATTCATCAAAAAATCTAAAATTTTATATATAAAATTATAAACGTGGGGAGAAATGGGATGGATGTAAACTGATGGGGGACTGTGTATGTAAATGTAGGACAGAATTTTGCTAATTTGGCTGATGTGGCACCATCCAATAAGATGTCTAGCAAATCCATGGTGTAGCTGTGAAAATTTTGGTCTCAACCACAAATCGGATGGTGGTTGTTAACAAATCGGATGTTTATATAATTAGAATTTCTAGATAATATATATATATAACAAATGGTATGAATTTTTGTGATATTTTAAAAAATGTCACTACAACATTATTTTTGTCAGAAATTTCGTATAAACATTCCATTCCATATGATTATTGTTTTTGTATTATTATAATATATATGGCAGAATGGTACCAACCGTTCAGTTGTGCCGTGGCAAATCATATCACTTGATCTTATTGATTAATTAAATATTTCAAGAAATGTCTAGGATTGACAATGACAGTCTTAGGGTTATGGGTTCAAACACTTAGCAACTAACAACTCCAAAGTATGTGCCAAAATAGGCATGTTAGGCATTTTAGCCAATCACAATACATTTTGAGTCCTCCAATGGGCTGGTTCGTTGGCTACATATGAAGAGCATTGAGCCACTCTGCAAATTGTATTGAAACCCTTTGCCCGTGAAATCGTTTCCCACAAAGTCTGAACTCCATCATTTCACATCTTTGCAGCTCTCTTCCTCATTCAGGTATGTATCCTTCTCAATCTATCTATTCTTCCTCTTCATGGGCGGCAAAACCCTATCGCACTCATCACTCCCTCTTCAACGCACCTACTTGTGAAACCCTATGTTGAACCTTCCTTTGCCCATCTCTGCAACTCCCTCGCTCTGTACCACCAAACCCTAGCTTCCGACATCTCCTATATGTGAAACTCTCTTCCTAAACCTCTCTACAAACCCCCTTATTTCCCTCCCTGTCATCCCCCTTCGACTGGATTAATTTATGAAATCATTTATTGCACATGCAAATTGTGGATTTCATTTGCACACTAACTGTATTTTTTTCCTTTAAACCTGTGAAACCCTTCTCTCACTCATTTTTTTACATCATTCTATTCAAACTATGCATGGTTCAGTGTCATGTAAAGGTTTTGCTTAGTGCAATTAGATCATAAAGGTTAGCAGAGTCTGTTTTTAGCATTGCATTTCATATGTGCATGCTTTGAGTATTGGCTTTTTAGGAATTTGTGGACTTTTTCTAAGTTGCGATTGTTCTTGATGTGAAAGTTTATGTTTTTTTTTTTTTTTGTTAATTAATTTGATCTTGTAAGTGGGATTAGAAGAAACTTTATGGGTTGTTGTGGAGCAGAGAAACGTGGCCCAAGCATGAATGTGATAATGGAAATGTGAATGTGATAATGCTTCTTCCATAAAAATATTATTCATTTGTAGAAATGCAAAGATTGTTGCCCTCTTTTGAATCTAGACAGAGACAGGGCAAAGCAAGGGCCTGTAGAGTGTAGAGTCTTATTTCAAAGAACCCCACCTATAACATTTCTGCTAATTTTAATATGTATTATGAAGGATATACAAAAATTTGTCTATTATTACCACTAATTGAATCATTCATTATCGTCCATACTATGGCGACAATTTCCTAGCTAGTTCAAGTTTCGAATATTCTTGTTATACTACTTTTACTTGTGCTCATGTCATGTGGTTGACTGGCGTTAGATTGACGATATTACTATTAAAATTGTTGAAATTTTGGAGTTTGACTTGTCTTTAAAGTTTGATTTTCATTAGAGTGAACAATTTTATGGTTGTTATAATGGTTATTGGACTTGTTATATGTCTCATGGTTATATAGCATTGATTTTTTTTTTTTTTAAACATAATTAATGTCTAATTTGATATAATTCTAATCTACTAATATATGACCATATATATCTCACCTAAGTTTCACATGTCAAGTCCTTCAATGTGGAAGGGGACTGTCTAGATGATTTTGAACATTAGCCAACTCTCTTTGGAGTTTTAGGTTGAAGTATGGGATTAGGCATTGGAACCATCATTTTGTATGGGATTAGGCAGATTTCTTGTACTATTTTGTATGTGTTTTTTAGATGGCACCATTGACTTATGCTTCATAAATCTGTGGGAAGTGGAAAGCTTGCATCTATTTTTTGCAGTCAATTTTGTATCTTGATGTGGAAGCCAAAATTCATATAGTTGAGCTGATACATGTCATTATTATTGATAGGTCCCTTTCTATTGAATTATGGCCTGTTGATTCTTGTGAAATGGAAAATTACCCAATTCATTTTGATTTTGCTGTTGTTTCTTTAGAACCCACTCCACACCAAAAAAATATACCACATATTTTAGTACTTCAACTATTGCTTTAAGACAATATCACCAACAAAATCATATATAATTGTTGCTGCTGAATCTGCTTCTGTTGGTGGTGCTGCAATTGTTGCTGCTGATAATGACAATATCACCACCACTACTACTTGTACTAGTACTAGAATCATGATTATATAATTTTCAATTGTTGCTGCTGAATCTGATTCTGTATTCAAAATCCATATATAATTGTCAATTAGGATAGCAGGAGACCAAGCTGCATTTTGGGGTTGTGGATTCTTTGGAGCCCAAGACACCCTTCATGATGATAGGGGTTGCCATTACTTCAAAGATTGCTATATCCAAGGTTCAATTGACTTATCTTTGGCAATGCTAGGTCCTTGTATGAGGTAATATATAATACTCTACTCTGCTTATCTCTCTGTCTTTGGCAATACTTCTGCAATTTTGGCTATAATGATAATGAATATGAATGGATGAATGAATGAATGAATACAGAGTTGCTAGCTGAGTTCGATTGTGAACCCAGTGGCACTAGGGGCGAAGGTGATAAACGGAGTGGTAAGCGCGCATGGCAGAGCTTCAAAGGATGAAAACAGTGGATTTGCATTTGTGAACTGCAGTGTGGGAGGGACTGGAAGAATGTGGTTAGGTAGAGCATGAAGGCCCTTCTCCACAGTGGTCTTTGCTTACACACAAATGACTGATATCATTGCTCCTGAGGGATGGAAGAGCTTCAAAGGATGAAAACAGTGGATTTGCATTTGTGAACTGCAGTGTGGGAGGGACTGGAAGAATATGGTTAGGTAGAGCATGAAGGCCAGTATGGACCTGTAGCATTGCATTCTTGGCTCGAGCGAGATTTTCTTTGCTCGAGCGAGGTTTTCTTGTGTCTGGTCGCTCGAGCGACCATGTCTTCGCTCGAGTGAGCCTGTCCAGTTTATATACGCAGCAGTGGGTTTTGATCAGTCTTTTTCATCTTCTTTTTGATTCCAAACCCTAGGTCCGACATCTCTCTCTCCCTACTCACCTTCTCTCTTAGATTTGATCCACTTAGGGTGTGTTTCTACCCTAGATCCTTCATTAAAAAGGTAGAGTGAGTCGAGGGCTTCCATTTAATCTGAACATTTGGCAATTTGGAGCACTTTGGTATTTGGGTATTCATCTCTGTCTTCTCCATTTGGGTTGTTTTTCTTCGAGGTAGGGATTTCCTACTCCATTTTATAGGTTTTGTTCTAAGTTTTGGTATATTGATATGTTGGGGTTACTTTGATAATTTTGGGAAAAACCCTAGTTGAATTAATAAATTAATTTGTATATTTAATTCATGGAAATGGGGAATTCATTGATTAAATGGCGTAGTTGGTTAATTTAAATCACTCGTCTATTGAATTGTTGGTATATTTATTTCCAAGTCTAGAAATAACTGTTTTGGGCTATCGGTGGAGGATAGTCGTGCTTGTTGTAGACTCTGCATGTGGATTAGGGATAACTGAAACTAATCATTGATTAAGTCATCAATCTTGACTGTTGAATTAATACAGACATTATGTGTATTGATTGTGTGTTGTATATGTTATGTGTTTGCATACATTGTTTTGTGTGGGAGGAGATAGGGGATGTACTCCACGGTTTAGGGGAAGATAGGGGATGGACCTCTAAATCGGATTTTGTTTTGGGAGGAGATAGGGGATGGACTCCATTAGCATCACTTTTATGTGTGCTTATCTATATTGAAGTGTTTTTATTGATACAGCACTAAAATGTGTATCAAACTGGAAGTATGAAGTGTTTTGATTTGAGCCTGAGTCTCATTTGTTTGTTGATATTGGAAGAATGTGAATTTGATATATATATGGTTCACTGTTGTAAGTTTGGCCAGGTTCTGAGTCATATTGATAATGTTGAAAAGTAAAACGTATCTTAGACATTAATATCATGAAACTGTATAGAGATATAACTGATTATCTTGGTTAACCAATTATTGAATGCTATTGCTTTATTCAATGCTTATATTTGGTTTAGTATATTTCTGTTGGGCTGTGGCTCACCCTTTATGGGAACATCATTTTCAGGTTCAGGTGATAAGCTACCTCCAAGGACTTAGCTTGGGAGGGTTTGGGCTTCTGGATTTTGAAGAAGATTATCTTTAGTTAATTGTCTTTATTTATTAGTACATGTAAACATTCAAGCCTAGGGCTTTTCTAGTATTGAGTTAGAACTCATATTTTTGTATCCAAGTGTTGGCTTGGAAAGATGTAAGCCTGTTGGGCAACTTATTCGATGTTACATGTAATGCTTTTACTTAGTAATACTCTGATGAATGAATTAATAAAATGTTTTCATTAAATAATGTATGTCAATCATATATATAATGGGTTTATTTGGAGGGCGTTACATCATACATCTGTGAAGCATCCTTGCCCACAAAATAGGTTTGGGAAACCGCATCCCAAACATCATGAGCAATAGAGAGATGAAGAAACACAGCCCTAACATTAGAGGTCATTCAATAAGGAAGCCAATATTTAACCATGGCATTATCCTCCAACCAAGTAGAGTAAGCAACATCTGTTTCATCGGGTTTAGGTTTTTTTTCCTAGTTAAAATACTGCACTTTTCCTCTTCCTGTGATATACATCTCCACGCTTTGAGACCATGTGGAGTAATTTGAGCCATCCAAATTGTCTAGGGTGATTTGTAGAGACATGTTGTCCTACTGCATAGTCACAGTAGCCGGAGAACGGGTAGCAACAAAGTTTTCATCACCCATGTTGAGAGTAAATGGGAAGAATAGCAATAATCGGTAGAAAGATTGCATAGTAGCGGCTGTAAAGCAGTTTCCAGCGATAGTGGCAGCGGCAAACTTTTCAGACCAAATCGGAATTGGTTGGATAATATGTTAGCCTAAAAATCGCTGGAGAAAAAAAAAAGAAAAGTTTTAGGATCAATGCTCTGATACCATGCTAGAATATAGCAGATTATTTTATTCTTCTCCAATATAGAGGTATATATAGCTATACAAGGCAATACAAAAAAGGAAAAGATTTACAATTAACTAAAATACAACTAATCTAATTAACAACTACTATGAATAACTAAAAAGGACAACTAATCCCTAGTTGCACACACATCAACAAGTTCTTTAAAAATTCATAAACAACTTTTAAATGTCTTGGATAGGCAATTATACAGACCGATCATATGATGAAATTAACATGATTGACTTACACAATTCGAGAGCTTAAGAAGCCTTCATACTCATCTAATATGGCCCGTCTGGCCACACATGGAACAAGTAAGCAGTCCCCTAAGCAGGTAAAGGTCTGGACGACTATTTCCCTTGTGAGCCCCAAAACACCCTAGATTTCAGTTGACTAGATGGTCCCCGTGGTGCAATTATTGGTTGAGCCATCAACCTTGCCCTCCTGTGGTTCTTAAAAGGTCTACCATGACCCCGAGCTGCAAGAGTCACTAAAATAGCTTCCTCCCCACTCTGTCCCATGACTAAGACTGCGATCTCCACATAAGCCGCTGCTTTAACAAGTGCATGATAATTTCTTTGCCAAGCCCCAACAATCCTCCCCCGGATATCATCACATAATCTTCTCTCAAACTCTGAACAACGAAGCTCCTCAGTTTCCACCAACTCCGGAGAAAACCTCGACAAGTTAGTAAACCATGCCTCAAACTGTGCCAAAGGTGCCTTGGCGCAACTCCACAAATTGTTTCCTCATTCTTCCCGTGTGGAAGAAGAAAAAATCATCCTTCCTCACCTTGACATCCTAATCAAGAATAAACACAATAAGTTTAGCACACATCTAGTGGTGCCTCCAACAAAATCTTATTCGCCTCACGACACAGATAACATTAAAAAAAAAAAAAACAAAAAAACACACACACACAAAAAACAAAATACTCGACATAAGCACTTAGTCATATAATTGCACATGAATTACAATCTCAAGATAGAATTGTTTCCATAAAACTCCAAGAATTCCTATTAGAATGAGCATTGATCAGGTGCCATTCTAATAAGACATCAAGGGATTTAATAGACGCCAATAACATCCTAAAAGTTCAAACTCATACCCATCTACTCACATAAGCATGTTATCATATAACACGTATAACTTGAAACATTCCTTAATTAGTGAAATGCAGCCATTGTGATAAAAATCACTTCCCACGCGCTCCAAGTATTCAAACCTGGTAGCTCTGATACCAAGTTCCAATGCTCCAAAAATAATTAGACATCTGAAAACTCTAATGAACTCCTCAATAATCCTTAATCCTCATTAATTATGAATCCTTTACAATTTAATAGTCATATATGCATAAACAATCCTTATTTTAGAGATGTAAAGTGTCATGACCCGAACCCGCCCCCATGGGTTAAGGCCATAACCGGCCAGTAATCTTGAGATTACCTACAACCTCAAATCAAACCAACATAACTCATCAGAGTAAAGGGGCTAAACGGAAGCAAAATTTTAAAACTTTGTCCCTAGAGCCGTGCTTACATGGCACGCCAAAACAAACTATACAGACATACATTAATAACTCACAACAGAAATACAGTACCATAAAGTTTTGTACAGACAGGATCATCCAAAACTAAGTCAACCCATGAAAACTATATACAGACATATACAAAGACTTCGCCAACATGACAACATGGAACAAAATGACTAAAAGGCGAAGGCAAGTCTCGTACGTGAGACACCTGGGCTGACTCTCCAAAACTCGGTTGTTCCATACAAACATCACTGGGGCTGGGTCTGGACCTCCATTGGCTCACCTACAAAGACATGAATGAGCATGAGCGAAAGCCCAGTGAATAATATCAAATAAAGAAAATACATTGGAACATTATACATCAGACGGCCTTGGGCCCAATTCATTCATGTCAAACTGGCCTTTGGCCTTTTCAAACTTTCATATCAAACTAGCCTCTCAGGACTTTCAAACTTTCATTTCAAACTGGCCTTTAGGCCTTTCAAACTTACATTTCAAACTAGCCTTTCAGGCCTTTCAAACTTTCATATCAAACTTGTCACGACTCGAACCCGCCCCTATGGGTTAAGGCCATAATCGGCCAGTAATCATGAGATTACCTACAGCCTCAAAACAAATGAGACAAAACTCATCAGAGTAAAAGGGGCCGAATGGAAGCAATTTAAAACTTTGTCCATAGAGTTGTGCTTACGTGCACGTCATAACATCCCAGACATAAATATATTAATAACTCACAACAAAATTACAGTACCAAAAAGTTCCATACAACAGGATCATCCAAAACTAAGTAAACCCATAGGAACTATATACAGACATGTACAAAGGCTTCGCCAACATGACAAAATTACATAGAATGGGAAAAGGGCGAAGATGTGTCTCGTACGTGAGACGCAAAGGATGACTCTCCAAACCTTAGTTGTTCCACACTGGCTTCACAGGGGCAGGGTCTGGATCTCTCTTAGCTCACCTACAAACACATGAATGAGCGTGAGCGATAGCCCAGTGAATAATATCAAATAATGAATATACATTGGAACAATATACATCGAACGGCCTTGGGCCCAATTCACATTTTAGATTAGCATCTATATACACAATTTAAGTCGAGTGACTGCGGTTCCAAACAAACTGGCCTTTGGCCCATTTATCTTTCATTCCTTTCAAAATGGCCTCTGGCCCACTCATTTATGTCAAACGGCCTTTGGCCCATCTATTCATGTCAAAACGGCCTTCGGTCCATTCATTTATGTCAAAACGGCCTTCGGCTCATTCATTCATGTCCATCGGCCTTCGGCCCAATCGTTTATGTCAATCGGCCTTCGGCCCACATTTATGTCAAACGGCCTTCGGCCCATATTTATATCAAACTGGCTCATAGGCCTTTCATATCAAACTGGCTCATAGGCCTTTCGTATCAAACTGGCTCATAGGCCTTTCGTATCAAACTGGCATTTAAGCTTTTCAAACTTGCCATATCAAACTGGCATTTAAGGCTTTCAAACTTATCGTATCAAACTGGCATTTAAGCCTTTCAAACTTATCGTATCAAACTGTGTCCACCATTCAAAATTAATGAACTTTACAAAACTTACATAGAAGTGAGCAATTGGATAACAACATATTTCAGATATTACTCACAGTGATCAGCTTGTGAATTTGCCCTGGAGCTTGACCCTACACATCACATAGCACATATGAGTCACAAATAATTCAATCCATTCTTTAATTCACATATTCCTCTTTAGGCTTCATTCTTATCTCTTTACTTCAATTACAATGCTCAATGTATGCCTAAGAGTGCTTAGAAGTGAAAAGGAACGGAAAAACAGAACACATAATGCATTTTCAAAGTTTTAGAAAATAGGGTCCCCGCTCGAGCGTGAACTCGGACGCTCGAGCGTAAGGCCTGTCTATATAGCTCCCCGCTTTCCCCGCTCGAGCGGACACCATGTCTGCAAAAAGTGCTGGGAGCACGTATTTCCCGCTCGAGCGTCAGTTTCCACGCTCGAGCGGACATCAAAATTCTGGGTTTTCCAGAATGAGTTCTTGAGCTCCAATCGACTTTCAACCAATTTTTTTTTGCATACTATGGCTCCAATCTCACATATATTTGTACTAACATAGTACTAACACTAGAATACATCAACATGGAGCTTAATTTCAGGAATCAAACACATGCATGGCTCATTTTCCCCCAAACTCATTACCAACATAACAATGTCATGCATTCAACCTTATAATTTGTACATGCATGTGATGATTCTCAACTTAGATAATACAATTGGTGATTACATCATGAGCTTTAACCAAAACCCTACATGAATCATGTATTTCAAGCTCAAACATGCAAATTTAAGACAATTTCTTACATGCATGCACAATTTAGCCTTCAATTCAACAAAACCAATTCAATTTCATCATACTCAATTAAATTCATGTTCTTGATCATCAATCAACTCCAAATTTACAAGATTACTCACCAAGGAGCTTTAATCTCCACAACCTATGGTTGATTCTTGAGTGTGCCTTCAAGATCACCAAGCTTTGAGGCCAACCTTCAATTTTTCTTCACCCTCTCTCCCTCTAGCCGACTCTCCCCTCTTTTTAGTGTTTACGATCAGCCAAATAAAGCCAAGGGACAGAAATTGGGTGTGTAGTGCTCATGTTAAAGGCCCCTCTTCTTATAATATTATTTAATATCAAATAATAGAGCACTAACTCGCTAAATTAATCAATTTAATCTGACCCAAATCAATTTCCAATTAAATTCCACCGTAGGTTCTAAAATTACACTAATCACAATGGCGTAATCAATTTCGGGTTATGTGGCCGATAAGGCCCTCAATTTAATCTCCAAAGCGGAGAAATCAAACAGATATTCCTACGGTGAACAGATAGAAATTCAAAACCACATGTTTTCCTCTTTTCCCAGACCTGTACCAGCTACTCTTGGGTCTCCCACTTCATAGCACGTCTCATTAACTACTGACACAGCTAGTGAACTGCCGCTACTGCCAGAATTCATGCCTCTATTACATGAAGTTCTCACTGGGCTTAGTGTTTTTGTTAGACTTCTTCTAGTTACCATATAATGGGTGTTCTATCAAGCTTCTGGTTTCTTTTGTTGTGGGTTTGAGTTCTTTTCTTCCAGAATTCAAACCTTTCTCACCAAGCTTGGTACTTTTGTCAGATATCTTTCTAATTACCATGTAATGTTGTGTTCTTCTATCAGGCTTCTTGCTGCTATAAGACTTTGATTATTACTATTTTTTGGTTTAACTATCAGACTTGATTGTTATTATTTTTGTTATTAATAACATGTCGTTTGTATCTATTGGTGACTTAACAGATGTAATATTTCTCGCTTCCTTCTCTTTTCAGTTTATATGCAGTTTTGTCAATTATATTGTATAAATTGTGGAGAATTGGTCTTGATCATTACTTTTTTCAATTATATTGTATATGGTTGGGGGTGCGAACGTTGTAATGATGGTTCTTGTAAAGACAATTTCTATTTAGATGCTTTTGCCTTTGATCCCACCACTGATCCACAGGAGGGTTTGTTGGTCCCTGTTCGTGATATTCCCAGATTGTCAGGTTACAAGCCCAGACCTATTGTGGTCACACGAGGGAAAAATTTACATTCTTTCCAAACATGCATACTATTCATTCATTCCTGTTTGAACTTGATCTTGAGGAGCCCTATTTTAAGGTTTTTGATCCCAAATGAGATAGAATGTGGGAAATCCTCCCTAATCCTCTCAGCTTCGGTAAAACTGGTGGTGAAACTATCCTCGACTACTTTGCTTGGGGACACAGGCTCAGAGTTTATACCCAGGATGGTTTTTACTTGTTTGACGGAGTTCTTAAGCAAGTTTTGGGGGGGGGAGAGGATGGTTGTTTTGTGCCTTCTCTCTCCGGTGTTGGAACTAAATTTGAGGGGGGCTTTTGCATTGCCTGCCATGTCAGCAAAAGGGGATGAGCTCACTACTTATGATTTTGAGGACGCCAATGGTTTCCTCAAGTCTCATTGGCTACTAAGTAAGCTTTCTATTATGTTCAATCCTCTGCTCGAGCATTATGTAGGCTTGCTTTGTCACCCATCTCTGTGATCACCTTATGTGTTTCCTGTATGGTAGCGAAGAGGAGCTCTTCTCAAGCGAAAGGTTTTGTATACGTGCAATAGTCTTTCAGGTTTCCAAAACCGTTGGTGTTGGTGGCAAACAGATCCTCTCTGACGAAATTGAGCATCTGCAAGCATATGATTTGGAAAATTGGAATTGTGCTTATCGAGTAATCGAGTCCGTCATCATGTAAGCAAATGAAGAAATCCTTTTTTTATATGACAGAATATCTTATAAATTAACGTAAAAAATTAATATCCCAAAAATATGGGAAGAAAATTAAGAAAAATCACTTTGCTTGTATATGGCGTTGAAATGTTGTAGTCAAACTCAATTCCGTAGATGATAGGATGATTTCTGTATGCAACAAGCTAAAATTTTTAAGGAAGTCTGTCCTGATGTAGCAAGTCAAGTAACTCAACAAGTTAGTTTAGTGAAAATTTGCCAATAGAGAAAAACATTTTGGAAAGCTACCATTTGAGGAAGCTTAAGTAGAGTCCAATGTTTTGTATCACAGTGCACATGTTTGTTCATGTGGGTCCTTCAGTCACACTGTTCAATTTTTCGCCAATATTCAACTGCCTTAGGTCCACATTGGACAAGAGGTTTCGCTTTCACAGGATGGGTAAAATTAGCTCTGGCATGCCAATAATGACTAAGATGTCATGACTAGGAAACTCAAGGTCGATATTGCTAATTTGTCAATAATGACTCAGATGACAAACAAATTTGGGAGAAATTTAAATAAAGGAGTACTTTTCTCCAATTTCAAAATATCTGAATGAGTTTCATTGCATATGCCAAGTACTTGGAATAAATTGCTAAGGCATCGATAATAGTTTGAGTTAAATTACAAACGTAACATCTCTAGAGTTAGGCTTCAAAAAGCCATGTGTGTGTTCACAGCCCAAATTTATTAATTACATATCATTAAAATAACACAAGCCTGTGAGCTAACTCATCTTATAAGTCTGTATGCAAACTAGTTTGGTTTACATGCCAGTCTCCAAAATAATGGCAACTTAAAAAGGGTAAATACAATTAAGCATGGGTATACATGTATAACTCTGTAAAAGATTTGAATATATGGCATGGCCACCGAGCTGTATGCTGTCCGTGGTGGAGTACCTATAATTGTAAGGGACAAGCAAAGATAAAAGCTCGCTAAATAATCATCCAAGACATTGGAAATGAGTAGCCAATATATTAAATGATAATAAGGATGATGCCATATTACATAATTATCTTAAAATTCACATACAAGGATCAATTGCTCAAATATTGTGAAATTCAAGGTAAAATCGATACCACCCCAAAAATCAATGAAACATCTCGATAACCTAGACAGACCCTGTTGAGTCTAACTAGAACACAATTGTGTCTTTAACCTAGGCAACTAGTCCCTAATCCCGTATTTATGGTTTGCTAGACCAAGACACTATGGGAAAGCCAACCCCCATGTGGGTTATAGGGGTTGTCACCGATGGTATGATGCGACACCAATCCTTACTCCAATGCACACAACTAACCAAACAGTGGAACATCGGTGCATCTATATTATTTACCACAAAAGTGGCCTAAGGAATTCCATTGTTAGGTTATCTTCGGGACGTTCAAGTTTCATGTCCTTATTTTGAACATTGGTGCATTTGACTTATTTATCACTAATAAATGGACTTTCTATTGTTAGGTTGGCTTCCTATTATTTGTTTTGCTGTAGAATTTACTTGTAGATTGGAGAATCTGCAAAAAGGATTCCAGCACATACAATTTTTGTAAAGATTTGGTTACACGTAGGGTTTAATATCTTAAATCATAAATGTGGTGCATTTTAGTGGACTAATCAATTGGTCAGACTAAGTGTCCAGTCTCCAATCTTGACTGCAGGAAGTTGGCGGGCATCAATGTAGCACTTGTGCCTTTTAAAGCTTTTGGTAAATGTATTTGGACCCTTTATTCTATTTTGGGAACCTTTGGTGTTGTTGTACTTTAGTTTTAGAGGAGTACAAATTGATTTAAACTTGTTGGGTTTGGTTGTTCGCACTTATTCTTGTCAAAAGTTCCTTGGAGACTTAGAAATTCCATTCTAGGATCGACACCAGCCTTCCTAGGGTCGACCCTTACCTGTTGATAAAGTTCTGGAAGTGTTGCTGGAACATAGGGTAGACACCAGACTGGGAGAGGGTCGACCATCTTCTGTCTGTGTGTTGGTTGCTGGAACATAGGGTAGACACCAGACTAGGAGAGGGTCGACCCTCTTCTGTCTATGTGTTGAATGCGGAAGATAGGGTAGACACCAGTCTGGGGTGGTGTCGATACCTGCAGTGCAGTCAAAGCTTTCCTAGATTTTTTTCCCCTCTTTGGTGTCAACACCACTGTTGTAGGGGTCGACACCTATGACTTTTTTCCAGATTTTTCTCCCGGTTTGGGCCTACTTTTTGGGGATATTTTGACTAGATATTTTGACTAGATATTTTGAGTTGACTTTGGGCTTATATCTATTTTTGACCTAATACTATATAAAGGCCCTCACTTGACCTTTTCTCTCACTTTTTCTTACATTTCCTCTCTCTAAACCGTGAAACACCTCCTCTCTCTCTCTCTCAAGGCACTTTTCACTCGAAGATCCTTAGATCTACTTGTTTGAAGACCTCTACTCACCTTGCTCCTTTGAGATAAAGTGTAGAGCTTGTCGAGGGCTTCATTTTGATCGGAGCAAAGCTTGGTTTCTCTTCCGTCGACTTTTGGGTTTTTCCTCCATATTCCTCTTCTAAACTTGAGGTAGGGATAACTACTCATATTTATGGTCTTTGACATAATCATGTAGCCTTTTTGATTTAATGTTGAGTTGGGGAATTTTGGGTGTTAGGATTTCAAAATGTATAAAGAGGGGTTGTGTTCTTTTGACCCATACATGTGTATTTTGGGTCTTAAAATGAGATTATGGTAGTTTAATTGATGATATTTGGACCCTTGGGTCAATGTTGAGAAAAATGGGAGAAAAGCCCTAATTTATTATGATAAATTAATTTGCATAATTAATTTGGAAAATTTATGGGATATGAAATTGAGTTGGAAATAATGAAATTGGGTAATTATGAGACTTAACAGTGGAGTTGAATTGATAAATCACTCACTTGTGAAAATGTTAATAATTTATCTGTTGATAATTTATCTGTGGATACATTTATTATCTGTTTATAAATAATTGCTTTGGGCTATCGGTGGAGGATAGTCTTGATTGCTGTAGACACTGTATGTTGATTAGGGAAAACTGAAACTAATCACATTGAATATGTATTGAATATGACGATTGGGATAATACATCGAGTATGTGTATTGATTGATCATTGTATTTGATAAGTATTTAAATACATTGTATATTGTTTGGGAAGAGATAGGGGATGGACTCCATGGTTTGAGAGGAGATAAGGGATGGACTCTCAAACCGGTTTAGGAGGAGATAAGGGATGGACTCTCAAACCTGTTTTGGAAGTATTGAAGTGTTAATGATATGAGTTGTTATCTCATTTGAAATTGAAGTATTGTTGATATGAGCTATAGTCTCATTATATACTGTCTGGATGAACAGAGAAACATAACTATGATTTGGTTTGGATTGTGGAATAGAAAAGAATGGAAATCATTTATATATATATATATATATATATATGTATCGATGATTATGAATTGGTTATGATGTACGTTGGTTTATATGAGTTAAATATTTATCAAATGCTAATGTTTTAGTTATTGCTCATACTATATTTAGTATATCTCTACTGGGTGTTGGCTCACTCTATATGGGACATCATTTTTCAGGTACATGTGATATGCCGCCTCCGAGGATGTAGCTTGGGAGGTTGTAGAAGCTGAAGGCTTATTTTTGTGATTATTTTGTGTGTTACATGTAATTCAAGCCAAGGGCTTAATATGTTTAGAGTTAGAACTCTCTTTTGTTGAACCCAAGTGTTAACTTGGAAAGTTGTAAGCCCGTAGGGCATTTACTTTTGTTGTCAACATGTAACACTCTTGTATTAAATACTCTGATTTATGGAATATATTGTCTCTTTCTTGTATCGTGAATGTATGATTATGGGTTTATTTTTTAGGGCGTTACAACTTGGTATCAGAGCGTACTGGGTTTGAATACTTCAAGTACGTGCGAAGTGGTTAGTACCACAATGGGTTTGTCTCGCTTGTTAGAGACTTAGATGTAATGTTATGTGCTTATGTGATAACATGTTTATGTGACTATATGGGTATGGGATTTTGTTTCTAGGATATTGATTGGATCCTTGGGTTTCTGGGAGTCTTGTTGCAAAAGCACTTGATCAATGCTGTTTCTAATCGGAACTCTAGCAACGCCCCAGCGCTGTCATTATCTGGAAATGAAATTCATAAGTGCTTATATGATTATGTGCTTACGTGGAGTGAATTACAGTTGTCCATTACATTAGGACGTGAGTGTTATAGCTTTGGCACATTTGTGAATGTGCTAATGTTCTTTGTTACCTTTATTAGGATGTCAGGACGAGGACGTGGTGGTAGGCGAGGTAGGCCTAGGAGGCAGGAGATGCCTATACCGGATGAGATTTCAACGCAGCAGGAAGGTGTTGGTCAGGCCAATGTGGCCGAGCCAGTAGGTCAGCAGGCCATGGGCGCCTTAGCCCGCGAGATGGTAAGAGCTTTGAGGGAATCCATGGACATTTCTCAGGGCTGAGAATCAAGTCCAGGCCCATGTTACTGAGGCAGGGCCTTCTTTTCTGAAGAGGAAGTTTTTCCAGTCTAACCCAGATGAGTTTCTAGGGGATCCTAAGGAGCCACTTAAGGCTGATGAGTGGCTTGAACAGATAACAAAGACCTTTGAGATGCTTGGCATCGAAGACGGGGCTTTGAAGGTGACCTTGGCGTCCTTCCAGCTGAAGGGAGACGCAGGTTAGTGGTGGAAGTTTGTGCGAGGTCATATTGGAGGTACTTTGGAGGCTTTTGTTGGTGCCTTTCAGGAGAAGTTTCTGTCTCCAGCTGTCCGGGAGAAGTTGAGGGATCAGTTTTGTCAGCTCAAGCAGTTGAGTTCATCAGTGGCCGAGTTTGAGGCCACATTTACCAGTTTATCTAGGTTTGCACCTGAGCTAGTGGCGTCTGAGGAACGCCGTTGTCTTGAGTTCGAGAAGAAGTTGAGACACGGGCTCAAGGTTAGGGTTACTGGGTCCATGACTCGGGAGTATGGACTCCTTGTGGATGCTGCAACGCATCTAGAGATTATTATACACGAGGAGAAGGAGATGATGAGGGGCTCCAAGAGGAGTCAGGATAGCCAGGGGGATGGTAGGAGGCAGAGAGGTCCTAACCCTCAGCACTCCTAGGGTGCTTTTGCGAGATCTACCTTTCCAGTGCCGAGTTCAGGCTTTGGGAGAGGCAGTCAGAGAGACATTACTTGTTACAAATGTGGTCAGCTGGGCCATAAGTCTCCAGTTTGCCCGCAGAAGGGAGGAGGGCAGAGAGCAGCTTCATCTTCGGCTCGACCTCAGAGCCAGAGTCAGGGCAGAGGCCAGCCGCTCTCTTGTTACCAGTGTGGTCAGGCGGGCACCTAAAAAGGTATTGCCCACAGTTGAGTGGCACATCTGGTGCGTCTGGTTCGAGGCAGACGTAGAGTTTTCAGCCCGCACAATCAATTCAGGCCTCGAGGGCCAATCAGGGAGCTTCATCGTCTCAGTCTATGCAGCAGTCTTTTGCTCCGAGAGGTGAGCAGGTAGATCAGAGACCTTCAGGGCGCGTGTATGTTGTTACCGCGCAGGACCTTGTACCGGCTCCATCTGTTGTGAGAGGTACCTTTTTGTTTTGCAACTCGGTTGCTAATATGTTGATTGATACGGGTTCATCCCATTCCTTTATATTTGCTGCATTTGCATCTGTTTTGGGGTTGGAGTTGGCACAGTTAGCTTCTCCTATTTGTGTTGTATCACTGATTGGGGCAAGTTGATTTTGAAACAAGGGTGTAGGAGTTGTGATATTGAGGTCGCCGACCACCGGCTTCCATTTTCTTTTGTAGTTATGGTTATGTCGGGTTTCGATGTGATTTTGGGTATAGACTGGTTATCGTTATACCGGGCTGTTATTGATTGCTACCGCCAGAGGGTTACTGTATGTACCTTGAGCGAGGAGTGTTTTCATTTCTTGGGGGACCGGGTTGGTGGAGTTTTGCCGCCAGTGTATGATCCACCAGGGTGAAATGAGCTTAGTGCTCTTCTCGCTAGCTTTATGAGTAGTGAGTGTAATGAGATCCAGATTGAGTTATCTAGAGTGGTTTATGAGTACTCGGATGTCTTTCCCGAGGATCTTGTTAGTTTGCCACCCCATCGAGAGGTGGAGTTTTCTATTGATTTAGTGCCTGGCACGACACCGATTTCTATGGCACCGTATTGTTTTGCCCTAGCCGAATTGAGTGAGTTGAAGATTCAACTCCAGGAGTTGCTAGATAAAGGCTTTATCCGCCCTAATACTTCGTCGTGGGGAGCACCAGCTCTCTTTGCTAAGAAGAAAGATGGGGCTTTGAGACTTTGTATTGATTACCGGAAATTGAATCGAGCTACGGTTAAGAACAAATACCCTATGCCCCGTATAGATGATCTGTTTGACCAGTTGAAAGGGTCCCGTTGTTTCTCTAAGATAGACTTAAGATCGGGTTACCATCAGTTGAGGGTCAGGGAGGAAGATATCCCGAAGACGGCATTCCATATGCGGTATGGCCATTATGAATTTCTGGTGATGCCTTTTGGGCTCACCAATGCACCGGTAGTGTTTATGGACTTGATGAACCGGATATTCCAAGATAGAGGCAGTGCAAGATTAGGCACAGACTAAGAGTGTTTTTGAGATCCGCAGTTTTCTGGGATGAGCTGGGTATTACCGCCGGTTTGTGAAGGATTTCTCCAGGCTAGCTTCGTCATTGACTAGATTGACACAAAAATGGGTCAAGTTTGTATGAAGTGAGACTTGTGAAAAGTCGTTCTAAGAACTTAAGGTTAGACTCACCACCGCTCCAGTTTTGATTATTTCGGAGAGAGGTTTGGGTTATGCGGTTTATTGTGATGCCTCACGAGAGGATTTGGGTTGTGTGTTGATGTAAGAGGGGAAAGTGGTAGCCTATGGCTCGCGGCAGTTGAAAATACACGAGAGGAATTACCCTATGCATGACCTAGAGTTAGCAGCAGTGCTATTTGCCTTGAAGATTTGGAGGCACTACCTGTATGGTGAGAGATTCGAGGTGTTCTCGAATCATAAGAGTCTGAAATATCTGTTTACATAGAGGGACTTGAATCTGAGGCAGAGAAGGTGGATGGAGTTCATTGAGGATTACGATTTTGAATTGCAGTATCACCCGGGAAAGGCCAATGTTGTGGTCGATGCCCTTAGTAGGAAACCCATTACTGATGTAGCTTGTATAGCCATCCGGGAGTGGGAAATGTTGGGTGCACTTGGCAAGTTTGATTTGCTTTTGGGTGAATCTGTTGAGGCTGCGACCTTTTTTTCTGTAGTTACACCGCCTACACTTGTGAATCGAGTGTTAGAGACACAGAGAGGTGACCATAAGGTAGAATCCCTCCGGGAGAAGATCTCCAGTGGGAAGGCTAAGAAGGGTTTGACTGTGTACCCTGACCTGAGTGTCAGGTACCGAGACCGCCTGTTTGTACCAGAGTCTTGCCGAGAGGAAGTACTCCGAGAGTTTCACCATTCGCGCCTTGCGGTACATCCGGGAGGCACTAAGATGTATCGTGATTTGGGTCGCCAGTTTTGGTGGCGGGGTATGACGAGAGATGTGGCAATTTTTGTATCGAAGTGCCTTACTTGTCAGCAAGTGAAGGTCGAGCATCAGAGGCCAGCGGGTTTGTTGCAACCCTTGCCTATTGCCAAGTGGAAGTGGGAGCATGTCACGATGGACTTCATTGTAGGTCTTCAGAAGACTCAGCGGGGTAGTGATGCTATTTGGGTGGTTGAAGACCTATTGACTAAGTCGGCGCACTTTATCCTATACGCGTGAGAGATTCGGTAGATCATCTTGCCAACTTGTATATTCGGGACATAGTGAGATTGCACGGGGTCCCAGTGTCGATCGTCTCAGATAGAGATCCACGTTTTACTGCTAGGTTGTGGCAAAGTTTGCAGAGTGCCTTGGGCACTAAATTGACCTTTAGCATAGCTTATCATCCTCAAACTGACGGGCAGTCCGAGCGTACTATTCAGATCCTTGAGGATATGCTTCGAGGTTGTGTCCTTGACTTTAGTGGGTCGTGGGAGAGGCATTTGCCCTTAGTGGAGTTTGCCTACAACAACAGTTTTCAATCGAGTATTGGTATGGCACAGTTTGAGGCCTTGTATGGCCGACCGTGTAGGTCTCCAGTGTGTTGGGCCGAGGTGAGTGATGCACCTTTGTTGGGCCCATAGTTGGTTCGGGAGACGACGGAGAAAGTTGAGCTTATCTGTAAGAGACTTGTTGCAGCCCAAAGTCGTCAAAAGAGTTATCCCGACCGTAGGAGGAGGCCTTTGGCATTTGAGGTGGGTGATCATGTCTTTCTAAAAATATCACCTAGGCAGGGTTTGATGAGGTTTGGTAAGAGTGGGAAGTTGTCCCCTCGGTTTATTGGCCCTTTTGAGATCCTTGAGAGGATTGGCGAGGTTGTCTACCGTTTAGCTTTGCCGCCGTAGTTGTCCGGAGTGCATGACGTATTTCATGTTAGTATGCTTCGGAAGTAAGAGCCGGATCCGTCGCATGTATTGGATTGGACCGACTTAGGGGTTGATGAGGATGCCTCGTATGAGGAGAGACCGGTGCGGGTCTTGGATAGGCGGGACCAAGTCTTGCGAGGCAAGACGATTCCCTTGGTCAAGGTATTATGGAAACATCACGGGGTTGAGGAAGCAACTTGGGAACGTGAGTTGGAGGTCCAAGAGAAATATCCGGATCTATTTGTTAATGTTTGAGTATACGTTGGAAATTTTTTTGTATTGATAACCTCTAAGAACATTGTATATATGTTTTGGGTTATGGAAGTTTGGTGTTTGTTGAATATGTTACGGAAATGAGAGTTTAAGTTTAACATTGTATATGTTGAATGTGTTATAGAAATGCACATATGTTATTAAAATTGAATACATTATGGAATATGTGTGTTGAAATGTGTTAAATCTCAGAACACACATATTGGTAATATATGTTGTGGATTTGTTCTCTTGTAAAGAGATGGAATGACTGATAAATGGGTCATGGTGATGAAATTGATTGATTAGTATGGTTGGGATTGGTTTGATTACGATTTTAAAATTTATCTTGAAAAATTTCAGGGACAAAATTTTCTAAGGTGGGGAGGTTGTAGCACTTGTGCCTTTTAAAGCTTTTGGTAAATGTATTTGGACCCTTTATTCTATTTTGGGAACCTTTGGTGTTGTTGTACTTTAGTCTTGGAGGAGTACAAATTGATTTAAACTTGTTGGGTTTGGTTGTTCGCACTTATTCTTGATTTACAATGGTGGTACGAGTTTGTGACGAGTCACTGTAGCCTGTGTTTACTGAGAGTAATTGGAAAGTGTCAAAGTAGTTTTGTTGGCAAAGAGTTGCTTTTCACAGAGGTGGTAGAAGGAACTCTACACGATTGGGTGAAAAAAAACCTTCTCGTTGATTCTGAGTATCCTGAAAGGCTGAATAAGCCTTTTATTGACATCTTGGGGTAAGTGCATGTCTATGTCATCTTTGCTATTTATTTAAGTAATTCATTCATTTGTTTTTTGTCTTTTTATTCAATTTTTTTTTTTGTCATTTACTCTATAGGGATATACTCAATGGCATCATATATACTTCAGATGTACATTGAGACAACCACATGGAGAAATTTGTGCAAACAATGTCTACTTGGTTAATGGAAATGCCAAGTTGGGCAAAGCTCTAAATCCGGAGTGGTACGAGAAGACATTTGGGGATGACATTGACAAGTTCTGCGGCATGGTCAAGTCTCTCTTCAAGTCCAAAGGGTCTAAACTTCCCTTTGGTTTGGATCATTTGTGCAGATAATTGCAAAAATACAACAAATTTGATAAGTACAGTATTTCTTTAATTATGATTTTTTAAGTATTGTAAAGTGTTTTTATTACTATTGATTCTCACGATTTTTGTTATACAGGCATTTGATGAATGCAATTAATTATCTGATCATGTTGACAGTAGATGCAAGATGCGAGTATATGCTAGTTGCCTATTCTCTTGTTAAACACCATTCTAGCCTATACTCGCATCTTGCGTCTGGGGTCAACATGATCGGATGGTTAATTTCATTCATCAAATGCCTATATAGTGAAAAACGTGAGAATCAATATTAATAAAAACACTATACAATACTTAAAAAATCATAATTAAAGAAGTACTGTACTTATCAAATTTGTTGTATTTTTGCAAGTATCTGCACAAATTATCCAAACCAAAGGGAAGTTCAGACCTTTTGGACTTGAAGAGAGACTTGACCATGCCGCAGAACTTGTCAATGTCATCCCCAAATGTCTTCTCGTACCACTCCGGATTTAGAGCTTTGCCCAACTTAGCATTTCCATTAACCAAGTAGACATTGTTTGCACAAATTTCTCCATGTGGTTGTCTCAATGTACATCTGAAGTATATATGATGCCATTGAGTATATCCCTATAGAGTAAATGACAAAAAAAGAAATTGAATGAAAAGACAAAAAAATAAATGAATGAATTACTTAAATAAATAGCAAAGATGACATAGACATGCACTTACCCCAAGATGCCAATAAAAGGCTTACTCAGCCTTTCAGGATACTCAGGATCAACGTGAAGGTTTTTCTTCACCCAATCGTGTAGAGTTCCTTCTACCACCTCTATGAAAAACAACTCTTTGCCAACAAAACTACTTCGACACTTTCCAATTACTCTCAGAATCAACGAGAAGGTTTTTCTTCACCCAATCGTGTAGAGTTCCTTCTACCACCTCTATAAAAAACAACTCTTTGCCAACAAAACTACTTCGACACTTTCCAATTACTCTCAGTAAATACAGGCTATAGTGACTCGTCACAAACTCGTACCACCATTGTAAATCTTTTGATTGTGACTCAAGGTGGTACACCACTTTTATACTACTTTGTGTACTTCCAATTTAACCAGTATACATGTTTGAATCCTCGATTTGTTTTCCTTCTGAAAATTGTATTTCAAATGCTCCAGCAAGCTAGAGTCATATAATTAAAACAAAATATATGGATAAAAAGTTAGCTATACGATAATATGGATAAAATATTCTACAAAATGGAGGTATAGGACGAAACATAGTATGGTATTTGGATCAACAGCCATCTTGAATCAAAATCAGCAACTCTAAAATGGGGTCACCCTCTCTAACAGATTAGAATAACCACAATAAAGAGTTAACATACTACTAGTGCTGCAACTTAATCTCCTAAATCCAGGCCAATGACAAAGCCAGTAAACTATAAGTACAGTAAGGATATGAAGGCAATTAGATCTTCTCAATAACGCATACAATGACAAAAAAATTAGAAGGTTCTGATTCAATAGACCGGCAAAGGATCTAGCAGTTTTATTGCAAAAATAACAACCACGTCAGTTCCCCACATCACTAGCAGTACATGTAGCAGCGGTGAACTCATAAAACTAAACTAACAAGTAACTAACAAATTACTCTACTAAACAACAAGTGTACCACCAAAGTATAGACTGATGAATCCCATGAAAATGTTAGTGTCTGAAATTGCAATATCCCATCTTGAGCCTCATGTAGCAAATACTGTTGATCTCTGTCCTTTCTTCTTCTGTTATGATCTCTAGTTTGTGACACTGATGATGAGAGGGCCGCTGCTGGTGCCCTCAAAATTGCCCCTCTTCGAAAACCATACCTTGACCATGCCTTCTTTTGCCCCGGTCTTCTTTTCCTTTTCGACTCACTATTCGGTTGATCTTCACCACGGCTTCTACTCAGCAGTGCTTGGTTTGTATTGATCATACTTCTTTGTGTTATTTCTGCCTCATCTTGACTCAGTTGCTTATTTGATCCCATTGGACCTACAATCTCCTCAATGGAAAGCTGGGCTGGTGATTGATATTTTGTGATTTGGGCTTCATCCTGTTTCCGTTCACTTCTTATGTGGTTCAGACCTCCAATTAAACTGGGCTTGGTCCAACATCACATTTAAGTTAATGCTGGGCCTGTGCAGATCCGAATTGCTTATGCTCTTCATAAAGCCCACAGAAGGCACCCTGTAACACTGTTACTGCCCCTCTTATTGTTCTAAATCAAAACCTTGTTGTTCTAAATCAAAACCTTGTACATGCCTTCCTCTTTTCCCAGACCTATCCTAGCTACTCTTGGGTCTCCCACTTTATAGCACATCTCATTAACTACTGTCGCCGCTGCCAAAATTCATGCCTCTATTACAAGTTCTCACTGGGCTTAGTGTTTTTGTCAGACCTCTTCCAGTTACCATATAATGTGTGTTCTATCAGGCTTCTGGTTGCTTTTGTTGTGGATTTTGTTGTGGATTTGAGTTCTTTTCTTCCAGAATTCAAGCCTTTCTCACCAAGCTTAGTACTTTTGTCAGATATCTTTCTAATTACCATGTAATGTCTGTAAGACTTTGATTATTACTATTTTTTGGTTTAACTATTAGACTTGATTGTTATTATTTTTGTTATTAATCATATGCCATTTGTATCTGTTGGTGACCTAACATATGTAATATTTCTCACCTCCTCCTCTTTTCAGTAATGCAATTTTGTCATTTATATTGTATAAATTGTGGAGAATTGGTCTTGATCATTACTTTTGTCAATTATATTGTATATGGTTGGAGGTGCGAATGTTGTAATTGATGAAAATGAAGACAATTTCACTGATCCAGAGAGGGTTTGTTGGTCCCTGTCCGTGATATTCCCAGATTGTCAGGTTACAAGCCCAGACCTATTGTGGTCACACGAGGGAAAAATTACCTTCTTTCCAGACATTCATAATACTCATTCCTGTTTGAACTTGATCTTGAGGTGCCCCATTTTGAGGTTTTTGATCCCAAATGAGATAGAAAGTGGGAAATCCTGTCACGCCCTCAAAATTAAACCCATTATATATATCATTGACATGCATTATTTAAAGAAAACACTTTATTAATTCATTCATCAGAGTATTACCAAATAAAAACATTACATGAAACATCAAATTTAAATGCCCTATGGGCTTACATCTTTCCAAGCCAACACTTGGACACAGAAATATGAGTTCTAACTCAAATACAAATAAAGCCCTAGGCTTGAACGTTTATCAAATATAAACAAATAACTAAAGATAGTCTTTTTCAAATCCAAAAGCCAAATCCTTGGACGTAGCTTATCACCTGAACTTGAAAATGATGTTTCCATAAAGGGTGAGCCACAACCCAGTAGAAAAATACTAAACCAAATATAAGCATTGAATAAAGCAATAGCATTCAATCGATGGTTAACCACGATAATCAATTACATCATTACACAGTCTCATGACACTAATGTCTAAGACACGTTTTACTTTCCAACATTATCAATATGGTTCAGAACTTGGCCAAACTTACAACAGTGAACTATATATATATATATATCAAATTCACATTCTTCCAATGTCAACAAACAAATGAGACTCAGGCTCAAATCAAAACATTTTATACTTCCCGTTTGATACACATTTTAGTGCTGTATCAATAAAAACACTTCAATATAAATAAGCACACATAAAAGTGATGCTAATGGAGTCCATCCCCTATCTCCTCCCAAACAAGAACTGGTTTAGAGGTCCATCCCCTAAACCGTGGAGTACATCCCCTATCTCCTCCCACACAAAACAATGTATGCAAACACATAACATATACAACACACAATCAATACACATAATGTCTGTATTAATTCAGCAGTCAAAATTGATGGCTTAATCAATGATTAGTTTCAGTTATCCCTAATCCACATGCAGTGTCTACAACAAACACGGCTATCCTCCACCGATAGCCCAAAACAGTTATTTCTAAACTGAAAATAAATATATCAACAATTCAATAGGCGAGTGATTTAAATTATCCAACTACGCCATTTAATCAATGAATTCCTCAATTTCATGAATTTAACCAAATTCCCCAATTCCCTTAAATTAATTATACAAATTAATTAATTAATACAACTAGGGTTTTTCCCAAAATTATCAAAGTAACCCCAACATATCAATATACCAAAACTTAGAACAAAACTTATAACATGGAGTAGGAAATCCCTACCTCGAAGAAGATAACCCGAATGGAGAAGACAGAGATGAATACTCAAATTCCAATTGCTCCAAATTCAGATTAAATGGAAGCCCTCGACTCACTCTATTTTTTAAATAAAGGATCTAAGGTAGAAACTCACTCTAAGTAGATCAAACCTAAGAGAGAAGGTGAGTAGAGGGAGAGAAAAGTCGAACCTAGGGTTTTGGAATCAAAAAGAGGATAAAAACTGATTAAAATCCCGCTGCTGCCTATTTAAACTGGACAGGCTCGCTCGAGCGAAGACTTGGTCGCTCGAGCTACCAGACACACGAAACCCTCGCTCGAGCGAAGAAAAGCTCGCCCGAGCCAAGAATGCAATGCTTCAGGTCTGCAACCCAGCATCACGCTCGAGCGACAGAATGCTCGCTCGAGCGAAGAGCTCGAAAACATGCACCTCGCTCGCTCAAGCGAAGAAAATCTCGCTCGAGCGAATAAGCACTGCCCACAGGTCTATACTAGATGCAAACGCTCGCTCGAGCGAAGCAAAGCTGGATCGAGCCAGAAGACACAAAATACAACCATCGCTCGAGCGACAAAGCCCTGGCTCGAGAGACCAACTCAAAAACTGGACAGCAACACTTGGTTTACGAACCCAACCAACCTGAAACAAACCTGCCCAACACATCCTATAACTCCAAATGAGAAAATAAAGGACGACAACACTTATACAATGACAGAATAAACGGAACCTAAGTCCGGATACAATAATCAAATGGAAAAAGACCGGGGTCGCTATAAATCCTCCCCAATCCTCTCAGCGTCGGTAAAACTGTTGGTGAAACTATCCTCGACTACTTTGCTTGGGGACACAAGCTCAGAATTTATACCCAGATAGGTTTTTGCTTGTTTGACGGAGTTCTTAAGGAAGTTTTGGGGGCAGGAGGATGGTAGTTTTGTGCCTTCTCTCTCTGGTGTTGGAACTGAATTTGAGGGGGGCTTTTACATTGCCTGGGATGAGCTCATTGCTTATGATTTTGAGGACGCCAATGGTTTCCTCAAGTCTCATTGGGTACTAAGTGAGCTCTCTATTATGTTCAATCCTCTGCTCGAGCGTTACGTAGGCTTTGTCACACATCTCTGAGGAGCTCTTCCCAAGTGAGAGGTTTGGTATACGTGCAGCGGTCGTTTGGGTTTCCAAAACCGTTGGTGTTGGTGGCAAACCGTTCCTCTCCGTAGAAATTGAGCATCTGCAAGCATATGATTTGGAAAATTGGAATTGTGCTTATCAAGTAATCGAGTCCGTCGTCATGTAGGCAAATGAAGGAATCCTTTTTTTATATGACAGATTAATATCCTATAAACTAACGTAACAAATTAATATCCCAAAAATATGGGAAGAAAATTAAAAAAAATCACTTTGCTTGTATATGGCATTGAAATGTTGCAGTCAAACTCTTTCCCATTTCGTTCTTTTCTAGAGCCACCATCGTTCTTTCCCACTTCTCAAACCTTCATCACATGATTCCTTAGTACCACTGCCCAACAGGATCCATAAATCACACAAAATCACAGATTAAATATAACACACAACTCATAAATATTTTTTCAGGTCTATCACATTTTTTTCCTCCAAAATTGCTCAAAAATTTTCAATTGCAAAATCTTTTTTATTCATCAAAAAATCTAAAATTTTATATATAAAATTATAAACGTGGGGAGAAATGGGATGGATGTAAACTGATGGGGGATTGTGTATGTAAATGTAGGACAGAATTTTGCTAATTTGGCTGATGTGGCACCATCCAATAAGATGTCTAGCAAATCCATGGTGTAGCTGTGAAAATTTTGGTCTCAACCACAAATCGGATGGTGGTTGTTAACAAATCGGATGTTTATATAATTAGAATTTCTAGATAATATATATATATAACAAATGATATGAATTTTTGTGATATTTTAAAAAATGTCACTACAACATTATTTTTGTCAGAAATTTCGTATAAACATTCCATTCCATATGATTATTGTTTTTGTATAAATACACATTAATTTTATTATAATATATATGGCAGAATGGTACCAACCGTTCAGTTGTGCCGTGGCAAATCATATCACTTGATCTTATTGATTAATTAAATACTTCAAGAAATGTCTAGGATTGACAATGACAGTCTTAGGGTTATGGGTTCAAACACTTAGCAACTAACAACTCCAAAGTATGAGCCAAAATAGGCATGTTAGGCATTTTAGCCAATCACAATACATTTTGAGTCCTCCAATGGGCTGGTTCGTTGGCTACATATGAAGAGCCACTCTGCAAATTGTATTGAAACCCTTTGCCCGTGAAATCGTTTCCCACAAAGTCTAAACTCCATCATTTCACATCTTTGCAGCTCTCTTCCTCATTCAGGTATGTATCCTTCTCAATCTATCTATTCTTCCTCTTCATGGGCGGCAAAACCCTATCGCACTCATCACTCCCTCTTCAACGCACCTACTTGTGAAACCCTATGTTGAACCTTCCTTTCCCCATCTCTGCAACTCCCTCACTCTGTACCACCAAACCCTAGCTTCCGACATCTCCTATATGTGAAACTCTCTTCCTAAACCTCTCTACAAACCCCCTTATTTCCCTCCCTGTCATCCCCCTTCGACTGGATTAATTTATGAAATCATTTATTGCACATGCAAATTGTGGATTTCATTTGCACACTAACTGTATTTTTTTCCTTTAAACCTGTGAAACCCTTCTCTCACTCATTTTTTTACATCATTCTATTCAAACTATGCATGGTTCAGTGTCATGTAAAGGTTTTGCTTAGTGCAATTAGATCATAAAGGTTAGCAGAGTCTGTTTTTAGCATTGCATTTCATATGTGCATGCTTTGAGTATTGGCTTTTTAGGAATTTGTGGACTTTTTCTAAGTTGCAATTGTTCTTGATGTGAAAGTTTATGTTTTTTTTTTTTTTTTGTTAATTAATTTGATCTTGTAAGTGGGATTAGAAGAAACTTTATGGGTTGTTGTGGAGCAGAGAAACGTGGCCCAAGCATGAATGTGATAATGGAAATGTGAATGTGATAATGCTTCTTTCATTTGTAGAAATGCAAAGATTGTTGCCCTCTTTTGAATCTAGACAGAGACAGGGCAAAGAAAGGGCCTGTAGAGTGTAGAGTCTTATTTCAAAGAACCCCACCTATAACATTTCTGCTAATTTTAATATGTATTATGAAGGATATACAAAAATTTGTCTATTATTACCACTAATTGAATCATTCATTATCGTCCATACTATGGCGACAATTTCCTAGCTAGTTCAAGTTTCGAATATTCTTGTTATACTACTTTTACTTGTGCTCATGTCATGTGGTTGATTGGCGTTAGATTGACGATATTACTATTAAAATTGTTGAAATTTTGGAGTTTGACTTGTCTTTAAAGTTTGATTTTCATTAGAGTGAACAATTTTATGGTTGTTATAATGGTTATTTATGTATTATGAAGGATATACAAAAATTTGTCTATTATTACCACTAATTGAATCATTCATTATCGTCCATACTATGGCGACAATTTCCTAGCTAGTTCAAGTTTCGAATATTCTTGTTATACTACTTTTACTTGTGCTCATGTCATGTGGTTGATTGGCGTTAGATTGACGATATTACTATTAAAATTGTTGAAATTTTGGAGTTTGACTTGTCTTTAAAGTTTGATTTTCATTAGAGTGAACAATTTTATGGTTGTTATAATGGTTATTGGACTTGTTATATGTCTCATGGTTATATAGCATTGATTTTTTTTTTTTTTAAACATAATTAATGTCTAATTTGATATAATTCTAATCTACTAATATATGACCATATATATCTCACCTTAGTTTCACATGTCAAGTCCTTCAATGTGGAAGGGGACTGTCTAGATGATTTTGAACATTAGCCAACTCTCTTTGGAGTTTTAGGTTGAAGTATGGGATTAGGCATTGGAACCATCATTTTGTATGGGATTAGGCAGATTTCTTGTACTATTTTGTATGTGTTTTTTAGATGGCACCATTGACTTATGCTTCATAAATCTGTGGGAAGTGGAAAGCTTGCATCTATTTTTTGCAGTCAATTTTGTATCTTGATGTGGAAGCCAAAATTCATATAGGTGAGCTGATACATGTCATTATTATTGATAGGTCCCTTTCTATTGAATTATGGCCTGTTGATTCTTGTGAAATGGAAAATTACCCAATTCATTTTGATTTTGCTGTTGTTTCTTTAGAACCCACTCCACACCAAAAAAATATACCACATATTTTAGTACTTCAACTATTGCTTTAAGACAATATCACCAACAAAATCATATATAATTGTTGCTGCTGAATCTGCTTCTGTTGGTGGTGCTGCAATTGTTGCTGCTGATAATGACAATATCACCACCACTACTACTTGTACTAGTACTAGAATCATGATTATATAATTTTCAATTGTTGCTGCTGAATCTGATTCTGTATTCAAAATCCATATATAATTGTCAATTAGGATAGCAGGAGACCAAGCTGCATTTTGGGGTTGTGGATTCTTTGGAGCCCAAGACACCCTTCATGATGATAGGGGTTGCCATTACTTCAAAGATTGCTATATCCAGGGTTCAAGACTTATCTTTGGCAATGCTAGGTCCTTGTATGAGGTAATATATAATACTCTACTCTGCTTATCTCTCTGTCTTTGGCAATACTTCTGCAATTTTGGCTATAATGATAATGAATATGAATGGATGAATGAATGAATGAATACAGAGTTGCTAGCTGAGTTCGATTGTGAACCCAGTGGCACTAGGGGCGAAGGTGATAAACGGAGTGGTAAGCGCGCATGGAAGAGCTTCAAAGGATGAAAACAGTGGATTTGCATTTGTGAACTGCAGTGTGGGAGGGACTGGAAGAATATGGTTAGGTAGAGCATGAAGGCCCTTCTCCACAGTGGTCTTTGCTTACACACAAATGACTGATATCATTGCTCCTGAGGGATGGAACGATTTCAATGACCCCACCAGAGACCAGTAATTAATTAAAATTTCCCATATGTGCCATATGCCCAAAGACTGAATGATACACAAGTTTCTCCTTTCCTCAATGCGTCTTTCATTGATGCAGATCAATGGTTACAACCATAACAATACACACATACACACATATGTATATATATATATTCTCTAATTCTATCCAATGTAATTAATATGCTAGCTAAGGTGATGTTTGATAATGTAATCCAACACTTACAATTGAATATATAAAGTAAAAATTCATTAAGCTCCTGATAATTGCAATTGCTATCAATAAAAAATTTAAGTAGCACTTAAAATGTGGCATTCTATGAAAAATACAGTAATATATATCCGTTTTTATTTTGAAAATTGGTTAAGTTAGTCTGAATGACTAATTAAAATAAAGAGTATGGTTGGAGCACGCAATATCTAAACTAATTAGATAAAATAAAGAGTATACTTTTTTCATATTTTAGCTAGTGAAAAATAAAGAGTGTGGTTGGAGTTGTTCTAAGGCATGATTAAAAATACTAGGATTGTTATATATTATTTAATTTTTTTATCAAATTATATAATAAGATATTATTTATTTTTATTAAATATTTTAATAATTATGAATCCAAAAAAATAAAAATTTTAATAATTAAATATACATAAGAGAATTAATTATTAATATTCATGTAAAAACTGATACGTATATATATATATATAATCAATCGTATATAATATTTCTCGGAAAATATTAATCAGTGTGTACAAAATCCCAAACTTTTTTTTCGTGGAAGCAAACTAAATAGAAAAGTCCAACGCAACGAGGCTGGACAAAGACAAGTTAATTAAACTGTTTGAACTTGCTCTCTATAATTAAGGCCTAACAATTTGATTTTACTTCACATAATCTTTTATTATACTTAAAAATTAATCATGTTTATATTTATTTTTGATAAATAAAAAAAATGTTTAATGCGCATATATGTTTTAAATTTTGTTTTGAAAATAAGGGAGTAATCAAAAGTAATTGCTGACAACTGGATATAGTGTTAGAGGTGATTTTCGACAGAAAGAGGCAACCAAAAGTAGTTTCCAGCAAGATGTGGTCATCAGTGCTTGGAGGCGATTTCCATCCATGGGAGATAGTTGTTAGCGACCAAAGGTAGTTGTCGATCGTGAGAGATGGTGGCTAGAGGGGATGCTAGAGGAAATTGTTGGCGATTGTGGCCGGAGGTGGGGTGAGAGTGGCCAGATGTGATGCCTGATGGTGGTGATGAGGAATAGGTGGCTTGAAGGAATTGAAGTGAGAGAAAGATTATTTTTCTAAACATGTGAAACTAATTTGTTTTAAGTTAAGAGTTTAATAAATTTTGTAAACTACAAACAATTTAAAAAAATGAAAATAAACTAATAAATTTTCGTTACAACTTTCAAAATTTTATAAATATATATAAACAAAAAAAAAATGCAAGCTTAGTCAATCATAGTTTGTTTGTTTGTTTTTTTTTTTAGATAGGAAAAGAAATAGAAATCTCAAAAGCTACCAACACCAATAAAAAGGGAGGGACCTTCTCCATCCAAAGGCTAGCCTACTTAAACAAAGTGTTACAGAATTGCTTTACCTATAAACATGGGAGACCAATGAGGAATGGAATCGCAAGAGTAGCGCCTAAGCAACACCCACCAAATGACCATAACAAAGCAAGTTATTCGTCTTGCCTTGGATTACAGACACCACATTAAGAGAATCGCCTTAAAGCTGAATATTACCCAAGCCCAAATCACAACCCAATTGGAGCGCTTCCACACAATCATAGTTTGTTGATAATTGCAAAAATGTAAATGTGGACACGTGTAGGTAGGTTTAGTTTCGAACATGGTTAAGTTATTCTCACAATTACATATGTACGAGAGTTATAACTAACATTGTAAATGGGGTTTTTCCAAATTAAGTCAAATTAATAATTTATTTTTCAAACTAGGCTTAGTTTGGACGAAATTTCTAAATTAGGCTAAAACGTGGTTGTGAACCACGCTTTCACCATTTTTGTACCTATCGCGCTGAAATTTTGACAAATTATAAAAGTGTTGTTACAAACCACGCTTTTAATTAAGAAGACGTGGTTACAAATCACGCTTTTAAGTTAATCATAAAACGTGGTTTCAAACTACGCCTTTAAGTAAAATAATATATATATATATATATATTTTTTCCAGAAAACGTGATTTCTAACCACGCTTTCTTAATTAAACTGTGTTATAAAGAAAGCGCGGTTAGAAACCACGCTTTCAATAATTCATCAAACACACGCACTCACAAACACACACTCTCTCTCTGATAACCACACACACACACAATCACACTCAATATATATATAAATTTTAATACATATTTATAATTTAATATATATATAAATTTTATTTCATAAAATTGAAACCAATATTAAATATATATAATAATAATTTATAATAGAAAATAATATTCAACTATATAAAATGATTACTTTTTTATTTTAATTCTTAATTTTTTTTTATTTTACTGTTTAGGGATAAAATTTATTTTTTTTTTATTTTAGGGTTTAAGGTTTAATTCTTAAAATTTATGTATTTTTATTTTAGGGTTTAGGATTTAGGGTTTAGGATTTATAAAAAAAAATAAATTTTAAGAATTAAATTATAAATTCTAAATCCTAAATCCTAAACTCTAAAATAAAAATAAATAAATTTTAAGAATTAAACCCAAAACCCTAAAATAAAAAATAAAAAAAATTTATCCCTAAACACTAAGGTAGCGTTTGGTAATATTTACGTTTTTGGTAACATTTACAAAATTTACAAAAATTTTGTAAATTGATTTCTGTTTATTTTTAGAAAAACATAAATAACAAACGTGTTTGATTTGAACAAAATGTTTAAAAAAAATTAAAAACATAAACTAAAAAATATGTTTGTTCAAGCCTAAAATATTTATATTTATATTTATTATTCATGACAATGGGATCACACATATTATAATTGAAAAAAAATTAATTAAAAAAATAATTGAAAAAATTTAATTGGAAAAAACGTGGTTTGTAAAAATTATTGAAAAAAATTTAATTGGAAAAAATTTAATTGAAAAACAATTATTTGAAAAAAAAAATATTTGAAAAAAATGAAAAAAAAAATTATTTAAAAAAAATTGAAAAAAAAATTATTTGAAAAAAAAAAATTGAAAACTGAAATCGTAAACTCATTTTTTGAGTTTATGTTTTTTCCTCAAATTTATAAACTGAGACAACCATTTATAAATCAACGATTTTTCGGGGTTTTGATAATTTTTTGTGGTTTATAAATAGTTATTTCAGTTTATAAATTTGAGGAAAAAACGTAAACTCAAAAAATGAGTTTACGTTTTCAGTTTTCAATTTTTTCTTTCAAATAATTTTTTTTGAAAAATAAGTTTTTTTCAATTATTTTTTTAATTAATTTTTTTTTCAAATATTTTTTTTTCAAATAATTGTTTTTCAATTAAATTTTTTCCAATTAAACTTTTTTCAATAATTTTTACAAACCACATTTTTTCCAATTAAATTTTTTTCAATTATTTTTTTTAATTAATTTTTTTTCAATTATAATATGTGTGATCCCATTGCCATAAATAATAAATATAAATATAAATATTTTAGGCTTGAACAAACATATTTTTTAGTTTATGTTTTAAATTTTTTTTAAACATTTTGTTCAAACCAAACACATTTGTAATTTATGTTTTTCTAAAAATAAACAGAAGCCAGTTTATAAAATTTTTGGAAACATAAACCAAAAACGTAAATGTTACCAAACGCTACCTTAGTGTTTAGGGATAAAATTTATTTATTTTTTATTTTAGGGTTTAGGGTTTAATTCTTAAAATTTATTTATTTTTATTTTAGAGTTTAGGATTTAGGATTTAGAATTTATAATTTAATTCTTAAAATTTATTTTTTTTTATAAATCCTAAACCCTAAAATAAAAATAAATAAATTTTAAGAATTAAACCTTAAACCCTAAAATAAAAAAAAATAAATTTTATCCCTAAACAGTAAAAAAAAATAAAAATTAAGAATTAAAATAAAAAGTAATCATTTTATATAGTTGATTATTATTTGCTATTATAAATTATTATTATATATATTTAATATTGGTTTCAATTTTATGAAATAAAATTTATATATATATATATATATATATTAAATTATAAATATTTATTAAAATTTTTATATATATATATATATATTCGATGGCGTGAGTGTGAGTGATGTGTGTGTGTGGTTGTCACAGAGAGAGAGAGAGAGAGAGAGAGAGAGAGAGAGAGAGAGAGAGAGAGAGAGAGAGAGAGAGAGAGAGTGAGTGTGTGTGTGTGTTTGTGAGTGCGTGTGCTTGATGAATTATTGAAACAGTTTAATTAAGAAAGCGTGGTTAGAAATCACGCTTTTTGGAAAAGAAAAAAAAATTATTTTACTTAAAAGCGTGGTTTAAAACCACGTTTTATAATTAACTTAAAAGTGTGGTTTGTAACCACGTCTTTTTAATTAAAAGCGTGGTTTGTAACCACGCTTTTACAATTTGTCAAAATTTCTGCGCGATAGGTACAAAAACTGTGAAAGTGTGGTTCACAACCACGTTTTAGCTTAATTTGGAAATTTCATCCAAACTAAGCCTAGTTTGGAAAATAAGTTGCTAATTTAGCTTAATTTGGAAAAAGTCCCTTGCAAATGAGGACACGTGTAGGCACAATGGTTGAAAGGAATCTTGAACCACTATCAACATGTGAAGACCAAACTATACAAGGTTGACATGTTCAATTCATTAGTGAAATCAATACCCGTATCCTAATTCCTAGCATTCTTTTCAATTGATCTAGGCAAGTTTGTAGAATTGATCTGCTTGAGGATATCATTGAAGATGCAAGAAATAACAAGGTAGTCTTGCTAGTTTTTCAATTTGTTTATTATGATCATAAGCTACTAATAGTGCAAGTTTACAGAAATTTTTCCTTATTTAACTTTTTGTTATTAGGAACCCTTCCTTATAATCTCAGGGCAGTGAAAACAAAATCACCTTGCTATTAAACCTTTCTCAATACTCTGTGTAAGAAATTTGTGCTAAAATTTCTCTGGTTTGGTTAATTCTCCTGCCTTGTTTAATTTTTTCTGTGGTGTTCAATTTTCTCTAGATAGATAAAAGGATTTGAATGTTGATCCAGAGAAATTTAAATATTAGTCTAGAGAAATTTGTGAAAGGTTCAAGGGTTTTTTATATTAGTCCAGAAATCCAGAGAAATTTGAATGTTAGTTCAGAGAAATTTGAAAAAGGTGAAATTTGATGTTAGTCCACAGAAATTTGAATGTTAGTCCAGAAAAATTAGTCTAGAGAAATTTGAATGTTCAAGGTCTTGAACCCAGAGAATTTCCAAGGATTGCTTTGTATGTTGAATTCATTATGAATATAGACACAAATGTGATTATTGGATCAAGTCTCTTTTTGTAGTATAAGAATAATGTTGGATCAAATCACCAAAGCCATCAAACTGCAGACAACACAAGTGAATTTCTCTAGTTGGAGGGGATTTTCTCTGGGGTTGAGTAAATTTCTCTGGGGTAGAGAGGGAAATTTCTTTGGGTTGAATCTAGAGAAATTCTCTGGTGAGATTTTCTCTGTGAATATGCATCCAAATCACTGAAGCCATCAAACTGCAGACAACACAAGTGAATTTCTCTAGTTGGAGGGGATTTTCTCTGGGATTGAGTAAATTTCTCTGGGGTGGAGCTGGAAATTTCTCTGGGTTGAATCAAGAGAAATTCTCTGGTGAGATTTTCTCTGTGATGTGTCTAGAGAAATTCTTTGGATTGAATTTTCTCTGAATCGATGTTGAGGGACCTTAAAATATTGAGTGTCCTTTATGCTATAAAATCTTAATACCGGGACCTTAAAAAAAAATCTCCAAAAAAATTAAGGAAAATCATGTTAGTTCAAAATCTAGTAAGTGGATAAGCGTAAGTGGCCGATTCAATGACCCCACAATGCTCAGGCAGACCAATCATATTCATAGCATGTCATATTATTATTTTGGCATTAATCGTTATAGATGATGTTAAGTAGTTGGAAAAAAAAGGCTTATTCTTTGAGCTTTTTCAACATTTTTAAGTGAAAAAAGGGCTTCCAAACTAAGAATTTACAGTGGAAAAATAAAAAATAAAAACCTCTACCATTATTAATTTCCAGCATCCATAATTTATTAAAAAAAAATGACAAGGAAAAAATTTAAAAATTAGTCTCTAATTTTTTTTTGCAAGTGAACAAGCCAGGAGGATGACATTATTAACTATCGAAGGCCATAGTTGAGAGAGAGAGAGAGAGAGATTGTCACGTTTATAATAAATAAGATTTAAACTCTTAACTTTACTAAAAGGGTTATGATATATATTATTTGTTTGATAACAAATCAAAAAATTATATTTTTTTAAAAAAATTTGGACTTCAGTGAAGTTTTGTAAAATTTGTGTCAAAATTTAAAAAATAAATTACATTTTTGTTAATAAAATGCAATTTTTTTGACTAATTCAAACAGTTAATGTTAGAAACTCACAAAACTTTTTTTTTATTTAAAAAAAACTAAAAATTCATAATTTAAATCTCTAAATTTATTTATTACTTATCCTTATTTTTTCTCTTTTCCTTCACATAATTGTGTCGGTTTGGCGAACAACAAATGCTCTTAACATGAGATTTTTTAGAGAGAGTCAGATTTTTTAGTAGTCTACCGAAGCTCTTCACAACGTACAAAAGCAAAAGCATTACGGACACTGGGAAGAGGATCTTGAACCAAGACTTGACTCCAAACCTGGTCTAAACTAGGATTAAGACCAGCCAAAAAATCATATAAACGATCCTTCTCAATCTTCTTTTTTTGGGTGGCAGCATCTGTGGCACACTTCATTGCACTCAAACAAAAGTAGTCCAATTCCTGCCAAATAAGTTGAAGAGCACCATAGTAATCAGCCATAGACTTACCATTCTGGCATGTCTCATCAGACCGACATCGGAGTTCATACATCTGTGAAGCATCCTTGCCCACAAAATAGGTTTGGGAAACCGCATCCCAAACATCATGAGCAGTAGAGAGACAAAGAAACACAACCCTAACATTGGAGGTCATTGAATTAGGAAGCCAATATTTAACCATGGCATTATCCTCCAACCAAGTAGAGTAAGCAACATCTGTTTCATCGGGTTTAGGTTTTTTTTCCTAGTTAAAATACTGCACTTTTCCTCTTCCTGTGATATACATCTCCACGCTTTGAGACCATGTGGAGTAATTTGAGCCATCCAAATTGTCTGGGGTGATTTGTAGAGACATGTTGTCCTACTGCATAGTCACAGTAGCCGGAGAACGGGTAGCAACAAAGTTTTCATCACCCATGTTGAGAGTAAATGGGAAGAATAGCAGTAATCGGTAGAAAGATTGCATAGTAGCGGTTGTAAAGCAGTTTCCAGCGATAGTGGCAGCGGCAAACTTTTCAGACCAAATCGGAATTGGTCGGATAATATGTTAGCCTAAAAATCGCTGGAGAAAAAAAAAAGAGGAAAAGTTTTAGGATCAATGCTCTGATACCATGCTGGAATATAGCAGATTATTTTATTCTTCTCCAATATAGAGGTATATATAGCTATACAAGGCAATACAAAAAAGGAAAAGATTTACAATTAACTAAAATACAACTAATCTAATTAACAACTACTATGAATAACTAAAAAGGACAACTAATCCCTAGCTGCACACATATCAACAAGTTCTTTAAAAATTCATAAACAACTTTTAAATGTCAAGGTAATTATACAGACCGATCATATGATGAAATTAACATGATTGACTTACACAATTCGAGAGCTTAAGAAGCCTCCATACTCATCTAATATGGCCCGTCTGGCCACACATGGAACAAGTAGGTAGTCCCCTAAGTAGGTAAAGGTCTGGACGACTACTTCCCTTGTGAGCCCCAAAGCACCCTAGATTTCAGTTGACTAGATGGTCCCCGTGGTGCAATTATTGGTTGAGCCGTCAACCTTGCCCTCCTGTGGTTCTTAAAAGGTCTACCATGACCCCAAGCTGCAAGAGTCACTGAAATAGCTTCCTCCCCACTATGTCCCATGACTAAGACTGCAATCTCCACATAAGCCGCTGCTTTAACAAGTGCATGATAATTTCTTTGCCAAGCCCCAACAATCCTCCCCCGGATATCATCACATAATCTTCTCTCAAACTCTGAACAACGAAGCTCCTCAGTTTCCACCAACTCCGGAGAAAACCTCGACAAGTTAGTAAACCATGCCTCAAACTGTGCCAAAGGTGCCTTGGCGCCACTCCACAAATTGTTTCCTCATTCTTCCCGTGTGGAAGAAGAAAAAATCATCCTTCCTCACCTTGACATCCTAATCAAGAATAAACACAATAAGTTTAGCACACATCTAGTGGTGCCTCCAACAAAATCTTATTCGCCTCACGACACAGATAACATTAAAAAAAAAAAAAAACACACACACACACAAAAAACAAAATACTCCACATAAGCACTTAGTCATATAATTGCACATGAATTACAATCTCAAGATAGAATTGTTTCCATAAAACTCCAAGAATTCCTATTAGAATGAGCATTGATCAGGTGCCATTCTAATAAGACATCAAGGGATTTAATAGACGCCAATAACATCCCAAAAGTTCAAACTCATACCTATCTACTCACATAAGCATGTTATCATATAACACGTATAACTTGAAACATTCCTTAATTAGGGAAATGCAGCCATTGTGATAAAAATCACTTCCCACGCACTCCAAGTATTCAAACCTAGTAGCTCTGATACCAAGTTCCAATGCTCCAAAACTAATTAGACATCTGAAAACTCTAATGAACTCCTCAATAATCCTTAATCCTCATTAATTATGAATCATTTACAATTTAATAGTCATTTATGCATAAACAATCCTTATTTTAGAGATGTAAAGTGTCATGACCCGAACCCGCCCCCGTGGGTTAAGGCCACAACCGGCCAGTAATCATGAGATTACCTACGACCTCAAATCAAACCAACATAACTCATCAGAGTAAAGGGGTTAAACGGAAGCAAAATTTTAAAACTTTGTCCATAGAGCTGTGCTTACATGGCACGCCAAAAAAAACTATACAGACATACATTAATAACTCACAACAGAAATACAGTACCATAAAGTTTTGTACAGACAGGATCATCCAAAACTAAGTCAACCCATGAAAACTATATACAGACATATACAAAGACTTCGCCAACATGACAACATGGAACAAAATGACTAAAAGGCGAAGGCAAGTCTCGTGCGTGAGACACCTGGGTTGACTCTCCAAAACTCGATTGTTCCATACAGACTTCACTGGGGCTGGGTCTGGACCTCCCTTGGCTCACCTACAAAGAGATGAATGAGCGTGAGCGAAAGCCCAGTGAATAATATCAAATAAAGAAAATACATTGGAACATTATACATCAGACGGCCTTGGGCCCAATTCATTCATGTCAAACTGGCCTTTGGCCTTTTCAAACTTTCATATCAAACAAGCCTCTCAGGCCTTTCAAACTTTCATTTCAAACTGGCTTTTAGGCCTTTCAAACTTTCATTTCAAACTGGCCTTTCAGGCCTTTCAAACTTTCATATCAAACTTGTCACGACTCGAACCTGCCCCTATGGGTTAAGGCCATAACCGGCCAGTAATCATGAGATTACCTACGGCCTCAAAGCAAATGAGACAAAACTCATCAAAGTAAAAGGGGTCGAACGGAAGCAATTTAAAACTTTGTCCATAGAGCTGTGCTTACGTGCACGTCATAACATCCCAGACATAAATATATTAATAACTCACAACAAAATTACAGTACCAAAAAGTTCCATACAACAGGATCATCCAAAACTAAGTAAACCCATGGGAACTATATATAGACATGTACAAAGGCTTCGCCAACATGACAAAATTACATAGAATGGGAAAAGGGCGAAGATGTGTCTCGTACGTGAGACGCAAAGGCTGACTCTCCAAACCTTAGTTGTTCCACACTGGCTTCACTGGGGCGGGGTCTGGACCTCTCTTAGCTCACCTACAAACACATGAATGAGCGTGAGCGATAGCCCAGTGAATAATATCAAATAACGAATATACATTGGAACAATATACATCGAACGGCCTTGGGCCCAATTCACATTTTAGATTAGCATCTATATACACAATTTAAGTCAAGTGACTGCGGTTCCAAACAAACTGGCCTTTGGCCCATTTATCTTTCATTCCTTTCAAAACGGCCTCTGGCCCACTCATTTATGTCAAACAGCCTTTGGCCCATCTATTCATGTCAAAACGGCCTTCGGCCCATTCATTCATGTCAAAACGGCCTTCGGCCCATTCATTCATGTCCATCGGCCTTCGGCCCAATCGTTTATGTCAATCAGCCTTCGACCCACATTTATGTCAAACGGCCTTCGGCCCATATTTATATCAAACTGGCTCATAAGCCTTTCATATCAAACTGGCTCATAGGCCTTTCGTATCAAACTGGCTCATAGGCCTTTCGTATCAAACTGGCATTTAAGCTTTTCAAACTTGTCATATCAAACTGGCATTTAAGGCTTTCAAACTTATCGTATCAAACTGGCATTTAAGCCTTTCAAACTTATCGTATCAAACTGTGTCCACCATTCAAAATTAATGAACTTTACAAAACTTACATAGAAGTGAGCAATTGGATAACAACATATTTCAGATATTACTCACAGTGATCGGCTTGTGAATTTTCCCTGGAGCTTGACCCTGCACATCACATAACACATATGGGTCACAAATAATTCAATCCATTCTTTAATTCACATATTCCTCTTTAGGCTTCATTCTTATCTCTTTACTTCAATTACAATGCTCAATGTATGCCTAAGAGTGCTTAGAAGTGAAAAGGAACGGAAAAACAGAACATAGAATACATTTTCAAAGTTTCAGAAAATAGGGTCCCCGCTCGAGCGTGAACTCGGACGCTCGAGCGTAAGGCCTGTCTATATAGCTCCCCGCTTTGCCTGCTCGAGCGGACACCATGTCTGCAAAAAGTGCTGGGAGCACGTATTTCCCGCTCGAGCGTCAGTTTCCACGCTCGAGCGGACATCAAAATTCTGGGTTTTCCAGAATGAGTTCTTGAGCTCCAATCAACTTTCAACCAATTTTTCTTGCATACTATGGCTCCAATCTCGCATATATTTGTACTAACATAGTACTAACACTAGAATACATCAACATGGAGCTTAATTTCAGGAATCAAACACATGCATGGCTCATTTTCCCCCAAACTCACTACCAACATAACAATGTCATGCATTCAACCTTATAATTTGCACATGCATGTGATGATTCTCAACTTAGATAATACAATTGGTGATTACATCATGAGCTTTTACCAAAACCCTACATGAATCATGTATTTCAAGCTCAAACATGCAAATTTAAGACAATTTCTTACATGCATGCACAATTTAGCCTTCAATTCAACAAAACCAATTCAATTTCATCATACTCAATTAAATTCATGTTCTTGATCATCAATCAACTCTAAATTTACAAGATTACTCTCATCAAGGAGCTTTAATCTCCACAATCTATGGTTGATTCTTGAGTGTGCCTTCAAGATCACCAAGCTTTGAGGCCAACCTTCAATTTTTCTTCACCCTCTCTCCCTCTAGCCGACTCTCCCCTCTTTTTAGTGTTTATGATCAGCCAAATAAAGCCAAGGGACAGAAATTGGGTGTGTAGTGCTCATGTTAAAGGCCCCTCTTCTTATAATATTATTTAATATCCAATAATAGAGCACTAACTCGCTAATTTAATTAATTTAATCTGACCCGAATCAATTTTCAATTAAATTCCACTGTAGGTTCTAAAAATTACACTAATCACAATGGCGTAATCAATTTCGGGTTCTGTGGCCGATAAGGCCCTCAATTTAATCTCCAAAGCGGAGAAATCAAACAGATATTCCTACGGTGAACAAATATAAATTCAAAACCACATGTTTTCCTCTTTTCCCAGACCTGTACCAGCTACTCTTAGGTCTCCCACTTCATAGCACGTCTCATTAACTACTGACACAGCTAGTGAATTGCCGCTGCTGCCAGAATTCATGCCTCTATTACATGAAGTTCTCACTGGGCTTAGTGTTTTTGTTAGACCTCTTCTAGTTACCATATAATGGGTGTTCTATCAAGCTTCTGGTTGCTTTTGTTGTGGATTTGAGTTCTTTTCTTCCAGAATTCAAACCTTTCTCACCAAGCTTGGTACTTTTGTCAGATATCTTTCTAATTACCATGTAATGTCGTGTTCTTTTATCAGGCTTCTTGCTGCTATAAGACTTTGATTATTACTATTTTTTGGTTTAACTATCAGACTTGATTGTTATTATTTTTGTTATTATTACATGTCGTTTGTATCTATTGGTGACTTAATAGATGTAATATTTCTCGCTTCCTTCTCTTTTCAGTTTATATGCAATTTTGTCAATTATATTGTATAAATTGTGGAGAATTGGTCTTGATCATTACTTTTGTCAATTATATTGTATATGGTTGGGGGTGCGAATGTTGTAATGATGGTTCTTGTGAAGACAATTTCTATTTAGATGCTTTTGCCTTTGATCCCACCACTGATCCAAAGGAGGGTTTGTTGGTCCCTGTTCGTGATATTCCCAGATTGTCATGTTACAAGCCTAGACCTATTGTGGTCACACGAGGGAAAAATTTACATTCTTTCCAGACATGCATACTATTCATTCATTCCTGTTTGAACTTGATCTTGAGGCGCCCTATTTTAAGGTTTTTTATCCCAAATGAGATAGAATGTGGGAAATCCTCCCTAATCCTCTCAGCTTCGGTAAAACTGGTGGTGAAACTATCCTCGACTACTTTGCTTGGGGACACAGGCTCAGAGTTTATACCCAGGCTGGTTTTTACTTGTTTGACGGAGTTCTTAAGGAAGTTTTGGGGGTGAGAGGATGCTAGTTTTGTGCTTTCTCTCTTCGGTGTTGGAACTGAATTTGAGGGGGGCTTTTGCATTGCCTGCCATGTCAGCAAAAGGGTATGAGCTCACTACTTATGATTTTGAGGACGCCAATGGTTTCCTCAAGTCTCATTGGCTACTAAGTAAGCTTTCTATTATGTTCAATCCTCTGCTCGAGCATTATATAGGCTTGCTTTGTCACCTATCTCTATGATCGCCTTATGTGTTTCCTGTATGGTAGCGAAGAGGAGCTCTTCTCAAGCGAGAGGTTTTGTATACATACAACAGTCTTTCAGGTTTCCAAAACCGTTGGTGTTGGTGGCAAATCGTTCCTCTCTGACGAAATTAAGCATCTGCAAGCATATGATTTGGAAAATTGGAATTGTGCTTATCGAGTAATCGAGTCCGTCATCATGTAAGCAAATGAAGAAATCCTTTTTTTATATGACAGAATATCCTATAAATTAACGTAAAAAATTAATATCCCAAAAATATGGGAAGAAAATTAAGAAAAATCACTTTGCTTGTATATGGCGTTGAAATGCTGTAGTCAAACTCAATTCCGTAGATGATAGGATGATTTCTGTATGCAATAAGCTAAAATTTTTAAGGAAGTCTGTCCTGATGTAGCAAGTCAAGTAACTCAACAAGTTAGTTTAGTGAAAATTTGCCAATAGAGAAAAACATTTTGGAAAGCTACCATTTGAGGAAGCTTAGGTAGAGTCCAATGTTTTGTATCACAGTGCACATGTTTGTTCATGTGGGTCCTTCAGTCACACTGTTCAATTTTTCGCCAATATTCAACTGCCTTAGGTCCACATTGGACAAGAGGTTTTGCTTTCACAAGATGGGTAAAATTAGCTCTGGCATGCCAATAATGACTAAGATGTCATGACTAGGAAACTCAAGGTCGATATTGCTAATTTGTCAATAATGACTCAGATGACAAACAAATTTGGGAGAAATTTAAATAAAGGAGTACTTTTCTCCAATTTCCAAATATCTGAATGAGTTTGATTGCATATGCCAAGTACTTGGAATAAATTGCTAAGGCATCGATAATAGTTTGAGTTAAATTACGAACGTAACATCTCTAGAGTTAGGCTTCAAAAAGCCATGTGTGTGTTCACAGCCCAAATATATTAATTGCATATCATTAAAATAACACAAGCCTGTGAGCTAACTCATCTTATAAGTCTGTATGCAAACTAGTCTGGTTTACATGCCAGTCTCCAAAATAATGGCAACTTAAAAAGGGTAAATACAATTAAGCATGGGTATACATGTATAACTCTATAAAAGATTTGAATATATGGCATGGCCACTGAGCTGTATGCTGTCGGTGGTGGAGTACCTGTAGTTGTAAGGGACAAGCAAAGATAAAAGCTCACTAAATAATCATCCAAGACATTGGAAATGAGTAGCCAATATATTAAATGATAATAAGGATGATGCCATATTACATAATTATCTTAAAATTCACATACAAGGATCAATTGCTCAAATATTATGAAATTCAAGGTAAAATCGATACCACCCAAAAATCAATGAAACATCTCGATAACCTAGACAGACCCTGTTGAGTCTAACTAGAACACAATTGTGTCTTTAACCTAGGCAACTAGTCCCTAATCCCGTATTTATGGTTTGCTAGACCAAGACACTCTGGGAAAGCCAACCCCCATGTGGGTTATAGGGGTTGTCACCGATGGTATGATGCGGCACCAATCCTTACTCCAATGCACACAACTAACCAAACAGTGGAACATTGGTGCATCTGTATTATTTACCACAAAAGTGGCCTAAGGAATTCCATTGTTAGGTTATCTTCGGGACGTTCAAGTTTCATGTCCTTATTTTGAACATTGGTGCATTTGACTTATTTATCACTAATAAATGGACTTTCTATTGTTAGGTTGGCTTCCTATTATTTGTTATGCTGTAGAATTTACTTGTAGATTGGAGAATCTCAAAAAAGGATTCCAGCACATACAATTTTTGAAAAGATTTGGTTACACGTAGGGTTTAATAGCTTAAATCATAAATGTGGTGCATTTTAGTGGACTAATCAATTGGTCAAACTAAGTGTCCAGTCTCCAATCTTGACTGCAGGAAGTTGGCGGGCATCAATGTAGCAGTTGTGCCTTTTAAAGCTTTTGGTAAATGTATTTGGACCCTTTATTCTATTTTGGGAACCTTTGGTGTTGTTGTACTTTAGTTTTAGAGGAGTACAAATTGATTTAAACTTGTTGGGTTTGGTTGTTCGCACTTATTCTTGTCAAAAGTTCCTTGGAGACTTAGAAATTCCATTCTAGGATCAACACCAGCCTTCCTAGGGTCGACCCTTACCTGTTGATAAAGTTCTGGAAGTGTTGCTGGAACATAGGGTAGACACCAGACTGGGAGAAGGTCGACCATCTTCTGTCTGTGTGTTGGTTGCTGGAACATAGGGCAGACACCAGACTAGGAGAGGGTCGACCCTCTTCTGTCTGTGTGTTGAATGCGGAAGATAGGGTAGACACCAGTCTGGGGTGGTGTTGACACCTGCAGTGCAGTCAAAGCTTTCCCAGATTTTTTTTCCCTCTTTGGTGTCAACACCATTGTTGTAGGGGTCGACACCTATGACTTTTTTCCAGATTTTTCTCCCGGTTTGGGCCTACTTTTTGGGGATATTTTGACTAGATATTTTGAGTTGACTTTGGGGCTTATATCTATTTTTGACCGAGTACTATATAAAGGCCCTCACTTGACCTTTTCTCTAACGTTTTCTTACATTTCCTCTCTCTAAACCGTGAAACACCTTCTCTCTCTCTCTCAAGGCACTTTTCACTCGAAGATCCTTAGATCTACTTGTTTGAAGACCTCTACTCACCTTGCTCCTTTGAGATAAAGTGTAGAGCTTGTCGAGGGCTTCATTTTGATCGGAGCAAAGCTTGGTTTCTCCTTCGTCGACTTTTGGGTTTTTCCTCCTTCTTCCCCTTCTAAACTTGAGGTAGGGATAACTACTCATATTTATGGTCTTTGACATAATCATGTAGCCTTTTTGATTTAATGTTGAGTTGGGGAATTTTGGGTGTTAGGATTTCAAAATGTATAAAGAGGGGTTGTGTTCTTTTGACCCATACATGTGTATTTTGGGTCTTAAAATGAGATTATGGTTGTTTAATTGATGATATTTGGACCCTTGGGTCAATGTTGAGAAAAATGGGAGAAAAGTCCTAATTTATTATGATAAATTAATTTGTATAATTAATTTGAAAAAGTTATGGGATATGAAATTGAGTTGGAAATAATGAAATTGGGTAATTATGAGACTTAACGGTGGAGTTGAATTGATAAATCACTCACTTGTGAAAATGTTAATAATTTATCTGTTGATAATTTATCTGTGGATGCATTTATTATCTGTTTATAAATAATTGCTTTGGGCTATCGGTGGAGGATAGTCTTGATTGTTGTAGACATTGTATGTTGATTAGGGAAAACTGAAACTAATCACATTGAATATGTATTGAATATGACGATTGGGATAATACATCGAGTATGTGTATTGATTGATCATTGTATTTGATAAGTGTTTAAATGCATTGTATATTGTTTGGGAAGAGATAGGAGATGGACTCCATGGTTTGAGAGGAGATAAGGGATGGACTCTCAAACCGGTTTGGGAGGAGATAGGGGATGGACTCTCAAACCTGTTTTGGAAGTATTGAAGTGTTAATGATATGAGTTGTTATCTCATTTGAAATTGAAGTATTGTTGATATGAGCTGTAGTCTCATTATATACTGTCTGGATGAACAGAGAAACATAACTATGATTTGGTTTGGATTATGGAATAGAAAAGAATGGAAATCATTTATATATATATATATATATATATGTATATATGTATCGATGATTATGAATTGGTTATGATAAGGATGTACGTTGGTTTATATGAGCTGAATATTTATCAAATGCTAATGTTTTAGTTATTGCTCATACTATATTTAGCATATCTCTACTGGGCGTTGGCTCACTCTATATGGGACATCATTTTTCAGGTACATGTGATATGCCGCCTCCGAGGATGTAGCTTGGGAGGTTGTAGAAGCTGAAGGCTTATTTTTGTGATTATTTTGTGTGTTACATGTAATTCAAGCCAAGGGCTTAATATGTTTAGAGTTAGAACTCTCTTTTGTTGAACCCAAGTGTTGACTTGGAAAGTTGTAAGCCCGTAGGCCATTTACTTTTGTTGTCAACATGTATCACTCTTGTATTAAATACTCTGATTTATGGAATATATTGTCTCTTTCTTGTATCATGAATGTATGATTATGGGTTTATTTTTGAGGGCGTTATAACTTTGTATCAGAGCGTACCGGTTTTGAATACTTCGGGTACGTGCGAAGTGGTTAGTACCACAATGGGTTTGTCTCGCTTGTTAGAGACTTAGATGTAATGTTATGTGCTTATGTGATAACATGTTTATGTGACTATATGGGTATGAGATTTTGTTTCTAAGATATTGATTGGATCCTTGGGTTTCTGGGAGTCTTGTTGCAAAAGCACTTGATCAATGCTGTTTCTAATCGAAACTCTAGCAACGCCTCGGCGCTGTCATTATCCGGAAATGAAATTCGTAAGTGCTTATATGATTATGTGCTTATGTGGAGTGAATTACAGTTGTCCATTACATTAGGACGTGAGTGTTATAGCTTCGGCACATTTGTGAATGTGCTAATGTTCTTCGTTACCTTTATTAGGATGTCAGGACGAGGATGTGGTGGTTGGTGAGGTAGGCCTAGGAGGCAGGAGATGCCTATACCGGATGAGATTTCAACGCAGCAAGAGGGTGTTGGTCAGGCCAATGTGGTCGAGCCAGTAGGTCAGCAGGCCATGGGCGCCTTAGCTCGCGAGATGGTAAGAGCTTTGAGGGAATCCATGGACATTCTCAGGGCTGAGAATCAAGTCCGGGCCCATGTTACTGAGGCAGGACCTTCTTTTCTGAAGAGGGAGTTTTTCCAGTCTAACCCGGATGAGTTTCTAGGGGATCCTAAGGAGCCACTTAAGGCTGATGAGTGCCTTGAACAGATAACGAAGACCTTTGAGATGCTTGACATCGAAGATGGGGCTTTGAAGGTGACCTTGGTGTCCTTCCAGTTGAAGGGAGACGAGGGTTAGTGGTGGAAGTTTGTGCGAGGTCATATTGGAGGTACTTGGGAGGCTTTCGTTGGTGCTTTTCAGGAAAAGTTTCTGTCTCCAGCTGTCAGGGAGAAGTTGAGGGATCAGTTCTGTCAGCTCAAGCAGCTGAGTTCATCAGTGGCCGAGTTTGAGGCCACATTTACCAGTTTATCTAGGTTTGCACCTGAGCTAGTGGCGTCTGAGGAACGTCGTTGTCTTGAGTTCGAGAAGAAGTTGAGACACGGGCTCAAGGTTAGGGTTACTGGGTCCATGACTCGGGAGTATGGACTCCTTGTGGATGCTGCAGCACATCTGGAGATTATCATACACGAGGAGAAGGAGTGGATGAGGGGCTCCAAGAGGAGTCAGGATGGCCAGGGGGATTGTAGGAGGCAGAGGGGTCCTAACCCTCAACACTCCCAGGGTGCTTTTGCGAGATCTACCTTTCCAGTGCCAAGTTCAGGCTCTGGGAAAGGCAGTCAGAGAGACATTACTTGTTACAAATGTGGTCAGCTGGGCCACAAGTCTCCAGTTTGCCCGCAGAAGGGAGGAGGGCAGAGAGCAGCTTCATCTTCGGCTCGACCTCAGAGCCAGAGTCAGGGCAGAGGCCAACCGCTCTCTTGTTACCAGTTTGGTCAGGCGGGCACCTGAAAAGGTATTGCCCACAGTTGAGTGGCACATCTGGTGCGTCTGGTTCGAGGCAGACGTAGAGTTTTCAGCCCGCACAATCAGTTCAGGACTCGAGGTCCAATCAGGGAGCTTCATCGTCTCAGTCTGTGCAGCAGTCTTTTGCTCCGAGAGGTGAGCAGGTAGATCAGAGACCTTCAGGGCGCGTGTATGCTGTTACCGCGTAGGACCTTGTACCGGCTCCATCTGTTGTGAGAGGTACCTTTTTGTTTTGCAACTCGGTTGCCAATGTGTTGATTGATACAGGTGCATCCCATTCCTTTATATTTGCTGCATTTGCATTTGTTTTGGGGTTGGAGTTGGCACAGTTAACTTCTCCTATTTGTGTTGTATCACCGATTGGGGGCGAGTTGATTTTGAAACAAGGGTGTAGGAGTTGTGATATTGAGGTCGCCGACCGCCGGCTTCCATTTTCTTTTGTAGTTATGGTTATGTCGGGTTTCGATGTGATTTTGGGTATAGACTGGTTATCGTTATACCGGGCTGTTATTGATTGCTACCACCAGAGGGTTACTGTATGTACCTTGAGCGAGGAGTGTTTTCATTTCTTGGGGGACCGGGTTGGTGGAGTTTTGCCGCCAGTGTATGATCCACGAGGGCAGAATGAGCTTAGTGGTCTTCTCGCTAGCTTTATGAGTAGTGAGTGTAATGAGATCCAGATTGAGTTACCTAGAGTGGTTTATGAGTACTCGGATGTCTTTCCCGAGGATCTTGTTAGTTTGCCACCCCATCGAGAGGTGGAGTTTTCTATTGATTTAGTGCCTGGCACGACGCTGATTTCTATGGCACCATATTGTTTTGCCCTAGCCGAATTGAGTGAGTTGAAGATTCAACTCCAGGAGTTGCTAGATAAGGGCTTTATCCGCCCTAATACTTCGCCGTGGGGAGCACTAGCTCTCTTTGCTAAGAAGAAAGATGGGGCTTTGAGACTTTGTATTGATTACCGGAAATTGAATCGGGCTACGGTTAAGAACAAATACCCTATGCCCCGTATAGATGATCTATTTGACCAGTTGAAAGGGTCCCGTTGTTTCTCTAAGATAGACTTAAGATCGGGTTACCATCAGTTGAGGGTCAGGGAGGAAGATATCCCAAAGACGACATTCCATATGCGGTATGGCCACTATGAGTTTCTGGTGATGCCTTTTGGGCTCACCAATGCACCGGTAGTGTTTATGGACTTGATGAACCAGATATTCCGGGAATTCTTAGATCGCTTTGTGGTCGTCTTCGTGGATGACATTCTGATTTATTCACCTTCTGAGGAGGAGCATGAAGAACACTTGAGAGTGGTGCTTGAGTTGCTTAGAGCCCATAAGCTGTATGCAAAGTTTGGGAAGTGTGAGTTCTGGCTAAGAGAAGTTAAGTTCTTAGGCCATGTGGTCTCCAGGGAAGGGGTATCTGTTGATACATCCAAGATAGAGGCAGTACAAGGTTGGGCATAGCCTAAGAGTGTTTTTGAGATCCGCAGTTTTCTGGGATTAGCTGGGTATTACCGCCAGTTTGTGAAGGATTTCTCCAGGCTAGCTTCGTCATTGACTAGATTGACACGGAAATGGGTCAAGTTTGTATGGAGTGAGACTTGTGAAAAGTCGTTCTAAGAACTTAAGTTAGACTCACCACCGCTCCAGTTTTGATTATTCCGGAGAGAGGTTTGGGTTATGCGGTTTATTGTGATGCCTCACGAGAGGGTTTGGGTTGTGTGTTGATGCAAGAGGGGAAAGTGGTAGCCTATGGCTCGCGGCAGTTGAAAATACACAAGAGGAATTACCCTATGCATGACCTAGAGTTAGCAGCAGTGATATTTGCCTTGAAGATTTGGAGGCACTACCTGTATGGTGAGAGATTCGAGGTGTTCTCGGATCATAAGAGTCTGAAATATCTGTTTACATAGAGGGACTTGAATCTGAGGCAGAGAAGGTGGATGGAGTTCATTGAGGATTACGATTTTGAATTGTAGTATCACCCGGGAAAGGCCAATGTTGTGGCCGATGCCCTTAGTAGGAAATCCATTAGTGATGTAGCTTGTATAGCCATTCGGGAGTGGGAAATGTTGGGTGCACTTAGCAAGTTTGATTTGCTTTTGGGTGAATCTGTTAAGGCTGCAGCCTTGTTTTCTATAGTTGCGCCGCCTACACTTGTGAATCGAGTGTTAGAGGCACAGAGAGGTGACCTTGAGGTAGAATCCCTCCGGGAGAAGATCTCCAGTGGGAAGGCTGAGAAGGGTTTGACTGTGTACCCTGACCTGAGTGTCAGGCACCGAGACCGCCTGTTTGTACCAGAGTCTTGCCGAGAGGAAGTACTCCGAGAGTTTCACCATTTGCGCCTTGCGGTATATCCGGGAGGCACTAAAATGTATCGTGATTTGGGTCGCCAGTTTTGGTGGCGGGGTATGATGAGAGATGTGGCAATTTTTATATCGAAGTGCCTTACTTGTCAGCAAGTGAAGGTCGAGCATCAGAGGCCAGCGGGTTTGTTGCAACCCTTGCCTATTGCCGAGTGGAAGTGGGAGCATGTCACGATGGACATCATTGTAGGTCTTTAGAAGACTCAGCGGGGTAGTGATACTATTTGGGTGGTTGTAGACCTATTGACTAAGTCGGCGCACTTTATCCTATGCGCGTGAGAGATTCGGTAGATCATCTTGCCGACTTGTATATTCAGGACATAATGAGATTGCACGGGGTCCCAGTGTCGATCGTCTCAGATAGAGATCCACGTTTTACTTCTAGGTTGTGGCAGAGTTTGTAGAGTGCCTTGGGCACTAAATTGACCTTTAGCACAGCTTATCATCCTCAAACTGACGGGCAGTCCGATCGTACTATTCAGATCCTTGAGGATATGCTTCGAGGTTGTGTCCTTAACTTTAGTGGGTCGTGGGAGAGGCATTTGCCCTTAGTGGAGTTTGCCTACAACAACAGTTTTCAATCGAGTATTGGTATGGCACCGTTTGAGGCCTTGTATGGCCGACCGTGTAGGTCTCCAGTGTGTTGGGCCGAGGTGAGTGATGCACCTTTGTTGGGCCCGGAGTTGGTTCGGGAGACGACGGAGAAAGTTGAGCTTATCCGTAAGAGACTTGTTGCAGCCTAAAGTCGTCAAAAGAGTTATGCCGACCGTAGGAGGAGGCCTTTGGCATTTGAGGTGGGTGATCATGTCTTTCTAAAAATATCACCTAGGCAGGGTTTGATGAGGTTTGGTAAGAGTAGGAAGTTGTCCCCTCGGTTTATTGGCCCTTTCGAGATCCTTGAGAGGATTGGCGAGGCTGCCTACCGTTTAGCTTTGCCGCCGCAATTGTCTGGAGTGCATGACGTATTTCATGTTAGTATGCTTCGAAAGTACGAGCCGGATCCGTCGCATGTATTGGATTGGACCGACTTAGGGGTTGATGAGGATGCCTCGTATGAGGAGAGACCGGTGCGGGTCTTGGATAGGCGGGACCAAGTCTTGCAAGGCAAGACGATTCCCTTGGTCAAGGTATTATGGAAACATCACGGGGTTGAGGAAGCAACTTGGGAACGTGAGTTGGAGGTCCGAGAGAAATATCCGGATCTATTTGTTAATGTTTGAGTATACGTTGGAAATTTTGTTGTATTGATAACCTCTAAGATCATTGTATATATGTTTTGGGTTATGGAAGTATGGTGTTTGTTGAATATGTTATAGAAATGAGAGTTTAAGTTTAACATTGTATATGTTGAATGTGTTATAGAAATGCACATATGTTATTAAAATTGAATACATTATGGAATATGTGTGTTGAAATGTGTTAAATCTCAGAATACACATATTGGTAATATATGTTGTGGATTTGTTCTCTTGTGAAGAGATGGAATGACCGATAAATGGGTCATGGTGATGAAATTGATTGATTAGTATGGTTGGGATTGGTTTAATTACGATTTTAAAATTTATCTTGAAAAATTTCAGGGACGAAATTTCCTAAGGTGGGGAGGTTGTAGCACTTGTGCCTTTTAAAGCTTTTGGTAAATGTATTTGGACCCTTTATTCTATTTTGGGAACCTTTGGTGTTGTTGTACTTTAGTTTTGGAGGAGTACAAATTGATTTAAACTTGTTGGGTTTGGTTGTTCGCACTTATTCTTGTCAAAAGTTCCTTGGAGAATTAGAAATTCCATTCTAGGGTCGACACCAGCCTTCCTAGGGTCGACCCTTACTTGTTGATAAAGTTCTGGAAGTGTTACTGGAACATAGGGTAGACACCAGACTGGGAGAGGGTCGACCCGCTTCTGTCTGTGTGTTGGTTGCTGGAACATAGGGAATACACCAGACTGGGAGAGGGTCGACCCTTTTCTGTCTGTGTGTTGGTTACTGGAAGATAGGATAGACACCAGTCTGGGGTGGTGTCGACACCTGCAGTGCAATCAAAGCTTTCCCAGATTTTTTTTCCTCTTTGGTGTCGACACCACTGTTGCAAGGGTCGACACCTGTGACTTTTTTCCAGATTTTTCTACCGGTTTGGGCCTACTTTTTGGGGATATTTTGACTAGATATTTTGAGTTGACTTTAGGGCTTATATCTATTTTTGACCTAGTACTATATAAAGGCCCTCACTTGACCTTTTCTCTCACTTTTCTTCCCTTTCCTCTCTCTAAACCGTGAAACACCTTCTCTCTCTCTCTCAAGGCACTTTTCACTCAAAGATCCTTAGATCTACTTGTTTGAAGACCTCTACTCACCTTGCTCCTTTGAGATAATGTGTAGAGCTTGTCGAGGGCTTTATTTTGATCGGAGCAAAGCTTGGTTTCTCCTTCGTCGACTTTTGGGTTTTTCTTCCTTCTTCCCCTTCTAAACTTGAGGTAGGGATAACTACTCATATTTATGGTCTTTGACATAATCATGTAGCCTTTTTGATTTAATGTTGAGTTGGGGAATTTTGGGTGTTAGGGTTTCAAAATATATAAAGAGGGATCGTGTTCTTTTGACCCATACATGTGTATTTTGGGTCTTAAAATGAGATTATGGTAGTTTAATTGATGATAATTGGACCCTTGGGTCAATGTTGAGAAAATGGGAGAAAAGCCCTAATTTATTATGATAAATTAATTTGCATAATTAATTTGGAAAAGTTATGGGATATGAAATTGAGTTGGAAATAATGAAATTGGGTAATTATGAGACTTAACGGTGGAGTTGAATTGATAAATCACTCACTTGTGAAAATGTTAATAATTTATCTGTTGATAATTTATCTATGGATGTATTTATTATCTGTTTAGAAATAATTGCTTTGGGCTATCAGTGGAGGATAGTCTTGATTGTTGTAGACACTGTATGTTGATTAGGAAAAACTGAAACTAATTACATTGAATATGTCATTGAATATGACGATTGGGATAATACATTGAGTATGTGTATTGATTGATCATTGTATTTGATAAGTGTTTAAATACATTATAAATTGTTTGGGAGGAGATAGGGGATGGACTCCATGGTTTGAGAGGAGATAGGGGATGGACTCTCAAACCTGTTTTGGAAGTATTGAAGTGTTAATGATATGAGTTGTTATCTCATTTGAAATTGAAGTATTGTTGATATGAGCTGTAGTCTCATTATATACTGTCTGGATGAACAGAGAAACATAACTATGATTTGGTTTGGATTATGGAATAGAAAAGAATGGAAATCATTTATATATATATATATATATATATATGCATCGATGATTATGAATTGGTTATGATAAGGATGTACGTTGGTTTATATGAGTTAAACATTTATCAAATGCTAATATTTTAGTTATTGCTCATACTATGTTTAGCATATCTCTACTGGGAGTTGGCTCACCCTATATGGGACATCATTTTCAGGTACAGGTGATATGCCGTCTCCAAGGATGTAGCTTGGGAGGTTGTAGAAGCTGAAGACTTATTTTTGTGATTATTTTGTGTGTTACATGTAATTCAAGCCAAGGGCTTAATATGTTTAGAGTTAGAACTCTTTTTTGTTGAACCCAAGTGTTGACTTGGAAAGTTGTAAACCCGTAAGGCATTTACTTTTGTTGTCAACATGTAACATTCTTGTATTAAATACTCTGATTTATGGAATATATTGTCTCTTTCTTGTATCATGAATGTATGATTATGGGTTTATTTTGAGGGCGTCAATCAAGTTACGGGAAAAAAAAATTTCATCGAACAATTTGATATAATAAAAAAATAAAACCTTAATTTTTATTTTTTTTTAACTCTTTTTTCTTTTTTTCTCCTATCTTTTTCTCTTTTTCTGAACGTTCCCATTATGTGCCCCATGGTACACGATTCAAAAATTGCTCTTTTGTGTTCATCTTACCCATGTTTGGGATTTGGAACCTGTGGGATTTTAATTAGTATTGTTCATGCAAGAACTTGTACAAATTTTCCTTTTTGTGGTTTGAACTTTTTTATAAGCCAGCTAATCTAGTTCTTTGGAGATGATTTGGTTTGTAAATGTGTTTCGTAGCATAAATTAGATGTCTCTGCTTTTCCTTTTCTGTAAAAGTTTTTGTAAGATTCTAAGTACAGATGAAGATGAAGTTTAGAAGTTGGGTGGCATGAATCAAAGCATCTAAAGTCTTGGGATTATAAGTTATATGTTTCAAAAGAACCGCTTTGGGAAGACTTCAATCCTATTTACAGTATATAATTATGTTGCTCGAATCAATGTTTTTGTAAAACATAATTTGCTGCACTGGATTTTTAATTTAGTTAACCAAAAGTATTTAACATATTTCACTGTTGCATTACTTCTTGTGAAATTAGTTTGGTTGATTATTGTCTTACAAGTACTTAGCAATGTTTGACTTGGATATATCGGATGTTTTAAATCTTAGGGGGAATTACATTTTTCACCATTGTAGTTTGACTCAAATTTCAATTTGATTCTTACACTTAAAGTCCAGTTTTAATTGGGTACTTTTGTCTAAAAAACTGTTAATTTTTTCATGCACTCCTTGGGAGGCTGACACGTATTACAATATTGTCAGTTTTAATGTGTAATTTGAATGGAATGATCAAATTGAAATCGGACATAAAAGGCAGGAATCGAATTATTTAAATTAAAATGGTAAGGACTAAAGTGAAATTTGAGTCCAATTAGAAGTGTAACTTATCCTATCTTAATCAACAACTCAGTGGTTTTCATAGAGCAATCCTACCCATACAACGAGTACTAACTTGTAGAATTTTCCATAGATGTGAAGAAATTCTAGTTTTCTGAGCCTGCCAATAATTAAATCCCTTTTTTTTTCAGTTGCTGCTTACCTGCCAAGTTGATACCTAATCCTTTTTATAACGATTGATTTCCCATATAACCTAAGTGACGACGTCGTTTCCTTGATTTTATGCATGCAACACTTTGACCTCCTTAACCGTAGAATAAAAATTGCATTGGCTACTCTGGATTCTTTGTATCTGTGTAATGTGTAATTGGCCAAGCAAGGAAAATATTTTATTGTTCCTATTGAAAATTATTCTTCAGCGTAGTTAATTGATACGAGTCTTTGCATAGGTAAGCAGTTTCTTGTTTGGATAATGCTTTATTTGCTTCACTATTGGAATGAAGTGGAATAACATGATTATTCTATTAAAATATCTATCGTCACCTTTGATTTACTAAAAAAATAATTAAAAAATGCACCCTAAATTGAATCATCATTCACATTATAAAAGAATGATAATTTCATACGAAAGTCTAAGGAATAAGTATTTTAACTCGTTTTAGCGAATCAAACAATTCCTAGTTGTTAGATTAAGTCCAATAAATTGTACTTTTAAGTTTGACTTTTTTATGTAATAAACCAATTTCGAATGAGTTTTTAACGAGCCAAACACAAATCGAGCTTGAGTAGTTTTATTTGTTTAATAACCCTAACTATATTGGGACTTATATTTTAAAATAAATTCCCCATTTAAATGACGTTTTATTGCAAAAATGTCATTGTCACGTCATTTTAGTGATGAATTTTGTATGAATAACAATTTGCTTTCTCATGTGGTATGGTATGTTTTATTATTTTCTAAATATAATAAATCCTATACATACACACTATTGTTATTGCATAAGTACATATAAAAAGGTGAAATAAAATGAGAGAACTATTATTTATCAACGGCTCCATTTCACCTCTTGTATTTATACTACAAAAGTCATATACATGTGTAAAAAAAAATCATATTAAAAAAATAGTAGTACTTACCATGTCACGTGAAAGATTAGGGGTGTAAAAAAAATCGATGAAACTGAATTGACCACTCAAGATCAACCAAAATTTAAGTTTTCGATGCATTTTTCATACTGGTATTCTATTTCGATTTTGAAAATTTTTACATTAATATAAACTAAAAGATTAGGAGTGTAAGAAAAGTCAATGAAACCGAACCAATCGCTCAAAATTGATCAAAATTTTAGCTTTATGTCTATTTTTCATATTGTGTGGTCTGTTTTGATTTTGAAAATTTTTACACTAATATAAACAGAATCAACTGAAATATTATATTTAAAAACTTTTATATTTTAAGTGATTAATAATTCAGTTTTTGTAGTAAAAATTAAGGAGGGAGACATTTTCACTATTTTTCTTCATTTATTCCCAATGTGGAATTTTACAAGTTTTTATAAAATATTTTAAATTTCATGTGAATCCTTCTTCTACACCAGATTGACAAAACCAACAAAATTGAATTGTAATATGCGGTTTATTTTGATTCTTCAACCACCAAAACTGAAAGATTTAGTTTGGTGCTAAACTTTCTCATAATTCTGACCGAACCAAACCACTTGCACCCCTATGAAAGATGAAGACTTGAGACAAAATATTGGGCAAATTACACCGGTAGTCTTTGACACTTATGTCATTTTGATCCTTGTAAATTTCAATTGGCTCGATTTTGACCCTGAATTTATAATATATTCCCAATTGGATCCAATTGATTATAATTGTTATTGGTTTTTTTTATGAAAAATGTGCACATAAGAATATGTGTCATACTTTTAAGAGTAAAATTATAAATTTATCTAACTCAGTAAATTAAGCTCAACCAACTTAGTAATCATTTTTCAACAAAAATCACATTCAGTATTATCAATTGAACCAAATTGACATAATATAAAAAATCAAGGGTCAAAATCAAGCCAATTGAAAGTGTAGGGACTAAAATGACACGGTGGACAAAATTCAAGAACTAACAGTGTAATTTGCTCTAAAATATTTCAATCATACATGACAATTATGATAAAATGATAAAATAAATTTGACGATAAATAACATCACGTGTTCAAAAAAAAATTTCCAAGTTAGATAGGGATGTATGTCAATATGTTTTCAGTGCAAATGCTCTTGCCAACAAACACAGTTGTGATCCCCATTTAGATTTTCTGTCTTTCTTCTGTTTAGAATTTTTGAAATTGTAAATAAAAATTTTGTAAACACAAAAAAAACTAGTTTCACAATTTAATTTCCCTCCCTCCCCCCCATTTCTTCTTCTTTCTCCCACCCTTTCCAATCATCACCCACTACTCATTATTACCACCACTCACCATTGTTAATGGCCTCTTCCTCCAATCACTTTCAGCCACCACTTCCCTTGGTCACCAATCACCTCCCACTTGTGATAACCACCTTCGGTCACCACTTCTTTTTAGAAACAAGCTTTAACTAGCACTTTAGACGACCGAGCGGCCATTATTTCCGACCGTCAACCACTTTCGACCATGGCCTCTCACTATTTGCAATCACTTTTGGCCACCACTAACCACATCCCACCAATGGCAATTACTTTTGGCCAACACCTTTGGAGGCGAACAACCACATCTGGCCATCATCTTCAACCGTCTACAACTACCTCCTGCAGACCAATTCTTTCACTTTTTTTCAAAATAAGTTTTTTAAAACATGTACGTCAAATTTGTTTTTTGTTTTCATTTTTACCTAAAATAAAAACAATAAAATGTAAACGTTACCAAACCACATCTAAATCATTTCACCTTAATCTAAAAACACAATTTGAAATATCGGTTTCAAAAAAAAAAAAAAAAAATTAGAAAGTGTACAGAATATTTTTACAAGTCCACGGATTTTTTTCCTCTCTTCTAGCACAATTGAGTATAAACTTGGATTCTAAGAGCAACTCTAATAATTTTTCTATTTGCCTTGCCAAAGCCAAAAAAATAACTTGGCTTCACAAGGTGTGCCATTTGACTCTTGTGGGCATTTTAATATATATATATATATATATATGACATGTCTGCACTAATTTAATTGTAAGCTTTATATTATATATAATAATATTAAGGGTACACACATAAGGAGTGTATCATGACAATTGTTTAAAATAATTAGATCTCATAATTATGACACTTATATTTGAAGTAGTTAAATATGAGAGGAACAATTATCAAGTTTAGAATTACTTTGGAAAAAAAAAAAAAAATTGACAATTTACTCTAATTTATTTGTAGGTTTTATATAATAGAATAGATTAATAACCAAAAAGTCCGATTATGATGGGAAGGATTTGTATCCAATTCTCATAAACTAATTGGATTTGTATCCAATCATTTGGACATCTCCAACTATTATTGCTATAATGCTATTGCTATTGCTATAATTTGATAAAATTGTCAAATTATAGCAATAGTGCTCCAATGGTCAATTGTTATTTTGGCAAATCTCAACCAACTTTTCTTCTAAATTTGTAGATGTTGTTTGGATATAAGTTTTTTTGTGATTTTATTTTTGTTTATTTTTTATCTTTTGTGACATTTTTTTAACTATTTATAAAAAAAAATTTATATTTATATTCTTCCAGACTAGATAAATATAAAAAATAAAAAAAATTTAAAAAATTGGAATTTTTTTTATATATTTTATCTTTTTACTGTCTTTATTTAAAAAAAATATATTCATTATTTTATTATACTTTATTAAAAAAATTAAATTATACTAACAATTACATTAAAAATAAAAAATAAAAATAAATATGAAATTTCATTATAAAATAAAAATATGACATTGCAAATTAAAATAGAGCCGTTGGCTCATGTTACACACTCCCAAACAGTACCTTATCAGTCCATCACTCTCTGTCTCTCTCTTCTCTCTCTATATCATCAAACCGGGGCCATTTCCCAATATAAGCCATTTTTGTATCGTATTTCCAAAACTAGGCCAACTTCTGACGGAATTCCAAAACTAGGTTAAAACGCTATTACTATTCGCGCTTTCACTGTTAGGAGCGTAAAAGTAGGTGAACAGTAAAATCGCGTTTACAAATAGCGACTTTGATTAATAAGTCGCTATTACAAATAGCGCTTCTAGGGTTTGTTAAAAACGCTTTTCCTAACAGCGCTTTTTTTAAAATAAAAACGCTATTCGTAATAGCGATTTTAAGAAAAAATTTTCCCCGGAAAAAACGCTATCTCTAATAGCGATTTCAGTACAAATTTTTTTTGCCAAAAAACGCTATTTGTAATAGCGATTTCATTTAAATGAAATCGCTTTTTGTATCAGCGTTTTCAAACTCCTCATATATACGAACAAACCCCCCCCCTCACCCCCCCCCCCTCATTTGCATACGACTTAGGTTTTTGGCTCTCTCTGCTCTCTGCTCTCGCTCGCTCTCCCTCTCTCTGCTCTCGCTCGCTCTCTCTCTCTCTGCTCTCGCTCCATCTCAGCTCGCTCTCGCTCTCTGTCTCTGCTGTCTGTCTCTCTCCGTGGTATGACATTAACCCTAATTTTATGTATTTACTTTTTGTGTTTGTTTTGTGTTGTATTTTTTTGTCAATGTTAGGGTTTTACTTGTGAATTATTAAATGTGTTAGGGTTTTTATCATTGTGGTTATGAAATTAGGGTTTGGAATTTTTTGGCATACGGGTTAGGGTTTTTCTGTCAATGTTAGGGTTTTGAAATGAAATTGAATTTTTTGGAATCATGGTTAGTTTTTGAATTTTTCTGAAATTTTTATTGGTTTATCAAAATAAAGTATTTTTAATTTGAAACATATACTGTCATTATATAATTTGTAAATAAAGTATTTTTATTTATTTGGTTTTTTATTTTTTGGAATAAATTGAAATGCTTTATTTTTTTTGTAATATTATAGCATGAATGGATTTTATTTTCTTTTGGTTCTAATATTATAAAATTAATAGATTAAAATCTAATTGTAAGTGAAATTCAATAATCTATTTCAAAGAATTGTTTCAAGTTAAATGAGCTTCCAAATAAAGAAAGTAATATTATTTAAATGATTTATAAATTTATATTTTATTTATAATGAAATATTAATGTTTTTTGTTTTTTTATTCAAGAGGATACTATCATTTTATTTTGTTATGTTTTTTTTTATAAATTAGTTAATTTCATTATTTCAAATGTGAGAACATTTTTGTCTATGTACAAAAATATCTAAGTTTCATCATATTTATTTCTATTTATGTTTTACATTCTCCTATACAAATGAAGATAGTTAAAATAGAAATCAAAGCATGTAAATGTCATTAATTTGGGAGAAATTGTAGAGGTCAAGACTCGAGACCTGCATTGTGATACCCAAGAGACAAAGGATCCATGTTTCTTTGGGACTATTTAGGGGTTTTGTTTATTGGGTTTTGAATGTGTTAGGATCACATATGGATGACCTACCCCAAAAAACAAATTAAATTAAAATTTTAAAAAAAAAAATAGGAAAATTTTAAAGTTTTGTTTTTAAAATTTTAAAAAAAATATTGAAGTCCCAGAAGACTATGAAGTTGTTTCTGTTCATCCAGAAGAAGAAGATTCAGATGCCATTTATTCTGTCTCTGAAGGCATCGATGACACAGAACAAATTGGTGGCAGTATCGAAACAATATATATGCTCCATGAAGACTCCAACAAGTATCTGCTGGGAGAAGCAGGTGGATTTCGTGCACAAAAACACTCTGATTAATTTAAGGGAGAGAGAATTACATGGAGGATCAAAATATTTTACATATCCTCATCTCTTGAAAACGTGATAAGATTCACTAAATGCTAGATTTAATATAATTTGATCATCCCAAAATTTCATGGACCGTTACAACAAAACCAAAATATTAATAGGGCTACCCAAAAATAAAATAAAAAATAAAATGAACATAAACAAATTTCAAGGTTTCAAGTCAAAGAAATAGTCATATAAGATAAAATAAGTTATTTTATTCATATAAGACAAAATGTTATATCTAAATCATAAATATTTTATTTTTTCTCTCATAAAAGTCAAAAAAACATATCACTAACGACATTTTTTAGCCCCAAATTAAATAGTAAAAAAATCGACTCATATCCAAACAAACCCTTTTTGTCAAAAAATCGACTCATATCAAAAAATCGACTCAGATCTCAATCTTGATTTTTTTGTTGGAATGCAGTAAATGACAACACCCTAAGATTATGTTTCTTTATCTTGACAAAAAGAAAATGAGGTGAATTTATTTATTTCTCTTGGTAAATCCAAGGCTCGGGTACAACATTAAATGACCACATTAACTTAATTCACAAGTCTTTTAATAGGTGTACCAAAAACTTGAAATCAAATCTAACCTTCAGCCGAAAAAAAAGAAAAAAAGAGAGTATTTTTTTCTCTTTTTACAATCAATTCTGCAATGATAAATCTAATACAACTTTGATTAAGAAAGTGTCTCATTTGTCAAGTCAATCAATCTCTTAAAACTGAGTTTGAATTAAGAGAAAGAAAAATGTGAGTAAAATAAAATCTAATTTGTTCTTCTATTTTCTTTTATTTTATTTTATTTTCTTTTCTTTTTTTTTCTTATTTTATTTTATTTTTAATCTGTGTTCAAAGTTATGATTCAAACACAATCATAATCAAGTCAAATGAAGGGAATTCATGAACAAGTGAAAGAGCTACTCATCATTATGCAAAATCATAGACTGGATTTCTATTGGGCAATTAGCTAATTTAGCTGTAATATATATAATTTTAGGATGTATGTAAATAGTGTTATGCCTTCTAAATTTAATTTTTGTGAATCTTAGGTTTCGTTTGGCATGTCATGTTTGGGCTAAAATAGCTATAAAAAGACTCTTGACCAACAAGCTAGTTCTTTGTTTCATACTTTTGCGAAGTGGGTTTATTAGTAGAAAGAAGAATCTCCAATGTCCACCCATGAATTACTATGTATTGCACCACTGGCATTGGACCCAAAAGAAAAATATTTTGAATATTGAATAAATTTGAATATTTTGAATGTTTATATTTTTAAATTTCAAATCAGGAATTAGAATTTTTAAATTTTGTTTGTGAATGAAAATGTCTATATTTTGAATATTGAATAAACCAACGTACATTTGTTGAATTGGAAATTGTTTTTTTTTTCTTGTGAAGAGGAATTAAAAGGAAATTAGGGTTTTAAAAGTAATTTTTTTTAATTAAGAATTGCGATTAAAAAATCCGAAATTCATATATTTAATTTTGACTATATTTTATTAAAAAGAAATATTTTTATTGGTTTCTCAAAATATTTAATTTTGACTCTATTTTATTAAAAAGAAATATTTTTATTGGTTTATCAAAATATTTAATTTTGACTCTATTTTATTGAAAAGAAATATTTTTATTGGTTTCTGAAAATATTTAAATTTGACTGTATTTGATTTAAAAAAAAAAAATTTGGTTTAATTTCGTTTGGTTTATTTCACTATATTTGGGGTCATATTTGGGGTCAAGCAGCCAAAATATGATTAAAACATTTAATGAGCTGAATTTGTAATACATATAATAGTATTCTAGTACAAATTAAAATTTTATGATAAAACTGAAGAAAATTTGAGAAAGTTTTTGAAATGGGTATTGAACGAACTGACTTATCGTCTTTTTCACTTTGTGATTGTCCACTACCATTGAAAATGAAAATCTACTTTGGCTGCTATTTTAGAGTAGTTACAATATATGCATGAAAAGAGTAATAAATTATTTTAATTAATAGTCCATAGCAATTTCGTACGTAAGAAGGGAAAAAAAAAAAAAATTGGCACTTTGATGGGTAAGCATGTGTTTTGTAATACCAAATAATTGGTACGGATGGCCCGATAGATTCACATGGATAACTATCGAAAATGTAGTCCATACATTTAACCACCAACTTCAATTGAATTATCTGTAATTATTTTTTTGTTTTTGTATGTGTAAGAAAAAAAAGGAGTAAATAAATATAATTTTTTTCTTACTTTTCAGAACGATCCAAAATGATCCAAAATCAAGTTTTCTTACTTTTCAGAACGATCCAAAATGATCCAACATGGAAACACTTCAAATAATCAACTCGTGCTCTGATACCACTCTATCACGACCCAAACTCGCTACTATAGGTATGACCGGCCAGTAATCCTAAGATTACCGAAGGCCACTTAAATAGATTTACAAAATTAGGGGTTGGCGGAAGCAAATATCATAATTATTCTGTCCATAGAGGTGTGCAGACATATATGCATGAAAAGAGTAATAAATTATTTTAATTAATAGTCCGTAGCAATTTCGTACGTAAGAAGGGAAAAAAAAAATTTGGCACGTTGATGGGTAAGCATGTATTTTGTAATACCAAATAATTGGTACGGATGGCCCGATAGATTCACATGGATAACTGTCCAAAATGTAGTCCATACATTTAACCACCAACTTCAATTTAATTATCTCTAATTTTTGGCCATTATAAATTATCTCTGTAATAATTTTGTTGTTTTTGTATGTGTAAGAAAAAAAAGGAGTAAATAAATTTAATTTTTTTCTTACTTTTCAGAACAATCCAAAATGATCCAAAATCAGTTTGTTGTTTTAATTTTATAAGAAAGCCTCTATGCCCTCTACAAAATGGACGAGGGTTACTAGTTCACATAGGAAATAACTTTGTCATTAAGGTCCGTAATGGCACAAGTTGGAGCAAATCAAATTAACTTATATTTTCCATAAATCTGAACAATTACATCACCAGGTTAAAAAAATCTCTCTCAATGTTTGCACCCTGTATTTTATATTGTCCAAATCAATCGCGTCACCCTCTACTAAATATCTGTCAACCTATTTTATTTTTCGCCACTAATTCGAAAGAATTAAGACAACATGTATACTTCTTGTTATGTGTTTTTTAGATGAAGACAATAGAGCAATGACAATAGAGCAATAGAGCATCATATGCGATACATACAGTTGTGGGATGCCCGTCGCGACACTATTGTACAGGCTGACTGGAGCGATGGGGTCCTCCCCTCTCCCGACCCTTACATGTTGTGGTATCGGCGACATACACACCTACTTGTCGGTAATCCGAGCCACCTGTCCGAGGACGGATATCAGGGAGTTGGGCCTTCTCTCGAGTCATTGGTGAGTAGCGTACTATATCTCCGATAATTGTTAATATCATAATTGATTATTTTCAGTCAACTATAGCCTAATATATCTATTTTTTTGACAGGTGGTTCGAGCTGGGAGGTCATATCACTTGGCTGAGGATGCTATTTTCAGACGTGATGGACAGCTTGGTCTGCAGGCCCTTGTAGAGATCAGAGAGTTATTGTACGAGGGGATCCAGCATGCCCATCGGGTAGATCGTCTGCATTTTGGGGACTACGGTGTACACACTGCAGCAGCTGCTCCAGACACATCAGTCCCGTCCACGTCAGTGCCTTCCAGTTCAGCGCCAGCCACAGCAGGTCCTTCGACTTCAGGCACCCCACCACATGATACCCCATACATTTCTCCATATTCCCCACACGTACATCTTACCCAGCATGCTGACCCTGACCCTGATTGGTCACCGCCCCGCTTCATACATGATGGTATTACCCCACCCACCCAGTTACATCCTACTTTTCTGGGGAGTACTTCGACCGCCCCCCCGTTCATGCATGATGTTGCTACCCCACCCACCCAGTTATCACCTGCTTTTATGGGGACTACTTCGACCGCGCCCAGGAGTACACATGATGCAGTTCTCACTGACATCTCACACATTGATGATGAGGGCCATATTGAGCCCCCCCCCAGAGCGCGAGGGAGAGGTTATGGTCGTGGGGGACGTCGCGGCCGAGGTCGGGGTGCGGGCAGAGGCAGAGGTCGTGGTCGAGCTGCAGATCGTGATACAGTTGCACCAGACGAGGGAGTGGGAGTTTCACAGCTCACAGCAGTATATGATCTACAGGCACAGGCAGGATCAGGGGCATCAGATGCAGGAGAGGGGGGGTCACACTCACACTCACAGGCTCCGCAGGCAGTCAGTGGAGGGCAGCATGCAGGGGAGAGAGTGCCAGATATTCAGAGAGTCTACCGTAGGAGACCGAGGAGGGAGATCCACGGTCGGGGTTGTGGGACTGGGGGCAGGTTAGGGCATTAGCGGTTGCGATATGGACTATATAGGTTTTTTTATTTTTTTCTTTTTTGTTTGTATGTGTCAAACTTGTACAGCTGATGTAAGTGTCATACTTATTTATTCGCAATTATCATTTCACAATTTTTTATTCTTATTTATATTGATGAATCACACAAATCTGTTTCACATCTCTACCCCTCTCTCATTATCCGTAATTTAGGAGAACATAAATTACAAACGCGTTTGGTTTGAACAAAATGTGTAAAGAAGCTATAAAAAAAATGTTCGTTGAAGGCTAAAAATAATTGAAATATCTCGTTTTATTGATAAGTCATGGATAAGCATTACAAATTGCATGCATTACAGAAATGCCCTGGGCGTTCATCCAAACAATTTCATTCATTATCATCATCATCTGACATCTCAATATCAGATTCATACATAACATCCATGCTCCAGGCGTAGTACTGGTGTGCATCATCCATTAACCCATCTTCGGCACGCTCATTTGCGGTCTTCATTAGTTCAGACCTCTGCAAACGTTGTGTCATGCGATTAACCTCGTCGCGGATACGATGCAATGCCCTTTGCAACAACTGTGGAGTGTCAGTTGGCATACGCATGGCTAACCGGCGAGGAAATTTAAGATTAACTTCACGGCATAGCTCAACGAGAACGTTTGCTCGAGTTTTGCGAAATTCCCACTCAGCTCTCATGGTATTGACGGTGGCACGTGAGTAACGCAAATTTGGATTTAATGGGTATTGAAATTCATCTCCATCTGCAACCCAATAGCGACCCATTGCTGAATATAGATCAACCACCGTATATGTCATGATCATATCGGTAGAAATAGCTGTAAAACTTTTGTTGTGGTATGCTACGATATTTATACCATATACACACATGGTACCTGTGTGTATGCAATTTCCTGTTCGATCACATGCATGCCACTGACCTTATCCAGTGGATACGGCTGTCAGGACTCGACTTTGTGCAGTCATGAACGAATCAACGGCCTGTAGCATCGGCTATTGTGCCGAAGATGCAGCGATGCCTGTGACTTTGTGCATAATTGCAATGGGCACAGTACGTAGGAGGCATGTGACTTTGTGCAGTGATGCAATGCTGCATGTCACTTTATGCAGTGATGCAGTAATGCATGTGACTTTCTTACTTTGCCATGCTTGTATACGTTGTGACTTGTTTCTTGACATTACGTGATGCATGTGACTTCTGCAGTGCAACTTACATGCTTTGTTTTTTCCGCACATTTCAGAATTCATCTAAGTCACATTATTATGACTGTGAAAAGAAGCAGAAATGCTATTATGTTGGTAAAAAAATATGATGGACGATTGTGTAATGACAATAAAAATCGGATGACTGTGAAGTTCTTTAACTGAAAATAAGATAAAATATAGGCACCAACGTTCCAATCGTGTTTACCTAGCAGGTGACCATTTTGTTATGTTGGTGAGAAAAACAATGATAGTTTATGAACAATATTACTTGAATACAAAGAAAATTTCATTTTTCGATTTGATTTATAATTTCTCGAAAACACTTATACGTACTGAAATCGTCAATTCCAAGTGAGTACTTATTGTATTACAAAAGTAAGCATGACAAAATAGTTTCATGTGCAGATGTGACAACTCACTGCATTTTGTTTTATTTGACAACGCACTGCTCGAATATGAAGGGATAGCATTGTGATTCTATAGCCTACAATTATTATTTTATCTTACAACCACATCCGTGACTACATCACAGGTACACAAAGTCACGGGTAATCAAAATTACATGAAATGAACAACATCAAATAATATCACGTGTATCACTTATTCCATAGTGCCCTAGCACCACTATCATGTCTATAAATACCCCAGTATGATGTTTGTTGAAGGCATAACAATAGTAATAGATATACAATTACTATTATTATTATTATTTTTAATTTTATTAACAATGTCTTCAAGAGGTGCAGGAAGTTCACGCCAGCAAAGAAATCCGAAAGTGTGGCTGCTACCTCCATTTATGTATGACTACAAGAGCGAAAAGTACTCAAGTCCGAAGGATTATTATGCTGGTATCCGAGCAGAATGGGCGTTCAGGGTAACGGAGCAAGAAGGATTGTATAATGATCTACGTAACTTTGGGGCACCGGTACCTCATCGTCGTTCATTGACCATGGCTAGACGAAATGTGAGTGACTATGAAAAAGCAGTTAGCAGAATTAAGAAGGAGAACAACAGGATGTTGATGCGGAGATGTCGACATTTCATGCTTCAGCTAGCCACTGAAATGGCAGAAGCAAGCAACAGAGATTTGACAATGGTTGAGCGAAATAATGTCTTCAACAATGAAAAATATCTCTCTGACTACTACATGTCAGATGATGAATAAGAAATCAAACACCGTTATCTTTCATATGTTCGTTCCTGGAGTGTAAGACAACGTTGTTGTTGGTGTAACGTACGGATGTATTTCAAGTATTTTTGTTATGCACCTGAAGTTTATGAAATACCTACATTTATAAGTACACATTTATGAGTTCATGACTTTCTTTATTGAATTGCAATTTGTTCATGAATGTTCTGGATTAATTAATGGATTAATGTATGTTCAATTATGTGAATACTTAAAACACATAAAATAGATCAGGCAACTCGGAGAAAAGGTTCCCTTAACTGGGGCTGCTGAAATAGGGATGAAATCACAACGAATTTCAATCTCCATCAGGAAAGAAGAAAGAGTCACCTTACAATTATTGAAAGTCCAGTAAAAATTATGACTCCGGTAATGAATGAGGGGTTGACAAAAAACTAAACTCGGTGAATCGAACTACCGCCTTCAACAACACATAAAACATAACAGGTAGGTCGGTGAATAGCTTCCCAAATGACAAGAACAATTCAAATAGTCATACTTTTCAATGAAATACAAATAGCGGGTCGTAAGCTTCATGACCTTCATTTTTTCACACATTGAGTAGTCAAATCGTGGAGAGACTTGTCAGTATATGCAGATAGATTGTGAAGTCATGTGACCTGGTGCACAGTCTTCGGTTTTATTGATTTGTTTATTACAGTCACAACTCATCTCTTATTTACATATGTGGGATTCTCAACTCAGAAAGTCACATGGCAACAGTGAATTCATTGATTTACCTTATTGTCAGCCTGCCTTTATTTTGTCTGTATATGCAGATGGATTGTGAAGTCATGTGACTTGGTGCAGAGTCTTTGGTTTTCTCGATTTTTTGCTCGATTTTTTTTATTACAACGCATCTGTTATTGATATATGTGAGATTCTTTGTCATCTGTTAACAACAGCATGCCTTTATTTTGTCCTTATATGCAGATGGATGGTCTTTGTCATGTGAATTGGTGCACAGGCTTTGGTTTCCTCGATTTGTTGCTCGATTTTTTTTATTACAGTGACAACTCATCTATTATTGATATATGTGGGATTCTCAACTTAGAAAGTCACATGGCAACAGTGAATTCACTGAATTACCTTACAGTCACCATGCCCTTATTTTGTTCGTATATGCAGATGGATTGTGAAGTGATGTGACTTGGTCCACATGCTTTGGTTTTCTCCATTTTTTGCTCGACTTTTTTGTTACAGTGATAACTCATCTCGTATTGATATATGTGGGATTCTCAATTTAGAAAGTCACATGGCAACAGTGAATCTACTGATTTACCTTACAGTCAGCATGCATATATGTGGGATTCTCATTTATCCGTTCATAATCAACTATATAAACGAGTAAAGGTGAAGACACAACCTTACAACTCAAGGTGAAGACACAACCTTACAACTCATTTCGCCCTACGAAATTATTATTCATTTGTTTTAAAAAATTAGCATGGCTACATGGTTCATAGGAGGGAGTGGGGGTCGCAGAGGTGGTAGGAACTTGCAAAGGGGTGAAAGTTCACGACGAGGAGGGGGAAGGGGAAGTGGCGATGCTGAAGATGAAACACCATTTCCTTTCTTGGATGCCTCTTGTGCTTATCATGATAGGTTTGGGAAGCGACATTTCGTCATGCCCAAGTACTATCGAGATCCATGTGGTTTGGTGGAGGATCCATCAGAAAATCAAACAGGATATGGTTATGCAAAGGCTAGACTTCTTAAGTGGCCCGCACTATTTATAGAGCGAGTGCAAAACGAAAGATTATGTCGGGAAAGAGGACTGAAGGTGCCAAAAGCACGTTCTGTTGAGATCCAAAAGGAAGATCCTGATAATGTTGATCGACTATGTCAAACACTAGAACGTGAGATTTCTCAAATGGGTCGTAGATTGGCCCGCGATATGCAGCTACTCATACTTAAGAAGGATGCCCAGAAGAACAAAACAGAACCAAATGTTGCGGCTATCAAGGCTATCATGGAGGATCCTGAACTTGTCTCTGACGCTGAGCTTTCGGATTGTTCAGATTCTGAGCCACCTGCCGATTTAAGCGCGAATTAGGTGTTAATGTCTACACTTCGGCAATATAACAACTTCCATTAATATGTAATGTCTGTGTTAGAGTAAGTATAACTGTTATGTTATGTTATGTTTATGTTTAAGTTTATGTTTATGTATATGTATTGTGTCTGTCAAATGTTACGGCTACTAATATGCAATATTAGGTCATGAATTAGGTGTTTCTCTATCTAACTGTTATGTTTATGTATTGTGTGTTCAGTTAAGAGTGTCCAGGATGTATGTAATGTGTGTTCAGTTCATGGTGTCCATAATGTATTTTTGTGGGAGAATTATGTCTGTACTACCTACGTAACTGAAAACTATTACATTTGCAACTTCAGTTATGTTGTTTTCATACCCGTAAGAGTATTTTGTAAAGTACTGACTTCGTATATTATGTATTAAGTATTATTACAAAAATGTTGAGAAAATTTATTTTAGGAGCTCTCGCTGTGGCCTTTGTCTTCTTGGCCTACTCCGCGGTGGTCTTCGCGTCTCACCCTTCGTCGTTGCTCGTCGAGTTGCACAATGTGTGGGTGTGCTTCGAACTGTACAGCATGCATATCACATTCTAACCCATAACAAAATAAATTTAAATGAAAACGGGTACAAAACGGTTTTACTAAACTGGTTTACTAAACTGATTTTCTGAATTACATTCTCACCTTCTAACCCAAAACAAAAGAATAAATATATATTTATGTTTAAATGAAAACGGCTTTCGTAAAGCCAAAATAATTTTCAAAATAACACATTCCAACCCAAAATAAAGACAAAAGAAAAAAAAAATTTACATGAAAACGACTTTAGTAAAGCGAAAAAAAAATAATTAATTACACAAAACAATAAGCAAAAAAATATTTTACATGAAAACAACTTTAGTGAAGACGAAAATTTTTTTTTAATTACATTTTGTAAAACAATAGCGATTTTAACAAAAAAAATTTTCCCAAAAAAATGTAATTAAAAAAATGTAATTAAAGCTCATTTAACTTGAAACAATTCGCTATGAAATAATGAAAAATCGCTATGTAAAATTAATATACTATTGATAATAGCTAAATGAGCTTTAATTACATTTTTTATAATAGCTAAATCGCTATGTAAAATTTTCCCAAAAAAAATTCAATAATCTACATGAATATGATTTTGAAATTATATATATGAAAAATAGTATGTAAAATTAATATATGAGAAGAGGTTTTTTTTCATATTATGTAAAATTTATGAATTACACATTCTAAACAAAAAAAAGAAAAAAAAAAACATATTTTAACATGATAATTGCTTTATGTTTTTTCCTTTTGTTTTATCTTGAAAATAGCGTTTTATTCCAACAAAGTTTATGGTAAAAAAAAAATTTCTGTTAAAATCGCTATTAGGAATAGCGTTTTTTCTGCAAAAAAAATTATGTTAAAATCGCTACTATAAACAGCGTTTTTTGGGGAATTTGTTTTTGTTAAAATCGCTATTGATAATAGCGTTTTTTTGCAACAAAAATTTGTGTGAAAAGCGCTGTTAAGAACAGCGTTTTTTATTGGGAAAAAAATAACCCTAGAAGCGCTATTTGTAATAGCGACTTATTAATCAAAGTCGCTATTTGTAAACGCGATTTTACTGTTCACCTACTTTTCCGCTCCTAACAGTGAAAGCGCGAATAGTAATAGCGTTTTAACTTAGTTTTGGAATTCCGTCAGAAGTTGGCCTAGTTTTGGAAATACGATACAAAAATGGCTTATATTGGGAAATGCCCCCATCAAACCGTATCTCACTACCATCAAACCCTATCTCACTTCTCTCTATCTCCGAATTGGGGATCGGTGTTTGGGGTTTCGGAGAGGCGATTAGGGATGAGAGAGGGACCAATTGAGGACCGATTGGAGAAGAGAGAGGAGTCGGTGTTGGAGTCCACGGTTGTGGCGGTGGACAGACTTGCATATTTCAGTTTGTGTGCTTAAGGTTTATAGTACCTAAACATTTCAACCAATATGTTAATCTCGCAAGTACCAGTGAACAGAGGCTGCTGGGTCACCTTCTCGGCAAATATACAACCAACCGACCACACATCAACTGGGGTTGAGTATTTCAAACCAAGCAGGAGTTCTGATCATCAAACCAAGCACGAGTTCGATACACAACTACAGTCCATCAGCCCATCTATATTCCTTATTCCTTATTCCTCATTCTGATCATCACAGGTACCTTTTCTTCACTTTTCTTGTTCCAGAGTGATTTTGAAGATTCACAACTACAGATCGATTTATTGATTGTTGTTGATTTTGTTGAGATTTATTGATTTGTTTGAGAGTGAGTTATTGATTGTTGTTGATTCTGTAAAAAAAAAAAATAATAATAATAATAATAATAATAAATAAAATATAAAAAATTTGCTGATTTTGGGTAAATTAAAAAATATATATATTGAAAAATAATTTGGTGAATTTTGATTAAAAATAAATAAATTATGGTGAAACAGTTCCTGGGAGGGATGGAGGGAGGGAGGGAGGGAACCAGTTGGTTTTGGCTGAGTTGGCACAAATGGCAGCTGCCCTTTGGCATTTCTCAAATTTGGCAGCTGCCATATTCAACCATTGGAGTATCATCTTTCAACACAACTGCTATATTATAGCAATGGCAGCTCCAATGGCAAACCATTGGAGATATGAATCATTCAGCTTCTAATTTCTTGTATGTAGACTATTAATTATTCAACTTCTAATTTCTTGTATGTAGACTATAAATTAAAAAAATCAGATATTTGGTAATTATAACTATGTATTTTCATCATTTATTTAGAAAAAAATAAAATAAATAAACGATAAGTAATTAAATATGATTAAAATTATCAAACAAAATGAATTTTGTCTGTGAATAATTTACATATAAATATCAAAAGAATAAATAAATCAGATTATCAAAATGGGCCAAAAGAACGAATGATCATATTATCAAAATGGGTCATGTGAAAGGCCCCCCCAAAGGTGAACTTGACGAGTGGAAGCCTTTTTCCGTTGTAATTTGAAGGAAAACCCTACCCCTCTCTTTGGGCGAGAATTTAGCGGAAGGAAACCCTACCCCACCTTTTGTGGGTGTGTGTTTTTTTGTTTTTTCATCTTTTATTGCGAATCCCTGTCTACATGGCCAACTGAAGAGAGAATATCAAAGAGGAAGTCTGGGTATCAAAAGAGAAAAAGATTGGTCCAGGAAAGAAGTCGTTCTCCTTGACTGTATATATCTTCATTTCTCTCTCCGGTTCACATGCAATTCCTCATTATGTGTAGTTATAGAATTGCAATTGCACAACAATGAAACATGTAACTAGCAAGTAGCAACAGAGTGGTTATGTTCGCCTCGCCTCGCCTCGCCTCGCCTCTACAACATTAAAAAAAAAAAAAAACAACCCAGAGAACTAAGAAGACAACAATGGAGCATTAAAAACCACCATTTCTGTCTTTCATGTCATTGTTTCTTGGTTCTTCCATTTAGACATCAAATGTCAAAAGCTATCACTTTTTTCCTTTGAAGTTATCTGAGCTAATTTAATAATGTGTCATACAAAAGTCTACATTGTGGTTTCGTGGTGCCTATCTTGACATACTTCCCATTTGATTGCATTAGGGCTTCGCACTCCTTTGCTTACTGCCACGGGCATTTGAAGCCTTCTCAACCCAACAAATATGCCCAACAAAGTAAACATACATAAAGAAAAAAAATTACGCTTATGGTTCTAGCTAAATTTTTTTCCCACTTAACAAAAATCCTAGTTGAAAATTAGTTCCAGTGACTTCCAATAAAGAATGTTCCATATGCTTCTTTGTTATATTATTGGTTTTGTAAATAGTAAATACTAAAAATCTGTACAAATACAAAAGAAGCAGGACACCTACTTCACAGTAATATGAAAGAGAGAGTATAACAACAATAATTGTTTTAAGAAGCTGACACACTTATGTTTTGAAATTAAAAATTATAAGAATCCGATAAGAAACTGTTTTCATATCACCGGATACGTGATAAAGTATTATTGTTCTTCACTATTTTTTTGTTAATAAACTGACACACTTATGCTTGGCGTTCATTCTGTAAGCCGGTATCCCAAGGCTACCTATTAATGTTTTGAATTTTCTTTCATCATTCAACTTCATGACTGTTATGGTCCTAGCTATTTCAATTGGATTTTTTAATTAATTAGGCATTTGTCTTGAAGTTAATTGCTCGATTCATTGTTAAGAGGTAATTTATTGGTTTCACGGATTAAATTATAGTTTCTTTGATGTGGCTAACGTTGATTATTATGCTAATTGTGGTCATTTAGGTTTTCGCCTTCGTGGTGGAGTGAAAAGCCTGCCAAACTTGCCGGCCTAGGTATTAATGAACCTGTTTGCTTTATCAACATTTGATGCATTAGCAAAAAAAGTAATTAAAGCTTGAAGTAATCAGCAAATCTGCCGTTTTAAATACTAACTTATCTAATGTGTGTACAAAGTTAGTAATCAAATTTTAATTAAATTCATTGAATAGGATTAAGGGAGAAAGAAGAAAACTTTCACTCACCCACTTAACACAAATACAATCACAAATACTACCACCGACATTGTAGCCATTTGTTGAGATACTTCATGTAAATGCCATTTGATCTTCTACTTGATTGAACTTAGCAGCTAAGAAATTGTATAGGCAGATAGAATTCGATGTAGTAATTTTGATTATCACTTAGTTGATTAGTCTAAAGCTTTTATAACCTTTGTTTGTGCACTAAACAAAATTTGGTTATTGTTTCGAAACTAATTTTTCGCAATAAGTAAATTTATTGTGATGACAATTATTTTTTCCTTATAGTTCGTCACAAATTCCATGGTAGGAAGTTTTAAAGCCAGCGAGAGTTAAACATTGCTACAAATTAGTTTCATCACAATAAATTTGTTGCAATAAAAATTAAATTAGGACATATTGTGACAAATTAATTTGTAACAATAGGTAACTGTTTATTGCCACAAAAATATTGTTGTAATACGTTGTTGAGTACTTGAAAGAGGGCATGCGGATCTCCTATGCTTGTGGGCTCGACCCTCTTCTTTGGCTTCTTGCTGGTGGGGGCATCTATGATCACATCTAAGGAGGGTTTCCATGCATTGTTCACCGTTCCTACACTTTTCTCTTAATGAGAAAAAATATATACATATGATTATTTAAATATGATTGTTACAATAATTAACAAAACAACTTGGATTATTAGTTAGGTCCAATCAATATTAGGGATAAAATTATAATAAAGAATTAATTATTGAAAATTTTGAAAATATTTATCCATCTGAGTATTATTTCAAGTTAAGTTGGACAAAAAAAAATTTTATTCCGTCAAACTCTAATTACTCCAAATATATAACATTAACCAATTTTCAAATAATAGATGGATGATATATACTATTTTATTTTTAAAATTTGGATTATAAAATGCATCTTTTATTTTGTTATTTTTTAATTAAGGGCAAATATTATTAACAATCATATTTTTTATCAATATTTTATAAACATAAATGTTTGAGAAAATTTAGTCTATAAACGTATTTAAATAATAGAAAAAAAATCTATACATGCATATTTTTTTTGATTTAGTACAATGGGATACAATATAATCTCAGATGATATATAATCTCTAATATTTATCCATCTGAGTATTATTTCAAGTTAAGTTGGACAAAAAAAAAAAATTTATTCCGTCAAACTCTAATTACTCCAAATCTTATATAACATTAACCAATTTTCAAATAATAGATGGATGATATATACTATTTTATTTTTAAAATTTGGATTATAAAATGCATCTTTTTATTTTGTTATTTTGTAATTAAGGGCAAATATTATTAACAATGATATTTTTTATCAATATTTTATAAACATAAATGTTTGAGAAAATTTAGTCTATAAACGTATTTAAATAATAGAAAAAAAAATCTATACATGCATATTTTTTTTGATTTAGTACAATGGGATACAATATAATCTCAGATGATATATAATATTAAATCTACTATAAAATTTGAATATTGAGACAAAAGGGTTGTTGAGAAAGTTTAGGGGAAGAAAGCCAATGGAAAATTTGAGCCATTGGTTTGAATTTTATTTCTTTTGTTTTCTTATGGTTTTTCATCAACCGAGCTTGGCATCATGTTGCAATTGGTTCTTTGTAATAGTAAGAGGAGAGGGAATAGAATGTATGTAGTCAGATGTTATGTGACTTGCCCTTGCTTTTCTCTTATTTTATGGAGATATTCCTTTTTTAATAGATATTAGATGACTTGCCCTTTGCATTCCTCTTCTTTTATGGGTTGATTTTCAATTTGAAATACATGTATTTGTTGTGTGTGTATGTGTTCCATTGAGGTTTACTTTGGCAAAGAGTTTTACATAAATGAACTGGTTTTGATCTTCTGATTTACATCCCTTTTGAATAATGTTGTTGTTTTCTACCTTAGGTTTGACATCTTTTTGTTTAATAGGATTGGAACCCTTTACTTTTGCTGGGTAGCATCCCAGCTTACCCAATCTAAGGGGCTTGGAAATAGAGGGTTCCAACATTTATGATGAAGATAAGGGTGCTAAGATGAATGAGAACCATATAATGGGCTTTGTTCCTCTCTAGATGCTGATATGACAGCATTCTAAAAGTCACTTGTCCCTATTGGAGAGGTTGATATACATTGTTGAGCTCATTTCCAGACAATTTAAGCTTTTGAGCTTGATGTATATTATTGAGCTCATTTCCTAACATCTTAAGTTTTTGGGACTAGTAGTGATCTAATAGTTTCCCCCTATGCGATCAATACATATGGTATGTACTTGTGTCTATGTGGACCTAAGAAAGAGAGATTTATATTTTACTTTTAACTGTTTCAATGGCCTGGATTTAGGAGATTAAGTGGTAGCACTAGTAGTATGTTAACTCTTTATTGTGGTTTGTTATTCTAATCTGTTAGAGAGGGTGACCCCATTTTAGAGTTGCTGATTTTGATTTAAGATGGTTGTTGATCCAGATACCATACTATGTTTCATCCTATACCTCCATTTTGTAGAATATTTTATCCATATTATCGTATGGCTAACTTTTTATCCATATATTTTGTTTTAATTATATAACTCTAGCTTGCTGGAGCATTTGAAATACAATTTTCAGAAGGAAAACAAATCGAGGATTCAAACATGTATACTGGTTACATTGGAAGTACACAAAGTAGTATAAAAGTGGTGTGCCACATTGAGTCACAATCAAAAGATTTAAAATGGTGGTACGAGTTTGTGACGAGTCACTGTAGCCTGTATTTACTGAGAGTAATTGGAAAGTGTCAAAGTAGTTTTGTTGGCAAAGAGTTGCTTTTCACAGAGGTGGTAGAAGGAACTCTACACGATTGGGTGAAAAAAAACCTTCTCGTTGATTCTGAGTATCCTGAAAGGCTGAGTAAGCCTTTTATTGGCATCTTGGGGTAAGTGCATGTCTATGTCATCTTTGCTATTTATTTAAGTAATTCATTCATTTGTTTTTTGTCTTTTCATTCAATTTTTTTTTTGTCATTTACTCTATAGGGATATACTCAATGGCATCATATATACTTCAGATGTACATTGAGACAACCACATGGAGAAATTTGTGTAAACAATGTCTTCTTGGTTAATGGAAATGCCAAGTAGACATTTCATCTACTGTCAACATGAAATGCCTGTAGACATTTCATCTACTGTCAACATGAAATGCCAAGTAGAATGGTGTTTAACAAGAGAATAGGCAACTAGCATATACTCGCATCTTGCATCTACTGTCAACATAATCAGATAATTAATTGTATTCATCAAATGCCTGTATAACAAAAACTGTGAGAATCAATATTAATAAAAACACTATACAATACTTAAAAAATCATAATTAAAGAAATACTATACTTATCAAATTTGTTGTATTTTTGCAAGTATCCGCACAAATGATCCAAACCAAAGGGAAGTTCAGACCCTTTGGACTTGAAGAGAGACTTGACCATGCCGTAGAACTTGTCAATGTCATCCCCAAATGTCTTCTCGTACCACTCCGGATTTAGAGTTTTGCCCAACTTGGCATTTTCATTAACCAAGTAGATATTGTTTGCACAAATTTCTCTATGTGGTTGTCTCAATGTACATCTGAAGTATATATGATGCCATTGAGTATATCCCTATAGAGTAAACTCTAAAAAAAAAAAAATTGAATGAAAAGACAAAAAAACAAATGAATGAATTACTTAAATAAAAAGCAAAGATGACATAGACATGCACTTACCCCAAGATGCTAATAAAAGGCATACTCAGCCTTTCAGGATACTCAGAATCAACGAGAAGGTTTTTCTTCATCCAATCGTGTAGAGTTCCTTCTACCACCTCTATGAAAAGCAACTCTTTGCCAACAAAACTACTTCGACACTTTCCAATTACTCTCAGTAAATATAGGCTATAGTGACTCGTCACAAACTCGTACCACCATTGTAAATCTTTTGATTGTGACTCAAGGTGGTACACCACTTTTATACTACTTTGTGTACTTCCAATTTAACCAGTATACATATTTGAATCCTCGATTTGTTTTCCTTCTGAAAATTGTATTTCAAATGCTCCAGCAGGCTAAAGTCATATAATTAAAACAAAATATATGGATAAAAAGTTAACTATAGATAAAATATTCTACAAAATGGAGGTATAGGATGAAACATAGTATGGTATTTGGATCAACAACCATTTTGAATCAAAATCAGCAACTCTAAAATGGGGTCACCCTCTCTAACAGATTAGAATAACAAACCACAATAAAGAGTTAACATACTGCTAGTGCTACAACTTGATCTCCTAAATCCAGGCCAATGCCAAAGCTAGTAAACTATAAGTACAGTAAGGATATGAAGGCAATTAAATCTTCTCAATAACGCATACAATGACAAAAAAATTAAAAGGTTTTGATTATCCAGGCCAACTTAATTTATTTATTACTTATCCTTATTTTTTCTCTTTTTCTTCACATAATTGTGTCGGTTTGGCGAACAACAAAATGCTCTTAACATGAGATTTTTTTAGAGAGAGTCAGATTTTTTAGTAGTCTACCGAAGCTCTTCACAACGTACAAAAGCAAAAGCATTACGGACACTGGGAAGAGGATCTTGAGCCAAGACTTGACTCCAAACCTGGTCCAAACTAGGATTAAGACCAGCCAAAAAATCATATAAACGATCCTTCTCAATCTTCTTTTTTTGGGTGGCAGCATCTGTGGCACACTTCATTGCACTCGAACGAAGGTAGTCCAATTCTTGTCAAATAAGTTGAAGAGCACCATAGTAATCAGCCATAGACTTACTATTCTGGCGTGTCTCATTAGACCAAATAAGTTGAAGAGCACCATCTGTTTCATCGGGTTTAGGTTTTTTTTCCTAGTTAAAATACTGCACTTTTCTTCACGCTTTGAGACCATGTGGAGTAATTTGAGCCATCCAAATTGTCTGGGGTGATTTGTAGAGACATGTTGTCCTACTGCATAGTCACAGTAGCCGGAGAACGGGTAGCAACAATAGCAGTAATCGGTAGAAAGATTGCATAGTAGCGGCTGTAAAGCAGTTTCCAGTGATAGTGGTAGCGACAAACTTTTCAGACCAAATCGGAATTGGTCGGATAATATGTTAGCCTAAAAATCGCTGGAGAAAAAAAAAGAGGAAAAGTTTTAGGATCAATGCTCTGATATCATGCTGGAATATAGCAGATTATTTTATTCTTCTCCAATATAGAGGTATATATAGCTAGACAAGGCAATACAAAAAAGAAAAAGATTTACAATTAACTAAAATACAACTAATCTAATTAATAGCTACTATGAATAACTAAAAAGGACAACTAATCCCTAGCTGTACACATTAACAAGTTCTTTAAAAATTCATAAACAACTTTTAAATGTCTTGGATAGGCAATTATACAGACCGATCATATGATGAAGTTAACATGATTGACTTACACAATTCGAGAGCTTAAGAAGCCTCCATACTCATCTAATATGGCCCGTCTGGCCACACATGGAACAAGTAGGTAGTCCCCTAAGCAGGTAAAGGTCCGGACGACTACTTCCCTTGTGAGCCCCAAAACACCCTAGATCTCAGTTGACTAGATGGTCCCCGTGGTACAATTATTGGTTGAGCCATCAACCTTGCCCTCCTATGGTTCTTAAAAGGTCTACCATGACCCCGAGCTGCAAGAGTCGCTGAAATAGCTTCCTCCCCACTCTGTCCCATGACTAAGACCGCGATCTCCACATAAGCCACTGCTTTAACAAGTGCATGATAATTTCTTTGCCAAGCCCCGACAATCCTCCCCCGGATATCATCACATAATCTTCTCTCAAACTCTAAACAGCGAAGCTCCTCAGTTTCCACAAACTCCGGAGAAAACCTCGACAAGTTAGTAAACCATGCCTCAAACTGTGCCAAAGGTGCCTTGGCGCAACTCCACAAAAAAATCATCCTTCCTCACCTTAACATCCTAATCAAGAATAAACACAATAAGTTTAGCACACATCTAGTGGTGGTGCCTCCAACAAAATCTTATTCGCCTCACGACACAGATAACATTAAAAAAACAAAAAAAACAAAAAAAAAACGCACACACAAAAAACAAAATATTGCACACAAGCACTTAGTCATATAATTGCACATGAATTACAATCTCAAGATAGAATTGTTTCCATAAAACTCCAAGAATTCCTATTAGAATGAGCATTGATCAGGTGCCATTCTAATAAGACATCAAGGGATTTAATAGATGCCAATAACATCCTAAAAGTTCAAACTCATACCCATCTACTCACATAAGCATGTTATCATATAACACGTATAACTTGAAACATTCCTTAATTAGTGAAATGCAGCCATTGTGATAAAAATCACTTTCCACGCGCTCCAAGTATTCAAACTTGGTAGCTCTGATACCAAGTTCCAATGCTCCAAAAATAATTAGACATCTGAAAACTCTAATGAACTCCTCAATAATCCTTAATCCTCATTAATTATGAATCCTTTACAATTTAATAGTCATATATGCATAAACAATCCTTATTTTAGAGATGTAAAGTGTCATGACCCGAACCCGCCCCCGTGGGTTAAGGCCATAACCGGCCAGTAATCCTGAGATTACCTACGACCTCAAATCAAACCAACATAACTTATCAGAGTAAAGGGGCTAAACGGAAGCAAAATTTTAAAACTTTGTCCATAGAGCCGTGCTTACATGGCACGCCAAAACAAACTATACAGACATACATTAATAACTCACAACAGAAATACAGTACCATAAAGTTTTGTACAGACAGGATCATCTAAAACTAAGTCAACCCATGAAAACCATATACAAAGACTTCGCCAACTTGACAACATGGAACAAAATGGCTAAAAGGCGAAGGCAAGTCTCGTGCGTGGGACACCTGGACTGACTCTCCAAAACTCGATTGTTCCATACAGACTTCACTGGGGCTAGGTCTGGACCTCCCTTGGCTCACCTACAAAGACATGAATGAGCGTGAGCGAAAGCCCAGTGAATAATATCAAATAAAGAAAATACATTGGAACATTATACATCAGACGGCCTTGGGCCCAATTCATTCATGTCACACTGGCCTTTGGCTTTTTCAAACTTTCATATCAAACTAGCCTTTCAGGCCTTTCAAACTTTCATTTCAGCCTTTCAAACTTTCATATCAAACTTGTCACGACTCGAACCTGCCCCTATGGGTTATGGCCATAACCGGCCAGTAATCATGAGATTACCTACGGCCTCAAAACAAATGAGACAAAACTCATCAGAGTAAAAGGGGCCGAACGGAAGCAATTTAAAACTTTGTCCATAGAGCTGTGCTTACATGCACGTCATAACATCCTAGACATAAATATATTAATAACTCACAACAAAATTACAGTACCAAAAAGTTCCATACAACAAGATCATTCAAAACTAAGTAAACCCATGGGAACTATATACAGACAGGCTTCGCCAACATGACAAAATTACATAGAATGGGAAAAGGGCGAAGATGTGTCTCGTACGTGAGACGCAAAGGCTGACTCTCCAAACCTTAGTTGTTCCACACTGGCTTCACTGGGGCGGGGTCTGGACCTCTCTTAGCTCACCTACAAACACATGAATGAGCGTGAGCGATAGCCCAGTGAATAATATCAAATAACGAATATACATTGGAACAATATACATCGAACGGCCTTGGGCCCAATTCACATTTTAGATTAGCATCTATATACACAATTTAAGTCGAGTGACGGCGGTTCCAAAACAAACTGGCCTTTGGCCCATTTATCTTTCATTCCTTTTAAAACGGCCTCTGGCCCACTCATTTATGTCAAACGGCCTTTGGCCCATCTATTCATGTCAAAACGGCCTTCGGTCCATTCATTCATGTCAAAACGGCCTTCGGCCCATTCATTCATGTCCATCGGCCTTCGGCCCAATCGTTTATGTCAATCGGCCTTCGGCCCACATTTATGTCAAACGGCCTTTGGCCCATATTTATATCAAACTGGCTCATAGGCCTTTCATATCAAACTGGCTCATAGGCCTTTCGTATCAAACTGGCATTTAAGCTTTTCAAACTTGTCATATCAAACTGGCATTTAAGCCTTTCAAACTTATCGTATCAAACTGTGTCCACCATTCAAAATTAATGAACTTTACAAAACTTACATAGAAGTGAGCAATTGGATAACAACATATTTCAGATATTACTCACAGTGATCGGCTTGTGAATTTGCCCTGGAGCTTGATTCTACACATCACATAGCACATATGGGTCACAAATAATTCAATCCATTCTTTAATTCACATATTCCTCTTTAGGCTTCATTCTTATCTCTTTACTTCAATTACAATGCTCAATGTATGCCTAAGAGTGCTTATAAGTGAAAAGGAACGGAAAAACAGAACACATAATACATTTTTAAAGTTTCAGAAAATAGTGTCCCTGCTCGAGCGTGAACTCGGACGCTCGAGCGTGAACTCGGACGCTCGAGCGTAAGGCCTGTCTATATAGCTCCCCACTTTCCCCGCTCGAGCGGACACCATGTCTGCAAAAAGTGCTGGGAGCACGTATTTCCCGCTCGAGCGTTAGTTTCCACGCTCGAGCGAACATCAAAATTCTGGGTTTTCCAGAATGAGTTTTTGAGCACCAATCAACTTTCAACCAATTTTTCTTGCATACTATGGCTCAAATCTCACATATATTTGTACTAACATAGTACTAACACTAGAATACATCAGCATGGAGTTTAATTTCAGGAATCAAACACATGCATGGCTCATTTTCCCCCAAACTCATTACCAACATAACAATGTCATGCATTCAACCTTATAATTTGTACATGCATGTGATGATTCTCAACTTAGATAATACAATTGGTGATTACATCATGAGCTTTAACCAAACCCTACATAAATCATGTATTTCAAGCTCAAACATGCAAATTTAAGACAATTTCTTACATGCATGCACAATTTAGCCTTCAATTCAACAAAACCAATTCAATTTCATCATACTCAATTAAATTCATGTTCTTGATCATCAATCAACTCTAAATTTACAAGATTACTCACCAAGGAGCTTTAATCTCCACAATCTATGGTTGATTCTTGAGTGTGCCTTCAAGATCACCAAGCTTTGAGGCCAACCTTCAATTTTTCTTCACCCTCTCTCCCTCTAGCCGACTCTCCCCTCTTTTTAGTGTTTATGATCAGCCAAATAAAGCCAAGGGAGAGAAATTGGGTGTGTAGTGCTCATGTTAAAGGCCCCTCTTCTTATAATATTATTTAATATCAAATAATAGAGCACTAACTCGCTAATTTAATCAATTTAATCTGACCCGAATCAATTTTCAATTGAATTCCACCGTAGGTTCTAAAAATTACACTAATCACAATGGCATAATCAATTTCGGGTTCTGTGGCCGATAAGGCCCTCAATTTAATCTCCAAAGCGGAGAAATCAAACAGATATTCCTACGGTGAACAGATAGAAATTCAAAACCACATGTTTTCACATAATGGCACACAAAATCATATTAATCACATAATCATGCTCATATTAAGGACCGATTAACATATTACGGAACAGGGCTATCACAAAACTGGCCTTTCAGGCCTTTCAAACTTTCATATCAAATTGGCCTTTCAGGCCTTTCAAACTTTCACAAAACTGGCCTTTCAGGCCTTTCAAACTTTCATATCAAATTGGCCTTTCAGGCCTTTCAAACTTTCATATCAAACTTTGTCCACCATTCAAATTAATGAACTTTACAAAACTTACATAAAAGTAAGCAATTGGACAACAACATATTTCGGATATTACTCACAGTGATCGGCTTGCGGATTTGCCCTAGAGCTTGACCCTACATATCACATAACACGTATGGGTTACAAATAATTCAATCCGTTCTTTAATTCACATATTCCACTTTAGGCTTCATCTTTATCTCTTTAATTCAATTATGATGCTCAATGTATGCCTAAGAGTGCTTAGAAGTGAAACAGAACGGAAAATAGAACACAGAATGCATTTTCAAAATTTCAGAAAACAGGGTCCCCGCCCTAGCGGACCCATGAGATCTGCAAAAGTACTGGTTATGCCATTTTTACGCTCGAGCGTGGAACTTGGACGCTCGAGCGGAAGTCCATCCTACATAGCTTCACGATCGAGCGGTGGTTTCCCTGCTTGAGCGGACATCAAATTTTCTGGGTTTTCTAGCTAAGTTCTTGAGCTCAAATCCGGCATTCAAACCAATCCAACTTACATTTTATGGCTCAAACTTCAAATATATTTATGTTAACATGATGCCAACACCAAATTACAACATTTTGAAGGTCAATTCCATAAATCAAACACATGCATGGCTCATTTTCCACCAAATTCATTACCAACATTACAATTTCATGCCTTCAACACTTACACCTTTGTGAATGGCACATGCATCTGACATATAACCCTCATTCTCAACTCATGTGATGAAGAGATGGTCAAGAGCATGATCTTCAACTAAAAACTTACATGGATCAAACATTTGGTGCTCAAACATGCAAATTCAAAGTAATTACATACATGCATGCCTCTATTGCCTTCAAATACAACCAAAACCAACCCATTTCATCATGATCAATTCATTTCATGTTCATTAACATCATACAACTTTGAATTCACAAAGTTACAACTAATATTCATAAACTTTGAATACACCTAGGAGCTTCAAACACCTAAGTTCTAATAAATTCTTGAGTTCAATCTTCAAATTCCCAAGCTTGAACCAAAAATTGCACAAGTCTCTCCCTTTCTCTCTCGATAGCCGGCTCTTTCTCTCTCTCAAGGCACAAAATCAGATTTTGAGCTCAAGTGTAGGAATAAGTGTATAGTGTCTTTCTACATAAGTTCCCACTAGTCACAATTTAATAATAATAAATAATTGGGCTCTAATTCACCAATTTAATCAACTTAATCTGGTCCGAATCAATTTCCAATTAAATTTCACCGTAGGCTCTAAAAATTATGTCAATCACAATGGCGTAATCAATTTCGGGTTCTGTGGCCGATAAGGCCATCAATTTAATTTCCAAAGCAGATAACCAAACAGATATTCCTACGGTGAACAGATAGAAATTCAAAATCATATATTTTCACCTAAATGGTACACAAAATCATATTAAACATATAATCACGTTTATATTAAGGACCAATTAGCATAATGAGGGACAGGGTTATCACATAAAGGTTTCACATGCCTTTATACTTTCAAAGCTTCTAAGAGAATAATTTACAACATGTAACGAAGATTCAATAGAAATTAAAACACAAAATAATGCCCCTACGGGCTATACGTTCCTAGGTTTAAGCCTCATTATAGGTAAATGGTTTTCTAACCCATACAAAAAAAAAAAAAAAAAAAAAAAATAGCCCTTGGCTTAATAAAATAAAAAAACAAGAGATAAGAGCATCTTGCTCCCAAAACAATTCTCCACACCTCTACTTTGATGGGATCACAACAGCTTCTTCTACAACAAATCCACTAAGGGTGAGCACAAAGACCAGTAGAGAATTTTTAACAAAGTATATAGATTTTATATAGTCTCATGAGACGGATGCACATGCTATGCTCAAAATAGTTTTTCTCTTTTGAAAATCTCATGCACAATGCTCGTTCGAAAATATAATCAATGTAATGATTTCCATATATCAACAAGGGGTGGTAAATACGACTTAGGCAAATCCCTAGGGCTATTGTCTGCAAGTAGGCTTATCAAGCACTACCAAATCCGACCTTACCAGCTTCAAAACCGGAGGGCTTAGGCACCCGCATACGCATGTTTCTGGTCTTATACCAGGGACACTTAGGCCAACTTAGTTCTCAAACTATACCCCCTAATAGGATTTCCTACCCTATTTACCTCAAACATTTCCAAGGTCAACAATTGTTTTCTCAAACAATAAACCAATTTTCAAAACATAGCCATCGTAAGCAATATTCAAATCTATGCAAATGAATGAAATACGATGCAATTATATACAACTTCATTGTACAATTTCCACAATTCTCAACATTTACTCAATGTGAAATGTGATAATCCATATTTCTCAATTTCTCAAAATCATATCTAATATTCATATCCATGTGACATATGATACAATTCCATATTCACAATCATTATTCATTTTCCTTTCATAGCCCAAGTATATATAAAATCATACTATCCATATAATTTCTCAACAACAAAATTCATCAATCCCATGGATATCTCAATCAACACAACAACATGTGAAAGTTCATTATTTTCCAATATTCATCTTTTTAAGATAAGTATGACAATATTCAATTAACTATTTTCTCAATATCAATTCCTCTCTTACAAGGGATTTCAACAATAGGGATAATATAACAATTTCTTTGTCATTTCTCAAAATGGACCTCAACATTTCATGATTTCACAAAATCCCAACAATTATCCAAATTTCCAAAATCTAGGTTTTTCATAAAAGAAAAATATAGTTTCTCTTTAAAAGGGTTTAACACTTTTAGAAATCCCAACTATCACACAAATCATATTTGTTTTGCAATACAACATTTTCCCCACTTTCATTAAGTCTAAGGTTTTCACAAAAATTAGGGGTTTCCTTATACTTGAAAGATTTTTACTCATGAAACTCCCAATATATACTTATAGTTCATGATTTAAAGGATTAGGTGAGAAATTTGTGAAAAGCCCCTCTTCAAACAAAACGCGATCTCATAAAATGAAACCCTATATCAATATCCTCCAAATAACATCAAAATAACTATAGACTTGCAAAAAGGTATATATAACTCTAAGAAAATTCCTACCTCAAGATTTGGATATGGAAGATGGGAAAAACTCTAAAATAACGGTAATGAAACCCGATCTCCATCGCACAACATGTAGCCTATGGTGAGCTCTCTAACTTTGATGAAGGAACATGGGTCAAAACTCCAATAGATTTTGAGAAATCAAGGATTTATGGTAGTGGATGGGTGTTTGTAGAGAGAAGGGAGATGAAATATATTTGTAGAGAGAGAGGGAGATGAGAAGAATGATATACACTTAACGGAAGGAGAAGAAAAAGAAAAAAAAATAATTCGGATTTAGTCTTTCCCGCAAATGTGTGAAAGGTGCACACGTGTGAAGCGTGCCCTCTTGCACGTGCAGTTCACCCTCCCACATGTGCGGCTCTGGCCTCCGCACGTGTAGTTTTGCTTCAGCATCAATTTTTGTAAGATCAAGAAGGTGCTACCTACCCCGACTTCGATTACGCCACCGAAATAAGAAACTTGACTCTGAAAGCAATTTTTTTTTTTAAAAAAATGAAGACAATTTCGATGAAGACTTCAAGAGTGATGAACTTAAATGGCCGTCGATGCCTCGAATTAGTTTTCCGACATCCCACACAAGAAAAAAAACATGATTAGAGGAGAATAAGACGGTTTACGTACTCAGACATCACAATATTATTGGATGAACTCTGTGATAAAATAAGTTTAAATTACAAAATCCATAGAGCATAATGTATTTATATTTTATCATATATGTAATTTTTGTAATTTATTCCTTAATTTCTTCCAATTATACAATGACATGTATTTCTTACTAAAAACTTAAAACTCACAATAATTACATAAGAATGAATAATAATAATAATAATAAACTCTTAAGTCTAACTCTAATAAAAATGGTTAATATTTAATTGATTCTAAATTATTTTCTTATATATTTTAAACAAATTTTAAGTTATTATTAAATTTTAAAAATAATTTTTTGATTATTTATTTGAACTCATGTATAGTATGAATATTATGCTAATTCAAATTGTGACAAAGGCACCATTTTACAACAAATAGAACATCTGCATATAAGACCAAATGCGTCATAAGTCAAGCATATGAGATTTGTTGAGAAATTTCCAGTTCAAAAATGTGGTAGTATTTGAAAAGATTAATGGTAAACTGTTTTCTTATGTTTTTAACAATGGGTAAATTATAAATAAACTCATTGAGATTTGATTAAAATATAAATTATCGCCTGTGATTTTGGAAATTACATTCCACCGCATGAGGTTAGCAAATTGTTCCTTTTATTAATAAATTATTAAGTCAATTAACAGTTTTTAATGATGTTAGAAATATGTTTCAATTGATAATTTAAGTAATTTTATTATTGTATAGGAGATCAATTATGAATTTTATTTTTTTCAGTTAATTTTGTTAAATAAAAAATTCTGACGAGGAGATATTCGTAATTTTTCAAATCACAGGGAGCAATCTGCACTTTAAGCAAACTTCAGGGGTGTATTTGTAACAAATTTTTTTTTTTTTCACATTTTAGTCATTTTTTAAAAATTCTATAGAAATATTTATATTATATGCATCTAATTTTTTTTTTTACATGGATTAAAATATTAGAAAAAAGATTATGAAAGACAAATAAAAATGTGTTTAAAAATGAAATTTTAAAAATTTAACTAAACAAAATGAACATTTTAACAAAGATTGCTGTGGTAGAACATTTTATTGGAATGTAGGGGTTGGCATAGGGTTAATTGACTCGCACAAACAGCCCGACCTTATCCTACTTACACGTTTTTAGGAGGTTTTAAGGGCTACGTATGGATTGATGCCAGTGTAATTTTGGCTAATTTTGCAGGTTGCGGTTTATGCTGCACAACTGATTAAAAAAAAAAATCTTTTACTTTTTTTGTTCTTACCCTTGCAGGTTGAGTCACTTTTTTTTTTTTTACAACACAAAAACAAAGTATTCCAAGAGTCACTTTTCATTATTTTCTCATCTCTTACTCTCTCTCAACAAAGTAGTAGTAGTAGTTTAACGCAGCCACAAAGTATGTTCATGTTGATGTTGACTATATTTTTTTTGAAAGTAAAGATTCAACCCATTAAATAATATTATAATATTATATATATACATATATGCTTTGGCCTATTAAAATAGATAATATGATAGTACACAAGTCAAAAAAAAAAAAAAAAAAATCCAAAATAAGAAGCCCAAAAAACATGAAAAAAGTACAAGCTCAACCTGCTTAACTGATCTGCACTCACCTGCATAACCGATTAACCCATTTGCATAAACCGCAACTCACAATTCGAGTAGCTGCGGGTTTATTTTTCATGACCCGCACCAATGTGAGTCAGGTGAAAACGATTTGCACCCTCACAAAACCGGCTTGGAAGTAGCCCTATTGGAATGTGTATTGAAAAAATATTAATTAAAATTAAAAAGTAATATTTTGAATGGTTAACAAGTGACTAAAATAGTCAAATTATTAAAAAAAGGTGCAATGGTAGGGATACAAAAAATATTCTACCAAATACTCATATGGGTGTGGGATGTGAGTGTTTTGTAAACTTTTTGACAAAATATTTTGGTGTCTAGCATTTTTGTTGCAAAATTTTATAAAAAATCAAAATGTCATTTTTAAACGTTTCAATTTTTTTCATCTTATATTTTAGCTAAAAAAATACTAAAAAAGTTACTTCCTAAACCAACACTGATCTTAAGGGTGTTTGAGGTTTATTTTTTAAATGATTTTTTTGGTTGATTTTATGTTCGTCTTTAGTAATTTGTTTTTTCTTTTAAATTTTTTTAAATGTCTATATTTTACTTAGCCGAACCAAAAAATTAAAATTTTTAAGAAATTAAATTTTTTTTGGGCTTATTTTGACTTTTAAAAAAATAGGATATTTTTTTTAAAAAATTATTTACACAAAACGTATAAAAAAATAAAAAATTATGACATAATTTAAAAAGAAATCCTAAACACAAAAAACTTAGGCTTATTTTGGCAAACAGCTAAAATAACCAAAAATTTAAAAAGATACTATAAAAAAAAAAAATCTTCTATTTATTTTTTTATACATTTAAAAAATAACAATATTATATTCACATAATTTCTCTCTCGAAATCCTCCCCAATAAAGTAACATGATATAGTGATATTGTGAGAAGTTGATAAAAAATTGACTTTTTAACTTTTTTTTTTAACTAAAAAAATTAATTTTTTTGTAATTTTTTTCGACTTTTTTTGTGTAAAAAAATTAAAAATCAAAGAATTAACTTTTTACTATGTTCCCAAATTGCCCCTATACGTTGGAGCATCACTAATTTTGTAAGCTACGTCATTTGAAAAAATTTAGGAGAAGAAATTGTATAAATAAATTATTTTTCTTTAAATTTAGGAGGAGAAATTCCCAGCCTAGCACTCAGTCAAAGGGTCCAAGGTAGAGAGAAATTGGGGTTCCATGACTCCACATTCCATGAAATGCAACTCCTCAAAGCCATGTTGTCCACCACACTAAGGTGTGCCTACTGCTCACCTGCGTCGACTCTTGGGCTAAAAAAGAAGCTCTTCTCTTCTTCTTCTTCTTCTTCTTCTTCTTGTTTGAAGCATCCACAATGGTCTGGTCTACAAAACTGGAGAGAGAACCCAGCCAACCACAACCGTTTCTGGGGACCCTCCGGTCCCCAATCACTGGCACTTTCAGGAATTGATGAATTAGATGATGGCCCAATGGCATTGAGTTCTTCTCTAACAGAGATGGGTGCTTTGGTTCTCAACACTGCTGACCCTCTAACCAAATCGAAGCTCTCTCACATGGCTTACTCTCTCTGGCGCCGACAAAATTTGCCAATCGGGGTTTCTCAACCTCCCCATCGTCCTGCTCGCTCTCCTAAACCTCAGCTGGTTCGATTTTCTATTTCTCAAAGCGATTGACAATTTTCTTTACTTGTCCAAGTTGAACATGTTTTCACAGCAATATGGGTCCTATCACATCTAATTGCATTTTGGGTATTCAAATATTGTACTAGGGTATTTTGGGTCTAATCCCATGTAATAGTCACATTGCATTTATGGGTTTCTGTTGTAATCACAGTTACATCTTGCTTTCTGGGTTTTGTACTTCCCGTGTAAGCTTTATAGCAGGGCTTTTGTCTACTTAATTCCTTTAGGTTGTCGGTTGAAAATTTTGATGATAGAGAATTGTGGGTATCCATTGATTGTTGATAGTTATTTACAGTGGGTTTGGGTTTTTTTTCCTAATTAGTTCTCCTCATTTATGGCCTGTTCTTTGTGAAATTCAGGTTTCCCCAAAGGAAATTCCAGCTCCCAAAAACTCGGGTTTGCCTCTCAATGCTTATATGCTCCATAATCTTGCTCATGTGGAGCTGAATGCTATTGATTTGGCATGGGATACTGTTGTGCGATTTTCGCCACACTCTGAGCTTCTTGGAGAGGGCTTTTTTGCTGATTTTGCTCATGTCGCTGATGATGAGAGTCGCCATTTTGCTTGGTGTTCACAGAGATTGGCTGAGCTTGGTTTCAGGTGAGAGGAGCTTTTAGTTTGTGTATGTTGATTTGTTTTCTAAATTGGCTAACAACTGTTGCAATACCCTTATGTATAGTTATGGAGACATGCCAGCTCATAATCTTCTTTGGAGGGAATGTGAGAAGTCATCACACAATGTTGCTGCACGTTTGGCTGCAATTCCACTTGTTCAGGTATACTTTAATCCGGAGCAGTCTTTTCAACTTCTGACTTGATTTCTTATGCTTTTAGAAAGCTCAAGCTTATTCCTTTCTTTTTTCATCCTTTTCAAGGTTTACTATCCAAAAGGAACTCTGTAATATAAAAAATGGTTCAGACTTCTTTAGTCATGGAAGAATCCTTCATTAGTGCATATCTAGATGAAAGATAAATTTCAAAGTTACTATAGTTTTTAATCTGTTTATATTTTATCTAATTGGTTATTACTTATATAGCAATAAATCATGCGTTTGTGAAATCTTAGGAAGCAAAAATGATAAAAGAAAAACTTTGGGTGAAATCTTAGAAATCTTTGTTCTTTTATTTTTTATTCTTTTAAGAAAAAATGATATAAGAAAAACTTTTTTTTTTTTTAATAGAAACAAGTACAAAATCTATCATTTATTAAGTGAGTTTCAATATGTTTGGGTGGAAATGCTAGAATCTCAGTTTTCCACTTCTTGTTTTGTGTTAGTTTGCTGCAAATGAAATGTCGTGGCCATTTCTGTAGAAATTAAATAAGATTTTGTCTCTTGCTATTAAATTTTAATATCTCTGTCTCTCTCTGTATTTTTTTTTTTTTTTTTTCGTTTTGTGTCCTACAGAATTGTATCTACATTTTGTTTCATTGGATTTCCACCAACCATGTTATTCTGCCATACTTACCTGAAATATATATGGATTCAAAGTTTATTTGGCTCTAAGATCCCTTCTTTTGGAAAACACTTGATGTAGCACAATAGGGGAAGTAGAAGAAAAGTAAAAAGAGATATAGAGAAGCCAATCCCAAATAATATATCAATTCTTCAATATTCAAGGCTAGTCTGAAAAAACATTACATAAAAGGCATATTTATAGGCAACTGTCAGATTTATATATGAAGAAGAGGAATGAAAGAAAAGAGAGAAAGAGAGAGAACGGCTGATTTTGTGTTATCAGTCTAATGATTAGAGTTCTCCCCTTACGCATGTGTTTATAATAAAAGACTGAAAAATGCAAATTACATAACTACCCTTAGACACAAATAACTAACATTTAACACTACCCCTCAAGTTGGTGCAAATATATCTCTCATGTCCAACTTGCAACAAATTGGATGAAAAACCTTACTACCAAGACCTTTAGTAAACACATCAGTCAATTGATTTTTAGACTTCACGAAGGGCATACATGTCAAACCCTTATTCAATTTCTCGTTAATAAAATGTCTGTCAATCTCATTATTCTGAATCCTATCATGTTGAACATGATTGTGAGCAATACTGATGACAGCTGTGTTGTCACAGTATAGAGTCATAGGATTACCACAAACAATTCCTATATCACCTAATAAGGACTGAAGCCACATGAGTTCACATGTACCATGCGTCATAGCTCAGCATTCTGCTTCTATACTAGACTTGGATACCACTGTCAGCTTCTTACTATGCAGTAACTTGATGTACGGTAAATGCCTCCAACCTCAAGTGACCATGATTAGAAAATAAAATTCTTTTTTCCAAGGCTGATTTAAGGTACCTCAAAATATGATACACCGCGTCTAAATGTGTTGCATGAGGATCATGCATAAATTGACTTATTCCAATTGCATAGGCAATATTTGGCCGAGTGTGGAATAGATATATAAGTCGTTCCACAAGTCTCAGATACCTATCCTTCTCCATAGAGTTACCAACTCCACTGCAAAGATGATGATTATCTCAATTAGTGAATCTACTGGTTTACAGCCTAACATGCTAGTTTCCTCAAAAAAATCTAGAATGCACTTCTTTTGAGAAATAAAGATGTCTTTGTTGGAGTTGGCAACTTTAATCCCAATAAAGTACCTCAACGGGCCAACGTCTTTGTTCTCAAATTCCTTGGCCAACTGCATTTTCAGATATGTCACGTCCTCCTCATCATTTTCTATCACAACTATATCATCTACACACAGTAAGTACAATTACCTTATTTGCATTGCGTTTAACGAACATAGTGTGATTTGCATTGATTTGCTTATACCCAAATCTCAACATAGCTTATAGGAATCTGTCCAACTAAGCCCGAGTAGACTGTTTCAAATCATATAAACCCTTCTACAACCTACTGACTTTTTCAACTGTAGACTAAGATGAGAATCCTGATGGCACATTCATATATACCTCCTCCAAATCACCATGGAGAAATGCATTCTTCACATCTACTTGCTGTAAATACCACCCCAAGTTGGCCACACATGAAAGAAGAGCTTGAATGGAAATCATTTTTGCTACAGAGGGCAAATGTTTCTTGATAATCAATTCCATATATCTGGGTAAATCCCTTGGCCACTAGTCTTGCTTTGTACCGTTCAATTTTCCCATCTGCTTTTTGCTTAATAGTGAACACCTCCACTTACACCCCACTAGTTTTTTTTCCATTAGGAAGAGGAACCAACTCCCAAGTATTATTTTTGCTTAGAGTTTGCATTTCTTCTACCGTAGCTCCTTTCTACCTATGATTATTAACCACTTCTTTCCAACCCTGTGGGATGCACACAAAAGACAAAGATGAAACAAAAGCATGATATACAAGAGACAATGAATCATATGTCACAAATTTAGAAATAGGGTGTTGAGTACAAGCCCTAACCCCCTTTGTTTGAACAATAGGCAGACTCAAATAATCAATAACAGGACCGTCAAATATAGGTGGAGAGATAGGTTGAGGTGCATTACCTATAGAGTCAGTCGAAAGAGGATCTGGAATTGGCACTAGGGACGATGATTGACTTGGCGGTACAAGGGAAGTTTGCTTTTTCTGACGCCGTGAATAAGTCTTAAGATCATCTTGTCCAAATGGCCACCAATATCAGGCTCATCATCAATAGCACTCTTAGGCTCCCTCTCACTACAAATAACAGCCCGCTGACTGGGAAGGAAGAAGGATAACTCATGTTTATATGACATCATCTCATCTGCAATCTCGTTTGTAATACCCTTTCCCTGAAGAGATGATGGAGGAGAAGTGAAAAAGGACTCAGATTCATGAAATGTGACATCCATGCTAACATACATTTTATGATTGTGAGGATTATAGCATTTGTAACCCTTTTAAATAGCAGAATAGTTAATAAAGGCACAACGCACAACCTTAGGATCAAGCTTTCCACGAATATGAGGGTGTAGATGAACAAAACAGACACCCAAAAACCTGAGGAGGAAGAGAAGTAGGATAAGTCACAGGAAGAAATTCAAGAGGAATTTGGAACTGGAGGATGCTAGAGGACATATGGTTGATAAGGTAAGCAGTTGTAAGAACGGCATCACTCCCAAAAGACTTAGGAACATTTATGGTAAACAAGAGAGAATGAGCAAGTTCAAGGAAATGGCTATTCTTGTGTTCGGCAACTCCATTTTGCTGAGGAGTGCCAACACAACTAATTTCATAAAGAATGCCATGCTCTTCAATCACCATCAACATACTCAGTTCCATTATCACTCTGAAGAATTTTGATTATAGAATTAAAAAGATTGGTCACCATTTTATGAAAAAGGCGAAAACAAGAGAAAACCTCACTTTTAGTTCGAACTTCGAAGTATATAAACCCAAAACAATCAATAAAAGTAATAAACCATTGATACCCAGAAGTAGAAATCATAGGGGAAGGCCCTCACATATCAGTATGAATAAGTAAAAAAGGAAAAACACTTCTTTTATTAACTGATGGATAAGAAGTACGTTTATGCTTAGCAAGTTCACAAGCTTCACAAACAAAATTATTCTTAGGACAATCTCGTACTAATGAAGGAAAAAGCTTCTCTAAATACTAAAGGAATGATGACCCAAACGACGATAGCACTGATTAAGGAGATGAAGTGAGGAGCAGATAGTGCACGGAAGAGCTTGGGTGGAGGAAAGGTAATCTAGAAGGGCCAACATTCAGAAAGTACAGTTCACCATGTGCTCTATCGTTGCCAATTGTTTTCCCTATAGCTTGTTCCTGAAAGACACAATGAATAAAGAAAAAGGTCACAAAGCAATTCAAAGAAGTAGTAAGGTTACTAACATGAGTAAGTTGGCAGAAAAATTAGGAACATGAAGTACAGAAGAAAGAGAAAGTGAGGAGCAATGAACTGAACCCTTGTCGGAGACGGAGGATAAAGTACATCAGTCACTCTAACCTTATCATGCCCAAAACAAGGAGAATAAGAATAGAAAAGACTAGAGGCATCTGTCATGTGGTTGGTAGCACCGAAATCAATAATCCAACAAGGCGACGGGGATGTCCTAAGAGCACTAGCAAGAATACCTGTGTGAGCAAAATTGGAATGAGTTGAAGTAGAAGGAATTGTGGTAGATGAAGAATCAAGCTGAGCCTTCAAATGCTTGAGAGTATGTAACTCATCTTGGGAAAGAGTACTGGTGTCAGAAGTACTACCAGCAATCTCAGACACATGAGCTTAGGGACGAGTTGAACGGCCACGACCCCTAGTAGGATGACCATTCAATTTCCAACAATGCTCACGATCATGTTTGTCTTTCTCACAATAATCACAGTTCAATCGATTTTTATCAACCAGTGTACCCTTAGTACCAAATTGAGCTGGACTAGGATTAGTGTCTTGGGTGGTAGGAACAATAACCAAAGCAGAATGGTCCTGAATAGAGGAATGGACCATAGCACTATGCGGACTCTCCTTTTGCTAACCAACAACATAAGCCTCGCGTAAGGTGGGAAAAGGAGAATGACCCCAACACTTGAACATGAATCTGATCATACTCCAAATTAAGACCAGCAAGGAAGTCACACACATGTTCATTCTTCACGGTTTGCTGAAACAAAGTGGCATCCTTGGGACAAATAGCCTGGAAACTCTGGTAATAATCTAGTTCCTGCCACAAGTTACTAAACTTAGCATAGTTCATCGCGAGCAATCTGTTCTTTTGATCCAGGCCTCGAATCTTCTTCCTCAACTCATACACCTGTGCATCATTACCTTGTTGTGAGCACATCTGTGCTGCAACAGTCCAAATCTTATGAGCGGTATCTAATAAAAGAAAAGTCTGACTAATGGTAGGCTGCATGGAGTTAATCAGCCAAGTCATAACCAAAGCATTTTCAGAAATCTATTGACTACGCAAAGGGTCATCATCATCAGGTTGTGAGAGCGCACTAGTAATGTAGCCAGTCAAACGTTTTTAATTCTTTCACAATGGTCTTCTATTCTAAAGATTTCACAAGGAAGAATTGTTCTTGCTTTTTCAAAAAGACACTCTTCTAATTGTTTCAAAAGAAGGATCTGAATATTCATGATTTATGAATTCAGAAATTTGAAGAAAAGTATTTATTTTTTCAAATTTAAAATCTTGATCCCAATTTATTTGTTTAATGAGTTGGAAACAAAGTTTCTGTAACTCATTTATTATGGTGGTTTGTTCCTCTAATTGAAATGATAAATTAGACATATGTAATCTAAACCTTTTTTGTATTCGGAAATGTGGGTTTTCTACACCAATTAATTCATCATAAATTTTTTTGGGAATACCAGGACTAAAAAAATCTTTAATTTCAGATTCATTTGGTTTAGATTTCTGAAATTCAAAAGGGACTGGATTGGTTTGTTGCTGTTGAAAAATAGGCATTGATGGAGCACTATAGACAACCTTTTTAGCTTTTGACAAACTGTCATATGCTTGACAACAAGCTCTAGGGAATCCCACAACTTGCGCGTTGCAATTGTTTCTATTTGTGTAAATTCTAGGTTGTCTGCCTGAAAAAACAACAAACTTTCTTCTGTTTTGGGGATTGCTTTTTTGGCAATTGTCACCCATTCTTTATTGGACTCAACGGGCTGTTTACCCTTGTTCATAGTTGAAAAGAGAGAACACTGGTTTAGTGATTTCTGATTAAAAATCTATAAGAAAATTATTAGTCCTTTCAAATGTTCAACTCCAAAAGTATATAGCAATTTCATTATACTATCGAAGTTGGCGGCCTTCTTCAATATTTTCCTTGTTAACTAAAAAAATCTTTTACTACTTGATTGTCTATTCTAACAATAAAACATTAAGGAGCAAGATATATATGGAATCTTTTTTAAAGCCAGTTTTATTGCTAAAGTTTCTTTTTAAAAAATAATAGGTTTAAATTTGCTAGGATTATATCCACAAATTAATTCTTGTTTCTGAGTTTTTATGGAAATAGGTTTTTCCAAGGTTTCGAAAAGCGGTTGCGGTGGCCGGGTATAAAGGCCGTAGCGTAACGGTTGCGGTAACCAGAACCGTGAATTTGTTTATTTTTCCCACAAGTTAAAGAAAACTTATTGATACGCATATATATATATATATATATATTTTCTAGAATCACATTTATTAGGGTTTAAAATAAGTTTTGATCAATTTTTGTTAATTTTTAAGTATGATCCAATATATTTCATATTTTCAAATCACTATAAAATGAGTTTTTTACATTTTATTTCAATAGTTAATGACTTTAAGAATAATTAATTTTAAATGTCTACAAATTATTTTTGATCAATACCTGAACCAATTGAATAAAAAATATTTACAATTAAGTATTAGATGAAATGATTATAAAAATAAAAGTTGTGCCATAAACAAAAAATATTTTTGAGTTTTTTAAAGACATTTTTTAGACAACACATTACAGTAGCAAAATAAAAAATATTTATAATTAAATATTAAATAAAATGATTATAAAAATAAATACAAGCACCGTTTATATATTTTTTATTTTACATACTAATGTAATAAAATAAAATTTAAAAACAATTATAAAGAAAATAAATTCATGCAAGATTTTTTCTTTGGACTTGAATCACTTGAGTATTTGTTCTTTTTTTGTAAGTTTTTATTTATTTTTTATTTTTTTTGGGAAAGAAAGTTATTCAGAATATTATAAAAAGGTGTAACGGTGTGTAAGGTACCACTACGGCCGTTACGTAACATCGAAATGGCTGTTACACATGTGAATTTCTTCACACCGCTATAGCGGCTGTAACGGGTGGTGGTAACCACCACAACCATTATGTTATGGTTGCGGCTGCTTTTTAAAACCTTAGGTTTTTCCCTATTTTTAATTCCATAGCTATTTGTTTCTTCGGACTCGGTCCAGAATTGAGAATGTACCGCTTTTAATACACATCCACAACATAAATCTGAGGCATCCATTTCAAGAATAAGCTTATCTCCTTTTTTAGGTAAATAAATTGTAGGCATGACTGTAATACTTTCTTTAATTTGTTTAACTAAATTAGTATCTTATTTTGATCGACAAAATTGTACATCATTCTTTAATTTTGCTAATAAAAGAAGTTCCAATTTTGCTAGATCTTTGACGTAATTTCTTCCATAATTAAGAATTCCTAAAAAACTTTGAAGTTGTTTTAGTTCACTTAATTCATCAAGAAATTCTTTTACTTTTGAAATAATATGTTCTTGTAATTTTAATCCTGTTGATGTAAGGATTAACCCTGAGAAATCTATTTCTTCTTTCTCTACCTCTATCTTTTTAGGGGAGAGAATAATTTCATGTTTTTGGAATTTATTAGATAATTGCCTAAGATGATTCTTGTGTTTTTCCATTGATTTGGAAAAAATAAGAATGTCATCTATATATACTACACAAAAATCTTTACGTTTGTTAAAAATAGAATCCATCCATCTTTGAAAGATTTGTGGTGCAGTATTTTATCCAAATGGCATTACATTCCAATGGTAATGTCCTCTCGGAATGCTGAAGGCAGTCAATGGTTTTAACTCTTCTGTTAATTGTAATTGCTAGTATCCTGACTTACAATCAAATTTACTAAAGACTTTTGATCATTGGGTTAGATTTATCAAAATATCTTTTCTTGGGATATAATACCCATCAAATTCTATATGTTCATTAAGCCTTTTATAGTTAATTACCATTCTGGCTTTTTCTTTTTTAATTTCTGCATGATTTCTAACCATAAATGCAGGGCATGAATGAGGACTAGTGGTTACTTCAATGAGGTTTTTCTCAAGAAGTTTATTAATTTGAATTTTGAATTCATCTATATCCTAGCGGGTATAGATCATTGGTTTTACCCTAATTATTATATTAGGATATTTTAATTTTAAACTACAATATCGGGGACTATGATGCCATAGTTTCAAAGGATTGTCACTAAAATTTTCAGTTAAAATTTTATAAATCCAATGAGATTCATCAAAGAGTATTTGTATATGGTGTTAAGTCACCACACCTAGTTGGCAAGAAATCTCGATCACATATATAATGTTGTTCCAACAAAGGAATTGTTACCAATTGTTGGTTGAGAGTTAAACTAATTGTTTTATCAGCAAGCATTATTGGTAAATATCCAAATAAAAAATTATTTCCAAGAATATAATCTCCATGCATATTTGGGAAGCATTAAACTTTTGGAATAACAAATTTGTTATTATTAAACCAAGCAGTTATATTTTTTGCTTTTAGAATTATGGAGGTGTCTGCTCCACTAACTCCTTTAACTGAGATGGGATGTTTCATTAAAATTCATTTATCCTTAGGTGTAGCATTCATTCTACATGTGCCTATTGTGGCACTAGTGTCAAGTAGAACACTAAGACTATATAGTTTATAACCAAACCAAACCAAGCCTTGAGTCCCATCAAATGGGGTTGGCTACATGAATCCTTCTTGTCCACGCGACCCTATCAAAGGCCATTTTGTTAGTCAAACTAAGACTATAGTTTATAGCCTTTAAAATTAAAAGTTCCCAAAACATAGGTATATTTTTGCTTTCCTTGGCTAGAGGCAAAAATTACTTCATTTTGTTTTGTTTGATAATGATAGATTTGAAACATTTTTTGTTCTTCAAATCTATGATGTGTTTGTGGCATGATAGGTACTTGTACTGTCTTAATATCAATAGGTTCTGTTTGAGAACTGCTGCGACTAATATCGTGTGTAATTTTTAGTTTATTGAATTTTTTCCAATCAGCTGATAAATTTTGTGCTGGTTGTTTTAATATGTTATTTGTTATATACAGATTACTACCAGATGCTTGTATTTCAACATTGCTAACAGATTTTCTTGCTTTTCTTCTGTTAGTTCAGAAATTAACCAATTTCTTGGAATTTCTAAATCTGGCCAATTTATAAGCTTTGGTTGAATTGTTGTCTCATATGGTTTTGGTTCCCACATGTCAACTATTTTTGTATCAATTGGTTTAATTGATGTTTCAGGTAGCCTTGTTAATTCATGGATAGTTTTCCATTGAATTGCGAGATCATAGGAATCTTTTTTCATTCTTCTATTTTGTGTTTTTAGACTAATCCTAATAACATCCTCTATATTAGGATCATCTATTGACACAAAGAAATTTGGTTTTATGTTAAACCATACTATCCCATTTACTAAATTAGATTGTACTCCTCCAATAATTGCTCTTATTGGATCATGAAATCTTTTATCTAATAAGACTGCTAAGATGGGTGTATCAGTACCTTGTCTAAACAAAGCAGTGATTTTTACTTGAATTAGTCCTATATGAATATGTCTTAATTCAGGATTATTCTTTTTACATCTAGCAATTTTCTTTTTGTCGAGTAAGGTTATATCGACATTTCCTTCATCCATAAATTGAGCCTTGGTGTTTCCAACATGTTGCTCAAATATTCTTATTGACCAGGGTTTGAATTTTGAAATTTTATAAATTTCTTCTTTTCGAATTCCTTGAAGTTTTTCATACTTGGCTAGTTGTTCTTCGGAAAAGACAATTTCTTCACCGATATAATCTCCTAATCGGAATGTTTTTGATTCCTCCTCATAATTTTTTGTAATCCTAGTCATCATAAAGATGCATTCTTCATCTTCATCTGATGAATATTCTTCACTTGAAATTTCATATAGTATTTCTTCTGTATCGAAATTTCTTCACCAAAACAAATTTCGAAGTCTTGTTCTTCAGGAACTTTTATCATCTTTTTAGCACTTGTTCCTTTTTTAGAACACTGAGGTGCATAGTGTCCTTCATGACAAATATAACATCTACAAGATTTTTTCTTGTTAGATGTTTTTGAAGAAGTTTTTCTTTTCTTAACATATTTTTTATGTTTAGGAAGTTTTTTTTTTCTTTTTCCAAGGTTTTCACTTAAATTTCTTTTTCTTGATTTTACCCTTTCTTTTATAAGGTGTGCAACCAATATTTCAATTTTCTCGTAAAATTTGGTCACAACAATTTTTTCCTTTTGTGGAATTGGTGATTTGATTTTTCTCTTGTTTCTTCGCTTGTACCGTTAATCACTGATTTGCTATTAGTCTCAAGACAAAGTTTATCCTAAATTCAAGATTACCACTATTTTCTAATTTTTCTAAAAATTTAGGATATTTTTAAAACTTAATTCATCCCATGGGTTTGGGAGTTTATGAAAAAATTAGTCTAACCAATAGGTATTTTGTGGAGGATCTAGAACATAGTAATATTTTTGAAATAATGTCGCATATCTTCAAATTGACGGATGTTACGTAGTTCTAGTTTGGATAGACCATAATTTGCATCTTCTTGCAAATTAATTTCTCCTGAATAGCCACACATATATTCTTTAATTATGGTGACAAAACCACTCAACATCTTATCAAAACTTAAAAAGTTTGATAAAAGAGTTGTTTTCTGGTTTTTCCCAGAATCAGATTTTGCCCATTGTCTTAGCCATTGCAAAACAATATCTCAAGGAGGAAGATGTGACTCTGATATCATGTTAGATTTACATATGAAGAAGAAGAAGAATGAAAGAAAAGAGAGAAAGAGAACGGATGATTTTGTATTAACACTCTAATGACTAGGGTTCTCCCCTTACACATGTATTTATAACAAGACTGAAAGGCACAAATTACTTAACTACCCTTAGACACAAATAACTCCAACACTTAACAGCAACTTAGGAAATCGTAATTAAAGTTAGCAAAATAAAAACTACAATAATTAAATCCTAATATAACAATAAAACGCAATAAATAATAAATATTGAATTAAACTAAAGTAAATTCCTATTTCTCAATTTAACTTCACCCAATGCCTTTTCCTTTCCAGTCATTCCAAAATTGATGTAGCACCAATGAGACGAGCATATAGAGAAAAGAGGGTGACAGGCAACCAATTCCAAACAATATATTAGTGCTTCAATATTCAAGCCAAGTTTCATAAATCATTACATAAAAGGCCTATTTGTAGGCATCCTAAGAAACCATAATTACCAAAACTAAAAATTACAATAATTAAATCCTAATAAAAAAAATCTAAAGAAAATACTAAAATAAATACGTAATCCTCAATTTAAGTTCATACAATGCCTTTTTATTCCCCATCAACAATCCATTCGTGTTCTATGCCTTGGTGAAAGTTGAAAGGTTGGTCACTGATTATCAACGAGATTAAGGGTTGCATGTGTTGTGCATATTTTGTATGTTATTATAGCAGTTAATGGCTTGATGAATGATTGCATGGAATTTATATGTGAAGTTCACCTACGAAAGACATAAAAAACTGGAATAAACACAGAACACCAAATTGCTAGGTCTTATGGATATGTTTGCTTGAAGGTCAGTTTATGATTACAAGTACAGAATTGGAAAACCTGCTTAGGATGATGTATAATAGATTGAAAGGCCTTGATTATTGAAGTTTTGAAAAGGGCTACTGTAGAAAAGACACATTTGGAAGTGCACAAACTTGGTATTTTTCCGTAACACTAATTTTAACTTGCATGGAGGCTCAATAGGAAGTCTATGCGATACACACACACATATATAATTGTTAAAATTCAATGTATAAAGAGAATTGTATAGAGAATGAATGATGTATTATTGATTGATGTATAGATATGTTACAATGATTCCTATATATAGAAGAGTAGGTGGTAGTAGGTGGTAGGTGGAGTAGGTGAAGTGGAGGTGGTAGTGGTGTAGTGGGTTAGGTTTAGTGGAGTAGGTGAAGTGGAGGTGATAGTGGTGTAGTGGGTTAGGTTTAGTGGAGTAGGTGAGGTGGTAGTGGTGTAGTGGGTGGATTTTAACAGCCCCCCGCAAACTCAAGGGGGATAGGAACTAACCAACTTGAGTTTGGAGAGAGTAACAAAACAAGAAAATATATAAAAATAAAAGAGGATAGGAGACACTGTATGGTCGTGTCAGACCATTGGTGAAGACACTGGATGGTGGTGTCATAACGTTGTAGAGGACACTGTATGGGGGTGCCATAACGTTGTAGAGGACACTGTATGGTGGTGTCATAACGGTGTAGAGGACACTGGATGGCGGTGTCAGACCGATGTAGAAGACAGTTTATGGGGTCATGTCGGACCGTTGTAGCAGACAATGTTGTGACAGTTTACGGAGTCTTGCTGGACCCTTGTAGAAACTAACCGGAATCAATGTCGGGACAGTTTACAGAGTCTTGTCGGACCCATGAAGGAGCTAACCGGAATCAATGTCGGGACAGTTTACAGAGTCTTGTCGGACCCATGAAGGAGCTAACCGGAATCAATGTCGGGACAGTTTACAGAGTCTTGTCGGACCCTTGAAGGAGCTAACCGGAATCAATGTCGGGACAGTTTACAGAGTCTTGTCGGACCCTTGAAGGAGCTAACCGGAATCAATGTCGGGACAGTTTACAGAGTCTTGTTGGACCCCCAAAAAGTCGCACCCTCAAAAGGTGTGCCCAATCTTTCAAAAGGCGTGCCATCAAAAGGCGTGCCAAATCCATAAAAAGACGTGCCATCAAAATGCGTGCCCAATCCATAAAAAGGCGTGCCATCAAAAGTTGCGCCCTCAAAAGGCGCGCCCACTTCATCAAAAGTCGTGCCCGACAGAAAGCGTCGAGCCATCAAAAGGTGAGCCGGAGACGCGGCAAGGCACGTGAGCGACAGAGCGGCGTGTCGGCCGCGTCGCCTGTGTCAATATAAACCAATGCGGAGGCGGAGGAAACCAAACCAGACTGAAACCTTTGAACTTGTTATTCTGAAACAATCTGTAAATACTTTGTATCCAACCCTTCTCGGAAACACTCAGCAACCCAAAAAACATGGCCTCTTCTTCCCGTTCAGCTACCCAGAATATGGCCTCTTCATCCCGTGGTCTACTCACTCTCTTTCCCGACCTCAATGAGTCAACAAGAGAGAGAACTGGTGCGGTGGCCAGTGAACCTCAACCAAACACCTCTGTGTTTGCTCCGTTGAACTTTCCGATGCGGTCGGTAGAGCAAAAAATGGCGGTGCAAACTGATATTGAGGCCAATCAATATACTCTGAAGTCATGTGTGGAAACCATGACTGCGGTCACAAACTTGTCGCACCGGCTGCAGAGCAGGACAAATGAGGTGCAACAGTTAAACTCCCAGCTGGCTCTGCTCCAACGCATGTATAAGGATGCGCGAGCAGAGATAAGTGTGCTAAAGGCAGAAAACAAGGAGCTGAAGCGGAAGGCCACCGTGATGTTCCGATTCGGAGGTCCGCCATATGCTGCAGTGGAGGAGCAGGGAATAGTGATCGTGCCCAGTGGAGTGGGAAACACGGAGGCAACACCGTCAAGGGCCGCCCAGGACGGAGGCAAGAAGAAAAGACCGGTGGAATAGGCGAAGAGAAGAAAAATCCCGCCTGTGGATGTGGTTGTTTGCAGAAAAGAAAACAAAGCCGTTGTTTTTTTTTTTTTTTTGGTGTAAAATGATGATCGGGGTGAGCCCCGACATGAATAAAATGAGTTTGTGGAATGATGAATGTTTTTTTTTTGAAAAAGTAAGGGAATCGAATAATAAAAAAATATGGAGATAGTGATGAAATGATAAGTATGGTGATGATGAATATATAATAAGGAATAAAAATAGACCACCAATTAAGTTTTATAATAAAAAAATAAAATTTGGGCGGTGGAAAATGTGATAATGATTTTGGGTGGAGAATATTTTAGAATGAAAAAAATGTATATATATAATAATAAGAAAAGTGAATTGGGTGGCCCGAGGAGGGTTCAATTCATTTGCTTATTTATTTAGTTATTTTATTTGTTTGGGGAAAAAGAGTGGATCACATCAGTTTATTTATTATAATAACAAGAAAGTGGGGTGGTGTGTCAAGCAGGGGCTATGAGGAATTTTATTTTATTTGTTTGTGGTAGTGTGTTGAGTGTGTGCCCATGTGCATAGGTCTGCCGAGAGGGAGAGAGTAAATGCATGGGTTGGTATGTCAAAAAGTAGAATAAAAAGAAAAGTGCACATGGGAAAGAGAGATAGACAACCCTAAGCTTGCATTCTTGTATTGTCCTTCCACTGTCTTTATTAAAGGTATCTTGTGGAAGCTCATCGACATCAGCATCTGAAGCCACAATTGTGTTTTGTAGGAGAAATTTATCTTTGCATTGCATATCTGGAGGGTATTCTGTTTGAGCTTGAAGGGTGACAGTTCTTGCTGCAGTTGCCGTGTTTGTCGCATAGCTGTATCCCTTTCATCCTTCAGATGTTGCAAACCCGGAATATCATCATAGCTTGAGGAGCTGCGCATAGAGTTGTTATTAAAACTTCGATCATCTGGGTTTCCAAGGGCTGCTTGAGGAGACATATTTCCTTCTGGGCCAAATTTAAACGGCAGTGCCATTTCTGTATGATATGTGGAAAGGGATTCAAGAGAGAGCAGCAAGAAATTTGACAGCGGAGTGAAGGTATGTGTAGAGGTCCGGCGGACGGCCAAGGCGAGGCTGCCGCCCGCCGGTGAAGCGGAATCACTAAGTTCTTAACCTTGCTCTGATACCATGTTAAAATTCAATGTATAAAGAGAATTGTATAGAGAATGAATGATGTATTATTGATTGATGTATAGATATGTTACAATGATTCCTATATATAGAAGAGTAGGTGGTAGTAGGTGGTAGGTGGAGTAGGTGAAGTGGAGCTGGTAGTGGTGTAGTGGGTTAGGTTTAGTGGAGTAGGTGGAAGTGGAGGTGATAGTGGTGTAATGTGTTAGGTTTAGTGGAGTAGGTGAGGTGGTAGTGGTGTAGTGGGTGGATTTTAACAATAATTCTTCATCATGCGTAAGTGCTATTGCGGATGATTATGTGTACACCAATGTATGTATAAAAAATTGATGTTGATATGATTTGAGATAATGGTGCATTGTCTTTGACTTTTTGAATAATGATGAACTACGTAGCACATACACTTCTATGGAGGAAGTGTGTCGTGTCGGACACGACTCTCTGCGGACACTCCTAAATTGTTCAACACTTCTTCAACATGTCTTAATTATAAATGTATATTTATAATATTAGACACTTCAAAGATAATTCTTCAACTCATTCTTCAATGTATTTCATTTAATAGTCCCATTGGCATTCACATATCCTTGATTTAGGTATACACTATCTTCGCCAAATGGTTGTTTTAGTGTCTATCTTATCTATGGTCGTGTGATTTAGTCACCTTAGTCCAGTGCATCAAAAAGCACATCTGTCTTTCCAAGAAATTAGAAGTTAGACTCAGCCTTGATATATGACCATGGTCAAAGAAACTAAAACTCTAATGAAATTACTAATTTTAAATAAACTAAAAATTCAAGTATTCAGTTATTGTTTAACCAATTCATATTAGTGTAGGCCAGTTTTTGTAATAGTGATGCAAGGGAGCGTCAAGAAGTTGCATGACAATGAGTCATGTGCAATGGAATGCAAGGTTGTCACGAAGGAGTGTGTAATTTGATGTAAGAGATTATGACAAAGAGTCACGTGTAATGGGATGCAAGAGGTTGTCTCAAAGAGTCACGTGTAATGTGATGCAAGAATTTGTAACATCTATGTTTATAATTGCATGTTAGGGTGTGATCTATGAAGCACGAACAATTCGAAATAGGAGTTATATCAGTGTCAGACAAGGGGACACGCCGGGGACACATACGGTACATGCCACTTGGTGTGCTCCTTTAATTTTATTATCATTTTTTTTGAATGGGACACGCTGGGACACAGTAGGGTTCTTTTTAATTTTTTTTTTTTTAAAAAACTTTTGGGGTCAAAGTGTAAATTTAATGAAGTAAAAAAACAAATACAAAATAAACTCTAAATCCCTAAATTAGAACAACCAAAGAAAGAGATCTAAATCCCGAAATCAAAAGAAAAAAAAAGAAAGAGGAGAAGAATTCGAAAGGACTTCGAACCAGAATTCGATTTCCATCTCCAGTCATTCACAGGTCCAGTTGATCTCCATCTCTATTTCGACCTGGTAAGTCTCTCTTCTCTTTCGTCTCTGTCTTGCCTCTCGTCTCTCCCTCTCTTCCGAAACTCTCTCTCTCTCTCTCGTGCACGCGCGCGCGCACGGGTGCATACCTCTCGTTTCTCTCTCTTCCGAAACTCTTTTCTTTTTTCTCTCGCCTCTCGCGTTTCTTTCTTTCTTTCTTTCTTTTTTCTTTTATTTGAGAAGATTTTATTTTTACCCCTATATTTTGCCTTGATTATCAATTATACCTCCAGACTATTGAATATTTTCAATTTTACCCCCATACTTTTAAATTCCTATCAATTTCATGTCGTCTATTTCCATTAAGGAAGTGGATGGAATGGATGACGTGGCCCCCTATACTTTTAGATGGAGGGAAAATTAACGGTTTCCTGCCAAAACCCTAACCTTCCCTTCTCTTCTCTTCTCTTTTTTTTTTTTTTGAATGATTCCCTTCTCTTCCCTTGAACCTACAAAAACACGGACCAAAGAAGAAAAAAAAAAAACAGAGTGTGAACGATATCAGTGGGAGAGAAGAAATGAGGAATAATTGAAGCTCAAGAAATCAAGGGAGATAGAACGCAAGTGGTGTAGAGGAGGTGTTTTTCAATGTTTGTGGAAGAAGGCTGATACACACATCATGGACCCATGCAAATCCTTGGAGGAGATTTATGAGTTGCCCTAATAATGGTTGCAATCACTTTACATGCGTAGGCCCACCCATCTACGATCGGGCAGTGCAGATCATTCATAGTCTGTTGAAGAAGTTGAATAAGATAGAAGCACAGTTGAAAAGGAGGACTGGAAAAGAGAGGAAATTATGGATTTGCTTGGCTCTGTCATGGTTGGTTGTAGGAATATGGTTTGTAATGTAAAGTTACTAATTGCAAGTTGTATGGTAGTGTAAGAATGAATGGAGTCTATATCTTGTTATGAATCATATGTAATGGGTGAACTATTGTTAATGAAAAATTATGATTTCGAGATGAAAATTGCGTTTGGTGACCTATTATTTTTGTGTCTATCATTTGTGTTTGGTGGCCTATTATTTTTGTATCTATTATTGTGTTTGGTGAATAAAACACAGAAAAAAATTTAGGGGGTGATGATGCAATTGTGACCCACACACAGGAAGCACACAGAAGTTGGGAAAGGATTGTGACTCACAAAACGCACTTGTGACTCTCGCACACAATTTGAAATTCACACAGAGCAAAAAGCTGGAAAAAAAAAAAAAAAACCCAACAATTGTTGCTCCAAATTCAAATTGGTCAAAACAATACAGTAAAGGCACCAAATTGACATTCTTGCTTTCACTTTGTGTCCATCCCTAAACTAAAAATTGAAAAAAAAACAAGCACCAAAACACACACACATAGCAGTCCATCACCAATCAAGACATAAACTATCACAACAGTAGTAAAGGCACTAAATTATCATTCACATACATCAGTTCACACACTTGTCATTCATTTGGCATCACCAATGATACAATTATCATTCATTCGTACTGTGCAAAACATAAACTAACAAAGGAGCAACCAATACAAAAACCAGGCTTTACATGTACAAAAAGCCCCTACCACTATAAAGGTCATGTAATATGAAATTGTATTTGGTTATATTCCACAAACAAAAATAATAAAAACCTTCACATCCATTACATTGTATTCCATGTTAAACAAAAACAAAAACAACATTTGTCATTCATTTGCCCCTACTCTATTTCAGCTGCATTCTTGCTTTCACCCAGCGGAGATTTGACAGCATTAGCATTGTACACCACTCTTCCTCTCAATCTCATTTGACCTTGCAGAGGAGTGTTGCTATTGGAACTTACTAGAGATGGTGTCACATCCTGGCTTGCATGCAATAGAGTTGAGTCACTTGTTTGTACCATTCTCCTTTTTACCTGCAATAACCATCATCATTGTTAGGACATATGCAAGGAAGACATTATTTAAATTAACAAATAAACCTTGAAAACTTATAGCCAAATTCTTCTTCCTAACTTGAGTTGCTTGTGTAACCTGACTCTCAACTTGACTTCCTTCAGGCTAACTCTGACCTTGTCTTTCTAGAGGCTGACTCTAAGCTTGGCTTCCTAGAGGTTGGGTCTGACCTTGGCTTCCTTGAGGCTGGGTTTGACCTTGGCTTCCTTCAGACTGGGTTTGCAAAAACTAAAAGACAAAAGGTAGCAATGGTGAAGTTAACAAAATGCATTAAAAAAATGAATTAGTTGAGTGGAGCTCACAGGACCTTTCAAGTAGGTGAATTGGCCTTTGACTTTGCATGTCCTCTTGTTGTGTCCCAACTTGCCACAATTCTTGCATGTAATCTGATTTCCCCTCCTTCCTAGCTTATTTGATAGTTGTTAAAATTGATGTATTATTGATTGTTGTATTGATGTCTATTACAATGATTCATGATTCCTATATATAGAAGAGGGTGAGTGTGTAGTAGGTAAGGAGTAGGTGAGGAGTAGGTGGAGAGTAGGTGAAGTAGGTGAGTGTGTAGTAGGTGGTAGTGGTAGGTGTGTAGTAGGTGGATTTTAACAGCCCCCCGCAAACTCAAGGGGGATAGGAACTAACCAACTTGAGTTTGGAGAGAGTAACAAAACAAGAAAATACATAAAAATAAAAGAGGATAGGAGACACTGTATGGTCGTGTCAAACCATTGGTGAAGACACTGGATGGTGGTGTCATAACGTTGTAGAGGACACTGTATGGTGGTGTCATAACGGTGTAGAGGACACTGGATGGCGGTGTCAGACCGATGTAGAAGACAGTTTATGGGGTCATGTCGGACCGTTGTAGCAGACAATGTTGTGACAGTTGTTGTGACAGTTTACGGAGTCTTGCTGGACCCTTGTAGAAACTAACCGGAATCAATGTCGGGACAGTTTACAGAGTCTTGTGGGACCCCTAAAAAGTCGCACCCTCAAAAGGTGTTGTGACAGTTGTTGTGACAGTTTACAGAGTCTTGCTGGACCCTTGTAGAAACTAACCGGAATCAATGTCGGGACAGTTTACAGAGTCTTGTCGGACCCATGAAGGAGCTAACCGGAATTAATGTCGGGACAGTTTACAGAGTCTTGTCGGACCCATAAAGGAGCTAACCGGAATCAATGTCGGGACAGTTTACAGAGTCTTGTCGGACCCCTAAAAAGTCGCACCCTCAAAAGGTGTGCCCAATCTTTCAAAAGGCGTGCCCAATCCATAAAAAGGCGTGCCAGATATGATGGCGAGGCACGTGAGTGCCTTGGCTGGCGCGCCCGTTTGTCGTCTGGCGTCAAGTGGCGCGCGATACGCGTGGCTGCCTCGGCTATTTAACCAAGACGGAGGCTGAGGCTGAGGCTGAGGCAGAAGCTGAGATAGAAAAACTGAGAGAAACCTCTGAAAAATTCTTCGTTTTGCTGAGAAAGATACTCTGTAACACTCTGTTGTCCAGAAAAATGGCTTCGTCTTCCCGCGGTCTGCTCACCCTCTTTCCCGACCTCAACGAGTCAACAAGAGAGATAACTGGTGCGGTGGCACTGGAACCTCAACCAAGCGCCCCGGAGTTTGCTCCGTTGAACTTTCCTATGCGGTCTGTGGAGCAAAGAATGGCAGTGCAGTCGGATGTGGAGGCAAATCAGTATATATTGAAGTCATGTGTGGAAACAATGACTGCGGTTACAAATTTGTCGAACCGGCTGCAGAGTAGGACAAATGAGGTGCAGCAGTTAAACGCCCAACTGGCTCTGCTCCAACGCATGTATAAGGATGCGCGAGCAGAGATAAGTATACTAAAGGCGGAAAACAAGGAGCTGAAGCGGAAGGCCACCGTGATGTTCCGATTTGGAGGGCTGCCATATGCTGTAGTGAAGGAGCAGGGAGGAGGCAACTTGCTGGGTGATCTAGGAAGCACGGAGGCAACACCGGCAAGGGCCGCTCAGGACGGAGGCAAGAAGAAAAGACCGGCGGCAGAGTAGAGAAGAAAAATCCCACCTGTGAATGTGGGTGTTGGTGTGTATGTTGTTTTCTTCTTCTTCTTTTTTTTTTTTTTTTTTTTTTTTTTTTTTTTTTTTTTTTTTTTTTTGTATGTGGAAACATGGTGATCGGGGTGAGCCCCGACATGAATAAAATGAGTTTGGTGTGCAGATCTTCCTGCTTTTTTTTTTTTTTTTTTTTTTTTTGACGGAAGATAGGGTGATGCTCACGAGTTGTATAATAAGGAAAATTGATGGAACAAGAAAGATAAAAAAAAAAAAAATAAATAAATAAAATAAAAGTAGGAGTAGTGAAAATATATTATAATAAATATATATATATATATATATATATTTAAATAAAAGAAAAGAAGGAAAGAACGTGGGTGCAAAAGTGTGAAAGAATGTGGGTGCACATGGTTTTGGTTTTATGATGCATTATTTTAATATATATATATATATATTAAAAAAAAAGAAATGTGAGATTGAAAGGGACCAGAGAGAGTGGGTGTAAAGTGAGAGAGAGAGAGGAGAGACATGTGCAAAGCAAGTTGTGTGTCGGTTTCTTTTCAAAGAAGATGGAGTAAAATAATAAAAAAAGAAAAAGAAAGTTAAGTGGGTTTTCAAAAGATGGAGTAAAATAATAAAAAAAAGAGAAAAGTTTGTGCAGAACCATCAAGTTCCTGATTTAAGAAGTCTTCAAGACGTGAGCGACTTTGTCACCAAGGCTGGTTATGGATCAGAAAGCGAAGCAGATGAGGAAGCGGCAACTGTAAGTCTAGCAAGTGATCTTGGTAGGGTTAACCGAGCTTCTACAAAAAGTGCTGTCAAGCTTCAAGAGATTGGACCTAGGTTGACTCTTCACCTCATCAAAATTGAGGAAGGATAATGTTCTGGTGGAGTCATATTCAGTGAATACGAAAATCATGGTGTAAAGAAAACGCAGCAAGAGGAAGTGCAGGACATGGGTGTTAGAAAGCTTGAAAGAAGACAAGAGGTATTGTAAACAGGAGTGGAGACAAGTTGGTCCAGTTCGCCACTGTGGAGGCTTCTCCGACGCGCAGTGCGTGCATCCACGAGCCACCTCCGCCTGAGAACTTTCCGATGAAGACGAACTCGACGAGCTCTCTCTTTGCTTAGTAAACGCCTTTGATTCTGCGATCATCGGAGTTTCAGATTCAGGCGAGGAAGGCCATCGTTTGTTGATTGAAGAGGCTTTGGATCGTTTGCTTACAGTTGCACAAATCTGTGTTGATTTTGTTGATGAGTTGGAAGATGCAGGAAAGGGAAGGTACGTGTAGAAAATTCTAGGGGACTAGGTGGAGGTCCGGCGGGCAGCTAAGGTGAGGTTGCCGCCCGCCGGTGAAGCGAGAATATTAGGTTCTAAACCCGCTCTGATACCATGTTAAAATTGATGTATTATTGATTGTTGTATTGATGTCTATTACAATGATTCATGATTCCTATATATAGAAGAGGGTGAGTGTGTAGTAGGTGAGGAGTAGGTGAGGAGTAGGTGAAGTAGGTGAGTGTGTAGTAGGTGGTAGTGGTAGGTGTGTAGTAGGTGGATTTTAACATGCATCAATTGGTACATTAGTGTTCTTCCTCTTATTCAGTCTTGGCATCCCAGCTCTTTTCTTCACATCAGGTAAGCACTTTAGCATATTCAGTTGTTGGCCACATTTGTCTTCCATTGATTGGATTCAACATGTTCTCGTAAATCCTCAGGTAGGTTTCAACTTTATAGTAATGATGCACATACTTTTTTGGGTCATCACCCATATAGTTTGCAGCAGCCACAACATGGGCACAAGGAATGCCTGATAGATCCCATTTCCTACATCCACAAGTCCACTCTTTGAAGTCCCCCTTATATTGCTCGCCATATGGGCCAACAACTTCAAATTGGAAACCCCCATTCCATCTAGGAATCTAGCCAGCTGCACTCCCCTTTACCTTCTCCAAAATATTATGAATCTTAGTTAGAGCATATAGGGCCTTTGTTGTACCTTTTCATTGCTTCATTTCTTTTTTGAACTGTTTCCTTCAACAAAACTCTTGTCTTCTCCAACATGGTGATCACAGGTTTATCCCTAGCTTGCAACATGCTTGAATTGAAACATTCACATAGATTATTTAACAAAATGTCACACTTGGGCAAAACATGGAAGTGACTCCTACTCCAATGGATTGGTGGTCTTTCAGCGAACCAATTGTATGCTTTTCCATCAACTCCTTTGATTTCTTCCATGACTTTGGTGAATGTAGCAATAGTGCTTGCCCTAGCAACCTTCCATAACAAATCCTTTAATACCCTGCTCACCCTTGAAATTGTTTTACAAATGCCTTACACAAAACCTGTGCGAGGCATTTGGAAAGAGCTCAGTCACTGCATCAATTAGGCCCTTTTGCTTGTCACTCATGAAAGTGTAACAATGGGAATTCACAATGTTCAAGTCTTGCCCTAACAAATTCAGAAACCACAACAATGTTTTCTTCTTCTTCCCCTTAACAATGGCATAAGCAAATGGAAATATACAATTATTTGCATCTATCCCCATTACAGTCAACAACACTCCACCATGTGGCCCCTTCAAATGACAACCATCCACTCCAATGATTGGCCTACAAGCGTTCTAGAAACTCTTCTTCAATGGACCCCAACACAAATGCAATCTCTTAAACTTGGACATTTGCTCATCCCCTTCATGAACTTTTGGAACTTCTTTCACCTTCATGCATATTGTTGTTCTAGGATTAGTACTCCTAATCTCTTCTACATAACCCCAAAGCATTGCAAATTGTTTAGCTGCAGTACCCTCAATCATTGTCAAAGCCTTTTTTTTTGCCCTCCTCATTTTCTACATGTCAATTTGTACATTGTGCTCTATTGCAATGGTGTTTGTCAATGACTTAATTGGCCAGGTAGGGGTTAGCCTAATCCGTTCCCAATACCTCTTCACAATCCATCTACTACTCATATGTGGCACATCAAATATTCTGTTGCATGTGTGTTCATCTACAAAAGTTTTGATCCTATACACCCATTCTGTGACACCCCTGTTCCGTAGTATGTTAATTGGTCCTTAACATGATGTGATTATGTATTTTGATATGATTTTGTGTTCCACTATGTGAAAATATGTGGTTTGAAATTTTATCTGTTCATCGTAGGAATATCTGTTTGAGTAGTCTGTTTTGGAAATTTAATTGAGGGCCTTATCGGCCACGGAACCCGAAATTGATTACGCCATTGTGGTTGGCATAATTTTTAGGACCTACGGTGAAATTTAATTGAAATTTGATTCTGGTCAATTTAAACTGATTAAATTGATAAATTAAGTACCCCATTATTTTATATTAAAATATTTGTTAGTGGGGCTTGTTGTATATTTGCATTGCACTCTCCTTTAGCTCTCTTAAAACTCAAAATCTGAGTTAGACAATTGAGAGTGAGAGAGAGGCCGGCCATGGAGAGAAAAAGGGAGAGATTTGTGTAATTTGGGCTCAAGACTTGGGAATTTGAAGATCTAGCTCAAGATTTGGCTAGAGCTTGAGTGTTGAAGCTCTTAGGTAAGTGATTTCTTGAACTCTTACTTGTAATTTGTAAGTTCAAGGGTTGTTTGTGATCAAGAACATGTAATGAGTTGATTTTTGTTGAGATTGAAGTCTTAGAACTCATGCATGTAAGAAATTACTTTGAATTTGCATGTTTGAGCTTGAAACACATGATTCATGTGGAGTTTTGGGTAAAGCTCATGTTGTAGTCACCATTTGTACCATCTAAGTTGAGAATGATGAGCATCTCCCACATGGATGTACAAATCATGGGAGTATAAGTCTTGAATGTTTGAATTTGAGCATGTTGATGATGGGTTTGAGACAATTTGGGACATGCATGTAGATAATTCATGTAATTGAGCTTCCTAATGTTGTAATCTTGCATTAGTAGCATGTTAGCATGTGTAAATGTGTAATTTGAACCATTGCATGCAAGAAATGTAGATGGAAAACTGATTTGGAGCTCAAGAACACGATCTGGGAAACCCAGATTTTTGAGGTCCGCTCGAGCGGGGTAATGGCCGCTCGAGCGGGAAAATCGTGCTCCCAGCATTTTTGCAGAGTTGGATGCCCGCTCGAGCGGGACACTTCACGCTCGAGCGTGGATTTTTGTAGACGGACCTTCAGCTCGAGCGCATCTTTCGTGCAACCAGTACTTTGCAGGCCTTAAGGGTCCGCTCGAGCGGAGAAGTTTACGCTCGAGCGGGGACCCTGTTTCCTGGAATTTTGTTCATGCATTCTGTGATTCGTTTTCCGTTCTCTTTCACCTGTAAGCACTCTTAGGCATGTGTTAAGCATTGTAAATGAGTTAATGAGATAAGAACAAAGCCTAAAGAGGAATATGTGAATTAAAGAACGGATTGAACTGTTAGTGACCCTTTTGTATTCATGAAATGTGTAGGGTCAAGCTCCAGGGCGCATCCACAAGCCGATCACTGTGAGTAATATCAATATTGAAAGCTTGTCAATGTCCAATTGTTATTCCCTTATAAACTTTATGAGTTGCTAATTGGGATTGTGGACAAAAGTCTAACAGGAATAAATGAATGGACCGAAGGTCGTTTTGATAAGAACGAATGGACCAAAGGTCGTTTTGATAAGAATGAATGGACCGAAGGTCGTTTTGATAAGAATGAATGGACCGAAGGTCGTTTTGATGTAAATGAATGGGCCGAAGGCCGTTTTGACATTAAATGAGTGGGCCAAAGGCCGTTTTGACATGAAAGAGTGGGCCAAAGGCCGTTTTGCCATGAAAGAGTGGGCCAAAGGCCGTTTTGACATGAATGAATGGGCCGAAGGCCGTTTTGCCATGAATGGAAACCCGAATGGGCCAAAGGCCAGAATGTTTGGAACTACAGTTACTTGACTTGCATTTCGTATAGTTATATATATATTTGGTTGTTAAACAGAAGTATGAATTGGGCCCAAGGCCGTTTGGAGCATGTTATTCTACATATTGTTATGTAACTGCTATATTTGATATTATTCACTGGGCTATCGCTCACGCTCATTCATGTATTTGTAGGTGAGCCAAGGGAAGTCCAAACCCAGCCCCAGTGAAGTCTGCTAGGAACAACAGGAGTTTTGGGAGAGTCAGCCTTGTGCCTCGCGCATGAGACCATCCTTGCCCTTTTACTATGTACCTATGTTTTGTCTTGTTGGCAAGGACCTAGTGCATGTCTGTACATAGTCTGTTATAGGTTGACTCGTTTTGGACGATCCTGTCTGTAATGAATTTTGTGAAACTGTACTTTTGATGTGAGTTATTAACGTATCTGAGTATGGTTTGTTTGATGTGCATATAAGCACGGCTCTATGGACAAAGTTTTTAATTTTGCTTCCGTTTGGCCCCCATTAACTCTGTTAAAATACGTTTAGAACAGTCTGAGGCCGTAGGTAATCTCATGATTACTGGCCGGTTACGTCCTTAACCCACGGGGGCGGATTCGGGTCGTGACACATTCACTCTTCGCAAAAGAAGCATAGCAAACCCAAGGACAACCACTTTTGTACTATGCCCTAACCCTCTATTTGTCACTCTGAGTAAATGTAATTTGTTTGCCCCACTTTATAGCATATTCCTTTAGAGCATCCCTAAACAGAACATTTGTTTTGAACTCCATACCAAGTTGGAATGTAGGATTGTGTATGTCAGTCTCACTAAAAATAGGGTATTTAATCCTCTTGCAATGACTGTCTTCATTAGAGGAGCTATCAAGGCTTCTTAGCTCATCGGATGAGCTGCCCATGCTTTGTAGGTCATCATTGTCATCTACATCACCCACAGCATCCTTACCACTTCCTAAACCACCAATTTCCACATCTTTGTCAACATGTTTATCATATAAAGCATCATCATCACCTTCCTCATTGTCATTATATTTTTCAGATTCATCAGAGGATGAGTCTAACTGATTAGGATCATAGGCATCACTATTTTCCTCTTCTTCCACTTGAACATGAACAGCTACCCCCTTACCCTTCTTTCTACACTTCACCCTACTTGACTCATTTGTGTACTTACATTATCATCCAAATTTTGTCCTATGTAAACATCTATCACTCTGTTTTCATCCACATATGTGTCCAACATCAATACATCAACATCAGATTTTAGGAACTCCACCCCACCATAACCACTAACCTTACTATAATAGTTATAACTTGGCCTATGTCATAATTCCTTAGCCATGCAACACAACTCTGTAATGGAAATTTGATATGAATGACAAAAGTCAATAATTTACCATACCACCACTGAATATACCTAACTACACTCCCATGATGCATTTTGATTTTAAAATACCCAGATCCTTCCTCTGCATTTTCCAATGGAAATTACTATTAAAACTACTATTAAACAACATTGAACCTACAAAGATATTCAACTATTCAATGGAACTCACAGTGCTAAAATACTATTAAATTACACTAGAGATAAAAATAATAACAAACAACCATTCATCCATGTGAAATAGAAGCAACCAAAAAAACAAAGATTTAATATATGTTCATCAATTTCAAACCAAAACAAAGGAACAAAGATTTTCTTAAAGTAAACATTTGAAACCAAAACAAACATAAACAAATTTCATTAAAAAAATCCATGTCACATAGAAACAAACATAGATTTCACCCTAACAAAATAATATTAACATTAACACATGCGATTTCCAACAAGAATAAAAAAAACTTAAAAAAACATAAAAATAAAAATAAAAATAAAAATAATACATACCATATATAGGGGTGAAATTGATAGGAATTTAAATAGTATGGGGGTAAAATTGAAAATACTCAAAGTCTGGCGGTGTAATTGATAATCGAGGCAACGTAGAGGGATAAAAATGAAATTTTCTCCTTTTTATTTATTTATTATTTTCTGATTATACATGTTTCTTTCTCTATTTATGTATTTATATTTATATATTGTATACTTTTATTTATAAATTTATATCTTTTTCTATATTTATCATCATTCTATTTTTTTTTTTAAATTTTTTAAATTTTCTATTTAATTTTTTTGCCTTTATAAATATATGGATGAATTACAGCCATAGTCCCTAAAGTTTGACACTTGTTTCGTTGTAGTCCCCATAGTTCCACTTGTGTCAATTAAGTCTGTCAAGTTTTAATTTCAGCCCAATTTAGTCCCTAAAGGTAATATGAAAATAAATATAAGCCCAAGGGTTCTACTTATTACTATAAGACCCTATTTTATCATTATTATAACTATAAAATCTCTTTTAATTAGTAAATCTGTGTGTTTGAAATTGGTACCAGAGCCTTTTGTTTTGATAGAAAATATAAAAAAAAAAAAATTAAAATTGGTGTTTTTATAATGTAACAAAACTTAAGAGGCAATAATATAATAACTAAAACCTTAGGGTCACGATTTTAAGGCAGTAAGGACCAAAATAGAACAAAATTGAAAGTTCAAGGACCAAATTGACAAAATTCAAAGTACAAGTACCAAACTTAAACTTTGAGAAAACTAGGAGGACCATTAATGTAATTTGCCCTAATTATGCCTTTTTATATTTATAGGTATGCTCTCTCTTTATTTCTGGATTTCTCTCAATAAAATTAATTTATAATGGTTAGGAAATATGTCTAGTTGAACTTCTGCTAATCAAACACAATCTGCGTTTGGTAACATAATATTAATCTACATAGAAAATATATATATATATATATATATTTGCTGTGTCCCCCACTGTGTTTGTGTCCCCATTTTTTTTAAATCATCGTGTTCCGTGTTTGTGTCTGTGTCCGTGCCCGTGCATCATAAGGTGTGATAATAGTCAAAGGCCAATGAGATATAAGGTGTGACAGAAATAATATGCGAATGTATTGGCTTACAAGGGAAGCTTGTTTCATTATTATCATGTCACTCTATATATCTGATAATCTAACCAATTGAAGCCAGGTAGAGTTACATGAAAATTGCGAGCAATAGAACTTGCATTTGTCACTCATTTTCATTATGCCTATTAGTACCTGTTCGGTGTATATAAGCCAATACAGAACAAAGCAACAAAAATTACATGCAAGCAATGAATTATTATCAAACCACTCCAAACCTATTCAGTTACTTGAAACAACATAGAACCATATAGAGTAATATGATGATAATAAGTAATAATTTACGTGAGTATATATTCTCACTAGCAATTATCGGATCATTCCATAATTATTAGGCCTACAAGAGCCATATGGATTTCTTTTAAATTTGTATATTGTTGGGTAAAGTTGGATTTTTTTCTTTCTTGATGCTGTAGGAGGCTAGGGGACTAGATGCTGGGCCTCGGCTTGTGCAAAAGTTAATTGGATTTGGAGATTGTAGGACATCAAACATTGTGGCAAGGATTGCTGATGAAGAAGTTGCTCATGTAGCAGTTGGAGTCCATTGGTTCATCTCACTTTGTGAAAAAATGGGTCGTGCCCCTTGTGCCACTTTCAAAGGTTCTGTTTCCTTCTATCTATATTCTAGTGTCTATTCTTGTAAGAATAATCCCATTTTTGTGTGTACGAGCTTCACATATTTTTCTTTTCGTTCGATATATATTTTTGGGTTGGGTTATGGATGTGCATCGTTTATGGTAATTCTGCAGACTTGTTAAAAGAGTATAATGTGGAGTTGAAAGGGCCTTTCAATTATTCAGCTCGAGATGAAGCTGGAATTCCACGAGAATGGTGAGAAAATTTAAGTTTTCTGATCAACTGTTTTGTTGCCAAGAATTTGGCCGGTTTGGGTTGTATTTGTTGTACCATTTTTTTTTTTTAATAATCAAAATTACCTTCCCCCTGTTTCATTGGTAACAAAGAGATGTGAACTAGCATTTGTTTAAATTCAGCATGCACTGAAATTGCTGTACCTAATCTTTTGTTTAGGTATGATCCATCATCTACAAATAACCTGCCCAAGCAAGATCAACTCTCCGAGGTATTAGCTTGAGAGTAGCAAAATTGTTTATCAACATATTTTTCCTGGAAAATTGAGTAAAATTTATACGTCATCTTTACCAAATTGAAAATTGGAACGGTCAATTAGCGTAGTTAAGAGCTAAACAAGAAAAGCTGTATTTTGGATTTAAGATTTGAAATGCTATGACAGGTTTATGAAAGGCTTGCTTGCATAATCTCTATGGAGAAGGAGAACTCGAGTTTGAATGCAACCGAGTGATTATAGTTTGACAGAATCAATGTGGATTCAAGAGTATTTTTTTTCTTCAGCTGTAGGTGATGCACGTGGCTCAAAGCAGAATTTTTATATGGTTAGGTATTTGATTCCTTCGTGGTAAGCAATGATATGTCAGATCTGTAGTGTGACTCATGCTAAATTAGCTGGATTAAGACTGGCTTGCAAAACCATCTCACCGGACTTGGCCAAGGTTCAGAATGGAGTTTTTCTGCATTTTAGTGTAGGTTCTATGTAGATGATGTTTTATGTTTTCTTGGTATGAATTTTCTGTCATCAGTCCAGCAACCGCGATTGGTCAGGATTGTAGTGATTGTTTTTTTTTGTTGTGTGTGTTTGTGGAGAGAAGTTCCTCTCAAATAGAGACATTCTAAATTGTAAATAGAAGCAAAACCTCTCAGTTTTTGTGATTTGCATCAACTTGACCATCCTATCAGATTGCTTATGCCTGATGGTTACCAACACTATCAGAGTGGAGCATTGAAATTTGAAATGCCATATCCCATCAACTTGACCATCCTGTCAGATTACTTGTGCCAATGAAAAAGTGCCACCTATATGGTACAGTTTTTTCACTGTTAGTATGATAAACAAAAGGTTAAATTGAAAGGGAATGGCTTCCCTCCAATCCAATCATGGACTTGAGGGTATTGTTGGGTTTGTAGAGTTCATCACGGGTCTCATTTTGATAATTCGAACCGTTAATATGTAGAACTCGTCAAGTGTTATATGTCTGTAAAAAACACGTTGATCGGATATTAATAGCTATGTGATTAAATTAGTTTTGTATGAAAAAAAATGGACGGTGAAAAATAAATGGCTTACAAAAATCTGAATTGGTTACATAACTATCGATATCTGATCAACATGATTTTTTACAGTCATATAGTAATCGATGAGTTCTACACGCTGAACGGTTCGGATTATCAAAACAGTTCCCGTTGTAGGCCCCCACAGGACTAATAGTACTTTCGATTTCGGTCACGGATCGGAGGGAAGCCATTCCCAAATTGAAACTCAACTAAAATTATAGAGTTTAAATTGATAAAATCAAAATATTGAGATTTAATTTGTTATTGGAGTAAAACCTTGAGTTTTATTTTCTTATTATATACATATTTTTTGTAATTTGTCCTATTTTATTTTATTTTTCTCATTTATTTCGCTTTCCTCCATTTTCATTCTAATCAAACTTAGCTTGAGGTTTTATTTGATTTTAGGATTTGGTGAATGAAAAAATATAAAGGATTTTTTTGGCCACAACACACCCCCCCCCCCCCCCCCCCCCCCCCCCCCCCCCCCCCCCGGGGGGAAAATGGGAGAAATGGTTACAATGTTATAAATTAATTTTAGATGTTACTATTCTTTATAAATTAATTGTAGATGTTACCTTAGACATCACCTCCTTATGTGACAGAGAAACATGTGGTAAGCTCCACAGGGTAGCAACCGAGCTACTAAACCATTGGTCGAGTTAGCCCAGTCCGAGTGTTGAGCTGTACAGTTTGGTCAGACAAGTTGGTCTGAGCAGAGGATGGACCAGGTCAATGGGAAGTCTTACAGTGGAACAAACTAGTCCATTCCTGAAAAACAAGGGACACAATCTCACCTTAAGCGGAACAGTATAGCAACACCCTATAAAAGAAGGCAAATGTATCAAGTCAGGTACACAATAAAAATATTCCAGCAATTACTTTTTGGTGTTCTAAAGTATTCTTACCGACTTATCCACCCGAATCAAAGTTCTTGATTTCAGTGTTTTTCTGGCAACTAAAATGAGTGTTGAGTTCTACATTGTCCTCGACCAAATGTGGCAAGTATTTTCTTGGTTTTCATACAGAATTTGTAATTCTAAAGATTTTGTTTGCTTTAGTTTAGTATACCCTAACATTTTTCAAGCACCTAACCTAAACCTAAGTAACCAAATGACTCACAATCAAACAGATATGTTATGTGAAGGTCTATGCACTGATGACATCTTTTCCTAGACTTTCTGGATTTTTGTAGTGTAGTTTTCAATGCACATATCCATTCAATTTATGGGTTATGTTCAAGGGCTACCTGCATACGGATAATGTTATAGCACACACTCTTAAAAGATTTAGGCTATATATATACGGATAAGGCTATGTATCATATGTAAGTTATGACATTTGTGGAGTTGATTACTACAAATGTCATAATTCAATCCTATGGCAATCATAATCAAAAAGTAAAAAAAAAAAAAAAAATTACAACTAAAAATCACATAAGGTGCGTGTAACTAAATAGCTCTTAAGTTATAACTAAAATAATGTTATAATTAATATCACAATAAATCATAACTAAAACTCCAATAGTTATAACTAAATACCAGAAATGTTGTAACTAAGGGTGCATATAGTACATACAGTGCCGGCCCTGGGCATGAGCCAACAAGGCTACGGCCTAGGGCCCCTCAAAATAGACTCAAAAAATAGGCTCCTTTTATTATGGTTTAGTATAATATATTAGGTATGTTTTAAGTTCAAAAAAAAAAAAAATTAAAGAAGGACCAAACTAACTTAAAATAAATTGACCCATTAAAAAATTGAAAGACCCATTCAAAAAAAAAAAAAAAAAAATCATTGAAAATAGACCAAAAAAAAAAGGGTCCGCTCCTATTATAGTTTATTGTAATATATTAGGTATGTTTTATATCAAAAAAAAAAAAATTTAAAGAAGACTCAAACTAACTTAAAATAAATTGACCTATTAAAAAATTGAAAGGCCCATTTAAAATAATTAGCATTGTTATCTATTGAAAACGATTTTACAAAAAAATTAGATTATGCAAGTATGATTGATTTATTTGCTTCTAAAAAAGTAAGAAGAACGAGAATCAATCGACATTTATTAATTGTTATAATGTAATACTAAGTATTTTTTGTGATTTTGACATAAATCTTTTGTATTTTATCTTCATTTTTTTTTCAATAAAAAAAAATGTGAAGGATCCCAAAAATTTATTAGTTGATTGTTGGCTTTGGGCCTCCGAAATGTCAGGACCGGGCCTGAGTGCATATCCCATATAATTTCTCATATACATATTGGGTAAAAAAAAAAAAGAAGACCAAATGGCTTTGGTAGTTATATAAGCTTGAAAATCGTATAAATACATCTCTTTTGGAGGTAATTTGGAGGGGATTTGAAAGGGGTAAAAGTGATATATTTTTATAGCTGAGAAAGTAAAAATATATGGATTCATAGATGAGGAAAATAAAGTGATATTCACTCATAATTAATAGAATCTTAGTGTAATTAACCCATGTTTTGGAGAGAATCTAATGTGAGTTCATTTGCAAAGCTATTTTGATTCGAGTTCCCATTGCTTGGTTGTATTCCATGATGTGATATGAATATCATTAATTTATAAAAGGGTGATTCTAAAACAAACATCTTTCAAAGGAGGTGTATTATGTACAAATTATGATATATACAGTGTTTGTTAGAATATAATATGTAAAGTGCTGCTTTAATAATTAGGTTAGTATAATAATTAGTATGCGTTAATCATTCTGTTTTCTCTTTTGGCTTGTAAGCTTGTAACTCCTCTATATAAAGGAGCTAACCCATAACATTAAATACATCTATCAATACACAATTTATTCTTTCCTTTTATCTATACATGTTATATATTAAATCTTTCATGGTATCAGAGCTATAAGATTTAGGCCTATATTTCTTTCTCACCGGCGGGCAGTCGGCCGGCAACTTTGCCTTCACTGCCCGCTGGAGTTTTCTACACATACCTTCACTCCGCTGCATCTTCAACTCTCTCTCTAATTAATTCTTCCAAATCTTGTTTCCCTGAAGCTCGGGAATTGCTTCAGTATTTGAGTTAGTAGCTCCGTCTTCCAACTTGTCACCAGTTTCAGGATTCCCATTTGGCTTTGCCATTACTGAACCACTAGCAAGAGCCCCATCCATGTTCTCCAAAACAACACCTACTCCAAGGACATGAAACTCCATTTCCATGGCTCATGCCATTTTCCGAAACAGATTATCTACTTTCAAGTGGTCGGCCTACGAGTGCTCCATCTGCCACAAGTCTTTCCTCACTAGCCAAGTCCTCGGCGGCCACAAGCGCAGCCACAAGTCTTTCCCCACAAGCGCCGCCACCACCATCGCCAACGGTGGAGCCGGTAGCGGTGTCACCTCATCGGGGGAGGACAGACGGAGCACTCACACACACAGATGCACACACGGGTTTAGGGAGAAGGAGAAGAAACCATTAAGAGACACCCATGCACACCTACACACGGACATGCACTAGCTCTCTCTCTCTCTCTTCTCTCTCTCTAACACAAACCCAGCACACACACTGATACACACTCACGGCACACACACACCCATCACTGCCATACACCCAGCAGCTCACATACACACCCATTACCTCTCCCTCTCGGCATACACACCCATATGCATGGCAGCTCTCTCCCTCTCGGCAACTCTCTCTTCTTCCTCTCTCTGGCATGAGCTCTCTCGGAGATGAATAGCCACAAAACACAGACCTCTCTCTCTCTCTCGGGGGCAAAACCCAGCTTGCTCACAGCCCATGGCTGCCACTCCAGGCGCCGTCGTTGTCACCGGCGACCAACACCACCTACAGCCTCATCTCCGAAGCTCTCTCTCTACTCCACAACCGAGCCACCATTACAGCTTTCATGTTCTTCTTAGGCCGAACCTTCAACCAATCCAACACCCCAAACCGTGGTCCCTCTCTCTCTCTCTGATACATATATTCTATTTCTAAACCCATGGAGGGTGGAACAACCTGTAAAAGCTTATCCATATACTTCTCTCTCTCTTCATCCAACCCACCAACTTAAGCCGCTTTTTGTCCCCCCACCATAATTGTTTCCACCACCCATATATATATATTTTTATTCTCACCAACACGGATACCAATCTTCCTTTCTTTTCTTTTTTTTTTTAATCACACCCATCCACCGCCCAAACTTTATTTTTTTTTTATTATAAAGCTTAATTGGTACTCTCGACTGTTCCCCACTCCCTCCTTTATTATTTTTATTCCTCATTATATATTCATCATCACCATACTTATCCTTTCATCACCGTCACCATATTTTTTTTTTATTCGATTCCCTTACTTTTCACACCAAAAAAAAAAAAAAAAAAAAATCCATTCACCCCAACTCGGTTTTCATTCCACACACTTGTCATTTCTTCATGCCGGGGATCAACCCCGATCACAATTTTACACCAAATAACAAAAAAAAAAAAAAAAAAACAACAACCAATACCACAACCACCACATCCACAGGCGGAATTTTTCTTCTCTACTCTGCCGCCGGTCTCTTCTTCTTGCCTCCGTTCTGGGCGGCCCTTGCCGGTGCTGCCTCCGTGTTTTCCACTCCACTGGGCACGATCACTACTCCCTGCTCCTCCCCTGCAGCATATGGCGGCCCTCCAAATCGGAACATCACGGTGGCCTTCCGCTTCAGCTCCTTATTTTCCGCCTTTAGCACACTTATCTCTGCTCGCGCATCCTTATACATGCGCTGGAGCAGAGCCAGTTGGGCGTTTAACTGCTGCATCTCATTTGTCCTACTCTGCAGTCGGTGCGACAGGTTTGTGACCGTCGTCATGGTCTCCACACATGACTTCAAAGTATACTGATTGGCCTCAATATCAGTTTGCACCGCCATTTTTTTCTCCACCGACCGCATCGGAAAGTTCAACGGAGCAAACCCAGAGGCGCTTGGTTGAGGTTCACTGGCCACCGCACCCGTTATCTCTCTTGTTGACTCGTTGAGGTCGGGAAAGAGAGTGAGCAGACCACGGGACGACGAGGCCATATTCTGGATAGCTGAACGGGAAGACGAGGCCATGTTTTTGGGTTGCTAAGTGTTTCAGAGACGCAGCGATTACCGATTGGTACTGTCAGACAGGGTTGGTTACAGAGTGTTTCAAGATTTGCAGCTCTTAGAGACAAGCTCTCCGAGAGTTCAGAGGTTTCAGACTGGTTTCCATAGCCTCCGCCTCACCCTTGGTTTAAATAGCCAGGGCCGATCCGCGCATCGCGCGCCACTTGCCGACAGACGACAAAACGGGCGCGCAAGCCAAGGTAGTCACGCGCCTCGCCATAATGTCCGGCACACCTTTTTATGAATTGGGCACGCCTTTTGATGGCACGCCTTTTGAAAGATTGGGCACGCCTTTTGACGGCGCGACTTTTGAGGGCTCGATATATATATCCATGTATATCTTTTGGGCAGCCTATATACACACTCATTCAGTGTCTTCTACAACGGTCAGCTTTTATCAATCCCTTTGTTTCAACCTCAAATAGGTTTCTATCTTCACACCTATTTGAGTTTGAGGGGGGGTTATACATATATCATGTATCATGGTGAGCATGGTTACACACCATGGGAACCACCCAAGCCACCCCATGGTGCACTCCCTAAGTTGCCCCCTTGGTGCACCACCACTAGCTTCTACAACGGTCCGACATGACCCCATAAACTGTCCCGACATTGATTCCGGTCAGCTTCTACAACGGTCCGACATGACCCCATAAACTGTCTTCTACAACAACGGTCTGACACGACCACACAGTGTCTGCTACATCGGTCCGGCATGACCTCGTAAACTGTCCTGCTACAACGGTCCGACATGACCCCATAAACTGTCTTCTACAGCAACGGTCTGACATGACCACACAGTGTCTGCTACATCGGTCCGGCATGACCTCGTAAACTGTCCTGCTACATCGGTCCGGCATGACCTCGTAAACTTTATACATATATCATGTATCATGGTGAGCATGGTTACACACCATGGAAACCACCCAAGCCACCCCATGGCGCACTCCCTAAGTCGCCCCCTTGGTGCACCACCACTAGCTTCTACAACGGTCCGACATGACCCCATAAACTGTCCCGACATTGATTCCGGTCAGCTTCTACAACGGTCCGACATGACCCCATAAACTGTCTTCTACAACAACGGTCTGACACGACCACACAGTGTCTGCTACATCGGTCCGGCATGACCTCGTAAACTGTCCTGCTACAACGGTCCGACATGACCCCATAAACTGTCTTTTACAACAACGGTCTGACACGACCACACAGTGTTTGCTACATCGGTCCGGCATGACCTCGTAAACTGTCCTGCTACATCGGTCCGGCATGACCTCGTAAACTGTCCTGCTACAACGGTCCGACATGACCCCATAAAGTGTCTCCTACAACGGTCTGACACGACCATACCGTGTCTCCTATCCTGTTTTATTTTATTTATCAGTTTATTTTCCTGTTTTGTTCCTCTCTCCAAACTCAAGTTGGTTGGTTCCTATCCTCCTTGAGTTTGAGGGGGCTATTAGAATATAATATGTAAAGTGCTGCTTTAATAATTAGGTTAGTATAATAATTAGTATGCGTTAATCATTCTGTTTTCTCTTTTGGCTTGTAAGCTTGTAACTCCTCTATATAAAGGAGCTAACCCATAACATTCAATACATCTATCAATACACAATTTATTCTTTCCTTTTATCTATACATGTTATACATTAAATCTTTCAGTGTTAATTATTACAAATATCATAACTAAATCATTTTTAGTTATAATTCAAAATTAATAATGAGTCATTAGCAAGTATAACTAAAGATTTTTTCGATTATAACCAAAGTAATAATCACAATAGATTATAACTAAATCATAATTAAAAAAATGTCATAAGTGAGGTATACAATATATACTTTAAAATGAGGAGTAAATAATAAAATTAACCTTTATAAAATCAAAGTTCAATTGGAGTTCTATAATCAAACGGATTTAAAAATAAATTCAAACTTTATACCTTTTGCAATGGTGCCTCCATCAATAATCACAAAGGGTCCTCTAACTTGAAAACAAATTGTGAGTCAAATATGTTAACTTGATTGGTGCTAAACCCTTGGAAGACAAAAATTGAAATGCTAAAACAAGAAAGGACTAATAAGGTTCTTTCTTTCTTATGGCAAGTAATTAATTAAATTAGAAAAATATTATACAAATAAAAATATAATATGATGGTGTTAGTAACACTTTAGTTCAGATAAATATTTTCTATTTAAATAAATTTACTTTTTATGGATCACGAAAAGTATTTTTTATTTTTATCATACTAAACTCTAAAAAATAAAAATTGTTTTGTAAATAATTTTCTGGTGAAATAAATGAAAGGTTAAAGTAATGTAAATAGTTTCAACATTGAGATAGAATAGAATGAAATGATAATTTCTTAACATTTTCTATGACATAACCTTTCCCTTAACATAATGAAAAATAATTTCATTTGTAAAGCATTAATCATTATATTTTTAAACTAATTAAACATAAATAAAATCATTTCATTTCATTTAAATGAACACAGAGAAAAATTCTTCCAAAGAATAATTTGGTGGTTGTAAAAAAGTTACTTTGCGTATTGATTGAATAATGACTTTTCGTTGATAATACCAACATCATTGTTAATTAATGTACTGGGCTTCTCTCCACTCCGGTTGAAGAGATATTGTTAAATTTATTGGACTTATTTTTACATTTCTTTTTGATAATTTAAATTATTTACATTTTAAAATTTAATAAATATATTATTTCTGTAAAAAATTAAGTCAATTGAACAATATTAATCACGTGTTTGGATCAAATTTATATAAACGATTTGATTTTTTTAAAGATGATAAACTTAACGAACTCTAATTAAGAACCGGGGAGAGGGAAGTCCAGTGCTTAATTAATTGTTATTCTTTGGGCAAAAGCAGAAAAACGTGTCCCTTCATCCATGTCCTTTTCACTTTAATTGTGCTTATATTCCTCTCCTCCATCATCAATTCACCATAAACAAAACAAACAATACGCAAAAGAGAGAGAGAGAGAGCACTAGTCTAGTTCTTGGAAGAAGAAGAAGAAGCAATTAATTTAGTTAGAGAAAGAGAGAAGAAAAAACACACAGAGAGAGAGAGAGGATAGATCATGTGCTGCGGAGACGGTGATTGCAGGCCTCTGGGGTTCCTATTGGGCCTCCCCTTCGCCTTCCTTTCCCTCCTCATCTCCCTAGTCGGTATCCTCGTCTGGATCGTCGGGTTCGTCTCTCTCTCTCTCTCTATCTTTCTCTCTACACACTCGGTGTCCGCTTCTTCATGTGCTCGACCAATGATAAGTCATGTATTCATTTGATCTTTTACTATTAGTTCGACGTGAAATCTCTAAAAGATAAGATAATTACTCAAGGTTTAACGTATGTTTATGTCTATTTTATTTTTCATTTTTTCAAAATATCCCACAACAATTAGGTGAGCAACGCAGTAAATTCAATTTTTTTTTTCAAATATATCAACTTTTTATTTTAGATTTTGAATTTAATCATATAATTTAAAATTTTATTTTTTTAACAAAATAATTTAATGTGCACACATTAAATCTATATATATATATACTATTATTAAAAGTGAACAATTCTATCAACTTGTTTTTGAATTTGGATCTTCGGTCGCCCTTCTGGGCGGCCCTTTCTTGTAGCCCCCAAAACGACGTCGTTTTGGGGGCAAATTTTCCAACAAAAAAAAAACGCAGAGGAAGAGGGAGGAAGGAGAGGAAGAGGAAGAGGAGGAGGAGGAGGAGGAGGAGGAGGAGGAGGAAGGAGGCTGCGAGCTCGCCGTCGCAGCTCGTCGCCTCGCCGCCCGCCGTCGCAGCCTCCCGATCGTCGCCGGCCATCGCTTGTCGCAGCAGCTCCCACCACCGTCCGGCCCCACCTCCGCCTCCTCCTCCTCCAGTGATTATGGCCCCCTCCAGTCCGGCCCTTCCCCGCCTCCTCCTCCTCCTCCTCCTCCTCCTCCTCCTTCCTCCCTCTTCCTTTGCTCCTTCCTCCCTTTTCCTCTGCGTTTTTTTTTTTTTGAAAATTTGCCCCCAAAACGACGTCGTTTTGGGGGTTACAGGAAAGGGCCGCCCAGAAGGGCGACTGAGGATCCGGATTCCTTGTTTTTCTCCTTTTGCCAAGTGACCTTCTCTCTTTCCGTCAAGGTAATAGTTATGGGCTCGTTTGGGAAGTTGGTTGACTTTTTGATTTTTTTGACTATTTTAGTCTGGGATTAAAAAGCCTGATTTGAGAAGGACTTTTGATTTTTTTTGTGAGAGAAAGAATATAATGATTATGAGTTAGATGTGATATTTTGTCTTATTAAATTAAAAAACTTATTTTGTTTTTTCTGGCTATTTTAATCAAAAAAGCCTCAAAACCAATTTCCCAAATAGAGACATAATAGGGACATAAGACTTAAACCTATGATCATTGATTGACTTAATAAAGAATATTTTCACCATTCAAACAAGATATGCTTTCGATTCAAAATTAAAATTTATATTTTAAGTACACCCAGCGGGTGGGCTCACAATCTAATTATTATTATATAAAATGGACAACTCACTTGTTATTTAAATTTTCTCTTTATGCCACATTTTTTTTAATTTAAAATAAATAAAAATAAATAAAATTAGATAGATGGTTTGAGAGACTTGAAACTTAGAACTTGAGTTTATCAAATGAGAATTTTACCACTTAAATGATATACAATATATTATAAATATCTTATTTTATTTTTATTTATTTATTTAAATTATACATGTATCACGTATGTCAATCGATATTATATATATACAGGTAGAGAGACTATTAGTGTCTGCTTACCCATGAATGTGTTGTTAATTCTGAAAAATATAAATTTTGGTGTAAAAATATATCTAGATAGATAGATAGATAGTTAGTTGTGTGCTGATGATGTGATTGTGAGTGTCTAATACAGGTCGGTGTTGACATGCATATGTCCGTGTTGTTTTTGCGTGACGATCATAGTGGAACTTGCCTTGGATCTCATCAAAGCTCCCATTCATGTCATGGAGTGGTTCACCTCTCAGATACCCTGTTAAATTTGTCTTCTTCTTCTTCTTCTTCCATATTGTTATTCACTATATAATTACAATATGTGTTGTGCTTTCTTCTGCGTGATTAATTAATTAATTAATAACAAAATTTTATGTTTGATTATGGTGCTTGAGATTTGTCTGCCCTTAAATTGTTGGATTTTCGTTACCACTATGATTGATTATTAGTACACTTTTTGCTTCTTTAAAATTATAAGTAGTTTTTTTTTTTCTTGCTCTGATTGTTCAGTTCTTGTTGTTACGCAATTATTAGTTGTAATTTAATTGCCTTCATTATGTGAGAAGGACAAACGGATTAATTAAGATTGTTACTAATAGCACTCCATTAATTACTCTAGAGCTTATATTTTTTTGAACTCCACCATCAAAATTGCTCCCTTCTTCATTTTTTTTTAAACTACCACCATAATTCCAAATATACTTTTTGAACCCTCACTTTTGCTCCGGCAACCCCTTCCTCACCGGAAACCCTCTCCCAGCCCCCTCATCCACTGGTGACCTTCCCTCATTAGCGACTTTCCTCTTCCAATGACCCACCGCCCTAGCTCCTTCTTTCTTTCCCTCTTCCCACCGGCGACCCTCCCTACCTCATTTCTTTCATCCAAATATCTTATTTCACTAATCTCAACCGTTTGCCCTTGCCACAACCCACACAACTATCCTAGAGCCCTCTCTCACCATGCTTATGTTCGATTCCTCTTCATTTGAAATCATCACACCTGATTTAGAAAATCAATATCGAACATTATGGGTGCATTTTGAGGCTCCCGTGAAGAGCTAAAATGCTTACGTTTGTAGATGTTACATGTTAGGGTAGTATGTAATCTGGCGGCATTAATTATCATGTTTTGTTTTGAGCAAATTATAATGACCTCTTCTAATAATTGCATAAATTATAGTTCATCCCATTAATTTGGGAAATGACCCTGACCATCACCTCAAAAGTTAATTTTGTTAACGGAATTGGTAAAATGACAAATATTTTTTCCCCATCAATCTCGCCTTCCTATTTATGTCCACCCCTACTTCCATGTCTCTTCACAGTTGCCCTCAGCCACCTTACCACCACTTTTCAAGTTATCAACCTTGTCTTACCTCCATAGCCAACCCCACACCCCATTAGCATCCAACACCATCACAAATCCACATAATCGAAAAAATCAAGAAATCAATTAAAAGATAAATAGATACATAAATAAAAATAAGTAAAAATCCACCACTTCCACGCACCTTTAATATTCCTTTTTCCATTCATTACTACAAAATCATAAAAATATCATGGTTATTAACCATGATGAATGTTAATTATAGTATTTTATATATATATATATTAAAGCGTGATCTTTTCAAGTGTGATTGTTAAGAATCATTTTCAATTATACTTTTTGACCATGATTAAGAGATAATTCCATCACATGTTTTGACTATGATAATGAATATTTAGATCATAGATTTTAACCGTGATTAATACCAATACACCTGAGATTGAATTTAAGTAATTCGTGATTAGTAATGAGATAAGATCACAGTTATAACCATTTTTCGTCACGGTTAATGCGTATGGTAAAAAAAGTCTCAGACCACAAAAATGTGACTATCAATCACAGTACATAAACCGTGATTAAAATCTAAATACAAGTAATATCTAAAATATAATCAATAATATTTGTACACATTTGAATAACGTATAATACACCGATTATTAACTATCCTTTGAATCACAACATTGACCACATATGAATAGCTAATAACCTCAAATATTTCATAAATGAAAGTCGAATGTTAGTCGAATGTTGAAAAAATATTTACAAAGAAAGTTAAGGGATAAAAGGTTTTTTCACTATCATTACACAATAAAAATCTCATTACAAAAAATAAAAATAAAAATAAAAAACTTAAGGAAAACTCAATATGTTCTTGAATGTTTTGTTTTCTTTGACCACGTTGTGCATTTCTTAAAACAATTTTTAACCTGAATTGTGATGCCTCAAAAGTCGGGAACATCAGATAATATATTAACCATTAAATAAAGGGTTTATCTAAGGTTATAAGAGTAGGAAACGCCACTAATTAGTCATTTGGATAATAACCAAGTAAGATCCCCGGAAGGTCAGAGGAGTCAAAATAGCCTCTTTTCAAAGTCCAACCACCTTAGATTACAAAACTACCTTTTTGACAGATCTTGACAAGGAGTTGACGGGGTATAAGGATAGCTTACAAATGTTATATATATACAAATTACAAATCATGTCTTAAATACAACACGGGATCTATTACTTACAATCTCAAAACAAGTTTACAAACTAGTTTCTAATCCTCCTAGGGTAGCCGTACGTCCTTAAATGCATCAGCTTTGCCTTCGACCGGTCTAGCAGTCTACAATACCTGGCATAAAACGCCATGAGCTTTGTATGCCCAGTAAATGCACACACACCCTGTCCCTTTTTCCCAGTCCAATACACCATCACATTTATAGCGAGCAAGTAGTGAAGCATGATATTCAAGTCAATAACAACAATTTCAATAATAGAGGAAATGAACATGTCATTCAAATAGATAACAAATGTTATAATGTTAGTGGTTAGTATTCTAGAAATCTCCCAAAGAGATTTCATCCTCCCAACTACAAGAATTGGACACCGGACTATTCAGAACTCCTCCTTTTGTTGTTTTGTTGCAGAACTAATCTTGGATGCCTACCAACGGTTATATACCGCGTAGCTCCAACTGCAGGCCCTCAAAAGGGACAGCAAAAAGAAAAAAGTTTTATCACCCAGAATCCGACCTTATCCTTCCAAAAAAGTTTTATCCTCCTAAATGTCCCACCCGAACACAATCTTATCTCACCAATCAAACCATCGCAAAGAGTTCGAATACGTCCATTCCATTCCAGGGTTTACTCGACAACCACTTGCGCAAGACTTAACCTTCAATTAGGGAGCACATCCCATCAATCCATACATAAGACATTATCATCTCTTCATTATTCAAGTGATCGAAAACCCAATACCATCCCAATTAAGTTTTCCGTTTGGATTAATGTTTTAAGTCAAGTTAGAACAAACTCAACAAGATAGTAATATCCACATAAGCATGAGCATCATTAAAATGAAGAAGATAAGGAACATAACCATAACACATGAAATACCATACCAAGACATGATCATAAACTAATAAACATATTCATGTACACAAGAGCATAAAACACCTACACAGAACTAAATTTCCAGATTCAATACCATTTAAAGCTTAAAATCAAAAAGGCTATTTCAGATATTTCCCGAACCTAGCGTTCCTATGGTTCGTAGAGAATTTAATCTAGTTTTCAGAACATGTTTTGGAAATGGAATAGATTTTCTAGATTTTTAGTTATTTAAGAAATGTTCCAGCGCTGTCCAGATTTGTCGACCGTTATGAAAATTGAAGTTTCTCACAAATCACTCACTCGTTTTCAATGAAACCAATTTTATTTGAAAGCTAACTCCTTAAGGAAGATTTTGAAATGGAATGGAGGCCCAAAATATTTTTATACATTTTTCTAGAAATTTCAAAAGTTGGATGAAAAACAGATTTTTCTGGCACAGTTCTTGAAAATAGAAATTTCGTGAGAAAAGAGGTCAACTAGGGGAAATTTTCCACTTATCTTGTGATGAAAACTTGCTAAATAAAATGTATTAAACTCAAAAATTTAAGGTGAAGGTGTGCCTTTGGGAGACTGATATGGAAAAAAGGTAGCCTTATACCGATTAAGTGAAATATAAGAAGGGTAGAATCATGGCTCAACTCCTTTCATTTTTAACACAAGAATACCATTAGAACACATCCGAAAATACCATTTTAAACTTCTAATAACATGTATTTGAAAAAGGAAAATGAAAGAGAGAGTTGTGTTGTGGCTTACTTGATTGCCTAGTGAAGTGTTTGTACAATTGTCTCCTCTTTTCCTCTTCTCTACTACCAAAGTTCACTCTCTTCCTCTTCTTTCTTTCTCTCAACTGAATGTGTAGGTGTGTGAGTGTATGAGATGTGTAACATGTGGAGGGTGGTGGTGTTTTTATAATAAAATTGGTGTAAAATGTCTAAAATGCCCATTGGTTGGAATGGAATGGAATTGAGATATATTTAGTTGGAATGTAATGGAATGAAGGATCATTAGGGAGCCTAATCATGTATTAAGGCATGATCTAGTTAGGGTTAGGCTTAAGTAGAACCAAGATAGTTACAAGTACAAGACAACTTTCCTTGATTAGGGGGTACCAATGATACTTTTTCCATGATTTAAGGGATTTGTCTCCAAAGTACCTATTATTGTAGCCTAGAGAGGGTGATAGCTGGCCATGTACTAGATTTAGGGAGATTTTTGTTGATTTTATATATAGATATGAAGATATTTATGTATAAAATTATTTATTTAAGAAAGGTACAAGTATATATATGTATATATGTGTGTAATGGTACTAGTTTGGGGTCAAAATGTGATTTAAGAAAAATATGGGTTTAATTTATGAATTGGAACATTTATTTTAGTGTAGAATTAAATTGGGGTTAGAGAGTCTAATTCGGTTTGGATTTCTTGTTTCAAACAAAAACGTGATCAACCGAGGAACGTGATAAAGACCGGAAAGCCTAGGGTTTCCAAGTGGTAATTTCATATTTAGGGAGTGAATTAGAGTATTAGAAATTATTTCTAAGTTTTCGAAATCGATTAGGGTTTGCCATTTTTTGTTGGCGCATGTATTTTGATCCTAGGGTTGCAATAACTGAGGGACTTCAAGGAAATAATTTAAAAATAAGGGACTTTTAAGAAATTAAAATTTTCAGGGGCCTCACAACCTATCCCCCTTAAAATAAATTTTGTCCTCGAAATTTCAAACATTCTTCATGTCTCAAATGTTGTGGGCAATTGCATCATAGTGTTGCCAATGTATATTAATTAGCCAGATCATCTTCTTCTCTCAAGTTCTTCATCCTTTGTCCAAGCCACCATTGGTCTCATTCTAATAAAAGTGTTGTGAATCAAATTCCTCCCCAATGAGATGCGTTAGTCTTCCATGTTATCTTGAAAATTCTGAACTGTTCGTTGTGGCTTTAGTGTGAGGGCTTATATTGCCAAATTCTCGATTTGGTGATCTATACTCTTGTTAAGGATTGATCCCTTGGTAATTTGCTGATGCCATTGCGTTTGTCAAGTTGCTGTGTTGAATCATGGAAACTAATCTATCCCCCTTAAATAATAAAAGCATTCCATTGGATGGGTAAGTGTAACACGCCCGCGGGGGACCTCGCTATAGCTCGGACTCGATTAGTGTCACGGTTCTAAGTCTGAACCAAAGAGTCCAAATCCGGCAAATCGTTTTGAGAAAACAGATTTTTGAAAGAAGTGCCAAACATGGATTGCTTTGCCAGATACAGAGTCGCCACCTAAATATTTTATTTTGGGAAATTTAGGAAACCCTGACTCGGTGCCAAAGGCCACGTGTCCGTCATCACCAAAGTTTCCTCGGCTCGGGAACTTGGGTACGATTAGGGAAGGTCACTTCGTGAGCACCCCCGCTCGCCCGATCAAAGATCGGCCTCTACTAACCATGATATCTATTTTTGAAAACTTTGTGTGTTCTTATTCCGGTTATTAGCCTAGGTTACTATGTGATGCGCACAGCATACAAGTATAGACTGGATCGCCTGAATTGGAACAAAACATTTCATGTTTATTTTTGAAAGGTGGTTTGCTACTCGCAAGTAGGCTTAAAACATTTGATGATTTATTCCAATTTAAGTAACCCAACCTTCACCCACAAGCATTCAGGCAGTTATATCACGTAAGCATATAGCCTCATGGTAAGCATGCTATTCATGGCAGCACTCACACGCATGCAAGGATGCTAAAGCATAAAACTCACCAAGTACTCCAAGCCAAAAAAAGAGACTACATTAGAAATCATGCATGATCCTAAGTATACAGAAATGCCTAATGCAACACATGCAAGAATGCAAACTATAGCAGGCTCGGCTATTCTAAACATGGTATATGAAATGCTACAGCTAATCATGTATTTAACTTGGAATTGAAATACAAATGCAGTTAGCATGATGCGCCGAGCCCGGTGCATGCAAAACAGATGAATGATGCAAACATGCTGTCATACTGTATGCTAATTTAAATATGCCCTAATCTAACCATCATAAGCTGGTAAATAAAAGGGAAGAAAGACGTGGGGTTGGAAGAGATACATCACACTCACCCACACTTATTACAATTATGCCCTCGCGCAGAGGGTCCGAATAAATATACAGTCCCAAACAAAAGAATAGTACAGTCCAAATATTACAGTCCGAATAATGTACAAATTCCTGATTAATTAACAAATCAACTAAGAAGATAAATAAAACTGGCATGCAAGCCTGGGACTGCCTTGCTTCTGATGGATGATGCATGTCCGGGTTGTCTTGCGCGGAAATCCACTGGGATGCCCCAATTAGCCTCTGTTTTGTGATTTTTCTTGGAAAGCGTGCCGAGCTCCGAAAAGTTATTGATTCTTCATTTTGCTGCAACAGAGAGCAGGAAAGGGGCATAGCAATGTATTTTCACAGATATATGCATGTCTCGATCCTCGTGCCACCAATCACGCATACCGAGGCATGATGGCCGAGGAGTCAAAATGCACAATTCAATATAGGATGAATACACATGAAAATACAGCTAAAACCTAACTCCATCATGGATAATCCGGAGTGTCGGTGACTGGGGAATTGAGACGCGTTCCGTCACTCGGAGTACGAAACGCACCTCGTTTCCCGTGCCCGGGCTAACTCCTATCCCGAACACGATGCAATATGCATGATATGCATGAATGCAACTAAGATACAGCCTAGCATGCACAATGCTATGAAAATGAGATGTCTCGAAGTGCGTGCACATGGGCACGCAAACTGAGAAAATGCATGAATGCGATCTAAGATACAACCTAGTATGCACTATGTTGTGAAAATGAGATGTCTCGAAGTGTGTGCACACGGGCACGCAAACTGAGAAAATGCATGAATGCGATCTAAGATACAACCTAGTATGCACTATGCTGTGAAAATGAGATGCCTCGAGATGCGTGCACACGGGCACGCAAACCGAGAAAATGACATACGTAATGCAAATGACATGGAAATATGATATGGGCTTACACTAACATGAGAGAGCCTTAGCCACACTCACATAAGAGGCTGATAGATGAAAATGAAGTGCCTCGAAATGCGTGCATACGGGCACGCAAACCGAGGCAATGGTATATGCAATGCAATGGCATGGAAATTACAACATGGACTTATACTAACATGAGAGAGCCTCAGCCACACTCACATAAGAAGCCGGTGGATGAAAATGGAGTGCCTCAAAATGCGTGCACGCGGGCACGCAAACCGAGGCAATGGCATACGCAATGCAATATGGCTAAAATGGCATGGAAAATGCAACATGGACTTATACTAACATGAGAGAGCCTCAGCCACACTCACATAAGAAGCCGGTGGATGAAAATGAAGTGCCTCGAAATGCGTGCACACGGGCACGCAAACCGAGGCAATGGCATACGCAATGCAATAGTATGGAAAACAATATGCAAACATGCTAATGGAATTTCAGAACTGAAATGTGGGGGAAAACAGCCCCGAAACGAGGCGAAATGACACCCGATGCATGGAATCTCTCCCGAAATGCAAATTAGGCGCATAGAATGAACTACAGCTATACAAAGCATGCATAATTGGTACACGAGATGAAAAGACAGAAGCGAAGCATCCTCAAAATAAGCATTTTTACAGTACAAATCATGGCCAAACAGCAAGCAAAGATAGGGTAACAATGGCATGCAAAAATGGCCCTAAACATGAGATTATGAAGCAACTCACAGCTGCTAACTCCAAATAGGTTAGGGCCCTTCAACAACACTGAAGAGGGGCCCAAAATAAGCACATTTACAGAACTGTAAAAACCCTAAAAACAAACATAGATATGGCTAAGCTCTTATGCAAGAAAAGGGGCCAAAGGCAAGTGGTATATGCACAGCCCAAACTGAAAAATTCCCTTCTACAACATTTAAGAGGGAACAAAAATATGCATATTTACAGAACTGTAAAAACCCCGAAACAGTATACAAACATGCTAGAAATGCAATGCAAAATGAGGCTCAAAAGTGGCTATAACACAAAGTATACAAAATATTCATCAAACAGCCAAAGACCCTTAATAAAACATGAAGAATGAGCCAAAATAAGACTATTTTTAGTTCTGTAAAATGACTAAAAACCAAAGCATACTAGGCTTCCAAGACATGCAAAAATGGGGACCAAAAGAGAATATAAAGGCAAGTATAGCATGGAGGTCCCAAACAGTGTTGAGCCCTTCTTCAATGTTGAAGAGGGGCTCAAAATAAGCCTGTTTTTAGTTTTGTAAAATGCCCAAAAATGGAAGCATAATGGGCTGCCAAAGCATGCAAGAAAAGGGGACCAAGGAGGGATATAACATGAAGTAGCATATGGAGGTCCCAAACCATGAAAGGCCCTTAATAAAACATGAAAAATGGACCAAAATAAGACTATTTTTAGTACTGTAAAAAGGCCAAAAACCGAAGCATGATAGGCTGCCAAAGCATGCAAGAAAATAGCATTTAAGGAAGATATTGAAGCAAGTGCAAGATGGGGGGCTCAAACAGGGTTGAGCCCTTAAGAAAAAGTGAAAAAGAGCTCAAAAGAAGGCCACTTTCAGTTATGGCCGGAGCTCAAAGCAAAAAGCATATATGGTTAAGAAATGTTGCAAAAATAAGCTCAAAAAGGGGGAAATGGCAACTCACCCTTGTAGACCAATCTTTGGTTGCTTCTTGGACCAAGTTGCAGCACCTTTAGCCTCTGAAAAGTCCTCCTTGCTGTTGGAAATGGAGTGGTGGTGATGGTGTTAGGTGGTAGTGAAGAAAAGGGGATGAAACTTGGGTGTTTTAGGGTAGAAATGAGAGAATGAGAGGGGATATAATGCAAGAAGCTTAAAGGTTTTTTTTTCTAACCCCCTAAACCAATGCTTGCAGCTGGTTATATGGACAAAAAAGAGGGAGAAAAGGAGGGGCAAAGGTGGGGAAAAGGAGACAAGTTTTTCCCCCAAGAAATATCCCCTGGATTGAGATATTTTCTGGGGGATACAACTATACAGCTGTAAAGTGTGCAATGCAAGGAACATGGCCGGCCACCTTTTGGACTTCCAGGTGGCCGGCCGGCCACCTCCCCTAGCCGGCCGGCTAGGGGTCAAAAGGGTCAACCTGCTTTAGTGGCCGGCCACCACAAAAAGGTGGCCTCCTAGGTCTCCTCTTCACAACCCTGTGGTTTGAATTTGGAAACTCTAAAACAGGAGAGAGAACAAGCCATTTTGAGGAGGGGTTCAAAAGGTTCAAATAGAATTAATGGCCGGCCATAAACTTTTAGGGTCCTCCCATGTGTGTACATCACAAATATGAGGTTTGGGGTTGAAGAAAATGGCTCCAAGGTGGTCAACATTGGCTCGGAAGTGAGAAAAACGGGTGTCGGAGGGCGAAAATAGAATATAACTGGTTGCCAAGATAATTGCTGGCCTCCCACCCTCCAGTGACCTTCCTGGTGATGAAACAGAGGCACCTGCCAAAAATGAACGAAAACCGATGCAAAACGAATGCTCAGGGGCCGAAACACGCAGTTCGGGGTCCCGAAAATTGCCTGTTAAGCACCGAAAGTGGCGTTAGGCCACGAAGTGGGTTTCTCAGACCCCAGTGTCCCTCAAAAGGGAGTAAATGAGATGCATGCCAAAAATCAGAACAAACGGAGATGGTTAAGCGGTCCCAAACCGAGGCATACGACCAATGGTCCTGAAAAACCGGAAATCGGGCTCCGAAATGGGCAAAATGGCCTACGGCCACCGAATGTAGCCCACGGCCACTGAGAGATGGTCTACGGGACCTCTCCCTCCCCTCAGGAAAAGAAACAGAGAAAACCGAGTCTGGTTTGCAAACCGAGACAACGCACAGAAGAGGGTTCGGAAATCCGGAGGCAGGGCTCACGGCCGCGACTCTGAGACTTCTGAACGAGCACGTTATGCAATATCACCAAGCACTCAACTGGTGACGTCTAAGTCTTAAGGTTGGTCAAAAATGGGGTGTCTACAGTTGCCCCTCTTTGACAGAACTCGAAAGTCACAAGTGACGGGAGTGAATGTTAAAGCCCAGAGACGACCCATTTTTGACAAGGCCGAAGACTTAGACAAACATACAGGATAAACAGAGATGTGCCCGCAAGCATGCCCGCAGGCAAAGGGGGGGCAAAATGCGAAATGATATGCAAGAAGATTTTGAAGATTGGACTTATACGCTACGCGAAGCCGGTTTTGAAAGTTGGACTTATACGCTACGCGAAGCCGGTTTTGAACTCATGATCATGCAAAGAGAGCTGTAATGAAGCAAATATGCGACAATTTTAAGCAAGTGAATATAAATCTAACTACATTTCATGCAGAAAGGATATAAGAAAATTATGCAATTTTCACTGCGTCTTACGCGGAGAAGGCTAAAAGCGACTACTGAGAAAACCCGGAGTCTTACACACAACATCTCTCTGCATATCACACATAGGAGAGGAAGAAGGTAAACCTCTCAGCGTATCATACGCAAAAGAGGAAAGGCAAACTTCTCAGCGTATCACACGCAAGAGAAAACCTCTCAGCATATCACATGCAAGAGAAAACCTCTCAGCATATCACATGCAAGAGAGAAAAGGTAAATTTCTCAGCGTATCACACGCAAGAGAAAACCTCTCAGCATATCACATGCAAGAGAAAACCTCTCAGCATATCACATGCAAGAGAGAAAAGGTAAATTTCTCAGCGTATCACACGCAAGAGAAAACCTCTCAGCATATCACACGCAAGAGAGGAAAGACAAATTTCTCAGCGTATCACACGCAAAAGAAAACCTCTCAGCATATCACATGCAAGGGAGGAAAGATAAATTTCTCAGCGTATCACACGCAAGAGAAAACCTCTCAGCATATCACATGCAAGAGAAAACCTCTCAGCATATCACATGCAAGAGAGAAAAGGTAAATTTCTCAACGTATCACACGCAAGAGAAAACCTCTCAGCATATCACATGCAAGGGAGGAAAGACAAATTTCTTAGCGTATCACACGCAAAAGAAAACCTCTCAGCATATCACATGCAAGGGAGGAAAGATAAATTTCTCAGCGTATCACACACAAGAGAAAACCTCTCAGCATATCACATGCAAGGGAGGAAAGATAAATTTCTCAGCGTATCACACGCAAGAGAAAACCTCTCAGCATATCACATGCAAGGGAGGAAAGATAAATTTCTCAGCGTATCACACGCAAGAGAAAACCTCTCAGCATATCACATGCAAGGGAGAAAAGACAAATTTCTCAGCGTATCACACGCAAGAGAAAACCTCTCAGCATATCACATGCAAGGGAGGAAAGATAAATTTCTCAGCGTATCACACGCAAGAGAAAACCTCTCAACATATCACATGCAAGAGAGAAAAGACAAATTTCTCAGCGTATCACACGCAAGAGAAAACCTCTCAGCATATCACATGCAAGGGAGGAAAGATAAATTTCTCAGCGTATCACACGCAAGAGAAAACCTCTCAGCATATCACATGCAAGGGAGGAAAGATAAATTTCTCAGCGTATCACACGCAAGAGAAAACCTCTCAGCATATCACATGGAAGAGAGAAAAGGGATGAATGAACACCGGAACTCATCCGAATGTTCGAAACCAAAGATGCCCTAACGCATCGTATGCGAGAGGAGAAAAGACGACAATTGTAAGTGAAAAGGTGCATAACGACGCAGGTGAAGTGTACATAACAATGCAAGTAATGAGCATAATAATCCCGAATACAATGCTAGATAAATGTGCATAACAATGCAAGGAATGAGCATAACAATGCTAGATAGATGTGCATAACAATGCAATGAATGAGCATAACAATACTAGATAGATGTGCATAACAATGCAAGGAATGAGCATAACAATGCTAGATAGATGTGCGTGACAACGCATATTTGACACAAAATGCCGAACAAGGGGATACAAGCCTTAAGTAGACCAATTTCCAAACGCAACCTCCGATTTACCTCTCGGAGGGGTCATGATACATTCCAAAAAGGATACACCTCGTGCATACCGACCGATGATGAGCTACACATCGAAGTCATGAGTTGAAAATTCCACAGAAACCTTTTGAGCTGAAAAGAGTGGGTTCTTCTTGCACTTTCTTGACTGTACTCCTAAACCGTGGTTACTACCCTTCCTTCCTGGTCATGTTCACAACTTTCCCTATTCTCCAACGGGTTGACAGACTAGGTTGATTCAGTATCCAGAATCGAGGCGCATTCACATACTATCTCAATCTATGGGGCTGCCATACAGATTTCAAGCCGAGGATAGACCCCTGGGTATTTAAACCAGACTTTAGTCTCGGAAATTCCGAACCTTTGCGTTCTAGGCAATAGCCGTCCGAACTCTAGTTTCCACCGTCGCAGTTGGTCTCCTAGGAACTCATTGCAAACACAGCCAAGATGCATCTGGCAGGGGCTGGTTTTCTGAGGGAGCACTTCGATTGCCATTTTGGCTTGAAGCAGACTTGATCTTGAGCTTGAGGTAGAGGCACACTCATACTTCGGAGCGTTGGCAAGACTTTGAAGAGGTACACACAGAATGTAGTCTTGGAACTTACTGAAGTTGAAACAAACTCAGATACCCGACATTTTCCTCTTTTGCTTTTGCTTTGCAGTCCGGAACCATATATAGCTTCAGATAGGTCCTAGTTCTACTGTTCTCACTTATCGGGGGTGAATCCTGCGATTTTATGAAAGAACAAATTTTGTTTTGTACAAATGTGGAGAATGGCATGGCACTCGGAGCACAAAACGATTTTATTTTTGAAATTCAGAGATGAGCTTTCGACCAAGTATTGAGCTTATGACTGAACACAGCAAAACGACTCAACAAGGAAATAAAAGGCACACAACCTAGACACATCGAGTAACACTCGAAACGACTCAAAACAAGAATCGAGATAAAACAAAAAGACACGACACTCAGACGTGCACAGGGAGCCTATTTCACCGAGTAGTGTTTCCCATCCTTTCTCATTTGTGATTCTCACATCACTCGGCCCTCAGGCTCTGTTTTTTCTGAAAAAGCCCCTTTCTCACTTTTTCTCTCATCGTACATCTCTCTATTCTTCAATCTCTCGTTTTTCATCCCTCCCCTGGGTGGTTGATGGGTGAACAGGAAGTTGCGGGCTCATGCCCGACATAATCAACTCGCGGCTATTTCCTTCGGTGACATCTGTCGATGCGCCGGATGAGGGAATGGAGCATTGATCCATTCCAATTCGTGCTTCGCACTCGGCTTGATACCTCGCTGCTTGGAGGATGAGAGAGCTTTCTGCCCTTTGTTGTTAACTTCGGTTATCCCCTTTTTTGGCGGGTAGAGTGGCCTTTCTGGCAAGTATGTTGACAATGGGGAAAAGACAGGAAGCTTGACTCAACTATGCCCTTAGTTCATCATTTTGACCATTCTTGTTTTAGTTTTCTCCTAAAAAAAAAAAAATTTTGACCAAAATGAGAGTTAGATTAACGCGCTTGTTCGATTTTCTGATTTAAAATCATGCAAGTTAGGCTGTGAGCACTGAAAATTTTCCTCTTTTGGGTCCAAGAAATGGTCCAGTTTTGAAAATGGGATACTTTTCGAGAAGATTTAGTCAACCCTAGTAAAAATTTTCAAAAACTATTTTTGCGAACGACCACTGCTCAACGATCACGGAACCTACTCTTGAGATGCACAATCTCGGATCCATAGCAATGGAAAATTGCCCCTTGTCTGAAAGACACTCCATGGCAACGGAAAGTTGCCCCTTGTTTGAAATGACACTGCGGCGTTCTGAATGGCAACGGAAAGTTGCTCCTTGTCTGGATAGCACCGCAGCGCATTGAATGGCAACGGAAAGTTGCCCCTTGTTTGAATGACACCGCGGTGCATTGAATGGCAACGGAGAGTTGCCCCTTGTCTGGATAGCACCGCAGCGCATTGAATGGCAGTCCTCAGAGCGACAAACACAACCAAACTCTCGGATACAGAGAAAGCGAAGATGATCAGAACCATCGCATGGACACAATCGAATTTTTTTACGGCTGGACTTCAGAATGAAGTTGCCTACGTATCCCAAAGATGGGAATCAAGCCTCACGTAGTTCGGGGTTAAGGTACATTCGGGTATTAACCTCTCCTTTTTAGGCTCTAATTTTTGCCAAGGCGCCCGTTGCGGGTTTTCGACCTTGCGAGCTTTGTTCTTCTTTCTTTCTCTTTTCAATTCTTTTCTTCTCTTTTTTAGATATTCTTTTCTTTTCTTTTCTTTTCTTTTTTGCATTTTTTTTTTCTTCTTTTTCTTGCTCTAACTTTTGCCTGGGTCGCCCTTCCGGGTTTTCGGCCCAGCGAGCCTCTCAAGGGTAAAAGTGTAGCTTGGTCCATGCCAAATGGTTATAGGGTTTCGAAGCCATCTGTATCCAGGAGAGTGGCTGTTGATTTTCAAGAGGACTCATTTTCAGCTCTTCGAGCATGTCTGATATCTTTGCCCCTAGTTTGAGGGGTACTTCTGTTCTAGCTTTGCAAGCTTCTTCTGATCTTCTGATCTTTTTGATCTGACTTTCCTAGCCTCTTGTTCGAGGGCTGCTTCAAATCCGGCCACATAGGCCTCACATCGTAGTTAACCGTTGAACCTTCTGAATTCAGGTTCAAGGTTTGGAAGCAAAGGGGTTGAGTCTCGAGGCTGAGAGCGATCCTAGGCTGCACAATCTCAAGAGTGATTCCACACAGGTCTTCGCAGGACCGCGCAAAACATTTTGTTTTTGAAAGTTTTTAAGAAAGCGACAAATCACTCGTGCTGAAGATAGTGTGAAACCAGTCTAGATCAAGCCAGGGTCCTTCTCAGTACTCACGCTAACAAGCATAATTTCATTCATTAAGGGCTTAGCACGCCTCTCTTTCTCTCAAATGGTCAAATTTTGCAAAACCCGAGGAATTCCTTCCTCTTCGTTTTCACCGCAGTGTTCAAAAAGTTTTGAAAAACTTAGGTCGATACAATGATTTCAAGGCACAGAAAAGACAGAGTTCTTTAGTCAAATACTGCCGTCTCATTTGGAATTTTTGGTACAACTGGCACACGGCAGAAGCAAATGCGAGAGCATGAAGATCACTGCTGTTTTATTCAAATCTATTGGCACGACTGGTTCCCTGGCAGAAACAGACTCAAAACAAAACGAAAAGACAAACACAAAACAAAATGGTGATACCCGAGGCAACATCCCCTGGAATCACCCGACTCCTATACAACAGGACTGACTCGATACAACAAGACAGACCCAAAACAAAAAAAAGAGACTGACTCAAAACAAAAAGACAGACTCAAAACAAAATAACAAGACTGACCCAATACCCAAGTCAAAAAGCACAAAAGCTAGCATTCGCAAATGCTCAAAACAGTGCATGCCATCCACCATATCTGGAGTAAACTGAGCGCTACCCGCAGGTGGTTCATCCCCCCAATCACATCACATTATCCCCTAAGTTCACTGATCAAGTGCCGATAGACTTTGCAGGTCCTGGTGCGGGGATGACCCCGTTGTCGATCAGATCTTGTATTTCGTGGCGGAGACGAAAGCACATGTCAATGTCATGGCCAGCTCGCTGATGGAAGGCACAGTAGTCGGCTGGGTTGTGCGAGAGAGGGAGGTTCTTTGGTAATGGCTACGGCTCCAGGGGCTTCAGATGCCCTTTCTTGATCAAAGCCCCTAGAGCCTTTGACAAAGGCATATAAAGTGGGGTGAAAACCTTCTTGGCTTGGGGTGGATGTTTGGCTGCTTGCGAGCTACTTCCGGACGCACCGGTGAATGGGGTAGCTGTTTTTGATACGGTGGTAGCCACCATGCCCACATCAGAAGATCTTGCAGCTGCATCACCACTGGTGGTCGCATTCGAACTGCGGGAAAACGCCCTCCTGGGCTGCTCCGTCTCCTGGTCAAAAAGGCCCTGCTTCATAGCATCCTCGATCTGCACTCCCATCTCATACAAGTCTGGAAAGGTAGGGAAGGGGATCACGATCATTGAGGTTGCGCACAATCATCCGAATTTGATCTTTGTCAGTGGGCCTAAGGGTCATCATTGAGGCCTTAGTCCTCCAGCGGGTCACGAATTCTGAGAAGCTCTCCTTCGGCTCCTGCCTCATCGTCTCAAGATCACGGGTCGTAATCTCGATTTGGGTATTGTATGAATATTGTGCGACGAAGGCCTCGACCATCTCCTCCCAGCTTCGTTTCACTGAATCCTTTAATTTGGCATACCAGGTGACCGCAATACCCGACAGGGTCCTGCCAAAAAGGGAGAGCTTCTGTAATCTTGTCAAGCCCATCGGGCGCAAAACATCTGAAAACAAGCTCAGGTGGACCATGGGATCTCCTGACCTATCAAAACGGTCGATGTGAGGCATCTTGAACCTGTCCGGCAGAGTTACAGCTGCGTCGGTGTACCCGTCCTCAATGTCCGGGATGAACTTTACCCCTTGGGATTTCTTGAATAACTTTTCAAGCTTGCTCAACTTCAACACTGTGGGGTCGACCTCGAACTCGGAGGGAGAGTCTGGTAGATTGGTAGGTGTTTTGGATAGTTGAGGTAAAATTGGGGACGGAGCCGGCCCGCCTGGAATGTCCGCATCATCCTGGACGTTTGGCGTCTCCCCAGGTGCTGGAGCTCCTGCTGGGGGAGGAACTTGTTGTAAAGCGGATGCACCGCTTTGCTGTTGTAGCTTGGTGATGAGCTCAGCCTGCTGAGTCATGATCGCAGCCTGCTGTTTGGAAAATTCCTCCTGACGGGCAGCATCCTGCTGCATGAGTTTCATACTTTCTTGCATCTGGCGCATCATGGCCTCCATCCCTGACGTGTTCTGCTGATCCATATGACTGATTGGTATCTATCCCTGCAGTAGAAACTGAGACCTCAGCCTGACTGTTCACTGGTGGGGTGGATAAGGGCCGCTGACCTGGTAACCGCTAAACTGGTGATTTGTGCCCGACTAGCCCTTTTACCCCGCCTCTGGCAAAGGAACACTGATTGCCCTTGGACTGAATCTCTGACCTGACAAAGTTTATCAGCACAAGTTCGATGAACCTCGGGGGATATCGGAGCCTTCTGAAGCTATGGTTCCCAGACTACCTTGCAAAAGAGAAAACAGACAGTATCTCAGCCTGATTCCACGATAACCCACATGAGCAAAGCTGAGTGAGTGTACTCTCTACTGAATTCTGCCCCAAAATTCTGCCCCAAATCTGAGTCTGATACCCACAGGTAAAGCTGACTCCTAAATACTGATAGTAATGCCCGCAGGCCTGATGCCCAGACTCGCAAACTGATACATGCATTCCTGTAGAGACGTACTCTAAAAGCACATAACAGATAAGTGAGAGCCAAAACACCCCTATATTGGGGTAGGGTTTCCCTGTCCTATTTTGTCAGGAGCTAGGGTTTCACTACGCACGCAGCGGCTTCACACAACCTATAAACGGGTAAGTAACCTGTCCTAGTTTGGAATGGTCACTATGGATCCGAATATGCGCTAGGTCGAATGGTCAAAAAGGGTGCCCCGGTAAAACCGGGGTTTGTATTCCCATACTGGCAGAGCCCACAACCGGTCAGCCTTATGGTCATGCCTTGACAAGACAATCCTCCGGCAAACCGTTTAGGAATAGCAGATGGCAAACACGGTGTCCTAGGCGCACTAGTGCAAATGCAATGCAAAGAAACACACAAGTGTAGTAAAAAACAGATATCAAGAGTTCGAGTCAAGTTCTCTAAATCCCCAGCGGAGTCGCCAGAAACTGTAACACGCCCGCGGGGGACCTCGCTACAGCTCGGACTCGATTAGTGTCACGGTTCTAAGTCTGAACCAAAGAGTCCAAATCCGGCAAATCGTTTTGAGAAAACAGATTTTTGAAAGAAGTGCCAAACATGGACTGCTTTGCCAGATACAGAGTCGCCACCTAAATATTTTATTTTGGGAAATTTAGGAAACCCTGACTCGGTGCCAAAGGCCACGTGTCCGTCATCACCAAAGTTGCCTCGGCTCGGGAACTTGGGTACGATTAGGGAAGGTCACTTCGTGAGCACCCCCACTCGCCCGATCAAAGATCGGCCTCTACTAACCATGATATCTATTTTTGAAAACTTTGTGTGTTCTTATTCCGGTTATTAGCCTAGGTTACTATGTGATGCGCACAGCATACAAGTATAGACTGGATCGCCTGAATTGGAACAAAACATTTCATGTTTATTTTTGAAAGGTGGTTTGCTACTCGCAAGTAGGCTTAAAACATTTGATGATTTATTCCAATTTAAGTAACCCAACCTTCACCCACAGGCATTCAGGCAGTTATATCACGTAAGCATATAGCCTCATGGTAAGCATGCTATTCATGGCAGCACTCACACGCATGCAAGGATGCTAAAGCATAAAACTCACCAAGTACTCCAAGCCAAAAAAAGAGACTACATTAGAAATCATGCATGATCCTAAGTATACAGAAATGCCTAATGCAACACATGCAAGAATGCAAACTATAGCAGCCTCGGCTATTCTAAACATGGTATATGAAATGCTACAGCTAATCATGTATTCAACTTGGAATTGAAATACAAATGCAGTTAGCATGATGCGCCGAGCCCGGTGCATGCAAAACAGATGAATGATGCAAACATGTTGTCATACTGTATGCTAATTTAAATATGCCCTAATCTAACCATCATAAGCTGGCAAATAAAAGGGAAGAAAGACGTGGGGTTGGAAGTGATACATCACACTCACCCACACTTATTACAATTATGCCCTCGCGCAGAGGGTCCGAATAAATATACAGTCCCAAACAAAAGAATAGTACAGTCCAAATATTACAGTCCGAATAATGTACAAATTCCTGATTAATTAACAAATCAACTAAGAAGATAAATAAAACTGACATGCAAGCCAGGGACTGCCTTGCTTCTGATGGATGATGCATGTTCGGGTTGTCTTGCGCGAAAATCCACTAGGATGCCCCAATTAGCCTCTGTTTTGTGATTTTTCTTGGAAAGCGTGCCGAGCTCTGAAAAGTTGTTGATTCTTCATTTTGCTAACACAGAGAGCAGGAAAGGGGCATAGCAATGTATTTTCACAGATATATGCATGCCTCGATCCTCGTACCACCAATCACGCATACCGAGGCATGATGGCCGAGGAGTCGAAATGCATAATTCAATATAGGATGAATACACATGAAAACACAGCTAAAACCTAACTCCATCATGGATAATCCGGAGTGTCGGTGACTGGGGAATTGAGACGCGTTCCGTCACTCGGTGTACGAAACGCACCTCGTTTCCCGTGCCCGGGCTAACTTCTATCCCGAACACGATGCAATATGCATGATATGCATGAATGCAACTAAGATACAGCCTAGCATGCACAATGCTATGAAAATGAGATGTCTCGAAGTGCGTGCACACGGGCACGCAAACCGAGGAAATGCATGAATGCGATCTAAGATGCAACCTAGTATGCACTATGCTGTGAAAATGAGATGTCTCGAAGTGCGTGCACACGGGCACGCAAACCGAGAAAATGCATGAATGCGGTCTAAGATACAACCTAGTATGCACTATGCTGTGAAAATGAGATGCCTCGAGATGCGTGCATACGGGCACGCAAACTGAGAAAATGACATACGCAATGCAAATGACATGGAAATATGATATGGGCTTACGCTAACATGAGAGAGCCTCAGCCACACTCACATAAGAGGCCGATAGATGAAAATGAAGTGCCTCGAAATGCGTGCACACGGGCACGCAAACAGAGGCAATAGTATATGCAATGCAATGGCATGGAAATTGCAACATGGACTTATACTAACATGAGAGAGCCTCAGCCACACTCACATAAGAAGCCGGTGGATGAAAATGGAGTGCCTCGAAATGCGTGCACGCGGGCACGCAAACCGAAGCAATGGCATACGCAATGCAATATGGCTAAAATGGCATGGAAAATGTAACATGGACTTATACTAACATGAGAGAGCCTCAACCACACTCACATAAGAAGCCGGTGGATGAAAATGAAGTGCCTCGAAATGCGTGCACACGGGCACGCAAACCGAGGCAATGGCATACGCAATGCAATAGTATGGAAAATGATATGCAAACATGCTAATGGAATTTCAGCACTAAAATGTGGGGGAAAACAGCCCCGAAACGAGGCGAAATGACACCCGATGCATGAAATCTCTCCCGAAATGCAAATTAGGCGCATAGAATGAACTACAGCTATACAAAGCATGCATAATTGGTACACGAGATGAAAAGAAAGAAGCAAGGAAGCCTCAAAATAAGCATTTTTACAGTACAAATCATGGCCAAACAGCAAGCAAAGATAGGGCAACAATGGCATGCAAAAATGGCCCTAAACATGAGATTATGAAGCAACTCACAGCTGCTAACTCCAAATAGGTTAGGGCCCTTCAACAACATTGAAGAGGGGCCCAAAATAAGCACATTTACAGAACTGTAAAAACCCTAAAAACAAACATAGATATGGCTAAGCTCTTATGCAAGAAAAGGGACCAAAAGGTGGCCAAAGAGGCAAGTGGTATATGCACAGCCCAAACTGAAAAATTCCCTTCTACAACATTGAAGAGGGACCAAAAATATGAATATTTACAGAACTGTAAAAACCCCGAAACAGTATACAAACATGCTAGAAATGCAATGCAAAATGAGGCTCAAAAGTGGCTATAACACAAAGTATACAAAATATTCATCAAACAGCCAAAGACCCTTAATAAAACATGAAGAATGGGCCAAAATAAGACTATTTTTAGTTCTGTAAAATGACTAAAAACCAAAGAATACTAGGCTTCCAAGACATGCAAAAATGGGGACCAAAAGAGAATATAAAGGCAAGTATAGCATGGAGGTCCCAAACAGTGTTGAGCCCTTCTTCAATGTTGAAGAGGGGCTCAAAATAAGCCTGTTTTTAGTTCTGTAAAACGCCCAAAAATGGAAGCATAATGGGCTGCCAAAGCATGCAAGAAAAGGGGACCAAGGAGGGATATAACATGAAGTAGCATATGGAGGTCCCAAACCATGAAAGGCCCTTAATAAAACATGAATAATGGACCAAAATAAGACTATTTTTAGTACTATAAAAAGGCCAAAAACCGAAGCATGATAGGCTGCCAAAGCATGCAAGAAAATAGCATTTAAGGAAGATATTGAAGCAAGTGCAAGATGGGGGGCTCAAACAGGGTTGAGCCCTTAAGAAAAAGTGAAAAATAACTCAAAATAAGGCTACTTTCAGTTATGGCCGGAGCTCAAAGCAAAAAGCATATATGGTTAAGAAATGTTGCAAAAATAAGCTCAAAAAGGGGGAAATGGCAACTCACCCTTGTAGACCAATCTTTGGTTGCTTCTTGGACCAAGTTGCAGCACCTTTAGCCTCTGAAAAGTCCTCCTTGCTGCTGGAAATGGAGTGGTGGTGATGGTGTTAGGTGGTAATGAAGAAAAGGGGATGAAACTTGGGTGTTTTAGGGTAGAAATGAGAGAAGGAGAGAGGATATAATTCAAGAAGCTTAAAGGTTTTTTTTTCTAACCCCCTAAACCAATGCTTGCAGCTGGTTATATGGAAAAAAAAGAGGGAGAAAAGGAGGGGCAAAGGTGGGGAAAAGGAGACAAGTTTTTCCCCTAAGAAATATCCCCCGGATTGAGATATTTTCTGGGGGATACAGCTATACAGCTGTAAAGTGTGCAATGCAAGGAACATGGCCGGCCACCTTTTGGACTTGCAGGTGGCCGGCCGGCCACCTCCCCTAGCCGGCCGGCTAGGGGTCAAAAGGGTCAACCTGCTTTAGTGGCCCGCCACCACAAAAAGGTGGCCTCCCAGGTCTCCTCTTCATAACCCTGTGGTTCGAATTTGGAAACTCTAAAACAGGAGAGAGAACAAGCCATTTTGAGGAGGGGTTCAAAAGGTTCAAATGGAATTAATGGCCGGCCATAAACTTTTAGGGTCCTCCCATGTGTGTACATCACAAATATGTGGTTTGGGGTTGAAGAAAATGGCTCCAAGGTGTTCAACATTGGCTCGGAAGTGAGAAAAACGGGTGTCGGAGGGCGAAAATAGAATATAACTGGTTGCCAAGATAATTGCTGGCCTCCCACCCTCCAGTGACCTTCCTAGTGATGAAACAGAGGCACCTGCCAAAAATGAACGAAAATCGATGCAAAACGAATGCTCGGGGGCCGAAACACGCAGTTCGGGGTCCCAAAAATTGCCTGTTAAGCACCGAAAGTGGCGTTTGGCCACGAAGTGGGTTTCTCAGACCCCAGTGTCCCTCAAAAGGGAGTAAATAAGATGCATGCCAAAAATCAAAACAAACGGAGATGGTTAAGCAGTCCCGAACCGAGGCATACGGCCAATGGTCCCAAAAAACCAGAAATCGGGCTCCGAAATGGGCAAAATGGCCTACGGCCACCGAATGTAGCCCACGGCCACTGAGAGATGGTCTACGGGACCTCTCCCTCCCCTCAGGAAAAGAAACAGAGAAAACTGAGTCTGGTTCGCAAACCGAGACAAGACACAGAAGAGGGTTCGAAAATCCGGAGGTAGGGCTCACGGTCGCGACTCTGAGACTTCTGAACGAGCACGTTATGCAATATCACCAAGCACTCAACTGGTGACGTCTAAGTCTTAAGGTCGGTCAAAAATGGGGTGTCTACAGTAAGTCATCTCCTTCTTTTGGTAATTATCGATAATTGCTAAGGTACGAGTAACGAATCTATTTCTACGATGAGGTCGGAGTCGGGTGCCTCGAAAGGTGCACAAATAATTCCTATGTCCTAACACATATTGCAGATATGAAGGAATGCAACGAATAAAATGTGTACCCAAAAGTTCTAAGACTGGATTAAATAAAGGAAATTTACACCATCTACGTTCAGGTTACAAAACGTCATTCCAAAGGAGTCCTAACTGCTTAGTTACATTTTTCTAGGTTAACCAAGGCTCGTACTGCAGTTCCTCGGGTTCATATGTGTTGTATTTCTCGCTCTCAGGGTACTACTTAGTGAGGCCTTCGTCTTTTTCTCCTTGTAGTGCAAATATTCTGCCAGTTGGCCTCTGATTATTATTGAGCCTAGGCCTCTTGTTGCCTCATTCCCTCTGGTATTGTTGACTGGTTGGACCTGGATTGTTCTTCCATGTCTTCTGCTTGTCAATCCCTTGTGTGTTTGCTTTCGTACCTTCTTCTTGATTTCCTGACTGGACGAGTTGGGGACACTCATTCTTCTTGTGCCCTAGTTGTTGACAATAGTAACACTGGATTGGCCAAGTTGATCTTGTTTGAAAGCTTTCTTTCTGGTACTACTGTTGCGGTTGTTGTTGTTGTTGTTGTGGTGCCCTAGAGTACGGTTTTTGTACTACATGTCTTCGGCTGTTTCTTTCTGGTCCCACATGGAATTGACTTTTCTTTAAGCTCCAAATCTGTCTGGTATCTACCACCTCCCATTCTGCGTCTAGTGCTGTGTCCATTACATCTGCAAAAGTAGGAAGTTGCAAGGGCAAAACCCTTCCTCTGATTATAAGGTCTAGACCCCACTCAAATTTTTGTGCTTTCTCTTCGTCATCGGCTGCGTATCGAGTCGCATAACGAGCCAATTCTTTGAACTTCGCCACGTATTGGGTCACCATCATTGTGCCTTGCTCTAGCAATTGAAACTCATGAATTCTTTCCTGCCTAACAGTGTGTGTAAAGTACTTCCTCAGAAATGATTCTTTAAATTACACCCAAGTCGTAGTCGTGATGTCCCTAGATTCCTTGATTAATGGTCCACCAATGGTCTGCCTCACCTTCTAATTGGTAAACAGCCAGAGCGATCTTGTCTGTATGCTCGACTATTCCTATTGTCTCCAGCATCTTCTCAATTTGTCGAATCCAATTTTCAGCGATCTTAAGATCGGATTCACTAGTGAAGATTGGCGGTCTCTGTTTGCGAAATTCAGAGAATAGATGTGTCCTCTCATTCTGACGTGTGCTCTTCAGCCTTCTTAATTCTTCCAAATTTTGATTTTCGATATTCCGGGGTAAGTTGGTTGTTGGTGTAGAAATGTGATTATTGACCCCGGTTGTCCTGCTCCTGCTAATATTGATGTCATCGTTGTGGTTGGTGTTGTCGCTGGTACCAGCGTAATTGTTTGCTTGTGTGTGGTTTACCATCTGCCAACGTACAGTTAGGCGCAGGTTAGGGTTTTACTAATGTGGTTAGTTAAGGGAATTACTAAGGTGAAATGCTTCTAATTCAAGTAATTCATATTATACTTCCTAACATAGTCCTACTCAATTACCGATTCCATCGTCATTCTTAATCGTTCTGGACAAACTACATGTCTTGATTTATTGATCAAGGTTCTCCTTCTTCATTATGAAAGTTTGGTTCTGTTGGTCTTATATCCAGATGCTTTCTTCAGCTCCCTGATTCCAACGATGGAATTGCTAGAGCACCACTATACAGCTTCACGAGCCGACGTTGTCGTGCCCAAAATCCGAAGAAACGTCCTAAGGTCAGTTAAGTAAAATTTAATTTTTAATGTCTTTTAGTTGATAGAGTAAATAGTGTTGTAACAATATAACATAGTAAAGGCATGGAAATCTCTAACCGCAACTCGAAATGCATGGGTAAGGGTTGAACCTAGGCTCTGATACCAAGTTGTGATGCCCCAAAAGTCAGGAACATCAGAGAATATATTAACCATTAAATACAGGGTTTATCTAAGGTTATAAGAGTAGGAAACGTCACGAATTAGTCATTTGGATAATAACCAAGCAAGATCCCTGGAAGGTCAGAGGAGTCAAAATAGCCTCTTTTCAAAGTCCAAACACCTTAGATTACAAAGCTACCTTTTTGACAGATCTTGACAAGGTATTAACACAAGGCCTACATGAGTTGACGGGGTATAAGGATAGCTTACAAATGTTATATATATACAAATTACAAATCATGTCTTAAATACAACGTGGGATCTATCACTTGCAATCTCAAAACACGTTTACAAACTAGTTTCTAATCCTCCTAGGGTAGCCGTACGTCCTCAAATGCTTCAGCTTTACCTTCGACCGGTCTAATAGTCTTAAATACCTGGCATGAAACGCCATGAGTTTTGAATGCCCAGTAAATGCACACACATCCTGTCCTTTTTTCCCAATCCAATAGACCATCACATTTATAGCAAGCAAGTAGTGAAGCATGATATTCAAGTCAATAACAACAATTTCAATAATAGGGGAAAGGAACATGTCATTCAAATAGATAACAAAGGTCATAATGTTAGTGGTTAAGATTATAGAAATCCCCCAAAGAGATTTCATCCGCCCAACCACAATAATTGGACACCGGACTATTCGAAACTCCCCATTTTTGCAGAACTAACCTCAAATGCCTACTAACGGTTATATACCGCGTAGCGCTAATCGCAGGGCTTCAAAAGGGACAATGAAAAGAAAAAAGTTTTATCACCCAGAATCCGACCTTATCCTTCCAAAAAAGTTTTATCCTCCTGAATGTCCCACCCGGACACAACCTTATCTCACCAATCAAACCATCGCAAAGAGTCCGAATACGTCCGTTTCATTCCAGGGTTTACCCGATTACCACTTGCGCAAGACTTAACCTTCAATTAGGGAGCACATCCCATCAATCCATACATAACACATTATCATCTCTTCATTATTCAAGTGATCGAAAACCCAATACCATCCCAATTAAGTTTTCCGTTTGGATTAATGTTTTAAGTCAAGTTAGAACAAACTCAACAAGATAGTAATATCCACATAAGCATGAGCATCATTAAAATGAAGATGATAAGGAACATAACCATAACATATGAAATACCATACCAAGACATGATCACAAACTAATAAGCATATTCATGTACACAAGAGCATAAAACACCCACACAGAACTAAATTTCCAGATTCAATACCAGTTAAAGTTTAAAATCAAAGGCTATTGCAGATATTTCCCGAACCTAGCGTTCCTATGGTTCGTAGAGAATTTAATCTAGTTTTCAGAACATGTTTTGGAAATGGAATAGATTTTCTAGATTTTTAGTTATTTAAGAAATGTTCCAGCGCTGTCCAGATTCGTTGATCGTTATAAAAATTGGAGTTTCTCACAAATCACTCACTCGTTTTCAATGAAACCAATTTTATTTGAAAGATAACTCCTTAAGGAAGATTTTGACATGAAATGGAGGTCCATAATATTTTTATAAATGTTTCTAGAAATTTCGAAAGTTGGATGAAAAGCAGATTTTTCTGGCACAGTTCTTGAAAATAGAAATTTGGTGAGAAAAGAGGTCAACTAGGGGAAATTTTCCACTTATCTTGTGATGAAAACTTGCTAAATAATATGTATTAACCTCAGAAATTTAAGGTGAAGGTGTGCCTTTGGGAGATTGATATGGAAAAAGGTAGCCTTATATCGATTAAGAGAAATACAAGAAGGGTAGAATCAAGGCTCAACTTCTTTTATTTTTAACACAAGAATACCATTAGAACACATCCGAAAACACCATTTTAAACTTCTAATAACATGTATTTGAAAAAGGAAAATAAAAGAGAGAGTTGTGTTGTGGCTTACTTAAATAAAATCATTCTCATAATAGTTTCGTATTATAATGAAACGACCTTAGGTCTAATACATGACAGAACGATCTTGAGTCCAACATATATAGAGATACAGAGCAGAACATATCATACTTGTTGGAAGGACCTCAGGTATAAAAACCTTGGGTCTATTCAATTACAGTTGTATAATGATCATTGGGTCAACACATAATAGATATTCAGACTTATCAGATGTGCATAGAATCAGATAATCAAAATAACCTTAGTTCCATCTTATCAGATATACAGAATGACCTATTGTCACGACCTAAACCTGCTCCTAAAAGTTTGGTCCATTACTGGTCCGTACTTAGGCCTCAAACAAAATTTCAAAATAATATTTATTCAAATATGGGGCCTTAAGCGGAAGCAAAGACCAAAAATAATAACAGAACGTCCATTGAGCAGTGCTTAAATGCCAGGATCTTAAACATTACATTAAATATACAAATGTCACATACGCAGTTCATATATATACAGCCTAAGTCATATAGGTATAGGCAAAAGTTCACAACCCAAAATTTACATATGAACCTAATGCGCAACAAAAGCCATCATAGCCTAAACAAAACTAAGCTTGGTAAATTATACTACGTCTCTACATGGAGACACTTTTTGGGTAGCTTGACAGAGAGGCGGACCTCGATACAACTCTGGTGTTGGTCCCCGATGGCTCACCTACATATATATAAAATAAAAGGGTGAGCTAATGCCCAGTGAGGAATATTAAAGTAAAGAGGTTCATGAATAATATCCTTAACATTAGGAAAACATATTTCACAATTCTGAAATGTATCTTAAATCATTTCAAAAGAAATATTTATCGTATCATAATCTATGCCTTTTCAAATGAAATATATATTTGAAACTATTACAAAACATTTTACATGGTATTTGGTACGCCCACTTATACAAAAGGTTAGAAGCACATTTCAAAATAGGACATCCATTCATGCATATAAAATAACACATCGTAACATGAGTCATATAGAGATGTAAAAACATTTGTATTCATATCATATGTTCTGAACGACCTCGGGTCCACGTATAACAATATGGCCTCGAGCTCAATCATATATCAAAATGATCTTAGGTCCAAACGTATCATATCTTATCACTGTATCTGATCGTGGAGTAGACGGAACATCGACATGTCTCTACCTCTCCTTGGGCCCAATTCATGTATGTATGGACCCAAGAGATGACTCTCACTGTAGCACTTAGTTCCCTACAACATTGTTCCATACCAGAAATCAATAGGTCTTAAAGACCGAATAATTCATATCATGTCATAGAATAAACGAAACGGATAAACGGAACGGCCTTGGGCCCACCATATCATATTATAAATAATTCACATTTCTTGTTCATAACTTATTTCACATTTCTTGAAAACTTGTGCATGTTGATAAAATGTAACATTTAGAGAATCATGTCATACATAAATCAAGATAGATAATGAAAACATATCTTTACTATACTATTACTCACAGTGATGGGTTTCTGATAATAATTGGACGATGTCCTCGTCTTGACCTACAATCACAATTACATAACACAACATATGAATATAACCAATCCCTTTCTTTGCTCTTTAATCAATTAGTTATGTTGGTTCTAAACTCATTAGTCCTCAATAGGTCATAATCCGTGTCTAGGAAAATATGAGGAAACGAAAGGAACTAGATTAGGAAAGGAAATAACAAGAAACGGTTAAAGGGAAACTGAACAGTCTTTACTAATTTGAACATATCTATTTGTTTACTTAGAATTTGGATGTGAGGCCACCACCATTACTAGACTTTCGGGGCTTGAATTTAGGCTCAAGAATTACTTAAATCGGAGCTCAGATGAGGGAGATATGCCTATCCGAAGTTGGGCTGAAATAGGAGAGTGCCGCACTTGCGGGAAATCCAAGGCACGTGCTTTTATTTCAGAATGTAACTTTGTGGGGGACACTATTGGCCGCACATGCAGAAATCCCAGGGCACGTGCGGGACTGGGTAAAAATCAGTTCGAAAATGGCTTCTTGACTTAAAACCCCTCATTTTCAAAATTAAACTTCAATTTCATGTAAATCAAAGCCCAAAACTCTTTAACACATGTTAAATTTCACATCCTTAACTTCCATCAAAAATCATAACTCCAAAACAATACTCAATTTCCCATTTACGAGAACAAGGTTGAGAATCAAAACACAAAATCATAAAGTATACATGGTTGGAAGTTCCAAGGTCACTTACATGGTGAAATCCTCTTTAGCCTCTTTAAGAACCATAAAACTCCTATAAGAAATCAAGTTGTGAACATAAATTCATACTATGTACAAAGATTCAACATCTTCTTGCTAGATGAAAAAAAACACATACATATAATCATATATAACCCATGAAACTCACTCTTTAGCTTATAATCTTCAAGTACTGAGAGGGGAAATCTTACCTGAAGCCTTTAACACCACTTGTTCTTGCATAATCATGGTGAATTCAAGCTAAATCTTGGATTTCCTCTTTCATTCCTACACCTTCTCCCTTTTTCTCTTTGAGTTCTCTCTAGAACCCTCTCTCTCTCTCTCTCTCACACACACACACACACACACACAGAGATATTTTTGGCTCAAAAGTGATGAGTTCAACTCATATATATTATATATATATATATATATATATATATATAAGCTTATCACAATTACGGAGAGCCAAACGCACCCTTACGAATCAAACGAAATCAGTTTTCAATTAAACTTCCCAAATGGCTCTAAAAATTCCCATTAACATATTCATGCACCCAATTCTAGTTTCTAAACCCATTAAGGTCGTCAATTTCAGTTCCAAAGTTGTTATCTTAATAGACATTTTTCCAAGTTGGACAGATATTCGTCAATTAAGCCACATAATCATTACGAATGTATAATTTAATTCCCATAAGCTAGATGCATATTTTCGAGCCGTCACACCTATGGTCCATTTCAATTGCACAAAACGACCTTAGGTCCATCATATTTTTTCATGCTTGTCAATCACATCTACGGATCTTTTACGAATCATATAGATATGAGGCACATTCATAATACAAAATCTTAAGTTCGGAAAGACTTACCACATTGGTATCATTTAAAAAATAAAGTACATAAAAATATCTTTACTAAGATATCACTCACAATGATTTGGTTGCTGATATGACTTCGCGAATGAATCACATACATGGATTGAATCACATCGCTTATTTGAACCGTTCATACATACATACATGGATTGAATCACATCATACATACATGGATTGAATCACATCGCTTATTTGAACCGTTCACTAACTTATTCAATTCTCTTAGGCTTTTTTCTAACTCTTTAATTCATTTAGGAATCTTAGTACATGCCTAAGAATGCTTAGAAAGGAATGAGAATGCACACGTGATCAGAAATATGTCTTTTCAAAATATGCTGAAACAGGGCACTTCGCTCGAGCGCAACAGTGGTCGCTTATGCAGACCACGTGGTCTACAAAAGTACTGGATGGTCTGAATCTAGGCTTGATGGTTGCTTAAGCTAAGGTGCAAAATAAAAGGTAGTCGCTCGAGCGGTAACTTGGTTGCTCAAGCTAACTGCAAATGTCTGCAACAATACTAAATGCATTGAAAGTGCGCTCGAGCGATGCAGTCAAATTCTGGGTTCTCCATAACACAATTTGAACTTCAAATCATGTCTTTAAAGTGTAAAAGCTTGCATGTTGGAATCAAACCTTTGAAAAAAAAAAATGGAAACACATATGTATGAACTTAACTTGAACCTATGAGCTCAAAAGTATCATGAATTGCCAAATTTGAAATCAAAATCTCCATGCATGTACAAAATTGTTTCCAAACTCTTCAAATAATGGGTAACAAATATGTACTCAAAATGATAAAACACCTCATGTTGACACATGCATGTATGATCTAGCTTCTAATTCAACATTCTTAGCTCATTTCTTGTATTTAATCATATTAGCTCTTGAATACACATGGTTGGTGATCTTAACTCATGAACTAAAGGTTAATCGCATACTAGAGTCTTCAATAATACCAATTCTAGCAAAAACTTGATCTCTACTACACAATCCTTTAATTCTCTACGCTATTCTCCTAACCACCCCTACTATCATGAATAACACACAATTACCATGAGCACACATACATACGAGAAACTGCAATAACAACCTAGTTTTTGCTTCCAAATTTGAGAAACTGCAATAACAACCTCCACTGCTATTGTGTATTGGCAACTGTCAACAATGAAAATGTGATCATAAATATCAATTCATGCCCCAACACTTTTTAAGCACTTCATTTAATTTCTTCAACTCAAATTGCATCTGTTTCCTTATCTGCCACACCGTTTTCCTGGCTGCCTGCATCAATTTTCTACGCGCAAATCTTTTGGTGGCACTATCGTAAAAAAAGAAAGATGCTTCATCCTCCTAATAGAGCCCCTACTCCACAAGCTAAGATATATGTGAAACAGTTCCACACTCCTCTCTTTTTCATCTTTAACCCCCTTAGTTTTACATCATTAGGGGTAAAATTGAAGGAGTAAAATTAAAGAATGAATCATTTTTCGTTAAAAAATAAAATAATGCTACACTTATCATATTTATACATGTCAATACTAATGTATATATCCAATGTAATGCTGACATTTAGACTTTACATTTTTAATGTAACGTTGTAGCAGAGTGCACTGATGGATCCCGTAATTCACGTGCTGATTTTTCTATGGCAATTGCAGATATATATAAAGCATATGACATATATATTGCAAAGAAAGACAGCATTACGAAAGAGAGTGTTCGTCCGATTAGACTATCCAAACGCATTCAGAAATAATTCAGTCAAGTCTAAAGTAGAGCAGCACAGAAAATATTAATTGGATGTCTTGTGAATTTGAATAGAGAGCCGTCCTGATTCAGAGCCGTCCGTAATGCTTTGTTTGAGGAATGATGAAAGAAGAGGATGTGTGCAGAGAAGGTGAGGGTATATTGAGGATGTGAATTGTGTGAACTGAGATAAAGTAATAAAAATCAAATTACTAAATGTCTGGATTGAGAAAAGATGTATACAGAGATAATTTGATGTGTGGAAATAGAATTTCCCCATTTAATTAGCAAGTAGGATTACACTATTTTGCCCAATTTCTGCCATCCAAACAGGGGTGGAGGAATTGGAATTTTACCCTCTTTTAGAATTATTCTTTTGCCTTCACCTCTGTTCTCACATACCCAACCGCTCCTAGCTTTGCTTGCTTGACATGAGCTTGGTTCCCAATCATTTAACACAAATCCAAATCTAAATTTATTTAAAGTTTCCCACAACAAAGCTTAACATGTAACAAATCAAATTAAACACAACATTTCAGTAAGCAGAGCAGATAAAAACCATCTAACATTCCCACCCTGGAAACTTATTTGAATGTACAACTCACCAGTACTGGAACAACCAACCCTACCTTCAGAGACCACCCTGTCTGTGTTCTTCAGTTTCACATTCACCTGCCAACACTGCCTGCCTTACATTTTTACTGCTGCTGCTTTTTCTGCCCTTGCTCTCCGTGGTCCAACCGGCTGCCATCGTATCTTCCCTTGTGCTCCCCTCCTCCGGTTTGGTTGTCCTCACCATGACCAATAACAAGGTCTTTAGTCGTCAGTGCAATCTCAACTATAGTCTCTCCCACCGCTTGCAGTACCCCACCCCCATTTCCGCCTCCCTGTTTATTATCCCTTGTTTCATGCAGTGGCAGCAGTGCCCTACTTCCCTGCTGCTGTTGTTCCCTCCTATCTTGTTCCGGTGCTCCCTGGAATGAAAACTCCTGGACCGTTTCAGCAGGTTTCTTGATCACTTCTTTTGCCATACTCTTTGCTTCTTCAATACTGGTGCTATCTTCTTGCCCTCCACTTTCTCCCTTTCAAAAAATAAAAATAAAATAAAATAAAATAAAAAAATACTCCATCCATCAATCCATTAATAACAAAAACCCAAACTATAGGTCAATAAAAAGGTGAAAAAACTTGACAATTAAAATACTTGGAATTGAAATGTAAAAAGAAATAGTAGTACTATTCAAGACCAAAAATTAGATTCAATTTTCAAGCTGATGTGACAATCAGCTAGGATATTAAAAGTAACATTCTTTCCCATATTTTCTCTAATCATCAACCAATAACATCACTCGCACATCATTTTTCAAAAAACAAATTATCATGTAGAACTGAACACATAAAATCTAGGACGCAAAGCTTTTCCGATTTCGCCGTAGTATTACTTTGTGGTTGGGAAATTTCCAAGTCACACAACTAATAAAGTAAAACTACTGTAAAATAGAAAAAGCTGCTTTCTAAAGGATGAAATTCCACCACATATGGGTTTGATTTCCAACTCGAGCTTGGTAGTGTATAAATTTTTTAATTTCCAAAGAAGTTTACCTAAGGGAAAGAAAAGAAAATTTGGAATTCCAAATTCCAAACACAAACCTCTCCACAAATGGCTGAGATCCAAACACATTACATTAAAATTCACCCGAGTGGTACACTACATTGAAATTCTAAACAATTAATTTCCATAATAAAATGAAAATTCAGTATAATAAAGCCTACTACTTTCTTAGTTTCTTCAGTGTTCTTCCTGCTAATCCATGTGCTAACATTTATAAAGAGGGTTGATCAAATTTATATGCTCATATGAAAATTGCAAGATTACTCAATAACAACAATAGGTACAGATCCATTTGACCAATGGAATTATGATGAGTTAAACCGACTAATACCAATGGTAGTATAATTGGTGAAAAATGCGGAGTATTAGCCTAATGAATGGTGATTGGTGAGAGAGTATGATCCTATCATACTCCGGATTATTCTCCGGATTATTGTATAATTTTTTGTGATTATTTAGTAGAGTACTCATCACTCATAGGTACACATATACTATTCAATGAATGTAAGTCCTTCAATAAGTTCCTAACACGTATTAGACTAAAGAGCACTCGGAAAAAACATCTCTAATATGGACATTTTTATTTTTATTTACTAAAGAGTAATGCTAGGGATCATGAAAAAAATATCATGAAAATGATCACACAAGATTATCTATCTTTGTATTACACATACAATAAACAGAAAAGTTAGGGATCATGAAATTTTTTTCATGAAAATGATCATGAAAGATTTATGATACTTGAGTTACCTTGATTAGTGTGTGGTGCTTTATTCTAATTATAATTTAAGGGTTACAAAACTTTTATGATTATTTTCATAAAAGATTTTTCATGACACATAGCATTTCTGTACAATAAAACACCACACAGTAATCAAAGGATGAAAAATCTTCATGATACGTTTCATGATATTTTTTTCATGATCCCTAACATTACTCTCTGCTAAAATGTCACCAATTCAAATCCTATTGCTTTCATGTATGATAAAGAGTATTTGCATCAAAATTGACTTATACCTTTGATTGAGTTGATTTCCTGGCTTGTAATTCTCTCTCAGCCTCTGCCTTTTTCCTTGCTGTATACTCCTTGGCACTTTCTTCAGTTGCCACCACAGCATCCTTCGCAGCAGCCACTTTCTCACCGGTATATTCCACGGCACGCTGTCCGGCATGCGCCACTACATCCTTGGCGGCAACCACCTTGTCCCCTGTGTACCCAGCCACTCCCTGAGCCATATTAGTCGCAGCCAGCGTCGCCTCCACTGTCTTCTCGCACGTATAATGCGCGGCCCCCCAACCCGCCACGGCCGCCTTGTCCTTCACATCAACAGCCACCTTCCCCGCATACCCTGCAGCACTCTTCCCCGTTTCCACCGCCGCATCTTTCACCGCCGCTGCCTTCTCCCCCGCATAACTCCCGACTTTCTTAGCAGTGTCCACCGTGACTTCTTTAGCTCCGGCCGCTTTCAGTGAAGCGTAATCTTTGGCCTGCTCTGCCGTTTGTGCAGTAGAGTCCTTGGACTTGTCTGTCTTCTCTAGGACTGTGTCCTTCACAGCACTGCCCTTCTCTACCACGTACTGTGAAATTTTAGGATCCCCTTGTACAGCAGTGTCCTTTTCCTTGTTGTTGTTGGCCTCCATAGAATCCTCCATAGAATTCTGCTGTGCAGTTTGTCTGTAATTTGAAATATCTTCCTCTTTCCTATCCCTTATTTGCTTCTTCTCTCTCTCCTTTTCAGTTTCTTCGCCTTGTTTGCCTGCCATGTTTGTTCTTCTCTCTTGCTCAGAAGAACCACCCTTTTGTTCTTCCTCTTCTGCATGGACTTCGAATTCGCCTACTCCTCTCTGTTTCTCTGCTTCATATTGTTGTTCTTTTTTCTGAGGATGATGATCTTCACTGGAATCTGTGACACCTCCAGGGATGTCGGAGCCTCTAACTTTCTCAGCAAGAGACTCAAAATGGCTAGTTATCTTGGGGACTGTATCTTTTTGGACATGGATTTCGTCTCGCTCGCCTGAAACATTCTCTCTCATAACTTTCTCAGAAGCCATGGTCTTCTCAAAGAAAAAAGAAAAGAAAAGATCATGTGATGAGTCTATCTCTGTGTAGGTGTATGGTGTGTGTTAACTTGTGTTACTGTGTGCAATGAGAATGAGAAGGGTGTGAAGGTTGTTTGAACAAGGCCGGTGCTTATAGTAAAAGGAAAACCAGGCAGAGGGTTTGAAGCGATCGACGTGCAGTTGGGTGGTGGTGGTGGTGGTGGTATGCGACGTGTTGTGGAGGTGGAGTATCATTCGCGATGACTCAGCTGTTACCTTTCTGGAGAGCTTCAATACACGTGGCACGTGGCACAAAAATTGGATGACTCGACTTTCCTCTGTTGACCGCGCTTCTAATTGGGAGGATTGGTTGATATTCTTATCGTCACAAAAAAAAAAAAAAAAAAAAGAAAAAAAAGAGGAAAAAAAAAAATATTAAAATCAATATTCTCACTATTATACATTAATCAATATCTTTTCTCTCTTATCTTTCTTTTTCTCACATCTTACAGGTCAATCAATCAATTTTTTATTTTTTATTTTATTTTATTTTTTCGTGTATCTATCTATTCAACTACCAATTTTTATTTTTTTTTATTTTTTTTATATATTTTTTTTAAATCATCCCAAACTCTAAAATTTAAAAACTATTTTCAAAATACAATTAAATAAATTTTCAAAAATTTTAAACTCTTTCCGTAAAATTATTTTATAAAATTATTTCACAAATATAAACTAAACATGCCCATTATCACTTCATTTTTTTTAATCTTTTAATGAGTAATGCTACGTTTCATGAAAAAAAAAAAAAAACATATTGTGAAAAGTTTTATAAAAAATTTTCATTCTGAGATTATTTGTGATGTTTTATTGTATGTTATACAATTACATAAACAAAGTTACAATCTATTAATCATAGAGCATTATAATACAAAACTAAATCTATATTATTTACAAATTAAAATATACTTATATTAAGAAAATCCACTTTTCTTGTTTTGTTACTTATCACACCAAATTATTTCTTAAAATTTCATAATTTTTTTTTATAATATTTCTTTTATCAATTATAGCATTACACTATTTTAATTAAATAATATATTCGTCAATTTAAAAAAAAAAAAAAAATCTGCTGTTAAGATTCCTTTTAGACTTCACACTACATTACAATTACCATTACACAATTATATTACTAGAAAAATCTGAATAATATTTCTGGAACAATACCATTTGTTATTTAAATTTGGTAACTAAAGCATCTCTAAGAGCATCTCTAGCAGATGCCTTAAAATAACTTTTTGCTATTATAAGGGGTTGATTTTTTAAAAATCCAACCTCATTAAATAGGGAGTCATTGTAACTCCCTCATATCTCATAAATTCTTATTTTATTTTGTTGAGGGTGTGAACACAGTTGCCCAAACAAGGGACCGGATGTCTAGGGGATTGTCCAGCTGAACGATCGGGCAGATGACCTCACCTTTGTTTTAGAGAGAGCCTTTGTTCCAGTAAAGCCCATAGCCCATAGTAAGGATTGGACATGAACAACAAGGGTAGGATACTCAAGAGTTGAATTGAAGTAATAAGGGATCGAATTGAGGGAAGGCTAGGGAGGGTTGAGAATGTTCTGAATTGAACACAATGGTGTTGTGGTGGTGGTGGTGGAGAGAGGAAAGAGTTGGGGAGTGTAACATTATGGGTTTTTTGTGGGGTGTTGTGGAGAAAGGGGTTTTGCTTGTCAATGGGTTGTTGCTGGAATTGGGTTCATTCTCAAACTGGGTTTGCTTGAAATTTTAATGGGTTGGTTTGGATTGAATTGTTGAATGGTTTGGGGTTTGAATTTGGAGGTGTTTTTGGTGGATTGAGTTGAAATCAGAAGAGAGGAGATTGATTTGTTTTCCAATCTCAAGTTCAGGCAACGTCTGATGCATTTACATACAAAGAAAATGGATTTCTATTCTTCTTCCTTTACTCAATTTTCTGTGTATGTGTATTGTATACATAAATGTTGTGTATATAAAGGTTTGTGTGTGATTATGGTGTTTCTGGTATTTCTAGTATATACAGGTTTAGGTGTGATTATGGATTTCTATTCTTCTTCCTCTACTCAATTTTTTGGTATATTGTATACATAAATTGCTTTAGAGCACTAATATAGGAGCTCTAATAGCTCTAATGGGAAGGTGGGTCCCACCCTGATGTGATGTTTGTGCCTTGTTTTGTTTTGTTTTTTTTTTCTTTGATACATCATTAGAGCTCAAATTAGAGCTCTATATTTAGAGCTCTCTATCATTTCCCATTATATACATAATGTTGTGTGTTTAAATGAACACTTTCACCTTCATTATTTTATTATTAAAAAAATATTCAAATTTAAAAGCAATTGAAAAGATTATTTTAATAGAATAGAGAAAGAATAGGGAGTTTAATGAGGATAGTAAATGAAAAAGTGATTCTTAAAATAGGGAATGAATTTTTTAATAATAATTTAGGGTAAAGTTTAAGTAAATTGTCGGGGATGCTGTTACAACTGTAATGGATAGGGTGGATTTGGAAAGTGACTTTTTAATTTTTAAGTATTATTATTTGTGTTTAAAAATTAGATTTATTTTTTAAATTTAATGATATAGCATTTTATTAAAATATCTAAATCAATTTTCTTTTTCTTCTATTGTCTAATCATCAATCAATCATTTTGTTTATACATTATTGGGGCATAAAAATTGGATATAATTAACCAATTAGGCCTAACTTAATTGACTATCATGCCTTAGCTTAGTCCCTAAGGAAGTCGTCATGGGTTCAATTTCTCTTAGAAGAATTGAATTAAGAGAGTGCAATCATTTAAGTGATTTTCCAAGGGTGCGAGGTTTTGTGCCATAGGTGCTAACAACTAACAACTAACGTTTACAAATAAAAATAAAAATAAAAATTTAAAAAACTAATATTTACCAATAAAAAAAAAAATAGAAAGTGGGTATAAAAAATAGATTTGTATATCATTTACATTAACTTTTTTGGTAAAATATAAGGTGAAAAATATTGAAGTGTTTATATATGATTTTTTTAAAAAAATTTTTTACTAAAAAATGTGCAAAAATAAAAATAAAAAAATTGACAAAATCTTTATATTTTTCTATTTGACATTTTAACTTTGTAAATATATATATATATATATATATATATATATATTAAACTTTTTAACTAAAATCCTAACTTGTCAAATATCCCCTAAATTAACATTTCCAAATTTTCCATATATAAAAATAAGAAATATTTACCAATAAATCTTATCTCAGAAACAGTTATACCAATCAGTCTCCACTTTATACTTTTGTTCCGTTTAGTCCTGCTGGTGGGAGGGAGATTTGTTCCTTTGTGATCCTATTTTCCTTGTTTGGCGTTATTGAGTAGACGGTTGTACTCTTTTGTTTGATTTGAACGAGTTTTGAGGGATCACTTCGTTTTTGGGTATGTTGGAGATTACTTTTGGGTAATTTGAATGGTACCTTCACATACGTTTCTTCCGTTATAGCTAGGGTTTTGTGTAGTGTGAGTGGGGTGTTGTGTGGCGGCCGTGCGACGGCTGTGTGACGAACTCACACATATAGATTTTCCGGCGTCGGAACACTGTTGTTATGCTGGTAAGTCTTCTTTTTTGGGTGTGTATACTATTGATCTGTATCCCGTTTGTTTCACATTGAACTTTATTTGCGTTAGATTTGTTTCACATAGTTGGGGTTTTGTATGTATTGGTGGAAGATGGTTATGTACGTTGTGTGGGATGGTGGTGATATGTGGTACATTATTGGGGTTGTGTTTTGTTTTTTGTTGTGGGGTGCCGTCGGGGGGATCGACGGGGGTTGTTTGTGTGTGTGTGTGGGGGGAGGAGGGGTATATGTGTTTCATGGTGTGGCAGTGTGTTGCATTGTGAATGGTGTATGTCATTTTACTTTTTTTTTTTGGGGTCCTAATGAATCACATGTTAACCCTCACAAGGGGATGGACACCCAAATTATGTAAATTTGTTGTTACGGAAATATTAATTTCACAATTAATTTGCAAGCTTTATTTCGGTTTCACGACGTGGTCAGTCTTGCGTGCGAAAAGTTTGCTGGGTTAACACTTGCCGATGTGTGTTTGTTCTTTAAGATGCCAGGTTATAATATTTTCACATTACAAAATGATGTCGATGTGGAAAACATGGCATCTCTTGCACGGTCTTTCCAACTACAATGCATCGATGTCATCATTCAAGTACAAGATGCACCCGACGATACCAATGCTGACAGCCTATTACAGATAGGTCCTCCTCACATGACTGAGGTGTTTGACGAGTCGGACATGGACGATGAACAGGATTTATTGAAAAAATTATGTCTTCACGTTGAAAAGGTGTTTTTGTCTACTCCATGGGGTAACAGGATTCGACATATTGGTCAATGTTTTGAGGGTAGAGCATCTGAATTCCTAAATGTTCTTCGCAAGTATGCGGTTGAGTGTGGTTTTCACTTCAAATATATGAAGAATGATTCTGTTCAAATCACAGTTGTATGCATGATGAGGGAATTAAAGGGATGTATGTGGTCGGTACACACACGTGTCTTGCATGCCAATGGATTTTTCTATCTCTGTAGGTGGAATAAGGAGCACATTTGTGGCGTTGCTGTGTGAACCCCCAAAAAACACCAGGGCCGGTTCCGACTTAGTATCCGATGTTATTTCTGAACGTGTACGTAACAAACCGCTCACACAGCCTACCGATGTTGTGTATGACTTGAAAAAAGATTATAGATTGGAGGTTAGCTACCAGGTTGCATGGCTAGGTATTGAAAAAGCTCGTGATGAGATGTTTGGTGCACACTCCATATCGTTCGACAAACTACGGTGGTACAGTATTGTAGTCATGGAGAACAACCCAAGGAGTTACATCAACATCGAGTATGATGAACAAAACAACCATTTCATAAGGTATTTCATATCATTCAAAGCATGTATCGATGGGTTCAACCACTGTCGCCCATTGCTTTTTTTGGATGGGACTTTTCTGAAGGGAAAATTCAAGGAGAACTTGTTGGCCGCTACTGCAAAGGATGGCAACCAAGGTATTATTATTCCATAATACCTACACACTTAGCAGTTACGTGGTGCAATACTAATAACACTGTTGCAATCAAGGACATTTTGTTTATACATATTTTTCACACGCATAAATTGTCTAATCGAATAACAACATATTGCAAGTTTATTCCCTTTAGCCATTGCGATTGTTGATTCAGAAAACACCCCAAACTGGGCTTGGTTTTTGGGACACCTTACAAACATGGTGAATAGCGAGAAGACACTTACGTTCGTCTCGGACCGACATGTAGGCTTAATCGAATCGATACCCATCATATTTCCCATAGGCCATCATGCATTTTGCTTATAACATTTGCAACGTAACATGCAGGATAAGTTGCGATACATAAATAGTTCATATTGAGCTGGGATGTTGACTCAATTTCGTGCTTGCGCTTATGCACCCACCATGTCTGCATTCAACCATAGCCTCGAAGAGTTCATAAAATGTGGAAGAAAGGTAGTGCCGGTGTTCTTAAAAGATTTACCCCCTCAATAATGGGCGAATGCTTGCTTCCGGTACATAATTCTGTACTCTACGTTTCCACACCCGCTGTCTTATTGTTTATACATCAATTACGTGTCACAGCTGCGTATCGCCTATTTTTATTCTAACATATTTCATATTCCTTTCACACAAGTAGTTTACATTATGGTGAGATGAGTTTCAATGCCGTCAAGTCATTCAACTCGTGGATACGGGAAGCATGCCATCTACCAATGACTTATTGATTAACAGTATTCGGGCGAAGATAATGCGCCAGATGGCGAAGCGGCGACGTAAGGCACAAGCGTGGGCTGGTGTTATTTGTCCAAAAATGGAAGCTCAGTTGATCAAAGTGTATAACAAAGGTAGATCATGACTTGTAAGCCAATCCAACGACAAAGTCTACGAGGTCCGCTCTTTTCCATCCGTCATGGTTGACGTTGGCAGACGTACATGTTCTTGTTTCTAGTAGCAAATCAATAGATTTGCATGCGCTCATGCACTTATGGCAATCCGTAACAGCAGACTCAACTTGTACAAATCAGTTGCTACATTTTACCACGTGGCTGCATACCAGAATTCATATAAACAAACCATATATCCCATTCCAACTATTGAGAAACTATCATTTAGCGCCATAGATTTTGTCATATAACCATCGGCGGTGAAACAACCACCGGGAAGGCCCAAGAAGAAACGAATGCTTTCCAAAGGGGAACTGTAATGACCCCAAAATGCGTATAAGAAATCATCTGTATTTAACTATGGGATGAGGTGTTCTAATTTAATTATATCTTTTGGAACTGAAGCATTATCTGTTGAGTTACGAATTTAAAATTGAAATTACCGACCTATTTGGGTTCAGAAATCAAAATTGAGTACTTGGATATGTTAACGGGAATTTTTAGAACTATTTGGGAAAATTAATTGGAAATCTAATTCGTTTGATTTGTTGATGCACGTTTGGGTGGTTAACTTTATACCTCAAATTGAAGGCCTTAGAGGCTTCAGAAACCAGAACAGAGGACATATTTATGATCAACATAATTTTTAGAGTCATCTGAGAAGTTTAATTGAAAATTGATTTTGTGCGATTCGTAAGGGCACGCTTGGTTTCCCCCTTTATGGTGAACTTATGTGTGTATTATATATGCATAGATATATGAGTTGTTGAACTCATCACTTTGGGTCAAAAAATATCTAAGGGAGAGAAAGAGTGAACCGTGAGAGAGAGAAGGAGAGGCAACTCAACACCCATGGGGGATTTGAACATTATTGAAGAAAATAAAAGAGAGAGGGAAGAGATCAACCAAGAAGCTTGGGAAAGTTGAAGAGCTTAAAGGGAAGAACAAGGATTTGGGGTAAGGTATGTGGCTCTAACTACTATCCTTGTAGAGAATCCATCTACTACATGAAATCAAGGTTTAATTTGGAAGTTTGATATGTATATGATTAAGTATGTTGAATTAGGAATGGATTGGGTTGAATAGAAGGAATTAATCTATGCTTTTCTTAAATCTAAGTTATATTTACATGATTTGGGCATATATAATGGAAGGTTGTATATATAGAAAAGATGAGATTCTATTTGATGATGTTAGTTGATTATGTTTTGGAAGGAATTATACATGTTTTTGAGTAATTAGACTTGAAATCAAGCTAAAAAAATGGATAGATCAAGTGTTGGAGCAAAAACCATTTTCGGACTGTTTGTTTTTGCCCAGACCACACGAGCGGCCATGTGCACCGCACGAGCGGACATGTAGGAAAAAAAGGGGCTTTCATTCAGCGGCCAGGTTCTTCCGTTCGAGCGGAATTGGGCCGCACGAGCGACCAAGGTAGGCGCACGAGCGGCCACCCCTGTTTCAGCATTTCCTAGGTAACTTTGAACAAGCATATCTTTTGTATCCGGACTCCGTTTTGAGTGATTCTTGAGCCTAAAATCAAGTCCCGGAAGTCTAGTTTCCATTGGTGGTGATCTCACTCCCAAATTCTAAGTACAGAAATAGTTATTCCCAAATTAGTGAGAGTTGCTCACTTTCTGTCTACCGGTTTTGTACTATTTCTTCACTTAAACTATTTTCCTATCGATTCCTCCTATCTTCTGAGGCATGGATTATAACCTATGGAGGAATAATGAGTTTAGAACCACCATGGATATTTATTAAGGAATAAGAAAGAGATTGGTTTTATCCTCATAATCTGCTATGTGCATTGTGTTTGTAGGTCAAGACGAGGACATCGCTCCACCGCTATTAGAGGAATACCACTGTGAGTAGTAGTACTGTGTAGTACATTGGGTGTGCTATTAATAATTGATATTAAAATTTTGTTACTCGTAAGAAGACTACGTCGTTTCTTAACGAATAAATGAAACTTATGTTCTTCCTTGAGCCAAGGTATCTGCATGAATCTGAGATTATTCTGTTGTGTTACATATGGACCCAAGGTCGTTCAGAACCTATGACATGAATGCAAATGTTTAACATCATTATGTGACCCATGTTAGAATGTGAATTGTTCTGTTCTTATTAAGCGTACCGTAATGATATATGTGCCCTCTGTTAATGGTTATTATTATTATTATTCTGTTATACGCAAGACACCTGTATCAATCTGTAACCAAACCATGGGAAACTTATGTGCACTATTGCATAATGGTATTCTTAAGAATCTGAGATAACTTCTGTTTCTGTTTCTGTTTCTGTTCATTCATTCCGGTTATGCTATGCTATGACAATATATGGATGATTAAGACCTAATGATATAATTGTTTCCTGGTATGGAACAAAGTGCTGTACGGAACTAAGTGCTGCAATGCGAGTCACCTCTAGAATCCGTACGAGCCACCTCTTGAATCCATACATACGTGAACCAGGCTTAAAGCCAATGTGAAAGTTATGAGGCCTATGGCCGTTCTGTGAAAGTTATGAGGCTTATGGCCGTTCTGTGAAAGTTATGAGGCTGATAGCCATTCTGTAACATCTGTGAGGCCTATGGCCAATTTGTGACATCTGGGCCTGTGGCCATTCTATATGATCTGTTAGAATGAAACAAAGTGCTGCACGGAACTAAGTGCTGCCATGCGAGCCACCTCTAGAATCCGTGCGAGCCACCTCTTGAGTTCATACATACGTAAGAGGGCTTAATGCCATTCTGATAAGGGCTTAACGCCATTCTAATAAGGTCTATATGCCATTCTGATAAGGGCTCAACGCCACTCTGTTCAAGGGCTAAAGCCGTTCTAATTAAAAACTAGGCCTATGCCCGTTCTGAAAGCAACCACATGATAAGATTAACGATAAGTTCTCTGCATTTATATACCTTGTGATTCAAGTTATTTATTGGATTATCACGTACTATTATTCACTGAGCCTTGCTCACTCTATTTTATGTATGTTTATGTAGATGAGCCATCGGGGATTGACACTAGAATTGTATTGGGGTCAACCTGTTTGCCAAGCTGCCTGGGGTACGCCTTCGTATTGAGGCCTTAATTTTGATTACTGAGAGTTATGCAATTTTTGGAGTCTTATATAAGTGTGTGTGAGATCTGCATAATTTTGTGATTGCATATGTAACTATGGGAATGTATTTAAATGCTTAAATTCAATTAAACCATCATGTATGCACAAGCTTAATGAATGTTGTCTTTTATTGATTTTGCTTCCCCTTAAGGCCCCGTATGTGATTAAATATGATTCTCAAATTCTGTTTTGAGGCCTATGTATAGGCCGGTCATGGACCAAACTTTTAGGGGCGGGTTTGGGTCGTGACTGGAACAAGTGCAACAAATTCGGTGCGAACGCTGTCAATGCATGGGTAATCACAACAGGAAGACATGCAAGAAACCAATTTAGCTTTCAAACCATATGCGTACATTTTTAAATTTTAAAATAGAACTTTTTAGATCTTTTATTTTTTTAATTTTAAATCTAAATAAATGGTGTGCCACGCCCACGGATCCGTCATGTATGACGAATACATCTTGTAATCCGTTTTTGTTTCCAAACATCAGTTGTGGGTTAACATTTTTTAGCCCGTTTCCATAATATTTACGTTCATTTTCTACCATACTATTGGGCAAAAAGTATGAAGGTGGGACTGACTTTGTATAACAGTTTGTCAGGAACATTGTTTTGCTAAACATTAAAAAAATAAAATTTTAGCCAATGTGCGACACTTGTATACGTATACTTGTACCACTTCATTGTCATCTTAACAAACAGAATTTCGTACTTCAAACACGACACACATCTAACCACAACAACACAACATCACCACATTCATCCAAGCATTAACAACCATACAAACCAGCCCAATGTGTCTTGCATAAAAGTTTAACTACGTCGCAATTAATGGTTTCTCAATTTTTTTAGTACGATGCTATGTTCATATGTGTTTGAAGTTTTCCATAGCCACCATAGTTTACTTAATTTTGTCCCATACATGTCCATCTATGCTTTTAACATCCTAACATTCGCACCACACTTCCTTTATCCCACTTATTTGACACACAACACCCACACAATCCAACACGAATACCACACAACAAATCGAACACAAAACAACACAAAAACCACAACCAACACAGTTTCATAACCAATAACCAACCTCCAGCACCACATTGGCCGAAATTAGTGTTGTCCCTCCCACACTCTATAAACACATAATGACTCCGACTACAACTCCATTTAACATAACACACGCTCAAAATCAAACACATACACACATAAAAAAAAAAGGGTTGAATACCCAAACCTCAAAATAAAACCACACAGTTGCACGACATACACATCCCTTTCACACTTGTGCAATGTAACACCAACGCATCCCACACATGCCCTGTAACACCAAACAAAAAATAACACCCAACCCCGCAGACCCAACCCCACCCCACACCATTGTACTCCACAAAGTCAGTTTCACGCTTGTGTGGGCACTATTTTTGATTTGGGTGTAGGGGTGTGGCTGCGGTGGTGTGCACATCTCACACTTCGCTGCACAACACATAACAACATATCATACCAACGTTCTCCCAAACTACATACATAGCATACATAATCATGCTAAACAAACATCCAGATTAATATTATAAAACAAAATATATTTTATGTTGAAATTGAATTGTACGTTTTCGTCCACGACTGTACGCAACACCATCACAATTATTTGCAAAAATACCAAACACCTTCCTCCAAACTCCCTGTATAAGCAAAGAAATTTACGATTCCAAAACACAATCAAACGCAAAAACAATATTCCTAACCAAAAACTGATCATTATAAGTTTCCCACTTTTATGTTATAGAAATGGGCAACTAGATGAACCAAACAACCCACACCAAAACACATCTAATCCTTTAACACCCGGAGCAGATCATTTATTAAAGCCTTTACCATATTTACGCGCAACACGCTGTAATTGGTACCTCATAGCGAACGTTTCACGTCGCATTGATACACATATTGTCGTATGATTGCACACACTATCACCCCATAGTCAAGTCTACAAACGGAATTATAACATGTAATTAGCCAAATGACGACTTAAACGTTAAAACCACGTTCCCCTGCCAAACTGCACAACATTTTTACTTACATATCAGGTTTTTGCTGTGGACACTTAGCCACAGACTCCAGTGGATGGTTGAAATTTGCCTCAATGATCTGCTCATCGAGTCCAAATTCACGCAACGATTGCTTCATAACATTTGGCACATGTTCATTATGGCATTAAAAATAAATAAATAAATAAATAAATAAATAAATAAAAAATTAAACCAAATCATTAACCCTCATCCACACAAACTTTGCTCGGTCACCCAAAAAAAAAAAAAAACCTCCAAATCTTACCAGTATGATAGCTTCAGTGTGATGCACATCTACTCTATCTGCACGCTGCCTTATCGAGTTGAAATGCTTCCAACTACCGTCTTCAGTATTATAAACCATCAGCGTCCAATGCGCAAGGTGGCACATGGGGAAATGGATGAACTGAAACTCACTCTCTACTGACACATTCCTTCGAACATACGTTTCCATCGCCCGAACGTCATTATTCTTCACCATATCCTGCAAATTCATGCAACAAAAACATGTTACATAACCACATAACACAAACAACATACATACGCACTAAACCACAACTCACCAGGCACACACTACTAAAGAAATAAGACTTGTCTGCCAAATCATCATCCCCATACACCCTCAATTGCTCGGTTTTAAGCAACTCCGCATATGCATCGATCACCTACCAACCACCAATACCAAGGTCACATCAAAATGGACACAAATAAAATATTGTTACTGCTCCAAGCATTTGATACAAATTTAGCCCACCATATATGCAAGAGAAAAAAAAAAGAAAAAGTTTGAAGACTCACATTTCCACGAATGCAATTTTGCTGGATAAGGTTCTTCACATCGTTGAACCACACCACCACGGCATTTGTAACATCTTCCCACGTCACAGCCCTACACACAATGCCATTCTCAAACTTTAACAAATTTTAAATGTAAGCAGAAAATCAAAAAACACAATGACAATAAATACGCACCCATCACCATGGTTATCATAAGCTTTGGTGATCCTCGACTTTTCCTCTACTGTTATCATTTTCCACACACCCAATCTGTTGTTTATATCAAAACCAGACCACTTTTTCATAGGCAAAACCACTATCTCCATGTCAATAATAGTGTCATTCACGACATCATTAGGTTTTCGCACCACAACACAATTGTCCATGACTGTCTTCTTGTTATGGCCATCAAACATTGCGTACTTGAACTCTGGCATTTTTCGCACCCATCTCACTTTGTTTTTGATGTTACGAACAAGCGAACTTTGCCTTCCCACTTCTATTAGTCCTTCAATCATATTTGACACACCTTCAACTTCAGAATCAGAAATATTGACGCCAGACTGTCCACCAACCACCCTGGTATGAAATCCGGCCCCGCGTCCACAAAACCTTCATTCCCACCACATCCATGCTGCACCACTTCCCTCAAAGGAGACACATTGCATACCACCACCCCTACCATATCCAAAACCACCATCGCCAACACGCCCATTGTTACGCCCCAGCTGCACATCCTGAAAAGCTTGAGTCACATTATGCATATCATGGTTTGCAAGCTAATCCTCAAGCATTGTTAATTTTTTGCACAATTCCATATTCTCTGTCTTTAACTTATCCAACTCCTCATCTTTCATTTGTAGTACACTCTCAAACCTCCCAACTATGTTCATAGCCTGCAATTCCAATTTCCTTTTCAACCCAACAACATTTTCTTCAAGTAACACGATCATTTCCTCTTTCTTTTTGTTCTGCAACTTAAGGGCTATGATTGCACTAAGTGCTTCTTTTAGTTTACTATCAGTCATCCCATTAATGCCTTGTCCATCCTTCGAACCATGCAAGTTGTCTGTGTCACTCCCCCTCTCACTCATCTTCCGTTGTTGTACATTGCCCAAAGTGTGCTCTTCATGTTTGTCGCCAGCTCCAAATTGGACATTGCGTACTTGCACTATCTCATTAGTACCTTCCACAAATACCTTCCTCTCATCCACGAAATGCTCATTACCACCATCACAATCCACAATGTCTCCCACCACCAGAACGTCTGTTCCCATAACTTCACGTTCATAATCACACGACCTCAATCGGTCGACTTTCACCTATGCTCATCAGAATAAAAACAAAATTATAAGTCACAGAAACTATTATGGCCTCCCATATTACACTGCACGATTGCACACAGCAACAAGCCCCAACAACCATACCTGAGATTAACGGGACAAAAAAAATCCACCCCTTGAACTTTATTCATCCACGCCTCAATGTCCCATTTCAAAAATCTGGGGAACATGTTTTCGGTTTGAGGCTCAAGAATAGTTGAATGTTCACATATCTAATACTACATTAACAACAAACCACAAAAAAACTTCAACCATTTATGAAAGCAAAAACTCAACACATATACATGAAACCACTAACTACATGTAACAATTCACATACCATTAATGCGGCCACGCACCCAGTCACATTCCCCGGTGTGCGATGGAACTTTTTGATTGAACCCATCAATGTTATGAGTATTGTTCCAATCCAATCATACATTCTAACAATGTTCAAGTCGTTCATATACCGAACAAAGGCCCAGCTTATTGTCTTCCCAGAGTTAGCGAAAAAAAGTTTGCCACACATATACAATGCCAACAGCTTTGCTGTGTCTTCCTTATCTTGTTCAGTCTGCCCATTCACAGCCTCAAGGAATAACGTTTTGACAAGCTTCAATGTGATGTGTGACATGTCATGGCACCTCTGTTAGATGAAGTCTGACACTGGCTGCTACTCGGGTGACAAATCTAAACACATCTTCCTACATTGCAATCCAAATATTAACTTGATGTCGCTACTTCCAAGTTTCACATTGGCCCCTCCAATGTGAAACACATTATCGCGTGCATTGTATGATCTTATTATCTTGGAGATTAGCTCATCACACTTCCTAAATTCATTGTGGTTCAAGTTGTTGATGTGTATTGACTCGACCATAATCCAAAATGGTGTTTTCCTCAACTGTTTTAGGTGTGCCTCACTCAAATTTGATGAACTAACAAGCTTCACTATCCCAGTAATATTTGAACGGTAGTTCAGCCTTGTGTGTGCCTGCCGTTGGGGATCTTTTGCAGGCTTCGTCACATTTCATCCCACAACATTGTTGACGACTTTAGACTACTTGAGTATGATGCGCCCTTGCATTCTCACACCCAAGGTGTTCGACTTTGAACCGGTTGTTTCCTTAGCTCGTCTCTTTTCACATGAACATGTGTGATGCCCCAAATTTTGGAAACATGAAGGTAATATAATACGACAATACACCTGGGTTTAACTAGCAGATACACAACATTATACAAGGAATTAAACACAAAATATAAGTAATTACACTAAAAGGAAATATTAATAATAGTTACAGATAAAATTCTTCAAGTCATTAAATACAGATCAGTTCCTTGATACAAAAAGATTAACCAAAATACAGGAAATACAAAATCTACTCTCTAAGGTAGCCATGGTTCCACAAAGCTTTTAGAGATTTCGTTCTTGGACCTGGCATAAGACGCCATGAGCTTGGAATGACCAATAAACATACACACCTGTAGACACCCCATTTTTGACCGCCCTTAAGACTTGGGTGCTACTGATTGTTTACTTGATGATGAAAGTTGTGCAGTGCAAATGTTCGATTTCTTCGGCAAGAGGAGAGTCAAATCCCAACCTCACACCCATTTTTGGACCAAAACTATTTTGAATGGTTTTTAGACCTTAAAACCCTCTCTTTCAAAATGTTGTTGAAAAAAAAAAAGATTTCTGCGATGCTCCGAGGATCACATTTCGTTAAATGTTGCGCTTTTCGGTAAACCGAGCAAGGAAAAAGTAGAAATGCATGAAAGAGAGGTGAACTCTTCAAAAAAATCCTTAAAAACATCTTGTCTAGGGGTTTGGAGTTGAAGAAAAGAAGAGGAGAGGGAAGAAATCCAGTTGGGGAAGGAGTTGGGCATGAATTGTTAAGAGAGAGTCGAGCAGCCCTCGCTAAATCGGGCCTATCCATCTATACACTTGGATTCAAGCTATGAGGCCACCACCGTTTGAAAGAATACTTCTGGGGCTTCATTTTTCACTCAAGAAACTCCTAAAGCCGAGTCCGGATGAGGGAGATATGGTTATTGGAAGTTGGGCATCAATCCGTTATGGTCAAAAACTGAGCAGTCTTCACTAAAAGAGGCATAACTTTTTGCACACTTGGAATTTTAATGTGAAGATGCCTGTAGACACCCCATTTTTGACCGTCCTCAAGACTTGGACGTCACCATTTGAACACTCGGCGATCATCCATGTTCGTGTTCGTCTTGAGTTCTAAGAGGTCTCGGCCACGCACCTTGCCTCAAGACCTCTCGACTTGCCTGTTTTGTGTTTGGTTTTGTACCAAACACTTGTGTTTTGCTTTTGAGGAGCAGGGAATGGCTTGTGGGCCACCCCCACACCTCACCGGCCATGGCTTGAGGCCACCAGCCATTGTTTTGTTGCCATCGGCCATATGTTTGGTTGGTCGGCACTCTTTGTGGTCGGTCGACCATGTATTTTGCCATTTTGTCATTTTTGGCTGGCCGACCACTGTGCATCTACTTTTGGCAGATATTTTGTGCCAGCTGTGCTATCTGGCACCCACTTTTCACCCCCTTCAAACACGTGTATGGAGGGGTTTCACTCTTGCTTAGCTTGTTTTGTAAGCTTTGCAAGAGTGATCCTCTATAAAGGGAGACCTTCTCCTCCCTCCTCAAGGGTTACAAAAAAGTTCCAGAGAGCTCTGAGATTAGGGTTAGTCATAGTGTATCTATTCTATCTTTATATCTCATTCTCTTTGTGTATAAGTGTGTGTTTGTGTCTTACTTTTGTGCATAAACACCTAGTTTTACACCTTACCTTGGTCGCTGAGGAGCCATTAGGTTGTTCTTGAAGTTTTGAGCTGGTTTTGAGCTAAGGAAAGCAGCTGGAGTGCTGTTCTTGAAGGGGTCTACGAGGGTAAGAACTTTACCTTTAAATACCCCATTTTTGCATAGTATTTTTTCCTACCTTGCATCTGTTTTTGATCTTAGTGTATAACATATAAAAGCCTTGTTTTTACTTGTTTAAAATAGTTTTTTAAGGTTCCTTTGAGCTTTGGGGTTGTTTGACCCCTCTTAAGCCTTGTTTGGCCCCCATTTTGTGCTATTTTGGTGAGCTCCGGGACCACCTTGTTTGGGCCTCCTCACCACTGAAATCCCTCAAGATTTCAGTGGTGGGGATGGTGCTTTAAGGTTCTAAGAAGGAGAGGGCCATCCCCTCTCCTTGTTGCATTCAAAAAGTGCCATTTTAGCCTCATGTGTGAGCATATTGCTAAGACCATGTTGGCCATGTCTTAGTGGGTATTTGGTAGTATTTTGTTATGATATAGCACTGTTTTTAGTTATTTTAGACACACCATGCATGCTTAGCATACTTGTCTTGTAATGCCATGAATTTGCCGTAACATGCTTTTTGTTTTGAGCCTTGTGTTTAGCATGTTTTTGGCCTAGCTTTGTGAAGCTTTTATGCTTGTTTTAGCATGCTAAAGGTCTATTTTTGGTTATTTGGGCCATCCATGGCTTGCTTTGTATAGCTACCATGCAACCTCTCTTGTATGTCTTGAGCATTGACCCTTCTAGCATGCCACCCTTGCCTTGTTTCAGTGGTTTGGAACCACTTGCCATGCCATTTCAGTCCTTGTGGTGTGTTTGTATACTTGTATTTGATGCCCCTTTAATGTGTTAAAAGGTTGTTGTCTTATGCCCCATGAATGTGTCATTGCGTATACCATCTTGTTTAGGTCTCTAGGATGCCATGTCAATGTGTTTTTGGCTTTGTTTTAACATGCTAAAACCCTGACTTTGGTTGTTCAAATCATGCCATGTTTAGTCTTGCTAAGTGAAGTTCAATACTTCTTTGGTGAGCCTTAGGCTTGGGACCATTGCTACATGCTTTGCTTGTCTTGCTTGTTTGATTTGGCATCATATTCTTGCATGTATTCAGAGTTTAGTATGCATGCCATTAGTCTATGTTTTTCCTCTTTTAAGTGTGCTTAAAAGTTGGTCTTTGGTGTCTTAATGGTGAACCTTGTATGCATGCATGTTTGTATGCACATTAACCTTTATCCCTGAGCATGTTGGCCACTGTTTTGGGTTTGTTTAGGAGCTTTCCAAATTAGTTTAAGTCCCTCCTTTGCATGTTGTTGCATGCCCACCTTGTGTGTTGTTGCATACTTGGACTATCGCATGTGTTGCATGCTTGAATCTTGTTGCATTTGGCATGCAATCTCGTTGCATTTGGCATGCAATCTCCCTTGATTAAGTTGCTTAACATGTTACATGCCTTACATGCTTACTTGTTTAGATTACATCTTGCATGATTGGTCATTAGCATAGTGGTCCTGCCATGCATGCTTATTTTCATAGGTTGTGTACCTAGCATACATTGTTTGCTTGCATGCTCTTATTGCACATTTAGCTAGCATGCTTAGGCTGCATCGCATTGAGCATGCATGCTTTGCCTCTTGAATTGAGTATGATAGAGGTTGGGCTTTATGTGTTTATTTGGTTTGCATGTCATTTGAAATCAAAATGCACACTTGGTTTCTTGGGCCATCACGCATTGAAATGCGCAATTGGTGGTCCGAGAATCGAGTACCATCCCCCTTTGAGTCATAAACATGATAAGGGGTGTATTGGTGCACACATTTGCTTAAAATGCATTGCCATGCCTTGTTTTGCCCTCTGCTGCTGTCAAAACAGGTTCTGCAGGAATCTTTGGCTGGTCGACTACATTAAGTGCTGATCGACCAATTATGGATGGCCGATAGCTCCATAGATGGTCGATCACCACTTCCCTTTGGCCGGTGACCATTCCTCATGGCCGGTGGCATTCCCTAGTGTTCATGAGGTGTACCTTGGGAATTGTGCCATTTTCAGAGGAGCAGAGTAGGGAAAACAGAGGCAGCTCGCGCATGGCATTGGATTTCCGGGCGAAGCCAATTCGAGCACATGTGCATCCCTCTTCCCGAGGCCTTTTAATGCTTTCCTTAGCCTAATTGATTTGTTAATTAATTAGATGGTCTGTAAATTATTTAATTAGCTTGTAGGTTAATTAAAGTGTATTATTCTTTTGGTCCCTCCAAGCGAGGGCGAATTTGTAATAAGTGTGGGTGCGTGTGTGCGTGTCTTCCAACCCCCACTTCTTTCTCCCTTTTACTTACCTGCTTTGATGGTTAGTATTAGGGCATGTTTAATTTAGCATCCTTACGCTATGCATGCGTGCATCCATTCATTTGTATTGCATGCACCGGGCTCGATGCATCATACTAACTGTATAGTATTTCAAATCTAACTTGAATACGTGTTACTTGTTGCATTTCACATGCCACTCTTAAATTAGCCGAGCCTATTCTAGATTGCATTTTGTATGCGATGCATTAGCCATTTAACATAGACTTGGATCATACATTTGATTACTAACATGTTCATTGTTTTGGCTTGGAGTACACTGTAAGTGTTTTATGCTTTAGCATCTCGCATGAGTGTGAATGTTAAACATGACAGCATGCTTACCATGTGGTTATATGCTTATGTGATATAAACTGCCCGAATGCTTGTGGGTGATGGTTGGATTGTTTGAGTTGGAACAACTCGTCGAAATCCATGTTTTAGCCTACTTGCGAGTAGCAAATTTCAAACCAATTTCCGAACAAACGGATATGCGATGCTTTGTCCCAATTCAGGCGACTCAGTCTATATTTGTCATGCTGTGCGCATCACATAGTAAATCTAGGCTAATAACCGGAATAAGAACGCATAATGTTTTCAAGACAAGATATCATGGTTAGTAGAGGCCGATCTTCGGATCGAGCGAGAGGGGGTGCTCATAGCTGACCTTCCCCAACCGTACCTAAGTTCCCGAGTCGAGGCAACTCTGGTGATGACGAACATGTGGCCTTAGGCAAACGAGTCAGGGTTTCCTAAATTCCCCCAAAATAAAATATTTTTGTGGCGACTCTGTATCTGGCAAAGCAATCCATGTTTGACACTTCTTTACAAAAATCTATTTTCCAAAACGATTTGCCGGATTTGGACTCTTTGGTTCAGATTAAGAACCGTGACAATTTGAGTCCGAACTATAGTAAGCCCAAATGAACAAATCGGGATTTCCCTCCCGGGACGTTCGGGGACATCTACAGTTTCTGGCGACTCTGCTAGGGATTTAGAGAGCTTGACTCGAACTCGTGATATCTTGTTTTAATTACACTTATGTGTTTCTTTGCATTGTATGTGCATTGGTGCGCCTAGGATACCGTGTTTGCCATCTGCTATTCCTGAGCGGTTAGCCTGAGGCTGCGTACCATAAGGTTGATCAGTTACGGGCTCTGCCAGTATGGGAACACAAACCCCGGTTGTTGTCAGGGCACCTTTTTGACCATTCGACCTAGTGCATATCGGAATCCATAGTGACCATTCCAACTAGGACAGGTTGCTTACCCGATGTTAGGTTGTTTGAAACCGCTGCGTGCGTAGTGAAACCCTAGCTCCTGACAAAATAGGACAGGGAAACCCTACCCCAACATAGGGGTGTTTTGGCTCTTATTTACTTGTTATGTGCTTTTAGAGTGTATCTCTACAGGGGATGTGCATGTCAGTTTGCAAGTTCGAATACTAGGGTCGAGGGCACCAGTATCGGTATTCTGAGAATCAATTATATCCGCGAGTATCAGACTCAGTTTTGGGGCAATGATTTTAGGGAACAGTGATCAGTAGTAGAGTAGAGTTATTCAGCTATGCTTGTGTCTGTTCTGATTGGGCTGAAACGCTGCATGTTTTCTTTTTCAGTTCAGAGAGTTAGTTTAGAATAGCAGTGTTCTCCTTTGCTGAGGCAAGACTGATATCTGATCCGTCAGTCACCGTTCAAGTTCAGCGGACTTATGATGACCCAAAGTTCAGAGGAAATTGTGGTTATGGTAGCCGCATTCGACCAAGGAATCATCTTGCAGGATGAGACCAATGTCAATGTACCGCATTCACCCAGGTCGCCTGTTGCGCACCCGATCTGGACGCCCCAGTTGTTTCAAGCTCGTGAGCCCACCATGTTTGAATTGATGGGAATGATCGGCGACCTCCAGAGATTTGTGGCCGATCTGGCCTACGGAATGTCGGCTCCACCACCAAATGCACCATATGTCGGGAATTTCATACCACAAGAACCCCCGCTACTAGGACGAATTGTGATCGAGCTCAGCCAGCCTGAGGCTGTCCCAAGCTATGGCAATGACATGTCAACAACAATCGGGTTCCGCTCTGATATAGCAATCCAAACCCTCGATCAGGCTGAGGCTAGAGGTAAGAACAAAGTGGGAACAAATGCTGATCCCGTTGAACAACTGCTGTGGGCAGTCGAGGCTTTGAAAGCCGGGGGGATGAATAAGCAACATGTATTTGCAGTCATGACTAAAGCTGTGGATGATGCTTTCCCCACTCCAGCCGAGGGCAATTCAAGCCAGGCGGAAAATCGGGATAGGCCCCGTCATATTCAAGCCAGACGGAAAATCGGGATAGGCCCCGTCATGCCAGAATAGTTCCTTCCGCTCCCAACCCTGTACTAGGAAAAGATCAGAAAGCCAAGGCAGTGCTTGCCGACCCTTTCGCTAGTGCGTCTAGCAAGAACCCTCAGACTTCGAAGTACCTGCCTCGAGGGCGCAGAGTCTTTCATGCCCTCTACATGCTTTTGTCTAGGGCATTTCAAATTTTGGCTAAAAAGGGGCATCTTAAACCCCTCGAGCCTCGACCTCTCCCGAAGAATCTTCCTCTCACACATGATGCTGCCTTGTACTGCGCATACCACCAGCAAACCGGTCACAACACCGACGGTTGTTTCCGTCTTCGCCACGAAGTGCAAGATTTGATCGACAATGAGGTCATCCTCCCACCTACCTCAGCAATGTCTGTCACCGCTGAGTTGTTGGACTTCGAAGATACTGCAAGTATGTGATAAGGGGTTGGACCACCTGCGGGTGGCACTCGGTGTATTTCAGATGTGGCGTTTGGCACGCACTGTCGGGAGCATTTGCGAATGCAGTTTTGTAATTTCTAGCTTGGGTGTTGAGTCAGTTCTTTGTTTTGTTAAGGGTCTGTCTTGTTGTGTCGAGTCAGTCCCATTGTATAGAATGTCAAGTGATTCCGGGGTTGTTGCCTCGAACACCGTTTTGTTTTGTAATTACCCTTTTGCTTTCTTTTGAGTTTGTTTTTGCTGTGGAGCCAGTTGTAACCAGGAAATCTGAATGAAACAGCTGCGGCTATCATGTTTCCATGCTTATTGCTACTTTGAGCTAGTTATGCCAGAGCATTTGAATGAAACGGCGGAGCATCTCACTTACTCTTCTGCACCTCGAATTCATTTTATTGACCTAAGTTTTTCAAAACTCTTTTAACACCGTGGTGATGAAAACAAAGATGAAGGAATTCCTCGGGATTTGCAAAACTTTGATCATTTGAAAGAAAGAGAGGCATGCTAAGCCCTTAATGATTGAAATCATGTTTGTTAACGTGAGTATTGAGAAGGACCCTGGCTTGATCCAGATTGGTTCCACACTGTCTTCAGCGCGAGCGATTAGTCGCTTTCTTAAAAATTTTCAAAAAATGTTTTGCGCAGTCTTGTGAAGACCGGTGTGGAACCGCTCTTGAGATTGTGCAGCTTAGGATCGCTCTCAGCCTCGAAACTTGAGCCCTTGCTTTCAAACCTTGGACCTTGGGTTCAGACTGTTCAACGATCAACCACAACATGAGGCCTGCGTGGCCAAGATTGAAGCAGCCCTCGAACAAGAGGCCAAGAAAGTCAGATCAAGAAGGTCAAACCTCATCAGAAGAAGCTTGCAAAGCTAAATCAGAAGCGCCCCTCGAACTAGGGGCAAAAATGTCCGATGTGCTCGAAGAGTCAAAGATGGATCTTTCTGTAAATCAATACAACAGCCACTCTCTTGAATACGGATGGCTTCAAAACCCTAAAACCATTTGGCATGGACTTGTTACACTTTTACCCTTTGAGAGGCTCGCTGGGCCGAAAACCCGGAAGGGCGACCCAGGCAAAAGTTAGAGCAAGAGAAAAATACAAAAAAAAGAGAGAAAAAATGCAAAAGAAAAGAGAAGAGAAAAGAAAAAGGAATGAAAAGATACAAAAAAGAGAAGAATTGAAAAGAAAAAGAAAAACAAAGCTCGCAAGGTTGAAAATCCAGAAGGGCGGCATTGGCAAAAGTTAGAGCGTAGAAGGTGAGGGTTAATACACGAGTGTACCTTAACCCGAACTACGTAAGGCTTGATTCCCATGTTTGGGATACGTAGGCAACTTCATCCTGAAGTCCAGCCCCACGCACTTTCAAAGTGACTGTGTCCATATATTGGTTTTGACCATCTTCGTCTTCTCTGTATTCGAGAGTTCGGTTGCGATCATCGCTAATGAGGACTGACTACAGTATGCTGCGGCGTTATCCAGACAAGGGGCAACTTTCCGTTGCCATGAGTCGCCATCCAAACCAGGGGCAACTTTCCGTTACCGTGCTGTGCCCTTTGGGACAAGGGGCAATTTTCTATTGCCTCCGATCCGAGGTTATGCATCTCGAGAGTAAGTTCCGTGCTCGTTGAGCAGTGACCGTTTGCAAAAATAGTTTTTGAGAATTTTTTTTACTGAGATTGACTATTTTCTCGAAAATTATTCCATCTTTTCTAAAACTGGACCATTTTCTTGGACCTAAAAAAGGAAAACTTTCAGTGCTCATAGCCTGACTTGCATGATTTTCAAATCAAAAATCGAACAAGCATGTTAATCTAACTCTCATTTTGGTCAAAATTGTTTTATTAGAAAACCAAAACAAAAAATGGTCAAAATAATGAACTAGGGGCACAGTTGAGTTAGGTTTTCTGTCTTTTCCCCCTTTATGAACGCACTTACCAGAAAGGGCATCATACTTGCCAAAAAGGGCACAGCTGAAGCTGTCATTAAAGGACTGAAAGCTCTCAACATCCTCCAAGCAACGAGGTATTAAACCAAGTGTGAAGCACAAATCGGAATGGATCAAAATACTCTTCTCCCTCATCCGGAACATCGACTAAATGTCACCAGAAGAAATAGCTGTGAGCTAACAGTGTTGAGCACGAACCCACTACCTCTTGTTTATTCACCGACCATATCTGGGGAAGGATAAAAAATAAGAGATTGAAGAACAGAGAGATGTGCGATGAAAGAAAAGTGAGCAGAAGGGTTTTGAGAGAAAAAACCGAGCCTGAGGGCTGAGTGATGTGAGAATCACAAATCAGAAAGGGTGGGAAACAATACTCGAAGAAACTGGCTCCTCGTGATCTGAGGTCTCTCATCTTTGTAACACGCCTGTGTGTCGTGTCTTTTGTTTTGTTTTGTTTACCTCAACTCTTGTTTTGAGTCGGTTCCGAGCGTGTCTCGTTGTGTTTAGGTTGTTTACCTTTTGTTTTTCCTTATTGAGTCTTTTTCACTGTGTTCAGTCATAGGCTCAATACCCGGTTGAAAACCCTTTTCTCAAATCGTTTTGTGCTCAAAATGCTGTGTCATTCTCCACATTTCTGCAAAACAGGTTTGGTTCTTTTGTAACACCGCAGGGGTTCAACCCAGGTCACTTGGAAACAATGAACATATGGGTTCCGAATTGCATCTGAGTGTGTTTCAGCTTCTGCCGATTCTACCTTTGTATTCCGTCATTTCAGATTTGGACTGTTTTCGCTATGTGCAGAATGAACTAAGAATACTGTGTTATGAGCCATGAGTTCAGAATGAGCAGTTTTTAGAATAAGCAGCGCGTTATATGAGCTGTGTGTATGGGCTGTATGCCGAGTAAACTGAGTACTGTGTTACGAGCCGAGTGTTCAGAATGAGTAGTGGGTTGTTTGAGTCATTTTGTTGTTGGCCAGTTCATTATCTGATTATTACGATGCAAGTGTTTGATTTTCAGACAGGAGATTAATCTTATTTACATTGAGGTGTAATATGATGCAATGCAATGCGAAGTACGAAATTTACAAATGTAACACTTTTTCAGACAAAAAGTTTGTTTCATTTCATCATTCTTCAAGTACATAGCTTTGGAGAAAATAAAACTTGCCTGCGGCAGTACAAGGTACTCAAGCTACCAACAAAAGAAAAAGTAAAACCAAAAGAAGAAAAGCAGCAAAAATCTGGATCAACATCGATCATCTCAGGCCTGAGGGTCTGTCCTCGTCCTCTTCCTAGACGAAGGTCCAGGAGCATCATCATCGGCTCCGCCATCTGAGCCCGAGTTTGAGTCATCTCTAGTCTCCTCCTCAGATGACTCTGCCTCCGCCTCTGCCTCAGACTCATCATCATCGGGAATTGGTGCCCGAGAGCTACTTCCAACATGAGTGCGCCCCACTTTGGTGCGAGGGAATACTGTGCCACCTCGCGCTCCTCCTCGGGCAGGAACAGAAAGCCCAACCGGAGCACCTCCTGCAGTAGGAATCTGGAATGGAGACTGAAAAGCACAAATGGCAAACGCATCAGTATGCTACGCAAAGCAAAGTATGAATACTGTGAGGAGTGTGTCAGTACAGAATGTAGTGTGTGAGTACAGTGTATGAATACTGTGAGCAGCGTATCAGTATAGAATGCAGTGTGTGAGTACAATCTATGAATGTCGGTACAATGTAGTGACTGAGTGCAGTATATGAATGCCGTGAGTAATGCTGTGAACAGTCTGTGGGCTACAGTGTATCAGATGCCGTGAGGGCCGTGTATCGAGTGTTGTGTTGATAGTGCGATGCATCAGATTATGTGGAACAGTTTATGTATGGTTTGAGACTGTGGTCAGAAGAACATACCAGAATACTGTAAATGGCCGGCAGGTCGAGGCTCCGCTAGAGCATTCCCATCACAGAGGCGGTCAGCTCCAGGGACTGACGAGTGTACTTGGAGGAAGCCTGCAAAAGTGTTAGAAACATCAGTACTCTACGAAATATCAAACGGAATGAAATGGAATGATAATGCAAGATGCAAAATGCAATAGTACATACCGGGGGCACGTCGTAGAAACCAACTAGCTCGTGATCAGCCGGAGGGGGAGCGAAGAGGGTCTGATAGGTCTCCCCACCCTACCCTCGGCATGTTATCATCGTGGGCAGTGCTGGCCAACTAGTCTCCCGTCCTCTCCGGGCCCCACTCCTGCCACGGACCCAAGCCACCCTCGGCGCTCCTGCTCCCGCTCCTACCCTAGCCGTCAGTGCCGCTGGTCTCTCTCTCTCAGCTCGGCGGCCACTGCTCAAAGGCCGCATGATGTAGGTCTGGACGTACTCTGTGTAGTCGCCCTCGCCCCTGAAGCCCTCAGCATCCCAGCCGATCGTGTAATCGGTCATCTCTTCCAGGGTGTACCTCTCTGTGTCCCTCATATGGACAGGGGATGGACCTGGAACTATCTGCTTTGGTAAACCCAGGGTCTGGTGCCGGAAGCGCTCGCCCAGGTACCAAGCCCGACAGACCGGGCCCTCCCGAACCGCAACTGGCAATGGAGCCCAGGGCTGCCAGGTGATCTAAAAATGATATGTAGTCAGTCATCTACTGTTATTGAAAATACAGTGCAAAGCAAAGCTTGAAAATAAACTCTAAAGTTAGAAATACCTCTGCGGCGGTAATGGTATCGAAGTAGCGGCAGAAGAATATGAACGTCTCCCGAGGTCTCCGCACGTATCTCACATCGAAACGTCAAGAGAACAGAATGCCGAGGGGAGTCTCCTCGTCGGGCACTAGCGCAAGCCTTGGGAAGTAGGCGTAGACCCACAACTGCAGAGCAAACATCAGTATGCTTATCAGATAAAAGTAAAATACAGACGAAGCAGAATGTAGGATAAAGCAGAAATTGCAGAACCGTGTATTGTGCAGTGTCTTGTGTAGAGTGTACAGTGTGCGCAGTATACAGTCAGTGTAAATCATTGCATGTTTGCAGTGTGTGCAGTGTACAGTCAGTTGGCAGCAGAATGTACAGTGTGTGCAGTGTACAGTCAGTGTAAAGCAGATTATATATGTACCGTGGGTGCAGTATACAGTCAACATGAAGCAGACCATAGTGTGTGCAGTGTACAGAGTACGCGAAATGTAAAACAGAAATGTAAAAGAGGAAGAAAATGTACCTCCCAAGGCCGCCAGTAGCCTCCTAGCAACTGCCCGTTGCACCGGGAGGATGAGCTCATATATCCATAGAGTGTGGCCAAAGCTGTCCCACCCCAGTCGTAGCGCAGGATCCGTGTGACGTCCACTAAAGTGCTCAGCAGATAGAGAGGCACGGTGTTTGCCCGGTCGGCGAAGAGGGTCATCCCCAGCAAGAACATGAGGAAGCCGCGTGCATACCGCTCCGCCTCCTCCTGAGCCATCGGTACCTCCTCAGCTAAAGCTGGTTGAATCCAGAAGTGGTCCTCAAACCACGAGTATCTGACGAAGCCTGGACGAGCAAGAGGCAGTAGGTCGCCAAGCAAGTACATCTGAATGGCCTCCCACTCGTCCATATCTGTGTCAAAGGGGATCAGATCACCCCCTACCCCGATGCCAGTGAGCATCGAGAAGTCATAGGGAGTCATCGTCATGTCTCCTGTGGCAGAGAAGTGGAAGGAGTCGGTGGTGTCCCACCACCTCTCCACCAGAGCGGCAAGCAGAGGCCTGCTTGTAGTAAGGCGTGAGAGTCCCCTGTAGAAGGCGCCGAAGCCGGCCTGGTCGACAATGTGACGGATTGCGTCCGGTAGCTCCATGTACCATCCGCGGATAGCAACATTCCCATACCCCCGGAAGGCATGGAAATCCCCCTGTATTCAAAAGAAAACAGTTGCGAAGCAATACTCAATATACAGTTTTGAAGAACAGTCAAAATTGATACAAATACAGCATGTGTGCACGTGTTCAGATTCAAACAGACATTGGGTGCCGGTGTGCTCGTAGTGAACTACAGTGTATGATGTGTCAGGATGTTTGAGTGGTCCAGGGCAAATACAGTGTCTGTGCTCGTGTTCTAATTCAAACAGATATCGAATGCAGATGTGTTCACAGTCAACTACAGCATATAGTATATTGGTGTATCCGGATCAAACAGTTAAAGGCAGAATCGACTATGGTAGTTAGGTATTCTACTTTGCAGAAAATAAAACGGGGAAGAATATACCTCGGAAGCGCCGTATGAAGGGTGCGTCTCTGGCTCGCGCAGAAGCAGCTCTAGTGGCACCCTCTTGTCAAAACTCCTGAACTAGTGAAGTCCGTCAGGAGGCAGCACGTGAATCGCCGGTCTATAGGCCGCCGGATCGAACGACCGGATGTGAAGCGGCAAGAGCTCAGCCTCTGGGTCCATATCTATCTCCGGGGGAGCCCCACCGCTTGGAATGTCGTCCGCCATCTCGAGAATGGTGCAAAAATGGCCGGAAGAGTGAAAACCGGGCAAGAATATAAAAAGTCAACCGAAAAGTCAACCCCGGGAGGGTAAAAAATGGCCGAAAAGGTTGGGGTGCAGAAAAGGCACAGAAATCGAGGTAAACTCGAGGAAAACAAACCCCGAGTGGTGGAAATCGAGAAAAGGACACCAAAACAAAGATTAGTTCGGTTCAAAATGTTCGAAACACGAAGGTATTCGCGAATCGAACGACGAAACGGGCTCTAAAACGCGACAAAAGCGTGGATCGAAGGTTGAAAAAACATCTAGAGGGAGAGGGGAAAAAATTTTGAGCAAGAGGAAGTGAACAAAATAGGGTTTAAACCCCTATTTTAAAAGATCTGTGCCAAAATGTCCAAACTGCCCCGATTCAGGCAGATTTGGCCGGTCGGCCAAATATTTGGCCGATATACTTTTTTGGTGGCCGATGGATGGCCGTTGACCTCCTCTGATGGCCGGTGAACCTCCTACACCTTTGTTTGGGTCTCTGATGTGATTTGGGGCCTTCATTGCTCATCACAGTGCAAAAGAGTGCATTTCTGAAGCTCAACCGGACTCCGTTTTGACCCCGGATCGTGTTTTTTGTGCGTAGCACTCAAATACGTGCACGGCGTATCCTTTTTGTATCCTTTTTTCTCCTGAGAGATTCGAAAGTTTCCCCACGTGCATACGTTACAACGCTTTGTCGTAAACGCGCGTTGAGTTATACGTCATTCCACTCGCATTGTCATGAGCATGCCATACTTGCATTAGTATGCATCTTCTTTATGCCGCATTGTCATGCGCACTTCACATGCATTGTCATGCATTTCGAGCGACTCGTGTCATCACACATTCAAGTTCACATGCATTGTCATGCATTTCAAGAGACGCGTGTTGTCGCGCATTCAAGGTCATGTGCATTGTCATGCCTTTCAAAAGACGTGCGTTGTCGTGCATTCAAGATCACATACATCATCATGCACTTTTCATGCATTTCCGAAAAAACATATGTCATGCATCATTGTATATATTGCATTGTCATGCATCCCTTGTATATAGTGCATATTGCATGCATCACGGTAAGTATTACATACATTCCATTGCATATTGTAAATATTGCATTATAGTTGCATGCATTCATTGCATCACCTCTATCCATGGCTTGCGCTTTTCCATGTTGAGCTTGGTCTGGTATGTGCCCATATTTTTCACGTCGAAACACAGTTATGATATTATGTGTACGTGCCTATTCCATTGCTGGTATTGTGGTTTGAGGGTGACGGCACCGTTTCTGTGTTAGACGTGGTTTGTATGTGTCAATGCTTTTCCTAGGCAAGATACGGTTTGGCCGCTGGCCTTATCCGCTACATCCATTGCATATTGTAAATATTGCATTATAGTTGCATGCATTCATTGCATCACCTCCATCCACGGCTTGCGCCTTTCCATGTTGAGCTTGGTCTGGTATGTGCCCATATTTTTCACGTCGAAACACAGTTATGATATTATGTGTACGCGCCTATTCCACTGCTAGTATTGTGATTTGAGGGTGATGGCACCGTTTCTGTGTTAGACGCGGTTTGTATGTGTCCATGCCTTTCCTAGGCAAGATACGGTTTGGCCGCAGGCCTTATCCATTGTATATATTACATTGTAGTGTAATTTGTTGCGTCTAGCATTTAGGATCATGGTCTTTCCTCAGCAGAGCATGCCTCACTTATGTCATTCCACCCAATTACTTGTTCTTGTGTCCGTCTACATTACTCATAGTTTTGCATGTGTACGCACCTATTCCACTGCTAGTATTGTGGCTTGAGGGTTGTGGCACTTTTTCTATGGTAGACGGACTTTGTATCTCCATCATCCTTATGACATTTGTGTGGTTTTGAACCGCCTATGGTTTGATCATCTTTCAAACGCATTGCATATCATTTGCATTGTTTTTACATTGTTTTGTAATTTTGCATATCATTTGCATATCATCGCATTGTTTTGTGCACCTTGCATATCATTTGCATATCATCGCATGCATTTCAATTGCGCTATTTTGTGCATCGCGCTATCTTGCGCACCTCATTCGTACTTGTTAGTGCATTGCGTTGTCACGCAGCTTTCGATTGCATTGTTCTGCATGTTACTAACAATATTGTACCTATTAAGTTTCTCTCTTTTACAGGCGCAATATTGTATGTACGGTTAATTTGAAGCTGGTATAACCAGACGAACCGGAAAAGTATTGTATTCTCCGCGTGAAACGTAGCGAGAATTACATAATTTTCTTACATCCTTTCTGCATTGTAATGTAGTTGGATTTATGTTAGATTGCTTAAACTGTTGTATTTATTGTATGTATATGCTTCGTTACAGCTTTCTTTGCATGATCATAAGTTATGCTCGGCTTCTTGCATTGTCAGTTGCATTTTGCCCCTGCCTTCGGGCACATATCTTTATTGTCTTGCATGTTTGTCTAAGTCTTCGGCCTTGTCAAAAATGGGTCGTTTCTGGGCTTTGACACTCACTCCCATCATTGTTATGACTTTCGAGTTCTGTCAAAGAGGGGCAACTGTAGACACCCCATTTTTGACCGTCCTCAAGACTTGGACGTCACCATTTGAACACTCGGTGATCATCCATGTTCGTGTTCGTCTTGAGTTCTCGGAGGTCTCGACCACGCGTCTTGCCTCAAGACCTCTCGACTTGCCTTTTTTGTGTTCGGTTTTGCACCAAACACTTGTGTTTTGTTTTTGAGGAGTAGGGAATGGCTTGTGGGCCACCCTCACACCTCACCAGCCATGGCTTGAGGCCACCGGCCATTGTTTTGCTGCCATCGGCCATATGTTTGGTCGGTCAGCACTCTTTGTGGTCAGTCGACCATGTATTTTGACATTTTGTCATTTTTGGCTGGCCGACCACTGTGCATCTGCTTTTGGCAGATATTTTGTGCCAGCTGTGCTATCTGGCACCCACTTTTCACCCGCTCCATACACGTGTATGGAGGGGTTTCACTCTTGCTTAGCTTGTTTTGTAAGCTTTGCAAGAGTGATCCTCTATAAAGGGAGACCTTCTCCTCCCTCCTCAAGGGTTACAAAAAAGTTCCAGAGAGCTCTGAGATTAGGGTTAGCCATAGTGTATCTATTCTATCTCTATATCTTCCTTTCTTTGTGTATAAGTGTGTGTTTGTGTCTTACTTTTGTGCATAAACACCTAGTTTTACACCTTACCTTGGTCGCTGAGGAGCCATTAAGTTGTTCTTGAAGTTTTGAGCTGGTTTTGAGCTAAGGAAAGCAGTTGGAGTGTTGTTCTTGAAGGGGTCTACAAGGGTAAGAACTTTACCTTTAAATACCCCATTTTTGCATAGTCTTTTTGCCTACCTTGCATCTATTTTTGAGCTTAGTGTATAACATATAAAAGCCTTGTTTTTACTTGCTTAAAATAGTTGTTTAAGGTTGCTTTGAGCTTTGGGGTTGTTTGACCCCTCTTAGGCCTTGTTTGGCCCCCATTTTGTGCTATTTTGGTGAGCTCCGGGACCACCTTGTTTGGGCCTCCTCACCACTGAAATCTTGAGGGATTTCAATGGTGGGGATGGTGCTTTAAGGTCCTAAGAAGGAGAGGGCCATCCCCTCTCATTGTTGCCTTCAAAAAGTGCCATTTTAGCCTTATGTGTGATCATCTTGCTAAGACCATGTTGGCCATGTCTTAGTGGGTATTTGGTAGTATTTTGTTATGATATAGCACTGTTTTTAGTTGGTTTAGACACACCATGCATGCTTAGCATACTAGTCTTGTAATGCCATGAATTTGCCTTAACATGCTTTTTGCTTTGAGCCTTGTGTTTAGCATGTTTTTGGCCTAGCTTTGTGAAGCTTTTATGCTTCTTTTAGCATGCTAAAGGTCTGTTTTTGGTTATTTGGGCTATCCATGGCTTGCTTTGTATAGCTACCATGCAACCTCTCTTGTATGCCTTGAGCATTGACCCTTCTAGCATGCCACCCTTGCCTTGTTTCAGTGGTTTGGAACCACTTGCCATGCCATTTCAGTCCTTGTGGAGTGTTTGTATGCATGCATTTGATGTCCCTTTAATGTGTTAAAAGGTTGTTGTCTTATGCCCCATGAATGTGACATTGCGTATGCCATCATGTTTAGGTCTCTAGGATGCCATGTCAATGTGTTTTTGGCTTTGTTTTAACATGCTAAAACCCTGACTTTGGTTGTTCAAATCATGCCATGTTTAGTCTTGCTTAGTGAAGTTCAATACCTCTTTGGTGAGCCTTAGGCTTGGGACCATTGCTGCATGCTTTGCTTGTCTTGCTTGTTTGATTTGGCATCATATTCTTGCATGTCTTCAGAGTTTAGTATGCATGCCATTAGTCCATGTTTGTCCTCTTTTAAGTGTGCTTAAAAGTTGCTCTTTGGTGCCTTAGTTGTGAACCTTGTATGCATGCATGTTTGTATGCACATTAGCCTTCATCCCTGAGCATGTTGGCCACTGTTTTGGGTTTGTTTAGGAGCTTTCCAAATTAGTTTAAGTCCATCCTTTGCATGTTGTTGCATGCCCACCTTGTGTGTTGTTGCATACTTGGACTATCGCATGTGTTGCAAGCTTGAATCATGTTACGTTTGGCATGCAATCTCCCTTGATTAAGTTATTTAACATGTTGCATGCCTTACATGCTTGCTTGTTTAGATTACATCTTGCATGATTGGTCATTAGCATAGTGGTCCATTCCTTGCATGCTTATTTGCATAGGTTGTGTAGCTAGCATACATTATTTGCTTGCATGCTCTTATTGCACATTTAGGTAGCATGCTTAGGTTGCATCGCATTGAGCACGCATGCTTTGCCTCTTGAATTGAGTATGATAGAGGTTGGGCTTTATGTGTTTATTTGGTTTGCATGTAATTTGAAATCAACATGCACACTTGGTTTCTTGGGCCATCACGCATTGAAATGCGCTATTGGTGGTCCGAGAATCGAGTACCATCCCCCTTTGAGTCATAAACATGATAAGGGGTGTATTGGTGCACACATTTGCTTAAAATGCATTGCCATGCCTTGTTTTACCCTCTGCTGTTGTCAAAATAGGTTCTGCAGGAATCTTTGGCCGGTCGACTACATTAAGTGCCGATCGACCAATTATGGATGGCCGATAGCTCCATAGATGGTCGATGACCACTTCCCTTTGGTCGGTGACCATTCCTCATGGCCGGTGGCATTCCCTAGTGTTCATGAGGTGTACCTTGGGAATTGTGCCATTTTTAGAAAAGCAGAGTAGGGAAAACAGAGGCAGCTCGCGCATGGCATTGGATTTTCGGGCGAAGCCAATTCGAGCACGTGTGCATCCCTCTTCCCGAGGCCTTTTAATGCTTTCCTTAGCCTAATTGATTTGTTAATTAATTAGATGGTCCGTGAATTACTTAATTAGCTTGTAGGTTAATTAAAGTGTATTATTCTTTTGGTCCCTCCGAGCGAGGGCGAATTTGTAATAAGTGTGGGTGTGTGTGTGTGCATATCTTCCAACCCCTACTTCTTTCTCCCTTTTACTTACCTGCTTTGATGGTTAGTATTAGGGCATGTTTAATTTAGCATCCTTACGCTATGCATGCGTGCATCCATTCATTTGTATTGTATGCACCGGGCTTGGTGCATCATACTAACTGCATAGTATTTCAAATCTAACTTGAATGCGTGTTACTTGTTACATTCCACATGCCACTCTTAGATTAGCCGAGCTTATTCTAGATTGCATTTTGTATGCGATGCATTAGCCATTTAACATGGACTTGGATCATACATTTGATTACTAACATGTTCATTGTTTTGGCTTAGAGTACACTGTAAGTGTTTTATGCTTTAGCATCTCACATGAGTGTGAATGTTAAACATGACAGCATGCTTACCATGTGGCTATATGCTTATGTGATATAAACTGCCTGAATGCCTGTGGGTGAAGGTTGGATTGTTTGAGTTGGAACAACTCGTCGAAATCCATGTTTTAGCATACTTGCGAGTAGCAAATTTCAAACCAATTTCCGAACAAACGGATATGCGATGCTTTGTCCTAATTCAGGCGACTCAGTCTATATTTGTCATGCTGTGCGCATCACATAGTAAATCTAGGCTAATAACTGGAATAAGAACGCATAATGTTTTCAAGACAAGATATCATGGTTAGTTGAGGCCAATCTTCGGATCGGGCGAGAGGGGGTGCTCATAGATGACCTTCCCCAATCGTACCTAAGTTACCGAGTCGAGACAACTCTGGTGATGACAGACACGTGGCCTTAGGAAAACGAGTTAGGGTTTCCTAAATTCCCCCAAAATAAAATATTTAGGTGGCGACTCTGTATCTGGCAAAGCAGTCCATGTTTGGCACTTCTTTGCAAAAATCTGTTTTCTAAAACGATTTGCGGATTTGGACTCTTTGGTTCAGATTAAGAACTGTGACAATTTGAGTCCGAACTGTAGTAAGCCCAAATGAACAAATCGGGATTTCCCTCCCGGGACGTTTGGGGACGTCTACAATGCCATCATTGGAAAGCTTACTTCCGAGGCTTCAATTTAGACACAAGAATGACCTGAAAAGGAGTTCATATGAAGGAGTTATGTCCATTTGAAGTTAGACCTGCAGAGCAGAATTTGTAGTCGGCCACAAAAGTGGCCGGTCGGCCATCACAAGTAGTAGGTCGGGCCCAAAGATGGCCGGCCAGCCAAGAGTGACCCAAACTCAGAATTTGTGAAGATATTTTGTCCTCTAGCTGTTTCGAGGTTGTGCCACCTGTCCTAGCTTAGATATTTTTGACCAAATGCTCTGTTTTTGCTATATATAAAGCTATATCTCATATATTCAAGGAGAGAACATTGAAGCAATGGTGTGGGAGCCTCTCTCTCTAAAAAATCCTGTCTCTCTAGAAAATTTTCAGAGCTAAATCTCTGCCTCTCTCTCTATAGTTCACTCTCTCTTGCCCTTTTGTGCATCAAAGCTTAGATACACCATACATTTGCATACAAGCCCTTAACCAAATCGAACCACCTTGGAGCTGAGGCCTCATGGGACTTATTTTGGGTTGTTGAAGGGTCATTTGAGCCAAGAAAGAGGCTGTTTTGCTGTTGTGCATCAAGAGGTATAACTCTCCTCTTTTGTATTTGTTTTGCACACTTGCTTCACCATCCTTTTTACATTGTTTTGGGCTGTTGTTTGGGGTGGTGTTGAACTACAAAAAGGTCTGATTTTCAGTCCTAAAAATGTTGGTTTAAGCCTTGTTTGGCTAGGGGGTGTTTCCTCCATTTTGTTCCTTGGCTCGTAAGGCCTTTTGAGCTATCTTTCAAGCTTTTCAAACAAATTCTTTTTGGCCTTAAAACCACTGAATTCTAGAGGAATTTCAGTGGTAGAAAACTTGTTTTGAGGCTCAAAATAGGAGGGGGTGGTCCCCCATCCTCTTGTCTTGTTAGCATGTGTTATTGGCTTATCAAATGAGCATGTATTTCTCTCTTCTTGAGGCTTAGTTTGAGCTTGTTTTTGTGACTTTTTGGGCATGCTTTAACTCTGATTTTGGCTGGTTTGGTCACTTCTTGCTTGCATTTTGTACTTGTAGTGCAAATCGTGCTTTCTAGCTTAACATGCTTGATGCTGTAGCCTATTATTTTTGCATGTATTGGCTCCATTCCAGCACATTTTTTATATTGTTTTGACATGCTTTAGGACTGTTTTGAGTGGTCTTGGTCATATGAGCCATGCTTTGTATAACTATAGTGCAAGTGCCTTCACTAGTCTTGAGTTTTAAGACCACTAGCATGCTATATTTGTGATGTGTGCATGATATGGCATCACTTGGCATGTAATTTCAGAGCATATGTCATTTCCACACTCTCACATTTTCCACTCCTTCAATGTGTTTGAGAGTTGTGTCTTCATGCCTTGTTTGCGAGCTATCAAGTGTGCATATTTTCCTTGTGTTATATGCCTTGATCTTAGTATATTTCAGCCATTGTTCTGGCACATTTAACCTCTGCCTGGGGTTGGTTTGGTCATTTAGGCTTAGTATTGTATGCCTATAGTGCTATGCTCTTTGCTAGTTTCAATGCTTTCAACTCCAAGCATGTTTTGCATGCATCATTTTCATGCTTTGATGTCATTTAGCATCCTATTTCAATGCTGGAATATGTGCCATTGCATCCTATCTTTCATTTGTTTTGTCACTTTTGAAAGAGGTCTTAAGCCCTTTGTTGGTTTGAGCATGAAATTGAGGCGTTCATGCCTAATGGTTTTAGCCTTCTCTTGAGGGTTTCTACTAAATGATTCTTTTATGCTCAAGATGCTTGTGGCTTAGTCCGTCTTTCCATTTAGAGGACTTCTCACTTTTGGACTTAACCAGTTAAAGGATTAATTGGTAATCTAAAATGAGTAAACAAATTGAATTGACGTAAAACATGCCAAGATAACATGTTTGTGTTGCATTGCATGTGTTTGGATCGGACGTTAATCCAAACACGAGAAATGAGGGACGTTTCAAACTCAAAGTGATGAAACGTGCCTCATTTCTTAGTCGCCGACACCCTTGGTCGTGCATGATAGGGTGGAGGCTCATCGAGTCTATTTGTGCATTCATTAACTTGTACAAACTTGGCTTCTCGGCCATCATGCATTGCGATGCTCGGTTGGTGGCCCGAGAGTCGAGTGCCACACTCCTTTGAGCTTGAGGCATGATAAGGAGTGTGGTGGTACACACATTCCCTTGCAAATACACTACCATGCCTCTGTTTGTGTTCTGTTGTAGCAAAATGAGGAAATTCAAGGAAGCAGTGGCCGACCGGCCACATCTCCCAGCTGACCGGCCACCAAATCCAGCCGACCAACCATCATTACTGGCCGATGGCCATCATCTCTGGCTGATGAGCTCTCAGAGTGTTCTTAAGATCAAATAAAAGCATTCTGGAAGTTGGCATAATGTTCAGAAGTCCAAAAGAGTGCAAACAGAGGCATTTAGAGGCAAGGTAGTGGATTTTCGGGAGGACGCGACCGAGCATGCATATCTCCCTCGCCCGCGAGGCTATTTATCACTTTGTTAGCTAGATGTAGTTAATTACCTGTGTTTTGATTAATTAGTTTAAAATGTTGTAATATTCTAAATTAGCTTAGCATAGCTAGTTTTCAATTCGATTTGTAATTAATTAGCTAGAATAGTTAATTAGTTGGTTTGTAATAAGTAGCTTAGCTTAGCTTAGCCTATTTATTCGGACCCTCCGTCGAGAGGAAAAATGTTGTAATAAGTGTGCGTGTGTGTGTGAATGTCTTCCAACCCCACGTCTTTCTTCCTTTTATTTACCCGCTTTCCATGGTTAGATTAGGGCATGTGTCAATTAGCATACTTATGCTTTGCATGCGTGCATCATTTATTCGTATTGTATGCACCGGGCTCGGTGCATCATTCAAACTGCATTAAATTTCAATACTTACTTGAATACGTGTTTCAAAGCATGTTGTCAAGTGTTGCATTCATATGCCATCTTAGATAGCTGAGCCTATTTTAGTTGTATTTTTGCATGTGTTGCATTAGGGATCTTGTATAATTAGGATCATGCATTGATTTCTAATTGGTTTCTGTTTTGGCTCAGAGTACACTGTAAGTGTTTATGCTTTAGCATCCTTGCATACGTGTAAGTGATTGCCATGACAGCATGCTTGCCATGAAGCTAACTGCTTAATTGCTATAACTGCATGAATGCCTGTGGATGAAAGCTTTATTGCTTGAATTGAAACAATTCATCAAAATATGAGTTTTAAGCCCACTTGAAGTGACAAATCATCATGTTTTAAGCCCACTTGAGAGTGGCAAATCCGTGCTTTAGCCTACTTGAGGGTAGCAACTTCAAACCATTTTCGAAAAACAAACATGAGATGTTTTGTTCCAAATTGAGTGATTTAGTCTATACTTGTATGCTATGTACATCACATAGTAAGTTAGATTAACAACCGGAATAAGAACACATGTGTTTTCAAAACAACATATCATGTTAGTAGAGGTCGATCTTTGATCGGGTGAGCTGGGGTGCTCATTTCAGGACCTTCGCCTCTCGTACCCAAGTTCCCGAGCCGAGGCAACTTTGGTGATGACGGACACGTGGCCTTACGCACGAGTCAGGGTTTCCTAAATTTCCTAAAAACAAAATATTTAGGTGGCGACTCTGAAATCTGGCAAAGCAGTCCATGTTTGGCGATTTTTGATTAAAATCGATTTTTCAAAACGATTTGTCGGATTTGGACTCTTTGGTGATTTATCAGTCTTACATTGCACTTTGTGAGATTAGATTCAGAACCGTGACAGGAGTCCGAACTGTAGTAGCTAGAACCCAATTCGCGCCCTCTCCGAAAAGGGGGGCGCGCGAAGCGAGTTCAGGCAGTCTACAACACCCCGACCCTTTTCTCATTCCAAATACACAAGTAACATAACAGCACGATCATAACATACAGGGAAAATAATAATTAAGCAGAGCTTATAATTAAATTTCCGTTCTTAAGAATAATAGTCAATTAAGTTAGTTCTAGGCAACTCTCCATAGGATGCCATTACTATCCAACTACTAACACTGGCCATGGGCAATTTTGACTTCCCCTTGGTTAATACAATACCAATGCATCGCTTACCGCACAATTACAAATGATGCCCATTGTAGACACCCCATTTTTGACCGTCCTCAAGACTTGGACATCACCGTTTGAACACCCGGTGATCATCCATGTTTGTGTTCGTTTGGAGTTCCCGGAGGTCTAGGCTACGCGCCTTGCCTCAGGATCTCCGAACTCGACTCTTTAGTGTCTGGTTTTGCACCAAACACTTGTGTTTTGCCTTGGAGGGGCAGGGAATGCCTTGTGAGGCATCCCCACACATCACCGGCTATGGCCAGAGGCCATCGGCTGGTGTTTTGTTGCCATCGGCAATGTGTATTGCCGGTCAGCACTCTTTGTTGCCGGTCGGCAGTCCATTTTGTCAAAATGGCAATTTTGAGCAGCCGACTATGTGGCTAGATGCTTATGTGATATGCAATTTGAATGCCTGGGGGTGAAGGTTGGATTGTCTGAGTTGGAAAAACTCGTTAAAATCCGTGTTTTAGCCTACTTGCGAGTAGCAAATTCCAAATTGTTTTTCAAGACAAACGGATATGCAATGCTTATTTCCAAATTAGGCAATCTAGTCTATACTTGTGTGTTGTGCGCATAACATAGTAATTCTAGGCTAATAAATGGAATAAGAACACATAACGTTTTCAAAAACGGGTATCATGGTTAGTAGAGGCCGATCTTCGGATCGAGCAAGAGGGGGTGCTCATAGCTGACCTTCCCCGATCGTACCCAAGCTCCCGAGCCGAGGCAACTTTGGTGATGACGGACACGTGGCCTTTGGCACCGAGTTAGGGTTTCCTAAATTCTCCCATTTTAAAATATTTAGGTGGCGACTCTATATTTGGCAAAGCAGTCCATGTTTGGCACTTCTTTTCAAAAAAATCTGTTTCTCAAAAAAATTTTCCGGATTTGAACTCTTTGGTTCAGATTAAGAACCGTGACACAAATCGAGTCCGAACTGTAGCGAGGGCCCCCACGCGGGCGCGTCTACACCCATGCACCTAGGTTACATACCCGAGTGGTGACATCACGGTCTGCTCCAAGGGAACGGGCTTCCAGGGATACTCTCCCTGTGTGAGACCCTCACTGCCACCCTTATGCCTCCCATTTCCGTTAAGCAGCCAGAATACCTCCCGTGCCATGTTAGGGTTCGAAAACAAACTTGCGCAAGACTTCACAAAAATGGAACACATTTCACTATATCATACTCTTGAATCCATCATTCATTATCTCATAAAATTTATTATAATGATCGCAACCCATTACCATCCCGTTTGATTTCCGTTTTATTAAGTGCATTATGTTCTTAATTTATCATAGATTACATATTAAGACTCAAACATGCAAGAAACATAGAAGATAAGAGTTGCCAACCAAATAAGAGCATATTAACACAAATTTCCAGATTTTTTGATTTGAACCAGTTTGAGAATAATTAAGAAAAAATACTTTTATTGGCCCGAAGTATCTGGCCTCATGTGAGTTTGTAGATAAATAAGTCTAGTTTCAAACTCAATTTACGAAAGTAGGATAGGTATTTTAGATTTTAAGATAATTCAGAATTATCAAGATCTATCCAGATTTGTTAACCATTAAGCAAATCGATTTTTGTCCAAACCCCTCACACTCTTGAGTTCAAACAAATTTTAGTTGAAATATAACATCAAGATTAAGATTTTGACATAAAAGTGGACTCAAGATTATTTTTCTGGAATTTTCTAAAAATAGAGAAAGTTGAGTGTTTTTTTGGTTCTGCGAGTAACAAACTTAGAAAAATTGTTTAGATTATAAAAATACATTCTTAGGTCCTACCAAAATTATCACATACTCTAGACATATCAAATATTACCCCATAAAAACAGATTTTGAGTTTATGGAGTTTTGATAAATTTAAGAAAGGGAAAAGATTTGCTACTGGAAATTTAAGAAAGAAAGAGAAGCACACCATTTCTTGATTAATACTCATTTACACAAGATTGTAGGCCTAGACTACAACGTATATATACAAATAGCATGTATTAGGAGGGGAAAAACAAGTGGTAAAAGAACTTGAGAGAAGAGGTGATGTAGGTTTACCTTTGTAGTACAAGACTCAACACAATTCTTCATTTTCTTCTTCTCTCTTCTCTCTCTCTCTCTCCTCTAGTGCATATATATAGAGAAAGGATTGGGAGGTTTCTAAAGGACTAAGTTCCCTAAGTGCAAAATTTTCAAAGTGCCATCAAGGCCCTTCATCCATCACATGGCTAGCTACCTAGGCTCCAAGATATATATATATATATATATATATACAAGTATATTAATTAATAAAATATTACAATTTAGGTTTGAGATGAAATAAAATAGAAGTATATAGGGACCGGGTATAAATTTATGAACCCTTGATATTTATTATTAATATACTAATATTAGAAAATAATTAAAATAATAAATTCGGGTCCCGTTAAATTAAAGTGAAAAGAAATGCGAGAAATCGAGAACAAATGGCATTACCGGGAATTAAAATTTTAAAGTGATGGTCTAATAATTAAAGGTGATTATTAATCTACCGGGATCGATTAGGGTTTATTTGAATTAATCAGCGATGCCTTTCAATTCTATGGTTTAAAACGCAATTAAGCGAAAATTCAAGGGCTTTATTGAAATAGACTCAAGGTTAGGGATTTAAAATTAATGACAAAAATTAAGGTCTCTACAATGTGTCCACAAACTAGGTACCCTACTGTAGTCTGCACCACCAACATAACACATCAAACAACCACAAAAAAAAAACCTCAAAACCATAGCAACATGCCCCAACATAACATGACACACACACACACCCAACAACCTCATTACACTTCCCTAACCCACCACGCCACATACACATAGAAACAGTACACAACTCAAAACATTTTCACAAGCCTCTATTACCATGCATTAACATTGGCTGAAATTAGTGTTGCCCCTTCACACTCTACAAATGCACAACGACTCAGACCAGAACTCCATTTCACATAACACATGCTCAAATTAAAAATAAAAATAAAAAAATGACTACCCAAACCTCAAACTAAAACTACACGGTTGCACAACATGCACATAGCTTCCACACATTTGCAATGTAACACCAATACATCCCATACACGTCTTGCAGCACTAAAAAACAAAAAACACACCAACACACTTTTGCAATGTAACACCAACACATCCCATACGCGCCCTGCAGCACTAAAAAATAGAAAACATAACAACCCCACAAACCCAACCCCACCCCACAACATTGTATTCTATTTTTCTCTGGTCTGAACCTTCATTGTCTCCTTTATCCCACTTATTTGGCACACAACACCCACACGATCCAACACGAGCACTACACAACAAACCAAACACAAAACAACAACACAAATACCATTACCAACACACTCCCATAACCAACAAACAAAATCCAACACCACATTGGATGAAATTAGTGTTGCCCCTCCCACACTCTACAAATACATAATGACTCCAACCAAAACTCCATTTAACATAACACACGCTCAAAATTAAACACACACATACACACACACACACACAAAAAAAAAAAAATGAATACCCAAACTGTGATATCCCTGTTCCGTAATATGTTAATTGGTCCTTAATATGAGCATGATTATGTGTTTAATATGATTTTGTGAGCTATTATGTGAAAATATGTGGTTTTGAATTTCTATCTGTTCACCGTAGGAATATCTGTTTGATTGTCTGCTTTGAAAATTAAATTGAAGGCCTTATCGACCACAGAACCCGAAATTGATTACGCCATTGTGATTAGCATAATTTTTAGAGCCTACGGTGAAATTTAATTAGAAATTGATTCAGATCAGATTAAATTGATTTAATTAATGGCATAGTGCTCAAATTATTTAATATTATAATTTTGGTTAGTGGGACTTTTACTTATAGGGCCATATACACTCTCTTTTAATTCTTTTGAACTAAAAAATCTGAGTTATACAATTGTGAGAGAGAGATGGCCGGCCATAGAGAGAGAAAGAGGGAGAAATTGTGCAATTTTGGCTCAAAGCTTGGAAACCTTGAAGATTTCCCAAGAATTTGTTATAGATTGTGAGAATCAAAGCTCCTAGGTGAGTATTTCATGGATTCTAGTTTGTAATTTTGTGTATTCAAGCTAGTTGGGTAATCAAGAGTAAGTTTGGCATGAAATTAAGTTGATTTTGTTGAATTTAAAGCTAATAGATGCATGCATGTAGGAAATTGCTATGAATTTCCATGTTTGAGCATAATGTGTATGATCCATGTTGGGTTTTTGGTTTAAGTCTATGTATTTGATCATCTCTTCACCAATTAAGTTGAGGACATTGTGTATATTTCACATACAAGTGCAAATCATGGGAGTTTGAGTCTTGCATGTTTGAATTTAGTGTGTTGGTGATGAGTTTGAGTCAATTTGGGACATGCATGTGTTTGATTTGGGAAATTGAGCTTCATTGTGTTGTAATTTAGTGTTTATACCATGTTAGAATATGTATATGTGAAGTTTGGGCCAAAATCATACAATTGGAACCTTTGAATGTCAAATTGAAGCTCAAGATCATAATCTGGATTCCAGAATTTTGATTCCCGCTTGAGCGGGGAAACTGCCGCTCGAGCGTGAAATTCGTGTTCCCAGTATTTGCTGTAGACATGGTGTCCGCTTGAGCGGGGAAGTTCACGCTCGAGCGTGGAGCCATGTAGAAAGGCCTTCCGCTCGAGCGCCATAGTTCGCGATCGAGCGTAAATTTGATGCATCCAGTGCTTTTGCAGGCCTCAAGGGTCCACTCGAGCGGGGAAGTCCATGCTCGAGCGGAGACCCTGTTTTCTGAAATTTTGAAAAGACATTCTGTGTTTCATTTTCTGTTCTCTTTCACTTCCAAGTACTCTTAGGCATGCATTGAGCATTGTAATTGAGTTAAAGAGATAAGAATGAAGCCTAAAGAGAAATATGTGGATTTAAGAACCAATTGAATTGTTTGTGACCCTTTTTGTGTTCATGGAATGTGTAGGGTCGAGCTCCAGGGCGAACCAACCAACTGGTCACTGTGAGTAATATTGATATTTTGAAACTTGTCATTTGTCCAATTTCTTATTTCTTTATGAGCCTTATAAGTGCTAGTTTGAATCATGGACAAATGTTTGCTATGAATAACTGAATGGGATGAAGGCCATTTTGACATAAATGAATGAATGGATGGGCTAGAGGCCATTTTGACATGAATGGATGGGCTAGAGGCCATTTTGACATGAATAAATGGGCCAGAGGCCAGTTTGACGTGAATGAATGGGCCAGAGGCCAGTCTGACAAATGAAAGATAAATGGGCCAAAGGCCAGTATGTTTGGAACTAGAGTCACTTGACCTAAATTATGTATATGTATATGTATGTTAAATAGAAATATGAATTGGGCCCAAGGCCATCTGAAGCATGTTGTTCTACATATCGTTTGTATAACTTCTGTGTTTGATATTATTCACTGGGCTATCGTTCACGCTCATTTATGTGTTCGTAGGTGAACCAAGAGAAGTCCAGACCCAGCCCCAGTGATGTCTGTGTGGAACAACAAAGGTTTTGGAGAGTCAGCCCTTGCGTCTCATGCACAAGACCCTCTTCGCCTTTTTGTCAGTCTGTTTTATTTTGTCATGTGGGCGAAGTCTTTGAATATGGTGTATATAGTTTTGATGGGTTGACTTAGACTATTATGATCCTGTATGTACAGAACCTTGTGTGGTACATATTTGGTTGTGAGTTATTAATGTGCATACGTATGATTTGTTTTGATGTGCCATGTAAGCACAGCTCTATGGACAAAGTTTTTAATTGCTTTCGTTTGGCCCCCATTAACTCTGTTAAAATATGTTTGGCTTGGTTCGAGGCCGTAGGTAATCTCATGATTACTGACCGGTTATGTCCTTAACCCATGGGGGCGGGTTCGGGTCATGACACAAACCTCAAACTACAACCACACAATTGCACGACACACACATCCCTTTCACACTTGTGCAACGTAACACCAACACATCCCACACACGCCATGTAGCGCAAAACAACAAAAAAAACCACAACCCCACATTAATTAATTAATTAATTAATTATGTGTTAATGCTAATTGAACTATGTGCCAAGTAATTTAATTTGTGCACATCTGTACAAATTGGAAAATTGTCTGTTAAGGTTACAACTTTGAAATTGAAATTGACAATCTTATTGGGCACACAAATTGAAATTGAGTACATGGATGGGCTCATGGGAATTTTTAGAGCCATTTGGGAAGTTTAATTGAAAATTGATTCAGTTTACTGAAATTGTCTATAATTGAATTGAGTCTTAATTGGAAGTATTAATTTTGTTCCTATATGTTAATTATGTGATTAAGTGTTATTGATTGTTATGAGATTTATTGATTTGTGTTGTTTAAACAGATAGGCTAGAATGAAAATTAAACTTGTCTGATTCGCTAATTTTAACAAGTTAGAATTAAATAATCGGATAGGAATTACAGCCTAATTCGTATTAGTATAATTTAATATAGTGTAATTGAGATTATAAAACGATGAGAATTAATTTGAGTGAGTGAATTTGACTTACATTAATTAATGTGATTTATTATTAGCTTAAGTTAACTTTGAAGAATTAGATGATATATCTATATATGCAAAAAAAAAAAAAAATGAATAATAAATAAATCCCACTCATCAATGGAGTAAAGTAAAGAACTTGTGGGTCTTCCTGTGCAATACACGTAGAGTGAGAAAGGGAGAGTAAACATTTGAGAGTTCAACAAAGATTAGAAGAAGAAGAAGAAATTAAAGAAAGGGTTAGGGAAAAACATTCAACACAACTTAAATTGTTCACTTTAGGTAAGAATTCTCCTCCCTAATCTCATGTAGTTGAATGTATTTGAAGATTTATACTCATAAGTTAAAGAATTTAAGTGTAAGCAAGAAAAATATAAGTTTAATGGAAGATTAATTCATATTGATACATGCATGGCAAGATTCATAAATATCTATGATCATACATTCATGTTCTTAGATACACCTCCAAATTGAAGATGAAACTCCATAGGAATTGGGAAATTGAAGCTTAGTATGGCAAGGTTTATGTTTATACATCTCAAATCTTGAAGTGAAATATTCATGACCATATAAGAACATAGATGAATTTAATTTTTAAACTCAACATGCATGGCATAATTTTAGTTCAAACAACTACTAGTTTTCATGATCCTTACATGCATGTCATGTTTTCAAGAATCCATGAACAAAATAATCGTTTTCTAAACTTATTTTCAAACATGATTCATGGAGTTTGAGAAGAGATTAAACATGAATTAGAGCTTGGGTTCAAGAAAATGGATGTTTCATGAAATTGAGTTTCAAAAATGGAAGAATAAGTTTAATTTGATAGTTAGAGCCATATAAGAATTCAATTAAAAATCTGATTTAGGTTCGTAAAATTAGATGTAGTCAAATTAAGCCCTAATTGAGAATTAATTAAATTCAATTGAAATTGAGTTAGACTTAAGATTATGGAAATAAATGTGAAGATTAATTATTTGGGCCTTGATTTGCTCGAAAATGGATTCAAAATTGCAAAATGTACATATTTATGAGTTTCTGATTCAGTAATTTAAACATGACTGAATAATTGTAATTTAATGTGTATGCGCCTAATTTAAGTTTGATTGTGTAATTAGTGAACTTAATAAGGGTTGGTATATGATTAGATTTTTTTTATATTTAATTAGTTTGGTTAATACATAGCTAAACATATTTTAATTGGAGGTTAATAATCTAATTTATTCCTAATACTAGTCATCCATATTTAAAAGGAATGGAAGAAAAATAAATAGGAATAACCGAATGAAAAATTAGAATCAAATGAGAGAAAATGAATAGAGATCGAACAATCGAATTGTAAGAGTCTGATTGTAATTATGTTGTGCTTGACTTTAATTATTTAGGTCGGACGCCGAACCAATAGTACTTGTATCGAGGAGCCCACCGTGAATAATAATGTTGTAAAGATATGTTCAATCGTATTTATTTTCAGATTGATAAATCATATTGCTTTCTGACATGACACTTTTTATCAATTGAATGATGGTCTTATTTTGAACTGTATTTGTGCCATCCATAGTGTATTGCGATTGTTATTGTTATTGACATCGTTATTGTTACAGAGATCTCTGTTAGTTCCAAATCTTGGAACTATTGTTATTGTATGATGGCCATCAATTGATTGTTTGGTCTTTTAAGACCTAGTGTATTGTTGCTATTGGATGTACCACGTATGACCTATATGAATATGATGGATCGAATTGATCGAATTGAATGATTGATTGACAAATGATATTGATTGAAAATGTTCTAATGCTAATCGATTGTTTCAAAGACTAAGGACATCATTCTTAATGTCTTTACATATCTGTTATTCACTAGGCTCTAGCTCACTATTTATTATATATATGTAGGTGATCGAACACCGGATCAAAGCTAGTGGCGTCGACCCGAACCCCTGTTTTAGCTATTGTGCCTTATCGTGAGGTTCCGAACCAACATGTGTCAAGGCTTTTTGGGTGGTTCAAATTCACCCCTTTGATATTGGTCAAGTGAAATGAATGTTTTATGATTTTTGTTAATGTTGCTTTTGATAATGGGATTTAATTCCCTACATTGTGTTTTGTCTTGTGTATATGAGCTTTATGGACATAAGTGTTCGTGTATATAACTATGTATATGAAAGTTTATTTCCATTCAGGTCCTCACAGCTCATTGGACAATGTATATTATTATTGATTGGCTTCCGCCAGCCCCTTTATATTGTATTATTGTCATTATTGTTAAACAGGCTTTTGGTAATCACAGATTACTGGCTGGTTATGATGCTAAACCTATATGGGTGGGTTTGGGTCGTGGCACACAATTACGCAACACACACCAACCCCAACCACAATGCACAGCACAACATCCAAATCAAATACAGTTCCCACATAACCCCCAACCCTCAATAATATATCCCATTAATAAACAACAAAAACAAGGTGATCCCACCACACACCCAACACCCACACAATCCAACACGAAGACCACACAATAAACAAAACACAAAACAACAACACAGACCACCACAACTGCACGATTTAAAACTAATACGACTAAAACATAACAACAACAAAAAATAAAACAAGCACCACATTGTCGCACAAGCAAAGCAACAAAAAGATTCGAACATACCCTTTTTGGCCATAGTACAAATCTCATAGAATGACGGCCATGGAAGAGGAACACTAGGGTTTTGAAATCGCCAATGGCGTGCAATATGACACCGATGTGCACCTAATATAACACAAGTAGAGAAGATGATCCAGTCAATCTTCAAAACTGGTCCTCCATCCCCCAAATCACGCAATGGCATATATGGTCAATCGACAATTTCAAAATTTAGTAACACGAGAAATTAGGGTTTCTGACGTTACTCGATATCCAATTACAATGGGTGTGGGATTGTGGATGTACAAATCAAGTTAAAATTTTTCTAGTGCCGGAATACGGATGTGGGATTCGGGTTTTCGGTTCACGGTATGGGTTACCCAACTATGTGACATGTGGCAATCACCAAACCAACAGTCAGAGTACAAAATGCTTTAGTGCACTTTGCTGATATGTGACACTCAATCACGTGTCACGTGACCCACCTCACATTACACCCTTTAGCTTAGTTCCCATGTGCAACACGCGCCTAAACCCCCTCCCCTCATAGCCAGCTGTATCACATACATTAATTTGTACATTGATGGCAATTATGTCCTTTCACAAAGGACAGGACTAAATGGAACATTAAAACAAAAATGGGACCAAATGGATCATAAGACCAACATTTGGGATTTGTTGGTAAATTTTCCTAAAAATAAATACTCTAATTATAATGTTAAATTTATTATTTATTATTTTTAAATTTAATTTTACCTCTTATATTAAGTAGATTGAAATTTCTATTTAAATACGCTGGATTTGAAGGTCTCATTAAATAATAAATAAATAAAATTGAAGGTTGAGAAGTTTCATGTTAAATTTGAAGGTAGGAAAAGAATGTCAAATGGCAACATAGGATTTTGACATGAGAATTCAAAGCTTTCAAATTTGATGATACAATGAGATTGTTTGGTATAGTTTATCTAAGAAGTTTATAATTTTTATTTGGGTTATTTATAAAATAAAAAAATTAGCATTTCGATTGTTTTTCAATTGAAACTCAAGAGTCTCAATTTTGACAAATTAAACCCTGGTGTTTCATCTGAGTGTCAATGTAAACCCTCCGTCCATCTCCATCTCACTTCATCTTCTTTCTTCTGTCAGATTCAAACCCACATGTTCAAATCCTTACATCTCCCTCGTCGTAATGCCGTTTTGCCTCATTGTCGCGTCGTTGGATTCACTTCATGGCCTAATTTTCATTTCATACCTCATATGCTTTGTTCCATCTCTTTTTATGTGTTGTCGGAGCTCCAAAAGTTGGCCAATTTTTTTTTTCTCTTTGAGCAAAATTTTCAAATACAAACTCACATGTTTGCCCTTGTAGCTCTCTCGTCGTAACTCCGCTTTGCCTCATTTTCGCATCGTTGGATTTACCTCATTGCCTAATTTTCATTCCACTCATCATGTGCCTTGTTCCACCTCTTTTTGCTTGCTGGTGGAGTTTCGAAAGTTGGCCAATTTGTTCTTCTCTCTTTGGGAAAAATTTTTATATTCAAACCCATATGTTCAAGTCTTTGTATCTCTATCGTCGTAACTCCGTTTCTCTTTATTTTCGTATCATTGAATTCACCTCATGGCCTGGTTCATTCCACCCGTCATATGTCTTGTTCCACCTCTTTTTTTATGCTATCGAAGCTTCGAAAGTTGGTCAAAAATAATATTTTTTTTAATTCTTTTTTTATTCCTCCTCCTCATGCATGACTCTTTCTCTTGCTTGCTGGTGTTGCTGCTGCTTCATCAACATTATCCACAAGATGAGGTGGTGGTGGTAAGGGTGACGGTGCCATCGAGTGGTGATAAGTATATAACTACCCACAAAAATAAAAAAAACAATGGTTTGGTGAACATGTCAAGGCACCTTAGTTTCCAATCAAGTATCGTCAATTGCCTGTCTACTACCAAGAATATTATCATGACCCGAACCCGCCCCTATAGATTTAGATCATGACTGGCTAGTAATCTCGAATTACCTTCAGCCTCAATGACAAAATCAATCATAATATAATTACGGGGCTTAGCAAAAGCAATAATGAAATATAACTAAGTCCATTGAGCAATGCATACATGCCAAATTCATTAATAATTAAAACTTTAAACTTTATTCAAGCTTATATACAGTGCACCAAAGTTAGATTTCTCATATAATATCATCCATAACAAGTTCCAAGATATCAAAAGTAAACAAAACAAAAGAAGGGTTAACATAGCTTGACTTCACTTGAGTCTAAGCTCGCCCTATCTCAGAAGCACTTCAAAAATGGCTTCACAAGGGTAGACTTCGAGGCTGCCTTAAATTTGACGTCCTGCTTGCTCACCTACATATATACATATAGTACAAAACACGTCTTTCATTTCCCGAAACAATTCCTTTCAATAAGCAGAGCAATCTGATTAACAATCATATCAATCCTTTGAAATAACAATATTCATTTGAATTAATAAACATTGTACATCCAATAGAGTAACAATAAAACAATGTGCCGAAGCCAATAGGACCACAAGGGCCAGTCGAATGGGACCACAAGGGTCAATCAATAATTCATAATTCAATGTGGATCATTAAGGTCTAACATTAAAGATCTCTATACTTCAACTAATCCAATGGGCCATGGTATTGTTTCCCCCAGGCAAGGGCCAATTAACCAATGGGTCATGGTATTGTTTCCCCCAGGTGAGGGCCTCTCTAATGCATGTCACGATTACAATTTCTAAAAGGACATTCATTCATAGATAACAAAATAGGAATCAAAATATCAATCTTGAACAATTTCAAAATACTTTTCAAACATAGTTTTATAAAGACATTACTCATAGTGGGTTATATCGATATTAGGCCTCAGGCGTCCACCTACACAATACACATAACAAAGCACACATTGAAACACAAGTCTCAATCAAATGTTCTATCTTAATTCAATTTCCTTTTATGTGTTTCTAAAGAATTTCTTTATTAAGAATGCCTAATAATGCCCACAAATGCCTAAAAGAGCATGAGGATGAAAGCATACACATGGGAGTGTATTTCAAAAATACTGAAAATAGGGTAGTTCGCTCAAGCACACATTTGGTCGCTTGAGTGGTATGACCTGTCTACAAAAGTACTGGATGGTTGAAATGTAGGCTTGATGGTTACTCGAGCCAAGTGAAATGAAAGGTGAGTTCGCTTGAGCGGTCATTCGGTGGCTCGATATATGGGAAATATGTTTGCAAAAATACTGGGAGCATGCAAAGTGCGCTTGAGCGACAGATTGTTCGCTCGAGCGGTGAGGCAGAATTCTAGAATTTCCAGAATTGCATTTGAAGTTCAAAAGCATGAGTTTCAAGTCCAAAGCTTGCATAGCTAAAGGAAACATGAAGGAACACTTTATAAAACATGAATTCTTAATAATTATCAAACCATAGTTCAAAATCTCTTCCAAATTTTCCAAAACAAAACCTAAAACTCAATTTCCACTTTGCATGTGATGAATTCCTTTCTTTTCTTTTCAAAACATTAATATACGAGATGAGAAGTATAAAAACTATGAAAAAACCTTCAAAAATAGTAAATATAGCTTCGAGCAAGTATGAATGTTTGAGAATCAAACTCAAAAATGGTAAATTGATGCATGTATGTACACAATTGGCTCATTTCTTCCATAATCAAGTTGATTCTAGCATTTTCTTAACAATTCCATGCAAATGATCCTACAGTCTTCATGAATTATACTTCTACAAGGATTAACTACAAGGATTTTAGGTGAGATTCTTACCTAGAGCTTGAATTTGATAGTTGATTAGATTAATTCTTCAATTCCCCTTCAAATCCTCACAATTCTTTAACCTCTCTCTAAGAGTTGTTTCTCTCTTGTTCCTCTCTCTAATTTCAGCCAAGTTGATGAGAAAATGAGTTCCTAAGCTTATATTACATATATAGGCTTAATTAGGTTAGGTTAATTAAGTGAGATTAAGATTAATTAATTAAGCTTAAGTATAATTAATCTAGCTTAGTTTTAATTGATTTATTCTAATTATTTTGATTCGAATCAAATTTTAATCAAACTTACCATATGATTCTAAATATTCCAATTAGCCTGTTGAATTAGTCAATTTTGGTTTCTGAATCTATTAAGGCTTCCAATTTTTGATTCAAAGTAAGCACTTAGACAGATATTTCATAAATAAACAGATAAGAACAAATTAAACACATAATTATGAAAATATGATCAATGAAATAATATATAAAAAAAAATTATATGCATGTTGGGGTAGTCACAAATATTGTCATCGTACCAGTAAGAAAAAAAAAAAAAAGAGAAATTTTTTTTTTTTTGCCAACTTTCAGAGTTCTGATGGCATGAAAAAAGAGGTGGAATAAGGCTTTTGAGGAGTGGAATAAAAACTAATCCATAGAGTGAATCCAAACACGTGAAAATGAGGAGAAATAGAGTTACCACGAGGGAGATACAAAGGGTTGAGCATGCGGGTTTGCATATGAAAATCTTATCCAAGAAGAGAAAAAAAAATCGCCAGCTTCCGAAGCTCCGATGACATGCAAAAAGAGGTGGAACAAGGCATATGAGGGGTGTAATGAAAACTAGGCCATGGGGTGAATCCTACGATGCAAAATGAGGCAAAACGGAGTTACAACGAGGGAGATACAAGGGCTTGAACATGTGTGTTTGAATCTAAAATTTTTTTCCAAAGAGAAAAAAAAATGGCAAACTTTTGGAGCTCCAATAGCATGAAAAAAGAGGTGGAAGAAGGTGTACAAGGGGTGGAATGAAAACTATGCCATAAGGTGAATCCAACGACGCAAAAATGAGGTGAAACAGATTTACGACGAGGGAAACACAAAGGTTTGAACATTTGGGTTTGAATCTGAAAGAAGGAAGAAGATTAGGTGAGACGAAGATGGACGGAGGGTTCACATTGAAACACAGATGAAACTATGGGGTTTAATTTGTCAAAATTGAAACTCTGGGGTCTAAAATGAAAAACACGCTAAACCCCGAGTATTTTTTATTTATTTTTTATAATTAACCTTTTTTATTTATAAGAGAATTTACCAATCAATCCTATTAACTAGACTTATTTACTTACAACTCCTGATTGATAAATTTATCATTGTAAATTTATTTATAAAAACAAGAGAGACTGATAAATTTATCACTTGATAAATTTATCAATAAGATTTAATGGATAATAAATCCAAAAAGTAGGTCATATTGGTCATTTATAGGAGTATGTGTCTGGCTGTATAGGACAACTTCTACTTACAATTTATTAGGGAAAAATAGTTTAAATAAGTTTAAAAAAATAAAATTTATTGTCTAAAAATTAAAAGAATGATGCTTTTAACTTCATGATTGTAACACCCCCAGATATAAATCCCACAGAGCAATCAAAAGAACATGTTCCATACATCCAAACAACACAACTCCATTCAAATATTTCTCTTTCTCATTGAACTATAAATGCCCTTTACAAAGATTACAAGATACATATCTCAGTTCAGTAAGTTAGAGTAAGTTACAAAACATTTACATTGTGCCCTCCGAATACAAAAATACAAAACTCAAAATAAAATTAAGAAAGGAGTCCCCAGTTACATTAGATTTTCAAGATCACAAAAATTTAGATTTTTAAAAGCAATAGTCATTTCCTTCTTCTTCATTGGCAGGTTTGGGGCTCTTCATGTCCTGAAATGTTAGTAAATAGGAATGAGCAATTGCCCAGTAGAGAATAACTTTAACCAAGTATATAAATATTTGATTTAAAAATATGCATGACCTCTATCAATACCCATGAGCATACATTTGGTTTAAAAAGTTATAACACCATATACAATTCAACATTCAATTCTCCACATTTTTTTGTCCTCACACGGATGGCCAATGGACACCTCAAACCTTCCACTTTCTTCATCCTCACATGAACCAGCTAGTGGACACCTCATAACATCCCTACATTCGTCGCCCTCACGCGAACCGATCAAGTAGGCACCTCAAATACATTCCGACATTCGTCGTCCTCACACGAACCGGGCAAGTGGGCACCTTAAACACATTCCAAAACATTAACATCTTAAACATATCAAAAGGAATTACAAGGACCCTCCAATTTTACTTATTAATTATCCATTGAGTCAAAACCAAGAACAATCCTTAGGGCTACACGTTAAGATTGGGGTTTTTCCTTCCAAGTAATAATTTCTCTTAATTCATGTATATTTACTCACTCTTCCATAATTGATTACCCAACCCATCATCAATTTTACACAAAACCCATCATCAACACAAAACCCACATATATATACATCATCCATCTCAATAGTCACATACACCTTAAGATTCACCCACATTTAAACCAAAGTATAAATATACAAGGGTAAATGTATTCCTACCTCAAGGGTTGCAAGATGAGAGATGGAGATCCACGCAACGAACTTCTAAAATACCACGATCTAATTGGTTCAAAACATAGCTCTTGACAAGTGTAACAACATTAATGAAGGCCCGAAGATTGATTCTTTCTATTTCTATATGAAATCTAAGGTTTTCAAGGTAAGGTTTCGGAAAGAGGGCTGTTAGAGAGAAGGAGTGTGAAAAAGTGAGCCCAAAAAAAAGCGTTTAGATCGTGTTTTAACTCTGTTGTCCCGAACAGACCACTCGAATGAAGTTTCCATCGCTTGAGTGAAGTGCCAAAATACAAAGAGACAGCTCGAGTGAACTTTCCACCGCTCGTGCGGTAAACACATGGTCTTAGAAGTTTTGCAGAGCTACTGCGAAAATACTGGGAGCTCAAATTTATGCTCAAGTGACATTTTTTTTTGCTCGAGCGGTCTCGCCTGCAAACATGCGAGATATTGAGAGCTACAAATCTACGCTCGAGTGACCAAATGACCGCTCGACTGGTCACCCAAAATCAACTATTACAGCCTATCCCCCTTAAAGAATTTGTCCCCAAAATTTCATAGTTCCTGCCAAAACAACTCCAACAATTCCCAAGAAAGATGAATACCATAATATCAACAGCCTCAATCATCCCAACTTCACAAATCAAAATGTAATCAAACTAATTCAAACAATAGCATGAGGATTTAGATTCTTTCATTTACTTCCTTTTACAACCTTCCATATAATAATCTAAGAATAACAAACAGGCAAGTTTACATATCATTAAACAAATCTGGGTATTTCTCATGAACTTTAGCTTCTCGTTCCCAAGTAGCTTCCTCTACCTCATGATGGTGCCATAACACTTTGACTAAGGGAATAACTTTACCTCTCAAACTAGTTCTCGGGTGTCTAGGATTTTCATTGATCTCTCTTCATATGAAGTATTCTCATCCGCTTCTAAATTTGTCCAATCCAAGACATGGGAGGGATCATGCTCATACTTGCAAAGGAAGGAGACTTGAAACACATCGTGCACTCCGGATAATTATGGTGGCAAGGAAAGGCGATAAGCTACCTCTCCCACCCGTTCTTTAATATGAAAAGGGCCAATGAACCTAGGTGACAATTTTCCACTTTGCCCAAATCTCATTAAACCTTTTCTAGGCGATATCTTCAGAAACACATGACCACCTGCATCAAAAGATAGAGGTCTCCTCCTCTGGTCGACATAACTCTTTTGCTGACATTGAGCTGTAATCAACCTTTTTTTAATGAGAGTTATTTTCTTCATGGTCTCACGAACCAATTTCGGTCGAAAGTGAATCCCCCACCTCAGTCCAACACACCGGTGACCTACATGGTCGCCCATACAAAGCTTCAAAAGGTGTCATCCCAATGCTAGCAAGGTAACTATTATTATAGGCGAACTCCGCTAAAGGTAGGTGTCTCTCCTAAAAACCTTTAAATCTAGTACACAAGCTCTCAACATGTCTTCCAAGATTTGGATAGTGCGCTCAGACTGTCCATCGGTTTATAGGTGGTAAGTGATGCTAAAAGTTAACTAAGTACCTATAATGGTTTGTAAACTTTGCCACAACTGTGCGGTAAAACGAGGGTCTCGATCTGAGACTATACTCACCGGAACTCCATGAAGCCAGACAATCTCTTTAACGTAAAGTTCCACTGGGTAATCAACTGAGTCCACCATACATATAGCAAGAAAATGAGTTGACTTAGTTAGTCGATCCACCACCACCCAAACTGTGTCATTACCCCTTTGTGTTCTAGGGAGACCCGAAAGAAAGTTCATAGTGATATGTTTCAACTTTCATTCAGCGATAGGCAAGGGTTGCAATAACTTGGCCGGTCGTTGATGTTCTGCCTTGACTTGTGGACAAGTTAAACACTTGGACACAAATGAAGCCCTATCCTGCTTCATACCCTTCACCAAAATTGTCGGCTAAGGTGATGATACATCTTTGTGCCTTCTTGATGTATAAGGCAAGAGTCATGAAATTCCCAAAGTACTTCATCTCTACATGACTTAGGTACAAAAATGCAGTCTAGATACCGGACATTAGAATCAAAATCTACCCTCAACCCTTTTTCCTCCTTCCCATGTGCAATTTTCTCCTTAATTGCTTCAACTTCCAAGTTACTTTATTGTGCCTCTATAACCTGAGTAACAAGTGTTGGTTGTACAAGGACAAAAAAATAAGGTGGCATGCTTGGGAGATTCACTAAGATGCAAATCGAATTCACCCAAATCACCCAACATTTCCTATTCCTCAATTACAAGGTTAGCAATGGTACTCACAGATTTTTCACTCAAAGCATCGGCCACCACATTGGCTTTTCTAGGATGGTAGTGCAATTCAAAATTGTAACCTCTAAAAATTCCATCCACCAATCCTTCTGGGAAAATAAGTACTTAAGACTTTTACGATGTTAGAACACCTCAAATTTCTCCCCATACAAGTAATGTCTCCACAATTTTAAAGAAAAAATGATCGCGGCTAACTCCAAGTCATGAGTCGCGCAATTTCTTTCATGGATTTTCAATTGGTGCGAACCATACACCACTACTTTACCCTCCTGCATCAAAACATATCCCAAACCTTCTCTAGAGGTGTAACACCCTCAAAAAAATACATAAAACCCATTACTTTAAACATGCATTGATATAAAAGAAACCAACCATTTCTATTCATCAGAGTAATTCTTACAACTGTATTACATGTTAACAACAAAAACAAATGCCCTATGGGCTTACAACTTTCCAAGTTAACACTTGGTTACACAAAAGAAGAGTACTAACTCTATACAAAATAAGCCCTTGGCTTGATATACATGTAATACAACAAAATAACCAAAAAGAGTCTTCAACTCTCATCATCATCCAAGCTATGTCCTTGGAGGTGGCATACTACCTGTACCTGAAAATAATGTCCCATAAAGGGTGAGCCAACGCCCAGTAGAGATATGCTAAACACAATATGAGCAATGACTAAGACATTAGCAATTGATAAATGTTCAATTTCCATAAACCAGTTCATAACCCATTTCCATTTCATGACCACTATGTTCATGTTTCATTTCAGTTTCCATTTCTTATCAATTTCACAATTCACATCAACGGCTCAGAACTTGGCCAACCACTTATATGAGACAATGACTCATATTAAACACTTCCCATTTTACAATAGATAAACATATTAGTTGTATCAACATCTCAACAGATAAGCATACAAGCTGTATCTACATTTCAACAGATATGCATATTAGCTATATCAACACTTCCAATGATAAGCATATGAGCTGTATCAACACTTCCAAGATAAGCATATGAGTTATATCAACACATTATCTGACAAGCATATGAGCTGTATCAGTGGAGTCCATCCCTTATCTCCTCCGAAACAACATCCGGTTTAGAGGTCCATCCCCTATCTTTCCCTAAACCGTGGAGTAAATCCCATATCTCTTCCCACACACACAACATATATACACAAAGGTAATATACACAATCAATTAATACATAACGTTAATGTATTCTATCAACCGTCATACTCTATGACATGTCCAATTGATTAGTTTTAGTTTGCCTAATCATCATGCATTGTCTACAACAATCAACACTACCCTCCACCGGTAGCCCAAGCAATTATTTCTAAACGGATAATAAAAGCTCCAACAGATAAAATATCAATGTTTTCAAAAGTGAGCGATTAATAAATCTAACTCCACTATTCAACCATATAATTAGTCAATTTCATTATTTTCAACTCAATTCCACAAGTCTAATATTTTTCCCAATTAATTTATACAACAAATTAGGGTTTTCTACCCCATTTCCCAATATTGACCCAATGGCCTATATATCCATAACCAACAACAATATCATTATTTTGAAACCCAAAATGCGTATTTTTGAATCAAAATAACAAAACTCCCTTTTGATATTTTCAAACCCTAACTTCCCAAAATCAACCATTTATACAAATACCCAAATATCTAGGTCAAAACCCATAGTAGTGAGTAGGAATTCATACCTCAAAAGATGACACCCAACGAAGAAGATGGTGAAAACGAAGTTGCTCCAAACCACGAGTTCCTTGGATCAAAAGATAGCCCTCGACGATCAACAACTTTTTTGTAAAGGCCAAAGGTGAGGAGACAACTCTTACTAGATCAATACCTAGAGAGAAGGCAAGGTTCTAGAGAGAGAAGCTCTCAAATGGCTTTTTCGGAAAAGTAAGAGAGAGAAAGAATGAGAAAAAGTGATTTAAAACTGCCCCACAGCCAACTGATATACGACATTCCCGCTCGAGCGGAGAACACAACGCTCGAGCGTCAAGAACAAAAACTAGGTACGCTCGAGCGCAAGAAGACCCGCTCGAGCGCCAAGACACAAGAATAAAGCACATCCGCTCGAGGGCGAAAACCAGTCCGCTCGAGCGTAGATTTCCCCCTCCCAGAACTTACACCAAAAAGGTACTACCCGCTCGAGCGCCAGAGTACCCGCTCGAGCGCCACCGCTCGAGCGTAAAGAAACCCACTCGAGCGTAAAAATCACACCTGTAGAAGTTTTGCAGGGACACAAAAAATTGGGAGTGTGCAATATCCGCTCGAGCGCAACAAGACCCGCTCGAGCAGGATGACCAAAAACCTGGCAACAAGATTTCAGACCAAGGTTCAACCCACCTGTTCGAAACAAGCCCAACACATCCTATAACTCAAACAAACGGAATTAAAGGATGACAACAAGATAGATATAACTACCAACTTCACGGAACCGAGTCCGGAATACAACAGAACAGTAAAGGGACAACCGGGATCGCTATAAGAGGCATCATAGTAAATAGCGTAATCCAAACCTCTTTATTGAATGACTAAAATTGGCGCAGTGGTCAATCTCGCCTTCAGTTCTAAGAAGGATTTCTCACATGATTCATCCCAAACAAATTTCACTCCCTTTTTAGTTAGCCTAGTGAATGAAGAAGCTAACGTGGATAAGTCTTTCATAAACCGCCTATAGTAGCCGGTAAGATGAAAGAAACTGCGGATCTCAAATGCATTCTTAGGTCACTCCCAATTCTATACCACTTCAATCTTTGAAGAATCTACGGTAACCCCATTCTTAGAAATGACGTGACCCAAGAATTTCACTTCGAAGAGCCAAAACTCACGTTTCTCATACTTAGCATCCAATCTGTGCGAAGATGTACCTGATGTTCCTTCTTAGAGGGTGAATATATAAGAATATCATCCACAAAAACTACCACAAACTTGTTAAGATATTCTCAGAAAACTCGATTCATCAAGTCCATAAAAGTGGCAGGAATATTGGTCAAACCAAACAACATCACAAGAAATTCATAGTGGTCATATCGAGTACGAAAGGCTGTCTTCGAAATATCTCCTTTTTTCACGTATAATTGATGATAACCCGATCTTAGATCTATCTTTGAGAAACATTTGGAACCCTTAAGTTGGTCAAAAATATCATCTATTCTAGGTAACAGATGTTTATTCTCAACCGTTACCCTATTTAGCTTATGGTAATTGATGCATAGCCGCGATGAACCATCTTTCTAATTGGTAAAGAGAGCTGGTGGTCCCCAGGGTGAGGTACTTGGGTGTACAAAACCCTTGTCTAACAAGTCTTGCAATTGTTCTTTCAAAACAAGCAACTCTGCCGGAGGGAATCTATGGGGTGACATAGAAATTGGTGTCGTATCTGACACTAAGTCTATAGAAAACTCGACCTCATGAGGAGGTGGTAGTTTAGTGAGATCCTCTGGAAAGACATCTAAATACTCACAAACCATCCTAGGAAATACCCCTCACACTTCACCGTTCCCAACATTCATTAAAGTTGCAAGAAGAAAAGTGAATTTGCCTCAACTACAAGAGTCGTAAAACGACGATCAAAGTTTATCAGTTCTATCCCCCAAAAAATAGAAACAAACACCTCCAGTAGTACACAATAACTCTCCCATGATAAAAATCTATTACATCATGATAAGAGGACAACTAGTCCATACCAAGGATGACATCAAAACTCGTTATATATATCTAACAACACCAAACAAAAAGGGAGTTGGCAATCAGCGATCTCGATCACACACCTGTGGTACCCATGGTTCAAAATCGTCTTACCACGAACTGGTGATTCTACCGCAAGAGAAGATTTTAATGGTTCAGCCTCTAACCCCAATGTGGATGCAAATGTAAATCCTATGAATGAATGAGATGTCCCTGTATCTATGAACACATTGGCCCAAGTATTGTATATAAGATATGTACCTTGCATCACCATTGGCCCAGTCGACTGCTCGGATGCGGTAACTGCATAGACTCTCCCTTGGGGTCTCTGTTCACTCTGATTACCTCTTTGATGATAGGTATGTTGCATGGACTCTGAGAAGGTGGCCCCATGTACAACTCTTGACACTTGTCCAGACTGAACTGGCTGATGAGTCTGCCTTGCCTAAAAGCCTGAAACAGTGGTCGTTTTGGTAATTTGGGGGCAATACTTTTTTATATGACCTGACTGGCCACATTGATAACAAACGGGTGATTGACCTCCACCCAAAGTCTGATTCTGAGGATGAGTAGGAGACTAATGTTGTTGGTTGCCCCTCCGCGGACATGTACTGGACTTGTGACCCTGCTCACCACATCGATAACAAGTGATCCCACTTTATCCCGTATTATCTGTACTTTTTCCTAGCATAGGAATGGATGACATGGCTGGTAATGGTGGCACATGAGAAGACATAGAACTCTTTGACTTTTTTGATGCCATAGAACCCCCTCAAGATTCTGAAAATCCTTGTCTTTTAAGTCGTCGCCTCTTCGCCTCACTTTCAAGCATAATCTCAACATGTGCCGAGAACTCGATTAGTCTATCATAATCCCGGATCATGTTCTCCATCACCTTTATCAAGATTCTCAACCTCAGCCTCTTCTCAAACTCCAAACACCTATGCTCCTTTGTTGCCAACAGGTCTGGTGCAAAACAAGATAGACTTGTGAAGGTAGCCTCAAACTCCACCACTGTGTAGTCAGATTGTTCAAGTTCCTTAAACATTCCCTCACAATTGGGGGAAGGTATTTTTTCTGAAAGGCATGAGAAAATGCCTCCCAATTGTGTTCAATTCGACCTTTGGCATATTTTTACCATTGGCCGGCATCCCCCCTCAATTGATAACTAGCAAGCACCACTCACCATCACAGATGTCTAAAATCTCGAAAGATTTCGTTATTTGCTCAACCCTTTCATCTGCCTTTAATGGTTTGGTGCCCCAAGAAATTTAGTAAGATTTGAGCAAAAAAAAATTCCTTTTCTAGGAATGAAAATCTAATCTCTCCTTCAATAGTCCTAGCCTCTTGCTTGACTCTAAGCTTATGTTTGGGAAGTGGGTTTTGTGGCTTTTTTGGCTAAAATAGCCACAAAAAACAAAATAGGCTGTTTAGCCCAACAAGACAAAACATCACATCCAACCCATAATCATTACATTCTTTCTCTCACAAAAAAAATCAAAAAAGCCAAAAAAGCCAAAAGCCCTTCCCGAACCAGGCTTTTTAACCCCAGGCTAAAATAGCCAAAAAAACCAAAAAGCCAACCCAATTCCCAAACGACGTCTAAGAATGTCCATTGACTCCCTAAGAGCCCCAGCCATCTCTCGAGCTAGCACTCCCATAACATCCTGGACTAGTGGAGCACCCATATTATTTTGATCCACTCTTTTTTCTTGAGGAGGGATCTCTGGTTGAGCCGAAATATCCTGATCACTCCGACAAGGTCTGCCACGACCCTTACCACATCCAGACATCTTATATAAGAGTAGATATGGACAAGATTAGCTCAAAATACACATACGAGTTCATAACTTCTCAAACAAGACACTTGAGCGGTGAATCAAGGCTTGCAGTATCTCAGACAATTTGAAAAATAGAGTTGGAAGGGTCTATGGACCGCTTGAGCGGTGAAACTTGTGTGAAATATGCACACAACTCAGATTGGCAAATTTCAAACGGATATAACTCTCTCATCCAAACTCTTTTTGGGTCACTCTTGTGTCTAAATCGAAGTCTCAGAAATAAGTTTTCCAATGGTTTTAGCCTCACATCAATATTCAAAGTGTGCAGAGAGACAATGATAAAAGAGCGAAGACTACTCAGGAACAACTATTCAAATTTGGAGTTTTTGATCCAATCTCAAAAACCATTATGGTAACGCTTCAACCAAGGTTCAACTATCGACTAAAAGGTTCTCAATTATAATAATCAAGGAGTCAAATATAATTCTATTATACCAAGTAGTCTGAAGTACTACAATCTCCCCACCTTAGGAAATTCTGTCCCCGAAATTAAGGTTACATTAAGACTCAAGGCAAACAATCACAAAAGGAACTATAACTCTCACTTCAAATTCTAGATCCACACTTGGGATAATCTCCCTCGATCCCTTGTTTGACACCTTGGTACCCCGAAGACCCCCGAGTAACAAGATCAACAAGCTAAGAAATAGTGAGTCACTCCTGACTCATCTGCTGTAACGGAAAGGAAAATTGGTCAATGAAATTAGAATTTCCCATTGTGTACGAGTTTCGGAACAATGACTCCAACAAAGTAAGGCCATGAATGTCTTAAGTCCCTTACAATTCAATGAAGTCCATAAGGCTAGAATTTCACAAGAAAGGTTTCCATACATGTAAAATGCACATTTCCCACACCTTATACGCACACCAACACTCAATGATGATTGAGCATTCACGGTACTACATACTTACAATAAGAGGCTCTCAATAGGCTAACAAAAGAATAAGGTTCTATAGACATCCCATTTTGACTGACCGTAAGACTTCAGGTGCTTGCAAGCCTCTTGATGATGAATTGGTACTTACTTCACCCTTTGAATATTTAAAGGTTGTTTAAACTTGCTGTACAAATCTATTTTGGCCAAAAATTAACATTTTACGAATGACCATTTTAGCCCTGGACCTGTTTTTAGCCAAAAATTAGTTTATGCTTTGATCGATTGTATTTTCCAAAATTACTGACTCGTTTTTATCAAAAACATTGATCAGAATGCAATTTGGGCTTACTTGTTGTGCCCCAAGAAGGCCAAGAGTATAGGGCTACATACTTGTGCAAGCATGCATGGCATGTGTGTAACATTGCCCAGAGGGTTACCCTTGCACGATAAATAGTTCAGACCCTCGATTTGTTTGATCTAGTTTCACAAGTGAAATGTGAAACATATGTAAGAGTCTAAATTTGACAACATTTATATAAAATCCATTTTATTACAAAACCTTTGCCAAAAATAGGCAGTGTCATCAGATCTCATAGTCGCCACCTAATATTTTGGAAAATTAAGAAACTCGTGACTCGTGCCAAGCCCACTGTTCATCGTAACCAAAGATCTCTCGATTTAGAACCTTAGGTATTAGAGAGGAAGGTCTTTAATTGGGCACCCCTACTCACTTGATCAAAGATCGGCCTCTATGAAACCGTGATATGAGTTTTATTTACTTTATATGTTCTTATTTCGATTTATTTAATAAATCATAAAATTTACTATGTGAAGCAAACAAATATAGATTATGTCATCAATTTTGGAACAATTTATTTTCATGCATTTTGAAAGAGTTTTGAAGATATACAACTCAAAGAAATTGAGTTTACAAACATGAATATCAACATCATTCCAAATTAAGCGACATAACCTCCGTTCACTGACATTCATAAAGATATATCAAATAAGCAAATAGCCACATGGTAGGATGCCAAACATAGTAAGAAAAACATACAAAAGTGGGATGCAAAAGTATAACAACTTACATATCTACCGATGTCTCGCAAACAACTACAAAACAAAGTTAGCGAAATATGCATGATCTTATATAAAAAATCCTAATACAATTCACTCATGAAATGCAACTAAAGGTTCGTCTTCTAATATATGACATGTGAATCATCTCAAGAATATGAGGTAGCGCACATAATCGCAAAAGAGTTGATTAAATCTATAAATGCAAATTTAGTCGAATCAAGATGCATGAAACATGGATGCAAAGCATGGATATGATGAAAAGAAAAATATGATACGTATTTAGAAATAAGAAATGCAAGTACAACAATGAGATAGAGAGAAGCAGGACAGGAAATTATTGCAACGCTTGAATAATTACAAACCAAATAAGAGATATAAAGAGAATATTACAACAAAATAAATCCTCACAAATATCTCAAATTAAAAGACAAACAGAAACTTCATGTGCCTCGGAGACCACCAAAAACTATTTTGCTCATTATTGGAAGACTGCTCTGTTCTGTCCAGAAGAAGTTGGCTAGCTAGCGAAAAAGTCGACTAGCCAATTAGGCTTGGCAAAAATCTATTTTGTTGCAACACCGAAATAGAACAAACAGAGAATATGTAAATGGCTCAACTAACTACATCCAGTTAGATTACAACAGGTTTATAATATAAAGTTAAATCAAGAAGGTCAATATAAGAAAGAAAAATGCAAAAAAATGAAAGAGATAAAAAATTCACATTTCAAAGAGAGGTTGAACTTTTTGATTTCCAAACAACTTTTTGATCGCCCTCAAGGTTGTGAATTATGTTCTCATTCCTTAATTCAAAAACTTGGAATTCTTGCTAGAATGGTGACTTGGATTGTTTAATAGTTTGTGTGAAGGAAAATGGTTAACGCACCGATTTTCTCAAACTTAGCAAAGATTACTCCTTCTTTGTTCAAAGCTCTAGAATTTGACTACAATGATTTTCTTGAATGGTTTTTGTAAAGGAAGATCAGATATAACAGTTTATAGCTACAAAAATGGAAGTTTTGGCCAACTTTCTAATTCAAGACCTTTCTTTCTATCAATCTAGTCCTCCATTTCAATCAATCTTTCTAATGTGTTTATATAGGCAATGCTTGTGGAGAGATGGTAGAAGACTAATGGAGCATTAATGGTTGATAATGGACCTAATGGAAGACAAAAGTGGAGCATTACCTTCAATGGATCTAACACTAGGCAATCATGGCTGAGTTTGTAGCATTTTGTGCATGAATAAATCAGAAAATGGGATAGTGGAATGCCCCATACACACTGAACAAGAATTCTGCAAAAACTGCCCTATTCCTGGACAAATTAGTCGACTGGCCAATTTTTTGGCCGGCCAACCACTATTCATGCTAGCTAGTTACTATTCATGCACTATTTGGCCAGCCAGCCAATTAATTGGTCGGTCAGCTACTATTCATCTATTCATGCTATTCATGCTTTATTCACTGACAATTTTTTTTTTAAAAGGGAAAATAGGGTTTTTCAGCAGAATTATTGGAACTATGTGTAAAAGGAATATTTTGAAAAAAAAAAAAAGGAGTTTTGAACGGGTCTTAAACACATGGCCAAATCAAGTTTAGGGTTGGGAGTAAGGCTCGAATTCCATCTTTCTTACTGATGATGTTTTGAGAAACACATTCTTATTTTCATTATTGGGTGATCAAAAGAAAGCGCCCAAGTCTTAAGGCCAGTCAAAATGGGGTGTCTACAGTTGCCTCTCTTTGATAGAGCTTGAAGTCATTTCATGACGTAAGTGAATGTCACAGCCCGAAGACGACCCTTTGGCAAGGCCATAAGACCTGGGCAAACAAACAAGATGCAAATGCAGTTGGCTAAACCGGAGGGTTGCCTACATATCCGTTTGCAAGGAATCAAACCGGTGTAGTTGTGGGATAGAATGCAAATGACATGCTCGAAATACAATTGAAAGCTGGGCTTACATGCTTTCATTTGTCTTCTTTTTGAAAGTTCATGATTTATACAATGCAATGCAATAGGTAATACGCAAGGCAAGTCTCGTGCAAATGATATGCAACATAACAAGGGGTACAATCCAAACACACTTACATGAGATAAGGAAATGTAGTGTCAACTATCAACCCAAAAAGGGGACAATATTAACCGATGGATAGTGTTAACCAACAACCTAAAAATGGAATATTAACCAATGGATAATGTTAACTAACAACCTAAGAAGGGGATAGTATTAACCAATTGTGGTATTTACTGATAACTCGAGAAAGGGTTAATATCGTCATCCCGAAGAGGGGCCAGTGTTAACTGATAGTAGTGTTAACCATCAACCCGAAAAGGGGCCAATATTAACTAAGGGTGGTGTTAACCATCAATCCAAAAAGGGCCAGTATTAACTAATGAAAAAGGGTTGTAACCAAATGTTTGAACAATTGTAAGCAAGTGATGTGAACGAATTGTAGCCAAGTGATGCAATATTGAGATAGTTATAATCATGCATGACAGATGTAATAGATAGTGCAAGTGTGATGGTGAATGCAAAAGAATGAAAGGTGCGATGTGAGACATGAAATATGCAATGTGATAAATGCACAATAATAATATGATGGATGCATAATAGATAAATACACAAATTGATTTTTTTTTAGTTTTCTTTCTTTTGTTGTTTTGTATTTTTTTCTCTTTCTTCTTTTTTTTTCTTTTTCTTTTTTGTTTGTTTGTTTTTTTTTTTTTTCTGTTTATGATTTTTTTTTTCTTGTTTTGATTTTGTTGTATTCGTACTTATATATAAATATCATATATACTATATACATATATATACCACATACATATACATACATACATATACGCATTATATACACTCCTCTCTTCTCCCATGTTCTTGTCCCTCTCTTCCTCCTCTGTCTTCTTTGAACGTTGTGTCTGATGCGTGTTTCAACAAGTACGGTGCCTAATCAACATAACTGGGCTGACCCCAATTCTTCAATGATTCCCTCGGCTTTCCCTCATTGGCTTTTTCTTCTCATCTGTTCTCTTTTTAGGTGAGGCCTCTAAGAGAGACAAAGTAGAAAACTGCAAAACAAATCTCTTTGTAATTACTCTACAAACTCTCTCTTTGGTATTACTCTCATCTGATATGGCCTCTTCCTGTCGTCCTCTTTGCCTTTTTCTTGACCTCAATTATACACCGATAGAGATAACTCACTCTGACTCTTCCAAGCCTCCTACGAGTGCACCTCTCGATGTCTTCAACTTTACTAATTTGTCAGTCGAACAACTAGTGGCAACTAAATCAGATAGTGACGCCAACTCTCACACACTGAATTCGTGTGTAGAGATTGTGACTATGGTATCCAATTTGTCCCGTTGGCTACAGAGCAGAACGAATAAGGTGCATCGATTAAATGCACAACTCTTCCTCTTTTAGCGAATGTACCAAGACACTCGGCGGGGAGATTAGCCAACTAAAAAAACAGAACAAAGAACTAAAACGATGGGCGACAACCATGGCCCAATTCCCAGCCCCTTGGTACTCCTCATTCGATGGTTAGCAGGGAGTGATCTCTTTTGAAGGCTTGGCAAATGCCGAGGCAGGGTCTTTAAGGGCCTTCAAAGAATGAAGATGTTCCTCTTTTTTTTTTCTTTTTTGTATTTTTGTTTTTATTTTTTCTTAAGGAATCGAGCACCAATGTATTAGCTTCAGATGATCTTTTTTTGTTTTGTTTTTGTAATCAGGGTTTCACCTTGAATTTTCAATAAATGAGTTTTGTTTTTCTACATCATGGCATGAATGACACATCACTTGAGTATGAAAGTATTTTCTTCTTGAACTTGTATCCAAGAATGATTGAATTTCAATGATTTATGAATTGGTCATTGAGCCTTCAACTAATCAAAAAACAAAAAAGAAAAAAAAAGGACTCAATGTAAGAAAAACAAAGCAAAAGCAATCCAAACAAACCTATTTACACTTGTTTGGAATGAAAAGAACTCGAAACACAACATTGAAGGACAAACCATTGAGCCTACACAAATTCTACAGTTTTTCATTTTGGATTGATATCAAAATTGGCTGGCTAGCTGATTAGTTGTCCAACTAGCTGAAATAATTAATGGGCCGGCTGATTCATTAACTGATCAACTGAACGAACTGATGAATCGAAAAAAAAAAAAAATTGGTCGGCCAGCTAAACAAGTGGCCAACTGGCTAAAACAATCAAGAAGCACCTGGAGTCAACTAACAACTTGGACGGTTGACTGAATTGTTAGCCAGTCGGCTGAAACATCTAACATGAGACTCAAGAGTGCAGGGAGAAGACATAATTCCTGACTCGACTATGCCCCTAGTTCATTGCTTTGACTTTTTCTTTCTTTGTTTTTTTGCTAAAAAGATTTTAACCAACATGAGAGTCAGTTTAGAATGCTTGTTCCACTCTCTATTTTGAAATCATGTAAGTCAAGCTGTGAGCACTGAAATTTTTTCCTCTTTTTTGGGTCCAAGAAATGGTTTGGTTTTGCAAAAATGAAATATTTTTTGAGAAAAATAGTCAACTTCATTAAAAGTCCTCAAAATTTGTTTTCATAAATGGCCATTACCCGACCAACATGGAATCAACCCTTGAGATGTACAACCTCAAATCAAATAACCCAAGTAGGATACATTACATTGCCACTTGATCTGTCTTGCAATATCACAAAGAAGATGTAGGATAATCGAACTGAATGAATATAGCCTAATTCGAACATGGACAAGACAATCGATTCGAACAAAGATACTCCAATCAAACATGGATAATGGTTGGTGTAACAAGCCCCGCGGGGGACCTCGCTACAGTTCGGACTCTCGACTTTTCGTCACGGTTCTAAGTCTGAACCAAAGAGTCCAAATCCGGCAAATCGTTTTAGGAAAACTGATTTTTGAAAGAAGTGCCAAACATGGACTGCTTTGCCAGATACAGAGTCGCCACCTAAATATTTTATTTTGGGAAATTTAGGAAACCCTGACTCGGTGCCAAAAGGCCACGTGTCCGTCATCACCAAAGTTGCCTCGGCTCGGGAACTTGGGTACGATTGGGGAAGGTCACTTCGTGAGCACCCCCGCTCGCCCGGTCATAGACCGGCCTCTACTAACCATGATATCAATTTTTGAAAACATTGTGAGTTCTTATTCCGGTTATTAGCCTAGGTTACTATGTGATGCTCGCAGCATATAAATATAGACTGGGTCGTCCGAATTGGAACAAAACATTTCATGCTTGTTTTTGAAAGAGGTTTTGCTACCCGCAGGTAGGCTAAGACATGGATTTGCCACCCTCGGGTGGGCTTAAAAAGCATGATTTTGCCACTATCTAGTGGGCTTAAAAACACACATTTGATGAATTATTCCAATTCAAATAACCCAACCTTCACCCACAGGCATTCAGGCAGTTATATCATGTAAGCACATAGCCTCATGGTAAGCATGCTATTCATGGCAACACTCACACGCATGCAAGGATGCTAAAGCATAAAACTTACCGGGTACTCCAAGCCAAAACAAAAGTTGTATTAGAAATCATGCATGATCCTAAGTATACAGAAATGCCTAATGCAACACATGCAAAATGCAATTATAGCAGGCTCGGCTATTCTAAGATGGTATATGAAATGCTACAACTACCATGTATTCAACTCGGAATTGAAAGTACGATGCAGTTAGTATGATGCGCCGAGCCCGGTGCATGCAAAACAGATGAATGAATGCAAACATGCTATCATACTGTATGCTAATTTAAACATGCCCTAATCTAACCATCAAAAGCGGATAAATAAAAGGGAGAAAGACGTGGGGTTGGAAGACATACATCACACTCACCCACACTTATTACAGTTGTGCCCTCACTCGAAGGGTCCGAATAAATAATACAGTCTGAATATTACAGTCCCGAATAAAAGAATATTACAGAATTCTAATTAATTAATGAATTAACTGGAAAACAAGTAAAGCTGGCGTGCAAGCCAGGGACTGCCTTGCTTCTGGTGGATGATGCATGTCCGGACTGTCTTGCGCGGAAATGCACCGGAATGCCCCAATTAGCCTCTGTTTACACCTGTTATTCTTGAAAAGCGTGCCAAGTCCCGAAAAGTTGCTGATTCCTGGTTTTGCTGCAACAGAGAGCAGGAAAGGGGCATAGCAATGTATTTGCACAAATATATGCATGTCTCGATCCTCGTGCCACCAATCACGCATACCGAGGCATGATGGCCGAGGAGTCGAAATGCACAACTCAATATAGGATGAATGCACGTGAAACTACAGCTAAAACCTAACTCCATCATGGGTAATCCGGAGTGTTGGTGACTGGGGAATTGAGACACATTCCGTCACTCGGAGTACGAAATGTACCTCGTTTCCCGTGCCCGGGCTAACTCCTATTCTGGACACGATGCAATATGCATGATATGCACGAAATGCAACTAAGATATAATCCTAACATACTCAATGCTATGAAAATGAGGTGCCTCGAAGTGCGTGCACGCGGGCACGCAAACCGAGGCAATGGCAACATATGATGTAATGAAAATGAGATGCCTCGAAATGCGTGCACACGGGCACGCGAACCGAGAAAATGGTATGTGTCTCGAGATACGTGCACGCGGGCACGCAAACCGAGACGATGATATGTGTCTCGAGATATGTGCACGCGGGCACGCAAACCGAGGCGATGATATGTGTCTCGAAATACGTGCACGCGGGCACGGAAACCGAGGTGATGATATGTGTCTCGAAATACGTGCACGCGGGCACGCAAACTGAGGCGATGATATGTGTCTCGAAATACGTACACGCGGGCACGCAAACCGAGGCAATGATAGAATGCAATGAAATGATGTGGAAATAACAAATGGGCTTATACCAACATGAGTGAGCCTCAGCCACACTCGCATAGGATGCCGTCGGATAAAAAAGATGTGCCTCGAAATACGTGCACACGGGCACGCAAACCGAGGCGGTGACAGAATGCGATGGAATGGCAATGATATGACAAGTGAGCTTATACCAACATGAGTGAGCCTCAGCCACACTCACATCGGATGCTGGCGGATAAAAATGAAGTGCCTCGAAATGCGTGCACACGGGCACGCAAACCGAGGCGGTGGCGGAATGCAATGAAATGATATGAAAACATGATATGGACTTGTACCAACATGAGAGAGCCTCAGCCACACTCACATAGGATGCCGGTTGATGAAAATGAAGTGCCTCGAAATGCGTGCACACGGGCACGCAAACCGAGGCAGTGATAAAATGCAATGAAATATGGCAAAAATGACAAGTGGGCTTATACCAACATGAGTGAGCCTCAGCCACACTCACATCGGATGCCATCGGATAAAACGGGAGTGCCTCGAAATGCGTGCACACAGGCACGCAAACCGAGGCAGTGATATGATGCAATGAAATGACATGGAAATGACAAGTGGGCTTATACCAACATGAGTGAGCCTCAGCCACACTCACATCGGATGCCATCGGATAAAAAAGGAGTGCCTCGAAATACGTGCACACGGGCACGCAAACCGAGGCAGTGATAAAATGCAATGAAATATGGCAAAAATGACAAGTGGGCTTATACCAACATGAGTGAGCCTCAGCCACACTCACATCAGATGCCAGCGGATAAAAATGGAGTGCCTCGAAATGCGTGCACACGGGCACGCAAACCGAGGCAATGGCAAAATGTGATGAAATGATATGGAAATGACAAATGGGCTTATACCAACATGAGCGAGCCTCAGCCACACTCACATAGGATGCCGGCAGATAAAAATGAAGTGCCTCGAAATGCGTGCACACGGGCACGCAAACCGAGGGCAGAATGTGATGAAATGATATGGAAATGACAATTGGACTTATACCAACATGAGTGAGCCTCAGCCACACTCACATAGGATGCCGGCGGATAAAAATAAAGTGCCTCGAAATGCGTGCACATGGGCACGCAAACCGAGGCAATGACAGAATGCGATGAAACATGGCAAAAATGATATGCAAGTATGCTAATGGAATTTCAGCAACAAAATATGGGGGAAAACAGTCCCGAAATGAAGCGAAATGACATGAAATGCAAGGAAACGTCCCGAAATGCAACATTAGGCATCCGAAATGTCCTATAGCTATGCCAAACATGCACAATATGGACATGCAATGCAAAGACAGAAGCTAGACAGTCCCAAGAGATGCACTTTCACAGTTATAAACATGGCCAAACAGCAAGCATAGGTAGGGGAAAAATAGCATACAAGAATAGGGCCAAAAGAGGGGTAATGAAGCAAGTGGTATAAGCTAAACCCAAACTGAAAAAATTCCTTCTACAACACTGAAGATGGACTAAAAATATGTACATTTACAGTATATAGCAGCCTCAAAATCAGTATACAAACATGCTAAAAATGTGATGCAAAATGAGGCTCAAAAGGTGCTAAAACATGAAGTATACAAAATAATCACCAAACAGAAAAAAAGTGTGAATGAAACATGAAGTATAGGCCAAAACAAGGCCACTTTCAGTTCGGACCAAGGTCCAAAAACAGAAGCAAAGAAGGCTACCAATTTATGCAAAAAAGGGGCCAAATAGGGGATATAACTACAAGTGACACATGGAGATACCAAACAATGTTGAGCCCTTCTCCAATGTTGAAGAGGGGATCAAAATAAGCCTTATATCAGTTTATAACATGCTCAAAAACAGATTGCTCACGGGCCAAAAATAGCATGCAAAATCATGACATACAAGATGATCAATGAAGCAAGTATATTATGGAGGGCTCAAACAGGGTTGAGCCCTTAATGAGAAGTGAAGATGAGCTCAAAATATGGCCCTTTTCAGTTAAGGCCGGAGCTTGAAACCAAAAATAAGTGGGGTTTAGAATTAGATCAAGAAAAAGGTTCAAAAGGGTAAAAGTGTAACTTACCCTTGAAGATTCAAGCTTTTGTTGCTTCTTGGATGGATTTGCAGCTTCTTTAACCTTCAAGAATCCTTCCTTGTTGCTGGAAATGAGATGGTGGTGGTAGAGCTTGGTGGTGTAGAAGGAATGATGGTTAGGGAGTTAGGGTTTTTTGAAGAATTGAGGAGGAAGAAGATGGAGTTGGCTATGGAAGCTTGAAGAGTAAATTTTCTAACCTACATGAAGAAGACCCTCAGCTGGTTATATGGTCAAGAAAGGGGGTGTAAAAGGGGGGTCAAATGGAGAGGAAAACTCTCTCCCAAAATATCCCCCGGATACAGAAAATATCTGGGGCATATTGCCCTACAGCTGGAAGGGGCACAGTGAGGAGAGCACGGCCGGCCGCTCACTTTGGCTGGAGGTGGCCGGCCGGCCACACCCCCTAGCCGGCCGGCTAGGGGTCAAAAGGGTCAACCAGCTTTTCTGGCCGGCCAGGTATTGGGAAGGTAGCCCTATGTGTGTACAACACAACCATGTAATTGAAACTCCAAGAAAGTGGGCCCAAGGGGTTCAACAATGGCTCGGAAAGAGGGGGTCAAAAGGGTCAAGTTGACTTACTGGCCGGCCATGAACTTTTAGGGGCCTCTCAAGTGTGTACATCACAGATATGTGGTTCAAAGTTCGAGAAAAAAGGTCCAAGGGGTTCAACATTAGCCCGGAAGAAAGGGGTCAAAAGGGTCAAGTGACCTTAATGGCCGGCCACCAACTTTTAAGGGCCTCTCAGGTGTGTAGATCACAGATATGTGGTTGAAAGTTGGCAACGCTAGCTCTAAGGTATTCAACATTAGCCCGGAAGTGCGAAAAACGGGCGCCGGGAGGCTCGGGAGGAGAGATAACTGGTTGCTGCAACAATTGCTGGCCTCCCACCCTCCAGTGACCTTCTTCGGGATAAAACAGAGGTACCTGCCAAAAATGAGCGAAAACCGTTGCAAAACGAATGTTCCGGAGCCAAAACACGCAGTTCGGGGTCCCGGAAATGGGCTGTTAAGCACCGGAAATTGTATTCGACCTCGAAGTGGGTTTCTCAGCCCCCAGTGTCCCTCAAAAGGGATGAAATAAGATGTATGCCAAAAATCAGAGCAATAGGAGATGGTTAAGCGGTCCCGAACCGAGGCACACGGCCTGACGGCTCCGAAAACCGGGAACCGGACTCCGAAATGGGCAAAATGGCCTACGGCCACCAAATGTAGCCTACGGACATTGAGAGATGGTCTACGGGACCTCTCCCTCCCTTTAGGAAAAGAAACAGAGAAAACCGAGTCTGGTTCGCAAACCGAGACAAGGCACAGAAAAGGGTCCGGAAGTCCGGAGGCAGGGCTTACGGCCGCGACTCTGAAACTTCTGAACGAGCACATTACGCAACATCACCAAGTGCTCCATTGGTGACGTCTGAGTCTTAAGGTCGGTCAAAAATGGGGTGTCTACAGTTGGGGCCGAACTTCAGGATGAAGCTACTTACATATCCCAAAGATAGGAATCAGGCCTTACATAGTTCACGATAAGGCTCACTTCGGTATTTTCACTCTCTTTTTCTGCTCCAACTTTTGCCAAAGCTGCCCTTCCAGGTTTTTGACCTTGTAAGCTTTTCTTCAATTTTTTTTTTCTTTTTTTCATTGTTTCATTTTCTATACATATATATATATGCTCTATCTTTTACCTAGGTTGCCGTTTCTAGTTTTTAAGCCAACGAGCCTCTCAAGGATAGTATTTTGTTTTTCCTGGGTCTTCCTTCTGGGTTTTCAACCCAACGAGCCTTTTAAGGATAGTATTTTGTTTTAGCTTGTCCATGTTGACTGGTTGTGAGAGCTCTAGGCTATCTAAATCCATGAGAATGACTGCTACTCTTGACCAAATAGACTTGATGATATAGGGACCCGTCTAATTGGGTCTGAATTTGCCCCTAAAGTCGTGGATAGGAGTTCGATTGTCCTTCAGCACTAAATTTTTTTCTTTTAGATTTTGAGATTTGAATTCTTGCCTGGGCAATTCTGTGTTGACACCTTATCCTTAACATTTGTCCCTTGCGGGCTGATGTCATTTTCAAAATTTCATGATACTAAGGATTTTCATCATCAACCTCTTCTGTTGTGGCTATCATCTGCTCTATGAGGATCTAATGCATTTTAACCATGATCGGTATATCCACCATTGAAGCTAGGGTTGTCAAAGAGTTGGCAAACCAGTTATTCGTTCTGACTAGGTGGGTGACTAAGTTTGAGTCCCCGATCACATCTAACCTCATTGCCCTAGTTTTAGGGTTGTTTCTAATTAAGCTGTCTCATAGTCTGGTTGACTATTTGGATTCTGAAAGCTAAAAAGGGTTTGACCTCAAGGTCAACAGAGATCCTATGCTGTACAATCTCAAGATCGATTCTAGACATATCTTTGTACGACCACGTAAAAATATATATTTTAAATCTTTTGATAAAGCAACTAATCGCTCATGTCCTTTGAAGACAATGTAAAACCAATCTGGACCAAGTTAGGATCTTTCTCAGTACCCACATTAACAAAAAATGATCTCATCCATTAAGGGCTTAGCACACCTCTTTTCCTCCAAATTGATAAAATTTTGAATCCTGAGGAAATTTTCCTCTTTGTTTTCATCAAAGTTTTGGAAAAAGTTTTGAAATTTTTTGGTCAATGCAATGATTTAAAGACATGGAGAAGTAGGCGAAAAGTACTGCATTTTCATTTAGAACTTTTAGCTCAATGGTTAAAACAGATTCAAAAGGTAAAGAAAAGACAGACACAAAAAGGACAGTGATGTCTGGGTTATCACCCTCAAAATCACCAAACTTAGACTTGCTAGAATGACTCGAGCTTGATCCCAACTCTAGAAACTTGGTGGAATCAAACTCAGACTCAACACTCAATTCGGAACTTAGAATAAAACCATTCTCAATAGTTAAAGTGCAAGCCATCAACCGCGTCTAGAATAAAATTCATGCAATTCACATGTAGTCCATCCCCGATCACAAAAATGATCATAATATTCCCCAAGTTTACTGGTCTCGCGCTAGTCTTAAGATCTATCACAGATTCAGCTAGTGTCAGACCCAGAACTTCTTACGTGCTTCTTTGCTTATTGATCATTCCATGGCTCAAGAAAACCACAAAGAGAGAAGTGCATGCCCATGAGAATATTTGTCATAATATCCAATTCTAGCTCCAAATCATCTTCTACTATGGAGTTTTGGGGTTTTGACTGGAATCAGGTACATATATCATGAATAAATCAACACTCTCTAGAATAAGCACCTCGGGATTGGGTAGATAGGAAGGTGTGATGTATATGTTGGGGCTGAAAGTGGGTGGTAGTGTATGGATGAGGTTGAGATGAGAAGGCGGTGGGGCTTGGTCATGGGGTGGCATTGGGTTGGTGGTGACCTTGGTTTTTTAGGGTGGAGCTATGATCTTATTATCAATAAGATCTTGAATCTCACGATGAAGGTGGATGCAACGATTGGTATCATGACCGCGTTGTTGGTGGAAGGCACTGTACTTTATGGGATCATGGCTACGTGGAAGTGGACTAGGAAGGGGTTAGGGATCAAAGAGCTTGAGGTGCCTCTTTTTCACTAGAATTTCTATGGCACGGGTTGGAGACATGTAGAGAGGGTGAAACCTTCAAGTTCAAGGTCAGGTTAAAGTGTTGGTTGTGGGTCAACATTAGCAAAAGGGTTGGCCATTTTGGTAAAAGTGGTGACAATGTTGATCTCTGAGGGTATGGAATTGGCAGCTGTGCTACTATTGATAGTAGCATTGGAACTGTGAATAAATGTCTTTCTCACATGCTCATTTCCTTCTGTAATGATTCTTTGTTTGACGACTTCCTCAATTTGAACCCCAATCTCATAGAGGTCCTTGAAATTAAAAATTAGGAGAACTATCATCTTCTGCAGCAATTTTCCATGTAGATTTTTGACAACCATGTAGACTTGATCTTTTTCAAGAGTTGGTTTGTTATCATTGCTTCCTTTGGCCTCCACCTAGTGATAAATGCCATGAAGCTCTTGTCGGGTCACCTCCAGTTCCCAAGTGGTTACTTCGATTTGTTTATTATAAGAGTATTGTATAACAAATGTTTCAGTTAACTCCTTCCAGTTTTTATTGACTGAATCATCTAACTTGGCATACCAAATAACAGCCACTCCTGACATGGTTCTTCCGAATAAGGAAAGCTTTTGAGCTCCAGATAAGCCCATGGGCTTCAGAATGTCTGACAAGAGACAAATATAAACCATAGGGTCACCAGTCCCATCAAATCTATCTATGTGCGACATTTTGAACCACTTGGGCAACCTCACAGTTGTTTCCATAAACCCATCCTTGATGTCTGGAATGGAGTTGGTCCCTTGATTTTTTGAACATTTTCTCTAATTTGGATATTTTTGGCATAGTCGGGTCAACTTCATCAATATCCATGGGGAAAAGTCCTCCCATTAGTTATGTAAGAACCTTAAGATCTTCTTGTAGATTAGGTTCATGAAGTTCCTCAACTAGCGGAAGTGGTTCCAGAACTAGATGAACCACTGGAGGTGGATGAGATATAGACACCCCAGATGGATGTTGCATTCTGGCAAGAGCCACACTATTGGTAGCAACCTTGTTGGTAAAAGCATCAATGCTTCGTTGAAGGACAACAATATATTTGCTTTATCTACCGGAGGTTGGTCTCTTACTATTAGAGGTTGATCTATCACTACTGGAGGTGAATCCACCATAGGTTCTAGAAATTCTAGGTGGAGAGGTACTGACAGTGAGGTTTTAAGCTTTCTCATTGTAATTGGCGGTAGAGAAACTAACACTGGTTGTCCCTGAATCAAATCTATAGTTCTACTAACTCTACCAGTATGAGTTCACAAACCTTGGGGGATATTAGACCGTTCTGAAGCTATAGTGCTACGACTACCTAGCAAGAACAAAAACATGACCTCCAATTAGAATTTCAGCAGCATTTTGGCTCAACTGATCATTATATAACATGATGGAACACTAAACTCAACCCCTTAAAATGATATACATGAACCATTCATCTGAATTTCAAAACCCCCGTATAGATCCCATACATTGCACATAGCAAGAAAGAGAACAAACACCCCTATGGAGGGTAGCGTAATCCTATCCTAGCTTTGAAATTATCTAAGGTTTCACTATTCAAACAAGTGGCATTATACATCCTAGAATGAGGTGGCATCCTATCCAAATTTAGGAAGTCACTAGAGCTTACTATATGCACTAGGTCAATCTTAGTCAAAAAGGGTACCTCAGCAAGATAACCGATATACCTACTCGGTCCGTCACCTGTAAGTGAACGATGGATCAAGTGGTAGGTTGGTGATCCAGATCTGAGACTTGTTCTCCCACCATGATAGAGCCCATGTCCGTCTAATTGTCCGAAGTTGAAAAGCCCTACAGGATTACAAGTGACAAGCACGGAACTTAGGTGTACTAATGCATGAAATGCAATGAACATGTAAGTGAAAATAAAAATCATATGATGAAGTTTGAGTCAAGGTTTCTTAATATCCCTAGCAGAGTCGCCAAAAATTGTAACATCGCTTGGGGGATACCCGTGCGCGTTAAACTGTTTGGACCCTCAATTTCTTTGATCTAGTTTCACGAGTGAAATGTGAAACATAAATAAGAGTCCAGATCTGACAACTTTTATTGAAAATCCATTTTATTGCAAAACTTTTGCTAGAAATGGACTGTGTATCTCAAAGTCACCACCTAATATTTTAGGAAATTAGGAAACCCGTGACTCATGCCAAGGCTATCGTTCGTTGTAACCAAAGATGTCTCAGTTTGGAACCTTAGGTATTAAAGGGGACGGTCTTTAATTGAGCACCCCTGCTCACCCAATCAAAGATCAGCCTCTATTAAACCATGATATGAGTTGTATTTACTTTATATGTTCTTATTCTAATTTATTTAATAAATCCTAAAATTTACTATGTAAAGCAAACAAATATAGACTATGTCATTCATTTTGAAACAATTTATTTTCATGCATTTTGAAAGAGTTTTAAAGATGTACAACTCAAAGAAATTGTGGTTACAGACATGAACATCAATCCAAATTAAGCGACACAACCTCCATCCATCGGCAGTCATAGAGATATATCAAATAGGCAAATAGCCACATGGCAGGATACCAAACATAGTAACAAAAACACACAAAAGCTGGATGCTAAAGTGTAATAACTTACATATTTACCGATGTCCCGTGAATAGCTACAAAATAAAGTTGGTGAAATATGCATGATCATATATACAAAATCCTAATGCATTTCACTCGTAAAATTTAACTAAAGATTCATCTTCTAATGTATGACATGTGAATCATCTCAAGAATATAAGGTAGTACACATAATCACATAAGAATTGATTAAATCCATAAATACAAATTTAGCCAAATGAAGATGTATAAAACATGGATGTAAAGCATGGATATGATGAAAAGAAAAATATGATTCATATTTACAAATAAGAAAAGCAAGTAAAAGAATGCGATAGAGAGAAGCAGGGCAAGAAATTATTACAACACTTGAATAATTACGAACCAAATAAGAGAGATAGATGGAATATTATAACAAAATAAAACCTCACAAATCTCTCAAATTAAAAGCAAAACAGAAACTTCATGTGCCTTGAGGACCGTCGGAAATTGTTATGCTCATCATCAAAAGACTGCTCTGTTCTGTCTATAAGAAGTTGGCTGGCCAGCCAAAAAGTCGGCCAGCCAATTAGGCCTGGCAAAAATCTGTTTTGTTACAATAGTGAAATAGAACAAACAGAGAATATGTAGATGGCTCAACTAACCAGTTCCAGTTAGATTACAACAAGTTTATAATATGAAATTAAAGTAAGAAGATCAATATAAGAAAATGAAAGAGATTGAAAATTCACCTCCCAAAGAAAGGATAAACTTCTTGATTTCCAAACACCCTTTTGATCACCCTCAAGGTTGTGAATTATGTTCTTAATCCTCAATTTGAAAACTTGAAATTCTTGCTAGAATCGTGGCTTGGATTGTTTAACAGTGTGTGTGTGGGAAAATGTAACTCACCGATTTTCTCAAACTTAACAAAGATTACTGCTTTTTGATAAAAGCTCTAGAATTTGACTGCAATGAGTTTCTTGAATGGTTTTTGTAATGGAAGATGAGATATAACAGTGTATAGCTACAAAAATTGAAGTTTTAGCCAACTCTCTAATTCATGACCTTTTTTTCTATCAATTTAGTCCTCTCTTTCAATCAATCTTTTTGATGTGTTTTTATAAGCAATGCTAGTGGAGAGATAGTGGAAGACAATGTGGAAGACTAATGGAGCATTAGTGGTTGATAATGGAGCTAATGGAAGAAAACAAATTGAGCATTACCTTCAATAGATCAAGCACTAGGCAATGCAGGCTGAGTGTGTATGTATGACATTTTGTTTTAGGTGATCGCTCAAGCGGAGATTAGGTGTTCCCAGTAGTTTGTTTTGTAGGTCTAGGGACTGCTTGAGCGAACAAGTGGTCTCTTGAGTGAAGATAAGGGGTTCCCAGTATCTCGATTTGCAAATAGAGATACTGAGAGGTATTGTTCACCACTCGAGCGGTCTGCGCAAGTTCAACATTTCAACAATCACTTTTTAGATCATTTCTTTCACTTTTCTTTTCTCTCTTCCTTCCTCTCTCTCTCAGTCCAAAAACCCTAGATTTCTCTCTTTACATATCTCTCATTTTACTAAGTTTCAAGCCAAAATCACTTGCAGGAGGTGGAGTCTGCGTAAGGATCTTGCTTTCTACCGATTGGATTTTGATTCTATGAAGGATTCTTCTAAATAGTCTAGTTTTCTTCCTCATCCTTGAGGTAGGGTTACTTTTAACTTAACCCTCGTTTGGGAACATGCTTTTTTTGTAACTTTTTTGCTTTTTGGCTAAAATATGAAGTAAAAAAAAAAAAAAAACTAGTATGTTTGGAATAACTTTTTGATTTTTTACGAAAAAATGTGCAAAAAGTAGGGAGAAAAGGCAATTTTTGACTTTTTGGTATAGATTGTTGACTTTTTGGTTTTTCTAGTGACTTTTTGACTTTTTGGCTAAAAAAGTCACTTGTCAAACGAGGCCTTAGTATCTCTTCTTTTGAGGATGATTAGGTGGTATTGTTATGACTATGTTACTTTATTTTGATGATTTAGCAAAAATTAAGTTTTATGTTTAATGCAAAGGGGATTTTAACAAACATTTATTAATATTTCAAATAAATTCTTATGGATTATGAGTATTGGTGTTAAGAACTAACATAAATATGCAGAGGGGATAAAAGCCCCAAATTTGTTAAAACCCTAGTTTTGATTTGGAGAAATATGGTGCTTGGATGGAATTGAATTTCAAATCTTGAATTATGTGGATGATTAGAGTTTGGAATACATTATTAATGTGTTCTGAGTTGAGATTGTGGGCTTGGAAATTGATAACCCATGTATTCTATTTTGAATATTCATCTCATGTTTTATTGAATACTTGATTACTTGGAATGTGGTAAAAATTGGGAGGTAAATAAAGTGTGAGTCCAGGTAGAGAATCGGTCCTGAGAACAATGTGTTGTGTTGGTACCCGCGTGGGGAATTAAGGTGCTCAATTGCCCTGTCTTGAGCTTATCACCGGACGAATATGGAAAAATGTTTTTGGGTGTCCACTGGTCCACCGTATAATAGTCGGCAAAAGTGGAAAAACGAATGGTTTTGGGTGCCCACCACCTATCGTATTAATAGTTGGCAAACGTAGGGAATAGTTTTGGTTATAAACCTATATGTATATGTAGTATGGGGCTCCTATGAGGGATTCATGGCATATTTACCTCCTATGTTGAGAAAGGTTTTCTTGTCCATGGAACAGAAATGTAAATGTTTTTCGTACCCGTTTTATTTGTGAACATAAACTCTAAATTACGGTTGAGTTATGAAGATGCCACTTGGGTGTTCAAATGATTAGATACTCTGTTAAATGTATCTCTACTAGGCATATTGTTCATCCCTATCTAACATTTTCAGGAATTAGTGATGTGTCACCACCTCAGTAAGATGAAACATACTCTTTTGTTTTGATTGGAGCACCAAAGCTCATAGATGTTTAAATGTGGAAGTTCCGAGCTTATTTGCTTAGGACCGTGAGTCCATTTTTGTTTGTAACAAGGCAATTCCTTGAATTGTTGTAAGCCATTAAGGCAATTTATTTTGTCCTCTAGCTTATGGAACTTTGTTATAAATGGAAGTGTAATTAATATGTTAAACATAGAACTGTTTATGAAAACCTTAGTTCAATGAGGAAGAGGATCTCTTGGTGTTACCTATGTTTTGATTTGTGTATTTGTATAATGTCTTTTGGAGGTGTTACAAATTGGTATAAAAGCTAACTAGGTTTGAATACCTTGAGCTCGTGGGACGTGGCTTTGCCACATTGAGTTTATCATGGTAAGAAGGGATGTTAGGTTATCTTGTATGTTATATGTGTTTACGTGACTATGTGGGTATGGGATCAAGCTTTTAGGATACAACTTGGATCCACTGCACTCATTGAAGTCCTTTTGGAAAGGCACCTCATCAATGCTTTTTCCACTTGGAAGTCCTTGAGCACCGTGGGATCATATTGATATCTTAGGAGGATGGTGCATATGTGCTCTATGCGATTTGTGGAAATAGATACATGTATAGGCATAAGTATAAATTGTCTGTGGCGTATGAGATCCCGAGTGGAGTAGCTAAGTGTGGAAAGTGAGTCTTATAAACCGTGTGTGGTTGTGGCAGACCTCGCCGGGAAGGTAGGAATATGTTGACCCAACCAAAGATCCCTCTACAAGAAGAACGAGTGGGTCAGAACAATGTGGCCATTCCACCAACCCAAGATACAATGGGAGCTTTGGCTCAGGAGATAGCAGGGGCTCTTAGAAAGTCTATGGATATATTGAGAGCCGAACAAGCAGCTAGGACTGTCGAAGGGAGACTAGAACTTTTTTTCCTGAAAAAGTATTCTTTTATTCAAATCCCATCGAGTTCAGTGGCAAGCCTGACCCTATGAAAGTAGATGAGTGGTTACAGCAAATCGTCAAATTTTTTGAGATTTTGGACATCCGTAAGGGTGAGTTACTGATGGCATTAATGACCTATCAACTGAAAGGAAAGGCTGGGCAATGGTGGAAATTTGTGACGAATCATGTTGAGCACACTAGGGAGGCAACACGCACTCCAGGAGAAGTTCCTCCCTTCCACCGCTAGGGAACGGTTAAGGATGCAGTTTGAAGAGCTATTGCAGCTCAACACCTATGTGGCTGAATTTGAAGCCATATTTACTAGTCTTTCCCGTTTTGCACCTGAACTTGTGGCGACGAAAGAGTGCCGATGTTTAGAATTTGAGAAGCGGTTGAGACCAAAAATCATGATGAAGGTGGTGGGTAATATGATTCGCGATTATGATCGGTTAGTGGAGGCCACGACACATGTAAAAATCATGGTAAAGGCATAGAAGGCAAGGCAGAAGTTGAAGAGAACGGGATACTCGGAATCCCGGGGTGATTTTGGATCCTTGGTATCATTTAGAAAATAAGATATGTAAAAATATCTTTACTAACATATTACTCACAATGATTCGGTTGCTGATACGTCCTCGTGGATGATCCTACACAATTCATAAATACCTACACAAATTAGATCACATTGCTTATTCAATTCGTTCGTTAACTTATTTAATTCTCGTAGGCTTCTTTCTGGCTCTTTAATTCATTTAGAATTCTCAATTCATGCCTAGGAATACTCAGAAAGGAATGAGAATGCACACATGATCAGAACATGTCTTTTCAAAGTATACTAAAACAAAGCACTTCGCTCAAGCGCAACATTGGTTACTCGAGCGAACCACATGGTTTGCAAAAGTACTGGAAGGTCTGAATCTAGGCTCCATGGTCACTCGAGCCAAGGTTCAAAAATAAAAGGCGGCCGCTCAAGCGGTAACTCGTTCGCTTGAGCCAACTACCAATGTCTGCAAAAATGCTAGATGTATGCAAAGTGCGCTCGAGTGACAACTTGTTCGCTCGAGCGATGCAGTCGAATTTCGTGTTTTCCATAACTGATTTTGAACTTCAAAACTTGTATTTAAAGTGCGTAAGCTTACATGACAAGCTCAAATCTTCAAATATGAAACCATAAGCATGGATACAAAACCAATTTACAAATCCAATGCCAAAACTTCATGAATTCGTCATGTGAGACCCAAATTGACTTCAAATTCCTTTCCAAAGCTTTAAAACATGCAATTGAGTTCCAAAATAACATAATTGATGGATACATGTATGATATGATCTTCAATTCAAACTTAGATGACATGAACCATACTCAATAGTATGAAACTCTACTAATTTATGCATGCATGTATGAATTGACTCTAAATTCATCACCTTTAGCTCATTTCTTGTATCTAAATTCACAATCTTCATGAATACACACATTGATGACTTAAACTCACAAATTAAGGTTCAAAAGCTTACTTAAAATCTTCAATTAAACTTAATTTAGCAAAATGTTGAGCCTCTCTTCCAAATTCTTTAATCTCCAAGCCAAATTCTTCAAGAATCAGGCATTTCTCTCTCTCTCTCTCTCTCTCTCTCTCTCTCTCTCTAAGTTGAAGTTCTCTCTCTCTAAAGCTCTCATCTTGCTGAATTTGAGTTCAATTATGGATTAAGCTTCTAACTTAATATGTATATATACATAGGCTAGATTAGCTTAATTAACTAATCAAGGATTAGGCTAAGTAATTAAAGCTTAAGTTAATTAACCCAAGGCTTAATTTAATTGATTTAATCTAATCAATTTATTCTGAATTTGATTTTAATCAAACTTCTCAGTAGGCTTTAAAAATATGCCAATCACAATAAACTAATCAATTTCGGTTTCTGGCACTATTAAGGCCTTCAATTTCATATTATAACAGATGTCACAACAAATATCTATACGGTTAACAGATATGAATCCAAAAATCACATTAAACACATAATTAGCATTCAAATTTGCACTAAGCACATGCAAAATTAAAGGATTAAAGGCATAATACGTGGCGGGGTTGTCACAGTCTTCCCCCCTTCAAGAAGTTTGGTCGTCCAAACTTGCGTTACCTTGAGTCGGAAACAATTTGGGATACCATTGCCTCATTTCATCCTCTTTCTCCCAAGTTGCCTCCATACCATAATGTTCCTTCCATTCCACCTTAACCATAGGGATCACCTTAGTGATCAACTATTTCACTTGTTGATCGATGATCTGTATTGGTCTTTCTTCATACTCTATATTCTCGTCGAGAGCTATCCGATGATAATCAATAATAAGGAACAAATCTCGGAGGTAGCCCCTTAACATTGACATGTGGAACACATTATGCATTTGCTCCATCCCCGATGGTAGAGTAATCTGGTATGCAACTAGACCTAGCCTTTCCAAAATCTAAAATGGCCCAATCTATTAGCGTGACAATTTGCCATTCTTTCCAAATCTTGACTGACCTTTTATCAGAATCACATGAATGAACACATGATCACCAACTTCATACTCAAGAGCCCTTCTTCTATGATTTACATAACTTTTTTGTCAGCTTTATGCAATTTTGAGCCTTTGCTGAATGATCTTGATCTTTTCAGTAGTAGTTTTCACAATCTCGAGACCAAGCAAAACTTATCCCCAACTTCTGTCCAATAAAAGTTTATATTTCCTACCATACAAGGCTTCATAAGGTGCCATACCGATACTAGAATGGAAATTATCATTATAAGCAAACTCTGGCAACGGTAAGTAAATTTCCTAACTTCCCTGAAAATCTAAAGCACACATTCGGAGCATGTCTTCCAAAGTCTGAATAGTCCTCTCAGATTGCCCATTGGTTTGCGAGTGAAAAGTGGTACTAAACCTCAATTATGTTCTCATTGCCCTTTGAAGGCTCTTCTAGAATCTAAACACAAATTTTAGGTCCTTATCGGAGACCATAGATACTAGAACTCCATGAAAACAAACAATTTCATCAATATATATATATATATAGTGGCAACTCTATAAGCATCATAAGTAGTCCTTAGAAGTAGAAAATGTGCAGATTTAATCAACCTATCCACAATAACTCAAATAGAGTTCATACCTCTAAGTGTCCGAGGCAGACCAACGATGAAGTCCATGGTTAAGTGTTCCCATTTCCATTCCGAAATAGAGAGAGGCTGAAGTAATCCCGCCGATTTCTAATGTTCAGCTTTGACTTGTTCGCACTGAAGACACTTGGATACATATTCTGTAATCTCATTCTTTATGCTAGGCCACCAATAACTTTGTTTCAAATTCCAATACATTTTGTTATTACCCGAATGCATAGCAAACTTTGACTTATGAGCTTCTTCCAAAATTCTCTTTTTCAAATAAAAAATGTTAGAAAAACACAATCTTCCTTGAAATTTCAATACCTCATTTTCAATACTGAACCCCGGTTTTGGATTCGACTCAAACTTGTCAAACATTTTCTTGAAGAACTCATCCTCCTTTTGCTTTTGCTTTATCTCGTCAATGATTGTCGATTGAGCTAAAATAGCGGGCTATCTACCCGCCCTATTCATGTAGCACCACTTCAATCTTAAATCTTTCCAAGTCTTTCAAATCTCTTTTGGTTCATTCATCAAACCTGCCAAGTTCCCTATTGACTTTCTACTCAAAGCATCGGCTACAATGTTGGCTTTACCCGGATAATATTGAATTTGGAGTTCATAATCTTTAATCAGGTCAAGCCATCTTCTCTGTCGTATATTCAATTCCTTTTGAGTAAAAAAGTACTTCAAACTCTTGTGGTCGGTATAAACTTCACACTTTGCTCCGTACAAGTAATAACGCCAACTATTCAAAGCAAATACAACTGAGGCCAATTCTAAGTCATGAGTCGGATAGTTCTTTTCATGAGGTTTCAATTATCGAGACGTAAAAGCTATAACTTTACCATTCTATATCAAAACACAACCTAGACCTTTGTAAGAAGCATCGCTATAAATGAAAAAAAATTTGTACCTATCAGTAGGGTCAAAATTGGTGCTGTGGTTAGTCTTGCTTTTAGTTCTTGAAAAGCAGATTCTCTTTCATCAGTCCATTCAAATAGTTGTCCCTTTCGAGTAAGTTGGGTGAGTGGTACTGCTATATTTGAAAAGTCTTTCACAAATCTTCTGTAATACTCAGCTAATCCCATGAAACTCCGGACTTCCGTCATATTTGTCGGTGTAGGCCAATTCACAATCGCCTTAATCTTTTGTGGGTCAACTAAAATTCCATCTATTGATTACATGACCTAGAAATGCAACTTCATCCAACCAAAATTCACACTTTTTCATTTTTGCATATAATTTCTTTTCCCTATGTGTTTGCAAAATGGTTCTCAAACGTTGTTCATGTTTTTCTTTACTTCTCGAGTAAATCAAAATACCACAACAAATTCATTAAGATATGATTTAAATATTCAGTTCATAAGGTCCATAACAGCTGCGGGTGCATTTGTCACTCCAAACAGCATAACTAAGAATTCATAATGATTGTACCTTGTTTGGAAGGCAGTTTTCTCGACATCTTCAGCTTTCACTTTCAATTGGTGATACCCAGATCTTAAATCAATTTTCGAAAATACTTGTGAACCCTGCAACTGGTCAAACAAGTCATCAATACGGGGTAGATAATATTTATTCTTGATCGTTACCTTATTCAACTCTCGATAATCAATACACAATCATAAGGTTCCATCATTCTTCTTCACAAACAAAACTGGAGCACCCCAAGGTGAAGTACTTGGCCGGATAAAACCCTTGTCAGGCAAATCTTGTAACTGTTCTTTTAGTTCTTTCATCTCAGCAGTTGACATTCTATATGGAGTCTTCGAAATGGGTTGAGTACTCGGCATGACTTCAATAGTAAACTCAATTTCCTTGTCAACTAATTTCCCTGACAATTTCTCTAGAAACACATCTGGAAATTCTCTAACAATAGGAATATCATCTAACACGGTATTCACAAATTGATCAGTCAGAATACTACACAGATAACCCTAACATCCCTTATTAAGTAGTTTGCATGCTTTCAATTCCTGAAATCAAGTAAGGCGGAGGGACTACACCATTACCCACAAATACAAATTCATCATGTGTTGGTGGTCTAAACAAAACTCATTTTGTTACACAATCAATAGTAGCACAATATTTAGACAACCAGTCCATTCCCAAAATCACGTCGAAATGTCCAGTATCAAGAGGCAGCAAATCTACAAATAATGTAGCATTCCCAATACATATTTCATAACCACGATATACAAAAAACACATAATAAATTCCCCAGATGGAGTAGATACACATAACAGATAAGGCAATGATTTCATAGGTTTATTCAGTCTAGATGCCAATATAGTAGATACGAAAGAAGGTGTTGAACCCGAATCAATTAGCACATAAGTATCTTGGTTGCAAATAGAAAGGGTACCTGAGACAACGACCTCGATATTCTGTGTATCACCTGGGACGAGTGCAAAAACTCTCCCTTGCCGTAGTGTATCTCTCGTAGCAGTAGGTCTTATAGTGTTTCCTACCATTGGGACGGATCCAGTTGAGCTAGCAGCTGGTCTTCCACTTCTTTGTTCAGTTTTGAGACAATCTTTGACCATATATCCAATCTTGCTGCATCTAAAGCACGCCCCAGCTGATGTTTTCTTCCATATTTGTTGCATGTCAAGGCAGAGTCCCTTAATGAATTAAAATTACTAGATGTTCCCAAATTCTACTTTTTGAAGATGATGATCCCTTATTTGAATAAAAACCATGTTGTTTTCCCTTCCATTCAAATTGTCGGTTATGTGAAACTAGATTCGTTTCTGGCATTAAGGCTCAGTCAAGAACATCCACATACTTTGGCAATTTCAAAACATTTACTTTTTCTTAGATTGCAATTCGGAGTCCACCCTCAAACTTTCTTTCCTTCTTATAGTCAGTGTCGACCATGTGCAATGTAAATTTGGCAAACTCAGTGAGCCATGCCTCATACTCCACTACGGTTTGGTTTCCTTGCTTCAACCCTTCAAACTCAGTTACCTTCCAGTCTCAATTGCATTGAGAGAAGTACTTTTTGTAGAAGATCTCCAAAAATCGTGCCCAATTAACTCCCGCATTTTCATCCCTAACCAACATCCACCATCTTCGGTCATCGCCCTCCAAGGGAAAGGCTGCCAACTGAGCTTTCTATGCTTCAATGCACGGAAATACTTCAAACAATTTCTTTATGCCAAGAACCCGTGCCTCGGCTTTCGGAGGACTAACTCCTTCCCAGAACTGTAATGGTTTCATCTTCTTGTACTCTTTGGTCAGAGCAATTGTGCAGGTCACCTACCTAACACTCTTGCACTGGGAGTGGTACAGGCATTGGTAGAGGTGGGGGCAGTTGTTGCTGTTGTTGCTTGAATGCTTCAGCCATCTCTTGGATCATTCGTTCCATTTTGTCTAGTCGGGTAGTAGTAGACTCTTCTATCTCATCGGCCATTGTTCTCACCATTATCTATATGAACTTGTATCATATTAAACACAAAAATTTGCACATGTACGTATGACGCAACAATCCATATCTCATATATTCACATAATTTCAATGCACACAAACATGTTCTTATCAAATAGATGCACCTTAAGTCTTTTCTAGACAACTTATCGCTCATTTGGACAAGTGTGTGAGTTATTAACTCATGCTCTGATGCCACTCTATCACGACGCAAACTTGCCCCTGGAGGTTAGGAATATGATCAGCTAGTAATCATGAGATTACCTACGGCTTCAAATAGAAACCAATTCATATTTAATTATATGGGGCCAGAAGCTGAAGTAGAAATATAAAATTTGTCCAATGAGCTTGTGCATAAATGGCATGAACAAAAACATCTCATATATATATTAATAATTCGCACCCATATATACGTAGGAAATCTCACATATCCAAGATCATACATATGTCATTAGCATACAAACCAAAACTTATATACAGACGCGATCAAACATGACCAGCAAAGAAAATAGAAAATCAAAAGAAAAAAGCCTTATGCGTGAGGCATCCTTGGCTAACTCCACAAAAACTCGATATTCCTCCACAAGTTCACTAAGGCTGGGGCTGGACATCCCGTTGCTCACCTACATACATATATATATATATATATATATATAACGAAGTGAGCGAAAGCCTAGTGAATAACATCAAAGTAAAGAGGTTATATGAATGAGTTCTAATGCTGAAATAAAATCATTCTCAATTAACTTCGTATCATAACAGAACGACCTCAGGTCCAATATATGACAGAAAGACTTTGGGTCCAACATATAAAAGATATAGAGCAGAACAGATCATACTTGTTGGAACGACCTCGGGTATTCAGTTACAACTGTATAATGACCATTGGGTCAATACATAATAAATATCCAAACTTATCAGATGTGCAGAGAATCAGATAATCGAAATGACCTTGAGTCCATCTTATCAGATATACAAAACGACCTTGGGTCCATTTCAGTTGTACAGAATGACCTTAGGTCTATCATATGTCTTCGTGCTCGCCAATCACACTTACCGATCTTTACCAATCAGACAGATAGAAGGCTCATTCATAACACAAATCATCAGTTCAGAAAACTTACCGTAATGGTATCGTTTAGAAAATAAGATACGTAAAAATAACTTTACTAAGATATTACTCACAATGATTCGGTTGCTGATACGTCCTCGTGGATAGTCCTACACAATTTATAAACACATAAGCAAATTGGATCGCATTGCTTATTCAATTCGTTCGTTAACTTATTTAATTCTCTTAGTTTTCTTTCTAACTCTTTAATTCATTTAGAATGCTCAATTCATGCCTAGGAATGCTCAAAAAGGAATGGGAACACACACGTAATCAGAACATGTCTTTTCAAAGCATGTTGAAACAGAGCACTTCACTCGAGCGCAACATTAGTCGCTCAAGCGGACCACATGGTCTACAAAAGTACTGGATGGTCCGAATCTAGGCTCGATGGTCGCTCGAGCCAAGGTTCAAAAATAAAATGTGGTCGCTCAAGTGGTAACTCGGTCGTTCGAGCCAACTGCTAATGTCTATAAAAATGCTGAATGCATGCAAAGTGCGCTCAAGTAGCAACTTGTTTGCTCGAAGTGATGCGATTGAATTTTAGGTTTTCCAAAACTGATTTTGAACTTCAAAACTTGTAGTCAAAGTGTGTAAACTAGCATGACATGCTCAAATCTTTAAATATACAACCGTAAGCATGGATACAAAACCAATTTACAAATCCAAGGCCAAAACTTCATGAATTCACCATGCAAGACACAGTTGACTTCAAATTCCTTTCCAAAGCTTTAAAAACATGCAATTGAGTTCCAAAACAACATGTTTGATGGATGCATGTATGATATATCTCCACTTCAAACTTAGATGACATGAACCATACTCAAAAGTATGAAACTCTACTAATTTATGCATGCATGTATGAATTGACTCTAAATTCGTCATCTTTAGCTCATTTCTTGTATCTAAATTCACAATCTTCATGAATACACATATTGATGACTTAAACTCACAAATTAAGGTTCAAAAGCTTACATAAAATCTTCAATTAAACTTAATTTAGCAAAATCTTGAGCCTCTCTTCCAAATTCTTTAATCTCCAAGCCAAATTCTTCAAGAATCAAGCATGTCTCTCTCTCTCTCTCTCTCTCTCTCTCTCTCTCTCTCTCTCTCTCTCTTTCTCTCTCTCTAAAGCTCTTATCTTATTGAATTTGAGTTCAATTATGAATTAAGCTTCTAACTTAATATATACATATATATATATAGGCTAGATTAGCTTAATTAACTAATCAAGGATTAAACTAAGTAATTAAAGCTTAAGTTAATTAACTCAAGGCTTAATTTAATTGATTTAATCTAATCAATTTATTCTGAATCAGATTCTAATCAAACTTCTTAGTAGGCTCTAAAAAGTATGGCAATCACAGTAAACTAATTAATTTCAATTTCTGACGCCATTAAGGCCTTCAATTTTAGATTATAATAAAAGTCACAACAGATATCTCCATGGTTAACAGATATGAATCCAAAAATCACATTAAACACATAATTAGCATTCAAATTCACACTAAGCACATAAGAGCATACAAAATTAAGGGATTAAAAGCATAATACATGACGGAGTGACACAAGAATGTTTAAGAATGTCTAAAGCTGCTGTACAAACTCGTTTTGGTCAAAAATCAACCTTTTGTAAAAATGACCATTTTACTCCTGAACTCGTTTTTAACCAAAAACCAACTTTTTAACCACAAGAAAGAGAGAGAAGCTTGTTTGCGCTGTAATCAAACGTATTTTCCAAAATTAGTTGCCCATTTTATTAATAACATTGATCAGGAGGTAATACAAACTTACTTGGGCCACAAGCAAGCGCAGATCATGGAATGTATGTAGGGATGGCACGTGTACCACAATAAAGGGTGCGTGCACACTATCGTTGCGTGTGCGCACATCCAAGCGTGACAAAGTTAATTTTGGAAACTCAATCTATATACATTTTGTAAGGGAGGCAGCAGATGAAGCGATGGAAGTTGCCCTAGCTTGCTCTCCACGCCCCCTCAATCCTATATAAGGAGCCCCTCCTCTCTCTTTCAAAGGGGTTAAGAAATTTTGAACTTTTGTGAGCTTTTGAGAGAAAACCTACCCACTTTCTATCCCTCTCTTCCTTAGCTCCAAAACACACACACCCCTACAGCAAGTCTGAACCTCTAAAAAACACCTAAGGCCAAAAAAGAACTTGAACCCTAACTCAGAATCCAAGCTTGAGGGAGGCTTGCAAGCAATGAACTCAGCTTCTATTGCTACCTTCTTCGTGTTTTCTTCGATTTAAGCACACTAGCAGGTAAAAACACTTCTACCTTTTATATTTTAGTATCTTTAGGCTTTACTTTTTAGTATTCCTTCATGCTAGGGTATTATGTCATCATCTCATCATGTAGTCATTTGGTTTATTCACTTTCCCACCTCTCTCTTGCATGCTTTATTTATCTTGTTAGAAAAACATGATCTTAGGCCTATTTTAATCATATAATCAACTTTCATGGCCCGATTTGAATCATTATGTAGTTTAATTTGTCTTGTTTTTATTGTTAGTTGCTCCTTTTGTGCATATTCATCATATAGTTGCCTCAAACTGGGGCTAGGTTTATATTCTGTATGTATTAGTTGCATTTTGGTCATATTTATTTCAAGTATTGCATGTAAGATGCGTATGTGGGCATCCAGGTAAGTTCCTCTTTTCTTTCTTGGTATATGTGTGCTATTTGCATTGTTGTTCAATTGTAAAAGTTTATATGCTCTCTATATGCAAAATTGATTGTTTTGGATATTTTATAAGTGATGTTCATCTTAGTTCAAGTTTATGGCGATGTTTTACTTAAAATCCATTTTGTGAAAAATCTTTATTTTATTCAAAGATGTGGCTTTATTCTTGTAACTCAAATGAATAACACTTGTTCTCAATCACATAGCTTTAGAGTTAGTTAGAGGTTTTAGGGCCTAAAATGAATTTATGTAAACAATTAACTACTAAAATCATAAAATATAAAGTGCATATAGGCCAATCTTCGGATTGGGCAAAAGGGGGTGCTTCTATGCAAATGGACTTCCCCTTTTGTATCTAAGCTCCCGAACTCGAAATTTTTTTGGTTATGATGGACTAGGCCTTAACTTAATTTTCATTGTTAAAGGTTTCTTAATTCCCCTTAAAAAAATTAAGTGATGACTCTTTGTTGGTCAAAGCAAGTCAGTGTGGGATGCATGTCTTAGACTCAAAAAAGGAAAACGACACCCACAATGAGCAAAGGAGATTTAGAGGAGATGCATTAAAGAAATAATACCAAGGGCTTGTGGAAGGGATTGCGTTATCTACTTATGCAAGGTAAACTTAAATTTTTCTTATGGAAATGTGCCCATAACATTGTGTCAATTATGGAAGTCCCCTTTGAAAAGAAGGTTGTCATTGATCCTTTGTGCCCTGTCAATTAATTGCCAGTTGAATCTACGGTCCACCTCCTAGCTAGATGCCCTTTTGCCCAGTGTGTTTGAAAGGCATTGCCGCTTAAGGTGGATATGAACTTAGTTGAGGGGTACTATTTTGGGGGTTGGTGGATTATTCTCTTGGAGTGATGGAAAGATATATAATGTAAGATGGAGGATTTAGTTGTTAGGATGGCAATCATTTGGCGTAGTTGGAAGGTTCGAATCATGCACATTACAATGGAACAATGCTCATCTGGAGGTTTCTTGTCGCATTGCTATAGGTGAAAAACATGATTTTCTACATGCTAGTATGAATTGTGGCAAAATTTCAAAGGCAATAGTTGGGATGCCAAATGGAAAAATCATGAAGTTGGATGGATAAAAGTCAATTTTAATAAAAGGCGTCACAAGGAAGGGTTAGGTAGAGAACTAGGGATGATTATCATGGATGTGAGCGGGAGTTTCATTATTGCAAATGCAATTCGTGTTCCATATGGAAAGAAGCCACTGTTGATAGAGGCACTGGTTGCTTGAGATAGTAAACTCATTGGGAAGTATGGTGTGGATTGTCATGAAGTTGGCTTGATCATTGAGGATATATGCAAGTCGCTGAGGGGCTTTCAATAAACTATAGTTAGTTGGATTAAGAGGGGTTGGAATGGTGTAACTCATGTTATTGCTAGACAAGTTCTTAGAGGCATTGCAACTTATACTTGGGAGTCTCCTTTGTGGATACTCTTCCCATTTGTGAGGGATGGTTGTCCAAAAATTTTTTTATTCTAATTCTCAATAATATTACTTTTTCCATGGAAAAAAAAACAAAGAAAGGTAAAGAATTCTCTAACCCTAATCTTTTTGTCTACTTTGTTACAAACTCAAGAAAATTATCTAAAATTATACACAAAATTAAAATGTGCACACAATATTCATTTTGGATATGACCCACACCGCACTATGTTTAAATTTACACCTTACACTAAATTTTTTGGGTAGAACTCTAATTGAATTTTTCTTTCTTTCTTTCTTTCTTTCTTTCTTTATTATTATTATTATTATTATTATTATTATTATTATTATTATTGTAAGAGGAGCTAAGTTTGAGCCCACTAAATTAATCAGGCCCAATAGTCCAAGGTTGATGGGCCCGAATTTATCGCAAGTCCAAGACTGGTGGGCCCACATTTATCGCCATCAAACGGGCCAAATCGCTCTAAGCCTCGAAAGGGTTCGGATCCACGAACTTAGAGACTTACTCAGGCTCGGGTTCGGGCTCGGAGTACTCGGACTTGAAAGGGTTCGGATCCATGAACCTAGAGATCCGAAGCACTTGTCTTCGAACGAAGCATTTGGCTTCGAATGGATTCAAACACAATCTAGAAGCCGCTCAGTTAATGAGTCCCAGAACACTTGCGGGCTCGGAGCTTTCTGGGATCTACGCACCAGAACCATGGGCGTAATGGAGTTTGAACAAAGGACCCGATCCCGAGGACGGTGAATGGAGATAAATTCACTCTTCGGTTAAACTAGCCTATACCCGGGTCGAGGTGGCACGACTCCGGGGGGTCCATGAGACTCGGCAATATTTGCGGCAGGGCGTTCTCTGGAACTACCCCTGACCCTTATGCGGCAGGACATCCTCTGAGACTACTCCTGACCCTTTGGGATGATTGGGGATCATTAGTTAGGTGTGGCAAAGAAGAAGGGTTCGCCGAGAGGTTGATCTCCTCTTCGGGGTTTTCCTCATCCTCGGAGAGGTCTCATCCTCGGAGAGGTCACCTCTTCGGACAAGGTGGTTAGAGAGAATATTCCCCATGGGCCTTGCACATGGGCTCCATTCTACATCACGAGGTGTCTATAAATAGCACCCACTCATAGTTTTACAAGGGATGGATTTTGGATAATTAACTCTTGGGAAAGAACTAATTTCCCTTCTCCATTATCAACCTTGAGAGTGAAAGTGAGAGATCCATGGGAGAGCCTTGCCATTATTCTCTCTTTAGCCATTTTGCCTTCTTCTTCACCCAATCTCTTATCTCCATCATCTCCTTTACTCTTGTGTTGTTGAGTTGAGACTATTGAAGAATCTAAGCCTCTTATCATCTTCTAGAGAATTCGAAGTTGTTCTTCGAGGATCTTCGAAGATATTCGAATTTTCCAACGACGTTCTTGAACCCTTTCTTACATACAATTATTATTATTATTATTATTATTATTATTATTATTATTATTATTATTATTATATTTATTTTTATTTTTTTGGGTGTTACAGCTAAGAGTTTTTTTATTATGTTTCAAAAGAAAGGGTAGTATCTTTGTTTTATTTGGTTATTATTTCTTCAACTGCCCATTTGGTGGATGCAGTTTTGTTTAGATTAGTAGTAAAACTTTGTTGTTGAAATGACATCTTACAAAGTGCTCACCCAAAGACTACTTTACAATTAAAGCATTACACATTACACATTTTATTGCCCGCTTAACTAGGAAATTAATTCGGGCAAATTTCAATCATGGAAACAATAATGATAGTATTTCTTGTTTTAAAAAAATGAAGCTAAAATTGACTAGGAACACTTTTGTATTGAACTAAATGAGAGCTGCATAGAGAAGTTGATTCCAAGTATCAGGCAAACCCGGAAGACACCAATGACTACAATCTGTGCCAGTGTGATCGCCACTGTAAACTGTTGGATGAGCATCCTTGCGATATTGTGAGAGGGTGGTAACGTCAAGCAAATAAACAGGTTTCTTGATTCTGCTCAACACTTTGTTCATAACCACCGCAGATAGAGGTGTACCTGCTGGGTACCTCGTGCCAAAAAATGGTTGTGTCTCACCATAGCATGTCTTTGATGGTTCATTCCAGTCCTTGCCTCTGCTTTCACAAAAATAAACAATTAGTTGTGCCTTCGCTTTGTTAGTAAACTTGTATAAAGATTTTATTAGTAATTTTCATCTCAAAAACCTTAAAAAGTTACATTTAAAAGAAAAAATAAAATAAAATAATTGAACAATGTAAGAGGACGGACTTACAATTGTCACTTAGATATCAAATTATCTCAAGTAGCCCATGGTTATAGGCATGATATAAATATATAAATAAAAAAAAGTATCTAAAAATAAAATGTATATTATGTATTCAAATTTGATCTGATAAAAGTAGCATTTAAAATAAATCTGGTTCACATTTTGCTTTTTGAAGTGTGTAGTATTACTGAAAAAATAAACAATGGTTGAATGCCTGAAAGAAAAATAGTCTTACTCATAATGGGTGGGGGAGATCCCCTGGAAGAAAACTTTGGTTTTTGAAGGGTTAACATTTAGGTTCACCCATCTAGCCCATGTGGTCATCCCTTTATAGTATGCAACTAAACGGTTCATATCTTTGTACCATTTATTTCCCTCTTGCATATAATCCCATCTGCAATAGAAAACCACAAAATTAGTAGGACCAAAATTGTTATTTGTTCATTGCTTTATTACCCAATTTCGTGTAGCAACTAAATAAAAAAATGTTTGTTTGTCATTGAAATAAAAAATGACTATGATGACATATAACACTATTTTTGAAGGTCAATTATATGAAGAGAAGAATTGGCGTCTTGAGCCCAATGATAGTATGGGAGTTATTTTGGATCAAACACTAAGGTCAAGTACCATTTATAAAAAGTAGACGTGAATCTTACGGTTGGGTTCTTCCGGTATGGGTCCACCAATGCCATGAGTTAAATATGAGCATGTCCATGCCTCGCCACGCATTTCCATTTTGGATTGAGTCCAGCTTCAAAACCCGACCTGCCTTTTCATTTACTATATCCACTAGGTATGGTGTGCGATATAGTAATAACTTCACTCCATAATCCTACATACATACATACATTGATACAAAAATGTTATACAAAGTTCATTACTAATATCCTTGTGAGAGCGGGGTGCGAAATACAATCATATGCATTGTTAACTTATGATACCAATATAAATTTGCTTGTATATGTTTTAGAAAATAACATTAGAAGCATCCTTGTCACATAATATTTCCTAATTAACTTAAATTTTTTAATTACATTGAGATATTAATTTGCAATTATGAGTAAATGGTTGACAAATTAGAAACCATTGAAATACACAATATACCTCTGGGTGCTATTTATTATATAAACAAAAAATAAAATAAAAGACAGATCATAAAATGTTCGCTCTATAGATTTCCCCGCTACATCAATTGGGTATCAAAGCCTTGCTCGATTTCTGATAAGGTGCTCGTGGTGGTCGGCATGCCAACATCAAACACATGTATGAATGTGATGAGGCTGCATGGGATGCATAACTAGAGACACGATTCCAAAGTAGTTCACAGTCAGCAATCAGTCATCCTCAAAAAACCATCCGCCAAATCCATAGTAAGTGGAGAAGGAGGATGGCGACGATGTCGGTGTGGATGTCGTGTCATTTTTAGTATTAGGTGCATTTCCACACACCGTACCAAACTCTAAATCCTACATCGAAAGAGTCATCATTTAATTTTTATAGGAAATTAAGAAACCTTATGACTTTGAAAACATAATATAAGCACCACTATGTCATAACCAAACATCTTGGCTCGGGAGCTTAGGCACAAGAGCTGAAGGTCATTGTGTGAGAGCACCCCTCTCGCCCAATCAAGTGATTAGCCTCTATTAATCATTTATTTTATGAGATTATATGATCAAATAATTTCACAAACTCAATTATTAACCTAAATCCCTTACTAATCGAACAACTAGGTGATTTGAATAAATACTTCATTCAAGTTGGATTTAAATGAATATAACCACATCAAGTCAATGATTTTCCATAAAGTAATAATTTTCTTACCAAAAAGATGGCTTTTATTTCACATGGCTATAAACACAATCCAACTTTAGCAATATCATTAAAAAGCATTCAAGACATCCAATTGATCACCAAAAGCACATAAACTTGCATTATTAAAGAATAATGCACCAAACAAGCAAATATGATATGAAGAAGGGAAACTTGCCCGAATTCTGACGTACGCAAATATGAATTAAATAATATACATATGATCCTAAACATGCAACTGAACATACACAACGCCAACCTAAGCCCGGTATAATGACTACTAGCATGATTTGATACAAATAAGCAACTAACATATACAATCTAACATGATTAACATTATATGATGATTAAATCAAGCATCATGCATGTAGATATGGAGATTGAACTAACCTAAACATGCAACAAATATACATCTTACTAGAACATGCATAACAAATCGAAAAACATGCAAAACTACCAACCTATATGATTGTACATGCTTCCTGACACTAACCATGATCTAATAATAAAAACATGATTAAATCATACTTAAAATAAATAAAATCAAAGGACTTACCCGCTAGTTGGAAACAAACCGAAGAACACGAGAAAAAGTCAAGATTTCTTGCTTGAAATATTGCCTCAAGCATTGGCTTTGCTTTGATCTATTTTTCTTCAAACCCTATATCTACTTTTAGCTGTAGAGCTATTGTAATAAGATTGTATTTTTGGAATTAGGGTTAGGGGTGAAGTGATCACACTGCAAACTTAGCTAAAACACTCAAAACTCTAGCTAAAAGTTGGTCTCCCCCAAAGGGAGGAAGGGATGTATTTATAGGTAAGGAGAGGCCTGGAGGCCAAGCTAGGAGTTGCTAGGGTACCTTATCGCTTTCTCCTTGCGCATCTCGTCCAAAACACAACAACGATCTAAAGCGAAATGGAATTATGGACTGTTGATTGTACGTGCAGGCACAAAAGGCATATGCGGCACATATGCAGCCGCACTTACCCAACTTAGGGACAAGTGCAAACGCATCCAAAGGTCTGAATTTCCATGCAAATGTGTGGGTTTTCCATGCAGACGTGCAGTTTTTACATGCAATGTGTGGATTTTCCATGTGACATGCAAATTGACTCTTCCGATGTTCCATGTCTTGGTCAACCCACTATTTCACTAGGTTCCAAGCCAATTTTTCAACTTTTGGGCCTGTGTGAGCCCAATTAACTCTCAATCGACATTTTTAAGTGAAAATCAATCAATGTGTTCAAAATATCATCAATTCAAGTTAACCAGACCTTCCCCTCTCGATCTCTTTATGTGGGACCAAAACGTTAGATTTATCTAAAAATGGGTTCAATGGCAAAATGGTCATTTTGCAAAAAGATATTTTTGGCTTAAAAATAGGGTGATACAACAGTTCGCAACAACTTCAATTATCTCTAAGGATAAAGTATTTACTATTTCATCATCGGGAAGCTTTCAAGCCCCTAAAGTCAAGGTCGTTCAAAATAGGACGTCTACAGGATGAAGAAAAAAAATACATTTGATGTATAGAGACTACAAAAGAGGTATTCAATTCAATCGGTGGGAGTTGGACTTCAAACTTGACATAGTATAGTTCAAGGGTTGTTTACAACTAAAAGAATTTCCGGACTGGGTTGCAACAGTTGAAAAGATCTTCGATTCAAAGCGGTTCCCCTTGACAAAAGGGTTTCTTTAGTGGAAACCAAATTCAGGGGACGTGTTGCTTCAATATGGAAACAAAAACATATTCAGATTCATCATAGAAATCAAAATACATATTTGTGGGGAAAAAACTGCTTAAGCATGTACGTGCATCGTTCTTATCCAACAATCATGTGAGGACGTTGTACCAATTATTCCAAAATTTGTGGCCGGGATCCAAAAATTGTCAATGATTATACTTCTATAATTTTATCAGCTCATGTTGGTGCCCCGATACATTATAGACTTATAGCAACAGTTTTAGGATATGTTCAATATTTTTTTATCCAGTTTTGACTTTCAGAAGCACACCAGAGAGCATTAAGTATTGAGAAGCAATTGAGCTGATGGCTTAGAAAATCAATTATTTTCCAAGGTAGCAGGGATAATTGTTCTAACCCTTCAACCCTAAATCATAATCCTACTTTTGCAGCAACAAGGAAGGCTACTGCAAGTGATCTACCTAACTAGGCAATAACTAATAATGCTTCAACGTGTTGATTTGAGTTGGTGAAATGGAGCATAGGATGGTAGATTGCAACAATGAAGGTCGTTATGATAAGGACTTGCTTATAGACAATGCACAGAGTGACAATGAACTAGTGGATGAAAAGCTAAAGCTCAAATTGACAAAGATGATGTTAATGAAGAATTTGTGCAGGGTGATGATGATTCATTACTAGTAATTCGAAAGGCTTGCTTTACCTTCCAGAACATTGACCATGACAATTGACTTCATAATAATATCTTCCAATCCACTTTCACTACTGACTTCATAATAATATCTTCCAATCCACCTTGTTATTGATTCTAGCAACTATAAGAACGTTGTTATAGAGAAAGTTATTTGAAAATTAGGATTGGCAATAAAAAAGAATCCAAGGCACTATAAGTTGTCTTGCCTTAAAAGGGAAAACGAGCTAACTATGTCAAAATGGTGCTTAGTTTCTTTTTTCAGTTAGATTTAAATATAAAGATAGAGTGGTACGACATGGTCACTATGGATGCATGTCATCTCGTGTTGGGTAGACCTTGGTAGTATGATAAGGATTCCTAGGATATGTGAAGAAAAACACTTATAGTTTTTGTTTGACAAGACCAAGATTGTGCTCTTACAAAGTAGGAAGGTTGTACCCAAACCCTCCTCTGTAGAAGGTAGCAATCTATTAAAACATAATGTGTTTTTGGGAAAGACACAAGAATCAAGAATTGTGTATATGTTAATTAGAAAGTACTGTATAACGGATAATACAATTCTAAAGCATCGCCTTAATTGTGGAGTTCAATGATATGTTTTCGAAATATCTTCCAAATCACTTATCATCTTTGCGTGACATCTGACACCTTTGCATGACATCTAACACTAGATTGATTTAGTGCTTGGAACTAGTCGTCTGAATCGCCCCACTATCAGATGAGTCTAAATGATCATAAGGTGTTGAAACGACAATTAAAGGCATTACCATCCAAGAGCCCTATTTGGAAGAGTATGAGTTATGTATTTTCTTTATTCAAGCCCAAGAAAGATGGGTCAATGAAAATGTGTGTCAAAAATCAAGCAATCAACAAAATAATAATTCAATACGAATTGCTCATTTCTCGATTAGATGATTTGTTAGAACAGTTGAGCAGCACACAATATTTACCAAACTTGATAAGAAAAGTTGTTTATCATATTTGACTTGGACTCAGCGACAAATGGAAAATCATTTTCAAGGCCAATGAGAGGTTAGTCATGCCATTTGGGCTCTTTAATGCCCCAAGCACATTTATGTAAGTAATGAACCATATTTTTCACCCTTTTATCGGTAGGTTCGTTGTATTCTATTTTGACAATATTTTATTTTATAATCTTACTATTGAATTGTTGCAGGATGTCTTTATAGTATTGCGTAAATTGAAGTTTTTTGGTGCCATGACCAGTGTTCCTTTCTAATAGAACATGACTTATTTATAGGCTATGTTGTTTCAAAAGAGGGGTTTAGGGTGGATGAATCCAAGGTTCAGGCTATCAAACAATGACCATAACCAAGGATTGTTAGCGAGGTTCGAAATTTCCATGGTCTGTTATGCTTTTGTCGTAAGTTCATTTATGCTTTTGTCATAAGTTTATTCTCAATTTCAGGACTATCATGGAACCAATTAATGACTATATGAAGAAAAGGCATTTTAATTGGACAGAAGCAACAACTGAGGCATTTTTCATATCAAACAGAAGCTAACTTAACTACCATTTCCTTACTCTTCTTGATTTTGCGCAATGCTGCATTGTGATACTTCTAAGGTTGGGATTGATGCTATGTTGTGTTCGAATTGAAGACCCATTGCCTACTTCAACAAGAAATTAGGAGTTTCCAAGCTCAATTACAAAACATATGTTGTGGAATTATTTGTAGTGGTTTGAACTTAGAAACATTAGAGTTCTTATCTGGCCTATAACGAGTTTATTCTCTATTTTGATCATGATGCTTTGAAACACATCAATAGCCTTCCAAACTATCACAAAGGCATACAACATGGGCAACATATCCTTTGCTATCAAATATAAGTTGGGAGCTTTGAACAAGGTGGCATATGCACTCAGTCGACGAACTTATCTATTAATCCCTATACACACTGAGGTATTTGGTTTGTCTTGTTTTGTGAATTTGACATGTTATGAGTGACATGGAAGCAAGAAAGCAGTATGATTATCTTTTGCAAGATAGTTTCCAATTTCAAAGAAAACAATTATGTGTTCCAGAGTTAAGCTTAAGGTTGAAGATGATAAAGGAGTTACATGATGAAGGCCACGTGGGATATGACAAAACATTCAAATTAGTAACAGATGCATACCTTGATTGACAATGTATAAGAAAATTGTTAAATACATGGATCGGTGTCGCATTTGTCAAGTTTCTAAGGGCATCACTACCAATATAAGTTTATACATGTCACTTTCTATTCCAAATCAGCCATGGACTCATGTCAACATGGACATTGTTTTGGGCTTGCCATGAACACAAAGGAGAATGATTCAATCCTTGTGGTGGTGATTCTCCACGATAGCTCACTTCATTGGTCGTAAGAAAGCTACTAATGTTGTCAACGTAGCTTTACTTTACTTTCGAGAAGTACATAGCCTACATGGATTACCACAATCTATTGTTTCCAACAGAGAGAGTTGTTTCCTTAGCCATTTTAACAGTGTTTTGGCATTTATCTAACGCAAAGACAAAGGTAGTCAATCAGTAGTTAGTAAGTTTGCTTCATAGCTTAGTAAGGGATCATCTCAAATCATAGGACTAAAAATTATCAACCTGAATTTGCTTATAACCTCTCAACCAACCGCAACACTAGTTTCAGTCTGCTATAGATACCCCAATTGGTTTGACTATAAGATTTGGATACCTCCATGATAACCCCAATCAAGAAGAAAAAAAGGGAATTGCTCCTTAGGAAGTGAGATTGATTAAGAAAGGCTTGCTTGAGACTCTTGGAGTCTATTGGACCAATTCTGACCATCCTAAGCCCAAAATAAGTGTTTGTCCTAGAAAATAGACCATCAAAAGCGTGTTGACTTGTGTCTGTAACCAAAATGAAATTGGGCGCATTGCACTACAAGAAAGCAAAATTGTATGAACTAGGAGCACATTAGCGCACCAAAAGGCTACATGGCGCCCACCATGTAGCAATGACACATACCATAAAGTGACATGGCATGGGAAGCCTTGTTATGAAGTGTGCCATTGTGGCTCTTTCCACACCATCTTCACCCAAAAGCTACTATACTTTTCATACCCGACCAGGTCTTGTCTAGTTGGCTTTGGCTCAATCCTTCAAGCCATTTTCTCTATAAATAAAAGCACTATTTACCCATTTTAGAAGAGACAACTTAGAGAAAGAATGCTCTTGACATTTGAGCCAATATTAGTGACAGTTTGAAATCTTGGCCCTCTATATATCATGCACATTCCACCACAAATATGAAGATCTCAAGCATATCTTATCCCATTTAGAGTTCTTTGAGTTGTTTCAGCATTCGTGAAACAAGCTTACTCAGGAGGATCATTCACTACTGATGGGATTCCATTGGAGGAACAAGGTCGGGCATTTCGCGTTCTTCAAACCACTCTTCTATGGATATCAACTTTCTATTTTTACTCATATAATCTTCCTTCTCTAAATTTTCTAAAAACAAGTTTGAATAACCCATTTTTGATAAAAGAAATGTATGTAGTTTTTATGCTTTTGCCCTCCCTAAGAATAGCCCGACAATAGTTATTTTTGGCTCCCCATGGGCCGAAGTCCTCCTATATAATGAATGTGTTTAAAATGGCATATTAATTATTTATCATGTAGTAGTAATTTTTTTTCTTTATTCTTGCATGATTAGCAGCATGATAGAAATTCAAATTTAAGATTTTTCTATTTTCTTAATACGATTGATAGAGTACTCTCTCTCTCTCTCTCTCATTCATGTTGAACATGTCATGTCATTTCTTTACTTTTCTTTCATCTTCCTCTCTTATTATCATGTAATAGTAAGTTTTACTGCTTTGATTATTTTCTTATATCTTGTATATATATATATATGTGTGTGTGTGTGTGTGTGTGTGTGTGTGTGTTGAATATATTTTTAGTTTAATAGTTAGGCTATGTGGGTTCTTAACACCTCACTTAATAACTGAGCCCCCGAGCTCATTATCTCTGGGTAGATGACATGATTGGTACCTATCCTTGGAGGCTCCTATATATGGTTTCCCGGGATCTATAACCGGGTGGCAACTCCTGAAAATGAATAAACCCTCTCGAACCTCTGATTGCTTTTGAAACATCTGGTCCCTTTCTTGTGGAAATGAAAGCCTCAAAACCTCATGTCCACAACCCCCAATCACCTTTAGATTGGCCCATGTTCCATATTTAAAGAGCATTCATGGAAAGGTAGAAGATCTAGTTTCCTAACTTCAGGAAGTTCAAAAAATTGCCCAACAACATTTACACAATGTTGCAACTAAGTAAAAATGTGATATTGATAAGAAGAACAAAGCAGTAGAATTGGAAATGGGGGATTTTGTTTTGACTGTCTTGACTGAAGATCGTTTTTCTATAGAAGAGAACAAGAAGTTAGCAACTCAAAATATTGGCCCCATAGAATGCTTTCAATCTGAATGTCTACTGATTGAAACTTCTAAGTCATATTCACACCTTAGATGTTTTCAATGTTAAACATCATGCTGTTTATTATGGTGATCAACTATGATTATGATTCAAATTTTAGGGCGAATTTTCTACAACTTGAGGAGGATCTTGTAAAGTACTTGGTTATAGAGTTCCAGGAACATATATGTAGGCACATAGGCAAACAAAGGCAAAAGCACTAATGGTGGCAAAGCGGCATGGGTTGAAATTGATAAAAAATTGATCAAGACATGGAAAACATCTAGACACGGAAAGTCTAGACCTAAACAACCACTCAACCTAATTAAACCCATTCAAATTCGAATTGGAATTGCAACCCTAATAATAGGACAAAATCATGCACAAAACTAAAACCAAATCACAAAAGATAGAAGATAAAGTACACACATAAGGTGATCTAGGGGTGTAAATTTGGCCCAGCACACCCGAGTCAGGGCTCGGGCCAGCCCATGTCGGGCCTCGTGAGATCCTACCAAAATTTGGATCAGGCCGAGCAGGGCCATGGGTTAGAAAATTAAGCTCAGGCCCAAGGGGTATTCGTGCCTTGGGCGAGCCGGCGGGCTGGGCCGGTGGGCCTGAGCTCGGGTTTGGGTGAGCTTCGGCAGGGCTTGAACATATTTTTTTTATATTTTTTTCTATTCTTTTCACCAAATTTTTTTTTCACCAAAAACAACACTGGGCTATGGGGGGGCTGAACCTCGGGCCAGGTTTTTAGTGGGCCATGAGCGGGCTGATGGGCCTGGCTGACGGGCCGGTCCGAAAACAATGGCCCAAGCCCAGACCTAGAGTCTCGGGCTGGGCTCAGATTCGGACCTAACCGGATCTAATCGGATCGTATCCACCCCGAACCGTGGACGGGTTTCGGGCCACCCACGGGCCATAGGCCATTTTTGTTAACCCATATATTAGTTGCCGAAACAAGCCACCCAATATCTGTCCCCAATGTCTGTCCTAATTAATTAGTCCATTATTGTCCCCATCTTTTGAGAAGGGTGGTCCTATATGCCCCATCAATGTCAAAATTATAATCCTAAAGTAAATTAATCCCAAAGCATCTACTAATTCAGCACCATCGCCTAATTACAAAGCCCAAACAGAATACAGTTTGACTAAAGTAATTGGGTTAGACTTCGGAGTATGAAAGAGAAAGGAGGTTTACCATCGAATCATTTGTACAGACAAGTTATTCGTACAGAAAATTGCATAAAATAATTAATATGTGATTTAAATTTATGTTAATGAAATATATTAATTTTGTTTTTCAAATATATAATGGAGAGATATTTGAATTGTATCACGTTGGTCCAATCATTTGAACTATCCAATTTAAGCCAAAAGGCCTAACCACGTATGAGTAATCTCTTAAGCTAAATCCTATAAGAAACTGAGGGCTTTAGAAATTACCCTTAAATGATTGTTACATAACAGAACTACTCAACCATGTAACGGTAAATTACGAACTCACACACACGCAGAGATTTGAACTCATACTTTTGACACTGAGTACAATTTGTTCAAATCTAAAAAGTTTATCCTACTAACCACATATGATGTCAACCCCAAAGAGAGTAAAACCTAAGACATGGGAGTTTATTCCAAAATCTTATCAAAGTCTCACAACCCTTGGGTTTTCAATTTAAGTCACCTAAACCAGTTTGGAACAAGTCTGGACTCCAAAATCGTCAAAGTCGCACAGCCCACTACGCCAAAATTGAGCTTTAGCGACGGTTTTTTAACACTGTTAAAGGATGTAAAATCGTCATTAAAACCTTTTAACGGCGGTTTCGTTACCGTTGTTTATACTCGTGTCGGAAAAGGTACAGCCGTCGTAAAAGGGTAAATTACCGTTGTTAAAAGTCGACCAAAAACGACAGTTCTTTACCGCCGTAAATAGGTTCAAATTTTTAAAAAAATAATTCCCTCTTCTTGCACCTCCCATGTTTTGAACCCTTGACCTCTTATCCATACACACCAACCACTCTACCACACCACTCTATGTGATATATATTCCCTAAATAAATATTTAAACATTACTTTTGCTTTATTGTAGATGGTCATTTTCAACCTCTGGCCCCGCATGGTCACCACTCGCCGGAGTTTCGCCGGAGCTCCGCCGGCAAAGACCGCCGTCATTAACGGCGGTAATGAAAGGGCTTTAGCGGCGGTTTCGTTACCGCCGTTAAAAGAGGGTTTTAGTGGCAGTTTTTTGAACGGCGGTTTCATTACCGCCGTCAAAGGTACTTTAGCGATAGTTTTTTTTACGGCGGTAACAAAACCGCCGTTAAAGATACATTAACGGCGGTATTAACGGCGGTTTCGTTACCGCCATTAATAGTATCATTAACGACAGCAATGAAAATTACCGTTAAAAAAATCGTCGTTAATATCTTATTTTGGCGTAACGACCCTTGGGTTTTCAATTTAAGTCGCCTAAACCAGTTTCAAACAAGTCTAGACGAATCCAATCATTCAATCACGTAATATTGTCGCTTTCGGCTAGGTGACTTTTTCTTCTATTGAAAATGACATTATTAAAGTGATCCCAAAGCTCTTTTTCTCTTCTTGCAAAATTTTAAAGGTCCAGTTTTCATTATCCTGTCAATGACGGTGATATACACCATACCATGACAACGCCTTGGTACATTGCTTGATTTTCGCAACCTTTTCTTTTTTCTTTCTTTCTTCATTTTTTTTTGTTTTCTTTTTTTTTTTTTTCTACGTGTTACTCGGGGCCTGCCTTGACTTGTTGAGGCCAATGCGAGTTTTTGAAATAAAATCTATTTAAATAAAAATTTAAGAATAAAAGAGTAACACAAATATAAATAAAATATAATTTTTTTTTTTTCCATTTCAATAGAAAAAAATAATAAAATAGCAAGTACGTATAACTTTTTTTTATTTATTTGCTAATACGTACAAAAAATTCTACTGACATATATAATCACTAAAGTTATACATTAAATTTACTTACATAAATCAAGACATGAAGAAATCATTTGAAAAACACAAAATTATAAAAATATGATCATTTTGTTTTATAATTTAACAAAGGAAAAATTAATAAAACATTATTCTCTAACTTTGCATAGTAGAAGAGATCCAATATATATATATATATATATTATTTGTTAAGATAGGTCAATAATATCAAGCTGAAATTTCTTTACGAAATTTCATTTTAAAGTGCTGAAATTTCTCTGTGAAAAAGAAAAAAATAATAATAATTCTTTGTGAAGAGCTGAAAAGAAAAGAGATTTCTTTATGAAAATGTTAAGGGACCCCAACTACTATGAAAATGTTACATTTCATTTATTTTATAAAATCTTAATACAAGGTATTTTACATTAAAATCCCTTTAATAGAAACCAATTTACAACAAAAAAAAGCATCATCCATTCTAAAAATAAAAATACTAAATTAAATAAAATTAAAAGTTATAATACCAACATAAAAATTGAACTACATATAATAAAGTATCAGTTAAATATTACTTTAGACATAATTAATTAAGATTACATAATCTATAAGGATCCTTTAGTTTGGACAATATTTTAATTTTTAACTTAGTAATGTTATAAGACCTAAAATTAGTTGGAACACCTTTAATTTTGCTAAACTTTGTGGGCGTAAGGCAACCAAGTCAAACACGCCTTGCACTAGGGCCAGTCCTATTATTAGTAGTTATTATTATTATTATTATTAAATTTTTTTTTTTTCCAGAAGATAACGATCAGTTTGTTAACAGTTAGATTATAATGTAAGGCAATGTCTCTTTATAAATTTGAACCTAAAACTTTACTTATTTTAACACTAAAGTGTCTTTTTCATGATGTCTTGGGTAAAATCTAAGCTCCTTTTGTTTTGGGAGATAGAATAGAAGAGATTGATAGTGAGGGGATTGATAGTGAAGGGCTTAATAGTGAGGAATTGTTAAATTATTTTTATATAAAATAATAAAACAAATAAAAAAAATATAAAAAAAAATAAACATTATATTTTAAAAAAAATTCCCAATATATAAAAAATAAAAAAAATAAAAAAATTTCTAATCCCCTCACTATTTTTCTAATACTATCTCTACATCCTCCTTACCAATTCCCCTTCCTCCTCCTTACTAATACCAAAGGATTACTAGTCTCCTCCCTATCTCTCCAAACAAACACCACATTCTCAATTCCCTCCTTACTATCAAACTTAATCCCCTCCCAATAATTCTAAACAAACGGGCCTAAGAGTCTTCCATGTTAATAAGTTAGTAGAGTCAGGTTGTCACAACAGGTCAGCACCACTCAAATTCAATCCTCAAACTTCACTTTAAGTGCACCAAAGTGTTCCCTCGTGACAACTTGAACTACATCTCCAAAATATGAATTTGTTCACCTTTTTAAAAGTAGTTGAATAATACATAGATTGTGATTGGTTCAAAATAATTAATCTCATATTTCAAAAATGTATTGACGACTAAAGGTGGACAGTTATCGGGTTGGCCCGGGTTGAAGTTAGGCCGACATCAGGTTAAGTCGATAGTATATAATAAGGGATTTTGTTTCTATCTAAGCCTGGCTCTAACATCGAGTGCCTATATTTTTCCAAGTTCAACCTAACTTAAAAAATAATTATAAATCTCAAGTCCACCCATCAGGCTATATGTTAAAACAAAAACATTTCATAATTAAATTCAATCACACGTTATATTTCTTAAATAAATATACTAATATCATTATAAATTGAAAGATTTCTTAAATAAATTCAATCACGCATCATTACGAATATGAATTTTAATAAAATTAATAACAATAAAGTATAGATATCAACAAAAAAAATATATATTTAATATATTATAATTAATTAATTAATTTAATAATGACCAAGCCGAGCTGAACTAGACTGAAAGTATAGGCCATTAATATATCAGATTAAAAATATTAATTTAGCGTAACCTTATAAACTAAAATAATTTTTTTAAACTTAAAAAAAATAAAACTAAATCAGACGTGTTAGACAAACCAACTGGCTGATGTCGACCCGACCGCACTCAAAATTAAGCTCTCAACAATTTTAGATCAATAGAAATTTGTGTTATATTCGCACTACATCTGGGATCCAATTGGAACTGCCTTTTATTTTTTATTTTTGTCTTTTCTCTAATATGTTGTTGTCATTCTAATATCTTTTTATGCACTCGACATAACCATGGCATGTAGGGGGTCGCAGGAAAAAGGATTGAATAAAAGTTTGACACATAGCCTGTTTGATTGTATTTTCTTTATGTTTTCATTTTTTTAAAATAAAAAAGAAAATTGTTTGAGGAGTTCTTTTTGAATTTTTTTCAAGAAATTTTTTTTACATAAACAACTCGATTTTTGGAAAATAATAGAGAATTATAGTCGAATTTTTAGCATTATAAAAAAATAATTTTTCAATTTTCAAGTTGTATTTTTTAGATTCATCAAATCTAGACGCACTTCAAAAATAAAATATTTCTGAGAAAATCATAAGCAATGTTTGATTTGTATTTATAAAACAATTTTAAAAAATAATTTTTTTAAAAGAGTTTACAAAATTTGAAATTTGTTTGGTTGTATTTTTTATAATAATTTTGGAGTTTGGAATGATTTATTTACTTTTTTTTTTTTAATTGAATAGATGGGTGTGAGACAAAAAATAATTTATTGATGTGTAAGACATGAGAGAAAAAGAGGAGAGAGAAAAAAAATGATTGATTGATATGTAGTAGAAAGAAAAGTAATTTTGAATTTTTATTTTCACAAATTTTTAATCAAACAAATTTTTAAGATTTTTTTCTCAAAAATTGTATCTCTAGATACAAATCAAACAATGCCTTGGATAAATCAACAAAGACAAAATAAAAATAAAAATGAAAATGAAAATGCACTGAATTTTGAATATTTTACTATTTAGGATTTTTTTTTTTTAATTTTATGCCTTTAAGTGTATATAGATTAAGTAAATCTAAAATAATAAAATTTGATTGAAACATTAAAAAAAATTATTAAAAAGTATAAATTAAAAACTTAGAAACTAATTTTAAAAACTTCAAACCTAACAGAGGCATTGATGCTTTAAAACTTCATTCGAAAAAAATACGAAACACAAAAATAAAAGGTAAAATAGAAAACAAAAACACAACAAAAGATTGTTTTTATGAGATTCTTACACTGAGAATATTGCTTAAAAGTTTCAAGATTAACTTTTATAGATTCATAACTGAAAAACAAAATAAACAAAAAAATTACAAGAAAAATTCCAGAATTTTGCTCTTATAATAAAATAAATTTTTGAATTTTTATTTTATCAATTTAAATAGTAGATTTTTTTTTTCGATATAAATCATCAACTTATTTTCATAAATAAAACCGACGGAAGAAAAAAATTATTTCAATCATTAATGATTAAGTTTAATGACTAAAATAATATTTTTTTTGTCAGTTTTATTTAATAAAAATAGACAAATAATTTAGATTGAAAATAAATTAAAATTTTAATATTTAAATTGATAAAATTAAAAATTTAGTATTCATTTTCTTACTACAATCCAACCCTTTTTTTTTGGAAGAGAAAAACAAAGAGAGAGAAGAATAAAAAGAGAAAGAGAGAAGAACAGAGAGAAAAGAAAATGATAAATTACAAATACATTCTCTGGGGTTTGATTAAAATATAAATTGTCTTCTATGGTTCTGAAAATTACATTTCACCCTCTCAAGTTTCTAATTTCATAACAAATTGTCCTTTTTATTAATAAATCATCAAGTCATTTAATAGTTTTTAATAATATTATAAATATGTTTCAATTAATAATTTAGGTAATTATATTATTATATATGAGAACAATTATAAATTTTATTTTTTTAATTAATTCTATTAAATAAAAAATTCTAACAAGAGATTATTTATAATTTTTCAAATCACATAGAATAATCTATATTTTAAACAAATCCCAAAAGATATATTTGTAATTTATCCAAAAAAAAAAAAAAAAAAGAGAGAAAAAGTATCCCAATTCAACAGTGTTAAAATTCAAATCCACCTAACTTAAAATTAAAGTGCAAAAAATGACCAACTTTAGTATCAGTAGTTTATCAACTTGACTGTCAAGTTTCAAATCCAATGTTGCCTTTCTAATTCCATGTTTGTTAAACAAAACAAGATTTTACACATCTTTCTGCTGCCTAAAAAAATGATAATTTTTCATGCTTTCTCCACAAATTCAAAATCTAATCGCAACAACTTTGTCAAAAGTGAACGTAATGTGTTACTTTTCAAAATTGAAAAGCAGTAGACCATAACACAACTGGCAATTAAATGCATAGAAGTTTACAAAAGTTAGTGATCAAATGAGCTGGAGGCTTAAAGGTCATGTTTGAGATCGGGTTTGGCTTAAATTTTCATTTTCTTTTTATTTATCTCCCTCTTTCTCTGTCCCCTTTTCCCACTATATCCATCACTAAAACCAATCAAAAACTCACCTTAGTTTTTTTTAGTCTAGTCCAACGAATTATCATAATTAAATAGCAAAGATTGGATTTGAAATTACAGGATTTAATATGCATGAATAGTAACTTTACCATTCAAATGCTAGAGTGATAGACAAGACGTGCATTAACAGTACAAAGCAATGATTTTTTGCTAAATTCAATGCGAAAAGTGAGAAACTGAGGTGGAAAAAATTGGGGTAGAGCAAAAAGATCAAACTCATACCTGAAATGTAACCGAACCAAGTGAACCTCTCCTGATGATTGTGTATTTAGCCTTTGGCACCGATGCATGAATCATACAACTCAGAGACTCCCACATGTTCAAACTCAGTGAGTCACCCACAAACATGATCTTCTTCCCCCTCCACTTCTCCAAAAAATACAACCCATTAAACCTGCACCATTTTTATGCATACACCCATTTTAGAGAGGAAAGAAAGAAAGAAAGAGAGTGTGGATAGAGGGGTGTTTTGAAAAGAGGATTAAAAACTATTTTTTAATTTGTTTTTAATTTTTTTTTGTAAGAAAGAAGAATAAATTAAAAATTGAGAAGTGACTTTTAACTTACTTTCAAATTCAGCGAGAGAGAAGAGAAAGAGTGAATTTTTTTTGTACCTTGGTAGGTTACACGAGAAGGGCTGCCACCTGTAATTTTGGTAGAGTTTGTCAGGCCTTCGGTACTTTTGGCAGTTGAATTCTGGATCTATGAAGGGACAGGTTGAGAAGTCGTATAGAGGATATGAAGAATCGTATACCCATTTGCCTTGGAAATAATTGCACCCACTTGCAAGCTTCCTGGCTATGGAACTGCTAGCATTCTTGTAATGCTCAGCCTTTGTTTTGTGTAATGAAAACAGAAACAGTGAGAGAAAGAGAAACACAGCTTTCAATATAAAACTCATCTTGGATTTCGACCCCGGATGGTTTAACAAACAAAAGGACGAGGTGTAGAAAAAGTTGTCTCAGAAATGTTCCATATATATAGGCCCTGTTGGGCGGGTCTTAGCATTATTATTATTATTTATTTTATTTTATTTTATTTTTTTAAATTAAAATTCACAAAATAATAAAATAACTTAAATAGTTAATAAGATAAAATGTCGAATTAAGGCCAAATTTGACATGTTCAGAAAAAGTTAAAAAGTCAAAAAGTTACTCAAAAAGTTAAAAAGTTAACACTATTCATCAAAAGTCAACAATTACGACTGCACAACTCTCAATCTTAATTTTCTCCTACAAACCAATTTTTACAATTTTTTATTACACATTTTTTCATAAAAAGTCAAAAAGTTAACCCAAATATTTATATTTTCTTCCTCAATTTTTTAGTCCAAAAAGACAAAAAGTGTACTTATTTAGGACACCCTAAACAACCCCTAAATCTATGATTATTTTATTTTTTCTCTAACAAACATCATATTTAGGCCAAGTTTGGGGACTTTAAAAAAAATCAAAAAGTCAAAAAGTTACTCAAAAAGTCAAAAAGTTAACACTATTCACCAAAAGTCAACAATTACGGTTGCACAACTCCCAATTCAAATTTTTCCCTACAAATCAATTTTTACAATTTTTTATTACACATTTTTTAATAAAAAGTTAAAAAGTTAACCCAAACATCCATATTTTCAACCTCAATTTTTTAGTCCAAAAAGACAAAAAGTGCACTTTTTTAGTCTTTCCAAACTTGGCCTTAATTAAAAAAAATTGATTATTTTCCTAAATATAAAAATTTTAAATTATTAAAATAATCAAAAATTAAAATAATCTACAAAAAAAAAATAGTTAACTTTCCAAACTCATTTTTTAATTTTAATGAATTTGAGAGAGGGGGGGGGGGGGGGGGGGGGGGGGGGGGGTGGTTGCACATGGGTATGTGCCTCAAATTCATTTTTAATGACTGGTGAAATCATGGACGGATTTCAGTTACAGTGAGATGTGGGGTCCGATTAATTATTTTCATTGAAAAACTATGGACATGATTACTTTGATTCATTTCTCATGTATCAAAAAATAAAAATAAAAACAAATAAATAAATTATTTTGATTCAAAAATTGGAGAATGAAAAACAAATTCACCTTATTTGATTTATATTGTTTTTTTGAATATTGAATTTTTTATATTTTTTCAATAAATATGTAAATTTTTTATTTTTTAGATATACCTAATGTAAATATATTCAAAAGGTAAAATTTTTGTAATTTTTTTAGATATTCACCAAATACCAAAAAAAATAATAGTACATTTTTATATTTTGTTATATTCAATAAAATTTTTAAAAACTTATGTACAAATTTTATATTTTTTAAATGTATCAAGATCAAGTGGAACTAAAAAGAAAAAAATAATTAAAATATTATTAAAAAATACTAAAAATATAAAAATTCTAATTAAAAACTCAAAAAATCATTTTTAAAAATTTGAAGCCGAAATTCTTTTTCTTATACCGGTTGCTATAAGTAAAAGAGTTTGGCCTCATTTAGCTTATAATAAAGTGGAAATCGATTATAAGTTAAAAATATTTATCTTTTTTAAGTTTTAAATTATTAGTTACTTTTTAACTTATTTAAGTTATTTTTTCTTAATAAGATGTAAACATAAGTTACACCAAACAATGAGTTGTTTATAGTTTATTTCATTCTGCGGAATCTGTGCCAAATTATTTGGTAAAAAGTTATAAGCAGCTCGTTGTTTATTACAATTTTTGCTTTATAATTTATTAAGCAAAAATTATTTAAATAGGCTAAAAACAGCTAATTTCTAAAAGTCTTGTAAGAGGTGCTTGTCTTCTGTTTTCAGATTTTAATTTACAATAAATTACACAAAACAATAACAGTTTGACACAAACAAGCTATAAGCAAGTAATTTAAATTGTTACAAACACCATATTTGTAGTTTAAAAAATGGCCATTTTGAGGAAGCCCTCAATTTCAAATTTTCTTGCACTGCTGGCTTCTACTAGTCGCTGTTGACTACGGTCAGTCAGCAGCAGATACCATTGGCCAGTGACAACCATAGCCAGCAACTCTTCGAAAACTATGGCCTCTTTTGGCTAATTGTTTTTTAGCCATTTTTTTTAATTTGTATCAAAAATTAAAAGTTGACTTTTTTGTATTTAAAGAAATTTGAGAAGTTGGTTTTAAACTATTAGTGAAATTACAATTCTACCCTTCATGAGGTCAAAATATGTTACATAGGTGAAGTTGTAAATATTTTAAACTGAATGAAAATAGTTTGGTCATTTTATTGTGATTTAACATCATAAACAAATATTAATAAAAAAAAGTCAAAAGTAATTTTTTACTAACTTCCCAAATCACTTGTCTAGAAAAGCAAAAAGTTTGATTAAAAGTCAAAAAATTACTTTTTACCATCTTTCCAAAACACATATTTTCTATTAAGAATCATCAGCTACCATTTTCTGACAACTCTCCCCTTCCTTCTCTAATGACTCATCTCCTCCAGTTACCTACTCCGACCAACACACCTAACAACTCTTCCCATTATCACATTACCACCACTATTGACGCATTTCATTTTTTATTTCTTTTAGCAGTAAAAAGAAAATTTTAGTGATAACAACAACATACATTTCATGTGAGATTATATCAATAAAGAAAGGAAGTGTAAAAAGCTCAATCATGAGCTAGCACAACCACAAAGGTTGGAGAGGAACCAACAACTATAATGCATAATACTGCTGCCGCCACACTACTGCTTTGTTGCGCCTTTTTTTTTTTTAATAGGTAAAATCAAAGCGAACATAAGGATCCCAACTAGATTGGCACCCAAATGCACGCCCAAACATTTGTTAGCACACCATCAAGTTGATGAAAAACCAACCACAGTCATAATGCAGCCATAATACAACTAAAAACTCCATGGAAGAGCCCCAGCAACCTCAAACTAGAGACAACATCTTTTCAAGCTTCAGCAAGCACCTACCTCCTCCAACCCTTAGAGGTTTTGTCTCATCCATTTTATATTTGAAACAATCTCTGGCATGGAATAAAAACACCCCATATCATAAGACTTCAACCACATGACCACTCTAATTTTTATTAACTTACACAAATCATCAATGGCAGGTTGAGTGATGTTAAGGATACAATCATTTCTGTATATCCACAAGGACCAAACACCAAAAATAAGAACAACTCTTCAAACTTTCTTTTCCTTTTTTCTAAACTTCCACCCCAACCACCATTGCATCAAATCTTCAAAAGATCCTAGTATCACCCATTGAATTCCCCAATAGGCCATGCTGTTTGACTAAACATGCCACACAAAAGAGGGAGACAAAAGAAGATGATTAGAAGTTTCCACCATCAGCTTTGCACAATACACAGGGCAAACTCTCATTACCTCTCAAAGCTCCAATTCTACTAAGGAATGCAGATGTTTTCAGCCTACCTTTCCATGCAAGCCAAGTAATGAATTTAGCCTTAGGCGGGGCAAAATTATTCCAAACCAAATCTGGAATGCTGAGGACAGATCCAAAACTTTGCTTGCACCAGTTATACACAAAGCCAACTTTAAATATCCTTGACTACTCAGCTTTCCACCTGATTGAATCCCTTTGATTAAGATAAAGGCATGGCCCTGCTCCCAACAGATTTTGCAACCTTATCTCCTCTTCTTCTTCTCATCCAAAGAAAGGCCTTCTAAAATTAAAGCACCATTTGTTTCTACTGTCTCTGCAAAAAATCTACATCTTTAAGGTGATCTCCTTACCTAAATTTAGCTGGTACAACCTGGGAAATTGAGATTTAAGGCTTGATGTTCCCATCCAGATATCATTCCAAAATTTCACCTTATTCTCATCACCAATCCTAAGCTCCACATTTGCCACAAAGAAATTATGCAACCTAGGATTTAAATATGACACAGCAAAAACCTCTCTCTATATCATAGAAACAAAGACCCCATCTCCAAGAAAAGAAGTTTCATCTCTTGTTTTCCTTTATTTAATTGTATTTTCAAAGTCATAAGCTATACTGGCTAGTTAAATGATGAGTTCCATGAGTAATTTGACCCTTTACTGTTAAAATGGAAAATTAGGTGATCTATTGAAGCTATAGAATCAATTCCAAAACACTAAAAAATAAATTCCCAACTAAAATAATTCATTACTATGTAGTTACCAATGTTCGATTTTGGCCAAATTCCTTCATTCACATCTTCAATTAGGGCATGGTATATTGCATGTGGAAAAAAAACAAACAAACAAATGTTCGGGAGCATATGTGTAAATCAAGAAGGATTCAAGAAGAAAAATCGATGTCACCATTGTGTCCAGAACTTCTAAAAATCTTGAAGAAAGGGCTTCAATTACTTCTAGAAATGTTCCAAAAACATTTTGTCACCTTTTCTGGAAATTAGAATAGCAAAACCAACATAAAAAATTCAAATATGAATTTAGAAAGAACTATGCAAAATGAACGTCATCATTGCGATTGAAATGCTTCAAAATTGTAAAAAGTACCTTTTAGTGTCTCTAGTTTTGTTCAAGATGGGTCAAAATATATCTAGTAGTTCACTATGATATCTCAAAAGAAAAAGGAAAATATAATATATATTCAAGAAGATTGAGGCTTTATCTCCACAACCAACAGCCAAAAGACATATAGAAGTATTTTTATTTTTGTTTTTTGCTTATTACTCTCCTTTTTTTCGATATTTGAATTTTATCTGACCTTGAAAAAGCACACTGAAAAGTTTCTAGAAATTGTACTTCACGCATGTGTGATTTGTACAGAGCATAGGTTAACATACACCAAAACCTATTTTAGTCACGTCATGTAAGGAAATGATGCCTACTAAATTCACTCACATGACATGCGCCAAGCTTGCTCATGCGCGACCTCCTAGCTTGTGTGTATATATAACAACCTCTCCCCCATCTTCCCTATGATTTACTAAGAGGAACTGAAGCTCTATCACGCTGTTGACTCAACTTTAACCACCTAAAGCTCAATAACCTTTCAGATCGCCATACAGTTGTCAGATTAAGCCATGGTACTATCGAAAGAGCCATTTTTTTCTCAAAGTCTGGACTAGTAGGGACCCTCTTTCAAAATAATACATCAACCCTTATTTTTCTCTCTTCACTCTTTTTATTTTTTATTTTTTTATGGAGGCTTCAATTTTACATATTCTTACTTTGGGACTCTTGTGAGGTCCTGATGGCATCGACACTGTATGATCGCTAAGCATAAAGGTCCTACAATCCAGTTGTATCACCAGTTTATAAAATAAAACCTCGACTTTCATTTGGAGTCATGTGTGGGCCTGATGGCATTTGCATTTCTGGTTAGGTGTCCTTAAATGTTACTAGACACTATGTATGGCCCTGATGGTATCAACGCTGTGAGGTCCACCTTAAGTACATAATATCCAAATACATTTGATGAATGCCTTCTTGAAAACCTCAGCCTTTGTTAGGTATTATGTGTGGTCCTATTAGCAACGATATTGTTGGATCAACTAAGTACATAATGTCTAAATAATAGTCGTTGGACTATTTTCAAAACCATGAACCTTTATTGAGTATTATGCGTGGTCTCAATGGAGTAAAGATCGCTTGAAATCTGTAATGCTCGAATATTGGAAAACAAATTATTTTTACCAAAAACTAATGTTCCATAGGACTTTTCTAAAACCTTAATTCTCATTGGGTATTATGTGTGGTCTTGATGTTGTTTAGCACTGTGGCAACATTTTTAAGCACATAATATGTAACGATTGAATGAATTTAAACTTTTAATTACTATAATTAAGATCCCTTTATAGATGTTTCGAAGATTAATGTAGACACTCCATTTTGGCCGATCATTAAGACTAAGGCACTTGAAATGTATCATGATGATGCAAGGTATCATAATTTTGAATTTTGAAACGCTTGAAGTTATTAGAGCTACTGTATTGTCGTTTTCGTATCAAAAATTGTTTTTAATCAAAATTAATGTTTTCGGTTCATCTTGAGGGCCTGTTTTTACCTAATAAAAGCTGGGATTGAAAAATTTATATTTCACACAAACTTGTATCCCTTTGAGTTAGCTTTCTAATGCTTTTGATTCACCTCAATTTGATGTCAGATGAGTGAGGTATGCCCAAAATATGAAAGGTTGTCAAGTATGTACGCACTTCCAATGTGTGGCAACACATGTGCTTTTGTGCGACCGCATATGCAATATCTTATTTTGCAGTCGCACATTTCTAGTGTGCCAACACATACAGGTGACCTGCTCAGAATTTTCTTTTGTTCAGGACTGTAGACACCCCATTTTGACTAATCCTAAAACTTCAGGTGCTTGAAAGCTTCCTAATAAGGAAATGGTAAGTACTTTATCCTTAGAGATGCTTGAGGTTGTTACGAGTTGTTGTGTTACCCCATTTTAGCCAAAAATCATCTTTTCACAAAAATGACTAGTTTACTACTAAACCCATTTTAATTCAAAACCTAAGTTTTCAATCTCACTTAGGAGAAAGGGAGAGAGAAAAGTTCGATTAAGTCTAAATTGATGAACATTTTCAAAACCACTAACCAATTTTACGTAAAAACGTCAATTGAGAGTTAATCAGGCCTACTTAGGCAAAGAGAGGTTCTTGAGGTATCAAACCACGTACTTGTGCATGCATGCATGGCATACATACCTAAGAGGTACATGCAACCACACATGCGTGGTGTAGCCACATATGGATTGTGCGGTCGCACATCTCCCCGACGCCCAGAAATTGACTTTTAGTTGAACTATTGGCCCATTTTTGAAGGGAGGCGCTAAGAGGAAGCGATGGAGCAACCCTAGCATGACCTAGGGTGTTCCCCAAGGCTCTTACTTACTATAAAAAAGACCCCACCCACCCCCAACCGCCCTCTTTGAGAGGTTGAACACTTAGAGAAATTTTGAGTTGTTTTGAGAAAGAGAAACTTACCACCTTTCACCTAAGCCCTAAAATCTGAGATACAAGAATCCTAGCAATAGATTTTGGCATCCTGAACATGAGGAAAGCTTTCAAGCAAACAAAGCTTGCCTCTCTTTTTTTGCATTCTTTGGTTTGATTCAAACCAGCGAGTAAGTGTTCTGGTTTTTTTGTATTTCAGTAGCTTCTATTCTTGTTTTCATGATGTAATCATATTTAAGGTGTTAGTTTACCATAAAGCATCATGTATGTTGGTTAAGTTGCATGTTTTCGCTTTATTTATGTTTTGATTAAATCATACAAACAGCATGTTTAGGGTAATTTATTTGTGATATAACATACATATAGCCCAGTTTAATCATTGTATATTCTACATGTTTTGTATTTTTATGTAGTAGTTACTTTTTGTGTATGAAATCATGTTAGTAGCTTAAACCGGGTTTGGGTTTGCATCTTTTGTGTTTAGTGACATGTTTAGGTTCATTGTACTTTATTTAATTTATGTCTTGCATGTTGGACGCGTTACGGTGGAATTTGAGTAAGTTTCCTATTCTTCATAGCATAATGCTTGTACTTAATGGTTAGATGCCATTTTGTGCAAAATTGGTTGTTTTGAATTTTTCATGAATATTTCTTGATTTAGTTCATGTTTATGCCATTAAGATTTAAAACCTATTTTTGATAGAAAATTGTGAGTTTTGATGGAAAATATGGCTTTATTCATTAGATCTAAATTAAGTGATATTTGATTTATTTCAATCACTTAGTTTTAAGGGTTAGTAAAGATAGGGTTTAAATCAAGTTTGTGTAAATCTCATAGAATGGAATATTAGTAAAGAGACCAATCACTTGATTGGGCGAAAGGGAGTGCTGTAACGCCCCAACCCTTCACATGTCATCAATATTGTCCACTTTGGACCATACCCGCATGGATTTGTTCTTTCCAGTAGATTACCCATCCCAGAATTACTCTAACCTAAGCACGCTTAACTAGGAGTTCTGTTAGAGATTTCACCATCCGAGAAAAGGTCTCGATGCTATATAAGAGTCCACATTTTTACTTTTATTACCCAGGAACTCCCCTTCCATTCCCGATGCAGGACACCGGGACCTTACAAGTGCATCAATTAATGACATTCCCCTTTCATACCTAAGTTCCCGAACCTTGATTATTTAACTATGATGGACTAGTTCTCGTACTTTAGTTTTCATTGTTAAATGTTTCTTAATTTTCCATAAAAATTAAGTAACGATTATATCGATGTAAGAAAGCAAGTTAGTATAACACTGTATGGAAATGCACCTTATACACAAAAAAGCACAGCGTCCACAGATTGTTTTACAATTTAGACGAGAGGTGTTGCGAGTTAATGATAAAGAACTCCTAGGGTGACTTTTCTTAGCCCCCCAGTCATCCAATGGCTATAAATACACCCTCTTGTCGCCCCTTTTCATGATTCCAAGTGTTAAAGTTGAATTGAGTGTTTGAATTGAACTAGAAGAGTGAATATTCAAACCCTAGCCTCCAAATCTGAAAATCTAACCCTAAAATAGTAGCTAATTAGTAGCCTAAAGTAGATCTAAGGTTGAAGAAAGTTGATCAAAGTATAGCCAAAGCTTGAGAGAAGCAATCAAGCAAGTTTGTTCGCCTTTTTCTCGTGTTCTTCAGTTTGTTTCTATGGGGATATATTTTTTAGTACCAACACGTGGCAAGGTCACGCCGACATGTCAGCCGAGGTGCCGCGTGTCCTGGTTGATATGCCAAGGTCATCTCGGTTAAACCGAGGTTATCTCCGAAGATATCGAAATTCGAGATAAATGGATAAAAGATAAGGAACAAGAGTCCTAGAATAAAAAGGAGACTTAGCCAAGATAAGGATAAAGCTCTTAAGGAGTTTATCTTTATCTCTTGAGGAGTCCAAAGTAAGTACTGAACAGGAATCCATAGAAGTCAGGCTTCTATTGGGATTAGGATTGAGTTGGCTATAAAAGAGAGGCACCTCCATGGGTCTAAGGTATGTCTTTTTATGCTCAAGCTAGTGAGTTTAGCACTATTGATTATCTTTGAGAGATATTGAGTACTAACTTGATCGTTGGAGTACCCCTGGGTGGCGAACCACCACCAGAGTCTTCTCTTTCTATTGCAGGTTAGTCAGGTGCCATATATTCTGCCGGTGCTCTCCAGCTGGATACTAAGATTGCAGTGTGGTTAGATTTTCACCCACACAATTTGGCACCGTCTGTGGGAAAGAAAGGAGAATAGATGGCCAGTAACGAACAAAAGGAAAAGATTAGGGACGGCACTCCTACTGGGAGTGGAAGACCTATTGACCTTGATGGCGAAGGAGAAAGGTCGAACGTAGAAACTCATGAACAAACTCACAGAGTAAAAGACGTTGGCCAGACTGGCGACGCGCCAAAGAAACCTAATCAAAACAGGTATTACAACGAGGACGACCTCCAAATTTGGAAGGATAAGTGCCTACGGATGGACGAAGAGGTAAAAGAGATGGCAAACAAATTGGCAGACCTGCAGTCGGTCGTCAATTTCATGATGCAAAATAACGTCATGTAGCCACCATTTCCGCTGCAGGACACGCCGATTCCAGCGGCCAATACCCAGAAGGGAGGACAGAAAACAATCCTCGTAGCCCCTCAGCACAACAGAAACGGGAGATACTCTCACCGACCTTCTAGGGAGGACGGACGAAGAGAATCAAGAAGAGAAGGATCACGGAGGACGCATCGCACAAAGGAGGCAGACCCCAAAGGACATCGGCATGTTCAGGGGCAGGCACTGTGCTTCGACACAACTCATGGAGAGGGATCGAAAAGGGCGCACCACGAGACCGAGAGTAGTATACCGAAAAGACTGAAGTCGAAAGATAGCCGAGCTCTTGGGCGGAGCAAAGAAGACTTAAGAGATTACCTCAAGAGAAAGCAACAAAATGCCGAAGCCGAGGTAACCTCCCCAGATAAGCCGAGGACACCATTCTCGGTGGAATTAGATAGATTTGAGGCACCGAAGCGATTCAGTATGCCGAGGTTTCAAATATACGATGGTAAGTCAGACCCCAACTTCTACGTTGGACTATATTTGAACTCAATGGCATTGTATAGTGGGAACGAGCCGTTACTCTGCAAAGTGTTCCCCTCATTTTTTGGGGAGATTGTATCAGATTGGTTCCACAAACTACCAAAGGGAAGCGTGAAGACTTGGGAAGGCTTGACCGAGATGTTTGTGGCCAGGTTTGTGACAAACAAGCTGCAGCCACTAAGGGTGGATGCATTGATGGCTCTAAAGATCAGTAAGGATGAAGGCCTTAGGGCCTATGCAAAAAGGTACTATGAGGTGTTCAATCGAATACCCGAATGTAATCAAGAGGTGGCAGTCGTATCTTTCAAGAACGGCCTGAAAGACAACTGTCCACTCCGAAAGTCTTTGGCAAAGACATTACTAAAGAGTATGGAAGAGCTCATGGCGAGAATCGAGAAGTACGCCAGAGCCGAAGAAGACACGTCGGGAACTAGGAAGATAAAACAAGAGAAAGGAAACGGCTCGCCAAAGCAAGGCCGAGGTAACAATGGAACGAGCAGGCAAGAGACAGAACTGAGGGCCACACAAGCAGTAACAACTGTGTTTCGAATCTCAATTCCCAAAGTCCTGGATCAAATTCGGAACCAGCCCTATTTCAGAATGCCAGAGAGGACCCCAAGAGAATTCATGGGAAGAAACATTGGTAGGCATTGTGCCTACCATAATGAAGATGGGCATACAACTCAGGGTTGTAGAGCCCCGAAAACATATTTGGAAGACCTGGTGAGACAAGGACATCTGAGAGACCTTGTCGATGAGACCAGGACAAGGGAAGAACGGGCAAGGTTGCCTCAGGCACCAGCAGCCCCACCTTCCCCAACACAACAGCCGCAGATAGGAGGACCTCGGATAATCAACGTAATCCACTCGAAGGTCAACGAAAATAAAATCTGAGGAGAGACCCAGAAGGTGAAGCACCTGCAACATGTCTACTAAGTCGGGGAGAAAAGACATGGGGCAGAAGAGTGCCAGGGACCAATGATAACCTTTACTGATGCCGACCTAGAGATGGTCCAGCATCCGCATAATGATGCCTTGGTAATATCCCTCCAGGTTGGGGAGTGCCAAGTGAAACGTATCCTGATTGATCAAGGCAGCTCTTGCGACATCATGTACGTCCGATGTTACAAAGAGCTCGGCCTTCACCCAGATGATATGGAACAATCTAATGGCCCAATGATTGGGTTCAATAGAACGCCGACATAGCAACTGAGAACAGTAAGCTTGGAGGTGCAGGCTGGCATCAGGAAGATCAAGACAGAATTTACCATCATTGACACACCCTCCCCTTACAACATCATCTTGGGAAGGCCATGGTTGCTTGCAATGGGGGCAGTTCCCTCAACATTGCATCAACTATTGCGATTCCCAACAGAGCATGGGATAGAGGAAGTCAGAGGTGACCAGCTGCAGGTGAAGAGTTGCTCCATGGCAGCAATGAAATCTACCTGCATAGCTGATAATGGTTAGGGTATTAGCATGCAGGTATTATCATATAGGTTAGCTTTTTGTTAGTTTTTTGCTTTGTTTTTACATGTTTTAGTTATGTACAATATCTAGCATCTTTAGGTTAATTTAATTTTCATATTTGTATGGATATGGCCTAGTTTAATCATCATATAATTTTAGCATATTTAGATTTGTCATGTCTTAGCTGCTTTGTTTGCTTTAAATCATGTTAGTAGCCATTAAACTAGGCTTAGGTTCATGCCTTCTTATTTAGTAGCATTGATTGGTGTTGCAATGTATACACCAAGGCCCCCCCCCCCCCCCCCCCCCCCCAACACAAACTATATTAGTTATGTCCATATCAATTGTTATTCAATAGATTTAATGAATTTGTGTGTTACGTAGGTCTGTTGTGATTGTGCCATAAAAGTGTCTAATCAAGAGAATTAAGGGGTCAAAGTGCGGAGCTAATTAAAGTGAGCCAATACCAAGTTGAAATATCAAGGCTCAAGGTGTGCCTGGGCGCAGGTTGTTGGGTGCTTGAGCGCACGTCTGTAGAATAAAGCCAAGGTGTGCCTGACAGCCGCTCGTAGTGTACCTAAGGGCACATGTACGAAATTGGTTCATGCTTTTAATGCAAAGACACGGATTCTGACCAAAAAAGAGGAGAAGAAGGAGCAAAGTATAAATAGGAGATTCTAACTTGGTTTTAGGGTTGAAACTTTTGGGAAAGAAACGGCTTGTACTTACAAAGAGGATTTCCGACAAGTTCTTCACGGCGTTTCCTTCATTCTTGATGGATTGTCTCTTCTCCATGAGCGGCTCAAGACCATACTTAGGGTTTAGATGAAACCCTAGCCAATATGAATCTTCTTGAGGACACCATTTGGGCTTGTAGTTGCAACAGGTCGTGATAGTTTAATTAATCAAATCCCGAAATTGGTTCGATATTCATAGTTACGCAGCTAAGGTGGATTCAATACCCTAATTCCTCTTGATCGTTAAATACTCATTAATTTAAATGTTTTTCTTTAAATAGTTTGAATTACTTTAGTTTTAAGTTAATAATCAATTTTGATAATTAACACAACTTAGCCTTTTGGTCCCTAAGGTTAAACACGTATTACAACTACTATTCTATTTGAATTAAGGTTATAGTTCAGTTACTGATTTTTAAATGATCAAGCATGTTTGGGACATTATGTATGTTATGTCTTACATTTTTATTGGTGTCATGTTGTTGCGAAATCCGGGTAAGTTTCCTTGTCTCCATAGCTAATTGTTTGCTAGTTGAAGCATTTTTTTTTTCTTTTTTTTATTTAAAAAAAAAAAGGCGCTCAAGTTTACATGCTTTTTGGTGATCAATTGATTATTTTGAATGCTTTTCATGATATTGCTTTGCTTGAGTTGGGTTGTGTCGTACTAGAAGTCTTTTTTTTTATTTTTTTTATTTTGTTCTTTTGAGAGTTATAACCTTAGGAGAAGTTAGAAATTTTAAATGTATGAAAACACAGAGGCCAATATTTCCATTTTGTTTGGATATGATACTGAACAAAAGTAAATTTATTTACAAATAAGTTTCCAAATATATGTAATTTGCTTAGAGGTATAATACCATAAAGTTCTTTTTGTTCGGAACTGAAATATAAAGAAGTTAGAAAATTAAATGAACGAAAACACAGGGCCAAAGATAGACATTTGTTCGAATATGAAATACTTAACAACATCAAATAATTCCAAAACACATTGTCGAAGAAGTGAAATTTATTTAGAAAAAAGTTTTCAAATAAATGCAATTTGTTTGGAACTAGATTTTTGAACAAATTTCGTAAAACCATCGACCAAAAACAAAGAAGATGAACGAAGAACATAATTTTTTTTAATATAAAAAAAAACGACTTGAAAACGTTTTCTTCACTGCTCATTGTTAATTTCAATATGAAATAAAATGCAAGAATAATATATTCAAAGGAAATAGGGTTGAATACGAAGATATAAGGTGAACAGAGTGAAAGCAACAGAATAGAGGAGAGAATTGAAGATTGGGACCAGTTATCAGATTGAGTGTTTAAAATGTTATGATTTGTACTTTTTAAATATCAAATATTTTTTAATCATTTTGAATAAGAACATAGTAATAAAAAAAATTCATCAAGTTGCAGTGTCCAATATTTTTAATCATTTTGAATAAGAACATAGTAATAAAAAAAATTCATCAAGTTGCAGTGTCCAACCAATCTTTTGAGGGTGCGAATAGAGTCAGCATTGACCTCTTTAATTCTATCGATTAATACCCCCGTTGCCCACAATTTTTCCATACTCGCCCATTGAAAATGTCGAAGACACATAAATTCATTATAGGAGTGTCTTTCTATTTTAGACTGAGGCTTCTCCCGATCCTCTAAGGTTATGTTTGATTCACAAGACTAATAGTGAAAGTATTAATAATCTCATCAAATTAGTGTGGTATTCACTATCCAATTGAATTAGTAGGATAAATTATCCCTTGTCTATTGTTTGATTCGCATTAGATAATAAAACATATGAATGTAAGGTTACAACTATATTTATCTTCTTTTTCAATTTTAGCCTCCATCAATATTTCCTCACAATCTTTACTTTATCAAAATTTCTTCATAAACGTGGTTTTGAAAAAAAATTATAAATAAATAAATAAAAACAAAATAAAGATACAAAATACAAATGCTGTGTATGGTTTGTTTTTTTTGATTTTTTTTAAATATAAATTAATTTGATAAAATAAATATCAAAAAATATTTTTAAATTTTAAAAAATTATTTTTAGCCTTCTAAAATATAAAATCATATAAAAATAATAAATGTTTTAATTTTTAGTCAAGGGTAAAAGAGTCTTTTATTTTAATTCTCAACTCAGGATATATAATCTCACCCTTACCCCACTACTAATAATCCTACAAATTTGTTAGATTAATTATCCATTAGATTAATAATCTTGAAACAAAATTTCAAAATAGACACAGGATTATTAGGCCTACGGATTAATAATCTCACAAGAATTGAATCATGCAATTTAGGTATGGGGTCTATTATAAAGTTGCACTTTGTTGATTTCATTTTAACAATTGTAAATATATGATTTTATTGAATTTGTCTTAAAATATGAAATTTTTTTTAATTATATTTATTATTTTTTTTTTGTAAGATAAATATGCATATATGATTATAGAATCAATATGATTTTTGAATATAAAATTCAGATCAAATTTTTAAAAATTAAAATTGTGTTTAGATTTAAATTATATAGAGATTTGTGAAAAACTAAATAAATAAATAATCTTCTACAAATCCCTCCATAAACCTAAATAAGACAAGTTTTCTCTTAGGATTTAAGCCAACAGGCCTGCATTCATCTATGTGTTATATCAATGATGTTTGGAAATTACATCTCAGAAAAACATATAAAATTAAATAAATAATTACACAAATGTAGAGTGTTATACAATCTTTATTGTATTAATTTAATGGGCAAATTACATATACCCCTCGAGGTTTGGCTAAATTACAAATACCCCCTGAGGTTTGAGAAATTACAAATTCCTCCCTGAATGCTATATTTGCATAACAAATTAGGGGGTAATTTGTTATGAAATTTAAACCTCAAGGGGCAAATTGTTATGAAAATACAAACCTTAGGGGGCGGGATGTAATTTTCGAAACCTCAGGGGGTATCTGTAATTTAATCAAACCTCAAGGGAGGTATATGTAATTTGCCCTAATTTAATTTATGTTTGTGTACTCAACAACAAACAAAACACAAAAAGAAAAAATTAGAAAGATTTACCAAAATTTGTTTAATTACGGAAACCAAACAGAAATTGGAAAAAGAGTAGGAAGAAGAAAACAAAATAAGAATAGGAAAATAGTTATCGAAAATATTTTCTGAGGATAATCAAGTCAAGTGTTTTACACTGTCCCCTTAAGACAAATTCGTCCTCTCTGGGGTGCTAACAGATTATGGACGTCTATCTCCCAGGATGAAATGATCAACGACAATTTAGTAGCAGCACTACAAACTAAATGTCCAACGAACACACTTTATGTTTATACTCTTTGTCACAAGGAATTTATGCAGTGAAATATAGGAAATAAAAGCAGAGAAGAAGAACGAAAATTGAATGCAAAATTCAAATGAGGGACTGTCTATTTATAGATGAACTGGTGGCTTTTCAGAGCAGATTTCAACAAGTAAAAAACATGGTCGGGACAGTGTTGAACAGGTAAGAACCTGTTAGGACAGATAGAACCTGTTCAGGTTGAAATTTGAACAGATAACATACATGTTCGGTTGGAAGAAAATCTAGACAGGTGTGTTGAACCAACCAAACTGCCAACCTTTCAATATGTTGGGGTCAATTCGGAATTAAGTTTGAATTTCAAACCGAAATTCAAATGTTTTTGGCCCAAAAAGGTAAGCATTAGGCCGGACAAGCCCAACTCAACCTCACACCACGCACCCGTGCCCAAGCCTAGCCCCGCCCGCCCCATCGAACAAACAGTGGCAGTGACGCGCACGCGCGTTTTTGTTTATTTTGGATCTAATGGGTCTAGCCCACTTTGCCCATAACCTCACCCTTCCACAAAACTTGGGTATCCTTTAAGGCCTTTCCTAAGTTGTAACCCAAGGTTTATGAACCCATGTTAGCCTAGCCAAGTAATGTGAGACAAGCTTTCCTTCCTCCAATTTGGGAAAACCCACCAAAACACCATTTTCATGGAGCTTACTTTGACTTCAATTTCTCATTCATTCGATAATGATTTTAAACAACCAAATATACTACGTGATTCACAATGCGGCATAGAGCGCGTTACCACCAATACTCGCTAACCTCGGCGTATGGGTCACACTTAAAAAATAGATCAAAGTTTAAGAAAAAATATTTTTTTCCAAAACCATTCTTACAATCCCCCACATTAATGGAATTTGATGACAACGAAAATGCAACAACGTGCAAAATTTGTCGAGTATAAATCGAAAATATCTTGCACCAGGATAAGTAGCTTTCGGCCTTGAACATTCCTTAGTGATAACCTATCGGACTTATTAGCTAACCAATGGATGTGATGCCTTAAATTGTTCAGCAGTTAGTGTAAGCCAAGACAATATATTTCATATAAAATATCTTCTGATACATCATGGTTCTCATGGTTATGTTTATTTTGGCCTTGAACGCTCATAGTTGTTCGTGAGTGCTTCTAGAGAATTTAGTCTCTTCATTCTCATAAAACCGGCCCGAGTTCGACACTCATATAGGTGATTCTTATTGTGAGTATCTCTTGTACTCGTCTTGATTTTTATGCCTAAATCAAGATATAAGTAATTATTAAAAGCAAAGCTTATCCTTAAACCTCTGCATACAACACATGTTGTAGATATCACTCTCACCATAGGAATGGGTAGGGATTTTTGAATCCTTTGGTGATTTCTGGCAAATCACACATAACTTAGTTGTCTCTTTGAACTTAGTTCTTGGGATCTCCAGTCATTTAAGTAGGGCTACCATTATGATGACTCTTATGTAATAGACTTTAATCATATTCCCTTCAATGAACTATAGACTTACTCTTTTGCCAAACCTTTCGTTAAAGGATCCGCAATATTCTCTTTAGATTTTATATAATCTATTAAGATTATTCCACTTGAGAGTAATTGCCTTACGGTATTATGTCGACGACGAATATGTTGTGACTTACCATTATACATATGACTCTGTGCCTTTCATATTGCAGATTGACTGTCACAATGAATGCAAATAGCTGACACATGTTTTGGCCACATTAGAATATCTTCTAAGAAGTAGCGAAACCATTCTGCTTCTTCTGCTTTGTCTAAAGCAATGAACTCAGATTTCATTTTGGATCATGTGATGCATGTTTGTTTCATGGATTTCTAAGAAACATCAGCACCTCTCAGAGTAAAGACATATCCACTAGTGGATTTTGAATCTTTAGTATCCGATATCTAATTTGCATCACAATAGCCTTCAAGTACTGCTAGATATCGAGTAAAGTTTAAACCATGATCATGGGTAGATCTTAGATATCTAAGAACTTGAATGATTGCTTTCCAATGGCCTTCTTCGAGGTTACTAGTGTACTTACTCAATTTACTGACAGCATAAGCTATATCAAGACACATGCAATTCATTAGGTACATTAGGCTTCCAATGATTTGGGAGTATTTTAACTAAGACACCGCATCTCCTTATTTTTCGATAAATAAAAACTGATGTCTATGGGTGTTCTTGCTACATTTACATCATCCTTGATATATTTAGCAAGAGTTTTCTCAATATAATGAGATTTGTGATAATGCATATCCATCAGATGTTTTAGTAATTTTCATTCCTAAGTTAACATTTGCGACTCTCATATCTTTCATATCAAATCTTTTGTTCAGCATTTGCTTAGTTGATTTGATCATATTTTGACTGCTTCCATTGATAAGCATGTCATCCATATAAAGACAAACGACGACATAACCTTTGTCAGTGTTTTTAATATAAACGCATTTGTCACATTCGTTTATCTTAAACCCATTAGTAAGTATAGTGTGATCAAATTTTTCATGTCATTACTTAGGAGTTTGTTTTAACCCATAAAGAGATTTACAAGTCAACAAACTTTCTTTTCTTGCCCTAGCACTACAACCCCTTCAGGTTGCTCCATATAGATCTCTTCATTTAGATCACCTTTTAAGAAAGTTGTCTTAACATCCATTTGATATATCTATAAATTATACAATGCTGCTATAGCAATAAGTATGCAGATAGATGTTATTCTTGTCACATAGGAGTATGTGTAAAAATAGTCCAGACCTTCATTTTGTCTGTAACCTTTTACCACAAGTCTTGCTTTGTACTTGTCTATTGAACCATCTGCCTTCATTTTTCTCTTGAATATCCATTTATACCCAAGAGGTTTAGAACCGGGTAGAAGATCCACCAATTTCCAAGTATGATTTTGCATAATGAATTCAATTTCATTATTAACAGTCTCTTTCCACAAAGGTACTTCAGGACCTGACATTGCTTCCTTAAAGCTCTAAGGCTCATTTTCTAACATGTATGCATAAAATCTGGATAAAAGGATTTTGATATTCTCGCTCTCTTAATTCGTCTTGGTTCATCACCAGTTAAATCATGTTGGTCGAGACCATTACTAGTCTTTTGCGTTTGATTATCATTAGTCTCTTGACTTTGTATATAATCATAATTTTTTTTCTTGTGAACTTAAGTCATGTCCTTTCTTGTAAGGAAAAACATGTTCAAAAAACACAGCATTTCTTGACTCTATAATAGTGTTCATATGTATATCATGCATTTCTGATTTATAAGTTAAAAATTGATATGCACTACTATTATGCGTATAACCAATAAACACACAATCCACTGTTTTTTATCCTATCTTATTCTTTTTTGGAATAGGAACTTCTACATTTGCCAAACACCCACACACTTTTACGTATTTGTAGGAAGGTGGTCGACCTTTCCATAATTTATATAGAGTGCTGTTAGTTTTCTTATGATGTATCCTATTGAGGACATAATTAGCAGACAAAATTGCTTCCCCCCACAAGTTCTGCGGTAAGCCTAAACTTAGTAACATGGCATTCATCATTTCTTTAAGGGTTCTATTCTTTCTTTTAGCAATTCTATTTTGCTGTGGAGAATAGGGTGTTATAGTTTGGTAAATAATGTCATGTTGAGCACAAAATTTATTTAAAAGTACATCATATTCACCACTCTTATCACTTCTAACTATTTTAATGGTTTTACCAAGTTGATTTTCAACTTCAGTTTTGTAGAGTTCAAACATTGCCAAGGCTTCATCTTTACTTCTAAGTAAATATACATAACAATATCTTATGCAATCATTGATAAATGTTATAAAATACTTTTTGCTTCCTTTAGTTTGAACAAATTTAAGATCACATACATCAGTATAAATTAATTCTAGAGGTTCATTTTTTCTTTTAATCGATTTAACTGGAGCCTTAGTTTTGCTTCTACACATATCTCACATTTGTGCTAAGGATCAATTTCAAACTTTGGTATATAGTCCAAACCAATTAGTCTATGCAAAGTATCAAAATTCACATGTCCTAATCTACAATGCCATAAATTTGACTCAAGAATATAAGTAAAAGATGTGTTACTCTTATTAATAATTGATTTTGGTACAATAGTCATTACATTCAACTTGAAAAAACCATCGCTCATGTATCCCTTATCTACATACATACCACTTTTTGTTAATACAAACTTATCATATTCAAATACAAGTCTAAAACCATTTTACTTAACAAAAAAACTAAAAACTAAATTTTTCCGCATGTCTGGTACATGCAACATGTTATTGAGGGTAAGTTCCTTCCTCGATGTCATCTTCAAGATAACTTTCCGTTGTCCAGCCATAGCAGAAGTAGATGAATTTTCCATGAATAGTTGTTCACCATTTGCAACCTCATTATAAGTAGTGAACATTTTTTTGTCCACACAAATGTGTTGAGTTGCTCCAGTGTCGACCCACCACTCTTTGGGATTTTCCAACTAAATTACCCTTAGACACCACAACAGAGAGATTAGTGTCATTTACCCCGTTAGAAAAGTAATCGACTTCTACTGCATTGGCTTGATTGGTGGTCTGTTTGCTTGTACTTCTACAATCCTTCTTAGGGTGTCAACAATCAGAGGCATGATGTCTAGTCTTGCCACAGTTATAGCATTTTCCTTTGAACTTTTTATTGCCATTGTTATCGCTTTGTTTAGGACAATCTTTAGAAAACTTCCTCTTCTTATTATGTGGTTTGAGCACTTATTCCACTACATTAGCCTTGGACTCAATGAGATTTTACCATTCCTCTTTTTAGCCTTATGGTTATCTTCCTTAATTCCCAGTCTTACAATAAGTTCATCCATGGTCATCTCTTTGCATTTATGTTTTAAATAATTTTTGAAATAAACCGATGATAATTTTAATTTCTTTGTGCCGGTATCATCTGTCTTATATTTTTTCTCCAAAGAATTCTATAATTCTTTTGTTGTCTTCAGAGGGATGTAAATCAAAATGCTTCCATGCATCTACCGCGGCAACAACTTGCCGATCACTTTCATCATCTTTTAGTAGTGGAGCATCTTCATGGAGAAACCAAGAAAGATTAAGAGTTGTAAGATAGAACATCATTTTCTACTGCCATCTCTTAAACTCGGTGCCATTTAATTTTTCTAGTTTTTTTCCATGACTTATTGGAATTTGAACATGGTTTTGGGTAAGAACGGGAGTTGTTGTAACAATCAAATTTGGAGTACTACTTTTAGTTGCACAAGCCATAATATTTTATTACAAAAATAAGAAGAAAAAAAAAACCAAAACCAAAACACAAATTAATTTTTTAGTTACTAAAACCATAAAATGAGTTATAACACAAAATAATTTTACTTTTCTAGTTTCTGAAACCAGAAAAATAAAACACAAAACAATAATTTTCTTGTTACAAAAACCAAAAAATTATTTTCTTGGATTCAAATAAAACAAGGTTCAAAAGTGAAATTATTAATACAATGAAGACTTTATAAAGAAACAAGTTTTTTCTTAAGATTGTTATACAATCTTCACTGTATTAATTTAATTTCTATTTGTGTACTCAACAACAAACAAAACGCAAAAGAAAAAAAAATTAAAAAGAAAGATTTTCCAAAATCTGTTTAATTATAGAAACTAAACAAAATTGGAAATAGAGTAGGAGGAAAGAAAGAAAATAAAAACAGGAAAATACTTATCGAAAATGATTTCTGAGGTTGATCAAGTCCAGTGTTTTATAATGTCTTCTTAAGACAGATTCGTCCTTTCTCAGGTGCTAAACAAATTATGGATGTCTATCTCCCAGGATGAAATGATCAACGACAATTTAGTAGCAGCATTACAAACTAAATGTCTAACGAACACACTTTGTGCTTATACTCGTTGTCACAAGAAATTTATGCAGCAAAATACAGGAAATAAAAGCAGAGAAGAAGAACGAAAATTGAATGCAAAATCCAAATGAGGGACTGTCTGTTTATAAATGAACTGGTGGCTTTTCAAAACATATTTCAACAAGTAAAAAACCTATTTGGGATAGGGTTAAACAGGTAAAAACCTATTCAGACAGATAGAACTTGTTCAAGTTGAAATATGAACAGGTAATAGACCTATTCGGTTGGATGAAAATCTGGACAGGTGTGTTAGACCAAACTACCATCGTTTCAATATGTTGGGGTCAATTCGGAATTTTGAGTTTCAAACTGAAATTCAAATTCCAAACGGTAAGAATTTAATTTTAGTAAAAATAAAATTCAAATGTTTTTGACCCAAAATGATAAGCATTGGGCAAGACAAGCTCAACCCAACCTCACACTACACACTCAAGGCCAACTCGCTCGACCGAACGGAAGGCGGCGACGCTCGTTTTTGTTTGTTTTGGGTGTAATGGGTTTAGTCCACTTAGCCCATAACCTCACCATTCCACAAAACTTGGGTACCCCTTAGGGCCCTCCCCAAGTTGTAAACCCAAGGTTTATAAACCCAACAATGTTAGCCTAGCCAAGCAATGTAAAACAGGCTTTCCGTTTTCCAATTTTGGAAAACCCACCAAAACATCATTTTCATGGAGTTTATTTTGGCTTTAATTTCTCATTTACCCGATAATGGTCTTGAATGATCAAATATACTATGTGAATCACAACGCGGCATAGAATGCGTTACCACCAATATCCGCCAACCTCGGCATATGGGTCTCCTTAAAAAATAGACCAAAATTTAAGAAAAAACATTTTTTTCCAAAACCATTCTTACTAGAGTAGTGCAGCCCTTACACACTCACAAATTTTGAGTTACAGGTTACACACAAAGAGTTGTATCCCATGTTTTACTATATATATATATATATATATTTAGGATAAATTACAAATACACCTCTTGAGCTTTGATTAAAATATGAATCACTCCCTATAGTTTTAAAAATTACATTTCACCCTCTGAGATTTCTAATTTCATAATAAATTGCCCATTTTATTAATAAATTATCAAGTCAATTAACAATTTTTAATGATGTTAGAAATATGTTTCAATTAATAATTTTGGTAACTTATTATTGTATAGGAGTGCAATTATAAATTTTATTTTTTTAGTTAATTCTGTTAAATAAAAAATACTAACAATGAGGTATTTGTAATTTTCTAAACTATAAGGGACAATCTGTATTTTAAACAAACCTCATGAATAGATTTATAATTTACCCATATATTTATTATTCTTTCCCATTAAAGTTTGACACCATATAATCATTTCAATCTAATTTTGTACTCATTTTGTTTTTGAAATTTTGAGGCACCATAATCATAGTTGTTTAGTTTGTTTACTTTTTTTTAAAAAAAAATTTGGCCCTTGCCGACCACATAGGTTACTAATGCAGACCTTGTTTGTGCCAGTTGCTTTTTTTCTTTGTTACATTTTTTAAATATATGATATTAGGATAATATTAATTAATTGCAATTGTAATGATAAAAATAAAATATAACATAATACAAGGAAACTCTCAACTTAAAAAAAAAAAAAAAAAGTCTCAATAAATATATGAAAGATAAGATCCCAGCAAAAAGATTTAAACGAGTTTAATTTCTTAGTAAAATACCAAAATTATGGCCAACCAAGTGCCTCAATAGTTTTGTTTTTGTTTTTGTTTTTGTTTTTGTTTTTTTTAAGATGGGAAGGGCGTCAATGTTAATTGTAACATTCATTGGGGGTTTTTGATTGCTAAGTCCTCATTCCGTTTGTTTTGGCAGAAAATGTTTTTTAAAAAATATTTTTTGTATTTTTTAGTGTTTGATACGATGAAAAAGAAAAGTTAACGGAAAATATTCTTCTTTATCAACAAAAAACAAGTCTATTTGGACGGAAAATGTTTTCTACTTTTAAAAGACAAAAAACATTTCTCGAACTAAATTTTAACCAATGTCACCACATTGCCGTCACCACTATTGCCACCACCACCTCCATGTCTACCCCGCTGTCGTTACTACTATCACCACTAATGCAACTATTAGTGCATTAGTTTGAAGAATGAAACCACACATAGGAAAACGTTTTCTATGAAAAATATTTTTTTTAAAAAAAATTTATGTAAAAAATATTTTTCACCGAAATAAACAGAGCGTTAGCGTGTGTTTTAATTTTCAAAAATCCTAAAAGAAGCTAATTTTAAAAATTAATAATAATAAAAAAGTGTCACCAAATTTAAAAATAACATTTATATTGTTTTTTCTTCTTTTTTGCCAATCGATAGAATAGTAATTACAAATATAAGAAATATTTACATCATTAAACAAACTACTAGCCCACAATAATTAAAAAGTCAAAAAAGTCTAACAGAATTAATATAGCAAGCTCACCAAGCTCAAGACTAAACCCAACAACCACTACTAAACTACGTACAAACCCCATAATTAGGGGTGAGCATCGTGCCGTGTTGGATCGTATTTGTGTCGTGTCATCTCGGGTTCACCTCAAAATTACCTTAACACTAACCCGACCCTTTATTATTTCGTGTTATTATGTCATATCATTTTGGATCCGAATCCAATTCGTGTCATGTTAACGTGTTATATTAAAAAATACAATAATACTTCGTAACTCAAAATAAGTGGCTCGAACAATGGCTCGAATACCCAAAACCACATCGTTTTGGGTATTTTTTTTTTTTGCTTTTCGTTTTCTTACTTTTGAATACAGAGGGAAGAGAAGAGGAGAGAGAGAGAGAGAGAGAGAGAGAGAGAGAGAGAAGAGAGAAGAGGAAGAGAGAAGAGGCAATGGAGGTGATGGCGGAGGAGGAAGAGAAGCAAAATCGACGGTGATGGCTCTCTGTCGGTGGCGGCGCTCTGTTTTCTCTACTATTTTTTTTTTCTATAGTAGATCTGGATATGAAGATGAAGTAAAAAAAAAAAAAAAAAAAAATTGTTGATGATGATGATGATGATGATGATGATGATGAAGATGTTGTTGTTGTTGATGATGATGAAGATGCTGTTGATTCTTTGTCTCTGTGTTCCCCAGCTCCCTCTTCTCTTCTCTTCTTCTTCTTCTTCACCTACATCTTCTTCATCTTTAGAAAAACGAGAAAGAAAAAGGGAAAAAAAAAAATTTCAAAACGACGTCGTTTTGGACTCGGGCCATTCGAGCCTTCCTAATTTCGAACTACTAATCGGAACTGTTAAAAAAATTCACTATTAACTAAAAATATCAAATGTATAAAAAAAAAATTAAAAATTTCTTCACAAGTTAAAACTAATCTCTATTAAATGAAAATATTTATAAAAATATTTGATTTCAAATTAATTTATAAAAATTATATTTCATTATTATATTTTTTTACCAAATTAACTCAAATAATAGACAAAAAATACATTAACTTCAATTAAAAGCAAAAACCTATATTAAACTTAAAATTGTATTTTACATACTTTTTAATAAATTAGATATAATTATGTAGAGATTAAAAAATGCCATGATACTCTTAAATGAAAATAATATTAAATACGTAACTAATTATTCATTATACGGATTATCTGTGTCAATTTTGTATCATACAGACCTAACCTAACCTATTTAATATTCATGTTATCGAGTCGTGTCATATATATGTTCCTGTCAAGAAATGGTCACCACTAACCCGTTAATTTCGTGTACGATTCAACTCGTATTATTGTGTCGTGTCGCAAATTTCCACCCATACTCATAATAGGAGAGAAATAAATCACAATTACAAAAAAATATTAAATTTTTTTTTATAGGAATTAGAATATGAGATCTCACACCATAAAGGTTAACAACTAAGCCAAATGTCCTTGTAAATAATATTCATATTCACACAAGATATTTTCGTGAGAATTAAGCCCACCTTAAACCAAGGGCTCATTTGATTGACTTTGACGCGTAAGAAGATTACATTTTAATTTGAAAAAGTTCTCAATAAATTTTATTTAAAGAGAAGAATAAACTATTATTTTGAATAAATTTTTTATTTTTTATTTTTACCTCATGCCAAATTGACCACCACTAGCATTGGAAAAATTACTTAGAGAAGTTGTCAAAAAGTCACCAACAGTTGGAACTGATGGCGGTGATATGAATAGATAAAAAAAACTTAAGTGGACAGATATATAACACTTCAACAAATAGGTGATGTGAATAGATAAATAGATAGTACACAAATAGATACATAGATAGATAGACGTAATATGATCTTTCAAATTATTTAAACTTAAGTGGACAGATATATAACACTTCAACAAATAGGTGATGTGAACAGATAAATAGATAGTACACAAATAGATACATAGATAGATAGACGTAATATGATCTTTCAAATTATTTAATCCCTTAGACTTTAAAAAAATAAAATTTGGGACTATTACTTCTCAAAAATTTTTGAAATTAGACTTATGACCCCAATATTAAAAATATAATCTTTTAAATCTTATAATATGTTTTATTCATTGCAAACCAAGCATAGTATAAATAATTTCATGATATTTATACTCACTTTATACTTGAAAAAATACATGTATAAAACCCATGATATTATTTCTTCCGTGATCTGATTCCCAAAATAAACACCCAAAAAGACTAGTCTAATCTTTATTGGCATTCGATGTTGACTTGTTAAGTTACTTTTAATTTTTTACAACTTTTTAGTTAATAAGTTAGAAAATTGGGTTAATCACATAGGGATAATTTCTGGGATTAGACTCTAAGAAACCAAGCTTTAAAGGTTACTTTTAAATGATATTTACATAGTAAGATACTCAATCATGTAACAATAAGTTACGAATTTACACACATTTAAACCCACACTCTCACACTGGGTACGATTCTCTCAGATTTGGAAGGTTCATCCTATCAACATATATATTGTCAACTAAGTGACTGGCCTCGAAAAGAGTGGGACATAAAAATTATTTTTTAGTAAAAATATTAATATAACATTTTACATTTTTACCCATGACAAATGACTTAGTAATTCTTTAATTTTTTAACTTTATTTTCAAAAACTAAAATTTTTAACTTAATCAAGAGACATATTTGATGCTTTATAGGCATTGGTATGTTGTGTCACACAGGGCTGATCCTGACTTAAGGCGAGTAATGCTGTCTTGAGCCCCAAATTTTTGTCAAATTTTAAGATTCCCAAATAGTTTGAGCACTTCTGATATTAGTAGGTTTAAAAATGAAAACTTAAATTAACTAATATAACTTCACAATCCAAATTAAAGATCCTTAGAGCATCTTCAATCCTTCATTATTATTATTATTTTTTTCATCTTATTTGATTCTAAATTTGAATAAAAAATTTGATTTGATATAAACTATTCCAATCCTTTTATCAAAATAATTTCAGAATCTTTTTAAAAAATTTCTTGTCGTAAATTTCTGTTTTCATCAAATTTGATGAAAGAAAATATCTCCAGTGTTTTATTTTTTTTATTTTTTATTAAATTCAAATTTGATAAAAAAAAAATGTTTCTCTATTGATTTAATAAAAATTTGATGAAAGGGTATGGGTATTAGTAAAAAAAATTACAAGTATTTAATTACTATTTTTTCACAATTTTTTTTTAATGATTATGTATATATTAACACTATATATTCTTAAAAATTTACCCAAGGTATGGCTCGCATTAAACTATTTTGAATTTATATTATATATTTTCAAAGTATAATTTTGAATAAATGATTTTTTTATACATAAGGGCTCCAATTTTAATATTTCGCCGGAGGCCTGAAAATCTCAAGATTAGTCTTGGTGTCACAAATTGAAAGTGATTAGTGACGGTAGTAGAGTTTATTGATATTTGTTAAGAAAAATCCTGAACATATATAAAATTTATACAAAAAAACTTAAAAAGAATGATGTGATAATACCATTATTATAAATAAATTCATCTTCAATGATGTTTTGTTTTGAAATTAAAGATTCACAATGAGTCACATCATTATATGTAAAAATTATATATGAATTTTTTTGTTTATATGGCATTACTTTTTTGCTAATGATAGAAAATTAATCGCAGAACATGACAATTGATGATTGATTAAGAACAAAAACACATGATGCCGTTGCAGCACTAATAATTTTCTAAAGGGCAAGGCTTTGGGATGATGTTATTGGGCTTGCACGGATTTCATTTCGATGATTCAAATATTTTAATGTGTAGATATCGTCGAATATTTATTTTTATCATTGACAAAAATATAATCTGATTGAAAAATTATTAGATAACCAATTAACATAATTTTTTATAAGAATAAAATATTCAAATAAATTTTTTATATTAAACTATTTAAATTATTAAAATAAAATTCATAATAAATTTTACGAACACACTAATACTGTCTAATTCACAAAATGCACTAGAGATGAGCCCTACCTTTTTTTTTTAATAATAAGTGGAATATTCACTGTAAGATGGCCGACAACTTGTGGGGGGTGATGTTGCCATCTCATTAAGCTGCATGTGCCTCAGCGCCACCAAATGCTTTCTCTTTACTGTCACCCTCACGCCCCCACTGATTCCACAAAAGTAGTGAAACAATTTGATTAAGAATAAAGGTTGAGACGTTTTTGGGGTCATCTCTTAATCATCTTTAATTTTGATTGGTCAATTTTTTTTTTTTCTTATTCAATCCTTAATTTCTATATGTGTGAGGGGATTGTGAGAGTAAGTATTTTAAAGGGATCTAAATCAATACCCTTTAATTAACATTTAAGAATACTAAATTTTTTATTAAATAAATAATTAAATATAATTATTTATTTAATAAAAAATTTAAAATTTATAACATTTTTCAACACATTTTTGTTGTTTCCCACAACTTGACCCTCCATAAAAACTCCAAATTGATGGAAGTACCAATGATGAATCAATTGATTTTGACATCATTCATCCTTGAGATTTTCAAAAATTATTCAAAGTTTGGTTTAAATTTTTTAAATTAATTTTTCAAAATTTTAATTTTTTAATTTTTCATTTTTTTTTCGCTTTTAGTAAATATTTTTAAAATTTTAAGTAATTTTTTTACTTTTTAAATGCATTTTACTTAAATATATCTAAAAAGTAAAATATTTATAAAAAATATTTTAAAAAATTAAGAAATATACAAGAATATGAAACTAGAGAAGTTCTTTTTGCGTGGTTCATCTTTGTCCAGCACCGAGAGAATAGAGATCATGGAATTCTTCATCTCTAACCAAGGTTTTGAAAACCGGACCGGACCGGCCGATTCAACCGGTTGAACCGTCGACCGGGTGAGGTTCCGGTTCGGTCAACCCCCTCAAACCGTTCAAAGTCAAAAACCGGTGTATTCAAAGAGAACCGTTTGAACTGCCGGTTGAACCGCCGAACTGTCCGACCTGTTCACGGGTCAATCAAACCGGAACGGTTTTGTTTAAAAAAAAAAAAACCCAAATCTATCTTGTTTCTCTTCAGCCGCAACAGATCTTCTTCGGCAAAACCTTGCACAATCATCATCACCATTAACGAATCACTCAACTTAACTCAAGCTCTCAACTCTTCTTGCAATAAAGAAGAAGACACCCACAGCCCAAATCCATTGTAGACAATCAATCTTCTTGAACAATACAAATCTTGTGAGTCTCGATCTGGACCTTTGATCAAATGGGTTTCACTAATTCCTGCTGTTGCTTGCTCGTTGAATGAAGTAGATTTTGATCTCCCTCTCTCTCTTGAATGAATGAAAGACCACTCTCAATAGAACCCATCGTTTTGGCCCTCTGTTTTGAGGCGGAGCAGTGGGTTTTTCATCTTTATGAGAGAGGAGAGAGAGAGAGAGAGTGTGAGTGAGGGGCGTTTTTTTTATTCTTTTTTGAGTAATGGGTTTTTCTTTTTTTTAAGTTTATTTGTTGTTAGAATGTGAAGTACTATAACTTATATCTAGGATGATTTTTTTTTCTTTTTTTTTTTGTTTAGAAAAACATAACTGAAAATATTTAAGAATTTTTAAAAAATTGAAAATTTATTATATATTATTAATTTATATTCTAAAAAAAATTATTTATGACGTAATTATGATGTCACGGTTCGATTCGGTTCAACCCAACGGTTGAACCGATGACCCGTCCGCCCAATCCCTTTTCCGGTTCGTTTACCGGTCCGGTTTTTAAAACATTGTCTCTAACATCGAAATGTTTGCTTGGACACTGTATGACATGGCTGGCATTGATCCAACTTTTATCTGCCATCAACTTAATGTCAACCAGACTACCAGACCAATTATACAGCAAACTCGCCAATTGACGCTTCACCACGTCGAGATTCTGGCTGAGGAGGTGGGAAACCTGCTAGAAGCAGGGGCAACCAAAGAGGTTCACTATCCCAAATGGATCTCCAACACCGTGGTGGTGCCAAAGAAGAATGGCAAGTAGCGCATTTGTGTGGACTACAAGACAGTCAATAAAGCATACCCAAAAGATAGTTTTTCTCTATTGCGGATAGACCAACTGGTTGCCCCTGCTAGAAGTAGGGGCAACCAAAGAGGTTCACTATCCCAAGTGGATCTCCAATACCGTGGTGGTGCCATCGAAGTGTTCCGGTCCGGTCAACCCCCTCAAACCGTTCAAAGTCAAAAATCGGTGTATTCAAAGAGAACCGTTTGAACTGTCAGTTGAACCGCCGAACCGTCCGACCCGTTCACTGGTCAATCAAACCGAAACGGTTTTGTTTAAAAAAAAAAAAAAAACCCAAATCTATCTTGTTTCTCTTCAGCCGCACCAGATCTTCTTCGGCAAAACCTTGCACAATCATCATCACCATTAACAAATCACTCAACTCAACTCAAGATCTCAACTCTTCTTGCAATAGAGAAGAAGACACCCACAGTCCAAATCCATTGTAGACAATCAATCTTCTTGAACAATACAAATCTTGTGAGTCTCGATCTGGGCCTTTGATCAAATGGGTTTCACTAATTCCTGCTGCTGCTTGCTCGTTGAATGAAGTAGATTTTGATCTCTCTCTCTCTCTCTTGAATGAAAGACCACTCTCAATAGAACCCATCGTTTTGGTCCTCTGTTTTGAGGCTGAGCAGTGGGTTTTTCATCTTTATAAGAGGAGAAAGAGAGAGTGTGTGAGTGAGGGGCGTTTTTTTTATTGTTTTTTGAGTAATAGGTTTTTCTTTTTTTTAATTTTATTTGTTGTTAGAATGTGAAGTACTATAACTTATATCTAGGATGATTTTTTTTTTCTTTTTTTTTTGTTTAGAAAAACATAACTGAAAATATTTAAGAATTTTTAAAGAATTGAAAATTTATTATATATTATTAATTTATATTCTAAAAAAAATTATTTATGACGTCACGGTTCGATCCGTCCGCCCAATCCCTTTTCCGATTCGTTCATCGGTCCGGTTTTTAAAACATTGTCTCTAACATCGAAGTGTTTGCTTGGACATTGTATGACATGGCTGGCATTGATCCAACTTTCATCTACCATCACCTTAATGTCAACCAGACCGCTAGACCAATTATACAACAAACTCACCAATTGACGCTTTACCACGTCGAGATTCTGGCTAAGGAGGTGGGAAACCTGCTAGAAGCAGGGGCAACCAAAGAGGTTCACTATCCCAAGTGGATCTCCAACACCGTGGTGGTGCCAAAGAAGAATGGCAAGTGACGCATTTGTGTGGACTACAAGACAGTCAATAAAGCATACCCAAAAGATAGTTTTTCTCTATTGCGGATAGACCAACTGGTGGACCTAATTGCAGGTCACAACCGACTCAGCTTTCTTGATCTGTATCGTGGATATCATCAGATCGCTATGTATGAACCAGACTAGGAAGCTACGTCCTTTACAAGGGGTTGTATTGCTACAAGGTCATGCCCTTTGACCTAAAGAATGTAAAGGCAACATTTTAGCGAGTGGTGCCAAGATATTTGAGCCATTGTTAGGAAGAACAGTGGAAGCTGACATAGACGACATGGTGGTCAAGACCAAGAACGAAAGAGACCATCTCAATGACCCAGCTGAGATGTTTCAAATTTGAAGACCCTCAAGCTACAATTGAAAGCATCCAAATGCGCGTTTGGCATAGGGTCAGGCAAATTTCTTACCTTTCTAGTAACTAATCGAGGTATAAAAGTTGATCCCTCTCAGATTAAAGCCATACAAGATCTAGAGAAGCCCAGCACAGTCAAGGATTTATAGCATCTCACGGGCCTAGCTGTTGTGCTGAACCGATTCATAAGTCGGTTGTTTAACAGGTGTCGACCGTTCTTCCAAGCATTTAAGGCTAAATTCGAATAGGACGACGAATGCGACCGAGCTCTGGAGAGCTTAAAAGAGTACATGACCTCTCTGCCACTGTTGACAACCCCAGTACCAGGAGAGGAACTTTTCTTATACTTAGTAGTCTTCTAGCATGTAGTTACCGTAGTGTTGGTGCGAGCCAAGGAAATATAGCACTTGCATATCGTTTATGTGAGTAAGACATTACTGAGCGCCAAAACGAGGTACTTGCCATTAGAAAAACTGGCCTTAGCTTTCATGATGGCTTCAAGAAAATTGTCACACTACTTCCATGCCCACACTGTGATCTTCTTAACAGCCCTACCCTTAAAGGCCTTGGTGGAAAGGGCAAACTTTTCTAAGCGAATATTGAAGTGGGCCGTGGAGCTAGGACAGTTCGACATCAAGTTCCAGCCGAGAACTGCAATAAAGGACCAAGCTTTGGTAGACTTCGTGGCTGAGTTTGCTCCAAGAAGTCATTATGTTCGCCCGGTCGACTTGACCAAGGCAACCAAGCAAAGGGAGGAAAGTGTTGTGGGAATAGCGTTACCCCCGCAGCAAGTTGCTCAACTGCACAGCGAACCATTTGGCCTTATAATGGCTGCGCCGTCCACTAGGGCCAACAGCCCATCACTAGGAGGGAGAATGAGCAAGCCGCGTAGCAACAAGTATGGACGCGCCTGAAAGTGAAATACCATACAGTGAGGAGCAAATCCTAATGACAGACATAAAACATAGAAAAAGGCGTCGCTAATGCCCTTGATCCTAAAGCATTCTTAGATCCCTCCACTTGCTGGAAGCTATTCGTAGGTGAGATGTGGAAGCTCTTTGTGGATAAAGCGTCCAACAGGTATGGGGCTGGACTTGAGATAGTCCTCATGTCACCAGATGGCTTAACCATTGAATAGACTATCAACCTCGATTTTCCAACATCCAATAATAAGGTAGAGTATGAAGCATTGTTAGCCGGTTTGAAGTCAGCTTGTCGAATGAAGGCCACCAAGCTGATGATGTACAGCGACTCCTAACTAGTAGTCAATGAAATATCGGCCGACTATGAAGTGAAGGATAATAGAATGACTAAGTACCAAGAGATGGTCAAAAAAGGGATCATGAAGTTCAAAGTCATGAGGATAGAGCAAATCGGGCAAGAAGAAAATAGCAAGGCAGATGAACTAGCCGATTTTACGTCGATGGTAGACACATCTATCCCACATCAATTACTAGTGGACTTCCTGCCAAGACCAAGCATTGAGGAGCCTGAAGCGGCTGAGGTATGTTGTGCCAACCTAGGTCCCTCCTAGATAGACCTCATCATGATGTTCTTAAAAGATGGCATTTTGTTAGAGGACAAGAAGGAGGCCAGCAAGATTAGGGCAAAGTCGCAGCGATTTTGGTTCTCCCCATCGCTAGCATTGTACAAAAGGTCCTTCACAGAACCATGCTTGAAGTGTGGCCATCCTAGCAAGGTCGAGGCATTCTTGTTCAAAATTCATGAGGGCATTTGCAGAAGCCACGAAGGGAGAAGAGCTCTGGCTTACCGAACTATCTCATGGGGGTATTAGTGGCCATACATACAAGCAGAGACCGAGAAATACGTCAAGAAAGGCGAGGAATGACAGAAGTTCACACATCAAATCCATCAACTAGTTGAGAGCTCCTACATTTGACCAGCCCTTGGCATTTTGCAATGTGGGGCTTAGACATAGTGAGACCACTTCCAACCGTGCTAGGCAACAGAAAGTTTTTCATTGCGACAATAGACTACTTCACAAAGTGGGTAGAGGTAGAGCCGCTTGCATCCATCAAAGAAAAAGATGTCAAGAAGTTTGTCTAATAGAACATCATAACCCGGTTTGGAATTTCCAAGGCCATTATGTCTGATAACGGCACCCAATTCGATGGAAGAGTCTTTAGGGATTTTTGTGAAGAGCACAAGATAGAATTCTACAACTCCACGCCGACGTACCCTCAAGCTAATGGCTAGGTTGAAGCCTCCAACAAAGTAGTCTTAGATGGTCTGAAAAACAAGCTAGAAAAAGTGAAAGGAAAATGGGCTGAGGAACTTCCCCACATCTTATGGGCTTACCGAACTATATCTAGGCGGTCGACCGGGGAAACGCCTTTTTCTTTGGCCTATGGCATTGAAGCAGTAATCCCCCTGGAAGTCGACCTCCCCACTATTAGAAGCAAAAATTTCGATTCGAATTTGAATGGAGATGCCATAGCCTTGGAGTTAGATCTTGCCGAAGAAAGAAGAGAAAGGGCACTGGTCCACATCGCCTCGTATCAACAAGAAGTGTCTAGAAAATAAAATAAGGCAATGCATCCAAGGCAATTCAAGATTGGAGACTAGGTGTTACACAAAGTAATGGGACGCACGTTGGTGCCTAGGGATGACAAATTGGGACCCAATTAGGAGGGGTCATACAAAGTGATGGGATTAGCAGGAAAATGAGCTTACCACCTCAAAGATATGGACGGCCGAGCTATCTCAAGGCCACAGAACACTGCCAATCTCAATATATTTTATTTTTAGCTTTTTTCACTTCTAATTTCCTTTGACATTCAGTAAAACAAGTAGACATTTTTTCCGAAACAATTTCTTTGAGTACAGTGTATTTATTCTGTTTGTAACTAGGCTAAAGAAGATTGGCAGGTTTGACCAACACAGTTTTTTGCACTCTTTAGTCGAGATGAGTATCTAGGCTAAAGAAGGTTGGCAAGTTTGACCAGCACACTTTTTACACTCTTTAGCTGAGATAAGTATCTAGGCTAAAGAAGGTTAGCAAGTTTGACCAACACACTTTTTGCACTCTTTAGCCAAAATGAGTTTCTAGGATAAAGCAAGTTCGCAGGTTTGACCAACACATTTTTTGCACTCTTTAGCCAAGCTGAGTATCTAGGCTAAAGAATGTTGACAGGTTTGACCAACACAACTTTTTGCACTCTTTAGCCGAGATGAGTATCTAGGCTAAAGAAGGTTGACAGGTTTGACCAACACAATTTTTTGAACTCTTTAGCCGAGATGAATATCTAGGCTAAAGAAGGTTGGCAGGTTTGACCAACATATTTGTTTGCACTCTATAGCCGAGATGAATATCTAGGCTAAAGCATGTTGATAGGTTTGACTAACACACTTTTTGCACTTTTTAGCCGAGATAAGTATCTAGGCTAAAGCAAGTTGGCAGGTTTGACCAATACATTTTTTTGCATTCTTTAGCCGAGATAAGTATCTAGGTTAAAGAAGGTTGACAGGTTTGACCAACACAATTTTTTGCACTCTTTATGCGAGATGAGTATCTAGGCTAAAGATGGTTGGCAGGTTTAACTAACACAACTTTTTGCACTCTAAAGCCAGGATGAGTAACTAGGCTAAAGAAGGCTTGCAGGTTTTACTAACATAAATTTTTGCACTCTAAAGCCGAGATGAGTATCTAGGCTAAAAAGGTTGGCAAGTTTAACCAACACAATTTTTTGCACTCACTAACCGGGATGATTATCTAGGCTAAAGAAGGTTGGCAGGTTTGACTAACACAACTTTTGGTACTCTTTGACCGAGATGTTTTATCTCAACCAATGAAGGTTAGTAGGTTTGACCAACAGAACTTTTGGCCCTAGCATCACCTTCCTGGTTAGATCGGTAATGTTTGCCCCACCGATCAAGGTTGACTTGGTTTGGCTGAGTAAGTCCATTTGAGCAGCTAGCGAAGCTTGGCGACCGAGGTCAGTGTTGGCTAGCGGAGCATCAATAAGATCTAGGGTACCCTTTTTCTCTTCATGTAGTAATTTTTGTTGAACGGTGTTGGTGTAATCCACCATGTAGTTCGGAATGTAGTGGGGAGGAGGGTTCAGAAAAACCTTAGAGTTGTGTGCCTAGCTGAGCTAATCCGATGTTGCCTTCCAGCCACACTTGATAAAGATGTCCTTAGCCGTTTCACACTCTTGGACATAGTTTTTTGCGCCCTCCTTGAAACCTCGGTCCTCAACATCCTCAATCTTTTTCTCCAGTGCCTTTATTTCGTGCGATTTTTTTCTTTTCCAACTTGGCTAGCTCGTGCAGGTAACAATCTTTCTTTTTGGCGAAGGCCTTTTGTTTGTCCTCCTCAGCCGTGCGAACTTGCTCAGCCAGTTGGTCTCAGTCAGTGGTCAACTCGACCAGCTTGGCCTTAACCTCTTTCAGCTCGGCTGCTTTAGCATTAGCATCAGCTATAGCCGACCGCACCGTCTTTCGCAGTTCAAGCACACATTGGCAGGCAACGTAGTTTTTTTGCATTGCCTATGATTCAAGTTAAACCTATTAGAGTAGCCGAGCAAACAATTGTAAGAATAATGGAAGTGAATAAGCAAATGGATGGCTTACAAGAACCATCGACTTGGCAGCTGACAAAATTGCCTTGAGCTCAGTCAAGTGGTCCTGATGCTCCATGTCGACCGGCAAGCAGAGGCTTTTAGATAAGTTAAAAGCCAGCATATGGTCCTTCTCTACGGCTACCGAGTTAGTTGTGGACATAGCGCGACCCTTAAAGGTCACGACTGGTGCCCACACTGGAGGGGAGGTAGGGGTAGCGCGGTTAGAACGACGACTCTCCTGTGGTGGGTTGGCCTCAAATAGCCAGTTCCCGGCTGCTCGGTCTCTTCTTCGTCGACTAGATGTTGTGGTTCGGCAGAAGAAGTGTATGGCCTTTTGCTTGCCTGAGATGAGGTAGCTCTAGCGGATGAGAGGGTGACGACGGTCTCACATGGCTGACCGGTTGGAGGTAGCTCAGTCTGCACCTCGGTGTTAGAAGTAGAAGTTTGCTCAGTAATAAGGGCTCAGACAGCTTGCCTTTTTGCCATTTCTTGTTTTTTGGTGAGGGGAATGAGGTTGATTTGAGGGAGGGTAGGGTCAAACTCAGGAGAAGACTCTAGCAAGAAGTCTATGACCTTACTCCTTATTTTGTTGGAGTAACGGGAGGCGGTTCAACTGCTAGTAGCTCGGTCCAATCTCGGTGTCAGTACCATAACACAGCGTGTAGTGCAGCTTGATTGGCGTGGGCATGGTTTGCCTTCAATTGATTCAAATCTGCAAAGAGAACAAGGCTTAGTGCAGCTGGAGAAGTTAAAAAATGAACAAAAGTGGAACCAAGATAGTCTTACATGTCGTTTCCTTATTCCAGTTTATGTTGTAGCCCGGTATTTAGGGCTTTTGGTTCTCAAAATTGCCAGAAACCTAGAGAAAATCATCATCGTTCAAATCTTTGTCCGATGTACACTTGACAATTTTCTCTCGACTTCTTCCTATTCTAAGTTAGTAGACCCAACTGTCATCATTTTGGCCAGGTGAGTACTGGTGAAATATCTTGGCTAATTCGAGGGTGAGACCAAGGCGGTGATTTAGTTCGGCTATGTGTAGACATCCTATTTTTGACTGCCCTTACGACTTGGACGTCATCGCTTGCACACCCAATGATAAGTGTATGTGGTTGTTAAGTGCTCGAAGTCCTCAGCGGAATGCCACAGCTTTGAGCCCTTCAAACCCTACACTCCTATTGCCATGTTTTTGGATCAAAACCTTAGATTTTTAAGCTTGCAACCTCTTGTGGCCAGCTGGCCACTGCTATGGGCTGCCGGCCATTGCTTCTGGTTACCGACCACTGATATGGCCTACCGGCCACCATTAGTAGCCTGCCGGCCACCAATATGTTTTGCAGATATTTTTTTTGCCAACTGTCCCAGTTGTAGGCACGAATGCATGCACCTTCCTACACGTGTATGTCTTGATATTTCTGAGGAAGTTCTTGGTTTTCTATATATAGGAGGCCTCCCATTCCATTTTTAAGGTTAGATTTTTTGGAGAAAAAAATTCTCTCTCTCTCTCTCTCTCTCTCTCTCTCTCTCTCTCTATAATTCTCTCTCTCTCTTGAAATTTCTTAGCTTTTTGCAAGCTTTTGCCTTTACACTCTTAACCAAACCCTTCCATGTTTGAGCTGAGGTACCTTTGAGCCTTGTTTGAGCTTTTGAGGGTGTGTTTGTCTTGATTTGTTGCATATAATTGGTTCTCATCTTCAAAAGGTGTTACCCAAAAGACAATCTAAGATTGGGGTGAATTAGGTTTTTACAGTTAAAATTAATAATACCCTAATAAAAATTATGACTAGCACAATAGATAAATATAATTAATGAAATAAAAATAATTAAACTAAGTGTCTTAACAACTATGTCAGTTAATGATTTTAGCACAGTAAAAATGTGAAATATAGTTATGGCAATTTAAAATAAAATAAAGAGATAAGGGAGAGAGAGGCAAACAAATTTATAGTGGTTCAATTTCAACTCGGCCTACGTCCACTTCTCAAGCTTCACTTGAGATTTTTCACTATCTTCTAGCTTCACAGGGTTGTTAGCAACCTTTTTACAAATGGAGCAATTCTCCACAAATTTTACACAGACTTCACAAGCTCAAACCCTTGCAAACCTTAGGTGATTCACAATCACTCTCAAGATTTCAAGAACACTGTATTTGCAACACTTTTACAAAATGAAATGGTATTTTTGCTTTCAAAGAAAGCTTACAATAAATATCTCTCAAAGATAGATATATAAAATGAAATTTTGATTTTTCTGTAAATCGCACACAGGAAAGATGGGTTTAAAGCTATAAGGCTCAGTGTATAATTTCTGAGAATAGATGTGAGTGATTATAGATCAAAGAATATTTTCAAGTTTTTTGTAACTTGTTTACATTAGAGGCTTTGGTATATATAATGAAAATTATAGTCGTTGTAGTCATTTGAATTTATAGCCGTTTATAGCCGTTGTACTTCCATTATTACCAATTTGAATATCTTCCACTCCATCATTACAAATTTGAATATCTTCCACTTGAACCTTTTGAACCTTTTGGCCTTTTGAACCTTTATAGCTGTTTATAGCCGTTGTACTTCCATCATTATTAATTTGAATATCTTCCACTTCATCATTACAAATTTGAATATCTTTCACTTGAACCTTTTGAACATTTTGGCCTTTTGAACCTTTATAACCGTTTATAGTAGTTGTACTTCCATCATTACTAATTTGAATATCTTCCACTTGAACCTTTTGAACCTTTTGGCTTGCTGCTGCACTAGGCTGTTTGAACCTTTGTTCTGGCCTGTTTGAACTCTTGATTTAATCAAATATTAAATACATTCTAACAACATTTAGGATAAAGGTTTAGGTGAGAATTAATGGGACAAAATAAATTTTGATTCTATTTTTCTCTTTCAAATAAATTATCAAAATAAATTTTGATTATAGTTTTTTCTTTCAAATAAATCATCAAAATAAATTTTGGATTCTATTTTTCTCTTTCAAATAAATTAAAACATAATTAAATAAATTATCAAAATAAATAAGTCTAACACTAACAATCTCCTCCTTTTTCATGATGGCACACAATGATGTTTTGATTTGGTTTGGAAGTAAGAAAAGCTTCCCTTCAAGTCATGCTCCTTGAATTCATTTCTAAATGCATAGGTTAGCACATGTGTAATAAATAAGTTTTAATTAGAGACATGATATGAGACTAAGATATCAAACTATAAATACATAATCATCAGATTAGTTTTCAAATAATACCATAATTTGAAAATAATACCATAATACATAACATCATAACAAAATAATACATAACATCATATAATTTCTCCCCCTATGACATTATCAAAAGGAAATCATGGGTCAGAATCTGGAGGAGGAGGAGGAGGAAAATAATAGTGATAAATGGCATCTATACAATTCAAAACATATATATACGTATATGCATACACATACAACTCTCTCGTGTCTCTCTTTTTCCTTCAATGAACTCGTTTGACACGCGGCCTCACTTTTACGTCATTGGCCAACAAAAGCAGGCCTCGATTTGTACTCGCCTCGGCTCTCTCTCTTTCCTTGTCTTCTTCTCTTTTGCCTTCTTCTTAATCACACACTCTTCTATTTTCTTCTTTACCATTCTCTTCTATTTCTTCTTCACCACTCTCTTCTGTTTCTTCTTCCTTATTGAGAGACAAAAAAACTGAACGGAGGAGGCCAAACCTCAATCTGTTCTCTTCTATTTCTCTGCAACTCATTTCGGTTACAGCTCTCACCTCTAAACCGTGGCTTCCTCATCCCGTCCCCTCACTCTATTTCTGACCTAAACGATCCCATAAGCTCTGCTGGACTGAGTGCCCCTACTCCTACTCTTCTTGTCATTCCTCTGCCTAACCTTCCTATGATGTCGATTGAGCAAATCATGATAACTCAATCAGACATTGAAGCCAATCATTTCACACTGACGTCCTGTATGGAGACGGTGACTGCAGTCACAAAATTGGCTCCCCGATTGCAGAACAGGACGAGTGAGCTCCATCAAGTCAACGCCTAACTCCCTTTGCTCTAGCACATGTACAAAAATGCGCGAACAGAAATAGGCGCACTGAAGACCAAAACTAAAGAGCTTAAATGGAAGACCACCTCCATGGCCCGATTTGGAGCAACGTCATTCTTGGCCTTTGATAGTTAGCGGGGAGTCGTCACTCTCGACGAAAGCACGGGGACAGGGGCGTCAAGGGTCGCCCAAGGTGGTAAAAACAAGAAGAGAGCGGTGGAAGAGGCGAGTAAGTAAGATCGGCGTATGGCTAGAAAAAAAAATTAAGGGTTTTTGTTTTGTTTTTTTTTTTATATGTTTATTTGGATCGGCGTGTGACCGTAAAAAAAATGAAGGGTGTTTTTTTTTTTTTGGTTTTTTTTCATGTAAATGTTTGTAATTTGATTTGTTGTTGTGTTTATGTTTATGTTTATGTACTGAAAAATGAAATTAAAAAGCAAAGAAAAAAAAAAAGAAAATTAAGCCCAAACAAAAAATAATAATGAGAGACTAAATTGCTAATGAGTATATGAGAAGCATTTGAGCATGATCTAATTGTCAATTTCTTAGCAAGAGCATACCAATCTCAAGACTATAATAGACATAACAGTGCATAGATCAAACAAGGTTGCCAAGCAAGAGCATAAATATGGAGCTAAAGTTCAAGTCACCCTTCCTTGAGGAAAACGATCTTCCTCTTACATTATCAACAACTAATCAGCTCAATGGTCATGTTGTAAGAATTAAGATACCAAAAGTATAGAGATACCAAAATAATCAGAGATACTAAAACAATCAAGTCTCTTTTTCTCCCCTGATGACATTTTCAACAAAATCAAGCACAAGGAGGGAGTATGGTACAACATATAGGATGAAAGAATGTAAGTCTTATTATAGCACAAATAATCATCCATATCAAAGTAGCTCTATGATACCAAAAAAAATGATAGCACATAATGATCATATAATTGAAGCTCATACCATTTGACAATAATGGGCAAAAAAAAAATAGTAACATGTGAAGGTGCAAGCCTCTAAGTTTGATATCAAAAACAGAATAGAAACTGAGAGGATTTTAAAAAATAATCAAGTTTAAATTCTTCCTCTTGTGTCATTTGGCAAAATCAATAAGAGATATGATAAATGAAAGCTCATAATTGAAATGTTCTCATCAATAATATCAAATAGGATGTCAAAATGATACCAACATGCAATCACCAAGGGTACCAATATGCAATCTAGAAAATTTAACAATTATAGCTCAAGCATTATGTAGAATACCAAATATTGCTCATAATAGCTTAAACTCAATATAATCTCATGGAGCTAATGTAATTCAAAAAAAATGAAGCATGTTCAAGGTATAGTAATCCATATGCCAAGAAAAATCATGAATTTCAATATGTACCACACATTTAAGCATATGCATGATTTTTAGGTTAGAGCATCATCAAAGAGTATACATTGCAAATCATATGCAACATAATCAATCTTTTTCATATCAAAGTAATAACAGTATTAGCTCAAGGGATATAAGATAGAATTTTTACCTCAAAAGCTTAAGAGCGTATATGAGGCATACGTTAGGTTCAAGGGATGGAAGCTTTTCAATCTTCAATTTTCTTTCATGAGGAGTTCATCTCAAAAGTGTTTAACAAGTATGTTAGCAAAATGATTTCTCCTCCTAAGTTGGTACTACCATTTTCTAATGTGATTTGTGTAAATATAGCATTCATAGAACAATCACTTTTACTTAATAAAAATACAGCACAAATCACTTCTTATCACAAACTTAAAAGGTGAAAAATAATTCAATGATCAAACAAGAGTTTGGAATGCTATTTTTCAGAATTTTCAAGTTGTAGCACATAGCATAATATGCATAAGAAAATAGTGTTATGCTCTTTGTTTTATTAAAAAATGATGCAACAATCTCATTTAATCACAATATTATCAAGAGGAATTTTCATCTATTTAATCCACATAATCAAGTGTGATAAAACATTTTACTTAATGTGGAACAGAACATGAATGTTATAAACAATTAATTCAACAATTTATCAATCAAACGCATTTCATGAGATGTATGCTAATATAATCCATATTCAAAAGATATTCAATAAGATAGATGCAATGTCTCTACAAACGTATGATACTTCTTTTCAAGAGTTTTGTTTAAATCATCAACATTGTTTTTCAAAATGTTTTTTTCATTGGCAATAGACGTAAAGTCATTTTTCAAAGTAGCATTTTTTATTTTTAAAACACCCACATCATTTGAAAGAGAAGTAACTAATTTCTTTAATTTAGAATTCTTAACACAAACATTTCTAAATATGCCATGTAATTCATTGAAAGCACTTTCAAGTTCTATATAATTAGAAATTACCTCATCTTGAGTGGATTCTTCTTCTCTAAGAGCCATGAGACACAGGTTGGCTACTCCATCATTTTCTTCCCAAATGGCTTCCTTTTTGCTGCCATCCATCATTGAAAGTTCATGAGCCATGAGTGAGCCTAGGAGTTCTTCAATGCCTAATTTTGTTAGGTCTTTTGTTTCTTGGATAGCTGTAACCTTAGCTTCCCATTCATTTTGGCAAAGACCTAAGTATTTTTCTTACAAGCTCATCATTAGTATAAGATTTACCAAGAGATTTTAGAGCATTAATAATATTGGTAAATTTATAAAACATCTCAGAAATAAATTCAAATGATTCCATAGTAAAGAGTTCATAATCATGAATACGCATGTCAATCCGAGACTCTTTTATTTGGCTAGTTCATTTATAAGTGATTTCAAGTTTATCACAAATCTCTTTAGCAGTAATACACCCAAAAATTCCATTGTACTCATTTGCATCTAGTCCACACACAAGAATAAGCTCTGCTTTAGCATTAGCTTGAAGGAGTTTATAATCACACTCATCAAATTGATCCTCAAGTTTAGGCACACTGATATGGTCTACTACCTTAGTAGGGATTTTAGGACCTTTAGTGATAATGAGCCACAAAGCATAATTGGTAGCTTGAAGATACAAAGTCATTTTTTCTTTCCAATGAATGTAATTACTACCATAAAAGAGAGGTGGCCTATTGCTAGCTTGTCCTACAGCAGAGTAAGTAGAATACATGGTTGCTATGGATCAAAAACTCAAGATTGTTAAATCTAAACAAGAGCCCTAGGCTCTGATACCAATTGTTACCCAAAAGACAACCTAAGAGGGGGGTGAATTAGGTTTTTACAATTAAAATTAATAATACCCTAATAAAAATTATGACTAGCACAATAGATAAATATAATTAATGAAATAAAAATAATTAAAACAATTATCTTAACAATTATGTCAGTTAATGATTTTAGCACAATAAAAATGTGAAATATAATTATGAAAATTTAAAATAAAATAAAGAGATAAGGAAGAGAGAGGCAAACAAATTTATAGTGGTTCGGCTTCAACTCGGCCTACGTCCACTCCTCAAGCTTCACTTGAGATTTTCCACTATCTTCTAGCTTCACAGGGGTGCTCGCAACCTCTTTACAAATGGAGCAATCCTCTATGGATTTTACACAGATTTTACAAGCCCAAACCCTTGCAAATCTTAGGTGATTCACAATCACTCTCAAGATTTCAAGAACACAGTGTTTACAACACTTTTACAAGATGAAATGGTATTTTTGCTTTCAAAGAAAGCTTACAATAAATATCTCTCAAAGATAGATATATAAAATGAAGTTTTGATTTTTCTGTAAATCTCACACAGGAAAGATGGGTTTAAAGCTATAAGGCTCAGTGTATAATTTCTGAGAATAAATGTGAGTGATTATAAATCAAAGAATATTTTTAAGTTTTTTTGTAACTTGTTTACATTAGAGGCTTTGGTATATATAATGAAAATTATAACTGTTGTAGTCATTTGAATTTATAGTCGTTTATAGCTGTTGTACTTCTATCATTACCAATTTGAATATCTTCCACTCCATCACTATAAAACCTTTTGAACCTTTTGGCTTTTTGAACCTTTATAGTCGTTTATAGCCGTTGTACTTCCATCATTACTAATTTGAATATCTTCCACTCCATCATTATAAATTTGAATATCTTCCACTTGAACCTTTTAAACATTTTGGCCTTTTGAACCTTTATAGCCGTTTATAGCCGTTACACTTCCATCATTACTAATTTGAATATCTTTCACTTGAACCTTTTGAACCTTTTGGCTTGCTGCTATGCTAGCCTATTTGAACATTTGTTTTGGGCTGTTTGAACTCCTGATTTAATCAAATATTATATACATTCTAACAACATTTAGGATAAAAGTTTAGGTGAGAAATAATAGGATAAAATAAATTTTGATTCTATTTTCTCTTTCAAATAAATCATCAAAATAAATTTTGATTAAAATATAATTAAATAAATCATCAAAATAAATTTTGGATTCTATTTTTCTCTTTCAAATAAATTAAAACATAATTAAATAAATTATCAAAATAAATAAGTCTAACACTAACAAAAGATATAAAGCTTTGCTTCTCTACTTGGTTTATTTACTCTTTTTTCTACTATTTTTCCTTTGTTTTTGGGCTATACAAACTCTATTTTTGGGCTAAAACTTGAGTTTTAAGGCCAATAAAGGTTGATGGATGATTCACCCTTCTTTACACCTTGCTCTCAAGGCCTTTACCCTTGTGTTTCCTACCTTTACATTATCTTTTTTTGAGCTTTTAAATACTGATTTTCAGAGTTATTTTAGTGGCTAAAATATTGTTTTGAAGTTCAAAATTGTAGGGGTTACCTTCCCCTCCTTATGTTTTGCTTACTAGCCTAGCATTATCCATGTTTTAGCTTATTGTCCTAGCTTTTTTTGTCTTAATTCCAAGATGTTTTAGGCCTTATTTAGCACTGTTTTAGGATTATTTTTAAGTGTTCATTGCATTTGAGTCTTATATTGCATGCTTGTAGTGTAATTGTCCTTATAAGTTTAGTGTTTTAGGCCGTAGAAGCCACCTTATTTGACTTGATTGCATTTATTTAGTGCTTTTCTTACTTGTTCTCACCTTTAATCACCTCTACAACCTCCTTAATTTCTTACATTTTTCTTTAGAAAATGGTTTCAAATTATTTATTTGTTTAAGCATGAGATTGAGGTGTCATGTTTAATGATTTAATCCTTTTAGGAGTTCATTACCAACGGTATGATGTCTCTTTCATGCCCAAAGCAACACTTGGTTTGAGCCCTCTTTCCATTAGAGGATTTAAATTCAATTGTGGACTTAATTGATTAAAGAATTGAGAGGTAACTAAAATGGAGTAATAAAATTGGTGAATAAAAAGGTGCAAGATTATAATTGGTTAGGGTTCAATCAGACGTTAATTGAACCCTTGAGTCTTGAGTCGTTTCATACTCATTAGTGATGAAAACGGTTCAAGATTCATTGTCAACTACTTCCCTTGATCTTTAATGATAGAGATGTGGTTTTGAGAGTCTGGTTTTGTTGCATTCATTGAACTTGCACACTTGATTCATAAGCCAACATGTAATGAAATTGCATCCATTGGTAGTTTGTGAATCATACTTACTACTTCTTTGAGTTGTTCAAATGATAAGGAGAGGTAAATTGTGCAAACAAACCCTTGAGAATACCCTATCTCTACTTTGTTTGTTTCCTGTTGCAACAGGATAATCCAGTCGTTAGTGGCCGGCAGGCCACCTTCAGTGGACGGCAGGCCATCTGCCGGCCACCAATGCAAAATCCAGCAGTGTACTCTTGAAGAAGAATAGAGTTGGTTTTGAGGTGAAAAACAGTGCAAGTGCTTAACTGTGCAACAGAGGCATTTGGTAGCAGAAATAATGGCTTTTTCGGGTGAAAAGTCCGCACATGCATGAGGATTCCTCATTTCTCGAGGCGGGGTAATTAGAATAGCTAGCTTAGCACTCTCTTTATGTTGTATTCATGTAAATAATTATTTCATTTTGATTTGTTGTAATAATTAGTTAGCTAGAATAGTTAATTAATTCGGTTTGTAATAATTAGTTATGTAGTTTAGCTAAATTATTCATTTGGGTTGTAATAGTTAGTTAATTCGTAGTACTTAACTTAGCTAGTTAGTTTATTCGGACCCTCCTATGTGAGGGCGCAACGTTATAATAATGTGTATGTCTTCTAACCCCACGTCTTTCTCCCTTTTATTTAATTGCTTATGATGGTTAGATTAGAGCATCATGTTTTGTTTAGCATTCTCCATGTTTGCATCTATTTGTATTGCATGCACCGAGGCTCGGTTCATCATTTTAACTTGCATTGTCTGTTTAAATACTTCTTTGAATACGTGCTTAGACCTCATGCTATCAAATTGATTCATTTGCCACATTAGTAGCCGAGCCTAGTAAATTGCATATTGCATGTATTGCATTAGTCATATCGCATAGTTAGGAATCATGCATTTTTCTAACTCATTTCTCTTTTGGCTTGGAGTACTAGGTGAGCCTTTACTCGCTTTAGCATATCGCATGTTGATGTTGCCATGTCTAGCATGCTTGCTATGAGGCTAATTGCTTAAGTGCTATAATTGCTTGAATGCTTGTGGATGAAGGCTAATTGCTTGAATTGGAATAATTTGAGTAAATGTTCATATGCGATCACTTTTTCAAGTGGTACATATTCAAAACAAACATGAATCAAGTGTTTCAATTCTTGCGAATTAGTCTATACTTGTGTGTGCGCGCATCACATAGTAATGCTAGCCTAATAATCGAAACAAGTGCATATAATGTAAATAAGATTCACATCCTAATTAGTAGAGACCGATCTTTGATCGGGCGAGTGAGGGTGCTCAATTCATGACCTTCCCCTTTCGTACCTAAGTTCCCGAGCCATGACAATCTTGGTGATGACGGACACGTGGCCTTTGGCCCGAGTCAAGGGTTTCTAAAATTTTTCAAAAAAGAAATATTTAGGTGGCGACTCTGTATCTGGAAAAGCAGTCCATTTTTGATAATTTGATTCAAAATCGATTTTCCAAAAGATTTGTCGGATTTGGACTCTTTGGTGTTTATTTATTTTACATTGCACTTGTGGAATCAGATTCAGAACCGCGGGAGCTCAATATTGTAGGGCTTATTCGTCTTCCGAAATGGGGCACGAAAAAGTCGAGCTACACTATGCTATTAATTATTCTATACGAGTTGGTGGAAAGTTGAGTGGGGCAGAGCTTTGTCTGCCTAAGGAATTCACATATGAGAGGTTGAATGGGGAACCGGAGCGCGCCATCGACTATGGATAGCACGAAGAAGGAGACGAAACTAGACTTTCCCCAAGGCATGGTGTCTAGCTCGACTACTGACATGTGGATTTCATCTAGGATGTTGTATTCCCTTAGAAATTTAGCCACAGCACCTGGCGAGCTTACCATAAATCGGTACTTGCGCATGGTCTTAAGTTTAATGTGTTAAAAGGGTATGCATGGCGGCCTAGCGCGACGTTGATGTGGATAGTGGTTGGCTTGGTTAAGCAATGCTGCCGAGGGGCAAAGTGAATGGCATGCCTAGACAACCTAGTCAAGTCTACAGAGTGGACAAATAAAAGCGTGTTATGCTCATGTGAAGGCCGAGCTAAAACAATCGTAAACCAAGTCGGTGAAGGCTTTGCTTGGTGAAAGACTGAGTGTGTCTAGCTCGATCGTTGAGCAAGTTTGGTCCACAGCCTATTTGGTCGTAACTCGGCTATGGAGGTGGCAAGGTTTTAGCCTAGTTATGAGAATGGTGATGAACTTCTAGCTCAGTTGTAAGGATGCAAACAAGTTTTTAGCTCGGTTGCAGCGTGGTTTCGGATTAAAATCGCCAGTTTGGACTGGTTTTGGTGCTAGTCATATGGTATTCATTGTTTAAAACGATGCCAAAGGTCAACGGAGATCTAGATGTAAATTCATGGTTGTTTTATGCATTTTAGTATTAAAAAACACCATGTATGGACATAGAAACTAATTCAACAAGAGTGGAAGAGGAAAAAAAAATGCGTAAAAGCTATGAATGTTAAGATACAAGAGTATGAGAGAGAAAATCTTACGGATGTTAGAGCAAAATCAGATTCCAAACGGCAAAAAGAACCCAACAACAGTGGCGAGTTCAATATAGTAATAAAGACGATGGCACCAGGGCTGGAATATAGAAAAATGGAGGTTGGGAGCTCTGATGGCGAGGGCTTTAGCATTAGTAGATGAACAGTGGTAGGGACTATTCGTGTATATGAGCGTTATATATGTATTGAATGTAAAATGGCGGGACTATTCAAATTTTAGGGAAGTGATTGACGGCTGTCACAGTGAAATAGGGCAATCAACGTGTGCCACGTGTCCCAGTTAGGACACGATGTCAAAAATGTGGAAAGATGGGCTGTACGACCGGCGCAGCTTTTGGAAACCAAGGGAATTTTAGCTCGGTTGGCCTGAGCATTTTTGTTTGGATGATTAAATAACTTAGCACGACTGGAAGACAATAATCCCAATCATGCTTTGCAGATAGAATTCAAAGGCAATTGAGAGGGTAATTTATGTGAATAAATTGGGTCGAGCTAAGGGCCGGCTATGGCCAAAGTAAGAGCTTGGATATCTTGGTCTTGGGCCATGTAGACATCAAGCCAGTCAAAGATGTGTCACTGGGGCCTGGACCTAGCTGTCTAAAGATAGTCCTGTAGCGGACCGAGGTAATACCAGTGAAGAGGGCCGAGCTAAGGTTAGCTGGACAGAGCGCCATTTTGATTGAGGTTGTCACGGTTCTGCCAAGAGAAGAGCAGAGCCAAGTTAGCTTGGTTGACCACATCGACAACAAAGGTAAGGGGTTTAAACCATATCACTTTGTTGGCAGTGAGTAGGGTGTTATCATGATAGACATTATCCTTGGGAGTGTGATTCCTAAGAAGACTCTGCTAAGGAGAATAAGAGTCCTACTAGGATTGTGCGAAGCGGAATCTATAAAAGCTCATAACATAACCTATGAACAGGTATTGCAATTCTTGTTCTCAAATACACAGAGCTTATTGTCTTTTGTCTACTTGCTGATTAAAGCATCGGAGGGGTTTTTGGTACACACCCGCCGACTAGCTCACGTGTGTTTTCAGGTAGAAAAACGATGACGTTTGGAGGAGTGCAAACTTGGTCAACAGGATTATACGAGAAGATTATTTCGTACTTGTACAATCATTATTCACAATATGATCAGAAAATATTATTCACAATATAAGAATTGTTTACATAATTGTTTAAAAGTAGTTTTATCACTATACAAAAATATCTTTATAATAGTAGAGATTATAATTTATATATATATTTGATACTAATAAAATATTTTAGTAGTTACATTCGACAACAAATTATATATATAATCTAAATGGTCCGGTTTGGTTTCAATTGGGTTCGTAGTTATAAAACCACGAACCAAATCGTGAAGTACGGTTCGCTTATTAAAAAATCATAACTAAATTGTGCATTGAGAAAATCAAACTAAACTATGTGGTTTGGTTTGGACTGAACTGGTTTTTTTCAATTTTTTATGCCTAACCCTACTTATTTGATTATTCTTTATAAGAAAATACTAACAATTGTAATCAATTAGACTAATTTGAGATAAAATAATAAATTTAGAATTAAAATCGAGCCAATTGGAATTACAAAGACCAAAATATAGGAACAACTGACGCAATTTACCCTAATAAAAGAAAGGACAAATTGCATTCGTAGTCTTTGTACTTTGGTCCTTGCATGATTTTGGTTCCAGTAATTTCAATTCGCTCAATTTTGAACTTGAATTTATGATTTTGTTTCAACAAAAATGCTCTATAGCTCGAAAATTCTTTGCCCCGAATGACCCGAGTGCCCTAAACGACGTCGTTTTGAATTTTTTTTTCTTTCCCTTTCCCTTCTGTTTTCTCTTAAAAATAGACCGAAGAAGGAGAAAATGAGAGGAGGAAGAAGAGAGAAGGAGAAAAAGATATGAGGAAGAAGAAAAGAAAAGAGGGGGAACAGAGAGAGACAGAGAGAGAAATCTTTACACAGATCTATGTGTGTATACACAGATCTCTATATATACACACAGCGGAGGGTCGTGACAACACCGATGGGTGGAGGGAGAGCATAAATTTGTGTGTATCTATGTATGTATACACAAATTTGTATATATACACAGATGAGGGTCGATGGAGGGGTTTGCGATGGTCATGGTGGCGTCGATGGGTAAAGGAAGTTCCGGCTCCGTTTGTTCCCCCTCTCTTTTCTCTATTTCTTCTCTCTTTCTCTATCTTTCTTCTTTGGCCTCTCTGTTTTAGAGAGAAAAGAGAGGGAAAAAAAAAAGGCCAAAAAGACGTCATTTTGGAATTCGAGTCACAATTATTCGAGCTACCTAGCGGAATTGTTGTTTCAACATTTTTTTTTTATGAAATATATATATATATATATATATATATAAGTGGCATGTTTCATATTTTTTAGAATAAAATTATAAATTACTAAACTTAGTAAATTAACCTCAATCAATTCGGTGAATATTTTTCATAAAAAATACTAACGGTATTATCAATTGGATCAAATTCATACAAAATATTAAAGGTTAAAGTTGAGCCAATTAAAAGTGGAGGGACTAAAACGATATAACGGACAAAATGTAAGAACCACTAGTATAATTTTCTCTAAAAGAAAACAAATAAAAGAGACTAATTTCTTGCTTTTATTTGGTAGGAATGGAAAATAAGAAAATAAAAAGGCCTTCTCAAAGAAAAACAATTTTTTTTTTGTTTTTTATTGTAATTTTAATTCTCTTGCATTAATAGGAATGTAGTGTCATTAACAATTTTAACTTTTGCACCTTAAAAATTAATAGCCGCCTGGAAAAACAAAAGCATAAATATTGATATTTTATTGTAGGGCCTGCCAAAAAAATAAAAGAAAGACCAAGCGTGCGTTACGGGAAAATTCAATTTTCATACATTTACTTATTTCAGTGTATATATTTAATAAAATATTATTTTAATAATAATTATATCTTAAATTAAAATAATTATAATAGACATCCACAAATACTCATAATATTACATAAAAATATTTTATATATACATATTTTAAAAATAAAAAAAAAATCTCAATATATACCTTTTGAGTAAAAAAAACTAAACCCTTGTTACACTCTATACTCCTCTATTGCTTGCAAAGCAATACTCTCATAACAATTCTTATATTTCTTTAATATTTAGGTTTATACTGTATTATTTATATTATTTTATTATTAATTCCATAATTTTTGCTTGATTTTGTTATGAAATAATTATAAAGTAATGGAAGTTCAAACTCAAGCAAAAATATGTCTAGTGACAACAAAATCAGTGATGAAAATGTTAATTTTTGCGTACAGAATTTTTTTCTTTTCTCCTTTTGCAGTGTTTAGTCGGACAATCAGTACCGAATTATTTCATTATATTCGAACATCAACTACTAAATTATTTTATTATATTTGGACATTAATTGTAAGACGTTATATATATATATATATATATATATATATATATATATATTTTGGGAACAAATTTGTCGAACTAAACACTTTTATTCTGAAATTAAGTTCCGAATTAAATGTATAATTTCAAAAAATCAGTACCGATATCCCTAAACCCCTCCCCCCCCAAAAAAAAATATGAGGATCTTCAAAAAATCAGTGCACATAGATCTAAAAATAGTCAATGCAATAATAAAATAGTAAATACAATAACAAAATAGAAATGTGTCTCATCTTCAACAATATTTTGGAGGTTTTTCAATAGTATTTTCAATGGAGTTTCAATAGGGTCTTCAATGGAGGACTTTGACTTCACTTCACACTGTGGTCTTGAATAGTCTTTACATGGGTCTACAATGGGTCTACAAATCTGAAAGTATGGTCACTCAACAAGTGTGTGGAAATAAGAGTTGAGTAGTGTGTGTCTAATAGTTATGAATGAAGGGTATAATTATAACATTTAATGTGGGGATTATGAAAATTAATTTATAATCAAATTAAGAAATATATGCATTGAAATAATTATGCGTGTAAAAATAAAATTTTCCTGTGTCATGTCTTTGTTCTCCGAGAGAGAGAGAGAGAGAGAGAGAGAGAGAGAATCACCCAGTGCCGAATAGTATGGAAACTTTTGCAAGGTAGTCTCTGACTGGGACCGCCCATCGCTGCAAAGAGTTTCTTGCTTTATTCGTTTTCCCACAACCACTGCTGCATGATTGCCCAAATGCCGACCCCCAAATTTGTTTTGACGATTAGGACGTAAATAATTTTTTAATTTATTTAAGATTGGATATGTTTGTTTGTTTGTTTATTTGTTTGTTTGTTTTTTTTTTTTAAATAAAAAAAAAGAAAAGTTTTGTGGTGTTATCACAGCCTCTGCGGGCTTTGGACCCGAGGTAGTCGGTTGCTAGTCAGATTTAACTTAATTCATAGGAAAGGACCCACCACTAAGACACCAATAAAGTTCAATTACACGCCACAACTTAAGGACAAGTGTCGAGCGGAATACAAGACAAGCTCTCAGCAGAGATCTCATTTCTTCCCCCCGCCCCTCCCAGGAATCAACCCCGGCTCAGTGCTGAGTAATGCGTTGGTTTGTTTAACTATTAGTCTATTCGCAAGGACTTTTTCTCTATGGCTTTCCTTTTAACTCAATCTATTAATTAATTATTAAGACAATATCAGATAAATGCGAAACTTAACAGAGATAAGAATACTCATGTCAGAGGTTTATTTTTAAAATTTTTGAGTAAATATGCCCAAACTTCAAATTATTTCGGGACTAAAAGAACATTATTTGTCCAAAGCAATATATATATATATATATATGTTCAATGTTTATCTATCTATTCAAATGTTTATATGTATCACTTATTTATGTAGCTATCTATTTAAATGTCTTACTATTTATATATGTATCACCTATCTATTTATATATTCGTTCAGTATCACCTATTTATCTAACTCACTGTCACAGTTGCCATTGCTGACAAATTTTCTTATGCAAACGACTTTTCAACGTTTGTCCTTTTTACCAGAAGATTAAATCTTTGACTAAATAACATTCATAGAAATGGATTTTTCTTCAATAAATCTGAAAATTAATTTTAAATCAATTAAGGCGACAAAGATATGTATTTGACACAAGTACAATCTTTGTGAAAATAGCATATGTCGGTTAAACTAACTTGAGTTACGAACTGAGGGTCTGAGCTCAATCCATACCTAGTAAGACGGTTTGTCTTATTGGATTTGATTATCTAACTTAATATAATTATCTTGATAGTTGGAAATATTTTACTACCTACTGACAAAAAAAAAAAAAAAAATGTATTTGTTATTTATTTCCGCATAAGATATTATATTTTAAACCTCATTGCAATTAACGGGCCTATGAAATTTTCGAGTGGACATGGCCCCAATGTAAGCGTGTATCTTATGGAGTCCTTATTTATTTATTTATTTATTTTCAGGACTAGCAAATCGATAATAGGCTTAAGTAATTATGTTCATCCAAGTAGGTGTGATCACAGATCGAATTGGATCAGGTGACATCTCATCTATCATTTATTTAAAATTAAGCAGATTGAAAAAAATCAATTCGCATCTGTCTACTAGCTTGGCAGATGAGGATTGAGCAGGCCATACGGGTTAACAGATGGATGTGATCGGTCTAGTTGGACTTTACAATTTTTGGGCATGTTTTTTCATTATAATTTATAACTTTTACAATCTCCAATAACTAATAATCCGAAAACATATATTTGTTTATCATACATGCATATTTATAAGATATTATTTTCCATTTTTTCAAAAATATGAAAATATATATTTTATTATTTTTACTCTATGTTGTTACTTGTTAACAGTATTTTTTTTTTTTTTTTTTTAACTTCATCTACGGGCATATCGAATTTATATGGATGCGAGATGATTAATCCACCATCTAAACAGTATCTGTGAATTTTGAAATACTTCATCCGCATCTGTCTGTTGGAAGGCACGCATCCGTCTAAAATCAATCAGATTGAGTCAATTCGATCGGGTTGTACGGATTGGACGGATGATCTCCATTACATCCAACACAATAAAATGAGACTCCAAATTTTACTCCTTTTTTAGAATGAAGAAATGTATGATCTCACTCTTCACTTTGACTAACTTAGTAGTTTTGTTTAGCAACCTTCAGTTTTAACTAAAAACTTAAAAAATCACTATAAATTACCACATCACTCTCTTTATTTTTCTACATATCTTTTAATAAAATCAAAAAATTACTAAAATAGAATATTTGCAAACGAAAATGAAATCTCAATGGAAACTTATTTTAAAAAAAAAAAAACAAATTACAATGATTATTTTCTTAATTATTTTAACATTCACTTTCCTTCCCTCTCTATTCTAGTTAAGACAACAAAACCAAGCACGGTACTTCAACTCAAACTCATCTTCGACTTATTAAAATTCATTTGAAATATATTATAAATAAATCAAATTTGATTTAAGTTTAAATTTGATTTATTTAACAATATACTATAAAATATACTATACTATAAAATTTTCTAAGCTCAGCCGAATTCAGTTCAATAAACTTAAATATACTATAAAATATCAAATTACTCGAGCTTAACTCAACTAAAGCTCATTAGTGCTTGATGCAAAAAGTAAACAAGTTAATCTTAAATATACATTTCAAAACTCATAATTTTTCAAATCAACCTCAAACATCCCACTAGTTAGCTTGTTTGCCACTCTAATTCTATTAATTATAAGATACAGTTTACCGCCTTTAGTAAGGGACTTTTTATACATAATGAGGATTTTTATTTTGTTAGGTCTTTACATAAGTATTTTTGATGTTCCCTGCCATGTTAAGGGTCCCCCTTTCCATGTTCTGATCCCTGCCATCCCCCTTTATTGCTGGGATTCTCAAATTGCCGGCGACGAAGGGAAAATTACACACCAGTAAAATATTTTAAAATAATTATTGTTTCATAAAAAAATTATATTTTTAATTTTTTAATTTTGAATTTTTTTTTAATGATCTCAAATTATTTTTACAAACGTTCACTGATTCGTTATTTTCCCATAAACAAAATCCCCAATATACCAGTTTCCCAAATACCTTGTTGCATGCTTTCTTTTATTCAAGGAAGCACGGATACGGGATACGGGTACGATACGATACGGATATGACGATACAATAATTTGAAAAATTAGGATACGAATACGGCAGGGACACGTTCATAAAAAATATTATTTTTATAATTTTTAGTAATGTAGCATACATAAAAATAAATATGTATGAACAAATAAAGTGACATATATTTATTTTAATTATAACTTTTTAGGACATTTTTGATATTTTTTGCACAAAAAATAAATTGTGACAATTTATTTAGCCAAATAGGTTCAACTTTTTTCATAACCAAATACATTTACAACTTATTTTAATTCTTTTAAACTAATAATCAAAAATTTTATAAATATAAAAGCTCATATATATATGATACATTGATATCAAATGGGGTCAAAACAGGTTACAAAGAGTCTACTTATAAAATAAAAAAAAAAAATTGTATATCAAATGGGCCAAAACAGGTTACAATCTACAACAGAGTATACTTATAATAATAATAAAAAAAAAATGTGTCCAGAAGAGAGATCGAAAGGGAGAGCGAGAAACGATAGAGGGAGAGGGAGAGATTGACTAAGAGAGAGAGATAGAAAGAGTGTGTGTGAGATCGAGCGAGATCTATTCATCCAAACCAGAGAGATTGAGCGAGAGGGAGAGAGAGAAAGGAAGAGAAAGAGGGAGCGAAAGGGAGAGAGGGACGAACTTGATCGACGAGCTGCTGTTCGTGAACCTGATCGATGATTCCTTGCGAGTTGATTGATAGAGACGACGACGACTTCTCTCCTCCTTTGTTGCTGCTGTCGCAACCTAGATGGGGTTTGGTTGTTTTATTTATTTATTTTATTTTACCTTACTTTTGTTATTTTATAGTTTGACCCCATTATAAGTTTTTAAAATTATTTTTTTACCCCGCTATATCTCGAAAGTATCTCGATTGTATCCCTAAAGTATCCTCGTGTATCCCAAACATATCCGAAATTAAAAAATTAAAACAAAAAAAAAAAATACTCCTTTTGTTGTATCTGATACGTATCCCAACGTATCGGGCATGTATCCATATCCAATACGTATTCAATACGCGTACGGGGCCATTTCAAAATATCCGTGCTTAATATCTTTTATTTGATTTAGTGTTTTATTTTTTTCATTTTTTTTTAATCACTGAGAATAAATGAAAAGTGGGATCCACATGTATTATTATTATTTTCTAGGATAAATTACAAATACAACTTTTGAGTTTTGCTTAAAATATAAATTACTCTATGTGATTTTGAAAATTACAAATATCCCATTTTTAGAATTTTTTTATTTAATAAAATTAACAGAAAAAATAAAATTTCTAACTACTCCTCTGCACAATAATAAAATTACTTGAATTGTTTATTAAAACAATTCCAAACATCATTAAAAATTTCCAATTAACTTGATAATTTATTAATAAAATGGATCATTTGTTATGGGATTGGAAACTTGAACGAATGAGGCGTAGTTTTTAGAACCACTAAAACAATTCGTATTTTAAATAAATCTAAGGCATATATTTATAATTTATTATTTTTTAAAATAAAATAAAAAAATTATTGAGAAAATGAAAAGAGAGACCCGCAACTATATTTATTTTAAAAAATAAAATGAAAAGTGAGACCCGCAAATAAAGTGATATATATTTATTTTAATTATAACTTTTTAGGACATTTTTGATATTTTTTGCACAAAAAATAAAATGTGACAATTTATTTAGCCAAATAGGTTCAACTTTTTTCATAACCAAACACATATACAACTTATTTTAATTCTTTTAAACTAATAATCAAAAATTTTATAAATATAAAAGCTAATATATATATATATATATATATATGATACATTGATATCAAATGGGATCAAAACAGGTTACAGAGAGTTTACTTATAAAATAAAATAAAAAATTGTATATCAAATGGGCCAAAACAGGTTACAGTCTACAACAGAGTATACTTATAATAAAAAAACAAAAAAAAATGTGTCCAGAAGAGAGATCGAAAGGGAGAGCGAGAAACGATAGAGGGAGAGAGAGAGAGATCGATTGAGAGAGAGAGAGAGAGTGTGTGTGAGATCGAGTGAGATCTATTCATCCAGACTAGAGAGATTGAGCGAGAGGGAGAGGGAGAGGAAGAAAGGGAGAGAGAGTGAGATTGAGTGAGAGGGAGAGAGAGAGGGAGCGAAAGGAAAAGAGGGACGAACTTGATCGACGAGCTGCTGTTCGTGAACCTGATCGATGATTCCTTGCTGGTTGATTGATAGAGACGAAGACGACTCCTCTCCTCCTTTGTTGCTGCTGTCGCGACCTAGATAGGATTTGGTTGATTTATTTTTTTTATTTTATTTTACCTTACTTTTGTTATTTTATAGTTTGAACCCATTATAAGTTTTTAAAATTATTTTTTTACCCCGCCGTATCTCGAAAGTATCCCGACTGTATCCCTGAAGTATCCTCGTGTATCCCAAACGTATCCGAAATTAAAAAATTAAAACAAAAAAAATACTCCTTTTGTCGTATCTGATACGTATCCTATCGTATCGGGCATGTATCCATATCCAATACGTATTCAATACGCGTACGGGGGCTATTTCAAAATATCCGTGCTTCATATCTTTTATTTGATTTAGTGTTTTATTTTTTTCATTTTTTTTAATCACTGAGAATACATGAAAAGTGGGATCCACATGTAATATTATTATTTTCTAGGGTAAATTACAAATGCATCTATTGAGTTTTGCTTAAAATATAGATTCTTCTATGTGATTTTGAAAATTACAAATATCCTATTTTTAGAATTTTTTATTTAATAAAATTAACAGAAAAAATAAAATTTCTAACTACTTCTCTACACAACAATAAAATTACTTGAATTGTTTATTAAAACAATTCCAAACATCATTAAAAAATTTCAATTAACTTGATAATTTATTAATAAAATTGATCATTTGTTATGGGATTGGAAACTTGAACAAATGAGACGTAATTTTTAGAACCACATAAAGCAATTCGTATTTTAAATAAATCTGAGGCATATATTTATAATTTATTATTTTTTTAAATAAAATAAAAAAACTATTCAGAAAATGAAAAGTGAGACCCGCAACTATATGGCATGGGAAGCAGCCACATAGTCTTCTGTGGCCCTGTAACCCTTCCGTGCTGGTAGACTTATTGGAAACCAGCACACAGGCCTTATTCTTGATGTTGGATGTTTGAGGGGTTATTTGGTGGTTAAGAAAAAGTGACCAATCAAAAAAGAAAAGGGGTCAAAGGAGGTGAGGAGAAAGGGGTCCCAATCTTTATTCATTATTTATTAGTTAATATTTATCAAGTTGTCTTTTAAAAGCTCAACAAAAAGTATTAGGTCATCTTTACCAATAAATATTAAGACATTGCATAAGTTTATCCTAACAAATAATTTTCTTTGATGTTTTTTATTTTTGAAGAAATTGTATTTCGGTTGAATAATAGAGAAATAATTTCATTTCCATAATAATACAAATTTTTGTGTGTGTAGTATAAATTCACTTCTGTATTTAGCGGAAATCTTTCATGTATCATAATTGCACTAAAATAGTTCGTCTATATATAGTAATTCAAAGTTTCCTCGTCATTCATATAATTCAAAAGTGTGGGTTGCTGATTTGATAAGGAATATATATATACCATCCAATGTGTGATAATGACTTTAAAAATAAATAATTAGTGGTTGTTGGATTCAAATTATACCCCTAAATAGATTGGCTTAAGCGTCAAGAAATTAAGAATGAGAAATTGCAGTAGATGGGCCACATGAACCTTATCCTATAAATGATGCACTGCACCAAATGAATGGCTGTTATGATGGAAATGCCTTATGAAATAAGTAATCTCATCTCAGTGGGCCTTTCCACATTGTAATTTGGAATGTATCCATTTGTTCTTCTCCCAATTGAAAGCAAAGGCCGCAATGTGAGTTGGCTTCTTTTACAAAACTTTGTACTTTAGAAAGGTATATGCACTTTTGTGGCAGCCATTGCCAAAATTATTCAATGTCAATTATTGTACTATTATCAATTATTTATTTATAGTATAAATATAAATATAAATACAAATAAACATGTATAAACGGAATAGTTTTTCCATCCTAAAATATTACGAATCATGAAAAGATATTTTTTAAGATTTTGTTTGGAATAAACTAAATAAGTCAAAAAATCAAAAAGTTATTAAAAAAGCTAAAATATCTATATTATTCAAGGGTAACTTGTGGGGGAAGCCACTAAGACAAAATTATTATTTTGCCTTTTGAATTCAACTATCCAAAAGTCAAAAAGTCAAAGGGGTAAAATAGTCATTTTGATTTTACTACAATATTTTATTATACATCTTTTCGTAAAAATTTAAAAAATTATCTAAACATACATATTTTTTTTCTCTATTTTTTTAACCAAAAAGTCAAAAAAATGCACTTATATAGCACATCTCAACCAATTACTTATTCCGAAATAAGTTATATAGTACACATTTAAAATTAATGCAATATAAGTTTCATCTAAAACAATTGTAATCCATAAATGTATTTTTGTGAATATAATATATATATATATATATATATATATATATATCTGTGGTTTTGAAAATTGTAGTGTTGTTGTCTAGTTATTGTTTGTTGCAACGAAACAAAAACTTTTTTTAGAAAATTTTCCTATGCTTAGTTGGTCCTTGAAACTAATAAATTAATAATTGTACTAGTGGGGTGGTATTGGAAAATAATAGTTTTTTTTTCATAATTTTTTAAAAAAATTAAAGTGGGAGTCGACCATCAGTTGAGATGGGTTTGAGTGAGGTTGTATCTTCTTAAGTGAGAAGATTACAATATAAAAACAATGAGCCGAAATCACTGAGTTGTAAATGAGAAATTGTCTCATAAAGTGAGTATCAATAAAAGTTGAATTTAGATTTGGATTTAGTATTATTTTGGATTGCCTAGGTTTGTACTTGTGCATGTGTTGAGTTTAGTATTGAACTTGGGCTTTGACTTAATCTTGAGCTTGGGCTGAGCTGTGCTGTGTTGGACTTAGTTTGTGCATGTGGTTGAGATTGGGTTTGGGTCGGGTTATGACCCAGCATCATTATCTATTCTGTGACACATCTGTTTGAATTATTCAAACATCATTATATACATATTTATTTGTATATATTACGCATATGAGACTTTTAGGCTTTTTGCAACTCTTATTTTTTAATGATGGAGTTGATGACCATATTAGAAGTCATGAGATTTTAACCTTTGTAACTCTAGCCCTAATAGCTAGAGCTGGTGGCCTTGGTTAATAGCAATTTAATGACCCTATTAATGTTACCCTTCATAGCTAAAGTTCTCCCTTACAAGTATAAATAGTGGCTTTCCACTCCAAATTAGTAAAATAGTTTTTGGAGAGATTTTTGATAAAAAAAAAAAAAATGAGGTGGTGTTTTGAGGTAATAAAGTTGGACATGATTTTTATATCAAGGAAAATTTTTCCTATCTTCTTTGCTAGCCCCTTCTTTGGTTCCTATTAGAGAAAGAGTGCTACCATTGTCAAGTTTGCCAAAGCTATTTAGAAGGTGCTTCTGCATGAGTTGGTTTCGACCGTCATATCTTGGGAGACAGACGTCGGCGTACTTCCAGCACCCATTGGGAGACGGTGAATCTGTTTTAAGAAAATTGTTGTATCACACAAGTTTCGGCTTGCATCTCTTATCTTTTGCTCTTCAAAGTTTTAGATATAAATTATTTCTTATATATTATTTTGTATGTCTTTGTGAATCCGTCTTATATCATGTTCTATGATTTAATCTACTTCATTTTTATATTTTTAGTTTTGTACATTATTATGTATTTCATTCTTTAATAAATAAATAAATTGTTTTGTCATTTTTATTTTATTTAATTAAATATATATTTTTAGTATTATTATGGAAAAATACCTACAATCTTAAAATAGATTTTTATAAATAGTTTTTGATAAAAAAAAAATTAGTTTTTAATTCTAATTTGTTCTAGTAAATCTTGGAATTAAAATTAATTTTATTGCCTAGAATTATTGGATTGTTTTGAGCTATTTATTTCTAATAATTTATGTCGGTATTTTTTCATAATAATACTAGAAAAATATATAAAATAAATTAAATAGAAATGACAAAATAATTTTTTTAAAAAATTAAAGAATGAAATACGGAATAAACTACAAAACTAAAAATATAAGAATGAACTAGATTACATCATGAAACATATTACAAGACGGATCCACATAGACATAAAAAATAATATACAAGAAATAATTTAAATCTAAAAGTTTTAAGAACAAAAGATACGAGATGTAAACCGAAATCTGTGTGATACCACAATTTCCTTAAAACAGATTCATCGCCTCCCAATCGATACTGGAGGTATGCCAGTGTCTGTCTTCCAAGATACAACTCAAAACCAGCTTATGCAGAAGCACCTTCTGAATAGCTTCAGCGAACTTGACAATGACATCACTCTCTCTCTCTCTAACAAGAACGAAAGAAGGGGTTAGCAAAAAGAAAGAAAAAAAAAATTTCTTTGGTATCAAGCCATCTCCAACTTTATCTAAAGAAAATTACAAATTTTCCAACTCAAAAATATTTCTATATCATACATCTAAGTTGGAGGGGAAAGGCCCTTTTCTATACTTGTAGGGAAGTGGTCTTAGCCATGAAGGTTACCATAAAACATAGTATCAAATGTCATCAACTCTAGCCATTAATGCTAGAGTTACAAAGGTTCAAAACTCCAAAAATATTACATAAATCATAATGTGTATATAATGCATAAGTTTTGATAATTAAACCAGATGGGTCACACAATGGATATGAATGTTGGGTCACACCTGGATCCAAAACCAGTCTAAAACATATGCATAAGACAAGCCCAACCCAGCATAGCACAACATAGCCCATACCCAAGACTAAGTTCAACACATGCACGTATGCAAGCCTAGGCCAATCCAGATCAAGATTAAGACTAAGTCTAAATCCAAACCTAGACCCAAGCCCAACTTCTATTGATGCCCACTTTATGAGACAATTCTCATTCATAACCAAATGGCTTCGGCTCATTATTTTTATATTGTAAGCTTCTCACTTAAGATAATACAACCATACTTGAACCCACCTCAACTGACAGTTGGGTCCCACTTTAATTTTGAATTAACATTGCCGCAAAACTATTCAGTATGTTTGGTTTCAGTTCAGTTTTCTGAAAACTGAGTTTTTTGTTTTTCATATTTTTTTGTTTTTAGTGAATATTTTTAAAATTTTAAGCATTTTTTTTTAAACTTTTTTAGATGCACCTTACTTAGATGTATCTAAATAGTAAAATATTTGTGAAAAAATATTTTAAAAAATTAATAAATACACAAAAATATAAAAAATGTACTGAATTTTCATATATATATATTTTTTGGGTATTCTTTGATATTTAGTGTATTTTTTTAAAAAAAAATCACAAATATTATACTTTTTAAGTGTATTTATGTTAGGTGTGTCTAAAAAAAAAAATTTAAAATTACTTAAAATATTAAAAAAATCATTAAAAACATTAAAATACGAAAAATAAAAAAATAAAATTTTCTAAAAACTATTTTCTGAAAAACGGAACCAAATAAGCTAATTATTTTTCAACAATCATCCAAATGAATAAAATTGGCCAAATAAAGAAAAACGAACAACGCTTAAGAACTAAGACTTGGAGAGAAAATACACAGAATAACCCTGCATCAGAAAATGTAGATATTGGCCTTGAACCTTTCGTAGTGAAAGCCTATCGGATCTACTGGCTGACTAGTGAATATGATGTCTTGAATTGTTCTGTCATTTGTGTAAACCGAGACAATAGACCTCACACATGAGTTACTCCAACCATTGTTCTTGTTTTCACTGTTGTGTCCGGTTTGGCCCTAGAACACTAGCTTGGTTCAATGAGTGGTTTTAAAGAATTCAGCCTTGCCAATTCTTAAAGAAGCAGCCCCACTTTGCACTCACATAGGTGACCTACATAAGGTATCTCATTATACCATGGTTGACTATTCACAGCACTTAAGTTATTAAAAGTATCAGCTTAACCTTCTACCCCACAAGGTATCATTGCATAAAGGAATGGGTAAGAGGATTTACCTCTTCAGTGACTCACCCGTTGCACTCAATTAGGCTGTCCCTTTGAACCTAGATCTTGGGATCTCCAGTCAACTAGGTTAGGTTTTCCATTTCGAAACATTTGTTAAAGGCCATAACCCTATTCTTCTTGACGACTTTTCTACTAACTCTCGATTTTACCCTTTGGTTAGTGGATCCGCAATATTGTCTTTGGACTTCACATAGTCTATAGAGACAACTCCAATAGAGTACTTGTCATATAGAATTGTGTCTTCGACAAAAATGTCTAGACCTTTCATTATACTTATTACTCTGTACCCTACCAATACTTTATTGGTTGTTGCAAAGTATACAAAAAAATGTTAGCACAAGTTTCGATCAACATGGAATATCCTCAAGAAAATAGCAAAGCCATTCAACTACTTCAGTAGCTTTATCTTGTGATACACATCTACTTAGAAGATTTCCAAGACACAACAGCACCTCTAATAGTGGAAACAAATCCATAGTTCTATGGATTTGTAGTCTTTATATCAGATATCAAGGTGACGTCACTGTACCCTTCTGGTACAACCAGATATCTAGCATAATGCAACGCATAATCGGCTTCATCATAAGTACCTTAGTACCTGCACAATGCCTTCTAAAGATAGGTATTGGGATTACTCGTGTATCTACTTTGCCTGCTGACTGAGCAAGCTATACTTGACCTTATACAACTCATCAGATACTTAGACTTTCTATGATCCGGGAATATTCCATTATTCTTGGTCAAACAGAGAGTTAAGTTTACAGTGTCTTTGACACATTTGTATCTAACTCATACTTCTCAAGGCTCTTATCAAAATGATGAGACCGAGAAAGTACACTACTAGCAAATGTTCAAGAAATCTTAGTTCTCAAATATACATCTACAAGGCCCATGTCAAACTTAGAGTTTAACATCCACTTGATAATATAGTGTAGTCAAATTTCTTATGCCATTGTTTCGGTGCTTGTTTCAAATCATGTAATGATTTTCCAAGCTTACAGACTTTCCTAATCCTTGAACCGACCAACCCTTCGGGTTGTTCCATGAAGATTTATTCAACTAAATCTTCATATAGGAAACTTATCTGAACATCCATCTTGATGTATCTCCAGACTTGGCACAATTGCGATCACACTCACCATAACTAGTGATCACATATCAAATAATCCAGATCTCTTTGTCGGTATCCTCTGATAACAAGACTGACTCATCGTATTTCATTCACTTGCATCCTAAGGCTTACTACCTATGCAAGATAAAGTTAAATTAATGCCTTTTTTTCTAGACAAATCACAACTTTTAAATAAGCGTTTAGCCTCACTAGCCACCATATAGATTTAAGAAGATTAGATAGAGGAACTTAAAAGTTCTATCCTTTTAACAACTTCTAGGTTCATCTCTTTTCTCATGAAAACCGCTTCCTCAATTCCATGATAGTATTCTTGTGTAAATCTAAATATCAGATTCGTCCACAAGGAAATTGATATGAACTATTGTATTGTGCATAACCGTTGAACAAAAAGTCAACGGATTATTAGGCCTATCCTACCCTCTTGGGTTTAAGTATTGCCACCTTTTGCATGACACCCTCACATTTGTAGAATTTATACAAAGGCTTTCGGCCTTCCCAAAAATTCATACAGGGTCTTTAAACAATTCCTTGTGTCACAATGATTATGAAACTCTCAAAATCATATCATAGAAAACACATTCCTAGATCGTCATCAATCGAATTAGGTCCTTTCCAAATGCAAGGCACCAAAACATATTTGGTCCAACTTGTCATCCAGAAGCCAATAGCCTTACTATTAGGAAACATAGATCCAATGTCCAATAATCTACTATTGGGAACTCCATAACATGGCCAGTAGTCTTATCATTAGGAAACACTAATTTTTTAGCATATAGTCAGTAGACTTTTTACTACTAGGAATCATCATGTCTTGACATATGATCAGTAACCTCTTTCATTACTTGGAATCATCATGTCTTGACATATGATTAGTAGCCTCTCCAATATTATGAACTATCATGTCTTAACATGTAATCAGTAATCACACACTACTAGGAGCCACAATCTCATAATTGTGTAACAAGTGGTCTAACACCTCGTAGGAACCACCAGTTTTGTATTTTTGTGATCAATGATCTTACACTCGCTAGAAGCCACCAATTTAAGAATATATTTGATTTTTTTTTTTTAAATTCAAAAAATATATTCACCCACCCTAACAGGTTGTCTCATATATGCTTTTAAGCGAAGTTGCATAGCAATTACGCTTGCTAATTGTGTTGTAATTATAATTAGTTAGCTAGAATGGTTAATTACTTCAGTTTGTAATAATTAGTTAGCTAGCATAGTTAATTAATTTGTTCAATTTGTTGTAATTAGTTAAGTAGTTTAGCTAATTTAATTTGTGTTGTAATAATTAGCTTAGTTTAGCCTAGTTAGCTAGCTAGATAGTTCATTTGGACCCCCCTGCATGGGGGCAAGCAATGTTATAATAACGTGTATGTCTTCCAACCCCACGTTTTTCTCCCTTTTATTTACTAGCTTATGATGGTTAGTTTAGGGATCATGTTTCAATTAGCATACTTCATGTTTGCATCCATTCGTATTGCATGCACCGAGGCTCGGTTCCTCATTCTAACTGCATTGTTGTTTAATACTTCTTTGAATACGTGCTTAAACCGCATGCTATTTAACTGGCTCATATGCCATATTAAGTAGCTGAGCCTATTTAGATTGCATATCGCATGAGTTACATTAGTCATATTACATAAGTTAGGAATCATGCATTTTTCTAACTCATTTCTCTTTTTTGGCTTGGAGTACTAGGTAAGTCTTTATTTGCTTTAGCATACTTGCATGAGTGTGAGTGACAGCCATAACTAGCATGCTTGCCATGAGGCTAAGTGCTTACTTGTTAAAACTGCTTGAATGCCTGTGGATGAAGGCTTGTTGCTTGAATCGGAATAATTCAATCAAATGTGTATTTAAGCCCACTTTTTCAAGTGGCAACTTCAAAAACCCTTGTCGAAAACAAACATGAAATCAAATGTTCCAATTTTGGCAAACTAGTCTATACTTGTGTGTGTGCGCATTACATAGTAATGCTAGTCTAAATAAATCGGAACAAGAGCATATAATATAGATAAGAATCACAATCATGATTAGCTGAGACCGATCTTTTATCGGGCGAGCGAGGGTGCTCAAAATGTATTCATGACCTTCCCCTCTCGTACCTAAGTTCCCGAGCCGAGGCAACTTTGCTGATGACGGACACGTGGCCTTTGGCACGAGTCATGGGTTTCCTAAATTTCTCCAAAACAAAAAATATTTAGGTGGCGACACTGTATCTACAAAAGCAGTCCAATTTTGGCATTTTTGATTCAAAATCGATTTACCAAAAGATTTGTCAAATTTGGACTCTTTGGTGTTTATCAATTTCACATTACACTTGTGAGATTAGATTCAGAACCGCGAGATTAGATTCAGTGTTGAGTGCAATCCTTCAGCTTTGATTGCATCTGCATGTTGTTTACATCTAAGCTGAGGTGCTGTGCAATTTCTGATTATTGCTTTCTTTTTTGCTTTATTTCTTTTTGCTAGGTAGTATAACACCATTGCTTCGAACAGTTCAGATATCCCCCAAGCACTCTGGACCCATGTCAGGAGGCTTTATAGATTTGGAGATCTTGTTAGGGGACAGCCTGTGTTTGCTTCACTTCCATTGGTTACTAAACGGAGAAGAGTTAGGCATAATTCACCGGTTCAGCAATCACCTGTATCTAGTCAAGCTCAAGCTTCTACATCTAGGCCAGCAAGAGATCACTCGCCTATTCAGATGACTTAGTATCCTGCAGTCAGTATGAAGGACTTGATTCGTCATCTCCAACAAACAGTGGAAACCATGCAGCAAGATGCTACCCGCCAAGCTGAAGTTACAGCCCATCAAGCTGAAGTAATAAATAGGCTGTAGCAGCAACCACAGCCGACAGCGGCTTCTGCTTCCTATGCACCTCTTACGGGTATCTCAGCACCTGGAATCACTGCCAATGTCCAAGAGAATCTGGGCAATCCAGTAGACCTCATCCCAACGCAAGCCTCCAAGGCACCAGTGTATCAAACCGAGGCTTCGTGTGAGTTTGACATTGACCCGACTGCACTTAAGGTCAACAAATTAGAAAATCTTTTCAAGCGGGCACAGGGTGTGAACTCCATCCCCGACATCGAAGATAGATATACCGACTCCGTAGTAACTTTGCCGGATCGGTTCAAAATGCCACACATCGATCAATTTGATGGCTCAGGGGATCCCATGGTTCATTTGCGGTTGTTCTCTGATATCTTACGACCAATGGGCCTCACTAGACTTCAAAAGTTGTCTCTTTTTGGCGGCACCCTGTCAGGAATAGCAGCTATCTAGTATGTGAAGTTGGAGGATTCTGTTAAACGGAGCTGGGAGGAAATAGCCGAGGCCTTCATCGCACAATACTCATATAATACGCAAATCGAGGTCATAAGTCGTGATCTTGAGGCGACGCGTCAGGAGTCGAAGGAAGGCTTCTCAGACTTTATAACAAGATGGAGGGCCAAGGCTTCAATGATGACTACTAGGCCGTCAGAGAAGGATCAAATAAGGATGGTGGTTCACAATTTGCAAGGGAAATTGTTGCAGAAGATGATCGTCTTACCGTTGTTCACATTCACTGAGCTCCATGAGATAAGAGTTCAGATTGAAAATGCCATGAAACAGGGATTAATAACCGATGATAAAGAGTAGGCCAAGAGGCCTTTTGCGCGAAGTTCTAATGCAACCATTAGTGGAAGCACAGCTGTGTGGCCATCTGATGTGAATGTTGTCACCACCACAGCTAAGACCACCAATCCCTTTGCCAGCACAACTCAACAAACTTCAAACAACTCGGCCCGACCACAAAGAACCTTTACCCTACTCTATATGCCTTTATCACAAGCCCTGAGGATGCTGATAAAAAAGAGGCACCTCAAGCCGTTAGAGCCATGCCCACTACCTGATCCTCCCCCATCTAAACACAACCCAGCCAAATACTGTGCTTTTCACTAGCAGCACGGTGACGACACCGACCAATGCTTTAGGCTGCGTCATGAGATTCAAGATCTCATCGACAACAAGGTGATAGCACCACCCCAAAAGCCAAATGTAACCACCAACCCTCTCCTGGCCCACAATTAAGTTCTTTTACCTCACAATCTGAACCTAATCAATACACTGGCCCTCCTCTACGACCCCAGCGTATATATTACCCTTTCTCACCTGCCCAAACCGACGGTGTTTATTCCTAAAAGCACAAATTTGTGCATGATAAACACATCCACACTTCGACCTGAACTCGTGGTGGTGACAGTGGCAGAAGAAGAGCGGTTAGCCTTAGAGAAGATTACTAGTCCGTTGCCTGAGTGCTCTGAGGACTTGTCTGATGGGAAGTATGACCCAAGTTACTACATTGTGCCAATTGATCAAGTCAAACCAGAAGTGGTATTGCCGACAGCAGTGGAGGTCAATGTGGTTAAAGAGGATGGCCTAAGTCAGGGACTGGACGATCTAGCAGAGCTAGAGGAAGACTTAGACAATCTGCAGTTCTTTGGCAAGCAAGATCAATGAGACGTGCAAATTGACTAGTTTGATTTGAATGGTTCGATAGATAACTTCGGATGGTTTAGTGACGAGCCTAACAAAGAGGAAGAAACTAAAACACAGTCGAAAGAAAAGAAAGCAAAAATTGCTACAATGGCCGGAATGGTCGGGGACAAGGGAAAACTACCGGAGAACACCGGTATAGAACAATCAGCTTAGGAACTGGACATTGTTAGTATTGTGGATACAGAGCAAGAAGCTGCACTGAAGCAGTTTGAACAAGAAAGAGGTGAAAACAACCCGAAAGCTAGAATAGCTCAATTCCCTACGAGGGATACTTGTGATGAGAGAATGATCAGAACGGAGTCGGACAACTGTTTGTCGGCCGCCGGAGGTGCATGGTGGGTGGATGACGATCTACTTTTGGCTCACACTGATAAAGATTGGGGTGAAGATCTGCCAGATGATACTTGGTATACTGAAGAGATTGACCACATGACGAGAAGTGGGCGGTATTTTAAGCCGCTGTACTTAGACCAAGCTAAGGCCTCTGGGAAAGATAGAGAGGCTGAGAAGCAGAAAGAGAAGCAGTTGGAAGAAAAGACAGTGCTGAAACAACTAAAGAAGATCCGAGCCGACATTTCAATCTGGAGTTTGCTCATGGCTTCTCAAGTACATCGATAGGCTGTATTATCAGCAATGGACAAAGCTAAGTTATCCATTGACACCACCCATGAACAGCTTGTAGGATTTGTTTTCCCAGGTGGTGCCAGCCCTACCCTAACCTTTTCCAAGAAAGAACTGCCGCCAAAAGGCTCAGCACACAACAAACCTCTGCACATATCTGTTGAGTGCAGAGAAAAATAAGTGCTTGGTTTTGGTCGATACTGGGTCAACTATCAATGTCTATCTGTCTCATACAACTTATGTCTTCAGTTTGAAACCAGCAGATTTCGTGCCTACAGCCCAGGTGATTCGGGCGTATGACAATATGAGCAGACAGGTTATGGGCATGGTACAAATCAGAGTTCAAGTGGGCCCAGCTCAACAGGATAATGAGTTTCATGTCTTGGATATGCCAACCACTTTCAATCTACTGCTAGGGAGGCCCTGGTTGCACCTTGCGAAAGTAGTTTCCTCTACCCTCCACCAAATGCTGAAATACCTCCACGAGAAGGAAGTAGCGATCTTCTTTGGGAATTCATTCATCCATCATCTGCCAGAGGTAACTACACTTGTGCTGGAAATTGTTCATGGCGAGGAGTATGTATTCCTTTCAGGGTTTAGTCTAGCCGAGGCCCGAGTAGTGCAAACCATCTTTGCAGTAGATAAGGGCATGTATGTCAACGCCCAATCAATCTATTTCATGAAAAGCTACAACATGTGCCAGGAATGGAACTAGAAAGAAGTGGCCGAAAAGGTGTCACAGCATTGGCCGATGTGCTACATAATCTGCATGCCTTTGGTCTTGGCTATGTGCCTACCAAAGAGGATTGGGTTAGGAAGAGATAAGAGATGGCAGGCAGAGCCAGAGCTAAGTAGACTGGGAAACGCTATGAGCTCGTTCACAGGTCGATCCGGGGAACATTGAACGGCCATTTTGTTCGGGAAGGGGAAGACTTCCCGTTTTGCGGCTTTCCCGAGCCCTAGTTAAATTTTGAGAAGCAGTGTGTTCCTAGCTTTAAAATGTTCTTTGACTTACAGCTGCAAGGCAGTGATACAGAGAAAAAGGCTGAACCAACAGCTAAAGCTGAGAAGAGCATGGAAAATGACTCAGACAACAGCGAACTTATAGTAGGGGCAGCACTGGCATGTCTCCTTTCAGATCTTTCGGCCGACCAAGAGAGCTTGGGGAATAACCTTACCATCTCCATGATCAGGGATTAGCCGGGTGTTAACCTATCTAGCAACATTTTGGATGCATCTGAAGCACCATCTCTTGTCTGGCAGCTGGGAGAGGGCTACCTTTCTAGTTCTGAGTCGGGTGATGAGTCGGAGTCTGATTCTACAGAGTCTATGGGATCGGAATCAAATTCCAGTTCTTCTAAGTCTGAGTCCGAGTCCAGCATTCCTGGGGGTGATAACCCAAATGCCAAGGTCTTGTCTAGGTCCTCTTTTTGTTTAGCTTTTGAATCGGTTGTAACCAAATAATTAAATGAGTTGGACCTTATGAACGAGAATGTCACTGTAGATTCTGAGTATTTCTCTGTGCCGCTTCTTCATTGCATTGACTTAAATTTTCAAAATTTTAATGAAAACGAAGAGGAAGGAATTCCTCTGGTTTTGAAAAATTTGATTAATCAAGAGGAGAAGAGGTTTGCCAAACCCCTTGTTGATGAAATCATTGCTTTTAACGTGGGTACTGAGAAGGATCTGTGTCTGGTCCAAATCGGGTCCATGTTGTCTTCAGAGGAGCGCGAGCGCTTAGTCGCTTTATTAAAAAATTTCAAAGATGTTTCCGCGTGGTCCTACGAAGACATGCATGGAATCAATCTTGAGATTGTATAGCATCGGATCCCTCTTGACCCTGAGGCTCGACTTGATTGATTAAGGAAGAAGTGACCAAACAGATGGATCCGATTAAGATTAAGAAATAAGTGACCAAACAGATTGAGGCAGGGTTCTTGCTTGTGTCTGAGTATCCAACGTGGTTGGCTAATATTGTTCCAGTTCCAAAGAAGGATAGCAGAATCATAGTCTGTGTCGACTTCAGGGGTTTGAACAGAGCCAGTCCGAAGGATGATTTTCCCCTGCCACATATTGATGAGTTGGTAAACTTCACCGCAGGCCATGCATTGCTCTCCTTCATGGATGGATTTTCCAGGTATAACCAGATTCTGATGGCGCTCGAGAACAGAGAGAAAACTGTATTTACTACGCCGTGGGGAACCTATTGTTATCGGATGATGCCGTTTGGGCTGAAGAATGTCGGGGCTACTTATCAAAGGGCTACAATAACTATTATGCATGATATGATCCACAAAGAGGTCGAGGTATATGTGGACGACATGATTGTTCAGTCCAAGGAAAGAGAGGGCCACTACACCGCGTTGAAGAAATTCTTTCAACAGATCAGAGAATATAGACTAAGGTTAAACCCACAGAAGTGTACTTTCAATGTAACAGCAGGAAAAATGGTGGGCTTCTTGATCACACAGAGGGGCATCAAGGTAGATCCTTCCAAAATCAAGGCCATCCTAGAAATGCCATCACCAAGGACTGAAAATGAGGTGCGAGGCTTTCTGGGTAAAGTGCAATTCATAAGACGGTTTATTTCTAAATTAACTTTGTGAACCACTATTTGGTCTCCTGAAGAAAGGAAAGAAATTCTGATAGAATGATCGTTGTCAATTTTATTTTGAGCAGATCAAACAGTACCTTCAAAATCTTCCTGTGTTATTACTGCTAGAGCCGGGAAAGCCTTTGATTCTGTATCTGTTAGTCACAGACAAAACGATGGGATACATGCTTTCTCAGGAATCTGAGGATAGGGTGGAGAAAGCCATCTATTATTTGAGCAACAAAATGCTGGATTATGAGACCCGTTATACTCCGTTGGAGAAAGCTTGCTTAGCCTTGGTATGGGCTACCAGGAAATTGAGGCACTACTTGTGATTTCACATCGTAATCTGGTTTCAAGATTAGATCCTATCAGATATCTCTTTGAGAAACCAGCACTTACAAGTAGGCTAGCTCGTTGGTTACTTCTTCTCTCCGAATTTGATCTGAAGTATGTCACTCGCAAGTCGGTTAAAGGGAGAGCGGTAGCGGAGTTCCTGGAAGATCACCCAGTAGAAGGGGATGAAGCAGTAGAATACCTATTCCCAGATAAAGCTATTCTACAAGTCGATGAGGGGACTTGGAAAATGTACTTTGACGGAGCGTCCAATCAATATGGTTATGGGGTAGGTGTGTTGTTGATAGCACCCGACAATTCCCATATACCTTTAGCCTTCAAACTTTAGTTCAAGGTATCCAATAATGAAACAGAATATGAAGCATGTACCGCTGGATTAGAAACCACCCTGTAACTAGGGGCAAAAAGATTGGACGTCATCGGGGACTCAAACCTAGTTATTTCGCAAGCAAATGGAGACTGGAAAGTCAAGGCAGAAAAGATGAAGATTTATCACTAGAACTTGGGCGTTCTTATTCTTAGGTTTGAGAAGCTGACTTTTACGCATCTACTGAGAGAGAACAACAGGTTCGCTAATGCTTTATCAACTCTATCTTCTATGATAGACATCTTGCTTGGAGTCCGGATGCATCCGATCATCATTGAGTAGAGATATACGCCAGCCTATGAGACTATCACCGCAATAGATAAATCGTAACATCAAAATCCTTGGTACTATGATATCTGGAACTTCTTGGAGAATGAGGTTTATCCACCAGGGGCAAATGCCAAGGACAAAACGAGAATACAGTGAATAGCCGTCCAATTTATCATCTACGGAGGTAAACTGTACAAATGAGATCATCTGGGAATGCACAAGTTGTGTGTCGAAGAAGAGGAATCAAAGCGCCTGATGGAGGCCGTCCATGGAGGAGAGTACGGAGCGCACATAAACGGAGTAATGTTAGCCTGGAAGATCCTCAGGCAAGGTTACTACTGGTCCATTATGGAAGAGGATTGTATTGGTTTTGTTCGGCGATGCCACAAGTGCCAAATTCATGCAAATCGTATGAATATCCCGCCGTTAAAGCTGTACAACATGACTTCACCATGGCCTTTCTCAGTCTGGGGAATTGACGTCATTGGGGAAGTCACGCCATAAGGTTCAAATGGGCATGAATACATTCTGGTGGCAATTGATTACTTTACAAAGTGGCTGGAAGCTCAGTCCTACGCAGTGTTGAAAGCAGTGTATGTGGCTAAGTTCATCCTAAACAACATCATTTGCCGTTATGGAGTCCTAAATGAGATTATATCAAATAATGGCTTCCACTTCAAGAAGGAGGTGATCGACTTGTTGGAGAAATACAACGTGGCTTTTCATAAGTCATCTACATACCGGCCGCAAACCAACGGAGCTGTTGAGGCCACCAATAAGAACATCAAGCATATTTTGTAGAAGATGATTGAGACCTACAAGGACTGGCCAGATAAATTGCCATTCGCACTCTAGGGTTACCGAACTTCAATCCGAACGTCTATAGGGGCAACTCCTTATTCTCTTGTCTATGAAATGGAAGTTATTCTGCCAATCGAAATAGAAGTCCCGTCGCTGCGAGTTATGGCTAAGTGTTAAATAGCAGAGGCGGACTAGCAACAGAGCAGGTTTGAAGAACTAATGTTGTTTGATGAGAGAAGGCTGAAAGCATTGCACCATATTCAGGGTTATCAACGTAGGATTGCTAGGGCTTTTAACAACAAGGTTAAGTCCCGGAATCTCAAAGAGGGGGATTTGGTGCTGAAAGACAACCGAGCTCCTATCCATGACCCTAGGGGCAAGTTCAGACCCAATTGGACTAGTCCTTACATCATTAAAACTATCTAGTTGGGTGGAGCTGTCATTCTCATGGACCTTGATGGCCTAGAATTTTCCCAACCAATCAACATGGACAAGTTGAAGAAATACTATCCCTGAGAGGCTCGCTAGGCCGAAAACCCAAAAGAGCGACCTAGGCAAAAGTTAGGGCACAAAAAATTAAAAATAAAGAAAAACTGAGTTTGCAAGGTTGAAAACCCTAAAGCGGCACCGTTGGCAAAAGTTAGAGTGCAAAAGGAGAGAGTTAATACTCGAGTGAACCTAAACCGAACTACGTAAGGCTTGATTCTCATCTTCGAGATACGTAGGCAACTTCATCCTGAAGTTCGGCCGTAAACACCTCCAACTCAACTATCCTATCCATGTGATTAATCAGGTCATCTTTGTCTTTTCTTTACTTGAGAGTTTGGTTGTGATCTTTACTCTGAGAGCTAGTTACAGTGCTAAGCAATGTTATTCAATCAAGGGGCAATTTTTGATCTTTGGATTCGAAAATGGTTTTGAAAAGTTTTGATAGAAGTTGATTTTGTTCAAATTTTGCCTTTTACAACATAGACCATTTTTGGATCAAAAGGAAAATTTTCAGTGCTCACAACCTTAATTTCATTGATTTCAGCAAAAAAGTTCTCCAACTTTCTAATACAAATCAAAGTTGCTTTTATTACATTAAAAAAAAAATACTTGAAAAGAAAGGTCGAAGTAATAAACTAGGAGCATAGATGAGTCAGGTGCTCCTGCGTCCCCTACTTGTGCTTGCGGAAGCTCCTGATGCCAAAGTACGTCCGGTTTGTGCCTCATCCTTGAGCCAAGCCAGACACTCGCCAAAAAGGGCACAACTGAAACTTGGGGCAGGGGTCAAAAGCTCTCTCGTCCTCCAAGCTGTGAGATACCTAGCCAAGTGTGAACCTCGAACTGGGAATGAAATTGGGTACTCTACCCTCTCCTATGGGCGGGTTTGGTCATGCCCGAACTGACGTCTGAACCGAAACGAAAAGTAGAATACACAGTGTGTAAGGCCAATCAGCTGAATGCCAGATTGCCGAGTCGTGCTGTAGCTCATCTCGGTCAGATTAAGCCAGGGGCAACGCCAAGCTATGTCAGCAGCAGACCTGCTGCACATCCAATGGCACCATCATCCCTCATTAGGGAAATCCACTAGACGGTGGTAGAAGAAGTAGCCTTCTGAGTACTCAGGGCAAGAGTCCACTACCTTTATCTTATCCATAAGCCACACCTGGGAAGGGATGAAAGAAAAGAGAGATTAAAGAATAGAAAGATGTATGTTGAGAGAAAAGTAAGAAAAGGGCTTTGCGAGAAAAATAAGAGCATGAGTGTCGAGCGATGTAAGAAACACATATGAGAAATGGTGGGAAATATTACCTGAAGAAGGAGTGGACTCCTTGCGAATCTGGTAGTCTCCCGCCAATGGAAGGCGTCTAAGCCCATCAAGGTCTCGGCCAATTCCAAGCCGATGCAACCCTTACCTTCTTTCAAACCTTGGGCCACTTTGACCAACCAAATGTTGGACCCATCGAAACTAGGGGCAAGAAGGAAATGAGCTAACATACATAAGCAGAGGGCATGTTGCCGAAAACTTCGCCAAAGAAGGTCGCCACGGTCACCAATGTCGAAAAAGCGATGAATCAAATTGGGAATGTCCAGCTTTCCGTTGTGAACCAAAGATCGAGCCTCATGTAGAGTAAGCCTACACATTCGTCCCAAAGTTTGGATGTGGCCAAAACGGGACTGAGGTTTGATTTTCTCTTCGCATCAGGGTTCTATTAACGCCTGAAATTCTTTAATTGTCAGGCATATTTCTTGTCCCCTGAAGCTAAAAACATGTGTAATTGGGTTCCAGCATCTAGCCGCGGAATAGAGGAACGGAAAACAAAGTGGAGTTTAGCTCAACACAAAAAGTGCATTTATGCCGAAACCCCAGAAATTTACCTTTTCCGCGCCATCTAAAGTTGCAATCCAATCCAAGAGTCTTTCGGCAAGAAATGGCTCAATTTGTGGAAGAAATTGCAGCTAAAATGAAGTTCTGGAGAAGAATTCACGAGGCTCAATCCTTCGTAGAAGATAAGGCTGTGAGTGGAAGCCAGCTGTCAACAATCTGGAGGTTCCTCACATTGGTGGCCGACAACCTCTACCTTTGGCTGACAGTCCCCTTTTCAGGCTCGCCGTCCACCTGTGTGTTGACCAATGCTGGAGGTGTATGTTTTGTTTTGATCTTTGTTTCTTTCAAGGTCTTGTTTTGAGTCTTTGATTTTAGCAGGTTTGTTCATTTGTATTAAGTTGTTTTTACTTTGTTTATTGAGTTTTCTTTGCTTATCGAGTTGTGTTTTGCATTTTTGTATTTTGGTTGTCTGTCAGCTCTTACCCGATTAAGCGCTCTTGGCCATTTCAATTCCCTGTCCATTTCATGTGTGTATGGTGCTCATAATGCAAATATAACAACACCTTTTTTATAAAAACTGTGAGGGTTTTATTTTAATCATTTTTTTTTTTTACAAAAGTGGAGTACAAGTTTTAGAGCGAAATAAAACCTATTTGAAGCTATACAATGTGCTAATGCTACCAACAAAAAGGAACTAAGCAAAAAATGCAAAAAAAATCGGCACCAGCCACTTCAGGCTTGAGGGGCCCTCTTCGTGCTCTTCCTCAGATGAGAGGACTTAGGGGCACTGTCTCCATCTGCGCTGCTGTCAGAAGCACTGCTGCCAGAATCAGCCTTTGAACCAGAGCTGGTAGCATCTCCGCTCTCTGCCCCTAAACCTGCCTCGACATCAGCATCTCCACTCCCGGAACCTGAGCCAGTGTCATCATCTGCGCTCTCAGAAGACCCAGAGTGCTAACTCGTCACCTCCTCTGAGCCACTTGTCTCAACATCTTCGTCCCTCAAGATAGGCTCTAGAGGGTTGTTCTGACCTTGGGCACCCCTATCTCTACCCCTCTTTCTCCTCTCTACTGCTAGAGGAGGTACTGTTGGTGCTGCAGTTGTTGTCGGTGCACCCGGTATGGGTGGGATCTGAAAAGACAATTGTCATCATATCAGTCTCAGTATGTATCAGATGCAAGCATGGTATGTGGCATGAGTGTGTACAGAAGTCAGATACAGTGTGTGTGAGTACAGTGTGTGAATGCGGTATATCAGACACAGTGTGTCAGATGCAGTTTGGAAAAGATTACAGTTTGAGATGCCAATGTATCAGTGGAAAGATGATAACATGAACTACAAACTGAAGAAATTACCGGGATGTCGTGGAGGCCAAGCAGCGTCTCCCTCATCTGGACCTTACCCATCAAGGAGGCTATCAGCTCAAGAGCACTCCCTGTGTACTCTATGGGTGCCTGCAAATGAATTTTGGATGATTGGTGTACATAATAAACATATCTGAATTGAAATATGGAATGCAAATTGTAAGGTGTAGTCCATACCTAAGTCGGGCCTCGAACCCCGACAAGCTCGTGCCTAGTCGCTACAGGCTCAATCGGGACCCGGTAAGCATCCCTGGTATGTCGCCAGCATGTCAGTGCAGTGGAAAGCTCTGGCCAACCAGTCCTTTGGCCCGCACGGGAAGCCTCTCTACCACAGGACCTAGTCGCCCTAGCCACTCTAGGCGCCTCTCTCGTAGCAGGAGCTCTTGCTCCCTCACCTCCGTGAGCACCTGTCAAAGGTGGCATGAGATAGGTCTGAATGAAGGGTGCATAATCACCCCCGGCTCTGAAGTAGTCAGCATCCAAGCCTACCATAAACACGGTGACCTCATCAATGGATAGGTTGTCTACTGTCCTCATGGACTCTAGCAGCACCATCGGGACGACCGGGTCAGGTGAGCCCATAGTCTGACGGATGAATCTCTTGCCCAGTAACCAGGCCCAGCAAACTGGGCCCTCTAGTAGAATACGAAAACGAGAAGTGGCCGAGGCCCCGGTGAACTAATCCCACGTGCCAGCCGGCATCATCGCCTATGGTTGCTACGTGATCTACAAATAGAGGTTGTACGGATTATTAGTTGCTATCAGTTGCCAAAATGGGAATCAAAACACTTGTAAAGCAAAAATGACTGTGTTTCGAGTTACCTCATGAGCAGCCACAATGTCAAAGTAACGCCAGAAGAAGCTGAAGGTCTCACGGGTCCGACGTTGGAGCCTGCCATTATATCGTCCCGAGTATGGAATAGTAAAGGGAGCTCGTCCACAGGCTCTGGAGCTAAAGTTAGAAAATATGCATACATCCATAGCTGCAAGGAAAGTGCAGCGATATGTGATCAACAATGTACGAACAAATATAGAAAGTGCAAAGCGGAAAGCATGTAGTTTGAACAAATACAAAAAATGCAAAGCAGAAAGCATATAGCATGAATAGATGCTGAAAGTGCAAAGTATAAGGCACATGTGTTGAACAGATGCAATGCAGGAAATGCAGAGCAGAAAGTGTAAAGTGCAAAGAGGAAACTGAAATGCATACCTCCCTTTCTCGCCAGTAGCCTCTAATCAAGTCTCCCTTCAGACGGGAGGTAGAGCTCATATTAGTCGTACAAAGTGGCGAGGCCAGCTCCGCCCCAGTCGTAGAAACACACCCAAGGAAGGGTCACCAGGGCGCTCAACAGGTACAATCCTACAGTGTTTGCCTTGTTTGCGAACAAGGTAGTACCGAGAAGGAACATCAGAAAGCCCCGGGCATACTGCTCTATCTCCTCTACTGTCTCTGGCTGGCTCCCTCGGAACTACTCAGCAAACCAGCTATATCTAAGAATGGTTGGTCAGAACAGAGGCGGGCACGCTCCTAGTAGCTCGATCCAAGCAGCCTCCCACTTTCCCATATTAGTATCGAAAGGGATCGTATCACCCCCTACGCCTAAGCCCGTGATCATGGCAAAGTCGTAAAGAGTCATCGTCATCTCCCTGACAGTGGAGAGGTGGAGGGAGTTGGTGGTGTCCCACCATCTCTTCACTAGCGCTTTGAGAAGTGGGTGACTCACTATGACCCGTGTCAATCCGAAGCAAATGAGGCCGAAGTCTGCCTCATCAATAATATCACGGACCCTAGTAGGGACCTTGTCATACTAATCCCTCGCTGTCGTCGCTTTGTACCCCCTGTATGCACGAGAGTCTCCCTGTGGTAAGGACAATGCAAGAAATGCAGTTAAGGGCAGTGCAAGAAATACAGATTAAGACAGTAATGAAAGCACAGTCAGAAAATGTAGTACAAGAAATGCAAGTGAAGATAGGCAGGAATGCATAGAAACAGAGTTCATACCTCAACAGTAAGGGATAAAAGGTGAGAAGCCGGCTCCCTCAGCAGGTGGTCCTCCGGCACATCGCGAGCGAAGTCACTGAAACGCCTGATGCCTCCGAGTGGCAAGAAGTGTGTGCGAGGATGATATCTCGCCGGATCAAAGGGTCGTACCCCCAGTGGTAGCAGCTCTGGTTCAAGCTCTGGATGAACTCTACATCAAGATCTGCCTCAATGTCTTCAACCATCATCAGCTCCTCGACCTCGGCATAAGGTGCTAGTGAAGGTGGAACCTTTGGAGGGACTCCCTCACATGGAATATCATCTGCCATCTGGAAAATGGGTGAAAAGTCGGTGAAAAGTGAAGGAAAATGGAGAAAATAGGGTAAACTCGAAAAAGTCAAAGCATAGAAGAGAGAAAATGGGAAAAAAAGTCAAAGCCATAAAAAGGTCACGGAACCCGAGAGAAACTCGAGGGGAACAAGCCTAGAAGGGAGAGAATAAGGAAAGAAGTGTCGAAATCAAATTTTGATCGGTTCAAAATGTTGAGAACTAAGAGGTTTTAGCGAATAAAGTTTGCGTGGGGTGTTGGAAAACACGTATAAAGCTCGGATCTAGAGAGGGAAAGTGTCTAGAGAGAGAGAGGGAGGAATTTCAGCCTTGGAGAAGTGAGGAATTGAAGTGTGGATTTGTGTATATAAAGACCCGAGGCAAAAGGTCAAAAATGCCTCGAATTTGTCATCGGTGGCCGATCGGCCACCATTGGTGGCTAAGAGGCCACATTGGTGGCCGACAACCTTCAGGGGTGGCCAACAAGTGGCCGACGCCCTCCTCTTGCGGCTGATTAGTGGCCAGTGCCCCTCCACTGAGGCTTGATGTTGTTTTGTGTCCTTGTTTCCCAAGAAGTGCAAGGAAAGTTCACTGTTGGGTTCAGATTGTCTCTATGGAAACTCAAATTTGTGTTTTCGGCGCACGATGTTCATCACTTGTCAACTTGAATGAGGTGTATCCTTTTTAAACATGTTGTAACTCTTCCGAGAGGTAAATCGGAAGTTGCCACTGAATTTGTTTTTGTCAAATCACGCTTTTGTTCCTTGCATAGAACATACATTTCATATTGTTGCATAGATATGCATTTCATATATACACTACGTGTGCGTCTTGCATCGTTTATGATTCACGTATAGAATATGCTTTTGTTCTAATTTCATGCATAGAAAATACTCTCGTCACATGCATAGAACATGCCTTCAATGAACATCATATCTTGGTTGTTTATCTTGCATAGAACATGCATGGCTATTGTATCGCACTTGTTTAATTCTTTTCTTTCTTCCTTGGCCAACACAGACAAACGATATTGTATGTATGGTTCATTCAGAGGAGTTCCAGATACGATCATTCATTTGTCAGTAAGAGAACCTACTCCCTTTAACTTGTGCATCTATCACACTCTTTCACCTTGTGCATCTATCGCACTTGTTCACTTTGTGCATCTATCGTACTCCTTCAACTTGTGCATCTATCGCACTCCTTTAATTTCTGCATCTATTGCACTCCTTCAACTTGTGCATCTATCGCACTTGTTCACTTTGTGCTTTTATCGCACTCCTTCAACTTGTGCATCTATCGCACTCCTTTAACTTGTGCATCTATCGCACTTGTTCACTTTGTGCATCTATCGCACTCCTTTAACTTGTGCATCTATCGCACTTGTTCACTTTGTGCATCTATCGCACTCCTTCAACTTGTGCATCTACCGCACTTATTCACTTTGAGCATCTATCACACCCATTCACCTTGTGCATCTATCGCACTCCTTCAACTTGTGCATCTATTGCACTTGTTCACTTTGTACATCTATCGCACATGTTCGTTTTGTGCATCTATCACACATGTTCACTTTTGTGAATCTATCGTACACCCCTCTGTTATTTTACCTTGGGACATACAAAGTACGTACCCAAGTGGTTGTTTCTCAGGACATGCGAAGCGCGGCCCTAGGCGGGTTTCATCTCAAAACGCGTGAAACGTAACCCCGAGCGATTTTTCTTGTATCTCGGGATGCATGAAATGGAACCCCGAATGGTTTTGTTTCTCAGGTCGTGCAAAGCGTGGCCCTAGGTGAGTTTTATCTCAAGACGCGTGAAATACGACCCCGAGCGATTTTGTATCTCAAGACGCGTGAAACGTGGCCCTGGGCAAGTTTCATCTCGTGATGCATGAAACGCAACCTCGAGCGGTTTTGTTTCTTAGGACGCGTGAACCGCGACCTTGAGAATTTTCATCTCGCGACGTGCGAAGCGCAACCCTGATCGATTTTCTCAGTTTCTCAAATGCGTGAAACGCAACCCTGAGCGATGTTTTCTTTCCTTACGTCTTGTTTTGTTGTGGTTCAAGTGCGGTTTCACCTATTTTTGGTTTAAGTTGTTCATTCATATGATTGTATTCATTCTTGCTTATCTCATCTCTTATTGCTTATTGCATCATCGTGCATGTCATGAGTTTTCAAAATAGTCAGCTACATAAGGCGTGTAAGTCCAACCTTCAAACTGCTTTGCACGAATATCATTTGCATCGCTCCAGAACTATGTTGGTTTGATTCCTTACAAAGGGATACATAGGCAGCCTGTGGGCGCAACCATTTTCTTTGTCTTGTTTGTTTGTCCAAGTCTTCGGCCTTGTCAAAATGGGTCGTCTTTGGGCTTTGACATTCACTCACGTCATTTCATGACTCCGAGTTCTGTCAAAGAGGGGCAACTGTAGACACTCCATTTTTAACCGTCCTCAAGACTTGGATGTCATCGCTTGTGCACTCAATGATTATGACTGCATGTGCTCGTTTTGGTGTCTAAATTCCTCGGTGGAATACCCTATCTTTGAGCCTTTAAATCCTGTCTATTCTATGCCTTGTTTTGGACCAAACCCTGTGCTTTTCAAACCTGCACCCTCTAGTGGCCTGTCGGAAACCATTGTAGGCTATCGGCCATAGCCTCTTGTTGTCAGCCATTGGTGTGGCCGGTCGGCCACTAGTGGTGGCCGATCGGCTACCAATAGTGGCCGACAGCCACTAGTTACTTTTGCAGATATTTTATGCCAGCAGTGCCAACTGTTTGCATAAATGCATGCATCTGCGCTCACGTGTAGAGCTGGATATCCTTATATGGAATTCATGTTTTCTATATAAATGGGGTCTTCTCCCCCATTTTGAGGGTTAGAGTTTTTAGAGCAAAAATATCTCTCTTTACATTTTTTTTTCTCTCTCTTGCAAGTTTGTGCATAATAGCTTAGATGCACCTCACTTTTGCCTATACTTCCTAAACCAAAGTTGTTTATCTTTGAGCTGAGGTTCCTTGAGGTCTTCTTGGAGCTCTAGATGGTGGTTTTGGCTTGAATTATTGCCTAGAGTCTTCCATTCAAGAGGTGTAACATTTGCCTTTTTAGTTTACTTTGCATACTTGTTTTTCTATCTTTTATCCACTGAGTTTCGGTTGTTTTTGGGCTATAAAAACTCTGTTTTTGTGGGCTGAAATTGGTGGTTATAGGCCATTTAAAGGTAGAGGGTGGTTCACCCTTCTTTCTTCCTTGTTTGTAAGGTCTTTCCACCTTTGTTTCTCACTTTCAAACCATCTTTTTTTAGGCTTTTGAACACTGAATTTCAGAGTAATTTCAGTGATGAAAATCATGTTTTGAAGTCCAAATTTGGAGGGGTTAGCCTCCCCTCCTTGTGTCTTGTTTGCTAGCCTAGTTAGCTCTATGTGTTAGCTTAATTTTCTAGCCATTTACAGTTTAATTCCAGCATGTTTTAACCTCTGATTTGGATTGTTTTGTCTTTGTTTTTGGCTGGTTGTTGCATTTGAGTCTTGTTTTGCATGCTTCTAGTGTAAGTGTCCTCACAAGCTTGGTGTTTTAGGCCTTTAGACACCACTTGTTTGAGTTGATTGCATTGTTTTAGTCTTTCTCTCACTTAATTTCAACAAGCATAATCTCCGCGACCTCTCTCATTTCTTCACTCTTTGTTTGCTTTAAGGTTTGTTTCAACCTTAAAATTGTTTAAGCTTGAGATTGAGGTCCATGCTTAATGGTTTAATCCTCTTTTGGGGGTTCATTATCAATAGTATGACACCTCTCTCTTGCCTTAAACTACCCCTTGTTTGGCACTTCCTTCTCTTTTAGAGGACTCAAATCACCAACGGACTTAATTGGTTAAAGAATGGAAGGGTAATTAAAATGAGTAACAAAAAGTTGAAACTAAATTTGTGCAAAGATAAGAATTTGATTGTGTTTCATTGTGTTCAATCGTACATTAATTGAACACAAGGAAAATTGGGGCATTTCATACTCAAAATGATGAAATGTGCCAAGTTTCTTAGGTCTCCATTGCCCTTGATCATGCATGATAGGGTGAAGGTTTGTAGTCTTGTTTGTGCATTGATTAAACTTGTACACCTTGGTTCTTTGGCTATCATGCAATGAAATTGCTTGATTGATGGTCTTTGAACCAAGTGTATCACTCCTATGAACTTGTGTTGATGATAAGGAGAGATATACAGTACAAACAACCCTTGAGAAATGTACTGTCCTGCTCTGTTTGCTCTCTATCGCAGCAAGGAAGTCCAGTCAGCAGTGACCGACAGGCCACCATTAGTGGCCGACCGGCCCCCTGTCGGCCACCAATGCAAATTCAAAAATGTACTCCTGAGGCACAACAAAGTTAGTCTGAATGTGGAAATCAGTGCAAGTGTCCTACTGAGAAACTGAGGCATGCAGCAGCAAAACAGTGGCTTTTTCGGGTGGGAACTGCATTTATGCATGAGTCCTTCATCATTCCTTGGGATCTATGTTGTAATAGATTAGTGTCATGCTTAGCTAGTGGCTTTTGTAATTTGTTAGAATAGCTAATTCGTATTGTGTTGTAATTATAATTAGTTAGCTAGAATAGTTAATTAATTCAGTTTGTAATAATTAGTTAGCTAGCACAGTTAATTAATTTATTCAATTTGTTGTAATTAGTTAAGTAGTTTAGCTAATTTAATTTGTGTTGTAATAATTAGCTTATGATGGTTAGTTTAGGGATCATGTTTCAATTAGCATACTTCATATTTGCATCCATTCGTATTGCATGCACCGAGGCTCGGTTCCTCATTCTAACTGCATTGTTGTTTAATACTTCTTTGAACACGTGCTTAGACCGCATGCTATTTAACTGACTCATATGCCATATTAAGTAGCCGAGCCTATTTAGATTGCATATTGCATGAGTTGCATTATTCTAACTCATTTCTCTTTTTTGGCTTGGAGTACTAGGTAAGTCTTTATTTGCTTTAGCATACTTCCATGAGTGTGAGTGATAGCCATAACTAGCATGCTTGCCATGAAACTAAGTGCTTACTTGCTAAAACTGCTTAAATGCCTGTGGATGAAGGCTTGTTTCTTGAATTGGAATAATTCGATCAAATGTGTATTTAAGCCCACTTTTTCAAGTGGCAACTTCAAAAACCCTTTTCGAAAACAAACATGAAATCAAATATTCCAATTTTGGCAAACTAGTCTATACTTGTGTGTGTCAGCATTACATAGTAATGCTAGTCTAAATAAACTGGAACAAGAGCATATAATGTAGATAAGAATCACAATCATGATTAGTAGAGGCCGACCTTTGATCAGGCGAGCGGGGGTCCTCAAAATGTATTCATGACCTTCCCCTCTAGTACTAAGTTCTTGAGCCGATGTAACTTTGGTGATGACAAACACGTGGCCTTTGGCACGAGTCATGAGTTTCTTAAATTTCTCCAAAACAAAAAATATGTAGGTGATAACTCTGTATTTGGCAAAGCATTTTTCATTCAAAATCGATTTTCCAAAAGATTTGTCGGATTTGGACTCTTTGGTTTTTATCAATTTCACATTGCACTTGTGAGATTAGATTCAGAACCGCGGGAGTCCGAACTGTTTGGCTTATTTCAAACTTCCGAAAGGGGGGCGCGAAAAAGTCGAGCCACAATCGTACATACACCTCCTTAGCCAAAACTAGTGGCCTCTTGCTGACACTCTTGAACACAAATTTCAGCTCTTGAAAGTGTTCAACTTGTGGTTTGTGAGCTAGAAGAGCATCCATTCTTTGAAAGAGGTATACTTTGAGCTTTTATACCATCTTTCCTATCTCTTTTCTTTGCTTTTTCACACTGTTTTTTAGAGTTTATTTTAGCTCAATAAATGTGGATTTAAGTCACAAAAAAGAGGAGGGGTTAAATTATGCTTTGAATATTGTAGATGTATTGTTGTAAGTCCTCATGGATATAGCTTTCAATCCATTTGAGTTGATAGTCTTTTCTTGCACTTTTTTTTTTATAGCTTTCATACATGTTCATACTATTCTAATCACCTTTGCATAATCATCTCTGCAACCTCCCTCCATTATTTGTTTATTTTGATTAAAGAGTTGTATTTAACAAAAGATTGGTGTTCAAGCAAAAGAAAGAGACCTCCCATGCTTAATGGTTTAATCTCCTCGAAGGTTCATTACCAAGGCATTACATCTCTCTTATGCTAAGCACAAACTCTCATTTGATACCTCTCTTTATCACCGATCCATTACTTCTAAGAGACTAGCTTTCTAGTTAGACCCTTGGAAATCACCAAGGAAAATGTCATTATAGCTTATTATCACGTTTGGATTTACAGTCATTATCGCTCATTTTGGGTTTGATTAGTCATCATCGCTCTCTTTGAGTTTGACTAGTCATTATCGCTCATTTTGGGTTTGACTTAGAATTCATTATCGCTTGTAAATGATTTTGACTCTTCCTTTGTAATTTCCCCCCGTATAAAAGGGCTTGACATGCTCATTTCTTGGGTCATGTCGTGCTTGTTATCTTTATCGCTTTTGGACTTAGTGGACGTAATCTACACTTTTAGACAAAAATGAATAAAAGATAAGAAAAGGAAAGGTAATGTAAAAAAAGGGCTAATAAAATTGGAGTAAAAGAGGTTAAAAAAAAAAAAAGGTAATAAAATTGAGTTGGGTTCAATTGGATGTTATATTGAACCTATTGCATCTTGACTCATTACATACTCTTTAGTGACGTTCAATGATTCAAGAAGCAATGTCCACCTCTTCCCTTGAGGTAACTCCATGATAGGGATGAGGTGTTGTTCGCCTTTTCTTTCCTTTTATTGAGCTTTTATTCTGTCGGTTCTAAGATCATCACCCAACAAACGTGCAAAAATTGATGATTTTTGAACCAAATCTACTCCTCCCTTGATCATCTTCATGAGAGGGAAGGGCAGAGAGGATAGGCATCTCCTGGAAACACTTTATTTTTGCTATGATTTAGTTTTGTGGCAGCAGGGTATCCCTCAAAAGCAGTGGCCGACGCCATCATTCTGTACGGCCGACCACTTATCAAGGCCGACCGACCACCATTTTGTACAGGCAGTGGCATTTTTGTGGCAGAACAAAGCAGAACCTGAGGCCAAAATAGAATAATTTTCTGACAACAAACAGAACAGATTCAACAGAGAGGTTTCCAAGAGGATGTTCTCGGTTGTGTGCGTGTGGGCCCTCGTTTCCCATTCCATTAAATTAGCACTTTAATATTAGTATGTTGTAATTAATTCGTTAGCTTCATTCGAATATGTAATAGCTAGTTAATTTAGTTAATTCAATTGTGTTATAATAATTAGTTAAATAGGACATTCATTTGGACCCTCTTGTGTGAGGGCAAATTTGTAACGTTTGTAATATTGTGTATGTCTTCCAACCCCCACTTCTTTCTCTCTTTTATTTACTTATTTACGATGGTTGCATGTAGTATCATATTTTTCGTTTCATATCATTGCCATGCTTAATATTCATTTTTGCATGCATTGGGTTTGGTTCATCATTCTAACATTGTTGTCATTTCCTACTTACTTGAATACATGTGCTACCGTATACCTTGAATTGATCCATATGCCGTGTTATGAAGCCGAATCTAATAGTTGCATTTTGTATGTGTTGCATTAGTCACTTTGCATATTAGGAACATGCATTTTTCTAATTATTTTCCTTTCTTTGGGCTTGCCTCGGTTGAGTACTAGGTGAGCATTTCTTGCTTTAGCATATTCCATGTGTGTTCGTGTTGTCATATCAAGCACACTACCATGAGGCTAAGTGCTTATATGATATATGTCTTTGAATGCCGGTGGATGAAGGCTAATTTGCTTAAGTTGGAACAACTTTGACAAATGTACATATGAGCTTGCTTTTGCAAGTAGCACATTCAAAACTCTTTTCAAACAAACATGAAATCAAAGCAATCCAAAGTAGGTGACTTAGTCTATACTTGTGTTCCTCACATAGTAAAGTTAGCATAACAATCAGAACAAGAGCATATAATGTACATAAAAATCACATCATGATTAGTAGAGGTCGATCTTTGATCGGATGAGTGGAGTGCTCAATTCATGACCTTCCCCTCTCATACCTAAGTTCTCGAGCCGAGACACTTTGGTTATTACGGACAACTGGCCTTTGGCACAAGCCACAAGTTTCCTAAATTTTTCAAAAATATTTAGGTGGTAACTCTGAAATCTGGCAATGCAGTCCATTTCTGGCATCTTTGATGATAAATGGATTTTCTAAAATTTGCTGGATTTGGACTCTCATTTGTGTTTTTATGTTTTACATTGCACTTGTGAAACCAAATTCAAAACCATGGGAGTCTAAACTGTAGGGCTATCGTATCCGAGGAGACTAAACCCCTCCGGGGAGCACAAAAAGCAAGCTACAATTTCTGGTGACTCTGCTGGGGATTTATAGAACTTGACTTGAACTTCATGATATGAAATTTTATCTACACATATATGTTCTTTGCATTGCATTTGCATTGGTGCTCTTAAAGTCACTGTGTTTTCCATCTGCTATTCCTGGACGGCTTGCCTAAAAAGCTTGCCAAAAGGTTGGTCAGTTGTGGGCTTTGCCATGTTGGAAACACAACCATTGGATCTGGACTACCGCCGTACCGCTTGATCCTCCTTTCACTTCTCGGTGTTAGATATCAGAGGTATGTTAGGTAATCTTGCTGAGGTACCCTTTTGACTAGTCGACCTAGCTGCATATAGTAAAGCCATAGTGACTATTCCAACATAGGACCGGATGCTCACCCGCATGCAAGATTTTGTGGAACTACTTGCGTGAAGTACTGAAACCCTAGATCATGTCAAATCTAAGACAAGGTAACCCTACCCTCTCATAGGGGTGTTTTGGCTCTATTTACCTGGTATGTGCTTTACAGTGAAACTGTACAGGAGTGCTTCATATTAGTGGTACAGTTGATATCAGTTTGTGGAGGCAGATTTCAATGGGAAATACAGTCCTTCAGTTGTGATCATATCTGTTGCAAATTTGGGCCCAAGTGCAGTCCGATTTTTTATTATTGTTTTCCATTTCTTTATTTCTTTTATTAGGTAGTCTTGCAATCATAGCTTCAGAGAGATCTGATATCCCCCAAGTTTTGTGGACTCGCTCTGGTAGGCTTTTCAAAATCTGAAATCTAGTTGACGGTCAGCCAGCGTTAGTCTCTCTCCCACCAGTTGTTCAGAGAAGAAAAATCAGTTAGTTTTCGCCAACACAGAGCACTCAGTAGTCACCTGTCCATTCTCACCCACTCAGCTTGTGACATCCCTGTTCTGTATTATGCTAATTGGTCCTTAAGTTGGTTATGATTATGTGTTTAGCATGGTTTTGTATGCCATTATGTGAAAATATGTGGTTTTGAATTTCTATCTGTTCACCGTAGGAATATCTGTTTGGTTTTACCGCTTCGGAAATTAAATTGGAGGCCTTATCGGCCACAGAACCCGAAATTGATTACGCCGTTGTGATTGGCATAATTTTTAGAGCCTAAGGTGAAATTTAATTGAAAATTGATTCGGATTAAACCGATTAAATTGATGAATTAGAGCCCAACTACTTTATTATTATAATCTTGGCTTTAGTGGATTTTGTTGTCAAGCTTTAAACACTCAATCTCTCCCTCCCTAGCCTCATTTTGACTGATATTAAACTCAAAGAAGAGAAGAGAGGGCCGGTGGTAGAGAGAGAAAGGGAGAGACTTGTGTAATTTGGGCTCAAGACTTGGGAATTTGAAGATCTAGCTCAAGATTTGGCTAGAGCTTGAGGGTTGAAGCTCTTAGGTAAGTGAATTCATGGACTCTTGTTTGTAATTTGTAAGTTCAAAGTTGAAAGAATGTTAAAGAGCATGTAATAAGTTGATTTTTGTTGAGCTTGAAGTCTTGGAACTCATGCATGTAAGAAATTACTTTGAATCTGCATGTTTGAGCTTGAAACATGTGATTCATGTAGAGTTTTGGTTGAAGCTCATGTTGTAATCACCATTTGTACCATCTAAGTTGAGAATGATGAGCATCTCCCACATGCATGTACAAATCATGGGAGTATAAGTCTTGAATGTTTGAATTTGAGCATGTTGATGATGGGTTTGAGATATTTTGGGACATGCATGTAGATAAATCAAGAAATTGAGCTTCATAATGTTATAATCTTGCATTGGTACCATGTTAGTATGATTATATTTGACATTTGAGCCATTGCATGCAAGTAATGTAGCTGGAAAATCGAATTGGAGCTCAAGAACACAGTTCTGGGTTTTCCAGAACTTTGAGGTCCGCTCGAGCGGGGAACCTGACGCTCGAGCGGGAAATGCGTGCTCCCAGAACTTTTGCAGACTTGATGTCCGCTCGAGCGGGGTAATTCACGCTCGAGCGGGGGAGCTATTTTGACAGGCCTTCCGCTCGAGCGTCCTATTTCACGCTCGAGCGTATTTTTGATGCAACCAGCACTTTTGCAGGCCTAAAGGGTCCGCTCGAGCGGGGAAGTCCACGCTCGAGCGGGGACCCTATCTTCTGAAATTTTGTTCATGCATCCTGTGTTTCGTTTTCCGTTCTCTTTCACTTGTAATCACTCTTAGGCATGTGTTAAGCGTTACAAATGAGTTAATGAGATAGGAATAAAGCCTAAAGAGGAATATGTGAATTAAGGAACGGATTGAATTGTTAATGACCCTTCTGTGTTCATGGAATGTGTAAGGTCAAGCTCTAGGGCGAATCCACAAGCCGATCACTGTGAGTAATATCAATATTCGAAAGCTTGTCAATGTCCAATTGTTTATTCCCTTAAACTTTATGAGTTGTTAATTGGGATTGTGGACAAAAGTCTGACAGGAATGAATGGATGGACCAAAGGTCGTTTTGATATAAATGAATGGACCGAAGGTCGTTTTGATGTGAATGAATGGACCAAAGGTCGTTTTGACCCATGTGAGTGGGCCGAAGGCCGTTTTGACATGAATGAGTGGGCCGAAGGCCGTTTTGACATGAATGAGTAAGCCGAAGGTCGTTTTGACATGAACGAGTAGGCCAAAGGCCGTTTTGACATGAATGAGTAGGCCGAAGGTCGTTTTGACATGAACGAGTAGGCCGAAGGTCGTTTTGACATGAATGAGTAGGCCGAAGGTCGTTTTGACATGAATGAGTAGGTCAAAGGCCGTTTTGACATGAATGAGTAGGTCGAAGGTTGTTTTGACATGAACGAGTAGGCCAAAGGCCATTTTGACATGAATGTATGGGCCGAAGGCCGTTTTGATGTAAACGAATGGGCCGAAGGCCATTTTGATAGAAATGAATGGGCCGAAGGCCGTTTTGACGTAAATGAACGGGCCGAAGGCCGTTTTGACATGAATGGAAATCTGAATGGGCCAAAGGCCAGAATATTTGGAACTACAGTCACTTGATTTGAATTTCGTATAGTTATATATCTGTTAAATAGAAATAGGAATTGGGCCTAAGGCCGTTTGGAACGTGTTGTTCTACATTGTTATGTAACTTCTGTATTTGATTTGATATTATTCACTGGGCTTTCGCTCACGCTCATTCATGTGTTTGTAGGTGAGCCAAGAGAAGTCTAAACCCAGCCTCAGTGAAGCCTGTATGGAACAACTAAGGTTTTGAGAGAGTCAGCCCTTGTGTCTCACGCATGAGACCCGCCTTCGCCTTTTTGTTATGTTTTTACATTTGTCAGGTTGGCGAAGTTTTGTATATGTTTGCTTATAGTTCTTATGGGTTGACTTAATTTTCAATGATCCTGTCTGTATAGAACCTATGTCACTATGTTGCTGTTGTGAGTTATTAACGTACATATGTATGGGTTGTTTTGAGGTGCCATGTAAGCACAGCTCTATGGACAAAGTTTTAAATTGCTTCCGTTTGGCCCCCATTAACTCTGTTAAAATACGCTTGGTTTGGTTTGAGGCCGTAGGTAATCTTAGGATTACTGGCCGGTTACGTCCTTAACCCATGGGGGCGGGTTCGGGTCGTGACAGAGTGGTATCAGAGTACGAGTTAATAACTCACGCACTTGTCCAAAAGAGCAATAAGCGTCTAGAAAAGATCTAGGATGCATTTATGAGATAGGTATGAATTCGAAAGCATCGAGAATATGCTTAAGTGTTTTGATTTGGGCAAGTATGTGCTATAAGTTGTGCTGTACTTGCATCGCAAACTGTTTGATTACATATGCTCTCTAGTATATGCATATTTATAGAATCTTTTGTATATTGTATAATGCAAGTTTAATCAGACGGTGAATAAGAACTCCGTAAAGTTATGTTTAACTTTAAATATTTGTTAATGATGTGAAATGACAAGTACCCTGGAATGCCATGTTGTGTATGAATGATTTCCTAAATTCTCCTTGAACATAATTGTGGTATCCTTAGCGGAGGCCCTTGCCCAGGGGATATAATACTGTGGCTTATGGTCATGAAGCCATAGCCCGGGGGAAATAATACCGTGGCACAGGCCCTCGCCCGGGGGAAATAATACCGTGGCCTATGTATGAGATATGTTGATATGCTTGACCAACATGATATGTCACGCTAAAAGAAATACCACATATGATTTGAATATGAGATATGAATTGTTACACTAGCGTGTACAACAAGTTTGTTTTGATATAATGCACATACATGAAAAGTTGTTTATGTGCATTCAATTCTGCCTACGGGTGTCTGTTTGAAATATGAACATGATTTGAGTATATAATTACTAGATAAATGTTTAGCATGCGATATTTGATAAATATGTAAACATCTGTTACGTAAGTGATTAATTGCGTACGATATGCGAAAGGAGAATATAACAATGTGCCTATGTGCGAATGTACTCATGTGATTTTGTGTTTAATTTCGTATTGGGCATCCCAGTGTTTGGTAAAGTTTGATAAGAATTTGTGTAGAGTATGGGCAAATTAAGGGCATACGAGTTGGAAGGTTCTTCCACAGCTCGACATGATAGTCCGGAAAGAGTAGTACAAGAATTGGCAGAGATCTTGAGACAGCAGTGTCAGTTGTCGTTACGGCAAGAACCTTTGCCACCACCAGTGTGAGAAACACCGAGGAGTTTGTTATCAGACTTCTGGGGCTCGTTATAGATATGGTAAAATGGACCATACGGCAAAGAACTGTCCCCGGATTGAACGAAATGTGAATGAATCCTCTGCCTTGGCTAAATCCGTACCAGTGGTAGGAATTTCTACTTAGGATAGAGTAAACACACTCATCCCAGAAAGCACTCAGAATGTTGTAACCATTATCCCAAGTATCTATACTGTTGACAAATGAATGCTTATGTGTTGATTAATTCTGAATTAGTACGTTTGTACATCTTCGCTTGGGATGTTATCGATTCAGATCGGCATATATTTCATATCTGCTGCATGTGTATATAGATTGGTTAGACCCATATGATCGAGACTGTATTCATTGGAGGTATATGCCCCGTTTAGGAAATTTGTGAAATACGTTTTGGGATGTTGATTGACTTTGCACATGCACATATATATATCTACACCTATGCTCAGGGTGATTTATTATGTTATCGTCTTCAATGACTAAACCACTGGAATTATGATTCTGTAATCGTGTGACCAAGTTGAGCGCCCTAAATGATGAACTCTATAATTGTGAGACCATATATTTTGATTGGTAGAAAGTTGACTGGGTGATGTGACTAATTTGGAACTTTTGCATAACAATCCCATACTATGTGTACCCGAGGAACTTTGTATAATGTATTACTGTGCACCATGTTCTTGCATATAAGGCTTATTGGGAACTGCTATGCTGATTATGATACGTGCCTCCTGAGATGAACACTTGCATGCTTATGTAACTATACCTGAACTTATGTGGACAATACCGTATTGTACGTGATTTGAAACACTTTGATATGAACAGTTGTGATGAATGATTCTGATACGACCTTGAGAACTGATAAATTTAAGGTAGTTGTGAAACTGTCAGCCATGTGCCTAAACGAACGAAGTGAGCTTTACAGAATCAAATGTACCCTATTTGAGAAAACTTCTATCTGACTTGATCCAATAGTACCTTTGTCTGAATTGACCCGATAGAACCCTCATTGGATATAATTTGACGGGACCTTTGTTTGATTTAATCTGACAAGACCTTTGCTTGGGTTGATTGATAAGAACCTCTATCTAAGTTGATTTTGTAAAAAGGGGGTTAAGAATTGTCTATAAATAAATGACCGGATTATTATTGGCAGGAAAACTGATGGACCCAAAACTTGAATCCGTTTGGAGTGCTTGACTTATTTGAAAGACCTTTTGTGGACTATCAATAGATTGATCTACCTATAAACACTATTGAGAACCAACCTTCAACTATTGAGGACATGTGTGTTATAGATGAACTGAATTGTACGAATCCCGTGATTGGGTGTCTTAAGGAACGATGCTTGTGTATTGTCCCATCCTGGTTGGTTTGATGCTATGGGGACTGATGATGGCAGATTGATTTGACTATAAGTAGTGCCGAACAGTTGTCCTTGACTGATCAGAATATGTTGTGTATGGGAGAGTGGTTGCTTTAGTGTTGTCGAATTTTGGAAGATCAGGTTACGGTGAGTGGTATTATGTTTGTTTTGATGACATTCTTGGGGTGTCCTTTCGTGCTAGGGGACGTCAAGCCCATGTAGCACCTTTGATCGAGATACCTTTTGCCACCGACGGTTTCGTACGGGTGGGTTTGACTAATCGATCTCGAGTCGGCCACCGACGGTCGTGAACGGGTGTGCTTGATTCCGAGACGATTATTCCTTTGTTTTGTCCAGAATGTCATCCTTTGGTATTATGCAGATGTTATAGACATTCAAGAAGCTTTGAAAAATCCTAATTATCCATAAGTGTGCGAATTCAGTACACCTTGTGAACACCTGCCCAGCGCCATTATATTCTATAATTGGGGCCCTGAGGATGTGTAAATTGTGCTTAACATGTGATTGACTCCTTTGATACTACCTTTGCCATTATGGAGGTTTATATATGAATTGCCTTATGCTTTTGATGACTATCAGATAATGTGGAAAGACTCGATAGAACAGGGAATTGAATATTGAACTAAATTGTGAACTGTAAACTGTTGAATGAATTGAGAACACGTGTATTATGTCAGAAATTGTCTGCTTCGATGTTATTGTACCTTACAATCAGTATTATGGGGATGTCTGGACTATGTGTATTGTGTGGGTAATTACTTCGATGTTACCTTTGTTGTTTCGGGAATCAGTATCTGGATCCACCTTATATTCCTGAAGACTTTTAATTGACCTTGGATAATTGTGATGAGTCACTGGACTAAATACCGAATCAGATCGTGAATTGGGGAATTATTGAAGAATGAATTGAACTTTTGTGACACGGAATAGACCGAACTTCTGTGATAAAGTTAGCTGACATTGAAATAAATATGTTGGTGACCTACCTTGAAGAGGGCAGTTGGTGAATATGTCTAAATATTTTTCGGTGCCAACAGGTCGAAGTTGAATTTCAGATAGTGGCGGGACTACTTCAACCTCTCTCCATTTTGGAATGGAAATGGGAATATGTGGCTACGAATTTCGTTGTGGGGCTACCTTGAGCACCCAAGGTATAAGTCCCATTTGGGCTATTGTAGGTAAATTATTGAAGTTGCCCATTTCTCCCTATAAAATTTTGTATGATGCTTGTAGACTAGCCACTGTTTACATCGATAAGATCGCTCGTTTACATGAAGTCCCAGTATCTATTGTTTAGACATAAATTCTAAATGTGTTTGAATTCTGAAAAGCCTTCAAGAGGCAATGGGGGCTCAGCTTCTGTTCTGTTATGTTACCCGGATCCGGAGGTTCCTTTATGGAACTGGTTATTCGTAACCTCACGTGTATATGTTTTGTTCTATTCCGTTCCGTTCTGATTTGTTAATGCTAATGGATATATCACGTAAACTTAATCATGACTTATGGTTTCTGTGTATGATCTGGACAAATTATGAATTTGTTACGAAATTGAATTATGATTCGGCGCTGTTTTCCATCCGCAAATTGATGTATGATCAGAAAGAACTTGTTAGATTTTTGGGAGGAATGCTCCAAAGATATGCATTAGATTTTTCAGGGGAGTTGGAAAGATCTATCCATCGTTGGAAAACTTTGCTTCCAACAACAGCTCACGCTCTAGTTTTGGCATGGCACCGTACAAGCCTTGTATTGCGGAAAAAGGTAAATCTATGATTGACTGAGAATAGAGAGTTGCTTGATTTTGAGACTAAGTGAATGACTATTAAGAATGATTGAAACCGTTGAATGAAAAGTGTTCCGAATTGTTTTGACTAAAGGTAAATTAAGTTTGGAGGACCAAACTTCCTAAAGGGGGGAAGACTGTGACATCCCTGTTCTGTATTATGCTAATTGGTCCTTAAGTTGGTTATGGTTATGTGTTTAGCATGGTTTTGTATGTCATTATGTGAAAATATGTGGTTTTGAATTTCTATCTGTTCACCGTAGGAATATCTGTTTGGTTTTACCGCTTCGGAAATTAAATTGGAGGCCTTATCGGCCACAGAACCCGAAATTGATTACGTCGTTGTGATTGGCATAATTTTTAGAGCCTACGGTGAAATTTAATTGAAAATTGATTCGGATTAAACCGATTAAATTGATGAATTAGAGCCCAACTACTTTATTATTATAATCTTGGCTTTAGTGGATTTTGTTGTCAAGCTTTAAACACTCAATCTCTCCCTCCCTAGCCTCATTTTGACTGATATTAAACTCAAAGAAGAGAAGAGAGGGCCGGTGGTAGAGAGAGAAAGGGAGAGACTTGTGTAATTTGGGCTCAAGACTTGGGAATTTGAAGATCTAGCTCAAGATTTGGCTAGAGCTTGAGGGTTGAAGCTCTTAGGTAAGTGAATTCATGGACTCTTGTTTGTAATTTGTAAGTTCAAAGTTGAAAGAATGTTAAAGAGCATGTAATAAGTTGATTTTTGTTGAGCTTGAAGTCTTGGAACTCATGCATGTAAGAAATTACTTTGAATCTGCATGTTTGAGCTTGAAACATGTGATTCATGTAGAGTTTTGGTTGAAGCTCATGTTGTAATCACCATTTGTACCATCTAAGTTGAGAATGATGAGCATCTCCCACATGCATGTACAAATCATGAGAGTATAAGTCTTGAATGTTTGAATTTGAGCATGTTGATGATGGGTTTGAGATATTTTGGGACATGCATGTAGATAAATCAAGAAATTGAGCTTCATAATGTTATAATCTTGCATTGGTACCATGTTAGTATGATTATATTTGACATTTGAGCCATTGCATGCAAGTAATGTAGCTGGAAAATCGAATTGGAGCTCAAGAACACAGTTCTGGGTTTTCCAGAACTTTGAGGTCCGCTCGAGCGGGGAACCTGACGCTCGAGCGGGAAATGCGTGCTCCCAGAACTTTTGCAGACTTGATGTCCGCTCGAGCGGGGTAATTCACGCTCGAGCGGGGGAGCTATTTTGACAGGCCTTCCGCTCGAGCGTCCTATTTCACGCTCGAGCGTATTTTTGATGCAACCAGCACTTTTGCAGGCCTAAAGGGTCCGCTCGAGCGGGGAAGTCCACGCTCGAGCGGGGACCCTATCTTCTGAAATTTTGTTCATGCATCCTGTGTTTCGTTTTCCGTTCTCTTTCACTTGTAATCACTCTTAGGCATGTGTTAAGCGTTACAAATGAGTTAATGAGATAGGAATAAAGACTAAAGAGGAATATGTGAATTAAGGAACGGATTGAATTGTTAATGACCCTTCTGTGTTCATGGAATGTGTAGGGTCAAGCTCCAGGGCGAATCCACAAGCCGATCACTGTGAGTAATATCAATATTCGAAAGCTTGTCAATGTCCAATTGTTTATTCCCTTAAACTTTATGAGTTGTTAATTGGGATTGTGGACAAAAGTCTGACAGGAATGAATGGATGGACCAAAGGTCGTTTTGATATAAATGAATGGACCGAAGGTCGTTTTGATGTGAATGAATGGACCAAAGGTCGTTTTGACACATGTGAGTGGGCCGAAGGCCGTTTTGACATGAATGAGTGGGCCGAAGGCCGTTTTGACATGAATGAGTAAGCCGAAGGTCGTTTTGACATGAACGAGTAGGCCAAAGGCCGTTTTGACATGAATGAGTAGGCCGAAGGTCGTTTTGACATGAACGAGTAGGCCAAAGGCCGTTTTGACATGAATGAGTAGGCCGAAGGTCGTTTTGACATGAACGAGTAGGTCAAAGGCCGTTTTGACATGAATGAGTAGGTCGAAGGTTGTTTTGACATGAACGAGTAGGCCAAGGGCCGTTTTGACATGAATGTATGGGCCGAAGGCCGTTTTGACGTAAACAAATGGGCCGAAGGCCATTTTGATAGAAATGAATGGGCCGAAGGCCGTTTTGACGTAAATGAACGGGCCGAAGGCCGTTTTGACATGAATGGAAATCTGAATGGGCCAAAGGCCAGAATATTTGGAACTACAGTCACTTGATTTGAATTTCGTATAGTTATATATCTGTTAAATAGAAATAGGAATTGGGCCTAAGGCCGTTTGGAACGTGTTGTTCTACATTGTTATGTAACTTCTGTATTTGATTTGATATTATTCACTGGGCTTTCGCTCACGCTCATTCATGTGTTTGTAGGTGAGCCAAGAGAAGTCCAGACCCAGCCTCAGTGAAGCCTGTATGGAACAACTAAGGTTTTGAGAGAGTCAGCTCTTGTGTCTCACGCATGAGACCCGCCTTCGCCTTTTTGTTATGTTTTTACATTTGTCAGGTTGGCGAAGTTTTGTATATGTTTGCTTATAGTTCTTATGGGTTGCCTTAATTTTCAATGATCCTGTCTGTATAGAACCTATGTCACTATGTTGCTGTTGTGAGTTATTAATGTACATATGTATGGGTTGTTTTGAGGTGCCATGTAAGCACAGCTCTATGGACAAAGTTTTAAATTGCTTCCGTTTGGCCCCCATTAACTCTGTTAAAATACACTTGGTTTGGTTTGAGGCCGTAGGTAATCTTAGGATTACTGGCCGGTTACGTCCTTAACCCATGGGGGCGGGTTCGGGTCGTGACACAGCTAGCCAATAGCTCACTCTCCCAGACATGCAATGGCACACAATAGTCTAGCAGAGATTGTTATTATGATGGCAGCTTTTTAAAGAACCATGGATACACTTAATCAAAGAATTGCCGCTCAAGATGAGACTATTGCTGAAATGCGATGCCCATCTGAGGCATCTGCATCTACTATACATCCGGTCTCGGCAGCCCAGTCGAATCGTGATCCATCTCTACCAGCTGAAAACCCTAAAGTCCCGGATCCATAAGAAATGTTAGCACAAGCTCAAAGCTTTCAGGTCACTGGCACCGTCCCATACGGAACTTCTTCCTTTTGACATCAATGACATCAATCCTGCTATGATAAAAATTTCCAAGCTAGAGAAGTCGCTCAAGAAATCTCAAGGCTTTAATTCCATCTTGAATATTGAAGATGGTTATACCGAGGCCTCTGTGAGATTGCCAGAGAAGTTCAAAATGCCTCACATTTACAAATTTGATGGAAGCAGAGATCCTATCGTCCACGTCCGTCTCTTCTCAGATGTCTTGAAACTAATGGGCTTGATGCGGGCTTAGGAATTGTTATTGTTCGAAAAAACCTTATTAGACGTGGCAGCTATCTGGTATGCCAAACTGGAGGACTCGACCAAACGGAACTAGGAAGAACTATCTAAGGGATTTGTTAATCAATATTCCTACAATACTCAGATAGAGGTAACGATCAGCGAATTGAAGGCAACTACTCAAAATCTCAAGGAAGCTTTCATTAACTTTGTTGCAAGATAGAGGGCAAAGGCAGCCAAAATGACAAACAGGCCCTCAAAAAGGGAACAAGTCTACTTGATAGTTCAGAACCTTGAACCAAACATTTACAAAGGATGATATTCACACCACTATCTACATTTGTTGCTTTGCATGAATTGAGAGTTCAAATTGAGAGCACTTTCAAGAAAGGCATTATCTAAAGAACAAATAATCAAAGAACAAGTGAACAAGCAAAGAGGCTATTTACTAGGAGTGCCAATGCTAGAAATAACACTATTCCTGGGCCTGCTGAGATCAGTACCGTTACCACAATGGCCAAGATAGCTGATCTCTTCGCTGATGCAACCTCACAACCCCAGCGTCTAGCTCGAAACCAATATAGAGCCTTCACCCTCCTTCACATGAGTCCAGTTCGTGCTCTCAAACTTCTTTTAGAAAAAGAGCACCTTAAGCCCCTTGACCCTCGACCTCTCTCTGACCCACTCCGAGCTAAACACAACCCCACCCAATACTGTGTTTTCCACCAATAGCATGGTCACCCCACTGATTGTTGCTATCGCCTTAGTCATGAGATCCAGGATCTCATTGACAATAAGATCATAGCTCCACCCTCAAAGCCAAATGTGACCACCAACCCACTCCCCGTTCACAACCAAGTTCCCCCACCCAAATGTGAACACTAACCCACTCCTCGTTCACCTTTTTGTACACAAAAGGAAGTGTAATAAGGTCATTTACTATATGTAAGTAACACTGTTTATTCCAATTTGATGGAATGGGGGAATTTGGACAATCTCAGTTAAACTAAGGGAAGTTTGTGTAATTATTCAAACTACAAGGAATGTCTCTATATTTGTCAGAAGCCTCAGGGGAGGTGAATGTAAGTTACCCTAAAACCTAACATCAAATGTCATTAATTCTAACCATTAGGGTTAGAGTTACAAAGGTTCAAAATTCCAAAAATATTATATAAATCATAATGTGTATATAATGCACAAGTTTTAAGAATTAAACCAAATGGGTCACAAAATGGATACAGGTGTTGGGTTACAACCTAATCCAAACCCAGTCTAAAACATAAGCAGAAGACAAGCCCAGTCCAGGATAGCACAACCTAACCCGTGCCCAAGACTAAGTCCAACACATACACATACACAAGCGTAGGCCAATCCAGACCAAGATTAAGACTAAGTCTAAATCCAAACCTAGGCCCAAACCCAACTTCTATTGATATCCACTTTATGAGACAATTCTCATTCACAACTAAATGGTTTTGACTCATTATTTTTATATTATAATCTTCTCACTTAAGAGAATACAACCCCACTCGGAGCCACCTCAACCAGCAGTTGGGTCTCACTTTAATTTCGAATTAAAGTTGCCTTTTCCAACAATTTATTCATGCAATTTATTTTATATTAATTAGTTGTTATTGCATGAGTTATTTGACTATTAGTGCTTAAATTGTTAAGAATTTATAAAATAACTTAAGGTTCTTACTAATTTGTTTGATTTAGTTGTTATTTGTTTTCTTTTGTAGCAAACTTTCTCTACAGGCTTTCTCTACAGGTTTACCTAAGCAAGAAAGGAAGATATATATTACAAACAAACAAAACAAATTGGAACTAGTGAATTGGGCTATTAATTTTTTATTTGAACAAGATTACCTTTGCGTGGAACAATGAATAAGATTAGACTTTCAGTTTTTTTGGGGACATATTTGTGAATTGAAATATTTTCTTTAATGTAGAGAATTATACCTCATTTATTTCATATGTTGTATTGCAAGTTTGTTAACAATTTTGATTTAATTCAATTAATTAAATTCTAGAAAAATCATAGTGTTAGATTTCATGTTTTGAGAATTTAAGGAGATTCATTTCGTCAAGAGCTTTATAATGATATAAAGAAAGTTTCAAACGAAATTCGGATGAACTCACACTGCTACTGAAAAATTTGGTGGTTTTTCTTATCAAGGGGATCACATCATGATGACACTGGTGCTGACCTCATCATGACACAGACAGTTACATCAGCGCCACACAGCAACCATGTTATTGACCTGTGGCAGACCAGTCAGTAACACACCAACAAGATTTCCATGTCAGCGGAATTGTCACGACCCAAACCCGCCCCTAAAAGTTTGGTCCATGACCGGCCTGTACATAGGCCTCAAAACAGAAATTTTAGAATAATATTTAACCACATACGGGACCTTAAGCGGAAGCAATATCAATAAAAGACAACATCCATTGAGCTTGTGCATACATGATGGCTTAATTAATTTAAGCATTTAAATACATTCCCATAGTTACATATACAATCACAGAATTATGCAGATCTCACACACACTTAAATAAGACTCCAAAAATTACACAACTCCCCATAATCAAAATTAAGGTCTCAACACGGAGGCGTACCCCAAGCGGCTTGGCAAACAGGTAGACCTCAATACAATTCTAGTGTCAATCCCCGATGGCTCACCTACATAAACATACATAAAAACGGAGTGAGCAAGGCTCAGTGAATAATAACAATGTAAGGAATGTAAATATGTATATCAAACCATACACAGATCTTGTACATAATCATATTTTAAAACGAACTCAGGCCCACATGTAATACAGAACGGCCTCGGGCCCATATATAATGCAGAACGGCCTCGGGCCCATATATAATACAGAACGGCCTTAAGCCCACATATGATGCAGAACGGCTTTAAGCCCACATATGATACAGAACGGCTTTAAGCCCAAATATGATACAGAACGGCTTTAAGCCTAGATAACGACAGCTGTCCACACATTTAGGGTAGGTAGAACATCGACATGTACACTACCTCCCTTGGCCTCTGGCCATGAATCATTATCAATTTACATCATAACGGCCTCAAGCCCAACAGATTAAACAGAGCGACCTCAAGCCCAGTATTAGCAAAACAGAATAACCCTAGATTCATAAGAATACCATTACACAATAGTGCACATAAATTTCCCCATGGTTTATTACAATTTGATGTAGTTGTCTTGCGTATAACAAAACATTAATAATAACTATTAACAGAAGACACATGTATCACTACAGTACTATTAATAGGGATAGAATGACCTTAGGTCCATACCAATGCCATCATTCAATCATATCCATTAATTTCATCAAAGCACAATATCAATGGAATAGGCCATTCACAAATAATAATACATAAATCACAATCACAGGAAGTAAGTGAAACACTTCGTTACACTACTATTACTCACAGTGATAGGTTTCTGACGACGGTGGAACGATGTCCTCGTCTTGACCTACAAACACAATGTACATAGCAGATTATGAGAATAAAACCAATCACTTTCTTATTCCTTAATCAATAGCCATGATGGTTCTAAACTCATTAGTCCTCCATAGGTTATAATCCATGCCTCAGAAGATAGGAGTGTAGACACCCCATTTTTGACCGACCTTAAGACTCAGACGTCACTGATTGAGCGCTTGGTGATGTTGCATGATGTGCTCGTTCAGAAGTTTCAGAGTTGCGGCCGTGAGCCCTGCCTCCGGACTTCCGAACCCTCTTTTGTACTTTGCCTCGGTTTGCGAACCAGGCTCGGTTTTCTTTGTTTCTTTTCTTGAGGGAAGGGAGAGGTCTCGTAGACCATCTCTCAATGTCCGTAGGCTACATTTTGTGGTCGTAGGCCATTTTGCCCATTTCGGAGTCCGGTTTCCGGTTTTTCAGAATCGTTGGCCGTGTGCCTCGGTTCGGGACCGCCTAACCATCTCCGTTTTTCTGATTTTTGGCATACTTCCTATTTTCTCCCTTTTGAGGGACACTGGGATTTGAGAAACCCACTTCGTGGCCGAATGCCACTTTCGGTGCTTAACAGCCCATTTTCGAGACCTCGAACTGCGCGTTTTGGTCCCCGAACATTCGTTTTGCAACGGTTTTTGTTCATTTTTGGCAGGTACCTCTGTTTTATCACCGGGGAGGTCACTGAAGGGTGGGAGGCCAGTAATTGTTGCAGCAACCAGTTATACATCCTCCGACGCCCTCCGACGCCCGTTTTTCACACTTCCGGGCTAATGTTGAACACCCTGGGCCCACATTCTTGAACTTTGAACCACATTTGTGATGTACACACTTGGGAGGATCCTAAAAGTTGGTGGCCGGCCAGTAATTCCACCTGACCCTTTTGAACCCTTCCTTCCGGGCTAATGTTGAACACCTTGGGCCCACATTCTTGAACTTTGAACCACATATTTGTGATGTACACACTTGGGAGGATCCTAAAAGTTGGTGGCCGGCCAGTAATTCCACCTGACCCTTTTGAACCCCTCCTTCCGGGCTAATGTTGAACACCTTGGGGCCACTTTCTTGAACTTCGAACCACATATTTGTGATGTACACACATGGGAGGACACCATCATGTGGTGGCCGGCCACTAAATCTGTTTGACCCTTTTGACCCCTAGCCGGCCGACTAGGGGGTGTGGCCGGCCGGCCACCTGCAACCAAAATAACTGGCCGGCCGAGATCCTTGCACTGTTCACTTTACAGCTGTATAGCTTTATCCCCCAGAAAATATCAATATCCGGGGGATATTTTGTGGGGGAAAGTTGCCCTCCTTTTCCCCCACCTTTACACCCCCTTTTTGGTCCTTATAACCAGCAAGCCATATCACATTTAGGGGTTAGAAAATTTGTTCTTCAAGCCTCAAGATCCATATCTCCCTCCATCCTTCTCATTTCCCTAAAAAAACCTTAAGTCCTACACCTTGTTTTCTTCATCACCACCAAGCTCTACCATCACCACATCATTTCCAGCAACAAGGAAGGCTTCTCAAAGGCTAAAGGAGCTGCAAATTGGCCCAAGAAGCAACAAAAGCTTTAGTCTTCAAGGGTGAGTAACATTTCTCCTCTTTTGACCCTTTTTCTTGATCCATTTGTAAGCCTTATATGCTTTTTGTTTCAAGCTCCGGCCCTAACTGAAAGTGGCCCTATTTTGAGCTCATTTTCACTTTTCATTAAGGACTCAACCCTGTTTGAGCCCTCCATGATGCACTTGCTTCATTAATCCTCTTATATGTCATAATCTTGCATGCTATTTTTGGCCCATGAGTAATCTGTTTTTGAGCATGTTGTAAACTGATACTAGGCTTATTTTGAGCCCCTCTTCAATATTGAAGAGGGCTCAACACCATTTGGGACTTCCATGTTGTACTTACCTTTATACTCCCCTTTTGGTCCCATTTTTGCATGCAATGGAAGCCTACCATGCTTTTGTTTTTGGCCATTTTACAGTTCTGAAAATAGTCTTATTTTGGCCCATTCTTCATTTTTCATTTAGGGCCTTTCATGATTTGGGACCCCCATATGCCACTTCATGTTATATCTCTCTTTTCGTCCCCATTCTTGCATGTTTTGTTAGCCTACCATGCTTTTGTTTTTGGCCATTTTACAGTTCTGGAAATAGTCCTATTTTGGCCCATTCTACATGTTTTATTAAGGGTCTTTGGCCGTTTGTGGAATATTTTGCATACCTCATGTTATAGCCACTTTTGAGCCTCAATCTTGTGCCTTTTTTTTAGCATGTTTGTATATTGATTTGAGGTTTGCCATATACTGTAAACATTCATATTTTTGATCCCTCTTCAATTTTGTAGAAGGAAATTTTTCAGTTTGGATTTTTCTTATACCACTTGCTTCATTACCCCTCTCTTGGCCCCTATTCTTGCATGCCATTTTTGCCCTACCTATGCTTGCTGTTTGGCCATGTTTATAACTGTGAAAGTGCCTTTTTTGGGACTGCCTAGCTTCTGTCTTTGCATTACATGTCCATATCGTGCATGTTTGGCATAGCTATAGGCCATTTCGGGTGCCTAAATTCGCATTTCGGGATTATTCCATGCATTTGGTGTCATTTCGCCTCATTTCGGGACTGTTTTACCCCATATTTCATTACTAAAATTCTATTAGAATGATTGCTTTCCATTTCTATGTCATTGCATCGCATTCTATCATTGCCTCGGTTTGCGTGCCCGTGTGCACGCATTTCGAGGCACTTCATTTTCATCCATCGGCCTCTTATGTGAGTGTGGCTGAGGCTATCTCATGTTAGTATAAGTCCATGTTGTATTCTATATGCCATTCCATGCCATATTGCATTGCGTATGCCATTACCTCGGTTTGCGTGCCCGTGTGCACGCATTTCGATGCACTTCATTTTCATCCACCGGCCTCTTATGTGAGTGTGGCTGAGGCTCTCTCATGTTGGTATAAGCCCATATCATAGTTTCATGTCATTTGCATTGCGTATGCCATTGCCTCGGTTTGCGTACCCGTGTGCACGCATTTCGAGGCATCTCATTTTTACAGCATAGTGCATACTAGGTTGTATCTTAGATCGCATTCTGCCATTGCCTCGGTTTGCGTGCCGGTGTGCACGCATTTCGAGGCATCTCATTTTCATGGCATTGTGTGCTAAGCTGTATCTTAGTTGCATTCATACATATCATGCATATTGCATCGTGTTCGGGATAGGAGTTAGCTCGGGCACGGGAAACGAGATGCATTTCGTACTCCGAGTGACGGAATGTATCTCAATTCCCCAGTCACCGACACTCCGGATTACCCATGATGGAGTTAGGTTTTGTTGTGTTTTCATGTGCATTCATCCTATATTGAGTTGCGCAATTCGACTCCTCGGCCATCATGCCTCGGTATGCGTGATTGGTGGCACGAGGATCGAGGCATGCATATATTTGTGAAATACATTGCTATGCCCCTTTCCTGCTCTCTGTTGCAGCAAAATGAAGAATCAACAACTTTTCGGAGCTCGGCACGCTTTCCAAGAATAACTGCTAAATAGAGGCTAATTGGGGCATCTCGGTGGATTTCCGCGCAAGACAACCCGGACATGCATCACCCATCAGAAGCAAGGCAATCCCAGGCTTGCACGCCATTTTTACTTGCTTTCATAGTTAATTCATTAATTAATTAGAATTTGTATATTATTCGGACTGTAATATTCGGACTGTAATATTCTTTTATTTGGGACTGTATTATTTATTCGGACCCTCTGTGCGAGGGCATAATTGTAATAAGTGTGCGTGAGTGTGATGTATGTCTTCTAACCCCACGTCTTTCTTCCATTTTATTTACCTGCTTATGATGGTTAGATTAGGGCATATTTCAATTAGCATACAGCATGATAGCATGTTTGCATTCATTCATCTGTTTTGCATGCACCGGGCTCGGCGCATCATACTAACTGCATTGTATTTTCAATTCCAAATTGAATACATGATAGTTGTAACATTTCATATGCCATCTTAGAATAGCCGAGCCTGCTATAATTGCATTTTGCATGCGTTGCATTAGGCATTTCTGTATAGTTAGGATCATGCATGATTTCTAATGAAGTTTCTATTTCGGCTTGGAGTACTCGGTAAGTTTTATGCTTTAGCATCCTTGCATGCGTGTGAGTGACTGCCATGAATAGCATGCTTACCATGAGGCTATATGTTTATGTGATATAACTGCCTGAATGCCTGTGGGTGAAGGTTGGGTTACTTAAATTGGAATAAATCATCAAATGTTTCAAGCCTACCTGCGAGTAGCAAACCCTCTTTCAAAAACAAACATGAAATGTTTCGTTCCAATTCAGGCGACCCGGTCTATACTTGTATGCTGTGCGCATCACATAGTAACCTAGGCTAATAACCGGATTAAGGACACACAAAGTTTTCAAAAATTGATATCATGGTTAGTAGAGGCCGGTCTATGACCGGGCGAGCGGGGGTGCTCACGAAGTGACCTTCCCCAATCGTACCCAAGTTCCCGAGCCGAGGCAACTTTGGTGATGACGGACACGTGGCCTTTTGGCACCGAGTCAGGGTTTCCTAAATTTCCCAAAATAAAATATTTAGGTGGCGACTCTGTATCTGGCAAAGCAGTCCATGTTTGGCACTTCTTTCAAAAAAATCTGTTTTCTCAAAAACGATTTGCCGGATTTGGACTCTTTGGTTCAGATTTAGAACCGTGACTACAAAGTCGAGTCCGAGCTGTAGCGAGGTCCCCCGCGGACTTGTTACAAGAAGGAATCAGTAGGAAAAAGGTTCAGATGAAGAAATGGTACAAACTCGGTAAATAGAAAATGAATAGTTGTCACTAATTTCGGCATAACTATTTATGTACTTATAATTTGGGAGTGAGACCACCACCATTGGAAACTAGACTTTCGGGGCTTGATTTTAGGCTCAAGAATCACTCAAAACAGAGTCTAGATGAGGGACATATGCCTATTTGAAGTTACCTAGTATATGCTGAAACAAGGATGGCCGCTCGTGCGCCCACTTTGACCGCTCGTGCGGTGACTAGGCCGCTCGAGTGGTGGGTTACGCAGAATGCAATGCTCTGTTTTTTTCATGTTCCGCTTGTGCGGTGCCCGTGGCCGCTCGTTCGGTCTGGGCAAAATCAAACAGTCCGAAAATTCATCAAAGTGTGAGTTTTCAAACTCAAATTCAAACCAAGATCTCATGTAATCTTTCTTTAAAACATGATAAACAAACATATTTCAAAGGTAATTCAAGCTCAATTGCATCAACTTGCTTTAATTCCAAAATCAAAATATTAACTTCCATGAATTCAAAGTTTTCAACATAAAGTTCATTTTCATGTAAATTGATGGTTGGATTTCTTCACTCAACTGTTTCCATGAAAAATCTAGAGTCCATCTCATGTCCATTTCTTCATATTAAACTCAAATCAAACAAACTCAAAAGAAATAAGGTCCTATTAACTCTAAGAACACATAACTCAAAACCCTAGCTTATTTAGAGGTTAAATCTTCATATTTCCTCTTGATTCCATGCAATAGGTGAAGTGTCTACAAGATTATATTTGAATTTCACATACCTTAGTTCAAATCCTTGAATTTCCCCTTTAAATCTCTTCAATCTCCAAGCTTTCCTTCAACACTTCTAAAACTCTCTTGTTCCTCTCCCTCTCACGTGGCTTCCCCCTCTCCTCTAGATATTTTTGGTTCTAAGAGATGAGTTCAACAACTCATAAGGCATCTATTTATATAAATATACACACACACAAGCTTCACACAATAGGGAGAGCCAAACGTGGCCTTACGAATCGTACGAAATCAAATTTCAATTAAACTTTTCAAATGACTCTAAAAATTATGCTGATCATAATTATGTCATCTGTTCTGGTTTCTGAAGTCTCTAAAGCCTTCAATTTGCAGTACAAAGTTAACCGTCCAAACGTGCATTAACGAATCAGACAAATTAGATTTCCAATTGATTTTTCCAAATAGTTCTAAAAATTCCCATTAATATACCGAAGTACTCAGTTTTGATTTCTAAACCCATAAAGGTCGGTAATTTCAATTTTAAAGCCGTGACTCAACAGATAATTCCTCAATGCGTATCATTAAATTAAAATGCATTAACCCACAATAGCGTAAAAATAATTTCGAATACGGATTTTGGGGTCGTTACATTATGGGCCTGAGGCCGTTCTGTATTATATATGGGCCCGAGGCCGTTCTGTATTACATGTGGGCCTGAGGTCGTTTTAAAATATGATTATGTACAAGATCTGTGTATGGTTTGATATACATATTTACATTCCTTACATTGCTATTATTCGCTAAGTCTTGCTCACTCCGTTTTTATGTATGTTTATGTAGGTGAGCCATCGGGGATTGACACTAGAATTGTATTGAGGTCTACCTATTTGCCAAGCCACCTAGAGTACGCCTCCGTGTTGAGGCCTTAATTTTGATTACGGGGAGTTGTGTAATTTTTGGAGTCTTATTTAAGTGTGTGTGAGATCTGCATAAGTCTGTGATTGTATATGTAACTATGAGAATGTATTTAAATGCTTAAATTAATTAAGCCATCATGTATGCACAAGCTCAATGGATGTTGTCTTTTATTGATATTGCTTCCGCTTAAGGCCCCGTATGTGGTTAAATATTATTCTAAAATTTCTGTTTTGAGGCCTATGTATAGGCCGGTCATGGACCAAACTTTTAGGGGCGGGTTTGGGTCGTGACAGGAATATTTCAAAAAATTCATTTTGGTCCTTGAATTTTAAGATAATTTTATTTTGACCCCAAAACTTTTTTGAAATTGCATTCTAGCCCCTGAAGTTTTAGTATTTGCATTTCAATCCCAATATTTTCATATATTTGCCTTTTTTTCCCTAAACTTTCTAATATTTGTAGTTTGGCCCGTGAACTTCTTCATATTTGTAGTTTAGCCCTTGAATTTGTTAATATTTGTATTTTGGCCCCTAAACTTCCTAGTATTTGTAGTTTGACCCCTCAAATTTATGGAATTTGTAATTTAGTCACTAGAAGTTTATCAAATTATGATTAGTCCCCTAGGAAAATGGAGTGTGTTCTTGGCTAAACAGACAATTCTAAATGCAACCGTGAACTCTGTTTTTGCAGATTTGGACACTTTATAATTGTAACGATTGCATTTCATTAGTTTTATTTTCTAATTTATAATAGTTTCACCATAGTGAAACGAAATGGGAAAGGAAAAGGAAAAGGAAAGAAATTACGAACCTTTGGGTTTGTTAAGAAAATCATTGGGATTAATTTTATTATTCCCAAAGTGTTTTGGCTTCTGCGATAAAAACCAAAGTGTAGCCTTGGCAGTATTTATAATTTATGTTCAGAAATGGCAACTAAAATGGATTTGGTTTCAAACCTTTGGGGTAGAGAATTTTTTCAGATTTAATCCATTTATTCGCAAAGTGGTAGAAAATCAAGTTTTGAGAAAGTCTTTGGTTATAATCTAATTATTTTCAAAGTGTTTTGATTTTGGGAAAAGAAACCAAGATTTTGCAGTAGCTAAACTATTTCTGATTTTTATTCAGAAATAATGGGTTCAGTTTCAGAAGTACTGGTTAACTTTTATGAATGGTGTAATTCTGGTAACAATTTTTATTTACTTGGGAATTGGTTCTTTAATCGGTTTATCCCTTGGAAACTTAATTATGAATTTGTTTTCCATTGACAATGAGTCAACAAGCTCTTGAAAGTTTTGTCTAAGGTTAATTGGGTTTTAAGTGGAACCATTATGACCCCTCTAGTCTTCTTGAAAACTTTCCTAATCTTGTATGATTCTAAAGTTAGTGGTGAGATTAGTTTTGAATTAAATTTTAATTTTTGGGATTTCCTAGTGTTAAATTGGTTTATGAAGAAACATAATAGTTGAAATTTTGTTGTAGTTTTCAAAAATGGCTTCAAAGGTGATAATAGGAAATGTTGTTCCACCTGACAATCTTAAGCCTTGCGATGTTCTTAAAGGAAGATCAAGAGAGATCAAGTGTGATTAATTGCATTATAATATCTCTGAATTAATCAGAGACAGTTAATATGTTATCCTTGTGTCAATTACAGCATGTATGATTGCTATGTGACTTTGCTTAAAAGTAAAGATGAGACAACCTATTAGGGTGGATGAATAATTTTTTTTTTTTTTTGAATTTTTAAAAAGGGAAAAGAAGTCAAATATATTCTTAAATTTGTGGCTCCTAGTAAGTACAAGATCACTGATCATAGAGATAGAAAACTGGTGGTTCCTATGAGATGTTAAACCACTGGCTACACAGTTATGAGATTGTGGTTCCTAGCAGTGAATAAATTACTGATCACATGTTAAGACATGATGGTTCCTAGTAGTGGAGTGACTACTGATCACATGTCAAGAAATTGTGATTCCTAGTAACGAAAAGTCTACTGACCACATGCTGAGAATTTAGTGATTCCTAGTGATAAGACTACTAGCCATATAATGAAGTTCAGAATAGTAGACTGTTGAGCACTGGATTTGTGTTTCCTAATAGTAAGGCTATTGGCTTCAAGATGACAGGTTAGACCAAATATGTTTTGGTGCCTTGAATTCAGAAAAGTCCTAATTCGGTTAATAACAATCTGGGAATGTGTTTTCTATGATATAATTTTGAGAGTCTCATAATCATTATGACACAAGGTATTGTTTGAAGACCATGTATGAATTCTTGGAAAGGCCGAAAGCTTTCGTATAAATTCTGCAAATATAGGGGTGTCATGCAAAAGGTGGCAATACTTAAACCCAAGAGGGTTAGGATAAGCCTAAAAATCCGTTGACTTTGTATGGAATGGTTATGCACAACACAGTAGTGCATATCGGTTGTCTTGTGGACGAATATGATGATATTCAAATTTACACATCATGGAATTGAGGAAGTAGTTTTTCATGAGAAAAGAGATGAGCGTAGAAGACGTTAAAAAACTTTAAAGCTCTTCTTTCTAATCATCTTAAACTTATATGGTGGCTAGTGAGGCTAAAGGCTTCTTTGAAGCTGTGATTTCTCTAGAAATAAGTTATTAAATTTACTTTATCTTGCAGGATACTACCTAGGGATAGGTAGTAAGCATTGGGGTGAAAGTGAATGAAAATCGATGAGATAGCTTGTTATCAAAGGATACCGGTGAAGAGAATGCCCGAATCACTTTGATACGTGATCACCAGTTATGGTGAGCGTGATCGCAATTGTACAAAGTCTGGAGATACATCAAGATAGATGTTCAAATAGCTTTCCTATATGAAGATTTAGTTGAATAAATCTTTACGGAACAACCCGAAAGGTTTGTCGGTGTAGACACCCCATTTTTGACCGTCCTCAAGATTTGGTTGTGCTTGTAGGTACATCCAACCACAAGTTTGATTGCTCGTCGAGTACTCGACTTTCACGGCGGAACGTCACAGGTTTGAACTTTCCAAACCCTGTATCCTTTCTGCCCCATTCTTGGACCATGTATTGGCCCTTCTAGCTTGATCCTCATAGTGCACTGCCGGTCCCTTTTTGGCCCTGCCGGCCTTGCTTTTTCCCCTGCCTGCTACTGATGATGCCTGCCGGCCATCAGTGAGGCACTGCCGGCCACTACTGATGGCCGACAGAACACTTGTCTCAGCAGGTTTCACGCCAGATCTTTTGAGCCAGCTGGTTTTCACTCATCTTCCCTCCATACACGTGTATGAAGGGATGAAGCTCTTACCAAGCTTGTTGAACAAGCTTTACATTGCCTCTCTTCTATATAAGGAGAGGCTCCTCCTCCATTTCAGAGGTTCAGAAAATTGAGGCTTGAGAGATAGATATATATTTGTATCTATTTTTCCTTGTTTACTCTTGTTTTGTGCTTAAAAGTGTAGTATTGTCTTACTTTTGTACACAAACACACACTCAAACACCTTGATTGTGTTGCTGAGGCTTCTTGAGGTTGTTTTTGGTGTTCTTGGGCTGGTTTGAGCTCAAACAAGTGGCTGGAGTTGTAGTGGTAAAGAAGGTCTTCAAGGATGAGTCTTTAACCTTTAGATCCCCCATTTTTGTTTAAGATTTTAGCCCTTCTTACATAAGTTCTATTTTTGCATGCATAAGAAGTTTGTTTAAGGTCTTTTTTCGTTTGGGGGTGATCTACCCTCCCTTAGGCCTTGTTAGGCCTTGTTTTGAGCCACCCCCTTTAGGCTCTTGTTGTAACCTTTGCATGACCTTTCTACCACTGAAATCCAGAGGATTTTCAGTGGTGGAAAGGTGGTTTTGAGGTCTTAAATGGAAGAGGGTCATCCCCTCTCCTTGTGTCTTGTTTGCTTGCTTTGAATGCCTCATGTATGAGCATGTTTACTAAGTTTATGTTGGCTATATCTCAGCTTGTATTTTTGGTTATTTTGCTATGGCATGCCACTGTTTTTGCTTGGTTTTGTTACTCCATGCATGTATAGTACACTTGTAGTGTAAATCATACAAACTAGTCATGTATGCTTCATGAAGTAGCATGTCATTCTAGCTTGTTTTCTTTCCATTTCAGCATGTTTTTGGTGATCTTTTACCATGTCATACCTCTGTTAAGGTTTGGTTTGGTTAGCCTTTGCATGCTCCATGCACTTGTAGTGCAATTCCATGAAATAGCCTAATGTGTGCCATGCTTTAACATGTCATTCTAGCGTGCTTTTGACTTAGCCTTGAGAAGATTTTGTTCATGTTTTACCATGTTTAAGGTCTAATTTTGGTTGTTTTGGCCATGCATGACTTACTTTGTATAGCCTTGGTTCAATCTAGCTTGTTAACTTTGTGTATTGAGTCTTCTAGCATGCATTGCTTGGACTATTCTAATGATTTGGCATCATTCAAAATGTGATTTCACTTCATGTTTCGTGTCCATGTATTCACATTTGTCATGCTTTCAATGCCTTGAAGAGTTGGTGTTTTATGCTTCATGAATGGACCATTGTGCATGCCTCTATGCTTAGGTCCTTAGGATGCCATCTCAGCGGGTTTTTGGGCTTATTTTATCATGATGTAACTCTGTTTTATGTTGTCCAAGTCATGCCATGTTTGGTTGTAATAGGTGTAGTGCAATCCTCCTTGTTGGCCTTACTTGCACCATGCTCTATGCCTTCCATGTTGACTTGTTTTGGCCTCGGTCCTTGCATGTTTTAGATTCATTTTGGCATGATCTAAGACTATTTTGGTTGTCCTTGGCCCTTTGGGGTTTGATTCATGTGGCCTTGGTACAAGCTCCTTGTTTAGTCTTAAGCTTTGAACATCCTAGCATGCTATGCTTGCATTGTTTAGTCGGTTTGGCATCAATTTACATGAGATTTCAGAGCTTACTTTATTGCCACATTATCATGATTGTCACTCCTTGCTCATTTTTGAGAGTTGTGTCCTTATGTCTTAATTCTTGGGCCAATGCATTGTGCATGCATATCTTGCTTTTGTGCCTTGGTTTCATCACTAATGGCCACTGATTTGGAGCATGACTGAGGTCTACCCTTTTGGTTTAAGTCCATTGAGTATGCTATGTATGTTGCATTGAGTATGCCATATTGTTCATTGCATGTAGTATGCTACCCTACATTACGTTGTACATGCCATGTAGTTATTTGCATTGTGTATGCCAAGTCATATCTCATTGCATTGAGTATGCCATGTAGTTGCATGTTTGCATGTTTGCCATGCTTGTGTTGCATTGTTGTTTGGATTAAGTATTAATCCGAGCACGAGAAATGAGGGACGTTTCATACTTCAAGTGATGAAACGTGCCTCAATTCTCGGTCGCCGACGCTCTTGACGATGCATGATAGAGTTCTAGGCATTTATGTGTTTTTGTGCATTCATTTTACATTGATTTGTACAAATTGAATCTTTGGCCATCATGCATCGAGATGCGTGATTGATGGTCTTGGATCCGATTATGCCTCTCCCTTGATATTTCGAGGTGATATGGGGCGGCATAGTGCGTACATATCCTTGGGAGACCCTCCATTTCCTCTATTTTGTGCTCTGTTACAGCTTGGTGTCACAACACACCAGTGGCCGGCAGTCTCTCATCCTTGGCCGGCACCCCCCTCATCCTTGGCCGGCAGTGTACCATCTTTGGCCGGCATGGTGGTCAGCAACAGCTCCTTATGGCCGGTAGGCCACTGGTGCACTCCCCAGCATGGTTTTGTTAAGATCCAGCAGCAAGTTCTCAAGGACACCCTGCAAACATAGCCTCAAGAGAGCATTTGGAGAGCTTTTCGGGACGGGAACCAAGCATGCATACTCTCCTCCTTCAAGCAGAGCTGAGGCAGAATTGTTTATTGCTTTTCTTATTAATTAGCATGAATTTGTATTTAATTAGTTAATTTGTTAATTAGTTAAGGTTTTGTAATAATTAGTTGTAGCTAGTTATTCGATTTGGTTATGTAATAATTAATTAGCTTGTTAGTTAGTTAGTTAGTTGATTTGTATTATTCATTCAGACCCTCCGTCGAGAGGGTGAATTTTGTAATAAGTGTGTGTGCGTGTGTGTATGTCTTCCAACCCCACGTCTTTCTCCCTTTTACTTACTGGCTTACAATGGTTAGATTAGGGCATGTTTCAGTTAGCATCCTTATGCTATGCATGTTTACATCCATTCATCTGTATTGCATGTACCAGGCTCGGCGCATCATACTAACCGCATTGCACTTTCAATACATTACTTGAATACCTGTTCAACAGCATGTTATCAAGTTGCATTTCATGTGCCATCTTAGAATAGCCGAGCCTATTTTAGATGCATTTTCGCATGTGTTGCATTAGCCATCTTAACATGAACTAGGATCATGCATTGATTTCTAACTAGTTCTTTGTTTTGGCTCGGAGTACACTGTGAGTGTTTACGCTTTAGCATATTGCATGTGTGTTATTGGTTGACATGTACAGCATGCTTGCCATGAGGCTAACTGCTTAGTTGATATAACTGCCTGAATGCCTGTGGGTGAAGGTTGGATTGCCTGAATTGGAACAATTCATTGAAATCTTCGATTTAGCCTACTTGCGAGTAGCAAACTTCAAACTATTTTCAAACAAACGGATATGCAATGTTTTGTTCCAAATTAGGCGATCTAATCTATACTTGTATGTTGTGCGCATCACGTAGTAAGATTAGCTAATTAACCGGATTAAGAGCACGTGTGTTTTCAAAAACAAAATATCGTGCTTAGTATAGGCCGATCTTTGATCGGGCGAGCGGGGGTGGTCATTGCATGACCTTCCCCTCTCGTACCCAAGTTCCCGAGCCGAGGCAACTTTGATGATGACGGACACATGGCCTTAGGCAACGAGTTAGGGTTTCCTAAATTTTCCAAAAATAAAATATTTAGGTGGCGACTCTGTATCTGGCAAAGTAGTCCATGTTTGGCACTTCTTTACAAAAAATCAGTTTTCCAAAACGATTTGTCGGATTTGGACTCTTTGGTGATTTATCGGTCTTGCATTGCACTTTGCGAGATTAGATTCAGAACCGTGACATTGAGTCCGAACTGTAGTAGCAAGCCTAAATTCGGGCGCGTCTACAGTCGGTTCCAGGACGAGGAAAGTCTGTAAGCTTAGAAAATCATTATATGATTTTGAAACAAGCACTGAAACAATGGCATAAGAAATTTGACTATACTATTTGTTGTCAAGTGGGTTTAGAATCAACAAATGTAACAAATGTGTATATGTCAAAGACACTAACAAATAGATATGTCATTTTGCATCTGTACGGTTAGTAATTATGAGAAGATGTTCAGAATTACCAAAAAGGTAAGTTTAAAACAAATGATGGGCATTGCAAATGTGATTCTGGGTATTAAGATTACCAGAACATCTGGTGGTGTTGTGCTTTCTCAATCTCATTATGTTGATACGATACTTAAGAAATTTAGTAAATCAAATATAAGTGTGTCGAGGACACCGGTAGACTTGAGTTTACATTTGACTAAGAATAATGGAATATTCTTGGGTCATTGGAAGTTTGATGTATCTAATCAGTTATACACGGCCAGATATAGCCTACTCAGTCAATAGACTAAGATACACGAGTAATCCCAATACCTATCTTTAGAAGGCATTTGTGCGAGTACTAAGGTACTTATGGTGAAACCGAGATTATGGATTGCATTACACCAGATATCCAGTTGTTCCAAAAGGATATAGTGACGTTACCTAGATATCTGATATAATGACTACAAATCCATTAGTAGATTTGTTTTCACTATTGGAGGTGTAACTGTGTCTTGGAAATCTTCCAAACAGGTGTGTATCACTAGATCAATGATGGAATTGGAATTTAGTGATTTAGATAAATTTACTGAAGTAGCTAAATGGCTTTGCCATTTTGTTGAGGATATTCTATGTTGTTCGAAACTTGTGCTAGATTTTTTGAATACTTTGCTACAACCAATCAAGTATTGGTAGGCACAAATGGAAGGTCTACACATTTTCGTCGAAGACATAGTTCTATATGACGACTACTCTCATGTGTTGTCACTATAGGCTTTATACAGTCTAAGAACAATATTACTGATCCATTAACCTAAGGGTTAAATCAAGAGTTAGTAAGAAGTCGTCAAGAGGAATGAGGTTAAGGTCTTTAGCAAATGTTACCGAAACGAAAAACCCTGCCTAGTTGACTAGAGATCACAAGATCTAGGTTCAAAGGAACAACCTAATTGTGTGTAACGGGTGAAACACTGTAGAGGCAAATCCTCCTACCTATTCCTTTATACAATGATACCCTATGGGACAGAAAGTTAAGCTGATATTTTTAATGACCTAAGTGTTGTGATTAGTCAACCGGGGTATAGCGAGATACCTTATGTAGGTCAACTATATGAGTGTGAAGTGGGGCCGCTTCTTTAAAATTGACAAGGTCGAATTCCTTAAAAACACTCGCTGAACCAGGCAAGTGTTCCAGTGCCAAACCAGACATACCAGTGACAACAAGAACAATGGTTGGAGTATCTTTTGTGTGAGGTCTATTGTTTCGATTTACAAAAATAGCAAAACAATTCAAGACATTTCGTTCACTGGTCAACTAGTAAATTTGATAGGCTTTCACTGTGAAAGGTTCAAGGCTATCAGCTACTTTTTGTGATATAGGGTTATTCTGTGTTGTGATATAGGGTTATTCTGTGTGCTCTCTCTCTCTCTCTCTAAGTCTTTGTTGTTAAGAATTGTCCATTTTTCTTTATTTAGCCAATTTTATTCATGTGGGGGATTGTTGAAAAACAATGGTTTTTTAGCAACTTTAATTCAAAATTAAAGTGAGACCCAACCACCGGTTGAGGTGGGTCTAAGTGGGGTTGTATTCTCTTAAGTGAGACTTTTACAATATAAAAATAATGAGCCGAAACCATTGAGTTGTGAATAAGAAATTGTCTCATAAAATAGACATTAATAAAAGTTGGGTTCAAATTTGGACTTAGTATTGGTTTGGATTGGGCCTAGAATTGTACTTGTGCATGTGCTGTGTAATAACCCGACCCTCTTATATGCTTTTTGATATGCTTTCAGGCTCTTATTATATGTGTAATTATATGCTTAATGTGAAATTCCATGTAAAATTAAGTTCAATTGTGTGAATTATATGACTATAGATTTTTATCTGTCAATTGTGTGAAAAATCTGTTACAATTGTGACGTTTGGATTAGTAAATGGAAGCCTTAGAAGCGCAAAACCTGAAATTGACTTTATAATTGTGATGAGCATGATTTTTAGATCATAATATGAATTTTTGTAAAAATTTGATTCGTAATGATTAAATTGATTAATTTGTGGTCAACCCTTAATTAATCTTTTTAAACCCTTAACTTGGTAACTTCATATCACAAAGAAAATATCTCCTAAGAAGGAGAGAGTGCTAGAGAGGGAGAGAAAGGAGAGGAGGCTACAACAAGGGGGAAGATTGAAGAATTGAGAAGACTTGTAGAGATTTGAGTTCAAGGTTGTTAGACTTATTTATTTTGATGATTTATTTAATTATGTTTTAAATTTATTTGGAAGAGAAAAATATAATCAAAATATTTTGATGATTTATTTGAAAGAGAAAAATAGAATCAATATTTATTTTGATGATTTTATGTTTTTATTTATTTGAAAGAGAAAAATAGACTCAAAATTTATTTTGTTCCATTATTTCTCACCTAAACATTTATCCTAAATGTTCTTAGAATGTATTTAATATTTGATTAAATCAGGAGTTCAAACAGTCCAAAAACAAAGGTTCAAACAGCCCAGCACAACAGTAGTTCAAAAGGTTCAAGTGGAAGATATTCAAATTTGTAATGATGGAGTGGAAGATATTCAAAGTAGTAATGATGGAGTACAACGACTATAAACGGCTATAAATTCAAATGAATACAACGGCTATAAACAGCTATAAATTCAACTGAATACAACGGCTATAAACGGCTATAAGTTTCATTATATATACCAAAGCCTCTAATGTAAACAAGTTACAAAAAAAATCAAAAAATATTCTTTGATCTATAATCACTCACATCTATTCTCTGAAAAATTCTCTAAGAAGTGTTCTTCAATTTTTGTTTACATCCTCTCTCAGAATTTATACACTGAACCTTATAGCTTTAAACCCATCTTTCCTGTATGAGGTTTACAGAAAAACCAAAGCTTCATTTTTATATCTATCTTTGAGAGATAATTCTTGTAGCTTTCTGTGAAAGCAAAAACATCTTTTTTTCAACCTTATAAGAGTGTAGTACACTCAGTGTTCTTGACTTAGAAAGTCTGTATAAAATCCGTGGAGGACTGCTCCATTTGTAAAGAGGTTGTTAGCACCCCCGTGAAGCTAGAGCATAGTAGAAAATCTCAAGTGAAGCTTCAAGAGTGAACGTAGGCCGAGTTGAAGCCGAACCACTATAAATTTGTTTGCCTCTCTCTCCCTTATCTCTTTATTTTATTTAAATTGCTGTAGTTATATTTTACATTTTCACTGTGTTAAAATCATTAATTGACATAGTTGTTAGAACACTTGTTTTAATTATTTTTATTTCATTAACTACATTTATCTATTGTGTTAGTCATAATTTTTATTAGGGTATTATTAATTTTTAATTGTAAAAACATAATTCACCCCCCTCTTAGGTTGTCTTTTGGGTAACAAAGGTAGACATAACCCATCTAGAATAACCCCTCTAATTTATTTAAGTAAGAACTTTTCTACATTTATGGAAGTTAGGGTTTATGATTAAGGTCAGGTGTATGATAAATGGTTAATTGGAAGAATACTTCTTGGTTTAGGTTGTTTTGGAATTATTTTGAGCTATGTGGAGGAAAATTACAACTTATTCTTTAGATTTGCATGTTTGAACTCACCTATGCAACTAAATGGTTATATATGTATTTGCTTAGCCAAATAAAGCTAGAAATCTAAGAGTATTGAGTTGTGTATAAAAAATTGGAGGGGATGATGATCTAATTAAGCTTGTGATCCATATTTATTGTGGTATTATAAACCTGTGATGCATGTTATTGTGATGTTGAATCATAATATTGAGTTGATTTCCCCTATTTTGTACCTTATGATGTGTATACCTAGTTGGATGTTTGCCTTGGTTCGGACTGCTCAAAACAGGGGTTACGACCGCACGTGCAGGGCTCATAGCCGCACGTACGGGAAGCACCACCGCCCGTGCGGGGCTCACAGCCGCACGTGCGGAAAACAGGGGAGTGCAAACTTGAGGTTCTGAAATAAATGCACGTACGGAGGAGGACTCCCGCACGTGTAGCCCACCTTCCCACACGTGCGGTGGAGGACTTCCGCACGTGCGGCCCAAGAGGAAAACTTATGTGTGTTTCTTTTCTTCTGTTAGACCCACTGGACTTATTAAAATGTGCATTTGAACCTTTTAAAATGCTTGAAAATAAGTAAGAGTTGAATGAACCCGATATTGTCTAAAGAAAAGTAACTAACTTGTGGGTTGCATGCTGTGTGTAGGTCACATACAGGAAGGGACTATTGCTTCTCCACAACACTGTGAGTAATAGTAGTGTAGTGATAGGTTCCACTTACTTTTGATAATTATCGTTAGTATACTGTTACTCGTGAATGGGTTGTGTCTCGATATGGTGAACAATTGAAAAACTTGTGTTGTAATATTGAGCAATGGTATTCTTATGGACCCGAGGTCATTCTGTTTTACTATCAATGGGCCTGAGGCCATTCAAATATAAACTACTTAATGTTGGCGGCCCTAGGGCCAAGGGAGGTGGAGACATGCCAATGTCTCATCGACCCTAATATGATTTGAATTATTTACGACTCATGGCCTAAGGCCAAGGGAGGCGGTGTACATGTCGATGTTCCACCTACCCTCCAATGTTCCAAACAGCTGTTGATATGTTGGGCCTGAGGCCGTTCTGTATGATATTGGGCTTGAGGCCGCTTTGGCAATGAATGCAGAACAAAGACAAGCATGTGAATTATATGCTGACATTCGGTGTGATTTCTGTTTATTCATACGAATTGCCCTACATGCTATTATTCACTAAGCTTCGCTCACTCTGTGTTATGTATATCTATGTAGGTAATCAGCTCAGAGGCCAGTCCTAGTCCAGCTCTAGCAGCTCTTTTGTCGACCCCGTCGTGTCTAATCAATTAAATGAAGCCTACTTATTTTTTTGTAGAGTTCCTTTCATGGCACATAACGTCAGGTCACTAGTACTTTTGTCAAACGTTGATAGATATGTATAACTTTTCACCCTTAAATGTTTTGGTTATACCCCCATTTATGGGATTGGGTTTGTATATGTATGTATATAGTTGTCACTTACGTGTATACTACATTATGTGTTAGGTTATGTGATGAAATGTTTGTGATCCTGGCATTAAGCACTACTCAATGGATGCCATATTAGATTAATAGTTGCTTCCATTCAAGCCCCAGTGTTATATAAGGAATTCATGTTATTTGATTATTTGGTTTTGAGACCCATCATCAGGTCGGTTATGCCCAAACTTTTAGGGGCGAGTTTGGAGTGTGACATGCTGGGTTTGGTCTTGGACTTAGACTTAATCTTGAACTTGGGCTAAGCTGTGTTGTGTTGGGCTTAGCTTGAGCAAGTGGTTGAGATTTGGCTTAGATCGGGTTGTGACCCAACATCAGTATCCATTTTGTGACACATCTGTTTGAATTATTCAAACATCATTATATGCATATTTATCTATTAAGCACATGGGATTTTTAGGCTTTTTGTAACTCTCATCATTTGATGATAGAGTCGAGGACCATATTAGTGACCATGAGTTTTTAACCTTTGTAACTCTAACCCCAATGGCTAGAGTTGATGGTCATGGTTAATGGCAATTTGATGACCTTCTTGATATTAGTCTTCATGGCTAAGGTTCTCCCCTACAAGTATAAATAAAGCCTTTCCACTCCAACTTAGTAGAATAGTTTTTGGAGAGATTTTTTATGGTAAATGAGATGGTGTTCTGAGATAATAAAGTTGTAGATGATTTTTATGCCAAGGAAAATTAATATCATCTTTGGTTCCTGTTAGAGAGAAAGTGTTGCCATTGTCAAGTTTGCTAAGCTATTCAGAGGTGCTTCTGCAAGAGCTAGTTTCGACCGTCGTAATTATTTGATATTTTGAGAGTATTATGTGGTATTATTTATGTAATAATCTAAACCAATAGTGTAGCAGAAAATCTTATAGATTGAATATAATGTACTTATCATTTTTAGGTAATTAAGTAACAATGACAGAGCATTTAGTATGAGTTGTGATTTCTCATACTGTGAGTATCACGTAGTCAACACGATATGGTAAGATTGTTTAATAATTCAATTCAAAACACATCGTTTATAAGCAATATTATCTCTTTAATATTTTTCTGTCAAATAAAAATTAAAAAGATTTTATAATACTTTGAGTTATAAATGATTTGTTTTTGTTTTCTAAAATTATGAATTTTGATCCATAATTTTTTGTGCTAAAATTGAAAACTTACATCATCATCCTGCACCGAGCTATTCCAACACTATTATAGAATTTTCATTTTTTGCTATTAATAATGAATATTTATTTTTTATGATTAAATTTAGCTCATATAATTATTATAATCTTAATGTTGATCATGATTTTTTTAATAAAAAAATTATAATTAATAAGTACTCTTTCTAACTTAATTTTCTGACTCTGTCATTGCATACAAGCTTATTTTCTATTAAACACAAATATATATATATATATATATATATATATATTATTTTTTATTTTTTATTTTTTATTGTACCAAATATCAAAAAACAGAACGTTAATCTCTTCTTTTTCTTACAGTTGGGAGATAAATTTGACAAGGATTAATTGGTAATAAATCCAATGTGTAAGAAGGGTATAAGACATTAAGTCTAAAGGATATTTTTTTGTTGATGAGAGGTCCATACTTTGTAAAATAGTTTGGTGAGAAGTCTTAAAGAACATTTTGTTCTCGATTTTACCCCTTTATTTGTTGAAATTTTTATCTATTCAAATTTTTTATCAATTGTCCAAGTTTCTATCGACAAGTGTTGGATTATGTAGTTGTGCTGATTGAAAATTTAGCTAATTTTCAAACGGTTTGGACCTGAACAGAAATGCTATGGTGATTTTTTATGTGTATTTATAAAATGTAAAAAACACTTCGAATGCTCGATTAAGTACTTGTATGACTACAAACTGGTGCTTAATTCTTACTTGTTCTATTTTCACATTACACATTTAATATCGTTTTTGTTTTATATTTTTTCTTCTTAATAGAAACAACTGATATGCAAATCTCTTTTGGCAAACTGTTTTCGAAAAGGGTAAATTACAAATACATCTCCTGAAATTTGATTAAAATACGAATCGCCCCTTATGGTTCTAAAAATTACATTCCACCTCCTGATATTTCTAATTTCATAACAAATCGCTCCTTCTATTAATAAATCATCAAGTCAATTAACAATTTTTAATGATGTTAGAAATATATTTCAATTAATAATTTAAATAATTTTATTATTGTATAAGAGAGTAATTATGAATTTCATTTTTTTTGTTAATTCTGTTAAATAAAAAATTCTAACAATGGGGTATTTGTAATTTTTCAAATCACAAGGAGCAGTCTGTACTTTAAGCAAACCTCAGGGAGTGTATTTGTAATTTACCCTTTCGGAAACTATTTCTGCATCAATAACTAAGAGGGGTACAAGTCCAATCTCTATTTGTTGAAATAAATAGCCAACCCAACCAATATCTATTGCAATACCAAACCAAAACAAACATTATATAGGCTTGTTTGGTAACATTTACGTTTTCAGTTTATATTTATAAAAATTTTATAAACTGTTTTTTGTTTATTTTTAGAAAAACATAAACTACAAACGCGTTTGGTTTAGACAAAATATTTTTAAAAAAAGTTAAAATATAAAAAAAAGAGTGAGAAATGGCAAGTGGTGGCGGGTGGTGGGTGGTAACGAGTGGTGGCGGCGGAAGACGGTGGTGGAAAATGATGGCGGATGGTGGTGGTGGAAGACGGTGCTAGAAAATGGTGACAAGTGACGGGTGGGTGGGTGGTGGCGGCGAAAGACGGTGGTGGAAAGTGATGGCAAGTGGCGGGTGGTGGCGGCAGAAGACGGTGGTGGAAAGTGGTGACAGGTGGATGGATGGTGGTGGCAGGTAGGTGGTGGATGGCGGGTGGTGGCGGGTAGGTGGTGGTGGTGGTGGTGGGTGGGTGGGTGACGGTGGCGGGTGGTGAGTGGTGGCGAGTGGGTGGTGGTAGCGGGTGGGTGGCAGGTGGGTGGTGGGTGGTGGATGGTGGTGGCAAGTGATGGCAAATGGGTGGTGGTGGTGGCAGGTGGTGGGTGGTGGGTGGTGGTGGTAGGTGGGTGGCGGGTAGGTGGTGGGTGAAGGTGGTGGTGGGTGGTGGGTGGTGGTCGCGGGTGGGTGGCAGGTGGGTGGTGGCTGGTGGTGGATGGTGGGTGGTGAGTGGTGGTGGCGGGTAGGTTGCGGGTGGTGGTGGCGGGCAGGTAGATGGTAGTGACAGGTGGTAGGTGGTAGCGAGTGGTGGTGGCAGGGGGCAAGTGGTGGGTGGTGGTGGCAGGTGGATGGTGAGTGATGGTGGCAAGTGATCGTGGGGGTGGGTGGTGGGTGGTGATGGCGGAAGACGGTGGTGGAAAATGATGACGGGTGGTGGCTAGTGTTGGGTGGTAAAAAAAAAAATTCAAAACTCAAAACGTAAACTCATTTTTTGGCCAAATTTATAAACTAAGACCATTGATTTATAAATCAAAAATTTACCAAACAAGTTTTTATTTGAGTTTTTTTAATTTTTATAAATATAAACTGAAAATTGAAAACGTAAGTCTTACCAAACGCCACCTATATGTTCAATTGTTTTTGTCTGTTCAACTCTCTCTCTCTCTCTCTCTCATGGTTCTAAAGCGCGGTATCGATCGCGGAGTATCAATATCGACAGTATCGATCGGTACATATCGGGAATCGAGTGTCATGGCAATGAAATTTTAAAAATAATTTCACAACTTTTTCTTTCCCGTACCGTCCAAACCGATGAGTATCGGCCTATCGCAGCTTATGTAACAGCTTGTGTAACGGTTATAGACCAATACGTACCGAGACTCGGCCGATACGCCTACTATTTTCAATCTCAGCGATATACTGGCATGTATCCGTCGCAGTACCCTATTTTTCCAATACGTATCGGCCGATACGTAGCGTATCGACTAGTTTTTAGAACTATGCTCTCTATTTGCAATCTATTTCATGATGATCATCATCATCATCTATTCAACAACAACAACAACAAAAACTTCCAGATTATCCATTATCTGTTTGAAAACAATCTGTTTGTGTCAATATATATATATATATATCTCTTTGCAATCATCGTCAACAACAACAATCAACTACAAAAAAATAAATAAATAAATAAAATAAAAAATAAGAAGAAGAAGAAGAAGAAAGATCTGAGATGTTTTTGTCTCAAACCTTAGATGTTTCAGTCCAGATTCCTTACAATCACGAGTTTCAACCTCGGATAAGAGAGAGCGAGAGAGAGAGAGAGAGATCTAATAAGAAATGAGAGAAGAAAACTCATTTCTTGAGATCAACAGATCTGAGATCTGAGTGTGTCAGAGCTATATATATATATATATATATGATCTAAGTGGTTCTCTCACCAACGATAGAGGCAGAACCAACAGTTTTGTCACCAGAGCTGCCTTGATACACATCGAGGAGTAAATCTGACCTAAGACAAGCAATTCTTATTTTTGCTTTGCCGATTTCTTTAAGCGACGACGAGACAGCGGGAGATAGAGAGTAGAGAGAGAGAGTAGAGGGTAGAAAGCGGCCGAATCGAGCGACGGCGAGGCGGGTTACGAGGTGAGCGGTGGTGAGGCAACTTGAGGTAGAGAGAGGGAGAGTAGAGGGAAGAGAGAGAGTAGAAAGAGAGGGGTCTAAAAAATTGGTTTGTAAATATCGTATAACATGTATGTAGATGGGTAGTTTGGCCTTTTTACACTAGTGTTCTTATGGACAAAGTGATTGAGCGGTTGGACCTACGGACAAAAAATATTTGAATTTGAAATTTTGGCCTGAGTGCCCATTCAACAAATTGTGAGACCAATGTAAACATAAATGAGTCAAACCTATAATCGTCACAAGGTACACAAATTTTTTATCAACAGGGTATAGCCTTATTAAATTTGTATTACAATTGACGTGCAAGAAAAAGATTTAAAACAACGATTAAAGTAAGTAGCGGGAGGTAGAGAGTAGAGAGAGAGCGTGGAGGGTAGAAAGCGGCAGAATCAAGCAGCGAGGCGAGCAATGGTAAGGCAGGCTGCGAGGCGAACCGTAGTGAGGCAGCTGGAGGTAGAGAGAGAGAGAGAGAGTGGATGGAAGAGAGAGAGTAGAAAGAGAGGGGTCTAAAAAATTGGTTTGTGAATATTGTATGACATATATATAGAAGGATAGTTTATTCTTTTTACACTGTTTTGTCTTTATGAACAAAGTGTTTGTGCGGCTAGACATACGGACAAGAAAAATTCGAATTTGAATTTTTAGCCTGAGCACCCATTCGAGAAATTGTGAGAACAATGTAAATGTACATGAGTCAAACCTATAATCGTCACAAGGTACACAAATTTTTTATCAAGAAACTATAGCCTTATTAAATTTGTATTACAATTGACTTGCAAGAAAAAGATTTAAAACAACGATTAAAGTAGGTTGCAAATATGGCGGGCCTAACACAATCAATCAATTCCAATTTACAAAATTTGAAGACTTTAAACAATATAATTTTAAAAAGAAAAAAAAAATTAGAAGAGTTTTGCCTAAAATTTATCAACCCCAACAAAATTTGATCATAACTTAGGTAGAGACTCTCAGAATCCCAGTAACTTAAGTACCCAATTATACTGTTAACGTATATTATTATGTATAATAAACATGAAATATACACATAAAATGCTAATTATTTTTCATCATTGGGTTAAATCATACTCTAGGGTAATTAATTTTATGATCGGGACACATAACTCAAACTTTTTTTTATTATGTTCTATTTTGTAATTTTTTGAGATATTTTTTGTTTTGTTTTGTTTTTTAAATTCGGTATCAAGTAATTTAGAACAGCTCAATGATCCATTCAAGATTATATATATATATATATATATGTGTGTGTGTGTGTGTTGAATTTGGACAACTCGATTGGAACTAAACTTGCACTTGGTCTTTGGCAAATCAATTCGGGCTCAGGCCGAACTTAGACAAAGCCCTCTAAATTATGAACTGAGTTTGGGCAGACTTTCAATTCAATCAACCCGCCCAAGTTGTGGCCTTAGATTAAATGAATTCAAGAAATTTTGGACAGACTTTCAATTCAACCAAACCCGCCCAGGTTGTGGCCTTAAGATTAAATGAATTCAAGAAATTTATGTTATCTTCTAGGTAAGTCATGGAGAAAAATTGTGTTGGACCACATTAAAACGAATTGGGCTCTCAAGATCACTAAACTTGAACCATCTATTAAACACTTGGGCTGTATTTGGTAAGGCTTTCAAAAATTAATTTCACCTGTACATTCGAATAACATGTTTGGTAAGAGTTTTCAAATCATGATTTCAAATCAATTTCAAAACAAATTTTGAAAACATGTTTGGTAAGAGTTTTAATTTTTGAATTTTGGGTGTACCCAGTCATATATGATTTTTGGCCTCTTTACGTCTCCTAATATTTGACCTCCACACCCATATATGATTTTTTTTAATAAATAATATTTGTGACAGTAAAACAATGGTCGCTAAAAGTGTTTTATTTTTATTTTTTATTTTTTTGGGACGGCAAAATAGTTGTCGCAAAAAATAGTTTATGCGGTCACAAATAATTTGCGACCGTTGCTTTGCCGTCGCAAAAAATATTTGCCACCCCCACATTTGCATCTCCCATCTGCGGTCGCATAGGCCATTGAAAAAATCTTTAGCCTTAAAACCAACTTTACTACTGCTCTTAAAACCAATTTTCCTCCAATAATGCTTTCATTTTATAAAGTTCAACAAATTTCCATATTTGTCTAGTTGTTCGAATTTGTCTTCTTCTTTTTATTTATTTTGTGCTTGTGTGTGTGTGTGCGCGCGTGTTGTGTCCTTATAGTACAAATTTAAGAAACATTTTATTAAATTAATCTTTAAAGTCGTGAAATTAATTGATCATGCTTTATTTGAATTGTTTCTCTTTTGCTATAGTTTTATAGTGCATGATTTATTCTCTTTCTTTATCTGATAGAATAGAACATATTACAGCAATCAAATGTGAGTAAGTTGATGTAATTCAGAGAACATATTGATTTCTTTAGGAAAGTTCTCTGACATTTTAATTACAAATTTTCCCTTTTGCTTTTCTTAATTTATGTTTTATCAATTTGAATACAGATGTGGAGTTAGGAGATACGAGGTCTGTAGCTGAAGCTTTTGCCAGGTCAAAACAGGGTTAGCATAGTTCACTTTTCCTTGTGCAATTTAGTTTGATATAGTGCTTTGTCTCCCCCCCCCCACTCTTTCTTTTTATATTCTTTTCGTTTGAACACTAAATCGTTGAGTATCTATGCAGTTGAGTTAGCTAATGAAGCATCTTGTGGGAATGCAAACCAAGAACGCTTACATAGGATTTCTCAGTTGGATGAGATTGAGGATCTCCAGCCACCTCATGACCCTCCATTGGCACCACTTTTCATTAAGGTATGCCTTTCTTCTTAAAAAAAATGGCACATGTTAGTTTTGATTGCAAATAGGTATTTTATGGTTTGTTTCTTGGATTAGGATCCTCAAGACTATTTTGATTCTCAACAAGCTAATGCACTAAAAACTTTGGGAGATACACTAGTTGAAACAAAAACAAATGAAATGCAACCTGAGTACCAATGAAGCTTATGGTTCTCTAAAGGAGTGTATATCTAAGATAAAAATTGTCAGATTAAGTGATCCCATAGTTAAGCCTGAAGTTGGTTTCCAGGTAATTGAAACTCTTGTTACAAATCACTAATCTGCCATAAAGAGAGGTCACTAACATAGTTTTATTTTGATTATTTCAAGCTAAACTAACACATTGAAGTGCATTAAATTTTCAAGTCAAGTTTGATATATGTTTTTGCAGATTTTGTTAAGGGAATAGTTGATATGATCGAGTGGGTGATGTTGGGAGCTAAAGATTATGTTTCTCTTTTTTTTCTCTTTTCTTTTTTCTTTTTTCTTTTTTTTTTTTTTTTTTTTTTTTGAAGATTTGAACTTTTTAGTACAGTGTATTGAAGTATGGTTAATGGATAATGTCTATTATAAATTTAATTAATATGTTAATTTTGTTATTTTTCATTAACAAAAAATTGTTTGGTGCTTGTAATTGATTTTTTTGTTGTGGCAAACCCATATATGATTTTTTTTAATAAATAATTATTTGTGACAGTAAAACAATGGTCGCTAAACGTGTTTTTATTTTTTTATTTTTTTGTGACGGCAAAATAGTTGTCGCAAAAAATAGTTTAGGCGATCACAAATAATTTGCGACCGCTGCTTTGCCGTCGCAAAAAGTATTTGCCACCCCCACATTTGCATCTCCCATCTGCGGTCGCATAGGCCGTTGGAAAAAGTCTTTGCGACTGTATTTTTTTTATTTACGACGGCTTGTAGCGGTCGCAAGAAATGTTTTTTTTTAATAGTGTGGTTAAACTATTAATAAAATTTTAATGTGTCTTTTAAATTTTTATCTAATTAATGATATTGAACCTTTTGAAAACTGTTATTTAAGAACATTCAGAATTAATTTAATGATCTGTAGAGCAAGTTCAATTTTTTATTTATCAATTTTAGATCTTATTTATTTGATTTTTATATTTAAAATAAAATTTGATATAAAAATAAAAATAAAAATAAAAATAGAAATGTTGCGATCCTTATGGTGGTTAGTGGTGATGGTGGTGGCAACATTGTGTATAGTGAAAACATTTTTGCATTTGGCACAGTGAAATTTCACTATATAATTTTTCTTATTATTTATTTTTATCTAAACAATGAAATTTAATTTTTAAAAAGTGTTTTATATATTTGCTAAACATATATTTACAAACATCAACAATTAATTTCATAAATTTTTGAGTTTAAATTTTTTTTAGGGCCCATTTATAAAACTTTTGGGTCCATATGCGCAAACTCTTCTTTTGTCAAAAAAAAAAAAACTCATTAAACATGTCATTACCACTAAAAAATATCAAACTTAGACTATGGCCTCGTGAGTGTGAACTTTTCACCGATTATATTTTTTATTTTAATTATTATTTATTTTATTTAATATAAAAAATATAAGAAATTCGATAATAAAAAAAAAGAGAGAAAAAATAAAGTGTTGTGATGATTGTGGTGGAATTTTACAGTAAGATTAAAAAAAAAAAAAAAAAAAAAACTTTACTCATTTGGTTAGAAACAAAAAGGGCAAATTACATATACTTCCCTTGAGGTTTGGCTAAATTACAGATACCCCTCTGAGGTTTCGGAAATTACATCCCGCCCCCTAAGGTTTGCATTTTCATAACAATTTACCCCCTGAGGTTTAAATTTCATAACAAATTACCCCCTAATTTGTTATGCAAATATAGTATTCAGGGAGGAATTTGTAATTTCTCAAACCTCAGGGGTATTTGTAATTTAGTCAAACCTCGAGAGGGTATATGTAATTTGCCCAAACAAGAAAGAAGTGGAGCAATTTGAAAAACGGGTATACTCCCTTCGATTGTTGCCAGGTCCAATGAGCAAATGACGTAAATGTTTGTTGGCAATGTTTGGTGATTAATACGTACAAGGTGACACTGGTGATAATGGCTTTTGCAACATATTTACCTTTTTATTTAGGGCCTCTGGTCCTAATCAGACTGGATTGTAATGTTAAGTTTTCATAGACCTATCATGGAACTCAAATTGATGATCTAAACTATTTAATATATAAAATTTGTTGAGTATTTTAATTCTGCAAAAAATTATATTAATCACTCTGTAAAAAATTACATTAATTAGATATTGATAATCACTTAATCAATTCATATTTTTATAATTATATATATTAAAGAATTTAAATTATCTCTAAAATAAATCTTAAATGGGTCAAACTGGCCAGTCTAATTAAGCTGTCCAACTTGGGACCATTCAATTCCTTTATTCAGTAGTTCATGTGTTAACGCGGTATGAAAAGACACCTCCGTACTATACGCATTAAAACTTTGGGATGGGAAATCTTTCATCAAATGTTCCTTTTTAATTCATAAAAAAGAAATAAAAACCTCATTAAAATTGCAATGAAATTTCCAATAATGAGATTTTTATTCTTTTTCTATCACGGATTTAGCAAGTGAATTTAATACAATTCACAAAAAAAGAAGAAAAAAAGAGCACAATGAATTTTCCATCTCTTGTTTCTTCTTCTTGTTATTTATTTATTTTTTGACTTTCATGCCACTGGTGAGACGCACTATGAGCCGCTTTGTGCTTTTTCTCACGAGTGGGGGGTTTTGGGTCACTCCTATGACGAAGTCACATCACAGCAGCACCTCTTCTGAGTCATCAACATCCTCTCCTCTGACAACTCTCTCTTGTTCTCTTCTCCACCAGTGCACCACAACTGCAATATATTCAAAATTCCCTTTCTTATGGATGCTTTCAAGTCCTTGAAGAAGAAATCTATCATCGTAAACATTATTGTTGAATTGATTTGGTCATTAAAATCCCTTTTTTGGCACTGATTTGGAATTTGATTTTGGGTTTATTTTATGATTTTCAAATTCAATTTTGGGATTTTGATTTGGAGCAATGGTGGTTTGGTGGATGGAGGAAAGGATCCTGAGGCTATGTATGGTTGTGTTGCGATCTCACTATGTAGTTGGGGTGGTTTTGCGATGAAGGGGGTGGAAGAGGATGATTGTGGAGGTAGATGGTGGTGGGATTGTTGATGGCTGTGTGAAGATGATGATGGAAATGGTGCTGCAGGAGGGAAGGCTCCTGGCTTGGTTTTTTGAAGATGAAATGTAAACTCGTAACTAATTCAAGAAATGTAGTATATGCAATTACATAACATACAATAAAACACCACAAACTAATTCAAGAATAGAGAATCTTCATAAAAATTTTCTTGATATTTCTTTCCTGGCATGACTCCTTAATTATTTTACATTGCCTTACTTTTCTACATGGATAAGACTTCTGAAAATTACTAATCAATTGAAAGTGAAGAAAACAATAATAATTCAATAGAATTTCTTTCTTTTTTTTTTAAATTACATTAGAAGCCCAACCCCTCCCTTCACCCTTCCTCACCATTGTCAGTCACATTGCTCTGCTGCCCCTATCATCGCCCGTATGACACCCTAACCCAACCCAACAAGCCCATCCCACCAAATCCCTCATCCATACAACCCTATGCCAGCTGCTGCAAAACATGCTCTCCGCAAGTGTAAAAGAAAATTAAAATAAATATATAAAGGCTTCATGGATCAACCAAATAAGCATCAGAAAGGACTTAAAATGGACACAACAAGAAACAGAACAACCGTATCAAATAAGGCAAGGACCTGTACATATTAAAAATGAGGAGAAGGTTAAAGCCATGAGTAACCGCCATCTGACTTTTACACACATGGGGTTTGGCAAATTATGACTATTGCTATTGATAACTTAAACCACCGAAAAGGTGGGTTATTTTGCTAATTTTATACATTTCGCTGTGATTGTTCAACAGCAAATAACTTAGCTGCCATTACTGGGAGCACAGTAATTTTATTCCCCCATCATCAGCAAGCAGATGGACAGTAAAAAAAAATATATTGCAAGGTGGAATGTTTATTTACTGGGCGTGGCCGTGGCCCTGTCAACTAATGGTATTTAGAGAAGCTCCCACTCGGATTCGCAAAAATCATGAGCTGGTAATTTTTTTGTGAATGCATCCATGGTAATAAGAGTCAGCATCAAACTCTCCACACCTGTATGGTTTGGTCGTCCTGTGTCTGTGTCTCCATATTGTACTGCAAGTTGCTCATACTCCTGCTTCCTTGCTGACCTTTTTGAAGAGAAAGCTTTCCCAATCTTTTTCTGAAATAAATTATTAGGATTTTATTTAAGAGGGGACCAAGGAATACATACTGTGTAACATGCTAATAAAAATTCGCCAATGAGATTGGACAAATACCACTTTACTAACCTAACTATGGGACTATTTAGTGTAGCTTATGAAGTTGCTTATATATATATATATTTTTTAAAATTCAGCGTGTTTGGTGTAACTTCTACATACAACCTATGACGCAAATATAATAAGCTTTAAAAACCTCATTATTGAGAAGTAGGGAGACTTTTTTTTCCCTTTGTCAGCTTCCAACTTGTTAGAAGTTGAACCAAATAGATCGTACTCTTCACTACCGCAATGTAAATTTCTCATTGGTTGGTAATATTGTCACGTGATATCACTATTATATTAAATGCCAACTTGGTGTGAAGAATATGTCTATATAAAAGCTTGCAAGTAATAATACAAGCTAGCCCTATTTGGGAATTGGTTATTTTAGCTGACTTTTCGACTTTTTACTAAAAGACGTGCAAAAAGTAGAAAGAGTGATGCGACAATTTATAGTGTTTTTTGGCTACAAACCTCACTGCCAAACGGGACCTTAGTACACCAAAATAAAAAATAGCAATAAAATTTCTAAAAACAATGGAACTAAAAAAAAAAAAATGAAGCTTTGAATTGATAGAGACAAAATGATGAAAAGAAACAGACCCAAAAAAAAAAAAAAAAAAGAGAAATAACATAATCTCATTGCCTAACCAAAAAAGAAGGGAATGCAAAGAGAAAAATAAAGAAGTAATTAGTGCAATGCCTGGCTTTGAAGGGGTATTTCCTTATTATTAAAAAAGTTGAGCTTCCATGTACACTATATAATAAAGGATCTCATTCAAAACTAGGGGTGGCCAAGGCCCCCCTTGGCCCTAGTCTACCTTCGTCTCTGCACACACACACACACACACACAAAGAGAGAGAGTACCTTGTATGACCTAGGTTTGTCTTCTGTGTTAGAGATAATGCAAAGTTTGTCTCTGTCCACCAAGACACAAGTTTCCTCCAACTTTGAGTCGTCAAATTGTTCAATGATATCAATCCTTGGCTCAGCTATACCATTACTCTCAACCAAATCCAAATTACAGTTACCTGATCTTCCTACAAAGATTCAAGGAGGTCAGTCGATAGATTGAAAATTAATAATAGGCAGCATTGCAAACTGGTGCTAATCAAAGAACCAGCACTTCAAATGGAGTAAGAGATTGAGATTTGAAAGTTAGTTGTACAAAGCGGAAGCGGAGGCGGGGACAAGAGCGCATTGGGAGCATATATATATATATATATATTATATACTAAACACATAAATATAGTTTAACAAATATTTTCCTGAGTTGTAATGTGTGTTACAATATGAATAACTATTAGAAATTTATGTCAACTACAAATTGTCTTTGTTAAGTATAAATAAATATGATATTTACAAAGTAATAGAATAAGTATAGTTTTTCTTTTAATTTTATTTTTTATTTTTTATTTTTTTATTGTTTCTTTAAGTTTTGTAAATTTGAGAGGTTCTTTTTTTTTTTGGGAGGTTCTATCTCAATTGGGAGTGAGTTTCTTTCTTGAAAGGAGTGTTTCTTTCTTAGCAACAATGATTTCAGTTTTTGGATAACAACATAACCCCACTCAGAATTTCTTGCCACTAAGATTTGAAATAGTGTGGAAATTATCACTTCCACAGATATTGGAGACAAATATTAAATAACTTGAGAGATGTATTGAAATATGAGCTCAAAGAGTCATTATTTCTAATTGAACATAATTGCAATATTATCTCCAAGGCTGTTGCAATAAGTCCATCTCATGTTTCATGTATCATTTGGAACTCTTGCTTTGTTTCACCTGATCACTTCAAGAAATTCAGATGATACTATCTTAGATCTTCTAGATTCAGAAGGTAGTAATAGCTTCTTTCAGTGCAGACTCTTTTCAAACAACAAATTGAACTTTCTAATACAAAACAAACAGAAAGAAATTGTTATATTTTGAAGGACATCCAAAGAAGCCTAAATTTAACTCCTAAGAAGTGTACACATTTGAAAATGAAAAATTCATACTGTTTCTTTCCACCTCTAAGGTGGATTAAAGAACTCTATATTGCAAACAAACGCAACTGAAAATATATACACTCAGCAGAAGAAGTTTTTTTTCCAAAAACATTTTCTTCATTTATGAGGCGGTGCAGTTGGATACATGGCGCACATGCATGCAAACGGTGCACGTGGTCTTCAGCTGAGGTTTGCATCTGCAGATGCGAAGGCAGGCTGTGGTTTCCCTTGTACGCTTCCTTGCTGCCTTATCTATTCTGTTGGGAATTGAGCCATGGTTCGTAGCTAGTTATCTTCAAACCTCCGGCCTCATAAATGGGGTGTTTGGTATGATAAAAAATGGAAGTCAATAGAAATTATTTTCAGTTTTGCATGGAAAATGCTTTCTATTATGTTAGGCAGAAAACCTTTATCAGACCTAAAGAGGCAGACTACAACCATGCCACCACTGTCACCCCACCACTACCACCAACCCACTCTACCACCACCACCACCAGCCACCACCACCATCATCACCCTCACCTTAACGCCACCACCCTTCCATCACAACCATCAACCTTGCCACCCCCGCACTCACCACCCTCCATCACTATCATAAACCCCATCTTACCATTACCACCACCACCTTGCCACCACTAGCAAATCTGTTGTGAAAAAAAAAAAAAAAAAAAAAAAAAAAAAAGAACTTTTAGATTGACCTTCCATGCAAACCAAACAGCAAAAAAGTTTTCTAGCTTATTTTAAAGGTTGAAACCAAACACACACAAAAAAAATATATATATTCAAAACAATATTTTCCAAGGAAGAAAATGCTTTTTATCAAAACAAGCGGACCGATAATGATAAAAAAATAATAATTATTGTTACCGATATATGGAAATTAATATTGATAAAAAATGTTATTCCATTAGGAAATGATAAAAGTTTTATCATCTGAATATTAACAATACAAGCAAATTCTATTTACAACCAACCAAGAATTACTGATATGTTGAGAAAGCGGAATTCCCAATCTCATATAAATTCTTGTGTTTGCTGATTAAGCAAATTTCTGCAACCAATGATAAAAGTGCTATAGATTATAAAATGTTCTGACCAGAATTTCTATTTGGCCCAAAATGATTACATGTGAGAAGTCTTAAACTTCAATAGAAGTACAAGAACCCAAAAAATTTCCACTAGCAAGTAATGATTGTTCAGTGCGAAAAGGGGTCAGGTAAGCATTTTGAGGTCAATTACTGAGATAACTGACCAAATAATATATCATCACTACTAAACAATAAGAAGATCCATCAATTGAATGAATATGTAGTTCAAATTTGTTGATCAAATTGTGCACTATGCATCATAATTTACAAGCAAATGAAGCAATTGTGAGAATATTATATATATTCTATAGATATTGTCTAGATTTTATTCTATGTAATATTCTTAGCTTATTTCCTTTTCTATTTTAGGGTTAAGCCTAGGCGATAAATACCGATGTAATTCTTCTGTATCAAACACAACGGAATATACAGTTTCTCTTTTCCTCAGAAACTTACATGGTATCAAACCAAAGTACCTAAGGGTGTGTGTCCTTGGCCTACACACTGTAGGTGCTACAGAGTGAGTACTATGGGAGTTAGGGAGGGTGTGAAGCAAAGTCCCAAATTGCCTAAGTATTAAAGAAAGTAATGTGAAGTATATAAGCGTGAGGACACCCTCACCTCAACAGCTAGCTTTTTGAGTTCTACCCAAGATCACGTAACATGGTATCGGAGCTTTATGTTTATGAAAACCCTAGGCCTAATTTGTCTCCGTTTTAGCACCTTTGAAAATCTGCCTTTATTGTTTCATCTTCGTTTCTTCTCCATCAATATTAGTTCTTATTGTCCTAGCCGAACCCTTCTAATCCTTCTTAGCACTAAATTGAACCATCCATCTCCTTAACACCAAACCCCTTCTCGATCCTTTGTTCTTGTTTTAGCTCTCTCACGATGTCGGATGACAAGATACAGGCCATCAATTGCAAACTCACTGGCGCCAACTACACCTATTGGTCCAGTGTTACGAAAAACTTCCTACTTGGTCACAGGAAAAGGGGTTATATTTTTGGTTCTATTCCTCACCTATCGGATCCCAAGAAAAAGGGGTATCAGGCTACATGTAAAACTTGGGATTATGATAACGCCAAAGTTCTGAATTGGTTCCACAACTCTATGGAAGATCGTAGTGAGATGATGCTCTCCAAGTACATTACTACAAAGGAGGTGTGGAAGCATTTACTTGGAGTTTATCAACAGTCACCTTTGCCAAGCGCTACGAGTTGGAAAATGCTATTTAAAGTGCTCACCAGTGGGACAAGTCCATTCAGGACTTCTATATTGAGATAACTGGTTTCTAGGATCTGTTGGCCTTGATGAAACCACCTAGTGTCAAGGTGCTAGATGATTATCTGAAATTCTGAGAGGACAGTAATTTGGTGCAATTTTTATGACCCTTTTTTCCATTTGTGGTGGCATCTTTCACTGATCTCCTCTCCCCTCTGTGGATGATGTTCATGAGCTCCTCTCCTAAGGAACTTGGCTCAAGACTGCTAGTTAGGCTTTGTCTCCGTCTATCTTCCCAACTCTTAATCCTCAACATTTGCTCATTTGCTTCAGACTACTGGAAAGCCTAAGTCCAAGCTCTCTTACGACGATTGTGTTTTCTATCATTAGAAGAACCACTGGAAATACAACTGCCCCAATAAGTAGTGTCAATTTGCACATTTTTTTCCAAAGTCTCCGGCATAGTTCTGAGCTCTGTTTCGAGTTCTTTTCAGCCTCTGGCAGCTTATACAACCTATGTTTCTCCCAGTGACTCTGGGTGTGCTAACTTGAGTGTCCAGACTGCTCAGCTTCAACAGATGATGTCCTCCTCTACCTAGCCATCATCTTCTGCCTCTGCTTTGACCTTTGTTTATTCAGGTTTGATTGAGTCTTCCTTAGGTATGTCTCCTTCTGTCTGGATTTTTTATTTTGGTGCCTCCCATCATATAACTCCCCATTAATCCTTGCTACAAAACTATGTTCCCCTTTCCTTTTCCTATTACTGTACATGTTGCCAATGGTTGTAGTATGTCTGTCAAATCTATTGGATCTGTCTTACCCCTACCATGTTAGCTGTTACTATTCCCTCTATCTTTTGTGTTCCTAAGTTATCTGTCAATTTGTAACCATCAGTCAAATTGTTGCTTTTGGTTTTGATGTTATCTTTTCTTCTTCTACTAGTTGGAGATTTCTATGTGATGGAGAGCTTGCATCTTCCTTTGACTACCTCTCTAGCCACCCTTTCATCTTTTTAGTTATTCTACATCAAGTTAGTTTCATTTGTGGCATATCTAGATTAGGGCATTTGTCTGCTGACCAATTGTCGTCTTCAGTTCAATTTGGGGCATTTGTCCGCTGATCAGTTGTCGTCTTCAGTTCAATTTGGATTTTGGGTACAATACCTAGCGAACTTACCGAGTGTCAAGATTGTAAACTTGCCAAAAAGATTGCCTTATTGTTTAATAAAAGTACTTCTATTTTTGTTATACCTTTTTCTTTAGTTCATACTAGTGTTTAGGGGCCTTCTCCTGTTTCCACCAAAGGTAGTTCTACATTACCATGTTTTTTTTTTATTGATGACTGCACCACTACACTTCAGTTTATCTCACAACCCATAAATCTGATTTCTACCATATATACCGCACTTTTTAGTCTATCATCACAACACAGTTTGGGTTTACTATTAAAATCTTATGGTTTGACTTGGGTGGGGAATACCAAAACTAAGTTCTTTGAGTATTTGGCCAATCTGAGAACCATTCACCAATCTTCATGTTCTGATAACCGTGCCCAGAATGGCAAGATTAAGCGAAAACACTGTCATCTCCTCAACACTACTCGGACTCTTCTTTCATATGTCGTTTGTCTAGTTCTGCTTTTGGGACAAGGTTGTTCTTACTTCTGCCTTTCTCCTCAATCGAATGCCGACTCCCCTTCTCTTAGGTTGCTCCCCTTATGAGGCTCTGCAATCTACAGTTCCAAATTACTCCCTCTTTCGAGTCTTTAGGTCTGCCTATTTTGTTCTTCTCCCTTAAAAGGATAGAACCAAACTTGGTTCTCGGTCTGTCATGTGTCTTCTAGGTTACAATCTTACCCAGAAAGGCTATCGTTGCCATAACCTTGTTTCACACCACCTCTATGTCTCCTGCTATGTTGCGTTCCTCGAACGTCTGACTTACTTTCAACTTCCATCTACCACCACTACTTTTGTTCCCAAAAAGAAATTGATTCACATCGATCCCTTTCCCTTTGAGATTCCCTATGATGCGTATATATCTATTGTTTCCCCTAAGAGCATCTCCACTGGGTAACCCACCAATTAGAATAAAAAAGCTATTTCTTTATCTTATATAGTTAACTAGCAATATTGCTTTTACCTCCAATGATTTATGTGGACCCTTCTCTTACATAACATACACTCTGATACAAACCTTATGATGCAGAGTATAAGAAGCTTACGGAAGGTTAAATTCAAAGAAGCAATGATGCTTGGACATTGGCATTATTTCACAAAGAAACTGATAGAAATCTTTTACCTATTGAGACTATTGTTTTTAATATTAAACACACTTCATTTTTTTTCTCAAAAGCATAATTAGTAAAGTAAATAAAATTAAATAAATCCAAAATAAGAAAATTTTCCATCGCGACTTAAAACTAATACTCCCTCCGTCCCAAAATATTAGTCTCTTTTGGAGAATTCAACTTTTTTTTGGTAGTACAATTACTATACTTCAAAAATAATAACTTCCCAAAACTACCCTTTGACTTTTTTGGGGAACATCAATTATCATAATTATACTTTTTGTGCATATTAATGCTAATGAATTTGAAGGAAGGGAAAAATAGGAAATTCATGTTATTTTAGTCATTGATTATTGAAAAGAGACTAATATTTTGGGACAATGAAATATGAAATAAGGGACTAATATTTTGGAACAGAAGGAGTAAAAATTTGTATATATATTGGATCATGTTTAAAAACTAAACAAAATATACCAAAAATCATTTTGAACCTCACTAAATATGATTCTAAAATAAAAACACATGCATCGGTATGTTTTCTTAAGGTTGTGCGTAGATTCAAAAAATTCACGACTCCGATTGCTACCACCGTTACACTACAACCATTACAACCTACAATCGTGTCAACACTACCGTTTCCATTATGGTAGCCACCACCATTATTTAAAACCTTGCTTGGCAGTTAGTGCCTTTGTCTGCTGGCAAAAATCTAATTGGTTACAAGTGAGTCTACAAAGTCAAGACTCATTTAGATGGTTCTTTATAGTGTCACAAAGCTTGCTCAGTGGCTAAAGGTTTCTCTCAAAAGTAAAGCCATGATTATGAGGAAATCTTTAACACTACAACCAAGATGACCACTATCGTACCTTGATCTCTGTGGCGATTGTCCATTGTTGGCCTCCCTATCAAATGGACGTTCAGAATGCCTTTTTTAGTAGCCATCTTTGAAAGGTGGTCTACATGTGTCCTCCCCCTGGTCTACCTCATTCTTTTGAACAAGTGTGTCATCTTCACCGTACCTTGATTTCTATGGTTATTGTCCATTGTTGACCTCCCTAACAATGGACGTTCAGAATAACTTTCTTCATGGCCATCTTTGAAAGGAAGTCGACATGCGTCCTCCCCCTGGTCCACCTCATTCTTCTAAACAGGTATGTAATCGTCACCGTGCACTTAATGGTATGAAGCAATCTCCCCGTACCTGGTATGATCGCTTTTAGACTACTATTACTCAACTTGGGTTCCATCCTAGTGCCTATGATTCTGCTTTGTTTCTTTTTCACACCTCTACTAACTTTGTTGCTCTGTTGCTTTACGTGGATGACATGATCATTATTGGCTCTAATCCTTCTTCCATCACTCTGGTCAAGCAACATATGGTCTGTACCTTCAAGATAAAACATCTAGGTCCTTTGTACTATTTTATTGCTATTGAGGTTGCCTTTTATCCCAAGGGGCATTTTCTCTCTCAAAGCCAAGTATGCTAATGAGGTTATCCACCATGCCTCTTTCTCCGATAATAAGACTTCTAGCACCCTGATTGAGCTTAATGTGAAGCTCAACAATACTGATGGTGTTCCTATGGATGATTCCACTTTGTATCAAGAATTAGTGGGTTGCTTGGTCTATCTAACTGAAACTCACCCTAATCTTGCTTATGTTATTCATGTGGTCAGCTAGATTTTTTTGCTTCTTGGTCTACGCACTGGGCTTCTTTAGTTCAAATTTCGAGGTACTATCTTCTAAGAATTATTGTTATCCTCCACGACTTCTTTACATCTTTGAGCCTATGTTGATTCTAATTGGGATAGTGATATCACTGATCGCAAATCTACTTTTGGCTTTTATATGTTTCTTGGGGATTTCCTCATTTCCTGAAAAAGCAAGAAACAAACTATTGTTATTCATTCAACTGCTGAAACTGTGTATCGTGCTATGACTCATAATAATGCTGAGATTATATGGCTACTATCTAATTTGGGAGTTTTTGTCTTCTCCGAACTAGCTCTACTATAACAACAAAAGCGTCATCTAGATTGCCCAAAACACTGTCTTCCATGAATGGACGAAACACATTGAGATTGATTATCACTTCGTCCATCATCTTCAGTCTGAATCTATTCATCTTCCCTTTATCATTTTAGTTCCGCCGGTTGCTGATTTCTTCACTAAGACTCACACTAGTGCTCGCTTTCAATTCCTCCTTGGCAAACTCGCGATATTTTTTGGCAAAATACATTTGAGTTTTGAGTAAGGGTGTGAGAATATTGTAGATAGTTTGAAGATATTATATATATTCTATAGATATAGAAGATATTCTAAAAATATTGTGTAAATTATGTAGATAACATAGATATTTGAATTTATTGAATATATTCTATAGATATTGTCTCTGTCATCATAATCTTATGATTCACGATTCGATTCACAATATATGCAAAATTGATATGAATCTATGGATGAATCTATTTTGGAAGTAAATATTTGATAAATTGCACGATTCACGATTCGATTCATGCAATTCTTGAAACTATCGTGTCCAGGATATTTTTTTTTATGTTGTTCTCTCTTTTTAGTGAAAATTATAATATAACTTCTAATAGTATTTAGGATGAAAATAACAAATATATATACATGATTTATTATTATTTTGGTGATTAGGAAGTTTTTAATAGGATCTAATCAGATTCAATCAGACCTAACATGGTTTTAATCTTTTCTTATTTTTTTCCTTAAAAAAAATCATAATATATCTTCTAAACATGTTTAAGATTAAAGTAACTTGCACCATCAATATTGCTATTTTATTGAAATAAATATATATATATATTGTGATAACTCAGTATCCGACTCATTGGACCAACTAATTCGGAGGACCAATCCCACTGTCCACTTGCGGGGGTCCCAATTAAAATCAAGGTGAAGCCCCATATGGACTAGTCCTAGGAAATTGTTTGCATGTATGAGATTTTGAACTTGAGACCTTGAAGGGAGCACAACCCCCAAGCCCAGGTCTCGACAACCAAGCCAACCCCTTGAGGTTTATTGAAATAAATATAGTTTGATATTACATAAGTGTGTTTGGGCGGTTTCTTTTTTTTTTTTTTTTTTTTAAACCTAATGGTTCCACAAGTTCTTTACTTGGTTTTTTATTTTTTTAAAAACATAATAAGCATGCATACCTTTTATAATGTTTACGTTTTAAAATAAAGGTTTTCAATTAATTCTTTCTTATTATTAGTTCATTGTTACTTGGAAAGATATATAAGCTTTATTGTCCAAATATCATCATTCAAAACAAAGTTTTTATTAATTTAAGTCTAAATATTTCATATTTATAAGATATATTTAACATCTAAATGTGTAGATATATTTTTCTAAGTAATTTAAAAAGTGACCGAATCTTTACAATTCACAATTTGATTCAATTCGCGATTCGGTTCGATTCCCGATTTGACAACTATGGATATTGTAGATATTCTGGAGATATTGAGAATACTTGTAGATGTTCTCTTAGATATTATTGATATTCCATAGATATCGTAGATATTCTAAAGATATTGCGTACATTTTATTCTGTTAATATTCTAGGAATTATGCTTATTTCCTTATTTTAGGGTTAACCTAGGTTATAAATACTGATGTAATTCTTCTATATTAAACACACAATTGAATATACAATTTCTCTTTTCCTTATAAACATATAGCAACATTCCTGAAAGTTCAAATATCATCATTTCAAAGACATCAAGAATATTCATCATACCTTTTAAACATAAAACTGATAGAAACAATACATAAATCAACATCTCAATGCAAATGTCTAAACCATTGATGCACATGAAAATAATGGCAGGTTCTAATGTCACATCCAAGAGCAAGTCATATGCAAGTGTATAGGGAATGTACAATAAAGCTGGATTTATTCAACGGGAGAAAATAGAACCATGAAATGGATCCAAAAAGATCACATGACTATGTAAAAGAAGTGAAATATTTCTTTGATTGCAATATCTAGAAAGTTGGAAGGAATGAGTACGTCAAATATCTGTTGTTGCCTTATTTTTGGAATGACTGATGGTTTCGGAGGATCATTCTCGCCGGCGACCGATTTTTCATGGCGATCGATCTTTTGAGTTCGAGGAGGGGCAGGAAGATGGCATTGGACGTAGACGTGTTGAGATTGTTGAACGGGGGCAGGGACTTCATTGGAATATTGATTTGGTTGGTGCTGAGATTAAGTGGGTGGCGACACAATTGCTTCGAGTGTCTAGTAGGGTGGCCAATGGGGTTTTCTTGGGTCGGGTCTCAGGGGGTCGACGAAGTGTGGCCTGTTGGCTTCGTCATGGGGAAGAGGGCGAGGAGGTTCAGGTTTTGGTCCAGTCGGGGGATCGGTGCCGTCAGATTTTCATCCCTCAGTCATCTTACGGAGACGGTTGGGAGGGGTTTGCTTTGGTTCTAGAATGTTTTTGGGGAGGGAATGGTTGGGTATCCAGGGGGAGTGTAAATCACATTGGTAAAGTAAGAGCTTGGCTAGATGGTGCAGGGGTAGCAATGGCGAGGTCTGTTGGTAGGGAGGTGGAAGTCCAGCAGGGGTCCGAACTAGGGTGGGTCTTTTTTATGGATTCTTGTTTGGTAGGTCAAGTGGGTGTTCTGGGGGAGAAGGGCATGGAGGCTCACAGGTTGTCGGCATGGGCAAATCGAGCATGGAGGGTCACCGGAGGGGTACAAGTGAAACCGATTGGAGGCCAATTTGTAATATTCGCCTTTTCGAACAGAGGTGATGCCATTTGTATTCTGAATAATGCATAGGTGGTTGATGGTCGACCCCTACATCTTGAACGGTGGTCGCCGGAGGTACTGTGTACTAAGGGGTGTTCTTTGCCCTTACAGAGTGTTTGGGTACAGGTGTTGGGTCTTCCGATTCACCTTCGAGGGGAGCAAGTGTTTCGAGCAATCGAGGATCGGTGTGGGGGTTTTCTGGCCACCGATGTTGCGACAACGATGATGGAGTCGCTGGGTTGTATTCGTTTGAAGGTTCAGGGTTCGGGGCATGGCGTTCCGCCGCGGATTCATGTCAGATGGGGCCATTGGCGGTACGTCCTTCCAGTCTGGTTAGAAGAGGGACCGGCCATGGAGCGGTGGGGCTCGCCGGAAATTCGTGCCCAGCAACGACCGAATTTGGAAATACGAGATTTAGGGAGATTTGGTCGTCGTGATTTTGGGCGAGAATGGCGGAAGCCAAATTTTCAGAATAATACAATTAGGGTCAGATCATCTCAGATTTGGTTACCAAAGAGGCGAGGTCAGGGGGGTGGGCCTAGCTTGGGTCGAAAGACTATGGGCAGTACTCAATTTGCTGGGCCACATTTTCGTTCTAAGATCTACGACTGCGATCAAAATGGCCAGCGGGAGGGCTTGGGTCTGGGTCCATTTAACGGGCTTGGGCCAAAAAAACACACTACAGAGCATGTGGGCTTTGGGAGGGCTTCTGGCAGTGGATTTGGGCCCAATGTGGGGAAAGTGGGCCACTTTCAAATGAAGGAGCGCTTGGGCCATACAGGGAAGAGGCCATCTGGGAAGAGTATGGTCCATTCTTATGGACACACGACACCAGTGGCCAAGATTTTTGATACACTTCATCAGGGTTTGGGTCTCTCTCAAGCGGGTCGGGTTTTGACCACTATGCGAGTTTCGACTGTAACGACGGGCGACCCATCGACGTCAGATCAACATTTGGCTGATGGTGGTGAGGAGTTCAAACCTTCGCAGGTGTCGGACCAGGTGGCCGAGGTCAGTCGTCTCAAGGTGGGAGCTTTTTTGCCCCGGTCTCAAGACGATGGGGATCGATATAGGGAAGAGACGTCGTTAGCTGCGATTTCGTGAGCCGATCGACTGGAGACTGTGGATGATGTCGGGAAAGAACTATCCCTGGTGGTTCAGCCCTTGGCTATGGGGAGTGACGAGGAGCTGTGGCGAGATGGTTCAAACTTACCTTCGGGTCATCATGTTGGGTTTGGTGAGGATGCGATTCCTTCTGATACTGCTGTGTCTGAATGGATACTGGAAAGGATTTGTGAGGTCAGCCGCTTGTTAGGAGTGTCTTTTGAAGGACATGAGGCAGAGGCAATGCGACTATTTTCAGCGGTAGAGGCATCACGGAGGCCAGGGAGTTCTGGTTCTGGAACGGCCGAAAAGATGTCGCCAGTAGCAGGCCGGAAAGGGGCTCGTGAGCTCAAAAATCTGCATTGTTCAATTAATTATGACCATGTAGACAGGATGTCAGGGTGAGAGGTCCGTAAGCCACGGATGGGGCCCTTTTGTTGAAATGAGATTAAAAATTGTCATGGAATGTGCGAGGGTTGAACGATAGGGATAAGAGGACAGCTGTCAGAGCAGTGGTGCGGAATGCTAGAGCAGACGTGGTATGTTTACAGGAAACGAAAATGGAGGTAATGGAGGATGAGGTGGTTCGACAAATTTGGGGTGGTCGTTTTGTGGAATGGATTTCTTTGCCTGCAGTGGGTTCAGCAGGAGGGATTCTACTCTGTTGGGACAACAGGATCGTAGTGAGAGAGGGTCAGGAGTTAGGGGGTTTCTCTGTTTCTTGCTTGTTTAGGTGTGTGGCAGATAATTTTCGATGGGTGTTTACAAGGGTATATGGGCCGGTTCGTCATGCCGAATGAGCTGAGTTCTTATTAGAGCTGGAAATGGTTGCGTTCCGGTGGTCAGAACCATGGTGTGTGGGGGGGGGATTTTAATGTGGTCAGAGGGCCGATTGAGAAGGTGGGGAATAGTCGGGTGCACGGTGCAATGCGAGCCTTTTGTACATTTATTGACAATTGTCAACTGATGGATTTACCGCTTCATGGGGGGAGCCTTTACTTGGTCTAATGGGCAGCAGATGTCTCGGATTGATAGATTTTTGGTCAGCGAAAATTGGGAGGAACATTTTGCGAGGGTTATGCAGCTTCATTTGCCTCGTCCAGTTTCAGATCATTGGCCTCTTCTGTTGGATAGTGGAGGTTTACGTGGCGGGCCTACGCCATTCCGTTTTGAGAACATGTGGTTACAGTCTGCTGGTTTCATTGACATGGTTCAGAAGTGGTGGCAGAGTTACGTGGTGTTTGGCTCGCCAAGTGGTAGGCTGGCTCAAAAACTAAAGCTACTTAAAGGCGACCTGAAACAGTGGAACAAAGAGTCATTTGGTCGGTTAGAGATGCAGAAAGCAGAAGTGTTGGGGATTTTGCAGTTGTTCGATGAGTTGGAGATGAATGGGTGGTTGAGGGAAGCAGATCTTGCTAAGAGGGAGGCGGCTAGGCAAGATTTTGTTCGTCTGGCTCGTATGGAGGAGGTGTGTTTCCGTCAAAAATCTAGATATTTATGGTTAAAGGAGGGGGACCGAAACACAAAATTCTTTCATCGTATGGCGAATTGCCATCGCCGGGTGAACCAGATTGTTAGATTGCAGATAGCTGGGACTGACTTGACCACAGATACAAAGATTAGAGAGGGTACAGTGGGTTTCTATCAGGCTATGTTTAGTCGGCAAGAAGGACAATGGAGGCCAGGGTTAGATGGGGTGTTTTTTGACGCTATTGATGGAGGGGATAGGGAGGCTCTAGAGATGGATTTCTCTGAAGAGGAGGTTATGGGGGCTTTGAAGGCTATGAGTGGGAACAAGGCTCTAGGTCCAGATGGGTTCACGGTAGCTTTCTTCCAGCACTGTTGGCGGGTAATTAGGCAAGATGTGATGGCCATTTTTCAGGCTTTCTCTAGTTCGAGGCAATTCGAGAAGAGTCTCAACGCGACTTTTGTGGCTTTGATTCCTAAAAAAGGAGGGGCTGAGGATATTCGGGATTTTAGGCCTATTAGTTTACCTGGGAGAATGTAAGCTGTTAGCTAAAGTTTTGGCAAATAGGCTGTGTGGTGTGTTGCCAACAGTGGTGTCTGAAGCTCAAAATGCATTTATCGAGGGTCGTCAAATTCTGGATGCCGTATTAGTAGCTAATGAATGTGTTGATTCAAGGCTTCGGCAGGGGCGTCCCGGGGTGATATGTAAGTTGGATATTGAGAAGGCATATGATAGTGTTAACTGGGAGTGTCTCTTCTACGTTATGAGGCGGATGGGTTTTGGGGAGAAATGGTGTCGGTGGATGAAGTTCTATATTTCTACGGTTCAGCTATCTGTATTGGTGAATGGTAAACCGACGGGATTCTTTTCTACTTCTCGTGGCCTTAGACAAGGAGATCCCATGTCGCCATTGTTGTTCCTCTTGGTAATGGAGGCCTTTACTAGATTGTTGGGACGGGCGGGTAGCTGAAGGCTTGTTGGAGGGTTTTTCGGTCGGATCTTTGGCCGGAGGTGTGGTGGGTTTTTCGCATCTTTTGTATGCAGATGATGCTTTGGTCTTTTGCAATCCGCGTGCTGAGCAGTTGGGCTATTTGCGGTGTGTTTTGTTGTGTTTTGAGACGGTCTCGGGTCTAAGAGTGAATTTGAGTAAGTCTGAGTTAATCCCAGTGGGGGAGGTTGACAGAGTCCCCATGTTAGCAGCTATTTTGGGATGCAAGGTATCAGCTTTACCAGTTTCTTATTTAGGCTTCTTGTTGGGTGCTACTTTTAAGTCGCTAGGGGTGTGGAATGGTGTGGTGGAGAGAGTGCAGCGGCAGCTGACAGGTTGGAAGAAGCAATATTTGTCTAAAGGGAGGCGTTTAACTTTGATTCAGAGTGTGCTGGGTAGTATTCCGACTTACTTTATGTCGGTACAGGTAATTCCGGTTTCGGTGGCTTGACGTTTGGAGAAGCTTCAAAGAGATTTCTTGTGGGGGAGTGGAGAGGAGGTTTTCCGCTATCATTTGGTGGGATGGGATCAGATTTGTTGTCCAAAGGACGCAGTTGGTTTGGGGGTCCAAAGTTTGGTTACTTTTAATCGAGCCTTATTGGGTAAATGATTTTGGCATTTTGCGTGGAAACGAGATAGGCTTTGGCGAAGGGTGATTGCTGCAAAATTTGGGGTGGATAGCGGGGATTGCAGGACGGGAAAAGTCACAAGCATTCATGGTCGGGGTTTGTGGAAAGGGATTTGGTTTGGGAGGGATGAGTTTTGGAATCGGGTGCATTTCCGAGTGGGAAATGGGGAACGGGTTAGGTTTTGGAGGGATAAATGGTGTGGGGAGGTGTTGTTGGAAGATCGATTCCCTTTGGTTTTTGGCATTGCGGCAAAGCCTGAGGTGACTGTGGCGAACGTTGGGGAATGGAGAGATGGTAGTCTGAGATGTCCGTCTGCGGCGGCCAGTTCAGGATTGGGAGGCTACTCAATTAGAGGAGATGTTGGGGTTTTTATATGGTTTGGGACCCGTTGGGCGAGGGGAGGATAGGGTGGTGTGGACAGTGTTGGGTACAAAAGGTCTCTTTATAGTGTCATCCTTTTATCGGAGTCTGGTAGGGGGGACGACTACGTTGTTCCCTTGGCAAAGCATTTGGGTTCCGGATGTTCCATCTAAGGTAGTGTTCTTTTTGTGGACAGCTGCTTTGGGCCGGAATCTCACTATTGACAATTTGGTTCATCGAGGTCATGTCTTAGTGAATCGATGCTGTATGTGTTGTACGGATGCAGAGTCGGTGGATCATTTATTTCTTCATTGTGATGTTGCATCTCGTCTATGGGGGTTGGTATGCTCTTTGTTTGGGATTGTTTGGGGGCAGCCCAAGGGGGTGTTGGAGATGTTATGGGCTTGGCGAGGTGCTCGTGTTGGTCGTCGACGTCGGCAGATTTGGTCCGTCATGCCTTTTTGTTTGATGTGGTTGATTTGGTTAGAGAGGAATCGGCGGATGTTCCTCGAGATTACTCATTCAGTGTCTTGGCTTGAGAATCGTTTGTTGCTTACTTTATGCACTTGGATGGAGTCACGGGCCGACCCAGATATTTTTGTTTTCATAGATTTTTTGGATAAAATTATTGGTTAGGAGTTCTAACTCATTGTATTCTTCGCATCTTCTCGATGCTTTTCTAATAAAATAAACTACTTATCAAAAAAAATACCTTTGTTGCCTTCAAAACAAATTAGAATTAGTCAAGAAATGCATGTGCACACACACACAAAACCCTAAGAGTAAAGGCAGAGCAGGCAACTCCCTGCAACAGTCCTACTTTTGACACAGGCAACTCCCTGCATACAACAAGTCTAGTACACTAGTGCAGTTCACATTTTGTTTGACAGGAGTTGAGGATTGGGCTCTTTTTTAAAAAAAAAAAAATTGGCTGTGTATTTGGATTGGGATTTGTGTAGGGAAAGAAAATGGGGAGGGAAATGTGAATCGTAAGCTAAATTTATTTCACATTTCGCTCTTCTCTTCTCTCCACAAATCCTTAACCAAATCGATGATCCAAACATGGCCTTTAGTGCCATCCTTTAGGTCAAAACAATTCTCCATCACTAACTTCGTCCATGCATCATCACAAAATAATTTACACTAACGAAACCACAACAAATTCATTTTCCTAGCTTCATTAATGAAAGAAAGAGAAGCTTCATATCAACTATGAAACATCAATACCTGTACGAGACGAAACATCCTCCTCAATAGCAGATTCAATATATTGTGCATCACCACAAGCATATAACTCTATCGGGGAAATCCCTCCACTATTTGTACATGTGCCTGCAGTTGCCAAAGCAGGAAGTTAACACACAAACTACAGGAAGTGACTACAAACTAAAATTTAATGCAGCAAAGAAGTACATTACCATTTGATTGTGCTGAAAACCCACCAGGCCCACCATTGGTGTAAGTACTCAGTTTTGTTTCTTTCTTCACACAAGATTCAATGGGTAAAATCTCATCAGATGTTGGGATATCAATAGCAGCATCTGCAATAGACACAGCTGAGCTAACAGTATTGTTACAAAATTTTCCTCCTCTAGAGTGACCTTCAGCAACTTCAACTGAAGCCAAGCATAATGTCATAACTTTGTGATCACGTACTGCTTCATGATTATTACTTAGTTGGTGGCACAATGAAGCCCTCATCAAATCTTTTGACCCAGGAGTGATTGGCCATAACATTGCAGATGACGGATGATTATTCCTCTTAGATTTTATTTTGATATCCACATTTGAATATTCACAGGTATCTTTATCCTCATTTTTCTCTGAACACAACTCTGACCTTCCTCCTTTAATCAAGCCCAGAGAAGATGGTTGCGGAAAATGACAAACATTTTGATGTTCACTGAAAAATGAGGTATGGTCCACATTCCCACCAGCAATCATTTTTGAATCCTTAGCAACTTGCTTATTGACCTTTATCCAACCTTCGTTGATGCTTGCTTTTGGTTTCTTGTAGATCCCAAAATCGGTACATGGGTTCAGAGACAAATCAGCAACAGTTACTTTGACAGGATCTATAGAAGATAGAGGAATCAAATCTTGTAAGACATCAGAGTATAACTTTTTGACACTTGCACCAACTGTCTGCACCTGGTCTTCAACATATTCAACCGTGTCCTGCCAAAAATATCAATTTAAATTATAATTAGAAGTTTGCCAATTCCAATGACCATCTATGGTCAGACTTGTGACTAACAAGAATGCATATCACATTAAATGCATCCATATCAGACACACAGACCATGTTTCCACAAAGGATAATATTTAGCCCACTTGTGGGGAAAGGAAAATAGATGATAAAGAAAAATTATCTCATGAAAAGAGCATGCCCAGAGCAAGTGATAGTAATAGGAGGTTGGAAAAGAGTGTTCTGACAATAGCTGTAATTGTACTACCACTAGGAACAAATAACAGGAACTTCCCTTGCAGGGCAGCTGAAATGCAGCAAAAAATTATAGGTTTACCCGATACATATCTTCTTCCAACTCCAAGCACATGGTTTCTGTTAGAATTTCTCATCTTTACCTTCACCTACTCCACTACACACTCCACTTCACCTACCTCCACTTCACCACACACTCCACTTCACCTAACCCACTATCACCTCCACTACACCTACTACCACATTTTCTTCTATATATAGATTGTATAGGAATTGTAATTCAATCAATCTTGTAATACATCAATACATCAATCAATAATATATCAATTCTTACATGGTATCAGAGCAAGGTTAAGAAGCTAGTAATTCTGCTTCACCGGCGGGCGGCAGCCTCGCCTTGGCCGCCCGCCGGACCTCTACACATGCTTTCACTCCCCTCTTTCCTCCTTGTCATCACCATCATCAGCAGGGGCAGCAGAGTTGAGAGCATTTAACCTCTCTATCAAGCTGGCCTTCCTTTCCTCGGATCAGCGCGTATTGATGCATGAACCCTTTTGTACATCTCCTCTATGCCATCAGGCTCAATACCTCTCTTTATGTATTCGCAAAAAGTGAGACTGGTACTTCTCTGGCTCATCTTCCACCAGAGTCGCCATGTATGCAGACACATGGCCTCCATAGATGTATTTGTGGTGAACCTCAGCATCAAGTTGCTTACTGTCTTTACTGAAACCAGCAAACCTCTTGTCACTGTGCGGAATATCAAGCCCACCATCTAAGGCTCCCTTGAGAGCACCAAAAAAACACCCAACTTTGGGATTCTACAGCTAATCGACAGCTACGAATCTTGAGAGGTGGCCATCAATCACGAGTTGGATCTATGGATTGGAACAATCATATTTTGACAACTGGAGAAATGGATGGTCAGATCATCAACAACGATGTAAGAGTAAGATCACATATTGTTGAAACCTACAGGGGACACCATCAAGAAGTCTGTGGGCTAAAATGGTCAGCCTCGGGTCAACAGTTAGCAAGTGGGGGAAATGATAATCTCCTGCATATATGGGACAGATCGACGGCTTCTTCTAATTCCCCAACACAGTGGCTTCACAGGCTTGAAGACCACACAGCCGTTGTTAAAGCCCTTTCTTGGTGTCCGTTCCAGGGTAACTTGCTGGCCTCTGGTGGAGGTGGCAGTGACAGGTGCATAAAGTTTTGGAACACCCACACCGGTGCTTGCTTGAACTCGATTGACACTGGATCACAGGTCTGTTCTCTTCTGTGGAACAAGAATGAGCGCGAGATGCTTAGCTCTCATGGCTTTACACAGAATCAGCTTACACTTTGGAAGTACCCATCTATGGTGAAAGTAGCAGAGCTCACTGGCCATACATCCAGAGTTCTTTTCATGGCTCAGAGCCCAGATGGATGTACAGTAGCATCTGCTGCAGGGGATGAAACTCTAAGATTTTGGAATGTTTTTGGGACTCCTGCTGAAGTGGCGAAACCTGCACCTAAGGCAAATCCTGAGCCATTTGCTCACCCTGAATCGCTCTACTCCAATCGGCAAAGACTCCATTGCCTATTGAATCTTTACACAGACAAACCCTTTATTTATTTATTTTTTCTCTTTGTTCCCACCATGTCTCACCCATACCCCTTTTTTATTTTTTAAACCAATCTTCATCTTTGCACCCACTCATCCAAAACTCTATAATATATTCCACCGCCTGCACATCCTCCCCCCAAAAATATTCCCTGTTTTCTTTATCTATTTTATTTTATTCTTATTATTATTATTAAACAAAAAAAAAAAAAAAAAAAACACACCTCACACTGATCTCCACTCAAGCACACCCACCATTTTGCCAACTTTCTATTCTTATTATTATTATTATTATACAAAACCAACACAACCCAACACCAAGCCCGTCCTCAGCTTTTCCCATCTTTATTGAAGACCACACAACAGTCCACTTTTCACATCTTTATTTTTGCCACCTTTAATTTTTATTTTATTTTCTATTTTTCCTTTCCATCATCGCTTGTTCCAACTTTCCACCCTCACAAAAAAAAAAAAAAAAAAAAAAAAAAAAGCAGACGAAGAACTGCACACCAAACTCATTTTATTCATGTCAGGGGCGATCACCATTTTCCACAAAACACAACACAAAAAAAAAAAAAAACAAAAACAACCAAAAAAAAAAAAAAAAACCCAAAAAAAAAAACACCCACACCCACAGCGGGATTTTTCTTATCTACTCTGCTGCCGGTCTCTTCTTCTTGCCTCCGTCCTGGGCGGCCCTTGCCGGTGTTGCCTCCGTATTTCCCCCTCCACTGGGCACGATCACTACTCCCTGCTCCTCCACTGCAGCATATGGCGGCCCTCCAAATCGGAACATCACGGTGGCCTTCCGCTTCAGCTCCCTGTTTTCTGCCCTTAGCACGCTTATCTCTGCTCGCGCATCCTTATACATGCGTTGGAGCAGAGCCAGCTGGGAATTTAAATGCTGCACCTCATTTGTCCTACTCTGCAGCCGGTTCGACAAATTTGTGACCGCCGTCATGGTTTCCACGCATGACTTCAGAGTATACTGATTAGCCTCAATATCAGTTTGCACCGCCATTTTTTGCTCCACCGACCGCATCGGAAAGTTCAATGGAGCAAAACCAGAGGTGTTTGGTTGAGGTTCACTGGCCACCGCACCAGTTATTTCTCTTGTGGGCTCGTTCAGTTCTGGAAAGAGCGTGAGCAGGTTCTGGGTAGCTGGACGGGAAGAAGAGGCCATGTTTTTGGGTTGCTAAGTGTTTCGGAAGGGTTGGTGACAGAATGGCAACAAAGTGTTCCACAGTTTCTCTCTCCGCAGAGGTAGAGTTTTTTTCAGCGAAGGGTTGGTTTCAGAGGTTTCAGAATGGTATGCCTCAGCCTCAGCCTTCGTCTTGGATAAATAGCCGAGGCAGCCACGCGTATCGCGCGCCTCTTGCCGCCCGACAAACTGGCACGCCTTTTCATGGCACATCTTTTGACAAAGTGGACACGCCTTTTGATGGCACGCCTTTTGATGGCACGCCTTTTGATGAATTGGGCACGCCTTTTGATGGCACGCCTTTTGAAAGATTGGGCACACATTTTGAGGGTGCGACTTTTTAAGGGTCCGACAAGACTCTGTAAACTGTCCCGACATTGATTCCGGTTAGTTTCTACAAGGGTCCGACAAGACTCTGTAAACTGTCCCGACATTGATTCCGGTTAGCTCCTTTATGGGTCCGACAAGACTCTGTAAACTGTCCCGACATAGATTCCGGTTAGTTTCTACAAGGGTCCGACAAGACTCTGTAAACTGTCCCGACATTGATTCCGGTTAGTTTCTACAAGGGTCCAGCAAGACTCCGTAAACTGTCACAACATTGTCTTCTACAACGGTCCGACATGACCCCATAAACTGTCTTCTACAAACGGTCCGCCATGACCCAATAAACTGTCTTCTACAACGGTCTGACACGACCATACAGTGTCTCCTATCCTTTTTTATTTTTATGTATCTTCTTGTTTTGTTACTCTCTCCAAACTCAAGTTGGTTAGTTTCTCTCCTCCTTGAGTTTGCGGGGGGCTGTTAGAATTTCTCATCTTTACCTTCACCTACTCCACTACACACTCCACTTCACCTACCTCCACTTCACCACACACTCCACTTCACCTAACCCACTATCACCTCCACTACACCTACTACCACATTTTCTTCTATATATAGATTGTATAGGAATTGTAATTCAATCAATCTTGTAATACATCAATACATCAATCAATAATATATCAATTCTTACAGTTTCAAACTTCTGGTATATATCTCCAACCCAGGTTATACCTTTAAAATCCGTAGGGATCATATTTTGAGAGTGCTTGTAAATGTGTGTAGTAATGTTACAAGATCAAGATGGCACTACTCAACTGTATAAATTCAATTGAAACTTTATCAAGGATTGAATGAAGTAAATTGGTTAAATATCATTTCCTTTTGACCATATTGTCCAAGTGCATGTAAATTTGACTAGTAAATAAACTACAAAAAACACACACAAAAACAGCCAAAGAAAGAAAACACCACATTTTAGAGAAAAAATAGCTAGTAAAAAAATTTTAAACCTGACAAAGCAATTGTCTACTTGCCAGAGTTTTAATATTTATTTATATTTATATTTTGTATTTATTTAGTTATTTATTTATTTTTATTTTTATTTTTATTTTTTGTCTTTCAGCTTTATGGAAAGAACAAACACAACCACAGCAAGACCAAAGGATTCCAAACCCACACACATTCTCCCCTAGTTTGAGAAGCAATACATTTAATGACATAAGCTATCATGTAACTCACTGATCAGCTTTCTTTGACTGACAACAACCCAAAAAAAAAAAAAAAAACCTTCAAGACTACCAACTCCTAGTAAATCTAACAATCTGGCAAAATAATGGTTCAGTCAGCAGCTCCATTTCGCATTCTAGAGATAAACATTCTGTCATGGCTGCAACCCTATGAAACATGGGTACGGATACAATAATATTAATTTTTAGTATCATATTATACATAAGTTCAAAGGAAGGTGAGAAACAATTCTTTAGGAGTTGGGTATTAGGTTAAAAATCAATTTACTTTTTTTCCAGTGAGTGCTATAAAATTTTTATTTCAGTAAGTCTAAATTGGTTGTACTGCCCTTGTGTTTTCACTTTCACACTTCTAAGTAAGTGTATGCAAGTTTCCCATAATCCAACTGTACAAAACTGTCAATAACCTATTCTCTAACCAAGGGACGGGATCAGTGACAGCCTGAAAAGTACACCGGCTCCGCTCTAACCAAATCAACCACATTAAGCACAAGGGACCAAGTGCCCAAGCCTTCTGGCACTGCTTTCCCAACCCAATCCCCACCCCAACTCCGAAGAACTTGGTTGAACCCATAACCACTCCAAAGATGTGGGTGGGTTGGGGGAGGGGGGGGGGGGAGGTGACCCACAAATGGTAGGTAATAGGACAATGAATGAGCAAGTGATCAACAGATTCCACATCACCTTGACACATACAGCACTAGTTTACTAAAATGTGTTGACAACGAACCAAAGTATCAATTGTCAGGATTTTGTCTAAGGCTGTCATCCACATGAAAAAGGCCACCTTAGATGGAATGCATTCAATCCAAATACCCCACCAAGGAAACGCCCCACTCACACCACCAATCAAAGCTCGGTAACACGAAGAGACCCAAAAACACCCTTCGCTCTCGGCAGCCAACACCACACTGAACAATCCTCTCCCACCCACCCCTCCCCCCCCCCCCCCCAATCTGCACACTATACAGAAGATCCAAAAGATCCACCAACTGCCCAACCTCCAAATTTTGGACTTGCCGACACAATCTAATGTCCCAAACTACAAAATCCCCATTCCTAGCAAAACAAGGCACCACAGACGCCTATCAATCAACAGCAATACAACCAGAACGAAAACTCTAAAGGTTCCTCACCACACCACCTTTCATGCCAAAACCTTACCTTATCCCCAAACCCCACCGTAAAGTGAACCCGTTTCAAAAACTCCCCCCGACCCAGCCATATCCCCTTCCACAAACCCTGCCCATGTGAATCCCCCACCACGCCTGAACTACACTCCCTCCTCCCCACCCCATATTTGGCTACCATAACCTGACGCCACAACCACTCTCTCTCCCACACAAGGCACCAAAGCCACTTACCCAACAAGGCCAAATTAAACAACACCGGTCTCCAAACCCCCAAACCACCCACCTCCTTGGGCATGCAAATCCGATCCTAATCCACTAAATGATATCTGAACACCTTCCCCCCCCCCCCCAAAAAAAAAAAGACTGTCCTATAAAATTTCCCACTGCAACTTCTTCAACCGATGCTCCACCGATATTGGAATTACGTAGACTAACATAAAATAGGTTGGAACACTCGACAAGACACTCTTTATCAAGGTCAACCTCCCTCCTTTAGACTAATATTATCTCTTCCACCCCACCAATCACCGTTGAACCCGCTCCAACATGCCATCCCACGCCCCTTTTGCCTTAAAAGAAGCTTTCAACGCCAAACCCAAGTACAATACGGTTGACACCTTACATCCCAAAATAGCTGCCAGGTTTGACACCCTATCCACATCCCTTACTAGAATCAACTCCTTTTTCAAATTTACCGAAGCCCCGACACTGCCTCAAAACATAGAAGCACACATCCCAAATACCCCAACTATTCAGCATTAGCACTGCAAAAGATGAGCGCATCATTGGCATACAAAATATAAAAAACAACAACGGATGACGTAGATGCCAATCCCACCATAAAACCCTCCAACAGACCACCTTGCACCGCCAGAGACAACAACCTGCTCAATGCCTCCATAACCAAAATAAACAACTAAGGGGGTACCGGATCACCTTGTCGCAAGCCCCAAAAAGTCAAGGAAAAACCTGCCGGCATTCAGTTTCACTAACACGGACATCCACACCGTAGACATACAAAATTGAATCCACTGTCTCCACCGCCCCCAAAACCCATTTTCTCCAAAATGGACAATAAGAACTCCCAGTTTACATTATCATATGATTTTCCGATATCCAACTTAAAGATGACTCCCGCCTACCCTTGTTAACTACGAGAATCAACACACTCATTAGCCACCAACACTGCATCCAAAATCTAACATCCTTCTACAAAAGCATTTTGTGACTGACATTACCCCCTTTAAAACACCCCTTGGTCTATTAGCCAAGACCTTAGCCAATAACTTATACACACTCCACCCAACTCCTTCGGAATCAATGCAATGAAGGTTTCTTCTCAAACTGCCCAGACTAAAAAAACGGTTCCACCATCACCATTGCATCCGCCTTCAACGCTTCCCAGCAATATTGGAAAAAAGCCATTGTAAACCCATCTGGACCGAGTGCCTTATCACCATTCATCGCCCTCAACACCCCAGCCACCTCCTCTGCTTTCACCCCAAACTACAGTTTTCACAAGTTCTAAGAAAAAGTATACCAAACCCAACCAGAAATTCACGGAAGATAATCTATAGCAAAGAAAACTCCAAAGAGAGGGGGAAAAAAAAAAAAAACCACCACCAATTTTCATGTTAAGATTTCAATACAAACAATCAAAAGTCACTACCACTCTAAAATCTCATCATAGATAGAAACAAATAAAAAATCAATAACTGAATTAACGAACAAAAATCAAGATACAGAAATTGAGAAAGAACACAAAAAAATCATACATATATGTGTGAGAAAGTATAGAAAAGTTGAAGGAGAGGCACTTACGTTAGGTAAAAATCAAAACCTAGAAGCAGAACCCAGAAGAAAACTACAGAACCATTTTGGCTTCGAAGAACAACGATAAACAGAAAACGATACCAAAGAATGAGTTTAAACTTTAGAGAGAGGGAGGGGGAGGGAGAGAGAGAGAGAGACCAGAAGAATTTTGTTGATGAGGAGAACCAGAAACGTAGAAACGGAGTTCACCTGGTTTCTTTCAAGCTGTCTGTCGCTTCTCACGTGTGCAAGAATATACTTTAGAAACCTTGGATTATAAATCAATATAATTAAAATAGCACTGATTATAAAAATAAAAAAATTTGAGTCCACCGTTTAGAAAATGAGCTGTGATTAGTACTCCTTCATATTCCCACCCCCACCACGCCCACACACATAGGGTTGGTTAGTGGGAGAGAAGAAAAAAAAAGAAAAAAAAAAAACAATTTTAACCAATCAAAAGGCAAAGGGGTCGTGGGGGTCTCTTTGAAAGGGGGTCTCAATCTTTTTTGTTAGAAAATTATTGTTTTGTTTAGTAAAGTTTTAAAATTATAATTCGAGAATAGAGCAGTTGTATTTTGAGTTATGAGTTTTGGAATTATGATTTGATTGTAAAAAATTTATTTAGTTATGAATTTTTAAAAGAGTTTGAATTGAGTGATGTGACATATGATATTTGATTCAAAAATTTACAACTCATAACCAAACACACAATCTAAAATCCTATTCAAAACTCATAAAAAAATTTAAAAAAAATTTCCAAAATATTTTTTATTTAAAATATAAAAATAACAGGCGTCAAAAAAAATAAACACGAATATTGTTCCGGCCAACCGGCTGGACGTCCAGAGGACGTCCGGGTGAATGAACGAGTAGACGTGTTTTAAAAAGTGAGTGTGGAATTAATTTTTAAAAATTGTAAACAAACAAAGCATTCAAATCATGTTGTGGAATCATATTTTGAAAACTCCACCAAACACATCCCAAGTTTTATATTTTTTATATTTTTTTATTTTTAATATTTTATGTAAATTTTTAATTTAAATATATTTAAAAGATATAATATTACAAAAAAAAAATTTAATTCACCAAATACAAAAAAAAATATAAAAATTTCATATATTCTCGTATTTTGTTGTATTTAATGAATTTTTTAAAGATTTTTGTTTAAATTTTTTAATTTTTAAATATATTAAGATTAAGTGAATCCAAAAGTTTTTTAAAAAAAAAAATTGATCAAAATATTTTAAAAATTTATTAAAAATATAAAAATAAAAACTCAAAAAATAGTTTTTGAAAATTCAAAACCAAACAAGGTGATTTGCACCTAAATAATAATTGAGTACGCCCAAATTGTATTATACTCTAATATAAATTTACTAATAAGAACAATACACATTAAAGAATAAATCCTAAAATAAAATAGGGTTATTTACACAAATATTCTTAAATTATTGAGAAGTATCACTTTGACCTTCTCAATTATAAAAGTGTGACGACCCCAATGTGTATATCATTTTTTTATACTATTTTATTGAGAATATTTGCATGATTATGTATTTAATTTTGTGACTATATGTTTGTTTATGGAATATTTGTTAGAATATCTACTTTGAATTAGAAATTCAAAGTCCAAACGGATTCAGAAACCAAAATTGACTAATTTAATAGGCTCATTAGAATATTTAGAACCAAATGGTAAGTTTGATTAAAATTTAATTCAGACTAAAATAATTGGAATAAATCAATTAGAATTGATTATGATTAATTAGACTTAAGCTTGTTTAATTAGACCGTCTAATTAGACTTAATCCTACTTAATTAGCCTAATCTAATCCATGATTTATATATGTGTGTTAAGCCTCTTTGAGCTCATTCTCATCATCATTTGGTTGAAATTAGAGAGAGAGAGAGAGAGAGAGAGAGAGAGAGACAACTTCTAGAGAGAGAGAGTGAAGAATTGAGAAGATTTGAATGTGAAGTTTTTGGTTTTGTTTTTGGAAAACTGAAAGAAATTTTGAGTCTTTGGTTTGGTGTTTATCAAGTATTCATGTTTTGGAGAGTGTTTTTATATGTTTGAACTAGCCATGCAAGCTTTTGGATTTAAAACTTGTGTTTTGGAACTTAAAACTCAATTATGAAAAACTCAAAATTCGACAACTTCGCTTGAGCGATGAAATCGTCGCTCGAGCGCACTTTGCATGCTCCCAGTATTTTTGCATAACTTTGCAGTTAGCTCGAGCAACCAAGTGTGCACTCGAGCAAACCTCACATTTGCATTGTACTTGGCTCAAGCGACCAAGTGACGACTCGAGCATACTTTAGCACCATCCAGTACTTTTGTAGTCAAGCCATACTGCTTGAGCGCAAGCGAACATTGTAGCTAGTTTTCATGCTCCTCGGAGGGGTTTGGTCTTTTCGGATACGATAGCCCTACAGTTTAGACTCCTATGGTTCTGAATCTGGTTTCACAAGTGCAATGTGAAATAAAAAAACACAAATAAAAGTCTAAATCTGACAAATCTTTAGAAAATCCATTTATCATCAGAGATGCTAGAAATGGACTGCATTGCAAGATTTCAAAGTTACCACCTAAATATTTTTGAAAATTTTAAGAAACTCGTGGCTCATGCCAAAGGCCACTTGTCCATCATAACCAAAGGCTACTTGGCTCAAGAACTTAGGTATGAGAAGGGAATGTCATGAATTGAGCACACCCCTCACCTGATCAAAGATCGGCCTCTACTAATCATGATGTAATTCTTGTCAACACTATATGCTCTTGTTATGATTTATTAATGCTAACTTACTATGTGAGGCACACAAGTATAGACTATTTCACCCACTTCTGAATGCTTTGATTTCATGTTTGTTTGAAAAGAGTGTTGAATATGTGTTACTTGAATGAAAAGTAAGCTCATATGTACATTAATCAAAGTCGTTCCAACTTAAGTGAAATAGCCTTTATCCACAGGCATTCAAGAGGTATTTCAAATAAGCATTTAGCCTCATGATAGTATGCTTGATATGGAAACACGAACACACATACGATATGCTAAAGTAAAAATACTCACCTAGTACTCAATCGAGGCAAGCCAAAGAAAAGAAAATAATTAGAAAAAATGCATGCTCCTAATATGCAAAGTGACTAATGCAACACATACAAAATGCAACTACTAGGTTCGGCTTATTTATCATGCCATATAGATCAACTCAAAGCATGCGGTTGCGCACGTATTCAAGTAAGTAGAATGATAAACCGAATCCAATGCACGCAAAAATGGATACAACACATAATAATGATATGAAATCAAAAACATGATACTATATGCAATCATGATAAGCAAGTAAATAAAAGGAAGAAAGAAATAGGGGTTAAAAGACATACAAAATATTACAAGTTTTCCCTTGCAAGAGGGTCCGAATAAATGTCCTAATTAACTAATTATTACAACACAATTGAATGAAGTAAACTAACTAATTAACTATTACAAATTCGAATGAAAGAAAAGCAACTCATTAATTACAACATTGAATCTAAAGGCCACACGCTAATGGACTTGAACGGGAGGCGAGGAACTACATGTGCACAATCAAGAACATCCTCCAAAAACCTCTCTGTTTGCTGCCAGAATCTGCTCTGTTTGCAGTTAGAAAATGATTCTGTTTTGGCCTCAGATTCTACTCTGCTCTGTTGTAAAATTGCCACTATCTGTACAAAATAGGTGGCCGGCCGGCCATGAAAAGTGATCGGCTGTACAGAATGATGGCCGGCTGGCCACTATTCCTGGGAAATACCCTGCTGCAACAGAGCTGAAACAGAGCAAAAACAGAGTGTTTCTAAGAAATGTTTATTCTCTTTGTCTTTTCCTATCATGAAGATGATCAAGGGAGAAGCAAATCTGATTCTCAAATCATCAATCATTACAAATTTGTTGCATGATGATCTTAGAAGCGACAAGACAAGAGCTCAATAAATGAAACAAAAGATAAACAATACCTCATCCCTATCATGGAGTTACCTCAAGGGAGAGGGTAGACTTGCCTTATGAATCATCAAACATCACGACAATAGTATGCGATGATTCAAGACGCAATAGGTTCAGTATAACGTCCGACTAAACCTAACCAAATTTTATTATCTTTTTACCTCTTTTACTCCAATTTTATTAGCCTTTTTTTTTCTTTACTTTTTCATTTTCTTATATTTTCTTCTTTTCATCCAAAGGTGATGATTAGGTCCACTAAATCCAAAAGTAATAAAGGATGGTAAGCATGACTTGACCTGAGAAATGAGCTTTTCAAGCCCTTTTCTACAAGGAAAATTACAAAGGAAAAATCAAACCCATTTACAAGCGATAATGAATTCGAAGTCAAACTCGAAAAGAGCGATAATGACTCCAAATCTAAACTCGATAATGAGCTATAATAAATCTTTCCTTTATGATTTCCAATGGTCTAACTAGAAAGTGAGTCCCTTGGAAATAATGCACTGGCAATAAAGAGAAGTATCAAAAAAAAGATCACGCTTAGCATAAGAGAGATATAATGCCCTGATAATGAACCTCCGAAGAAATTAAACCATTTAGCATGAAGGGTCTCTTTCTTATGCCTTGAGCGGTAATCTTTTGTTTGATACAACTCTTAATTAAAGAAACAAAGAAATGAGAGAGATTGCAGAGGGCTAATGAAAGATGGGTGATTATAATGGTGTGAATATATATATATATATATATATATATATATATATATGAAAGCCATAAAAAGAAGGAAATGACTATTAATAAATGGATTGGAAGCTATGGCCTACACCAAATCCATGAAGACTTACAACAACACAAGTATAATATGCAAAGCATAATTTAACACATTAAAAAGCACTGAATCAGCACAAAAACAGTGCTGAAAATCAAGTTTTAGAGGTGGAAAAAGTGAGCAAAAATGGAACAAAACCAAGGGATTTCAACCAACCAACAACCCTAAGGAAAGGTACCCTTCCTCTTTTTTGTGACTTTAAATCATATATTTCAGGCCTCAAAACACTCTGAAAACAGAGAGTAAACACAAGGAAAAGAGAGAGAAAAGATGGTGAAAAAGTTCAAACATTACCCCTTAAAGAGAGGAAGAGCTTCCTAGTTCACAAACCACAAGTTGAGCACTCTCAATGAGCTAAAATTATCTTCAAGAACCTCAGCAAAATCCTCAAGTTTAGGCTTAGAAGGTGTATGTATAGTGTATGTATATTGTAAGAGAAGAGGGAAGTGTGTTGGACAAGTTATAGCTTTTGGCCAAAATTTTCCAATCCCAAACCAAGAAGGGGGGGCTTGTATTTATGGAAAAACACCATCTCATGTCGGAAATATCTGTAAAAAGACGGCTGGTGCAAGACATGCACATAGAGACAACTGGCTGTTGCAAAATATCTGCATACGCTAAACATGGCCAGCCAACCATGAAGGAGGATGACCAGCCAATCAAAAACGGCTTGCTGGCCACTTGTTGGCCAGCTCTTCTCTGAGTGGTTAGGCTAGAAAACATAAGGTTTTGGTTCAAAGGGGCTGTGAGGTTTAGGTTAAAAAGCTTGAAACCGAAGCCTTTTGCTGAAGAAATTGAACGATTGCACAGCGTAACATTTCATCATCTAGTGTTCAACGTGTGGTGCCCAAGTCTTAAGGGCGGTCAAAATAGGGTGTTTGTACAATTTTTTACAAACACTCTCATTTGTATATTTTCATCCCCATGTTCTTTTAGGCATCCTTAAGTATTGTTTAGACATTCTTAATGATGGAATAAGCTAGGAATACACTTAGGGGAATTGACTTAAGATACAATGTTTGTTTAGTACATGTATTTCAATGTGTGTCTTTGCTATGTGTTTGTGTAGGTGGTCACCTGAAGCATAACACATGAACCAATCCACTGTGAGTAATATCTTTGTAAAGATATGTTCAAATGTATTTTGAATCAATTCAATAATGTTATTTTGAATGAATGAATGAATGTCTTACTTGAAAAGTATTCATGGCATCCTTTAGTGAGGCCCTCGCTTGGGGGAAACAATACCATGGCCCTTCATTATTTGATCTACAGAGATCTCTTATGTTAAACCTGTGTGGTCCCTTTGCTTGACCTCTATGGTCCCTTTGTTTAGACCTATATGGTCCCTTTGTTGACCGTGATGGTCCTTTTGATTTAGGCCTTCAAGCCATTTTTTTTTGCTCTATTGGATGTACCACATATGAGACATGATCAATGAATTTTCGATATGTCAATGTTTGAATATGATTCATTTGAAACTCATAAGCTATGCTTTGTACTGTGCTAGACATCATTCATTTAGCCTCTTTATTTTGATATTACTCACTGGATTTTAGCTCATCCCTCTCCCTTATATATATGTAAGTGAGCAAGTGGAACACCAAATCTAGAGATACCACAGGAGTCTACCCTTTTGTGAAGCCGTTTTTGGAGTGCCTCCGCGATGGGACGTACTTAGACTCAAGTGGGGCCAAGCTTTGTCAACCTTTTTGCTTTATTTTATTTTTATTTTTTGGAAACTTGTTCTAAATGGATGTTATGTAAAATAAGTTTAAATTTGTTATAATGTATCTATGTCAGAAGCTTGATGTTCATAAATATTTATGAAATTTTCCGCGTATGCACCGCTCAATAGACATAATTATATTTTATTATTGCTTCCACTAAGCTTTGTTATTAATTATTGATTATTTGTTTTGTTCTTTAAGGTTAAACCTATAGAGGCGGATTTGGGTCGTGACAGATTGGAATCAGAGCACGAGTTATTATGTCACTCACTTGTCCATTTGAGCAATAAGGTGTCTAGAAAAGACTTAAGGATTGTATTCATATGCATTTTAGTGCAAGAATGAAATGATTTTTGTAATTGTGTATGTGCATAAGTGTACATAAGTGTGCATATATTTGTATTTATTATAATACCAAGTTCACATAGACCATGGTAAGAATAAGAGCAGATGAACTAGAGGAGTCTACCTCCACCCGAATTAACCAAATAGAGAGAATGATGCATGATATGGTCGAAAGTCTAAGACAACAACGACAATGGCAATAGTAACAACCGCCACTCACACCTCCAATGCCCATACCACCATCGGTACAAGACCACAAGTAGATGACTGAACTATCACACTCACCAAAGAATTCAAAAAGATGACGCCACCCTTGTTCTATAGGGAAGTAGAACCACTTAAGGCTGAAGCTTGGGTCTTGGGGATTGAAAAGTTGTTTGATGTGTTTCAATGTACGGAAACACAGAAAGTTCCGTTGGCTGCATTCACTTTAGAGGATAAGACGAGAAGATGGTGGATGTTGATTCGGGATGATAACAAGGAAATTGGATGGGCTCAGTTTCTAGAAATCTTCTGTGAGAAATACTTTCCACAGTGTATCTGGGATAGAAAGGTATCTGAATTTGAGAGGTTGAAGCAGGAAAACAAAACAATGACAGAATATGAGGCTCAATTTACTAAATTGGCACGTTTTGTGCCACATATAGTCGACACGGATTACAAGAAGGCTAGAAAATTTAAGGGAGGCCTTCATGATTCAATTCTAGAGAGGATCAATGTACTAAAGCTGCTGAGTATGTTGATGTTTTGGATAGGGCACTAATGTCAGAAGCAAACATGGCCGCTTATAACCGGAATTTTGAATGGAGGGGCAAGACAGAAAATTTGAATATAAACAAAGGGGCCACATCGTCAATGAATAAGAAGGCAAAATCGAGAAAGTTCAGCAACTCAAATCAAAGTGGTAACTCAGCACCTACATGTCCAGATTGTGGAAAGAATCATCGATGTGTGTTATCGGACTACGGGGGCTTGTTTTCAATGTGGAAAGGTGGGACACATGGTAAGGGAATGTCCACAACCACGTTAAGGTAGTAATCGAGGTGCTACAAGTTCAACTAGGGCAGCATTGATAGTGAGGGCTAACGTAACACCAACTGCAATGAAAGATAACCCAAGGCAATGAAGGGTTTTTGCACTCATTCTAGGGGACACCCAGAATACAGAGATTGTTGTTTTTAGGTACACTTTCTATTTGTGGCCAAAACACTTATGTATTGATCGATTCAGGGTACACATTCTTTTGTTTCTATAATATTTGCTCATAAACTAAATAGACCTTTGGAAACTTTGAGATATGTGTTATGTGTATGTAGACACCCTATTTTGACTGGCCTTAAGACTTGGGCGCTTTCTTCTGAACACCAAATGATGAAAATTGGAATATGTTATTCTATGAATTTCTCAGCAAGAAAGTTAGATTTAAGCTTTAATCCCAGCCTTTTACCTGTTTTAAATCACCCGTTCTCCACTTTCTTTTCTTTTCTTATTGTTGTTGTTGTTTTTATTATTATTATTATATATTTTTCTTTACTTTCAATGTCATGCACCACGCACCATATATCTATATATATATATATATATCCTTTATTATTATATTAATAAAAGAGAGCAATTGATTTAAAACAAGAAGGGAGCTTTTGAAAAATGAGCAGACAACACCTTTAAGAAAGGTATCTTCTTTTGACTCTTTTTTCTCGGTTTGGAGGAAACAACGAATTGAGAACAACTGGAGAGTGCTTAGAACTGATGATAAATATCAGACTCCACTACATACTCGAGAGAGAGGATTTTGGTTTTCAAAAGTTTGAAAGAAAAATTTGTTTTCAAGAGAACACAGCATCTAAACCTGAGAGCTTTCACCTCTCTTCACTACCTCTTCACTGAAACCATCCCCAAAAACTCCATTGAAGCTAAAAAATTTGAATTTTTTGGTTGAGAGCTTAAAACATACTCCATAACCTTAGGGTGTTAAGAAGAGAGTTTGGTAATTAGAAAATTCATCATTTTTTCCAAAGCATGATACAGGCAAACGATGTTGGTCACAATGGACAAAATATTCCTTGATGTTAACAGAATATTGCCTAAGTAATGAAAATTCCAATTTGGCCCAGAATTTTCAAAACATTATGGTGTGGCCCAAATTTCGGGAGAATTTTTCAGCGAGGCCCCTGGAAGTGGGGTGAAGTTTGGTCCTAGATAAACGGATTATTCTGAACACAACCATAAAGTCGGAATTGTGAAATTTTGAATAGTTTTTATTTTTTCCCCTTTATTACATTAATATTTTGTATATAGTATCTTGCATATTTTTCCTAACTTTCTTTTGCAGTCTTTCGCGGGACGCTCGTTCGTATATACTAGGTGAGTGTTTATAGCTTTAGTATCCAGTCTGTGTATAATTTTCTTACTATGTTTTAGCATCCTAGCATGCGGCTACTTGTTTGATTGATATATCTCTATGATTGCTAGTTGATGGAGGTTATGTCATTCAATTTGGAATAATATCAATTTTTATGTTTGTGAACTCAATTTCTTTTGAGTATACATTATTCAAAACTTTTTCAAAAATGCATGAAATCAAATTGTTCCAAAATGAATAACACAGTCTATATTTGTTTGCTTCACATTGTAAATTTTAGGATTTATTAAATAAATCAGAATATGAACATATTAAGTTAATAAAATTCATACCATGGTTTAATAAAGGCCGATCTTTGATTGGGTGAGTGAGAGTGCTTAATTAATGACCTTCTCCCCTCATACCTAAGGTTTCGAATAGAGACATCTTTGGTTATGAGGAACAATGGCCTTTGCACAAGTCACGAGTTTCCTAATTTTCCCAAAATATTAGGTAACGACTCTAACATCTGATGACGCAGCCCATTTCTGGCAAAGGTTTTGCAATAAAATAGATTTTCTACAAAAGTTTTCAAATCTGGACTCTCATCTATGTTTCACATTGCGCTTGTGAGATTAAATCAAAGAGATCGAACGTTCGAACTGTTTAATGCGCTCGAGTACCCTCGGGTGATTTTGCAATTTTTGGCGACTCTGCTAAGAAACATTGACTCGAACTCCATGATATGACTTTTATTTTCAATTATATGTTTATTGAATTTCATGCATTGGTGCACTTAAAGTCCTTATGTTGCCCAAATCTTGGTGGGAGCACAAACAAGCTTTTTGTGACACTATACCTATCTCTGCGTTACTTTTGAGACCTTATGTTAATACCTTTTAAGATCTGTCAAAATGGTAGCTCTGTTATCTAAGGTTATCAGACTCAGAATAGAGGCTGTATTGACTCGTGTGACTTCTTGAGATCTTAACTGATTATTAACCAAAGGAATTTTTAGTGACGTTACCTTGACTTCAACCCCTAGAATAGAGTTGACTTGTACATATAGTGAGCCATAACACTTTCCCAACTTAGGACAGGATGCTATCCCATTCTTAGGACATATGATACCGCTTATTTGAATAGTGGATCCCTAGATCATTTCAAAAGTTAAGATAGAATAACCTTACCCCCATAGGGGTGTTTGTTCTCTTTCCTGCTATGTGCAATGTATGGGATCTATGTAGGGGTTCTCAAATTCAGATGAGTGGTTCAGGCATTTTAGTTTGTGGGGTTGAGTTTAGTTTTTTAGCATATTTAGTAGTAATCAGTTAAGCCGGAATGTTACTGAAATTCTGATTGGGGATTTTGTTTTATTTTTGCAAGGTAGTCTAGCACTGTAGCTTTAGAACGTCCTAATATCCCCCAAGTTCTGTGGACTCGCATTGGTAGACTTTTTAAGACAAGAGATTTGGTTCAGGACAGCTAGTGTTATTTTCTTTACCGCCAGTTACAAGAAGAAGAAGAGTCAAATCCTCATTGATAGTCTAAAGTACCCCTCATTCACCAACCATATCATCCCCACTCAACTCACTAGAATCAGTGATGGCTCAAATTCCAGATAATATAGTAGACATGTTTTTGTCCCTTCAACGAAGCATAGATGTTATTACCAATACGGTTACCACCCACAGTGATGCTTTCGCTGAATTGCAACGCCCATCTAGAGAGTCCATTACTCAACCACCTCCGTTGACTCATCCAAATCCATCTCCACCAGTTAAGGAACTTCCTTAACCTAACTTGCAAGAAGACCTTAGGGTTCATATGCAATCTTCAGGAGAACCTTTCCCCCTTGCATTGCCAACAGGAGGGCCTTTCCCCATTGACACCCTTGAACTTGACCCGGCTATGATCATAAAGACACAAGGGATCAACTCCATTCCAGATATTGAAGATGGGTATATATAGACACAGTTGTTAAATTGTCAGAATGGTTTAAAATGCCACACATCGACAAGTTCGATGGAGCTGGTGACCCTATGGTCCACATTTGCCTCTTTTCAAATGTCCTAAAGCCTATGGGCCTAACTTGGCCTAAACAACTTTCCCTGTTTAGGAGAACTTTATTTGGTGTAACTACCATCTGATATGTTAAATTAGAAGACTAAGTAAAATAGAGTTAGGAGGAGTTAGCTAAGGCTTTCATCACTCAGTATTCTTATAATACTCAAATGGAGCTAACTACCATGGACCTGAAGGCGACTCATCAAGAGTCGAATAAAAGCTTTATAGCATTCATCACTAAGTGGAAGGCCAAGGAAGCAATGATGACCAATAAGCCTCTTGAGAAGGACCAAATTCGAATGGTGGTAAGAAATTTGAATTGGAAAAAGGTTGCAAAAAATGATAGTTCGTCCACTTTTTACCTTTAAAGAACTTTATGAAATGGGAGTTCAGATAGAAGACACCATCAAGCAGGGGATTATAGTGGATAAGGAGCCTACGCAAAAAACTTTTAGTCATAGTCCTAATGCTACCACTAGCAATAACATGGCACAGAAATCTTTGGAGGTTAACTTGATTACTACCGCTACTGCCAAAATGGCTGACCCTTTAGCTAATACTAGCCCGCCAGTTGCCAATTCAACTCGGGCCCCATGTAGAACTTTCCACCCACTCTATATGTCCCTTGGTCACACTATGAAAATCCTGGTAAAAAAAGGCATCTTAAACTCCTTGATCCCCAACCTCTACAAACCAAACATCACACCACTAAATATTGCGCCTTCCACCAATAGCACGGTCACAAAACTAATCATTGCTTTCACCTTCATCATGAGATTCAAGATCTTATTGACAACAAAACGATAGCTCCACCACAATTGCCAAAACCCAATGTCACCACTAACCCATTGACACCCCATAATCAAATCCCACCACCTCATCATCTTAACCTCATCCATACACTACCGCCCACTTTTAACCCAAGCATTTACATCACACCCTCTCATTTACCAAAACCTGAGGTATGCATTCCTGATAGCACTGATCTGTGCATGATGGATACACCTCTAACCCAGCCAAAACCCAAGAGCCTTGTGGAGGTGGTGGTGGAACCCAAAAAAGAAACAATTGAAGTGCTTGTGACTAAGACTAGGAAGCTGCCAGAGGGAGAATATGATCCTAGCAAGTACATAATATCCATTGGTTAGTAGAAACCTGACGTTATTTTGCCCAATTCATTTACTATTAATGTTATCGTGGAGGATATACCTGAATAGGGGTTAGATGACTTGACTGGCCTAGAAGAAGACTTGCACAATCTCCATTTCTTTGAAAAGCTAGATTTGGGGAACGCATAGGTTGAGTGGTGGGATCCAAATAGTCTGGAAAGCAGCCATGAGTAGACAAGTGATAAAGATTTTGAAGCAGAAACAAATAAAGGAACCGGGGTAGAAACAATGACTGTTGAACCAAAAGTGGATGCTAAAGGAAAAGGAAAATTGCGCGACACCGAAGAAATCGAAGAAAACAATAAATAAGAAGATTCCGAAGAAAAAAAGAAAAAAGAGAGAGCTACTGGAGCATGGTCATATACAAACAAGATAGAGACTTTCATAGACATTCGATCAGGGTTACCTTATGAGCCAAAAAGCAATGATCATCATGTGGGGATGATTCGTGCTGAGCCAGATAACTGTCTGTTGATAAATGAAGGCGAGTGTTGGGAGAATGATGATCTAAACTTTGCCTACATTGACAAAGATTGGAGTACCAATGTCCCTAATGATGTCTAGTATTCTGAGGAAATTGATCACTTAACTAGGAGCGGGCATTACTTCAAGCCCCCATACCTAGATCAAGGTGAAACATCTAGAAAAGATACCAAGAAAGAAAAGGAAAAAGAGAAAAATGTAAAAGAAGACCTGGTACTTAAACATCTAAAAAAGATCTAGGCAAACATTTTTATTTGGGGGCTTCTCATGGCATCTTGAGAACATTGACAGGCGATGTTGATTGCTTTAAGTAAGGCTAAGTTGTTGATTGACACAACTCTGAAATAACTTGTGTCGTTGATTACCCCAAAAGAGACAATCCCCACGATGACCTTTTCTAACCAAGAGCTGTCACCCGAAGGATCAGGGCACAACAAGCCTTTATATATATATCTCTGGAGTGTTGGAAGAAACGGGTCCCAGTTATTCTGGTTGATACTGGATCAGCCGTCAATGTTTGTCCTTCACGCACTACTTATGCTATAAGACTAAAACCGATGGATTTCACACCCACTACTCAGCTGATTCGAGCTCATGAAAATACAAGCCAAGAAGTCATAAAGACAGCCAATGTGTAGATAATAGTAGGCCTTTCTGAACATGAAGCTAAATTCCATGTTGTGGATATCCCTGCAACATTCAACTTATTGTTAAGAAGACTGTGGTTGCATCAAATGAAAGCTATATCATCCACAATGCATCAACTGGTCAAATATCCACATAAAGGAGGCATTGCTACTCTCTTAAAAAATTCTTCCATCCATCCCCCTCCAGAAGTCACAATGCTACTGCTGGAAATGCAACATGGAGAGGAGGATGCATTTCTCTCATGCATTACATTGGCAGAAGCTCAAGTAGTTCAAATGATCATGGTAGAGGACGAAAGACTATACGTCAGTGCCCAATCAATTTATTTTATGGGTAAATTGGGTCATATTACTGGAATGGGATCATGAAAGAATGGTAGAAAAGGTATTGCTACAATAAGTGAAGTATCCCATAACCCACATGCATTTGGACTAGGGTATGCGCCTACATAAGATGACTGGAAAATAAAAAGTGAAGAGATCAAGGAGACGATCAAGGCAAACAGAGCAGGGTGACAGTTTGAGTTGGTCCATAAGCCAATTTATGGAACCTTGAATGGGCACTTTGCCCGTGAAGGAGAGGATTTCCCCTTTTATGGGTTTCCTGAGCCATGGATTGATCAAATGGAAAAGAAGAGATACCCAGGGTTTGAGATCTTCTTTGATCATCAACTCTCCGACAGTGATGAGGAGTGGGTGGATCCTAGTATTGATGACGGCCAAGATAGAGAAGTTAGCTTGGAAAGCAATGCAGAGGAAGTCCTAGCTCTAACACTAGTGCTGAACCAATGAATTTGGGGATATGACCATTTCTGTGATCAGGGAAGGATTACCTGTTGATTGCTCAAGCTTCATCATAGATGCAATTAATGGCTCGCAAGCAAATTGACATTTTAAAAAAAGTTTTATTGGGAGTTTTGAATTGGTTAATGAGTTTGAGTCCGATAGGCTTGTGGGCTTGGAGTCAAATTCGAGTTTGTCTAGGATGTTAGTCTTCTTTTTCTTTTTCTTTTGAGTCTGTTGCAACTGTTGAGTTTGAGGCCTTGAATCAAGATGTTATGATTTCTGCTTACTTCTCTGTGCCGATAGTTCATAGCATTGACTAGAATTTTCAAAATTTTAATGAAAACGAAGAGGAAGACATTCCTCGGGCTTTGAAAAATTTAATCGATTGGGAGAAAGAAAGACATGCTAAGCCATTAATAGATGAAATTGTTTCCATATATGTGGGTACTAGAAAGATCCATGCTTGGTTCAAATTGGTTCTATATTGTCTTCGGAGGAACGCGAGCAATTAGTTGCTTTATTAAACGAATTCAAAGATGTTTTTGTGTGGTCCTACGAAGACATGCTTGTAATTGATCCTGAGATTGTGTAGCATTGGATCCCTCTCGACCTTGAGGCCCGACTTGTCTAACAACTTCGCAGAATTCGTTCAGATTGGGCTTAAAAGTCAAAGAAGAGGTTACCAAGTAGATCAATGCTAGGTTCTTGATTGTATCAGAGTATCGTTCTTGGTTAGCCAATATTGTGCCAGTTCCGAAGAAAGATGGCAAAATTAGAGTTTGCGTTGATTTCTAGGATTTGAATAGGCTAGTTCAAAGGATAACTCTCCATTGCCACATATTGATGAATCTGTAGACTTCACTGCAGGGCTTGCCTTACTGTCATTCATTGATGGTTTTTGGGGGTATAACCAGATCCTTATGGCTCTAGAGGATAGAGAAAAGACTGCATTTACCACACCATGGGGGATATATTGTTACAGGGTTATGCCATTCGGTTTGAAAAATATCAGGGCCACTTATTAGAGAACTGTTACCACACTTTTGCATGACATGATCCACAAGGAAATTGAGGTGTATGTAGACGACATGATTGTCAAGTCCAAAGATCAAGAAGGCCATTACACCGCGTTGAAAAAATTCTTTGAGAGAATTAGTGAATACAGGTTGATGTTAAACTCATAGAAATACACCTTTGGGGTAACTGCAGGCAAGATGTTGGGATTTCTGATCACATAGCAGGGAATTGAAGTTGATATATCTAAAATTAAGGCTATTTTAGAAATGCCACCACCAATGACTAAAAAGGAGGAGCGGAGGTTTCTACGAAAAGTGTAATTCATAAGGAGGTTTATTTCAAAGCTAACTTTAACTTGTGAACCACTCTTTGGTCTCCTAAAGAAAGGAAAAAAGTTCTAATGGAATGATCAATGTCAATTTGCATTCAAACAAGTTAAGCAATATCTGCGAAATCTACTTGTGTTATCACCGCCTGAGCTGGAGAAATCACTGATTCTTTACTTATCAGTGACTAAATCAACTATGGAATCTATGCATGCAAGAGATTCAGATAAGAAAGTGGAGAAGGCCATCTATTACTTGAGCAAGAAGATGCAATTATACAAGATTCGTTACACTCCTTTGGAAAAAGGCTTGTTTAGCCTTGGTTTTGGCTACCAGGAAATTAAGGCACTACCTATTAGCACATTCAGTAATTCTAGTTTCAAGATATGATCCTGTCAAATATCACTTTGAGAAACCAGTGCTTATTGGTAGGCTAGCTCAATGGTTGCTTTTGCTTTCCGAGTTCGACCTCAGATATGTCGCTCGCAAGTCCATCAAAAGAAGAACGGTGGTAGAATTTTTGGTTGATCATCCAGTTGAAGAAGGAAAAGATGTAGAATACTTATTCCCAGATAAAGAGATCTTGCAGCTCAAAGTGGATACCTGAAGATTGTATTTTCACGGAGACTAATCAATTTGGCTGTGGGATAGGGGTGTTACTTATAGCACCAGATGATTCCTACATACCCCTAGCTTTGAAACTCCGATTCAGTGTATCCAACAACTAGGCAGAGTATGAGGCGTGCATTGCCAGATTGGAAGCAGCCCTAAAACTAGGGGCAATAAGGTTGGATGTGATCGGGGATTCAAACTTAGTGATTTCTCAAGCCAATTGGGACTGGAAGGTCAAAGAAGAGAAGATGAAAATTTACCACCAGACCTTAGATATTCTAGTCTCGAGGTTTGAAAGATTAACATTTACACACCTAGTAAGAGAGAACAACCGGTTTACCGATGCTTTAGAAACCATAGCCTTGATGGTGGACATACTAATTGGGGTCAAGATGCGTCCAATCCTTATAAAGCAGAGGTATAAACCGACATACGAGATGATAACAGCGATAAAAGAAGTGCTTGATGAAAAACCTTGGTATTTTGATATTTGGAACTTTATGGAGAGTGACACATACCTAGAAGACGCAAATGCCAAGAACAAAAGGGAGATACAGTGTCTGGCCACTTAGTTTATCATCTTTGGAGATAAGCTGTATAAGAGAGGGCATCTAGGAATGCACAAGTTGTGTATAGAGGAAGAAGAGGCAAAGTGTATCATGGAAGCCATCCATGGAGGAGAGTATGGAGCCCATATGAACAGTATAATGCTGGCTAGAAAAATCCTTAGACAAGGATACTACTGGTTAACCATGGAGAATAATTGTATCAATTTTGTTAGGCGATGCCACAAATGTCAAATCCACGCTAATCAAATAAATATCCTGCTATCAAAACTCTACAACATGACTTCACCTTGGTCTTTCTCAGTCTGGGCCTAGATGTCATGGGGGCAATCACACTGAAGGGTTCAAATAGGCATCAGTTTATTTTGATTACCATTGACTATTTTACCAAGTAGGTTGAAGCACAGTCGTATTCAGTGTTAATAGCATCACACGTGGCCAAATTCATCAAGGACAACATCATCTACAGATATGGGGTGCCAAACGAAGTAATTTCGGACAATTGGTCACACTTCAGAGGAGAAGTGGCAATTCTACTTGAGAAATATAATCTGGTTTTTCGCAAGTCATCAACATACATGCCACAAACCAATGGAGCTGTTGAAGCTACAAATAAGAATACCAAAACCAATCTACGTAAGACAGTGGAAACCTATAGAGATTGGCTAGACAAACTGCCTTTTGCACTTTAGGGATACAAGACATCAATCCAAACGTTCACAAGGGCAACTCCTTACTCTTTGGTATATGGAATGAAGGCTATTTTGCCGATTGAAATAGAAGTGCCTTCTGTTGAGGATTATGACTGAATGTTAGATAGCAGAAGTTAATTGGCAACAGAACCGATTTGAGGAGCTGATAATGTTTGATGAGTGAAGATTGAAGGCGTTATACTACATTCAGGGGTATCAACACAGGATTGCTAAAGCATTCAACAAAAAAGTCAGATCTAGGTATTTGAGGGAAGGAGACTTAGTGATGAAGGAGAATCGAGCTCCTATCCACGACCCTAGGGGCAAGTTCAGACCCAATTGGACGGGTCCCCACATCATCAAGTCAATCTAGTCAAGGAAAAACAGTCATTCTCATAGATTCAGATGGTTTGGAGTTCTCGCAACCAATCAATATGGACAAATTGAAAAAGTACTATCCTTGAGAGGCTTACTAGGCCGAAAACCCAAAAGGGCAACCCAGGCAAAAGTTCAAGCATAAAAAAATTAATAATAATAAAAAAAGAGCTCGCAAGGTCTAAAATCCGAAAGAGCAGCTTTGGCAAACGTTAGAGCGTAAAAGGAAAGTGTTAATACCGGAGTGAACCTTAACCCCATGAACTACGTAAAGCCTGATTCCTATCTTTAGGATACGTAAACAGCTTCATTTTGAAGTTCGGCCCTAACCGTTTTCAACTTGCTTGTCTCATCCATGTTTGATTGGTATATGTTACTCAACTTGATTGTTCCTATCCATGTTTGATTGTCTTATCTCCATTCAATTCAGTTGTCCTATTCCTTATTCATGACGGGTTCAATTGCAAGACAAATTCAATGGTAATGCAGTATATCCTGCTCAGGTTATCTAATTTGAGTTTGTGCATGTGACAACCCCGTCACACACTATGTTCTTAATTCTTTAATTATACATGTGCTTATGTGTTAGGTGTGAATTTGAATGTTAATTATGTGATTAATGTGGCTTTTGACTTCATATCTGTTGATCGTAGAAATATTTGTTATGATTTCTGTTATAATTTGAAAATTCAAGGCCTTAATGGCAACAGAAATAAAAATTGGTTAGTTTATTGTGATCGGCATAATTTTTTGAGTCTAATGAGAAGTTTGATAAGAAATTGATTCAGATTAAATTAATTAGATTAAACTAATTAGAATTAAGTGTAATTCGTTAATCTTAAGCCTTGATTAACACCCTAATCTAGTCCTCAAGTATATATATGTTGTAATTAAGAGCTTGAACCCCTTAATCATAATTTGAGCTAAAAAGTTCTGAGATAGAGAGCTTTAAAGAGAAAGAACTCAATTTTTAGAGAGAGAAGAGCTTGAACTTGAAGAATTTGCTAAGAGGCTTGTGAATTGTGAAGTAGAAGTTCAAGAACTTGCTAAATTTAGCTTAATTGAAGACCCTAGGTAAGCTTTTGAATCCTAATTCATGAAGCTAAGTCATTTCATATGTGAATTCAAGAAGATTATGTGTTTGAATGTAAGAATTGAGCTTAGAATGAAGAAGTAGAGGTTAATTCATACATACATGCATGATTTTGTTGAATTACATAATTTTGAGCATGATTCATATCATCTATGTTGAAATTAGAGAATATATCATACATGCATTTATAATTCATAAGGTTTTGAAGTTGAATTTCATGTTTCAAGAGCTTTGGAAAAGAATTTGAAATTAAAGTCAACATGCATGAAGATTTGGGTTTCTTTTTGAAGAATTCTTGAGGTTTTGAGCTTTGATTTTGCAAATTAGCTTTGTATTCAAGTTCTTGGAAGATTTTCTAAGTATTTTCAAGGTTTTGACAATCCATGCAAGAAATTGATTTGAAAACACAAGTTTTAAAGTTCAATTCTGTTATGGAATTTCTAAAATTCTGTCTCACCGCTCGAGCGAACAATCTGTCGCTCGAGCGCACATTTCATGTATCTAGTATTTTTATAGACAATTGCAGTTGGCTCGAGCGACCGCCTTTTATTTTGTACCTTGGCTCAAGTAAACGTCGAGCTTAGATTCGGAGCATCTAGTTCTTTTGCAGACCAAGTGGTCCATTCGAGCGACCAATGTTGTGCTCGAGCGAAGTGCTCTATTTTAGCAAATTTTGAAAAGACATACTCTGATCACATGTGCATCCTCATTCCCTTCTAGGCATTCTTAGGCATGAATTGAACACCCTAAATGAATTTATGTGTTAGAATGAGATTTAAAAGAATTGAATAAGTTAAAAAATAATTTGGTTAAGCAATGTGATTCAATGTGTGTATGTTTATGAATTGTGTAGGACCATCCACAAGGACGTGTTAGCAACCGAATCACTGTGAGTAATATCTTAGTAAAGATATTTTCTCACTTACTCTATTTTCTAAATGTCTTAATGTGGTAAACTTTTCTGAAACTGTGATTTTGCAAGTGTGAATGAGTTTCTATCTGTCTGATCAATATGATATCTGTAAATGTGATTAATGTGACACGACTGTGTATGATAGACCCAAGGTCGTTCTGTATATCTAAATTGGACTGAAGGTCGTTATGTTGATCTGACAAGATGGACCCAATGTCATTCTGAATATCTAATAAGTCTGATTATCTGTTATGAGTTAAACGAATGGTCATTATACAACCGTAACTGATTGGACCTGATGTCATTCTATTATGATATGACCAATTTCATTATGTACATCTGTTACACGTTGGACCCAAGGTTGTTCTATTATCTATGGAACTCGAGGCCGTTCCGTTATGAATTGCTTATGATATAAAAATGCTTATGTCAATTATTGGAACTCATTCACATAACTCCTTTACTCTGATATTATTCACTGGGCTTTCGCTCACTCTATTATATATATATATATATATATATGTAGGTGAGTAGCGGAATGTCCAATCCCAGCCTTAGCGAACCTGTGAAGGATACCGAGTTTTGTGAAGTCTGTCATGAATGCCTAACGAGCGAGGATTTTGTTTATTTTGTCTTTTGATTTTCTATTTCCTTTTGTTGGTCATGCTCGACCTCTTCTGTATATAAGTTTGGTGTTTGTATGTTAATGACATATGTATAATCTCGGACATATGGAATCTTTTTATGTATGTATGAGTATGCGTTATTAATATATATAAGAATTTTTTGTTCATGCCATTTATGCATAAGCTCATTGGACAAAATTTAATATTTTTGCTTCCGCTTCTGGCCTTATATAATTAAATACGATTTGATTTCTATCGAGGCCATAAGTAATCTCATGATTACTGGCCGATTATGATCCAAACCTCTAGGGACTGGTTCGGGTCATGACAGTGCATCTCAAGGGTTGATTTCATGTTAGTCTGGTAGTTGCCATTTGCGAAAACAGATTTTGAGGACTTTTAAGGAAGTTGACTAATTTTCTTGAAAATTATTTCATTTTTGCAAAACCAGACCATTTCTTGGACCCAAAAAGGAAAAAATTTCAGTGCTCACAGCTTGACTTACATGATTTCAAAACAGAGAGTGGAACAAGCATACTAATCTAACTCTCATATTGATCAAAATCTTTTTTCCATAAAAAGCAAAGGAATAGTCAAAGTAACAAACTATGGACAGAGTCGAGTCAGGTCTTCTGCCTTTTCTCGCACTCTCGAAAGTCTTCATTACCAAGGTTGCACTAACTTGTGTCTTTTCAAATCCCTTCAGTCGGCTGGTCATCTGGGTGGTTGATCAGTGGTGTTTTTTATATTGGATTTTGTTTTATGACGTCGCGCCCGCGATATTCTAAATCGCGCCCGTGATTGTTTTACTTGGTCGTGCCTGCGGTGTTTATAACCATGCCAGCGATGAAGTTTTGTGTCATTTCCATTTCGGCAAGTGTCAATAGGTGTGTTTAGGTTGTTTTTGCTTTGTTTTTGTTTCATTGAGTTGTATTTTGTGTTTTGGTCAGTTGTACGTTCGACTTCCAGTTTGAAATGCATTGAAATGTAACCATTCTCAATTTCAATTTCAAAACAAATTTTTTTTCATGATCAGGTGTTGTGCCATTCGAATTTGTGAAACAAACTCTTTTTATTAACTTCAAGGATCAACCCCAATCAAAGTTGTATAAAAAAAAAAAAAAAGAGTTGAACTTATAGGTGCCCAACTCCTAAGCTTTAAAAAAAAAAAAAAAAATTTAAAAAAAAACAGAGAGAGGGAGAATTTTCTCAAATTTCGACAGTAGCTTGGCGGCGAGTGTCAAAGGCCGACTTCATTTGCAAACAGTTTCATTGCTCGACTCCATTGCCAATTGCCCCGCTTTAAGATGTTCATTCCAGGGAACACTTCAAAGGCCCTACTTCAGAATTTGTGGGATTTTCAAAGGAAATCATCTCCCACTGGCCATCGAATGAGGAACAAAGGCACCACAAATCTTTCCATGTTTGTTGTTTGGTGCTTCAACTCCTTGTTTTGCGTCTTCAAATGACTAATCTCCCACCGTGCGTCTTGATACATACACTAGAACAGAGATAGTTGTCCTATCAGTTGTTGTACCTCATTTGTTCTACTTTGCAAATGCTATAACAAGTTGGAGACCGCGGTCACAATCTCCACACATGATTTTAGTGTATAAGAGTGGGCATCGATGTCAGATTGCACTGCCATCATTTGCTTGACTGACATCGCAAGGAAACTGAAAATAGAGGCAGGGGCAAGGTCACTCTTAGGAGGTTCAGAAGAGTTAGAGCAAGTTATTTCTATCAGTGTGTTGTTTAGGTCAAGAAAAAGGGAAAGAGGACGGCGGGAAGAGGCCATGTCAGAGGAGAGTAATGCCAAAAAGAGAGTTTGCAAAGTAATGGCAAAGAGAGATTTGTTTTGCAACTTTTTGTTCTGTCTCTCTTTTAGGCCTCAGACTAAGAAGAATATGAAGGAGAAGAAGAAGACAAAAGGGAAAGGTTGAGGCGATCGTTAAAGGATTTGGGTCAAGCCAACTATGTTGATCAGGCGCCACACTTATTCAAATCGCGCACCAGACACAATACTCGAAGAAGACAAAGGAGAAAGAAAGGGACAAGAAAAGAGGAAGAGAAGAGAGTGTATACATATGTATGTATATATGTAGATAATGTATATATATAAAAAAATGCCAAAAAAAAATAGAAAAAAAAATGAAAAATAATTTAGCGCATACATCAAGCTTTTTTTTTTGTGCATTCATCAAACCATCTTTATGAATCGATCGTACGATCAGACCGTGGATGATGACTGGAATGACATGTGTATTCTTTCACTTGTGGGTCACATTATGGTTAGCATTTGGATTTTGTCATGTTTTTCATGTGGCTTTGTTCTAGGAATCTTCATTAAATACTTTTATGACAAAAAATAATTTTTTGAAGTTGAAATGTGGAAATGAGCATAGGTTTGGTTGTCTCCACTATGTTTTTTAAATACTAAATAATTGCTAGGCGATACTCTAGTGCTATCAATATTTAAATGTTGGTCTAGCTTGTTTGAAAGGTGGTTGATAAAATAATTGTTGTCCTTGAAGGGTGGATGATAAAAAAAAATTCAGCTTAAATTTGTTGTTAACTGGAGCATAGCCCAAGTTCAATTTATTGAGCTTGAGGCTTCCTTGGACACACAAAATTAGGTTAGAGGTCGGACTTGGGGCCCTCAGGCAACTCTCAAAACAACTTGGATAACTCTTCAATCTTACTGCACCTGCTCACATTGCACCTCTAATTACAAATTACAAGCTACCTTAATTTAAACCAAAATCCTAACTGAATAGCTAAAAGTTCATTCAAAAAAATTGGCCATACAAATCAATCAATTTTCAATGCAAATGTAACAAGATTTTATTTCCCAGTGTTAAATTTTTTTTGTTTCCCAAGGCTATGTTTGGGTCATGGATTTGGGTCGGGATTTGAAAATGAAAATGAGAAAAGTGAGTGAAATGTAAATAAAACAAATTTACATTTTTTTCTTCGTTTCTTTTTCCAAGACTACAAATGTGCTATGACTATGTAATAACATGTTAATGCCTTGTCACATAATTGCCTTTTGTCTTTGTTATTTTAGTAAATATATGCTTTGATAGTCATGAAGCCTCTGTTAGAGTAGTAAATTACAAGCTTTTGAATGGAAATTGTCATCTAATGTAAATGGAAATGAGTTGTAAATTGAAGATAGTTTCAAGCTTCACTAATCTGTTAGTGTTCTGAAGAAACATCAGTTGTGTTATAGAAAAAAGAGGATTCTTGATATTTTTTTCTCTCCTGTTGAGAAACCATTCATTTTTTAGTTCCTTTCTCAAAAAAGAATTTGATTTGTACATGCAAGAAATAGGCTAATTCAGCCTTTTTTTATTCAATTTCTCATGAAGTAAAATTCTTATCAGTAGGAGTCAAGGAAGTGGCCCCTTGCCCTCAAATTTCCATTTAAAGGTGGATGTCAATGTCAATCCTTGAGTGCAAGTAACTTGACATTTACTGGGAAATGTCATTAGAGTTTAAAAAATAATAAATGAATAGTGATACCACGTGTTGATGATAACATGGAATAATTGTTACATTGATTTTTTTTTTCCTCTTGTTTGTGATTGTCATAATTGGAAAATGTGTGACAAGAAAAAGATATAGCACATGAACAGACCTCATCCAGTATGTAGAGATAAGGTTGTTTTATGATGGTTCACTCAAAATTAAGATTGTGGAGGAATTCTTTGATTGTTTAGCTTGCAAATTAGCTTTTCTCTGAATGGGAGGACATGGTTGATAATAGGAAGAGAAAGTATGCATAGAACAATTCAAAACAGAATAATTTCATTTTCTGAATTGCTAAAGTTCTTGCAATTGAGTTTGCTCATTGGGCTGCATTCCAAGCTTTGTTGTTTTTTCTTTCTCTGCTCTGTTCTATTTCCTTCTTTGTGTTTGGATGACCAGAACATAAAATTTGGTACAACGTTGTGTCGATGTACATGTCTAAAGCTAAAATTTGATCATATAATTGCTGAAATGATAAAGGAAATAGGCAAGAAATGCAGGACAAACAAAGCAAACCATAACTTTTGGATGATGGAAGTAGCCAGTTCTTCACAATTTCAGTACCTTTGCTTCTAGTATCTTTCCTGACACGACACAAACCTATCTGATTTGACATTTCTCGTCCATTTTCTTTTTCCTTTACAAATCGTTCTCCAAAATCCAAACACAAATACAGTCTTACAAACTTCAATTATAAACCTACTAGAGTCAAATGACTCAGCTAACAAAATTTTTTATGAGCATTATAAAATATAGTTACTAGTTGATTATAAACAAAATAGAGTAGAAATTGAATTATTGTGAGAATCCAGTGGCAAATGTTTTTGTTTCCTTGCACAACAGGTTGTGTGTTTTAAGTCTTGAACATTTATTTATTTTTATTTTTTAAAATTAATTTTGGAATCACTTTCACACTCTGCACGGTTTTCACGTGGCCACTCAAATTTGACTCGAATTTATTTGATAATGTGATGCTATGAATGTATGATTCACATGGACCAATTAGCGACTATGGCCCGTACCAATTACAACTTTTCATAGTTGGCAAAGTGGTAAAGCCGCACCAAGTGTGTGATTGTGTTTTTAAACTCTTATAGTAATTTACATGGGATAAATTGTGGGCAATCTTTTTCGGTGTATGCTCAGACAAATTGTGGGCACGATTTCATTCCACAGTGTTAAATTTTTTTCCCTATTGTCTAATCAAATCATAGATTTGGATAGGGATTTGAAAGAAGAAAAAAAAAAGAGAGGAGTAAAATGTGAATAAAATATAGGACAAAGTTCACTTTACCTCCTGTGGTTTGGGCCATGTACGGTTTATCTATCTAACATTTGGAAATGACCATATAACCCCCCTTGTGGTTTTTGGATTAAAGTGCACTGTTAGGTCCGTTAACAATTTAATGAAAAAGATTAAAATACCCCTGTATATAAGTAACTTAAGTGTGTGAATTATAGATATTTTTTGTCATTTGTTTCTCTGTGCTTTATTCTATGTGCAATTTATACTATTGAAATCTGAAAATAAGCATATAATTGCTTTATGTCTTAAATTGGACGGAATGCTTGACGGTGTACTTCAATTCACAAACGATGTGGGGGTTATGTGGTAATTTTCAAATGTTATGGGAGTAAATCGCACATGACCCAAATCACAGGGGATAAAGTGTAATTTGCCCTAAACTAGGAAAAATAACCAAGAAGTTCTATTTTGCTTTTAAGATTACTATCAAGTCCTATTAAGTTTTAGTATGGACAACTAATTCCTATTTGTGATAAAAGGTTTCTAAAAGAATCATTGTTCCATAATAGTGTGTCTTATCCCAATCTTACCCTTCCTATTTAACATGAACAACAATTTTATAAATAATTTTATAATTGTAAAAATTATTAATCTTACGTTTATAATTTTGTTTATGAAAAAAAGTGAAATATTTGCTAAAGAAGTAAAAATTATAAAATCAAAGGCAAAGACGAACTAGTGAGTAAATGGAAAACTTATGAGTTAAAGAGAGATGTCACCAGTGGTTTTGTTGGAGTAACAAGTGATTGTCACTATATTTTAAATTAGCTAACGATAATTTAATTTTCTTAATTAATTTGTTGTCTAATTAATTCTATAATGTGTGTAATTATCAAAATTTTAATATTATTTGATTAAAACTTGATAGTAATAATTATTTCATTATCTTCAACTAGTGAAATTTCATTCTTTTCAAATAGTGAAATTTAGCCTTAATGTTTAGGTGTAATTTAACTATTAGCAAAGTGAAATTTCTAGTAAATTAGTAGAACTTATAAAATAAAATGCCAAAGACGGAATAACAAGTAAATTAATATATGGGTCAATTACAAAAAAAATCCTAGGTTTTTCGCGTGTTTTTCAATTTAAACCCCAGAATTTCAATTTCGACAAATTGAACCCTAGAGTTTCATCCGTGTTTCAATCTGACCCCTCCTTCCATCTCTGTCATATTAAACTAACGAAAATCTAGGCAGAATTTTAGATTCAAACCCATATATTTAAACACTTGTACCTCCCTTGTCATAACTTCGTTTCGCCTCATTTTTGCATTGTTGGATTCACCTCATGGCCTAATTTTCATTCCACTATTCATACGCCTTGTTCCGCATCTTTTTACTTGCCATCGGAGCTCCGAAAGTTGGCCAAAAATAAGATTTTTCTCTCTTTGGGCAAAATTTTCATATTCAAATCCACATAATTAAACACTTGGATCTCCCTCATCGTAACTCCGTTTTACCTCATTTTCGCGTCGTTAGATTCAACCCATGGCCTAATTTTTATTCCACCCCTCATATGCCTTGTTTCACCTCCTTTTGCACGTCGTTGAAGCTCCGAAAGTTGGCCAAAAATAAGCTTTTTCTCTTTCTATTTTTATTTTTCTTTTCCTCCTCCTTCTCGGTTTGTCCTCCTGGCATGCTACTACGGCTTCATCATCATTATTTGCAAGTTGAGGTGGTGGTGGTAATGGTGGCGGTGTCCTTGAGTAGTGATAGATATACAACTACACATAAAAATCAAAAACCAAATGGGTTGGTGAGCATGTTAGGGCGCCTTGGTTTCCAATCAAGCATCATCCATTGCATCTCCACTGCCAAGAATATTGTTGCGATAGCAACAAGAAAAAACAAAACAAAACAAAACAAAAAGAGAGAAAAATCTTATTTTTGGCCAAATTTCGGAACTCCGACGGCATGCAAAAAGAGATAAAACAAGGCATATGAAGGGTGAAATAAAAACTAGGCCATGAGTTGATTCTAACGACACAAAAATGAGGTGAAATAGAGTTACAACGAGGGAGATATAAGTGCTTGAATATGTGGATTTAAATATGAAAATTTTGCCCAAAGGCAGAAAAATTTTATTTTTGGCCAATTTTCGAAGCTCTGGCGGCCAATAAAAGGATGTGGAATAAGGTTTATGAATAGTGAAATAAAAACTAGGCCATGAGGTGAATCCAACGACACAAAAAAAATGAGGCAAAACGGAGTTATGACGACAGAGATAAAGTGTTTGAACATGTGAGTTTGAATCTGCAATTCTGCTCAGATTTTAGTTAGTTTAATATGACAGAGATGAACGGAGGGCCAAATTGAAACATCGATGAAACTCTAGGGCTTAATTTGTTGAAATTGAAATTCTGGAGTTTAAATTGAAAAATACGCGAAACCCTGGTATTTTTTTTGTAATTAACCCTTAATATATTTATTGAAAGGTTTAATTGTATCATTTTTAGTTTAGGTAGTATTATACTTTGTGATAGTAGAGGGGGACAAGTAAAGTGAGACTTTATGCTAGTTTTAGTGGAGAAGAGTAAATTGATACCTCATGATAGCTTTAGGAAGGTCAAATAATACAGGGGGTGCGAGACATTTTCGTATTGTGGAATAGAGACCTACAATGACGTAGAATTGCAGAAGAATCATGACTTCAATAAGAGAAAAGTATGTTTTGAATCCTTTGACAAATACCTCTACAAATTTTGATTTTTCTATCGACAAAATAGAGATGAAGAGACATAAAGAGAAAGGTAGAAAAATATTGTGATGGATCTAAATGAGTGTCAGTAGATCTAAAATCTTATTGCCGCAACAATGTTGATGGACAATCACAAAACAGAGTTTGCATAGTGCTAGATTGTCATGAGATAGAGTTTATATGGTGATGGATTGTTATGGATATTCAATTATTTATTTATGACAATAAAAAATAATATATATATATATATATATATATTTTTTTAAATTTGAAAAACTTATACTATGTTTGATTTAGAATTGCAAAAGTTATTTTTGAATTTTCAATACATTTTTTTTTTGTTTTAAGTGAATTTTATTAATATTTTAATTTTTAAATTCAATTAATCTAGATATAATTAAAAAGCAAGATATTTATAATAAAAAAAATCTATAAATAAAAAAATAAACAATTTTTTTTATATTTTTATATTTGGTATAATTTTAATTTTTTTAATAAAATTTATACTTTTAAATGTATCTATGAAATTGTACCTTTTTTTTTCTCAAATTGAGTCATAAAACTCCAATAAAATAAAAATTACAAACAATAAATAATAATTAAAAAATATTAATTTAACAAGCATAACATATTTTTTCACATCTAAAAAAAAAAAAAGGGAAAATTATTGATAAGGCCTTTTTCAGACACTTATGCTAGGTTAAGTCTTGTGTAATTTCTTACAGAGTCTCAAGTCCTATTTAGATAGGAATGTATTCCACAAGATCCTATGAGTTGATCATATATAAGAAATTGAATGTTACCATAGAAAGTAACATTTTCACATTCAATTAAAAAAAACGAAAACCTAGTAAATTTGCGAAACGTAACGTGACATGTTACATTACGTTTATGTAGGTGTCACGTCACGTTTCGCAAACTTAATCTATGGTAACATTCAATTTCCTATATATTAAATGTTACCATAGAAAGTAATATTTTCACATTCAATTAAAAAAATCAAAAACTTAGTAAGTTTGCGAAACGTGGTAACATTTTCACATTCAATTAAAAAAATAAAAAACCAAGCAAGTTTGCGAAACGTAAGGTGACACATTACGTTACGTTTATATAATTGTCACGTTACGTTTCGTTTATGTAGGTGTCACGTCACATTACGTTTATGTAGATGTCAAATGTATCAACAAACTTCACACAGGACTTATGGGAACATAAGTTTTTTTTGTAGGACCATATGTAACAAAAGTCTCCCTAATAGGACTTATAAATAATTTTTCCAAAAAAAAAATAAGAACAAAATTTTTCACAAAATTTTACCTTAATTTAAAATTCCCTCTCAAAATTTTGCCCCTAATCCCTTCTACGTTTCTCATGTCTCTTTCTCTTCCTCATGGACGATTTTGTTGCTCCCTTTCCATCGTTGTACCACCTAAAATCTAAAGTCGACCCATCGATTCACGAACTTGGACTATTTCATTCTCACTAGGTAAGTTGATTTCTCTCTCTCTCTAGATCTTATTCTCTGCCCTAATTTCTCACAAATTGACTCCCTCTCTTAGCATTCTCACCATATTTCGTTCTGGGTATATATTAATTTCCAGATTCAGTAATTCGAAGAGTATTTTGTGTTGGTACTTCACATTTATGTTTCTTTGATCAATTGCAAATTTAGTTAAACACACAATATATTTATGTTAGATGTACACATAGTTATTGGAAGAAAAAACCTAGTGTGAACTAAGAATTTGGGTCTCGTTTTGTAGTCTATTTAATCAATTTATTGACTTTTTATTGCTATAATGTGTAATTTCTTATTTATGATTGGTTTTGTATATTATTTGAACAAGAGGAAAAGGACAAAGAAGGCACCTCACAACAGAAGAAAAAAAAAATCTATGCAATTAGTCCACCAAAACAAACTTTAATCATGTTAAAACCTCTTGAGGTTAAGGGTAAAGGGGTAGTAGTTCAAATCTGGTTTCAGGTTTTCAGTTTTATTTTTATTTTATTTTTTATTATTATTATTATTATTATTATTATTATTATTATTATTATTATTATTATTATTATTATTATTATTATTATTATTATTATTATTATTATTATTATCATCATCATTATTTTGTTTTGGTTTGGTATGATGCTTTAGATTGAATCCTTCAAATATCATTACAAGAAGTGGGTTTACAATTCATTGATTTCATAGTTTGGGGAAGGTTTATAGTGATTTAAGTTCCTTAAAATAGTGATTTAACTTTAATTTTTATTTAAATGTTGAAACAAACTGATTAATATCGAAACTAATTTATGAAATGGTAGTAGAATTGATAAAAGTTGTTGGCTATCTCTTGCAATGAATTTGGTCCAAAGCATTTATATATATATATATATATATATAACACAAAACAAGGGGGCAGATGATGGTTATCCTATATGGACATTTGATTCAATTGCTGAGATAACTTTGTCTTTCTTTTGTTTAGCTTTCCACCGTTACATTACAAATGTAAAATGTACGTGAGAGGATCTGTGTTTGACGGCTCAAATTCATTATTTGCTTCAATCGTAGGGCTCGAGTTGAGACGAGTTCAAAATTCAAAACTCAAATCCTGTCTAAAGTTGACACTCTCATCAGTACACATTCAAAATGTGTTGAAATTGTTTGATTTATGTGAAATAGGTTACTGTGAGATGAGATAGGTCTTTTTCTATGAAATGGGTGACTTCTATGAAATTGTTTGATTTATGTTTTTATAATTTCTTATACTTTGTTGGGTTTGATTTTTGAATATTGCAAACATATTAAGATGGAAGCATTAACGGTGCATATTTAACTTACTCCATTTTTAAATTGAATGTGTAAATTGCACAGGTTGTGAGCAAAGGTGTAATGTGGCAACATGTTTCTTGAGTTTATTAAACAAATAAACAAATTTGTAAGTGTGTTTGTTGTTTTCTTCTTTTTTTTTTAAAAAAAAAAAGAAAAAAGAAAAACTCTTGTCTAATTGGTTATTGAGTTCAACAAGGTGATGGTGGCAGTGAATTCTATGGATGTCTAACAATTATCCTAGATCAGTAAGGCATTGAAGGAATTTTTTTTGGTGACAAGGAATTTTATTTTGATCATAGATTGTAAATCTGTTCATAAAATCTATTTTGTGGCGGTGAATTATATTTTGTAATTCAAGTCTGATTGTAAAATTTGTTTTAATCTTAGAAATTTGGTCACTCACTCACTCTCCCTCTCTCTCCATTTCGGTTTTGCTCGCCATCTTGACTCACACTCTTCATCTCTCTCTATTTCAGCTCCTTCCTCAAGCTCTTCGACAGTATCTTTCACTCTCACCAATTGCCATTTTCTCTGGTCTCTCTCTCTCTATAACTCTTGCGATGTCTTCATACCGTTCTATCTACACCCACACACTACCACTGTATCACTTCGTTTGGAAATTTCCCCGGAATCCATAGTTGCTTCCGCCAATTTCCACACCAACCCTTGTCTCGATCTCTACCCAACATTGGTTAATTCAATTTCTCTCTCTAACTCCCTCTCATTTTCCTGATTTCTAAAACCCTAGCTATGTTTATGTTTTCTACAATAGTTACCATCAGATCTTATTTTTTGCAATAAAAAAATTTGTATTTTGGTGCTATTGTTTCCAACTCTATAAATTCAAACCTATACCATAATCTCTGGTTCTCTTTATAGATATTTGTAGATCTATTTATATGATTGTCCATTTTTGAAGTTTTAATTTTTACATTTTTGTTATTGTTTGTAGCCCTAGGTTATTTAATGCAGTGGATCATGTTATTCTTCCTAATGGCAATGGCCTGAAAGTTAGTTATTTCTATAGTCCTATCACAGAAGTTTGATTGTTGTATGCTTGTGTAATTGAATAATATTACAATTATGTTTTTGTTATGTCGATTCTATCTTATATTATTTGTGGGATTTTGTAGTGTCAATTTCATATTTTATCTTGTATTGGTTTTTGTAATATCATGTCTCTATATGAGATGTTTATTAGGTGATTTGTTTTAGTAATTTTCTGTTCTCTTTGAAGTTTAGATTTTATAATTTTGTAAACTCGTGTTAAATAAAATTTGAGTTTGTTCTAAAAGGAAGTTGCTAGGAATAGAAAAGGATATCAAAGCATTCCTTGTGGAGAAACTATGATGATTTAAATGAAAGCTTTTGGTATTACTCTTTTTTGGAGATCATTTTGTCTTTGATTTTATATCAAGTTAGCTTTGCCCTTATAAAATTACAAGTGACTAATGTACCGGCAATCAATGTCATTGCTAAGTCTGTAATGGTGTTAGGCTGGTTTTCTTTTGTTTGTGATGATCAAATATATCCCCTTAGGACTAGACTATTTGTTGAGAAATATTTATCAATTAATTCTATTTATGTTCATGTTTTTTGAGAAATTCTTCACTTCATGCTCTTCTTGGTTTACAATAAAATTGAATTATTCAATTGACTTAAAATGCATGTATGGCTTGACACGGTAGATTCAATAAAATTGAATTCTTTTTGATTTATTTTTATCTCACTGAATGTAAATTTTAATTTTATTTTGTGACTTTTTACTTACTGGTTTTGTTATTCTCTTTCAAGGTTTGATGTCATGACTACATGTCTGAATCTTTTTGGAAAGTTTATAGATTCATAAATTGTGTTGCTTCTTCGAATCGAGACCCTTAATTGGCTTTGTGTGTAACAATTTCATCAAAACTTCATGAGATTTGGGATATATATACACAAAAATAATATGTATATATATATATATATATATATATTTTTATATTTGGTGTAATTTTAAATTATTTTTAATTTATACTTTCTAAATATATCTAAATTTTGTTTTTGTTTTTTTTTTTTTTTTTTGCAAACTGAGTCATAAAAGTCCAATAAAGTAAAAAGTATAAACAATAAATAAAATTAAAAAAATATTAATTTAACAAGCCTAATCTATTTTTTACATCTTTAAAAAAACAACAATGATAGAAACCACTAATTTTGGAACTCTAAAAACACCATTAATTACATGACACTCAATAAAAAAAAAAAAAATATACAACACCAAGGTCAAAACATCAAGTTATTCCTGATGGGGCTCACTGCCACATCATTAGTGATAGCACTAATTAGTGCTCTCACTCATTTTCCCTAAAAAAATTAGGAGCAAATTTGTTGACAAAATTTTACCTTAATTTGAAATTCCCTCTCAAATTGGGGATTCCCCAAAATTTTGCCCTAATCCTTCTGCGTTTCTCGTCTCAATCTCACACACAACTCCTTCCTCTCATTCCTCCTCCCTCACGGACGATTTTGTGTAAATCCATAGTCGCCACCGCCGGCTATTACATGCTCACCAGGTAAGGTGGTTTCTCTCTCTCTCTCTCTCTCCAATTTCTAAACTCTATTTATCTCCCTCCGTTATCTTCTATATGTTTTTGAATGGGTTTGTAAAATGGGTATATTAGATATCTGATTTTTTGATTGGATTTCTAACCCTAGCCATCTTCGTGAGCTCTTTTTTGCTATTAGGTTTGAGTTAAAAGTTCTGATGTTGAGGATTTGAGAAGATGTTTTCTCATCTTTGAGAAAACCCTTATTATTGTTTGTTATTAGGTTTATATTTGTAATTCAGCTATTATGTCACTAATTTATTACCATTACTTTGTTTTTATTGCCCAGCTTTGGCCATATATCTCATAGACATTGTTCTCAACGTATAGAACTTTCTGTCTTATTATATTTGGTTTCCTTCACCTTTTTGTTTCGGATAATTCCCCCCTCCCCCCCTTAAAGGATACATTATTGAACAAAGTATTTTTTTTTTTGTTTTTCCAGGTGTGACTGCTACTGTTTTGGAGTTTTGAAGACCATTAGAGCCTCATGGTTTTCATGGTGATTCACTTCCTCTCCCTCTAGTTAAAATCAAGTTAATTGCAATTAAAGGTACAAAATTGATGCAAAAGGCAGAGTACATGACATAGAATTTACCTTTGAATCATTGTAGATGATTCGAGTGGGGTTATTGTGCTTCATTACGGGAATTTCATACTTCTTTTGTAATCTTTTCTTTCAAGGTCAAGTTTAACGGAGATACAATGGTCCCAAAAACTCCAAAAGAAAATAATAGCAAATACTTTTCACTAAAATGACGAGGTTTTAATATAAGATTATAGATGGCTACTAGAATGACATTATGTTGTTTTTCTGGCATTTCACATATGCGTCGCATAAAATATTCCTGGATTTTTTTTGTCCTTATAAATATCCACTATTCAAAAGGATATTTGATGATAGGCATGTCGATTAATTATGCATTATACGGTAATATTCAGTCGCCATCATCTCACGCCAATGTGCTAAAAAGATATGTGATGAGCCTAGCAGCTAGCATAATTGGTAACCAATGAATGAATAGCAAAAAAAGCTGAAGCGAGTTAATTTTTCTATGATTTTTTTAGCTTGTTTTCAATTATTGCTAATACATAGTATTCTTTGTCGGCCTTGTTTAATTTGGAATCCTTTTAAAGTTGTTGGTAGTGATTCTGAATGGACATCTATTTGTACAAGGTCACATGGGAGAAAATGGGAAATTGATATGGATTAAGAACAGAAGAGAAAAGAAAAATGACAAAATGATGAAGAAAAATAAATGTAGGAACGGGGGTGGCTGATTTGTCAATTCCTTAGTTGCACGAAGCGGGAGCGGGAGCGGGAGCGGGGGAACGTGACCACTTAGAGGAGTCGTAAATTAGGAGCGCTTATATATTATTTTTATTAATTATATTTTTAATTCATCTATATGTATTTTTTTAATTGACATACATGTATATATTTTTTTTAATAAATAAATTGAGAAATATTTTATAAATTCCCATTAGATAGACAAAAATATATCATTAAGGTTGGGCAAAAAAATTAAGCATCACCACAAAAAAACAAAAATCCAACAAAACAACAAAAGTTCACCAATCCACAAAAGTAGAGTTGCTACCAAAAACAAACAAGACAATTTTTGATTCATTTTTTCTCCAAAGTGCACCAAATCCTTCATTTCTTTTGCTTTTTACCCCTTGCCTTTTCAAGCCTCCTCAGTGCTCTCTCTATCTTCTCCATTGAAGAAGACTCTTGAATAGTTGGAGTTGGAGGTGGGCAAGATAGAGAGGCAGTAACAGTTAAAGCTAGGCTTGGAACACCAACATCATCAAAGTTGTTTTCAGCATCCTCTTCACTATCTAAGAGAGACACATTATCCCTTTGTTCTATTGTAGTGAAATCCTCCTCTATGTTGGCATCTTCTGGATAGGCATCCCAATTATTAAAGTCCTCATAATCATTCCTATATTTTGTCAACAACCTATAATTTGTTGACAAAAGAAGAACAAATATTATACTATAATAAGAAAAAAAAAATACAAAAACTAGAACATAATAGATAATACAAATAAAACAAAGAAGAAAAGAATAACCTATGATTGTAGTGCACAAAAACTAATTTTTCAGCACGATCCACATTCAACTTGTTCCTTTTCACATTGTGAATGTAGGAATAGGTACTCCAACATCTCTCAGCACAAGAAGTGTTTACACTTTGAGACAAAACTTTTATTGCCAATGAGAACAATTCAGGAGCAACCCCACCATACATATGCCACCATGATAATGCAGTCATGGTTGCTCTATCTTTCACAGCTTGGGGTTGTGCAAAAACACCTTTGTTACTCACAAAATCGCTAATTTGATGGCGTATCAAAGAAGCTTCATTTTGGTCAACAACAATTGTTTCAATTGCTTGAAGATATCCTGTTTGCACCTCTTTATCACATTGAGGCTTCTTCCTACTCACACCACCAGGAGCTGGCTGTGAAAGCCAAGAATTTGTGTAGTACTTAGGAACAAGGACATATGCAAGGCAATGTAGAGGAATATTCATTTTATCCCATCTTGCCACCACATATTGTTGAACCAAATCATAGATTGTAAGATCATCAGAAAGAGAGTCTTTGATATTTCCTAACATTGTATCCATTTGCTCATAAACCTCCCCAATAACTGCTTTATCAGAATTAGAAAAACGAAGCATCTTATATATATGCTTTGTAAACTTGAGGACTTGTTTTGATTTTTTCCAAAAGTCATCATCCATAATTGTTTTTAGGACAATGTCATGTTGCTCTTGTGAGGATGAACTCCTCCTCAAGTTATCCCATTGCTTGCTTAGAGTCATAGACATTAATGATGGTCTCTCTTTAACAAGTCTTTGCAATACAATAAAATTATGGCCAAACCTGGTTTTTTTTGCTTTGAGAAGCTCCAATGCTGAAAAGGTCTTGAACAAGTACTGACGAGAGGAGTGATTTTTGATGTATTTAACAATTGCCTTGCCTTTTTTGTAAGACTCATCAACAAAGGACAGCAATGAATCCTCACTTTTAGCTATATCCTTCATCAACAGATTTAACGTACGAGCCATACAACCAGACCAAAAAATATGGGCATGCTTCCGCTGAATTATCGCACCTGCAGCCTTGCAATTGGAAGCATTATCTGTCACAACTTGGACCACATTAGAAAGGCCAACATAATCAATGGCCTTCAAGAGCAATTCAGCAATATTAGCCCCAGTCTTTTCCATGGAAGAAACATCATGCCCATTTATAAAAATAGCTTTACCTCCAGAGATAGCCTTTTTGTCTATCTAAGAGGTTGGTTTTTTAAATTAGACCAACCATCAGAAATAATAGAGACCCCATGGTGCTCCAATCCTGCATCAAGGGAGTGAGAGATTGTTGCACCTTTTTATGTTCTTTGTCCAAAAGAGCAGTCCTAACTTTCTCATAGTTGGGGGATTTGTACCCTTTTGGTGCATTGAGAATAGAAGAGACCATATCTGCCCATAATGGTGACCTCACAACATTGAAAGCAATGCCATTGCCGTAGATGCATCTTGCAATCTTCTGATCAACTTCTTCTCTACTAGCTATTTGAAACATTTTGTCAACTGAATCCTTGACTAAAGATTTTCCAGTGGTCTGAGATGGTTGCTGTGTCTTTGAAGGCATGTGTTGAGTAGCAGTTCTAAACTCGTGGTTACAAACCACGAGTTCACAAATTTTTTTTTCTCTAAAAGCGTGGTTACAAACAGCGAATTCAGAGCAAAATTTTTTTTGGATGAAATCGTGGTTTGTAACAGCGAGTTCAAAAGAAAAAAAAAATTAATTAAAATTGCGTTTTGTAACCGCGATTTCTTAATCAAAATCGCTTTTTGTAACCACGAATTTAAGATTTCCCAACTTTCACGCGAAACAGGCAGAATATGTTGAAATCGCGATTGTGAACCGCGAGTTAGCTTATTTTGGGAATTCTTTGAAAACTAGGCTTAGTTTGGGAATTGATTTACTATTTTAGCTTATTTAGGGAAATGCCCCTGCAATGCAAATGTGCGTGTGTGTGAATTATTAAAACACCACATACTCTACAAGTAATTAAAAAAATAAAACTATGGCTACAAGAAGCATAAATAGAATTGATTTTAGGAGTGTGAATGAGATGGAGAAATTGATCGATCATGAAAAGGAAGAGGCAGTTAGCGCATGCCAAAAATCGATTGAGAGAGAGAGAGAGAGAAAGAGGTTATTGTTGCCGATTGAGAGGTTTCGGGTTAAGCGAATCGTAGAGGGGTTAAAGTTAGGATGAGGACGCGGTTGAGGGAAAATCACTGAAGAAAAGAGGGCGAAGAGAGAGAGAGAGAGAGAGAGAGAGAGAGCTCCATACCTGATATCTAGTTGAGAGAACAGCTTTACTTCAACGATGAAAACAGAGGCATGTAGTTCTGTTGTTGTTGGAAATCAAGGGTTATATAAAGATTCAACAATGGAACCCAACAGAGGCTTCTTCTTGTTAATGGAAATCAAGTGTTACACTGAGGAAGAGAAGAAGAGGGAGGAGACGAAATAAAGAGAGAGAGTGAGGGAATTGGGATGGAAATAGGAGGGTTAACCGGTTGCCTCGGTTTCAATCTTTTACCATTAAACAATTCAATGGTCTACATCAATTCTTTGTAATCTAAGGGCTAATAACTAAGTTGCATACGGTGTGCAACCTTAATGATGTGTTTGGTTTGAGAATTTATGAAGGAATTTGGAATGAAAAATGAAAAAAGTAAGTGAAATATAAATAAAATATATCTATATTTCACATAATTTCATACAATTTTTTTTTCTTTTTAAAATCTTTTCCTAAATTTCCTAATCAAACATAGCGTAAAGGGGTTGCACACGTAAATAACTCCCTATATACTATTTATATTAAACAAAAGCTTTAGATGATGTCATGAAATCTTTGGTACTGTTTGGTGTTGAACTCAAGTCATGATTTGAATAAAAAAAAATTATAATTAAATAAAATTTTTAAAACTTAATTCAATTTTTTTTTTCAAAATTTATAACCAATTTTTTTTTTATTTTGTTCCTTGAATTTTTTTTTGAAAAAAAAAATATTTTTTATTTTTAAAGAAAAATATTTTTTACTTTTTTTATTTTTTCAAAAAAATATTTAAAAAATAAAAAAATATTTGAAATAAAAAATAAAAATTATATATTTAAAATAAAAATTATATATTTAAAATAAAATTTTAAAATTTTAAATATATAAAAACAATATTTTAAATATTTTAAAAAATATAGCTCACAAATATAGTATGGCCCTGTTTGGTGTAGTTTAAAAACTGCTTATTTCAGCTTTCAACTTAATTTAAGTTATTTTGATGTGTTTGGTTTAGCTTATAGCTTATAGCTTATAGCTTTTTGGAAGTCAGAAATCAGCTTATTCTTTGAGTCGGGCAGGAGATGCTTAATTTATAAGTCAGAAATCAGCTTATGTTCATAGTTATAAGGTATAAGCTGTTTAAGCACAAGCTATAAGCACTTTCCCACAGCTCTACCAAACAGGGCCTATATACAACGCACGTTAAAATAAATAAATAAATATTTACAATAAAAAATATTTATCATAAAAAAATGAAATTAAAAAATTTTTTAACTTTAAAAAAAAAATAAACAAATTTTTTTTTTTCAAAATACGACTCAAAACTCAAAAACTTAAAATATAACTGAAGGTAGCATTTGGTAGAGTTTTGGAATTATGGTTTGAGAATATAATTGTATTTTGAGTTTGTGAGTTTTGAAATTATGATTTGAAAAGAGAAAATTTGTTTGGTTATGAGTTTTGAAAAGATTTTTAAATTTTTGATGTGACATATAAAATGAGAAAAGTTAAACGGTTATGAATTTTGAAAAAAGTTTTTGAAACTTAATTAAAAAACTTATAACTCAAAACCAAACACATAACTCAAAATTCTATTGAAAATTCTATTCAAAACTCATAATCAAACTCTTTTAAAATTTAATTTAAAAAAAAAGTTAAAATCCACATACTCTCCACCTACTTCACCCACTTAAACCTACTCCACTAAACCTAACCCACTACACCACTACCACCTCACCTACTCCACTAAACCTAACCCACTACACCACTACCACCTCCACTTCACCTACTCCTTACCTACTACACACTCACCCTCTTCTATATATAGGAATCATGAATCATTGTAATAAAAATCAATCAATCAATCAATAATACAATTCTCTCTATTTCTCTATACATCAAATTTAACATGGTATCAGAGCAGGTTTAGAACCTAATATTTTCACTTCCCCGGCGGGCGGCAACCTCACCTTAGCTGCCCGCCGGACCTCAACCTAGTCTGCTAAAATTTTCTACACATACCTTCCACAGCCGTACCTCTGCAAGAAGAGAAGCTTCGCTCCATCATTTCCTTCCACGAATCTTCTTCGTGGCTTTCGCACTCTCTCTCACTCCCTCACTGTTCGCTGCCAACACTACTCCATCAAGGTTCGACGCCGACAACATCACCGCCGTTAACGGCCACCAAACCCTAGATCTCGTCACCAATCGAGAACTCCCTCGGTGGTAGCATCCACCGGAACTCCGATCTCCTCCTCTGCCTCAAGGGCTTTTTGGAAGTTCATGCCCATAGTGAATCTTGTAGGGCCCTTCGATTAATCAACGAGGGTCGTGCAATTGTCACGGGGTCTCCGGATTGCTCCATTCTTTCGACGGACGTTGAAACAGGATCTGCAATTGCTTGTCTTGAAAGCTCTCATGGGGCTGCTGTCAAATCGAATAATCAGCTTGACGGAGTCAACCATTGCATCTGGAGATGATGAAGGGTGTATTAAGGTTTGGGATACCAGGCAGCGTACTTGCTGCAACTCTTTTGATGTTCATGAAGAATACATTTCACATATGACTTTGGCATCTGATTCCATAAGACTATTGGGAACAAGTGGAGACGGGACTCTTTCTGTTTGCAATCTTCGGAGCAACAAGGTTCAAACTCGCTCTGAATTTTCTGAAGACGAGCTGCTTTCTGTGTTAATCATGAAGAATGGTCGAAAAGTTATATGTGGGACGCAAACTGGAACTCTTCTATTATATTCATGGGGTTTTTTCAAGGACTGCAGTGACCGCTTTGTCGTTCTATCCCCAAACTCTATTGATGCTTTGTTAAAGCTTGATGAAGATAGAGTTATTACTGGATCTGAGAATGGGCTCATTAGCCTGGTAGGCATATTACCCAACAGAATAATACAGCCAATTGCGGAGCATTCAGAATATCCTATCGAGCGTCTTGCATTTTCTCATGATAAAAAGTTTCTGGGCAGTACACCACATGATCCCCTTTCTTTTCTTTTCTTTATTTTCCACTTTCAAACCCTTTATTTTTTTATTCTCTTTGAATTCAGTAATGAATTCTAAGCCGATCTACTTTTTCTTTTCTTTATTTATTTTTTACTTTTTCTCGTCTTTCTCCCATATCCTCATGTTCCTCACCCTCTATTTTTTTATTCTCTTTGATCACCCCCATGTCTAACCAAACACCACTCTTCTTTTATTTCACCCTTTTCTTTTATTTTAAGATATATATATATATCTATATTTTTATTATAATATATTTCTCCTATCCCTCCTTTTATTTTATTTTATTTTATTTTTTCTATCTTTCTTTTTCCACCAATATTTCATTATTATACCACTCGTTAGTGAGCATCACCATTTTTCCATTATCTTATTATTATTTTTTTATATTCCACAAAAAAAAAAAAAAAAAAAAAAAAAACCCAAAACCATTTACCAATTTGCACAACAAACCATATTTTATTCATCTCAGGGGTTCACCTCGATCCACATTTTACACCACAACCACACAAAAAAAAAAAAAAAAAAAAAAAAAAAAACAAAAACAAAAACAAAAACAAAAACAAAAACCACACAAGATTACCATCACCACAACAACAGATTTGTTTTCTTTTCTGCAGACGGCCACCCACCGACCTACTCTGCCGTCGGTCTCTTTTTTTTGCCTCCGTCCTGGGCGGTCCTTGACGGTGTTGCCTCCGTGTTTCCCACTCCACTAGGCACGATCACTCCCCCATACTCCTCCACTGCAGCATATGGCGGACCTCCAAATCGGAACATCACAGTGGCCTTCCGCTTCAGCTCCTTGTTTTCCGCCTTTAGCACACTTATCTCTGCTCGCGCATCCTTATACATGCGTTGGAGCAGAGCCAGTTGGGCGTTTAAATGCTGCACCTCATTTGTCCTACTCTGCAGCCGGTGCGACAAGTTTGTGACTGCCGTCATCGTCTCCACACAGGACTTCAAAGTATACTGATTGGCTTCAATATCAGTTTGCACTGCCATTTTTTGCTCCACCAACCGCATAGGAAAGTTCAACGGAGCAAACCCTGGGGCGCTTGGTTGAGGTTCACTGGCCCCCGCACCCGTTATCTCTCTTGTTGACTCGTTAAGGTCTGGAAAGAGAGTGAGCAGACCACGGGAAGACGAAGCCATTTTCTGGACAACAGAGTGTTACAGAGTGTCTCTCTCAGGAATCTCTCTCAGAAAACAGAGTGTTACAGAGTATCTCTCTCAGAAATCTCTCTCAGAAAACGAAGAGTTTTTCAGAATTTTTCTAGCAGGTTTTTTGTCTCTGCTTCCAAGCCTCAGCCTCCGCTTCAGTTTATAAAGACTCTGACGAAGAGGCAGACACGCGCATCATGCGCCGCTCGGCGCTCGCCGACAACTTGGGCGCGCCTTTTGATGGCACGCCTTTTGAAAGATTGGGCACACCTTTTGAGTGTGCGACTTTTTAAGGGTCCAACAAGACTCTGTAAACTGTCCCGACACTGATTCCGGTTAGCTCCTTCAGGGGTCCGACAAGACTCTGTAAACTGTCCCGACATTGATTCCGGTTAGCTCCTTCAAGGGTCCGACAAGACTCAGTAAACTGTCCCGACATTGATTCCGGTTAGTTTCTACAAGGGTCCAGCAAGACTCCGTAAACTGTCACAACAACTGTCACAACAGTGTCTGCTACAACGGTCCGACATGACCCCATAAACTGTCTTCTACATCGGTCTGACACCGCCATCCAGTGTCCTCTACACCGTTATGACACCACCATACAGTGTCCTCTACATGGTTATGACACCCCCATACAGTGTCCTCTACAACGTTATGACACCACCATCCAGTGTCTTCACCAATGGTCTGACACGACCATACAGTGTCTCTTATCCTCTTTTATTTTTATGTATTTTCTTGTTTTGTTACTCTCTCCAAACTCAAGTTGGTTAGTTCCTATCCCCCTTGAGTTTGCGGGGGCTGTTAAAATCCACCTACTCTCCACCTACTTCACCCACTTAAACCTACTCCACTAAACCTAACCCACTACACCACTACCACCTCACCTACTCCACTAAACCTAACCCACTACACCACTACCACCTCCACTTCACCTACTCCTTACCTACTACACACTCACCCTCTTCTATATATAGGAATCATGAATCATTGTAATAAAAATCAATCAATCAATCAATAATACAATTCTCTCTATTTCTCTATACATCAAATTTAACAAAAAATAATGTCATTTTAGTCTTAAAAAAATAATTTCTATATTTAAAAAATATACAAAACAAATATAATTGTTTTTTTAAATAACAGTTGGCGATTGACAATTGCAAAAAAAAGAGAAAAGGTATTGTTCCGGTGACCAGCCGAACATCTGGGAGGATGTTGGGGGGACGATCGGGTAGATTCAAAAATTCAAAAACTGTACGGGAGGACGTCCAAACGGATGACCAAGTAAATCAAAAATTCAAAAATTATCTGATTTACCAAATATATTTTCAAAATGTGTTTTGAAATTAATTTGAAATCATGATCTGAAAACTTAAACTAAACAAAGCATTAGAATACAAGGGTGAAATTAATTTTAGAATGTCAAACCAAACACAATTTTTTTTTGAACTCAAAACTATTTTCAAAAATTATAACAAATAAGTTTTTTAGAGCACAATTTAGAGCATTTCATTGAACACCTTGTGGGCATCTCTTAAAACCACACAACTACATGGGACAGTGATGGTGCTGATATAGAATAACAAAGAAGAGTTGTCAAGGTATAACCGTGGTGGCCATTTCATCATTGGGGCATTTTGTCGAACACCTTGCCGGTCTTGAAAAGCATCGCTACCCTTACTGACGAAGACCATCACCACACTCATAGGCACAACCAACCACCTCCATTGAGCACCAAAACAAGAGTGTTTGTTTCCGATTCGCATCCACGATTTCTATAAATTGTTTAGAATTCTCTTGAAAGTAGCACTTCTCAATCCATCCACATTCTTTCATGGATTAGAATACCTCCTAAAAAATTGTCGAATTCCCACCAATTGCTTCAAAATTCCAACAAGATGAGGCTTTTCTTGCTTAATATAGTGAGTTTCGTGGTGTTGAAGACTTGGTTACCAAGTGTGAAATTAGGGTTTCTGGAGGTTTTTCTGACGCGGGGAATTATTGTGTTGGCTGCTACTGTTTTCAAAGAGCAAGGCTTGGTTTTGGCTGCGCTTCTGGGTCTCTCTGCATTTTTTCTCCATAGCTGAAACTTCAATTACCACACTTTGGCTTTGGAAGGTACATATTTTATACTCCAATTGGGATTTATTTATTTGTAAAATTTTGCCGGTGCGAGTGTTGTCATGAATAGGAACATATTAGATTTCTATTTTGTGCTAGGAATAAACTCTTAAGAATTCAAGTTGTTTAGTTTATGCCTGGTTGTTTGATAAGTAAAAATATTATTGGCTTGGCAAAATTCATGTTTAATTTCCGTGTGTTTATCAGTAAAAATATTAGTTACTCCATGAAGGAGATCGAAGACTTTGTGTAGTTTTATTGGCTGGCCACAAGCTCACACATCCAATGAAGATATTAATCTCCACATATAAATGTGGTTTTGGTTTCCTGCAACCCCATACCGTGGTGGCAATAATTAGCGAGCTTGGGTAGCAATGTCCTGTGGATTTGGGAACAGTGAAGAAGTAAACATCACACAACACCGAAGGATTTACTTGCCTAAGGTTACATAGTTATATTCTTTGATTTGGCTTTGAAAAGGTTGAAAGAAAGGTTCTAGACTTTGTAGTGTATGAAAGAGCTAGAATAGACTTGGATTTAAAGGGGTGATAGGCTGTAAAATTTTGTGACTGTTGGCACATAAATTTTAAACCAAATTTATGTTTAAATTTCAAATACAGTCAATCACACACATAGAGCCTACGATAAGATTGTTGTAGGCAATCACTTCCCAAAATGATTAACTTGCTCCGTTGAAGTGTATAAATAAAACAACGTCGTATCTTAACGACGTTATTCAAGATGCTCAAATGACACGTGGAGCCTACGAAAGTTGACACCTGTAGAGCCTACAGCAAGGACATCACACAGGATGAAACCCCGAAGATCAATTCGGTTAATCAGATATACGATTAATCAGATAGCACTATTATTCAAAATTTAAATAGCATTATCATTCAATTTGAAATTCAAATATCATTCAATTTGAAATTCAAAATGAAGATGGAGCGTTCCTATCACCTGATGGCCCTCCATAAATATGAGGACCATCACATAAGACCGGGGGATCAGAAAAATCATAAGTGGAAAAGAAGAGAGAGAGAGAGAAAGAAATTGAGAGCTAAACAAATCGTTACAAGAAAGAAGAAGAGAAGCTTAGAGAACTCAAGAGCCTACGCTAATGGCGATGAATAGGTAAAGGGTTCCAAACCCAAACTGTATTTTGTATTCGAGGGTTCAAAACCCATAACAATCTTAATAAAATATTTCTTTTTTTTAAATTGTCTTTTGTTGTTTATTTTGTTCTTCATTAATCGGAGGTTTCATTTGTATAAAATGTGTAATTAACGATCTGAAATACAGATCGAAAATAAGAACCTGCTATTCAAATAATCAACACTGTTTAGTCCAAAAACTAAACAGTGGACATTTGTAACATAAATTTTGAAATGTGTTGAAACACTTCATGTTTTAAAATTTGTGTCTACAAATTCTAGCACGCCCAGTGAGACCTATTTCTCCTCCCATCTTTTGAAGAACAAAAAAAATAATAATAATATATATATATAGTTGAAACTTACTGACGTATTCTTTTGTTATAGGAATGCTGAAGCAACTATTAGGAGACAAACCTACACTCCAGTGGTTCTGAAATCACCAAGGTTGGAGATAACACCCATCACCCAAGGGGCTCCGGAGCGAATGCTCTTGGCTGTCCCAAAGGTAGAGCCAACGAAATCCTGGAAAGATGCACTTCTTTCCCCTGCCACCCAAGGGGCTCCGGAGTGAAAGCTCTTGGCTGTCCCGAAGGTAACTGGTGTGACAAAGAAAGTCACACTTCTCCAGAAAGCTGAAAGTTTGAGAAAGATTACTGAAGATTATGTGAAAGCGTCAAAGGAGTACGCAATTGTGAGGGCCACAGCCCGAACGAAGAACTTTCTAATTCAGGCAAAGGAGGCTAATCAGTTTGCAACTACGACTTTTGTTGCAGCTTCAACGGGGGCAACAAAAAATGTTGTGGCCCAACTACTCAAAAGGGTAGAAGACTCCATTAAAATGGTGGAGTCTGCCCAAAAGAAAGCTTCTGTTGAAAACATGGCCATCATTAGGGCCATTGGGAAGAGGGTAATGACCCAAACTCCTGTTGATGTAAAAAAGGCCCCTGTTGTTGAAAAAACAGTTGCTGCCTACGAACCGATAGTTCTGTTCAGAGCACAAAATCAGTCAAACCAAATCTCAATCAACTCTCAGGAGCCAAAGGAACACTCGTTGGCTCGACAGGGTTCAAATAAGGAACACCCGTTGGCCCAACAGAATAAGGAACACTCGTTGGCTCGACAGGGTTCGAATGAGAAACACCCGTTGGCCCGACAGAATAAGGAACACTTGTTGGCCCAACGGGGTTTGAATCAATATCAATTGACCCGCTCTAAAAATGTAGGGACTGTTTTGAAAATTCATGAGGAACTTACAACGGCACAAACGGTTCCTTCTATGCCCTTAGGGGCTCGACTTGATATGTCATCCGGTCTAGTTTCGAAAAGACAAAGGCAAAGAAGAAATAAGGCCTTAAAGAAATTGGAACTAAGAACAGTGGCAATAAATGTTATAGGTGCTATTGAAAGGGTTCTCTCGAGAGATGAACCCCAAAAACAAATTGAAAGTCCTGTCTTTGTCGAAAAATCCAAGGTGGAAGGGGGTAAGCAACCCTTGGGAAATATTTCTACTTTGGTTGAACTATCCATGGAGGGAATAAGAAAAGGGCCTGTGACAAGGTCCATAACCCGTCAGGCTCAAAACAAAGCATCGCAGTCAGATGCTTCAAATATGAATAATGTTGTGGGGGTTGATAATCCTTTATAGGAACAAGATGATTCTATCTCGTTTGTTTCAACAAATATTGGAAACAATGAATTGAAAGATATCAACAAAGTCGCGGTTATGATGACTGAGGTTGAGAAAGAAGGTGAAAATTCGCAGGTCCAACAAGACCAAAGTCTCAAGGAAAAAGTGGTGGCCCTACAAGAACAACTCGAGAGAAAAGAACGGGAAATGGCTGCTATGTTGGAGCAAATGCAACAGCTGCAAGCCCAAATGACAGGACCTGGAAGTGCACCCAAACAAATGACACAACCTGTTGTGGGGACATCTGTAGGCATACAAAGTACACTAGCCCCAGGGGGCAATGGTCCTTGTTACTCTGATCTAACCAGTGGTGGTATGAATCCAATGCTCATGGCCATGATTGATGATATGGTGAGGAGACAAGTAAAGAAAGTCAAAGAAAAAGATGATGAGAATTTTCGAATAATTACAAAACCCTACCCAGCATGGGTAGATGCTGTTCCATTCCCTTCTGGTTTTTCCCAACCAGATTTCAAAATGTTTGATGGAACAGGAGATCCAAGACAACATGTGGCTCATTTTTTTTCAAGGTGCGGGCCAATAGCCCATAATGAGGCCCTGTGTCTGCAGCTATTTGTTCAGTTGCATTTACTTGGTATGCTAATCTTCCTGAGGGATCAATCCTAAATTGGGATTCCATGGTGAAGGAGTTCCTTAAACAGTTCTGCAACACACAAAGACGAGTTGGAGTACCAGAACTCATTGAGACCAAGCAACGTGACAATGAGTCTGTTACAGATTTCATTGCAAGATGGCGAGCTTTGACATTTGCTTGTCCTCAAAAGTTTACACAATTAGAGTTAATTCGGATGTGCCTTAACAACTTCCGACATGAGCTCTCTACGGCTCTTATGGCTCAAACTTTTGAAGGATTCAATGATCTATGCATTAAAGCTCATGATATGGAGCTACATTTAGCTAAACGAAGGAGGTCTAGGGCCGTTGAAAGGGTTGAGTCCTCGACTGCAGCTACAATTGAAACCAGAAAGAAGGGTCCCGTTGTAGTAGGGGCTAAAAAGCCCAAGGAATTTAAAAAGGTGACTATGAAAGAGAGGTTGGAGAAAAAATATTCTTTCATGGATGATCTGGTCGAAGACCTATTTGAAGATCTGTTGGAGCAAAAGTTGATTGCTCTCCCTGAGGTGAAAAGACCACATGAGGTAGGAAAAACCAATGATCCAAAGTATTGCCCCTACCATCATTTGATTAGTCATCCAATAAAAGAGTGCTTTGTTCTAAAAGATAAAATTCAAGAACTTTTGGACTCTAAGATCATCGAGCTCCCTCCTCAAGAGAAAGCATCTGCTAACCCAATCACTATCGACAATGATAATGAAGGTGAATGGGTTGTTTATCAGTCAAAAAGCATGAAGAAAAAACAAAATGCCACAATGAAAGTTAGAAGTGTGGTTGATTCAACAACACAAGGGCCAAAAGTTTCCAAAAAGCAAAAACCAAAAGTTTCTAGGAAACAGAAAAAAGCCAAAGTAAGTAAGAGAAAAGGAAAGAAGAATCCAAAGAAAGAAAAAGGGGAAAAATTGGTCCCTGATGAGCAGTTAGAGCAAGGTCATCTTGTCCCAGTCACATTGGAGGAATTTCTACCTTCAAAATTTCAATCTGTGGAGTTGCAGACATACTTTGATAAAAGAAGGGAGGAAAAGTTTACATTGGCCCCTTGCCTAACCATCATTGTTTTGAGTGATGATGAGGAAGATGAAGGTGAAGTTCGTTCAAAAGTTAGGGAAGGAGATTGCATTACATCTCCTATCTGTATACCTGACTCACCAGAGTATACACCAACTTCTCCAGAATACACACCAGCCTCACCAGAGTATACACCAGCTTCTCCGGAAAACACAACAGAAGCCTTTTCTCCAAAATATTCGCCAGTACCACCAATGTACTATCAAAGCACTCCAGAATATGTAAAGGGGGCAGAACAAGGAGACACCGGGTGTAGGTCCGACTCTGAGCTAGTGAAAAAGGCGAAAAAATGACTACACTTCAAGGATGATAAGGTGAATAGCGGGTGTATGTCGGATGATGAAGTATGGAAGCATTCAAGTAAACAAGCAAAGTCATCTCAAGTTGAGGATCCTAATGAAGATTGGGAACTTGACTTTTCGCCTGATGGTTCACCATACACATCCCCAGCTAGGACATACGATGGAGAAAGTGTATCAAGTGACCACTTTGACTTTCCTTGTAATGTCATCACTGTGGATGTAAATTTTGAAGAGCGAGAAATACATATCATTCGCAATCCAAGTGATGATGAGAAAGCAAAAATTGAAGCTAGAAGGGAAACGGAACATCAGGCGAAAGTAACTGTCTCTTTGAAAGATGAGGGTTTTGAAGCCCATCAAAATTTGAGTATTGAAAGAAGTCAAATTTCTGGACACCATTTCCCTAATTGGGTCGAATGGGTTCAGTTTCCACGTGGAGATGCAGTACCTCGTTTTCCTTTATATAATGGGACAGGTTGTCCAAGGCGCCATTTGGTTCGTTTCCTTGCACAATGTGGAAACACAGTAAAAAGCCAGGCATTACTTCTACGGCAGTTCGTTCATTCTTTGGAAGGATGGGCAGCGGATTGGTACTTCAGCCTGCCACCTAATTCAATCCCAGATTGGGACACCATGGTTGATCGATTCTATAGGACATTTTATAAACCATGGCCAATAGAAATTGAGATGTCAGAACATTTGGATGACGAAGGTACATCTTCTCAAACATATGATTTCATAGAAGGCACAATTGAGGAGAAGATTGAAACTGCCCTTGACCTTCGAGAGATGGGCACTTATCGCCCAAGGGATTTGTTCCCTTTATGGGTAGAGCAAACACCATTTCCTGAAGGATATGAACTTCCAAATTTTGTCCTATATGAGGGGTATGGAGATCCTCAAAAACATATTAGGCGTTTTTTGAAACAGTGTGGGGAAACAGCTCAAAATGAAGCACTTTGCCTAAAACAATTCCCCCTTTCCTTAGAGGGGATCGCCTTTGACTGGTATTGCTCCCTCGATGGAGTCATGGTGCCTAGTTGGGAGGCCATGAAGAATGGTTTTGAAGAATCTCAATGCTTTTATAGGCGTGACTCCCGGTACCTAAGAAATGGGAGAAGAATACAGCTCCAAGAAGATGGAGAAATGACTGATGATGATGATCACCCTGCAGCTGGACCAGTTAACATGGTCCAAATAAGTGAGGGAATAAAAGAAGTTGATGTCAATGAAAAGGCGGTTGCCGAAGTATGCCAGACTTATTTGACCTACCGGAGTAAATTTCGAAATCCTCAAAACCCTCAAACGTCAGAAGTTCCATAGGTTTTGCTGGAGGAGGAGCAAGTGAAATATGATGTGCTAGCTCATCTAAAGAAAATTTCAGCATTGTTGAGTGTATATGATGCACTGAAAATGTCTCCAGAGCTTCGAAAGTCTCTAATATATGCCCTGTCCAAGCCAGAGGATTTCCACAAAGAAATCGAGGGTAGAAATCAAGAGAAGGCAACTACATGCATGGCCATGGTAACCTTTGGTGACAAAGACATGTGTGCTGAAATGACAGACCATAATCGGCCTTTGTTTATCACTGGGCTTATCCATGATGTGAAAATTTCTCGAATTCTGGTTGATGGAGGATCTGCGGTAAACCTCCTGCCTCGGAGGGCCTTAAACTTATTAGGGGTTCGAATTTCACAACTTCGCCCAAGTCGTTTGGTCATTCAAGGATTTAATCAGAATGAACAATGCCCAAAGGGAAAGATTGAATTGCGAACCAAGTTTGGGGATATTGAAGAAAGCACTGAGTTCTTGGTCATTGATGTAGACACCTCTTACAATGCTTTGCTTGGGAGACCATGGATGCATAATCATCATGTAGTGCCATCAACTTATCACCAATGTATTAAGTACCCATTGCCTTCACCTAAAAAAGAGGGGACAATTGTGGCTGACAATGATCCGTTTGGAGAAGTAGAGGCCTACTACGCTGATGCTCGCTTCTATACAAAGACTTCACAAAGAAAGGGAAAAGATGTGAAGAAGTCTGAAGATACTCCGAATGTCAAAGACGCTCTAGAGTCTACTCCAGTTTCAACAAAAAGAACTTTTCGATATGTGCCAAAGTCCAAAAGGAAACTGGGGGCAAAGGCTCTAGTCCCAATAAATCCAATTTTGGATCTCAAGGGTGAGTTCACGTTGCCATTAAGGAGGACAGAATGCACCTATGTGGAAAAATATAATAAGATTGTGGTCCCTTCTAAAGGAAAAGGGTCGAAACCCATCATATTCCACTCGCTTGGAGATGTTGAACAGAAAGTAAAAGTTGAACAAATGCCAGAAGAAAACATCTCGAGTTTTGAGAAGCCTACCTTCAGTGCAGAAATCACACAGATGTTGGTAAAAGTTGGTTTAGATCCTGAAAAAATACCAGGAACAATGACACCCTTTGACTTTGCATTAACACCTTCACAGAGGCAGGCTATCCAGCAAGGCGGTATTATCACCGCCAGGACAGAGGGGTTAGGCTATCAGGGGAATGAGGAAAAATTTCCAGTAAACATGACTATCACTCAAGATGTGTTGGAAGATGTTGACCAAGATGAAGCTCAACCTGCACCAACAGAATTTGAAGCAGGAGGCCAAGCCACTGTGGATGACCTTCGTGAAATAAATCTGGGTGATGAAGGAGAAAACAAACCAACCTTCATTAGTGCAAATTTAAAGGAAGAAGAAGCTCGGCAATATATTTCCTTTTTAAGGGAGTATCGTGACATATTTGCATGGAACTACAGTGAGATGCCTGGTCTTAATCCAGAGATTGCAGTCCATAAGCTTGCAATTCACCCTGAGAAACGCCCAGTTAAACAGCCTCAAAGGCGAACTCGACCAGAGCTTACAGCCCAAATTGAAGCCGAAGTCGACAAGCTTATCAATGCAGGATTTATCATAGAAGTCAAATATCCAACCTGGCTAGCAAACATAGTGCCAGTCAAGAAAAAGAATGGTCAAATCAGGGTTTGCATTGATTTCCGTGATCTCAATGAGGCTTGTCCTAAAGATGACTTTCCTTTGCCCATCACTGAACTTCTTGTAGATGCAACTACTGGGTATGAAACCTTGTCTTTTATGGATGGATACTCAGGATACAATCAAATCCGAATGGCACCTAAAGATGAAGAAATGACTGCATTTAGGACTCTGAGAGGAGTCTTTTGCTATAAGGTAATGCCTTTTGGCCTGAAAAATGTTGGGGCCACGTATCAAAGGGCGATGACTATAATTTTTGGTGATATGCTCCATGACACCATCGAATGCTATGTTGATGATCTTGTCGTCAAGACAAAGGAAAAGGAAAACCATGTGGAAGATTTGAGAAAAATCTTCGAACGTTTGAGAAGGTACAAACTCAAGATGAACCCACTAAAATGTGCATTTGGAGTTTCATCAGGAAAATTTCTTGGGTTTGTGGTTCGAAACAAAGGGATTGAAATTGACCCTACCAAGATTAAAGCCATTGCTGAAATGCCTCCTCCACGAAATTTAAGGGAATTGAAGGGGCTACAAGGGAGATTGGCTTATATCAGAAGATTTATTTCTAACTTGGCTGGTCGATGTTTTCCATTCTCAAGATTGATGAAAAAGGGTGTTCCATTTGAATGGGATCAGCAATGCCAAAATGCTTTTAATAGTATTAAGGAGTATCTTTTGAAGCCTCCAGTACTTATGAGCCCAATAAAAGGAAAACCACTTTTGTTGTACATAACAGCATTGGATGGTTCGTTAGGGGCATTGTTGGCACAACATAATGAGCATGGGAAGGAAAATGCCTTGTATTACTTGAGTCGTACTTTGGTTGGGGCAGAGGTCAATTACTCCCCTATCAAAAAGACATGTCTTGCCTTGGTGTTCGCCTTGCAAAAACTAAAGCACTATGTCTTGGAACATGAAATCAAGTTGATATCAAGAGCAGACCCCTTGAAATATATACTTTCACGGCCCATACTTTCAGGGAAAATTGCAAAGTGGGCTGTAATTCTCCAACAATTCGCAATTGAATATGTTCCCCAAAGAGCTGTAAAGGGGCATGCTCTAGCAGATTTTTTGGCAGCACATCCTATACCTGATGACTCACCTCTAGTAACTGATTTACCAGATGAAGCGGTTATGCAAGTAGAAATTCAGAAAGGATGGGAGATGTATTTTGATGGAGCTTCAAGGAGTCCAGATGGCAAAAAGCAAGAAAATTCTAAAAACAATAAAGCTGGAATTGGAATTGTGTTTGTGACTCCAGACAATGCTATAATCACCCATTCTTTCGCCTTAAGTAAGGGATGCTCCAATAATGAGGCAGAATATGAAGCTGTAATTGCTGGATTAGAATTGGCATTACAAATTCTTATTGAAGAACTCTCAATTTATGGAGATTCGGAACTGGTGGTAAAGCAACTCCGTGGAGAATACATTGTTAAGAAAACAGGTCTCATCCCGTATCACGAAAGGGCTGATCAATTGCTTTCGCAATTTAGAAAAACACATATTTTCCATGTGAAGAGAAGAACAAATGCTCGAGCTGATTCACTTGCAAGTTTGGTTGCATCACTCACCCTACCAGATAGCAAAACAATTACTATCACGGTAGGTGAAAGAAGGGTGTTACAACCTTTAAAAGAGGTTTTTGACTTGGTTCCAATCTTGGTTGTCACCACGAAAGGAGAAAACGAGGAGGATTGGCGGGAACCATTCATAGCTTACCTCCAACATGGTAGGCTACCTGAAGATAAAGTAAAAAGAATTGAAGTGAGACGCAGGGCTACCAAATTCATCCTGTGGAAGGATGGAACGTTATACAAAAGGTCTTTGGATGGAATGTTCATGCGGTGTATAGCCAAGGAGCGTATTCAAGAGGTAATGGCAGAAATACATGCAGGTGTATGTGGGGCACACCAAAGTGGTCCTAAATTACATATGCAGCTAAAACGGTTGGGATACTATTGGCCGACTATGATTGCAGATTGCATAAATTATGCTCGAAGATGCCAAGTCTGCCAATTCCATGGGAACTTTCTCCACCAACCCCCAGAGCCTTTACATTTAACAACTTGTTCTTGGCCATTTGCAGCATGGGGTATGGACATTATTGGTCCTTTTGTACCTCCATCTTCAGCAGGATATCGATACATCCCTGCTGCAACTGACTATTTTTCAAAATGGGCAGAGGCTGTGGCTTTAAAGGATATAAAAAGCACAGTTGTCTCCGAGTTCATCCGAACCCATATCATTTACAGGTTTGGGATTCCAGAAAGTATCATCATGGATAATGGACAGCCATTCAGGAGTGATGCTTTGAACAAGTTATTTGCTAAGTACAAAATCAAAAACAACCATTCATCAAGATATCATGCACCTGCCAATGGTTTGGCAGAAGCTTTCAACAAGACATTGTGCAAAATTCTTAAGAAGATGGTGGATAAGAACAAAAAAGCTTGGCACGAAAAGTTACAAGAAGCTTTGTGGGCTTATCGAACTTCGCACAGAACTCCTACTCAAGCAACCCCTTATTCGTTGGTTTTTGGAGGAGAAGCAGTGTTACCACTTGAGGTTCAAATACCATCATTACGAGTGGCAATACAAGAGTCCTTAACAGAAGATGAAAGTGCAAGAGTGAGGTTGGCCTGGATGAAAGAAGGTTGTATGCTCAACAGAACTTGGAAATCTACCAACAAAGGATGGCAAATGCATTCAATAAAAGAGTGAGGCTTCGTTCCTTTAAAAAGGAAGACTTGGTACTAATGGTTAGAACACCCATAGTAGTCTCACGAAGAACCAAAGGAAAGCTTGAGCCCAAATGGGAAGGACCTTATGTGATTGAAAATGTTTATTCTAATGGGGCCTATTTGTTGATAACGATGGATGGTGACAGAATCATTCCCCCAACCAATGCAAGGTTCTTGAAGAGATATTACCCTTAAAAAAGCCTGCTAGGTTGAAAACCCGAAAGGGTGGCCTAGGCAAAAGTTAGGGCAAAGAAAAAAAAAAAAGAAAAAAAAAAGAGTCTGCTAGGTTGAAAACCCGAAAGGGCGGCCTAGGCAAAAGTTAGGGCAAAAAAAAAAACCACCAACGGTATTGTATGTGGTTAAACTGCTAAAATACCTCACCGAAATCTAAGGTGATAAAACATTAGATACTCCTGGCCCGCAAGAGTATAAACTGTGTACGGCCAAACAAAAGTCAAACACCACCAGTGGTATTGTATGTGGTTAAACTGCTAAAATACCTCACCGAAATCTAAGGTGATAAAACATTAGATACTCCTGGCCCTCAAGAGTATAAACTGTGTACGGCCAAACAAAGGTCAGAACCACCAATGGTATTGTATGTGGTTAAACTGCTAAAATACCTCACCGAAATCTAAGGTGATAAAACATTAGATACTCCTGGCCCGCAAGAGTATAAACTGTGTACGGCCAAACAAAGGTCAGAACCACCAACGGTATTGTATGTGGTTAAACTGCTAAAATATCTCACCGAAATCTAAGGTGGTAAAACATTGGATACTCCTAGCCCGCAAGAGTATAAACTGTGTACGGCCAAACAAAAGTCAAACACCACCAACGGTATTGTATGTGGTTAAACTGCTAAAATACCTCACCAAAATCTAAGGTGATAAAACATTGGATACTCCTGGCCCGCAAGAGTATAAACTGTGTACGGCCAAAATAAGACAAATAAATGTATTGCATTGAGAAATTTCATATAACAAATAAATCTATTATGTACGGCTAAAATAAGGCAAATCAATGTATTGTATTTAGAAATTTCGAATAACAAATAAATCCATCACTGAGCGAAGTTTCATAAATACATTATGTTCGGATGAATAACAAAATAAAAGTGAATTCATTCATTAAGAGAAGCCTTAGCCCTTTCAAAGGCGCGTTCACTGTGTTGTCCGTTCTTCTTCTTGTGTTGGCTCAAAACATTCAGAGCAGTTTGCACGTCTTCTTCTGATTTAGAAACACTCTCGAAAGCTTGTGCAAAATCACACATAAAGGATGTATGCTCCGCTTGGGTGGATGACAATTCCTCTTCAAGTTGTTTGAGTAACTCTTTGGTTTGAATAAACCTTTGATTAAGACCTGCAACGTGCTCATCTGACTTGATAATTGAAGCAAACAACTGTTCATGTTCGCCAGAAACCTTGTCGAAATGAAGCTTCTTCTCATGGTATTGGGCCTCAAATTCTGCAGTAGACAAGTTTGAAGAGTCTGCAAGTTGGGTTTTCAAAGCAAAGCACCCAAGAAATATCTTCACCTTCTCATAAAAGGAGATGAAGTCTACACCCAAACTCTTTAAAATCATGAAAACGTTGTTTGCTACAGCAATCATGCCATTAACATCCGTCATTGATTGGAGAGAAATAGTAAGACCTTTCTGAATATGGGTGGCTGCTTCGTTAGAGGAAGTTCCCAAAAGAAGGCCAGATGAAGCAAAGGGTGCTTCAAGTTTGTCAAATAATTTGTTAACCCCATTTGCTTCAAGTAAGTCTGCAAGAATTTGGGCTTCTTCCGAGGTATCAGAATCAATTTCGTCTGTCTCTTCCAATGTGTCAGAAGTACTTTCTGTGCAAATAGAAAGAGATACTCAATGAAAACATAGAAGGTAAAAACAATATATATATATATATATATGAATGAAGTATACCTTGGTGTACAGCTGGAAGAGACTTAGGTGGAGGAGGAGACAAGTTGTGATTCCCACAAGTGGACCATGGATTTTGCAATGTGGCATGATCTAAAGAGAAAAGAATTCCTTGAGTATCTATACATGATGAAATAAAATAAGGTACAAAGAATAAATAAGAATACCCTTAAAGGTAGCCAATGGCATATGCGAGGCAGCTGGGGAAGTCCGAGGCGCAGTGCCTAAGAAAATGAAAGGTATTTAAAAAAAAAAAAAAAAAGAGCTATACCTTTCTCCAATAGCTTGGATGGCTCGTTTGAAGGAGAAGAAAAAGCTACATTCGCTGAGGGCAATTTACTCATCTTAGTCGGTGTGCCATCCAAAAGAGGGGTGTAGTCATAAAACTCATCTTCACTCTCGTTACTTCCATTGAGAGAACAATCACAAGATTTGGTAGGAGAAGGGATTTCAACACTCTTAATGCGAATACGACCCAAGGCAGTTAATTCATACCCATCTCCCTCAAAGAGTTCTTGAATCATATTCTCATCTTTATCTTCAAGAAAAGAGTACAAGTATGTGCGAAATTGATCCATTGGGGTTTTGGTCGCTACAGTGGGTTGGGAAGTTCCTGTACAATCACTGATAGACATAGTCTCTGGAAAAAGCTTTGCGAGACTAGAAAATTGGGGACCAGAATCTGCTTGCTCAAAGCTAAATCTCATTTTAAATTGAGAATTACACATATCCTCGAAAAGATGAAGGAGATCTGAAGCCGAGTAACTAGATCGAGAAGGAGCAATAAGTGGTCGACTATTATCCATTCTCTGAAGTGATGATGCTTCCAGAGCAATAGGTGAAGATGATGACCTAGCTCTAGAGTACAGAGGATTTTTCGTCTTTCGGTCTTTAATTGACATATCTAGTTTTCTCTTGCGTGAAGATTTCGACTGGGAATGAGTAACATATTGAAGCACGGTAAAGGAAGTTCCCAACCACCAATTGGCATAAGGCATGGTTACGTGAGAAGTAGATCGGGAGCCTGGTAACTCCAATGAGACTTTTGTACCGCAGCGTAGCATATGGCGCCAGTTGTAATAAAATTTAGCCCACTCAGAGGGTTGCCGACAAGATACATCAAGCGGTGTAGGGCACGCTTGAGCAAACCCAAATTGACGACCGAATCGGTTAGGGGAGTACGGTTCAGAAATGAAATTAAATCCCATTTTAAAAGTTAAAACCCCTTGCCTCAAAGATATAAGATAGCCAAGATGGAAAGATGATATCCTTTCAGAGTCGACCAGAATGCCTGAAGGTTCACTTTCATGGGTAAGAGCCCTAAACTGACACTCCGTACGATAAGTTAGGAGAGAGTCCACAAATGGAAATTTATCATTAAAAAACTGGGCTGCCGATTGGTTTCCAATAAACCCAAGATATGGCATGAAATGAATATCAGGAATTGGACAAATCAACTGAGGATCCCCATGAGAGTAAGTCTTGACAGAATATAGTGAAATCCATCCAAAAAAGTAATGTAAAGGACCTTGAATATTTTCCTTCCCAAGTGAAGATGATGATGCCATTTTACCAAGAGAATGATAGAGGTATGCAAGGACGGGGATGGCCAGGCTAAATAAGGTTCCACCAAAGGTCGTCGGACGAATTTCCCCAGAAGAGTGAGGGAAAACAAATCCGCTAAGCCAGCTCGCCAAAAAACCGGAAAGATACACATCATCAGGAATTCTATCCTTTCGTTGAAACCCACTGATCGAAGTTGGGGATTCGTCAATGAATTTAAAAGTCCAGTGGTTAAACTTCTTGGATTGAACAGAGCTGGCATAAATGTTGAAAAGCCCACGGCACGCCTTGGATGTTTGGGACGAATATAAAATGTCATTGGATGGGGTAAACTCTTCATAAAACTCACCACGAATGGGGAGCCCGCTAATGCGATGAAGGTCCCATAAAGAGATCCCAAGTTCGCCATAAATGGTGTGGAAAGTGTTAGTATCGGGTGACCACCGCTCTAAGAATCCTTTGAGCAAGGAGACATTCCTAGCATATGCAAATTGGGATACATAGATTGCAGCATAAATCCCACATTTCTTCAAAATAGGGGCAAATGTGGAAAGAACGTCATTCAACCAAAAAATCCATATGGGGGATTGCAAATGGGTAGAAATGCCACGGACATTAAAGGAATTATCCCACTTCAGTTTTTCATGCTTCATTCTCTTGAGAAGAGTATTAAATTCAGAGCAGTCAAGGTCCTCAGAAAATGGACGAAGGATTGAGACAGGGAATGAACCAATTGATTTTGAGTGCCCTTTCTCGAGAATCTCACAGCAGTTTCGAATTCCTGTATAAACCAAGTCTTCGGAAGCCGTATGTAAAGGGATGTAGGGGTCCAACTCGGTGGGTGACAATAAAGCAGTGATAGGTTTGTGCCGAATTATTTTCGGACCAGATTTATCCAGTACATCCCTCTCGTCACGTCGAAGATATTCAAGGGTCTTGTCCATGCTTCCTAAATAAAAAAAAAATATATATATATATATAAAATAAAATAAAATAAAATAAAAATGGTTAGTGAAGGCAAAATGTCATAATATAAAGAGCCCCTTGGCCAAGGACTCAATTCATTAGGGTGACGGACACGTTCACTGCCAAGGACGCAATCCGTTGGGGTGACAGACGCGTTCACTGCCAAGGACCCAATCCGTTGGGGTGACGGACGCGTTCACTGCCAAGGACTCAATCCGTTGGGGTGACGGACACGTTCACTGCCAAGGACCCAATCCGTTGGGGTGACGGACACGTTCACTGCCAAGGACCCAATCCGTTGGGGTGACGGACACATTCACTGCCAAGGACCCAATCCGTTGGGGTGACGGACACATTCACTGCCAAGGACTCAAGCCGTTGGGGTGACGGACACATGCACTGCCAATGATTCAAGCCGTTGGGGTGAAAGGACACAATCACTGCCAAGAACTCAAGTCGTTGGGGTGACGAACACAATCACTGCCAAGGTTTCAAGCCGTTGGGGTGACGGACACATTCACTGCCAAGAACTCAAGTCGTTGGGGTGACGGATACAATCACTGCCAAGGTTTCAAGCCGTTGGGGTGACGGACACATTCACTGCCAAGGATTTAAGCCGTTGGGGTGAAAGGACACAATCACTGCCAAGATTCAAGCCATTGGGGTGAAAGGATACAATCACTGCCAAGGATTCAAGCCATTGGGGTGAAAGGACACAATCACTGCCAAGGATTCAAGCCACTTATTGCCATTAGGCTAGAAGGGGCAATGATACCTGCAAACAAACTCTGACGCCTTGCGTGTTGCCTGCAAAAGAGGGGAAAAGGTGTAAAATAATTACCAAAAAAAAAAAATCGTAATTCGTACAATTAAAATTCACTTGCACGAATCACGAGGGGGCAGGCTTTGATTAGATTAGATTTAGATTTAAATTAGATTTAAAAAAAAAAAAAAGGAGAAGAAGAAGTCTGTTTATATTTTTATGGCTTTGATTAGATTAGATTTAGATTTAAATTAGATTTAAAAAAAAAAAAAAAAGAAGAAGAAGAAGTCTGTGGCTTTGATTAGATTAGATTTAGATTTAAATTAGATTTAAAAAAAAAAAGTTTGTTTATATTTTTATGGCTTTGATTAGATTAGATTTAGATTAGATTTTAAAAAAAAAAAAAAAAAAAAAACAAAAAAAGAGAAAAAAAACAAAGTGCCAGATTAGATTTAGATTAGATTAAAAAAAGCCAAGCGTTACCTTTTAAAAAAGAAGAAGAAGAAGTCTGTGGCTTTGATTAGATTAGATTTAGATTTAAATTAGATTTAAAAAAAAAAAAAAAGTCTGTTTATATTTTTATGGCTTTGATTAGATTAGATTTAGATTAGATTTTAAAAAAAAAAAAAGAAAAAAAAAAGAAAACAAAAAAAGAGAAAAAAAACAAAGTGCCAGATTAGATTTAGATTAGATTTAAAAAAAAAAAAAAAGTCTGTTTATATTTTTCTGGCTTTAATTAGATTAGATTTAGATTAGATTTAAAAAAAAAAAAAAAAAAAGGGGTCTGTTAATATATATATATATATATATATATATATATATTTTTAACAAAATCTGCTGCTATAAAAAGGGTAGCAGGAAAAGTCTTTGGGCTCATGGCTAAAAAATAAAATAAAATAAAATAAAATAAAAAAATCCAAGGACACAATCTTGATCATAACATGACTCCAGCGGCTGATTAAAAGTTTGGTAACTCCAATGAGGCTTGTCCTATTTAGATAAAGAAAAGTCATCCAAATAGTCTACGAAAAGATGGTGAAGGAAGTTCAAAACTTTTGGGATAAAAAAAATATCCTGAACTTATCATCATTGACCAAAATCTGCTCTCTCAATTTATGTCTGCTCTACAAATGGTAATGCCAATTAGGTAGCAGTACGCAGTTTCAATCTTCGCCAGTCTTTGTATAAAAAAATATAAAACTTTCAATTTCAAAAAAAAAAAAAAAATGCTAATAAACAAATATATGCTGTTAAAAAAGAGAAGCAACAAATAGGGAATTATACCGGATTAAAAGGAATTTGAAGGATTTCTTTTGGTGCCTTCTTTAAAGTGCAAGAAGAACAGCTTTTGTTGAAAAAAAAAAAAAAGTTGCTGGAAATTTTCTGGAAGCAAAAAAAAATCTGCTGAAAAAAAATCTGTAGGGGAAAAAAGGGCTGCAGGGAAAAAATATCTGAAAAGGTGAAATATAAAGAAAAAGTCTTGCTTAAGAAAAGAGGTAGTGGTCTCCTAAAATACTTCAAAGAAGCAAGAGTTTATGTAGGATTTGAAATACTAAGTAAGAGTTTGTATAGGATTAGAAATCTTACCAATGCCAATCCCAAACTCCTAATATATATATATATATATGTTGTAAAAAAAAATCCTAAAAATAATAAGTGGCAAGTTGAAGGCCCACAAAAAAAAAAAAAAAAAGAGAAAAAAAAAAGAAAAAGAAAAGGCCCAATTAAAAATAGTGGCCTAGAAAAGAAAAGGCCCAATTAAAATGAAAAGTCCATGATGGTCTAGAAAAATTCATGATGACCTAGAAAAAATCTGCTGTAAAAATGGTGGCAAGTTGGAGGTCCACAAAAGAAAAGGCCCGATTTAAAGACAAACTCCTAAAATATATATATATATATATATCTGCTGTAAAAAAATCCTAAAAAATAATAAGTGGCAAGTTGGAGGCCCACAAAAGAAAATGGCCCATTAAAAAATGGTGGCCTAGAAAATGAAAAGTCCATGATGGTCTAGAAAAATCCATGATGGCCTAGAAAAAAATCTGCTGTAAAAATGGTGGCAAGTTGGAGGTCCACAAAAGAAAAGGCCCAATTTTAAAAAAAAATGGTGACCTAGAAAAAAAAAAAGTGTCCATGATGATTTAGAAAAATCCATGATGGCCTAGAAAACAATCTACTGCAAAAAAAAAAAAAAAAAAAAAAGGCAAATTGGAGGCCCACAAAGGGAAATGTCCAATTAAATCTTGGATCTTACTCATGACCCTTTAGGAAAAAAAAAAAAAAAAAAAAAAAATCAAGTCCACAAAAAGGACCCATGCAACAAAAGTAAAAGGGCTCATGAAAAAGCCGTAAAAAAAAAAAAAAAAAAAAAAAAGGGCTAGGGACGAAAGCAAAGAAATAATCCCATCCAAGACCTAAAGATCATCCACATAAAAGTGCCAAATTGTCGTGACTCGCACAGTTAAGAAAATTCACTTGTGCAAGTCACGAGGGGCATTTGTTGGCACATAAATTTTAAACCAAATTTATGTTTAAATTTCAAATACAGTCAATCACACACATAGAGCCTACGATAAGATTGTTGTAGGCAATCACTTCCCAAAATGATTAACTTGCTCCGTTGAAGTGTATAAATAAAACAACGTCGTATCTTAACGACGTTATTCAAGATGCTCAAATGACACGTGGAGCCTACGAAAGTTGACACCTGTAGAGCCTACAGCAAGGACATCACACAGGATGAAACCCCGAAGATCAATTCGGTTAATCAGATATACGATTAATCAGATAGCGCTATTATTCAAAATTTAAATAGCGTTATCATTCAATTTGAAATTCAAATATCATTCAATTTGAAATTCAAAATGAAGATGGAGCGTTCCTATCACCTGATGGCCCTCCATAAATATGAGGACCATCACATAAGACCGGGGGATCAGAAAAATCATAAGTGGAAAAGAAGAGAGAGAGAGAGAAAGAAATTGAGAGCTAAACAAATCGTTACAAGAAAGAAGAAGAGAAGCTTAGAGAACTCAAGAGCCTACGCTAATGGCGATGAATAGGTAAAGGGTTCCAAACCCAAACTGTATTTTGTATTCGAGGGTTCAAAACCCATAACAATCTTAATAAAATATTTCTTTTTTTTAAATTGTCTTTTGTTGTTTATTTTGTTCTTCATTAATCGGAGGTTTCATTTGTATAAAATGTGTAATTAACGATCTGAAATACAGATCGGAAATAAGAACCTGCTATTCAAATAATCAACACTGTTTAGTCCAAAAACTAAACAGTGGACATTTGTAACATAAATTTTGAAATGTGTTGAAACACTTCATGTTTTAAAATTTGTGTCTACAGTGACTCTGGCAAGAATTTTTTTAAACAAAATTTTGGGATCCCAGTTTGTGTTTTGGTGGACGATGACCGGAATGACACGCATTAATGCCTTATGTCACTTGTGGGGGTTGCATTATGGTTAGCAGTTGGATTTTGTCACCTTTTTCATGTAGCTTTGTTCTAGAAATCTTATTTACATACTTTGACAAAAAATTAATTTTTTTTAAAGTTGAAGAGGTGGAAATGAGCATAGATTGGGTTGTCTCTGCTAAGATTTTAAAATACTAATTAATTACTTAGTTAATAGTGATACTTTAGTGCTATCAATATTTAAATGTTAGTCTAGCTTGTATGAAGGGTGGATGATATAATAATTCAGCTTAAATTTGTTGGTAATTTGAGCACAACCCAAATTAGATGGCCAAGCACTTGGTGCTTTGGAAAGGTGGAGAGGCTAACTCCTATAGATGCTAATCTAACAATTAACAATTGACTTTCGCTGATCAAAAAACATTAAAAAAAATATTAAAAAATTGAGCATAGCCCAAGTTCAATTTATTGAGCTCGAGCCAGCCTTGAGTACACAAAATTAGGTTAGAGCTTGGGCTTGGGGGGCTCATGCAATTCTCAAAACAACTTGGATAACTCTTCATTCCTAGTGTATCCACTCGAGTTGCACCCCTAGTTACAAATTAAAAGCTGCCTTTATTTAAACCAAAATCCTAAAAGAACTTGGCTATACAAATCAATCAATTTTTATTCCAAATGTAACAAGATTTCATTTCCCATTGTTAAAATTTTTTCATGTGGCTTTGTTCTAGAAATCTTCATTAAAGACTTTATGACCAAAAATAAATAAATATTTTTAACTTGAAGAGGTGGAAATGAGCATAGATTGTGTTACTAATTAATTACTTGGTGATACTTTAGTGCTATCAATATTTAAATGTTGGTCTACCTTGTTTGAAGGGTGAATGATAAAATAGTCGTCGTCTTTGAGGGGTGGATGATAAAAAAAATCCAGCTCAAATTTGTTGGTAATTTGAGCATAACCCAAGTTCAATTTATTAATTACGTAGTTGCCATTCTACCAGGTGGTTATGTGCAAGGAATTATTCTGTTTTATGGGAATTTCACGTTAGCTGTGTGCTTAATGAATAGCAAGGGCTAAATAAATACATGGCTTCAAAAATAAGGAAATTGTGGAGAAAATTATATAATATTATTTACCAGGCACATGGACACATGGTATTCCGAACTTACTAGATAATTTTTGGTTGTGTGCCCATGTTATAACAATAGTCTCAAATGTAGGAGAAAATGTACGAAAATTAGTTATATGGGCCCATACACTTGGAAGGGAAAACCACATAGAATATAGACCAGTCCTAAAGAATAATTTCTTTTTATTTCAAATCACATTCCTTAGAAATCTCTCATCCACCCAAATTGGTTTCTGTCCCATCCTATCTATAACAATTATCAAGGGGAACTAGAGCAATGCAATCCGTTCAAAAATAAAATAAAATAAAATAAAAATTAAAAATTAAAAAAATTATCAATAAATCTTATTTTAAAAGTATTAATGAGTCCTATTAAATTTCAATGTGGACAATTAAATCTTTTTTTAAAAAAAATTTATTCTTAAAAAGTTCACTTTTCCTTAATAATATCTTTTATTTCAATTTTAATTTACTTACAAAAATATATTTTTTAAGTGCAAAAATTGAACGAACTACATCAAACAAAATCATACTCAACAATTTGATCAAAAGAACTATGTAGGATTCATCATTTTTTTGAAGTTGAAATGGTGGAAATGAGCATAGGTTTGGTTGTCTCCACTATGTTTTTCAAATACTAAATAATTACTTGGTGATACTTTACTGCTATCAATATTTAAATGTTGGTCTAGCTTGTTTGATGGGTGGATGATAAAATAATTGTCGTCCTTGAAGGGTGGATGATAAAAACAATTCAGCTCAAATTTGTTCGTAATTTGAGCATAACCCAAGTTCAATTTATTGAGATTGAGCCAGCCTTGAGGAGACAAAATTAGCTTAGAGGTAGGGCTTAGGGGCCTTAGGCAATCCCCAAAACAACTTGGATAACTTTGCATCTTACTGCATCCGCTGAAGTTGCACCCCTAGTTACAAATTACAAGCTATCTTAATTTAAACCAAAATCGTAATTTAATTGCTAAACTCAATCAATTTTCATTGCACATCTAACAAGACTTCATTTCCCAGTGTTAAATTCTTTTGTTTCCTAATGTTGTATGTGGAACATGGATTTTGGTAAAGATTTGAAAAAGAAGAAAAAAGTGATTGAATAAAATGTAAGTTAAATTTTTTCTTCATTTCTTTTTCCATTTCTAAATCATTATCTAAATTTATGATTCAAACACAACGTTAATGACTGTGTTTGAAAAGTAGACTCTTCACATCAACAACATAATCTGGAACTCAGATGAATTGAAATTTTGATCATAAAAATGAGTGTACATGAGATCATATCTCAATAGCTAACCAAAATTAAAATGGAAAATAATTGTAACATAATGGTGGAAAAGGTTTTGTATGAAGTTAATATAAAGAGGCATTGGCTTGTATTGAATTTGTAAGTTCAACATGTGTCAACTTCAAACTCCTTATTTCCAGCTACATTTCTTTAGAAATATCCCCCACCCACCCAAGTTAGGTTGGTTCGTCTCCCTTCTCTCTAACAATTTCATCAGTCTCAAACAAATTATTTTTGAACATTTGATTGCGATTTTAAAATTAATGTGCATAAGATATGTTGCAACATGGAATTCAAGGCTTATGAAAGACCAGCTTGTTTGAAGCGTCTGGATAATTTATTAAATATTTCTTGTCCTTGACGGGCTTCACCATAGAAAATGCTTACTGGTACTTTGCAGTGTGTATCAAATTGGATAATAATACATTTAATCCTCTTATATATCCAGCTCAGTCATCATCAACTATCCAATACTTACTCTTTCCTTTTGATATCTCTCTGATTCCTACCCATATACGGAGAAAATGAGTTGGCTAATATGGCTTCATCAAATTCTTCTGGTGTTTATCTTGTTTTCTCAACTAGTAGTTATTACTACATATTCATCATCATGGTCTTCTCGTACTTCTACATGCCATACGTGCCTTGAGGACCAGAGATTTGCACTACTCCAATTTAAGAAAACATTTACCATAACTGATTTTTCCATCCCACAGTGTGAATCTGATTCTCACCCTAAAATGATGTTGTGGAATGAGAGTATTGATTGCTGCTCGTGGGAGGGGGTCACCTGTGACTGGTTAAATGGTCATGTAATTGGGCTTGACCTCGGTTGCAACACACTTCATGGTACCATTGAAGCCAACATCTCCCTCTTCCACCTTCGTCAGCTTCAGAGGCTCAATCTTGCCTTGAATGACTTCAATTTTTCTAGAATTTCATCTAGTTTGGCTCATTTGCAAGCTTGGCCCATCTCTACCTCTCCAACTCTTTATTTGCAGGCAGAGTTCCTTCAGAAATCTGTCATCTATCCAAATTGAGTTCCATTGATCTGTCTCTTTTTCATTATGAGGTGAGTCTTGAACAGCACACTTTCAATATGCTCCTTCGGAACCTAAACCAATTAAGAGAACTACACCTTGTTGAGTTGGATATTCCTTCACCTTTAGCTCATGCTTTGCTAAATCTATATTCTTTGACATCTCTCAGTCTTGCTTCTTGTCAACTACGTGGGAAATTCCCAGAAAACATTTTCCAACTCCCAAACCTATGAAAGCTCAATGTACAGGATAATTTGGGTGTCACTTGATAAACTTCCAAACTTCAACGTGACTAGTTCTCTTCAGTTTCTTGATCTCTCCCTGACAAGTTTTTTTGGACAACTGCCTGATTCAATCAGCAATCTTAAAGCCTTGAATAGTTTGTACCTCTTTGGGTGAAACTTTTCAGGGTCCATTTCCAACTTCTGTTGGGAACCTTACACAAATCACCAATTTGGACTTCTGGGCTAATAGCTTCAGCAGTCAAATCCCTTTATCAATTTCAAACCTTGCAAAGCTTACTTACTTGGATCTTTCCAAAAACAATTTGAATGAGCAAATAACGGATTCCCTTGGCAACATAAGCCAACTTGCTTTCTTGACCCTTTCTGAAAATCAGCTAACAGGTCCCATTCCTTTGTATGCTGTTGGGATTTCAAAGCTAACTTACATCGGATTGCAAAATAACTCACTCAATGGGACAATACCATCTTGGTTGTTTGCTCAACCTTCATTGATTTCTATAGATTTGAATAACAATATGTTGCAGGGACCAATTCCAGGATCAGTATATGAACTCGAGAACCTAACATACTTGAGGCTTTCATCAAATAACTTCTGTGGTGTAATCGAGCTAGATAAGTTGCTCAAGCTAAAATATTTGTACTATCTTCATCTCTCATATAATGGTCTCTCATTGAACATCAACAACAATGTCAACTCTACCTTGCATTACTTTGAGACTATAGGATTAGCTTCTTACAACTTAAGTGAATTCCCAAACTTCTCAAGAGTACTGCTTGATTTGATTACATTAGACCTTTCAAACAATAAAATTCATGGTGAAGTTCCAAAATGGATATTTGACGTGGGAAAAAATACATTGGATAGTTTAGATCTTTCTCATAATTTCCTTACAAGTTTAGAGTGTCTTCCATGGAAGAATCCAAAATATATTAACCTGCACTCCAACTTACTCCGAGGACCACTCCCTGTTCCACCTATCTCCACAATTGTTTTCTCTATCTCAAACAATAAATTGACGGGAGAAATCCCAACTTTGATTTGCAGTATGATGTCATTTGAAGTTCTTGATCTATCAAATAACAGTTTGACTGGTGTGATTCCACAATGTTTGGGAAACATAAGCATTAATCTCTCGGTGTTGAGTTTACGGATGAATAGCTTTGGTGGCATCTTTACTGCAGCATTTGCAAAAGGCAACGTGCTGAGAGTCTTAACTTGAATGACAACCAAATTGAAGGACATGTTCCGTGATCTCTGCTCAATTGTAGACACTTGGAAGTTCTAGATCTTGGAACAAATAAGATAAATGATACATTCCCCCACTGGTTGGAAACACTTCCAGAATTGCAGGTTCTTGTCTTGAGGTTTAATAGGTTTCATGGTCACATGGAAACCTCCAAGACCAAGAGTAAACATCCTTTTTCAAAGTAGAGAATTATTGATATATTGTGCAATGAGTTCACTGGCTTTTTGCCAACAAATTATATCAAACAATTAGGAGCTATGATGAATGTTGATGAACATGAAATGAAATTGAAATACATGGGTCAAGCATATTACCAAGATTCTGTGGTGGTGATGATTAAAGGATATGAGATTGAATTATCAAGAATCTTAACAATCTTTTCAATCATTGATTTTTCAAGAAATAAATTCTGAGGAGAGATTACGAAATCCATTGGGAGGCTTAATTCGCTTCGTTGTCTTAACTTATCTAATAACAACCTTAAAGGCCACATCCCAACTTCACTTGAAAATTTGAAAAACCTTGAATCGTTGGATCTTTCCTCAAACAATTTTGTATTCCTTTGCAATTGACTAGTTCAATATTTCTTGAGGTACTAAACCTTTTAGATAACCAACTAGCAGGACCAATTCCTCAGGGGAACCAGTTTAACACATTTGGAAATGATTCATACAGCAAGAACTTGGCTTTATGTGGATTCCCCTTTTCAGAGAAATGTAAGGAACCACAGCCACTGCCACCTACACTAACACTCCAACAAGATGAAAATTCAGACTGTTGAAGCGGGATTGGCTGGAAAGTTGCAGTGATGGGGTATGGATGCGGATTTGTATTTGGAATGGTTATGGGATATCTTATTTTTGTAACTCGAAGACTATAATGGCTAATGAAAATAGTTGAAGGAAAACAATATAAGAAGGTGAAAAGGTCCAACAAGGGTGCACACTGATGCAATGAAAGAATAAATTAGAAAAAACAGGTGGCATTATTAGGTAAGTGCAATTTATCTCTGAAGGATTACTTTGTTGATTATCTTTTATGGTTTCTATCTATAAGCTATATTTGAGTTACTAATGATTTTATTTCAAAACTAGATATGTTCCATTTAGTAGCACTATAAAGCAATTGTATCCACTTGAGGGAGTGTCTCACCTAGCTGCTGCATTTGAGTGTGTGCGCATCCGGATAGACGCTATACTGGATCACTTCAAAAGCTTTACCCTTGTTGTTGTATTGAGTTCTAAAGCTTTGTTACGTATTTTAGCTTTATTTAAGGACGAGTTAAATATGAGTTGCATGTCATAACTCTTTATTGTTTCTTTTCTTGCATCATTTAGCAGCCATTAGAGATTTGTACTTTTGTATGTAATTGTTTTTAAATTCCATTTCAGTCACTGAAAACTTGGCCTTGGCAAATTTTTTACTTTGAAATGCAATCTTACAAGTTACAACTCAAACCATTCCCCCCTTGTTACATTCTTAATCATTTTGAATGATAGAAATGTTGGCTACTAGATAGGGAATTTACATTGGAAAAAATGTCATATGCTACTCTTTCAGCAGTGTTTTTAGCTGTTGCTATTGTAGTCCAGTTGACTTCCGACATCTCGTCTCTTCCGCACCTTGCTATCACTAAACAGAATTGATGATAATTAGTTCTTTTTTCTTTCTTTTTTTCATCTTCAATGGAGATTGGGGTATCAAACTGGAGATATTTGCTAGCACTTGTTTTTATAGAGAAGTGGGAATTTTGTGATTAATTATAGTAGGAAAATGGTGATATGTATTGATTGAAAAGTTCGCTCATAGGCAAGAAAACTTTTGGGATTGTGAAACCTGATTAGTATTGTACTCCTCTTACTCAATCGCGGATCTTTGTGTCATGCTTTTTTGTTTGTGATTGATTCGTTTTGCTAGTGCTTGTATCTGTGGTTTATTCCATTTCCATTTGCTAAGGACAACTTGACACACACACAGTTGGGTTGCCTTTTTGTCTTATTCCCTGTTTTCAATTGTTTATGGCTAAATGTGGTAGTTTGGTGTACTGAGATTGTCATTCATTGCATCCTCCTGATAAGCTAATTATCTTTTTATATTGCTGCAGTTTCTCTGCCTACTCTCCCAAATACAATGAACTATTGAATGACTGCTATGATGACCCGTAAGCCTTGTTTGGCTTTGTATAAAATAGCTATTTTTTTGGGCTATTTGAGCAAAAAAGAAATAGCTCTTTTGACATTGGCTTATTTAGCTGACAAAAAGGGAGAAAGAAAACAATTTTTTCACAATTTTTTTTTTTAAAACTTCCCCAAGCATACAAAATCTTTAGATGTGCATAGTAGGATGCTGATTTTCACATTCAAAAGTCAAAAACAATTGATTAACCGATGTTTCAATAAAAGTTTTTTTCTTTTTACTAAGCTTGAAATTTAATTTTTTATCTGGTGACAAACATAATGGCTATAGCGATCCCGGTTTTCCCTTCATTGTTTAATTGTATTTCAGACTCGGTTCCGTGGATGTGTTGTTGTCTTTTTCTAGTTTCCATCCTTTACTCTTTGTATATGAGTCTTGGGTCGTGTTGGGTAGGTTTAAAACACGTTGGTTGTGTTTGGAAACCAAGGGTTAGTGTCCATTAAATTTTCATAATGGTTCATTTAATATCCTTATTAGTGGTTCATTTAATATCCTTATTAGTGGTTACAAACTTGTTCATTTAATATCCTTATTAGTAGTTCAGTTACTACCCTTATTAGTGGTCCATTCATATTCAAACTTGTGCATTCATATTTGTAACTTGTGTTCATTTAATTCTAGTTAGTGTTCATTTAATGCTAGTTAGTGTCCATTTAATTCTAACTTGTCCTTTCATTTTCTAATTAATGGGCTTTAATAACAACCTTTCAATATCACTTGTTCATCTCCCTTTTGATTTCAAAACCCTAGAACCATCTTCTCTCTCTACACACCTTCTCTCTAGGTTTTCATCTCCCTCTAGTGTAAATCTAGACTAAGTCCTTTGTAAGAAAGGTAGAGTGGGTTGAGGGCTTCAGTTTAATATGAAAGTTTGGCGATTTGGAGCACTTTGGTTTTTGGCCATCATCTTCTCCATTTGAGGTAGGGATTTCTTTGTTCTTTTTCAATACTCCATCTATAGATAGACATGTGGTAATTTTGTATTGCATGAAAATCATATCCGTGTTGGATTTGTTTGAAAATCATGAGGGGAACCTAGGGTTGGTTGTTTGAGAATGGTTTTGTTATCACTGACTGTGGTTTGGACTAATTAGAGAGTAAAATTAGCATGTTATTGTTGAAAGAAGAGAAAGCACTAAATTATATTTTGATTTGGTAAAATAAAAAGGATTTACGGTTGAACAATGTTGGTAAATTTCTATTGTTAATATGAGTTGTGTAGAAGGTGTTAACAGTTAAGGGATTAATTATGGTATTGGGGTTATTTTGAAATGAACGTATTGAATCAAGTTGGGTTATGACTTATTATCCAAGGAATTGATTTTGTAAAATGAAGAAAATGTAATTGGTTTTGTGAAAAGGGAAAAGTGTTTTTGGAATAAGTGATGGAACATGTTGACTTAAGAAAATTATGTAGTTGATCTTGAAAATGGTAAATGAAATGTTAACTCTATGTGAGTCTCGGAAAATAAATTTGAGAATTGAACTATTGTATCATGAGTGTCGAATACACATATTTGGGGGTTTTATCCTTACCTATCGTACTAGTGTCGTTGTTGGGTTTAAGGTTTGCTTGAGAGTTGATATAGCGATCCCGGGTTTACCCTTGTTGTATAGTGATCCGGACATATGTCCGTGGATGTTGGTGGTTGTTTATTATCTTGTTTACATCCTTTCTTACGTTGTATTTGAGTTATAGGATGTGTTGAGCGGGTTTGTTACAGGTTGGTTGAGTTTAGAAACCAAAACTAGTTGCCCAGATTTTTGGCCTGTACGCTCGAGCGGAGGTGTTGGCGCTCGAGCGTAGATTACATCCATCCAGTATCTTGTTGTGCAGTGTTGTGAGCTCGAGCGTAGGGTTGGGAGCTCGAGCGTAGGTCTGTTTCTGCAAAAGTGCTGAGCGAGTGCATTCTGCGCTCGAGCGGGAGGTTGGCCGCTCGAGCGTAAGTCTGTGAGTGGCCGCTCGAGCGGGGTGTTTTACGCTCGAGCGTAGACCTGGGTTAAAGACCCGAAGTTGTGACTTTCCAAATCACTTTTTGCTTTCTCTTCTCTCTCTTACTTTTCCAAAATCACCATTGTTGAGCCTCTCACTCTAGATATTACCTTCTCTCTAGGTTTTGATCTAGTAGGAGTGATTTACTCACCTTTGGCCTTCACAAAAGTTGTGTTGATCGTCGAGAGCTTCCTTTTGATCTGAAAATTTTGAGGTTTGGAGCATTTTGATTTTGGTCTTCATCTCCTTTGGGGCTCCGAATTTGAGGTAGGGATAACCTACTCCTCTCTATGGGTTTTGTCTTTAAATTTTGGTATTTTGAGATGTTGGGCTTGGTTTGGTAATCTTGTAAAGGTTTGGGGCTTTTGTGTAATTTTACAAAGGTTGGGGTTTTATTCATAATAAACCTAGATGCATGTTTGGCATAGAAAAATGGAATGATTGTTGAATCATTGATGAAAATGGGACCTAAGGGTTGAAATGGTAATTATGGAAAATGGCCTAATTACATTGTTTAATTAATTGGGATAATTAATTGATGAGAAATGAGGAAATGAAATGTTGATTGAATATCCATTTGTGCATTTATTTTCTGTTTTAGAAATAACTGCTTTGGGCTATCGGTGGAGGATAGTCGTGATTGTTGTAGACAATGTATGTTGATTAGGCAAATTGAAACTAATCAATGGAATGTGTTATGAAACTTGACAGTTGCTAGAATACATTAATTGTTTGTATTGTGTGATTGTATATAGAACCAATGTGTTTATATACGTTATGTGTAGAGGAGGAGATAGGGGATGTACTCCGCGGTTTAGGGGAAGATAGGGGATGGACCTCTAAACCGGATAGGTATTTGGAGGAGATAGGGGATGTACTCCGTAGACAGAGCTCATATGCTTGTCTAGAGAAGTGAAGATAGAGCTCATATGCTTATCTTTGTGAAGTATGAAGTGTGGATACAGCTTGTATGCTTATCTGTGGATATTGTTGATATACATATCTGTTGTGAAGTGTGGATACAGCTTGTATGCTTATCTGTGGATATTGTTGTTATACATATCTGTTGAGAATGTGGATATAGCTTTTATGCTTATCTGAATGTGAGATATAGTTTTTATACATATCTGTGGAAATGATGATAGAGCTAGCATGCTTATCTGTTGAAAAAGGGAAAATGAAAAGTAATTGGGACTTGTCAGTCGTTGACATAAATATATAATTTATGTGATTGTAACAGTGTTGACCAACTATCAATTGCTAATGTTTTAGTCATTGTCCATGGTTGGTTTAGTGTATTTCTACTGGGCTGTGGCTCACCCTATATGGGAATATCATTTTCAGGTACCGGAAGCATGCCACCTCCGAGGACATAGCTGGGAGGCTAGTGGCGGGCATAGTTTTGTCGTTTTACTTTTGATGTATTACATGTAATTTCAAGCCAAGGGCTTAATGTGTAAACGAGTTAGAACTGATTGTTGTAACCAAGTGTTAACTTGGAAAGCTGTAAGCCCGTAGGGCATTTTGTTTTGAGATTAACATGTAATACTTATGTAATTGAACTCGAGTGAATGAAAGAATGTGGTGAGTTTATAAGTCTTATTCGATGGGTTTATTGCTATTATTTTGAGGGCGTTACAACTTGGTATCAGAGCGTACCGGGTTCGAATACTTTGGGTACGTGGGAAGTGATTAGTATCACAATGGGTTTGTCTCGCTTGATAGAGGCGTAGATGTAGTACCATATGCTATGTGTTTATTTGATAACATGCTTATGTGACTATGTGGGTATGGGATTTAATTTCTAGGATATTGATTGGATCCTTGAGTTTCTGGGAGTCTTGTTGGAAAAGCACTTGATCAACGCTGTTTCTAACCGGAACTCTAGTAACGCCTCGGACTGTCATTATCCGGAAATGAAGTTCGTAAGTGCTTATATGTTTATGTGCTTATGTGGAGTGAATTACACTTGTCCATGCATTAGGACGTGAGTGATTAGTTTCGGCACACCTATGAATGTGCTAACGTTCTGTATTGCCTTTATTAGGATGTCAGGACGAGGAAGAGGTGCTAGGCGTGGTAGACCTGCGAGGCAGGAAGTACCGTTACCGGGTGAGATTCCAGCAGTGCAGGAGGGAGTTGGGCAGGCCAATGTGGCCGAGCCAGTGGGTCAGCAGGCTATGGGTGCCTTGGCCAGAGAGTTAGCAGGAGCTTTGGGTATTCTTAGGGCTGAGAATCAGGCAGTTGAGGCAGGGCCTTCCTTCTTGAAGAGGGAGTTCTTTCGGTGTAATCCGGACGAGTTTATCGGGGATCCTAAAGAGCCGCTTAAGGCAGATGAATGGCTCGAACAGACAACGAAGACGTTTGAGATGCTTGGCATCGAGGACGGAGCACTGAAAGTGACCTTGGCATCCTTCCAACTGAAGGGAGATGCGGGTCAATGGTGGAAGTACGAGAAAGCTCGTGTTGGTGGTACTTGGGAGGCGTTTATAAATGCTTTTCAGGAGAGGTTTTTGTCTGCAGTAGCAAGGGAGAAGCTGAGGGATCAGTTTAGCCGGCTTAATCAGCAGGGCTTGTCAGTGGCTGAGTTTGAGGCTACTTTTACCAGTCTGTCTAGGTTTGCACCTGAACTGGTGGCGTCTGAGGAACGCCGTTGCTATGAGTTTGAGCGGAAGTTGAGGCGGGGCCTCAAATTGAGAGTTGGTGGGTCTTATATTCGAGAGTATAGACACCTAGTGGATGCTGCAGCTCATATGGAGCTTATGATGCAGGAGGAGGATGAGGGTCAGAGAGGCTCCAAGAGGAGCCAGGATAGTCAGAGTGATGGCAGGAGGCAGAGGGGTTCTAACCCTCAGCAGTCTCAGGGTGCAGTCTCTAGATCGACCTTTCCAGTGCCTAGTGTAGGCTCGGGGAGAGGCAGTCCGGGAGAATTCACTTGTTACAAGTGTGGCCAGCTGGGTCACAAGGTTTCTGTTTGCCCGCAGAAGGGTGGGGGTCAGAAAGCTGCTTCTTCTTCAGCTAGACCGCAGAGTCAGAGTTTAGGCAGGGGGCAGCTCTTGACTTGTTTTCAGTGTGGACAACCTGGGCACATGAAGAGGTTTTGTCCGCAGTTGAGTGCCACTTCGGGAGCGTCTGGTTCTAGGCAGACGCAGGGTTTTCAGCCAGCTCAGTCTGTGCAGGCCTCGAGGGCCAATCCGGGAGCTTCGTCATCCCAGTCTGTGCAGCAGTCTTTTGCTCAGAGAGGTGAGCAGGTAGACCAGGGGCCTACGGGGCGCGTGTATGCTGTTACCGCGCAGGACTTAGTACCGGCTCCATCAGTAGTGAGAGGTACTTTTCTGTTTTGCAACTCAGTTGCTAATGTGTTGATAGACACGGGTGCATCTCATTCTTTTGTATCTGCTGCATTTGCATCTGTTTTGGAATTGGAGTTAGCACAGTTAGCATCTCCTATTTGTGTGGTATCACCTTTGGGTGGTGAGTTGATTCTGAAACAGGGTGTTAGAGGATGTGATATAGAGGTCGCCGACTATAGGCTTCCTTTTCCGTTTGTTGTCATGCCCATGAAGGGTTTTGATGTTATTTTGGGTATGGACTGGTTATCGTCATACCGGGCTGTTATTGATTGCTACCGCCAGAGGGTCACGTTATGTACCTTGAGCGGGGAGTGGTTCCATTTCTTGGGAGACCGGGTTGGTAGTGTTTTGCCACCGGGGTTTGATTCGCGAGGGCGAAGTGAGCTTAGTGGTTTACTTGCTAGCTTTGAGAGTAGCGAGTGTGTTGAGACCCAGGTTGTGTTACCGAGGGTGGTTTGTGAGTATTCGGATGTCTTTCCCGAAGATCTTGTTAGTTTGCCACCTCACCGAGAGATAGAGTTCTCTATTGATTTAGTGCCTGGTACGGCGCCGATTTCTATGGCACCTTACCGTTTTGCTCCAGCAGAGTTGGTTGAGTTGAAAGTTCAGCTCCAGGAATTGCTCGATAAGGGCTTTGTTCGCCCTAGTGTTTCACCGTGGGGAGCACCGGCCCTCTTTGTTAAAAAGAAAGATGGTGCCTTGAGATTGTGTATAGACTACCGGAAGTTGAATCGGGCTACGGTTAAGAATAAGTACCCTATGCCCCGTATAGATGATTTGTTTGACCAGTTGAAGGGTTCCCGTTGTTTCTCTAAGATAGACTTGAGATCGGGTTACCATCAGTTGAGGGTCAGGGAGGAAGATATTCCTAAGACGGCATTCCGTACGCGGTATGGCCATTATGAGTTTCTGGTGATGCCATTTGGGCTTACCAATGCACCGGCAGTCTTTATGGACTTGATGAACCGGATTTTCCGGGAGTTCTTAGACCGATTTGTGGTTGTTTTCGTGGACGATATCCTTATCTATTCGTCTTCTGAGGAGGAGCACGAGACACACTTGAGAGTGGTGCTTGAGTTACTTAGAGCCCATAGGCTGTATGCCAAGTTTGGGAAGTGTGAGTTTTGGCTGGGGGAAGTCAAGTTCTTAGGCCATGTGGTATCCGGGGAAGGGGTGTCTGTTGATACATCCAAGGTTGAGGCAGTGCAAGATTGGGCACAGCCTAAGAGTGTGTTTGAGATCCGCAGTTTTCTGGGATTGGCTGGGTATTACCGTCGGTTTGTGAAAGATTTCTCCAGGTTAGCGTCACCGTTGACTAGACTGACTCGGAAGGGAGTCAAGTTTGTGTGGAGTGAGACTTGTGAAAAGTCGTTCCAAGAGCTGAAAGTTAGATTGACCACCGCTCCGGTATTGATTATTCCGGAGAGAGGGTTGGGTTATGCGGTTTATTGTGATGCCTCACGAGAGGGTTTGGGTTGTGTGTTGATGCAAGAGGGGAAAGTGGTAGCTTATGGCTCACGTCAGTTGAAAATACACGAGAAGAATTACCCCACACACGACCTAGAGTTAGCAGCTGTGATCTTTGCCTTGAAAATCTGGAGGCACTACCTTTATGGTGAGAGGTTCGAGGTATTCTCGGATCATAAGAGTTTGAAGTATCTGTTTACACAGAGAGACTTGAATCTGAGGCAGAGGAGATGGATGGAGTTCATCGAGGATTATGATTTTGAGTTGCATTATCATCCGGGAAAGGCCAATGTTGTGGCCGATGCCCTTAGTAGGAAAACCATTAGTGATGTAGCTTGTATAGCCATCCGGGAATGGGTGATGTTGGGAGCACTTGGCGAGTTTGATTTGCTACTGGGCGAATCTGTTGAGGCTGCGGCCTTGTTTTCCGTTGTTGCGCAGCCTACACTTGTGACTAGAGTGTTAGAGGCACAGAGAGGTGACCTTGAGATAGAATCCATCCGAGAGAAGATCTCCAGTGGGAAAGTTGAGAAGGGTTTGACGGTGTATCCCGACCTGAGTGTGAGATACCGAGACCGTTTGTTTGTACCGGAGTCTTGCCGAGAGGAAGTACTCCGAGAGTTTCATCATTCGCGCCTTGCGGTGCATCCGGGAGGTACTAAGATGTATCAGGATTTGGGTCGCCAGTTTTGGTGGCGGGGTATGAAGAAAGATGTGGCTGTTTTCGTATCGAAATGCCTTACTTGCCAGCAAGTGAAGGCCGAGCATCAGAGGCCAGCGGGTTTGTTGCAACCCTTGCCTATTGCCGAGTGGAAGTGGGAGCATGTCACTATGGACTTCGTTGTAGGTCTTCCGAGGACTCAGCGGGGTAGTGATGCTATTTGGGTGGTTGTAGACCGGTTGACTAAGTCGGCGCACTTTATTCCTATGCGCGTGAGAGATTCGGTAGATCATCTTGCCGATTTGTATATTCGGGACGTAGTGAGATTGCACGGGGTCCCAGTGACGATCGTCTCAGATAGAGATCCTCGTTTTACTGCTAGGTTGTGGCAGAGTTTGCAGAGTGCGTTGGGCACTAAGTTGACTTTTAGTACGGCTTATCATCCTCAGACTGACGGGCAGTCCGAGCGTACTATTCAGATCCTCGAGGATATGCTTCGGGGTTGTGTCCTGGACTTCAGTGGGACGTGGGAAAGGCACTTGCCATTGGTAGAGTTTGCCTACAACAACAGTTTTCAGTCTAGCATCGGTATGGCACCGTTTGAGGCCTTGTATGGCCGACCATGTAGGTCTCCAGTTTGTTGGGCCGAGGTGGGTGATGCACCTTTGTTGGGTCCGGAGTTGGTTAGGGAGACGACGGAGAAAGTTGAGCTTATCCGTAGGAGGCTTGTTACAGCCCAGAGTCGACAAAAGAGTTATGCCAACCGTAGGAGGAGGCCTTTGGCGTTTGAGGTAGGTGATCATGTCTTTCTGAAGATATCACCTAGGCGAGGTCTGATGAGGTTTGGGAAGAGTGGGAAGTTGTCCCCTCGGTTTATTGGTCCTTTTGAGATCCTTGAGAGGATAGGTGAGGTTGCTTATCGGTTAGCCTTACCGCCGCAGTTGTCCGGAGTGCATGACGTGTTTCATGTGAGTATGCTTCGGAAGTATGAGCCAGATCCATCACATGTGTTGGATTGGACTGATTTAGAGGTAGATGAGGATGCCTCGTATGAGGAGAGACCGGTTCGGGTCTTGGATAGGCGGGATCAGGTCCTGCGTGGCAAGACCATTCCTTTGGTGAAAGTCTTGTGGAAACATCACGGAGTGGAGGAAGCCACTTGGGAACGTGAGTTGGAAATCCGAGAGAAATATCCGGACTTGTTTATTGATATGTAATCTTGTATTTGAATTTTACATTTTGTTGAACTTAAGAGCTTTTATATATGTCTTAAGTTGTGAAACATTGAGAAAGTTTTGATTATTGGTAGTATGTTTTGGAACTTGCCTCATATGGAAGTTGAATGTAACATTATATCTGTTGAATATATTGTTGAAATTGGAAGGATAGTGCATAATGTTGATGCATGTTGAAAGTACATATGTTGTTTACATATTGTGATATGTCTCTTGTTTAAGGGATGGGATGACCGGTAATGGGTCGAATTGTTGAATGTTCAAGTGTAACATTGTCTAAATTGGAGAAAAACTTGTTTTTTGAAAACTTGTGTTTAATTTCGGGGACGAAATTCTTTAAGGGGGGGAGGTTATAGCGATCCCGGGTTTACCCTTGTTGTATAGTGATCCGGACATATGTCCGTGGATGTTGGTGGTTGTTTATTATCTTGTTTACATCCTTTCTTACGTTGTATTTGAGTTATAGGATGTGTTGAGCGGGTTTGTTACAGGTTGGTTGAGTTTAGAAACCAAAACTAGTTGCCCAGATTTTTGGCCTGTACGCTCGAGCGGAGGTGTTGGCGCTCGAGCGTAGATTACATCCATCCAGTATCTTGTTGTGCAGTGTTGTGAGCTCGAGCGTAGGGTTGGGAGCTCGAGCGTAGGTCTGTTTCTGCAAAAGTGCTGAGCGAGTGCATTCTGCGCTCGAGCGGGAGGTTGGCCGCTCGAGCGTAAGTCTGTGAGTGGCCGCTCGAGCGGGGTGTTTTACGCTCGAGCGTAGACCTGGGTTAAAGACCCGAAGTTGTGACTTTCCAAATCACTTTTTGCTTTCTCTTCTCTCTCTTACTTTTCCAAAATCACCATTGTTGAGCCTCTCACTCTAGATATTACCTTCTCTCTAGGTTTTGATCTAGTAGGAGTGATTTACTCACCTTTGGCCTTCACAAAAGTTGTGTTGATCGTCGAGAGCTTCCTTTTGATCTGAAAATTTTGAGGTTTGGAGCATTTTGATTTTGGTCTTCATCTCCTTTGGGGCTCCGAATTTGAGGTAGGGATAACCTACTCCTCTCTATGGGTTTTGTCTTTAAATTTTGGTATTTTGAGATGTTGGGCTTGGTTTGGTAATCTTGTAAAGGTTTGGGGCTTTTGTGTAATTTTACAAAGGTTGGGGTTTTATTCATAATAAACCTAGATGCATGTTTGGCATAGAAAAATGGAATGATTGTTGAATCATTGATGAAAATGGGACCTAAGGGTTGAAATGGTAATTATGGAAAATGGCCTAATTACATTGTTTAATTAATTGGGATAATTAATTGATGAGAAATGAGGAAATGAAATGTTGATTGAATATCCATTTGTGCATTTATTTTCTGTTTTAGAAATAACTGCTTTGGGCTATCGGTGGAGGATAGTCGTGATTGTTGTAGACAATGTATGTTGATTAGGCAAATTGAAACTAATCAATGGAATGTGTTATGAAACTTGACAGTTGCTAGAATACATTAATTGTTTGTATTGTGTGATTGTATATAGAACCAATGTGTTTATATACGTTATGTGTAGAGGAGGAGATAGGGGATGTACTCCGCGGTTTAGGGGAAGATAGGGGATGGACCTCTAAACCGGATAGGTATTTGGAGGAGATAGGGGATGTACTCCGTAGACAGAGCTCATATGCTTGTCTAGAGAAGTGAAGATAGAGCTCATATGCTTATCTTTGTGAAGTATGAAGTGTGGATACAGCTTGTATGCTTATCTGTGGATATTGTTGATATACATATCTGTTGTGAAGTGTGGATACAGCTTGTATGCTTATCTGTGGATATTGTTGTTATACATATCTGTTGAGAATGTGGATATAGCTTTTATGCTTATCTGAATGTGAGATATAGTTTTTATACATATCTGTGGAAATGATGATAGAGCTAGCATGCTTATCTGTTGAAAAAGGGAAAATGAAAAGTAATTGGGACTTGTCAGTCGTTGACATAAATATATAATTTATGTGATTGTAACAGTGTTGACCAACTATCAATTGCTAATGTTTTAGTCATTGTCCATGGTTGGTTTAGTGTATTTCTACTGGGCTGTGGCTCACCCTATATGGGAATATCATTTTCAGGTACCGGAAGCATGCCACCTCCGAGGACATAGCTGGGAGGCTAGTGGCGGGCATAGTTTTGTCGTTTTACTTTTGATGTATTACATGTAATTTCAAGCCAAGGGCTTAATGTGTAAACGAGTTAGAACTGATTGTTGTAACCAAGTGTTAACTTGGAAAGCTGTAAGCCCGTAGGGCATTTTGTTTTGAGATTAACATGTAATACTTATGTAATTGAACTCGAGTGAATGAAAGAATGTGGTGAGTTTATAAGTCTTATTCGATGGGTTTATTGCTATTATTTTGAGGGCGTTACAGTTGAGTCTCTTTTATTAGGTGTACTGAATACATGCATCTAGAGGTTTTGTCCTTGGTCATCGGTAGAGGATGACATTGGTGTGTTGAATTGTGATGTATGCGTTACACTTGTGTTGGTTAAACATTATTGAATAGTTTATGTGTATGTATTACACTTGTTATTGATGCTTTGTTGTATTGAGGAATTTGTATATGATAATTGTTTATATACATTGTTTTGTGTGGGAGGAGATAGGGGATGTACTCCACGGTTTAGGGGAAGATAGGGGATGGACCTCTAAACCGAAAACTGTTTGACATTGATACAGCACTACAATGTGTATCATTTGTGAAGTATAGAAGTGTTTTTGTTTGATATTGATACAACACCAAAATGTGTATCATTTGTGAAGTATGGAAGTGTTTTTATCTGAGATTGATACAGTACTAAAATGTGTATCTATTATGAGGTATGAAATGTTTAAAATGAGTTATTATCTCGCTTATCGCTTGGCGTATCCTTAGCTTACTGTGCATATAGCCGGTAGAGCAGAGTTTTAATTGTTATCATCAGTGTATCTAAGTATGTTATGGGTTGCGGTGGTTACAGTTTTGAAAGGCCGAGCTGCCTCATTTGTGGATTATATACATGTTGATGATTTGTTATTTCCCTTTTATTTAAGGCATGCATGTATTGATATGAATGAATTGGGAACAAACCAAAATGCCATTTTGAGATTTTGGAAAGTGTGAAGGAAAATGGGGAATTTGTGAACATGTTTTCAAAAAAGGTCATTTTGTTGTAAGTACGGAAAATGGGGGAAGAGTAATGGGCTTGGTGAAATTGTTTTTTCTAAAACTGTTATAGTCATGAAAGTTTGGAAAAATGGGTAATAAAAAGGAAAGGAAAAAAAAAGGTGAACCGCTTATAGCGTCGAATGAAATGGCTGTTTTCGAGAAAAGTTCATACTTATGTATATTTTGTATAAACTGCCACATTACTATTCTAGTATGAGATTGAACATTCATGATCATAGCTATCTGTAAGTTGTTATTGTTGAGGATCATGTTGAGATCTCTACTGGACTATATGTTCATCCCACGTTGTTGAATCTTTTTCAGGTGATAGCCAGGATGTGCTACAAGGTTTTGGATCTTCTTATTTGTTGGCCACAGGGCCTCTTTTGTGTTGGCGGAATGCCATTTATGTAAAAGGGTTATACCCTTCTTCTTGACTTTTAATGATGTAAACCCAAGGGCAATTTATTTAGTGTTCTCATGTTGTATTTACTTGCATACGAATGAGAGCAATGTTATTCACTTCTACAAGTTGAATATACGAGTTTATTTCCGCATGTTATCTCTGAAATGGAATTAAGTAAATGAAATTGGTAATACTTCGAGTAATAAAAAGTGGGGCGTGACAATGGCAAATTTCATTGATCTTTCTTGAGATTTGGTGAAAATACAATAAATTTTTTAACTTTGACATAACTATATTGATTTCATTTCATGAGTAAGAGCATCTCTAACCTTTCATTACTTATTATTTTTTATCTAATTCGATTTCAAATTTGAATAAAAATTTGATTTAATATGAACTATTTCAACCCTTTCATGAATTTCTTATCAAAATCTTTTTAAAAATTCTCATCTATTACAAAATTTTATTTTCTTCAAATTTGTTGAAAAAATCATATCCACCAATACCTTATATTTTTTCATTTTCATCAAATTGAACTTAATAAAAAAAATATTTCTCCCTGAATTTGATAAACATTTGATACAAAAAATTGGAGATTATTTTTTTAGCATTTTTATTGAATTTAAATTTGAATAAAATAAATAAATAGAGAGGTCATTTGATAATAGGCTGATTTTAGTAAAAACAAAATCAAAAAATTATTTAAAAAGTTAAAAAATCGAAAAGACTTACAAAAAGCCAAAGATTTCGGGGTTTTTCCCAAACTAAGCCTCTTTTGCATTCTATTTCCCAAACTAGGCCTAGTTTGGACGGAATTCCTAAACTAAGCTAAAGCGCTATTACAAATCGCGCTTTCACTGTTTGGAGCCCAAAATTTGATGAATAGTAAAAGCGCTATTGTAAAATGCGCTTTTAATTAATAAATCGCTGTTTTAAATCGCGCTTTTAACATAAAATTTTTTTTCTAAAGAAAACGATATTTGAAATAGCGCTTTCATTGTGCATATAATTTTTTTTTTTTAGGAAACGTTATTTCAAATAACGTTTCTACTGTTGAAAACCACCCCACCCTCTGACATACGAACACACCCACACACACCCAACCCATACTGTGAAGCATTGAAATAAGATAATTTTTATATATAATAATAATTTATAATAATAAATTATATAATTTATATAATTTTCATAAATATAAATCATTTTTAGGTTATGGATGGTTTGATTTATAACATGTATGTAAGGGTAAAAATTTTTATAATCAAAAATAATTTTTGCAATTTTTATAATCAAAAATAATTTATAAATTACCAAAAATAATTTATAATACGTATGTATTATAAAAAATTTTATAATAATTTATAATACGTATGTATTTACTTTAAATAAACTATATATAATACGTATGTATTATATATATAATTTTTATATATTTACTTTAAATAAATTATTTTTGATACGTATGTATTATATATATATAATTTTTATATATTTATATATTTACTTTAAATAAATTATTAATAAATATATAATAATTATTTTATAAAATAAATTATTAATAAAAATTATTGATTGTAAAATAAATTGATTACTTTATAAAATAAATTGATTATAATTTTTATTAATAATTATTTATTATATATTTTTAAATAATTTATAAAGATTATAATCAATTTATAAATAATTTTTACAATTTTTATAATCAATTTTTACATACGTATGGCAATAATTTTTATAAATTATTTAAACCACACGTATGTAAGGGTAAAAAATTTTAAGTTATGGATGGTTTGATTTATCATTTATCAAAATTTTTACCTTTAAACCATACGTATGTAAATGTGAAGATGGGTTTACTGTAAATGTAAATGTGATGATACGTATTAAATTATTTACATACGTATTAATTATAAATTTTTATAAATTATTTTTGAATAATACATACGTATTATGAAATGTAAAGATGGGTTTACTGTAAAAAATTTTAAATAAAAAATGTAAAGATTTAAATCAATTATTATAAAAAATTTTATAATACATACGTGTTATAAAATTTTATTAAGAATTTATTTTATAAAATAATTATTATATATTTATTAATAATTTATTTAAAGTATATATATAATACATACGTATCAAAAATAATTTATTTAAAGTAAATATATAAAAATTATATATATAATACATACGTATTATATATAATTTATTTAAAGTAAATACATATATATTATAAATTATTATAAAAAATTTTATAATACATACGTATTATAAATTATTTTTGGTAATTTATAAATTATTTTTGATTATAAAAATTGCAAAAATTATTTTTGATTATAAAAATTTTTACCCTTACATACGTGTTATAAATCAAACCATCCATAACTTAAAAATGATTTATATTTATGAAAATTATAAAAATTATATTATTTTAATGATTCACAGTGTGGGTTGGGTGTGTGGGTGTGTGCGTATGTCAGAGGGTGGGTTGGTTTTTAACAGTAGAAACGTTATTTGAAATAACGTTTTCTAAAAAAAAAAATAAAATTATATGCACAGTGAAAGTGCTATTTCAAATAGCGTTTTCTTTAGAAAAAAAATTTTATGTTAAAAGCGCGATTTAAAACAGCGATTTATTAATTAAAAGTGCATTTTACAATAGCGCTTTCACTATTCATCAAATTTTGGGTTCCAAACAGTAAAAGCGCGATTTGTAATAGCGTTTTAGCTTAGTTTGGGACTCCCGTCCAAACTAGGCCTAGTTTGGGAAATAGAATGCAAAAGAGGCTTAGTTTGGGAAAAGCCCCAAAGATTTCTTCTCATTTTTTTCTATTTTTTACACATAAGCAAAAGTATTTTCCAAACACTTTCAATTCTTTCAACTCATATTTTAATTTGGGTAAATTATAAATACACACTAAGATTTGCTTAAAAAATGATTTGTCCGTTATGATTTTGAAAATTACAAATTTCTAATTTCATATCAAATGATCATTTTTATTAATAAATTATCAAATTAATTAATAATTTTTAATGATATCAAAAATTTATTTTAATTAATAATTCAAAGTAATTTTATCATTGTATAAGAAAGCGGTTAGAAATTTTAATTTTTAGTTATTTTGTTAAATAAAAAATTTTAACAAGCGAATATTTGTATTTTTTAAAATTATATGGGAAAATTCATATTTTAAATAAATCTCAATGTAATTATAATTTACCCTTTTAATTTTAAACCAAAAAAAGAGAGAAAAGAGTACCTTCTGTAGTTTTAAAAATTACATCTCACCTCTTAAAGTTTTTAATTACATAACAAATGATTATTTTTATTAACAAATTATAAAGACAAATAATTATTTTTAATGCTGTTATAAATTTATTTTAATTAATAATTTAAATAATATTATCATTGAATAGGAGAGCAGTTAAACATTTTATTTTTTTAATTAATTTTATTAAATAAAAAATTTCTGACAAGAAATTATTCATAATTTTTTAAATTATAAAGAACAATTCGTATTTACTTAAGAATTGTATTTGTAATTTAAAATATATGGCGCTGTTTGGGATTCCTTGAATTAGGCTATTATAGCCTCATTTGGTTTTTTAGCCCAAAAGCCTTCACTGTGCATAGATTTTCAAAAAAAAAAAAAAAAAAAAAAAAAAAGAAAATAGGCTGCTGCTGGACAGTGTAGGCACAGCCGGACAGTGCTGCTTTTTGGGCAAAATTACCATTTTGTCCCTTTATATCAATTTTAAAAAATAAAAAGTTAGGGATAAATTTGTCATTTTAAATTTAAACATCATTTTAACACACTTTTCAATACAATAATTCAACTAAAAAATCATCTCATCTTCCCAAACACAAAAACTAAAATAGCCACTCAAAAAGTCAAATAGCCTACTAAAATAGCCACTTCCCAAACGAGACCTATATTTGAAAAAAAACACCGAAATAAGCATCTTCCCACTTTAGCCCTAATCACGCACACACTCTCTCTCTCTCTCTCTCACTCTCTCTCGTAGCTACAGATTCTGCAGATTGTTCAGAATTCTCATGGAAGTAGCAGCCGAATCCGCACTTCTCAATCCATCAACATTCTTCCCTCGTTCCAGCCCTTCATTTCTCCCTGCCTCTCACCCTCAGATCAGATTACCCACCAAGAATTTCCCTTCAAATCTGCTCCTCTTCTCGCATTCCCACCAATTGCATCGTCCCGTATGCTCGCAACGACTTGTTCAGTTCCAGATTCCAACAAAATCAGGGTTTTGTTTGCAGATTCCAACAAAGTGAGGTTCATGGCGTTGAAGATTCGATTACGAGTTTGAAATTAGAGTTTTTTGTAAATCGGAGAATCATTGCGTTGGCTGCTACTGTTATTGGGGTTTTAGTGTTTGGTTGCCGAAGAGTTTTTGCGGTGGAAGGAGTTGTGGATTCGGATTATGGGGTTATGGGGTTATAGGACAGAGCATATTGCTATTGAAGAGTTATTGGCTGAAACTTTCTCAGGTTCTTTGGGTTTCAAAGAGCAAGGTTTGGTTTTGGCTGCTCTTCTGGGTCTCTCTGCATTTTTTTCTATGGCTGAAACTTCATTTACCACTCTTTGGCCTTGGAAGGTACACATTTTTTTATTTTTTTTATTTTACTCCAATTGGTTTTTTTCTTATAAAAATTTTGTTTGTGCAACTGTCGACATGAATAGGAGCATAATAGATTTTTATGTTGAGTTCATGCCAATTTCATATCACCTGGTCATGTGGAACAGCTTCTTATGCCTCAATTTGTTAATTAACTCTGGTGGCAATAATTAGCAAGCTTGGGTAGGAGGTAAAGTTTAGCTTGATTTAGATTGAGGGAATATCTTATCTACAATAATCTCAAACCACAGACTGTGAAGAAGTAAATCATCATACTGAGACCAAAGGATTTTACCTATTGCGACTGCTACAATAGATGGGCCATTTTCTGCTAAGAAGATTGTGAAGGACAGTCTTCACGATGAAAATGGTGATTAGTTGATCAATGATAGCCTGGTTGTTTTGTACATTCAGAGAGAGATATTTGCAGTAGCATTCCAAATGAGGCTATCATGTTGGTGCTGTCAAGAGATAGCTTGAGGCTATCATGGTGAGAGGGATAGCTTGATTTAGGAATTATTCTGTTTTGCATGTATAGGCTAGACTTGTAAGATAATTGTGACTTATTTCTAGCCACATTCCTTAGAAATCTCCCACCACCCTCCCAAGTTGGTTCTGTCCTATTCGATCTCTAACAATTATTGAAGGGAATTAGAGCAATGTTGTCCATTCAAAAATAAATTAATAAATCTTATTTTCAAGTGTCAAATCGTGAATTGAATCATGAATTGATTTCTCAATAAAATGAATTGTGAATCGTAAGACTCACTTCATTTTAGATTTTTAATAAAATATATACATTTATATTTATATACATAAAATCATAAATATAGTTCTTAAAATTAAAAAAATAACAATCTATATATATAATATATAATATCAAAGTGCAAGTGTACAACTATAGAATATATATTAAATATAATATGAATTTTATTAATGTATGTTCTTATGGTACATGTTAAGAAACTTTAAAGTATTGTTCATTGTGTATGAAAATGAGTGCAATAAATAAAATACAATACTTTTAATCCGTTTAAGAAATTAACACGGATTTAAATAAGTTTCAAATGAATAAAATTGGTGTGGTTGATGGTTTTGAGTTAAGCTTGTTAGTTCTAAATTGAGTATGAATTCTACCACTTTGAAAGTTCAACATGTATCAAACTTCAAAGTACCCCCTTATTTTGAAGAAGTTATGTAGTGGATCCGTCTTACCAGGTGATTGTGTTTTCATCCTATAACAATGAAGCACATAATTAGTTGGTATAAAATATATTTAAAAAAAGAAAGATGAAAGAAAAACTAATTACATTTCTAATACACTTGAATATAAGCTAGACTTATAAGATAATTATGACCTATTTCCGGTCACATTCCTTAGAAATCTCCCACCACTCACCCAAGTTGGTTCTGTCCTATTCTATCTCTAATAAAAAATTTTTTTTTGATAAATAAACAAATATTATTGAAAAGGCGTCAAGATGATGCAACGAGTACAAAACGACATCCCCAATTAGGGAAACCAGTCACAAGCACTAACCAACCATATCATCTAGAAAATATGAAAAACAAACGTATCTAGATCAATTGTTCTCTCCAACCAATTATACATAATTACAAGAAGCCAATTCTCTAACCAAAGAACAACATAATAAATCTCTTGAAAGGTTCATCTATTCCGCTTCAACCACACAAGCCACATCAAACATAATGGCGCTAGCAACCACACCCGCCGACACTGATGCCGACGCCGATGCCCAATCTGAGTAGCCGGCCAAGCCCAAAGCATATCCAACACTTCTTTTGGTTGAACCCAAACAACCCCAAAGAGTGAACAAATGAAACCCCACAGCCGCGTGGCCACTGGACAATGAAGGAACAAATGATCCACGGACTCCGCATTAGCACAACACACACAGTATCGATTCACTAAAACATGCCCACACCCCATCAAATTATTCAATGTTAGATTCCACTCCAAAGCAGTTGTCCACATAAAGAAAGCCACCTTGACGGAACACCTGGCACCCAAACATTCTTCCGAGGAAAAACCCTACTGCAATCCCCCCACTAAACCCCAATATAATGAAGAAACGGTGAACTACCCCTTGGCCCCCACCCCATTCCACATCATTACATCGGATCCCACACCAGTGATGCCCAACCCATACAAGGGACCCCACAATTCCACCAACTGAGCCACTTCTCAATTTTGCACCTACTGCTGCAACTGAATATCCCAAACTACCATATCCCCACCCCCTAAATAAGATGCCACTGTAGCCTCCCAATCAACCACAATATCGAAGATCAAAGGAAAACGGGTCTCTAATGAAACCTCACCACACCATCTATCCTTCCAAAACCTCACCCTCACCCCATCCCTCATCCTGAACCCTACCCACCTCCAAAACTCCACCCTCCCCAGCCAAATCCCTTTCCAAAGCCCACAACCACGAGTGCTAGTCACATCCCCAAAAACCCAATCCCCTCTTCCCAACCCATACTTAGAGGCGACCGCCCTTCGCCAGAGTCTATCATGCTCCCAAGCAAAATGCCACAACTTCCCTAACAAGGCTCTATTGAAAGTCATCAACCGCCTAACCCCCAAACCCCCTGCTTGCTTACATTGGTAAATCTGCCCCCAATCAATCAAATGGTATCTAAATTCATCTCCTCCACTACCCCATAGAAAATCCCTTTAAAGCTTCTCCAACCGCTATGCCATGGACACTGGAATAACATGCACAAACATGAAATAAGTTAGAATACTACTTAACACATTCTTAATCAGTGTCAACCTCCCTCCTTTCGAAATATTCTATAGTTTATCTATATTTCAATTGTAAAAATTATGAAACTATATCAAACAAAACAATTTGATAAACAGAAGAGCAATAATATACATAATCTAGGTGGTTATGTGCGAGAAATTGTTCTGTTTCGCATGTATCAACATGTTTCAACTTCAAAGTATACCCTTATTTCCAAGTTATCTAGTGAATTTGTTCTACCAAGTGGATATGTGCAAGGAATCATTCTATTTTGCTGGAATTTCATGTTGGCAGTGTGCCCAATGAATAGTAGGGGCTAAATACATACATGGCTTAAAAAATAAGGAAATAGTAGATAAATTATAGAATATTATTGGGCGGGCAGATGGACACGTGTTATTCTGAACTTACTGAATAATTTTCGATTGTGTGCCCATCTTATAACAATGACACATAATTAGTTTGTCTCAAATGTAGGAGAAAATGTATGAAAAATTAGTTATATGGCCCCATATACACTTGGAAAGACAAACCACATAGAATATAGGCCAGTTCTATAAAATAATTTCTAATTATTTTCAATCACATTCTTTAGAAATCTCCCATCCACCTAAGTTGGGTTTTGTTCTATCCTATCTCTAACAATTATCAACGGGTACTAGAGCAACATAGTCTGTTCGAAAATAAATTTAAATAAAATTATCAATAAATCTTATTTTCAATAGCATTAATGATTCCTATTAAATTTAATGTAGACAATTAAGTCTTATTTTTTTAAAAAATTATTCTAAAAAAGTTTACTTTTCCTTAATAATATCTTTTATTCCAATGTTACCATTCTTATTAAAATATGGACGACATTTTTTTAAACAATTTCAATGTACTTAAAAAAATATATTTTTTACTTGCAAAAATTGAACAAACTACATCAAACAAAATCAAACTTAACAATTTGATCAAAAGTACTATGACATAGGATTCATCATTTTCTATTGCCTTGTACTCTGAAAAATATATTTAGTAAACAATCCAAAAAGTCTATTTTTTTTAATATTTCATAAAAGAAATTGTGAAAAATAATATCTTGGTCAATTCATATATATATATATATTTCAAACTGTGAGACAACAAAAAAATGATGAATCTAAAGCCTATGCAAAGTTCAACAAAAATAGCTAAGTAATCTCAAAATGTTCCATTACTGGCTTTGTAAATACCCAGGGCATTGCCAACTTTTAATTGATTCAGGCAAATTATGTTAGTAGTTCTTATATTTTTGCTGTTGCGTCATTTTTGTCTTTATAATTTCAATGGACTCAATTTTGACTTGAACTTATTATTTTGTGTCAATTTGGCCCAATTGATTACAACTTTTAGTTCGTTTTGATGAAAAATGGCAACATGATGAGCTGCAACTGTTATGCATTTATAGGCAAAAAGCTATAAACTTGTTCAATGTAATAAGTTAACCTCAACCAGCTCACTAACATTTTTCTGTCAAGAACTCTAATCAGAGTTATCAATCAGACTGAATTAACACAAAATCTAAAATTCAGGGTTCAAAAAATCAAGTTAATTGAAATTACTCCAACCAAAATGACACAAGGGGTATTATGTAGGGACTGCCGACGTAATTTGCTCATTGGTTTACGGAAAACCATTACTAATAGCTTTGGGACCACTGGAATTAAAGACAAAGAATCACTGTTGCCAACTTGGAAGTCATGGCTGATGGTGGAAGTCCAGCTTTGTTTGGCATGATGGCTGATGGATACAATTACATAGTTGCCGTGCTTGACTGGTGGGGCTGGGCTGGGCTGTTGCACCACCACCATAGAAAGACTTAGCTCTGTATAAGAATGAATAATAGTACATTGATTCCTTCTCCATTATCAAACTACTATCCTTTTTACTCTCCTTTTCATATCTCTCTAAATCCTTCCTATAAGAAAATAAAATGAATTGGCTAATGTTTCTTTATCAATTTCTTCTGGTATTTCTCTTGTTTTCTCAAATAGTAGTTACTACTATGTGTTCTTCATTATCATCATGGTCTTCTTCTTCTACTTATGCATGCCATACCTGCCTTGAGGACCAGCGATTGTCACTGCTCCAATTTAAGAAAACTTTTACCATAACTGGCAGTGCCTCTTTAGATTGTGAATCTGATTCTCATCCTAAAATGGTGTTTTGGAATGAGAGTACTGATTGTTGTTCGTGGGAAGGGGTCACGTGTGACTGGTTGCATGGTCGTGTGATTGGACTTGACCTCACCTTTACCTCAAGCTTTACTAAATCTATCTTCGTTGACATCTCTCAGTCTTGTTTATTGTCATCTGCATGGGAAATTCTTAGAAAACATTTTTCACCTTCCAAACCTACGAAAGCTCAACTTATGGGCTAATATCAAACTCACAGGTAAACTTCCAAACTTCAATGTGACTAGTTCCCTTCAGTTTCTTGATCTCTCTTGGACAAGTTTTTCTGGTCAACTGCCTGATTGAAGCGGCAATCTTAAAGCCTTGAATAGTTTGTACCTCTCTCAATGCAATTTTTCAAGGTCCATTCCAGCTTCTCTTTGTAACCTTACACAAATCACTGATTTAGACTTCTCATTTAACAGTTTCAGCGGTCAAATTCCCTCATCAATTTCAAACCTTGCAAAGCTTACTAACTTGATTCTTTCACTAAACAATTTGAACGGACAAATACCGGATTCCCTTGGCAATATGAGCCAACTTACTGACTTGGACATTTCTGTAAATTAGCTAACTGGTCCCATTCCTCCATATGCTGTTGGGGTTTCAATGCTAACTTCTCTCCAATTGAGTCGTAACTCACTCATTGGGACAATACCATCTTCGCTGTTTGCTCTACCTTCACTGATTAATATAGATTTGAGTGACAATAAGCTACAGGGACCAATTCCAAGATCAGTTTATGAACTCCAGAACCTAACAGACTTGGTGCTTTCATCAAATAACTTAAGTGGTGTAGTGGATCTAGATAAGCTTCTAAAGCTTAAAAATCTGATCTCTCTTGATCTCTCATATAATGGTCTCTCATTGAGCATCAACACTAGTGTTAACTCTACCTTGACCAACTTTGACACTATAGGATTAGCTTCTTGCAACTTGAGCGAATTCTCAAACTTTTTCAGAGAGCAAGCTGGATTGGCTTCTCTAGACCTTTCAAACAACAAAATTCATGGTGAAGTTCCCAAATGGATATTTGATGTGGGGGAAAATACATTGGGTATTTTAGATCTTTCTCATAATTTCCTTACAAGTTTAGAGTCTTCCATGGCAGCCGCTAGAATATATTGACCTGCATTCCAACTTACTCAGAGGTCCACTCCCTGTTCCACCTATCACCGCAATTCTTCTCTCTCTCTCAAACAATAAATTGATTGGAGAAATCCCTCCATTGATTTGTGGTCTAAGGTCACTTGGTATTCTTGATTTGTCTAATAATAGTTTGAGTGGCTTGATTCCACAATGTTCGGGAAACTTGAGCAATCTCTTCGTGCTGAATTTAGGGATCAATGGCTTTTACGGCACCTTTATTGCAGCATTTACAAAAGGCAATTGGCTAAGGAATCTTAACTTGAATGGCAACCAAATTGAAGGACAAGTTCCGCTATCTTTGCTCAATTGTAGACACTCGGAAGTTCTAAACCTTGGAAAAAACAAGACAAATGATACATTTCCACACTAGTTGAAAACTCTTCTAGAATTGCAGGTTCTTGTCTTGAGTTTTAATAGGTTTCATTGTCGCATAGGCACCTCCAAGAGCAAAGGCAAGCATCGTTTTCCTAAGTTGAGAATTATTGACATATCTTGCAATGAGTTCACTAGCCTTTTGCCAGCAAATTATATCAAACAATTTGGAGCTATGATGAATATTGATAAACATGAAATAAAATTGAAATACATGGGCAACGGCTATTATGAAGATTCTGTGGTAGTGGTGGTGATTAAGGGATCTGAGATTGAATTATCAAGAATCTTAACAGTCTTGTCAATCATTGATTTTTCATAAATAAATTCTAAGGAGAGATTCTGAAATCTATTGGGGGGCTTAATTCATTTTGGGGTCGTAACTTATCCCATAACAACCTTGAAGGCCACATTCCAACTTCACTTGGAAATTTAACAAACCTTGAATCATTGAACCTTTCTTCAAACGAGCTTGTTGGGGTGATTTCTCAACAATTGACGAGTTTGATGTTTCTTGAGATACTAAACCTTTAGGACAATCAACTTGCAAGACCAATTCCTCAAGGGAACCAGTTTAATACATTTGGAAGTGATTCATACAGTGGGAACTTGGCCTTACGTGGATTCCCTTTATCAAAGAAATGTAAGGAACTACAGCCACTGCCACCTCCACCAACACTCCAACAAGACGAGAATTCAGACAAGTCAAGTGGATTTAGCTGGCAAGTTGTAGTGTTGTGGTATGGATGCGGATTTGTATTTGGAATGGTTATGGGATATATTATGTTTGTAACTCGAAGACCAGAATGGCTTATGAAAATTGTTGACGGAAAACATCATACAAATGTGAAAAGGTCTAAGAAGGGTGTCCACTGATGCAGTGAAAGAAGAAATCAACAAAGACAAATGGCATTATCAGGTAATTGGAATTTATCTTTGCAACATTACTTTGTTGGATTATTTTTTATGGTTTCTATCTATAGGCTATATTTTTGTTACTAATGCTTTTTATTTCAGAACTAGATATTTTTCTTAGTTGCACAATAAAGAAATGGAATCCAGTTGAAGGGGTGTCTCACCAATTTGCTGCATTTGAGTGTATGTGCATTCAGATAGCAGCTACACAAGATCACTTCAAAAGCTTTACCATTGTTGCTGTATTAAATTCTAAAGTTAAGTTGTGTAGTTTTCTTAAAGCCTTGAGTTAAATAAGAGTTTCATGTCATGATTTTTTTTTCTTTTTTTTTTTCTCGCATCGTGTAACAACCTTTGGAGATTTTCACTTTTGTATGTAGTTGCTTTTAAATTGGATTTTAGTCACAAAAAACTAGGCATTGCCAAGTTTTTATCTTTGAAATGCAATCTTACAAGTTACAACCATTCCCCTTGTTACATTCTAAATCATTTTGAGTAATAGAAATGTTGGCTACTAGATAGAGAATTCGCATAGAAAATAATGTTATATGTTAGTCTTTGAGCAGTGCTTTTACTCGTCGCTATTGTAGTCCAGGTCCAGCAGAGCTTTTGTTCTCTTTCACACCTTTCTATCAACAGACATAATTGATGATAATTATTATTATTATTATTTTTCATCTTCATTGGCGATTGGAGAATCAAACTAGAGATATGTACTAGCACTTGTTCTATAGACGTGGGAATTTTGTTATTAATTGTAGTATGAAAATGGTATTAATTGAAAAGGTCGCTTATAGGCAAGAATGTTGTTGGGATTGTGAAGTCTGATTAATTAGTACTATACATTTCATTATATGATCATGGATCCAACTGATGTGACCATGTGATTTTAATGCGTTGTTTTTTTTTTTTTTTTTTTTCTAGTTTATAGCTAAAAATAATGGTTTGGTGTGCTGAAATTGTTATTGTGTTCTAAGAAGTTAAATTTTTTTTTTTAATTTTAGAAAGTTTTAATTCTGTCTTTTTATATTGTTGATGTTTCTCTGCCAATTCTCTCAAATACTATGGAGTATTGATGAGTCTAGATCCTCTGCCATGGTTTCTTGCCATGGTCCCTGCCATGATGCCAAAACAACATCGTTTTGGCGTTAAATTCAAAAAAAAAAATTTCCCCTGTTTTCCCTTTCTCCCTCAATTGTTGATACAGCCCTAAACCTTAAGAGAGAGGCGAACTTGAACGGCTCCTTTGACGCAGAGGAGGGTAGGTGACGACAGCTGCGCTAGGCGAGGTGAGGCGACAGTTAGGTCTCTCCTCTTCCATCTTCATTCTCATGTGGTGCTTAAATATGTATGTATATATATATATGATTTATATGTATATATATATGATTTCTTGATCTGAATTTCTTGTTGATTTCGTAAACGGGTTTGATTTCTAGGGGTTTTTTCCCCTCTTTTCCCCTTTACGATTTCTCCTTCCAAAAAACAGGAATCCAAAAATCAAATTATATGTATGATTTTTCATCTGAGCATATCAATTTTTTATTCTCCAAATCACTCTGTATCTATAAAAAAAAATTGAGATTTCTCCCATTACATTGTTTGAACAAGAGGGACCTACATGGGATTTGTTAAAGCAAATATAATATGGTTTTTCCTATAATATTTTTCATATATGATTTGTAATTTTCTGAGTTCCTAGTTTCACTGTGACTGTACTTCTGTTTTTGCTCATACAATGACCAAGGTAATCTGTGATTATTAATTTGTAGATTTTGTGATTGAACAACAACAATTGGTTGTGGTTGGGCATGATGTCTCAAGTTAGGACCTGTTGAAAAGATTTGCTAAACTTTGAAGTAATTTGATATCTTACTTTGATGACTTGGAAGGACATAATTTTTTTGTGAAGATGATAATACAGTATGTGTTTAATTAGGATTGAATTGACATTCTTTTTTGGTGTGCCATACAATCTATGTTTTTGCTGGTAATGGAATAAAACAATTGTAATTACCCAAAAAAAAAGGGTAAAAAAAAGAAAATTGTGATTGATGATAAGTAGAACAATTGTAGTTAGAAGCCAATTTATTTATTTTGACTTAATTGGTTTTCAGTGATCAGACTATTATTCTTAAATTGATCCTTATTTATATTTAAATATTTTATTGGTTCTTTGCAATGGCATAATGATGGTTAAATCACTGATGTTGCTAAAATTCTTTTATCATTTTTGTTATAATTTTTTTTATATCATTTTTATTGAAATTGGGGTTTCCATTTTAATTCAAATCATTGATAATTGAAATCCTTGTGCTTTTGTAGGTAATGGAACAATATTGTTAATGAGTTGGACACTTATTGTTGGAAGCCGAAACTGGGGATGTTGCTCCCACATTCTTCTAGGAGTTGATTTAAGATTCAAGTGTTTGTCACTTTGCAATTCAAGACTCACATCGCAAGCCTAAAACAATCCTGCTGGCAGTCACGTAGATGGTCCTTCAAATGACGCATTGAGGCGATGAAAGATACAATGTTTTGGTTTAGTTAGATGTTATTTTAGTTGGATGTTGTTTTGGTGATTTTAGCCTTATGTTCAAATTAAAAGCCTTGACATGAACAAAATTGATTGAATGTTAATTGATTTCAGCCTTATTATGTTAATTGGCAAAATGTTTTGGTTTAATTGCCTTGATGTTAATTGATTTCGACCTTGTGTTAATTGACTGAATGATAAACTAAGGATGAAGACTGCTTAAGTTTTCCAGCATTAATCTGGACTGTTTGGTTTTTCCAATAAAATTCTCACCTGCAGTGAACTTGGTTGTTTCTATGGCATTCCATCTATGTATTTGTACAATCATCAAAAAGCCTTAATATTTGTCAAGATAGCAAGAACAGCACTGATATACATTCTCAATCATTTCAATAATAGCGACAACATTTCAAAATCAACAATTTTTGGAACTTCTAAATTCCCAACTATTTCAATAATTGCAACAACATTTCAAATTTCACAATTTTCAGAAGTTCTACATTCCCAACCATTTCAAAAATCAAACTAGTCAATTACAACATTGAAACATAGTTACTTCTTCATAATTAAAATAATAGCAATTACAAGTAACACCAATTATACAATCAAAAGTTTATTGCTTGTTGCGTCTTCGCGGTCAAAAATCAAAGTTGTTCACTAACACTCTCCATATCTTATACGTTCACTTTGCAGTAGCACAACTCTCTCTCTTATAATTCCATCACTTCTTTGTGTTGCATTTGTAGGACACATTACTCATTGCTGGTATAGAATGATCTCCACATTGATAATAGTACACTTTGTTGGGCTTCAACCCTGCAAAAAGAAGAGGAGAAGAAAAAATAAAAATAAAAGAAGCTCAAATTAACACATCACAACAAATTCGTCACTATTGTGTCTATGGCTTCAACCCTAATGTTCGTAATTATAGATTTAACAAAATTAATTTCCAATGACGCACTCATGTGAAGTGGAAAAAATTGAATTGCTCTGTTTTGAGACATATAACAATTTCATTCAATAAAAATAACAATTGTTATATGCTCAATCAAACCGTAAACTAAGAAATGAACATTATACTAACACAATTCATTGAGGCCTAACTACATACACATCATATGTGCAATTTTGACAACACAAACCATATCTTGACCTTGGGAAGATGGATTACCTTACTCCAATCACTCATCTTTTCCACTATTTTTGTGGATTCAATCTTCCTTATAGGTAAGCAAATAGTTTTGCTTGTAAAGAGCATGGTGAGGCTGTAATCTACAATCTTTGGCAACAAATCTAGACATTGACGCCATAGAAGATCGGATGGAAAGGGAAGACAAAGAATCAATGGAGGGGGTTCAGTTCAGACCATTCCTCTGTTCTTTGAAACTGATTAGGGCTTTGAAACTGATGAGAGAGAAAGGAAAAGAGGGAAGCAAACTCCTAGAAATCAAACCTATTTACGAAAGCAACAAGAAATTCAAATCAAGAAATCATATACATATAAATCATATATATACATACATATTTAAGCACCACATGAAAATGAAGATGGAAGAGGAGACCTCACCGCCGCCTCATCTCGCCTAGTTGCAGTTGCTGTCGCCTCTGGAGTCGCCGTCGCCCACCCTCCTCTGCGTCGGAGGAGCCGTTCGAGTCTGCCTCTCTCATGAGGGTTAGGGTTGTCTCAACAATTGAAGAAGAAAGGGCAAAAGGAGAAGGAAATGTTTTTTTTGAATTTATTATCAAAACGATGTCGTTTTGGCACCACGGTAGGATCATGGCAGGAAATCATCGCAGAGGATTTGGACTCGAGTATTGATTGAATGACTATGACTGCTATGTAGGGATGGCAATTTGAAACCGGCCCGACGGGGACCCGATCCCCCGACCCCGAATGTGACGGTTTTTTCCCGAAAAAAACTCCCCACGGGCCGGGGATGGTATTAAAAAATAAATCCCCTATCATTTTCGGTCCGGGGATGGTGATACCTTTCCCAGCCCCGGCCCCGTCCCCGTCCCCGTCCCCATCCCCGTTTGCCCCGAACTGAAATTACAGTTACACCCCTCGCTATACATATATGTTTCCTAATACGTAAACCTATTCTGTATGGACTGAGTTTAGTCATACACTCTCTCTCTCTCTCTCTCAAACCTTCCCCTCCCTCATCCGATGTCCCTCCCTCCCTCCCTTCCTCTGATCTCCTCCATCACTCCCTCACGCCGATCTCCCTCATTCCGAGACCTCATTGCCTCTCCTCGATGTCCATTACTGCCTCCCGCGATCTGCCTCACGCCGATCTCTCTCCCTCCCTCCCTCCCTCCGATCTCACGCCGATCTCTCTCCCTCCCTCCGATCTGCCTCACGCCGATCTCTGCGCCTCCCTCCGATCGCCGTCGTCCTCCATTCCGTTGCTTCTGTCGGGTTTCCCCGACCCAGATCTGATGAAGATGAAGTTGAAGAAAATCATGTATTAGAGTTTTTATTTTTTTATTTTTATGGATTGATTTTTTATGGACTGATTTTTATTTTTTATTTTTATGGATTGATTTCACAGCTCAGATCTGTATGGACTGATTTTTTTTTATGCTCTCACAGATCTGTTGATGATGTTGTTGTTGTTGTTGTTGATGAGTGTGTGAATATATGGACTGATTTCATGGATTATTTTGAAGGACTGATTTTTATTTTTTATTTTTATGGACTGATTCACAGCTCAGATCTGTATGGACTGATTTTTTTTTTTTTTAATTTTAGCCGGGGAATTATCGGGGTCGGGGAAACCCGATCCCCATTGGGGACGGGGACGGGGGTGGTGATAGGCTCCCCGTCGGGGATCGGGACCGGGGACGGGGAATTTTCTACCATCGGGGATCGGGGACGGGGAGGGTGATCCCCGGCCCCGCCCCGCCCCGTTGCCATTCCTACTGCTATGAGCCTTAAGGCTCTGTTTGGTTTAGGCTTAAATAGCAATTTTTTTGATTATTTATGAAATAAAAAATTAACCCTGTTTGACAATGTCTTAAAAGAACCAAAAAAACAAAAAAAAACAAACAAAATTTACTAATGTGAAGAGAATTCAAAAGCTAAAAAATATTGATTAATTGATGTTTCAATATAAGTTTTTATTTTTCACTAAGCTCAAAATTTAGCTTTTTGATCACGTGCCAAAGGTAATTAAAAAAAAAAAAAGGAAAGGAAAAATTACATTGATTTTCTCTAAAATTTAGAGAAAATACAACAAATATCACAATTTAAACATAATTATACCACTTTCTCTTTTAACGTAGCTAAAGGGATAAAATTAATACTGTAACGCCCTCAAAATAATAACAATAAACCCATCAGATAAGATATGCATTGATATATAAACTAACCACATTCCTTTATTCATTAGAGTTCCGTCACATTAGTATTACATGTTATCATCAAAACAAAATGCCCTACGGGCTTACAGCTTTCCAAGTCAACACTTGGTTACAACAAGAGTTCTAACTCGTTTACACATTAAGCCCTTGGCTTGAAGTTACACATATAATACATCAAAAGTGAAACGACAAAACTATGCCCGCCACAAGCCTCCCAGCTATGTCCTTGGAGGTGGCATGCTTCCTGCACCTGAAAATGATATTCCCATATAGGGTGAGCCACAGCCCAGTAGAAATACACTAAACCAACCATGGACAATGACTAAAACATTAGCAATTGATAGTTGGTCACCACTGATTCAATCACATAAATTACATATTTATGTCAACGACTTACAAGTCCCAATTACTTTTCATTTTCCCTTTTTCAACAGATAAGCATGCTATCTCTATCATCATTTCCACAGATATGTATAAAAACTATATCTCACATTCAGATAAGCATAAAAGCTATATCCACATTCTCAACAGATATGTATATCAACAATATCCACAGATAAGCATACAAGCTGTATCCACACTTTACAACAGATATGTATATCAACAATATCCACAGATAAGCATACAAGCTGTATCCACACTTCATACTTCACAAAGATAAGCATATGAGCTCTATCTTCACTTCTCTAGACAAGCATATGAGCTCTGTCTACGGAGTACATCCCCTATCTCCTCCAAATACCTATCCGGTTTAGAGGTCCATCCCCTATCTTCCCCTAAACCGCGGAGTACATCCCCTATCTCCTCCTCTACACACAACGTATATAAACACATTGGTTCTATATACAATCACACAATACAAACAATTAATGTATTCTAGCAACTGTCAAGTTTCATAACACATTCCATTGATTAGTTTCAGTTTGCCTAATCAACATACATTGTCTACAACAATCACGACTATCCTCCACCGATAGCCCAAAGCAGTTATTTCTAAAACAGAAAATAAATGCACAAATGGATATTCAATCAACATTTCATTTCCTCATTTCTCACCAATTAATTATCCCAATTAATTAACCAATGTAATTAGACCATTTTCCATAATTACCATTTCAACCCTTAGGTCCCATTTTCGTCAATGATTCAACAATCATTCCATTTTTCTATGCCAAACATGCAACTAGGTTTATTATGAATAAAACCCCAACCTTTGTAAAATTACACAAAAGCCCCAAACCTTTACAAGATTACCAAACCAAGCCCAACATCTCAAAATACCAAAATTTAAAGACAAAACCCATAGAGAGGAGTAGGTTATCCCTACCTCAAATTCGGAGTCCCAAAGGAGAAGACGACAAAACCCAACGTGCTCCAAAACCCGAGATTTTCAGATTAAAATGAAGCCCTCGACGATCAACAACCTTTTTGTAAAGGCCAAAGGTGAGTAAATCACTCCTACTAGATCAAAACCTAGAGAGAAGGTAGAGTCTAGAGTGAGAGGCTCAACAATGGTGATTTTGGAAAAGTAAGAGAGAGAAGAGAAAGCAAAAAGTGATTTGGAAAGTCACAACTTCGGGTCTTTAACCCAGGTCTCCGCTCGAGCGTAAAACACCCCGCTCGAGCGGCCACTCACAGACTTACGCTCGAGCGGCCAACCTCCCGCTCGAGCGCAGAATGCACTCGCTCAGCACTTTTGCAGAAACAGACCTACGCTCGAGCTCCCAACCCTACGCTCGAGCTCACAACACTGCACAACAAGATACTGGATGGATGTATTCCCCGCTCGAGCGCCAACACCTCCGCTCGAGCGGACAGGCCAAAAATCTGGGCAACTAGTTTTGGTTTCTAAACTCAACCAACCTGTAACAAACCCGCTCAACACATCCTATAACTCAAATACAAAGTAAGAAAGGATGTAAACAAGATAATAAACAACTACCAACATCCACGGACACATGTCCGGATCACTATACAACAAGGGTAAACCCGGGATCGCTATAACCTCCCCCCCTTAAAGAATTTCGTCCCTGAAATTAAACACAAGTTTTCAAAAACAAGTTTTCCTCCATTTTAAACAATGTTACATTTTAACATTCAACAATTCGACCCATTACCGGTCATCCCATCCCTTTTAACAAGAGACATTCCACAATATGTAAACAACATATGTACTTTCAACATGCATTAACATTATGCACTATCTTTCCAATTTCAACAATATAATCAACATATATAATGTTATATTCAACTTCCATATGAGGCAAGTTCCCAAAACATATTTCCAATAACCAAAACATTTTCAATGTTTCACAACTTAAGACATATATAAACGCTCTTAAGTTCAACGAAATGTAAAATTTAAATACAAGATTACATATCAACAAACAAGTCCGGATATTTCTCTCGGACTTCCAACTCACGTTCCCAAGTGGCTTCCTCCACTCCGTGATGTTTCCACAAGACTTTCACCAAAGGAATGGTCTTGCCACGCAGGACCTGATCCCGCCTATCCAAGACCCGAACCGGTCTCTCCTCATACGAGGCATCCTCATCTACCTCTAAATCGGTCCAATCCAACACATGTGATGGATCTGGCTCATACTTCCGAAGCATACTCACATGAAACACGTCATGTACCCCGGACAACTGCGGCTGTAAGGCTAACCGATAAGCAACCTCACCTATCCTCTCAAGGATCTCAAAAGGACCAATAAACCGAGGGGACAACTTCCCACTCTTCCCAAACCTCATCAGGCCTCGCCTAGGTGATATCTTCAGAAAGACATGATCACCTACCTCAAACGCCAAAGGCCTCCTCCTACGGTCAGCATAAGATTTCTGCCGACTCTGGGCTGTAACAAGCCTCCTACGGATAAGCTCAACTTTCTCTGTCGTCTCCCTAACCAACTCCGGACCCAACAAAGGTGCATCACCCACCTCGGCCCAACAAACTGGAGACCTACACGGTCGGCCGTACAAGGCCTCAAACGGTGCCATACCGATGCTAGACTGAAAACTGTTGTTGTAGGCAAACTCTACCAATGGCAAGTGCCTCACCCACGTCCCACTGAAGTCCAGGACACAACCCCGAAGCATATCCTCGAGGATCTGAATAGTACGCTCGGACTGCCCGTCAGTCTGAGGATGATAAGCCGTACTAAAGGTCAACTTAGTGCCCAAGGCACTCTGCAAACTCTGCCACAACCTAGCAGTAAAACGAGGATCTCTATCTGAGACAATCGTCACTGGGACCCCGTGCAATCTCACTACGTCCCGAATATACAAATCGGCAAGATGATCTACCGAATCTCTCACGCGCATAGGAATAAAGTGCGCCGACTTAGTCAACCGGTCTACAACCACCCAAATAGCATCACTACCCCGCTGAGTCCTCGGAAGACCTACAACGAAGTCCATAGTGACATGCTCCCACTTCCACTCGGCAATAGGCAAGGGTTGCAACAAACCCGCTGGCCTCTGATGCTCGGCCTTCACTTGCTGGCAAGTAAGGCACTTCGATACGAAAACAGCCACATCTCTTTTCATACCCCGCCACCAAAACTGGCGACCCAAATCCCGATACATCTTAGTACCTCCCGGATGCACCGCAAGGCGCGAATGGTGAAACTCTCGGAGTACTTCCTCTCGGCAAGCCTCCGGTACAAACAAACGGTCTCGGTATCTCACACTCAGGTCGGGATACACCGTCAAACCCTTCTCAACTTTCCCACTGGAGATCTTCTCTCGGAGGGATTCTACCTCAAGGTCACCTCTCTGTGCCTCTAACACTCTAATCATAAGTGTAGGCTGCGCAACAACAGAAAACAAGGCCGCAGCCTCGACAGATTCGCCCAGTAGCAAATCAAACTCGCCAAGTGCTCCCAACATCTCCCATTCCCGGATGGCTATACAAGCTACATCACTAATGGTCTTCCTACTAAGGGCATCGGCCACAACATTGGCCTTTCCCGGATGATAATGCAACTCAAAATCATAATCCTCGATGAACTCCATCCACCTCCTCTGCCTCAGATTCAAGTCTCTCTGTGTAAACAGATACTTCAAACTCTTATGATCCGAGAATACCTCGAACCTCTCACCATAAAGGTAGTGCCTCCAGATTTTCAAGGCAAAGATCACAGCTGCTAACTCTAGGTCGTGTGTGGGGTAATTTTTCTCGTGTATTTTCAACTGACGTGATCCATAAGCTACCACTTTTCCCTCTTGCATCAACACACAACCCAAACCCTCTCGTGAGGCATCACAATAAACCGCATAACCCAACTCTCTCTCCGGAATAATCAACACCGGAGCGGTGGTCAATCTAACTTTCAGCTCTTGGAACGACTTTTCACAAGTCTCACTCCACACAAACTTGACTCCCTTCCGAGTCAGTCTAGTCAACGGTGACGCTAACCTGGAGAAATCTTTCACAAACCGACGATAATACCCAGCTAATCCCAGAAAACTGCGGATCTCAAACACACTCTTAGGCTGTGCCCAACCTTGCACTGCCTCAACCGTGGATGTATCAACAGACACCCCTTCCCCGGATACCACATGGCCTAAGAATTTGACTTCCCTCAGCCAGAACTCACACTTCCCAAACTTGGCATACAGCCTATGGGCTCTAAGTAATTCAAGCACCACTCTCAAGTGTTCCTCGTGCTCTTCCTCAGAAGACGAATAGATAAGGATGTCGTCCACGAAGACAACCACAAATCGGTCTAAGAACTCCCGGAAAATCCGGTTCATCAAGTCCATAAAGACTGCCGGTGCATTGGTAAGCCCAAATGGCATCACCAGAAACTCATAATGGCCATACCGCGTACGGAATGCCGTCTTCGGAATATCTTCCTCCCTGACCCTCAACTGATGGTAACCCGATCTCAAGTCTATCTTAGAGAAACAACGGGAACCCTTCAACTGGTCAAACAAATCATCTATACGGGGCATAGGATACTTATTCTTAACCGTAGCCCGATTCAACTTCCGGTAGTCTATACACAATCTCAAGGCACCATCTTTCTTTTTAACAAAGAGAGCCGGTGCTCCCCACGGTGAGACACTAGGGCGAACAAAGCCCTTATCTAGCAATTCCTGGAGCTGAACTTTCAACTCAACCAACTCTGCTGGAGCAAAACGGTAAGGTGCCATAGAAATCGGCGCCGTACCAGGCACTAAATCAATAGAGAACTCTATCTCTCGGTGAGGTGGCAAACTAACAAGATCTTCGGGAAAGACATCCGAATACTCACAAACCACCCTCGGCAATACATGCTGGGTCTCACCACTCTCACCACTCTCAAAGCTAGCAAGTAGACTACTAAGCTCACTTCGCCCTCGCGAATCATACCCCGGTGGCAAAACACTACCAACCCGGTCTCCCAAGAAATGGAACCACTCCCCGCTCAAGGTACATAATGTAACCCTCTGGCGGTAGCAATCAATAACAGCCCGGTATGACGATAACCAGTCCATACCCAAAATAACATCAAAACCCTTCATGGGCATGACAACAAACGGAAGAGGAAGCCTATAGTCGGCGACCTCTATATCACATCCTCTAACACCCTGTTTCAGAATCAACTCACCACCCAAAGGCGATACCACACAAATAGGAGATGCTAACTGTGCTAACTCCAATTCCAAAACAGATGCAAATGCAGCAGATACAAAAGAATGAGATGCACCCGTGTCTATCAACACATTAGCAACTGAGTTGCAAAACAGAAAAGTACCTCTCACTACTGATGGAGCCGGTACTAAATCCTGCGCGGTAACAGCATACACGCGCCCCGTAGGCCCCTGGTCTACCTGCTCACCTCTCGGAGCAAAAGACTGCTGCACAGACTGGGATGACGAAGCTCCCGGATTGGCCCTCGAGGCCTGCACAGACTGAGCTGGCTGAAAACCCTGCGTCTGCCTAGAACCAGACGCTCCCGAAGTGGCACTCAACTGTGGGCAAAACCTCTTCATGTGCCCAGGTTGTCCACACTGATAACAAATCAAGAGCTGCCCCCTGCCCAAACTCTGACTCGGCGGTCTAGCTGAAGAAGAAGCAGCTTTCTGACCCCCACCCTTCTGCGGGCAAACAGAAACCTTGTGACCCAGCTGGCCACACTTGTAACAAGTGAATTCTCCCGGACTGCCTCTCCCCGAGCCTACACTAGGCACTGGAAAGGTCGATCTAGAGACTGCACCCTGAGACTGCTGAGGGTTAGAACCCCTCTGCCTCCTGCCATCACTCTGACTATCCTGGCTCCTCTTGGAGCCTCTCTGACCCTCATCCTCCTCCTGCATCATAAGCTCCATATGAGCTGCAGCATCCACTAGGTGTCTATACTCTTGAATATAAGACCCACCAACTCTCAACTTGAGGCCCCGCCTCAACTTCCGCTCAAACTCATAGCAACGGCGTTCCTCAGACGCCACCAGTTCAGGTGCAAACCTAGACAGACTGGTAAAAGTAGCCTCAAACTCGGCCACTGACAAGCCCTGCTGATTAAGCCGGCTAAACTGATCCCTCAGCTTCTCCCTTGCTACTGCAGACAAAAACCTCTCCTGAAAAGCATTTATAAACGCCTCCCAAGTACCACCAACACGAGCTTTCTCGTACTTCCACCATTGACCCGCATCTCCCTTCAGTTGGAAGGATGCCAAGGTCACTTTCAGTGCTCCGTCCTCGATGCCAAGCATCTCAAACGTCTTCGTTGTCTGTTCGAGCCATTCATCTGCCTTAAGTGGCTCTTTAGGATCCCCGATAAACTCGTCCGGATTACACCGAAAGAACTCCCTCTTCAAGAAAGAAGGCCCTGCCTCAGCTACCTGATTCCCAGCTCTAAGAATACCCAAAGCTCCTGCTATCTCTCTGGCCAAGGCACCCATAGCCTGCTGACCCACTGGCTCGGCCACATTGGCCTGCCCAACTCCCTCCTGCACAACCGGAATCTCACCCTGTAACGGTACTTCCTGCCTCGCAGGTCTACCACGCCTAGCACCTCTTCCTCGTCCTGACATCCTAATAAAGGTAGCACAGAACGTTAGCACATTCATAGGTGTGCCGAAACTAAACACTCACGTCCTAATGCGTGGACAAGTGTAATTCACTCCACATAAGCACATAAACACATAAGCACTTACGAACTTCATTTCTGGATAATGATAGTCCCGAGACGTTACTAGAGTTCCGGTTAGAAACAGCATTGATCAAGTGCTTTTCCAACAAGACTCCCAGAAACTCAAGGATCCAATCAACATCCTAGAAATTAAATCCCATACCCACATAGTCACATAAGCATGTTATCAAATAAACACATAGCATATGGTACTACATCTACGTCTCTATCAAGCGAGACAAACCCATTGTGATCCTAATCACTTCCCACGTACCCAAAGTATTCGAACCCGGTACGCTCTGATACCAAGTTGTAACGCCCTCAAAATAATAACAATAAACCCATCAGATAAGACATGCATTGATATATAAACTAACCACATTCCTTTATTCATTAGAGTTCCGTCACATTAGTATTACATGTTATCATCAAAACAAAATGCCCTACGGGCTTACAGCTTTCCAAGTCAACACTTGGTTACAACAAGAGTTCTAACTCGTTTACACATTAAGCCCTTGGCTTGAAGTTACACATATAATACATCAAAAGTGAAACGACAAAACTATGCCCGCCACAAGCCTCCCAGCTATGTCCTTGGAGGTGGCATGCTTCCTGCACCTGAAAATGATATTCCCATATAGGGTGAGCCACAGCCCAGTAGAAATACACTAAACCAACCATGGACAATGACTAAAACATTAGCAATTGATAGTTGGTCACCACTGATTCAATCACATAAATTACATATTTATGTCAACGACTTACAAGTCCCAATTACTTTTCATTTTCCCTTTTTCAACAGATAAGCATGCTATCTCTATCATCATTTCCACAGATATGTATAAAAACTATATCTCACATTCAGATAAGCATAAAAGCTATATCCACATTCTCAACAGATATGTATATCAACAATATCCACAGATAAGCATACAAGCTGTATCCACACTTTACAACAGATATGTATATCAACAATATCCACAGATAAGCATACAAGCTGTATCCACACTTCATACTTCACAAAGATAAGCATATGAGCTCTATCTTCACTTCTCTAGACAAGCATATGAGCTCTGTCTACGGAGTACATCCCCTATCTCCTCCAAATACCTATCCGGTTTAGAGGTCCATCCCCTATCTTCCCCTAAACCGCGGAGTACATCCCCTATCTCCTCCTCTACACACAACGTATATAAACACATTGGTTCTATATACAATCACACAATACAAACAATTAATGTATTCTAGCAACTGTCAAGTTTCATAACACATTCCATTGATTAGTTTCAGTTTGCCTAATCAACATACATTGTCTACAACAATCACGACTATCCTCCACCGATAGCCCAAAGCAGTTATTTCTAAAACAGAAAATAAATGCACAAATGGATATTCAATCAACATTTCATTTCCTCATTTCTCACCAATTAATTATCCCAATTAATTAACCAATGTAATTAGACCATTTTCCATAATTACCATTTCAACCCTTAGGTCCCATTTTCGTCAATGATTCAACAATCATTCCATTTTTCTATGCCAAACATGCAACTAGGTTTATTATGAATAAAACCCCAACCTTTGTAAAATTACACAAAAGCCCCAAACCTTTACAAGATTACCAAACCAAGCCCAACATCTCAAAATACCAAAATTTAAAGACAAAACCCATAGAGAGGAGTAGGTTATCCCTACCTCAAATTCGGAGTCCCAAAGGAGAAGACGACAAAACCCAACGTGCTCCAAAACCCGAGATTTTCAGATTAAAATGAAGCCCTCGACGATCAACAACCTTTTTGTAAAGGCCAAAGGTGAGTAAATCACTCCTACTAGATCAAAACCTAGAGAGAAGGTAGAGTCTAGAGTGAGAGGCTCAACAATGGTGATTTTGGAAAAGTAAGAGAGAGAAGAGAAAGCAAAAAGTGATTTGGAAAGTCACAACTTCGGGTCTTTAACCCAGGTCTCCGCTCGAGCGTAAAACACCCCGCTCGAGCGGCCACTCACAGACTTACGCTCGAGCGGCCAACCTCCCGCTCGAGCGCAGAATGCACTCGCTCAGCACTTTTGCAGAAACAGACCTACGCTCGAGCTCCCAACCCTACGCTCGAGCTCACAACACTGCACAACAAGATACTGGATGGATGTATTCCCCGCTCGAGCGCCAACACCTCCGCTCGAGCGGACAGGCCAAAAATCTGGGCAACTAGTTTTGGTTTCTAAACTCAACCAACCTGTAACAAACCCGCTCAACACATCCTATAACTCAAATACAAAGTAAGAAAGGATGTAAACAAGATAATAAACAACTACCAACATCCACGGACACATGTCCGGATCACTATACAACAAGGGTAAACCCGGGATCGCTATAAATACAGTCAATATAAAAGAAATATCGTTTTTCCATTCAAGCATGTCCAATTCTTAACTTTCTTTTTTGCTCATCAAATTAAAATTTGATTAAAAAAAATACTCAAAAACTATCTGTAATCATTTAATCAAATGGTTATCAAATTAAGGAATTTTTTTTTTCCCATCAAATTAAAAATTCATCAAATCCTTTGTCAAATTTAAATTTAATGAAAACTTAAAATGATAAAACATTGGAGATGATTTTTGCATCAAAATTAAGAGAAATTTAGAATAAAAAGAATTTTTTAATGAAAAGATTGATTAATTCATATTAAATCGAAATGTTTAAGGAAACAAATTTAAAGCCAAATTAAATTTTAAAAAAAAAAAAAAACAAAATAGTATTTGCATCATTCTATTTGTATCCACAGTTTCTACAAATTGTTTACAATGTCATGCCTCAATTCCCAATCCATCAACATTCTTTCCTTCATTCAAACCCTCAAATTAGATTACCCACTAAGAATTTCCCTAGAAATCTACGTTTCTCTTCTCGAAGACTCGCATGCGAGTTTGAAATTAGGGTTTCTTGAGGTTTTCGTGAAGCGGGGAGTTATTGTGGTTTTAATGCTTGTGAATTGGAGTTGACTTCTATAAATCTTCAATCTTACTGCACCCGCTCACATTACACCTCTAGTTACAAATTACAAGCTACCTTAACTGAATTGCTAAAAGGTCATTCGAAAAAATTGGCCATACAAATCAATCAATTTTCATTGCAAATGTAACAAGATTTTATTTCCCAGTGTCAAATTTTTTTGTTTCCTAAGGCTATGTTTAGAACATGGATTTGGGTCGGAATTTGAAAAAGAAAAGGAGAAAACTGAGTAAAATATAAATAAAATATAAGTTACATTTTTTTCTTCATTTCCTTTTCCAAGACTTCAAATGTGCTATGACTATGTAATAACATGTTAATGCCTTGTCACATGACTGCCTTTTATCTCCGTTGTTTCAGTAAATACATGCTTTGACAGTCATGAAGTCTCTGATAGAGTAGTAAATTACAAGCTTTTGAATGGAAATTGTCATCTAATGTAAATGGAAATGAGGTGTCAATTGGAGATAGTTTCAAGCTTCACTAATCTATTAGTGTTCTAAAGAAACATCAGTTGTGTTATAGAAAAAAGAGGATTCTTAACATTTTTTTCTCTCTTGCTGAGAAACCATTCAATCTTTAGTTCCTTTCTCAAAAAAAAAATTTGATTTGTACATGCAAGAAATAGGCTAATTCAGCCCTTTTTTGTTTAATTTCTCATGAATTAAAATTCTTATCAATAGGAGTCAAGGGAATGGCCCCTTGCCCTCAAATTTCCATTTAAAGGTGGATGTCGATGTCAATCCTCAAGTGCAAGTAACATGGCATTTCCTCAGAAATGTCATTGAGAGTTCAAAATGTTAGGTTTTTATTCTTAGCAATCCCGCTTGACAAAACTCCTTCCAGTTGTAATTTTGTTCATCTTTTATTTCAGTGAGGCTATGAGTTTTTAGATGCGAATCCAACCCGAATTGTGCCTTGCAGAGATATTTCAGAAGTTAATTCTTTCATGTTTGCCACTTCACTGACTATATCGGGAATCGAGCTGAAGTTGTTTGGTCGCTCGAGCAGAGGAATGTGGGCTCGAGAAAAGAATCCTTGGTCCCAGATGTTTTCACTGACTGTAAAAATACTGAGAAGCTGCATTTCTCGCTCGAGCGACACTTTGGTGGCTCAAGCAAAGACACTTGGAAAAACACGCGTTTTAGTCTCCTTGCTAGAGCGACCTTCGCGGCCCTATTTTCTATAAATATGTAGTTCTATTAGTTTTTAGGGTTATGGTTTCTAGATCTTCTTCTTCGATATTAGGGTTTTTATTTGAAACTTCTTTGCTAGTTTCTTTGATGTTTGTTTGAGTTTAAATCTAGTTTGAAAAGTATACATCAAAGGATTGTTTGTTTCGTTCAATACAAAAGAGAGTGTTGTTCTTCGGTGGATTTCGTGGAGTTCGGGGCCTGAACCTTTGTGGATTCTAGAGTGGCTCATTATCGTGATTCGATATCGGCATTGTGGATTCAATGTTGTACAAGACAATTCCAAGGTGAAGACGGGGCTAGAAGAGGCACATAGGGGTCGGTTCGATTCGAGCGTGGATTCGCTAGGTAATTGAGAGTACACTTGTGTAATTCCTTTATGTCTTCTTAGTGGATTGTTTTGTGGTTTTTGCCCGTGGTTTTTTTTATGTTGATGATAACATGGTATAATTGTTACATTGATTTTTTTTTCCCCCTCTTGTTTGTGATTGTCATAATTGGAAAATGTGTGACAAGAAAGAAGATATAGAACATTAACAGACCTCATCCAATATGTAGAGATAAGGTTGTTTTGTGATGGTTCACTCAAAATTAAGATTGTGGAGGAACTCTGTTAAAAGTATGTCTGTTGTATTTTTATTTTAGGGTTTGGCTTCTCCCACGTTCACATCTGAACCTGAACACTTGAGGGGCTCGTGGGCCTACCATGGATCCCGTTTCAATGATCTTTAACTGCTCATTTTCTAGAACCCGCAATGTATATCAACCATGAAAAAATTAGTTTGATCTTCGTAACCTTTTTATTTTTTCTCATTTGTCTTAAGAAATGGATTAGCCATTTTTTAGAGATAAACACGATAAAATGAAAATATTATGATTATCGGATCGACATAATTTTTTTTTGGAACAATATACATCGAGGGCCTTACAAAATGACCGATTCATACTATCAAAACGGAAATCGTGATGGGCCTCACTGGTCCCTCAAGTTCTCTCATGTTGAGATGTGAACATGAGAAGCCTAACCCTTTATTTTATTTTATTTATTTAGGTTCAAAATCTTCTTTTCCAGTTTTGCTAACAATTCATTGAAACATACCACTGCCTAAAATATGGTATCTGTTATTGTATATGTGTGTGTGTTTTAATTTTTATAGTTATGTAACGATATTATAAAAGAAAATCGATCGTAGAATCATCATCTTCACCGATTCATGACGAGTCTCCAAAACAGAGTCGTATAGAAATCAACTTGTTAGACCTTCCTTAAGATTCAGGGCTACGACCTCAGATTACGGATTATCATCATATCATCTGAGAACAAGTTCGTAGGGTGTACTTATTAAAAGGCCCTTGTCAACCTCATAATCACAATTTTCCACGAAGGAAAATTGAGCAATCATCAAGAAAGTTTAACCCTTTATGGTTTGATGAATTTGGTAGTTGGTTGGAGTATAGCATAGCTAAAGATGCTGCATTTTGCCTTTGTTGTTACCTTTTTAAACTCGTTGTAGGAGACCAAGGAGGTTGTAAGTCTTTTGTTGTTGATGGGTTTTCAAGTTGGAAGAAGAAAGAAAGGTTGCAAGGTCATGTGGGAGAGGTGTTAACAACCCTCACAATCAAGCTTGGAGAAAATGTCAGTACTTACTAAATCAAAAGCAACATATTGAAACAGTTTTCTCCAAGCTACTTGATGAAACCAACAGTGATTATAGAGTTCGATTGACTGCATCAATTGATTGCATCCGACTTCTTTTGCGATAAGGGATTCCATTACATGGGCATGATGAATTTGAAGATTCGAGCAACCAAGGAAACTTTCTTGAGCTTTTGATTCTTCTTTCAGATGAAAATGAGAATCTCAGAACTGTTTTGTTAAAAGATGTTCCTGAACACCTTAAATTGACAGCACCTAGTATTCAAAAGGATATTGTTAATGCCATTGCGGTTGAAACTACCAATGCTATTGTTAGAGAACTTGGTGATGGCATGTTATCTATTGTCTTTGATAAATCTTGGGATGCATCGATGGAGGAGAAATTGATTGTTTCTTTGAGATATGTGTGTTAGGTTTTTGTTATTGGCAATCTTGTTTGACAAAACTCCTTTAAGTTGTAATTTTATTCGATATTATTTTAGTGAGGTTATGAGTATTTAGATGCGAATCCAACCTAAATTGTGCCTTTGTAGAGGAGATTATGTGATCTTAATCATATCATGTTTGCCACTTCAGCGCCCATGTAGGGTTAAGGGGCAATGCCCTCGAAGCAAAAAGCAAAAATGCAGTCAAAGTTGTTTGACTGCTCAAGCGGCCATTTGTGCGCTCGAGTGAAGAATCTTTGATTCCAGAAGTTTGAATTGTCTGCAAAAGTACTGGGAGTTATGTTTTTGCACTTGAGCGGAGTTCCGTGTTTTGAAACACGAGGTTTAGTCAGACCGCTCAAGCGACTCTATTCCTGCACTCAAGCGGAGATCGCGATTCTGTTTTCTATAAATCCGTTATTAATTCAGTTTCTAGGGAACGGCTTCCAGATCTTCTTCTTGGGTATTAGGGTTTTTATCTGGAGCTTCTTTGCTAGTTTCTTTGATGTTTGTTTGAATTTAGCTCATGGTTTGAGAAGTATACATCAAAAGATTATTTGTTTCATTCAATACAAAAGAGAGAGTTGTTCTTCACTGGAATCTGGGGATTTCGAGCTTGAAGCTTTGGTGGATTATAGAGTGGCTCCTCATCGTGTATTCGACATTAACGTTGTGGGTTCAACGTTGGGCGAGACATTCCGAGGTGAAGATGGTGGTGAAAGAGGCACATTGGGGTCAGTTCAATTTGGATGTGGATTCGCTAGGTAATTGAGGGTACACTTATGTAGTTCTTTTTTGTCTTCTTAGTGGATTGTTTTATGGCCTTGGCCCATGGTTCTTTTAATCACAATTGGAGGCCCTCCAATTGTGGTTTTTCCACATTAAATTGTTGTGTTGATTCATCTTTGATTGTTTGATTGGGATTGTTATTTACTGTTTAAAATTGATACATAATCACAAATCAATATCTTGGGAATTTTAGATTTTTCAATGTGGATGGTAGGGGCTATGTAATTGTGCATTTTTTGGGTGTTAAGCAAATTTCTAGTTCTAGTGTTCTTTCATTTAAGAAGGCGGCTGAAGACTTATTTTCTACACATATTGAAGACATATCTAGGTTGCGTGGACAAAGTTATGATGAGGTTAATAATATTGATATGCAAGGTGAGTTCAACAAATTCACTACCCTTATAATGGAGGAGAATGAAAGTTATTATGTTCATTGTTTTGCTCATAAACTTGAATTAACTCTTGTGGAGGCAGCAAAAAGTCATATCCATACTGCAAAACTCTTTTACATGGTTTCTAAAGTAGTTAAGGTTGTTGGAGCTCCATGTAACCATCAAGATGTTCCTCGGGAGAAGTAAGGTGCTGAAGTTGTTCAAGCTCTAAAGAATGATGAGATTACAAGTGGGAAAGGTCTCAATCCTTGTGGGGGATATATGTTTGGGATCACATTATGGGACTTTGTTGAGTTTGATTAGTATGTTTTCAGATGTGCTTGATGCGATAGTAGACGATGGATTCTATTTCAACGACAGAGCAGAAACATTCTACCTATTTGACCCATTACAATCCTTTGATTTTGTGTTTAATCTACATTTGGTAAGATCCGGATTGGGAATTACAAATGATTTTTCACAAGCATTCCTAATTTGGATGACTTGTATGTACCTCGAGAGAGATCAAGGTGTATAGATCAAGAAATGACAAACTCTTATCACTACTTCATCAAGTTGTTCGATTTTGTTATTGATATGCAACTCTAAGAGCTGAATAATCATTTTAATGAGGTGAACACCGAGTTGCTTCTTCGTGTTGCATTCCTAAATCCATCCGATTCATTTGTTGCTTTTGATACGACAAAATTGATCTGTTTTGCCCAATTTTATCTAAAAGACTTTTCAGCTATTCAGCTTACAGCACTTCCTATTCAACTTGAAAATTTTATCATTGATATGCAGTCTAATGTTGAGTTTTCAAATTTAAAAGGAATCAGTGATGTTGCTCGGAAGATGGTTAATACTAGAAAAAAGAGAATTTTTATTTCTTGGTTTACAAATTGTTGACTTTGGCACTGATATTACCTGTTGTGACTGCCACAATAAAGAGGGCATTTTCTGCGCCAAAGATTGTGAAGAACTGGCTTCGCAATGAAAATGGTGATTAGTCGATGAATGATTGCTTGGCTATGTATATTGAGGGAGAGATATGTAGCAGCATTCCAAATGAGGCTATCATGCATCGTTTCCAAAATATGGAAAGTCTTTGAGGTTATTTGTAAGTAAACCCGTATCTTATCAATGAATATCTAAGTTTTTGCTTTGTTCTTAGTTCAAAATTTTTGCTTCTTTCGATTGTCAAATAGGAAAATTTTCATGAATGATTCTAGGTAAGTTCTTACCCCCCTTGACAAAAATCATAGTTTTGCCCTTGAGGATTGCTTGTTCCAAGAGACAGAGAGCATATAGAGTAAAAATGCATTTGATTGTTCAGTCAAAATGGATTAGTTCACTCTACTTTAGGGGGAAAAAATTAACATGCATATGAATTAGAAGAAGAAGAAAGAAACATAAAAATGAGCAGAAGCTACTAAGCATTTATTCTTTCTTGTATCCAGCTTTGCTTGCATTTTCTTTTATCATTATTATTATTATGTTCATTCTAATTTGTGGATGATGCTAGTGTGAATTAAATTTCTTGTTGCCCATTTATAAATGCTACTCATTTATAATCCGTTTATGAAATTAAAACAAATAAGTTTCAAACGAATAAAATTGGGCGTGGTTGACGGTTTCGAGTTGAGCTTGTCAATACCAATTTGAGTATAAGTTCCGTCATTCTGAAAATTTGGCAAATATCAACTTCAAAGTACTCCCTTATTTCCAAGAAGTTATCTCATGGCTGTATTTCTATCTTAAAACAATGAAATACATAATTAGTTTGTCTAAAATATATATAAAAAAAAAGTAAAAAGAAAAAGAAAAACTAATTGCATATCTAATACACTTGAATATAGGCCAGACTTATAAGACAATTATGACTTATATTTTCAGTCACATTCCTTAGAAATCTCCCACCACCCACCCAAGTTGGTTGTCCTATTCTATCTTTAACAATTATTAAGAGGAAACAGAGCGATACTGTCCATTCAAAAATAAATTAATAAGTCTTATTTTTAAGTGTCAAATCATAAATTGAATCATCAATTGATTTTTTAATAAAATAAATGATGAATTTTAAGATTCACTTCATTTTATATTTTAAATAAAATATATTCAAAAAAAATCACAGATATAGTTCTTAAAATTAAAAAAAAAAATCTATACATATAATATGAATTTGTGGATGATGCTAGTGTAAATTAAATTTCTTGTTGCCCATTTATAAATGCTACTCATTTATAATCCGTTTATGAAATTAAAACAAATAAGTTTCAAACAAATAAAATTGGGCGTGGTTGACGGTTGCGAGCTGAGCTTGTCAATACCAAATTGAGTATAAATTCCGTCATTTTGAAAGTTCAGCAAATGTCAACTTCGAAGTATTCCCTTATTTCCAAGAAGTTATCTGGTGGCTATATTTCTATCTTAAAACAATGAAACACAAAAAAAAAAAAAAAAAAGAAAAAGAAAAACTAATTGCATATCTAATACACTTGAATATAGGTCAGACTTATAAGACAATTATAACTTATATTTTCAGTCACATTCCTTAGAAATCTCCCCCACCCACCCAAGTTGGTTGTCCTATTCTATCTCTAACAATTATTAAGAGGAAATAGAGCGATACTGTCCATTCAAAAATAAATTAATAAGCCTTATTTTTAAGTGTCAAATCATAAATTGAATCATCAATTGATTTTTTAATAAAATAAATGATGAATTTTAAGATTCACTTCATTTTATATTTTAAATAAAATATATTCATAAAAAATCACGGATATAGTTCTTAAAATTAAAAAAAAAAATCTATACATATAATATGAATTTGTGGATGATGCTAGTGTGAATTAAATTTCTCGTTGCCCATTTATAAATGCTACTCATTTATAATCCGTTTATGAAATTAAAACAAATAAGTTTCAAACAAATAAAATTGGGCGTGGTTGACGGTTTCGAGTTGAGCTTGTCAATACCAAATTGAGTATAAATTCCGTCCTTTTGAAATTTCAGCAAATGTCAACTTCGAAGTATTCCCTTATTTCCAAGAAGTTATCTCGTGGCTATATTTCTATCTTAAAACAATGAAACACCAAAAAAAAAAGAAAAAGAAAAACTAATTGCATATCTAATACACTTGAATATATGCCAGACTTATAAGACAATTATGACTTATATTTTCAGTCACATTCCTTAGAAATCTCCCACCACCCACCCAAGTTGGTTGTCCTATTCTATCTCTAACAATTATTAAGAGGAAGTAGAGCGATACTGTCCATTCAAAAATAAATTAATAAGTCTTATTTTTAAGTGTCAAATCATAAATTGAATCATCAATTGATTTTTTAATAAAATAAATGACGAATTTTAAGATTCACTTCATTTTATATTTTAAATAAAATATATTCATAAAAAATCACAGATATAGTTCTTAAAATTTTAAAAAAAAAAATTTATACATATAATATGAATTTGTGGATGATGCTAGTGTGAATTAAATTTCTCGTTGCCCATTTATAAATACTACTCATTTATAATTCGTTTATGAAATTAAAACAAATAAGTTTCAAACAAATAAAATTAGGCGTGGTTTACAGTTTCGAGTTGAGTTTGTCAATACCAAATTGAGTATAAATTCTGTCATTTTGAAAGTTCAGCAAATGTCAACTTCAAAGTATTTCCTTATTTCCAAGAAGTTATCTCGTGGCTATATTTCTATCTTAAAACAATGAAACACATAATTAATTCATCTAAAATAAAAATAAAAACAAAAACTAATTACATATCTAATACACTTGAATATAGGCCAGACTTATAAGATAATTATGACTTATATTTCCAATCACATTCCTTAGAAATCTCCCACCACCCACCCAAGTTGGTTTTATCCTATTCTATATCTAACAAATATTAAGAGGAAGTAGAGCAATATTGTCTATTCAAAAATAAATTAATAAGTCTTATTTTCAAGTGTCAAATCATAAATTGAATCATCAATTGATTTTTTAATAAAATAAATGATGAATTTTAAGATTCATTTATATTTTTAAAATATATACATAAAAAATCATATATATAGTTCTTAAAATTAAAAAAATACATATAATATAAAATATTAAAGTGCAAGTGTACAATTATAGAATATATATATATATTAAATATAATATGAATTTTATTAATGTGTGTCCTTGAGACACGTGAAGAAATTTAAAAGTATTATTCATCATGAATAAAAATGAGTATAATAAATTAAATATAATACTTTTAGTCTATTTACAAAATTAACACAAATTTAAATAAGTTTCAGACGAATAAAATTGGCCGTGCTTACTGGTTTTGAGTTAAGCTTGTCAATTCTAAATTGAGTATGAATTCAGTCACTTTGAAAGTTCAACATGTATAAACTTCACAATATCTCTTATTTCTAAAAAATTATTTGGTGGATCCATGTTTCATGGTGGCTGTGCTTTCATGGAATTGGGGACCGTAGGCACAACAGGCATAACATGGTGTTGTAAGGCTCATTGGATCTTTGTCCCGAACTCAAGTTATTGATTCAAACTTTTCATTGTGTAAGGTTTATTGGGTAGATTATCTATGAAAAAAATCAAATCAGTTGGTTATTTATAACCTTAAAATAACATCACATATTTTTAAAAAAATAAGCGATTAATATAATATTAATAATTTATTTTAAAGCAATTAGGACTTGATTTTTTACAATGATGATAGGTTCGACAAACCTTATAATATGAATTATTTAAATCATCAAATAGATGTGGGACAAGTCTTCATGATACATCAAAACATGCATTATGTGCCACAAGGGACAACACGCACCTCATATATAGCGATTTCGATTTTGACCCGACTCGTTTGATAACATTAAAAAAAAAAAATACTATACATAATCCAGGTGGTTATGTAGGAGGAATTATTTTGTTTTGCATGTATCAACATGTATTAACTTCAAGGTATTCCCTTATTTCCAAGTTATCTAGTGGATCCATTCTACTAGGTGGTTATGTGCGAGGAATTATTTTGTTTTGTGGGAATTTCACGTTGGTCGTGTGGTTAGCGAATAGTAGGGGCTAAATGAATACATGACTTCCAAATACGGAAATAGTGGAGAAATTATAGAATATTATTGGATGGGCACATGGACACGCAGTATTCCAAACTTACTAAATAATTTTTGGTTGTGTGCCGATCTTATAACAATGAGACACATAATTAGTTTGCCTCAATTGTAAGAGAAAATGTATGAAAAATTAATAATATGGTCTCATACACTTAGAAGGACAAACCACATAAAATACAGGTTAGTCCTTAGAAATCTCCCATCTCTAACAATTATCAAGGGAACTAGAGCAAAGCAATGTGTTCAAAAATAAATTAAAAAAAATTATCAATAAATCTTATTTTCAAGAGTATTAATGAGTCATTTTCAATGCAGACAATTAAGTCTTATCTATTCTAATTTATTCTAAAAAAGTTCACTTTTTCTTAATACTATATTTTATTCCAATTATACCATAAACAACAATTACATAAGCAATTTTAATTTACTTAAAAAAATATATTTTTTATTTGCAAAAATTGAACAAACTGCATCAAACAAAATCATACTCAACAATTTGATGAAAATAACTATATCATAGGATTCATCATTTTCTGTTGCCTTGTACTATGAAAAATATATTTATTAAACAATCTATAATGTCTGTTTTTTTAAATATTCCATTAAAGAAATTGTGAAAAATAATACCCTAAAAAATTCATTTTTTTTTATTAAACTGCGGGACAACAAAAAATAATGATTCTTACATTTATGCTTTTGTTCAATTAAAAGCAAACCAGTCCCAAAATGTTTTATTACTTGCTTTATAAATAGTCAAGGCATTACCAAGTTTTAATTGATTAAAGGAAAACTATATTAGTAGTCTTTATATTTTTACTCGTGTTATTTTTGTTTTTATAATTTCAATTGACTCAATTTTAACTTTAATTTATGATTTTATCTTAATTTGATCTAATTGATTACAACTTTTAGTATTTTCTTTTTATAAAAAATGTGCCCATGAGTTGCATGTTTCATATTTTTATAGCTAAAAAATTGTAAACTTATTCAATTCAATTCTTAATTAACTCAGTAGCATTTTTTCTTTCAACAACCATAATTAATGTTATCAATTAAATCAAATTAATACAAAATTAAAAGTTAAGAATTCGAAATAAAATTAATTAAAATTACTCAAACTAGAATGACACAATAGACAAAATGTAAAGAATATCAACATAATTTCCCATTGGAATTAAAGACAAAGAATCACTGTTGCGAATTTGGAAGTCATGTGGCTGGTGGACAAAATTACACAGTTGCCGTGCTTGACGGGCTGGGCTGGGTTGCTCCACCACCACTACCAGAGAAGGACTTAGCAGTGTGTATAAGAATGAGTAATACATTTATTCCTTCTCCATCATCAAACTACTATCCTTCCTATACTCTCCTTTTCATATCTCTCCGAATCCTTCTACCTGTAAGAAAACAAAATGAGTTGGGTTATGTTTGTTCTTCATCAATTTCTTCTGTTATTTCTCTTGTCTTCTTCTTCTTTTTCTACTTCTGCACGCCATACCTGCCTTGAGGACCAGAGATTTTCACTTCTCCAATTTAAAACAACATTTACCATAACTGCTAATGCCTCTTCTCCACGTTGTGAATCTGATTCTCATCCTAAAATGGTGTTCTGGAATGAGAGTAGTGATTGCTGCTCGTGGGAGGGGGTCACGTGCGACTGGTCCAATGGTCATGTGATTGGACTTGACCTCAGTTGCAGCCACCTTCAAGGCACCATCCAACCCAACACCACCCTCTTCCACCTTCGTCACCTCCAAACCCTCAATCTTGCCTTCAATGACTTCAATTTCTCTACAATTTCACCTGATTTTGGCTCCTTTCCAAGTTTGACCCATCTCAACCTCTCTTTCTCTAATTTTACTGGCCGAATTCCTTCAAAAATCTGCCATCTGTCCAAATTGATTTCCTTAGACCTCTCTTATTTGGGTTATTATTATTATCCTCCTAAGGGGAGACTTGAACAACACACTTTCAATATGCTCCTTCGAAACCTAACCCAATTAAGAGAGCTATACCTTGATTCGTTGAATATCTCTTCACCTTTACCTCATGCTTTGCTAAATCTATCTTCTTTGACATCTCTCAGTCTTGGTTATTGTCAACTGCGTGGGAAATTCTCAGAAAACATTTTTCACTTTCCAAACCTACGAGAGCTCCATGTACGGGGAAATCGGGACCTCACAGGTAAACTTCCATACTTCAATGCAACTAGTTCCCTTCAGTTTCTTGATCTTGGCGACATAAGTTTTTCTGGCCAATTGCCTGAATCAATCAGCAATCTTAAAGCCTTGAATATTTTGTACCTCTTCAACTGCAACCTTTCGGGGTCCATTCCAGCTTCTGTTTGGAACCTTACAAAAATCACTGATTTAGCCTTCGGGTATGATAGTTTCAGCGGTCAAATCCCCTCATCAATTTCAAACCTTGCAAAGCTTAGAGGCTTGTATCTTTACGGAAACAATTTGAACGGACAAATACCGGATTCCCTTGGCAACATGAGCCAACTTACTATCTTGTATCTTTCCGGAAACAATTTGAACGGTCAAATACCGGATTCCCTTGGCAACATGAGCCAACTAACTTCTCTCGTTTTGAATTTAAACTCACTCAATGGGACAATACCATCTTCGTTGTTTGCTCTGCCTTCACTGGTTGACATAAGATTGAGAAACAATAAGCTACAGGGACCAATTCCAGGATTAGTTTATGAACTCCAGAACCTAACATGCTTGTGGGTTTCATCAAATAACTTAAGTGGTGTAGTGGATCTAGATAAGCTTCTAAAGCTTAAAAATCTGATCTCTCTTGATCTCTCATATAGTGGTCTCTCATTGAGCATCAACAACAGTGTCAACTCTACCTTGACCAACTTTGAAACTATAAGATTAGCTTCTTGCAACTTGAGCGAATTCCCAAACTTCTTGAGAGAACAAGCCAGATTGCGTTCTCTAGACCTTTCAAACAACAAAATTCACGGTGAAGTTCCAAAATGGTTATTCAATGTGGGGAAAGATTCATTGCAAAATTTAAATCTTTCTCATAATTTCATTACAAGTTTAGAGCGTCTTCCATGGAAGAATCTACAGTTTATTGACCTGCACTCCAACTCACTCCGAGAACCACTCCCTGTTCCACCTAACACCACATATGTTTTCTCTATCTCAAACAATAAATTGACCGGAGAAATCCCTACATTGATTTGCAATCTGAGTTCACTTGGAGTTCTTGATCTGTCTAATAACAGTTTGAGTGGGTTGATTCCACAATGTTTGGGAAACTTGAGCAACAGTCTCTCAGTGCTGAATTTAGGGACTAATAGCTTTTCTGGCACCTTTACTGCAACATTTACCAAAGGCAATTTCCTAAGGAATCTTAACCTGAATGGCAACCAAATTGAAGGACAAGTTCCACGATCTTTGCCCAATTGTGAATACTTGGAAGTTCTAGATCTTGGAAAAAACAAGATAAATGATACATTCCCCCACTGGTTGGGAACTCTTCGAAACTTGCAGGTTCTTGTCTTAAGATTTAATAGGTTTCATGGTCACATAGGTACCTTCAAGACCAAGGGCAAACATCCTTTCCCTAAGTTGAGAATTATCGACGTATCTTACAATGAGTTCACTGGCCTTTTGCCAACAAATTATATCAAACAATTTCGAGCTATGATCAATGTTGATGAACATGAAATGAAATTGAAATACATGGGTGACAGCTATTATCAAGATTCTGTGGTGGTGATGATTAAAGGATATGAGATTGAATTATCAAGAATCTTAACAATCTTATCAATCATTGATTTTTCAAGAAATAAATTCCAAGGAGAGATTCCGAAATCCATTAGGAGGCTTAATTCACTTCGGGGTCTTAACATATCTCATAACAATCTTACAGGCCATATCCCAACTTCACTTGGAAATTTGAAAAACCTTGAATCGTTGGACCTTTCCTCAAACAAGCTTGTTGGGGAGATTCCTCAGCAATTGACAAATTTGATGTTTCTTGAGGTACTAAACCTTTCGGATAACCAACTAGCAGGACCAATTCCTCAAGGGAGGCAGTTTTATACATTTGAAAATGATTCATATAGTGGGAACTTGGCTTTATGTGGATTGCCTTTATCAAAGAAATGTAAGGAACTACTGCCACTGCCACCTCCACCAACACTCCAACAAGATGAGAATTCAGACAAGTCAAGCGGATTTAACTGGCAAGTTGTAGTGTTGGGGTATGGATGCGGATTTTTATTTGGAATGATTATGGGATATCTTATGTTTGTAACTCGAAGACCAAAATGGCTTATGACAATTGTTGAAGGAAAACATCATAAGAAGGTGAAAAGGTCTAAGAAGGGTGCCCACTGAAGCAGTGAAAGAAAAAATTAATAAAGACAAATGGCATTATTCGGTAATTGGAATTTATCTTTGCAGCATTACTTTGTTGAATTATCTTTTATGGTTTCTACTTATATGCTATATTTGAGTTATTGATGTTCTTATTTCAAAACTAGGTTTGTTCCGTTAAGTAGCACAATAAAGCAATGGTATCCACTTGAAGGGGTGTTTCACCTAGCTACTGCATTTGAGTGGGTGAGCATCTAGATAACAGCCATACAGGACCACTTCAAAAGCTTTACCCTTGTTGCGGTATTGAATTCTAAAGCTTTGTTAAGTCGTTTAGTTTTTTTGAAGCACTGAGTTAAATAAGAGTTTCATGTCATGGTTTTTTGTTGTTTTCTATCTCACATCATGTAGCAACCTTTAGAGATTTGTATTTTTGTATGTAATTTTTTTTTTAAATTGGATTTCTGTCACAGAAGACTAGGCCATGCCGAGGTTTTAACTTTGAAATGCAATCTTACAATGATAGAATTGTTGTCTACTAGATTGAGAATTCATATTGAAAATAATATTTTATGTTACTCTTTGAGCAGTTTTTTACCCGTTGCTATTGTAGTCCAGGTGAGCTTCCAACATCATCTCTTCCACATCTTTTTATCAATAAACAAAATTGTTGATAATTTGATTTTGTTTTTCTTCTTCAATGGCGATGGGGGAATAAATTGGAGATATTGACTAGCACTTGTTTCCATATCGATGTGGGATTTTTGTGATTAATTATGGTAAGAAAATGCTGATTTGAAGAGCACTGATTGAAAAGGTCACAGGCAAGAAAACTATTGGGGTTGTGAACCTTGATTAGTACTGTACATTTCTGTTTGCACTCATTTTTGTAAAATTTCCTACCAACAGGTGAATCAATTGAATGATGACACATGGCAATAAAGTCAAAGTAAAAGTCTTTCATTTGATCAAATGAAAGAATTGTTTAAGTCCATGAATTGTTGAAAATAGTCATAAAGTAGTTATCAAACAATTGTTGGCTTAGTGGGCTGATTTGTGTGAAGTCAAGATTGTGAATTGGAGCTCTATTTTATGTCGATATAGTGCTCTGAATTTTGGGGGATATGCGAGTGATTTGAAGAATTGATAAAGTTTGATGGCTTGGAAATGAGATAACAGTTACAACAGTAGTTGGGGGGGATAAAATGAATTTCAGAATTTTAAGTTGTTCAGTTTTCTTAAAGCACTGAGTTAAATAAGAGTTTCATGTCATGACTCTTGTTTTTTTCTTGCATCGTTTAGCAACCTTTTAGAGGTTTGCACTTTTGTATGTAGTTGCTTTTAAATTGGATTTCAGTCATAGAAGACTGGGCGTTGCCAAGTTTTTAACTTTGAAATGCAATCTTACAAGTTACAACTCAAACCATTCCCCATGTTACATTCTTAATCATTTTGAGTAATAGAAATGCTTGCTACTAGATAGAGAATTCACATTGAAAATAATGTTATATGTTAATCTTTGAGCATTGCTTTTACTCGTTGCTATTGTAGTCTATTTTATTTTTTTTGCATCTTAAATGGCGATTGGGGGATCAAACTAGAGATATTTACTAGCACTTGTTCTATAGACTTGGGAATTTTGTGATTAATTGTAGTATGAAAATGGTGATATGGAGAGTATTGATTGAAAAGGTCGCTCATATTTATTTTTTTGTGAAATTTTACTGGTGCAAGTGTTGCCATGAATAGGAACATATTAGATATTTTAAAAATTCAAGTTGTTGAGTTGATGCCAGGTTGTTTGATAAGTAAAATATTGGCTTAGCAAATTCATGTTTGAGTTTGGTATGTGTATCATTAAAAATATTAGCTACTCCATGAAGGAGATAAAAGGATTTGTGTAGTTTTATTGGCTGGCCACAAGCTCACACATCCAATGAAGATATTAATCTCCACATTTAAGAGTATTTTTGGTATCCTGCAACCCAAAACCCTGGTGGCAGTAATTTGGGAGCTTGGGTAGCAGGTCGTGTGGTTTAGGGACCAGTGAAGAAGTAAATGTCACACATGAGACCATAGGATTTACATGCCTAAGGTTTTATAGTTACCTTTTATGATTTGGCTTTGAAAAGGTGAAAGAAAGGTTCTAGACTTTGAAGCGTTTGAAAGAGCTAGAACAGACTTGGATTTAAAGGGATGATAGGCTGTTAAAATTTTATAACTGTGGCAAGAATTTTTTAAACAAAATTTTGAGATCCCAGTTTGTGTTCTGGTGGATGATGACTGGAATGACACAAGTTAATGCCTTCTGTCACTTGTGGGGGTCCGATTATGGTTAGCATTTGGATTTTGTCACATTTTTCATGTGGCTTTGTTCTAGGAATCTTTATTAAATACTTTATGACAAAAAATAATTTTTTGAAGTTGAAGTGGTGGAAATGAGCATAGGTTTGGTTGTCTCCACTATGTTTTTTAAATACTAAATAATTACTTGGTGTTACTTTAATGCTATCAATATTTAAATGTTGGTCTAGCTTGTTTGAAAGGTGGTTGATAAAATAATTGTCATCCTTGAAGGGTGGATGATAACAAAAAAATTCAGCTCAAATTTGTTGCTAATTGGAGCATAGCTCAAGTTCAATTTATTGAGCTCAAGGCTGCCTTGGACACACAAAATTAGGTTAGAGGTCGGGCTTGGGGGCCTCAGGCAACTCTCAAAACAACTTGGATAACTCTTTAACCTTACTGCACCCGCTCACGTTGCAGCTCTAGTTACAAATTACAAGCTACCTTAATTTAAACCAAATCCTAACTGAATTGCTAAAAGTTCATTCGAAAAAATTGGCCATACAAATCAATCAATTTTCATTGCAAACGTAACAAGATTTTATTTCCCAGTGTTGAATTTTTTTGTTTCCTAAATCTGTGTTTGGATCATGGATTTGGGTCACGATTTGAAAATGAAAAAGAGAAAAGCGCGTGAAATGCAAATAAAATATAAGTTACATTTTTTTCTTCATTTCTTTTTCCAAGACTGCAAATGTGCTATGACTATGTAATAACATGTTAATGCCTTGTCACATGACTGCCTTTTGTCTTTGTGGTTTTAGTAAATATATGCTTTGACACTCATGAAGTCTCTGTTAGAGTAGTAAATTACAAGCTTTTGAATGGAAATTGTCATCTAATGTAAATGGAAATGAGTTGTCAATTGAAGATAGTTTCAAGCTTCACTAATCTATTAGTGTTCTGAAGAAACATCAGTTGTGTTATAGAAAAAAAGAGGATTCTTGACATTTTTTTCTCTCCAGCTGAGAAACCATTCCATCTTTAGTTCCTTTCTCAAAAAAGGATTCAATTTGTACACGCAAGAAATAGGCTGATTCAGCCCATTTTGTTCAATTTCTCATGGAGTAAAATTCTTGTTAGTAGGAATCAAGGGAATGGCCGCTTGCCCTCAAATTTCCATTTAAAGGTGGATGTCGATGTCAATCCTCGAGTGCAAGTAACTTGGCGTTTCCTTGGAAATGTCATTGAGAGTTAAAAAAAATTATAAATGAATGGTGATACCACGTGTTGATGATAACGTGGTATAATTGTTACATTGATTTTTTCCCCCTCTTGTTTGTGATTGTCATAATTGGAAAATGTGTGACAAGAAAGAAGATATAGCACATTAACAGACTTCATCCAACATGTAGAGATAAGGTTGTTTTATGATTGTTCACTCAAAATTAAGATTGTGGAGGAATTCTTTGATTGTTCAGCTTGCAAACTAGCTTTTCTCTGAATGGGAAGACATGGTTGATAATAGGAGGAGAAAGTATGCTGAATAATTTAATTTTCTGATATGCTAAAGTTCTTGCAATTGAGTTTGCTCACTGGCTGCATTCCAAGCTGTGTTTTTTTTTCTTTCTCTGCTCTGTTCTGTTTCCTTCTTTCTGTGTTTGGATGACCAGAAAAGAAAATTTGGTACGACATTGTGTCGATGTACATGCCTCAAGGTAAAATTTGATCCTATAATTACTGAAATGACAAAGAAAATAGGCCAGAAATGCAGGAGAAACAAAGCAAACCGTAACTTTTGGATGATGGAAGTGGCCAGTTCTTCACAATTTCAGTATCTTTGCTTCTAGTATCTTTCCTGATACAACACAAACCTATCTTATTTCACATTTCGAGTCCATTTTCTTTTTCCTTCACAAATCATTCTCCAAATCCATGACCCAAACACAAACACAGTTTACGAACTTCAATTATAAACCTACTAGAGTCAAATGACTCAGCTAAGGAAATATTTTATGAGCATTATAAAATATAGTTACTAGTTGATTGTAAACAAAATATAGTAGAAATTGAATTATTGTGAGAATCTAGTGGCAAGTGTTTGTTTTCCCTACACAACAGGTTGTGTGTTTCAAGTCTTGAACATAAGATTTTTTCTTTTATTTTATTTTTGTAATCACTTTCACACTCTGCACAGTTTTCACATGGCCACTCAAATTTGGCAAAGTAGTAAAAGCAGTGTCAAGTGTGTTGACTGCGTTTCTTATAGTAATTTACATGGGATAAATTGTGGGCAATCTTTCTTGGTGTACACTCGGACTTAATGGTTGGTGGGTGATTGCTTTTGAATTTACTTTGTAGAAATGGATTCAATGTATTCTTCTCTAGTTGAGCAGAAAACATATTTTGTAAAATAATTTTCATATATTTTTGAAACAAAAATCAACGAAAAACAAATTTATTGAAAATATAAAAAAAACCTTTTTTTATTAAAAATATTTTTTGTCATATCATACATAGGGTTACTTGTGAAATATTTGTTGGCTAACAATTATGTGGGTTTATGATAATACACCGTTTTCTTATGTCATATGTGTCTGACTTCGATTTTTCAGTCGGCATAGGCAAAAATCATCAACCTAAGGTTGTCATGGTGTTCTAAAATATGGCCCCTGCTACATAGAAAATTTTCCTTTGGAAATTCAAAGTTTAGCCCCCAAGCAGAGATGAAAAAAAGCAAAGAAATTTGGGGGTCCCTATTACAACTTTTTGAGTCAATCATACAAGTCATAAATGGCAACTACAATGACTTCGTGAAAAACAAAAACTACACTATAAAGGACATGTCTTCTAACAAGCTCATAACACCCTCTTCAACCTCAGTTTCCTTCAATATGAAGCTTCAATTCCCACCCATTCCTCTCCTCTTAGCCCCCTCCTATTCATCTTCGTTCTAGTCATGCACATGAAGAGATTCAAACCCAAAAACTCTATTCCAAAACTACCCCAGGTCCAAGAAAACTACCTCTCATAGGAAACATTCACCAACTTCTTGGCTCATCACTAGCCCATCACACATTGAAAAAATTGGCCACAAAATTTGAACCCTTGATGCACCTCCAACTTGGCGAAATGTCCACCATCGTCATCTCCTCGCCAGAAATCGTCAGAGCGGTCATGAAAACAAAGGTGGGAACAGATAAATCCTTTAACAATTGTTGCAACCAGCATAACTCTGCTGCAGTGTGAGCTAAGGACAGATATTCGGCCTCAGTTGAAGATTTGGACATAGTGCTTTGTTTCTTAGCAGACCATGAAACCAAATTCGAGCCAAGAAAAACATAAAACCCAGAAGTGGACCTCCTATCAGAAGTGTCCCCAGCCCAGTTGGAATCAGAAAATGCTTGCAGTTGAAGGGGACCAGCTGTAAAACTAACACCATGGGAGATGGTCCCTTTTACATAACGAAGTAGGCGTTTAACACTTGAAAATGACCATTGGTAGGAGAACTCATTAACTAATAAGCTTGATTTACTGCGAGAGCCAAGTCAGGCCTATTAATTGTAAGATATTGCAAGCCACCAACTATGCTGCGATAAAGAGAAGGATGGGCAAAGGGCAAGGAGTCAATGGCAGATAAAGAGGGCTTGACAACCAATGGAGTAGGGCATGGTTTACAGTCAAGCATGCCAGCTTTGGAGAGTAAGTCAGTGGCATACTTTTGCTGAGATAAAAAGTAACCATGAGCCTAAGCTTGAACTGAGATACCAAGGAAGCATGAAATTTCGCCAAGTTCTTTCATAGAGAAAACCTTGTGCATTTGAAGAAGAAGCTGATCAATAAGACTTGAATTACTACCAGCCAAAAGGATATCACCCACATAAATGAGGATGATAGTAATATAGGAGGTAGTCTTCTGAACAAAAAGAGAGGAGTCTGAATGACTATTAATGAATCCTTGAGATAGAAGAAAAGCTGAAAAAGTGGAATACCAGGCCCTTAGGGCCTGTTTAAGACCATACAAGGCCTTCTTCAATTTACAAACATGAGTAGGATGGGTGGAATGAACAAACCCAGGTGGTTGTAACATAAACACTTCCTCCTCAAACTTACCACGAAGAAAAGCATTGGAAATGTCCACTTGCTTCAAAGTCCACTGAAAATGAAGAAACATGGAGAGTAAAATTCTGGTGGTTGGTTGCTTAGCCACAGGGCTAAAAGTTTCTTGAAAATCAATACCCTCTTGTTGTCAATAATCCTTGGCCACTAACCGAGCCTTGTACCTAGCAAAACTTCCATCGGAATTCTTTGTGATGCGATATACCCATTTACAACCTATAGCAACTTTTTGAGAAGGAAGAGGAACCAGATCGCAGGTACACTGTTGTTGAAGGGAATTATATTCTTCTTGCATAGCTTGAACGCAGACAGGAGAAGACACAGCTTGTTTGACAGTAGAAGGCTCAGTAGTAAGGAATAGAGAAGGCTCAAAAACAGAAGCAGCAAGACACAAAGATGTTTGAGTCTTGGACCTAGTAAGCATAGGATGACAATTGAAAACTAGAGAAGGGACAGAAGGAGGAGGAGTCAAATGAAGATTTATATAGAGAGAATCAATAGGAATGAGAGAAGGGAATAGGGATGGAGAAGATACTGAATGAGGAAAAGCAGGAACTAAAGAAGCAGAATGTGGAGAAACAGAAGGAATTGAATGTGAAGAAATTGAAGGAACTGAATGTGGAGAAACAGGTCCTAAAGGAGGAGAAGGTTGAGAAACAAGATGAGAAACAGGAGTAGGGCCCCAGAAAAAACCAGATAAAGAAAAATGAGAAAGAGGAGTATGAGGAAGAGAAGAGAAGGGGAAGCAAGATTCATTAAAAAGAACATGTCTGCAGATATGAATTTTACCTGTGAAGGGATCTAAACACCGATACCCTTTCATGAAAGGGTGATACCCCAAGAACATACAAGAGGTAGACTTGGGGTTGAAGTTTATGAGAAGTGTAAGGCTTGAGCCAAGGAAAACATTAGCAGCCAAAACCCTTTAAAAGAAGAATAATCAAGAGGATGATGGAAAAGAGTCTCATAGGGCGAGACATTATGCAAAGTAGAGCTAGGCAATCGATTAATGAGAAAAACTAAAGCAGTGATAGCATCAAACCAAAAAGAAAGAGGCAAATTTGACTGATGAATAAGAACAATAGTTTTTTCAGAAATGTGTCAGTGCTTCCTCTCAGCCACACCATTTTGAGACCGAGTATAGAGGCAACTCTGCTGATGAATGATTCCATTAGGTGCAATAAATGAATCAAGCTTCTTATTAACAAACTCAGAACCACCATCAGTGCATAAAATTTTAAGAGAGGTGTGAAACTGATTTTCAGCATAAGATTTGAAGTCTAAAAACTTAGCAAAAACTTCATTCTTGTAATGTAAGGGGTAAACCCAAAAAAAACTATTAAAGTCATCCACAAACAAAACACAGTATTTAAAGCTATTCGCAAAAGAGTTAAAGGGTCCCTAAATATCACTATGAACCAAAGAAAAGAGAGCATTCACAGAAGTATTAGAGAGCTTGAATGGCAGTCTATGAATTTTAGCAACAACACAATTTGTACAAGAAGCAATCTTATTACAAGTAGTAGAACAATCAATATGATCAGAAGAAAAATAAGGCAAATGCACTAATCGTTGATGCCAAGTGAGTGCACTAACAGAAGCAGGTGAGTGAGCATGATAGGCCTGTGGTAAAGCAACATGAGAAGGAGAGAACTGATATAAGCCATCCACATTAGATCCACTATGAAGAATTTTGTTTGTAAGCTTGTCCGGGATTTCAAAAGAGTTAGCATAAAAAATAATAACACAATTATGATCACGAGTGAGCTATTGAACAGACAAAAGATTGGACGCAATAGCAGATACATGTAACAAATTGTTCAAAGTAAAAGAACAGGTAGGAGCAGGCAAAAGACCTGTGCCAATATGATGAATGGGCAAAAAGGAACCATTACCAACAGTCACTTGATCCTGTCCTTCATAAGGCTGTGAGAGATGGAAATTTGCGAGATCATTCGTGTGATGATTTGTAGCAGCAGAGTCAATGTACCGGGGCACAGAGGAAGAATGAGGTGGTGAAGAATTGTAAGAAGATGAGGGAATTGTTGCTGCATAGGCTCTTGAGTTTGAGGGATTAGCTGGAACTGGAGATGAGGAAGACAGTGGTTGGAAAGATGGATCCATTCGATGCCATCAATCAATAGCAGTGTGGCTTGGTTTGCCATAAATCTAACAACCAGTGGAATTGAACTGTGATCTGTTTCTGTTGTTATTTGATTAAAGAATATGGTTGTGCACATCAACACGCTAGATCGGTTTGGGTTTTTTTTTTTTTCTAATTTTTATAAATTTATTTATTTGTTTATTTTTGTTTCTTCCTTTAATAATCACCAGGTATAAGAAATGAGAGAGGGAACTTGTCCATGCATATTCTTCTGAGGGTCTTGGAGGAATACTTGTGAGTTACTAACCTTAGTAACTTAGGTCCCCAAGTTTTTTCGTATAGAGTTGATTGAAATAGGTGTTGTGAGGTAGTTATTTTGTGGCGCCTCAATTTTAAGTGAAGAATTTATTATTTGGGTCACTATGTTGTCTGAAGGTGCCAAATTATTTTTAAAAAGTGGAGTTCTAAGATTTTTGAGTTCTTCCATCTGCCTTTATTTTCTTAATATGTTAATTGTACGGTTTTCAGAGGTTGCCTCTGTTTTCTTGTTTTCGCTGTAATTTTTAATAGATTGCTATAATTCTATGTAGAAAATCATAGCTAAATTGATTGTTTGGGAACAACGCTTTAAAATTTTCCTAATTTATTCAATTTTCACAAGAGTTGGATTCAGATTGGTTGATCGAATTAGAATTGATAAAGTTTCAAATAGCAAAAAATCGGCTATAAATTCTGAATATTTGATGAAATTGGCATTCTGGGAAAGAATGGCTTTCTTATATTGTGTATTAGTTTGGTTTGAATTTCGGCTAAATTTTAAAAAATCGGTTAATAATCGAAAGAATTTAAAGATTGTATAGTAGTTAATGGAAATCTATTTTTGTAGTGAGGTTTCAATAAGGTGTTGGGATTAGGAAGCTGGACTTATTTAGTAAGGCGATATTAGAAAAATGGCTATTGAGATTCACACTAAAGAGGCATAGTCTTTGGAGAAGATTGATTGAGGGGAGATATGGCAGCTTGCTTGGTGGGTAGAGGATTTATACTAGTAGAGGTCCATATGGGGGTGGGCCTTTGGAAGAGTATTCTCTCAATTTTTAATTTCTTTACGTTAATTATTGGCATTTGGATTGATAACCAGAGCTTCTTGTGGAAATTATTTAGTTTTTCATTCCTTTACTCATCAATATTTAGACCCTTTACCAACCCAAAAAATATTTAGACCCTTTTTGTTTTTTGTCTCAATTTTGTTCGTTCGTTGGTAGGCTTATCTAGATCGCGATCTTAATAATTGGATTGTTCAGTATATGAATTTTAGTATTGTTTCGATTGGTGGGTATGATTTAGATTTTGATAAATTTGTTTGAATTTTGCAAAATTTATATGTTTATTGACCTATTCTTTGGCAATTTTGTTGTGTTCAATTCGTTAAATTGCCAGAAAAATGAAATTTTTGGGAATTCTTCTGAATTATTGTTCATTTGGTCAATTGGGTCAGTGTTGTTTTGGTGAATTTGTGATTTGGTTTTTCAGGGGAGGGGTTTGAAGTCAATTCCTTGGAAAATGGGGGTTATGTTGAGGCGGGTTTTGCCCATTTGTGGTATAGTCTGTTTCTTCTATCCTTCCCTCCGGGCAAGGTCAAGACAGTCTGTGAAGCAGTGCAAAAATCTTCTCGCTGATATCTTCCCTGGGTCTCAGGTGAGTATTTGGCTTCCCTTGTATCAGTTTTACTCGATTGTTATGTCTCTTTGAAGTAATCTCAATAATTTTTGTTGCTTCAGAGGTCAGTTGGCGTGACTTTTTGCAATTCTTTTGCTTCTGTATGTTGAGGATGACTACTTCAAAGTATTTTATCAAGTACATTGTTATTGAGTACTCAACAAAAAGAGAAAAAAAGAGAAAAAGTACTTAGTGTTTGACATTGATCTGGTTGATTTATATGCTCCGGGGATTCAAATGTGTTCTGAAAATGGTGGGAAAATTTAGAGAGATGTTGATTGGGATAATCTGCTTTTGAGGGTAAAAAATGAAAAGGGCAACATATCATTACACGAGGCCTTGATGAACGGCCACCAAGTTGTAGCTTATTATTTGATCACGGTAGATCCAGAAGTGTTATATTATCTGAACAATGAAGTGAAATCAGCTCTGTTTCTAGCTGCTGAAGTAGGGTTTTAGGAACTTGTCACGCATATTCTATGTGACACAGTTGGGATTGAAAATACAAATGAAAGACTTAAAGGGTAATCACCTATTCATGCTGCCATTTTAAAAAGAAACCCGAGGTAATTCTGACATTTATTCTTGATTTCTCTTTGGTTTTTGCATTTTTGTTTCTCAATTTATTTAAAATCCCAGGTGTTTTTGATGCCTTATTGAAATCAGAACCAAGGCTCATTCGATTAAGAGATGAAGAAGGAAGGACTCCACTTCACTTGATTGCATGATTGGGCTATCTTGAAGAGGTTCAGTACTTGTTAGGAAGGCAGAGTTCAGGTGCTATTGCAAGGGACAACAATGGCTTACTTCCTATTCATTTAGCATCAATTAAAGGCCATGTTGATGTTGTCCGGGGGTTGCTTCAGTATTGGCCTGATTCGAGGGAACTGCTCAACTGTCATGGTCAAAATATTCTTCATGTTGAGCAGAGGACATAACATGGTTAGTTACATTCTCCAAACTCCTGAGGTCGACAAGTTTTATAAACATGAGGGATAAGCATGGAAACACAACCTTGCATTTGGCCACCTTGGATTGGCATCCAAAGATTGTTAGTACCCTAACATGGGATGAAAGAGTGGACTTATAGTGAATAATGAGGGTATGTCTGCTCTTGATTCTGCTGAATACTACATGGAAAGAATGTCCTCATTTCGAAAGGTATGCACTCAGCTAATTAAATAACCCTACACTTCAGATACCTAATCAAACATAACAAAATGAGGGTATGTCTGCTCTTGATTCTTCATGTTATTTATCTATTTTTATTTGCATCAATTCCACTTACATTAATATGTCAAAAATAGGGTCCAAGCAAAGCTATATCTATTGTTTGGGTAAACTACTAATAGGTCCTAATAGTTGGATTTAATTCTTATCAAGTCCTATTAAAAATAAGTCTTGGTAAAATTGTCATTAAAAATAATTTTTTTGTAATAATTTTTTATATACGTCACTAAAAATTGACAATTAGTGATTTTTTTTTGTCGTGATTTTTATAAATTGTCGCTAAAACTTACAATTGGTGATTTTTTTTATAACAAATTTTTCCCATAGGACCTATTAGACAATAAGTTCACTTATTAAGACCTACACGTAAGTTTCCCTTGTTATTATTCATGATTAATGTTTTGTAATGGTAACTATTGTGAATCTTGTGCTAGTCCATATATACAATCTCGAAATGCTTCTTCACTTAGTGTGCTAAAGCTAAAGTTCTCCAAAGGTTGTCTGTGTGTGAACATTCCTTTTCATAGTACTACGAATTATTATTTAGCATTGACTGGAAGGAATTTTAATGGCCTGCTATTTCAATAGCCATCAGGTGGTCATAGTTTAAATTTGTGGGACATTTTTATCTTGCGACGGTTAACATGGACTGCATTGAAGGCCGCTGGTGCACCACTAGCTTACTGTAGAAAAGCCATCAATGCTGAAAAGAAACAAGCATCTATGCAACTGGAGCAAGTGAACATAGACAGCTATAAGGACCGATTCAACACTCTTCTATTGGTGTCCACCCTCATTGCCACTGTAACTTTTGCAGCTGGTTGCACAATACACGGTGGTTATAACAACATTGAACCTGACCAAGGCATGCCAACTATGCTAAAACACAAGTGGTTTCACGTATTCATTTTCTGTGACACCATAGCTCCATTATTACTGCTGTTACCCTCTTATGGGCACAATTAGGGGACCTCAATTTGGTGCTTACTGCCTACAGATTGGCGGCACTGCCACTACTGGGGATCACTCTCACCAAAGCAAGGAGGAAATGATATCAACAGAGATATTTCCACGTTTAACTTATTTGATTTGTTGGTTAATTGAGTTCCTTTTGTTTGCTTTTGGTCTTATATGTTGGTATCTAAGTAGCTTGTCAGCAAGCATGTAATTGTACGTAATGTTTTGATATTTTAGTGTTTTACAGTTAATGTGGCTGTTATATGTTGGAGATGAGTGGTTTTGTTCTTGTTTCTCTCCAATGTATACTCATTTTATTAATAAATTTTTTGTTGGTAAAATAAAAAAAATTAAAAATAAAGAAAAAAAACTCATCTTGTATATATAGAAATTTTCTAAATATGCATTGGGTCTAACTAGTAGAAAGAAATACGTAGAGAAAAAATCAATGCACGTAGAGAGAATTAAATTCAAAATAAAATGAGATACATATTAAATTTTTATTTTTTTGGGATAAAATTCATTTTATCCTTTGTGGTTTAATAAGATACCCTCATTTGGTTTTAGACTAAATTGTAACACCTAACTCTACTAACAAAATTAAAAATTTACTATTTTACCCTCAAGAAACTTGTTAGGATGTTTTTATAAAAATTCAGCTTAAATTTGTGGGTAATTTGGGCCTATCCCAAGTTTAATTTATTGAGCTCGAACTAGACTTGGGCAGGGCTAGACAACACTCAACACTACTTGGGTAACCCTCAACTTATTGAATTTGTTTGAGGTGCACCCCAAGTTAAAAATTATGAGCTACCTTAATTTATACTAAAATCCTAATGTAATACAAATCAATCAGTTTTCATTCCAAATGTACCAAGATGTCATTTCCCAGTGCAAATTTTTTTTTGCCTATTTTGTGTTTGGATCATAAATTTAGATAGAGATTTGAAAAGGAAAACAAAAAAAAGAAATAGGAAAAAAGAAATAAAATGTGAATAAAATATAAGTTAAATTTTTTCTTTATTTTCCTTTCCCTTTTTATTTTTAAATCTTTATCTAAATTCATAATGTAAACAACTATTTTATAAGTAGACTCTTCACATTTATAATCTCATATGAAACTCTAATGAAATGAAAATTTTGATCATAAAATGAGTACACAAGATCAATATTTAACTAAAATAAAAATGGAAAAAATTATAACATAATGATGGAAAAAGTTTGATTAAAGTTGACTTATTTAACATAAAGAGCCAGAGACTAGACCTTGTATTGGTTGGATGACTTTGAAATATTTCTCTCTCTTTATCCCACCAACCCAACGTTTGTTTGTCTTCTATTTCTTTAACAATTTCAGTCTCAAAATGTTCCATTCACTCTTGCTTTCTAATTTCAACTACAACTTTTTCTTCACTTACTTCCAAACTTGTTGACTTGCCCTGGGACCACTACTAGAATCAACGCTTAAAATATATTTGGGCAAAGTACCTGGACCACTAGTCTTTGTATTTTGAGTACTATATTATTTTGGGCTATGTAAATTTCTAGAATGTGATTATCGATTTTTCAATAAAATGAATCGTCACTTTTAATTAATACCCTGCCAAATTTATTTTTCAAAATTTTGGGACAATAAAAAAATAATGAATCTTAAACTTATGCTATAAAAAAGCAAAACAATTTCAAAATTGTCAACTTTTAATTTATTCAGACAAATTATATTAGTAATTCTTACTTTTATATTATTTTTGATTTTATAATTTCAATGGATTTGATTTTGATATGAATTTATAATTGTCTCAATTTAGTCCAATTAATTATAACTTTTAGTTTTGTTGGATAAAAAAATGGACACATAAATGGCACGTGTGATGCATTTATAGATAAAAAATTATAAACTTGTTCAATTCAATGAGTCAATCTCAACCAATTCAGTAATATTTTCTTTCAAGAACCCTAATCAGTATTATTATTTGAACTAAATTAACACAAAATTTAAAATTAAAATTCAAAATTGAACTTATCAAAATTATTCAAACTAAAAATGGCATAAAGAACAAAATGTAAAGATTACCGATATAATTTCTCATGTGGTTTATGGAAAGCTGTTACTAATAGTTTTGGGACCATTGAAATTAAAGACAAAGACTAGCTGTTGAGAACTTAAAGTGGCTTTTCCCAAACATATTAGCAACTTATTTCCCAAACTAGGCCTAGTTTGGACGGAATTCTCAAACTAGGCTAAAACGTAGTTGTGAACCACGCTTTCACTGTTTTTGTAGATGTCGCACGGAAATTTTGTGAAATCGTAAAAGCGTGGTTACAAACCACGCTTTTAATTAAGAAGACGTGGTTACAAACCACGTTTTTAAGTTAATCATAAAATTTGATTTCAAACCACGCTTTTTGCTGAAAACGTGGTTGTGAACCACACTTTAATTGTGCTTTTAAATAAATTTTTGTTTTTTCATAGAAGCGTGGTTCGTAACCACGCTTTTACTGTTCGCGTGGTTATCATCAACGTTTTTATTTGAGAGTAATAGTGCTATTTCTAACCACGCTTTTAAAATTTATCAAAATGTGATCAAAACATGACTTGAGTTCTCTGTAGCTCAAATGGTAGTACATTTGTTTTGCCTGGCAGAGGCACGGGTTCAATCCACGGCATCTCCAAACGGTTGCTATTTTTCAAATTAAATTCAACTCTTTTTTTTTTTTTTTTCCTTCCACTCACTCTATACTTTATATATTTATTATGTAATTTTTTTATCAAAAAAAAGTAAAACATTTGTTTGGATAACTAAAAAAATTCTCTATAAAATACAATTTTTTTCAAAATGTCAACATAATTGTTTAAAAAGTATTCAGTGTGTTTGGTTTGAGTTTTTTTGGATTTAATTATTTGAAAACTGAATTTTTTTATTTTCGTATTTTTTTGTTTTTAGTGAATATTTTTAAAATTTTAAACATTTTTTTTTACTTTTTTAGATGCACCTTAATTAGATATATCTAAAAAGTAAAATTTTGTGAAAAAATATTTTAAAAAATTAATAAATACATAAAAATACAAAAAATGTACTGAAAAAATGTGTTTTGAAAAAAATACATTTTAAAAATATTCACTAAAAATATTTTTTCAATACATTTTTTATATTTTTATGTATTTATTAATTTTTTAAAATATTCACCAATACAAAAAATGTACTGAAAAAATAGAGAGGGCATTTTCTACCCCAAATATTGTAAAGAACAGGCTTCGCAATGAAAATGGTGATCAGTCGATGAATGATTGCCTGGTTATGTATATTGAGGGAGAGATATATAGCAGCATTCCAAATGAGGCTATCATGCATCATTTCCAAAATATGGAACGTCTTTGAGGTTATTTGTCAGTAAACCCATATCTTATCAATGAATATCTAAGTTTTTGCTTTGTTCTTAGTTCAAAATTTTTGCTTCTTTCAATTGTCAAATAGGAAAATTTTCATGAATGATTCTAGGTAAGTTCTTAGCCCCCCTTGACAAAAATCATAGTTTTGCCCTTGAGGATGGCTTGTTCCAGGAGACAGAGAGCATATAGAGTAAAAATGCATTTGAGTGTTCAGTCAAAATGGATTAGTTCACTCTACTTTAGGGGAAAAAAATTAACATGCATATGAATTAGAAGAAGAAAAAAGAAACATAAAAATGAGCAGAAGCTACTAAGCATTTATTCTTTCTTGTATCCAACTTTGTTTGCATTTTCTTTTATCATTATTATTATTATGTTCATTCTAATTTGTGGATGATGCTAGTGTGAATTAAATTTCTTCTTGCCCATTTATAAATGCTACTCATTTATAATCCGTTTATGAAATTAAAACAAATAAGTTTCAAACAAATAAAATTGGGTGTGGTTGACGGTTTTGAGTTGAACTTGTCAATACCAATTTGAGTATAAAATCCGTCATTCTGAAAATTAAGCAAATATCAACTTCAAAGTACTCCCTTATTTCCAAGAAGTTATCTCGTGGCTGTATTTCTATCTTAAAACAATGAAATACATAATTAGTTTGTCTAAAATATATATAAAAAAAAAGAAAAAAGAAAAAGAAAAACTAATTGCATATCTAATACACTTGAATATAGGGCAACTTATAAGACAATTATGACTTATATTTTCAGTCACATTCCTTAGAAATCTCCCACCACCCACCCACCCAAGTTGGTTGCCCTATTCTATCTCTAACAATTATTAAGAGGAAGTAGAGCGATACTGTCCATTTAAAAATAAATTAATAAGTCTTATTTTTAAGTGTCAAATCATAAATTGAATCATCAATTGATTTTTTAATAAAATAAATGATGAATTTTAAGATTCACTTCATTTTATATTTTAAATAAAATATATTCATAAAAAATCACAGATATAGTTCTTAAAATTAAAAAAAAAAATCTATACATATAATATGAATTTGTGGATGATGCTAGTGTGAATTAAATTTCTTGTTGCCCATTTATAAATGCTACTCATTTATAATCCGTTTATGAAATTAAAACAAATAAGTTTCAAACAAATAAAATTGGGCGTGGTTGACGGTTTCGAGTTGAGCTTGTCAATACCAAATTGAGTATGAATTCCGTCATTTTGAAAGTTCAGCAAATGTAAACTTCAAAGTATTCCCTTATTTCCAAGAAGTTATCTCGTGGCTATATTTCTATCTTAAAACAATGAAACACAAAAAAAAAGAAAAAAGAAAAAAGAAAAAGAAAAACTAATTGCATATCTAATACTATCTTTTATTCCAATTATACCATAAACAACAATTACATAAACAATTTTAATTTACTTAAAAAAATATATTTTTTATTTGCAAAAATTGAATAAACTACATCAAACAAAATCATACTCAACAATTTGATGAAAATAACTATATCATAGGATTCATCATTTTCTATTGCCTTGTATTGTGAAAAATATATTTATTAAACAATCTAGAATGTCTATTTTTTTAAATATTCCATTAAAGAAATTGTGAAAAATAATACCCTAAAAAATTCATTTTTTTTTTTAAACTGCTGGACAACAAAAAATAATGAATCTTACATTTTTGCTTTTGCTCAATTAAAAGCAAACCAGTCCCAAAATGTTTTATTACTTGCTTTATAAATAGTCAAGGCATTACCAAGTTTTAATTGATTAAAGGAAAACTATATTAGTAGTCTTTATATTTTTACTCGTGTTATTTTTGTTTTTATAATTTCAATTGACTCAATTTCAACATTAATTTGTGATTTTATCTCAATTTGATCCAATTGATTACAACTTTTAGTATTTTCTTTTTATAAAAAATGTGCCCATGAGTTGCGCGTTTCATATTCTTATAGCTAAAAAATTATAAACTTATTCAATTCAATTCAATTCTCAACTAACTCAGTAACATTTTTTCTTTCAACAACCATAATTAATGTTATCAATTAAATCAAATTAACACAAAATTAAAAGTTAAGAATTCGAAATAAAATTAATTAAAATTACTTAAACTAAAATGACACAATAGACAAAATGTAAAGAATATCAACATAATTTTCCCTTGGAATTAAAGACAAAGAATCACTGTTGCGAATTTGGAAGTCATGTGGCTGGTGGACAAAATTACACAGTTGCCGTGCTTGACGGGCTGGGCTGGGTTGCTCCACCACCACTACCATAGAAAGACTTAGCAGTGTGTATAAGAATGAGTAATACATTTATTCCTTCTCCATCATCAAACTACTATCCTTCCTATACTCTCCTTTTCATATCTCTCCGAATCCTTCTACCTGTAAGAAAACAAAATGAGTTGGGTTATGTTTGTTCTTCATCAATTTCTTCTGTTATTTCTCTTGTCTTCTTCTTCTTTTTCTACTTCTGCACGCCATACCTGCCTTGAGGACCAGAGATTTTCACTTCTCCAATTTAAAACAACATTTACCATAATTGCTAATGCCTCTTTAGGTTGTGAATCTGATTCTCATCCTAAAATGGTGTTCTGGAATGAGAGTAGTGATTGCTACTCGTGGGAGGGGGTCACCTGCAACTGGTCGAATGGTCATGTGATTGGACTTGACCTCAGTTGCAGCCACCTTCAGGGCACCATCCAACCCAACACCACCCTCTTCCACCTTCGTCATCTCCAAACCCTCAATCTTGCCTTCAATGACTTCAATTTCTCTACAATTTCACCTGATTTTGGCTCCTTTCCAAGCTTGACCCATCTTAACCTCTCTTTCTCTAATTTTACTGGCCGAATTCCTTCAACAATCTCCTATCTGTCCAAATTGGTTTCCCTTGACCTCTCTGACTTTGATTATTATAATCCTTATTCTTTTTCTCCGGTGAGACTTGAACAACACACTTTCAATATGCTCCTTCGAAACCTAACCCAATTAAGAGAACTACACCTTGATTGGTTGAATATCTCTTCACCTTTACCTCATGCTTTGCTAAATCTATCTTCTTTGACATCTCTCAGTCTTTCTGATTGTCAACTGCGTGGGAAATTCTTAGAAAACATTTTTCACTTTCCAAACCTACAAGAGCTCTATGTAGGGGGAAATTGGGAACTCACAGGTAAACTCCCATACTTCAATGCAACTAGTTCCCTTCAGTTTCTTGATCTTGGTGACATAAGTTTTTCTGGCCAATTGCCTGAATCAATCAGCAATCTTAAAGCCTTGAATATTTTGTCCCTCTCCTATTGCAACCTTTCGGGGTCTATTCCAGCTTCTGTTTGGAACCTTACAAAAATCACCGATTTAGACTTCTCGTCTAATAGTTTCAGCGGTCAAATCCCCTCATCAATTTCAAACCTTGCAAAGCTTAGAGGCTTGAATCTTTTTGTAAACAATTTGAACGGTCAAATACCGGATTCCCTTGGCAACATGAGCCAACTTACTCTCTTGGCTCTTTCCGGAAACAATTTGAACGGTCAAATACCGGATTCCCTTGGCAACATGAGCCAACTTACTAGTTTGTATCTTTCCGGAAACAATTTGAACGGTCAAATACCGGATTCCCTTGGCAACATGAGCCAACTTACTAATTTGTATCTTTTCGTAAACAATTTGAGCGGTCAAATACCGGATTCCCTTGGCAACATGAGCCAACTTACTAACTTGGCTCTTTTCGAAAACAATTTGAACGGTCAAATACCGGATTCCCTTGGCAACATGAGCCAACTAACTTCTCTCGATTTGAGTTATAACTCACTCAATGGGACAATACCATCTTCGTTGTTTGCTCTGCCTTCACTGGTTAAGATAGGATTGAGTAACAATAAGCTACAGGGACCAATTCCAGGATTAGTTTATGAACTCCAGAACCTAACATACCTATTAGTTTCATCAAATAACTTAAGTGGTGTAGTGGATCTGGATAAGCTTCTAAAGCTTAAAAATCTGATCTATCTTGATCTCTCATATAATGGTCTCTCATTGAGCATCAACAACAGTGTCAACTCTACCTTGACCAATTTTGAAACTATAAGATTAGCTTCTTGCAACTTGAGCGAATTCCCAAACTTCTTGAGAGAACAAGCCATATTGCATTATCTAGACCTTTCAAACAACCAAATTCATGGTGAAGTTCCAAAATGGTTATTCAATATAGGGAAAGATTCATTGCAAAATTTAGATCTTTCACATAATTTCCTTACAAGTTTAGAGCATCTTCCATGGAAGAATCTACAATATATTGACCTGCACTCCAACTTACTTCAAGGACCACTCCCTATTCCACCTAACACCACAATTTTTTTCTCTATCTCAAACAATAAATTAAGCGGGGAAATCCCTTCATTGATTTGCGGTCTGAGTTCACTTCAAGTTCTTAGTCTGTCTAATAACAGTTTGAGTGGCTTGATTCTACAATGTTTGGGAAACTTGAGCAACAGTCTCTCGGTGCTGAATTTAGGGATCAATAGCTTTTCTGGCACCTTTATTGCAACATTTACCAAAGGCAATTCGCTAAGGAATCTTAATTTGAATGGCAACCAAATTGAAGGACAAGTTCCACGATCTTTGCTCAATTGTGAATACTTGGAAGTTCTAGATCTTGGAAAAAACAAGATAAACGATACATTCCCTTATTGGTTGGAAACTCTTACAGAATTGCAAGTTCTTGTCTTGAGATTTAATAGGTTTCATGGTCACATAGGCACCTCCAAGACCAAAGGCAAACATCCTTTTCCTAAGTTGAGAATTATTGACATATCTTGCAATGAGTTCATTGGTCTTTTGCCAACAAATTATATCAAACAATTTGGAGCTATGATGAATGTTGATGAACATGAAATGAAATTGAAATACATGGGTGACAGCTATTATCAAGATTCTGTGGTGGTGATGATTAAAGGATATGAGATTGAATTATCAAGAATCTTAATAGTCTTATCAATCATTGATTTTTCAAGAAATAAATTCCAAGGAGAGATTCCGAAATCCATTGGGAGGCTTAAGTCACTTCGGGGTCTTAACTTATCCCATAACAACCTTGAAGGCCGCATTCCAACTTCACTTGGAAATTTGAAAAACCTTGAATCATTGGATCTTTCCTCAAACAAGTTTGTTGGGGAGATTCCTCAGCAATTGAAAAGTTTGACGTTTCTTGAGGTACTAAACCTTTCGGACAACCAACTAGCAGGACCAATTCCTCAAGGGAGCCAGTTTAATACATTTGGAAGTGATTCATATGGTGGGAACTTGGCCTTATGTGGATTGCCTTTATCAAAGAAATGTAAGGAACTACTGCCACTGCCACCTCCACCAACACTCCAACAAGATGAGAATTCAGAGAAGTCAAGCGAATTTAACTGGCAAGTTGTAGTGCTGGGGTATGGATGCGGATTTTTATTTGGAATGATTATGGGATATCTTATGTTTGTAACTCGAAGACCCGAATGGCTTATGAAAATTGTTGAAGGAAAACATCATAAGAAGGTGAAAAGGTCTAAGAAGGGTGCCCGCTGATGCAGTGAAAGAAGAAATCAATAATGGCAAATGGCATTATTCGGTAATTGGAATTTATCTTTGCAGCATTACTTTGTTGAATTATCTTTTATGGTTTCTACTTATATGCTATATTTGAGTTATTGATGTTCTTATTTCAAAACTAGGTTTGTTCCATTAAGTAGCACAATAAAGCAATGGTATCCACTTGAAGGGGTGTTTCACCTAGCTACTGCATTTGAGTGGGTGAGCATCCGGATAACAGCCATACAGGACCACTTCAAAAGCTTTACCCTTTTTTCGGTATTGAATTCTAAAGCTTTGTTAAGTCGTTTAGTTTTCTTGAAGTACTGAGTTAAATAAGAGTTTCATGTCATGGTTTTTTGTTGTTTTCTATCTCACATCATGTAGCAACCTTTAGAGATTTGTATTTTTGTATGTAATTTTTTTTTAAATTGGATTTCTGTCACAGAAGACTAGGCCATGCCTAGGTTTTAACTTTGAAATGCAATCTTACAATGATAGAATTGTTGTCTACTAGATAGAGAATTCATATTGAAAATAATATTTTTTGTTACTCTTTGAGCAGTTTTTTACCCGTTGCTATTGTAGTCCAGGTGAGCTTCCAACATCATCTCTTCCACACCTTTTTATCAATAAACAAAATTGTTGATAATTTGATTTTGTTTTTCTTCTTCAATGGCGATTGGGGAATAAATTGGAGGTATTAACTAGCACTTGTTTCCATATCAATGTGGGAATTTTGTGATTAATTATGGTAAGAAAATGCTGATTTGAAGAGCACTGATTGAAAAGGTCACAGGCAAGAAACTATTGGGGTTGTGAACCTTGATTAGTATTGTACATTTCTGTTTGCACTCATTTTTGTAAAATTTCCTACCAACAGGTGAATCAATTAAATGATGACACATGGCAATAAAGTCAAAGTAAAAGTCTTTCATTTGATCAAATGAAAGAATTGTTTAAGTCCATGAATTGTTGAAAATAGTCATAAAGTAGTTATCAAACAAATGTTGGCTTAGTGGGCTGATTTGTGTGAAGTCAAGATTGTGAATTGGAGCTCTATTTTATGTCGATATAGTGCCCTGAATTTTGGGGGATATGCGAGAGATTTGAAGAATTGATAAAGTTTGAAGGCTTGGAAATGAGATAACAGTTATAGCAGTAGTTGGGGGGGATAAAATGAATTTCAGAATTTTAAGTTGTTTAGTTTTCTTAAAGCACTGAGTTAAATAAGAGTTTCATGTCATGACTCTTGTTTTTTTTCTCGCATCGTTTAGCAACCTTTTAGAGGTTTTCACTTTTGTATGTAGTTGCTTTTAAATTGGATTTCAGTCATAGAAGACTGGGCGTTGCCAAGTTTTTAACTTTGAAATGCAATCTTACACGTTACAACTCAAACCATTCCCCTTGTTACATTCTTAATCATTTTGTTGAGTAATAGAAATGCCGACTACTAGATAGAGAATTCACATTGAAAATAATGTTATATGTTAATCTTTGAGCATTGCTTTTACTCGTTGCTATTGTAGTCTATTCTATTTTTTTTTGCATCTTCATTGGCGATTGGGGGATCAAACTAGAGATATTTACTAGCACTTGTTCTATAGACTTGGGAATTTTGTGATTAATTGTAGTCTGAAAATGGTGATATGGAGAGTATTGATTGAAAAGGTCGCTCATATTTATTTTTTTGTGAAATTTTACTGGTGCAAGTGTTGCCATGAATAGGAACATATTAGATATTTTAAAAATTCAAGTTGTTGAGTTGATGCCAGGTTGTTTGATAAGTAAAAATATTGGCTTAGCAAATTCATGTTTGAGTTTGGTATGTGTATCATTAAAAATATTAGTTACTCCATGAAGGAGATAAAAGGATTTGTGTGGTTTTATTGGCTGGCCACAAGCTCACACATCCAATGAAGATATCAATCTCCACATTTAAGAGTATTTTTGGTATCCTGGTGGCAATAATTAGGGAGCTTGGGTAGCAGGTCGTGTGGTTTAGGGACCAGTGAAGAAGTAAATGTCACACATGAGACCATAGGATTTACATGCCTAAGGTTATATAGTTATCTTTTATGATTTGGCTTTGAAAAGGTGAAAGAAAGGTTCTAGACTTTGAAGCGTTTGAAAGAGCTAGAACAGACTTGGATTTAAAGGGGTGATAGGCTGTTAAAATTTTATAACCATGGCAAGAATTTTTTAAACAAAATTTTGGGATCCCAGTTTGTGTTCTAGTGGATGATGACTGGAATGACACGAGTTAATGCCTTCTGTTGCTTGTGGGGGTCCGATTTTTGGTTAGCATTTGGATTTTGTCACGTTTTTCATGTGGCTTTGTTCTAGGAATCTTCATTAAATACTTTATGACAAAAAATAATTTTTTGAAGTTGAAGTGGTGGAAATGAGCATAGGTTTGGTTGTCTCCACTATGTTTTTTAAATACTAAATAATTACTTGGTGTTACTTTAATGTTGTGTTTGGTTGGGGGATTTGAGGAGGGATTTGGAAAGGGAAATGGAAAAGGTAGGTGAAATGAGAATAAAATATGCCTAAATTTCTCATAGTTTCACACACCTTTTCCCTTTCCCTTTCCAAATCCCTCCCTAAACCTCTAATCAAACACAACATAATGCTATCAATATTTAAATGTTGGTTTAGCTTGTTTGAAAGGTGGTTGATAAAATAATTGTCATCCTTGAAGGGTGGACGATAAAAAAAAAATTCAGCTAAAATTTGTTGTTAATTGGAGCATAGCCCAAGTTCAATTTATTGAGCTCAAGGCTGCCTTGGACGCACAAAATTAGGTTAGAGGTCGGGCTTGGGGGCCTCAGGCAACTCTCAAAACAACTTGGATAACTCTGCAATCTTACTGCACCCGCTCACGTTGCACCTCTAGTTACAAATTACAAGCTACCTTAATTTAAACCAAATCCTAACCGAATTGCTAAAAGTTCATTCGAAAAAATTGGCCATACAAATCAATCAATTTTCATTGCAAACGTAACAAGATGTTATTTCCCAGTGTTGAATTTTCTTGTTTCCTAAATCTGTGTTTGGATCATGGATTTGGGTCAGGATTTGAAAACAAAAAAGAGAAAAGCAAGTGAAACGCAAATAAAATGTAAGTGACATTTTTTTTCTTCATTTCTTTTTCCAAGACTGCAAATGTGCTATGACTATGTAATAACATGTTAATGCCTTGTCACATGACTGCCTTTTGTCTTTGTTGTTTCAGTAAATATATGCTTTGACAGTCATGAAGTCTCTGTTAGAGTAGTAAATTACAAGCTTTTGAATGGAAATTGTCATCTAATGTAAATGGAAATGAGTTGTCAATTGAAGATAGTTTCAAGCTTCACTAATCTATTAGTGTTCTGAAGAAACATCAGTTGTGTTATAGAAAAAAAGAGGATTCTTGACATTTTTTTCTCTCCAGCTGAGAAACCATTCCATCTTTAGTTCCTTTCTCAAAAAAGGATTCAATTTGTACACGTAAGAAATAGGCTGATTCAGCCCATTTTGTTCAATTTCTCGTGGAGTAAAATTCTTATTAGTAGGAATCAAGGGAATGGCCGCTTGCTCTCAAATTTCCATTTAAAGGTGGAAGTCGATGTCAATCCTCAAGTGCAAGTAACTTGGCGTTTCCTTGGAAATGTCATTGAGAGTTAAAAAAATTATAAATGAATGGTGATACCACATGTTGATGATAACGTGGTATAATTGTTACATTGATTTTTTCCCCCTCTTGTTTGTGATTGTCATAATTGGAAAATGTGTGACAAGAAAGAAGATATAGCACATTAACAAACTTCATCCAATATGTAGAGATAAGGTTGTTTTATGATTGTTCACTCAAAATTAAGATTGTGGAGGAATTATTTGATTGTTCAGCTTGCAAATTAGCTTTTCTCTGAATGGGAGGACATGGTTGATAATAGGAGGAGAAAGTATGCTGAATAATTTAATTTTCTGAATTGCTAAAGTTCTTGCAATTGAGTTTGCTCACTGGGCTGCATTCCAAGCTGTGTTGTTTTTTCTTTCTCTGCTCTGTTCTGTTTCCTTCTTTCTGTGTTTGGATGACCAGAAAAGAAAATTTGGTACGACATTGTGTCGATGTACATGCCTCAAGCTAAAATTTGATCCTATAATTACTGAAATGATAAAGAAAATAGGCCAGAAATGCATTATAAAATATAGTTACTAGTTGATTGTAAACAAAATATAGTAGAAATTGAATTATTGTGAGAATCTAGTGGCAAGTGTTTGTTTTCCCTACACAACAGGTTGTGTGTTTTAAGTCTTGAACATAAGATTTTTCCTTTTTTATTTTATTTTTGTAATCACTTTCACACTCTGCACAGTTTTCACATGGCCACTCAAATTTGACCTGAATTTATTTAATAATGTGATTCTATGAATGTATGACTCAATGGGACAAATTAGTGACTATGGCCCATACCATTTACAACTTTTCATATTTGGCAAAGTAGTAAAAGCCACGTCAAGTGCGTTGACTGTGTTTCTTATAGTAATTTACATGGGATAAATTGTGGGCAATCTTTCTTGGTGTACACTCGGACTTAATGGTTGGTGGGTGATTGCTTTTGAATTTACTTTGTAGAAATGGATTCAATGTATTCTTCTCTAGTTGAGCAGAAAATATATTTTGTAAAATAATTTTAATATATTTTTGAAACAAAAATCAACGAAAAACAAATTTATTGAAAATATAAAAAAACCTTTTTTTATTAAAAATATTTTTTGTCAAATCAAACATAGGGTTACTTGTGAAATATTCGTTGGCTAACAATTATGTGGGTTTATGATAATACACCATTTTCTTATGTCATATGTGTCTGACTTCGATTTTTCAGTCGGCATAGGCAAAAATCATCAACCTAAGGTTGTCATGGTGTTCTAAAATATGGCCCCTGCTACATAGAAAATTTTCCTTTGTAAATTCAAAGTTCAGCCCCCAAGCAGAGATTAAAAAAAGCAAAGAAATTTGAGTTAATCATGCAAGTCATAAATGGCAACTACAATGACTTCGTGAAAAACAAAAACTATTCTATAAAGGACATGTCTTCTAACAAGCTCATAACACCCTCTTCAACCTCAGTTTCTTTCAATATGAAGCTTCAATTCCCACCCATTCCTCTCCTCTTAGCCCCCTCCTATTCATCTTTGTTCTAGTCATGAACATGAAGAGATTCAAACCCAAAAACTCTATTCCAAAACTACCCCAGGTCCAAGAAAACTACCTCTCATAGGAAACATTCACCAACTTCTTGGCTCATCACTAACCCATCACACATTGAAAAAATTGGCCACAAAATTTGGACCCTTGATGCACCTCCAACTTGGCGAAATGTCCACCATCGTCATCTCCTCGCCAGAAATCGTCAGAGAGGTCATGAAAACAAAGGTGGGAACAGACAAATCCTTTAACAATTGTTGCAACCAGCATAACTCTGCTGCAGTGTGAGCTAAGGACAGATATTCGGCCTCAGTTGAAGATTTGGACATAGTGCTTTGTTTCTTAGCAGACCATGAGACCAAATTCGAGCCAAGAAAAACATAAAACCCAAAAGTGGACCTCCTATCAGAAGTGTCGCCAGCCCAGTTGGAATCAGAAAATGCTTGCAGTTGAAGGGGACCAGCTGTAAAACTAAGACCATGGGAGATGGTCCCTTTTACATAACGAAGTAGGCGTTTAACACTTGAAAATGACCATTGGTAGGAGAACTCATTAACTAACAAGCTTGATTTACTGCGAGAGCCAAGTCAGGCCTATTAATTGTAAGATATTGCAAGCCACAAACTATGCTGCGATAAAGAGAAGGATTGGCAAAGGGCAAGGAGTCAATGGCAGATAAAGACGGCTTGACAACCAATGGAGTAGAGCATGGTTTACAGTCAAGCATGCCAGCTTTGGAGAGTAAGTCAGTGGCATACTTTTGCTGAGATAAAAAGTAACCATGAGCCTAAGCTTGAACTGAGATACCAAGGAAATATGAAATTTCGCCAAGTTCTTTCATAGAGAAAACCTTGTGCATTTGAAGAAGAAGCTGATCAATAAGACTTGAATTACTACCAGCCAAAAGGATATCACCCACATAAATGAGGATGATAGTAATATAGGAGGTAGTCTTCTGAACAAAAAGAGAGGAGTCTGAATGACTATTAATGAATCCTTGAGATAGAAGAAAAGCTGAAAAAGTGGAATACCAGGCCCTTGGGGCCTGTTTAAGACCATACAAGGCCTTCTTCAATTTACAAACATGAGTGGGATGGAAGGAATGAACAAACCCAGGTGGTTGTAACATAAACACTTCCTCCTCAAGCTTACCATGAAGAAAAACATTGGAAATGTCCAATTGCTTCAAAATCCACTGAAAATGAAGGACCACGAAGAGTAAAATTCTGATGGTTGGTTGCTTAGCCAAAGGGATAAAAGTTTCTTGAAAATCAATACCCTCTTATTGTAAATAATCCTTGGCCACTAACCGAGCCTTGTATCTAGCAAAACTTCCATCGAAATTCTTTGTGATGCGATATACCCATTTACAACCTATAGCAACTTTGTGAGAAGGAAGAGGAACCAGATCCCAGGTACACTGTTGTTGAAGGGCATTATATTCTTCTTGCATAGCTTGAACGCAGACAGGAGAAGACACAGCTTGTTTGACAGTAGAAGGCTCAGTAGTAAGGAATAGAGAAGGCTCAAAAACAGAAGCAGCAAGACACAAAGATGTTTGAGTCTTGGACCTAGTAAGCATAGGATGACAATTGAAAACTAGAGAAGGGACAGAAGGAGGAGGAGTCAAATGAAGATTTATATAGAGAGAATCAATAGGAATGGGAGAAGGGAATAGGGATGGAGAAGATACTGAATGAGGAAAAGCAGGAACTAAAGAAGCAGAATGTGGAGAAATTGAAGGAACTGAATGTGGAGAAACAGGTCCTGAATGAGGAGAAGGTTGAGAAACAAGATGAGAAACAGGAGTAGGGCCCCAGAAAAAACCAGATAAAGAAGAAGGAGAAAGAGGAGTATGAGGAAGAGAAGAGAAGGGGAAGCAAGATTCATTAAAAAGAACATGTCTGCAGATATGAATTTTACCTGTGAAGGGATCTAAACACCAATACCCTTTCATGAAAAGGTGATACCCCAAGAACATACAAGAGGTAGACTTGGGGTTGAAGTTTATGAGAAGTGTAAGGCTTGAGCCATGGAAAACATTAGCAGCCAAAACCCTTTAAAAGAAGAATAATCAAGAGGATGATGGAAAAGAGTCTCATAGGGCGAGACATTATGCAAAGTAGAGCTAGGCAATCGATTAATGAGAAAAACTAAAGCAGTGATAGAATCAAACCAAAAAGAAAGAGGCAAATTTGACTGATGAATAAGAACAATAGTTTTTTCAGAAATGTGTCAGTGCTTCCTCTCAGCCACACCATTTTGAGACCGAGTATAGAGGCAACTCTGCTGATGAATGACTCCATTAGATGCAATAAATGAATCAAGCTTGTTATTAACAAACTCAGAACCACCATCAGTGTGTAAAATTTTAAGAGAGGTGTGAAACTGATTTTCAGCATAAGATTTGAAGTCTAAAAACTTAGCAAAAACTTCATTCTTGTAATGTAAGGGGTAAACCCAAAAAAAACTATTAAAGCCATCCACAAACAAAACACAGTATTTAAAGCTATTCGCAGAAGAGTTGAAGGGTCCCTAAATATCACTATGAACCAAAGAAAAGAGAGCATTCACAGAAGTATTAGAGAGCTTGAATGGCAGTCTATGAATTTTAGCAACAACACAATTTGTACAAGAAGCAATCTTATTACAAGTAGTAGAACAATCAATATGATCAGAAGAAAAATAAGGCAAATGCTTGATAATGTGTTGAAACTTTAAAGGGGAAGGATGCCCCAATCGTTGATGCCAAGTGAGTGCACTAATAGAAGAAGGAGAGTGAGCATGATAAGCCTGTGGTAAAGCAACATGAGAAGGAGAGAGCTGATATAAGCCATCCACATTAGATCCACTATGAAGAATTTTGTTTGTAAGCTTGTCCGGGATTTCAAAAGAGTTAGCATAAAAAATAATAACACAATTATGATCACGAGTGAGCTATTGAACAGACAAAAGATTGGACGCAATAGCAGATACATGTAACAAATTGTTCAAAGTAAAAGAACAGGTAGGAGCAGGCAAAAGACCTGTGCCAATATGATGAATGGGCAAAAAGGAACCATTACCAACAGTCACTTGATCCTGTCCTTCATAAGGCTGTGAGAGATGGAAATTTGCGAGATCATTCGTGTGATGATTTGTAGCAGCAGAGTCAATGTACCGGGGCACAGAGGAAGAATGAGGTGGTGAAGAATTGTAAGAAGATGAGGGAATTGTTGCTGCATAGGCTCTTGAGTTTGAGGGATTAGCTGGAACTGGAGATGAGGAAGACAGTGGTTGGAAAGATGGATCCATTCGATGCCATCAATCAATAGCAGTGTGGCTTGGTTTGCCATAAATCTAACAACCAGTGGAATTGAACTGTGATCTGTTTCTGTTGTTATTTGATTAAAGAATATGGTTGTGCACATCAACACGCTAGATCGGTTTGGGTTTTTTTTTTTTTTTTCTAATTTTTATAAATTTATTTATTTGTTTATTTTTGTTTCTTCCTTTAATAATCACCAGGTATAAGAAATGAGAGAGGGAACTTGTCCATGCATATTCTTCTGAGGGTCTTGGAGGAATACTTGTGAGTTACTAACCTTAGTAACTTAGGTCCCCAAGTTTTTTCGTATAGAGTTGATTGAAATAGGTATTGTGAGGTAGTTATTTTGTGGCGCCTCAATTTTAAGTGAAGAATTTATTATTTGGGTCACTATGTTGTCTAAAGGTGCCAAATTATTTTTAAAAAGTGGAGTTCTAAGATTTTTGAGTTCTTCCATCTGCCTTTATTTTCTTAATATGTTAATTGTACGGTTTTCAGAGGTTGCCTCTGTTTTCTTGTTTTCGCTGTAATTTTTAATAGATTGCTATAATTCTATGTAGAAAATCATAGCTAAATTGATTGTTTGGGAACAACGCTTTAAAATTTTCCTAATTTATTCAATTTTCACAAGAGTTGGATTCAGATTGGTTGATCGAATTAGAATTGATAAAGTTTCAAATAGCAAAAAATCGGCTATAAATTCTGAATATTTGATGAAATTGGCATTCTGGGAAAGAATGGCTTTCTTATATTGTGTATTAGTTTGGTTTGAATTTCGGCTAAATTTTAAAAAATCGGTTAATAATCGAAAGAATTTAAAGATTGTATAGTAGTTAATGGAAATCTATTTTTGTAGTGAGGTTTCAATAAGGTGTTGGGATTAGGAAGCTGGACTTATTTAGTAAGGCGATATTAGAAAAATGGCTATTGAGATTCACACTAAAGAGGCATAGTCTTTGGAGAAGATTGATTGAGGGGAGATATGGCAGCTTGCTTGGTGGGTAGAGGATTTATACTAGTAGAGGTCCATATGGGGGTGGGCCTTTGGAAGAGTATTCTCTCAATTTTTAATTTCTTTACGTTAATTATTGGCATTTGGATTGATAACCAGAGCTTCTTGTGGAAATTATTTAGTTTTTCATTCCTTTACTCATCAATATTTAGACCCTTTACCAACCCAAAAAATATTTAGACCCTTTTTGTTTTTTGTCTCAATTTTGTTCGTTCGTTGGTAGGCTTATCTAGATCGCGATCTTAATAATTGGATTGTTCAGTATATGAATTTTAGTATTGTTTCGATTGGTGGGTATGATTTAGATTTTGATAAATTTGTTTGAATTTTGCAAAATTTATATGTTTATTGACCTATTCTTTGGCAATTTTGTTGTGTTCAATTCGTTAAATTGCCAGAAAAATGAAATTTTTGGGAATTCTTCTGAATTATTGTTCATTTGGTCAATTGGGTCAGTGTTGTTTTGGTGAATTTGTGATTTGGTTTTTCAGGGGAGGGGTTTGAAGTCAATTCCTTGGAAAATGGGGGTTATGTTGAGGCGGGTTTTGCCCATTTGTGGTATAGTCTGTTTCTTCTATCCTTCCCTCCGGGCAAGGTCAAGACAGTCTGTGAAGCAGTGCAAAAATCTTCTCGCTGATATCTTCCCTGGGTCTCAGGTGAGTATTTGGCTTCCCTTGTATCAGTTTTACTCGATTGTTATGTCTCTTTGAAGTAATCTCAATAATTTTTGTTGCTTCAGAGGTCAGTTGGCGTGACTTTTTGCAATTCTTTTGCTTCTGTATGTTGAGGATGACTACTTCAAAGTATTTTATCAAGTACATTGTTATTGAGTACTCAACAAAAAGAGAAAAAAAGAGAAAAAGTACTTAGTGTTTGACATTGATCTGGTTGATTTATATGCTCCGGGGATTCAAATGTGTTCTGAAAATGGTGGGAAAATTTAGAGAGATGTTGATTGGGATAATCTGCTTTTGAGGGTAAAAAATGAAAAGGGCAACATATCATTACACGAGGCCTTGATGAACGGCCACCAAGTTGTAGCTTATTATTTGATCACGGTAGATCCAGAAGTGTTATATTATCTGAACAATGAAGTGAAATCAGCTCTGTTTCTAGCTGCTGAAGTAGGGTTTTAGGAACTTGTCACGCATATTCTATGTGACACAGTTGGGATTGAAAATACAAATGAAAGACTTAAAGGGTAATCACCTATTCATGCTGCCATTTTAAAAAGAAACCCGAGGTAATTCTGACATTTATTCTTGATTTCTCTTTGGTTTTTGCATTTTTGTTTCTCAATTTATTTAAAATCCCAGGTGTTTTTGATGCCTTATTGAAATCAGAACCAAGGCTCATTCGATTAAGAGATGAAGAAGGAAGGACTCCACTTCACTTGATTGCATGATTGGGCTATCTTGAAGAGGTTCAGTACTTGTTAGGAAGGCAGAGTTCAGGTGCTATTGCAAGGGACAACAATGGCTTACTTCCTATTCATTTAGCATCAATTAAAGGCCATGTTGATGTTGTCCGGGGGTTGCTTCAGTATTGGCCTGATTCGAGGGAACTGCTCAACTGTCATGGTCAAAATATTCTTCATGTTGAGCAGAGGACATAACATGGTTAGTTACATTCTCCAAACTCCTGAGGTCGACAAGTTTTATAAACATGAGGGATAAGCATGGAAACACAACCTTGCATTTGGCCACCTTGGATTGGCATCCAAAGATTGTTAGTACCCTAACATGGGATGAAAGAGTGGACTTATAGTGAATAATGAGGGTATGTCTGCTCTTGATTCTGCTGAATACTACATGGAAAGAATGTCCTCATTTCGAAAGGTATGCACTCAGCTAATTAAATAACCCTACACTTCAGATACCTAATCAAACATAACAAAATGAGGGTATGTCTGCTCTTGATTCTTCATGTTATTTATCTATTTTTATTTGCATCAATTCCACTTACATTAATATGTCAAAAATAGGGTCCAAGCAAAGCTATATCTATTGTTTGGGTAAACTACTAATAGGTCCTAATAGTTGGATTTAATTCTTATCAAGTCCTATTAAAAATAAGTCTTGGTAAAATTGTCATTAAAAATAATTTTTTTGTAATAATTTTTTATATACGTCACTAAAAATTGACAATTAGTGATTTTTTTTTGTCGTGATTTTTATAAATTGTCGCTAAAACTTACAATTGGTGATTTTTTTTATAACAAATTTTTCCCATAGGACCTATTAGACAATAAGTTCACTTATTAAGACCTACACGTAAGTTTCCCTTGTTATTATTCATGATTAATGTTTTGTAATGGTAACTATTGTGAATCTTGTGCTAGTCCATATATACAATCTCGAAATGCTTCTTCACTTAGTGTGCTAAAGCTAAAGTTCTCCAAAGGTTGTCTGTGTGTGAACATTCCTTTTCATAGTACTACGAATTATTATTTAGCATTGACTGGAAGGAATTTTAATGGCCTGCTATTTCAATAGCCATCAGGTGGTCATAGTTTAAATTTGTGGGACATTTTTATCTTGCGACGGTTAACATGGACTGCATTGAAGGCCGCTGGTGCACCACTAGCTTACTGTAGAAAAGCCATCAATGCTAAAAAGAAACAAGCATCTATGCAACTGGAGCAAGTGAACATAGACAGCTATAAGGACCGATTCAACACTCTTCTATTGGTGTCCACCCTCATTGCCACTGTAACTTTTGCAGCTGGTTGCACAATACACGGTGGTTATAACAACATTGAACCTGACCAAGGCATGCCAACTATGCTAAAACACAAGTGGTTTCACGTATTCATTTTCTGTGACACCATAGCTCCATTATTACTGCTGTTACCCTCTTATGGGCACAATTAGGGGACCTCAATTTGGTGCTTACTGCCTACAGATTGGCGGCACTGCCACTACTGGGGATCACTCTCACCAAAGCAAGGAGGAAATGATATCAACAGAGATATTTCCACGTTTAACTTATTTGATTTGTTGGTTAATTGAGTTCCTTTTGTTTGCTTTTGGTCTTATATGTTGGTATCTAAGTAGCTTGTCAGCAAGCATGTAATTGTACGTAATGTTTTGATATTTTAGTGTTTTACAGTTAATGTGGCTGTTATATGTTGGAGATGAGTGGTTTTGTTCTTGTTTCTCTCCAATGTATACTCATTTTATTAATAAATTTTTTGTTGGTAAAATAAAAAAAATTAAAAATAAAGAAAAAAAACTCATCTTGTATATATAGAAATTTTCTAAATATGCATTGGGTCTAACTAGTAGAAAGAAATACGTAGAGAAAAAATCAATGCACGTAGAGAGAATTAAATTCAAAATAAAATGAGATACATATTAAATTTTTATTTTTTTGGGATAAAATTCATTTTATCCTTTGTGGTTTAATAAGATACCCTCATTTGGTTTTAGACTAAATTGTAACACCTAACTCTACTAACAAAATTAAAAATTTACTATTTTACCCTCTTGAACCAGTTTGTCAACTCATTACATATACACAAATTTACACAAAGGATTTTGCTGAGTTAACTCATTATGTATATATACGTACACAGGTTTACATATACACATTACATAGAATTTCCGTTAATATATATATATATATATATGTAGGTTTATTTATACATAATTTTATATACATATATATATGTATATAATCAAATTGGGTATTGATTTGGTTGAACATTGATTAGTCTGACCGTATTCGATAGAGTTTGAAGTACAAACTTTGTTTATTTGGACAGAAATATTAATGGTGAAGAAGTAAATAGTAAAACGATCCAAATTAGATGGGGATAATTGACTATTTTTAAAATATAGGAGATAAAGTGCTTTACTGTTAAACCACAAGGGTTTAATGAATTTTATCTTCTTCTTTTTTTCTTTTTGGTGCACGTAGCATTGTTGGAAAAGTTAAGGCCAAGAGAGTTAAATTAAATTTCTTGTCATCTAATTAAGTAGTTAAAAATAAGGTTGCTACTGAGGAAGCTCAAACAGAGCAACATATGTCCAACTTGAATTTTTAAGGATTTGACAATATATTTTTAAAATATAGGTTTATGTAGCAATTTAAAGCCCGAATTAAATTCCAGGCTAGGCCTAGACAAAGATTCCTAGCAACCTAAAACTTGAATTACAAATTTAAATATAAATATATAAAAATATTAAATATACATATAAATTATTACAATTTCAATTTGATTTGCATTAGTTGAATTGTTTTGACTTTCTTTGTTTTTTTTCTTCTTCAAATTACTAGGAGATGGAATTGAGGATTGGAGACTGAAGAAGTGAATGAACTACTACAACATTTGTTTTAAGTTTATGTTTGTGTTACTAAAATTTTTGTTAAGTCTTGATCGATAGAGATTTAACATCAATTTTAATCAAATAACCAAACAGAAAATCAGACGAATATGTAAAGGTTCTAATGTCTTGAAAGTACAAGGATTTCTTTGGAATAATTAACAATCCAAAGAGTGAAATAAATACAGAATTTTTTTTTATTGTAATCTTTTAAATTTATAATGTTACAAATTGTTAAAAGTTCGGGTAAAAGTTAAAATATTCCTAAAAATAAAAAAAAGAATGATAAGTTTGATGACTTCTGAATCTTGTTTCTTTGTTTCAACCTTACCTATTTATAGGCTTGAAACCGTGCTTCTCTTGTAACTGCTGAAAGCAGCCCACTTTCACATCAAGTTATATTCCACTACTTCACTTTGTAAGCAACATCTTCCATAATCACCCACGTTGCCGAGTTCTTTGCCCATCTTGGATTCTTTGCCCACGTCTGCTACACACTGCACAAAAACAGTAACAAGAACAATAACAACAACAACAACAATAATAATAATAAAATATGCTCATAATTATTTAAAAAGATAATTTTGGTCTGAATCCATAGACTAAAATTGACGGGTCACAATCAATAAGATTAGATTTGGTCATAATTGACAGGACACAATCAATAAAATTAGATTTGGTCACAATCAACAGGCCACAATTGATAGAAAATAATTTATAATACAATTAGTTTGTAATGTGAACTTATTGCCTGTTAGTTAGGACTATTGGCCAGTCTAGCAGAGTGATATTTGCTTACAGCAATTCCAACTGTACTCTTCATTTTTTACTAGTTAAAATCAAAAAAATGTATGTTCTTTATTTTACTTAATTTCTTTTTTATTTATGTACTCTAACATTAGTATTTATTTTATCTATCTATACATACAGACTATTTAAAGAGCCTCCCAAGACTCTTCAAATGTAGCTAATTTTGAAAATTTTTGTTAAAATAACTATTGTAATAGTTAGTCTATTGGAGTGACTAAAATATAATGAAGATAGGTATAATAGCTAACAAATTTCATTTAAAGAGTTCATTGGAGATATTCTTAGTACTATTAATGTGGCTAGGATGTTTTAATTTGTTTTGATGTGATTTCATAGTTGATACTTATGTTTCTTATTTTGTTACTTGTTAGGATGTTTTTATAAAAATTCAGCTTAAATTTGTGGGTAATTTGGGCCTATCCCAAGTTTAATTTATTGAGCTCGAACTAGACTTGGGCAGGGCTAGACAACACTCAACACTACTTGGGTAACCCTCAACTTATTGAATTTGTTTGAGGTGCACCCCAAGTTAAAAATTATGAGCTACCTTAATTTATACTAAAATCCTAATGTAATACAAATCAATCAGTTTTCATTCCAAATGTACCAAGATGTCATTTCCCAGTGCAAATTTTTTTTTGCCTATTTTGTGTTTGGATCATAAATTTAGATAGAGATTTGAAAAGGAAAACAAAAAAAAGAAATAGGAAAAAAGAAATAAAATGTGAATAAAATATAAGTTAAATTTTTTCTTTATTTTCCTTTCCCTTTTTATTTTTAAATCTTTATCTAAATTCATAATGTAAACAACTATTTTATAAGTAGACTCTTCACATTTATAATCTCATATGAAACTCTAATGAAATGAAAATTTTGATCATAAAATGAGTACACAAGATCAATATTTAACTAAAATAAAAATGGAAAAAATTATAACATAATGATGGAAAAAGTTTGATTAAAGTTGACTTATTTAACATAAAGAGCCAGAGACTAGACCTTGTATTGGTTGGATGACTTTGAAATATTTCTCTCTCTTTATCCCACCAACCCAACGTTTGTTTGTCTTCTATTTCTTTAACAATTTCAGTCTCAAAATGTTCCATTCACTCTTGCTTTCTAATTTCAACTACAACTTTTTCTTCACTTACTTCCAAACTTGTTGACTTGCCCTGGGACCACTACTAGAATCAACGCTTAAAATATATTTGGGCAAAGTACCTGGACCACTAGTCTTTGTATTTTGAGTACTATATTATTTTGGGCTATGTAAATTTCTAGAATGTGATTATCGATTTTTCAATAAAATGAATCGTCACTTTTAATTAATACCCTGCCAAATTTATTTTTCAAAATTTTGGGACAATAAAAAAATAATGAATCTTAAACTTATGCTATAAAAAAGCAAAACAATTTCAAAATTGTCAACTTTTAATTTATTCAGACAAATTATATTAGTAATTCTTACTTTTATATTATTTTTGATTTTATAATTTCAATGGATTTGATTTTGATATGAATTTATAATTGTCTCAATTTAGTCCAATTAATTATAACTTTTAGTTTTGTTGGATAAAAAAATGGACACATAAATGGCACGTGTGATGCATTTATAGATAAAAAATTATAAACTTGTTCAATTCAATGAGTCAATCTCAACCAATTCAGTAATATTTTCTTTCAAGAACCTAATCAGTATTATTATTTGAACTAAATTAACACAAAATTTAAAATTAAAATTCAAAATTGAACTTATCAAAATTATTCAAACTAAAAATGGCATAAAGAACAAAATGTAAAGATTACCGATATAATTTCTCATGTGGTTTATGGAAAGCTGTTACTAATAGTTTTGGGACCATTGAAATTAAAGACAAAGACTAGCTGTTGAGAACTTAAAGTGGCTTTTCCCAAACATATTAGCAACTTATTTCCCAAACTAGGCCTAGTTTGGACGGAATTCTCAAACTAGGCTAAAACGTAGTTGTGAACCACGCTTTCACTGTTTTTGTAGATGTCGCACGGAAATTTTGTGAAATCGTAAAAGCGTGGTTACAAACCACGCTTTTAATTAAGAAGACGTGGTTACAAACCACGTTTTTAAGTTAATCATAAAATTTGATTTCAAACCACGCTTTTTGCTGAAAACGTGGTTGTGAACCACACTTTAATTGTGCTTTTAAATAAATTTTTGTTTTTTCATAGAAGCGTGGTTCGTAACCACGCTTTTACTGTTCGCGTGGTTATCATCAACGTTTTTATTTGAGAGTAATAGTGCTATTTCTAACCACGCTTTTAAAATTTATCAAAATGTGATCAAAACATGACTTGAGTTCTCTGTAGCTCAAATGGTAGTACATTTGTTTTGCCTGGCAGAGGCACGGGTTCAATCCACGGCATCTCCAAACGGTTGCTATTTTTCAAATTAAATTCAACTCTTTTTTTTTTTTTTTCCTTCCACTCACTCTATACTTTATATATTTATTATGTAATTTTTTTATCAAAAAAAAGTAAAACATTTGTTTGGATAACTAAAAAAATTCTCTATAAAATACAATTTTTTTCAAAATGTCAACATAATTGTTTAAAAAGTATTCAGTGTGTTTGGTTTGAGTTTTTTTGGATTTAATTATTTGAAAACTGAATTTTTTTATTTTCATATTTTTTTGTTTTTAGTGAATATTTTTAAAATTTTAAACATTTTTTTTTACTTTTTTAGATGCACCTTAATTAGATATATCTAAAAAGTAAAATTTTGTGAAAAAATATTTTAAAAAATTAATAAATACATAAAAATACAAAAAATGTACTGAAAAAATGTGTTTTGAAAAAAATACATTTTAAAAATATTCACTAAAAATATTTTTTCAATACATTTTTTATATTTTTATGTATTTATTAATTTTTTAAAATATTCACCAATACAAAAAATGTACTGAAAAAATAGAGAGGGCATTTTCTACCCCAAATATTGTAAAGAACAGGCTTCGCAATGAAAATGGTGATCAGTCGATGAATGATTGCCTGGTTATGTATATTGAGGGAGAGATATGTAGCAGCATTCCAAATGAGGCTATCATGCATCATTTCCAAAATATGGAACGTCTTTGAGGTTATTTGTCAGTAAACCCATATCTTATCAATGAATATCTAAGTTTTTGCTTTGTTCTTAGTTCAAAATTTTTGCTTCTTTCAATTGTCAAATTGGAAAATTTTCATGAATGATTCTAGGTAAGTTCTTAGCCCCCCTTGACAAAAATCATAGTTTTGCCCTTGAGGATGGCTTGTTCCAGGAGACAGAGAGCATATAGAGTAAAAATGCATTTGAGTGTTCAGTCAAAATGGATTAGTTCACTCTACTTTAGGGGAAAAAAATTAACATGCATATGAATTAGAAGAAGAAAAAAGAAACATAAAAATGAGCAGAAGCTACTAAGCATTTATTCTTTCTTGTATCCAACTTTGTTTGCATTTTCTTTTATCATTATTATTATTATGTTCATTCTAATTTGTGGATGATGCTAGTGTGAATTAAATTTCTTCTTGCCCATTTATAAATGCTACTCATTTATAATCCGTTTATGAAATTAAAACAAATAAGTTTCAAACAAATAAAATTGGGTGTGGTTGACGGTTTTGAGTTGAACTTGTCAATACCAATTTGAGTATAAAATCCGTCATTCTGAAAATTAAGCAAATATCAACTTCAAAGTACTCCCTTATTTCCAAGAAGTTATCTCGTGGCTGTATTTCTATCTTAAAACAATGAAATACATAATTAGTTTGTCTAAAATATATATAAAAAAAATGAAAAAAGAAAAAGAAAAACTAATTGCATATCTAATACACTTGAATATAGGGCAACTTATAAGACAATTATGACTTATATTTTCAGTCACATTCCTTAGAAATCTCCCACCACCCACCCACTCAAGTTGGTTGCCCTATTCTATCTCTAACAATTATTAAGAGGAAGTAGAGCGATACTGTCCATTCAAAAATAAATTAATAAGTCTTATTTTTAAGTGTCAAATCATAAATTGAATCATCAATTGATTTTTTAATAAAATAAATGATGAATTTTAAGATTCACTTCATTTTATATTTTAAATAAAATATATTCATAAAAAATCACAGATATAGTTCTTAAAATTAAAAAAAAAAATCTATACATATAATATGAATTTGTGGATGATGCTAGTGTGAATTAAATTTCTTGTTGCCCATTTATAAATGCTACTCATTTATAATCCGTTTATGAAATTAAAACAAATAAGTTTCAAACAAATAAAATTGGGCGTGGTTGACGGTTTCGAGTTGAGCTTGTCAATACCAAATTGAGTATGAATTCCGTCATTTTGAAAGTTCAGCAAATGTCAACTTCAAAGTATTCCCTTATTTCCAAGAAGTTATCTCGTGGCTATATTTCTATCTTAAAACAATGAAACACAAAAAAAAAGAAAAAAGAAAAAAGAAAAAGAAAAACTAATTGCATATCTAATACTATCTTTTATTCCAATTATACCATAAACAACAATTACATAAACAATTTTAATTTACTTAAAAAAATATATTTTTTATTTGCAAAAATTGAATAAACTACATCAAACAAAATCATACTCAACAATTTGATGAAAATAACTATATCATAGGATTCATCATTTTCTATTGCCTTGTATTGTGAAAAATATATTTATTAAACAATCTAGAATGTCTATTTTTTTAAATATTCCATTAAAGAAATTGTGAAAAATAATACCCTAAAAAATTCATTTTTTTTTTTTAAACTGCTGGACAACAAAAAATAATGAATCTTACATTTTTGCTTTTGCTCAATTAAAAGCAAACCAGTCCCAAAATGTTTTATTACTTGCTTTATAAATAGTCAAGGCATTACCAAGTTTTAATTGATTAAAGGAAAACTATATTAGTAGTCTTTATATTTTTACTCGTGTTATTTTTGTTTTTATAATTTCAATTGACTCAATTTCAACATTAATTTGTGATTTTATCTCAATTTGATCCAATTGATTACAACTTTTAGTATTTTCTTTTTATAAAAAATGTGCCCATGAGTTGCGCGTTTCATATTCTTATAGCTAAAAAATTATAAACTTATTCAATTCAATTCAATTCTCAACTAACTCAGTAACATTTTTTCTTTCAACAACCATAATTAATGTTATCAATTAAATCAAATTAACACAAAATTAAAAGTTAAGAATTCGAAATAAAATTAATTAAAATTACTTAAACTAAAATGACACAATAGACAAAATGTAAAGAATATCAACATAATTTTCCCTTGGAATTAAAGACAAAGAATCACTGTTGCGAATTTGGAAGTCATGTGGCTGGTGGACAAAATTACACAGTTGCCGTGCTTGACGGGCTGGGCTGGGTTGCTCCACCACCACTACCATAGAAAGACTTAGCAGTGTGTATAAGAATGAGTAATACATTTATTCCTTCTCCATCATCAAACTACTATCCTTCCTATACTCTCCTTTTGATATCTCTCCGAATCCTTCTACCTGTAAGAAAACAAAATGAGTTGGGTTATGTTTGTTCTTCATTAATTTCTTCTATTATTTCTCTTGTCCTCTTCTTCTTTTTCTACTTCTGCACGCCATACCTGCCTTGAGGACCAGAGATTTTCACTTCTCCAATTTAAAACAACATTTACCATAACTGCTAATGCCTCTTTAGGTTGTGAATCTGATTCTCATCCTAAAATGGTGTTCTGGAATGAGAGTAGTGATTGCTGCTCGTGGGAGGGGGTCACCTGCAACTGGTCGAATGGTCATGTGATTGGACTTGACCTCAGTTGCAGCCACCTTCAGGGCACCATCCAGCCCAACACCACCCTCTTCCACCTTCGTCATCTCCAAACCCTCAATCTTGCCTTCAATGACTTCAATTTCTCTACAATTTCACCTGATTTTGGCTCCTTTCCAAGCTTGACCCATCTTAACCTCTCTTTCTCTAATTTTACTGGCCGAATTCCTTCAACAATCTCCTATCTGTCCAAATTGGTTTCCCTTGACCTCTCTGACTTTGATTATTATAATCCTTATTCTTTTTCTCCGGTGAGACTTGAACAACACACTTTCAATATGCTCCTTCGAAACCTAACCCAATTAAGAGAACTACACCTTGATTGGTTGAATATCTCTTCACCTTTACCTCATGCTTTGCTAAATCTATCTTCTTTGACATCTCTCAGTCTTTCTGATTGTCAACTGCGTGGGAAATTCTCAGAAAACATTTTTCACTTTCCAAACCTACAAGAGCTCTATGTAGGGGGAAATTGGGAACTCACAGGTAAACTCCCATACTTCAATGCAACTAGTTCCCTTCAGTTTCTTGATCTTGGTGACATAAGTTTTTCTGGCCAATTGCCTGAATCAATCAGCAATCTTAAAGCCTTGAATATTTTGTCCCTCTCCTATTGCAACCTTTCGGGGTCTATTCCAGCTTCTGTTTGGAACCTTACAAAAATCACCGATTTAGACTTCTCGTCTAATAGTTTCAGCGGTCAAATCCCCTCATCAATTTCAAACCTTGCAAAGCTTAGAGGCTTGAATCTTTTTGTAAACAATTTGAACGGTCAAATACCGGATTCCCTTGGCAACATGAGCCAACTTACTCTCTTGGCTCTTTCCGGAAACAATTTGAACGGTCAAATACCGGATTCCCTTGGCAACATGAGCCAACTTACTAGTTTGTATCTTTCCGGAAACAATTTGAACGGTCAAATACCGGATTCCCTTGGCAACATGAGCCAACTTACTAATTTGTATCTTTTCGTAAACAATTTGAGCGGTCAAATACCGGATTCCCTTGGCAACATGAGCCAACTTACTAACTTGGCTCTTTTCGAAAACAATTTGAACGGTCAAATACCGGATTCCCTTGGCAACATGAGCCAACTAACTTCTCTCGATTTGAGTTATAACTCACTCAATGGGACAATACCATCTTCGTTGTTTGCTCTGCCTTCACTGGTTAAGATAGGATTGAGTAACAATAAGCTACAGGGACCAATTCCAGGATTAGTTTATGAACTCCAGAACCTAACATACCTATTAGTTTCATCAAATAACTTAAGTGGTGTAGTGGATCTGGATAAGCTTCTAAAGCTTAAAAATCTGATCTATCTTGATCTCTCATATAATGGTCTCTCATTGAGCATCAACAACAGTGTCAACTCTACCTTGACCAATTTTGAAACTATAAGATTAGCTTCTTGCAACTTGAGCGAATTCTCAAACTTCTTGAGAGAACAAGCCATATTGCATTATCTAGACCTTTCAAACAACCAAATTCATGGTGAAGTTCCAAAATGGTTATTCAATATAGGGAAAGATTCATTGCAAAATTTAGATCTTTCACATAATTTCCTTACAAGTTTAGAGCATCTTCCATGGAAGAATCTACAATATATTGACCTGCACTCCAACTTACTCCAAGGACCACTCCCTATTCCACCTAACACCACAATTTTTTTCTCTATCTCAAACAATAAATTAAGCGGGGAAATCCCTTCATTGATTTGCGGTCTGAGTTCACTTCAAGTTCTTAGTCTGTCTAATAACAGTTTGAGTGGCTTGATTCCACAATGTTTGGGAAACTTGAGCAACAGTCTCTCGGTGCTGAATTTAGGGATCAATAGCTTTTCTGGCACCTTTATTGCAACATTTACCAAAGGCAATTCGCTAAGGAATCTTAATTTGAATGGCAACCAAATTGAAGGACAAGTTCCACGATCTTTGCTCAATTGTGAATACTTGGAAGTTCTAGATCTTGGAAAAAACAAGATAAACGATACATTCCCTTATTGGTTGGAAACTCTTACAGAATTGCAAGTTCTTGTCTTGAGATTTAATAGGTTTCATGGTCACATAGGCACCTCCAAGACCAAAGGCAAACATCCTTTTCCTAAGTTGAGAATTATTGACATATCTTGCAATGAGTTCATTGGTCTTTTGCCAACAAATTATATCAAACAATTTGGAGCTATGATGAATGTTGATGAACATGAAATGAAATTGAAATACATGGGTGACAGCTATTATCAAGATTCTGTGGTGGTGATGATTAAAGGATATGAGATTGAATTATCAAGAATCTTAATAGTCTTATCAATCATTGATTTTTCAAGAAATAAATTCCAAGGAGAGATTCCGAAATCCATTGGGAGGCTTAAGTCACTTCGGGGTCTTAACTTATCCCATAACAACCTTGAAGGCCGCATTCCAACTTCACTTGGAAATTTGAAAAACCTTGAATCATTGGATCTTTCCTCAAACAAGTTTGTTGGGGAGATTCCTCAGCAATTGAAAAGTTTGACATTTCTTGAGGTACTAAACCTTTCGGACAACCAACTAGCAGGACCAATTCCTCAAGGGAGCCAGTTTAATACATTTGGAAGTGATTCATATGGTGGGAACTTGGCCTTATGTGGATTTCCTTTATCAAAGAAATGTAAGGAACTATTGCCACTGCCACCTCCACCAACACTCCAACAAGATGAGAATTCAGACAAGTCGAGCGAATTTAACTGGCAAGTTGTAGTGCTAGGGTATGGATGCGGATTTTTATTTGGAATGATTATGGGATATCTTATGTTTGTAACTCGAAGACCCGAATGGCTTATGAAAATTGTTGAAGGAAAACATCATAAGAAGGTGAAAAGGTCTAAGAAGGGTGCCCGCTGATGCAGTGAAAGAAGAAATCAATAATGGCAAATGGCATTATTCGGTAATTGGAATTTATCTTTGCAGCATTACTTTGTTGAATTATCTTTTATGGTTTCTACTTATATGCTATATTTGAGTTATTGATGTTCTTATTTCAAAACTAGGTTTGTTCCATTAAGTAGCACAATAAAGCAATGGTATCCACTTGAAGGGGTGTTTCACCTAGCTACTGCATTTGAGTGGGTGAGCATCTGGATAACAGCCATACAGGACCACTTCAAAAGCTTTACCCTTTTTGCGGTATTGAATTCTAAAGCTTTGTTAAGTCGTTTAGTTTTCTTGAAGTACTGAGTTAAATAAGAGTTTCATGTCATGGTTTTTTGTTGTTTTCTATCTCACATCATGTAGCAACCTTTAGAGATTTGTATTTTTGTATGTAATTTTTTTTTAAATTGGATTTCTGTCACAGAAGACTAGGCCATGCCTAGGTTTTAACTTTGAAATGCAATCTTACAATGATAGAATTGTTGTCTACTAGATAGAGAATTCATATTGAAAATAATATTTTTTGTTACTCTTTGAGCAGTTTTTTACCCGTTGCTATTGTAGTCCAGGTGAGCTTCCAACATCATCTCTTCCACACCTTTTTATCAATAAACAAAATTGTTGATAATTTGATTTTGTTTTTCTTCTTCAATGGCGATTGGGGAATAAATTGGAGGTATTAACTAGCACTTGTTTCCATATCAATGTGGGAATTTTGTGATTAATTATGGTAAGAAAATGCTGATTTGAAGAGCACTGATTGAAAAGGTCACAGGCAAGAAACTATTGGGGTTGTGAACCTTGATTAGTATTGTACATTTCTGTTTGCACTCATTTTTGTAAAATTTCCTACCAACAGGTGAATCAATTAAATGATGACACATGGCAATAAAGTCAAAGTAAAAGTCTTTCATTTGATCAAATGAAAGAATTGTTTAAGTCCATGAATTGTTGAAAATAGTCATAAAGTAGTTATCAAACAAATGTTGGCTTAGTGGGCTGATTTGTGTGAAGTCAAGATTGTGAATTGGAGCTCTATTTTATGTCGATATAGTGCCCTGAATTTTGGGGGATATGCGAGAGATTTGAAGAATTGATAAAGTTTGAAGGCTTGGAAATGAGATAACAGTTATAGCAGTAGTTGGGGGGGATAAAATGAATTTCAGAATTTTAAGTTGTTTAGTTTTCTTAAAGCACTGAGTTAAATAAGAGTTTCATGTCATGACTCTTGTTTTTTTTCTCGCATCGTTTAGCAACCTTTTAGAGGTTTTCACTTTTGTATGTAGTTGCTTTTAAATTGGATTTCAGTCATAGAAGACTGGGCGTTGCCAAGTTTTTAACTTTGAAATGCAATCTTACACGTTACAACTCAAACCATTCCCCTTGTTACATTCTTAATCATTTTGTTGAGTAATAGAAATGCCGGCTACTAGATAGAGAATTCACATTGAAAATAATGTTATATGTTAATCTTTGAGCATTGCTTTTACTCGTTGCTATTGTAGTCTATTCTATTTTTTTTTGCATCTTCATTGGCGATTGGGGGATCAAACTAGAGATATTTACTAGCACTTGTTCTATAGACTTGGGAATTTTGTGATTAATTGTAGTCTGAAAATGGTGATATGGAGAGTATTGATTGAAAAGGTCGCTCATATTTATTTTTTTGTGAAATTTTACTGGTGCAAGTGTTGCCATGAATAGGAACATATTAGATATTTTAAAAATTCAAGTTGTTGAGTTGATGCCAGGTTGTTTGATAAGTAAAAATATTGGCTTAGCAAATTCATGTTTGAGTTTGGTATGTGTATCATTAAAAATATTAGTTACTCCATGAAGGAGATAAAAGGATTTGTGTGGTTTTATTGGCTGGCCACAAGCTCACACATCCAATGAAGATATCAATCTCCACATTTAAGAGTATTTTTGGTATCCTGGTGGCAATAATTAGGGAGCTTGGGTAGCAGGTCGTGTGGTTTAGGGACCAGTGAAGAAGTAAATGTCACACATGAGACCATAGGATTTACATGCCTAAGGTTATATAGTTATCTTTTATGATTTGGCTTTGAAAAGGTGAAAGAAAGGTTCTAGACTTTGAAGCGTTTGAAAGAGCTAGAACAGACTTGGATTTAAAGGGGTGATAGGCTGTTAAAATTTTATAACCATGGCAAGAATTTTTTAAACAAAATTTTGGGATCCCAGTTTGTGTTCTAGTGGATGATGACTGGAATGACACGAGTTAATGCCTTCTGTTGCTTGTGGGGGTCCGATTTTTGGTTAGCATTTGGATTTTGTCACGTTTTTCATGTGGCTTTGTTCTAGGAATCTTCATTAAATACTTTATGACAAAAAATAATTTTTTGAAGTTGAAGTGGTGGAAATGAGCATAGGTTTGGTTGTCTCCACTATGTTTTTTAAATACTAAATAATTACTTGGTGTTACTTTAATGTTGTGTTTGGTTGGGGGATTTGAGGAGGGATTTGGAAAGGGAAATGGAAAAGGTAGGTGAAATGAGAATAAAATATGCCTAAATTTCTCATAGTTTCACACACCTTTTCCCTTTCCCTTTCCAAATCCCTCCCTAAACCTCTAATCAAACACAACATAATGCTATCAATATTTAAATGTTGGTTTAGCTTGTTTGAAAGGTGGTTGATAAAATAATTGTCATCCTTGAAGGGTGGACGATAAAAAAAAAATTCAGCTCAAATTTGTTGTTAATTGGAGCATAGCCCAAGTTCAATTTATTGAGCTCAAGGCTGCCTTGGACGCACAAAATTAGGTTAGAGGTCGGGCTTGGGGGCCTCAGGCAACTCTCAAAACAACTTGGATAACTCTGCAATCTTACTGCACCCGCTCACGTTGCACCTCTAGTTACAAATTACAAGCTACCTTAATTTAAACCAAATCCTAACCGAATTGCTAAAAGTTCATTCGAAAAAATTGGCCATACAAATCAATCAATTTTCATTGCAAACGTAACAAGATGTTATTTCCCAGTGTTGAATTTTCTTGTTTCCTAAATCTGTGTTTGGATCATGGATTTGGGTCAGGATTTGAAAACAAAAAAGAGAAAAGCAAGTGAAACGCAAATAAAATGTAAGTGACATTTTTTTTCTTCATTTCTTTTTCCAAGACTGCAAATGTGCTATGACTATGTAATAACATGTTAATGCCTTGTCACATGACTGCCTTTTGTCTTTGTTGTTTCAGTAAATATATGCTTTGACAGTCATGAAGTCTCTGTTAGAGTAGTAAATTACAAGCTTTTGAATGGAAATTGTCATCTAATGTAAATGGAAATGAGTTGTCAATTGAAGATAGTTTCAAGCTTCACTAATCTATTAGTGTTCTGAAGAAACATCAGTTGTGTTATAGAAAAAAAGAGGATTCTTGACATTTTTTTCTCTCCAGCTGAGAAACCATTCCATCTTTAGTTCCTTTCTCAAAAAAGGATTCAATTTGTACACGTAAGAAATAGGCTGATTCAGCCCATTTTGTTCAATTTCTCGTGGAGTAAAATTCTTATTAGTAGGAATCAAGGGAATGGCCGCTTGCTCTCAAATTTCCATTTAAAGGTGGAAGTCGATGTCAATCCTCAAGTGCAAGTAACTTGGCGTTTCCTTGGAAATGTCATTGAGAGTTAAAAAAATTATAAATGAATGGTGATACCACATGTTGATGATAACGTGGTATAATTGTTACATTGATTTTTTCCCCCTCTTGTTTGTGATTGTCATAATTGGAAAATGTGTGACAAGAAAGAAGATATAGCACATTAACAAACTTCATCCAATATGTAGAGATAAGGTTGTTTTATGATTGTTCACTCAAAATTAAGATTGTGGAGGAATTATTTGATTGTTCAGCTTGCAAATTAGCTTTTCTCTGAATGGGAGGACATGGTTGATAATAGGAGGAGAAAGTATGCTGAATAATTTAATTTTCTGAATTGCTAAAGTTCTTGCAATTGAGTTTGCTCACTGGGCTGCATTCCAAGCTGTGTTGTTTTTTCTTTCTCTGCTCTGTTCTGTTTCCTTCTTTCTGTGTTTGGATGACCAGAAAAGAAAATTTGGTACGACATTGTGTCGATGTACATGCCTCAAGCTAAAATTTGATCCTATAATTACTGAAATGATAAAGAAAATAGGCCAGAAATGCATTATAAAATATAGTTACTAGTTGATTGTAAACAAAATATAGTAGAAATTGAATTATTGTGAGAATCTAGTGGCAAGTGTTTGTTTTCCCTACACAACAGGTTGTGTGTTTTAAGTCTTGAACATAAGATTTTTCCTTTTTTATTTTATTTTTGTAATCACTTTCACACTCTGCACAGTTTTCACATGGCCACTCAAATTTGACCTGAATTTATTTAATAATGTGATTCTATGAATGTATGACTCAATGGGACAAATTAGTGACTATGGCCCATACCATTTACAACTTTTCATATTTGGCAAAGTAGTAAAAGCCACGTCAAGTGCGTTGACTGTGTTTCTTATAGTAATTTACATGGGATAAATTGTGGGCAATCTTTCTTGGTGTACACTCGGACTTAATGGTTGGTGGGTGATTGCTTTTGAATTTACTTTGTAGAAATGGATTCAATGTATTCTTCTCTAGTTGAGCAGAAAATATATTTTGTAAAATAATTTTAATATATTTTTGAAACAAAAATCAACGAAAAACAAATTTATTGAAAATATAAAAAAACCTTTTTTTATTAAAAATATTTTTTGTCAAATCAAACATAGGGTTACTTGTGAAATATTCGTTGGCTAACAATTATGTGGGTTTATGATAATACACCATTTTCTTATGTCATATGTGTCTGACTTCGATTTTTCAGTCGGCATAGGCAAAAATCATCAACCTAAGGTTGTCATGGTGTTCTAAAATATGGCCCCTGCTACATAGAAAATTTTCCTTTGTAAATTCAAAGTTCAGCCCCCAAGCAGAGATTAAAAAAAGCAAAGAAATTTGAGTTAATCATGCAAGTCATAAATGGCAACTACAATGACTTCGTGAAAAACAAAAACTATTCTATAAAGGACATGTCTTCTAACAAGCTCATAACACCCTCTTCAACCTCAGTTTCTTTCAATATGAAGCTTCAATTCCCACCCATTCCTCTCCTCTTAGCCCCCTCCTATTCATCTTTGTTCTAGTCATGAACATGAAGAGATTCAAACCCAAAAACTCTATTCCAAAACTACCCCAGGTCCAAGAAAACTACCTCTCATAGGAAACATTCACCAACTTCTTGGCTCATCACTAACCCATCACACATTGAAAAAATTGGCCACAAAATTTGGACCCTTGATGCACCTCCAACTTGGCGAAATGTCCACCATCGTCATCTCCTCGCCAGAAATCGTCAGAGAGGTCATGAAAACAAAGGTGGGAACAGACAAATCCTTTAACAATTGTTGCAACCAGCATAACTCTGCTGCAGTGTGAGCTAAGGACAGATATTCGGCCTCAGTTGAAGATTTGGACATAGTGCTTTGTTTCTTAGCAGACCATGAAACCAAATTCGAGCCAAGAAAAACATAAAACCCAAAAGTGGACCTCCTATCAGAAGTGTCGCCAGCCCAGTTGGAATCAGAAAATGCTTGCAGTTGAAGGGGACCAGCTGTAAAACTAAGACCATGGGAGATGGTCCCTTTTACATAACGAAGTAGGCGTTTAACACTTGAAAATGACCATTGGTAGGAGAACTCATTAACTAACAAGCTTGATTTACTGCGAGAGCCAAGTCAGGCCTATTAATTGTAAGATATTGCAAGCCACAAACTATGCTGCGATAAAGAGAAGGATTGGCAAAGGGCAAGGAGTCAATGGCAGATAAAGACGGCTTGACAACCAATGGAGTAGAGCATGGTTTACAGTCAAGCATGCCAGCTTTGGAGAGTAAGTCAGTGGCATACTTTTGCTGAGATAAAAAGTAACCATGAGCCTAAGCTTGAACTGAGATACCAAGGAAATATGAAATTTCGCCAAGTTCTTTCATAGAGAAAACCTTGTGCATTTGAAGAAGAAGCTGATCAATAAGACTTGAATTACTACCAGCCAAAAGGATATCACCCACATAAATGAGGATGATAGTAATATAGGAGGTAGTCTTCTGAACAAAAAGAGAGGAGTCTGAATGACTATTAATGAATCCTTGAGATAGAAGAAAAGCTGAAAAAGTGGAATACCAGGCCCTTGGGGCCTGTTTAAGACCATACAAGGCCTTCTTCAATTTACAAACATGAGTGGGATGGAAGGAATGAACAAACCCAGGTGGTTGTAACATAAACACTTCCTCCTCAAGCTTACCATGAAGAAAAACATTGGAAATGTCCAATTGCTTCAAAATCCACTGAAAATGAAGGACCACGAAGAGTAAAATTCTGATGGTTGGTTGCTTAGCCAAAGGGATAAAAGTTTCTTGAAAATCAATACCCTCTTATTGTAAATAATCCTTGGCCACTAACCGAGCCTTGTATCTAGCAAAACTTCCATCGAAATTCTTTGTGATGCGATATACCCATTTACAACCTATAGCAACTTTGTGAGAAGGAAGAGGAACCAGATCCCAGGTACACTGTTGTTGAAGGGCATTATATTCTTCTTGCATAGCTTGAACGCAGACAGGAGAAGACACAGCTTGTTTGACAGTAGAAGGCTCAGTAGTAAGGAATAGAGAAGGCTCAAAAATAGAAGCAGCAAGACACAAAGATGTTTGAGTCTTGGACCTAGTAAGCATAGGATGACAATTGAAAACTAGAGAAGGGACAGAAGGAGGAGGAGTCAAATGAAGATTTATATAGAGAGAATCAATAGGAATGGGAGAAGGGAATAGGGATGGAGAAGATACTGAATGAGGAAAAGCAGGAACTAAAGAAGCAGAATGTGGAGAAATTGAAGGAACTGAATGTGGAGAAACAGGTCCTGAAGGAGGAGAAGGTTGAGAAACAAGATGAGAAACAGGAGTAGGGCCCCAGAAAAAACCAGATAAAGAAGAAGGAGAAAGAGGAGTATGAGGAAGAGAAGAGAAGGGGAAGCAAGATTCATTAAAAAGAACATGTCTGCAGATATGAATTTTACCTGTGAAGGGATCTAAACACCAATACCCTTTCATGAAAAGGTGATACCCCAAGAACATACAAGAGGTAGACTTGGGGTTGAAGTTTATGAGAAGTGTAAGGCTTGAGCCATGGAAAACATTAGCAGCCAAAACCCTTTAAAAGAAGAATAATCAAGAGGATGATGGAAAAGAGTCTCATAGGGCGAGACATTATGCAAAGTAGAGCTAGGCAATCGATTAATGAGAAAAACTAAAGCAGTGATAGAATCAAACCAAAAAGAAAGAGGCAAATTTGACTGATGAATAAGAACAATAGTTTTTTCAGAAATGTGTCAGTGCTTCCTCTCAGCCACACCATTTTGAGACCGAGTATAGAGGCAACTCTGCTGATGAATGACTCCATTAGATGCAATAAATGAATCAAGCTTGTTATTAACAAACTCAGAACCACCATCAGTGTGTAAAATTTTAAGAGAGGTGTGAAACTGATTTTCAGCATAAGATTTGAAGTCTAAAAACTTAGCAAAAACTTCATTCTTGTAATGTAAGGGGTAAACCCAAAAAAAACTATTAAAGCCATCCACAAACAAAACACAGTATTTAAAGCTATTCGCAGAAGAGTTGAAGGGTCCCTAAATATCACTATGAACCAAAGAAAAGAGAGCATTCACAGAAGTATTAGAGAGCTTGAATGGCAGTCTATGAATTTTAGCAACAACACAATTTGTACAAGAAGCAATCTTATTACAAGTAGTAGAACAATCAATATGATCAGAAGAAAAATAAGGCAAATGCTTGATAATGTGTTGAAACTTTAAAGGGGAAGGATGCCCCAATCGTTGATGCCAAGTGAGTGCACTAATAGAAGAAGGAGAGTGAGCATGATAAGCCTGTGGTAAAGCAACATGAGAAGGAGAGAGCTGATATAAGCCATCCACATTAGATCCACTATGAAGAATTTTGTTCGTAAGCTTGTCCTGGATTTGAAAAGAGTTAGCATAAAAAATAATAACACAATTATGATCACGAGTGAGCTATTGAACAGACAAAAGATTGGACGCAATAGCAGATACATGTAACAAATTGTTCAAAGTAAAAGAACAGGTAGGAGCAGGCAAAAGACCTGTGCCAATATGATGAATGGGCAAAAAGGAACCATTACCAACAGTCACTTGGTCCTGTCCTTCATAAGGCTGTGAGAGATGGAAATTTGAGGGATCATTTGTGAGATGATTTGTAGCAGCAGAGTCAATGTACCAGGGCACAGAGGAAGAATGAGGTGGTGAAGAATTGTAAGAAGATGAGGGAATTGTTGCTGCATAGGCTCTTGAGTTTGAGGGATTAGCTGGAACTGGAGATGAGGAAGACAGTGGTTGGAAAGATGAATCCATTCGATGCCAGCAATCAATAGCAGTGTGGCTTGGTTTGCCATAAATCTGACAGCCAGTGGAATTGAACTGTGATCTGTTTCTGTTGTTATTTGATTAAAGAATATGGTTGTGCACATCAACACGCTAGATCGGTTTTGAGTTTTTTTTTTCTAATTTTTATAAATTTATTTATTTGTTTATTTTTTTTTCTTCCTTTAATAACCACCAGGTATAAGAAATGAGAGAGGGAACTTGTCCATGCATATTCTTCTGAGGGTCTTGGAGGAATACTTGTGAGTTACTAACCTTAGTAACTTAGGTCCCCAAGTTTTTTCGTATAGAGTTGATTGAAACAGGTATTGTGAGGTAGTTATTTCGTGGCGCCTCAATTTTAAGTGAAGAATTTATTATTTGGGTCACTATGTTGTCTGAAGGTGCCAAATTATTTTTAAAACGTGGAGTTCTAAGATTTTTGAGTTCTTCCATCTGCCTTTATTTTCTTAATATGTTAATTGTAAGGTTTTCAGAGGTTGCCTCTGTTTTCTTGTTTTGGCTGTAATTTTTAATAGATTGCTATAATTCTATGTAGAAAATCATAGCTAAATTGATTGTTTGGGAACAACGCTTAAAAATTTTCCTAATTTATTCAAGTTTCACAAGAGTTGGATTCAGATTGGTTGATCGAATTAGAATTGATCAAGTTTCAGATAGCAAAAAATCGGCTATAAATTCTGAATATTTGATGAAATTGGCATTCTGGGAAAGAATGGCTTTCTTATATTGTCTATTAGTTTGGTTGGAATTTCAGCTAAATTTTAAAAAATCGGTTAATAATCGAAAGAATTTAACGATTGTATAGTAGTTAATGGAAATCTATTTTTGTAGTGAGGTTTCAATAAGGTGTTGGGATTAGGAAGTTGGACTTATTTAGTAAGGCGATATTAGAAAAATGGCTATTGAGATTCACACTAAAGAGGCATAGTCTTTGGAGAAGATTGATTGAGGGGAGATATGGCAGCTTGCTTGGTGGGTAGAGGATTTATACTAGTAGAGGTCCATATGGGGGTGGGCCTTTGGAAGAGTATTCTCTCAATTTTTAGTTTCTTACGTTAATTATTGGCCTTTGGATTGATAACCAGAGCTTCTTGTGGAAATTATTTAGTTTTTCATTTCTTTACTCATCAATATTTAGACCCTTTACCCACCCAAAAAATATTTAGACCCTTTTTGTTTTTTGTCTCAATTTTGTTCGTTCGTTGGTAGGCTTATCTGGATCACGATCTTAACAATTGGATTGTTCAGTATATGAATTTTAGTATTGTTTCGATTGGTGGGTATGATTTAGATTTTGATAAATTTGTTTTAATTTTGCAAAATTTATATGTTTATTGACCTATTCTTTGGCAATTTTGTTGTGTTCAATTCGTTAAATTGCCACAAAAATGAAATTTTTGGGAATTCTTCTGAATTATTGTTCATTTGGTCAATTGGGTCAGTGTTGTTTTGGTGAATTTTGCTTTGAACTTGTGATTTGGTTTTTCAGGGGAGGGGTTTGAAGTCAATTCCTTGGAAAATGGGGGTTATGTTGAGGCGGGTTTTGCCCATTTGTGGTATAGTCTGTTTCTTCTATCCTTCCCTCCGGGCAAGGTCGAGACAGTCTGTGAAGCGGTACAAAAATCTTCTCACTGATATCTTCCCTCAGTCTCAGGTGAGTATTTGGCTTCCCTTGTATCAGTTTTACTCGATTGTTATGTCTCTTTGAAGTAATCTCAATAATTTTTGTTGCTTCAGAGGTCAGTTGGCGTGACTTTTTGCAATTCTTGTGCTTCTGTATGTTGAGGATGACTACTTCAAAGTATTTTATCAAGTACATTGTTATTGAGTACTCAACAAAAAGAGAAAAAAAGGGAAAAAGTACTTAGTGTTTGACATTGATCTGGTTGATTTATATGCTCCGGGGATTCAAATGTGTTCTGAAAATGATGGGAAAATTTAGAGAGATGTTGATTGGGATAATCTGCTTTTGAGGGTAAAAATGAAAAGGGCAACATATCATTACACAAGGCCTTGATGAACAGTCACCAAGTTGTAGCTTATTATTTGATCACGGTAGATCCAGAAGTGTTATATTATCTGAACAATGAAGTGAAATCAGCTCTGTTTCTAGCTGCTGAAGTAGGGTTTTAGGAACTTGTCACGCATATTCTATGTGATACAGTTGGGATTGAAAATACAAATGAAAGACTTAAAGGGTAATCACCTATTCATGCTGCCATTTTAAAAAGAAACCGAGGTAATTCTGACACTTATTCTTGATTTCTCTTTGGTTTTTGCATTTTTGTTTCTCAATTTATTTTAAAATCCCAGGTGTTTTTGATGCCTTATTGAAATCAGAACCAAGGTTCATTGGATTAAGAGATGAAGAAGGAAGGACTCCACTTCACTTGATTGCATGATTGGGCTATCTTGAAGAGGTTCAGTACTTGTTAGGAAGACAGAGTTCAGGTGCTATTGCAAGGGACAACAATGGCTTACTTCCTATTCATTTAGCATCAATTAAAGGCCATGTTGATGTTGTCCGGGCGTTGCTTCAGTATTAGCCTGATTCGAGGGAACTGCTCATCTGTCATGGTCAAAATATTCTTCATGTTGCAGCCAAGAGCAGAGGACATAACATGGTTAGTTACATTCTCCAAACTCCTGAGGTCGAGAAGTTTTATAAACATGAGGGATAAGCATGGAAACACAACCTTGCATTTGGCCACCTTGGATTGGCATCCAAAGATTGTTAGTACCCTAACATGGGATGAAGGAGTGGACTTATAGTGAATAATGAGGGTATGTCTGCTCTCGATTCTGCTGAATACTACATGGAAAGAATGTCCTCATTTCGAAAGGTATGCACTTAGCTAATTAAATAACCCTACACTTCAGATACCTAATCAAACATAACAAAATGAGGGTATGTCTGCTCTTGATTCTTCATGTTATTTATCTATTTTTATTTGCATCAATTCCACTTACATTAATATGTCAAAAATAGGGTCCAAGCAAAGCTATATCTATTGTTTGGGTAAACTACTAATAGGTCCTAATAGTTAGACTTAATTCTTATCAAGCCCTATTAAAAATAAGTCTTGGTAAAATTGTCGTTAAAAATAATTTTTTTGTAATAATTTTTTATATACGTCGTTAAAAATTGACAATTAGTGATTTTTTTTCGTCATGATTTTTATAAATTGTCGCTAAAACTTACAATCGGTGATTTTTTTTATAACAAATTTTTCCCATAGGACCTATTAGATAATAAGTTCACTTATTAGGACCTACACGTAAGTTTCCCTTGTTATTATTCATGATTAATGTTTTGCAATGGTAACTATTGTGAATCTTGTGCCAGTCCATATAAACAATCTCGAAATGCTTCTTCACTTAGTGTGCTAAAGCTAAAGTTCTCCAAAGGTTGTCTGTCTGTGAACATTCCTTTTGATAGTACTACGAATTATTATTTAGCATTGACTGGAAGGAATTTTAATGGCCTGCTATTTCAATAGCCATTAGGTGGTCATAGTTTAAATTTGTGGGACATTTTTATCTTGCGACAGTTAACATGGACTGCATTGAAGGCCGCTGGTGCATCACTAGCTTACTGTAGAAAAGCCGTCAATGCTAAAAAGAAACAAGTGGTTGCCACTGTAACTTTTGCAGCTGGTTGCACAATACCCGGTGGTTATAACAACATTGAACCTGACCAAGGCATGCCAACTATGCTAAAACACAAGTGGTTTCACACATTCATTTTCTGTGACACCACAGCTCCATTATTACTGCCGTTACCCTCATATGGGCACAATTAGGGGACCTCAATTTGGTGCTTACTGCCTACAGATTGGCGGCACTGCCACTACTGGGGATCACTCTCACCAAAGCAAGGAGGAAATGATATCAACAGAGATATTTCCTCTTTTAATTTATTTGATTTGTTGGTTAATTGAGTTCCTTTTGTTTGCTTTTGGTCTTATATGTTGGTATCTAAGTAGCTTGCCAGCAAGTATGTAACTGTACGTAATGTTTTGATATTTTAGTGTTTTACAGTTAATGTGGCTGTTATATGTTGGAGATGAGTGGTTTTGTTCTTGTTTCTCTCCAATGTATACTCATTTTATTAATAAATTTTTTGTTGGTAAAATAAAAAAATTTAAAAATAAAGAAAAAAAACTCATCTTGTATATATAGAAATTTTCTAAATATGCATTGGGTCTAACTAGTAGAAAGAAATACATACGCACAGAGAATTAAATTCAAAATAAAATGAGATACATATTGATTTTTTTATTTTTTTTTGGGATAAAATTCATTTTATCCTTTGTGGTTTAATAAGATACCCTCATATGGTTTTGGACTAAATTGTAACACCTAACTCTACTAACAAATTAAAAATCTACTATTTTACCCTCTTGAACTAGTTTGTCAACTCATTACATATAGACAGGTTTACACAAAGGATTTTACTGAGTTAACTCATTATGTATATATACGTACACAGGTTTACATATACACATTACATAGAATTTCCGTTAATATATATATATATATATATATATATGTAGGTTTATTTATACACAATTTTATATACATATATATATATGTATATAATCAAATTGGGTATTGATTTGGTTGAATATTGATTAGTCTGCGCATAATCGATAGAGTATGAAGTACAAACTTTGTTTATTTGGACAGAAATATTAACGGTGAAGAAGTAAATTGTAAAACGATCCAAATTAGATGGGGATAATTGACTATTTTTAAAATATAGGATATAAAGTGCTTTACAGTTAAACCACGAGGGTTTAATGAATTTTATCTTCTTTTTTTTTTTCTTTTTTTCTTTTTCGTGCACGTAGCATTGTTGGAAAAATTAAGGCCAAGAGAGTTAAATTAAATTTCTTGTCATCTAATTAAGTAGTTAAAAATAAGGTTGCTACTGAGGAAGCTCAAACAGAGCAACATATGTCCAACTTGAATTTTTAAGGATTTGACAATATATTTTTAAAATATAGGTTTATGCAGCAATTTAAAGCCCGAATTAAATTCCAGGCTAGGCCTAGACAAAGATTCCTAGCAACCTAAAACTTGAATTATAAATTTAAATATAAATATATAAAAATATTAAATATACATATAAATTATTACAATTTCAATTTGATTTGCGTTAGTTGAATTGTTTTGACTTTCTTTGTTTTTTTTCTTCTTCAAATTACTAGGAGATGGAATTGAGGATTGGAGACTGAAGAAGTGAATGAACTACTACAACATTTGTTTTAAGTTTATGTTTGTGTTAGTAAAATTTTTGTTAAGTCTTGATCGATAGAGATTTAACAACAATTTTAATCAAACAACCAAACAGAAAATCAAACGAATATGTAAAGGTTTTAATGTCTTGAAAGTACAAGGATTTCTTTGGAATAATTAACAATCCAAAGAGTGAAATAAATACAGAATTTTTTTTTATTGTAATCTTTTAAATTTATAATGTTACAAATTGTTAAAAGTTACGGGTAAAAGTTAAAATATTCCTAAAAATAAAAAAAATAAATAAAAAAAAGAATGATAAGTTTGATGACTTCTGAATCTTGTTTCTTTGTTTCAACCTTACCTATTTATAGGCTTGAAACCGTGCTTCTCTTGTAACTGCTGAAAGCAGCCCACTTTCACATCAAGTTATATTCCACTACTTCACTTTGTAAGCAACATCTTCCATAATCACCCACGTTGCCGAGTTCTTTGCCCATCTTGGATTCTTTGCCCACGTCTGCTACACACTGCACAAAAACAGTAACAAGAACAATAACAACAACAACAATAATAATAATAAAATATGCTCATAATTATTTAAAAAGATAATTTTGGTCTGAATCCATAGACTAAAATTGACGGGTCACAATCAATAAGATTAGATTTGGCCAACAGGCCACAATCAATAAAATTAAATTTGGTCACAATCAACAGGCCACAATTGATAGAAAATAATTTATAGTACAAACAGTTTGTAATGTGAACTTATTGCCTGTTAGTTAGGACTATTGGCCAGTCTAGCAGAGTGATATTTGCTTACAGCAATTCCAACTGTACTCTTCATTTTTTACTAGTTAAAATCAAAAAAATGTATGTTCTTTATTTTACTTAATTTCTTTTTTATTTATGTACTCTAACATTAGTATTTATTTTATCTATCTATACATACAGACTATTTAAAGAGCCTCCCAAGACTCTTCAAATGTAGCTAATTTTGAAAATTTTTGTTAAAATAACTATTGTAATAGTTAGTCTATTGGAGTGACTAAAATATAATGAAGATAGGTATAATAGCTAACAAATTTCATTTAAAGAGTTCATTGGAGATATTCTTAGTACTATTAATGTGGCTAGGATGTTTTAATTTGTTTTGATGTGATTTCATAGTTGATACTTATGTTTCTTATTTTGTTACTTGTTAGGATGTTTTTATAAAAATTCAGCTTAAATTTGTGGGTAATTTGGGCCTATCCCAAGTTTAATTTATTGAGCTCGAACTAGACTTGGGCGGGGCTAGACAACACTCAACACTACTTGGGTAACCCTCAACTTATTGAATTTGTTTGAGGTGCACCCCAAGTTAAAAATTATGAGCTACCTTAATTTATACTAAAATCCTAATGTAATACAAATCAATCAGTTTTCATTTCAAATGTACCAAGATGTCATTTCCCAGTGTAAATTTTTTTTTTTTGCCTATTTTGTGTTTGGATCATAAATTTAGATAGAGATTTGAAAAGGAAAACAAAAAAAAGAAATAGGAAAAAAGAAATAAAATGTGAATAAAATATAAGTTAAATTTTTTCTTTATTTTCCTTTCCCTTTTTATTTTTAAATCTTTATCTAAATTCATAATGTAAACAACTATTTTGTAAGTAGACTGTTCACATTTATAATCTCATATGAAACTCTAATGAAATGAAAATTTTGATCATAAAATGAGTACACAAGATCAATATTTAACTAAAATAAAAATGGAAAAAATTATAACATAATGATGGAAAATGTTTGATTAAAGTTGACTTATTTAACATAAAGAGCCAGAGACTAGACCTTGTATTGGTTGGATGACTTTGAAATATTTCTCTCTCTTTATCCCACCAACCCAACGTTTGTTTGTCTTCTATTTCTTTAACAATTTGAGTCTCAAAATGTTCCATTCACTCTTGCTTTCTAATTTCAACTACAACTTTTTCTTCACTTACTTCCAAACTTGTTGACTTGCCCTGGGACCACTACTAGAATCAACGCTTAAAATATATTTGGGCAAAGTACCTGGACCACTAGTCTTTGTATTTTGAGTACTATATTATTTTGGACTATGTAAATTTCTAGAATGTGATTATCGATTTTTCAATAAAATGAATCGTCACTTTTAATTAATACCCTGCCAAATTTATTTTTCAAAATTTTGGGACAATAAAAAAATAATGAATCTTAAACTTATGCTATAAAAAAGCAAAACAATTTCAAAATTGTCAACTTTTAATTTATTCAGACAAATTATATTAGTAATTCTTACTTTTATATCATTTTTGATTTTATAATTTCAATGGATTTGATTTTGATATGAATTTATAATTGTCTCAATTTAATCCAATTAATTATAACTTTTAGTTTTGTTGGATAAAAAAATGGACACATAAATGGCACGTGTGATGCATTTATAGATAAAAAATTATAAACTTGTTCAATTCAATGAGTCAATCTCAACCAATTCAGTAATATTTTCTTTCAAGAAACCTAATCAGTATTATTATTTGAACTAAATTAACACAAAATTTAAAATTAAAATTCAAAATTGAACTTATCAAAATTATTCAAACTAAAAATGGCATAAAGAACAAAATGTAAAGATTACCGATATAATTTCTCATGTGGTTTATGGAAAGCTGTTACTAATAGTTTTGGGACCATTGAAATTAAAGACAAAGACTAGCTGTTGAGAACTTAAAGTGGCTTTTCCCAAACATATTAGCAACTTATTTCCCAAACTAGGCCTAGTTTGGACGGAATTCTCAAACTAGGTTAAAACGTAGTTGTGAACCACGCTTTCACCGTTTTTGTAGATGTCGCACGGAAATTTTGTGAAATCGTAAAAGCGTGGTTACAAACCACGCTTTTAATTAAGAAGACGTGGTTACAAACCACGCTTTTAAGTTAATCATAAAATTTGATTTCAAACCACGCTTTTTGCTGAAAACGTGGTTGTGAACCACACTTTAATTGTGCTTTTAAATAAATTTTTGTTTTTTCATAGAAGCGTGGTTCGTAACCACGCTTTTACTGTTCGCGTGGTTCGTAACCACGCTTATCATCAACGTTTTTATTTGAGAGTAATAGTGCTATTTCTAACCACGCTTTTAAAATTTATCAAAATGTGATCAAAATATGACTTGAGTTCTCTGTAGCTCAAATGGTAGTACATTTGTTTTGCCTGGCAGAGACACGGGTTCAATCCACGGCATCTCCAAACGGTTGCTATTTTTCAAATTAAATTCAACTCTTTTTTTTTTTTTTTCCTTCCACTCACTCTATACTTTATATATTTATTATGTAATTTTTTTATCAAAAAAAAGTAAAACATTTGTTTGGATAACTAAAAAAATTCTCTATAAAATACATTTTTTTTCAAAATGTCAACATAATTGTTTAAAAAGTATTCAGTGTGTTTGGTTTGAGTTTTTTTGGATTTAATTATTTAAAAACTGAATTTTTTTATTTTCGTATTTTTTTGTTTTTAGTGAATATTTTTAAAATTTTAAACATTTTTTTTTTACTTTTTTAGATGCACCTTAATTAGATATATCTAAAAAGTAAAATTTTGTGAAAAAATATTTTAAAAAATTAATAAATACATAAAAATACAAAAAATGTACTAAAAAAATGTATTTTGAAAAAAATACATTTTAAAAATATTCACTAAAAATATTTTTTCAATACATTTTTTATATTTTTATGTATTTATTAATTTTTTAAAATATTCACCAATACAAAAAATGTACTGAAAAAATAGAGAGGGCATTTTCTACCCCAAAGATTGTAAAGAACAGGCTTCGCAATGAAAATAGTGATCAGTCGATGAATGATTGCCTGGTTATGTATATTGAGGGAGAGATATGTAGCAGCATTCCAAATGAGGCTATCATGCATCATTTCCAAAATATGGAACGTCTTTGAGGTTATTTGTAAGTAAACCCATATCTTATCAATGAATATCTAAGTTTTTGCTTTGTTCTTAATTCAAAATTTTTGCTTCTTTCAATTGTCAAATAGGAAAATTTTCATGAATGATTCTAGGTAAGTTCTTACCCCCCTTGACAAAAATCATAGTTTTGCCCTTGAGGATGGCTTGTTCCAGGAGACAGAGAGCATATAGAGTAAAAATGCATTTGAGTGTTCATTCAAAATGGATTAGTTCACTCTACTTTAGGGGAAAAAAATTAACATGCATATGAATTAGAAGAAGAAAAAAGAAACATAAAAATGAGTAGAAGCTACTAAGCATTTATTCTTTCTTGTATCCAGCTTTGCTTGCATTTTCTTTTATCATTATTATTATTATGTTCATTCTAATTTGTGGATGATGCTAGTGTGAATTAAATTTCTTCTTGCCCATTTATAAATGTTACTCATTTATAATCCGTTTATGAAATTAAAACAAATAAGTTTCAAACAAATAAAATTGGGCGTGGTTGACGGTTTCGAGTTAAACTTGTCAATACCAATTTGAGTATAAATTCCGTCATTCTAAAAATTCAACAAATATATCAACTTCAAAGTACTCCCTTATTTCCAAGAAGTTATCTCGTGGCTGTATTTCTATCTTAAAACAATGAAATACATAATTAGTTTGTCTAAAATATATATAAAAAAAAGAAAAAAGAAAAAGAAAAACTAATTGCATATCTAATACACTTGAATATAGGCCAACTTATAAGACAATTATGACTTATATTTTCAGTCACATTCCTTAGAAATCTCCCACCACCCACCCAAGTTGGTTGTCCTATTCTATCTCTAACAATTATTAAGAGGAAGTAGAGCGATACTGTCCATTCAAAAATAAATTAATAAGTCTTATTTTTAAGTGTCAAATCATAAATTGAATCATCAATTGATTTTTTAATAAAATAAATGATGAATTTTAAGATTCACTTCACTTTATATTTTAAATAAAATATATTCATAAAAAATCACAGATATAGTTTATAATTTTAAAAAAAAAATCTATACATATAATATGAATTTGTGGATGATGCTAGTGTGAATTAAATTTCTTGTTGCACATTTATAAATGCTACTCATTTATAATCCATTTATGAAATTAAAACAAATAAGTTTCAAACAAATAAAATTGGGCGTGGTTGACGGTTTTGAGTTGAGCTTGTCAATACGAAATTGAGTATAAATTCCGTCATTTTGAAAGTTCAGCAAATGTCAACTTCAAAGTATTCCCTTATTTCCAAGAAGTTATCTCGTGGCTATATTTCTATCTTAAAACAATGAAACACAAAAAAAGAAAAAAAAAAAAAAAAGAAAAAGAAAAACTAATTGCATATCTAATACACTTGAATATAGGCCAGACTTATAAGACAATTATGACTTATATTTTCAGTCACATTCCTTAGAAATCTCCCACCACCCACCTACCCAAGTTGGTTGTCCTATTCTATCTCTAACAATTATTAAGAGGAAGTAGAGCGATACTGTCCATTCAAAAATAAATTAATAAGTCTTATTTTTAAGTGTCAAATCATAAATTGAATCATCAATTGATTTTTTAATAAAATAAATGATGAATTTTAAGATTCACTTCACTTTATATTTTAAATAAAATATATTCATAAAAAATCACAGATATAGTTTATAAAATTAAAAAAAAAAGATCTATACATATAATATGAATTTGTGGATGATGCCAGTGTGAATTAAATTTCTTGTTGCACATTTATAAATGCTACTCATTTATAATCCATTTATGAAATTAAAACAAATAAGTTTCAAACAAATAAAATTGGGCGTGGTTGACGGTTTTGAGTTGAGCTTGTCAATACGAAATTGAGTATAAATTCCGTCATTTTGAAAGTTCAGCAAATGTCAACTTCAAAGTATTCCCTTATTTCCAAGAAGTTATCTCGTGGCTATATTTCTATCTTAAAACAATGATAGAAATATGTTTTATTTCTTGCTTTATAAATAATCAAGGCATTACCAAGTTTTAACTGATTAAAGGAAAACTATATTAGTAGTCTTTATATTTTTACTCTTGTGTTATTTTTTTTTTTATAATTTCAATTGACTCAATTTCAACATTAATTTATGATTTTATCTCAATTTGATCCCATTGATTACAACTTTTAGTATTTTCTTTTTATAAAAAATGTGCCCATGAGTTGCATGTTTCATATTTTTACAGCTAAAAAATTGTAAACTTATTCAATTCAATTCTCAACTAACTCAGTAACAATTTTTCTTTCAACAACCATAATTAATGTTATCAATTAAATCAAATTAAAACAAAATTAAAAGTTAAGAATTCGAAATAAAATTAATTAAAATTACTTAAACTAAAATGACACAATAGACAAAATGTAAAGAATATCAACATAATTTTCCCTTGGAATTAAAGACAAAGAATCACTGTTGCGAATTTGGAAGTCATGTGGGTGGTGGACAAAATTACACAGTTGCCGTGCTTGACGGGCTGGGCTGGGTTGCTCCACCACCACTACCAGAGAAGGACTTAGCAGTGTGTATAAGAATGAGTAATACATTTATTCCTTCTCCATCATCAAACTACTATCCTTCCTATACTCTCCTTTTCATATCTCTCCGAATCCTTCTACCTGTAAGAAAACAAAATGAGTTGGGTTATGTTTGTTCTTCATCAATTTCTTCTGTTATTTCTCTTGTCTTCTTCTTCTTTTTCTACTTGTGCACGCCATACCTGCCTTGAGGACCAGAGATTTTCACTTCTCCAATTTAAAACAACATTTACCATAACTGCTAATGCCTCTGTTTTATGCGAATCTGATTCTCATCCTAAAATGGTGTTCTGGAATGAGAGTAGTGATTGCTGCTCGTGGGAGGGGGTCACGTGCGACTGGTCCAATGGTCATGTGATTGGACTTGACCTCAGTTGCAGCCACCTTCAGGGCACCATCCAACCCAACACCACCCTCTTCCACCTTTGTCACCTCCAAACCCTCAATCTTGCCTTCAATGACTTCAATGTCTCTACAATTTCACCTGATTTTGGCTCCTTTCCAAGTTTGACCCATCTCAACCTCTCTTGCTCTAATTTTACTGGCCGAATTCCTTCAAAAATCTGCCATCTGTCCAAATTGGTTTCCCTTGACCTCTCATATTTGAATTATAATCCTTATAATTATTCTTTTTCTTCTCCGGTGAGACTTGAACAACACACTTTCAATATGCTCCTTCGAAACCTAACCCAATTAAGAGAACTACACCTTGATTTGTTGAATATCTCTTCACCTTTACCTCATGCTTTGCTAAATCTATCTTCTTTGACATCTCTCAGTCTTGGTTATTGTCAACTGCGTGGGAAATTCTCAGAAAACATTTTTCACTTTCCAAACCTACGAGAGCTCCATGTATCGAGAAATCGGGACCTCACAGGTAAACTTCCATACTTCAATGCAACTAGTTCCCTTCAGTTTCTTGATCTTCGCGACATAAGTTTTTCTGGCCAATTGCCTGAATCAATCAGCAATCTTAAAGCCTTGAATATTTTGTACCTCTTCAACTGCAACCTTTCGGGGTCCATTCCAGCTTCTGTTTCGAACCTTACAAAAATCACTGATTTAGACTTCTCGTTTAATAGTTTCAGCGGTCAAATCCCCTCATCAATTTCAAACCTTGCAAAGCTTAGAGGCTTGTCTCTTTACGGAAACAATTTGAGGGGATAAATACCAGATTCCCTTGGCAACATGAGCCAACTAACTTCTCTCGGTTTGAGTTATAACTCACTCAATGGGACAATACCATCTTCGTTGTTTGCGCTGCCTTCACTGGTTTATATATATTTGAGTAACAATAAGCTGCAGGGACCAATTCCAGGATTAGTTTATGAACTCCAGAACCTAACCTCCTTGCGGGTTTCATCAAATAACTTAAGTGGTGTATTGGATCTAGATAAGCTTCTAAAGCTTAAAAATCTGATCTATCTTGATCTCTCATATAATGGTCTCTCATTGAGCATCAACAACAGTGTCAACTCTACCTTGACCAACTTTGACACTATAGGATTAGCTTCTTGCAACTTGAGCGAATTCCCAAACTTCTTGAGAGAACAAGCCAGATTGGGTTCTCTAGACCTTTCAAACAACAAAATTCACGGTGAAGTTCCAAAATGGTTATTCAATGTGGGGAAAGATTCATTGCAAAATTTAGATCTTTCACATAATTTCCTTACAAGTTTAGAGCATCTTCCATGGAAGAATCTACAATATATTGACCTGCACTCCAACTTACTCCAAGGACCACTCCCTATTCCACCTAACACCACAATTGTTTTCTCTATCTCAAACAATAAATTAAGTGGGGAAATCCCTCCATTGATTTGCGGTCTGAGTTCACTTCAAGTTCTTGGTCTGTCTAATAACAGTTTGAGTGGCTTGATTCCACAATGTTTGGGAAACTTGAGCAACAGTCTCTCGGTGCTGAATTTAGGGATCAATAGCTTTTCTGGCACCTTTATTGCAACATTTACCAAAGGCAATTCGCTAAGGAATCTTAACTTGAATGGCAACCAAATTGAAGGACAAGTTCCGCGATCTTTGCTCAATTGTGAATACTTGGAAGTTCTAGATCTTGGAAAAAACAAGATAAACGATACATTCCCTTATTGGTTGGAAACTCTTACAGAATTGCAGGTTCTTGTCTTGAGATTTAATAGGTTTCATGGTCACATAGGCACCTCCAAGACCAAAGGCAAACATCCTTTTCCTAAGTTGAGAATTATTGACATATCTTGCAATGAGTTCATTGGTCTTTTGCCAACAAATTATATCAAACAATTTGGAGCTATGATGAATGTTGATGAACATGAAATGAAATTGAAATACATGGGTGACAGCTATTATCAAGATTCTGTGGTGGTGATGATTAAAGGATATGAGATTGAATTATCAAGAATCTTAATAGTCTTATCAATCATTGATTTTTCAAGAAATAAATTCCAAGGAGAGATTCCGAAATCCATTGGGAGGCTTAAGTCACTTCGGGGTCTTAACTTATCCCATAACAACCTTGAAGGCCGCATTCCAACTTCACTTGGAAATTTGAAAAACCTTGAATCATTGGATCTTTCCTCAAACAAGTTTGTTGGGGAGATTCCTCAGCAATTGAAAAGTTTGACGTTTCTTGAGGTACTAAACCTTTCGGACAACCAACTAGCAGGACCAATTCCTCAAGGGAGCCAGTTTAATACATTTGGAAGTGATTCATATGGTGGGAACTTGGCCTTATGTGGATTGCCTTTATCAAAGAAATGTAAGGAACTACTGCCACTGCCACCTCCACCAACACTCCAACAAGATGAGAATTCAGAGAAGTCAAGCGAATTTAACTGGCAAGTTGTAGTGCTGGGGTATGGATGCGGATTTTTATTTGGAATGATTATGGGATATCTTATGTTTGTAACTCGAAGACCCGAATGGCTTATGAAAATTGTTGAAGGAAAACATCATAAGAAGGTGAAAAGGTCTAAGAAGGGTGCCCGCTGATGCAGTGAAAGAAGAAATCAATAAAGGCAAATGGCATTATTCGGTAATTGGAATTTATCTTTGCAGCATTACTTTGTTGAATTATCTTTTATGGTTTCTACGTATATGCTATATTTGAGTTATTGATGTTCTTATTTCAAAACTAGGTTTGTTCCATTAAGTAGCACAATAAAGCAATGGTATCCACTTGAAGGGGTGTTTCACCTAGCTACTGCATTTGAGTGGGTGAGCATCTGGGTAACAGCCATACAGGACCACTTCAAAAGCTTTACCCTTTTTGCGGTATTGAATTCTAAAGCTTTGTTAAGTCGTTTAGTTTTCTTGAAGTACTGAGTTAAATAAGAGTTTCATGTCATGGTTTTTTGTTGTTTTCTATCTCACATCATGTAGCAACCTTTAGAGATTTGTATTTTTGTATGTAATTTTTTTTTTAAATTGGATTTCTGTCACAGAAGACTAGGCCATGCCTAGGTTTTAACTTTGAAATGCAATCTTACAATGATAGAATTGTTGTCTACTAGATAGAGAATTCATATTGAAAATAATATTATATGTTACTCTTTGAGCAGTTTTTTACCCGTTGCTATTGTAGTCCAGGTGAGCTTCCAACATCATCTCTTCCACACCTTTTTATCAATAAACAAAATTGTTGATAATTTGATTTTGTTTTTCTTCTTCAATGGCGATTGGGGGATAAATTGGAGGTATTAACTAGCACTTGTTTCCATATCAATGTGGGAATTTTGTGATTAATTATGGTAAGAAAATGCTGATTTGAAGAGCACTGATTGAAAAGGTCACAGGCAAGAAACTATTGGGGTTGTGAACCTTGATTAGTATTGTACATTTCTGTTTGCACTCATTTTTGTAAAATTTCCTACCAACAGGTGAATCAATTAAATGATGACACATGGCAATAAAGTCAAAGTAAAAGTCTTTCATTTGATCAAATGAAAGAATTGTTTAAGTCCATGAATTGTTGAAAATAGTCATAAAGTAGTTATCAAACAAATGTTGGCTTAGTGGGCTGATTTGTGTGAAGTCAAGATTGTGAATTGGAGCTCTATTTTATGTCGATATAGTGCCCTGAATTTTGGGGGATATGCGAGAGATTTGAAGAATTGATAAAGTTTGAAGGCTTGGAAATGAGATAACAGTTACAGCAGTAGTTGGGGGGGATAAAATGAATTTCAGAATTTTAAGTTGTTTAGTTTTCTTAAAGCACTGAGTTAAATAAGAGTTTCATGTCATGACTCTTGTTTTTTTTCTCGCATCGTTTAGCAACCTTTTAGAGGTTTTCACTTTTGTATGTAGTTGCTTTTAAATTGGATTTCAGTCATAGAAGACTGGGCGTTGCCAAGTTTTTAACTTTGAAATGCAATCTTACAAGTTACAACTCAAACCATTCCCCTTGTTACATTCTTAATCATTTTGTTGAGTAATAGAAATGCCGGCTACTAGATAGAGAATTCACATTGAAAATAATGTTATATGTTAATCTTTGAGCATTGCTTTTACTCGTTGCTATTGTAGTCTATTCTATTTTTTTTGCATCTTCATTGGCGATTGGGGGATCAAACTGGAGATATTTACTAGCACTTGTTCTATAGACTTGGGAATTTTGTGATTAATTGTAGTATGAAAATGGTGATATGGAGAGTATTGATTGAAAAGGTCGCTCATATTTATTTTTTTGTGAAATTTTACTGGTGCAAGTGTTGCCATGAATAGGAACATATTAGATATTTTAAAAATTCAAGTTGTTGAGTTGATGCCAGGTTGTTTGATAAGTAAAAATATTGGCTTAGCAAATTCATGTTTGAGTTTGGTATGTGTATCATTAAAAATATTAGTTACACCATGAAGGAGATAAAAGGATTTGTGTGGTTTTATTGGCTGGCCACAAGCTCACACATCCAATGAAGATATTAATCTCCACATTTAAGAGTATTTTTGGTATCCTGGTGGCAATAATTAGGGAGCTTGGGTAGCAGGTCGTGTGGTTTAGGGACCAGTGAAGAAGTAAATGTCACACATGAGACCATAGGATTTACATGCCTAAGGTTATATAGTTATCTTTTATGATTTGGCTTTGAAAAGGTGAAAGAAAGGTTCTAGACTTTGAAGCGTTTGAAAGAGCTAGAACAGACTTGGATTTAAAGGGGTGATAGGCTGTTAAAATTTTATAACCATGGCAAGAATTTTTTAAACAAAATTTTGGGATCCCAGTTTGTGTTCTAGTGGATGATGACTGGAATGACACGAGTTAATGCCTTCTGTCGCTTGTGGGGGTCCGATTTTTGGTTAGCATTTGGATTTTGTCACGTTTTTCATGTGGCTTTGTTCTAGGAATCTTCATTAAATACTTTATGACAAAAAATAATTTTTTGAAGTTCAAGTGGTGGAAATGAGCATAGGTTTGGTTGTCTCCACTATGTTTTTTAAATACTAAATAATTACTTGGTGTTACTTTAATGTTGTGTTTGGTTGGGGGATTTGAGGAGGGATTTGGAAAGGGAAATGGAAAAGGTAGGTGAAATGAGAATAAAATATGCCTAAATTTCTCATAGTTTCACACACCTTTTCCCTTTCCCTTTCCAAATCCCTCCCTAAACCTCTAATCAAACACAACATAATGCTATCAATATTTAAATGTTGGTTTAGCTTGTTTGAAAGGTGGTTGATAAAATAATTGTCATCCTTGAAGGGTGGACGATAAAAAAAAAATTCAGCTCAAATTTGTTGTTAATTGGAGCATAGCCCAAGTTCAATTTATTGAGCTCAAGGCTGCCTTGGACGCACAAAATTAGGTTAGAGGTCGGGCTTGGGGGCCTCAGGCAACTCTCAAAACAACTTGGATAACTCTTCAATCTTACTGCACCCGCTCACGTTGCACCTCTAGTTACAAATTACAAGCTACCTTAATTTAAACCAAATCCTAACCGAATTGCTAAAAGTTCATTCGAAAAAATTGGCCATACAAATCAATCAATTTTCATTGCAAACGTAACAAGATGTTATTTCCCAGTGTTGAATTTTCTTGTTTCCTAAATCTGTGTTTGGATCATGGATTTGGGTCAGGATTTGAAAACAAAAAAGAGAAAAGCAAGTGAAACGCAAATAAAATGTAAGTGACATTTTTTTTCTTCATTTCTTTTTCCAAGACTGCAAATGTGCTATGACTATGTAATAACAGGTTAATGCCTTGTCACATGACTGCCTTTTGTCTTTGTTGTTTCAGTAAATATATGCTTTGACAGTTATGAAGTCTCTGTTAGAGTAGTAAATTACAAGCTTTTGAATGGAAATTGTCATCTAATGTAAATGGAAATGAGTTGTCAATTGAAGATAGTTTCAAGCTTCACTAATCTATTAGTGTTCTGAAGAAACATCAGTTGTGTTATAGAAAAAAAGAGGATTCTTGACATTTTTTTCTCTCCAGCTGAGAAACCATTCCATCTTTAGTTCCTTTCTCAAAAAAGGATTCAATTTGTACACGTAAGAAATAGGCTGATTCAGCCCATTTTGTTCAATTTCTCATGGAGTAAAATTCTTATTAGTAGGAATCAAGGGAATGGCCGCTTGCTCTCAAATTTCCATTTAAAGGTGGAAGTCGATGTCAATCCTCAAGTGCAAGTAACTTGGCGTTTCCTCGGAAATGTCATTGAGAGTTAAAAAAATTATAAATGAATGGTGATACCACGTGTTGATGATAACGTGGTATAATTGTTACATTGATTTTTTCCCCCTCTTGTTTGTGATTGTCATAATTGGAAAATGTGTGACAAGAAAGAAGATATAGCACATTAACAAACTTCATCCAATATGTAGAGATAAGGTTGTTTTATGATTGTTCACTCAAAATTAAGATTGTGGAGGAATTATTTGATTGTTCAGCTTGCAAATTAGCTTTTCTCTGAATAGGAGGACATGGTTGATAATAGGAGGAGAAAGTATGCTGAATAATTTAATTTTCTGAATTGCTAAAGTTCTTGCAATTGAGTTTGCTCACTGGGCTGCATTCCAAGCTGTGTTGTTTTTTCTTTCTCTGCTCTGTTCTGTTTCCTTCTTTCTGTGTTTGGATGACCAGAAAAGAAAATTTGGTACGACATTGTGTCGATGTACATGCCTCAAGCTAAAATTTGATCCTATAATTACTGAAATGATAAAGAAAATAGGCCAGAAATGCATTATAAAATATAGATACTAGTTGATTGTAAACAAAATATAGTAGAAATTGAATTATTGTGAGAATCTAGTGGCAAGTGTTTGTTTTCCCTACACAACAGGTTGTGTGTTTTAAGTCTTGAACATAAGATTTTTCCTTTTCTATTTCATTTTTGTAATCACTTTCACACTCTGCACAGTTTTCACATGGCCACTCAAATTTGACCTGAATTTATTTAATAATGTGATTCTATGAATGTATGACTCAATGGGACAAATTAGTGACTATGGCCCATACCATTTACAACTTTTCATATTTGGCAAAGTAGTAAAAGCCACGTCAAGTGCGTTGACTGTGTTTCTTATAGTAATTTACATGGGATAAATTGTGGGCAATCTTTCTTGGTGTACACTCGGACTTAATGGTTGGTGGGTGATTGCTTTTGAATTTACTTTGTAGAAATGGATTCAATGTATTCTTCTCTAGTTGAGCAGAAAATATATTTTGTAAAATAATTTTCATATATTTTTGAAACAAAAATCAACGAAAAACAAATTTATTGAAAATATAAAAAAACCTTTTTTATTAAAAATATTTTTTGTCAAATCAAACATAGGGTTACTTGTGAAATATTCGTTGGCTAACAATTATGTGGGTTTGTGATAATACACCATTTTCTTATGTCATATGTGTCTGACTTCGATTTTTCAGTCGGCATAGGCAAAAATCATCAACCTAAGGTTGTCATGGTGTTCTAAAATATGGCCCCTGCTACATAGAAAATTTTCCTTTGGAAATTCAAAGTTCAGCCCCCAAGCAGAGATTAAAAAAAGCAAAGAAATTTGGGGGTCCCTATTACAACTTTTTGAGTTAATCATACAAGTCATAAATGGAAACTACAATGACTTCGTGAAAAACAAAAACTATTCTATAAAGGACATGTCTTCTAACAAGCTCATAACACCCTCTTCAACCTCAGTTTCTTTCAATATGAAGCTTCAATTCCCACCCATTCCTCTCCTCTTAGCCCCCTCCTATTCATCTTTGTTCTAGTCATGAACATGAAGAGATTCAAACCCAAAAACTCTATTCCAAAACTACCCCAGGTCCAAGAAAACTACCTCTCATAGGAAACATTCACCAACTTCTTGGCTCATCACTAACCCATCACACATTGAAAAAATTGGCCACAAAATTTGGACCCTTGATGCACCTCCAACTTGGCGAAATGTCCACCATCGTCATCTCCTTGCCAGAAATCGTCAGAGAGGTCATGAAAACAAAGGTGGGAACAGACAAATCCTTTAACAATTGTTGCAACCAGCATAACTCTGCTGCAGTGTGAGCTAAGGACAGATATTCGGCCTCAGTTGAAGATTTGGACATAGTGCTTTGTTTCTTAGCAGACCATGAAACCAAATTCGAGCCAAGAAAAACATAAAACCCAAAAGTGGACCTCCTATCAGAAGTGTCCCCAGCCCAGTTGGAATCAGAAAATGCTTGCAGTTGAAGGGGACCAGCTGTAAAACTAAGACCATGGGAGATGGTCCCTTTTACATAACGAAGTAGGCGTTTAACACTTGAAAATGACCATTGGTAGGAGAACTCATTAACTAACAAGCTTGATTTATTGCGAGAGCCAAGTCAGGCCTATTAATTGTAAGATATTGCAAGCCACCAACTATGCTGCGATAAAGAGAAGGATTGGCAAAGGGCAAGGAGTCAATGGCAGATAAAGAGGGCTTGACAACCAATGGAGTAGAGCATGGTTTACAGTCAAGCATGCCAGCTTTGGAGAGTAAGTCAGTGGCATACTTTTGCTGAGATAAAAAGTAACCATGAGCCTAAGCTTGAACTGAGATACCAAGGAAATATGAAATTTCGCCAAGTTCTTTCATAGAGAAAACCTTGTGCATTTGAAGAAGAAGCTGATCAATAAGACTTGAATTACTACCAGCCAAAAGGATATCACCCACATAAATGAGGATGATAGTAATATAGGAGGTAGTCTTCTGAACAAAAAGAGAGGAGTCTGAATGACTATTAATGAATCCTTGAGATAGAATAAAAGCTGAAAAAGTGGAATACCAGGCCCTTGGGGCCTGTTTAAGACCATACAAGGCCTTCTTCAATTTACAAACATGAGTGGGATGGAAGGAATGAACAAACCCAGGTGGTTGTAACATAAACACTTCCTCCTCAAGCTTACCATGAAGAAAAACATTGCAAATGTCCAATTGCTTCAAAGTCCACTGAAAATGAAGGACCACGAAGAGTAAAATTCTGATGGTTGGTTGCTTAGCCAAAGGGCTAAAAGTTTCTTGAAAATCAATACCCTCTTGTTGTAAATAATCCTTGGCCACTAACCGAGCCTTGTATCTAGCAAAACTTCCATCGGAATTCTTTGTGATGCGATATACCCATTTACAACCTATAGCAACTTTGTGAGAAGGAAGAGGAACCAGATCCCAGGTACACTGTTGTTGAAGGGCATTATATTCTTCTTGCATAGCTTGAACGCAGACAGGGGAAGACACAGCTTGTTTGATAGTAGAAGGCTCAGTAGTAAGGAATAGAGAAGGCTCAAAAACAGAAGCAGCAAGACACAAAGATGTTTGAGTCTTGGACCTAGTAAGCATAGGATGACAATTGAAAACTAGAGAAGGGACAGAAGGAGGAGGAGTCAAATGAAGATTTATATAGAGAGAATCAATAGGAATGGGAGAAGGGAATAGGGATGGAGAAGATACTGAATGAGGAAAAGCAGGAACTAAAGAAGCAGAATGTGGAGAAACAGAAGGAATTGAATGTGAAGAAATTGAAGGAACTGAATGTGGAGAAACAGGTCCTGAAGGAGGAGAAGGTTGAGAAACAAGATGAGAAACAGGAGTAGGGCCCCAGAAAAAACCAGATAAAGAAGAAGGAGAAAGAGGAGTATGAGGAAGAGAAGAGAAGGGGAAGCAAGATTCATTAAAAAGAACGTGTCTGCAGATATGAATTTTACCTGTGAAGGGATCTAAACACCGATACCCTTTCATGAAAAGGTGATACCCCAAGAACATACAAGAGGTAGACTTGGGGTTGAAGTTTATGAGAAGTGTAAAATGAAGCACGGATACTTCAAAAAGGGTGACGTATCCGTATCGGATACTTATCGGATACCGATACTCCTCGGATACTCGCGGATACGTATCGGATACTTCTTAAAAGTATCAGATACTTCTTAATTAATTTTTTATTAATTTTGAAGTATCGGATACTCGAAGTTATATATTACTTATAATATTTTGTTTAGTTCTTTGATAAGAGGAATATAGTGAGAGTTAAAGTAATAGAATTTCTCAAATTGATGTATCCTTGCTGTCTCTCTCGCTTTTTCACTCTCTCACGTTTCTTCTCTCCGCTCTCATTCTTTTTTTGGTGTTGGCATGTAAGGATGATGTTTAATTTGCATTTGCATTTGCTTTTGCTTTTAGTTTTGGATGTTTTATGAATATTTGAGCACTTTTAGGTTAATAGGAATCCCTCTCCTTATTTATTAATTTACTTTAAGTTTTATTTTCATGCATATTACATTATTAAAATTATATTAAAAAAAAATTATGAATGTATCCCCGCTGTACCCGTATCGTACTTTTTCAAATTTTGACATATCGCCATATCCACATCCCCATATCACCATATTCGTATCCGTGCTTCCTAGGCTATCATTGATGACTTAAAAAAGTATATTTGCTGAAATTTTTATTTAAGAATGGATTTTTGGCTTTAGCTAAGGTCTTGTGATATTCAATGATGAAGGGGAACAAATTGAAGCTATTGACCTTGAAGACTCCTAGTTTTATAGGAATCTTTCTTCTTTATCAAGTTGTCTTTTGCTTTAGGTTTTATTTTTATGCATACTGCATTACTAAAAATTGTTAAAATAATATTTTTTACGAACGTATCCCCGCCGTACCCGTATCCTAGTTTTTCAAATTTTGTCGTATCGCCGTATCCGTATCGTATCGTATCCGTATTCTGTATCCGTATCCGTGCTTCCTAAGGCTTGAGCCAAGGAAAACATTAGCAGCCAAAACCCTTTAAAAGAAGAATAATCAAGAGGATGATGGAAAAGAGTCTCATAGGGCGAGACATTATGCAAAGTAGAGCTAGGCAATCGATTAATGAGAAAAACTAAAGCAGTGATAGAATCAAACCAAAAAGAAAGAGGCAAATTTGACTGATGAATAAGAACAATAGTTTTTTCAGAAATGTGCCAGTGCTTCCTCTCAGCCACACCATTTTGAGACCGAGTATAGAGGCCACTCTGCTGATGAATGACTCCATTAGATGCAATAAATGAATCAAGCTTCTTATTAACAAACTCAGAACCACCATCAGTGTGTAAAATTTTAAGAGAGGTGTGAAACTGATTTTCAGCATAAGATTTGAAGTCTAAAAACTTAGCAAAAACTTCATTCTTGTAATGTAAGGGGTAAACCCAAAAAAAACTATTAAAGCCATCCACAAACAAAACACAGTATTTAAAGCTATTCGCAGAAGAGTTGAAGGGTCCCTAAATATCACTATGAACCAAAGAAAAGAGAGCATTCACAGAAGTATTAGAGAGCTTGAATGGCAGTCTATGAATTTTAGCAACAACACAATTTGTACAAGAAGCAATCTTATTACAAGTAGTAGAACAATCAATATGATCAGAAGAAAAATAAGGCAAATGCTTGATAATGTGTTGAAACTTTAAAGGGGAAGGATGCCCCAATCGTTGATGCCAAGTGAGTGCACTAACAGAATAAGGAGAGTGAGCATGATAAGCCTGTGGTAAAGCAACATGAGAAGGAGAGAACTGATATAAGCCATCCACATTAGATCCACTATGAAGAATTTTGTTCGTAAGCTTGTCCTGGATTTGAAAAGAGTTAGCATAAAAAATAATAACACAATTATGATCACGAGTGAGCTATTGAACAGACAAAAGATTGGACGCAATAGCAGATACATGTAACAAATTGTTCAAAGTAAAAGAACAGGTAGGAGCAGGCAAAAGACCTGTGGCAATATGATGAATGGGCAAAAAGGAACGATTACCAACAGTCACTTGATCCTGTCCTTCATAAGGCTGTGAGAGATGGAAATTTGAGAGATCATTTGTGAGATGATTTGTAGCAGCAGAGTCAATGTACCAGGGCACAGAGGAAGAACGAGGTGGTGAAGAATTGTAAGAAGATGAGGGAATTGTTGCTGCATAGGCTCTTGAGTTTGAGGGATTAGTTGGAACTGGAGATGAGGAAGACAGTGGTTGGAAAGATGAATCCATTCGATGCCAGCAATCAATAGCAGTGTGGCTTGGTTTGCCATAAATCTGACAGCCAGTGGAATTGAACTGTGATCTGTTTCTGTTGTTATTTGATTAAAGAATATGGTTGTGCACATCAACACGCTAGATCGGTTTTGAGTTTTTTTTTCTAATTTTTATAAATTTATTTATTTGTTTATTTATTTTTCTTCCTTTAATAATCACCAGGTATAAGAAATTAGAGAGGGAACTTGTCCATGCATATTCTTCTGAGGGTCTTGGAGGAATACTTGTGAGTTACTAACCTTAGTAACTTAGGTCCCCAAGTTTTTTCGTATAGAGTTGATTGAAACAGGTATTGTGAGGTAGTTATTTTGTGGCGCCTCAATTTTAAGTGAAGAATTTATTATTTGGGTCACTATGTTGTCTGAAGGTGCCAAATTATTTTTAAAACGTGGAGTTCTAAGATTTTTGAGTTCTTCCATCTGCCTTTATTTTCTTAATATGTTAATTGTAAGGTTTTCAGAGGTTGCCTCTGTTTTCTTGTTTTGGCTGTAATTTTTAATAGATTGCTATAATTCTATGTAGAAAATCATAGCTAAATTGATTGTTTGGGAACAACGCTTAAAAATTTTCCTAATTTATTCAAGTTTCACAAGAGTTGGATTCAGATTGGTTGATCGAATTAGAATTGATCAAGTTTCAGATAGCAAAAAATCGGCTATAAATTCTGAATATTTGATGAAATTGGCATTCTGGGAAAGAATGGCTTTCTTATATCGTCTATTAGTTTGGTTGGAATTTCAGCTAAATTTTAAAAAATCGGTTAATAATCGAAAGAATTTAACGATTGTATAGTAGTTAATGGAAATCTATTTTTGTAGTGAGGTTTCAATAAGGTGTTGGGATTAGGAAGCTGGACTTATTTAGTAAGGCGATATTAGAAAAATGGCTATTGAGATTCACACTAAAGAGGCATAGTCTTTGGAGAAGATTGATTGAGGGGAGATATGGCTGCTTGCTTGGTGGGTAGAGGATTTATACTAGTAGAGGTCCATATGGGGGTGGGCCTTTGGAAGAGTATTCTCTCAATTTTTAGTTTCTTTACGTTAATTATTGGCCTTTGGATTGATAACCAGAGCTTCTTGTGGAAATTATTTAGTTTTTCATTTCTTTACTCATCAATATTTAGACCCTTTACCCACCCAAAAAATATTTAGACCCTTTTTGTTTTTTGTCTCAATTTTGTTCGTTCGTTGGTAGGCTTATCTGGATCACGATCTTAACAATTGGATTGTTCAGTATATGAATTTTAGTATTGTTTCGATTGGTGGGTATGATTTAGATTTTGATAAATTTGTTTTAATTTTGCAAAATTTATATGTTTATTGACCTATTCTTTGGCAATTTTGTTGTGTTCAATTCGTTAAATTGCCACAAAAATGAAATTTTTGGGAATTCTTCTGAATTATTGTTCATTTGGTTAATTGGGTCAGTGTTGTTTTGGTGAATTTTGCTTTGAATTTGTGATTTGGTTTTTCAGGGGAGGGGTTTGAAGTCAATTCCTTGGAAAATGGGGGTTATGTTGAGGCAGGTTTTGCCCATTTGTGGTATAGTCTGTTTCTTCTATCCTTCCATCTGGGCAAGGTCGAGACAGTCTGTGAAGCGGTACAAAAATCTTCTCGCTGATATCTTCCCTCAGTCTCAGGTGAGTATTTGGCTTCCCTTGTATCAGTTTTACTCGATTGTTATGTCTCTTTGAAGTAATCTCAATAATTTTTGTTGCTTCAGAGGTCAGTTGGCGTGACTTTTTGCAATTCTTGTGCTTCTGTATGTTGAGGATGACTACTTCAAAGTATTTTATCAAGTACATTGTTATTGAGTACTCAACAAAAAGAGAAAAAAAGGGAAAAAGTACTTAGTGTTTGACATTGATCTGGTTGATTTATATGCTCCGGGGATTCAAATGTGTTCTGAAAATGATGGGAAAATTTAGAGAGATGTTGATTGGGATAATCTGCTTTTGAGGGTAAAAAATGAAAAGGGCAACATATCATTACACAAGGCCTTGATGAACGGTCACCAAGTTGTAGCTTATTATTTGATCACGGTAGATCCAGAAGTGTTATATTATCTGAACAATGAAGTGAAATCAGCTCTGTTTCTAGCTGCTGAAGTAGGGTTTTAGGAACTTGTCACGCATATTCTATGTGATACAGTTGGGATTGAAAATACAAATGAAAGACTTAAAGGGTAATCACCTATTCATGCTGCCATTTTAAAAAGAAACCGAGGTAATTCTGACACTTATTCTTGATTTCTCTTTGGTTTTTGCATTTTTGTTTCTCAATTTATTTTAAAATCCCACGTGTTTTTGATGCCTTATTGAAATCAGAACCAAGGTTCATTGGATTAAGAGATGAAGAAGGAAGGACTCCACTTCACTTGATTGCATGATTGGGCTATCTTGAAGAGGTTCAGTACTTGTTAGGAAGACAGAGTTCAGGTGCTATTGCAAGGGACAACAATGGCTTACTTCCTATTCATTTAGCATCAATTAAAGGCCATGTTGATGTTGTCCGGGCGTTGCTTCAGTATTGGCCTGATTCGAGGGAACTGCTCATCTGTCATGGTCAAAATTTTCTTCATGTTGCAGCCAAGAGCAGAGGACATAACATGGTTAGTTACATTCTCCAAACTCCTAAGGTCAAGAAGTTTTATAAACATGAGGGATAAGCATGGAAACACAACCTTGCATTTGGCCACCTTGGATTGGCATCCAAAGATTGTTAGTACCCTAACATGGGATGAAAGAGTGGACTTATAGTGAATAATGAGGGTATGTCTGCTCTTGATTCCGCTGAATACTACATGGAAAGAATGTCCTCATTTCGAAAGGTATGCACTCAGCTAATTAAATAACCCTACACTTCAGATACCTAATCAAACATGACAAAATGAGGGTATGTCTGCTCTTGATTCTTCATGTTATTTATCTATTTTTATTTGCATCAATTCCACTTACATTAATATGTCAAAAATAGGGTCCAAGCAAAGCTATATCTATTGTTTGGGTAAACTACTAATAGGTCCTAATAGTTGGACTTAATTCTTATCAAGTCCTATTAAAAATAAGTTTTGGTAAAATTGTTGTTAAAAATACTTTTTTTGTAATAATTTTTTATATACGTCGCTAAAAATTGACAATGAGTGATTTTTTTTTTTTTTGTCATGATTTTCATAAATTGTCGCTAAAACTTATAATTGGTGATTTTTTTTTATATCAAATTTTTTCCATAGGACCTATTAGATAATAAATTCACTTATTAGGACCTACACGTAAGTTTCCCTTGTTATGATTCATGATTAATGTTTTGTAATGGTAACTATTGTGAATCTTGTGCCAGTCCATATATACAATCTCGAAATGCTTCTTCACTTATAGTGTGCTAAAGTTAAAGTTCTCCAAAGGTTGTCTGTGTGTGAACATTCCTTTTCATAGTACTACGAATTATTATTTAGCATTGACTGGAAGGAATTTTAATGGCCTGCTATTTCAATAGCCATTAGGTGGTCATAGTTTAAATTTGTGGGACATTTTTATCTTGCGACGGTTAACATGGACTGCATTGAAGGCCGCTGGTGCACCACTAGCTTACTGTAGGAAAGGCGTCAATGCTAAAAAGAAGCAAGCATCTATGCAACTGGAGCAAGTGAACATAGACAGCTATAAGGACCGATTCAACACTCTTCTATTGGTGTCCACCCTCATTGCCACTGTAACTTTTGCAGCTGGTTGCACAATACCTGGTGGTTATAACAACATTGAACCTGACCAAGGCATGCCAACTGTGCTAAAACACAAGTGGTTTCACATATTCATTTTCTGTGACACCATAGCTCCATTATTACTGCTGTTACCCTCATATGGGCACAATTAGGGGACCTCAATTTGGTGCTTACTGCCTACAGATTGGCGGCACTGCCACTACTGGGGATCACTCTCACCAAAGCTAGGAGGAAATGATATCAACAGATATATATCCTCGTTTAATTTATTTGATTTGTTGGTTAATTGAGTTCCTTTTGTTTGCTTTTGGTCTTATATGTTGGTATCTAAGTAGCTTGCCACAAGTATGTAACTGTACGTAATGTTTTCATATTTTAGTGTTTTACAGTTAATGTGGCTGTTATATGTTGGAGATAAGTGGTTTTGTTCTTGTTTCTCTCCAATGTATACTCATTTTATTAATAAATTTTTTGTTGGTAAAATAAAAAAATTTAAAAATAAAGAAAAAAAACTCATCTTGTATATATAGAAATTTTCTAAATATGCATTGGGTCTAACTAGTATAAAGAAATACATAGAGAAAAAATCAATGCACGCAGAGAGAATTAAATTCAAAAATAAAATGAGATACATATTGATTTTTTATTTTATTTTTGGATAAAATTTATTTTATCCTTTGTGGTTTAATAAGATACCCTCATATGGTTTTGGACTAAATTGTAACACCTAACTCTACTAACAAAATTAAAAATTTACTATTTTACCCTCTTGAACAAGTGTGTCAACTCATTACATATACACAGGTTTACACAAAGGATTTTACTGAGTTAAACCTGTATATATACGTACACAGGTTTACATATACACATTACATAGAATTTCCGTTAATATATATATATATATATATATATATATATGTAGGTTTATTTATACACAATTTTATATACATATATATGTATATAATCAAATTAGGTATTGATTTGGTTGAATATTGATTAGTCTGACCATAATCGATAGAGTATGAAGTACAAACTTTGTTTATTTGGACAGAAATATTAACGGTGAAGAAGTAAATTGTAAAACGATCCAAATTAGATGGGGATAATTGACTATTTTTAAAATATAGGAGATCAAGTGCTTTACAGTTAAACCACAAGGGTTTAATGAATTTTATCTTCTTCTTTTTTCTTTTTTTCTTTTTGGTGCACGTAGCATTGTTGGAAAAGTTAAGGCCAAGAGAGTTAAATTAAATTTCTTGTCATCTAATTAAGCAGTTAAAAATAAGGTTGCTACTCAGGCAGCTCAAACCGGGCAACATATGTCCAACTTGAATTTTTAAGGATTTGACAATATATTTTTAAAATATAGGTTTATGCAGCAATTTAAAGCTTGAATTAAATTCAAGGCTAGGCCTAGACAAAGATTCCTAGCAATCTAAAACTTGAATTACAAATTTAAATATAAATATTAAATATACATATAAATTATTACAATTTCAATTTGATTTGCATTAGTTGAATTGTTTTGAAGTCAGCAATTTGATTTACAATTTCAATTTTACAATTTCAATTTCAGAAGTCAGCAATTTTTTCTTCTTCAATTTACTAGGAGATGGAATTGAGGATTGGGGACTGAAGAAGTGAATGAACTACTGCAACATTTGTTTTAAGTTTATGTTTGTGCTAGTAAAATTTTTGTTAAGTCTTTATCGATAGAGATTTAACAACAATTTTAATCAAACAACCAAATAGAAAATCAGACGAATATGTAAATGTTCTAATGTCTTGAAAGTACAAGGATTTCTTTGAAACAATTAACAATCGAAAGAGTGAAATAAACACAGAATTTTTTTTTTATTGTAATCTTTTAAATTTATAATGTTACAAATTGTTAAAAGTTACTGCTAAAAGTTAAAATATTCCTAAAAATAAAAAAAAAATAAATAAAAAAAAGACTGATAAGTTTGATGACTTCTGAATCTTGTTTCTTTGTTTCAACCTTACCTATTTATAAGCTTGAAACCGTGCTTCTCTTGTAACTGCTGCAAGCAGCCCACTTTCACATCAAGTTATATTCCACTACTTCACTTTGTAAGCAACATCTTCCATCTTGGATTCTTTGCCCCACGTCTGCTACACACTGCACAAAAACAGTAACAAGAACAACAAGAACAATAACAAGAACAATAATAATAATAAATATGTTCATAATTATTTAAAAAGATAATTTTGGTCTAAATCCATGGACTAAAATTGACGGGTCACAATCAATAAGATTAGATTTGGCCATGATTGACAGGCCATAATCAATAAAATTAGATTTGGTCATAATCAGCAGGCCACAATTGATAGAAAATAATTTATAGTACAAATAGTTTGTAATGTGAACTTATTGCCTGTTACTTAGGATTATTGGCCAGTCTAGCAGAGTGATATTTGCTTACAGTAATTCCAACTGTACTCTTCATTTTTCACTAGTTAAAATAAAAAAAATGTATGTTCTTTATTTTACTTAATTTCTTTTTTATTTATGTACTCTAACATTAGTATTTATTTTATCTATCTACACATACAGACTATTTAAAGAGCCTCCCAAGACTCTTCAAATGTAGCTAATTTTGAAATTTTTTGTTAAAATAACTATTGTAATAGTTAGTCTATTGGAGTGACTAAAATATACTGAAGATAGGTATAATAGTTAACAAATCTCATTTAAAGAGTTCATTGGAGATATTCTTAGTACTATTAATGTGGCTAGGATGTTTAATTTGTTTTGATGTGATTTCATAGTTGATACTTATGTTTATTATTTTGTTACTTGTTAGGATGTTTTATAAAAATTCAGCTTAAATTTGTGGGTAAATTGGGCCTATTCCAAGTTCAATTTATTGAGCTCGAACTAGACTGGGCACACAAAATTAGGTTAGTGGTTGGACTTGGGCGGGGTTAGACAACACTCAACACTACTTGGGTAACCCTCAACTTATTGAATTTGTTTGAGTTGCACCCCAAGTTAAAAATTATGAGCTACCTTAATTTATACTAAAATCCTAATGTAATACAAATCAATCAATTTTCATTCCAAATGTACCAAGAAGTCATTTCCCAGTGTAAATTTTTTTTTTTTTTTTGCCTATTTTGTGTTTGGATCATAAATTTGGATAGAGATTTGAAAAGGAAAAAAAAAAAAGGAAAAAAGAAATAAAATGTGAATAAAATATAAGTTAAAATTTTTCTTTATTTTCCTTTTCCTTTTTCTTTTTCTTTTTAAATCTTTATCTAAATTCATAATCTAAACAACTGCTTTATAAGTAGATTCTTCACATTTATAATCTCATATGAAACTCTGATGAAATGAAAATTTTGATCATAAAATGAGTACATAAGATCAATATTTAACTAAAATAAAAATAAAAATAAAAATAAAAATGAAAATTTTGGTTGGATGACTTTGAAATATTTCTCTCTCTTTATCCCACCAACCCAACGTTTGTTTGTCTTCTATGTCTTTAACAATTTCAGTCTCAAAATGTTCCATTCACTCTTGCTTTCTAATTCCAACTACAACTTTTTCTTCACTGACTTCCAAACTTGTTGACTTGCCTTGGGACCACTACTAGAATCAACGCTTAAAATATATTTGGGCAAACTATTTGGACCACTAGTCTTTGTATTTTGAGTACTATATTATTTTGGACCATGTAAATTTCTAGAATGTGATTATTGATTTTTCAATAAAATGAATCGTCACTTTTAGTTAATACCCTGTCAAATTTATTTTTCAAAATTTGGGACAATAAAAAAATAATGAATCTTAAACTTATGCTATAAAAAAGCAAAACAATTTCAAAATTGCCAACTGTTAATTTATTCAGACAAATTATATTAGTAATTCTTACTTTTATATCATTTTTGATTTTATAATTTCAATGGATTTGATTTTGATATGAATTTACAATTGTCTCAATTTAGTCCAATTAATTATAACTTTTAGTTTTTTTGGATAAAAAATGGACACATAAATGGCACGTGTGATGCATTTATAGATAAAAAATTATAAACTTGTTCAATTCAATGAGTCAATCTCAACCAATTCAGTAATATTTTCTTTCAAGAACCCTAATCAGTATTATTATTTGAACTAAATTAACACAAAATTTAAAATTAAAATTCAAAATTGAACTTATCAAAATTATTCAAACTAAAAATGGCATAAAGAACAAAATGTAAAGATTACCGATATAATTTCTCATGTGGTTTATGGAAAACCGTTACTAATAGTTTTGGGACCACTGAAATTAAACACAAAGACTAGCTGTTGCGAACTTAAAAGTCATGATAGCTGATGGATAAAAAAATTACGTAGTTGCCGTGCTTGACCACCAACCACCACCATAGAAAGACTCAGCAGTGTGTATAAGAATGAGTAATACATTTCTTCCTTCTCCATCATCAAACTACTATCCTTCCTATACTCTCCTTTTCATATCTCTCCGAATCCTTCTACCTATAAGAAAACAAAATGAGTTGGCTTATGTTTGTTCTTCATCAATTTCTTCTGTTATTTCTCTTGTCTTCTTCTTCTTTTTCTACTTCTGCACGCCATACCTGCCTTGAGGACCAAAGATTTTCACTTCTCCAATTTAAAACAACATTTACCATAACTGCTAATGCCTCTTTAGGTTGTGAATCTGATTCTCATCCTAAAATGGTGTTCTGGAATGAGAGTAGTGATTGCTGCTCGTGGGAGGGGGTCACGTGCGACTGGTCCAATGGTCATGTGATTGGACTTGACCTCAGTTGCAGCCACCTTCAGGGCACCATCCAACCCAACACCACCCTCTTCCACTTTCGTCACCTCCAAACCCTCAATCTTGTCTTCAATGACTTCAATTTCTCTACAATTTCACCTGATTTTGGCTCCTTTCCAAGTTTGACCCATCTCAACCTCTCTTACACTAATTTTACAGGCCAAATTCCTTCAAAAATCTCCCATCTGTCCAAATTGATTTCCCTTGATCTCTCTTATAATGAACTGGGGAGACTTGGACAACACACTTTCAATATGCTCCTTCGAAACCTAACCCAATTAAGAGAACTACACCTTGATTGGTTGAATATCTCTTCACCTTTACCTCATGCTTTGCTAAATCTATCTTCTTTGACATCTCTCAGTCTTCGCAATTGTCAACTGTGTGGGAAATTCTCAGAAAACATTTTTCACTTTCCAAACCTACGAGAGCTCTATGTAGGGGGAAATTGGGAACTCACAGGTAAACTCCCATACTTCAATGCAACTAGTTCCCTTCAGTTTCTTGATCTTGGTGACATAAGTTTTTCTGGCCAATTGCCTGAATCAATCAGCAATCTTAAAGCCTTGAATATTTTGTCCCTCTCCTATTGCAACCTTTCGGGGTCTATTCCAGCTTCTGTTTGGAACCTTACAAAAATCACCGATTTAGACTTCTCGTCTAATAGTTTCAGCGGTCAAATCCCCTCATCAATTTCAAACCTTGCAAAGCTTAGAGGCTTGGATCTTTTTGTAAACAATTTGAACGGTCAAATACCGGATTCCCTTGGCAACATGAGCCAACTTACTAATTTGTATCTTTTCGTAAACAATTTGAGCGGTCAAATACCGGATTCCCTTGGCAACATGAGCGAACTTACTAACTTGGCTCTTTTCGAAAACAATTTGAACGGTCAAATACCGGATTCCCTTGGCAACATGAGCTAACTAACTTCTCTCGATTTGAGTTATAACTCACTCAATGGGACAATACCATCTTCGTTGTTTGCTCTGCCTTCACTGGTTGAGATAGGATTGAGTAACAATAAGCTACAGGGACCAATTCCAGGATTAGTTTATGAACTCCAGAACCTAATATACTTGTGGGTTTCATCAAATAACTTAAGTGGTGTAGTGGATCTAGATAAGCTTCTAAAGCTTAAAAATCTGATCGTTCTTGATCTCTCATATAATGGTCTCTCATTGAGCATCAACAACAGTGTCAACTCTATCTTGACCAACTTTGAAACTATAAGATTAGCTTCTTGCAACTTGAGCGAATTCCCAAACTTCTTGAGAGAACAAGCTAGATTGAGCTATCTAGACCTTTCAAACAACCAAATTCATGGTGAATTTCCAAAATGGTTATTCAATGTGGGGAAAGATTCATTGCAAACTTTAAATCTTTCACATAATTGCCTTTCAAGTTTAGAGCGTCTTCCATGGAAGAATCTGGAATATATTGACCTGCACTCCAACTTACTCCAAGGATCACTCCCTGTTCCACCTAACTTCACATATGTTTTCTCTATCTCAAACAATAAAGTGACCGGAGAAATCCCTACATTGATTTGCAATTTGAGGTGGCTTGGAGTTCTTGATTTGTCTAATAACAGTTTGAGTGGGTTGATTCCACAATGTTTGGGAAACTTCAGCAATAGTCTATCGGTGCTGAATTTAGGGAACAACAGATTTTGTGGTACCTTTACTATGACATTTACAAAAGGAAACATGCTGAGGAATCTTAACCTGAATGGCAACCAAATTGAAGGACAAGTTCCACGATCTTTGCTCAATTGTGAATACTTGGAAGTTCTAGATCTTGGAAAAAACAAGATAAATGATACATTCCCCCACTGGTTGGAAACTCTTATAGAATTGCAGGTTCTTGTCTTGAGGTTTAATAGGTTTCATGGTCACATAGGCACCTCCAAGACCAAATACAAACATCCTTTTCCTAAGTTGAGAATTATTGACATATCTTGCAATGAGTTCACTGGCCTTTTGCCAACAAATTATATCATACAATTTCGAGCTATGATCAATGTTGATGAACATGAAATGAAATTGAAATACATGGGTGACAGCTATTATCAAGATTCTGTGGTGGTGATGATTAAAGGATATGAGATTGAATTATCAAGAATCTTAACAGTCTTATCAATCATTGATTTTTCAAGAAATAAATTCCAAGGAGAGATTCCGAAATCCATTGGGAGGCTTAATTCACTTCGGGGTCTTAACATATCTCATAACAATCTTACAGGCCATATCCCAACTTCACTTGGAAATTTGAAAAACCTTGAATCGTTGGACCTTTCCTCAAACAAGCTTGTTGGGGAGATTCCTCAGCAATTGACAAATTTGATGTTTCTTGAGGTACTAAACCTTTCGGAGAACCAACTAGCAGGACCAATTCCTCAAGGGAGGCAGTTTTATACATTTGAAAATGATTCATATAGTGGGAACTTGGCTTTATGTGGAATCCCCTTGTCAAAGAAATGCAAGGAACTACAGGCACTGCCACTGCCACCAACAATCCAACAAGACAAGAATTTAGACAAGTCAAGTGGATTTAGCTGGCAAGTTGTAGTGATGGGGTATGGATGTGGCTTTGTATTTGGAATGGTTATGGGATATCTTATGTTTCTAACTCGAAGTCCAGAATGGTTGATGAAAATTGTTGAAGGAAAAAAATATAAAAAGGTGAAAAGGTCCAAGAAGAGTGCCCACTGATGCTGTAAAGGAAGAAATCAGCAAAAACAAATGGCGTGATTTAGGTAAGTAGAATTTGTTTTTAAAGCATTACTTTGTTGAATTATCTTTTATGGTTTCTATGTATATGCGATTATTGAGTTGCTAATGTGTTTATTTCAAAACTAGATCTGTTCCATTAAGTAGCACAATAAAGCAATGGTGTCCACTTGAAGGGGTGTCTCATGTAGCTGTTACATTTGACTCCATGTGCATCCGGATAGAAGCTATACAGGATCACTTCCAAAGATTTTACCCTTGTTGTTGTATTGAGTTCTAAAGATTTGTTAAGCTGTTTAGTTTTCTTAAAGTACGAGTTAAATAAGAGTTGCATATCATGACTCTTTCTTGTTTCTTTTCTCACATCATGTAGCAACCTTTAAAGATTTGTACTTTTTGTATATAGCTGCTTTTAAATTGGATTTCAGTCAAACTTGGCCTTGCTGAGTTTTTTAACTTTAAAATGCAATCTTAAAAGTTACAACTCAAACCATTCCCCTTGTTTCATTCTCAATCATTTTTGAATGACAAAATTGTTGGCTATTTGATAGAGAATTTGCATTGAAAATCATGATGTGTTACTCCTTTTTAAAATTTTGCCAAGTTTGCTTGTTGGGAGGTAGAAACATTCCCAATTCAATGGCGACTAAGGGATCACACTGAAGATATTGTCTAGCACTTGTTTCTATTGAAACGTGGGAATTTTGTGATTAATTACAGTAGGAAAATGGCAATTTTGAGAGTATTAATTGGAAATGTTGTTCATAAGCGAGAAAAGAATCATGGAAATACAATGAATAGTGGGGTTTACTTTTTTGAATTGTGATAGTTTGGTGTACTATTTTGTTGTATTTTCTTTGCCAACTCTGCCCAATACAATAAACTTTTAACTGAATGATTGTTATAAACATTAAAAAAGAGGATGGCAGTTATTGGTAAGTCAACTGATCTTAATGTGTCTTGTTGTTCCCTTCAGTTTCTGGCTATGGGCGGAGCTCCTCCAGTTTGGATGTCCAAATTCCACAACCAATTTGAATATTCAAACTGGACGTTTAGTTTAGTACAAGCAATAGATGCTTGTCGCATTGGAACTTTTTATAAATTAATGGTTAAGATTTTGTCTACTTATTTACTAATTAACAATTAGATCCAAATAAAAAGCTTGACCCAATATTTAATATGTTAATAGGTAGACAATTTGATTGCTCAAACAACATTCTTTAGTCAATATTCAGATTGGAAAGAAGCCATTCTCTTTGAATTATCTGTAGGAGCATTGGATAATTTTTCTTCTCAAACTAATTTTTTTCTAACCAACTACCTAATTCAATCAACAATCTTTGATCCTTAAGTAGTTTGTACCTCTCTTATTTTGCAACTTTTTAGTATTGCCATTTTTTTTTTAAAATGATTTTGTTATGATTTTTACCACAGTAAAACATGTCTGTGAAATACATAATTCAACAACATAACATTAAAATTAAAGTAAAATGACGTTAAAATATTACGTTTTTATTTTAAACTACACATCCTAAAATGATATCATTTTAGTTTAGCTTTAAGCTTATAAGATATATTCATCCACTTTTTAGGGTCCATTAGATATTGCACAACTTACTAACTTCAACATTTCTAAAAACAATTTAAATGAATGGATATCAGATATTTCTTGGATAATCTTAAGATTGTATTTCGATCTTAAATTTATGAAAAAAATTGTGAAGTTGTGAAGAAAGAAAATACAAAAAATAAGGATAGTTTTCTTGGGCACTACCAAGTGGGTGAACTAGTTTTCTTTTTTCCAAATATCAAAACTTGGATAAAAGGCAGTTTTAATATCCAAAGTATGCGATCTTTGTTATTTTAGTCCCTTAAGTTTCAATTTTGTCATTTTGGTTCTCAAAATTGTCAATTTGAATCAATTTGGTCATAACTCTAATGTCCGTCTATATTGTTAACGGGAACAATATGACTAAAAGATAATTTTAGGCCCTAAAGTCGTTCCTTATCATTTTAGTCCCTTAAGTTTTAACTTTTATCATTTTGATCCTAAAAGTTATCAATTTGAGTCAATTTAGTCCTAGCTCCAATCATATTATGCCACATGTTTATTTACCTTGAATATATACCCTATTGTACTGTATCACCATACACAACATCTTCCTCATTTGTTTGAATGACTAAAATACCATTTCCCGTCCATTTTACATAACAAAACTAGACATATGGTTTAAATTAAAAACAAATGAAAATAATATGGTTTAAATTAACAAAGTTAAACACTCAAAATTTATTTTGTTAGAAGGCTCAAACCTAGGATTTTTTTTTTTAATTGTCCCTATGTTTTTTACTCCAATTATAAATTTTTTGTTGGTGCTACTGTTGTCATGAGTAGAGCGTATTAGGATTTTATGTTTAGCTATTCATGCCAATTTCGTATCACCTGGTTAGTTGTACTTAAAAAACTATAATTAGTGAATGAAACCATTTTTGTTTTTTTTTTCCTTAACTTTATGTGCAACGATTTCTTATCCCCAAGTTCAATATATTGAGCTTGAGCCAGCCTTGAGCGCACAAAATTGGGCTAGAGGTCGGACTTGGGAAGGTTTAGACAACTCTAAGCACAACTTGGGCAACCCCTCAACCCAACTAAATATGCTTGAGTTGCACCCTTAGTTAAAATTTCCTAAAATTGCATGCAAAGAAATTGGCTATACAAATCAATCAATTTTCATTGTAAATGTAACAAGACTGCATTCCCCAATGTTAAAATTTTTCCCCCTTAATGTTGCGTTTGGTTAGGAGATTTGATAAGGGATTTAGAAAGGGAAAGGGAAAAGGAAAAGGTGTGTGAAACTTAGTGAAATGTAAGCATATTTTATTCACATTTCACTTATCTTTTCCTTTTCCCTTTCCAAACCTCCCAACCAAACACAGCGTAAATGTCTATCTTGAAAGTAGACTCTTCACATCTATAACTTAATTTGGAGCTCTAAAGAATTGAAAATTTTGATTATAAAAATGAGTGCATGGGATCATATCTCAATATTTCATCAAAATTAAAATGAAAAATTGTTACACAAGGATGGAAAAGGTTTGTATAAAGTTAATATGCAGAGCCTGAGGGTAGACCTTGTATTGGATGACTTGGAAATCTCTCTCTCTCTCTCTTTCTCATAGTATGTGTTCGGCCACTTTGAAAGTTCAACATGTGTCCACCTCAAACTACTTATTTCCAGCCACATTCCTTAAGTAATATCCCACCTACCCAGGTTGGTTTTTGTTCCATCTCTCAAGCAATTCCAGTCTCAAACTGTGCATTACTTGCTTAGTAATACAAACTCCAACTTTTTTCATGACTTATGGCCAACCTTTGCTAGCTTTGGGGCCACTAGAATTACCACTCTATCTGTTTTGGTAAAATATATTTTGTTACTGAAAACATTTATTACAAATAAAAAAACAAATATTTTTCAACATTTGATTCTGACCTTAAAATTAATGTGCTAGTGATTGTGGGTAAGATAGTGGCGGCGGCAGTGATGGGGCAGAAATTGTGGTGGTAGTGTTGGCGGTAATAGTGGTAGGGTGGTGGAGGTGGAGATCATCTCATGTCATTAGTAGGACAGGAGTTTAGTTCAAAAATTATTTTTCACCCAAATACACTTCTTTTCATGATCAACGGAAAATGTTTCAGTTGATTTTCATTTTTGGTCGTACCAAACATTGATGGAAGACAAGCTTGTTTGAAGAGTGGATAATTACAATTTACATGGTTGCCTTACTTGACAAGCTTCACCAGAGAAAGACTTACTGTTACTTAGCAGTGTGTATAAGAAGAATACATTTTCTTTTATCTCTCTCCATCATCAAATATCCAACTTATTTATTTTCATATCTTTGATTCCCATAAGGAGAAATGAGTTGGCAAATATTGCTTCATCAATTTATGTTGTTTCTCTCATTTTCTCAAGTTCTTACATGTTCATCATCTTGGTCTTCTTCTACTTCTGCATGCCCCACGTGCCTTGAGGATCAGAGATTCACACTATTCCACCTATCACCACAATTGCTTTCTCCATCTCAAACAATAAATTGACAGGAGATATCTTTCCTTTAATTTGCAGAATCTAAACTTTAATTTCCTTTAAAGTTCTTGATCTGTCTAATAACAATTTCAGTGGTATTATTCCACATTGTTTCGGAAACTTTAGCAATAGTCTTCCAGTGATGAATTTAGGGATGAATAGCTTTCATGGAACCTTTACTGCAGCATTTACAATAGGTAACATGCTGGGGAATCTTAACATGAATGACAACCATATTGAAGGACAAGTTTTGCGATCTTTGCTCAATTGTGAACACTTGGAAGTTCTAGTTCTTGGAATAAACAAGATAAACGATACATTTCCCCACTAGTTAGGAACTCTTCTGGAATTGCAGGTCTGGTCTTGAGATTTAATAGGTTTCATGGTCACATAGACTTTAAGACCAAGAGTAAAGTTCCTTTCACTAAGTTAAGGATTATTGACATATCTTACAGTGAGTTCAGTGGCCTTTCGCCAACCAATTATATTGAAAAATTTGAAGCAATGATGAATGTCGATGAACATGCAATGAAATTGAAATACATGGGTGATATCTATTATTACAATTATGTGGTGATGATTATGAAAGGACATGAGATTGAATTTTCAAGAATCTTAACCATCATCTCAATCATTGATTTATCGAGGAACAAATTTATAGGAGAGATTCCGAAATCCATTGGGAGGCTTAATTCACTTCAAGATCTTAACGTATCTCATAACAACCTCAAAGGCCACATCGCAACTTCACTTGGAAATTTGTAAAACCTTGAATCATTGGATCTATCCCCAAACAAGTTGACAAGTTTGATGTTTCTTAAGGTACTAAACCTTTCAGTTAATCAACTATTGTGACCAATTCCTCAAGGGTGCCAGTTTAATACATTTGAAAAAGATTCATATTGTGGGAACTTGGTCTTGTGTGGATTTCCCTTATCAGAGAAATGTGAAAATAATGAAGAAGAAGCAAATTAAAACTTTGTAAGCGAATTTAACTGGAAAGTTGTAGTGATGGGATATGAATGTGGATTTGTATTTGGAATCATTATGGGATATCTTATGTTTGTAACTTGAATACCAGAATGGCTTATGAAAATTGTTGAAGGAGGACAATATAAGAAGGTGAAAAGGTCTAAGAAGAGTACCCACTGATGCAGTGAAAGAAGAATCAGCAAAAACAAATGGTGTTAGTAGGTAAGTGGAAATAATATTTGAAGCATTACTTTGTTGAATTACCTTTTATGGTTTCTATCCATAAGCTATAGTTGAGTTCCTAATGTTTTTATTCAAAACTAGATCTATTCCATTTAGTAGCACAATAAAGCAATGGTGTCCAGTTGAAGGGGTTTCTCACCTAACTGCTGTATTTGAGTGTATGTGCATCCAAATAGCAGCTATGCAGGATCACTCAAAAGCTTTACCCTTGCTGTTCTGGTGAAGTCTAAAGCATTGTTAAGCTGTCTAGCTTTCTTAAATCGCTGAGTTAAATAAGAGTTTCATGTCATGACTCTTTGTTGTTTCTTTTCTCGCATCATGTACTACCTTTAGAGATTTGCACTTTTGTATGTAGTTGCTTTTAAATTAGATTTCTATCACAGAACACTAAACCTTGACAAGTTTTGAAGTTTTAAATGCAAAGTTGCTACTGAAACCATTCCTCTTGGTACATTCTTAATCATTTTTGAATGACTGAAATGTTGGGTATTGGACAGAGAATTCACATTGAAAATAATGTCATGTTTCTCCTTGTTGAAATGTTGCAAAGTTTGCTTGTAGGGAGGTCAAACATTCTCAATTCAATGGCGATTAAGGGATCACCCTGGAGATATTGACTAGCACTTATTGAGACATGGGAATTTTGTGATTAATTATAGTAGGAAAATGGCGATATGGACAATATTGATTAGAAATGTTGTTCATAAGCTAGAAAACAACCATGGAAATAATTGCTAATTATAGATGACACGATTGGATGAATGAGGGAAACTTGGCTCACACATACACAGTGGGGTTTTCTTTTTTTTCCCAATTGGTGGTAGTTTGGTGTACTAGAATTGTTATTCATTATATCCTGAGAAGCTAATCTGCCTTTTTATATTGTTGTAGTTTCTCTGCTAATCTCCCAAATAAAATCAACTATTAAATGACTGTTATAAACATTAAAAAAGAGGAAAATTCTATAATACGTACCCTTTTTGAGGTGTTGGAAAATTCTATGCCCAGTTATGATCTTTGTTGTCTTTGGTTATGTCCAGTTATGTTGGTTATGACTCATTGTAGTGTTAGTTATGACTTAATTATGACTCATAATTTTTCCCTTAAGGACAGCTTGTTCAAGAAGAAGAAAGAGAAGCATACGGAGGTTATTTTCCAGCTACTTCAAATTGGACAGCTTGTTCAAGAAGAAGAAAGTGCTGTTGATTTAATGCCTAATAGCTTCTACTCTTTTTTATGTTTCTTTTTTCTTCTTCTAATTCATATATGCATATTATTCATTTTTCCCCCTCAAGTAGAGTGAACTACTCCAAGTTTGACTTAACTCTTAAATGCCTTCTTCATACTTTGGAATAAATAATCTTTGTACAAAAAAACCAAAGCAATCAACAATCATTCTTCTTCTTCTTCTACTTTCTTTTCTTTTTCTTTTTCTTTTTTTCTTTTTTCACTATAGGAAATATCTGTTTTGGAGGTGTACTTTTAACGGCGTTTTTTAAAACGTCACTGTTCCTAGTATTTAAGGATGTTTCATAAACGTCGCAATTTTCTTTAATTAAAACAGCGCCATTTCATGAATAGAAGACGTTTATAAACGTCTTGAAATAGGTTATGTCCCACTCGCTCCTTCTCTACCTCTTTTTCACCTTTATTTTGAATCTGATAAGCGAAAACGAAAACCTCAAGCTCTCTCTCTCTGTGCGCTGTCTAAGATCTTTCAAAATTGAAGTCAGAGCCATTTCGAAGATCTCACATCGGTGATTCATCAGAGCCGTTTCGAAGTTCTCTCTCAAAATCAATTCAGATTGGTCTCAGTGATTCAGATCTCGAAATTTTAAAATTTTGAGTTCATATCTGAGTTCACATCACTTCGATTTCATATTGCAATTCAGATCTGAGTTCATATCACTTCGATTTCAATTCAAATCTGAGTTCATATCACTTCGATTTCGATTCAGATCTCAGCGATTCAGATCGATCTTGGTGATTCATATCTCGAAATCGAAATCGAAGTTTATCTCAGTGATTCAAATCGGTGAGCTCCACTGTCTCTCTCTCTCTGTCTGTGTACTGTCTAAACCCTGAATATTGCAGAGATTCAGATTAGTCTCAGTGATTTAGATCGGTGATTCATCAGAGATTTCAAAGTTCTCTCTCGAAATTGAAATCGAAGTTCATCTCAGCGATTCCGATCGGTGAGCTCAACTGTCTCTCTCTGTCTTTGTCTCTCTCTCTTAAGGTGAAATCAATCCTGTGAAATTCTATGAATGGTTTCGATATTTGATTTGAAACGATCATGTCATATCCCTTATTTATCAACCTATATGTATTGACCATTTCTCATCTATAAAAATTATACTAATGCCCTATTCTAAAGGTGGTTTTTGAGTGTGAAAGTATTTTTCTTACATTTTCATAGTTAAAATAATTAAAATATACATGTTCATTCATGTAGGGAATAAGTCGATATTCACCAATAATTAATAAAATTTTGATATAATTAACCCACCAGTTCAAATTTTGATACAATTTAAAAACTTTGCTTTTGACTGTCAGATTTTTATTTGATTTGTGTTTCAGTGCACTATTGTGATGAAACTCCTCTACTATGATGATGTCATGGTATGCGTTTCAGTTAATTAGATTTTTATGTACTTCATATTTCAGATCATTGGATATCCTTGATTAAAGGTATAGAAAATCCAAAATTTGATATTGTTCCCATGAAAAGGCTGAGGAAATAATTAATGCAACTCATAAGCACTAGTATCTGCATATGATCTCCATAAATTAGCATCTTTTGTGGTTTGTTCTATTAGTTGTCCAATGATATTATCTAATTATAAATTATCTCTATTCTATTAGAATTGTGTTCTTTTTAAACTACAGTTTTGTTGGAATGAGAAATTCTGGTAAAGATAGGGACATTTGAATCTTATAGATGTTGGGTGTTTTGGCTTGTCATTATCCCAATAATGCATCTAAAAATCCTTCTCCTCTCTGTATTATTTGACCACAGAAAAATATAGTCACTCACACATTGATCTTGTAGCCTGTGGATTACGAGCCTCCATTATTCAGAAGCTGCTCAGAACAAGAAGCTCATAATCCATGGATAAAAAATCCTCTGGAAATGGAGGTTGGGAATGTCAACAGCAAGCATTTAGTATTGGCTCTCAAGGTAAGGATAGAATATTGCAGGAACACTAGGTCCCTTGTTCGAAAATTTTAAGTTAATGTTTGCAACTGGGAATTTGTGTAGGTTAAGAGTGTGTTCGATCCTTGTGAGGATGAAAATGATGACATTCAAGATGATGATGTGAGCTTGGGGGCTGATTCTATACAAAGGGAGTGTTCTGAATCTGACAGTGAGGTGATTGTGTTAACGTTACATTTGTTTTTGGTTCTCAATGAGCTAAAATACATGTTATAAACTTCATTTACCATACAACAGAAATGCTTAATAAACCAATTGTCAAAAATTTGCAACTCATTTCAGGTTGGCCTTTCGGAAGATGACCAATACATAGTTGCAACAATAGGTAATTATGGTTGCAGGCTTTGATTGAAGGTAAATAACGATCTGACACATGTTGAAACTTGTAAAAGTAGGCATCCAATCCTGCACGGTTGCACATTTTAAGCTGTAGAATAAATTTAAAATTTCATTTTTTAATTGGTTTTCAGAAATTATGGACAAGCTGGTTAAGGAAGGTATTCTATCTAAGGACGGAACATATAGTTACACCATTAACAAGCAAAAGGTAGTTTATTTCTTTTCATTTAGTTTGAGTTTTGTGTCTTTGTGTTATTGTAGTCTCAAGTGTTTTTTATTATTTTTTTTGGGTAACAAAACCACAATTGTAGAAATTTGACTATGATTTCAATCCTATAAAGGAAGAAATGGATGGGAATCTTATTTTTTGGTTTTTATTTATGTTTTAAGTTCTTATTTGCTGGGAATCTTAGAGCTTCCTGGGCCCCTTAAGTCCCCTCATTGTTCTTAACCATTTGCACTATGTAGAGAAACTATGTCCAAGAATTTAGAGATACCTGCTTATAAGTGAACCTACTAATCTTATAGTTTGTTTTCTCCAATTTTGTAATTAACTTCAGTGTCAAAAATAATAGCAGTGGCATAAAGAATGAGATATAGGAAGTAAGTTTATCGGATGTTATCATCCAGGTTTCTTTTGGGTGATCTAATTGCAGGCTTTGTATCATGCTCTTCCGATGAGCTACGTTACTGTTGCAACGCGTCACAACCCTTTACAACATTGGGAAGCAGACAATGGAAACATGTCTGACGTATTTTGTGGGTAATGTTAAAATATCATTTGCGGATATGTTATTTTGTGGGTAATGGTGATTGGATATTAAATTGAATGGGAAAGTGAATTAATTTTGCATTTGCTATTTGAATGAGAGTTATTATTTCATATTAGTGCTATTCAGTTTTATTACAGGTATTTTTTTAGTTCAATCATATAAAATTAGCACAATTTCAAAAAAAAAAAAAAGAAAAAAAAAGAAAGAAAGAAAGAAAGAAAGAAAAAGGAGGATGGTGTTTTAAAACTTGTTTCAAATGAGTTGAATCAAGTAGTTGAAGGATACACACCCCTTGCTTCACATTTGGGCTTTTTGGCACGAGATGGGAGTCCTGTACCACTCACCTTTACGACTTGGCATTATGTCCCACAACAAAATAAAGATAACATATTGAGGGAGATAAAGGTAAATACGGATATTTAATATGAAATAAGTTGAAAAGGTAAACTTCAAGTTCTAGGAGAAGATGGTTGTTTAGGTGTTAGTTAAATCCTTTGTCTTTAGGTTTGTATGTGGAGGTATTCCAATATATTGTCTTCTAGATGTTCTATGAACTTCGTAGAGTGAAGTTTTTGTCTTCTAAATTTTTTATTTTTTGTTCATTGAATGACTGATTATGCAGTTTTAATAAATCATAATGTTTTTCTGGGTGTTTTTTGGATGCACTTTCTCCTATTGATGGTTAGATTGTGACTTTCTCAATTTTTCTTAAATTTTGGACTACTTGGCGGATAATAAGTCTAAATTTTGATGCCGAGTGTTGCCCTGTGAGAAACAGATACGAAACTATACTTAGAATTCCCATGCGAACATGGATTGTACTTGTCAAAAACACAGTAAAAATGTACTTAATTATAATAATCACACTCACATATACACGCAGAAGTCGAATTAAACTTTGAATTCCCAGGAGTTAAACCCCTTGGTGCCTCTGTTTAGTAATGATTTTGACTCCAGCAAACATGTCTTTGAAGCAATGCACGTATCCTACCTACTTATTGACATAGTGATTAGCTTAGCTATGATTCATGTTAAGGGAGTGTGTGGTCTTTCTTTAAAATGGATGATATGTTTTCGCATTTTTGTTCCATTGGTCTTCTAATCTGTAGCATGTCCATAAATTCCTCTAAATTATGAAGACAATTTCATAAGTTTATGTTACGTGAATATGTGTGCAATTTGAAGTAGGTTAGTTTTTTTCATATAAAAGTGTTTTGGCTTGAAGTCCATTTGTTTTTGAAGAAAAGCATGCTTTGGCAGTTATGCTATTGTCTGGGTAATGCATTTAAAGTTACATTTGGTAGGTTAGGTTGTTATGGCTTGTTTGTTTTTGGAGTATAGAAGTATTAATAGCTGGTACGTATAAGCTTTTGACTTTTTATTTATTTCATGAAGAATTTTTTTGCTCGGTTTTGATTAGAGCAGCAGGTTTATTTGCTGTTTTGGTATTTACTGGTCAATTGTTTTTTTTGACAATTTGGTTAAATGATGTGATAATGAAGCAAGTTAGATCATCCAAGAATCGTTACATTGGTTGTAGCACATGCAAAGCCTCCAAATTACATGTCTTTCTTCAAATTCTATGAGTCCCTAAATTTGGCAGAGAAACTACATGTGGAAGAGTGGAATCCAAGTTTTGATCAAGTGCTCACCATCTCAGTCCAGTTAGGTATGTCTTTGATGATCTTGGCTTCATTTGAGTTTGTTTTAATTTTGTGAAGTAACATTTAATTCCGTACCGTCATTGAAATTCTTTGTATTTTCTTTGTGATATTATGTGCAAAATTCCTCTTATTGAGGGTAAATAAGTAGTATAGATTATGTTGAACATGACACTCATAAACTCAGTGTTTTATTACCTGTCGTGATTAGTTTAGGTAAATATGAAATACTTGAGACGATTCTTGTAGATGCTTACTTCACATTGATGATGACATGTTAGTGACGTGGTGTAGATTTCAGGAATCTGGTGTCACCACACAGCATTTATTAGGTAATTTTGGACTTACAAACTGGTAAGCTAATGAAATACTTGGTTTGATGCATAGTTGGATTATTCTCCTTATAAGTCAATTCACTATGAATCTGGAATGTCTAAATTCAACTGAGAAGATGTGGAAGGGTCTAGGAGGTTTAAGACAGCCAGTATGTCTAGGCATGTGTGTTTTACATCCTCAAAAAGTGATATTAGAAAATGATGGGAAATAAAATGAATATTAATTGATGCGTGGTATTCTTGTGGATTCTAAGATCTTTTCTTTCTACTAATTATTAGTCAAATATTTCCATAAAGAATTTTTAATTATTTAACTTCATTCTTGTAAGGTTTGATACAATCTTTGCATTAATTTTCAGCATGCATAATGAAAGTCTATCTCCCTTACCTTGAAATACATGTACGTTGGATTTTTATTCTGTGAAGACGTATGTTCTTGTTAGAATTCTTCTGATAATGTTTGTAGATTGAGTAATTATGACCCATAAATAAATTTACATTTTGCCAACCCGGGTTTCTAGTTTAGTGAAATGGCTTCTTTTTGCTTTTAAGGGCAAAAATTAATCAAAACTATTCCATAGCAATGCCATGATTTAAAAGCTCTGCTAACTTCTTTCACAACTTGTTTTTTATTACTGTATATGCACCTGTGCTATTTTCAAATAAATAGCAACTTGTTTCACAACTTGTTTTTTCAAATAAATTTGTGAGGGAGAGAATAAAGTGAGGGGGAAGGGATTTCTTTTTTCCCTGTCAACTAAGAGGCATGCTGGTAGCAGTCGAAACTAGGTTCCTCAGCTCCATCAAATGTTCATTATTTGATATATGGAGCGAAAGGCGAAGATTTGTCACCAATGTTTCTTGTTCCCAACTTAAGAGTCCCAATGCATGCAATGCCTCAATAGCGCAACAGTAGGCATGTAACTCTAACCTATGAATTTCTTCTGCCAATTCCACCTGACTGGAAAGGAAACAATTCCCTTCCTTAAAGCCCCTATGACAAACAAACTCAGTATCACTACAATTTCCTTCAGTATCTTCAACAGGACCTCTAGAAAAATTACAATGCAACTTAAAGGAATCATTGCTAGCAATGCTACATCTAGCCACAGAGCATGTAATATTGTCTGCATCATTAGGTTCTAAGCTAATTGCATGCGAACACCCAACAGCTCCGCTTGGTTTCTCCCTCTCCAGATCGACTTCAGTAAAGTGAGTTGTTTTGCTGTTAAAAGAAGTATAAAAGTTTTTTTCACCCTGCATTTCTCGATGGGACAAAACAGCATCAATCTTTTCAGGTAAAGGGGATGGATTTGCAGCAAGCAAACGATGACACCTACCCTCTTTCGCAATTACTCTAAACTTCTGGGAAGTTCTTGCAGGTGCATCAACTTGAGAATAACAATCGGGCAATCCTCTCTTTAGAGTTTTGGAGGAAACAATATGTGATTTTTGGAAATTGTTATTGTTCTTAGCAGCACAAAGCTCCTTATTTACAAGGAAATTCATCCCTCTATTTGTTTTCTTAACTTGGGAACTCAATTGATTGTATTTCAGAGTTGACCGTTCACTGCATTTCCCATCTTCACAGTTACCAACACCCTGCTAGCTCACTGCATTTCCCATCTTCACTGCATTTCAGAGTTGACCGTTCACTGCCATGATTCAAAAGCTCTTAACTTGTTCACATATTTAATTGCTTAATTGTTTAATTTTCTTATTTATCTTAAGATTTTGGTTGTCTTTCATTTACAGGAGACAAAAAAGAACAATGGGGTTCTGGCTCGTCGGTCACAGGTGTGGATAGCCGCATACATGAAAGATGGGACGTCAAATAGTGATTCAGTTAATGATGTTATGGTATGTGATACTACTTTATCTATGGACTTTTAATATGATTTATATTTATATTGGAGGCTAATTATTGAATTCAAACTTGCAGACTCAAATGAATGAGTTAACGGAGCACATGGCTAGGCTTATTTTTGCAAAATTGCATTGATTTTTTATAGTGCTTCTTGGTATGTGATAAAATCTTCTTGTTAGTGCTTCTTCAAGTTTTAAGTATTGTTTATAAGTATTGGGTACAAATTTTTCAATTATGTTTATTTTGGTGAATCTGATTGCAGTTTATGTTCTGATGCAGGCATGTAAACCAGTGATGACTACAGCTTCTTTGCTAAAACATGATTTTTGGATATATGTTAGTTTGTGGTTAATGTTGAAACATGATTTTTGGATTTTGGATACGTTATTTTGTGGGTAATGGTGATTGGATATTAATTGAAAGAGAAACTAAATTAATGCTTCATTTGTTATTTGAATGGGAGTTATTATTTTATATGTTAGTTTTATTATAGGTATTTGAATGAGAGTTAATATTTTATATGTTAGTTTTATTACAGGTATTCTTTTTAATTTAATCAAATAAAATTAGCACAATTTCAAAAAACAAAAAGAAAAAAATAGATATGACGGCGTTTCTACAAACGCCTCATAAACCCTCAAAGTAATGGTCATATTTTTAAAACAGATACGACGGTGTTTCAAAAACGTCGCTAAATATCGTTGGTGACGTCAGCGGGTGTATAGTGGGACATTTGGCGGCGTTTTTTAAAACGCCTCCTATACTAATATCACGACGTTTTTAAAACGTCGCAAAGCTACAGCGACGGCCGCAGCTTTGATGTTTGGTACTAAACGCCACAAAAGAAATTAGTGGCGTTTTTGATAGATATAGCGGCGTTTTTTAAACGCCACTAAAAGCCTGTTTTCCAACAGTGTTTCCAGCTATTTATGGGATAGTTTTTCTGCATTATATTTGAAAATATAGAAAACAATGCCAACCCTATCTATGAACTTTACAGTTCTCTTGACCTTTAACTTTTCCAATAATACTACTTGTACAGAAAAGTGCATCTAACATGCTTATGTGAATTAAATTTCTTATTATCCAATTAAGCAGTTAAAAATGATGGGCTTACCCATTTATAAATGAAACTCATTTATAACACGTTTTATGGATTTAAATGGGTTTCAAACTGATAAAATTGGGCAGTGTGAGTATGAGTTGAGCCACTTTGAAAGTTCAACATGTATCAATTTCGAAGTATTCCCTTGTTTCCAAGTTATCTAGTGGATCCGTTCTACCAGGTCGTTATGCGAGGAATTATTATATTTTGCGGGAATTTCAAGTTGGCCGTGTGCCTGACGAATAGCAAGGGCTAAATAAATACATAGTTTCAAAAATAAGAAAATAGTGGAGAAATTATAGAATATTATTGGACAAGAACATGGACACGTGATATTCTGAACCTAATAAATAATTTTTGGTTGTGTGCCTATCTTATCACAATGAGAAAATATACGTAAAATTAGTTATATGACCCCATACACTTCGAAGGGCAAATCACATAGAATATAAACCAATCCTATAGAATAATTTATGTTTATTTTCAATCACATTTCTTAGAAATCTCCCAGCCACCCAAGTTGGTTTCCGTCCTATCCTATCTCTAACAATTATCAAGGGAAACTAGAGCAACGCAGGTTGTTCAAACATAAAGTTTGAAACAAAAAATCAATAAATCTTATTTTCAAGAGTATTTATGAATTCTATTAAATTTCAATGTAGACAATTATATTTTATTTTTTATAATTTATTATAAAAAAGTTCAATTTTCCTTTTTTTGATGACCGGGTGTCGACTAATCTTGGATCCACGCAAAACTCCCCCTCTACGTGGAACCTAAGACTTGGAGGGAGCACACCCCAGACCCCAAGTTGCACCTACTAGGCCAAACCTTTCACTTTTCCTTAATAATATCTTTTATTCCAATTTTACGATTCTTATTAAACAAGAACAACAATTTTATAAAGAATTTTAATTTACTTACAAAAATATAGTCAAAAAGCCAAAAAATTATGCTAAAACAGTTTACCCCAAATGAAGCCTAACTGTTGGGGTGATTGATTGATTAGTTAAACAATTACATTTTAAATTTTCTTGAGATCAATTCATCACTAGTGAATTGTTAAAATTGGTATTGATTTTCTCTTGACTATCCTATTCACCCCTCTTGATGGATGAAGATGAAATTTAATTTATGCACTAAATTGTTAAAATTTAAAGAAAAATTAATAACTCCAAATGATTATATTTTGGGAAAATTATCTGTTAGTGGGCTTATCAAAAAAATATTACAAAATTATGAAAAAGTTTATATTTTTAATTATTAATATGTATAAAGTTTATTATTATTTATAATTTTTTAAAAATATTACATTGAATTAAAATTCTCCTTATATTTTCATACAAGCATGAGTGACTACATTTGAGAATTTGATGAAATTCTTTATTCCATTTCCATTTATTCATGTCTCAATTACAAAGGTCTTTTTATACAATCACCTATCTCTGCTATTCTAACCAAGTATACATACATATACAATCTAACAGCCTAACAAACTCTATAACTGACCAAGTAAGTAACTGCCATATCAGTTGCACAATTACGCGTCATGATGGTGTTGCTATCTTCACTGAGCTGTGAGTCACAAGCCTTTGGCTGTTGCAAGGATTTTGATCTTAGCTGCTTCGTCAATACTACACTCTGAGCTATTATTTTAGCTTGAGTTACAGTACTCTTATCATCCCCCCTCACGTTAATGGGGTCAAAAAGCACCATTAGCTTGGATTTGAGAAAATGAAAACGAGAGGAAGCCAATGGTTTAGTAAAAAGATCAGCAACTTGATGTTTAGTGGGAACAAATTTCAGATCAAGTAGCTTAGCAACAACCCTTTCGCGAACAAAATGGCAATCGATTTCAATATGCTTGGAAGGAGAGTGAAACACGGGGTTGGAGGCCAAAGCCATGGCAGAAATATTATCACACTGGAGAGTGGGAACAGAGGTGGGAATAGACAAATCCATTAACAATTGTTGCAACTAGCATAACTCTACTGCAGTGTGAGCTAAGGACAGATATTTGGCCTCAATTGAAGATCTGGACATAGTGCTTTGTTTCTTAACAGACCATGAAAACAAATTCGAGCCAAGAAAAACATAGAACTCAGAGGTGGACCTCCTACCAGAAGTGTTCCCAACCCAGTTGGAATCAGAAAATGCTTGCAGTTGGAGGGGACCAGTTGTAAAACTAAGACCATGAGAGATGGTCCCTTTTACATAATGAAGTATACGTTTAACAGCTCGAAAATGACCATTGGTAGGAGAACTCATAAACTGACAGGCTTGATTTGTAACGCCCTCAAAATAAACCCATAAATCATCCAACAATAGCATGCTTAAACATAAGTGAATAAAGCATAAATATATTCCATCAGAGTAGTCTTTATAAAATGTATTACATGTTGACATCAAAAGTAAATGCCCTATGGGCTTACAACTTTCCAAGTCAACACTTGGTTACAAAAAAGAGAGTACTAACTCTATACAAAGAAAGCCCTTGGCTTGATATACATGTAATACAATCAAAAACACAAAACAGCCCAACAGTCTTAAGCCTCCCAAGCTATGTCCTTGGAGATGGCATGCTACCTGTACCTGAAAATGATGTCCCATATAGGGTAGGCCACAGCCCAGTAGAAATATACTAAACCAACTATAAACAATGACTAAAATAATAGCATTCGATAGATGGTCCACACTTATATTCCAATTCATGTCATATTATAGTTTCATGACAATCATATCCGTGTTACACTTCAGTTTCCATTTCTCATTCAACTTTAAGTTTGAAAACAAGGCTCAGAACCTGGCCAAACAATTTAATGAGATAGTATATCATCACTAAAATTCTTTCGAAAATCATGACGGATACACATTTTGGTGTTGTATCAATAATACATAAAACCACTTCCATACTTCACAAATGATACACATTTTAGTGCTGTATCAATATAACAAAAACACTTCTATACTTCACATATGATACACATTGTAGTGCTGTATCAATGGAAAACAACTTCCGGTTTAGAGGTCCATCCCCTATCTCCTCCCACACAACACAATGAATATAAACACAGATCATATACACAATCAATCAATACATAAGGTTAATGTATTATTCCAACCGTCATATTCGATGACACATTCCATTGATTAGTTTTAGTTTGCCTAATCATCATGCATTGTCTACAACAATCAAGACTATCCTCCACCGATAGCCCAAAGCAGTTATTTCTAAACAGAAAATAAATGCACCAAATGGATAACCTATCAACATTTCGTCTAGGTAAGTGATAAATTAATCCAACTACACTCTTTAATCCCATACACTTCCAATTTGAATATTTCCTATTCAATTCCTTATTTTTCGAAAATTAATTATACAAATTAATTTATCGAAACAATTAGGGCTTTTCCCTAAATCTCAATAACAACCCTAAGGTTCCGTTTTCCATCAATAAACCAACATCGAGTCCATTTTCCAATATGTTACATACATAAAGGTTTATATGTTTGAAACCCCATCTTTTGAAAATTACACAACGACCCCAAACCTTCACAAAATTACCCAACGACCCCCAACATATCAAAATGCCAAAATTTTAAGACAAAGCTCATAAGATAGAGTAGGATATTCCTACCTCGAAGTTAGAGCTCAAATGGAGAAGAAGAAGAAATTCAAAATGCTCCAAAATCCAAACTTTTCGGATCAAAATGTAGCCTTCGACGATCAACACACCTTCTGCAAAGACAACAAGGTAGTGGGACACTCTAGCTAGATCAAACCCTAGAGAGAAGGGAGATTCTAGAGAGAGGAGATCTCAAAATCGATTTTGGGAAAGTAAGAGAGAGAGAGGAAGTGTAAAAAGTGATTCAAAAATGCCCAGCTGCCCTCTGTTATACGCATGACCCGCTCGAGCGGAGAATAGAACGCTCGAGCGTCAAGCACAAAAATATGGACACGCTCGAGAGCAAGAAGGCCCGCTCGAGCTCCAAGACACAAGAATAAAACGCATCCGCTCGAGCGCGAAAACCAGTCCGCTCGAGCATAGATTTGCCCCTCCCAGAACTTTCACAGACAAAGCACTACCCGCTTGAGCGCCAAGATACCCGCTCGAGCGTGAAAAACACACCTGTAGAAGTTTTGCAGGGACACGAAATACTGGGAGTGTGTAAACCCCGCTCGAGCGCAAGAAGGCCCGCTCGAGCGGACAACCAAAAACCAAAACTCCGCTCGAGCACAGAATGACCCGCTCGAGCATAACACCAAAAACCTGGGCAACTACATTTGAGACCAAAACTCCACCTACCTGTTCGAAACACGCCCAACACATCCCAAAACTCAAACATACGGAATTAAAGGATGACAACAAGGTACACAACCACCAACTCCATGGAACCAAAGTCCGGAATACAACAAATACAGAAAGGGAAAACCGGAATCGCTATATGATTTACTGTGAGAGCCAAGTCAGGCCTAGTAATTGTAAGATATTGCAAGCCACCAACTATGCTGCGATAAAGAGAAGGATTGACAAAGGCCAAGGAGTCAATAGCAGGTAAAGAGGGCTTGACAACCAATGGAGTAGAGCATGGTTTACAGCCAAGCATGCCAGCTTTGGAGAGCAAGTCAGTGGCATACTTTTGCTGAGATAAAAAAGTAACCATGAGCCTAAGCTTGAACTGAGATACCAAGGAAATATGAAATTTCACCAAGTTCTTTCATAGAGAAAACCTTGTGCATTTGAAGAAGAAGCTGATCTATAAGACCTGAATTACTACCAGTCAAAAGGATATCACCCACATAAATGAGAATGATAGTAATATGGAGGGTAGTCTTCTGAACAAAAAGAGAGGAGTCTGAATGAATCCCTGAGACAGAAGAAAAGCTGAAAAAGTGCAATACCAGGCCCTTGGGGCCTGATTAAGACCATACAAGGCCTTCTTCAATTTACAAACATGAGTAGGATGGGAAGAATAAACAAACCCAGGTGGCTGTAACATAAACACTTCCTCCTCAAGCCTACCATGAAGAAAAGCATTGGAAATGTCCAATTGCTTCAAAGGCCACTGAAAATGAAGAACCAAGGAGAGTAAAATTCTGATGGTTGGTTGGTTAGCCACAGGGCTAAAAGTTTCTTGAAAATCAATACCCACTTGTTGTAAATAACCCTTGGCCACCAACTGAGCCTTATACCTGGCAATACTTCCATCGGAATTCTTTTTGATACGATATACCCATTTACAACCTATAGCAACTTTGTGAGAAGGAAGAGGAACCAGATCCCAGGTACACTGTTGTTGAAGGGCATTATATTCTTCTTGCATAGCTTGAACGCAGATAGGAGAAGACAGATCTTGTTTGACAGTAGAAGGCTCAGTAGTAAGGAATAGAGAAGGCTCAGAAACAGAAGCAGCAAGACACAAAGAAGTCTGAGTCTTGGACCTAGTAATCATAGGATGACAGTTGGAAACTAGAGAAGGGACAAAAGGAGGAGGAGGGAAATGAAGATTTATATAGAGAGAATCAATAGGAATGGGAGAAGGGAATAAGGATGGAGAAGATACTGAATGAGGAGAAGCAGGAACTAAAGAAGCAGAATGTGGAGAAACAGAAGGAACTGAATGTGAAGAAACTGGAGGAACTGAATGTGGTGAAACAAGTCGTGAAGGAGGAGAAGGCTGAGAAACAAGATGAGAAACAGGAGTAGGGCCCCAGAAAAACTAGATAAAGAAGGAGAAAGAGGAGTATGAGGAAGAGAAAAGAAGGGGAAGCAAGATTCATTCAAAAGAACATGTCTGGAGATATGAATTTTACCTGTGAAGGGATCTAAACACTGATACCCTTTCATGGAAGGGTGATACCCAAGAACACACAAGAGGTAGACTTGGGTTGAAGTTTATGAGAAGTGTAAGGATTGAGCCAAGGAAAACATTGGCAGCCAAACACTTTAAAAGAAGAATAATTAGGAGGATGATGGAAAAGAGTCTCATAGGGAGAGACATTATGCAAAGTAGAGCTAGGCATGCGATTAATGAGAAAAATTGAAGCAGCGATAGCATCAAACCAAAAAGAAAGAGGCAAATTAGACTGATGAATAAGAGCAATAGCTGTTTCAGAAATGTGTTGGTGTTTTCTCTCAGCCACACCATTTTGAGACTGAGTATAGGGGCAACTCTGCTGATGAATGATTCCATTAGATGCAAGAAATGAATCAAGCTTCTTATTAACAAACTCAGAACCACCATCAGTGCGTAAAATTTTAAGAGAAGTGTGAAACTGATTTTCAGCATAAGATTTGAAGTCTAAAAGCTTAGCAAAAACTTCACTCTTGTAATGTAAGGGGTAGACCCTTGAAAACCTACTAAAGTCATCCACAAACAAAACATAGTATTTAAAGCTATTAGCAGAAGAGTTAAAGGATCCCCAAATATCACTATGAACCAAAGAAAAGAGAGCATTCACAGAAGTATTAGAGAGCTTGAATGGCAGTCTATGAATTTTAGCAACAACACAGTTTGTACAAGAAGCAAGCTTATTACAAGTAGTAGAACAATCAACATGATCAGAAGAAAAATAAGGCAAATGCTTGATAATGTGTTGAAACTTTCAAGGGGAAGGATGCCCCAATTGTTGATGCCAAGTGAGTGCACTAGCAGAAGCAGGTGAGTGAGCATGATAGGCCTGTGGTGAAGCAACAAGAGAATGAGAGAACTGATATAAGCCATTCACATTAGATCCAATATGAAGAATTTTGTTTGTAAGCTTGTCCTGGATTTGAAAAGAGTTAGCATAAAAAATAATAACACAACTATGATCACGAGTGAGCTGCTGAACAGACAAAAGATTAGAAGCAATAGCAGGTACATGAAACAAATTGTTCAAAGTAAAAGAACAGGCAGGAGTAGGCAAAAGACCTGTGCCAACATGATGAATGGGCAAAGAGGAACCATTACCAACAGTCACTTGATCCTGTCCTTGATAAGGCTGTGAGAGATGGAAATTTGAGAGATCATTCGTGAGATGATTTGTAGCAGCAGAGTCAATGTACCAGGGCACAGAGGAAGAATGAGGTGGTGAAGAATTGTAAGAAGATGAGAGAATTGTTGCTGCATAGGCTCTTGAGTTTGAGGGATTAGCTGGATTTGGAGATGAGAAAGATAGTGGTTGGAAAGATGCATCCATACGATGCCAGCAATCAATAGCAGTGTGGCTTGGTTTGCCACAAATCTGACAACCAGTGGAATTGAACTGTGATCTATTTATGTTGTTATTTCGATTAAAGAATCGAGAATCATGATTTCCATCGTTACAATTATAAAATCGACCACTGCCTCTATATGAACCTCTGCCACGAGAGTAAGATACACGGTACAAATTTGAGGGAAATTTGGATGAAGAACCAAAGGCACATGAAGAATTAGGATGTGAACCTTTTGATGCTGAATAGGCAACAGTAAGAGTATGATCATCAACATGTTTGAGTTTTTGTTCAACATGAATTGCTTTAGAACATAACAGAAAACACAACTCTTCCATCAACAAAGACTCAGATCGTGCTCTAATTGCTGTTTTGAGGGCATTGTATTCTTCAGGCAAGCCATTGAGAATGATAAGAATTATATCTTCATCATGAGTACTTGCAGATACAAGAACCAACTGATCCGAAATTGTTTTGATCTGAGCAAGATATTCTTCCATAGAAAGAGACTTTTTAGTAATTGATTGCAATTTTGTCTTCAACTGATGAATGTGTGATCTTGACAATGAGGTGAATCATTTTTCAAGAGCTTGCCATACTTGAAAGCAATGAGTATGATGAAGAACATAGGAGTACACTGAAGGAGATAGAGTTGCAACTAAACAACTCAGAAGATGTGCATCAATTACCTCCCGTTGAGTTAAATCTGGATTCAATTCTGACATTCCAGTGTAATCAATAACTTTTCAAGCAGGACAAGCAATTGATCTAGTTACATAAGCAAGCAAACTTGTTGCACGAGGCACATTCTAGATTTGGCTTTTCCATATAAGAAAATTGTATGAATCAAGGTTAACAGTAACTGATGAACTAAGATTTGATATGAGTAGACTGAGATTGGTAGGGATTGAAGCTGAGGAAGAAGATTTCGCCATGGGAGGATCTTGCTCGCTTGAGCTTGAAAGCTCTGATACCATGATGAAATTCTTTATTCCATTTCCATTTCTTCGTATCTCAATTACAAAGGTCTTTTTATACAATCACCTATCACTGCTATTCTAACCAACTATACATACATATACAATCTAACATCCTAACAAACTCTCTAACTGACTAAGCAACTGCCATATCAGTTGCACAGTTACGCATCATGATAGTGCTGCTGTCTTCACTGAGCTGTGAGCTATGAAGCACGGGTGCGGGAACAGGTACGACGATATGGCAAATTCTTAAAAAAGTTGGGTACGGATACGACTGGGGTACGTCAATTTTTTTTACTTTTTTTAAAAAAAATTTATAGCTAAACATCCAACATACAAATCGAAGTTTCAATATCAAAACTAAAAAGAGAACAATTTGTTTAAAAAGTTATATAATTATTTATATTTCTTTTTCTTTTTTGATTGTCTAAAACATGATACAAAAGAGAGCAAAACCATGACTCATGGGTAAAGGGTGTTGGAAATAAATTACTTGATATTTTCAAAATTGAAAGAAGAATAATAAAGGCTACAATAAATTCTAACATTTGCAAAAAAAAATGATTTTGCTGTACCAGTGTCGTACCCACGTCGTATCCACGACATACCCACGACGTACCCACATGTATTTGCTGTACTCGGCATGTATTCGGCGTACCTGGTACACGTATCGCCGTACCGGTAAGCGTACCCGCACCTGGTAAGTACCCGGTACTCGTACGACATCATTTTTGGAGTACTCGTACTTCATAGGCTGTGAGTCACAAGCCTTTGGTTGCTGCGAAGATTTTGATCTGAGCTGCTCCGTCAATACTACACTCTGAACTATTATTTTAGTTTGAGTTGTAGTCCTCTTATCATAATTATACTTTCACTAGTACCAAATACAAACAGACTTGCACTTTTAGAAAAATTATAATTTTAAAAGTATATCTTTTAATTTTAATTTTTATAAGATAAAATTACTACTTAAAAAATTGATGCGTCTTATCAATCCTAAAAGTGCGATTTTATTATTTTTTTAGTAGATTTTTATTTTATTTTTACTTCATTTTACTTTTTAAATCCGTTCAAAATAAAATCCTAAAAAATAAAAAATTCATTAAAGAAAAAAGTCAACACTTCAAAAATATTTTTTTAGTATTTTTCAAACAAGGTGAGAGTTTCTTACAAAAATGATTTTTAATGACTAAACAAGTCAAAACCAAACTTTTAAATTCTTTCTTAAACAATCAAAAAATGACTAATTGTGGGTTTCCCATCTCTCTCTCAAAAAGCCTTCTTTAAGCTTGAAGAACCATAACTTGATTTTATGTAGTTTCGAGCATCAGAGGTCAATTTTCCCAACTTTCATACTGATTGTGTTAGTTTTTACTTCAAGGTCTTCAATATTTGTTGTAAAATTTCAGTAGGAATTCAAAAAAAAATTTTATATATAAAAAAAAAAGGTTGCAAGGTCACGTGGGAGGTGTTAACAGCTCTCACAATCAAGCTTGGAGAAAATGTCAGTACTTACTGAATCAAAAGCAACATATTGAAACATTTATCAAAAAAAGACAAAAAAGAAGACAAAGCAACATATTGAAACAGTTTTCTCCAAGCTACTTGATGAAGCCAAGAGTGATTATAGAGTTCAATTGACTGCATCAATTAATTGCATCCGATTTCTTTTGCGACAAGGGATTCCATTACATGGGCATGATGAATTTGAAGATTCAAGCAACCAAGGAAACTTTCTTTAGCTTTTGATACTTCTTTTAGATCAAAATTGTAACGCCCTCAAATTAAACCCATTGTATACATAACATTAACATGCATTAATAAAAGAAAACCAACCATTGTGCCATTCATCAGAGTATTCTTATTGAAAGCATTACATGTAACATCATAAGTAAATGCCCTACGGGCTTACATCTTTCCAAGCCAACGCTTGGACACAAAATATGAGTACTAACTCAACTACAAATTAAGCCCTTGGCTTGAGTGTTTACATGTAATAACAAATAAAATAAATGCCAACTAAACTAAAAAGAGTCTTCAACTCCAATTCCATCCAAACTAAGTCCTTGGAGGTAGCTTATCACCTGAACCTGAAAATGATGTTCCCATAAAGGGTGAGCCACAGCCCAGTAGAAAAATACTAAACCAAATATAAGCATTGAATAAAGCTACAGCATTCAATAGATGGTCAACCAAGATGATCAATTATAACTCAATACAGTTTCAATTCCCATTATTACCAATACGGCTCAGAACCTGGCCAAACTTACAACAGTGAACTATATATCACATTCACATTACTTCCAATATCAACACACAAATGAGACTCAGGCTCATATCAAAACACTTCATACTTCCCATTTGATACACATTTTAGTGCTGTATCAATAACATGTAAAAACACTTCAATATAATAAGCACACATAATAGTGATGCTAATGGAGTCCTTCCCCTATCTCCTCCCAAACAAAATCCGGTTTAGAGGTCCATCCCCTATCTTCCCCTAAACCGTGGAGTACATCCCCTATCTCCTCCCAAACAATATGCATATGCAATGCTCAATCAATACAAGTATATTCTGTATTAATTCAATAGTCTAAATTTATGACTTAAACAAATCGATTAGTTTCAATTTTCCCTAATCCACATGCAATGTCTACAACAAACACGGCTATCCTCCACTGATAGCTCAAAACAGTTATTTCTAGACTGGAAATAAATATATCAACAATTCAACAGGCGAGTGATTTAAATTATCCAACTACACCATTTAATCAATAAATTCCTCAATTTCACGAATTTAACCAAATTCCACAATTTCCTTAAATTAATTACACAAATCAATTTATTCATTCAACTAGGGTTTTTCCCAAAATTTCCAAAGTGACCCCAACATATCAAAATACCAAAACTTAGAACAAAACTTATAAGATGGAGTAGGAAATCCCTACCTCGAAGAAACTATTCCAAATGGAGAAAACAGAGACGATGATCCAAAAACCAAAGTGCTCCAAATCCACAAATTCTCAAATTAAAACGAAGCTGTCAACTCACTCTATCTTTTTAATAAAGGACCAAGGTTAGATACTCACCCTAGGTAGATCAATTCTAAGAGAGAAGACAAGTTTAGAGAGAGAGAGAGAGAGAGAGAAACACTCAAGGGGCGGTTTTTAAAAGTTAAGAAAGAAAAAAGTAGGTCAAAAAGTGATCCAAAAAGTGAAATCACGGACTGATGTGGTCGATCCCCCGCTCGAGCGTGGAAAACCCCGCTCGAGCGTTAGACACAGACTCACGCTCGAGCGTGAAAAGAGACGCTCGAGCGTCGATTGCACACTTCCAGAAGTTTTGCAGGCGAAGGTATCCGCTCGAGCGTCAAACTCTCCGCTCGAGCGTAAGGACAAAAACAAGAGATCACGCTCGAGCATAAAAACTACCGCTCGAGCGGACGAACTGCAGAGTAAAATACTGGGAGATGGAAAATCACGCTCGAGCGTCAAAACTCCCGCTCGAGCGGAGAAGCAACAACGAAGGGCCCGCTCGAGCGTTAAAACTTCCGCTCGAGCGTGAAGGCCAAAATCTGGGCATCACCTATTGGCATCTAAATTCAACCAACCTGTAACAGACCCGTCCATCACAACCTATACTTCAAATACAAAGAGATTAAAGGACAACAACAACCAATAAATAATGACAGGATCCACGGAACCTAAGTCCGGATACAATAATCTAAAGAGAAAAGACCGGGGTCGCTATAAAAATGAGAATCTCAGAGCTGTTTTGTCAAAAGATGTTCCTAAACACCTTAAGTTGACAACACCTAGTATTCAAAAGGATATTCTTAACGCCATTGCAGTTGAAACTACCAATGCTATTGTCAGAGAACTTGGTGATGGCATGTTCTCTATTGTCTTTGATAAATCTTGGGATGAATCGATGGAGGAGCAATTTATTGTTTCTTTTAGTATGTGGAAAGTAGGGGATATGTGATTGAGCGTTTTTTGGGTATTAAGCAAATTTATTGTTTCTTCTAGTGTTCTAACATGAAAGTGCGTATTATGTTCATTGTTTTGCTCATAAACTTGAATTAACTCTTTTGGAGGCAGCAAAAAAGTCATATCCATATTGCATCACTCTTTTACGTGGTTTCAAAAGCTTAAGCCATGTGTAGAAAGAAGCATCACTTCAAAAGCTTTACCCTTATTGCTGTATTGAGTTCTAAAGCTTTGCTGAGTTGTTCAGTTTTCTTAAATGTCATGACTCTTTTTTGTTTCTTTTCTCATCACATCATGTAGCAACCTTCTAATATTTTCACTTTTTGTATGTAGGTGCTTTTAAATTAGATTTCAGTCAAACTTGGCCTTGCTGAGTTTTTTAACTTTGAAATGCAATCTTACAAGTTACAACTCAAACCATTCCCCTTGTTTCATTCTTAATCATTTTTGAATGACAGAATTGTTGGCTACTTCATAGAGAATTTGCATTGAAAATAATGATGTGTTACTCCTTTGTAAAATGTTGCCAAGTTTGCTTGTTGAGATGTAGAAACATTCTCAATTCAATAGCGACTAAGGGATCGCACTAGAGATATTCACTAGCACTTGTTTCTATTGGGAAGTGGGAATTTTGTGATTAATTATAGCAGAAAAATTGTGATATGGAGAGTATTGAATGGAAATGTTGTTCATAAGCAAGAAAACTACCTTGGAATTAATTGCTAATTGTATATGACTGTTGGAAGAATGAAGAAAACTTGGCAGACACTGCTAATTCAATCAACAATCTTACGTTCCTAAATAGTTTGTACCTCTCTTATTTGCAAATTTTTAGTTTTGTCATTTTTTTAAAATGATTTTTACCATAGAAAAATACATACATAATTCAACAACTTAACATTACAAATAAAGTAAAATGACATTAAAATACTACTTTTTTTATTTTAAACTACACATCTCAAAACAATATCATTTTAATTTAGCTTTAAGCTTATAAGATATCTTCATCCACTTCTCAGGGTCTATTAGAGGTTAAACAACTCACTAACTTTGACATTTCTAAAAACAATTTGAATGGATGGATACCAGAGATTTCTATTTATTTATTTATAATTTGTACAAACGTAGGGTAATGGATTTTTAAGCTTAAAAAGTGATAAATGACTCCAACATTTTATGATATTTAAAAAACTATGATAATTTCTACAATTTTAGTATAATTATATCTATATTTCTTTTATAAGGCTAAAATCCTTAACTAATGTAGATGGTATGAAAACATAAATATAGGTAAAACATATGTAAAAAAGATAATAATATTATCTTTTATTGGACTTATATATTTCTCCAAAACTTAAGAGAGGGAGAGAGAGTAATGTAATTTATACCCCCCAAAAAAAAAATTCTAATATGTTTGGTTAGCCAAGTTCAAGAAAAAGAAAAGAAAAGAAAAAAAAAAATTAGACCTGTCTAACTTTTAGGTGTAAATCTTTTTTGAGTTTTAAAAATAATTTAAAAATTTTTAATTTATATTTTGTTATATTTTTAATAATTTTTTTAATATTTTAATTAAATTAAAAAATATATTTTACACTTTTTTTTATTTATATTTAAACAAAAAAATTAATTTTTTATTTTTTATATTTTATCTTTTTAGTATTTTATCCGAATCGTATCTACAAATTGTTGATTATTCTCTCTCTCTTTCTCTCTCTCCATCATCATATTATAATTTTTACTAAAAAAATTTCTACTGTTTGGTTCATATTTTTTAAAAATTATTTTTAATACTTTTTTAATATTTGTATTTACAAATTTTCCTCTGCTACTCCTTCCTTCGAGTGGTCTCTTCACCTGCTCCTCTCGCTTTCTTCTCTCTCTATTGCGCTCATTCGTCTCTCTTCGTCTGGCTCGACTGACTGTGGGTTCTAAGTGGCTGTTAGATTTAAAATCCTAATCTAACCCAGTGAGTCTCCGTTTGGTTTCTGAGAAAACAAAGGATTTTTTTTTTTTTTTTGAAGAGCAATCAACAAGGTAGCCTCCCTCTGATTATTTCTGAAACCCTAAACCCTCTTCTTAAACTCTTTTCTTCCTCATTTGTTACTCTCTTTGAATATTTCTGAAATCATCCCTCTTCTAAAACTATACTCTCTGATTTTTACCCTATTTGCTGTCTCTAGTGTTCTATCTAAATTTCTATTCCAGTGTCTCTTGGCTCACACTGATTCGAAATTTGTACTGAAGCAAGGATTGGTAAGCATTTTGTTCCATTTTGCTATTTATATATCTCCGTTGACATTCTTAATGAAATAATCCATTTTTACATTAATTAATATAGTATTTTGCAATCATATTGTTGCGTCCATGACTTATTCTTGAGTTGTTGCAAAATATTTCATGAGAAATTTTGGCATTAAAATTATCGGGCTAATTATGTTATTTGAATTTTGATTGCATTTAAGATGGTTGTAAAAATGCTTAGTTCGTTAGCAACTTAAACAAATGTATTTTGGAACTATATTTTCATTGCATTTAGATGTTGAAAACTTGTGGTTGACTATTCCAAAATATATTTAGTGATATTCACATGAAGCAACTATCACTTGTGGTGGGACCTCGCAATTTGTAAGTTAGGGCAAATAGTTATTCCAAGTGTTTTTGGTAATGTTTAGTACTTGCTGGTCTAGATGAATTAAATAGCCATCTCAAGTAAATCATTTGTTTGATTGATTTTTAAATATATATATAAGCGAAATTAGTTCACATACAATAGAAATACTTCCAAAAATGCTAATCAAATAGTGCTCGAACTTCACTTGTATTGTTGTTTTAGCGTGAGCAGTTGACAAGATAACGGGGAAGAGACTCCAACCAACAAAAAAGTGTGAAAAGCTAAAAAGAATTGAAGTGCATGATTTTAATTTTAGCTAAAAAGCAGTCGAAATGAAGCTTATGTTTAATAAAATGGATTTCCTCTGTTATACGATTTTAATTTTAATTTTCAATCCACATGAAGCTTATGTTTAATAAAATGAATTTTCGCCGCATACTTTTTTCACCTCTAAGCATGGAGGCTTTCCAAGCAACCATGAAAGATTAGCGTGAAACTTTAGGATTGAAGTAGTGGAAAGTGTGAGAAAGGGAAAATTTTGAATTTTTTTCCCTTCTTTGTTTAGCATGATAAATGATAATGTTGGAAAATGTAAGATTGTTAAATTTAGTGTACAACCCATAGCAACATGGTAAGTTGTTTTTCAATTTCTTGCAAAATATACATAAATGTTTCTTGCAAAAAATAAAGAATTTTTTTTCCACTATTTTGTCACTTTTGATTTTCGGGTCCTGTTACCATGTGCACCTTATATCTTAACCATTGAATCTTCACAAACTAATCTAAGCCATTGAATAATTTAATGGAAAAAACTTGAAACCTTCTCAACCAGTTGTTGTCCCGACGGAAAAGCTCCTCTCTCTCTCTCTCTCAATTTGTCTTCTCTCTCCTCCTTTCTCCCCTCTAAGAAAGCCCTAACGTTTTTCTCCCAACATGACTTTGAGAATTTTCTCTACCTCCTACGACGCTACTCAAGACCTTCTTGCAAAGTTGAAACTCTTCCATCTTCATTTGTTGCAACTTAATCTAGTATATATGTTGGTCTATTTTGTGAGCCTTATTCCGGTTCTGTGTTAATATAAAGAAGCAGTTGAAGTCTGTGCATCTTCTTGTGTTCTTTTGCTGATATATTCTCTCTCTCTCTCTCTCTCTCTCTCTCTCTCTCTTTCTCTCTCATTGTGTTATGGTCCATTTTGTGAACTCTTCTTTGCTTGTTGGCTTTTCACTTGTTTTAAGTTCATTGTTTGTGGGTTGAAACCCATATGACCTATTTATTATAACTTATGCTAACCTTCATTTTTTGCCGTTGGAAAACTCTATTCACTTTGATTTTTATCCAATTTTGTCTCTCATTCTTCGGATTGTCTCAGAATTTTGAACATTGGGCTAATGAAACTACAACTTGAGGGTTTTTTTTTTCCAAACTTGGTAACAATTTTAAACTATTTTTCTCTATAGTGTTTAAGATGTTTGAATTTGATTGGATTTAAGTTGTTCCAAACTGATCTAAACGATTTTTTGATTGTTGTTAAGATAATCCGAAGAATGAGAGATTGTTCGAAACTATTTCAAATTGGATTTTAAGCGATTTTTTTCAAGCTATTCTTTGAATTTTGATTGCATTTAAGATGTTCATAAAAATGTGTTAGTTTTTTTTTTTTTTTTTTGGTCAACAAATTTGGAGAGGAGTTTGAATGTGCTGCCCTTTTTCTTACTAGAAAGAAGATAAGTAAAACTTTTTGGTAAAGTAGTGTTATGCATGAGATCTTTCAAATTATTTTGGGTACCAAAAATGGTTAAAATCTAGCTCACTGAAATAGATCAAATATATCTTGGGTATCCAATGATCAAATATATCTTATTGAATTTTTTTGAATTTTAGCTCATTCAAAACCTAGCACATTGGTTAGGGAAAGCATTGTGCTTCGCATTAATTTTTTATTTGCTACATTCATTTCTACATATCAATGTTTATGTGAAATGTAATAACTTTAAAATCTTTTTCATTATTCTTTTGTAACCAATCATTGGATATATGCAAACAATGCATGCACTGATTAGGTTTCTTTTGAGTTTTCTTTTTAACTGTAATGGTTTTAAATTATTTTCGTTAAATAAAAATTCTAAAATGGTATTACTGGAGGTATTTGTTTAATAATTTCATTGTCAAGGATTTGGATTATTTGATTTGCTTGAATTTTATGATTTTACTGTAAACATTGTTGTGTTGAATATATTTTTGTGAGTGAGTGCTTTGTGTCGCGTGTTCTTTTGTGTGAACATAATTACATACTCATTAGGCACACAACCATATTGAGTGTTTTTTTCCCTTGGTTAACAACACTTACCTGGTGACACAAACTATGATCACCCGTTCGGCATACAACCTTAACAAAACATGCGCATTTTGTTCATTTCATGAAATCAGGCATGAGTGGGAAATTCTTTTAGTGTTTAGTTTGTTTAAAGACTTTAGAGGTGCAATAATATTTGCTATAATCTGGGTTTTGCAGGGTTTACAAGTGCAATTTCACATGGAGGAGACTTTGGATCTTCCATTTTCAATTATTAAATGCACACATTTAAACATAATTGTTATACAAAATTTGTCACAAAAACAATGGAAAACAACACGCTTGAGCAATCATATCAGAATAAATTTTATGTATGAATTTTATATTTACATGGAATTACTCGTTTTATTTTCCAACATTGCCCTTTTGAAAACCTAATCAACGAAAACAGCTCCGCAATTCATAGTGCTGATAGTGTTTTGTTTATTTCTTGGACTAAAACCGAAAATGACGCAGAAATACAAAGCCAATTTTTTTTTTTTTTTTTGTGTGTGTTTTTTAAGGAAAATACAAAGACAGTTGGGTTCATATAATATGGTCACTCCCCAACAGAAAGTCTGCTTTCTATTCTAGGAATTGGAAGAGGTTATGGTCTATTTTTTTAGCCCTAGTCAAAACTTAAAACATATTTTTCAAAACATGGGGACTTTAATGTAATTGCAGATCCAGTGGCAATGATTGTGGAATATATGTTTAAAAAATATTAAATTATCTGTTTATATTCAATCTATAGAAAATTAGTAGCTCAAAGTAATCTTGGATTGGATTTATATGCAATTTTACAATATATGATGAAAGTAAATGTATTACTTCAAGAGCTAAATGATTATATTTGTCTGTTTGTGTAGATGGTTTGTTAATGTGAAAGGATATATGCAAAATGACATTCGTCATACATATATTATACCCTTTCTCCCCAAAATCTTAAATTTCCTTAAGCATTGTCTTATTTTCTAACTCATTTTCATGTTTTGTTTTCTTTTGTCGCAGGTCCTCAATTTCATCATCTTTAAATAAAAGTAAAGGTATACCTTCCTCCCTCCTAGCAGTAGCACTGACGAGCGTGCTAATTTATGTGCGTTCCTTTCCTTTCTAATTGATAGCAGGGCACTGGCGGGGGTGCCAATTTATTTATTTGGTAGTATTTTATTTCTTTTAATTGATAGCAGGGCACTGGTGGGTGTGCCACTTTATTTCTTTGCTTTCTTTTAATTGATAGCAGGGCACTAGCGGGTGTGCCCTTTATTTCTTTGCTTTCTTTTAATTTATAGCAGGGCATTGGCGGGTGTGCCAAGTTATTTATATGCTTTCTTTTAATTGATAGCAGGGCACTGGCGGGTGTGTCAATTTATTTGTTTGCTAGTATTTGCTCTCTTTTAATTGAAAGCATGGCACTGGCGGGTGTGCCACTTTATTTTTTTGCTTGTATTTGTTGTAGTTTGGAACCATATTTCGCTTCAATCTTTTTGAACAACAAGAAGTATATAAACCAAAGCTTAATTTTTCTTTTTCTGTTTCTTTTCTTTCAATTTTTTTTTTTAATCAACATTTAGATAGCTACATTTTTTTTCCTTCTATTGAGAAGATAGTGAACTTTAATACACACGCGTGCACACACAAAAATGGACAAAAATTGAAGCCATGAGGATATGAACTAAGGTAAAGAAGAAAAATAAAATTGAATACAATTGAAGGAGTAATGTTGACTTTAATCATAGATTTGTGTCGGATGTAGTCCCCCAACCACCCCTTCTATAAAAAAAAAAAAAAAGATAAGAAAAGAAAACAAATCAGCACCTGTCTTTGGTAATAGGGAACTTGTCATGGAGTCAGAAAAAATATAACAATTTTTTGAAGATGGGTTGCAGAATTTCCTAAGTTAAGTACTCACACTAATATTGATAAGAAATATGTCATTGTTCTAGTTCATTTGTACTGATTTATTAAAATGTAGAAAGTTCAGGGGAAAAAACAAAATCTCACCAATTTTACAATTTCAGAATATAGATATTTGGGTTGGCTGTAGACGATTAGATCTTTCCATTTAACATTGTGAGATGTAAAATTGATATGAGAATAGTATTTAAGGTAATTATTGATGACTTTATAATATAATTACAATTTTATTTGTTTTTCCAATTTCTTTTATTTTTCACCAAAAGAGGAGATTATCAAAGCCAAGAGGAACTGTGGTGTAATTAGTGGCAGAGTAAGGGAAATCGAAGTCAGTAGCATTATATACATGCTAAAGTTACACATTGCGACATTTTTTTTTTTGACACAAGTTTTCTACCCTCTTCTCCTTCTTTGTTGAGTTTCCTAGTTAGTGGAATTTGTTTCCTTTTTCCCTTTGTTGGAGATGCATTTAATGGAAAATTTGTAAATGTTGAAATGCATCTTTGAATTTTGTAAATGTTTAAATTAGTGTTCATTTCATTCGGGGGTTTCTGTGCATCATGAGCCCCCTGTCTCAGTTCAATGTAATTGCTTGAGTCCCCTATTCACTCCAACATAAAGGTTAGGTATTTTTCTTTTCTTTATTTGCTTTGAATCTCTAACAAGTACTACTAATTTCAGTATCTCTGGAGGAATCGAATCTGGTGCGCAGATTCCTTTTACGCTCTTTTGGTTGCTTAGAAAATGGGGAAAAAGATGAAAAGAGAAACAAAATTTTGATTTACTTGTGTAATACGAAACAAAGGTCATCAAAGTGAATTGCAGAAAATTCACTATACAAATAAGATTTGTGAAAAAGTTACACTCTACTGTGGTGGCTGAATCGATTACCCACTTGATTGTGATTGTAGACACAAATTTTAAAACATGAAGTGTTTCAACACATTTCAAAATTTATGTTACAAATGTCCACTGTTTAGTTTTTGGACTAAACAGTGTTGATTATTTGAATAGCAGGTTCTTATTTCCAATCTGTATTTCAGATCGTTAATTACACATTTTATACAAATGAAACCTCCGATTAATGAAGAACAAAATAAACAACAAAAGACAATTTAAGAAAAATAAATATTTTATTGAAATTGTTATGGGTTTTGAACCCTCGAATACAAAATACAATTCTTGGGTTTGGAACCCTTTACCTATTCATCGCCATTAGCGTAGGCTCTCGAATTCTCTAGGCTTCTCTTTTTCTTTCTTGTAACAATTTCTTTAGCTCTCAATTTCTTTCTCTCTCTCTCTGATCTTTTCACTTCTGATTTTCTCCCCCGTCTTGTGTGATGGTCCTCATATTTATGGAGGGCCATCAGGTGATAGGAATGCTTCATCTTCAATTTGAATTTCAAATTGAATGATAGCGCCATTTGAATTTTGAATAATAGTGCTATCTGATTAATCGTATATCTGATTAACTGGATTGATCTTTGGGGTTTCATCCTGTGTGGTGTCTTTGCTGTAGGCTCTACAGGTGTCATCTTTCGTAGGCTCCATGTGTCACTTGAGCATCTTGAATAACGTCGTTGAGATACAACATCGTTTTATTTATGTACTTCAACGGATCACGTTGATCTTTTTTTTTAGGAAGTGATTATCTACAACCTTCCTATCATAGGCTCTATACGTGTCATAAATTTAGTTGAAATTTATGTGCCAACAAATGCCCCTCGTGACTTGCACAAGTGAATTTTCTTAACTGTGCGAGTCACGACGATTTGGCACTTTTATCTGGATGATCTTTAGGTCTTGGATGGGATTATTTCTTTGCTTTGGTCCCTGGACTTTTTTTTTTTTTTTTTTTTTGTGGGTTGATGGCTTTTTCATGAGCCCTTTTACTTTTGTTGCATGGGTCCTTTTTGTGGATTTGATCTTTTTTTTAAAAAAAATAAAGGGTTAATTGCCCTTTATAGTCTATGGGCCATCTTCTGTTGCATGGGTCCGTTTTGTAGACTTGATTTTTTTTTTTTTTTTTTGAAGGGTCATGAGTAAGGTCCAAGATTTAATTGAGCATTTCCTTTTGTGGGCCTCCAACTTGCCACCATTTTTTTACAGTAGATTTTTTTTCTAGGCCATCATAGATTTTTCTAGACCATCATGGATCTTTCCTTTTCTAGGCCACCATTTTTTAATTGGGCATTTTCTTTTGTGGACCTCCAAAATAGATTTTTTTTGTAGGCCATCATGGATTTTTCTAGACCATCATGGACCTTTCCTTTTCTAGGCCACTATTTTTAATTGGGCCTTTTCTTTTGTGGGCTTCAACTTGCCACCATTTTTTTACAGCAGATTTTTTCTAGGCCATCATGGATTTTTCTAGGCCATCATTTTTAATTAGGCCTTTTCTTTTGTGGGCCTCCAACTTGCCACTTATTAATTTTTTTAAGGATTTTTTGCAACATATATATATATATATATATTTTAGGAGTTTGTCTAAATAGAATAGGATGGATTGGCATTGGTAGGATTTCTAATCCTACACAAACTCTTACTTGTATTTCAAATCCTACCTAAACTCTTGCTTGTTTGAAGTATTTTAAGAGAACGCTACCTCCTTTCTTAAGCAAGAATTTTTTTGCTTTATATAACACCTATTCATATATTTTTTCCTGCAGCCCCTTTTTTTCCTTCCAGATTTTGTTTCTCCCAGCAGATTTTTTTGTTTTCCAGAAAATTTCCAGCAACTTTCCAGCCATTATTTTTTTTCTCTTTCCAACAAAAGCCGTTCTTCTTGTACTTTAAAGTAGGCACAAAAGAATTCCTTCAAATTCCTTTTAATCAGGTATGCTTCTCTATTTATTGCTTCTCTTTTTTAACAGCAATTTTTTTTTTGAACCCAAATATGAACACAGACTTTTTTTGTTTTGTTTTCTGAGCATCATAAATGGGGAAGGCAGATGTCCTTCACTAGGCCACTTGTCTTGCCCTTTTTTTTTATGAAAGATAATTCTACCACTTTGTTCCTGCCATCGAATTCAAGTAAGCTTTATAGTTCATTAAAATGTGTTTAGGATTCATTATTCTATTTGATGGACATTCTTTTCACATCTGGTTTCTACAAAAATTAATCGTATGAGCACTTGGTTAGCTTTAGAACTTTTTCATTTAATCAAAACTTCACCAGATATAAATCAACTGCAACAAGTATGAGATGCTTAGATTTATTTTTTGCTTAAGAAGAATTGCTTGTGTAAAGACTAGAAAATCTGAACAAGTTTAGTAACTTGGTTTTATTTATGTATTTATTTATTTATTTTTTTGAAGAACAAACCAACCCAAGGTTTTTTTTTTTTTTTTTTTTTTTTTTTTTTTGTAGACCATGAATCTAAATAGACCAAACAAAGTCCCTGTCATAGAGCTCTTCTTCTTTTTTTTAAAAAAAAAAATTTGTTTTTTTTTTTTTTTTTTTTTTTGTAGAAGAAGGTTCATGAACCAAAAAGTTAAACACGGACTACTGATGGTTTTACCAAAACTTGTAGAAGAAGGTTCATGAACCAGCCTTGCCCCCTCGTGATTCGTGCAAGTGAATTTTAATTGTACGAATTACGATTTCTTTTTTCACGTCTTTTTCCCTCTTTTGCAGGCAACACTCAAGGCGTCAGAGTTTGTTTGCAGGTATCATTGCCCCTTCTAGCCTAATGGCAATGAGTGGTTTGAATCCTTGGCAGTGATTGTGTCCTTCACCCCAATGGATTGAATCATTGGCAGTGATTGTGTCTTTCACCCCAACGGCTTGAAACCTTGGCAGTGATTGTGTCCTTCACCCCAATGGCTTGAATCCTTGGTAGTGATTGTGTCTGTCACCCCAACAGCTTGAATCCTTGGCAGTGATTGTGTCCTTCACCCCAATGGCTTGAAACCTTGGCAGTGATTGTGTCCTTCACCCCAATGGCTTGAATCCTTGGCAGTGATTGTGCCCGTCACCCCAACGGCTTGAATCCGTGGCAGTGATTGTGTCCGTCACCCCCAACGGCTTGAATCCTTGGCAGTGAATGTGTCTGTCACCCCAACGGCTTGAATCCTTGGCAGTGATTGTGTCCTTTACCCCAATGGCTTGAATCCTTGGCAGTGATTGTGTCCGTCACCCCAACGGCTTGAATCCTTGGCAGTGATTGTGTCCTTCACCCCAACGGCTTGAATCCTTGGCAGTGAATGTGTCCGTCACCCCAACGGCTTGAATCCTTGGCAGTGAATGTGTCCGTCACCCCAACGGCTTGAAACCTTGGCAGTGAATATGTCCGCCACCCCAACGGCTTGAGTCATTGGCAGTGAATGTGTCCTTCACCCCAATGGCTTGAATCCTTGGTACTGAATGTGTCTGTCACCCCAACGGCTTGAGTCCTTGGCAGTGAACGTGTTCGTCACCCCAACTGCTTGATTCCTTGGCAAGGGGCTTTCGTTAATTTCTTTATATTATGACATTTTGCCTCAACTAACCTCTTTGAGGCCCAATACTATGAGAAGAAGCTTCATTTCGACAAAGTTTCTGGCGAACATGAACAGTTGTTTGCTTCAATTATCAAGTCGGATGAGCACATTGCGGGTCTTAATCAAAGGGTTATTCAAACCAAAGAGTTACTCAAACAACTTGAAGAGGAATTGTTATCCACCCAAGCGGAACATGCATCCTTTATGTGTGATTTTGCACAAGCTTCCGAGAGTGTTTCTAAATTAGAAGAAGACGTGCAAACTGCTCTGAATGTTTTGAGCCAACACAAGAAGAAGAATGGACAACACAGTGTTGTGGAACGTGCCTTTGAAAGGGCTAAGGCTTCTCTTAATGAATGAATGCACTTTGATTTTGTTATTCATCCGAACATAATGTATTTATGAAATTTCGCTCAGTGATGGATTTATTTGTTATACGAAATTTCTCAATACAATACATTGATTTGTCTTATTTTAGCTGTACACAATAGATTTATTTGTTATATGAAATTTCTCAATACAATACATTGAGTTGTCTTATTTTTGCCGTACACAGTTTATACTCTTGCGGGCCAGGAGTATCCAATGTTTTGTCACCTTAGATTTCGGTGAGGTGTTTTAGCAGTTTAACCACATACAATACCGTTGGTGGTTTTTTTGACTTTTGTCTGGCCGTACACAGTTTATACTCTTGCGGGCCAGGAGTATCCAATGTTTTACCACCTTAGATTTCGGTGGGATATTTTAGCAGTTTAACCACATACAATACCGTTGGTGGGTTTTTGACTTTTATATGGCCGTACACAGTTTATACTCTTGCGGTCCAAGAGTATCCAATGCTTTACCACCTTAGATTTCGGTGGGATATTTTAGCAGTTTAACCACATACAATACTGTTGGTGGTTTTTGACTTTTGTTTGGCCGTACACAGTTTATACTCTTGCGGGCCAGGAGTATCCAGTGTTTTACCACCTTAGATTTTGGTGGGATATTTTAGCAGTTTAACCACATACAATACTGTTGGTGGTTTTTGACTTTTGTTTGGCCGTACACAGTTTATACTCTTGCGGGCCAGGAGTATCCAATGTTTTACCACCTTAGATTTCAGTGGGATATTTTAGTAGTTTAACCACATACAATACCGTTGGTGGTTTTTGACTTTTTTTTTTTTTTGGCCCTAACTTTTGCCTAGGCCGCCCTTTCGGGTTTTCAACCTAGCAGGCTTTCTTAAGGGTAATATCTCTTCAAGAACCTGGCATTGGTTGGGGAAATGATTCTGTCACCATCCATCGTTATCAACAAATAGGCCCCATTAGAATAAACCTTCTCAATCACATAAGGTCCTTCCCATTTGGGTTCAAGCTTTCCTTTGGTTCTTCGTGAGACTACAATGGGTGTTCTAACCATTAGTACCAAGTCTCCCTTTTTAAAGGAACGAAGCCTCACTCTTTTATTGAATGCATTTGCCATCCTTTGTTAGTAGATTTCCAAGTTCTGTTGAGCATACAACCTTCTTTAATCCAGGGTCTCCAGCTTAGCCAACCTCACTCTTGCACTTTCATCTTCTGTTAAGGACTCTTGTATTGCCACTCGCAATGATGGTATTTGAACCTCAAGTGGTAACACTGCTTCTCCTCCAAAAACCAACGAATAAGGGGTTGCTTGAGTAGGAGTTCTGTGCGAAGTCCGATAAGCCCACAAAGCTTCTTGTAACTTTTCGTGCCAAGCTTTTTTGTTCTTATCCACCATCTTCTTAAGAATTTTGCACAATGTCTTGTTGAAAGCTTCTGCCAAACCATTGGCAGGTGCATGATATCTTGACGAATGGTTGTTTTTGATTTTGTACTTGGCAAATAACTTGTTCAAAGCATCACTCCTGAATGGCTGTCCATTATCCATGATGATACTTTCTGGAATCTCGAACCTGTAAATGATATGGATTCGGATGAACTCAAAGACAACTGTGCTTTTTATATCCTTTAAAGCCACGACCTCTGCCCATTTTGAGAAATAGTCAGTTGCAGCTAGGATATATCGATAACCTGCTGAAGATGGAGGTACAAAAGGACCAATAATGTCCATACCCCATGCTGCAAATGGCCAAGAACAAGTTGTTAAATGTAAAGGCTCTGGGGGTTGGTGGAGAAAGCTCCCATGGAATTGGCAGACATGGCACCTTCGAGCATAATCTATGCAATCTGCAATCATAGTCGGCCAATAGTATCCCAACCGTTTTAGCTGCATATGTAATTTAGGACCACTTTGGTGTGCCCCACATACACCTGCATGTATTTCGGCCATTACCTCTTGAATACGCTCCTTGGCTATACACCGCATGTACATTCCATCCAAAGACCTTTTGTATAACATTCCATCTTTCCACAGCACGAATTTGGTAGCCCTGCGTCTCACTTCAATTCTTTTTACTTTATCTTCAAGTAGACTACCATATTGGAGGTAAGCTATGAATGGTTCCCGCCAATCCTCTTCGTTTTCTCCTTTCATGGTGACGACCAAGATTGGAACCAAGTTAGAAACTTCTTTTAAAGGTTGTAACACCCTTCTTTCACCTACCATGATAGTAATTGTTTTGCTATCTGGTAGGGTGAGTGATGCAGCCAAACTTGCAAGTGAATCAGCTCGAGCATTTGTTCTTCTCTTCACATGGAAAATATGTGTTTTCCTGAATTGCGAAAACAATTGATCAGCCCTTTCATGATACGGGATGAGACTTGTTTTCTTAACAATGTATTCTCCACGGAGTTGCTTTACCACCAGTTCCGAATCTTCATAAATTGAGAGTTCTTTAATAGGAATTTGTAATGTCAATTCTAATCCAGCAATTACAGCTTCATATTCTGCCTCATTATTGGAGCATCCTTCACTTAAGGCGAAAGAATGGGTGATTATAGCATTGTCTGGAGTCACAAACACAATTCCAATTCCTGCTTTATTGTTTTTAGGATTTTCTTGCTTCTTGCCATCTGGACTCCTTGAAGCTCCATCAAAATACATCTCCCATCCTTTCTGAATTTTTATTTGCATAACCTCTTCATCTGGTAAATCAGTTACTAGAGGTGAGTCATCAGGTATAGGATGTGCTGCCAAAAAATCTGCTAGAGCCTGCCCCTTTACAGCTCTTTGGGGAACATATTCAATTGCGAATTGTTGGAGAATTACAGCCCACTTTGCAATTTTCCCTGAAAGTATGGGCCGTGAAAGTATATATTTTAAGGGGTCTGCTCTTGATATCAACTTGGCTTCGTGTTCCAAGACATGGTGCTTTAGTTTTTGCAAGGCGAACACCAAGGCAAGTCATGTCTTTTCGATAGGAGAGTAATTGACTTCTGCCCCAACCAAAGTACGACTCAAGTAATACAAGGCATTTTCTTTCCCATGCTTATTGTGTTGTGCCAACAGTGCCCCTAACCAACCATCCAAGGTTGTTATGTACAACAGGAGTGGTTTCCCTTTTATTGGGCTCATGAGTACTGGAGGCTTCAAAAGATACTCCTTAATACTATTAAAAGCATTTTGGCACTGCTGATCCCATTCAAATGGAACACCCCTTTTCATCAATCTTGAGAATGGCAAACATCGACCAGCCAAGTTAGAAATAAATCTTCTAATACAGGCCAATCTCCCTTGTAGCCCCTTCAATTCCCTTAAATTTCGTGGAGGAGGCATTTCAGCAATGGCTTTAATCTTGGTAGGGTCAATTTCAATCCCTTTGTTTCGAACCACAAACCCTAGAAATTTTCCTGAGGAAACTCCAAATGCACATTTTAGTGGGTTCATCTTGAGTTTGTACCTCCTCAAACGTTCGATGATTTTTCTCAAATCTTCCACATGGTTTTCCTTTTCCTTTTCCTTTATCTTGACGACAAGATCATCAACATAGCATTCGATGGTGTCATGGAGCATATCACCGAAAATTACAGTCATTGCCCTTTGATACGTGGCTCCAGCATTTTTCAGGCCAAAAGGCATTACCTTATAGTAAAAGACTCCTCTTGGAGTTGTAAATGTAGTCATTTCTTCATCTTCAGGTGCCATTCGGATTTGATTATATCCTGAGTATCCATCCATAAAAGACAAGGTTTCATACCCAGTAGTTGCATCTACAAGAAGTTCAGTGATAGGCAAAGGAAAGTCATCTTTAGGACAAGCCTTATTGAGATCACGGAAATCAATGCAAACCCTGATTTGACCATTCTTTTTCTTGGCTGGCACTATGTTTGCTAGCTAGGTTGGATATTTGACTTCCCTGATGAATCCTGCATTGATAGCTTGTCGACTTCGGCTTCAATTTGGGCTGTAAGCTCTAGTCGAGTTCGCCTCTGAGGCTGTTTAACTAGCCGTTTCTTAGGGTGAATTGCAAGCTTATGGACTGCAGTCTCTGGATTAAGACCAGGCATCTTACTGTAGTTCCATGCAAATATGTCATGATACTCCCTTAAAAAGGAAATATATTGCCGAGCTTCTTCTTCCTTTAAATTTGCACTAATGAAGGTTGGTTTGTTTTCTCCTTCATCACCCAGATTTATTTCATGAAGGTCATCCACGGTGCCTTGGCCTCCTACTTCAAATTCTGTTGGTGCAGGTTGAGCTTTATCTTGGTCAACATCTTCCAACACATCTTGAGTGATAGTCATGTTTACTGGAAATTTTTCCTCATCCCCCCGATAGCCTAACCCTTCTGTCCTAGCGGTGATAATACCGCCTTGCTGGATAGCCTGCCTCTGCGAAGGTGTTAATGCAAAGTCAAAGGGTGTCATTGTTTCGGGTATTTTTTCAGGATCTAAACCAATTTTCACCAACATCTGTTTAATTTCTGCATTGAAAGTAGGCTTCTCAAAACTCGAGATGTTTTCTTTTGACACTTGTTCAACTTTCACTTTCTGTTCAACATCTCCAAGTGAGTGGAATATGATAGGTTTCGACCCTTTTCCTTTAGAAGGGACCACATTCTTATTATATTTCTCCACATAGGTGCATTCTGTCCTCCTTAATGGCAACGTGAACTCACCCTTGAGATCCAAAATTGGATTTATTGGGGCTAGAGCCTTTGCCCCCAGTTTCCTTTCGAACTTTGGCACATATCGAAAAGTTCTTTTTGTTGAAACTGGAGTAGACTCTAGAGCGTCTTTGACATTCGGAGTATCTTCAGACTTCTTCACATCTTTTCCCTTTCTTTGTGAAGTTTTTGTATAGAAGCGAGCATCAGCATAGTAGGCCTCTACTTCTCCTAATGGATCATTGTCAGTCACAATTGTCCCCTCTTTTTTGGGTGAAGGCAATGGGTACTTAATGCATTGGTGATAAGTTGACGACACTGTATGATGATTATGCATCCATGGTCTCCCAAGCAAAGCATTGTAAGAGGTGTCTACATCAATAACCAGGAACTCAGTGCTTTCTTCAATATCCCCAAACTTGGTTCGCAATTCAATTTTCCCCATTGGGCGTTGCTCGTTCTGATTAAATCCTTGAATGACCAAACGACTTGGGCGAAGTTGTGAAATTCGAACCCCTAATAAGTTTAAGGCCCTCCGAGGCAGGAGGTTTACCGTAGATCCTCCATCAACCAGAATTCGAGAAATTTTCACATCATGGATAAGCCCAGTGATAAACAAAGGCCGATTATGGTCTGTCATTTCAGCACACATGTCTTTGTCACCAAAGGTTACCATAGCCATGCATGTAGTTGCCTTCTCTTGATTTCTACCCTCGATTTCTTTGTGGAAATCCTCTAGCTTGGACAGGGCATATGTTAAAGACTTTCGAAGCTCTGGAGACATTTTCAGTGCATCATATACGCTCAACAATGCTGGAATTTTCTTTAGATGAGCTAGTACATCATATTTCACTTGCTCTTCCTCCAGCAAAACCTGTGGAACTTCTGGCGTTTGAGGGTCCTGAGGATTTCGTAATTTCCTCCGGTAGGTCAAGTAAGTCTAGCATACTTCAGCAACCGCCTTTTCGTTGACCTCAACTTCTTTTATTCCCTCACTTATTTGGACCATGTTAACTGGTCCAGCTGCAGAGTGATCATCATTATCAGTCACTTCTCCATCTTCCTGGAGCTGCATTCTTCTCCCATTTCTTAGGTACCGGGAGTCACGCCTATAAAAGCATTGAGATTCTTCAAAACCATTCTTCATGGCCTCCCAACTAGGCACCACGACTCCATCGAGGGAGCAATACCAGTCAAAGGCTATTCCTTCTAAGGAAAGGGGGAATTGTTTTAGGCAAAGTGCTTGATTTTGAGTTGTTTCCCCACACTGTTTCAAAAAACGCCTAATATGTCTTTGAGGATCTCCATACCCCTCATATAGGACAAAATTTGAAAGTTCGTATCCTTCAGGAAATGGTGTTTGCTCTACCCATAAAGGGAACAAATCCCTTGGGCGATAAGTGCCCATCTCTCGAAGGTCAATGGCAGTTTGAATCTTCTCCTCAATTGTGCCTTCTATGAAATCATATGTTTGAGAAGATGTACCTTCGTCATCCAAATGTTCTGACATCTCAATTTCTATTAGCCATGGTTTATAAAATGTCCTATAGAATCGATCAGCCATGGTGTCCCAATCTGGGATTGAATTAGGTGGCAGGCTAAAGTACCAATCTGCTGCCCATCCTTCCAAAGAAAGAACGAACTTCCATAGAAGTAACGCCTGACTTTTTACTGTGTTTCCACATTGTGCAAGGAAACGAACTGTAACAACCCCTATCCGTAATTAGCCACTAATCCGTATTTAATAATGTTAATGAGAGGATTAAAATAAATTATGTGTTTATTCTGCATTTTGTATGATTTTGGCTTTCTATTTGTTACTTGTAGAAATATATGTCTGGTATTCCGCTTTAATATGAAAATTGGAAGCCTTATCGGCGTCCGAAACCGAAATTGATTACATCAATGTGTTATTTGGAATTTTTAGAACCATATGGCAAATTTTATTAAAAATTGATTCAGTCTAATTCGTTAAGTTGTGTTTGGCAAGCCTTATGTTCTAATTAATGTGTTTTAGCACCATAAATATATATATGAGCCATAAGCTCATTTTCTTTTATCCCTTGAGTGGAAAAATCTGGTGAAACATTTTAGAGAGAGAGGGAGCACAATTCTAGAGAGAGAAAGGAAGAGATTGAAGAAGAATTGAAGGTTTTGTGTTGAATTCACCAAGATTGTGCTAGAACAAGAGTAATGCAAGACTCTAGGTAAGCTTTTGACTATTAATTCAAAGAGTTATGTGTTGTTGAGATGAATTCATGGAGTTGTTAGGACCATTGCATGTAATTTACATATGTTGGCCAAGAAGATGGAAGATTTAGAGTTAATTCATGCATGCATGTACATTTTCTTACAGATTGAGCATGATTTCCATGAATCCTCTCTTGCATGTTTGAAATTCATTTTCATTTGGGGAAATCAGCAAGTTTCAAGTTGTTTCATGGTGTTTGATCATGTTTTGAGAAGTTTGATACAAGAAAAATTCGTGCATGTTGTGTTTATGAACATTCATCATGTTTTAAGTTGAAATTATGAGTTTTTAACAAACTCTTGGGCCATGATTTTATGAAATGATCTTAAATTCTTCATGTTTTACAAGTTTACTATGTTATCTCTAGTTTTGGGGCCCAAGAGATGTGTTTTGGTTGGTGGAATTCGAGTTTTGAGCTTGGGAGGTCAATCTGGATTTTCCAGAAATTTGACCCACGCTCGAGCGGGGACTTTCACGCTCGAGCGTGAACCCTGAATTCTTGCACCACGCTCGAGTGTGGGTCGAACGCCCGTCGAGCGTGAAAACCTTGCATCCAGTACTTTTAGAGTTTACAGTCCGCTCGAGCGGGGAGAGTCACGCTCGAGTGGAGCTTCATTGTCTGCATGTCCGCTCGAGCGGGGAAACCCACGCTCGAGCGTAGACCTCATTTTCAGAAAATTTGACTAAGTGTTCCAATTCATGTTTTACCATCCTCATTGCATCTTAGGCATTCCTAAGACCTAATTAAGCTTTGATAATGAGGTTATGGATTAGAAACACACTAAGGAATGAATGTTCTAAGTCAAGGAATTACAAGTGTGTGTGTGCATTTTAGCATTGTGGTAAGAAAGAACAAGAACCAACGTAATGAAAGCTAAGCCGTGTTGGCCACATGAATGTGTAATGATAAGACATGCTTGTGTTATGTATTTGTGATTGTAGGTCAAGACTCGAGGATTGATTGACCGCTTACTGGAACCACTGTGAGTAACGTTATCGTAAAGATACGTTCATATGAATTATGTTCCAAAGGAAATGTGATAAGCTATTATTTCTGAAATGATATCTGTTTTCGTGAACGAATATTAAATGTTTGAAATCTATTATGGCATCCATAGATAGTCCTAAGTCATGGGGGACGGCATGAAAATGCGGGCCCATGACATACAAGTTTACGAGATCTCGTTAGCCACTTCATTGTGGTGATATGTCTTTAATCGGTATCCGGAACCGATTACTCTAGTTGGAAGACGTTCTGTGATGTGTTCTATGGGATGTACCATTATTATGTTCTGATATGAGAATGATTATGCTATGATCTGTTTTCCGCTTATGATATGTTCGTATTTCGTTCACTAACCCCTTTACCTTAATGTTATTCACTGGGCTTTAGCTCACTGTTTGTATATATATATGTATAGGTGAGCATTCTAGAGTTTGAGTCTGAAGGCTTTTGTCTGGATCTGTGTTCCGTTGTCAGCCAACCATTGTGCCTCATGTGGAGGTTCCCAAAGCATCCTATGTTTAAGTTCTGTGGTTTCTGTTTACATAAGACTTGATTTGATGTCGTTGGTTGTACTTAAAATACTGTAATGTGTGTGGGTATAATGTATGGTTGACTACCGGTTATGTACATAAAGTTTTAAATATTCTGTTTCATGTAAGTCAGCACAGCTCATTGGACAACTATATTTATGTATTTGCTTCCGCTAGCCCCTTTATCTTGTTAATCTGTTCAGAGGCCTTCGGTAATCCAAGGATTACTGGTCGGTTACGATGCTAAACCTATAGGGGTGGGTTTGGGTCGTGACATGAACCAAATGGCGCCTTGGACAACCTGTCCCATTATATAAAGGAAAACGAGGTACTACATATCCTTGTGGGAACTGAACCCATTCGACCCAATTAGGGAAAGGGTGTCTAGAAATTTGATTTCTTTCAATAATCAAATTTTGATGGGCTTCAAAACCCTCATCTTTCAAAGAGACTGCTACTTTTGCTTGATGTTCCGCTTCCCTTCTAGCTTCAATTTTTACTTTCTCATCATCACCTGGATTGCGAATGATATGTATTTCTCGTTCTTCAAAATTTACATCCACAGTGATGACATTACAAGGAAAGTCAAAGTGGTCACTTGATACACTTTCTCCATCGTCTTTCTCCATCATATGTCCTAGCTGGAGATGTGTATGGTGAACCATCAGGAGAAAAGTCAAGTTCCCAATCTTCATTAGGATCCTCAACTTGAGATGACTTTGCTTGTTTACTTGAATGCTTCCATACTTCATCATCCGACACACACCTGCCATTCACCTCATCATCCTTGAAGTGTAGTCGTTTTTTCGCCTTTTTCACAAGCTCAAAGTCGGACCTACACCCAGTGTCTCCTTGTTCTGCTCCCCTTACATATTCTGGAGTGCCTTGATAGTACATTGGTGGTACTGGCGAATATTTTGGAGAAAAGGCTTCTGTTGTGTACTCCGGAGAAGCTAGTATATACTCTGGTGAGGCTGGTGTGTATTCTGAAGAAGTTGGTGTATACTCTGGTGAGTCAGGTATGCAGATAGGAGATGTAATGTAATCTCCTTCCCTAACTTTTGAACCAACTTCACCCTCATCTTCCTCGTCATCACTCAAAACAATGATGGTTAGGCAAGGGGCCAAAGTAAACTTTTCCTCCCTTCTTTTATCAAAGTATGTCTGCAACTCCACAGATTGAAATTTTGAAGGTAGAAATTCCTCCATTGTGACTGGGACAAGAGGACCTTGCTCTAACTGCTCATCAGCGACCAATTTCTCCCATTTTTCCTTCTTTGGGTTCTTCTTTCCTTTTCTCTTACTTACTTTGGTTTTTTTCTGTTTCCTAGAAACTTTTGGTTTTTGCTTTTTGGAAACTTTTGGCCCTTGTGTTGTTGAATCAACCACACTTATAGCTTTCACTGTGGCATTTTGTCTTTTCTTCATGCTTTTTGATTGATAAATAACCCATTCACCTTCATTATCATTGTCGATAGTGATTGGGTTAGCAAATGCTTTCTCTTGAGGAGGGAGCATGATAATCTTAGAGTCCAAAAGTTCCTAAATTTTATCTTTTAGAACAAAGCACTCTTTTATCGGATGGCTAATCAAACGATGGTAGGGGCAATACTTTGGATCGTTGGTCTTTCCTACCTCATGTGGTCTTTTCACCTCAGGGAGAGCAATCAACTTTTGCTTCAACAGATCTTCAAATAGGTCTTCGACCAGATCATCCAAGAAAGAATATTTCTTCTTCAACCTCTCTTTCATAGTCACCTTTTTAAATTATTTGGGCTTTTTGGCCCCTATTACAATGGGACCCTTCTTTCTGGTTTCGATTGTAGCTGTAGTCGAGGACTCAACCCTTTCAACGGCCCTAGGCCTCCTTCGTTTAGCTAGATGCAGCTCCATATCATGAGCTTTAGTGCATAGATCACTGAATCCTTCAAAAGTTTAAGCCATAAGAGCCGTAGAGAGCTCATGTCGGAAGTTGTTAAGGCACATCCGAATTAACTCTAATTGCGTAAACTTTTGAGGACAAGCAAATGTCAAAGCTCGCTATCTTGCAATGAAATCTGTAACAGACTCATTGTCACGTTGCTTGGTCTCAATCAGTTCTGGTACTCCAACTCGCCTTTGTGTGTTGCAGAACTGTTTAAGGAACTCCTTCACCATGGAATCCCAATTTAGGATTGATCCCTGAGGAAGGTTAGCATACCAAGTAAATGCAGAACTTTCAAGTGACTGAACAAATAGCTACAGACACAGGGCCTCATTTTGGGCTATTGGACCGCATCTCGAAAGGAAATGAGCCACATGTTGTCTTGGATCTCCTGTTCCATCAAACATTTTGAAATCTGGTTGGGAAAAACCAGAAGGGAATAGAACAGCATCTACCCATGCTGGGTAAGGTTTTGTAATTATTTGAAAGTTCTCATCATCTTTTTCTTTGACTTTCTTTACTTGTCTCCTCACCATATCATCAATCAGGGCCATGAGCATTGGATTCATACCACCATTGGTTAGATCGGAGTAACAAGGACCATTGCCCCCTGGGGCTAGTGTGCTTTGTATGCCTACGGATGTCTCCACAACAGGTTGTGTCATTTGTTTGGGTGCACTTCCTGGTCCTGTCATTTGGGCCTGCAACTGTTGCATTTGCTCCAACATAGCAGCCATTTCCCGTTCTCTTCTCTCAAGTTGTTCTTGTAGGGCCACCACTTTTTCCTTGAGACCTTGGTCTTGTTGGACCTGCGAATTTTCACCTTCTTTTTCAACCTCAGTCATCAAAATTGTGACTTTGTTGATATCTCTCAATTCATTGTTTCCAATATCCGTTGAAACAAACGAGATAGAATCATCTTGTTCGTATAAAGGATTATCAACCCCCACAACATTACTCATATTTGAAGCATCTAACTGTGATGCTTTGTTTTGAGCCTGATGGGTTATGGACCTTGTTACAGGCCCTTTTCTTATTCCCTCCATAGATAGTTCAACCAAAGTAGAAATATTTCCCAAGGGTTGCTTACCCTCCTCCACCTTGGATTTTCCCACAAAGACAGGACTTTCAATTTGTTTTTGGGGTTCATCTTTCGAGAGAGCCCTTTCAATAGCTCCTATAACATTTGTTGCCACTGTTCTTAGTTCCAGTTTCTTTAAGGCCTTATTTCTTCTTCGCCTTTGTCTTTTCGAAACTGGACCGGATGACATATCAAGTTGACCCCCTAGGGGCATAGAAGGAAACGTTTGCGTTTTTGCAAACTCCTCATAAATTTTCAAAACAGTCCCTACATTTTTAGAGCGGACCAATTGATATTGATTCAAATCCCGTTGGACCAACAGGTGTTCCTTATTCGAACCTTGTCGGGCCAACGGGTGTTCCTTATTCTGTCGGGCCAACGAGTGTTCCTTATTCGAACCCTGTCGAGCCAACGAGTGTTCCTTTGGCTCTTGAGAGTTGACTGAGATTTGGTTTGACCGATTTTGTGCTCTGAACAGAACTATCGGTTTATAGGCCGCAACTGTTTTTTCAACAACAGGGGCCTTTTTTCCATCAACAGGAGTTTGGGTCATTACCCTCCTCCCAATGGCCCTAATGACGGCCATGTTTTCAGCAGAGGCTTTCTTCTGGGCAAACTCCACCATTTTAATGGAGTCTTCTACCCTTTTGAGTAGTTGGGCCACAACATTTTTTGTTGCCCCCGTTGAAGCTGCAACAAAAGTCGTAGTTGCAAACTGATTAGCCTACTTTGCCTGAATTAGAAAGCTCTTCGTTTGGGCTGTGGCCCTCACAGTTGCGTACTGCTTTAACGCTTTCACATAATCTTCAGTAATCTTTCTCAAACTTTTAGCTTTCTGGAGAAGTGTGACTTTCTTTGTCACACCAGTTACCTTCGGGACAGCCAAGAGCTTTCGCTCCGGAGCCCCTTGGGTGATAGGGGAAAGAAGTGCATCTTTCCAGGATTTCGTTGGTTCTGCCTTTGGGACAGCCAAGAGCATTCGCTCCGGAGCCCCTTGGGTGATGGGTGCTATCTCCACCCTTGGTGATTTCAGAACCACTGGATTGTAGGTTTGTCTCCTGACAGTTGCTTCAGCATTCCTATAACAAAAGAATACATCAGTAAGTTTTAACTATATATATATATATATATTTTTTTTTTTTGTTCTTCAAAAGATGGGAGGAGAAATAAGTCCCACTGGGCGTGCCAGAATTTGTAGCCACAAATTTTAAAACATGAAGTGTTTCAACACATTTCAAAATTTATGTTACAAATGTCCACTGTTTAGTTTTTGGACTAAACAGTGTTGATTATTTGAATAGCAGGTTCTTATTTCCAATCTGTATTTCAGATCGTTAATTACACATTTTATACAAATGGAACCTCCGATTAATGAAGAACAAAATAAACAACAAAAGATAATTTAAGAAAAATAAATATTTTATTAAAATTGTTATGGGTTTTGAACCCTCGAATACAAAATACAATTCTTGGGTTTGGAACCCTTTACCTATTCATCGCCATTAGCGTAGGCTCTCAAATTCTCTAGGCTTCTCTTCTTCTTTCTTGTAACGATTTCTTTAGCTCTCAATTTCTTTCTCTCTCTCTCTGATCTTTTCACTTCTGATTTTCTCTCCCGTCTTGTGTGATGGTCCTCATATTTATGGAGGGCCATCAGGTGATAGGAATGCTTCATCTTCAATTTGAATTTCAAATTGAATGATAGCGCCATTTGAATTTTGAATAATAGCGCTATCTGATTAATCGTATATCTGATTAACCGGATTGATCTTTGGGGTTTCATCCTGTGTGGTGTCCTTGCTGTAGGCTCTATAGGTGTCATCTTTCGTAGGCTCCACGTGTCACTTGAGCATCTTGAATAACGTCGTTGAGATACAACGTCGTTTTATTTATGTACTTCAACGGATCACGTTGATCTTTTTTTTTAGGAAGTGATTATCAACAACCTTCCTATCATAGGCTCTATACGTGTTATAAATTTAGTTGAAATTTATGTGCCAACAGTGATAGAATCACAAAAGTTAAGTATCACTTACGAATAAGTTTACTTTGGGCCCTTGCCAATTGTGATTTAATTTCTTATTTTCTGATATTATTTTGGTTACTTGCCAATTGAATTATGAAATTTAGCTACTGTTTTGATTTTTTTTTTTTTTTTGGTGTTCTATTTTGTTTGTGGTAGTAAAGGCTTCTTTGTAGCATTGATTTGGATTAGGTGAAGTTGTATTTTATTTTGAAGGTGTATCATTGTGTTATTAATTATTTATGTTCAACTTTCTTTCTTTTCCTTGTTAATCAAAGTACAAATAACATTAGATGATGGTGGCTGAGTTGTAGCGGTGATGGTAGAGTGGTGGTATTCAATTTGTTGGCCTTTAGTTTTCTTCTAGGAGCTTTTTATCTTGGTCGTTAGATAACTTACAAGGAGGAAGAAGAGAGCAAGCATAAAAACTATGGCAATCACATATGGCAAGATATATTAGGTTTGCAAATTTTCTGTTTGGAGAGAGGGAAAAGAATCCAATCCAACAATACGATAATTGTTAACTTCTTCAACTGTATTTTTTCCGTCAACATTTTTCTTTTGATGCTTAGATGGAATATTTGAATGCACTTCTTTATATATTTTTTATTCAAATTTTAACTCTTCCGATGATAAAATTTTGATTTCGTCCATAATTTTGATGACTAAAAATAACATTAAACCATTAAAGCACTAGTAAGTGTCTCTTACATTTCAGATAGCCTTATTCCATTAAAGCACTAATAAGTGCCTCTTACATTTTCACCCAAATAAACGAAACGTTAGTGTTAGAAACTGTAGACCACATAATTGTTTTGATCAAAATTAGAAGCTTAACAAATGGTAATTGCAAGGTAATACCATCTTACCTAAATGTAAATGAAATAAGTGAACAACTCATTTATGTAATTTTGTAGTCTAATTATTACCTACTGTATGATATTTGAACTCTCATTAATTGATGTCATCTACAACCTTGTGAAATACAAATCATTAGGGGAAAATATCATTTTACCTCTTTATCACTAAAAAATCAATTCAATTTATATTCTTTTAATATTATTAATTTTATATTTAAACTATTTAATTTTAGATCAATTTTACCTCTATTGTTAGCTTTTGTTTATAATCAAACAGAAATTGATAATGTAACCCCCAAATTTCATTTAAAATTTTATTTTGCCTCCCAAACTATCTCTAAAATATCAATTAAAAATGAAATTTCAAATAGTGTCACATCAACAACTTTTATTTAGTTATGGTAAAGGTAAAATTGATATTAAATCGAATAGTTTAAATATAAAATTAATTCTAAACCCTAAGATTACTTAAATTTGATCCCAACCATTCAATTGTTTAATAGTTGAATATAGGCAACTGGGTTAACTCGTTAAGGCCTCTCACTCTTTCATCTCTCACTCCATTGCTCTCGCTATCCGTCTGCTCTCACTCCACTGGTCCTCCATTTGCTGCTCTCACTGCCTAGGTCTCATCCCACTCACCAGCAACCGAGCAATGAGCATGCACTTCTCCAGGCAGGGACGACGATGGCCAGTGTGAGTTTTGCTCCGTCGAGTTCCATTTGAGGGCCAAATGTATCGATGATCAAACCCTAGATGTCACCAGCAAGGACCTTTACAGCTCCAACCACACCATTGTTCCAGTTGATTTCTCTGATTTCAGCTCTGGTTTTGACAATTCCGAACAGAGGTCTCTCTCTCGTTATGTCTATGCCCTTCTATTTTGTGTTTGTATTGCATCTATGATTAAAAATCTTATTCTAATGTTATAATTATTCCCATGAACTTGCTTTTTGTATTGAGGTTCTAGTAATTTTCATATATGATTGTTGCTTTGGTTATTAATGCTTCATTTTGGTTGTTAGTGCAAAAAAAAAAAAAAAAGCGCACAAAACTGAATTGATGAGTTTGACTTGATCTTTTTATGTATAGCTTCCTTTGTCATCTCCTTTGTTGTTGGATAGAAATATAAATAAAAAATAAAAATAAAAAGTTACCTTAAGCTAAGAAGAGCCAAAATCATCCATGCTCATGTACAGAAAATGGAAAATGAAAAAAGGAAACATAAAGAACATGAAGCTGTGAACTGAATGCTTTTAGTGCTGAGATTGAATTTTTGGTGCCGTAATGTTTGCTGCTGAGATTAAATATTGCTTGAAGATGCTGTGAGGTTGATCATCACATTGGTTTCTTGTTGCTGCTGCTGCTGTGTTGTTGTCATTCGCCTTGGCCCCATGTTGATCTATTGCCTTTGTATACTTGGCTTTCGAGATGCCTTATGGCAGTTTGGTGTCGTTGGGGTTTGGTGTTGGGCTGTGGGAGTATGGTTTTGTTTTGTTTTTTGTTTTTTTTCTTTCCTTCCTCTTGCTGTAGTTGATCTCTTGCGAATCACTTTGTTTTCTCCTGGTGGAGCTTGCACATGATTTTGCTTTCTTTCAACCTAGTTGGGATGAGATGGATTTGCTATGATGCAATTTTTGCTCCTACTTTTGGTTTTGTTGTTACTTCTCTTTTATCATTAATAAAGTGCTCTCTTGTTTGCTGATCAAAAAAAAAAACAAAAAAAAAAAAGAAAAAAAAGGAAAGAAAGAAAGAATATGATCATATGCAATTATTATTTTTTATTGTGAGATACTGTATTACCTTGAATTGACCAACTAGGCCTAACCTAGTTGGCCACCATGTCTTCCTTAGGGTTTAGTCCCTAGGGCGGTCATGGGTTCAACTTCCCTTAGGGAAGTTGAATTAAGCGAGTGCAAGCATTTAAGTTCTTTGCCAATAGTAGAGAGATTTTCTCTCATAGATGCTAATCTAACAACTAACGTTTGCCGATTCAAAAAAAAAAAAAAAAAAATATTGTATTACTTTGAATTGGGTATCACGCTCAAGTTAGTTTTGGTTGAAATTTGTGTACAAATAACCTTATGTAATTATTGTATTTTGATGGATTTTATGAGATTCTTATGCCAAACTCAATTTTATGTCAAATTAGATATTAAATTAATTTGTTGCCTTTACTGGTTACATTCTATTACTTCATAATTTTAATAAAATTATTGTTGAGTTTTGTTTTGAGAATACTTGAAGTAAGACACCATCCTCATTATTTTGGTTCTTTCTCTGGTTGAACCCACCATAAACACCACTATCCAAATTCGGAATAACAATAGCCAACACCCTTTACTGTTTTGAGTAGATTGTAAATTTTCCATAGTGTTGTACCAAGGAACAGGTGGCCACATAATTACATAGAGAACATGAACTCTATATAAAATAGATGAACATATGAGATAGAGACATTTTGGTTTTGATTTTTATTTAAAGTGCTATTTGTTGATGGAATTTTATATCAAGTGTTTTACCCTTAAGAATAGTACATGTGGTTTTGTGTTTTTATCAACTTGTAGAGTGTTTGTAGATTTTGTTTAATTGTTTGAATATTTTGATGTACTTCAAGAATGACTTCATATGTTTTGTTCTTAAACTTGCATTGATTTTTTTACTTTCACCATTGTCGGTTTTTTTTTTTTTTTTTTTTTTCTTTCTTTTTTTCCGTTCCTAAATTTTGTGTTCCAAGTTTATTTTCTAGAAATCCAAACCTCAACTTCATCATTTTCTTTCCAATCTTTTTGGTTGATGCTTATTTTCATTCTAGGGGATTTACGATTTTGCAAATGGATATTCTATTTTGGTTTTGGTTTTGGTTTTGGTTTTGTTTTTGTTCAAGAGTTCTATGGTTATTCTAGCTTGCATGTGTGCACACATAGTAGCAAGGTGGGTGAGTACAAGGTTAGGTGGGTTTGTGATATGAGACTGCTCTCTTATTGCCAATATACTCCTAGCTTTTGCCAAGTCAAATGACTATGAATGGAAAAAAAAAATGTCCCAAGATTCAACGAGGAAACTTGACTCGGGCAATTATGTTTATTCACTAAAAGAATTACCCTAGAAACGACAAGCCTTATAGAAATCGGAATTTGGAAACATATTTTATGAACTATTACTATATTGGTCCTATATGTTTGCTTTGTTCAGTACTAGCTGAGAAAAAGGGAATGTGAACTATAATTACAGCTTCCAATTTTTGACAAATAGATTTTTTTTTTTTTTTTTAATTATTAAACTTTTGAAAGAACTTAATGTACTCCCTTTAAAATCTACTTTTGAATGTTACATAAACAAATCCTCCAAAACTAACACCAGGGCATTCCTTATCAAAGATTTCCATCAAACTAGAAAGGAGATAAACATTACTCATTACATTATTCAAGTGACCGGCGGACACAAGGAGTGGCCAGGGTTAACCATGGCCCCTACGATCATTTCAAAAATCATAATTAAGTATATTTATTTGCTTTGAAGTCTATAATTTGCTCTTAAGTTTCCAAGCTACGATTTTTCTTCACATTTATATTAAAAATCATTTTACTAGCTTCAAGTGCCATGTACTAACTCACATCTTCATTTGTTGTTGTCTTTTGCCGTAGGTCCTTAATTTCTTATTCTTCTGATACAAGCAAAGGTGTAATTTTTTTAGTTCCTATGAGCTACTAGCGGGTGTGTTTTTTACTCTTTTATGTATATATAGTGTTCTCATTAGGGAGCTATACTGTGTAGAGCACTGCTGGGTGTACTAAAATTCTTTTTTGTTTGTAATTGATGCCAGAGCTTTGGCACGAGTGTGCTAAAATTTGTTAATTTGATTTTTGTTGATAGCAGAGTAGTGGCGGGTGTGCTTTATTTCTTTGTTTGCTTTTGATTGGTTGCAAAGCATTGTCGTCTACGTTACACGGACTCGTCAGTTTTGGCGAAGTACTTGTGTCGATACGACACGACACGGGTACGGGTACGGGTACGGGTACGGAATCCGGCCAGGATACGGCATGGAAGAAGTGGATACGGCATATGGAAGTAAGAAGAAAGATGGCATACCTACGATTAGGGCTTCGATCTTCTTCTCTCGATCTGTCTTCTTCTCTCTCTCACTCTCATTCTCGATTGTTCTCTTCGTTTGTCTCTTTTCTCGCTCTCAATCATCTTCATCTCTCTGTTTCAATCAACTTCGTCTCTCCCTTCTCTCTGTTTTCTTCTCTCCCTTCTCTCCATATTCTTCTCTCTTGACCGTCTTCTCTTCTCTTTTCTTTTTAATTGGTGCCTATCATATATAATATAATTTATCATAAATAATATATAATATAAATTATATCATAAATAATATATTGAGAACAACTCCTTTTCTACCATCTTGAAAGTTGTCACCAACCAACAAGTTAATAAACTATCACCTTTTCACCTACCAATCAAAAGTCAAAAAAGCTACCATCCACCTATCAATTATATAATAATAAATCTAATTAAATAATATATATTATAAAATTAATAAAATCTATAAAATACATTATCTATTTTATATTTATTTTAACATAATTTGTTATTCCTTATTTATTATATTTTTGTTATTTATAATATATATGTCAATTAAAAGTAAAAAAATAAATTATATAGATAAATTAAAAAAATTATCAATAAAAGTAATACATAAGATAAAAATAATAAATATATTTAAAAAATAACTATTTAACTTATCTTTATATAATAAATATATTTAAAAAATTAAATATTTAACGTATCCCCGTACCCGTATCCCCGTTTAGATCTATATCCACGTATCCTTAATTTTTAGTTTTGAAGTGCCTGACCCCTAGATATGTACCCGCACCAGAGTCCGTGTAACGTAGATTGCTGTGGGTCCTCAATTTCTTATTCTTCTGATACAAGCGAAGGTATAATTTTTTTTAGTTCCCATGAGCTACTAGCGGGTGTGCTTTTTACTCGTTTATGTATATATAATGTTCTCATTAAGGAGCTATATTGTGCATAGCATTGCCTAGTGTGCTAAAATTCTTTTTTGTTTGTAATTGATGCTAGAGCACTGGCATGAGTGTGTTAAAATTTGTTAATTTGATTTTGGTTGATAGTAGAGTACTCGCTGAGTAGTGTTGTGAAAGGCGCGCCTAGGCGCAAGGCGTAGCGAGGCACAACAGTTGCGCCTGCAGGTACCCAAGGCAACGCGACTTGAAAGAGGAGTGCACCTTATGCATGACTTGTCAAGGCGAGAACAGGCACAAGTCGCATGCCTAGGTGCGACTTTTGTTTTTGGATCTCTAAATGAATCTAATGGCTCAAATCGTGCTTTAAAGGCTCGAATTACAGAGGATTACAACTCTGAGCTATATACGAGAGTACCCAGTCCCAAATCGATTGAAATGCCCTAATCTCCATTCGTATTTGCTTGAAAGCTTGTTGTCTCTCTCTCTTCTCTCTCTGTCTCTCTCTCTCTCTCTTCCCTTCGGCTCGTTTGGGACCAGGTGAGTTCTTCTCTTCTTCTTCTTCTCCTTTCTCTTCTTCGACTTTGCTCTCTATTTTTTTTTCTTCAACTTCGAGTCTCGACTCTTTCTCTCTTCTTCTTCTTCTTCTTTGCTCTCTATTTTTTTTTTCCTGCTTCTTCGACTCAATATCTCTCTCTCCCTTTCTCTCTCTTCTTTTTCTTCGCTTTGGTTTTTTTTTTCTTTGACTCAGTCTCTCTTTCTCTCTCCTACTGGACATAGTTCTTCTTCTTCTTTGCCGTTTGCTGCTGGGCTGAGTTTTTTTTCCTCTCTCTCTCTCTCTCTCTCTCTCTCTTTTTTTTTTTTTTTTTTTTTTTTTTTTTTCTTGCTTCTCTATCTTTTTTTTTGCTTCATACATGGAATAATGCAAAAATGAGAATGGCAGTAGTTTGTATAAGCAAGCACATGTCTTATTTTTCTTCTTCTTCTTCTCTATTTTTTTTTTTTTTTGGCTTCTCTTCCATGCTTTGTGTGTGTGTGTGTGTGTGTTTTTTTTTTTTTTTTGCAATTATGTTATTGTCTTTGTTTTGAGTCTCTGTTAGAAGGAAAAAAAAAAAAAAACCTACAAATAATTAATTCATGAAATTACACATTACATTATGAATCATTAGTCTATGTTAATTTATTTATTTTTTACTAAGATTGTGTGCCTTGCTTCAATAAAGCCTGCGCCTTGTGCCTAGGCCCCAAAGAGACCTTCAGTGCCTTGGTTCGCCTTGAGCCTTTAAATAGTATGCTTATTTATTTGTTTTATTTTAATTTATAGTATAGCACTGGTGGGTGTGCTTATTTATTTGTCTTTTTTAATTAATAGATAGCAGAACATTGGTTGGTGTGCTTATATTCTTTGTTTTCTTTTAATTGCTAGTAAAACATAGGCTGGTGTGATTATCTTATTACAAGGACACTTCAATAAATTGCAGAGTACTGGTGGGTGTGGGGTAGCATGATATTTTTCTAAAGAATAATATAGATAAAGAAATTGTGGGATTTTGCGCAGCCAAGAAACCCTCTCCCCCCATTTCATTGCCTTCTAAATTGTTGGTCCTAGCCCTTGGAAATTCCTCCATTCTTGGTCCATTATTGAAGGATAAAATCTTTCATACACCTAGCTTAAACACTTGAATCGGATGATTTGGAGCGGACTTTGTAGAGATGGCGAACCTTACCAAGAAAAGGACTATATTTTTTTTGGTCCTTCATATGGGACTTTATAATTATGAGGAGGTTTTGAAAGTATTATATTTTTTTGTCCTTCATATAGGACATCTTGGAAATTTTGAAGCATCTTAAATTGATTTTCTTTTATAAAGAGAACTAATTGACTTTCCTGCTACTTTTCTGTAACAAATTCTGTGGTTATCTTAAGTTTCTAATCTGTATATATGTGTAAATATGTGTGTTGATGGTGTGAAGATGTTATTGTGTTGTAGGGATGGGAAGAAGGCGAAGGCCTTGGGAAAGAGAAGCAAGGGATCAAAGGATATGTCAGAGTTAAGAACAAACAGGACATTGCAGCTTCTTTTTTTTTGTTGTTGCTCTTCGTTTCTCTGATTTTTTGTTTATTCATCAAATTCATGCTCTGTTTTGTTGCCTAGAACATAAAGTTTATTTATTTTAATTATCTTCTGAATCAAAGGAGCTAATAAGCTTAACCTTGTTGTGGGATGAGTTTTTCATACATAAGGAGTTCATGACATTTGACAGTTCAATAGGTACTGGGACATAATTGTTCAAAATTACAATAGGTATTGGTGCAGATAAGGGCATTTGATACATCACAGTTTGACAGCATCCTCAAGAGATTGAAAGTGTAATTGTCATATTTATCCTTTGAATTATATTTAATGAGCTTTAAAAAAAAATTTCTTGCATTTTTCTGTTTCTGACTCTTCTTTTTATATTTTCAGAAAGCTGCAGAAATCAAGGATAAAGGTACATCAAGATAAAATTGAATTTATATTGCACTTAATATCATTATATGGTTTGATGAGGATCATCTTTGTATGCATATTGTAGCTGTTGAAAAGGATGATGTTCAAGAGGTTGATACCGATGTCACCTTAGAGACTAATACAGTTGTCAAGTCTACTCAACCCTAAGGAAGGTCAATATGGTTGCGCACATCAATGCTAGATCGGTTTTGAGTTATTTTTCTAATTTTTATAAATTTATTTATTTGTTTATTTTTGTTTCTTCTTTTAATAATCACCAGGTATAAGAAAAGAGAGGGAAACTTGTCTGTGCATATTCTTCTGAGGATCTTGGAGGAACACTTGTGAGTTACTAAGCTTGGTAACTTAGGTCCCCAAGTTTTTTCGCATAGAGTTGATTGAAACAGGTATTGTGAGGTAGTTATTTTGCGGTGCCTCAATTTTAAGTGAAGAATTTATTATTTGGGTTGAGTTGTCTAAGGTGCCAAATTATTTTTAAAAAATGGAGTTCTAAGATTTTTGAGTTCTTCCATCTGCCCTTATTTTCTTAGTATGTTAATTGTACGGTTTTCAGAGGTTGCCTCTGTTTTCTTGTTTTGGCTGTAATTTTTAATAGATTGCTGTAATTCTATGTAGAAAATCATAGCTAAATTGATTGTTTGGGACCATCGCTTTAAAATTTTCCTAATTTACTCAAGTTTCACATGAGTTAGATTCAGATTGGTTGATTGAATTTGAATTGATCAAGTTTCAGATAGCAAAAAATTGTCCATAAATTCAGAATATTTGGTGAAATTGGCATTCTGGAAAAGAATGGCTTTCTTATATTGTCTATCAGTTTGGTTGGAATTTCAGCTAAATTTCAAAAAATCGGTTAATAATTGAAGGCATTTAAAGATTGTATAGTAGTTAATGGAAATCTATTTTTGTAGTGAGGTTTCAGTAAGGTGTTGGGATTAGGAAGCTGGACTTATTTAATAAGGCGATATTAGAAAATGGCTATTGAGATTCACACTAAAGAGGCATAGCATAGTCTAAGGAGAAGATTGATTGAGGGGAGATATGGCAGCTTGTTTGGTGGGTAGAGGATTTATACTATTAGAGGTCCTTTGGAAGAGTATTCACTCAATTTTTAATTTCTTTACGTTAATTATTAGCATTTGGATTGATAACGAGAGCTTCTTATGGAAATTATTTAGTTTTTCATTCCTTTACTCATCAATATTTTGACCCTTTTTTGTTTTTTGTCTCAATTTTGTTCGGTCGTTGGTAGGCTTATCTAGATCATGATCTTAACAGTTGGATTGTTCAGTATATGAATTTTAGTATTGTTTGGATTGGTGGGCATGATTTAGATTTTGATAAATTTGCTTGAATTTTGCAAAATTGATATGTTTATTGACCTTTTCTTTGGCAATTTTGTTGTGTCCAATTCATTAAATTGCCACAAAAATGAAATTTGTGGGAATTCTTCTGAATTATTGGTCAATTGGTCAATTGGGTCAGCGTTGTTTTGGTGGATTTTGGTTTGAATTTGTGATTTGGTTTTTCAGGGTAGGGGTTTGAATTCAATTCCTTGGAAAATGGGGGTTATGTCTAGGCGGGTTTTACCCATTTGTGGTGAAGTCTGTTTCTTCTATCCTTCCCTGCGGGCAAGGTCGAGACAGCCTGTGAAGTGGTACAAAAATCTTTTTGCTGATATCTTCCCTCGGTCTCAGGTGAGTATTTGGCTTCCCTTGTATCAGTTTTACTTGATTGTTATGTCTCTTTGAAGTAATGTCAATAATTTTTGTTGCTTCAGAGTTCAGTTGGCATTACTTTTTGCAATTCTTGTGCTTCTGTATGTTGACGATGATTACTTCGAAGTATTCTATCAAGTAAATTGTATTGAGTACTTAACAAAAAGAGAAAAAAAGGAAGTAATTGATCTGGTTGATTTATATGCTCTGGGGATTCAAATGTGTTCTAAAAATGGGGGGAAAATTTAGAGAGATGTTGATTGGGATAATCTGCTTTTGAGGGTAAAAAATGAAAACGGCAACTTATCATTGCACGAGGCCTTGATGAACAGTCACCAAGTTGTAGCTTAATATTTGATCACGGTAGATCCGTAAGTGTTATATTATCTGAACAATGAAGTGAAATCAGCTCTGTTTCTAGCTGCTGAAGTAGGGTTTTTGGAACTTGTCACGCATATTCTATGTGATACAGTTGGGATTGAAAATACAAATGAAAGACTTAAAGGGTAATCACCTATTCATGCTGCCATTTTAAAAACAAACCGACATAATTCTAACACTTATTCTTGATTTCTCTTTGGCTTTTGCATTTTTGTTTCTCAATTTATTTTAAAATCCCAGGTGTTTTAGATGCCTTATTGCAATCAGAACCCTGGTTCATTCAATTAAGAGATGAAGGAAGGACTCCACTTCACTTGATTGCATGATTGGGCTATCTTGAAGAGGTTCAGTACTTGTTAGGAAGACACAGTTCAGGTGCTATTGCAAGGGACAACAATGGCTTACTTCCTATTCATTTAGCATCAATTAAGGCCACATGGATGTTGTCCGGGCATTGCTTCAGTATTGGCCTGATTCAAGGGAACTGCTCAATTGTCATGGTCAAAATATTCTTCATGTTGCTGCCAAGAGCAGAGGACATAACATGGTTAGTTACATTCTCCAAACTCCTGAGCTCGAAAAGCTTTATAAACATGAGGGGGATAAGCATGGAAACACACCCTTGCATTTGGCCACCATGGACTGGCATCCAAAGATTGTATGCACACATAGAGGAAGTGCAATGCACATTTGTTTTATGTGCACATAGGAAAACTGTAATATCAGTGAAATTCAATGCGACAAGTGTAAGGGAAAGGCACATTGTACAATGACAGAAAATTTGGGACATTTGATAATGCAACTCAATTTTTCTTTTAAATTTGACCTTGTAAACAATTATTAATGAATATACTAGAATCTTGAATAAGAAGCCCTAATTTTACCTAGACATAATATATTGTCCAGTTCAAATGTAGATCCAAAATCATTTAGAAATTAGGTTAGGCAATGAAAAACTTACTGGTTTGTTGGTTGTGAAAACACTAACCCCGATTTTGTTGATTTCGAGTTGATTTTATTGATTTTCTCTCTAGTTGATATGAAACTTGAGAGAAACTTCAAAGAAACTTGGAAGTGTTGCTTCCAAAATGCTTAAGAGAAATTAGGTTATGAGAAAATCGGAGCAATATTCTCTGTTCGTCAATTATGGAGATTGTAACACTTGTGCTCCTTAAGTCCATGAGACGTGTTTAATTTCATTTCTTTGGTCATTGAGATCCTTTGGTGGTGTATAATCGTATTTGTTGAGTGAAAATCTAATCTAGACTTCATAAGGATGCTCATTTGCGCTTACTTTTGTTAGAGAAGTGCTTTGGAACCTAGAAATTCTAATCTGGGTGTTGACACTGGACCTCCTAGGGTCAACACTTGCGTGCCTTCTTTTTCTCCAGAGGTTTATACTTTTTGGTACCACCTCTTCCTAGTGTCGACACTACTTAGTCTGATTTGTTCGTGGATCAACACTGCTTGGAGGTGTCGACACCTGGGTTTCCAAACTCACTTGTTGCTCACTGCTGCTGGGTCGACACTTCAAAGAAAATCAAAGATATTTCTACTGCATTTTGGGCCCTACTTTTGGAATTTTTGATGTATATTTTATTTGACTTTAGGGCTAACAACTCACTAGGTTCTTGTACTATAAATAGGCCTCCATACTATCTTTTCTCACTTTCTCCTTTTCTTTCTCTTATAACCGTGAACACCATTCTCTCTCTCCAAAACTCAAGCATTTTCACTTAGATTCTTAGATCTACTTACTTTGCGTCATCCTCTCACCTTGGTCCTTTGAGATTGATTGAAAATCTCATTGAAAGCTTTCATTACATATGTACGCATGTAAATACTTTGGATATGAAAAGACATCATTACATCTGTATGTATAACAAAAGCACTCATGATCACATATATCTATAGGTTATTATTGATTAGAATCATTGTAGACCCTTACTGGACCTTTGTGTTCATCCCTATTGTTAAACAAATTTTCAGGTGCTGAGTCGGATGAATTGTCCAAGAATGAAGGGAGTTATTTTGTTGTGGTTTAGGTATTGATTAATTGTTGGCGAAGTGGCCATGTATTGGAAAGAGAATGTATTTTTATTCTTTATAGTTATTTATTATGTAACTTTCAATGTAAGCCTAAGGGCATGTTTTGTAATATGTTGTATTTGAGTATTTCATCATTTGTATAATATGAGAGAGAATAACACTATTTATTCATTTGTACTCTTGCTTCCGCATTTTATTATGTAATTGAATTTTAATAAGGAACTTGGTAATATATTCGAGTAATAAAATTTGGGGGCGTTACAGAGAGGGTGGAGAAAATCATTAAGAAGGTCGATCGTCCGAGAAAATGGGAGTGATGTTTCTTTGTCTATCGTGGAGAAGAAATGGTTTTGAATGGGAAGGTATTTTGGTCCAATACGTTTAGCGCCTATTGTAGACACCTCATTGACTGCCATTACATTACGTTGTGCAACTTTTGAATCTTTAGCAAAAGAATTTGAATTCGAGCTCCAAACCCAGACCTTGCACCCCTTTTGATCAAAATCCTATTTTCTAGCCTGACTACGCAGAGAGCAGCAGGTTAATTAATTTGGCCGGCCATAAAATCATTTGGCCAGTTGGCCATGTGTAGCGTCAGATTCTGCATTTGCAGCACAGGCTGCTCTTATGCACGGGATTTGGCCACCTGTCCTTTTTTGAAGATATTTCCGACAGAAGAAGGCTAAAATTCTATAAGTAGACCATTGCCCTTCAGAATTTAGGGTTAGAAATTTTTTCGAAAGGCTTAGGAGATTGTTCAAAGCTCTTTCTTGATCTTCAAACCTTCTTGACTATAGATACACTATAGATACACCATTGGAGCTCAAACTTGAAGTTTTTTGCTAAAGTTTTAAACCACTTTTTAGACACCTGAGGGTGTTTGGATTGAAGTTTGTTAACTAAGAAGCTCTTCCTCTCCAAGAGGTTAACCTTTGAACTCCTTTCATCACCTTTTCTTTTACTCTTTTACTCTTCATTTCTTGTTATATACTGATTTTTAGAGTTATTTTAGGCTTAAAAATGTGATTGAGCTTTGTTAAAAGTGGAAGGGCAGGCTAGCCACCTTTCCATAGGCTTATTCACTAGTTGTAACTCCTTTGTTCTCTTTCATCTTTGCTCTCTTTTTTTACTTCTTTTAGTTAATTTTCAGCACTGTTTTTAGGTTATTTTTGTGTGATATAAGCTGAATATGGGCTTCTAAAAGGGTCATCGTCCTCCCCAATACATGACTTCTATGATATGATCAAGTTGAATATGTTTTCTTATTTTCTATGCTTTGAATACTATATTTGCACTGTTGTAATAGCACAATAGTCCTCACGGATTTGGTGTGTTTAGGATATAGCCACCAATCTGTTTGAGTTGATCACTTTGCCTTTGTTCTCATAGCTTTCCTTAGTATATTGGAACCTTGTGGTCATAGGAGGTTTAGAGCTTAGCCATCCCGTCACAAGTTTGATTAACTAGTTGTAAATCTTTCACTTTCATAATATTGTTGTTTACCTTGAAGCTAGGTGATAGCTTCTGTGTTAAATGTGTTGAAAAACTCTCTTCTCAATCATTTTCGGAACATGGAAATGGATGTCTCATTCTTATTCCATGAATAAAAGAGGAGTTGTCAACAATTTTGACGAGTTGTGTGTTTAAGCTTTGATAGTTAGCTTGATTTTTGATTTTCTCCCTTATTTCCGTTGTTGCTCATATAGAGAAAAGTGTTGAAAACTCTCTTCTAGTTCCACTTTGAAGCACGGAAATGGATGTTTCATCCTTATTCCATAAGTAGGAAGAGGAGCTTAAAACAATTTTTGAGTTGTTATATTTGTTTTCTTTTGGTTTAGATTTTGTTCTCTTCAAAGCAAAATGAAAGCTCTTTCATTGAAAGTATTAGAAACTCTCTTCTAGTTCTATTTTGAAGCATAGAAATGGATATCAATCCACGTTCCATGAGTGGGGAGAGGAGCCTCTAATTTCTTTCTTCAATGATGTAACCTCTTGTTTACAAGCCTTTTTTTCAAAGATGGTTTTTTGTAACCTATTCTCTCCAAATTTGAGTAGTCATTTACTCTCATTCATTATGAGATGTAGTAGGTTCCAACCAATTCTTTGAATGATTCTTTTTGTGTTTGGCTTCATACTCATTAGATCTTTCATCATGTTGCTTCACCAATCATCATGTAATACCCTTAAGATGTTTGATGGTTTGTAAATCAAACCTATTTCCTCCTCGAAAATCTTCATGATAGGAGGGAGCAGGAAGATGAACATCCTTTGGAAACCCTCTATTGGCTTCATTCCAGTTCTGTTGCAGCAAGTTTTCTAGCATGCTTTTACGGCCAGCCAATCAAGTGTACGACCGACCAATTCCGTTAGCCGGTCGGCCAAGTCAAGTGTACAGCCGACCAACTCATTTGTACGGCCAGTTTATTCAGCTTAGCAGAGCAGATCTTGATGTTAAAGCAGAACTATTTTCTGGCTACGAACAAAGCAATTTCTGGCAAGTTGAGCGATTTTTGAAAGATGTTCTCGTTTGCGCACGCACAGTTTCCCGCCCTTTATTCAAACTCTTTTAGCTTAGCCACTCTGAAATTTGTATATGTAATAATTAGTTAATTCATTTAGGGGTGTAATAATTAGTTAATTAGGCTATTTGGACCCTCTTCTAAAGAGGACAAATTTGTAACACTTGATGTATGTTTTCCAACCTCTATTTCTTTCTCTCTTTTATTTACGCTTACCATAGTTATATAAAGCATCATATTTTCCTTTATCATTTCCATGCTTTGTATCCATTTTTGCATGCATTAAGATTCGACTCATCATACTTGATGTTGTTATCATTTCCTACTACTTGATTATATGCACTATCTCATACTTTGTGTTGATTCACATGTCATGTTAATAGCCGAATATAGTAGTTGCATTTTGTATGTGTTGCATTAGTCATGTGCATTTTTAGGATCATGCATCTTTTTAATTATCTTCTTTTCTTTGGCTTGCCGCTGATGAGTACTAGGTGAGCATTTTTTGTTTTAGCATATCATGTGTGTGTTTATGTTAACATGTTGAGCATACTACCATGAGGATACTTGCTTACTTGAAATAACTCTACGAATGCCTCTGGATGGAGGCTATTTTTGCTTAAGTTGGAATGACTTTGACTGTTGTATATATGAGCTCATTTTTCCTTTGAGTTGTACATATTCAAAACTCTTTCAAAAATCGCATAAGATCAAAGCATTCCAAAGTAAGTGATATGATCTATACTTGTTTGCTTCACATAATAATATTTGCATTATTAATAAATCAGAATATGAGCATATAATGCCTATAAGATTTGCATCATGACTTAGTAGAGGCTGATCTTTGATTGGATAAGTGAAGCGCTCAATTAATGACCTTCCCCTCTCATACCTAAGTTTCCGAACCGAGACATTTTGGTTGTAATGGACAAGTGGCCTTTACCATGAGTCACGATTTTCCTAATTTTCCTAAAAATATTAGGTGGCAACTCTGAAATCTGGCAATGCAGTCTATTTTTGGCATCTCTTGTGATTAATGGATTTTTCTAAATTTGCCGTATTTGGATTGTCATTCATTTTTTCTATTTCATATTGCACTTGTGAAACCAAATTCAAAACCACGGGAGTCCGAACTATAGGGAATCATACTTGAGGAGACTAAACCTCTCCGAGGAGCACGAAAAACCAGCTACAGTTTTTGGCAACTCCACTGGAGAGTTAGAGAACTTGACTTGAACTTCATGATGTGAAATTTTATCTACATATATATGTTCATTGCATTGCATTTGCATAATACTCTTAAGTCATTATGTTTACCATCTGATATCTTGGACAGCTTACTGGAGGCTTGCCAAAGGTTGGTCAGACGTAGGCAATGTCACGTTGGGAACACAACCCTTGGATTTGGATTATCACCGTACCATCTCATTCTCCTTTCACTTTTCGGTGTTAGGTATAAGAGGTATATTAGGTAATCTTGTTGAGGTACCCATTTTGACCTATTGGCCTAGTGCATATAGTAAGCTCTAGTGACCTTTTCAAATTAGGACAAGATGCTCTCCTACATTCAGGATGTTGTGATACCGCTTGTTTGAAGTAATGAAACTCTAGATCATTCCAAAGCTGGGACAGGATAGCTCTATCCCTCATATGGGGTGTTTTGCTCTCTTTACCTGCTATGTGCTATGCATTGGATCTATATAGGGGTTCTTGAATTCATATCAATGGTTCAGTTATATCAGTTTGTGGAGCAGAATTTAGTAGGGAGTACAATCATTCAGCTATGATCATATCTGTTCTAGTGAAATTATGTTAGGGTGTTGTCCATTTTTTTATTTTTGCTTTTATTATATTTCTTTTGCTAGGTATTTCTATAATCAATGCTTCAGAAAGACTTGACATGCCCCAAGTTTTATGGACTCGCACCGGTAGGCTTTGCAAGATCAGAGATCTGGTTGAAGGGCAGCCAATGTTAATCTCTCTCCCGTCAGTAGCCGCCAGTATAGAACACTTACCAGTCCTTTCTCGGTTCCCACCCACTTAGCTCTCCAAGAGCTGACTCTCCCAAATCTATAATGGCACAGAGTCCAAAAGAAGTTGTGGCCATGATGACGGCCTTTCAAAAGGCCATGGGTACGCTAAACAATAGAATCGCTACTCAAGATAAGACTATTGCTGAATTGCGCCACCCATCTGGGGCATTTACTGTCTATCCCATCCTGGGCCCCCAGTCAAATCCTAACCCACTTTGCCGGCTGAAGATTCCAAGGTTCAGATCCTTGAGAAGAGTTAGCACAAGCTCGAGTTTTTAGACCTCTGGTGCAGCCTAATGAGGGGCTTTTCCCCTTTGTTATTAATGATCTTGACCCGACCTTGGTGAAGATTGCTAAGCTTGAGAAGTAGTTCAAAAGATCACAGGGGATCAACTTCATCCTAGACATTGAGGATGGGTACACAGAGGCTACCGTAAGGCCCCCAGATAGATTCAAAATGCACACATTGACCATTTTAACGGGTTTGGAGATCCTATGGTACATATCCGGCTTTTCTCAGACATCTTGAAACTAATGGGTTTGACTAGGCCTCAGAAACTCTCTCTGTATGAAAGAACCCTGTTGGGTATAGCAGCCACTTGGTAAGCCAAGTTGGAGGATAAAGTGAAGCAGAACTGGAAAGAATTGGCTAAAATGTTTGTTGCTCGGTATTCTTACAACACGTAAATTGAAATGACGACTTGAGAGCTTGAAGCGACCTATCAGAATCCCAAGGAACCTTTTGTAGAATTTGTTATAAGGTGGAGAGCAATGGTAGCACAAATGACAAATCAGCCTCCTGAAAGGGACCAAGTTCAGATAGTGGTACAGAACCTTGAGCCTGATATGTTACAAAAGTTAATAGTCGCTCCATTGTTCACTTTCAAAGATTTACATGAATTGGAGGTGCAGATCGAGAGTGCGTTTAACAAAGGGATCCTTCCGAGAACAAGTGAACCGACAAAAACGGTGTTTATCAGAAGCAATAATGCCAGTAGTAGCACTATCCCCAAGCCCACTAAAATCAATAGCATCGCCACCAATCCCAAGATTGCTAATCCTTTCACCAGTATAAGCCCATAAACAACCTACTCGGCCCGAACCCAGCTCAGAACCTTCGCCCCTCTCCACATGAACCTAACTCGTGTACTAAAAGTTCTGATGGAAAGAGGGTATCTCAAACTCCTTGATCACCGACCTCTTCCTGACCCACTCCCGGCTAAGCATGACCCTACCCAATATTGTGTATACCATCAACATTATGGCAATCATACCGACCGTTGCTTCCGCCTTCGTCATGAGATCCAAGATCTCATCGACAATAAGACTATAGCTCCACCCTAGAAACCCAATGTAGCCAACAACTCACTTCCCATACATGATTGTGTACCTCCTCTTGAAAATCTAAACCTTATCCACACACTACTACATACCTTCAACCCCAGTACATACATCACCCCACCCCACTTACCTAAGTTGGAAGTGGTTATTCTAGGGTGCACTGACTTGTGCCTGATGGATACATCTGACACCCAGCCAAAACCCCAAACCCTTGTGGTGGCATTAGCAGTATAACCTAGGAAAGTGAAAGTGGAGGCATTTGAGGCGCCAGTAATGGAAACAGGGAAGTTACCAGAAGAAGAGTACGACCTAAGCAGATACATTGTGCCTATTGACTAGCCAAAACTAGAGGTTTTATTACCTAATTCCTTCAGCATCAATGTGGTTGAGGAGAATGGACCAAAACAAAACTTGGATGATTGTAGACCGCCTGAACTCCGCTCCGTGGGCGAGGACTCGAATTGTAGTTCTAGCTACTACAGTTCGGACTTCTATCACGGTTCTGAATCTAATCTCACAAAGTGCAATATAAGACTAATAAATCACCAAAGAGTCCAAATCTGGCAAATCGTTTTGGAAAATCGATTTTAATCAAAAGCGCCAAACATGGACTGCTTTGCCAGATTTCAGAGTCGCCACCTAAATATTTTGTTTTTGGAAAATTTAGGAAACCCTGACTCATGCCTAAGGCCACGTGTCCATCATCACCAAAGTTGCCTCGGCTCGGGAACTTGGGTACGAGAGGGGAAGGTCTTGAAATGAGCACCCCCGCTCACCCGATCAAAGGATCGGTCTCTACTAACATGAAATGTTGTTTTTGAAAACACATGCGTCCTTATTCCGGTTTATTAGCTAACCTTGCTATGTGATGTGCACAGCATACAAGTATAGACTAAATCACTCAATTTGGAACAAAACATCTCATGTTTGTTTTTGGAAAATGGTTTGGAGATGCTACTCGCAAGCAGGCTAAAACGCGGATTTGCCACCAAACAAGGTGGGCTTAAAACATGATGATTTGCCACTTCAAGTGGGCTTAAAACTCACATTTTGATAAATTGTTCCAATTCAAGTAATGAAGCCTTCATCCACAGGCATTCATGCAGTTATAGCAGTTAAGCAAATAGCCTCATGGCAAGCATGCTAACATGGCAACATACACATCTCATGCAGTATGCTAAAGCATAAACACTAATAGTGTACTCCGAGCCAAAAAAGAAGCTAGTTAGTAATCGATGCAGGATCCTAGCTATGTTAAATGCCTAATGCAACACATGAAAAATGTAACTAAAATAGGCTCGGCTATCTAGAATGGCATATGAATGCAATTTGATACACGTGTTCAAGTAAGAATTGAAATACAATGCAGTTTGAATGATGAGCCGAACCCAGTGCATGCAAGACAAATGAATGATGCACGCATGCAAAGCATAAGTATGCTAATTGAAACATGTCCTAAAACTAACCATCAAAAGTTGGTAAATAAAATGGAGAAAGAAATGGGGTTGGAAGACATGCATCATACACACGCACACTTATTACAACATTGTGCCCTCTCGATGGAGGGTCCGAATAATAAGCTAACTAGCTACGCTAATTAAACTAATTATTACAAACCAAAACTAATTAACTATTCCTAGTTAACTAATTAGTTATTACAACACAAATTGATTAGTTAAGCACGTTAACTAATTAAGTACAAAACCGACGAACTAGCTAACTAAGTAAAACAGCTAAGTAAAGCAGTTAAAAGAGGTCCTCGGGGAGAGGGGTGCATGCATGCTCGATCGCCTCGCTCGGAAATCCACTACCGTGCCTCATAATGCCTCTGTTTGCACACTTCTGTACTTCTGAAAATTATTCCAACTTCTAGAATGCTTCTGACCCACCTTAGGAACATGCTGAGGGATGGTCGGCCAAGAGGGATGGCCATCAGCCAAAGTTGATAGCCATCGGCCAATTCTGATAGCCGATTGGCAGCCTTGGTGGTCGGTCGGCATCTTTGATGGCCGGTCGGCCACTGCTTCTTGCAATTTCTCCTTTTGCTGCAACAGAGTACAAATAGAGGCATGACAGTATATTTGCAAGAGAATGTGTGTTCAACCACACTCCTTATCATGTCTCAAGCTAAAAGGAGTGTAGTGCTCGGCTCTCGAGCCATCAATCACGCATCTCAATGCATGATGGCCAAAGAGTCAAGCTTGCACAATGTTGATGAATGCACAAATAACACATAGAACTTGATGAACCTCCACCTTATCATACATGATCGAAGGTGTCGGTGACCTAAGGAATGAGGCACGTTTTATCACTTTGAGTATGAAACGTCCCTCGTTCCTTGTGTTTAGATTAACGTCTGATCCAAACACAATGCAATGCAACACACATGCAAACAACATGCTCATCTACCAATGCTAAAGTGGCATGCACAAGGCTCTATCATGTAAGCAATGCATATAAGGCATGTTAAGGAGTTAGGGCATCAAAGCTAGTGAAATATATTACACATGAGGCATGCACTATCAATCTTGAATGGTCAAACCACACATGGACAGACCTAAGATACTTCAAAATAGTGGTCCAAACTCAACAAAACTTAGGCACAAAAGCAAAGAATGCATACTCAACTCACGGCTCGCAATCAAGGCATAGAGCTCAACCCTCAAACACATTGAAAGAGTGATAAACATGAGAGTATAACAAGGCTATATGCTCTAAAATTATGTGTTAAATGATGCCATATCACTCAAACAACACAAGTATAGCATGCAAGAGGCCTTAAAGTACAAGACTAGTAAAGAACAATACACAAGAAGCATGCAATACTAAGCTTAAACAACTAAACCAGCTCTGGACAGAGCTCAACCATGCCAAAACAAAGGCCAAAACATGCTAAAAAGGGAGTCCAAGAGCTTATAGAAGCATGCATACACATTAGCTCACAAACAAGGTATGAAGACACAACTCTCAAACACATTGAAGGAGTGGAAAATGTGAGAGTGTGGCAATGAAATATGCTCTGAAATCATGTGAGAAATGAGGCTATACCATGCAAACATCACATTCCAAGCATGCTAGGGACCTCAAACACAAAGATAGTGAAGGCAACTATGCCATAGCTATACAAAGCAAGCCATATATGACCAAGACCACTTAAAACAGACCTCAAACATGTTAAATCAGTGGCAAAAATGTGTTGGAGCAAAGGTAACAAATGCTAGAATGATGAACTAAAACATGAAGCATGTTAGGCCAACAAGCATGATTGCACTACAAGTACCAAAAGCAAGCAACCAATGGCCAAACCAACCCAAAATAGAGTTATGGCAGGTTCAAAAAGTCACAAAAACATGCTTGGACTCAGCTTAAAAGATGTAGAAAAGCATGCTCAAGTACAAGGCCATCAAGGCGTGGAAGCAAGACAAGAGGAGAGGGGACCGCCCCCTCTCATTTTGGACCTCAAAAACACCTTTCCACCACTGAAATTCCTCTGAGTTTTAGTGGTAGAAAGGCCATGCAAAGGCTAAAACAAGAGCCTCAAAGGATGGCTCAAAAGCCTAACAAAAAAGGCAAACAAGGGGGTGAAACACCTCCAACTCCCACAGGGCCTCAAACAGCCATCTTTAACACTTAAAAATAGAACTTTTTGTAGTTGAAAGCAAGGCCTAAAATAGTATGCAAAGGGGGCCAAACACTTAATCAAAATAAAGCTTAAAGAGGGAAAACACTCACTCTTGAAGCACAACTTTAAGACAACAAGTGCTTTGAGTTAAAACTAGCTTTTTGAGTCCAAACAACACCCTCAAGTACCTCAGCAACAAGGTGATGGTGTTTCACTAGGTGCCTTAGTACAAAAGTGTGAACAAAACTCACTTTAAGGCACAAAATAGCACAAATATAGAGAGAGAGGGAGAAATATAGAGAGAGAAGGATATATTTAGCTCTAAGCAAATTTTCTGAACCTCTAAAAGAGGAGAGGAGCCTCCCCTTATATAGAATCACAAGTCTCAAGCTTGTTGAACAAGCTAGAAGCTTGGTGCAATCCCTCCATACACGTGTATGGAGGATGCATTATGTGCTCACCAGCTGGCATAGCTGGCAATAAAAATATCTGCAAAAGCAAAGAAAAGGGCCTCGGCCAAAAAAAATGGCCGACCGGCCATTAAAGGTGCCGACCGGCCATCAGTGAAGCCGACCGGCCACCACTGATGGCCGATGGAAAGAGGGCATGGCCGATGGGTATGGGGCCTGGCCGATGGGTTGTAGGGCTGGCCAACAGGTCATCCCCTTCCCTCAGAAACAAAGCCACAAGCTCTTGGTCCACAACCAAGCACAAAACAGACAAGTTGAGAAGCTCCAAGGCAAGGCGCATAGCTGAGACCTTCAGGAACTCAAAACGAACACGAGCATGAATGATCATCGAGTGTTCAAACGATGACATCCAAGTCTTAAGAACGGTCAAAAATGGGGTGTCTACAATGATTTGGCTAGTTTGGAGGAGGATTGGGACAATCTCCGCTTCTTTGAGGAGCAGAACCTTGGAGACATCCAGTTTGGGTGGTATGATCCGAGAAACTCAGAAACCAACGCAGGATGGATGAGTAGTATAGAGGAACTTGAAGTGGGCAGTGATGAAGAAATAGGAAGAGGAGAGACTAAAACCTTGGAAATATGCAAAGGGGAAAGTTCGGGAACTAGCTTGGAAGAGATGAATTTACGAAGGAAAGAAAAAGGAAAAGAGAGTGATGTCAAAACTGAAGAAAAACCTGGAGGGGAACATAGGAACAATGAGAAGATGCTGAGAAAATTGAGACATCATCAGAAGGCGAAAATTGGGTCAGCCTTAGATGAGAAGCAGAGTGCCAACAGAGCATATCAAAAAGGGGGAGATCTTTGTAGGAATCTACCTAACCTCGCCATATCAACCCAATGGCAAAAGTCGTGATGTTGGCATGATACAGGTGAAGCCAAACAATTGCCTATCAATAATCAAAGGGAAATGATGGGAAGACAATGACCTACATTTTGCTTACATCAACGAAGGGTGAGGGACTAATGCCCCCAATGATACATGGTACATTGATGAGGTTGACCACCTGACCAGGAGCGAACGTTACTTCAAACCCCCTACATCTAGATCAGGGTGAACCATCTGGCAAAGATGCGGAGAAGAAGAATGAAGTAGAAGTTGAAAAAGACCTTGTGCTAAGGCAGTTGAAGAAGATCCTTGCGAATATCTAGATCTGGGGTTGCTCAGGGTTTCCTGAGAGCATCACCAAGCTCTACTATCAACAATGAACAAAGCCAAGCTTCCAATAGAGGCTACGCCAAATGAGCTTGTGTCCTTGATCATGCCCTGAGAGGCAAACCTAGCATTTTTCTTTTATGATAAGGAACTACCACCCGAAGAGACCGACCATAACAAGCCTTTGCATCTGTTGGTAGAGTGTAGCAAGAAGTGGATCCCAGTGGTCCTAGTTGATACGGGGTCGGCAACCAATGTGTGTCCCACAAGGACTGCCTATGCCATAGGTTTGAAACCAGTTGACTTCACATCTACAAAGCAAGTTATTCGAGCTTATGACAACACTAGCTGCGACATTATAGGGACCATCAAAGTCCAAATTGTGGTCGGTCCATCTGAGCATGAAGCTGGATTCTACGTCATGAATGCGCTAGTAGCCTTTAATCTACTATTAGGCAGGCTTTGGCTACACCAGAGTAGAGTGGTTTCTTCAACTGTCCATCAGCTGGTAAAGTACCCACACAAAAGAAAGATCATGGTAGTCTTCGGCAGCTTTTCGATCCATCATTCCCTAGAGATTACAATGCCATTGTTGGAGATACAACACGGGGAAGAAGATGTATTGCTCTTAGGATTTTCTTTGGCAGAAGCACGACTGGTGCAAAACATCATGGCGGAGGAAGAAGGTGAATATGTGCACACTCCATCCATTTATATGATGAACAAACAGGGGCATATCTCGGGATCGGGACTAGGCAAGAATGGTTGACAAGGCATTACAGTAGCATTGGAGAAAAGTCATAACCCGCACCCTTTTGAATTAGGATACGAGCCAACTAAGGAGGATTGGAAATTGAAGAGAGAAGAAGTAAGGGAAATGATCAAAGCAAAGAGGACAGGGAAACAATATGAGCTGACCTACAAGCCAATCAGTGGAACCCTGAACGGACATTTTGTCTGGCAAGGGGAGGATTTTCATTTTTGTAGTTTTCCTTAGCCATGGACTGAACAAAGGGCAAAGAGGAGGTACCCCGGGTTTGAAATTTTCTTTGATCATCTGCTTTCTGGTAGCGATGAAGAATGGGAAACCCTTGTGTTGAGATTGAACAAGACAAATGCAGCAGCTCAGGGAGCAGCACAGAGGAGATTTTGGGATTGGCATTGGCTAACCTTCTGACGGATTTTGAAGCTAGAGCGAAGCCTATAAACTTGGAGGATAGTGCAATGGTTTTCATGATTGAGGAAGGATCACTTACAGGTTGCACTGACCTCATCCAAGACACTGTGAAAGGTTAACACTTGGATTGGAAACTTGAGAAAGGCTTAGTTATAGGTTCTAAAGCAGATATTGAGTTTGAATCTAATTCCTCTTAGTTAGTTGAGTTAGAGTCAGATTCGAGTGCGTCTAGTGAGTCTATGTCTGGTACTTCCGGGGGTGGTAACCTGGACGACATGGTCCTGTCAAAGTCATCTTTTTTGTTTTCCTTTGAGTCTGTTATAACTGGTGAGCCAAAAATTTTGAATGAATGTCTTGAAGTTTCTGTTCACTTCTCTGTGCTGTTAATTCATTGCATTGACCGCGATTTTCAAAATTTTGATAAAAACGAAGATGAAGAAATTCCTCGGGCTTTAAAAAACCTAATTGATTGAGAAGAGAAGAAGCGTGCTAGTCCTTTGATGGATGAGATCATTTCAATTAACGTTGGTACTGAGGAGGACCCTCACTTGGTCCAAATTGTTTCCACGTTGTCTTTGGAGGATCGTGAGTAATTAATTGCTTTGTGAAAAGATTTCAAAGATGTTTTTGCATGGTCCTACGAAGATATGCTAGGAATAGATCCTGAGATTGTACAGCATAGGATCCCTCTCGACCCCGAGGCCTAACCAGTTAAGCAGAGGCTTCACAGAATTTGCCCAAACTGGGCATTGAAAATCAAAGAGGAAGTCACCAAGCAGATCAATGCAAGGTTCTTGATGGTATCTGAATATACGACTTGGTTGGCCAACATCATTCCGGTTCTGAAGAAAGACAGCAGAATCAGAGTTTGCCTTGACTTCAAGGATTTGAATAAGGCTATGTCCCAAGGACGACTTCCCATTGCCGCACATTGATGAGTTGGTAGACTTCACTGCTAGCCACGCATTGTTGTCATTCATGGATGGCTTTTCAGGGTACAACCAGATCTTGATGGCACCAGAGGACAGGGAAAAGATTGCTTTCATCACATAGTAGGAGATGTACTGCTATAGAGTCATGCCATTCGGGTTGAAGAATGCCGGGGCCACGTACCAGAGGGTTGCAACCACAATACTGCATGACATGATCCACAAAGAAGTCGAGGTGTATATGGACGATATGATTGTGAAATCCAAAGAGCAAGAAGGCCACTACATCGCGCTGGAAAAGTTCTTCGAAAGGATCAAGGAATACAGGCTAAGGTTAAATTCACAAAAATGCACCTTCAGGGTAATCGTAGGCAAGATGTTGGGATTCTTGATCACTCAGAGGGGAATTGAGGTCGATTCATAAAAAATCAAGGCCATCCTAGAAATGCCACCACCAAGGATTGAAAATGAGGTTCGTGACTTTTTGGAAAAAGAGCAATTCATAAGACGGTTTATCTCCAAATTAACCTTGACTTGTGAACCACTATTTGGTCTCTTGAAAAGGGGAAAGAAATTCTAATGGGACGATCGATGTCAATTCGCCTTCGAACAGGTTAAGCAGTATCTTCAGAATCCCCTTATGTTGCCCACCACCAAAGCCGGGGAAGCCACTAATCATGTACCTGTTAGTGACAGAGTCAGCTATGGGATGCATGCTAGCACAAGAGTCAAAAGTAAAGGTGGAAAAGGTCATTTACTATTTGAGTAAAAAGATGTTGGATTATGAGACTCGTTACACTCCTTTAGAGAAGGCTTGTTTAGCTTTGGTTTGGGCCACTAGGAAGTTGAGACACTACCTATTAGCCCATTAGGTAATTCTAGTTTCAAGATTGGGTCCCATTAAATATCTCTTTGAGAAACCAACACTTACGGGTAGGCTAGCTTGTTGGTTGCTTCTTCTTTCTGAGTTCGACCTTAAATATGTCACTTGCAAGTCAGTCAAAGGAAGGGCTGTAGGGGAATTCCTAGCATACCACCCAATTGGGGGGAAAGAAGATGTAGAGCATCTATTCCCAGATGAGGAGATCTTGAAAATAGAAGAAGAGACGTGAAAATGTACTTTGATAGATCGGCTAACCAATACGGTTATGGAATAGGCGTGTTGCTTATAACACCCGATGGTTCCCATATACCCTTAGCTTTCAAGCACTCGATGGTTCCCATATACCCTTAGCTTTCAAACTCCATTTCAAAGTATCCAACAACGAAGCAGAGTATTAGGCATGTATGACTGGATTAGAGGCTGCCCTAGAACTAGGGGCAATAAGGTTGGACGTCATCGGAGATTCTAACCTAGTTGTTTCTCAAGCCAAGGGAGATTGGAAGGTCAAAGAAGAGGACCGGACCTTGGACATTCTGATTCCAAGGTTCGAAAAATTGACATTTACACACTTAAGAGAAAACAACCAGTTTATCGATGCACTGACAACTCTATCCTCTATGGTGGACATACTGATTAGGGTTAAGATGCACCCAGTCTTTATTGAACAAAAGTATGTGCCCGTACACGAACAATAGCTACAATAGAAGAGGTTCAAGATAAGAATCCTTGGTACCACGACTTTTGGAACTTTTTGGAGAAGGACATATATCCACAAGGGGCAAATGCCAAAGATAAAAGGGAAATACGACATCTAGCCGTCCAGTTCATCATCTGTGGAAGTAAGTTGTACAAGAGGGGGCATCTAGGAATGCACAAACTATGTATAAAAGATAAAAAGTCGAAGTGTCTTGTAGAAGCCATTCACGAAGGAGAGTGTGGAGCACACATGAATTGTGTAATGCTAGTCAGGAAGATCCTCAAACAAGGTTACCATGGAGAACAATTGTGTCAACTTTGTTCAGCGATGTCATAAGTGTCAAATCCATGCTAATCGCATGAATATTCTGCTATCGAATCTCTACAATATGACTTCACCATGGCCTTTCTTGGTCTAGGGCATAGACATCATCGAAGCAGTTTCACTGAAGGGCTTGAATAGACACGAGTTCATCTTAGTAGCAATTGACTACTTCACCAAATGTGTAGAGGCGCAGTCATATTCTATGTTTAAAGCTTCGCATGTGGCCAAGTTTGTTACGAATAACATCATTTGTAGATTTGGGGTGCCGAATGAAATAATATAAGACAACGGCTCACACTTCAAAAAGGAAGTGTTAGATTTACTTGAGAAGTACAATGTGGCCTTTCACAAGTCGACATACTGGTCACAGACCAATGGAGCCGTTGAGGCCGCGAATAAGATCATCAATAACATTCTGTCAAAATGCTAGAAACCTACAGGGATTGGCCAGTCAAGCTGCCTTTTGCACTTTGAGGTTATAGAACCTCAATCTGAACTTTTACAAGAGCAACCGCCTACTCCTTGGTGTATGGAATGGAGGTTGTTTTATCAATCAAAATTAAGGTAACATCGTTGAGAATCATGGCTGAGTGTCAGATAGTAGAGGCGGATTGGCAACAGAACAGGTTTGAAGAGTTGATGTTGCTTGATGAAAGGAGGTTGAAGGTGTTGTATCATATCTAGGGCTATCAGCGTAGGATCGCTAGGGCATTCAACAAGAAAGCCAAGTCCAGAAATCTAAGAGAATGAGATATGGTGCTTAAAAACAATTGACCTCCTATCCATGACCATAGGGGCAAGTTCTGACCTAATTGGACTGGTTCCTACATCATCAAATCTATTTGGTCAGGAGGAGTAATAATGCTCATGAATTTAGATGGCTTGGAATTCTCGCAACCGACCAACACGGACAAGTTAAAAAAGTACTACTCTTGAGAGGCTCACTAGGCCGAAAACTCAAAAGGGCGACCTAGGTAAAAATTAGAGCGTGAAAAATTGGAAATGAAGGAAAAATGGAGTTTACAAGGTCGAAAACCTGAAATGGCGGCTTTAGCAAAAGTTAGAATGTAAAAGGAGAGTTAATACTCGAGTGAACCCTTACCAAGAACTACATAAGGCCTGATTCCCATCTTTGGGATATACAGGCAAATTCATCTTAAAGTTTGGCCCTAATCATTTTCAACTCAATTGTCCTATCCATTATTTGATTAATGGCTTGATTGTTTTACCTCCATTCGGTAGAAGATTCAGTTGCAAGATAAAGCAAAGGGCAGAACAATGATGAAGGTGAATGCAGTTGTGGACAGTCATGATCCTCTTGATTTAGGGTTGTACGTCTTAAGGTTTGATTCCATGTGTATCAGGTAATGACCTGTCATGGTCCGAACACGCCCCTATGGGTTAAGGCCATAACCGGCCAGTAATCGCGAGATTACCTATGACCTCAAACCAAATAAAACAAAACTCATCAGAGTAAAGGGGCCAAACGAAAGCAATTTAAAACTTTGTCCATAGAGCTGTGCTTATATGCACACCATAACATTCCATGTTAACAACTTACATCAAAATATGTACTAACACAAAACACTGTATATACAGGATCATACAAGTTCAAGTCAGTTGAACCCAAGACTTATACACAAAGGTAGTCCAATACTTTCGCCATCATAACAAAACTATAAACAAAATGCAAGGCGAAGACAGTCTTATACGTGAGACATTTGGGCTGACTCCTCAAAACTTTGATTATTTCTCGCAATTTCACCGAGGCTGGTTCTGGACGTCCCTTGGCTCACCTACATGTACATGAATGAGCGTGAGTGAAAGCCCAGTGAATAATATAGAATAAGGAAGGTACATAAGCAATCTTGAAACAGTTATAGCAAACGGCCTTTGGTCCAATCACTTGTATCAATCGGCCTTCAACCCAATCATTTATATCAATCGGCCTTCGGTCCAATCATTCATGCCAATCGGCCTTTGGCCCAATCATTCATGTCAATCGGCCTTTGGCCCAATCATTCATGTCAATCGGCCTTTGGCCCAATCCTTTGTGCCAATCGGCCTTTGGCCCAATCGTTCATGCCAATTGGCCTTTGGCCCAATCATTCGTGTCAATCGGCCTTTGGCCCAATCATTCATGTCAATCGACCTTCGGCCCAATCATTCGTGTCAATCGTTGTCCACCATTCAAATTAATGAACTTACAAACTTACATAGAAGTATACAATTGGATGACAACATTTTTCAAATATCTTGTTAAGATATTACTCACAGTGATCGGTTTGTGGATTTGCCCTGGAGCTTGACCCTACACATTCCATAAACACAAAAAGGGTCACCAACAATTCAATCCGTTCTTAAATTCACATTTTCCTCTTTAGGCTTTATTCTTATCCCTTTAACTTAATTACAATGCTCAATGCATGCCTAAGAGTACTTAGAAGTGAAGGAGAACGGAAAACGAAACACAAAATGCATAAACAAAATTTCAGAAAACAGGGTCCTCGCTCGAGCATGGAGTTCCCCGCTCGAGCAGACCCATATGGCCTGCAAAAGTACTGGATATGTCGAATTTACGCTTGATCGTGCACTCTGGCGCTCGAGCGGAAGGCCTCTCTACATGGCTTCCCGCTCGAGCGGATGCCATGTCTGCAAAAAGTACTGGATGTATCATTTTTATGCTCGAGCGTGAACTCGGACGCTCGAGCGAAAGTTCATCTTACAAAGATCCCTGCTTGAGCGTGAACTTCCCCGCTCGAGTGGACACCATGTCTGCAAGAAAATATTGGGGAGCTCGAAATCCCCGCTCGAGCGGCGGTTTCCCCGCTCGAGCGGACATCATAAATTCTGGGTTTTCCAGAATGGTTTCTGAGTTCAAATTCAACATTTCAACCACATTTCTTGCATATCATGGCTCCAATTTCACATATACTTGTACTAACATGGTACCAACACTAAAACACATCAACATGGAGCTTAATTTCTTGAATTATTTACATGCATGCCTCAAATTAACCCAAACTCGTCACCAATGCACTAAATTCAAACATTTAAAGCTTACAATTCCATGATCTACACTTGCATGTGGGAGATATACATTATTCACAACTTATTTGGTGAAGAAATGGTCATATACATGGATTTCAAACAAGATTCAACATGGATCATACACATTGTACTCAAACATGGACATTTATGGCCAATTCTTACATGCATGTGTTCTAAAACTTCAATTTCAAAAAAACCAACTCAATTTCATCATACACAATTAAGCTCATGTTCTTGTCCATTAATCAAACTTGAATTCACAAGATTACAACATTAAACTCATGGATTCACTTACCTAGAGGCTCAATCTTCCCAATTTATGATCAAATCTTGAGTTAGACTTCAAATTTCTAAGCCTCAAGACCAAAATTGCACAATCCTTCTCTCTCTCTCTCTCTCTATAGCCGGCTCTCTCTCTAATTTTGAGTCCAAGATCAGCCAAAATGCAACTAAGGAGAAGAATTGAGGTGTAGTGCCCCCTTTTACAACAATTCCTACTAACTCAATTTAATAATAATAGATAATTGGGCACCAATTTACCAATTTAATCAACTTAATCTGGTCCGAATCAATTTTTCAATTAAACTTCACCGTAGGCTCTAAAAATTATGCCAATCACAATGGCGTGGCCAATTTTGGTTTCGGTGGCCGATAAGGCCTTCAATTTAATTCCAAAGCAGATAATCAAACAGATATTCCTACGGTGAACAGGTAGAAATTCAAAACCACATATTTTCACACAATGGCACACAAAATCATATTAAACACATAATCATATTCATCTTAAGGACCAATTAACATACTACGGAACAGGGGTATCACATGGCCGCTTGCAAAAATTTGTTTTGAAAGGTTTTAATGAAATTGATTTTCTCAAAATTTTACTTTTTACCAAAAAGGAAATTTTTTTACATGATTTCAAAATAGAGAGTGAAAACAAGCACACCATCCAACTCTCAGGCTAAATCAAAGTTGCTTTTACATCATAAAGCTTAAAGAGAAAAGAAAAGTCAAAACAATGAACTAAGGGCATAGATAAGTCAGGTAGTGGTCCTCTGTCTTTTGCCCACACTCTTAGAAGTCTCTGCCACCAAGGATGGCCTAACTTGTGCCTCACCCTCAAGCCAAGCCAAGCCAAGCCAAGCCAAGCCAAGCATTTGCCAAAAAGGGCATGACTGAAGCTAACATCAAGGGCCAAAAGCTTTCTTATCCTCCAAGCAGTTAAATACCGAGCCAAGTGTGAAACACAGATCAGAAATGGAGCTGGATATTTGACCCCCTTATTAGGATGAGTCTGATCACACACAAACTGGCGCCTAAACTGGAATGGGAAGTAGAAAACACAATGTGTAAGGCCAATCAATTGTATACCTAGCCAGCAGGACATGTTATAACTCATTTCGGTCAAGTTAAGCTAAGGACATTGCCAAGCAATGTCAGTTGCAAATCTGCTGCACATCCAATCACACCACGGTCCCTCTGAGGGAAAGCTCAGTAGTTGGGAACGAGAAGAGTAAGTCCTAGCTGAGTAGTTAGGGCAAGGATCCACTATTTTCCACTTAGGAAGGGATGCAAAATAAAAGAGATTAAAGAATAGAGAGATGTGCGTTGAGTAGGAAAAACAAGAATAGGGCTTTTTAGAGAAAATAGAGATTGAGTGCCAAAGTAATGTTAGAATCATAAATAAGAAGGGTGGGAAATAGTACCTGAAGAAGCAGTGAACTTCTTGCAGACCGAAAGGTCTCCCAATGGTGGAAAGCGTCCAAACCCATCAAAGTCTCGACTAGTACCAGGCCAACTATGCCAACCAAACAATTTAACATCAGTGTTGTGTTTGTCGTTTTTTGTTTTGAGTCTTGTTTTGAGTTGTTTTGATTCTGGTAAGTGTTAATATGTGTGTTTAGGTTGTTTTTACTTTGTTGAGTGGTATTTTGTACTTTGGTCAGTCTTAGGCTCAATATCCGATTAAGAACTCATTCAAAAACAATCATTTTTAGTTTCAATTTCAGAAATGAATCATTTTTGTGCTCAAAGTGTTGTGCCATTTCCAACATGATGTGCAAAACATAATTCCTTCTTTCATAAACTACAGGTCCAACCCCGATCATAGTTTTACAAAAATACAAGTTTTCAAAAAATAACAAAACAACAACCTACCTGAAGCTACATAGGTTCCAAACTACAAAGCAGAAGCAAAAAGAGAAAAGGGAAAATTGGAGTATCTGAGTTTGCTTCAACTTCAGAAAGTTTGAAATTACGTTTCGAATGCACCTTCTTAGGTCTCATTGTTTCTTCGGAGTATGAATGTACCCCAACCTCGAGCTCAAGCTTGCTTTAAGTTAGAATGTCAATCAAAAGTGCTCTCCCTGGACACCATTCCCTACCAGAGGTGTCTTTTCATAAATCGTCACTTTCCGGCAGTGTTGGTACACGTAAGCCCGATTTCAAGCAAATACCAAATGAGATACTTTCCAAAGTATCGTTTCTCAGCAAAGATGTTTTTCTTAAAACGCCACTTTCCTGTAGTGTGGTACGCATAAGTCCAAATTCAATTCATACCAAACGAGATGATCTTCGTGAACACCGCTCCTCGAGACATTTTCTAAAAAATGTTGCTTATGTTGCTTCCCAAAACAAGATGGCTTCATACATCAGGGTCCAAAAACCTTTTGCCTCTTTAATGTTTGAAGAGCATTAACCCCCAGCATAGCTTTCACCCTCACCCCGTTCTGCGTGGAAAACGTAGTTTGGCTTGAACCCTCACCTATTCTGCATGGAAAACATAGTTTGGCTTGAACCCTCACCTGTTTTGCATGGAAAACATAGTTTGGCTTGAACCCTCACCCGTTTTGCGTGGAAAACATAGTTTGGCTTGAACCCTCACCTTTTTTGCATGGAAAATGTAGTTTGGCCTGAACTTTTCCCTTTTCTGCTTAAAAACATAGTTTAGCTTGCATTCACCCTCTTCATATTATGTGCACTTAGGCTTCTCGGTTACAACTTTACCCTTTTCGCATTGCATACGCTCAGGCTGGTCACTTTTCACCCTTTTTCACATTGCATGCGCTCAGGCTTGTCACCCTTCACCCTTTTTGCATTTCACGCATATAGTTTCTTTGTTGTTTTGGGTCGAGGAGACCTTAAATCCTCTAAAGGTGCAATGCTTTTGGTGTTTGTCATGCCCGAACGACTTCAGGTGGTTCAGTATAGCCACCTGACTGTGTTTGTAGTGAGTTCCTAGGAGACTAACTGAGATGGTGGAAACTAGAGTTCGAATGGCTAAGGCCTAGAACGTGAAGGTTTAGAATTTTTGAGACTAAAGTCTGGTTTAAATATCCAGAGGTGTGGAGATTATTTCAAAACATCCTCGGCTTGAAATCTGTATAGAAACCCCATAGGTTGAGGTAGGTTGTAGATGCCTCAATTCTAGATATTAAACAAACCTAGTCTGTCACTCTGTTGGAGAATAGGGAAAGTTGCAAACATAGTCAAGGATGAAAGTAGTACTCGTGGTTTTTGCGTGAAGATTATACCTTTATTGAGCGTTTGGGGTCATTGAGATAATTTTCTCTGTTTGAAATGCAAGATAACGGAAGAAAAGTTTTGAAAAACAAAAAAGAAGAGAGAGATCCCCATTAGAGTAAAGCGATTCATCGCCACTCGCCCAGTGAGGTGGCTTCTAAGGCATCGCTTTTATTTGTTTATTCTATTACATTGCCCACACATCATCTACTACATTGTTTATCACATGCACTACATCGCCTATCGTACCCATTGCATCCACTTATATCATGTGTTATCTTGTAGCATCTATCCTTTTCACACTAAAATACGTTTAGGATCATTATCCCCAAGCGTGGTAAGGTGTTCCTTGCTACTTGCCCCCCTTAAGGTGCTCTCGAAGGCACCGCTTTTTGTTCATCTTTTCCATTGCGTTGTATGGAACATGCACCGCATTGTATTTTGCATCAACTACTGCAAGTGCATCACAGTCATGTGCATCGTACCTATATCATCTTATTGTATCCACCCTTATCACCCGACAGTGTGATTTGGCTTGTATTCACCCTTTTCGCATTGCATGCATTTAGGCTTGTTCACACTTATCACACAAGTGTGGTTTGGCATGTACCCTTTTACCCTTTCTACATGATGCGTAGTTTGGCATGTACCTTTCACCCTTATCACACAAGTGTGATTTGGCTTGCATCCTCCTCCTTTTTGCATTTCCTGTGTTTAGGCTTGCAATTTCACCCTCCCTATGTGATGCGTAGTTTGGCTTGCATCTTTCACCCTCTCTACGTGATGCGTAGTTTGGCTTGTATCTTTCACCCTTTCTACGTGATGCGTAGTTTGGCTTGTATCATTCACCATCTCTACGTGATGCGTAGTTTGGCTTGCATCTTTCACCCTCTCTATGCGATGAGTAATTTGGCTTACATCTTTTACCCTCTCTACATGATGCCTAGTTTGGCTTGCATCTTTCACCCTCTCTATGTGATGCGTAGTTTAGCTTGCATCTTTCACCCTTTCTACGTGATACGTAGTTTGGCTTGTATCTTTCACCCTCTCTACGCAATGCATAGTTTGGCTTGTATTTTTCACCCTCTCTACGTGATGCGTAGTTTAGCTTGTATCTTTCACCCTTTTCTACGTACTATGTAGTTTGGCTTGTATTCCCTCTCCTCTTTATGATTTTCGGGTGGTATGCTCGTTTGTGGTTTTGATTGTTGCATTGCATTGTATATCATTTGTATCTTGTCCTTGAACTAATTTCACCCTCTCTAAGTGATGCGTAGTTTGGCTTGTATCTTTCACCCTCTCTACGTGATGCGTAGTTTAGCTTGTATCATTCACTCTCTCTACATGATGCGTAGTTTGGCTTGCATCTTTCACCCTCTCTATGCGATGAGTAATTTGGCTTACATCTTTCACCCTCTCTACATGATGCCTAGTTTGGCTTGCATCTTTCACCCTCTCTACACGATGCGTAATTTAGCTTGCATCTTTCACCCTTTCTACGTGATGCGTAGTTTGGCTTGTATTTTTCACCCTCTCTACGTGATGCGTAGTTTGGCTTGTACCTTTCACCCTTTTTTATGTGCTATGTAGTTTGGCTTGTACCCCCTCTCCTCTTTATGATTTTCGGGCAGTATGCTCGTTTGTGGTTTTGATTGTTGCGTTGCATTGTATATCGTTTGTATCCTGTCCCTGAACTATGCTGGTTTGATTCCTTACAAAAGGGTATGTAGGCAACTTTCGAGTTCAACCAATTGCATCTGTATTTTTGTTTGTCTCCCCAAGTCTTACAGCCTCGTCAAATGGGTCATCTTCGAGCTTTGACATTTACTCACGTCATGTCATGATGATTCGAGCTCTGTCAAAGAGGGGCAACTGTAGACACCCCATTTTGACCACCCTTAAGACTTGGGAACTTCATTCCAAACAACCTATGATGAAACGTTACGTTGTGCAATCTTTTGAATCTTAGCAAAAGAATTTGAATTCGAGCTCCAAACCCAAACCTTGCACCCCTTTTGATCAAAACCCTATTTTATAGCTTGACCACACAGAGAGCAGCATACCAATTAATTTGGCAGGTCATACAATCATTCCACCGGCCAGCCATGTGTAGTGTCAGATTCTACATTTGCAGCACAGGCTGCTCTCATGCACGGGATTTGGCCACCTGTTCTTTTTTAAAGATATTTCCGACGGAAAAAGGTTAAAATTCTATAAATAGACCATCTCCCTTCAGAATTTAGGGTTAGAAAATTTTTCAAAAGGCTTAGGAGATTGTTCAAAGCTCTTTCTTGATCTTCAAACCTTCTTGACTATAGATACACTATAGATACACCATTGGAGCTTAAACTTGAAACTTTTTGTTGAAGTTTTAAACCACTTTTTAGATACTTGAGGGTGCTTCGATTGAAGTTTGTCAACTAAGAAGCTCTTTCTCTCTCCAAGAGGTTAATCTTTGAACTCCTTTCATAACCTTTTCTTTTACTCTTTTACTCTTCATTTCTTGTTATATACTGATTTTCAAAGTTATTTTAGGCTTTAAAATGTGATTGAGCTTTGTTAAAAGTGGAAGGGCAAGCCACCCTTCCATAGGCTTGTTCACTAGTTGTAACTCCTTTGTTCTCTTCATTTTTGCTCTTTTTTTTTACTTCTTTCAATTAATTTTTAGTATTGTTTTTAAGTTATTTTTGTATGATATGAATTGAATATGGGCTTATAAAAGGGTCCTCGTCCTCCCCAATACATGACTTCTATGATATGATCAAACTGAATATGTTCTCTTATTTTCTATGCTTTGAATACTATATTTGCACTGTTGTAATAGTGTAATAGTCCTCGCGGATTTGGTGTGTTTAGGATATAGCCGCCAATCCGTTTGAGTTGATCACTTTACCTTTGTTCTCATAGCTTTCCTTAGTATATTGGAACCTTGTGGTCATGGGAGGTTTAGAGCTTAGCCACCCCACCACAAGTTTGATTAACTAGTTGTAAATTTTTCGCTTTCATGATATTGTTGTTTACCTTGAAGCTAGGTGATAGCTTCCGTGTTAAATGTGTTGAAAAACTTTCTTCTTGATCATTTTCAGAACATTGAAATGGATCTCTTATCATTATTCCATGAATAAAAGAGGAGTTGTCAACAACTTTGACAAGTTATGTGTTTAAGCTTTGATAGTTAGCTTGATCTTGATTTTCTCCCTTATTCTCATTGTTGCTCATATAGAGCTCTTTATCAAAAAGTGTTGAAAACTCTCTACTAGTTCCACTTTAAAGCAAGGAAATGGATGTCTCATCCTTATTCCATGAGTAGGAGAGAAGCTTACAACAATTTTTGAGCCGTTATATTTGTTTTCTTTTAGTTTTGATTTTGTTCTCTTCGAAGCAAAACGAGAGCTTTTCCATCGAAAGTATTAGAAACTCTCTTCTAGTTCTATTTTGAAGTATGGAAATGGATGTCAATCTATGTTCCATAAGTATGGAGAGGAGTCTCTAATTTTTTCTTTCAATGATGTAACCTCTTGTTTACAAGCTTCTTTTTCAAAGATGGTTTTCTTTAACCTATTCTCTCCAAATTTGAGTACTCATTTACTCTTATTCACTGTGAGATGTAGTAGGTTCCAACCAATTCTTTGAATGATACTTTTTGTTTTTAGTTTCGTACTCATTAGATCTTTCATCATGTTGCTTCACTAATCATCATGTAATACTCTCAGGATGTTTGATGCTTTTTGAAGCAAACCTATTTCCTCCTTGAAAATCTTCATAATAGGATGGAACAGGAAGGATGAACATCCTTTGGAAACCCTTTGTTTGCTCTATTCCAGTTCTGTTGCAGAAGGTTTCCAGTATGGTTTTACAGCCGGCCAGTCAAGTGTACGGCCAACCAATTCCGTTAGCCGGCTAGCCAAGTCAAGTGTATGGCTGACCAACTCATTTGTATGGCCAGTGTGTTTATTCAGCCTAGCAGAGTAGATCTCAAGGTTAAAACCGAACTGTTTTCTGGCTACGAACAGAGCAATTTCTGGCAATTGGTAAAGCGGTTTTCAGAGGATGTTCTCGTTTGCATACACACGGTTTCCCACCCTTTATTCAAACTCCTTTAGATTAGCCGCTATGAAATTTGTATATGTAATAATTAGTTAATTCATTTGGGAATATAATAATTAGTTAATTAAGCCATTCGGACCCTCTTGTAAAGGGGGCGGGTTTATAACACTTGATGTATGTCTTTCAACCTCCATTTCTTTCTCCCTTTTATTTACGCTTACCATAGTTATAAAAAGCATCATGTTTTCCTTTATCATTTCCATGCTTTGTATCCATTTTTGCATGCATTAAGGTTCGGCTCATCATACTTGATGTTGTTATCATTTCCTACTACTTAATTATGTGCGCTACCTTATGTTTTGACTTGATTCATATGCCATGTTAATAGCTGAATCTGGAAGTTGCATTTTGTATGTGTTGCATTAGTCATGTGCATTTTTTAGGATCATGTATTCTTTTAATTATCTTCTTTTTTTTGGCTTGCCGCAGATGAGTACTAAGTGAGCATTTTTTTGCTTTATCATATGTTTGTGATACCATATCGAGCATACTACCATAAGGCTACTTGCTTACTTGAAATAACTCTACAAATGCCTGTGGATGGATGCTATTTTTGCTTAAGTTGGAATGACTTTGACTATTGTATATATGAGCTCATTTTTCCTTTGAGTTGTAAATATTCAAAACTCTTTCAAAAATCACATAAGATTAAAGCATTCCAAAGTAAGTGATGTGGTCTATACTTGTTTGCTTCATATAGTAATATTAGCATTATTAATAAATCAGAATATGAGCATATAATGTCTATAAGATTCACATCATGACTTAGTAGAAGCCGATCTTTGACCGAGTGAGTGGGGTGCTCAATTAATGACCTTCCCTTCTCATACCTAAGTTCCTGAACCGAGACACTTTGGTAGTGACGGAAAAGTGGCCTTTGGCACGAGTCACGGGTTTTCTAATCTTCTCAAAAATATTAGGTGGCAACTCTGAAATCTGATAATGCAGTCTATTTTTGGCATCTCTTGTGATTAATGGATTTTTCTAAGATTTGCCCGTTCAAGACTCTCATTTATTTTTTCTGTTTCATATTGCACTTGTGAAACCAAATTCAGAACCACGAGAGTCCGAACTGTAGACAATCGTATCCGAGGAGACTAAACCCCTCCGAGGAGCACAAAAAACCAACTACACCTATTTTGGAGGATCTCGACTACTATGCAAATATTTGATGTCATGTATCTTCTAAAAACCTAATATTAGGGACCTTAAAAAAATTCTCGTAGCTATTTGATAAAAATTTAAGTATTGAACCAAAATAAATTATTTGATATATACATGATTAAATTAAAAATTTATTATTTTTAAATAATATCTTCCAAATTTTATATTATGATGGTAAAGTGATGGTAGTGTCGGTGGCACAATGACAATGGTGGTAGACATAGAAAGATAGTGGTTGTAGTGATGGCGACAGTAGCTGTAGTGGTGTGTCATAGTAGTAGTAGCACTAACAGTAGCAATGGTGGTAGAGGAGTAGTGGCGATGACAATAGATGCAGTGGTGGTATGATAGTGGTAGTGGCGGTGGTGGTGGCGGTGGTGGTGGTAGTAGTGGCAACGATGGTGATAGTGGTAGTGGTAGTAGTGGTAGTGGTGGTAATAGTGGCAACGATGGTGATGGTGGTAGTGGTAGTAGTGGCGATGGTGGTAATAGTTATGGTGGTTGTGGTGGTGATAGCGGCAGTGCTAAGATTATAACGGTGTATGTTAATGCTTGTACATGTATTTATAAATTTAGTCAGTATTAAGTAAGTTTACTATCACTTATAATTTTGTTAACATTTAGCTTACATTTTAAGAGGTACTTAAGTGATAAGTTGTGGTTATCAAACGGTCTTAATTGACTTTTACTTAATACATTCAATTTTAAGTGCTTAATTAGGTTATTAAAAACTATCTTAGCAAAAGATGATGACGAGGTTGGCTCTTAGAAGAGGCGATAAAAATGGTCGCCGATAAATTTTAGGAGCCCTAAGTTAGGGATAGGTATCGTGTCATGTTATTTTGAGTTCATGTCAGAATTACCTCAATACTAACACAATCTATTTAATTTTTCATGTTATTGCATCATATCATGTTCAGTTCATATTTGGTTAATGTGTCATGCCAAAAAATTTCAATTTTAGTTAAAAATGCTGAGTGTATGGCAGGATTAAGAAAATTTCACAACTTAAATGTAACGCCCCCAAATAATTCGAAATAAAATAATTCTAACATGTTGTTATATATATATATATATATATAACACACCAAGACAACCACAAGATTAATCCCAAAAGTTTTCTTTCTCATTGAACTATAGATTAAGAGTTACAAATTACATGGAAATCCTTACAATTCAAAAAGTTAGAGAAAATCAAAACAAGTGCCTTACGACTTACAAGGTTTTATGTCAAAGTTTCAAAGAACAAAAGGATTCTTAGCCCCAAAAGAAAGTAAAAACATTGGAGGTATCATATTCCATATACATCATGTTCTTAGCAAAAACAAAAGGATGGACCACTTCCATTTCATTGAGGTGGTTACTGCTCTCCAAGTCCTGACAGTGGTTAGATAGGAATGAGCAATTGCCCAGTAGATAATATATTTAACCAGGTATATAAACATTTGATTTAAGATATGCATGACCATGACCCTTACCCATGAACACTAATTTCCCAAGTTCATATTACAATGCACAACCTTTTACTTATTTCCACATTTCTCCGTCCTCACATAGATGGCCAGTGGGTGCCTCAACTTTTCCACATTTGTTGTCCTCACACGACCGAGCACATGGACACCTCAAAATCCCACATTTGTCGTCCTCACACGACCGAGCAAGTGGGCACCTCAATTTCCTCGTGCGGGTAGTACCATATCACACAAGAAGTAAATCATCCAAAAACTCAATCTTTAACAAAATAAAAGGAATTCCAATACGTCTCCAATCTACCCACTAAGTCTTCTTCAACTACCAACCAATACCCATAAACAACAAATAGGGTTTCACAAAAAAATTAGGGCTTTTCCAACCACACTTCCATTTTCCTTGATTCATACTTGTTACATTATCTTTCATTAGTAAATAATCAAATCTTTCACCAATTTTAGACAAAACTCACTATCACCATTAATGTGTATATATATATATCACCCATTCCAAATCATGCATCCATACCATAAGATTAACACATATTTAAACCAAAAGATAGATATGCAAGGGTAAAGATATTCCTACCTAAAAAGTTATGAGAAAAGAGGTAAAGACCCAAGGAATGAACTTCCAAACAATGCGATCCATTCGGTTAAGAATGTAGCTCTTGATAAGAGTAGCGACTTTAAGGAATGAGCAAGGATGGATTCTAGCTAAAAATAGATGAAATCTAGTGTTTAGAAGCTAAGGTTTTTAGAATTGGGTGTCAAAGAGAGAAGTGTGAAAAAGTGAGCCCAAAAAGTGTTTAGATCGAAATTTAAAACAGTTGTCCTGAACAGACCGCTCGAGCAAGCTTTCCACCGCTCAAATGAGGTACTCAAAATCAAAGAGACTGCTTGAGCAAACTTTTCACCGCTTGAGCGGTAAACGCAAGGTCTTAGAAGTTTTGCAGAGCTACAGCAAAAATACTCGGAGTCTTATTTCTACACTTAAGCGACCACATTACCGCTCGAGCAGCCTGCAAACTAGCAAGCTACTGGAAGCCTCACATCTCCGCTCGAGTGACCGATTGACCACTTGAGCGGTCACCCAAAACAGGTTGGTACATTAAATTCCATGAAATTAATCTCTACTAAATAAAATTATTCATAAAATGTTTGATTCAACTCAGTTGCATTTCACTATAAATACATATATATACCTTATGATTATATGTTTTTTTTTTTTTTTCTAGATTGATTCTAAAACAGGTAATAAAAAAATAAATACATAAAATAAAAAAAATGAAAATATATATTATCTCTAAATTCTTATTTTTCGTACTTTTTTTAGTTAGCTAGATGAGTTAAATAAAAGATTAACGGTTAGTTACAAAAAAAAAAAAAGCCTCAAAGGTTTCACTCATTTTTTACTTTGAATTCTAGTGTTTCAATTTCGACAAATTAAATCCTGGAGTTTCATCCGTGTTTCAATTTGCCCCTCCATCTATCTCTATTTGTGTAAGGTAATGGTGGGGTTTAAAGTGAAAAACACATGAAACCTTAGGGATTATTTTGTAATAAACCCCTTTTTTTGTTTTTAGTGATTTTAATTTTTAAAAATGGTTAATTATACAAAAAAATCCCAAGGTTTCATGCATTCTTCACTTTAAACCCCAGTGTTTTTCATTTTAAACCCCCTCTATTACCTTACACAGACGAAGATGGACGGAGGGGACAAATTGAAACATGAATGGAACTCTAGAGTTTAATTTGTTGAAATGAAAATACTGGGGTTCAAAGTGAAAAATGTGTGGAATCTTGAGTATTTTTGTAATTAATCCAAAGATTAAAAAATGCCATGACACCCTAGTGGAAATATCATTAAAATGTGTAATTGATTATTCATATTATTAGGTCAGGTCATATTTGGATTGATGTTGAGAAAGAGTCAACCCTTAATGAAAATAATATTAAAATGTATAGTTAATCATGGTTATGCATATTTACATATACTGTTTACGTATTTTCTAACACTAACAACTAAATGACTGCTTTTAACAATTTGTGTGATGCCCCGGCTTGTTGATACGACTTTTTTGCATCTTTTCAGACTTCTTAGTTTACTTTCAGACTCTTGAGTGTTGTACGATGTGTCGGTGTTTGTGTTTGAGCCTGTTTAACATTCTTGTTGTTTCTTTGAGTTAGAAATTTCCAAGTTTTGGGTTTAAGGATGAATCGGGGAAATGTTGGAATGCATTAGAAATCATTTTTGACCATCAACCTTTTCCACATGTGCAACAGAAGGGGACTATACTTGTTGTTTAGTGCAATCTCCATTTGAAATTCTGGGCAATTTTTCACATGTGCAGAGGAGGGTCCCTCGCTTACGACGTAGGTCTCGCACGTGCAGTTAGTGGGGATGCACGTACTGCGAGAGGGATCAATTTTTGTTTTTCCTCTATAGTAAACCGCACTTGTGGAAGAGGGGAGCCACATGTGCGGCCAGGTACATGAAAATCTCAAATTTTGTGCCTTTATGCTTTTTGACTGATCTTTACCTCTCCTCTTCATTTCTTCTTGACTCTCTCTCTCTCTCTCTCTCTTTCTCTCTCTCTTCCTTCTCTCTAAAACTTACCTAACCCACACAAATTCTCTAATCCAGCAAAATCCATAAAGATTTAGACCCTAGTTCTTAGATCAAAATGATGAGCACTTCGAGGGCTACGTTTTGACCAGAGTTATCGACAATTCGAAAAATCCAAAATTTTTGAGCTTTTCTTCTTTTCTCTTTCAAATACTTAAAGTAGGGATTTTCTTAACATTGTGTATGTGTTTTACGTTTGTTATGTGTTATTTTGATAGTTTAACACACTTGAGATATTAGGGTTTTGATTATATGAGTATTAATGCACAAATTAGGGAAAACTTTCAAATTTTTGCATAATCTTCAAAATGATTCTCTTTTGAGTAACTTATAATTATGAATTTGTGAAAAACGTATTTTGAGATAAATTTTTTCATAAACCCTAGAAATTGTAATTGTTGAAATTGAGTTGTGTTGATGAAATTCTTGAAATTTGTGGAGAATTATGAGTATTTGGGCACATGTGTTGAAATTGAGATGATTATTAAAAAAATCTATTGATTTTGGAAAGTTTGAGTTGAATTATGCTCTATTATTGCCTATTTTGGAATATTGAGAAAGAGATAATTGTTTTGGTAATCGGTAAAGGATTACATTGACATGTTGTAGAGATTGTGTCACGACCCCAAACCGCCCCTAGTAGTTTGATGCCGTGATGGCCAGTAATCCGTAATTACCGAAGGCCAACTTTCAAAAACTTAACACAATCAGAGTATAATGAACGGGGCTCACAAATGCGAAAGCAATAAATCAAAATACAAGTGGTCCATAAGAGCTGTGCATAGATCAAATGCAATGTCATTCATCTTACAACTTGAATACAACAAAACAAAATACGTATTACATCTTGATCAAAAGGCTTCTTGAGCCGACATATACAAATTACAGCAAAAACAAGCCAAGAAGCATGATTTTCAAGATTCGCCGACATGAATACAAAATAAAGCCGACATAAGCACGGATCCAAAACAAGCTTTCAAAACAGTCTAGGCGTCGCCGACGTCCCACTCGTCACCTACATATATATAGAGAGGGTGAGCTTGGATACTCAGTGAATGGTACTAATAATAAAGGTTTTGCATGAATATAGCCGGAGTCCTTCAAAAACAAAACACATCAAGCTTTATCGAACAAGGGATGAACCGTATTCATCTGTCAAGTCATACAAGTCTCAAGGGATGCTTACTGACATCGGCAAAACAAGGGATGAACCGTATTCATCATTCAAAGCTCACAAGTATCAAGGGATGCTTACTAACATCGGCAAAACAAGGGATGAACCGTATTCATCATCGATCAGTCAATGGTACTGCGAAAGTTTAGAGTCCTCCAGCACAAGGGACTTGTGTTACTTAGGCCCGTAGCCCGATTTAACAAGGACCGTATCCTTTTATACTTAGTACTGCGAAAGTTTAGAGTCCTCCAGCACAAGGGACTTGTGTTACTTAGGCCCGTAGCCCGATTTAACAAGGACCGTATCCTTTTATACTTAGTACTGCGAAAGTTTAGAGTCCTCCAGCACAAGGGACTTTCCAAGGGTAACATCAAAACAGGGCTATTCACTCATGCTTAGCAAATACTCTCGTCAAAACAAAACAAAGCAAGATTTATCAAAAACAAGTGTAACATAGCTTTATTAGAAATACCACTCACCTAGTTCTTCAGGTGTAGACTCAATGCAAGGATCAAGGTCCTACAATCACATGGCAACCACATTCTCAAAACAAGCTTATATATATATACAAATGATCTCGGCATCCTAACCAGATCCAAGTCAATATCAAAGCAAAACATGCGGGGAGTTTAAACACTGCTCCCGTCTCATGAAAACACACTGGGTACCGTCCAGGTCTATGCCGAGGTCCCACACATCCTTGCCGAGGTGTGGTCCCGCTGGCCTCAACCAAAAGCAGAGTCGGGGAAACCTGGCTTCCCCTTTGAAGCATATGAAGAATATGATGAACATGATCATGAGAAAGACGAATGCACGATCAAAACTTGTTACAAAATCTGAGATTCATGCCATGAGTTCAAAACATGGACCTAGGTACCCATACAAGAAAGTCATGCAAGAACAAACACAAAATCATGGCTTCCGTTCCAAACTTTCGGATCAAAACGAGGCTCTCTTCAAGAACACATGAAAACCATTTTCTCTTTTCAAAACCAACCTCAAACCGGTGCATGACATGCAAATCAGATCCGATCCTGCAATGCAGCTAGATAATCAATAACAACAACCAAAGTAGATCAAGATTCTTACCTCCAGGCTCAAACCCAACGGTTCAATCTTCGAAGATCAAGCTTGGAAAAATCTATTCTCACTCAAGAACTTCTCTTCCTCCTCTCTAGAGCTTCTCTCTAAAACAAGATTTGAGACCAAAAATGATTTGTTCTAAGTCTGCCGGCTGTCTTAACAACTAGCTCGGACACGTGGCGCTACCGGGTTGGCTCAGCTCAAAAGGTGATTGATTGATAAGACAAGTCTCTGACAAAGCGTACACAGCAAGCTGGGTAAGACACATCGGCAATAGGTGACATCGGCCCAAATCAAGGATCCGGCAACAGGATAACAAAGACATCGGCTAGGGAGGACGACACTTGACTAAGCTGTGCCACACCTTGGCCGGGGTGTGCCACATCTCGGCCTAGGCCATACCTGCCTGCGGACAAGGTTCACTAAGTGCAAGGCATCTCGGCAATAAGCCCGAGGTGAAGATGGGGGTCGACCAAGGTCTCAAAACAGTTCTAAGTACAAGGGTTCAAGGGCGAACTCAGCTCAAGGCGACCTCGGCCACACACACACCAAGCAAAGAACAAAATCACGCAAGCAACTTTAAGCAAATCAAGGCAAATCAAAACCTTCGAAACAATATAACAAGGCAAGATCATGCATGAATGTATGCAAGTATGACAAGAGTAAGGTGAGGGTTGTTACAGATTGCATGCGAATTAGGAAAATTGAAACTCTTACAAAGACATACATATCATTGAGCATCGCATGATTTCATGACTTTAACTTTTATCGCATTTTGAGAAATGCCTTGAGATTTGATTCATCGTGAACTTTTGAAATTATTGAGAATGTTTGAAATGTAATAAGAAATGGGGTAAATACTTGGTGAATCTGATTAGAGGGTGTAATGGACAAGAATTAAGTTGCCTTTAGGTCCATGGTGAATGTCCTAAAACATGCACGAAGTAGGTCACAATTTCCTTTTGGTTAAGAATCGGTAAAATGGTTTTGGTAATGCTCTATGAGACTATTTGCAGACATCTACCTAGGGATTGTCAGAGTTGTATTTACTGCCCCATATTTGATCGAAATGAACAAATGATTGGTTTATGGTTTTAGACAAGTGCATGGCATGAGATTTTTGGAAAGAAAACTTATATTTTTGGCATGGCATCTTATTGCATTCACCTCATGATATTTTTAAATTTCATGCACTTCATTAAGTTATTCTCTACTAGGCATCAATGCTCATCCCTTCATGAAAACCATTTCAGGTATTGACAGTGTGTCTTCGCCAAAAAGAGAGCGTCGAGGATTTTTGGAGCATGAAGCTCGGTTTATTTGTTTCTTTTGTAAAGCTAAGGGCTATATTTGTATTGGGTTGAAACTCACTTTTGATGTAATCGAGCAAAACCCTTGAAACTTATATAGCCTTTACGGCATTTACTTGTATTTAATTCAGTGTTACCCCTTGTAATTACATGCTATAGATTCATGCCTTAGGGATCGTGAATGTATTAGTGCATGTGATTCCATTTTGTAAATCTTAATTGGAAATCATGAATGAAATATAGAGATTGAGTATTATGTAATTGATGAATTGTCTAGAATATTTATTACTTCTGCATGTGAACTATGTCAAATGAACCATGAATGTGACATATATCCGATGAATCAGGTTTTAATATTTTGGGGGTGTTACAATATATATTTGTATAATTACGCTTAGCACAAGTTCAACACAATACTTTTTTTTTTAATGCCAAGACCCATAAGTTTAGAGTTGTGTAGGTCAAAGCACGAGACACAATTTCCTAAAGTGAAAAAGTGAAAAAAGATGATGGTGACATATGGGATTGACCCCGAGCAATTGTCCAAGTGGTCATGAAGAGGGCACTTAGATACTAAAGTGAGTGAGATTTCAAGTTCAAGTCTACGGAATAATGTTGGCCTATGTTGTGATTTAACTATTAACATACTAACCGCTATCTTGTGGACAAAAAAAAGAAAAAAAAAAGACGTAAGCGGATTGGTGGGACTTTTGGAAGTTGAAAGTAGTCCATGGGTACTAATTAAGCAACCGATGAAACTAAATTAACTAATAACTTAATTAAATAACTAATTAGGGTAGTAAATGTAATTAATTAAAGTTCACATTTAGGGTAATAAATGTAATTAATTAAAGTTCACATTTTTCCGGTCATTAAATGATGGTCATTGGTGGTAGTGGCTAATGGAATGGGAAAAAGATAATATGGCGATGGGTGTAAGTTAGGGTGACAAGGGGGTAAGAAAATGTAGTGGCATAGTCTCTAGAGTAAATTACACTCACCTCTCTTGAAATTTAGAGAAAATACAATTAATTTCACACTTCTGACATAATTACATCATTCTCCCTCAAAATTTGAATTTACATAACATTTAGGTCATTTTTCATCAATAATTTGTGAGTCGTATGATTGAAAAGATGATGTTATCATCTCATTTTTACTATGTATATTTGCTATTGTCTATCTCACTATCTACCCACCAATATTTGTATTGGTTTTGATCATTTTAGCATTACTAACAGATAGGTCGGTGTAATTGTTCTAAGATAGGTTGGTGTAATTGTTCTAAACTTGTAGGGCTAATTGTATTTTTTCTCAAATCTTAACGAGATGATTGTAATTTACGCTATTTCATATCAATCTAAATGCCTTCTCTCTATTTGTCTCTCTCACATATATATATATATATATATATATATATATGTTGGCTTATTTTTTCTTTGAATGACAATTTAGTACTTCAGTGTGCCAACAGGAATTGAACAATCCTACAAAATGTTCTTAAACCAAAAATAAACCAAGCAATTATGTTGAACATTCTTTAACATCAAGGAATAAGACGTCAATAATCACAAAGTGTCAATCACAAAGGAACCAATTTAAAAATAAATAAATGTAAACATAAATTTTAAATAAAAAAATATAGATTTAGAGAAAGAGAGGAATTACAGTTGATTGTAGAACACTCAATTACAAGATAAATGTACCTTATTGCTATTCTGAATCTTGTGAAGTACTCTACACCTATGATTACAATTGTTGGAACTACACTTTATTTGATGCTACTATTACAGCTACTCCTACTGAAACACAAGAATAAAAATAAGTAAATGCAATGCGATTTGATGGAATTTGATCATTCATTCCTTACCTTCTAGTGACTAACAGTCTTACATAGGAGCTCTTCCATGATCATTTTCCATCATTCTCATTAATCAATTTCTTTGTCCATTCTTTCTTTAAACTTTTTTTTTGAATTTGAGTCATTTTTGGCTATTGGTAACCACTTGTAACTTCTCCTTACGTGGTACTTAACACTCCTTGATGCTAATTGTGTTGGGAAATTTTCAATTTATTGGTACTTTCAAAACCACAATGATATGGATCCAACATAGCAGAGGTGACATGGAGCACTACCTGCTCCACATGGCAATGATGTGTCATGCATTAGTGGTCAAATAGTCAATCAATCGCATGGTTGTGTATCTGATTTGGAACAATTTGATCACAATCATAGACAAGGTAAACGCATGATCAGTCAAGGTAACCATTCAGTGTAAAATAGATCTGCACCATACATGATTGATCTAATGGTTAGATCTGATCAGATGCAATCAAGGGATATGACCCATCCGATTATGTCACGTCTCAAATTTTACAGAATTCGACACATGAGAATTAAACATGAATAATAAAGAAAAGGCAATATCAAATATAGTTAAAATGTCTCTCTCGTATATATATGTTGATGTCATTCAATACATGAGATTCTCCAATTACATAAATCATATATTCAACATCTGGGTGTGGTGAATATACAATATGTAATTAAAAAACAAATAACATCAAATGTAATTAAAATGCTCTTAGGCTTACATCATATAAAAATGGTATAACCCTTACAAAAATGGCACTTGGCTTACAAAAAGGCGCCCAAGGCCTACAAGTCAAGGGCTTTCTCTCAACTCATGCACATATCCTATGCCTTGCCTCAAGGTGGGGGCATGTCATTAGCACCTGAAAAAGATTTCAACTGGTGAACATGGAGTTCAGTAGGTTAACCTTTCACAAGCTAATATGCATATGATAATGATACTAATTAATATGCTCAAATGGTTTTCTCATTTCATAAAAGTTTATATCGATTTCAAAGACTAAAACCATACATTTCCATTAAGATAACATTTCTCAATTTCATTACTATTAACTCGATGAATCCTCTCAAGTACATGTATTTGCTAGTAGTCATCGCTAAGTACTACCTAAGCTAGTGAGTTATCAAAAGTAACACTATGCTAGTGACCATTGCTAAACGTTACCTAAACACCACCAAATTTACCGATTTCTAATCGAAAGGAACTTGACACCTACACTGTGCGGGTTTTCAATATTTCATTGTGGACTATCGAACCAAATTATCTCGTTCTCATTCTCATCTATACATGATGCAGATTCACCATTTCATTCAATTAAAACCACGATGTTAAAATGTAATGCAACACATGCAATTCTCATATTGTCTCAAAATGTGTCCAATAACAACACCATTCAAAATGGGTTTTTCAATACATGGATTCGGTAATTCATAATGCAATGAATGGGTTTTCGTCATCATATTGCATTAATTTCTACAACAATGTCATTCTCCACCAATGGCCAACAATAATCTCTAACAATGATATAATCTCATAAATTATATACATTCATCCCCAATTTCAATATAACATCACCAACTTCTTATTTTTTACAATTTCATAAATTAGGATTTTTCACAAAATTGGGGTTTTCTCAATTTAGAACACTCATATGCTATTTTATACAGGAAAAATAGGTTTGATTAAACAAACAATAATAGAGAAATGCCCAACTAATGCCAAACCTTGACTCTCTATTATGCATTTTCTTAAAATCTCTACCAATACTCCAAAGTAATTGTAGACAACCCATTTTTGACTACCCTTAAGACTTAGGCACTTTATTCCGAGCACTCGATGATGACGATTATATTGAGTAAGTGGTTTGAATTCTCAATCAAGGGCTCTGAGTTCGCGCTCTAAACGATTCTAACCTGCCATACCCACTGTATTTCTACCCCAGAAAGTCAGTTTTGCACCTTGTACCAACCTGTATTGAACCTGTAAGTAAGGAACAGTGGGCATACACTGACCTCCGGTCATACGTCAACGACCTCCAGCCGGAGACACCAAGGTCCGGCCGGACCTCATGACTTTTCAAAGTAGATTGTAAAGCAATCTGCCAGCTGCCAAATTTTGCTGATATTTTGAGCAGCAGCTCAAGTCCTATAAATACGAGGCTCATCCTGCTGTAATAGAGGTTAGAAAACAATATCAAAGGTTAGAAAACAATATCAAGTGTTAGAAAAGAAGATCAAGAGTGATATATATCATACAAAGGTTAGAAATATCAAGTATAGAAATATCCAAGAGAAATATCAAAGGAGGGTGAGAACTATACAAAAGTTGAGTTCATCTTTGTTCTTCCATAGCCTTGAAGCTCTCATATCATCCATACATACCATACAAGAGCTTGAACTTGGAACTTGATTTGAGACTTGAAGATCATAACTCAAACTTTAGGGTGCATTGGAATCAAGTTTGGTTTACAACAAGAACACCTTCCCTACAAGAGGTAAAGCTTCCTTTGTTTTATTTCAATCTTAATCAATCTTATTCTTGTGTTTTCATACTATTTTGGAACTGTTTTAAGGGCTGAAACTTGTGATTAAAAGCAACCCAAAGGTGGAGGGGTTAATCACCCTTACTTGAACCTTATTCCAAGCTTTTATCCTTGTGCTTCCCACTTGTTTTCTCTAATTTTTACCACTGTTTTGGGGCTGATTTGGGACTAATTTGGGGCTGTTTTTCAACATCTAAAATATGTGATTTGAAGTTATAAAAGGGGGGGAGGGGGTATTCACTTTTTCTAGCTTAAATTATGCTATTAGGGGCTGTTTAATTTATGCCAATAATTATTGTTTTAATATTATGTTTGTGTTGTATTTACCAATTAATCAACTTCACATAATCATCTCTGCAACCTCCCTCCATTCTTTGCTTATTTTGATTAAAAAGTTGTGAAAATTGAGATTGTTATTCAAGTATAAGAAAGAAATTTTTCCATGCTTAATGGTTTAATCTTTTTCGGAGGTTCATTACCAAAGGCATAAAACTTTTTCATGCTTAATGGTTTAATCTCTTCGGAGGTTCATTACCAAAGGCATACATCTTTCTTATACTAAAGTCAATCTTTTATTTTTTATTTCTTTTTATCACCGGTGTGTTTACTTTTAAGGGACTAACTTGCCAGTTAAACCCTTGGAAATCACTAGGGAAAGTGTCATTATAGCTTATTATCAAGTTTGGATTTCAAGTCATTATCGCTCACTTTGGGTTTTTCTAAGTCATCATCACTCTCTTGAGTTTGACTAGTCCTTGTTGCATATCTTGGGTTTGACTTGAAATCCCTTATCGCTTGTAAATGAGTTTGACTCTTCCTTTGTAATTTCCCCCGAAGAGAATAAGGTTTATTTTCTCGGGTTAAGTCGATATTTGTTTCTCTTTATTGTGTTTCAGACTTAATGGACGTAAATATCATAATGGACTTAATGGGTTAAAGAAAATGAAAGGTAATATAAAAGAGGCTAATAAAATTGAGTTTAAAATAAATCAACCAACATAAAGAACTAATATGATTGGTTGGATTCGGTTGGACGTTATACTGAGTTTATTGTGTCAAGGTTTGTTTTATATCAATTCATGATGTTTTGATGAATCTTGAAGCGTCTTTATGGCCAGACGTTATGCCGGAGTCTATTGTGTCAAGGCTTGTCTTACATCAATTCATGATATTTTGATGAACCTTGAAGTGTCTCTACTTGCCTTCTTGAATTCACTTCATGATATGAGGGAGGGGTGGTTGTTATGTATTACATTTATTGATCTTTGTCCTATTGTGTCCAAAATCATCTTGCAAATCAACTTGCAACCATAGATGGTTTGGGAACTGAGTTCGCTCCTCTCTTGAGTATTTTCTATGATAGAGAAGGGTAGAAGAGACAAACATGGCTAGGAATACTCTGTCTGCAATGTTTCACATCAGGCACAAAAAACAGATTTTCGTAAGAAAACAAGGTATGATTGGATTTATTTGGGGCTCGACTAAGTCGCATTCTGGATCGGCAAGGCTCTAATAAATTGCAAACAGTACACTTTTGGTTGAAAGCAATGATAGGGTGAAACAAAATAGTTCCCAACAAGGCAGACATAGTAATTCTTGAAGAGCATCGCACAATCATTGCATAATTGTTGTAATAAATTAGACAGCCCTGTTTAGTTATTATTCATTTGGATTTGTAATAATTATTTATTCGGACACTTGGACGTTCGGACCCTCCTTCGCGAAGACAAATATGTAATAAGTTATATGTCTTCCAACCCCCATTCTTTCTCCCTTTTATTTATCTGCTTATGATGGTTAGCATAGGGACATCATATTTTCAAATTAGCATTTCCATGACTTGCATCCATTCGTTTTGCATGCATAAAAGTTCGGTTCATCATATTATTCAAATGTCAAATTCAAACCTTTTACTTGAATACGTGCGCTATCACATGCCATGAATTGACTCGCATGCCATGCTAGTAGCCGAGCCTATTAATTTCATATTGCATATGTTGCATTAGTTATAATTGCATAGTTAGGATCATGCATTTTTTCTACCTCCTTTGTTTACTTCGGCTTTAAGTACTAGGTAAGCTTTTATTTGCTTTAGCACGTTGCATGAGTGTGATTATTGCTATGTCTAGCATGCTTGCCATGAGGCTAACTGCTTGACTGCCTATGGATGAAGGCTATTTGCTTGAATTAGAATAATTTGAGTAATGCTCATATGCGATCACTTTTTCAAGTGGTACATATTCAAAACACTTTTTCAAAACAAACATGATTTAAGTGTTCCAATGTTTGCAAAATTAGTCTATACTTGTATGCATCACATAGTAAAGATAACATAACAATCAAAATAAGAACATATATTGTACATAAGAATCACATCATGATTAGTAGAGGCCGATCTTTGATCGGGTGAGGGGGGTGCTCAATAAATGACCTTCCTCTCTCATACCTAATTTCCCGAACCAAGACAGTTTGGTGACGACGGACTAATGGCCTTTGGCATGAGTCATGGGTTTCCTAAATTTCCCAAAAATATTTAGATGGCGATTCTAAAATCTGACAAAACAGTCCATTTTTGGCATTTGATTCAAACATTGATTTTTTCAAAAAGAATTGCTAGATTTGGACTCTTTTTGTGTTTTCCCTATTTCACATTGCACTTGTGAAATCAGATTTAGAACCACAAGTGGAGTCCAAATTGTAGGGCTATTCATTCTTCTTAAAAGGGGCACGAAAATTTAAGCTACAGTAATCTATCAAAAAAACCACAAATACACATATAAATCAATATTAAGTGGGTGGAAGAAAATCCTACCTCAAAGAGAGAAAAGGAGAAAGGAGAGGACTTAAAAGTTGGCGAAATGAGAATTAGCCTCAATGGATTTGAAGCCGTTGTTGTGCTCTACAATGTTAAAGCTTGAGTTTTGATTGATTCCAACTCTAGCTAAGGTAGATATAAGCTTGAATGGGGTATTAATAGAGGAGAGATGGAGAAGTAAAGAAGAGAGAGAGAGAAACCTTAAGGATAGAGATAGAAAGAGTGATGTCTAATAACTAAAGTCCCTATATATAGTATAAAGTATAAAAGTAGCCTTAGCTCCACAAATCTGATCAAAAATGCAATTTTTCAGGCCCTAAAGTCATCATGGTCGCTCAAGTGACAAAAGTTACACTCGAATAGTGAATGGATGCTTATCAGATTTCAGCTTTCGAAAATCAGAGTTGTCCAGGTCTCCTGGTTGCTCGAGCAAACTATGCTGACAACTTTGGTGCTTAAACTTTAAATAGGCATAACTTCCTCGTCTGAACTCCATTTTGGGAACTTCTTATGTGTAAATCGAAGCCCTAGAAGAAAGCCTTCCAATGGTTCTAGACACAGATATCAAGATTCAATGTGTGTAGAGAGAAAATAGCAAACGAGTGAAGACCACTCAAAAATAAATATCCAAATTTAGAGTCTTTGGTCCAATCTTGCCTAACCACCATGCTAATACATCAATCAAGGTTCTAAACATCTAAAAGGATGTATTAGTTATAATAACTAAATGTTAATGAAACCTATCATGTCCATGAGTCATGAAACAATACAAGTACAAGGTAACGGGTATTAATTAACATAAACAACTCGGTTTAAAATCCGAAACGCTACAAATCAGGTGCATCAAAGTCTATAAATAAGCCACAAATCCAACCATTCCAATCATCCAGATTTCAAAATTTGTAATGCCCCCAAATAATTTAATGTAAAACATCAATTAAACCATGGTTGAGCCGAAATCTTATCATCATCATAATAACATTAACCCAAAGGGTCCTCTTTCTCATTGAACTAAGGTTTTCATTTACAATTTTGTGTTCAACATATTAAATACACTTTCATATGACATAGTTCAATGAGTTAGAGGATGCAAATAAGATGCCTTAATGGCTTACAAAAATTCAAGGCATGGCCTTCTTACAACAAAATTGGACTTACGGTCCTAACCAAATAAGCTCGGAGCTTTCACATTAAACATCCATGAGCCTCGGTGCTCCAATCAAAACAAAAGAGTCTACTCATTCTCACTGAGATGGTGGCACATCACCAATTCCTGAAAATGTTAGATAGGGCTGAGCTATATGCCTAGTAAAGATACATTTAACAGAGTATCTAATTATTTGAACATCCACATGGCATTATCATAACCCAAAACACAATTTAAAATTTATGTTAAAAAATAAGAAGGACAAGAAAACAAAAACATCTTTGTTCCTCTTAAAAACCTTTCTCAACGCTGGGGTGGTAAATATGCCATGAATCCCTCGTAGGAGCCCCATACTACATATACATAGATTTATAACCAAAGCTATCCCCACATTTGACGGCTATTAATACGGCGGGTGGTGGGCACCAAAAATCATCTGTTTTTCACTTTTACCGACTATTATGCGGCAGGGCAAATGGACACCCAAAAATATTTTTCCACATTCGTCTGGCGATAAACTGAAGACAGGGCATTTGGGTACCTAAACTCCCCTCGCGGGTACCAACACAACACATCGTTCTCAAAAATCGACTCTCTACCCGGACTCATACACTATTTAGCTCCCACTTTTTACCACCTTCCAAGTAACCAAGCATTCATAAATACATGAGATGAATAGTAAAATATACAATACATGGATTAACAATTTCCAAATTCACAAATCCCAATTCAACATGCATTAATAATGTATTCCAAAATCTAGTTATCCACTTATTTATGTCTAATGTCTATTAAATTTCAAGAGTTGAAAGTCAATTCCATCCAAACATCATTTTTCATCAAAATCAAAACTAGGGTTTGTTAAATAAATTTAGGGGCTTTGACACCCTCTTTATATATGTGATAGTTCTTAACATCAATACTCATAATCCATAAGAGTTTATTTGAAATCTTGATAAAATTTGGGTAAAATCCTTATGTGTTAAACATAAAACTCAATTTATACTCCATCATCAAAATAAAGTATCATGGTCACAACAATACCACATAATCATTCTCAAGATAAAGAGATACTAAGTTAAAAGTAATCCTACCTGAAGAAAAGAGTAAGAAAGCTAGACTTTAGGAAGAATCCTTCGTAGAATCAAAAACCAATCTGTATAAAAATAAAATAAAAAATAAAAAAAAAATCTTTACGTACACTCCACTTTTTGCAAGGCATTTAGGCTGGAATCTTAGTGAAATGAAAGATATATAGAGAGAGAAATCTAAGGTTTAGGTTTTCAGATATAGAGAGAGGAAAGAAAAGAGAAAAGGAAAAGTGAAAGAAATGATCTAAAAGTGACTTTTAAGTTGCTGAATTCGCGTAGACTGCTCGAGCGGTCTTTTCACCGCTCGAGCGGTGAATGAGGCCTCTCAGTATCTCTTCTTGCAAAACGAGATACTGGGAACCCCTCATCTCCGCTCAAGTTGTCTTTCCACCACTCAAGTAGTCACCTGAAACAAGTTGTCACAAAATTCATTCTACAATTCTCTCTCTCTCTCTCTTCCTTTTGATTTTGAGTTTTCAATCAAGAGTTTTCTAAAAAAAGTTTTAGCTTGTTCTTTCTTTCTGATAATCATTTTTTGCAGACTTGATTATTAGTTGTCTTGGTTCTCTTCAAGAGGATTTTGGTCTACTATTATTTGTGTAGTCTTCGATAGACTGATCTTTAGACTAGGCTTCATTGTATCATAGAAGTAAATTTATTGTAAACCCACTACACACATTTTGATGGAGGCAAATATTGTCTTTAGGAAAGTGACGTCACAACACAACTTGAAGCATGTAACACAATCATTTCTATAGAGATTCTCAAAGACACTGAAGTTGATTGCCATATTTTGAAGACCTAAAGACCAGTTTTTCCAACAAGTTGTTGATTCCTTCTTCAAACTTCTTGCCACATGTCTTCGATGATTCCATGTTATCTTCTATAACGTATTTATGACCATTAGGCTTCTCCTAAATATGCTTACATTCCTTGCATGCATGTGCATTGCCAAATGCTCACTTAAGGATATCTTGATTGCTATGTGTTAGTCATTCACTGTAGGCATCCCATTTTGACTGACTATAATGTTTGGCCCTACTTGGGAAACGTCACCCTATGATGTACTCGAGAATCATCCAAAACTCTTGATTTCTAAACTCTAATCCATAATTAAATGCACTAGGACTAATCCCAATTTACCCTAACACCCCTAGACCACTTCATAGCCAATTTGAGCCACAATAGATCCCCACAGTTCAATTTCTTTCTGTTTTTTCTTGACCTTGTACAAGTTCAGAAAGTGGCACTGTCTTCTGCGCATCGTTTTATGTTAAAAACTTTAGAATTTTCAAAAACAATCTAAACAAATATATATCATTTTCAAAGAGTTTTCCAATGATATAAAATTCATCAAAATCCGATTTCAAATGAAGTTTTAGTAGACATTTTTTGATTGCTCATCGATTTTCAATAAGAGAGGGTAAAATTATCTTTTCATATAAACTACAAGCTAGACCTGGACCAAACTTTTTATATTTTGTTTTGAGCCTACTTTAGTATTTAAACGGACCGATTTTCAAAAAAATTGGTAGCCCAAGCCTAAAACCTATTTTGAAAACACTTTCCATCACCTAGGGTTTGCAAAATAATACAAAAAAAGACACGTGGCTAGATCGGTCATGGGCTTGGTTTTCCAGGCCAATAGATCAATGGGCCGGCCTTTCTCCATGGCTGGACTGACTCTAACTTTTGGTTTTTCACGATGGCAATTTTTTCTCCATTTGCCCCCGACTACATAGTCAAAAAGGAAAAATCCCTTCTACATGTGCCTATAGAAACCCCCATCACCTTCAATATTTTTCATTCAAAAATTAAGTTTCAAAAGAGTTCAATTATGGTGCTTTAAAATCCCTAACTCTAAAACTTATAAGGATTTTTCTACAAAGAAATCTAGGTTATCTAGCACTTTTGTCCAGTGAGTTGACCGCTTTAATTCAACATTTAGTTCGGGTTTAGTCTCTAGGGGATTCATTCGGAGGCAAGTCAGGAGTTGTTCCTAGTAAGGAAAAAACCTGAAGGTTTTCACAATTTGTTCAGGGTGACCATTCGAGCGATCATTCGGTCACTCAAGCATAGATGTGAAGCTCCCAGTATCTTGCTTGTTTGCAGACGAGACCACTCGAGCGATGAAGTGGTCGCTCGAATGTAGAATTTAGGCTCCTAGTATTTTCAATATAGCTCTACAAAACATTTAGAGCCTTGCATTTACCGCTCGAGTGATGAAAAGTTTGCTCGGGCGGTTTGGTCGGGACACATACTTAAAAGTTGATCAAACACTTTTCTCTCTCACTTTTTCTAACCCTTCTCTCTCTCTCTCTATCACCCATTTCCGAACCCTAACCCCAAAAACACTTGATTTCACCAATTCTACTTAAGATTCACCTTAAATCTTTCAAGAAAAGTGAAGAACAAGTTTGATTTAAGATTCTCACCGATTGGATCATGTTTTGTCAAATTTTCTTGTTGGGTCTTCAACTTTTAGCAACCATTTCAAGGTAGGGGTACTTTTAACCTCATATAATTATGATTTGAGATATATATGTGATGTTTTCTTAGTTATAGTAATGTATGAGATGATTTTGTGATATAAAGTGGATTTGTCGAATAAGAAGGGGTTTTCCCCATCTTTTGCAAAACAATTATGCATATCCTTTTTTATTGTTGTTAGAAATTGTGAGTATTGACTCTTTATGTGTAAAGAAGGGAAAAGCCATAATTTTTTTCAAAAACCCTAGTTTTCAAATTTTATTTAATAATGAGTTTGGCCAAATTGATTCTTAAATCTTAAAATTGGGTGAAGGATTATGGAAATGGTATTGAGATATGAGATTTTTGAAGCTTTTTGAGTAATGTATAGAGATTGATTAATGTTGAGATTGTGGAAATTGTGAGGTTGGAGAAATCTTTTGGTTGTTGATATTATTATTGTTGTTGTGGATTGAACAAACCTTAGGGTAAATTTATTTGAAAACTCATCCATTATGTTTCTCTTGTGACTTAACCACCTTATGGATGTTTGGAAAATGTCAAAGGGGTAAATAGTGTATGAGTCTGGGTAGTTGAGTCGAGTTTTGGGAATTGAGTTGTGTGTTGTATCTAGTACCCGCGCAGGGAGTCAAGGTGCCCAATTGCCCTGCCTTGTGCATATCGCCAAATGAATGTGGGAAAGGTTTTTGGGTGTCCACGAGCCTACCATTTATAGAGTCAGCAAATGTGGAAAACTTGATTTTGGGTGTCCACAAACCTGCCTTTCAGGAGTCGGCAAAAGTGGAGAGGGAAAGGTTTTGGATGCCCATCGTCCCGCTGTTTTTAGAGTCGACAAATGTGGGAATATTTTCTATATATATATATATATATATTTATAAGCATGTGTGGTTTTGCGGCTCTTGCTCAGGACATCATAATGCATTTACACCCCATGTTTTGGTTGAGAATTGTTATTAACCTTGCATGTTTTTGGCATTTGGAAATGGACTCAGATTTTGTTCTCTTTCCTTTCAATACTTGCATATCATGATCATGTGCATTTCAATCAATTATATAACTTGTTAAATGTATTTCCTATTGGGCACTAGCTCACCCCAAAATTAACCACCTTTTAGGAAACGATGTTGATGCGCCACCATAATGATTGGCTTGAGAAAATATTTTGGACGGGGGTACAAAGGCTCTCTTTTGATGTTATGTGTTTAAGTTTCGGGCTATTTTGTATGGAAATTTAAAATTTCATTTTTGTGTACTCAATGACACGCCTTAAGAATATGTTTACCCTTTTGGCTCTTTTCTTTTATATCACCTCTTGTCTCTTGAACTATTTTATTCTGTCAATGGATGTAAACTAACAATGATGTAATCACTAGAATAGTTCAATGGGGAAGAGGTAGTCTTGGAGTTTATTTACTTATTGGTGTCAGAGTTAACTGGGTTTGAATACCTGGAGCCTGTGGGATGTGTCTTAGGGGGATGATCCATACGTGCTCTACATGTTGTTGTGCTTATGTGGATTGTTTTATGTCTAATTACTCTATGGATAGGGTTGTGATTATTCGAGTGTGACATGTGGGTTAGCATGTGGGTGTATGAATTGTGAGTTAATTCCATTCTCTTTTACTCTTATATAGGATGTCCGAACGTGGCTGAGGTCGTGGTAGACCTCGTCGGGGTGGTTGGGTATTCTAGACCAACAAGATCTTCCTTCCCAACAAAAAAGGGTAATAATGTGGCCACTCCTTCGACCTAAGATGGAATGGGGACGCTAGACTAAGAAATGGCCGGGGCTCTTTGAGAGTCCATGGACATACTCCGAGCCAAGCAAGCGGTAAGGACAGTAGAGGAAAATACCCGAACCTCCTAGTTGAAGAAAGAATTTTTTTGCTCCAACCCTGCCGAGTTTAGTGGGGGGCCTGATCCCATGAAAGTTGATGAATGGTTAAAGCAAATCGTTAAATCCTTTGAGATCTTAGACATCCGTGAGGGAGAGCTCCGAGTAGCGTTGGTGGCTTACCAACTAAAAGGAGAGGCCGGTCAGTGGTGGAAATCTGTTAAGCTTAGGGTTAAGCACACTTGGGAGGCATTCACCCATGCCTTCCAGGAGAAGTTCTTACCTCCCATTGCTAAGTAGATATTGAGGAAACAATCCAAGGAGCTTAGACAACTGGATACACCGATGGTAGAATTTGAAGCCACTTTCACTAGTTTGGCACGCTTTACACCCGAACTCATGGCGACCAAGGAGCGCCGATGCTTGGAGTTTGAGAAGAGATTGAGGCCCAAGATCATGTTGAAGGTGATGGGAAATATGTTTAGAGACTATGATAGGTTGGTTGAGGTCACGACTCATGTGGAGATCATGTTAGAAGCTGAGGAATCTAGTCTGAAACATAAGAGATCAGGTTGTATGGAATCACGAGGTGACACAAGATCCTCTAAGGAGTCTAGGAGTCATTCTTCTTCTTTCCTTCCTTCCAGTCCTTGTCCTAATAGACCAAGTCTTCTGGGTCCATTTCTATGAAGAGTTTCGGGGAATACGGGTCCTAGTCGTATTATTTTTTTTAGGTGTGGCCAACAGGGCCACAAAGCATCAGAATGTAAGCAAAATCTCAACCATCAACAATTGGTTCATTCTTAGAGCCAATCCCAAAGGAAGGGCTAGTCGCCCGCATGTTACCATTGTGGGCAATCGGGGCATATAAAGAGGTCTTGCCCACAGTTAGTCGAGACGGGGAGTGCTTCCGGGTCTCGACAGTCTGGGGGTTATCAGGCAAGCTAGAGTCAAAGACAAAATTATCAGCTGGTTCAATCAGGGCAAGCATCTAGGGCGGTGCAAAGGGATACATCTATACAGTCAGTACAACCAACCTACATTCCAAGGGGTAACCGAAGCGAGTAGAGGCCACAAGGGTGAGTTTATGCTGTCACTACTTCTGACCAATCTTTTGGGCCATCGATGATAAGAGGTACATATCTTATCTATAATACTTGGGCCAATGTATTCGTAGATGTGAAGCTCCCAGTATCTTGCCTCTTTGCAGGTGAGACCGCTCGAGCGATGAAGTGGCTGCTCGAGAATAGAATGTAGGCTTCTAGTATTTTCACTGTAACTCTATAAAACTTCTAGAGCCTTGCGTTTACCGCTCAAGCGATGGAAAGTTAGCTCGAGCAGTCTGTCGGGAGAGCACACTTAAAAGTTGATCAAACACTTTTCTCTCTCACTTTTTCCAACCCTTCTCTTTCTCTCTCTCTCTATCACCCATTTCCGAACACTAACCCTAAAAACACTTGATTTCCCCGAGTCTACTTAAGATTCACCTTAAATCTTTCAACAAAAGTGAAGAATAAGTTTGATTCAAGATTCTCTCTGATTGGTTCGTGTTTTGTCAAAATTTCTTGTTGGGTCTTCAACTCTTAGCTACCATTTCGAGGTGGGGGTACTTTTAACTTGATATGTTTATGATTTGAGATATATATGTGATGTTTTCTTAGTTATAGTAATGTATAAGATGATTTTGTGATATAAAGTGGATTTGTCGAATAAAAAAGGGTTTTCCCCATCTTTTGCAAAAAAAATTATGCATATCCTTCTTGATTGTTGTTAGAAATTGTGAGTAATACTCAAGGGAAAAGCCCCCATTTTTTTTTTCAAAAACCCTAGTTTTCAAATTTTATTTAATAATGGGTTTGGCCAAATTGATTCTTAAATCTTAAAATTGGGTGAAGGACTATGAAAATGGTGTTGAGGTATGAGATTTTTGAATCTTTTTGAGTATATGTATAGAGATTGATGATAAATGTTGAGATTGTGGAAATTGTGAGAATAGAGAAATCTTTTGGTTGTTGATATTATTAATGTTGTTGTGGATTGAACAAACCTTAGGGAAAATTTATTTGAAAACTCATGCACCATGTGCATCATAATTTCTCTTGTGATTTAACCACCTTGTGGATGTTTGGAAAATGTCAAAGGGGGTTAATAGCGTACAAGTCCGGGTAGTTGAATCGGGTTTCGGAAATTGAGTTATGTGTTTTATCTGGTACCCACACGGGAAGTCAAGGTGCCCAATTGCCCTATCTTGTGCATATCGCCAAATGAGGGACTGTCTGTTTATAAATGAACTGGTGGCTTTTCAAAACATATTTCAACAAGTAAAAAACCTATTTGGGATAGTGTTAAACAGGTAAAAACCTGTTCAGGCAAATAGAACTTGTTCAAGTTGAAATATGAACAGGTAATAGACCTATTCGGTTGGATGAAAATCTGGACAGGTGTGTTAGACCAAACTACCATCGTTTCAATATGTTGGGGTCAATTCGGAATTTTGAATTTCAAACTGAAATTCAAATTCCAAACGGTAAGAATTTAATTTTAGTAAAAATAAAATTCAAATGTTTTTGACCCAAAATGATAAGCATTGGGCAAGACAAGCTCAACCCAACCTCACACTAAACACCCAAGGCCAACTCGCTCGACCGAACGGAAGGCGGCGACGCTCGTTTTTGTTTGTTTTGGGTCTAATGGGTTTAGTCCACTTTGCCCATAACCTCACCCTTCCACAAAACTTGGGTACCCCTTAGGGCCCTCCCCAAGTTGTAAACCCAAGGTTTATAAACCCAACAATGTTAGCCTAGCCAAGCAATGTAAAACAGGCTTTCCGTTTTCCAATTTTGGAAAACCCATCAAAACACCATTTTCATGGAGTTTACTTTGGCTTTAATTTCTCATTCACCCGATAATGGTCTTGAACGATCAAATATATTATGTGAATCACAACGCGGTATAGAATGCGTTACCACCAATATCCGCCAACCTCAGCATATGGGTCTCCTTAAAAAATAGACCAAAATTTAAGAAAAAACATTTTTTCCAAAACCATTCTTACTAGAGTAGTGCAGCCCTTACACACTCACAAATTTTGAGTTACAGGTTGCACACAAAGAGTTGTATCCCATGTTTTACTATATATATATATATATATTTAGGATAAATTACAAATACACCTCTTGAGCTTTGATTAAAATATGAATCACTCCCTATAGTTTTGAAAATTACATTTCACCCTCTGAGATTTCTAATTTCATAATAAATTGCCCATTTTATTAATAAATTATCAAGTCAATTAACAATTTTTAATGATGTTAGGAATATGTTTCAATTAATAATTTTGGTAATTTATTATTGTATAAGAGTGCAATTATAAATTTTATTTTTTTAGTTAATTCTGTTAAATAAAAAATACTAACAATAAGGTATTTGTAATTTTCCAAACTATAAGGGGCAATATATATTTTAAACAAACCTCAGGATAGATTTCTAATTTACCCATATATTTATTATTCTTTCCCATTAAAGTTTGACACCATATAATCATTTCAATCTAATTTTGTACTCATTTTGTTTTTGAAATTTTGAGGCACCATAATCATAGGTGTTTAGTTTGTTTACTTTTTTAAAAAAAAAAAAATTGGCCCTTGCCGACCACATAGGTTACTAATGCAGACCTTGTTTGTGCCAGTTGTTTTTTTCTTTGTTAAATTTTTTAAATATATGATATTAGGATAATATTAATTAATTGCAATTGTAATGATAAAAATAAAATATAACATAATACAAGGAAACTCTCAACTTAAAAAAAAAAAAAAAAAAAAAAAAAGTCTCAATAAATATATGAAAGATAAGATCTCAGAAAAAAGATTTAAACGAGTTTAATTTCTTAGTAAAATACCAAAATTACGGCCAATCAAGTGCCTCAATAGTTTTGTTGTAACGCCCTCAAAATAATAACATTAATCCCATCAAATAAGGCATGCATTTACATATAAACTAACCACACTCTTATATTCATTAGAGTTCCATTACATAAGTATTACATGTTAACATCATAACAAAATGCCATACAGGCTTACAGCTTTCCAAGTTAACACTTGGTTACAACAAAAGAGTACTAACTCGTTTACACATTAAGCCCTAGGCTTGAAGTTACATGTAATACATCAAAAGTTAAGCGACAAAAGTATGTCCGCCACTAGCCTCCCAGCTATGTCCTTGGAGGTGGCATGCTTCCTGCACCTGAAAATGATATTCCCATATAGGGTGAGCCACAGCCCAGTAGAAATACACTAAACCAACCATGGACAATGACTAAAACATTAGCAATTGATAGTTGGTCAATACTGATACAATCACATAAATTAAGTATTTATGTCAACGACTTACAAGTCCCAATTACTTTTCATTTTTCCCTTTTTCAACAGACAAGCATGCTAGCTCTATCATCATTTCCACAGATATGTATAAAAACTATATCTCACATTCAGATAAGCATAAAAGCTATATCCACATTCTCAACAGATATGTATAACAACAATATCCACAGATAAGCATACAAGCTGTATCCACACTTCACAAAGATAAGCATATGAGCTCTATCTTCACTTCTCTAGACAAGCATATGAGCTGTGTCTACGGAGTTCATCCCCTATCTCCTCCCAATACCTATCCGGTTTAGAGGTACATCCCCTATCTTCCCCTAAACCGCGGAGTACATCCCCTATCTCCTCCTCTACACATAACGTATACAAACACAATGGTTCTATATACAATCACACAATACATACAATTAATGTATTCTATTAACCGTCAAGTTCCATGACACATTTCATTGATTAGTTTCAGTTTACCTAATCATCATGCATTGTCTACAACAATCTCGACTATCCTCCACCGATAGCCCCAAGCAGTTATTTCTAAAACAGAAAATAAATGCACAAATGGATATTCAATCAACATTTCATTTCTTCATTTCTCACAATTAATTATCCCAATTAATTAAACAATGTAATTAGGTCGATTCCCATAATTAACATTTCAACCCTTAGGTCCCATTTTCATCAATGACTTAACATTTTATTCCATTTCTCTATGCCAAACATGCATTCAGGTTTATTATGAATAAAACCCCAACTTTTGTAAAATTACACAAAAGCCCCAAACTTTCACAAAATTACCAAACCAACCCCAACATCTCAAAATACCAAAATTTAAAGACATAACCCATAGAGAGGAGTAGGTTATCCCTACCTCAAAGTTTAAGCCACAAAGGAGATGAAGACTCGAAGATCAACGTGCTCCAAATCCAAACTTTTTCAGATTAAATCGAAGCTCTCAACACCCTCTATCTTTTTAACAAAGGCCCTAGGCTAGATTCACACCCTAGGGAGATCAAATCTTAGAGAGAGTGTAAGTGTAGAGAGAGAGTGTCGGATTAAGGGTTTGCTCAAAGAAAAGAAGTGAAAAAGTGATGTTTTAGACGCTGCTGTGCGCTGATATAAAACACGTTCGCTCGAGCGAAGGATTGGTCGCTCGAGCGACCAGACACAGAAAACTCTCGCTCGAGCCAAGAAGTTCTCGATCGAGCGAAGAAAAACCCAGACCGCTCGAGCCACGAAAAGCTCGCTCGAGCCAGGAAATGCAACTCTCAGGTCCAGAACCAGACGCAACACTACTCTCGCTCGAGCGACATACTCCTCGCTCGAGCGAAGGACCAAAAATCTGGGCAGCAACACTAGGCTCCCAAACGCAACCAACCTGAAACAAACCTGCCCAACGCATCTTATAACTCAATATACAAAGTAAAGAGGATGCAAACTAGAAAATAAACAACTACCAACATTCACGGACACATGTCCGGATCACTGTACAACAAGGGTAAACCCGGGATCGCTATATTTGTTTTTGTTTTTGTTTTTGTTTTTTTTAAGATGGGAAGGGCGTCAATGTTAATTGTAACATTCATGGGGGGTTTTTGATTGCTAAGTCCTCATTCCGTTTATTTTGGCAGAAAACGTTTTTTAAAAAATATTTTTTGTATTTTTTAGCGTTTGATACGATGAAAAAGAAAAGTTAACGGAAAATATTCTTCTTTATCAACAAAAAACAAGTCTATTTTGATGGAAAATGTTTTCTACTTTTAAAAGACAAAAACATTTCTCGAACTAAATTTTAACCAATGTCACCACATTGCCGTCACCACCATTGCCACCACCACCTCCATGTCCACCCCGCTGTCGTTACTACTATCACCACTAATGCAACTATTAGTGCATTAGTTTGAAGAATGAAACCACACATAGGAAAACGTTTTCTATGAAAAATATTTTTTTAAAAAAAATTTATGTAAAAAATATTTTTCACCGAAATAAACAGAGCGTTAGCGTGTGTTTTAATTTTCAAAAATCCCAAAACAAGCTAATTTTAAAAATTAATAATAATAAAAAAGTGTCACCGAATTTAAAAATAACATTTATATTGGTTTTTCTTTTTTTTTTGCCAATCGATAGAATAGTAATTACAAATATAAGAAATATTTACATCATTAAACAAACTACTAGCCCACAATAATTAGAAAGTCAAAAAAGTCTAACAGAATTAATATAGCAAGCTCACCAAGCTCAAGACTAAACCCAACAACCACTACTAAACTATGTACAAACCCCATAATTAGGGGTGAGCGTCGTGCCGTGTTGGATCGTATTTGTGTCGTGTCATCTCGGGTTCACCTCAAAATTACCTTAACACTAACCCGACCCTTTATTATTTCGTGTTATTATGTCATATCATTTTGGATCCGAATCCAATTCGTGTCATGTTAACGTGTTATATTAAAAAATACAATAATACTTCATAACTCAAAATAAGTGGCTCGAACAATGGCTCGAATACCCAACACCACGTCGTTTTGGGTAATTTTTTTTTTTTGCTTTTCGTTTTCTTACTTTTGAATACAGAGGGAAGAGAAGAGGAGAGAGAGAGAGATAGAGAGAGAAGAGAGAAGAGGCAATGGAGGTGATGGCGGAGGAGGAAGAGAAGCAAAATCGACGGTGATGGCTCTCTGTCGGTGGTGGCGCTCTGTTTTCTCTACTTTTTTTTTTTTTTTTCTATAGTAGATCTGGATATGAAGATGAAGTAAAAAAAAATTTGTTGATGATGATGATGAAGATGTTGTTGTTGATGACGATGAAGATGTTGTTGATTCTTTGTCTCTGTGTTCCCCAGCTCCCTCTTCTCTTCTTCTTCTTCTTCTTCTTCTTCTTCACCTACATCTTCTTCATCTTTAGAAAAAGGAGAAAGAAAAAGGGAAAAAAAAAAATCCAAAACAACGTCGTTTTGGACTCGGGCCATTCAAGCCTTCCTAATTTCGAGCTACTAATCAGAACTGTTAAAAAAATTCACTATTAACTAAAAATATCAAATGTATAAAAAAAAAATTAAAAATTTCTTCACAAGTTAAAACTAATCTCTATTAAATGAAAATATTTATAAAAATATTTGATTTCAAATTAATTTATAAAAATTATATTTCATTATTATATTTTTTTACCAAATTAACTCAAATAATAGACAAAAAATACATTAACTTCAATTAAAAGCAAAAACCTATATTAAACTTAAAATTGTATTTTACATACTTTTTAATAAATTAGATATAATTATGTAGAGATTAAAAAATGCCATGATACTCTTAAATGAAAATAATATTAAATACGTAACTAATTATTCATTATACGGGTTATCTGTGTCAATTTTGTATCATACAGATCTAACCTAACCTGTTTAATATTCATGTTATCGAGTCGTGTCATATATATGTTCCTGTCAAGAAATGGTCACCACTAACTCGTTAATTTCATGTACGGTTCAACTCGTATTATTGTGTCGTGTCGCAAATTTTCACCCATACTCATAATAGGAGAGAAATAAATCACAATCACAAAAAAATATTAAATTTTTTTTTATAGGAATTAGAATATGAGATCTCACACCATAAAGGTTAACAACTAAGCCAAATGTCCTTGTAAATAATATTCATATTCACACAAGATATTTTCGTGAGAATTAAGCCCACCTTAAACCAAGGGCTCATTTGATTGACTTTGACGCGTAAGAAGATTACATTTTAATTTGAAAAAGTTCTCAATAAATTTTATTTAAAGAGAAGAATAAACTATTATTTTGAATAAATTTTTTATTTTTTATTTTTACCTCATGCCAAATTGGCCACCACTAGCATCGGAAAAATTACTTAGAGAAGTTGTCAAAAAGTCACCAACAGTTGGAACTGATGGCGGTGATATGAATAGATAAAAAAAAACTTAAGCGGACAGATATATAACACTTCAACAAATAGGTGATGTGAACAGATAAATAGATAGTACACAAATAGATACATAGATAGATAGACGTAATATGATCTTTCAAATTATTTAATCCTTTAGACTATAAAAAAATAAAATTTGGGACTATTACTTCTCAAAAAATTTTGAAATTAGGCTTATGACCCCTATAATCTTTTAAATCTTATAATATGTTTTATTCATTGCAAACCAAGCATAGTATAAATAATTTCATGATATTTATACCCACTTTATACTTGATAAAATACATGTATAAAACCCATGATATTATTTCTTCCGTGATCTGATTCCCAAAATAAACACCCAAAAAGACTAGTCTAATCTTTATTGGCATTCGATGTTGACTTGTTAAGTTACTTTCAATTTTTTACAACTTTTTAGTTAAAGTTAGAAAATTGGGTTGATCACATAGGGATAATTTCTGGAGTTAGACTCTAAGGAATCAAGCTTTAAAGGTTACTTTTAAATGATATTTACATAGTAAGATCACGGGAGCTTCTATTTGCACACACCATATCCTCTCTTCTCACACGCTTAATGAGAGAGTGTGTTGGAAAGTTGTGTGTGAAGGATGTGTATAGAGAGAGAGGTGTGTGTGTAAATAGATGTTCCCTAAGATCACTCAATCATGTAACAATAAGTTGCAATAAATTACTAATTTGCACACATTTAAACCCACACTCTCACACTGGGTACGATTCTTCCAAATTTGGAAGGTTCGTTCTATCAACATATATATTGTCAACTAAGTGACTGGCCTCGAAAAGAGTGGGACATAAAAATTATTTTTTAGTAAAAATATTAATATAAAATTTTACATTTTTACCCATGACAAATGACTTTGTAATTCTTTAATTTTTTAACTTTATTTTCAAAAATTAAAATTTTTAACTTAATCAAGAGACATATTTGATGCTTTATAGGCATTGGTATGTTGTGTCACACAGGGCTGATCCTGACTTAAGGCGTGTAATGCTGTCTTGAGCCCCAAATTTTTGTCAAATTTTAAGATTCCCAAATAGTTTGAGCACTTCTGATATTAGTAGCTTTAAAAATGAAAACTTAAATTAACTAGTATAACTTCACAATCCAAATTAAAAATCCTTAGAGCATTTTCAATCCTTCATTATTATTATTTTTTTCATCTTATTTGATTCTAAATTTGAATAAAAAATTTGATTTGATATAAATTATTCCAATCCTTTTATCAAAATAATTTCAAAATCTTTTTAAAAAATTTCTTGTCGTAAATTTCAGTTTTCATCAAATTTGATGAGATAAAATATCTCCAGTGTTTTATTTTTTTTATTTTTTATTAAATTCAAATTTGATAAAAAAAAATGTTTCTCTATTGATTTAATAAAAATTTGATGAAAGGGTATAGGTATTAGTAAAAAAAATTACAAGTATTTAATCTATTAACACTATATATTCTTAAAAATTTACCCAAGGTATGGCTCGCATTAAACTATTTTGAATTTATATTATATATTTTCAAAGTAAAATTTTGAATAAATAATTTTTTTATATATAAAGGGCTCCAATTTTAATATTTCGCCAGAGGCCTGAAAATCTCAAGATTAGTCTTGGTGTCACAAATTGAAAGTGATAAGTGACGGTAGTAGACTTTATTGATATTTGTTAAGAAAAATTCTAAACATATATAAAATTTATACAAAAAAAACTTAAAAAGAATGATGTGATAATACCATTATTATAAATAAATTCATTTTCAATGATGTTTTGTTTTGAAATCAAAGGTTCACAATGAGTCACATCATTATATGTAAAAATTATATATGAATTTTTTTGTTTATATGGCATTACTTTTTTGCTAATGATAGAAAATTAATCGCAGAACATGACAATTGATGATTGATTAAGAACAAAAACACGTGATGCCGTTGCAGCACTAATAATTTTCTAAAGGGCAAGGCTTTGGGATGATGTTATTGGGCCTGCACAGGTTTCATTTCGATGATTCAAATATTTCAATGTATAAGTATCGACAAATACTTATTTTTATCATTGGCAAAAATGTAATCTGATTGAAGAATTATTAGATAACCAATTAACATAATTTTTTATAAGAATAAAATATTCAAATAAATTTTTTATATTAAACTATTCAAATTATTAAAATGAAATTCATAATAAATTTTACCAACACAATAATACTGTCTAATTCACAAAATGCACTAGAGATGAGCCCTACCTTTTTTTAATAATAAGTGGAATATTCACTGTAAGATGGCCGACAACTTGTGGGGGTGATGTTGCCATCTCATTAAGCTGCATGTGCCTCAGCGCCACCAAATGCTTTCTCTTTACTGTCACCCTCACGCCCCCACTGATTCCACAAAAGTAGTGAAACAATTTGATTAAGAATAAAGATTGAGTCCTCTTTAGGTCATTTCTTCACCTTCTTTAATTTTGATTGGTTAATTTTTTTTTCTTCTTATCCAATCTCCAACTTTTATGTGCGTGAGGGGTTGTGGGAGTGAGTATTTTAAGGGGGTCTAAATCAATGCCCTTTGATTAACATTTAAAAATACTAAATTTTTTATTAAATAAATAATTAAATATCTATAATAAAAAAATAATTAAACATCTCACATAGATGTTTTATTTATTTAATAAAAAATTTAAAATTTATAACATTTTTCAACACATTTTTGTTGTTTTCCACAACTTGACCCTCCATAAAAACTCCAAATTGATGGAAATACCAATGATGAATCAATTGATTTTGACATCATTCATCCTTGTGATTTTCAAAAATTATTCAAAGTTTGGTTTTAATTTTTTAAATTAATTTTTCAAAATTTTAATTTTTTAATTTTTCATATTTTTTTTTTGCTTTTAGTAAATATTTTTAAAATTTTAAGTAATTTTTTTACTTTTTAAATGCATTTTACTTAAATATATCTAAAAAGTAAAATATTTATAAAAAAAATATTTTAAAAAATTAAGAAATATACAAGAATATGAAACTAGAGAAGTTCTTTTTGCTTGGTTCATCTTTGTCTAGCATCGAGAGAATAAAGATCATGGAATTCTTCATCTCTAACCAAGGTTTTGAAAACCGGACCGGACCGGCCGGTTCAACCGGTTGAACCGTCGACCGGGTGAGGTTCCGGTCTGGTCAACCCCCTCAAACCGTTCAAAGTCAAAAACCGGTGTATTCAAAGAGAACCGTTTGAACTGCCGGTTGAACCGCCGAACCGTTCGACCCATTCACGGGTCAATCAAACCGGAACGGTTTTGTTTAAAAAAAAAAACCCAAATCTATCTTGTTTCTCTTCAGCCGCAACAGATCTTCTTCGGCAAAACCTTGCGCAATCATCATCACCATTAACGAATCACTCAACTCAACTCAAGCTCTCAACTCTTCTTGCAATAAAGAAGAAGACACCCACAGTCCAAATCCATTGTAGACAATCAATCTTCTTGAATAATGCAAATCTTGCGAGTCTCGATCTGGGCCTTTGATCAAATGGGTTTCATTAATTCCTGCTACTGCTTGCTCGTTGAATGAAGTAGATTTTGATCTCTCTCTCTCTTGAATGAATGAAAGACCACTCTCAATAGAACCCATCGTTTTGGCCCTCTGTTTTGAGGCTGAGCAGTGGGTTTTTCATCTTTGTGAAAATTGAGAATGAGAGCAGAGAGAGAGAGAGTGTGAGTGAGGGGCGTTTTTTTATTGTTTTTTGAGTAATGGGTTTTTCTTTTTTTTTAATTTTATTTGTTGTTAGAATGTGAAGTACTATAACTTATATCTAGGATGATTTTTTTTTCTTTTTTTTTTTTTGTTTAGAAAAACATAACTGAAAATATTTAAGAATTTTTAAAAATTTTAAAATTTATTATATATTATTAATTTATATTCTAAAAAAAATTATTTATGACGTAATTATGACGTCACGGTTCGATCCGGTTCAACCCAACGGTTGAACCGATGACCCGTCCGCCCAATCCCTTTTCCGGTTCGTTCACCGGTCCGGTTTTTAAAACATTGTCTCTAACATCGAAGTGTTTGCTTGGACACTGTATGACATGGCTGGCATTGATCCAACTTTCATCTGCCATCAACTTAATGTCAACCAGACCGCCAGACCAATTATACAACAAACTCGCCGATCGACGCTTCACCACGTCGAGATTCTGGTTGAGGAGGTGGGAAACCTGCTAGAAGCAGGGGCAACCAAAGAGGTTCACTATCCCAAGTGGATCTCCAACACCGTGGTGGTGCCAAAGAAGAATGGCAAGTGGCGCATTTGTGTAGATTACAAGACAGTCAATAAAGCATACCCAAAAGATAGTTTTTCTCTATTGCGGATAGACCAACTGGTGGACCTAATTGTAGGTCGCAACCGACTCAGCTTTCTTAATCTGTATCGTGGATATCATTAGATCGCTATGTATGAACCAGACTAGGAAGCTACGTCCTTTACAAGGGGTTGTATTGTTACAAGGTCATGCCCTTTGACCTAAAGAATGCAAAGGCAACATTTTAGCGAATGTTGCCAAGATGTTTGAGCCATTGTTAGGAAGAACAATGAAAACTTACATAGACGACATAGTGGTCAAGACCAAGAACGAAAGAGACCATCTCAATGACCTAGCTGAGATGTTTCAAATTTGAAGACCCTCAAGCTACAATTGAAAGCATCTTAATGCGCGTTTGGCATGGGGTCAGGCAAATTTCTTACCTTTCTAGTAACTAATCGAGGTATAAAAGTTGATCCCTCTCAGATTAAAGCCATACAAGATCTAGAGAGGCCCAGCACAGTCAAGGATTTATAGCATCTCACGGGCCTAGCTGTCGTGCTAACCCGATTCATAAGTCGGTTGTCTGACAGGTGTCGACCGTTCTTCCAAGCATTTAAGGCTAAATTCGAATGGGACGACGAATGCGACCGAGCTCTGGAGAGCTTAAAAGAGTACATGAACTCTCTGCCACTGTTGACAACCCCAGTACTAGAAGAGGAACTTTTCTTATACTTAGTAGTCTTCTAGCATGTAGTTACCGCAGTGTTGGTATGAGCCAAGGAAATATAGCACTTGCCTATCGTTTATGTGAGTAAGACATTACTGGGCGCCGAAACGAGGTACTTGCCATTAGAAAAACTGGCCTTAGCTTTCATGATGGCTTCAAGAAAATTGTCAGACTACTTCCATGCCCACACTGTGATCTTCTTAACAGCCCTACCCTTAAAGGCCTTGGTTGAAATGGCAAACTTTTCTAGGCGAATATTAAAGTGGGCCGTGGAGCTAGGACAGTTCAACATCAAGTTCCAGCCGAGAACTGCAATAAAGGACCAAGCTTTGGTAGACTTCGTGGCTGAGTTTGTTCCAAGAAGTCATTATGTTCGCCCGGTCGACTTAACCAAGGCAATCAAGCAAAGGGAGGAAAGTGTCGCGGGAATAGCGTTACCCCCGCAGCAAGTTGCTTAACTGCACAGCGAACCATTTGGCCTTATAATGGCTGCGTCATCCACTAGGACCAGCAGCCTATCACTAGGGGGAGAATGAGCAAGCCGCGTAGCAACAAGTAAGGACACGTCTGAAAGTGAAATACCATACAGTGAGGAGCAAATCCTAACGACAGACAAAAAACATAGAAAAAGGCGTCGCTAATGCCCTTGATCCTAAAGCGTTCTTAGATCCCTCCACTTGCTGGAAGCTATTCGTAGGTGAGATGTGGAAGCTCTTTGTGGATGAAGCGCCCAACAGGTATGGGGCTGGACTTGAGATAGTCATCATCTCACCAGATGGCTTGACCATTTAATAGACTATCAACCTCGATTTTCCAACATCCAATAATGAGGCAGAGTATGAAGCATTGTTAGCCGGTTTGAAGTCAGCTTGTCGAATGAAGGCCACCAAGCTGATAATGTACAGCGACTCCTAACTAGTAGTCAACGAAATATAGGCCGACTATGAAGTGAAGGATAACAGAATGATTAAGTACCAAGAGTTGGTCAAAAAAGAGATCATGAAGTTCAAAGTCATGAGGATAGAGCAAATCGGGCGAGAAGAAAATAGCAAGGCAGATGAACTAGCCGATTTTGCGTCGATGGTAGACACATCTATCCCACATCAATTACTAGTGGACTTCCTGCCAAGACAAAGCATTGAGGAGCCTGAAGCGGTTGAGGTATGTTGTGCCAACCTAGGTCCCTCCTGGATAGACCTCATCATGATGTTCTTAAAAGATGGCATTTTGTTAAAGGACAAGAAGGAGGCCAGCAAGATTAGGGCGAAGTTGCAGCGATTTTGGCTCTCCCCATCGCTAGCATTGTACAAAAGGTCCTTCACAGGACCATACTTGAAGTGTGGCCATCCTAGCAAGGTCGGGGCATTCTTGTTCAAAATTCATGAGGACATTTGCAGAAGCCACCAAGGGAGAAGATCTCTGGCCTACCGAACTATCTCACAGGGGTATTAGTGGCCATACATGCAAGCAGAGACAGAGAAGTACGTCAAGAAATGCGAGGAATAACAAAAGTTCACACATCAAATCCATCAACCAGTTGAGAGCTCCTACATTTGACCAGCCCTTGGCATTTTGCAATATGGGGCTTAGACATAGTGAGACCACTTCCAACCGCGCTAGGCAACAGAAAGTTTTTCATTACGGCAATAGACTACTTCACAAAGTGGGTAGAGGTAGAGTCGCTTGCATCCATCAAAGAAAAAGATGTCAAGAAGTTTGTCTAGTAGAACATCATAACCCGGTTTGGAATTTCCAAGGCCTTTATATCTGATAACGGCACCCAATTCGATAGAAGAGTCTTTAGGGGTTTTTGTGAAGAGCACAAGATAGAATTCTACAACTCCACGCCGGCGTACCCTCGAGCTAATGGCTAGGTTGAAGCCTCCAACAAAGTAGTCTTAGATGGTCTGAAAAACAAGCTAGAAAAAGTGAAAGGAAAATGGGCTGAGGAACTTCCTCACGTCTTATGGGCTTACCGAACTATATCTAGGCGGTCGACCGGTGAAACGTCTTTTTCTTTGGCCTATGGCATTGAAGCAGTAATCCCCCTGGAAGTCGAACTCCCCACTATTAGAAGCAAAAATTTCGATTTGACCTTGGAGTTAGATCTTGCCGAAGAAAGAAGAGAAAGGGCACTGGTCCACATCGCCTCATATCAACAAGAACTGTCTAGAAAATAAAATAAGGCAATGCATCCAAGGCAATTCAAGATTGGAGACTAGGTGTTACACAAAGTAATGGGACGCACGTTGGTGCCTGGGGATGACAAATTGGGACCCAATTGGGAGGGGTCATACAAAGTGATGGGATTAGCAGGAAAATGAGCTTACCACCTCAAAGATATGGACGGCCAAGCTATCTCAAGGCCACAGAACACGGCCAATCTCGATATATTTTATTTTTAGCTTTTTTCACTTTTAATTTCCTTTGACATTCAGTAAAACAAGTAGACATTTTTTCCGGAACAATTTCTTTGAGTACAGTGTATTTATTCTGTTTGTAACTAGGCTAAAGAAGATTGGCAGGTTTGACCAACACAATTTTTTTCACTCTTTAGTCGAGATGAGTATCTAGGCTAAAGAAGGTTGACAGGTTTGACCAACACACTTGTTACACTCTTTAGCTGAGATAAGTATCTAGGCTAAAGAAGGTTAGCAGATTTGACCAACACACTTTTTGCACTCTTTGGCCAAAATGAGTTTCTAGGATAAAGCAAGTTCGTAGGTTTGACCAACACATTTTTTGCACTCTTTAGCCAAGCTGAGTATCTAGGCTAAAGAAGGTTGACAGGTTTGACCAACACAACTTTTTGCACTCTTTAGCCAAAATGAGTATCTAGGCTAAAGAAGGTTGACAAGTTTGACCAACGCAACTTTTTGCACTCTTTAGCCGAGATGAATATCTAGGCTAAAGAAGGTTGGCAGATTTGACCAACACATTTGTTTGCACTCTATAGTCGAGATGAATATCTAGGCTAAAGCATGTTGGTAGGTTTGACTAATACACTTTTTGCACTTTTTAGCCGAGATAAGTATCTAAGCTAAACCAGGTTGGCAGGTTTGACCAATACATTTTTTGCATTCTTTAGCCGAGATAAGTATCTAGGTTAAAGAAGGTTGGTAGGTTTGACCAACACAATTTTTTGCACTCTGTATGAGAGATGAGTATCTAGGCTAAAGATGGTTGGCAGGTTTGACTAACACAACTTTTTGCACTCTAAAGCCGGGATGAGTATCTAGGCTAAAGAAGGCTTGCAGGTTTTACTAACATAACTTTTTGCACTTTAAAGCCGAGATGAGTATCTAGGCTAAAAAGGTTGGCAAGTTTAACCAACACAATTTTTTGCACTCACTAACCGGGATGAGTATCTAGGCTAAAGAAGGTTGGCAGGTTTGACTAACACAACTTTTGGTACTCTTTGACCGAGATGTTTTATCTCAACCAACGAAGGTTAGTAGGTTTGACCAACAGAACTTTTGGCCCCGACATCACCTTCCTGGTTAGATCGGTAATGTTTGCCCCACCGATCAAGCTTGACTTGGTTTGGCTGAGTAAGTCCATTTGAGCAGGTAGCGAAGCTTGGCAACCGAGGTCAGTGTTGGCTAGCGGAGCATCAATAAGATCTAGGGTACCCTTTTTCTCTTCATGTAGGAACTTTTGTTGAGCAGTGTTGGCGTAATCCACCGTGTAGTTCGGAATGTAATGGGGAGGAGGGTTCAGAAAAACCTTAGAGTTGTGTGCCTAGCTGAGCTAATCCGATGTTGCCTTCCAGCCACACTTAATAAAGATGTCCTTAGCTGTTTCACACTCCTGGACATAGGTTTTTTTCGCCCTCCTTGAAACCTCGGTCCTCAACATCCTCAATCTTTTTCTCCAGGGCCTTTATTTCGTGCGATTTTTTTCTTTTCCAACTTGGCTAGCTCGTGCAGGTAACAATCTTTCTTTTTGGCGAAGGCCTTTTGTTTGTCCTCCTCATCCGTGCGAACTTGCTCAGCCAGTTGGTCTCAGTCAGTGGTCAACTCAACCAGCTTGGCCTTAACCTCTTTCAGTTCGGCTGCTTTAGCGTTAGCATCAGCTATGGCCGACCGCACCATCTTTCGTAGTTCAAGCACACATTGGCAGGCAATGTAGCTTTTTTGCATAGTCTATGATTCAAGTTAAAGTTGTTAGAGTAACCGAGCAAACAATTGTAAGAATAATGGAAGTGAATAAGCAAATGGATGACTTACAAGAACCATCGACTTGGCAGCCGACAAAATTGCCTTGAGCTCGGTCAAGTGGTCCTGATGCTCCATGTCGACCAGCAAGCAGAGGCTTTTAGATAAGTTAAAAGCCAGCATATGGTCCTTCTCCGCGGCTACCGAGTTAGTTGTGGACATAGCGCAACCCATAAAGGTCACGACTAGTGCCCACATTGGAGGGGAGGCAGGGGTAGTGCGATCAGAACGACGACTCTCCTGTGGTGGGTCGGCCTCAGATAGCCCAGTTCCCGGCTGCTCGGTCTCTTCTTCGTCAACTAGATGTTGTGGTTCGGCAGAAGAAGTGTGTGGCCTTTTGCTTGCCTGAGATGAGGTAGCTCTAGCGAATGAGAGGGTGACGACGGTCTCACATGGCTGACCGGTTAGAGGTAGCTCAGTCTGCACCTCGGTGTTAGAAGCAGAAGTTTGCTCAGTAATAAGGGCTCAGACAGCTTGCCTTTTTGCCATTTCTTCTTTTTTGGTGAGCGGAATGAGGTTGATTTGGGGGAGGGTAGGGTCAGGCTCAGGAGAAGACTCTAGCAAGAAGTCTATGACCTTACTCCTTATTTTGCTGGAGTAGCGGGAGGTCGGTTCAACTCCTAGTAGCCCGGTCCAGTCTCGGTGTCGGTACCATAACACAGCGTATAGTGCAGCTTGATCGGCGTGGGGCGTGGTTTGCCTTCAATTGATTCAAATCTGCAAAGAGAACAAGGCTTAGTGCGGCTGGAGAAGTTTAAAAAGGAACAAAAGTGGATCCAAGATAGTCTTACATGTCGTTTCCTTATTCCAGTTTATGTTGTAGCCCGGTATTTAGGGCTTTTGGTTCTCAAAATTGCCAGAAATCTAGAGAAAATCATCATCGTTCAAATCTTTGTCCGATGTACACTTGACAATTTTCTCTCAACCTCTTCTTATTCTAAGGTAGTAGACCCAACTGTCATCATTTTGGCCAGGTGAGTACTGGTGAAATATCTTGGCTAATCCGAGGTTGAGACCAAGGCAGTGATTCAGTTCGGCTATGTGTAGACACCCTATTTTTGACTGCCCTTACGACTTGGACGTCATCGCTTGCACACCCAATGATGAGTGTATATGGTTGTTAAGTGCTCGAAGTCCTCAGCGGAATGCCATAGCTTTGAGCCCTTCAAACCCTACACTCCTGTTGCCATGTTTTTGGATCAAAACCTTAGATTTTTAAGCTTGCAACCTCTTGTGGGCTGCCGGCCACTGCTGTGGGCTGCCGGCCATTGTTTCTGGTTACCGACCACTGATATGGCCTACCGGCCACCATTAGTAGCCTGCCGGCCACCAATATGTTTTGCAGATATTTTTTTTGCCAACTGTCCCAGTTGTAGGCACGAATGCATGCACCTTCCTACACGTGTATGTCTTGATATTTCTGAGGAAGTTCTTGGTTTTCTATATATATGAGGCCTCCCATTCCATTTTTAAGGTTGGATTTTTTGGAGAAAAAAACTCTCTCTCTCTCTCTCTCTCTCTCTCTCTCTCTATAATTCTCTCTCTCTCTTGAAATTTCTTAGCTTTTTGCAAGCTTTTGCCTTTACACTCTTAACCAAACCCTTCCATCTTTGAGCTGAGGTACCTTTGAGCCTTGTTTGAGCTTTTGAGGGTGTGTTTGTCTTGATTTGTTGCCTATAATTGGTTCTCATCTTCAAAAGGTGTTACTCAAAAGACAATCTAAGATGGGGGTGAATTAGGTTTTTACAGTTAAAATTAATAATACCCTAATAAAAATTATTACTAGCACAATAGATAAATATAATTAATGAAATAAAAATAATTAAAACAAGTGTCTTAACAACTATGTCAGTTAATGATTTTAGCACAGTAAAAATGTGAAATATAGTTATGGCAATTTAAAATAAAATAAAGAGATAAGAGAGAGAGAGGCAAACAAATTTATAGTGGTTCAGTTTCAACTCGGCCTACGTCCACTCCTCAAGCTTCACTTGAGATTTTCCACTATCTTCTAGCTTCACAGGGTTGTTAGCAACCTTTTTACAAATGGAGCAATCCTCCACAGATTTTACACAGACTTCACAAGCTCAAACCCTTGCAAACCTTAGATGATTCACAATCACTATCAAGATTTCAAGAACACAGTGTTTGTAACACTTTTACAAGATGAAATGGTATTTTTGCTTTCAAAGAAAGCTTACAATAAATATCTCTCAAAGATAGATATATAAAATGAAGTTTTGATTTTTCTGTAAATCTCACACAGGAAAGATGGGCTTAAAGCTATAAGACTTAGTGTATAATTTCTGAGAATAGATATGAGTGATTATAGATCAAAGAATATTTTCAAGTTTTTTTGTAACTTGTTTACATTAGAGGCTTTGGTATATACAATGAAAATTATAGCCGTTGTAGTCATTTGAATTTATAGCCGTTGTACTTCCATCATTACCAATTTGAATATCTTCCACTCCATCATTACAAGTTTGAATATCTTCCACTTGAACCTTTTGAACATTTTGAACCTTTATAGACGTTTATAGCCGTTGTACTTCCATCATTACTAATTTGAATATCTTCCACTCCATCATTACAAATTGGAATATCTTCCACTTGAACCTTTTGAACATTTTGGCCTTTTGAACCTTTATACCCGTTTATAGCAGTTGTACTTCCATCATTACTAATTTGAATATCTTTCACTTGAACCTTTTGAACCTTTTGGCTTGCTGCTATGCTAGGCTGTTTGAACCTTTGTTCTGGCCTGTTTGAACTCTTGATTTAATCAAATATTAAATACATTCTAACAACATTTAGGATAAAGGTTTAGGTGAGAAATAATGGGACAAAATAAATTTTGATTCTATTTTTCTCTTTTAAATAAATTATCAAAATAAATTTTGATTATAGTTTTCTCTTTCAAATAAATCATCAAAATAAATTTTGGATTCTATTTTTCTCTTTCAAATAAATTAAAACATAATTAAATAAATCATCAAAATAAATAAGTCTAACACTAACAATCTCCTCCTTTTTTATGATGGCACACAATGATGTTTTGATTTGATTTGGGAGTAAGAAAAGCTTCCCATCAAATCATGCTCCCTGAATTCATTTCTAAATACATAGGTTAGCACATGTGTAATAAATAATTTTTAATTAGAGACATGATATGAGACTAAGATATCAAACTATAAATACATAATCATCAGATTAGTTTTCAAATAATACCATAATTTGAAAATAATACCATAATACATAACATCATAACAAAATAATACCATAATACATAACATCATATAATTTCTCCCCCTGTGACATTATCAAAAGGAAATCATGGGTCAGAATCTGGAGGAGGAGGAAAATAATAGTGATAAATGGCATCTATACAATTCAAAACATATATATACATATATGCATACACATACAACTCTCTCGTGTCTCTCTTTTTCCTTCGATAAACGCGTTTGACACGCAGCCTCACTTTTACGTCATTGGCCAACAAAAGCAGGCCTCGATTTGTACTCGCCTAAGCTCTCTCTCTTTCCTTGTCTTCTTCTCTTTTGCCTTCTTCTTAATCACACACTCTTCTATTTTCTTCTTCACTATTCTCTTCTATCTCTTCTTCACCACTCTCTTTTGTTTCTTCTTCCTTATTGAGAGACAAAAAAACTGAACAGAGGAGGCCAAACCTTAGTCTGTTCTCTTCTATTTCTCTGTAACTCATTTTGGTTACAACTCTCACCTCTAAACCGTGGCTTCCTCATCCCGTTCCCTTACTCTATTTCCTGACCTGAACGATCCCATAAGCTCTGCTGGACCGAGTGCCCCTACTCCTACTCTTCCTGTCATTCCTCTGCCTAACCTTCTTATGATGTTGATTGAGCAAATCATGACAGCTCAATCAGACATTGAAGCCAATCATTTCACACTGACGTCCTGTATGGAGACGGTGACTGCAGTCACAAAATTGGCTCCCCGATTGCAGAACAAGACGAGTGAGCTCCATCAGGTCAACGCCCAACTCCCTTTGCTCTAGCACATGTACAAAAATGCGCGAACAGAAATAGGCGCACTGAAGACCGAAAATAAAAAGCTTAAATGGAAGACCACCTCCATGGCCCGATTTGGAACAACGTCATTCTTGGCCTTTAATAGTTAGTGGAGAGTCGTCGCTCTCGACGGAAGCACGGGGGTAGGGACGTCAAGGGTCGCCCAAGGTGATAAAAACAAGAAGAGAGCGGTGGAAGAGGCGAGTAAGTAAGATCGGCGTATGGGCAGAAAAAAAATTAAGGGTTTTTGTTTTGTTTTTTTTTTTTTATATGTTTATTTGGATCGGCGTGTGACCGTAAAAAAAAATGAAGGGTGTTTTTTTTTTTTGTTGGGTTTTTTTCATGTAAATATTTGTATTTTGATTTGTTGTTGTGTTTATGTTTATGTACAGAAAAATGAAATTAAAAAGCAGAGAAAAAAAAAACAAGAAAATTAAGCCCAAACAAAAAATAATAATGAGAGACTAAATTGCCAATGAGTATATGAGAAGCATTTGAGCATGATCTAATCCTCAATTTCTTAGTAAGAGCATACCAATCTCAAGACTATAATAGACATAATAGTGCATAGATCAAACAAGGTTGCCAAGCAAGAGCATAAATATGGAGCTAAAGTTCAAGTCACTCTTCCTTGAGGAAAACGATCTTCCTCTTACATTATCAACAACGAATTAGCTCAAAGGTCATGTTGTAAGAGTTAAGATACCAAAAGTATAGAGATACCAAAATAATCAGAGATACTAAAACAATCAAGTCTCTTTTTCTCCCCCGATGACATTTTCAACAAAATCAAGCACAAGGAGAGAGTATGGTACAACATATAGGATGAAAGAATGTAAGTCTCATTATAGCACAAATAATCATTCATATCAAGGTAGCTCTATGATACCAAAAAAAATGATAGCACATAATGATCATATAATTGAAGCTCATACCATTTGACAATAATGGGCAAAAAAAAAATAGTAACATGTGAAGGTGCAAGCCCCTAAGTCTGATATCAAAAACAGAATAGAAACTGAGAGGATTTTAAAAAATAATCAAGTTTAAATTCTTCCTCTTGTGTCATTTGGCAAAATCAATAGGAGATATGATAAATGAAAGCTCATAACTGAAATGTTCTCATCAATAATATCAAATAGGATGCCAAAATGATACCAACATGCAATCTACCAAGGATACCAATATGCAATCTAGAAAATTTAACAATCATAGCTCAAGCATTATGTAGAATACCAAATATTGCTCATAATAGCTTAAACTCAATATAATCTCAAGGAGCTAATGTAATTCAAAAAAAATTAAGCATATTCAAGGTATAACAATCCATATGCTAAGAAAAATCATGAATTTCAATATGTACCACACATTTAAGCATATGCATGATTTTTAGGTAAGAGCATCATCAAAGAGTATACATTGCAAATCATATGCAACATAATCAATCTTTTTCATATCAAAGTAATAACAGTATTAGCTCAAGGGATATAAGACAGAATTTTTACCTCAAAAGCTTAAGAGAGTATATGAGGCATACGTTAGGTTCAAGAGATGGAAGCTTTTCAATCTTCAATTTTCTTTCATGATGAGTTCATCTCAAAAGGGTTTAACAAGCATGTTAACAAAATAATTTCTCCCCTAACTTGGTGCTACCATTTTCTAATGTGATTTGTGTAAATATAGCATTCATAGAACAATCACTTTTACTCAATAAAAATACAGCACAAATCACTTCTTATCACAAACTCAAAAGGTGAAAAATAATTCAATGATCAAACAAGAGTTTGGAATGCTATTTTTCAGAATTTTCAAGTTGTAGCACATAGCATAATATGCATAAGAAAATAATGTTATGCTCTTTGTTTTATTAAAAATGATGCAACAATCTCATTTAATCACATAACATTATCAAGAGGCATTTTCATCTATTCAATCCACATACTCAAGTGTGATAAAACATTTTACTTAATGTGGAACAGAACATGAATGTTATAAACAATTAATTCAACAATTTATCAATCAAACGCATTTCATGAGATGTATGCTAATATAATCCATATTCAAAAGATATTCAATAGGATAGATGCAATGTCTCTACAAACGTATGATACTTCTTTTCATTTAGACATTGTTGATGAATTATAATCAAGGAATTTCACAACTCATTCCAATATTCTAATGTAAAGCATATAAGCATGAAATTTTCATATTTAGCATATTCTTGAGATCACAAATGTAGAATTCAAAATATAGATAGTATACATCTCAAAAACATGCTGTGATATCAAAATTGATTTTACAAAGATATGACTAAAAAAGGAATTAGCATATTAGTATGAAGTCATATATAAGATGTGAAAAGTATGCTCACAAAATTTTTTTATCACTTCTTATCTCTTTTTCATAGCAATGGATGACATAATATATATTGTTAATGAATACATGAATCATTCATATTCTAATAAGCATTCATCAAAATAATATAATTTTCATTTTTGAGTTCAATGAAGGTTTGAAAGAAACTGGCAAAACATGACTTAGCAAACTTCGTACACTTAGGGTACATGGAAGTAATGATTAGACACAACCCATTGTACACAAATCACACCTTAAAAAATATAGAACTTTAAGCTTAAAGGTGTGTTAGGAGTTATACCTTCATTTACCTCTTTGGAATCTTCACCCATATTTCATTTCATCATTCTTCTTCTTGTAGGAGCTGATTTTGCTCTTTAGATTAAACACTCTTGTTGTGCTTTTCCTCTCGAAATCCTTGGTGTTCTTTGAGATTCACCTACAAAATATATTGATTTCTTTCTTGGTACCCATACTTTCTTGGGTCCATGGGGATTGGTCTCAAGAACATTTAATCTCATAAAAGGTTTAGAAGGATCAAAACCAATGCCTACTTTGTCAAAAACACATCTTTTATTTCCAAGAAGCTTGTTGAGGTTTTCTTTTCCTTTTACAAAATTTTCAAGAGTTTTGTTTAAATCCTCAATATTGTTTTTCAAAATGTTTTTTTTCATTGGCAATAGACGTAAAGTCATTTTTCAAAGTAGCATTTTCCATTTTTAAAACACCCACATCATTTGAAAGAGAAGTAACTAATTTCTTTAATTTAGAATTCTTAACACAAACATTTCTAAATATGCCATGTAATTCATTGAAAGCACTTTCAAGTTCTACATAATTAGAAATTACCTCATCTTGAGTGGATTCTTCTTCTCCAAGAGCCATGAGACACAGGTTGGCTACTCCATCATTTTCTTCCCAAATTGCTTCCTTTTTGCTGCCATCCATCATTGAAAGTTCATGAGCCATGAGTGAGCCTAGGAGTTCTTCAATGCCTAATTTTGTTAGGTCTTTTGCTTCTTGGATAGCTGTAACCTTAGCTTCGCATTCATTTGGAAAAGACCTAAGTATTTTTCTTACAAGCTCATCATTAGTATAAGATTTACAAGAGATTTTAGAGCATTAATAATATTGGTAAATTTACAAAACATTTCAGAAATAGATTCAAATGATTCCATAGTAAAGAGTTCATAATCATGAATAAGCATGTCAATCCGAGACTCTTTTATTTGGCTAGTTCATTTATAAGTGATTTCAAGTTTATCACAAATCTCTTTAGCAATAATACACCTAGAAATTCCATTGTACTCATTTGCATCTAGTCCACACACAAGAATAAGCTCTGCTTTAGCATTAGCTTGAAGGAGTTTATAATCACACTCATCAAATTCATCCTCAAGTTTAGGCACACTGATATGGTCTGCTACCTTAGTAGGGATTTTAGGACTTTTAGTAATAATGAGCCACAAAGCATAATTGGTAGCTTGAAGATACAAAGTCATTTTTTCTTTCCAATGAATGTAATTACTACCATAAAAGAGATGTGGCCTATTGCTAGCTTGTCCTACAGCAGAGTAAGTAGAATACGTGGTTGTTATGGATCAAAAACTCAAGATTGTTAAATCTGAACAAGAGCCTCAGGCTCTGATACCAATTGTTATCCAAAAGACAACCTAAGAGGAGGGTGAATTAGGTTTTTACAATTAAAATTAATAATACCCTAATAAAAATTATGACTAGCATAATAGATAAATATAATTAATAAAATAAAAATAATTAAAACAATTGTCTTAACAACTATGTCAGTTAATGATTTTAGCACAATAAAAATGTGAAATATAATTATGGCAATTTAAAATAAAATAAAGAGATAAGAGAGAGAGAGAGAGGCAAACAAATTTATGTGGTTCGGCTTCAACTCGGCCTACGTCCACTCCTCAAGCTTCACTTGAGATTTTTCACTATCTTCTAGCTTCATAGGGGTGCTAGCAACCTCTTTACAAATGGAGCAATCCTCTATGGATTTTACACAGACTTTACAAGCCCAAACCCTTGCAAATCTTAGGTGATTCACAATCACTCTCAAGATTTCAAGAACGCAGTGTTTGTAACACTTTTACAAGATGAAATGGTATTTTTACTTTCAAAGAAAGCTTACAATAAATATCTCTCGAAGATAGATATATAAAATAAAGTTTTGATTTTTCTGTAAATCTCACACGGGAAAGATGGGCTTAAAGCTATAAAGCTCAGTGTATAATTTCTGAGAATAGATGTGAGTGATTACAGATCAAAAAATATTTTTAGGTTTTTTTGTAACTTGTTTGCATTAGAGGCTTTGGTATATATAATGAAAATTATAGCCGTTGTATTCATTTGAATTTATAGCCGTTTATAACTGTTGTACTTCCATCATTACCAATTTGAATATCTTCCACTCCATCACTACAAAACCTTTTGAACCTTTCGGCCTTTTGAACCTTTATAGTCGTTTATAGCCGTTATACTTCCATCATTACTAATTTGAATATCTTTCACTCCATCATTATAAATTTGAACATCTTCCACTTGAACATTTTGGCCTTTTGAACCTTTATAGCCATTTATAGCCGTTGTACTTCCATCATTACTAATTTGAATATCTTTCACTTGAACCTTTTGAACCTTTTGGCTTGCTGCTGTGCTAGGTTGTTTGAACCTTTGTTTTGGACTGTTTAAACTCCTGATTTAATCAAATATTATATACATTCTAACAACATTTAGGATAAAGGTTTAGGTGAGAAATAATAGGACAAAATAAATTTTGATTCTATTTTTCTCTTTCAAATAAATCATCAAAATAAATTTTGATTAAAATATAATTAAATAAATCATCAAAATAAATTTTGAATTCTATTTTTCTCTTTCAAATAAATTAAAACATAATTAAATAAATTATCAAAATAAATAAGTCTAACACTAACACAATATATAAAGCTTTGCTTCTCTACTTGGTTTATTTACTCTTTTTTCTACTATTTTTCCTTTGTTTTTGGGCTGTACAAACTCTATTTTTGGGCTAAAACTTGAGTTTTAAGGTCAATAAAGGTTGAAGGATGGTTTATCCTTCTTTACACCTTGCTCTCAAGGCCTTTACCCTTGTGTTTCCTATCTTTACATTATCTTTTTTTGAGCTTTTAAACACTGATTTTCAGAGTTATTTCAGTGGCTAAAATATTGTTTTGAAGTTCAAAATTGTAGGGGTTAACTTCCCCTCCTTATATTTTGTTTACTAGCCTAGCATTATCCATGTTTTAGCTTATTGCCCTAGCTTTTTTTGTCTTAATTCCAGGATGTTTTAAGTCTTATTTAGCACTGTTTTAGGACTATTTTTAAGTGTTCATTGCATTTGAGCCTTATATTGCATGCTTATAGTGTAATTGTCCTCACAAGTTTAGTGTTTTAGGCCGTAGAAACCACCTTATTTGACTTGATTACATTTATTTAGTGCTTTTCTTACTTGTTCTCACCTTTAATCACCTCTACAACCTCCCTCATTTCTTACATTTTTCTTTTCTTTGAAAGTGGTTTCAAATTATTTGTTTGTTTAAGCATGAGATTGAGGTGTCATGTTTAATGGTTTAATCCTTTTAGGAGTTCATTACCAACGGTATGATGTCTCTTTCATGCCCAAAGCAACACTTGGTTTGAGCCCTCTTTCCATTAGAGGATTTAAATTCACTTATGGAATTGATTAAAGAATTTAGAGGTAACTAAAATGGAGTAATAAAATTGGTGAATAAAAAGGTGCAAGATAATAATTGGTTAGGGTTCAATCGGACGTTAATTGAATCCTTGAGTCTTGAGTCGTTTCATACTCATTAGTGATGAAAACGGTTCAAGATTCATTGTTAACTACTTCCCTTGATCTTTCATGATAGAGAGGTGGTTTTGAGAGTCTGGTTTTGTTACATTCATTGAACTTGCACACTTGATTCATAAGCCAACATGTAATGAAATTGCATCCATTGGTAGTTTGTGAATCATACTTACTACTCCTTTGAGTTGTTCAAATGATAAGGAGAGGTAAATTGTGCTAACAAACCCTTGAGAATACCCTGTCTCTACTTTGTTTGTTTCCTGTTGCAACTGGACAATCCAGTCGTTAGTGGCCGGCAGGCCCCCTTCAGTGGACGGCAGGCCATCTGCCGGCCACCAATGCAAAATCCAGCAGTGTACTCTTGAAGAAGAATAGAGTTGGTTTTGAGGTGGAAAACAAGTGCTTAACTGTGCAACAGAGGCATTTGGCAGCATAAACAATGGCTTTTTCGGTTGAAAAGTCCGCGCATGCATGAGCATTCCTCATTTCTCGAGGCGGGGTAATTAGAATAGCTAGCTTAGCACTCTCTTTATGTTGTATTCATGTAAATAATTATTTCATTTTGATTTGTTGTAATAATTAGTTAGCTAGAATAGTTAATTAATTCGGTTTGTAATAATTAGTTATGTAGTTTAGCTAAATTATTCATTTGGGTTTTTAATAGTTAGTTAATTCGTAGTACTTAACTTAGCTAGTTAGTTTATTCGGACCCTCCTATGTGAGGGCGCAACGTTATAATAATGTGTATGTTTTCTAACCCCACGTCTTTCTCCTTTTTATTTAATTGCTTACAATGGTTAGATTAGAGCATCATGTTTTGTTTAGCATTCTCCATGTTTGCATCCACTTGTATTGCATGCACCGAGGCTCGGTTCATTATTTTAACTTGCATTGTTAGTTTAAATACTTCTTTGAATGCGTGCTTAGACCTCATGCTATCAAATTGATTCATTTTCCACATTAGTAGCCGAGCCTAGTAAATTGCATATCGCATGTATTGCATTAGTCATATCGCATAGTTAGGAATCATGTATTTTTCTAACTCATTTCTCTTTTGGCTTGGACTACTAGGTGAGCCTTTACTCGCTTTAGCATATCGCATGTTAATGTTGCCATGTCTAGCATGCTTGTTATGAGGCTAATTGCTTAAGTGCTATAATTGTTTGAATGCTTGTGGATGAAGGCTAATTGCTTGAATTGGAATAATTTGAGTAAATGTTCATATGCGATCACTTTTTCAAGTGGTACATATTCAAAACAAACATGAATCAAGTGTTCCAATTCTTACGAATTAGTCTATACTTGTGTGTGTGCGCATCACATAGTAATGCTAGCCTAATAATCGAAACAAGTGCATATAATGCAAATAAGATTCACATCATGATTAGTAGAGGCCAATCTTTGATCGGGCGAGTGGGGGTGCTCAATTCATGACCTTCCCCTTTCGTACCTAAGTTCCCGAGCCAAGACAATCTTGGTGATGACGGACACGTGGCCTTTGGCACGAGTCAAGGGTTTTCAAAATTTTCCAAAAAAGAAATATTTAGGTGGCGACTCCGTATCTGAAAAAGCAGTCCATTTTTGGTAATTTGATTCAAAATCGATTTTCCAAAAGATTTGTCAGATTTGGACTCTTTGGTGTTTATTTATTTCACATTGCACTCGTGGAATCAGATTCAGAACCGCGGGAGCTTAATATTGTAGGGCTTATTCGTCTTTCGAAATGGGGCACGAAAAAGTCGAGCTACACTATGCTATTAATTATTCTGTATGAGTTGGTGGAAAGTTGAGTGGGGCAGAGCTTTGTCTGCCTAAGGAATTCACATATGAGAGGTTGAATGGGGAACCGGAGTGCGCCATCGACTATGGATAGCACGAAGAAGGGGACGAAGCTAGACTTTCCCCAAGGCATGGTGTCTAGCTCGACTAATGACATGTGGATTTCATCTAGGATCTTGTATTCCCTTAGAAATTCGGCCACAGCACCTGGCGAGCTTACCATAAATCGGTACTTGCCCATGGTCTTAAGTTTAATGTGTTAAAAGGGTATGCATGGCGGCCTAGCGCGACGTTGATGTGGATAGTGGTTGGCTCGGTTAAGCAATGCTGCTAAGAGGCAAAGTGAATGGTATGCCTGGACAACCTAGTCAAGTCTATAGAGTGGACAAATAAAAGTGTGTTATGCTCATGTGAAAGCCAAGCTAAAACAATCGTAAACCAAGTCGGTGAAGGCTTTGCTTGGTGAAAGATTGAATGTGTCTAGCTCGGTCGTTGAGCAAGTTTGGTCCACAGCCTATCTGGTCGTTGCTCGGCTGTGGAGGGGGCAAGGTTTTAGCCTAGTTATGAGAATGGTGATGAACTTCTAGCTCAATTGTAAGGATGCGAACAAGCTTTTAGCTCAGTCGCAGCGTGGTTTCGGATTAAAATCGCCAGTTTGGACTGGTTTTGGCGCTAGTCATATGGTATTCATTGTTTAAAACGGTGCCAAAGGTCTACGGAGATCCAAATGTAAATTCATGGTCGTTTTATGCATCTCAGTATTAAAAAACACCATGTATGGACATAGAAACTGATTCAACAAGAGTGGAAGAGGAAAAAATATGCGTAAAAGTTATGAATGTTAAGATACAAGAGTATGAGAGAGAAAATCTTACGGATATTAGAGCAAAATCAGATTCCAAACGGCAAAAAGAACCCAACAACAGTGGCGAGTTCAATATAGTAATGAAGACGATGGCACCAGGGCTGGAATATAAAAAAATGGAGGTTAGGAGCTCTGATGGCAAGGGCTTTAGCGTTAGTAGATGAACAGTGGTGGGGACTATTCGTGTATATGAGCATTATATATGTATTGAATGTAAAATGGCGGGACTATTCAAATTTCAGGGAAGTGATTGACGGCTGTCACAGTGAAATAGGGCAATCAACGTGTGCCACGTGTCCCAGTTAGGACACGATGTCAAAAACATGGGAAGATGGGCTGTTCGACCGGCGCAGCTTTTGGAAACCAAGGGAATTTTAGCTCGGTTGGCCTGAGCATTTTTGTTTGGCTGATTGAATAACTTAGCACGACTAGAAGACAATAATCCCAATCATGCTTTGCAGATAGAATTCAAAGGCAATTGAGAGGGTAATTTATGTGAATAAATTGGGTTGAGCTAAGGGCCGACTATGGGCCAAAGTAAGAGCTTGGATATCCCGGTCTTGGGCCAAGTAGACATCAAGCCAGTCAGAGATGTGTCACTGGGGCCTGGACCTAGCTGTCTAAAGATAGTCCTGTAGCGGACCGAGGTAATACCAGTGAAGAGGGCCAAGCTAAGTTTAGCTCGACAGAGCGCCATTTTGATTGAGGTTGTCATGGTTCTGCCAAGAAAAGAGCAGAGCCAAGTTAGCTCGGTTGACCACATCGACAACCCAAGGTAAGGGGTTTAAACCATATCACTTTGTTGGCAGTGAGTAGGGTGTTATCATGAGAGACATTATCCTTGGGAGTGTGATTCCTAAGAAGACTCTGCTAAGGAGAATAAGAGTCCTACTGGGATTGTGCTAAGCAGAATCTATAAAAGCTCATAACATAACCTATGGACAGGTATTGCAATTCTTATTCTCAAATACACAGAGCTTATTGTCTTTTGTCTACTTGCTGATTAAAGCATCGGAGGGGTTTTTGGTACACACCCGCCGACTAGCTCACGTGTGTTTTCAGGTAGCAAAACGATGACGTTTGGAGGAGTGCAAACTTGGTCAACAGGATTATACGAGAAGATTATTTCGTGCTTGTACAATCATTATTCACAATATGATCAGAAAATATTATTCACAATATAAGAGTTGTTTACATAATTGTTTAAAAGTAGTTTTATCACTATACAAAAATATCTTTATAATAGTAGAGATTATAATTTATATTTATATTTGATACTAATAAAATATTTTAGTAGTTATAATTTATATATATAATCTAAATGGTCCGGTTTGGTTTCAATTGGGTTCGTAGTTACAAAACCACGAACCAAAGCGTGAAGTACGGTTCGCTTATTAAAAAATCATAACTGAATTGTGCATTGAGAAAATCAAACTAAACTATGCGGTTTGGTTTGGACTGAACCGGTTTTTTTCAATTTTTTATGCCTAACCCTACTTATTTGATTATTCTTTATAAGAAAATACTAACAATTGTAATCAATTGGACTAATTTGAGACAAAATAATAAATTTAGGATTAAAATCGAGCCAATTGGAATTACAAAGACCAAAATATAGGAACTACTGACGCAATTTATCCTAATAAAAGAGAGAACAAATTGCATTCGTAGTCTTTGTACTTTGGTCCTTGCATGATTTTGGTTCCAGTAATTTCAATTTGCTTGATTTTGAACTTGAATTTATGATTTTGTTTCAACAAAAATGCTTTGTAGCTCGAAAATTCTTTGCCCTGAATGACCCGAGTGCCCTAAACGACGTCGTTTTGAATTTTTTTTTTCTTTCCCTTTCCCTTCTATTTTCTCTTAAAAATAGACCGAAGAAGGAGAAAACAAAAGGAGGAATAAGAAAGAAGGAGAAAAAGATATGAGGAAGAAGAAAAGAAAAGAGGGGGAACAGAGAGAGAGAGAGAGAAATCTATACACAGATCTATGTGTGTATACACAGATCTCTATATACACACACAGCGAAGGGTCGCGACAACACCGATGGGTGGAGGGAGAGCATAGATTTGTGTATACACACAAATCTATGTATGTATACACAAATTTGTATATATACACAAATGAGGGTCGATGGCAGCGTCGGTAGATGGAGGGGTTTGCGATGGTGATGGTGGCGTCGATGGGTAGAGGGAGTTCCGGCTCCCTTTGTTCCCCCTCTCTTTTCTCTATTTCTTCTCTCTTCCTCTATCTTTCTTCTTTGGCCTCTCTGTTTTAGAGAGAAAAGAGAGGGGGAAAAAAAAGGGCCAAAACGACGTCATTTTGGAATTCGAGTCACAATTATTCGAGCTACTTAGCGGAATTGTTGTTTCAACATTTTTTTTAATGAAATATATATATATATATATATATATATAAGTGGCATGTTTCATATTTTTTAGAATAAAATTATAAATTACTAAACTTAGTAAATTAACCTCAATCAATTCGGTGATTATTTTTCATAAAAAACACTAACGGTGTTATCAATTGGATCAAATTCATACAAAATATTAAAGGTTAAAGTTGAGCCAATTAAAAGTGGAAGGACTAAAACGATACAATGGACAAAATGTAAGAACCACCAGTATAATTTTCTCTAAAAGAAAACAAATAAGAGAGACTAATTTCTTGCTTTTATTTGGTAGGAATAGAAAATAAGAAAATAAAAAGGCCTTCTCAAAGAAAAACAATTTTTGTTTTTGTTTTTTATTGTAATTTTAATTCTCTTGCATTAATAGGAATGTAGTGTCATTAACAATTTTAACTTTTGCACCTTAAAAATTAATAGCCGCCTGGAAAAACAAAAGCATAAATATTGATATTTTATTGTAGGGCCTGCCAAAAAAATAAAAGAAAGACCAAGCGTGCGTTACGGGAAAATTCAATTTTCATACGTCTACTTATTTCAGTGTATATATTTAATAAAATATTATTTTAATAATATTTATATCTTAAATTAAAATAATTATAATAGACATCGACAAATATTCATAATATTATATAAAAATATTTTATATATACATATTTTAAAAATAAAAAAAAATCTCAATATATACCTTTTGAATAAAAAAAACTAAACCCTTGTTACACTCTATACTCCTCTATTACTTATAAAGCAATACTCTCATAACAATTCTTATATTTCTTTAATATCTAGGTTTATACTGTATTATTTATATTATTTTATTATTAATTCCATAATTTTTGCTTGATTTTGTTATGAAATAATTATAAAGTAATGGAAGTTCAAACTCAAGCAAAAATATATCTAGTGACAACAAAATCAGTGATGAAAATGTTAATTTTTGCGTACAGAATTTTTTTCTTTTTTCCTTTCGCGGTGTTTAGTCAGATAACTAGTGTCGAATTATTTCATTATATTCGGACATCAACTACTAAATTATTTTATTATATTTGGACATTAATTGTAAGACGTTATATATATATATATATATATTTTGGGAACAAATTTGTCGAACTAAGCACTTTTATTCTGAAGTTAAGTTCCGAATTAAATGTATAATTTCAAAAAATTAGTGCCGATATCCCTAAACCCCTCCCAAAAATAAAAAATAAAAAAATACGAGGGTCTTCAAAAAATCGGTGCACATAGATCTAAAAATAGTAAATGCAATAATAAAATGGTAAATATAATAACAAAATAGAAATGTGTCTCATCTTCAACAATATTTTGGAGGGTTTTCAATAGTGTTTTCAATGGAGTTTCAATAGGGTCTTCAATGGAAGACTTTGACTTCACTTCACTTCACTTCACACTGTGGTCTTAAATAGTCTTTACATGAGTCTACAATGGGTCTACAAATCTGAAAGTATGGTCACTCAATAAGTGTGTGGAAATAAGAGTTGAGTAGTGTGTATAATGGTTATGAGTGAAAGGTATAATTATAATATTTAATGTGGGGATTATGAAAATTAATTTATAATCACATTAATAAATATATATATTGAAAAAAAATATGCATTGAAATAATTATGCGTGTAAAAATAAAATTTTCCTGTGTCATGTCTTTGTTCTCCGAGAGAGAGAGAGAGAGAGAGAATCACCCAGTGCAGAATAGTATGGAAACTTTTGTAAGGTAGTCTCTCACTGGGACCGCCCATCGCTGCAAAGAGTTTCTTGCTTTTTTTGTTTCCCCACAACCACTGCTGCATGATTGCCCAAATGCCGACCCCCAAATTTGTTTTGACGATTAGGACGTAAATAATTTTTTAATTTATTTAAGATTGAATATGTTTGTTTGTTTGTTTTTTTTTTTTTTTTTTTTTGAATAAAAAAAAAAAGAAAGCTCTGTGATGTCATCACAGCCTCCGCGGGCTCTGGCCCCGAGGTAGTCGGTTGCTAGCTAGATTTAACTCAACTCATAAGAAAGGACCCACCACTAAGACACCAATGGAGTTCAATTACACGATACAACTTAAGGACAAGTGTCGAGCGGAATACAAGACAAGCTCTCAGCAGAGATCTCATTTCCCCCCCCCCCCCAAGGAATCGATCCTGGCTCAATACTGAGTAATGCGTTGGTTTGTTTAACTATTAGTCTATTCGCAAGGACTTTTTCTCTATGGCTTTCCTTTTAACTCAATCTATTAATTAATTATTAAGACAATATCAGATAAATGCGAAACTTAACAGAGATAAGAATACTCATGTCAGAGGTTTATTTTTAAAATTTTTGAGTAAATATGCCCAAACTTCAAATTATTTTGGGACTAAAAGAACATTATTTGTCCAAAGCGATATATATATATGTTCAATGTTTATCTATCTATTCAAATGTTTATATGTATCACTTATTTATGTAACTATCTATTTAAATGTCCTACTATTCATATATGTATCACCTATCTATTTATATATATCGTTCAGTATCACCTATTTATCTAACTCACTGTCACAGTTGCCATTGCTGGCGAATTTTCTTATGCAAACGACTTTTCAACGTTTGTCTTTATCACCAAAAGATTAAATCTTTGACTAAATAACATTCATAGAAATGGATTTTTCATCAATAAATCTGAAAAATAGTTTTAAATCAATTAAGGCGACAAAGATATGTATTTGACACAAGTACAATCTTTGTGAAAATAGCATATGTCGGTTAAACTAACTGAGTTGGTTTGTTAGTTTAGTTGGTCACTCTTGTATATTCTTAGCTGAGAGGTCTGAGGTCAATCCATACCTAGTAAAACGGTTTGTCTTATTGGATTTGATTATCTAATTTAATATAATTATCTTGGTAGTTGGAAATATTTTACTACCTACTGACAAAAAAAAAAAAAAAAAAAAAGTTGTATTTGTTATTTATTTCCGCATAAGATATTATATTTTAAACCTCATTGCAATTAACGGGCCTATGAAATTTTCGAGTGGACATGGCCCCAATGTAAGCATGTATCTTATGGAGTCCTTATTTATTTATTTATTTATTTTCAGGACTAGCAAATCGATAATAGGCTTAAGTAATTATGTTCATCCAAGTACATGTGATCACAGATTGAATTGGATCAGGTGACATCTCATCTATCATTTATTTAAAATTAAGCAGATTGAAAAAAATAAATCCGCATCTGTCTACTAGCTTGGCAGATGAGGATTGAGCAGGTCATGCGGGTTAGCAGATGGATGTGATCGGTCTGGTTGGACTTTACAATTTTTGGGCATTTTTTTTTATTATAATTCATAACTTTTACAATCTCCAAAAACTAATAATCTGAAAAAATATATTTGTTTATCATGCATGCATATTTTTAAGATATTATTTTCCATTTTTTCAAAAATATGAAAATATATATTTTATTATTTTTACTCTATGTTGTTACTTGTTAACAGTTTTTTTTTTTTTTTTTTTTTTTTTTTTTTTTTTTTTAACTTCATCTACGGGCATATCGAATTTATATAGATGCAAGATGATTAATCCACCATCCAAACAGTATCTGTGAATTTTGAAATACTTCATCCGCATCTGTCTGTCGGAAGGCACGCATCCGTCCAAAATCAATCGGATTGAGTCAATTCGATTGGATTATACGGATTGGACGGATGATCTCCATTACATCCAACACAATAAAATGAGACTCCAAACTTTACTCCTTTTTTAGAATGAAGAAATGTATGATCTCACTCTTCACTTTGACTAATTAGTAGTCTTGTTTGGCAACCTTCAGTTTTAACCAAAAACTTAAAAAGTTATTATAAGTTATCACATCACTCTCTTTATTTTTCTGCACATCCTTTTATAAAATTATAAAATTACTAAAATAGAATATTTGCAAACGAAAATGAAATCTCAATGGAAACTTATTTTAAAAAAAAAAAACAAACGAACAAATTACAATGATTATTTTCTTAATTATTTTAACATTCACTTTCCTTCCCTCTCTATTCTAGTTAAGACAACAAAACCAAGCACGGTACTTCAACTCAAATTCATCTTCGACTTATTAAAATTCATTTGAAATATATTATAAATAAATCAAATTTGATTTAAGTTTAAATTTGATTTATTTAACAATATACTATCAAATATACTATACTATAAAATTTTCTAAGCTCAGCTTGAGCTCAGTTCAATAAAATTAAATATATTATAAAATACCAAGTCACTGGAGCTTAACTCAACTAAAGCTCATTAGTGCTCGGTCCAAAAGGTAAACAAGTTAATCTTAAATATACATTTTAAAACTCATAATTTTTCAAATCAAACTCAAACATCCCACTAGTTAGTTTGTTTGCCACTCTAATTCTATTAATTATAAGATACAGTTTACCGCCTAGTAAGGGACTTTTTAATACATGATGAGGATTTTTATTTTGTTAGGTAAAACATAAGTTTTTTTTGATGATCCCTGGCATGTTGAGGGTCCCCCTTTGCATGTTCTGATCCCTGCCATCCCCCTTTATTGCTGGGATTCTCAAATTGCTGGCGACGAAGTGAAAATTACACACCAGTAAAATATTTTACAATAATTATTGTTTCATAAAAAAAATTATATTTCTAATGTTTTAAATTTGCAAATTTTTTTAATGATCTCAAATTATTTTTACAAACATTCAGGTGCCGTTTGGTAACACCTTCGTTTTTAATTTTTTGTTTATATTTATAAAAATTTTAAAAACTCAAATAAAAACTTGTTTGGTAAAATTTTTTATTTATAAATTAGTGGTCTCAGTTTATAAATTTGGCCAAAAAATAAAAACACAAAAAATGTGTTTTCGTTTTGAGTTTTCAATTTTTTTTTTTTACCACCCAACACTAGCCACCACCCGTCACCATTTTCCATCATCGTTTTCCGCCAGCACCACCTACCACCTACCCCTCACCACCGCCTGCCACCACCACTTACCACCCGCCTGCCACCACCACCCACTAGCCACCCTCCAGCCACCACCAGCCACAACCCACCTGCCACCCACTCGCTATCACCACTCACCCCTTGCCACCACCATCACCCACATGCCATCCACCCGCCACCACCCACCACCCGCCACTACCATCCACAACCACCCGCCACCTACTTGCCACCACCACTACCACCCACCTGCCACCACCAGTCACCTGCCACCCACCCGCCGCCACTACCACCCCCCCCACCACCACCACCATCACCCACCCGCCATCTACCTGCCACCACCACCTACCATCCACCACCACCACCCATTCGCTACCACCCGCGCATCCGCCACCCACCTGCCACCACCACCCACCACCCATCACCACCACCACCATCCACCACCCACCACCACCCCCACCACCACCTACCGTCACCCACCATCACCACCGCCCACTACCCTCCACCATCACCTACCATCACCACCCATCCGCCACCACCCATCACCACCCGCCATCTGCCACCCACCTGCTGCCACCACCCATCACCACCCGCCATCCGCCACCCACCTGCTGCCACCACCCACCACCACCACCACCACCACCCACTCGCTACCACCTACCACCCGCCACCGTCACCCATCCACCTACCATCACCACACACCACCCACTCACCACCACCTGTCATCCGCCACCCACTACCCACCCACCACCACCCGCCACCACCACACACTCGCTACCACCCACTACCCGCCATCGTCACCCACCCACCACCACCCGCCATCCGCCCAAAACCCCTCCCCCAAAAAAAAAAAAAAATGAGGATCTTCAAAAAATCAGTGCACATAGATCTAAAAATAGTCAATGCAATAATAAAATAGTAAATACAATAACAAAATAGAAATGTGTCTCATCTTCAACAATATTTTGGAGGGTTTTCAATAATATTTTCAATGAAGTTTCAATAGGGTCTTCAATGAAGGACTTTGACTTCACTTCACACTGTGGTCTTGAATAGTCTTTACTTGAGTCTACAATGGATCTACAAATTTGAAAGTATGGTCACTCAACAAGTGTGTGGAAATAAGAGTTGAGTAGTGTGTGTCTAATAGTTATGAATGAAGGGTATAATTATAACATTTAATGTGGGGATTATGAAAATTAATTTATAATCAAATTAAGAAATATATGTATTGAAAAAAAATATGCATCGAAATAATTATGCGTGCAAAAATAAAATTTTCCTGTGTCATGTCTTTGTTCTCCGAGAGAGAGAGAGAGAGAGAGAATCACCCAGTGCCGAATAGTATGGCAACTTTTGCAAGGTAGTCTCTGACTGGGACCGCCCATCGCTGCAAAGAGTTTCTTGCTTTATTCGTTTTCCCACAACCACTGCTGCATGATTGCCCAAATGCCGACCCCCAAATTTGTTTTGACGATTAGGACGTAAATAATTTTTTAATTTATTTAAGATTGGATATGTTTGTTTGTTTATTTGTTTGTTTTTTTTTTTTTTTAAATAAAAAAAAAAGAAAGTTTTGTGGTGTTATCACAGCCTCCGCGGGCTTTGGACCCGAGGTAGTCGGTTGCTAGTCAGATTTAACTCAACTCATAGGAAAGGACCCACCACTAAGACACCAATAAAGTTCAATTACACGCCACAACTTAAGGACAAGTGTCGAGCGGAATACAGGACAAGCTCTCAGCAGAGATCTCATTTCTTCCCCCCCGCCCCTCCCAGGAATCAACCCCGGCTCAGTGCTGAGTAATGCGTTGGTTTGTTTAACTATTAGTCTATTCGCAAGGACTTTTTCTCTATGGCTTTCCTTTTAACTCAATCTATTAATTAATTATTAAGACAATATCAGATAAATGCGAAACTTAACAGAGATAAGAATACTCATGTCAGAGGTTTATTTTTAAAATTTTTGAGTAAATATGCCCAAACTTCAAATTATTTTGGGACTAAAAGAACATTATTTGTCCAAAGCAATATATATATATGTTCAATGTTTATCTATCTATTCAAATGTTTATATGTATCACTTATTTATGTAACTATCTATTTAAATGTCTTACTATTTATATATGTATCACCTATCTATTTATATATTCGTTCATGAGTATCACCTATTTATCTAACTCACTGTCACAGTTGCCATTGCTGACGAATTTTCTTATGCAAACGACTTTTCAACGTTTGTCCTTATCACCAGAAGATTAAATCTTTGACTAAATAACATTCATAGAAATGGATTTTTCATCAATAAATCTGAAAATTAATTTTAAATCAATTAAGGCGACAAAGATATGTATTTGACACAAGTACAATCTTTGTGAAAATAGCATATGTCGGTTAAACTAACTTGAGTTACGAACTGAGGGTCTGAGCTCAATCCATACCTAGTAAGACGGTTTGTCTTATTGGATTTGATTATCTAACTTAATATAATTATCTTGATAGTTGGAAATATTTTACTACCTACTGACAAAAAAAAAAAAATTGTATTTGTTATTTATTTCCGCATAAGATATTATATTTTAAACCTCATTGCAATTAACGGGCCTATGAAATTTTCGAGTGGACATGGCCCCAATGTAAGCGTGTATCTTATGGAGTCCTTATTTATTTATTTATTTATTTTGGGGAACTTACTGATAAGTCTCATGTGCTACGTTCAAAACCCAGCTAATTCCAAAACAAAATACTTGCACCAATTAGTCCAATACATTTTTAATTGTTACCAAAAAATTCTTTTTTTTTTTTAATTTACAGACACTGTTCACATCTTACTACCGTCGGACTTTCGTCAAACGGTCGCTGGAGACTCGTCGGAATGTTCAACATCGCTGGAGATTCGTCGGAATGTTTAAAACATGTTATGAAACTGTAAAATTTTACAGTTCTAAAAAATGTTATAAAACTGTAAAATTTTACAGTTTTAAACCATGATTCATTCCAGCACCAAAAAAAAATTTGAAACTGCAAAATTTTACAGTTTTCACCGCCTGTAACTAAAACTTGAAAATTATTTGTTCAGAATTTGAAAATTTTCTCATTACAAATCTGTGTGATATCTGTACAAATCTGAGTCATTACAGATCTGTTTCAATGATATTATAGATCTATTTCATCATCAACAACAACAACCATAGATCAACAACTATCCCAAAAAAAATCTGTAAATAGAGAGAGAAAGAGAGAGAAATTGACAAAGATATATACACAAATCTGTTCAATCTAAGCACAGATCTGAGGATGAGCGTCTTCTTGTTCTTGTTCTTCATCATCTTCTTGTTCTTGTTCTTCATCGCCTTCTTGTTTGACTTTAGGACTGAGATTAGGGTTAGAGGAGGAGGCGTAAAGAGGGAAGCAAAAAGCAGAGAGAGAGGGGAAAGGACTTTTAGGTGTACTCAAAAAGTTATGGGATTAAATGGTGTCCACATATTCCACATGGGACCTATGGGTAATTTCCCCATTTATTTTCAGGACTAGCAAATCGATAATAGGGCTTAAGTAATTATGTTCATCCAAGTAGGTGTGATCACAGATCGAATTGGATCAGGTGACATCTCATCTATCATTTATTTAAAATTAAGCAGATTGAAAAAAATCAATTCGCATCTGTCTACTAGCTTGGCAGATGAGGATTGAGCAGGCCATACGGGTTAGCAAATGGATGTGATCGGTCTAGTTGGACTTTACAATTTTTGGGCATGTTTTTTTATTATAATTTATAACTTTTACAATCTCCAATAACTAATAATCCGAAAACATATATTTGTTTATCATGCATGCATATTTATAAGATATTATTTTCCATTTTTTCAAAAATATGAAAATATATATTTTATTATTTTTACTCTATGTTGTTACTTGTTAACAGTATTTTTTTTTTTTTTTTTTTAACTTCATCTACGGGCATATCGAATTTATATGGATGCGAGATGATTAATCCACCATCCAAACAGTATCTGTGAATTTTGAAATACTTCATCCGCATCTGTCTGTTGGAAGGCACGCATCCGTCTAAAATCAATTAGATTGAGTCAATTCGATCGGGTTGTACGGATTGGACGGATGATCTCCATTACATCCAACACAATAAAATGAGACTCCAAATTTTACTCCTTTTTTAGAATGAAGAAATGTATGATCTCACTCTTCACTTTGACTAACTTAGTAGTTTTGTTTGGCAACCTTCAGTTTTAACTAAAAACTTAAAAAATCACTATAAATTATCACATCACTTTCTTTATTTTTCTACACATCTTTTAATAAAATCAAAAAATTACTAAAATAGAATATTTGCAAACGAAAATGAAATCTCAATGGAAACTTATTTTAAAAAAAAAAAAAAACAAATTACAATGATTATTTTCTTAATTATTTTAACATTCACTTTCCTTCCCTCTCTATTCTAGTTAAGACAACAAAACCAAGCACGGTACTTCAACTCAAACTCATCTTCGACTTATTAAAATTCATTTGAAATATATTATAAATAAATCAAATTTGATTTAAGTTTAAATTTGATTTATTTAACAATATACTATAAAATATACTATACTATAAAATTTTCTAAGCTCAGCCGAATTCAGTTCGATAAACTTAAATATACTATAAAATATCAAATTACTCGAGCTTAACTCAACTAAAGCTCATTAGTGCTTGATGCAAAAGGTAAACAAGTTAATCTTAAATATACATTTCAAAACTCATAATTTTTCAAATCAAACTCAAACATCCCACTAGTTAGCTTGTTTGCCACTCTAATTCTATTAATTATAAGATACAGTTTACCGCCTTTAGTAAGGGACTTTTTATACATAATGAGGATTTTTATTTTGTTAGGTCTTTACATAAGTATTTTTGATGTTCCCTGCCATGTTAAGGGTCCCCCTTTCCATGTTCTGATCCCTGCCATCCCCCTTTATTGCTGGGATTCTCAAATTGCCGGCGACGAAGGGAAAATTACACACCAGTAAAATATTTTAAAATAATTATTGTTTCATAAAAAAATTATATTTTTAATTTTTTAATTTTGAAATTTTTTTTAATGATCTCAAATTATTTTTACAAACGTTCACTGATTTGTTATTTTCCCATAAACAAAATCCCCAATATACCAGTTTCCCAAACACCTTGTTGCATGCTTTCTTTTATTCAAGGAAGCATGGATATGAGTACGATACGATACGGATATGGCGATACGACAATTTGAAAAATTAGGATACGAATATGGCGGGGATACGTTCATAAAAAATATTATTTTTATAATTTTTAGTAATGTAGCATAAATAAAAATAAATATGTATGAACAAATAAAGTGACATATATTTATTTTAATTATAACTTTTTAGGACATTTTTGATATTTTTTGCACAAAAAATAAAATGTGACAATTTATTTAGCCAAATAGGTTCAACTTTTTGTTGAATTCACCCCATGTGAAGGAGGTGATGCTCTTCCATGGGAACACACCTTGGTCAACAATGGAAGGCCACCAACCATCTTGAAGAGTCAAGGATGGAGGCTGCCCAAAGGCTCTCCCACCTACTCCCTCACCTATAAATGGAGGTTGAGAGGAGAGAGCAAAATGTGAGCAAACCGTGAGACAACAAAGAGAGTGAGAGATGTGAGGCGGAGAGACCGTCTCCCTCGGTGTGAGCGAGGGAGACGGGTGAGTGGCTGAGTGAGGAGAGTGTGAGCTCCTCCTCTATTGTAATCTTTCTGTAATCTCCTCATTGGTATAGTGATAACCGGTTACTCTCCCGTGGACGTAGGCATTGGGCCGAACCACGTAAAATATTGTGTCTCCTTATGTGTGGGTGTGTTTTTCTGCTTGCAATGATTTCTATAAGGTCTTGGGCGGGATCCCAGATCCCAACAAGTGGTATCAGAGCCTCGTCGGTGGCGTTTCGGAACAAAAACAGCGTGGTGTTCGAAACTGCCCAGAAATCAAGTTGCTCGAAATCAGGTTTTGAGCATACCAGGAGCAAGGGCTCGAGAAGAGGAGTCCAACCATATAAAGCAGACACCCAGAGGAGTTGGCACGCGCCCCCACGCGCCGCCTGAAGAAGGCGCGTGAGAACCAGTCTCGGCACGCGCCTCCACGCGCCGTGAAGGCAGCCGGCGCGTCGGACCAGTCTCAGGCACGCGCCACACGCGCGGCGAGAGGAAGAAGGTGACTGAGCAGACGCGCGTCCGTGACACGCGCCAGGCCCACGCGCACGCCACGTGGACCCACGTCAGCAGCGACGTGTCATAATCTCCGCCACGTGTCATCCACGTGGCAGCCACGTGTCTGCCACGTCAGCGTGGTGTTGACCAGTCAACCAGAGGCAGGAGGAAGGATCCAGTGCTTCGCGGCTACGGTGCAGCCGCAGATCTGAGGCGTACAAAATGTTTTGGCTAGATCGAAGCCATTTGGAGTCCGTTTTTGGTGATCCAATAGTGGTTTCAGACTATTTGGAGTATTCCGGACACATCCGTACGGTCAGATTTTGGAGATGAAGTTTCTGTAAAAAGAAGGCAGATTAAAGTGGCAGACGGCGTTAGGGGCAGTGGACGGAATATTCTGTTGGTACATGGAATATTCCCTGAACTTCTGAAAATTTCAATTTGGCCCAGAATTTTCAGAAAATTGTGGTGTGGCCCAGTTTTTGGGGAAAGTTTTTCAGTGAGGTCCCTGGAAGTGCAGCGAAGGTTGGTTCTAGCTAAACGGACCGCTCCGGACGCAACCGCGAGGTCAGAATAGTGAAATTCTGAACGGTTTGGAAAGATTGTCAAAACATGGGAGTTTGTCATCTTCAATACTCGAAGGAAGGTTGCCGGATATTGTGGAACGCTGCGGATTCACTGAAGAGGTTAGAATGGGCAGATTCTGACCAGATTGGACAACCAGATACAGATTGATATAGATCATTGAAGACCAGAGGAGATCAGGCTTGATCAAATGGCAGATCGAGGGAGATCAGGATTGGTCAGGGGCGATCAGAGGATTGCAGACATGATTATCTCAAGATCAAAGGTCTAGGAAAGTTCTGTCAAAAAGACACTGTCTAAGGAGACTGGTTCTTAAGTGGGACCGGTTGTGACCCCACCAGTCTTTCCTGGGAACTTTCCTGGTTGTTGAGGTGATCGGAGGATCTGGTTCAATCAAAAGAGAAGACCATTCATCGACGGATAGATGATTTGGCAACCAGTACAGGCTCAGGGAAATACTGTGGCTGTTGGAGCTACTGTATACGAGAAGGTACTAATGGTATGTGGACATGTAGAACAATAGTTGCAGAGGAGCATACTAAGCGCAGAAGTACAATTGCAGACGTGCAACAGTGCAAGGGTACGCTAGAGTGTCGTACAGAGGCGCGAGAAGAGTGTGCAGCAGCGGGTTGTTGACAGTTCACAGGAACTTTCAGACAGAGAAATTGAGACAGGTAAAACGCAAGAGTGCATGCCAAGGAGTGGCAAGTCTTATTTCTCTATGGTGGTTTCTTTAGTTCCATGGCAGCAGATGATAGAGTTGATGTAGATCTCTCAAGCAAGCTTGACGCAGGGAGACCAGAAGCCATGGGTGCGAGCACTATGCACGGAGTTGCATAGTGGTAACTTGTACAGACCGGTGGAAGTTGTCTTGACAGAAGGGCTAACTGTCAAACATCAGTACGGACAAGTGAGACAGAACCGAACATCAGGGATTGCAGCACAGACAACAAGCGTATGTGGAAACGCCAGGAGGTTGTTCAGAAGTGCAGAAGGGCAAAGGCTGGTTGTTCAGAAATAAGCTCCGAGCAAGGAAACTTGAGGATGTTGATGTGTCAAACTCTGAAGTTTTCTAGTTGCTCCAGTGTTCATCATGCAAGGAGTTGCATGATAGTCAAGGGCATCCAAGCAGGGGGTGCAAGCATCTCAGTGAGGAGATGCAGACTATGCTGAAGACATCCGAGACAGAAAGTGTGGAAGAGATCTGTAGGAGATAGGAGCAGCGGTTCTCTCCAAATCAGAGAGTGGTGTGAGTTGAGTTGAGGATGTCGGATTCCCTCCTCCTCTTGTATCTCTGGTGTTTTATCTCTAGCTTCAGGGGATGCAGCGTCTCAGTGAAGAGATGCAGACTATGTTGAATTTGGGCGTGACAAGATTAGCAGCAGTGTGTGCAGTGGATCACCTCACATGGGTTGAGGGGGTGATTTGTTGAATTCACCCCATGTGAAGGAGGTGATGCTCTTCCATGGGAACACACCTTGGTCAACAATGGAAGGCCACCAACCATCTTGAAGAGTCAAGGATGGAGGCTGCCCAAAGGCTCTCCCACCTACTCCCTCACCTATAAATGGAGGTTGAGAGGAGAGAGCAAAATGTGAGCAAACCGTGAGACAACAAAGAGAGTGAGAGATGTGAGGCGGAGAGACCGTCTCCCTCGGTGTGAGCGAGGGAGACGGGTGAGTGGCTGAGTGAGGAGAGTGTGAGCTCCTCCTCTATTGTAATCTTTCTGTAATCTCCTCATTGGTATAGTGATAACCGGTTACTCTCCCGTGGACGTAGGCATTGGGCCGAACCACGTAAAATATTGTGTCTCCTTATGTGTGGGTGTGTTTTTCTGCTTGCAATGATTTCTATAAGGTCTTGGGCGGGATCCCAGATCCCAACACTTTTTTCATAACCAAACACATTTACAACTTATTTTAATTCTTTTAAACTAATAATAAAAAATTTTATAAATATAAAAGCTAATATATATATGATACATTGATATCAAATGGGGTCAAAACAGGTTACAGAGAGTATACTTATAAAATAAAATAAAAATTGTATATCAAATGGGCCAAAACAGGTTACAGTCTACAACAGAGCATACTTATATTAAAAAAAAACAAAAAAAATGTGTTCATAAGAGAGATCGAAAGGGAGAGCGAGAAACGATAGAGGGAGAGGGAGAGATCGATTGAGAGAGAGATGTGTGAGATCGAGCGAGATCTATTCATCCAAACCAGAGAGATTGAGCGAGAGGGAGAGAGAGAAAGAGAGAGAGAGTGAGATTGAGTAAGAGGGAGAGAGAGAGAGGGAGCGAAAGGGAGAGAGGGACAAACTTGATCGACGAGCTGCTGTTCGTGAACCTGATCGATGATTCCTTGCTGGTTGATTGATGGAGACGACGACGACTCCTCTCCTCCTTTGTTGCTGCTGTCGCGACCTAGATGGGGTTTGGTTGATTTATTTTTTTATTTTATTTTACCTTAATTTTGTTATTTTATAGTTTGACCCCATTATAAGTTTTTAAAATTATTTTTTTACCCCGCCGTATCTCGAAAGTATCCCGACTGTATCCCTGAAGTATCCTCGTGTATCCCAAACGTATCCGAAATTAAAAAATTAAAACAAAAAAAATACTCCTTTTGTCGTATCTGATACGTATCCCAACGTATCGGGCATGTATCCATATCCAATACGTATTCAATACGCGTACGGGGGCTATTTCAAAATATCCGTGCTTCATATCTTTTATTTGATTTAGTGTTTTATTTTTTTCATTTTTTTTAATCACTGAGAATAAATGAAAAGTGGGATCCACATGTATTATTATTATTTTCTAGGATAAATTACAAATACATCTTTTGAGTTTTGCTTAAAATATAAATTACTCTATGTGATTTTAAAAATTACAAATATCCCATTTTTAGAATTTTTTATTTAATAAAATTAACAGAAAAAATAAAATTTCTAACTACTCCTCTGCACAATAATAAAATTACTTGAATTGTTTATTAAAACAATTCCAAACATCATTAAAAATTTCCAATTAACCTGATAATTTATTAATAAAATGGATCATTTTTTATGGGATTGGAAACTTGAACGAATGAGACGTAGTTTTTAGAACCACAGAAAGCAATTCGTATTTTAAATAAATCTGAGGCATATATTTATAATTTATTATTTTTTAAAATAAAATAAAAAAATTATTGAGAAAATGAAAAGTGAGACCCGCAACTATATTTATTTTAAAAAATAAAATGAAAAGTGAGACCCGCAAATAAAGTGACATATATTTATTTTAATTATAACTTTTTAGGACATTTTTGATATTTTTTGCACAAAAAATAAAATGTGACAATTTATTTAGCCAAATAGGTTCAACTTTTTTCATAACCAAACACATTTACAAGTTATTTTAATTCTTTTAAACTAATAATAAAAAAATTTATAAATATAAAAGCTAATATATATATATATGATACATTGATATCAAATGGGGTCAAAACAAGTTACAGAGAGTATACTTATAAAATCAAAAAAAAAAAAAAATTGTATATCAAATGGGCCAAAACAGGTTACAGTCTACAACAGAGTATACTTACAATAAAAAAACAAAAAAAAAATGTGTCCAGAAGAGAGGTCGAAAGGGAGAGCGAGAAACGAGAGAGAGAGAGAGAGAGAGTGTGTGTGTGTGTGTGTGAGATCAAGCGAGATTTGTTCATCCAGACCAGAGAGATTGAGCGAGAGGGAAAGGGAGAGGAAGAAAGGGAGAGAAAGTGAGATTGAGTGAGAGGGAGAGAGAGAGAGAGGGAGCGAAAGGGAGAGAAGGACGAACTAGATCGACAAGCTGTTGTTCGTGAACCTAATCGATGATTCCTTGCTGGTTGATTGATAGAGACAACGATGACTCCTCTCCTCCTTTGTTGCTGCTGTCGCGACCTAGATAGGGTTTGGTTGATTTTTTTTTTTATTTTATTTTACCTTACTTTTGTTATTTTATAGTTTGACCCCATTATAAGTTTTTAAAATTATTTTTTTACCCCGCCGTATCTCAAAAGTATCCCGACTATATTCCTAAAGTATCCTCGTGTATCCCAAACGTATCCGAAATTAAAAAATTAAAACAAAAAAAATACTCCTTTTGTCGTATCTGATACGTATCCCAACGTATCGGGCATGTATCCATATCCAATACGTATTCAATATGCATACGGGGACTATTTCAAAATATCCGTGCTTCATATCTTTTATTTGATTTAGTGTTTTATTTTTTTCATTTTTTTTAATCACTGAGAATAAATGAAAAGTGGGATCCACATGTATTATTATTATTTTATAGGATAAATTATAAATACATCTTTTGAGTTTTGCTTAAAATATAAATTACTCTATGTGATTTTGAAAATTACAAATATCCCATTTTTAGAATTTTTTATTTAATAAAATTAACAGAAAAAATAAAATATCTAACTACTCCTCTGCACAATAATAAAATTACTTGAATTGTTTATTAAAACAATTCCAAACATCATTAAAAATTTCCAATTAACTAGATAATTTATTAATAAAATGGATCATTTGTTATGGGATTGGAAACTTGAACGAATGAGACGTAATTTTTAGAACCAGAGAAAGCAATTCATATTTTAAATAAATCTGAGGCATATATTTAAAATTTATTATTTTTTTAAATAAAATAAAAAAATTATTGAGAAAATGAAAAGTGAGACCCGCAACTATATGGCATGGGAAGCAGCCACATAGTCTTCTGTGGCCCTGTAACCCTTCCGTGCTGGTAGACTTATTGGAAACCAGCACACAGGCCTTATTCTTGATGTTGGATGTTTGAGGGGTTATTTGGTGGTTTTAGAATATTGCTCTATATTATTTATTAGTTAATATTTATCAAGTTGTCTTTTAAAGCTCAACAAAAAGTATTAGGTCATCTTTACCAATAAATATTAAGACATTGCATAAGTTTATCCTAACAAATAATTTTCTTTGATGTTTTTTATTTTTGAAGAAATTGTATTTCGGTAGAATAATAGAGAAATAATTTCATTTCCCTAATAATACAAATTTTTGTGTGTGTAGTATAAATTCACTTCTGTATTTAGCGTAAATCTTTCATGTATCATAATTGCACTAAAATAGTTCGATATATAGTTATTCAAAGTTTCCTCGTCATTCATATAATTCAAAAGTGTGGGTTGCTGATTTGATAAGGAATATATATATACCATCCAATGTGTGATAATGACTTTAAAAATAAATAATTAGTGGTTGTTGGATGTAAATTATACCCCTAAATAGATTGGCTTAAGCATCAAGAAAATAAGAATGAGAAATTGTAGTAGATGGGCCACATGAACCTTATCCTATAAATGATGCACTGCACCAAATGAATGGCTGTTATGATGGAAATGCCTTATGAAATAAGTAATCTCATCTCAGTGGGCCTTTCCACATTGTAATTTGGATTGTATCCATTTGTTCTTCTCCCAATTGAAAGCAAAGGCCGCAATGTGAGTTGGCTTCTTTTACAAAACTTTGTACTTTAGAAAGGTATATGCACTTTTTTGGCAGCCATTGTCAAAATTATTCAATGTCAATTATTGTACTATTATAAATACATATCAATTATTTATTTATAATATAAATATAAATACAAATACAAATACAAATACAAATGTATAAACGGAATAGTTTTTCCATCCTTAAATATTACGAATCATGGAAAGATATTTTTTAATGTAGGCCTTGTTTGGGATAAATTAAAAAGTCAAAAAGTTAAAAAATTATTAAAAAAGTTAAAATGTCTATACTATTTAAAGGTAGCTTATGGGGGAAGCTACTAGGACAAAATTATTATTTTACCCTTTGAATTCAACTATCCAAAAATCAAAAAATCAAAAGTCAAAAAGTCAAAAGAGTACACATATTTTCGTAAAAAGTCAAAAAGTTATCTTAAACAAAAATCTTTTTTTTTTCTCTATTTTTTTAACCAAAACTTCAAAAAGTACACTTATATAGCACATCCCAAACAACTACATATTCCGAAATACGTTATATAGTATAAATTAAAATTAATGCGATATTAATTTCATCTAAAACAATTGTAATCCATTAATGTATTTTTGTGAATAATATATATATATATATATATATATGTATTTGTGGTTTTGAAAATTGTAGTGTTGTCTAGTTATTGGCCTTTATCCTTTGCAATTATGTACCACAATTACGCTCTGTTTGTTGCAACGAAACAAAAGCATTTTTTAGAAAATTTTCCTATGCTTAGTTGGTCCTTGAAACTAATAAATTAATAATTGTACTGGTGGGGTGGTATTGGAAAATAATCAGGCGTCGTTTGGGAAGGCAATCCCAGGCTAAAGTAGCCAAGTCGCGACAAAAAAGGCTAATTCAGCCAAGTCACGACAAAATCAATTTTCACTGGTGTTGGGCGAGACTGTGTGGTGTGAATTTACCGAATTGCCCCGAGAGGTTAAAATCTCTCCATCTGCAAAAAGCGGCTCACATTAGAGCTCATACACACCCATTGCAAAGCAAAGGAGAAGAAGAACGGAGCTATTGGAGGCCGTCGGACCGACCTTGGTAGAGGAAACCGCAACCGGAGATCGAAACTGCGGCGGCGAACAACAACCAACTCTCTCACACTCAAACCGATCTGCAGGTGATGATCTATGGCCTAATCGAAACCTAACAGAAAAAATAAAAATAAAAAATAACAAAAATATGCCAAATCCAGCAAAAAAATATATATATATATATTTTAAGCAAAAAGCCAAAATTGTAAAAAAAAAATACCGAAAAAAAAAACATACCAAAAAATTTTGTTTTTCACCAAAAAGCCAAAATTGAAAAAAAAAAGAAAAAAAAGAAAAAAACGGAAATAATGCCAAATCCCAACCCAAATTAAAAAATAAAAAAAATGGAAAAGGGCAATTTGGTCTTTTAACAAGATGACACCTCACCAAAAAACCAAAAAAGCCAAAAAGCCCTTCTCAAACCAGGCTTTTTAGCCCCAGGCTAAAATAGCCAAAAAAGCCAAAAAGCCAACCCACTTTCCAAACGGGGGCTCAGTGTGTTTGGTTTGAATTTTCTGGATTAAATTTTTTGAAAATTGAGTTTTTTGATTTTTGTGTTTTTTGTTTTTAGTGAATATTTTTAAAATTTTAAAAATTTTTTTAGTTTTTTAGATACACCTCACTTAAATGTATCTAAAAAGTAAAAAATTTGTGAAAAAATATTTTAAAAAATTAATAAATACATAGAAATACAAAAAATATACTGAATTCTTATATTTTTTAATATTTTTTGTATTTCGTGAATTTTTTTTACAATTTTTTTACTTTTTAAGTGTATTTATATTGGGTGTGTCTAAAAAGTAAAAAAAATGCTTAAAATATTAAAAAAATTTAGTAAAAATTAAAAAAAACACGAAAAATAAGAAAGTAGAATTTTCTGAAAAGTGTTTTTAGAAAAATAGAACCATGCAAGCTCAATAGTTTTTTTCGATAATTTTAAAAGAAATTAAAGTGGGAGTCAACCATCGGTTGAGGTGAGTTTGAGTGGGGTTGTATCTTCTTAAGTGAGAAAATTACAACATAAAAATAATAAGCCGAAACCACTTTGTAAATGAAAAATTGTCTCATAAAGTGAACATCAATAAAAGTTGGATTTAGATTTGGACTTAATATTAGTTTGAATTAGGCCTAGGCTTGTACTCATGCATGTGCTGAGTTTGGTATTGAACTTGAACTTTGACTTTTAATCTTGAGCTTGGGCTGAGCTGTGTTATGTTGGACTTAACTTGTGCATATGGTTGAGATTGGGTTTGGATTGGGTTATGACCCAACATCAGTATCCATTTTGTGACACGTCTATTTGAATTATCCAAACATCATTATATACATATTTAATTGTATATATTACGCACATGGGACTTTTAGGCTTTTTGTAACTCTTATTTTTTGATGATGAAGTTGATGGTCATATTAGTAGCCAAGAGTATTTAACCTTTGTAACTCTAGCCCTAATGGCTAGAGTTGATGACATTGGTTAATGGCAATTTGATGACTCTATTAATTTTACCCTTCATAGCTAAAGTTCTCCCTTACAAGTATAAATAGTGGCTTTCCACTCCAGCTTAGTAGAATAGTTTTTGGAGAGATTTTTGATTAAAAAAAATGAGGTGATGTTTTGAGATAATAAAGTTGGAGATAATTTTTATATAAAGGAAAATTTTTTCCTATTTTCTTTGTTAGCCTCTTCTTTAGTTCCTATTAGAGAGAGAATGCTATCATTGTCAAGTTTGCTAAAACTATTCAAAAGGCGCTTCTGCATGAGTTGGTTTCGACCGTCGTATCTTGGGAGACAGACGTCGGCGTACCTCCAGCACCCATTAAGAAACAGTGAATCTGTTTTAAGAAAACTGTGGTATCACACAAGTTTCGACTTGCATCTCTTATCTTTTGTTCTTCAAAGTTTTAGATATAAATTATTTCTTGTATATTATTTTGTATGTCTATATGAATCTGTCTTATAACATGTTCTATGAGTTAATCTACTTCATTCTTATATTTTTAGATTTGTAGATTATTATGTATTTCATTATTTAATAAATAAATAAATAAATTGTTTTGTCATTTTTATTTTATTTAATTATATATATATATATATATTTAGTATTATTATGGAAAAATACCAACAATCTTTAAATTGATTTTTATAAATAGTTTTTGATAAAATAATTTAGCTTTTAATTTTAATTTGTTCTAGTAAATCTTGAAATTAAAATTAATTTTATTGCCTAGAATTATTGGATTGTTTTGAGCTGTTTATTTCTAATAAATTATGTTGGTATTTTTCCATGATAATACTAGAAAAATATATAAAATAAATAAAATAGAAACGACAAAACAAATTTTTTTTTTAATTAAAGAATGAAATACAGAATAAACTACAAAACTAAAAATATAGGAATGAATTAGATTACATCATGAAATATATTACAAGATGGATCCACATAGATATACAAAATAATATACAAGAAATAATTTAAATCTAAAAGTTTTAAGAACAAATGATAAGAGATGCAAACCAAAACTTGTGTGATACCACAATTTCCTTAAAACAGATACGCCGCCTCTCAGTCGATATTGGAGATACGCCAGCGTCTGTCTCCCAAGGTACAACAGTCAAACCAGCTTATGCAGAAACACCTTCTGAATAGCTTTAGCAAACTCGACAATGACACCTCTCTCTCTCTCTCTCTCTCTCTAACAAGAACCAAAGAAGAGGTTAGCAAAAAGAAATATAAAAAATTTCTTTGGTATAAAGCCATCTCTAACTTTATTTGAAGAAAATCAAAAATTTTCCAACTCAAAATATTTCTATATCATACATCTAAATTAGAGAGGAAATGCCCTTTTTATACTTGTAGGGAAGTGGTCGTAGCCATGAAGACTACCATAAAACATAGTATCAATTGTCATCAACTCTAGCCATCAGGGCTAGAGTTACAAAGGTTCAAAACTCCAAAATTTTTACATAAATCATAATGTGTATATAATACATAAGTTTTGATAATTAAACCAAATGGGTTACAAAATGGATACGAGTGTTGGGTCACAACCCAATCCAAAACTAGTCTAAAATATATGCATAAGACAAGCCCAACCCAACATAGCCCAACCTGGCCCATACCTAAGACTAAGTCCAACACATGCACATATGCAAGCCCAGGTCAATCCAGATCAAGACTAAGACTAAGTCTAAATCCAAACCTAGACCCAAGCCCAACTTCTATTAATGCCCACTTTATGAGACAATTCTCATTCATAACTAAATGGTTTCGGCTCATTATTTTTATATTGTAAGCTTCCCACTTAAGAAAATACAACCCTGTTCATACCCACCTCAACCGACAGTTGGGTCCCACTTTAATTTCGAATTAAAGTTTTTGAAAAACTATTCAGTGTGTTTGGTTTTAATTTTCTGAAAACTGAGTTTTTTGTTTTTCGTGTTTTTTTGTTTTTAGTGAATATTTTTAAAATTTTAAGCAATTTTCTTTTTTTTTTCTTTTTTTCAGATGCACCTTACTTAGATGTATCTAAATAGTAAAATATTTATGAAAAAATATTAGAAAATTTTAATAAATACACAAAAATATGAAAAATGTACTGAATTTTCACTCTTTTTGTTTTTGGTTGGTATTCTTTGGTATTTAGTGTATTTTTTAAAAAATAATTTCACAAATATTATACTTTTTAAGTGTATTTATGTTAGGAGTGTCTACAAATTTTTTTTTTTTTAAAAAAAATTACTTAAAATATTAAAAAAAATCACTGAAAACATTAAAATACGAAGAATAAAAAGTAAAATTTTCTAAAAATTGTTTTCTGAAAAACAGAACCAAACAAGTTGATTATTTTTCAACAATCATCCAAATGAATATAATTAGTTGAATAAAGAAACACGGACAACGCTTAAGAACAAAGACTCGAAGAGAGAATACACAGAATAACCCTGCATCAGAAAAGGTAGATGTTGGCCTTGAACCTTTCGTAATGAAAGCCTATTGGATTTACTGGCTGACTAGTGAACGTAATGTCATGAATTGTTTTGCCATTTGTATAAACCGAGACAATAGACCTCACACATGAGTTACTCCAACCATTGTTCTTGTTCTCACTATTGTGTCCGGTTTGGCCCTGGAACACTAGCTTGGTTCAGTGAGTGTTTTTAAAGAATTCAGCCTTGTCAATTCTTAAAGAAGCGGCCCCACTTCGTACTCACATAGGTGATCTACATAAGGTATCTCGTTATATCATGGTTGACTATTCACAGCACTTAGGTCATTAAAAACATCTGCTTAACCTTCTACTCCACAAGGTATCATTGTATAAAGGAATGGGTAAGAGGATTTACCTCTTTAGTGACTCACCCCTTATACGTAATTAGGTTGTCCCTTTGAACCTAGATCTTGGGATCTCCAGTCAACTAGGTTGAGTTTTCCATTTCGATAACATTCGCTAAAGGCCTTAACCTTATTCTTCTTGACGACTTTTCTACTAACTCTCGATTTAACCCTTTGGTTAGTGGATCCGCAATATTGTCTTTGGACTTCACATAGTCTATAGAGACAACTCCACTCGAGAGTAGGTGTCGTATGGAATTATGTCTTTGACAAAAATGTCTAGACCTTCCATTATACTTACTACTCTGTACCTTACCAATACTTGATTGGTTGTTGCAAAGTATACAAAAAATTGTTAGCACAGGTTTCGATCAACATGGAATATCCTTAAGAAAATAGAAAAGCCATTCAACTACTTCAATAGCTTTATCTTGTGATACACATCTACTTGGAAGATTTCCAAGACACAATAGCACCTCCAATAGTGGAAACAAATCCACTATGGATTTGTAGTCTTTATATCAGATATCAAGGTGACGTCACTGTACCCTTCTAGTACAACCAAATATCTAGCATAATGCAACCCATAATCAGTTTCATTGTAAGTACCTTAGTACCTGCACAACACCTTCTAAAGATAGGTATTGAGATTACTCGTGTATCTACTTTGCCTACTAACTGAGCAAGCTATACTTGACCTTATACAACTTATTAGATACTTAGACTTCCTATGATTCGGGAATATTCCATTATTCTTGGTCAAATAGAGAGTAAAGTCTACCAGTGTCTTTGACACATTTGCATCTGACTCATACTTCTCAAGGCTCTTATCAAAATGATGAGACCGAGAAAGTACACTACCAGCAGATGTTTAAGGAATCTTAGTTCTCAAATATACATCTACAAGGCCCGTGTCAAACTTAGAGTTTAACATACACTTGACAACATAGTGAAGTCAAATTTCTCATGCCATTGTTTCGGTGCTTGTTTCAAATCATGTAATGATTTTCCAAGCATACAGACTTTCCTAGTCCTGGAACCAACAAACCCTTCGAGTTGTTCCATAAAGATTTATTCAACTAAATCTTTATATAGGAAAGTTATCTGAACATCCATCTTGATGTATCTCTAGACTTGGCACAATTGCGATCACACTCACCATAACTATACATATCAAATAATCCAGATCTTCTCTTTGCCAGTGTCCTCTGATAACAAGACTGAATCATCGCATTTCATTCACTTGCAGCCCAAGGCTTACTACCTTTGCAAGATAAAGTTAAATTAATATATTACTTTAAATAAGCTTTTAGCCTCACTAGCCACCATATAGGTTTAAGAAGATTAGATAGAGGAACTTTAAAGTTCTAGCCTTTTAACATCTTCTAGGCTCATCTCTTTTCTCATGAAAATCGCTTCCTCAATCCCATGATAGTATTCTTGTGTAAATCTAAATATCAGATTCGTCCACAAGGAAATCGATATGCACTATTGTATTGTGCATAACCGTTGAACAAAAAGTCAACGGATTTTTAGGCCTATCCTACCCTCTTGGGTTTAAGTATTGCCACCTTTTGCATGACACCCCCACATTTGTAGAATTTATACAAAGACTTTCGGCCTTCCCAAAAATTCATACAGGGTCTTTAAACAATTCCTTGTGTCACAATGATTATGAAACTCTCAAAATCATATCACAGAAAACACATTCCTAGATCGTCATCAATCAAATTAGGTCCTTTCCAAATTCAAGGCACCAAAACATATTTGGTCCAACTTGTCACCCTAAAGCCAATAGCCTTATTGTTAGGAAACATAGATCCAGTGTTCAATAATCTACTATTCGGAACTCCATAACATGGCCATTAATCTTATCACTAGGAAACACTAATTTCTCAGCATATAGTCAGTAGACTTTTTACTACTAGGAATCATCATATCTTGACATTTGATTAGTAACCTCTTTCATTTCTAGAAATCATCATGTCTTGACATATGATCAATAGTCTCTCCACTACTATGAACTATCATGTCTTAATATGTAATCAGTAATCACAGACTACTAGGGGCCACAATCTCATAATTGTGCAGCCAGTGGTCTAACACCTCTTAGGAACCACCAATTTTGTATTTTTGTGATCAGTGATCTTACACTCATTAGAAGCCACCAATTTAAGAATATATTTGATTTTTTTTTTTTAAATTCAAAACATATATTCACCCACTCTAACGGGTTGTCTCATATTTGTTTTTAAGCAAAGTCACATAATAATTACACTTGCTATAATTGACACAAGGATAACATACTAATTGGATCTGATTCATTCAGAGATATTATCATGCAATCTTATGATTTCCTCTAATTACCCTTGATCTCTCTTGATCTTCCTATAAGAACCTCGCAAGGCTTAAGGTAGTCAGGTATTGTCACCATTGAATTCATTTCTAAAAACTATAACAAAATTCGAACTATTCTGTTTGTCCAGAAACCAAATTAACACTAGGAAATCCCAAAAATTGAAATTTAATTCAAAACTAATCTCACCACTAACTTCATAATCAAACAAGGTTAGAAAAGTTTCCAAGAAAACTGGAGGAGTCACAACAGTCCCACTTAAAACCCAATTAATTTTACACAAAACTGCAAGAGCTTGTTGACTAATTATCAATAGGAAACAAATTCAAAATTGAGTTTCCAAGAGATAGTTAAAAACCAATTTTCGAGCAAATAAAAATTGCCATCAGAATTACACCATTTATAAAAGTTAACTGGTACTCCCAGAACTAAGCCTATTATTTCTGCATAAAAATCATAAATATTTTAGCTAATGTTAAATTTAGTTTCTTTTCCCAAAACCAAAACACTTTAGAAATAATTAGATTTTAACCAAGGACTTTCTCAAAACTTGGTTCCCTAACACTTTGGAAATAAATAAATTAAACCCACAGATTTCATTAAACCCCAAAGGTTTGAAACTAAATCCATTTTAATTACCATTTATGAACATAAATCATAAATACTCTTAGCCAAGGCTAAACTTTGATTTCTATAACAGAAAGCCAAAACACTTTGGAAATAATAAAATTAATTCCAAAGATTTTCTATAAACTCGAAGGCTTATAATTTCTTTCCTTCCCCATTTCCTTTTACTATGGTAAAACTATTACAATTTAGAAATTAAAACTACTACAAATTAAAATGCAACTATTGCAATCATAAATTATCCAAATCTATAAAAACGGCGTTCACGGTTGCATCTAGAATAGTCTTTTTAGCCAAGAACACACTTCTCCACTTTTTGAGGGGACTAATAGTAATTTCATAAACTTCTAAGGGCTAAAATGCAAATTCCATAAACTCTAGGGGTCAAACTACAAATACCATGAAGTTTAGGGGCCAAACTAAAAATATTAGAAACTTAAGGGGTTAAAATGCAAATACAAAAAAATTTAGGGACCAAACTACAATGTCAAAAGGTTTTGGGGTCAAAATGAAATTATCCTAAAATTCAAGGACCAAAATATAATTTTTTAAAAATTTTGATGAGATGGCATTGAAATTCACGTGTCGTTGACTAGTTTACCACATGTCATTGACATGGCTGCTGCATGGCCCTAAAATCATTTATGAGTCATGATGATGTCATCATTTGATAACAAAAATTACTAAATTTTTTGGCAACCGTGTAGGTTCATCCGAATTTCGTTTGAGACTTTTTTTTATATCGTCGAAAAGCTCTTGATGAGACGAATCTCCTAAAATTCTCAAAACATGAAATGTAACTCATTATTTTTTTCAGAATTTAATTAATCAAATTAAATCAAAATGGTTAACCAACTTTCAATATAACATACGAAATAAATCCAATATCATTCTCTAAATTAAAGAGAATATTTCAGTCAATAGATATGTCCAAAAAAAAAGGGGAAGTCTAATCTTATTCCTTGCTCCATGCAAAGGTAATCATGTTCATATAAAAAATTAGTAGTTCAATTTACTAATTCCAATTTATTTTATTTGTTCGTATTATGTATCCGCTTTTCGAGTTTAGGTAACCTTGTAGAGAAAATTAGTTACAAAAGAAAATAAATAGCAAACAAATCAAATAAATTAGTAAGAATCTTAATAAATAAAATTCTTATTTAATCTTTTCAATTCTTAGTAACTTATGCACTAATAACCAAATTATTTATGCAATAACAACTAATTAACATTAAATAACTTGCATGAATAAATTATTAAGAATGAACAACTCAAACTCAATAACTCTATTCAATTAAATTAATTTTAATTCCAAGAGTCACTAGGATAAAATTATAATAAAAACTAAATTGTTTTATCAAAACTATTTATAAGAATCTATTTTAAGAATGTTGGTATTTTTCCATATTATTAAATATATATGACAAAAACAAATTTGTTTTTAGTTAAAGAATGAAAAAAAAAAAAAAAAAAAAAAAAAAAAAACTACAAAACTAAAAATCTAGAAATGAACTTGTTGGCGATATATTTTGTACAAACCAATCACAACCTGACACGTGGTCCATAAGGGGTAATATGGGGAATCAATGGAGGTCTCCAGTAATCAACAGACACATGGAAACTTATATCAATGGCGATGGATCTGCTAGACATTGGAATAGTCAGGATGCACAGGCTGACGTGGGCAAACGGTTGCTTACAATTTAAATTCAAATTCAGGAGGGAAGCCCAACCACAAGAGTGTGATATAGTGGAAGCAAACTGTTCAAAGCCAAGTCCAGTGATCATGGAGGGCACTTCGACAGTTATCAGTTATTTCGACGATTATCATCAAAACCTATAAATAGAAGAGAAGGTTGATAGTGAAAGCCCAGAATCAGATTTAGAAACTAGTTTATTTACTTTATATTTTTCTTTCCAGTCCTTTATTTTTCTACATTGCATTTCAAATTCCTAGGAGTAGTTCTAAGATAGTTTGTTGCTGTAACCCCCTTCGAAATTGTAAAAATGCGAAGGTACAATTGTAAACTCTTGTTTACTTAATGAAATTTGATTTCTAACATTGTTTTTTCCTCATTCTTTTACTTTGACTAGTCTTCTTAATTTTCTTCTAAAATAAGTCACTAGTAAACGTCATCTTCATTGAGGCTTAAAGAACTTCGAAGTAATCATCTAACTAATTGATTAGCATTTACTATCTTTGTAAGGACTTATTGATCCTTGTTGGCATGATCAAATTACATTTCTAACCTTCGAAAGCCGAAAAAGCTAACATTTATTTTTGGCACGCCGGGTGGGACTTTTTATAATGGCTAGAAATAGGAGACAAGGAGAAAATGAATGCCTCGAAGAAGGTGTAGAAGGAGATTTAGACACACAAGTGTAGACATCCCATTTTTTACCGCCCTTACGACTTGGACATCACCACTTGCACACCCAATGATGAGTGTATATGCTCGTCAAGTGCTCGAAGTCCTCAGCGGAACGCCACAGCTTTGAGCCTTCAAACCCTACACACCTGTTGCCTTATTTTTGTACCAAAACATGGAGTTCAAGCCTGCAACCTCTCGTGGCCTGTTGGCCACTACTTCTGGTTGCCCGCCACAAGTGGATTTTATAGATATTTTCCTGTCAACTATGCCAACTGTTGGCAAAGATGCATGCATCTTCTTACTTGTGTATGTATTGATATTTCTGAGGGAGTTTCATGGTTTTCTATATATAAGAGGCCTCCCCTTTCATTTTTAAGGTTGGAATTTTTAGAGAAAAAATTCTTTCTCTCTACAATTTTCTCTCTCTTGCAATTTTTAGCTTTTAGCAAGCCTTTGCCTATACACTCTTAACCAAACCTCTCCATCTTTGAGCTGAGGTACCTTTGAGCCTTGTTTGAGCTCTTAAGGGTGTGTTTGCCTTGATTTGCTGCCTAGAATTTATTCTCCTCTTCAAGAGGTATAAAGTTTTGCTTCTCCACTTGCTTTGTTTACTCTTTTTCTTATTATTTTTCCACTATTTTTGGGCTGTATAAACTCTGTATTTTTGGGCTAAAACTTGTGGTTTAAGGCCAATAAGGGTTGAGGGGTGGTTCACCCTTTTTTACACCTTACTTTCAAGGTCTTTGCCCTTGTGTTTCCCATCCCTTCACTATCTTTTTCTGAGCTTTTAAACACTGATTTTTAGAGTTATTTTAGTGGCTAAAATCATGGTTTGAAGTCCAAAATTGAAAGGGTTAGCCTCCCCTCCTTGTGCCTTGTGTACTAGCCTAGCATGCTCTATGTTTTAGCTTATTGTTCTAACTATTTTGTCTTAATTCTAACATATTTCAGGACTTATTTAGGACTGTTTTTAAGTGTTCATTGCATTTGAACCTTGTATTGTATGCTTGTAGTGTAATTGTCCTTATAGGTTTGGTGTTTAGGCCTTAGCTACCATCCTATTTGAGTTGATAGCATTTATTTCATGCTTTCCTTACTTGCGATCACCTTTAATCACCTCTACAACCTCCCTCCTTTCTTGACTTTTGCTTTGCTTTGAGAGTTGTTTCAAACCTATTGTTCTTTTAAGCCTGAGATTGAGGTTGTCATTCTTAATAGTTTAATCCCTTTTAAGGGTTCATTATCAACGGCATGGCATCTCTCTCATGCCTTAAGCCAACTCTTGGTTTGACACTTCTTTTCATTAGAGGACTTAAACTCACCTTTGGACTTAATTGACTAAAGAATTGAAAGGTAACTAAAATGGAGTAATAAAATTGGTGATTAAAAAATGATGCAAGATAATAATTTGGTTTGAGTTCAATTGGACGTTAATTGAACCCTTAAGTCTTGAGTCGTTTCATACTCATTAGTGATGTAAACGGCTCAAGATTCGTTGTCAACTACTTCCCTTGATCATTCATGATAGGCAGGTAGTTTTGAGAGTCTTGTTTTGTTACATTCATTGAACTTGCATACTTGGTTCATAAGCTATCATGCAATGAAATTGCATCTGTTGATGGTTTGTGAATCAAAGTTTACGACTCCTTTAAGCTCCTTTGAGCTGCTGATGATAAGGAATGGTAAGTTGTGCAAACAACCCTTGAGAATACCATGTTCCTGCTCTGTTTTCTCTCTGTTATAGTAGGAAAATCCAGTCATCAGTGGCTGGCAGGCCACTTTAGTGGCTGATAGACCATTTTTTGTGGCCGGTTGGCCACCATCAGTTAGAATAGTTAGCTTGTGATGTTGTAATAACTAGCTAGAATAGTTAGCTTCATTTGGGTTTGTAATAGTTAGTTAATTAGCTTAGCTCTAATTAGTTAGCTAGTTTGTTCATTCGTACCCTCCTGTGTAAGGGCGCAATGTTGTAATAATGCGTATGTCTTCCAACCCTATGTCTTTCTCCCTTTTATTTAACTGTTTACGTTGGTTAGTTTAAGGCATCATGTTTTGTTTAGCATACTTCATGTTTACATCCACTTGTTTTGCATGCACCAAGGCTTGGCACATCATTCTAACTTGCATTGTTAGTTAAATATTCTTTGAGTACGTGCTTAGATAGCATGCTATCAAATTGATTCATATACCACATTAGTAGACAAGCCTAGTAATTGGATATCACATGTGTTGCATTAGTCATATTGCATAAAGTAGGATCATGCATTGTTCTAACTCTGTTATCTTTTCGGCTTGAAGTACTAGGTGAGACTTTACTCGCTTTAGCATATCGCATGCATGTGATTGTTGCCATGTCTAGCATGCTTGCCATGAGGCTAAATGCTTAAGTGATAAATTACCTGAATGCCTGTGGATAAAGGCTAGTTTCTTGAATTGGAATAATTTGAGTAATGTTCATATGTGATCACTTTTTCAAGTGGTACATATTCAAAATTCTTTTAAAAAAACAAACATGAATTGAAATGTACCAGTTCTTGCAATTTAGTCTATACTTATGTGTGTGTGCATCACATAGTAATGCTAGCCTAATAAATCGGAACAACAGCATATAACGCAAATAAGATTCATATAATGATTAGTAGAGGCCAATCTTTGATCGGGCGAGCAGAGGTTCTCAATTCATGACCTTCCCCTCTCGTACCTAAGTTCCCGAGCCGAGACAATCTTGGTAATGACGGACACGTGGCCTTTGGCACGAGTCATGGGTTTCCTAAATTTTCCAAAAATATTTAGGTGGCAACTCTGTATCTGGTAAAGCAGTCCATTTTTGGCAATTTGATTCAAAATCGATTTTCCAAAAGATTTGTCAGATTTGGACTCTTTGGTGTTTATCTATTTCACATTGCACTTGTGAGATCAAATTCAGAACCGTGGGAGTTTGATACTGTAGGGCTTATTTGTCTTCCGAAAGGGGGCACGAAAAGTCGAGTTTCAGTTTCTGGCGACTCCACTGGGGATTTAGAGAACTTGACTTGAACTTCATGATATGAAATTTTATCTACACTATATGTTCTTTGCATTGCATCTGCATTGGTGTGCATAAGTCACTATGTTTGTCATCTGCTATTCCTAGACAGTTTGCCAGAGGCTTACCCAAAAGCTTGCCAAAAGGTTGACCGGTTGTGGGCTCTGCTATGACGGGAACACAATCCTTAGATCTAGACTACCGTTGTACCGTTTAATCCTCCTTTCACGTCTCAGTGTTAGGTGTGAGAGGTATATTAGGTAGTCTTGCTGAGGTACCATTTTGACCATTCGGCCTAGTTGCATATCGAAAAGCCATAGAGACTGTTTCAAACTAGGACAGGATGCTCACCTGAATACAGGATTGCATGAGACCACTTTGTTTGAATAGTGAACCCTAGTTCCTGACGAAACTAGGACAGGGTAACCCTACCTCCTTATAGGGGTGTCTTGGCTCTCACTTAACTGGTGTGTGCTTTATAGTGAAACTATACAGAAATGTGCACATCAGTTGCGAGTTTGGTATCAATTTGGGGGGGGGGGCAAAATTCAGTGTTGAGTGCAGTCCTCCAACTTTGATTATATATGTGTTGATAACATCATTAGCTAAGGTGTTGTGCGGTTTCTGATAACTGCTTTCTTTTTTCTTTATTTCTTTTGCTAGGTAGTTTAACACCATTGCTTCAGAAAGTTTGGATATCCTCTAAGTACTCTGGACTCGAGTCAGAAGGCTTTCCAAAGTCGGGGATCTTGTTCGAGGACAGCCTGTGTTTACTTCACTCCTACTGGTTACAAGACGAAGAAGAGTCAGGCAAAATTTGCCAGTTCAGTTTTTACAGCAGTCACCCCTCAATTCACCTGTATCCAGTCAGGCTCAGGGATAGTCTTCTACATCTAGTCCAGCATGAGATCACTCGTCTATTCCGATGACACAGTATGTCCCAATCAGTATCGAGGAATTGATCTATCATCTTCAGCAAACAGTTGAAACCCTACAGCAAGATGCTGCCGTCAGGCCGAGGTAATAAATAAGCTACAACAACAGCAACTGCAGGCGACCATTGCCTCTACATCCCATACATCTCCCACGGGTATCCCAACACTCGGAGCCACTGCCCATACTGCTAATATCCAAGAAAATCAGGGCAATCCAGCAGAGCCGATCCCAGCATAAGCCTCCAAAGCACCTATGTATCAAACTGAAGCTCCATTTGAGCTTGAGGTTGACCCAACTGTACTCAAGGTCAACAAACTGGAGAAGCTATTCAAAAGAGCACAAGGTGTTAACTCTATCTCGGACATAGAAGACGGGGTATACCGACTCTGCAGTGACATTGCTAGATCGATTCAAAATGCCGCACATTGATCGATTTGACGGCTCCAGAGATCCCATGGTCCATCTATGGCTGTTTTCGGACATCTTGTGGCCAATGGACCTGACTAGATTATAGAATTTGTCTCTCTTTGGCCGTACCATGTTTGGTATAGCGGCCATTTGGTATGCGAAGTTGGAAGATTCTGTTAAGAAAAATTAGGGGGAAATGGCTGAGGCCTTTATTGCTCAGTACTCGTATAATACACAAATCGAGGTCACTACCCGTGGTCTCGAGGCAACGCGCTAAGAACCAAAGGAGGACTTCTCGGAATTTGTGACGAGGTGGAGGGCTAAAGCTTCAATAATGACCACAAGGCCTTCCAAGAAAGATCAAATAAGGATGGTAGTTCGCAATCTACACGAGAAGCTGTTATAGAAGATAATTGTCCTACCCCTATTCACATTCATCGAGCTCTATGAGATGGAGGTGAAAATCGAAGACACCATGAAACAAGGATTGATTACAGATGAGAAGGAGCCAGCAAAAAGGCCTTTTGTGCATAGTTCCAATGCTACCACCAGTGGTAGCACAGCTGCGAAGCCGTCAGATATAAGCGCGTCACCACCACAACCAAGACTGCCAATCCCTTTGCCAACACAGCTCCACAAACTTTAGCCAACCCTACCCGATCCCAGAGGACGTTTACCCAACTCTACATGACCCTGTCTCAAGCCAAGAAGGTGCTAGTCAAAAAACGGCACCTCAAACCATTGGAACCTCGTCCATTACCTGATCCTCTTCCATCCAAATATAACCCCATAAAATATTGTGCATTTCACCAACAGCATGGTCATGATACCGACCAATCCTTCCGACTGCGTCATGAGATTCAAGACCTCATTGATAACAAGGTGATCGCTCCACCTTAGAAACCAAATGTAACTACAAACCCACTGTTGACCCACAATCAAGTTCTTCTACCTCAAAATCTAAACCTAATCCGTACACTGGCCATCCCTTACTACTGTAGTGTATATATTACCCTTTCTCACCGACCAAGACTAACGCTGTTCATTGTCGAAAGCACAGATCTGTGCATGATGGACACGTCCGCACTTCAACCTAAGCTTGTGGTGGTAACACTTATAGTAGAAGGGAGGTCAACCTTGGAGGAAGGTATGAGTCTGTTGCCAGAGAGTTCTGAGGACTTACCTAATGGGGTGTACAATCCAAGCCACTACATTGTGCCGACTAGTCAAGTCAAGCCAGAATTGGTGTTGCCAACTGTAGTGGAGGTTAATGTGGTTAGGAAAGATGGCCCGAGCCAGGGGTTGGATGATTTGGCAGAACTAGAGGAAGATTTAGATAGCCTGTAGTTCTTTGACGAACAGGATCAAGGGGATGTGCAAATTGGCTGGTTTGATTTGAATAGATCAACTGACAACTATAGGTGGCTGAGTGATGAGCCGGATAAGGAGGAAGGAACTAAAATGAAACCAGAGAAAAAGGAAACAAGAATTGCTATAGTGGCTGGAAGGGCCAATGAGAAGGAAAAACTGCCGGAGAATGCCGGCATAGAAAATTCAGTTAAGGAACTGGACACTGTGAGCACTGCGGACACAGAACAGGAAGCTGCACTAATGCAGTTTGAACAAGAGAATGTTGAAGACAACCTGAAAGTAGTAATGGCCTAACACCCTGTGGGGGATACCTATGATGTGAAGGTAATACAAACAGAGCAGGACAACTGTTTGTCGGCTGCTGAAGGTGTATGGTGGGACGATGACGATCTGCATCTAGCCTACACCGACAAAGACAGGAGCGAGTGTCTTCCAGACAACACATGGTATGCTGAATAAATAGATCACATGACAAGAAGTGGGCGGTATTTTAAGTCACCACACTTAGATCAAGTTGAGGTATCTGGAAAAGATAGAGAGGTCGAGAAACAGAAAGAGAAACAACTGGAAGAAGAGGCAATGTTGAAGCAACTTAAGAAAATCCAAGCTGACATCTCAATCTAGAGTCTTCTCATGGCCTCCTAGGTATATCGACAGGCAGTACTGTCAACAATGGACAAGGCTAAATTGTCCATTGACACTACCCTCGAACAACTTGTGGGATTGGTCTTCCCAGGTAGTGCCAGGCCAACCCTAACCTTCTCTGCCAAAAACTGCCACCGGAAGGCTTGACTTACAACAAACCCCCTTGTACATATCTGTTGAGTGTAGGGAGAAATGGGTGTCGAAGGTGTTGATAGACACCAGTTCAATGTCTGTCCTTCCCGCACAGCTTATGTAATCAACCTTAGACCAGTAGACTTTGTGCCCACAATCCAAGTTATTCGAGCATATGATAATACGAGTAGGAAGGTCATAGGCACGGTGCAAATTAGAGTCCAGGTGGGCCCAGCTCAGCAAGATGTCGAGTTTCATGTCCTGGATGTGCTAGCCACCTTCAATTTGCTGTTAGGGAGGCCCTAGCTGCATCAGGTAAAAACTATCTCCTCCACTATCCACCAAATGCTGAAGTACCCTCATAGGGGAGGAGTGGCAATTATTCTTGGGAATTCATCTATCCATCTGCCACCAGAGGTAACTATACCAGTGTTGGAAATCACCCATGCCAAGAAGGATGTATTTCTTTCAGGGTTCACTCTGGCTGAAGCTCGGGTAGTGCAGACTATACTGGCCGCAGACGAAGGCATGTACGTCAGCGCCTAGTCTATCTGTTTCATGAGTAAACTACAGCATGTTCAAGGAATGGGACTTAGAAGGAGTGGCCGGAAAGGCGTGGCAGCACTAATAGATGTGTCACACAACCCATATGCCTTTGGACTAGGCTATGTGCCCATCAAAGAGGACTGGATCAGGAAAGGAGAAGAAATCAGAGGCAAAGCCAAGGCCAAGCAAGCCGGGAAACACTATGAGCTCATCCTCAAGCTAATCCAGGGAACGCTGAATGGCCGCTTTGTTTGGGAGGGAGAAGATTTCCCCTTTTGCGGTTTTTTCAAGCCTTGGGTGAATTCCTTGAAGCAGTTTGTCCTTGGGTTCAAGATCTTTTTTGATATGCAGCTGCAAAATAGTGAGACCGAGGAAAGGGCTGAACCAAGCACTGAAGCTGAACAGAGCATGGAAAGTGACTTAGACAACAGCGAACTTAGAGTAGGGGCAATACTGGCTTGTCTCCTGACAGATCCTGCAACCGACTCAGAGAACTTGGGGGTTAATCTTACCATCTCTATGATCGGGGAGGAACCGGGTGTGAACCCAATTAGTAGCATTTTGGATGCATTAGAGGCACCATCTCTTATCTGGCAGCTAGAGGAAGGCTATCTGTCTAGTTTTGAGTCAGGTGATGAGCAAGAATCTGATACCACTGAGTTTGTGGAGTCGAAATCAGGTTCCAGTTCTTTTGAGTCTGTGTCTGGTATTTTTGGGGCTGGTAACCCAGATACCAAAATCCTGTCTAGGTCTTCATTAAACTTTTCTTTTGAGTCTGTAACAAAGATCTGGACCTTTTGAATGAGTACTTTGCAAATTCTGTGTACTTCTCTGTGCCGTTGGTTTATTATATTGACTAAGATTTTCAAAATTTTAATGAAAACGAAGATGAAGGAATTCCTCTGGTTTTGAAAAACTTGATTATTTGAGAGGATGAGAGGTTTGCTAAACTCTGTGCTGATGAAATCATTGCCATTAATGTGGGTACTGAGAAGGATCTGTGTCTGGTCCAGATCGAGTCCACGTTGTCTTCGGAGGAGCGCGAGCGCTTAGTCACTTTGTTAAAAGATTTCAAAGATGTTTTTGCATGGTACTACGAAGATATGCTTGGAATCGATCCTGAGATTGTACAGCATCAGATCCCTCTTGACCTTGAGGCCCGACCAATCAAGTAGAAGTTGCATAGAATCCTTCCGGATTGGGCGCTGAAAATCAAGGAAGAGGTCACCAAGCAGATCGAGGCAGGCTTCTTGTTAGTATCTGAGTATCCGACTTGGTTGGCCAACACCGTCCCAGTGCCGAAGAAGGATGGCAGAATCCGGGTGTGTGTGGACTTCTGGGACTTGAACAGAGCCAGTTTAAATGATGACTTTCCTCTGCTGCACATTGATGAGTTAGTGGACTTCACTTTAGGCCATGCATTGCTATCCTTTATGGATGGGTTTTCCGAGTACAACTAGATTTTGATGGCACCCGAGGACAGAGAGAAGACAGCATTCACTACGCCGTGGGGTACCTATTGCTACCAAGTTATGCCGTTTGGGCCAAAGAATGTCGAGGCTACCTATCAGAGGGCTGCGACCACCATTTTGCATGACATGATCCATAAAGAGGTCGAGGTGTATGTGGACGACATGATTGTCAAGTCCAAAGAAAGAGAGGGCCACTACACCGCCTTGAAAAAATTCTTTCAACTGATCAGAGAATACAGATTGAGATTAAACCCACAGAAATGCACCTTTGGTGTAACAGCAAGGAAAATGCTGGGTTTTTTTATCACACAGAGGGGTAGTGAAGTAGATCCTTCCAAAATCAAGGCCATCCTAGAAATGTCACTACCAAGGACTGAAAATGAGGTGCACTTTCTGGGTAAAGTGCAATTCATAAGACGGTTTATTTCCAAATTAACCTTGACTTGTGAACCACTATTTGGTCTCCTGAAGAAAGGGAAGAAATTCCGATAGGATGATCGATGTTAATTTTCCTTTGAGCAGGTTAAGAAGTACCTCCAGAATTCGCCTGTGTTGTCATCGCCAGAGATAGGGAAGACTTTGATTCTGTACTTGTCAGTAATAGACACGACCATGGGATGCATGCTCACTTAGGAGTCTGAAGATAGGGTTGAGAAAGCAATCTACTACTTGAGCAAGAAAATACTAGATTATGAGATTCGCTATACTTCGTTAGAGAAAGATTGCCTAGCCTTGGTATGGGCTACCAGGAAGTTGCGGCACTACTTGTTAGCTCACTCTGTAATCTTGGTTTCGAGATTAGATCCCATCAAATATCTCTTTGAGAAATCAGTGCTTATGGGTAGGCTAACCCGTTAGTTGCTTCTCCTCTCTGAATTTGATCTCAAATATGTCACCCGTAAGTCGGTCAAGGGAAGAACTGTAGCAGAGTTCCTGGCAGACCACCCGATAGAAAGAGATGAGGCAGTAGAATACTTGTTCCCAGATAAAGCCATTCTACAAGTTGAGGAGGAGACTTGGACGATGTACTTTGACGAAGCGTCCAATCAATACGATTATGGGATCGATGTGTTGCTGATAGCACCCGATGACTCTCATATTCCTTTAGCCTTCAAACTCTGGTTCAATGTATCCAATAACGAAGCAAAATATGAAGCGTGTATTGCTAGTTTAGAAGTCATTCTGGAACTAGGGGCAAAAAAGTTAGACGTCATCGGGGACTCGAACTTAGTTGTTCCTTAAGCGAATGGAGACTGGAAAGTCAAAGAAGAAAAGATGAAGGTTTACTACCAGACCCTGGATGTTTTGATTCCTAGGTTTGAAAAGCTGACTTTCACGCATTTACTAAGAGAGAACAACAAGTTCGTTGATGCTTTACCAACTTTATCTACTATGGTAGACATCCCACTTGGAGTTTGGATGCGTCTAATTATCATTAAATAGAAATACACACCGACTTATGAAACTATTGCCACGATAGATGAAGTGCAAGACAAAAACCCCTGGTATTACGATATTTGGAACTTCCTAGAAAAGGAAACATATCCACCAGGGGCAAATGCCAAGGACAAAAAGGGAATGCGGCAAATAGCCATCCAATTTATCATCTGCGGAGGTAAACTATATAAACGAGGCCATCTGGGAATGCACAAGTTATGTGTCAAAAAAGAGGAATCAAAGCGCCTGATAGGGGCTATCCACAAAGGGAAGTGCGGGGCGTACATGGACAAAGTGATGCTAGCCCAGAAGATTTTCAAGCAAAGTTACTACTAGTCCACCATGGAGGAGGATTGTATTGGTTTTGTTCGACGATGCCACAAATGCCAAATTCATGCCAATTGCATGAATATCCCGCCGTCAAAACTGTACAACATGACTTCTCTGTGGCCTTTCTCAGTATGGGAAATTGACGTTATCGGTGTAGTCACACCAAAAGGGTTGAATAGGCATGAATATATCTTGGTGGTGATTAATTACTTTACAAAGTGGGTGGAAGCCTAGTCCTATGCAGTGTTGAAGGCATCGCATGTGGCTAAGTTCATTAGAAACAATATCATTTGCAGATATGGAGTCCCAAACGAGATTACATCAGATAATGACTCCCACTTCAAGAAAGAAGTGATAGACTTGTAGGAGAAATACAATGTGGCTTTTCATAAGTCACCTACATATAGGCCGTAAACCAATGGAGTTGTTGAAGCTGCCAACAAAAACATCAAGAACATCTTGCAAAAGATGGTTGAGACCTACAGGGACTGGCCAGATAAATTGCCATTTGCACTCTGGGGATACAGAACTTCGATCCGGATGCCTACAGGGGCAACTCCTTATTCTCTCGTCTATGGGATAGAAGTCGTTTCTCCAATCGAAATTAAAGTCCCGTTGCTGCGAGTTATGGATGAGTGTTAGATAGCAGAGGCGGACTGGCAACATAGCAAATTCGAGGAGTTAATGTTGTTTGATGAGAGAAGGCTGAGAGCATTGTATCATGTTCAGGGCTACCAGCGCAGAATTGCCAGGGCTTTTAGCAAAAAAGTTAAGTCCAAAAATCTCAAAGAGGGGGACATGGTACAGAAAGACAACAGAACTTCCATCCATAACCCTAGGGGCAAGTTCAAACCCAATTGGACTAGTCCTTACATCATCAAAGCTATCTGGTTGGGTGGAGCTATTATTCTCATGGACTTAGTGTAGACACCCCATTTTTGATTGTCCCCAAGACTTGGATGTTCTTGCAGGTACATCTAGTGACGAGTTTGATTGCTGGTCGAGAGCTCGAGATCTGCGACAGAACGCCACAGGTTTGAGCTTTCCAAACCCTACATCAATTCCATCTCATTTTTGGACCATGTTTAGGTTCTTTCAGCATGTTTTTTTTTATGCACTACCAGCATGTTAAGGCACTGCCAGCTATCAATGAGCCCCTGCTGGCCATCACTGATGGCCGGCCGGCCACCAATGTATCAGTAGATATTTTTTGATATTTTGTGCTAGCTGTTTGCACGAATTGAGCCATCTTCTTGCATGTGTATGGCTGGATCCCTTTGAGGGGATTTTGTATCTTCTATATACAGAAGCCTTCCTCTTGCATGTGGGGGGTTAGAAATTTTGAAGACAAAAAAATTTCTCTCTCTCTCTCTCTCTCTCTCTCTCTCTAGAATCTTTTTTCTCTGGATATTTTATGCCTTAAAGCCTAAATCCTCTACACTCTTGCATGTGAGCCCTTGATCAAACTTGATCACCATTGAGTTGAGGTTGTTTAAGGTCCTATTTGAGCTCTAGAAGAGGGTATTGGCTTGGTTTGACTTGCCATTGTTGCCTAAATAGCATCTTGTCTTCAAAAGGTAGAACACTTGTGTTTTAAGTTTAATTTAAATACTTGTTTTGCCATCTTTGCATGCTATTTTGAGGCTTGTTTTAACCTCTAAAAATCTCTATTTTATGGACTAAAATGGTGATTTAAGGTTTGATTGGAGTTAGGGGTGGTCCACCCTTCTTGTAGCTTGCTTGTTAAGTTGTTGTGCCACCTTTCAAAGGTTTCTAAAACAACTTTTTTGGCTCTCTTAACCACTGAATTTCAGGGGATTTTCAGTGGTAAAAACATTATTTTGAGGTCCAAAATGGGAGGGGGTAGCCTCCCCTCCTTGTGTCTTGTTTGCATGTGTAGATAACTAACATGTGACCATGTTTTTCTAGCTTTTTGTGACTTGATCTCAGCATGTTTTTGCTATTATTTTGGCATGTTTAAGCTCTGTTTTGAGCTGGTTTGGTCACTTGAGGCTTGCTTTATATGCTTGTAGTGCAACTGTGCTTAATAGTCTAGTTTGTGCTATGTGTTGGCCTTTCATTCTAGCCTTTTTTTAGCTTACTTCAAGCATGTTTTAGGACTTCTTTTAAGTTGTTTTAAGACTGTTTTGGACTGTTGGTCCTTTTTGAGCTTTGCATTGCATGCCTATAGTGTAGTGATCTTCACTAGTTTGGTGTTTTTGGCTTTTAAGCATGATTTGCATGAGTTTCTTACATGTTGTAGTATCACTTTGCATGCCATTTTAGCACTGAAATATTTGCAACCTCCCTCATTTCTTCACTTTTTCATTTTCTTTGAGGGTGATTAACCTTAGGGTTATGTTTAAGCCTGAGATAGAGCTTGTGCTCAATGGTTTTAATCCTCTTTTGAGGGTTTCTACTAACGAAAGGAATGATCTCTCTCTTGCCTTAAGTCAACCCTTGGTTGACATTTCTCTCATTAGAGGACTCTCACCTTGGACTAAACCGGTTAAAGAATGGATCGGTAATAAAAATGAGTAAATAAAATTTGACAAGTAAAACTTGAGCAAGTTAAGCATGTTGTGTTGCATTGCATGTGTTCAATCGGACGTTATATTGAACACAAGGTAGATTGGAGCATTTCATGCTCAAAGTGATGAAATGAGCCAATCTCCTTAGTCTCCATTGCCTTTGATCATCCATGATAAGGTGATGGTCTTGAGTCTTGTTTTTTTGCATACAATGAAATTGTACTCCTTGGTTCTTTGACCATCATGCATCGAAGACGCCTGGTTGGTGGTTTTGGATCCAAGAGTGCCACTCCTTTGATATTTTGAGATGACAAGGAGGGGCACAGTACAAACATGCCCTTGGAAAACCCTCCCTTTTTCCAAGTTTGAGAAGTTAACCTTCACGCATCTGTTAAGAGAGAACAACAGGTTCGTTGACGCGTTATCAACTCTATCTTCCATGATAGACATCCCTTTGGGAGTCCGGATGCGTCCGATCATTATTGAACTGAGATATGTGCCGGCCTACGAGTTGATTGTCGTAATAAATGAAGTACAAGATCAAAACCCCTGGTATCATGACATTTGGAACTTCTTGGAAAATGAGGCTTATCCACTACGGGCAGATGCCAAAGATAAAAGGGCAATACGGTGAATGGTTACTCAGTTTATCATCTGCGGGGGTAAATTGTACAAACGGGGCCATCTGGGAATGCATAAGTTGTGTGTTGATGAAGAAGAGTCGAAGCACCTAATGGAGGCCATCCACGGAGGAGAGTGCGGATCGCACATGAGCGGAGTGATGCTAGCTCAGAAAATTTTCAGACAAGGTTACTACTGGTCAACCGTGGAGGAGGATTGTATTGGTTTTGTTCGGCAATGCCACAAATGCCAAATTCATGCAAATCGCATGAATATCCCACCGTCGAAGCTGTACAACATGACTTCACCATGGCCGTTTTCAGTTTGGGAAATTGATGTTATTGGGGCAGTTACTCCGAAAGGGTCAAATGGGCATGAGTACATCCTGGTGGCAATAGACTACTTTACAAAGTAGGTCGAGGCCCAATCTTACGCAGTGCTAAAAGCATCACACATAGCCAAGTTCATCAGGAATAATATCATCTGTCGTTATGGGGTCCCGAATGAGATCATCTCGGACAATGGTTCCCACTTTAAGAAAGAAGTAATCGACTTGTTAGAGAAATGCACCGTAGCTTTTCATAAGTTATCCATATATCGGCCGCAAACCAACGAAGCTATTGAGGCCGCCAACAAGAACATCAAGCACATTCTACAGAAGATGGTGGAAACTTACAGGGACTGGCCAGATAAGTTGCCATTTGCTCTCTAGGGCTACAAGACGTCAATTCAGACATCTACTGGAGCAACTCCATATTCTCTGGTTTATGGGATGGAGGCTGTTCTTCCGATGGAAGTTGAGGTTCCGTCACTACGAGTTATGGCTGAGTGCCAGATAGCAGAAGCGAATTGGCAGAAGAGCAAGTTCGAGGAACTAATGTTGTTTGGCAAGAGAATGCTGAAAGCACCGTACCACGTCCAGGGTTATCAATGCAGAATTGCCAAGGCTTCCAACAAGAAAGTTAAGTCTAGGAATTTGAAAGAAGAGGATTTGGTTCTCAAAGACAACTGAGCTCCCATCCATGACCCTAGTGGCAAGTTCAGACCTAATTGTACCGGTCCTTATATCATCAAATCTATCTAGTCGGGTGGAGTTGTCATGCTTATGGACCTAGATGGCCTCGAATTCTCCCAACCAATCAACACGGACAAGTTGAAGAAATATTACCCTTGAGTGGCTCGCTAGGCCGAAAACCAGGAAGAGCGACCTAGGCAAAAGTTAGAGCACAAAATTTGAAATAAGAAAAACTGAGCTCGCAAGGTTGAAAACCCAAAAAGAGCGGCCTTGGCAAAAGTTAGAGCGCAAAAGGAGAGTGTTAATACCTGAGTGAACCCGAACCGAACTATGTAAGGCTTGATTCCCATCTTCAGGATACGTAGGCAACTTCATTCTGAAGTCCAGCCATAAATACTTCCAAATTAACTGTGTCCATGAGATTGTTTGGTCATCTTTGTCTTTTCTGCATCCAAGAGTTCGGCTGTGGTCTTCACTGTGAGAGCTGGTTACAGTGCAGTGCAGTGCAGTGCTATTCAGACAAGGGGCAACTTTCTGTTTGCTGGATTCGGGGTTGTGCATCTCAAGGATAGATTCTGGGTGTGCCCAGTTGTGATCCTTATCGAAAATTGTTTTGAAAAGTTTTAATAAAAGTTGATTTTGTTCAAATTAATCTTTTTACAACTTAGACCATTTTTGGACCAAAAGGAAAATTTTTAGTGCCAATAACCTTCAATTTCATTGATTTCAATACAAAGTTCTCCAACTCTTGATACAAATCGAAGTTGCCTTTTTATTACATTCAAAAGGAAGACTTGAAAGTCAGATTAAAGCAATAAACTTGGGGCATTGATGAGTTAGGTGTTCCTGCGTCCCCTCCCAAAGCTTGTGGAAGCTTCAGATGCTAAAGTAGGCCCGGTTTGTGCCTCATCTTTAAGACAAGCTATGCATTCGCTAGAAAGGGTGCAACTGAAAGTGGGAGTGGGGGCCAGAAGTTCTCTTGTCCTCCATGCAGTGGGATAGCGAGCTAGCTGTGAGCCCCAGATTGGAAATAAAGCCGGGTACTCTACCCCCTCTTCTGGGCAAGTCTGGTCGTGTCCGAACTGACGCCTGAACTGGAAGGGAAAATAGAAGACACAGTTTGTCAAGCCAATCAACTGAATGCCAAGTTGTCAAGAATATTGTAGCTCATCTCGGGCAAATCAAACCAGGGGCAACACCAAGTAATGTCAGCAGCAGATCTGTTGCACATCCAGTGGCACCACCACCCCTCGTTCGGGAAATCAACTAGCTGTTGGCGAAAGAAATAGCCTCGTGCTGAATATGCAGGGCAAGATTCCACTACTTTCAACCTGTCCATGAGCCATATCTGGGGAGGGATGAAAAATAAAAGAGATTAAAGAATAGAGAGGTGTACGTGGAGAGAAAAAGAAAGAAAAGGTTTCAAGAGAAAAATGGAGCCGGGGGGCCGAGTAATGTGAGAAAAATATGTTAAAAGGGTGGGAAACATTACCTGTAAGAATAGTGGACTTCCTGCGAACTTGGTTGTCTCCTGGCGATGGAAAGCATCCAAACCCATCAAAGTTTCGGCTAGTGTCAAGCCGATGCTGCTCTTGCCCTCTTTCAAGCCTTGGGCAACTTTGACCAAGAGAATGCTAGGCCCTCCGAAGCCAGGGGCATGTAGGAAATGAGCCAACATACACAAGCAGAGGGCTTGCTATCGAAAACTCTGCCAAAGACGATCACCGCAGTCGCCGGCATCAGAAAATCGATGAATGAGATTGGGAATGTCAAGTGTTCCATTGTGAACTAATGATCAAGCATCGTGTAAAGTGAGCCCACACATCCTTCCTAAAGCTGGGATGTGGCCGAAACGGGACTGGGGCATGATTTTCTCGTCACGTCTGGATTCCATTAAGACTTGGAACTCTTCAATTGTCGGACATATCTCTTGTCCCCCAAAGCTAAAAACATGTATGGCCGGGTTCCAACATCTAGCCGCGGCATGAAGGAACGGAAAACACAGCAGGGGTACGACTCAGAAGGAATAGTGTGTTTATCCCGAAACCCCAGAAATTCAGCTTTTCTAAGCCATCTAAAGCTGCAATCCAATCTGAGAGTTTTTCGGTAGAGAATGGCTCCATTTGTAGCAAAAACAAAGTTGGAATGAAGAAACCACGACGTTGGAGCCTTTGTAGAAGATAAGGCAGTGAGTGGAGGCCAGGTGTCAACGTTTCGGAGGTTCTGCACATTGATAGCCAGCAGAGGCTCATCAATGGCCGGCAGAGGCACATTGATGGCCGGCAAAGGATATAGGTGGCCGGCAGGCCATCCTTCATAGCCGACAGCCTCCCTTTTCTACCCACTGTCCTCCTTTGTGAAAATCCAAGTGAATGTAGCAGTTTTATTTTGCTATTCGCATCTCTTGAGGTCTTGTTTTGAGTCTCTTTTAGCTTGAGCATGCTTATTTGAGTTGTATCTGTTTGGTTTTGTTCATCGAGTTGTGGTTTGTTATTTATCAAGTCCTTGTTTCGCTTATTAAGTTGTATTTGTATTGATTGTCGAGTTGTTGTTTTGTTTATTGAGTTGTTTTACTTAGTTTGTCTTTTTTAAGTTGTTGGTCAGTTCATTACCTGATTAAGACAATGCTAATGGAATGTGCGGTTTTCAATCAAGGCCAATGTCATTTCTTTTTATGCTCTGCGATGTTATGCGATGCTCAGAATGCAAAATATAACACTTTTTAATCAAAAGTTGTTTTCATTCCGATCATGGTCACTTTTTACAAAAGAGTACAAGTTTTTAAGAAATAAAACTCGTCTGAACTGTACAAAGTACCAATACTGCTAGCAAAAAGAAACTAAGTCAAAACATAGATAAATCAACGCCAACTATCTCAGGCTTAAGAAGCCCTCTTCATTCTCTTCCTCGGTGGAGCGAACTCTAAAGCACTGTCTCCGTCGGCGCGACTGTCTGAATCTGAATCAAAGTCTGAATCGGAGCCCTACTCTGCCTCCGCAGCCTCCGAAGCCTTACTACTAGCAGAATTTGAGCCGGCATCGTCGTCTCCGTCCTCAGATGACTCTGACTATAGACTCGCAGCCTCCTCATCCTCGCTCGTCTTATCATCATCGTCGCCTAAGATGGGCTCTGAAGGGTCGATCCTGTCGCCGCCGCCCCTAGCTCTGCCTCGACTGCATATCGGAGCCTGTCTCCCTCTTCTCCCTACTACTGGAGGAGGTGTTGAAGGTCCGGCTGCTGTTGCTGCTGTCGGTAAATGTGGGACCTGAAAAGGCAGTTGGTATATGTCAGCCATAGTATGTGTATCAGATGCAAGAGTGATGTGCAGAATAGGTACGTGCAGGGTATGAATACAATGTGAGAATGCAGTGTGTCAGATGTGATCTATATATGCAGTGTATTAGTGCAGGGTGAAGAGGTGCTCAGTTAAAATGCCAATTTCAATATGTCAGCAGAACTACGATGACCGAAATGCAAGAAAATTGAAAAGTTTTACCTCAATTCCATAGAAGCCGAGTATCGACTCTCTCCTCAAGATCACGCCTTCGAATGAGGCCAACATCTCGAGTAATCCATCAACGTACTCTATGGAGGGCTGCAAATGCAAGTTGAAATGATCAGTATCTAGAATGAATGAATGTCTGAGTATCTAAGCAAGAATGTAAAATGAAATGAAAACTGAAGTGCATACTAGAGGCGCGTCAAGCACCTTGACATATCTGTGACCAGGCAATGGAGGCTCGATCGGAATCTAATAGGCCACTCCAGAGTATCGCCAACCTGTCAGCTCGGTCGGAAGCTCCGGCCAACCAGCCCTCCGCCCTATCTGCAGAATCCCTTTGCCACGGGCTGTGCTCGCCCGACTCGCTCTGTGTGTCACCCTCACAACAGGAGCTCTCATTCCCTCGCCCCCGCGAACGCCGGTCAGATGTGACATCAGGTGTGTTTAGATGAAGGTCGGATGATCGCCTTCTACACAGAAATAATCCACCTCCAGCCCTACCATGAATTGGATCACCTCTTCGGTAAACAGTCTGTGTGTCACTCTCATGGATACCGGAGGTACCATCAGTATGAATGGGGCAGATAGGCCCAAAGTCTGGCTCGCAAAGCGCTCGTCCAAGAACCAGGCGCGACAAATCGGGCCCTCGAGAAAAATGCGATGGTGGGTGACGACCCAAGCTATATCATACTAGGCTCGAAGCCCTGACGATATCACGGCCCAGGGCTGCCATGTGATCTGAAATGAAAACAAACAGATGATTAGTCGCTGTTAATCGTTAATGTGTGGATTCAAATGGTTGAAAGGTGAGACGACTTTGTTATTGGGTTTCCTCGTGCGCCGAACCACATCGAAATACTGGCGGAAAAACATGAAGTTTTCCTGGGTCCTACAGCAGAGCAGGCCCTCGTATACCCAAGAAAACGGGACTGTCGCTGGAACCTCCTCTATGGGCTCTGGAGCAAGAACCGGGAAGTATGCGTACACCCATAGCTGCAGTGAAAGTGCAATGGAATGAAATCAATATAGCATGAACAGAGGTAGAAAATGCAAAGCAGAAAGCATACAGCATGAACAGATGCAGAAAATACAAAGTAGAAAACATACAGTGCATAAGCAGATACAGAGAATGCAGAACATAAAGTACATGTATGGAACAAATGTAAAGCAAGAATTGCTAAGCAGAAAATGTAAAGCAAAAAGGGAGAACTAAGTTGTGTACCTCCCAATCCCGCTAGTAGCCTCCAATCAAGCTCCCATTCATGCAGAAAGTCAAGCTCATGTATCCGTACAAAGTGGTGAGGCCGGCTCCGCCCCAATCATAGAACTGAACTCGATTGAGCACTACGAAGGCGCTCAGCAAATACAGGCCCATGGTATTCCACTTGTTCGAAAACAAGGTGGTACCGAAAAGGAATATGAGAAAGCCTCTGGCGTACCGCTCTGTCGCCTCGACCGTCTCGGGCTCAGTCCCCCTAAACTGCTCCTCAAACTAGCTATACCGGACCATGCCTAACCGGAGTGTCGATGGATGTGCCCCAAACAACGCAACCCATGTTGCCTCTCACTCTCCCATGTCAGGGTCAAGAGGGATCGGATCACCCCCTACACCCAAGCCAGTGATCATGGAAAAGTCATAAGGGGTCATCGTCATCTCCTCCATGGTGGAGAAATGGAACGAGTTGGTGATGTCCCACCACCTCTCCACTAGAGCCCCTAAGAGAAGATGACTTAATACAACCCGAGTCAGGCTGGAGCAGAAGATATCGAAGCCTGTCTCATCAACAAAGTCACGAACCCCAGCTGGGAGCTCACCGTACCAGTCTCGAGCGTTCGTCGTGCCATAGCCTCTGAAGGAGTGGAACCTGTCCTGTAATAATGCGTGAGATGCAAACAGTTCAGGCGATGAAAAGTACAGTCAGATATAAAGCAGTGATGATGATACAATCAGATCAAGGCAAGGCATGAGATGCAATCAGATCAAAACAGTGCAAGAAATGTAAACAATTAAAGGTAATACTGCAGAAAAGACAGTTTTCGTACCTCTACGGCGATGGCCGACAAATGAGACACTGGCTCTCTCAATAGGAGGTCGTCTGGCGCGTCCTCAGCAAAGTCAGTAAATGATTTGATGCCTCCTACGGTAGGCACTATGTGAGTCTGAGGATGGTATCTCGCTGGATCGAATGGGCGTATACTCAATGGTAATAGCTCTAGCTCGGCCTCTGGCCCGGCCTCAAAGTCCTCCTCGAAATCTACTGGAGAAAGCTCAGGGAGAGCCCCGTCATGTGGAACATCGTTCGCCATCTGAAATAGGTGCAAAATGAGAAAAATGAGGAAAAATGAAGAAAAATGGTGAAACTTTGAAAAAGTCAACCCTAGGAGAGAGAAAAAGTCAAAGAAAGTCAAAGCCAGGAAAAGTGTACTGTCCTAGAGAGAAACTCGAGGGGAATGAGCCGAGAATGATGGAAATGGAGAAAGAAACATCGAAATCAAATTCTGATTGGTTCAAAGTGAAGAGAACTAGAGGGTTTTAGCGAAGAAAATGTTTTTAGGGTGTTGGAAAACGCGTGAAACGTGTGGATCTAGAGAAGACTACCTAGAGAGCAAAAGGAATAATTTTCATGCAAAGGTTTGTGGGAAATGAAGTTTAGAGTTGTGTACTTAAAGACCCAAGTGTGAAAAGTCAAATTGCCCAAATCTGTCATCGATGGCTGGCAGTGGCACATCGATGGCCGACAGTGGTGCACTGGTGGCTGGCAGGGCACAGCAGTGGCCGGCGGCCTCTCCTGGTGGCCAGCAGGGTTCCACAAGCCTCTCTTGGATTCCAAGAAATGCAAAGGGTGTGCAAAGTTTGATTCAGAATGTCTTCGCGGAAGCTCATAATTGCGTTTCCAGTGCGCGACGGTCGTCGTTTATCAACCTAAGCAAGGTGTATCCTTTTTAACATATTGCAACTCTTCCGAGAGATAAATCGGAAGTTGCCTTTGAGTTGTCTTTACCAAACATGCTTTTGTCGTTGCATAGAATGTGCATTTCTTTGTTGTTGCATTGAATATGTGTTTTGAATTGTTGCATCGAACATGCATCACTATGTTTGCATAGAATATGCATGTTGCATTGAATATGCATTGTTGATTATTTTTGCATGGAACATGCTTTCGCTCGTGCCGCATAGAATATGCTTATATTTCATTTCTTGTATGTTGTGCATAAAACATACCTCTAACGTTGTGTCACAGTTATTCGTCTTGTATAGACCATGCATTCTCATCACGTTGCACTTGTTAAGTGTCTTTCTCTACATGCACGATATTGTATGTACGGTTTATTCAGGAATTCCATGCAAGATTATTCTTGTCCCTCGGACTCCTTGTTGATTAGAAACATTTGGGTATGCCCGGTGTTTACACTAACACCCTCTTTGGTTACAAACATTGGGACCTGTGCCCGATGTTTATACCACCCCCCCGGTTAGAAGCGTTTGGAACGTGTTCTGATGCTTATACCACTCTTTGGTTAGAAACATTGGGACGTGTGCCCGATGTTTATACCACTCCTCGATTAGAAGCGTTTTGAACGTGTTCCAATGCTTATACCACCCTCTTTGGTTAGAAACATTAGGACGTGTGCCCGATGTTTATACCACTCCTCAGTTAGACGCATTTGGAACGTGTTCCAACGCTTCTACCACCCTCTTTGGTTAGAAACGACGTGTGCCCGATGTTTATACCACTCCCCGGTTAAAAGCGTTTGGAACGTGTTCCGACACTTATACCACCCTCTTTGGCTAGAAACATTAGGACGTGTGCCCAATGTTCATACCATTCCCCGGTTAGAAGCGTATGGAACGTGTTCCGATGCTTATACCACCTTGTTTTGGTTAGAAACATTGGACGTACTCCGATGTTTATACCACCCTCCGGCATTTGCACCCATCCTTTTCTCCTCTTGCGTGTGACGCGTTAGGACGCTACACTTTAGAAACACGTGGGCAAGTCCCGGTGTTCACCTCATCCCTTCTTTCCTTACACGTGCAGCGCGTCGATATTTTGTTTGAGACTTCGGGCCTTCCCGACAGTCGCTCTTAGCCTTTCCTGCGCGTTGCATAGTTAAGACTGCATAATTTTCTTACATCCTTTCTGCACGAGGTACGATTCGGCTTGTGATTCTCATACGTGGCGTGTTTATTTGTTTACTTCTTTTCATGTATGAGATTACTGTACCTTGTTGGTTTGTTTAAAATATGGCATTTTCTTTGCGTAACACTTGCATTTAAATGCTTCATTATAGCCTCATTGCATGATCATAAGTTATGTTCTTGCATCATGCATATCATTTGCATTTTGTCCCAGCCTACGGGTGTAACTATATATTGTTATCTTGAATGTCTATCTAAGTCTTGCGGCCTTGTCAAAATGGGTCGTCTCAGGGCTTTGACATTCACTCACGTCATCTTTCTGACTCTAAGTTCTGTCAAAGAGAGGCAACTGTAGACACCCCATTTTTGACCGTCCTCAAGACTTGGATGTTCTTGCAGGTACATCCAGTGACGAGTTTGATTGCTCGTCGAGCGCTCGAGATCCACGACAGAACGCCGCAGGTTTGAGCTTTCCAAACCATGCATTAATTTTATCTCATTTTTTGACCATGTTTAGGTTCTTTTAGTATGTTTTTTGTTTTGATGGACTGTCGGCCATGTTGAGGCACTGTCGGCTACAGATTTTGGCCTGTCGGCCATTGATGTGCCCTGCCGGGCATCAACGAGCCCCTGCCGGCTATCACTGATGGCCGGCTGCCCACCAGTGTATCAGTAGATATTTTCTAATATTTTGTGCCAGTTGTTTGCACAGATTGAGCCATCTTCTTGCACGTGTATGGCTAGATCTCTTTGAGGGGATTTTGTATCTTCTATATATAGAAGCCTTCCTCTTCCATGTGGGGGGTTGGAAATTTTGAAGACAAAAAAATTTCCCTCTCTCTCTCTCTCTCTCTCTAGAATCCTCTCTCTCTTGATATTTTATGCCTTAAAGCCTAAATTCTCTACACTCTTGCATGTGAGTCCTTGATCAAACTTGATCACCATTGAGTTGAGGTTGTTTAAGGTCCTATTTGAGCTCTAGAAGAGGGTATTGGCTTGGTTTGACTTGCCTTTGTTACCTAAATAGCATCTTATCTTCAAGAGGTAGAACACTTGTGTTTTAAGTTTAATTTAAATACTTGTTTTGCCATCTTTGCATGCTGTTTTGAGGCTGGTTTTAACCTTTAAAAATCTCTATTTTATGGACTAAAATGGTGATTTGAGGTTTGATTGGAGTTAGGGGTGGTCCACCCTTCTTGTAGCCTGCTTGTTAAGTTGTTGTGCCATCTTTCAAAGCTTTCTAAAACAACTTTTTCGACTCTCTTGACCACTGAATTCCAGAGAATTTTCAGTGGTAAAAACATTGTTTTGAGGTCCAAAATGGGAGGGAGTAGCCTCCCCTCCTTGTGTCTTGTTTGCATGTGTAAATAACTAACATGTGACCATGTTTTTCTAGCTTTTTGTGACTTGATCTCAGCATATTTTTGCTATGATTTTGGCATGTTTAAGCTCCGTTTTGAGCTAGTTTGGTCACTTGAGGCTTGCTTTGTATGCTTGTAGTGCAACTGTGCTTAATAGTCTAGTTCATGCTATGTGTTGGCCTTTCATTCTAGCCTTTTTTTAGCTTACTTCAAGCATGTTTTAGGACTTCTTTTAAGTTGTTTTAAGATTGTTTTGGACTGTTGGTCCTTTTTGAGCTTTGCATTGCATGCCTATAGTGTAGTGATCTTCACTAGTTTGGTGTTTTTGGCTTTTAAGCATGATTTGCATGAGTTGCTTACATGTTGTAGTATCACTTTGCATGCCATTTCAGCACTGAAATATCTGCAACCTCCCTCATTTCTTCACTTTTCCATTTTCTTTGAAGGTGATTAACCTTAGGGTAGTGTTTAAGCTTGAGATAGAGCTTGTGCTCAATCGTTTTAATCCTCTTTTGAGGGTTTCTACTAACAAAAGGCTTGATCTCTCTCTTGCCTTAAGTCATCCCTTAGTTGACATCTCTCTCATTAGAGGACTCTCTTCTTGGACTAAACCAGTTAAAGAATGGATCGGTAATAAAAATGAGTAAATAAAATTTGACAAGTATTACTTAAGTAAGTTAAGCATGTTGTGTTGCATTGTATGTGTTCAATTAGAAGTTATATTGAACACAAGGTAGATTGGAGCATTTCATACTCAAAGTGATGAAATGAGCCAATCTCCTTAGTCTCCATTGCCTTTGATCATCCATGGTAAGGTGATGGCCTTGAGTCTGGTCTTTTTGCATACAATGAAATTGTACTCCTTGGTTCTTTGACCATCATGCATTGAAGATGGTTGGTTGGTGGTTTTGGATCCAAGAGTGCCACTCCTTTGATGTTTTGAGATGACAAGGAGGGGCACAGTACAAACATACCCTTGGAAAACCCTCCATTTTCCTCTATTTGTGCTCTGTTGCAGTGTGGTGACTCAGAGCACCAGTGGCCGGCAGTGGCTCATTGGTGGCCAGCAGTGGCTCACTCATGGCCGGCAAGGCACATTTTTGGCCGGCAGGGGGCCGGAAGCAAGCATTCATGGCCGGCAGGCCACTGGTGTAATCCTCAGCATTGATTCGGTAAGTTGGAGCAGAAGGTCCTGGAGTGTAGTCAACCCTGCAAACAGAGCCTCTCAAGAGCAAAACTGTCATAACCCAAACCTGCCCCTATGGGTTAGGTATCGTAACCGGCCAGTAATCCGTGATTACCAAAGGCCTGCTTAACAGTAATGACAGTAATACAGAGTAAAGGGGCTGGCAGAAGGCAAAACAGTAAATAGAGATGTCCAGTGAGCTGTGACATTTTGTATGCAAAAAGACTTTTTTGAACATATTCACATTCGTAGTCAAAACATATATACAACTCAGATACACAAAACATTCAAGTTAGGGACCAAATCCCTACATCGTAGCTATACAGTCAAGTTTTACACAAAACAGAGACAAAAATGGTGGAACTAAGACACCCCAAAGTAGCCATAGCTGTCATATGTGGTGCATCCCATAGTAAAACAGTACAGTAGGTCTTAACAAACCGAACAGTCAGTCGATGGCCATCATAACAGTAACAGTAATGGTTCCAAACATGGAAACCGACAGAGATCTCTATGTTAGTAGCAGTAACAGTAAATTGCTATGGATGCCACGAATACAGTTTACAAATAGGACAAACATTCATTCATTAAACAATAACGTTTCAGTAAGCAGAACAGTTGATCATTCAGAGAATAATCATAATTGAACATATCTTTACAACATTGTTACTCACAGAGCACTGGGCTATAAGCAGCTGGTGGGCATCCTCGGGTGCCAACCCTACACAGTTACAGAACGAACACACACTAAGTTACACACTCGGGAATCAACAACTTAGTCCCTATCTTGACTCGGTGTGGTTCTACATCAATATCTTCATTAAGATGCCTTAAACATGGCCTAGGAATGCCTAGGATAGAAAGAGATGCAAGGATGCACTTTAAAACACTTTTCAAATTTTGCTGAAACAGGGGTCCATGCTCGAGCGTGGCTTTCTACGCTTGAGTGGACATGCAGACAAAGGAGCTCCGCTCGAGTGTGACTTCCTACGCTCGAGCGGACTGCAAACTTCATGAAAAATACTGGATGCATGCAATTCACGCACGAGCGTGAGACTTAGGTCCCTGCTCGAGCGTGAACTTTCTCGCTCGAGCAGACTGTAAAACACATGAACTTCTGGGCATATGCATTTCATGCTCGAGTGTGATTTCCTACGCTCGAACAGAAGTGCATGTACTCAGAGTGCACGCTTGAGCATGAAGTCCTACACTCGAGCGTGGGTCCAAAATCTGGAATTTTCAGATTGAACCTCAAGCATGAAATTCAACTTTTAAAGCTTCAAATTCGATCCCCTTGGGCTAATTTTCTGGAAAACTCTTGGAAAATCATAGTATAACATGTTTTTGAAGATCATTTGTAAAATCAAGCCCAAAAGTAAGCCAATTGAACATAAAAATTAAGTGTAAGCACGAAGAACATTGCAAGATCATACATGCATGAGTTCTCATGAACTCTAGTGTTTCAAAACAAGATCAAATGCAATGTTGAGCTCAAAATCATGATGAATTCATGGACCATAACAAAAATATGAACTTGTATGTGGAAATTCTCATGAAACAACTCCAAAATTCAAGAATATGCACATGCATGCAAGGATTAACTCTCAATTCAACATTTTAAACCAATTCTTGACTTAGATCACTAATTTACCCTAAACCATGCAAGATACAGCTAGAATTCACAATCAAGAAGATGATTTCCGACCTTAAGTCTTGAATTCCAAGTATTGAAGCTTCAATTACACAATCTCTCTTCAATTTCTCCTAGGTTCCAAGCCAAACTTTCTTGAATCAATCATTTCTTTCCAATTCTCTCTCTCTCTCACGTTTGGTCTCAAAGATGAAATGGATGGCATAACAAACATGACTGAAGTAGAAAAAGAATGGTCTTGAATCAAGCCACTAAGTGGCAATTGTGTAAATATTGCAACTACTGTAATTTAACATTATTTAATCTAATTTAATCATTCCAAATCAAATTTTAATTAAATCTACTATAAAATCACATAAATTCTAATTAGCATAAAACACTAATCAATTTCTGGTTCGGTCGCCGATACGACCTTCAATTCGCAATTCAAAGTTAAAACACGAACAGATCATTCAGAAATCAAACAGATAGAAATGCATTTAAAACAATACACTCCTACAATCAATTCAGGATTTCATTCTAATCAGTTACTTATCATGCTTAATCAGAGATTAGCACTAATCAGAGGTGAGGGTTGTCACAAAAATTGGGTCGCTTTTCGGGGCGAAAATCAAATGCATGCATCCTCCATTTCCTAAAGCAGAGCTAAGGTAGTGTGAGGTAGGGCTGTCAATGGATCGGATTTAATCCGAATCCGACCCGATAATCCGAATCTGTTTACAAAAAAATTCGATCCGATAATCCGACAATCCGAATCAGTTTAATCCGTTAATTAAACGGATTGAATTTGCAAAAATCCGATCCGATCCGATAATTCGACAATCCGATCCGATTATTCTCAATTTGAATAAAAAAACACAAAATGAAAAAAAAAATTCAAATTATATAAAATTATAGCTCAATAAATAAATAAATGGATCGGATTCGGATTATCGGATCGGATATCCGAAATCATCGGATTCAGATTCGGATATCTATAATCGGATATGAACTAAACGGATTCGGATTGGATTCGGATTTATCTTAATCGGATCGGATTTGGATTTTGACAGATCTGATCCGAATTCGATCTATTTACAGGCCTAGTGTGAGGGGATTGATAGTGAGGGGATTAATAGTGAGGAATTGCTAAATTATTTTTATATAATATAATAAAACAAATAAAAAAATATAAAAAATTAAACATTATGTTTAAAAAAAATTCCCAATATATAAAAAATAAAAAAAATAAAAAAAATTCTAATCCCCTCACTATTTTTCTAATACCATCTCTACCTCCTCCTTACCAATCCCCCTTCCTCCTCCTTACTAATCCCCCCTATCTCTCAAAACAAACACTTCATTCTCAATCCCCTCCTCACTACCAAACCCAATCCCCTCCCTATAACCCCAAACAAACGGGGCCTAAATGTTCAATTAGTGTACATTGGTTTTGTAATTTAATTAACTAGTTGCTAATTAGTTAAGTGTTGGAATAATTAAGTAGCTTAGTTTAGCTATTTCTTTATTTTGATTTGTAATAATTAGTCTAATTAGTTTAATTAGATTAGTTTAAATTAGCTTAGCTTAGATTAGCTTAGCCCTTATTCATTCGGACCCTCCTTCGCGAGGGCGTAATGTTGTAATAAGTGTGTGTGTGTGTGTGTGCATGTCTTCGAACCCCACGTCTTTCTCCTTTTTATTTATCCGCTTTCAATGGTTAGATTAGGGATCGTTTTCAATTAGCATATCTTATGCTTGCATGTTTGTATCCATTCATTTGTCTTGCATACACCGAAGTTCGGCGCATCATTCAAACTGCAACGTATTTCAATACACTTCTTTGAATACGTGTTTAAAAGCATGTTGTTCAAATTGTATCATATGCCATATTAGTAGCCGAGCCTATTAATTTCATATTGCATGTGTTGTATTAGGCATCTTGTATAGTTAAGATCATGCATCTTTCTAACTAGCTTTTGTTTTGGCTTGGAGTACTCTGTAAGTTTTACGCTTTAGCATGCTTGCATGAGTGTGATTGTCATATTTCCATGTTTTGCATTCTTGCCATGAGGCTATATGCTTAAATGCTAAACTACATGAATGCCTGCGAATGAAGGCTTTGTTGCTTGAATTGGAACAATTCAACAAATGTGTGTTTTAAGCCCACTTTGAGAAGTGGCAAATCATGTTTTAAGCCCATCATGTTTGATGGCAAATCTGCGTTTTAGCCCAAACAAAAAAGAAGTGGGAGCAATTGAAAAACGGGTATACTCCCTTCGATTGTTATCAGGTCCAATGAGCAAATAACGTAAATGTTTGTTGGCAATGTATGGTGATTAATATCTACAAGATGACACTTGTGATAATGAATTTTTTCTTCCTTTTTTTTTTTTTTTTTTTAATGTGAAAATAATAATAATAATAATAATAATAATAATAATATGGGTATCATGAAGTGGGCGGTGGTACAAAAATATTGTGTAAAAAAAGAGGGAGATGGTGGAAAAGGGAGGCCACTCATGTTATTAAAATAAATTAAGGAATTAAAAAAAGTGGTATTGGTTGGCGAAATAAATATATATATGAAAAAGGAAAAGGATGAGAGCATTGGCGGAGGGACAGGCCCATGTGGCTGGCATGAAGTTGGGTCCATTGTGTTTTCATCATAAGAAGTGAGTGGGTGATAAAATAAAAGAAAATAAAATAAAATAAAAAGAAAGTTGGGTGGTGGAAAATTATTATTTAGACAGAGAGAAGGCATGTGAGGTGTAAAGTGGAGGACAAAATAAAAGAAAAAAGGTGAGAAATGTGATGATTTCTGTCCCTTCGAGTGATGAGAATAGGACGATCTGGATTGGTGATCTTCAACAATGGATGGACGAAGGTTACATCAACACCTGCTTTGCGCACACTGGCGAGGTTAACTCTGTCAAGGTTATTCGCAGTAAGCAGACTGGTCAGTCAGAGGGATATGGGTTTATTGAGTTCCTTTCTCACGCAGCAGCTGAGAAAGTTCTGCAGAGCTTCAATGGTACTACAATGCCAAATACCGAGCAAACTTTCCGCCTAAATTGGGCAACCTTCAGCGCAGGTGCGGCGCCGCCAGCAAGAGTAGGGCGAAAGCAGCGGAAGCAGAAGGGGCCAGAGGCGGCAGCCCGTATTCCGACGGTGACGCCGGTAACGAAGTGCAAAGTGAGGCTGTTGAAACTGGAGCGAATCAAAGACTACCTTCTCATGTAAGAAGAGAGCATGTACTACCACCACAACCCAGATCATGAGACCAACAATAGTCAACAACAGCAGATTCAAGCCCAGCAATACTCAGATTACTATGCATTTAGAGGCCATGAGGTGTACCAAACACCATTCAAGGAGGGGAAGAAAAGAGGGTCTGAGAAGCTTGATCAGAAGCAGGTTGTCCATAGGAAGTCCATTGATACATTTGGACAGAGGATTTCACAGTATAGAGGTGTCACAAGGCATAGATGGACTGGTAGATATGAAGCCCATCTATGGGACAACAGTTGTAAGAAAGTTGGAAGATGCAAGAAAGTGAAGGTATGTGTACAAAATTCCAGCGGGCAGCGAAGGCAAGGTTGCCGGCCGGCTGCCCGCCGGTGAGAAAACAAAATACGGGCCTAAATCTTATGGCTCTGATACCATGAAGAAATTTAATGTATAAAGAGAAATATAGAATTGTATTATTGATTGTTGTATATATATGTTGTGTTGAGCTCTCTCCTTTATAGAGGAGAGGGAGAACAATTACAACCGAAAGTAGAGGCACAAATATTAAAGGTACATTATTAAAGCATACTAATTATTATACTAACCTAATTATTAAAGCAACACTTTACATATTATATTCTAACAGTTTGATATTACATAAGTGTGTTTGGGCCTTTTCCTTTTTCTTTTTTTTTCTTTTTTTTTTTTTTTGAGGTCAATTAAACCTAATGGTTCCACAAGTTCTTTACTTGGTTTTTTATTTTATTTTTTTAAATAATAAGCATGCATACTTTTATAATGTTTACGTTTTAAAATAAAGGATTTCAATTAATTCTTTCTTATTATTAGTTCATTGTTACTTGGAAAGATACATAAGCTTTATTGTCCAAATATCATTATTCAAAACAACGTTTTTATTAATTTAAGTCTAAATATTTCATATTTATAAGATATATTCAACATCTAAATGTGTAGATATGTTTTTCTAAGTAATTTAAAAAAAGTAACCGAATCTTTACAATTCACAATTTGATTCAATTCGCGATTCGGTTCGATTCCCGATTTGACAACTATGAATATTGTAGATATTCTGGAGATATTGAGAATATTTGTAGATGTTCTCTTAGATATTATCAAAATTCCATAGATATCGTAGATATTCTAAAGATATTGCGTACATTTTATTCTGTTAATATTCTAGGAATTATGCTTATTTCCTTATTTTAGGGTTAACCCAGGTTATAAATACTGATGTAATTCTTCTATATTAAACACACAATTGAATATACAATTTCTCTTTTCCTTATAAACATACAGCAACATTCCTGAAAGTTCAAATATCATCATTTCAAAGACATCAAGAATATTCATCATACCTTTTAAACATAAAACTGATAGAAACAATACATAAATCATCTCAATGCAAATGTCTAAACCATTGATGCAAGTGAAAATAATGGCAGGTTCTAATGTCACATCCAAGAGCAAGTCATACGCAAGTGCATAGGGAATGTACAATAAAGCTGCTTTTATTCGACAGGAGAAAATAGAACCATGAAATGGATCCAAAAAGATCGCATGATTCTATGTAAAAGAAGTGAAATATTTTTTTGATTGCAATATCTAGAAACTTGGAAGGAATAAGTACGTCAAATATCTTTGTTGCCTTCGAAACAAATTAGAATTAGTCTAGAAACGCATGTGCACACACACAAAACCCTAAGAGTAGAGGCAATCTTGTCTACCGTACATTCCCCACCAATGTAGGGAATAGATACAATTGCCCGAGAAGTAATTTCAAAGTAATGGCTTATAGAGGGAGAGCATCTGAACTGAGAGTTGAACAGAAGATTATTATCATCAAAATCGATGAGGAGTCCAGAGGGGAATTAGTGGAGATAACTAAAAGAAATCGAGCCAGAAGCTTTTCTGTGAAGATGATTTGGGAGGCGTTTTCTGGGTAAAGGAAGCTTTGCTAGAGGCGTGGAGAAGGTTCAGTGAGGCAGTTTTTTTTAGCAAATATAGAAGTCATTCTACTGTGTTTTGTCTTCAGAGGTTCAATAACAAGAGGGGAGCTTTCGTTGAGTTGTCTAAGTGGACAGCAGGGATCAAGAGAAGCAATGTCATTATTCCGGTGGGGGTTGATGGACAAGGATGGCTACACACAGCTGAGTTGCTTGGTAGGATCATTTATGGAGGCAACAAAGGTAATGAGGGGGTTAAGGTTGATAGGAGAGGGCTCAGGAAGAGTCAGCTTTCGGGGTCTTATTTACCTCATATGGAGAAGGCCATCACAGGGGAGTTTCGAGGCCATATAACAGGGGCAACCAGAGGTCAAAATACAAGGGTGAACAGAGGTCGATCATACGCTGAGTTGTTTAAGGCCGAGTCCTCATATTTGGCAAGGAACAGTATGAGCATAGATTTGAATCACGCGGCAGTCTGTACCATAACTGATTTCTTTATTAGTTGGGAACAGATTGAGAGAGAGTTATGCAAATATCTTAAGTGTTCTGTCACTCTTCGACCTTTTCAATTAAACCGAGCTCTATTTATCACCGAGAGTAAGGAACAAGCTGCAGAGTTTGGAGGATTTGGGATGCGATTTTTCGACAAGGGTATTGCGGTGAAGTTGGAGAGTTGGTCTGACAATAGGCATAGCTGTCTTAATGTCATTGCTTCATATGGTGGCTGGGTTGCTATCTGCGATTTACCCTTTCATCTATGGAATGAGGAAACATTCGAGACGATAGGGTTGAAGTGTGGAGGACTGCTGGAAGTGGATCGCAGGACTAGCACCTTTAAGAACCTTTTTAAGGCTAGGCTGAAGGTGAGAGGATTTGATTCTGGGTTTTTACCATCCACTGTCGATGTCATGGTGGGGGAAGCATCGTTCAGTGTTCGCTTGAAGCCTCTGTCTAGACCTATCAGAAGAAGAGAGGTGCCTCGGCCATGGATTCTCCGACAAGACTCATCAGATTCCAGCACCGGCGGTAGGGGAGATGAGAAGTTCGAAGGGTCAGTAAGGACACGTGGCATAGTGGAGGAGGATAGACAGTCGGGAAGACAGAGTGCATTGATCGGTGATGTTTGTGGAGATTTCCCTTCCTCGTCATAAAGGGGGTCTTGCTATTGGGAACATTGTTGCTAGAAACATTGCCCTCTTGAGCAAATGGTTGTGGAGATTTCCCGAGGAAAGCGAGTCCTTATGGGGTTCTATCATTAAAAGCAAGTATGGAATTCAGGTTAATGGTAGAGATTCTATTGTGGTTAGTAGGGGCAGTTGTCGTTCTCCTTGGAAGTCTATCTCTCGGTTGTATCCAATTGTGTCTCGGTTTTTCTCTATGAAAGTGGGTGATGGGGCTAGTATACGTTTTTGGGAGGATGTTTGGGTAGGGGATACATCTTTTGATAAAGCTTTTCCACTTTTATATCGATTGGTTCAAGCTCAAAATGTTTCAATTGAGTCGGTGGCACGTTCTCATGTGGCACCAATATCTTGGAATTTCAACTTCCTTAGGAATCTTAGTGATAGGGAGTCTCTTGAGTTGACATCTTTGTTGGCGTTGGTTGGTGGGGTTTCCTTAGCATCATATCCTGATAAAAGGGTGTGGAATATCAGCTCTTCAGGGGTTTTTTCTTGTAAATCCTTGTTTGATAATCTCATTGATAAGTCATCCGTTCCTCTGTTTCCTCTTCACATGAAAATTTGGAAAGGGGGTGTCCCTCATAAAGTAAAGTTTTTCATGTAGTCCTTAGCTCAGAGAGGTGTTATGAGCAATGATCTATTCCAAAGGAGAAGGCCAAATCACCATCTTTGCCCTCAATGGTGTGTGATGTGCAAGAGGAGTTCGGAATCAGCGGATCACCTCTTTCTCCATTGCTCGGTGGCTATTCAGTTATGGCAGCGTCTATTTGGCTTGTGTGATGTTAAATGGGTTGCTCCACGGGATTGCACACATATGCTTCTTGTTAAGTTTGATGGGTTCGGCGGATCTAAGCGAGCCAAGTCATTGTGGTCTTGTATTGTTTGTGCTATTTTCTGGATCATATGGCTGGAGAGAAATGCACGGATCTTTGATGGAAAGGAGGCTGATGCAGATTCGTTGTGGGATAGGGCTGGATTTTTGGCATCTTTTTGAGCCTTTGTGTCTCCTCCTTTTAGGGGAATCCCTCTTTTCTTGATTTCTAGGGATTGGGCTGCTATTTGTAACCCTTAGTGTTTGGGTTTGCTTTTTTTTTCTCTTTTATGATGGCTGTGTTTTACTTTCATCATGTTCCTTTTCTCTGTATGAGTATTTCTCGTCCTCCTTTCTTTCTTCTTTAATAAAATAAATTTCGTTGTTGTTTCAAAAAAAAAAAAGAGTAGAGGCAGAGCAGGCAACTCCCTGCGTACAACTAGTCTAGTAGACTAGTGCAGTTCACATTTTGTTTGACAGGAGTTGAGGATTGGGCTCTTTTTTAAAAAAAAAAATTGGCTGCGTATTTGGATTGGGATTTGTGTAGGGAAAGGAAATGGGGAGGGAAATGTGAATGACATGTAAGCTAAATTTATTTCACATTTCCCTCTTCTCTTCTCTTCTCTTCTCTCCACAAATCCTTAACCAAATCGATGATCCAAACATGGCCTTTAGTGCCATCCTTTAGGTCAAAACAATTCTCCATCACTAACTTTGTTCATGCATCATCACAAAATAATTTACACTAATGAAACCTCAACAAACTCATTTTCCTAGTTTCATTAATGAAAGAAAGAGAAGCTTCATATCAACTATGAAACATCAATACCTGTATGAGACGAAACATCCTCCTCAATAGTAGATTCAATATATTGTGCATCACCACAAGCATATAACTCTATCGAGGAAATCCCTCCACTATTTGTACATGTGCCTGCAGTTGCCAAAGCAGGAAGTTAACACAGAAACTACAGGAAGTGACTACAAGCTAAAATTTAATGCAGCAAAGAAGTATATTACCAATTGATTGTGCTGAAAACCCACCAGGCCCACCACTGGTGTAAGTACTCAGTTTTGTTTCTTTCTTCACACAAGATTCAATGGGTTTTGTTGGGATATCAATAGCAGCATCTGCAATAGACACAGCTGAGCTAACAGTATTGTTACAAAATTTTGCTCCTCTGGAGTGACCTTCAGCAACTTCAACTGAAGCTGAGCATAATGTCATAACTTTGTGGTCACATACTGCTTCATGATTATTACTTAGTTGGTGGCACAATGAAGCCCTTATCAAATCTTTTGACCCAGGAGTGATTGGCCATAACATTGCGGATGACGGATGATTATTCCTCTTAGATTTTATTTTGATATCCACATTTGAATATTCACAGGTATCTTCATCCTCATTTTTCTCTGAACACAATTCCGACCTTCCTCCTTTAATCAAGCCCAGAGAAGATGGTCGCAGAAAATTACAAACATTTTGATGTTCACTGAAAAATGAGGTATGGTCCGCATTCACACCAGCGATAATTTTTGAATCCTTAGCAACTGGTTTATTGACCTTTATCCGATCCTCGTTGATGCTTGTTTTTGGTTTCTTGTAGATCCCAAAATCAGTACATGGGTTCAGAGACAAATCAGCGACAGGATCTATAGAAGATAGAGGAATCAAATCTTGTAAGACATCAGAGTATAACTTTTTGACACTTGCACCAACTGTCTGCACCTGGTCTTCAACATATTTAACTGTGTCCTGCCAAAAATATCAATTTAAATTATAATTAGAAGTTTGCCAATTCCAATGACCATCTATGGTCAGACTTGTGACTAACAAGAATGCATATCACATTAAATGCTTCCATATCAGACACACAGACCATGTTTCCACAAAGGATAATATTTAGCCCACTTGTGGGGAAAGAAAATAGATGATAAAGAAAAATCATCTCATGAAAAGAGCATGCCCAGAGCAAGTGATAGTAATAAGAGGTTGGAAAAGAGTGTTCTGACAATAGCTGTAATTGTACTACCACTAGGAACAAATAACAGGAACTTCCCTTTCAGGGCAGCTGAAATGCAGCAAAAAATTATAGGTTTACCCGATACATATCTTCTTCCAACTCCAAGCACATGGTTTCAAACTTCTGGTATATATCTCCAACCCAGGTTATACCTTTAAAATCCGTAGGGATCATATTTTGAGAGTGCTTGTAAATGTGTGTAGTAATGTTATTATCCAGCCCCAAGATCAAGATGGCACTACTCAACTGCATAAATTCAATTGAAACTTTATCAAGGATTGAATGAAGTAAATTGGTTAAATATCATTTCCTTTTGACCATATTGTCCTAGTGCATGTAAATTTGACTAGTAAATAAACTACAAAAAACACGCACAAAAACAGCCAAAGAAAGAAAACACCACATTTTAGAGAAAAAATAGCTAGTAAAAAATTTTAAACCTGACAAAGCAATTGTCTACTTGCCAGAGTTTTAATATTTATTTATATTTATATTTTGTATTTATTTAGTTTTTTTTTTTTTTTTTTTTTTTTTGTCTTTCAGCTTTATGGAAAGAACAAACACAACCACAGCAAGACCAAAGGATTCCAAACCCACACACATTCTCCCCTAGTTTGAGAAGCAATACATTTAATGACATAAGCTATCATGTAACTCACTGATCAGCTTTCTTTGACTGACAACAACCCAAAAAAAAAAAAAAAAAAAAAACCTTCAAGACTACCAACTCCTAGTAAATCTAACAATCTGGCAAAATAATGGTTCCGTCGGCAGCTCCATTTCGCATTCTAGAGATAAACATTCTGTCATGGCTGCAACCCTATGAAACATGGGTACAGATACAATAATATTAATTTTTAGTATCATATTATACATAAGTTCAAAGGAAGGTGAGAAACAATTCTTTAGGAGTTGGGTATTAATTTAAAAATCAATTTACTTTTTTTCCAGTGAGTGCTATAAAATTTTTATTTCAGTAAGTCTAAATTGGTTGTACTGCCCTTGTGTTTTCACTTTCACACTTTTAAGTAAGTGTATGCAAGTTTCCCATAATCCAACTGTACAAAACTGTCAATAACCTATTCTCTAACCAAGGGACGGGATGAGTGACAGCGTGAAAAGTACACCGGCTCCACTCTAACCAAATCAACCACATTAAGCACAAGGGACCAAGTGCCCAAGCCTTCCGGCACTGCTTTCCCAACCCAATCCCCACCCCAACTCCGAAGAACACACCCCTTGGTTGAACCCATAACCACTCCAAAGATGTGGGTGGGGGGGGGGGGGGGGGGTTGGTGACCCACAAACGGTAGGTAATAGGACAATGAATGAACAAGTGATCAACAGATTCCACATCACCTTGACACATACAGCACTAGTTTACTAAAATGTGTTGACAACGAACCAAAGTATCAATTGTCAGGATTTTGCCTAAGGCTGCCATCCACATGAAAAAGGCCACCTTAGATGGAATGCATTCAATCCAAATACCCCACCAAGGAAACGCCCCACTCACACCACCAATCAAAGCTCGGTAACACGAAGAGACCCAAAAAACACCCTTCGCTCTCGGCAGCCAACACCACACTGAACAATCCTCTCCCACCCCCACCCCCCCAATCTGCACACTATACAAAAGATCCAAAAGATCCACCAACTGCCCAACCTCCAAATTTTGGACTTGCCGACACAATCTAATGTCCCAAACTACAAAATCCCCATTCCTAGCAAAACAAGGCACCACAGACGCCTATCAATCAACAGCAATACGAAAACTCAACGAGAACGAAAACTCTAAAGGTTCCTCACCACACCACCTTTCACGCCAAAACCTTACCTTATCCCCAAACCCCACCGTAAAGTGAACCCGTTTCAAAAACTCCCCCCGACCCAGCCATATCCCCTTCCACAAACCCTGCCCATGTGAACCCCCCACCACGCCTGAACTACACTCCCTCCTCCCCACCCCATATTTGGCTACCACAACCTGACGCCACAACCACTCTCTCTCCCACACAAGGCACCAAAGCCACTTACCCAACATGGCCAAATTAAACAACACCGGTCTCCAAACCCCCAAACCACCCACCTCCTTGGGCATGCAAATCCGATCCTAATCCACTAAATGATATCTGAACACCTTCCCCCCCCCCCAAAAAAAAAAAGACTGTCCTATAAAATTTCCCACTGCAACTTCTTCAACCGATGCTCCACCGATATTGGAATCACGTAGACTAACATAAAATAGGTTGGAACACTCGACAAGACACTCTTTATCAAGGTCAACCTCCCTCCTTTAGACTAATATTATCTCTTCCACCCCACCAATCACCGTTGAACCCGCTCCAACATGCCATCCCACGCCCCTTTTGCCTTAAAAGAAGCTTTCAACGGCAAACCCAAGTACAGTAAGGTTGACACCTTACATCCCAAAATAGCTGCCAGGTTTGACACCCTATCCACATCCCCTACTAGAATCAACTCCTTTTTCAAATTTACCGAAGCCCCGACATTGCCTCAAAACATAGAAGCACACATCCCAAATACCCCAACTATTCAGCATTAGCATTGCAAAAGATGAGCGCATCATTGGCATACAAAATATAAAAAACAACAACGGATGACGTAGATGCCAATCCCACCATAAAACCCTCCAACAGACCACCTTGCACCGCCAGAGACAACAACCCACTCACTGCCTCCATAACCAAAATAAACAACTAAGGGGGTACCGGATCACCTTGTCGCAAGCCCCAAAAAGTCTAGGAAAAACCTGCCGGCATTCAGTTTCACTAACACGGACATCCACACCGTAGACATACAAAATTGAATCCACTGTCTCCACCGCCCCCAAAACCCATTTTCTCCAAAATGGACAATAAGAACTCCCAGTTTACATTATCATATGATTTTCCAATATCCAACTTAAAGATGACTCCCGCCTACCCTTGTTAACTACGAGAATCAACACACTCATTAGCCACCAACACTGCATCCAAAATCTAACATCCTTCTACAAAAGCATTTTGTGACTGACATTACCCCCTTTAAAACACCCCTTGGTCTATTAGCCAAGACCTTAGCCAATAACTTATACACACTCCACCCAACTCCTTCGGAATCAATGCAATGAAGGTTTCTTCTCAAACTGCCCAGACTAAAAAAACGGTTCCACCATCACCATTGCATCCGCCTTCAACGCTTCCCAGCAATATTGGAAAAAAGCCATTGTAAACCCATCTGGACCGAGTGCCTTATCACCATTCATCGCCCTCAACACCCCAGCCACCTCCTCTGCTTTCACAAGTTCTAAGAAAAAGTATACCAAACCCAACCAGAAATTCACGGAATACAATCTATAGCAAAGAAAACTCCAAAGAGAGAGGGAAAAAAAAAAAAAAAAACCACCACCAATTCATTCATGTTAAGATTTCAATACAAACAATCAAAAGTCACTACCACTCTAAAATCTCATCATAGATAGAAACAAATAAAAAATCAATAACTGAATTAACGAACAAAAATCAAGATACAGAAGTTGAGAAAGAACACAAAAAAATCATACATATATGTGTGAGAAAGTATAGAAAAGTTGAAGGAGAGGTACTTACGTTAGGTAAAAATCAAAACCTAGAAGCAGAACCCAGAAGAAAACTACAGAACCATTTTGGCTTCAAAGAACAACGATAAACAGAAAACAATACCAAAGAATGAGTTTAGACTTTAGAGAGAGGGAGGGAGAGAGAGAGAGAGAGACCAGAAGAATTTTGTTGATGAGGAGAACCAGAAACGTAGAAACGGAGTTCACCTGGTTTCTTTCAAGCTGTCTGTCGCTTCTCACGTGTGCAAGAATATACTTTAGAAACCTTGGATTATAAATCAATATAATTAAAATACCACTGATTATAAAAATAAAAAAATTTGAGTCCACTGTCTAGAAAATTATTGTTTTGTTTAGTAAAGTTTTAAAATTATGATTCGAGAATAGAGTAGTTGTATTTTGAGTTATGAGTTTTGGAATTATTATTTGAGTGTGAAAAATTTATTTAGTTATAAATTTTGAAAAGAGTTTGAATTGAGTGATATGACATATGATATTTGATTCAAAAATTTAAAACTCATAACCAAACACACAACATAAAATCTTATTCAAAACTCATAAAAAAATTTTAAAAAAATTCCCAAAATATTTTTTATTTAAAATATAAAAATAACAGGTGCCAAAAAAAAAATAAACACGAATATTGTTTCGATCAACCGGCTGGACGTCCAGAGAACGTCCGGTGAATGACCGGGTAGACGTGTTTTAAAAAGTGAATGTGGAATTAATTTTTAAAAATTGTAAACAAACAGAGCATTCAAATCATGTTGTGGAATCATATTTGGAAAACTCCACCAAACACATCCCAAGTTTTATATTTTTTATATTTTTTTATTTTTAATATTTTATGTAAATTTTTAATTTAAATATATTTAAAAAATATAATATTACAAAAAAAAATTTAAATTCACCAAATACAAAAAAAAAATATAAAAATTTCATATATTCTCATATTTTGTTGTATTTAATGAATTTTTTAAAGATTTTTGTTTAAATTTTTTAATTTTTAAATATATTAAGATTAAGTGAATCCAAAAGTTTTTTTAAAAAAAAATTGATTAAAATATTTTAAAAAATTATTAAAAATATAAAAATAAAAACTCGAAAAACAGTTTTTGAAAATTCAAAACCAAACAAGGTGATTTGCACCTAAATAATAATTGAGTACGCCCAAATTGTATTATACTCTAATATAAATTTACTAATAAGAACAATACACATTAAAGAATAAATCCTAAAATAAAATAGGGTTATTTACACAGAGATTCTTAAATTATTGAGAAGTATCACTTTGACCTTCTCAATTATAAAAGTGTGACGACCCCAATGTGTATATCATTTTTTTATACTATTTTATTGAGAATATTTGCATGATTATGTATTTAATTTTGTGACTATATGTTTGTTTATGGAATATTTGTTAGAATATCTACTTTGAATTAGAAATTCAAAGTCCAAACGGATTCAGAAACCGAAATTGACTAATTTAATAAGCTCATTAGAATATTTAGAACCAAATGGTAAGTTTGATTAAAATTTAATTCAGACTTAAAATAATTGGAATAAATCAATTAGAATTGATTATGATTAATTAGACTTAAGCTTGTTTAATTAGACTTAATCCTACTTAATTAGCCTAATCTAATCCATGATTTATATATGTGTGTTAAGCCTCTTTGAGCTCATTCTCATCATCATTTGGTTGAAATTAGAGCGAGAGAGAGAGAGAGAACTTCTAGAGAGAGAGAGAGAGTGAAGAATTGAGAAGATTTGAATGTGAAGTTTTTGGTTTTGTTTTTGGAAAATTGAAAGAAATTTTGAGTCTTTGGTTTGGTGTTTATCAAGTATTCATGTTTTGGAGAGTGTTTTTATATGTTTGAACTGGCCATGCAAGCTTTTGGATTTAAAACTTGTGTTTTGGAACTTAAAACTCAATTCTGAAAAACTCAATTCTGAAAAACTCAAAATTTGACAACTTCGCTTGAGCGATGAAATCGTCGCTCGAGCGCACTTTGCATGCTCCCAGTATTTTTGCATAACTTTGCAGTTAGCTCGAGCAACCAAGTGTGCACTCGAGCAAACCTCACATTTGCATTGTACTTGGCTCGAGCGACCAAGTGACAACTCGAGCATACTTTAGCACCATCCAGTACTTTTGTAGTCAAGCCACACTACTTGAGTGCAAGTGAACATTGTAGCTAGTTTTCATGCTCCTCGGAGGGGTTTAGTCTTTTCAGATACGATAGCCCTACAGTTCAGACTCCCATGGTTCCGAATCTGGTTTCACAAGTGCAATGTGAAATAAAAAAACACAAATAAAAGTCCAAATCTGACAAATCTTTAGAAAATCCATTTATTATCAGGGATGCTAGAAATGGACTGCATTGCAAGATTTCAAAGTTACCACCTAAATATTTTTGAAAAATTTAAGAAACTCGTGACTCATGCCAAAGGCCACTTGTCCATCATAACCAAAGGCTACTTGGCTCAAGAACTTAGGTATGAGAGGGGAATGTCATGAATTGAGCACACCCCTCACCTGATCAAAGATCGGCCTCTACTAATCATGATGTAATTCTTATCAATACTATATGCTCTTGTTATGATTTATTAATGTTAACTTACTATGTGAGGACACAAGTATAGGCTATTTCACCCACTTCGGAATGCTTTGATTTCATGTTTGTTTGAAAAGAGTTTTGAATATGTGTTACTTGAATGAAAAGTAAGCTCATATGTACATTAATCAAAGTCGTTCCAACTTAAGCGAAATAGCCTTTATCCACAGGCATTCAAGAGGTATTTCAAATAAGCACTTAGCCTCATGATAGTATGCTTGATATGGAAACACAAACACACATACGATATGCTAAAGCAAAAATACTCACCTAGTACTCAATCGAGGCAAACCAAAGAAAAGAAAATAATTAGTAAAAATGCATGCTCTTAATATGCAAAGTGACTAATGCAACACATACAAAATGCAACTACTAGGTTCGGCTTATTTATCATGCCATATAGATCAACTCAAAGCATGCGATTGCGCACGTATTCAAGTAAGTAGAATGATGAACCGAATCCAATGCATGCAAAAATGGATACAACGCATGATAATGATATGAAATCAAAAACATGATACTATATGCAATCATGATAAGCAAGTAAATAAAAGGGAGAAAGAAATAGGGGTTAAAAGACATACAAAATATTACAAGTTTTCCCTTGCAAGAGGGTCCGAATGAATGTCCTAATTAACTAATTATTACAACACAATTGAATGAAGTAAACTAACTAATTAACTATTACAAATTCGAATGAAAGAAAAGCAACTCATTAATTACAACATTGAATCTAAAGGCCACACGCTAATGGACTTGAACGGGAGACGAGGAACTACATGTGCACAATTAAGAACATCCTCCAAAAACCTCTCTGTTTGCTGCCAGAATCTGCTCTGTTTGCAGTTAGAAAATGATTCTGTTTTGGCCTCAGATTATACTCTGCTCTGTTGTAAAATTGCCACTATCTATACAAAATAGGTGGCCGGCCGGCCATGAAAAGTGATCGGCTGTACAGAATGATGGCCGGCTGGCCACTATTCCTGGGAAATACCCTGCTACAACAGAGTTGAAACAGAGCAAAAACAGAGTGTTTCTAGGAAATGTTTATTCTCTTTGTCCTTCCCTATCATGAAGATGATCAAGGGAGAAGCAAATCCGATTCTCAAATCATCAATCATTACAAATTTGTTGCATGATGATCTTAGAAGCGACAAGACAAGAGCTCAATAAATGAAACAAAAGATAAACAATACCTCATCTCTATCATGGAGTTACCTCAAGGGAGAGGGTAGACTTGCCTCATGAATCATTAAACATCACGACAATAGTATGCGATGATTCAAGACACAATAGGTTCAGTATAACGTCTGACTAAACCTAACCAAATTTTATTATCTTTTTGCCTCTTTTACTCCAATTTTATTAACCTTTTTTTTCTTTACCTTTCCATGTTCTTATATTTTCTTCTTTTCGTCCAAAGGTGATGATTAGGTCCACTAAATCCAAAAGTAATAAAGGATAGTAAGCATGACTTGACCTGAGAAATGAGCTTTTCAAGCCCTTTTCTACAAGGAAAATTACAAAGGAAAAATCAATCCCATTTACAAGCGATAATGAATTCGAAGTCAAACTCGAAATGAGCGATAATGACTCCAAATCTAAACTCGATAATGAGCTATAATAAATCTTTCCTTTATGATTTCCAATGGTCTAACTAGAAAGTGAATCCCTTAGAAATAATGCACTGGCAATAAAGAGAAGTATCAAAAAAAAAGATCACGCTTAGCATAAGAGAGACATAATGCCCTGATAATGAACCTCCGAAGAAATTAAACCATTTAGCATGAAGGGTCTCTTTCTTATGCCTTGAGCGGTAATCTTTTGTTTGATACAACTCTTAATTAAAGAAACAAAGAAATGAGAGAGGTTGCAGAGGGCTAATGAAAGGTGGGTGATTATAATGGTGTGAATATATATATATATATATATATATATGAAAGCCATAAAAAGAAGGAAATGACTATTAATAAATGGATTGGAAGCTATGGCCTACACCAAATCCATGAGGACTTACAACAACACAAGTATAATATGCAAAGCATAATTTAACACATTAAAAAGCACTGAATCAGCACAAAAATAGTGCTGAAAATCAAGTTTTAGAGGTGGAAAAAGTGAGCAAAAATGGAACAAAACCAAGGGGTTTCAACCAACCAACAAGCCTAAGGAAGGGTACCCTTCCTCTTTTTTGTGACTTTAAATAATATATTTCAGGCCTCAAAACACTCTGAAAACAGAGAGTAAACACAAGGAAAAGAGAGAGAAAAGATGGTGAAAAAGCTCAAACATTACCCCTTAAAGAGAGGAAGAGCTTCCTAGTTCACAAACCACAAGTTGAGCACTCTCAATGAGCTAAAATTATCTTCAAGAACCTCAGCAAAATCCTCAAGTTTAGGCTTAGAAGGTGTATGTATAGTGTATGTATATTGTAAGAGAAGAGGGAAGTGTGTTGGACAAGTTATAGCTTTTGGCCAAAATTTTCCAATCCCAAACCATGAAGGGGGGCTTGTATTTATGGAAAAACACCATCTCATGTCGGAAATATCTGTAAAAAGACGGCTGGTGCAAGACATGCACATAGAGACAACTGACTGTTGCAAAATATCTGCATACGCTAAACATGGCCAACCAACCATGAAGGAGGACGACCAGCCAATCAAAAACGACTTGCTAGCCACTTGTTGGCCAGCTCTTCTCTGAGTGGTTAGGCTAGAAAACATAAGGTTTTGGTTCAAAGGGGCTGTGAGGTTTAGGTTAAAAAGCTTGAAACCGAAGCCTTTTGCTGAAGAAATTGAACGATTGCACAGCATAACATTTCATCATCTAGTGTTCAACGTGTGGTGCCCAAGTCTTAAGGGCAGTCAAAATAGGGTGTCTACAAACACCCTATTTTCAACAATTTTTTACAAACACTCTCATTGTATATTTTCATCCCCATGTTCTTTTAGGCATCCTTAAGTATTGTTTAGACATTCTTAATGATGGAATAAGCTAGGAATACACTTAGGGGAATTGACTTAAGATACAATGTTTGTTTAGTACATGTATTTCAATGTGTGTCTTTGCTATGTGTTTGTGTAGGTGGTCACCTGAAGCATAACACACGAACCAATCCACTGTGAGTAATATCTTTGTAAAGATATGCTCAAATGTATTTTGAATCAATTCAATAATGTTATTTTGAATGAATGAATGAATGTCTTACTTGAAAAGTATTCATGGCATCCTTTAGTGAGGCCCTCGCTTGGGGGAAACAATACCATGGCCCTTCATTATTTGATCTACAGAGATCTCTTATGTTAAACCTGTGTGGTCCCATTGCTTGACCTCTATGGTCCCTTTGTTTAGACCTATATGGTCCCTTTGTTGACCGTGATGATCCTTTTGGTTTAGGCCTTCAGGCCATTTTGTTTTGCTCTATTGGATGTATCACATATGAGACATGATCAATGAATTTTTGATATGTCAATGTTTGAATATGATTCATTTGAAACTCATAAGCTATGCTTTGTACTGTGCTAGACATCATTCATTTAGCCTCTTTATTCTGATATTACTCACTGGATTTTAGCTCATCCCTCTCCCTTATATATATGTAAGTGAGCAAGTGGAACACCAAATCTAGAGATACCACAGGAGTCTACCCTTTTGTGAAGCCGTTTTTAGAGTGCCTCCGTGATGGGATGTACTTAGACTCAAGTAGGTCCAAGCTTTGTCAACCTTTTTGCTTTATTTTATTTTTATTTTTTGGAAACTTGTTCTAAATGGATGTTATGTAAAATAAGTTTAAATTTGTTGTGATGTATCTATGTAAGAAGCTTGATGTTCATAAATATTTATGAAATTTGCTGCGTATGCACCGCTCAATAGACATAATTATATTTTATTATTGCTTCCACTAAGCTCTGTTATTAATTATTGATTACTTGTTTTGTTCTTTAAGGTTAAACCTATAGAGGCGGATTTGGGTCGTGACAGATTGGAATCAGAGCATGAGTTATTATGTCACTCACTTGTCCATTTGAGCAATAAGGTGTCTAGAAAAGACTTAAGGATTGTATTCATATGCATTTTAGTGCAAGAATTAAATGATTTTTGTAATTGTGTATGTGCATAAGTGTACATAAGTGTGCATATATTTGTATTTATTATAATACCAAGTTCACATAGACCATGGTAAGAATAAGAGCAGATGAACTAGAGGAGTCTACCTCCACCCGAATTAACCAAATAGAGAGAATGATGTAGGATATGGTCGAAAGTCTAAGACAACAACGACAATGGCAATAGTAACAACCGCCACTCACACCTCCAATGCCCATACCACCATCGGTACAAGACCACAAGCAGATGACTGAACTATCACACTCACCAAAGAATTCAAAAAGATGACGCCACCCTTGTTCTATGGGGAAGTAGAACCACTTAAGGCTGAAGCTTGGGTCTTGGGGATTGAAAAGTTGTTTGAAGTGTTTCCATGTATGGAAACACAGAAAGTTCCGTTGGCTGCATTCACTTTAGAGGATAAGACGAGAAGATGGTGGATGTTGATTCGGGATGATAACAAGGAAATTAGATGGGCTCAATTTCTAGAAATCTTCTATGAGAAATACTTTCCACAGTGTATCTGGGATAGAAAGGTATCTGAATTTGAGAGGTTGAAGCAGGAAAACAAAACAATGACAGAATATAAGGCTCAATTTACTGAATTGGCACGTTTTGCACCACATATAGTCGACACGGATTACAAGAAGGCTAGAAAATTTAAGGGAGGCCTTCATGATTCAATTCTAGAGAGGATCAATGTACTAAAGCTGCTGAGTATGTTGATGTTTTGGATAGGGCACTAATGTCAGAAGCAAACATGGCCGCTTATAACCGGAATTTTGAATGGAGGGGCAAGAGAGAAAATTTGAATATAAACAAAGGGGCCACATCGTCAATGAATAAGAAGGCAAAATCGAGAAATTTCAGCAACTCAAATCAAAGTGGTAACTCAGCACCTACTTGTCCAGATTGTGGGAAGAATCATCGATGTGTGTTATCGGACTACGGGGGCTTGTTTTCAATGTGGAAAGGTGGAACACATGGTAAGGGAATGTCCACAACCACGTTAAGGTAGTAATCGAGGTACTACAAGTTCAACTAGGTCAGTATTGATAGTGAGGGCTAACGTAACACCAACTACAATGAAAGATAACCCAAGGCAATGAAGGGTTTTTGCACTCATTCTAGGGGACACCCAGAATACAGAGATTGTTGTTTTCAGGTACACTTTCTATTTGTGGCCAAAACGCTTATGTATTGATCGATTCAGGGTACACATTCTTTTATTTCTATAATATTTGCTCATAAACTAAATAGACCTTTGGAAACTTTGAGATATGTGTTATGTATGTGTAGACACCCTATTTTGACTGGCCTTAAGACTTGAGCGCTTTCTTTTGAACACCAAATGATGAAAATTGGAATATGTTATTCTATGAATTTCTCAGCAAGAAAGTTAGATTTAAGCTTTAATCCCAGCCTTCTACCTGTTTTAAATCATTCGTTCTCCACTTTCTTTTCTTTTCTTATTGTTGTTGTTGTTTTTATTATTATTATATATTTTTCTTTACTTTCAGTGTCGTGCATCACGCACCATATATCTATATATATATATATATCCTTTATTATTATATTAATAAAAGAGAGCAATTGATTTAAAAAAAGAAGGAAGCTTTTGAAAAATGAGCAGACAACACCTTTAAGAAAGGTATCTTCTTTTGACTCTTTTTTCTCGGTTTGGAGGAAACAACGAATTGAGAACAACTGGAGAGTGCTTAGAACTGATGATAAATATCAGACTCCACTACATACTCGAGAGAGAGGATTTTGGTTTTCAAAAGTTTGAAAGAAAAATTTGTTTTCAAGAGAACATAGCATCTAAACCTAAGAGCTTTCACCTCTCTTCACTACCTCTTCACTGAAACCATCCCCAAAAACTCCATTGAAGCTAAAAAATTTGAATTTTTTGGTTGAGAGTTTAAAACATACTCCATAACCTTAGGGTGTTAAGAAGAGAGTTTGGTAATTAGAAAATTCATCATTTTTTCCAAAGCATGATATAGGCAAACGGTGTTGGTCACAATGGACAAAATATTCCTTGATGTTAACAGAATATTGCCTAAGTAATGAAAATTGCAATTTGGCCCAGAATTTTCAAAACATTATGGTGTGGCCCAAATTTTGGGAGAATTTTTCAGCGAGGCCCCCGGAAGTGGGGTGAAGTTTGGTCCTAGATAAACGGATTATTCTGAACACAACCATAAAGTCAGAATTGTGAAATTTTGAATAGTTTTTATTTTTTCCCCTTTATTACATTAATATTTTGTATATAGTATCTTGCATATTTTTCCTAACTTTCTTTTGCAGTCTTTCGCAGGACGCTCGTTCGTATATACTAGGTGAGTGTTTATAGCTTTAGTATCCAGTCTGTGTATAATTTTCTTACTATGTTTTAGCATCCTAGCATGCGGCTACTTGTTTGATTGATATATCTCTATGATTGCTAGTTGATGGAGGTTATGTCATTGAATTTGGAATAATATCAATTTTTATGTTTGTGAACTCAATTTCTTTTGAGTATACATTATTCAAAACTTTTTCAAAAATGCATGAAATCAAATTGTTCCAAAATGAATAACACAGTCTATATTTGTTTGCTTCACATTGTTAATTTTAGGATTTATTAAATAAATCAGAATATGAACATATTAAGTTAATAAAATTCATACCATGGTTTAATAAAGGCCGATCTTTGATTGGGTGAGTGAGAGTGCTTAATTAATGACCTTCTTCCCTCATACCTAAGGTTTCGAATAGAGACATCTTTGGTTATGAGGAACAATGGCCTTTGCACAAGTCACGGGTTTCCTAATTTTTCCAAAATATTAGGTAACGACTCTAACATCTGATGACGTAGCCCATTTCTGGCAAAGGTTTTGCAATAAAATAGATTTTCTATAAAAGTTTTCAAATCTTGCCTCTCATCTATGTTTCACATTGCGCTTGTGAGATTAAATCAAAGAGATCGAACGTTCGAACTATTTAATGCGCTCGAGTACCCTCGGGTGATGTTACAATTTTTGGCGACTCTGCTAAGAAACATTTACTCGAACTCCGTGATATGACTTTTATTTTCAATTATATGTTTATTGAATTTCATGCATTGGTGCACTTAAAGTCCTTATGTTGCCCAAATCTTGGTGGGAGCACAAACAAGCTTTTTGTGACACTATACCTATCTCTGCGTTACTTTTGAGACCTTATGTTAATACCTTTTAAGATCTGTCAAAAGGGTAGCTCTGTTATCTAAGGTTATCAGACTCAGAATAGAGGCTGTATTGACTCGTGTGACTTCTTGAGATCTTAACTGATTATTAACCAAAGGAATCTTTAGTGACGTTACCTTTACTTCAACCCCTAGAATAGAGTTGACTTATACATATAGTGAGCCATAACACTTTCCCAACTTAGGACAGGATGCTATCCCATTCTTAGGACGTATGATACCGCTTATTTGAATAGTGGATCCCTAGATCATTTCAAAAGTTAAGACAGAATAACCCTACCCCCATAGGGGTGTTTGTTCTCTTTCCTGCTATACGCAATGTATGGGATCTATGTAGGGGTTCTCAAATTCAGATGAGTGGTTCAGGTATTTTAGTTTGTGGGGTTGAGTTTAGTTTTTTAGCATATTTAGTAGTAATCAGTTGAGTCGGAATGTTACTGAAATTCTGATTGGGGATTTTGTTTTATTTTTGCAAGGTAGTCTAGCACTGTAGCTTTAGAACAGCCTAATATCCCCCAAGTGCTGTGGACTCGCATTGGTAGACTTTTTAAGACAAGAGATTTGGTTCAAGACAGCTAGTGTTATTTTCTTTACCGCCAGTTACAAGAAGAAGAAGAGTCAAATCCTCACTGATAGTCTAAAGTACCCCTCATTCACCAACCATATCATCCCCACTCAACTCACTAGAATCAGTGATGGCTCAAATTCCAGATAATATAGTAGACATGTTTTTGTCCCTTCAACGAAGCATAAATGTTATTACCAATACGGTTGCCACCCACAGTGATGCTTTCGCTGAATTGCAACGCCCATCTGGAGAGTCCATTACTCAACCACCTCCGTTGACTCATCCAAATCCATCTCCACCAGTTAAGGAACTTCCTTAACCTAACTTGCAAGAAGACCTTAGGGTTCATACGCAATCTTCAGGAGAACCTTTCCTCCTTGCATTGCCAACAGGAGGGCCTTTCCCCATTAACACCCCTGAACTTGACCCGGCTATGTTCATAAAGACACAAGGGATCAACTCCATTCCAGATATTGAAGATGGGTATATATAGACACAGTTGTTAAATTGTCAGAATGGTTTAAAATGCCACACATCGACAAGTTCGATGGAGCTGGTGCCCTATGGTCCACATTTGCCTCTTTTCAAATGTCCTAAAGCCTATGGGCCTAACTTGGCCTAAACAACTTTCCATGTTTAGGAGAACTTTATTTGGTGTAACTACCATCTGATATGTTAAATTAGAAGACTAAGTAAAATAGAGTTAGGAGGAGTTAGCTAAGGCTTTCATCACTCAGTATTCTTATAATACTCAAATGGAGCTAACTACCATGGACCTGAAGGCGACTCATCAAGAGTCGAATAAAAGCTTTATAGCATTCATCACTAAGTAGAAGGCCAAGGAAGCAATGATGACCAATAAGCCTCTTGAGAAGGACCAAATTCGAATGGTGGTAAGAAATTTGCATGGAAAAATGTTGCAAAAAATGATAGTTCGTCCACTTTTTACCTTTAAAGAACTTTATGAAATGGGAGTTCAGATAGAAGACACCATCAAGCAGGGGATTATAGTGGATAAGGAGCCTACGCAAAAAACTTTTAGTCACAGTCCTAATGCTACCACTAGCAATAACATGGCACAGAAATCTTTGGAGGTTAACTTGATTACTACCGCTACTGCCAAAATGGCTGACCCTTTAGCTAATACCAGCTCGCCAGTTGCCAATTCAACTCGGGCCCCATGCAGAACTTTCCACCCACTCTATATGTCCCTTGGTCACACTATGAAAATCCTGGTAAAAAAAGGCATCTTAAACTCCTTGATCCCCAACCTCTACCAACCAAACATCACACCACTAAATATTGCGCCTTCCACCAATAGCACGGTCACAAAACTAATCATTGCTTTCACCTTCATCATGAGATTCAAGATCTCATTGACAACAAAACGATAGCTCCACCACAATCGCCAAAACCCAATGTCACCACTAACCCATTGACACCCCATAATCAAATCCCACCACCTCATCGTCTTAACCTCATCCATACACTACCGCCCACTTTTAACCCAAGCATTTACATCACACCCTCTCATTTAGCAAAACCTGAGGTATGCATTCCTGATAGCACTGATCTGTGCATGATGGATACACCTCTAACCCAGCCAAAACCCAAGAGCCTTGTGGAGGTGGTGGTGGAACCCAAAAAAGAAACAATTGAAGTGCCTGTGACTAAGACTAGGAAGCTGCCAGAGGGAGAATATGATCCTAGCAAGTACATAATATCCATTGGTTAGTAGAAACCTGACGTTATTTTGCCCAATTCATTTACTATTAATGTTGTCGTGGAGGATATACCTGAATAGGGGTTAGATGACTTGACTGACCTAGAAGAAGACTTGCACAATCTTAATTTCTTTGAAAAGCTAGATCTGGGGAATGTATAGGTTGAGTGGTGGGATCCAAATAGTCTGGAAAGCAGCCATGAGTAGACAAGTGATAAAGATTTTGAAGCAGAAACAAATAAAGGAACCGGGGTAGAAACAATGACTGTTGAACCAAAAGTGGATGCTAAAGGAAAAGAAAAATTGCGCGATACTGAAGAAATCGAAGAAAACAATAAATAAGAAGATTCCGAAGAAAAAGAGAAAAAAGAAAGAGCTACTGGAGCATAGTCAGATACAAGCAAGATAGAGACTTTCATAGATATTCGATCAGGGTTACCCTATGAGCCAAAAAACAATGATCATCATGTGGGGATGATTCGTGCTGAGCTAGATAACTGTCTGTTGATAAATGAAGGCGAGTGTTGGGAGAATGATGATCTAAACTTTGCCTACATTGACAAAGATTGGAGTACCAATGTCCCTAATGATACCTAGTATTCTGAGGAAATTGATCACTTAACTAGGAGCGGGCATTACTTCAAGCCCCCATACCTAGATCAAGGTGAAACATCTAGAAAAGATACCAAGAAAGAAAAGGAAAAAGAGAAAAATGTAAAAGAAGACCTGGTACTTAAACATCTAAAAAAGATCTAGGCAAACAGTTTTATTTGGGGGCTTCTCATGGCATCTCGAGAACATCGACAGGCGATGTTGATTGCTTTACGTAAGGCTAAGTTGTTGATTGACACAACTCTGAAATAACTTGTGTCGTTGATTACCCCAAAAGAGACAGTCCCCACAATGACCTTTTCTAACCAAGAGCTGCTACCCAAAGGATCAGGGCACAACAAGCCTTTATATATATATATATCTCTGGAGTGTTGGAAGAAACGGGTCCCAGTTATTCTGGTTGATACTGGATCAGCCGTCAATGTTTGTCCTTCACGCACTACTTATGCTATAAGACTAAAACCGATGGATTTCACACCCACTACTCAGCTGATTCGAGCTCATGAAAATACGAGCCAAGAAGTCATAAAGACAGTCAATGTGTAGATAATAGTAGGCCTTTCTGAACATGAAGCTAAATTCCATGTTGTGGATATCCCTGCAACATTCAACTTATTGTTAAGAACACTGTGGTTGCATCAAATGAAAGCTATATCATCCACAATGCTCCAACTGGTGAAATATCCACATAAAGGAGGAATTGCTACTCTCTTAAAAAATTCTTCCATCCATCCCCCTCCAGAAGTCACAATGCTACTGTTGGAAATGCAACATGGAGAGGAGGATGCATTTCTCTCATGTATTACATTGGCAGAAGCCCAAGTAGTTCAAATGATCACGGTAGAGGACGAAGGACTATACGTCAGTGCCCAATCAATTTATTTTATGGGTAAATTGGGTCATATTACTGGAATGGGATCATGAAAGAATGGTAGAAAAGGTATTGCTACAGTAAGTGAAGTATCCCATAACCCACATGCATTTGGACTAGGGTATGCGCCTATATTAGATGACTGGAAAATAAAAAGTGAAGAGATCAAAGAGAGGATCAAGGAAAACAGAGCAGGGTGACAGTTTGAGTTGGTCCATAAGCTAATTTATGGAACCTTGAATGGGCACTTTGTCCGTGAAAGAGAGGATTTCCCCTTTTATGGGTTTCCTGAGCCATGGATTGATCAAATGGAAAAGAAGAGATACCCAGGGTTTGAGATCTTCTTTGATCATCAACTCTCCGACAGTGATGGGGAGTGGGTGGATCCTAGTATTGATGACGGCCAAGATAGAGAAGTTAGCTTGGAAAGCAATGCAGAGGAAGTCCTAGCTCTAACACTAGTGCTGAACCAATGAATTTGGGGATATGACCATTTCTGTGATCGGGGAAGGATTACCTGTTGATTGCTCAAGCTTCATCATAGATACAATTAATGGCTCGCAAGCAAATTGACATTTTAAAAAAAGTTTTATTGGGAGTTTTGAATTGGTTACTGAGTTTGAGTCCAATAGGCTTGTGGGCTTGGAGTCAAATTCGAGTTTGTCTAGGATGTTAGTCTTCTTTTTCTTTTTCTTTTGAGCCTGTTGCAACTGTTGAGTTCGAGGCCCTGAATCAAGATGTTGTGATTTCTGCTTACTTCTCTGTGCCGATAGTTCATAGCATTGACTAGAATTTTCAAAATTTTAATGAAAACGAAGAGGAAGACATTCCTCGGGCTTTGAAAAATTTAATCGATTGGGAGAAAGAAAGACATGCTAAGCCATTAATAGATGAAATTGTTTCCATATATGTGGGTACTAGAAAGATCCATGCTTGGTTCAAATTGGTTCTATATTGTCTTCGGAGGAACGCGAGTAATTAGTTTCTTTATTAAACGAATTCAAAGATGTTTTTGTGTGGTCCTACGAAGACATGCTTGTAATTGATCCTGAGATTGTGTAGCATTGGATCCCTCTCGACCCTGAGGCCCGACTTGTCAAACAACTTCGCAGAATTCGTTCAGATTGGGCTTAAAAGTCAAAGAAGAGGTTACCAAGTAGATCAATGCTAGGTTCTTGATTGTATCAGAGTATCGTTCTTGGTTAGCCAATATTGTGCCAATTCCGAAGAAAGATGGCAAAATTAGAGTTTGCGTTGATTTCTAGGATTTGAATAGGCTAGTTCAAAGGATAACTCTCCATTGCCACATATTAATGAATCTGTAGACTTCACTGCAGGGCATGCCTTACTGTCATTCATGGATGGTTTTTTGGGGTATAACCAGATCCTTATGGCTCTAGAGGATAGAGAAAAGACTACATTTACCACACCATGGGGGATATATTGTTAAAGGGTTATGCCATTCGGTTTGAAAAATATCAGGGCCACTTATTAGAGAACTGTTACCACGCTTTTGCATGACATGATCCACAAGGAAATTGAGGTGTATGTAGACGACATGATTGTCAAGTCCAAAGATCGAGAAGGCCATTACACCGTGTTGAAAAAATTCTTTGAGAGAATTAGTGAATACAGGTTGATGTTAAACCCATAGAAATACACCTTTGGGGTAACTGCAGGCAAGATGTTGGGATTTCTAATCACATAGCAGGGAATTGAAGTTGATATATCTAAAATTAAGGCTATTTTAGAAATGCCACCACCAATGACTGAAAAGGAGGTGCGGAGGTTTCTAGGAAAAGTGTAATTCATAAGGAGGTTTATTTCAAAGCTAACTTCGACTTGTGAACCACTCTTTGGTCTCCTAAAGAAAGGAAAAAAGTTCTAATGGAATGATCAATGTCAATTTGCATTCAAACAAGTTAAGCAATATTTGCGAAATCTACTTGTGTTATCACCGCCTGAGCTGGAGAAATCACTGATTCTTTACTTATCAGTGACTAAATCAACTATGGAATCTATGCATGCACAAGATTCAGATAAAAAAGTAGAGAAGGCCATCTATTACTTGAGCAAGAAGATGCAATTATACAAGATTCGTTACACTCCTTTGGAAAAAGGCTTGTTTAGCCTTGGTTTGGGCTACCAGGAAATTAAGGCACTACCTATTAGCACATTCAGTAATTCTAGTTTCAAGATATGATCTTGTCAAATATCACTTTGAGAAACCAGTGCTTATTGGTAGGCTAGCTCAATAGTTGCTTTTGCTTTCCGAGTTCAACCTCAGATATGTCACTTGCAAGTCCATCAAAGGAAGAACGGTGGTAGAATTTTTGATTGATCATCCAGTTGAAGAAGGAAAAGATGTAGAATACTTATTCCCAGATAAAGAGATCTTGCAGCTCAAAGTGGATACCTGAAGATTGTATTTTCACGGAGACTAATCAATTTGGCTGTGGGATAGGGGTGTTACTTATAGCACCAGATGATTCCTACATACCCCTAGCTTTGAAACTACGATTCAGTGTATCCAATAACTAGGCAGAGTATGAGGCGTGCATTGCCAGATTGGAAGCAGCCCTAAAACTAGGGGCAATAAGGTTGGATGTGATCGGGGATTCAAACTTAGTGATTTCTCAAGCCAATGGGGACTGGAAGGTCAAAGAAGAGAAGATGAAAATTTACCACCAGACCTTAGATATTCTAATCCCGAGGTTTGAAAGATTAACATTTACACACCTAGTAAGAGAGAACAACCGGTTTACCGATGCTTTGGAAACCTTAGCCTTGATGGTGGACATACTAATTGGGGTCAAGATGCGTCCAATCCTTATAAAGCAGAGGTATAAACCGACATACGAGATGATAACAGCGATAAAAGAAGTGCTTGATGAAAAACCTTGGTATTTTGATATTTGGAACTTTATGGAGAGTGACACATACCTAAAAGACGCAAATGCCAAGAACAAAAGGGAGATACAGTGTCTGGCCACTTAGTTTATCATCTTTGGAGATAAGTTGTATAAGAGAGGGCATCTAGGAATGCACAAGTTGTGTGTAGAGGAAGAAGAGGCAAAGTGTATCATGGAAGCCATCCATGGAGGAGAGTATGGAGCCCATATGAACAGTATAATGCTGGCCAGAAAAATCCTTAGACAAGGATACAACTGGTTAACCATGGAGAGTAATTGTATCAACTTTGTTAGGCGATGCCACAAATGTCAAATCCACGCTAATCAAATAAATATCCTGCTATCAAAACTCTACAACATGACTTCACCTTGGTCTTTCTCAGTCTGGGCCTAGATGTCATGGGGGCAATCACACTGAAGGGTTCAAATAGGCATCAATTTATTTTGATTACCATTGACTATTTTACCAAGTGGGTTGAAGCACAGTCGTATTCAGTGTTAATAGCATCACATGTGGACAAATTCATCAAGAACAACATCATCTACAGATATGGGGTGCCAAACGAAGTAATTTCGGACAATTGCTCACACTTCAGAGGAGAAATGGCAGTTCTACTTGAGAAATATAATCTGGTTTTTCACAAGTCATCAACATACATGCCACAAACCAATGGAGCCGTTGAAGCTACAACTAAGAATACCAAAACCAATCTACGTAAGACAGTGGAAACCTATAGAGATTGGCTAGACAAACTGCCTTTTGCACTTTAGGGATACAGGACATCAATCCAAACGTTCACAAGGGAAACTCCTTACTCTTTGGTATATGGAATGGAGGCTATTTTGCCAATTGAAATAAAAGTGCCTTCTGTTGAGGATTATGACTAAATGTCAGATAACAGAAGTTGATTGGCAACGGAACCGATTTGAGGAGCTGATAATGTTTGATGAGTGAAGATTGAAGGCGTTATACCACATTCAGGGGTATCAACGCAGGATTGCTAAAGCATTCAACAAAAAAGTCAGATCTAGGTATTTGAGGGAAGGAGACTTAGTGATGAAGGAGAATCGAGCTCCTATCCACGACCCTAGGGGCAAGTTCAGACCCAATTGGACGGGTCCCCACATCATCAAGTCAATCTAGTCAAGGGAAAACAGTCATTCTCATAGATTCGGATGGTTTGGAGTTCTCGCAACCAATCAATATGGAAAAATTGAAAAAGTACTATCCTTGAGAGGCTTACTGGGCCGAAAACCCAAAAGGGCAACCCAGACAAAAGTTCAAGCATAAAAAAATTAATAATAAAAAAAAAGAGCTCGCAAGGTCTAAAATCCGAAAGAGCAGCTTTGGCAAACGTTAGTGCGTAAAAGGAAAGTGTTAATACCTGAGTGAACCTTAACCCCATGAACTACGTAAAGCCTGATTCCTATCTTTAGGATACGTAAATAGCTTCATTTTGAAATTCGGCCCTAACCGTTTTCAACTTGCTTGTCTCATCCATGTTTGATTGGTATATGTTACTCAACTTGATTGTTCCTATCCATGTTTGATTGTCTTATCTCCATTCAATTCAGTTGTCCTATTCCTTATTCATGACGGGTTCAATTGCAAGACAGATTCAGTGGTAATGCAGTATATCCTGCTCAGGTTATCTAATTTGAGTTTGTGCATGTGACAACCCCGTCACACACTATGTTCTTAATTCTTTAATTATACATGTGCTTATGTGTTAGGTGTGAATTTGAATGTTAATTATGTGATTAATGTGGCTTTTGACTTCATATCTGTTGATCGTAGAAATATTTGTTATGATTTTTGTTATAATTTGAAAATTCAAGGCCTTAATGGCAACAGAAATAAAAATTGGTTAGTTTATTGTGATCGGCATAATTTTTTGAGTCTAATGAGAAGTTTGATAAGAAATTGATTCAGATTAAATTAATTAGATTAAACTAATTAGAATTAAGTGTAATTCGTTAATCTTAAGCCTTGATTAACACCCTAATCTAGTCCTCAAGTATATGTATGTTGTAATTAAGAGCTTGAACCCCTTAATCATAATTTGAGCTAAAAAGTTCTGAGATGGAGAGCTTTAAAGAGAAAGAACTCAATTTTTAGTGAGAAAAGAGCTTGAACTTGAGGAATTTGCTAAGAGGCTTGTGAATTGTGAAGTAGAAGCTCAAGAACTTGCTAAATTTAGCTTAATTGAAGACCCTAGGTAAGCTTTTGAATCCTAATTCATGAAGCTAAGTCATTTCATATGTGAATTCAAGAAGATTATGTGTTTGAATGTAAGAATTGAGCTTATAATGAAGAAGTAGAGGTTAATTCATACAAACATGCATGATTTTGTTGAATTACATAATTTTGAGCATGATTCATATCATCTATGTTGAAATTAGAGAATATATCATACATGCATTTATAATTCATAAGGTTTTGAAGTTGAATTTCATGTTTCAAGAGCTTTGGAAAAGAATTTGAAATTAAAGTCAACATGCATGAAGATTTGGGTTTCTTTTTGAAGAATTCTTGAGGTTTTGAGCTTTGATTTTGCAAATTAGCTTTGTATTCAAGTTCTTGGAAGATTTTCTAAGTATTTTCAAGGTTTTGACAATCCATGCAAGAAATTGATTTGAAAACACAAGTTTTAAAGTTCAATTCTGTTATGGAATTTCTAAAATTCTGTCTCACCGCTCGAGCGAACAATCTGTCGCTCGAGCGCACATTTCATGTATCTAGTATTTTTATAGACAATTGCAGTTGGCTCGAGCGACCGCCTTTTATTTTGTACCTTGGCTCAAGTGAACGTCGAGCTTAGATTCGGAGCATCTAGTTCTTTTGCAGACCAAGTGGTCCACTCGAGCGACCAATGTTGTGCTCGAGCGAAGTGCTCTATTTTAGCAAATTTTGAAAAGACATACTCTGATCACATGTGCATCCTTATTCCCTTCTAGGCATTCTTAGGCATGAATTAAACACCCTAAATGAATTTATGTGTTAGAATGAGATTTAAAAGAATTGAATAAGTTAAAAAATAATTTGGTTATGCAATGTGATTCAATGTGTGTATGTTTATGAATTGTGTAGGACCATCCACAAGGACGTGTTAGCAACCGAATCACTGTGAGTAATATCTTAGTAAAGATATTTTCTCACTTACTCTATTTTCTAAATGTCTTCATGTGGTAAACTTTTCTGAAACTGTGATTTTACAAGTGTGAATGAGTTTCTATCTGTCTGATCAACATGATATCTGTAAATGTGATTAATGTGACACGGCTGTGTATGATAGACCCAAGGTTGTTCTGTATATCTAAATTGGACTGAAGGTCGTTATGTTTATCTGACAAGATGGACCCAATGTCATTCTGAATATCTAATAAGTTTGATTATCTGTTATGAGTTAAACGAATGGTCATTATACAACTGTAACTGATTGGACCTGATGTCATTCTATTATGATATGACCAATTTCATTCTATACATCTGTTATACGTTGGTCCCAAGGTTGTTCTGTTATCTATGGAACTCGAGGCCATTCCGTTATGAATTGCTTATGATATAAAAATGCTTATGTCAATTATTAGAACTCATTCACATAACTCCTTCACTCTGATATTATTCACTGGGATTTCGCTCACTCTATTATATATATGTATGTAGGTGAGCAGCGGAATGTCCAATCCCAGCCTTAGTGAACCTGTGAAGGATACCGAGTTTTGTGAAGTCTGTCATGAATGCCTAACGAGCGAGGATTTTGTTTATTTTGTCTTTTGATTTTCTATTTCCTTTTGTTGGTCATGCTCGACCTCTTCTGTGTATAAGTTTGGTGTTTGTATGTTAATGACATATGTATAATCTCGGACATATGGAATCTTTTATGTATGTATGAGTATGCGTTATTAATATATATAAGAATTTTTTGTTCATGCCATTTATGCATAAGCTCATTGGACAAAATTTAATATTTTTGCTTCCGCTTCTGGCCTTATATAATTAAATACGATTTGATTTCTATCGAGGCCATAAGTAATCTCATGATTACTGGCCGATTATGATCCAAACCTCTAGGGGCTGGTTCGGGTCATGACAGTGCATCTCAAGAGTTGATTTCATGTTAGTTTGGTAGTGGCCATTTGCGAAAACAGATTTTGAGGACTTTTAAGGAAGTTGACTAATTTTCTTGAAAATTATTTCATTTTTGCAAAACCAGACCATTTCTTGGACCCAAAAAGGAAAAAATTTCAGTGCTCACAGCTTGACTTACATGATTTCAAAACAGAGAGTGGAATAAGCATACTAATCTATGTAACGCCCTCAAAATAATAGCTTTAAACCCATTAAATAAGACATGCATTGATATTCAAAAGCTCCACATTCTTTCATTTAACAGAGTTTCATTACAAAAAGTATTACATGTTAACAACAAAAGCAAATGCCCTATGGGCTTACAGCTTTCCAAGTTAACACTTGGTTACAACAAAAGAGTACTAACTCAAACACGTTAAGCCCTTGGCTTGAATTTACATGTAATACATCAAGTAAAACAACAAAAAGTCCGCCTCTGGCCTCCCAAGCTACGTCCTTGGAGGTGGCATGCTACCTGTACCTGAAAATGATATTCCCATATAGGGTGAGCCACAGCCCAGTAGAAATACACTAAACCAACCATGAACAATGACTAAAAGATTAGCAACTGATAGATGGTCAACACTGACACTTCCATTTACATCTCCCTACGTTACCATGACAGCCAAGTCTATGTTACAATTCACTTTTCGTTTTTGTTCAACTTTGAGTTTGAAAACAAGGCTCAGTACTCTGGCCAGAACATTTGATGAGATTATAGTTCATCACTAGAACACTTTCGAAATCCAAGGTGGATACACATTATTTTGTTGTATCAATAACACATAAACTACTCCCATACTTCGAAAACAATGATGATATACATTTTAGTGCTATATCAAATCAAACAAACTTTTCAATAGATGAGCATATGAGCTATATCACTACTTCAACAGATAAGCATATGAGCTGTATCAACATTCCGATAGATAAGCATATGAGCTGTATCAACACTTCAACCGATAAGCATATGAGCTATATCAACATTCCAACAACCGGTTTAGAGGTACATCCCCCATCTTCCCCTAAACCATTAACCGGTTTAGAGGTACATCCCCCATCTTGCCCTAAACCGTGGAGTACATCCCCTATCTCCTCCCATACACAAGTAATGCATATAAACACAGAATCACATATGCAATCAATCAATACATAAAATTAATGTATTCTATCAACCGACATGCTCTATGACACATCCAATTGATTAGTTTTAGTTTGCCTAATCATCAAGCATTGTCTACAACAATCAACACTACCCTCCACCGGTAGCCCAAAGCAATTATTTCTAAGCAGGAAATAAATGCACAATGGATATTCAATCGACATTTCAATTCGGTGAGTGATAAATAATTCAACTACACCCTTTAACCCCATGCACTCCCAATCTCAGCGATTCCATTTCATTTCCTCATTTCCCACAATTAATTATCTCAATTAATTAAACAATGTAATTAGGTCATTTTCCATAATTACCATTACCACCCTTAGGTCCCATTTTCATCAATGATTCAACATTTATTCCATTTCTCTATACCAAACATGCATCTAGGTTTATTACAAATAAAACCCCAACTTTTGTAACATAACACAAAAGGCCCAAACTTTCACAAAATTACCAAACCAACCCCAACATCTCAAATTACCAAAATTTAAAGACAAAATCCATAGAGAGGAGTAGGATATCCCTACCTCAAATTCAGAGCTCCAAGGGAGAAGATGAGTAAAACTCAGAAGTGCTCCAAATCCCAAATTTCTCAGATCTCAACAAAGCCCTCGACGATCAACACACTTTTTACAAAGGCCCAAGGTGAGAAAAACACTCTAGGTAGATCAATCCTAAGAGAGAAGTTCGGTTTTAGAGTGAGGTGCTCTCCAATGGAGGTTTTGAAAAAGTAAGAGAGAGAAAGGAAATCAAAAAGTGATCAAAAAGGTGGTTTCACGAACTGATATAAAAGCAGGTCCGCTCGAGCGTACAACACCCCGCTCGAGCGTACAGACACAGGTTCACGCTCGAGCGTCCAAAGATCCGCTCGAGCGCCGGGTGCACTCTCCCAGAATTTTCTGCAGACGACCAAAATGCTGAGAGAAGGAAATTCACGCTCGAGCGTCCAAACTGCCGCTCGAGCGGAGAGGCAACAACAAAATCCCGCTCGAGCGTCAAATCGCCGCTCGAGCGGAGAGACCAAAACCTGGGCAAAATTTCTAAGTTTTAAAACACGACCCACTTATTCCCAACCTGCCCAACACAACCCAAAAATTCTAATTAAAAGAGTAAGGGATAGAAATGAGGATAAGATAACAACGAATCTACGGAACCGAGTCCGGATTATAGTTAAACAACAACAGGAAATATCGGGACCGCTATAACCTCCCCCCCTTAAAGAATTTCGTCCCCGAAATTAATGGTACGCCAAAACACAAGGCCAACTGATAACAGAGCATTCAACAATCGAGCCCCAAGGAAAGAAATTACTTTCACAACAAACCTCCGACTTACTCTTAGCAAGGAAGATACTAACCAAGGAAACACATTCTAAACAACCACACCTTAGGTACGCAAGCCTCAACAAACCAAACCTCCCCTGAAACAATTCACCAACAACCGACTAGCATTCCAATCTAAGTCACTACTCAACAACACGACCAAAGCAAATCTTTAGAGTAAATAATAAGAAAACATTTTCTTGTTCAAGAGGCATTTCCCAAAGATGTTTAAATTTTCAACGTTAACGTTCCGGAATAAATCTTGCATGTTCCGTACGAAAACTCAAAAGCTTTGCAAACATTTTTCACAAATACGGTGTTACCCAAAAAGCAGAGTCATCCACAGTTTATTTGCCAAAAGATTAATCTGGAATTCTTTAAAATTCTTGAATTAAATCAACTTTTCAACAACGCATTTATATGGTCCAAACACTGGAAAAATTTTGTTTTCCATTTCTTTCCAAAACAGCACTATCCACAACCATCACTCATACAGTGATGCCACAACCGACACAGAACATAACATTTCTATAATGATAGTTAATAGAAATAACAACAGTACTATCAACACATAAGGTATAAGAAATTCATGGTTTTGCAATTTTATCCCGCCTCCCTTTACTTAACCACTTTATAATCATAAACACGGCTCAGAAATACACAAATGATACACATTATAGTGCTGTATCAACATCAAACTAAACACCATACATTCATCATGTATAAAAAGCCAATCATTCACAATGATCAATCAATACATATATTAGATGTATTATTCCAACCGTCAGACTCAACGACAAAACATGTTCGATTAATTTCAGTTTTCCTTAATCAACATACGTAGTCTACAACGAACGAGACTAAACTCAAGGTGACCAATGCCATCCCAACACCCGATACCGACAAGCTGACTAGTCAACTCAATAAAATCTACACTCAGTAATCCACACACTGATGTGCTACTCAGACCACTAACCCCAACCACGGAGTTCTCTACACGAACCACAAATTTTGGAATCTCACTGGATTTCCTAAAATTTAACCGCCTCAACATCGCGTCTAAGGGAATCACCATCCCCCGCCATGGTTATCTAGCAAGCCTGCTCACTTCCTTGACCGAAGACCGACATGGTCAACCTCAATCACAACATCCCGAATACGAAGGACTACTTTGACCCACGCTATACTCATTACTTTAGAACACGAATTGCTCTACCTTCAAAGAATGTTGGCAGCATCCACTCATAACCCACACCCAACAATGGATAACCAATCACAATATGAACACTACCCCTATACAACCAAGGGGGGGTCACCACGGACTCACTATCTCGCAAGGCCCAACACACGAACCAGCATACAGGTACCATTCCCACTAACTCGAGATACAAATCTCACGTTCCCTCGAACATTCTCATATAGTCCTGCCAACACCGCGCAACTCTCGAAACCATCCCATCTAACACATTCAACCGTACTAGGCAAAACCTCCTTATTTTGCAAGCCCTCTTACTCCTATACCGAATCCTCCAATAACTCATAGGGTCCACTCGTTACTCTATATCTTACTTGTCACTCATCTCGAGAGTACCATCAAGAGGCCCGGCCTCCGTGCTAAACCACTAGTCCACACTACCGCTAGGCAACCATCATGAACCAAACCCCGACACCGTCACAAGTCGCCGATAGGGCTTCCAAAGATTCACTCATCTAACTTTCCAGAGGGGTAAAAGTCCTCGCCTCCCTCGTCATTAACCCACATCTTCATCCGCAAACACCATACCACTGTGACTCCACCCACGGGTCACACTCTAACCATGGGCTATATACCCAATTAACGCTTCTGATAATATCCTCTGACTTGACCAGTGCTAAGGTACGAACTTATCACATTCAATCCAAATAAAGAAATTTGAAAACTTAGGGAGACATCCATTATACTACAGCCCGAGGTATAGTACCAGCTACTCACAACACATCGCTCCCGATACAACAATCACAACCTTATATAGGGACTGACATCCCTTCACTTGAAACGGCCAATCAGTACACCTGCAATCTTGACAACGTTACTTACCACGAAGGTACGAGTTCAACCTTGACAAAATTATGTGCCATGCCCCCGTAGGACACCATATTAAATACGTGTTACATCTAGTATTAATCGTACACTTCACATCCTCTCAAGTTCACCCGACAGTAGATCAAAAGCTATACCACGCACAAACTTTAAATGGGTAGTACTCATGTAATTCCACACACTCGGCAAGTAAAACAGTTCTCGCTCCAATATTACCTTGGCTAGGACACGTACCCCTCGGTGGTTCTTCCAAATTTTGAAAACATGGCTCTCTAGCCCTCATCCTCCCCAAATCAAATCACAAGCATAATTTTTTTTTTATAGCAACTTTATACATTAATAAAATTTTAGAGCTACGACATGCTCCAATTCACCCACTCTAGGGAAATTAACAAACAAAGCATATATGTATATATATAGATAAACAAACAGTTTAGATGTTTCAACCTTCCCAAAGCACATTGGTTACACAACGGAACCCAATGATCACAAAACAATAATCCACTGATTACAAAACGGATTAGTCAAAACAAAACCATCCCATCAGTATTACTACTACTACCGTCCCTTGTTGGACCGCCGAAGTTGGTCATCCCCGAACATAAGGCAACCTACGAGCTTACAAGTCACGGACAAGAACCACTGGTATGCCCCCTCTGCCCACACCTGGAACAACTACAAACTTCCCTAGCTGGGGCTTGGGAACTCGACTCTACTGAGGCCCTCGCAATCTGGCCTGCTAGTCCCCCAAAACGATACTGTTCCTGCCCAGTCGAAAGAAACTGAGCCTGGCTAGGTTGCAAAACCCCTAAAGAAGCTCCCGGCTGAGTACAAGAACGCCGAATATGACCCGGCTGATTACACACCCAACAGGTAGGCGGTGCCTGAGCACGAGATTGGTTCAGAATCTGGGCTGATGAAGACCCCAACAACTGCCTCCCCACTGAGCATTTAATCGGTTCAAAACCCGGCTGGTTGGATGATCCTGGTGGTACAACTACTGGTTGAACTGCTAACCCCACCCCTTTCTTCTGTGGGCAAACCGAAACCCTGTGGTCCAGCAGACCACATCTGACACAAATGATGCCCCTCTGCTTATTTTCCCCCGAACCCAAATCTGACACTGGAAGGGTAGTTCTAGCCCGTCCTCCCTGTTGCGAGTTTAAAACCCTCTGCCTCTTAAAAGGCCTACCAACACCCTGAGTCACAGGAGTCGCCGAGATGGCTTCCTCCCCACTCTGCCCCATTGCTAGCACTGCAGCCTCTACATGGGCGGCCGCCTCAACAAGCGCCCTATATCTTTTATGCCAAGACCCCGCTATCCTTACACGGATGTCGTCACGCAGCTTACTCTCAAACTCAAAACAACGTAAGTCCTCCGTCTCCACCAATTCTGGAGCAAACCTCAACAGATTAGCAAACCATCTTTCGAATCGCACCAAAGGTGTAGTACCTTGGCGTAATTCCACAAATTGTTTCCGCAGCTCTTCCCGAGCGGAAGGAGGGAAATCGCAACTTCCTCGCCTAGGCATCCTAGTAAAAGTAACGGAGACACGTTAGCACACTCATACATGTGCCGAAGTTAAACACTTACATCCTAACACATGGACAACTGTAATTCACTCCACATAAGCACATAAACATGTAAGCACTTACGAATTTCATTTCCAGATAATGATAGTCCCGAGGCGTTACTAGAGTTCCGATCAGAAACAGCATTGATCAAGTGCCTTTCCAACAGGACTCTCAGAAACCCAAGGATCCAATCAACATCCAAGAAACTACATTCCATACCCAAATAGTCACATAAACATGTTATCACAAAAGTACATAACATTACGTCTAAGTCTCTAACAAGTGAGAGAAACCCATTGTGATACTAATCACTTCCTACGTACCCAAAGTATTCGAACCCGGTACGCTCTGATACCAAGTTGTAACGCCCTCAAAATAATAGCTTTAAACCCATTAAATAAGACATGCATTGATATTCAAAAGCTCCACATTCTTTCATTTAACAGAGTTTCATTACAAAAAGTATTACATGTTAACAACAAAAGCAAATGCCCTATGGGCTTACAGCTTTCCAAGTTAACACTTGGTTACAACAAAAGAGTACTAACTCAAACACGTTAAGCCCTTGGCTTGAATTTACATGTAATACATCAAGTAAAACAACAAAAAGTCCGCCTCTGGCCTCCCAAGCTACGTCCTTGGAGGTGGCATGCTACCTGTACCTGAAAATGATATTCCCATATAGGGTGAGCCACAGCCCAGTAGAAATACACTAAACCAACCATGAACAATGACTAAAAGATTAGCAACTGATAGATGGTCAACACTGACACTTCCATTTACATCTCCCTACGTTACCATGACAGCCAAGTCTATGTTACAATTCACTTTTCGTTTTTGTTCAACTTTGAGTTTGAAAACAAGGCTCAGTACTCTGGCCAGAACATTTGATGAGATTATAGTTCATCACTAGAACACTTTCGAAATCCAAGGTGGATACACATTATTTTGTTGTATCAATAACACATAAACTACTCCCATACTTCGAAAACAATGATGATATACATTTTAGTGCTATATCAAATCAAACAAACTTTTCAATAGATGAGCATATGAGCTATATCACTACTTCAACAGATAAGCATATGAGCTGTATCAACATTCCGATAGATAAGCATATGAGCTGTATCAACACTTCAACCGATAAGCATATGAGCTATATCAACATTCCAACAACCGGTTTAGAGGTACATCCCCCATCTTCCCCTAAACCATTAACCGGTTTAGAGGTACATCCCCCATCTTGCCCTAAACCGTGGAGTACATCCCCTATCTCCTCCCATACACAAGTAATGCATATAAACACAGAATCACATATGCAATCAATCAATACATAAAATTAATGTATTCTATCAACCGACATGCTCTATGACACATCCAATTGATTAGTTTTAGTTTGCCTAATCATCAAGCATTGTCTACAACAATCAACACTACCCTCCACCGGTAGCCCAAAGCAATTATTTCTAAGCAGGAAATAAATGCACAATGGATATTCAATCGACATTTCAATTCGGTGAGTGATAAATAATTCAACTACACCCTTTAACCCCATGCACTCCCAATCTCAGCGATTCCATTTCATTTCCTCATTTCCCACAATTAATTATCTCAATTAATTAAACAATGTAATTAGGTCATTTTCCATAATTACCATTACCACCCTTAGGTCCCATTTTCATCAATGATTCAACATTTATTCCATTTCTCTATACCAAACATGCATCTAGGTTTATTACAAATAAAACCCCAACTTTTGTAACATAACACAAAAGGCCCAAACTTTCACAAAATTACCAAACCAACCCCAACATCTCAAATTACCAAAATTTAAAGACAAAATCCATAGAGAGGAGTAGGATATCCCTACCTCAAATTCAGAGCTCCAAGGGAGAAGATGAGTAAAACTCAGAAGTGCTCCAAATCCCAAATTTCTCAGATCTCAACAAAGCCCTCGACGATCAACACACTTTTTACAAAGGCCCAAGGTGAGAAAAACACTCTAGGTAGATCAATCCTAAGAGAGAAGTTCGGTTTTAGAGTGAGGTGCTCTCCAATGGAGGTTTTGAAAAAGTAAGAGAGAGAAAGGAAATCAAAAAGTGATCAAAAAGGTGGTTTCACGAACTGATATAAAAGCAGGTCCGCTCGAGCGTACAACACCCCGCTCGAGCGTACAGACACAGGTTCACGCTCGAGCGTCCAAAGATCCGCTCGAGCGTCGGGTGCACTCTCCCAGAATTTTCTGCAGACGACCAAAATGCTGAGAGAAGGAAATTCACGCTCGAGCGTCCAAACTGCCGCTCGAGCGGAGAGGCAACAACAAAATCCCGCTCGAGCGTCAAATCGCCGCTCGAGCGGAGAGACCAAAACCTGGGCAAAATTTCTAAGTTTTAAAACACGACCCACTTATTCCCAACCTGCCCAACACAACCCAAAAATTCTAATTAAAAGAGTAAGGGATAGAAATGAGGATAAGATAACAACGAATCTACGGAACCGAGTCCGGATTATAGTTAAACAACAACAGGAAATATCGGGACCGCTATAATCTAACTCTCATATTGATCAAAATCTTTTTTCCATAAAAAGCAAAGGAACAGTCAAAGTAACAAACTATGGACAGAGTCGAGTCAGGTCTTCTGTCTTTTCTCGCACTCTCGAAAGTCTTCATTACCAAGGTTGCACTAACTTGTGTCTTTCAAATCCCTTCAGTCGGTTGGTCATCTGGACGGTTGATCAGTGGTGTTTTTTATATTGGATTTTGTTTTATGACGTCGCGCCCGCGATATTCTAAATCGCGCCCGTGATTGTTTTACTTGGTCGTGCCTGCGGTGTTTATAACCATGCCAGCGATGAAGTTTTGTGTCATTTCCATTTCGGCAAGTGTCAATAGGTGTGTTTTGGTTGTTTTTGCTTTGTTTTTGTTTCATTGAGTTGTATTTTGTGTTTTGGTCAGTTGTAGGTTCGACTTCCAGTTTGAAATGCATTGAAATGTAACCATTCTCAATTTCAATTTCGAAACAAATTTTTTTTCATGATCAGGTGTTGTGCCATTCGAATTTGCAAAACAAACTCTTTTTATTAACTTCAAGGATCAACCCCGATCAAAGTTGTATAAAAAAAAAAAAAAAAAAAAGAGTTAAACTTATAGGTGCCCAACTCCTAAGCTTTAAAAAAAAAAATTAAAAAAAAACTAAAAAAAAAAAAAAAATAGAGAGAAGGAGAATTTTCTCAAATTTCGACAGTAGCTTGGCGGCGAGTGTCAAAGGCCGACTTCACTTGCAGACAGTTTCATTGCTCGACTCCATTGCCAATTGCCCCGCTTTAAGATGTTCATTCCAGGGAACACTTCAAAGGCCCTACTTCAGAATTTGTAGGATTTTCAAAGGAAATCATCTCCCACTGGCCATCGAATGAGGAACAAAGGCACCACAAATCTTTCCATGTTTGTTGTTTGGTGCTTCAACTCCTTGTTTTGCATCTTCAAATGACTAATCTCCCACCGTGCGTCTTGATACATACACTAGAATAGAGAGAGTTGTCCTGTCAGTTGTTGTACCTCATTTGTTCTACTTTGCAAATGCTATAACAAGTTGGAGACCGCGGTCACAATCTCCACACATGATTTTAGTGTATAAGAGTGGGCATCGATGTCAGACTGCACTGCCATCATTTGCTTGACTGACATCGCAAGGAAACTGAAAATAGAGGCAGGGGCAAGGTCACTCTTAGGAGGCTCAGAAGAGTTAGAGTAAGTTATTTCTATCAGTGTGTTGTTTAGGTCAAGAAAAAGGGAAAGAGGACGGCGGGAAGAGGCCATGTCAGAGGAGAGTAATGCCAAAAAGAGAGTTTGCAAAGTAATGGCAAAGAGAGATTTGTTTTGCAACTTTTTGTTCTGTCTCTCTTTTAGGCCTTAGACTAAGAAGAATATGAAGGAGAAGAAGAAGACAAAAGGGAAAGGTCGAGGCGATCGTTAAAGGATTTGGGTCAAGCCAACTGTGTTGATCAGGCGCCACACTTATTCAAATCGCGCACCAGACACAATACTCGAAGAAGACAAAGGAGAAAGAAAGGGACAAGAAAAGAGGAAGAGAAGAGAGTGTATACATATGTATGTATATATGTAGATAATGTATATATATAAAAAAATGCCAAAAAAAATACAAAAAAAAAATGAAAAATAATTTAGCGCATACATCAAGCTTTTTTTTTTTGTGCATTCATCAAACCATCTTTATGAATCGATCGTACGATCAGACCATGGATGATAACTGGAATGACACGTGTTAATGCCTTCTTTCACTTGTGGGTCGCATTATGGTTAGCATTTGGATTTTGTCATGTTTTTCAAGTGGCTTTGTTCTAGGAATCTTCATTAAATACTTTTATGACAAAAAATAATTTTTTGAAGTTGAAATGTGGAAATGAGCATAGGTTTGGTTGTCTCCACTATGTTTTTTAAATACAAAATAATTGCTAGGCGATACTCTAGTGCTATCAATATTTAAATGTTGGTCTAGCTTGTTTGAAAGGTGGTTGATAAAATAATTGTTGTCCTTGAAGGGTGGATGATAAAAAAAAAAAAATCAGCTTAAATTTGTTGTTAACTGGAGCATAGCCCAAGTTCAATTTATTGAGCTTGAGGCTTCCTTGGACACACAAAATTAGGTTAGAGGTCGGAGTTGGGGCCCTCAGGCAACTCTCAAAACAACTTGGATAACTCTTCAATCTTACTGCACCCGCTCATATTGCACCTCTAATTACAAATTACAAGCTACCTTAATTTAAACCAAAATCCTAACTGAATAGCTAAAAGTTCATTCAAAAAAATTGGCCATACAAATCAATCAATTTTCAATGCAAATGTAACAAGATTTTATTTCCCAGTGTTAAATTTTTTTTGTTTCCCAAGGCTGTGTTTGGATCATGGATTTGGGTCGGGATTTGAAAATGAAAATGAGAAAAGTGAGTGAAATGTAAATAAAACAAATTTACATTTTTTTCTTCATTTCTTTTTCCAAGACTGCAAATGTGCTATGACTATGTAATAACATGTTAATGCCTTGTCACATAATTGCCTTTTGTCTTTGTTATTTTAGTAAATATATGCTTTGATAGTCATGAAGCCTCTGTTAGAGTAGTAAATTACAAGCTTTTGAATGGAAATTGTCATCTAATGTAAATGGAAATGAGTTGTAAATTGAAGATAGTTTCAAGCTTCACTAATCTGTTAGTGTTCTGAAGAAACATCAGTTGTGTTATAGAAAAAAGAGGATTCTTGATTTTTTTTTCTCTCCTGTTGAGAAACCATTCATTTTTTAGTTCCTTTCTCAAAAAAGAATTTGATTTGTACATGCAAGAAATAGGCTAATTCAGCCTTTTTTTATTCAATTTCTCATGAAGTAAAGTTCTTATCAGTAGGAGTCCAGGAAGTGGCCCCTTGCCCTCAAATTTCCATTTAAAGGTGGATGTCAATGTCAATCCTTGAGTGCAAGTAACTTGACATTTACTGGGAAATGTCATTAGAGTTCAAAAAATAATAAATGAATAGTGATACCACGTGCTGATGATAACATGGTATAATTGTTACATTGATTTTTTTTTTTCCTCTTGTTTGTGATTGTCATAATTGGAAAATGTGTGACAAGAAAAAGATATAGCACATGAACAGACCTCATCCAGTATGTAGAGATAAGGTTGTTTTATAATGGTTCACTCAAAATTAAGATTGTGGAGGAATTCTTTGATTGTTTAGCTTGCAAATTAGCTTTTCTCTGAATGGGAGGACATGGTTGATAATAGGAAAAGAAAGTATGCATAGAACAATTCAAAACTGAATAATTTCATTTTCTAAATTGCTAAAGTTCTTGCAATTGAGTTTGCTCATTGGGCTGCATTCCAAGCTTTGTTGTTTTTTCTTTCTTTGCTCTGTTCTATTTCCTTCTTTGTGTTTGGATGGCCAGAACATAAAATTTGGTACAACGTTGTGTCGATGTACATGCCTAAAGCTAAAATTTGATCATATAATTGCTGAAATGATAAAGGAAATAGGCAAGAAATGCAGGAGAAACAAAGCAAACCATAACTTTTGGATGATGGAAGTAGCCAGTTCTTCACAATTTCAGTACCTTTGCTTCTAGTATCTTTCCTGACACAACACAAACCTATCTGATTTGACATTTCTCGTCCATTTTCTTTTTCCTTTACAAATCGTTCTCCAAAATCCAAACACAAATACAATCTTACAAACTTCAATTATAAACCTACTAGAGTCAAATGACTCAGCTAACGAAATTTTTTATGAGCATTATAAAATATAGTTACTAGTTGATTATAAACAAAATAGAGTAGAAATTGAATTATTGTGAGAATCCAGTGGCAAATGTTTTTGTTTTCCCTGCACAACAGGTTGTGTGTTTTAAGTCCTGAACATTTATTTATTTTTATTTTTTTAAATTATTTTTGGAATCACTTTCACTCTCTGCATGGTTTTCACGTGGCCACTCAAATTTGACTCGAATTTATTTGATAATGTGATGCTATGAATGTATGATTCACATGGACCAATTAGTGACTATGGCCCATACCAATTACAACTTTTCATAGTTGGCAAAGTAGTAAAGCCACACCAAGTGTGTGATTGTGTTTTTAAACTCTTATAGTAATTTACATGGGATAAATTGTGGGCAATCTTTTTCGGTGTATGCTCAGACAAATTGTGGGCACGATTTCATTCCACAGTGTTAAATTTTTTTCCCTATCTTCTAATCAGATCATAGATTTGGATAGGGATTTGAAAGAAAAAAAAAAAGAGAGGAGTAAAATGTAAATAAAATATAGGACAAAGTTCACTTTACCTCCTGTGGTTTGGGCCATGTGCGGTTTATCTATCTAACGTTTGGAAATGACCATATAACCCCCCTTGTGGTTTGTGGACTAAAGTGCACTATTAGGTCCGTTAACAATTTAATGAAAAAGATTAAAATACCCCTGTATATAAGTAACTTAAGTGTGTGAATTATAGATATTTTTTGTCATTTGTTTGTAAGGCAAAGTGTACTTTAATTCTCTATGCTTTATTCTATGTGCAATTTATCCTATTGAAATCTGAAAATAAGCATATAATTGCTTTATGTCTTAAATTGGATGGAATGCTTGACGGTGTACTTCAATTCACAAACGATGTGGGGGTTATGTGGTAATTTTCAAATGTTATGGGGGTAAATCGCACATGACCCAAACCACAGGGGATAAAGTGTAATTTGCCCTAAACTAGGAAAAATAAACAAGAAGTTCTATTTTGCTTTTAAGATTACTATCAAGTCCTATTAAGTTTTAGTATGGACAACTAATTCCTATTTGTGATAAAAGGTTTCTAAAAGAATCATTGTTCCATAATAGTATAGCGATCCCAGTTTTCCTTTCATTGTTTAATTGTATTTTAGACTCGGTTCCGTGGATGTGTTGTTGTCTTTTTCTAGTTTCCATCCTTTACTCTTTGTATATGAGTCTTGGGTCGTGTTGGGTAGGTTTAAAACACGTTGGTTGTGTTTGGAAACCAAGGGTTAGTGTCCATTAAATTTTCATAATGGTTCATTTAATATCCTTATTAGTGGTTCATTTAATATCCTTATTAGTGGTTACAAACTTGTTCATTTAATATCCTTATTAGTAGTTCAGTTACTACCCTTATTAGTGGTCCATTCGTATTCAAACTTGACCATTCATATTTCTAACTAGTGTTCATTTAATTCTAGTTAGTGTTCATTTAATGCTAGTTAGTGTTCATTTAATTCTAACTTGTCCTTTCATTTTCCAATTAATGGGCTTTAATAACAACCTTTCAATATCACTTGTTCATCTCCCTTTTGATTTCAAAACCCTAGAACCATCTTCTCTCTCTCCCTACACGCCTTCTCTCTAGGTTTTCATCTCCCTCTAGTGTAAATCTAGACTAAGTCCTTTGTAAGAAAGGTAGAGTGGGTTGAGGGCTTCATTTTAATCTGAAAGTTTGGCGATTTGGAGCACTTTGGTTTTTGGCCTTCATCTTCTCCATTTGAGGTAGGGATTTCTTTGTTCTTTTTCAATACTCCGTCTATAGATAGACATGTGGTAATTTTGTATTGCATGAAAATCATATCCATGTTGGATTTGTTTGAAAATCATGAGGGGAACCTAGGGTTGGTTGTTTGAGAATGGTTTTGTTATCACTGACTGTGGTTTGGACTAATTAGAGAGTAAAATTAGTATGTTATTGTTGAAAGAAGAGAAAGCCCTAAATTATATTTTGATTTGATAAAATAAAAAGGATTTACGGATTTTGATTTGGTAAAATAAAAAGGATTTACGGTTGAACAATGTTAGTAAATTTCTATTATTAATATGAGTTGTGTAGGAGGTGTTAACAGTTAAGGGATTAATTATGGTATTGGGGTTATTTTGAAATGAACGTATTGAATCAAGTTGGGTTATGGCTTATTATCCGTGGAATTGATTTTGTAAAATGAAGAGAATGTAATCGGTTTTGTGAAAAGGGAAAAGTGTTTTTGGAATAAGTGATGGAACATGTTGACTTAAGAAAATTATGAAGTTGATCTTGAAAATGGTAAATGAAATGTTAACTCTATGTGAGTCTCGGAAAATAAATTTGAGAATTAAACTATTGTATCATGAGTGTCGAATACACACATTTGGGGGTTTTATCCTTACCCATCGTACTAGTGTCGTTGTTGGGTTTAAGGTTTGCTTGAGAGTTGAGTCTCTTTTATTAGGTGTACTGAATACATGCATCTAGAGGTTTTGTCCTTGGTCATCGGTGGAGGATGACATTGGTGTGTTGAATTGTGATGTATGCGTTACACTTGTGTTGGTTAAACATTATTGAATAGTTTATGTGTATGTATTACACTTGTTATTGATGCTTTGTTGTATTGAGGAATTTGTATATGATAATTGTTTACATACATTGTTTTGTGTGGGAGGAGATAGGGGATGTACTCCACGGTTTAGGGGAAGATAGGGGATGGACCTCTAAACCGGAAACTGTTTGACATTGATACAGCACTACAATGTGTATCATTTGTGAAGTATAGAAGTGTTTTTGTTTGATATTGATACAACACCAAAATGTGTATTATTTGTGAAGTATGGAAGTGTTTTTGTCTGAGATTGATACAGGACTAAAATGTGTATCTATTATGAGGTATGAAATGTTTAAAATGAGTTATTATCTCGCTTATCGCTTTGGCATATCCTTACCTTACTGTGCATATAGCCGGTAAAGCAGAGTTTTAATTGTTATCGTCAGTGTGTCTAAGTATGTTATGGGTTGCGGTGGTTACAGTTTTGAAAGGCCGAGCTGCCTCATTTGTGGATTATATACATGTTGATGATTTGTTATTTCCCTTTTTTTTAAGGCATGCATGTATTGATATGAATGTATTGGGAACAAACCAAAATGCCATTTTGAGATTTTGGAAAGTGTGAAGGAAAATGGGGTATTTGTGAACATGTTTTCAAAAAAGGTCATTTTGTTGTAAGTACAGAAAATGGGGGAAGAGTAATGGGCTTGGTGAAATTGTTTTTCTAAAACTGTTATAGTCATGAAAGTTTGGAAAAATGGGTAATAAAAAGGAAAGGGAAAAAGGTGAACCGCTTATAGCGTCAAATGAAATGGCTGTTTTCGAGAAAAGTTCATACTTATGTATATTTTGTATAAACTGCCACATTACTATTCTAGTATGAGAATGAACATTCATGATCATAGCTATCTGTAAGTTGTTATTGTTGGAGATCATGTTGAGATCCCTACTGGACTATATGTTCATCCCACGTTGTTGAATCTTTTTCAGGTGATAGCCAGGATGTTCTACAAGGTTTTGGATCTTCTTATTTGTTGGCCACGGGGCCTCTTTTGTGTTGGCGGAATGCCATTTATGTAAAAGGGTTATACCCTTCTTCTTGACTTTTAATGATGTAAGCCCAAGGGCAATTTATTTAGTGTTCTCATGTTGTATTTACTTTCATACGAATGAGAGCAATGTTATTCACTTCTACAAGTTGAATATACGAGTTTATTTCCGCATGTTATCTCTGAAATGGAATTAAGTAAATGAAATTAGTAATACTTCGAGTAATAAAAAGTGGGGCGTGACAAATAGTGTGTCTTATCCCAATTTTACCCTTCCTATTTAACATGAACAACAATTTTATAATTGTAAAAATTATTAATCTTACGTTTATAATTTTGTTTATGAAAAAAAGTGAAATATTTGCTAAAGAAGTAAAAATTATAAAATCAAAGGCAAAGACGAATTAGTGAGTAAATGGAAAACTTATGAGTTAAAGAGAGATGTCACCAGTGGTTTTGTTGGAGTAACAAGTGATTGTCACTATATTTTTAATTACCTAACGATAATTTAATAGCGATAATTTAATTTTCTTAATTAATTTGTTGTCTAATTAATTCTATAATGTGTGTAATTATCAAAATTTTAATATTATTTGATTAAAACTTTATAGTAATAATTATTTCATTATCTTCAACTAGTGAAATTTCATTCTTTTCAAATAGTGAAATTTAGCCTTAATGTTTAGGTGTAATTTAACTATTAGCAAAGTGAAATTTCTAGTAAATTAGTAGAACTTATAAAATAAAATGCCAAAGACGGAATAACAAGTAAATTAATATATGGGTCAATTACAAAAAAATCCTAGGTTTTTCGCATGTTTTTCAATTTAAACCCCAGAATTTCAATTTCAACAAATTGAACCCTAGAGTTTCATCCGTGTTTCAATCTGACCCCTCCGTCCATCTCCGTCATATTAAACTAACGAAAATCTGGGTAGAATTTTAGATTCAAACCCATATATTTAAACACTTGTACCTCCCTTGTCATAACTTTGTTTCGCCTCATTTTTGCATTGTTGGATTCACCTCATGGCCTAATTTTCATTCCACTATTCATACGCCTTGTTCCGCATCTTTTTACTTGCCATCGGAGCTCCGAATGTTGGCCAAAAATAAGATTTTTCTCTCTTTGGGCAAAATTTTCATATTCAAATCCACATAATTAAACACTTGGATCTCCCTCATCGTAACTCCGTTTTACCTCATTTTCGCGTCGTTAGATTCAACTCATGGCCTAATTTTTATTCCACCCCTCATATGCCTTGTTTCACCTCCTTTTGCACGTCGTTGAAGCTCCGAAAGTTGGCCAAAAATAAGCTTTTGCTCTTTCTATTTTTATTTTTCTTTTCCTCCTCCTTCGCGGTTTGTCCTCCTGGCTTGCTACTACGGCTTCATCATCATTATTTCCAAGTTGAGGTGGTGGTGGTAATGGTGGCGGTGTCCTTGAGTAGTGATAGATATACAACTACACATAAAAATCAAAAACCAAATGGGTTGGTGAGCATGTTAGGGCGCCTTGGTTTCTAATCAAGCATCATCCATTGCATCTCCACTGCCAAGAATATTGTTGCGATTGCAACAAGAAAAAACAAAACAAAACAAAACAAAAAGAGAGAAAAATCTTATTTTTGGCCAAATTTCGGAACTCCGACGGCATGCAAAAAGAGATGAAACAAGACATATGAGGGGTGAAATAAAAACTAGGCCATGAGTTGATTCTAACGACACAAAAATGAGGTGAAATAGAGTTACAACGAGGGAGATACAAGTGCTTGAATATGTGGATTTAAATATGAAAATTTTGCCCAAAGATAGAAATTTTTATTTTTGGCCAATTTTCGAAGCTCTGGCAGCCAGTAAAAGGATGTGGAACAAGGTTTATGAATAATGAAATGAAAACTAGGCCATGAGGTGAATCCAACGACACAAAAAAATGAGGCAAAACGGAGTTATGACGACAGAGATAAAGTGTTTGAACATGTGAGTTTGAATCTGCAATTCTGCTCAGATTTTAGTTAGTTTAATATGACAGAGATGAACGAAGGGCCAAATTGAAACACCGATGAAACTCTAGGGCTTAATTTGTTGAAATTGAAATTCTGGAGTTTAAATTGAAAAATACGCGAAACCCTGGTATTTTTTTTTTGTAATTAACCCTTAATATATTTATTGAAAGGTTTAATTGTATCGTTTTTAGTTTAGGTAGTATTATACTTTGTGATAGTAGAGGGGGACAGGTAAAGTGAGACTTTATGCTAGTTTTAGTGGAGAAGAGTAAATTGATACCTCATGATAGCTTTAGGAAGGTCAAATAATACAGGGGGTGCGAGACATTTTCGTATTGTGGAATAGAGACCTACAATGACGTAGAATTGCAGAAGAATCATGACTTTAATAAGAGAAAAGTATGTTTTGAATCCTTTGACAATTACCTCTACAAATTTTGATTTTTCTATCGACAAAATAGAGATGAAGAGACATAAAGAGAAAGGTAGAAAAATATTGTGATGGATCTAAATGAGTGTCAGTAGATCTAAAATCTTATTGCCGCAACAATGGTGATGGACAACCACAAAACAGAGTTTGCATAGTGCTGGATTGTCATGTGATAGAGTTTATATGGTGATGGATTGTTATGGATATTCAATTATTTATTTATGACAATAAAAAATAATATATATATATATATATATTTTTTTTTTTTAAATTTGAAAAACTAATACTATGTTTGATTTAGAATTGCAAAAGTTATTTTTGAATTTTCAATACATTTTTTTTTTGTTTTAAGTGAATTTTATTAATATTTTAATTTTTAAATTCAATTAATCTAGATATAATTAAAAAGCAAGATATTTATAATAAAAAAATCTATAAATAAAAAAATATATAATTTTTTTTATATTTTTATATTTGGTATAATTTTAATTTTTTTAATAAAATTTATACTTTTAAATGTATCTATGAAATTGTACCTTTTTTTTTTTCTTCTCAAACTGAGTCATAAAACTCCAATAAAATAAAAATTACAAACAATAAATAATAATTAAAAAATATTAATTTCACAAGCATAACATATTTTTTCACATCTAAAAAAAAAGGGAAACTTATTTATAAGGCCTTTTTCGGACACTTATGCTAGGTTAAGTCTTGTGTAATTTCTTACAGAGTCACAAGTCCTATTTAGATAGGAATGTATTCCACAAGATCCTATGAGTTGACCATATATAGGAAATTGAATGTTACCATAGAAAGTAACATTTTCACATTCAATTAAAAAAAACGAAAACCTAGTAAATTTGCAAAACATAACGTGACATGTTACGTTACGTTTATGTAGGTGTCACGTCACGTTACGTTTATGTAGGTGTCACGTCACGTTTCGCAAACTTAATCTATGGTAACATTCAATTTCCTATATATTGAATGTTACCATAGAAAGTAATATTTTCACCTTCAATTAAAAAAATCAAAAACTTAGTAAGTTTGCGAAACGTGGTAACATTTTCACATTCAATTAAAAAAATCAAAAACCGAGCAAGTTTGCGAAACGTAACGTGACACATTACGTTACGTTTATATAATTGTCACGTTACGTTACGTTTATGTAGGTGTCACGTCACGTTACGTTTATGTAGATGTCAAATGTATCAACAAACTTCACACAGGACTTATGGGAACGTAAGTTTTTTTTGTAGGACCATATGTAACAAAAGTCTCCCTAATAGGACTTATAAATAATTTTCCCCCCAAAAAAAATAAGAACAAAAATTTTCACAAAATTTTACCTTAATTTAAAATTCCCTCTCAAAATTTTGTCCCTTGAAAAATCTAGAAATCCCCTAGATGTTGATTTGTGATTATGTATCAATTTAAAGCAGAATATAACAATCCCAATCAAACAATCAAACAATCAAGACAAAGAAACACAACGATTTTACGTGGAAAAAACCACAATTGGACACCTCCAACTGTGATCAAAAAACCACGGGCAACAGCCACAAGACAATCCACTAAGAAGAATTAAAGGAATTACACAGGTATACTCTCAATTACCTAGCGAATCCACAACGCCTAATTGAACCAACCTCTATGTGCCTCTTCCAACCCCATCTTCACCACGGAATTGTCTTTCTGATGAGCCACTCCGGATTCCACCAAAGCTTCAGGCTCGAATTCTTCAGAATCCACAACTGAAGAATAACTCTCTCTTTTGTGTATAACAAACAAACCTTTGATGTACTCTTTTTAGATCATGAGTTGAATACTCAATAAAAACATCAAAGAAAACTCCCAAAGTATCCCCAGATATAAACCCTAGAAACCAAAAAGAAGATCTGGAGCAGTTATCCTAAAATCTGTCCCAACACGCGAATTTATAGAATCTGTCCCGCGATCTCCGCTCGAGCTCAACACAGCCCGCTCGAGCGGACTGACCAAAAACTGCGTGCGAACAAACTGAGATGCGCTCGAGCGTAGGATCATCCGCTCGAGCGTAAAATCACACCTTCCAGTATTTTTACAGGCGACTGCAGAGATGCTGAGAGCTTCCAATCCACGCTCGAGCGCCTGTTCCTCCACTCGAGCGGACAGGCCAAAACTGGAAAATCTGGAAAAATAAAACATGCTCGGACAGGCAACTTTGAATGCATTTTTGCATTTTGCTTCGGGGGCGCTGCCCCTCAACCCCGCCGTGGCGCTGCCCCGGACCCGCCAAGGGGCGCTGCCCCCTGGACCCCCGCGAGCTGACCGGGCAGCTCGATCCCCGTCATAATCAGCGAAGTGGCAATCTTGAAAGCTTTATCATCACAAACTTCTCTGAAATGCTTGATTCGGGTTGGATTCGCATCTAACAACTCATAGCCTTACTGAAATAAAAATGCGAATAAAATTACAACTCAAAGGAGTTTTGTCAAACGGGTTTGCCAAGAAATAAAACCTAACACCCCTAATCCCTCCTACGTTTCTCATGTCTCTTTCTCTTCCTCATGGACGATTTTGTTGCTCCCATTCCACCGTTGTACCACCTAAAATCTAAAGTCGACCCGTCGATTCACGAACTTGGACTATTTCATTCTCACTAGGTAAGTTGATTTCTCTCTCTCTCTCTGGATCTTATTCTCTGCCCTAATTTCTCACAAATTGACTCCCTCTCTTAGCATTCTCACCATATTTCGTTCTGGGTATATATTAATTTCCAGATTCGGTAATTCGAAGAGTATTTTGTGTTGGTACTTCACATTTATGTTTCTTTGATCAATTGCAAATTTAGTTAAACACACAATATATTTATGTTAGATGTACACATAATTATTGGAAGAAAAAACCTAGTGTGAACTAAGAATTTGGGTCTCGTTTTGTAGTCTATTTAATCAATTTATTGACTTTTTATTGCTATAATGTGTAATTTCTTATTTATGATTGGTTTTGTATATTATTTGAACAAGAGGAAAAGGACTAAGAAGGCACCTCACAACAGAAAAAAATCTATGCAATTAGTACACCAAAACAAACTTTAATCATGTTAAAACCTCATAAGGTTAAGGGTAAAGGGGTAGTAGTTCAAATCTGGTTTCAGGTTTTCAGTTTTATTTTATTATTATTATTATTATTATTATTATTATTATTATTATTATTATTATTATTATTATTATTATTATTATTATTATTATTATTATTATTATCATCATCATTATTTTGTTTTGGTTTGGTATGATGCTTTAGATTGAATCCTTCAAATATCATTACAAGAAGTGGGTTTACAATTCATTGATTTCATAGTTTGGGGAAGGTTTATAGTGATTTAAGTTCCTTAAAATAGTGATTTAACTTTAAGTTTTATTTAAATGTTGAAACAAACTGATTAATATCGAAACTTATTTATGAAATGGTAGTAGAATTGATAAAAGTTGTTGGCTATCTCTTGCAATGAATTTGGTCCAAAGCATTTATAATTTATTCTTGATTTATATATATATATATAACACAAAACAAGGGGGCTGATGATGGTTATCCTATATGGACATTTGATTCAATTGCTGAGATAACTTTGTCTTTCTTTTGTTTAGCTTTCCACCGTTACATTACAAATGTAAAATGTACGTGAGAGGATCTGTCTTTGACGGCTCAAATTCATTATTTGCTTCAATCGTAGGGCTCAAGTTGAGACGAGTTCAAAATTCAAAACTCAAATCCTGTCTAAAGTTGACACTCTCATCAGTACTCATTCAAAATGTGTTGAAATTGTTTGATTTATGTGAAATAGGTTACTGTGAGATGAGATAGGTCTTTTTCTATGAAATGGGTGACTTCTATGAAATTGTTTGATTTATGTTTTCATAATTTCTTATACTTTGTTGGGTTTGATTTTTGAATATTGCAAACATATTAAGATGGAAGTATTAACGGTGCATATTTAACTTACTCCATTTTTAAATTGAATGTGTAAATTGCACAGGTTGTGAGCAAAGGTGTAATGTGGCAACATGTTTCTTGAGTTTATTAAACAAATAAACAAATTTGTAAGTGTGTTTGTTGTTTTCTTCTTTTTTTTTAAGAAAAAAGAAAAAAGAAAAACTCTTGTCTAATTGGTTATTGAGTTCAACAAGGCGATGGTGGCAGTGAATTCTATGGATGTCTAACAATTATCCTAGATCAGTAAGGCATTGAAGGAATTTTTTTTGGTGACAAGGAATTTTATTTTGATCATAGATTGTAAACCTGATCATAAAATCTATTTTGTGGCAGTGAATTATATTTTGTAATTCAAGTCTGATTGTAAAATTTGTTTTAATCTTAGAAATTTGGTCACTCACTCACTCTCCCTCTCTCTCCATTTCGGTTTTGCTCGCCATCTTGACTCACACTCTTCATCTCTCTCTATTTCGGCTCCTTCCTCATGCTCTTCGACGGTATCTTTCACTCTCACCAATTACCATTTTCTCTGGTCTCTCTCTCTCTCTCTCTCTATAACTCCTGCGATGTCTTCATACCGTTCTATCTACACCCACACACTATAACTCCTGCGATGTCTTCATACCATTCTATCTACACCCACACACTACCACTGTATCGCTTCGTTTGGAAATTTCCTCGGAATCCATAGTTGCTTCCGCCAATTTCCACACCAACCCTTGTCTCGATCTCTACCCAACATCGGTTAATTCAATTTCTCTCTCTAACTCCCTCTTCTTTTCCTGATTTCTAAAACCCTAGCTATGTTTATGTTTTCTACAATAGTTACCATTAGATCTTGTTTTTTGCAATAAAAAAATTTGTATTTTGGTGCTATTGTTTCTAACTCTATAAATTCAAACCTATATCATAATCTCTGGTTCTCTTTATAGATATTTGTAGATCTATTTATATGATTGTCCATTTTTGAAGTTTTAGTTTTTACGTTTTTGTTATTGTTTGTAGCCCTAGGTTATTTAATGCAGTGGATCATGTTATTCTTCCTAATGGCAACGGCCTGAAAGTTAGTTATTTCTATAGTCCTATCACAGAAGTTTGATTGTTGTATGCTTGTGTAATTGAATAATATTACAATTATGTTTTTGTTATGTCGATTCTATCTTATATTATTTGTAGGATTTTGTAGTGTCAGTTTCATATTTTATCTTGTATTGGTTTTTGTAATATCATGTCTCTATATGAGATGTTTATTAGGTGATTTGTTTTAGTAATTTTCGGTTCTCTTTGAAGTTTAGATTTTATAATTTTGTAAACTCGTGTTAAATAAAATTTGAGTTTGTTCTAAAAGGAGGTTGCTAGGAATAGAAAAGGATATCAAAGCATTCCTTGTGGAGAAACTATGATGATTTAAATGAAAGCTTTTGGTATTACTCTTTTTTGGAGATCATTTTGTGTTTGATTTTATATCAAGTTAGCTTTGCCCTTATAAAATTACAAGTGACTAATGTACCGACAATCAATGTCATTGCTAAGTCTGTAATGGTGTTAGGCTGGTTTTCTTTTGTTTGTGATGATCAAATATATCCCCTTAGGACTAGACTATTTGTTGAGAAATATTTATCAATTAATTCTATTTCTGTTCATGTTTTTTGAGAAATTCTTCACTTCATGCTCTTCTTGGTTTACAATAAAATTGAATTATTCAATTGACTTAAAATGCATGTATGGCTTGACACGGTAGATTCAATAAAATTGAATTCTTCTTGATTTATTTTTATCTCACTGAATGTAAATTTTATTTTTATTTTATTTTTATTTTATTTTTATTTTGTGGCTTTTTACTTACTGGTTTTGTTATTCTCTTTCAAGATTTGATGTCATGACTACATGTTTGAATCTTTTCGGAAAGTTTATAGATTCATAAATTGTGTTGCTTCTTCGAATCGAGACCCTTAATTGGCTTTGTGTGTAACAATTTCATCAAAACTTCATGAGATTTGGGATATATATACACAAAAATAATGTGTATATATATATATATATATATATTTTTATTTGGTGTAATTTTAAATTATTTTTAATTTATACTTTCTAAATATATCTAAATTTTGTTTTTTTGTTTTTGCAAACTGAGTCATAAAAGTCCAATAAAGTAAAAAGTATAAACAATAAATAAAATTAAAAAAATATTAATTTAACAAGTCTAATCTATTTTTTACATCTCTAAAAAAACAACAATGATAGAGACTACTAATTTTAGAGCTCTAAAAACATCACTAATGACGTGACACTCAATAAAAAAAGAAAAAAAATACAACACCAAGGCCAAACAACAATGATAGAGACCACTAATTTTGGAGCTCTAAAAAGATCACTAATGACATGGCACTCAATAAAAAAAGAAAAAAAAATACAACACCAAGCCTAAAACATCAAATCATTCATGGTAGGGCCCACTGCCACATCATTAGTGGTAGCGCTAATTAATGCTCTTACTCATTTTCCAAAGACCAAAATATTAATTCATTCCTGGTGAGATCCACTGCCACATCATTAATTAGTGCCGCACTCATTTTCCCTAAAAAAATTAGGAGCAAATTTGTTGACAAAATTTTACCTTAATTTGAAATTCCCTCTCAAATTGGGGATTCCCCAAAATTTTGCCCTAATCCTTCTGCGTTTCTCGTCTCAATCTCACACACAACTCCTTCCTCTCATTCCTCTTCCCTCATGGACGATTTTGTGTAAATCCATAGTCGCCACCGCCGGCTATTACATGCTCACCTGGTAAGGTGGTTTCTCTCTCTCTCTCTCTCTCTCTCTCTCCAATTTCTAAACTCTATCTATCTCCCTCCCTTATCTTTTATATGTTTTTTGAATGGGTTTGTAAAATGGGTATATTAGATATCTGATTTTTTGATTGGATTTCTAACCCTAGCCATCTCCGTGAGCTCTTTTTTGCTATTAGATTTGAGTTAAAAGTTCTGATGTTGAGGATTTGAGAAGATGTTTTCTCATCTTTGAGAAAACCCTTATTATTGTTTGTTATTAGGTTTATATTTGTAATTCAGCTATTATGTCACTAATTTATTACCATTCCTTTGTTTTTATTGCCCAGCTTCGGCCATATATCTCATAGACATTGTTCTCAACGTATAGAACTTTCTGTCTTATTATATTTGGTTTCCTTCACCTTTTTGTTTCGGATAATTCCCCCCTCCCCCCTTAACGCTGTGTTTGGTTGGGGGATTTGGGGAGAGATTTGGAAAGGGAAAGGGAAAAGTAAGCATATTTTTTTCACATTTCACCTACTTTTTCCATTTCTCTTTCCAAATCTCTCCTCAAATCCCTCAACCAAACACAGCATAAAGGATACATTATTGAACAAAGTCTTTTTTTTTTTGTTTTTTCAGGTGTGACTGCTACTGTTTTGGAGTTTTGAAGACCATTAGAGCCTCATGGTTTTCATGGTGATTCACTTCCTCTCCCTCTAGTTAAAATCGAGTTAATTGCAATTAAAAGTACAAAATTGATGCAAAAGGCAGAGTACATGACATAGAATTTACCTTTGAATCATTGTAGATGATTCGAGTGGGGTTACTGTGCTTCATTACGGGAATTTCATACTTCTTTTGTAATCTTTTCTTTCAAGGTCAAGTTTAACGGAGATACGATGGTCCCAAAAACTCCAAAAGAAAATAATAGCAAATACTTTTCACTAAAATGACGTGGTTTTAATATAAGATTATAGATGGCTACTAGAATGACATTATGTTGTTTTTCTGGCATTTCACATATGCGTCGCATAAAATATTCCTGGATTTTTTTTGTCCTTATAAATATCCACTATTCAAAAGGATATTTGATGATAGACATGTCGATTAATTATGCGTTATACGGTAATATTCAGTCGCCATCAGCTCACACCAATGTGCTAAAAAGATATGTGATGAGCCTAGCAGCTAGCATAATTGGTAACCAATGAATGAATAGCAAAAAAAGCCGAAGCGAGTTAATTTTTCTATGATTTTTTTAGCTTGTTTTCAATTATTGCTAATACATAGTATTCTTTATCGGCCTTGTTTAATTTGGAATCCTTTTAAAGTTGTTGGTAGTGATTTTGAATGGACATCTATTTGTACAAGGTCACATGGGAGAAAATGGGAAATTGATATGGATTAAGAACAGAAGAGAAAAGAAAAATGACAAAATGATGAAGAAAAATAAATGTAGGAAGGGGGGTGGCTGATTTGTCAATTCTTTCTTAATGGGTTTAATTTGTTTTATTTTTCTCTATTTGGTGTTAATTCTAGAAGTAGGTTTATATATGTTCTTCCTTAATTGGTTTAAATGTATTTTTTTGAAAATAGATGTGTTTTTAATGTTTATAGATTTTACATGTTATGGTGGTTTGGTAGAATTTAATTGAGCTCATTACCATTGTTGAATGTGACAATGGAATGTGTGGAAAGTGAAACATATATTTTCCCCTATTTGAAGAGAGTGAGATTCTTGGGTGTGCAAAAGTGAGAGGTAATTTATCAAAAATAATAATAATAATAATAAAATTTGTATATGGTATGGAATATATGAGTTTAATATTTAGAATATTTCTTTGAATTTTAGGATGGTTGGATTTTTGTTGGAATAGTTGAAAGTCTTTTTCTTATGGAATTTTTTGATCAACATAGAGTTGGAACTTGGCGGTGTAAATTACGAGTGGACCAGTGTGCAACTTTTGCTTCATGCTTTATATGTATTTGCAACAAAACTTGGTTTTACAATGGAAATGCAGCTCCTAGGGACTAGTTTTTAATAGGATGTTCAGACAAAATTTTAAGAAACTTTAGCATAAATTATTGGGATTTTTTTTTCCGTGAATGGTCTAAAAATTCTGGAAATACTATGTAGAGGCTTGTAAGAAGCTTTTCAAACATGTTGGGAAACAATGGAAAATGCTCCCCACAAAATCATCTCTTTAGCTATACTCCTGAAGAATTTTTCCTTTTTCAATTAGACTTCTTACTACTTTTTAAATTATTTCATATAGTTTTAATATGACATTTTTTTGTAGCACTTCTGATCAAACAAATATGGGTAGTTGAAGAATATAATCAAATAAAATAAAGGATAAACTACAAATATATTTTCTAAAATTTGTTTGAAATACAGATTGCTCTTGTAGTTTTAGAAATTACATCTCTACCCCTTTAAGTTTATAATTGCCTAGCAAATGACTCATTTTATTAATAAATCATTAAGTTAATTAATAATTTTTTAATAATATTAAAAATATATTTCAATTAACAATTTAAATAATTTTATTGTTGTATGGAAGTGTAGTTAGAATTTTTTTTATAATAAATTCTGTTAAATAAATCTTTTTAACAAGAGGGGTATTTGTAATTTTCTAAACTATATAGAGTAATTTATGTTTATTTCAAGCAAATCAGATATATTTATAATTTGCTATAAAATAAAAGAAATTCTAAAGCATAGAAACTATTGGGATTTTTTTTTAGCATAAATTATTGGGATTTTTTTTTCCGTGAATGGTCTAAAAATTCTGGAAATACTATGTAGAGGCTTGTAAGAAACTTTTCAAATATGTTGAGAAATAATGGAAAATGCTCCCCACAAAATCATCTCTTTAGCTATACTCCTGAAGAATTTTTCCTTTTTCAATGAGACTTCTTACTACTTTTTTAAATTATTTCGTATAGTTTTAATATGACATTTTTTTTTGCTGAGGTTTGAGTGATGTTAGCCCTATATTTCTTTGCTTGAGTGTTTATTTTCGGCTTTTTGGGCACTCGATTGTGATAGAATCACAAAAGTTAAGTATCGCTCTACGAATGAGTTGAGTTTGGGTCTTTGCCAATTTGTGATTTAATTTCCTATTTTCTGATATTATTTTGGTTCCTTGCCAATTGAATTCTGGACTAATGTTGCTGTTTTGATCATTTTTTTTGGTGTTCTATTTTGTTGTGGAGAGCGAGGTGTATCATTATCTTATTAATTATTTATGTTCAAATTTCTTTCTTGCCCTTATTTTAAAAAATTAACAGATTGACTAGTCAAACCTTCCCCTTTGGATTTAAATCTAGAAACAACTAGTTTTCAATCAAAAGCTGCTGCAACCCATGCTTGCTATTAGCTTATTTATTTATTTGAGGCATAGGTAGTATAGAATAGGACTTGTTTTTAGCCTCAAAGCATGTCTTACTCAGATTACACAATTATTGTTGGGGGTTATACCCATCCAATTTATTTTCTTGCAGGGCCTCTAACATAATCTGATATCAGTTTTTGACCATATCAGCAATTCAAATTTTGTTATTTCAACCAACTTATTTAACTATTATATGGACCTTGCAAGAGCCTTTGAGGCACTTTGACCAGTTTGAAAGCATAAAGACCTTTGTACCAAAATTTCCTGCACATTGGCTTCTCAATAGTCCACTTTCAAAGCTCACAAGTCTCAGTGAATTTCAAACCACAATTTGAAGTTTTTACAGCACCTATCCTCGTGTCATATTTATTTTAAGATAAGATGGACCACTTTCGACTTCAAATCAACAGACTTATCGATGTATATGTAGGCTTTTGTGAAGTATTATTTGAGATTGATAATGTCTTTATTTGTATCGGGGACTCTTATATTTGGGTTTGAAGAATTGTGGATATTTAGTTATAGAGATTTAAACTATATGGGCTTCATTGGTTTTGTGCGTGTCTTTGTGTGACTTCATTTGCCCCTTGAGAAATTACATTAAATCTTGCTTAAAGAGAGAAGAATAGTTGGCCAACGTTGGTGGTGTTTTTTTCTATACCTATCATGTGAATCTTCTTCTTGATATTTGCAGGGACGGAACCAGACTTTTGTCTTCCGGGGGCCAAAACTTGAATAAAAATGTGAGTAATGTTAGAGATTCACAACTTGCCCGCAATTATATGACAATTAATTGAGCATTATATGGTCGAATTTGTGACCAAAAAAAATAAATTAACACATAATTTACAATCAAGAGATAAGTCCAAAAGAAAAAAGAAAAAAAAAACTTAAAATTAAAAGAAGAGAGAAAATAAAAAATAAAAAAATAAAAAAAAAATTATAGAAGACAAAAGAAAGAGAAGAGCACATGAATTGCTTTAAAATATATTAAAAAAAAAAAAAAAAGAATAAAGAAGAGTTGGGGGCCAATACACCTCGCATAGGAAATAACAGTAATAAAAAAAAGAAAAAGAAAAAGAAAAAGAAAAAAGAATACATAGGTAGTCAAGCCAAAAGCAGGGGGGCCACGGCCCCTTACAGTCTCCACATAGATCCGTCCTTGGATATTTGCCTTTTTCTTGTAGGTTTTGAGTCTTGAAACTTTGTTGTGGTTTACTCTGAAGTTAATGATGCTTTGGGTTATCTTTATGGACTATGGGCTCTGTTTGTTTTCAGAGGTAGAATGGAGGAAATTCATAGTGATGGGATTAATAGTGAGGTGATTGTTAGTGAGGGGATTAAGTAAAATTGTATTTATTTTGATGATAGTTGTTAGTGTAGGAATTGTTAAATTATTTTTATATAAAATAATAAAACAAATAAAAAAATATAAAAAATTAAACATTAATGTTTAAAAAAAAATTCCCAATATGTAAAAAAATATAAAAAATTCTAATCCCCTCACTATTTTTCTAATACCACCTCCACCCCCACCTCCTCCATCCCAATCCCCTTTCCAACCTCCATCTTAATTCCTTTCCCAACTCTACAAATAAACACAAAACTAAATGGTTCCACCTCCATCCTAATCCCCTCCCATCCTTTACACCCCAAAACAAACGAGGCCATAAGGTTTGAATGTTTTTTTTCCAGATAAACATCTATTTGTAATTGTATGTTTCATAAGAAAACACAATTTTGCTGATCACTCATTAGGTACACAACCATATTGAGTGTTTTTTTCATGAAGTCAAGCATCATCAATGTATTGATTTTTGTTGTTATAGAGCATTATTGGACCTCATCAAGTTAATTTAGCATGTAACGCTAAGAAATAACATAGGTATTAGTTTTACTTTTTCCCAAATGCATGTTAACATGTGATCAAAGAATTCAAGAATTTTAACTATTGGTAATTTCTTTTCATGTGAAAGTTACATCTTTTTAGTTGATAGGATAGTTTTTGAACAATCCCATTCCCTTTGGGAAAAGAAAAAGAAAAAGCAATCATTATGGAACAATTTTAGCTTTTGTTTAATTGTTTGCTTAGGTTCAATTTATGCAGAACTCAAAATTAGTATATCAACCTTTGTTCCATCATCTAATGAACAAATAAAAGTTATTTTTATTAAGTTCAGGTGTGAAATCCTAACTCACAAGCGATGTAGAATGGAGTTTTGACCTATGAGTGCAATTTGGAGAAGCATTTATTGACTATGTGTTTTATTTATTTATTTTCCCTTTTTGTCTCATTTATTGACTCTTTATTTTTTGTTTGTTCTATTTTTTATCATTTGATTTTTTTTTCCTGACATTTCTTTGATTTAGTTAAAAAAGAAGTAATAGTGATGAGTGACCAAACCTTTGTTTTGTTATTTTTTTCTTATCAAATGAAAGTCTTTGAATTAGATTTTCAAAGGAAAACAAGCTGAAAGGGAAAGTGGTAGTTATATGTCATTGTTATGCGTATAGTGAAATGGAGTGAATAAAAGTTACTGGAAGTCTATATTGAATTACTTATTTTTGAAGAAAATGAATGAAGATTATAGTTCCAATAGTAAAAAATAAACAATTCGTTGCATTGTTGAGTCTTCCACAGTGGCCCCAAGTTCCAATAATTAGAAAAACTCAAAACATTTACTTGGACAAATGTAGAATGCTTGAATGTGTCAGGTTGATTTGTGTTGGAATTTACATTTGACAGAGTGATCAAAACATATCAAGCAGCAGTTTATATTTTTAATCATTGCGGGCTTTGTGAAAACAGGATGAAGAGAAATGGTATGCAAGAAGATCAGAGATTATGAATAGGAAAGGTTGTTGAAGGAGAATTAGAAGAAGCTCGCCGACATCAAATTGGGCATTAAATAAGCACAAGGTGCACGTGATTTCTTAGATTTGCAAATGTAAGTTTGCATGAGTACCATGTCTTTGCAAATTAATTTCATGACGACTCAATGACGAGCTTCTAGAATGGGTTGTGATTCTTGTTAATAGTTTCCCAATAACCAGTTGTATTGTATTGACAATGTTTATGATTCGTTCAAAATGAGTTTTGACCTCTTTTTTTCATTTTTTCATTTTTTTTTGTGTGTGGTTGGTATTCTAAACAGTTACACGGGTTTTGATAATCTTGTTTGTATTTGTTAATGTATTGTGTTATCCTATATCTAGTGTCCTCACCAATTAAGTGTGAGGTTGTGTTTTGATATTGGTTAATCTCTTTGAAAATTGGTTGAGATTACATTAGGCCAAGGCAAGAATTCCAACACTAATGTTTTTTTATGCCAATTGATTGTGCAACTAATTATGCATACAAGCCACAAGTCTTGGTTGAAATTGACTTTGGCAATTGAACCGATTATGCATACAAGCCACAATCCAAATTTACAAGCCAATCAATTTTGCACATATCGTTCGTAAAACTAAGTCCAACTAAGTGTCTTATAGTTGACTACGTAATCAATTATGTAACTATTTGTCTATTAGTCATTCCAACTCATAATTGAAAGCCAATATTGGGCATAAAATCTAATTATTTTTTTAATGTTGACATAGTTGTTGCAAATTACATTTGTCGCATTTCCTCTGCATTTATTGTGAATAAAATGAATTATTTTTACATTCTTAAAAGGTATTATTGTATTATTTTGTGAAAAATAACAATTATATCTCTGTCAGAATTTTATTTTCATTCAAATATATGAAAAACTCAATTAACAAGATAAAAATTTAATTGTCAATAAAACTTCATCTATTCATCATAAAAAAAGGATGCAAAAAGAAGGTTAACCCAATGTCTATGCAACAGACACATTTGAGGAAAGCCCAGTTAGGATTAAACATCTAATGACCACTGGAATATAGTCAGTAACCAAACAAATACAAAGTTGCAGCCAAAATTAAATTAAGAAAAAGGAAAATTCAAATCAAAATTTAAATTTTCTCATTCTTGAGAGGCAGCAGCTCCATTTGTTGTAGCATCCACAGGCTTGGCTTCTGCAGACGCCTCAACCTTGTCACCCTTCTTACTTGCAAACACGAACGATTAGGATTCATGTGAGTGTGTAGTAGTACAATTCAATTTGCATGCTTAAATGAGTTGTTCCAAAGTTTGTAATCAGTCTTTTTGGGATATAATGCTAGCATACCTTTCAAAGGTGTGAGTTGTTCCAAAGGTGTGATTCTGAAATTTTAAATGAGTTGTTCAAAGGTGTGATTGTGTTTCCATCATAGTTTTTAACTGTGATAAAAAAAACTTAAAAATCTAGAATCAAATGTTAAATGTGACTAGTAGCAATAAGATTTGAAGGACCAACAAACATTGTAGTGAAAAAATAATTTTAAAAAAAAAAAAATAGCGCTCCTAGTAAAGATAGATTGCATCCACTAGATATTATTCTGAGAAACCTAAAACTACATCAATGACAGTACTCAATAATTCGTGAAAAGGAAAACAACATCAATTAATCATTTGAGACTCAAAGAGAAAGTTGAAGTGACATACTTTGTGTCAAAGTATAAATGTGAAATAGAATGTTGTACCCATAATTACACAGCATCCACAATTATACAATGCTTGCATATATATGGCAAATCTACATAAAAACTAAAAAACTAACCTGGGATAAGATAATGGGTCTGCCTTGGGATGCATAGAGTTTTCTTGCTTCATCATGTCCACAATCTTGACTGTAAATTGCTTCATTTCTGCCTAAAACAGAAGTACAATGAGCATATTTAGGTCATCAATTTAAAACTTAATAGCTGGACAAAGTGAGAGGGAATACATTGAATGGCTCATTATCAATTCGAAACTGAATTTCAGGTATGAAATACAACCAAAGAGGAAACTCACTATTCAAAAACAAAGTGTATAAGGCAAAGTTTACTGATAAATTGTTGGTTTGTATACTATACAATAGATTGGAACAAAATTTATAAGCTTTACCAATCGTTCCATTTAGCACAAATATGAGGACCAATACCTAGATGAGCATCTAAACTAGCTTCAGCAACCAAATAAATTTAATGAATTGCTTATTCAAGAAGGATCCTAATAGAGTACGACAGCTTATCTGTAATAGATACAGGGGCAACAAAGAAATGTTTGGCAAGTCATTTGTGCAACAAAAGGAAGACCTTATAACCCAGAAACTGTGAGAAGGCTGCCTAAAAAAGCATATTTAATTAAAGATTTCATTGTTCTATATAAATCTTAGGACTTATTATATAAATATAATCAATTTTGGTTGGGAATCCAAAAACAAGACTGAAAATGGCTCAAAATTATACATAAAACTACAATTACATGGGGAAAGAAGAAATCATTTCAAATAATCTATAAAATCTTAAGCAACAGGGCAAGTTGGCAACTGACTTTAGAATAAAGGGAACTTACTTCTCCTTACTTTCTTTTCCTTTTTTTCTTTTTTTTTCCTTCTCAAAATGGCCCAATTATGGAGATATGCTTCAAGAGAACTTGAAAATAGAGTTAAAAATTGTTAAAGATTGGATATTTTTGTAATTATAAATAATACTTCAGGCTCTTTTTGGCCATTACCAAAACACTTTATCAAGTTCTTATTAGCAAAAGAGTTAATGAGGTGATGGGAAAATAGTACATGAGAAAGGGCACCATGTTACAAACTGATGGGAAAATGTGAAATAATTACAATTACACGGGAGGGGTTATAGAACTCTAATAAGTATATAGCATATTAATTAGGATACAGGTTATAGTGTAAATCCTTTGGAAATTAGGCCAAATTTTTGCGCTAATAAATCAAGATAGATATAGAGGTCTGTTAGGTTTTTATTCTTGACAATCCCGTTTGACAAAACTCCTTTCAGTTATAATTTTGTTCATTCTTTTATTTCAGTGAGGCTATGAGTTTTAGATGCAAATTCAACCCGAATTGTGCCTTGCAGAGAAGTTTGTGATGTTCATACTATCATGTTTGCCACTTCGCTGAGTATGTCAAGGATCGAGCTGCCGGTCTGCTCGCGGGGGTCCAAGGGGCAGCACCTCTTAGCAGGTCCAGGGCAGCGCCCAGGAGGGGTCGAGGGGTAGCGCCCTTGAAGCAAAATGCAAAAATGTATTTGAAGTCGCTTGTTTGCTCGAGCGGCCATTTGTGCGCTCGAGCAAAGAACGTTTGATTTTAGAAGTTTGACCTGTCTACAAAAGTACTGGAAGTTGGGATTTTACGCTCGAGTAAACTTTCCTGAGCTCGAGCGAGGTTCGCTCAAGCAGCCGTTCTTGCGCTCGAGCGGAGATCGCTGATCAGTTTTCTATTAATATGTGGTTTCATTTGTTTTTAGGGTTACGGCTTCCAGATCTTCTTCTTGGATACTAGGGTTTATATCTAGAGCTTCTTTGCTAGTTTCTTTGATGTTTGTTTGAGTTTAACTCATGGTTTGAAAAGTATACATCAAAGGATTGTTTGTTTTGTTCAATACAAAAGAGAGTGTTGTTTTTTGGTAGATTCCGTGGAATTCGGGCCTGAAGCTTTGGTGGATTTCGGAGTGGCTCATCGTCGTGATTCAACATCGGCGTTGTGGATTCAACGTTAGGCAAGACAATTCCGAGGTGAAGACGCGGCTGGAAGAGGCATATAAGGGTCGGTTCGATTCGAGCGTGGATTCGCTAGGTAATTGAGAGTATACTTGTGTAATTCCTTTATGTCTTCTTAGTGGACTATTTTGTGACTTTTGCTGTGGTTTTTTTTTATTACAATTAGAGGCGCTCCAATTGTGGTTTTTTCACGTAAAAAACGTTGTGTCGATTTGTCTTGATTGTTTGATTGGGATTGTTATTTACTGCTTAAAATTGATACATAATCACAAATCAATATCTAGGGGATTTCTAGATTTTTCAAGGTCAACCAAAGAAAAAAAAAATTAAAAGTAGCCATAGCTGCAGCATCATGTGCAATCATTGTATTAGTTACCACAATACAATTCTCCAAAAATCAATGGAATTTACCAAAATAGATGATGCAAAACCACATCTCATACAATGTGAATAGGTAGGTGAAATGTGAAATCAAACTAAACTACATATAATCCAAGTTTCTACAGAACTTTAAGTCAGTGCTTGAACAAGCATTGACTCCAATTGTACTAAATCAATACATTCGGAACAAAATTGTATCGCATGGCTTCAAATTCCAGAAATCAACCTACCATGAATCGGATCTCTTGGCAAAAAAAAAAAAAGTGACTTAGTCATGAAGTAGTGAAGAACATTGGGGGAAAAAATGGACAAAGCTTATTGATTAAGTTTAGAGAAATTACATGGTTTGAGTGGGCGTGAGCTGAAAAATGGCAGAGTCGAGACGAGTACTAGACTTCATGGTTGAAGAAATACCAATCAGATAAGTTTGAGTTCTTCAAAACTAGTACTTGATCTCCCACATATGAAAAATCATAGAATGAGCACTGTTATGAAAATCTGTCTACATTGTTTTGGTCAAGAATATGAAGCCTTGCAATGTCACGCCCCACTTTTTATTACTCGAAGTCATTACCAAATTTATTATCCTGATTCAATTTTTAAGGATAACATGCGGAAATAAACTCATACATTCAATCCGTAGAAGTGATTAACAATACTCTCATTCGTATGCAGTAAACATTACATGAACATACTTAATAAATTGCCCTTGGGCTTACAACACTGAAGGTACAAGAAGAAGGGTGTAACCCTTTTACAACAATGGCATTCCGCCCATATAGGAAGGCCCCGTGGCCAACTGATAAGTAGAACTAACTCTTGCAGCTCAACCTGCTTAATACCTGAAAAAGATTCAACAACGTGGGATGAACATATAGTCCAGTAGGGAACTCAACATGATCTTCAACAATAACAACTTACAGATAGCTATGATCATGAACACTCATTCTCGTACTAGAATAGTAATGTGACAGTTTATACAAAATATATATATATATAAACTTTCTTGAAAACAACCATTTCATTCAACGCTATAAGCGATTCAACTTTCCTTATTCCTTTCATTAATCCCCATTCCCATTCTTTCATAACATTAACAATACCTTAGGAATTAAATTCACTAAGCCCACTACTCTCTTCCATTCTCCAAGCATACACAGATACCCCTTCTCAAAATTCATAATTTCTTTAAAGAAAATCCGTTTTTCCTTTACATTTTCCAAAAGACAAAGATGACATTTTGGCTTCTTCCCGATACAATCAAATCTATACATGCGCTGTTATAACGAAGATAACAACTCACCGACATACATAAGATAAACCAATGAGGCAATTCAGCCTGCCAGAGCCATAATCAACACAATCCACAATATTCCCAAACTCAACGAAATATCCACAACAAACTTCGCTCTACTAGCTATGCGCATAGTAAGCCAAAGATATACATCTTCACAACAACATACCAGTTTACCAGGCGCCAGCTGGAAGGGTGTGGTACCTTATATTCTCAGCGCATACAGTTCTCCAGGCGCTAGCTGGAAGGTAACGGTACCTTTGATTATAAGCGCGGCATATAACGCCAACAACAACCATGCAACAAGGCATATCCAACATGTATAACATATATACATAAACTATCCAAATACAAACCATGTGTTAAAATATATGAACACATAAATGTGTGGAGTACATCCCCTATCTTCTCACACACACTGGAGTACAACCCCTCTCTCCTCCCTAACAAGTATGCGAATATAATGCATCTCAATATTTCATCACATAAGATGTTCAATCAACAATGGTATAGTGCATACACGACAATACAACACGACCACGTCATCCTCCACCGATGACCAAGGACAAAACCTCTAGATGCATGTATATTGTACATCTATTAACAGACCCAAATATCATGAGATCATCAACTCATCACCAATACTAACATGGTAGTATAAGATACAATAATCCAACATTCATACTCTTTTCAAAGTACCTTTCCCATTTCACGAAACCAACTCTCTTTATTTTTCAAAACCGGTTTTATTTCTTTTGTTTTTCACAAAAACAAATCCAAGGATAATAAAGCCAAAGCTCATTTTAATCTACTACATTCCTCTCCAAGCCATTCCAATTTAATTATACAAATTAAATCATAATCATTAAAATAGGATTTCCCTCCCCTTTTCCCAATATTTATGAAAAGGTTCAATCAACAATCAACAACAACAACAACAACAACAAAGGCTTCATTCAAAACCCAAAATACCCAAGTATTTACCCAATGATCAAAACCCCTCTATTGAGTTATAAAACCAAATAAATATTAGGGTTTCCTCTCCTTACAACAACAACATGCTAATTAACACCCAATTAGCCCCAAAACACATCTAATGATAATAGATTTAAATCCAACAACTAACCCAAGTTCAACCTCATGAATTTATACAAAAATCCAACATGATACAATTTTCATGCAATACAAAAAATTACCACATGTCTATCTATAGACGAAGTATTGAAAAAGAACAAGGAGAATCCCTACCTCAAATGGAGAACTCAAATGGAGAAGATGACCCGAAATCAAAGTGCTCCAAATCCCAAATTTCTTGGATCACAACGAAGCCCTCGACGATCAACACACTTTTTACAAAGGCCCAAGGTGAAGAAAACACTCTAGCTAGATCAATCCTAAGAGAGAAGTTAGGTTTTAGAGTGAGGTGCTCTCCAATAGACGTTTTGAAAAAGTAAGAGAGAGAAAGGAAATCAAAAAGTGAACAAAAAAGTGATTTCACGGACTGATATTATAACAGGTCCGCTCGAGCGTACAATACCCCGCTCGAGCGTAAGACACAGGTTCACGCTCGAGCGTCCAAAGATCCGCTCGAGCGCCGGATGCACTCTCCCAGAATTTTCCGCAGACGTCCAAAATGCTGAGAGACGGAAATTCACGCTCGAGCGTCAAATCTCCGCTCGAGCGGAGAGACCAAAACCTGGGCAAAATTTCTAAGTTTTAAAACACAACCAACTTATTCCCAACCTGCCCAACACGACCCAAAATTCTAACACAAAGAGTAAGGGATAGAAATGAAGATAAAACAACAACGAGTCTACGGAACCGAGTCCGGATTACAGTTAAACAAATACAAGGAATACCGGGATCGCTATATGCAATATAAACTTAGGGCAAACATCAAAGGTAGTTAAAATATAAACAATGCTAAAATGCTAAAATTCATCAAAATGTTCATGTAGAAAAGAGGAATTTATAATGCTCATAACTATATCACATGGAGAATAACAAAACAGCATGCATGTTAGTGAAAATAAACCAAAGCTGAACTACATTAAACTCAAGGAGTAACTTCCATCAAGAGCTATGACATACATTGGCCTTTTTTGGTTTGTGTTTTGAGATATTATTTCAAAAATAATTTTCTGGAGAGAGTTTAGAAACTTTGAAAATTTGTTTAGTTGTATATTTTGAAAATAGTTTTAGAGTTTGGGATGATTTGATATTTTTTTGTAGTTGAATAGATGAGTGTGAGAGAAAAAACGATTGGGAATGAGAGAGGAGATAGAAAAAGTGATGATTGATGTGTTGTAGAGAGAAAAGTGATGGAATTTTTTTTAAAAAAATTCAACCAAATATGTTTTTGGGAATTTTTTCTCCAAAAGCATGTTTTGAGATTCGAACCAAACATGCCCATTCAATTCAAGTTCATTTTGAGTATTCTATAAATCTATTGAGCTTTTGGAGTACTTATAGAGCATCATTATCCATTCATGGCAAACACAGTTTTTTCCCCCCCTCATGATTTGCGAAAATTAGAGATATGTCAATTAGCTTACATACAAGATATGGGCTTTCATCAAGCAATAAATGTGCTAAAATAATAGGGTGAATTAAGAAATTCCAGAAATATATGTATCATCAAAAACCCAACCATATGAGAATCATCATCTAATATTGTATCAAAAAATTCATGAGGAAGCAATCACTCAAGTTCAACATCATAGCATCATAGGTTGAATGTCACGAACAACTAACACAAAAATTCAACATAAACACTCAAAGAACAAAAAGGACACACAATTCCTAACATTTTAACATCTCATGTTTGTTCAGTTCAGTCTATTATATTTTGTATATAAAATATTGTAAATGGGTGATAGTAATGGGTTTAGAAAATTAAGGAAATGCACTAACTTTAACTGACTGCCAAGGGGAATAAGCATGATATCACGTCCTTAATTGAATCCACTCAATTCCTAGCAGAGGAACTATCACTATAGAATCTGCAAGTGGAGTATCAGATTTAATTAATAAATGTATTTTACAATCAACCAGTAACCCTTTAATGGAAGTTGAATTACAATTGAATATAGAGATGAAAACAAAACAAATATCATTTATCTATTGAAGAAGAACCAATGTCACTACTAGAACTGCTCTAACTACTTGATCTACTAACAAAAATAATAGCATATGATGAACAACCGAAATTCTCAAACTTACACAAATTCTTAATTGTTTCAGTCAGAAGGGTTTTAACAATCATATTCATAAGTGATCAACTGAAAAACATAACACTAAAGTAGTTAAAACTAATTAATCATAAATTGATCGTCAATTTGATATATAAATGTTGAGTTTTATCTCTGTTTAGTCCAATCAATAATGCTAGTTAGATTTATTTGTCAGAAATGGCACCCACGAGAGCATAATTTCATAGGCAAAATGGTAAATTCAAACAGCACTTGAAATCATAGATTATCTATAGAATAGTTTCAAATCAAGCACCAAGACAACTACACAAGTCCAAATTATGCAATTTTCTGATGAAACAAAACATACCTAAAACCACAAATTTAACAAAAAGTAAAAAAAAAAGAAAAAAGAAAAAAGAAAAGGAACTTGCAATGCAAGTGTGCATGTGTGTGAATTATTAAAACACCACATACTCTACAAGTAATTTAAAAAATAAAACTATGGCTACAAGAAGCATAAATAGAATTGATTTTAGAAGTGTGAATGAGATGGAGAAATTGATCGATCATGAAAAGGAAGAGGCAGTTAGCGCATGCCAAAAATCGATTGAGAGAGAGAGAGAGAGAGAAAGAGGTTATTGTTGCAGATTGAGGGGTTTCGGGTTGAGCGAATCGTAGAGGGGTTAAAGTTAGGATGAGGACGCGGTTGAGGGAAAATCGCTGAAGAAAAGAGGGCGGAGAGAGAGAGAGAGAGAGAGCTCCATACCTGATATCTAGTTGAGAGAACAGCTTTACTTCAACGATGAAATGCAACAGAGGCATGTAGTTCCGTTGTTGTTGGAAATCAAGGGTTATACAGAGATTCAACAATGGAACCCAACAGAGGCTTCTTCTTGTTAATGGAAATCAAGTGTTACACAGAGGAAGAGAAGAAGAGAAGAAGAGGGAGGAGACGAAATAAAGAGAGAGAGTGAGGGAATTGGGATGGAAATAGGAGGGTTAACCGGTTGCCTCGGTTTCAATCTTTTACCATTAAACACTTCAATGATCTGGATCAATTCTTTGTAATCTAAGGACTAATAATTAAGTTGCATACGGTGTACAACTTTAATGATGTGTTTGGTTTGAAAATTTATGAAGGAATTTGGAATGAAAAATAAAAAAAGTAAGTGAAATATAAATAAAATATACGTATATTTCACATAATTTTATATAATTTTTTTTTAAAATCTCTTTCTAAATTTCCTAATGAAACATAGCGTAAAGGGTTGCACACGTAAATAACTCCCTCTATACTATTTATATTAAACAAAAGCTTTAGATGATGTCATGAAATCTTTGGTACTGTTTGGTGTTGAACTCAAGTCATGATTTGAATAAAAAAAAAATATTTGAATAAAAAAAAATTTATAATTAAATAAAATTTTTAAAACTTAATTCAATTTTTTTTTTCAAAATTGATAACCAATTTTTTTTATTTTATTTTGTTCCTTGAATTTTTTTTTGAAAAAAAAATTATTTTTTATTTTTAAAGAAAAATATTTTTTACTTTTTTTATTTTTTCAAAAAAATATTTAAAAAATAAAAAAAATATTTGAAATAAAAAATAAAAAATATATATTTAAAATAAAATTTTAAAATTTTAAATATATAAAAACAATATTTTAAATATTTTAAAAAATATAACTCACAAATATAGTATATACAACGCACGTTAAAATAAATAAATAAATATTTACAATAAAAAATATTTATCATAAAAAAATGAAATTAAGAAAATTTTTAACTTTAAAAAAAAATAAACAAATTTTTTTTCAAAATACGACTCAAAACTCAAAAACTTAAAATATAACTCAAGGTAGCATTTGGTAGAGTTTTGGAATTATGATTTGAGAATATAATTGTATTTTGAGTTTGTGAGTTTTGAAATTATGATTTGAAAAGAGAAAATTTGTTTGGTTATGAGTTTTGAAAAGATTTTTGAATTTTTGATGTGACATATAAAATGAGAAAAGTTAAACGGTTATGAATTTTGAAAAAAGTTTTTGAAACTTAATTAAAAAACTTATAACTCAAAACCAAACACATAACTCAAAACTCTATTGAAAATTCTATTCAAAACTCATAATCAAACTCTTTTAAAATTCAATTTAAAAAGAATAATGTCATTTTAGTCTAAAAAAATAATTTATATATTTAAAAAATATACAAAACAAATATAATTTTTGTTTTTTTCAAATAACAGGTGGCGATTGACAATTGCAAAAAAAAAAAAAAAAAAGGTATTGTTCCGGTGAACCAGCCGGACATCCGGGAGGATGTTGGGGGGACGATCGGGTAGATCCAAAAATTCAAAAATTGTACGGGAGGACGTCCGAACGGACGACCGGGTAAATAAAAAATTCAAAAAGTATCTGATTTACCAAACATGTTTTCAAAATGTGTTTTGAAATTAATTTGAAATCATGATTTGAAAACTTAAACTAAACATAGCATTAAAATACAAGGGTGAAATTAATTTTAGAATGTCAAACCAAACACAATTTTTTTTTTAAACTCAAAACTATTTTCAAAAATTATAACAAATAAGTTTTTTTCTTTTTCTTTTCAAAGCTCAAAACACAATTTAAAACTCAAATCATGATTGAAAAATTAAACCAAATGGAACTTATTTTTTCACATTACACGTGATAAGTTTTTCTATATTTTTATTGAATCCGATACTTTGTATTTTAATAAAAAGATCTTACTGTGCGCTAACCTGTATATATCTAAGCTAACGCCACCAAGCATCATCATCATCCCAAATCCACCCATGGCTAATCACTCCATTCCAAACCCAAATCCATTTACATTACTAGTTCCTCCGCTAGCCAAACTCACCATTACCTCTACGTACTTCAGCCCATCCTTGCCAGAATCCCCATGATTTTAATCAAAAGTCAGAATTAATACAAAAATGTGGCACCACGCATAATTTAGAGCATTTCATCGAACACCTTGTGGGCATCTCTTAAAACCACACAACTACATGGGACAGTGATGGTGCTGATACAGAATAACAAAGAAGAGTTGTCAAGGTATAACCGTGGTGGCCATTTCATCATTGGGGCATTTTGTCGAACACCTTGCCGGTCTTGAAAAGCATCGCTACCCTTACTGATGAAGACCATCACCACACTCATAGGCACAACCAACTAGCTCCATCGAGCACCAAAACAAGAGTGTTTGTTTCCGATTCGCATCCACGATTTCTACAAATTGTTTAGAATTCTCTTGAAAGTAGCACTTCTCAATCCATCCACATTCTTTCATTGATTAGAATACCTACTAAAAAATTTCCTAAAAAATTGTCGAATTCCCACCAATTGCTTCAAAATTCCAACAAGATGAGGCTTTTGTTGCTTAATATAGTGAGTTTCGTGGTGTTGAAGACTTGGTTACCAAGTGTGAAATTAGGGTTTCTAGAGGTTTTTTTGAAGCGGGGAATTATTGTGTTGGCTGCTACTGTTTTCAATGAGCAAGGCTTGGTTTTGGCTGCGCTTCTGGGTCTCTCTACATTTTTTCTCCATAGCTGAAACTTCAATTACCACACTTTGGCTTTGGAAGGTACATATTTTATACTCCAATTGGGATTTATTTATTCGTAAAATTTTGCTGGTGCAAGTGTTGTCATGAGTAGGAACATATTAGATTTCTATTTTGTGCTAGGAATAAACTCTTTAAGAATTCAAGTTGTTTAGTTTATGCCTGGTTATTTGATAAGTAAAAATATTATTGGCTTGGCAAAATTCATGTTTGATTTCCGTGTGTTTATCAGTAAAAATATTAGTTACTCCATGAAGGAGATCGAAGGCTTTGTGTAGTTTTATTGGCTAGCCACAAGCTCACACATCCAATGAAGATATTAATCTCCAGATATAAATGTGGTTTTGGTTTCCTGCAACCCCAAACCGTGGTGGCAATAATTAGCGAGCTTGGGTAGCATGTCCTGTGGATTTGGGAACAGTGAAGAAGTAAACATCACACAACACCGAAGGATTCACATGCCTAAGGTTACATAGTTATGTTCTTTGATTTGGCTTTGAAAAGGTTGAAAGAAAGGTTCTAGACTTTGTAGTGTGTGAAAGAGCTAGAATAGACTTGGATTTAAAGGGGTGATAGGCTGTAAAATTTTATGACTTTGGCAAGAATTTTTTTAAACAAAATTTTGGGATCCCAGTTTGTGTTTTGGTGGACGATGACTGGAATGACACGCATTAATGTCTTCTGTCACTTGTGGGGGTCGCATTATGGTTAGCAGTTGGATTTTGTCGCCTTTTTCATGTAGCTTTGTTCTAGAAATCTTATTTGCATACTGTAACGCCCTCAAATAATAACATTAAACCCATCAAATAAGACATGCGTTGACGTATAAACAAACCACCTTCTATTATTCATTAGTGTCTCATTACATAAGTATTACATGTTATCATCATAACAAAATGCCCTACGGGCTTACAGCTTTCCAAGTTAACACTTGGTTACAACAAAGAGTACTAACTCGATACACATTAAGCCCTTGGCTTGAAGTTACATGTAATATATCAAAAGTAAAACAACAAAACATGTCCGCCTCTAGCCTCCCAGCTATGTCCTTGGAGGTGGCATGCTTCCTGTACCTGAAAATGATATTCCCATATAGGGTGAGCCACAGCCCAGTAGAAATACACTAAACCAACCATGGACAATGACTAAAACATTAGCAATTGATAGTTGGTCAACACTGATTCAATCACATAAATTACATATTTATGTCAACGACTTACAAGTCCCAATTACTTTTCATTTTCCCTTTTTCAACAGATAAGCATGCTAGCTCTATCATCATTTCCACAGTTATGTATAAAAACTATATCTCACATTCAGATAAGCATAAAAGCTATATCCACATTCTCAACAGATATGTATATCAACAATATCCACAGATAAGCATACAAGCTGTATCCACACTCTACAACAGATATGTATATCAACAATATCTACAGATAAGCATACAAGCTGTATCCACACTTCACTTCACAAAGATAAGCATATGAGCTCTATCTTCACTTCTCTAGACAAGCATATGAGCTCTGTCTACGGAGTACATCCCCTATCTCCTCCAAATACCTATCCGGTTTAGAGGTCCATCCCCTATCTTCCCCTAAACCGCGGAGTACATCCCCTATCTCCTCCTCTACACATAACGCATATAAACACATTGGTTCTATATACAATCACACAATACAAACAATTAATGTATTCTAGCAACTGTCAAGTTCTATAACACATTCCATTGATTAGTCTCAGTTTGCCTAATCAACATACATTGTCTACAACAATCACGACTATCCTCCACCGATAGCCCAAAGCAGTTATTTCTAAAACAGAAAATAAATGCACAAATGGATATTCAATCAACATTTCATTTCCTCATTTCTCATCAATTAATTATCCCAATTAATTAAACAATGTAATTAGGCCATTTTCCATAATTACCATTTCAACCCTTAGGTCCCATTTTCATCAATGATTCAACAATCATTCCATTTTCTTCATGCCAAACATGCATCTAGGTTTATTATGAATGAAACCCCAACCTTTGTAAAATTACACAAAAGCCCCAAACTTTTACAAAATTACCCAACCAAGCCCAACATCTCAAAATACCAAAATTTAAAGACAAAACCCATAGAGAGGAGTAGGTTATCCCTACCTCAAATTCGGAGTTCCAAAGGAGAAGACGACAAAACCCAACGTGCTCCAAAACCCGAGATTTTCAGATTAAAATGAAGCCCTCGACGATCAACAACTTTTTTGTAAAGGCCAAAGGTGAGTAAATCACTCCTACTAGATCAAAACCTAGAGAGAAGGTAGAGTCTAGAGTGAAAGGCTCAACAATGGTGATTTTGGAAAAGTAAGAGAGAGAAGAGAAAGTGAAAAAGTGATTTGAAAAGTCACAATTTCGGGACTTAAACCCAGTCTTCCGCTCGAGCGTAAAACACCCCGCTCGAGCGTACACTCACAGACTTCCGCTCGAGCGGCCAACCTCCCGCTCGAGCGCAGAATGCACTCGCTCAGCACTTTCGCAGAACCAGACCTCCGCTCGAGCTCCCAACCCTACGCTCGAGCTCACAACACTGCACAACAAGATACTGGATGGATGTAATCTACGCTCGAGCGCCAACACCTCCGCTCGAGCGTACAGGCCAAAAATCTGGGCAACTAGTTTTGGTTTCTAAACTCAACCAACCTGTAACCAACCCGCTCAACACATCCTATAACTCAAATACAACGTAAGAAAGGATGTAAACAAGATAATAAACAACTACCAACATCCACGGACACATGTCCGGATCACTATACAACAAGGGTAAACCCGGGATCGCTATAACCTCCCCCCCTTAAAGAATTTCGTCCCCGAAATTAAGCACAAGTTTTCAAAACGAGTTTTCCTCCATTTTAAACAATGTTACATTTTAACATTCAACAATTCGACCCATTACCGGTCATCCCATCCCTTTAACAAGAGACACATCACAATATGTAAACAACATATGTACTTTCAACATGCATCAACATTATGCACTATCCTTCCAATTTCAACAATATATTTAACACATATAATGTCACTTTCAACTTCCATATGAGGCAAGTTCCAAAACATACTACCAATAGTCAAAACATTCTCAATGTTTCACAACTTAAGACATGTATCAAAGCTCTTAAGTTCAACAAGATGTAAAATTTAAATATAAGATTACATAACAACAAACAAGTCCGGATATTTCTCTCGGACTTCCAACTCACGTTCCCATGTGGCTTCCTCCACTCCGTGATGTTTCCACAAGACTTTCACCAAAGGAATGGTCTTGCCACGCAGGACCTGATCCCGCCTATCCAAGACCCGAACCGGTCTCTCCTCATACGAGGCATCCTCATCTACCTCTAAATCAGTCCAATCCAACACATGTGATGGATCTGGCTCATACTTCCGAAGCATACTCACATGAAACACGTCATGTACTCCGGACAACTGCGGCGGTAAGGCTAACCGATAAGCAACCTCACCTATCCTCTCAAGGATCTCAAAAGGACCAATAAACCGAGGGGACAACTTCCCACTCTTCCCAAACCTCATCAGACCTCGCCTAGGTGATATCTTCAGAAAGACATGATCACCTACCTCAAACGCCAAAGGTCTCCTCCTACGGTCGGCATAACTCCTTTGTCGACTCTGGGCTGTAACAAGCCTCCTACGGATAAGCTCAACTTTCTCCGTCGTCTCCCTAACCAACTCCGGACCCAACAAAGGTGCATCACCCACCTCGGCCCAACAAACTGGAGACCTACACGGTCGGCCATACAAGGCCTCAAACGGTGCCATACCGATGCTAGACTGAAAACTGTTGTTGTAGGCAAACTCTACCAATGGCAAGTGCCTCTCCCACGTCCCACTGAAATCCAAGACACAACCCCGAAGCATATCCTCGAGGATCTGAATAGTACGCTCGGACTGCCCGTCAGTCTGAGGATGATAAGCCGTACTAAAGGTCAACTTAGTGCCCAAGGCACTCTGCAAACTCTGCCACAACTTAGCAGTAAAACGAGGATCTCTATCTGAGACAATCGTCACTGGGACCCCATGCAATCGCACTACGTCCCGAACATACACATCGGCAAGATGATCTACTGAATCCCTCACGCGCATAGGAATAAAGTGCGCCGACTTAGTCAACCGGTCTACAACCACCCAAATAGCATCACTACCCCGCTGAGTCCTCGGAAGGCCTACAACGAAGTCCATAGTGACATGCTCCCACTTCCACTCGGCAATAGGCAAGGGTTGCAACAAACCCGCTGGCCTCTGATGCTCGGCCTTCACTTGCTGGCAAGTAAGGCACTTCGATACGAAAACAGCCACATCTCTTTTCATACCTCGCCACCAAAACTGGCGACCCAAATCCTGATACATCTTAGTACCTCCCGGATGCACCGCAAGGCGCGAATGGTGAAACTCTCGGAGTACTTCCTCACGGCAAGCCTCCGGTACAAACAAACGGTCTCGGTATCTCACACTCAGGTCGGGATACACCGTCAAACCCTTCTCAACTTTCCCACTGGAGATCTTCTCTCGGAGGGATTCTACCTCAAGGTCACCTCTCTGTGCCTCTAACACTCTAGTCACAAGTGTAGGCTGCGCAACAACAGAAAACAAGGCCGCAGCCTCAACAGATTCGCCCAGTAGCAAATCAAACTCGCCAAGTGCTCCCAACATCACCCATTCCCGGATGGCTATACAAGCTACATCACTAATGGTTTTCCTACTAAGGGCATCGGCCACAACATTGGCCTTTCCCGGATGATAATGCAACTCAAAATCATAATCCTCGATGAACTCCATCCATCTCCTCTGCCTCAGATTCAAGTCTCTCTGTGTAAACAGATACTTCAAACTCTTGTGATCCGAGAATACCTCGAACCTCTCACCATAAAGGTAGTGCCTCCAGATTTTCAAGGCAAAGATCACAGCTGCTAACTCTAGGTCGTGTGTGGGGTAATTCTTCTCGTGTATTTTCAACTGACGTGAGCCATAAGCTACCACTTTCCCCTCTTGCATCAACACACAACCCAAACCCTCTCGTGAGGCATCACAATAAACCGCATAACCCAACCCTCTCTCCGGAATAATCAACACCGGAGCGGTGGTCAATCTAACTTTCAACTCTTGGAACGACCTTTCACAAGTCTCACTCCACACAAACTTGACTCCCTTCCGAGTCAGTCTAGTCAACGGTGACGCTAACCTGGAGAAATCTTTCACAAACCGACGGTAATACCCAGCTAATCCCAGAAAACTGCGGATCTCAAACACACTCTTAGGCTGTGCCCAATCTTGCACTGCCTCAACCTTGGATGTATCAACAGACACCCCTTCTCCGGATACCACGTGGCCTAAGAATTTGACTTCCCTCAGCCAGAACTCACACTTCCCAAACTTGGCGTACAGTCTATGGGCTCTAAGTAACTCAAGCACCACTCTCAAGTGTGCCTCGTGCTCCTCCTCAGAAGACGAATAGATAAGAATATCGTCTACGAAAACAACTACAAATCGGTCTAAGAACTCCCGGAAAATCCGGTTCATCAAGTCCATAAAGACTGCCGGTGCATTGGTAAGCCCGAATGGCATCACCAAAAACTCGTAATGGCCATACCGCGTACGAAATGCCGTCTTAGGAATATCTTCCTCCCTGACCCTCAACTGATGGTAACCCGATCTCAAGTCTATCTTAGAGAAACAACGGGAACCCTTCAACTGGTCAAACAAATCATCTATACGGGGCATAGGGTACTTATTTTTAACCGTAGCCCGATTCAACTTCCGGTAGTCTATACACAATCTCAAGGCACCATCTTTCCTTTTAACAAAGAGGGCCGGTGCTCCCCACGGTGAAACACTAGGGCGAACAAAGCCCTTATCTAGTAATTCCTGGAGCTGAACTTTCAACTCAACCAACTCTGCTGGAGCAAAACGGTAAGGTGCCATAGAAATCGGCGCCGTACCAGGCACTAAATCAATAGAGAACTCTATCTCTCGGTGAGGTGGCAAACTAACAAGATCTTCGGGAAAGACATCCGAATACTCACAAACCACCCTCGGTAACACAACCTGGGTCTCACCACTCTCACCACTCTCAAAACTAGCAAGTAGACTACTAAGCTCACTTCGCCCTCGCGAATCATATCCCGGTGGCAAAACACTACCAACCCGGTCTCCCAAGAAATGGAACCACTCCCCGCTCAAGGTACACAGTGTAACCCTCTGGCGGTAGCAATCAATAACAGCCCGGTATGACGATAACCAGTCCATACCCAAAATAACATCAAAACCCTTCATGGGCATGACAACAAACGGAAAAAGAAGCCTATAGTCGGCGACCTCTATATCACATCCTCTAACACCCTGTTTCAGAATCAACTCACCACCCAAAGGCGATACCACACAAATAGGAGATGCTAACTGTGCTAACTCCAATTCCAAAACAGATGCAAATGCAGCAGATACAAAAGAATGAGATGCACCCGTGTCTATCAACACATTAGCAACTGAGTTGCAAAACAGAAAAGTACCTCTCACTACTGATGGAGCCGGTACTAAATCCTGCGCGGTAACAGCATACACGCGTCCCGTAGGCCCCTGGTCTACCTGCTCACCTCTCGGAGCAAAAGACTGCTGCACAGACTGGGATGACGAAGCTCTCGGATTGGCCCTCGAGGCCTGCACAGACTGAGCTGGCTGAAAACCCTGCGTCTGCCTAGAACCAGACGCTCCCGAAGTGGCACTCAACTGTGGGCAAAACCTCTTCATGTGCCCAGGTTATCCACACTGATAACAAATCAAGAGCTGCCCCCTGCCCAAACTCTGACTCTGCGGTCTAGCTGAAGAAGAAGCAGCTTTCTGACCTCCACCCTTCTGCGGGCAAACAGAAACCTTGTGACCCAACTGGCCACACTTGTAACAGGTAAAATCCCCCTGACCACCTCTCCCGGAGCCTGCACTCGGGACTGGGAAGGTCGATCTAGCAACACCACCCTGCAACTGCTGAGGGTTAGAACCCCTCTGCCTCCTACCATCACCCTGACTATCCTGACTCCTCTTGGAGCCTCTCTGCCCCTCATCCTCCTCCTGCATCATAAGCTCCATATGAGCTGCAGCATCTACCAGGTGTCTATACTCTCGGATATAAGACCCTCCAACTCTCAACTTGAGGCCCCGCCTCAACTTCCGCTCAAACTCATAGCAACGGCGTTCCTCAGACGCCACCAGTTCAGGTGCAAACCTAGACAGACTGGTAAAAGTAGCCTCAAACTCGGCCACTGACAAGCCCTGCTGATTAAGCCGGCTAAACTGATCCCTCAGCTTTTCCCTAGCTGCTGCAGACAAAAACCTCTCCTGGAAAGCATTTATAAACGCCTCCCAAGTACCACCAACACGAGTTTTCTCGTACTTCCACCATTGACCCGCATCTCCCTTCAGTTGGAAGGATGCCAAGGTCACTTTCAGTGCTCCGTCCTCGATGCCAAGCATCTCAAACGTCTTCGTTGTCTGTTCGAGCCATTCATCTGCCTTAAGCGGCTCTTTAGGATCCCCGATAAACTCGTCCGGATTACACCGAAAGAACTCCCTCTTCAAGAAGGAAGGCCCTGCCTCAGCTGCCTGATTCTCAGCCCTAAGAATACCCAAAGCTCCTGCTAACTCTCTGGCCAAGGCACCCATAGCCTGCTGACCTACTGGCTCGGCCACTTTGGCCTGTCCAACTCCCTCCTGCACTGCCGGAATCTCACCCTGTAACGGTACTTCCTGCCTCGCAGGTCTACCACGCCTAGCACCTCTTCCTCGTCCTGACATCCTAATAAAGGCAACACAGAACGTTAGCACATTCATAGGTGTGCCGAAACTAATCACTCACGTCCTAATGCATGGACAACTGTAATTCACTCCACATAAGCACATAAACACATAAGCACTTACGAATTTCATTTCCGGATAATGATAGTCCCAAGGCGTTACTAGAGTTCCGGTTAGAAACAGCGTTGATCAAGTGCTTTTCCAACAAGACTCCCAGAAACTCAAGGATCCAATCAACATCCTAGAAATTAAATCCCATACCCACATAGTCACATAAGCATGTTAGCATTTAAGCACATAGCATATGGTACTACATCTAAGTCTCTATCAAGCGAGACAAACCCATTGTGATACTAATCACTTCCCACGTACCCAAAGTATTCGAACCCGGTACGCTCTGATACCAAGTTGTAACGCCCTCAAATAATAACATTAAACCCATCAAATAAGACATGCGTTGACGTATAAACAAACCACCTTCTATTATTCATTAGTGTCTCATTACATAAGTATTACATGTTATCATCATAACAAAATGCCCTACGGGCTTACAGCTTTCCAAGTTAACACTTGGTTACAACAAAGAGTACTAACTCGATACACATTAAGCCCTTGGCTTGAAGTTACATGTAATATATCAAAAGTAAAACAACAAAACATGTCCGCCTCTAGCCTCCCAGCTATGTCCTTGGAGGTGGCATGCTTCCTGTACCTGAAAATGATATTCCCATATAGGGTGAGCCACAGCCCAGTAGAAATACACTAAACCAACCATGGACAATGACTAAAACATTAGCAATTGATAGTTGGTCAACACTGATTCAATCACATAAATTACATATTTATGTCAACGACTTACAAGTCCCAATTACTTTTCATTTTCCCTTTTTCAACAGATAAGCATGCTAGCTCTATCATCATTTCCACAGTTATGTATAAAAACTATATCTCACATTCAGATAAGCATAAAAGCTATATCCACATTCTCAACAGATATGTATATCAACAATATCCACAGATAAGCATACAAGCTGTATCCACACTCTACAACAGATATGTATATCAACAATATCTACAGATAAGCATACAAGCTGTATCCACACTTCACTTCACAAAGATAAGCATATGAGCTCTATCTTCACTTCTCTAGACAAGCATATGAGCTCTGTCTACGGAGTACATCCCCTATCTCCTCCAAATACCTATCCGGTTTAGAGGTCCATCCCCTATCTTCCCCTAAACCGCGGAGTACATCCCCTATCTCCTCCTCTACACATAACGCATATAAACACATTGGTTCTATATACAATCACACAATACAAACAATTAATGTATTCTAGCAACTGTCAAGTTCTATAACACATTCCATTGATTAGTCTCAGTTTGCCTAATCAACATACATTGTCTACAACAATCACGACTATCCTCCACCGATAGCCCAAAGCAGTTATTTCTAAAACAGAAAATAAATGCACAAATGGATATTCAATCAACATTTCATTTCCTCATTTCTCATCAATTAATTATCCCAATTAATTAAACAATGTAATTAGGCCATTTTCCATAATTACCATTTCAACCCTTAGGTCCCATTTTCATCAATGATTCAACAATCATTCCATTTTCTTCATGCCAAACATGCATCTAGGTTTATTATGAATGAAACCCCAACCTTTGTAAAATTACACAAAAGCCCCAAACTTTTACAAAATTACCCAACCAAGCCCAACATCTCAAAATACCAAAATTTAAAGACAAAACCCATAGAGAGGAGTAGGTTATCCCTACCTCAAATTCGGAGTTCCAAAGGAGAAGACGACAAAACCCAACGTGCTCCAAAACCCGAGATTTTCAGATTAAAATGAAGCCCTCGACGATCAACAACTTTTTTGTAAAGGCCAAAGGTGAGTAAATCACTCCTACTAGATCAAAACCTAGAGAGAAGGTAGAGTCTAGAGTGAAAGGCTCAACAATGGTGATTTTGGAAAAGTAAGAGAGAGAAGAGAAAGTGAAAAAGTGATTTGAAAAGTCACAATTTCGGGACTTAAACCCAGTCTTCCGCTCGAGCGTAAAACACCCCGCTCGAGCGTACACTCACAGACTTCCGCTCGAGCGGCCAACCTCCCGCTCGAGCGCAGAATGCACTCGCTCAGCACTTTCGCAGAACCAGACCTCCGCTCGAGCTCCCAACCCTACGCTCGAGCTCACAACACTGCACAACAAGATACTGGATGGATGTAATCTACGCTCGAGCGCCAACACCTCCGCTCGAGCGTACAGGCCAAAAATCTGGGCAACTAGTTTTGGTTTCTAAACTCAACCAACCTGTAACCAACCCGCTCAACACATCCTATAACTCAAATACAACGTAAGAAAGGATGTAAACAAGATAATAAACAACTACCAACATCCACGGACACATGTCCGGATCACTATACAACAAGGGTAAACCCGGGATCGCTATACATACTTTGACAAAAAATTAATTTTTTTAAAGTTGGAGAGGTGGAAATGAGCATAGACCTATGAAGCACCGACACGTTCCAAGGCTCTGCGTATGAGTGTCAGACACGTGTCGGACACGGACACGCGTCGGACACGCGGTAGACACGTGTCCGACACTCTCTCTAACGTGTCTCCTTTTTGTTTTTGAAATCTTCCAGTCGGACACGCCATGGACACGGGGAGAGAGAGAGAGGGAGAGAGAAACCTGGTGCGATCTGCCTTCGATCTGCTCGATCTGCCTTCGATCTCTGTCTCTCGCCTTCGATCTGCCTTTGATCTCTGCTCGCGATCGACCTCTTGCCTTCGATCTCGATCTGAACTCATTGATGTCCACGGCTCAGCTCTTGTCGCAGTCGAACTTGTCAAAGATGGAGTCGTAGAGACTCGTCAGCTCCTCCGGCGGCGTCGCCATGTCCTCGCCTTCGATCTGCCTTCGATCTGACTTCCTCTCTCTCTCTCTCTTGTCGTGCGTCTCTGTCCCTCCCGTTTTCAACCATAACAATATAATTTGTTATATATAAAATATATATATCTAATTTGTTATATAAAATATATATCTAATAAATTATATTAACATATTTGTTATTATATTATTATATTAAATTATAAATTATATTATATTAACATATAAAATATATATCTTATTTAAAAAAAAAACTTATTTTATATTAATTTTTTAAAAAAATATATTTATTAATTTTATTATTATTTTGATTGTATAAGAATTAATGATTTTATTTTTATTTTAGACATATAATAAATAAATAAAATTATATATATTAAACGTGTCCCCAACGTGTCGTGTCCCCTATTTTTTGAAAAATTGCGTTTTCGCGTGTCCGTGCCGTGTCTGTGTCGTGTCCCGTGTCCGTGTCCGTGCAACATAGGCATAGACTGGGTTGTCTCTGCTAAGATTTTAAAATACTAATTAATTACTTAGTTAATATTGATACTTTAGTGCTATCAATATATAGATGTTGGTCTAGCTTGTATAAAGGGCGGATGATATAATAATTCAGCTTAAATTTGTTGGTAATTTGAGCACTACCCAGATTAGATGGCAAGCACTTGGTGCTTTGGAAGGGTGGAGAGGCTAACTCCTATAGATGCTAATCTAACAATTAACAATTGACTTTCGCTGATCAAAAAACATTAAAAAAAATAAGAAAAAATTTAAGCATAGCCCAAGTTCAATTTATTGAGCTCGAGCCAGCCTTGAGTACACAAAATTAGGTTAGAGGTTGGGCTTGGGGGGCTCATGCAATTCTCAAAACAACTTGGATAACTCTTCACTCCTAGTGTATCCACTCGAGTTGCACCCCTGGCTACAAATTAAAAGTTGCCTTTATTTAAACCAAAATCTCGAAAAAACGTGGCCATACAAATCAATCAATTTTTATTCCAAATGTAACAAGATTTCATTTCCCATTGTTAAAATTTTTTCATGTGGCTTTGTTCTAGAAATCTTCATTAAAGACTTTATGACCAAAAATAAATAAATATTTTTAATTTGAAGGGGTGGAAATGAGCATAGATTGTGTTACTAATTAATTACTTGGTGATACTTTAGTGCTATCAATATTTAAATGTTGGTCTACCTTGTTTGAAGGGTGGATGACAAAATAATTGTCGTCTTTGAGGGGTGGATGATAAAAAAATTCAGCTCAAATTTGTTGGTAATTTGAGCATAACCCAAGTTCAATTTATTAATTACGTAGTTGCCACTCTACTAGGTGGTTATGTGCAAGGAATTATTCTATTTTATGGGAATTTCACATTAGCCGTGTGCCTAACGAATAGCAAGGGCTAAATAAATACATGGCTTCAAAAATAAGGAAATAGTGGAGAAAATTATATAATATTATTTGACAGGCACATGGACACATGGTATTCCGAACTTACTAGATAATTTTTGGTTGTGTGCCCATGTTATAACAATAGTCTCAAATGTAGGAGAAAATGTATGAAAATTAGTTATATGGCCCCATACACTTGGAAGGGAAAACCACATAGAATATAGGCGAGTCCTAATGAATAATTTCTTCTTATTTCAAATCACATTCCTTAGAAATCTCTCATCCACCCAAATTGGTTTTTGTCCCATCCTATCTATAACAATTATCAAGGGGAACTAAAGCAATGCAATACGTTCAAAAATAAAATAAAAATTAAAAAAAATTATCAATAAATCTTATTTTAAAAGTGTTAATGAGTCCTATTAAATTTCAATGTGGACAATTAAATCTTTTTTTAAAAAAAATTTATTCTTAAAAAGTTCACTTTTCCTTAATAATATCTTTTATTTCAATTTTAATTTACTTACAAAAATATATTTTTTAAGTGCAAAAATTGAACGAACTACATCAAACAAAATCATACTCAACAATTTGATCAAAAGAACTATGTAGGATTCATCATTTTTTTGAAGTTGAAATGGTGGAAATGAGCATAGGTTTGGTTGTCTCCACTATGTTTTTCAAATACTAAATAATTACTTGGTGATACTTTACTGCTATCAATATTTAAATGTTGGTCTAGCTTGTTTGATGGGTGGATGATAAAATAATTGTCATCCTTGAAGGGTGGATGATAAAAACAATTTAGCTCAAATTTGTTCGTAATTTGAGCATAACCCAAGTTTAATTTATTGAGATTGAGCCAGCCTTGGGGAGACAAATTAAACAACTTGGATAACTCTGCATCTTACTGCATCCGCTGAAGTTGCACCCCTAGTTACAAATTACAAGCTATCTTAATTTAAACCAAAATCGTAATTTAGTTGCTAAACTCAATCAATTTTCATTGCACATCGAACAAGACTTCATTTCCCAGTGTTAAATTCTTTTGTTTCCTAATGTTGTATGTGGATCATGGATTTTGGTAAAGATTTGAAAAAGAAGAAAAAAGTGATTGAATAAAATGTAAGTTAAATTTTTTCTTCATTTCTTTTTCCATTTCTAAATCATTATCTAAATTTATGATTCAAACACGACGTTAATGACTGTGTTTGAAAAGTAGACTCTTCACATCAACAACCTAATCTGGAACTCAGATGAATTGAAATTTTGATCATAAAAATGAGTGTACATGAGATCATATCTCAATAGTTAACCAAAATTAAAATGGAAAATAATTGTAACATAATGGTGGAAAAGGTTTTGTGTGAAGTTAATGTAAAGAGGCAGAGGCTTGTATTGAATTTGTAAGTTCAACTGTGTCAACTTCAAACTCCTTGTTTCCAGCTACATTTCTTTAGAAATATCCCCCACCCACCCAGGTTAGGTTGGTTCGTCTCCCTTCTCTCTAACAATTTCATCAGTCTTAAACAAATTATTTTTCAACATTTGATTGCAATTTTAAAATTAATGTGCATAAGATATGTTGCAACATGGAATTCAAGGCTTATGGAAGACCAGCTTGTTTGAAGGGTCTGGATAATTTATTAAATATTTCTTGTCCTTGATGGGCTTCACCATAGAAAATACTTACTGTTACTTTGCAGTGTGTATCAAATTGGATAATAATACATTTAATCCTCTTATATATCCAGCTCAGTCATCATCAACTATCCAATACTTACTCTTTCCTTTTGATGTCTCTCTGATTCTTACCCATATAAGGAGAAAATGAGTTGGCTAATATGGCTTCATCAACTTCTTCTGGTATTTATCTTGTTTTCTCAACTAGTAGTTATTACTACATATTCATTATCATCACGGTCTTCTCCTACTTTTACATGCCATACGTGCCTTGAGGACCAGAGATTTGCACTACTCCAATTTAAGAAAACATTTACCATAACTGATTTTTCCTTCCTACAGTGTGAATCTGATTCTCACCCTAAAATGATGTTGTGGAATGAGAGTACTGATTGCTGCTCGTGGGAGGGGGTCACCTGTGACTGGTTGAATGGTCATGTAATTGGGCTTGACCTTAGTTGCAACACACTTTATGGTACCATTGAAGCCAACAGCTCCCTCTTCCACCTTCGTCAGCTTCAGAGGCTCAATCTTGCCTTGAATGACTTCAATTTTTCTAGAATTTCATCTAGTTTGGCTCGTTTGCAAGTTTGGCCCATCTCAACCTCTCCAACTCTTTATTTGAAGGCAGAGTTCCTTCAGAAATCTGTCATCTATCCAAATTGCGTGCCATTGATCTGTCTCTTTTTCATTATGAGGTGAGTCTTGAACAACACGCTTTCAATATGCTTCTTCGGAACCTAAACCAATTAAGAGAACTACACCATGTTGAGTTGGATATTCCTTCACCTTTAGCTCATGCTTTGCTAAATCTATCGTCTTTGACATCTCAGTCTTGCTCCTTGTCAACTACGTGGGAAATTCCCAGAAAACATTTTCCAACTCCCAAACCTACGAAAGCTCAATGTACAGGATAATTTGGGTGTCACATGATAAACTTTCAAACTTCAATGTGACTAGTTCTCTTCAGTTTCTTGATCTCTCCCTGACAATTTTTTTGGACAACTGCCTAATTCAATCAGCAATCTTAAAGCCTTGAATAGTTTGTACCTCTTTGGGTGAAACTTTTCGGGGTCCATTTCCAACTTCTCTTGGGAACCTTACACAAATCACCAATTTGGACTTCTGGGCTAACAGCTTCAGCGGTCAAATCCCTTTATCAATTTCAAACCTTGCAAAGCTTACTTACTTGGATCTTTCCAAAAACAATTTGAATGAGCAAATAATGGATTCCCTTGGCAACATAAGCCAACTTGCTTTCTTAACCCTTTCTGAAAATCAGCTAACAGGTCCCATTCCTTCGTATGCTGTTGGGATTTCAAAGCTAACTTACATTGGATTGCAAAATAACTCACTCAATGGGACAATACCATCTTGGCTGTTTGCTCAACCTTCATTGATTTCTATAGATTTGAATAACAATATGCTACAGGGACCAATTCCAGGATCAGTATATGAACTCGAGAACCTAACATACTTGAGGCTTTCATCAAATAACTTCAGTGGTGATATCGAGCTAGATAAGTTGCTTAAGCTAAAATATCTGTACTATCTTCATCTCTCATATAATGGTCTCTCATTGAACATCAACAACAATGTCAACTCTACCTTGCATTACTTTGAGACTATAGGATTAGCTTCTTACAACTTAAGTGAATTCCCAAACTTCTTGAGAGTACTGCTTGATTTGATTGCATTAGACCTTTCAAACAATAAAATTCATGGTGAAGTTTCAAAATGGATATTCGACGTGGGAAAAAATACATTGGATAGTTTAGATCTTTCTCATAATTTCCTTACAAGTTTAGAGTGTCTTCCATGGAAGAATCTAGAATATTAACCAGCACTCCAACTTACTCCGAGGACCACTCCTTGTTCCACCTATCTCCATAATTGGTTTCTCTATCTCAAACAATAAATTGACGGGAGAAATCCCAACTTTGATTTGCAGTCTGATGTCACTTGAAGTTCTTGATCTATCAAATAACAGTCTGAGTGGTGTGATTCCACAATGTTTGGGAAACATAAGCGTTAATCTCTCGGTGTTGAGTTTACGGATGAATAGCTTTGGTGGCATCTTTACTGTAGCATTTGCAAAAGGCAACATGCTGAGAGTCTTAACTTGAATGACAACCAAATTGAAGGACATGTTCCGCGATCTCTGCTCAATTGTAGACACTTGGAAGTTTTAGATCTTGAAACAAATAAGATAAATGATACATTCCCCCACTGGTTGGAAACTCTTCCAGAATTGCAGGTTCTTGTCTTGAGGTTTAATAGGTTTCATGGTCACATGGAAACCTCCAGGACCAAGAGCAAACATCCTTTTTCGAAGTAGAGAATTATTGACATATCGTGCAATGAGTTCACTGGCTTTTTGCCAACAAATTATATCAAACAATTTGGAGCTATGATGAATGTTGATGAATATGAAATGAAATTGAAATACATGGGTCAAACATATTACCAAGATTCTGTGGTGGTGATGTTTAAAGGATATGAGATTGAATTATCAAGAATCTTAACAATCTTCTCAATCATTGATTTTTCAAGAAATAAATTCCGAGGAGAGATTCCGAAATCCATTGGGAGGCTTAATTCGCTTCGTGGTCTTTACTTATCTAATAACAACCTTAAAGGCATCATCCCAACTTCACTTGAAAATTTGAAAAACCTTGAATCGTTGGATCTTTCCTCAAACAAGTTTGTATTCCTTTGCAATTGACTAGTTCAATATTTCTTGAGGTACTAAACTTTTTAGATAACAACTAGGAGGACCAATTCCTCAAGGGAACCAGTTTAACACATTTGGAAATGATTCATACAGCAGGAACTTGGCTTTATGTGGATTCCCCTTATCATAGAAATGTAAGGAACCACAGCCACTGCCACCTACACTAACATTCCAACAAGACGAAAATTCAGACTGGTGAAGCGGGATTGGCTGGAAAGTTGTAGTGATGGGGTATGGATGCAGATTTGTATTTGGAATGGTTATGGGATATCTTATGTTTGTAACTCGAAGACTATAATGGCTAATGAAAATAGTTGAAGGAAAACAATATAAAAAGGTGAATAGGTCCAACAAGGATGCACACTGATGCAATGAAAGAATAAATTAGAAAAAACAGGTGGCATTATTAGGTAACTGCAATTTATCTCTGAAGCATTACTTTGTTGATTATCTTTTATGGTTTCTATCTATAAGCTATATTTGAGCTACTAATGATTTTTATTTCAAAACTAGTTATGTTCCATTTAGTAGCACTATAAAGCAATTGTATCCACTTGAAGGAGTGTCTCACCTAGCTGCTGCATTTGAGTGTGTGCGCATCTGGATAGATGCTATACTGGATCACTTCAAAAGCTTTACCCTTGTTGTTGTATTGAGTTCTAAAGCTTTGTTACGTATTTTAGCTTTATTTAAGGATGAGTTAAATATGAGTTGCATGTCATAACTCTTTATTGTTTCTTTTCTTGCATCATTTAGCAGCCATTAGAGATTTGTACTTTTGTATGTAATTGTTTTTAAATTCCATTTCAGTCATTGAAAACTTGGCCTTGCCAAATTTTTTACTTTGAAATGCAATCTTACAAGTTACAACTCAAACCATTCCCCCCTTGTTACATTCTTAATCATTTTGAATGATAGAAATGTTGGCTACTTGATAGGGAATTCACATTGGAAAAAATGTCATATGCTACTCTTTCAGCAGTGTTTTTAGCCCGTTGCTATTGTAGTCCAGTTGACTTCCGACATCTCGTCTCTTCCACACCTTGCTATCACTAAACAGAATTGATGATAATTAGTTCTTTTTTTGTAAAATAAATTGATAGATATAGAATAAATTGTATGTATTATTGATTTATTTATGTTGTTGTATATATTACAAATGGTGGGTGGCTCATTATATAGGAGAGGGTGAGTGTAGTAGGTGAGGAGTAGGTGAGGAGTAGGTGGTGGTAGGTGATGGTAAATTGGTGGTAGGTGATGGTAAATTTTAACAGCCCCCCGCAAACTCAAGGAGGATAGAAACTAACCAACTTGAGTTTGGAGAGAGTAACAAAACAAGAAAATACATAAAAATAAAAGAGGATAAGAGACACTGTATGGTCGTGTCAGACCATTGGTGAAGACACTGGATGGTGGTGTCATAACGTTGTAGAGGACACTGTATGGGGGTGTCATAACCATGTAGAAGACAGTTTATGGGGTCATGTCGGACCGTTGTAGAAGACAGTTTACGGGGTCATGTCGGACCGTTGTAACAGACACTGTTGTGACAGTTGTTGTGACAGTTTACGGAGTCTTGCTGGACCCTTGTAGAAACTAACCGGAATCAATGTCGGGACAGTTTACAGAGTCTTGTCGGACCCTTAAAGGAGCTAACCGGAATCAATGTCGGGACAGTTTACAGAGTCTTGTCGGACCCATAAAGGAGCTAACCGGAATCAATGTCGGAACAGTTTACAGAGTCTTGTCGGACCCTTAAAAAGTCGCACCCTCAAAAGGTGTGCCCAATCTTTCAAAAGGCGTGCCATCAAAAGGCGTGCCAGATATGATGGCGAGGCACGTGAGGGCCTTGGCTGGCGTGCCCGTTTGTCGTCTAGTGTCAAGTGGCGCGCGATACGCGTGGCTGCCTCGGCTATTTAACCAAGACGGAGGCTGAGGCTGAGGCAGAAGCTGAGACAGAAAAAATTGAGAGAAACCTCTGAAAAATTCTTCCTTTGCTGAGAGAGAAACTCTGTAATACGCTGTAACACTCTGTTGCCCAGAAAATGGCTTCGTCTTCCCGTGGGCTGCTCACTTTCTTTCCCGACCTCAATGAGTCAACAAGAGAGAGAACTGGTGCGGTGGCCAGTGAACCTCAACCAAACACCTCTGTGTTTGCTCCGTTGAACTTTCCGATGCGGTCGGTGGAGCAAAAAATGGCGGTGCAAACTGATATTGAGGCCAATCAGTATACTCTGAAGTCATGTGTGGAAACCATGACTGCGGTCACAAACTTGTCGCACCGGCTGCAGAGCAGGACAAATGAGGTGCAACAGTTAAACTCCCAGCTGGCTCTGCTCCAACGCATGTATAAGGATGCGCGAGCAGAGATAAGTGTGCTAAAGGCGGAAAACAAGGAGCTGAAGCGGAAGGCCACCGTGATGTTCCGATTTGGAGGGCCGCCATATACTGCAGTGGAGGAGCAGGGAGTAGTGATCATGCCCAGTGGAGTGGGAAACACGGAGGCAACACCGGCAAGGGCCGCCCAGGACGGAGGCAAGAAGAAAAGACCGGCGGCAGAATAGAGAAGAAAAATCCCACTGTTCCGAGTTGTGTTGGTTTGTTTTTTTTTTTTTTTTTTTTTTTTAAATTTTTATTTTTATTTTTATTTTTTTTTGTGTGTAAAATTGTGATCGGGGGTGATCCCTGAGATGAATAAAATATGGGTTGTTGTGCAAATTTGGAATTTTGTTTTTTTTGTTTTTTTTGTTTTTTTTTTTTTTGTTTTTTTGTTTTTTGTTTTTTTTTTTTTTTTTGTTGTTGATGAGCATGGTGATGATGAATAGATAATGATGAATAAAAATAATAAAGGTGGGAGTGGGAAAGAGCACCAATGAAGCGTGATAATAAAAAAGAAAGTGATAATAAAAAATAAAGTTTGGGCGGTGGATTTTTTTTTTTTTTTTTTTTTTTGGGAAGAATAATAAGAATAATAAAAATAATAAGAAGAAAAATGTATTAATGGGGAAAGCAGGCTGGTGGGTGGAATGTTGTGGTGTTGTTTAAGAATAAAAATAAAAGAAAAAGAAAACAATGGATAACAAAAAAAAAAAATAGATAAAAATATTGGTGGATGGGTGTGCAAACCAGTTGATGTGTCGGTTGCTTTTCAAAAAAATGGAGTAAAATAAATATAAAAAAAAAGAAAAGAAAGTGGAATGGGGGACAGGAGTGTAATGAAAAAGAAAAAAGTATAAGTGGGAGAGTGGGTCACATGGGAGAGAGAAAAAAAACAACACACATATGCATGTGCTCTCTGATGGGTGACAAAGAGTAGAGAAAAAGTGTGACCTTGGGGAGATGGCTAACAAGTAAATGAGTGAATAAAATAAGAAGGTGGGAGGTGAGGCACTGGGATAGACACACCATACACACACACACGGCACACAGACACACACACACAGTCAAACACACACACGGATACACTCTGGACACACACACATAGGGGCTGAGATTTTGGAGTGTGTCAAACAAACAAAGAGAGAGAAAAGGTGGTGAGTGTGTATGGGTGTTTTTTTTTTTTTTTTTTTTTTTTTTTTTTTTTTTGGGGAGAACTTACAGAATGTTTCTTTAAAAAAGAGTGTTCGAGAGAGAGAGAGAGCACATGCCGCCCCATGCGTATTAAGGGGCCTAGAATTGGTCTTTTATAAGCATTCAAGAAATTCAACTTTGTTTCTGAAACGGTGGGCACATCAGTTCCAGAAGACATGCACCGAATAACCATTGAAGAATTCGAATTCGAAGCTCGAACACCAGCAGAATCGCAGGAAAAGCTCGTGCGGATTCGAAACGCGTCGAAATTGGAGACGAACAGACGAGAAGACGGAACAGAGACTCTCCTCTCAGAGGATTGACCCAAAGTGGAGAAAGATAGAGAAGTAACAGCCGCCATGAGTGAGCAAAAGGGAGAGCAGATAAGTTATAGGATGGGAGATTTTCGAGGGAAATTTTTCAGGATCGGAAGTGGATATGTGTAGAGGTCCGGCGGGCGGCCAAGGCGAGACTGCCGCCCGCCGGTGAAGCAGAATGACTAGGTTGTTAACCTTGCTCTGATACCATGTAAAATAAATTGATAGATATAGAATAAATTGTATGTATTATTGATTTATTTATGTTGTTGTATATATTACAAATGGTGGGTGGCTCATTATATAGGAGAGGGTGAGTGTAGTAGGTGAGGAGTAGGTGAGGAGTAGGTGGTGGTAGGTGATGGTAAATTGGTGGTAGGTGATGGTAAATTTTAACATTTTTCTTTCTTTTTTTCATCTTCAATGGAGATTGGGGTATCAAACTGGAGATATTTGCTAGCACTCGTTTTTATAGAGATGTGGGAATTTTGTGATTAATTATAGTAGGAAAATGGTGATATGTATTGATTGAAAAGTTCGCTCATAGGCAAGAAAACTTTTGGGATTGTGAAACCCGATTAGTATTGTACTCCTCTTACTCAATCGCGGATCTTTGTGTCATGTTTTTTTGTTTGTGATTGATTTGTTTTGCTAGTGCTTGTATCTGTGGTGTATTCCATTTCCATTTGCTAAGGAAAACTTGACACACACAGACGCACAGAGTTGGGTTTCCTTTTTTTTTCTTCTAATTCCCTGTTTTCAATTGTTTATGGCTAATGTGGTAGTTTGGTGTACTGAGATTGTCATTCATTGCATCCTCCTGATAAGCTAATCTGTCTTTTTATATTGCTGCAGTTTCTCTGCCTACTATCCCAAATACAATGAACTATTGAATGACTGCTATGATGACCCTTAAGGCCTTGTTTGGCTTTGTATAAAATAGCTATTTTTTTTTTGGTTATTTGAGCAAAAAAGAAATAGCTCTTTTGACATTGGCTTATTTAGCTGTCAAAAAGGAAGAAATAAAACATTTTTTTTCACAATATTTTTTTTTTAACTTCCCCAAGCATACAAAATCTTTAGATGTGCAGAGTAGGATGCTGATTTTCACATTCAAAAGTCAAAAACAATTGATTAACCGATGTTTCAATATAAGTTTTTTTCTTTTTACTAAGCCTGAAATTTAATTTTTTAAACATAATGGCAAATTCATTGATCTTTTTTGAGATTTGGTGAAAATACAATAAATTTTATAACTTTGACATAACTATATTGATTTCATTTCATGAGTAAGAGCATCTCTAACCTTTCATTGAGCAAGAGCATCTCTAACCTTTCATTACTTATTATTTTTTATCTAATTTGATTTCAAATTTGAATAAAAAATTTGATTTAATATGAACTATTTCAACCTTTTCATCTATTTCTGATCAAAATCTTTTTAAAAATTCTCATTTATTACAAAATTTTATTTTCTTCAAATTTGTTGAAAAAAAATCATATCCACCAGTACCTTATATTTTAAAATTTTCATCAAATTGAATTTAATAAAAAAATATTTCTCCCTTAATTTGATAAACATTTGATACAAAAAAATTGGAGATTATTTTTTAACATTTTTATTGAAATTAAATTTGAATAAAATAAATAAATAGAGAGGTCATTTGATAATAGGCTGATTTTAGTAAAAACAAAATCAAAAAATTATTTTAAAAGTTAAAAAATCGAAAATACTTACAAAAAGCCAAAGATTTCTTCTCATTTTTTTTTTCTATTTTTTACACATAAGCGAAATTATTTTCCAAACATTTTCAATTCTTTCGACTCATATTTTAATTTGGGTAAATTACAAATACACAAACTAAGATTTGTTTAAAAAATGATTTGTCCGTTATGATTTTGAAAATTACATTTTACTTCTTGAAGTTCTTAATTTTATAACAAATGACTATTTTTATTAATAAATCATCAAGTCAATTAATAATTTTTAATGATATCAAAAATTTATTTTAATTAATAATTCAAGTAATTTTATTATTGTATGAGAAAACAGTTAGAAATTTTAATTTTTAGTTATTCTATTAAATAAAAAATTTTGACAAGTAAATATTTGTAATTTTTTAAATTATATGAGACAATTTGTATTTTAAACAAATTTCAATGTAATTATAATTTACCCTTTTAATTTTAATCCAAAAAATAGAGAAAAGAACACCTTTTGTAGTTTTAAAAATTACATCTCACCTCTTAAAGTTTCTAATTACAAATGATCATTTTTATTAACAAATTATAAAGACAAATAACTGTTTTTAATGATGTTATAAATTTATTTTAATTAATAATTTAAGTAATATTATCATTAAATAGGAGAGTAGTTAAATATTTTATTTTTTTAATTAATTTTATTAAATAAAAAATTTCTGACAAGAGATTATTTGAAAATATATATTTAACCCTAATCACACACACTCTCTCACTCTCTCTCTCGTAGCTACAGATTCTGCAGATTGTTCAGAATTCTCATGGAAGTAGCAGCCGAATCCGCACTTCGCAATCCGTCAACATTCTTCCCTCGTTCCAGCCCTTCATTTCTCCCTGCCTCTCACCCTCAGATCAGATTACCCACCAAGAATTTCCCTTCAAATCTGCTCCTCTTCTCGAATTCCCACCAATTGCATCGTCCCGTATGCTTGCAACGACTTGTTCAGTTCCAGATTCCAACAAAATCAGGGTTTTGTTTGCAGATTCCAACAAAGTGAGGTTCCTGGCGTTGAAGATTCGATTACGAGTTTGAAATTAGGGTTTTTTGTAAATCGGAGAATTATTGCGTTGGCTGCTACTGTTATTGGGGTTTTAGTGTTTGGTTGCCGAAGAGTTTTTGCGGTGGAAGGAGTTGTGGATTCGGGTTATGGGGTTATGGGGTTATAGGACAAAGCATATTGTTATTGAAGAGTTATTGGCTGAAACTTTCTCAGGTTCTTTGGGTTTTCAAAGAGCAAGGTTTGGTTTTGGCTGCTCTTCTGGGTCTCTCTGCATTTTTTCCTATGGCTGAAACTTCATTTACCACTCTTTCGCCTTGGAAGGTACACATTTTTTTTTTCTCCAATTGGTTTTTTTCTTATAAAAATTTTGTTTGTGCAACTGTCGACATGAATACGAACATAATAGATTTTTATGTTGAGTTCATGCCAATTTCATATCACCTGGTCATGTGGAACAGCTTCTTATGCCTCAATTTGTTAATTAACTCTGGTGGCAATAATTAGCAAGCTTGGGTAGGAGGTAAGGTTTAGCTTGATTTAGATTGAGGGAATATCTTATCTACAATAATCTCAAACCACAGACTGTGAAGAAGTAAATCATCATACTGAGACCAAAGAATTTTACCTGTTGCGACTGCTACAATAGATGGGCCATTTTCTGCTAAGAAGATTGTGAAAGACAGTCTTCACAACGAAAATGGTGATTAGTTGATCAATGATAGCCTGGTTGTGTTGTACATTCAGAGAGAGATATTTGCAGTAGCATTCCAAATCAGGCTATCATGTTGGTGCTGTCAAGAGATAGCTTGAGGCTATCATGGTGAGAGGGATAGCTTGATTTAGGAATTATTCTGTTTTGCATGTATAGGCTAGACTTATAAGATAATTGTGACTTATTTCTAGCCACATTCCTTAGAAATCTCCCACCACCCTCCCAAGTTGGTTCTGTCCTATTCTATCTCTAACAATTATTGAGGGGAATTAGAGCAATGTTGTCCATTCAAAAATAAATTAATAAATCTTATTTTCAAGTGTCAAATCGTGAATTGAATTATGAATTGATTTTTCAATAAAATGAATTGTGAATCGTAAGACTCACTTCATTTTAGATTTTTAATAAAATATATACATTTATATTTATATACATAAAATCATATATATAGTTCTTAAAATTAAAAAAATAACAATCTATATATATAATATATAATATCAAAGTGCAAGTGTACAACTATAGAATGTATATTAAATATAATATGAATTTTATTAATGTATGTTCTTAGGGTACATGTTAAGAAACTTTAAAGTATTGTTCATTGTGTATGAAAATGAGTGCAATAAATAAAATACAATACTTTTAATCCGTTTAAGAAATTAACACGGATTTAAATAAGTTTCAAATGAATAAAATTGGTGTGGTTGATGGTTTTCAGTTAAGCTTGTTAGTTCTAAATTGAGTATGAATTCTGCCACTTTGAAAGTTCAACATGTATCAAACTTCGAAGTACCCCCTTTTTTTGAAGAAGTTATCTAGTGGATCCGTCTTACCAGGTGATTGTGTTTTCATCCTATAACAATGAAGCACATAATTAGTTGGTATAAAATATATTTAAAAAAAGAAAGATGAAAGAAAAACTAATTACATTTCTAATACACTTGAATATAAGCTAGACTTATAAGATACTTATGACCTATTTCCGGTCACATTCCTTAGAAATCTCCCACCACTCACCCAAGTTGGTTCTGTCCTATTCTATCTCTAATAAATTTTTTTTTTTTTGATAAATAAACAAATATTGTTGAAAAGGCGTCAAGATGATGCAACGAGTACAAAACGACATCCCCAATTAGGGAAACCAGTCACAAGCACTAACCAATCATATCATCTAGAAAATATGAAAAACAAACGTATCTAGATCAATTGTCCTCTCCAACCAATTATACATAATTACAAGAAGCCAATTCTCTAACCAAAGAACAACATAATAAATCTCTTGAAAGGTTCATCTATTCTGCTCCAACCACACAAGCCACATCAAACATAATGGCGCTAGCAACCACACCCGCCGACACTGATGCCGACGCCGATGCCCAATCTGAGTAGCCGGCCAAGCCCAAAGCATATCCAATACTCCTTTTGGTTGAACCCAAACAACCCCAAAGAGTGAACAAATGAAACCCTACAGCCGTGTGGCCACTGGACAATGAAGGAACAAATGATCCACGGACTCCGCATTAGCACAACACATACAATATCGATTCACTAAAACATGCCCACACCCCATCAAATTATCCAATGTTAGATTCCACTCCTAAGCAGTTGTCCACATAAAGAAAGCCACCTTGACGGAACACCCGGCACCCAAACACCTTGACGGAACACCCGGCACCCAAACATTCTTCCAAGGAAAAACCCTACTACAATCCCCCACTAAACCCCAATATAATGAAGAAACGGTGAACTACCCCTTGGCTCCCACCCCATTCCACATCATTACATCGGATCCCACACCAGTGATGCCCAACCCATACAAGAGACCCCACAATTCCACCAACTGAGCCACTTCCCAATCTTGCACCTACCGCCGCAACTGAATATCCCAAACCACCATATTCCCACCCCCTAAATAAGATGCCACTGTAGCCTCTCAATCAACCACAATATCAAAGATCAAAGGAAAACGAGTCTCCAATGAAACCTCACCACACCATCTATCCTTCCAAAACCTCACCCTCACCCCATCCCTTATCCTGAACCCTACCCACCTCCAAAACTCCACCCTGCCCAACCAAATCCCTTTCCAAAGCCCACAACCATGAGTGCTAGTCACATCCCCAAAAACCCAATCCCCTCTTCCCAACCCATACTTAGAGGCGACCGCCCTTCCCCAGAGTCTATCATGCTCCCAAGCAAAACGCCACAACTTCCCTAAAAAGGCTCTATTGAAAGTCACCAACCGCCTAACCCCCAAACCCCCTGCTTGATTACATTGGTAAATCTGCCCCCAATCAATCAAATGGTATCTAAATTCATCTCCTTCACTACCCCATAGAAAATCCCTTTAAAGCTTCTCCAACCGCTATGCCACGGACACTGGAATAACATGCACAAACATGAAATAAGTCAGAATACTACTTAACACATTCTTAATCAGCGTCAACCTCCCTCCTTTCGAAAGATACTGCCTCTTCTAGTGTCAACCTCCCTCCTTTCGAAATATTCTATAGTTTATCTATATTTCAATTGTAAAAATTATGAAACTATATCAAACAAAACAATTTGATAAACAGAAGAGCAATAATATACATAATCTAGGTGGTTATGTGCGAGGAATTGTTCTGTTTCGCATGTATCAACATGTTTCAACTTCAAAGTATACCCTTATTTCCAAGTTATCTAGTGAATTTGTTCTACCAAGTGGATATGTGCAAGGAATCATTCTATTTTGCTGGAATTTCATGTTGGCAGTGTGCCCAATGAATAGTAGGGGCTAAATACATACATGGCTTAAAAAATAAGGAAATAGTAGATAAATTATAGAATATTATTGGGCGGACAGATGGACACGTGTTATTCTTAACTTACTGAATAATTTTCGATTGTGTGCCCATCTTATAACAATGAGACACATAATTAGTTTGTCTCAAATGTAGGAGAAAATGTATGAAAAATTAGTTATATGGCCCCATATACACTTGGAAGGACAAACCACATAGAATATAGGCCAGTCCTATAAAATAATTTCTAATTATTTTCAATCACATTCTTTAGAAATCTCCCATCCACCTAAGTTGGGTTTTGTCCTATCCTATCTCTAACAATTATCAACGGGTACTAGAGCAACATAGTCTGTTCAAAAATAAATTTAAATAAAATTATCAATAAATCTTATTTTCAATAGCATTAATGATTCCTATTAAATTTAATGTAGACAATTAAGTCTTATTTTAAAAAAAAATTATTCTAAAAAAGTTTACTTTTCCTTAATAATATCTTTTATTCCAATGTTACCATTCTTATTAAAATATGGACGACATTTTTTTAAACAATTTCAATTTACTTAAAAAAATATATTTTTTACTTGAAAAAATTGAACAAACTACATTAAACAAAATCAAACTTAACAATTTGATCAGAAGTACTATGACATAGGATTCATCATTTTCTATTGCCTTGTACTCTGAAAAATATATTTAGTAAACAATCCAAAAAGTCTATTTTTTTTAATATTTCATAAAAGAAATTGTGAAAAATAATATCTTGGTCAATTCATATATATATATATATATATATATTTCAAACTGTGAGACAACAAAAAAATGATGAATCTAAAGCTTATGCAAAGTTCAACAAAAATAGCAAAGTAGTCTCAAAATGTTCCATTACTGGCTTTGTAAATAGCCAGGGCATTACCAACTTTTAATTGATTCAGGCAAATTATGTTAGTAGTTCTTATATTTTTGCTGTTGCGTCATTTTTGTCTTTATAATTTCAATGGACTCAATTTTGACCTGAACTTATTATTTTGTCTCAATTTGGCCCAATTGATTACAACTTTTAGTTCGTTTTGATGAAAAATGGCAACATGATGAGCTGCAACTGTTATGCATTTATAGGCAAAAAGCTGTAAACTTGTTCAATATAATAAGTTAACCTCAACCAGCTCACTAACATTTTTCTGTCAAGAACTCTAATCAGAGTTATCAATCAGACTAAATTAACACAAAATCTAAAATTCAGGGTTCAAAAAATCAAGTTAATTGAAATTACTCCAACCAAAATGACACAAGGGGTATTATGTAGGGACTGCCGACGTAATTTGCTCATTGGTTTACGGAAAACCATTACTAATAGCTTTGGGACCACTGGAATTAAAGACAAAGAATCACTGTTGCCAACTTGGAAGTCATGGCTGATGGTGGAAGTCCAGCTTTGTTTGGCATGATGGCTGATGGATACAATTACATAGTTGCCGTGCTTGACTGGTGGGGCTGGGCTGGGCTGTTGCACCACCACCATAGAAAGACTTAGCTCTGTATAAGAATGAATAATAGTACATTTATTCCTTCTCCATTATCAAACTAGTATCCTTTTTACTCTCCTTTTCAGATCTCTCGAAATCCTTCCTATAAGAAAATAAAATGAATTGGCTAATGTTTCTTTATCAATTTCTTCTGGTATTTCTCTTGTTTTCTCAAATAGTAGTTACTACTATGTGTTCTTCATTATCATCATGGTCTTCTTCTTCTACTTATGCATGCCATACCTGCCTTGAGGACAAGCGATTGTCACTGCTCCAATTTAAGAAAACTTTTACCATAACTGGCAGTGCCTCTTTAGATTGTGAATCTGATTCTCATCCTAAAATGGTGTTTTGGAATGAGAGTACTGATTGTTGTTCGTGGGAAGGGGTCACGTGCGACTGGTTGCATGGTCGTGTGATTGGACTTGACCTCACCTTTACCTCAAGCTTTACTAAATCTATCTTCGTTGACATCTCTCAGTCTTGTTTATTGTCATCTGCATGGGAAATTCTCAGAAAACATTTTTCATCTTCCAAACCTACGAAAGCTCAACTTACGGGCTAATATCAAACTCACAGGTAAACTTCCAAACTTCAATGTGACTAGTTCCCTTCAGTTTCTTGATCTCTCTTGGACAAGTTTTTCTGGTCAACTGCCTGATTGAAGCAGCAATCTTAAAGCCTTGAATAGTTTGTACCTCTCTCAATGCAATTTTTCAAGGTCCATTCCAGCTTCTCTTTGTAAACCTTACACAAATCACTGATTTAGACTTCTCATCTAACAGTTTCAGCGGTCAAATTCCCTCATCAATTTCAAACCTTGCAAAGCTTACTAACTTGATTCTTTCACTAAACAATTTGAACGGACAAATACCGGATTCCCTTGGCAATATGAGCCAACTTACTGACTTGGACATTTCTGTAAATTAGCTAACTGGTCCCATTCCTCCATACGCTGTTGGGGTTTCAATGCTAACTTCTCTCCAATTGAGTCGTAACTCACTCATTGGGACAATACCATCTTCGCTGTTTGCTCTACCTTCACTGATTAATATAGATTTGAGTGACAATAAGCTACAGGGACCAATTCCAAGATCAGTTTATGAACTCCAGAACCTAACAGACTTGGTGCTTTCATCAAATAACTTAAGTGGTGTAGTGGATCTAGATAAGCTTCTAAAGCTTAAAAATCTGATCTCTCTTGATCTCTCATATAATGGTCTCTCATTGAGCATCAACAATAGTGTTAACTCTACCTTGACCAACTTTGACACTATAGGATTAGCTTCTTGCAACTTGAGTGAATTCCCAAACTTTTTTAGAGAGCAAGCTGGATTGCCTTCTCTAGACCTTTCAAACAACAAAATTCATGGTGAAGTTCCCAAATGGATATTTGATGTGGGGGAAAATACATTGGGTATTTTAGATCTTTCTCATAATTTCCTTACAAGTTTAGTGTCTTCCATGGCAGCCGCTAGAATATATTGACCTGCACTCCAACTTACTCAGAGGTCCACTCCTTGTTCCACCTATCTTCATAATTATTTTCTCTCTCTCAAACAATAAATTGACTGGAGAAATCCCTCCATTGATTTGTGGTCTAAGGTCGCTTGGTATTCTTGATTTGTCTAATAACAGTTTGAGTGGCTTGATTCCACAATGTTCGGGAAACTTGAGCAATCTTTTCGTGTTGAATTTAGGGATCAATGGCTTTTACAGCACCTTTATTGCAGCATTTACAAAAGGCAATTGGCTAAGGAATCTTAACTTGAATGGCAACCAAATTGAAGGACAAGTTTCGCTATCTTTGCTTAATTGTAGACACTTGGAAGTTCTAAACCTTGGAAAAAACAAGACAAATGATACATTTCCACACTAGTTGAAAACTCTTCTAGAATTGCAGGTTCTTGTCTTGAGTTTTAATAGGTTTCATTGTCGCATAGGCACCGCCAAGACCAAAGGCAAGCATTGTTTTCCTAAGTTGAGAATTATTGACATATCTTGCAATGAGTTCACTAGCCTTTTGCTGGCAAATTATATCAAACAATTTGGAGCTATGATGAATGTTGATAAACATGAAATAAAATTGAAATACATGGGCAATGGCTATTATGAAGATTCTGTGGTGGTGGTGGTGATTAAGGGATCTGAGATTGAATTATCAAGAATCTTAACAGTCTTGTCAATCATTGATTTTTCAATAAATAAATTCTAAGGAGAGATTCTAAAATCCATTGGGAGACTTAATTCACTTTGGGGTCTTAACTTATCCCATAACAACCTTGAAGGCCACATTCCAACTTCACTTGGAAATTTAACAAACGTTGAATCATTGGACCTTTCTTCAAATGAGCTTGTTGGGGTGATTTCTCAACAATTGACGAGTTTGATGTTTCTTGAGATACTAAACCTTTAGGACAACCAACTTGCAAGACCAATTCCTCAAGGGAACCAGTTTAATACATTTGGAAGTGATTCATACAGTGGGAACTTGGCCTTACGTGGATTCCCTTTATCAAAGAAATGTAAGGAACTACAGCCACTGCCACCTCCACCAACACTCCAACAAGACGAGAATTCAGACAAGTCAAGTGGATTTAACTGGCAAGTTGTAGTGTTGTGGTATGGATGCGGATTTGTATTTGGAATGGTTATGGGATATATTATGTTTGTAACTCGAAGACCAGAATGGCTTATGAAAATTGTTGACGGAAAACATCATACGAATGTGAAAAGGTCTAAGAAGGGTGCCCACTGATGCAGTGAAAGAAGAAATCAACAAAGACAAATGGCATTATCAGGTAATTGGAATTTATCTTTGCAACATTACTTTGTTGGATTATTTTTTATGGTTTCTATCTATAGGCTATATTTTTGTTACTAATGCTTTTTATTTCAGAACTAGATATTTTTCTTAGTTGCACAATAAAGAAATGGAATCCAGTTGAAGGGGTGTCTCACCAATTTGCTGCATTTGAGTGTATGTGCATTCAGATAGCAGCTACACAAGATCACTTTAAAAGCTTTTCCATTGTTGCTGTAGTAAATTCTGAAGTTAAGTTGTGTAGTTTTCTTAAAGCCTCGAGTTAAATAAGAGTTTCATGTCATGACTTTTTTTTTTTTTTTTTTTTTCTCACATCGTGTAACAACCTTTGGAGATTTTCACTTTTGTATGTAGTTGCTTTTAAATTGGATTTCAGTCACAAAAGACTAGGCGTTGCCAAGTTTTTATCTTTGAAATGCAATCTTACAAGTTACAACCATTCCCCTTGTTACATTCTAAATCATTTTGAGTAATAGAAATGTTGGCTACTAGATAGAGAATTCGCATAGAAAATAATGTTATATGTTAGTCTTTGAGCAGTGCTTTTACTCGTTGCTATTGTAGTCCAGCAGAGCTTTTGTTCTCTTTCACACCTTTCTATCAACAGACAGAATTGATGATAATTATTATTATTATTATTATTATTATTTTTCATCTTCATTGGCGATTGGAGAATCAAACTAGAGATATGTACTAGCACTTGTTCTATAGACGTGGGAATTTTGTTATTAATTGTAGTATGAAAATGGTATTAATTGAAAAGGTCGCTTATAGGCAAGAATGTTGTTGGGATTGTGAAGTCTGATTAATTAGTACTATACATTTCATTATACGATCATGGATCCCAACTGATGTGACCATGTGATTTTAATGCATTGTTTTATTCTCTTTCCTTTTTTTTTTTTTTTTTTTTCTTTCTAGTTTATAGCTAAAAATGATGGTTTGGTGTACTGAAATTGTTATTGTGTTCTAAGAAGTTAATTTTTTTTTTTTAATTTTAGAAAGTTTTAATTCTGTCTTTTTATATTGTTGATGTTTCTCTGCCAATTCTCTCAAATACTATGGAGTATTGATGAGTCCAGATCCTTTGCCATGGTTTCTTGCCATGGTCCCTACTGTGATGCCAAAACGACGTCGTTTTGGCGTTAAATTCAAAAAAAATTTTTTCCTCTGTTTTCCCTTTCTCCCTCAATTGTTGATACAGCCCTAAACCTTAAGAGAGAAGCGAACTTGAACGGCTCCTTTGACGCAGAGGAGGGTAGGTGACGACAGCTGCGCTAGGCGAGGTGAGGCGATAGTTAGGTCTCTCCTCTTCCATCTTCATTCTCATGTGGTGCTTAAATATGTATGTATATATATATATATATATATATATGATTTATATGTATATATATATATGATTTCTTGATTTGAATTTCTTGTTGATTTCGTAAATGGGTTTGATTTCTAGGGGTTTTTTCCCCTCTTTTCCCCTTTATGATTTCTCCTTCCAAAAAATAGGAATCCAAAAATCAAATTATATGTATGATTTTTCATCTGAGCATATCAATTTTTGATTCTCCAAATCACTCATAAAAAAATTTTGAGATTTCTCCCATTACATTGTTTGAACAAGAGGGACCTACATGGGATTTGTTAAAGCAAATATAATATGGTTTTTCCTATAATATTTTTCATATATGATTTGTAATTTTCTGAGTTCCTAGTTTCACTGTGACTGTACTTCTGTTTTTGCTCATACAATGACCAAGGTAATCTGTGATTATTAATTTGTAGATTTTGTGATTGAACAACAACAATTGGTTATGGCTGGGCATGATGTCTCAAGTTAGGACCTGTTGAAAGGATTTGCTAAACTTTGAAGTAATTTGATATCTTACTTTGATGACTTGGAAGGACATAATTTTTTTGTGAAGATGATAATACAGTATGTGTTTAATTAGGATTGAATTGACATTTATGTTTTTGCTGGTAATGGAATAAAACAATTGTAATTACCCAAAAAAAAAGGGGGAAAAAAAATTGTGATTGATGATAAGTAGAACAATTGTGGTTAGAAGCCAATTTATTTATTTTGACTTAATTGGTTTTCAGTGATCAGACTATTATTCTTAAATTGATCCTTATTTATATTTAAATATTTTATTGGTTCTTTGCAATGGCATAATGATGGTTAAATCACTGATGTTGCTAAAATTCTTTTATCATTTTTGTTATAATTTTTTTTATATCATTTTTATTGAAATTGGGGTTTCCATTTTAATTCAAATCATTGATAATTGAAATCCTTGTGCTTTTGTAGGTAATGGAACAATATTGTTAATGAGTTGGACACTTATTGTTGGAAGCCGAAACTGGGGATGTTGCTCCCACATTCTTCTAGGAGTTGATTTAAGATTCAAGTGTTTGTCACTTTGCAATTCAAGACTCACATCGCAAGCCTAAAACAATCCTTCTGGCAGTCACGTAGATGGTCCTTCAAATGACGCATTGAGGCGATGAAAGATACAATGTTTTGGTTTAGTTAGATGTTATTTTAGTTGGATGTTGTTTTGGTGATTTTAGCCTTATGTTTAAATTAAAAGCCTTGATATGAACAAAATTGATTGAATGTTAATTGATTTCAGCCTTATTATGTTAATTGGCAAAATGTTTTGGTTTAATTGCCTTGATGTTAATTGATTTCGACCTTGTGTTAATTGACTGAATGATAAACTAAGGATGAAGACTGCTTAAGTTTTCCAGCATTAATCTGGACTGTTTGGTTTTTCCAATAAAATTCTCACCTGCAGTGAACTTGGTTGTTTCTATGGCATTCCATCTATGTATTTGGACAATCATCAAAAAGCCTAAATATTTGTCAAGATAGCAAGAACAGCACTGATATACATTCCCAATCATTTCAATAATAGCAACAACATTTCAAAATCAACAATTTTCAGAACTTCTAAATTCCCAACTATTTCAATAATAGCAACAACATTTCAAATTTCACAATTTTTAGAAGTTCTACATTCCCAACCATTTCAAAAATCAAACTAGTCAATTACAACATTGAAACATAGTTACTTCTTCATAATTAAAATAATAGCAATTACAAGTAACACCAATTATACAATCAAAAGTTTATTGCTTGTTGCGTCTTCGCGGTCAAAAATCAAAGTTGTTCACTAACACCCTCCATATCTTATAAGTTCACTTTGCAGTAGCACAACTCTTTCTCTTATAATTCCAACACTTCTTTGTGTTGCATTTGTAGGACACATTACTCATTGCTGGTATAGAATGATCTCCACATTGATAATAGGACACTTTGTTGGGCTTCAACCCTGCAAAAAGAAGAGGAGAAGAAAAAAAAAAAAAAGAAGCTCAAATTAACACATCACAACAAATTCATCACTATTGTGTCGATGGCTTCAACCCTAATGTTCGTAATTATAGATTTAACAAAATTAATTTCCAATGATATAGCGATCCCGGGTTTACCCTTGTTGTACAGTGATCCGGACATGTGTCCGTGGATGTTGGTAGTTGGTTATTATCGTGTTTACATTCCTTTTTCTTCGTATTTGAGTTATAGGATGTGTTGGGCGGATTTGTTTCAGGTTGGTTGAGTTTAGAAACCAAAACTAGTTGCCCAGATTTTTGGCCTGTCCGCTCGAGCGGAGGTGTTGGCGCTCGAGCGGGGAATACACCCATCCAGTATTTGTTGTGCAGTGTTGTACGCTCGAGCGTAGGGTTGGGAGCTCGAGCGGAGGCCTGGTTCTGCAAAAGTGCTGGGCGAGTGCATTCGGCGCTCGAGCGGGAGGTTGGCCGCTCGAGCGGAAGTCTGTGAGTGGCCGCTCGAGCGGGGTGTTTTACGCTCGAGCGAAGACCTGGGTTAAAGTCCCGAATTTGTGACTCTTCAAATCACTTTTTCACTTTCTCTTCTCTCTCTTACTTTTCCAAAAACACCATTGTTGAGCCTCTCTCTCTAGATACTACCTTCTCTCTAGGTTTTGATCTAGTAGGAGTGATTTGCTCACCTTTGGCCTTTACAAAAAAGTTGTTGATCGTCGAGGGCTACATTTTAATCTGAAAATCACGGGTTTTGGAGCACGTTGGGTTTTGTCGTCTTCTCCTTTGGGACTCCGAATTTGAGGTAGGGATATCCTACTCCTCTCTATGGGTTTTGTCTTTAAATTTTGGTATTTTGAGATGTTGGGCTTGGTTTGGTAATTTTGTGAAAGTTTGGGGCTTTTGTGTAATTTTACAAAAGTTGGGGTTTTATTCATAATAAACCCAGAAGCATGTTTGGTATAGAGAAATTGAATGATTGTTGAATCATTGATGAAAGTGGGACCTAAGGGTTGAAATGTTAATTATGGGAATTGACCTAATTACATTGTTTAATTAATTGGGATAATTAATTGAAAAGAATGAAGAAATGAAATGTTGATTGAATATCCATTGTGCATTTATTTTCTGTTTAGAAATAACTGCTTTGGGCTATCGGTGGAGGATAGTCGTGATTGTTGTAGACAATGCATGATGATTAGGCAAACTGAAACTAATCAATGAAATGTGTCATGGAACTTGACGGTTGATAGAATACATTAACTGTATGTATTGGGTGATTGTATATAGAACCAATGTGTTTATATACGTTATGTGTAGAGGAGGAGATAGGGGATGTACTCCGCGGTTTAGGGGAAGATAGGGGATGTACCTCTAAACCGGATAGTGTTGGGAGAAGATAGGGGATGAACTCCGTAGATACAGCTCATATGCTTGTCTAAAGAAGTGAACATAGAGCTTATATGCTTATCTTTGTGATGTGTGGATATAGCTTTTATGCTTATCTGTGGATATTGTTGTTATACATATCTGTTGTAGAATGTGGATATAGCCTATTTGCATATCTGAGAATGTGGATATTGTTGTTATACATATCTGTCGAGCATGTGGGTAGTGCTTATATGCCTATCTGTTGAAAAAGGGGAAATGAAAAGTAATTGGGACTTGTAAGTCGTTTGACATAAATATATGATTTATGTGATTGTATCAGTGTTGGCCATCTATCAATTGCTAATATTTTAGGCATTGTTCATGGTTGGTTTAGTGTATTTCTACTGGGCTGTGGCTCACCCTATATGGGAATATCATTTTCAGGTGCAGGAGGCATGCTACCTCCAAGGACATAGCTGGGAGGCTAGTGGCGGACATGTTTTTGTCGCTTAACTTTTGATGTATTACATGTAACTTCAAGCCAAGGGCTTAATGTGTAAACGAGTTAGTACCCTTTTGTTGTAACCAAGTGTTAACTTGGAAAGCTGTAAGCCCGTAGGGCATTTTGTTTTGATGTTAACATGTAATACATATGTATATGAAACTCTAATGAATAAAGGAATGTGGTTAGTTTATATGTAAATGCATGTCTTATCCGATAGGTTAATGTTGTTATTTTGAGGGCGTTACAACTTGGTATCAGAGCGTACCGGGTTCGAATACTTTGGGTACGTGGGAAGTGATTAGTATCACAATAGGTTTGTCTCGCTTGATAGAGACTTAGATGTAGTACCATATGCTATGTGCTTATTTGATAACATGCTTATGTGACTATGTGGGTATGGGATTTTAATTTCTGGGATGTTGATTGGATCCTTGAGTTTCTGGGAGTCTTGTTGGAAAAGCACTTGATCAATGCTATTTCTAACCGGAACTCTAGTAACGCCTCGGGACTATCATTATCCGGAAATGAAATTCGTAAGTGCTTATGTGTTTATGTGCTTATGTGGAGTGAATTACAGTTGTCCATGTATTAGGACGTGAGTGTTTAGTTTCGGCACATTTATGAATGTGCTAACGTTCTGTGTTGCCTTTATTAGGAAGTCAGGACGAGGAAGAGGAGCTAGGCGTGGTAGACCTGCGAGGCAGGAAGTACCGTTACCGGGTGAGATTCCGGCAGTGCAGGAGGGAGTTGGGCAGGCCAATGTGGCCGAGCCAGTGGGTCAGCAGGCTATGGGTGCCTTGGCCAGAGAGATAGCAGGAGCTTTGGGTATTCTTAGAGCTGGGAATCAGGCAGCTGAGACAGGGCCTTCTTTCTTGAAGAGGGAGTTCTTCCGGTCTAATCCGGATGAGTTTGTCGGGGATCCGAAGGAGCCACTGAAGGCTGATGAGTGGTTAGAACAAATGAGTAAAACGTTCGAGATGCTTGGCATTGAGGACGGAGCACTGAAAGTGACCTTGGCATCCTTCCAGCTGAAGGGAGATGCGGGTCAGTGGTGGAAGTACGAGAAGGCTCGTGTGGGCGGTACTTGGGAGGCGTTTCTGAATGCTTTTCAGGAGAGGTTTTTGTCTGCAACAGCTAGGGAGAAGCTGAGGGATCAGTTTAGCCGGCTTAAACAGCAGGGCTTGTCAGTGGCCGAGTTTGAGGCTACTTTTACCAGTCTGTCCAGGTTTGCACCGGAACTGGTGGCGTCTGAGGAACGCCGTTGCTATGAGTTTGAGCGGAAGTTGAGGCGGGGCCTCAAGTTGAGAGTTGGTGGGTCTTACATCCGAGAGTATAGACACCTAGTTGATGCTGCTGCTCATATGGAGATTATGATGCAGGAGGAGGAGGAAGAACAGAGGGGCTCCAAGAGGAGCCAGGATAGTCAGAGTGATGGCAGGAGACAGAAGGGTTATAACCCTCAGCAGTCTCAGGGTGCAGTCTCTAGATCGACCTTTCCAGTGCCGAGTGTAGGCTCGGGGAGAGGCAGTCAGGGGGAATTCACTTGTTACAAGTGTGGCCAGCTGGGTCACAAGGTTTCAGTTTGCCCGCAGAAGGGTGGGGGTCAGAAAGCTGCTTCTTCTTCAGCTAGACCGCAGAGTCAGAGTTTGGGCAGGGGGCAGCCCTTGACGTGTTATCAGTGTGGACAGCCTGGGCACCTGAAGAGGTTTTGCCCACAGTTAAGTGCCACTTCGGGAGCGTCTGGTTCTAGGCAGACGCAGGGTTTTCAGCCAGCTCAGTCTGTGCAGGCCTCGAGGTCCAATCCGGGAGCTTCGTCATCTCAGTCTGTGCAGCAGTCTTTTGCTCCGAGAGGTGAGCAGGTAGACCAGGGGCCTACGGGGCGCGTGTATGCTGTTACCGCGCAGGATTTAGTACCAGCTCCATCAGTAGTGAGAGGTACTTTTCTGTTTTGCAACTCGGTTGCTAGTGTGTTGATAGACACGGGTGCATCTCATTCTTTTGTATCTGCTGCATTTACATCTGTTTTGGAATTGGAGTTAGCACAGTTAGCATCTCCTATTTGTGTGGTATCGCCTTTGGGTGGTGAGTTGATTCTGAAACAGGGTGTTAGAGGATGTGATATAGAGGTCGCTGACTATAGGCTTCCTTTTCCGTTTGTTGTCATGCCCATGAAGGGCTTTGATGTTATTTTGGGTATGGACTGGCTATCGTCATACCGGGCTGTTATTGATTGCTACCGCCAGAGGGTTACGTTATGTACCTTGAGCAGGGAGTGGTTCCATTTCTTGGGAGACCGGGTTGGTAGTATTTTGCCACCGGGGTATGATTCGCGAGGGCGAAGTGAGCTTAGTAGTCTACTTGCCAGTTTTGAGAGTGGTGAGAGTGGTGAGACACAGATTGTGTTGCCGAGGGTGGTTTGTGAGTATTCGGATGTTTTTCCCGAAGATCTTGTTAGTTTGCCACCTCACCGAGAGATAGAGTTCTCTATTGATTTAGTGCCTGGTACGGCGCCGATTTCTATGACACCTTACCGTTTTGCTCCAGCAGAGTTGGTTGAGTTGAAAGTTCAGCTCCAGGAATTGCTCGATAAGGGCTTTGTTCGCCCTAGTGTTTCGCCGTGGGGAGCGCCGGCCCTCTTTGTTAAAAAGAAAGATGGTGCCTTGAGATTGTGTATAGACTACCGGAAGTTGAATCGGGCTACGGTTAAGAATAAGTATCCTATGCCCCGTATAGATGATTTGTTTGACCAGTTGAAGGGTTCCCGTTGTTTCTCTAAGATAGACTTGAGATCGGGTTACCATCAGTTGAGGGTCAGGGAGGAAGATATTCCTAAGACGGCATTCCGTACGCGGTATGGCCATTACGAGTTTTTGGTGATGCCATTCGGGCTTACCAATGCACCGGCAGTCTTTATGGACTTGATGAACCGGATTTTCCGGGAGTTCTTAGACCGATTTGTGGTTGTCTTCGTGGACGACATCCTTATCTATTCGTCTTCTGAGGAGCAGCACGAGGCACACTTGAGAGTGGTGCTTGAGTTACTTAGAGCCCATAGGCTGTATGCCAAGTTTGGGAAGTGTGAATTCTGGCTGAGGGAAGTCAAATTCTTAGGCCACGTGGTATCCGGGGAAGGGGTGTCTGTTGATACATCCAAGATTGAGGCAGTGCAAGATTGGGCACAGCCTAAGAGTGTGTTTGAGATCCGCAGTTTTCTGGGATTAGCTGGGTATTACCGTCGGTTTGTGAAAGATTTCTCCAGGTTAGCGTCACCGTTGACTAGACTGACTCGGAAGGGAGTCAAGTTTGTGTGGAGTGAGACTTGTGAAAAGTCGTTTCAAGAGTTGAAAGTTAGACTGACCACCACTCCGGTGTTGATTATTCCGGAGAGAGGGTTGGGTTATGCAGTTTATTGTGATGCCTCACGAGAGGGTTTGGGTTGTGTGTTAATGCAAGAAGGGAAAGTGGTAGCTTATGGTTCACGTCAGTTGAAAATACACGAGAAGAATTACCCTACACACGACCTGGAGTTAGCAGCAGTGATCTTCGCCTTGAAAATTTGGAGGCACTACCTTTATGGTGAGAGGTTCGAGGTGTTCTGGGACCACAAGAGTTTGAAGTATCTGTTTACACAGAGAGACTTGAATTTGAGGCAGAGGAGGTGGATGGAGTTTATCGAGGATTATGATTTTGAGTTGCACTATCATCCGGGAAAGGCCAATGTTGTGGCCGATGCCCTTAGTAGGAAGACCATTAGTGATGTAGCTAGTATAGCCATCCGGGAATGGGAGATGTTGGGAGCACTTGGTGAGTTTGATTTGCTACTGGGCGAATCTGTTGAGGCTGCGGCCTTGTTTTCTGTTATTGCGCAGCCTACACTTGTGATTAGAGTGTTAGAGGCACAGAGAGGTGACCTTGAGATAGAATCCCTCCGAGAGAAGATCTCCAGTGGGAAAGTTGAGAAGGGTTTGACGGTGTATCCCGACCTGAGTGTGAGATACCGAGACCGTTTGTTTGTACCGGAGTCTTGCCGAGAGGAAGTACTCCGAGAGTTTCACCATTCGCGCCTTGCGGTGCATCCGGGAGGTACTAAGATGTACCAGGATTTGGGTCGCCAGTTCTGGTGGCGGGGTATGAAGAGAGATGTGGCTGTTTTTGTGTCAAAGTGCCTTACTTGCCAGCAAGTGAAGGCCGAGCATCAGAGGCCAGCGGGTTTGTTGCAACCCTTGCCTATTGCCGAGTGGAAGTGGGAGCATGTCACTATGGACTTCGTTGTAGGTCTTCCGAGGACTCAGCGGGGTAGTGATGCTATTTGGGTGGTTGTAGACCGGTTGACTAAGTCGGCGCATTTTATTCCTATGCATGTGAGAGATTCGGTAGATCATCTTGCCGATTTGTATATTCGGGACGTAGTGAGATTGCACGGGGTCCCAGTGACGATCGTCTCAGATAGAGATCCTCGATTTACTGCTAGGTTGTGGCAGAGTTTGCAGAGTGCCTTGGGCACTAAGTTGACCTTTAGTACGGCCTATCATCCTCAGACTGACGGGCAGTCCGAACGTACTATTCAGATCCTTGAGGATATGCTTCGGGGTTGTGTCCTGGACTTCAGTGGGACGTGGGAGAGGCACTTGCCATTGGTAGAGTTTGCCTATAACAACAGTTTTCAGTCTAGCATCGGTATGGCACCGTTTGAGGCCTTGTATGGCCGACCGTGTAGGTCTCCAGTTTGTTGGGCCGAGGTGGGTGATACACCTTTGTTGGGTCCGGAGTTGGTTAGGGAGACGACGGAGAAAGTTGAGCTTATCCGTAGGAGGCTTGTTACAGCCCAGAGTCGGCAGAAATCTTATGCTGACCGTAGGAGGAGGCCTTTGGCGTTTGAGGTAGGTGATCATGTCTTTCTGAAGATATCGCCTAGACGAGGCCTGATGAGATTTGGGAAGAGTGGGAAGTTATCCCCTCGGTTTATTGGTCCTTTTGAGATCCTTGAGAGGATTGGTGAGGTTGCTTATCGATTAGCCTTACCGCCGCAGTTGTCCGGAGTGCATGACGTGTTTCATGTGAGTATGCTTCGGAAGTATGAGCCAGATCCATCACATGTGTTGGATTGGACTGATTTAGAGGTAGATGAGGATGCCTCGTATGAGGAGAGACCGGTTCGGGTCTTGGATAGGCGGGATCAGGTCCTGCGTGGCAAGACCATTCCTTTGGTGAAAGTCTTGTGGAAACATCACGGAGTGGAGGAAGTCACTTGGGAACGTGAGTTGGAAGTCCGAGAGAAATATCCGGACTTGTTTGTTGATATGTGATCTTGTATTTAAATTTTGCATTTTTTTTTGAACTTAAGAGCTTTTATATATGTCTTAAGTTGTGAAACATTGAAAATGTTTTGGTTTATTGGAAGTATGTTTTGGAACTTGCCTCATATGGAAGTTGAATGTAACATTGTATATGTTGAATATATTGTTGAAATTGGAAAGATAGTGCATAATGTTGATGCATGTTGGAAGTGCATATGTTGTTTACATATTGTGATATGTCTCTTGTTAAAGGGATGGGATGACCGGTAATGGGTCGAATTGTTGAATGTTCAAGTATAACATTGTTTAAAATGGAGGAAAACCTGTTTTTGAAAACTTGTGCTTAATTTCGGGGGCGAAATTCTTTAAGGGGGGGAGGTTATAGCGATCCCGGGTTTACCCTTGTTGTACAGTGATCCAGACATGTGTCCGTGGATGTTGGTAGTTGGTTATTATCGTGTTTACATTCCTTTTTCTTCGTATTTGAGTTATAGGATGTGTTGGGCGGATTTGTTTCAGGTTGGTTGAGTTTAGAAACCAAAACTAGTTGCCCAGATTTTTGGCCTGTCCGCTCGAGCGGAGGTGTTGGCGCTCGAGCGGGGAATACACCCATCCAGTATTTGTTGTGCAGTGTTGTACGCTCGAGCGTAGGGTTGGGAGCTCGAGCGGAGGCCTGGTTCTGCAAAAGTGCTGGGCGAGTGCATTCGGCGCTCGAGCGGGAGGTTGGCCGCTCGAGCGGAAGTCTGTGAGTGGCCGCTCGAGCGGGGTGTTTTACGCTCGAGCGAAGACCTGGGTTAAAGTCCCGAATTTGTGACTCTTCAAATCACTTTTTCACTTTCTCTTCTCTCTCTTACTTTTCCAAAAACACCATTGTTGAGCCTCTCTCTCTAGATACTACCTTCTCTCTAGGTTTTGATCTAGTAGGAGTGATTTGCTCACCTTTGGCCTTTACAAAAAAGTTGTTGATCGTCGAGGGCTACATTTTAATCTGAAAATCACGGGTTTTGGAGCACGTTGGGTTTTGTCGTCTTCTCCTTTGGGACTCCGAATTTGAGGTAGGGATATCCTACTCCTCTCTATGGGTTTTGTCTTTAAATTTTGGTATTTTGAGATGTTGGGCTTGGTTTGGTAATTTTGTGAAAGTTTGGGGCTTTTGTGTAATTTTACAAAAGTTGGGGTTTTATTCATAATAAACCCAGAAGCATGTTTGGTATAGAGAAATTGAATGATTGTTGAATCATTGATGAAAGTGGGACCTAAGGGTTGAAATGTTAATTATGGGAATTGACCTAATTACATTGTTTAATTAATTGGGATAATTAATTGAAAAGAATGAAGAAATGAAATGTTGATTGAATATCCATTGTGCATTTATTTTCTGTTTAGAAATAACTGCTTTGGGCTATCGGTGGAGGATAGTCGTGATTGTTGTAGACAATGCATGATGATTAGGCAAACTGAAACTAATCAATGAAATGTGTCATGGAACTTGACGGTTGATAGAATACATTAACTGTATGTATTGGGTGATTGTATATAGAACCAATGTGTTTATATACGTTATGTGTAGAGGAGGAGATAGGGGATGTACTCCGCGGTTTAGGGGAAGATAGGGGATGTACCTCTAAACCGGATAGTGTTGGGAGAAGATAGGGGATGAACTCCGTAGATACAGCTCATATGCTTGTCTAAAGAAGTGAAGATAGAGCTTATATGCTTATCTTTGTGATGTGTGGATATAGCTTTTATGCTTATCTGTGGATATTGTTGTTATACATATCTGTTGTAGAATGTGGATATAGCCTATTTGCATATCTGAGAATGTGGATATTGTTGTTATACATATCTGTCGAGCATGTGGGTAGTGCTTATATGCCTATCTGTTGAAAAAGGGGAAATGAAAAGTAATTGGGACTTGTAAGTCGTTTGACATAAATATATGATTTATGTGATTGTATCAGTGTTGGCCATCTATCAATTGCTAATATTTTAGGCATTGTTCATGGTTGGTTTAGTGTATTTCTACTGGGCTGTGGCTCACCCTATATGGGAATATCATTTTCAGGTGCAGGAGGCATGCTACCTCCAAGGACATAGCTGGGAGGCTAGTGGCGGACATGTTTTTGTCGCTTTACTTTTGATGTATTACATGTAACTTCAAGCCAAGGGCTTAATGTGTAAACAAGTTAGTACCCTTTTGTTGTAACCAAGTGTTAACTTGGAAAGCTGTAAGCCCGTAGGGCATTTTGTTTTGATGTTAACATGTAATACATATGTATATGAAACTCTAATGAATAAAGGAATGTGGTTAGTTTATATGTAAATGCATGTCTTATCCGATGGGTTAATGTTGTTATTTTGAGGGCGTTACAAATGACGCACTCATGTGAAGTGGAAAAAATTGAATTGCTCTGTTTTGAGACATATAACAATTTCATTCAATAAAAATAACAATTGTTAATCAGCTCAATCAAACCGTAAACTAAGAAATGAACATTATACTAACACAATTCATTGAGGCCTAACTACATACACATCATATGTGCAATTTTGACAACACAAACCATATCTTGACCTTGGGAAGATGGATTACCTTACTCCAATCACTCATCTTTTCCACTATTTTTGTGGATTCAATCTTCCTTATAGGGAAGCAAATAGTTTTGCTTGTAAAGAGCATGGTGAGGCTGCAATCTACAATCTTTGGCAACAAATCTAGACATTGACGCCATAGAAGATCGGATGGAAAGGGAAGACAGAGAATCAATGGAGGGGGTTCAGTTCAGACCATTCCTCTGTTCTTTGAAACTGATTAGGGCTTTGAAACTGATGAGAGAGAAAGGAAAAGAGGGGAGCAAACTCCTAGAAATCAAACCTATTTACGAAAGCAACAAGAAATTCAAATCAAGAAATCATATACATATAAATCATATATATACATACATATTTAAGCACCACATGAAAATGAATATGGAAGAGGAGACCTCACCGCCGCTTCATCTCGCCTAGTTGCAGCTGCTGTCGCCTCTGGAGTCGCCGTCGCCCACCCTCCTTTGCGTCGGAGGAGCCGTTCGAGTCTGCCTCTCTCATGAGGGTTAGGGTTGTCTCAACAATTGAAGAAGAAAGGGCAAAAGGAGAAGGAAATGTTTTTTTGAATTTATTATCAAAACGATGTCGTTTTGGCACCACGGTAGGATCATGGCAGGAAATCATCGCAGAGGATTTGGACTCGAGTATTGATTGAATGACTATGACTGCTATGAGCCTTAAGGCTCTGTTTGGTTTAGGCTTAAATAGCAATTTTTTTGATTATTTATGAAATAAAAAATTAACCCTGTTTGACAATGTCTTAAAAGAACCAAAAAAAAAAAAAAAAAAAAAACAAAATTTACTAATGTGAAGAGAATTCAAAAGCTAAAAAATATTGATTAATTGATGTTTCAATATAAGTTTTTATTTTTCACTAAGCTCAAAATTTAGCTTTTTGATCAGGTGCAAAAGGTAATTAAAAAAAAAAAGGAAAGGAAAAATTACATTGATTTTCTCTAAAATTTAGAGAAAATACAACAAATATCACAATTTAAACATAATTATACCACTCTCTCTTTTAACATAGCTAAAGGGATAAAATTAATACAGTCAATATAAAAGAAATATCGTTTTTCCATTCAAGCATGTCCAATTCTTAACTTTCTTTTTTGCTCATCAAATTAAAATTTGATTAAAAAAAAATACTCAAAAACTATCTGTAATCATTTAATCAAATGGTTATCAAATTAAGGAATTTTTTTTTCCCATCAAATTAAAAATTCATCAAATCCTTTGTCAAATTTAAATTTAATGAAAACTTAAAATGATAAAACATTGGAGATGATTTTTGCATCAAAATTAAGAAAAATTTAGAATAAAAAGAATTTTTTAATGAAAAGATTGATTAATTCATATTAAATTGAAATGTTTAAGGAAACAAATTTAAAGCCAAATTAAATTTTTTTAAAACAAAAAACAAAATAGTATTTGCATCATTTTATTTGTATCCACAGTTTCTACAAATTGTTTACAATGTCATGCCTCAATTCCCAATCCATCAACATTCTTTCCTTCATTCGAACCCTCAAATTAGATTACCCACTAAGAATTTCCCTAGAAATCTACGTTTCTCTTCTCGAAGACTCGCATGCGAGTTTGAAATTAGGGTTTCTTGAGGTTTTCGTGAAGCGGGGAGTTATTGTGGTTTTAATGCTTGTGAATTGGAGTTGACTTCTATAAATCTTCAATCTTACTGCACCCGCTCACATTACACCTCTAGTCACAAATTACAAGCTACCTTAACTGAATTGCTAAAAGGTCATTCGAAAAAATTGGCCATACAAATCAATCAATTTTCATTGCAAATGTAACAAGATTTTATTTCCTAGTGTCAAATTTTTTTGTTTCCTAAGGCTATGTTTAGAACATGGATTTGGGTAGGAATTTGAAAAACAAAAGGAGAAAACTGAGTAAAATATAAATAAAATATAAGTTACATTTTTTTCTTCATTTCCTTTTCCAAGACTGCAAATGTGCTATGACTATGTAATAACATGTTAATGCCTTGTCACATGACTGCCTTTTATCTCCGTTGTTTCAGTAAATACATGCTTTGACAGTCATGAAGTCTCTGATAGAGTAGTAAATTACAAGCTTTTGAATGGAAATTGTCATCTAATGTAAATGGAAATGAGTTGTCAATTGAAGATAGTTTCAAGCTTCACTAATCTATTAGTGTTCTAAAGAAACATCAGTTGTGTTATAGAAAAAAGAGGATTCTTAACATTTTTTTCTCTCTTGCTGAGAAACCATTCAATCTTTAGTTCCTTTCTCAAAAAAAAATTTGATTTGTACATGCAAGAAATAGGCTAATTCAGCCCTTTTTTGTTCAATTTCTCATGAATTAAAATTCTTATCAATAGGAGTCAAGGGAATGGCCCCTTGCCCTCAAATTTCCATTTAAAGGTGGATGTCGATGTCAATCCTCGAGTGCAAGTAACATGGCATTTTCTCAGAAATGTCATTGAGAGTTCAAAATGTTAGGTTTTTATTCTTAGCAATCCCGCTTGACAAAACTCCTTCCAGTTGTAATTTTGTTCATCTTTTATTTCAGTGAGGCTATGAGTTTTTAGATGCGAATCCAACCCGAATTGTGCCTTGCAGAGATATTTCAGAAGTTAATTCTTTCATGTTTGCCACTTCACTGACTATGCCGGGAATCGAGCTGAAGTTGTTTGGTCGCTCGAGCAGAGGAATGTGGGCTCGAGCAAAGAATCCTTGGTCCCAGATGTTTTCACTGACTGTAAAAATACTGAGAAGCTGCATTTCTCGCTCGAGCGACACTTTGGTGGCTCAAGCAAAGACACTTGGAAAAACACGCGTTTTAGTCTCCTTGTTAGAGCGACCTTCGCGGCCCTGTTTTCTATAAATATGTAGTTCTATTAGTTTTTAGGGTTATGGTTTCTAGATCTTCTTCTTCGATATTAGGGTTTTTATCTGAAACTTCTTTGCTAGTTTCTTTGATGTTTGTTTGAGTTTAAATCTAGTTTGAAAAGTATACATCAAAGGATTGTTTGTTTCGTTCAATACAAAAGAGAGTGTTGTTCTTCGGTGGATTCCGTGGAGTTCGGGGCCTGAAGCTTTGTGGATTCTAGAGTGGCTCATTATCGTGATTCGATATCGGCATTGTGGATTCAATGTTGTACAAGACAATTCTAAGGTGAAGATGGGGCTAGAAGAGGCACATAGGGGTCGGTTCGATTCGAGCGTGGATTCGCTAGGTAATTGAGAGTACACTTGTGTAATTCCTTTATGTCTTCTTAGTAGATTGTTTTGTGGTTTTTTCCCGTGGTTTTTTTTATGTTGATGATAACATGGTATAATTGTTACATTGATTTTTTTTTCCCCCTCTTGTTTGTGATTGTCATAATTGGAAAATGTGTGACAAGAAAGAAGATATAGAACATTAACAGACCTTATCCAATATGTAGAGATAAGGTTGTTTTATGATGGTTCACTCAAAATTAAGATTGTGGAGGAATTCTGTTAAAAGTATGTCTGTTGTATTTTTATTTTAGGGTTTGGCTTCTCCCACGTTCATATCTGAACCTGAACACTTGAGGGGCTCGTGGGCCTACCATGGATCCCGTTTCAATGATCTTTAACTGCTCATTTTCTAGAACCTGCAATGTATATCAACCATGAAAAAATTAGTTTGATCTTCGTAACCTTTTTATTTTTTCTCATTTGTCTTAAGAAATGGATTAGCCATTTTTTAGAGATAAACACGATAAATGAAAATATTATGATTATCGGATCGACATAATTTTTTTTTGGAATAATATACATCGAGGGCCTTACAAAATGACCGATTCATACTATCAAAACGGAAATCGTGATGGGCCTCACTGGTCCCTCAAGTTCTCTCATGTTGAGATGTGAACATGAGAAGCCTAACCCTTTATTTTATTTTATTTATTTAGGTTCAAAATCTTCTTTTCCAGTTTTGCTAACAATTCATTGAAACATACCACTGCCTAAAATATGGTATCTGTTATTGTATATGTGTGTGTGTTTTAATTTTTACAGTTATGTAACAATATTATAAAAGAAAATCGATCGTAGAATCATCATCTTCACCGATTCATGGCGAGTCTCCAAAACAGAGTCGTATAGAAATCAACTTGTTAGACCTTCCTCAAGATTCGGGGCTACGACCTCAGATTACGGATTATCATCATATCATCTGAGAACAAGTTCGTAGGGTGTACTTATTAAAAGGCCCTTGTCCACCTCATAATCACAATTTTCCACGAAGGAAAATTGGGCAATCATCAAGAAGGTTTAACCCTTTATGGTTTGATGAATTTGGTAGTTGGTTGGAGTATAGCATAGCTAAAGATGCTGCATTTTGCCTTTGTTGTTACCTTTTTAAACTCGTTGTAGGAGACCAAGGAGGTTGTAAGTCTTTTGTTGTTGATGGGTTTTCAAGTTGGAAGAAGAAAGAAAGGTTGCAAGGTCATGTGGGAGAGGTGTTAACAACCCTCACAATCAAGCTTGGAGAAAATGTCACTACTTACTAAATCAAAAGCAACATATTGAAACAGTTTTCTCCAAGCTACTTGATGAATCCAACAGTGATTATAGAGTTCGATTGACTGCATCAATTGATTGCATCCGACTTCTTTTGCGACAAAGGATTCCATTACATGGGCATGATGAATTTGAAGATTCGAGCAACCAAGGAAAATTTCTTGAGCTTTTGATGCTTCTTTCAGATCAAAATGAGAATCTCAGAACTGTTTTGTCAAAAGATGTTCCTGAACACCTTAAATTAACAGCACCTAGTATTCAAAAGGATATTGTTAATGCCATTGCGGTTGAAACTACCAATGCTATTGTTAGAGAACTTGGTGATGGCATGTTCTCTATTGTCTTTGATAAATCTTGGGATGCGTCGATGGAGGAGAAATTGATTGTTTCTTTGAGATATGTGTGTTAGGTTTTTGTTATTGGCAATCTTGTTTGACAAAACTCCTTTAAGTTGTAATTTTATTCGATATTATTTTAGTGAGGTTATGAGTATTTAGATGCGAATCCAACCTAAATTGTGCCTTTGTAGAGGAGATTATGTGATCTTAATCATATCATGTTTGCCACTTCAGCGCCCATGTGGGGTCAAGGGGCAATGCCCTCGAAGCAAAAAGCAAAAATGCAGTCAAAGTTGCTTGACTGCTCAAGCGGCCATTTGTGCGCTTGAGCGAAGAATCTTTGATTCCAAAAGTTTGAATTGTCTGCAAAAGTACTGGGAGTTATGTTTTTGCACTTGAGCGGAGTTCCGTGTTTTGAAACACGAGGTTTAGTCAGACCGCTCAAGCGGCTCTATTCCTGCACTCAAGTGGAGATTGCGATTCTGTTTTCTATAAATCTGCTATTAATTCAGTTTCTAGGGAACGGCTTCCAGATCTTCTTCTTGGGTATTAGGGTTTTTATCTGGAGCTTCTTTGCTAGTTTCTTTGATGTTTGTTTGAATTTAGCTCATGGTTTGAGAAGTATACATCAAAAGATTATTTGTTTCATTCAATACAAAAGAGAGAGTTGTTCTTCACTGGAATCCGGGGACTTCGAGCTTGAAGCTTTGGTGGATTCTAGAGTGGCTCCTCGTCGTGTATTCGACATTAACGTTGTGGGTTCAACGTTGGGCGAGACAATTCCGAGGTGAAGATGGTGGTGAAAGAGGCACATTGGGGTCGGTTCAATTTGGATGTGGATTCGCTAGGTAATTGAGGGTACACTTGTGTAGTTCTTTTTTGTCTTCTTAGTGGATTGTTTTATGGCCTTGGCCCATGGTTCTTTTAATCACAATTGGAGGCCCTCCAATTGTGGTTTTTCCACATTAAATCGTTGTGTTGATTCATCTTTGATTGTTTGATTGGGATTGTTATTTACTGTTTAAAATTGATACATAATCACAAATCAATATCTTGGGAATTTTAGATTTTTCAACGTGGATGGTAGGGGCTATGTAATTGTGCATTTTTTGGGTGTTAAGCAAATTTCTAGTTCTAGTGTTCTTTCACTTAAGAAGGCGGCTGAAGACTTATTTTCTACACATATTGAAGACATATCTAGGTTGCGTGGACAAAGTTATGATGAGGTTAATAATATTGATATGCAAGGTGAGTTCAACAAATTCACTACACTTATAATGGAGGAGAATGAAAGTTATTATGTTCATTGTTTTGCTTATAAACTTGAATTAACTCTTATGGAGGCAGCAAAAAGTCATATCCATACTGCAAAACTCTTTTACATGGTTTCTAAAGTAGTTAAGGTTGTTGGAGCTCCATGTAACCATCAAGATGTTCCTCGGGAGAAATAAGTTGCTGAAGTTGTTCAAGCTCTAAAGAATAATGAGATTACAAGTGGGAAAGGTCTCAATCCTTGTGGGGGATATATATTTGGGATCACATTATGGGACTTTGTTGAGTTTGATTAGTATGTTTTCAGATGTGCTTGATGCGATAGTAGACGATGGATTCTATTTCAACGACAGAGCAGAAACATTCTACCTATTTGACCCATTACAATCCTTTGATTTTGTGTTTAATCTACATTTGGTGAGATCCGGATTGGGAATTACAAATGATTTTTCACAAGCATTCCTAATATGGATGACTTGTATGTACCTCGAGGGAGATCAAGGTGTATAGATCAAGAAATGACAAACTCTTATCACTACTTCATCAAGTTGTTCGATTTTGTTATTGATATGCAACTCTAAGAGCTGAATAATCATTTTAATGAGGTGAACACTGAGTTGCTTCTTTGTGTTGCATTCCTAAATCCATCCGATTCATTTGTTGCTTTTGATACGACAAAATTGATCTGTTTTGCCCAATTTTATCTAAAAGACTTTTCAGCTATTGAGCTTACAGCACTTCCTATTCAACTTGAAAATTTTATCATTGATATGCAGTCTAATGTTGAGTTTTCAAATTTAAAAGGAATCAGTGATGTTGCTCGGAAGATGGTTAATACTAGAAAAAAGAGAATTTTTATTTCTTGGTTTACAAATTGTTGACTTTGGCACTGATATTACCTGTTGTGACTGCCACAATAGAGAGGGCATTTTCTGCGCCAAAGATTGTGAAGAACTGGCCTCGCAATGAAAATGGTGATTAGTCGATGAATGTTTGCTTGGCTATGTATATTGAGGGAGAGATATGTAGCAGCATTCCAAATGAGGCTATCATGCATCGTTTCCAAAATATGGAAAGTCTTTGAGGTTATTTGTAAGTAAACCCGTATCTTATCAATGAATATCTAAGTTTTTGCTTTGTTCTTAGTTCAAAATTTTTGCTTCTTTCGATTGTCAAATAGGAAAATTTTCATGAATGATTCTAGGTAAGTTCTTACCCCCCTTGACAAAAATCATAGTTTTGCCCTTGAGGATTGCTTGTTCCAAGAGACAGAGAGCATATAGAGTAAAAATGCATTTGAGTGTTCAGTCAAAATGGATTAGTTCACTCTACTTTAGGGGAAAAAAATTAACATGCATATGAATTAGAAGAAGAAGAAAGAAACATAAAAATGAGCAGAAGCTACTAAGCATTTATTCTTTCTTGTATCCAGCTTTGCTTGCATTTTCTTTTATCATTATTATTATTATGTTCATTCTAATTTGTGGATGATGCTAGTGTGAATTAAATTTCTTGTTGCCCATTTATAAATGCTACTCATTTATAATCCGTTTATGAAATTAAAACAAATAAGTTTCAAACGAATAAAATTGGGCGTGGTTGACGGTTTTGAGTTGAGCTTGTCAATACCAATTTGAGTATAAGTTCCGTCATTCTGAAAATTTAGCAAATATCAACTTCAAAGTACTCCCTTATTTCCAAGAAGTTATCTCATGGCTGTATTTCTATCTTAAAACAATGAAATACATAATTAGTTTGTCTAAAATATATATAAAAAAAAAGAAAAAAGAAAAAGAAAAACTAATTGCATATCTAATACACTTGAATATAGGCCAGACTTATAAGACAATTATGACTTATATTTTCAATCACATTCCTTAGAAATCTCCCACCACCCACCCAAGTTGGTTGTCCTATTCTATCTTTAACAATTATTAAGAGGAAATAGAGAGATACTGTCCATTCGAAAATAAATTAATAAGTCTTATTTTTAAGTGTCAAATCATAAATTGAATCATCAATTGATTTTTTAATAAAATAAATGATGAATTTTAAGATTCACTTCATTTTATATTTTAAATAAAATATATTCATAAAAAATCACAGATATAGTTCTTAAAATTAAAAAAAAAAATCTATACATATAATATGAATTTGTGGATGATGCTAGTGTGAATTAAATTTCTTGTTGCCCATTTATAAATGCTACTCATTTATAATCCATTTATGAAATTAAAACAAATAAGTTTCAAACAAATAAAATTGGGCGTGGTTGACGGTTGCGAGCTGAGCTTGTCAACACCAAATTGAGTATAAATTCCGTCATTTTGAAAGTTCAGCAAATGTCAACTTCGAAGTATTCCCTTATTTCCAAGAAGTTATCTGGTGGCTATATTTCTATCTTAAAACAATGAAACACAAAAAAAAAAAAAAAGAAAAAAAAAAAAAAAGAAAAAGAAAAACTAATTGCATATCTAATACACTTGAATATAGGTCAGACTTATAAGACAATTATAACTTATATTTTCGGTCACATTCCTTAGAAATCTCCCACCACCCACCCAAGTTGGTTGTCCTATTCTATCTCTAACAATTATTAAGAGGAAATAGAGCGATACTGTCCATTCAAAAATAAATTAATAAGCCTTATTTTTAAGTGTCAAATCATAAATTGAATCATCAATTGATTTTTTAATAAAATAAATGATGAATTTTAAGATTCACTTCATTTTATATTTTAAATAAAATATATTCATAAAAAATCACGGATATAGTTCTTAAAATTAAAAAAAAAATCTATACATATAATATGAATTTGTGGATGATGCTAGTGTGAATTAAATTTCTTGTTGCCCATTTATAAATGCTACTCATTTATAATCCATTTATGAAATTAAAACAAATAAGTTTCAAACAAATAAAATTGGGCGTGGTTGACGGTTTCGAGTTGAGCTTGTCAATACCAAATTGAGTATAAATTCCGTCATTTTGAAATTTCAGCAAATGTCAACTTCGAAGTATTCCCTTATTTCCAAGAAGTTATCTCGTGGCTATATTTCTATCTTAAAACAATGAAACACCAAAAAAAAAAGAAAAAAAAAAGAAGAAAAACTAATTGCATATCTAATACACTTGAATATAGGCCAGACTTATAAGACAATTATGACTTATATTTTCAGTCACATTCCTTAGAAATCTCCCACCACCCACCCAAGTTGGTTGTCCTATTCTATCTCTAACAATTATTAAGAGGAAGTAGAGCGATACTGTCCATTCAAAAATAAATTAATAAGTCTTATTTTTAAGTGTCAAATCATAAATTGAATCATCAATTGATTTTTAATAAAATAAATGATGAATTTTAAGATTCACTTCATTTTATATTTTAAATAAAATATATTCATAAAAAATCACAGATATAGTTCTTAAAATTAAAAAAAAAAATTTATACATATAATATGAATTGTGGATGATGCTAGTGTGAATTAAATTTCTTGCTGCCCATTTATAAATACTACTCATTTATAATTCGTTTATGAAATTAAAACAAATAAGTTTCAAACAAATAAAATTAGGCGTGGTTTACAGTTTCGAGTTGAGTTTGTTAATACCAAATTGAGTATAAATTTCGTCATTTTGAAAGTTCAGCAAATGTCAACTTCAAAGTATTTCCTTATTTCCAAGAAGTTATCTCGTGGCTATATTTCTATCTTAAAACAATGAAACACATAATTAATTCATCTAAAATAAAAATAAAAACAAAAACTAATTACATATCTAATACACTTGAATATAGGCCAGACTTATAAGATAATTATGACTTATATTTCCAATCACATTCCTTAGAAATCTCCCACCACCCACCCAAGTTGGTTTTGTCCTATTCTATATCTAACAAATATTAAGAGGAAGTAGAGCAATATTGTCCATTCAAAAATAAATTAATAAGTCTTATTTTCAAGTGTCAAATCATAAATTGAATCATCAATTGATTTTTTAATAAAATAAATGATGAATTTTAAGATTCATTTATATTTTTAAAATGTAACGCCCTCAAAATAATAACAATAAACCCATCAGATAAGACATAAGTATTACATGTTAACCTCATAACAAAATGCCCTACGGGCTTACAGCTTTCCAAGTTAACACTTGGTTACAACAAAGAGTTCTAACTCGTTTACACATTAAGCCCTTGGCTAGAAATTTCATGTAATACATCAAAAGTAAAACGACAAAACTATGCCCGCCACTAGCCTCCCAGCTATGTCCTTGGAGGTGGCATGCTTCCTGTACCTGAAAATGATATTCCCATATAGGGTGAGCCACAGCCCAGTAGAAATACACTAAACCAACCATGGACAATGACTAAAACATTAGCAATTGATAGTTGGTCAACACTGATACAATCACATAAATTACATATTTATGTCAACGACTTACAAGTCCCAATTACTTTTCATTTTCCCTTTTTCAACAGATAAGCACGCTAGCTCTATTATCATTTCCATAGATATGTATAAAAACAATATCTCACATTCAGATAAGCATAAAAGCTATATCCACATTCTCAACAGATATGTATATCAACAGTATCCACAGATAAGCATACAAGCTGTATCCACACTCTACAACAGATATGTATATCAACAATATCCACAGATAAGCATACAAGCTGTATCCACACTTCACAAAGATAAGCATATGAGCTCTATCATCACTTCTCTAGACAAGCATATGAGCTCTGTCTACGGAGTTCATCCCCTATCTCCTCCCAATACCTATCCGGTTTAGAGGTACATCCCCTATCTTCCCCTAAACCGCGGAGTACATCCCCTATCTCCTCCTCTACACATAACGTATATAAACACATTGGTTCTATATACAATCACACAATACACACAATTAATGTATTCTATCAACCGTCAAGTTCCATGACACATTCCATTGATTAGTTTCCGTTTACCTAATCATCATGCATTGTCTACAACAATCTCGACTATCCTCCACCGATAGCCCAAAGCAGTTATTTCTAAAACAGAAAATAAATGCACAAATGGATATTCAATCAACATTTCATTTCCTCATTTCTCACCAATTAATTATCCCAATTAATTAAACAATGTAATTAGGCCATTTTCCATAATTACTATTTCAACCCTTAGGTCCCATTTTCATCAATGATTCAACAATCATTCTATTATTCTATGCCAAACATGCATCTAGGTTTATTATGAATAAAACCCCAAACTTTCACAAATTTACCAAACCAAGCCCAACATCTCAAAATACCAAAATTTAAAGACAAAACCCATAGAGAGGAGTAGGTTATCCCTACCTCAAATTCGGAGCCCCAAAGGAGATGAAGACCAAAACCAAAATGCTCCAAACCTCAAAATTTTCAGATCAAAAGGAAGCTCTCGACGATCAACACAACTTTTGTGAAGACAAAAGGTGAGTAAACGATCCTTACTAGATCAAAACTAAGAGAGAAGGTAGAGTCTAGAGTGAGAGGCTCAACAATGGTGATTTTGGAAAAGTAAGAGAGAGAAGAGAAAGTGAAAAAGTGATTTGAAAAGTCACAATTTCGGGATTTAAACCCAGTCTTCCGCTCGAGCGTAAAACACCCCGCTCGAGCGGCCACTCACAGACTTCCGCTCGAGCGGCCAACCTCCCGCTCGAGCGCAGAATGCACTCGCCCAGCACTTTTGCAGAACCAGGACTCCGCTCGAGCTCCCAACCCTACGCTCGAGCTCACAACACTGCACAACAAGATACTGGATGGACGTAATCTACGCTCGAGCGCCAACACCTCCGCTCGAGCGTACAGGCCAAAAATCTGGGCAACTAGTTTTGGTTTCTAAACTCAACCAACCTGTAACCAACCCGCCCAACGCATCCTATAACTCAAATACAAAGTAAGAAAGGACGCAAACACAATAATAACCAACTACCAACATCCACGGACACATGCCCGGATCACTATACAACAAGGGTAAACCCGGGATCGCTATAACCTCCCCCCCTTAAAGAATTTCGTCCCCGAAATTAAACACAAGTTTTCAAAAACAAGTTTTCCTCCATTTTAAACAATGTTACATTTTAACATTCAACAATTCGACCCATTACTGGTCAGCCCATCCCTTAAACAAGAGACATTCCACAATATGTAAACAACATATGTACTTTCAACATGCATCAACATTATGCACTATCTTTCCAATTTCAACAATATATTTAACATATATAATGTTACATTCAACTTCCATAAGAGGCAAGTTCCAAAACATACTTCCAATAATCAAAACATTTTCAATGTTTCACAACTTAAGACATATATAAAAGCTCTTAAGTTCAACAATAGTTCAAAATGTAAACACAAGATTACATATCAACAAACAAGTCCGGATATTTCTCACGGACTCCTAACTCACGTTCCCAAGTGGCTTCCTCCACTCCGTGATGTTTCCACAAGACTTTCACCAAAGGAATGGTCTTGCCACGCAGGACTTGATCCCGCCTATCCAAGACCCGAACCGGTCTCTCCTCATACGAGGCATCCTCATCTACCTCTAAATCGCTCCAATCCAGCACATGTGATGGATCTGGCTCATACTTCCGAAGCATACTCACATGAAACACGTCATGCACTCCGGACAACTGCGGCGGTAAGGCTAACCGATAAGCAACCTCACCTATCCTTTCAAGGATCTCAAAAGGACCAATAAACCGAGGGGATAACTTCCCACTCTTCCCAAACCTCATCAGGCCTCGCCTAGGTGATATCTTCAGAAAGACATGATCACCTACCTCAAACGCCAAAGGTCTCCTCCTACGGTCGGCATAACTCTTTTGTCGACTCTGGGCTGTAACAAGCCTCCTACGGATAAGCTCAACTTTCTCCGTCGTCTCCCTAACCAACTCCGGACCCAACAAAGGTGCATCACCCACCTCGGCCCAACAAACTGGAGACCTACACGGTCGGCCATACAAGGCCTCAAACGGTGCCATACCGATGCTAGACTGAAAACTGTTGTTGTAGGCAAACTCTACCAATGGCAAGTGCCTCTCCCACGTCCCACTGAAGTCCAGGACACAACCCCGAAGCATATCCTCGAGGATCTGAATAGTACGCTCGGACTGCCCATCAGTCTGAGGATGATAGGCCGTACTAAAGGTCAACTTAGTGCCCAAGGCACTCTGCAAACTCTGCCACAACCTAGCAGTAAAACGAGGATCTCTATCTGAGACGATCGTCACTGGGACCCCGTGCAATCTCACTACGTCCCGAATATACAAGTCGGCAAAATGATCTACCGAATCTCTCACGCGCATAGGAATAAAGTGCGCCGACTTAGTCAACCGGTCTACAACCACCCAAATAGCATCACTACCCCGCTGAGTCCTCGGAAGACCTACAACGAAGTCCATAGTGACATGCTCCCACTTCCACTCGGCAATAGGCAAGGGTTGTAATAAACCCGCTGGCCTCTGATGCTCGGCCTTCACTTGCTGGCAAGTAAGGCACTTCGATACGAAAACAGCCACATCTCTCTTCATACCCCGCCACCAAAATTGGCGACCCAAATCCTGATACATCTTAGTACCTCCCGGATGCACCGCAAGGCGCGAATGATGAAACTCTCGGAGTACTTCCTCTCGGCAAGACTCCGGTACAAACAAACGGTCTCGGTATCTCACACTCAGGTCGGGATACACCGTCAAACCCTTCTCAACTTTCCCACTGGAGATCTTCTCTCGGAGGGATTCTACCTCAAGGTCACCTCTCTGTGCCTCTAACACTCTAATCACAAGTGTAGGCTGCGCAACAACAGAAAACAAGGCCGCAGCCTCAACAGATTCGCCCAGTAGCAAATCAAACTCGCCAAGTGCTCCCAACATCACCCATTCCCGGATGGCTATACAAGCTACATCACTAATGGTTTTCCTACTAAGGGCATCGGCCACAACATTGGCCTTTCCCGGATGATATTGCAACTCAAAATCATAATCCTCAATGAACTCCATCCATCTCCTCTGCCTCAAATTCAAGTCTCTCTGGGTAAACAGATACTTCAAACTCTTGTGGTCCGAGAACACCTCGAACTTCTCACCATAAAGGTAGTGCCTCCAAATTTTCAAAGCAAAGATCACTGCTGCTAACTCTAGGTCGTGTGTGGGGTAATTCTTCTCGTGTATTTTCAACTGACGTGAGCCATAAGCTATCACGTTCCCCTCTTGCATCAACACACAACCCAAACCCTCTCGTGAGGCATCACAATAAACCGCATAACCCAACCCTCTCTCCGGAATAATCAATACCGGAGCGGTGGTCAATCTAACTTTCAGCTCTTGGAACGACTTTTCACAAGTCTCACTCCACACAAACTTGACTCCCTTCCGAGTCAGTCTAGTCAACGGTAACGCTAACCTGGAGAAATCTTTCACAAACCGACGGTAATACCCAGCTAATCCCAGAAAACTGCGGATCTCAAACACACTCTTAGGCTGTGCCCAATCTTGCACTGCCTCAACCTTGGACGTATCAACAGACACCCCTTCCCCGGATACCACGTGGCCTAAGAATTTGACTTCCCCCAGCCAGAACTCACACTTCCCAAACTTGGCATACAGCCTATGGGCTCTAAGTAACTCAAGCACCACTCTCAAGTGTGCCTCGTGCTCCTCCTCAGAAGACGAATAGATAAGGATATCGTCCACGAAAACAACCACAAATCGGTCTAAGAACTCCCGGAAAATCCGGTTCATCAAGTCCATAAAGACTGCCGGTGCATTGGTAAGTCCAAATGGCATCACCAGAAACTCGTAATGGCCATACCGCGTACGGAATGCCGTCTTAGGAATATCTTCCTCCCTGACCCTCAACTGATGGTAACCCGATCTCAAGTCTATCTTAGAGAAACAACGGGAACCCTTCAACTGGTCAAACAAATCATCTATACGGGGCATAGGATACTTATTCTTAACCGTAGCCCGATTCAACTTCCGATAGTCAATACACAATCTCAAGGCACCATCTTTCTTTTTAACAAAGAGGGCCGGTGCTCCCCACGGTGAAACACTAGGGCGAACAAAACCCTTATCGAGCAATTCCTGGAGCTGAACTTTCAACTCAACCAACTCTGCTGGAGCAAAACGGTAAGGTGCCATAGAAATCGGCGCCGTACCAGGCACTAAATCAATAGAGAACTCTATCTCTCGGTGAGGTGGCAAACTAACAAGATCTTCGGGAAAGACATCCGAATACTCACAAACCACCCTCGGTAATACATGCTGGGTCTCACCACGCTCACCACTCTCAAAGCTAGCAAGTAGACTACTAAGCTCACTTCGCCCTCGCGAATCATACCCCGGTGGCAAAACACTACCAACCCGGTCTCCCAAGAAATGGAACCACTCCCCGCTCAAGGTACATAATGTAACCCTCTGGCGGTAGCAATCAATAACAGCCCGGTATGACGATAACCAGTCCATACCCAAAATAACATCAAAACCCTTCATGGGCATGACAACAAACGGAAAAGGAAGCCTATAGTCGGCGACCTCTATATCACATCCTCTAACACCCTGTTTCAGAATCAACTCACCACCCAAAGGTGATACCACACAAATAGGAGATGCTAACTGTGCTAACTCCAATTCCAAAACAGATGCAAATGCAGCAGATACAAAAGAATGAGATGCACCCGTGTCTATCAACACATTAGCAACTGAGTTGCAAAACAGAAAAGTACCTCTCACTACTGATGGAGCCGGTACTAAATCCTGCGCGGTAACAGCATACACGCGCCCCGTAGGCCCCTGGTCTACCTGCTCACCTCTCGGAGCAAAAGACTGCTGCACAGACTGGGATGACGAAGCTCCCGGATTGGCCCTCGAGGCCTGCACAGACTGAGCTGGCTGAAAACCCTGCGTCTGTCTAGAACCAGACGCTCCCGAAGTGGCACTCAACTGTGGGCAAAACCTCTTCATGTGCCCAGGTTGTCCACACTGATAACAAGTCAAGAGCTGCCCCCTGCCCAAACTCTGACTCTGCGGTCTAGCTGAAGAAGAAGCAGCTTTCTGACCCCCACCCTTCTGCGGGCAAACAGATACCTTGTGACCCAGCTGGCCACACTTGTAACAAGTGAATTCTCCCTGACTGCCTCTCCCCGAGCCTACACTAGGCACTGGAAAGGTCGATCTAGAGACTGCACCCTGAGACTGCTGAGGGTTATTACCCTTCTGTCTCCTGCCATCACTCTGACTATCCTGGCTCCTCTTGGAGCCTCTCTGACTCTCATCCTCCTCCTGCATCATAAGCTCCATATGAGCTGCAGCATCCACTAGGTGTCTATACTCTCGAATATAAGACCCACCAATTCTCAACTTGAGGCCCCGCCTCAACTTCCGCTCAAACTCATAGCAACGGCGTTCCTCAGACGCCACCAGTTCAGGTGCAAACCTAGACAGACTGGTAAAAGTAGCCTCAAACTCGGCCACTGACAAGCCCTGCTGATTAAGCCGGCTAAACTGATCCCTCAGCTTCTCCCTAGCTGCTGCTGATAAAAACCTCTCCTGAAAAGCATTCACAAACGCCTCCCAAGTACCACCAACACGAGCTTTCTCGTATTTCCACCATTGACCCGCATCTCCCTTCAGTTGGAAAGATGCCAAGGTCACTTTCAGTGCTCCGTCCTCGATGCCAAGCATCTCAAACGTCTTCGTTGTCTGTTCGAGCCATTCATCTGCCTTAAGCGGCTCTTTAGGATCCCCGATAAACTCGTCCGGATTACACCGGAAGAACTCCCTCTTCAAGAAAGAAGGCCCAGCCTCAGCTGCCTGATTCCCAGCTCTAAGAATACCCAAAGCTCCTGCTATCTCTCTGGCCAAGGCACCCATAGCCTGCTGACCCACTGGCTCGGCCACATTGGCCTGCCCAACTCCCTCCTGCACTGCCGGAATCTCACCCTGTAACGGTACTTCCTGCCTCGCAGGTCTACCACGCCTAGCACCTCTTCCTCGTCCTGACATCCTAATAAAGGCAACACAGAACGTTAGCACATTCATAAATGTGCCGAAACTAAACACTCACGTCCTAATGCCTGGACAACTGTAATTCACTCCACATAAGCACATAAACACATAAGCACTTACGAACTTCATTTCCGGATAATGATAGTCCCGAGACGTTACTAGAGTTCCGGTTAGAAACAGCGTTGATCAAGTGCTTTTCCAACAAGACTCCCAGAAACTCAAGGATCCAATCAACATCCTAGAAATTAAATCCCATACCCACATAGTCACATAAGCATGTTATCAAATAAACACATAGCATATGGTACTACATCTACGTCTCTATCAAGCGAGACAAACCCATTGTGATCCTAATCACTTCCCACGTACCCAAAGTATTCGAACCCGGTACGCTCTGATACCAAGTTGTAACGCCCTCAAAATAATAACAATAAACCCATCAGATAAGACATAAGTATTACATGTTAACCTCATAACAAAATGCCCTACGGGCTTACAGCTTTCCAAGTTAACACTTGGTTACAACAAAGAGTTCTAACTCGTTTACACATTAAGCCCTTGGCTAGAAATTTCATGTAATACATCAAAAGTAAAACGACAAAACTATGCCCGCCACTAGCCTCCCAGCTATGTCCTTGGAGGTGGCATGCTTCCTGTACCTGAAAATGATATTCCCATATAGGGTGAGCCACAGCCCAGTAGAAATACACTAAACCAACCATGGACAATGACTAAAACATTAGCAATTGATAGTTGGTCAACACTGATACAATCACATAAATTACATATTTATGTCAACGACTTACAAGTCCCAATTACTTTTCATTTTCCCTTTTTCAACAGATAAGCACGCTAGCTCTATTATCATTTCCATAGATATGTATAAAAACAATATCTCACATTCAGATAAGCATAAAAGCTATATCCACATTCTCAACAGATATGTATATCAACAGTATCCACAGATAAGCATACAAGCTGTATCCACACTCTACAACAGATATGTATATCAACAATATCCACAGATAAGCATACAAGCTGTATCCACACTTCACAAAGATAAGCATATGAGCTCTATCTTCACTTCTCTAGACAAGCATATGAGCTCTGTCTACGGAGTTCATCCCCTATCTCCTCCCAATACCTATCCGGTTTAGAGGTACATCCCCTATCTTCCCCTAAACCGCGGAGTACATCCCCTATCTCCTCCTCTACACATAACGTATATAAACACATTGGTTCTATATACAATCACACAATACACACAATTAATGTATTCTATCAACCGTCAAGTTCCATGACACATTCCATTGATTAGTTTCCGTTTACCTAATCATCATGCATTGTCTACAACAATCTCGACTATCCTCCACCGATAGCCCAAAGCAGTTATTTCTAAAACAGAAAATAAATGCACAAATGGATATTCAATCAACATTTCATTTCCTCATTTCTCACCAATTAATTATCCCAATTAATTAAACAATGTAATTAGGCCATTTTCCATAATTACTATTTCAACCCTTAGGTCCCATTTTCATCAATGATTCAACAATCATTCTATTATTCTATGCCAAACATGCATCTAGGTTTATTATGAATAAAACCCCAAACTTTCACAAATTTACCAAACCAAGCCCAACATCTCAAAATACCAAAATTTAAAGACAAAACCCATAGAGAGGAGTAGGTTATCCCTACCTCAAATTCGGAGCCCCAAAGGAGATGAAGACCAAAACCAAAATGCTCCAAACCTCAAAATTTTCAGATCAAAAGGAAGCTCTCGACGATCAACACAACTTTTGTGAAGACAAAAGGTGAGTAAACGATCCTTACTAGATCAAAACTAAGAGAGAAGGTAGAGTCTAGAGTGAGAGGCTCAACAATGGTGATTTTGGAAAAGTAAGAGAGAGAAGAGAAAGTGAAAAAGTGATTTGAAAAGTCACAATTTCGGGATTTAAACCCAGTCTTCCGCTCGAGCGTAAAACACCCCGCTCGAGCGGCCACTCACAGACTTCCGCTCGAGCGGCCAACCTCCCGCTCGAGCGCAGAATGCACTCGCCCAGCACTTTTGCAGAACCAGGACTCCGCTCGAGCTCCCAACCCTACGCTCGAGCTCACAACACTGCACAACAAGATACTGGATGGACGTAATCTACGCTCGAGCGCCAACACCTCCGCTCGAGCGTACAGGCCAAAAATCTGGGCAACTAGTTTTGGTTTCTAAACTCAACCAACCTGTAACCAACCCGCCCAACGCATCCTATAACTCAAATACAAAGTAAGAAAGGATGCAAACACAATAATAACCAACTACCAACATCCACGGACACATGCCCGGATCACTATACAACAAGGGTAAACCCGGGATCGCTATAACCTCCCCCCCTTAAAGAATTTCGTCCCCGAAATTAAACACAAGTTTTCAAAAACAAGTTTTCCTCCATTTTAAACAATGTTACATTTTAACATTCAACAATTCGACCCATTACTGGTCAGCCCATCCCTTAAACAAGAGACATTCCACAATATGTAAACAACATATATACTTTCAACATGCATCAACATTATGCACTATCTTTCCAATTTCAACAATATATTTAACATATATAATGTTACATTCAACTTCCATAAGAGGCAAGTTCCAAAACATACTTCCAATAATCAAAACATTTTCAATGTTTCACAACTTAAGACATATATAAAAGCTCTTAAGTTCAACAATAGTTCAAAATGTAAACACAAGATTACATATCAACAAACAAGTCCGGATATTTCTCACGGACTCCTAACTCACGTTCCCAAGTGGCTTCCTCCACTCCGTGATGTTTCCACAAGACTTTCACCAAAGGAATGGTCTTGCCACGCAGGACTTGATCCCGCCTATCCAAGACCCGAACCGGTCTCTCCTCATACGAGGCATCCTCATCTACCTCTAAATCGCTCCAATCCAGCACATGTGATGGATCTGGCTCATACTTCCGAAGCATACTCACATGAAACACGTCATGCACTCCGGACAACTGCGGCGGTAAGGCTAACCGATAAGCAACCTCACCTATCCTTTCAAGGATCTCAAAAGGACCAATAAACCGAGGGGATAACTTCCCACTCTTCCCAAACCTCATCAGGCCTCGCCTAGGTGATATCTTCAGAAAGACATGATCACCTACCTCAAACGCCAAAGGTCTCCTCCTACGGTCGGCATAACTCTTTTGTCGACTCTGGGCTGTAACAAGCCTCCTACGGATAAGCTCAACTTTCTCCGTCGTCTCCCTAACCAACTCCGGACCCAACAAAGGTGCATCACCCACCTCGGCCCAACAAACTGGAGACCTACACGGTCGGCCATACAAGGCCTCAAACGGTGCCATACCGATGCTAGACTGAAAACTGTTGTTGTAGGCAAACTCTACCAATGGCAAGTGCCTCTCCCACGTCCCACTGAAGTCCAGGACACAACCCCGAAGCATATCCTCGAGGATCTGAATAGTACGCTCGGACTGCCCATCAGTCTGAGGATGATAGGCCGTACTAAAGGTCAACTTAGTGCCCAAGGCACTCTGCAAACTCTGCCACAACCTAGCAGTAAAACGAGGATCTCTATCTGAGACGATCGTCACTGGGACCCCGTGCAATCTCACTACGTCCCGAATATACAAGTCGGCAAAATGATCTACCGAATCTCTCACGCGCATAGGAATAAAGTGCGCCGACTTAGTCAACCGGTCTACAACCACCCAAATAGCATCACTACCCCGCTGAGTCCTCGGAAGACCTACAACGAAGTCCATAGTGACATGCTCCCACTTCCACTCGGCAATAGGCAAGGGTTGTAATAAACCCGCTGGCCTCTGATGCTCGGCCTTCACTTGCTGGCAAGTAAGGCACTTCGATACGAAAACAGCCACATCTCTCTTCATACCCCGCCACCAAAATTGGCGACCCAAATCCTGATACATCTTAGTACCTCCCGGATGCACCGCAAGGCGCGAATGATGAAACTCTCGGAGTACTTCCTCTCGGCAAGACTCCGGTACAAACAAACGGTCTCGGTATCTCACACTCAGGTCGGGATACACCGTCAAACCCTTCTCAACTTTCCCACTGGAGATCTTCTCTCGGAGGGATTCTACCTCAAGGTCACCTCTCTGTGCCTCTAACACTCTAATCACAAGTGTAGGCTGCGCAACAACAGAAAACAAGGCCGCAGCCTCAACAGATTCGCCCAGTAGCAAATCAAACTCGCCAAGTGCTCCCAACATCACCCATTCCCGGATGGCTATACAAGCTACATCACTAATGGTTTTCCTACTAAGGGCATCGGCCACAACATTGGCCTTTCCCGGATGATATTGCAACTCAAAATCATAATCCTCAATGAACTCCATCCATCTCCTCTGCCTCAAATTCAAGTCTCTCTGGGTAAACAGATACTTCAAACTCTTGTGGTCCGAGAACACCTCGAACTTCTCACCATAAAGGTAGTGCCTCCAAATTTTCAAAGCAAAGATCACTGCTGCTAACTCTAGGTCGTGTGTGGGGTAATTCTTCTCGTGTATTTTCAACTGACGTGAGCCATAAGCTATCACTTTCCCCTCTTGCATCAACACACAACCCAAACCCTCTCGTGAGGCATCACAATAAACCGCATAACCCAACCCTCTCTCCGGAATAATCAATACCGGAGCGGTGGTCAATCTAACTTTCAGCTCTTGGAACGACTTTTCACAAGTCTCACTCCACACAAACTTGACTCCCTTCCGAGTCAGTCTAGTCAACGGTAATGCTAACCTGGAGAAATCTTTCACAAACCGACGGTAATACCCAGCTAATCCCAGAAAACTGCGGATCTCAAACACACTCTTAGGCTGTGCCCAATCTTGCACTGCCTCAACCTTGGACGTATCAACAGACACCCCTTCCCCGGATACCACGTGGCCTAAGAATTTGACTTCCCCCAGCCAGAACTCACACTTCCCAAACTTGGCATACAGCCTATGGGCTCTAAGTAACTCAAGCACCACTCTCAAGTGTGCCTCGTGCTCCTCCTCAGAAGACGAATAGATAAGGATATCGTCCACGAAAACAACCACAAATCGGTCTAAGAACTCCCGGAAAATCCGGTTCATCAAGTCCATAAAGACTGCCGGTGCATTGGTAAGTCCAAATGGCATCACCAGAAACTCGTAATGGCCATACCGCGTACGGAATGCCGTCTTAGGAATATCTTCCTCCCTGACCCTCAACTGATGGTAACCCGATCTCAAGTCTATCTTAGAGAAACAACGGGAACCCTTCAACTGGTCAAACAAATCATCTATACGGGGCATAGGATACTTATTCTTAACCGTAGCCCGATTCAACTTCCGATAGTCAATACACAATCTCAAGGCACCATCTTTCTTTTTAACAAAGAGGGCCGGTGCTCCCCACGGTGAAACACTAGGGCGAACAAAACCCTTATCGAGCAATTCCTGGAGCTGAACTTTCAACTCAACCAACTCTGCTGGAGCAAAACGGTAAGGTGCCATAGAAATCGGCGCCGTACCAGGCACTAAATCAATAGAGAACTCTATCTCTCGGTGAGGTGGCAAACTAACAAGATCTTCGGGAAAGACATCCGAATACTCACAAACCACCCTCGGTAATACATGCTGGGTCTCACCACGCTCACCACTCTCAAAGCTAGCAAGTAGACTACTAAGCTCACTTCGCCCTCGCGAATCATACCCCGGTGGCAAAACACTACCAACCCGGTCTCCCAAGAAATGGAACCACTCCCCGCTCAAGGTACATAATGTAACCCTCTGGCGGTAGCAATCAATAACAGCCCGGTATGACGATAACCAGTCCATACCCAAAATAACATCAAAACCCTTCATGGGCATGACAACAAACGGAAAAGGAAGCCTATAGTCGGCGACCTCTATATCACATCCTCTAACACCCTGTTTCAGAATCAACTCACCACCCAAAGGTGATACCACACAAATAGGAGATGCTAACTGTGCTAACTCCAATTCCAAAACAGATGCAAATGCAGCAGATACAAAAGAATGAGATGCACCCGTGTCTATCAACACATTAGCAACTGAGTTGCAAAACAGAAAAGTACCTCTCACTACTGATGGAGCCGGTACTAAATCCTGCGCGGTAACAGCATACACGCGCCCCGTAGGCCCCTGGTCTACCTGCTCACCTCTCGGAGCAAAAGACTGCTGCACAGACTGGGATGACGAAGCTCCCGGATTGGCCCTCGAGGCCTGCACAGACTGAGCTGGCTGAAAACCCTGCGTCTGTCTAGAACCAGACGCTCCCGAAGTGGCACTCAACTGTGGGCAAAACCTCTTCATGTGCCCAGGTTGTCCACACTGATAACAAGTCAAGAGCTGCCCCCTGCCCAAACTCTGACTCTGCGGTCTAGCTGAAGAAGAAGCAGCTTTCTGACCCCCACCCTTCTGCGGGCAAACAGATACCTTGTGACCCAGCTGGCCACACTTGTAACAAGTGAATTCTCCCTGACTGCCTCTCCCCGAGCCTACACTAGGCACTGGAAAGGTCGATCTAGAGACTGCACCCTGAGACTGCTGAGGGTTATTACCCTTCTATCTCCTGCCATCACTCTGACTATCCTGGCTCCTCTTGGAGCCTCTCTGACTCTCATCCTCCTCCTGCATCATAAGCTCCATATGAGCTGCAGCATCCACTAGGTGTCTATACTCTCGAATATAAGACCCACCAATTCTCAACTTGAGGCCCCGCCTCAACTTCCGCTCAAACTCATAGCAACGGCGTTCCTCAGACGCCACCAGTTCAGGTGCAAACCTAGACAGACTGGTAAAAGTAGCCTCAAACTCGGCCACTGACAAGCCCTGCTGATTAAGCCGGCTAAACTGATCCCTCAGCTTCTCCCTAGCTGCTGCTGATAAAAACCTCTCCTGAAAAGCATTCACAAACGCCTCCCAAGTACCACCAACACGAGCTTTCTCGTATTTCCACCATTGACCCGCATCTCCCTTCAGTTGGAAAGATGCCAAGGTCACTTTCAGTGCTCCGTCCTCGATGCCAAGCATCTCAAACGTCTTCGTTGTCTGTTCGAGCCATTCATCTGCCTTAAGCGGCTCTTTAGGATCCCCGATAAACTCGTCCGGATTACACCGGAAGAACTCCCTCTTCAAGAAAGAAGGCCCAGCCTCAGCTGCCTGATTCCCAGCTCTAAGAATACCCAAAGCTCCTGCTATCTCTCTGGCCAAGGCACCCATAGCCTGCTGACCCACTGGCTCGGCCACATTGGCCTGCCCAACTCCCTCCTGCACTGCCGGAATCTCACCCTGTAACGGTACTTCCTGCCTCGCAGGTCTACCACGCCTAGCACCTCTTCCTCGTCCTGACATCCTAATAAAGGCAACACAGAACGTTAGCACATTCATAAATGTGCCGAAACTAAACACTCACGTCCTAATGCCTGGACAACTGTAATTCACTCCACATAAGCACATAAACACATAAGCACTTACGAACTTCATTTCCGGATAATGATAGTCCCGAGACGTTACTAGAGTTCCGGTTAGAAACAGCGTTGATCAAGTGCTTTTCCAACAAGACTCCCAGAAACTCAAGGATCCAATCAACATCCTAGAAATTAAATCCCATACCCACATAGTCACATAAGCATGTTATCAAATAAACACATAGCATATGGTACTACATCTACGTCTCTATCAAGCGAGACAAACCCATTGTGATCCTAATCACTTCCCACGTACCCAAAGTATTCGAACCCGGTACGCTCTGATACCAAGTTGTAACGCCCTCAAAATAATAACAATAAACCCATCAGATAAGACATAAGTATTACATGTTAACCTCATAACAAAATGCCCTACGGGCTTACAGCTTTCCAAGTTAACACTTGGTTACAACAAAGAGTTCTAACTCGTTTACACATTAAGCCCTTGGCTAGAAATTTCATGTAATACATCAAAAGTAAAACGACAAAACTATGCCCGCCACTAGCCTCCCAGCTATGTCCTTGGAGGTGGCATGCTTCCTGTACCTGAAAATGATATTCCCATATAGGGTGAGCCACAGCCCAGTAGAAATACACTAAACCAACCATGGACAATGACTAAAACATTAGCAATTGATAGTTGGTCAACACTGATACAATCACATAAATTACATATTTATGTCAACGACTTACAAGTCCCAATTACTTTTCATTTTCCCTTTTTCAACAGATAAGCACGCTAGCTCTATTATCATTTCCATAGATATGTATAAAAACAATATCTCACATTCAGATAAGCATAAAAGCTATATCCACATTCTCAACAGATATGTATATCAACAGTATCCACAGATAAGCATACAAGCTGTATCCACACTCTACAACAGATATGTATATCAACAATATCCACAGATAAGCATACAAGCTGTATCCACACTTCACAAAGATAAGCATATGAGCTCTATCTTCACTTCTCTAGACAAGCATATGAGCTCTGTCTACGGAGTTCATCCCCTATCTCCTCCCAATACCTATCCGGTTTAGAGGTACATCCCCTATCTTCCCCTAAACCGCGGAGTACATCCCCTATCTCCTCCTCTACACATAACGTATATAAACACATTGGTTCTATATACAATCACACAATACACACAATTAATGTATTCTATCAACCGTCAAGTTCCATGACACATTCCATTGATTAGTTTCCGTTTACCTAATCATCATGCATTGTCTACAACAATCTCGACTATCCTCCACCGATAGCCCAAAGCAGTTATTTCTAAAACAGAAAATAAATGCACAAATGGATATTCAATCAACATTTCATTTCCTCATTTCTCACCAATTAATTATCCCAATTAATTAAACAATGTAATTAGGCCATTTTCCATAATTACTATTTCAACCCTTAGGTCCCATTTTCATCAATGATTCAACAATCATTCTATTATTCTATGCCAAACATGCATCTAGGTTTATTATGAATAAAACCCCAAACTTTCACAAATTTACCAAACCAAGCCCAACATCTCAAAATACCAAAATTTAAAGACAAAACCCATAGAGAGGAGTAGGTTATCCCTACCTCAAATTCGGAGCCCCAAAGGAGATGAAGACCAAAACCAAAATGCTCCAAACCTCAAAATTTTCATATCAAAAGGAAGCTCTCGACGATCAACACAACTTTTGTGAAGACAAAAGGTGAGTAAACGATCCTTACTAGATCAAAACTAAGAGAGAAGGTAGAGTCTAGAGTGAGAGGCTCAACAATGGTGATTTTGGAAAAGTAAGAGAGAGAAGAGAAAGTGAAAAAGTGATTTGAAAAGTCACAATTTCGGGATTTAAACCCAGTCTTCCGCTCGAGCGTAAAACACCCCGCTCGAGCGGCCACTCACAGACTTCCGCTCGAGCGGCCAACCTCCCGCTCGAGCGCAGAATGCACTCGCCCAGCACTTTTGCAGAACCAGGACTCCGCTCGAGCTCCCAACCCTACGCTCGAGCTCACAACACTGCACAACAAGATACTGGATGGACGTAATCTACGCTCGAGCGCCAACACCTCCGCTCGAGCGTACAGGCCAAAAATCTGGGCAACTAGTTTTGGTTTCTAAACTCAACCAACCTGTAACCAACCCGCCCAACGCATCCTATAACTCAAATACAAAGTAAGAAAGGACGCAAACACAATAATAACCAACTACCAACATCCACGGACACATGCCCGGATCACTATACAACAAGGGTAAACCCGGGATCGCTATATAAAATACATACATAAAAAATCATATATATAGTTCTTAAAATTAAAAAAATACATATAATATAAAATATTAAAGTGCAAGTGTACAATTATAGAATATATATATATATATTAAATATAATATGAATTTTATTAATGTGTGTCCTTGAGACACGTGAAGAAATTTAAAAGTATTATTCATCATGAATAAAAATGAGTATAATAAATTAAATATAATACTTTTAATCTATTTACAAAATTAACACAAATTTAAATAAGTTTCAGACGAATAAAATTGGCCGTGCTTACTGGTTTTGAGTTAAGCTTGTCAATTCTAAATTGAGTATGAATTCAGTCACTTTGAAAGTTCAACATGTATAAACTTCACAATATCTCTTATTTCTAAAAAATTATTTGGTGGATCCATGTTTCATGGTGGCTGTGCTTTCATGGAATTGGGGACCGTAGGCACAACAGGCATAACATGGTGTTGTAAGGCTCATTGGATCTTTGTCCCGAACTCAAGTTATTGATTCAAACTTTTCATTGTGTAAGGTTTATTGGGTAGATTATCTATGAAAAAAATCAAATCAGTTGGTTATTTATAACCTTAAAATAACATCACATATTTTTTTAAAAATAAGCGATTAATATAATATTAATAATTTATTTTAAAGCAATTAGGACTTGATTTTTTACAATGATGATAGGTTCGACAAACCTTATAATATGAATTATTTAAATCATCAAATAGATGTGGGACAAGTCTTCATGATACATCAAAACATGCATTATGTGCCACAAGGGACAACACGCACCTCATATATAGCGATTCCGATTTTGACTCGACTCGTTTGATAAAATTAAAAAAAAAAATACTATACATAATCCAGGTGGTTATGTAGGAGGAATTATTTTGTTTTGCATGTATCAACATGTATTAACTTCAAGGTATTCCCTTATTTCCAAGTTATCTAGTGGATCCATTCTACTAGGCGGTTATGTGCGAGGAATTATTTTGTTTTGTGGGAATTTCACGTTGGTCGTGTGGTTAGCGAATAGTAGGGGCTAAATGAATACATGACTTCCAAATAAGGAAATAGTGGAGAAATTATAAAATATTATTGGATGGGCACATGGACACGCAGTATTCCAAACTTACTAAATAATTTTTAGTTGTGTGCCGATCTTATAACAATGAGACACATAATTAGTTTGCCTCAATTGTAAGAGAAAATGTATGAAAAATTAATAATATGGTCTCATACACTTAGAAGGACAAACCACATAAAATACATGTTAGTCCTATAGAATAATTTTTGCTTATTTCCAATCACATTCCTTAGAAATCTCCCATCTCTAACAATTATCAAGGGAACTAGAGCAAAGCAATGTGTTCAAAAATAAATTAAAAAAAATTATCAATAAATCTTATTTTCAAGAGTATTAATGAGTCATTTTCAATGCAGAAAATTAAGTCTTATTTATTCTAATTTATTCTAAAAGAGTTCACTTTTTCTTAATACTATCTTTTATTCCAATTATACCATAAACAACAATTACATAAACAATTTTAATTTACTTAAAAAAATATATTTTTTATTTGCAAAAATTGAATAAACCACATCAAACAAAATCATACTCAACAATTTGATGAAAATAACTATATCATAAGATTCATCATTTTCTGTTGCCTTGTACTATGAAAAATATATTTATTAAATAATCTAAAATGTCTGTTTTTTTAAATATTCCATTAAAGAAATTGTGAAAAATAATACCCTAAATGTAACGCCCTCGGAATAATAACAATAAACCCATCAGATAAGACATGCATTTACATTAAACTAACTGCATTCCTTTCATTCATTAGAACTCCAAGACATAAGTATTACATGTTAACCTCATAACAAAATGCCCTACGGGCTTACAGTTTTCCAAGTTAACACTTGGTTACAACAAAGAGTTCTAACTCGTTTACACATTAAGCCCTTGGCTTGAAATTACATGTAATACATCAAAAGTAAAACGACCAAACTATGCCCGCCACTAGCCTCCCAGCTATGTCCTTGGAGGTGGCATGCTTCCTGTACCTGAAAATGATATTCCCATATAGGGTGAGCCACAGCCCAGTAGAAATACACTAAACCAACCATGGACAATGACTAAAACATTAGCAATTGATAGTTGGTCAACACTGATACAATCACATAAATTACATATTTATGCCAACGACTTACAAGTCCCAATTACTTTTCATTTTCCCTTTTTCAACAGATAAGCATGCTAGCTCTATCATCATTTCCACAGATATGTATAAAAACTATATCTCACTTTCAGATAAGCATAAAAGCTATATCCACATTCTCAACAGATATGTATAACAACAATATCCACAGATAAGCATACAAGCTGTATCCACACTCTACAACAGATATGTATATCAACAATATCCACAGATAAGCATACAAGCTATATCCACACTTCACAACAGATATGTATATCAACAATATCCACAGATAAGCATACAAGCTATATCCACACTTCACAAAGATAAGCATATGAGCTCTATCTTCACTTCTCTAGACAAGCATATGAGCTCTGTCTACGGAGTTCATCCCCTATCTCCTCCCAATACCTATCCGGTTTAGAGGTACATCCCCTATCTTCCCCTAAACCGCGGAGTACATCCCCTATCTCCTCCTCTACACATAACGTATATAAACACATTGGTTCTATATACAATCACACAATACACACAATTAATGTATTCTATCAACCGTCAAGTTCCATGACACATTCCATTGATTAGTTTCCGTTTACCTAATCATCATGCATTGTCTACAACAATCTCGACTATCCTCCACCGATAGCCCAAAGCAGTTATTTCTAAAACAGAAAATAAATGCACAAATGGATATTCAATCAACATTTCATTTCCTCATTTCTCACCAATTAATTATCCCAATTAATTAAACAATGTAATTAGGCCATTTTCCATAATTACCATTTCAACCCTTAGGTTCCATTTTCATCAATGATTCAACAATCATTCCATTTCTCTATGCTAAACATGCATCTAGGTTTATTATGAATAAAACCCCAACTTTTGTAAAATTGCACAAAAGCCCTAGACTTTCACAAAATTACCAAACCAACCCCAACATCTCAAAATACCAAAATTTAAAGACAAAGTCCATAGAGAGGAGTAGGATATCCCTACCTCAAATTCGGAGTCCCAAAGGAGAAGACGACAAAACCCAACGTGCTCCAAAACCCGAGATTTTCAGATTAAAATGAAGCCCTCGACGATCAACAACTTTTTTTGTAAAGGCCAAAGGTGAGCAAATCACTCCTACTAGATCAAAACCTAGAGAGAAGGTAGTATCTAGGGAGAAAGACTCAACAATGGTGTTTTTGGAAAAGTAAGAGAGAGAAGAGAAAGTGAAAAAGTGATTTGAAAAGTCACAATTTCGGGACTTTAACCCAGGTCTCCGCTCGAGCGTAAAACACCCCGCTCGAGCGGCCACTCACAGACTTCCGCTCGAGCGGCCAACCTCCCGCTCGAGCACAGAATGCACTCGCTCAGCACTTTTGCAGAACCAGGCCTCTGCTCGAGCTCCCAACCCTACGCTCGAGCTCACAACACTGCACAACAAGATACTGGATGGATGTATTCCCCGCTCGAGCGCCAACACCTCCGCTCGAGCGGACAGGCCAAAAATCTGGGCAACTAGTTTTGGTTTCTAAACTCAACCAACCTGAAACAAACCCGCCCAACACATCCCATAACTCAAATACTAAGTAAGAAAGGATGTAAACAAGATAATAAACAACTACCAACATCCACGGACACATGTCCGGATCACTGTACAACAAGGGTAAACCCGGGATCGCTATAACCTCCCCCCCTTAAAGAATTTCGCCCCCGAAATTAAGCACAAGTTTTCAGAAATAAGTTTTTCTCCAATTTAGACAATGTTACAATTTAACATTCAACAATTCGACCCACTACCGGTCATCCCATCCCTTTAACAAGAGACATATCACAATATGTAAACAACATATGTATTATTATCATGCACCAACATTATGCACTAACTTTCCAATGTCAACAATATATTCAACATATATAGTGTTACATCCAACTACCATATGAGGCAAGTTCTAAGACATGCTTCCAATAATCAAAACATTCTCAATGTTTTACAACTTAAGACATATATAAAAGCTCTTAAGTTCAACATAATGTAAAATTTAAATACAAGATCACACATCAACAAACAAGTCCGGATATTTCTCACGGACTTCCAACTCACGTTCCCAAGTGGCTTCCTCCACTCCGTGATGTTTCCACAAGACTTTCACCAAAGGAATGGTCTTGCCACGCAGGACCTGATCCCGCCTATCCAAGACCCGAACCGGTCTCTCCTCATACGAGGCATCCTCATCTACCTCTAAATCGGTCCAATCCAGCACATGTGATGGATCTGGCTTATACTTCCGAAGCATACTCACATGAAACACGTCATGCACTCCGGACAACTGCGGCGGTAAGGCTAACCGATAAGCAACCTCACCTATCCTCTCAAGGATCTCAAAAGGACCAATAAACCGAGGGGATAACTTCCCACTCTTCCCAAACCTCATCAAGCCTCGTCTAGGTGATATCTTCAGAAAGACATGATCACCTACCTCAAACGCCAAAGGCCTCCTCCGACGGTCAGCATAAGATTTCTGCCGACTCTGGGCTGTAACAAGCCTTCTACGGACAAGCTCAACTTTCTCCGTCGTCTCCCTAACCAACTCCGGACCCAACAAAGGTGCATCACCCACCTCGGCCCAACAAACTGGAGACCTACAAGGTCGGCCATACAAGGCCTCAAATGGTGCCATACCGATGCTAGACTGAAAACTGTTGTTGTAGGCAAACTCTACCAATGGCAAGTGCCTCTCCCACGTCCCACTGAAATCCAGGACACAACCCCGAAGCATATCCTCGAGGATCTGAATAGTACGCTCGGACTGCCCGTCAGTCTGAGGATGATAAGCCGTACTAAAGGTCAACTTAGTGCCCAGGGCACTCTGCAAACTCTGCCACAACCTAGCAGTAAAACGAGGATCTCTATCTGAGACGATCGTCACTGGGACCCCGTGCAATCTCACTACGTCCCGAATATACAAATCGGCTAGGTGATCTACCGAATCTCTCACGCGTATAGGAATAAAGTGCGCCGACTTAGTCAACCGGTCTACAACCACCCAAATAGCATCACTACCCCGCTGAGTCCTCGGAAGACCTACAACGAAGTCCATAGTGACATGCTCCCACTTCCATTCGGCAATAGGCAAGGGTTGCAACAAACCCGCTGGCCTCTGATGCTCGGCCTTCACTTGCTGGCAAGTAAGGCACTTCGATACGAAAACAGCCACATCTCTCTTCATACCCCGCCACCAAAACTGGCGACCCAAATCCTGATACATCTTAGTACCTCCCGGATGCACCGCAAGGCGCGAATGATGAAATTCTCGGAGTACTTCCTCTCGGCAAGACTCCGGTACAAACAAACGGTCTCGGTATCTCACACTCAGGTCGGGATACACCGTCAAACCCTTCTCAACTTTCCCACTGGAGATCTTCTCTCGGAGGGATTCTACCTCAAGGTCACCTCCCTGTGCCTCTAACACTCTAGTCACAAGTGTAGGCTGCGCAACAACAGAAAACAAGGCCGCAGCCTCAACAGATTCGCCCAGTAGCAAATCAAATTCGCCAAGTGCTCCCAACATCTCCCATTCCCGGATGGCTATACTAGCAACATCACTAATGGTCTTCCTACTAAGGGCATCGGCCACAACATTGGCCTTTCCCGGATGATAATGCAACTCAAAATCATAATCCTCGATGAACTCCATCCATCTCCTCTGCCTCAAATTCAAGTCTCTCTGTGTAAACAGATACTTCAAACTCTTATGATCTGAGAATACCTCGAACCTCTCACCATAAAGGTAGTGCCTCCAGATTTTCAAGGCAAAGATCACAGCTACTAACTCTAGGTCGTGTGTGGGGTAATTCTTCTCGTGTATTTTCAACTGACGTGAGCCATAAGCTACCACTTTCCCCTCTTGCATCAACACACAACCCAAACCCTCTCGTGAGGCATCACAATAAACCGCATAACCCAACCCTCTCTCCGGAATAATCAACACCGGAGCGGTGGTCAATCTAACTTTCAACTCTTGAAATGACTTTTCACAAGTCTCACTCCACACAAACTTGACTCCCTTCTGAGTCAGCCTAGTCAACGGTGACGCTAACCTGGAGAAATCTTTCACAAATCGGCGGTAATACCCAGCCAATCCCAGAAAACTACGGATCTCAAACACACTCTTAGGCTGTGCCCAATCCTGCACTGCCTTAACCTTGGATGTATCAACAGACACCCCTTCCCCGGATACCACATGGCCTAAGAATTTAACTTCCCTCAGCCAGAACTCACACTTCCCAAACTTGGCATACAGCCTATGGGCTCTAAGTAACTCAAGCACCACTCTCAAGTGTGCCTCGTGCTCCTCCTCAGAAGACGAATAGATAAGGTTATCGTCCACGAAAACAACCACAAATCGGTCTAAGAACTCCCGAAAAATCCGGTTCATCAAGTCCATAAAGACTGCCGGTGCATTGGTAAGTCCGAATGGCATCACTAAAAACTCATAATGGCCATACCGCGTACGGAATGCCGTCTTAGGAATATCTTCCTCCCTGACCCTCAACTGATGGTAACCCGATCTCAAGTCTATCTTAGAGAAACAACGGGAACCCTTCAACTGGTCAAACAAATCATCTATACGGGGCATAGGGTACTTATTCTTAACCGTAGCCCGATTCAACTTCCTGTAGTCTATACACAATCTCAAGGCACCATCTTTCTTTTTAACAAAGAGGGCCGGTGCTCCCCACGGTGAAACACTAGGGCGAACAAAGCCCTTATCGAGCAATTCCTGGAGCTGAACTTTCAACTCAACCAACTCTGCTGGAGCAAAACGGTAAGGTGCCATAGAAATCGGCGTCGTACCAGGCACTAAATCAATAGAGAACTCTATCTCTCGGTGAGGTGGCAAACTAACAAGATCTTCGGGAAAGACATCCGAATACTCACAAACCACCCTCGGTAACACAACCTGGGTCTCACCACTCTCACCACTCTCACAGCTAGCAAGTAGACTACTAAGCTCACTTCGCCCTCGCGAATCAAACCCCGGTGGCAAAACACTACCAACCCGGTCTCCCAAGAAATGGAACCACTCCCCGCTCAAGGTACATAACGTGACCCTCTGGCGGTAGCAATCAATAACAGCCCGGTATGACGATAACCAGTCCATACCCAAAATAACATCAAAACCCTTCATGGGCATGACAACAAACGGAAAAGGAAGCCTATAGTCGGCGACCTCTATATCACATCCTCTAACACCCTGTTTCAGGATCAACTCACCACCCAAAGGCGATACCACACAAATAGGAGATGCTAACTGTGCTAACTCCAATTCCAAAACAGATGCAAATGCAGCAGATACAAAAGAATGAGATGCACCCGTGTCTATCAACACATTAGCAACCGAGTTGCAAAACAGAAAAGTACCTCTCACTACTGATGGAGCCGGTACTAAATCCTGCGCGGTAACAGCATACACGCGCCCCGTAGGCCCCTGGTCTACCTGCTCACCCCTCGGAGCAAAAGACTGCTGCACAGACTGGGATGACGAAACTCCCGGATTGGCCCTCGAGGCCTGCACAGACTGAGCTGGCTGAAAACCCTGCGTCTGCCTAGAACCAGACGCTCCCGAAGTGGCACTCAACTGTGGGCAAAACCTCTTCATGTGCCCAGGTTGTCCACACTGATAACAAGTCAAGAGCTGCCCCCTGCCCAAACTCTGACTCTGCGGTCTAGCTGAAGAAGAAGCAGCTTTCTGACCCCCACCCTTCTGCGGGCAAACAGATACCTTGTGACCCAGCTGGCCACACTTGTAACAAGTGAATTCTCCCTGACTGCCTCTCCCCGAGCCTACACTAGGCACTGGAAAGGTCGATCTAGCAACACCACCCTGCGACTGCTGAGGGTTAGAACCCCTCTGCCTCCTGCCATCACCCTGACTATCCTGGCTCCTCTTGGAGCCTCTCTGGCCCTCATCCTCCTCCTGCATCATAAGCTCCATATGAGCTGCAGCGTCCACTAGGTGTCTATACTCTCGAATATAAGACCCACCAATTCTCAACTTGAGGCCCCGCCTCAACTTCCGCTCAAACTCATAGCAACGGCGTTCCTCAGACGCCACCAGTTCAGGTGCAAACCTGGACAGACTGGTAAAAGTAGCCTCAAACTCGGCCACTGACAAGCCCTGCTGATTAAGCCGGCTAAACTGATCCCTCAGCTTCTCTCTAGCTACTGCAAACAAAAATCTCTCCTGAAAAGCATTCACAAACGCCTCCCAAGTACCACCAACACGAGCTTTCTCGTATTTCCACCATTGACCCGCATCTCCCTTCAGTTGGAAGGATGCCAAGGTCACTTTCAGTGCTCCGTCCTCGATGCCATGCATCTCAAACGTCTTCGTTGTCTGTTCGAGCCATTCATCTGCCTTAAGCGGCTCTTTAGGATCCTCGATAAACTCGTTCGGATTACACCGGAAGAACTCCCTCTTCAAGAAAGAAGGCCCTGCCTCAGCTGCCTGATTCCCAGCTCTAAGAATACCCAAAGCTCCTGCTATCTCTCTGGCCAAGGCACCCATAGCCTGCTGACCCACTGGCTCGGCCACATTGGCCTGCCCAACTCCCTCCTGCACTGCCGGAATCTCACCCTGTAACGGTACTTCCTGCCTCGCAGGTCTACCACGCCTAGCACCTCTTCCTCGTCCTGACATCCTAATAAAGGCAACACAGAACGTTAGCACATTCATAAGTGTGCCGAAACTAAACACTCACGTCCTAATGCATGGACAACTGTAATTCACTCCACATAAGCACATAAACACATAAGCACTTACGAATTTCATTTCCGGATAATGATAGTCCCAAGGCGTTACTAGAGTTCCGGTTAGAAACAGCATTGATCAAGTGCTTTTCCAACAAGACTCCCAGAAACTCAAGGATCCAATCAACATCCCAGAAATTAAATCCCATACCCACATAGTCACATAAGCATGTTAGCATTTAAGCACATAGCACATGATACTACATCTAAGTCTCTATCAAGCGAGACAAACCCATTGTGATCCTAATCACTTCCCACGTACCCAAAGTATTCGAACCCGGTACGCTCTGATACCAAGTTGTAACGCCCTCGGAATAATAACAATAAACCCATCAGATAAGACATGCATTTACATTAAACTAACCGCATTCCTTTCATTCATTAGAACTCCAAGACATAAGTATTACATGTTAACCTCATAACAAAATGCCCTACGGGCTTACAGTTTTCCAAGTTAACACTTGGTTACAACAAAGAGTTCTAACTCGTTTACACATTAAGCCCTTGGCTTGAAATTACATGTAATACATCAAAAGTAAAACGACCAAACTATGCCCGCCACTAGCCTCCCAGCTATGTCCTTGGAGGTGGCATGCTTCCTGTACCTGAAAATGATATTCCCATATAGGGTGAGCCACAGCCCAGTAGAAATACACTAAACCAACCATGGACAATGACTAAAACATTAGCAATTGATAGTTGGTCAACACTGATACAATCACATAAATTACATATTTATGCCAACGACTTACAAGTCCCAATTACTTTTCATTTTCCCTTTTTCAACAGATAAGCATGCTAGCTCTATCATCATTTCCACAGATATGTATAAAAACTATATCTCACTTTCAGATAAGCATAAAAGCTATATCCACATTCTCAACAGATATGTATAACAACAATATCCACAGATAAGCATACAAGCTGTATCCACACTCTACAACAGATATGTATATCAACAATATCCACAGATAAGCATACAAGCTATATCCACACTTCACAACAGATATGTATATCAACAATATCCACAGATAAGCATACAAGCTATATCCACACTTCACAAAGATAAGCATATGAGCTCTATCTTCACTTCTCTAGACAAGCATATGAGCTCTGTCTACGGAGTTCATCCCCTATCTCCTCCCAATACCTATCCGGTTTAGAGGTACATCCCCTATCTTCCCCTAAACCGCGGAGTACATCCCCTATCTCCTCCTCTACACATAACGTATATAAACACATTGGTTCTATATACAATCACACAATACACACAATTAATGTATTCTATCAACCGTCAAGTTCCATGACACATTCCATTGATTAGTTTCCGTTTACCTAATCATCATGCATTGTCTACAACAATCTCGACTATCCTCCACCGATAGCCCAAAGCAGTTATTTCTAAAACAGAAAATAAATGCACAAATGGATATTCAATCAACATTTCATTTCCTCATTTCTCACCAATTAATTATCCCAATTAATTAAATAATGTAATTAGGCCATTTTCCATAATTACCATTTCAACCCTTAGGTTCCATTTTCATCAATGATTCAACAATCATTCCATTTCTCTATGCTAAACATGCATCTAGGTTTATTATGAATAAAACCCCAACTTTTGTAAAATTGCACAAAAGCCCTAGACTTTCACAAAATTACCAAACCAACCCCAACATCTCAAAATACCAAAATTTAAAGACAAAGTCCATAGAGAGGAGTAGGATATCCCTACCTCAAATTCGGAGTCCCAAAGGAGAAGACGACAAAACCCAACATGCTCCAAAACCCGAGATTTTCAGATTAAAATGAAGCCCTCGACGATCAACAACTTTTTTTGTAAAGGCCAAAGGTGAGCAAATCACTCCTACTAGATCAAAACCTAGAGAGAAGGTAGTATCTAGAGAGAAAGACTCAACAATGGTGTTTTTGGAAAAGTAAGAGAGAGAAGAGAAAGTGAAAAAGTGATTTGAAAAGTCACAATTTCGGGACTTTAACCCAGGTCTCCGCTCGAGCGTAAAACACCCCGCTCGAGCGGCCACTCACAGACTTCCGCTCGAGCGGCCAACCTCCCGCTCGAGCACAGAATGCACTCGCTCAGCACTTTTGCAGAACCAGGCCTCCGCTCGAGCTCCCAACCCTACGCTCGAGCTCACAACACTGCACAACAAGATACTGGATGGATGTATTCCCCGCTCGAGCGCCAACACCTCCGCTCGAGCGGACAGGCCAAAAATCTGGGCAACTAGTTTTGGTTTCTAAACTCAACCAACCTGAAACAAACCCGCCCAACACATCCCATAACTCAAATACTAAGTAAGAAAGGATGTAAACAAGATAATAAACAACTACCAACATCCACGGACACATGTCCGGATCACTGTACAACAAGGGTAAACCCGGGATCGCTATACTAAAAAATTCATTTTTTTTTTTTAAACTGCTGGACAACAAAAAATAATGAATCTTACATTTATGCTTTTGCTCAATTAAAAGCAAACCAGTCCCAAAATGTTTTATTACTTGCGTTATAAATAGTCAAGGCATTACCAAGTTTTAATTGATTAAAGGAAAACTATATTAGTAGTCTTTATATTTTTACTCTTGTGTTATTTTTGTTTTTATAATTTCAATTGACTCAATTTCAACATTAATTTATGATTTTATCTCAATTTGATCCAATTGATTACAACTTTTAGTATTTTCTTTTTATAAAAAATGTGCCCATGAGTTGCATGTTTCATATTTTTATAGATAAAAAATTGTAAACTTATTCAATTCAATTCTCAACTAACTCAGTAACATTTTTTCTTTCAACAACCATAATTAATGTTATCAATTAAATCAAATTATAACAAAATTAAAAGTTAAGAATTTGAAATAAAATTAATTAAAATTACTTAAACAAAAATGACACAATAGACAAAATGTAAAGAATATCAACATAATTTTCCCTTGGAATTAAAGACAAAGAATCACTGTTGCGAATTTGGAAGTCATGTGGCTGGTGGACAAAATTACACAGTTGCCGTGCTTGACGGGCTGGGCTGGGTTGCTCCACCACCACTACCCGAGAAGGACTTAGCAGTGTGTATAAGAATGAGTAATACATTTATTCCTTCTCCATCATCAAACTACTATCCTTCCTATACTCTCCTTTTCATATCTCTCCGAATCCTTCTACCTGTAAGAAAACAAAATGAGTTGGGTTATGTTTGTTCTTCATCAATTTCTTCTGTTATTTCTCTTGTCTTCTTCTTCTTTTTCTACTTCTGCACGCCATACCTGCCTTGAGGACCAGAGATTTTCACTTCTCCAATTTAAAACAACATTTACCATAACTGCTAATGCCTCTGTTTTATGCGAATCTGATTCTCATCCTAAAATGGTGTTCTGGAATGAGAGTAGTGATTGCTGCTCGTGGGAGGGGGTCACGTGCGACTGGTCGAATGGTCATGTGATTGGACTTGACCTCAGTTGCAGCCAACTTCAGGGCACCATCCAACCCAACACCACCCTCTTCCACCTTCGTCACCTCCAAACCCTCAATCTTGCCTTCAATGACTTCAATTTCTCTACAATTTCACCTGATTTTGGCTCGTTTGCAAGTTTGACCCATCTCAACCTCTCTCACTCTAATTTTACTGGCCGAATTCCTTCAAAAATCTGCCATCTGTCCAAATTGGTTTCCCTTGACCTCTCTTATTTGAAATATCCCTACTATTCTTCTCCGGTGAGACTTGAACAACACACTTTCAATATGCTCCTTCAAAACCTAACCCAATTAAGAGAACTACACCTTGATTGGTTGAATATCTCTTCACCTTTACCTCATGCTTTGCTAAATCTATCTTCTTTGACATCTCTCAGTCTTCGCAATTGTCAATTGCGTGGGAAATTCTCAGAAAACATTTTTCACTTTCCAAACCTACGAGAGCTCTATGTATGGGGAAATCGGGACCTCATAGGTAAATTTCCATACTTCAATGCAACTAGTTCCCTTCAGTTTCTTGTACTTGGCGTCATAAGTTTTTCTGGCCAATTGCCTGAATCAATCGGCAATCTTAAAGCCTTGAATATTTTGTACCTCCTCCACTGCAACCTTTCGGGGTCCATTCCAGCTTCTGTTTGGAACCTTACAAAAATCACCGATTTAGCCTTCTCATCTAATAGTTTCAGCGGTCAAATCCCCTCATCAATTTCAAACCTTGCAAAGCTTAGAGGCTTGCATCTTTACGGAAACAATTTGAACGGAAAAATACCGGATTCCCTTGGCAACATGAGCCAACTTACTCTCTTGGCTCTTTCCGGAAACAATTTGAACGGTCAAATACCGGATTCCCTTGGCAACATAAGCCAACTTACTAATTTGTATCTTTTCGGAAACAATTTGAACGGTCAAATACCGGATTCCCTTGGCAACATGAGCCAACTTACTCTCTTGGCTCTTTCCGGAAACAATTTGAACGGTCAAATACCGGATTCCCTTGGCAACATGAGCCAACTTACTAACTTGGATCTTTCCGGCAACAATTTGAACGGTCAAATACCGGATTCCCTTGGCAACATGAGCCAACTTACTAGCTTGGATCTTTCCAGAAACAGTTTAAACGGTCAAATACCGGATTCCCTTGGCAACATGAGCCAACTTACTCTCTTGGCTCTTTCCAGCAACAATTTGAACGGTCAAATACCGGATTCCCTCGGCAACATGAGCCAACTTACTCTCTTGGCTCTTTATAACAACAATTTGAACGGTCAAATACCGGATTCCCTTGGCAACATGAGCCAACTTACTAGCTTGGATCTTTCCTGAAACAGTTTAAACGGTCAAATACCGGATTCCCTTGGCAACATGAGCCAACTTACTCTCTTGGCTCTTTCCAGCAACAATTTGAACGGTCAAATACCGGATTCCCTCGGCAACATGAGCCAACTTACTCTCTTGGCTCTTTATAACAACAATTTGAACGGTCAAATACCGGATTCCCTTGGCAACATGAGCCAACTTACTCGCTTGGCTCTTTTCGGAAACAATTTGAACGGTCAAATACCGGATTCCCATGGCAACATGAGCCAACTTACTCTCTTGGCTCTTTCCAGCAACAATTTGAACGGTCAAATACCGGATTCCCTCGGCAACATGAGCCAACTTACTCTCTTGGCTCTTTATAACAACAATTTGAACGGTCAAATACCGGATTCCCTTGGCAACATGAGCCAACTTACTCGCTTGGCTCTTTTCGGAAACAATTTGAACGGTCAAATACCGGATTCCCTTGGCAACATGAGCCAACTAACTTCTCTCGATTTGAGTTATAACTCACTCAATGGAACAATACCATCTTCGTTGTTTGCTTTGCCTTCACTGGTTGACATAGGATTGAGTAACAATAAGCTACAGGGACCAATTCCAGGATTAGTTTATGAACTCCAGAACCTAACATACTTGTGGGTTTCATCAAATAACTTAAGTGGTGTAGTGGATCTAGATAAGCTTCTAAAGCTTAAAAATCTGATCTCTCTTGATCTCTCATACAATGGTCTCTCATTGAGCATCAACAACAGTGTCAACTCTACCTTGACCAACTTTGACACTATAGGATTAGCTTCTTGCAACTTGAGCGAATTCCCAAACTTCTTGAGAGAACAAGCCAGATTGGGTTCTCTAGATCTTTCAAACAACAAAATTCATGGTGAAGTTCCAAAATGGTTATTCAATGTGGGGAAAGATTCATTGCAAAATTTAAATCTCTCTCAAAATTTCATTACAAGTTTAGAGCGTCTTCCATGGAAGAATCTACTGTTTATTGACCTGCACTCCAACTCACTCCGAGGACCGCTCCCTGTTCCACCTAACACCACATATGTTTTCTCTATCTCAAACAATAAATTGACCGGAGAAATCCCTACATTGATTTGCAATCTGAGTTCACTTGGAGTTCTTGATCTGTCTAATAACAGTTTGAGTGGGTTGATTCCACAATGTTTGGGAAACTTGAGCAACAGTCTCTCAATGCTGAATTTAGGGACTAATAGCTTTTCTGGCACCTTTACTACAACATTTACCAAAGGCAATTTCCTAAGGAATCTTAACCTGAATGGCAACCAAATTGAAGGACAAGTTCCGCAATCTTTGCTCAATTGTGAATACTTGGAAGTTCTAGATCTTGGAAAAAACAAGATAAATGATACATTCCCCCACTGGTTGGGAACTCTTCGAAACTTGCAGGTTCTTGTCTTGAGATTTAATAGGTTTCATGGTCACATAGGTACCTTCAAGACCAAGGGCAAACATCCTTTCCCTAAGTTGAGAATTATCGATGTATCTTACAATGAGTTCACTGGCCTTTTGCCAACAAATTATATCAAACAATTTCGAGCTATGATCAATGTTGATGAACATGAAATGAAATTGAAATACATGGGTGACAGCTATTATCAAGATTCTGTGGTGGTGATGATTAAAGGAAATGAGATTGAATTATCAAGAATCTTAACAATCTTATCAATCATTGATTTTTCAAGAAATAAATTCCAAGGAGAGATTCCGAAATCCATTGGGAGGCTTAATTCACTTCGGGGTCTTAACATATCTCATAACAATCTTACAGGCCATATCCCAACTTCACTTGGAAATTTGAAAAACCTTGAATCGTTGGACCTTTACTCAAACAAGCTTGTTGGGGAGATTCCTCAGCAATTGACAAATTTGATGTTTCTTGAGGTACTAAACCTTTCGGACAACCAACTAGCAGGACCAATTCCTCAAGGGAGGCAGTTTTATACATTTGAAAATGATTCATATAGTGGGAACTTGGCTTTATGTGGATTGCCTTTATCAAAGAAATGTAAGGAACTACTGCCATTGCCACCTCCACCAACACTCCAACAAGATGAGAATTCAAACAAGTCAAGCGGATTTAACTGGCAAGTTGTAGTGTTGGGGTATGGATGCGGATTTTTATTTGGAATGATTATGGGATATCTTATGTTTGTAACTCAAAGACTAGAATGGCTTATGACAATTGTTGAAGGAAAACATCATAAGAAGGTGAAAAGGTCTAAGAAGGGTGCCCACCGAAGCAGTGAAAGAAGAAATCAATAAAGACAAATGGCATTATTCGGTGATTGGAATTTATCTTTGCAGCATTACTTTGTTGAATTATCTTTTATGGTTTCTACTTATATGTTATATTTGAGTTATTGATTTTCTTATTTCGAAACTAGGTTTGTTCCATCAAGTAGCACAATAAAGCAATGGTATCCACTTGAAGGGGTGTTTCACCTAGCTACTGCATTTGAGTGGGTGAGCATCTGGACAATAGCCATACAGGACCACTTCAAAAGCTTTACCCTTGCGGCGGTATTGAATTCTAAAGCTTTGTTAAGTCGTTTAGTTTTCTTAAAGCACTGAGTTAAATAAGAGTTTCATGTCATGGTTTTTTGTTGTTTTCTATCTCACATCATGTAGCAACCTTTAGAGATTTGTATTTTTGTATGTAATTTTTTTTTTTAAATTGGATTTCTGTCACAGAAGACTAGGCCATGCCTAGGTTTTAACTTTGAAATGCAATCTTACAATGATAGAATTGTTGTCTATTAGATAGAGAATTCATATTGTAAATAATATTATATGTTACTCTTTGAGTAGTTTTTTACCCGCTACTATTGTAGTCCAGGTGGGCTTCCAACATCATCTCTTCCACAACTTTTTATCAATAAACAAAATTGTTGATAATTTGATTTTCTTTTTCTTCTTCAATGGCGATTGGGGGATAAATTGGAGATATTAACTAGCACTTGTTTCCATATCGATGTGGGAATTTTGTGATTAATTATGGTAAGAAAATGCTGATTTGAAGAGCACTGATTGAAAAGGTCGCAGGCAAGAAAACTATTGGGGTTGTGAACCTTGATTAGTACTGTACATTTCTGTTTGCACTCATTTTTGTAAAATTTCCTACCAACAGGTGAATCAATTGAATGATGACACATGGCAATAAAGTCAAAGTAAAAGTCTTTCATTTGATCAAATGAAAGAATTGTTTAAGTCCATGAATTGTTGAAAATAGTCATAAAGTAGTTATCAAACAATTGTTGGCTTAGTGGGCTGATTTGTGTGAAGTCAAGATTGTGAATTGGAGCTCTATTTTATGTCGATATAGTGCTCTGAATTTTGGGGGATATGCGAGAGATTTGAAGAATTGATAAAGTTTGAAGGCTTGGAAATGAGATAACAGTTACAGCAGTAGTTGGGGGGATAAAATGAATTTCAGAATTTTAAGTTGTTCAGTTTTCTTAAAGCACTGAGTTAAATAAGAGTTTCATGTCATGACTCCTGTTTTTTTTCTCGCATCGTGTAGCAACCTTTTAGAGGTTTTCACTTTTGTATGTAGTTGCTTTTAAATTGGATTTCAGTCATAGAAGACTGGGCGTTGCCAAGTTTTTAACTTTGAATGCAATCTTACAAGTTACAACTCAAACCATTCCCCTTGTTACATTCTTAATCATTTTGAGTAATAGAAATGCTGGCTACTAGATAGAGAATTCACATTGAAAATAATGTTATATGTTAATCTTTGAGCATTGCTTTTACTCGTTGCTATTGTAGTCTATTCTATTTTTTTTGCATCTTCAATGGCGATTGGGGGATCAAACTAGAGATATTTACTAGCACTTGTTCTATAGACTTGGGAATTTTGTGATTAATTGTAGTATGAAAATGGTGATATGGAGAGTATTGATTGAAAGGTCGCTCATATTTATTTTTTTGTGAAATTTTACTGGTGCAAGTGTTGCCATGAATAGGAACATATTAGATATTTTAAAAAATCAAGTTGTTGAGTTGATGCCAGGTTGTTTGATAAGTAAAAATATTGGCTTAGCAAATTCATGTTTGAGTTTGGTATGTGTATCATTAAAAATATTAGTTACTCCATGAAGGAGATAAAAGGATTTGTGTAGTTTTATTGGCTGGCCACAAGCTCACACATCCAATGAAGATATTAATCTCCATATTTAAGAGTATTTTGGTATCCTGCAACCCAAAACCCTGGTGGCAATAATTAGGGAGCTTGGGTAGCAGGTCGTGTGGTTTAGGGACCAGTGAGGAAGTAAATGTCACACATGAGACCATAGGATTTACATGCCTAAGGTTATATAGTTATCTTTTATGATTTGGCTTTGAAAAGGTGAAAGAAAGGTTCTAGACTTTGAAACGTTTGAAAGAGCTAGAACAGACTTGGATTTAAAGGGGTGATAGGCTGTTAAAATTTTATAATTGTGGCAAGAATTTTTTAAACAAAATTTTGGGATCCCAGTTTGTGTTTTGGTGGATAATGATTGGAATGACACGAGTTAATGCCTTCTGTCACTTGTGGGGGTCCGATTATGGTTAGCATTTGGATTTTGTCACGTTTTTCATGTGGCTTTGTTCTAGGAATCTTCATTAAATACTTTATGACAAAAAATAATTTTTTGAAGTTGAAGTGGTGGAAATGAGCATAGGTTTGGTTGTCTCCACTATGTTTTTTAAATACTAAATAATTACTTGGTGTTACTTTAATGCTATCAGTATTTAAATGTTGGTCTAGCTTGTTTGAAAGGTGGTTGATAAAATAATTGTCATCCTTGAAGGGTGGATGATAAAAAAAAAAATTCAGCTCAAATTTGTTGTTAATTGGAGCATAGCCCAAGTTCAATTTATTGAGCTCAAGGCTGCCTTGGACACACAAAATTAGGTTAGAGGTCGGGCTTGGGGGCCTCAAGCAACTCTCAAGACAACTTGGATAACTCTTCAATCTTACTGTACCCGCTCACGTTGCACTTCTAGTTACAAATTACAAGCTACCTTAATTTAAACCAAATCCTAACTGAATTGCTAAAAGTTCATTCGAAAAAATTGGCCATACAAATCAATCAATTTTCATTGCAAACGTAACAAGATTTTATATCTCAGTGTTGAATTTTTTTGTTTCCTAAATCTGTGTTTGGATCATGGATTTGGGTCACGATTTGAAAATAAAAAAGAGAAAAGCGCGTGAAATGCAAATAAAATATAAGTTACATTTTTTTCTTCATTTCTTTTTCCAAGACTGCAAATGTGCTATGACTATGTAATAACATGTTAATGCCTTTTCACATGACTGCCTTTTGTTTTTGTTGTTTCAGTAAATATATGCTTTGACAGTCATGAAGTCTCTGTTAGAGTAGTAAATTACAAGCTTTTGAATGGAAATTGTCATCTAATGTAAATGGAAATGAGTTGTCAATTGAAGATAGTTTCAAGCTTCGCTAATCTATTAGTGTTCTGAAGAAACATCAGTGGTGTTATAGAAAAAAAGAGGATTCTGGACATTTTTTTCTCTCCAGTTGAGAAACCATTCCATCTTTAGTTCCTTTCTCAAAAAAGGATTCAATTTGTACACGCAAGAAATAGGCTGATTCAGCCCATTTTGTTCAATTTCTCATGGAGTAAAATTCTTATTAGTAGGAATCAAGGGAATGGCAGCTTGCCCTCAAATTTCCATTTAAAGGTGGATGTCGATGTCAATCCTCGAGTGCAAGTAACTTGGCGTTTCCTCGGAAATGTCATTGAGAGTTGAAAAAATTATAAATGAATGGTGATACCACGTGTTGATGATAACGTGGTATAATTGTTACATTGATTTTTTCCCCCTCGTTTGTGATTGTCATAATTGGCAAATATGTGACAAGAAAGAAGATATAGCACATTAACAGACTTCATCCAATATGTAGAGATAAGGTTGTTTTATGATTGTTCACTCAAAATTAAGATTGTGGAGGAATTCTTTGATTGTTCAGCTTGCAAATTAGCTTTTCTCTGAAAGGGAGGACATGGTTGATAATAGGAGGAGAAAGTATGCTGAATAATTTAATTTTCTGAATTGCTATAGTTCTTGCAATTGAGTTTGCTCACTGGGCTGCATTCCAAGCTGTGTTGTTTTTTCTTTCTCTGCTCTGTTCTGTTTCCTTCTTTCTGTGTTTGGATGACAAGAAAAGAAAATTTGGTACGACATTGTGTCGATGTACATGCCTCAAGCTAAAATTTGATCCTATAATTACTGAAATGATAAAGAAAATAGGCCAGAAATGCAGGAGAAACAAAGCAAACCGTAACTTTTAGATGATGGAAGTAGCCAGTTCTTCACAATTTCAGTATCTTTGCTTCTAGTATCTTTCCTGATACAACACAAACCTATCTTATTTCACATTTCTCGTCCATTTTCTTTTTCCTTCACAAATCATTCTCCAAATCCATGACCCAAACACAAACACAGTCTTACGAACTTCAATTATAAACCTACTAGAGTCAAATGACTCAGCTAAGGAAATATTTTATGAGCATTATGAAATATAGTTACTAGTTGATTGTATACAAAATATAGTAGAAATTGAATTATTGTGAGAATCTAATGGCAAGTGTTTGTTTTCCTTACACAACAGGTTGTGTGTTTTAAGTCTTGAACATAAGATTTTTTCTTTTTTATTTTATTTTTGTAATCACTTTCACACTCTGCACAGTTTTCACATGGCCACTCAAATTTGACTTGAATTTATTTAATAATGTGATTCTATGAATGTATGACTCAATGGGACAAATTAGTGACTATGGTCCATACCATTTACAACTTTTCATATTTGGCAAAGTAGTAAAAGCCACGTCAAGTGTGTTGACTGTGTTTCTTATAGTAATTTACATGGGATAAATTGTGGGCAATCTTTCTTGGTGTACACTCGGACTTATTGGTTGGTGGGTGATTGCTTTTGAATTTACTTTGTAGAAATGGATTCAATGTATTCTTCTCTAGTTGAGCAGAAAATATATTTTGTAAAATAATTTTCATATATTTTTGAAACAAAAATCAACGAAAAACAAATTTATTTGAAATATAAAAAAACTTTTTTTATTAAAAATATTTTTTGTCAAATCAAACATAGGGTTACTTGTGAAATATTCGTTGGCTAACAATTATGTGGGTTTATGATAATACACCGTTTTCTTATGTCATATGTGTCTGACTTCGATTTTTCAGTCGGCATAGGCAAAAATCATCAACCTAAGGTTGTCATGGTGTTCTAAAATATGGCCCCTGCTACATAGAAAATTTTCCTTTGGAAATTCAAAGTTCAGCCCCCAAGCAGAGATTAAAAAAAGCAAAGAAATTTGGGGGTCCCTATTACAACTTTTTGAGTTAATCATACAAGTCATAAATGGCAACTACAATGACTTCGTGAAAAACAAAAACTATACTATAAAGGACATGTCTTCTAACAAGCTCATAACACCCTCTTCAACCTCAGTTTCTTTCAATATGAAGCTTCAATTCCCACCCATTCCTCTCCTCTTAGCCCCCTCCTATTCATCTTTGTTCTAGTCATAAACATGAAGAGATTCAAACCCAAAAACTCTATTCCAAAACTACCCCAGGTCCAAGAAAACTACCTCTCATAGGAAACATTCACCAACTTCTTGGCTCATCACTAACCCATCACACATTGAAAAAATTGGCCACAAAATTTGGACCCTTGATGCACCTCCAACTTGGCGAAATGTCCACCATCGTCATCTCCTCGCCAGAAATCGTCAGAGAGGTCATGAAAACAAAGGTGGGAACAGACAAATCCTTTAACAATTGTTGCAACCAGCATAACTCTGCTGCAGTGTGAGCTAAGGACAGATATTCGGCCTCAGTTGAAGATTTGGACATAGTGCTTTGTTGCTTAGCAGACCATGAAACCAAATTCGAGCCAAGAAAAACGTAAAACCCAGAAGTGGACCTCCTATCAGAAGTGTCCCCAGCCCAGTTGGAATCAGAAAATGCTTGCAGTTGAAGGGGACCAGCTGTAAAGCTAAGACCATGGGAGATGGTCCCTTTTACATAACGAAGTAGGCGCTTAACACTTGAAAATGACCATTGGTAGGAGAACTCATTAACTAACAAGCTTGATTTACTGCGAGAGCCAAGTCAGGCCTATTAATTGTAAGATATTGCAAGCCACCAGCTATGCTGCGATAAAGAGAAGGATTGGCAAAGGGCAAGGAGTCAATGGCAGATAAAGAGGGCTTGACAACCAACGGAGTAGAGCATGGTTTACAGTCAAGCATGCCAGCTTTGGAGAGTAAGTCAGTGGCATACTTTTGCTGAGATAAAAAGTAACCATGAACCTAAGCTTGAACTGAGATACCAAGGAAACATGAAATTTCGCCAAGTTCTTTCATAGAGAAAACCTTGTGCATTTGAAGAAGAAGCTGATCAATAAGACTTGAATTACTACCAGCCAAAAGGATATCACCCACATAAATGAGGATGATTGTAATATAGGAGGTAGTCTTCTGAACAAAAAGAGAGGAGTCTGAATGACTATTAATGAATCCTTGAGATAGAAGAAAAGCTGAAAAAGTGGAATACCAGGCCCTTAGGGCCTATTTAAGACCATACAAGGCCTTCTTCAATTTACAAACATGAGTAGGATGGGAGGAATGAACAAACCCAGGTGGTTGTAACATAAACACTTCCTCCTCAAGCTTACCATGAAGAAAAGCATTGGAAATGTCCAATTGCTTCAAAGTCCACTGAAAATGAAGAACCACGAAGAGTAAAATTCTGATGGTTGGTTGCTTAGCCACAGGGCTAAAAGTTACTTGAAAATCAATACCCTCTTGTTGTAAATAATCCTTGGCCACTAACCGAGCCTTGTACCTAGCAAAACTTCCATCGGAATTCTTTGTGATGCGATATACCCATTTACAACCTATAGCAACTTTGTGAGAAGAAAGAGGAACCAGATCCCAGGTACATTGTTGTTGAAGGGCATTATATTCGTCTTGCATAGCTTGAAGGCAGACAGGAGAAGACACAGCTTGTTTGACAGTAGAAGGCTCAGTAGTAAGGAATAGAGAAGGCTCAAAAACAGAAGCAGCAAGACACAAAGATGTTTGAGTCTTGGACCTAGTAAGCATAGGATGACAATTGAAAACTAGAGAAGGGATAGAAGGAGGAGGAGGCAAATGAAGATTTATATAAAGAGAATCAATAGGAATGGGAGAAGGGAATAGGGATGGAGAAGATACTGAATGAGGAAAAGCAGGAACTAAAGAAGCAGAATGTGGAGAAACAGAAGGAATTGAATGTGAAGAAATTGAAGGAACTGAATTTGGAGAAACAGGTCCTGAAGGAGGAGAAGATTGAGAAACAAAATGAGAAATAGGAGTAGGGCCCCAGAAAAAACCAGATAAAGAAGAAGGAGAAAGAGGAGGAGTATGAGGAAGAGAAGAGAAGGGGAAGCAAGATTCATTAAAAAGAACATGTCTGCAGATATGAATTTTACCTGTGAAGGGATCTAAACACCGATACCCTTTCATGAAAGGGTGATACCCCAAGAACATACAACAGGTAGACTTGGGGTTGAAGTTTATGAGAAGTGTAAGGCTTGAGCCAAGGAAAACATTAGCAGCCAAAACCCTTTAAAAGAAGAATAATCAAGAGGATGATGGAAAAGAGTCTAATAGGGCGAGACATTATGCAAAGTAGAGCTAGGCAATTGATTAAGGAGAAAAACTAAAGCAATGATAGCATCAAACCAAAAAGAAAGAGGCAACTTTGACTGATGAATAAGAACAATAGTTTTTTCAGAAATATGTCAGTGCTTCCTCTCAGCCACACCATTTTGAGACCGAGTATGCTGATGAATGATTCCATTAGATGCAATAAATGAATCAAGCTTCTTATTAACAAACTCAGAACCACCATCAGTGCGTAAAATTTTAAGAGAGGAGTGAAACTGATTTTCAGCATAAGATTTGAAGTCTAAAAACTTAGCAAAAACTTCATTCTTGTAATGTAAGGGGTAAACCCAAAAAAAACTATTAAAGTCATCCACAAACAAAACACAGTATTTAAAGCTATTCGCAGAAGAGTTAAAGGGTCCCTAAATATCACTATGAACCAAAGAAAAGAGAGCATTCACAGAAGTATTAGAGAGCTTGAATGGCAGTCTATGAATTTTAGCAACAACACAATTAGTACAAGAAGCAATCTTGTTACAAGTAGTAGAACAATCAATATGATCAGAAGAAAAATAAGGCAAATGCTTGATAATGTGTTGAAACTTTAAAGGGGAAGGATGCCCCAATCGTGGATGCCAAGTGAGCGCACTAACAGAAGCAGGTGAGTGAGCATGATAAGCCTGTGGTAAAGCAGCATGAGAAGGAGAGAACTGATATAAGCCATCCACATTAGATCCACTATGAAGAATTTTGTTCGTAAGCTTGTCCTGGATTTGAAAAGAGTTAGCATCAAAAATAATAACACAATTATGATCACGAGTGAGCTATTGAACGGACAAAAGATTGGACGCAATAGAACAGGTAGGAGCAGGCAAAAGACCTGTGCCAATATGATGAATGGGCAAAAAGGAACCATTACCAACAGTCACTTGATCCTGTCCTTCATAAGGCTGTGAGAGATGGAAATTTGAGAGATCATTCATGGGATGATTTGTAGCAGCAGAGTCAATGTACCAGGGCACAGAGGAAGAACGAGGTGGTGAAGAATTGTAAGAAGATGAGGGAATTGTTGCTGCATAGGCTCTTGAGTTTGAGGGATTAGTTGGAACTGGAGATGAGGAAGACAGTGGTTGGAAAGATGGATCCATTCGATGCCAGCAATCAATAGCAGTGTGGCTTGGTTTGCCATAAATCTAACAACCAGTGGAATTGAACTGTGATCTGTTTCTGTTGTTATTTGATTAAAGAATATGGTTGTGCACATCAACACGCTAGATCGGTTTTGAGTTTTTTTTATTCTAATTTTTATAAATTTATTTATTTGTTTATTTTTGTTTCTTCCTTTAATAATCACCAGGTATAAGAAATGAGAGAGGGAACTTGTCCATGCATATTCTTCTGAGGGTCTTGGAGGAATACTTGTGAGTTACTAACCTTAGTAACTTAGGTCCCCAAGTTTTTTCGTATAGAGTTGATTGAAACAGGTATTGTGAGGTAGTTATTTTGTGGCACCTCAATTTTAAGTGAAGAATTTATTATTTGGGTCACTATGTTGTCTGAAGGTGCCAAATTATTTTTAAGATTTTTGAGTTCTTCCATCTGCCTTTATTTTCTTAATATGTTAATTGTACTGTTTTCAGAGATTGCCTCTGTTTTCTTCTTTTGGCTGTAATTTTTAATAGATTGCTATAATTCTATGTAGAAAATCATAGCAAAATTGATTGTTTGGGAACAACGCTTTAAAATTTTACTAATTTATTCAAGTTTCACAAGAGTTTGATTCAGATTGGTTGATCGAATTAGAATTGATCAAGTTTCAGATAGCAAAAAATCGGCTATAAATTCTGAATATTTGATGAAATTGGCTTTCTGGGAAAGAATGGCTTTCTTATATTGTCTATTAGTTTGGTTGGAATTTCAGCTAAATTTTAAAAAATCGGTTAATAATCGAAAGAATTTAAAGATTGTATAGTAGTTAATGGAAATCTATTTTTGTAGTGAGGTTTCAATAAGGTGTTGGGATTAGGAAGCTGGACTTATTTAGTAAGGCGATATTAGAAAAGTGGCTATTGAGATTCACACTAAAGAGGCATAGTCTTTGGAGAAGATTGATTGAGGGGAGATATGGCAGCTTGCTTGGTGGGAAGGGATTTATACTAGTAGAGGTCCATATGGGGGTGGGCCTTTGGAAGAGTATTCTCTCAATTTTTAGTTTCTTTACGTTAATTATTGGCATTTGGATTGATAACCAGAGCTTCTTGTGGAAATTATTTAGTTTTTCATTCCTTTACTCATCAATATTTAGACCCTTTACCCACCCAAAAAATATTTAGACCGTTTTTGTTTTTTGTCTCAATTTTGTTCGTTTGTTGGTAGGCTTATCTAGATCACGATCTTAACAATTGGATTGTTCAGTATATGAATTTTAGTGTTGTTTCGATTGATGGGTATGATTTAGATTTTGATAAGTTTGTTTGAATTTTGCAAAATTTATATGTTTATTGACCTATTCTTTGGCAATTTGGTTATGTTCAATTTGTTAAATTGCCACAAAAATGAAATTTTTGGGAATTCTTCTGAATTATTGTTCATTTGGTCAATTGGGTCAGTGTTGTTTTGGTGAATTTTGCTTTGAATTTGTGATTTGGTTTTTCAGGGGAGGGGTTTGAAGTCAATTCCTTGGAAAATGGGGGTTATGTTGAGGCGGGTTTTGCCCATTTGTGGTGTAGTCTGTTTCTTCTATCCTTCCCTCCGGGCAAGGTCGAGACAATCTGTGAAGCGGTACAAAAATCTTCTCGCTGATATCTTCCCTCAGTCTCAGGTGAGTATTTGGCTTCCCTTGTATCAGTTTTACTCGATTGTTATGTCTCTTTGACGTAATCTCAATAATTTTTGTTGCTTCAGAGGTCAGTTGGCGTGACTTTTTGCAATTCTTTTGCTTCTGTATGTTGAGGATGACTACTTCAAAGTATTTTATCAAGTACATTGTTATTGAGTACTCAACAAAAAGAGAAAAAAAGGGAAAAAGTACTTAGTGTTTGACATTGATCTGGTTGATTTATATGCTCCGGGGATTCAAATGTGTTCTGAAAATGGTGGGAAAATTTAGAGAGATGTTGATTGGGATAATCTGCTTTTGAGGGTAAAAAATGAAAAGGGCAACATATCATTACACGAGGCCTTGATGAACGGTCACCAAGTTGTAGCTTATTATTTGATCACGGTAGATCCAGAAGTGTTATATTATCTGAACAATGAAGTGAAATCAGCTCTGTTTCTAGCTGCTGAAGTAGGGTTTTAGGAACTTGTCACGCATATTCTATGTGATACAGTTGGGATTGAAAATACAAATGAAAGACTTGAAGGGTAATCACCTATTCATGCTGCCATTTTAAAAAGAAACCGAGGTAATTCTGACACTTATTCTTGATTTCTCTTTGGTTTTTGCATTTTTGTTTCTCAATTTATTTTAAAATCCCAGGTGTTTTTGATGCCTTATTGAAATCAGAACCAAGGTTCATTCGATTAAGAGATGAAGAAGGAAGGACTCCACTTCACTTGATTGCATGATTGGGCTATCTTGAAGAGGTTCAGTACTTGTTAGGAAGACACAGTTCAGGTGCTATTGCAAGGGACAACAATGGCTTACTTCCTATTCATTTAGCATCAATTAAAGGCCATGTTGATGTTGTCCGGGCGTTGCTTCAGTATTGGCCTGATTCGAGGGAACTGCTGAACTGTCATGGTCAAAATATTCTTCATGTTGCAGCCAAGAGCAGAGGACATAACATGGTTAGTTACATTCTCCAAACTCCTGAGGTCGAGAAGTTTTATAAACATGAGGGATAAGCATGGAAACACAACCTTGCATTTGGCCACCTTGGATTGGCATCCAAAGATTGTTAGTACCCTAACATGGGATGAAAGGGTGGACTTATAGTGAATAATGAGGGTATGTCTGCTCTTGATTCTGCTGAATACTACATGGAAAGAATGTCCTCATTTCGAAAGGAATGCACTCAGCCAATTAAATAACCCTACACTTCAGATACCTGATCAAACATAACAAAATGAGGGTATGTCTGCTCTTGATTCTTCATGTTATTTATCTATTTTTATTTGCATCAATTCCACTTACATTAATATGTCAAAAATAGGGTCCAAGCAAAGCTATATCTATTGTTTGGGTAAACTACTAATAGGTCCTAATAGTTGGACTTAATTCTTATAAAGTCCTATTAAAAATAAGTCTTGGTAAAATTGTTGTTAAAAATAATTTTTTTGTAATAATTTTTTATATACGTCGCTAAAAATTGACAATTAGTGATTTTTTTTTTGTCATGATTTTTATAAATTGTCGCTAAAACTTACAATTGGTAATTTTTTTTATAACAAATTTTTCCCATAGGACCTATTAGACAATAAGTTCACTTATTAGGACCTACACGTAAGTTTCCCTTGTTATTATTCATGATTAATGTTTTGTAATGGTAACTATTGTGAATCTTGTGCCAGTCCATATATACAATCTCGAAATGCTTCTTCACTTAGTGTGCTAAAGCTAAAGTTCTCCAAAGGTTGTCTGTGTGTGAACATTCCTTTTCATAGTACTACGAATTATTATTTAGCATTGACTGGAAGGAATTTTAATGGCCTGCTATTTCAATAGCCATTAGGTGGTCATAGTTTAAATTTGTGGGACATTTTTATCTTGCGACGGTTAACATGGACTGCATTGAAGGCCGCTGGTGCACCACTAGCTTACTGTAGAAAAGCCGTCAATGCTAAAAAGAAACAAGCATCTATGCAACTGGAGCAAGTGAACATAGACAGCTATAAGGACCGATTCAACACTCTTCTATTGGTGTCCACCCTCATTGCCACTGTAACTTTTGCAGCTGGTTGCACAATACCCGGTGGTTATAACAACATTGAACCTGACCAAGGTGTGCCAACTATGCTAAAACACAAGTGGTTTCACATATTCATTTTCTGTGACACCATAGCTCCATTATTACTGCTGTTAACCTCATATGGGCACAATTAGGGGACCTCAATTTGGTGCTTACTGCCTACAGATTGGCGACACTGCCACTACTCCCACTTTCACCAAAGCAAGGAGGAAATGATATCAACAGAGATATTTCCTCGTTTAATTTATTTGATTTGTTGGTTAATTGAGTTCCTTTTGTTTGCTTTTGGTCTTATATGTTGGTTTTTACAGTTAATGTGGCTGTTATATGTTGGAGATGAGTTGTTATGTTCGTGTTTCTCTCCAATGTATACTCATTTTATTAATAAATTTTTTGTTGGTAAAATAAAAAAATTTAAAAATAAAGAAAAAAAAACTCATCATGTATATATAGAAATTTTCTAAATATGCATTGGGTCTAACTAGTAGAAAGAAATACGTAGAGAAAAAATCAATGCACGCAGAGAGAATTAAATTCAAAATAAAATGAGATACATATTGATTTTTTATTTATTTTTTGGATAAAATTCATTTTATCCTTTGTGGTTTAATAAGATACCCTCATATGGTTTTGGACTAAATTGTAACACCTAACTCTACTACCAAAATTAAAAATTTACTATTTTACCCTCTTGAACCAGTGTGTCAACTCATTACATATACACAGGTTTATACAAAGGATTTTACGGAGTTAACTCATTATGTATATATACGTACACAGGTTTACATATACACATTACATAGAATTTCCGTTAATATATATATATATATATATATGTAGGTTTATTTATACACAATTTTATATATATATATATATGTATGTATATAATCAAATTGGGTATTGATTTGGTTGAATATTGATTAGTTTGACCATAATCGATAGAGTCTGAAGTGGTGAAGAAGTAAATTGTAAAACGATCCAAATTAGATGGGGATAATTGACTATTTTTAAAATATAGGAGATAAAGTGCTTTACAGTTAAACCACGAGGGTTTAATGAATTTTATCTTTTTTTTTTCTTTTTGGTGCACGTAGCATTGTTAGAAAAGTTAAGGTCAAGAGAGTTAAATTAAATTTCTTGTCATCTAATTAAGCAGTTAAAAATAAGGTTGCTACTCAGGCAGCTCAAACCGAGCAACATATGTCCAACTTGAATTTTTAAGGATTTGACAATATATTTTTAAAATATAGGTTTATGCAACAATTTAAAGCTTGAATTAAATTCAAGGCTAGGCCTAGACAAAGATTCCTAGCAACCTAAAACTTGAATTACAAATTTAAATATAAATATATAAAAATATTAAATATACATATAAATTATTACAATTTCAATTTGATTTGCGTTAGTTGAATTGTTTTGACTTTCTTTGTTTTTTTTCTTCTTCAAATTACTAGGAGATGGAATTGAGGATTGGAGACTGAAGAAGTGAATGAACTACTACAACATTTGTTTTAAGTTTATGTTTGTGTTAGTAAAATTTTTGTTAAGTCTTGATCGATAGAGATTTAACATCAATTTTAATCAAACAACCAAACAGAAAATCAGACGAATATGTAAAGGTTTTAATGTCTTGAAAAAGTACAAGGATTTCTTTGGAATAATTAACAATCCAAAGAGTGAAATAAATACAGAATTTTTTTTTATTGTAATCTTTTAAATTTATAATGTTACAAATTGTTAAAAGTTACGGGTAAAAGTTAAAATATTCCTAAAAATAAAAAAAATAAATAAAAAAAGAATGATAAGTTTGATGACTTCTGAATCTTGTTTCTTTGTTTCAACCTTACCTATTTATAGGCTTGAAACCGTGCTTCTCTTGTAACTGCTGAAAGTAGCCCACTTTCACATCAAGTTATATTCCACTACTTCACTTTGTAAGCAACATCTTCCATAATCACCCACGTTGCCGAGTTCTTTGCCCATCTTGGATTCTTTGCCCACGTCTGCTACACACTGCACAAAAACAGTAACAAGAACAATAACAACAACAATAATAATAATAAAATATGCTCATAATTATTTAAAAAGATAATTTTGGTCTGAATCCATAGACTAAAATTGACGGGTCACAATCAATAAGATTAGATTTGGCCATAATTGACAGGCCACAATCAATAAAATTAAATTTGGTCACAATCAACAGGCCACAATTGACAGAAAATAATTTATAGTACAAACAGTTTGTAATGTGAACTTATTGCCTGTTAGTTAGGACTATTGGCCAGTCTAGCAGAGTGATATTTGCTTACAGCAATTCCAACTGTACTCTTCATTTTTTACTAGTTAAAATCAAAAAAATGTATGTTCTTTATTTTACTTAATTTCTTTTTTATTTATGTACTCTAACATTAGTATTTATTTTATCTATCTATACATACAGACTATTTAAAGAGCCTCCCAAGACTCTTCAAATGTAGCTAATTTTGAAAATTTTTGTTAAAATAACTATTGTAATAGTTAGTGTATTAGAGTGACTAAAATATAACGAAGATAGGTATAATAGCTAACAAATCTCATTTAAAGAGTTCATTGGAGATATTCTTAGTACTATTAATGTGGCTAGGATGTTTAATTTGTTTTGATGTGATTTCATAGTTGATACTTATGTTTCTTATTTTGTTACTTGTTAGGATGTTTTTATAAAAATTCAGCTTAAATTTGTGGGTAATTTGGGCCTATCCCAAGTTCAATTTAATGAGCTCGAACTAGACTTGGGCGGGGCTAGACAACACTCAACACTACTTGGGTAACCCTCAACTTATTGAATTTGTTTGAGTTGCACCCCAAGTTAAAAATTATGAGCTACCTTAATTTATACTAAAATCCTAATGTAATACAAATCAATCAGTTTCATTCCAAATGTACCAAGATGTCATTTCCCAGTATAAATTTTTTTTTTTGCCTATTTTGTGTTTGGATCATAAATTTGGATAGAGATTTGAAAAGGAAAACAAAAAAAAGAAATAGGAAAAAAGAAATAAAATGTGAATAAAATATAAGTTAAAATTTTTCTTTATTTTCCTTTCCCTTTTTCTTTTTAAATCTTTATCTAAATTCATAATCTAAACAACTGCTTTATAAGTAGACTCTTCACATTTATAATCTCATATGAAACTCTGATGAAATGAAAATTTTGATCATAAAATGAGTACATAAGATCAATATTTAACTAAAATAAAAATGGAAAAAATTATGACATAATGATGGAAAAAGTTTGATTAAAGTTGACTTATTTAACATAAAGAGCCCGGGGCTAGACCTTGTATTGGTTGGATGACTTTGAAATATTTCTCTCTCTTTATCCCACCAACCACACGTTTGTTTGTCTTCTATTTCTGTAACAATTTCAATCTCAAAATGTTCCATTCACTCTTGCTTTCTAATTCCAACTACAACTTTTTCTTCACTTTCTTCCAAACTTGTTGACTTGCAGTGGGACCACTACAAGAATCAACGCTTAAAGTATATTTGGGCAAACTATTTGGACCACTAGTCTTTGTATTTTGAGTACTATATTATTTTGGACTATGTAAATTTCTAGAATGTGATTATCGATTTTTCAATAAAATGAATCGTCACTTTTAGTTAGTACCCTGTCAAATTTATTTTTCAAAATTTGGGACAATAAAAAAATAATGAATCTTAAATTTTTTATGCTATAAAAAAGCAAAACAATTTCAAAATTGTCAACTTTTAATTTATTCAGACAAATTATATTAGTAATTCTTACTTTTATATCATTTTTGATTTTATAATTTCAATGGATTTGATTTTGATATAAATTTATAATTGTCTCAATTTAGTCAAATTAATTATAACTTTTAGTTTTTTTGATAAAAAATGGACAAATAAATGGCACGTGTGATGCATTTATAGATAAAAAATTATAAATTTATTCAATTCATTGAGTCAATCTCAACCAATTCAGTAATATTTTCTTTCAAGAACCCTAATCAGTGTTTTTATTTGAACTTAATTAACACAAAAATTAAAATTAAAATTCAAAATTGGACTTATCAAAATTATTCGAACTAAAAATAGCATAAAAAATAAAATATAAAGATTACTGATATAATTTTCCATGCGTTACTAATAGTTTTGGTACCACTGAAATTAAAGACAAAGACTAGCTGTTGCGAACTTAAAAGTCATGATGGCCGATGGATAAAAAAATTACGTAATTGCTGTGCTTGACCACCAACCACCACCACAGAAAGACTCAGCAGTGTGTATAAGAATGAGTAATACATTTCTTCCTTCCCATCACAAATTCACAATCCATCAAACTACTCTCCTTTTCATATCTCTCCGAATCCTTCTACCTGTAAGAAAACAAAATGAGTTGGGTTATGTTTGTTCTTCATCAATTTCTTCTGTTATTTCTCTTGTCTTATTCTTCTTTTTCTACTTCTGTACGCCATACCTGCCTTGAGGACCAGAGATTTTCACTTCTCCAATTTAAAACAACATTTACCATAACTGCTAATGCCTCTGTTTTATGCGAATCTGATTCTCATCCTAAAATGGTGTTCTGGAATGAGAGTAGTGATTGCTGCTCGTGGGAGGGGGTCACGTGCGACTGGTCCAATGGTCATGTGATTGGACTTGACCTCAGTTGCAGCCACCTTCAGGGCACCATCCAACCCAACACCACCCTCTTCCACCTTCGTCACCTCCAAACCCTCAATCTTGCCTTCAATGACTTCAATTTCTCTACAATTTCACCTGATTTTGGCTGCTTTCCAAGTTTGACCCATCTCAACCTCTCTTTCTCTAATTTTACTGGCCGAATTCCTTCAAAAATCTGCCATCTGTCCAAATTGGTTTCCCTTGACCTCTCATATAATGGTCTCTCATTGAGCATCAACAACAGTGTCAACTCTACCTTGACCAACTTTGAAACTATAAGATTAGCTTCTTGCAACTTGAGCGAATTCCCAAACTTCTTGAGAGAACAAACTAGATTGCGTTATCTAGACCTTTCAAACAACAAAATTCATGGTGAAGTTCCAAAATGGTTATTCAATGTGGGGAAAGATTCATTGCAAAGTTTAGATCTTTCACATAATTTCCTTACAAGTTTAGAGCATCTTCCATGGAAGAATCTACGATATATTGACCTGCACTCCAACTTACTCCAAGGACCACTCCCTGTTCCACCTAACACCACAATTGTTTTCTCTATCTCAAACAATAAATTAAGCGGGGAAATCCCTCCATTGATTTGCGGTCTGAGTTCACTTCAAGTTCTTGATCTGTCTAATAACAGTTTGAGTGGCTTGATTCCACAATGTTTGGGAAACTTGAGCAACAGTCTCTCGGTGCTGAATTTAGGGATCAATAGCTTTTTTGGCACCTTTATTGCAACATTTACCAAAGGCAATTCGCTAAGGAATCTTAACTTGAATGGCAACCAAATTGAAGGACAAGTTCCGCGATCTTTGCTCAATTGTGAATACTTGGAAGTTCTAGATCTTGGAAGAAACAAGATAAACGATACATTCCCTTACTGGTTGGAAACTCTTACAGAATTGCAGGTTCTTGTCTTGAGATTTAATAGGTTTCATGGTCACATAGGCACCTCCAAGACCAAAGGCAAACATCATTTTCCTAAGTTGAGAATTATTGACATATCTTGCAATGAGTTCATTGGCCTTTTGCCAACAAATTATATCAAACAATTTGGAGCTATGATCAATGTTGATGAAAATGAAATGAAATTGAAATATATGGGTGACAGCTATTATCAAGATTCTGTAGTGGTGATGATTAAAGGATATGAGATTGAATTATCAAGAATTTTAACAGTCTTATCAATCATTGATTTTTCAAGAAATAAATTCCAAGGAGAGATTCCGAAATCCATTGGGAGGCTTAATTCACTTCGGGGTCTTAACTTATCCCATAACAACCTCGAAGGCTGTATTCCAACTTCACTTGGAAATTTGAAAAACCTTGAATCATTGGATCTTTCCTCAAACAAGTTTGTTTGGGAGATTCCTCAGCAATTGAAAAGTTTGACGTTTCTTGAGGTACTAAACCTTTCGGACAATCAACTAGGAGGACCAATTCTTCAAGGGAGCCAGTTTAATACATTTGGAAGTGATTTATATGGTGGGAACTTGGCCTTATGTGGATTGCCTTTATCAAAGAAATGTAAGGAACTACTGCCACTGCCACCTCCACTAACACTCCAACAAGATGAGAATTCAGACAAGTCAAGCGGATTTAACTGGCAAGTTGTAGTTTTGGGGTATGGATGCGGATTTTTATTTGGAATGATTATGGGATATCTTATGTTTGTAACTCGAAGACCATAATGGCTTATGAAAATTGTTGAAGGAAAACATCATAAGAAGGTGAAAAGGTCTAAGAAGGTTGCCCACTGATGCAGTGAAAGAAGAAATCAATAATGACAAATGGCATTATTCGGTAATTGGAATTTATCTTTGCAGCATTACTTTGTTGAATTATCTTTTATGGTTTCTACGTAGATGCTATATTTGAGTTATTGATGTTCTTATTTCAAAACTAGGTTTGTTCCATTAAGTAGCACATTAAAGCAATGGTATCCACTTGAAGGGGTGTTTCACCTAGCTACTGCATTTGAGTGGGTGAGCATCTGGATAATAGCTATACAGGACCACTTCAAAAGCTTTACCCTTGCTGCGGTATTGAATTCTAAAGCTTTGTTAAGTCGTTTAGTTTTCTTGAAGCACTGAGTTAAATAAGAGTTTCATGTCATGGTTTTTTGTTGTTTTCTATCTCACATCATGTGGCAAGCTTTAGAGATTTGTATTTTTGTATGTAATTTTTTTTTAAAATTGGATTTCTGTCACAGAAGACTAGGCCATGCCTAGGTTTTAACTTTGAAATGCAATTTTACAATGATAGAATTGTTGTCTACTAGATAGAGAATTCATATTGAAAATAATATTATATGTTACTCTTTGAGCAGTTTTTTACCCGTTGCTATTGTAGTCCAGGTGAGCTTCCAACATCATCTCTTCCACATCTTTTTATCAATAAACAAAATTGTTGATAATTTGATTTTGTTCTTCTTCTTCAATGGCGATGGGGGAATAAATTGGAGATATTGACTAGCACTTGTTTCCATATCGATGTGGGAATTTTGTGATTAATTATGGTAAGAAAATGCTGATTTGAAGAGCACTGATTGAAAAGGTCACAGGCAAGAAAACTATTGGGGTTGTCAACCTTGATTAGTACTGTACATTTCTGTTTGCATTCATTTTTGTAAAATTTCCTACCAACAGGTGAATCAATTGAATGATGACACATGGCAATAAAGTCAAAGTAAAAGTCTTTCATTTGATCAAATGAAAGAATTGTTTAAGTCCATGAATTGTTGAAAATAGTCATAAAGTAGTTATCAAACAATTGTTGGCTTAGTGGGCTGATTTGTGTGAAGTCAAGATTGTGAATTGGAGCTCTATTTTATGTCGATATAGTGCTCTGAATTTTGGGGGATATGCGAGAGATTTGAAGAATTGATAAAGTTTGAAGGCTTGGAAATGAGATAACAGTTACCGCAGTAGTTGGGGGGGATAAAATGAATTTCAGAATTTTAAGTTGTTTAGTTTTCTTAAAGCACTGAGTTAAATAAGAGTTTCATGTCATGACTCTTGTTTTCTTTCTCGCATCGTTTAGAAACCTTTTAGAGGTTTTCACTTTTGTATGTAGTTGCTTTTAAATTGGATTTCAGTCTTAGAAGACTGGGCGTTGCCAAGTTTTTAACTTTGAAATGCAATCTTACAAGTTACAACTCAAACCATTCCCCTTGTTACATTCTTAATCATTTTGTTGAGTAATAGAAATGCTGGCTACTAGATAGAGAATTCGCATTGAAAATAATGTTATATGTTAATCTTTGAGCATTGCTTTTACTCGTTGCTATTGTAGTCTATTCTATTTTTTTTGCATCTTCAATGGCGATTGGGGGATCAAACTAGAGATATTTACTAGCACTTGTTCTATAGACTTGGGAATTTTGTGATTAATTGTAGTATGAAAATGGTGATATGGAGAGTATTGATTGAAAAGGTCGCTCATATTTATTTTTTTGTGAAATTTTACTGGTGCAAGTGTTGCCATGAATAGGAACATATTAGATATTTTAAAAATTCAAGTTGTTGAGTTGATGCCAGGTTGTTTGATAAGTAAAAATATTGGCTTAGCAAATTCATGTTTGAGTTTGGTATGTGTATCATTAAAAATATTAGTTACTCCATGAAGGAGATAAAAGGATTTGTGTAGTTTTATTGGCTGGTCACAAGCTCACACATCCAATGAAGATATTGTTAAAATTCCACCTACTCCACCTACTCCACCTACTACCACCTACTACACACCTACCTACTCTACTCTTCTATATATAGGAACCATTGTAAACATATTCAATATAATCAATAATACAATTCTCTACTTCTTTTTATACATTGAATTTTACATGGTATCAGAGCAAGGTTAAGAACCTCATAATTTCGCTTCACCGGCGGGCGGCAGCCTTGCCTTGGCTGCCTGCTGGACCTCAACCCCTTTTCGGAGCGAGATCAAATTGCCTGTCACTATTTGGTTGATTCCTTCCACGGCAGCAATTGTTGAAAATGCCCAGCAACAACAATCTCTTCTCCGCCGATGCCCTAACTCTTCAGACCACAGTCTCTTCTTCTTCATCATCTTCGTCGCCGCCGAATGGAACCATCGTGGTTTCGAGTAGCAGAGTAGTGGTTGGGAGGCACGGGATCTTGATTCGGCCATGGCCGCATCCAAATCCAGTGGAGGTCATGAAAGCTCATCGGATAATCGAGAGGGTTCAGAGAGAACAGAGGCTTCAGTACGGAATCAAAGACCCTAGAACTGTGATTGCTATCACTCCCACCTATGTTCGAACTTTCCAGACTCTTCATCTTACTGGATTGATGCATTCTTTGATGAATTTCACCTTTTGGATCTCATCAAAAAAAGCTCCATACTATGTATATTACTATCATCTGCAAACATCACAATCCCATCTAGTTTCTCTTCTCTCACAACTCTCAAAACTCGAAGTCGCCTTCAACTCTCTCTCCATCCGCGGCCCCTCTCACTCCCTCGGTGATACCACCAACGGTTGCAATTCCACTGGACCTCATTTTAATCCATGAACTGATCTGAGGCAATCAAGACACCCAATCTCTCTCTCTCTTCCTGTTGGCAGAATTGAATACCCACTCTCTCTCTCCTATCATACACAGATAAACACATTGTTTTTATTATCACTTCCTCTCACTCTCTCATAAAATAATACTCCACCTCTCATGGATCCGACAGACCCCAGACTCATTATTATGCTCTCTACTCTCACCTTCTCTCTCTCTCCACTTTATCACATGGGTTTATTCCTCTCTCTCCTCCGTTTGATTTCAAAATCAATTATTTTTATTTATTTATTTTTTTCAAATCACTTTTAATCTTTTTTAAATACCCACTTTTATTTTATTATATAATCAACATATCCATCATTCTTTTTCCCACTAAAATATATTATACTAGCCTTCATTGATTCCACTGGATTCCAACACTTCATTTTATATATTATTATTATTATTATTATTTTCAAAAAAAAACACACAAGACTACATTCATTCCAGTTGATTTTTCTGCATTACCACACCTACTATTCGAGTTTGCACAACACACTTGCTTTATTCATATCAGGGATTCACCCCGCTCACCATTCTCCAAAAAAAAAAAAAAAAAAAAAAAATCAAACAAACAAACAACCAAACCACAACAAAACAACCACACCCACAGTGGGATTTTCCCTTCTCTACTCTGCCGCCTGTCTCTTCTTCTTGCCTCCGTCCTGGACGGCCCTTGCCGGTGCTGCCTTCGTGTTTCCCACGCCGTCGAGCATGTTCACTCCCCCCTGCTCCTCCACTGCAGCATATGGCGAACCTCCAAATCGGAACATCACGGTGGCCTTCCGCTTCAGATCCTTGTTTTCCGCCTTTAGTACACATATTTCTGCTCGCACATCCTTATACATGCCCTGGAGCAGAGCCAGTTGGGCGTTTAACTGCTGCACCTCATTTGTCCTACTCTGAAGCCGGTGCGACAAGTTTGTGACTGCCGTCATCGTCTCCACACATGACTTCAATGTATACTAATTGGCCTCAATATCTGATTGTGCTGCCATTCTTTGCCCCACAGACCGCATAGGAAAGGTCAACGGAGCAAACTCAGGGGCGCTTGGTTGAGGTTCAAGGGCAACTGCACCCGTTATCTCTCTTGTGGACTCGTTGAGGTCGGGAAAAAGAGTAAGCAGACCACGGGAAGAAGAGGCCATTTTCTGGGCAACAGAGTGTTACAGAGTATCTCTCTTAGAAAACGAAGAGTTTTTCAGAGTTTTTTTAGCAGGTTTTTGTCTCAGCCTCTGCCTCAGCCTCAGCCTCCGTCTTGGTTAAATAGCCAAGGCAGACACGCGTATCGTGCGTCGCTCGGCACTAGACGACAACATGGGCGCGCAAGCCAAGGTAGTCACGCGCTTCGCCATAATGTCCGACACACCTTTTTATGGATGGCACGCCTTTTGACAGATTGGGCACACCTTTGAGGGTGCGACTTTTTAGGGGTCCGACAAGACTCTGTAAACTGTCCCGACATTGATTCCGGTTAGCTTTTATAGCGGTCCGGCATGACCCCATAAAACTGCCCCGACATTGATTCCGGTTAGCTTTTCCAACGGTCCGGCATGACCCCATAAACTGTCCCGACATTGATTCCGGTTAGCTTTTCCAGCGGTCCGGCATGACCCCATAAAACTGTCCCGCCATTGATTCCGGTTAGCTTTTACATCGGTCCGGTGTGACCTCGTGAACTGTCCAGCATTATCTGCTCCAACGGTGTGACACGACCATTCCGTGTCTTCCACAACGATTTGACACAACCATACAGTGTCTCCTATCTTATTTTATTTTATTGTCCTTTTCTTTTTCTGTTTGTTACTCTCTCCAAACTCATGTTGGTTTTTGTTTATCCTCCTTGAGTATGAGGGGGGCTGTTAAAATTCCACCTACTCCACCTACTACCACTACCACCTACTACCACCTACTCCACCTACTACACACCTACCTACTCTACTCTTCTATATATAGGAACCATTGTAAACATATTCAATATAATCAATAATACAATTCTCTACTTCTTTTTATACATTGAATTTTACAGATATTAATCTCCACATTTAAGAGTATTTTTGGTATCCTGTAACCCAAAACCCTGGTGGCAATAATTAGGGAGCTTGGGTAGCAGGTCGTGTGGTTTAGGGACCAGTGAAGAAGTAAATGTCACACATGAGACCATAGGATTTACATGCCTAAGGTTATATAGTTATCTTTTATGATTTGGCTTTGAAAAGGTGAAAGAAAGGTTCTAGACTTTGAAGCGTTTGAAAGAGCTAGAACAGACTTTGATTTAAAGGGGTGATAGGCTGTTAAAATTTATAACTGTTGCAAGAATTTTTTAAACAAAATTTTGGGATCCCAATTTGTGTTCTGGTGGATGATGACTGGAATGACACGAATTAATGCCTTCTGTGACTTGTGGGGGTCCGATATTGGTTAGCATTTGGATTTTGTCACGTTTTTCATGTGGCTTTGTTCTAGGAATCTTCATTAAATACTTTATGACAAAAAATAATTTTTTGAAGTTGAAGTGGTGGAAATGAGCATAGGTTGGGTTGTCTCCACTATGTTTTTTAAATACTAAATAATTAGTTGGTGTTACTTTAATGCTATCAATATTTAAATGTTGGTCTAGCTTGTTTGAAAGGTGGTTGATAAAATAATTGTCATCCTTGAAGGCTGGATGATAAAAAAAAAAATTCTGCTCAAATTTGCTGTTAATTGGAGCATAGCCCAAGTTCAATTTATTGAGCTCAAGGCTGCCTTGGACACACAAAATTACGTTAGAGGTCGGGCTTGGGGGCCTCAGGCAACTCTCAAAACAACTTGGATAACTCTTCAATCTTACTGCACCCGCTCACGTTGCACCTCTAGTTACAAATTACAAGCTACCTTAATTTAAACCAAATCCTAACTGAATTGCTAAAAGTTCATTCAAAAAAATTGGCCATACAAATCAATCAATTTTCATTGCAAACGTAACAAGATTTTATTTCCCAGTGTTGAATTTTCTTGTTTCCTAAATCTGTGTTTGGATCATGGATTTGGGTCAGGATTTGAAAATAAAAAAGGGAAAAGCGAGTGAAATGCAAATAAAATATAAGTTACATTTTTTTCTTCATTTCTTTTTCCAAGACTGCAAATGTGCTATGACTATGTAATAACATGTTAATGCCTCGTCACATGACTGCCTTTTGTCTTTGTTGTTTCAGTAAATATATGCTTTGACAGTCATGCAGTCTCTGTTAGAGTAGTAAATTACAAGCTTTTGAATGGAAATTGTCATCTAATGTAAATGGAAATGAGTTGTCAATTGAAGATAGTTTCAAGCTTCACTAATCTATTAGTGTTCTGAAGAAACATTAGTTGTGTTATAGAAAAAAAGAGGATTCTTGACATTTTTTTCTCTCCAGCTGAGAAACCATTCCATCTTTAGTTCCTTTCTCAAAAAAGGATTCAATTTGTACACGCAAGAAATAGGCTGATTCAGCCCATTTTGTTCAATTTCTCATGGAGTAAAATTCTTATTAGTAGGAATCAAGGGAATGGCCGCTTGCCCTCAAATTTCCATTTAAAGGTGGATGTCGATGTCAATCCTCAAGTGCAAGTAACTTGGCGTTTCCGCGGAAATGTCATTGAGAGTTAAAAAAATTATAAATGAATGGTGATACCACGTGTTGATGATAAAGTGGTATAATTGTTACATTGATTTTTTCCTCCTCTTGTTTGTGATTGTCATAATTGGAAAATGTGTGACAAGAAAGAAGATATAGCACATTAACAGACTTCATCCAATATGCAGAGATAAGGTTGTTTTATGATTGTTCACTCAAAATTAAGATTGTGGAGGAATTCTTTGATTGTTCAGCTTACAAATTAGCTTTTCTCTGAATGGGAGGACATGGTTGATAATAGGAGGAGAAAGTATGCTGAATAATTTAATTTTCTGAATTGCTAAAGTTCTTGCAATTGAGTTTGCTCACTGGGCTGCATTCCAAGCTGTGTTGTTTTCTCTTTCTCTGCTCTGTTCTGTTTCCTTCTTTCTGTGTTTGGATGACCAGAAAAGAAAATTTGGTACGACATTGTGTCGATGTACATGCCTCAAGATAAAATTTGATCCTATAATTACTGAAATGATAAAGAAAATAGGCCAGAAATGCAGGAGAAACAAAGCAAACCGTAACTTTTAGATGATGGAAGTAGCCAGTTCTTCACAATTTCAGTATCTTTGCTTCTACTATCTTTCCTGATACAACACAAACCTATCTTATTTCACATTTCTCGTCCATTTTCTTTTTCCTTCACAAATCATTCTCCAAATCCATGACCCAAACACAAACACAGTCTTACAAACTTCAAATGATTCAGCTAAGGAAATATTTTATGAGCATTATAAAATATAGTTACTAGTTGATTGTAAACAACATATAGTAGAAATTGAATTATTGTGAGAATCTAGTGGCAAGTGTTTGTTTTCCCTACACAACAGGTTGTGTGTTTTAAGTCTTGAACATAAGATTTTTTCTTTTTTATTTTATTTTTGTAATCACTTTCACACTCTGCACAGTTTTCACATGGCCACTCAAATTTGACTTGAATTTATTTAATAATGTAATTCTATGAATGTATGACTCAATGGGACAAATTAGTGACTATGGCCCATACCATTTACAACTTTTCATATTTGGCAAAGTAGTAAAAGCCACGCCAAGTGTGTTGACTGTGTTTCTTATAGTAATTTAAATGGGATAAATTGTGGGCAATCTTTCTTGGTGTACACTCGGACTTAATGGTTGGTGGGTGATTGCTTTTGAATTTACTTTGTAGAAATGGATTCAATGTATTCTTCTCTAGTTGAGCAGAAAATATATTTTGTAAAATAATTTTCATATATTTTTGAAACAAAAATCAACGAAAAACAAATTTATTGAAAATATAAAAAAACCTTTTTTTATTAAAAATATTTTTTGTCAAATCAAACATAGGGTTACTTGTGAAATATTCGTTGGCTAACAATTATGTGGGTTTACGATAATACACCGTTTTCTTATGTCATATGTGTCTGACTTCGATTTTTCAGTCGGCATAGGCAAAAATCATCAACCTAAGGTTGTCATGGTGTTCTAAAATATGGCCCCTGCTACATAGAAAATTTTCCTTTGGAAATTCAAAGTTTAGCCCCCAAGCAGAGATTAAAAAAAGCAAAGAAATTTGGGGGTCCCTATTACAACTTTTTGAGTTAGTCATACAAGTCATAAATGGCAACTACAATGACTTCGTGAAAAACAAAAACTATACTATAAAGTACATGTCTTCTAACAAGCTCATAACACCCTCTTCAACCTCAGTTTCCTTCAATATGAAGCTTCAATTCCCACCCATTCCTCTCCTCTTAGCCCCCTCCTATTCATCTTCGTTCTAGTCATGAACATGAAGAGATTCAAACCCAAAAACTCTTATTCCCAAACTACCCCAGGTCCAAGAAAACTACCTCTCATAGGAAACATTCACCAACTTCTTGGCTCATCACTAGCCCATCACTCATTGAAAAAATTGGCCACAAAATTTGGACCCTTAATGCACCTCCAACTTGGCGAAATGTCCACCATCGTCATCTCCTCGCCAGAAATCGTCAGAGAGGTCATGAAAACAAAGGTGGGAACAGACAAATCCTTTAACAATTGTTGCAACCAGCATAACTCTGCTGCAGTGTGAGCTAAGGACAGATATTCGGCCTCAGTTGAAGATTTGGACATAGTGCTTTGTTTCTTAGCAGACCATGAAACCAAATTCGAGCCAAGAAAAACATAAAACCCAGAAGTGGACCTCCTATCAAAAGTGTCCCCAGCCCAGTTGGAATCAGAAAATGCTTGCAGTTGAAGGGGACCAGCTGTAAAACTAAGACCATGGGAGATGGTCCTTTTTACATAATGAAGTAGGCGTTTAACACTTGAAAATGACCATTGGTAGGAGAACTCATTAACTAACAAGCTTGATTTACTGCGAGAGCCAAGTCAGGCCTATTAATTGTAAGATATTGCAAGCCACCAACTATGCTGCGATAAAGAGAAGGATTGGCAAAGAGCAAGGAGTCAATGGCAGATAAAGAGGGCTTGACAACCAATGGAGTAGAGCATGGTTTACAGTCAAGCATGCCAGCTTTGGAGAGTAAGTCAGTGGCATACTTTTGCTGAGATAAAAAGTAACCATGAGCCTAAGCTTGAACTGAGATACCAAGGAAATATGAAATTTCGCCAAGTTCTTTCATAGAGAAAACCTTGTGCATTTGAAGAAGAAGCTGACCAATAAGACTTGAATTACTACCAGCCAAAAGGATATCACCCATATAAATGAGGATGATAGTAATATAGGAGGTAGTCTTCTGAACAAAAAGAGAGGAGTCTGAATGACTATTAATGAATCCTTAAGATAGAAGAAAAGCTGAAAAAGTGGAATACCAGGCCCTTAGCGCCTGTTTAAGATCATACAAGGCCTTCTTCAATTTACAAACATGAGTAGGATGGGAGGAATGAACAAACCCAGGTGGTTGTAACATAAACACTTCCTCCTCAAGCCTACCACGAAGAAAAGCATTGGAAATGTCCACTTGCTTCAAAGTCCACTGAAAATGAAGAACCACGGAGAGTAAAATTCTGATGGTTGGTTGCTTAGCCACAGGGCTAATAGTTTCTTGAAAATCAATACTATAGCAATCCCGGGTTTACCCTTGTTGTATAGTGATCCGGACATGTGTCCGTGGATGTTGGTGGTTGTTTATTATCTTGTTTACATCCTTTCTTACTTTGTATTTGAGTTATAGGATGTGTTGAGCGGGTTTGTTACAGGTTGGTTGAGTTTAGAAACCAAAACTAGTTGCCCAGATTTTTGGCCTGTACGCTCGAGCGGAGGTGTTGGAGCTCGAGCGTAGATTACATCCATCCAGTATCTTGTTGTGCAGTGTTGTGAGCTCGAGCGTAGGGTTGGGAGCTCGAGCGGAGGTCTGGTTCTGCAAAAGTGCTGAGCGAGTGCATTCTGCGCTCGAGCGGGAGGTTAGCCGCTCGAGCGGAAGTCTGTGAGTGGCCGCTCGAGCGGGGCGTTTTACGCTTGAGCGGAGACCTGGGTTAAAGTCCCGAATTTGTGCCTTTTCAAATCACTTTTTGCTTTCTCTTCTCTCTCTTACTTTTCCAAAAGGCCATTTTCAGAGCTTCTCACTCTAAATCGGCCCTTTTCTCTTAGTTTTGATCTAGTAAGGATCGTTTACTCACCTTTTGTCTTCACAAAAGTTGTGTTGATCGTCGAGAGCTTCCTTTTGATCTGAAAATTTTGAGGTTTGGAGCATTTTGGTTTTAGTCTTCATCTCCTTTGGGGCTCCGAATTTGAGGTAGGGATAACCTACTCCTCTCTATGGGTTTTGTCTTTAAATTTTGGTATTTTGAGATGTTGGGCTTGGTTTGGTAAATTTGTGAAAGTTTGGGGCTTTTGTGTATTTTTACAAAAGTTGGGGTTTTATTCATAATAAACCTAGATGCATGTTTGGCATAGAAAAATAGAATGATTGTTGAATCATTGATGAAATGGGACCTAAGGGTTTAAATAGTAATTATGGAAAATGGCCTAATTACATTGTTTAATTAATTGGGATAATTAATTGGTGAGAAATGAGGAAATGAAATGTTGATTGAATATCCATTTGTGCATTTATTTTCTGTTTTAGAAATAACTGCTTTGGGCTATCGGTGGAGGATAGTCGAGATTGTTGTAGACAATGCATGATGATTAGGTAAACGGAAACTAATCAATGGAATGTGTCATGGAACTTGACGGTTGATAGAATACATTAATTATGTGTATTGTGTGATTGTATATAGAACCAATGTGTTTATATACGTTATGTGTAGAGGAGGAGATAGGGGATGTACTCCGCGGTTTAGGGGAAGATAGGGGATGTACCTCTAAATCGGATAGGTATTGGGAGGAGATAGGGGATGAACTCCGTAGACAGAGCTCATATGCTTGTCTAGAGAAGTGAAGATAGAGCTCATATGCTTATCTTTGTGAAGTGTGGATACAGCTTGTATGCTTATCTGTGGATATTGTTGATATACATATCTGTTGAGAATGTGGATATAGCTTTTATGCTTATCTGAATGTGAGATATTGTTTTTATACATATCTGTGGGAATGATGATAGAGCTAGCATGCTTACCTGTTGAAAAGGGAAAATGAAAAGTAATTGGGACTTGTAAGTCGTTGACATAAATATGTAATTTATGTGATTGTATCAGTGTTGACCAACTATCAATTGCTAATGTTTTAGTCATTGTCCATGGTTGGTTTAGTGTATTTCTACTGGGCTGTGGCTCACCCTATATGGGAATATCATTTTCAGGTACAGGAAGCATGCCACCTCCAAGGACATAGCTTGGAAGGCTAGAGGCGGACATAGTGTAGTTGTTTTACTTTTGATGTATTACATGTAATTTCAAGCCAAGGGCTTAATGTGTAAACGAGTTAGTACTCTTTCGTTGAAACCAAGTGTTAACTTGGAAAGCTGTAAGCCCGTAGGGCATTTTGTTTTGATGTTAACATGTAATGCTTATGTAATGAAACTCAATGAAATAAAGGAATGTGGTTAGTTTATATGTAAATGCTTGTCTTATCTGATGGGTTTAATGCTATTATTTTGAGGGCGTTACAACTTGGTATCAGAGCGTACCGGGTTCGAATACTTTGGGTACGTGGGAAGTGATTAGTATCACAATGGGTTTGTCTCGCTTGATAGAGACTTAAATGTGGTATCATATGTTATGTGCTTAAGTGATAACATGTTTATGTGACTATGTGTGTATGGGATTTAATTTCTGGGATATTGATTGGATCCTTGAGTTTCTGGGAGTCTTGTTGGAAAAGCACTGGATCAATGCTATTTCTAACCGGAACTCTAGTAACGCCTCGGGACTATCATTATCCGGAAATGAAATTCGTAAGTGTTTATGTGTTTATGTGCTTATGTGGAGTGAATTACAGTTGTCCATGCATTAGGACGTGAGTGTTTAGTTTCGGCACATTTATGAATGTGCTAACGTTCTGTGTTACCTTTATTAGGATGTCAGGACGAGGAAGAGGTGCTAGGCGTGGTAGACCTGCGAGGCAGGAAGCACCGTTACCGGGTGAGATTCCGGCAGTGCAGGAGGGAGTGGGCCAGGCCAATGTGGTCGAGCCAGTGGGTCAGCAGGCCATGGGTGCCTTGGCTAGAGAGATAGCAGGAGCATTGGGCATTCTTAGAGCTGGGAATCAGGCAGCTGAGGCAGGGCCTTCCTTCTTGAAGAGGGAGTTCTTCCGGTGTAATCCGGACGAGTTTATCGGGGATCCTAAAGAGCCGCTTAAGGCAGATGAATGGCTCGAACAGACAACGAAAACGTTTGAGATGCTTGGCATCGAGGATGGAGCACTGAAAGTGACCTTGGCATCCTTCCAACTGAAGGGAGATGCAGGTCAATGGTGGAAGTACGAGAAAGCTCGTGTTGGTGGTACTTGGGAGGCGTTTGTGAATGCTTTTCAGGAGAGGTTTTTATCAGCAGCAGCTAGGAAAAAGCTGAGGGATCAGTTTAGCCGGCTTAATCAGCAGGGCTTGTCAGTGGCCGAGTTTGAGGCTACTTTTACCAGTCTGTCCAGGTTTGCACCTGAACTGGTGGCGTCTGAGGAACGCCGTTGTTATGAGTTTGAGCGGAAGTTGAGGCGGGGCCTCAAGTTGAGAATTGGTGGGTCTTATATCCGAGAGTATAGACACCTAGTAGATGCTGCAGCTCATATGGAGCTTATGATGCAGGAGGAGGATGAGGGGCAGAGGGGCTCCAAGAGGAGCCAGGATAGCCAGGGGGATGGCAGGAGGCAGAGGGGTCCTAACCCTCAGCAGTCGCAGGGTGGTGTTGCTAGATCGACCTTCCCAGTCCCGAGTGCAGGCTCCGGGAGAGGTGGTCAGGGGGATTTCACCTGTTACAAGTGTGGCCAGTTGGGTCACAAGGTTTCTGTTTGCCCGCTGAAGGGTGGAGGTCAGAGAGCTGCTTCTTCTTCAGCTAGACCGCAGAGTCAGAGTTCGGGCAGGGGGCAGCCCTTGTCTTGTTATCAGTGTGGACAGCCTGGGCACCTGAAGAGGTTTTGCCCACAGTTGAGTGCCACTTCGGGAGCGTCTGGTTCTAGGCAGACGCAGGGTTTTCAGCCAGCTCAGTCTGTGCAGGCCTCGAGGGCCAATCCGGGAGCTTCGTCATCCCAGTCTGTGCAGCAGTCTTTTGCTCCGAGAGGTGAGCAGGTAGACCAGGGGCCTACGGGGCGCGTGTATGCTGTTACCGCGCAGGATTTAGTACCAGCTCCATCAGTAGTGAGAGGTACTTTTCTGTTTTGCAACTCAGTTGCTAATGTGTTGATAGACACGGGTGCATCTCATTCTTTTGTATCTGCTGCATTTGCATCTGTTTTGGAATTGGAGTTAGCACAGTTAGCATCTCCTATTTGTGTGGTATCGCCTTTGGGTGGTGAGTTGATTTTGAAACAGGGTGTTAGAGGATGTGATTTAGAGGTCGCCGACTATAGGCTTCCTTTTCCGTTTGTTGTCATGCCCATGAAGGGTTTTGATGTTATTTTGGGTATGGATTGGTTATCGTCATACCGGGCTGTTATTGATTGCTACCGCCAGAGGGTTACATTGTGTACCTTGAGCGGGGAGTGGTTCCATTTCTTGGGAGACCGGGTTGGTAGTGTTTTGCCACCGGGGTATGATTCGCGAGGGCGAAGTGAGCTTAGTAGTCTACTTGCTAGCTCTGAGAGTGGTGAGAGTGGTGAGACACAGATTGTGTTGCCAAGGGTGGTTTGTGAGTATTCGGATGTCTTTCCCGAAGATCTTGTTAGTTTGCCACCTCACCGAGAGATAGAGTTCTCTATTGATTTAGTGCCTGGTACGGCGCCGATTTCTATGGCACCTTACCGTTTTGCTCCAGCAGAGTTGGTTGAGTTGAAAGTTCAGCTCCAGGAATTGCTTAATAAGGGCTTTGTTCGCCCTAGTGTTTCGCCATAGGGAGCACCGGCCCTCTTTGTTAAAAAGAAAGATGGTGCCTTGAGATTGTGTATTGACTACCGGAAGTTGAATCGGGCTACGGTTAAGAATAAGTATCCTATGCCCCGTATAGATGATTTGTTTGACCAGTTGAAGGGTTCCTGTTGTTTCTCTAAGATAGACTTGAGATCGGGTTACCATCAGTTGAGGGTCAGGGAGGAAGATATTCCTAAGACGACATTCCGTACGCGGTATGGCCATTACGAGTTTCTGGTGATGCCATTCGGACTTACCAATGCACCGGCAGTCTTTATGGACTTGATGAACCGGATTTTCCGGGAGTTCTTAGACCGATTTGTGGTTGTTTTCGTGGACGATATCCTTATCTATTCGTCTTCTGAGGAGGAGCACGAGGCACACTTGAGAGTGGTGCTTGAGTTACTTAGAGCCCATAGGCTGTATGCCAAGTTTGGGAAGTGTGAGTTCTGGCTGAGGGAAGTCAAATTCTTAGGCCACGTGGTATCCGGGGAAGGGGTGTCTGTTGATACATCCAAGGTTGAGGCAGTGCAAGATTGGGCACAGCCTAAGAGTGTGTTTGAGATCCGCAGTTTTCTGGGATTAGCTGGGTATTACCGTCGGTTTGTGAAAGATTTCTCCAGGTTAGCGTTACCGTTGACTAGACTGACTCGGAAGGGAGTCAAGTTTGTGTGGAGTGAGACTTGTGAAAAGTCGTTCCAAGAGTTGAAAGTTAGATTGACCACCGCTCCGGTGTTGATTATTCCGGAGAGAGGGTTGGGTTATGCGGTTTATTGTGATGCTTCACGAGAGGGTTTGGGTTGTGTGTTGATGCAAGAGGGGAAAGTGGTAGCTTATGGCTCACGTCAGTTGAAAATACACGAGAAGAATTACCCCACACACGACCTAGAGTTAGCAGCAGTGATCTTTGCCTTGAAAATCTGGAGGCACTACCTTTATGGTGAGAAGTTCGAGGTATTTTCGGATCATAAGAGTTTGAAGTATCTGTTTACACAGAGAGACTTGAATCTGAGGCAGAGGAGATGGATGGAGTTCATCGAGGATTATGATTTTGAGTTGCATTATCATCCGGGAAAGGCCAATGTTGTGGCCGATGCCCTTAGTAGGAAAACCATTAGTGATGTAGCTTGTATAGCCATCCGGAATGGGTGATGTTGGGAGCACTTGGCGAGTTTGATTTGCTGCTGGGCGAATCTGTTGAGGCTGCGGCCTTGTTTTCTGTTGTTGCGCAGCCTACACTTGTGATTAGAGTGTTAGAGGCACAGAGAGGTGACCTTGAGGTAGAATCCCTCCGAGAGAAGATCTCCAGTGGGAAAGTTGAGAAGGGTTTGACGGTGTATCCCGACCTGAGTGTGAGATACCGAAACCGTTTGTTTGTACCGGAGTCTTGCCGAGAGGAAGTACTCCGAGAGTTTCACCATTCGCGCCTTGCGGTGCATTCGGGAGGTACGAAGATGTATCAGGATTTGAGCCGCCAGTTTTGGTGGCGGGGTATGAAAAGAGATGTGGCTGTTTTCGTATCGAAGTGCCTTACTTGCCAGCAAGTGAAGGCCGAGCATCAGAGCCAGCGGGTTTGTTGCAACCCTTGCCTATTGCCGAGTGGAAGTGGGAGCATGTCACTATGGACTTCGTTGTAGGTCTTCCGAGGACTCAGCGGGGTAGTGATGCTATTTGGGTGGTTGTAGACCGGTTGACTAAGTCGGCGCACTTTATTCCTATGCGCGTGAGAAATTCGGTAGATCATCTTGCCGATTTGTATATTCGGGACGTAGTGAGATTGCACGGGGTCCCAGTGACGATCGTCTCAGATAGAGATCCTCGTTTTACTGCTAGGTTGTGGCAGAGTTTGCAGAGTGCACTGGGCACTAAGTTGACCTTTAGTACGGCTTATCATCCTCAGACTGATGGGCAGTCCGAGCGTACTATCCAGATCCTCGAGGATATGCTTCGGGGTTGTGTCCTGGATTTCAGTGGGACGTGGGAGAGGCACTTGCCATTGGTAGAGTTTGCCTACAACAACAGTTTTCAGTCTAGCATCGGTATGGCACCGTTTGAGGCCTTATATGGCCGACCGTGTAGGTCTCCAGTTTGTTGGGCCGAGGTGGGTGATGCACCTTTGTTGGGTCCGGAGTTGGTTAGGGAGACGACGGAGAAAGTTGAGCTTATCCGTAGGAGGCTTGTTACAGCCCAGAGTCGACAAAAGAGTTATGCCGACCGTAGGAGGAGACCTTTGGCGTTTGAGGTAGGTGATCATGTCTTTCTGAAGATATCACCTAGGCGAGGCCTGATGAGGTTTGGGAAGAGTGGGAAGTTATCCCCTCGGTTTATTGGTCCTTTTGAGATCCTTGAGAGGATTGGTGAGGTTGCTTATCGGTTAGCCTTACCGCCGCAGTTGTCCGGAGTGCATGACGTGTTTCATGTGAGTATGCTTCGGAAGTATGAGCCAGATCCATCACATGTGTTGGATTGGACTGATTTAGAGGTAGATGAGGATGCCTCGTATGAGGAGAGACCGGTTCGGGTCTTGGATAGGCGGGATCAAGTCCTGCGTGGCAAGACCATTCCTTTGGTGAAAGTCTTGTGGAAACATCACGGAGTGGAGGAAGCCACTTGGGAACGTGAGTTAGGAGTCCGTGAGAAATATCCGGACTTGTTTGTTGATATGTAATCTTGTATTTACATTTTGAACTATTGTTGAACTTAAGAGCTTTTATATATGTCTTAAGTTGTGAAACATTGCAAATGTTTTGGTTATTGGAAGTATGTTTGGAACTTGCCTCATATGGAAGTTGAATGTGACACTATATGTGTTGAATATATTGTTGACATTGGAAAGTTAGTGCATAATGTTGGTGCATGTTAATAATACATATGTTGTTTACATATTGTGATATGTCTCTTGTTAAAGGGATGGGATGACCGGTAATGGGTCGAATTGTTGAATGTTAAAATGTAACATTGTTTAAAATTGAGGGAAAACTTGTTTTTGAAAACTTGTGTTTAATTTCGGGGACGAAATTCTTTAAGGGGGGGAGGTTATAGCAATCCCGGGTTTACCCTTGTTGTATAGTGATCCGGACATGTGTCCGTGGATGTTGGTGGTTGTTTATTATCTTGTTTACATCCTTTCTTACTTTGTATTTGAGTTATAGGATGTGTTGAGCGGGTTTGTTACAGGTTGGTTGAGTTTAGAAACCAAAACTAGTTGCCCAGATTTTTTGCCTGTACGCTCGAGCGGAGGTGTTGGAGCTCGAGCGTAGATTACATCCATCCAGTATCTTGTTGTGCAGTGTTGTGAGCTCGAGCGTAGGGTTGGGAGCTCGAGCGGAGGTCTGGTTCTGCAAAAGTGCTGAGCGAGTGCATTCTGCGCTCGAGCGGGAGGTTAGCCGCTCGAGCGGAAGTCTGTGAGTGGCCGCTCGAGCGGGGCGTTTTACGCTCGAGCGGAGACCTGGGTTAAAGTCCCGAATTTGTGCCTTTTCAAATCACTTTTTGCTTTCTCTTCTCTCTCTTACTTTTCCAAAAGGCCATTTTCAGAGCTTCTCACTCTAAATCGGCCCTTCTCTCTTAGTTTTGATCTAGTAAGGATCGTTTACTCACCTTTTGTCTTCACAAAAGTTGTGTTGATCGTCGAGAGCTTCCTTTTGATCTGAAAATTTTGAGGTTTGGAGCATTTTGGTTTTAGTCTTCATCTCCTTTGGGGCTCCGAATTTGAGGTAGGGATAACCTACTCCTCTCTATGGGTTTTGTCTTTAAATTTTGGTATTTTGAGATGTTGGGCTTGGTTTGGTAAATTTGTGAAAGTTTGGGGCTTTTGTGTATTTTTACAAAAGTTGGGATTTTATTCATAATAAACCTAGATGCATGTTTGGCATAGAAAAATAGAATGATTGTTGAATCATTGATGAAATGGGACCTAAGGGTTTAAATAGTAATTATGGAAAATGGCCTAATTACATTGTTTAATTAATTGGGATAATTAATTGGTGAGAAATGAGGAAATGAAATGTTGATTGAATATCCATTTGTGCATTTATTTTCTGTTTTAGAAATAACTGCTTTGGGCTATCGGTGGAGGATAGTCGAGATTGTTGTAGACAATGCATGATGATTAGGTAAACGGAAACTAATCAATGGAATGTGTCATGGAACTTGACGGTTGATAGAATACATTAATTATGTGTATTGTGTGATTGTATATAGAACCAATGTGTTTATATACGTTATGTGTAGAGGAGGAGATAGGGGATGTACTCCGCGGTTTAGGGGAAGATAGGGGATGTACCTCTAAATCGGATAGGTATTGGGAGGAGATAGGGGATGAACTCCGTAGACAGAGCTCATATGCTTGTCTAGAGAAGTGAAGATAGAGCTCATATGCTTATCTTTGTGAAGTGTGGATACAGCTTGTATGCTTATCTGTGGATATTGTTGATATACATATCTGTTGAGAATGTGGATATAGCTTTTATGCTTATCTGAATGTGAGATATTGTTTTTATACATATCTGTGGGAATGATGATAGAGCTAGCATGCTTACCTGTTGAAAAGGGAAAATGAAAAGTAATTGGGACTTGTAAGTCGTTGACATAAATATGTAATTTATGTGATTGTATCAGTGTTGACCAACTATCAATTGCTAATGTTTTAGTCATTGTCCATGGTTGGTTTAGTGTATTTCTACTGGGCTGTGGCTCACCCTATATGGGAATATCATTTTCAGGTACAGGAAGCATGCCACCTCCAAGGACATAGCTTGGAAGGCTAGAGGCGGACATAGTGTAGTTGTTTTACTTTTGATGTATTACATGTAATTTCAAGCCAAGGGCTTAATGTGTAAACGAGTTAGTACTCTTTCGTTGAAACCAAGTGTTAACTTGGAAAGCTGTAAGCCCGTAGGGCATTTTGTTTTGATGTTAACATGTAATGCTTATGTAATGAAACTCAATGAAATAAAGGAATGTGGTTAGTTTATATGTAAATGCTTGTCTTATCTGATGGGTTTAATGCTATTATTTTGAGGGCGTTACAAATACCCTCTTGTTGTAAATAATCCTTGGCCACTAACCGAGCCTTGTACCTAGCAAAACTTCCATCGGAATTCTTTGTGATGCGATATACCCATTTACAACCTATAGCAACTTTGTGAGAAGGAAGAGGAACCAGATCCCAGGTACACTGTTGTTGAAGGGCATTATATTCTTCTTGCATAGCTTGAAGGCAGACAGGAGAAGACACAGCTTGTTTGACAGTAGAAGGCTCAGTTGTAAGGAATAGAGAAGGCTCAAAAACAGAAGTAGCAAGACACAAAGATGTTTGAGTCTTGGACCTAGTAAGCATAGGATGACAATTGAAAACTAGAGAAGGGACAGAAGGAGGAGGAGGCAAATGAAGATTTATAGAGAGAATCAATAGGAATGGGAGAAGGGAATAGGGATGGAGAAGATACTGAATGAGGAAAAGCAGGAACTAATGAAGCAGAATGTGGAGAAACAGAAGGAATTGAATGTGAAGAAATTGAAGGAACTGAATGTGGAGAAACAGGTCCTGAAGGAGGAGAAGGTTGAGAAACAAGATGAGAAACAGGAGTAGGGCCCCAGAAAAAACCAGATAAAGAAGAAGGAGAAATAGGAGTATGAGGAAGAGAAGAGAAGGGGAAGCAAGATTCATTAAAAAGAACATGTCTGCAGATATGAATTTTACCTGTGAAGGGATCTAAACACCGATACCCTTTCATGAAAGGGTGATACCCCAACAACATATAAGAGGTAGACTTGGGGTTGAAGTTTATGAGAAGTGTAAGGCTTGAGCCAAGGAAAACATTAGCAGCCAAAACCCTTTAAAAGAAGAATAATCAAGAGGATGATGGAAAAGAGTCTCATAGGGCGAGACATTATGCAAAGTAGAGCTAGGCAATCGATTAATGAGAAAAACTAAAGCAGTGATAGCATCAAACCAAAAAGAAAGAGGCAAATTTGACTGATGAATAAGAACAATAGTTTTTTCAGAAATGTGTCAGTGCTTTCTCTCAGCCACACCATTTTGAGACCGAGTATAGAGGCAACTCTGCTGATGAATGATTCCATTAGATGCAATAAATGAATCAAGCTTCTTATTAACAAACTCAGAACCACCATCAGTGCGTAAAATTTTAAGAGGTGTGAAACTGATTTTCAGCATAAGATTTGAAGTCTAAAAACTTAGCAAAAACTTCATTCTTGTAATGTAAGGGGTAAACCCCAAAAAAACTATTAAAGTCATCCACAAACAAAACACAGTATATAAAGCTATTCGCAGAAGAGTTAAAGGGTCCCTAAATATCACTATGAACCAAAGAAAAGAGAGCATTCACAGAAGTATTAGAGAGCTTGAATGGCAGTCTATGAATTTTAGCAACAACACAATTTGTACAAGAAGCAATCTTATTACAAGTAGTAGAACAATCAATATGATCAGAAGAAAAATAAGGCAAACGCTTGATAATGTGTTGAAACTTTAAAGGGGATGGATGCCCCAATCGTTGATGCCAAGTGAGTGCACTAACAGAAGCAGGTGAGTGAGCATGATAGGCCTGTGGTAAAGCAACATGAGAAGGAGAGAACTGATATAAGCCATCCACATTAGATCCACTATGAAGAATTTTGTTCGTAAGCTTGTCCTGGATTTGAAAAGAGTTAGCATTAAAAATAATAACACAATTATGATCACGAGTGAGCTATTGAACAGACAAAAGATTGGACGCAATAGCAGATACATGTAACAAATTGTTCAAAGTAAAAGAACAGGTAGGAGCAGGCAAAAGACCTGTGCCAATATGATGAATGGGCAAAAAGGAACCATTACCAACAGTCACTTGATCCTGTCCTTCATAAGGCTGTGAGAGATGGAAATTTGAGAGATCATTCGTAAGATGATTTGTAGCAGCAGAGTCAATGTACCAGGGCACAGAGGAAGAACGAGGTGGCGAAGAATTGTAAGAAGATGAGGGAATTGTTGCTGCATAGGCTCTTGAGTTTGAGGGATTAGCTGGAACTGGAGATGAGGAAGACAGTGGTTGGAAAGATGGATCCATTCGATGCCAGCAATCAATAGCAGTGTGGCTTGGTTTGCCATAAATCTGACAACCAGTGGAATTGAACTGTGATCTGTTTCTGTTGTTATTTGATTAAAGAATATGGTTGTGCACATCAACATGCTAGATCGGTTTTTAGTTTTTTTTTTCTTCTAATTTTTATAAATTTATTTATTTGTTTATTTTTGTTTCTTCCTTTAATAATCACCAGGTATAAGAAATGAGAGAGGGAACTTGTCCATGCATATTCTTCTGAGGGTCTGGGAGAAATACTTGTGAGTTACTAACCTTAGTAACTTAGGTCTCCAAGTTTCTTCGTATAGAGGTGATTGAAACAGGTATTGTGAGGTAGTTATTTTGTGGCGCCTCAATTTTAAGTGAAGAATTTATTATTTGGGTCACTATGTTGTCTGAAGGTGCCAAATTATTTTTAAGATTTTTGAGTTCTTCCATCTGTCTTTATTTTCTTAATATGTTAATTGTACGGTTTTCAGAGGTTGCCTCTGTTTTCTTGTTTTGGCTGTAATTTTTAATAGATTGCTATAATTCTATGTAGAAAATCATAGCTAAATTGATTGTTTGGGAACAACGCTTTAAAATTTTCCTAATTTATTCAAGTTTCGCAAGAGTTGGATTCAGATTGGTTGATCGAATTAGAATTGATCAAGTTTCAGATAGCAAAAAATCGGCTATAATTTCTGAATATTTGATGAAATTGGCATTATGGGAAAGAATGGCTTTCTTATATTGTCTATTAGTTTGGTTGGAATTTCAGCAAAATTTTAAAAAGTCGGTTAATAATCGAAAGAATTTAAAGATTGTATAGTAGTTAATGGAAATCTATTTTTGTAGTGAGGTTTCAATAAGGTGTTGGGATTAGGAAGCTGGACTTATTTAGTAGGGCGATATTAGAAAAATGGCTATTGAGATTCACACTAAAGAGGCATAGTCTTTGGAGAAGATTGATTAAGGGGAGATATGGCAGCTTGCTTGGTGGGTAGAGGATTTATACTAGTAGAGGTCCATATGGGGGTGGGCCTTTGGAAGAGTATTCTCTCAATTTTTAATTTCTTTGCGTTAATTATTGGCATTTGGATTGATAACCAGAGCTTCTTGTGGAAATTATTTAGTTTTTCATTCCTTTACTCATCAATATTTAGACCCTTTACCAACCCAAAAAATATTTAGACCCTTTTTTTTTTTGTCTCAATTTTGTTCGTTCGTTGGTAGGCTTATCTAGGTCACGATCTTAACAATTGGATTGTTCAGTATATGAATTTTAGTATTGTTTTGATTGGTGGGTATGATTTAGATTTTGATAAATTTGTTTGAATTTTGCAAAATTTATATGTTTATTGACCTATTCTTTGGCAATTTTGTTGTGTTCAATTCGTTAAATTGCCACAAAAATGAAATTTTTGGGAATTCTTCTGAATTATTGTTCATTTGGTCAATTGGGTCAGTGTTGTTTTGGTGAATTTTAATTTGAATTTGTGATTTGGTTTTTCAGGGGAGGGGTTTGAAGTCAATTCCTTGGAAAATGGGGGTTATGTTGAGGCTGGTTTTGCCCATTTGTGGTATAGTCTGTTTCTTCTATCCTTCCCTCCGGGCAAGGTCGAGACAGGTTGTGAAGCGGTACAAAAATCTTCTCGCTGATATCTTCCCTCGGTCTCAGGTGAGTATTTGGCTTCCCTTGTATCGGTGTTACTCGATTGTTATGTCTCTTTGAAGTAATCTCAATAATTTTTGTTGCTTCAGAGGTCAGTTGGCATGACTTTTTGCAATTCTTGTGCTTCTGTATGTTGAGGATGACTACTTCAAAGTATTTTATCAAGTACATTGTTATTGAGTACTCAACAAAAAGAGAAAAAAAGGGAAAAAGTACTTAGTGTTTGACATTGATCTGGTTGATTTATATGCTCCGGGGATTCAAATGTGTTCTGAAAATGGTGGGAAAATTTAGAGAGATGTTGATTGGGATAATCTGCTTATGAGGGTAAAAAATGAAAAGGGCAACATATCATTACACGAGGCCTTGATGAACGGTCACCAAGTTGTAGCTTATTATTTGATCACGGTAGATCCAGAAGTGTTATATTATCTGAACAATGAAGTGAAATCAGCTCTGTTTCTAGCTGCTGAAATAGGGTTTTAGGAACTTGTCACGCATATTCTATGTGATACAGTTGGGATTGAAAATACAAATGAAAGACTAAAAGGGTAATCACCTATTCATGCTGCCATTTTAAAAAGAAACCGAGGTAATTCTGACACTTATTCTTGATTTCTCTTTGGTTTTTGCATTTTTGTTTCTCAATTTATTTTAAAATCCCAGGTGTTTTTGATGCCTTATTGAAATCAGAACCAAGGTTCATTCGATTCAGAGATGAAGGAGGAAGGACTCCACTTCACTTGATTGCATGATTGGGCTATCTTGAAGAGGTTCAGTACTTGTTAGGAAGACAGAGTTCAGGTGCTATTGCAAGGGACAACAATGGCTTACTTCCTATTCATTTAGCATCAATTAAAGGCCATGTTGATGTTGTCCCGGCGTTGCTTCAGTATTGGCCTGATTCGAGGGAACTGCTCAACTGTCATGGTCAAAATATTCTTCATGTTGCAGCCAAGAGCAGAGGACATAACATGGTTAGTTACATTCTCCAAACTCCTAAGGTCGAGAAGTTTTATAAACATGAGGGATAAGCATGGAAACACAACCTTGCATTTGGCCACCTTGGATTGGCATCCAAAGATTGTTAGTACCCTAACATGGGATGAAAGAGTGGACTTATAGTGAATAATGAGGGTATGTCTGCTCTTGATTCTGCTGAATACTACATGGAAAGAATGTCCTCATCTCGAAAGGTATGCACTCAGCTAATTAAATAACCCTACACTTTAGATACCTAATCAAACATAACAAAATGAGGGTATGTCTGCTCTTGATTCTTCATGTTATTTATCTATTTTTATTTGCATCAATTCCACGTACATTAATATGTCAAAAATAGGGTCCAAGCAAAGCTATATCTATTGTTTGGGTAAACTACTAATAGGTCCTAACAGTTGGACTTAATTCTTATCAAGTCCTATTAAAAATAAGTCTTGGTAAAATTGTCGTTCAAAATAATTTTTTTGTAATAATTTTTTATATACGTCGCTAAAAATTGACAATTAATAATTTTTTTTTGGTCATGATTTTTATAAATTGTCGCTAAAACTTACAATTGATGATTTTTTTTATAACAAATTTTTTTTCATAGGACCTATTAGACAATAAGTTCACTTATTAGGACCTACATGTAAGTTTCCCTTGTTATTATTCATGATTAATGTTTTGAAATGGTAACTATTGTGAATCTTGTGCCAGTCCATTTATACAATCTCGAAATGTTTCTTCACTTAGTGTGCTAAAGCTAAAGTTCTCCAAAGGTTGTCTGTGTGTGAACATTCCTTTTCATAGTACTACGAATTATTATTTAGCATTGACTGGAAGGAATTTTAATGGCCTGCTATTTCAATAACCATTAGGTGGTCATAGTTTAAATTTGTGAGACATTTTTATCTTGCGACGTTTAATTTTTGAAAATATAAATCATTTTTATGTAATTTTTATTTTTCAAGTGGTTAGAAATAATTTTTTACAAATTAAAGTGAAACAATCATACTTATGTATATAACCTGTCCAAAAGTTAAAATAATAATTATTTTTTACCCTTAAATGATAATTATTTTTTATTTTTTATTTCTTAACCAAATTAATTTTTAATTTTTAAAAAAAAAACTCTAAAAATCAAACCATACATAGCCTAAAAATCTTTTGATAAGTCATTTCTTATGTTGGTAACTTATTTAATTATTTGTTAATTTTACGATATTTTTACCATCTGAGGCATGTTTGGTAACCGTTTCGTTTTCAGTTTTCAATTTATATTTACAAAATTTTTAAAAACTATCATAAAAACTTGTTTGATAATTTTTTTGGTTTATAAATAGTTGTCTCAATTTGTAAATTTGAGGAAAAAACGTAAACTTAAAAAATGAGTTTATATTGGTTTTTAAACAAAAATTTAAAAATTTTACTAATAAATTTGTTTTTCAATTAATTTTATTTGAAAAAAAAATTTATTTACAAACTAACGTAAACTCATTTTTGAATAGAGATTTGAAAAGGAAAAAAAAAAAGAAATAGGAAAAAAGAAATAAAGTGTGAATAAAATATAAGTTAAAATTTTTCTTTATTTTCCTTTCCTTTTTTATTTTTAAATCTTTATCTAAATTCATAATCTAAACAACTGCTTTATAAGTAGACTCTTCACATTTATAATCTCATATGAAACTCTGATGAAATGAAAATTTTGATCATAAAATGAGTACATAAGATCAATATTTAACTAAAATAAAACTGGAAAAAATTATGACATAATGATGGAAAAAGTTTGATTAAAGTTGACTTATTTAACATAAAGAGCCAGGGGCTAGACCTTGTATTGGTTGGATGACTTTGAAATATTTCTCTCTCTTTATCCCACCAACCACACGTTTGTTTGTCTTCTATTTCTCTAACAATTTCAATCTCAAAATGTTCCATTCACTCTTGCTTTCTAATTCCAACTACAACTTTTTCTTCACTTTCTTCCAAACTTGATGACTTGCAGTGGGACCACTACAAGAATCAACGCTTAAAGTATATTTGGGCAAACTATTTGTATTTTGAGTACTATATTATTTTGGACTATGTAAATTTCTAGAATGTGATTATTGATTTTTCAATAAAATGAATGGTCACTTTTAGTTAATACCCTGTCAAATATTCACTAAAATTATTTTTTCAGTATATATTTTATATTTTTATGTATTTATTAATTTTTTAAAATATTTACTAATACAAAAAATGTACTGAAAAAATAGTTTAGTGAATATTTTTAAAATGTATTTTTTTTCAAAATACATTTTTTCAGTACATTTTTTTATATTTTTATGTATTTATTAATTTTTTAAAATATTTTTTTACAAATTTTTTACTTTTTAGATACATCTAACTAAGGTGCATCTAAAAAAGTAAAAAAATGTTTAAAATTTTAAAAATATTCACTAAAAACAAAAAAATACGAAAAAAAAAAAAAACAGTTTTCAAATAACTAAATCCAAAAAAACTCAAACCAAACACACTGAATACTTTTTAAACAATTATGTTGACATTTTGAAAAAAATTGTATTTTGTAGAGAATTCTTTTAGTTAACCAAACAAACGTTTTACTTTTTTTTTAATAAAAAAATTATATAATAAATATATAAAGTATAAAGTGAGTGGAAGGAAAAAAAAGAGTTGAATTTAATTTGATAACAAAAATTACATAATAAATATATAAAGTATAAAGTGAGTGGAATGAAAAAAAAGAGTTGAATTTAATTTGAAAAATAGCAATCGTTTGGAGATGCCGTGGATTGAACCCGCGTCTCTGCGCGAGCAAAACAAATGCAGTACCATTTGAGCTACAGAGAACTCAAGTATTATTTTGATCACATTTTAATATATTTTAAAAGCGTGGTTAACAATAGCACTATTACTCTCAAATAAAAATGTTGATTATAACCACGCTTTCTTTGGTCAACAGCAAAAGTGTGGTTACGAACCACGCTTTTATGAAAAAAACAAAAATTTATTTAAAAGCACATTTAAAGCGTGGCTCACAATTGCATTTTCAGCAAAAAAAAAAAAAAAAAAATTTACTTAAAAGCGTGGTTTGTAACCACGCTTTTACAATTTCACAAAATTTACGCGCGACAGCTACAAAAACTGTGAAAGCGTGGTTCACAACCACGTTTTAGCCTAGTTTGGGAATTCCGTCCAAACTAGGCCTAGTTTGGGAAATAAGTTGCTAATTTGGCTTAATTTGGGAAAAGCCCCGAACTTAAAAGTCATGATGGTTGATGGATAAAAAACTGGGGCTTTTCCCAAAATAAGTCAAAATACTAAGCTATTTTCCAAATTAGGCTTAGTTCGGACGGAATTCTCAAAATAGGCTAAAACGTGGTTACAAATCACGCTTTTACCGTTTTTGTGGTCTTCCCGTGAAAAATTTGTAAAATCCTAACCACGCTTTTAATTAAGAAAGCGTGATTACAAACCACACTTTTAAGTAATTTTTTTTTTTTTAGAAAACGTGATTAGGAACCGCGCTTTTAATAAAAATGTAAAAACATGTTTTGAAAACATGTTTTCAGTGTTGCACTCACTCTTCAGGTAGAGCATTCTCTCTCTCTCTCTCTCTCTCTCTCTCTCTCTCTATCTATCTGACACACACACACACACCCACCACACTCACACACTCACATCTTTTTAATATATATAAATTTTATTTTATAAATTTGGGACCAATATTAAATATATATAATAATAATTTATAATAGCAAATAATAATCAACTATATAATTTTTATAAATATAAATCATTTTTATGTAATTTTTATTTTTCAAGTGGTTAGAAATAATTTTTTACAAATTAAATTGAAACAATCATACTTATGTATATAACCTGTCCAAAAGTTAAAATGATAATTATTTTTTACCCTTAAATGATAATTATTTTTTATTTTTTATTTCTTAACCAAATTAATTTTTAATTTTTAAAAAAAAATTCTAAAAATCAAACCATACATACCCTAAAAATCTTTTGATAAGTCATTTCTTACGTTGGTAACTTATTTAATTATTTGTTAATTTTACGATATTTTTACCATCTAAGGCATGTTTGGTAACCGTTTCGTTTTCAGTTTTCAATTCATATTTACAAAAAAATTTAAAAACTATCATAAAAACTTGTTTGATAATTTTTTTGGTTTATAAATAGTTGTCTCAATTTGTAAATTTGAGGAAAAAACGTAAACTCAAAAAATGAGTTTATATTGGTTTTTAAACAAAAATTTAAAAATTTTACTAATAAATTTGTTTTTCAATTAATTTTATTTGAAAAAAAAATTTATTTACAAACTAACATAAACTCATTTTTGAATAGAGATTTGAAAAGGAAAAAAAAAAAAGAAATAGGAAAAAAGAAATAAAGTGTGAATAAAATATAAGTTAAAATTTTTCTTTATTTTCCTTTCCTTTTTTATTTTTAAATCTTTATCTAAATTCATAATCTAAACAACTGCTTTATAAGTAGACTCTTCACATTTATAATCTCATATGAAACTCTGATGAAATGAAAATTTTGATCATAAAATGAGTACACAAGATCAATATTTAACTAAAATAAAAATGGAAAAAATTATGACATAATGATGGAAAAAGTTTGATTAAAGTTGACTTATTTAACATAAAGAGCCAGGGCTAGACCTTGTATTAGTTGGATGACTTTGAAATATTTCTCTCTCTTCATCCCACCAACCACACGTTTGTTTGTCTTCTATTTCTCTAACAATTTCAATCTCAAAATGTTCCATTCACCCTTGCTTTCTAATTCCAACTACAACTTTTTCTTCACTTACTTCCAAACTTGTTGACTTGCAGTGGGACCACTACTAAAATCAACGCTTAAAGTATATTTGGGCAAAATAGTCTTTTATATTTTGAGTACTATATTATTTTGGACTATGTAAATTTCTAGAATGTGATTATCGACTTTTCAATAAAATGAATCGTCACTTTTAGTTAATACCATCTCAAATTTATTTTTCAAAATTTGGGACAATAAAAAAATAATGAATCTTAAACTTTTTATGCTATAAAAAAGCAAAACAATTTCAAAATTGTCAACTTTTCATTTATTCAGACAAATTATATTAGTAATTCTTACTTTTATATCATTTTTGATTTTATAATTTTAATGGATTTGATTTTGATATAAATTTATAATTGTCTCAATTTAGTCAAATTAATTATAACTTTTAATTTTTTTGGATAAAAAATGGACACATAAATGGCACATGTGATGCATTTATAGATAAAAAATTATAAACTTGTTCAATTCAATGAGTCAATCTCAATCAATTCATTAATATTTTCTTTCAAGAACCCTAATCAGTATTATTATTTGAACTAAATTAACACAAAATTTAAAATTAAAATTCAAAATTGGACTTATCAAAATTATTCAAACTAAAAATGGCATAAAAAACAAAATGTAAAGATTACTCATATAATTTCCCATGTGGTTTATGGAAAACCGTTGCTAATAGTTTTGGGACCACTGAAATTAAAGACAAAGACTAGCTGTTGCGAACTTAAAGGGGTTTTTCCCAAATTAAGCCAAATTAGCAACCTATTTTTCAAACTAGGCCTAGTTTGGACGGAATTTCCAAACTAGGCTAAAACGTGGTTGTGAACCACACTTTCACCGTTTTTGTAGCTGTCGTGCGGAAATTTTGTGAAATCATAAAAGCGTGGTTACAAACCACGCTTTTAATTCAATTCTCAACTAACTCATTAACATTTTTTCTTTTAATAACCATAATTAATGTTATCAATTAAATCAAATTAAAACAAAATTAAAAGTTAAGAATTCGAAATAAAATTAATTAAAATTACTTAAACTAAAATGACATAATAGACAAAATGTAAAAAATATCAACATAATTTCTTATTGGAATTAAACACAAAAAATCACTGTTGCGAATTTGGAAGTCATGTGGGTGGTGGATAGAATTACACAGTTGCCGTGCTTGACGGGCTGGGCTGGGTTGCTCCACCACCACTACCATAGAAAGACTTAGCAGTGTGTATAAGAATGAGTAATACATTTATTCCTTCTCCATCATCAAACTACTATCCTTCCTATACTCTCCTTTTCATATCTCTCCGAATCCTTCTACCTGTAAGAAAACAAAATGAGTTGGGTTATGTTTGTTCTTCATCAATTTCTTCTGTTATTTCTCTTGTCTTCTTCTTCTTTTTCTACTTCTGCACGCCATACCTGCCTTGAGGACCAGAGATTTTCACTTCTCCAATTTAAAACAACATTTACCATAACTGCTAATGCCTCTGTTTTATGCGAATCTGATTCTCATTCTAAAATGGTGTTCTGGAATGAGAGTAGTGATTGCTGCTCGTGGGAGGGGGTCACGTGCGACTGGTCCAACGGTCATGTGATTGGACTTGACCTCAGTTGCAGCCAACTTCAGGGCACCATCCAACCCAACACCACCCTCTTCCACCTTCATCATCTCCAAACCCTCAATCTTGCCTTCAATGACTTCAATTTCTCTACAATTTCACCTGATTTTGGCTCCTTTCCAAGTTTGACCCATCTCAACCTCTCTCACTCTAATTTTACAGGCCGAATTCCCTCAAAAATCTGCCATCTGTCCAAATTGGTTTCCCTTGACCTCTCTTTTTTGAAATATCCTTACTATTCTTCTCCGGTGAGACTTGAACAACACACTTTCAATATGCTCCTTCAAAACCTAACCCAATTAAGAGAACTACACCTTGATTGGTTGAATATCTCTTCACCTTTACCTCATGCTTTGCTAAATCTATCTTCTTTGACATCTCTCAGTCTTGGTTTATGTCAACTGCGTGGGAAATTCTCAGAAAACATTTTTCACTTTCCAAACCTACGAGAGCTCTATGTAGGGGGAAATCTGGACCTCACAGGTAAATTTCCATACTTCAATGCAACTAGTTCCCTTCAATTTCTTGATCTTGGCGACATAAGTTTTTCTGGCCAATTGCCTGAATCAATCAGCAATCTTAAAGCCTTGAATATTTTGTACCTCCACTACTGCAACCTTTCGGGGTCCATTCCAGCTTCTGTTTGGAACCTTACAAAAATCACCGATTTAGCCTTCTCGTCTAATAGTTTCAGTGGTCAAATTCCCTCATCAATTTCAAACCTTGCAAAGCTTAATAGCTTGTATCTTTACGGAAACAATTTGAACGGTCAAATACCGGATTCCCTTGGCAACATGAGCCAACTAACTTCTCTCCATTTGAGTGATAACTCACTCAATGGGACAATACCATCTTCGTTGTTTGCTCTGCCTTCACTGGTTAGTATAGGATTGAGTAACAATAAGCTACAGGGACCAATTCCAGGATTAGTTTATGAACTCCAGAACCTAACCTCCTTGCAGGTTTCATCAAATAACTTAAGTGGTGTATTGGATCTAGATAAGCTTCTAAAGCTTAAAAATCTGTTCTATCTTGATCTCTCATATAATGGTCTCTCATTGAGCATCAACAACAGTGTCAACTCTACCTTGACCAACTTTGACACTATAGGATTAGCTTCTTGCAACTTGAGCGAATTCCCAAACTTCTTGAGAGAACAAGCCAGAATGCGTTCTCTAGACCTTTCAAACAACAAAATTCACGGTGAAGTTCCAAAATGGTTATTCAATGTGGGGAAAGATTCATTGGAAAATTTAAATCTTTCTCATAATTTCATTACAAGTTTAGAGCGCCTTCCATGGAAGAATCTACAGCTTATTGACCTGCACTCCAACTCACTCCGAGGACCACTCCCTATTCCACCTAACACCACATATGTTTTCTCTATCTCAAACAATAAATTGACCGGAGAAATCCCTACATTGATTTGCAATCTGAGTTCACTTGGAGTTCTTGATCTGTCTAATAACAGTTTGAGCGGGTTGATTCCACAATGTTTGGGAAACTTGAGCAACAGTCTCTCAGTGCTGAATTTAGGGACTAATAGCTTTTCTGGCACCTTTACTGCAACATTTACCAAAGGCAATTTCCTAAGGAATCTTAACCTGAATGGCAACCAAATTGAAGGACAAGTTCCACGATCTTTGCTCAATTGTGAATACTTGGAAGTTCTAGATCTTGGAAAAAACAAGATAAATGATACATTCCCCCACTGGTTGGAAACTCTTGTAGAATTGCAGGTTCTTGTCTTGAGGTTTAATAGGTTTCATGGTCACATAGGCACCTCCAAGACCAAAGACAAACATCCTTTTCCTAAGTTGAGAATTATTGACATATCTTGCAATGAGTTCACTGGCCTTTTGCCAACAAATTATATAAAACAATTTCGAGCTATGATGAATGTTGATGAACATGAAATGAAATTGAAATACATGGGTGACAACTATTATCAAGATTCTGTGGTGGTGATGATTAAAGGATATGAGATTGAATTATCAAGAATCTTAACAGTCTTATCAATCATTGATTTTTCAAGAAATAAATTCCAAGGAGAGATTCTGAAATCTATTGGGAGGCTTAATTCACTTCGGGGTCTTAACTTATCCCATAACAACCTTGAAGGCCGCATTCCAACTTCACTTGGAAATTTGAAAAACCTTGAATCATTGGATCTTTCCTCAAACAAGTTTGTTGGGGAGATTCCTCAGCAATTGAAAAGTTTGACGTTTCTTGAGGTACTAAACCTTTCGGACAACCAACTAGGAGGACCAATTCCTCAAGGGAGCCAGTTTAATACATTTGGAAGTGATTCATATGGTGGGAACGTGGCCTTATCTGGATTGCCTTTATCAAAGAAATGTAAGGAACTACTGTCACTGCCACCTCCACCAACACTCCAACAAGATGAGAATTCAGACAAGTCAAGCGGATTTAACTGGCAAGTTGTAGTGTTGGGGTATGGATGCGGATTTTTATTTGGAATGATTATGGGATATCTTATGTTTGTAACTCGAAGACCCGAATGGCTTATGAAAATTGTTGAAGGAAAACATCATAAGAAGGTGAAAAGGTCTAAGAAGGGTGCCCACTGATGCAGTGAAAGAAGAAATCAATAAAGACAAATGGCATTATTCGGTAATTGGAATTTATCTTTGCAGCATTACTTTGTTGAATTATCTTTTATGGTTTCTACTTATATGCTATATTTGAGTTATTGATGTTCTTATTTCAAAACTAGGTTTGTTCCATTAAGTAGCACAATAAAGCAATGGTATCCACTTGAAGGGGTGTTTCACCTAGCTACTGCATTTGAGTGGGTGAGCATCTGGATAACAGCCATACACGGACCACTTCAAAAGCTTTACCCTTGTTGCGGTATTGAATTCTAAAGTTTTGTTAAGTCGTTTAGTTTTCTTGAAGCACTGAGTTAAATAAGAGTTTCATGTCATGGTTTTTTGTTGTTTTCTATCTCACATCATGTAGCAACCTTTAGAGATTTGTATTTTTGTATGTAATTTTTTTTTTAAATTGGATTTCTGTCACAGAAGACAAGGCCATGCCTAGGTTTTAACTTTGAAATGCAATCTTACAATGATAGAATTGTTGTCTACTAGATAGAGAATTCATATTGAAAATAATATTATATGTTACTCTTTGAGCAGTTTTTTACCCGTTGCTATTGTAGTCCAGGTGAGCTTCCAACATCATCTCTTCCACACCTTTTTATCAATAAACAAAATTGTTGATAATTTGATTTTGTTTTTCTTCTTCAATGACGATTGGGGGATAAATTGGAGATATTAACTAGCACTTGTTTCCATATCGATGTGGGAATGTTGTGATTAATTATGGTAAGAAAATGCTGATTTGAAGAGCACTGATTGAAAAGGTCACAGGCAAGAAAACTATTGGGGTTGTGAACCTTGATTAGTACTGTACATTTCTGTTTGCACTCATTTTTGTAAAATTTCCAACCAACAGGTGAATCAATTGAATGATGACACATGGCAATAAAGTCAAAGTAAAAGTCTTTCATTTGATCAAATGAAAGAATTGTTTAAGTCCATGAATTGTTGAAAATAGTCATAAAGTAGTTATCAAACAAATGTTGGCTTAGTGGGCTGATTTGTGTGAAGTCAAGATTGTGAATTGGAGCTCTATTTTATGTCGATATAGTGCTCTGAATTTTGGGGGATATGCGAGAGATTTGAAGAATTGATAAAGTTCAAAGGCTTGGAAATGAGATAACAGTTACAGCAGCGGTTGGGGGGGATAAAATGAATTTCAGAATTTTAAGTTGTTTAGTTTTCTTAAAGCACTGAGTTAAATATGAGTTTCATGTCATGACTCTTGTTATTTTTCTCGCATCGTTTAGCAACCTTTTAGAGGTTTTCACTTTTGTATGTAGTTGCTTTTAAATTGGATTTCAGTCATAGAAGACTGGGCGTTGCCAAGTGTTTAACTTTGAAATGCTATCTTACAAGTTACAACTCAAACCATTCCCCTTGTTACATTCTTAATCATTTTGAGTAATAGAAATGCTGGCTACTAGATAGAGAATTCACCTTGAAAATAATGTTATATGTTAATCTTTGAGCATTGCTTTTACTCGTTGCTATTGTAGTCTATTCTATTTTTTTTGCATCTTCAATGGCGATTGGGGGATCAAACTAGAGATATTTACTAGCACTTGTTCTATAGACTTGGGAATTTTGTGATTAATTGTAGTATGAAAATGGTGATATGGAGAGTATTGATTGAAAAGGTCGCTCATATTTATTTTTTTGTGAAATTTTACTGGTGCAAGTGTTGCCATGAATAGGAACATATTAGATATTTTAAAAATTCAAGTTGTTGAGTTGATGCCACATTGTTTGATAAGCAAAAATATTGGCTTAGCAAATTCATGTTCGAGTTTGGTATGTGTATCATTAAAAATATTAGTTACTCCATGAAGGAGATAAAAGGATTTGTGTAGTTTTATTGGCTGGCCACAAGCTCACACATCCAATGAAGATATTAATCTCCACATTTAAGAGTATTTTTGGTATCCTGCAACCCAAAACCCTGGTGGCAATAATTAGGGAGCTTGCGTAGTAGGTCGTGTGGTTTAGGGACCAGTGAAGAAGTAAATGTCACACATGAGACCATAGGATTTACATGCCTAAGGTTATATAGTTATGTTTTATGATTTGGCTTTGAAAAGGTGAAAGAAAGGTTCTAGACTTTGAAGCGTTTGAAAGAGCTAGAACAGACTTGGATTTAAAGGGGTGATAGGCTGTTAAAATTTTATAATTGTGGCAAGAATTTTTTAAACAAAATTTTGGGATCCCAGTTTGTGTTCTGGTGGATGATGACTGGAATGACACGAGTTAATGCCTTCTGTCACTTGTGGGGGTCCGATTATGGTTAGCATTTGGATTTTGTCACGTTTTTCATGTGGCTTTGTTCTAGGAATCTTCATTAAATACTTTATGACAAAAAATAATTTTTTGAAGTTGAAGTGGTGGAAATGAGCATAGGTTTGGTTGTCTCCACTATGTTTTTTAAATACTAAATAATTACTTGGTGTTACTTTAATGCTATCAATATTTAAATGTTGGTCTAGCTTGTTTGAAAGGTGGTTGATAAAATAATTGTCATCCTTGAAGGGTGGATGATAAAAAAAAAATTCAGCTCAAATTTGTTGTTAATTGGAGCATAGCCCAAGTTCAATTTATTGAGCTCAAGGCTGCCTTGGACACACAAAATTAGGTTAGAGGTCGGGCTTGGGGGCCTCAGGCAACTCTCAAAACAACTTGGATAACTCTTCAATCTTACTGTACCCGCTCACGTTGCACCTTTAGTTACAAATTGCAAGCTACCTTAATTTAAACCAAATCCTAACTGAATTGCTAAAAGTTCATTCGAAAAAATTGGCCATACAAATCAATCAATTTTCATTGCAAACGTAACAAGATTTTATTTCCCAGTGTTGAATTTTTTTGTTTCCTAAATATGTGTTTGGATCATGGATTTGGGTCAGGATTTGAAAATAAAAAGAGAAAAGCGAGTGAAATGCAAATAAAATATAAGTTACATTTTTTTCTTCATTTCTTTTTCCAAGACTGCAAATTTGCTATGACTATGTAATAACATGTTAATGCCTTGTCACATGACTTCCTTTTGTGTTTGTTGTTTCAGTAAATATATGCTTTGACAGTCATGAAGTCTCTGTTAGAGTAGTAAATTACAAGCTGTTGAATGGAAATTGTCATCTAATGTAAATGGAAATGAGTTGTCAATTGAAGATAGTTTCAAGCTTCACTAATCTATTAGTGTTCTGAAGAAACATCAGTTGTGTTATAGAAAAAAAGAGGATTCTTGACATTTTTTTCTCTCCAGCTGAGAAACCATTCCATCTTTAGTTCCTTTCTCAAAAAAGGATTCAATTTGTACACGCAAGAAATAGGCTGATTCGGCCCATTTTGTTCAATTTCTCATGGAGTAAAATTCTTATTAGTAGGAATCAAGGGAATGGCCGCTTGCCCTCAAATTTCCATTTAAAGGTGGATGTCGATGTCAATCCTCGAGTGCAAGTAACTTGGCATTTCCCCGAAAATGTCATTGAGAGTTAAAAAAATTATAAATGAATGGTGATACCACGTGTTGATGATAACGTGGTATAATTGTTACATTGATTTTCCCCCCCTCTTGTTTGTGATTGTCATAATTGAAAAATGTGTGACAAGAAAGAAGATATAGCACATTAACAGACTTCATCCAATATGTAGAGATAAGGTTGTTGTATGATTGTTCACTCAAAATTAAGATTGTGGATAAATTCTTTGATTGTTCAGCTTGCAAATTAGCTTTTCTCTGAATGGGAGGACATGGTTGATAATAGGAGGAGAAAGTATGCTGAATAATTTAATTTTCTGAATTGCTAAAGTTCTTGCAATTGAGTTTGCTCACTGGGCTGCATTCCAAGCTGTGTTATTTTTTCTTTCTCTGCTCTATTCTGTTTCCTTCTTTCTGTGTTTGGATGACCAGAAAAGAAAATTTGGTACGACATTGTGTCGATGTACATGCCTCAAGCTAAAATTTGATCCTAGAATTACTGAAATGATAAAGGAAATATGCCAGAAATGCAGGAGAAACAAAGCAAACCGTAACTTTTAGATGATGGAAGTAGCCAGTTCTTCACAATTTCAGTATCTTTGCTTCTAGTATCTCTCCTGATACAACACAAACCTATCTTATTTCACATTTCTCGTCCATTTTCTTTTTCCTTCACAAATCAGTCCATTTTCTTTTTCCTTCACAAATCATTCTCCAAATCCATGACCCAAACACAAACACAGTCTTACGAACTTCAATTATAAACCTACTAGAGTCAAATGACTCAGCTAAGGAAATATTTTATGAGCAGTATAAAATATAGTTACTAGTTGATTGTAAACAAAATATTGTAGAAATTGAATTATTGTGAGAATCTAGTGGCAAGTGTTTGTTTTCCCTACACAACAGGTTGTGTGTTTTAAGTCTTGAACATAAGATTTTTTCTTTTTTATTTTATTTTTGTAATCACTTTCACACTCTGCACAGTTTTCACATGGCCACTCAAATTTGACTTGAATTTATTTAATAATGTGATTCTATGAATGTATGACTCAATGGGACAAATTAGTGACTATGGCCCATACCATTTACAACTTTTCATATTTGGCAAAGTAGTAAAAGCCACGTCAAGTGAGTTGACTGTGTTTCTTATAGTGATTTACATGGGATAAATTGTGGGCAATCTTTCTTGGTGTACACTCGGACTTAATGGTTGATGGGTGATTGCTTTTGAATTTACTTTGTAGAAATGGATTCAATGTATTCTTCTCTAGTTGAGCAGAAAATATATTTTGTAAAATAATTTTCATATATTTTTGAAACAAAAATCAACGAAAAACAAATTTATTGAAAATATAAAAAAACCTTTTTTTATTAAAAATATTTTTTGTCAAATCAAACATAGGGTTACTTGTGAAATATTCGTTGGCTAACAATTATGTGGGTTTATGATAATACACTGTTTTCTTATGTCATATGTGTTTGACTTCGATCTTTCAGTCGGCATAGGCAAAAATCATCAACCTAAGGTTGTCATGGTGTTCTAAAATATGGCCCTTGCTACATAGAAAATTTTCCTTTGGAAATTCAAAGTTTAGCCCCCAAGCAGAGATTAAAAAAAGCAAAGAAATTCGGGGTCCCTATTACAACTTTTTGAGTTAATCATACAAGTCATAAATGGCAACTACAATGACTTTGTGAAAAACAAAAACTATACTATAAAGGACATGTCTTCTAACAAGCTCATAACACCCTCTTCAACCTCAGTTTCCTTCAATATGAAGCTTCAATTCCCACCCATTCCTCTCCTCTTAGCCCCCTCCAATTCATCTTCGTTCTAGTCATGAACATGAAGAGATTCAAACCCAAAAACTCTATCCCAAAACTACCCCAGGTCCAAGAAAACTACCTCTCATAGGAAACATTCACCAACTTCTTGGCTCATCACTAGCCCATCACACATTGAAAAAATTGGCCACAAAATTTGGACCCTTGATGCACCTCCAACTTGGCGAAATGTCCACCATCGTCATCTCCTCGCCAGAAATCGTCAGAGAGGTCATGAAAACAAAGGTGGGAACAGGCAAATCCTTTAACAATTGTTGCAACCAGCATAACTCTGCTGCAGTGTGAGCTAAGGACAGATATTCGGCCTCAGTTGAAGATTTGGACATAGTGCTTTGTTTCTTAGCAGACCATGAAACCAAATTCGAGCCAAGAAAAACATAAAACCCAGAAGTGGACCTCCTATCAGAAGTGTCCCCAGCCCAGTTGGAATCAGAAAATGCTTGCAGTTGAAGGGGACCAGCTGTAAAACTAAGACCATGGGAGATGGTCCCTTTTACATAACGAAGTAGGCGTTTAACACTTGAAAATGACCATTGGTAGGAGAACTCATTAACTAACAAGCTTGATTTACTGCGAGAGCCAAGTCAGGCCTATTAATTGTAAGATATTGCAGGCCACCAACTATGCTGCGATAAAAAGAAGGATTGGCAAAGGGCAAGGAGTCAATGGCAGATAAAGAGGGCTTGACAACCAATGGAGTAGAGCATGGTTTACAGTTAAGCATGCCAGCTTTGGAGAGTAAGTCAGTGGCATACTTTTGCTGAGATAAAAAGTAACCATGAGCCTAAGCTTGAACTGAGATACCAAGGAAATATGAAATTTCGCCAAGTTCTTTCATAGAGAAAACCTTGTGCATTTGAAGAAGAAGCTGATCAATAAGACTTGAATTACTACCAGCCAAAAGGATATCACCCACATAAATGAGGATGATAGTAATATAGGAGGTAGTCTTCTGAACAAAAAGAGAGGAGTCTGAATGACTATTAATGAATCCTTGAGATAGAAGAAAAGTTGAAAAAGTGGAATACCAGGCCCTTAGGGCCTGTTTAAGACCATACAAGGCCTTCTTCAATTTTCAAACATGAGTAGGATGTGTGGAATGAACAAACCCAGGTGGTTGTAACATAAACACTTCCTCCTCAAGCTTACCATGAAGAAAAACATTGGAAATGTCCAATTGCTTCGAAGTCCACTGAAAATGAAGAACCACCAAGAGTAAAATTCTGATGGTTGGTTGCTTAGCCACAGCGCTAAAAGTTTGTTGAAAGTCAATACCCTCTTATTGTAAATAATCCTTGGCCACTAACCGAGCCTTGTACCTAGCAAAACTTCCATCGGAATTCTTTGTGATGCGATATACCCATTTACAACCTATAGCAACTTTGTGAGAAGGAAGAGGAACCAGATCCCAGGTACCTTGTTGTTGAAGGGCATTATATTCTTCTTGCATAGCTTGAACGCAGACAGGAGAAGACACAGCTTGTTTGACAGTAGAAGGCTCAGTAGTAAGGAATAGAGAAGGCTTAAAAACAGAAGCAGCAAGACACAAAGATGTTTGAGTCTTGGACCTAGTAAGAATAGGATGACAATTGAAAACTAGAGAAGGGACAGAAGGGGGAGGAGGCAAATGAAGATTTATATAGAGAGAATCAATAGGAATGGGAGAAGGGAATAGGGATGGAGAAGATACCGAATGAGGAAAAGCAGGAACTAAAGAAGCAGAATGTGGAGAAACAGAAGGAATTGAATGTGAAGAAATTGAAGGAACTAAATGTGGAGAAACAGGTCCTGAAGGAGGAGAAGGTTGAGAAACAAGATGAGAAACAGGAGTAGGGCCCCAGAAAAAACCAGATAAAGAAGAAGGAGAAAGAGGAGGAGTATGAGGAAGAGAAGAGAAGGGGAAGCAAGATTCATTAAAAAGAACATGTCTGCAGATATGAATTTTACCTGTGAAGGGATCTAAACACCGATACCCTTCCATGAAAGGGTGATACCCCAAGAACATACAAGAGGTAGACTTGGCGTTGAAGTTTATGAGAAGTGTAAGGCTTGAGCCAAGGAAAACATTAGCAGCCAAAACCCTTTAAAAGAAGAATAATCAAGAGGATGATGAAAAAGAGTCTCATAGGGCAAGACATTATGCAAAGTAGAGCTAGGCAAACGATTAATGAGAAAAACTAAAGTAGTGATAGCATCAAACCAAAAAGAAAGAGGCAAATTTGACTGATGAATAAGAACACTAGTTTTTTCAGAAATGTGTCAGTGCTTCCTCTCAGCCACACCATTTTGAGACCGAGTATAGAGGCAACTCTGCTGATGAATGATTCCATTAGATGCAATAAATGAATCAAGCTTCTTATTAACAAACTCAGAACCACCATCAGTGCGTAAAATTTTAAGAGAGGTGTGAAACTGATTTTCAGCATAAGATTTGAAGTCTAAAAACTTAGCAAAAACTTCATTCTTGTAATGTAAGGGGTAAACCCAAAAAAAACTATTAAAGTCATCCACAAACAAAACACAGTATTTAAAGCTATTCGCAGAAGAGTTAAAGGGTCCCTAAATATCACTATGAACCAAAGAAAAGAGAGCATTCACAGAAGTATTAGAGAGCTTGAATGGCAGTCTATGAATTTTAGCAACAATACAATTTGTACAAGAAGCAATCTTATTACAAGTAGAAGAACAATCAATATGATCAGAAGAAAAATAAGGCAAATGCTTGATAATGTGTTGAAACTTTAAAGGGGAAGGATGCCCCAATCGTTGATGCCAAGTGAGTGCACTAACAGAAGCAGGTGAGTGAGCATGATAGGCCTGTGGTAAAGCAACATGAGAAGGAGAGAACTGATATAAGCCATCCACATTAGATCCACTATGAAGAATTTTGTTCGTAAGCTTGTCCTGGATTTGAAAAGAGTTAGCATAAAAAATAATAACACAATTATGATCACGAGTGAGCTATTGAACAGACAAAAGACTGTACGCAATAGCAGATACATGTAACAAATTGTTCAAAGTAAAAGAACAGGTAGGAGCAGGCAAAAGACCTGTGCCAATATGATGAATGGGCAAAAAGGAACCATTACCAACAGTCACTTGATCCTGTCCTTCATAAGGCTGTGAGAGATGGAATTTGAGAGATCATTCGTGAGATGATTTGTAGCAGCTGAGTCAATGTACCAGGGCACAGAGGAAGAACGAGGTGGTGAAGAATTGTAAGAAGATGAGGGAATTGTTGCTGCATAGGCTCTTGAGTTTGAGGGATTAGCTGGAACTGGAGATGAGGAAGACAGTGGTTTGAAAGATGGATCCATTCGATGCCAGCAATCAATAGCAGTGTGGCTTGGTTTGCCATAAATCTGACAACCAGTGGAATTGAACTGTGATCTGTTTCTGTTGTTATTTGATTAAAGAATATGGTTGTGCACATCAACACGCTAGATCGGTTTTGAGTTTTTTTTTTCTAAATTTTATAAATTTATTTATTTGTTTATTTTTGTTTCTTCCTTTAATAATCACCATGTATAAGAAATGAGAGAGGGAACTTGTCCATGCATATTCTTCTGAGGGTCTTGGAGGAATACTTGTGAGTTACTAACCTTAGTAACTTAGGTCCCCAAGTTTTTTCGTATAGAGTTGATTGAAACAGGTATTGTGAGGTAGTTATTTTGTGGCGCCTCAATTTTAAGTGAAGAATTTATTATTTGGGTCACTATGTTGTCTGAAGGTGCCAAATTATTTTTAAAAAGTGGAGTTCTAAGATTTTTGAGTTCTTCCATCTGCCTTTATTTTCTTAATATGTTAATTGTACGGTTTTCAGAGGTTGCCTCTGTTTTCTTGTTTTGGCTGTAATTTTTAATAGATTGCTATAATTCTATGTAGAAAATCATAGCTAAATTGATTGTTTGGGAACAAAGCTTTAAAAGTTTCCTAATTTATCCAAGTTTCACAAGAGTTGGATTCAGATTGGTTGATTGAATTTGAATTGATCAAGTTTCAGATAGCAAAAAATCGGCTATAAATTCTGAATATTTGATGAAATTGGCATTCTGGGAAAGAATGGCTTTCTTATATTGTCTATTAGTTTGGTTGGAATTTCAACTAAATTTTAAAAAATCGGTTAATAATCGAAAGAATTTAAAGATTGTATAGTAGTTAATGGAAATCTATTTTTGTAGTGAGGTTTCAATAAGGTGTTGGGATTAGGAAGCTGGACTTATTTAGTAAGGCGATATTAGAAAAATGGCTATTGAGATTCACACTAAAGAGGCATAGTCTTTGGAGAAGATCGATTGAGGGGAGATATGGCAGCTTGCTTGGTGGGTAGAGGATTTATACTAGTAGAGGTCCATATGGGGTTGGGCCTTTGGAAGAGTATTCTCTCAATTTTTAGTTTCTTTACATTAATTATTGGCATTTGGATTGATAACCAGAGCTTCTTGTGGAAATTATTTAGTTTTTCATTCCTTTACTCATCAATATTTAGACCCTTTACCCACCCAATAAATATTTAGACCCTTTTTGTTTTTTGTCTCAAATTTGTTCGTTCGTTGGTAGGCTTATCTAGATCACGATCTTAACAATTGGATTGTTCAGTATATGAATTTTAGTATTGTTTCGATTGAAGGGTATGATTTAGATTTTGATAAATTTGTTTGAATTTTGCAAAATTTATATGTTTATTGACCTATTCTTTGGCAATTTTGTTGTGTTCAATTTGTTAAATTGCCACAAAAATGAAATTTTTGGGAATTCTTCTGAATTATTGTTCATTTGGTCAATTGGGTCAGTGTTGTTTTGGTGAATTTTGCTTTGAATTTGTGATTTGGTTTTTCAGGGGAGGGGTTTGAAGTCAATTCCTTGGAAAATGGGGGTTATGTTGAGGCGGGTTTTGCCCATTTGTGGTATAGTCTGTTTCTTCTATCCTTCCCTCCGGGCAAGGTCGAGACAGTCTGTGAAGCGGTACAAAAATCTTCTCGCTGATATCTTTCCTCAGTCTTAGGTGAGTATTTGGCTTCCCTTGTATCAGTTTTACTCGATTGTTATGTCTCTTTGAAGTAATCTCAATAATTTTTGTTGCTTTAGAGGTCAGTTGGCGTGACTTTTTGCAATTCTTGGGCTTCTGTATGTTGAGGATGACTACTTCAAAGTATTTTATCAAGTACATTGTTATTGAGTACTCAACAAAAAGAGAAAAAAAGGGAAAAAGTACTTAGTGTTTGACATTGATCTGGTTGATATATATGCTCCGGGGATTCAAATGTGTTCTGAAAATGGTGGGAAAATTTAGAGATATGTTGATTGGGATAATCTGCTTTTGAGGGTAAAAAATGAAAAGGGCAACATATCATTACACGAGGCCTTGATGAACGGTCACCAAGTTGTAGCTTATTATTTGATCACGGTAGATCCAGAAGTGTTATATTATCTGAACAATGAAGTGAAATCAGCTCTGTTTTTCGCTGCTGAAGTAGGGTTTTAGGAATTTGTCACGCATATTCTATGTGATACAGTTGGGATTGAAAATACAAATGAAAGACTTAAACGGTAATCACCTATTCATGCTGCCATTTTAAAAAGAAACCGTGGTAATTCTGACAATTATTCTTGATTTCTCTTTGGTTTTTGCATTTTTGTTTCTCAATTTATTTTAAAATCCCAGGTGTTTTTGATGCCTTATTGAAATCAGAACCAAGGTTCATTCGATTAAGAGATGAAGAAGGAAGGACTCCACTTCACTTGATTGCATGATTGGGCTATCTTGAAGAGGTTCAAGACTTGTTAGGAAGACAGAGTTCAGGTGCTATTGCAAGGGACAACAATGGCTTACTTCTTATTCATTTAGCATCAATTAAAGGCCATGTTGATGTTGTCCGGGCGTTGCTTCAGTATTGGCCTGATTCGAGGGAACTGCTCAACTGTCATGGTCAAAATATTCTTCATGTTGCAGCCAAGAGCAGAGGACATAAAATGGTTAGTTACATTCTCCAAACTCCTGAGGTCGAGAAGTTTTATAAACATGAGGGATAAGCATGGAAACACAACCTTGCATTTGGCTACCTTGGATTGGCATCCAAAGATTGTTAGTACCCTAACATGGGATGAAAGAGTGGACTTATAGTGAATAATGAGGGTATGTCTGCTCTTGATTCTGCTGAATACTACATGGAAAGAATGTCCTCATTTCGAAAGGTATGCACTCAGCTAATTAAATAACCCTACACTTCAGATACCTAATGAAACATAACAAAATGAGGGTATGTCTGCTCTTGATTCTTCATGTTATTTATCTATTTTTATTTGCATCAATTCCACGTACATTAATATGTCAAAAATAGGGTCCAAGCAAAGCTATATCTATTGTTTGGGTAAACTACTAATAGGTCCTAATAGTTGGACTTAATTCTTATCAAGTCCTATTAAAAATAAGTCTTGGTAAAATTGTCGTTCAAAATAATTTTTTTGTAATAATTTTTTATATACGTCGCTAAAAATTGACAATTAGTAATTTTTTTTGGTCATGATTTTTACAAATTGTCGCTAAAACTTACAATTGATGATTTTTTTTATAACAAATTTTTCCCATAGGACCTATTAGACAATAAGTTCACTTATTAGGACCTACATGTGAGTTTCCTTTGTTATTATTCATGATTAATGTTTTGTAATGGTAACTATTGTGAATCTTGTGCCAGTCCGAATATACAATCTCGAAATGTTTTTCACTTAGTGTGCTAAAGCTAAAGTTCTCCAAAGGTTGTCTGTGTGTGAACATTCCTTTTCATAGTACTACGAATTATTATTTAGCATTGACTGGAAGGAATTTTAATGGCCTGCTATTTCAATAGCCATTAGGTGGTCATAGTTTAAATTTGTGAGACATTTTTATCTTGCGACGGTTAACATGGACTGCATTGAAAGCCGCTGGTGCACCGCTAGCTTACTGTAGAAAAGCCGTCAATGCTAAAAAGAAACAAGCATCTATGCAACTGGAGAAAGTGAACATAGACAGCTATAAGGACCGATTCAACACTCTTCTATTTGTGTCCACCCTCATTGCCACTGTAACTTTTGCAGCTGGTTGCACAATACCCGGTGGTTATAACAACATTGAACCTGACCAAGGCATGCCAACTATGCTAAAACACAAGTGGTTTCACATATTCATTTTCTGTGACACCATAGCTCCATTATTACTGCTGTTACCCTCATATGGGCACAATTAAGGGACCTCAATTTGGTGCTTACTGCCTACAGATTGGCGGCACTGCCACTACTGGGGATCACTCTCACCAAAGCAAGGAGGAAATGATATCAACAGAGATATTTCCTCGTTTAATTTATTTGATTTGTTGGTTAATTGAGTTCCTTTTGTTTGCTTTTGGTCTTATATGTTGGTATCTAAGTAGCTTGCCAGCAATTATGTAATTGTACGTAATGTTTTGATATTTTAGTGTTTTACAGTTAATGTGGCTGTTATATGTTGGAGACGAGTGGTTTTGTTCTTGTTTCTCTCCAATGTATACTCATTTTATTAATAAATTTTTTGTTGGTAAAATAAAAAATTTAAAAATAAAGAAAAAAAACTCATCTTGTATATACAGAAATTTTCTAAATATGCATTTGGTCTAACTAGTAGAAAGAAATACGTAGAGAAAAAATCAATACACGCAGAGAGAATTAAATTCAAAATAAAATGAGATACATATTGATTTTTTTTTTTTTTTTTTTTTTTTTTTGGGATAAAATTCATTTTATCCTTTGTGGTTTAATAAGATACCCTCATATGGTTTTTGGACTAAATTGTAACACCTAACTCTACTAACAAAATTAAAAATTTACTATTTTACCCTCTTAAACTAGTGTGTCAACTCATTACATATACACAGGTTTACACAAAGGATTTTACTGAGTTAACTCATTATGTATATATACGTACATCGGTTTACATATACACATTACATAGAATTTCCGTTAATATATATATATGTAGGTTTATTTATACACAATTTTATATACACACACATATATATATGTATATATATATGTATATATGTATATAATCAAATTGGGTATTGATTTGGTTGAATTTTGATTAGTCTGACCATAATCGATAGAGTATGAAGTACAAACTTTGTTTATTTAGACAGAAATATTAATGGTGAAGAAGTAAATTGTAAAACGATCCAAATTAGATGGGGATAATTGACTATTTTTAAAATATAGGAGATAAAGTACTTTACAGTTAAACCACGAGGGTTTAATGAATTTTATCTTCTTCTTTTTTTCTTTTTTTCTTTTTGGATTAAATTCAAGGCTAGGCCTAGACAAAGATTCCTAGCAACCTAAAACTTGAATTACAAATTTAAATATAAATATATAAAAATATTAAATATACATATAAATTATTACAATTTCAATTTGATTTGCATTAGTTGAATTGTTATGACTTTCTTTGTTTTTTTTTTCTTCTTCAAATTACTAGCAGATGGAATTGAGGATTGGAGACTGAAGAAGTGAATGAACTACTTCAACATTTGTTTTAAGTTTATCTTTGTGTCAGTAAAATTTTTGTTAAGTCTTGATCGATAGAGATTTAACAACAATTTTAATCAAACAACCAAACAGAAAATCAGACGAATATGTAAAGGTTCTAATGTCTTGAAAGTACAAGGATTTCTTTGGAACAATTAACAATCGAAAGAGTGAAATAAACACAGAATTTTTTTTTTTATTGTAATCTTTTAAATTTATAATGTTACAAATTGTTAAAAGTTACTGCTAAAAGTTAAAATATTCCTAGAAATAAAAATAAATAAATAAAAAAAAGACTGATTAGTTTGATGACTTCTGAATCTTGTGTCTTTGTTTCAAACCGTGCTTCTCTTGTAACTGCTGAAAGCAGCCCACTTTCACATCAAGTTATATTCCACTACTTCACTTTGTAAGCAACGTCTTCCATAATCACCCACGTTGCCGAGTTGTTTGCCCATCTTGGATTCTTTGCCCCACGTCTGCTACACACTGCAAAAAAACAGTAACAAGAACAACAAGAACAAGAACAACAACAATAATAATAATAAAATATGCTCATAATTATTTAAAAAGATAATTTTGGTCTGAATCCATAGACTAAAATTGACGGGTCACAATCAATAAGATTAGATTTGGCCATGATTGACAGGTCACAATCAATAAAATTAGATTTGGTCACAATCAACAGGCCACAATTGATAGAAAATAATTTATAGTACAAACAATTTGTAATGTGAACTTATTGCCTGTTACTTAGGATTATTGGCCAGTCTAGCAGAGTGATATTTGCTTACAGCAATTCCAACTGTACTCTTCATTTTTCACTAGTTAAAATCAAAAAAATTATGTTCTTTATTTTACTTAATTTCTTTTTTATTTATGTACTCTCAATGTTTTAAAAACCGGACCGGTGAATGAACCGGAAAAATGATCGGGTGGACGGGTCACCGGACCGGAACCCCATCCGGTCACCGGTTCAACCGGTTGAACCGGCCGGTCCGGTCCGGTTTTTAAAACCATGTGTACTCTAACATTAGTATTTATTTTATCTATCTATACATATAGACTATTTAAAGAGCCTCCCAAGACACTTCAAATGTAGCTAATTTTGAAAAATTTTGTTAAAATAACTATTGTAATAGTTAGTCTATTGGAGTGACTAAAATATACTGAAGATAGGTATAATAGCTAACAAATCTCATTTAAAGAGTTCATTGGAGATATTCTTAGTACTATTAATGTGGCTAGGATGTTTAATTTGTTTTGATGTGATTTCATAGTTGATACTTATGTTTCTGTTGGCTACACATTTTGTAAAAGCCAGTTACAGTTCGACACGTGGCAGAGTAAGGGTAATAATGGAAGGTTATTCAAGCCTTCAATCCTGATCGTACACGTGGCAATAAATATTGGTTCTCACATGATCTGAGTAACACTAGATCAATAACGGGATGCAAGATGACATAGCTTCAACGGTTACTCATATTCAAATTCAAGTACAAGAGGGAAGTTCAACTGCCAGTAATGGCGTAATGGAGCTACTTGTAAGGAAGCATGATCAGCAATCATGGAGGAGCAGTTCGACGGTTCGAAGTGCAGTTCGAAGGTCATCACTGACGAGTATAAATAGCAGGGCAGCCTCAGAAAGAAGAGGACTCAGATCATACAAAATCAGTCATTTACTTCATATATTTTCTTTTCCAGTCTTTTACATTTCCAGTCTTTAAATACCTGTTCTTTAAATACCTGCACTTTAAATACCCGCATTGCACTTCGATTCATAGGAGTAGCTTCAAGTAGATTCAAGTAGATTGCTGTTGTAAACCTCTTCGAGGCTGAGTTCGGACCATTATAAGTGTTCATTTTTATGAAATACTTCAATTGTTCTTCATATTACTGTTATTTCTCTTAATTTCTCCTAAGTCAAGCCACCAGTAAAAGTTCTCTTCATTGAGGCTGAAAAGAACTAAAACACAATCGTCTGATAATTGGTTGGCAATCACAATTTCTGTAAGGACTGATTGATCCTTGCTGGCACGCTCACATTTACAAAAATACCCTTCAAAAAGCCAAAAAGCCAACATATATTTTTGGCATGCCCGGTGGGACATAATTAAAAATGGCTAGAAGAAGACGACAAGGAGAAAATGAACGCTTCGAAGAAGGCGTGGAAGGAGAGGTAGAAATACCAAATCCAGAGGATAATATGGTAACACATCCTGTGGAAACTCCTATATTGTCAGAACCTATGGTCGAACAAACCAGTACTTCTGGACAAGAACCATATGTTCATATTATTGGACGAAACCAAGGAATTGGACCATCCACTGTGCCATTTACTCAACCAGCAAATCCATGGGATGGTTTAGTAGATGCCATGGGACAACAATTAATGAACACAATGGAAAGGTGGGCAACATCCTTTTTGGATCGAATGAATAACCACCAACCAACAAACACAAGACACACGGAGGAAGTTGTAAATGTCCCCCAACAAAGATTGGCTAGAGAAAAACAGCCTATGCAAGTTAATGGACATTCTAATGGTCAAACTAGTACCCAAAACTTTGAAAGACCATCACCTCAGTCTTGGTATGAACCCATTTCAAGGCCTATAGCAGGCCAAAATGCCTCAGTACTTAATAATGAAGTCACACAAGTTGGTGGATCTGGCCAAGTACAAGAAACTGGCATAAGAATGGTTACAAATCCCATGTTTGAAGCCATACCTGGCACAAGGGGGTACACTAATCCCTTATTCGAATTTACACCTGGGGGGTTGGAGGGTTTTCCTACAAATGGCAGAGACACAACACCTGTTCCAGCACCTTTTGCAGGTCCTTTCGTAGGTCATGCTCAAAGAGGTTACCCATACCCTCAACAGCAACCTGCACCGCAAGGACAACCAGCCCCAAATTTACCACCTTATGGACCAAGAGGACCACAAGCACAAGTTTGTCTACCAAATCCTGTGTTTGCCCCTCCAGTAGTGGTTCAGCAGGCACAAAATATGGTCCCTAGAGACCAGATTGCTGATATTGTTAGGGAGATATGTGGACCAATGGCTCGGGGGGTCCAGACACCTATATACAGAAAACCATACCCAGAATGGGTAGATAGGGTACATGAATACCCAAGAGGATTCAGAATACCAGATTTTACTCTATTTTTTGGAACTGGAAATCAGTCAACTGTAGAGCATATTGCTAGATTTGCTGCTCAATGCGGTGAATTCACTAATCATGATTATATGAAACTGAGATTATTTCCAAATTCTCTGACTGGAGGAGCATTCGTATGGTACATCAACCTTACACCTGGGTCCATTCAAAATTGGCAACAGATGGAAGAGGCATTCCATGCCCAATTCTTCCAATCAGAGCCAGAAGTTTCCATGGCAGACTTGGCTAGATTGAGTCAAAGGCCTGAGGAAAAGGCTACTCAGTTTATTGCCAGATTTAAAAGGGCTCGGAATAAATGTAGAGTCATTCTCCCAGAGCCAGAGTTTGTCAGATTGGCTCAGAATGGTTTAGAATTCAGGCTTCGAAAGAAGTTTGATTCAACCGAATTCAGAGATTTGGTCGAACTGACCTATAAGGTGTCTCGATATGAAGCATTATTAGAAGAGGAACAAGATCGAAATAATGCATCATATAAGACATATTATAGAGATCCTAATTATGAAATAGATGCAGCAGAGATTGTAGGCAAAGAACCTGTAATCTGTGAAGCATTAATTCATAAGGATACAACTATAGACCAGCAGTTTAAAAAGAAAGACTTTCACAGAAAATACTCTTTCGATTTAACAAAAGCAGATGACATCTTTGATCATTTGCTCGCGGCCAATTTCCTTAAGTTACCAAAGGGAGTAAAACTGCCATCTCCAGATGAACTTAAAGGAAAAATATATTGTAAATGGCATAACTCTTGGTCTCACTCGACTAAAAACTGCATTGTTTTTCGAGACAGGATCCAGGAGCAGATTCGGAAAGGAAGTCTGAAATTCCCAACCAAAACAGAAAAGATCATGGGGATTGATAGTAACCCGTTTCCAGAAGTTGGAGAAGGCACAGCTAATGTGGTTGTACCAAACTTCCAGAATCTATCTCTGCAGGAGTTGGAAGAAGTCAACGTGCAAATGCATACTGCCAACCAGACAACTGCTAAGAAGGAGACTAGAAACCCACCAGCTATTGGACGAGGTTTCTCACATCAGAAGGAGCAATCTGACGAAGAAGCACTAGATGACAATTCCTTGGAAGCAGCTGTAATGCAGAGGATGTGTCCCAGGTGCAGACTGAGTCATAAATGGTTGAGGGGGCTTCCAATTGATGGAAAGCAATACTACAGAGATGTTCAAAGACATCCTAAGCCAACCAATGCTTATAACAAAAGGCCGTATCCAGGTAGTGATAGGCAGCGACCATCAATGGTTGAACCTGCAGTGGACAGAATGCATGCTAAAGGCAAGAGGCCCTTGTATGAGTCTAGACCACCTAACTATTACAGAGTAGAAAGCAACCATTCTGAAAAAAGGTTGGGGAAGAGTTCAGGTTACGGGATTAAAGCCAGGGATTGGCCTCCTAGACTAACCTCACGCAGAACTGAAAGTGGCCACTTTCATCAAAGGCCAGAAACAGACTCGAGACATGAAGTCAGGAACAAGCATTTACCTTCACAGCCAGTTTCGAAGGCGGTTTCGAAGGTAGAAAGAAACAGTTCCACATCTGGATCAGTAGGTTCGTGGGTGCCTGGAGTCCCGGATTGGTTTGTAATGCAAAACAAACCTAGGGAGGTGCTTGCTTATGGAGATACTGTAAACCAAGGCAGGATGATCAAGCCTCCTATGGTGGCTCCGAATAACTGGGTGCTGCTTAAACACCCAAAGACGAGGGAACCAGACATGGTCCCAGTCATCTCAAGATCACAGAGGAGAAAAATTCAGCGCAGGTACACCCAGTACCAAAAAGATCTGAAGGAAGGTGGAGAAAATTCTTCACCAGTCAAAACGGAAGGAAGGAAGAACCCAAAGTCAGACCATGCTCCAAAGCCGGTTCCACAGAATAAAGTGGTCTGCAGCCGAGAACAATTGGCTAAGGTTCATACTGAACTAATAGCCAGAGAGAAGGCTAGTTTAGCTGGATTGGAGAAGACTCTGATGAAGAGTGATAGTGAGACAGAAGAAGAGATTGGCACAAGCCAAAAGAAAGAAATGATGGAAGAAGAGATGTTCGAAGCCTTCATGGCTGAACAAACGTTTCTGACTGAAGAGCCAGTTGAGAAAGATCCTTCGAAGGGCTCAGTTAGCAATGAAATACCAGAATGCATCATGCAGGATGTTTCTGAGGAAGTCAACCAAAGTGACCAAGAGGGGAAACAGGTACAGCCAGCCATCCAATTTGGCTCGTTTCCCCCAGTATCAGTGAACATGGTACACATACTACCACAGGAATTTCAAGCTGGAGATGAGAATCAAGAGGGGCAGGAAGCTGATCCAGTTCAGATCTCTAGTGAAGACTCACAAGCAAGTATGGTGCAAGATAATCTCGAAATGGTTACCCCGATGGAAGATGAATATGAGAGCGAAGAAGTGGTAAGCATCAACCTATCGTACCCATTCGAGTATCCCTCGAATTCCATGACACAACATGTTAAGCCTTTGTACATCAAGGCTTTCTTCGATGGGATACAACTGAATCGAGTCCTAATAGACAATGGAGCAGCAGTAAACTTGTTGCCAAAATCTTCTTTGAAGAAAATAGGGAAAAGGAATCCCAGGTTGATCCCAACCAGCACAACCATCGCTGGTTTTGCTGGAGATAAGCAAATGGCTCAGGGGATTCTACCCATTAATTTAAGTGTGGGAACCAGGGATTGCATGACAGCATTCTTCGTAATCGACAGTAATGCTAAATACAATGCTTTACTTGGAAGGGACTGGATCCACACTAACAAATGTGTGCCTTCTTCCTTGCATCAGAAAATCATGATGGCTTTAGGCAATGGAGAGACAGAGGAAATCGATGCAGATCCTCAACCCTTCATAGCCTGTGCAGACTTTGCGAAGGCTAAATTGTATATTGAGGGGGTGTCACCGCTCAGTATACTGATGAAAGATGACGATTCAGCCGAAGTGACGGCTGATGAGGAAGTGGCACACTTGAAGCACTTAGTCCAAGAAAGTGCTGATGAAGAGGTCGTTCTAAAGGATGACAATGATGCCTGGTTATAGGCAAAGAAGTGAAAAGCAAGAAGCCACATCCTTGGCTCTGATTAAATTCTCAACATTGGATGTAGAAGCTATAGTCCAGAGAATACAGGAGCAAGAAAGGGAGGCCATGATACTCGGCTGTAAGCAGAAACAGCAACAGGTCAGAATTTTGACCCTTGGGAAATATTGTGCATTGGACATTGAGACAAAAGTCCAGGAGATACAGGAGGAGGACGCCTTATGGACAGATTTTGTCTATGAGGAGGAGGGCAAGGATGTTGAACTAAAGAACCTAGGAGCAGAACAAAGCAAGAGGGCTACTTCGAAGGTTGAAGGAATCAAGGAAGAAGCTTTGGTAAGTCCTCAGGCACAAGACCCTTTAGAAGAAGTAAATCTAGGGGAAGGTTCTGTACAACAGCCCACTTATATAAGTGCTTGTTTGAATGCTCTGGACAGAAACCAGCTATTGGTTGTTCTGAAGAAATACAAAGATTGCTTTGCATGGTCTTATAATGAACTACCAGGATTGGATAGGTCATTAGTGGAACATAGGCTCCCCATCAAGCCTAATTTCAAGCCTTACAAGCAGAAACCAAGGAGGATGAGTCTAGAAGTAATTCAGAAGGTCAAGGAAGAGATCCTTAGACTCCTCAAGGCAGGTTTTATTAGAACAGCCAGGTATGTCGAGTGGCTATCTAATATTGTACCTGTGGTCAAGAAGAATGGCAAAATGAGGGTATGTATCGATTTCAGAAATTTAAATCTGGCAACTCCCAAAGATGAGTACCCTATGCCTATAGTGGACTTGCTGGTGGACAGTTCAGCAGGTCACCAAGTCTTGTCAATGATGGATGGGCATTCCGGCTATAACCAAATCTGCATTGCAGAGGAAGATATCCACAAGACAGCATTCAGATGTCCTGGGAATATTGGCACCTTTGAATGGGTTAAAATGCCATTTGGTCTAAAGAATGCTGGAGCTACATATCAAAGAGCCATGAACACTATCTTTCATGATCTTATTGGAGGATATTTGGAATGTTATATTGATGACATTGTGGTTAAATCCCAATCCATGGAAGAGCACCTGTTTCACTTAGAAGCAGCTTTTGAAAGGATGAGGAAGTTCAAGTTAAAGCTCAATCCTCTTAAATGTGCTTTTGGTGTATCATCTGGAAATTTCTTGGGCTATGTTGTTCACAAGAAAGGAATACAGATTGATCAGAATAAAGCCAAAGCAATCATTGAAGCCAAACCCCCATCAAGTAAGAAAGAATTACAAAGGTTCCTTGGGCAGGTTAACTTTCTTCGAAGGTTCATTTCTAACACTGCAGGGAAAACTAAAGTATTTTCTTCCTTGTTAAGGCTGAAAGATGAAGAGGAATTTGTGTGGACAGCAGAGCATCAAATTGCTTTCGAAGGTATCAAAGCCTACTTGGCTAACCCTCCAGTGCTGATGCCACCAAAGGGGAACAAGCCCTTGAAGTTGTACATAGCTGCAGCAGAGGATTCATTGGGAGCTTTCTTAGCCCAAGACAATGAAGAAGGCAAGGAGCAAGCTATTTATTACCTTAGTAGGTTTTTAAATTCTTGTGAATGTAAATATTCAGCTGTTGAAAAGCTGTGTCTTGCTTTGTATTTTGCTGCAATAAAATTAAGATATTATCTTTTGCCAACTGTCTTGGTAATTGCAACCACAGATTTGGTTAAATATATGTTATCTAGACCAATGTTGAGGGGAAGAATTGGCAAATGGATACTTGCCTTATCAGAATTTCATCTAGAATACGTCCCTCAAAGGGCAGTAAAAGGGCAGGTTTTAGCCAATTTCTTGGCAGATCATCCATCTCAAACAGAGAGCCAGGAGATAATGGAACTTGGTATGGCCAGTGTTGAGCCATGGCAAATGTGGTTCGATGGGTCGAAAGCAAATGGGTTAATTGGAATTGGTATTGTAATCAAGTCTCCACAGGGGACAGAAACTACCCATGGTTTTAGAGTGGATGAAGCTACCTGTTCCAATAACCAGGCTGAATATGAAGCCTTAATTGTGGGACTAGAGATTCTTATTGGATTACAAGTACATGCAGTTGACATATTCGGAGATTCTCAACTGGTGGTTAACCAAGTGAAAGGAATTTTCAAGTGTCAAAGCATAAGTATCTTGCCATATTATGTTGTTGCATTACATTTGCTTTCTCAGTTTCAAATAGCAAATGTAACCCATGTTCCAAGATTCTTGAACAATAGAGCCAATGATGTGGCTCAGAGAGCTTCGAACTTCAAGAGAAGGGATAATACCCAAAGGGACATAAGCCAAACAACATATCAGAGATTAATACAACCTTTGAATAAAAGAAATGTGATCTTGGAAGTCAATCATAATGACTTACAAGAACAAGATTGGAGGCATCCAATAATGCAGTACTTGGCTAGTCCATCTTCGAAGGCCAGTAGAAAAGTCAAATTGCAGTCCATGCAATATATGATATATGGTAATGCTCTCTACAAAAGGGGGGGAGATGGCTTATTGTTAGAATGTCTAGGCCCGAAAGAAGCATTAACAGCCATGGCTGAGGTTCATGAAGGCATCTGTGGTGCTCATCAACCTGGTGTAAAAATGAGGTGGTTGCTTCGAAGGCATTCCTATTATTGGCCAACCATCCTTAAAGACTGCATAGAATATGCAAAGGGGTGTCAGGCATGTCAAAAGCATGGCCCAATAAGGCACGTGCCCATAACTGACCTACATGCAGTAGTGAAGCCTTGGCCATTCAGAGGATGGGCCATGGATATGATGGGAAAAATACACCCACCTTCTTCGAAACATCATTGTTTCATTCTAGTGGCCACTGACTACTTCACTAAATAGGTCGAAGCTAAGCCATACAAGGCTGTAGACCAAACAGAGGTTATTGGTTTTATTAAAGATTTGATCCATAGATTTGGCATCCCGCAAACCATAACAGTTGATAATGGAACTGTGTTTGATGGGAAGATGGTGAAGGCTTTTGTGGCAGAATTTGGAATTAGTCTTGTTAATTCCACACCCTATTATGCACAAGCTAATGGTCAAGCTGAGTCATCCAATAAGTCCTTGAAAAAAGGAATACAAAAGGTTGTGGATGACAATCCCAGGGATTGGCATAACCTATTATTGGATGTTCTGTGGGCATATAGAACCTCACCGAGGTCAAGCACAGGAGTCACTCCCCATGCCTTGGTGTATGGACATGATGCAGTCTTACCAGTAGAGATTAATGTTAAATCTTTGAGAGTAAGATGTCAAGATCAATTGAATCCTGAACAATACCATCAAAGTATGTGCTTAGAATTAGAAGGCATAGATGAAGCCAGAATTTTGGCATTAAATAGCATTCTTTTCCAAAAGAAGAAAGCAGCCAAGAATTATAATAAGAAAGTCAAACACATTGGCTTTGATGAAGGTGATTTGGTATGGAAGACAATACTCCCAATTGGGATTAAAAGCCATAAGTTTGGCAAATGGTCACCTAACTGGGAAGGACCATATCAAATTCATAGGGTTCTGCCTTTTGGAGCATACCATTTAAGAAATTTGAATGGTTATGTACATCCCAAAAAGATTAATGGTAGATATTTAAAACCGTATTTTCCAACCATTTGGGAAACACAAGGGATAGAGTAAACACCATATGCAAAAACACAAGCCTGCTCAAATGATATACAAAATATTGTGCTTTCATAAATAATCAAGTACATTGTGCCACAAATTGGCCCAAAAATCATTACAATGCTTTAATTGTTTTTGTACAATAGCTTTCCTATTACTAAGGGAAGGAAATAATTGGATAGCCACAACCATGTCTTCTTTTCGATTAGCCAGCCCTTGATTGGTGATGTGCAGTTTCTTATCAGTTCGAACCAAGGCTTGGTTTACTGCGGCTAACTCCTCCTCAAGCTGAGCTTTCTTCTCCAGAAGTTGGACTTGAAATTGGGAGGCAAAAGAGTGTTGTTCTTTCAGAGTTGATACTTCAGTATGCACTTGAGAAACAAAACTCTGGTCCTTAGCCAGCTTCTCATCCGCAGTCTTAGCAGCATGGCAAATGTTGAGATAAAAATCAATAGTAGCTGCAGCCTGAGATAGATGACTTGAGACACTCATGTCAGACTGCTCAGCGATGTTACAGCATTGAAGGAACCCATTCCTGATGATAGGCCTTTGTAAAGCCTCGAAGGGGATCCTTGAAAAAGAAGTCAACAGTTGCAAACATGTGTCTAAATCTACTGAAGGCGCAAAAGGCTTGTTGCTGGAGGAAGGAGAACTCTTGAAGATTTCCAGTAGGGAGTCAGCCAAGGCTAATGGCTCAGCTTCAGCAGTAGAGGTGGGAGAGGTAGAAGGTATGTCAAAGAGACTAGCTAGTCTTCCTTCAAAGATGTCTACCTCGTCCCTTGACATGAAGGGCATAGAGAGTGTTGTGGTGGAAGACGTAAAGGGCTGCATGGGGATGAGAGAAACGGATGGAGCATCTTTGGCAGCCTCTATGGTCTTGGCCACCAGCAAATCAAGTAAAGAGGGGCTGGAAGTGGGCATTGGTGATGAGCCATGAATGGAAGAGCTACCATTGTCCTCTATGGAAGAATCAACTGCCATTGGGAATGGGGCAGCAGTTGAAGTTTCTGTAAAGGACGGAAAAAGAGCAAGGCTCGAAGGAAAAGTAGACTGAGGTAGGTCATGAGCCAAAAAAGGGAGGTATGGCTTTAATCCAAGAGAAGGAGATGCAGGAATACTGGGACTTAAGGAAGGTACGTCAAATATAGGCTTTGGAAGTGGAAGTACGATTCGAACAACCCTGACATTCTGCATCTGATCAACCTCAACCGAAATTGAGGAAGGCCTTATTGGAAAGGTGAGTGCAGTAGTTGTCGCTGCAAAAGGAAGAAATGCAGAACAATGTTAAACTTCAATACCACAAGCTGACAAAGTAAAAACAGCAGAGGTATGAAAGAAATTACTTGTTCCAGAGGCACTGGTACTGATGGGAGAACTGCGGAGAGAATAGTGTCCAGCAGTCTGTTGTTTTCTGGCTAGTTCCCTTTGCAATGCATCAGCAGCAGCAGCTCTCTCTCTTAAAATTTGTTGTTGCCGTCTTTTCTCAGCCCTTTCAAAGACGACTATGGCTTTGGAATGTTCTTGTTCCACGGCCTTGGCGGCTGCCTCATGAAGGGGATCTTCAATCAAGGCAGTAGTTGAAGCAGTCATTTTCCTTCTCTTTCCTATGGCTTGGGCAATTGTCTCAGAATCAGAATCCTCATCAAAATTGGAAGGGGAGATATCAAACTCAGAAGAAGAGACAGTAATCTTTCTTCTCTTTTTTCTTTGAATTGGCATTGTCTGCTCCGCAATTGTTTTCCCAGCTCCTTTAGCCTGAGGTTCGGATTCCTTAAAAATAACCTCCTCCTCTACTTCCCTAGTGGTTGCCTCTTCTTGGGGCAAATCCATCGCCCTTTTTCTCCTCATCAAGGGTGACTCATGCTCTTGATCTCTTGCATCTTCTTTTTCTTCTTCTTGCACCTTAATTGTTTTCTTCTCAGGCTCAAGCAGTCTCTGCTTCTTTTGTTTCTGATCACCTTCAACTAAATAAACTTCCATATTACTCACCCACCAACTCTGATATCTCTTCAAAAAGGTGCCTTGAGGTATGAAAGGGATGTACTCAAAAGTGGCCAGGTCATCCATAAACTTGAAGGTTGCCTCTTCTAGCCTTGACTTTCGAACCTTCAAATCTCTCTTGGTCAGAGTTAGATTGGTGTTGCTGCAGAGAGGTATTGGAACTCCTTGTGTGAGGCCAAATTGTCTAGCAAATTGAGCAGGACAATAAGGCTCAGCTATGCATTTATAGGCTCTGGGGTTGGTGGTCCCAATAAACAGTTCTCTAGGGATCAGTAGGGAAGCCCACATATCTTTGTGAATAGGCAAGGCACAGAGCCTGTCACTGAGGAAGTGGCTCAACCAGGCTGGACCTATGCTAGCTTCGAAGGGACGGAAACGGTGATCAGGTAGAGCAGCTGGTAGTTGATGAAAGAAGGAGAAATAAAAGGCAAAAGTAGCTGGATAAAGTGAAGCATTGGCTAGTTTTATGCCATGAGTAAGAGAGTGTAACCCAGAAAATTTAAGACATTTGGATTGAAGTTCAGTAAAATAGGCAAAGAGCCAAAGCTGAAGGATCCAAAATGGTCCCCCTTGATTAGCATCTAAGGGTTTCTCACAAAAGAGGGAACAAACTCTATATACATGACCCAGAATGTATGGGGCTAAGGCTACTCTTTTCTGCAAAACCAAGGCTTTGGCAAGAGGGGCAAATTCAGGCATGATTCTTTGGGAGGAGGTGCAGAAAAGAAATTTGCAAAGCCAATATAATAAAAAGGAAAAGAATTCCCTATCAGTTACTGGACCCACTCTTTTGTTCTCGGCTCTAACAAAATCACTGTAAGATGAATTAAGAGAGGGGAGGGAGAAAAGGACTGCTAAATCAGGAAAATCTGGTGTAATGGGGGTACCAATGGGGGATACTCCTAATAGATGGCAAATATCAAGAACAGTGGGGGCCATCATCCCACATCTGAATTGAAAGAAATTGAAGACGGGGTTCCAAAAGCACAAAGCAGTAGGAACTAGGAAAGGGTCCTCTGAGATAGTTACCCTAGATAGTCGAAGGGCATCGAGGAGGCAGAGCTCTTGGAGATCCAGTGTCTTAGCAGGAATGATCCGATCATACCATTCTTGTCATTCCGGTCTTATCGTAGGCCAGCATCGATGAGGACGATTGCTTTTCCAGTTCTTCCAGTCAAGGCCACCTTCATAAAGGAGACGTTGGTCCACCAGACGCGGATAAAAGGTTGGGAGCTCAGTAAGGACTTCCTTGAAAATTGGTCCGAGGAAGGACTTCCTTAAAACGTTGGTCCTGCTGCTCATGATGGCGAGGGACGAAGATACGCCCATCGATAGCACTTTTCTCTCCAGCCTTGTACTTCTCACATTCTACGTCAATAAGCCTCTTCAAAGCTAAAGATGAGCCTACGCGCTCTGGGGCTGGCACTTTTTGCGAAGAAGAAGCCATTGATGATACACTCTTCAGAAGATGAAGACCGAAGCAAAGAGGAACCAGTAGAGAGAAGGGTTTGTAAAAGGCAAGAGATTTCGGAACACGAAATGAGAGGGTTTTAAAATCTGTGTGTCCGAAATTATACCCCGTGAGTCGTTAAGTATTAAAAGTACGAATGCGAGGAATCTCTTCCAATATTGATAGTTTTGGAGGGAAGAGCTCATTCCGGGATTGGGGCCAGCTTCGAAATGAAATATTTGGCTTCGAAGACAAGATGTTGGCGCCAAAAAATTAAATAACAACGGCTTCGAAATACATAAGCCGGCTTCGAAGCCCATTATATGTGTAAAGGTGCTAAATTGCTTGATTATTGGTCTATTTCAAAGGGTTTAAAGACCTGTTTAGGGATTATGAATCAAAGTAACGACCTTCGGAGCAAACCTTAGTATTCTCTGAGTATGAGAAACACTGTTCAAAGCATCAAAACCAATTGTTGGTTTTTTATACATATTACTCTTCGAAAGAAAAAAATGGTCAATTTGAAATTGATTGATTATATTAACCATGACCATATGTTGGTTGTAATTGGCTTTGAGGGGTAATATTGTTAAAATTTAAAGCATTAATTCCAGACGATATCGGCCAGAATTGTCAATTTTACTCCACAAATTGGAATAAGGCATGTTGGTTCTTTTAGTATTTCATTAAACAATTGACTCGAAGGATGAGATTGTTCAATTCGAAGTTATGAGTTAGCTTTTAGAGATGAAAGGAAACAGAGTCAAACAGTGTTAAGTACAGAAAGACTTTGTTCATATTAAAGCCAAGATGATTACATTAAGTAACCCTATCTGGGTACAAATTCAAGCTCATAAAAATAAGGAATAGAATAAATAACAAGGTCATGAAATTTTGTCCAGCAATGGTCAATAAATTTCTGTTCTTTCTTTATTATTTCTTCTATCTCTTCTAAAGTTGATTGCATAAGCAGATGAGCTCTCACTTCATAATAGAGTTCTTCAGCCTTTGTTTCGAAAGCCTCTTCCCTCGATTTTTGTTCCACTTCATCTATAACCAAATCATCCCAGTACGCAGAATCTTTATCCCTGAAGTCATCGAACTCTTCGATAAAATTCTCTGCTTCATACTGGGCATGAATTCGGAGAGATAAAAGTTGATCCAGATTTTGGATGGTGATCTTAGAATTCCGATGCCAGTAGAGGAGCACTAGGAGTTGGTCCAAAAACAAATGAAGCTCTGCTTGGGCAAGAGGATTGAGGACATGACCCCTAGTCATGACATCACAAGCCCATTGAAAGTTCTTAAGAGGAATGTCATCCTCAAGAACATTGAAGGGCAGGTGGGAGAAAGCCGCGAGCAAAAGTTGAGCTTGCTTTCGCCCGGCTGAAGAAGGGGGTGACGGAGGTTGGTAAGGTGGAAAAACTTTGTCCATTGGAAGGGCAAGTCTTAGTTTCTCTGTCCAGGAAAGAATGGGAGAAGGAGAAGGAGAAGATGATCCTGCTTCGGAAGATGGGAAGAGAGTAGATGGCTCTGCTTCAGAAGACAAAGGGGAGGGAGTAGATGTCTCTATCTCAGAAGATGCAGAAGAGGGTGTGGATGCCTCTATTATGGGAGATGGCACGGGAGCAGGAGGAACAAAGGCATTAATGTAATCAAGCCAATCAGAAGAACAAATCTTCGCCTTCTTGGCTAAGAATGAAGGGGTATACCCTTGTGCTTCTTCTGGACGCCGGGCAGGGTGCATTATCTTTGTAGGCATGGAAGAAGTATACCAAGCCACAAGCAGAGTCTCTTCCAAGCTACGTCGAAGGTCAATGGGCACATAAGGGTAGACCACTGAGCTTCGAGCGTAGGAGGGGAACTCCAAGGGGTCAGTGAACTCAACAAAATGGTGATTGATTCGCTCCCTTAAATCATAAGTCTCAGGAGTTGACCAGCTTGTCCAGCCAGAAGCCCCAGAGGGTGAAGAGGTTACAGCTTCATCCCATGCAGAGGTCTGTGAAGAAGAGTTTCCTAAGTCCATATTTGCAACTTGTCGAAGCAAAGGCTTGAGAGTAGTTCGGTCAAAATACAAAGGGAGCTTAGGGGAAGAACTCCTTGTATCTGTAAGTTTGTAAACCAAGGGATTAAAGGCAATGTGTTCGTAGTCCAAAGGTTTATAATCTGCAAAAGCCTCCATTACCTGAATAGAGAAGGGCGGGTAAAGGTGGCTAATGAATGCGTGGAGGTTCTTTCGAGGGGGAACAATATCACTCAAAGGCTCTTCATATGCTTGATCAGTAGAAAGGGAAGTTGATGCAGCCATAGCCTGTTCGAATACTAAGGTATTGGGATGTTCGACGAGTTAATGCAAATGATCACCAAATGGATGACGGTTGTGTTTCCAGAATTTGGACTCCATACACGTTCTAGAGGCGCGGGAAAACTGTAATCCACTAATATCGCCAAGTATTGGGTATATTAGTGCGGGGGGTAATGTTGGCTACACATTTTGTAAAAGCCAGTTACAATTCGACACGTGGCAGAGTAAGGGTAATAAAGGAAGGTTATTCAAGCCTTCAATCCTGATCGTACACGTGGCAATAAATATTGGTTCTCACATGATCTGAGTAACACTAGATCAATAACGGGATGCAAGATGACATAGCTTCAACGGTTACTCATATTCAAATTCAAGTACAAGAGGGAAGTTCAACTGCCAGTAATGGCGTAATGGAGCTACTTGTAAGGAAGCATGATCAGCAATCATGGAGGAGCAGTTCGACGGTTCGAAGTGCAGTTCGAAGGTCATCACTGACGAGTATAAATAGCAGGGCAGCCCCAGAAAGAAGAGGACTCAGATCATACAAAATCAGTCATTTACTTCATATATTTTCTTTTCCAGTCTTTTACATTTCCAGTCTTTAAATACCTGTTCTTTAAATACCTGCACTTTAAATACCCGCACTGCACTTCGATTCATAGGAGTAGCTTCAAGTAGATTCAAGTAGATTGCTGTTGTAAACCTCTCCGAGGCTGAGTTCGGACCATTGTAAGTGTTCATTTTTATGAAATACTTCAATTGTTCTTCATATTACTGTTATTTCTCTTAATTTCTCCTAAGTCAAGCCACCAGTAAAAGTCCTCTTCATTGAGGCTGAAAAGAATTAAAACACAATCGTCTGATAATTGGTTGGCAATCACAATTTCTGTAAGGACTGATTGATCCTTGCTGGCATGCTCACATTTACAAAAATACCCTTCGAAAAGCCAAAAAGCCAACAGTTTCTTATTTTGTTACTTGTTAGCATGTTTTATAAAAATTCAGCTTAAATTTGTGGGTAATTTGGGCCTATCTCAAGTTCAATTTATTGAGCTCGAACTAGACATGGGCGGGGCTAGACAACACTCAACACTAGTTGGGTAACCCTCAACTTATTGAATTTGTTTGAGTTGCACCCCAAGTTAAAAATTATGAGCTACCTTAATTTATACTAAAATCCTAATGTAATACAAATCAATCAATTTTCATTCCAAATGTACCAAGATGTTATTTCCCAGTGTAAATTTTTTTTTTGCCTATTTTGTGTTTGGATCATAAATTTAGATAGAGATTTGAAAAGGAAAACAAAAAAATGAAATAGGAAAAAAGAAATAAAATGTGAATAAAATATAAGTTAAAATTTTTCTTTATTTTCCTTTCCCTTTTTCTTTTTAAATCTTTATCTAAATTCATAATCTAAACAACTACTTTATAAGTAGACTCTTCACATTTATAATCTCATATGAAACTCTAATGAAATGAAAATTTTGATCATAAAATGAGTACAAAAGATCAATATTTAACTAAAATAAAAATGGAAAAAATTATAACATAATGATGGAAAAAGTTTGATTAAAGTTGACTTATTTAACATAAAGAGCCAGAGGCTAGACCTTGTATTAGTTGGATGACTTTGAAATATTTCTCTCTCTTTATCCCACCAACCCAACGTTTGTTAGTCTTCTATTTCTTTAACAATTTCAGTCTCAAAATGTTCCATTCACTCTTGCTTTCTAATTCCAACTACAACTTTTTCCTCACTTACTTCCAAACTTGTTGACTTGGGACCACTACTACTAGAATCAACGCTTAAAATATATTTGGGCAAAGTACTTGGACCACTGGTCTTTGTATTTTGAGTGCTATATTATTTTGGACTATGTAAATTTCTAGAATGTGATTATCGATTTTTCAATAAAATGAATCGTCACTTTTAGTTAATACCCTGTCAAATTTATTTTTCAAAATTTGGGACAATAAAAAAATAATGAATCTTAAACTTTTTATGCTATAAAAAAGCAAAACAATTTCAAAATTGTCAACTTTTAATATATTCAGACAAATTATATTAGTAACTCTTACTTTTATATCATTTTTGATTTTATAATTTCAATGGATTTGATTTTAATATGAATTTATAATTGTCTCAATTTAGTCCAATTAATTATAACTTTTAGTTTTTTTGGATAAAAAATGGACACATAAATGGCACGCGTGAATATTTTAGTTTTATAATTGTCCCAATTTAGTTCAATACAAAAAATGTATTGAAAAAATAGTTTTCGTGAATATTTTTAAAATGTATTTTTTTTTCAAAATACGTTTTTTCAGTACATTTTTTTTTTGTATTTTTTGTATTTATTAATTTTTTAAAATATTTTTTCACAATTTTTTTACTTTTTAGATACATCTAACTAAGGTGCATCTAAAAAAATAAAAAAAAATATTTAAAATTTAAAAATATTCACTAAAAACCAAAAAATACGAAAATAAAAAAATTCAGTTTTCAAATAACTAAATCCAAAAAAACTCAAACCAAACACACTGAATACTTTTTAAACAATTATGTTGACATTTTGAAAAAAAATTGTATTTTATTGAGAATTTTTTTAGTTAACCAAACAAACGTTTTACTTTTTTTTGATATAAAAATTACATAGTAAATACATAAAGTATAGAGTGAGTGGAAGGAAAAAAAAAAAGAGTTGAATTTAATTTGAAAAATAGCAATCGTTTGGAGATGTCGTGGATTGAACCCGTGCCTCTGCCAGGCAAAACAAATACACCACCATTTAAGCTACAGAGAACTCAAATCTTATTTGGATCACATTTTAATATATTTTAAAAGCGTGGTTAGAAATAGCACTATTACTCTCAAATAAAAACGTTGATGATAACCACGCTATCTTTGATCAACAGTAAAAGCGTGGTTACAAACCACTCTTTTATGAAAAAACACAAAAATTTATTTAAAAGCACAGTTAATGCGTGGTTTGAAACCACGTTTTATGATTAACTTAAAAGCGTGGTTTGTAACCATGTCTTCTTAATTAAAAGCGTGGTTTGTAACCATTCTTTTACGATTTCACAAAATTTTCGCGCAACAACTACAAAAACGGTGAAAGCTTGGTTCACAACCACGTTTTAGACTAGTTTGGGAATTCCGTCCAAACTAGGCCCAATTTGGAAAATAAATTGCTAATTTGGCTTAATTTGGGAAAAACCCCGAACTTAAAAGTCATGATGGCTGATGGATAAAAAACTAGGGCTTTTCCCAAAATAAGTCAAAATACCAAGCTATTTTCCAAACTAGGCTAGTTTGGACGGAATTCTAAAAATAGGCTAAAACGTGGTTACAAACCACGCTTTTACCCTTTTTGTGGTCCTCTCGTGAAAAATTTGTAAAATCCTAAAAGCGTGGTTACAAACCACGCTTTTAATAAAGAAAGCGTGATTACAAACCACACTTTTAAGTAATTTTTTTTTTTTTAGAAAACGTGACTAGGAACCGCGCTTTTAATGAAAATGTAAAAACGTGTTTGAAAATACGTTTTCAGTGTTGCACTCACTCTTCAGGTAGAGCATTCTCACTCTCTCTCTCTCTCTCACACACACACCCACCCACCCACCACACTCACATACTCACATCTTTTTAATATATATAAATTTTATTTTATAAATTTGGGACCAATATTAAATATATATAATAATAATTTATAATAGCAAATAATAATCAACTATATAATTTTTGTAAATATAAATCATTTTTATATAATTTTTATTTTTCGAGTGGTTAGAAATAATTTTTTACAAATTAAATTAAAACAATCATACGTATGTATATAACCTGCCCAAAAGTTAAAATGATAATTATTTTTTACCCTTAAATGATAATTATTTTTTTATTTTTATTTCTTAACCAAATTAATTTTTAATTTTTAAAAAAAATTCTAAAAATCAAACCATACATAGCCTAAAAATCTTTTGATAAATCATTTCTTACGTTGATAACTTATTTAATTATTTATTAATTTTACGACATTTTTACCATCTGAGGCATGTTTGGTAACCATTTCTTTTTCAGTTTTCAATTTATATTTACAAAAATTTAAAAAACTATCATAAAAACTTGTTTAATAATTTTTGGTTTATAAATGGTTGCCTCAATTTGTAAATTTAAAGAAAAAATGTAAATTCAAAAAATGAGTTTATATTGATTTTTAAACAAAAATTTTACTAATAATTTTTTTTTCAATTAATTTTATTTGAAAAAAATATGTTATTTACAAACTAACGTAAACTCATTTTTGAATAGAGGTTTGAAAAGGAAAACAAAAAAAAGAAATAGGAAAAAATAAATAAAATGTGAATAAAATATAAGTTAAAATTTTTCTTTATTTTCCTTTCCCTTTTTTTTTTTAAATCTTTATTTAAATTCATAATCTAAACAACTGTTTTATAAGTAGACTCTTCACATTTATAATCTCATATGAAACTCTAATGAAATGAAAATTTTGATCATAAAATAAGTACATAAGATCAATATTTAACTAAAATAAAAATGGAAAAAATTATAACATAATGATGGAAAAAGTTTGATTAAAGTTGACTTATTTAACATAAAGAGCCAAAGAGCCAGAGGCCAGACCTTGTATTGGTTGGATGACTTTGAAATATTTCTCTCATTATCCCACCAACCCAACGTTTGTTTGTCTTCTATTTCTTTAACAATTTCTGTCTCAAAATGTTCCATTCACTCTTGCTTTTTAATTCCAACTACAACTTTTTCTTCACTTACTTCCAAACTTGTTGACTTTGCCTTGGGACCACTACTAGAATCAACGCTTAAAATATATTTGGGCAAACTATTTGGACCACTAGTCTTTGTATATTGAGTACTATATTATTTTGGACTATGTAAATTTCTAGAATGTGATTATCGTTTTTTCAATAAAATGAATTGTCACTTTTAGTTAATACCCTGTCAAATTTATTTTTCAAAATTTGGGACAATAAAAAAATAATGAATCTTAAACTTGTGCTATAAAAAAGCAAAATAATTTCAAAATTGTCAACTTTTAATTTATTCAGACAAATTATATTAGTAATTCTTACTTTTATATCATTTTTGATTTTATAATTTCAATGGATTTGATTTTGATATGAATTTATAATTGTCTCAATTTAGTCCAATTAATTATAACTTTTAATTTTTTTGGATAAAAAATGGACACATAAATGGCACGTGTGATGCATTTATAGATAAAAAATTATAAATTTGTTCAATTCAATAAGTCAATCTCAACAAATTCAGTAATATTTTCTTTCAAGAACCCTAATCAGTATTAGCATTTGAACTAAATTAACACAAAATTTAAAATTAAACTTATCAAAATTATTCAAACTAAAAATGACATAAAGAATAAAATGTAAAGATTTATGAAAAACCGTTACTAATTTGGGACCACTGAAATTAAAGAAAAAGAGTAGCTGTTGCAAACTTAAAAGTCATGATGGCTGATGATAAAAAAAATTGCGTAGTTGCCGTGCTTGACCGGCAACCACCACCATAGAAAGACTTAGCAGTGTATATAAGAATGAGTAATACATTTATTCCTTCTCCATCATCAAACTACTATCCTTCCTATACTCTCCTTTTCATATCTCTCCGAATCCTTCTACCTGTAAGAAAACAAAATGAGTTGGGTTATGTTTGTTCTTCATCAATTTCTTCTGCTATTTCTCTTGTCTTCTTCTTCTTTTTCTACTTCTGCACGCCATACCTGCCTTGAGGACCAGAGATTTTCACTTCTCCAATTTAAAACAACATTTACCATAACTGCTAATGCCTCTGTTTTATGCGAATCTGATTCTCATCCTAAAATGGTGTTCTGGAATGAGAGTAGTGATTGCTGCTCGTGGGAGGGGGTCACGTGCGACTGGTCCAATGGTCATGTGATTGGACTTGACCTCAGTTGCAGCCAACTTCAGGGCACCATCCAACCCAACACCACCCTCTTCCACCTTCGTCACCTCCAAACCCTCAATCTTGCCTTCAATGACTTCAATTTCTCTACAATTTCACCTGATTTTGGCTCCTTTCCAAGTTTGACCCATCTCAACCTCTCTTGCTCTAATTTTACTGGCCGAATTCCTTCAAAAATCTGCCATCTGTCCAAATTGGTTTCCCTTGACCTCTCTTATTTGAAATATCCTTACTATTCTTCTCCGGTGAGACTTGAACAACACACTTTCAATATGCTCCTTCAAAACCTAACCCAATTAAGAGAACTACACCTTGATTGGTTGAATATCTCTTCACCTTTACCTCATGCTTTGCTAAATCTATCTTCTTTGACATCTCTCAGCCTTGGTTATTGTCATCTGCGTGGGAAATTCTCAGAAAACATTTTTCACTTTCCAAACCTACGAGAGCTCCGTGTATGGGGAAATCGGGACCTCACAGGTAAACTTCCATACTTCAATGCAACTAGTTCCCTTCAGTTTCTTGATCTTGGCGGCCCAAGTTTTTCTGGCCAATTGCCTGAATCAATCGGCAATCTTAAAGCCTTGAATTTTTTGTACCTCCTCCACTGCAACCTTTCGGGGTCCATTCCAGCTTCTGTTTGGAACCTTACAAAAATCACCGATTTAGCCTTCTCATCTAATAGTTTCAGCGGTCAAATCCCCTCATCAATTTCAAACCTTGCAAAGCTTAATAGCTTGTATCTTTCCGGAAACAATTTGAACGGACAAATACCGGATTCCCTTGGCAACATGAGCCAACTTACTAGTTTGTATCTTTCCGGAAACAATTTGAACGGTCAAATACCGGATTCCCTTGGCAACATGAGCCAACTTACTCTCTTGGCTCTTTCCAACAACAATTTGAGGGGACAAATACCGGATTCCCTTGGCAACATGAGCCAACTTACTAGTTTGTATCTTTCCGGAAACAATTTGAACGGTCAAATACCGGATTCCCTTGTCAACATGAGCCAACTAACTTCTCTCTATTTGAGTTATAACTCACTCAATGGGACAATACCATCTTCGTTGTTTGCTCTGCCTTCACTGGTTGGTATACATTTGAGTAACAATAAGCTACAGGGACCAATTCTAGGATTAGTTTATGAACTCCAGAACCTAACATACCTATTAGTTTCATCAAATAACTTAAGTGGTGTAGTGGATCTAGATAAGCTTCTAAAGCTTAAAAATCTGATCTATCTTGATCTCTCATATAATGGTCTCTCATTGAGCATCAACAATAGTGTCAACTCTACCTTGACCAATTTTGAAACTATAAGATTAGCTTCTTGCAACTTGAGCGAATTCCCAAACTTCTTGAGAGAACAAGCCATATTGCATTATCTAGACCTTTCAAACAACCAAATTCATGGTGAAGTTCCAAAATGGTTATTCAATGTGGGGAAAGATTCATTGCAAAATTTAGATCTTTCACATAATTTCCTTACAAGTGTAGAGCATCTTCCATGGAAGAATCTACAATATATTGACCTGCACTCCAACTTACTCCAAGGACCACTCCCTATTCCACCTAACACCACAATTGTTTTCTCTATCTCAAACAATAAATTAAGCGGGGAAATCCCTCCATTGATTTGCGGTCTGAGTTCACTTCAAGTTCTTGGTCTGTCTAATAACAGTTTGAGTGGCTTGATTCCACAATGTTTGGGAAACTTGAGCAACAGTCTCTCGGTGCTGAATTTAGGGATCAATAGCTTTTCTGGCACCTTTATTGCAACATTTACCAAAGGCAATTCGCTAAGGAATCTTAACTTGAATGGCAACCACATTGAAGGACAAGTTCCGTGATCTTTGCTCAATTGTGAATACTTGGAAGTTCTAGATCTTGGAAAAAACAAGATAAACGATACATTCCCTTATTGGTTGGAAACTCTTACAGAATTGCAGGTTCTTGTCTTGAGATTTAATAGGTTTCATGGTCACATAGGCACCTCCAAGACCAAAGGCAAACATCCTTTTCCTAAGTTGAGAATTATTGACATATCTTGCAATGAGTTCATTGGTCTTTTGCCAACAAATTATATCAAACAATTTGGAGCTATGATGAATGTTGATGAACATGAAATGAAATTGAAATACATGGGTGACAGGTATTATCAAGATTCTATGGTGGTGATGATTAAAGGATATGAGATTGAATTATCAAGAATCTTAATAGTCTTATCAATCATTGATTTTTCAAGAAATAAATTCCAAGGAGAGATTCCGAAATTCATTGGGAGGCTTAAGTCACTTCGGGGTCTTAACTTATCCCATAACAACCTTGAAGGCCGCATTCCAACTTCACTTGGAAATTTGAAAAACCTTGAATCATTGGATCTTTCCTCAAACAAGTTTGTTGGGGAGATTCCTCAGCAATTGAAAAGTTTGACGTTTCTTGAGGTACTAAACCTTTCGGACAACCAACTAGCAGGACCAATTCCTCAAGGGAGCCAGTTTAATACATTTGGAAGTGATTCATATGGTGGGAACTTGGCCTTATGTGGATTGCCTTTAACAAAGAAATGTAAGGAACTACTGCCACTGCCACCTCCACCAACACTCCAACAAGATGAGAATTCAGACAAGTCAAGCGAATTTAACTGGCAAGTTGTAGTGCTGGGGTATGGATGCGGATTTTTATTTGGGATGATTATGGGATATCTTATGTTTGTAACTCGAAGACCCGAATGGCTTATGAAAATTGTTGAAGGAAAACATCATAAGAAGGTGAAAAGGTCTAAGAAGGGTGCCCGCTGATGCAGTGAAAGAAGAAATCAATAAAGGCAAATGGCGTTATTCGGTAATTGGAATTTATCTTTGCAGCATTACTTTGTTGAATTATCTTTTATGGTTTCTACTTATATGCTATATTTGAGTTATTGATGTTCTTATTTCAAAACTAGGTTTGTTCCATTAAGTAGCACAATAAAGCAATGGTATCCACTTGAAGGGGTGTTTCACCTAGCTACTGCATTTGAGTGGGTGAGCATCTGGATAACAGCCATACAGGACCACTTCAAAAGCTTTACCCTTTTTGCGGTATTGAATTCTAAAGCTTTGTTAAGTCGTTTAGTTTTCTTGAAGTACTGAGTTAAATAAGAGTTTCATGTCATGGTTTTTTGTTGTTTTCTATCTCACATCATGTAGCAACCTTTAGAGACTTGTATTTTTGTATGTAATTTTTTTTTAAATTGGATTTCTGTCACAGAAGACTAGGCCATGCCTAGGTTTTAACTTTGAAATGCAATCTTACAATGATAGAATTGTTGTCTACTAGATAGAGAATTCATATTGAAAATAATATTTTATGTTACTCTTTGAGCAATTTTTTACCCGTTGCTATTGTAGTCCAGGTGAGCTTCCAACATCATCTCTTCCACACCTTTTTATCAATAAACAAAATTATTGATAATTTGATTTTGTTTTTCTTCTTCAATGGCGATTGGGGGATAAATTGGAGGTATTAACTAGCACTTGTTTCCATATCAATGTGGGAATTTTGTGATTAATTATGGTAAGAAAATGCTGATTTGAAGAGCACTGATTGAAAAGGTCACAGGCAAGAAACTATTGGGGTTGTGAACCTTGATTAGTACTGTACATTTCTGTTTGCACTCATTTTTGTAAAATTTCCTACCAACAGGTGAATCAATTAAATGATGACACATGGCAATAAAGTCAAAGTAAAAGTCTTTCATTTGATCAAATTAAAGAATTGTTTAAGTCCATGAATTGTTGAAAATAGTCATAAAGTAGTTATCAAACAAATGTTGGCTTAGTGGGCTGATTTGTGTGAAGTCAAGATTGTGAATTGGAGCTCTATTTTATGTCGATATAGTGCTCTGAATTTTGGGGGATATGCGAGAGATTTGAAGAATTGATAAAGTTTGAAGGCTTGGAAATGAGATAACAGTTACAGCAGTAGTTGGGGGGGATAAAATGAATTTCAGAATTTTAAGTTGTTTAGTTTTCTTAAAGCACTGAGTTAAATAAGAGTTTCATGTCATGACTCTTGTTTTTTTTCTCGCATCGTTTAGCAACCTTTTAGAGGTTTTCACTTTTGTATGTAGTTGCTTTTAAATTGGATTTCAGTCATAGAAGACTGGGCATTGCCAAGTTTTTAACTTTGAAATGCAATCTTACAAGTTACAACTCAAACCATTCCCCTTGTTACATTCTAAATCATTTTGTTGAGTAATAGAAATGCCGGCTACTAGATAGAGAATTCACATTGAAAATAATGTTATATGTTAATCTTTGAGCATTGCTTTTACTCGTTGCTATTGTAGTCTATTCTATTTTTTTTGCATCTTCATTGGCGATTGGGGGATCAAACTAGAGATATTTACTAGCACTTGTTCTATAGACTTGGGAATTTTGTGATTAATTGTAGTATGAAAATGGTGATATGGAGAGTATTGATTGAAAAGGTCGCTCATATTTATTTTTTTGTGAAATTTTACTAGTGCAAGTGTTGCCATGAATAGGAACATATTAGATATTTTAAAAATTCAAGTTGTTGAGTTGATGCTAGGTTGTTTGATAAGTAAAAATATTGGCTTAACAAATTCATGTTTGAGTTTGGTATGTGTATCATTAAAAATATTAGTTACTCTATGAAGGAGATAAAAGGATTTGTGTAGTTTTATTGGCTGGCCACAAGCTCACACATCCAATGAAGATATTAATCTCCACATTTAAGAGTATTTTTGGTATCCTGGTGGCAATAATTAGGGAGCTTGGGTAGCAGGTCGTGTGGTTTAGGGACCAGTGAAGAAGTAAATGTCACACATGAGACCATAGGATTTACTTGCCTAAGGTTATATAGTTATCTTTTATGATTTGGCTTTGAAAAGGTGAAAGAAAGGTTCTAGACTTTGAAGCGTTTGAAAGAGCTAGAACAGACTTGGATTTAAAGGGGTGATAGACTGTTAAAATTTTATAACCATGGCAAGAATTTTTTAAACAAAATTTTGGGATCCCAGTTTGTGTTCTAGTGGATGATGACTGGAATGACACGAGTTAATGCCTTCTGTCGCTTGTGGGGGTCCGATTTTTGGTTAGCATTTGGATTTTGTCACGTTTTTCATGTGGCTTTTTTCTAGGAATCTTCATTAAATACTTTATGACAAAAAATAAATTTTTGAAGTTGAAGTGGTGGAAATGAGCATAGGTTTGGTTGTCTCCACTATGTTTTTTAAATACTAAATAATTACTTGGTGTTACTTTAATGTTGTGTTTGGTTGGGGGATTTGAGGAGGGATTCGGAAAGGAAAATTATAGCGATCCCGGGTTTACCCTTGTTGTACAGTGATCCGGACATGGGTCCGTAGATGTTGGTAGTTGTTCTTTATCTTGTTTACATCCTTTTTACTTCGTATTTGAGTTATAGGATGTGTTGGGCAGGTTTGTTACAGGTTGGTTGAGTTTAGAAACCAAAACTAGTTGCCCAGATTTTGGCCTGTCCGCTCGAGCGGGGGTGTTGGCGCTCGAGCGGGGAATACACCCATCCAGTATTTCTTGTGCAGTGTTGTACGCTCGAGCGTGGGTTTGGCCGCTCGAGCGGGGTTGTGTGAGTTCCGCTCGAGCGAAGAGTTGGGAGCTCGAGCGGAGGCCTGGTTCTGCAAAAGTGCTGGGAGAGTGCATTATGCGCTCGAGCGAGAGTTGGTGCGCTCGAGCGGAAGTCTGTGAGTGGCCGCTCGAGCGGGGTGTTTTACACTCGAGCGGAGACCTGGGTTAAAGTCCCAAATTTGTGACTCTTCAAATCACTTTTTCACTTTCTCTTCTCTCTCTTACTTTTCCAAAATCACCATTGTTGAGCCTCTCACTCTAGACTCTACCTTCTCTCTAGGTTTTGATCTAGTAGGAGTGATTTGCTCACCTTTGGCCTTTACAAAAAAAGTTGTTGATCGTCGAGGGCTACATTTTAATCTGAAAATCTCGGGTTTTGGAGCACGTTGGGTTTTGTCGTCTTCTCCTTTGGGACTCCGAATTTGAGGTAGGGATATCCTACTCCTCTCTATGGGTTTTGTCTTTAAATTTTGGTATTTTGAGATGTTGGGCTTGGTTTGGTAATTTTGTGAAAGTTTGGGGCTTTTGTGTAATTTTACAAAAGTTGGGGTTTTATTCATAATAAACCTAGATGCATGTTTGGCATAAAAAAAAATGGAATGATTGTTGAATCATTGATGAAAATGGGACCTAAGGGTTGAAATGTTAATTATGGGAATTGACCTAATTACATTGTTTAATTAATTGGGATAATTAATTGAAAAGAATGCAGAAATGAAATGTTGATTGAATATCCATTGTGCATTTATTTTCTGTTTAGAAATAACTGCTTTGGGCTATCGGTGGAGGATAGTCGTGATTGTTGTAGACAATGCATGATGATTAGGCAAACTGAAACTAATCAATGAAATGTGTCATGGAACTTGACGGTTGATGGGATACATTAACTGTATGTATTGGGTGATTGTATATAGAACCAATGTGTTTATATACGTTTTGTGTAGAGGAGGAGATAGGGGATGTACTCCGCGGTTTAGGGGAAGATAGGGGATGTACCTCTAAACCGGTTAGTGTTGGGAGAAGATAGGGGATGAACTCCGTAGATACAGCTCATATGCTTGTCTAAAGAAGTGAAGATAGAGCTTATATGCTTATCTTTGTGATGTGGGGATATAGCTCATATGCTTATCTGTGGATATTGTGGTTATACATATCTGTTGTGGAATGTGGATATAGCTTATTTGCTTATCTGAGTATGTGGATACTGTTGATATACATATCTGTTGAGAATGTGGTTAGTGCTTATATGCCTGTCCGTTGAAAAAGGGAAAAATGAAAGGAAACTTGGACTCATAAGTCGTATGGCATAAATATGTGATTTATGTGATTGTATCAGTGTTGGCCATCTATCAATTGCTAACATTTTAGGCATTGTTCATGGTTGGTTTAGTGTATTTCTAATGGGCTGTGGCTCACCCTATATGGGAATATCATTTTCAGGTGCAGGTAGCATGCCACCTCCAAGGACATAGCTTGGGAGGCTTGAGGCAGACAAGTTTTGTCGTTTTACTTTTGATGTATTACATGTAACTTCAAGCCAAGGGCTTAATGTGTAAACGAGTTAGTACTCATTGTTTGTAACCAAGTGTTAGCTTGGAAAGCTGTAAGCCTGTAAGGCATTTTGTTTTGATGTTAACATGTTATACTTATCTAATGAATAAAAGAAGGTGGTTAGTTTATATGTAAATGCATGTCTTATCTGATGGGTTTATTGTTATTATTTTGAGGGCGTTACAACTTGGTATCAGAGCGTACCGGGTTCGAATACTTTGGGTACGTGGGAAGTGATTAGTATCACAATGGGTTTGTCTCGCTTGATAGAGACTTAGATGTAGTACCATATGCTATGTGCTTATTTGATAACATGCTTATGTGACTATGTGGGTATGGGATTTAATTTCTGGGATGTTGATTGGATCCTTGAGTTTCTGGGAGTCTTGTTGGAAAAGCACTTGATCAATGCTATTTCTAACCGGAACTCTAGTAACGCCTCGGGACTATCGTTATCCGGAAATGAAATTCGTAAGTGCTTATGTGTTTATGTGCTTATGTGGAGTGAATTACAGTTGTCCATGTATTAGGACGTGAGTGTTTAGTTTCGGCACATTTATGAATGTGCTAACGTTCTGTGTTGCCTTTCTTAGGATGTCAGGACGAGGAAGAGGAGCTAGGCGTGGTAGACCTGCGAGGCAGGAAGTACCGTTACCGGGTGAGATTCCGGCAGTGCAGGAGGGAGTTGGGCAGGCCAATGTGGCCGAGCCAGTGGGTCAGCAGGCTATGGGTGCCTTGGCCAGAGAGATAGCAGGAGCTTTGGGTATTCTTAGAGCTGGGAATCAGGCAGCTGAGACAGGGCCTTCTTTCTTGAAGAGGGAGTTCTTCCGGTCTAATCCGGACGAGTTTATCGGGGATCCGAAGGAGCCACTGAAGGCTGATGAGTGGTTAGAACAAATGAGTAAGACGTTCGAGATGCTTGACATTGAGGACGGAGCACTGAAAGTGACCTTGGCATCCTTCCAGCTGAAGGGAGATGCGGGTCAATGGTGGAAGTACGAGAAGGCTCGTGTTGGTGGTACTTGGGAGGCGTTTATAAATGCTTTTCAGGAGAGGTTTTTGTCTGCAGCAGCTAGGGAGAAGCTGAGGGATCAGTTTAGCCGGCTTAAACAGCAGGGCTTGTCAGTGGCCGAGTTTGAGGCTACTTTTACCAGTCTGTCCAGGTTTGCACCGGAACTGGTGGCGTCTGAGGAACGCCGTTGCTATGAGTTTGAGCGGAAGTTGAGGCGGGGCCTCAAGTTGAGAGTTGGTGGGTCTTACATCCGAGAGTATAGACACCTAGTTGATGCTGCTGCTCATATGGAGATTATGATGCAGGAGGAGGAGGAAGAACAGAGGGGCTCCAAGAGGAGCCAGGATAGTCAGAGTGATGGCAGGAGACAGAAGGGTTATAACCCTCAGTAGTCTCAGGGTGCAGTCTCTAGATCGATCTTTTCAGTGCCGAGTGTAGGCTCGGGGAGAGGCAGTCAGGGGGAATTCACTTGTTACAAGTGTGGCCAGCTGGGTCACAAGGTTTCAGTTTGCTCGCAGAAGGGTGGGGGTCAGAAAGCTGCTTCTTCTTCAGCTAGACCGCAGAGTCAGAGTTTGGGCAGGGGGTAGCCCTTGACTTGTTATCAGTGTGGACAGCCTGGGCACCTGAAGAGGTTTTGCCCGCAGTTGAGTGCCACTTCGGGAGCGTCTGGTTCTAGGCAGACGCAGGGTTTTCAGCCAGCTCAGTCTGTGCAGGCCTCGAGGGCCAATCCGGGAGTTTCGTCATCCCAGTCTGTGCAGCAGTCTTTTGCTCCGAGAGGTGAGCAGGTAGACCAGGGGCCTACGGGGCGCGTGTATGCTGTTACCGCGCAGGATTTAGTACCGGCTCCATCAGTAGTGAGAGGTACTTTTCTGTTTTGCAACTCAGTTGCTAATGTGTTGATAGACACGGGTACATCTCATTCTTTTGTATCTGCTGCATTTGCATCGATTTTGGAATTGGAGTTAGCACAGTTAGCATCTCCTATTTGTGTGGTATCGCCTTTGGGTGGTGAGTTGATCCTGAAACAGGGTGTTAGAGGATGTGATATAGAGGTCGCCGACTATAGGCTTCCTTTTCCATTTGTTGTCATGCCCATGAAGGGTTTTGATGTTATTTTGGGTATGGACTGGCTATCGTCATACCGGGCTGTTATTGATTGCTACCGCCAGAGGGTTACATTATGTACCTTGAGCGGGGAGTGGTTCCATTTCTTGGGAGACCGGGTTGGTAGTGTTTTGCCACCGGGGTATGATTCGCGAGGGCGAAGTGAGCTTAGTGGTCTACTTGCTAGCTTTGAGAGTAGTGAGTGTGATGAGACCCAGATTGTGTTACCGAGGGTGGTTTGTGAGTATTCGGATGTCTTTCCCGAAGATCTTGTTAGTTTGCCACCTCACCGAGAGATAGAGTTCTCTATTGATTTAGTGCCCGGCACGGCGCCGATTTCTATGGCACCTTATCGTTTTGCTCCAGCAGAGTTGGTTGAGTTGAAAGTTCAGCTCCAGGAATTGCTAGATAAGGGTTTTGTTCGCCCTAGTGTTTCGCCGTGGGGAGCACCGGCCCTCTTTGTTAAAAAGAAAGATGGTGCCTTGAGATTGTGTATTGACTACCGAAAGTTGAATCGGGCTACGGTTAAAAATAAGTACCCTATGCCCCGTATAGATGATTTGTTTGACCAGTTGAAGGGTTCCCGTTGTTTCTCTAAGATAGACTTGAGATCGGGTTACCACCAGTTGAGGGTCAGAGAAGAGGATATTCCGAAAACGGCATTCCGTACGCGGTATGGCCATTATGAGTTTCTGGTGATGCCATTTGGGCTTACCAATGCACCGACAGTCTTTATGGACTTGATGAACCGGATTTTCCGGGAGTTCTTAGACCGATTTGTGGTCGTTTTTGTGGACGACATTCTTATTTATTCGCCTACTGAGGAGGAGCATGAGGCACACTTGAGAGTGGTGCTTGAGTTACTTAGAGCCCATAGGCTGTATGCCAAGTTTGGGAAGTGTGAATTCTGGCTGAGGGAAGTCAAATTCTTAGGCCATGTGGTATTCGGGGAAGGGGTGTCTGTTGATACATCCAAGATTGAGGCAGTGCAAGATTGGGCACAGCCTAAGAGTGTGTTTGAGATCCGCAGTTTTCTGGGATTGGCTGGGTATTACCGTCGGTTTGTGAAAGATTTCTCCAGGTTAGCATCACCGTTGACTAGACTGACTCGGAAGGGGGTCAAGTTTGTGTGGAGTGAGTCTTGTGAAAAGTCGTTCCAAGAGCTGAAAATTAGATTGACCACCGCTCCGGTGTTGATTATTCCGGAGAGAGGGGTTGGGTTATGCGGTTTATTGTGATGCCTCACGAGAGGGTTTGGGTTGTGTGTTGATGCAAGAGGGGAAGGTGATAGCTTATGGCTCACGTCAGTTGAAAATACACGAGAAGAATTACCCCACCCACGACCTAGAGTTAGCAGCAGTGATCTTTGCCTTGAAAATCTGGAGGCACTACCTTTATGGTGAGAAGTTCGAGGTATTCTCGGACCACAAGAGTTTGAAGTATCTGTTTACCCAGAGAGACTTAAATTTGAGGCAGAGGAGATGGATGGAGTTCATCGAAGATTATGATTTTGAGTTGCATTACCATCCGGGAAAGGCCAATGTTGTGGCCGATGCCCTTAGTAGGAAAACCATTAGTGATGTAGCTTGTATAGCCATCCAGGAATGGGAGATGTTGAGAGCACTTGGCGAGTTTGATTTGCTACAGGGCGAATCTGTTGAGGCTGCGGCCTTGTTTTCTGTTATTGCGCAGCCTACACTTGTGACTAGAGTGTTAGAGGCACAGAGAGGTGACCTTGAGGTAGAATCCCTCCGAGAGAAGATCTCCAGTGGGAAAATTGAGAAGGGTTTGACGGTGTATCCCGACTTGAGTGTGAGATACCGAGACCGTTTGTTCGTACCGGAGTCTTTCCGAGAGGAAGTACTCCGAGAGTTTCACCATTCGCGCCTTGCGGTGCATCCGGGAGGTACTAAGATGTATCAGGATTTGGGTCGCCAGGTTTGGTGGCGGGGTATGAAGAGAGATGTGGCTGTTTTCGTATCGAAATGCCTTACTTGCCAGCAAGTGAAGGCCGAACATCAGAGGCCAGCGGGTTTGTTGCAACCCTTGCCTATTGCCGAGTGGAAGTGGGAGCATGTCACTATGGACTTCGTTGTAGGTCTTCCGAGGACTCAGCGGGGTAGTGATGCTATTTGGGTGGTTGTAGACCGGTTGACTAAGTCGGCGCACTTTATTCCTATGCGCGTGAGAGATTCAGTGGATCATCTTGCCGACTTGTATATTCGGGATGTAGTGAGATTGCACGGGGTCCCAGTGACGATCGTCTCAGATAGAGATCCTCGTTTTACTGCTAGGTTGTGGCAGAGCTTACAGAGTGCCTTGGGCACTAAGTTGACCTTTAGTACGGCCTATCATCCTCAGACTGACGGGCAGTCCGAGCGTACTATTCAGATCCTCGAGGATATGCTTCGGGGTTGTGTCCTGGACTTCAGTGGAACGTGGGAGAGGCACTTGCCATTGGTAGAGTTTGCCTACAACAACAGTTTTCAGTCTAGTATCGGTATGGCTCCGTTTGAGGCCTTGTATGGCCGACCGTGTAGGTCTCCAGTTTGTTGGGCCGAGGTGGGTGATGCACCTTTGGTGGGTCCCGAGTTGGTTAGGGAGACGACGGAGAAAGTTGAGCTTATCCGTAGGAGGCTTGTTACAGCCCAGAGTCGGCAGAAATCTTATGCTGACCGTAAGAGGAGGCCTTTGGCGTTTGAGGTAGGTGATCATGTCTTTCTGAAGATATCACCTAGGCGAGGCCTGATGAGGTTTGGGAAGAGTGGGAAGTTATCCCCTCGGTTTATTGGTCCTTTTGAGATCCTTGAGAGGATTGGTGAGGTTGCTTATTGATTAGCCTTACCGCCGCAGTTGTCCGGAGTGCATGACGTGTTTCATGTGAGTATGCTTCGGAAGTATGAGCCAGATCCATCACATGTGTTGGATTGGACTGATTTAGAGGTAGATGAGGATGCCTCGTATGAGGAGAGACCGGTTCGGGTCTTGGATAGGCGGGATCAGGTCCTGCGTGGCAAGACCATTCCTTTGGTGAAAGTCTTGTGGAAACATCACGGAGTGGAGGAAGCCACTTGGGAACGTGAGTTGGGAGTCCGTGAGAAATATCCGGACTTGTTTGTTGATGTGTGATCTTGTATTTTCATTCTACATTTTGTTGAACTTAAGAGCTTTTATATATGTCTTAAGTTGTGAAACATTGAAAATGTTTTGGTTATTGGAAGTATGTTTTGGAACTTGCCTCATATGGAAGTTGAATATGACATAATACATGTTGATTATATTGTTGAAATTGGAAATACATATGTTGTTTACATACTGTGACATGTCTTTTGTTAAAGGGATGGGATGACCGGTAATGGGTCGAATTGTTGAATGTTCAAGTGTAACATTGTTTAAAATGGAGGAAAACTTGTTTTTGGAAAGCTTGTGCTTAATTTCGGGGACGAAATTCTTTAAGGGGGGGAGGTTATAGCGATCCCGGGTTTACCCTTGTTGTACAGTGATCCGGACATGGGTCCGTAGATGTTGGTAGTTGTTCTTTATCTTGTTTACATCCTTTTTACTTCGTATTTGAGTTATAGGATGTGTTGGGCAGGTTTGTTACAGGTTGGTTGAGTTTAGAAACCAAAACTAGTTGCCCAGATTTTGGCCTGTCCGCTCGAGCGGGGGTGTTGGCGCTCGAGCGGGGAATACACCCATCCAGTATTTCTTGTGCAGTGTTGTACGCTCGAGCGTGGGTTTGGCCGCTCGAGCGGGGTTGTGTGAGTTCCGCTCGAGCGAAGAGTTGGGAGCTCGAGCGGAGGCCTGGTTCTGCAAAAGTGCTGGGAGAGTGCATTATGCGCTCGAGCGGGAGTTGGTGCGCTCGAGCGGAAGTCTGTGAGTGGCCGCTCGAGCGGGGTGTTTTACGCTCGAGCGGAGACCTGGGTTAAAGTCCCGAATTTGTGACTCTTCAAATCACTTTTTCACTTTCTCTTCTCTCTCTTACTTTTCCAAAATCACCATTGTTGAGCCTCTCACTCTAGACTCTACCTTCTCTCTAGGTTTTGATCTAGTAGGAGTGATTTGCTCACCTTTGGCCTTTACAAAAAAAGTTGTTGATCGTCGAGGGCTACATTTTAATCTGAAAATCTCGGGTTTTGGAGCACGTTGGGTTTTGTCGTCTTCTCCTTTGGGACTCCGAATTTGAGGTAGGGATATCCTACTCCTCTCTATGGGTTTTGTCTTTAAATTATGGTATTTTGAGATGTTGGGCTTGGTTTGGTAATTTTGTGAAAGTTTGGGGCTTTTGTGTAATTTTACAAAAGTTGGGGTTTTATTCATAATAAACCTAGATGCATGTTTGGCATAAAAAAAAAATGGAATGATTGTTGAATCATTGATGAAAATGGGACCTAAGGGTTGAAATGTTAATTATGGGAATTGACCTAATTACATTGTTTAATTAATTGGGATAATTAATTGAAAAGAATGCAGAAATGAAATGTTGATTGAATATCCATTGTGCATTTATTTTCTGTTTAGAAATAACTGCTTTGGGCTATCGGTGGAGGATAGTCGTGATTGTTGTAGACAATGCATGATGATTAGGCAAACTGAAACTAATCAATGAAATGTGTCATGGAACTTGACGGTTGATGGGATACATTAACTGTATGTATTGAGTGATTGTATATAGAACCAATGTGTTTATATACGTTTTGTGTAGAGGAGGAGATAGGGGATGTACTCCGCGGTTTAGGGGAAGATAGGGGATGTACCTCTAAACCGGTTAGTGTTGGGAGAAGATAGGGGATGAACTCCGTAGATACAGCTCATATGCTTGTCTAAAGAAGTGAAGATAGAGCTTATATGCTTATCTTTGTGATGTGGGGATATAGCTCATATGCTTATCTGTGGATATTGTGGTTATACATATCTGTTGTGGAATGTGGATATAGCTTATTTGCTTATCTGAGTATGTGGATACTGTTGATATACATATCTGTTGAGAATGTGGTTAGTGCTTATATGCCTGTCCGTTGAAAAAGGGAAAAATGAAAGGAAACTTGGACTCATAAGTCGTATGGCATAAATATGTGATTTATGTGATTGTATCAGTGTTGGCCATCTATCAATTGCTAACATTTTAGGCATTGTTCATGGTTGGTTTAGTGTATTTCTACTGGGCTGTGGCTCACCCTATATGGGAATATCATTTTCAGGTGCAGGTAGCATGCCACCTCCAAGGACATAGCTTGGGAGGCTTGAGGCAGACAAGTTTTGTCGTTTTACTTTTGATGTATTACATGTAACTTCAAGCCAAGGGCTTAATGTGTAAACGAGTTAGTACTCATTGTTTGTAACCAAGTGTTAGCTTGGAAAGCTGTAAGCCTGTAAGGCATTTTGTTTTGATGTTAACATGTTATACTTATCTAATGAATAAAAGAAGGTGGTTAGTTTATATGTAAATGCATGTCTTATCTGATGGGTTTATTGTTATTATTTTGAGGGCGTTACAAAAATAGAAAAGATAGGTGAAATGAGAATAAAATATGCCTAAATTTCTCATAGTTTCACACACCTTTTCCCTTTCCCTTTCCAAATCCCTCCCTAAACCTGTAATCAAACACAGCATAATGCTATCAATATTTAAATGTTGGTTTAGCTTGTTTGAAAGGTGGTTGATAAAATAATTGTTATCCTTGAAGGGTGGACGATAAAAAAAAAATTCAGCTCAAATTTGTTGTTAATTGGAGCATAGCCCAAGTTCAATTTATTGAGCTCAAGGCTGCCTTGGACGCACAAAATTAGGTTAGAGGTCGGGCTTGGGGGCCTCAGGCAACTCTCAAAACAACTTGGATAACTCTTCAATCTTACTGCACCCGCTCACGTTGCACCTCTAGTTACAAATTACAAGCTACCTTAATTTAAACCAAATCCTAACCGAATTGCTAAAAGTTCATTCAAAAAAATTGGCCATACAAATCAATCAATTTTCATTGCAAACGTAACAAGATGTTATTTCCCAGTGTTGAATTTTCTTGTTTCCTAAATCTGTGTTTGGATCATGGATTTGGGTCAGGATTTGAAAACAAAAAAGAGAAAAGCAAGTGAAACGCAAATAAAATGTAAGTGACATTTTTTTTCTTCATTTATTTTTCCAAGACTGCAAATGTGCTATGACTATGTAATAACATGTTAATGCCTTGTCACATGACTGCCTTTTGTCTTTGTTGTTTCAGTAAATATATGCTTCGACAGTCATGAAGTCTCTGTTAGAGTAGTAAATTACAAGCTTTTGAATGGAAATTGTCATCTAATGTAAATGGAAATGAGTTGTCAATTGAAGATAGTTTCAAGCTTCACTAATCTATTAGTGTTCTGAAGAAACATCAGTTGTGTTATAGAAAAAAAGAGGATTCTTGACATTTTTTTCTCTCCAGGTGAGAAACCATTCCATCTTTAGTTCCTTTCTCAAAAAAGGATTCAATTTGTACACGTAAGAAATAGGCTGATTTAGCCCATTTTGTTCAATTTCTCATGGTGTAAAATTCTTATTAGTAGGAATCAAGGGAATGGCCGCTTGCTCTCAAATTTCCATTTAAAGGTGGAAGTCGATGTCAATCCTCAAGTGCAAGTAACTTGGCGTTTCCTCGGAAATGTCATTGAGAGTTAAAAAAATTATAAATGAATGGTGATACCACGTGTTGATGATAACGTGGTATAATTGTTACATTGATTTTTTCCTCCTCTTGTTTGTGATTGTCATAATTGGAAAATGTGTGACAAGAAAGAAGATATAGCACATTAACAAACTTCATCCAATATGTAGAGATAAGGTTGTTTTATGATTGTTCACTCAAAATTAAGATTGTGGAGGAATTATTTGATTGTTCAGCTTGCAAATTAGCTTTTCTCTGAATGGGAGGACATGGTTGATAATAGGAGGAGAAAGTATGCTGAATAATTTAATTTTCTGAATTGCTAAAGTTCTTGCAATTGAGTTTGCTCACTGGGCTGCATTCCAAGCTGTGTTGTTTTTTCTTTCTCTGCTCTGTTCTGTTTCCTTCTTTCTGTGTTTGGATGACCAGAAAAGAAAATTTGGTACGACATTGTGTCGATGTACATGCCTCAAGCTAAAATTTGATCCTATAATTACTGAAATGATAAAGAAAATAGGCCAGAAATGCATTATAAAATATAGTTACTAGTTGATTGTAAACAAAATATAGTAGAAATTGAATTATTGTGAGAATCTAGTGGCAAATGTTTGTTTTCCCTACACAACAGGTTGTGTGTTTTAAGTCTTGAATATAAGATTTTTCCTTTTTTATTTTATTTTTGTAATCACTTTCACACTCTGCACAGTTTTCACATGGCCACTCAAATTTGATCTGAATTTATTTAATAATGTGATTCTATGAATGTATGACTCAATGGGACAAATTAGTGACTATGGCCCATACCATTTACAACTTTTCATATTTGGCAAAGTAGTAAAAGCCACGTCAATTGCGTTGACTGTGTTTCTTATAGTAATTTACATGGGATAAATTGTGGGCAATCTTTCTTGGTGTACACTCGGACTTAATGGTTGGTGGGTGATTGCTTTTGAATTTACTTTGTAGAAATGGATTCAATGTATTCTTCTCTAGTTGAGCAGAAAATATATTTTGTAAAATAATTTTCATATATTTTTGAAACAAAAATCAACGAAAAACAAATTTATTGAAAATATAAAAAAACCTTTTTTTTATTGAAAATATTTTTTGTCAAATCAAACATAGGGTTACTTGTGAAATATTCGTTGGCTAACAATTATGTGGGTTTATGATAATACACCATTTTCTTATGTCATATGTGTCTGACTTCGATTTTTCAGTCGGCATAGGCAAAAATCATCAACCTAAGGTTGTCATGGTGTTCTAAAATATGGCCCCTGCTACATAGAAATTTGGGGGTCCCTATTACAACTTTTTGAGTTAATCATACAAGTCATAAATGGCAACTACAATGACTTCGTGAAAAACAAAAACTATACTATAAAGGTCATGTCTTCTAACAAGCTCATAACACCCTCTTCAACCTCAGTTTCTTTCAATATGAAGCTTCAATTCCCACCCATTCCTCTCCTCTTAGCCCCATCCTATTCATCTTTGTTCTAGTCATGAACATGAAGAGATTCAAACCCAAAAACTCTATTCCAAAACTACCCCAGGTCCAAGAAAACTACCTCTCATAGGAAACATTCACCAACTTCTTGGCTCATCACTAACCCATCACACATTGAAAAAATTGGCCACAAAATTTGGACCCTTGATGCACCTCCAACTTGGCGAAATGTCCACCATCGTCATCTCCTCGCCAGAAATCGTCAGAGAGGTCATGAAAACAAAGGTGGGAACAGACAAATCCTTTAACAATTGTTGCAACCAGCATAACTCTGCTGCAGTGTGAGCTAAGGACAGATATTCGGCCTCAGTTGAAGATTTGGACATAGTGCTTTGTTTCTTAGCAGACCATGAAACCAAATTCGAGCCAAGAAAAACATAAAACCCAGAAGTGGACCTCCTATCAGAAGTGTCCCCAGCCCAGTTGGAATCAGAAAATGCTTGCAGTTGAAGGGGACCAGCTGTAAAGCTTGATTTACTGGGAGAGCCAAGTCAGGCCTATTAATTGTAAGATATTGCAAGCCACCAGCTATGCTGCGATAAAGAGAAGGATTGGCAAAGGGCAAGGAGTCAATGGCAGATAAAGAGGGCTTGACAACCAATGGAGTAGAGCATGGTTTACAGTCAAGCATGCCAGCTTTGGAGAGTAAGTCAGTGGCATACTTTTGCTGAGATAAAAAGTAACCATGAACCTAAGCTTGAACTGAGATACCAAGGAAACATGAAATTTCACCAAGTTCTTTCATAGAGAAAACCTTGTGCATTTGAAGAAGAAGCTGATCAATAGGACTTGAATTACTACCTGCCAAAAGGATATCACCCACATAAATGAGGATGATAGTAATATAGGAGGTAGTCTTCTGAACAAAAAGAGAGGAGTCTGAATGACTATTAATGAATCCTTGAGATAGAAGAAAAGATGAAAAAGTGGAATACCAGGCCCTTAGGGCCTGTTTAAGACCATACAAGGCCTTCTTCAATTTACAAACATGAGTAGGATGGGAGGAATGAACAAACCCAGGTGGTTGTAACATAAACACTTCCTCCTCAAGCTTACCATGAAGAAAAGCATTGGAAATGTCCAATTGCTTCAAAGTCCACTGAAAATGAAGAACCACGAAGAGTAAAATTCGGATGGTTGGTTGCTTAGCCACAGGGCTAAAAGTTACTTGAAAATCAATACCCTCTTGTTGTAAATAATCCTTGGCCACTAACCGAGCCTTGTACCTAGCAAAACTTCCATCGGAATTCTTTGTGATGCGATATACCCATTTACAACCTATAGCAACTTTGTGAGAAGGAAGAGGAACCAGATCCCAGGTACATTGTTGTTGAAGGGCATTATATTCTTCTTGCATTCTTCTTGCATAGCTTGAACGCAGACAGGAGAAGACACAGCTTGTTTGACAGTAGAAGGCTCAGTAGTAAGGAATAGAGAAGGCTCAAAAACAGAAGCACCAAGACACAAAGATGTTTGAGTCTTGGACCTAGTAAACATAGGATGACAATTGAAAACTAGAGAAGGGACAGAAGGAGGAGGAGGCAAATGAAGATTTATATAGAGAGAATCAATAGGAATGAGAGAAGGGAATAGGGATGGAGAAGATATACTGAATGAGGAAAAGCAGGAACTAAAGAAGCAGAATGTGGAGAAACAGAAGGAATTGAATGTGCAGAAATTGAAGGAACTGAATGTGGAGAAACAGGTCCTGAAGGAGGAGAAGATTGAGAAACAAAATGAGAAATAGGAGTAGGGCCCCAGAAAAAACCAGATAAAGAAGAAGGAGAAAGAGGAGGAGTATGAGGAAGAGAAGAGAAGGGGAAGCAAGATTCATTAAAAAGAACATGTCTGCAGATATGAATTTTACCTGTGAAGGGATCTAAACACCGATACCCTTTCATGAAAGGGTGATACCCCAAGAACATACAAGAGGTAGACTTGGGGTTGAAGTTTATGAGAAGTGTAAGGCTTGAGCCAAGGAAAACATTAGCAGCCAAAACCCTTTAAAAGAAGAATAATCAAGAGGATGATGGAAAAGAGTCTAATAGGGCGAGACATTATGCAAAGTAGAGCTAGGCAATCGATTAAGGAGAAAAACTAAAGCAGTGATAGCATCAAACCAAAAAGAAAGAGGCAAATTTGACTGATGAATAAGAACAATAGTTTTTTCAGAAATGTGTCAGTGCTTCCTCTCAGCCACACCATTTTGAGACCGAGTATGCTGATGAATGATTCCATTAGATGCAATAAATGAATCAAGCTTCTTATTAACAAACTCAGAACAACCATCAGTGCGTAAAATTTTAAGAGAGGTGTGAAACTGATTTTCAGCATAAGATTTGAAGTCTAAAAACTTAGCAAAAACTTCATTCTTGTAATGTAAGGGGTAAACCCAAAAAAAACTATTAAAGTCATCCACAAACAAAACACAGTATTTAAAGCTATTCGCAGAAGAGTTAAAGGGTCCCTAAATATCACTATGAACCAAAGAAAAGAGAGCATTCACAGAAGTATTAGAGAGCTTGAATGGCAGTCTATGAATTTTAGTAACAACACAATTTGTACAAGAAGCAATCTTGTTACAAGTAGTAGAACAATCAATATGATCAGAAGAAAAATAAGGCAAATGCTTGATAATGTGTTGAAACTTTAAAGGGAAAGGATGCGCCAATCGTGCATGCCAAGTGAGCGCACTAACAGAAGCAGGTGAGTGAGAATGATAAGCCTGCGGTAAAGCAACATGAGAAGGAGAGAACTGATATAAGCCATCCACATTAGATCCACTATGAAGAATTTTGTTCGCAAGCTTGTCCTGGACTTGAAAAGAGTTAGCATCAAAAATAATAACACAATTATGATCACGAGTGAGCTATTGAACGGACAAAAGATTGGACGCAATAGAACAGGTAGGAGCAGGCAAAAGACCTGTGCCAATATGATGAATGGGCAAAAAGGAACCATTACCAACAGTCACTTGATCCTGTCCTTCATAAGGCTGTGAGAGATGGAAATTTGAGAGATCATTCATGAGATGATTTGTAGCAGCAGAGTCAATGTACCAGGGCACAGAGGAAGAACGAGGTGGTGAAGAATTGTAAGAAGATGAGGGAATTGTTGCTGCATAGGCTCTTGAGTTTGAGGGATTAGCTGGAACTGGAGATGAGGAAGACAGTGGTTGGAAAGATGGATCCATTCGATGCCAGCAATCAATAGCAGTGTGGCTTGGTTTGCCATAAATCTAACAACCAGTGGAATTGAACTGTGATCTGTTTCTGTTGTTATTTGATTAAAGAATATGTTTGTGCACATCAACACGCTAGATCGGTTTTTAGTTTTTTTTATTCTAATTTTTATAAATTTATTTATTTGTTTATTTTTGTTTCTTCCTTTAATAATCACCAGGTATAAGAAATGAGAGAGGGAACTTGTCCATGCATATTCTTCTGAGGGTCTTGGAGGAATACTTGTGAGTTACTAACCTTAGTAACTTAGGTCCCCAAGTTTTTTCGTATAGAGTTGATTGAAACAGGTATTGTGAGGTAGTTATTTTGTGGCGCCTCAATTTTAAGTGAAGAATTTATTATTTGGGTCACTATGTTGTCTGAAGGTGCCAAATTATTTTTAAAAAGTGGAGCTCTAAGATTTTTGAGTTCTTCCATCTGCCTTTATTTTCTTAATATGTTAATTGTACTGTTTTCAGAGGTTGCCTCCGTTTTCTTCTTTTGGCTGTAATTTTTAATAGATTGCTATAATTCTATGTAGAAAATCATAGCAAAATTGATTGTTTGGGAACAACGCTTTAAAATTTTCCTAATTTATTCAAGTTTCACAAGAGTTGGATTCAGATTGGTTGATCGAATTAGAATTGATCAAGTTTCAGATAGCAAAAAATCGGCTATAAATTCTGAATATTTGATGAAATTGGCTTTCTGGGAAAGAATGGCTTTCTTATATTGTCTATTAGTTTGGTTGGAATTTCAGCTAAATTTTAAAAAATCAGTTAATAATCGAAAGAATTTAAAGATTGTATAGTAGTTAATGGAAATCTATTTTTGTAGTGAGGTTTCAATAAGGTGTTGGGATTAGGAAGCTGGACTTATTTAGTAAGGCGATATTAGAAAAATGGCTATTGAGATTCACACTAAAGAGGCATAGTCTTTGGAGAAGATTGATTGAGGGGAGATATGGCAGCTTGCTTGGTGGGAAGGGATTTATACCAGTAGAGGTCCATATGGGGGTGGGCCTTTGGAAGAGTATTCTCTCAATTTTTAGTTTCTTTACGTTAATTATTGGCATTTGGATTGATAACCAGAGCTTCTTGTGGAAATTATTTAGTTTTTCATTCCTTTACTCATCAATATTTAGACCCTTTACCCACCCAAAAAATATTTAGACCGTTTTTGTTTTTTGTCTCAATTTTGTTCGTTTGTTGGTAGGCTTATCTAGATCACGATCTTAACAATTGGATTGTTCAGTATATGAATTTTAGTATTGTTTCGATTGATGGGTATGATTTAGATTTTGATAAATTTGTTTGAATTTTGCAAAATTTATATGTTTATTGACCTATTCTTTGGCAATTTTGTTATGTTCAATTTGTTAAATGGCCACAAAAATGAAATTTTTTGGGAATTCTTCTGAATTATTGTTCATTTGGTCAATTGGGTCAGTGTTGTTTTGGTGAATTTTGCTTTGAATTTGTGATTTGGTTTTTCAGGGGAGGGGTTTGAAGTCAATTCCTTGGAAAATGGGGGTTATGTTGAGGCGGGTTTTGCCCATTTGTGGTATAGTCTGTTTCTTCTATCCTTCCCTCCGGGCAAGGTCGAGACAGTCTGTGAAGCGGTACAAAAATCTTCTCGCTGATATCTTCCCTCAGTCTCAGGTGAGTATTTGGTTTCCCTTGTATCAGTTTTACTCGATTGTTATGTCTCTTTGACGTAATCTCAATAATTTTTGTTGCTTCAGAGGTCAGTTGGCGTGACTTTTTGCAATTCTTGTGCTTCTGTATGTTGAGGATGACTACTTCAAAGTATTTTATCAAGTACATTGTTATTGAGTACTCAACAAAAAGAGAAAAAAAGGGAAAAAGTACTTAGTGTTTGACATTGATCTGGTTGATTTATATGCTCCGGGGATTCAAATGTGTTCTGAAAATGGTGGGAAAATTTAGAGAGATGTTGATTGGGATAATCTGCTTTTGAGGGTAAAAAATGAAAAGGGCAACATATCATTACACGAGGCCTTGATGAACGGTCACCAAGTTATAGCTTATTATTTGATCACGGTAGATCCAGAAGTGTTATATTATCTGAACAATGAAGTGAAATCAGCTCTGTTTCTAGCTGCTGAAGTAGGGTTTTAGGAACTTGTCACGCATATTCTATGTGATACAGTTGGGATTGAAAATACAAATGAAAGACTTGAAGGGTAATCACCTATTCATGCTGCCATTTTAAAAAGAAACCGAGGTAATTCTGACACTTATTCTTGATTTCTCTTTGGTTTTTGCATTTTTGTTTCTCAATTTATTTTAAAATCCCAGGTGTTTTTGATGCCTTATTGAAATTAGAACCAAGGTTCATTCGATTAAGAGATGAAGAAGGAAGGACTCCACTTCACTTGATTGCATGATTGGGCTATCTTGAAGAGGAGGTTCAGTACTTGTTAGGCAGACAGAGTTCAGGTGCTATTGCAAGGGACAACAATGGCTTACTTCCTATTCATTTAGCATCAATTAAAGGCCATGTTGATGTTGTCCGGGCGTTGCTTCAGTATTGGCCTGATTCGAGGGAACTGCTCAACTGTCATGGTGAAAATATTCTTCATGTTGCAGCCAAGAGCAGAGGACATAACATGGTTAGTTACATTCTCCAAACTCCTGAGGTCGAGAAGTTTTATAAACATGAGGGATAAGCATGGAAACACAACCTTGCATTTGGCCACCTTGGATTGGCATCCAAAGATTGTTAGTACCCTAACATGGGATGAAAGAGTGGACTTATAGTGAATAATGAGGGTATGTCTGCTCTTGATTCTGCTGAATACTACATGGAAAGAATGTCCTCATTTCGAAAGGTATGCACTCAGCTAATTAAATAACCCTACACTTCAGATACCTAATCAAACATAACAAAATGAGGGTATGTCTGCTCTTGATTCTTCATGTTATTTATCTATTTTTATTTGCATCAATTCCACTTACATTAATATGTCAAAAATAGGGTCCAAGCAAAGCTATATCTATTGTTTGGGTAAACCACTAATAGGTCCTAATAGTTGGACTTAATTCTTATCAAGTCCTATTAAAAATAAGTCTTGGTAAAATTGTCATTAAAAATAATTTTTTTGTAATAATTTTTTATATACGTCACTAAAAATTGACAATTAGTGATTTTTTTTGTCATGATTTTTATAAATTGTCGCTAAAACTTACAATTGGTGATTTTTTTTATAACAAATTTTTCCTATAGGACCTATTAGACAATAAGTTCACTTATTAAGACCTACACGTAAGTTTCCCTTGTTATTATTCATGATTAATGTTTTGTAATATTAACTATTGTGAATCTTGTTCCAGTCCATATATACAATCTCGAAATGCTTCTTCACTTAGTGTGCTAAAGCTAAAGTTCTCCAAAGGTTGTCTGTGTGTGAACATTCCTTTTCATAGTACTATGAATTATTATTTAGCATTGACTGGAAGGAATTTTAATGGCCTGCTATTTCAATAGCCATCAGGTGGTCATAGTTTAAATTTGTGGGACATTTTTATCTTGCGACTGTTGACATGGACTGCATTGAAGGCCGCTGGTGCACCACTAGCTTACTGTAGAAAAGCCATCAATGCTAAAAAGAAACAAGCATCTATGCAACTGGAGCAAGTGAACATAGACAACTATAAGGACCGATTCAACACTCTTCTATTGGTGTCCACCCTCATTGCCACTGTAACTTTTGCAGCTGGTTTCACAATACACGGTGGTTATAACAACATTGAACCTGACCAAGGCATGCCAACTATGCTAAAACACAAGTGGTTTCACGTATTCATTTTCTGTGACACCATAGCTCCATTATTACTGCTGTTACCCTCATATGGGCACAATTAGGGGACCTCAATTTGGTGCTTACTGCCTACAGATTGGCGGCACTGCCACTACTGGGGATCACTCTCACCAAAGCAAGGAGGAAATGATATCAACAGAGATATTTCCACGTTTAATTTATTTGATTTGTTGGTTAATTGAGTTCCTTTTGTTTGCTTTTGGTCTTGTAACGCCCTCAAAATAACAACATTAACCCATCGGATAAGACATGCATTTACATACAAACCATCCACATTCCTTTATTCATTAGAGTTTCATATACATAAGTATTACATGTTAACATCAAAACAAAATGCCCTACGGGCTTACAGCTTTCCAAGTTAACACTTGGTTACAACAAAAGGGTACTAACTCGTTTACACATTAAGCCCTTGGCTTGAAGTTACATGTAATACATCAAAAGTTAGACGACAAAACATGTCCGCCATTAGCCTCCCAGCTATGTTCTTGGAGGTGGCATGCTTCCTGCACCTGAAAATGATATTCCCATATAGGGTGAGCCACAGCCCAGTAGAAATACACTAAACCAACCATGAACAATGACTAAAAGATTAGCAATTGATAGATGGCCAACACTGATACAATCACATAAATCATCTATTTATGTCATACGACTTATAAGTCCAAATTTCCTTTCATTTTCCCCTTTTCAACAGATAAGCACGCTAGCTCTATCATCATTTCCACAGATATGTATAAGAACTATATCTCACATTCAGATATGCATATAAGCTATATCCACATTCTACAACAGATATGTATAACAACAATATCCACAGATAAGCATATAAGCTATATCCACATTCTACAACAGATATGTATAACAACAATATCCACAGATAAGCATATAAGCTATATCCACACATCACAAAGATAAGCATATAAGCTCTATCTTCACTTCTCTAGACAAGCATATAAGCTGTGTCTACGGAGTTCATCCCCTATCTTCTCCCAACGCTATCCGGTTTAGAGGTACATCCCCTATCTTCCCCTAAACCGCGGAGTACATCCCCTTTCTCCTCCTCTACACATAATGTATACAAACACATGGGTTCTATATACCATCACTCAATACATATAGTCAATGTATTCTATCAACCATCAAGTTCCATGACACACTTCATTGATTAGTTTCAGTTTGCCTAATCAACATGCATTGTCTACAACAATCACGACTATCCTCCACCGATAGCCCAAAGCAATTATTTCTAAACAGAAAATAAATGCACAAATGGATATTCAATCAACATTTCATTTCCTCATTCTTCTCAATTAATTATCCCAATTAATTAAACAATGTAATTAGGTTAATTCCCATAATTAACATTTCAACCCTTAGGTCCCATTTTCATCAATGATTTAACATTCATTCCATTTCTCTATGCCAAACATGCATCTAGGTTTATTATGAATAAAACCCCAACTTTTGTAAAATTGCACAAAAGCCCCAAACTTCCACAAAATTACCAAACCAACCCCAACATCTCAAAATACCAAAATTTAAAGACAAAATCCATAGAGAGGAGTAGGATATCCCTACCTCAAATTCGGAGTCCCAAAGGAGAAGATGACAAAACTCAACGTGCTCCAAAACCCGTGATTTTCAGATTAAAAAGTAGCCCTCGACGATCAACAACTTTTTTGTAAAGGCCAAAGGTGAGCAAATCACTCCTACTAGATCAAAACCTAGAGAGAATGTAGTATCTAGAGTGAGAGGCTCAACAATGGTGTTTTTGGAATAGTAGGAGAGAGAAGAGAAAGTAAAAAGTGATTTGAAAAGTCACAAATTTCGGGACTTAAACCCAGTCTCCCGCTCGAGCGTAGAACACCCCGCTCGAGCGGCCACTCACAGACTTCCGCTCGAGCGAACAAACTCCCGCTCGAGCGTAGAATGCACTCTCCCAGCATTTCTGCAGAACCAGACCTCCGCTCGAGCTTCTAACTCTACGCTCGAGCGTCACTCAGACAACCCCGCTCGAGCGGCCAATACCACGCTCGAGCGTACAACGCTGCACAGGAAAAAAAAATACTGAATAGGTGTAATCTCCGCTCGAGCGCCCAAACCCCCGCTCGAGCGTACAGGCCAAAATCTGGGCAACTAGTTTTGGTTTCTAAACTCAACCAACCTGAAACAAATCCGCCCAACACATCCTATAACTCAAATACGAAGTAAAAAGGATGTAAACAAGATAATAAACAACTACTAACATCCACAGACACATGTCCGGATCACGGTATAACAAGGGTAAACCCGGGATCGCTATAGGTCTTATATGTTGGTATCTAAGTAGCTTGTCAGCAAGCATGTAATTGTACGTAATGTTTTGATATTTTAGTGTTTTACAGTTAATGTGGCTGTTATATGTTGGAGATGAGTGGTTTTGTTCTTGTTTCTCTCCAATGTATACTCATTTTATTAATAAATTTTTTGTTGGTAAAATAAAAAAAATTAAAAATAAAGAAAAAGAACTCATCTTGTATATATAGAAATTTTCTAAATATGCATTGGGTCTAACTAGTAGAAAGAAATACGTAGAGAAAAAATCAATGCACGCAGTGAGAATTAAATTCAAAATAAAATGAGATACATATTAATTTTTTATTTTTTTGGGATAAAATTCATTTTATCCTTTGTGGTTTAATAAGATACCCTCATTTGGTTTTAGACTAAATTGTAACACCTAACTCTACTAACAAAATTAAAAATTTACTATTTTACCCTCTTGAACCAGTTTGTCAACTCATTACATATACACAAATTTACACAAAGGATTTTACTGAGTTAACTCATTATGTATATATACGTACACAGGTTTACATATACACATTACATAGAATTTCCGTTAATATATATATATATATATGTAGGTTTATTTATACACAATTTTATATACATATATATATGTATATAATCAAATTGGGTATTGATTTGGTTGAATATTGATTAGTCTGACCATAATCGATAGAGTTTGAAGTACAAACTTGTTTATTTGGACAGAAATATTAATGGTGAAGAAGTAAATTATAAAACAATCCAAATTAGATGGGGATAATTGACTATTTTTAAAATATAGGAGATAAAGTGCTTTACTGTTAAACCATAAGGGTTTAATGAATTTTATCTTCTTCTTTTTTTCTTTTTTTCTTTTTGGTGCACGTAGCATTGTTGGAAAAGTTAAGGCCAAGAGAGTTAAATTAAATTTCTTGTCATCTAATTAAGTAGTTAAAAATAAGGTTGCTACTGAGGAAGCTCAAACAGAGCAACATATGTCCAACTTGAATTTTTAAGGATTTGACAATATATTTTTAAAATATAGGTTTATGTAGCAATTTAAAGCCCGAATTAAATTCCAGGCTAGGCCTAGACAAAGATTCCTAGCAACCTAAAACTTGAATTACAAATTTAAATATAAATATATAAAAATATTAAATATACATATAAATTATTACAATTTCAATTTGATTTGCATTAGTTGAATTGTTTTGACTTTCTTTGTTTTTTTTCTTCTTCAAATTACTAGGAAATGGAATTGAGGATTGGAGACTGAAGAAGTGAATGAACTACTACAACATTTGTTTTAAGTTTATGTTTGTGTTAGTAAAATTTTTGTTAAGTCTTGATCGATAGAGATTTAACATCAATTTTAATCAAACAACCAAATAGAAAATCAGACGAATATGTAAAGGTTCTAATGTCTTGAAAGTACAAGGATTTCTTTGGAATAATTAACAATCCAAAGAGTGAAATAAATACAGAATTTTTTTTTATTGTAATCTTTTAAATTTATAATGTTACAAATTGTTAAAAGTTACGGGTAAAAGTTAAAATATTCCTAAAAATAAAAAAAAAATAAATAAAAAAAAGAATGAGAAGTTTGATGACTTCTGAATCTTGTTTCTTTGTTTCAACCTTACCTATTTATAGGCTTGAAACCGTGCTTCTCTTGTAACTGCTGCAAGCAGCCCACTTTCACATCAAGTTATATTCCACTACTTCACTTTGTAAGCAACATCTTCCATAATCACCCACGTTGCCGAGTTCTTTGCCCATCTTGGATTCTTTGCCCACGTCTGCTACACACTGCACAAAAACAGTAACAAGAACAATAACAACAACAACAATAATAATAATAAAATATGCTCATAATTATTTAAAAAGATAATTTTGGTCTGAATCCATAGACTAAAATTGACGGGTCACAATCAATAAGATTAGATTTGGCCATAATTGACAGGCCACAATCAATAAAATTAGATTTGGTCACAATCAACAGGCCACAATTGATAGAAAATAATTTATAGTACAAACAGTTTGTAATGTGAACTTATTGCCTGTTAGTTAGGACTATTGGCCAGTCTAGCAGAGTGATATTTGCTTACAGCAATTCCAACTGGAGGCTTTTCCCAATATAAGCCTTTTTTACATTGTATTTCCAAAACTAGGCCAACTTCTGACGGAATTCCAAAACTAAGCTAAAGCGCCATTACTATTCGCGCTTTTACTGTTAGGAGCGCAAAAGTAGATGAACAGGAAAATCGCTATTACAAATAGTGACTTTGATTAAGAAGTCGCTGTTACGAATAGCGCTTCTAGGGTTAATTTTTTGCCCAAGGAAAACGCTGTTAAGAACAGCGCTTTTTACACAAATTTTTTTTGCCAAAAAAACGCTATTGGTAATAGCGATTTTAACAAAAAAATTTTGCCAGAAAAAACGCTATTTCTAATAGCGATTTCAGTTAAATGAAAACTCTATTTCTAATAGCGATTTCAGTCCTCATATTCCTCATATATACGAAGCCCCCCCCTCATTTGCATACGTTTTTCAGAATACGTTTTTCAAACTTAGGTTTTTCGGCATCTCGCTCTCAGCTCACTCTCCATCTCTCAGGCTCTCCATCTATCAGCCTCTCCATCTCTCACCCTCCTCCATCTCAGCTCGCTCTCGGTCTCTGCTCTCGGTCTCTGCTCTCACTCTTTGTCTCTGCTCTCTCTCTCTCTCCGTGGTATGACATTAACCCTAATTTTATGTATTTAGTTTTTGTGTTTGTAAATGTGTTGTATTTTTCTGTCAATGTTAGGGTTTTACATGTGAATTATTAAATGTGTTAGGGTTTTTATCATTGTGGTTATGAAATTAGGGTTTGGAATTTTTTGAAATCAGGGTTAGGGTTTTTCTGTCAATGTTAGGGTTTTTAAATGTATTTGAATTTTTTGGAATCAGGGTTAGTTTTTGAATTTTTTGGAATTATTAAATGTATTTTTCTGTCAATGTTAGGGTTTTTATCATTGTGGTTATGAAATTGAATATGGTTATGAATGTTTATGCTTTGTCAGTGTGGTTGTGGTGATGAAATTAGGGTTCGATATCAGATTGTTCACATTATTAGGATTGTTCAAATTAGGATGTCATTTTAGGGTTCACATTATTAAGGGTTGTAATGCTTTTGAATTTTTATGCTTTTGAATCATAAATCGGGTTTGGAATTTTTTTAATTTTTTGAATTTTTTAAATAAATCATAAATATGAGAATTGAGAATTGAGAATTGAGAATTGAAATTTGGAATGATGAAATTCGTAAATCATCAATTCATATAATTGATAATTGTTAATGTCATATTATGAAATTCATATAATTGAAATTGAGAATTGAGAATTGAGAATTGAAATTTGGAATGATGAAATTCGTAAATCATCAATTCATATAATTGATAATTGTTAATGTCATATTATGAAATTCATATAATTGAGAATTGAGAATTGAGAATTGAAATGACGAAATGTTTATATTTTTAAATTTGAAATCAGGAATTAGAATTTTGAAATTATGCTTGTGAATCAAAATGTCTATATTTTGAATATTGAATAAACCAACGTACATTTGCTGAATTGGAAATTGTTTTTTTTTTGCTTGTGAAGAGGAATTAAAAGGAAATTAGGGTTTTAAAAGTAATTTTTTTTAATTAAGAATTGCAATTAAAAAATCCGAAATTCATATAATTGATAATTGTTAATGTCATATTATGAAATTCATGTATTTGAGAATTGTTGATTTGAAATTATGAAATGTGTATATTTTGAAATTTGAAATTTGAAATCAGAAAATGGAATTTTGAAATGATGCTTGTGAGTTTTTTTTTTTTTTTTTGCTTGTTAACAGGAATTAAAAGGAAATTAGGGTTTCAAATTATGGTTTTAAAAGTAATTTTGTTTAATTAAGAATAAAAATAGTAAAAATTGTAATTCATATAATTCGTAATTGTTAATGTCATATTACGAAATTCATGTAATTGAGAATTGTTGAATTGGAATTATGAAATGTCTATATTTTGAAATTTGAAATCAGAAATTGGAATTTTGAAATTATGCTTGTGAATCAAAATGTCTACATTTTTTGAATCAAATTATGGTTCAGAAATTGTTAATGTCTAATTTCTACAAAATATAATTATTAAACAAAAAAATATTTAATTTTGAATGTATCATGTATTAAAAAAATATTTAATTTTCTCTCCATGAAAAGATCATGTTCTCTCAAATAAAAGATCATGTTCTCTGAAATATTTAATTTTGACTCTATTTGATTAAAAAGAAATATTTTTATTGGTTTCTCAAAATATTTAATTTTGACTCTATTTTATTAAAAAGAAATATTTTTATTGGTTTATCAAAATATTTAATTTTGACTCTATTTTATTGAAAAGAAATATTTTTATTGGTTTCTCAAAATATTTAAATTTGACTCTATTTGATTTAAAAAAAAAAATTTGGTTTAATTTCGTTTGGTTTATTTCACTATATTTGGGGTCAGGCAGCTAAAATATGATTAAAACATTTAATGAGCTGAATTTGTAATACATATAATAGTATTCTAGTACAAATTAAAATTTTCTGAGAAAACTGAAGAAAATTTGAAAAAGTTTTTGAAATGGGTATTGAACGAACTGACTTATCACCTTTTTCACTTTGTGATTGTCCACTACCATTGAAAAGGAAAATCTAAACATTATGTTTTAATAATGTTTATTCATGTTTGTATAATATATGCATGAAAAGAGTAATAAATTTAGAGTAGTTACAATATATGCATGAAAAGAGTAATAAATTATTTTAATTAATAGTCCATAGCAATTTCGTACGTAAGAAGGGAAAAAAAAAATTGGCACTTTGATGGGTAAGCATGTGTTTTGTAATACCAAATAATTGGTACGGATGACCCGATAGATTCACATGGATAACTATCCAAAATGTAGTCCATACATTTAACCACCAACTTCAATTTAATTATCTCTAATTTTTGGCCATTATAAATTATCTCTGTAATTATTTTTTTGTTTTTGTATGTGTAAGAAAAAAAAGGAGTAAATAAATTTAATTTTTTTCTTACTTTTCAGAACGATCCAAAATGATCCAAAATCAGGTTTTCTTACTTTTCAGAACGATCCAAAATGATCCAAAATGATCCAACATGGAAACACTTCAAATAATTTTTCAGTTTCTAGCATCAAAGGATTCAATCACATCATCACTTCTTGTTCTCTCCATTTGCTATAGGTAAATAGAGCACTAATAAACATAGGCAAATAGCTCGTTTATAGTTTTGACAATGCTCAATTTCATTTCATGTCTAATTGTTTCAGACATGTCGTATAATTTCACATACACTAACACATGCTGATGTAATGCCCCTAATTCTTTCTAGGACATCTTGTAGCTTATATGGACTCATGTGTACGGTATAACTCGTGCTCTGATACCACTCTATCACGACCCAAACCCGCTACTATAGGTATGACCGGCCAGTAATCCTAAGATTACCGAAGGCCACTTAAATAGATTTACAAAATTAGGGGTTGGCGGAAGCAAATATCATAATTATTCTGTCCATAGAGGTGTGCAGACATATATGCATGAAAAGAGTAATAAATTATTTTAATTAATAGTCCATAGCAATTTCGTACGTAAGAAGGGAAAAAAAAAATTGGCACTTTGATGGGTAAGCATGTGTTTTGTAATACCAAATAATTGGTACGGATGGCCCGATAGATTCACATGGATAACTATCCAAAATGTAGTCCATACATTTAACCACCAACTTCAATTTAATTATCTCTAATTTTTGGCCATTATAAATTATCTCTGTAATTATTTTTTTGTTTTTGTATGTGTAAGAAAAAAAAGGAGTAAATAAATTTAATTTTTTTCTTACTTTTCAGAACAATCCAAAATGATCCAAAATCAGTTTGTTGTTTTAATTTTATAAGAAAGCCTCTATGCCCTCTACAAAATGGACGAGGGTTACTAGTTCACATAGGAAATAACTTTGTCATTAAGGTCCGTAATGGCACAAGTTGGAGCAAATCAAATTAACTTATATTTTCCATAAATCTGAATAATTACATCACCAGGTTAAAAAAATCTCTCTCAATGTTTGCACCCTGTATTTTATATTGTCCAAATCAATCGCGTCACCCTCTACTAAATATCTCTCAACCTATTTTATTTTTCGCTACTAATTCGAAAGAATTAAGACAACAAGTATACTTCTTGTTATGTGTTTTTTAGATTAAGACAATAGAGCAATGACAACAAAGAACATTCACGTTGAAAAGATAAGAGTCTTCACATAGGAAGTAAATGAGACACAATCTATAACTCCACGTATAGATGAAATCTCAGCTGTTCTGTTATACGAATAAAAATAAGTGAAAAAAATGAGAAAATAAACAGTAATAATCAAGTTGAGACACAAATATATAGTTGACAAAATACAAATTGAATTAATGTTTCACCTCTACAGTTCCTTCAACCCTGGAAAATATAAATTGATAAAAAATTAGAGGGTTGCTTTTATTTGTGGCTTCTGCAAATTTTAATGTTTATTTTACAAGTACAATTCGATATATGTATATTGTTGATATTTTAATATTTATTGTTTCATTGAAGCAAGTATATGGCAACTGTTCCAATTATCTTTTACTGGGGGGGAAACATAATTCGGGATCCCGATGAAGGTGTGTCATATGATGCTGAGCCGAAAGGGATATATATGGTGCAACTTGGCACCACACTTGGCAATTTGGAGGAGATGTTTATGTCCAAGGTCGCAAGTTACGGGGAAACAGTCCGATTGATCTTCAAATGTAGATATCCTTATCGCCAGTGGCAAGCAACCAGCAAATACAAAATATTACCGATAAATGACGATGAGGCGTTGAACACCGTTTTAAGTATCGGTGGAAATTTCGAACCACCAAATTGTTTGGAAGTGTACATTCAGAAAGAGGTTGTACAGAATCTTCCGAATATAACACAGATGGATTCGCATCCGTTCACTACATTGCTGACACATGGGGTTGACACGACAGCATTTCAGTCTCCTATGTATGAATCAAATGAATGTTATGCAGCTGGCTACACACAACAGACATTTCATGGCCATGGTGGAGAATCAAGTTCACATGGTGGATACGAGACTGAATTTCACAATAACACCCAAGATGTGCCCACCTATAGCCATCATACGACTCCAGTTGAAGTTGCTGGTAATATGGCTGAAACGGTTAATTTTGTGCAGTTTGCTGACAGTGACATGTACGGTCCTGATGTCGCCCTAGACAATGATGAGAATGAAATGTGTGATGAAGAAAATTTATTGGGCGGATCAGATGATGATGATGATGAAGAAGATGATGTCGACGCTCCCGTTGATATTCAGAATGCCCCCATTCCACCTAGACCTGAAATCCCTTTCTTTGAAAACATTCACATGGGTGGTGATTTTGACATTAGTAGCCGCGATGTCGTTCCCCGTAACCGAATCTGGAATGCTGAAAATCCAGAGTTGGACAAAGGGATGGTTTTCGTTGATAAAAAGCAACTCGTACATGCTGTGAAATTGTACCATGCAACAAATAATCGAGAGTATAAAGTCGTAACCGCCAAGCGAGACGTTTGGGTGTGTGCTTGCAAGCACGACTGTAGATGGTGGTTGTGTGCATCTCTTAGTAAGAGACATGGGCTTTTTGAAATAAAGCAGTATAGGGGTCCTCACCATTGTTTATACCCACGAACGAACAGGGACCACACAAATATTAGCTCCAGTTACATTGCTTCTCATCTTTTGGGACAAGTTGCGGTGAGTATACAAAATAAATGTTTACATTTATATACACATTGTTTATTTAAAGTGTTCACACCAAAATTGTGTCTTTAAAGTGTTCACACCAAAATAATCTGACTCATAGGTATTGTTGTATGCAGAACGAACCTGATATGCCCATTAAGAATGTCATCGAAGACATAAAAAAGTCCATGAACTATACTATACATTACAAGAAGGCGTGGCATGCAAGGGCAAAGGCAATTAGAATGGTATTCGGAGATTGGGATGAATCATATATGATGTTGCCTAAATTCATGTATGCATTACAAACATCTAATCCTGGCACCATCGTGCAATGGAAGCATAGATATACCGGAAATACAACCATTATGCCCGTCTTCCACTTTGTTTTTTGGTCTTTCAAACCCGTCATCGATGGATTCAGACATTGTAGGCCTGTTATAACCATAGATGGTACATTCTTATACGGGAAATACACTGGTGTGTTACTTGTAGCAACGATTGTCACCGCCAATGGCAAAGTACTACCGCTTGCATTTGCTGTTGTCGACAAGGAGAGTTTGGAGTCTTGGTCGTTCTTCATTTCAAATATCAAGGAACATATTGTCATGGACCGACAGGGAGTGACTTTGATAGCCGATCGAGCTGAGAGTATTTTAGCTGCTGTGAGGCGGCATTGGTTGAATCCCTCGCTCCAATTTGTTGGATATCATCGGCACTGCCTTCGACATGTTTGTAGTAACTTTAACACTACGTTCAGAAATAAGGAGCTGAAACAACTTCAATGGAAAGCAGGAAGTGCTCATCAACGACAAAAGTGTAATGGTTACTTACAACAAATACAGGCTATTGACCAAGAAGCCATCACTTGGGTTTACAAGATGAATCCTGAGGAGTGGGCCCTTTCATATGACGGTGGACATCGCTGGGGGGTATTGACTAGCAATGATGCAGAGTGCTTCAATAGCGTCTTGAAAGGTGCAAGGAACTTACCTATCTCAGCTATGGTTGAATTTACATTTCGGCGGCTTGTAAAATATTTTGACGAGATGGGAGCCCAAGCTGAACTAGATGTACGAAATGAGTTCCAATACCCTAGACAGATGCAAAAAACTATTGAGGATGGCATCGCAAGGGCAAATACTTTCAAGTTGATATCATATGACAGGTTAGTTTGTAATATAAATTAAATTATTGTTATTATGTTGTCAATTTAACTACACCCAAAAACATGAACTTCATTAGTTTCTATTACAATTTTTTTATAGGCCACGCCGCGTGTTTGAGGTGCAAACATCTTTTCGCCATGGACGAGGTCGCAATACACAAATTGTGCGGATGAATCAACCCACGTGCAGTTGTGGGAAATATGAGATACGACACTATCCATGTTCTCATATGCTCGCTGTAATGTCTGAATGCGGTGACAATCCATTCGAGTACGTTGATCTAGTATATAGGCTTCCTGTATACATGAGGGTTTGGGAAACTAAATTCAATCCAATACCGCATCAAGATTATTGGGCTGATCCGCAGTGGACTTTAATGCCTAATGTACTGCGTCTGCGACAAGTGAAACGGGGTCGTGCATCTATGTCTCGTATTCCGAATGAGATGGACATATCAGATAGGCGTTTGACCGCTCGTTGCAGTGAGTGCCAGCAGACAGGTCATGACAGGCGAACATGTCCGGCGCGACTTGGTCGATGAAGACTATGTAATACTTACATATTGTAATAGATCTTTTTGTAATTCTTTATTTGTAATAGATCATTTTCTTTTCTTTTGTAATTCATTATTTGTAAACGGGGTCATACATTTAATAGAACATTTTTTATTTGTAATAGATCATTTCTGTTGTTTAATTCTTTATATATTGTAATTGTTTTATTTGCTTGACAAAATTTACAACTATCATAGTTTTTATTCTCTACTTCATTCAAAATGTTTATTACAGAATTTTATTTAAAATCACATAGTTCTTCTTTCATTTTAAGATTTTAATATTTCGACTAATTCAAGCATTTTGTACATTTAGAATTTATGAATTACATGTACGTAATTTACAAATTTTTTACTTTATTGCAAAACAAAAATTACAAAATCAATAATGAAGTTGTCGAATATGCCATAAATGTAACGAATTTTGTCAAATATGTCAAAATCAATAATGAGGTTATGTCAAATATGCCAAAATCAATAATGAAGTTTTGAAAAAAAAATGATCATTCCATTTTGTTTGTAAATATTGACATACAAAAACTATCCACATGTTATTGGTCATTATTAAGCTTATGTAACTGAGATCGTAAAATGACTTTGTAAAAGATTTTTATATTAGTCCGAAGCATAGATAACGATAGGTTATGTTGAATTGCTTATCATATTTAATGGCACATAATATGCAAAATTTTGATTTTAGTTAATTGCTTCCATGTTAATGGCACACAAATTTATACTTTTAAAATAATCGACCACATTTATTTTCCAAGTCGTCATGTACATAATAATTTGAGCTTAATTGATATAGTTAAATTACATGCTCACCAATACAGTTTTTCAAAATGTATTTGTTTTTCAACTGTACAGGCTTCATGGCACATCTACCTGATGAGGTCCCCCTTTTGAGTCATCCACATCGGGCTGACAGTATATGGGAGGACCCGGTATGCAATAACGTTTGTTGGACTTTACGCGTACAATGAAAATACACTGCATTTTGTTTTTCATTCCCTTGATAATGCTATAATTTAAAATACTCATTCTGTTATGCAGGACCAGTCACGCACCGTGGTGGCATGCCGACGGGGAGATTCCGGCCTGTGGGATCGTCCATTGGACCATAGAGTCTTGCAGTGTCTACTACGCGCGGGATTCTATGGTGTATATCGTATAGGCCATATCAGACTGGACCACCCACTCATTACTGCTCTCGTCGAGAGATGGCGCACAGAGACTCATACATTTCATTTCCCGACCGGTGAGGCCACCGTCACATTGCAGGACGTATCTGTCCTATACGGTCTACGGATTGATGGGCGAGCAGTTACTGGACTTGACCCATCATTGACGACGGAGCAGTGGATAGCGCTATGTGCTGAGCTATTGGGAGTAGCACCTACACCTGCAGACTTACAGGCAGGTAGAGTGAGGATGAGGTGGCTGTCGGAGCATTTTCAGGGCGATTTTCCAGATGATGCTGCAGATGAGTTAGTACAGCAGCATGCGCGAGCATATATTTTGTGGCTTATTGGGGGGGGGTACTTCTCCCTGATAAGTCACAGAACCTGCTCAAGCTGATGTATTTGCCACTATTGAGAGACATTGACGTCATCGGCCAGTACAGCTGGGGCGCCGCGGCTTTGGCATGCTTGTATAGGATGTTATGTCGAGCCACTCAGGTGGGTGTGACTCAGATCGGAGGACCCCTTGTCTTGCTACAGGTTAGTAAGAATTTTATTACATGCCAATTCATATTGTATGGCATATATCAGTATTGTAATTGCGTTCAAACTATTGCAGATTTGGGTGTGGGAGAGATTGATTCGCATTGCCCCCTCCTGGTGAGGTTCCCATCGGGCAGGGAGACATGCAGATGCCGGCCGGACCTCGAGGTAGCCGGTGGAGGGTTGACATGAGCCACGAGGTCGTATCGACCCACGTAGTGGTCGTGTATAAAGACCAGCTTGACCGGATGATAGACGGCGAGGTATCAAATTTAAATACCTAAATTTTAATTGTCATATGGACTGTATATGTTTATGAGCGATTTTTAATAGACTTGTCGTTATTGTAGTTTATCTGGCAGCCTTATGCTGATGTCCTCCACACGCTCCCAGACTACTGCCGCCTAGGTGAGGATATATGGATGGCGAGAGTACCACTCATTTGTTTTGACGTGGTTGAGTGGCATCTCCCTGATCGTGTCCTCCGACAGTTTGGTCGGGTCCAGGCCGTGCCGGATCGGTGTGACACCGAGTGGCGATTGCATGCGACGGATAGACGTGGCCGAGCCAGCACTGACTGGAGTCAGCATCATATGCGATACATACAGTTGTGGGATGCCCGTCACGACACTATTGTACAGGCTGACTGGAGCGATGGGGTCCTCCCCTCTCACGACCCTTACATGTTGTGGTATCGGCGACATACACACCTACTTTTCGGTAATCCGAGCCACCTGTCCGAGGCCGGATATCAGGGAGTTGGGCCTTCTCTTGAGGCATTGGTGAGTATCGTACTATATCTCCGATAATTGTTAATATCATAATTGATTATTTTCAGTCAACTATAGCCTAATATATCTGATTTTTTTTCCAGGTGGTTCGAGCTGGGAGGTCATATCACTTGGCTGAGGACGCCATTTTCAGACGTGATGGACAGCTTGGTCTGCAGGCCCTTGTAGAGATCAGAGAGTTATTGTACGAGGGGATCCAGCATGCCCATCGGGTTGATCGTCTGCATTTTGGGGACTACGGTGTACACAGTGCAGCAGCTGCTCCAGACACATTAGTCTCGTCCACGTCAGTGCCTCCCAGTTCAGCGCCAGCCACAGCAGGTCCTTCGACTTCAGTCACCCCACCACATGATACCCCATACATTTCTCCATATTCCCCACACGTACATCTTACCCAGCATGCTGACCCTGACCCTGATTGGTCACCGCCCCGCTTCATGCATGATGTTATTACCCCACCCACCCAGTTACAGCTTACTTTTCTGGGGAGTACTTCGACCGCGCCCCGGTTCATGCATGATGTTGCTACCCCACCCACCCAGTTACCACCTGCTTTTATGGGGACTACTTCGACCGCACCCAGGAGTACACATGATGCAGTTCTCACTGACATCTCCCACATTGATGATGAGGCCCATATTGAGCCCCCCCAGAGCGCGAGGGAGAGGTTCTGGTCGTGGGGGACGTCGCGGCCGAGGTCAGGGTGCGGGCAGAGGCAGAGGTCGGGGTCCAGCTGCAGATCGTGATACAGTTGCACCAGACGAGGGAGTGGGAGTTTCACAGCTCACAGCAGTATCTGATCTACAGGCACAGCCAGGATCAGGGGCATCAGATGCAGGAGAGGAGGGGTCACACTCACACTCACAGGCTCCACAGGCAGTCAGTGGAGGGCCGCATGCAGGGGAGAGAGTGCCAGATATTCAGAGAGTCTACCGTAGGAGACCGAGGAGGGAGATCCACGGTCGGGGTTGTGGGACTGGGGGCAAGTTAGGGCATTAGCGGTTGCGATATGGACTATATAGGTTTTTTTTTTTTTCTTTTTTTTGTTTGTATGTGTCAAACTTGTACAGCTGATGTAAGTGTCATACTTATTTATTCGCAATTATAATTTCATAATTTTTTATTCTTATTTATATTGATGAATCACACAAATCTGTTTCACATCTCTACCCCTCTCTCATTATCCGTAATTTAGGAGAACATAAATTACAAACGCGTTTGGTTTGAACAAAACGTGTAAAGAAGCTAAAAAAAATAAGTTTGTTCAAGGCTAAAAATAATTGAAATATCTCGCTTCATTGATAAGTCATGGATAAGCATTACAAATTGCATGCATTACAGAAATGCCCTGGGCGTTCATCCAAACAATTTCATTCATTATCATCATCATCTGACATCTCAATATCAGATTCATACATAACATCCATGCTCCAGGCGTAGTACTGGTGTGCATTATCCATTAACCCATCTTCGGCACGCTCATTTGCGGTCTTCATTAGTCCGGACCTTTGCAAACGTTGGGTCATGCGATTAACCTCGTCGCGGATACGATGCAATGCCCTTTGCAACAACTGTGGAGTGTCAGTTGGCATACGCATGGCTAACCGGCGAGGAAATTTAAGATTAACTTCACGGCATAGCTCAACGGACGTTTGCTCGAGTTTTGCGAAATTTCCACTCAGCTCTCATGGTATTGACGGTGGCACGTGAGTAACGCAAATTTGGATTTAATGGGTATTGAAATTCATCTCCATCTGCAACCCAATAGCGACCCATTGCTGAATATAGATCAACCACCGTATATGTCATGATGATATCGCTAGAAATAGCTGTAAAACTTTTGTTGTGGTATGCTACGATATTTATACCATATATACACATGGTAGCTGTATGTATGCAATTTCCTGTTCGATCACATGCATGCCACTGACCTTATCCAGTGCATTCGGCTATCAGGACTCGACTTTGTGCAGTCATGAACGAATCAACGGCCTGTAGCATCGGCTATTGTGCCGCAGATGCAGTGATGCCTGTGACTTTGTGCATAATTCCAATGGGCACAGTAGGTAGGAGGTATGTGACTTTGTGCAGCGATGCAGGGATGCATCTGACTTTGTGCAGTGATACAGTGATGCATGTGACTTTGTGCATCACTGCATCACTGCATGTGACTTTGTGCAGTGATGCAATGCTGCATGTCACTTTATGCAGTGATGCAGTAATGCATGTGACTTTCTGACTTTGCCATGCTTGTATACGTTGTGACTTTTTTCTTGACATTACGTGATGCATGTGACTTTTGCAGTGCAACTTACATGCTTTGTTTTTTCCGCACATTTCAGAATTCATCTAAGTCACATTATTACGACTGTGAAAAGAAGCAGAAAATGCTATTATGTTGGTAAAAAAATATGATGGACGGTTGTGTAATGACAATAAAAATCGGATGACTGTGAAGTTCATTAACTGAAAATAAGATAAAATATAGGCACCAAAGTTCCAATCGTGTTTACCTAGCAGGTGACCATTTTATTATGTTGGTGAGAAAAACAATGATAGTTTATGAACAATATTACTTTAATACAAAGAAAATTTCATTTTTCGATTTCATTTATAATTTCTCGAAAACACCTATACGTACTGAAATCGTCAATTCCAAGTGAGTACTTATTGTATTACAAAAGTAAGCATGACAAAATAGTTTCATGTGCCGATGTGACAACTCACTGCATTTTGTTTTATTTGACAACGCACTGCTCGAATATGAAGGGATTGCATTGTGATTCTATGGCCTACAATTATTATTTTATCTTACAACCACGTCCGTGACTACATCACAGGTACACAAAGTCACGGGTAATCAAAATTACATGAAATGAATAACATCAAATAATATCACGTGTATCACTTATTCCATAGTGCCCTAGCACCACTATGATGTCTATAAATACCCCAATATGATGTTTGTTGAAGTCATAACAATAGTAATATATATACAATTACTATTATTATTATTTTTTTTAATTTTATTAACAATGTCTTCAAGAGGTGCAGGAAGTTCACGCCGGCAAAGAAATCCGAAAGTGTGGCTGCTACCTCCATTTATGTATGACTACAAGAGCGAAAAGTACTCGAGTCCGAAGGATTATTATGCTGGTATCCGAGCAGAATGGGCGTTCAGGGTAACGGAGCAAGAAGGATTGTATAATGATCTACGTAACTTTGGGGCACCGGTACCTCATCGTCGTTCATTGACCATGGCTAGACGAAATGTGAGTGACTATGAAAAAGTAGTTAGCAGAATTAAGAAGGAGAACAACAGGATGTTGATGCGGATATGTCGACATTTCATGCTTCAGCTAGCCACTGAAATGGCAGAAGCAAGCAACAGAGATTTGACAATGGTTGAGCGAAATAATGTCTTCAACAATGAAAAATATCTCTCTGACTACTACATGTCAGATGAGGAATAAGAAATCAAACACCGTTATCTTTCATATGTTCGTTCCTGGAGTGTAAGACAATGTTGTTGTTGGTGTAACGTACGGATGTATTTCAAGTATTTTTGTTATGAACCTGAAGTTTATGAAATAACTACATTTATAAGTACACATTTATGAGTTCATGACTTTCTTTATTGAATTGCAATTTGTTAATGAATGTTCTGGATTAATGAATGGATTAATGTATGTTCAATTATGTGAATACTTAAAACACATAAAATAGATCAGGCAACTCGGAGAAAAGGTTCCCTTAACTGGGGCTGCTGAAATAGGGATGAAATTACAACGAATTTCAATCTCCATCAGGAAAGAAGAAAGAGTCACCTTCCAATTCTTGAAAGTCCAGTAAAAATTATGACTCCGGTAATGAATGAGGGGTTGACAAAAAACTAAACTCGGTGAATCGAACTACCGCCATCAACAACACATAAAACATAACAGGTAGGTCGGTGAATAGCTTCCCAAATGACAAGAACAATTCAAATAGTCATATTTTTCAATGAAATACAAATAGCGGGTCGTAAGCTTCGTAAGCTTCATAAGCTTCATTTTTTCACACATTGAGTAGTCAAATCGTGGAGAGACTTGTCAGTATATGTAGATAGATTGTGAAGTCATGTGACCTGGTGCACAGTCTTTGGTTTTATTGATTTGTTTATTACAGTGACAACTCATCTCTTATTTACATATGTGGGATTCTCAACTCAGAAAGTCACATGGCAACAGTGAATTCACTGATTTACCTTACTGTCAGCATGCCTTTATTTTGTGTGTATATGCAGATGGATTGTGAAGTCATGTGACTTGGTGCAGAGGCTTTGGTTTTCTCGATTTTTTGCTTGATTTTTTTTATTACAGTGACAACTCATCTGTTATTGATATACGTGGGCATCTCAACTTAGAAAGTCACATGGCAACAGTGAATTCACTGATTTACCTTACAGTCAGCATGCCTTTATTTTGTCCTTATATGCAGATGGATTGTCAAGTCATGTGACTTGGTGCACATGCTTTGGTTTTCTCGATTTTTTGCTCGATTTTTTGTATTACAATGACGACTCATCTGTTATTGATATATGTGGGATTCTCAACTCAGAAAGTCACATGGCAACAGTGAATTCATTGATTTACCTTACAAACAGAATGCCTTTATTTTGTCCTTATATGCAGATGGATGGTCAAGTCATGTGAATTGGTGCACAGGCTTTGGTTTCCTCAATTTGTTGCTCGATTTTTTTTATTACAGTGACAACTCATCTGTTATTGATATATGTGGGATTCTCAACTTAGAAAGTCACATGGCAACCGTGAATTCACTGAATTACCTTACAGTCAGCATGCCCTTATTTTGTTCGTATATGCAGATGGATTGTGAAGTCATGTGACTTGGTGCACATGCTTTGGTTTTCTCCATTTTTTGCTCGACTTTTTTGTTACAGTGACAACTCATCTCGTATTGATATATGTGGGATTCTCAATTCAGAAAGTCACATGGCAACAGTGAATCTACTGATTTACCTTACAGTCAGCATGCATTTACCTTACAGTCAGCATGCATATATGTGGGATTCTCATTTATCCGTTCATAATCAACTATATAAACGAGTAAAGGTGAAGACACAACCTTACAACTCATTTCGCCCTACGAAATTATCATTCATTTGTTTTAAAAAATTAGCATGGCTACATGGTTCATAGGAGGGAGTGGGGGTCGCAGAGGTGGTAGGAACTTGCAAAGGGGTGAAAGTTCACGACGAGGAGGGGGAAGGGGAAGTGGCGATACTGAAGATGAAACACCATTTCCTTTCTTGGATGCCTCTTGTGCTTATCATGATAGGTTTGGGAAGCGACATTTTGTCATGCCCAAGTACTATCGAGATCCATGTGGTTTGGTGGAGGATCCATCAGAAAATCAAACAGGATATGGTTATGCAAAGGCTAGACTTCTTAAGTGGCCCGCACTATTTATAGAGCGAGTGCAAAACGAAAGATTATGTCGGGAAAGACGACTAAAGGTGCCAAAAGCACGTTCTGTTGAGATCCAAAAGGAAGATCCTGATAATGTTGTTCGACTATGTCAAACACTACAACGTGAGATTTCTCAAATAGGTCGTAGATTGGCCCGCGATATGCAGCTACTCATACTTAAGAAGGATGCCCAGAAGAACAAAACAGAACCAAATGTTGCGGCTATCAAGGCTATCATGGAGGATCCTGAACTTGTCTCTGACGCTGAGCTTTCGGATTGTTCAGACTCTGAGCCACCTGCCGATTTAAGCGCGAATTAGGTGTTAATGTCTACACTTCGGCAATATAACAACTTGCATTAATATGTAATGTCTGTGTTAGAGTAAGTATAACTGTTATGTTATGTTATGTTTATGTTTAAGTTTATGTTTATGTATTGTGTCTGTCAAATGTTACGGCTATTAATATGCAATATTAGGTCATGAATTAGGTGTTTGTCTATCTAACTGTTATGTTTATGTATTGTGTGTTCAGTTAAGAGTGTCCAGGATGTATGTAATGTGTGTTCAGTTCATGGTGTCCATAATGTATTTTTGTGGGAGAATTATGTCTGTACTACCTACGTAACTGAAAACTATTACATTTGCAACTTCAGTTATGTTGTTTTCATGCCCGTATGAGTATTTTGTAAAGTACTGACTTCGTATATTATGTATTAAGTATTATTACAAAAATGTTGAGAAAATTTATTTTAGGAGCTCTCGCTGTGGCCTTTGTCTTCTTGGCCTACTCCGCGGTGGTCTTCGCGTCTCACCCTTCATCGTTGCTCGTCGAGTTGCACAGTGTGTGGGTGTGCTTCGAACTGTACAGCATGCATATCACATTCTAACCCATAACAAAGACGATACAAAAAAATAAATTTTATAAATGAAAACGGGTACAAAACGGTTTTACTAAACTGGTTTACTAAACTGATTTTCTGAATTACATTCTCACCTTCTAACCCAAAACAAAAGAATAAATATATATGTATGTTTAAATGAAAACGGCTTTCGTAAAGCCAAAATAATTTTCTAAATAACACCTTCCAACCCAAAACAAAGACAAAAGAAAAAAAAAATTACATGAAAACGACTTTAGTAAAGCGAAAAAAAAAAATTTTATTAATTACACAAAACAATAAGCAAAAAAATATTTACATGAAAACAACTTTAGTGAAGACGAAAAAAAATTTTTAATTACATTTTCTAAATCAAAACAAAGAAAAAATGAAAAATGTAACATGACAACGGCTTCAGTAAAGCCAAATAAATGAACATGATTGGCTTAATAATATCTACATGAATATGATTTTGAAATTATATATATGAAAAATAGTATGTAAAATTAATATATGAAAAGAGGTTTTTTTTCATATTATGTAAAATTTATGAATTACACATTCTAAACAAAAACAAAAACAAAAACAAAAGAAAAAAAAAACATATTTTAACATGATAATGGCTTTAGTAAAGCCAAGTACTAAAATATACAGTGTAAATATATTTTTTAAAATATGTTTTATGTTTTTTTCTTTTGTTTTATCTTGAAAATAGCGTTTTATTCCAACAAAGTTTATGTTAAAAACGCTGGGCGAAAAAAAAAAATTCCCTGTTAAAATCACTATTTGTAATAGCGTTTATTCATGTTAAAATAGCTATTCGTAATAGTGTTTTTATGGCAAAAAATTTTTGTGTAAAATCGCTATTAGAAATAGCGTTTTCTGGCAAAACGGTTTTGTGTAAAAAGCGCTGTTCTTAACAGCGTTTTTCTTGAGAAAAAAATTAACGCTAGAAGCGCTATTCGTAACAGCGACTTCTTAATCAAAGTCGCTATTTGTAATAGCGATTTTCCTGTTCATCTACTTTTGCGCTCCTAACAGTAAAAGCGCGAATAGTAATGGCGCTTTAGCTTAGTTTTGGAATTCCGTCAGAAGTTGGCCTAGTTTTGGAAATGCAATGTAAAAGAGGCTTATATTGGGAAAAGACCCATTCCAACTGTACTCTTCATTTTTTACTAGTTAAAATCAAAAAAATGTATGTTCTTTATTTTACTTAATTTCTTTTTTATTTATGTACTCTAACATTAGTATTTATTTTATCTATCTATACATACAGACTATTTAAAGAGCCTCCCAAGACTCTTCAAATGTAGCTCATTTTGAAAATTTTTGTTAAAATAACTATTGTAATAGTTAGTCTATTGGAGTGACTAAAATATAATGAAGATAGGTATAATAGCTAACAAATCTCATTTAAAGAGTTCATTGGGGATATTCTTAGTACTATTAATGTGGCTAGAATGTTTTAATTTGTTTTGATGTGATTTCATAGTTGATACTTATGTTTCTTATTTTGTTACTTGTTAGGATGTTTTTATAAAAATTCAGCTTAAATTTGTGGGTAATTTGGGTCTATCCCAAGTTCAATTTATTGAGCTCGAACTAGACTTAGGCGGGACTTGACAACACTCAACACTACTTGGGTAACCCTCAACTTATTGAATTTGTTTGAGGTGCACCCCAAGTTAAAAATTATGAGCTACCTTAATTTATACTAAAATCCTAATGTAATACAAATCAATCCGTTTTCATTCCAAATGTACCAAGATGTCATTTCCCAGTGTAAATTTTTTTTTTTGCCTATTTTGTGTTTGGATCATAAATTTGGATAGAGATTTGAAAAGGAAAACAAAAAAAAAGAAATAGGAAAAAAGAAATAAAATGTGAATAAAATATAAGTTAAATTTTTTCTTTATTTTCCTTTCCCTTTTTTATTTTTAAATCTTTATCTAAATTCATAATGTAAACAACTATTTTATAAGCAGACTCATCACATTTATAATCTCATATGAAACTCTAATGAAATGAAAATTTTGATCATAAAATGAGTACACAAGATCAATATTTAACTAAAATAAAAATGAAAAAAATTATAACATAATGATGGAAAAAGTTTGATTAAAGTTGACTTACTTAACATAAAGAGCCAGAGACTAGACCTTGTATTGGTTGGATGACTTTGAAATATTTCTCTCTCTTTATCCCACCAACCCAACGTTTGTTAGTCTTCTATTTCTTTAACAATTTCAGTCTCAAAATGTTCCATTCACTATTGCTTTCTAATTCCAACTACAACTTTTTCTTCACTTACTTCCAAACTTGTTGACTTGCCTTGGGACCACTACTAGAATCAACGCTTAAAATATATTTGGGCAAAGTACTTGGACCACTAGTCTTTGTATTTTGAGTACTATATTATTTTGGACTATGTAAATTTCTAGAATGTGATTATCGATTTTTCAATAAAATGAATCGTCACTTTTAATTAATACCCTCCGAAATTTATTTTTCAAAATTTTGGGACAATAAAAAAATAATGAATCTTAAAGTTATGCTATAAAAAAGCAAAACAATTTTAAAATTGCCAACTTTTAATTTATTCAGACAAATTACGATAGTAATTCTTACTTTTATATCATTTTTGATTTTATAATTTCAATGTATAGCGATCCCGGGTTTACCCTTGTTATACCGTGATCCGGACATGTGTCTGTGGATGTTAGTAGTTGTTTATTATCTTGTTTACATCCTTTTTACTTCGTATTTGAGTTATAGGATGTGTTGGGCGGATTTGTTTCAGGTTGGTTGAGTTTAGAAACCAAAACTAGTTGCCCAGATTTTGGCCTGTACGCTCGAGCGGGGGTTTGGGCGCTCGAGCGGAGATTACACCTATTCAGTATTTTTTTTCCTGTGCAGCGTTGTATGCTCGAGCGTGGTATTGGCCGCTCGAGCGGGGTTGTCTGAGTGACGCTCGAGCGTAGAGTTGGAAGCTCGAGCGGAGGTCTGGTTCTGCAGAAATGCTGGGAGAGTGCATTCTGCGCTCGAGCGGGAGTTTGTTCGCTCGAGCGGAAGTCTGTGAGTGGCCGCTCGAGCGGGGTGTTCTATGCTCGAGCGGGAGACTGGGTTTAAGTCCCGAAATTTGTGACTTTTCAAATCACTTTTTACTTTCTCTTCTCTCTCCTACTTTTCCAAAAACACCATTGTTGAGCCTCTCACTCTAGATACTACCTTCTCTCTAGGTTTTGATCTAGTAGGAGTGATTTGCTCACCTTTGGCCTTTACAAAAAAGTTGTTGATCGTTGAGGGCTACTTTTTAATCTGAAAATCACGGGTTTTGGAGCACGTTGAGTTTTGTCATCTTCTCCTTTGGGACTCCGAATTTGAGGTAGGGATATCCTACTCCTCTCTATGGATTTTGTCTTTAAATTTTGGTATTTTGAGATGTTGGGGTTGGTTTGGTAATTTTGTGGAAGTTTGGGGCTTTTGTGCAATTTTACAAAAGTTGGGGTTTTATTCATAATAAACCTAGATGCATGTTTGGCATAGAGAAATGGAATGAATGTTAAATCATTGATGAAAATGGGACCTAAGGGTTGAAATGTTAATTATGGGAATTAACCTAATTACATTGTTTAATTAATTGGGATAATTAATTGAGAAGAATGAGGAAATGAAATGTTGATTGAATATCCATTTGTGCATTTATTTTCTGTTTAGAAATAATTGCTTTGGGCTATCGGTGGAGGATAGTCGTGATTGTTGTAGACAATGCATGTTGATTAGGCAAACTGAAACTAATCAATGAAGTGTGTCATGGAACTTGATGGTTGATAGAATACATTGACTATATGTATTGAGTGATGGTATATAGAACCCATGTGTTTGTATACATTATGTGTAGAGGATGAGAAAGGGGATGTACTCCGCGGTTTAGGGGAAGATAGGGGATGTACCTCTAAACCGGATAGCGTTGGGAGAAGATAGGGGATGAACTCCGTAGACACAGCTTATATGCGTGTCTAGAGAAGTGAAGATAGAGCTTATATGCTTATCTTTGTGATGTGTGGATATAGCTTATATGCTTATCTGTGGATATTGTTGTTATACATATCTGTTGTAGAATGTGGATATAGCTTATATGCTTATCTGTGGATATTGTTGTTATACATATCTGTTGTAGAATGTGGATATAGCTTATATGCATATCTGAATGTGAGATATAGTTCTTATACATATCTGTGGAAATGATGATAGAGCTAGCGTGCTTATCTGTTGAAAAGGGGAAAATGAAAGGAAATTTGGACTTATAAGTCGTATGACATAAATAGATGATTTATGTGATTGTATCAGTGTTGGCCATCTATCAATTGCTAATCTTTTAGTCATTGTTCATGGTTGGTTTAGTGTATTTCTACTGGGCTGTGGCTCACCCTATATGGGAATATCATTTTCAGGTGCAGGAAGCATGCCACCTCCAAGAACATAGCTGGGAGGCTAATGGCGGACATGTTTTGTCGTCTAACTTTTGATGTATTACATGTAACTTCAAGCCAAGGGCTTAATGTGTAAACGAGTTAGTACCCTTTTGTTGTAACCAAGTGTTAACTTGGAAAGCTGTAAGCCCGTAGGGCATTTTGTTTTGATGTTAACATGTAATACATATGTATATGAAACTCTAATGAATAAAGGAATGTGGATGGTTTGTATGTAAATGCATGTCTTATCCGATGGGTTAATGTTGTTATTTTGAGGGCGTTACAACTTGGTATCAGAGCGTACCGGGTTCAAATACTTTGGGTACGTGGGAAGTGATTAGGATCACAATGGGTTTGTCTCGCTTGATAGAGACTTAGATGTAGTATCATATGATATGTGCTTACTTGATAACATGCTTATGTGACTATGTGGGTATGGGATTTAATTTCTAGGATGTTGATTGGACCATTGGGTTTCTGGGAGTCTTGTTGGAAAGGCACTTGATCAATGCTGTTTCTAACCGGAACTCTAGTAACGCCTTGGGACTATCATTATCCGGAAATGAAATTCGTAAGTGCTTATGTGTTTATGTGCTTATGTGGAGTGAATTACAGTTGTCCATGCATTAGGACGTGAGTGTTTAGTTTCGACACATTTGTGAATGTGCTTATGTTCTGTGTTACCTTTATTAGGATGTCAGGACGAGGAAGAGGTGCTAGGCGCGGTAGACCTGCGAGGCAAGAAGCACCATTACCGGGTGAGATTCCGGCAGTGCAGGAGGGAGTTGGGCAGGCCAATGTGGCCGAGCCAGTGGGTCAGCAGGCCATGGGTGCCTTGGCCAGAGAGATAGCAGGAGCTTTGGGTATTCTTAGAGCTGGGAATCAGGCCGCTGAGGCAGGGCCTTCTTTCTTGAAGAGGGAGTTCTTCCGGTCTAATCCGGATGAGTTTATTGGAGATCCGAAGGAGCCACTGAAGGCTGATGAATGGCTAGAGCAGATGAGTAAGACGTTCGAGATGCTTGGCATCGAGGACGGAGCACTGAAAGTGACCTTGGCATCCTTCCAACTGAAGGGAGATGCGGGTCAGTGGTGGAAGTACGAGAAGGCTCGTGTTGGTGGTACTTGGGAGGCGTTTGTGAATGCTTTTCAGGAGAGATTTTTATCTGCAGTAGCTAGAGAGAAGCTGAGGGATCAGTTTAGCCGGCTTAATCAGCAGGGCTTGTCAGTGGCCGAGTTTGAGGCTACTTTTACCAGTCTGTCTAGGTTTGCACCTGAACTGGTGGCGTCTGAGGAACGCCGTTGCTATGAGTTTGAGCGGAAGTTGAGGCGGGGCCTCAAGCTGAGAGTTGGTGGGTCTTATATCCGAGAGTATAGACACCTGGTAGATGCTGCAGCTCATATGGAGCTCATGATGCAGGAGGAGGATGAGGGGCAGAGAGGCTCCAAGAGGAGCCAGGATAGTCAGGGTGATGGCAGGAGGCAGAGGGGTTCTAACCCTCAGCAGTCGCAGGGTGGTGTTGCTAGATCGACCTTCCCAGTCCCGAGTTCAGGCTCCGGGAGAGTTGGTCAGGGGGAATTCACCTGTTTCAAGTGTGGCCAGTTGGGTCACAAGGTTTCTGTTTGTCCGCAGAAGGGTGGGGGTCAGAGAGCTGCTTCTTCTTCAGCTAGACCGCAGAGTCAGAGTTCGGGCAGGGGGCAGCCCTTGTCTTGTTATCAGTGTGGACAGCCTGGGCACCTGAAGAGGTTTTGCCCGCAGTTGAGTGCCACTTCGGGAGCGTCTGGTTCTAGGCAGACGCAGGGTTTTCAGCCAGCTCAGTCTGTGCAGGCCTCGAGGGCCAATCCGGGAGCTTCGTCTTCCCAGTCTGTGCAGCAGTCTTTTGCTCCGAGAGGTGAACAGGTAGACCAGGGGCCTACGGGGCGCGTGTATGCTGTTACCGCGCAGGATTTAGTACCAGCTCCATCAGTGGTGAGAGGTACGTTTCTGTTTTGCAACTCGGTTGCTAGTGTGTTGATAGACACGGGTGCATCTCATTCTTTTGTATCTGCTGCATTTGCATCTGTTTTGGAATTGGAGTTAGCACAGTTAGCATCTCCTATTTGTGTGGTATCGCCTTTGGGCGGTGAGTTGATCCTGAAACAGGGTGTTAGAGGATGTGATATAGAGGTCGCCGACTATAGGCTTCCTTTTCCGTTTGTTGTCATGCCCATGAAGGGTTTTGATGTTATTTTGGGTATGGACTGGCTATCGTCATACCGGGATGTTATTGATTGCTACCGCCAGAGGGTCACGTTATGTACCTTGAGCGGGGAGTGGTTCCATTTCTTGGGAGACCGGGTTGGTAGTGTTTTGCCACCGGGGTATGATTCGCGAGGGCGAAGTGAGCTTAGTAGTCTACTGGCTAGCGTTGAGACGGGTGAGTGTGATGAGACCCAGGTTATATTGCCGAGGGTGGTTTGTGAGTATTCGGATGTCTTTCCCGAAGATCTTGTTAGTTTGCCACCTCACCGAGAGATAGAGTTCTCTATTGATCTAGTGCCCGGTACGGCGCCGATTTCTATGGCACCTTACCGTTTTGCTCCAGCAGAGTTGGTTGAGTTGAAAGTTCAGCTCCAGGAATTGCTAGATAAGGGCTTTGTTCGCCCTAGTGTTTCGCCGTGGGGAGCGCCGGCCCTCTTTGTTAAAAAGAAAGATGGGGCCTTGAGATTGTGTATTGACTACCGGAAGTTGAATCGGGCTACGGTTAAGAATAAGTACCCTATGCCCCGTATAGATGATTTGTTTGACCAGTTGAAGGGTTCCCGTTGTTTCTCTAAGATAGACTTGAGATCGGGTTACCACCAGTTGAGGGTCAGGGATGAGGATATTCCGAAGACGGCATTCCGTACGCGGTATGGCCATTATGAGTTTCTGGTGATGCCATTCGGGCTTACCAATGCACCGGCAGTCTTTATGGACTTGATGAACCGGATTTTCCGGGAGTTCTTAGACCGATTTGTGGTCGTCATCGTGGACGACATCCTTATCTATTCACCTTCTGAGGAGGAGCATGAGGTACACTTGAGAGTGGTGCTTGAGTTACTTAGAGCCCATAGGCTGTATGCCAAGTTTGGGAAGTGTGAGTTCTGGCTGGGGGAAGTTAAATTCTTAGGCCACGTGGTATCCGGGGAAGGGGTGTCTGTTGATACATCCAAGGTTGAGGCAGTGCAGGATTGGGCACAGCCTAAGAGTGTGTTTGAGATCCGCAGCTTTCTGGGATTGGCTGGGTATTACCGTCGGTTTGTGAAAGATTTCTCCAGGTTAGCATCACCGTTGACTAGACTGACTAGGAAGGGAGTCAAGTTTGTGTGGAGTGAGACTTGTGAAAAGTCGTTCCAAGAGCTGAAAGTTAGATTGACCACCGCTCCGGTGTTGATTATTCCGGAGAGAGGGTTGGGTTATGCGGTTTATTGTGATGCCTCACGAGAGGGTTTGGGTTGTGTATTGATGCAAGAGGGGAAAGTAGTAGCTTATGGCTCACGTCAGTTGAAAATACACGAGAAGAATTACCCCACACACGACCTAGAGTTAGCAGCAGTAATCTTTGCCTTGAAGATTTGGAGGCACTACCTTTATGGTGAGAGGTTCGAAGTGTTCTCGGACCACAAGAGTTTGAAGTATCTGTTTACACAGAGAGACTTGAATTTGAGGCAGAGGAGGTGGATGGAGTTCATCGAGGATTATGATTTTGAGTTGCACTATCATCCGGGAAAGGCCAATGTTGTGGTCGATGCCCTTAGTAGGAAGACCATTAGTGATGTAGCTTGTATAGCCATCCGGGAATGGGAGATGTTGGGAGCACTTGGCGAGTTTGATTTGCTACTGGGCGAATTTGTTGAGGCTGCGGCCTTGTTTTCTGTTGTTGCGCAGCCTACACTTGTGAGTAGAGTGTTAGAGGCACAGAGAGGTGACCTTGAGATAGAATCCTTCCGAGAGAAGATCTCCAGTGGGAAAGTTGAGAAGGGTTTGACGGTGTATCCCGACCTGAGTGTGAGATACCGAGACCGTTTGTTTGTACCGGAGTCTTGCCGTGAGGAAGTACTCCGAGAGTTTCACCATTCGCGCCTTGCGGTGCATCCGGGAGGCACTAAGATGTACCAGGATTTGGGTCGCCAATTTTGGTGGCGGGGTATGAAGAGAGATGTGGCTGCTTTCGTATCGAAGTGTCTTACTTGCCAGCAAGTGAAGGCCGAGCATCAGAGGCCAGCGGGTTTGTTGTAACCCTTGCCTATTGCCGAGTGGAAGTGGGAGCATGTCACTATGGACTTCGTTGTAGGTCTTCCGAGGACTCAGCGGGGTAGTGATGCTATTTGGGTGGTTGTAGACCGGTTGACTAAGTCGGCGCACTTTATTCCTATGCGCGTGAGAGATTCGGTAGATCATCTTGCCGATTTGTATATTCGGGACGTAGTGAGATTGCACGGGGTCCCAGTGACGATTGTCTCAGATAGAGATCCTCATTTTACTGCTAGGTTGTGGCAGAGTTTGCAGAGTGCCTTGGGCACTAAGTTGACCTTTAGTACGGCTTATCATCCTCAGACTGACGGGCAGTCCGAGCGCATTATTCAGATCCTCGAGGATATGCTTCGGGGTTGTGTCCTGGATTTCAGTGGGACGTGGGAGAGGCACTTGCCCTTGGTAGAGTTTGCCTACAACAACAGTTTTCAGTCTAGCATCGGTATGGCACCGTTTGAGGCCTTGTATGGCCGACCGTGTAGGTCTCCAGTTTGTTGGGCCGAGGTGGGTGATGCACCTTTGTTGGGTCCGGAGTTGGTTAGGGAGATGACGGAGAAAGTTGAGCTTATCCGTAGGAGGCTTGTTACAGGCCAGAGTCGGCAGAAATCTTATGCTGACCGTAGGAGGAGGCCTTTGGCGTTTGAGGTAGGTGATCATGTCTTTCTGAAGATATCACCTAGACGAGGCCTGATGAGGTTTGGAAAGAGTGGGAAGTTATCCCCTCGATTTGTTGGTCCTTTTGAGATCCTTGAGAGGATAGGTGAGGTTGCTTATCGATTAGCCTTACCGCCGCAGTTGTCCGGAGTGCATGACGTGTTTCATGTGAGTATGCTTCGGAAGTATGAGCCAGATCCATCACATGTGTTGGATTGGACCGATTTAGAGGTAGATGAGGATGCCTCGTATGAGGAGAGACCGGTTCGGGTCTTGGATAGGCGGGATCAGGTCCTGCGTGGCAAGACCATTCCTTTGGTGAAAGTCTTGTGGAAACATCACGGAGTGGAAGAAGCCACTTGGGAACGTGAGTTGGAAGTCCGAGAGAAATATCCGGACTTGTTTGTTGATATGTAATATTGTAATTAAATTTTGTTGAACTTAAGAGCTTTTATATATGTCTTAAGTTGTGAAACATTGTGAATGTTTGGTTTATTGGAAGTATGTTTGGAACTTGCCTCATATGGAAGTTGAATGTGACACTATATGTGTTGAATGTATTGTTGAAAGTACATATGTTGTTTACATATTGTGATATGCCTCTTGTTAAATGGAGGGGGTGACCGGTAATGGGTCGAATTGTTGAATGTTAAAGTGTAACATTGTCTAAAATGAAGGAAAATCTGTTTTTGAAAAACTTGTGCTTAATTTCGGGGACGAAATTCTTTAAGGGGGGGAGGTTATAGCGATCCCGGGTTTACCCTTGTTATACCGTGATCCGGACATGTGTCCGTGGATGTTAGTAGTTGTTTATTATCTTGTTTATATCCTTTTTACTTCGTATTTGAGTTATAGGATGTGTTGGGCGGATTTGTTTCAGGTTGGTTGAGTTTAGAAACCAAAACTAGTTGCCCAGATTTTGGCCTGTACGCTCGAGCGGGGGTTTGGGCGCTCGAGCGGAGATTACACCTATTCAGTATTTTTTTTCCTGTGCAGCGTTGTACGCTCGAGCGTGGTATTGGCCGCTCGAGCGGGGTTGTCTGAGTGACGCTCGAGCGTAGAGTTGGAAGCTCGAGCGGAGGTCTGGTTCTGCAGAAATGCTGGGAGAGTGCATTCTGCGCTCGAGCGGGAGTTTGTTCGCTCGAGCGGAAGTCTGTGAGTGGCCGCTCGAGCGGGGTGTTCTACGCTCGAGCGGGAGACTGGGTTTAAGTCCCGAAATTTGTGACTTTTCAAATCACTTTTTACTTTCTCTTCTCTCTCCTACTTTTCCAAAAACACCATTGTTGAGCCTCTCACTCTAGATACTACCTTCTCTCTAGGTTTTGATCTAGTAGGAGTGATTTGCTCACCTTTGGCCTTTACAAAAAAGTTGTTGATCGTTGAGGGCTACTTTTTAATCTGAAAATCACGGGTTTTGGAGCACGTTGAGTTTTGTCATCTTCTCCTTTGGGACTCCGAATTTGAGGTAGGGATATCCTACTCCTCTCTATGGATTTTGTCTTTAAATTTTGGTATTTTGAGATGTTGGGGTTGGTTTGGTAATTTTGTGGAAGTTTGGGGCTTTTGTGCAATTTTACAAAAGTTGGGGTTTTATTCATAATAAACCTAGATGCATGTTTGGCATAGAGAAATGGAATGAATGTTAAATCATTGATGAAAATGGGACCTAAGGGTTGAAATGTTAATTATGGGAATTAACCTAATTACATTGTTTAATTAATTGGGATAATTAATTGAGAAGAATGAGGAAATGAAATGTTGATTGAATATCCATTTGTGCATTTATTTTCTGTTTAGAAATAATTGCTTTGGGCTATCGGTGGAGGATAGTCGTGATTGTTGTAGACAATGCATGTTGATTAGGCAAACTGAAACTAATCAATGAAGTGTGTCATGGAACTTGATGGTTGATAGAATACATTGACTATATGTATTGAGTGATGGTATATAGAACCCATGTGTTTGTATACATTATGTGTAGAGGAGGAGAAAGGGGATGTACTCCGCGGTTTAGGGGAAGATAGGGGATGTACCTCTAAACCGGATAGCGTTGGGAGAAGATAGGGGATGAACTCCGTAGACACAGCTTATATGCTTGTCTAGAGAAGTGAAGATAGAGCTTATATGCTTATCTTTGTGATGTGTGGATATAGCTTATATGCTTATCTGTGGATATTGTTGTTATACATATCTGTTGTAGAATGTGGATATAGCTTATATGCTTATCTGTGGATATTGTTGTTATACATATCTGTTGTAGAATGTGGATATAGCTTATATGCATATCTGAATGTGAGATATAGTTCTTATACATATCTGTGGAAATGATGATAGAGCTAGCGTGCTTATCTGTTGAAAAGGGGAAAATGAAAGGAAATTTGGACTTATAAGTCGTATGACATAAATAGATGATTTATGTGATTGTATCAGTGTTGGCCATCTATCAATTGCTAATCTTTTAGTCATTGTTCATGGTTGGTTTAGTGTATTTCTACTGGGCTGTGGCTCACCCTATATGGGAATATCATTTTCAGGTGCAGGAAGCATGCCACCTCCAAGAACATAGCTGGGAGGCTAATGGCGGACATGTTTTGTCGTCTAACTTTTGATGTATTACATGTAACTTCAAGCCAAGGGCTTAATGTGTAAACGAGTTAGTACCCTTTTGTTGTAACCAAGTGTTAACTTGGAAAGCTGTAAGCCCGTAGGGCATTTTGTTTTGATGTTAACATGTAATACATATGTATATGAAACTCTAATGAATAAAGGAATGTGGATGGTTTGTATGTAAATGCATGTCTTATCCGATGGGTTAATGTTGTTATTTTGAGGGCGTTACACAATGGATTTGATTTTGATATGAATTTATAATTGTCTCAATTTAGTCCAATTAACTTTTAGTTTTTTTTGGATAAAAAATGGACACATAAATGGCACGTGTGATGCATTTATAGATAAAAAATTATAAAATTGTTCAATTCAATGAGTCAATCTCAACCAATTCAGTAATATTTTCTTTCAAGAACCCTAATCAGTATTATTATTTGAACTAAATTAACACAAAATTTAAAATTAAAATTCAAAATTGAACTTATCAAAATTACTCAAACTAAAAATGGCATAAAGAACAAAATGTAAAGATTACCGATATAATTTCTCATGTGGTTTATGGAAAACCGTTACTAATAGTTTTGGGACCACTGAAATTAAAGACAAAGACTAGCTGTTACGAACTTAAAGGAGTTTTTCCCAAATTAAGCCAAATTAGCAACCTATTTTTCAAACTAGGCCTAGTTTGGACGGAATTTCCAAACTAGGCTAAAACGTGGTTGTGAACCACGTTTTCACCGTTTTTGTAGCTGTCATGCGGAAATTTTGTGAAATCATAAAAGCGTGGTTACAAACCACGCTTTTAATTCGATTCTCAACTAACTCATTAACATTTTTTCTTTTAATAACCATAATTAATGTTATCAATTAAATCAAATTAAAACAAAATTAAAAGTTAAGAATTCGAAATAAAATTAATTAAAATTACTTAAACTAAAATGACATAATAGACAAAATGTAAAAAATATCAACATAATTTCTTATTGGAATTAAACACAAAAAATCACTGTTGCGAATTTGGAAGTCATGTGGGTGGTGGATAGAATTACACAGTTGCCGTGCTTGACGGGCTGGGCTGGGTTGCTCCACCACCACTACCATAGAAAGACTTAGCAGTGTATATAAGAATGAGTAATACATTTATTCCTTCTCCATCATCAAACTACTATCCTTCCTATACTCTCCTTTTCATATCTCTCCGAATCCTTCTACCTGTAAGAAAACAAAATGAGTTGGGTTATGTTTGTTCTTCATCAATTTCTTCTGCTATTTCTCTTGTCTTCTTCTTCTTTTTCTACTTCTGCACGCCATACCTGCCTTGAGGACCAGAGATTTTCACTTCTCCAATTTAAAACAACATTTACCATAACTGCTAATGCCTCTGTTTTTTGCGAATCTTATTCTCATCCTAAAATGGTGTTCTGGAATGAGAGTAGTGATTGCTGCTCGTGGGAGGGGGTCACGTGCGACTGGTCCAATGGTCATGTGATTGGACTTGACCTCAGTTGCAGCCAACTTCAGGGCACCATCCAACCCAACACCACCCTCTTCCACCTTCGTCACCTCCAAACCCTCAATCTTGCCTTCAATGACTTCAATTTCTCTACAATTTCACCTGATTTTGGCTCCTTTCCAAGTTTGACCCATATCAACCTCTCTTGCTCTAATTTTACTGGCCGAATTCCTTCAAAAATCTGCCATCTGTCCAAATTGATTTCCCTTGATCTCTCTTTAATGAATTATAATCCTTATGGTGTTGATTATTCTCCGGTGAGACTTGAACAACACACTTTCAATATGCTCCTTCGAAACCTAACCCAATTAAGAGAACTACACCTTGGTTCGTTGAATATCTCTTCACCTTTACCTCATGCTTTGCTAAATCTATCTTCTTTGACATCTCTCAGTCTTTCTGATTGTCAACTGCGTGGGAAATTCTCAGAAAACATTTTTCACTTTCCAAACCTACGAGAGCTCTATGTATGGGGAAATCGGGACCTCACAGGTAAATTTCCATACTTCAATGCAACTAGTTCCCTTCAGTTTCTTGATCTTGGCGACATAAGTTTTTCTGGCCAATTGCCTGAATCAATCAGCAATCTTAAAGCCTTGAATATTTTGTACCTCCTCAATTGCAACCTTTCGGGGTCCATTCCAGCTTCTGTTTGGAACCTTACAAAAATCACCGATTTAGCCTTCTCGTCTAATAGTTTCAGCGGTCAAATCCCCTCATCAATTTCAAATAGTTTCAGCGGTCAAATCCCCTCATCAATTTCAAACCTTGCAAGGCTTAATAGATTTTATCTTTTCGGAAACAATTTGAACGGACAAATACCGGATTCAGCCAACTTACTCTCTTGGCTCTTTCCAGCAACAACTTGAACGGTCAAATACCGGATTCCCTTGGCAACATGAGCCAACTTACTAACTTGGATCTTTCTGGAAACAATTTGAACGGTCAAATACCGGATTCCCTTGGTAACATGAGCCAACTAACTTCTCTCGATTTGAGTTACAACTCACTCAATGGAACAATACCATCTTCGTTGTTTGCTCTGCCTTCACTGGTTGAGATAAGATTGAGAAACAATAAGCTACAGGGACCAATTCCAGGATTAGTTTATGAACTCCAGAACCTAACATACTTGTGGGTTTCATCAAATAACTTAAGTGGTGTAGTGGATCTAGATAAGCTTCTAAAGCTTAAAAATCTGATCTCTCTTGATCTCTCATATAGTGGTCTCTCATTGAGCATCAACAACAGTGTCAACTCTACCTTGACCAACTTTGAAACTATAAGATTAGCTTCTTGCAACTTGAGCAAATTCCCAAACTTCTTGAGAGAACAAGCCAGATTGCGTTCTCTAGACCTTTCAAACAACAAAATTCACGGTGAAGTTCCAAAATGGTTATTCAATGTGGGGAAAGATTCATTGGAAAATTTAAATCTTTCTCATAATTTCATTACAAGTTTAGAGCGCCTTCCATGGAAGAATCTACAGCTTATTGACCTGCACTCCAACTCACTCCGAGGACCACTCCCTGTTCCACCTAACACCACATATGTTTTCTCTATCTCAAACAATAAATTGACCGGAGAAATCCCTACATTGATTTGCAATCTGAGTTCACTTGGAGTTCTTGATCTGTCTAATAACAGTTTGAGCGGGTTGATTCCACAATGTTTGGGAAACTTGAGCAGCAGTCTCTCAGTGCTGAATTTAGGGACTAATAGCTTTTCTGGCACCTTTACTGCAACATTTACCAAAGGCAATTTCCTAAGGAATCTTAACCTGAATGGCAACCAAATTGAAGGACAAGTTCCACGATCTTTGCTCAATTGTGAATACTTGGAAGTTCTAGATCTTGGAAAAAACAAGATAAATGATACATTCCCCCACTGGTTGGAAACTCTTATAGAATTGCAGGTTCTTGTCTTGAGGTTTAATAGGTTTCATGGTCACATAGGCACCTCCAAGACCAAAGGCAAACATCCTTTTCCTAAATTGAGAATTATTGACATATCTTGCAATGAGTTCACTGGCCTTTTGCCAACAAATTATATCAAACAATTTGGAGCTATGATGAATGTTGATGAACATGAAATGAAATTGAAATACATGGGTGCCAACTATTATCAAGATTCTGTGGTGGTGATGATTAAAGGATATGAGATTGAATTATCAAGAATTTTAACAGTCTTATCAATCATTGATTTTTCAAGAAATAAATTCCAAGGAGAGATTCTGAAATCCATCGGGAGGCTTAATTCACTTCGGGGTCTTAACTTATCCCATAACAACCTGGAAGGCCTCATTCCAACTTCACTTGGAAATTTGAAAAACCTTGAATCATTGGATCTTTCCTCAAACAAGTTTGTTGGGGAGATTCCTCAGCAATTGAAAAGTTAGATGTTTCACCTTTCGGACAACCAACTAGCGGGACCAATTCTTCAAGGGTGCCAGTTCAATACATTTGAAAATGATTCATATAGTGGGAACTTGGCTTTATGTGGAATCCCCTTGTCAAAGAAATGCAGGGAACTACAGGCACTGCCACCACCACCAACAATCCAACAAGACAGGAACTCAGACAAGTCAAGTGAATTTAGCTGGCTAGTTGTAGTGATGGGGTATGGATGTGGCTTTGTATTTGGAATGATTATGGGATATCTTATGTTTCTAACTCGAAGTCCAGAATGGCCGATGAAAATTGTTGAAGGAAAACAATATAAAAAGGTGAAAAGGTCCAAGAAGAGTGCCCACTGGCGCTGTAAAGAAAGAAATCAGCAAAAACAAATGGCGTCATTTAGGTAAGTAGAATTTGTTTTTAAAGCATTACTTTGTTGAATTATCTTTTATGGTTTCTCTGTATACGAGATTATTGGGTTGCTAATGTGTTTATTTCAAAACTAGATCTGTTCCATTAAATAGCACAATAAAGCAATGGTGTCCACTTGAAGGGGTGTCTCATGTAGCTGTTACATTTGACTCCATGTGCATCCAGATAGCAGCTATACAGGATCACTTCCAAAGATTTTACCCTTGTTGCTGTATTGAGTTCTAAAACTTTGTTAAGCTGTTTAGTTTTCTTAAAGCACGAGTAAAATAAGAGTTGCATAGCATGACTCTTTCTTGTTTCTTTTCTCGCATCATGTAGCAACCTTTAAAGATTTGTACTTTTTGTATATAGCCACTTTTAAATTGGATTTCAGTCAAACTTGGCCTTGCTGAGTTTTTTAACTTTAAAATGCAATCTTAAAAGTTACAACTCAAACCATTCCCCTTGTTTCATTCTTAATCATTTTTGAATGACAAAATTGTTGGCTATTTGATAGAGAATTTGCATTGAAAATCATGATGTGTTACTCCTTTTTAAAATTTTGCCAAGTTTGCTTGTTGGGAGGTAAAAACATTCCCAATTCAATGGTGACTAAGGGATCACACTCGAGATATTGACTAGCACTTGTTTCTATTGAAACGTGGGAATTTTGTGATTAATTACAGTAGGAAAATGGCGATTTTGAGAGTATTGATTGGAAATGTTGTTCATAAGCGAGAAATGAATCATGGAAATACAATCAACAGTGGGGTTTACTTTTTTCAATTGTGATAGTTTGGTGTACTATATTGTTGTATTTTCTCTGCTACTTTTTTCAATTGTGATAGTTTGGTGTACTATATTGTTGTATTTTCTCTGCCAACTCTGCCCAATACAATAAAGTATTAACTGAATGATTGTTATAAACATTAAAAAAGAGGATGGCAGTTATTTGTTAGTCAACTGATCTTAATGTGTCTTGTTGTTCCCTTCAGTTTCTGGCTATGGACGGAGCTCCTCCAGTTTGGATGTCCAAATTCCACAACCAATCCGAATATTCAAACTGGACGTTTAGTTTAGTACAAGCAATAGATGCTTGTCGCATTGAAACTTTTTATAAATTAATGGTTAAGATTTTGTCTGCTTATTTACTAATTAACAATTAGATCCAAATAAAAAGCTTGACCCAATATTTAGTATGTTAATAAGGAGACAACCTGATTGCTCAAACAACAGTCTTTAGTCAATATTCTGATTGGAAAGAAGCCATTCTCTTTGAATTATCTGTAGGAGCATTGGATAATTTTTCTTCTCAAACTAATTTTTTTCTGACCAACTACCTAATTCAATCAACAATCTTTGATCCTTAAGTAGTTTGTACCTCTCTTATTTTGCAACTTTTTAGTATTGCCATTTTTTTAAATAATGATATAGTAAAACCTGTCTGTGAAATACATAATTCAACAACATAACATTCAAATTAAAGTAAAATGACATTAAAATATTACGTTTTCATTTTAAACTACACATCCTAAAACGATATCATTTTAGTTTAGCTTTAAGCTTATAAGATATATTCATCCACTTTTTAGGGTCCATTAGAGATTGCATAACTTACTAACTTCAACATTTCTAAAAACAATTTAAATGAATGGATATCATATATTTCTTGGATAATCTTAAGATTATATTTCGATCTTAAATTTATGAAAAAAATTGTGAAGTTATGAAGAAAAAAAATACAGAAAATAAGGACAGTTTTCTTGGTCACTACCAGGTGGGTGAACTAGTTTTCTCTTTTCCAAATATCAAAACTTGGACAAAAGGCAATTTTAATATCCAAAGTATGCGATCTTTTTTATTTTAGTCCCTTAAGTTTCAATTTTGTCATTTTGGTTCTCAAAATTGTCAAATTTGAAGCAATTTGGTCATAACTCTCATGTCCGTCTATATTGTTAACGGGAACAATATGACTAAAAGATAATTTTAGGCCCTAAAGTCGTTCCTTAAGTTTTAATTTTTATCATTTTGATCCTAAAAGTTGTCAATTTGAGTCAATTTAGTCCTAGCTCCAATCATATTATGCCACATGTTTATTTACCTTGAATATATACCCTATTGCATTGTATCACCATACACAACATCTTCCTCATTTTTTTGAATGACTAAAATACCATTTCCCGTCCATTTTACATAACAAAACTAGACATATGGTTTAAATTAAAAACAAATGAAAATAATATGGTTTAAATTAACAAAGTTAAACACTCAAAATTTATTTTGTTAGAACGCTCAAACCTTGGATTTTTTTTTTTTAATTGTCCCTATGTTTTTTACTCCAATTATAAATTTTTTGTTGGTGCTATTGTTGTCATGAGTAGGAGCGTATTAGGATTTTATGTTTAGTTGTTCATGCCAATTTCGTATCACCTGGTTGGTTGTACTTAAAAAACTATAATTAGTGAATGAAACCATTTTTGTGTTTTTTTCCTTAACTTTATGTGCAACAATTTCTTATCCCCAAGCCAGCCTTGAGCGCACAAAATTGGGCTAGAGGTCGGACTTGGGAAGGTTTAGACAACTCTAAGCACAGCTTGGGCAACCCCTCAACCCAACTGAATATGCTTGAGTTGCACCCTTAGTTAAAATTTCCTAAAATTGCATGCAAAGAAATTGGCTATACAAATCAATCAATTTTCATTGTAAATGTAACAAGACTTCATTCCCCAATGTTAAATTCCCCCCCTCCCTAATGCTGTGTTTAGTTAGGGGATTTGAGAAGGGATTTAGAAAGGGAAAGGGAAAAAGTGTGTGAAACTTAGTGAAATGTAAGCATATTTTATTCACATTTCACTTACCTTTTCCTTTTCCTTTTCCAAATCTCCCAATCAAACACAGCGTAAATGTCTATCTTGAAAGTAGACTCTTCACATCTATAATTTAATTTGGAGCTCTGAAGAATTGAAAATTTTGATTATAAAAATGAGTGCATGGGATCATATCTCAATATTTCATCAAAATTAAAATGAAAAATTGTTACACAAGGATGGAAAAGGTTTGTATAAAGTTAATATGCAGAGCCTAAGGGTAGACCTTGTATTGGATGACTTGGAAATCTCTCTCTCTCTTTCTCACAGTATGAGTTCGGCCACTTTGAAAGTTCAACATGTGTCCACCTCAAACTACTTATTTCCAGCCACATTCCTTAAGTAATATCCCACCTACCCAGGTTGGTTTTTCTTCCATCTCTCGAGCAATTCCAGTCTCAAACTGTGCATTGCTTGCTTAGTAATACCAACTCCAACTTTTTTCATGACTTATGGCCAACCTTTGCTAGCTTTGGGGCCACTAGAATTACCACTCTATCTGTTTCGGTAAAATATATTTTGTTACTGAAAACGTTTATTACAAATAAAAAAACAAATATTTTTCAACATTTGATTTTGACCTTAAAATTAATGTGCTAGTGATTGTGGGTAAGATAGTGGCGGCAGTAGTGATGGGGCAGAAATTGTGGTGGTAGTGTTGGCGGTAATAGTGGTAGGGTGGTGGAGGTGGAGATCGTCTCATGTCGTTAGTAGGACAAGAGTTTAGTTCAAAAAATATTTTTCACCCAAATATACTTCTTTTCATGATCAATGGAAAATGTTTCAGTTGATTTTCATTTTTCGTCATACCAAACATTGCTGGAAGACAAGCTTGTTTGAAGAGTGGATACTTATAATTTACATGGTTGCCTTACTTGACAGGCTTCACCAGAGAAAGACTTACTGTTACTTAGCAGTGTGTATAAGAAGAATACATTTTCTCTTAACCTTCTCCATTATCAAATATCCAACTTATTCATTTTCATATCTTTGATTCCCATAAGGAGAAATGAGTTGGCAAATATTGCTTCATCAATTTTTGTTGTTTCTCTCATTTTCTCAAGTTCTTTCATGATCATCATCATGGTCTTCTTCTACTTCTGCACGCCCCACGTGCCTTGAGGATCAGAGATTCACACTATTCCACCTATCACCACAATTGCTTTCTCCATCTCAAACAATAAATTGACAGGAGAAATCTTTCCTTTAATTTGCAGTATCTAAACTTTAATTTCCTTTAAAGTTCTTGATCTATCTAATAACAATTTCAGTGGTATTATTCCACATTGTTTCGGAAACTTCAGCAATAGTCTCCCAGTGATGAATTTAGGGATGAATAGCTTTCATGGAACCTTTACTGCAGCATTTACAACAAGTAACATGCTGAGGAATCTTAACATGAATGGCAACCATATTGAAGGACAAGTTTTGCGATCTTTGCTCAATTGTCAACACTTGGAAGTTCTAGTTCTTGGAATAAACAAGATAAATGATACATTCCCCTATTGGTTAGGAACTCTTCTGGAATTGCAGGTCTAGTCTTGAGATTTAATAGGTTTCATGGTCACATAGACTTTAAGACCAAGAGTAAAGTTCCTTTCACTAAGTTGAGGATTATTGACATATCTTACAATGAGTTCAGTGGCCTTTTGCCAACCGATTATATTGAAAAATTTGAAGCAATGATGAATGTCGATGAACATGCAATGAAATTGAAATACATGGGTGATATCTATTATTACAATTATGTGGTGGTGATTATGAAAGGACATGAGATTGAATTTTCAAGAATCTTAACCATCATCTCAATCATTGATTTATCGAGGAACAAATTTATAGGAGAGATTCCGAAATCCATTGGGAGGCTTAATTCACTTCAAGATCTTAACTTATATCATAACAACCTCAAAGGCCACATCGCAACTTCACTTGGAAATTTGTAAAACCTTGAATCATTGGATCTATCCTCAAACAAGTTGACAAGTTTGATGTTTCTTGAGGTACTAAACCTTTCAGTTAATCAACTATTGTGACCAATTCCTCAAGGGATCCATTTAATACATTCGAAAAAGATTCATATTGTGGGAACTTGGTCTTGTGTGGATTTCCCTTATCAGAGAAATGTGAAAATAATGAAGAAGAAGCAAATTAAAACTTTGTGAGCGAATTTAACTGGAAAGTTGTAGTGATGGGATATGAATGTGGATTTGTATTTGGAATCGTTATGGGATATCTTATGTTTGTAACTTGAATACCAGAATGGCTTATGAAAATTGTTGAAGGAGGACAATATAAGAAGGTGAAAAGGTCTAAGAAGAGTACCCACTGATGCAGTGAAAGAAGAATCAGCAAAAACAAATGGTGTTAGTAGGTAAGTGGAAATAATATTTGAAGCATTACTTTGTTGAATTATCTTTTATGGTTTCTATCCATAAGCTATAGTTGAGTTCCTAATGTTTTGATTCAAAACTAGATCTATTCCATTTAGTAGCACAATAAAGCAATGGTGTCCAATTGAAGGGGTTTCTTACCTAGCTGCTGCATTTGAGTGTATGTGCATCCAGATAGCAGCTATGCAGGATCACCTCAAAAGCTTTACCCTTGCTATTCTGGTGAAGTCTAAAGCTTTGTTAAGCTGTCTAGCTTTCTTAAAGCGCTGAGTTAAATAAGAGTTTCATGTCATGACTCTTTGTTGTTTCTTTTCTCCCATCTTGTACTACCTTTAGAGATTTGCACTTTTGTATGTAGTTGCTTTAAATTAGATTTCTGTCACAGAAGACGAAACCTTGACAAGTTTTGAAGTTTTAAATGCAAAGTTGCTACTGAAACCATTCCTCTTGGTACATTCTTAATCATTTTTGAATGACTGAAATGTTGGGTATTGGACAAAGAATTCACATTGAAAATAATGTCATGTTTCTCCTTGTTGAAATGTTGCAAAGTTTGCTTGTAGGGAGGCCAAACATTCTCAATTCAATGGCGATTAAGGGATCACCCTGGAGATATTGACCAGCACTTATTGAGACATGGGAATTTTGTGATTAATTATAGTAGGAAAATGGCGATATGGACAGTATTGATTAGAAATGTTGTTCATAAGCTAGAAAACAACCATGGAAATAATTGCTAATTGTAGATGACACGATTGGATGAATGAGGGAAACTTGGCTCACATATATACAGTGGGGTTTTTTTTTTTTTCCTAACTGGTGGTAGTTTGGTGTACTAGAATTGTCATTCATTATATCCTGAGAAGCTTATCTGCCTTTTTATATTGTTGTAGTTTCTCTGCTAATCTCCCAAATACAATTAACTATCAAATGACTATTATAAACATTAAAAAAGAGGAAAATTCTATAATACGTACCCTTTTTGAGGTGTTAGAAAATTCTATGCCCAGTTATGATCTTTGTTGTCTTTGGTTATGTCCAGTTGTGTTGGTTATGACTTATTGTGGTGTTAGTTATGACTTAATTATGACTCATAATTTTTCCCTTGAGGACAGCTTGTTCAAGAAGAAGAAAGAGAAGCATATGGAGGTTATTTTCCAGCTACTTCAAATTGGACAGCTTGTTCAAGAAGAAGAAAGTGTTGTTGATTTAATGCCTAATAGCTTCTACTCTTTTTTATGTTTCTTTTTTCTTCTTCTAATTCATATATGCATATTATTCATTTTCCCCCCTCAAGTAGAGTGAACTACTCCAAGTTTGACTTAACTCTTAAATGCCTTCTTCATACTTTGGAATAAATAATCTTTGTACAAAAAAACCAAAGCAATCAGCAATCATTCTTCTTCTTCTTCTTCTTCTTCTTCTACTACTTTCCTTTCTTTTTCTTTTTTTCTTTTTTCCAGCTATTTATGGGACAGTTTTTCTGCATTATATTTGAAAATATAGAAAACAATGCCAACCCTATCTATGAACTTTACAGTTCTCTTGACCTTTAACTTTTCCAATAATACTACTTGTACAGAAAAGTTCAACATGTATCAATTTCAAAGTATTCCCTTGTTTCCAAGTTATCTAGTGGATCCGTTCTACCAGGTCGTTATGCGAGGAATTATTATATTTTGCAGGAATTTCAAGTTGGCTAATACATAGATTTAAAAATAAGAAAATAGTGGAGAAATTATAGAATATTATTGGACAAATAGATGGACACGTGATATTCTGGACCTAATAGATAATTTTTGGTTGTGTGCCTATCTTATCACAATGAGAAAATATACGTAAAATTAGTTATATGACCCCATACACTTCGAAGGGCAAATCACATAGAATATAAACCAATCCTATAGAATAATTTCTATTTATTTTCAACCACATTTCTTAGAAATCTCCCAGCCACCCAAGTTGGTTTCCGTCCTATCCTATCTCTAACAATTATCAAGGAAAACTAGAGCAACGCAGGCTGTTCAAACATAAAGTTTGAAACAAAAATCAATATATCTTATTTTCAAGAGTATTTATGAATTCTATTAAATTTCAATGTAGACAATTATGTATTATTTTTTATAATTTATTATAAAAAAGTTCACTTTTCCTTTTTTTTGATGACCGGGTGTCGACCAATCTTGGATCCACACAAAACTCTCCCTCCACGTGGAACCTAAGACCTAGAGGGAGCACACCCCCAGACCCCAAGTTGCACCTACTAGGCCAAACCTTTCACTTTTCCTTAATAATATCTTTTATTCCAATTTTACGATTCTTATTAAACATGAACAACAATTATATAAACAATTTTAATTTACTTACAAAAATATAGTCAAAAAGCCAAAAAAATTATGCTAAAACAGTTTATCCCAAATGGAACCTAACTGTTGGGGTGATTGATTGATCAGTTAAACAATTACATTTTAAATTTTCTTGAGATCAATTCATCACCAGTGAATTGTTAAAATTGGTATTGATTTTCTCTTAACTGTCCTATTCACCCCTCTCGATGGATGAAGATGAATTTTAATTTATGCACTAAATTGTTAAAAATTAAAGAAAAATTAATAGCTCCAAATGATTATATTTTGGGAAAATTATCTGTTAGTGGGCTTATCAAAAAAATATTACAAAATTATGAAAAAGTTTATATTTTTAATTATTAATATGTATAAAGTTTATCATTATTTATAATTTTTTAAAATATAACATTGAATTAAAATTCTCCTTATATTTTCATGCAAGTATGAGTGACTACATTTGAGAATTTGATGAAATTCTTTATTCAATTTCCATTTCTTCATATCTCAATTACAAAGGTCTTTTTATACAATCACCTATCTCTGCTATTCTAACCAACTATACATACATATACAATCTAACAGCCTAACAAACTCTCAAACTGACTAAGTAACTGCCATATCAGTTGCACAGTTACGCGTCATGATGATGCTGCTATCTTCACTGAGCTGTGAGTCACAAGCCTTTGGCTGTTGCAAGGATTTTGATCTGAGCTGCTTCGTCGATACTACACTCTGAGCTATTATTTTAGATTGAGTTACAGTACTCTTATCATCCCCCCTCAAGCTAATGGGGTCAGATAGCACCATTAGCTTGCATTTAAGAAAATAAAAATGAGAGGAAGCCAATGGTTTAGTAAAAAGATTAGCAACTTGATGTTTGAGGGGAACAAATTTCAGATCAAGTAGCTTAGCAACAACCCTTTCGCGTACAAAATGGCAATCGATTTCAATATGCTTAGAAGGAGAGTGAAACACGGGATTGGAGGCCAAAGCCATGGCAGAAATATTGTTACACTAGAGAGTGGGAACAGAGGTGGGAATAGACAAATCATTTAACAATTGTTGCAACTAGCATAACTCTACTGCAGTGTGAGCTAAGGACAGATATTTGGCCTCAGTTGAAGATCTGGACATAGTGCTTTGTTTCTTAGCAGACCATGAAAACAAATTCGAGCCAAGAAAAACATAGAACCCAGAGGTGGACCTCCTATCAGAAGTGTCCCCAACCCAGTTGGAATTAGAAAATGCTTGCAGTTGAAGGGGACCAGTTGTAAAACTAAGACCATGAGAGATGGTCCCTTTTACATAACGAAGTATGCGTTTAACAGCTCGAAAATGACCATTGCTAGGAGAACTCATAAACTGACAGGCTTGATTTACTGCGAGAGCCAAGTCAGGCCTAGTAATTGTAAGATATTGCAAGCCACCAACTATGTTGTGATAAAGAGAAGGATTGACAAAGGCCAAGGAGTCAATAGCAGGTAAACAGGGCTTGACAACCAATGGAGTAGAGCATGGTTTACAGCCAAGCATGCCAGCTTTGGAGAGTAAGTCAGTGGCATACTTTTACTGAGATAAAAAAGTAACCATGAGCCTAAGCTTGAACTGAGATACCAAGGAAATATGAAATTTCGCCAAGTTCTTTCATAGAGAAAACCTCATGCATTTGAAGAAGAAGCTGATCAATAAGACCTGAATTACTACCAGTCAAAAGGATATCACCCACATAAATGAGAATGATAGTAATATGGGAGGTAGTCTTCTGAACAAAAAGAGAGGAGTCTGGATGACTATTAATGAATCCCTGACACAGAAGAAAAGCTGAAAAAGTGGAATACCAGGCCCTTGGGGCCTGTTTAAGACCATACAAGGCCTTCTTCAATTTACAAACATGAGTAGGATGGGAGGAATAAACAAACCCAGGTGGTTGTGACATAGACACTTCCTCCTCAAGCTTACCATGAAGAAAAGCATTGGAAATGTCCAATTGCTTCAAAGGCCACTGAAAATGAAGAACCAAGGAGAGTAAAATTCTGATGGTTTCACAGGGCTGAAAGTTTCTTGAAAATCAATACCCTCTTGTTGTAAATAACCCTTGGCGACCAACTGAGCCTTATACCTGGCAATACTTCCATCGGAATTCATTTTGATACGATATACCCATTTACAACCTATAGCAACTTTGTGAGAAGGAAGAGGAACCAAATCCCAGGTACACTGTTGTTAAAGGGCATTATATTCTTCTTGCATAGCTTGAACGCAGACAGGAGAAGACAAATCTTGTTTGACAGTAGAAGGCTCAATAGTAAGGAATAAAGAAGGCTCAGAAATAGAAGCAGCAAGACACAAAGATGTTTGAGTCTTGGACCTAGTAAGCATAGGATGACAGTTGGAAACTAGAGAAGGGATAGAAGGAGGAGGAGGGAAATGAAGATTTATATAGAGAGAATCAATAGGAATGGGAGAAGGGAATAAGGACGGAGAAGATACTGAATGAGGAGAAGCAGGAACTAAAGAAGCAGAATGTGGAGAAACAGAAGGAACTGAATGTGAAGAAACTGAAGGAACTGAATGTGGAGAAACAAGTCCTGAAGGAGGAGAAGGCTGAGAAACAAGATGAGAAACAGGAGTAGGGCCCCCAAAAAAACCAGATAAAGAAGGAGAAAGAGGAGGAGTATGAGGAAGAGAAAAGAAGGGGAAGCAAGTTTCATTCAAAAGAACATGTCTGGAGATATGAATTTTACCTGTGAAGGGATCTAAACACCGATACCCTTTCATGGAAGGGTGATACCCCAAGAACACAGAAGAGGTAGACTTGGGTTGAAGTATATGAGAAGTGTAAGGATTGGGCCAAGGAAAACATTGGCAGCCAAACACTTTAAAAGAAGAATAATTAGGAGGATGATGGAAAAGAGTCTCATAGGGAGAGACATTATGCAAAGTAGAGCTAGGCATGCGATTAATGAGAAAAACTGAAGCAACGATAGCGTCAAACCAAAAAGAAAGAGGCAAATTTGACTGATGAATAAGAGCAATAGCTGTTTCAGAAATGTGTTGGTGCTTCCTCTCAGCCACACCATTTTGAGACTGAGTATAGGGGCAACTCTGCGGATGAATGATTCCATTAAATGCAAGAAATGAATCAAGCTTCTTATTAACAAACTCAGAACCACCATCAGTGCATAAAATTTTAAGAGAGGTGTGAAACTGATTTTCAGCATAAGATTTGAAGTCTAAAAACTTAGCAAAAACTTCACTCTTGTAATGTAAGGGGTAGACCCAAGAAAACCTACTAAAGTCATCCACAAACAAAACATAGTATTTAAAGCTATCATCAAAAGAGTTAAAGGGTCCCCAAATATCACTATGAACCAAAGAAAATAGGGCATTCACAGAAGTATTAGAGAGCTTGAATGGCAGTCTATGAATTTTAGCAACAACACAGTTTGTACAAGAAGCAAGCTTATTACAAGTAGTAGAACAATCAACATGATCAGAAGAAAAATCAGGCAAATGTTCGATAATGTGTTGAAACTTTAAAGGGGAAGGATGCCCCAATTGTTGATGCCAAGTGAGTGCACTAGCAGAAGCAGGTGAGTGAGCATGATAGGCCTGTGGTGAAGCAACAAGAGAAGGAGAGAACTGATATAAGCCATTCACATTAGATCCAATATGAAGAATTTTGTTTGTAAGCTTGTCCTGGATTTGAAAAGAATTAGCATAAAAAATAATAACACAATTATGATCACGAGTGAGCTACTGAACAGACAAAAGATTAGAAGCAATAGCAGGTACATGCAACAAATTGTTCAAAGTAAAAGAACAGGCAGGAGTACGCAAACGACCGGTGCCAACATGATGAATGGGCAAAGAGGAACCATTACAAACAGTCACTTTATCCTGTCCTTGATAAGGCTGTGAGAGATGGAAATTTGAGAGATCATTCGTGAGATGATTTGTAATAGCAGAGTCAATGTACCAGTGCACAGAGGAAGAACAAGATGGTGAAGAATTGTAAGAAGATGAGAGAATTGTTGCTGCATAGGCTCGAGTTTGAGGGATTAACTGGAATTGGAGATGAGAAAGACAGTGGTTGGAAAGATGCATCCATACGATGCCAGCAATCAACAGCAGTGTGGCTTGGTTTGCCACAAATCTGACAACCAGTGGAATTGAACTGTGATCTATTTATGTTGTTATTTTGATTAAAGAATCGAGAATCACGATTTCCATCAGTATGATTGTAAAATCAACCTTTGCCTCTATATGAACCTCTGCCACGAGAGTAAGATCCACGGTACAAATTTGAGGAAAAATTGGATGAAGAACCAAAGGCAGATGAAGAATTAGGATGTGAACCTTTTGATGCTAAATAGGCAACAGTAAGAGTATGATCATCAACATGTTTGAGTTTTTGTTCAACATGAATTGCTTCAGAACACAACAGAAAACACAACTCGTCCATCAACAAAGACTCAGATCGTGCTCTAATTGCTGTTGTGAGGGCATCGTATTCTTCAGGCAAGCCATTGAGACTGATAAGAATCATATCTTCATCATGAGTACTTGCAGATGCAAGAACCAACTGTTTCGAAATTGTTTTGATCTGAGCAAGATATTCTTCCATAGAGAGAGACTTTTTAGTAATTGATTGCAATTTTTTCTTTAACTGATGAATGTGTGATCTTGACAATGAGGTGAATCATTTTTCAAGAGCTTGCCATACTTGAAAGCAATGAGTATGATGAAGAGTAAACTGAAGGAGATAGAGTTGCAACTAAACAACTCAGAAGATGTGCATCAATTACCTCCTGTGGAGTTAAATCTGGATTCAATTCTGACGTTCCAGTGGAATCAATAACTTTTCAAGCAGGACAAGCAATTGATCTAGTTACATAAGCAAGCAAACTTGTTGCACGAGGCACATTCTAGATTTGGCTTTTCCATATAAGAAAATTGGATGAATCAAGGTCAACAGTAACTAATGAACTAAGATTTGATATGAGTAGACTGAGATTGGTAGGGATTAAAGCTGAGGAAGAAGATTTCGCCATGGGAGGATCTTGCTCACTTGAGCTTGAAAGCTCTGATACCATGATGAAATTCTTTATTCCGTTTTCATTTCTTCGTATCTCAATTACAAAGGTCTTTTTATACAATCACCTATCTCTGCTATTCTAACCAACTATTCATACATATACAATCTAACACCCTAACAAACTCTCTAACTGACCAAGTAACTGCCATATCAGTTGCACAGTTACACATCATGATGGTGTTGCTATCTTCACTAAGCTGTGAGCTATGAAGCACGGGTGCGGGTACAGATACGGGAACGGGTACGCCGATACGGCAAATTCTTTAAAAAGTAGGGTACAGGTACGGGTACGGCTGGGGTACGTTAATTTTTTTTTTTATACTTTTTTTTTTAAAAAAAATTATAGCTAAACATCCAACATACAAATCAAAATTTCAATATCAAAACTAAAAAGAGAACAATTTGTCTAAAAAGTTATATAATTATTTCTTTTTCTTTTTTCATTGTCTAAAACATGATACAAAAGAGAGCAAAACCATTACTCATGGGTAAAGGGTGTTGGAAATAAATTACTTGATATTTTCAAAATTGAAAGAAGAATAATAAAGGTTACAATAAATTCTAACATCTGCAAAAAAAAATCATTTTGCCGTACCGGTGCCGTACGCATGGCGTACCCACGACGTACCTACATATATTTGATGTACTTGGCGTGTATTCGGCGTACCTGGTACATGTATCGCCGTACCGGTACGCGTACCTGCACTTGGTAAGTACCCGGTACTCGTACGACACCATTTTTGGAGTACTCGTACTTCATAGGCTGTGAGTCACAAGCCTTTGGCTATTGCAAGGATTTTGATCTGAGTTGCTTCGTCAATACTACACTCTGAGCTATTATTTTAGTTTGAGTTGCAGTACTCTTATCAGAATTATACTTTCACTTTTACCAAATACAAACAGACTTGCACTTTTAGAAAAATTATAATTTTAAAAGTATATCTTTTAATTTTTATAAGATAAAATTACTATTTAAAAAATTGATACGTCTTATCAATGCTAAAAGTGCGATTTTAATATTTTTTTAGTAGATTTTTATTTTATTTTTACTTCATTTTACTTTTTAAATCCGTTCAAAATAAAAAATTCATTAAAGAAAAAAGTCAACACTTCAAAAATATTTTTTTAGTATTTTTCAAACAAGGTGAGAGTTTCTTACAAAAATGATTTTTTAATGACTAAACAAGTCAAAACCAAACTTTTAAATTCTTTCTTAAACAATCAAAAAATGACTAATTGTGGGTTTCCCATCTCTCTCTCAAAAAACCTTATTTAAGCTTGAAGAACCCTAACTTGATTCTACATAGTTTCGGGCATCAGAGGTCAATTTTCCTAATTTTCATACTGATTGTGTTAGTTTTTACTTCAAGGTCTTCAATATTTGTTGTAAAATTTCAGTAGTGATTCAATTTTTTTTTATATATATAAAAAAGGAAAAGGTTGAACTTGATGTTTTCTGTTAAAGTATGTTTATATTTGGTTCAAAGTATTTTTTATTTTTTATTTTTCCAGTTTTGCTAACAATTCATTGAAACACACTACTGCCTAAAATAGGCTATCTGTTGTTATTGTGTTTTTTTGGGGGGTTTTAAAATAGTTAAGGAGTGATATTATAAAAGAAAATCAAGCGTAGAATCATCATCTTCACCAATTCATGACGAGTCTCCAAAACAGAATCGTATAGAAATCGACTTGCTAGACCTTCCTGAAGATCCGGGACTATGACCCCAGATTACGAATTATCATCGTAGCATTCGAGAACACGTTCATAAGGTGTACTTATTAAAAGGCCCTTGTCAACCTCATAATCACAATTTTCCATGATGGAAAATCGGGCAATCATCAAGAAGGTTTAACCCTTCATGGTTTGCTAAATTTGGTAGTAGGTTGGAGTATAACATAGCTAAAGATGCTGCATTTTGCCTTTGTTGTTACCTTTTTAAACCCGTCGTAGGAGACCAAGGAGGTGGTAAGTCTTTTGTTGTTGATGGGTTTTCAAGTTGGAAGAAGAACGAAAGGTTGCAAGGTCACGTGGGAGGTGTTAACAGCTCTCACAATCAAGCTTGGAGAAAATGTCAGTACTTACTGAATCAAAAGCAACATATTGAAACATTTATCAAAAAAAGAAAAAAAAAAAAAAGACGAAGCAACATATTGAAATAGTTTTCTCCAAGCTACCTGATGAAGCCAAGAGTGATTATAGAGTTCAATTGACTGCATCAATTTATTGCATCCGATTTCTTTTGCGACAAGGGATTCCATTACATGGGCATGATGAATTTGAAGATTCAAGCAACCAAGGAAACTTTCTTTAGCTTTTGATACTTCTTTCAGATCAAAATGAGAATCTCAGAGCTGTTTTGTCAAGAGATGTTCCTGAACACCTTAAGTTGAAAACACCTAGTATTCAAAAGGATATTCTTAACGCCATTGCGGTTGCAACTACCAATGCTATTGTTAGAGAACTTGGTGATGGCATGCTCTCTATTGTCTTTGATAAATCTTGGGATGCATCGATGGAGGAGCAATTTATTGTTTCTTTTAGATATGTGGAAAGTAGGGGATATGTGATTGAGCGTTTTTTGGGTATTAAGCAAATTTATTGTTTCTTCTAGTGTTCTAACATGAAAGTGCGTATTATGTTCATTGTTTTACTCATAAACTTGAATTAACTCTTATGGAGGCAGCAAAGAGTCATATCCATATTGCAACACTCTTTTATGTGGTTTCAAAAGCTTAAGCCATGTGTAGAAAGAAGCATCACTTCAAAAGCTTTACCCTTGTTGTTGTATTGAGTTCTAAAGCTTTGCCAAGTTGTTTAGTTTTCTTAAGTGTCATGACTTTTTTTTGTTATTTTCTCACATCATGTAGCAACCTTTTAATATTTTCACTTTTGTATGTAGGTGCTTTTAAATTAGATTTCAGTCAAACTTGGCCTTGCTGAGTTTTTTAACTTTGAAATGCAATCTCACAAGTTACAACTCAAACCATTCTCCTTGTTTCATTCTTAATCATTTTTGAATGACAGAATTGTTGGCTACTTCATAGAGAATTCGCATTGAAAATAATGATGTGTTACTCCTTTGTAAAATGTTTCCAAGTTTGCTTGTTGAGATGTAGAAACATTCTCAATTCAATAGCTACTAACGGATCACACTGGAGATATTGACTAGCACTTGTTTCTATTGGGAAGTGGGAATTTTGTGATTAATTACAGTAGAAAAATTGCGATATGGAGAGTATTGAATGGAAATGTTGTTCATAAGCAAGAAAACAACCTTGGAATTAATTGCTAATTGTATATGACTGTTGGAAGAATGAAGGAAACTTGGCAGACACTACTAATTCAATCAACAATCTTACGTTCCTAAATAGTTTGTACCTCTCTTATTTGCAACTTTTTAGTTGTCATTTTTTTAAAATGATTTTTACCATAGAAAAATACATACATAATTCAACAACTTAACATTACAAATAAAGTAAAATGACATTAAAATACTACTTTTTTTTTTATTTTAAACTACACGAACAATATCATTTTAATTTAGCTTTAAGCTTATAAGATATCTTCATCCACTTCTCAGGGTCTATTAGTGGTTAAACAACTCACTAACTTTGACATTTCTACAAACAATTTGAATGGATGGATACCAGAGATTCCTATTTATTTATTTATAATTTGTACAAACGTTGGGTAATGGATTTTTAAGCTTAAAAAGTGATAAACGACTCTGACATTTTATGATATTTAAAAAATATATAATAATTTCTACAATTTTAGTATAATTATATCTATATTTCTTTTATAAGGCTAAAATCCTTAACTAATGTAGATGGTATGAAATCATAAATATAGGTAAAACATACATAAAAAAGATAATAATATTATCTTTTATTGGACTTATATATTTCTCCAAAACTTAAGAGAGGGAGAGAGAGTAATGTAATTTATACCCCCAAAAAAAAAAAAAATTCTAATATGTTTGCTTAGCCAAGTTCAAGAAAAAGAAAAGAAAAAAAAATATTAGACCTGTCTAACTTTTAGGTGTAAATCTTTTTTGAATTTTAAAAATTTTAATTTATATTTTGTTTTATTTTTAATAATTTTTTTTAAATATTTTATTTAAATTAAAAAATATATTTTACACTTTTTTTTATTTATATTTAAACAAAAGAAATTAACTTATTATTTTTTATAACTTATCTTTTTATCCGATTCGTATCTACAAATTGTTGATTATTCTCTCTCTCTCTCTCTCTCTCTCTCTCCATCATCATATTATAATTTTTATTAAAAAAATTTCTACTGTTTGGTTCATATTTTTTAAAAATTATTTTTAATATTCGTATCTACAAATTTTCCTCTGCTACTCCTTGCTACTCCTTCCTTCGAGTGGTCTCTTCACCTGCTGCTCTCGCTCTCTTCTCTCTCTACTGCGCTCATTCGTCTGGCTCGACTGCCTGTGGGTTCTAAGTGGCTGTTCGATTTAAAACCGTAATCTAACCCAGTGAGACTTCGTTTGGTTTCTGAGAAAACAAAGGTTTTTGTTTTTTTTTTTTTTTGAAAGAAACCAAAAGTTTTTTTTTTTTTTTTTTTTTTTTTTTGAAGAGCAATCAACACGTATGCCTCCCTCTGATTATTTCTGTTAATATTCTAGGAATTATGCTTATTCCCTTATTTTAGGGTTAACCTAGGTTACAAGTACTGATGTAATTCTTCTATATTAAACACACAATTGAATATACAATTTCCCTTTTCCTTATAAACAAATAGCAACATTCCTGAAAGTTCAAATATCATCATTTCAAAGACATCAAGAATATTCATCATACCTTTTAAACGTTAAACTGATAGAAACAATACATAAATCAACATCTCAATGCAAATGTCTAAACCATTTGATGCACATGAAAATAATGGCAGGTTCTAATGTCACATCCAAGAGCAAGTCATATGCAAGTGCATAGGGAATGTACTTGGAAGGAATGAGTACGTCAAATATCTTTGTTGGAAGGAATGAGTACGTCAAATATCTTTGTTGCCTTCGAAACAAATTAGAATTAGTCTAGAAACACATGTGCGCACACACAAAACCCTAAGAGTAGAGGCAGAGCGGGCAACTCCCTGCAACAGTCCTACTTTTGAAACAGGCAACTCCCTGCATACAACGAGTCTAGTAGACTAGTGGAGTTCACATTTTGTTTGACAGGAGTTGAGGATTGGGCTCTTTTTTAAAAAAAAAAATTTGGCTGCATATTTGGATTGGGATTTGTGTAGGGAAAGGAAATGGGGAGGGAAATGTGAATGACATGTAAGCTAAATTTATTTCACATTTCCCTCTTCTCTTCTCTCCACAAATCCTCAACCAAATCGATGATACAAACATGGCCTTTAGTGCCATTCTTTAGGTCAAAACAATTCTCCATCACTAACTTCATTCATGCATCATCACAAAATAATTTACACTAATGAAACCTATAGCGACCCCGGTCTTTTCTCTTTAGATTATTGTATCCGGACTTAGGTTCCGTGGATCCTGTCATTACTTATTGGTTGTAGTTGTCCTTTAATCTCTTAGTATTTGAATTATAGGTTGTGTTGGGCGGGTCTGTTTCAGGTTGGTTGATTGTTGATGCCAATAGGTGATGCCCAGATTTTGGCCTTCACGCTCGAGCGGAGGTTTTAACGCTCGAGCGGGCCCTTCGTTGTTGCTTCTCCGCTCGAGCGGTAGTTTTGACGCTCGAGCGGGATTTTCCATCTCCCAGTATTTTGCTCTGCAGTTCTTCCGCTCGAGCGTTAGTTTTTACGCTCGAGCGTGATCCCTTGTTTTTGCTCCTCCGCTCGAGCGGGGAGTTTGACGCTCGAGCAGGTGCAGCGCCTGCAAAACTTCTGAAAGGGTGCAATCGACGCTCGAGCGGCTTTCTTCACGCTCGAGCATGATTCTGTGTCTTACGCTCGAGCGGGGCTTTCTACGCTCGAGCGTAGAGTCGACTACATCAGTCCGTGATTTCACTTTTCTGATCACTTTTTGACCTACCTTTTCATCTCTTAACTTTTAAAAACCGCCCCTTGAGAGTCTCTCTCTCTACTCTTACCTTCTCTCCAAGATTTGATCTATTTCCGGTGGTCTTCTACCCTAGTTCCTTTGGAAGAAAGGTAGAGCTTCACGAGATCTTTCTTTTAATCTGAAAAAGAGAGGATTTGGAGCACTTTGGATTTTGGGTCATCATCTCCATCTTCTCTATTTTAGTTGTGATCTTCAAGGTAGGGATTTCCTACTCTATTCTATAAGCTTTGTTCTAAGTTTTGGTATTTTAAGATGTTGAGGTCACTTAGATAATTTTGGGAAAAACCCTAGTTGTATTAATTAATTAATTTGTAAAATTAATTTAAGGGAATTGGGGAATTTGGTTAAATTCATGAAATTGATGAATTCATAGATTAAATGGTGTAGTTGGATGATTTAAATCACTCACCTATGAAATTGTTGATATATTTATTTCCAGTCTAGAAATAACTGTTTTGGGCTATCGGTGGAGGATAGTCATGATTGTTGTAGACATTACATGTGGATTAGGAATAACTGAAACTAATCACATTGGTTAAGTCATTAATTTGACTATTGAATTAATACTGAAAATACGTGTATTGGTTGAGCATTGCATTTGCATATTGTGTGGGAGGAGATAGGGGATGTACTCCACGGTTTAGGGGAAGATAGGGGATGGACCTCTAAACCGGATTTTTGTTTGGGAGGAGATAGGGGATGGACTCCATTAGCACCATTTTTATGTGTGCTTATTATATTGAAGTGTTTTTACATGATTATTGATACAGCACTAAAATGTGTATCAAATGGGAAGTATGAAGTGTTTTGATATGAGCATGAGTCTCATTTGTTTTGTTGATATTGGAAGTAATGTGATTATGTTATATAATTCACTGTTGTAAGTTTGGCCAGGTTCTGAGCCATGTTGATAATAATGGAAAGTGAAATGTGTCTTAGACATTAGTGTTATGAGACTGTTTAATAATAAAATAGATTATCTTGATTAACCATCTATTGAATGCTATAGCTTTATTCAATGCTTATATTTGGTTTAGTATTTTTCTACTGGGCTGTGGCTCACCCTTTATGGGAACATCATTTTCAGGTTCAGGTGATAAGCTACCTCCATGGACTTAGCCTGGAAGGATTTGATGTTTGGGATGTTGAAGACTTGTCTTTAGTTATATGTTTTATTTTGTTATTTTTGGGATTTCATGTAAACATTCAAGCCTAGGGCTTAACTTGTAAATGAGTTAGTACTCATCCTTTTTGTGTCCAAGTGTTAGCTTGGAAAGATGTAAGCCCTTAGGGCATTTATTTTGATGTTGCAGGATGTTACAAGTAAAGTCTGTCAATAAGAATACTCTGATGACTAACTCAAATGATTCATTTTCTTTTATAAATGCATGTTAATGTTATGGTTATTATGGGTTTATTTTGAGGGCGTTACAACTTGGTATCAGAGCGTACCGGGTTTGAATACTTTGGGTACGTGGGAAGTGATTAGTATCACAATGGGTTCGTCTCGTTTGATAGAGACTTAGTGTAACGTATATGCTTATATGATAACATGTTTATGTGATTATGTGGGTATGGAATGTAGTTTCTAGGATGTTGATTGGACCCTTGAGTTCTAGTAGTCTTGTTGGAAAGGCACTTGATCACTGCTGCTTCCAACCGGAACTATAGTAACGCATTGGGACTATCATTATCCGGGAATGAAATTCGTAGGTGCTTATGTGATTATGTGCTTACGTGGAATGAATTATTGTTGTCCATTGTATTAGGACGCGAGTGTTTAGTTTTGGCACATTTATTAATGTGCTAATGTCTTTGTTTCCTTTATTAGGATGTCAGGACGAGGACGAGGACGCGGTAGGCGTGGTAGGCCGGGTAGGCAGGAGGTGCCTGTGCCAGAGGAGATTCCGATAGTTCAGGAGGGAATTGGCCAGGCCAATGTGGCCGAGCCAGTAGGCCAGCAGGCTTTGGGCGCTTTAGCTCGAGAGATAGCGGGGGCATTCAGGGAGTCAGTAGGCATTCTCAGAGCTGAGAATCAAGCTCAGGCTGGTATTGCAGATGCAGGACCTTCCTTTCTGAAGAGGGAGTTCTTCCGGTCCAATCCGGATGAATTTGTGGGTGATCCTAAAGAGCCGCTTAAGGCGGATGAATGGCTCGAACAGACAGCGAAGACGTTTGAGATGCTTGGCATCGAAGACGAGGGGTTGAAAGTGACCTTGGCATCTTTCCAGTTGAAGGGGGATGCGGGTCAGTGGTGGAAGTTTACTAAGGGGCGTATAGGAGGTACGTGGGAGGCTTTTGTGAATGCTTTCCAGGAGAAGTTTTTATCTCCGGCAGTTAGGGAGAAGCTGCGAGACCAGTTTTGTCAGCTTAAGCAGTCGAGTTCTTCTGTGGCCGATTTTGAGGCTGCATTTACTAGTTTATCCAGGTTTGCACCTGAATTGGTGGCGTCTGAGGAACGCCGCTGTATTGAGTTTGAGAAGAAGTTGAGGCGTGGCCTCAAGCTGAGAGTTGGGGGAACTATGATTCGGGATTATGGGCGTATGGTTGATGCTGCAGCCCATATGGAGATCATGATGCAAGAGGAGGAGGAAGGGCAGAAGGGCTCCAAGAGGAGTCAGGATAGTCAGAGTGATGGTAGGAGACAGAAGGGTTTTAATCCCCAGCAGTCTCATGGTAGCTTTTCGAGATCGACTTTTCCTGTACCGAGTGCTAGTTCGGGGAAAGGCAGTCAGGGAGACATTACCTGTTTCAAGTGTGGCCAGTTGGGCCACAAGTCTCCAGTTTGTCCTCAGAGGGGAGGAGTTCAGAGAGCAGCATCTTCTTCGGCTCGATCTCAGAGCCAGAGTCAGGGTAGAGGTCAGCCACTCTCGTGTTATCAGTGTGGTCAGCCAGGGCATATGAAGAGGTATTGCCCCCAGTTGGGTGGCACACCTGGTGCATCTGGTTTGAGGCAGATTTAGGGTCAACAGCCAGCTCAGTCGGGTCAGGCCTCGAGGGCTAATCAGGGGGCTTCATCGTCTCAGTCGGTGCAGCAATCTTATGCTCCTAGGGGTGAGCAGGTTGATCAGAGGTCATCTGGGCGCGTGTATGCTGTTACCGCGCAGGATCTTGTACCGGCTCCATCTGTTGTGAGAGGTACTTTCTTGTTTTGCAACTCGGTTGCTAATGTTTTGATTGATACGGGTGCATCTCATTCCTTTGTGTCTGCTGCATTTGCATCTGTTTTGGAGTTGGAGTTAGCACAGTTGGCATCTCCTATTTGTGTAGTGTCGCCTCTTGGGGGTGAATTGATTTTGAAACACGGTGTTAGGGGTTGTGATATAGAGGTTGATTACCATAGAATCCCATTTTCTTTTGTAGTTATGCCTATGAGAGGTTTCGATGTTATTTTGGGTATGGACTGGTTATCGTCGTACCGGGCAGTTATTGATTGCTACCGCCAGAGGGTCACTTGTTGTACCGTGAGCGGAGAGTATTTTCATTTTCTGGGGGACCGGGTTGGTGATGTGTTGCCACCGGGGTATGTTCGACGAGGAAGGAGTGAGCTTAGTGGGCTACTTGCTAACCTTTTGATTAGTGAGGATGATGAGACCCAGGTTGTGTTGCCAAGGGTGGTTTGTGAGTACTCGGACGTCTTTCCTGAGGATCTTGTTGGTTTGCCACCGCATCGAGAGATTGAATTCTCTATTGACCTAATGCCCGGCACGGCGCCGATTTCTATGTCACCTTATCGTTTTGCCCCAGCCGAGTTAGTTGAGTTGAAGATCCAACTCCAGGAGTTACTAGACAAGGGTTTTATACGCCCTAGTGTTTCGCCGTGGGGAGCACCGGCCCTCTTTGTTAAAAAGAAAGGTGGTGCTTTGAGACTTTGCATAGATTATCGAAAATTGAATCGGGCTACGGTTAAGAATAAGTACCCTATGCCTCGTATCGATGACCTGTTTGACCAGTTGAAGGGTTCCCGTTGTTTCTCAAAGATAGACTTGAGATCGGGTTACCACCAGTTGAGGGTCAGGGAAGAGGATATTCCGAAGACGGCATTCCGTACGCGGTATGGCCATTATGAGTTTTTGGTAATGCCATTCGGGCTCACCAATGCACCGGCAGTCTTTATGGACTTGATGAACCGGATCTTCCGGGAATTCTTGGATCAGTTTGTAGTCGTTTTTGTGGACGACATCCTTATCTATTCGCCTTCTGAGGAGGAGCACGAGGCACACTTGAGGGTGGTGCTTGAGTTACTTAGAGCCCATAGGCTGTATGCCAAGTTTGGGAAGTGTGAGTTCTGGCTGAGAGAAGTCAAATTCTTAGGCCATGTGGTATCCGGTGAAGGAGTGTCTGTTGATACATCCAAGGTAGAGGCAGTGCAAGATTGGGCACAGCCTAAGAGTGTGTTTGAGATCCGCAGTTTCCTGGGGTTAGCTGGGTATTACCGTCGGTTTGTGAAAGACTTTTCCAGGTTAGCATCACCGTTGACTAGACTGACTCGGAAGGGAGTTAAATTTGTATGGAGTGAGACTTGTGAAAAGTCGTTTCAGGAGTTGAAAGTTAGACTGACTACCGCTCTAGTATTGATTATTCCAGAGAGAGGGTTGGGTTATGCAGTCTATTGTGACGCCTCACGAGAGGGTCTGGGTTGTGTATTAATGCAAGAAGGGAAAGTAGTTGCCTATGGTTCACGTCAGTTGAAAATTCACGAGCAGAATTACCCTACGCATGATCTAGAGTTAGCAGCTGTGATATTTGCCTTGAAGGTTTGGAGGCATTATCTTTATGGCGAGAGATTTGAGGTATTCTCGGATCATAAGAGTCTGAAATATTTGTTTACACAGAAAGACTTGAACTTGAGGCAGAGGAGGTGGATGGAGTTCATAGAGGATTATGACTTTGAATTGCATTATCATCCGGGAAAGGCCAATGTGGTGGCCGACGCCCTTAGCAGGAAACCTGTTGGTGACATAGCTAGTATAGCCATCCGAGAGTGGGAGATGTTAGGTGCACTTGGAGAGTTTGATTTGCTTCTGGGCGAATCCGTTGAGGCTGCGGCCTTGTTTTCTGTTGTTGCACAACCTACACTTGTGACTCGAGTGTTAGAGGCTCAGAGGGGCGACCTTGAGATAGAATCCCTCCGTGAGAAGATTTCTGGTAGGAAGGTTGAGAAAGGTTTGACGGTGTATTCCGACCTGAGTGTGAGATACCGAGACCGTCTATTTGTGCCGGAGTCTCATCGAGAGGAGGTACTCCGAGAGTTTCATCATTCACGCCTTGCGGTGCATCCGGGAGGTACTAAGATGTATCGGGATTTGGGTCGCCAGTTTTGGTGGCGGGGTATGAAGGGAGATGTGGCAGCTTTCGTATCTAAGTGCCTTACTTGTCAGCAAGTGAAGGCCGAACATCAGAGGCCAGCGGGTTTGTTGCAACCCTTGCCTATTGCCGAGTGGAAGTGGGAACATGTCACTATGGACTTCGTTGTGGGTCTTCCGAGGACTCAACGGGGTAGTGATGCTATTTGGGTAGTTGTGGACCGGTTGACTAAGTCGGCGCATTTTATTCCTATGCGTGTTAAAGATTCAGTTGATCATCTGGCCGATTTATATATTCGGGACATAGTGAGGTTACACGGGGTTCCAGTGACGATCGTTTCAGATAGAGATCCTCGTTTTACTGCCAGGTTGTGGCAGAGCTTGCAGAGTGCCTTAGGCACTAAGTTGACCTTTAGCACAGCTTATCATCCTCAGACTGACGGGCAGTCCGAGCGTACTATTCAGATCCTTGAGGATATGCTTCGGGGTTGTGTTCTTGACTTTGGTGGGTCGTGGGAGAGGCACTTGCCTTTGGTGGAGTTTCCCTACAACAACAGCTTCCAGTCTAGTATCGGTATGGCACCGTTTGAGGCCTTATACGGCCGACCGTGTAGGTCTCCTGTTTGTTGGGCCGAGGTGGGTGATGCACCTCTGTTGGGTCCGGAGTTAGTGAGGGAAACGACGGAGAAGGTTGAGCTTATCCGTAAGAGGCTTGTTACAGCCCAGAGTCGTCAGAAATCTTACGCCGACCGTAGGAGAAGACCTTTGGTGTTTGAGGTGAGTGATCACGTCTTCTTGAAGATATCACCAAGACGGGGATTGATGAGGTTTGGGAAGAGCGGGAAGTTGTCCCCTCGATTCATTGGTCCTTTTGAGATCCTTGAGAGGATTGGTGAGACTGCTTATCGTTTAGCTTTGCCGCCGCAGTTATCCGGAGTACATGACGTGTTTCATGTGAGTATGCTTCGGAAGTATGAGCCGGATCCATCACATGTATTGGATTGGACCGATTTAGTAGTTAATGAGGATGTCTCGTATGAAGAGAGACCGGTTAGGGTCTTGGATAAGCGGGATCAAGTCTTGCGAGGCAAGACCATTCCTTTGGTGAAAGTTTTGTGGAAACATCACGGGGTGGAGGAAGCCACATGGGAACGTGAGTTGGAAGTCCGCGAGAAATATCCGGACATGTTTAATGATTTGTAATCTTGTAGTTAGATTTTGTAATATTGTCAAACCTTAAAGCTTTTTATATATGTCTTAAGCTGTAAAACATTTAGAATGTTTTGGTTAATGGAAATATTTTGGAACTTACCTCGAAATGGAAGTTTAATGGAACATTGTATATATTGAATATATTGAAAATTGTTGAAATTGAAAGAAAATTGCATAGTGTTAATGCAGGTTGAAATATATGTTTGTTTTGCTTATTGTGGCATGCCTCTTAGTTGAGAGATGGAATGGCCGGTGTTGGGTCAAGTTGTTTATTATTGAGTTAACATATTGTTGGAATTTGAGAAAACTTATTTTTAAAACCTTGTGCTTAATTTCGGGGACGAAATTCTTTTAAGGGGGGGAGGTTATAGCGACCCCGGTCTTTTCTCTTTAGATTATTGTATCCGGACTTAGGTTCCGTGGATCCTGTCATTACTTATTGGTTGTAGTTGTCCTTTAATCTCTTAGTATTTGAATTATAGGTTGTGTTGGGCGGGTCTGTTTCAGGTTGGTTGATTGTTGATGCCAATAGGTGATGCCCAGATTTTGGCCTTCACGCTCGAGCAGAGGTTTTAACGCTCGAGCGGGCCCTTCGTTGTTGCTTCTCCGCTCGAGCGGTAGTTTTGACGCTCGAGCGGGATTTTCCATCTCCCAGTATTTTGCTCTGCAGTTCTTCCGCTCGAGCGTTAGTTTTTACGCTCGAGCGTGATCCCTTGTTTTTGCTCCTCCGCTCGAGCGGGGAGTTTGACGCTCGAGCAGGTGCAGCGCCTGCAAAACTTCTGAAAGGGTGCAATCGACGCTCGAGCGGCTTTCTTCACGCTCGAGCATGATTCTGTGTCTTACGCTCGAGCGGGGCTTTCTACGCTCGAGCGTAGAGTCGACTACATCAGTCCGTGATTTCACTTTTCTGATCACTTTTTGACCTACCTTTTCATCTCTTAACTTTTAAAAACCGCCCCTTGAGAGTCTCTCTCTCTACTCTTACCTTCTCTCCAAGATTTGATCTATTTCCGGTGGTCTTCTACCCTAGTTCCTTTGGAAGAAAGGTAGAGCTTCACGAGATCTTTCTTTTAATCTGAAAAAGAGAGGATTTGGAGCACTTTGGATTTTGGGTCATCATCTCCATCTTCTCTATTTTAGTTGTGATCTTCAAGGTAGGGATTTCCTACTCTATTCTATAAGCTTTGTTCTAAGTTTTGGTATTTTAAGATGTTGAGGTCACTTAGATAATTTTGGGAAAAACCCTAGTTGTATTAATTAATTAATTTGTAAAATTAATTTAAGGGAATTGGGGAATTTGGTTAAATTCATGAAATTGATGAATTCATAGATTAAATGGTGTAGTTGGATGATTTAAATCACTCACCTATGAAATTGTTGATATATTTATTTCCAGTCTAGAAATAACTGTTTTGGGCTATCGGTGGAGGATAGTCATGATTGTTGTAGACATTACATGTGGATTAGGAATAACTGAAACTAATCACATTGGTTAAGTCATTAATTTGACTATTGAATTAATACTGAAAATACGTGTATTGGTTGAGCATTGCATTTGCATATTGTGTGGGAGGAGATAGGGGATGTACTCCACGGTTTAGGGGAAGATAGGGGATGGACCTCTAAACCGGATTTTTGTTTGGGAGGAGATAGGGGATGGACTCCATTAGCACCATTTTTATGTGTGCTTATTATATTGAAGTGTTTTTACATGATTATTGATACAGCACTAAAATGTGTATCAAATGGGAAGTATGAAGTGTTTTGATATGAGCATGAGTCTCATTTGTTTTGTTGATATTGGAAGTAATGTGATTATGTTATATAATTCACTGTTGTAAGTTTGGCCAGGTTCTGAGCCATGTTGATAATAATGGAAAGTGAAATGTGTCTTAGACATTAGTGTTATGAGACTGTTTAATAATAAAATAGATTATCTTGATTAACCATCTATTGAATGCTATAGCTTTATTCAATGCTTATATTTGGTTTAGTATTTTTCTACTGGGCTGTGGCTCACCCTTTATGGGAACATCATTTTCAGGTTCAGGTGATAAGCTACCTCCACGGACTTAGCCTGGAAGGATTTGATGTTTGGGATGTTGAAGACTTGTCTTTAGTTATATGTTTTATTTTGTTATTTTTGGGATTTCATGTAAACATTCAAGCCTAGGGCTTAACTTGTAAATGAGTTAGTACTCATCCTTTTTGTGTCCAAGTGTTAGCTTGGAAAGATGTAAGCCCTTAGGGCATTTATTTTGATGTTGCAGGATGTTACAAGTAAAGTCTGTCAATAAGAATACTCTGATGACTAACTCAAATGATTCATTTTCTTTTATAAATGCATGTTAATGTTATGGTTATTATGGGTTTATTTTGAGGGCGTTACAAAACCTCAACAAATTCATTTTCCTAGTTTCATTAATGAAAGAAAGAGAAGCTTCATATCAACTATGAAACATCGATACCTGTACGAGACGAAACATCCTCCTCAATAGCAGATTCAATATATTGTGCATCACCACAAGCATATAACTCTATCGGGGACATCCCGCCACTATTTGTACATGTGCCTGCGGTTGCCAAAGCAGGAAGTTAACACAGAAACTACAGGAAGTGACTACAAACTAAAATTTAATGCAGCAAAGAAGTACATTACCATTTGATTGTGCTGAAAACCCACCAGACCCACCATTGGTGTAAGTACTCAGTTTTGTTTCTTTCTTCACACAAGATTCAATGGGTAAAATCTCATCAGATGTTGGGATATCAATAGCAGCATCTGCAATAGACACAGCTGAGCTAACAGCATTGTTACAAAATTTTCCTCCTCTGGAGTGACCTTCAGCAACTTCAACTGAAGCTGAGCATAATGTCATAACTTTGTGGTCACATACTGCTTCATGATTATTACTTAGTTGGTGGCACAATGAAGCCCTTATCAAATCTTTTGACCCAGGAGTGATTGGCCATGACATTGCAGATGACGGATGATTATTCCTCTTAGATTTTATTTTGATATCCACATTTGAATATTCACAGGTATCTTTATCCTCATTTTTCTCTGAACACAACTCCGACCTTCTTCCTTTAATCAAGCCCAGAGAAGATGGTCGCAGAAAATGACAAACATTTTGATGTTCACTGAAAAATGAGGTATGGTCCGCATTCACACCAGCAATCATTTTTGAATCCTTAGCAACTTGCTTATCAACCTTTATCCGATCTTCGTTGATGCTTGCTTTTGGTTTCATGTAGATCCCAAAATCGGTACATGGGTTCAGAGACAAATCAGCGACAGTTACTTTGACAGGATCTATAGAAGATAGAGGAATCAAATCTTGTAAGACATCAGTGTATAACTTTTTGACACTTGCACCAACTGTCTGCACCTGGTCTTCAACATATTCAACTGTGTCCTGCCAAAAATATCAATTTAAATTATAATTAGAAGTTTGCCAATTCCAATGACCATCTATGGTCAGACTTGTGACTATCAAGAATACATATCACATTAAATGCATCCATATCAGACACACAGACCATGTTTCCACAAAGGATAATATTTAGCCCACTTGTGGGGAAAGGAAAATAGATGATAAAGAAAAATCATCTCATGAAAAGAGCATGCCCGGAGCAAGTGATAGTAATAGAAGGTTGGAAAAGAGTGTTCTGACAACAGCTGTAATTGTACTACCACTAGGAACAAACAACAGGAACTTCCCTTAGCTGAAATGCAGCAAAAAAATATAGGTTTACCCGATACATATCTTCTTCCAACTCCAAGCACAGGGTTTCAAACTTCTGGTATATATCTCCAACCCAGGTTATACCTTTAAAATCCGTAGTGATCATATTTTGAGAGTGCTTGTAAATGTGTGTAGTAATGTTATTATCCAGCCCCAACATCATGATGGCACTAATCAACTGCATAAATTCAATTGAAACTTTATCAAGGATTGAATGAAGTAAATTGGTTAAATATCATTTCCTTTTGACCATATTGTCCTAGTGCATGTAAATTTGACTAGTAAATAAACTACAAAAAACACACACACAAAGAGCCAAAGAAAGAAAACACCACATTTTAGAGAAAAAATAGCTAGTAAAAAAATTTTAAACCTGACAAAGCAATTGTCTACTTGCCAGAGTTTTAATATTTATTTATTTATATTTTGTATTTATTTAGTTATTTATTTATTTTTATTTTTTTTGTCTTTCAGATTTATGGAAAGAACAAACACAACCACAGCAAGACCAAAGGATTCCAAACCCACACACATTCTCCCCTGGTTTGAGAAGCAATACGGCCATGTTTGTTTGGATGGACATGAACTTGGGATTGGACTAATAGTCCAGTAAAATTATTAATCCGATGTTTGGTTAAACAATTGAAGTACGGACTAATTATTTTAAACTTGACTATTAGTTAAGATAGGATACATAATCCAACGGATTCATAATCCTAAAACTATTAGTCATGGGAATGCTAATCCAGTCCGCCCAAACAAACATGGCCTACATATAATGACATAAGCTATCACATAACTCACTGATCAGCTTTCTTCGACTGACAACAACCCAAAAAAAAAAAGCCTTCAGGACTACCAAACTCCTAGTAAATCTAACAATCCGGCAAAATAATGGTTCAATCAGCAGCTCCATTTCGCATTCAAGGGATAAACATTCTGTCATGGCTGCAACCCTTTGAAACATGGGTACAGATACAATAATATTAATTTTTAGTATCATATTATACATAAGTTCAAAGGAAGGTGAGAAACAATTCTTTAGGAGTTGGGTATTAATTTAAAAATCAATTTACTTTTTTTTCAGTGAGTGCTATAAAACTTTTATTTCAATAAGTCTAAATTGGTTGTACTGCCCTTGTGTTTTCAATTTCACACTTTTAAGTTAGTGTATGCAAGTTTCCCATAATCCAACTGTACAAAACTGTCAATAACCTATTCTCTAACCAAGGGACGGGATGAGTGACAGCCTGAAAAGTACATCGGCTCCACTCTAACCAAATCAACCACATTAAGCACAAAGGACCAAGTGCCCAAGCCTTCTGGCGCTGCTTTCCCAACCCAACCCCCACCCCAACTCCGAAGAACATCCAGCACACCCTTTGGTTGAACCCATAGCCACTCCAAAGATGGGTTTGGGGGGGGGGGGGCGGAACCCACAAACGGTAGGTAATAGAACAATGAATGAGCAAGTGATCAACAGATTCCACATCTCCCTGACACATACAGCACCAGTTCACTAAAATGTGTTGACGACGAACCAAAGTATCAATTGTCAAAATTCTGTCTAAGGCTGCCATCCACATGAAAAAGGCTTAGATGGAATGCATTCAATCCAAATACTCCGCCAAGGAAACGCCCCACCCACACCACCAATCAAAGCTCGGTAACACGAAGAGACCCAAAAAACACCCTTCGCTCCCGGCGGCCAACACAACACTGGACAATCCTCTCCCACCCCCCCACCCCAATCTGCACACTATAAAGAAGACCCAAAAGATCCACCAACTACCCAACCTCCAAATTTTGGACTTGCTGACACAATCTAATGTCCCAAACTACAAAATCCTCATTCCTAGCAAAACAAGGCACCATAAACGCCTATCAATCAACAGCAATACGAAAACTCAACGAGAACGAAAACTCTAAAGGTTCCTCACCACACCCCCTGTCATGCCAAAACCTTACCTTATCCCCACACCCCACCGAAAAGTGAACCTGTTTAAAAGACTCCCCCCGACCCAGCCATATCCCCTTCCACAAACCCTGCCCATGTGAAACCCCACCACACCTGAACTACACTCCCTCCTCCCCACCCCATATTTGGCTACCACAACCTGACGCCACAACCACTCTCTCTCCCACACAAAGCACCAAAGTCACTTACCCAACAAGGCCAAATTGAACAACACCGGTCTCCAAAGCCCCAAACCACCCACCTCCTTAGGCATGCAAATCCGATCTCAATCCACTAAATGATATCAAAACACCTCCCTCCCCCCCGCCCCCGCCCCCCGGTCCTATAAAATTTCTCACTGCAACTTCTTCAACCGATGCTCCACTGATATTGGAATCACGTAGACTAACATAAAATAGGTTGGAACACTCGACAAGACACTCTTTATCAAGGTCAACCTCCCTCTTTTAGACTAATATTATCTTTTCCACCCCACCAATCACCGTTGAACCTGCTCCAACATGCCATCCCACACCCCTTTTGCCTTAAAAAGAAGCTCCAACGGCAAACCCAAGTACGGTAAGGTTGACACCTTACATCCCAAAATAGCTGCCAGGTTTGACACCCTATCCACATCCCCTACTGGAATCAACTTAACTTTTTAAAATTTACCGAAGCCCTGACACCGCCTCAAAACATAGAAGCACACATCTCAAATACCCCAAATATTCAGCATTAGCCCTGCAAAAGATGAGCGCATCATCGGCGTACAAAATATAAAAAAACAACAACGAATGACGTAAATGCCAATCCCACCATAAAACCCTCCAACAAACCACCTTGCACCGCCAGAGACAACAGCCTACTCAATGCCTCCATAACCAAAATAAACAACTAAGGGGGTACCGAATCACCTTGTCGCGAGCCCCAAAAAGTCCAGGAAAAACCTGTTGGCATTCAGTTTCACTAACACGAACATCCACACCGTAGACATACAAAATTGAATCCGCTGTCTCCACTGCCCCCAAAACCCATTTTCTCCAAAACAGACAATAAGAACTCCCAATTTACATTATCATATGCTTTTCCAATATCCAACTTACAGATGACTCCTGCCTGCCCTTGTTAACTACGAGAACCAACACACTCATTAGCCACCAATACTGCATCCAAAATCTAACACCCTTCTACAAAAGCATTTTGTGAGTGACATTACCCCCTTTAAACCAAGACCTTAGCCAATAACTTATACACACTCCACCCACCTCCTTCGGAATCAATGCAATCAAGGTTTCTTCTCGAACTGCCCAGACTAAAAAAACGGTTCCACCATTGCCATTGCATCCGCCTTCAATGCTTCCCAGCAATATTGGAAAAAAGCCATTGTAAACCCATCCGGACCCAGTGCCTTATCACCATTCATCGCCCTCAACACCCCAGCCACCTCCTCCGCTTTCACCCCAAACTATAATTTTTGCAAGTTTCTAAGAAAAAGTATACCAAACCCAACCAGAAATTCACGGAATACAATCTATAGCAAAGAAAACTCCAGAGAGAGAGAGAGAGAGAAAACCACCGCCAATTCATTCATGTTAAGATTTCAATACAAACAATCAAAAGTCACTACCACTCTATAATATCATCATAGATAGATACAAATAAAAAATCAATAACTGAATTAACGAACAAAAATCAAGACATAGAAGTTGAGAAAGAACACAAAAAATCATACATATATGTGTGAGAAAGTATAGAAAAGTTGAAGGAGAGGCACTTACGTTAGGTAAAAATCAAAACCTAGAAGCAGAACCCAGAAGAAAACTATAGAACCATTTTGGCTTCAAAGAACAACGATGTACAGAAAACAATACCAAAGAATGAGTTTAGACTTTAGAGAGAGGGAGAGAGAGAGAGAGAGAAAGAGAGAGAGACGAGAAGAATTTTGTTGATTAGGAGAGCCAGAAACGTAGAAACGGAGTTCATCTGGTTTCTTTCAAGCTGTCTGTCGCTTCTCACGTATACAAGAATATCTATCTATTCTATTATTAAAAGCCAATACCAATTTTGGTGTCATGAAGCCTTTCCTAAAAACTTTTCTCAATTCTTCTAAAATGATCTTAAGTTCTTACACTTAAATCAATTTTAATTAGGGTTAAAATGATAAATTCAAACACTAATTCCACCTCCTACTTCTCACTCTCCACGTTTGAAGCAGTTACACCATCTTCCTTCAATTGCATTTTGCATCTTTCTTGGTAAGTTGTCTTCTGAAAGTTCTGTTCTCAAAGTTCACGTCTAAAGCAGTTACACCTTCTTCCTTCAATTACATTTTGCGTCTTCCTTGGTAAGTTCTCTTCTCTTCTCTTTTGACAATTTCAAACAGTAACATATATCGAAGGAGCTTGCTCATCTTCTGTGAATATCATGATCTCTGCAGTGTTCCTCTGCCTCGCTTCCTCTCCCCAACACTAGCACACTTCCACTACCACTGCCGCCGCAACAACAACAACAACCACCCACATTATCAACCTCTCCAGAACAGAATGATATAGTTTTGTTTTGGATGGTATACATAGGCACGGTTTCTTGCAATTGCAGTGTGTATGTGATCTTCCCTTTTTAATTTGGTAAGCATTTCTATATCCAAAAACTATGCTCTTTTTTGTTGGTTTCTACTCTGCTGGTTTCTACTCTGTTTTACACTTTGTATGTGAGTGGAAAAGAAAAGTTTATGTTTTCTCTCTCTTTGGCCTTTTGTTTGGATAAATGGAAATGAAATAGAAGAGAAAGATTTCTCGCCTATCTTATTTGGTTTATATTATCAAAATAACATTTTTAGGTGTTTGTTTTTTATTTCTTCTATCTATATTTAAAGGGACAATTTTGATATTATGAAAAAATGAAAAAATAGGTGTTCTATTGATTTTTTATTTTCCTTTCCAGATTTATTCACTTTTGGAGAGATTCAAAATAAAAGTTATAAGAGAAATGAGTTTCTTTCAATTTTTTCCCCAATTCATTCCATTTCTCTCATCTTTTGCTAATCCAAGCATGTTATATGAACCAAGAGAAATGTAATTTTCTTTTCTTCCCAAACCTCTCTCACTTTCAATTATCATAGATTCATGGGTGGATATCCCCATGTGATTTATCAACTGCTTTTGTGTATCTTCGATTCACACTCTGTGGCTTCTTCCATGCAAACACTGTTCAATTGAAGTAAAACAGTTTCTGGGTTCGTTCGTCTGTTGTGGGGTCTTCATTCCTCCACCCAATTAATTGGCACAACAACCATTTTTTCTTTTCTTTTTCAATCACCACCCCTTCCTTTCTTTCTGCCATTTTCTTTATTTTCACACAAGGGATAATGGAGAAGACATGGCAGTAAAGTCCCTTATCATATTTGTAACTATTCTAAAAACAAAAACTTCATTTTTTCATATGTTTGTTTTGAAGTGTACGAGGAAAGAAGCACCACCACCTCTTTTAAATTTTCTAATTTTAATTAACTGTGTTTTTTTTGGTTTTATCAGTGCTCTTTTTTCAAATGTTTGTTTTTTCATATGTGCTTTTAATGATTTGTTGATCTGTGAGTAGCTATCTGTGAGAATATAGAATATATTATCCTGTGTTTATTATCCTGTGTTTTACAAATTAGAGCCCTATTAGAGGCATGATTGTGTTAAAATCCTATTAGAGACATAATTATAATTGTATTTGTATTTTCCTTTTTGGTTTAGGATTTAGGGCTATATAATCTAAGGTCTGATTGTAATCTTGGATACAATTGAATATACAGAAAAGCTTTCAGGATTCTTACATGGTATCAGAGCTAGGTTTTAAGCCTAACCTTAGACGTTGATGTTGTAAGTGTCAAGTGACTGCCACAGTGTCCCACGACTGCTGAATTGCTTCTGGGTGTGTTTGGAACTAGCCTCAGGTTGCAGATATTCCCATTCGAGTTGTTCAGCAAGCTCGTCTGGTACTGCCCTCTCTTCTTCGTGATCGTCTAGTTGTTCCTTCCACTTCGTGACTCCATTGATGCTCTCTCTCTCTCTTCGTGGTTTCATTGTGGACTGGTTTGGTGGGCTTGATTGCTGTTTTTGCCGCAACAGAAGTTCAATTCCTTAGTTCTGTTGCTGTTTTGGTTTGGTTTACTGGTTTCGTTGTCTTCCCTACTTTGCTGGAGATAGTTTGATTGCTTCATTTAGAGTTTGTTGCCATACTATTGTCTCTATGTTCTGCTGCTGCTACTCTCTTTATTCTGGTTCTTTCTTTCGACTTCATATTTGTGGGTCAGGGTTAAAAAAAAAAAAAAAAAAAAGTGGTTTTTATATTTTACATTCAGATCTAACACTCTTCTGATTATTACACTATGGTTTTGGATTTATTGGTCTTACCCCTATCAGATTTCTGTGTATTACCCTTCGACCCCTGTTTTGGCTATTTTGTTGAATATAGGATTTATTACACTTTAACCCCTCAATTTTCTAGTTATTACGATGCCTCTGGCTTTTGATGAGTGTGCCTTCTGTCATCAAAAGGGCCATTGGAAGTACCACTGTCCCAAGAAGGGACGTCAGCCTACCTCATTTTTTCAGCAATCTCAGAATCACTTCCGGGCTCCTCCCACTGCATATGTTGCATCTGCTCCGACTCTTGATCTTGACTTGGTTTCCTTGACTGCTCAGATTAGTCAACTTCAGCATATATTGTCTACCTTCCAGCCATCTCCATATGCTTTCGTTGTTTCATCTCTTCCTTCAGGTTTGCTTGGGTCTTATTCAGGTATCTCTTCGTCTGTCTGGCTTTTTGACTCTGGTGCCTCTCATCATATGACTCCCTATCTCTCATTACTTTAAAATTGTACTCCTCCTCCCTTTCCTATTACCGTCAATACTGCTAATGGATCTGGTATGTCTGTTCTATCTGTTGGGTCTGTCTTACCCTCTGCCATGTCTGTTGTTACTATTCCTTCTGTTTTTTATGTTCCTCAGTTATCTGTTAGTTTGTTATCTATCAGTCAACTTGATGCGTCTGGTTTTGATGTTATCTTTTCCTCTTCTATCTGTTGTGTGCAGGATCGGGTGTCCAAGAAGCAGATTGGGACCGGCCGTAGAATTGGAGATCTCTATGTGGTTGAAAGCTTGCATCTCCCCTTCTCCACCTCTCCAGCTGCCCTTTCCTCATTTTAATTAGATTCTCAGTCGAGTCAGTTTTACTTACGGCATTCTCGTCTCGGTCATTTGTCTGTTGATCGCTTACGGTCTTTAGCTCAGTCAGGATTGTTGGGTAAAGTTTCTCCTAGTCAAATTGATGAATGTCGGGGGTGTAAACTTGCCAAAATGTTAGCCTTACCTTTTCGTAAAAGTACTTCTATATCTGATACACCGTTTTCTTTAGTTCATACTGATGTTTGGGGCCCTTCTCCTGTTCTCACCAAAGGGGGTTCTGCATACTATGTGTCTTTTGTTGATGACTGCACCCGTTACACTTGGGTTTATCTTATGACTCATAAATTCGATTTCTATCAGATATACCATACTTTTCAGTCTATGATTACTACTCAGTTTGGGTCTACAATTAAAGTGTTATGGTCTGACTTGGGTGGAGAATATTTTAAAAATGAGTTCTGTGAGTATTTTGCCAATTTGGGTACCATTCACCAAATTTCTTGTACAGATACACCTGCCCAAAATGGTTGAGCCGAGCGTAAACACCGTCATCTTCTTGAGACCGCTAGGTCTCTTCTTCTCTCTGCCTCAGTTCCGGCTCCATTCTGGGGAGAGGCAGTTCTTACTGCTACTTTTCTTCTCAACCGCATGCCTACTCCCCTTCTTTCCGGTCGGTCTCCTTATGAGGCTTTGTTCTCCCAAATTCCTAACTATTCCCTCCTTCGTGTGTTTGGGTCTGCCTGTTTTGTTCTTCTTCCTCGCAAAGATAGGACCAAACTTAGTGCCCGGTCTGTCCTCTGTGTCTTTTTGGGTTATAGTCCTACTCAGAAAGGTTATCGGTGTTACGACCCTGTTTCCCGTCGTCTTTATGTCTCCCGTCATGTTGCCTTTCTTGAACGTCTATCTTACTTCCAGCTTCTCCCTCTCACTGCTCCAGTTTCCAAAGAGGATTTGGTTCACATTGACCCATTTCTTTCAGAGGTCTCGTCCGATGAGTACATCTCCATTGTTCCTCCTGAGCTTGTTCCATCTTCTCCTCTTATACCTCTAGCTGCTTCTCCTTCTTCGGCTTCTTCTCTTCCCTCGGCTTCTTCTCCTCCTCCGTTGCTAGTTTATTCTCGTCGCAAGGCTCCTTCTCTACCGATTGTCTCTGCCCCTGCTGCTGCTCTCTCTGCTTCTGACGACTTTGATCCTACTGCACACCGATATCCTTCTCGAGCACGTCATCCTCCAAACAAGTTGGGTTGGTCTAATACTTGTTTTTCTACTTCCTATCGTACCTTTTTATCTGCTATTCACTCTTTTGTAGAACCTCAGTCTTACAAGGAGGCCTATCAAGATCCTCATTGGGTTCAAGCTATGGAGGATGAGTTGTCTGCTTTACAAAAAACTGGTACTTGGGAGTTGGTTCCTTTGCCTGCTGATAAAAACCTGGTTGGTTGCAAATGGGTCTACAAAGTCAAGACTCATTCTGATGGTTCTCTTGAGCGTTACAAAGCTCGTCTGGTTGCCAAAGGTTTCTCTCAAGAATATGGTATTGATTATGAGGAGACATTTTCTCCTGTTGCCAAAATGACTACTGTTCGTACTTTGATCTCTGTTGCTGCTGTTCGTTCTTGGCCTCTTTATCAGATGGATGTTAAGAATGCTTTTCTTAATGGCCATCTCACTGAGGAGGTTTACATGCGTCCTCCCTCGAGCCTTCACCATCCCTCTGGTCAGGTTTGTCGTCTTCGGCGTGCTCTGTATGGTCTGAAGCAGTCTCCTCGTGCTTGGTATGATCGATTTCAGACTGCTGTTACCAAGCTTGGGTTTCATCCTTCTGCTTCCGACTCTGCTTTATTTCTGCGACATACCTCGGTTGGTTTTGTTTCTCTCTTGCTCTATGTGGATGATATGATTATCACTAGTTCAGACTCTTCTGCTATCTCTGAGGTCAAGCAGCATCTCTTTCGCACCTTCGAAATGAAGGATCTGGGTCCATTACGGTATTTTCTGGGTATTGAGGTTGCTTCTTCTCCCAAGGGTTATTTTCTGTCTCAGGCTAAGTATGCTAATGAAGTCATTCATCGTGCTGGTCTTACTGATACTAAGGTTTCTGATACACCTCTTGAGCTTAATGTGAAGCTTAACTCTACTGATGGTGTCCCTCTGGATGATCCCACTTTATATCGCGAGCTTGTGGGTTGTTTAGTTTATTTGACTGTTACTCGCCCTGATCTTGCTTATGCTGTTCATGTGGTTAGTCAGTTCGTTTCTGCTCCTCGCTCTACCCATTGGGCTGCTTTGGTTCGCGTTCTTCGCTATCTTAGGGGTACCATCTTTCAGGGCTTATTGTTGTCCTCTACTTCTTCTTTGGACTTGGTGGCTTATGCTGACTCTGATTGGGCCGGTGATGTTACTAATCGCAAGTCTACATCTGGTTTCTGTATGTTTCTTGGAGATTCCTTGATCTCTTGGAAAAGTAAGAAACAATCAGTTGTTGCTCGCTCTACTGCCGAAGCTGAGTATCGTGCAATGGCTCATGCCACTGCTGAGATTGTTTGGCTTCGTTGTCTCTTGTCTAATTTGGGTGTCTCTCAGTCTTCTCCGACCTCTCTCTATTGTGACAATCGCAGTGCTGTTCAGATTGCCCACAATACTGTCTTTCATGAACGGACGAAACATATTGAGATTGATTGTCACTTTGTTCGCCAACATCTGCAGTGTGCCTCTATCTCACTTTCTTTCATCCCTTCGGCTTTGCAACTTGCGGACTTCTTCACCAAGACTCACACTACCGCTCGGTTTCAGTTTCTTCTTAGCAAACTCTCAGTGTTTTCTGCTAAAACACCTTGAGTTTGAGCGGGGGTGTGAGAATATAGAATATATTATCCTGTGTTTTACAAATTAGAGTCATATTAGAGGCATGATTGTGTTAAAATCCTGTTAGAGACATAATTATAATTGTATTTGTATTTTCCTTTTTGGTTTAGGATTTAGGGCTATATAATCTAAGGTCTGATTGTAATCTTGGATACAATTGAATATACAGAAAAGCTTTTAGGATTCTTACACTATCAACTATATATCCTAAATAATGTATGTGAATTTGTGTTGTCTGGGTTTAGTTTATATTTGTGTTTCTTTCATTACTGAGTCTCTTTTACACTACGTCATGCTGCCAAATTAGTCAAAGAAGCCTGCATAAATATGAATTAAGAACCTAAAAATTAATTTAATAGAAATACAAAGAACACGTAATTTTTTTTTTCCAAAAATACACACAAAATTAAGAACATTGAATTTTTTTATTTATTTATTTTTTTTTTTCAAAACACACACACAATGAAACTTTTTAATGAAGAAAAAAAATACACAATACTCTTCTCACACAAGTAAACAAACAAACAAATCAAATTAAAAAAAAAAAAAACTGAATTTATACACAAAAACAAACAATAGCTTAAAAAGTGAAAGAGGAAAAAATCCAAAACTATTTAACTCTCTTAAAAATTGTGTAGGTGTCAAACTGTTTGATTAAAAACACATATAAATATTAAGAACCTAAAAATTAATTTAATGAAAATACTGAAAATACCGATTTTTCTCAAAAACAAACACACAAAATTATGAGCACTGATTTTTTTTTTTTTTTTTCGAAAAACACACACAATGACACTTTTTAATGAAGAAAAAAAAACAATAATAGTGTTCTCAATCAATATATTTTTTTCTCCACAGAACCTAATTACATAATGAAACTTTTTATTGAAGAAAATAAAAATATAATGAACAATACTACACTTACAATGTAGGATAAAAGGGAAGATTGCAATGTTCTTCAATAGTATTTCTCCCAACAAAAAACAAAAAAAAATCATTGAACAAATGAAAGGGAAGATTTTATAGTACATAGAGAGGGAGGTGAACATGAAAGAATTTTGGTAACATGAGACCGGAGATTTTATGCAAGTGGTTATCAATTTAGATTTTATGACAATATAGAGCATATTCTCCGGTCTCATGTTACCAAGAGGGGTCAAATATGGTTGCAGAGAGGGGTATCAATTTTGATATCAACATTTGTGTTTGTGTGTTTACAATTTATGTTTTAAAAAAATTAGGTTGTTTGATTGCCTAATTTTGTGTGTGTGTTTTTCTTAACAACAATTCAATGTTCATAAAAATTGTTTTATTTCAAAAAAAAATTTTAAAAAAATAGTAGTCCTTTTTTTTGGGGGGGGGGGGTTTATTATTTATTTTTTACTGCAAGTGTTCCAAGAATATGGGTTCCTGTTTTGTTATTTTGTGTGTACCATTATTACTTACACTTTTTATTTTCTTCATTAAAAAGTAAAAGAAAAAAAAAATTGTTAATCGATTTGTTGGAGAGAAAAACTGACTATTATTTTCCTTCGTTTATATTTTTTGCAGGTTGCTTTATAACTTTCTGTTGTTCAGAAGAAACTTTTCGGATTATTCTCTATTGACACCTAATTGCTCTGACTGTAAGTATTCTATTGCTTCAGTTTGTAATGCTTCAAATATGTAATTTCTTTTTCTATACTTGAAAAAATCAAATATGTAATTTATTTTTATTTTATATATATGCTTGAAAAATTAAAATATGTAATTTTTTAATTCTATTTTTATTTTTAGTTTTATTTATATGTAATTTTTTATTTTAATTTATATTTATATGAATATTTGTTGTATAATTTTTTAGTTAAAATTATACAAAGTTTGGCCAAATCTCATGAAATCTTAACACATCCACGGATGGCCAAAATTCAAAGAAAGTCGTAGGTCTTTAAAGTGATAGTTGATTATTGTATATTTCCAAGCAAGGTGTCTACAGTTATCTATTTTGAGCCTAAGTATTCTACATGAGTGTTGGATTTATGCTTGAACCTTGACAAACCAAAATATGAACACCTAAATCATACATTATTTTGTGTTATATTTTTGTCCCTATAATATTGTTAATTATACTTTCTATACAAAAAAAAAACAAAAAAAAAAAAAAAACAAAAACAAAAACAAAAAAAACCAAAAAAAAATTATAGAAAATGAAATGTTTCGTTGTGTTATCAGGTTTTTTTTGAATTTTTTTTTTTTTGGATTTTTTTAAAGTTTTTTCTTATTTTCCTTCGTTTATATCTAATCTTTTTTATTGTAACTATTATAATAAAAAACCCTTTGTTTGTTCATCTGTTTGTTTTGAAGTGTATTCTTTTGGTAATAAATAATTCAGTACTCCCAAAATTTCATATGATTTTTTAATATTTATTATGTAATGAGTTTGTGATAGTCAGAACAAATAACTTCTACAGTCGTGGTTTATTAGTACTTACCAGGTAATCTCTTTCACTTGCAATTTCATTTAATTCTCCACAAAATGAGATTAGTACTTAAATTAATATGCCTTATAAAAATATAAAAACAAACATATGAAAACACTTACATAAAAATATAAAGCTTATTATATTGTGAGTATACGAGTTGCGTTGTAGTTAACAATCTCATAATATATTATTACTGCCTCTTACATAATTTTATACAATGTAGGCACGTTTTAAAGATAGTCGGATTTCATCTACGTAAGTGTTAGTTTGGTAACAATCTTAGGAAAAATGAATCACGATTACCTTGACACATCAAATTTGAGACATGTACAACAACAAAATCGTGAACGGCGTCGTTTATACCTACAACAGAGGAGGCAACGTTCAGCTTCAGAACCAAATGCTCAAACTGAACAACCACAAAGAGAATTCGAACATTTACGCCTTCAAAACTTAAGCACTGAACAACGCTCAGCAAGATTGGAGCAACGTCGTCTTGCTCAGCGCAGGCGAAGATTGTTGATTCCCGAACAAACTGCGAGCTCTAATGTGCAACAAAGAGAAATTGAAAGGGAAAGTTGGCGTAATTATGCTAGACAAAGGAGGGCTGCTTTGACTACTGAACAACGCGAACAACAACTAGTAAGGCGACGAACAAATTATCGACAAAGAAGGCAAATATCTGAAAATCTCGAACAAACTTCTCATCCAGATCAAGTACATAATATGACAAACGCACAAACAAGTAGGTGTATTAAAATGTTATAAACATTATTTTTTGGGTAAGCTTTTACACTTCTAAGTTTGACATTAATATTCAATCAATTTATTACTTATAATTTTAACTGTTAGGATGCATGTTAAACTTTTTCGATGCAATCCCAAGAAGAAATAGAACAGGGTGGTGTAGGCCGCGAACAACAGTTTTGCTAACCATTCACGAAGAAGGCAATTGGGTTGCGACTAATGTTTTTAGACGGGAAAGTAGAATGAGTCTACTCTCACGTATCGACTTACCCCGATATGCACCTACTCATTCGACTTATGAGCATGGAAGCACAAGTGGCAACAGACAAGATGATCCTCGCGAAGTTCAGATGGACGGTAAAAATAAATTATTTAGTTTAAGTACTTTTACAAAACAAACAACCTTTACAATAAAGGTAAAAAAGATGAACAAGCAAATATGATACGCAGTACAATTACATTTAATATTGAACATGCAGCTCAAACACTTTCAAATAAATACTATTATGTTACTAATAAACCAGTACATCATGCATGTATTGTCATAGGAAATATCCCTCATGTCGACCACAATCAGGATGCTTTGAGTGATGAAGACATTCCAGATAATCGATCATTTATCCATAGGAGATATCACAATTGTGCAAGAAATTTTCATGAAAGTGAAAGGTTCCAAACAATCCAGTTCCCTGCTCTAACTACATGTAGACATTGCAACGCAAGATTGTTCCACCGTGAAACATCTACCATGTGTTGTAATAATGGAACAATTGTTTTGCCACCAGTGATAGCTCTAGATGAGATGATTGATATTTTCTCTGACCAAACAGTCGAGGGTCGTCATTTCAGACAACATATTCGAGCCTACAATCATGTTTTCTCATTCACTTCAATGGGTGTTCATGTTGATGAAAACTTAGCAACAAGAACTCGAGGTGTGTACATGTTTCATGCACAAGGAGCCATATATCATTAGATTGGGAGTCTCTTACCAAATTCTAGCGATAGACCAAGATATTTGCAACTGTATGTTTATAATCCTGACCATGAGAATGAGAGTCGAATGTCTGAAAATGAAGAATTGCACTTAGATTTGCTTGACAGATAAAGAATATTTTAAATGCTCATAATCCATTTGTGCACACGTTTCGCCAATTGGCTCAGCATCTAGACATACATGAATGCAGACTTCAAATCAAAGAGCAATCATGTAATAGGCCCCAATGCAACCTTCCTACTGCTCCTGAAGTTGCTGCCGTTTTAGTAGGTGGCGAAGAAGCTGGAAATTTAAAACCAAGAGATATCATTGTCCAATCAACCAGTGGTCACCTCCTAAATATTTCTGATATTGTCGGATACTATGATCCATTACAGTATCCTCTGTTGTTACCCTATGGTTCATATGGATGGGATGCAAATACCAGAAGTAATGATGGCAGAAAAGTAACATGTTGTGATTTCTATTCTTATATGCTACAAGTAACGACGTATACATAATATTAAAAAATTATTTTGTCAAAGTTATTTAATCTATAATTATTTCGTATAAAATCTTTACTTTTAATTCTTTATAAGTATTCAAATACTGTCAATTCATATTCGCCCTGGTGATCAATCTCTTTTTCTTCGAGGAGGTCGCCTTTTACAGCAGTACGTCATAGATAATTACGTGAAGATTGAGTCCAACAAATTAAGATGGATACGTACTCATCAGAATCACATTTGAGCAGATTTTTATCAAGGTCTTCTAGATGCAGTACATGTTGGTGAAAATTATGGAGGTACAAATTGTCACATACGATATTACAATTACATATACGCATATTTGTTTATATTCATACATATATATAGATAACTATATTTCTCTTTTGTGAAATATATGTTTAGGTAATGTTGGTCGTAGAACAATATTACCATCGTCATTTGTTGGTAGCCCACGAGACATGTATCAGAGATATCAAGATGCAATGGCTCTGGTCCAAAAGTATGGAAAACCTGATCTTTTCCTTACAATGACCTGCAATCCAAATTGGCCTGAAATTAAAGCTGAGTTGCTACCTAGACAGTCACCACATGATCGTCCTGATTTGCTAACAAGAATATTTCATTCGAAATTTGATGAGATGAAGACTGACATTCTTACAAAACATGTACTCGGGAAGGTTCTAGCATATGCATATGTTATTGAGTACCAAAAAAGAGGCTTACCACATGTCCACATGGTCATTATTTTGGATGAAAATGACAAGTTATGCACTCCTGACGATTATGATAACATTGTCAGAGCTGAAATTCCAGACAAGAGATTAGAGCCTAGATTATATAGTGTAGTTCTCAAACACATGATACATGGCCCATGTAGAATGTACAATGAACGGTCTCCGTGTATGACAAACGGCCGGTGCAAAAGACGTTTCCCAAAGCCAATTTCTTCCATTACTACACTTGGAAACGATTCATATCCTATTTATCGAAGAAGAGAAGGGGAGTCAGTTCCTTTAGAGAGTAACCCAAGCGTCTTGGTGGATAATAGTTGGGTCATTCCGTACAACCCATGGTTGCTCTTGAAATATGATTGTCATATCAATCTTGAAATTTGCAGTAGTGTTACAAGTGTGAAGCATTTATACAAATATGTTTATAAAGGCCCTGACCGTGTTGCACTAAAAGTTCGTCAAGGTCCTAATTATAATGAAGTACAACAGTTCATAGATGGAAGATGGGTTTGTGCTCCAGAAGCATTGTGGAAAATATTCAAATTCTCAATGACCAAAATGACTCCTAGCGTAGAACGCCTCCAAATACACTTACCAAATAAGCAGCAAGTGAGGTTTTATACGTTCCAAGACATCACAAATGTTTTAGGCAATGAGTATTACTCCAGAACAATGCTTACCCAATTCTTTCAATTAAATGTTGATAATGAAACTACAAATCGGTACTTATATCGAGATCCCGCAACATTATAGATGGTGCAACAGTGCAAAGATGTGGCAGTTGAAATTGAACCATCAAAGAGTAATTGGTAGAATTTACACAGTTTCGCCATCAGAGGGGGAGAGATTTTACTTGAGAATTTTACTCAATCATATCCGAGGACGAAAATCATTCGATCATTTGTTAATGGTTAATGGAATTGCGTACCCAACTTTTAAACAAGCAGCTGAACATCATGGTTTGTTAGAGCGTGATGATAGCATACGACAATGTTTGTTAGAAGCTGCAACCATGTACATGCCATCAACTTTAAGGAGATTGTTCGTTACAATTTTGGTTTACTGTGTGCCAACAGGGGTGCGAAGTTTGTGGGATGAAATTTATCCTTACTTGATTGAAGATTACATATCTTCAAACAGTATGAATAATATGTATATCCTTAACAAAACCCTGCAAGATATAAATCGTCTCCTGCAACAGCATAATAAGAACATATCAGAATACGATTTGCCTGAGATGACAATGAATTTGGATGATAATTCAACAGTTCCAAAGGTCATACAAGATGAGCTTTCCATTGTTACTCCTCGAGAAGACTTAAATTCTATTGCCACATTAAATAGTGATCAACACTTAGCATTTAATTCAATCATAGAGGCTGTGGAATGCAATACTGGTGCAATCTTCTTTGTGGATGGCCCAGGAGGAACTGGAAAGACATATTTATATCGTGCACTATTGGCCTCAGTGAGAAGTCAAGGTCGAATTGCCATGCAATTTCAATTGTTCAAAACTTAACAATTTATTTCAAGGGCGGTAAATACGACTCTAGTAATCCCTAGGTCGGTGTCTGCAAGTAGACTATACTAGTACTACCAAATTGTCATTTTTACTAGTATTAACCGGAAGGCTCGACACCTATTCGCGCGGGTTTTCGGTCTTTCAACCCGGACTCTCAGGCCAACTTATTCAATTTCATGTACACCACCTATCAAGACTTACCAACGTATTTACCCCAAAACCATTCTATGAAAACTTGTTTTCTCAACATTCATTTCTCAATGCAAGTTTTCAAATCGACTTTCAAAGTTTAATATAATCAAATAAATTGATATGTCAATACAACAACAATCAATACACTGTAACAATTCTTCCACATAATACTACCATTGTGATCAAAATTCTCGTTTCTCATTTTAATGTAATTTCACAAGATAAATATAAATACTTTTATCTTAATTCATCATCCAAGGACTAGTGTGATTCCCTCTTCTCAAGTATCCTCAACAATTAGTCATTTCTAGACTATAGTAATATTCTGGACAACAATTTCCAAAATGAACAACAATTTTCAAATTCCCTGAAATTCATCATTTATATAAATATAAATGAGAAATTTTCCAAACATCCATTTATTTTGACACACAAAATAAATATAACAATATCATTCATAGATTTTCAGTCTCTAAAAAAAAATTCCCAAATTCTAGATTTTCTCATCAAAACCATACAACTCAAATCTTTTGAAAGAAAACTTTCCAAAATCATCTTTTCTTCATTCAATAAAGATCAAAACCCATAAGATCATTTTAAAAGAACAAGAGACAAACCCACTTTCAAAATCGCTCAACTTCTTGAATCAACAATTAATTTTCAGAAGCTATCAAAGGATGATTTCGAAAATCATCTAGATCTTACAAATATATATATATATATATATATATATATATATATATATATATATATATATAACTCAAGAAAATCCCTACCTCAAGTTTGAAGAGAGTTTGAGATGAAACCCCAAAATCTACGGTGTCGAAACTCGATCACCACCGCACACAATGAAGCCCTCGAGGTGATAACCAACTTTGGTAAAGAACTTGGGCCTAAATCCCAATGGATTTAGAGAAATTAAAGAGAGAAGATGACTTCTAGAGAGAGAAGCTCTAGATCTGGAAATTTGGAGAGTTTTAGAGAGAAAGGGGGCTGCAAAAAGTGATCTGAAACCCTAATTTACGGACTGATATAACAAGGTCGCTCAAGCGTGAAATACACTTTCCCGTAAGCAATTTTGAATGCATTTTGCTTTTTTGCTTTCGGCGAGCTGACCGGGCAGATCAACCTCTGAAGTTGACCGGGCCAAAATCGGGATCGCTACAACCTCCCCTCCTTAAAAAATTTTATCCCCGAAATTTCAAATCAAACTACCTAAACAAAGGGGGTTTCTAGCGATCAAAACCACGTTATTTCATTTTTAAATCACAATATTAACTCTCACCAATTTTTTTGCCATTTCCACCATGGTTATCTCATTAACAACAACCGTCCACATCAACCTAAACATGAAGCAAAGAAATGCAATCCGTAACTACTTCAACATACATAACAACATGTGGTCAACAATTTTAACGCATTTCCCTCAAACACTAGGGAATATTACAAGGAAAACAACTTAAGCATTTTCAAACAAATCTGGATACTTAGAGTGGACTTCCGCCTCCCGTTCCCACATCGCTTCTTCAACCCCATGGTGTCTCCACAACACCTTTATCAATGGTATAGTTTTGTCCCGTGGCACTTGCTCCCGAGTATCTAATATTTGAACTGGTCGTTCTTCGTAAGAGGCATCCTCATCTACCTCCAAGTCAACCCAATCAAGCACATGAGAAGGGCCGGTTCATACTTCCTAAGCATAGCTACATGAAATACGTTGTGAACTCCCGAAAGTTGTGGCGGTAAAACTAACCGGTATGCCACTTTCCCAATTCGCTGTAAAGATCTCAAAAAGCCCAATGAGCCTTAGAGATAATTGACCACTCTTACCAAATCTCATGAAACCCCACCTTGGTGAGATTTTTAGAAACACATGGTCACCAACTTCAAAAGATAAAGGTCGTCTCCTCTTATCGGCATAACTCTTTTGTCGACTTTGGGCCATAGTTAACCTCTTTCGAATGAGAACCACTCTCTCGGTTATCTCTCTAACAATTTTTGGACCCAGTAACGGTGCGTCACCCACTTCGGGCCAACAAACCGATGATCTAGAAGGTCGGCCATACAAGGCCTCAAATGGTGCCATCACAATACTAGCTTGACAACTATTGTTATAGGCGAACTCAACCAACGGTAAGTGCTTCTTCCAAGGCCCCTTAAAATCAAGGGCACAAGCTCTAAGCATGTCCTCCAAAATCTGAATGGTATGTTCCGACTGTCCATTGGTTTAAGGATGATAAGCGGTGCTAAGAGTTAACTTAGTTCCCAATGCCTCTTGAAGGCTTTGCCATAACCGGGCAGTTGTAGACACGCTATTTTTGACCGACCTTAAGACTCAGATTGAGCGCTTGGTGATGTTGCATATCGTGCTCGTTCAGAGGTTTCAGAGTCTCGACTGCGAGCCTTGCCTCCGGACTTCCGGACTCTTTCATGTTTTGCCTCGGTTTGCGAACCAGGCTCTGTTTTCTTTGTTTTCTCTTCCCAAAGGGAGGGAAAGGTCTCGTAGATCATCTCTCAGTGGCCGTAGGCTACGTTTCGTGGTCGTAGGCCATTTTGCCCGTTTGAAGTCCGGTTTCCGATTTTTCGGAGCCGTTGGCCGTGTGCCTCGGTTCGGGACCGCTTAACCACCTCCGTTTGCTCCGATTTTGGGCATGCATCTTATTTTCTCCCTTTTGAGGGACACTGTGGCTTGAGAGACCAACTTCGTGGTCGAACACCACTTCCGGTGCCTAACAGTCAGTTTTCGGGGCCTCGGGCTGCGCGTTTCGGCCCCCGAACCTCCATTTTGCATCGGTTTGAGTTCATTTTTGGCAGGGACCTTTGTTTCATTGTTAGGAAGGTCGTAGAAGGGTGGGAGGCCAGCAATTGTTCTGACGACCATGTTTTATTCCTCCATCGCCCTCCGTCGCCCGTTTTTCCCACTTGAAAGCCATTGTTGACCACCCTAAGGCCACTTTTTCTTGCCCCAAACCACATATTTGTGTTGTACACACCTGGGAGGCCACCAATATCATATGGCCGGCCAGTAATTGTGTGTGACCCTTTTGAACCCCTCCTAAAAGTGGCCTTTTCTCTCTCCTGGTTTATTCTCTCCAGTTTTTGACCACATGGTTATGTTGTGCACACATGAGAGGCCCTCTTTTTGGCATGGCCGGCCATTAATCTTCATTGACCCTTTTGACCCTTGGCCGATCGGCCATGGGGAAGGCCGACCGGCCACCTAAACCCTAGGAAACCGGCCGGCCATGATCCTCTCTCCAGGTACTTTACAAAAATGCCCTCTGTTTCCCCCCAGATTTTGTATCCGGGGGGGCCAACTTTTGGGGGAAAATTTGAATTCCATTCCCCCCCTTTTTTCCCCCCTCTTTTGCCTATATATCCAGGCCCTCCAGTTCCCATTTGAGGGGTTAGAAAGTTTGGTTTAAGCCTCCTACATTGTATCTCTCTCTCTCTACACTCCAACCCTCAAAACCTCTCAAATCCTACATCCATTCTACTCCATCTCCAAGCCAACCAATCCACACTCCATTCCAGCAGCTTCCAGGCCATTTCCAGAGGTCAAGGGCTCCCAAACTTGGTCCAAGAGTTGTTGAAGCATTGGTATTCAAGGGTAAGTCTTCTATCCCTCTCTTTGGCCCTATTTTTGCTCAATATATTGGCTCCTCTTGCTTGCATATTTGGGCTCCGACCCTAACTGAAAATAGAATTATTTTGAGCTCCTTTTCATGTTTTTTTAAGGGCCTCTCCCTGTTTTAGGCTTCCTTTTTACACTTGCTTCTTTACCTCTCTTGTATGCCTCTTTCTTGCATAGCATTTTAGGCCTATTTGTAAACTGTTTTGAGCTTGGTTATAAACTGTAAAGTGGCTTATTTTGAGCCCTTATTCAACATTGTTGAAGGGCTCTTCACTGTTTGAGGCTTCCTTTTGTCACTTGCCTCTTTATCCCTCTTTTGGCCTTATTTTTGCATCTTTTGTTAGCCCCTTGTTCTTGTATTTTTAGGCTCTGGTCCGAACTATAAATAGCCTTATTTTGACCCTCTCTTCATGTTTTATCAAGGGACTTTTGCTTTTTGAAGCTCCCTTTTTGCTCTTTGTGTTTAAACCTCTTTTTAGGCCTTATTTTGCATAGTATTTTAAGCTTTCATGTGCACTGTTTTGGGTTTGGTCACTAACTATAAAATACCATGTTTTGGACCCCTCTTCAACTTTACTGAAGGGCTCTCCTCTTTTTGAGGCCAGAAACCATCACTTGCTTCTTTGTCTCCCTTTTGGCCCATTTCTTGCACAATAGTTTATCCATACTTGTATTTGTTTTCGTGGCTTGTTGTAGACTGTAAAGTGCTTCACTTTAAGCCCCTCTTCAACTTTTTTGAAGGGATCTTGGCCATTTAGGGCCAGCATCTGCTACTTGCTTCATTATCTCTTTTTTGGGGCCATTTTTGCATGTTAACTTAGCCCTATTTGTGTTCACCTTTTGGCCTTACTTAAAACTGTAAATATGCTTGTTTTGGGACTGTCTTGATTCTGTCTTCACACTTCGTGTTCAAATAATGCATGCTTTGCATAGCCATAGGTCATTCCATGTACCTAATTTCATATTTCGGGTCTCATTCCATGTATCGGGTGCCATGTTTCCACGTTCTGGGGCTGTTTTGCATCATATTTTGCTACTAAAATTTGCATGCTAGTATGCCATATTCCATGCCTTGCCATGTCTTGTTAGAGTGGCATTTGGTGCCTTAGGGTCGATCCTCGGTTCGCGTGCACGTGGGCACGCATTTCGAGTTGTCTCATTTTCATCGTATGGCTACTTATGTGAGTGTGGCTGAGGTCCACTCGTGTTGGTGTAAGTCCATTGTGCATTGTGTATGCCATTTCATTTCATAGCATTGTGTATGCTAGGTTGTATGTTAGCGCATTGTGTATGCCATGTTACCTCGTGCATTGTGCATGCCATTTCATAGCATTGTGCATGTTAGGTTGTATCTTAGTTGCATTCATGCATGTCATGCATATTGCATTGTGCTTGGGATAGGGGTTAGCCCGAGCACGGGAAACGAGGGATGTTTCGTACTTCGAGTGACGGAACGTGTCTCAATTCCCAGTCACCGACACTCCGGATTATCCATGATGGAGTTTAGGTTTTGTTGTGTTTATATATGCATTCATTTCATATTGAGTCATGCAATTCGAGTCCTCGGCCATCATGCATCGATATGCGTGATTGGTGGCATGAGGACCGAGGACTACACTCCCTGAAGGGTAGTCATGCATACATATGTGAAAATACTTTACCATGCCCCTTTCTTGCTCTCTGTTGCAGCAAATCAGAAATCGACAGCCTTCCGGAGCTTGGCACGCATTCCAAGAACAATTGCAAACAGAGGCAAACCGGGGCATCGCGAGGGATTCTCCGCACAAGGCAACCTGAGCATGCATCATTCATCATCCGGAGCAGATTTGAGGCAGTTCTTGGCTTGCATGCCAATTTATTGCTTTCCTAATTTAATTTGTTAATTAATTAGGGTTTTGGACATATTTGGACTGTAATTATTCATTTGGGACTGTATATTATTTATTCGGACCCTCTGCGCGAGGGCAATGTTGTAATAAGTGTGCGTGTGTGTGATGTATGTCTTCCAACCCCACGTCTTTCTCCCTTTTATTTACCAGCTTATGATGGTTAGATTAGGGCATGTTTCAATTAGCATACAGTATGATAGCATGTTTGCATTCATTCATCTATTTTGCATGCACCGGGCTCGGTGCATCATACTAACTGCATTGTATTTTCAATTCCAAGTTGAATACATGTTAGCTGTAGCATTTCATATGCCATGTTTAGAATAGCCGAGCCTGCTATAGTTTCATTTTTGCATGTGTTGCATTAGGCATTTTCGTATAATTAGGATCATGCATGGATTTCTAATTAGCTTCTGTTTTGGCTTGGAGTACTCGGTAAGTTTTATGCTTTAGCATCCTTGCATGCGTGTGAGTGACTGCCATGAATAACATGCTTACCATGAGGCTATATGCTTATGTGATATAACTGCCTGAATGCCTGTGGGTGAAGGTTGGGTTATTTGAATTGGAACAATTCATCAAATGTGTGTTTCAAGCCCACTAGATAGTGGCAAAATCATGTTTTTCTAAGCCCACCCGAGGGTGGCAAATCCACGTCTTAGCCTACTTGCGGGTAGCACCATCAAACCATTTTCAAATAAACAAACATGAAATGTTTTGTTCCAATTCAGGCGATCCAGTCTATACTTGTATGTTGTGCGCATCACATAGTAAATCTAGGCTAATAACCGGAATAAGAACACACAATGTTTTCAAAACTTGATATCATGGTTAGTAGAGGCCGATCTTTGATCAGGCGAGCGGGGGTGCTCACGAAGTGACCTTCCCCAGTCGTACCCAAGTTTCCGAGCCAAGGCAACTTTGGTGATGACGGACACGTGGCCTTAGGCAACGAGTCAGGGTTTCCTAAATTTCCCAGAATAAAATACTTAGGTGGCGACTCTGTATCTGGCAAAGCAGTCCATGTTTGGCACTTCTTTCAAAATCTATTTTCTCAAAACGATTTGCCGGATTTGGACTCTTTGGTTCAGATTATGAACCGTGACAATTTGAGAGTCCGAACTGTAGTGACCCCAATATCGAACGGAACGGGGGAGCTCATCCCTCCCGGGGTGTCCGGGGACGTCTACAGTTTCTGGCGACTCTGTTGGGGACTTAGAGAACTTGACTCGAACTCATGATATCTGTTTTTGACTACACTTATGTGTTTCTTTGCATTGCATGTGTATTGGTGCGCCTAGGACACCGTGTTTGCCATCTGCTATTCCTGAACGGTTTGCCGGAGGCTTGTCTTGTCAAGGCATGACCATAAGGCTGACCGGTTGTGGGCTCTGCCTGTATGGGAGCACAAACCCCAGTTTTACCGGGGCACCCTTTTGACCATTCGACCTAGTGCATATTCGGAATCCGTAGTAACCATTCCAAACTAGGACAGATTGCTTACCCGATAGGTTGTTTGAAACCGCTGCGTGCGTAGTGAAACCCTAGCTCCTGACAAAATAGGATAAGGAAACCCTACCCCAACATAGGGGTGTTTTGGCTCTTACTTGTCTACTATGTGCTTTTAGAGTGCGTCTCTATAGGAATGCATGTATCAGCCTACAAGTTTGGGCATCAGGCCTGCGGGCACCAGTTTAGTAGTTTGGGCATCAGGCCTGCGGGCATCAGTATTTGGGAATCGGTTTTACCTGAGGGTATCAGTTCACCGGTAGAATTTTGGGCAGAATTCAGTAGAGAGCACACTCATTCAACTATGCTCATATCTGTTCAAGGTGAAATCAGGCTGAGATGCTGCATGTTTTCTCTTTTGCTAGGGGGGTAGTCTTGAAACCATAGCTTCAGAAGGCTCCGATATCCCCCGAGGTTCATCGGACTTGTGCTGATAGACTTTGTCAGGTCAGAGATTCAGTTCAAGGACAAATCAGTGTTCCTCCGCCAGAGGCAGGGTAAAAAGGGGCCAGTTAGGCACAGATCACCGGTTCAGCAGTTACCAGATCGGTGGCCCTTATCCACCCCACCAGTGAATAGCCAGGCTGAGGCCTCAGTTTTTATCAGTTTTTAGTCACCCCACCAGTCAGTCAGCCGGAACAGCAGAACATGGCAGGGATGGAGGAAATGATGCGTCAACTCCAAGAAAGTATGAGACTCATGCAGCAAGACGCTGCCCGGCAGACGAAATTTGCCAAACAGCAGGCTGCGATCATGGCCCAGCAGGCTGAGCTGATCACTAGGCTGCAACAGCAAAATGGAGCATCTGCATCGCACCAAGCCCCTCCCCCGCCAGGAGTTCCAGCACCCGAGGAGGCACCAAATGTCCAGGGAGATACGAACATTTCGAGAGGACCGGCTCCGCCCCCAATCTTATCCCAGCTGTCTAAAGCACCGATCAACCTGCCGGATTCACCCTTTGAGTTTGAGTTAGACCCTACAGCACTGAAGGTGAGCAAGCTAGAAAAGATGTTCAAGAAATCTCAGGGAGTAAAATCCATTCCGGACATTGAGGACGGGTATACCGACGCAGCTGTGACGCTGCTGGACAGATTTAAGATGCCATACATCGACCGATTTGATGGATCTGGCAATTCCATAGTGCACCTCCGGTTGTTTTCGGACATACTAAGGCCGATGGGCCTCACCAGGCTGCAGAAACTTTCATTATTCGGCCGGACCCTGTCGGGTGTGGCCGCTATCTGGTATGCAAAATTAGAAGACGATGTCAAACGGAACTGGGATGAGATGGCCGAGGCCTTCGTTGCGCAGTACTCCTATAACACGCAAATCGAGGTCACAACCCATGATCTTGAGACAACAAGGCAAGAGCCTAAGGAGAGTTTTTCTGATTTCGTAGCCCGCTGGAGGGCCAAGGCTTCAATGATGACGCTGAGGCCTACTGACAAGGACCAGATCAGGATGATTGTGCGCAATCTCCAGCCAAAACTGATGCAAAAGGTGATTGTACTCCCCTTCCCTACCTTTTCTGATCTGCATGAGATGGGGGTACAGATTGAGGACGCTATGAAGTAGGGCCTTCTTGACTAGGAGAAAGAGCAGCCCAGGAGGGCATTTTCCCGTAGTTCAAATGCGACCACCAGTGGTGATGCAGCTGCAAGATCTTCTGAAGTGGGCATGGTTACCACCTCCGCATCAAAAACAGCTACCCCATTCACCGGTGCGTCCAGGAGTAGCTCACAAGAAACCAAATATCCACCTCGAGTCAAGAGGGTTTTCACCCCACTTCATATGCCTTTGTCAAAAGCTCTAGAGGTCTTAATCCGGAAAGGACATCTGAAACCATTGGAACAACGGCCCCTACCCGATCCTATCCCTGCAAAGCATGATCAGACTAAATACTGCGCCTACCATCAACAAACCGGTCATGACACCAACAGTTGCTTTCGTCTGCGCCATGATGTACAAGATCTGTTTGGCAACGGGGTCATTACCGCACCAGGTTCTGAAAAGTCTATCGGCACTTGATTAGTGAACTTGTGGGGGATAATGTGATGTGATCAAGGGATGAACTACCTGCGGGCGGCACTCAGTTTACTCCAGATGTGGCGTGTGGCACGCACTGTTTTTGAGCATTTGTGAATACTAGTTTTTGTAGCTTCTGACTTGGGTGTTGAGTCAGTCCTGTGGTTTTGTTTCGAGTCTGTCTCTTTGTTTTGAGTCGGTCTTTTTGATTAAGGGTCTGTCTTGTTGTATCAAGTCAGTCCTGTTTTGTTAGAGTCAAGCGATTCCGGGGGTGTTACTTCGGATATCACTATTCTGTTTTGTGTTTGTCCTTTTGTTTTCTTTTGAGTCTGTTTCTGCCAGGGAGCCAGTTGTGCCAATAGATCTCAATGAAATAGCAGTGATATTCACACTCTTGTATTTGCTTCGGCCGTGCGCCAGTCATGCCAGAAAGTTTGAATAGAGCGGCAGTACTTTTCACCTGCTCTTCTGTGCCTTGAAATTGTTGCATTGACCTAAGTTTTTCAAAACTTTTTCGTACACTGCGGTGAAAACGAAGGGGAAGGAATTCCTCGGGTTTTGCAAAAAAATTTGATCATTTGAGAGAAAGAGAGGCATGCTAAGCCTTTAATGATCGAGATCATGCTTGTTAATGTGAGTACTAAGAAGGATCCTGGCTTGATCCAGATTGGTTCTACACTATCTTCAGCGCGAGCGACTAGTCGTTTTCTTAAAAGATTTCAAAAAAAATGTTTTTGCGCGATCCTACGAAGACTTGTGTGGAATCACTCTTGAGATTGGGCAGCTTAGGATCGCTCTCAGCCTCGAGACTCGACCTCTCTTGATTTCAAAACTTGAACTTGGATTCAGAATGTTCAATGGTCAACTACAACGTGAGGCTTGTGTGGCCAGATTCAAAGCAGCCCTCGAACAAGAGGCAAGAAAGTTAGATCAAGAAGATCAAATGTCATAAAAAAAAAAAGAGCTTGCGAAGCTAGATCAAAAGCCCTCAAACTAGGGGCAAAAATGTTAGATGTGCTCGAAGAGTCAAAAAATTGGGATGTTTCTCAAGCTAACAAAGATCGGCAAGAATGCCAAATCCCAGAGGGGAAGAGAGAAGAAAGTATTGCTGAAGAAAAACTGAGTTCCGATCTACAACACTAGGGGCAAATTCAGCCTCCACGGGATGGACTCCTGCATCGTCAGCGAACAGCAGCCACTCTCTTGGATTCAGACGGATTCGAGATTTTAGAACCATTTGACATGGACCAAGCTACACTTTTACCCTTGAGAGGCTCGCTGGGCCGAAAACCTGGAAGGGCGACCCAGGCAAAAGTTAGAGCAAGAAAAAGAACAAAAAAAAAAAGAGAAAGAAGAAAAATGCAAAGAACACAAAAAAATAAAGAAAAAGAAATAAAAAATCTTGAAAAGATTGAAGAAAAGAAAATGAAAATAAAAGAAGAACAAAGCTCGCAAGGTTGAAAACCCAGAAGGGCGGCCTTGGCAAAAGTTAGAGCGCAAAAGGAGAGGTTAAATACCCGAGTGTACTTTAACCCCGAACTACGTAAGGCTTGATTCCCATCTTTGGGATACGTAGGCAACTTCATCCTGAAGTCCAGCCGTAAAACACTTCAAATTAATTGTGCCCATGTAATGGTTTTGACCATCTTCGCCTTCTCTGTATCCGAGAATTTGGTTGTGTTCGTCACTCTGAGGACTGACTACAATGCGCTACAGTGCCATTCAGACAAGGGGCAACTTTCTGTTGCCATACAACGCGCTGTGGCGTTATTCAAACGAGGGGCAACTTTCCGTTGCCATTCAATGCGCCGCAGCGCCGTTCAAACAAGGGGCAACTTTCCGTTGCCATGCAGTTCCCCTCAAGCAAGGGGCAATTTTCCTTCGAATCTGAGGTTGTGCATCTCGAGAGTGGGTTCTATGCTTGTTGAGCAGTGGCCGTTTAAAAAAACAGTTTTTGAGAATTTTTACTAAGGTTGACTAATCTTCTCTCGAAAACTATTCCATTTTTCCAAAACTGGACCTTTTTCTTGGACCCAAAAAAGGAAAATTTTCAGTGCTCATAACCTAACTTGCATGATTTTGAATCAGAAAATCGAACAAGCGTGTTAATCTAACTCTCATTTTGGTTGAAATTGTTTTAGTAGAAAGCCAAAAACAAAAATGGTCAAAATGATGAACTAGGGGCACAGTTGAGTCAGGTGTTCTGTCTTTTCCCCATTGTCAACATACATGCCAGAAAGGGCACCATACTTGCCAAGAAGGGCACTCTACCTACTAAAAACGGCACAGCTGAAGCTATCAGTAAAAAACTAGAAGCTCTCTCACCCTCCAAGCAGTGAGGTATCAAATCAAGTGCGAAGCAAGAATTGGAATGGATCAAGATACTCCACTCCCTCATCTCGAACATCGACAGATGTCACCGGGGAAATAGCCGCGAGCTGATTATGTTGGGCGTGAGCCTGCAACTTCCTGTTCATTTATCAACCGCCCAGGGGAGGGATAAAAAATGAGAGATTAAAGAATAGAGAGATGTGCGCTGAGAGGAAAAGCGAGGAAAGGGTTTTGAGAGAAAAACCGAGCTTGAAAGCCGAGTGATGTGAGAATCACAAATGAGAAATGGTGGGAAACAATACCCAGAAAAACAGGCTCCCTGTGCACGTCTGAATGTCGTGTCTTTTTGTTTTACCTCGATTCTTGTCTTGAGTCATTTTTGAGTGTCTGTGTTTGTATTTAGGTTGTTTTGCCTTTGTTTTCCTTTGTTGAGTCGTAGTACGCAATGTTCAGTCGTAGGCTCAATACCCGGTCGAGAACTCATTTATCAATTTCAAAATAAAATCGTTTTGTGCTCCGAGTGCCGTGCCATTCTCCACATCTGTGCAAAACAAGATTCGTTCTTTCATAAAACCGCAGGGATCAACCCGGGTCATGTCAGAACAGTAAAACTAGGACCTATCTGAAGCTATATGGGTTCCAGACTGCAAAGCAAAAGAAAAGAGGAAACGTCGGGTATTTGAGTTTGTTTCAACTTCAGTAAGTTCCGAGACTACATTCCGTGTGTACCTCTTCAAGTCTTGCCAAAGCTCCGAAGTATGAGTGTGCCTCTACCTCAAGCTCAAGATCAAGTCTGCTTCAAGCCAAAATGGCAATCAGAAGTGCTCTTCTCGAGTACCATTCCCTGCCAGAGGCATCGTGGCCATGTTTGCAATGAGTTCCTAGGAGACCAACTGCGACGGTGGAAACTAGAGTTCGAATGGCTGTTGCCTAGAATGCAAAGGTTCGGGATTTCCGAGACTAAAGTTTGGTTTAAATACCCAGAGGCGTGTCCTCGGCTTGAAATCTGTATGGAAGCCCCATAGGTTGAGATAGCGTGTATGCACGTCAATTCTGGATACCGAACCAACCTAGTCTGTCACCCCGTTGGAGAATAGGGAAAGTTGTGAATATGATCAGGAAGAAAGGCAACGTCCAAAGTGTTCTACATGAAGAACCCTTGTCAGTATTTCAGAGCCTTTGTACTGTAAGTTGAAGGTAAGTGTTCGAAGAGCACAAGGGGAGATCCCCGTCGGAGAAGAGCGGTTCACCGCCACTCACCTCATAAGGTGCTTTCTAAAGCGCCGCTACGCTTGTTTATTGCGTTCCTTAAACATCATGCATTGTATTGCATTGTACCTATCAAGTTTCTTTCTCATTCATGCACGATATTGTATGTACGGTTCATTCAAAGAAGTTCTGTTTAAGATCATTTATTTAGTGTATCAATCACATTCTCATTTTCTGTATCTATCACACACATCCTCATTTTGTGTATCTATCACACACATTCTCATTTTCTGTATCTATCACATACATTCTCATTTTCTGTATCTATCACATACATTGTCATTTTCTGTATCTATCACACATATTCTCATTTTCTGTATCTATCGCACACACCCACTTTTAGTGTATACATCACGCTCGTTCACTAAGTGCATCTATCACACTTCATGTTCACATTTACTATATCAATCATACTCTGTTCACATTGTGCATCTATCACACTTTGTGTTCATTTTCAGTATATCAATCATACTATGTTCACTAAGTGCATCTATCACACTTCGTGTTCACATTTAGTATATCAATCATACTCTGCTCACATTGTGCATCTATCCCACTTTGTGTTCATTTTCAGTATATCAATCATACTCTATTCACTAAGTGCATCTATCACACTTTGTGTTCATTTTCAGTATATCTATCATACTCTATTCACTAAGTGCATCTGTCACACTTTGTGTTCACATTTAGTGTATCAATCACACTTCATTCATTTAGTATATCAATCATACTCTGTTCACATAGTGCATCTATCACACTTTGTGTTCACATTTAGTGTATCAATCACACTTCATTCATTTAGTATATCAATCATACTCTGTTCACATAGTGCATCTATCACACTTTGTGTTCACCTTTAGTGTATCCATCACACTCGTTCGCATAGTGCATCTATCACACTTTGTGTTCACCTTTAGCGTATCCATCACACTCGTTCGCATAGTGCATCTATCACACTTTGTGTTCACTTTTAGTGTATCCATCACACTCGTTCGCATAGTACATCTATCACACTTTGTGTTAACCTTCTGTGTATCCATCACACTTGTTCACATAGTGCATCTATCACACTTTGTGTTCACCTTTAGTGTATCCATCACACTCGTTCGCATAGTGCATCTATCACACTTTGTGTTAACCTTTTGTGTATCCATCACACTTGTTCACTAAGTGCATCTATCACACTTCGTGTTCACCTTTTGTGTATCCATCACACTTTGTTCACTAAGTGCATCTATCACACTTTGTGTTCACCTTTTGTGTATCCATCACACTTGTTCACTAAGTGCATCTATCACACTTTGTGTTCGCTTTTTAGTGTATCAACCACACTCTGCTCACATTGTGCATCTATCACACTTTGTGTTCGCTTTTAGTGTATCTATCATACTCTGTTCACATAGTGCATCTATCACACTTTGTGTTCATTTTTAGTGTATCAATCACACTTTGTTCACATAGTGCATCTATCACACTTTGTGTTCACCTTTAGTATATCAATCACACTCTGTTCACTTAGTGCATCTATCACACTTTGCGTATATCCATCATACTTTGCTTCACTTAGTGTATCAATCACACTTTATTCATATAGTGTATTCAGCACACTCTCTTCACTTTTGTGTATCTATCACACATGCTCGCTAAGATTGCATCATAATTGCATGAAATGTAGTTTGATTTGCCTTCCCGCTTAAAACTGTCGCATTTATTATGAATATTTGCTTCGTTACAGCTTTATTTACATTATCCTTACTGCATGAAATGTAGTTAGATTTGTATATGCTTGCTGCTTTGCATAATCATAAGTCGCATCTGGCCTTGTGTATACCGTTTTGCATTTTGCCCCCTGCCTGCGGGCACGCCTGAGGGCACATCTCTGTTTATCTCACCTGTTTGTCTAAGTCTTCGGCCTTGTCAAAAATGGGTCGTCTCTGGGCTTCGACATTCACTCCCGTCACTTATGACTTTCGAGTTCTGTCAAAGAGGGGCAACTGTAGACACCCCATTTTTGACCGACCTTAAGACTCAGACGTCACCGATTGAGCGCTTGGTGATGTTGCATATCGTGCTCGTTCAGAGGTTTCAGAGTCTCGGCTGCGAGCCTTGCCTCCGGACTTCCGGACTCTTTCATGCTTTGCCTCGGTTTGCGAACCAGGCTCTGTTTTCTCTGTTTTCTCTTCCCGAAGGGAGGGAGAGGTCTCGTAGATCATCTCTCAGTGGCCGTAGGCTACGTTTCGTGGTCGTAGGCCATTTTGCCCGTTTGGAGTCCGGTTTCCGATTTTTTGGAGCCGTTGGCCGTGTGCCTCGGTTCGGGACCGCTTAACCACCTCTATTTGCTCCGGTTTTTGGTATGCATCTTATTTGCTCCCTTTTGAGGGACACTGTGGCTCGGGAGACCAACTTCGTGGTCGAACACCACTTCCGGTGCCTAACAGTCAGTTTTCGAGGCCTCGGGCTGCGCGTTTCGGCCCCCGAACCTCCATTTCGCATCGGTTTGAGTTCAGTTTTGGCAGGGACCTCTGTTTCATTGTTAGGAAGGTCGTAGAAGGGTGGGAGGCCAGCAATTGTTCTGACGACCATGTTTTATTCCTCCATCGCCCTTCGTCGCCCGTTTTTCCCACTTGAAAGCCAATGTTGACCACCCTAAGGCCACTTTTTCTTGCCCCAAACCACATATTTGTGTTGTACACACCTGGGAGGCCACCAATATCATATGGCCAGCCAGTAATTGTGTGTGACCCTTTCGAACCCCTCCTAAAAGTGGCCTTTTCTCTCTCCTGGTTTATTCTCTCCAGTTTTTGACCACATGGTTATGTTGTGCACACATGAGAGGCCCTCTTTTTGGCATGGCCGGCCATTAATCTTCATTGACCCTTTTGACCCTTGGCCGATCGGCCATGGGGAAGGCCGACCGGCCACCTAAACCCTAGGAAACCGGCCGGCCATGATCCTCTCTCCAGGTACTTTACAAAAATGCCCTCTGTTTCCCCCCAGATTTTGTATCCGGGGGGGCCAACTTTTGGGGGAAAATTTGAATTCCATTCCCCCCCTTTTTTTCCCCCTCTTTTGCCTATATACCCAGGCCCTCCAGCTCCCATTTGAGGGGTTAGAAAGTTTGGTTTAAGCCTCCTACATTGTATCTCTCTCTCTCTCTACACTCCAATCCTCAAAACCTCTCAAATCCTACATCCATTCTACTCCATCTCCAAGCCAACCAATCCACACTCCATTCCAGCAGCTTCCAGGCCACTTCCAGAGGTCAAGGGCTCCCAAACTTGGTCCAAGAGTTGTTGAAGCATTGGTATTCAAGGGTAAGTCTTCTATCCCTCTCTTTGGCCCTATTTTTGCTCAATATATTGGCTCCTCTTGCTTGCATATTTGGGCTCCGACCCTAACTGAAAATAGAATTATTTTGAGCTCCTTTTCATGTTTTTTCAAGGGCCTCTCCCTGTTTGAGGCTTTCTTTTTACACTTGCTTCTTTACCTCTCTTGTATGCCTCTTTATTGCATAGTATTTTAGGCCTATTTGTAAACTGTTTTGAGCTTGGTTATAAACTGTAAAGTGGCTTATTTTGAGCCCTTATTCAACATTGTTGAAGGGCTCTTCACTGTTTGAGGCTTCCTTTTGTCACTTGCCTCTTTATCCCTCTTTTGGCCTTATTTTTGCATGTTTTGTTAGCCCCTTGTGTTTGTATTTTTAGGCTCTGGTCCGAACTATAAATAGCCTTATTTTGACCCTCTCTTCATTTTTTATCAAGGGAATTTTGCTTTTTGAAGCTCCCTTTTTGCTCTTTGTGTTTAAACCTCTTTTTAGGCCTTATTTTGCATAGTATTTTAAGCTTGCATGTGCACTGTTTTGGGTTTGGTCACTAACTGTAAAACACCATGTTTTGGGCCCCTCTTCAACTTTGTTGAAGGGCCCTCCTCTGTTTGAGGCCAGAAACCATCACTTGCTTCTTTGTCTCCCTTTTGGCCCATTTCTTGCACAATAGTTTAGCCATACTTGTGTTTGTTTTCGTGGCTTGTTGTAAACTATAAAGTGCTTCATTTTGAGCCTCTCTTCAACTTTGTTGAAGGGCTCTTGGCCATTTAGGTCCAGAAGATGCTACTTGCTTCATTATCTCTCTTTTGGGGCCATTTTTGCATGTTAACTTAGCCCTGTTTGTGTTCACCTTTTGGCCTTGCTTAAAACTGTAAATATGCTTGTTTTGGGAATGTCTTGATTCTGTATTCACACTTTGTGTTCAAATAATGCATTCTTTGCATAGCCATAGGTCATTCCATGTACCTAATTTCGTATTTCGGGTCTCATTCCATGTATCGGGTGCCATGTTTCCACGTTCTGGGGCTGTTTTGCATCATATTTTGCTACTGAAATTTGCATGCTAGTATGCCATATTCCATTCCTTTCCATGTCTTGTTAGAGTGGCATTTGGTGCCTTAGGGTCGATCCTCGGTTCGCGTACACGTGGGCACGCATTTCGAGTTGTCTCATTTTCATCGTATGGCGACTTATGTGAGTGTGGCTGAGGTCCACTCGTGTTGGTGTAAGTCCATTGTGCATTGTGCATGCCATTTCATTTCATAGCATTGTGTATACTAGGTTGTATATTAGCGCATTGTGTATGCCATATTACCTCGTGCATCGTGCATGCCATTTCATAGCATTGTGCATGTTAGGTTGTATCTTAGTTGCATTCATGCATGTCATGCATATTGCATTGTGCTTGGGATAGGGGTTAGCCCGAGCACGGGAAACGAGGGATCTTTCGTACTTCGAGTGACGGAACATGTCTCAATTCCCAGTCACCGACACTTCGGATTATCCATGATGGAGTTTAGGTTTTGTTGTGTTTATATGTGCATTCATTTCCTATTGAGTCATGCAATTCGACTCCTCGGCCATCATGCATCGATATGCGTGATTGGTGGCACGAGGACCGAGGACTACACTCCCTGAAGGGTAGTCATGCACACATATGTGAAAATACTTTGCCATGCCCCTTTCTTGCTCTCTGTTACAGCAAATCAAGAGTCAGCAGCCTTCCGGAGCTTGGCACGCATCCCAAGAACAATTGCAAACAGAGGCAAACCGGGGCATCGCGAGGGATTCTCTGCACAAGGCAACCCGAGCATGCATCATTCATCATCCGGAGCAGATTTGAGGCAGTCCCTGGCTTGCATGCCAATTTATTACTTTCCTAGTTAAATTTGTAAATTAATTAGGGTTTTGTACTTATTCAGACTATATTATTCATTCGGGACTGTATATTATTTATTCGGACCCTCTGCGCGAGGGCAATGTTGTAATAAGTGTACGTGTGTGTGATGTATGTCTTCCAACCCCACGTCTTTCTCCCTTTTATTTACCCGCTTATGATGGTTAGATTAGGGCATGTTTCAATTAGCATACAGTATGATAGCATGTTTGCATTCATTCATCTGTTTTGCATGCACCGGGCTCGGCACATCATACTAACTGCATTGTATTTTCAATTCCAAGTTGAATACATGTTAACTGTAGCATTTCATATGCCATGTTTAGAATAGCCGAGCCTGCTATAGTTGCATTTTTGCATGTGTTGCATTAGGCATTTTCGTATAATTAGGATCATGCATGGATTTCTAATTAGCTTCTGTTTTGGCTTGGAGTACTCGGTAAGTTTTATGCTTTAGCATCCTTGCATGCGTGTGAGTGACTGCCATGAATAGCATGCTTACCATGAGGCTATATGCTTATGTGATATAACTACCTGAATGCCTGTGGGTGAAGGTTGGGATATTTGAATTGGAACAATTCATCAAATGTGTGTTTCAAGCCCACTAGATAGTGGCAAAATCATGTTTTTCTAAGCCCACCCGAGGGTGGCAAATCCACGTCTTAGCCTACTTGCGGGTAGCACCATCAAACCATTTTCAAATAAACAAACATGAAATGTTTTGTTCCAATTCAGGCGATCCAGTCTGTACTTGTATGCTGTGCGCATCACATAGTAAATCTAGGCTAATAACTGGAATAAGAACACACAATATTTTCAAAACTTGATATCATGGTTAGTAGAGGCTGATCTTTGATCGGGCAAGCGGGGGTGCTCACGAAGTGACCTTCCCCAATCATACCCAAGTTCCCGAGCCGAGGCAACTTTGGTGATGACGGACACATGGCCTTAGGCAACGAGTCAGGGTTTCCTAAATTTTCCAAAATAAAATATTTAGGTGGCGACTCTGTATCTGGCAAAGTAGTCCATGTTTGGCACTTCTTTCAAAATCTGTTTTCTCAAAACGATTTGCTGGATTTGGACTCTTTGGTTCAGATTACGAACCGTGACAATTTAAGAGTCCGAACTGTAGTGACCCCAATATTGAACGGAACGGGGGGGCTCATCCCTCCCGGGGCGTTCGGGGACGTCTATAGCAGTAAAACGAGGATCCCTATCCGACACAATAGTCACAGGGACTCCATGAAGTCGAACTATCTCTCTAATGTACAACTCTGCCAAGCATTCAACTGAGTTGCTGGTGCACATTAGAATGAAATGGGTAGACTTAGTCAACCTATCGACAATTTCCCAAACGACGTCATTGCCTTGTTGTGTTCTAGGAAGCCCAACTATAAAATCCATGGTAACACGCTCCTATTTCCATTTGGCTATCGGTAAGAGTTGTAACAAACCCACTGGTCTTTGGTGTTCGGCCTTCATTTGTTAACAAGTAAGGCACTTCGATACAAATAAAGTGACATCTCGCTTCATGCCCCTCCACCAAAACTGACGACTAAGATCATGGTACATTTTAGTGCCTCTCGGGTGTACCGCAAGACGTGAGTGATGGAACTCCCGAAGCACTTCCTCCCTACAAGTTTCTGGTACAAACAAACAGTCTAGGTAACGTACACTCAAATCCGAGTGAACGTTCAAACCTTTCTCTTCCTTCCTATTGGAAATCTTAACACGGATTGATTCCACATCACAGTCTCCTCGTTGTGCCTCTATGACCTTACTAACCAAGGTAGGTTGAGCACTCAAAGTAAACAAGGTAGCACTCTCTCCGGACTCACCCAAGTGCAAATCAAACTTGCAAATAACATCTAGCATACCTCATTCCCGAATGGCCACACTTGCCAAACTACTCACAGATTTTCGACTCAAAGCATCGGCCACCACATTGGCCTTCCGCGGATGATAGTGTAACTCAAAGTCATAATCCTTCATAAATTCCATCCACCTCCGTTGACGCAAATTCAAGTCTTTTTGAGAAAATAAATATTTTAGACTCTTATGATCGGAAAAGACTTCAAATTTCTCACCATACAAATAATGCCTCCAAATTTTCAAGGCAAAAATGACCGCTGCTAATTCTAAATCATGGGTGAGGTAATTCTTCTCGTGAGTTTTCAATTGTCGTGATCCGTAGGCCACAACTTTACCCTCTTGCATCAAGACACAACCAAGTCCATCCTCGGAAGCATCACAATAGACGGTGTAATTCAAATCCCTTTCCGGAATTATCAAGACTGGTGCTGTAGTCAATCTAGTCTTAAGTTCTTGGAAAGACTTTTCACAAGTCTCATTCCACACAAACTTGATATCCTTCCTAGTCAACCTTGTCAAAGGTGCGGCCAGTCTAGAGAAGTCCCTTACAAAGCGTCGATAGTATCCTGTTAACCCCAAGAAACTTCAGATCTCAAAAACATTCTTGGGTTGTTTCCAATCCTATACGGTGTCTATCTTTGAGGAGTCTACAGTCACTCCTTCACTCGACATTACATGTCCCAAAAACTTCACCTCGGTGAGCTAAAACTCGCACTTATCAAATTTGGCATACAAGCGGTACTCCTTAAGCAATTCAAGCACTACCCACAAGTGAGTCTCATGTTCCCCCTCGGAGGTTGAATAAATTAAGATGTCGTCCACAAAGACGACTACAAAAAGGTCCAAGTATTCCCAGAAAATTCGGCTCATCAAATCCATAAAGGAAGCCAGTGTATTAGTCAACCCAAAAGGCATTACTAGGAATTCACAGTGGCCATAACGCATACAAAAGGCCGTTTTCTGGATGTCCTCCTCCCGGACTCTCAATTGATGATACCCCGACCTCAAGTCTATCTTTGAGAAGCAACGAGACCCTTTAAGTTGGTCAAACAAATCATCTATTCTAGGTAGAGGATACTTGTTCTTAATGGTAACTCGATTCAACTTGCAGTAATCAATACACAACCGCAATGACCCATCATTCTTCTTCGCAAAGAGAGCCGGCACTTCCCAAGGTGATGTACTAGGGCGAATGAAGCCCTTGTCTAAAAGTTCTTGGAGTTGAATCTTCAACTCATGCAATTCAGCTGGTGCAAATCTATATGGTGCCATGGAAATTGGTGCCGTGCTAGGCACTAATTCAATGGAGAACTCTACCTCCCGGTGGGGTGGCAAACTAGTAAGATCCTTAGAAAAGATGTGATACCCCTATCCCGTAATATTCTAATTGGTCCTTAATTTGAGTATGATTATGTGTTTACCATGATTTTGTGTGCCATTATGTGATTTTGAAGTTTTATCTGTTCACCGTGGGAATATCTGTTTGAATAATTAGCTTTGGAAACTTAATTGAGGGCCTTATCGGCCACAGAACCCGAAATTGATTACGCCATTGTGATTGGCATAATTTTTAGAGCCTACGGTGAAATTTAATTGAAAGACTGATTCGGGCCAGATTAAATTGATTAATTAACGAATTGGTGCTCCAATATGTGATATTAACTTAATGGGGCTTAGTGGGGTTATATGGGACCCTTATGCATTCAACTCCCTCCTTTTATTTCATTTTTGGGGCTGATTAAACTCTCTAGAGGAGGAGAGACCCGAACTAGAGAGAGAGAGGGGAGGAAATCAAAGTTTTGCTCTTAAATCTTGGAAGTCTTGAAGGCAACTCTAGACTTGACTATAAATTGGAAGAATTGAGCCTCTAGGTAAGCATTGATTCTTGAATCCATGAGTTAATGTGTAATCTTGTGTGTTCAAGAGTTGTGGTGATCAATAGCATGATTTGAGCTGGTTTTGTTGAAATTGAGGCTTGATGCGTGCATGCATGTAGAGAATTCCTATGGAATCACAAAATCTAGCATGTAATTTGTGAAATTGTGAAAGATTGGTAGTGTAATCCCACATGCAAGCATGTCTTTGTTGAATCTTATAGCAATGAGCACTAATTGCATTATTTGGGATGAATGTGAAGTCAAAATGGACATGCATGTACAAAACATGGGGGTATAAGTCTGGAATGTTTGAATTTGAGCATGTTGGTGATGGGTTTGAGATATTTTGGGACATGCATGTAGATAAATCATGAAATTGAGCTTCCTGATGTTGTAATCTTGTATTAGCAGCATGTTAGCATGTGTAAATGTGTAATTTGGGCCATAACATGCATGAATTGTTGGTTGAAAGTCGAAATGAAGCTCAGGAACACAGTTCTGGGTTTTCCAGAATTTTGAGGTCCGCTCGAGCGGGGAACCTGACACTCGAGCGGGAAATGCGGGCTCCCAGTACCTTTTTGCAGACTTGATGTCCGCTCGAGCGGGATAATTAACGCTCAAGCGTGGGAGCTGTTTTAACAGGACTTCCGCTCGAGCGCCCTATTTAACGCTCGAGCGTATTTTTCATGCAACCAGTACTTTTGCAGGCCTTAAGGGTCCGCTCGAGCGGGTAAGTTGACGCTCGAGCGGGGACCCTGTTTTCTGAAATTTCGTTCATGCATTCTGTGTTCTGTTTTCCGTTCTCTTTCACTTGTAAGCACTCTTAGGCATATGTTAAGCATTGTAAATGAGCAAATGAAATGTGAATTAAGCCTAAAGAGAGATATGTGAATTAAAGAACGGATTGAACTGTTAGTGACCCTTTGTGTTCATGGAATGTGTAGGGTCAAGTTCCAGGGCAAATCCACAAGCCGATCACTGTGAGTAATATCAACACTTGAAAGCTTATCAATGTCCAATTGTGTATTCCCTTATAAGCTTTATGAGTTGCTAATTGGGATTATGGACAAAGGTCTGACATGAATGAATAATTGGACCAAAGGTCATTTTGATATAAATGAATGGGCCAAAGGCCGTTTTGAAATAATAATTGGACCAAAGGTCGTTTTGATATAAATGAATGGGCCAAAGGCCGTTTTGATATAAATGAATGGGCCAAAGGCCGTTTTGATATGAATGAATGGGCCGAAGGCCGTTTTGACACAGATGAATGGGCCAAAGGCCGTTTTGATATAAATGAATGGGCCAAAGGCCGTTTTGATATAAATGAATGGGCCGAAGGCCGTTTTGACACAGATGAATGGGCCAAAGGCCGTTTTGACATGAATGAATGGGCCGAAGGCCGTTTTGACATGAATGAATGGGCCGAAGGCCGTTTTGACGTAGATGGAAATCAGAATGGGCCAAAGGCCAATATGTTTAGAACTACAGTCACGCGATTTGAACTTTGTATAAATGTACATATGTTAAGTAGGAATATGAATTGGGCCCAAGGTCGTTCGGAGTATATTGTTCTACATATTGTTTATATGACTTTTGTATTTGATATTATTCACTGGGCTTTCGCTCACGCCCATTCATGTGTTTGTAGGTGAGCCAAGGGAAGTTCAAACCCAGCCCCAGTGAAGTCTGCTAGGAAAAATCCAAGTTTGGGGAAGTCAGCCTTGCGTCTCACTCTTGAGACCTATCCTTGCCTCCTTGCCATGTATTTTATATTTGGTCTTGTCGGCAAGGACTTTATGTATATCTGTATATAGTCTGTCATAGGTTGACTCATTTTGGATGATCCTGTTTGTAATGAATTTTGTGAAACTGTACTTTTGATGTGGGTTATTAACGTATCTGAGTATGGTCTGTTGATGTGCATATAAGCACGGCTCTATGGACAAAGTTTTAATTTTTGCTTCCGTTTGGCCCCTTTACTCTTACAAGTCATCTTATTTCGGTCTGAGGCCGTAGGTAATCACAGGATTACTGGCCAGTCATGTCCTTAACCCGTAGGGGCGGGTTCGGGTCATGACAAAAGACCTCCAAGTACTCACGAACTACCCTTGGTAATTCAATACGGGCCCTGTCAGTCTCACCATTCAAGAGTGTTGCAAGAAGGCCACTAAGCTTGCTCCTACTACGAGGGTCAAAGACTAGCAAAAAGACCCTATCAACTCGGTTCCCCAGAAAGTAAAAACAATCACCACCTGAGGTGCAAACTATAACTCTCTGATGGTAACAATCTATCACAGCTCGGTACGAACATAACCAGTCCATGCCTAGAATGACATCAAAACTCGACATGTTCTAGCAGTACAAAAGCAAACGGAAGTCGACACCTGGCAACTTCTATCTCACAATCATGACACCCCCTGAGTAATGAAAATTGCAATTTGGCCCAGAATTTTCAAAACATTATGGTGTGGCCCAGATTTTGGGAGAATTTTTCAGCGAGGCCCCCGGAAGTCGGGTGAAGTTTGGTCCTAGATAAATAGATCGTTCCAGACATAACCATAAAGTCAGAATTGTGAAACTTTGAATAGTTTTTTTTCCTTTATTACATTAATATTTTGTATATAGTATCTTGCATATTTTTCCTAACTTTCTTTTGCAGTCTTTCACAGGACGCTCGTTCGTATATACTAGGTGAGTGTTTATAGCTTTAGTATCCAATCTGTGTATAATTTTCTTACTATGTTTTAGCATCCTACCATGCGGCTACTTGTTTAATTGATATATCTCTATGATTGCTAGTGGATGGAGGTTATGTCATTCAATTTGGAATAATATCAATTTTTATGTTTGTGAACTCAATTTCTTTTGAGTATACATTATTCATAACTTTTTCAAAAATACATGAAATCAAATTGTTCCAAAATGAATAACATAGCCTATATTTGTTTGCTTCACGTTGTAAATTTTAGGATTTATTAAATAAATCAGAATATGAACATATAAAGTTAATAAAATTCATACCATGGTTTAGTAAAGGCCGATCTTTGATTGGGTGAGTGGGAGTGCTTAATTAATCACCTTCTCCCCTCATACCTAAGGTTCCGAACAAAGACATCTTTGGTTATGAGGAACAATGGCCTTTGCACAACTCACAGGTTTCCTAATTTTCCCAAAATATTAGGTAACGACTTTAAGATTTGATGACGCAGTCCATTTCTGGCAAAGGTTTTGCAATAAAATAGATTTTCTATCAAAGTTTTCGGATTTGGACTCTATCTATGTTTTACATTGCACTTGTGAGATTAGATCAAAGAGATTAAGGGTCCGAACTGTTTAATGCGCTCGAGTACCCTCGGGTGATGTTATAGTTTTTGGCGACTCTACTAGGGATATTAAGAAACATTATAGCGATCCCGGTATTTCCTGTTGTTGGTTAACTGTAATCCGGACTCGGTTCCGTAGATTCGTTGTTGTCTTATCCTCATTTCTATCCCCTACTCTTTTAATTAGAGTTTTGGGTTGTGTTGGACAAGTTGGGAATAAGTTGGTCGTGTTTTAAAACTTAGAATTTTTGCCCAGGTTTTGGTCTCTCCGCTCGAGCGGATATTTGACGCTCGAGCGGGATTTTGTTGCGGCCTTTCCGCTCGAGCGGACGTTTGGACGCTCGAGCGTGAATTTCCTTCTCTCAGCATTTTGGACATCTGCAGAAAATTCTGGGAGAGTGCATCCGGCGCTCGAGCGGATCTTGGGACGCTCGAGCGTGAACCTGTGTCTGACGCTCGAGCGGGGTGTTGTACGCTCGAGCGGACCTGTTTTTATATCAGTCCGTGAAATCACTTTTTTGATCACTTTTTGATTTCCTTTCTCTCTCTTACTTTTTCAAAACCTCCATTGGAGAGCACCTCACTCTAAAACCCTAACTTCTCTCTTAGAATTGATCTAGTAGGAGTTGTTTTCTCACCTTGGGCCTTTACAAAAGTTGTGTTGATCGTCGAGGGCTATCTTCTAATCTGAAAATTTCGGGATTTGGAGCATTTCCGTTTCTTCATCTCCTTCGTTGAGCCCCATCATTCGAGGTAGGGATAACCTACTCCATCTTATGAGCTTTGTCTTTGAATTTTAGCATTTTGATATGTTGGGGGTTGTTGGGTAATTTTGAGAAAGTTTAGGCCTTTGTGTAATTTTACAAAAGTTGGGGTTTTAAATATATAAACCTATATGCATGTTAGGCATAGAGAAATGAGATTAATGTTGGGACATTGATGGAAATGGAACCTTAGGGTTGTTTTGTGAACTATGGTGATTTGCCCTAATTGGATTAATTAATTAATGCATACGATTAATTGAAGAAAATGAGGAATTGAATTGAGAATGTTAAAATTGGGAATGTATGTGACTAAAGAGTGTAGATGAATCTTTTATTGCTCATCTAGTTGAAATGTTGATATATTATCCATTTGTGCATTTATTTCCTGCTTAGAAATAATTGCTTTGGGCTACCGGTGAAGGGTAGTGTTGATTGTTGTAGACAATGCATGATGATTAGGCAAACTAAAGCTAATCAATCGGATGTGTCATAGAGTATGACGGTTGACAGAATACATTAACTGTATGTATTGAGTGATTGTGTATATGACCAATGTGTTTATATGCATTATGTGTAGACGGTTAGTAGAATACATTAAATTTATGTATTGATTGATTGAGTATGTGATTCTGTGTTTACATGCGTTATATTGTGTATAGAACCTTTGTGTTTATATGCATTGCTTGTGTAGAGGAGGAGATGGGGGATGTACTCCGCGGTTTAGGGGAAGATGGGGGATGTACCTCTAAACCGGATAGGATTGGGAGGAGATGGGGGATGAACTCCGTAGACACAGCTCATATGCTTGTCTAGAAAGTGAAGATACAGCTCATATGCTTGTCTTTGTGAAGTGTAGATATAGCTCATAGGCTTGTCTAGTGAAGTGTGGATACAGCTTATATGCTTATCTGTTGATGTGTAACATGCTTATCTGTTATGGTATTGATATAGCTCATATGCTTATCTGTTGTGGTATTGATATAGCTCATATGCTTATCTATTGAAAAGATGGTTTGATTTGATATAAGACTAAAATGTATATCATCATAGTTTGTGAAGTATGGAAGTAGTTTGTGTGTTATTGATATAACATCAAATGGGTATCCACCGTGAATTTCGAAGGTGTTCTAGTGATGAACTATAACCTCATCAAATGTTTTGGCCAGAGTACTGAGCCTTGTTTTCAAACTCAAAGTTGAATAAGAAATGAAAATTGAATTGTATCATAGATTTAGTTGTCATGGAATTGAAATAAGATATAAATGGAGGTATAAGTATTGACCATCTTTCAGTTGCTAATCTTTTAGGCATTGTTTATAATTGGTTTAGTATATCTCTGCTGGGCTGTGGCTCACCCTATATGGGAACATCATTTCAGGTTCAGGTAGCATGCCACCTCCAAGGACATAGCTTGGGAGGCTAGAGGCGGACAGACTTTTGTTCTCTTATCTCCGTTTGATGTGTTACATGTAAATTCAATGCCAAGGGCTTAATGTGTAACCGAGTCATTACTCTCTTTGTAACCAAGTGTTAACTTGGAAAGCTGTAAGCCCGTAGGGCATTTACTTTTGTTGTTAACGTGTAATACTTTTGTAATGAAGTACTCTGATGAATTGAGGAAATGTGGATCTTTTGTATATAAATGTATGTTTATAGTGATGGGTTTAATGTTATTATTTTGAGGGCGTTACAACTTGGTATCAGAGCGTACCGGGTTCGAATACTTTGGGTACGTGGGAAGTGATTAGGATCACAATGGGTTTGTCTCGCTTGATAGAGACTTAGATGTAGTGTCATATGCTATGTGCTTAATTGATAGCATGCTTATGTGACTATGTGGGTATGGGATTTAGTTTCTAGGATGTTGATTGGATCCTTGGGTTTCTGGGAGTCCTGTTGGTAAGGCACTTGATCAATGTTGTTTCTAACCGGAACTCTAGTAACGCCTCGGGACTATCATTATCCGGAAATGAAATTCGTAAATGCTTATGTGCTTATGTGCTTAGGTGGAGTGCATTACAGTTGTCCATGTATTAGGACGTGAGTGTTTAGCTTCGGCACATATATGAGTGTGCTAACGTGTCTCTGTTACTTCTACTAGGATGCCTAGGCGAGGAAGTTGAGATTTCCCTCCTTCCGCTCGGGCTGAGTTGCGGAAACAGTTTGTGGAGTTACGCCAAGGTACTACACCTTTGGAGCGGTTCGAAAGATGGTTTGCTAACCTGTCGAGGTTTGCTCCAGAATTGGTGGAGACGGAGGACTTGCGTTGTTTTGAGTTTGAGAGTAAGCTGCGTGACGACATCCGTGTGAGGATAGCGGGGTCTTGGCAAAAAAAATATAGTGTGCTTGTTGAGGCGGCTGCTCATGTTGAGGCAGCGGTGTTAGCTATGGGACAAGATAGGGAAGAGCCCGTAGTGATGGGTGTTGGCCAGGATAGGAAGGAAGCCATTGTGGGGACTCCTACGGTTTATAGGTACTCTAGGCCCAGTAAGAGGCAAAGGGGTTTAAACTCGCAGCAGGGAGGTCGGGCTAGAACTACCCTTCCAGTGTCGGATTTGGGTTCGGGAGAAAGTAAGCAGAGGGGCGTCTTTTGTTTCAGATGTGGTCTACTGGGCCACAAGGTTTCAGTTTGCCCACAAAGGAAGGGGGCTGGTTTGTCAGTTCGAACAGTAGTTGCACCACCAGAATCTTCTAGCCAGCCGGGTATTGGGCCAATCGAACATATAGTGGGGGAGCAGTCATTAGGGCCTTCATCAGCCCAGATTCTGAACCAGTCTCGTGCTCAGGCACCGCCTACTTGTTGGATGTGTAACCAGCCGGGTCACATTCGACGTTTCTGTACTCAGCCGGGGGCTTCTTTGGGGATTTTACAACCTAGCCAGGCTCAGTTTCATTCAACCGGGCAGGAACAGTATCGTTTTGGGGGACTAGCAGGCCAGACTACGAGGGCCTCAGTAGAGTCGAGTTCCCTGGCCCCAGTTGGGGAGGTTTGTAGTTGTTCCAGGTGTGGACAGAGGGGGCACGTCAGTAGTTCTTGTCCGTGGCTTGTAAGCTCGTAGGTTATCTTATGTTTGGGGATGACCAACTTCGATGGTCCAGCAAGGGACGGTAATAGTAGTAATACTGATGGGATGGTTTTGTTTTGGCTAATCTGTTTTGTAATCGGTGAATTATCGTTTGTGATCATTGGGTTCCGTTGTGTAACCAATGTGTTTTGGGAATGTTGAAACATCTAAACTGTTTGTTTATCTATATGTATACATATGTGCTTTGTTTGTTAATTTCCTTGGAATGGGTGAATTGGAGCATGTTGTAGCTCTGAAGTTTTATTAATGTGTAAAGTTGCTGTAAAACCATAAATTTTTTTTTTTTTTGTATTAAGCATGTGACTTGATTTGGGAAAGATGAGGGCTGAGGAGCCATGTTTTCAAAATTTGAAAGAACCACTGAGGGGTGCGTGTCCTAGCCAAGGCAATATTGGAGCGAGAACTGTTTTACTTACAAAGTGTGAGGAATTTCTTGGGTACTACCCATTTAAAATTTTTTGTGTGGCGTAGATTTCGGTCTACTGTCGGGTGAACTCGAGAGGATGTGAAGTGTGCGATTAGTACTAGATGTAACACGTATTTGATATGGTGTCCTACGGGGGCATAACGCATAATTTTGTTAAGGTTAGACGTGTACCTTCGTGGTGAGTAACGTTACCGAGATTGCAGGTGTACTGATTGGCCGTTTTGAAGTGAGGGGATGTTAGTCCCTATGTAAGGTTGTGATTGTTGTATCGAGAGCGATGTGTTGTGGGTAGCTGGTACTATATCTTGGGCAGTAGTATAATGGGTGTTTCCCTAAGCTTCCAAATTCCTTTATTTGGGTCGAATGTGATAGGTTCGTACCTTAGCACTGGTCAGGTCAGAGGATGTTATCAGAAGGGTTAATTGGGTATATAACCCGTGGTTAGAGTGTGACCTGTGGATGGAGTCACAGTGGTATGGTGTTCGCAGATAGAGACGTGGATTAATAGTGAGGAGGGCGAGAACCTTTACTCTGCTGGATAGTTAGAGGAGTGAATCCTTGAAAGCCTTGTCGGTGACATGTAGTGGTGTCGGGGTTTGAGTCATGGTGGTTGTCTAGCGGTAACATTGGGGGCTTGCAAATAAGGAGGTTTTGCCTAGTGCGGTTGTATGTGTTAGATGTGATGGTTTCACGAGTTGCGTGTTGTTGGTAAGATTATGTGAGAATGTTCAAAGGAATGTGAGATTTGTATCTCGAGTTAGTGGGAATGGTACCTGTATGTTGGTTCGTGTTTTGGGTCTTGCTAGTCAGTGAGTCCGTGGTGACCCCATTGGTTGTGTAGGGGTAGCGTTCGTGTTGTGATTGAGGTTGACCATGTCAGTCTTCAGTCAAGGAGGCGAGCAGGCTTGCTAGATAATCATGGTGGGGGTTGGTGATTCCCTTAGACGCAGTGTTGATGCGGTTCAATTTTAGGAGATCCGGTGAGATTCCAAGATTTGTGGTTTGTGTAGAGAACTCCGTGGTTGGGGTTAGTGGTTTTAGCGGCACGTCAGTGTGTGGGTTACGGAATGTAAAGTTTATAAGATTGATTAGTTAGCTTGTTGGTATCGGGCTTTGGGTTGGCATTAGTCACCTTGAGTTTAGTCTCGTTTGTTGTAAATTTTGTATGTTGATTAGGGAAAATTGAAACTAATCGGACATGTTTTGTCGTTGAATCTGACGGTTGGAATGATACATCTAATATATGTATTGATTGATCATTGTGAATGATTGGCTTTTTATACAGTATGTATGTATGTATGAAAATCGCAAAACCATGATTTTCTTATGCCTTATGTGTTGTTAGTACTGTTGTTATTTCTATTAACCATCATTATAGAAATGTTATATTCTATGTCGGTTGTGACATCACTGTGTGAGTGATGGTTGTGGATAGTGCTGTTTTGGAAAGAAATGGAAAACAAAATTTTCCCGGTGTTTGGACCATCTGGGGGCGTTATTAAAAAAATTGATTTAAATTCAAGGATTTTAAAGAATTCTAGATTAATCTTTTTGACAAATAAACTGTGGATAACTCTGCATTTGGATAACACCGTATTTGTGAAAAAAAAAAAAAAAAAAAAAAATTTACAAAGCTTTTGAGTTTTCGTATGGAAAACGCAAGATTTATCCCGGAACGTTAACGTTGAAAATTTAAACATCTTTGAGAAATGCCTCTTGAACAAGAAAATGTTTTCTTACTATCTACTCTAAAGATTTGCTTTGGTCGTGTTGTTGAGTAGTGACTTAGCTTGGGGTGCTAGTCGGTTGTTGGTGAATTGTTTCGGGGGAGGTTTGGTTTGTTGAGGCTTGCGTACCTAAGGTATGGTCATTTAAAATGTGTTCCCTTGGTTAGTCTCTTCCTTGGTAAGAGTGAGTTGGAGGTTGGTTGTGAAAGTAATTTCTTTCCTTGGGACTCGATTATTGAATACTCTGTGATCTGTTGGCCTTGTGTTTTGGCGTACCCTTAATTTTGGGGACGAAATTCTTTAAGGGGGGGAGGTTATAGCGATCCCGGTATTTCCTGTTGTTGGTTAACTGTAATCCGGACTCGGTTCCGTAGATTCGTTGTTGTCTTATCCTCATTTCTATCCCCTACTCTTTTAATTAGAGTTTTGGGTTGTGTTGGACAAGTTGGGAATAAGTTGGTCGTGTTTTAAAACTTAGAATTTTTGCCCAGGTTTTGGTCTCTCCGCTCGAGCGGATATTTGACGCTCGAGCGAGATTTTGTTGCGGCCTTTCCGCTCGAGCGGACGTTTGGACGCTCGAGCGTGAATTTCCTTCTCTCAGCATTTTGGACATCTGCAGAAAATTCTGGGAGAGTGCATCCGGCGCTCGAGCGGATCTTGGGACGCTCGAGCGTGAACCTGTGTCTGACGCTCGAGCGGGGTGTTGTACGCTCGAGCGGACCTGTTTTTATATCAGTCCGTGAAATCACTTTTTTGATCACTTTTTGATTTCCTTTCTCTCTCTTACTTTTTCAAAACCTCCATTGGAGAGCACCTCACTCTAAAACCCTAACTTCTCTCTTAGAATTGATCTAGTAGGAGTTGTTTTCTCACCTTGGGCCTTTACAAAAGTTGTGTTGATCGTCGAGGGCTATCTTCTAATCTGAAAATTTCGGGATTTGGAGCATTTCCGTTTCTTCATCTCCTTCGTTGAGCCCCATCATTCGAGGTAGGGATAACCTACTCCATCTTATGAGCTTTGTCTTTGAATTTTAGCATTTTGATATGTTGGGGGTTGTTGGGTAATTTTGAGAAAGTTTAGGCCTTTGTGTAATTTTACAAAAGTTGGGGTTTTAAATATATAAACCTATATGCATGTTAGGCATAGAGAAATGAGATTAATGTTGGGACATTGATGGAAATGGAACCTTAGGGTTGTTTTGTGAACTATGGTGATTTGCCCTAATTGGATTAATTAATTAATGCATACGATTAATTGAAGAAAATGAGGAATTGAATTGAGAATGTTAAAATTGGGAATGTATGTGACTAAAGAGTGTAGATGAATCTTTTATTGCTCATCTAGTTGAAATGTTGATATATTATCCATTTGTGCATTTATTTCCTGCTTAGAAATAATTGCTTTGGGCTACCGGTGAAGGGTAGTGTTGATTGTTGTAGACAATGCATGATGATTAGGCAAACTAAAGCTAATCAATCGGATGTGTCATAGAGTATGACGGTTGACAGAATACATTAACTGTATGTATTGAGTGATTGTGTATATGACCAATGTGTTTATATGCATTATGTGTAGACGGTTAGTAGAATACATTAAATTTATGTATTGATTGATTGAGTATGTGATTCTGTGTTTACATGCGTTATATTGTGTATAGAACCTTTGTGTTTATATGCATTGCTTGTGTAGAGGAGGAGATGGGGGATGTACTCCGCGGTTTAGGGGAAGATGGGGGATGTACCTCTAAACCGGATAGGATTGGGAGGAGATGGGGGATGAACTCCGTAGACACAGCTCATATGCTTGTCTAGAAAGTGAAGATACAGCTCATATGCTTGTCTTTGTGAAGTGTAGATATAGCTCATAGGCTTGTCTAGTGAAGTGTGGATACAGCTTATATGCTTATCTGTTGATGTGTAACATGCTTATCTGTTATGGTATTGATATAGCTCATATGCTTATCTGTTGTGGTATTGATATAGCTCATATGCTTATCTATTGAAAAGATGGTTTGATTTGATATAAGACTAAAATGTATATCATCATAGTTTGTGAAGTATGGAAGTAGTTTGTGTGTTATTGATATAACATCAAATGGGTATCCACCGTGAATTTCGAAGGTGTTCTAGTGATGAACTATAACCTCATCAAATGTTTTGGCCAGAGTACTGAGCCTTGTTTTCAAACTCAAAGTTGAATAAGAAATGAAAATTGAATTGTATCATAGATTTAGTTGTCATGGAATTGAAATAAGATATAAATGGAGGTATAAGTATTGACCATCTTTCAGTTGCTAATCTTTTAGGCATTGTTTATAATTGGTTTAGTATATCTCTGCTGGGCTGTGGCTCACCCTATATGGGAACATCATTTCAGGTTCAGGTAGCATGCCACCTCCAAGGACATAGCTTGGGAGGCTAGAGGCGGACAGACTTTTGTTCTCTTATCTCCGTTTGATGTGTTACATGTAAATTCAATGCCAAGGGCTTAATGTGTAACCGAGTCATTACTCTCTTTGTAACCAAGTGTTAACTTGGAAAGCTGTAAGCCCGTAGGGCATTTACTTTTGTTGTTAACGTGTAATACTTTTGTAATGAAGTACTCTGATGAATTGAGGAAATGTGGATCTTTTGTATATAAATGTATGTTTATAGTGATGGGTTTAATGTTATTATTTTGAGGGCGTTACAAACATTGACTCGAACTCCATGATATGACTTTTATTTTCAATTATATGTTTATTGAATTTCATGCATTGGTGCACTTAAAGTCCTTATGTTGTTCAAATCTTGGTAGGAGCACAAGCAAGCTTTTTGTGACACTATACCTATCTCCGCGTTACTTTTGAGACCTTATATTAATACCTTTTAAGATCTGTCAAAAGGGTAGCTCTGTTATCTAAGGTTATCGGACTCAGAAGAGAAGCTGTATTGACTCATTCGACTTCCTGAGATCTTAACTGATTATTAATCGAAGGAATCTTTAGTGACGTTACCTTGACTTCAACCCTTAGAGTGAAGTTGACTTGTACATATAGTGAGCCATAACACTTTCCCAACTTAGGACAGGATGCTATCCCATTCTTAGGATGTATGATACCACTTATTTGAATAGTGGATCCCTAGATCATTTCAAAAGTTAAGACAGAATAACCTTACCCTCATAGGGGTGTTTGTTCTTTTTTCTGCTATGTGCAATGTGTGGGATCTATACAGGGATTCTCAAATTCAGATGAGTGGCTCAGGAATTTTAGTTTGTAGGGTTGAGTTCAGTTTTTTAGCATATTTAGCAGTAATCAGTTGAGCCAGAATGCTACTGAAATTCTGATTGGGGGTTTTGTTTTATTTTTGCAAGGTAGTCTAGCACTGTTAGCTTTAGAATGGCCTAATATCCCCCAAGTTTTGTGTACTCACATTGGTAGACTTTTTAAGACAAGAGATTTGGTTCAAGGACAACTAGTGTTATTTTCTTTACCGCCAGTTACCAGAAGAAGAAGTGTCAAATCCTCACTGATAGTCCAAAGCACCCCTCATTCACCAACCTTATCACCCCCACTCAACTCACCAGAATCAGTGATGGCTCAAATTCCAGATAATATAGTAGACATGTTTTTGTCCCTTCAACGAAGCATAGATGTTATTACCAATACGGTTGCCACCCATAGTGATACTTTCGCTGAATTGCAACGCCCATCTGGGGAGTCCATTACTCAACCACCTCCGTTGACTCATCCAAATCCATCTCCACCAATTAAGGAACTTCCTTAACCCAACTTGCAAGAAGACCTTAGGGTTCATACGCAATCTTCAGGAGAACCTTTCCCCCTTGCATTGCCAATAGGAGGGCCTTTTCCCATTAACATCCCTGAACTTGACCTGACTATGTTTAGAAAGACACAAGGGATCAACTCCATTCCAGATATTGAAGATGGGTATATAGACACAGTTGTTAAATTGTCGGAATGGTTTAAAATGCCACACATCGACAAGTTCGATGGAGCTGGTGACCCTATGGTCCACATTTGCCTCTTCTTGAATGTCCTAAAGCCTATGGGCCTAACTCGGCCTAAACAACTTTCCCTGTTTGGGAGAACTTTATTTGGTGTAACTGCCATCTGGTATGTTAAATTAGAAAACTAAGTAAAATAGAGTTAGGAGGAGTTAGCTAAGGCTTTCATCACTCAGTATTCTTATAATACTCAAATGGAGCTAACCACCATGGGCCTGGAGACGACTCATCAAGAGTCGAATAAAAGCTTTGTAGCATTCATCACCAAGTGGAGGGCCAAGGAAGCAATGATGACCAATAAGCCTCTTGAGAAGGACCAAATTCGAATGGTGGTAAGAAATTTGCACGGAAAAATGTTGCAAAAAATGATAGTTCTTCCACTTCTTACCTTCAAAGAACTTTATGAAATGGGAGTTCAGATAGAGGACACCATCAAGCAGGGGATTATAGTGGATAAGAAGCCTACGCAAAAAACTTTTAGTCACAGTCCTAATGCTACCACTAGCAATAACATGGCATAGAAATCTTTGGAGGTTAACTCGGTCACTACCGCCACTGCCAAAATGGCTGACCCTTTTGCTAATGCCAGCCTGCCAGTTGCCAATTCAACTCGGGCCCCAAGCAGAACTGTCCACCCACTCTATGTCCCTTGGTCACGCCATGAAAATCCTAGTAGAAAAGGGCACCTTAAACTCCCTGATCCCCAACCTCTCTTAAATCCTCTACCAACCAAACATCACACCACCAAATATTGCGCCTTCCACCAATAGCACAGTCACGAAACTAATCATTGCTTTCGCTTTCGTCGTGAGATTCAAGATCTCATTGACAGAAAAACGATAGGTCCACCACAATCGCCAAAACCCAATGTCACCACTAACCCATTGACACCCCATAATCAAATCCCACCACCTCATTGTCTTAACCTCATCCATACACTACCGCCCACTTTTAACCCAAGCATTTACATCACACCCTCTCATTTACCAAAACCTGAGGTATGCATTCCTGACAGCACTAATCTATGCATGATGGATGCATCTCTAACGCAGCCAAAACCCAAGAGCCTTGTGGAGGTGGTGGTGGAACCCAAAAAAGAAACAATTGAAGTGTCTGCGACTAAGACTAGAAAGCTGCCAGAGGGAGAATATGATCCTAGCAAGTACATAATATCCATTGGTTAGTAGAAACCTGATGTTATTTTGCCCAATTCATTTACTATTAATGTTGTCGTGGAGGATATACCTGAATAGGGGTTGGATGACTTAACTGACCTAGAAGAAGACTTGCACAATCTCCATTTCTTTGAAAAGCTGGATCTAGGGAACGTATAGGTTGAGTGGTGGGATCTAAACAGTCTAGAAAGCAACCATGGGTGGACAAGTGATAAAGATTTTGAAGCAGAAACAAATAAAGGAACCGGGGTAGAAACAATAACTGTTGAACCAAAAGTGGATGCTAAAGGAAAAGGAAAATTGTGGGATATTGAAGAAATCGAAGAAAACAATAAATAAGAAGATTCCGAAGAAAAACAAAAAAAAGAGAGAGCTAGCAAAGCATGGTCAAATACAAGCAAAATGGAGACTTTTATAGATATTCAATCAGGGTTACCCTATGAGCCAAAAAGCAATGATCATCATGTGGGGATGATTCGTACTGAGCCAGATAACTACATGTTGATAAATGAAGGCGAGCGTTGTGAGTATGATGATCTAAACTTTGCCTACATTGACAAAGATTGGAGTACCAATGTCCCTGATGATACCTAGTATTCTGAGGAAATTGATCACTTAACTAGGAGCGGGCATTACTTCAAGCCCCCATACCTAGATCAAGGTGAAACATCTAAAAAAGATACCAAGAAAGAAAAGGAAAAAGAGAAAAATGTGGAAGAAGACCTGGTACTTAAACATCTAAAAAAGATCTAGGCAAACATTTTTATTTGGGGGCTTCTCATGGCATCTCGAGAACAATGGTAGGCGATGTTGATTGCTTTAAGTAAGTCTAAGTTGTCGATTGACACAACTCTGAAATAGCTTGTGTCGTTGATTACCCCAAAAGAGATAGTCCTCACAATGACCTTTTCTAACCAAGAGCTGCCACCCGAAAGATCAGGGCACAACAAGCCTTTATATATATCTCTGGAGTGTTGGAAGAAACGGGTCCCGGTTATTCTGGTTGATACTAGGTCAGCCATCAATGTTTGTCCTTCACGCACTACTTATGCTATAAGACTAAAACCGATGAATTTCACACCCACTACTCAGCTTATTCGAGCTTATGATAATACGAGCCAAGAAGTCATAGAGACAGTCAATGTGCAAATAATAGTAGGCCTTTCTGAACATAAAGCTGAATTTTATGTTATGGATATCCCTGCGACATTCAACGTATTGTTAAGAAGGCCGTGGTTGCATCAAATGAAAGCTATATCATCCACGATGCATCAACTGGTGAAATACCCACATAAATGAGGAATTGCTACTCTCTTCAAAAATTCTTCCATCCATCCCCCTCCAGAAGTCACAATGCTACTGCTAGAAATGCAACATAGAGAGGATGATGCATTTCTCTCATGTATTACATTGGCAGAAGCCCAAGTAGTTCAAATGATCATGGTAGAGGACGAAGGACTATGCGTCAGTGCCCAATCAATTTATTTTGTGAGTAAATTGGGTCATATTACTGGAATGGGATAATGAAAGAATGGTAGAAAAGGTATTGCTACAGCAAGTGAAGTATCCCATAACCCACATGCATTTAGACTAGGGTATGCGCCTACATAAGATGACTGGAAAATAAAAAGTGAAGAGATCAAGGAGAGGATCAAGGCAAAGAGAACAAGGTGACAGTTTGAGTTGGTCCATAAGCCAATTTATGGAACCTTGAATGGGCACTTTTTTCGTGAAGGAGAGGATTTCCCCTTTTATGGGTTTCTTGAGCCATGGATTGATCAAATGGAAAAGAAGAGATATCCAGGGTTTGAGATCTTCTTTGATCATCAACTCTCCAAAAATGATGAGGAATGGGTGAATCCTAGTATTGATAATGGCCAAGACAAAGAAGTTAGCTTGGAAAGCAGTGCAAAGGAAGTCTTGGGTCTAACACTAGTGCTGAACCAATGAATTTGGGGATATGACCATTTCTGTGATCGGGGAAAGATTACCTATTGATTGCTCAAGCTTTATCGTAGATGCAATTAATGGCTCATAAGCAATTGACATTTTAAAAAAAGTTTTATTGGGAGTTTTGAATTGGTTAATGAGTCTAAGTCCGATAGGCTTGTGGGCTTGGAGTCAAATTCGAGTTTGTCTAGGATGTTAGTCTTCTTTTTCTTTTTCTTTTGAGTCTATTGCAACTGTTGAGTTCGAGGCTCTGAATCAAGATGTTGTGATTTTCGCTTACTTCTCTGTGCCGATAGTTCGTAGCATTGACCAGAATTTTCAAAATTTTAATGAAAACGAAGAGGAAGACATTCCTCCATCTTTGAAAAATTTAATCGATTAGGAGGAAGAAAGGCGTGCTAAGCCATTTATGTGGGTACTAGAAAGATCCTCGCTTGGTCCAAATTGGTTTTATATTGTCTTCGGAGGAACACGAGTAATTAGTTGCTTTATTAAACGAATTCAAAGATATTTTTGCGTGGTCTTACGAAGACATGCTTGTAATTGATCTTGAAATTATGTAGCATCGAATCCCTCTCGACCCTGAGGCCCGACCTATCAAACAACTTCGCAGAATTCATTCAGATTGGGCTTAAAAGTCAAAGAAGAGGTTACCAAGTAGATCAATGCTAGGTTCTTGATTGTATCAGAGTATCCTTCTTGGTTAGCCAATATTGTGCCAATTCTGAAGAAAGATGGCAAAATTAGAGTTCGCGTTGACATCAAGAATTTGAACAGGCTAGTTCGAAGGATAACTCTCCATTGCCACATATTGATGAATCTGTAGACTTCACTGCAGGGCATGCTTTACTGTCATTCATGGATGATTTTTTGGGGTATAACCAGATCCTTATGGCTCTAGAGGATAGAGAAAAGACTACATTTACGACCCTAGAGGCAAGTTCAGACCCAATTGGATGAGTCCCCACATCATCAAGTCAATCTGGTCAGGGGGGAGCAATCATTCTCATGGATTTGGATGGTTTGGAGTTCTCGCAACCAATCAATATGGACAAGTTGAAAAAGTACTATCCTTGAGCGGCTTATTGGGCCAAAAACCCAAAAGGGCAACCCAGGCAAAAGTTAAAGCATAAAAAAATTAATAAAAAAAAGAAAAAAGAAAAAAAAAGAGCTCGCAATGTCTAAAATCTGAAAGAGCAGCTTTGGCAAAAGTTAGAGCGCAAAAAGAAAGTGTTAATACCTGAGTAAACCTTAACCCCATGAACTACGTAAAGCCTGATTCCTATCTTTAGGATACGTAGACAGTTTCATTTTGAAGTTCAGCCCTAGCCATTTTCAATTTGCTAGTCTCATCCATGTTTAATTGGTATATGTTACTCAACTTGATTGTTCCTATCCATGTTTGATTGTCTTATCTCCATTCAATTCAGTTGTCCTATTCCTTATTCATGACGGGTTCAATTGCAAGATAGATTTAGTGGTAATGCAGTATATCCTGCTCAGGTTATCTAATTTGAGTTTGTGCATGTGACAACCCCATCACGCACTATGTTCTTAATTCTTTAATTATACATGTGCTTATGTGTTAGGTGTGAATTTGAATGTTAATTATGTGATTAATTTGGCTTTTGACTTCATATTTGTTGATCGTAGAAATATTTGTTATGATTTCTGTTATAATCTGAAAATTGAAGGCCTTAATGGCAACAAAAATAAAAATTGGTTAGTTTATTGAGATCGGCATAATTTTTTGAGTCTAATAAGAAGTTTGATAAAAAAAAAAATTGATTCAGATTAAATTAATTAGATTAAACTAATTAGAATTAAGTGTAATTCGTTAATCTTAAGCCTTAATTAACACCCTAATCTAGTCCTCAAGTATATATATGTTGTAATTAAGAGCTTGAACCCCTTAATCATAATTTGAGCTAAAAAGTTCTGAGATAGAGATCTGTAGAGAGAAAGAACTCAATTTTTAGAGAGAGAAGAGCTTGAACTTGAAGAATTTGCTAAAAGGCTTGTGAATTGTGAAGTAGAAGCTCAAGAACTTGCTAAATTGAGCTCAATTGAAGACCCTAGGTAAGCTTTTGAATCCTAATTCATGAAGCTAAGTCATTTCATATGTGAATTCAAGAAGATTATGTGTTTGAATGTAAGAATTGAGCTTAGAATGAAGAAGTAGAGGTTAATTCATACACACATATATGATTTTGTTGAATTACATAATTTTGAGCATGATTCATATCATCTATGCTGAAATTAGAGAATGTATCATACATGCATTTATAATTCATAAGGATTTGAAGTTGAATTTCATGTTTCAAGAGCTTTGGAAAAGAATTTGAAATTAAAGTCAACATGCATGAAGATTTAGGTTTCTTTTTGAAGAATTCTTGAGGTTTTGAGCTTTGATTTTGCAAATTAGCTTTGTATTCAAGTTCTTGGAAGATTTTCTAAGTATTTTCAAGGTTTTGAAAATTCATGCAAGAAATTGATTTGAAAACACAAGTTTTAAAGTTCAATTATGTTATGGAATTACTAAAATTCTGTCTCGCCGCTTGAGCGAACAATCTATCGCTCGAGCGCACATTTCATGTATCTAGTATTTTTATAGACAATTGCAGTTGGCTCGAGCGACCGCTTTTTATTTTGTACCTTGGCTCGAGTGAACGTCGAGCCTAGATTCGGAGCATCTAGTTCTTTTGTAGACCAAGTGATCCGCTCGAGCGACCAATGTTGCGCTCGAGCGAAGTGCTCTATTTCAGCAAATTTTGAAAAGACATACTCTGATTACATGTGCATTCTCATTCCCTTCTAGACATTCTTAGGCATTAATTGAACATCCTAAATGAATTTATGTGTTAGAATGAGATTTAAAAGAATTGAATAAGTTAAAAAATAATTTGGTTAAGCAATGTGATTCAATGTGTGTATGTTTATGAATTGTGTAGGACCATCCACAAGGACGTGTCAGCAACTGAATCACTACGAGTAATATCTTAGTAAAGATATTTTCTCACTTACTCTATTTTCTAAATGTCCTAATGTGGTAAGCTTTTCTGAAACTGTGATTTTACAAGTGTGAATGAGTTTCTATCTGTCTGGTCAACATGATATCTGTAAATGTGATTAATGTGATACGACTGTGTATGATAGACCCAAGGTTGTTCTGTATATCTGAATTGGACCGAAGGTCGTTATGCTTATCTGACAAGATGGACCCAATGTCATTCTCAATATCTGATAAGTCTGATTATCTGTTATGAGTTAACCGAATGGCCATTATACAGCTCTAACTGATTGGACCTAATGTCATTATGTTATGATATGCCCAATTTCATTTTGTACATTTGTTATACGTTGGACCCAAGGTTGTTCTGTTATCTGTTGAACTCGAGGTCGTTCCGTTATGAATTGCTTATGATATAAAAATGCTTATGTCAATTATTAGAACTCATTCACATAACTCCTTTACTCTTATATTATTCACTGGGCTTTCGCTCACTCTGTTATATATATATATATGTAGGTGAGTAGCGGAATGTCCAATCCCAGCCTTAGTGAACCTGTGAAGGATACTAAGTTTTGTGATGTCTGTCATGAATGCCTTACGAGCGAGGATTTTGTTTCTTTTGTCTTTTGATTTTCTATTTCCTTTCGTTGGTCATGCTCGACCTCTTCTGTATATAAGTTTGGTGTTTGTATGTTAATGACATATGTATAATCTTGGACATATGGAATCTTTTTATGTATGTATGAGTGTGCGTTATTAATATATATAAGAAGTTTTTGTTCATGCCATTTATACATAAGCTCATTGGACAAAATTTAATATTTTTGCTTCCACTTCTGGCCTTATATAATTAAATATGATTTGATTTCTATCGAGGCCGTAAGTAATCTCATGATTACTAGGCGATTATGATCTAAACCTCTAGGGGCTGGTTCGGGTCATGACAGTGCATCTCAAGTGTTGATTCCATGTTAGTCGGGTAGTGGCCATTTGTGAAAACAGATTTTGAGGACTTTTAAGGAAGTTGACTAATTTTCTCGAAAATTATTTCATTTTTGCAAAACCAGACCATTTCTTGGACCTAAAAAGGAAAAAATTTCAGCGCTCACAGCTTGACTTACATGATTTCAAAACAAAGAGTGGAACAAGCATACTAATCTAACTCTCATATTGATCAAAATCTTTTTTCCATAAAAAGCAAAGGAATAGTCAAAGTAACAAACTATGGGCAGAGTTGAGTTAGCTCTTCTGTCTTTTCTCGCACATTCGAAAGTCTTCGTTACCAAGGTTGCACTAACCTATGTCTTTTCAAATCCCTTCAGCCGGCTGGTCATCTGGGCGGTTGATCAACAGTGTTTTTTATGTTGGATTTTGTTTTATGATGTCGCGCCCGCGATATTCTAAATCACGCCCGTGATTGTTTTACTTGGTCGTGCCTGCGGTGTTTATAACCATTCCAGCAATGAAGTTTTGTGTCATTTCCATTTCGGCAAGTGTCAATAGGTGTGTTTAGGTTGTTTTGCTTTGTTTTTGTTTCATTGAGTTGTATTTTGTGTTTTGGTCAGTTATAGGTTCGACTTCCCAGTTCGGAATGCATTGAAATATAACCATTCTCAATTTCAATTTTGAAACAAAATGTTTTTTATGATCAGGTGCTGTGCCATTCGAATTTGCGACATGAACTCTTTTTAATAACTTTAGGGATCAACCCCGATCAAAGTTGTATGAAAAAAAAAAAAAAGAGTTGAACTTATAGGTGCCCAACTCCTAAGCTTTAAAAAAAAAATTAAAAAAAATCTGAAAAAAAAACAGAGAGAGGGAGAATTTTCTCAAATTTCGACAGTAGCTTAGCGGCGAGTGTCAAAGGCCGACTTCACTTGCAGACAGCTTCATTGCTCGACTCCATTGCCAATTGCCCCGCCTCAAGATGTTCATTCCAGGGAACACTTCAAAGGCCCTGCTTCAGAATTTGTAGGATTTTCAAAGGAAATCATCTCCCACTGGCCATCGAATGAGGAACAAAGGCACCTCAAATCTTTCCATGTTTGTTGTTTGGTGCTTCAACTCCTTGTTTTGCATCTTCAAATGACTAATCTCCCACCGTGCGTCTTGATACATACACTAGAACAAAGAGAGTTGTGCTATCAGTTGTTACACCTCATTTGTTCTACTTTGCAAATGTTGTAACAAGTTGGAGACCGCGGTCACAGTCTCCACACATGATTTTAGTGTATAAGAGTAGGCATCGATGTCAGATTGCACTACCATCATTTGCTCGACTGACATCGCAAGGAAACTGAAAATATAGGCAGGGTCAAGGGCACTCTTAAGGGGCTCAAAAGAGTTAGAGTAAGTTATTTCTATCAGTGTGTTGTTTAGGTCAAGAAAAAGGGAAAGAGGACGGCGGGAAAAGGCCATGTCAGAGGAGAGTAATGCCAAAAAGAGAGTTTGCAAAGTAATGGAAAAGAGAGATTTGTTTTGCAGCTTTTTGCTCTATCTTTCTTTTAGGCCTCAGACTAAGAAGAATATGAAGGAGAAGAAGAAGACAAAAGGGAAAGGTCGAGGCAATCGTTAAAGGATTTGGGTCGAGCCAATTGTGTTGATCAGGTGCCACACTTATTCAAATCGCGCCCCAGACACGATACTCGAAGAAGACAGAGGAGAAAGAAAGGGACAAGAAAAGAGGAAGATAAGAGAGTGTGTACGTATGTATGTATATATGTATATAATGTGTATATATAAAAAAAATGCCAAAAAAAAATATACAAAAAAATGAAAAATAATTTAGCGCATACATCAAACTTTTTTTCGTGTGCATCCATTAAACCATCTTCATGAATTGATCGTACGATCAGACCGTTGATGTACATTGATCTCACAATCAGACCATTTATGTATATTGATCTTACGATCACACCGTTCATGTGCATCGCTTGTATAATCAGACCGTCCATGTGCATCTATCACACAATCTCATCATTCTTTTTGCATCTAGCGCACGATTACACCATTCTTGTGCATTTATCGCACAATCCAACCGCTTTCATACATCTATCGCACAATCGCACTGTTCTTGTGCATCTATTGCATAATCCAACCACTCTCGTGCATCTATTGCACAAATAACCACTCTTATGTATCTATCGCACAATCTAATTGCTCTCATGCATCTATCACACGATCACACCGTTCTTGTACATCTATCGCACAATCCAACCACTCTTATGCATCTATCGCACGATCGCACCATTATCAAGCATCTATTGCACAATCACACTATTCTTGTACGTCTATTGCATGATTGCACTATTCTTGTGCATCTATCGCACAATTCGATCGCTTTCATACATTTATCGCACGATTGCACCATTCTTGTGCATTTATTGCAGGATCACACCGCTCTTGTTCATCTACCTCACAATCACACCATGCTCGTGCATTTATCACACAATTACATTGTTCTTATGTATCTATCACTCATGTTGCATCTATGGCATCACACTCTTTCTCCTCTCACGTGAAATGCATTTGGATCTTAAGTTCACTTTGTTGTACCTTCTCCCTTTCTGTGTGAGGCACGTTTGGGCTTACTTGTTGGTTAGGTTTGCATTCACTCATATAAAACACATTTGTTTGCATCGCACTTTAATATGTTTCATATCATTCGCACGAGACCTGCCTCACATGTTGACATCATTACAGCTTTATCATCCATTGCATTGCATTGTATAATCATAAATTTTCAAAACAATCAGCTACGCGAAGCATGTAAGTCCAACTTTCAATTGCATTTCGAGTATATCATTTGCATCCTGCCCCCGAACTATGCTGGTTTGATTCCTTGCAAAGGGATACGTAGGCAACCTTCGGACTCGACCAATTGGAACTGTATTTTGTTTGTTTGCCCAAGTCTTACGTTCTTGTCAAAAAGGGTCGTCTTCGGGCTTTGACATTCACTCACGTCATGAAATGACGTATTGAGCTCTATCAAAGAGGGACAGTTGTAGACACCCAATTTTGACTAGTCTTAAGACTTGGGCACTTTTCCGAATACCTAATGATGAAAATTGGAATATGTTATTCTATGAATTTCTCAACAGGAAAATCAAATTTAAGCTTTAATTCCAACCTTGTACCCATTTTAGCCAAATTATTTAAAATCATTTGTTCTTCACTTTTTTTTTCTTTTTATTGTTATTATTATTATGTGTATATATATTATATATTATTGTTTACTTTTGGTGTCGTGCACCACCTACCATATATATATATATATATATATATCTTTTATTATTATATTAAATATAGAGCAATTGATTTCAAAAGAAAGGAGCTTTTGAAAAAGAAGCAGACAACACCTTTAAGAAAGGCATTTTCTTTTGACTTTTTCTCTTGATTTGGAGGAAACAACTAATTTAGAATAGCTGGAGAGTGCTTAGAACTGATGATAAATATCAGACTCCACTGCGTATTCAAGAGAGAGGATTTTGGTTTTCAAAAGTTTGAAAGAAAATTTTGTTTTCAAGAGAACATAGCATCTGAACCTAAGAGCTTTCACTTCTCTTCACTGAAACCAACCCAAATCCAAAAACTCCATTGAACCTAAAAAACTTGAATTTTCTGGCTGAGAGTTCAAGACATACTCCATAACCTGAGGGCGTTAGGAAGAGAGTTTGGTAATTAGAAAATTCATCATTATCTCCAAAGCATGATGCAGGTAGACGGTGTTAGTCACAGTGGACATAATATTCCTTCATGTTAACGAAATATTCCCTGAGTTCTAAAAATTGCAATTTGGCCTAGAATTTTTAAAAAAATTATGGTGTCGCCCAAATTTGGAGAGAATTTTTCAATGAGGCCCCCAAAGTGCGGTGAAGTTTTGTCCTAGTTAAACGGACTGTTTTGGACACAATTGTAAGGTTTGAATCGTGAAATTTTGAATAGTTTTTTTTTCCTTTATTACATTAATCCTTTGTATATAGTATCTTGTATATTTTTCCTAACTTTCTTTTGCAGTCTTTCGCGGGACACTCGTACATACCAAGTGAGTGTTTATAGCTTTAGTATCCCATATGTATGTAATTTTCTTACTATGTTTTAGCATCCTACCATACGGCTACTTGTTTAATTGATATATCTCTATGATTGGCAATGGATGTAGATTATGTCGTTCAATTTGGAATAATATCAATTTTCATGTTTGTGAACTCAATTTTTTTGAGTGTACATTATTCAAAACTCTTTCAAAAATACATGAAATCAAATTGTTCTAAAATGAATGACATAGTCTATATTTGTTTGATCCACATAGTAAATTTTAGGATTTATTAAATAAATCAGAATATGAACATATAAAGTTAATAAAATTCATATCATGATTTACTAGAGGGCGATCTTTGATTGGGTGAGAAAGGGGTGCTCAATTAATGATCTTTCCCCTCATACCTAAGGTTCCGAACCGAGACATTTTTGGTTAGGACGAACAGTGGCCTTGGCACGAGTCACGAGTTTCTTAATTTTTTCAAAATATTAGGTGGCGACTCTGAGATCTGATGACGCAGTCTATTTCTGGTAAAAGTTTTGTAATAAAATGCATTTTCTATAAAAGTTTCTCTCATCTATGTTTGACATTGCACTTGTGAGACTAGATCAAAGAGATCAAGGGTCTGAACTGTTTAACACGCTCGGGTACCCCCCCGGCGATGTTACAGTGTGTCATCACCACGGGGGGATCTATGTTGTGTTCTACTATTTATCCTGCATGCAAAATTTTGCCTGGAAATGACATCTTGTATGTTGATTTATTGCCTTTGGACACAATTCATTTTGATATTATTTTGGATATGGACTAGTTATCGAGATACTATGGGAATATTGATTGTGTTTCTAAATGAGTAATATTCCGACCCCTGAGTCAAGATGAGTTTTATTTTGAGAGTAAGGATGTAGTTCCTCCACCATATATAATTTTTACAATGAAAGCTCGTAAATTGATTAGCAAAGGTTTTCAAGGGTATTTGTAAGTGTGTTAACTATCCAGACCACATATGTCACACTAGATAACATCCAAGTAATGAAAGACTTTCCAAATGTGTTTTCGAAAAAATTGCTAGGACAATTGATTGATAGGGAGATTGAGTTTGTAATTGATGTGATACCGGGTATACAACCGATATCTAAGGCTCCATATCATATGTCTACCTCTGAAATGAAAGAACTAAAAGTTCAATTGCAAGAATTACTTGATAAGGGATTTATTCGACTAAGTACATCACCGTGGGGTACACTGATATTGTTTGTGAAAAAGAAAGATGGAACACTCCGCCTGTGCATTGACTTTCGAGAGTAGAACAAGGTAACCGTTAAGAATAAATATCCTTTACCTCGGATTAATGATTTGTTTGATCAGTTACATGGGGCCCAAGTGTTTTCAAAGATTGACTTGAGATCAGGATACCATCAGTTGAAGGCTTAAGTTGAGGACATCGAGAAAACAGCTTTCTGAACCAGGTATGGACATTATGAATTTCTAATCATAACCTGCAGCTTTCATGGATTTGATGAACCGGATCTTTAAACCATTCTTGGATGCATTTGTTGTTGTATTCATTAATGATATTTTGATTTATTCAAGAAGTAAAGATGACCATGAACAACATTTGAGAGTAATCCTTCAAACACTCAAGAAGAAACAATTGTATGAAAAATTTAAGAAATGTGAATTTTGGTTGAATGAGATTACATTTTTGGGACATGTCATTAACAGAGATGATATATCCATAGATCCACAGAAAGTTGAAGCAATTGTAAACTGGCCTACTCCGACTAATATAACAAAAGTGCGAAGTTTTATGGGATTGGCAGGTTACTATCACAGATTTGTCAAAGTCTTTTCAAAGATTGTTGTACCATTGACTCAACTTACTCGAAAAGGGGAACCATTCAAATGGACAAACCAAAGGAAGTCTGCATTCCAAGAGTTAAAGGTAAGAATAACTACAACTCTAGTCCTTACTTTACCATTAGGTACTGAAGGGTTTGTCATCTTTAGTGATGCATCTCACAAAGGTTTAGGTTGTGTCTTAATGTAGAATGGCAAAGTGATTGCTTACGCGTCCCGACAATTAAAGCCGCATATGAAGTGTATACGGAACATAAGAGTTTGAAGTACTTCTTTACACATAAAGAATTGAACATGTGACAAAGGAAGTGGCTTGAACTAATTAAAGATTATGATTTGCAAATTTAATATCATCCGAGTAAGGCTAACACCAGAATGTGCTTAGTAGAAAGAATCCGGGGACTTTGGCGTGTTTCCTTAAAGATCGAAGAGAGCTTTTGCAAGATTTGGACAGACTTGAGATAGAAGTTGTATACTATGGGCAAGACAGTGTATTGGCCACAATATCCACACAACCAACAATAATTGAGGAAATCATACAAAAACAAAGAGAATATTAGTTTTTCAAGAAAGTGTATGATGAGTTTGAGATCAAGCCCAGACCAGGGTTCACCATTGAAGATCAAGTGTTGAAATTTTAGGGAAGGCTTTGTGTCCCTAATGATACAAAATTAAAAAGAAGAATTTTGGAGGAAGCCCACAAATCAATGTTTGCTATGTATCCAGGAAATACCAAGATGTATCAAGACCTGAAACAAGTGTATTGATGGCCAAACATGAAGAGGGAGATTGCCGACTTTAATTCCAAATGCCTCCAGTGCCAACAAGTCAATGGTGAACACCAGAAACCGACAGTCTTACTTCAGCCCCTCCCTATTGCATAATGGAAATTGGAGCACATAACCATGGACTTCGTCATCAGTCTACCTTATACGTCTAGTAGTATGAATTCTATATGGGATATTGTTGATAGATTGACAAAATCTGCTCATTTTCTCCTTGTGAAAACTTCATTCAATGCCTATAGACTTGCTATTATATATATTGATGAAATCATTCGATTACATGGAGGTCTAGTAGCTATTATCTCGGATAGAGATCCTAAATTTGTTTCTAGTTTTTGGCAAAGTCTTTATAAAGCAATGGGAACGGAGTTGAGATTCAATACTGCTTTTCACTCATAGAGTGATGGGCAAACCGAGTGGACCATCCTAACTTTGGAAGACATGCTTCGTATGTGTGTTTTCTAGTTTCAGGACAGTTGGGAAACTTATTTACCATTAGTTGAGTTCGCATACAACAATAGTTTCCAAGCTAGTATTGGTATGACACCATATGAGGCATTGTATGGTGGGAAGTGTAGTTCTCTGATTTGTTGGACAGAGGTTAGAGATAGAGCTTTGTATGGATCTAAACTTGTGCAAGTAACAAATGAAAAAATAAAGATCGTACAATCGAGGCTCAAGACTGCTTAGAGTCGACCGAAAAGCTATGCAGATCAGAGGAAAAGGGATTTGGAATATAAAGTGGGTGATCATGTGTTTATTAGAGTCACACCGGTGAAAGAGAAAACGAGATTTGGTAGAAAAGGAAAATTGGCTCCTCGCTTTATTGGACCATTTTAGATTCTAGAGAAACTTAGCCCCTTGCTTACCAGATAGCCTTACCACTGGGGAATAGAGCAGATGCATAATGTGTTTCACGTGTCCCATCCAAGTATCATTCTCTACTCAAATTCAAAATTAGGGTTTTTAACAAATTTGAGGCTTTCTCCCCATTATCATATATATACATATATATATATATATATATATATATATTCTCAACATCAATACTCATGTTACATGAAAATTAGATGAAACTTAAATAAAAGTTGAGTAAAATTTCCCTTTTTGTGAAATACAAAGTTCAATCTAACTCAATCACCAAATTAAGTCATAAAGTCAAAACAATACCATATAATCATCTTCAAAACAAAAGATACCAAGTTAAAAGTAACCCTACCTTAAACAAAGAGCAAGAAGGCTAGACCTCTAGGAGAATCCTTCGCAAAGACGAAATCCAATCAGTAGGAAGGAAGATCTTCACTTATACTTCTCTTCTTACAAGCAATTTTGACATAGATCTTAGTGAAATGAAAGGCATTAAAGTGAGGAGCTTAGGGTTATTCGAAAAAAGAGGGAGGGGAAAGAAGATAGAAAATAAAAAATGGAGAGAATGATCTAAAAAATAACTTTTAAAGTTGTTGAATTCGCTCAGACTGCTCAAGCGGTCTTTTCATCACTCAAGCGGTGAACAACACCTCTTAGTACTTTTGTCTACAAAATGAGATACTGGGAGCCCTGAATCTTTGCTCGAGTGACCATTAGTTCGCTCGAGCGGTCCACCATGACCTACAAAATTACTGGATGCTCACAATCTTCGCTCAAGCGATACTTTCACCGCTCGAGCGGTCACCTAGAACAAAATGTCACAATATTCATAAAAGCACTCAAAACAACCAATTGATCATGAAAAGCACATAACTTGCATTATTTAAATAATAATGCATAAACCAAGCAACATGTTATAAAGAACAAGGAAACTTACCTAGATTCCACCATCAAGCGTCAAGCATGCATGATATGAATTATATAATGTACAATGATCCTAAACATGCTACTAAATAAGCAATCATGAACCTAATCCCAGTTTAATGGCTAGTGACATGATTTAATGAACACAAAGGAATTGACACACAAAAATAAATATGCGTAATATTATGTGATGATTAAATCGGGCTATATGCATGTTAATATCATGAATAAACTAGCCCAAACATGCAGCAAGTATACAACTAATTAAAACACGTAAAACAAAACAAAAACATGCAAGATTGCTAACCTAGATGATGATTCAAGATTACTAACACCCTAACCATTATCGAACAATGAAAACAGCATATTTAAAAACAAAGAAATCAGATCACTTGTTGGTTTGAATATCAAGCCAAAGAGTAACCGAAAATGCGAAAAGAAGAAGAAGAAGAAGAAGAAGAGAGATTTCCTTGCTTACAAGCTTCTTTCAGGCTTGGCTTTGATTTGATCAACTTTTCTTCAAACCGTATATCTACTTTTAGTTATAGAGTTGTTGTATTAAGGTTGGATTTTAGGATTTGAGGGTAGGGGGTCAAGTTTGCAACTTTAACTCACTCCAAACACTTTAAAAATTGTCTAAAACTTTGTCCCTCAAAAAGGGGGGTAGGGGTCCTATTTATAGGCAAGGAGGAGGCTTGGGGATCACTCTAGGGTTAGTTAGGGTTTCCTTATTGCTTCCTCTTAGCACCTCCCGAACAACTTGCACCAATAGTCCAGCATTAAAACAAAACTAGGCGTCAAGCGGTTGTGAGGCTGCCCGAGTAATGTGTGGCCGCACGACCTAGGCATGGCCGCATGATTCATGTATGCCATGCATGCATGGACAAGTACATGGTTTTGGGTCCTTAGACCCCTTCCATTGCCTAAGTAGGTCCGTTTGACTACTAATTGACTTTTTATGCAAAATAGGTCAATGGTTTTGAATATATTCATCAATTAAAACTCAATCGGACTTTGTACTCTAAGTGGGACCAAAAAGTTGGGTTTTGGCTAAAAAATGGGTTTAGGGATAAAATGGTCATTTTTACAAAAAGATTGTTTTTGACTGAAATGGGATAATACAGTAGCTTGTAACAACCTTAAGCATCTATAGGGATGAAGTAATTACCATTTCATCATTGGGAAGCTTTCAAGCACCCAAAGTCTTAGGGTCAAGTCAAAAATGGAGATCTACAACCACTATTGAGTAAGAGGCCATCTCGAAGGCCGAAGAATAATAGAATTGCTTCTAGCGAAGAGTTTAAAAGGGTGATGAAGTATAGTTGATGTGGAAGTATTAGTCACCATAAGAGGACATGCAAAGAATCTTTATTCAACAGTTGAGGATGTCATCCGTTTTAAATGTTTACATTAGGAATTTCAATGTATTGATACATTTTATTGATTAAATAACACAACTTCATTCTTGGATGTAACTTTAATATGACTACGAACAATTCTAGTGTTGTTGTGTTTTTACAAATTTCAATAAAAGGTGTGCTCTGTTGCATTGCTTGGCCCCTTCAAATTTTTTGTACCTTGTGTTTCCCATCACCATTCAGCATAGATTGTCAAATGGAGAATGGCATATATGGATCAGTGAAAATTCTTGGGAAATCGTGTCAGTGAATTTTGTAAATTTCTCTAGATTAGATATATGAATCAGACATGTTATTGAATAGAGAGAAATTTCTCTATGTATTTTTTTTCTATTTGTGTATGCATTAGAAGACTACATGATGTGTACATTGTGCTTGCAATCAGCGACTAGTATTATTTGTCAGTAAAAGATGACAAATATAGATCAAAGAAATTTCTTGGGAATGTTTTTTTACATATACCAGTGAAATTTCTTCGACACGCGCATACATTTATTTTATTAAAGACCATTTGTGTTTCCCATCACCAATTAGCATAGGTTGTCAATGTAAAATGACATAAATGGAATAGTGAAATTTCTTGGGAAATCTAAATTAGTATATGAATTGGACATTGTAGACACCCCGTTTTTGACCGCCCTTACAACTTGGATGTTATTGCTTGCACACCCAATGATGAGTGTATATGCTTGTCAAGTGCTCGAAGTCTTCAGCGGAATGCCACAGCTTTAAGCCTTTCAAACCATATACCCCCGTTGCCTTGTTTTTGGACCAAACCCAGAGATTTTCAAGCCTACAACCTTTTGTGACCTGCCGGCCCCCTCTACTGGCTGCCGGCCATTGTTTTTGGTTGCTGGCCACTGATGTGGCCTACAGGCCACCAATGTGTTTTGCAGATATTTTTCCTGCCAACTGTGTCAGTTGTTGGCACAGATGTATGCACCTTCCTACACGTGTATGTATAGATATTTCTAAGGGAGTTTCTTGATTTTCTATATATAGGAGGCCTCCCTTTCCATTTTTAAGGTTGGAATTTTAAGAGAAAAAATTCTCTCTTTCTCTACAATTTTCTCCCTCTCTTGAAATTTCTTAGCTTTTTGCAAGCTTTTGCCTATACACTCTTAACCAAACCTCTCCATCTTTGAGATGAGGTACCTTTGAGCCTTGTTTGAGCTCTTGAGGGTGTGTTTGTCTTGATTTGTTGCCTAGAATTGGTTCTTCTCTTCAAGAGGTATAAAGCTTTGCTTCTCTACTTGCTTTACTCACTCTTTTTCTTACTGTTTTCCCACTGTTTTTGGGTAGTATAAACTCTGTATTTTTTGGCTGAAACTTGGGTTTTAAGGCCAATAAAGGTTGAGGGATGGTTCACCCTTCTTTACACCTTGTTCTCAATGCCTTTACCCTTGTGTTTCCCACATTTACACTATCTTTTTTTGAGCTTTTAAAAACTGATTTTCAGAGTTATTTCAGTGGCTAAAATTATGGTTTGAAGTCCAAAATTGGAGGGGTTAGCCTCCCCTCATTGTGTCTTGCTTACTAGCCTAGCATGATCCATATTTTAGCTTATTGTCCTAGCTATTTTTGGCTTAATTCCAGCATGTTTTAGGACTTATTTAGCATTTTTTTAGGACTTTTTTTAAGTTTTCATTGCATTTGAGCCTTATATTGCATACTTGTAGTGTAATTGTCCTCATGAGTTTGGTGTTTTAGGCCTTAGACACCTCCTTATTTGAGTTGATTGCATTTATTTTGTGTTTTTTTTAATTGTTCTAACCTTTAATCACTTTTGCAACCTCCCTCCTTTCTTGGCTTTTTCTTTGCTTTGAAAATGGTTTCAAACTATTTGTTTGTTTAAGCATGTGATTGAGGTGTCATGCTTAATGGTTTAATCCCTTTGCAGGTTCATTGTCAACGGTATGATGTCTCTTTCATGCTCAAAGCAACACTTGGTTTGAGCTCTCTTTCCATTAGAGGACTTAAAATTCACCTGTGGACTTAATTGATTAAAGAATTGAGAGGTAACTAAAATTGAGTAATAAAATTGGTGATAAAAATGTGCAAGATAATAATTTGGTTAGGGTTCAATCGGACGTTAATTGAACCATTGAGTTTTGAGTTGTTTTATACTCATTAGTGATGAAAACTGTGATACCCCTGTTTCGTAGTATGCTAATTGGTCCTTAATTTGAGTATGATTATGTGTTTAGCATGATTTTAGGTGCCATTATGTGAATATATGTGATTTTGAAGTTTTATCTGTTCACCGTAGGAATATCTATTTGAATAATCCACTTCGGAAATTAAATTGAGGGCCTTATCGGCCACAGGATCCAAAATTGATTGCGCCATTGTGATTGGCATTATTTCTAGAGCCTACGGTGAAATTTAATTGAAAAATTGATTCTGACCAGATTAAGTTGATTAAATTGGTGATTTGGTGCCCAATTATTTGTTATTATTAAATTGAGCTAGTGGGAAATTATGGAAAGGGCTATACACTCAACTTCCCTCCTCCTTATCTTCATTTTGGGCTGACCAACTCTCTAAGAAAGAGAGAGAGAGAGAGACAGAGCCGGCTGTGGAGAGAGAGAGGAGAGAATTGTGCATTTGTGGTTCAAGACTTGGACCTTTTGGAGATTTAGCTCAAGTATTGCTAAATTGGGGAGATTAAAGCTCCTTGGTAAGTGAATTCATAGGTATTAAGTTGAAATTTTGTGAATTCAAGTTGGAATAATGGTCAAGAACATGATTTAGTTTGGTCATGAGGAAAATGAATTGGTTTGGTTGAATTGAAGGCCATTATGTGCATGCATGTAAGTAAGTACCTTGAATTTGCATGTTTGAGCATGAGAATGTATAATCCATGTACAATTTCAATTGAAGCTCATGTTATACTCATCATTTGTGCCATCTAAGTTGGGAATGTGGCTAATATATCACATGCATGTACAATTTGAGAAGATATGAGCTTGAATGTATGAGTTTGTTATGTTGATATTGAGTTTGACATGTTTTGAGACATGCATGTAGATAAATCAAGAAAATGAGCTTCCTAATGTTGTAATCTTGCATTGGTGTCATGTTAGCATGATTAATTTGAGATTTGGGCCATTGCATGCAAGTAGTTTGGCTGGGAATTCGAATGGGAGCTCAAGAACACAATCTGGGTTTTCCAGAATTTTGATGTCCGCTCGAGCGGGGTAATGGCCGCTCGAGCGGGAAAATCGTACTCCCAGCACTTTTTGCAGGATTGGTGTTCGCTCGAGCGGGATATTACACGCTCGAGCAGAGAGCTTTGTAGACAGGTCTTCTGCTCGAGCGCTGTACTCCACGCTCGAGCGTAATTTTCATGCAACCAGTACTTTTGCAGGCCTTAAGGGTCCGCTCGAGCGGGGAAGTTGACGCTCGAGCGGGAACCCTGTTTTCTGAAATTCTATTTTTGCATTCTGTATTCTGCTTTCTGTTCTCTTTCACGTGTAAGCACTCTTAGGCATGTGTTAAGCATCATAAATGAATTGATGAGATAAAGATAAAGCCTAAAGAGGAATATGGGAATTTAAGAACGGATTGAACTGTTAGTGACCCTTTTTGTGTTCATGAAATGTGTAGGGTCAAGCTCCAGGGCAAATCCACAAGCCGATCACTGTGAGTAATATCGATATTTGAATAATTGTGAATGTCCAATTATTATTCCCTTATAAGCTTTATGAGTTGCTAATTAGGATTGTGGACAAAAGTCTGACAGGAATAAACATAAATGGACCAAGGGTCGTTTTGATAAACATAAATGGACCGAAGGTCATTTTGATAACGAAAGAATGGACCGAAGGTCGTTTTGACCTATATGAATGAACCGAAGGTCGTTTTGACCTATATAAATGAACCGAAGGTCGTCTTGACCTATATGAATGGACTGAAGGTCGTTTTGACATATATGAACGAACCAAAGGTCGTTTGATAGAAATGAATGGACCGAAGGTCGTTTTGACATATATATAAATGGACCTAAGGTCGTTTTGACATAAATGAGCGGGCCGAAGGCCGTTTTGACGTAAACGAATGGACCGAAGGTCGTTTCAGTATGAATAAATGGACCGAAGGTCGTTTTGATAGAAATAAATGGACCTAAGGTCGTTTTGACATGAATGAGTGGGCCGAAGGCCGTTTTGACACGAATGTATGGGCCGAAGGCCGTTTTGACGTAAACGAATGGGCCGAAGGCTGTTTTGACGTAAACGAATGGGCCGAAGGCCGTTTTGACGTAAACGAATGGGCCAAAGGCCGTTCTGACATAAATAAATGGGCCGAAGGCCGTTTTGACATGAATGGAAATCTAAATGGGCCAAAGGCCAGAATGTTTAGAACTACAGTCACTTGATTTGAATTTCGTATAGTTATATATCTGTTAAATGGAAATATGAATTGGGCCTAAGGCCGTTTGGAACATGTTGTTCTACATTGTTATGTAACTTCTGTATTTGATTTGATATTATTCACTGGGCTTTCGCTCACGCTCATTCATGTGTTTGTAGGTGAGCCAAGAGAAGTCCAGACCCAGCCTCAGTGAAGTCTGTATGGAACAACTAAGGTTTTGGGAGAGTCAGCCCTTGTGTCTCACGTATGAGACCCGTCTTCGCCTTTTGTTATGTATTTACATTTTGTCAGGTTGGCGAAGTTTTGTATATGTCTGCTTATAGTTTTTATGGGTTGACTTAGTTTTGGATGATCCTGTCTGTACAGAACCTATGTCTCTATGTTTCTTGTTGTGAGTTATTAACGTACATATGTATGGTTTGTTTTGATGTGCCATGTAAGCACAGCTCTATGGACAAAGTTTTAAATTTTTGCTTCCCTTTTGGCCCCCTTTACTCTGATGTGTTAAGTCTCCTTGGTTTGAGGCCGTAGGTAATCTTAGGATTACTGGCCGGTTACGTCCTTAACCCATGGGGGCGGGTTCGGGTCTTGACAAAGTGGTATCAGAGCACGAGTTAATAACTCACACACTTGTCCAAAAGAGCAATAAGCGTCTAGAAAAGATCTAGGATGCATTCACGTGATAAATATAAATCTGAAAGCATCAAGAATATGCTTAAGTGTTTCGGTATGAACAGTCATGTGCTATAATTTGTAAATTGCTTGCATGGTAAACCTTTGGAATACGTATGCTCTCTGGTATATGCATACTTGTGAATCTCTGTATTAAGTATAATGCTATGTTTGGTATAAATGAATGATTTCCTAAATTCTCCTTGAACATAATTGTGGTATCCTTAGCGGAGGCCCTCGCCCAGGGGATATAATATTGTGGCTTATGGTCATGAAGCCCTAGCCCGGGGGAAATAATACCGTGGCACAGGCCCTCGCCCGGGGGAAATAATACCGTGGCCTATGTATGTTGATATACTTGACCAACATGATATGTCACGCTAAAAGAAGTACCACACATGATTCGAATATGAGATATAAATTGTTACACTAATGTGTACAACAAGTTTGTTTTGTTATAATGCACATACATGAAAAGTTGTTTATGTGCATTCAATTCTGCCTACGGGTGTCTATTTGAAATATGAACATGATTTGAGTATATAATTACTTAGTAAATGTTCAGCATGCGATATTTGATAAATATGCGATTATCTGTTACGTAATTGATTAATTGCGTACGATATGTGAAAGGAGAATATAACAATGTGCCTATGTGCAAATGTACTCATGTGATTTTGTGTTTAATTTCGTATTGGGCATCCCAGTATTTGGTAAAGTTTGATGAGAATTTGTGTAGAGTATGGGCAAATTAAGGGCATACGGGTTGGAAGGTTCTTCCACAGCCCGACTTGATAGTCCGAAAAGAGTAGTACAAGAATTGGCAGAGATCTTGAGACAACAGCGTCAGTTGCCGCTACGGCAAGAACCTTTGCCACCACCAGTGTGAGAAACACCGAGGAGTTTGTTATCAGACTTCTGGGGCTCGTTATAGATATGGTAAAATGGACCATACGGCAAGGAACTGTCCCCGGATTGAACGAAATGTGAATGAATCCTCTGCCTTGGCTAAATCCGTACCAGCGGTAGGAATTGCTACTCAGGATGGAGTAATCACACTCATCCCAGAAAGCACTCAGAATGTTGTAACCATTATCCCAGGTATCTATACTGTTTACAAATGAATGCTTATGTGTTGATTGATTCTGAATTAGTACGTTTGTACATCTTCACTTTGGATATTATTTGATTCGGATCGGCATATATTTCATATCTGCTGCATGTGTATCTAGATTGGTTAGACCCACATGATCGAGACTGTATTCATTGGAGGTATATGCCCCGTTTGGGAAATTTGCGAAATGCGTATTGCGGTATCGATCAGCTCTGCGCATGCACCCGCACATCTGAACCTATGCTTAGGGTGATTTATTATATTACTGTTTCGATGACTAAACCACTGGAAGTATGATTCTGTGATTCTGTGACCGAGTTGAGCACCCTAAATGATGAACTTTATAGTTGTGAGACCACGTATTTTGATTGGTAGAAAGTTGACTGGATTACGTGACTATACTGGGCTCGACTCATAAGCCTATGCTTTTGTGGCTGATTTGGAACTTTTACGTAACAATCCTATGCTATGTATACCTGAGGAGCTCTGTTTAACGTGTTACTGTGCACCATGTTCTTGCACATAAGACTTATTTGAGAACTGCTATACTAATTATGATACGTACCTCCCAATACGAATAACTGCATGCATATGCGACTACCCCCGAATTTATGTAGACAATACCGTATTGTACCTGATTTGAAACACTTTGATATGAACAGTTGTGATGAATAATTCTGATATGACTTTGAGAATTGATAAACTTAGGACAGTTATGAAACTATCAGCCGTGTGCCTAAACAAACGAAGTGAGCCTTACGGAACCGAATGTACCCCATTTGAGAAAACTTTTATCTGATTCGGTCCTTTAGAACCCTTGTCTGATTTGACCTGATAGAACCCTCATTGGATATAATTTGATGGAACCTTTGTTTGATTTAATCCGATAAGACCTTTGCTTGGGTTGATTTGATTTTGTTAAGGGAAGACCAGGAATTGTTCATGAATAAATAGCCAGATTATTCTTGGCAGAAAAATTGATAGACCCAAAACTTGAATTCGTTTGGAATGCTTGACTTGTTTGAAAGACCTTTTGTGGGCTATCAACAGATTGATCTAACCATGAACACCATTGAGAACCAACCTTCAACTATTGAGGACATATGTGTTATAGATGAACTGAATTGTACAAATCCGTGATTGGGTGTCTTAAGGAACGATGCTTGTGTATTGTCCCATCCTAGTTGGTTTGATGCTATGGGGACTGATGATGGCAGATTGATTTGACTATAAGCAGTACTGAACAGTTGTCCTTGACTGATCAGAATATGTTGTGTATGGGAGAGTGGTTGCTTCAGTGTTATCGAATTTTGGAAGATCAGGTTACGGTGAGTGGTATTATGTTTGTTTTGATGACATTCTTGGGGCGTCCTTTCGTGCTAGGGGACATTAAGCCTATGTAGCACCTTTGATCGAGATACCTTTTGCCACCGACGGTTTCGTACGAGTGGGTTTGACTAATCGATCTCGAGTCGGCCACCGACGGTCGTGAACGGGTGTGCTTGATTCCGAGACGATTATTCCTTTGTTTTGTCCAGAATGTCATCCTTTGGTATTATGCAGATGTTATAGACATCCAAGAAGCTTTGAAAAATCCTGATTATCCATAAGTGTGCGAATTCAGTACACCTTGTGAACGCCTGCCCAACGCCATTATATTCTGTAATTGGGGCCCTGAGGATGTGTAAATTGTGCTTAACATGTGATTGACTCCTTTGATACTACCTTTGCCATTATGGAGGTTTATATATGAATTGCCTTATGCTTTTGATGACTATCAGATAATGTGGAAAGACTCGATAGAACAGGGAATTGAATATTGAACTGAATTGTGAACTGTAAACTGTTGAATGAATTAAGAACACGTGTATTATGTCAGAAATTGCCTGCTTCGATGTTATTGTACTTTACAATCAGTATTATGGGGATGTCTGGACTATGTGTATTGTGTGGGTAATTACTTCGATGTTACCTTTGTTGTTTCGGGAATCAGTATCTGGATCCACCTTATATTCCTGAAGACTTTTAATTGACCTTGGATAATTGTGATGAGTCACTGGACTAAATACCGAATCAGATCGTGAATTGGGGAATTATTGAAGAATGAATTGAACTTTTATGACACGGAATAGACCGAACTTCTGTGATAAAGTTAGCTGACATTGAAATAAATATGTTGGTGACCTACCTTGAAGAGGGCAGTTGGTGAATATGTCTAAATATTTTTCGGTGCTAACAGGTTGAAGTTGAATTTCAGATAGTGGCGGGACTACTTCAACCTCTCTCCATTTTGGAATGGAAATGGGAATATGTGGCTACGAATTTCGTTGTGGGGCTACCTTGAGCACCCAGGGTATAAGTCCCATTTGGGCTATTGTAGGTAAAATTATTGAAGTTGCCCATTTCTCCCTATAAAATTTTGTATGATGCTTGTAGACTAGCCACTATTTACATCGATAAGATCGCTCGTTTACATGGGGTCCCAGTATCTATTGTTTAGACAGAAATTCTAAAATTTGTTTGAATTTTAAAAAGCCTTCAAGAGGCAATGGGGGCTCAGCTTCTGTCCTGTTATGTTACCCGGACCCGGAGGTTCCCTTATGGAACTGGTTATTCGTAACCTCACGTGTATATGTTCTGTTTTGTTCCGTTCTGTTCTGTTCTGTTAATGCTAATGATGCACACGTAAACTTAATCATGACTTATGACTCCTGTATATGATCTGGACAAATTATGAATTTGATATGAAACTGAATTATGATTCGGCGCTGTTCTCCATCCGCAAATTGATGTATGATCAGAAAGAACTTGTTAGATTTTGGGAGAAATACTCCAAATTTATGCAGTAGATTTTTCAGGGAATTTGAAAGATCTATCCATTGTTGGCAGACTTTGCTTACAACCACAGCCTACACTCTAGATTGGTGTGACACCATACAGGCCTTGTATGGAAGAAAATGTAAGTCCCTAACTGATTGAGAACAGAGTGTTGCTTGATTTTGAGACTAAGTAAATGGCTATCAAAAAGGATTGGAACCGTTGAATGAAAAGTGTTCCGAATTGTGTTCGACTAAGGGTGAAATAAGTTTGAGGGACCAAACTTCCTAAAGGGGGGAAGACTAGTACTGTGATACCCCTGTTTCGTAGTATGCTAATTGGTCCTTAATTTGAGTATGATTATGTGTTTAGCATGATTTTAGGTGCCATTATGTGAATATATGTGATTTTGAAGTTTTATCTGTTCACCATAGGAATATCTATTTGAATAATCCACTTTGGAAATTAAATTGAGGGCCTTATCGGCCACAGGATCCAAAATTGATTGCGCCATTGTGATTGGCATTATTTCTAGAGCCTACGGTGAAATTTAATTGAAAAATTGATTCTGACCAGATTAAATTGATTAAATTGGTGATTTGGTGCCCAATTATTTGTTATTATTAAATTGAGCTAGTGGGAAATTATGGAAAGGGCTATACACTCAACTTCCCTCCTCCTTATCTTCATTTTGGGTTGACCAACTCTCTAAGAAAGAGAGAGAGAGAGAGAGAGAGAGAGAGAGAGACAGAGCCGGCTGTGGAGAGAGAGAGGAGAGAATTGTGCATTTGTGGTTCAAGACTTGGACCTTTTGGAGATTTAGCTCAAGTATTGCTAAATTGGGGAGATTAAAGCTCCTTGGTAAGTGAATTCATAGGTATTAAGTTGAAATTTTGTGAATTCAAGTTGGAATAATGGTCAAGAACATGATTTAGTTTGGTCATGAGGAAAATGAATTGGTTTGGTTGAATTGAAGGCCATTATGTGCATGCATGTAAGTAAGCACCTTGAATTTGCATGTTTGAGCATGAGAATGGATAATCCATGTACAATTTCAATTGAAGCTCATGTTATACTCATCATTTGTGCCATCTAAGTTGGGAATGTGGCTAATATATCACATTCATGTACAATTTGAGAAGATATGAGCTTGAATGCATGAGTTTGTTATGTTGATGTTGAGTTTGACATGTTTTGAGACATGCATGTAGATAAATCAAGAAAATGAGCTTCCTAATGTTGTAATCTTGCATTGGTGTCATGTTAGCATGATTAATTTGAGATTTGGGCCATTGCATGCAAGTAGTGTGGCTGGGAATTCGAATGGGAGCTCAAGAACACAATCTGGGTTTTCCAGAATTTTGATGTCCGCTCGAGCGGGGTAATGGCCGCTCGAGCGGGAAAATCGTGCTCCCAGCACTTTTTGCAGGATTGGTGTCCGCTCGAGCGGGATATTACACGCTCGAGCGGGGAGCTTTGTAGACAGGCCTTCTGCTCGAGCGCTGTACTCCACACTCGAGCGTAATTTTCATGCAACCAGTACTTTTGCAGGCCTTAAGGGTCCGCTCGAGCGGGGAAGTTGACGCTCGAGCGGGAACCCTGTTTTCTGAAATTCTATTTTTGCATTCTGTATTCTGCTTTCTGTTCTCTTTCACGTGTAAGCACTCTTAGGCATGTGTTAAGCATCATAAATGAATTGATGATATAAAGATAAAGCCTAAAGAGGAATATGGGAATTTAAGAACGGATTGAACTGTTAGTGACCCTTTTTGTGTTCATGAAATGTGTAGGGTCAAGCTCCAGGGCAAATCCACAAGCCGATCACTGTGAGTAATATCGATATTTGAATAATTGTGAATGTCCAATTATTATTCCCTTATAAGCTTTATGAGTTGCTAATTGGGATTGTGGACAAAAGTCTGACAGGAATAAACATAAATGAATGGACCAAAGGTCGTTTTGATAAACATAAATGGACCAAGGGTCGTTTTGATAAACATAAATGGACCGAAGGTCGTTTTGACCTATATGAATGAACCGAAGGTCGTTTTGACCTATATAAATGAACCGAAGGTCGTCTTGACCTATATGAATGGACTGAAGGTCGTTTTGATATATATGAACGAACCAAAGGTCGTTTGATAGAAATGAATGGACCGAAGGTCGTTTTGACATATATATAAATGGACCTAAGGTCGTTTTGACATAAATGAGCGGGCCGAAGGCCGTTTTGACGTAAATGAATGGACCGAAGGTCGTTTCGGTATGAATAAATGGACCGAAGGTCGTTTTGATAGAAATAAATGGACCTAAGGTCGTTTTGACATGAATGAGTGGGCCGAAGGCCGGTTTGACATGAATGTATGGGCCGAAGGCCGTTTTGACGTAAACGAATGGGCCGAAGGCCGTTTTGACGTAAATGAATGGGCCGAAGGCCGTTCTGACATAAATAAATGGGCCGAAGGCCGTTTTGACATGAATGGATATCTAAATGGGCCAAAGGCCAGAATGTTTAGAACTACAGTCACTTGATTTGAATTTCGTATAGTTATATATCTGTTAAATGGAAATATGAATTGGGCCTAAGGCCGTTTGGAACATGTTGTTCTACATTGTTATGTAACTTCTGTATTTGATTTGATATTATTCACTGGGCTTTCGCTCACGCTCATTCATGTGTTTGTAGGTGAGCCAAGAGAAGTCCAGACCCAGCCTCAGTGAAGTCTGTATGGAACAACTAAGGTTTTGGGAGAGTCAGCCCTTGTGTCTCACGTATGAGACCCGTCTTCGCCTTTTGTTATGTATTTACATTTTGTCAGGTTGGCGAAGTTTTGTATATGTCTGCTTATAGTTTTTATGGGTTGACTTAGTTTTGGATGATCCTGTCTGTACAGAACCTATGTCTCTATGTTTCTGTTGTGAGTTATTAACGTACATATGTATGGTTTGTTTTGATGTGCCATGTAAGCACAGCTCTATGGACAAAGTTTTAAATTTTTGCTTCCCTTTTGGCCCCCTTTACTCTGATGTGTTAAGTCTCCTTGGTTTGAGGCCGTAGGTAATCTTAGGATTACTGGCCGGTTACGTCCTTAACCCATGGGGGCGGGTTCGGGTCTTGACAAAAACGGTTCAAGATTCATTGTCAACTACTTCTCTTGATCATTCATGAGAGGGAGGTAGTTTTGAGAGTCTTATTTTGTTGCATTTATTGAACTTGCACACTTTGGTTCATAGGCCATCATGCAATGAAATTGCATAGATTGATGGTTTTTGAATCAAGTTTTATTACTCCTTTGAGCTGTTCAAATGAAAGGGAGAGGTGAATTGTGCAAACAAACCCTTGAGAATACCCTGTCTTTGTTTTGTTTGCTCTTTGTTGCAGCAGGAAAGTCCAGTCATCAGTGGCCGGCAGGTAGGCCCTCTGTCGGCCACCAGTGCAAAATCCAGCAGTGGACTTTTGAAGCAGAACAAAGTTGGTCTAGAGGTGGAAATCAGTGCAAGTGTTCTACTGTGCAACAGTGGCATCTGGCAGCAGAAACAGTGGCTTTTTTCAGATGGAAAGTCCGTGCATGCATGATTTTTCCTCGTTTCCCAAGGCAGAGTAATTAAAATAGCTAGCTTAGCACCATTTTCATGTTGTATTCATGTAAATAATTAGTTTAATTAGATAGTTAATTTGTTGTAATAATTAGTTAGTTATAATAGTTTATTAATTTGTTTTTCATTTGGGTTTGTAATAATAACTTAATTAGCTTAGCTTTAATTAGTTAGCTAGTTAGTTCATTCAGACTCTCCTTCATGAGAGCGCAAAATTTGTAATAATATGTATGTCTTCTAACCCCACGTCTTTCTTCCTTTTATTTACTAGCTTACGATGGTTAGATTAAAGCATCATGTTTTGTTTAGCATTCTCCATGTTTGCATCCACTTGTCTTTCATGCACCGAGGCTCGGTTCATCATTCTAACCTGCATTGTTAGTTTAATACTTCTTTGAAAACGTGCTTAGACCGCATGCTATCAAATTGCTTCATACGCCATATTAGTAGCCGAGCCTAGTAATTGTATATCGCATGTGTTGCATTAGTCATATTGCCTTGTTAGGATCATGCATCTTTCTAACTTTATCATCTCTTTTTGGCTTGGAGTACTACGTCAGCCTTACTCGTTTTAGCATATTGCATTGAATGTGATTGTTGTCATATTTAGCAGGCTTGCCATGAGCCTAATTGCTTAATTAATAAATTGTTTGAATGCCTGTGGATGAAGACTAATTGTTTGAATTGAAATAATTTGTGTAATGTTCATATACGATCACTATTTCAAGTGGTACATATTCGAAACAATTTTCAAAACAAACATGAAATCAAATATTTCAATTTTTGTAAATTAGTCTATACTTGTGTGCGCATAACATAATAATGCTAGCCTAATAATCGAAACAAGAGCATATAATGTAGATGAGAATCACATCATAATTAGTAGTAGCTGATCTTTAATCAGGCAAGCGGGGGTGCTCAATTGATGACCTTCCCCTCTCGTACCTAAGTTTCCGAGCCGAGACAATCTTGGTGATGACGGACACGTGGCCTTTGGCACGAGTCATAGGTTTCTTAAATTTTTCAAAAAATATTTAGGTGGCAACTCTGTATCTGGCAAAGTAGTCCATTTTTTGTAATTTGATTCAAAATCGATTTGCCAAAAGATTTGCCGGATTTGGATTCTTTGGTGTTTACCTATTTTACATTGCACTTGTGAGATCAGATTCAGAACCACGGGAGTCCGATACTTTAGGGCTTATTCGTCTTCTGAAAGGGGGCACGAAAAGTCGAGCTACAGACATGTTATTTAACAGAGAAAATTTTCTCTATGTATGTCTTCCATTTGTGTTTCCACATAATGTGTACAATGTGTTGGCAATCACTAGTAAGCATACATCGTCAGTAAAAAAAGACAAGTATAGATTAGTGAAATTGGTGGAAAACCGTTGTTTACATATACCATTGAAATTTCTTTGACACACACATGATGCATACATTTATTTTACTAAAGAACATCACATTATTTTCATCAAAATATCACATTTTTTGCACCTTATGGTTCCCATTACTAATTAGAATACATTCATTAGTGAAATTTACTGAGAAATCATAACAACCATTTGCAAGTTCAAAAAACATGAATATTGATTGAATATATCAAGAAAACTATATAGCTCATTCCCAAGTACATGGGTCATTTACAAACTATATTTAAAAATAGCTGAGACTAAACAAAAAACTACAATAACCATTGCAATGTATAATATCTATAAACTATTGTGTAGATCAGAACAAAAAATTTCAAAATGTTTCTTAAGGCATATTTCATTTGTCTTCTTTTGATTTTCTAGCACTACTTCTGGTTCTTCCTCTAGGATTTGGACTGGTTATGTTCATGATCTGCCCACTTTAGTTGTGAATCTTTCTATGATTTATGCTCGCATTAATTAGTCTCACATCATTTAGTGTTAAATTTTCTCTGACAACTTCATGGTTGACATATTGCTTCATGATGTAGCAAATGAAGATGCCACAATCCTTACTGCATACATCATTCTAGTCATAGTCAAACTCCATACTGCGTACATCATTATAGTCATAGTCAGTTTTGTGAAAGTTGCAAATTAACAAAAGTTTTAAATTAACAAAAGTTTTGAAGGAAAGCTGACTGGAGTTCCATTTTATGAAGTGTAATGGCCAATGAAATTCCATACAACAAGGAGAAGTGCACGTCTAATTAAAATTTCTCTATAGGGTTTTACTCAATGTTTTAGTGGAAATGTTGTTTGGAGTTTTTTACTGAGCATATGCACACACAAAGAAAGTGTAATTGTTATTATGAATCAAATTGTGTACGACAAGACAAATTGCAGGTATAAATCAAATTTCTCTACAGGTTTGCCCAATGAAATTCAATACGACAAAGTGAAGGGAATGGCATTTATGAATGGAATTTATCTACTGAGAATTTTAAACTGATTGAATTTTTGTCTACGGTGTTTTACTCAATGTTTTAGTGGGAATGTTGTTTGGAGTTTTTCACTGACCATATGCATACATACTCAGTGAAATTCCATATGACAAGGTCAAGTGCAGGCATGAATGAAATCTCTCTATGGGTTTTAGCCCAATTTTATATGAAATTATAATGCACAGTGAAATTGTCTTACACAGTTTTTAAGATAATTATTATTTTTTCTTTTTTCATCTTCAATGGCAATTGGGGGATCAAACTGAAGATATTTACTAGCACTTGTTCAAAGATGTGAGAATTTTGTGATTAATTGTAGTATGAAATGGGTGATATGGAGAGTATTAATTGAAAAGGTCGCTCATAGGTAAGAATGTTGCTGGGATTGTGGTGAAGTCTGATTAATTAATACTATACACTTTATTATCCAATTGATGTGACCATGTAATTTTAATGCATCGTTTTTTTTCCCCTCGTTGTTTATAGCTAAAAATGGTAGTTTGGTGTACTGTAATTGTTAGTGTTTTAAGAAGTTAATTCTATCTTTTCATATTGTTGTTTTTTCTCTACCGATTCTCCCAAATACAATGAACTATTGATTGAATTGCTGCTATGAGCACTAAGGCCCTCCTTGGTTTAGACTTAAATAGCAATTTTTTTGATTATTTGTGGAATAAAAAATTAACCCCATTTGACAATGTCTTAAAAAAAAAAAAAAAAACAAACAAACAAACAAACAAACAAACAAAATCTACTCATTTGAAGAAAAGGATAACACTCATTTTCACATTCAAAAGCCAAAAATTTTTATTAATTGATGTTTCAATATAAGTTTTTATTTTTTACTATGCTCAAAATTTAGCTTTTTGATCAGGTGTCAAAGGTAATAAAAAATAAAGTAAAAATTACATATTAATTTTCTCTAAAATTTAGAGAAAATATAGCAAATATCACAATTTAGGCATAATTATATTGTTTTCTCTTTTAACATAGCTAAAGGGATAAAATTAATATAGCCAGTATAAAAGAGATGATAATATCATTTTTCCATTTTAGCATGTCCAATTCTTAACTTTTTTTCCATCCAACTAAAATTCAATAAAAAAATTACTCAAAAATTATCTCTAATCATTTAATAAAATGTTTATCAAATTAAGGGAAAAAATTTCCATCAAATTAAAAATTCATCAAAACCTTTGTCAAATTTAAATTTAATGAAAATTTGAAATGATAAAACATTGGAGATAATTTTTTTCGTCAAAATTGGTGAAAAAAGAAATTTAGAATAAAAAGAAAAGTTTAAAAAGATTGATTCTTCGTTTAGCAACATCAAATTTTAGCTTAAAAACTAAAAAGTCATTAAAACAATTAACAAACTATACAAAAAATAAAAAAGCCAACAAACTATACAAAAATATTGATTCCTCATTTAGCAACATCAAGATTATCTTTTTTTCTCTAATTTTTACACATGTTTTGGTAAGGGTAACTACTAATAGGTGCTAATAGTTGGATTTAATTTTCATCAAATCCTATTGAAAATAAATTTTAGTAAAATCGCCGCTAAAAATTATTTTTTGTGACAACTTTTTGCATGCTGCTAAAAAATTGACAACTAGTGATTTTTTTATCACGGTTTTTATAAATTATCACTAAAACATATAATTAGTGACATTTTTCTATGACAAAATTTTCAAATGGTTGCTGAAAGTTAAAAATTAATGACTTTTTGTGACGATTTTTTTAAAATGTCTCTAAAATTTATAATTAGTGACATTTTTTGTGAAAATATTCAAATTGTCACTGAAAATTAACAATTGGTAACGTTTTTAAATAGTGTTTAATAAAAAATATCAATAATTATCATAGGGCCTATTGAATAATAAATTCAAACCTACACATAAGTCCCTTTTTTCGTAAAAAGTAAAAAAATCATTTCAAATATACTAGTAATTTTTTTTAGGATCCCTGGTATTAAGATTTTATAGCATAAACGACGTCCAATATTTTGATAATGTCTAAGGTCTCTCAACATTGATCTAGAGAATTTCTCTAGACTTCCCAAAGAAATTTTAATTTCTCTGTACTTTCCAGAGAACTTTTTCCCGGAAGAGAAATTCTGAGAAGGCCAGAGAATTTCTCTAGATTCTAGTCTAGAGATTTTCTCTAGATTTCCAAAAAAAAATTCTAGTTTTTGAAAGAATTTCTCTACGTTCAAACTAAAAAATTTCTCTATCTTCCTAGTCACAATGTGCAATACACAAAATCAATCACCTAAATAAGCAACAACAACAACCAATATACATATATATATATATATGTAGAGAGAGAGAGAGAAAGAGAGAGACTGACTAAAAGGAGAATTTCTCTGGGTTCAAACCAAAGAAATTTAGAGAAAATTGAAATTTCTTTGGATTTGTTCATAAAATTCTCTGGCTTTGTTCACAAAATTCTCTGGCTTTGTTCACAGAGAATTGAAATTTCTATGGGTTTTCAAATTTTCTCTGTGTTTTGACCAAATTTGATGTGTTTATAAATTTTCTCTACAAATATGGCTAGAGAAATTTTACTAACCACTTCTTACAAGCATAACAACAAACACCTTCAGTGCATAATCAAACAGACTGGGAATATACAAATCTCATTGTCAATTTCTTTGACAAGTTGGAATATACAAATCAGAAAAGCAACCAAATTGATATATATATATATATATATATATGAACATTACTAACAACAAATGAATCCCCAATTAGAAGAAACAACAGCACTCTTTGGTTGATGGAAATAAAGTATATAGACAACCTACCTTCTATGAATCTGATGCGAATGGACAACTTCTTCTTCCTTCATACGTTGTGCTTTGTTCATTCATACGCTGTGCTTTGTCCATTCTTGCCTCATGATCGAACACCGACATTCCACACCTGTCAAACCCATCGCAGGTGAGAGTTGGTTGTCGGCGAGACAAATCAGTAAAGAGAGAGTAGAGAGAGAAAGAGAAAACTTTCGGTTCATGGATGAACACAATGAGCTCCAAGTCGCTGAGCTCAAACAAGAGGTTCATCAATATGATCTTTCAAACAAGAGGTTCGTCAGAGGCAGCAGCAGAGAGGTGGCGATGACAAAAGAAGCAGTGACAGAGATAAGAGAGAGAGGAGAAGAAGTAGCGGCGAAGATGAAAGTACAGAGATGAGAGTGAGAAAGAGAGAGAGAAAGAAAGAAAAAGAGGAGAAAGAAGCAACAACAGAGATGAGAGGGAGAGAGAGAGAGAATGAGAATAAGTGAGACATATAGGATGGGTGAGGGACCTTAGCCATCACAAAATAATATTGTGGATCCCTCCCATTACTAAAAATTAGGGCTGTAACTTGGGCGGGCTCAACCTGAGCAACCCGAACTCAGCCCGAATTTTTTTAGGGCTTGGGCAAGATATTTTCAAATTTGGTACAGGCTTGGGCAAAAATTCAGAAGTTCAAATTAAATTTGGACGGACTTGGGCAAAGACATCAAACAACCCGAGCAACCTAAAGCCCAAATTATACATATATAGATATATAAAAATATTAAATTTATATATAAATTATTAGCTATTACATGATATTAAAGTAATTTAGATTGTTAAATAATATTGAATATATGTTATATATACAAATAACATAAAATCTTACTTCTTTTTTTTTAACTCATAAATTGTAAAGACTACTATAGCGGTATCTCTCTTACATTATATAAATTATTTGTTTTGATAGTATTAATGATTTTCTATATTAAAAAAGTTATAAATATAGTCAAATTTTAATAATTTAATAATGTAACTTCAAAAAGAAAAAAAGAAAAAAAAACTTAAAATTTATTTACAATTTGGGTAACTCGGGCAATTCGGATTTAACTCGGGTTGGGCTTGGACATGCAACCTCGGGTTACAATTTGGGTCTGGGCAGATTTCGGCACAAGTTGGGCTGGGCTTGAATAACTTCCCAACCCGACCGAACCCACCTGAGTTGCACTCCTACTAGAAATGGAAGAGTAACCTTGGACTAATTTTCTCTTTTTTTACCTCATATTTATCCAAAAAGTCAAAAAAATTCTAAAATAATAACATGTTATCAAAATGTTTAAGGAAAAAAATTTAAAACCAAATGAAATTAAATTAAAAAAAAAAAAAAAGAGGGAGAGAGAGAGAGTATCCGTATCATCCTATTCGTATCCACAGTATATACAAATTGTATACAATTGTCATGCCTCGATTCCCAATCCATCAACATTATTTCCTCGTTCGAACCCTCAAACCAGAATACCCACTAAGAATTTCCCTAGAAATCTGCGTTTCTCTTCTCCAATTCCCACCAATTGCGTTGTTCTATACACTCTCTGTTCTGCGATTTCTGTTGCTAAACATAATGAAATTCATGGTGTTGAAGACTCGCTTACGAGTTTGAAATTAGGGTTTTTCGAGGTTTCTGAGAAGCGGGGAATTATTGCGATTTTAGTGTTAGTGAATTGGGGCTGTCTCTCTGCATTTTGGAAGGTACATATTTTCTACTCCAATTGGGATTTATTTATTTTGTGAAATTTTGCTGGTGCAAGTGTTGTCATGAATGGGAACATATTAGATTTCTATTTTGTGCCAGGATTAAACTCTTTAAGAATACAAGTTGTTGAGTTTATGCCAGGTTGTTTGATAAGTAAAAATATTATTGGCTTTGCAAATTCAATTTTGATTTTGGTATGTGTATAACTAAAAATATTAGTTACTCTATGAAGGAGATCAAAGGATTTGTGTAGTTTTATTGGCTGGCCACAAGCTCACACATTCAATGAAGATGTTAATCTCCACATTTAAGAGTGGTTTTGGCTTCCCCCAACCCAAAACTCTGGTGGCAACAATTAGTGATCTTGGTAGCATGCCCTGTGGATTTGGAAACAGTGAAGAAGTAAACATCACACACAACACCAAAGGATTTACATGCCTAAGGTTATATAGTTATATTCTTTGATTTGGCTTTGAAAAGGTTGAAAGAAAGGTTCTAGACTTTGTAGCGTGTGAAAAGAGTTAAAATAGACTTGGATTTAAAGGGGTGATAGGCTGTAAAATTTTATAACTGTGGCAAGAATTTTTTGAACAAAATTGTGGGATCCCAGTTTGTGTTTTGGTAGACGATGACTTGAATGACACGCGTCTTGTGGGGGTCACATCATGGTTAGCACTTCGATTTTGTCACCTTTTTCATGTAGCTTTGGTCTAGAAATCTTAATTACGTAACAAAAATATATATTTTTTTAGTTGAAGAGGTGGAAATGAGCATGGATTGGGTTGTCTCCACTAAGTTTTTTAAAGAATAATTAATTACGTAGTGATACTTTAGTGCTACCAATATTAAATGTTGGTCTAGCTTGTATGACGGGTGGATGATATAATAATTCAGCTCAAATTTGTTGGTAATTTGAGCATAGCCCAATTAGGTGGCAAGCACTTGGTGCTTTGGAAGGGTGGATAGGCTGACTTCCATAGGTGCTAATCTAACAACTAACAATTGACTTTCGCCGATCAAAAAAAATAAAAAATTTTGAGCATAGCCCAAGTTCAATTTATTGAGCTCGAGCCAACCTTGTGTTCACAAAATTAGGTTAGAGGTTGGGCTTGGGGGGCTCATGCAATTCTCAAAACAACTTGGATAACTCTTCAATCCTAGTGTATCCACTTGAGTTGCACCCCTAGTTACAAATTAAAAGCTGCCTTGATTTAAACCAAAATCCCAAAAAACTTGGCCATACAAATCAATCATTTTTTATTCCAAATGTAACAAGATTTCATTCCCCAATGTTAAAATTTTTTCATGTGGCTTTGTTCTAGAAATCTTCATTACATACTTAATGACAAAAAAATAAATTTTTTTAATTTGAAGAGGTGGAAATGAGCGTAGATTGTGCTACTAATTAATTACTTGGTGATACTTTAGTGTTATCAATATTTAAATGTTGGTCTAGCTTGTATGAAGGGTGGATGATAAAATAATTGTCGTCTTTGAAGGGTGGATGATAAAAAAAATTCAGCTCAAATTTGTTGGTAATTTGAGCATAACCCAAGTTCAATTTATTGTGCTTGAGGCCTTGGATTAATTACATAGTTGTCATTCTACCAAGTGGTTATGTGCAAGAAATTATTCTATTTTATGGGAATTTCACGTTGGTCATGTGCCTGACGAATAGCAGGGGCTAAATAAATACATGGCTTCAAAAATAAGGAAATAGTGGAGAAATTATATAATATTATTTGATGGGCACATGGACACATGGTATTCTAAACTTACTAGATAATTTTTGGTTGTGTGCCCATCTTATAACAATAGTCTCAAATGTAGGAGAAAATGTACGAAAATATAATTTACATTTTTTTCTTCATTTCTTTTTCCAAGACTGCAAATGTGTTGTGACTATGTAATAACATGTTAATGCCTTGTCACATAACTGCCTTTTGTCTTCGTTGTTTCAGTAAATATATGCTTTGATAGTCATGAAGCCTCTGTTAGAGTAGTAAATAACAAGCTTTTGAATGGAAATTGTCATCTAATGTAAATGGAAATGAGTTGTAAATTGAAGATAGTTTCAAGCTTCACTAATCTGTTAGTGTTCTGAAGAAACATCAGTTGTGTTATAGAAAAAAGAGGATTCTTGACATTTTTTTCTCTCCTGCTGAGAAACCATTCGATCTTTAGTTCCTTTCTCAAAAAGAATTTGATTTGTACATGCAAAAAATAGGCTGATTCAGCCTTTTTTTGTTAATTTCTCATGAAGTAAAATTCTTATCAGTAGGAGTCAAGGGAATGGCCCCTTGCCCTCAAATTTCCATTTAAAGGTGGATGTCGATGTCAATCCTCAAGTGCAAGTAACTTGACGTTTACTGGGAAATGTCATTAGAGTTCAAAAAATAATAAATGAATAGTGATACCACATGTTGATGATAACATGGTATAATTGTTACATTGATTTTTTTTTTCCCCCCTTGTTTGTGACTGTCATAATTGGAAAATGTGTGACAAGAAGAAGATATAGCACATTAACAGACCTAATCCAATATGTAGAGATAAGGTTGTTTTATGATGGTTCACTCAAAATTAAGATTGTGGAGGAATTCTTTGATTGTTTAGCTTGCAAATTAGCTTTTCTCTGAATGGGAGGACATGGTTGATAATAGGAAGAGAAAGTATGCATAGAACAATTCAAAACTGAATAATTTCATTTTCTGAATTGCTAAAGTTCTTGCAATTGAGTTTGCTCACTGGGCTGCATTCCAAGCTGTGTTGTTTTTTCTTTCTCTGCTCTGTTCTGTTTCCTTCTTTGTGTTTGGATGACCAGAAAATAAAATTTGGTACAACGTTGTGTCGATGTACATGCCTAAAGCTAAAATTTGATCATATAATTGCTGAAATGATAAAGGAAGTAGGCAAGAAATGCAGGAGAAACAAAGCAAACCATAACTTTTAGAAGATGGAAGTAGCCAGTTCTTCACAATTTCAGTATCTTTGCTTCTAGTATCTTTCCTGACACAACACAAACCTATCTGATTTGACATTTCTTGTCCATTTTCTTTTTCCTTTACAAATCGTTCTCCAAAATCCAAACACAAATACAGTCTTACAAACTTCAATTATAAACCTACTAGAGCCAAATGACTCAGCTAAGGAAATTTTTTATGAGCATTATAAAATATAGTTACTAGTTGATTGTAAACAAAATAGAGTAGAAATTGAATTATTGTGAGAATCCAGTGGCAAGTGTTTTTGTTTTCCCTGCACAACAGGTTGTGTGTTTTAAGTCTTGAACATGTATTTTTTTATTTTTTTTTTTAATTTTTTTGGAATCACTTTCACACTCTGCACGGTTTTCACATGGCCACTCAAATTTGACTTGAATTTATTTGATAATGTGATGCTATGAATGTATGATTCACATGGACAAATTAGTGACTATGGCCCATACCAATTACAACTTTTCATATTTGGCAAAGTAGTAAAGCCACACCAAGTGTGTGATTGTGTTTTTAAACTCTTGTAGTAATTTACACGGGATAAATTGTGGGCAATCTTTTTCGGTGTATGCTCAGACAAATTGTGGGCAAGATTTCATTCCACAGTGTTAAATTTTTTTCCCTATCTTCTAATCAGATCATAGATTTGGATAGGGATTTGAAAAAGAAAAAAAAAAAGAGGAGTCAAATGTGAATAAAATATAGGACAAACTTCATTTTACCTCCCGTGGTTTGGGCCATGTGCGGTTTATCTATCTAACGTTTGGAAATGACCAGATAACCCCCTTGTGGTTTGTGGACTAAAGTGCACTGTTAGGTCCGTTAACAATTTAATGAAAAAAATTAAAATACCCCTATATATAAGTAACTTAAGTGTGTGAATTATAGATATTTTTTGTCATTTGTTTGTAAGGCAAAGTGTACTTTAATTCTTTGTGCTTTATTCTATGTGCAATTTATACTATTGAAATCTGAAAATAAGTATATAATTGCTTTATGTCTTAAGTTGGACGGAATGCTTGACGGTGTACTTCAATTCACAAACCATGTGGGGGTTATGTGGTAATTTCCAAATGTTATGGGGGTAAACCGCACATGACCCAAACCACAGGGGATAAAGTGTAATTTGCCCTAAACTAGGAAAAATAACCAAGAAGTTCTATTTTGCTTTTAAGATTTCTATCAAGTCCTATTAAGTTTTAATATGGACAACTAATTCTTGTTTGTGATAAAAGGTTTCTAAAAGAATCATTGTTCCATAATAGTGTGTATTATCCCAATTTTACCCTTCCTATTTAACATGAACAACAATTTTATAAATAATTTTAACTTAATTAAAATTTAAAATTTTAATTGTAAAAATTATTAATCTTACATTTATAATTTTGTTTATGAAAAAAAGTGAAATATTTACTAAAGGAGTAAAAATTATAAAATTAAAGGCAAAGACGAACTAGTGAGTAAATGGAAAACTTATGAGTTAAAGAGATATGTCCCCAGTGGTTTTGTTGGAGTAACAAGTGATTGTCACTATATTTTTAATTAGCTAACGGTAATTTAATTTTCTTAATTAATTTGTTGTCTAATTAATTCTATAATGTGTGTAATTATCAAAATTTTAATATTATTTGATTAAAACTTGATAGTAATAATTATTTCATTATCTTCAACTAGTGAAATTGCATTCTCTTCAAATAGTGAAATTTAGCCATAATGTTTAGGTGTAATTTAACTATTAGCAAAGTGAAATTTCTAGTAAATGAGTAGAACTTGTAAAATTAAATGCCAAAGATGGAATAACGAGTAAATTAATAGATGGGTCAATTACAAAAAAATCCTAGGTTTTTCGCATGTTTTTCAACTTAAACCCCAAAATTTCAATTTCGACAAATTGAATCCTAGAGTTTCATCCGTGTTTCAATCTAACCCCTCCGTCCATCTCTGTCATATTAAACTAACAAAAATATGGGCAGAATTTTAGATTCAAACCCATATATTTAAACACTTGTACCTCCCTCGTCATAACTTCGTTTCGTCTCATTTTTGCATTGTTGGATTTACCTCATAGCCTAGTTTTCATTCCACTATTCATATGCCTTGTTCCACATCTTTTTACTTGCTATCGGAGCTTCGAAAGTTGGCCAAAAATAAGATTTTTCTCTCATTGGGCAAAATTTTCATATTCAAATCCACATAATCAAACACTTGGATCTCCCTCATCGTAATTCCGTTTTACCTCATTTTCGCGTCATTAGATTCGACTCATGGCCTAATTTTTATTCCACCCCTCATATGCCTTGTTTCACCTCCTTTTGCGACAAAGGTTCGAAAGTTAGCCAAAAATAAGCTTTTTCTCTTTCTATTTTTATTTTTCTTTTCCTCCTCCTTCGCAGTTTGTCCTCCTGGCTTGCTGCTACAGCTTCATCATCATTATTTGCAAGATGAGGTGGTGGTGGTAATGGTGGCAGTGTCGTTGAGTAGTGATAGGTATACAACTACACATAAAAATCAAAAACCAAATGGGTTGGTGAGCATGTTAGGGCGCCTTGGTTTCCAATCAAGCATCATCCATTGCATCTCCACTGCCAAGAATATTGTTGCGACAACAAGAAGAAAAAACAAAAAAAAACTAAAAAAAAAGAGAAAAATCTTATTTTTGGCCAAATTTCGGAACTCCGACGGCATGCAAAAAGAGATGAAACAAGGCATACAAGGGGTGAACTAAAACCTAGGCCATGAGTTGATTCTAACGACGCAAAAATGAGGTGAAATGGAGTTACAATGAGGGAGATACAAATGCTTGAATATGTGGATTTAAATATGAAAATTTTGCCCCAAGACAGAAAAATCTTATTTTTAGCCAATTTTCGAAGCTCCGGCGGCAAGTAAAAGGATGTGGAACAAGGTTTATGAATAGTGAAATAAAAACTAGGCCATGAGGTGAATCCAACGACATAAAAAATGAGGCAAAACGGAGTTATAATGACGGAGATACAAGTGTTTGAACATGTGAGTTTGAATTTCAAATTTTGCCCAGATTTTAGTAGTTTAATATGACGGATATGGACGAAGGGCCAAATTGAAACATGGATGGAACTCTAGGGTTTAATTTGTTGAAATTGAAATTCTGGAGTTTAAATTGAAAAACACGCGAAACCCTGATATTTTTTTTGTAATTAACCCTTAATATATTTATTGAAAGGTTTAATTGAATCATTTTTAGTTTGGCTAGTATTATACTTTGTGATAGTTTTAGAGGGGGAGAGGTAAAGTGAGACTTTATGCTAGTTTTAGTGGAGAAGAGTAAATTGATACCTCATGATAGCTTTAGGAAGGTCAAATAATACAGGGGGTGTGAGACATTTTCGTATTGTGGAATAGAGACCTACGTGACGTAGAATTGCAGAAGAATCACGACTTCAATGAGAGAAAAGTATGTTTTGAATCCTTTGACAATTACCTCTACAAATTTTAAGTTTTCTATCGACAAAATAGAGATAAAGTGACATAAAGAGAAAGGTAGAAAAAAAATTGTGATGGATCTAAATGAGTGTTAGTAGATCTAAAATCTTATTGCCGCAACAATGGTGATGGACAATCACAAGACAGAGTTTGCATAGTGCTAGATTGTCATGAGATAAAGTTTATATGGTGATGGACAATTGTTATGGGTATTCAATTATTTATTTATGACAATAAATAATATATATATATATTTTTAAATTTGAAAAACTAATACTATATTTGGTTTAGAATTGCAAAAGTTATTTTTGAATTTTCAATACATTTTTTTTTTTGTTTTAAGTGAATTTTATTAATATTTTAATTTTTAAATTCAATTAATCTAGATATAATTAAAAGGCAAGTTATTTATAAAAAAAAATCTATAAATTCAAAAAATAAATAAATAAATAAATTTTTTTATATTTTTATATTTGGTGTAATTTTAATTTGTTTAATAAAATTTATACTTTTAAATGTATCCATGAAATTGTTCCTTTTTTTTTTTTTCTCAAATTGAGTCATAAAACTCCAATAAAATAAAAATTATAAACATATTTTTTCACATCTAAAAAATAAATAAAAATAAAAACAAATTTTTTCACAAAATTTTACCTTAATTTAAAATTCCCTCTCAAAATTTTGCCCCTAATCCCTCCTACGTTTCTCATGTCTCTTTCTCTTCCTCATGGACGATATTGTTGCTCCCATTCCACAGTTGTACCACCTAAAATCTGAAGTCGACACCGCCGATTCACGAACTTGGACTATTTCATTCTCACGGGGTAAGTTGATTTCTCTCTTTGTGGATCTTATTCTCTGCCCTAATTTCTCACAAATTGACTCCCTCTCGTAGCATTCTCACCATATTTGTTAATTTCCAGATTCGGGAATTCGAAGAGTATTTTGTATTGGTACTTCACATTTATGTTTCTTTGATCAATTGCAAATTCAGTTAAACACACAATATATTTATGTTAGATGTACACAGGAATTATTGGAAGAAAAAACCTAGTGTGAACTAAGAATTTGGGTCTCGTTTTGTAGTCTATTTAATCAATTTGTTGACTTTTTACTGCTATAATGTGTAATTTCTTATTTATGATTGGTTTTGTATATTATTTGAACAAGAGGAAAAGGACTAACATGGCACCTCACAACAGAAAAAATCTATGCAATTAGTCCACCAAAACAAACTGTAATCATGTTAAAACCTCTTGAGGTTAAGGGTAACGGGGTAGTAGTTCAAATCTGGTTTCAGGTTTTCAGGTTTTTAGTTTTATTTATTATTATTATGATTATTATTATTATTATTATTATTATTATTATTATTATTATTATTATTATTATTATTATTATTATTATTTTGTTTTGGTTTGGTATGATGCTTTAGATTGAATCCTTCAAATAGCATTACAAGAAGTGGGCTTACAATTCATTGATTTCATAGTTTGGGGAAGGTTTATAGTGATTTAAGTTCCTTAAAATAGTGATTTAACTTTAAGTTTTATTTAAATGTTGAAACAAACTGACTAATATCGAAACTTATTTATGAAATGGTAGTAGAATTGATAAAAGTTGTTGGCTATCTCTTGCAATGAATTTGGTCCGAAGCATTTATAATTTATTCTTGATTTATATATATATATATATATAACACAAAACAAGGGGGCTGATGATGGTTATCCTATATGGACGTTTGATTCAATTGCTGAGATAACTTTGTCTTTCTTTCGTTCAGCTTTCCACCGTTACATTACAAATGTAATATGTATGTGAGAGGATCTGTCTTTGACGGCTCAAATTCATTATCTGCTTCAATTGTAGGGCTCAAGTTGAGACGAGTTCAAAATTCAAAACTCAAATCCTATCTAAAGTTGACACTCTCATCAGAGTACTCATTCAAAATGTGTTGAAATTGTTTGATTTATGTGAAATAGGTTACTGTGAGATGGGATAGGTCTTTTTCTATGAAATGGGTGACTTCTATGAAATTGTTTGATTTATGTTTTTATAATTTCTTATACTTTGTTGGGTTTGATTTTTGAATATTGCAAACATATTAAGATGGAAGTATTAACGGTGCATATTTAACTTACTCCATTTTTAAATTGAATGTGTAAATTGCACAGGTTGTGAGCAAAGGTGTAATGTGGCAACATGTTTCTTGAGTTTATTAAACAAATAAACAAATAAACAAATTTGTAAGTGTGTTTGTTGTTTTCTTTTCTTTTTTTAAAAAAAAGAGAAAAACTCTTGTCTAATTGTTTATTGAGTTCAACAAGGCGATGGTGGCAGTTGTAACGCCCTCAAATAATAACATTAAACCCATCAAATAAGACATGCGTTGACGTATAAACAAACCACCTTCTATTATTCATTAGTGTCTCATTACATAAGTATTACATGTTATCATCATAACAAAATGCCCTACGGGCTTACAGCTTTCCAAGTTAACACTTGGTTACAACAAAGAGTACTAACTCGATACACATTAAGCCCTTGGCTTGAAGTTACATGTAATATATCAAAAGTAAAACAACAAAACATGTCCGCCTCTAGCCTCCCAGCTATGTCCTTGGAGGTGGCATGCTTCCTGTACCTGAAAATGATATTCCCATATAGGGTGAGCCACAGCCCAGTAGAAATACACTAAACCAACCATGGACAATGACTAAAACATTAGCAATTGATAGTTGGTCAACACTGATTCAATCACATAAATTACATATTTATGTCAACGACTTACAAGTCCCAATTACTTTTCATTTTCCCTTTTTCAACAGATAAGCATGCTAGCTCTATCATCATTTCCACAGATATGTATAAAAACTATATCTCACATTCAGATAAGCATAAAAGCTATATCCACATTCTCAACAGATATGTATATCAACAATATCCACAGATAAGCATACAAGCTGTATCCACACTCTACAACAGATATGTATATCAACAATATCCACAGATAAGCATACAAGCTGTATCCACACTTCACTTCACAAAGATAAGCATATGAGCTCTATCTTCACTTCTCTAGACAAGCATATGAGCTCTGTCTACGGAGTACATCCCCTATCTCCTCCAAATACCTATCCGGTTTAGAGGTACATCCCCTATCTTCCCCTAAACCGCGGAGTACATCCCCTATCTCCTCCTCTACACATAACGTATATAAACACATTGGTTCTATATACAATCACACAATACAAACAATTAATGTATTCTAGCAACTGTCAAGTTCCATAACACATTCCATTGATTAGTTTCAGTTTGCCTAATCAACATACATTGTCTACAACAATCACGACTATCCTCCACCGATAGCCCAAAGCAGTTATTTCTAAAACAGAAAATAAATGCACAAATGGATATTCAATCAACATTTCATTTCCTCATTTCTCATCAATTAATTACCCCAATTAATTAAACAATGTAATTAGGCTATTTTCCGTAATTACCATTTCAACCCTTAGGTCCCATTTTCATCAATGCTTCAATAATCATTCCATTTTTTTTATGCCAAACATGCATCTAGGTTTATTATGAATGAAACCCCAACTATTGTAAAATTACACAAAAGCCCCAAACCATTACAAGATTACCAAACCAAGCCCAACATCTCAAAATACCAAAATTTAAAGACAAAACCCATAGAGAGGAGTAGGTTATCCCTACCTCAAACCCGGAGTCCCAAAGGAGAAAACGACAAAACCCAACGTGCTCCAAAACCCGAGATTTTCAGATTAAAATGAAGCCCTCGACGATCAACAACTTTTTTGTAAAGGCCAAAGGTGAGTAAATCACTCCTACTAGATCAAAACCTAGAGAGAAGGTAGAGTCTAGAGTGAAAGGCTCAACAATGGTGATTTTGGAAAAGTAAGAGAGAGAAGAGAAAGCAAAAGTGATTTGAAAAGTCACAATTTCGGGATTTAAACCCAGTCTTCCGCTCGAGCGTAAAACACCCCGCTCGAGCGGCCACTCACAGACTTCCGCTCGAGCGGCCAACCTCCCGCTCGAGCGCAGAATGCACTCGCTCAGCACTTTCGCAGAACCAGACCTCCGCTCGAGCTCCCAACCCTACGCTCGAGCTCACAACACTGCACAACAAGATACTGGATGGATGTAATCTACGCTCGAGCGCCAACACCTCCGCTCGAGCGTACAGGCCAAAAATCTGGGCAACTAGTTTTGGTTTCTAAACTCAACCAACCTGTAACCAACCCGCTCAACACATCCTATAACTCAAATACAACGTAAGAAAGGATGTAAACAAGATAATAAACAACAACCAACATCCACGGACACATGTCCGGATCACTATACAACAAGGGTAAATCCGGGATCGCTATAACCTCCCCCCCTTAAAGAATTTCGTCCCCGAAATTAAACACAAGTTTTCAAAAACAAGTTTTCCTCCATTTTAAACAATGTTACATTTTAACATTCAACAATTCGACCCATTACCGGTCATCCCATCCCTTTAACAAGAGACACATCACAATATGTAAACAACATATGTACTTTCAACATGCATCAACATTATGCACTATCCTTCCAATTTCAACAATATATTTAACACATATAATGTCACTTTCAACTTCCATATTAGGCAAGTTCCAAAACATACTTCCAATAACCAAAACATTTTCAATGTTTCACAACTTAAGACATGTATCAAAGCTCTTAAGTTCAACAAGATGTAAAATTTAAATATAAGATTACATAACAACAAACAAGTCCGGATATTTCTCTCGGACTTCCAACTCACGTTCCCAAGTGGCTTCCTCCACTCCGTGATGTTTCCACAAGACTTTCACCAAAGGAATGGTCTTGCCACGCAGGACCTGATCCCGCCTATCCAAGACCCGAACCGGTCTCTCCTCATACGAGGCATCCTCATCTACCTCTAAATCAGTCCAATCCAGCACATGTGATGGATCTGGCTCATACTTCCGAAGCATACTCACATGAAACACGTCATGCACTCCGGATAACTGCGGTGGTAAGGCTAATCGATAAGCAACCTCACCAATCCTCTCAAGGATCTCAAAAGGACCAATAAACCGAGGGGATAACTTCCCACTCTTCCCAAACCTCATCAGGCCTCGCCTAGGTGATATTTTCAGAAAGACATGATCACCTACCTCAAACGCCAAAGGCCTCCTCCTACGGTCGGCATAACTCTTTTGTCGACTCTGGGCTGTAACAAGCCTCCTACGGATAAGCTCAACTTTCTCCGTCGTCTCCCTAACCAACTCCGGACCCAACAAAGGTGCATCACCCACCTCGGCCCAACAAACTGGAGACCTACACGGTCGGCCATACAAGGCCTCAAACGGTGCCATACCGATGCTAGACTGAAAACTGTTGTTGTAGGCAAACTCTACCAATGGCAAGTGCCTCTCCCACGTCCCACTGAAATCCAAGACACAACCCCGAAGCATATCCTCGAGGATCTGAATAGTACGCTCGGACTGCCCGTCAGTCTGAGGATGATAAGCCGTACTAAAGGTCAACTTAGTGCCCAAGGCACTCTGCAAACTCTGCCACAACCTAGCAGTAAAACGAGGATCTCTATCTGAGACAATCGTCACTGGGACCCCATGCAATCGCACTACGTCCCGAACATACACATCGGCAAGATGATCTACTGAATCTCTCACGCGCATAGGAATAAAGTGCGCCGACTTAGTCAACCGGTCTACAACCACCCAAATAGCATCACTACCCCGCTGAGTCCTCGGAAGACCTACAACGAAGTCCATAGTGACATGCTCCCACTTCCACTCGGCAATAGGCAAGGGTTGCAACAAACCCGCTGGCCTCTGATGCTCGGCCTTCACTTGCTGGCAAGTAAGGCACTTCGATACGAAAACAGCCACATCTCTTTTCATACCTCGCCACCAAAACTGGCGACCCAAATCCTGATACATCTTAGTACCTCCCGGATGCACCGCAAGGCGCGAATGGTGAAACTCTCGGAGTACTTCCTCACGGCAAGCCTCCGGTACAAACAAACGGTCTCGGTATCTCACACTCAGGTCGGGATACACCGTCAAACCCTTCTCAACTTTCCCACTGGAGATCTTCTCTCGGAGGGATTCTACCTCAAGGTCACCTCTCTGTGCCTCTAACACTCTAGTCACAAGTGTAGGCTGCGCAACAACAGAAAACAAGGCCGCAGCCTCAACAGATTCGCCCAGTAGCAAATCAAACTCGCCAAGTGCTCCCAACATCACCCATTCCCGGATGGCTATACAAGCTACATCACTAATGGTTTTCCTACTAAGGGCATCGGCCACAACATTGGCCTTTCCCGGATGATAATGCAACTCAAAATCATAATCCTCGATGAACTCCATCCATCTCCTCTGCCTCAGATTCAAGTCTCTCTGTGTAAACAGATACTTCAAACTCTTGTGATCCGAGAATACCTCGAACCTCTCACCATAAAGGTAGTGCCTCCAGATTTTCAAGGCAAAGATCACAGCTGCTAACTCTAGGTCGTGTGTGGGGTAATTCTTCTCGTGTATTTTCAACTGACGTGAGCCATAAGCTACCACTTTCCCCTCTTGCATCAACACACAACCCAAACCCTCTCGTGAGGCATCACAATAAACCGCATAACCCAACCCTCTCTCCGGAATAATCAACACCGGAGCGGTGGTCAATCTAACTTTCAACTCTTGGAATGACTTTTCACAAGTCTCACTCCACACAAACTTGACTCCCTTCCGAGTCAGTCTAGTCAACGGTGACGCTAACCTGGAGAAATCTTTCACAAACCGACGGTAATACCCAGCTAATCCCAGAAAACTGCGGATCTCAAACACACTCTTAGGCTGTGCCCAACCTTGCACTGCCTCAACCTTGGATGTATCAACAGACACCCCTTCCCCGGATACCACGTGGCCTAAGAATTTGACTTCCCTCAGCCAGAACTCACACTTCCCAAACTTGGCATACAGCCTATGGGCTCTAAGTAACTCAAGCACCACTCTCATGTGTGCCTCGTGCTCCTCCTCAGAAGACGAATAGATAAGGATGTCGTCCACGAAGACAACCACAAATCGGTCTAAGAACTCCCGGAAAATCCGGTTCATCAAGTCCATAAAGACTGCCGGTGCATTGGTAAGCCCGAATGGCATCACCAGAAACTCGTAATGGCCATACCGCGTACGGAATGCCGTCTTAGGAATATCTTCCTCCCTGACCCTCAACTGATGGTAACCCGATCTCAAGTCTATCTTAGAGAAACAACGGGAACCCTTCAACTGGTCAAACAAATCATCTATACGGGGCATAGGGTACTTATTTTTAACCGTAGCCCGATTCAACTTCCGGTAGTCTATACACAATCTCAAGGCACCATCTTTCTTTTTAACAAAGAGGGCCGGTGCTCCCCACGGTGAAACACTAGGGCGAACAAAGCCCTTATCTAGTAATTCCTGGAGCTGAACTTTCAACTCAACCAACTCTGCTGGAGCAAAACGGTAAGGTGCCATAGAAATCGGCGCCGTACCAGGCACTAAATCAATAGAGAACTCTATCTCTCGGTGAGGTGGCAAACTAACAAGATCTTCGGGAAAGACATCCGAATACTCACAAACCACCCTTGGTAACACAACCTGGGTCTCACCACCCTCACCACTCTCAAAGCTAGCAAGTAGACTACTAAGCTCACTTCGCCCTCGCGAATCATACCCCGGTGGCAAAACACTACCAACCCGGTCTCCCAAGAAATGGAACCACTCCCCGCTCAAGGTACACAGTGTAACCCTCTGGCGGTAGCAATCAATAACAGCCCGGTATGACGATAACCAGTCCATACCCAAAATAACATCAAAACCCTTCATGGGCATGACAACAAACGGAAAAGGAAGCCTATAGTCGGCGACCTCTATATCACATCCTCTAACACCCTGTTTCAGAATCAACTCACCACCCAAAGGCGATACCACACAAATAGGAGATGCTAACTGTGCTAACTCCAATTCCAAAACAGATGCAAATGCAGCAGATACAAAAGAATGAGATGCACCCGTGTCTATCAACACATTAGAACCTGAGTTGCAAAACAGAAAAGTACCTCTCACTACTGATGGAGCCGGTACTAAATCCTGCGCGGTAACAGCATACACGCGCCCCGTAGGCCCCTGGTCTACCTGCTCACCTCTCGGAGCAAAAGACTGCTGCACAGACTGGGATGACGAAGCTCCCGGATTGGCCCTCGAGGCCTGCACAGACTGAGCTGGCTGAAACCCCTGCGTCTGCCTAGAACCAGACGCTCCCGAAGTGGCACTCAACTGTGGGCAAAACCTCTTCATGTGCCCAGGTTGTCCACACTGATAACAAATCAAGAGCTGCCCCCTACCCAAACTCTGACTCTGCGGTCTAGCTGAAGAAGAAGCAGCTTTCTGACCTCCACCCTTCTGCGGGCAAACAGAAACCTTGTGACCCAACTGGCCACACTTGTAACAGGTAAAATCCCCCTGACCACCTCTCCCGGAGCCTGCACTCGGGACTGGGAAGGTCGATCTAGCAACACCACCCTGCAACTGCTGAGGGTTAGAACCCCTCTGCCTCCTACCATCACCCTGACTATCCTGACTCCTCTTGGAGCCTCTCTGCCCCTCATCCTCCTCCTGCATCATAAGCTCCATATGAGCTGCAGCATCTACCAGGTGTCTATACTCTCGGATATAAGACCCTCCAACTCTCAACTTGAGGCCCCGCCTCAACTTCCGCTCAAACTCATAGCAACGGCGTTCCTCAGACGCCACCAGTTCAGGTGCAAACCTAGACAGACTGGTAAAAGTAGCCTCAAACTCGGCCACTGACAAGCCCTGCTGATTAAGCCGGCTAAACTGATCCCTCAGCTTCTCCCTAGCTGCTGCAGACAAAAACCTCTCCTGGAAAGCATTTATAAACGCCTCCCAAGTACCACCAACACGAGTTTTCTCGTACTTCCACCATTGACCCGCATCTCCCTTCAGTTGGAAGGATGCCAAGGTCACTTTCAGTGCTCCGTCCTCGATGCCAAGCATCTCAAACGTCTTCGTTGTCTGTTCGAGCCATTCATCTGCCTTAAGCGGCTCTTTAGGATCCCCGATAAACTCGTCCGGATTACACCGGAAGAACTCCCTCTTCAAGAAAGAAGGCCCTGTCTCAGCTGCCTGATTCCCAGCTCTAAGAATACCCAAAGCTCCTGCTATCTCTCTGGCCAAGGCACCCATAGCCTGCTGACCCACTGGCTCGGCCACATTGGCCTGCCCAACTCCCTCCTGCACTGCCGGAATCTCACCCGGTAACGGTACTTCCTGCCTCGCAGGTCTACCACGCCTAGCACCTCTTCCTCGTCCTGACATCCTAATAAAGGCAACACAGAACGTTAGCACATTCATAGGTGTGCCGAAACTAATCACTCACGTCCTAATGCATGGACAACTGTAATTCACTCCACATAAGCACATAAACACATAAGCACTTACGAATTTCATTTCCGGATAATGATAGTCCCAAGGCGTTACTAGAGTTCCGGTTAGAAACAGCGTTGATCAAGTGCTTTTCCAACAAGACTCCCAGAAACTCAAGGATCCAATCAACATCCTAGAAATTAAATCCCATACCCACATAGTCACATAAGCATGTTATCAAATAAGCACATAGCATATGGTACTACATCTAAGTCTCTATCAAGCGAGACAAACCCATTGTGATACTAATCACTTCCCACGTACCCAAAGTATTCGAACCCGGTACGCTCTGATACCAAGTTGTAACGCCCTCAAATAATAACATTAAACCCATCAAATAAGACATGCGTTGACGTATAAACAAACCACCTTCTATTATTCATTAGTGTCTCATTACATAAGTATTACATGTTATCATCATAACAAAATGCCCTACGGGCTTACAGCTTTCCAAGTTAACACTTGGTTACAACAAAGAGTACTAACTCGATACACATTAAGCCCTTGGCTTGAAGTTACATGTAATATATCAAAAGTAAAACAACAAAACATGTCCGCCTCTAGCCTCCCAGCTATGTCCTTGGAGGTGGCATGCTTCCTGTACCTGAAAATGATATTCCCATATAGGGTGAGCCACAGCCCAGTAGAAATACACTAAACCAACCATGGACAATGACTAAAACATTAGCAATTGATAGTTGGTCAACACTGATTCAATCACATAAATTACATATTTATGTCAACGACTTACAAGTCCCAATTACTTTTCATTTTCCCTTTTTCAACAGATAAGCATGCTAGCTCTATCATCATTTCCACAGATATGTATAAAAACTATATCTCACATTCAGATAAGCATAAAAGCTATATCCACATTCTCAACAGATATGTATATCAACAATATCCACAGATAAGCATACAAGCTGTATCCACACTCTACAACAGATATGTATATCAACAATATCCACAGATAAGCATACAAGCTGTATCCACACTTCACTTCACAAAGATAAGCATATGAGCTCTATCTTCACTTCTCTAGACAAGCATATGAGCTCTGTCTACGGAGTACATCCCCTATCTCCTCCAAATACCTATCCGGTTTAGAGGTACATCCCCTATCTTCCCCTAAACCGCGGAGTACATCCCCTATCTCCTCCTCTACACATAACGTATATAAACACATTGGTTCTATATACAATCACACAATACAAACAATTAATGTATTCTAGCAACTGTCAAGTTCCATAACACATTCCATTGATTAGTTTCAGTTTGCCTAATCAACATACATTGTCTACAACAATCACGACTATCCTCCACCGATAGCCCAAAGCAGTTATTTCTAAAACAGAAAATAAATGCACAAATGGATATTCAATCAACATTTCATTTCCTCATTTCTCATCAATTAATTACCCCAATTAATTAAACAATGTAATTAGGCTATTTTCCGTAATTACCATTTCAACCCTTAGGTCCCATTTTCATCAATGCTTCAATAATCATTCCATTTTTTTTATGCCAAACATGCATCTAGGTTTATTATGAATGAAACCCCAACTATTGTAAAATTACACAAAAGCCCCAAACCATTACAAGATTACCAAACCAAGCCCAACATCTCAAAATACCAAAATTTAAAGACAAAACCCATAGAGAGGAGTAGGTTATCCCTACCTCAAACCCGGAGTCCCAAAGGAGAAAACGACAAAACCCAACGTGCTCCAAAACCCGAGATTTTCAGATTAAAATGAAGCCCTCGACGATCAACAACTTTTTTGTAAAGGCCAAAGGTGAGTAAATCACTCCTACTAGATCAAAACCTAGAGAGAAGGTAGAGTCTAGAGTGAAAGGCTCAACAATGGTGATTTTGGAAAAGTAAGAGAGAGAAGAGAAAGCAAAAGTGATTTGAAAAGTCACAATTTCGGGATTTAAACCCAGTCTTCCGCTCGAGCGTAAAACACCCCGCTCGAGCGGCCACTCACAGACTTCCGCTCGAGCGGCCAACCTCCCGCTCGAGCGCAGAATGCACTCGCTCAGCACTTTCGCAGAACCAGACCTCCGCTCGAGCTCCCAACCCTACGCTCGAGCTCACAACACTGCACAACAAGATACTGGATGGATGTAATCTACGCTCGAGCGCCAACACCTCCGCTCGAGCGTACAGGCCAAAAATCTGGGCAACTAGTTTTGGTTTCTAAACTCAACCAACCTGTAACCAACCCGCTCAACACATCCTATAACTCAAATACAACGTAAGAAAGGATGTAAACAAGATAATAAACAACTACCAACATCCACGGACACATGTCCGGATCACTATACAACAAGGGTAAATCCGGGATCGCTATAGCAGTGAATTCTATGGATGTCTAACAATTATCCTAGATCAGTAAGGCATTGAAGGAATTTTTTTTGGTGACAAGGAATTCTATTTTGATCATAGATTGTAAATCTGTTCATAAAATCTATTTTGTGGCAGTGAATTATATTTTGTAATTCAAGTCTAATTGTAAAATTTGTTTTAATCTTAGAAATTTGGTCACTCACTCTCCCTCTCTCTCCATTTCGATTTTGCTCGCCATCTCGACCCACACTCTTCATCTCTCTCCATTTTGGCTCCTTCCTCATGCTCTCCGACGGTATCTTTCACCCTCACCAGTCACCATTTTCTCTACTCTCTCTCTCTCTCTCTCTCTCTCTAACTCCTGCGATGTCTTCATACCGTTCTATCTACACCCACACACTACCACTGTATCGCTTCGTTTGGAAATTTCCCCAGAATCCATAGTGCTTCCGCCAATTTCTACGCCAACCCTTGTCTCGATCTCTACCCAACATCGGTTAATTTCATTTCTCTCTCTAACTCCCTCTCCTTTTCTTGATTTCTAAAACCCTAGCTATGTTTATGTTTTCTACAATAGTTACCATCATATCTTGTTTTTTGCAGTAAAAAAATTTGTATTTTGGTGCTATTGTTTCCAACTCTATAAATTCAAACTTATACTATAATCTCTGGTTCTCTCTATAGATATTTGTAGATCTATTTATATGATTGTCCATTTTTGAAGTTTTAATTTTTACGTTTTTGTTATTGTTTGTAGCCCTAATTTATTTAATGCAGTGGATCATGTTATTCTTCCTAATGGCAATGACCTAAAATGTAACGCCCTCAAAATAATAACAATAAACCCATCAGATAAGACATGCATTTACATATAAATTAACCACACTCTGATATTCATTAGAGATCCATTACATAAATATTACATGTTAACCTCATAACAAAATGCCCTACGGGCTTACAGCTTTCCAAGTTAACACTTGGTTACCACAAAGAGTTCTAACTCGTTTACACATTAAGCCCTTGGCTTGAAGTTACATGTAATACATCAAAAGTAAAACAACAAAACTATGCCCGCCACTAGCCTCCCAGCTATGTCCTTGGAGGTGGCATGCTTCCTGCACCTGAAAATGATATTCCCATATAGGGTGAGCCACAGCCCAGTAGAAATACACTAAACCAACCATGGACAATGACTAAAACATTAGCAATTGATAGTTGGTCAATACTGATACAATCACATAAATTACATATTTATGTCAACGATTTACAAGTCCCAAATACTTTTCATTTTCCCATTTCAACAGATAAGCATGCTCGCTCTATCATCATTTCCACAGATATGTATAAAAACTATATCTCAAATTCTCAACAGATATGTGTAACAACAATATCCACAGATTAGCATACAAGCTGTATCCACACTCTACAACAGATATGTATATCAACAATATCCACAGATAAGCATACAAGCTATATCCACACTTCACAACAGATATGTATATCAACAATATCCACAGATAAGCATATGAGCTCTATCTTCACTTCTCTAGACAAGCATATGAGCTCTGTCTACGGAGTTCATCCCCTATCTCCTCCCAATACCTATCCGGTTTAGAGGTACATCCCCTATCTTCCCCTAAACCGCGGAGTACATCCCCTATCTCCTCCTCTACACATAACGTATATAAGCACATTGGTTCTATATACAATTACACAATACACACAATTAATGTATTCTATCAACCGTCAAGTTCCATGACACATTCCATTGATTAGTTTCCGTTTACCTAATCATCATGCATTGTCTACAACAATCTCGACTATCCTCCACCGATAGCCCAAAGCAGTTATTTCTAAAACAGAAAATAAATGCACAAATGGATATTCAATCAATATTTCATTTCCTCATTTCTCACCAATTAATTATCCCAATTAATTAAACAATGTAATTAGGCCATTTTCCATAATTACCATTTCAACCCTTAGGTTCCATTTTCATCAATGATTCAACAATCATTCCATTTCTCTATGCTAAACATGCATCTAGGTTTATTATGAATAAAACCCCAACTTTTGTAAAATTGCACAAAAGCCCTAGACTTTCACAAAATTACCAAACCAACCCCAACATCTCAAAATACCAAAATTTAAAGACAAAATCCATAGAGAGGAGTAGGATATCCCTACCTCAAATTCGGAGTCCCAAAGGAGAAGACGACAAAACCCAATGTGCTCCAAAACCCGTGATTTTCAGATTAAAATGAAGCCCTCGACGATCAACAACTTTTTTGTAAAGGCCAAAGGTGAGCAAATCACTCCTACTAGATCAAAACCTAGAGAGAAGGTAGAGTCTAGAGTGAGAGACTCAACAATGGTGTTTTTGGAAAAGTAAGAGAGAGAAGAGAAAGTGAAAAAGTGATTTGAAAAGTCACAATTTCGGGACTTTAACCCAGGTCTCCGCTCGAGCGTAAAACACCCCGCTCGAGCGGCCACTCACAGACTTCCGCTCGAGCGGCCAACCTCCCGCTCGAGCACAGAATGCACTCGCTCAGCACTTTTGCAGAACCAGGCCTCCGCTCGAGCTCCCAACCCTACGCTCGAGCTCACAACACTGCACAACAAGATACTGGATGGATGTATTCCCCGCTCGAGCGCCAACACCTCCGCTCGAGCGGACAGGCCAAAAATCTGGGCAACTAGTTTTGGTTTCTAAACTCAACCAACCTGAAACAAACCCGCCCAACACATCCCATAACTCAAATACTAAGTAAAAAGGATGTAAACAAGATAATAAACAACTACCAACATCCACGGACACATGTCCAGATCACTGTACAACAAGGGTAAACCCGGGATCGCTATAACCTCCCCCCCTTAAAGAATTTCGCCCCCGAAATTAAACACAAGTTTTCAAAAACAAGTTTTCCTCCATTTTAGACAATGTTACAATTTAACATTCAACAATTCGACCCATTACCGGTCATCCCATCCCTTTAACAAGAGACATATCACAATATGTAAACAACATATGTATTATTAACATGCACCAACATTATGCACTAACTTTCCAATGTCAACAATATATTCAACATATATAGTGTTACATCCAACTACCATATGAGGCAAGTTCCAAGACATGCTTCCAATAATCAAAACATTCTCAATGTTTTACAACTTAAGACATATATAAAAGCTCTTAAGTTCAACATAATGTAAAATTTAAATACAAGATCACACATCAACAAACAAGTCCGGATATTTCTCACGGACTTCCAACTCACGTTCCCAAGTGGCTTCCTCTACTCCGTGATGTTTCCACAAGACTTTCACCAAAGGAATGGTCTTGCCACGCAGGACCTGATCCCGCCTATCCAAGACCCGAACCGGTCTCTCCTCATACGAGGCATCCTCATCTACCTCTAAATCGGTCCAATCCAGCACATGTGATGGATCTGGCTCATACTTCCGAAGCATACTCACATGAAACACGTCATGCACTCCGGACAACTGCGGCGGTAAGGCTAACCGATAAGCAACCTCACCTATCCTCTCAAGGATCTCAAAAGGACCTATAAACCGAGGGGATAACTTCCCACTCTTCCCAAAGCTCATCAGGCCTCGTCTAGGTGATATCTTCAGAAAGACATGATCACCTACCTCAAACACCAAAGGCCTCCTCCTATGGTCAGCATAAGATTTCTGCCGACTCTGGGCTGTAACAAGCCTCCTACGGACAAGCTCAACTTTCTCCGTCGTCTCCCTAACCAACTCCGGACCCAACAAAGGTGCATCACCCACCTCGGCCCAACAAACTGGAGACCTACAAGGTCGGCCATACAAGGCCTCAAACGGTGCCATACCGATGCTAGACTGAAAACTGTTGTTGTAGGTAAACTCTACCAATGGCAAGTGCCTCTCCCACGTCCCACTGAAATCCAGGACACAACCCCGAAGCATATCTTCGAGGATCTGAATAGTACGCTCGGACTGCCCGTCAGTCTGAGGATGATAAGCCGTACTAAAGGTCAACTTAGTGCCCAGTGCACTCTGCAAACTCTGCCACAACCTAGCAGTAAAACGAGGATCTCTATCTGAGACGATCGTCACTGGGACCCCGTGCAATCTCACAACGTCCCGAATATACAAATCGGCTAGGTGATCTACCGAATCTCTCACGCGCATAGGAATAAAGTGCGCCGACTTAGTCAACCGGTCTACAACCACCCAAATAGCATCACTACCCCGCTGAGTCCTCGGAAGACCTACAACGAAGTCCATAGTGACATGCTCCCACTTTCACTCGGCAATAGGCAAGGGTTGCAACAAACCCGCTGGCCTCTGATGCTCGGCCTTCACTTGCTGGCAAGTAAGGCACTTCGATACGAAAACAGCCACATCTCTCTTCATACCCCGCCATCAAAACTGGCGACCCAAATCCTGATACATCTTAGTACCTCCCGGATGCACCGCAAGGCGCGAATGATGAAATTCTCGGAGTACTTCCTCTCGGCAAGACTCCGGTACAAACAAACGGTCTCGGTATCTCACACTCAGGTCGGGATACACCGTCAAACCCTTCTCAACTTTCCCACTGGAGATCTTCTCGCGGAGGGATTCTACCTCAAGGTCACCTCTCTGTGCCTCTAACACTCTAGTCACAAGTGTAGGCTGCGCAACAACAGAAAACAAGGCCGCAGCCTCAACAGATTCGCCCAGTAGCAAATCAAATTCGCCAAGTGCTCCCAACATCTCCCATTCCCGGATGGCTATACTAGCAACATCACTAATGGTCTTCCTACTAAGGGCATCGGCCACAACATTGGCCTTTCCCGGATGATAATGCAACTCAAAATCATAATCCTCGATGAACTCCATCCATCTCCTCTGCCTCAAATTCAAGTCTCTCTGTGTAAACAGATACTTCAAACTCTTATGATCCGAGAATACCTCGAACCTCTCACCATAAAGGTAGTGCCTCCAGATTTTCAAGGCAAAGATCACAGCTGCTAACTCTAGGTCGTGTGTGGGGTAATTCTTCTCGTGTATTTTCAACTGACGTGAGCCATAAGCTACCACTTTCCCCTCTTGCATCAACACACAACCCAAACCCTCTCGTGAGGCATCACAATAAACCGCATAACCCAACCCTCTCTCCGGAATAATCAACACCGGAGCGGTGGTCAATCTAATTTTCAACTCTTGGAACGACTTTTCACAAGTCTCACTCCACACAAACTTGACTCCCTTCTGAGTCAGCCTAGTCAACGGTGACGCTAACCTGGAGAAATCTTTCACAAATCGGCGGTAATACCCAGCCAATCCCAGAAAACTACGGATCTCAAACACTCTTAGGCTGTGCCCAATCCTGCACTGCCTCAACCTTGGATGTATCAACAGACACCCCTTCCCCGGATACCACATGGCCTAAGAATTTAACTTCCCTCAGCCAGAACTCACACTTCCCAAACTTGGCATACAGCCTATGGGCTCTAAGTAACTCAAGCACCACTCTCAAGTGTGCCTCGTGCTCCTCCTCAGAAGACGAATAGATAAGGATATCGTCCACGAAAACAACCACAAATCGGTCTAAGAACTCCCGGAAAATCCGGTTCATCAAGTCCATAAAGACTGCCGGTGCATTGGTAAGTCCGAATGGCATCACCAAAAACTCGTAATGGCCATACCGCGTACGGAATGCCGTCTTAGGAATATCTTCCTCCCTGACCCTCAACTGGTGGTAACCCGATCTCAAGTCTATCTTAGAGAAACAACGGGAACCCTTCAACTGGTCGAACAAATCATCTATACGGGGCATAGGATACTTATTCTTAACCGTAGCCCGATTCAACTTCCTGTAGTCTATACACAATCTCAAGGCACCATCTTTCTTTTCAACAAAGAGGGCCGGTGCTCCCCACGGTGAAACACTAGGGCGAACAAAGCCCTTATCGAGCAATTCCTGGAGCTGAACTTTCAACTCAACCAACTCTGCTGGAGCAAAACGGTAAGGTTCCATAGAAATCGGCGCCGTACCAGGCACTAAATCAATAGAGAACTCTATCTCTCGGTGAGGTGGCAAACTAACAAGATCTTCGGGAAAGACATCCGAATACTCACAAACCACCCTCGGTAACACAACCTGGGTCTCACCACTCTCACCACTCTCACAGCTAGCAAGTAGACTACTAAGCTCACTTCGCCCTCGCGAATCAAACCCCGGTGGCAAAACACTACCAACCCGGTCTCCCAAGAAATGGAACCACTCCCCGCTCAAGGTACATAACGTGACCCTCTGGCGGTAGCAATCAATAACAGCCCGGTATGACGATAACCAGTCCATACCCAAAATAACATCAAAACCCTTCATGGGCATGACAACAAACGGAAAAGGAAGCCTATAGTCGGCGACCTCTATATCACATCCTCTAACACCCTGTTTCAGGATCAACTCACCACCCAAAGGCGATACCACACAAATAGGAGATGCTAACTGTGCTAACTCCAATTCCAAAACAGATGCAAATGCAGCAGATACAAAAGAATGAGATGCACCCGTGTCTATCAACACATTAGCAACCGAGTTGCAAAACAGAAAAGTACCTCTCACTACTGACGGAGCCGGTACTAAATCCTGCGCGGTAACAGCATACACGCGCCCCGTAGGCCCCTGGTCTACCTGCTCACCCCTCGGAGCAAAAGACTGCTGCACAGACTGGGATGACGAAACTCCCGGATTGGCCCTCGAGGCCTGCACAGACTGAGCTGGCTGAAAACCCTGCGTCTGCCTAGAACCAGACGCTCCCGAAGTGGCACTCAACTGTGGGCAAAACCTCTTCATGTGCCCAGGTTGTCCACACTGATAACAAGTCAAGAGCTGCCCCCTGCCCAAACTCTGACTCTATGGTCTAGCTGAAGAAGAAGCAGCTTTCTGACCCCCACCCTTCTGCGGGCAAACCGAAACCTTGTGACCCAACTGACCACACTTGTAACAGGTGAAATCCCCCTGACCACCTCTCCCGGAGCCTGCACTCGGCACTGGGAAGGTCGATCTAGCAACACCACCCTGCGACTGCTGAGGGTTAGAACCCCTCTGCCTCCTGCCATCACCCTGACTATCCTGGCTCCTCTTGGAGCCTCTCTGGCCCTCATCCTCCTCCTGCATCATAAGCTCCATATGAGCTGCAGCGTCCACTAGGTGTCTATACTCTCGAATATAAGACCCACCAATTCTCAACTTGAGGCCCCGCCTCAACTTCCGCTCAAACTCATAGCAACGGCGTTCCTCAGACGCCACCAGCTCAGGTGCAAACCTGGACAGACTGGTAAAAGTAGCCTCAAACTCGGCCACTGACAAGCCCTGCTGATTAAGCCGGCTAAACTGCTCCCTCAGCTTCTCCCTAGCTACTGCAGACAAAAATCTCTCCTGAAAAGCATTTATAAACGCCTCCCAAGTACTGCCCACACGAGCCTTCTCGTATTTCCACCATTGACCCGCATCTCCCTTCAATTGGAAGGATGCCAAGGTCACTTTCAGTGCTCCGTCCTCGATGCCAAGCATCTCAAACGTCTTCGTTGTCTGTTCGAGCCATTCATCTGCCTTAAGCGGCTCTTTAGGATCCCCGATAAACTCGTCCGGATTACACCGGAAGAACTCCCTCTTCAAGAAAGAAGGCCCTGCCTCAGCTGCCTGATTCCCAGCTCTAAGAATACCCAAAGCTCCTGCTATCTCTCTGGCCAAGGCACCCATAGCCTGCTGACCCACTGGCTCGGCCACATTGGCCTGCCCAACTCCCTCCTGCACTGCCGGAATCTCACCCTGTAACGGTACTTCCTGCCTCGCAGGTCTACCACGCCTAACTCCTCTTCCTCGTCCTGACATCCTAATAAAGGCAACACAGAACGTTAGCACATTCATAAGTGTGCCGAAACTAAACACTCACGTCCTAATGCATGGACAACTGTAATTCACTCCACATAAGCACATAAACACATAAGCACTTACGAATTTCATTTCCGGATAATAATAGTCCCGAGACGTTACTAGAGTTCCGGTTAGAAATAGCATTGATCAAGTGCTTTTCCAACAAGACTCCCAGAAACTCAAGGATCCAATCAACATCCTAGAAATTAAATCCCATACCCACATAGTCACATAAGCATGTTAGCATTTAAGCACATAGCATATGATACTACATCTAAGTCTCTATCAAGTGAGACAAACCCATTGTGATCCTAATCACTTCCCACGTACCCAAAGTATTCGAACCCGGTACGCTCTGATACCAAGTTGTAACGCCCTCAAAATAATAACAATAAACCCATCAGATAAGACATGCATTTACATATAAATTAAACACACTCTGATATTCATTAGAGATCCATTACATAAATATTACATGTTAACCTCATAACAAAATGCCCTACGGGCTTACAGCTTTCCAAGTTAACACTTGGTTACCACAAAGAGTTCTAACTCGTTTACACATTAAGCCCTTGGCTTGAAGTTACATGTAATACATCAAAAGTAAAACAACAAAACTATGCCCGCCACTAGCCTCCCAGCTATGTCCTTGGAGGTGGCATGCTTCCTGCACCTGAAAATGATATTCCCATATAGGGTGAGCCACAGCCCAGTAGAAATACACTAAACCAACCATGGACAATGACTAAAACATTAGCAATTGATAGTTGGTCAATACTGATACAATCACATAAATTACATATTTATGTCAACGACTTACAAGTCCCAATTACTTTTCATTTTCCCATTTCAACAGATAAGCATGCTCGCTCTATCATCATTTCCACAGATATGTATAAAAACTATATCTCACATTCTCAATAGATATGTGTAACAACAATATCCACAGATAAGCATACAAGCTGTATCCACACTCTACAACAGATATGTATATCAACAATATCCACAGATAAGCATACAAGCTATATCCACACTTCACAACAGATATGTATATCAACAATATCCACAGATAAGCATATGAGCTCTATCTTCACTTCTCTAGACAAGCATATGAGCTCTGTCTACGGAGTTCATCCCCTATCTCCTCCCAATACCTATCCGGTTTAGAGGTACATCCCCTATCTTCCCCTAAACCGCGGAGTACATTCCCTATCTCCTCCTCTACACATAACGTATATAAGCACATTGGTTCTATATACAATCACACAATACACACAATTAATGTATTCTATCAACCGTCAAGTTCCATGACACATTCCATTGATTAGTTTCCGTTTACCTAATCATCATGCATTGTCTACAACAATCTCGACTATCCTCCACCGATAGCCCAAAGCAGTTATTTCTAAAACAGAAAATAAATGCACAAATGGATATTCAATCAACATTTCATTTCCTCATTTCTCACCAATTAATTATCCCAATTAATTAAACAATGTAATTAGGCCATTTTCCATAATTCTCATTTCAACCCTTAGGTTCCATTTTCATCAATGATTCAACAATCATTCCATTTCTCTATGCTAAACATGCATCTAGGTTTATTATGAATAAAACTCCAACTTTTGTAAAATTGCACAAAAGCCCTAGACTTTCACAAAATTACCAAACCAACCCCAACATCTCAAAATACCAAAATTTAAAGACAAAATCCATAGAGAGGAGTAGGATATCCCTACCTCAAATTCGGAGTCCCAAAGGAGAAGACGACAAAACCCAACGTGCTCCAAAACCCGTGATTTTCAGATTAAAATGAAGCCCTCGACGATCAACAACTTTTTTGTAAAGGCCAAAGGTGAGCAAATCACTCCTACTAGATCAAAACCTAGAGAGAAGGTAGAGTCTAGAGTGAGAGACTCAACAATGGTGTTTTTGGAAAAGTAAGAGAGAGAAGAGAAAGTGAAAAAGTGATTTGAAAAGTCACAATTTCGGGACTTTAACCCAGGTCTCCGCTCGAGCGTAAAACACCCCGCTCGAGCGGCCACTCACAGACTTCCGCTCGAGCGGCCAACCTCCCGCTCGAGCACAGAATGCACTCGCTCAGCACTTTTGCAGAACCAGGCCTCCGCTCGAGCTCCCAACCCTACGCTCGAGCTCACAACACTGCACAACAAGATACTGGATGGATGTATTCCCCGCTCGAGCGCCAACACCTCCGCTCGAGCGGACAGGCCAAAAATCTGGGCAACTAGTTTTGGTTTCTAAACTCAACCAACCTGAAACAAACCCGCCCAACACATCCCATAACTCAAATACTAAGTAAAAAGGATGTAAACAAGATAATAAACAACTACCAACATCCACGGACACATGTCCAGATCACTGTACAACAAGGGTAAACCCGGGATCGCTATATAAAAGTTAGCTATTTTTGTAGTCCTACCACAGAAGTTTGATTGTTGTATGCTTGTGTAATTGAATAATATTACCATTGTGTTTTTGTTATGTCGATTCTATCTTATATTATTTGCGGGATTTTGTAGTGTCATTTTCATATTTTATCTTGTATTGGTTTTTGTAATATCATGTCTCTATATGAGATGTTTATTAGGTGATTTGTTTTAGTAATTTTCGGTTCTCTTTGAAGTTTAGATTTTATAATTTTGTAAACTCGTGTTAAATAATATTTGAGTTTGTTCTAAAAGGAAGTTGCTAGGAATAGAAAAGGATATCAAAGCATTCCTTGTGGAGAAACTATGATGATTTAAATGAAAGCTTTTGGTATTACTCTTTTTTTGGAGATCATTTTGTCTTTGATTTTATATCAAGTTAGCTTTGCCCTTATAAAATTACGAGTGACTAATGTACCAGCAATCAATGTCATTGCTAAGTCTGTAATGGTGTTAGGCTGGTTTTCTTTTGTTTGTGATGATCAAATATATCCCCTCAGGACTAGACTATTTCTTGAGAAATATTTATCAATTAATTCTATTTCTGTTCATGCTTTTTGAGAAATTCTTCACTTCATGCTCTTCTTGGTTTACAATAAAATTGAATTATTCAATTGACTTAAAATGCATGTATGGCTTGACACGGTAGATTCAATAAAATTGAATTCTTCTTGGTTTATTTTTATCTCACTGAATGTAAATTTTATTTTTATTTTTATTTTTTTTGATTTTGTGGCTTTTTACTTGCTGGTTTTGTTATTCTCTTTCAAGGTTTGATGTCATGACTACATGTCTGAATCTTTTCGGAAAGTTTATAGACTCATAAATTATGTTGCTTCTTTGAACCTAGACCCTTAATTGGCTTTGTGTGTAACAATTTCATCAAAACTTCATGAGATTTGGGATATATATACACAAAAATAATATGTATATATATATTTTTATATTTGGTGTAATTTTAAATTATTTTTAATTTATACTTTCTAAATATATTTAAATTTTGTATTTTTTTTTGGCAAACTGAGTCATAAAACTCCAATAAAGGAAAAAGTATAAACAATAAATAAAATTAAAAAAAATATTAATTTAACAAGCCTAATCTATTTTTTACATCTCTAAAAAAATAAGGAGCAAATTTGTTGACAAAATTTTACCTTAATTTGAAATTCCCTCTCAAACTGGGGATTCCCCAAAATTTTGCCCTAATCCTTCTACGTTTCTAATCTCAATCTCACACACAACTCCTTCCTCTCATTCGTCCTCCCTCACAGACGATTTTGTGTAAATCCAAAGTCGCCACCGGCGACTATTACAAGCTCACCAGGTAAGGTGGTTTCTCTCTCTCTCTCCCTCTCTCTCTCCAATTTCTAAACCCTATCTATCGCCCTTATCTTCTATATGTTTTTAAATGGGTTTCTAAAATGGGTACATTAGATATCTGATTTTTTGATTGGATTTCTAACCCTAGCCATCTCCGTGAGCTCCTTTTTGCTATTAGGTTTGAGTTAAAAGTTTTGATGTTGAGGATTTGAGATGTTTTCTCATCTTTGAGAAAACCCTTATTATTATTGTTATTAGGTTTATATTTGTAATTCAGCTATTATGTCACTAATTTATTACCATTCCTTTGTTTTTATTGCCTAGTTTTGGCCATATATCTCATAGACATTGTTCTCAATGTATAGAACTTTCTGTCTTATTATATTTGGTTTCCTTCACCTTTTTGTTTCGGAACAGATGAATAGTAGCAGTTTGATTTGTAGTTTTTTTTGATAATTCCCCCCCCCAAAGGATACATTATTAAACAAAGTCTTTTTTTTTTTGTTTTTGTTTTTGTTTTTTTTCCAGCTGTGACTGCTACTGTTTTGGAGTTTTGAAGACCATTAGAGCCTCATTGTAACGCCCTCAAAATAAATAACAATAAACCCATCAATAAGACATGCGTTTATATTTAAACCTACTGCATTCCTTTCATTCATTAGATTACCAAGACATAAGTATTACATGTTAACCTCATAACAAAATGCCCTACGGGCTTACAGCTTTCCAAGTTAACACTTGGTTACAACAAAGAGTTCTAACTCGTTTACACATTAAGCCCTTGGCTTGAAATTACATGTAATACATCAAAAGTAAAACGACAAAACTATGCCCGCCACTAGCCTCCCAGCTATGTCCTTGGAGGTGGCATGCTTCCTGCACCTGAAAATGATATTCCCATATAGGGTGAGCCACAGCCCAATAGAAATACACTAAACCAACCATGGACAATGACTAAAACGTTAGCAATTGATAGTTGGTCAACACTAATACAATCACATAAATTACATATTTATGTCACGACTTACAAGTCCCAATTACTTTTCATTTTCCCTTTTTCAACAAATAAGCATGCTAGCTCTATTATCATTTCCATAGATATGTATAAAAACAATATCTCACATTCAGATAAGCATAAAAGCTATATCCACATTCTCAACAGATATGTATATCAACAGTATCCACAGATAAGCATACAAGCTGTATCCACACTTCACAAAGATAAGCATATGAGCTCTATCTTCACTTCTCTAGACAAGCATATGAGCTCTGTCTACGGAGTTCATCCCCTATCTCCTCCCAATACCTATCCGGTTTAGAGGTACATCCCCTATCTTCCCCTAAACCGCGGAGTACATCCCCTATCTCCTCCTCTACACATAACGTATATAAACACATTGGTTCTATATACAATCACACAATACACACAATTAATGTATTCTATCAACCGTCAAGTTCCATGACACATTCCATTGATTAGTTTCCGTTTACCTAATCATCATGCATTGTCTACAACAATCTCGACTATCCTCCACCGATAGCCCAAAGCAGTTATTTCTATAACAGAAAATAAATGCACAAATGGATATTCAATCAACATTTCATTTCCTCATTTCTCACCAATTAATTATCCCAATTAATTAAACAATGTAATTAGGCCATTTTCCATAATTACTATTTCAACCCTTAGGTCCCATTTTCATCAATGATTCAACAATCATTCTATTATTCTATGCCAAACATGCATCTAGGTTTATTATGAATAAAACCCCAACTTTTGAAAAAAATACACAAAAGCCCCAAACTTTCACAAATTTACCAAACCAAGCCCAACATCTCAAAATACCAAAATTCAAAGACAAAACCCATAGAGAGGAGTAGGTTATCCCTACCTCAAATTCGGAGTCCCAAAGGAGAAGACGACAGAACCCAACGTGCTCCAAAACCCGAGATTTTCAGATTAAAATGAAGCCCTCGACGATCAACAACTTTTTTGTAAAGGCCAAAGGTGAGTAAATCACTCCTACTAGATCAAAACCTAGAGAGAAGGTAGAGTCTAGAGTGAGAGGCTCAACAATGGTGATTTAGGAAAAGTAAGAGAGAGAAGAGAAAGTGAAAAAGTGATTTGAAAAGTCACAATTTCGGGACTTTAACCCAGGTCTCCGCTCGAGCGTAAAACACCCCGCTCGAGCGGCCACTCACAGACTTCCGCTCGAGCGGCCAACCTCCCGCTCGAGCGCAGAATGCACTCGCTCAGCACTTTTGCAGAACCAGACCTCCGCTCGAGCTCCCAACCCTACGCTCGAGCTCACAACACTGCACAACAAGATACTGGATGGATGTAATCTACGCTCGAGCGCCAACACCTCCGCTCGAGCGTACAGGCCAAAAATCTGGGCAACTAGTTTTGGTTTCTAAACTCAACCAACCTGTAACCAACCCGCCCAACGCATCCTATAACTCAAATACAAAGTAAGAAAGGACGCAAACACAATAATAACCAACTACCAACATCCACGGACACATGCCCGGATCACTATACAACAAGGGTAAACCCGGGATCGCTATACTCATGGTTTTCATGGTGATTCACTTCCTCTCCCTCTCTCTCTAGTTAAAATCGAGTTAATTGCAATTAAAACTACAAAATTGATGCAAAAGGAAGAGTACACGACATAGAATTTACCTTTGAATCATTGTAGATGATTCGAGTGGGGTCACTGTGCTTCATTAAGGGAATTTCATACTTCTTTTGTAATCTTTTCTTTCAAGGTCAAGTTTAACAGAGATAAGATGGTCCCAAAAACTCCAAAAGAAAATAATAGCAAATACTTTTCACTAAAATGACGAGGTTTTAATATAAGATTATAGATGGCTACTAGAATGACATTATGTTGTTTTTCTGGCATTTCACATATCCGTCGCATAAAATATTCCTGGATTTTTTTTGTCCTTATAAATATCCACTATTCAAAAGGATATTTGATGATAGGCATGTCGATTAATTATGCGTTATATGGTAATATTCAGTCGCCATCAGCTCACACCAATGTGCTAAAAAATTATGTGATGAGCCTAGCAGCTAGCATAATTGGTTTAAAAACCAATGAATGAATAGCAAAATAAGCCGAAGCGAGTTAATTTTCCTATGATTTTTTTAGCTTGTTTTCAATTATTGCTAATACATAGTATTCTTTATCGGCCTTGTTTAATTTGGATCCTTTTAAAGTTGTTGGTAGTGATTCTGAATGGACATCTATTTGTACAAGGTCACATGGGAGAAAATGGGAAATTGATATGGATTAAGAATAGAAGAGAAGAAAAATGACAAAATGAATGAAGAAAAATAAATGTAGGAAGGGGGGTGGCTGATTGTTTGTGTTTGCATGACATTGTCAATTCTTCCTTAATGGGTTTAATTTGTTTTATTTTTCTCTATTTGGTGTTAATTCTAAAAGTAGGTTTATATATGTTCTTCCTTAATGGGTTTAAATGTATTTTTTTGAAAATAGATGTGTTTTTAATGTTTACAGATTTTACATGTTATGGTGGTTTGGTAGAATTTAATTGAGCTCATTACCATTGTTGAATGTGACAATGGAATGTGTGGAAAGTGAAACATATATTTTCCCCTATTTGAAGAAAGAGTGAGATTCTTGGTGTGCAGAAGTGAGATTGTACATGGTATGGTAATTTATCAAAAACAATAATAATAATAATAATAAAATTTGTATATGGTATGGAATATATGAGTCTAATATTTAGAATATCTCTTTGAATTTTAGGATGGTTGGATTTTTGTTGGAATAGTTGAAAGTCTTCTTCTTATGGAATTTTTTGATCAACATAGAGTTGGAACTTGGCCGTGTAAGTTACGAGTGGACCAATGTGAAACTTTTGCTTCATGCTTTATATGTATTTGCTACAAAACTTGGTTTTACAATGGAAATGCAGCTCCTAGGGACTAGTTTTTAATAGGATGTTCAGACAAAATTTTAAGAAACTTTAGCAGAAATTATTGGGATTTTTTTTTCCGTGAATGGTCTAAAAATTCTGGAAATACTATGTAGAGGCTTGTAAGAAACTTTTCAAACATGTTGGGAAACAATGGAAAATGCTCCCCCACAAAATCATCTCTTTAGCTATTCTCCGGAAGCATTTTTTCCTTTTTCAATTAGACTTCTTACTACTTTTTAAATTATTTCGTATAGTTTTAATATGACATTTTTTTTCTGAGGGTTGAGTGATGTTAGCCCTATATTTCTTTGCTTGAGTGTTTACTTTTTGGGCACTCGATTGTGATAGAATCACAAAAGTTAAATATCACTCTACGAATGAGCTGAGTTTGGGTCTTTGCCAATTTGTGATTTAATTTCCTATTTTCTGATATTATTTTGGTTCCTTGCCAATTGAATTCTGGACTTATGCTGCTGTTTTGATAATTTTTTTTGGTGTTTTATTTTGTTGTGGAGAGGGAGGTGTATTATTGTCTTATTAATTATTTATGTTCAAATTTCTTTCTTGCCCCTATTTAAAAAAATTAACAGATTGACTAGTCAAACCTTCCTCTTTGGATTTAAATCTAGAAACAACTAGTTTTCAATCAAAAGCTGCAACAACCCATGCTTGCTATTAGCTTATTTATTTATTTGAGGCATAGGCGGGATAGAATAGGTCTTGTTTTTAGCCTCAAAGCATGTCTTACTCAGGTTACACAATTATTGTTGGGTGTTATACCCATCCAACTTATTTTCTTGCAGGGCCTGTAACATAATTTGATATCAGTTTTTGACCATATCAACATTCAAATTTTGTTATTTCAACCGACTTATTTAACTATTATATGGACCTTTCAAGAGCCTTTGAGGCACTTTGACCAGTTTGAAAACATAAAAGACCTTTGTACCAAAATTTCCTGCACATTGGCTTCTCAATAGTCCACTTTCAAAGCTCATAAGTCTCAGGGAATTTCAAACCACAATTTGAAGTTTTTACAGTACCTATCCTCATATCATATTTATTTTAAGATAAGATGGACCACTTTCGACTTCAAATCGAGAGACTTATCGATGTATATGTAGGCTTTTGTGAAGTATTATTTGAGATTGATAATGTCTTTATTTGTATCGGGGATTCTTATATTTGGGTTTGAAGAATTGTGGATATTTAGTTATAGAGATTTAAACTATATGGGCTTCATTGGTTTTGTGTGTCTTTGTGTGACCTCATTTGCCCCTTGAGAAATTACATACTTCTGATTTTTTTTTTTTAAGTCTTGCTTAAAGAGAGAAGAATAGTTGGCCAACGTTGGTGGTGTGTTTTTCTATACCTATCATGTGAATCTTCTTCTTCATATTTGTAGGGACGGAACCAGACTTTTGTCTTCCGGGGTGCCAAAACTTGAATAAAAATGTGAGTAATGTTAGAGATTCACAATTTACCCACAATTATATGACAATGAATTGAGCATTATATGGTTGAATTTGTGACAAAAAAAAAAATGAATTAACACATAATTTACAATCAAGAGATAAGTCCAAAAGAAAAAAGCAAAAAAAAAAAAAAAAAAAAAAACTTAAAATTAAAAGGAGAGAAAATAAAAAATATAAAAATATAAAAAAATTATAGAAGACAAAAGAAAGAGAAGAGCACATGAATTGCTTTAAAGTAAAAAAAAAAAAGAATAAAGAAGAGTTGGGGGCCAATACACCTCACATAGGAAATAGCAGTAATAAAAAAAAAAGAAAAAGAAAAAGAAAAAAGAAGACATAGGTAGTAAAGCCAAAAGCGGGGGGGGGGGGGGGGGGCACGGCCCCTTACAGTCTCCACATAGATACGTCCTTGGATATTTTCCTTTTTCTTATAGGTTTCGAGTCTTGAAACTTTGTTGTGGTCTACTCTGAAGTTAATGATGCTTTGGGTTATCTTTATGGACTATAGACCTGGTTTGTTTTTAGAGGTAGAATGGAGGGGATTCAAAGTGAGGGAATTAAGTAAAATTGTGTTTGTTTTGATGATAGTTGTTGGTGTAAAAATTGTTAAATTATTTTTATATAAAATAATAAAATAAATAAAAATATATAAAACATTAAACATTAATGTTTAAAAAAAAATTCCCAATATGTAAAAAATAAAAAAAATAAAAAAATTTCTAATCCCCTCACTATTTTTCTAATACCACCTCCACCTCCTTCATTCCAATCCCCCTTCCAACCTCCATCTTAATCCCCTCCTCCATCTTAATCTCTTCCCCAACTCTACAAATAAACACAACACTAAATGGCTCCACCTCAATCTTAATCCCCTCCCATCATTTACACCCCAAAACAAACGGGGCCATAAGGTTTGAATGTTTTTTTTCCAGATAAACATCTCTTTGCAATTGTATGTTTCATAAGAAAACACAATTGTGCTGATCACTCATTAGGTACACAACTATATTGAGTGTCTTTTTCATGAAGTCAAGCATCATCTATGTTATTGATTTTTGTTGTTATAGAGCATTATTGGACCTCATCAAGTTAATTTAACATGTAACGCTAAGAAATAACATAGGTACTAGTTTTACTTTTTCCCAAATGCATGTTAACATGTGATCAAAGAATTCAAGAATTTTAACTATTGGGAATTTCTTTCCATGTGAAAGTTACATCTTTTTAGTTGATGGGATAGTTTTTGAACAATCCCATTCCCTATGGGAAAAGAAAAAGAAAAAGCAATCATTATTGAACAAATTTAGCTTTTGTTTAATTGTTTGCTTAGGTTCAATTTATGCAGAATTCAAAATTAGTATATCAACCTTTGTTCCATCATCTAATGAACAAATAAAAGTTACTTTTATTAAGTTCAGGTTGAAATCCTAACTCACAAGCCATGTAGAATGGAGTTTTGACCCATGAGTGCAATTTGGAAAAGCATTTATCGACCATGTGTTTTATTTATTTATTTTCCCTTTTTGTCTCATTTATTGACTCTTTATTTTTTCTTTGTTCTATTTTTTATCATTTGATTTTTTTTTTCCTGACATTTCTTTTATTGTAATTTTGCATGAGTACTATGTCTTTGCAAATTAATTTCATGACTCCTCAATGATGAGCTTCTGGAATGGGTTGTGATTCTTGTCAATAGTTTCCCCATAACCAGTTGTATTGTATTGACAATGTTTATGATTCGTTCAAAATGAGTTTTGACCCTTCTATATTTATTTATTTATTTGTGTGGTTGGTATTCTAAACAGCTACATGGGTTTTGATAATCTTGTTTGTATTTGTTAATGTATTGTGTTATCCTATATCTAGTGTCCTCACCAATTAAGTGTGAGGCTGTGTTTTGATATTGGTTAATCTCTTTGAAAATTGGTTGAGATTGCATTAGGCCAAGGCAAGAATGCCAACACTATACACTATAATGTTTTTTTATGCCAATTGATTGTGGAACTAATTATGCATACAAGCCACAAGTCTTGGTTGAAATTGACTTTGGCAATTGAACTGATTATGCATACAAGCCACAATCCAAATTTACAAGCCAATCAATTTTGCACATATCATTCGTAAAACTAAGTCCAACTAAGTGTTTTATAATTGACTACCTAATCAATTATGTAACTATTTGTTTATTAGTCATTTCAATTCATAATTGAAAGCCAATATTGTGCATAAAATCTAATTATTTTTTTTAATGTTGACATAGTTGTTGCAAATTACATTTGTCGCATTTTCTCTGCATTTATTATGAATAAAATGAATTCTTTTTATTTTCTTAAAATGTATTATTGTATTATTTTGTGAAAAATAACAATTATATCTCTGTCAGAATTCTATTTTCATTCAAATATATGAAAAACTCAATTAACAAGATAAAAATTTAATTATCAATAAAATTTCATCTATTCATCATAAAAAAAAGGATGCAAAAAGAAGGTTAACCCAATGTCCATGCAATGGACACATTTGAGGAAAACCCAATCAGGATTAAACATCTAATGACCACCAGAATGTAGTCAGTAACCAAACAAATACAAAGTTGCAGCCAAAATTAAATTAAGAAAAATGAAAATTCAAATCAAAATTTAAGGCTCCGTTTGGTAAGACTTTCTAACTATAATTTGAGAATATGAATTTTATTTTGAGTGTGTTTTAAAATTATGATTTGAGTGTAGAAAATTTGTTTGGTTATGATTTTTGAATAGAGTGTTGAATTGAATTTTGAATTGAGTGTGGAATTGAATTTTGAAAGTTTGATTTGACATGTGGAGTAAAAAAATTTGTTTGGTTATGAGTTTTGAAAAGAATTTTCAAAACTTAATTCAAATTGTTATAACTCATAACAAAATACACTACTTTCACACTATTGAAAATTCTGATCAACACTCATAACCAAACTCTTTTTAAAATTCAATTAAAAAAATTTATTATTAACAGAAAATAACATTAATCAATTTTTTAATTGAAAATATTACAAAGACAATAATTTTTTTTCAAAATAAATATTCAAAAAAATTAAATCATAAATATTTAAATAATTTAAATAATCTAAAAAATTTGATAAGTAAAAAATTAAAATAAATATTCAAAAAATTTAAATAATTTAAAATTTTAATATTTTAAATTTAAAAACAATTCTACACTCAAATCGTAACCAAACACATAAAACAAAACCCAATTAATAAATTATTTTTAAAACTCATAACCAAACACATAACTCGAAACTCCATATTACTTTCACAACTCTACACTCAAATCGTAAACAAATACATAACAAAAAAATTAAAATATTTAAAAATATTTTTATAAAATAGAGTTTGAATTTATTTTTATAAAATATTTTAAACTTTAAAAAATTAAAATCGTAATATTTAAAAATTAAAATATTTAAAATATTCAAAAAATTAAAAAATTAAAAAAATCGTAACATATTTAAATATTAAAATATTTAAAATCTTAACAAAATTAAAATATTTTTAAAATATTTAAAAAATTAAAATATTGATTTGAATTGAGTTTTGAAAAGAGTTTTGAATTATGTGTTTGGTTATGAGTTTTGAAAAATAATGATTATGTTTTGAATTGAGTTTTGAAAAATGGGTGTAGAATTATGATTTGAAAGCTCAAAACGAACACCACACTCAAATCAATGGGTGGAACTATAATTTGAGAGACTTACCAAACGAAACCTAAATTTTCTCATTCTTGAGAGGCAGCAGCTCCATTTGTTGTAGCATCCATAGGCTTGGCTTCTGCAGACGCCTCGACCTTGTCACCCTTCTTACTTGCAAACACGAACGATTAGGATTCATGTGAGTGTGTAGTAGTACAATTCGATTTGCATGCTTAAATGAGTTGTTCCAAAGTTTATAATCAGTCTTTCTGGGATATAATGCTAGCACACCTTTCAAAGGTGTGAGTTGTTCCAAAGGTGTGATTCTGCAATTTTAAATGAGTTGTTCAAAGGTGTGATTGTGCAATTTTTCCATCATAGTTTTTAACCGTGATAAAAAAAACTTAAAAATCTGGAATCAAATGTTAAATGTGACTAGTAGCAATAAGTTCTGAAGAACCAACAAACATTGTAGTGCAAAAATAATTTTAAAAAAATATAAAAAATAGCGCTCCTAGTAAAGATAAATTGCATCCACTAGATATTATTCCGAGAAACCTAAAACTGCATCAGCGACAGTACTCAATAATTCGTGAAAAGGAAAACAACATCAATTAATCATTTGAGACTCAAAGAGAAAGTTGAAGTGACATACTCTGTGTCAAAGTATAAAAGTGAAATAGAATGTTGTACCCACAATTACACAGTATCCACAATTATACAATGCTTGCATATGTATGGCAAATCTACATAAAAACTGAGAAACTAACCTGGGATAAGATAATGGGTCTGCCTTGGGATGCATAGAGTTTTCTTGCTTCATCATGTCCACAATCTTGGCTGTAAATTGCTTCATTTCTGCCTAAAACAGAAGTACAATGAGCATATTTGGGCCATCAATTTAAAACTTAATAGCTGGACAAAGTGAGAGGGGATACCTTGGATGGCTCATTATCAATTAGAAACTGAATTCCAGGTATGAAATGCAACCAAAGAGGAAAACCACTATTTATAAACAAAGTCTATAAGGCAAAGTTTACTGATAAATTGTTGCTTTGTATACTATACAATAGATTGGAACAAAATTTTATAAGCTTTACCAATAGTTCCATTTAGCACAAACATGAGGACCAATACCTAGATGAGCATCTAAACTAGCTTCAGCAACTAATTTAATAAATTTAATGAATTGCTGATTCAAGAAGGAAATGTTTGGCAAGTCATTTGTGCAACAAAAGGAAGACCTTATAACCCAGAAACTGTGAGAAGGCTGCCTAAAAAAGTATGTTTAATTAAAGATTTCATTGTTCTATATAAATCTTATGACTTATTATATAAATATAATCAATTTTGGTTGGGAATCCAAAAACAAGACTGAAAATGACTCAAAATTATACATAAAACTACAATGACACGGGGAAAGAAATCATTTCAAATAATCTATAAAATCTTAAGCAACATGGCAAGTTGGCAACTGACTTTAGAATAAAGGGAACTTACTCCTTACTTTCTTTTCCTTTTCTTTTTTTTTTTCCTTTCTCAAAATGGCCCAATTATGGAGCTATGCTTCAAAAGAACTTGAAAACAAAGTTAAAAATTGTTAAAGATTGGATATTTTTGTAATTATAAAAAATACTTCGGGTTCTTTTTGGCCATTACCAAAACACTTTATCAAGTTCTTATTTGCAAAAGAGTTAATGAGGTGATGGGAAAATAGTACATAAGAAAGGGCACCACGTTACAAACTGATGGGAAAATGTGAAATAATTACAATTACACAGAAGGGGTTATAGAACTCTTATAAGTATATAGCATATTAATTAGGATACAGGTTAGAGTGTAAATCCTTTGGAAATTAGGCCAAATTTCTGCACTAATAAATCAAGATAGATATAGAGGTCTGTTAGGTTTTTATTGTTGGCAATCCCGTTTGACAAAACTCATTTCAGTTGTAATTTTGTTCGTTCTTTTATTTCAGTGAGACTATAAGTTTTAGATGCGAATCCAACCCAAATTGTGCCTTGCAGAGAAGTTTGTGATGTTTATACTATCATGTTTGCCACTTCGCTGAGTATGTCGGGGATCGAGCTGCCCTATCCGCTCGCGGGGTTCCAGGGGACAGTGCCCCTTGGCGGGTCCGAGGCAGTGCCCAAGAGAGGTCGAGGGGTAGCGCCCTTGAAGCAAAATACAAAAATGCATTTGAAGTTGCTTGTCTGCTCGAGTGGCCATTTGTGCGCTCGAGCAAAGAACGTTTGATTTCAGAAATTTGACCTGTCTACAAAAGTACTGGAAGTTGGGATTTTACGCTCGAGCAAACTTTCCTAAGCTCGAGTGAGGTCTGCTCGAGCGGCCATTCTTGCGCTCGAGCGGAGATCACGGATCAGTTTTCTATAAATATGTGGTTTCATCTGTTTTTAGGGTTACGGCTTCCAGATCTTCTTCTTGGATATTAGGGTTTATATCTGGAGCTTCTTTGCTAGTTTCTTTGATGTTTGTTTGAGTTTACCTCATGATTTGAAAAGTATACATCAAAGGATTGTTTGTTTTGTTCAATACAAAAGAGAGTGTTGTTCTTCGGTGAATTCCGTGAAATTCGGGCCTGAAGCTTTGGTGAATTCCGGAGTGGCTCATCGTCGTGATTCGACATCGGTGTTATGGATTCAACGTTAGGCAAGACAATTCCGAGGTGAAGACGGGGCTGGAAGAAGCATATAGGGGTCGGTTCGATTCGGGCGTGGATTCGCTAGATAATTAAGAGTACACTTGTGTAATTCCTTTATGTCTTCTTAGTGGATTGTTTTGTGGCTTTTGCCTGTGGTTTTTTTTATCACAATTGGAGGCGCTCCAATTGTGGTTTTTCCACGTAAAAATCGTTGTGTCGATTTGTCTTGATTGTTTGACTGAGATTATTATTTACTGCTTAAAATTGATACATAATCACAAATCAATATTTAGGGGATTTCTAAATTTTTCAAGGTCAACCAAAGAAAAAAATTAATTAATAGTAGCCATAGCTGCAGCGTCATGTGCAATCATTGTATTAGTTACCACAATACAATTCTCCAAAAATCAATGGAATTTACCAAAATAGATGATGCAAAACCACATCTCACACAATGTGAATAGGCAGGTGAAATGTGAAATCAAACTAAACTACATATAATCCAATTTTCTACAAAACTTTAAGTCCATGGCTGAACAAGCATCGACTCCAATTGTACTAAATCAATACATTCGGAACAAAATTGCATCGCATGGATTCAAATTCCAGAAATCAACCTACCATGAATCGGATCTCTTGGCAAAAAAAAAAAAAAGTGACTTAGTCATGAAGTAGTGAAGAACATTGGGGGAAAAAATGGACAAAGCTTATTGATTAAGTTGAGAGAAATTACCTAGTTTGAGTGGGCGTGAGCTGAAAAACGGCAGAGTCGAGACGAGTACTAGACTTCATGGTTGAAGAAGTACCAATCAGATAAGTTTGAGTTCTTCAACACTAGTACTTGATCTCCCAAATATGAAAAATCATAGAATGAGCACTGTTATGAAAATCTGTCTACATTGTTTTGGTCAAGAATATGAAGCGTTGCAATATAAACTTAGAGCAAACATCAAAGGTAGTTAAAATATAAATAATGCTAAAATGCTAAAATTCATCAAAATGTTCATGTAGAAAAGAGGAATTGATAATGCTCATAACTATATCACATGGAGAATAACAAAACAGCACCCATGTTAGTGAAAATAAACCAAAGCCTGAACTACATTAAACTCAAGTAGTAACTTCCATCAAGAGCTGTGGCATACATTGGCCTTTTTTGGTTTGTGTTTTGAGATGTTATTTCAAAAATAATTTTCTGGAGAGTTTAGAAACTTTGAAAATTTGTTTAGTTGTATATTTTGAAAATAGTTTTAGAGTTTGGGATGATTTGATATTTTTTTTTAGTTGAATAAATGGGTGTGAGAGAGAAAAAACGATTGGGAAGGAGAGAGGAGATAGAAAAGTGATGATTAATGTGTCGTAGAGAGAAAAGTGATGGAATTTTAAAAAAAAAAAACAAAAAAATCAACCAAATATGTTTTTGGAATTTTTTCTCCAAAAACATGTTTTGAGATTCAAACCAAAACATGCCCATTCAATTCAAGTTCATTTTGAGTATTCTATAAATCTATTGAGTTTTTGGAGTACTTATAAAAATCTAACATTTCATGCTTCGCTAGAGCATCATTATCCATTCATGGCAAACACAGTTTTTTTTTTTTTTTTTTTTTCCTCATGATTTGCGAAAATTAGAGATATGTCAATTAGCTTACATACAAGAGATGGGCTTTCATCAAGCAATAAATGTGCTAAAGTAATAGGGTGAATTAAGAAATTCCAGAAATATATATATATCATCTAAAACCCAGCCATATGAGAATCATCATCTAATATTGTATCAAAAAATTCATGAGGAAACAATCACTCAAGTTCAACATCATAGCATCACAGGTTGAATGTCGCGAATAACTAACACAAAAATTCAACAAAATCACTCAAAGAACAAAAAGGACACAATTCCTAACATTTTAACATCTCACGTTTGTTTAGTTCAGTCTATTATATTTTCTATATAAAATAATGTAAATGGGTAACAGTAATGGGTTTAGAAAATTAAGGAAATGCACTAACTTTAACTGAATGCCAAGTGGAATAAGCATGATATCAAGTCCTTAATTGAATCCACTCAATTCCTAGCAAAGGAACTATCACTATTGGAATCTGCGAGCGGAGTGTCAGATTCAATTAATAAATGTATTTTACAATCAACCAGTAACCCTTTAATGGAAGTTGAATTACAGTTGAATATAGAGATGAAAACAAAACAAATATCATTTACCTATTGTAGAAGAACCAATGTCACTACTAGAACTGCTCTGACTACTTGATCTACTAACAAAAATAATAGCATATAATGAACAACCGAAATTCTCAAACTAACACAAATTCTTAATTGTTTCAGTCAGAAGGGTTTTAACAATCATATTCATAAGTGATCAACTGAAAAACATGACACTAAAGTAGTTAAAACTAATTAAACATAAATTGATCTTCAATTTGATATATAAATGTTGATTTTTATCTCTGTTTAGTCCAATCAGTAATGCTAGTTAGATTTATTTGTCAGAAATGGCACCCACGAGAGCATAATTTCATAGGCAAAATGGTAAATTCAAACAGCACTTGAAACCATAGATTATCTACAGAATAGTTTCAAATCAAGTACCAAGACAACTACACAAGTCCAAATTATGCAATTTTCTGATGAAACAAAACATACCTAAAACCACAAATTTAACAAAAAGTAAAAAAAAAAAGAAAAAAGAAAAGGAACTTGCAATGCAAGTGTGCATGTGTGTGAATTATTAAAACACCACATACTCTACAAGTAACTTAAAAAATAAAACTACGGCTACAAGAAGCATAAATAGAATTGATTTTAGAAGTGTGAAGGAGATGGAGAAATCGATCGATCATGAACAGAAGGAGACAGTTAGTGCATGCCAAAAATCGATTAAGAGAGAGAGAGGTTATTGTTGCAGATTGAGGGGTTTCGGGTTGAGCGAATTGTAGAGGGGTTAAAGTTAGGATGAGGGCGTGGTTGAGGGAAAATCGCTGAAGAAAAGAGGGCGAAGAGAGAGAGAAAGCTCCATACCTGATATCTAGTTGAGAGAACAACTTTACTTCAACGATGGAACGCAACAGAGGCATGTAGTTCCGTTGTTGCTGGAAATCAAGGGTTATACAGAGATTCCGCAATGGAACCCAACAGAGGCTTCTTCTTGTTAATAGAAATCAAGTGTTACATAGAGGAAGAGAAGAAGAGGGAGGAGACGAAATAAAGAGAGAGTGAGGGAATTGGGATGGAAATAGGAGGGTTAACCGGTTGCCTCGGTTTCAATCTTTTACCGTTAAACAATTCAATAGTCTCGATCAATTCTTTGTAATCTAAAGGCTAATAATTAAGTTACATATGGTGTGCAACCTTAATGATGTGTTTGGTTTGAAAATTTAGGAAGAAATTTAGAATGAGAAATGAAAAAAGCAAGTGAAATATAAATAAAATATACCTATATTTTACATAATTTTACACACTTTTTCTCTTTTCTTTTTTAAATCTCTTCCTAAATTTTCTAATCAAACATAGCATAAAGGGGTTGCACAAGTAAATAACTCCCTATATACTACTTATATTAAACAAAAACTTTAGATGATGTCATGAAATCTTTGATACCGTTTGGTGTTGAACTCAAATCATGATTTGAATAAAAAAAATTTAAAATTCATAATTAAATAAAATTTTTAAAACTTAATTCAATTTTCTTTTTCAAAATTTATAACCAATTTTTATTTATTTATTTTGTTCATTAAATTTTTTTTTTGAAAAAAATATATATTTTTTATTTTTTCAAAAAAAAATATTTAAAAAATAAAAAAATATATTTGAAATAAAAAATAAAAATATTTAAAATAAAAATTATATATTTAAAATAAAATTTTAAAATTTATTTTAAATAAAATTTTAAAATTTTAAATATATATAAAAAAATATTTTAAATATTTTAAAAAATAGGAAGATGCACCAATAAATCCCAAATCTTTATCTTATCTTATGATCCAATTAGTCCCAAGCTAATATTAATAACAAAATAACCAGTGTTACACTATGTTTTGCACTTTTTAGTAAGGGTAAATAAGAAAAACCCTAACGTAGTATTGACTGAAATGCCCAAAACTCTGTAGATGTTTGTTTTACCTTCAAACACATTGTTACGCCAATGTTAATGGCTTAATGTTAGGCAGTGCAGTTGTAGATTATTATTTGACAATGTGAAATTCGTGTGGATTGATGTAAAAACGTTGACATTATGACGGGGGATTATTTATTAATGGTTGTAGATTGTTTTACATGGAAGATGGGTGTAGAGATTGAAGCAGCCATTAATGAAATCGCCAAATCTCAGTTTCATCAAATCGCACCCTCATCCGCTCATCCAACCGCTAATCACAATATATATTTGTTGAACATCCAAAATTATGTCAACAAACATCATGGTCTGAATCTTTGATGATGATGTTGATGATGTATATTAACATCACAGAAACACCATTTAGAAACACCATTAATATATATTGATGATGTTGATATACATTAGTACATATTGCTAATGGTGTTTGTTTCGTTGTTGATGATGTATATATAAATGGAGAGATTCTGAAGAGGCGGTGGTGAGGAAGAGGGAGAAGAGAGAGGATCTTCTAGGGTTTCTGCAATTTGGAGGACAAATGGGCCAGAAAGAGTTGCGATTGGAGTTAAAGAGTGGTGTGTGAATGTGGTTTTGGGTCTGGTTTTGATTCTGGGTGTTGTGCATTTTGATAGGTATGGTTGTGATGAAGATATACATATGGATATAGATGGTTTTACATGGAAGATGGGTGTAGAGATTGAAGCAGCCATTAATGAAATCACCAGATCTCAGTTTCATCAAATCGCACCCTCATCCGCTTCTCCAACTGCGAGATCCAGACCCACCACCACCGCCAGATCTCAGTTTCACCTCCGTCAAAGTCACCGCCGATGTAGATCGGCTCATATCCGATGTTGGTATAATGAAATCAAAGCACTAGACTCATACACAACTCTCTGCAACTCCTTTGAATCAATGAATCTATCTAGTTGCAGAGAGAGAGAGAGAGAGAGAGAGAGAGAGAGGGAGAGGGAGAGGGAGAGAGAAATCACAGTCTCAAAAGGGTATTGATGTAAAAATAAATGGAATCAAATCACACCCTAAAAAATCTAGCAATACATTAAGACTAAATGGTATACAAAAAAAACTTAAAAGGACTAAATGGTTTAACTTTTTCCAGGATAGGATTTATGGGTAATTTTTCCTAAAAAATATAACTCACAAATATAATATATACAACGCACATTAAAATAAATAAATAAATATTTACAATAAAAAATATTTTATCTTAAAAAAATGAAATTAAGAAAAATTTTAACTATTAAAAAAAATAAACAAATTTTTTTTCAAAATACGACTCAAAAACTTAAAACTTAAAATATAACTCAAGGTAGCATTTTGTAGAGTTTTGGAATTATGATTTGAGAATAGAGTTGTATTTTGAATTTGTGAGTTTTGAAATTATGATTTGAAAAGAGAAAATTTGTTTGGTTATGAGTTTTGAAAAGTGTTTTGAATTTTTGTTGTGACATATAAAATAAGAAAAGTTGTTTGGTTATGAGTTTTAAAAAGAGTTTTCGAAACTCAATTCAAAAACTTATAACTCATGACCAAACACACAACTCAAAACTCTATTCATAACCAAACTCTTTTAAAATTCAATTTTAAAAAAATAATGTCATTTTAGTCTAAAAAAATAATTTATATATTTAAAAAATATACAAAACAAATATAATTTTTTTTTTCAAATAACAGGTGGCGATTGACAATTGCAAAAAAAAAAGAAGGTATTGTTCAGGCGAACCAGCCGGACATCTGGGAGGATGTTGGGGGGACGACTGGGTAGATTCAAAAATTCAAAAACTGTACGAGAGGACGTCCGAACGGACGACCGGGTAAATAAAAAATTAAAAAATTATCTGATTTACCAAACATGTTTTCAAAATGTGTTTTGAAATTAATTTGAAATCATAATTTGAAAACTTAAACTAAACATAGCATTAGAATACAAGGGTGGAATTAATTTTAGAATGTCAAACCAAACACAATTTTTTTTTTTTAAACTCAAAACTATTTTCAAAAATTATAACAAATAAGTTTTTTAGAGCACAATTTAGAGTATTTCATCGAACACCTTGTGGGCATCTCTTAAAACCACACAACTACATGGGACAGTGATGGTGCTGATATAGAATAACAAAGAAGAGTTGTCAAGGTATAACCGTGGTGGCCATTTCATCATTGGGGCATTTTGTCGAACACCTTGCCAGTCTTGAAAAGCATCGCTACCCTTACTGATGAAGACCATCACCACACTCATAGGCACAACCAACCACCTCCATCGAGCACCAAAACAAGAGTGTTTGTTTCCGATTCGCATCCACGATTTCTACAAATTGTTTAGAATTCTCTTGAAAGTAGCACTTCTCAATCCATCTACATTCTTTCATGGATTAGAATACCTCCTAAAAAATTGTCGAATTCCCACCAATTGCTTCAAAATTCCAACAAATTGAGGCTTTTGTTGCTTAATATAGTGAGTTTCGTGTTGTTGAAGACTTGGTTACCAAGTGTGAAATTAGGGTTTCTGGAGGTTTTTCTGAAGCAGGGAATTATTGTGTTGGTTGTTACTGTTTTCAAAGAGCAAGGCTTGGTTTTGGCTGCCCTTCTGGGTCTCTCTGCGTTTTTTCTCCATAGTTGAAGCTTCAATTACCACACTTTGGCTTTGGAAGGTACATATTTTATACTCCAATTGGGATTTATTTATTTGTAAAATTTTGCTGGTGCGAGTGTTGTCATGAATAGGAACATATTAGATTTCTATTTTGTGCAAGGAATAAACTCTTTAAGAATTCAAGTTGTTTAGTTTATGCCTGGTTGTTTGATAAGTAAAAATATTATTGGCTTGGCAAAATTCATGTTTGATTTTCGTGTGTTTTGATGATGCAGTTCATCCTGGGTAGATGGGTCGGGCTGGTCCAAGCTCTTCAAATTCCGATTCAGGCGGATGATTCCACCAGATGACCTGCAAGCAAGTCCAAAGGGGAACGGGGTTGTCCCCCAGTGAACCCTCCGGTGAGCAAATGAGTAGAGGAAGAAGGAAATATATATAGAGAGAGAGAGATAGAAAAGCTTAACCTTCCTCTTGTCTTCGATTCTTGCTTATATCCTTTGGAAATCATTTCACTGTCCCTTGCGACGTGCCCCCTTCCGCCGAAAGCCTATGCCGTAGCTTACCTAGTTCAAGGTGAGGGGCTCTGTTCTGACGAGGAGGTGTTGTCGTAATAAATGCTGTGATGGGCTGCATTAATGGTGATGTGTTGTGGCAATAACTCTACAGATCTTTGTCTGCTGATGTGGCCTGTGTTTCACCTACCATGTGCCTGAATGTCATTGGCCCTCCATGCCCAGATGGCCTCCAGCTGTCCTAGGCTTTGCCAACCGGGTTATGCTATAGGTCCCAAGCGATGGGTTTGGGGTTGTTTGCTGTGGGCTGTAAGCCTTATGGGCCTATCCATGTCAGTAGTCCCCCATTTCCGAGTGCAGCTTTAGTCCAACGAGGGGAATAGTAATAAGGAAGAGAAGTGTGAATCGAGTGGAGAGGCCGACCGTTAGGCGTGCCGACCGCAAGGGTGGCCGAGCGGGGGGAGCTGACCGTGAGGGTGGCCGAGCGGGAGGGGTCGACCGTTAGGCGTGCCGACCGCAAGGGTGGCCGAGCGGGGGGAGCTGACCGTGAGGGTGGCCGAGCGGGAGGGGTCGACCGTTAGGCGTGCCGACCTCAAGGGTGGCCGAGCGGGAGGGGTCGACCATTAGGCGTGTCGACCGCAAGGGTGGCCGAGCGGGAGGGGTCGACCGTGAGGCGTGCCGACCAGGACGGCGCAGGGCTCAAAAAAGGGGGGGCGTGCCATGTGATGATGTGAAATGGAAAGGACAGGGTAAGGGGAGGGGACAGTGCATCGTGGCCATACACGTGGCAATATCGTGGAGGAAGTGAAGCGTTGGAGCAGAAATGAAACGATAGGTCACGAGGGGGGGTTTGGAAAATGCGATTTTGGTGGTTGATTTGAAAGGTTTTTAAACAGGCGAAGAGGGCTAAGGTGGCCCCAACTGAGGTGGAGGCCCCCGTGGCTAAGGATACCCCAGAGGTGGTGGGGGACACCTCAACACTGGAGGTTGTGGAGACTGCCCCAACGGTGCAAGTAGGGGTTGAGTTGACTGAGGCTGAGCCGAGCGGGAGGGAGCAGACCCAAAGGGGCCCTGCACCTCAGGAAGGAGGGGTCCGTCTGGCCACGGCAATTTATCACGCTCGCGCGGTAGCGGGAAGGTTGGAGGGAGAAGAAGGGCCAGCCAGGGCAGGGGCAGACCGCTTGGTGAAGATTGTGGAGGAGACAGCCCTATGCTCGGCCTCTGAATTCAATGAGGCTGACCTGCTGAGGGGGTTATGCTCCGCCCAAATGGAGGTAACCACCTTGACAGGGGCCCTTCTAAGGAAAGCAGGGGCTGCCAAGCTAAGAGCTGAAGAGGCCAAGGCCCAGTTGGCCAAGTTGAAGAAGGAGAGTGCCGACTGGAAGACTGCCCATGCTGAGCTGCAAGCAGTCAAGTTGGAGCTGGAGGACACACGCCGTAAGGTCGTGTCGCTCGAGTTCCAACTGGCTGGTGAACAGAAAAAGTTGGAGGAGTCTGAAAGAGCCTGTGCCGTTGCGGTCGAGCAGCATGAAGAGGCCATGAGCAGCAATGAAGAGCTGGTCAGGCAAAAAGATGAGGCAGATGCCAGATTTGGAGATCTGTTGAAGGAGTTGGAGGATGAGCGCGCTAAAGCAGAGGAGGAGAAGGGGAGGCTCGTGACAGAGTTGGAAGTAGAGAAGGCGAAGGCGATGGCGGAGATGGAGAGTCTGAGGAAGGGAATGGAAGAGGAAAGGGCAACGGCGGCTGCTGAAAGGGGGGCCCTGCAGAGAGAGCTGGACGAAGAGAGGGCGAAGGCGGCTTCTGAGAGGGCGGCCTACCCCGATCTGTGCGTCGCAACAGTGGAGCAATACAAAGGGTCTCCCGAATTTCAGATGGCAGTAGATGCCGCAATCGCCAGGAATCTGGCCGGGCAAGAATCTGGGGGGGTGGGCCCATCAAGGACGACTGCTGGAGGTAGGACGGATGCAGAAGTTATTGAGAGCTTCCAGCAGTCAGACTTCTACAAGCACGAAATGGCTGAGTTCTGGGACAGCGGTTGGAAGATGTTCAAATGCAGAGCTAAAGAGCTGTTCCCAGACTTGGACCTAAGTAGTGTAACGATTGGTGAAGATGATGTGGCCCAAACCCCCCTGGATGAGGGCATTGAAGAAGAAGAGCTTGTATCCAGCGAGGAGGAATAACCAAGGAATAACCAAGAAGAGCTTCTTCTCTGTGTCTGTTTTTTTTTTTATTATTATTGTAATGAACTTGTGTACACATTGTAAATGAATAAAATTTCGTTTATGTTGTCAATTGACTGTGTTGGCCTGTATTGTCTAAAATGAATGAAGTCTTGTTATAAAAACTGGTCATAAAAATTGTGCAATAAAAATTTCGTGCAAAGTTAAGTTAAAAGTTCCTCCCTGCAGAGTGAGATTGGATTTGTATGAAAATTGAAAGGATGATAGTGGTTTATTGAAAAATTGGATTATGAAATTGTAGAACATAATATTCGAATGGGGTTAGTACTTCCAGTTTAATAAGGACGGATGAAGAATCCATGGATGAGGACAGAAAAGTAGGTTGCAAATCGTAACTAAACGGTTAATTGTAAACTTGTAGAGAAGAGATTGGAGAAACAAGCTGGGTGGGGTGGGAGATAATCTGCTAGTAAATGAAATACGTGAGAATACCTTTGGAATCTAACTAAGTAAAAACGTGGTCCTGGAATTGTGAATAAGTTTCAAAATGCGACTGACTGAGTGTTAAAAACGTGGTCCTGCTTTATGAAATTTCGTGGATAGGATGATCTCAGCATAGAGTGCTCAGTTCTGGCTGAGGCTTTGAAGTGCTCAGTCTGGCCGAGGCCTTGAGTGCTCAGTCTGGCTGAGGCTTTGAATGCTCAGTCTAGCTGAGGCTTCTGAAGTGCTCAGTCTGGCTGAGGCTTTGGGTGCTCGGTGTGGCCGAGGCTTTGAGTGCTCGGTCTGGCCGAGGCTTTGAGTGCTCGGTCTGGTCGAGACTTTAAGTGCTCAGTCCGGCTGAGGCTTTGAGTGCTCAGTCCGGCTGAGGCTTTGAGTGCTCGGTCTGGCCGAGGCTTTGAGTGCTCGTTCTGGCCGAGGCTTTGAGTGCTCAGTCTGGCAGAGGCCTTGAGTGCTCGGTCCGGCCGGGGCTTTGAGTGCTGCAAGTGAAAGTGTCATGAGAGCAACATACGGACATTTGAATTATAAAAGCTGAGAACGTCGGTCGGAATTTGCATTATGTATTAAAGAGGAAAATACAACAATGTTGACAATACAAAAGTATGAACTCATTAATAGTAACGCTTCAAATGTTCCGCATTCCAGGGGTGGGGGAGGTCTCGACCTTCCATGTCTTAAAGTCGGTAAGTGCCTGGTCGTGGTCGGGCTTTCACAACGTAGGGTCCCTCCCATTTGGCTGCCAGTTTGCCCTCGGTTGGATTCTTTGTGGCAAGAGTCGCTTCTCTCAAGACAAGGTCCCCTACAGAGAACTCTCGTGGTCGAACTCTACGGTTGTAGTGTGTTCTCATTTTCTACTGGTACGAAGCCAATCTGACAGCAGTAGTCTCTCTGAGCTCTTCGATGAGGTCCAGGTCTGTTCGATGGAGCTCTTCGGTTGAGGCGAGATCCGGATGTAAAACCTTGGGGGTGGGCAGACCGACTTCTACCGGAATAACCGCCTCAGCGCCATATGTTAAGCGAAAAGGGATTTCCCCAGTGGGAGTGCGAGCAGTGGTTCGGTAAGCCTAGAGTACATTTGGTAGTTCCTCAGCCCAAAGGCCTTTAGCAGCTTCGAGCTTAGTTTTGATGATTTTCAGAAGGGAACGGTTGGTGACCTCAACTTGGCCATTTGCTTGGGGATGACTGGGGGAAGAGAAGCATGGTTGAATCTGGAGATCTGCACAAAATTTTCTGTACTTCGCATTATCGAATTGTTTGCCGTTGTCAGAGATGATGGCTTGAGGGATGCCAAATCGGCAAACGATCGATTACCAGATAAACCTGGTGGTGTTCCGCTCGGTGATTGTGGCAAGGGGTTCGGCCTCGACCCACTTGGTGAAGTAATCAATGGCGACAATCGCGAACTTGGTCTGGCCTCGACCGGTGGGAAGTGGACCAACCAAGTCGATCCCCCATTTGGAAACGGATAAGGGCTGTAGAGTGTGATTAACTCTGTAGGAGGAGCATGGGGGATGTTGGCGAAATGTTGACATTTATCGCATTTGAGCACGAAATCGGTCGCATCCTGATTAAGAGTTGGCCAAAAATACCCAGTACGGAGTATCTTGTGGGCAAGGGACCTGCCGCCTGAATGATTACCACAAATTCCCTCATGGATCTCCTGCATTACATAAGTTGCTTGAGCTGGATTGAGGCACCGTAGATATGGCGGGGAAAAACCGCGCTTATACAATATACCGTCGACAATGATGTAATTGGATGCTCGGGATCGGACTTTGGCTGCCTGCTGTTGGTCATCTGGGAGTGCCCCTGTGGTCAAGAATAGGAGAATGTCGGATGCCCAAGGGATGGGTTCGTTTTGGATGAACTGTACAGCTTGCAGGTCGGGTGAAATGGCCGGGTGGTGTAGATATTCGAGACGGACATCATGGCTGAGATTAGGATGGTCAGCGGAGGCCAGCTAAGCCATCTCATCTGCTTTGGAGTTTTCCGCCCGAGGTATGTGCCTGATGTGGAAGGTATTGAAGAGGCGAGCAAGGGGGAGTGCCATATCCCTGTAAGCTCGCATTGTGTCTTCCTTGGCGTCGAAGTCCCCTGTCATCTGACCGACGACGAGCTGGGAGTCGCTGAATACTAGGAGGTGGCTGACCCCAATGTCCTTGGCAAGGCGGAGTCCTGCTATCAATGCCTCATACTCGGCCTCATTGTTGCTTGCTTCAAACAAGAAACGGAGGGCACATTTGAAATAGCCGCCCTCGGGGGAGGTGAGGATGAGGCCGGCCCCACTTCCTTCTTTGCGAGACGAACCGTCGACATTGAGAGTCCAAGAATGAGGATCTTCTGGCTCTGTTGGAGTTGGTGGGAGTGGGGGGTAGTGGTCGGGGCCGGATTGGTGAACTCCAGGATAAAGTCAGCTACAGCTTGCCCCTTGATTGCTGTCCGAGGGCGGTAGGAGATGTCGAACTGGCTGAGTTCTACTGACCACTGCATTAGTCTGCCTGAGAGTTCTGGTTGCTGCATGACCTTTTTCAAAGGCTAGTCGGTGAGGACCACTATGAAGTGGGCTTGGAAGCATGGGCGGAGTCATCTGGAGGCAATGACCAAGGCCAGGGACAGTTTTTCTAATAAGGGGTAGTTCTGCTCCGCTCCCCTGAGAGCCCGACTGATGTAATAGACCGGTCGTTGGATTGAGCCATCTTCTCTGAGGAGAGCTGCACTGACTGCGGTGCTCGACACTGCTAAGTAGAGGAAAAGGGGCTCGCCCGTGATTGCCTGTGAAAGAAGGGGAGGATTGGCCATGCATTGCTTTAACTGTTGGAAGGCCTCTTCGGATTCAGCTGTCCATTCAAAAGTCTGCCGAAGAACTTTGAAGAATGGTAGGCACTTATCTGTTGCACGGGAAATGAAGCGGTTGAGGGCCGCCACTCAGCCGGTGAGTCTTTGAACCTCTTCGACCGTCCTAGGCGACTGCATCTCAACCAAGGCCTTGATCTTCTCAGGGTTAGCTTCAATGCCGCGCTGACTGACCATAAAACCCAAAAACTTTCCAGATCCTACGCCGAAGGCACACTTCTCTGGGTTGAGCTTCATCTGGTACTTGCGCAAGGTGGCGAAGGTCTCTCGTAAGTCAGTGAGGTGATCGGAGGAGTATTTGCTTTTGACTAGCATGTCGTCGACGTAGACTTCCATATTCCGGCCTATTTGGTGATGGAAAATGGTATTAACCAGCCGTTGATAGGTGGCCCCAGCATTCTTCAACTCGAACGGCATTACACAATAGTGGTAGGTACCTCGGTCGGTAATAAATGATGTGTGTTCCCGATCAGATGTGTGCATCAGGATTTGGTTGTACCCAGAGAAGGCATCCATGAAGCTGAGCATTTGATGACCGGCCGTGGCGTCGACCAGCAGATCTATGCGGGGAAGGGGGTAACTGTCTTTGGGGCAAGCTCGGTTCAAGTCAGAGTAGTCGACACAGAGTCGCCATTTGCCATTGTGTTTGTGGACGAGGACCACGTTGGATAGCCATCTAGGGTAGTCCACATTTTTGATGAATTGGGCCTCGAGGAGCTTGTCAACTTCTACGGCTATAAGAGTGTTGCGCTCCGGATGGAAAATGCGTTGCTTCTAGCGGTGGGGTCGAAAGTGGGGTTCGATGCTGAGGCGATGGGTTATGAAGGAGGGGTCAATGCTTGGCATGTCTGAATGGGTCCAGGCGAATACATCTCTGTGCTCGGTCAGGAGAGCGGTAAGGTCGGCCTTGGCTTGGGAAGGTAGTTGGCTGCCGATTTTGGCAGTTTTGATTGGGTTGGTGGGATCAATGTTAACTTCAACAAGTTCCTCCATGGGTTCTCCTCTGACCAGCTCGTCCTCGTCTCGGACGTCAAGCCCTTCGATGATCATGGCCTCTTTTAGCTTGACTTCTTTGAGTGAGGCGACATAACACTCCCTGGCCACGGTCTGTTCTTCTTTGACAGTTCCGACGCCGAGATCGGTAGGACATTTGATGGCAAGGTGATAGGTGGATGTGATGGCTTGGAAGGCGTTTAGGGCTGTGCGGCCAAGGATGATGTTGTAAGCAGAGGGGCAGTCGACCACAAGGAAAGTGAGCAACTTAGTGGTCTGCCTCGGGTGTTCGCCAATGGTTATAGGTAGATCGATGGAGCCGATGGAGGTCACACGGTCGCCGGTGAAACCGACCAGAGGGGTTTGGAGAGGAGACAAGCTTTCTTCCCCAATCTTGAGCTGGCGGAAGCAATTGAGGAAGATGATGTCTGAAGAGCTGCCGTTGTCTATGAGGACTCGTCTGACCTTGTAGTTGGAGAGGATGGCGGAAATGACAAGGGGGTCATCATGTGGGTAACGGACTCCTGCACAGTCGGTGTTCGTGAAGGTGATGGGTTCGATCCACTGTTTTGACTGTTTGGGAGGTCGGTCCACCGTCGCCACTGCTTTGTCTGAGCCCTGCCTTATTTTTCTGAGCTCTGCCTTCTGAGCTGAACGGGATGGTCCCCCGCAAGCAAGGCCGCCTAAAATGACTCTGATTTCTCCGACTGGTGGAGGGGGATTGCCTGGAGGTCGAGGCTGTGGCGGTGGGCGATCATGGCCTTGGTTAGGTGGGGCTTGGTTCCGGGGTGGTGTATGCCGGCGATTGTTCCTGGGAAGGTCGGTTCTTTGCCGCTGCTAAGGGCGGGTGTCTGTGAATCGGCTAAGACGGCCCTGACGTATGAAGGTCTCGATCTGATCTTTGAGGTTAATACACTCGTCGGTGGTATGGCCATGGTCTTGGTGGAAACGGCAGTATTTGGACTGATCTTTCCGATTGTAAGGGTTTTGTGAAGGCAGGGGCCACTTGAGGGGGTAGTCCTGCTGGATCTGATTGAGGACGTGTTCCATGGGAGAGTTGAGTGGTGTGTACCGCTCGAACCGACCGGGCGGTCGGGTCAGAGCCGACCGGTTGGCTCGGTGGGGTTGGTCATTATAGTGGGGTGTTTGGCTATTATACTGGGCGGTCCTGGGTTCTGAGTCTTTCCTCTTGTCTCTGGGGGTCGGATTTTTAGTGATTGGCTCCTGCCGAGCGGCCAGGGAATCTTCAGCATTCATGTACTTCTGGGCTTTGGATAGTAGGGCTGCCATGGTGGTTGGAGGGTTTTTGGAGAGGGAGAAAAGAAAATCGGACGACCGTAGGCCGGCCATGAAAGCCGTGAGGATGACCTTGTCGTCATTCTCTGCTACTTGAAGGGCTTCGGTGTTGAAGAGGGTGACGAAGCTGCGGAGCGACTCCCCCTCGGTCTGACGAATGTTAAGGAGTTGGGTGACTGGGCGTCTCTGATGCTGGGCTTTGATAAAATGGCTCAGGAAAGAGTCACTGAGGTGTTGAAAGGTGGAGACGGAGTCCGCCGGTAACTGGCTAAACCACAACCGAGCTGATCCCTTCAGTGTCACGGGGAAAGCTCGGCACATGATCTCGTCAGGGAAAGCATGGAGGATCATGAGGGTGCGGTAGGTTTCCAGATGGTCGACTGGGTCCGTCATGCCATCGAAAGAGTCAATGGTGGGCATTTTGAACTTGGTGGGCAATGGTTTGTCCCGGATGGAGGCAACAAAAGGCGAGTTGGCGGTGACTGAGGGCTTGTGCTGAATGTTCTGCATGACCCCTTGTAGTTGGAGCTTCATAGCTCGGAGTTCAGCGTCCCAGAGGGGAATGTTATCGCCATGGTCAGTCAATGGAGGCTGGACGCTACTGGCTTCCCCCTCAGGGGCTAGTGCCACAACTGACGGGCGTGGGGGTGGAGGTGGTAGGCTCATATGTGGAGGAGGAGGAGGTTGTACACCTTTTGGGTTGAGTGAAGGGGGTTGTGGAGCAGTGCGGACCGGGGTTCTTTCTTGGTTGGGTGGAATATCTGGAGGTGGAGCGGGGAGGTTTCTTTGGAGTAAAGCACTGATCAGGGCCTGGTTTTGCTCAGCCATGCGGTTAATGCTGTTGGTAAGTTCGATGATGTACTGTGGTGGGTTGTTTGGATGGGGAGGGTCTGTTTGATGATTGGCGGTATTATGGTGAGAAGCCATCGATCTAGTCGTGACCATACACCTGGACGGGTGAGAGGAAAAGGTAACGGGGAGAAAAGGGGGGCTCCGGCGATAGTGAACACAACTAGCGCATGAATAAACCACAAGTTCCTACAGACGGCGCCAACTGATGATGCAGTTCGTCCTGGGTGGATGGGTCGGGCTGGTCCAAGCTCTTCAAATTCCGATTCAGGCGGATGATTCCACCAGATGACCTGCAAGCAAGTCCAAAGGGGAACGGGGTAGTCCCCCGGTGAACCCTCCGGCGAGCAAATCAGTAGAGGAAGAAGGAAATATATATAGAGAGAGAGAGAGATAGAAAAGCTTAACCTTCCTCTTGTCTTCGATTCTTGCTTATATCCTTTGGTAATCATTTCACTGTCCCTTGCGACGTGCCCCCTTCCGCCGAAAGCCTGTGCCGTAGCTTACCTTGTTCAGGGTGAGGGGGCTCTGTTCCGGCGGGGAGGTGTTGTCGTAATAAATGCTGTGATGGGCTGCATTAATGGTGATGTGTTGTGGCAATAACTCTGCAGATCTTTGTCTGCTGATGTGGCCTGTGTTTCACCTGTCATGTGCCTGAATGTCATTGGCCCTCCATGCCCAGATGGCCTCCAGCTGTCCTGGGCTTTGCCAACCGGGTTATGCTATGGGTCCCAAGCGATGGGTTTGGGGTTGTTTGCTGTGGGCTGTAAGCCTTATGGGCCTATCCATGTCATGTTTATCAGTAAAAATATTAGTTACTCTATGAAGGAGAACGAAGGCTTTGTGTAGTTTTATTGGCTGGCCACAAGCTCACACATCCAATGAAGATATTAATCTCTACATATAAATGTGGTTTTGGTTTCCTGCAACCCCATACCGTGGTGGCAATAATTAACGAGCTTGGGTAGCAATGTCCTGTGGATTTGGGAACAGTGAAGAAGTAAACATCACACAACACCGAAGGATTTACATGCCTAAGGTTACATAGTTATATTCTTTGATTTGGCTTTGAAAAGGTTGAAAGAAAGGTTCTAGACTTTGTAGTGTGTGAAAGAGCTAGAATAGACTTGGATTTAAAGGGGTGATAGGCTGTAAAATTTTATGACTCTGGCAAGAATTTTTTTAAACAAAATTTTGGGATCCCAGTTTGTGTTTGGTGGACGATGACCGGAATGACACGCATTAATGCCTTCTGTCACTTGTGGGGGTTGCATTATGGTTAGCAGTTGGATTTTGTCACCTTTTTCATGTAGCTTTGTTCTATAAATCTTATTTACATACTTTGACAAAAAATTAATTTTTTTTTAAAGTTGAAGAGGTGGAAATGAGCATAGATTGGGTTGTCTCTGCTAAGATTTTAAAATACTAATTAATTACTTAGTTAATAGTGATACTTTAGTGCTATCAATATTTAAATGTTAGTCTAGCTTGTATGAAGGGTGGATGATATAATAATTCAGCTTAAATTTGTTGGTAATTTGAGCACAACCCAAATTAGATGGCCAAGCACTTGGTGCTTTGGAAGGATGGAGAGGCTAACTCCTATAGATGCTAATCTAACAATTAACAATTGACTTTCGCTGATCAAAAAACATTAAAAAAAATATAAAAAAAATTGAGCATAGCCCAAGTTCAATTTATTGAGCTCGAGCCAGCCTTGAGTACACAAAATTAGGTTAGAGGTTGGGCTTGGGGGGCTCATGCAATTCTCAAAACAACTTGGATAACTCTTCACTCCTAGTGTATCCACTCGAGTTGCACCCCTAGTTACAAATTAAAAGCTGCCTTTATTTAAACCAAAATCCTGAAAGAACTTGGCTATACAAATCAATCAATTTTTATTCCAAATGTAACAAGATTTCATTTCCCATTGTTAAAATTTTTTCATGTGGCTTTGTTCTAGAAATCTTCATTAAAGACTTTATGACCAAAAATAAATAAATATTTTTAATTTGAAGAGGTGGAAATGAGCATAGATTGTGTTACTAATTAATTACTTGGTGATACTTTAGTGCTATCAATATTTAAATGTTGGTCTACCTTGTTTGAAGGGTGGATGATAAAATAATTGTCGTCTTTGAGGGGTGGATGATAAAAAAAATCCAGCTCAAATTTGTTGGTAATTTGAGCATAACCCAAGTTCAATTTATTAATTATGTAGTTGCCATTCTACCAGGTGGTTATGTGCAAGGAATTATTCTGTTTTATGGGAATTTCACATTAGCTGTGTGCCTAACGAATAGCAAGTGCTAAATAAATACATGGCTTCAAAAATAAGGAAATGGTGGAGAAAATTATATAATATTATTTAACAGGCACATGGACACATAGTATTCCGAACTTACTAGATAATTTTTGCTTGTGTGCCCATGTTATAACAATAGTCTCAAATGTAGGAGAAAATGTACGAAAATTAGTTATATAGCCCCATACACTTGGAAGGGAAAACCACATAGAATATAGACCAGTCCTAAAGAATAATTTCTTTTTATTTCAAATCACATTCCTTAGAAATCTCTTATCCACCCAAATTGGTTTTTGTCCCATCCTATCTATAACAATTATCAAGGGGAACTAGAGCAATGCAATCCGTTCAAAAAAATAAATAAATAAAATAAATTAAAAATTAAAAATTAAAAAAATTATCAATAAATCTTATTTTAAAAGTATTAATGAGTCCTATTAAATTTCAATGTGGACAATTAAATCTTTTTTAAAAAAAAAATTATTCTTAAAAAGTTCACTTTTCCTTATTAATATCTTTTATTTCAATTTTAATTTACTTACAAAAACATATTTTTTAAGTGCAAAAATTGAACGAACTACATCAAACAAAATCATACTCAACAATTTGATCAAAAGAAACTATGTAGGATTCATCATTTTTTTGAAGTTGAAATGGTGGAAATGAGCATAGGTTTGGTTGTCTCCACTATGTTTTTCAAATACTAAATAATTACTTGGTGATACTTTACTGCTATCAATATTTAAATGTCGGTCTAGCTTGTTTGATGGGTGGATGATAAAATAATTGTCGTCCTTGAAGGGTGGATGATAAAAACAATTCAGCTCAAATTTGTTCGCAATTTGAGCATAACCCAAGTTCAATTTATTGAGATTGAGCCAGCCTTGGGGAGACAAAATTAGCTTAGAGGTAGGGCTTAGGGGCCTTAGGTATAGCGATCCCGGGTTTACCCTTGTTGTACAGTGATCCGGACATGTGTCCGTGGATGTTGGTAGTTGTTTATTTTCTAGTTTGTATCCTCTTTACTTTGTATATTGAGTTATAAGATGCGTTGGGCAGGTTTGTTTCAGGTTGGTTGCGTTTGGGAGCCTAGTGTTGCTGCCCAGATTTTTGGTCCTTCGCTCGAGCGAGGAGTATGTCGCTCGAGCGAGAATGGTGTTGCGTCTGGTTCTGGACCTGAGAGTTGCATTTCCTGGCTCGAGCGAGCTTTTCGTGGCTCGAGCGGTCTGGGTTTTTTCTTCGCTCGATCGAGAACTTCTTGGCTCGAGCGAGAGTTTTCTGTGTCTGGTCGCTCGAGCGACCAATCCTTCGCTCGAGCGAACGTGTTTTATATCAGCGCACAGCAGCGTCTAAAACATCACTTTTTCACTTCTTTTCTTTGAGCAAACCCTTAATCCGACACTCTCTCTCTCTAAACTTGCACTCTCTCTAAGGTTTGATCTCCCTAGGGTGTGAATCTAGCCTAGGGCCTTTGTTAAAAAGGTAGAGGGTGTTGAGAGCTTCGATTTAACCTGAAAAAGTTTGGATTTGGAGCAAGTTGACCTTGGAGTCTTCATCTCCTTTTTGGTTTAAACTTCGAGGTAGGGATATCCTACTCCTCTCTATGGGTTTTGTCTTTAAATTTTGGTATTTTGAGATGTTGGGCTTGGTTTGGTAATTTTGTGAAAGTTTGGGGCTTTTGTGTAATTTTACAAAAGTTGGGGTTTTATTCATAATAAACCTAGGTGCATGTTTGGCATAGAAAAATGGAATGATTGTTGAATCATTGATGAAAATGAAACCTAAGGGTTGAAATGGTAATTATGGAAAATGGCCTAATTACATTGTTTAATTAAATTGGGATGATTAATTGGTGAGAAATGAGGAGATGAAATGTTGATTGAATATCCATTTGTGCATTTATTTTCTGTTTTAGAAATAACTACTTTGGGCTATCGGTGGAGGATAGTCGAGATTGTTGTAGACAATGCATGATGATTAGGTAAACTGAAACTAATCAATGAAATGTGTCATGGAACTTGACGGTTAATAGAATACATTAATTGTATGTATTGTGTGATTGTATATAGAACCAATGTGTTTATATACGTTATGTGTAGAGGAGGAGATTGGGGATGCACTCCGCGGTTTAGGGGAAGATAGGGGATGTACCTCTAAACCGGATAGGTATTGGGAGGAGATAGGGGATGAACTCCGTAGACACAGCTCATATGCTTGTCTAGAGAAGTGAAGATAGAGCTCATATGCTTATCTTTGTGAAGTGTGGATACAGCTTATATGCTTATCTGTGAATGTGGGATATTGTTGTTATACATATCTGTTGAGAATGTGGATATAGCTTTTATGCTTATCTGAATGTGAGATATAGTTTTTTTATACATATCTGTGGAAATGTTGATAGAGCTAGCATGCTTATCTGTTGAAAAAGGGAAAATGAAAGGTAACTTAGACTCATAAGTTGTATGACATAAATGTGTAATTTATGTGCATGTATTAGTGTTGACCATCTATCAATTGCTAATGTTTTAGTCATTGTCCATGGTTGGTTTAGTGTATTTCTACTGGGCTGTGGCTCACCCTATATGGGAATATCATTTTCAGGTGCAGGAAGCATGCCACCTCCAAGGACATAGCTTGGGAGGCTAGAGACGGACATGTTTTGTCGTTTTGCTTTTGATGTATTACATGTAACTTCAAGCCAAGGGCTTTATGTGTAAACGAGTTAGTACTCTTTTGTTGTAACCAAGTGTTAACTTGGGAAGCTGTAAGCCCGTAGGGCACTTTGTTATGATGTTAACATGTAATACTTATGTAATGGAACTCTAAGGAATGAAGGAATGTGGTTAGTTTGTATGTAAATGTATGTCTTATTTGATGGGTTTAATGTTATTATTTTGAGGGCGTTACATTAGGCAACCCCCAAAACAACTTGGATAACTTTGCATCTTATTGCATCCGCTGAAGTTGCACCCCTAGTTACAAATTACAAGCTATCTTAATTTAAACCAAAATCGTAATTTAATTGCTAAGCTCAATCAATTTTCATTGCACATCTAACAAGACTTCATTTCCCAGTGTTAAATTCTTTTGTTTCCTAATGTTGTATGTGGATCATGGATTTTGGTAAAGATTTGAAAAAGAAGAAAATAGTGATTGAATAAAATGTAAGTTAAAATTTTTCTTCATTTCTTTTTCCATTTCTAAATCATTATCTAAATTTATGATTCAAACACAACGTTAATGACTGTGTTTGAAAAGTAGACTCTTCACATCAACAACCTAATTTGGAACTCAGATGAATTGAAATTTTGATCATAAAAATGAGTGTACAAGAGATCATATCTCAATAGCTAACCAAAATTAAAATGGAAAATAATTGTAACATAATGGTGGAAAAGGTTTTGTATGAAGTTAATATAAAGAGGCATTGGCTTGTATTGAATTTGTAAGTTCAACATGTGTCAACTTCAAACTCCTTATTTCCAGCTACATTTCTTTAGAAATATCCCCCACCCACCCAAGTTAGGTTGGTTCGTCTCCCTTCTCTCTAACAATTTCATCAGTCTCAAACAAATTATTTTTGAACATTTGATTGCGATTTTAAAATTAATGTGCATAAGATATGTTGCAACATGGAATTCAAGGCTTATGAAAGACCAGCTTCTTTGAAGGGTTTGGATAATTTATTAAATATTTCTTGTCCTTTACGGGCTTCACCATAGAAAATGCTTACTGTTACTTTGCAGTGTGTATCAAATTGGATAATAATACATTTAATCCTCTTATATATCCAGGTCAGTCATCATCAACTATCCAATACTTACTCTTTCCTTTTGATATCTCTCTGATTCCTACCCATATAAGGAGAAAATGAGTTGGCTAATATGGCTTCATCAACTTCTGGTGTTTATCTTGTTTTCTCAACTAGTAGTTATTACTACATATTCATCATCATGGTCTTCTCGTACTTCTACATGCCATACATGCCTTGAGGACCAGAGATTTGCACTACTCCAATTTAAGAAAACATTTACCATAACTGATTTTTCCTTCCCACAGTGTGAATCTGATTCTCACCCTAAAATGATGTTGTGGAATGAGAGTATTAATTGCTGCTCGTGGGAGGGGGTCACCTGTGACTGGTTAAATGGTCATGTAATTGGGTTTGACCTCAATTGCAACACACTTCATGGTACCATTGAAGCCAACAGATCCCTCTTCCACATTCGTCAGCTTCAGAGGCTCAATCTTGCCTTGAATGACTTCAATTTTTCTAGAATTTCATCTAGTTTGGCTCGTTTGCAAGTTTGGCCCATGTCAACCTCTCAAACTCTTTATTTGCAGGCAGAGTTCCTTCAGAAATCTGTCATCTATCCAAATTGAGTTCCATTGATCTGTCTCTTTTTCATTATGAGGTGAGTCTTGAACAACACACTTTCAATATGCTCCTTCGGAACCTAAACCAATTAAGAGAACTACACCTTGTTGAGTTGGATATTCCTTCATCTTTAGCTCATGCTTTGCTAAATCTATCTTCTTTGACATCTCTCAGTCTTGCTTCTTGTCAACTACGTGGGAAATTCCCAGAAAACATTTTCCAACTCCCAAACCTATGAAAGCTCAATGTACAGGATAATTTGGGTGTCACTTGATAAACTTCCAAACTTCAACGTGACTAGTTCTCTTCAGTTTCTTGATCTCTCCCTGACAAGTTTTTTTGGACAACTGCCTGATTCAATCACCAATCTTAAAGCCTTGAATAGTTTGTACCTCTTTGGGTGAAACTTTTCAAGGTCCATTTCCAACTTCTCTTGGGAACCTTACACAAATCACCAATTTGGACTTCTGGGCTAACAGCTTCAACAGTCAAATCCCTTTATCAATTTCAAACCTTGCAAAGCTTACTTACTTGGATCTTTCCAAAAACAATTTGAATGAGCAAATAACGGATTCCCTTGGCAACATAAGCCAACTTGCTTTCTTGACCCTTTCTGAAAATCAGCTAACAGGTCCCATTCCTTCGTATGCTGTTGGGATTTCAAAGCTAACTTACATCGGATTGCAAAATAACTCACTCAATGGGACAATACCATCTTGCCTGTTTGCTCAACCTTCATTGATTTCTATAGATTTGAATAACAATATGTTGCAGGGACCAATTCCAGGATCAGTATATGAACTCGAGAACCTAACATACTTGAGGCTTTCATCAAATAGATAAGTTGCTCAAGCTAAAATATTTGTACTATCTTCATCTCTCATATAATGGTCTCTCATTGAACATCAACAACAATGTCAACTCTACCTTGCATTACTTTGAGACTATAGGATTAGCTTCATACAACTTAAGTGAATTCCCAAACTTCTCGAGAGTACTGCTTGATTTGATTGCATTAGACCTTTCAAACAATAAAATTCATGGTGAAGTTCCAAAATGGATATTTGACGTGGGAAAAAATACATTGGATAGTTTAGATCTTTCTCATAATTTCCTTACAAGTTTAGAGTTTAGAGTGTCTTCCATGGAAGAATCTAGAATATATTAACCTGCACTCCAACTTACTCCGAGGACCACTCCCTGTTCCACCTATCTCCACAATTGTTTTCTCTATCTCAAACAATAAATTGACGGGAGAAATCCCAACTTTGATTTGCAGTCTGATGTCACTTGAAGTTCTTGATCTATCAAATAATAGTTTGAGTGGTGTGATTCCACAATGTTTGGGAAACATAAGCATTAATCTCTCGGTGTTGAGTTTACGGATGAATAGCTTTGGTGGCATCTTTACTGCAGCATTTGCAAAAGGCAACGTGCTGAGAGTCTTAACTTGAATGACAACCAAATTGGAGGACATGTTCCGTGATCTCTGCTCAATTGTAGACACTTGGAAGTTCTAGATCTTGGAACAAATAAGATAAATGATACATTCCCCCACTGGTTGGAAACACTTCCAGAATTGCAGGTTCTTGTCTTGAGGTTTAATAGGTTTCATGGTCACATGGAAACCTCCAAGACCAAGAGCAAACATCCTTTTTCGAAGTAGAGAATTATTGGCATATCGTGCAATGAGTTCACTGGCTTTTTGCCAACAAATTATATCAAACAATTTGGAGCTATGATGAATGTTGATGAACATGAAATGAAATTGAAATACATGGGTCAAGCATATTACCAAGATTCTGTGGTGGTGATGATTAAAGGATATGAGATTGAATTATCAAGAATCTTAACAATCTTTTCAACCATTGATTTTTCAAGAAATAAATTCCGAGGAGAGATGGCTTAATTCGCTTCGTTGTCTTAACTTATCTAATAACAACCTTAAAGGCCACATCCCAACTTCACTTGAAAATTTGAAAAACCTTGAATCGTTGGATCTTTCCTCAAACAAGTTTGTATTCTTTTGCAATTGACTAGTTCAATATTTCTTGAGGTACTAAACCTTTTAGATAACCAACTAGCAAGACCAATTCCTTAGGGGAACCAGTTTAACACGTTCGGAAATGATTCATACAGCATGAACTTGGCTTTATGTGGATTCCCCTTATCAGAGAAATGTAAGGAACCACAACCACTGCCACCTACACTCCAACAAGACGAAAATTCAGACTGGTGAAGCGGGATTGGTTGGAAAGTTGTAGTGATGGGGTATGGATGCGGATTTGTATTTGGAATGGTTATGGGATATCTTATTTTTGTAACTCGAAGACTATAATGGCTAATGAAAATAGTTGAAGGAAAACAATATAAGAAGGTGAAAAGGTCCAACAAGGGTGCACACTGATGCAATGAAAGAATAAATTAGAAAAAACAGGTGGCATTATTAGGTAAGTGCAATTTATCTCTAAAGGATTACTTTGTTGATTATCTTTTATGGTTTCTATCTATAAGCTATATTTGAGTTACTAATGATTTTATTTCAAAACTAGATATGATCCATTTAGTAGCACTATAAAGCAATTGTATCCACTTGAAGGAGTGTCTCACCTAGCTGCTGCATTTGAGTGTGTGCGCATCCGGATAGATGCTATACTGGATCACTTCAAAAGCTTTACCCTTGTTGTTGTATTGAGTTCTAAAGCTTTGTTACGTATTTTAGCTTTATTTAAGGACGAGTTAACTATGAGTTGCATGTCATAACTCTTTGTTGTTTCTTTTCTTGCATCATTTAGCAGCCATTAGAGATTTGTACTTTTGTATGTAATTGTTTTTAAATTCCATTTCAGTCACTGAAAACTCAGCCTTGGCAAATTTTTTACTTTGAAATGCAATCTTACAAGTTACAACTCAAACCATTCCCCCCTTGTTACATTCTTAATCATTTTGAATGATAGAAATGTTGACTACTAGATAGGGAATTCACATTGGAAAAAATGTCATATGCTACTCTTTCAGTAGTGTTTTTAGCCGTTGCTATTGTAGTCCAGTAGACTTCCGACATCTCGTCTCTTCCACACCTTGCTATCACTAAACAGAATTGATGATAATTAGTTCTTTTTTCTTTCTTTTTTTCATCTTCAATGGAGATTGGGGTATCAAACTGGAGATATTTGCTAGCACTTGTTTTTATAGAGAAGTGGGAATTTTGTGATTAATTATAGTAGGAAAATGGTGATATGTATTGATTGAAAAGTTCGCTCATAGGCAAGAAAACTTTTGGGATTGTGAAACCTGATTAGTATTGTACTCCTCTTACTCAATCGCGGATCTTTGTGTCATGTTTTTTTGTTTGTGATTGATTCGTTTTGCTAGTGCTTGTATCTGTGGTTTATTTCATTTCCATTTGCTAACGACAACTTGACACACACACAGTTGGATTGCCTTTTTTTCTTATTCCCTGTTTTCAATTGTTTATGGCTAAATGTGGTAGTTTGGTGTACTGAGATTGTCATTCATTGCATCCTCTTGAGAAGCTAATCTGTCTTTTTATATTGCTGCAGTTTCTCTGCCTACTCTCCCAAATACAATGAACTATTGAATGACTGCTATGATGACCCTTAAGGCCTTGTCTGGCTTTGTATAAAATAGCTATTTTTTTGGGCTATTTGAGCAAAAAAGAAATAGCTCTTTTGACATTGGCTTATTTAGCTGACAAAAAGGAAGAAAGAAAACAATTTTTTCACAGTTTTTTTTTTAAAAAACTTTCCCAAACTGTAACGCCCTCAAAATAACAACATTAACCCATCAGATAAGACATGCATTTACATACAAACCAACCACATTCTTTTATACATTAGAGTTCCATATACATATGTATTACATGTTAACATCAAAACAAAATGCCCTACGGGCTTACAGCTTTCCAAGTTACACTTGGTTACAACAAAAGGGTACTAACTCGTTTACACATTAAGCCCTTGGCTTGAAGTTACATGTAATACATCAAAAGTTAAGCGACAAAAATATGACCGCCTCTAGCCTCCCAACTATGTCCTTGGAGGTGGCATGCTTCCTGCACCTGAAAATGATATTCCCATATAGGGTGAGCCACAGCCCAGTAGAAATACACTAAACCAACCATGAACAATGACTAAAATATTAGCAATTGATAGATGGCCAACACTGATACAATCACATAAATCATATATTTATGTCAACCGACTTATAAGTCCAAGTTACCTTTCATTTTTTTCCTTTTTCAACAGATAGACATATGAGTTCTATCCACATTCTCAACAGACATGTATGACAACAATATCCTCATTCTCAGATAAGCAATAAGCTATATCCATATTCAATAACAGATATGTATAACCACAATATCCACAGATAAGCATATGAGCTATATCCACACATCACAAGATAAGCATATAAGCTCTATCTTCACTTCTCTAGACAAGCATATGAGCTGTATCTACGGAGTTCATCCCTTATCTTCTCCCAACACTATCCGGTTTAGAGGTACATCCCCTATCTTCCCCTAAACCGCGGAGTACATCCCCTTTCTCCTCCTCTACACATAACGTATACAAACACAATGGTTCTATATACAATCACTCAATACATATAATTAATGTATTCTATCAACCGTCAAGTTCCATGACACATTTCATTGATTAGTTTCAGTTTGCCTAATCATCATGCATTGTCTACAACAATCACGACTATCCTCCACCGATAGCCCAAAGCAGTTATTTCTAAACAGAAAATAAATGCACAATGGATATTCAATCAACATTTCATTTCCTCATTCTTCACAATTAATTATCCCAATTAATTAAACAATGTAATTAGGTCAATTCCCATAATTAACATTTCAACCATTAGGTCCCATTTTCATCAATGATTCAACATCAATTCCATTTCTCTATGCCAAACATGCATCTAGGTTTATTATGAATAAAACCCCAACTTTTGTAAAATTACACAAAAGCCCCAAACTTTCACAAAATTACCAAACCAACCCCAACATCTCAAAATACCAAAATTTAAAGACAAAACTCATAGAGAGGAGTAGGATATCCCTACCTCAAATTCGGAGCCCCAAAGAAGAAGACGACAAAACCCAACGTGCTCCAAAACCCGAGATTTTCAGATTAAAATGTAGCCCTCGACGATCAACAACTTTTTTTGTAAAGGCCAAAGGTGAGCAAATCACTCCTACTAGATCAAAACCTAGAGAGAAGGTAGAGTCTAGAGTGAGAGGCTCAACAATGGTGATTTTGGAAAAGTAAGAGAGAGAAGAGAAAGTAAAAAGTGATTTGGAAAGTCACAATTTCGGGACTTAAACCCAGTCTCCCGCTCGAGCGTAAAACACCTCGCTCGAGCGTCACTCACAGACTTCCGCTCGAGCGTCCAAACTCCCGCTCGAGCGCAGAATACACTCTCCCAGCATTTCTGCAGAACCAGGCCTCCGCTCGAGCTTCCAACTCTACGCTCGAGCGTCCAACACTGCACAGGAAATACTGGATGGGTGCAATCCCCGCTCGAGCGTCAACACCCCCGCTCGAGCGGACAGGTCAAAATCTGGGCAACTAGTTTTGGTTTCCAAACTCAACCAACCTGTAACAAACCCGCCCAACACATCCCATAACTCAAATACTAAGTAAAAAGGATGTAAACAAGATAATAAACAACTACCAACATCCACGGACACATGTCCGGATCACGGTATAACAAGGGTAAACCCGGGATCGCTATAACCTCCCCCCCTTAAAGAATTTCGTCCCCGAAACTAAGCACAAGTTTTTAAAACAAGTTTTCTCCATTTTAAACAATGTTACACTTCAACATTCAACAATTCGACCCATTACCGGTCACCCCCTCCATTTAACAAGAGGCGTTTCACAATATGTAAACAACATATGTACTTTCAACATGCACTAACATTACGCATTATCTTTCCAATTTCAACAATACATTCAACACATATAGTGTCACATTCAACTTCCATATGAGGCAAGTTCCAAACATACTTCCAATAAACCAAACATTCTCAATGTTTCACAACTTAAGACATATATAAAAGCTCTTAAGTTCAACAAAATGCAAAATGTAAATACAAGATCACATAACAACAAACAAGTCCGGATATTTCTCTCGGACTTCCAACTCACGTTCCCAAGTGGCTTCCTCCACTCCGTGATGTTTCCACAAGACTTTTACCAAAGGAATGGTCTTGCCACGCAGGACCTGATCCCGCCTATCCAAGACCCGAACCGGTCTCTCCTCATACGAGGCATCCTCATCTACCTCTAAATCGGTCCAATCCAACACATGTGATGGATCTGGCTCATACTTCCGAAGCATACTCACATGAAACACGTCATGTACTCCGGACAACTGCGGCGGTAAGGCTAACCGGTAAGCAACCTCACCAATCCTCTCAAGGATCTCAAAAGGACCAATAACCCGAGGGGATAACTTCCCACTCTTCCCAAACCTCATCAGACCTCGTCTAGGTGATACCTTCAGAAAGACATGATCACCTACCTCAAACGCCAAAGGCCTCCTCCTACGGTCAGCATAAGATTTCTGCCGACTCTGGGCTGTAACAAGCCTCCTACGGATAAGCTCAACTTTCTCCGTCGTCTCCCTAACCAACTCCGGACCCAACAAAGGTGCATCACCCACCTCGGCCCAACAAACTGGAGACCTACACGGTCGGCCATACAAGGCCTCAAACGGTGCCATACCGATGCTAGACTGAAAACCGTTGTTGTAGGCAAACTCTACCAAGGGCAAGTGCCTCTCCCACGTCCCACTGAAGTCAAGGACACAACCCCGAAGCATATCCTCGAGGATCTGAATAGTACGCTCAGACTGCCCATCAGTCTGAGGATGATAGGCCGTACTAAAGGTCAACTTAGTGCCCAAGGCACTCTGCAAACTCTGCCACAACCTAGCAGTAAAACGAGGATCTCTATCTGAGACGATCGTCACTGGGACCCCGTGCAATCTCACTACGTCCCGAATATACAAATCGGCAAGATGATCCACCGAATCTCTCACGCGCATAGGAATAAAGTGCGCCGACTTAGTCAACCGGTCTACAACCACCCAAATAGCATCACTACCCCGTTGAGTCCTCGGAAGACCTACAACGAAGTCCATAGTGACATGCTCCCACTTCCACTCGGCAATAGGCAAGGGTTGCAACAAACCCGCTGGCCTCTGATGCTCGGCCTTCACTTGCTGGCAAGTAAGGCACTTCGATACGAAAACTGCCACATCTCTCTTCATACCCCGCCACCAAAACTGGCGACCCAAATCCTGATACATTTTAGTACCTCCCGGATGCACCGCAAGGCGCGAATGATGAAACTCTCGGAGTACTTCCTCTCGGCAAGACTCCGGTACAAACAAACGGTCTCGGTATCTCACACTCAGGTCGGGATACACCGTCAAACCCTTCTCAACTTTCCCACTGGAGATCTTCTTTCGGAGGGATTCTACCTCAAGGTCACCTCTCTGTGCCTCTAACACTCTAATCACAAGTGTAGGCTGCGCAACAACAGAAAACAAGGCCGCAGCCTCAACAGATTCGCCCAGTAGCAAATCAAACTCGCTAAGTGCTCCCAACATCTCCCATTCCCGGATGGCTATACAAGCTACATCACTAATGGATTTCCTACTAAGGGCATCGGCCACAACATTGGCCTTTCCCGGATGATAGTGCAACTCAAAATCATAATCCTCGATGAACTCCATCCACCTCCTCTGTCTCAAATTCAAGTCTCTCTGTGTAAACAGATACTTCAAACTCTTGTGGTCCGAGAACACCTCGAACCTCTCACCATAAAGGTAGTGCCTCCAAATTTTCAAGGCAAAGATCACAGCTGCTAACTCTAGGTCGTGCGTGGGGTAATTCTTCTCGTGTATTTTCAACTGACGTGAGCCATAAGCTACCACTTTCCCCTCTTGCATCAACACACAACCCAAACCCTCTCGTGAGGCATCACAATAAACGGCATAACCCAATCCTCTCTCCGGAATAATCAACACCGGAGCGGTGGTCAATCTAACTTTCAGCTCTTGGAACGACTTTTCACAAGTCTCACTCCACACAAACTTGACTCCCTTCCGAGTCAGTCTAGTCAACGGTGACGCTAACCTGGAGAAATCTTTCACAAACCGACGGTAATACCCAGCCAATCCCAGAAAACTGCGGATCTCAAACACACTCTTAGGCTGTGCCCAATCCTGCACTGCCTCAACCTTGGATGTATCAACAGACACCCCTTCCCCGGATACCACGTGGCCTAAGAATTTGACTTCCCTCAGCCAGAACTCACATTTCCCAAACTTGGCATACAGCCTATGGGCTCTAAGCAACTCAAGCACCACTCTCAAGTGTTCCTCGTGCTCCTCCTCAGAAGGCGAATAAATAAGAATGTCGTCCACGAAGACAACCACAAATCGGTCTAAGAACTCCCGGAAAATCCGGTTCATCAAGTACATAAAGACTGCCGGTGCATTGGTAAGCCCAAATGGCATCACCAGAAATTCATAATGGCCATACCGCGTACGGAATGCCGTTTTCGGAATATCCTCTTCCCTGACCCTCAACTGGTGGTAACCCAATCTCAAGTCTATCTTAGAGAAACAACGGGAACCCTTCAACTGGTCAAACAAATCATCTATACGGGGCATAGGGTACTTATTCTTAACCGTAGCCCGATTCAACTTCCGGTAATCAATACACAGTCTCAAGGCACCATCTTTCTTTTTAACAAAGAGGGCCGGCGCTCCCCACGGCAAAACACTAGGGCGGACAAAGCCCTTATCGAGCAATTCCTGGAGCTGAACTTTCAACTCAACCAACTCTGCTGGAGCAAAACGGTAAGGTGCCATAGAAATCGGCGCCGTGCTGGGCACTAAATCAATAGAGAACTCTATCTCTCGGTGAGGTGGCAAACTAACAAGATCTTCGGGAAAAACATCCGAATACTCACAAACCACCCTCGGCAATACATGCAGGGTCTCACCACTCTCACCACTCTCAAAGCTAGCAAGTAGACTACTAAGCTCACTTCGCCCTCGCAAATCATACCCCGGTGGCAAAACACTACCAACCCGGTCTCCCAAGAAATGGAACCACTCCCCGCTCAAGGTACATAACGTGACCCTCTGGCGGTAGCAATCGATAACAGCCCGGTATGACGATAGCCAGTCCATACCCAAAATAACATCAAAACCCTTCATGGGCATGACAACAAACGGAAAAGGAAGCCTATAGTCGGCGACCTCTATATCACAACCTCTAACACCCTGTTTCAGAATTAACTCACCACCAAGAGGTGACACCACACAAATAGGAGATACTAACTGTGCTAACTCCAATTCCAAAACAGATGCAAATGCAGCAGATACAAAAGAATGAGATGCACCCGTGTCTATCAACACACTAGCAACCGAGTTGCAAAACAGAAAAGTACCTCTCACCACTGATGGAGCTGGTACTAAATCCTGCGCGGTAACAGCATACACGCGCCCCGTAGGCCCCTGGTCTACCTGCTCACCTCTCGGAGCAAAAGACTGCTGCACAGACTGGGATGACGAAGCTCCCAGATTGGCCCTCGAGGCCTGCACAGACTGAGCTGGCTGAAAACCCTGCGTCTGCCTAGAACCAGACGCTCCCGAAGTGGCACTCAACTGTGGGCAAAACCTCTTCAGGTGCCCAGGCTGTCCACACTGATAACAAGACAAGGGCTGCCCCCGGCCCAAACTCTGACTCTGTGGTCTAGCTGAAGAAGAAGCAGCTCTCTGACCCCCACCCTTCTGCGGGCAAACAGAAACCTTGTGACCCAGCTGGCCACACTTGTAACAGGTGAAATCCCCCTGACCACCTCTCCCGGAGCCTACACTCGGCACTGGGAAGGTCGATCTAGCAACACCACCCTGCGACTGCTGAGGGTTAGAACCCCTCTGCCTCCTGCCATCACTCTGGCCATCTTGGCTCCTCTTGGAGCCTCTCTGCCCCTCATCCTCCTCTAGCATCATGAGCTCCATATGAGCTGCAGCGTCCACTAGGTGTCTATACTCTCGGATATAAGACCCACCAACTCTCAACTTGAGGCCCCGCCTCAACTTCCGCTCAAACTCATAGCAACGGCGTTCCTCAGACGCCACCAATTCAGGTGCGAACCTGGACAAACTAGTAAATGTAGCCTCAAACTCGGCCACTGACAAGCCCTGCTGATTAAGCCGGCTAAACTGATCCCTCAGCTTCTCTCTAGCTACTGCAGACAAAAACCTCTCCTGAAAAGCATTGACAAACGCCTCCCAAGTTCCACCAACACGAGCCTTCTCGTACTTCCACCATTGACCCGCATCTCCCTTCAATTGGAAGGATGCCAAGGTCACTTTCAGTGCTCCGTCCTCGATGCCAAGCATCTCGAACGTCTTACTCATTTGTTCTAGCCACTCATCTGCCTTCAGTGGCTCCTTCGGATCCCCAATAAACTCATCCGGATTTGACCGGAAAAACTCCCTCTTCAAGAAAGAAGGCCCTGCCTCAGATGCCTGATTCCCAGCTCTAAGAATACCCAAAGCTCCTGCTATTTCTTTGGCCAAGGCACCCATGGCCTGCTGACCCACTGGCTCAGCCACATTGGCCTGACCAACTCCCTCCTGCACTGCCGGAATCTCACCCGGTAACGGTGCTTCCTGCCTCGCAGGTCTACCACGCCTAGCACCTCTTCCTCGTCCTGACATCCTAATAAAGGTAACACAGAATGTTAGCACATTCACAAATGTGCCAAAACTAAACACTCACGTCCTAATGCATGGACAACAGTAATTCACTCCACGTAAGCACATAAACACATAAGCACTTACGAATTTCATTTCCGGATAATGATAGTCCCGAGACGTTACTAGAGTTCCGGTTAGAAACAGCATTGATCAAGTGCTTTTCCAACAAGACTCCCAGAAACTCAAGGATCCAATCAACATCCCAGAAATTAAATCCCATACTCACATAGTCACATAAGCATATTATCAATTAAGCACATAGCATATGATACTACATCTAAGTCTCTATCAAGCGAGACAAACCCATTGTGATCCTAATCACTTCCCACGTACCCAAAGTATTCGAACCCGGTACGCTCTGATACCAAGTTGTAACGCCCTCAAAATAACAACATTAACCCATCAGATAAGACATGCATTTACATACAAACCAGCCACATTCTTTTATACATTAGAGTTCCATATACATATGTATTACATGTTAACATCAAAACAAAATGTCCTACGGGCTTACAGCTTTCCAAGTTACACTTGGTTACAACAAAAGGGTACTAACTCGTTTACACATTAAGCCCTTGGCTTGAAGTTACATGTAATACATCAAAAGTTAAGCGACAAAAATATGACCGCCTCTAGCCTCCCAACTATGTCCTTGGAGGTGGCATGCTTCCTGCACCTGAAAATGATATTCCCATATAGGGTGAGCCACAGCCCAGTAGAAATACACTAAACCAACCATGAACAATGACTAAAATATTAGCAATTGATAGATGGCCAACACTGATACAATCACATAAATCATATATTTATGTCAACCGACTTATAAGTCCAAGTTACCTTTCATTTTTTTCCTTTTTCAACAGATAGACATATGAGTTCTATCCACATTCTCAACAGACATGTATGACAACAATATCCTCATTCTCAGATAAGCAATAAGCTATATCCATATTCAATAACAGATATGTATAACCACAATATCCACAGATAAGCATATGAGCTATATCCACACATCACAAGATAAGCATATAAGCTCTATCTTCACTTCTCTAGACAAGCATATGAGCTGTATCTACGGAGTTCATCCCTTATCTTCTCCCAACACTATCCGGTTTAGAGGTACATCCCCTATCTTCCCCTAAACCGCGGAGTACATCCCCTTTCTCCTCCTCTACACATAACGTATACAAACACAATGGTTCTATATACAATCGCTCAATACATATAATTAATGTATTCTATCAACCGTCAAGTTCCATGACACATTTCATTGATTAGTTTCAGTTTGCCTAATCATCATGCATTGTCTACAACAATCACGACTATCCTCCACCGATAGCCCAAAGCAGTTATTTCTAAACAGAAAATAAATGCACAATGGATATTCAATCAACATTTCATTTCCTCATTCTTCACAATTAATTATCCCAATTAATTAAACAATGTAATTAGGTCAATTCCCATAATTAACATTTCAACCCTTAGGTCCCATTTTCATCAATGATTCAACATCAATTCCATTTCTCTATGCCAAACATGCATCTAGGTTTATTATGAATAAAACCCCAACTTTTGTAAAATTACACAAAAGCCCCAAACTTTCACAAAATTACCAAACCAACCCCAACATCTCAAAATACCAAAATTTAAAGACAAAACTCATAGAGAGGAGTAGGATATCCCTACCTCAAATTCGGAGCCCCAAAGAAGAAGACGACAAAACCCAACGTGCTCCAAAACCCGAGATTTTCAGATTAAAATGTAGCCCTCGACGATCAACAACTTTTTTTGTAAAGGCCAAAGGTGAGCAAATCACTCCTACTAGATCAAAACCTAGAGAGAAGGTAGAGTCTAGAGTGAGAGGCTCAACAATGGTGATTTTGGAAAAGTAAGAGAGAGAAGAGAAAGTAAAAAGTGATTTGGAAAGTCACAATTTCGGGACTTAAACCCAGTCTCCCGCTCGAGCGTAAAACACCTCGCTCGAGCGTCACTCACAGACTTCCGCTCGAGCGTCCAAACTCCCGCTCGAGCGCAGAATGCACTCTCCCAGCATTTCTGCAGAACCAGGCCTCCGCTCGAGCTTCCAACTCTACGCTCGAGCGTCACTCAGACAACCCCGCTCGAGCGGCCAGTACCACGCTCGAGCGTCCAACACTGCACAGGAAATACTGGATGGGTGCAATCCCCGCTCGAGCGGACAGGTCAAAATCTAGGCAACTAGTTTTGGTTTCCAAACTCAACCAACCTGTAACAAACCCGCCCAACACATCCCATAACTCAAATACTAAGTAAAAAGGATGTAAACAAGATAATAAACAACTACCAACATCCACGGACACATGTCCGGATCACGGTATAACAAGGGTAAACCCGGGATCGCTATACAAACATACAAAATCTTTAGATGTGCAGAGTAGGATGCTGATTTTCACATTTAAAAGTAAAAAACAATTGATTAACCGATGTTTCGATAAAAGTTTTTTTCTTTTTACTAAGCTTGAAATTTAATTTTTTATCTGGTGACAAACATAATAGCAAATTTCATTGATCTTTCTTGAGATTTGGTGAAAATAAAATAAATTTTATAACTTTGACATAACTATATTGATTTCATTTCATGAGTAAGGGCATCTCTAACCTTTCATTACTTCTTCTTATTTTTTATCTAATTTGATTTCAACTTTGAATAAAAATTTGATTTAATATGAACTATTTCAATCCTTTCATCAATTTCTTATCAAAATCTTTTTAAAAATTCTCATCTATTACAAAATTTTATTTTCTTCATATTTGTTGAAAAAATCATATCCACCAATACCTTATATTTTTAAATTTTCATTAAATTGAATTTAATAAAAAAAATATTTCTCCCTGAATTTGATAAACATTTGATACAAAAAATTGGAGATTATTTTTTTAGCATTTTTATTGAATTTAAATTTGAATAAAATAAAATAAATAGAGAGGTCATTTGATAATAGGCTGATTTTAGTAAAAACAAAATCAAAAAATTATTTAAAAGGTTAAAAAATCGAAAAGACTTACAAAAAGCCAAAGATTTCTTCTCATTTTTTTCTATTTTTTACACATAAGCGAAAGTATTTTCCAAACACTTTCAATTCTTTCAACTCATATTTTAATTTGGGTAAATTACAAATACAATTTGCTTAAAAAATGATTTGTCCCTTATGATTTTGAAAATTACATTTCACTTCTTGAAGTTTCTAATTTCATATCAAATGACCATTTTTATTAATAAATTATAAAGTCAATTAATATTTTTTAATGATATCAAAAATTTATTTTAATTAATAATTCAAAGTAATTTTATCATTGTATAAGAAAGCGGTTAGAAATTTTAATTTTTAGTTATTTTGTTAAATAAAAAATTTTAACAAGTGAATATTTGTATTTTAAAAAATTATATGGGACAATTCATATTTTAAACAAATCTCAATGTAATTATAATTTACCCTTTTAATTTTAATCCAAAAAAAAAAAAAGAGAAAAGAGTACCTTATGTAGTTTTAAAAATTACATTTACCTCTTAAAATTTTAATTACATAACAAATGATTATTTTTATTAACAAATTATAAAGACAAATAATTGTTTTTAATGATGTTATAAATTTATTTTAATTAATAATTTAAGTAATATTATCATTGAATAAGAGAGCAGTTAAATATTTTATTTTTTTAATTAATTTTATTAAATAAAAAATTTCTGACATAATTAATTTTATTAAATAAAAAAATTTTGACAAGAAATTATTCATAATTTTTTAAATTATAAAGAACAATTCGTATTTGCTTAATAGTAAGAATTGTATTTGTAATTTAAAATATATATTTGAAAAAAAACACCAAAATAAGCATCTTCCCACTTTAGCCCTAATCACACACACACTCTCTTACACTCTCTCTCTCTCTCTCTCACTCTCACTCTCACTCTCTCTCGTAGCTACAGATTCTGCAGCTTGTTCAGAATTCTCATGGAAGTAGCAGCCGAATCCGCACTTCTCAATCCATCAACATTCTTCTCTCGTTCCAGCCCTTCATTTCTCCCTGCCCCTCACCCTCAGATCAGATTACCCACCAAGAATTTCCCTTCAAATCTGCTCCTCTTCTCGAATTCCCACCGATTGCATCGTCCCGTATGCTCGCAACGACTTGTTCAGTTCCAGATTCTAACAAAATCAGGGTTTTGTTTGCAGATTCCAACAAAGTGAGGTTCATGGCGTTGAAGATTCGATTACGAGTTTGAAATTAGGGTTTTTTGTAAATCGGAGAATTATTGCGTTGGCTGCTACTGTTATTGGGGTTTTAGTGTTTGGTTGCCGAAGAGTTTTTGCGGTGGAAGGAGTTGTGGATTCGGGTTATGGGGTTATGGGGTTATAGGACAGAGCATATTGTTATTGAAGAGTTATTGGCTGAAACTTTCTCAGGTTCTTTGGGTTTTCAAAGAGCAAGGTTTGGTTTTGGCTGCTCTTCTGGGTCTCTCTGCATTTTTTCCTATGGCTGAAACTTCATTTACCACTCTTTCGCCTTGGAAGGTACACATTTTTTTTTTCTCCAATTGGTTTTTTTCTTATAAAAATTTTGTTTGTGCAACTATCGACATGAATAGGAACATAATAGATTTTTATGTTGAGTTCATGCCAATTTCATATCACCTGGTCATGTGGAACAGCTTCTTATGCCTCAATTTGTTAATTAACTCTGGTGGCAATAATTAGCAAGCTTGGGTAGGAGGTAAGGTTTAGCTTGATTTAGATTGAGGGAATATCTTATCTACAATAATCTCAAACCACAGACTGTGAAGAAGTAAATCATCATACTGAGACCAAAGGATTTTACCTATTGCGACTGCTACAATAGATGGGCCATTTTCTGCTAAGAAGATTGTGAAGGACAGTCTTCACGACGAAAATGGTGATTAGTTGATCAATGATAGCCTGGTTGTTTTGTACATTCAGAGAGAGATATTTGCAGTAGCATTCCAAATGAGGCTACCATGTTGGTGCTGTCAAGAGATAGCTTGAGGCTATCATGGTGAGAGGGATAGCTTGATTTAGGAATTATTCTGTTTTGCATGTATAGGCTAGACTTATAAGATAATTGTGACTCATTTCTAGCCACATTCCTTAGAAATCTCTCACCACCCTCCCAAGTTGGTTCTGTCCTATTCTATCTCTAACAATTATTGAGGGGAATTAGAGCAATGCTGTCCATTCAAAAATAAATTAATAAATCTTATTTTCAAGTGTCAAATCGTGAATTGAATCATGAATTGATTTCTCAATAAAATGAATTGTGAATCGTAAGACTCACTTCATTTTAGATTTTTAATAAAATATATACATTTATATTTATATACATAAAATCATATATATAGTTCTTAAAATTAAAAAAATAACAAACTATATATATAATATATAATATCAAAGTGCAAGTGTACAACTATAGAATATATATTAAATATAATATGAATTTTATTAATGTATGTTCGTAGGGTACATGTTAAGAAACTTTAAAGTATTGTTCATTGTGTATGAAAATGAGTGCAATAAATAAAATACAATACTTTTAATCCGTTTAAGAAATTAACACGGATTTAAATAAGTTTCAAATGAATAAAATTGGTGTGGTTGATGGTTTTGAGTTAAGCTTGTTAGTTCTAAATTGAGTATGAATTCTACCACTTTGAAAGTTCAACATGTATCAAACTTCAAAGTACCCCCTTATTTTGAAGAAGTTATGTAGTGGATCCGTCTTACCAGGTGATTGTGTTTTCATCCTATAACAATGAAGCACATAATTAGTTGGTATAAAATATATTTAAAAAAAGAAAGAAGAAAGAAAAACTAATTACATTTCTAATACACTTGAATATAAGCTAGACTTATAAGATAATTATGACCTATTTCCGGTCACATTCCTTAGAAATCTCCCACCACTCACCCAAGTTGGTTCTGTCCTATTCTATCTCTAATAAAAAAAAATTTTTTTGATAAATAAACAAATATTATTGAAAAGGCGTCAAGATGATGCAACGAGTACAAAACGACATCCCCAATTAGGGAAACCAGTCACAAGCACTAACCAATCATATCATCTAGAAAATATGAAAAACAAACGTATCTAGATCAATTGTCCTCTCCAACCAATTATACATAATTACAAGAAGCCAATTCTCTAACCAAAGAACAACATAATAAATCTCTTGAAAGGTTCATCTATTCCGCTCCAACCACACAAGCCACATCAAACATAATGGCGCTAGCAACCACACCCGCCGACACTGATGCCGACGCCGATGCCCAATCTGAGTAGCCGGCCAAGCCCAAAGCATATCCAACACTCCTTTTGGTTGACCCCAAACAACCCCAAAGAGTGAACAAATGAAACCCCACAGCCGCGTGGCCACTGGACAATGAAGGAACAAATGATCCACGGACTCCGCATTAGCACAACACATACAGTATCGATTCACTAAAACATGCCCACACCCCATCAAATTATTCAATGTTAGATTCCACTCCAAAGCAGTTGTCCACATAAAGAAAGCCACCTTGACGGAACACCCGGCACCCAAACATTCTTCCGAGGAAAAATCCTACTGCAATCCCCCCACTAAACCCCAATATAATGAAGAAACGGTGAACTACCCCTTGGCCCCCACCCCATTCCACATCATTACATCGGATCCCACACCAGTGATGCCCAACCCATACAAGGGACCCCACAATTCCACCAACTGAGCCACTTCTCAATCTTGCACCTACCACCGCAATTGAATATCCCAAACCACCATATCCCCACCCCCTAAATAAGATGCCACTATAGCCTCCCAATCAACCACAATATCGAAGATCAAAGGAAAACGGGTCTCTAATGAAACCTCACCACACCATCTATCCTTCCAAAACCTCACCCTCACCCCATCCCTCATCCTGAACCCTACCCACCTCCAAAACTCCATCCTCCCCAGCCAAATCCCTTTCCAAAGCCCACAACCACGAGTGCTAGTCACATCCCCAACCCGATCTCCTCTTCTCAACCCATACTTAGAGGCGACCGCCCTTCGCTAGAGTCTATCATGCTCCCAAGCAAAATGCCACAACTTCCCTAACAAGGCTGTATTGAAAGTCATCAACCGCCTAACCCCCAAACCCCCTGCTTGCTTACATTGGTAAATCTGCCCCCAATCAATCAAATGGTATCTAAATTCATCTCCTCCACTACCCCATAGAAAATCCCTTTAAAGCTTCTCCAACCGCTGTGCCACGGACACTGGAATAACATGCACAAACATGAAATAAGTCAGAATACTACTTAACACATTCTTAATCAGTGTCAACCTCCCTCCTTTCGAAAGATGTTGCCTCTTCTAGTGTCAACCTCCCTCCTTTCGAAATATTCTATAGTTTATCTATATTTCAATTGTAAAAATTATGAAACTATATCAAACAAAACAATTTGATAAACAGAAGAGCAATAATATACATAATCTAGGTGGTTATGTGCGAGAAATTGTTCTGTTTCGCATGTATCAACATGTTTCAACTTCAAAGTATACCCTTATTTCCAAGTTATCTAGTGAATTTGTTCTACCAAGTGGATATGTGCAAGGAATCATTCTATTTTGCTGGAATTTCATGTTGGCAGTGTGCCCAATGAATAGTAGGGGCTAAATACATACATGGCTTAAAAAATAAGGAAATAGTAGATAAATTATAGAATATTATTGGGCGGGCAGATGGACACGTGTTATTCTGAACTTACTGAATAATTTTCGATCGTGTGCCCATCTTATAACAATGAGACACATAATTAGTTTGTCTCAAATGTAGGAGAAAATGTATGAAAAATTAGTTATATGGCCCCATATACACTTGGAAAGACAAACCACATAGAATATAGGCCAGTTCTATAAAATAATTTCTAATTATTTTCAATCACATTCTTTAGAAATCTCCCATCCACCTAAGTTGGGTTTTGTTATATCCTATCTCTAACAATTATCAACGGGTACTAGAGCAACATAGTCTGTTCAAAAATAAATTTAAATAAAATTATCGATAAATCTTATTTTCAGTAGCATTAATGATTCCTATTAAATTTAATGTAGACAATTAAGTCTTATTTTTTAAAAAAATTATTCTAAAAAAGTTTACTTTTCCTTAATAATATCTTTTATTCCAATGTTACCATTCTTATTAAAATATGGACGACATTTTTTTAAACAATTTCAATTTACTTAAAAAAATATATTTTTTACTTGCAAAAATTGAACAAACTACATCAAACAAAATCAAACTTAACAATTTGATCAAAAGTACTATGACATAGGATTCATCATTTTCTATTGCCTTGTACTCTGAAAAATATATTTAGTAAACAATCCAAAAAGTCTATTTTTTTTAATATTTCATAAAAGAAATTGTGAAAAATAATATCTTGGTCAATTCATATATATATATATATATATATATTTTTCAAACTGTGAGACAACAAAAAAATGATGGGTTCGTTTGGTTTGAATTTCGGAAAATTTTTTGGGAAATTTTCTCTACAAATAAGTTTTTAAAAGTAATGAAACCAAACAAATTTTCCCAAAAAAATTTCTCAAAACTTGTAAACCAAACAAGTTTTCCAAACAAATCTCTCTCTCACACACATCAAATCAATCACTTTTTTCAAAACTCCCTCTCAAAATAATTTTTCAAAACATCTTTTGAAAAAAACCAAACCAAACAATTTTTCGTACTTTTTATCTCTAAAACACATCTCTCAAACACAAACCAAACATACCCGATGAATCTAAAGCTTATGCAAAGTTCAACAAAAATAGCTACGTAGTCTCAAAATGTTCCATTACTGGCTTTGTAAATAGCCAGGGCATTACCAACTTTTAATTGATTCAGGCAAATTATGTTAGTAGTTCTTATATTTTTGCTGTTGCGTCATTTTTGTCTTTATAATTTCAATGGACTCAATTTTGACTTGAACTTATTATTTTGTCTCAATTTGGCCCAATTGATTACAACTTTTAGTTCGTTTTGATGAAAAATGGCAACATGATGAGCTGCAACTGTTATGCATTTATAGGCAAAAAGCTATAAACTTGTTCAATGTAATAAGTTAACCTCAACCAGCTCACTAACATTTTTCTGTCAAGAATCAGAGTTATCAATCAGACTAAATTAACACAAAATCTAAAATTCAGGGTTCAAAAAATCAAGTTAATTGAAATTACTCCAACCAAAATGACACAAGGGGTATTATGTAGGGACTGCCGACGTAATTTGCTCATTGGTTTACGGAAAACCATTACTAATAGCTTTGGGACCACTGGAATTAAAGACAAAGAATCACTGTTGCCAACTTGGAAGTCATGGCTGATGGTGGAAGTCCAGCTTTGTTTGGCATGATGGCTGATGGATACAATTACATAGTTGCCGTGCTTGACTGGTGGGGCTGGGCTGGGCTGTTGCACCACCACCATAGAAAGACTTACCTCTGTATAAGAATGAATAATAGTACATTTATTCCTTCTCCATTATCAAACTACTATCCTTTTTACTCTCCTTTTCATATCTCTCTAAATCCTTCCTATAAGAAAATAAAATGAATTGGCTAATGTTTCTTTATCAATTTCTTCTGGTATTTCTCTTGTTTTCTCAAATAGTAGTTACTACTATGTGTTTTTCATTATCATCATGGTCTTCTTCTTCTACTTATGCATGCCATACCTGCCTTGAGGACCAGCGATTGTCACTGCTCCAATTTAAGAAAACTTTTACCATAACTGGCAGTGCCTCTTTAGATAGTGAATCTGATTCTCATCCTAAAATGGTGTTTTGGAATGAGAGTACTGATTGTTGTTCGTGGGAAGGGGTCATGTGTGACTGGTTGCATGGTCGTGTGATTGGACTTGACCTCACCTTTACCTCAAGCTTTACTAAATCTATCTTCGTTGACATCTCTCAGTCTTGTTTATTGTCATCTGCATGGGAAATTCTCAAAAAACATTTTTCACCTTCCAAACCTACGAAAGCTCAACTTACGGGCTAATATCAAACTCACAGGTAAACTTCCAAACTTCAATGTGACTAGTTCCCTTCAGTTTCTTGATCTCTCTTGGACAAGTTTTTCTGGTCAACTGCCCAATTGAAGCAGCAATCTTAAAGCCTCGAATAGTTTGTACCTCTCTCAATGCAATTTTTCAAGGTCCATTCCAGCTTCTCTTTGTAACCTTACACAAATCACTGATTTAGACTTCTCATCTAACAGTTTCAGCGGTCAAATTCCCTCATCAATTTCAAACCTTGCAAAGCTTACTAACATGATTCTTTCACTAAACAATTTGAACGGACAAATACCGGATTCCCTTGGCAATATGAGCCAACTTACTGACTTGGACATTTCTGTAAATTAGCTAACTGGTCCCATTCCTCCATATGCTGTTGGGGTTTCAATGCTAACTTCTCTCCAATTGAGTCGTAACTCACTCATTGGGACAATACCATCTTCGCTGTTTGCTCTACCTTCACTGATTAATATAGATTTGAGTGACAATAAGCTACAGGGACCAATTCCAAGATCAGTTTATGAACTCCAGAACCTAACAGACTTGGTGCTTTCATCAAATAACTTAAGTGGTGTAGTGGATCTAGATAAGCTTCTAAAGCTTAAAAATCTGATCTCTCTTGATCTCTCATATAATGGTCTCTCATTGAGCATCAACAGTAGTGTTAACTCTACCTTGACCAACTTTGACACTATAGGATTAGCTTCTTGCAACTTGAGCAAATTCCCAAACTTTTTCAGAGAGCAAGCTGGATTGGCTTCTCTAGACATTTCAAACAACAAAATTCATGGTGAAGTTCCCAAATGGATATTTGATGTGGGGGAAAATACATTGGGTATTTTAGATCTTTCTCATAATTTCCTTACAAGTTTAGAGTCTTCCATGGCAGCTGCTAGAATATATTGACCTGCATTCCAACTTACTCAGAGGTCCACTCCCTGTTCCACCTATCACCGCAATTCTTTTCTCTCTCTCAAACAATAAATTGACTGGAGAAATCCCTCCATTGATTTGTGGTCTAAGGTCACTTGGTATTCTTGATTTGTCTAATAACAGTTTGAGTGGCTTGATTCCACAATGTTCGGGAAACTTGAGCAATCTCTTCGTGCTGAATTTAGGGATCAATGGCTTTTACGGCACCTTTATTGCAGCATTTACAAAAGGCAATTGGCTAAGGAATCTTAACTTGAATGGCAACCAAATTGAAGGACAAGTTCCGCTATCTTTGCTCAATTGTAGACACTTGGAAGTTCTAAACCTTGGAAAAAACAAGACAAATGATACATTTCCACACTAGTTGAAAACTCTTCTAGAATTGCAGGTTCTTGTCTTGAGTTTTAATAGGTTTCATTGTCGCATAGGCACCTCCAAGAGCAAAGGCAAGCATCGTTTTCCTAAGTTGAGAATTATTGACATATCTTGCAATGAGTTCACTAGCCTTTTGCCAGCAAATTATATCAAACAATTTGGAGCTATGATGAATATTGATAAACATGAAATAAAATTGAAATACACGGGCAACGGCTATTATGAAGATTCTGTGGTGGTGGTGGTGATTAAGGGATTTGAGATTGAATTATCAAGAATCTTAACAGTCTTGTCAATCATTGATTTTTCAATAAATAAATTCTAAGGAGAGATTCTGAAATCTATTGGGAGGCTTAATTCATTTTGGGGTCTTAACTTATCTCATAACAACCTTGAAGGCCACATTCCAACTTCACTTGGAAATTTAAGAAACCTTGAATTATTGAACCTTTCTTCAAACGAGCTTGTTGGGGTGATTTCTCAACAATTGACGAGTTTGATGTTTCTGGAGATACTAAACCTTTAGGACAACCAACTTGCAAGACGAATTCCTCAAGGGAACCAGTTTAATACATTTGGAAGTGATTCATACAGTGGGAACTTGGCCTTACATGGATTCCGTTTATCAAAGAAATGTAAGGAACTACAGCCACTGCCACCTCCACCAACACTCCAACAAGACGAGAATTCAGACAAGTCAAGTGGATTTAGTTGGCAAGTTGTAGTGTTGTGGTATGGATGCGGATTTGTATTTGGAATGGTTATGGGATATATTATGTTTGTAACTCGAAGACCAGAATGGCTTATGAAAATTGTTGACGGAAAACATCATACGAATGTGAAAAGGTCTAAGAAGGGTGTCCACTGATGCAGTGAAAGAAGAAATCAACAAAGACAAATGGCATTATCAGGTAATTGGAATTTATCTTTGCAACATTACTTTGTTGGATTATTTTTTATGGTTTCTATCTATAGGCTATATTTTTGTTACTAATGCTTTTTATTTCAGAACTAGATATTTTTCTTAGTTGCACAATAAAGAAATGGAATCCAGTTGAAGGGGTGTCTCACCAATTTGCTGCATTTGAGTGTATGTGCATTCAGATAGCAGCTACACAAGATCACTTCAAAAGCTTTACATTGTTGCTGTATTAAATTCTAAAGTTAAGTTGTGTAGTTTTCTTAAAGCCTTGAGTTAAATAAGAGTTTCATGTCATGACTTTTTTTTCTTTTTTTTTTTCTCGCATCCTGTAACAACCTTTGGAGATTTTCACTTTTGTATGTAGTTGCTTTTAAATTGGATTTCAGTCACAAAAGACTAGGCATTGCCAAGTTTTTATCTTTGAAATGCAATCTTACAAGTTACAACCATTCCCCTTGTTACATTCTAAATCATTTTGAGTAATAGAAATGTTGGCTACTAGATAGAGAATTCGTATAGAAAATAATGTTATATGTTAGTCTTTGAGCAGTGCTTTTACTCGTCGCTATTGTAGTCCAGCAGAGCTTTTGTTCTCTTTCACACCTTTCTATCAACACACATAATTGATGATAATTATTATTATTATTATTTTTCATCTTCATTGGCGATTGGAGAATCAGACTAGAGATATGTACTAGCACTTGTTCTATAGATGTGGGAATTTTGTTATTAATTGTAGTATGAAAATGGTATTAATTGAAAAGGTCGCTTATAGGCAAGAACGTTGTTGGGATTGTGAAGTCTGATTAATTAGTACTATACATTTCATTATACGATCATGGATCCAACTGATGTGACCATGTGATTTTAATGCGTTGTTTTATTTTCTCTTTCCTTTTTTTTTTTTTCTTTCTAGTTTATAGCTAAAAATAATGGTTTGGTGTGCTGAAATTGTTATTGTGTTCTAAGAAGTTAAATTTTTTTTTTTAATTTTAGAAAGTTTTAATTCTGTCTTTTTATATTGTTGATGTTTCTCTGCCAATTCTCTCAAATACTATGGAGTATTGATGAGTCTAGATCCTCTGCCATGGTTTCTTGCCATGGTCCCTGCCATGATGTCAAAACAACGTCGTTTTGGCGTTAAATTCAAAAAAAAAAATTTCCCCTGTTTCCCCTTTCTCCCTCAACTGTTGATACAGCCCTAAACCTTAAGAGAGAGGCGAACTTGAACGGCTCCTTTGACGCAGAGGAGGGTAGGTGACGACAGCTGCGCTAGGCGAGGTGAGGCGACAGTTAGGTCTTTCCTCTTCCATCTTCATTCTCATGTGGTGCTTAAATATGTATGTATATATATATGATTTATATGTATATATATATATATATATGATTTCTTGATTTGAATTTCTTGTTGATTTCGTAAATGGGTTTGATTTCTAGGGGTTTTTCCCCCTCTTTTCCCCTTTACGATTTCTCCTTCCAAAAAATAGGAATCCAAAAATCAAATTATATGTATGATTTTTCATCTGAGCATATCAATTTTTGATTCTCCAAATCACTCTGTATCTATAAAAAAAATTTGAGATTTCTCCCATTACATTGTTTGAACAAGAGGGACCTACATGGGATTTGTTAAAGCAAATATAATATGGTTTTTCCTATAATATTTTTCATATATGATTTGTAATTTTCTGAGTTCCTAGTTTCACTGTGACTGTACTTCTGTTTTTGCTCATACAATGACCAAGGTAATCTGTGATTATTAATTTGTAGATTTTGTGATTGAACAACAACAATTGGTTGTGGTTGGGCATGATGTCTCAAATTAGGACCTGTTGAAAAGATTTGCTAAACTTTGAAGTAATTTGATATCTTACTTTGATGACTTGGAAGGACATAATTTTTTTGTGAAGATGATAATACAGTATGTGTTTAATTAGGATTGAATTGACATTCTTTTTTGGTGTGCCATACAATCTATGTTTTTGCTGGTAATGGAATAAAACAATTGTAATTACCCAAAAAAAAAGGGGAAAAAAAAAATTGTGATTGATGATAAGTAGAACAATTGTGGTTAGAAGCCAATTTATTTATTTTGACTTAATTGGTTTTCAGTGATCAGACTATTATTCTTAAATTGATCCTTGTTTATATTTAAATATTTTATTGGTTCTTTGCAATGGCATAATGATGGTTAAATCACTGATGTTGCTAAAATTCTTTTATCATTTTTGTTATAATTTTATTTTATTTTTTTATCATTTTTATTGAAATTGGGGTTTCCATTTTAATTCAAATCATTGATAATTGAAATCCTTGTGCTTTTGTAGGTAATGGAACAATATTGTTAATGAATTGGACACTTATTGTTGGAAGCCGAAACTGGGGATGTTGCTCCCACATTCTTCTAGGAGTTGATTTAAGATTCAAGTGTTTGTCACTTTGCAATTCAAGACTCACATCGCAAGCCTAAAACAATCCTGCTGGCAGTCATGTAGATGGTCCTTCAAATGACGCATTGAGGCGATGAAAGATACAATGTTTTGGTTTAGTTAGATGTTATTTTAGTTGGATGTTGTTTTGTTGATTTTAGCCTTATGTTCAAATTAAAAGCCTTGATATGAACAAAATTGATTGAATGTTAATCGATTTCAGCCTTATTATGTTAATTGGCAAAATGTTTTGGTTTAATTGCCTTGATTTTAATTGATTTCGACCTTGTGTTAATTGACTGAATGATAAACTAAGGATGAAGACTGCTTAAGTTTTCCAGCATTAATCTGGACTGTTTGGTTTTTCTAATAAAATTCTCACCTGCAGTGAACTTGGTTGTTTCTATGGCATTCCATCTATGTATTTGGACAATCATCAAAAAGCCTTAATATGTGTCAAGATAGCAAGAACAGCACTGATATACATTCCCAATCATTTCAATAATAGCAACAACATTTCAAAATCAACAATTTTCAGAACTTCTAAATTCCCAACTATTTCAATAATAGCAACAACATTTCAAATTTCACAATTTTCAGAAGTTCTACATTCCCAACCATTTCAAAAATCAAACTAGTCAATTACAACATTGAAACATAGTTATTTCTTCATAATTAAAATAATAGCAATTACAAGTAACACCAATTATACAATCAAAAGTTTATTGCTTGTTGCGTCTTCGCGGTCAAAAATCAAAGTTGTTCACTAACACTCTCCATATCTTATAAGTTCACTTTGCAGTAGCACAACTCTTTCTCTTATAATTCCATCACTTCTTTGTGTTGCATTTGTAGGACACATTACTCATTGCTGGTATAGAATGATCTCCACATTGATAATAGGACACTTTGTTGGGCTTCAACCCTGCAAAAAGAAGAGGAGAAGAAAAATAAAAATAAAAGAAGCTCAAATTAACACATCACAACAAATTCGTCACTATTGTGTCTATGGCTTCAACACCAATGTTCGTAATTATAGATTTAACAAAATTAATTTCCAATGACACACACTCGTGAAGTGGAAAAAATTGAATTGCTTTGTTTTGAGACATATAACAATTTCATTCAATAAAATTAACAATTGTTAATCAGCTCAATCAAACCGTAAACTAAGAAATGAACATTATACTAACACAATTCATTGAGGCCTAACTACATACACATCATATGTGCAATTTTGACAACACAAACCATATCTTGACCTTGGGAAGATGGATTACCTTACTCCAACCACTCATCTTTTCCACTATTTGTGGATTCAATCTTCCTTATAGGTAAGCAAATAGTTTTGCTTGTAAAGAGCATGGTGAGGCTGAAATCTACAATCTTTGGCAACAAATCTAGACATGAAATCTACAATCTTTGGCAACAAATCTAGACATTGACGCCATAGAAGATCGGATGGAAAGGGAAGACAAAGAATCAATGGAGGGGTTTAGTTCAGACCATTCCTCTGTTCCTTGAAACTGATTAGGGCTTTGAAACCGATGAGAGAGAAAGGAAAAGAGGGGAGCAAACTCCTAGAAATCAAACCTATTTACGAAAGCAACAAGAAATTCAAATCAAGAAATCATATACATATAAATCATATATACACACATATTTAAGCACCACATGAAAATGAAGATGGAAGAGGAGACCTCACCGCCGCCTAGTTGCAGCTGCTGTCGCCTCTGGAGTCGCCGTCGCCCACCCTCCTCTGCGTCGGAGGAGCCGTTCGAGTCTGCCTCTCTCATGAGGGTTAGGGTTGTCTCAACAATTGAAGAAGAAACGGCAAAAGGAGAAGGAAATGTTTTTTTTGAATTTATTATCAAAACGATGTTGTTTTGGCACCACGGTAGGATCATGGCAGGAAATCATTGCAGAGGATTTGGACTTGAGTATTGATTGAATGACTATGACTGCTATGAGCCTTAAGGCTTTGTTTGGTTTAGGCTTAAATAGCAATTTTTTTGATTATTTATGAAATAAAAAATTAACCCTGTTTGACAATGTCTTAAAAGAACCAAAAAAAAAAAAAAAACAAACAAACAAACAAAATTTACTAATGTGAAGAGAATTCAAAAGCTAAAAAATATTGATTAATTGATGTTTCAATATAAGTTTTTATTTTTCACTAAGCTCAAAATTTAGCTTTTTGATCAGGTGCCAAAGGTAATTATAAAAAAAAAAAAAAAAAGGAAAGGAAAAATTACATTGATTTTCTCTAAAATTTAGAGAAAATACAATAAATATCACAATTTAAACATAATTATACCACTTTCTCTTTTAACGTAGCTAAAGGGATAAAATTAATACAGTCAATATAAAAGAAATATCGTTTTTCCATTCAAGCATGTCCAATTCTTAACTTTCTTTTTTGCTCATCAAATTAAAATTTGATTAAAAAAAAATACTCAAAAACTATCTGTAGTCATTTAATCAAATGGTTATCAAATTAAGGAATTTTTTTTTTCCATCAAATTAAAAATTCATCAAATCCTTTGTCAAAATTAAATTTAATGAAAACTTAAAATGATAAAACATTGGAGATGATTTTTGCATCAAAATTAAGAGAAATTTAGAATAAAAATAATTTTTTAATGAAAAGATTTGATTAATTCATATTAAATCGAAATGTTTAAGGAAACAAATTTAAAGCCAAATTAATTTTTTTTTTTTAAAAACAAAATAGTATTTGCATCCTTCTATTTGTATCCACAGTTTCTACAAATTGTTTACAATGTCATGCCTCAATTCCCAATCCATCAACATTCTTTCCTTCATTCGAACCCTCAAATTAGATTACCCACTAAGAATTTCCCTAGAAATCTACGTTTCTCTTCTCGAAGACTCGCATGCGAGTTTGAAATTAGGGTTTCTTGAGGTTTTCGTGAAGCGGGGAGTTATTGTGGTTTTAATGCTTGTGAATTGGAGTTGACTTCTATAAATCTTCAATCTTACTGCACCTGCTCACATTACACCTCTAGTGACAAATTACAAGCTACCTTAACTGAATTGCTAAAAGTTCATTCGAAAAAATTGGCCATACAAATCAGTCAATTTTCATTGCAAATGTAACAAGATTTTATTTCCCAGTGTCAAATTTTTTTGTTTCCTAAGGCTGTGTTTAGATCATGGATTTGGGTCGGAATTTAAAAAAGAAAAGGAGAAAACTGAGTAAAATATAAATAAAATATAAGTTACATTTTTTTCTTCATTTCCTTTTCCAAGACTGCAAATGTGCTATGACTATGTAATAACATGTTAACGCCTTGTCACATGACTGCCTTTTATCTCTGTTGTTTCAGTAAATATATGCTTTGACAGTCATGAAGTCTCTGATAGAGTAGTAAATTACAAGCTTTTGAATGGAAATTGTCATCTAATGTAAATGGAAATGAGTTGTCAATTGAAGATAATTTCAAGCTTCACTAATCTATTAGTGTTCTGAAGAAACATCAGTTGTGTTATAGAAAAAAGAGGAATCTTAACATTTTTTTCTCTCTTGCTGAGAAACCATTCAATCTTTAGTTCCTTTCTCAAAAAAGAATTTGATTTGTACATGCAAGAAATAGGCTAATTCAGCCCTTTTTTGTTCAATTTCTCATGACTTAAAATTCTTATCAATAGGAGTCAAGGGAATGGCCCCTTGCCCTGAAATTTCCATTTAAAGGTGGATGTCGATGTCAATCCTCGAGTGCAAGTAACATGGCATTTCCTCAGAAATGTCATTGAGAGTTTAAAATGTTAGGTTTTTATTCTTAGCAATCCCGTTTGACAAAACTCCTTTCAGTTGTAATTTTGTTCATCTTTTATTTCAGTGAGGCTATGAGTTTTTAGATGCGAATCCAACCCGAATTGTGCCTTGTAGAGATATTTCAGAAGTTAATTCTTTCATGTTTGCCACTTCGCTGACTATGTCGGGGATCGAGCTAAAGTTGTTTGGTCACTCGAGCGGAGGAATGTGGGCTCGAGCAAAGAATTCTTGGTCCCATATGTTTTCACTGACTGTAAAAATACTGAGAAGTTGCATTTGTCGCTCGAGCGACACTTTGGTGGCTCGAGCAAAGACACTTGGAAAAACACGCGTTTTAGTCTCCTCGCTAGAGCGACCTTTGCGGCCCTGTTTTCTATAAATATGTAGTTCTATTAGTTTTTAGGGTTATGGCTTCTAGATCTTCTTCTTCGATATTAGGGTTTTATCTAGAACTTCTTTGCTAGTTTCTTTGATGTTTGTTTGAGTTTAAATCTAGTTTGAAAAGTATACATCAAAGGATTGTTTGTTTCGTTCAATACAAAAGAGAGTGTTGTTCTTCAGTGGATTCCATGGAGTTCAGGGCCTGAAGCTTTGTGGATTCTAGAGTGGCTCATTATCGTGATTCAATATCGGTATTGTGGATTTAATGTTGTACAAGACAATTCCAAGGTGAAGACGGGGCTAGAAGAGGCACATAGGGGTCGGTTTGATTCGAGCGTGGATTCGCTAGGTAATTGAGAGTACACTTGTGTAATTCCTTTATATCTTCTTAGTGGATTGTTTTGTGGTTTTTGCTCGTGGTTTTTTTTATGTTGATGATAACATGGTATAATTGTTACATTGATTTTTTTTTTCCCCTCTTGTTTGTGATTGTCATAATTGGAAAATGTGTAACAAGAAAGAAGATATAGAAACATTAACAGACCTCATCCAATATGTAGAGATAAGGTTGTTTTATGATGGTTCACTCAAAATTAAGATTGTGGAGGAATTCTGTTAAAAGTATGTCTGTTGTATTTTTATTTTAGGGTTTGGCTTCTCCCATGTTCACATCTGAACCTGAACACTTGAGGGGCTCGTGGGCCTACTATGGATCCCGTTTCAATGATCTTTAACTGCTCATTTTCTAGAACCCTCAATGTATATCAATCATGAAAAAATTAGTTTGATCTTCGTAACCTTTTTATTTTTTCTCATTTGTCTTAAGAAAATGGATTAGCCATTTTTTAGAGATAAACACGATAAAATGAAAATATTATGATTATCGGATCGACATAATTTTTTTTTGGAATAATATACATCGAGGGCCTTACAAAATGACCGATTCATATTATCAAAATGGAAATCGTGATGGGCCTCACTGGTCCCTCAAGTTCTCTGATGTTGAGATGTGAACATGAGAAGCCTAACCCTTTATTTTATTTATTTATTTAGGTTCAAAATCTTGTTTTCCAGTTTTGCTAACAATTCATTGAAACATACTACTGCCTAAAATATGGTATCTGTTATTGTATATGTGTGTGTGTTTTAATTTTTATAGTTATGGAACGATATTATAAAAGAAAATCGATTGTAGAATCATCATCTTCACCGATTCATGACGAGTCTCCAAAACAGAGTCGTATAGAAATCAACTTGTTAGACCTTCCTCAAGATTTGGGGCTACGACCTCAGATTACGGATTATCATCATATCATCTGAGAACAAGTTCGTAGGGTGTACTTATTAAAAGGCCCTTGTCAACCTCATAATCACAATTTTCCACGAAGGCAAATTGGGCAATCATCAAGAAGGTTTAACCCTTTATGGTTTGATGAATTTGGTAGTTGGTTAGAGTATAGCATAGCTAAAGATGCTGTATTTTGCCTTTGTTGTTACCTTTTTAAACCCGTTGTAGGAGACCAAGGAGGTTGTAAGTCTTTTGTTGTTGATGGGTTTTCAAGTTGGAAGAAGAAAGAAAGGTTGCAAGGTCATGTGGGAGAGGTGTTAACAACCCTCACAATCAAGCTTGGAGAAAATGTCAGTACTTACTAAATCAAAAGCAACATATTGAAACAGTTTTCTCCAAGCTACTTGATGAAACCAAGAGTGATTATAAAGTTCGATTGACTGCATCAATTGATTGCATCCGACTTCTTTTGCGACAAGGGATTCCATTACATGGGCATGATGAATTTGAAGATTCGAGCAACCAAGGAAACTTTCTTGAGCTTTTGATGCTTCTTTTAGATCAAAATGAGAATCTCAAAACTGTTTTGTCAAAAGATGTTCCTGAACACCTTAAATTGACAGCACCTAGTATTCAAAAGGATATTGTTAATGCCATTGGGGTTGAAACTACCAATGCTATTGTTAGAGAACTTGGTGATGGCATGTTCTCTATTGTCTTTGATAAATCTTGGGATGCATCGATGGAGGAGAAATTGATTGTTTCTTTGAGATATGTGTGTTAGGTTTTTGTTATTGGCAATATTGTTTGACAAAACTCCTTTAAGTTGTAATTTTATTCGATATTATTTCAGTGAAGTTATGAGTATTTAGATACGAATCCAACCTAAATTGTGCCTTTGTAGAGGAGATTATGAGATCTTAATCATATCATGTAACGCCCTCAAAAAAATAACTCAATATATACCATTGACATGCATTATTTAAAGAAGACAATTTATTAATTCATTCATCAGAGTATTACTAAATAAAGCATTATATGTAACATCGAATAAAATGCCCTACAGGCTTACATCTTTCCAAGCCAACACTTGGATACAAAACTATGAGTTCTAACTCAATACAAGAAAAGCCCTAGGCTTGAATGTTTACATGTACTAATAAATAAAGACAATTAACTAAAGGTAGTCTCCTTCAATCCAGAAGCCAAACCCTCCCAAGCTAAGTCCTTGGAGGTAGTTTATCACCTGAACCTGAAAATGATGTTCCCATAAAGGGTGAGCCACAGCCCAGTAGAAATATACTAAACCACATATAAGCAATGAATAAAGCAATAGCATTCAACAGATGGTTAACCAAGATATTCAATTACTTCATTTTACAGTCTCATGACACTATTGTCTAAGATATGTTTTACTTTCCAATTTTATCAACATGGCTCAGAACCTGGCCAAATTTACAACAGTGAATTACATATATCATATTCACATCCTTCCAATATCAACAAACAAATGAGACTCAAGCTCAAATCAAAACACTTCATACTTCCAGATTGATACACATTTTAGTGCTGCATCAATAAAACACTTCTATATAAATAAGCACACATAAAAGTGATGCTAATGGAGTCCATCCCCTATCTCCTCCCAAACAAAATCCGGTTTAGAGGTCCATCCCCTATCTTCCCCTAAACCGTGGAGTACATCCCCTATCTCCTCCCACACACAAAACAATGTATGCAAATGCAATGCTCAATCAATACACATATTTTCTGTATCAATGCAATAGTCAAAATTAATGACTTAACCAATGTGATTAGTTTCAGTTATTCCTAATCCACATGCAATGTCTACAACAATCACGACTATCCTCCACCGATAGCCCAAAACAGTTATTTCTAAACTGAAAATAACTATGTCAACAATTCAATATACAAATGATTTAAATTATTCAATTACGCCATTTAATCAATGATTTCCCTAATTCCATGAATTACTTATACAAATTAATTCAATAATACAACTAGGGTTTTTCCCAAAATTTACCAAAGTATCCCCAACATATCAAAATACCAAAACTTAGAACAAAACCTATAAAATGGAGTAGGAATTCCCTACCTCAAAGAAAACAACACAAATGGCGAAAACAGAGATGAGTGCCCAAATACTAAAATGCTCCAAATCGCCAAATGCCCAGATTAAATGAAAGCCCTCGACTCCCTCTATCTTTTTAATAAAGCAACTAGGGTTGGAACACACTCTAAACAGATCAAACCTAAGAGAGAAGGTGAGTAGGGAGAGAGAAAAGTCGAACCTAAGGTTTGAAATCAAAAGAATATGAAAAAGACTGATCAAATCCCGCTGCTGTGTATATAAACTGGACAGGCTCGCTCGAGCGAAGACTTGGTCGCTCGAGCGACCAGACACAAAGAAACTACGCTCGAGCCAAAGCAACCCAAAAGCTCGCTCGAGCGAAAGAAAACTCGATCGAGCGAAGAACTCAAAACCTCAGGCCTGAAACCAGACTCACGCTCGAGCGAAGGAACTATTGCTCGAGCGAAGAACGAACTAACTCGCTCGAGCGAAGAAAAGCTCGCTCGAGCCAAGAATGCAAAGCTACAGGTCCAACCCAGACGCAAACTCTTGCTCGAGCTACCAAACCCCGGCTCGAGCGAAGAACCAAAACAACATCTCGCTCGAGCGACAAACTCCTCGCTCGAGCGAAGATCCAAAATTCTGGACAGCAACACTTGGTTTCTAAACCCAACCAACCTGAAACAAACCTGCCCAACACATCCTATAATTCCAAAAGAGAAAATAAAGGACCACAACAACAACAATTATACAATGACAGAATCTACGGAACATTCCAGATACAATAATCAAATGGGAAAAAACCGGCGTCACTATAACCTCCCCCCCTTAAAAGAATTTCGTCCCCGAAATTAGGCACAAATTTTGAAAACAGGTTTTTCTCAATTCCCAAAGATAGTATATAACAATAATAAACAACTTGACCCAATACTGGTCACTTCATCTCTTTATCAAGAGGCATCTCACATTATATATATAAAACAACATATACTCAACCTGTATCATTATTATGCATTATTCCTTTCAATGTTAACAATTCCCATATCATATTCAATTGCATGATATATACAACCCATTCAGCAAGGTACTCAACAAATGCAATGTTACACTAAACTTCTATAATGAAGCAAGTTTCAAGATACATCCCTTTACCAGTACAACTTAATGTTTTACAACTTAAGATATATGTTAAGCTCTTAAGTTCAACAATGAAACAAAATCTAAACACCAGATTACAAATCGATAAACATGTCCGGGTATTTTTCGCGGACTTCCAATTCACGCTCCCAAGTGGCTTCCTCCACTCCGTGATGTTTCCACAAAACTTTTACCAAAGGGATGGTCTTGCCTCGCAAAACTTGATCCCGCCTATCCAATACCCGAACCGGTCTCTCCTCATATGAGACATCCTCATCAACCACTAAATCGGTCCAATCTAACACATGTGATGGATCCGGCTCATACTTCCGAAGCATACTCACATGAAACACGTCATGTACTCCGGACAACTGCGGCGGCAAGGCTAAACGATAAGCAGCCTCGCCAATCCTCTCAAGGATCTCAAACGGACCAATAAACCGAGGGGACAACTTCCCACTCTTCCCAAACCTCATCAAACCCCGTCTAGGTGATATCTTCAGAAAGACATGATCACCCACCTCAAACACCAAAGCTCTTCTCCTACGGTCGGCATACGATTTCTGACGACTCTGTGCTGTAACAAGCCTCTTACGGATAAGCTCAACTTTCTCTGTCGTTTCCCTCACCAACTCCGGACCCAACAGAGGTGCATCACCCACCTCGGCCCAACACACTGGAGATCTACACGGTCGGCCATACAAGGCCTCAAATGGTGCCATACCGATACTAGACTGGAAACTGTTGTTGTAGGCAAACTCCGCCAACGGCAAGTGCCTCTCCCACGACCCACTAAAGTCTAAAACACAACCCCGAAGCATATCCTCAAGGATCTGAATAGTACGCTCGGATTGTCCGTCAGTCTGAGGATGATAAGCCGTGCTAAAGGTCAACTTAGTGCCTAAGGCACTCTGCAAACTCTGCCACAACCTGGCAGTAAAACGAGGATCTCTATCTGAGACGATCGTCACTGGAACCCCGTGTAACCTCACTATGTCCCGAATGTACAAGTCGGCAAGATGATCTACCGAATCTCTCACGCGCATAGGAATAAAGTGCGCCGACTTAGTCAACCGGTCTACAACCACCCAAATAGCATCACTACCCCGCTGAGTCCTCGGAAGACCTACAACGAAGTCCATAGTGACATGCTCCCACTTCCACTCGGCAATAGGCAAGGGTTGCAACAAACCCGCTGGCCTCTGATGCTCGGCCTTCACTTGCTGGCAAGTAAGGCACTTAGATACGAAAGCTGCCATATCCCTCTTCATACCCCGCCACCAAAACTGGCGACCCAAATCCCGATACATCTTAGTGCCTCCCGGATGCACCGCAAGGCGTGAATGATGAAACTCCCGGAGTACCTCCTCTCGGCAAGACTCCGGCACAAACAGACGGTCTCGGTATCTCACACTCAGGTCAGGATACACCGTCAAACCCTTCTCAACCTTCCCACCGGAAATCATCTCACGGAGAGATTCTACCTCAAGGTCACCTCTTTGAGCCTCTAACACTCGAGTCACAAGTGTAGGCTGTGCAACAACAGAAAACAAGGCCGCAGTCTCAACGGACTCGCCTAGAAGTAAATCAAACTCCCCAAGTGCACCCAACATCTCCCATTCTCGGATGGCTATACTAGCTATGTCACCAATAGGTTTCCTGCTAAGGGCATCGGCCACCACATTGGCCTTTCCCGGGTGATAATGCAACTCAAAGTCATAATCCTCTATAAATTCCATCCACCTCCTCTGCCTCAAGTTCAAGTCTTTCTGTGTAAACAAATATTTCAGACTCTTATGATCCGAGAATACCTCAAATCTCTCACCATAAAGATAATGCCTCCAAATCTTCAAGGCAAAAATCACAGCTGCTAACTCTAGATCATGCGTAGGGTAATTCTGCTCGTGAATTTTCAACTGACGTGAACCATAGGCAACTACTTTCCCCTCTTGCATCAACACACAACCCAGACCCTCTCGTGAGGCATCACAATAGACTGCATAACCCAACCCTCTCTCTGGAATAATCAATACTGGAGCGGTGGTCAGTCTAACTTTTAACTCCTGAAATGACTTTTCACAAGTCTCACTCCATACAAATTTGACTCCCTTCCGAGTCAGTCTAGTCAACGGTGACGCTAACCTGGAGAAATCTTTCACAAACCGACGGTAATACCCAGCTAATCCCAGAAAACTGCGGATCTCAAACACACTCTTAGGCTGTGCCCAATCCTGCACTGCCTCAACCTTGGATGTATCAACAGACACTCCTTCCCCGGATACCACATGGCCTAAGAATTTGACTTCCCGCAACCAGAACTCACACTTCCCAAACTTGGCATACAGCCTATGGGCTCTAAGTAACTCAAGCACCACCCTCAAGTGTGCCTCATGCTCCTCCTCAGAAGGCGAATAGATAAGGATGTCGTCCACAAAAACGACGACAAACCGATCAAAAAATTCCCGGAAGATCCGGTTCATCAAGTCCATAAAGACTGCCGGTGCATTGGTGAGCCCGAATGGCATCACCAGAAACTCATAATGGCCATACCGCGTACGGAATGCCGTCTTCGGAATATCCTCCTCCCTGACCCTCAACTGGTGGTAACCCGATCTCAAGTCTATCTTAGAGAAACAACGGGAACCCTTCAACTGGTCAAACAAATCATCTATACGAGGCATAGGGTACTTATTTTTAACCGTAGCCCGATTCAACTTCCGGTAATCTATACAAAGTCTCAAAGCACCACCTTTCTTTTTAACAAAGAGGGCTGGTGCTCCCCACGGCGAAACACTAGGACGTATAAAACCCTTATCTAGCAACTCCTGCAGCTGAATCTTCAACTCAACTAACTCGGCTGGGGCAAAACGATAAGGTGCCATAGAAAACGGCGCCGTGCCGGGCACTAGGTCAATAGAGAATTCAATCTCCCGATGTGGTGGCAAACCAACAAGATCCTCAGGAAAGACGTCCGAGTACTCACAAACCACCCTTGGCAACACAATCTGAGTCTCATCATCCTCACTAATCGAAAGGTTAGCAAGTAGACTACTAAGCTCACTCCGTCCTCGCGGAACGTACCCCGGCGGCAACACATCACCAACCCGGTCCCCCAGAAAATGAAAATACTCTCCGCTCACAGTACAACAAGTGACCCTCTGGCGGTAGCAATCAATAACTGCCCGGTATGACGATAACCAGTCCATACCCAAAATAACATCGAAACCCCTCATAGGCATAACTACAAAGGAGAATGGGATTCTATGATAATCAACCTCTATATCACAACCCCTAACACCTTGTTTCAAAATCAATTCACCCCCAAGGGGTGACACTACACAAATAGGAGATGCTAACTGTGCTAACTCCAACTCCAAAATAGATGCAAATGCAGCAGACACAAAGGAATGAGATGCACCCGTATCAATCAAAACATTAGCAACTGAGTTGCAAAACAAGAAGGTACCTCTCACAACTGATGGTGCTGGCACAAGATCCTGCGCGGTAACAGCATACACGCGCCCAGACGACCTCTGATCAACCTGCTCAACCCTAGGAGCATAAGATTGCTGCACTGACTGGGACGATGAAGCCCCCTGATTGGCCCTCGAGGCCTGACCTGACTGAGCTGACTGCTGACCCTGAATCGGCCTCAAACCAGATGCACCAGGTGTGCCACCCAACTGCGGGCAATACCTCTTCATATGCCCTGGCTGACCACACTGATAACACGAGAGTGGCTGGCCTCTACCCTGACTCTGGCTCTGAGATCGAGCCGAAGAAGATACTGCTCTCTGAACTCCTCCCCTCTGAGGACAAACTGGAGACTTGTGGCCCAGCTGGCCACACTTGAAACAGGTAATGTCTCCTTGACTGCCTTTCCCTGAACTAGCACTCGGTACAGGAAAAGTCGATCTAGAAAAACTACCCTGAGACTGCTGGGGATTAAAACCCTTCTGTCTCTTACCATCATTCTGACCATCCTGACTCCTCTTGGAGCCCTTCTGTCCTTCCTCCTCCTCCTGCATCATGATCTCCATATGGGCTGCAGCATCAACCATACGCCCATAATCCCGAATCATAGTTCCCCCAACTCTCAGCTTGAGGCCACGCCTCAACTTCTTCTCAAACTCAATACAACGGCGTTCCTCTGACGCCACCAACTCAGGTGCAAACCTGGACAAACTAGTAAATGCAGCCTCAAACTCGGCCACTGAAGAACTCGCCTGCTTAAGCTGACAAAACTGGTCTCGCAGCTTCTCCCTGACTGCTGGAGATAAGAACTTCTCCTGGAAAGCATTCACAAAAGCCTCCCACGTACCTCCTATACGCCCCTTAGTAAACTTCCACCACTGACCCGCATCCCCCTTCAACTGGAAAGATGCCAAGGTCACTTTCAACCCTTCGTCTTCGATGCCAAGCATCTCAAACATCTTCGTTGTCTGTTCGAGCCATTCATCTGCCTTAAGCGGCTCTTTAGGATCACCCACAAATTCATCCGGATTAGACCGGAAGAACTCCCTCTTCAGAAAGGCAGGTCCAGCATCCGCAACAACAACCTGAGCTTGATTCTCAGCTCTGAGAATGCCTACTGACTCCCTGAATGCCCCTGCTATCTCTCGGGCTAGAGCGCCCATAGCCTGCTGACATGCATTATTTAAAGAAGACCATTGACATGCATTATTTAAAGAAGACAATTTATTAATTCATTCATCAGAGTATTACTAAATAAAGCATTATATGTAACATCGAATAAAATGCCCTACAGGCTTACATCTTTCCAAGCCAACACTTGGATACAAAACTATGAGTTCTAACTCAATACAAGAAAAGCCCTAGGCTTGAATGTTTACATGTACTAATAAATAAAGACAATTAACTAAAGGTAGTCTCCTTCAATCCAGAAGCCAAACCCTCCCAAGCTAAGTCCTTGGAGGTAGTTTATCACCTGAACCTGAAAATGATGTTCCCATAAAGGGTGAGCCACAGCCCAGTAGAAATATACTAAACCACATATAAGCAATGAATAAAGCAATAGCATTCAACAGATGGTTAACCAAGATATTCAATTACTTCATTTTACAGTCTCATGACACTATTGTCTAAGATATGTTTTACTTTCCAATTTTATCAACATGGCTCAGAACCTGGCCAAATTTACAACAGTGAATTACATATATCATATTCACATCCTTCCAATATCAACAAACAAATGAGACTCAAGCTCAAATCAAAACACTTCATACTTCCAGATTGATACACATTTTAGTGCTGTATCAATAAAACACTTCTATATAAATAAGCACACATAAAAGTGATGCTAATGGAGTCCATCCCCTATCTCCTCCCAAACAAAATCCGGTTTAGAGGTCCATCCCCTATCTTCCCCTAAACCGTGGAGTACATCCCCTATCTCCTCCCACACACAAAACAATGTATGCAAATGCAATGCTCAATCAATACACATATTTTCTGTATCAATGCAATAGTCAAAATTAATGACTTAACCAATGTGATTAGTTTCAGTTATTCCTAATCCACATGCAATGTCTACAACAATCACGACTATCCTCCACCGATAGCCCAAAACAGTTATTTCTAAACTGAAAATAACTATGTCAACAATTCAATATACAAATGATTTAAATTATTCAATTACGCCATTTAATCAATGATTTCCCTAATTCCATGAATTACTTATACAAATTAATTCAATAATACAACTAGGGTTTTTCTCAAAATTTACCAAAGTATCCCCAACATATCAAAATACCAAAACTTAGAACAAAACCTATAAAATGGAGTAGGAATTCCCTACCTCAAAGAAAACAACACAAATGGCGAAAACAGAGATGAGTGCCCAAATACTAAAATGCTCCAAATCGCCAAATGCCCAGATTAAATGAAAGCCCTCGACTCCCTCTATCTTTTTAATAAAGCAACTAGGGTTGGAACACACTCTAAACAGATCAAACCTAAGAGAGAAGGTGAGTAGGGAGAGAGAAAAGTCGAACCTAAGGTTTGAAATCAAAAGAATATGAAAAAGACTGATCAAATCCCGCTGCTGTGTATATAAACTGGACAGGCTCGCTCGAGCGAAGACTTGGTCGCTCGAGCGACCAGACACAAAGAAACTACGCTCGAGCCAAGGAAGCCCTGCTCGAGCCAACAACCCAAAAGCTCGCTCGAGCGAAAGAAAACTCGATCGAGCGAAGAACTCAAACCCTCAGGCCTGAAACCAGACTCACGCTCGAGCGAAGGAACTATTGCTCGAGCGAAGAACGAACTAACTCGCTCGAGTGAAGAAAAGCTCGCTCGAGCCAAGAATGCAAAGCTACAGGTCCAACCCAGACGCAAACTCTTGCTCGAGCTACCAAACCCCGGCTCGAGCGAAGAACCAAAACAACATCTCGCTCGAGCGACAAACTCCTCGCTCGAGCGAAGATCCAAAATTCTGGACAGCAACACTTGGTTTCTAAACCCAACCAACCTGAAACAAACCTGCCCAACACATCCTATAATTCCAAAAGAGAAAATAAAGGACCACAACAACAACAATTATACAATGACAGAATCTACGGAACATTCCAGATACAATAATCAAATGGGAAAAAACCGGGGTCGCTATATATCATGTTTGCCACTTCAGTGCCTATGTGGGGTCAAGGGGCAATGCCCTCGAAGCAAAAAGCAAAAATGCAGTCAAAGTTGCTTGACTGCTCAAGCGGCCATTTGTGCGCTCGAGCGAAGAATCTTTGATTCCAGAAGTTTGAATTGTCTGCAAAAGTACTGGGAGTTATGTTTTTGCGCTTGAGCGAAGTTCAGTGTTTTGAAACACGAGGTTTAGTCAGACCGCTCAAGCGGCTCTATTCCTGCACTCGAGCGGAGATCGCAATTCTGTTTGCTATAAATCTACTATTAATTCAGTTTCTAGGGAACGGCTTCCAGATCTTCTTCTTGGGTATTAGGGTTTTTATCTGGAGCTTCTTTGCTAGTTTCTTTGATGTTTGTTTGAATTTAACTCATGGTTTGAGAAGTATACATCAAAAGATTATTTGTTTCATTCAATACAAAAGAGAGAGTTGTTCTTCACTAGAATCTAGGGACTTCGAGCCTAAAGCTTTGGTGGATTCTAGAGTGGCTCATCGCCGTGTATTCGACATTAACGTTGTGGGTTTAACGTTGGGCAAGACAATTCTGAGGTGAAGATGGTAGTGAAAGAGGCACATTGGGGTCGGTTCAATTCGGATGTGGATTCGCTAGGTAATTGTGGGTACACTTGTGTAGTTCTTTTTTGTCTTCTTAGTGGATTGTTTTGTGGCCTTGGCCCATGGTTCTTTTAATCACAATTGGAGGCCCTCCAATTGTGGTTTTTCCACATTAAATCGTTGTGTTGATTCATCTTTGATTGTTTGATTGGGATTGTTATTTACTGTTTAAAATTGATACATAATCACAAATCAATATCTTGGGAATTTTAGATTTTTCAATGTGGATGGTAGGGGCTATGTAATTGTGCATTTTTTGGGTATTAAGCAAATTTCTAGTTCTAGTGTTCTTTCACTTAAGAAGGCGGTTGAAGACTTATTTTCTACACATATTGAAGACATATCTAGGTTACGTGGACAAAATTATGATGAGGTTAATAATATTGATATGCAAGGTGAGTTCAACAAACTCACTACACTTATAATGGAGGAGAATGAAAGTTATTATGTTCATTGTTTTGCTCATAAACTTGAATTAACTCTTGTGGAGGCAGCAAAGAGTCATATCCATACTGCAAAACTCTTTTACATGGTTTCTAAAGTAGTTAAGGTTGTTGGAGCTCCATGTAACCATCAAGATGTTCCTCGGGAGAAGTAAGTTGCTGAAGTTGTTCAAGCTCTAAAGCATAATGAGATTACAAGTGGGAAAGGTCTCAATCCTTGTGGGGGATATATGTTTGGGATCACATTATGGGACTTTGTTGAGTTTGATTAGTATGTTTTCAGATGTGCTTGATGCGATAATAGACGATGGATTCTATTTCAACGACAGAGCAGAAGCATTCTACCTATTTGACCCATTACAATCCTTTGATTTTGTGTTTAATCTACATTTGGTGAGATCCGGATTGGGAATTACAAATGATTTTTCACAAGCATTCCTAATATGGATGACTTGTATTTACCTCGAGGGAGATCAAGGTGTATAGATCAAGAAATGACAAACTCTTATCACTACTTCATCAAGTTGTTCGATTTTGTCATTGATATGCAACTCTAAGAGCTGAATAATCATTTTAATGAGGTGAACACTGAGTTGCTTCTTTGTGTTGCATTCCTAAATCCATCCGATTCATTTGTTGCTTTTGATACGACAAAATTGATCTGTTTTGCCCAATTTTATCTAAAAGACTTTTCAGCTATTGAGCTTACAGCACTTCCTATTCAACTTGAGAATTTTATCATTGATATGCAGTCTAATGTTGAGTTTTCAAATTTAAAAGGAATCAGTGATGTTGCTTGGAAGATGGTTAATACTAGAAAAGAGAGAATTTTTATTTCTTGGTTTACAAATTGTTGACTTTGGCACTGATATTACCTGTTGCGACTGCCACAATAGAGAGGGCATTTTCTGCGCCAAAGATTGTAAAGAACTGGCTTCGCAATGAAAATGGTGATCGGTCGATGAATGATTGCCTGGTTATGTATATTGAGGGAGAGATATGTAGTAGCATTCCAAATGAGGCTATCATGCATCGTTTCCAAAATATGGAAAGTCTTTGAGGTTATTTGTAAGTAAACCCGTATCTTATCAATGAATATCTAAGGTTTTGCTTTGTTCTTAGTTCAAAATTTTTGCTTCTTTCGATTGCCAAATAGGAAAATTTTCATGAATGATTCTAGGTAAGTTCTTACCCCCCTTGACAAAAATCATAGTTTTGCCCTTGAGGATTGCTTGTTCCAAGAGACAAAGAGCATATAGAGTAAAAATGCATTTGAGTGTTCAGTCAAAATGGATTAGTTCACCCTACTTTAGGGGAAAAAAATTAACATGCATATGAATTAGAAGAAGAAGAAAGAAACATAAAAATGAGCAGAAGCTACTAAGCATTTATTCTTTCTTGTATCCAGCTTTGCTTGCATTTTCTTTTATCATTATTATTATTATGTTCATTCTAATTTGTGGATGATGCTAGTGTGAATTAAATTTCTTGTTGCCCATTTATAAATGCTACTCATTTATAATCTGTTTATGAAATTAAAACAAATAAGTTTCAAACGAATAAAATTGGGCGTGGTTGACGGTTTCGAGTTGAGCTTGTCAATACCAATTCGAGTATAAATTCCGCCATTCTGAAAATTCAGCAAATATCAACTTCAAAGTACTCCCTTATTTCCAAGAAGTTATCTCGTGGCTGTATTTCTATCTTAAAACAATGAAATACATAATTAGTTTGTCTAAAATATATATAAAAAAAAAGAAAAAAGAAAAAAGAAAAAGAAAAACTAATTGCATATCTAATACACTTGAATATAGGCTAGACTTATAAGACAATTATGACTTATATTTTCAGTCACATTCCTTAGAAATCTCCCACCACCCACCCAAGTTGGTTGTCCTATTCTATCTCTAACAATTATTAAGAGGAAATAGAGCGATACTGTCCATTCAAAAATAAATTAATAAGTCTTATTTTTAAGTGTCAAATCATAAATTGAATCATCAATTGATTTTTTAATAAAATAAATGATGAATTTTAAGATTCACTTCATTTTATATTTTAAATAAAATACATTCATAAAAAATCACAGATATAGTTCTTAAAATTAAAAAAAAAAAATCTATACATATAATATGAATTTGTGGATGATGCTAGTGTGAATTAAATTTCTTGTTGCCCATTTATAAATGCTACTCATTTATAATCCGTTTATGAAATTAAAACAAATAAGTTTCAAACAAATAAAATTGGGCGTGGTTGACGGTTGCGAGTTGAGCTTGTCAATACCAAATTGAGTATAAATTCCGTCACTTTGAAAGTTCAGCAAATGTCAACTTCAAAATATTCCCTTATTTCCAAGAAGTTATCTCGTGGCTATATTTCTATCTTAAAACAATGAAACACAAAAAAAAAAAAAAAAGAAAAAAAGAAAAAGAAAAAGAAAAACTAATTGCATATCTAATACAGTTGAATATACGCCAGACTTATAAGACAATTATAACTTATATTTTCTATCACATTCCTTAGAAATCTCCCACCACCCACCCAAGTTGGTTGTCCTATTCTATCTCTAACAATTATTAAGAGGAAATAGAGCGATACTGTCCATTCAAAAATAAATTAATAAGTCTTATTTTTAAGTGTCAAATCATAAATTGAATCATCAATTGATTTTTTAATAAAATAAATGATGAATTTTAAGATTCACTTCATTTTATATTTTAAATAAAATATATTCATAAAAAATCACGGATATAGTTCTTAAAATTAAAAAAAAAATCTATACATATAATATGAATTTGTGGATGATGCTAGTGTGAATTAAATTTCTTGTTGCCCATTTATAAATGCTACTCATTTATAATCCGTTTATGAAATTAAAACAAATAAGTTTCAAACAAATAAAATTGGGCGTGGTTGACGGTTTCGAGTTGAGCTTGTCAATACCAAATTGAGTATAAATTCCGTCATTTTGAAATTTCAGCAAATGTCAACTTCGAAGTATTCCCTTATTTCCAAGAAGTTATCTCGTGGCTATATTTCTATCTTAAAACAATGAAACACAAAAAAAAAAAAAAAAAAAAAGAAGAAGAAAAAGAAAAACTAATTGCATATCTAATACACTTGAATATAGGCCAGACTTATAAGACAATTATGACTTATATTTTCAGTCATATTCCTTAGAAATCTCCCATCACCCACCCAAGTTGGTTGTCCTATTCTATCTCTAACAATTATTAAGAGGAAGTTGAGCGATACTGTCCATTCAAAAATAAATTAATAAGTCTTATTTTTAAGTGTCAAATCATAAATTGAATCATCAATTGATTTTTAATAAAATAAATGATGAATTTTAAGATTCACTTCATTTTATATTTTAAATAAAATATATTCATAAAAAATCACAGATATAGTTCTTAAAATTAAAAAAAAAAAAAAATCTATACGTATAATATGAATTTGTGGATGATGCTAGTGTGAATTAAATTTCTTGTTGCCCATTTATAAATGCTACTCATTTATAATCCGTTTATGAAATTAAAACAAATAAGTTTCAAACAAATAAAATTGGGCGTGGTTGACGGTTTCGAGTTGAGCTTGTCAATACCAAATTGAGTATAAATTCCGTCATTTTGAAAGTTCAGCAAATGCCAACTTCAAAGTATTCCCTTATTTCCAAGAAGTTATCTCGTGGCTATATTTCTATCTTAAAACAATGAAGCACATAATTAATTCATCTAAAATAAAAATAAAAACAAAAACTAATTACATATCTAATACACTTGAATATAGGCCAGACTTATAAGATAATTATGACTTATATTTCCAGTCACATTCCTTAGAAATCTCCCACCACCCACCCAAGTTGGTTTTGTCCTATTCTATATCTAACAAATATTAAGAGGAAGTAGAGCAATATTGTCCATTCAAAAATAAATTAATAAGTCTTATTTTCAAGTGTCAAATCATAAATTGAATCATCAATTGATTTTTTAATAAAATAAATGATGAATTTTAAGATTAATTTATATTTTTAAAATATATACATAAAAAATCATATATATAGTTCTTAAAATTAAAAAAATACATATAATATAAAATATTAAAGCGCAAGTGTACAATTATAGAATATAAAATATCAAGGCATTACCAAGTTTTAATTGATTAAAGGAAAACTATATTAGTAGTCTTTATATTTTTACTCGTGTTATTTTTGTTTTTATAATTTCAATTGACTCAATTTCGACTTTAATTTATGATTTTATCTCAATTTGATCTAATTGATTACAACTTTTAGTATTTTCTTTTTATAAAAAATGTGCCCATGAGTTGCATGTTTCATATTTTTATAGCTAAAAAATTGTAAACTTATTCAATTCAATTCTAAATTAACTCAATAGCATTTTTTCTTTCAACAACCATAATTAATGTTATCAATTAAATCAAATTAATACAAAATTAAAAGTTAAGAATTCGAAATAAAATTAATTAAAATTACTCAAACTAAAATGATACAATAGACCAAATGTAAAGAATATCAACATAATTTTCCCTTGGAATTAAAGACAAAGAATCACTGTTGCGAATTTGGAAGTCATGTGGCTGGTGGACAAAATTACACAGTTGCCGTGCTTGACGGGCTGGGCTGGGTTGCTCCACCACCACTACCGTAGAAAGACTTTGCAGTGTGTATAAGAATGAGTAATACATTTATTCTTTCTCCATCATCAAACTACTATCCTTCCTATACTCTCATTTTCATATCTCTCCGAATCCTTCTACCTGTAAGAAAACAAAATGAGTTGGGTTATGTTTGTTCTTCATCAATTTCTTCTGTTATTTCTCTTGTCTTATTCTTCTTTTTCTACTTCTGCACGCCATACCTGCCTTGAGGACCAGAGATTTTCACTTCTCCAATTTAAAACAACATTTACCATAACTGCTAATGCCTCTTCTCCACGTTGTGAATCTGATTCTCATCCTAAAATGGTGTTCTGGAATGGGAGTAGTGATTGCTGCTCGTGGGAGGGGGTCACGTGCGACTGGTCCAATGGTCATGTGATTGGACTTGACCTCAGTTGCAGCCAACTTCAGGGCACCATCCAACCCAACACCACCCTCTTCCACCTTCGTCACCTCCAAACCCTCAATCTTGCCTTCAATGACTTCAATTTCTCTACAATTTCACCTGATTTTGGCTCCTTTCCAAGTTTGACCCATCTCAACCTCTCTTGCTCTAATTTTACTGGCCGAATTCCTTCAAAAATCTGCCATCTGTCCAAATTGATTTCCCTTGATCTCTCTTTTATGAATTATAATCCTTATGGTGTTGATTATTCTCCGGTGAGACTTGAACAACACACTTTCAATATGCTCCTTCGAAACCTAACCCAATTAAGAGAACTACACCTTGATTCGTTGAATATCTCTTCACCTTTACCTCATGCTTTGCTAAATCTATCTTCTTTGACATCTCTCAGTCTTCGCTATTGTCAACTGCGTGGGAAATTCTCAGAAAACCTTTTTCACTTACCAAACCTACGAGAGCTCCATGTATGGGGAAATCCGGACCTCACAGGTAAACTTCCATACTTTAATGCAACTAGTTCCCTTCAGTTTCTTGATCTAGGCGACATAAGTTTTTCTGGCCAATTGCCTGAATCAATCGGCAATCTTAAAGCCTTGGATATTTTGTACCTCTTCAACTGCAACCTTTCGGGGTCCATTCCAGCTTCTGTTTGGAACCTTACAAAAATCACCGATTTAGGCTTCTGGTCTAATAGTTTCAGCGGTCAAATCCCCTCATCAATTTCAAACCTTGCAAAGCTTAGAGGCTTGTATCTTGACGGAAACAATTTGAACGGTCAAATACCGGATTTCCTTGGCAACATGAGCCAACTTACTCTCTTGGATCTTTCCAGAAACAATTTGAGCGGTCAAATACCGGATTCCCTTGGCAACATGAGCCAACTTACTCTGTTGGCTCTTTCCGGAAACAATTTGAGCGGTCAAATACCGGATTCCCTTGGCAACATGAGCCAACTTACTCTCTTGGCTCTTTCCGGAACCAATTTGAGCGGTCAAATACCGGATTCCCTTGGCAACATGAGCCAACTTACTAACTTGTATCTTTCCGGAAACAATTTGAACGGTCAAATACCGGATTCCCTTGGCAACATGAGGCAACTAACTTCTCTCGTTTTGAATTTAAACTCACTCAATGGGACAATACCATCTTCGTTGTTTGCTCTGCCTTCACTGGTTAAGATAGGATTGAGAAACAATAAGCTACAGGGACCAATTCCAGGATTAGTTTATGAACTCCAGAACCTAACATACTTGTGGGTTTCATCAAATAACTTAAGTGGTGTAATGGATCTAGATAAGCTTCTAAAGCTTAAAAATCTGATCTCTCTTGATCTCTCATATAATGGTCTCTCATTGAGCATCAACAACAGTGTCAACTCTACCTTGACCAACTTTGAAACTATAAGTTTAGCTTCTTGCAACTTGAGCGAATTCCCAAACTTCTTGAGAGAACAAGCCAGATTGCGTTATCTAGACCTTTCAAACAACCAAATTCATGGTGAAGTTCCAAAATGGTTATTCAATGTGGGGAAAGATTCATTGCAAAATAAGAATCTACAATTTATTGACCTGCGCTCCAACTCACTCCGAGGACCACTCCCTGTTCCACTTAACACCACATATGTTTTCTCTATCTCAAATAATAAATTGACCGGAGAAATCCCTCCATTGATTTGCGGTCTGAGTTCACTTCAAGTTCTTGATCTGTCTAATAACAGTTTGAGTGGCTTGATTCCACAATGTTTGGGAAACTTCAGCAATAGTCTATCGGTGCTGAATTTAGGAAACAATAGATTTCGTGGTGCCTTTACTACGCCATTTACCAAAGGCAACGTGCTAAGGAATCTTAACTTGAATGGCAACCAAATTGAAGGACAAGTTCCGCGATCTTTGCTCAATTGTGAATACTTGGAAGTTCTGGATCTTGGAAAAAACAAGATAAATGATACATTCCCTTACTGGTTGGAAACTCTTACAGAATTGCAGGTTCTTGTCTTGAGATTTAATAGGTTTCATGGTCACATAGGCACCTCCAAGACCAAAGGCAAACATCCTTTTCCTAAGTTGAGAATTATTGACATATCTTGCAATGAGTTCACTGGCCTTTTGCCAACAAATTATATCAAACAATTTGGAGCTATGATGAATGTTGATGAACATGAAATGAAATTGAAATACATGGGTGATGGCTACTGTCAAGATTCTGTGGTGGTGATGATTAAAGGATATGAGATTGAATTATCAAGAATTTTAACAGTCTTATCAATCATTGATTTTTCAAGAAATAAATTCCAAGGAGAGATTCCGAAATCCATTGGGAGGCTTAATTCACTTCGGGGTCTTAACTTATCCCATAACAACCTTGAAGGCCGCATTCCAACTTCACTTGGAAATTTGAAAAATCTTGAATCATTGGATCTTTCCTCAAACAAGTTTGTTGGGGAGATTCCTCAACAATTGAAAAGTTTGACGTTTCTTGAGGTACTAAACCTTTCGGACAACCAACTAGCAGGACCAATTCCTCAAGGGAGCCAGTTTGATACATTTGGAAGTGATTCATATGGTGGGAACTTGGCCTTGTGTGGATTGCCTTTATCAAAGAAATGTAAGGAACTATTGCCACTGCCACCTCCACCAACACTCCAACAAGATGAGAATTCAGACAAGTCAAGCGGATTTAACTGGGAAGTTGTAGTGTTGGGGTATGGATGCGGATTTTTATTTGGAATGATTATGGGTTACCTTATGTTTGTAACTCGAAGACCAGAATGGCTTATGAAAATTGTTGAAGGAAAACATCATAAGAAGGTGAAAAGGTCTAAGAAGGGTGCCCACTGACACAGTGAAAGAAGAAATCAATAAAGACAAATGGCATTATTCGGTAATTGGAATTTATCTTTGCAGCATTACTTTGTTGAATTATCTTTTATGGTTTCTACTTATATGCTATATTTGAGTTATTGATGTTCTTATTTCAAAACTAGGTTTGTTCCATTAAGTAGCACAATAATGCAACGGTATCCACTTGAAGGGGTGTTTCACCTAGCTACTGCATTTGAGTGGGTGAGCATCTGGATAACAGCCATGCAGGACCACTTCAAAAGCTTTATCCTTGTTGCGGTATTGAATTCTAAAGCTTTGTTAAGTTGTTTAGTTTTCTTGAAGCACTAAGTTAAATAAGAGTTTCATGTCATGGTTTTTTGTTGTTTTCTATCTCACATCATGTAGCAACCTTTAGAGATTTGTATTTTGTATGTAATTTTTTTTAAAATTGGATTTCTGTCACAAAAGACTAGGCCATGCCTAGGTTTTAACTTTGAAATGCAATCTTACAATGATAGAATTGTTGTCTACTAGATAGAGAATTCATATTGAAAATAATATTATATGTTACTCTTTGAGCAGTTTTTTACCAGTTGCTATTGTAGTCCAGGTGATCTTCCAACATCATCTCTTCCACACCTTTTTATCAATAAACAAAATTGTTGATAATTTGATTTTGTTTTTCTTCTTCAATGGCGATTGGGGGATAAATTGGAGATATTAACTAGCACTTGTTTCCATATCGATGTGGGAATTTTGTGATTAATTATGGTAAGAAAATGTTGGTTTGAAGAGCGCTAATTGAAAAGGTCACAGGCAAGAAAACAATTGGGGTTGTGAACCTTGATTAGTACTGTACATTTTTGTTTGCAGTTATTTTTGTAAAATTTCCTACCAACAGGTGAATCAATTGAATGATGATACATGGCAATAAAGTCAAAGTAAAAATCTTTCATTTGATCAAATGAAAGAATTGTTTAAGTCCATGAATTGTTGAAAATAGTCATAAAGTAGTTATCAAACAATTGTTGGCTTAGTGGGCTGATTTGTGTGAAGTCAAGATTGTGAATTGGAGCTCTATTTTATGTCGATATAGTGCTCTGAATTTTGGGGGATATGCGAGAGATTTGAAGAATTGATAAAGTTTGAAGGCTTGGAAATGAGGTAACAGTTACAACAGTAGTTGGGGGGGATAAAATGAATTTCAGAATTTTAAGTTGTTTAGTTTTCTTAAAGCACTGAGTTAAATAAGAGTTTCATGTCATGACTCTTGTTTTTTTTCTCGCATCGTTTAGCAACCTTCTAGAGGTTTTCACTTTTGTATGTAGTTACTTTAAATTGGATTTTAGTCATAGAAGACTGGGCGTTGCCAAGTTTTTAACTTTGAAATGCAATCTTACAAGTTACAACTCAAACCATTCCCCTTGTTACATTCTTAATCATTTTGAGTAATAGAAATGCTGGCTACTAGATAGAGAATTCACATTGAAAATAATGTTATATGTTAATCTTTGAGCCTTGCTTTTACTCGTTGCTATTGTAGTCTATTCTATTTTTTTTGCATCTTCAATGGCGATTGGGGGATCAAACTAGAGATATTTACTAGCACTTGTTCTATAGACTTGGGAATTTTGTGATTAATTGTAGTATGAAAATTGTGATATGGAGAGTATTGATTGAAAAGGTTGCTCATATTTATTTTTTTGTGAAATTTTACTGGTGCAAGTGTTGCCATGAATAGGAACATATTAGATATTTTAAAAATTCAAGTTGTTGAGTTGATGCCAGGTTGTTTGATAAGTAAAAATATTGGCTTAGCAAATTCATGTTTGAGTTTGGTATGTGTATCATTAAAAATATTAGTTACTCCATGAAGGAGATAAAAGGATTTGTGTAGTTTTATTGGCTGGCCACAAGCTCACACATCCAATGAAGATATTAATCTCCACATTTAAGAGTATATTTGGTATCCTGCAACCCAAAACCCTGGTGGCAATAATTAGGGAGCTTGGGTAGCAGGTCGTGTGGTTTAGGGACCAGTGAAGAAGTAAATGTCACACATGAGACCATAGGATTTACATGCCTAAGGTTATATAGTTATCTTTTATGATTTGGCTTTGAAATGGTGAAAGAAAGGTTCTAGACTTTGAAGCGTTTGAAAGAGCTAGAACAGACTTGGATTTAAAGGGGTGATAGGCTGTTAAAATTTTATAACTGTGGCAAGAATTTTTTAAACAAAATTTTGGGATCCCAGTTTGTGTTCTGGTGGATGATGACTGGAATGACACGAGATAATGCTTTCTGTCACTTGTGGGGGTCCGATTATGGTTAGCATTTGGATTTTGTCACGTTTTTCATGTGGCTTTGTTCTAGGAATCTTCATTAAATACTTTATGACAAAAAATAATTTTTTGAAGTTGAAGTGGTGGAAATGAGCATAGGTTTGGTTGTCTCCACTATGTTTTTTAAATACTAAATAATTGCTTGGTGTTACTTTAATGCTATCAATATTTAAATGTTGGCCTAGCTTGTTTGAAAGGTGGTTGATAAAATAATTGTCATCCTTGAAGGGTGGATGATAAAAAAAAAATTCAGCTCAAATTTGTTGTTAATTGGAGCATAGCCCAAGTTCAATTTATTGAGCTCAAGGCTGCCTTGGACACACAAAATTAGGTTAGAGGTCGGGCTTGGGGGCCTCAGGCAACTCTCAAAACAACTTGGATAACTCTTCAATCTTACTGCACTCGCTCACGTTGCACCTCTAGTTACAAATTACAAGCTACCTTAATTTAAACCAAATCCTAACTGAATTGCTAAAAGTTCATTCGAAAAAATTGGCCATACAAATCAATCAATTTTCATTGCAAACATAACAAGATTTTATTTCCCAGTGTTGAATTTTTTTGTTTCCTAAATCTGTGTTTGGATCATGGATTTGGGTCAGGATTTGAAAATAAAAAAGAGAAAAGCGAGTGAAATTCAAATAAAATATAAGTTACATTTTTTTCTTCATTTCTTTTTCCAAGACTGCAAATGTGCTATGACTATGTAATAACATGTTAATGCCTTGTCACATGCCCTTTGTCTTTGTTGTTTCAGTAAATATATGCTTTGACAGTCATGAAGTCTCTATTAGAGTAGTACATTACAAGCTTTTGAATGGAAATTGTCATCTAATGTAAATGGAAATGAGTTGTCAATTGAAGATAGTTTCAAGCTTCACTAATCTATTAGTGTTCTGAAGAAACATCAGTTGTGTTATAGAAAAAAAGAGGATTCTTCACATTTTTTTCTCTCCAGCTGAGAAACCATTCCATCTTTAGTTCCTTTCTCAAAAAAGGATTCAATTTGTACACGCAAGAAATAGGCTGATTCAGCCCATTTTGTTCAATTTCTCATGGAGTAAAATTCTTATTAGTAGGAATCAAGGGAATGGCCGCTTGCCCTCAAATTTCCATTTAAAGGTGGATGTCGATGTCAATCCTCGAGTGCAAGTAACTTGGCGTTTCCTCGGAAATGTCATTGAGAGTTAAAAAATTATAAATGAATGGTGATACCACATGTTGATGATAACGTGGTATAATTGTTACATTGATTTTTTCCCCTTCTTGTTTGTGATTGTCATAATTGGAAAATGTGGAACAAGAAAGAAGATATAGCACATTAACAGACTTCATCCAATATGTAGAGATAAGGTTGTTTTATGATTGTTCACTCAAAATTAAGATTGTGGAGGAATTCTTTTATTGTTCAGCTTGCAAATTAGCTTTTCTCTGAATGGGAGGACATGGCTGATAATAGGAGGAGAAAGTATGCTGAATTATTTAATTTTCTGAATTGCTAAAGTTCTTGCAATTGAGTTTGCTCACTGGGCTGCATTTCAAGCTGTGTTGTTTTTTCTTTCTCTACTCTGTTCTGTTTCCTTCTTTCTGTGTTTGGATGACCAGAAAAGAAAATTTGGTACGACATTGTGTCGATGTACATGCCTCAAGCTAAAATTTGATCCTATAATTACTGAAATGATAAAGAAAATAGGCCAGAAATGCAGGAGAAACAAAGCAAACCGTAACTTTTAGATGATGGAAGTAGCCAGTTCTTCACAATTTCAGTATCTTTGCTTCTAGTATCTTTCCTGATACAACACAAATCTATCTTATTTCACATTTCTCGTTCATTTTCTTTTTCCTTCACAAATCATCCATGACCTAGACCCAAACACAAACACAAACACAGTCTTACGAACTTCAATTATAAACCTACTAGAGTCAAATGACTCAGCTAAGGAAATATTTTATGAGCATTATAAAATATAGTTACTAGTTGATTGTAAACAAAATATAGTAGAAATTGAATTATTGTGAGAATCTAGTGGCAAGTGTTTGTTTTCCCTACACAACAGGTTGTGTGTTTCAAGTCTTGAACATAAGATTTTTTCTTTTATTTTATTTTTGTAATCACTTTCACACTCTACACAGTTTTCACATGGCCACTCAAATTTGACTTGAATTTATTTAATGATGTGATTTTATGAATGTATGACTCAATGGGACAAATTAGTGACTATGGCCCATACCATTTACAACTTTTCATATTTGGCAAAGTAGTAAAAGCAGTGTCAAATGTGTTGACTGCGTTTCTTATAGTAATTTACATGGGATAAATTGTGGGCAATCTTTCTTGGTGTACACTCGGACTTAATGGTTGGTGGGTGATTGCTTTTGAATTTACTTTGTAGAAATGGATTCAATGTATTCTTCTCTAGTTGAGCAGAAAACATATTTTGTAAAATAATTTTCATATATTTTTGAAACAAAAATCAACGAAAAACAAATTTATTGAAAATATAAAAAAAACCTTTTTTTATTAAAAATATTTTTTGTCAAATCATACATAGGGTTACTTGTGAAATATTCGTTGGCTAACAATTATGTGGGTTTATGATAATACACCGTTTTCTTATGTCATATGTGTCTGACTTTGATTTTTCAGTCGGCATAGGCAAAAATCATCAACCTAAGGTTGTCATGGTGTTCTAAAATATGGCCCCTGCTACATAGAAAATTTTCCTTTGGAAATTCAAAGTTTAGCCCCCAAGCAGAGATGAAAAAAAGCAAAGAAATTTGGGGGTCCCTATTACAACTTTTTGAGTCAATCATACAAGTCATAAATGGCAACTACAATGACTTCGTGAAAAACAAAAACTACACTATAAAGGACATGTCTTCTAACAAGCTCATAACACCCTCTTCAACCTCAGTTTCCTTCAATATGAAGCTTCAATTCCCACCCATTCCTCTCCTCTTAGCCCCCTCCTATTCATCTTCGTTCTAGTCATGCACATGAAGAGATTCAAACCCAAAAACTCTATTCCAAAACTACCCCAGGTCCAAGAAAACTACCTCTCATAGGAAACATTCACCAACTTCTTGGCTCATCACTAGCCCATCACACATTGAAAAAATTGGCCACAAAATTTGAACCCTTGATGCACCTCCAACTTGGCGAAATGTCCACCATCGTCATCTCCTCGCCAGAAATCGTCAGAGCGGTCATGAAAACAAAGGTGGGAATGAAAACAAAGGTGGGAACAGATAAATCCTTTAACAATTGTTGCAACTAGCATAACTCTGCTGCAGTGTGAGCTAAGGACAGATATTCGGCCTCAGTTGAAGATTTGGACATAGTGCTTTGTTTCTTAGCAGACCATGAAACCAAATTCGAGCCAAGAAAAACATAAAACCCAGAAGTGGACCTCCTATCAGAAGTGTCCCCAGCCCAGTTGGAATCAGAAAATGCTTGCAGTTGAAGGGGACCAGCTGTAAAACTAAGACCATGGGAGATGGTCCCTTTTACATAACGAAGTAGGCGTTTAACACTTGAAAATGACCATTGGTAGGAGAACTCATTAACTAATAAGCTTGATTTACTGCGAGAGCCAAGTCAGGCCTATTAATTGTAAGATATTGCAAGCCACCAACTATGCTGCGATAAAGAGAAGGATGGGCAAAGGGCAAGGAGTCAATGGAAGATAAAGAGGGCTTGACAACCAATGGAGTAGGGCATGGTTTACAGTCAAGCATGCCAGCTTTGGAGAGTAAGTCAGTGGCATACTTTTGCTGAGATAAAAAGTAACCATGAGCCTAAGCTTGAACTGAGATTCCAAGGAAGCATGAAATTTCGCCAAGTTCTTTCATAGAGAAAACCTTGTGCATTTGAAGAAGAAGCTGATCAATAAGACTTGAATTACTACCAGCCAAAAGGATATCACCCACATAAATGAGGATGATTGTAATATAGGAGGTAGTCTTCTGAACAAAAAGAGAGGAGTCTGAATGACTATTAATGAATCCTTGAGATAGAAGAAAAGCTGAAAAAGTGGAATACCAGGCCCTTAGGCGTTTAAGACCATACAAGGCCTTCTTCAATTTACAAACATGAGTAGGATGGGAGGAATGAACAAACCCAGGTGGTTGTAACATAAACACTTCCTCCTCAAGCTTACCACGAAGAAAAGCATTGGAAATGTCCACTTGCTTCAAAGTCCACTGAAAATGAAGAAACACGGAGAGTTAAATTCTGGTGGTTGGTTGCTTAGCCACAGGGCTAAAAGTTTCTTGAAAATCAATACCCTCTTGTTGTCAATAATCCTTGGCCACTAACCGAGCCTTGTACCTAGCAAAACTTCCATCGGAATTCTTTGTGACGCGATATACCCATTTACAACCTATAGCAACTTTTTGAGAAGGAAGAGGAACCAGATCCCAGGTACACTGTTGTTGAAGGGAATTATATTCTTCTTGCATAGCTTGAACGCAGACAGGAGAAGACACAGCTTGTTTGACAGTAGAAGGCTCAGTAGTAAGGAATAGAGAAGGCTCAAAAACAGAAGCAGCAAGACACAAAGATGTTTGAGTCTTGGACCTAGTAAGCATAGGATGACAATTGAAAACTAGAGAAGGGACAGAAGGAGGAGGAGTCAAATGAAGATTTATATAGAGAGAATCAATAGGAATGGGAGAAGGGAATAGGGATGGAGAAGATACTGAATGAGGAAAAGCAGGAACTAAAGGAGCAGAATGTGGAGAAACAGAAGGAATTGAATGTGAAGAAATTGAAGGAACTGAATGTGGAGAAACAGGTCCTGAAGGAGGAGAAGGTTGAGAAACAAGATGAGAAACAGGAGTAGGGCCCCAGAAAAAACCAGATAAAGAAAAAGGAGAAAGAGGAGTATGAGGAAGAGAAGAGAAGGGGAAGCAAGATTCATTAAAAAGAACATGTCTGCAGATATGAATTTTACCTGTGAAGGGATCTAAACACCGATACCCTTTCATGAAAGGGTGATACCCCAAGAACATACAAGAGGTAGACTTGGGGTTGAAGTTTATGAGAAGTGTAAGGCTTGAGCCAAGGAAAACATTAGCAGCCAAAACCCTTTAAAAGAAGAATAATCAAGAGGATGATGGAAAAGAGTCTCATAGGGCGAGACATTATGCAAAGTAGAGCTAGGCAATCGATTAATGAGAAAAACTAAAGCAGTGATAGCATCAAACCAAAAAGAAAGAGGCAAATTTGACTGATGAATAAGAACAATAGTTTTTTCAGAAATGTGCCAGTGCTTCCTCTCAGCCACACCATTTTGAGACCGAGTATAGAGGTAACTCTGCTGATGAATGATTCCATTAGATGCAATAAATGAATCAAGCTTCTTATTAAAAAACTCAGAACCACCATCAGTGCGTAAAATTTTAAGAGAGGTGTGAAACTGATTTTCAGCATAAGATTTGAAGTCTAAAAACGTAGCAAAAACTTCATTCTTGTAATGTAAGGGGTAAACCCCAAAAAAACTATTAAAGTCATCCACAAACAAAACACAGTATTTAAAGCTATTCGCAGAAGAGTTAAAGGGTCCCTAAATATCACTATGAACCAAAGAAAAGAGAGCATTCACAGAAGTATTAGAGAGCTTGAATGGCAGTCTATGAATTTTAGCAACAACACAATTTGTACAAGAAGCAATCTTATTACAAGTAGTAGAACAATCAATATGATCAGAAGAAAAATAAGGCAAATGCTTGATAATGTGTTGAAACTTTAAAGGGGAAGGATGCCCCAATCGTTGATGCCAAGTGAGTGCACTAACAGAAGCAGGTGAGTGAGCATGACAAGCCTGTGGTAAAGCAACATGAGAAGGAGAGAACTAATATAAGCCATCCACATTAGATCCACTATAAATAATTTTGTTCGTAAGCTTGTCCTGGATTTGAAAAGAGTTAGCATCAAAAATAATAACACAATTATGATCACGAGTGAGCTATTGAACAGACAAAAGATTGGACGCAATAGCAGATACATGTAACAAATTGTTCAAAGTAAAAAAACAGGTAGGAGCAGGCAAAAGACCTGTGCCAATATGATGAATGGGCAAAAAGGAACCATTACCAACAGTCACTTGATCCTATCCTTCATAAGGCTATGAGAGATGGAAATTTGAGAGATCATTCGTGAGATGATTTGTAGCAGCAGAGTCAATGTACCAGGGCACAGAGGAAGAACGAGGTGGTGAAGAATTGTAAGAAGATGAGGGAATTGTTGCTGCATAGGCTCTTGAGTTTGAGGGATTAGCTGGAACTGGAGATGAGGAAGACAGTGGTTGGAAAGATGGATCCATTCGATGCCAGCAATCAATAGCAGTGTGGCTTGGTTTGCCATAAATCTGACAACCAGTGGAATTGAACTGTGATCTGTTTCTGTTATTTGATTAAAGAATATGGTTGTGCACATCAACACGCTAGATCGGTTTTGAGTTTTTTTTTTTCTAATTTTTATAAATTTATTTATTTGTTTATTTTTGTTTCTTCCTTTAATAATCACCAGGTATAAGAAATGAGAGAGGGAACTTGCCCATGCATATTCTTCTGAGGGTCTTGGAGGAATACTTGTGAGTTGCTAACCTTAGTAACTTAGGTCCCCAAGTTTTTTCGTATAGAGTTGATTGAAACAGGTATTGTGAGGTAGTTATTTTGTGGCGCCTCAATTTTAAGTGAAGAATTTATTATTTGGGTCACTATGTTGTCTGAAGGTGCCAAATTATTTTTAAAAAGTGGAGTTCTAAGATTTTTGAGTTCTTCCATCTGCCTTTATTTTCTTAATATGTTAATTGTACGGTTTTCAGAGGTTGCCTCTGTTTTCTTGTTTTGGCTGTAATTTTTAATAGATTGCTATAATTCTATGTAGAAAATCATAGCTAAATTGATTGTTTGGGAACAACGCTTTAAAAGTTTCCTAATTTATTCAAGTTTCACAAGAGTTGGATTCAGATTGGTTGATCGAATTAGAATTGATGAAGTTTCAGATAGCAAAAAATCGGCTATAAATTCTGAATATTTGATGAAATTGGCATTCTGGGAAAGAATGGCTTTCTTATATTGTCTATTAGTTTGGTTGGAATTTCAGCTAAATTTTAAAAAATTGGTTAATAATCGAAAGAATTTAAAGATTGTATAGTAGTTAATGGAAATCTATTTTTGTAGTGAGGTTTCAATAAGGTGTTGGGATTAGGAAGCTGGACTTATATAGTAAGGCGATATTACAAAAATGGCTATTGAGATTCACACCAAAGAGGCATAGTCTTTGGAGAAGATTGATTGAGGGGTGATGTGGCAGCTTGCTTGGTGGGTGGAGGATTTATACTAGTAGAGGTCCATATGGGGGTGGGCCTTTGGAAGAGTATTCTCTCAATTTTTAGTTTCTTTACGTTAATTATTGGCATTTGGATTGATAACTAGAGCTTCTTGTGGAAATTATTTAGTTTTTCATTCCTTTACTCATCAATATTTAGACCCTTTACCCACCCAAAAAATATTTAGACCCTTTTTGTTTTTTGTCTCAATTTTGTTCGTTCGTTGGTAGGCTTATCTAGATCACGATCTTAACAATTGGATTGTTCAGTATATGAATTTTAGTATTGTTTCGATTGGTGGGTATGATTTAGATTTTGATAAATTTGTTTGAATTTTGCAAAATTTATATGTTTATTGACCTATTCTTTGGCAATTTTGTTGTGTTCAATTCGTTAAATTGCCACAAAAATGAAATTTTTGGGAATTCTTCTGAATTATTGTTCATTTGGTCAATTGGGTCAGTGTTGTTTTGGTGAATTTTGCTTTGAATTTGTGATTTGGTTTTTCAGGGGAGGGGTTTGAAGTCAATTCCTTGGAAAATGGGGGTTATGTTGAGGCAGGTTTTGCCCATTTGTGGTATAGTCTGTTTCTTCTATCCTTCCCTCCGGGCAAGGTCGGGAGAGTCTGTGAAGCGGTACAAAAATCTTCTCGCTGATATCTTCCCTCAGTCTCAAGTGAGTATTTGGCTTCCCTTGTATCAGTTTTACTCGATTGTTATGTCTCTTTGAAGTAATCTCAATAATTTTTGTTGCTTCAGAGGCCAGTTGGCGTGACTTTTTGCAATTCTTGTGCTTCTGTATGTTGAGGATGACTACTTCAAAGTATTTTATCAAGTACATTGTTATTGAGTACTCAACAAAAAGAGAAAAAAAGGGAAAAAGTACTTAGTGTTTGACATTGATCTGGTTGATTTATATGCTCCGGGGATTCAAATGTGTTCTGAAAATGGTGGGAAAATTTAGAGAGATGTTGATTGGGATAATCTGCTTTTGAGGGTAAAAAATGAAAAGGGCAACATATCATTACACGAGGCCTTGATGAACGGTCACCAAGTTGTAGCTTATTATTTGATCACGGTAGATCCAGAAGTGTTATATTATCTGAAGAATGAAGTGAAATCAGCTCTGTTTTTCGCTGCTGAAGTAGGGTTTTAGGAACTTGTCACGCATATTCTATGTGATACAGTTGGGATTGAAAATACAAATGAAAGACTTAAAGGGTAATCACCTATTCATGCTGCCATTTTAAAAAGAAACCGTGGTAATTCTGATACTTATTCTTGATTTCTCTTTGGTTTTTGCATTTTTGTTTCTCAATTTATTTTAAAATCCCAGGTGTTTTTGATGCCTTATTGAAATCAGAACCAAGGTTCATTCGATTAAGAGATGAAGAAGGAAGGACTCCACTTCACTTGATTGCATGATTGGGCTATCTTGAAGAGGTTCAGTACTTGTTAGGAAGACAGAGTTCAGGTGCTATTGCAAGGGACAACAATGGCTTACTTCCTATTCATTTAGCATCAATTAAAGGCCATGTTGATGTTGTCCGGGCGTTGCTTCAGTATTGGCCTGATTCGAGGGAACTGCTCAACTGTCATGGTCAAAATATTCTTCATGTTGCAGCCAAGAGCAGAGGACATAAAATGGTTAGTTACATTCTCCAAACTCCTGAGGTCGAGAAGTTTTATAAACATGAGGGATAAGCATGGAAACACAACCTTGCATTTGGCCACCTTGGATTGGCATCCAAAGATTGTTAGTACCCTAACATGGGATGAAAGAGTGGACTTATAGTGAATAATGAGGGTATGTCTGCTCTTGATTCTGCTGAATACTACATGGAAAGAATGTCCTCATTTCGAAAGGTATGCACTCAGCTAATTAAATAACACTACACTTCAGATACCTAATCAAACATAACAAAATGAGGGTATGTCTGCTCTTGATTCTTCATGTTATTTATCTATTTTTATTTGCATCAATTCCACGTACATTAATATGTCAAAAATAGGGTCCAAGCAAAGCTATATCTATTGTTTGGGTAAACTACTAATAGGTCCTAATAGTTGGACTTAATTCTTATCAAGTCCTATTAAAAATAAGTCTTGGTAAAATTGTCATTCAAAATAATTTTTTTGTAATAATTTTTTATATACGTCGCTAAAAATTGACAATTAGTAATTTTTTTTTGGTCATGATTTTTATAAATTGTCGCTAAAACTTACAATTGATGATTTTTTTTATAACAAATTTTTCCCATAGGACCTATTAGACAATAAGTTCACTTATTAGGACCTACATGTAAGTTTCCTTTGTTATTATTCATGATTAATGTTTTGCAATGGTAACTATTGTGAATCTTGTGCCAGTCCGTATATACAATCTCGAAATGTTTTTCACTTAGTGTGCTAAAGCTAAAGTTCTCCAAAGGTTGTCTGTGTGTGAACATTCATTTTCATAGTACTACGAATTATTATTTAGCATTGACTGGAAGGAATTTTAATGGCCTGCTATTTCAATAGCCATTAGGTGGTCATAGTTTAAATTTGTGAGACATTTTTATCTTGCGACGGTTAACATGGACTGCATTGAAGGCCGCTGGTGCACCACTAGCTTACTGTAGAAAAGCCGTCAATGCTAAAAAGAAACAAGCATCTATGCAACTGGAGAAAGTGAACATAGACAGCTATAAGGACCGATTCAACACTCTTCTATTTGTGTCCACCCTCATTGCCACTGTAACTTTTGCAGCTGGTTGCACAATACCCGGTGGTTATAACAACATTGAACCTGACCAAGGCATGCCAACTATGCTAAAACACAAGTGGTTTCACATATTCATTTTCTGTGACACCATAGCTCCATTATTACTGCTGTTACCCTCATATGGGCACAATTAAGGGACCTCAATTTGGTGCTTACTGCCTACAGATTGGCGGCACTGCCACTACTGGGGATCACTCTCACCAAAGCAAGGAGGAAATGATATCAACAGAGATATTTCCTCGTTTAATTTATTTGATTTGTTGGTTAATTGAGTTCCTTTTGTTTGCTTTTGGTCTTATATGTTGGTATCTAAGTAGCTTGCCAGCAATTATGTAATTGTACGTAATGTTTTGATATTTTAGTGTTTTACAGTTAATGTGGCTGTTATATGTTGGAGATGAGTGGTTTTGTTCTTGTTTCTCTCCAATGTATACTCATTTTATTAATAAATTTTTTGTTGGTAAAATAAAAAATTTAAAAATAAAGAAAAAAAAACTCATCTTGTATATACAGAAATTTTCTAAATATGCATTTGGTCTAACTAGTAGAAAGAAATACGTAGAGAAAAAATCAATACACGCAGAGAGAATTAAATTCAAAATAAAATGAGATACATATTGATTTTTTTTTTTTTTTTTTTTTGGGGGATAAAATTCATTTTATCCTTTGTGGTTTAATAAGATACCCTCATATGGTTTTTGGACTAAATTGTAACACCTAACTCTACTAACAAAATTAAAAATTTACTATTTTACCCTCTTAAACTAGTGTGTCAACTCATTACATATACACAAGTTTACACAAAGGATTTTACTGAGTTAACTCATTATGTATATATACGTACATAGGTTTACATATACACATTACATAGAATTTCCTTTAATATATATATATATATATATATATGTAGGTTTATTTATACACAATTTTATATACATATATATATATATATATGTATATAATCAAATTGGGTATTGATTTGGTTGAATATTGATTAGTCTGACCATAATCGATAGAGTATGAAGTACAAACTTTGTTTATTTAGACAGAAATATTAATGGTGAAGAAGTAAATTGTAAAACGATCCAAATTAGATGGGGATAATTGACTATTTTTAAAATATAGGAGATAAAGTACTTTACAGTTAAACCACGAGGGTTTAATGAATTTTATCTTCTTCTTTTTTTCTTTTTTTCTTTTTGGCGCACGTAGTATTGTTGGAAAAGTTAAGGCCAAAAGAGTTAAATTAAATTTCTTGTCATCTAATTAAGCAGTTAAAAATAAGGTTGCTACTCAGGCAGCTCAAACCGAGCAACATATGTCCAACTTGAATTTTTAAGGATTTGACAATATATTTTTAAAATATAGGTTTATGCAGCAATTTAAAGCTCGAATTAAATTCAAGGCTAGGCCTAGACAAAGATTTCTAGCAACCTAAAACTTGAATTACAATTTAAATATAAATATATAAAAATATTAAATATACATATAAATTATTACAATTTCAATTTGATTTGCATTAGTTGAATTGTTATGACTTTCTTTGTTTTTTTTCTTCTTCAAATTACTAGCAGATGGAATTGAGGATTGGAGACTGAAGAAGTGAATGAACTACTTCAACATTTGTTTTAAGTTTGTCTTTGTGTCAGTAAAATTTTTGTTAAGTCTTGATCGATAGAGATTTAACAACAATTTTAATCAAACAACCAAACAGAAAATCAGACGAATATGTAAAGGTTCTAATGTCTTGAAAGTACAAGGATTTCTTTGGAATAATTAACAATCGAAAGAGTGAAATAAACACAGAATTTTTTTTTATTGTAATCTTTTAAATTTATAATGTTACAAATTGTTAAAAGTTACTGCTAAAAGTTAAAATATTCCTAAAAATAAAAATAAATAAATAAAAAAAAAGACTGATAAGTTTGATGACTTCTGAATCTTGTTTCTTTGTTTCAAACCGTGCTTCTCTTGTAACTGCTGAAAGCAGCCCACTTTCACATCAAGTTATATTCCACTACTTCACTTTGTAAGCAACGTCTTCCATAATCACCCACGTTGCCGAGTTCTTTGCCCATCTTGGATTCTTTGCCCCACGTCTGCTACACACTGCAAAAAAACAGTAACAAGAACAACGAGAACAATAACAACAACAATAATAATAATAAAATATGCTCATAATTATTTAAAAAGATAATTTTGGTCTGAATCCATAGACTAAAATTGACGGGTCACAATCAATAAGATTAGATTTGGCCATGATTGACAGGCCACAATCAATAAAATTAGATTTGGTCACAATCAATAGGCCACAATTGATAGAAAATAATTTATAGTACAAACAATTTGTAATGTGAACTTATTGCCTGTTACTTAGGATTATTGGCCAGTCTAGCAGAGTGATATTTGCTTACAGCAATTCCAAGTGTACTCTTCATTTTTCACTAGTTAAAATAAAAAAAAATTATGTTCTTTATTTTACTTAATTTCTTTTTTATTTATGTACTCTAACATTAGTATTTATTTTATCTATCTATACATACAGACTATTTAAAGAGCCTCCCAAGACTCTTCAAATGTAGCTAATTTTGAAAATTTTTGTTAAAATAACTATTGTAATAGTTAGTCTATTGGAGTGACTAAAATATATTGAAGATAGGTATAATAGCTAACAAATCTCATTTAAAGAGTTCATTGGAGATATTCTTAGTACTATTAATGTGGCTAGGATGTTTAATTTGTTTTGATGTGATTTCATAGTTGATACTTATGTTTCTTATTTTGTTACTTGTTAGCATGTTTTATAAAAATTCAGCTTAAATTTGTGGGTAATTTGGGCCTATCTCAAGTTAAATTTATTGAGCTCGAACTAGACTTGGGCGGGGCTAGACAACACTCAACACTACTTGGGTAACCCTCAACTTATTGAATTTGTTTGAGTTGCACCCCAAGTTAAAAATTATGAGCTACCTTAATTTATACTAAAGTCCTAATGTAATACAAATCAATCAATTTTCATTCCAAATGTACCAAGATGTCATTTCCCAGTGTAAATTTTTTTTTTGCCTATTTTGTGTTTGGATCATAAATTTAGATAGAGATTTGAAAAGGAAAACAAAAAAAAAAGAAATAGGAAAAAAGAAATAAAATGTGAATAAGATATAAGTTAAAATTTTTCTTTATTTTCCTTTCCCTTTTTATTTTTAAATCTTTATCTAAATTCATAATCTAAACAACTACTTTATAAGTAGACTCTTCACATTTATAATCTCATATGAAACTCTAATGAAATGAAAATTTTGATCATAAAATGAGTACACAAGATCAATATTTAACTAAAATAAAAATGGAAAAAATTATAACATAATGATGGAAAAAGTTTGATTAAAGTTGACTTATTTAACATAAAGAGCCAGAGGCTAGACCTTGTATTGGTTGGATGACTTTGAAATATTTCTCTCTTTATCCCACCAACCCAACGTTTGTTTGTCTTCTATTTCTTTATCAATTTCAGTCTCAAAATGTTCCATTCACTCTTGCTTTCTAATTCCAACTACAACTTTTTCCGCACTTACTTCCAAACTTGTTGACTTGGGACCACTGCTACTAGAATCAACGCTTAAAATATATTTGGGCAAGGTACTTGGACCACTGGTCTTTGTATTTTGAGTACTATATTATTTTGGACTATGTAAATTTCTGGAATGTGATTATCGATTTTTCAATAAAATGAATCGTCACTTTTAATTAATACCCTGCCAATTTTATTTTTCAAAATTTGGGACAATAAAAAAATAATGAATCTTAAACTTATGCTATAAAAAAGCAAAACAATTTCAAAATTGCCAACTTTTAATTTATTCAAACAAATTATATTAGTAATTCTTACTTTTATATCATTTTTTATTTTATAATTTCAATGGATTTGATTTTGATATGAATTTATAATTGTCTCAATTTAGTCCAATTAATTATAACTTTTAGTTTTTTTGGATAAAAAATGGACACATAAATGGCACGTGTGATGCATTTATAGATAAAAAATTATAAACTTGTTCAATTCAATGAGTCAATCTCAACCAATTCAGTAATATTTTCTTTCAAGAACCCTAATCAATATTATTATTTGAACTAAATTAAAACAAAATTTAAAATTAATATTCAAAATTGAACTTATCAAAATTATTCAAACTAAAAATGGCATAAAGAACAAAATGTAAAGATTACCGATATAATTTCTCATGTGGTTTATGGAAAACCGTTACTAATAGTTTTGGGACCACTGAAATTAAAGACAGACTAGCTGTTGCGAACTTAAATGTAACGCCCTCAAAATAATACATAAAACCCATCACTAGAGACATACATTGATATAAAGAAACCAACCATTTCTATTCATTAGAGTAATTCTTACAACAGTATTACATGTTCACAACAAAAGCAAATGCCATATGGGCTTATAGCTTTCCAAGTCAACACCTGGTTACACAAAAGAAGAGTACTAACTCTATACAAAATAAGCCCTTGGCTTGATATACATGTAATACAAATAAAATAAACAAAAAGAGTCTTCAACTCTCATCATCATCCAAGCTATGTTCTTGGAGGTGGCATACTACTTGTACCTGAAAATAATGTCTCATATAGGGTGAGCCAACGCCTAGTAGAAATATGCTAAACACAGTATGAGCAATAACTAAGACATTAGCAATTGATAAATGTTCAATTTCCATAAATCAATTCATAACCCATTTCCATTTCATGACCACTATGTTCATGTTTCATTTCAGTTTCCATTTCTTATCAATTTCACAATTTACATCAACGGCTCAGAACCTGGCCAACCACTTATATGAGACAGTGACTCATATTAAACGTTTCCTATTTTACAATAGATAAACATACTAGTTGTATCAACATCTCAACAGATAAGCATACAAGCTGTATCCACATTTCAACAGACATGCATATTAGCTATATCAACACTTCCAAAGATAAGCATATGAGCTGTATCAACACTTCCATAGATAAGCATATAAGCTGTATCAACACATTAACTGACAAGCATATGAGCTGTATCAGTGGAATCCATCCCCTATCTCCTCCCAAGTAACATCCGGTTTAGAGGTCCATCCCCTATCTTCCCCTAAACTGTGGAGTACAACCCCTATCTCCTCCCCCCCACACACAACGTATATACACAAAGGTCATATACACAATCAATCAATACATAACGTTAATGTATTCTATCAACCGTTATACTCTATGACATATCCAATTGATTAGTTTTAGTTTGCCTAATCATTATGCATTGTCTACAACAATCAAAACTACCCTCTACCGGTAGCCCAAGCAATTATTTCTAAACAGATAATAAAAGCTCCAACAGATAAAATATCAATGTTTTCGAAAGTGAGCGATTAATAAATCCAACTCCACTATTCTACTATATAATGAGCCAATTTCATTATTTCCAACTCAATTCCATATAACTACAATTTTCCCAAATTAATCATAACAATTAATTTATACAACCAATTAGGGTTTTCTACCTCATTTCCCAATATTGACCCAATGGTCCATATATCAACAACCAACAACAATATCATTATTTTGAAATCCACAATACACATTTTAGAATCAAAATAACAAAATCCCCTTTTAACATTTTGAAACCCTAAGTCCCAAAATTACCCGACTTCAACACTTTATCAAAACAACCAAAAATCTATGTCAAAGACCATAAGAGTGAGTAGGAATCCCTACCTCAAAAGATGACACCCAAAGAAGAAGATGACGAAAATGAAGTTGCTCCAAATCACAAGTTTCTCGGATCAAAATGTAGCCCTCAACGATCAACCCAACTTTTACAAAGGCCAAAGGGGAGGGAAGCACTCTAACTAGATCAAACCCTAGAGAGAAGGGAGTTTCTAGAGAGAGAAGCTCTCAAATGGCGGTTTGGAAAAGTAAGAGAGAGAGAGGAAGTGTAGAAAATGATTCAAAAATGCCCAGCTGCCCTCTGTTATACGACATTCCCGCTCAAGCGGAAAACACAACGCTCGAGTGTCAAGAACAAAAAACTAGATTCGCTCGAGTGCAAGTAAACCCGCTCGAGCGCCAAGACACAAGAATAAAGTACATCCGCTCGAGTGCAAAAACCAGTCCGCTTGAGCGTAGATTTCCCCCTCCCAGAACTTACACCCAAAAAGTACCACCCGCTCGAGCGCCAGAGTACCCGCTCGAGCGCGACCGCTCGAGCGTAAAGAAACCCGCTCGAGCGTGAAAAACATGCTTACAGAAGTTCTGCAGAGCACCAAAATACTGGGAGTGTGCAATCTCCGCTCGAGCGCAAGAAGACCCGCTCTAGCGGACCTCCTAAAAACTGGGCAACAAAGAATTGAAACCAAAGCCTAACCAACCTGTAACAACTTTACCCAATACATCCTAAAACTCAATCAAGCGGAATTAAAGGATGACAACAAGGTATACAACCACCAACATCATGGAACCCAAGTCCGGAAAACAATAAATACAGAAAGGTAAAATCGGAATCGCTATAACCTTTCCCCCTTAAAGAATTTTGTCCCCGAAATTAAATACAGGTTTTTCAAAAACAAGATTTTCTCAATTCCCAATAGTATTACAGGCGAAATTCAACAACTCGACCCATTACCGGTCATTCCATCTCTATTCAAGAGGCAATTCACCACATATCTCAATATGTATTAACAACATGCTTTTTCCGAAATTCAATAATTTCTACACACATGTTTCACAATTTTATACCATATTCAACATTCATGATATATCGCCATTTCTACAATACATTGAACACATGCAATGTTATAACAAATTTCCATTAACCAAAACATTCACAATGTTTTACAACTTAAGACACATATAATGTTCTCAAAGTTCAACGATATTACAAAATTACCAACGCATGGTTACACATCAGCAAACAAGTCCGGATATTTCTCGCGGACTTCCAACTCACGTTCCCAAGTGGCCTCCTCCACTCCATATATTTCCACAAAACCTTCACCAAAGGAATGGTCTTGCCACGCAGGACTTGATCCCGCCTATCCAAGACCCGAACCGGTCTCTCTTCATACGAGGCATCCTCATCTACCTCTAAGTCGGTCCAATCTAACACATGGGACGGATCTGGCTCATACTTCCGAAGCATACTCACATGAAACACGTCATGTACCCCGGACAACTGCGGTGGCAAAGCTAAACGATAAGCAACCTCCCCAATCCTCTCAAGGATCTCAAAGGGACCGATAAACCGAGGGGATAACTTCCTACTTTTCCCGAACCTCATCAAACCTCGCCTAGGTGATATTTTCAAGAAGACATGATCACATATCTCAAACGCCAAAGGCCTCCTCCTATGGTCGGCATAACTCTTTTGGCGACTCTGGGCTGTAACAAGCCTCCTACGGATAAGCTCAACTTTCTCCGTCATCTCCCTAACCAACTCCGGACCCAACAAAGGTGCATCACCCACCTCGGCCCAACACACTGGAGACCTACACGGCCGGCCATACAAGGCCTCAAACGGTGCCATACCGATGCTAGACTAAGAACTGTTGTTGTAGGCAAACTCTACCAAGGGCAAGTGCCTCTCCCACGTCCCACTAAAGTCAAGGACACAACCTCGAAGCATATCCTCAAGGATCTGAATAGTACGCTCAGACTGCCCGTCAGTCTGAGGATGATAAGTCGTACTAAAGGTCAACTTAGTGTCCAAGGCACTCTGCAAACTCTGCCACAACCTAGCAGTAAAACAAGGATCTCTATCTGAGACGATCGTCATTGGGACCCCGTGCAATCTCACTATGTCCCGAATATACAAGTCGGCGAGATGATCTACCGAATCTCTCACCCGCATAGGAATGAAGTGCGCCGACTTAGTCAACCGGTCTACAACCACCCAAATAGCATCACTACCCCGCTGAGTCCTCGGAAGGCCTACAACGAAGTCCATAGTGACATGCTCCTACTTCCACTCGGCAATAGGCAAGGGTTGCAACAAACCCGCTGGCCTCTGATGCTCGGCCTTCACTTGTTGACAAGTAAGGCACCTTGATACGAAAACAGCCACATCTCTCTTCATACCTCGCCACCAAAACTGGCGACCCAAATCCCGATACATCTTAGTGCCTCCTAGATGCACCACAAGGCGTGAATGATGGAACTCTCGGAGTACTTCCTCTCGGTAAGACTCCGGCACAAACAAATGGTCTCGGTATCTCACACTCAGGTTGGGATACACCATCAAACCCTTCTCAACCTTCCCACTGGAAATCTTCTCTCGGAGGGATTCTACCTCAAGGTCACCTATTTGTGCCTCTAACACTCGAGTCACAAGTGTAGGCTGCGCAATAACAGAAAACAAGGCCGCAGCCTCAACAGATTCCCCCAGAAGCAAAATCAAACTCGCCAAGTGCACCCAACATCTCCCATTCCCGGATGGCTATATAGGCTACATAAAGGTACTTCAAACTCTTGTGGTCCGAGAACACCTCGAACCTCTCACCATAAAGGTAGTGCCTCCAAATCTTTAAGGCGAAGATCACTGCTGCTAACTCTAGGTCGTGTGTAGGGTAATTCTTTTCGTGTATTTTCAACTGACGTGAGCCATAAGCTACCACTTTCCCCTCTTGCATCAACACACAACCCAAACCCTCTCATGAGGTATCACAATAAACCGCATAGCCCAACCCTCTCTCCGGAATAATCAAAACTGGAGCGGTAGTCAATCTAACTTTCAACTCTTGGAACGACGTTTTGCAAGTCTTACTCCACACAAACTTGACCCCTTTCCGCGTCAATCTAGTCAACGGCGAAGCTAGCCTGGAGAAATCTTTCACAAACCGACGGTAATACCCAGCTAATCCCAGGAAACTACGGATCTCAAACACACTCTTAGGCTGTGCCCAATCTTGCACTGCCTCTACCTTGGATGTATCAACAAACACCCCTTCCCCGGATACCACATGGCCTAAGAATTTGACCTCTCCTAGCCAGAACTCACACTTCCCAAACTTGGCATACAGCCTATGGGCTCTAAGTAATTCAAGCACCACTCTCAAGTATTCCTCGTGCTCCTCCTCAGCAGGCGAATAGATAAGAATGTCGTCCACGAAAACGACCACAAATCGATCAAAGAATTCTCGGAAGATCCGGTTCATCAAGTCCATAAAGACTACCGGTGCATTGGTAAGCCCAAATGGCATCACCAGAAACTCATAATGGCCATACCGCGTACGGAATGCCGTCTTAGGAATATCCTTCTCCCTGACCCTCAACTGGTGGTAACCCGATCTCAAGTCTATCTTAGAGAAACAACGGGAACCCTTCAACTGGTCAAACAAATCATCTATACGGGGCATAGGGTACTTATTCTTAACCGTAGCCCGATTCAACTTTCGGTAGTCGATACACAATCTCAAGGCACCATCTTTCTTTTTAACAAAGAGGGCCGGTGCTCCCCACGGCGAAACACTAGGGCGAACAAATCCCTTATCTAGCAATTCCTGGAGCTGAATCTTCAACTCACTCAACTCGGCTGGGGCAAAACGATAAGGTGCCATAGAAATCTGCGCTGTGCCGGGCACAAAATCAATAGAGAACTCTATCTCTCGGTGAGGTGGCAAACTAACGAGATCCTCGGGAAAAACATCCGAATACACACAAACCACCCTTGGCAATACAATCTGGGTCTCATCACAAGCACCACTCATAAAGCTAGCAAGTAGACCACTAAGCTTATTCCGCCCTCGCGGATCATACATCGGTGGCAACACACTACCAACCTGATCCCCCAAGAAATGGAAACACTCCCCGCTCAAGGTACAAACTGTGACCCTCTGGCGGTAACAATCAATAACAGCCCGGTATGACGATAGCTAGTCCATACCCAAAATAACATCAAAACCCTTCATGGGCATGACAACAAAAAGAAAAGAAAGCCTATGGTCGGCGACCTCTATATCACAACCTCTATATCTGTGTTTCAAAATCAATTCACCCCCAACAGGTGATACAACACAAATAGGTGATGCTAACTGTGCCAACTCCAACTCCAACAGAGATGCGAATGCAGCAGATACAAAAGAATGAGATGCACCCGTATCAATCAATACATTAGCAACCGAGTTACAAAACAGAAAGGTACCTCTCACTACTGATGGAGCCGGTGCTAGGTCCTGCGCGGTAACAGCATACACGCGCCCTGTAGGCCCCTGATCCACCTGCTCACTTCTAGGAGCAAAAGACTGCTGCACTGACTGGGATGACGAAGCTCCCGGATTGGCCCTCGAGGCCTGCACAGACTGAGCTGGCTGATAACTCTGCGTCTGCCTAGAACCAGACGCTCCTGAAGTGGCACTCAACTGTGGGCAATACCTCTTCAGGTGCCCAGGCTGACCACACTGATAGCAAGACAAAGGCTGGCCCCTGCCCTGACTCTGGCCCTGAGGTCTAGCTGAAGAAGAAGCAGCTCGCTGACCCCCTCCCTTCTGCGGGCAAACCGAAGAGTTGTGACCCAGCTGGCCACACGCGAAACAAGTCAAGCCTCCCTGACTACCTCTCCTAGAGCCCGCACTCGGCACTGGAAAGGTCGATCTAGCCAAACCACCCTGAGACTGCTGAGGGTTAGAACCCTTCTGTCTCCTGCCATTACCCTGACCATCTTGGCTCCTCTTGGAGCCTCTCTGCCTTTCATCCTCCTTCTGCATCATAATCTCCATATGAGCTGCAGCATCAACCAAACGTCTGTACTCTCGGATAAAGGACCCTCCAACTCTCAGCTTGAGTCCACGCCTCAACTTCCACTCAAACTCAAAACAACGGCGTTCCTCGGATGCCACAAGTTCAGGTGCAAACCTGGACAGACTAGTAAAAGTAGCCTCAAATTCGGCCACTGACAAGCCCTGCTGTTTAAGCTGGCAAAACGGCTCCCTCAGCTTCTCCCTAGCAGCTGAAGATAAAAACTTCTCCTGGAAGGTATTCACAAAAGCCTCCCATGCACCCCCAACGCTGCCCTTCTCGTACTTTCACCATTGACCCGCATCTCCCTTCAGTTGGAAGGATTCCAAGGTCACCTTTGGAGCCCCGTCCTCGATGCCAAACATCTCGAACGTCTTCTCCATCTGTTCCAACCACTCGTCAGCCTTAAATGGCTCCTTCAGATCCCCAACAAACTTGTCCAGTTTGGACCAGAAGAATTCCCTCTTCAAGAAGGAAGGCCCTGCCTCAGCTATGTGGGCCTGATCCTAATTCCCTGCTCATGAGAATACCCAAAGCTCCCACCATCTCTCGGGTCAAGGCACTCATAGCCTGCTGACCCGTTGGCTCGGCCACATTGGCCTGACCAACTCCCTCCTGCTGTGCCGGAATATCATCCGGTAAAGGCATCTCCTACCTACCACGCCTGCCATGCCTACCACGTCCTCGTCCTGACATTCTAATAAAGGTAACCAAGACTATTAGCACATTCACAAATGTGTCGAAGCTATAACACTCACGTCCTAATGCGTGGACAACTGTAATTCACTCCACATAAGCACATAATCACATAAGCAATTACGAATTTCATTCCCGGATAATGATAGTCCCGAGGCGTTAATAGAGTTCCGGTTAGAAACAGCATTGATCAAGTGCTTTTCTAACAAGACTCCCAAAAACCCAAGGATCCAATCAACATCTTAGAAACTACATTCCATACCCACATAGTCACATAAACATGTTATCATATAAGCACATAACACTACATCTAAGCCTCTATCAAGCGAGACAAACCCATTGTGATCCTAATCACTTCCCACGTACCCAAAGTATTCGAACCCGGTACGCTCTGATACCAAGTTGTAACGCCCTCAAAATAATACATAAAACCCATCACTAGAGACATGCATTGATATAAAAGAAACCAACCATTTCTATTCATCAGAGTAATTCTTACAACAGTATTACCTGTTAATAACAAAAGCAAATGCCCTATGGGCTTACAGCTTTCCAAGTCAACACCTGGTTATACAAAAGAAGAGTACTAACTCTATACAAAATAAGCCCTTGGCTTGATATACATGTAATACAAACAAAATAAACAAAAAGAGTCTTCAACTCTCATCATCATCCAAGCTATGCCCTTGGAGGTGGCATTCTACCTGTACTTGAAAATAATGTCCCATATAGGGTGAGCCAATGCCCAGTAGAAATATGCTAAACACAGTATGAGCAATAACTAAGACATTAGCAATTGATAAATGTTCAATTTCCATAAATCAATTCATAACCCATTTCCATTTCATGACCACTATGTTCATGTTTTATTTCAGTTTCCATTTCTTATCAATTTCACAATTTACATCAACGGCTCAGAACCTGGCCAACCACTTATATGAGACAGTGACTCATATTAAACGTTTCCCATTTTACAATAGATAAACATACTAGTTGTATCGACATCTCAACAGATAAGCATACAAGCTGTATCCACATTTCAATAGATATGTATATTAGCTATATCAACACTTCCAAAGATAAGCATATGAGCTGTATCAACACTTCCATAGATAAGCATATAAGCTGTATCAACACATTAACTGACAAGCATATGAGCTGTATCAGTGGAGTCCATCCCCTATCTCCTCCCAAGTAACATCCGGTTTAGAGGTCCATCCCCTATCTTCCCCTAAACCGTGGAGTACATCCCCTATCTCCTCCCCCACACACACAACGTATATACACAAAGGTCATATACACAATCAATCAATACATAACGTTAATGTATTCTATCAACCGTCATACTCTATGACATATCCAATTGATTAGTTTTAGTTTGCCTAATCATTATGCATTGTCTACAACAATCAAAACTACCCTTTACCGGTAGCCCAAGCAATTATTTCTAAACAGATAATAAAAGCTCCAACAGATAAAATATCAATGTTTTCGAAAGTGAGCGATTAATAAATCCAACTCCACTATTCTACTATATAATGAGCCAATTTCATTATTTCCAACTCAATTCCATATAACTACAATTTTCCCAAATTAATCATAACAATTAATTTATACAACCAATTAGGGTTTTCTACCCCATTTCCCAATATTGACCCAATGATCCATATATCAACAACCAACAACAATATCATTATTTTGAAATCCACAATACACATTTAGAATCAAAATAACAAAATCCTCTTTTAACATTTTGAAACCCTAAGTCCCAAAATTACCCGACTTCAACACTTTATCAAAACAACCAAAAATCTATGTCAAAGACCATAAGAGTGAGTAGGAATCCCTACCTCAAAAGATGACACCCAAAGAAGAAGATGACGAAAACGAAGTTGCTCCAAATCACAAGTTTCTCGGATCAAAATTTAGCCCTCGACGATCAACCCAACTTTTACAAAGGCCAAAGGGGAGGGAAGCACTCTAACTAGATCAAACCCTAGAGAGAAAGGAGTTTCTAGAGAGAGAAGCTCTCAAATGGCGGTTTGGAAAAGTAAGAGAGAGAGAGGAAGTGTAGAAAATGATTCAAAAATGCCCAGCTGCCCTCTGTTATACGACATTCCCGCTCGAGCGGAAAACACAACGCTCGAGCGTCAAGAACAAAAAACTAGATTCGCTCGAGCGCAAGTAAACCCGCTCGAGCACCAAGACACAAGAATAAAGTACATCCGCTCGAGCGCGAAAACCAGTCCGCTCGAGTGTAGATTTCCCCCTCCCAGAACTTACACCCAAAAAGTACCACCCGCTCGAGCGTAAAGAAACCCGCTCGAGCGTGAAAAACATGCTTGCAGAAGTTCTGCAGAGCACCAAAATACTGGGAGTGTGCAATCTCCGCTCGAGCGGACCTCCTAAAAACTGGGCAACAAAGAATTGAAACCAAAGCCTAACCAACCTGTAACAACTCTGCCCAATACATCCTAAAACTCAATCAAGCGGAATTAAAGGATGACAACAAGGTATACAACCACAAACATCACGGAACCTAAGTCCGGAAAACAATAAATACAGAAAGGTAAAACCGGAATCGCTATATTAAAAGTCATGATAGCTGATGGATAAAGAAATTACGTAGTTGCCGTGCTTGACCACCAAACACCACCATAGAAAGACTCAGCAGTGTGTATAAGAATGAGTAATACATTTCTTCCTTCTCCATCATCAAACTACTATCCTTCCTATACTCCCCTTTTCATATCTCTCCGAATCCTTCTACCTATAAGAAAACAAAATGAGTTGGCTTATGTTTGTTCTTCATCAATTTCTTCTGTTATTTCTCTTGTCTTCTTCTTCTTTTTCTACTTCTGCACGCCATACCTGCCTTGAGGACCAGAGATTTTCACTTCTCCAATTTAAAACAACATTTACCATAACTGCTAATGCCTCTTTAGGTTGTGAATCTGATTCTCATCCTAAAATGGTGTTTTGGAATGAGAGTAGTGATTGCTGCTCATGGGAGGGGGTCACGTGCGACTGGTCAAATGGTCATGTGATTGGACTTGACCTCAGTTGCAGCCACCTTCAGGGCACCATCCAACCCAACACCACCCTCTTCCACTTTCGTTACCTCCAAACCCTCAATCTTGCCTTCAATGACTTCAATTTCTCTACAATTTCACCTGATTTTGGCTCCTTTCCAAGTTTGACCCATCTCAACCTCTCTTACACTAATTTTACAAGCCGAATTCCTTCGAAAATCTCCCATCTGTCCAAATTGATTTCCCTTGATCTCTCTTATAATGAACTGGGGAGACTTGAACAACACACTTTCAATATGCTCCTTCGAAACCTAACCCAATTAAGAGAACTACACCTTGATTCGTTGAATATCTCTTCACCTTTACCTCATACTTTGCTAAATCTATCTTCTTTGACATCTCTTAGTCTTCGTAATTGTCAACTGCGCGGGAAATTCTCAGAAAACATTTTTCACTTTCCAAACCAACGAGAGCTCTATATGGGGGGAAATTGGGAACTCACAGGTAAACTCCCATACTTCAATGCAACTAGTTCCCTTCAGTTTCTTGATCTTGGTGACATAAGTTTTTCTGGCCAATTGCCTGAATCAATCAGCAATCTTAAAGCCTTGAATATTTTGTCCCTCTCCTACTACAACCTTTCGGGGTCCATTCCAGCTTCTGTTTGGAACCTTACAAAAATCACCGATTTAGACTTCTCGTCTAATAGTTTCAGCGGTCAAATCCCCTCATCAATTTCAAACCTTGCAAAGCTTAGAGGCTTGGATCTTTTCGTAAACAATTTGAACGGTCAAATGCCGGATTCCCTTGGCAACATGAGCCAACTTACTAATTTGTATCTTTTCGTAAACAATTTGAGCGGTCAAATACCGGATTCCCTTGGCAACATGAGCCAACTTACTAACTTGGCTCTTTTCGAAAACAATTTGAACGGTCAAATACCGGATTCCCTTGGCAACATGAGCCAACTAACTTCTCTCGATTTGAGTTATAACTCACTCAATGGGACAATACCATCTTCGTTGTTTGCTCTGCCTTCACTGGTTGAGATAGGATTGAGTAACAATAAGCTACAGGGACCAATTCCAGGATTAGTTTATGAACTCCAGAACCTAACATACTTGTGGGTTTCATCAAATAACTTAAGTGGTGTAGTGGATCTAGATAAGCTTCTAAAGCTTAAAAATCTGATCGTTCTTGATCTCTCATATAATGGTCTCTCATTGAGCATCAACAACAGTGTCAACTCTACCTTGACCAACTTTGAAACTATAAGATTAGCTTCTTGCAACTTGAGCGAATTCCCAAACTTCTTGAGAGAACAAGCCAGATTGAGCTATCTAGACCTTTCAAACAACCAAATTCATGGTGAAGTTCCAAAATGGTTATTCAATGTTGGGAAAGATTCATTGCAAACTTTAAATCTTTCACATAATTGTCTTTCAAGTTTAGAGCATCTTCCATGGAAGAATCTGGAATATATTGACCTGCACTCCAACTTACTCCAAGGATCACTCCCTATTCCACCTAACTTCACATATGTTTTCTCTATCTCAAACAATAAAGTGACCGGAGAAATCCCTACATTGATTTGCAATCTGAGGTGGCTTGGAGTTCTTGATTTGTCTAATAACAGTTTGAGTGGGTTGATTCCACAATGTTTGGAAAACTTCAGCAATAGTCTATCGGTGCTGAATTTAGGGAGCAATAGATTTCGTGGTACCTTTACTACGACATTTACAAAAGGAAACGTGCTGAGGAATCTTAACTTGAATGAAAACCAAATTGAAGGATAAGTTTCGCGATCTCTGCTCAATTGTAAAGACTTGGAAGTTCTAGATCTTGGAAAAAACAAGATAAATGATACATTCCCCCACTGGTTGGGAACTTTTCGAAACTTGCAAGTTCTTGTCTTGAGATTTAATAGGTTTCATGGTCACATAGGTACCTTCAAGACCAAGGGCAAACATCCTTTCCCTAAGTTAAGAATTATCGACGTATCTTACAATGAGTTCACTGGCCTTTTGCCAACAAATTATATCAAACAATTTCGAGCTATGATCAATGTTGATGAACATGAAATGAAATTGAAATACATGGGTGACAACTATTATCAAAATTCTGTGGTGGTGATGATTAAAGGATATGAGATTGAATTATCAAGAATCTTAACAGTCTTATCAATCATTGATTTTTCAAGAAATAAATTCCAAGGAGAGATTCCGAAATCCATTGGGAGGCTTAATTCACTTCGGGGTCTTAACATATCTCATAACAATCTTACAGGTCATATCCCAACTTCACTTGGAAATTTGAAAAACCTTGAATCGTTGGACCTTTCCTCAAACAAGCTTGTTGGGGAGATTCCCCAGCAATTGACAAATTTGATGTTTCTTGAGGTACTAAACCTTTCGGAGAACTAACTAGCAGGACCAATTCCTCAAGGGAGGCAGTTTTAAACATTTGAAAATGATTCATATAGTGGGAACTTGGCTTTATGTGGAATCCCCTTGTCAAAGAAATGCAAGGAACTACAGGCACTGCCACTGCCACCAACAATCCAACAAGACAAGAATTCAAACAAGTCAAGTGGATTTAGCTGGCAAGTTGTAGTGATGGGGTATGGATGTGGCTTTGTATTTGGAATGGTTATGGGATATCTTATGTTTCTAACTCGAAGTCCAGAATGGTTGATGAAAATTGTTGAAGGAAAACAATATAAAAAGGTGAAAAGGTCCAAGAAGAGTGCCCACTGATGCTGTAAAGGAAGAAATCAGCAAAAACAAATGGCGTGATTTAGGTAAGTAGAATTTGTTTTTAAAGCATTACTTTGTTGAATTATCTTTTATGGTTTCTATGTATATACGATTATTGAGTTGCTAATGTGTTTATTTCAAAACTAGATCTGTTCCATTAAGTAGCACAATAAAGCAATGGTGTCCACTTGAAGGGGTGTCTCATGTAGTTGTTACATTTGACTCCATGTGCATCCGGATAGCAGCTATGCAGGATCACTTCCAAAGATTTTACCCTTGTTGCTGTATTGAGTTCTAAAGATTTGTTAAGCTGTTTAGTTTTCTTAAAGCACGAGTTAAATAAGAGTTGCATATCATGACTCTTTCTTGTTTCTTTTCTCACATCATGTAGCAACCTTTAAAGATCTGTACTTTTTGTATATGCTGCTTTTAAATTGGATTTCAGTCAAACTTGGCCTTGCTGAGTTTTTTAACTTTAAAATGCAATCTTAAAAGTTACAACTCAAACCATTCCCCTTGTTTCATTCTTAATCATTTTTGAATGACAAAATTGTTGGCTATTTGATAGAGAATTTGCATTGAAAATCATGATGTGTTACTCCTTTTTAAAATTTTGCCAAGTTTGCTTGTTGGGAGGTAGAAACATTCCCAATTCAATGGCGACTAAGGGATCACACTGAAGATATTGTCTAGCACTTGTTTCTATTGAAACGTGGGAATTTTGTGATTAATTACAGTAGGAAAATGGCAATTTTGAGAGTATTGATTGGAAATGTTATTCATAAGCGAGAAAAGAATCATGGAAATACAATGAATAGTGGGGTTTACTTTTTTGAATTGTGATAGTTTGGTGTACTATATTGTTGTATTTTCTCTGCCAACTCTGCCCAATACAATAAACTTTTAACTGAATGATTGTTATAAACATTAAAAAAGAGGATGGCAGTTATTGGTAAGTCAACTGATCTTAATGTGTCTTGTTGTTCCCTTCAGTTTCTGGCTATGGGCGGAGCTCCTCCAGTTTGGATGTCCAAATTCCACAACCAATCCGAATATTCAAACTGGACGTTTAGTTTAGTACAAGCAATAGATGCTTGTCGCATTGAAACTTTTTATAAATTAATGGTTAAGATTTTGTCTGCTTATTTACTAATTAACAATTAGATCCAAATAAAAAGCTTGACCCAATATTTAATATGTTAATAGGTAGACAATCTGATTGCTCAAACAACATTCTTTAGTCAATATTCAGATTGGAAAGAAGCCATTCTCTTTGAATTATCTGTAGGAGCATTGGATAATTTTTCTTCTCAAACTAATTTTTTTCTGACCAACTACCTAATTCAATCAACAATCTTTGATCCTTAAGTAGTTTGTACCTCTCTTATTTTGCAACTTTTTAGTATTGCCATTTTTTTTTAAAAATGATTTTGTTATGATTTTTACCACAGTAAAACATGTCTGTGAAATACATAATTCAACAACATAACATTAAAATTAAAGTAAAATGACATTAAAATATTACGTTTTTATTTTAAACTACACATCCTAAAACGATATCATTTTAGTTTAGCTTTAAGCTTATAAGATATATTCATCCACTTTTTAAGGTCCATTAGATATTGCACAACATACTAACTTCAACATTTCTAAAAACAATTTAAATGAATGGATATCAGATATTTCTTGGATAATCTTAAGATTGTATTTTGATCTTAAATTTATGAAAAAAATTGTGAAGTTGTGAAGAAAGAAAACACAAAAAATAAGGATAGTTTTCTTGGGCACTACCAAGTGGGTGAACTAGTTATCTTTTTCCCAAATATCAAAACTTGGATAAAAGGCAGTTTTAATATCCAAAGTATGCGATCTTTGTTATTTTAGTTCCTTAAGTTTCAATTTTGTCATTTTGGTTCTCAAAATTGTCAATTTGAATCAATTTGGTCATAACTCTAATGTCCGTCTATATTGTTAACGGGAACAATATGACTAAAAGATAATTTTAGGCCCTAAAGTCATTCCTTATCATTTTAGTCCCTTAAGTTTTAACTTTTATCATTTTGGTCCTAAAAGTTGTCAATTTGAGTCAATTTAGTCCTAGCTCCAATCATATTATGCCACATGTTTATTTACCTTGAATATATACCCTATTGTACTGTATCACCATACACAACATCTTCCTCATTTTTTTGAATGACTAAAATACCATTTCCCGTCCATTTTACATAACAAAACTAGACATATGGTTTAAATTAAAAACAAATGAAAATAATATGGTTTAAATTAACAAAGCTAAACACTCAAAATTTATTTTGTTAGAAGGCTCAAACCTAGGATTTTTTTTTTAATTGTCCCTATGTTTTTTACTCCAATTATAAATTTTTTGTTGGTGCTACTGTTGTCATGAGTAGAGCGTATTAGGATTTTATGTTTAGTTGTTCATGCCAATTTCGTATCACCTGGTTGGTTGTACTTAAAAAACTATAATTAGTGAATGAAACCATTTTTGTTTTTTTTTTTCCTTAACTTTATGTGCAACAATTTCTTATCCCCAAGTTCAATATATTGAGCTCGAGCCAGCCTTGAGCGCACAAAATTGGGCTAGAGGTCGGACTTGGGAAGGTTTAGACAACTCTAAGCACAACTTGGGCAACCCCTCAACCCAACTGAATATGCTTGAGTTGCACCCTTAGTTAAAATTTCCTAAAATTGCATGCAAAGAAATTGGCTATACAAATCAATCAATTTTCATTGTAAATGTAACAAGACTTCATTCCCCAATGTTAAATTTTTCCCCCCTTAATGCTGCGTTTGGTTAGGGGATTTGATAAGGGATTTAGAAAGGGAAAGGGAAAAGGAAAAGGAAAATGTGTGTGAAACTTAGTGAAATGTAAGCATATTTTATTCACATTTCACTTATCTTTTCCTTTTCCCTTTCCAAACCTCCCAACCAAACACAGCGTAAATGTCTATCTTGAAAGTAGACTCTTCACATCTATAACTTAATTTGGAGCTCTAAAGAATTGAAAATTTTGATTATAAAAATGAGTGCATGGGATCATATCTCAATATTTCATCAAAATTAAAATGAAAAATTGTTACACAAGGATGGAAAAGGTTTGTATAAAGTTAATATGCAGAGCCTGAGGGTAGACCTTGTATTGGATGACTTGGAAATCTCTCTCTCTCTCTTTCTCATAGTATGCGTTCGGCCACTTTGAAAGTTTAACATGTGTCCACCTTAAACTACTTATTTCCAGCCACATTCCTTAAGTAATATCCCACCTACCCAGGTTGGTTTTTGTTCCATCTCTCGAGCAATTCCAGTCTCAAACTGTGCATTACTTGCTTAGTAATACAAACTCTAACTTTTTTCATGACTTATGGCCAACCTTTGCTAGCTTTGGGGCCACTAGAATTACCACTCTATCTGTTTTGGTAAAATATATTTTGTTACTGAAAACATTTATTACAAATAAAAAAACAATTATTTTTCAACATTTGATTCTGACCTTAAAATTAATGTGCTAGTGATTGTGGGTAAGATAGTGGCGGTGGCAGTGATGGGGCATAAATTGTGGTGGTAGTGTTGGCGGTAATAGTGGTAGGGTGGTGGAGGTGGAGATCATCTCATGTCATTAGTAGGACAGGAGTTTAGTTCAAAAAATATTTTTCACCCAAATACACTTCTTTTCATGATCAACGGAAAATGTTTCAGTTGATTTTCATTTTTGGTCGTACCAAACATTGATGGAAGACAAGCTTGTTTGAAGAGTGGATAATTACAATTTGCATGGTTGCCTTACTTGACAAGCTTCACCAGAGAAAGACTTACTGTTACTTAGCAGTGTGTATAAGAAGAATACATTTTCTTTTATCCCTCTCCATCATCAAATATCCAACTTATTTATTTTCATATCTTTGATTCCCATAAGGAGAAATGAGTTGGCAAATATTGCTTCATCAATTTATGTTGTTTCTCTCATTTTCTCAAGTTCTTACATGTATCTTGGTCTTCTTCTACTTTTGCATGCCCCACATGCCTTGAGGATCAGAGATTCACACTATTCCACCTATCACCACAATTGCTTTCTCCATCTCAAACAATAAATTGACAGGAGATATATTTCCTTTAATTTGCATAATCTAAACTTTAATTTCCTTTAAAGTTCTTGATCTGTCTAATAACAATTTCAGTGGTATTATTCCACATTGTTTCAGAAACTTTAGCAATAGTCTTCCAGTGATGAATTTAGGGATGAATAGCTTTCATGGAACCTTTACTGCAGCATTTACAACAGGTAACATGCTGGGGAATCTTTACATGAATGAAAACCATATTGAAGGACAAGTTCTGCGATCTTTGCTCAATTGTGAACACTTGGAAGTTCTAGTTCTTGGAATAAACAAGATAAATGATACATTCCCCTACTGGTTAGGAACTCTTCTGGAATTGCAGGTATGGTCTTGAGATTTAATAGATTTCATGGTCACATAGACTTTAAGACCAAGAGTAAAGTTCCTTTCACTAAGTTGAGGATTATTGACATATCTTACAGTGAGTTCAGTGGCCTTTTGCCAACCAATTATATTGAAAAATTTGAAGCAATGATGAATGTCGATGAACATGCAATGAAATTGAAATACATGGGTGATATCTATTATTACAATTATGTGGTGATGATTATGAAAGGACATGAGATTGAATTTTCAAGAATCTTAACCATTATCTCAATCATTGATTTATCGAGGAACAAATTTATAGGAGAGATTTCGAAATCCATTGGGAGGCTTAATTCACTTCAAGATCTTAACGTATCTCATAACAACCTCAAAGGCCACATCGCAACTTCACTTGGAAATTTGTAAAACCTTGAATCATTGGATCTATCCTCAAACAAGTTGACAAGTTTGATGTTTCTTGAGGTACCAAACCTTTCAGTTAATCAACTATTGTGACCAATTCCTCAAGGGAGCCAGTTTAATACATTCGAAAAAGATTCATATTGTGGGAACTTGGTCTTGTGTGGATTTCCCTTATCAGAGAAATGTGAAAATAATGAAGAAGAAGCAAATTAAAACTTTGTAAGCGAATTTAACTGGAAAGTTGTAGTGATGGGATATGAATGTGGATTTTATGGGATATCTTATGTTTGTAACTTGAATACCAGAATGGCTTATGAAAACTGTTGAAGGAGGACAATATAAGAAGGTGAAAAGGTCTAAGAAGAGTACCCACTGATGCAGTGAAAGAAGAATCAGCAAAAACAAATGGTGTTAGTAGGTAAGTGGAAATAATATTTGAAGCATTACTTTGTTGAATTACCTTTTATGGTTTCTATCCATAAGCTATAGTTGAGTTCCTAATGTTTTTATTCAAAACTAGATCTATTCCATTTAGTAGCACAATAAAGCAATGGTGTCCAGTTGAAGGGGTTTCTCACCTAGCTACTGCATTTGAGTGTATGTGCATCCAAATAGCAGCTATGCAGGATCACTCAAAAGCTTTACCCTTGCTGTTCTGGTGAAGTCTAAAGCTTTGTTAAGCTGTCTAGCTTTCTTAAAGCGCTGAGTTAAATAAGAGTTTCATGTCATGACTCTTTGTTGTTTCTTTTCTCGCATCATGTACTACCTTTAGAGATTTGCACTTTTGTATGTAGTTGCTTTTAAATTAGATTTCTGTCACAGAAGACTAAACCTTGACAAGTTTTGAAGTTTTAAATGCAAAGTTGCTACTGAAACCATTCCTCTTGGTACATTCTTAATCATTTTTGAATGACTGAAATGTTGGGTATTGGACAGAGAATTCACATTGAAAATAATGGCGTGTTTCTCCTTGTTGAAATGTTGCAAAGTTTGCTTGTAGGGAGGTCAAACATTCTCAATTCAATGGCGATTAAGGGATCACCCTGGAGATATTGACTAGCACTTATTGAGACATGGGAATTTTGTGATTAATTATAGTAGGAAAATGGCGATATGGACAATATTGATTAGAAATGTTGTTCATAAGCTAGAAAAAAACCATGGAAATAATTGCTGATTATAGATGACACGATTGGATGAATGAGGGAAACTTGGCTCACACATACACAGTGGGGTTTTCTTTTTTTTCCCAACTGGTGGTAGTTTGGTGTACTAGAATTGTCATTCATTATATCCTGAGAAGCTAATCTGCCTTTTTATATTGTTGTAGTTTCTCTGCTAATCTCCCAAATACAATCAACTATTAAATGACTATTATAAACATTAAAAAAGAGGAAAATTCTATAATACGTACCCTTTTTGAGGTGTTGGAAAATTCTATGCCCAGTTATGATCTTTGTTGTCTTTGGTTATGTCCAGTTATGTTGGTTATGACTCATTGTAGTGTTAGTTATGACTTAATTATGACTCATAATTTTTCCCTTAAGGACAGCTTGTTCAAGAAGAAGAAAGAGAAGCATATGGAGGTTATTTTCCAGCTACTTCAAATTGGACAGCTTGTTCAAGAAGAAGTAAGTGCTGTTGATTTAATGCCTAATAGCTTTTACTCTTTTTTATGTTTCTTTTTTCTTCTTCTAATTCATATATGCATATTATTCATTTTCCCCCCTCAAGTAGAGTGAACTACTCCAAGTTTGACTTGACTCTTAAATGCCTTCTTCATACTTTGGAATAAATAATCTTTGTACAAAAAAACCAAAGCAATCAGCAATCATTCTTCTTCTTCTTCTACTTTCCTTTCTTTTTATTTTTTTCTTTTTTCACTATAGGAAATATCTATTTTGGAGGCGTACTTTTAACGGCGTTTTTTAAAACGTCACTGTTCCTAGTATTTAAGGACGTTTCATAAACGTCACAATTTTCTTTAATTAAAACGGCGCCATTTCATGAATAGAAGACGTTTATAAACGTCTTCAAATAGGTTATGTCCCACTCACTCCTTCTCTACCTCTTTTTCACCTTTATTTTGAATTTGATAAGCGAAAACGAAAATCTCAAGCTCTCTCTCTCTCCTCTCTCTGTGTGTGCTGTCTAAGATTTTCAAAATCGAAGTCAGAGCCATTTCGAAGATCTCACATCGGTGATTCATCAGAGTCGTTTCGAAGTTCTCTCTCAAAATCGATTCAAATTGGTCTCAGTGATTCAGATCTCGAAATTTTAAAATTTTGAGTTCATATCTGAGTTCATATCACTTCGATTTTGATTCAGATCTCAGCGATTCAGATCGATCTTGGTGATTCATATCTCAAAATCGAAATCGAAGTTCATCTCAGTGATTCAAATCGGTGAGCTCCACTGTCTCTCTCTCTCTCTCTGTGTGCTGTCTAAACCCTGATTATTGCAGAGATTCAGATTAGTCTCAGTGATTTAGATCGGTGATTCATCAGAGATTTCAAAGTTCTCTCTCGAAATTGAAATCGGAGTTCATCTCAGCGATTCCGATCGGTGAGCTCAACTCTCTCTCTCTCTTTCTCTCTCTCTCTCTCTATCTTTGTCTCTCTCTCTTAAGGTGAAATCAATCCTGTGAAATTCTATGAATGGTTTCGATATTTGATTTGAAACGATCATGTCATTGTAGTAACCCACATTCATGCCTTAATCATGTTCATGTACATATGCATGATTTTGTCTTGTTAAGCTTGCATTTGCAGACTTTGACTTGTTTTGGCTTAAGTAAGGTACCTGCCTTGTTTTGTGCTTATGTGATATGTCTAAGTGTTGCTGCATGCTTTGCTCCTTCCTTGATGTGAAGCCTAGGTCACGCCAAGCCTAAGTTATGTTAGTCGATGTTAGGCCAAGCCTAGGTTACGTTATGTCACGCCCTCAAAATAAACCCATTATATACATATACAATTGACATGCATTATTTAAAGAAAACAATTTATTAATTCATTCATCAGAGTATTACAAAATAAAAGCATTACATGTAACATCGAATAAAATGCCCTACAGGCTTACATCTTTCCAAGCCAACCCTTGGATACAAAAAGATGAGTTATAACTCAATACAAGAAAAATCCTAGGCTTGGATGTTTACATGTACTAATAAATAAAGACAATTAACTAAAGATAGTCTTCAAAATCCAAGTCCCTTCCAAGCTAAGTCCTTGGAGGTAGCTTATCACCTGAACCTGAAAATGATGTTCCCATATAGGGTGAGCCACAGCCCAGTAGAAATATACTAAACCACATATAAGCAATGAATAAAGCAATAGTATTCAACAGGTGGTTAACCAAGGTAACCAATTACTTCATTTTACAGTCTCATGACACTATTGTCTAAACCACGTTTTACTTTCCAATTTTATCAACATGGCTCAGAACCTGGCCAAACTTACAACAGTGAATTAAATATATCATATTCACATCCTTCCAATATCAACAAACAAATGAGACTCAAGCTCAAATCAAAACACTTCATACTTCCAGATTGATACACATTTTAGTGCTGTATCAATAAAACACTTCTATATAAATAAGCACACATAAAAGTGATGCTAATGGAGTCCATCCCCTATCTCCTCCCAAACAAAATCCGGTTTAGAGGTCCATCCCCTATCTTCCCCTAAACCGTGGAGTACATCCCCTATCTCCTCCCACACAAAACAATGTATGCAAATGCAATGCTCAATCAACACACATATTTTCTGTATCAATGCAATAGACAAAATTAATGACTTAACCAATGTGATTAGTTTCAGTTATTCCTAATCCACATGCAATGTCTACAACAATCACGACTATCCTCCACCGATAGCCCAAAACAGTTATTTCTAAACTGAAAATAACTATGTCAACAATTCAATAGACAAATGTTTCAAATTATCCAACTACGCCATTTAATCCATAAATTCCCCAATTCCATGAATTTAACCATCTTTTCCCAATTCCATGAATTTAACTATCTTTTCCCAATTCCATACAAATTAATTTAATAATACAACCAGGGTTTTTCCCAAAATTTTCCAAAGTATCCCCAACATATCAAAATACCAAAACTTAGAACAAAACCTATAAAATGGAGTAGGAAATCCCTACCTCGAAGAAATAGCCCCAAAAGAGAAGATGGAGATGAAAGCCCAAACTCCAAAGTGCTCCAAACTACCAACAATTCAGATTAAATGGAAGCCCTCGACCCACTCTATCTTTTTAATAAAGGATCTAAGGTAGAAACTCACTCTAAGTAGATCAATCCTAAGAGAGAAGGTGTGTAGAGGGAGAGAGAACTCGTACCTAGGGTTTTGGAATCTGAAAGGAAATGAAAAACTGATCTGAAACACGTTGCTGCCTAATTAAACCTGACCGGCTTGCTCGAGCGAAGACTTGGTCGCTCGAGCGACCAGACACAGAAAAGCTACGCTCCAGCCAAGAAAACCTTGCTCGAGCCAACAACCCAAAAGCTCGCTCGAGCGAAAGAAAACTCGATCGAGCGAAGAACTCAAACCCTCAGGTCTGTAACCAGACACACGCTCGAGCGAAGGAACTATTGCTCGAGCGAAGAACAAACTAACTCGCTCGAGTGAAGAAAAGCTCGCTCGAGCCAAGAATGCACAGCTACAGGTCCAAATCAGACGCAACCTCTCGCTCGAGCTACCAAACCCCGGCTCGAGCGAAGAACCAAAAATAACAGCTCGCTCGAGCGACAAACTCCTAGCTCGAGCGAAGATCCAAAATTCTGGACAGCAACACTTGGTTTCTAAACCCAACCAACCTGAAACAAACCTGCCCAACACATCCTATAAGTCCAAATGAGCAAATAAGAGACACAACAACAATTATACAATGACAGAATCTACGGAACCTAAGTCCGGATACAATAATCAAATGGGAGAAGACCGGGGTCGCTATACGTTATGCCTAGATCATTCCAAGCCGAGGTCATCTTCAGTTTAGAAGTATCTTGGAACCCCTTCGTTGACCTCCACCTTTGCTTTGACATATTGGCCGAGATGTCATTATCTAGGCCGAGGTGTGAATCACCAAGGCCGAGATGTGTATTATCTAGGCCGAGATGTTACCTTTGCACCTGAGCGACCTTGTCCTGGAGTGGTATGACCTAGACTGAGGTGTGGCACATCTAGGCCAAGGTGTGGCACAGCTTAGTCAAGTGTTGTCCTTCCTAGCTGAGGTCATTGTCACCCTAGTTGCCGAAGTCTTGTTGTCAGCCGATGTCACCACTTGCCGGAGTGCCATTCCAAGTAGCTTGTTAGATACGCTTTGTCATTGCCTTATCTTGTCAATCTATCACCTTTTTGAAGAGAACCAACCAGCCGTTGCCACGTGTCCGAGCTGAGAGTTAAGTCAGCCGATAGAGAGAGAAAACCTACCATTTGTTGTATCTTGTTTGGAAGAGTAGAGACAGAAGCTCTAGAAGAGGGAGAAGAGTTCTTGAGAGGGAGTAGATTTCCAAGCTTGATCCCTAGAGATCGGACCGTTAGATTCGTGTTCTAAGGTTAGATTCTTGATCTGCTCATGATGTTCTTTATGTTTATGATATTGCATTGCATGATTGAATGTGATTTGAAAGCCATGCATTGCTTTGAAGTTCGGTTTTAGAAAGAGAAAATGGCATTCAAGTGTTCTTCAAGAAAAGATATGTTTTGATCCGAAGGCTCATGCCTAAATCCATGTTTTTGTGTTTGTTCTTGCATGATTTTCAAGCATGGGTACCCAGGTCCCTGTTTTCGAACTCATGGCATGAAATTCCAGATTTTTGTAACAAGTTACGATCTTGCATTCATCTTTCTCATGATCATGTTCATCATGTTCTTCATGTTCTTCAAAGGGAAACCCAGGTTTTCCCGACCTTGCTTTTGAATGAGGCCACCGGGACCACACCTCGGCAAGGAGGTGTATGACCTCGGCTTAGACCTGGTTGGTACCCAGCATGTCTTCCTGACATGTAAAACAGTGTTTTGACTTCCAGCATGTTTTCCCGAGATCATTTGCATGCATGTAAGACTTGTTTTGAGAAGTATGTTCAGTATGCTTGCCATGTGTTTGTAGGACTTGGACCTTTGCCTTGATCCCGACGTCCCAAGAACTATGTGAGTGGTATTTTTAATAAAGTTATGTTCTTAAGGTTTTGATAAAGCTTTGCCTCGTTTCGATAAAAGTATTTGTTAAGCATGAATGATACCCCTATTTTATGTATCAAGTATAAGCTTTGTTTTGGATGACATTCTTGGAACCGTCCTTTCATGTTAGGGGACGTTAAGCCTAAGTAACGCCGTCCTTTCGTGTTAGGGGACGTTAAGCCTATGTAACATAGTCCCTTGTGCTGGAGGACTCTAAACTTTCGCAGCACTAAGTATAAAAGGATACGGTCCTTTCTTGGAAAGACTATGGTGTTAAAAAGGGCTACGGGCCTAAGTAACACAAGCTCCATGATGTTAAAGCGGGCTACGGGCCTAAGTAACACGAGCTCCATAGTGTTAAAGCGGGCTACGGGCCTAAGTAACACAGTTTTGAAGAACCAAGGTTATGCCGAGGTTATGTTATAAGATTTTGACGTATGTTAAGTATGTAAGTTTTGCAAGATCAAGTTTGATGAACAAGATTTATCTCATGTTTTGTACAAGCTATGATAAGTATGGTTTTGACAAGATATATTATGTATTGTTTTGAAAGACCTCGGGAATCATTCATTTAACCCTTTTATTACTTGTACCATTCACTGAGTATCCAAGCTCACCCTCCCTATGTATATATGTAGGTAACAAGCTAGAAGTCGGCTACGCCGAGATGTGTGTTTTGCAAGGTGTTTTGTATGCATGTTATGTCGGCAGTGAGGATGTCGGCAATCTTGAAGCTTTTGTATTTGAACATGTCGGCTTGAGAAGCCCTTTTGTTAAGATGTAATATGTATTTTTGTACCTCATTTCTATATGTATTCAAGTTGTAAAGCTATGTAAAGATGTATGCCATTCCATTTGACTTATGCACTGCTCTTATGGACCACTTGTATTTTGAATTATTGCTTCCGCATTTGTGAGCCCCCTATATATATACTCTGATTGTGTGTGAACTTTAGAAGTTGGCCTTCGGTAATTACGGATTACTGGCCATCACGGCACCAAACTACTAGGGGCGGTTTGGGGTCGTGACAGTCATATCCCTCATTTATCAACCTATATGTATTGACCCTTTCTCATCTATAAAAATTATACTAATGCCCTATTCTAAAAGTGGTTTTTGAGTGTGAAAGTATTTTCTTACATTTTCATAGTTAAAATAATTAAAATATACATGTTCATTCATGTAGGGAATAAGTCGATATTCACCAATAATTAAGAAAATTTTGATATAATTAACCCAACAGTTCAAATTTTGATACAATTTAAAAGCTTTGCTTTTGACTGTCAGATTTTTATTTGATTTGTGTTTCAGTGCACTATTGTGATGAAACTCCTCTACTATGATGATGTCATGGTATGCGTTTCAGTTAATTAGATTTTTGGGTACTTCATCTTTCAGATCATTGGATATCCTTGATTAAAGGTATAGAAAATCCAAAATTTGATATTGTTCCCATGAAAAGGATGAGGAAATAATTAATGCAACTCATAAGCACTAGTATCTGCATATGATCTCCATAAATTAGCATCTTTTGTGGTTTGTTCTATTAGTTGTCCAATGATATTATCTAATTATAAATTATCTCTATGCTATTAAAATTGTGTTCTTTTTAAACTACAGTTTTGTTGGAATGAGAAATTCTGGTAAAGATAAGGACATTTGAATCTTATAGATGTTGGGTGTTTTGGCTTGTCATTATCCCAATAATGCATCTAAAAATCCTTCTCCTCTCTATATTATTTGACCACAGAAAAATATAGTCACTCACACATTGATCTTGCAGCCTGTGGATTACGAGCCTCCATTCTTCAGAAGCTGCTCAAAACAAGAAGCTCATAATCCATGGATAAAAAATCCTCTGGAAATGGAGGTTGGGAATGTGTAACGCCCTCAAAATAATAACATTAAACCCAACAAATAAGACATGCATTGATATTCAAAAGTTCCACATTCTTTCATTTATCAGAGTTTCATTACAAAAAGTATTACATGTTAACAACAAAAGCAAATGCCCTACAGGCTTACAGCTTTCCAAGTTAACACTTGGTTACAACAAAAGAGTACTAACTCATACACATTAAGCCCTTGGCTTGTATGTACATATAATACATCAAAAAGTAAAACGACAACATTATGTCCGCCTCTAGCCTTCCAAGCTATGTCCTTGGAGGTGGCATGCTTCCTGCACCTGAAAATGATATTCCCATATAGGGTGAGCCACAGCCCAGTAGAAATACACTAAACCAACCATGAACAATGACTAAAATATTAGCAATTGATAGATGGCCAACACTGATACATCCACATAAATCACATATTTATGTCATACGACTTATGAGTCCAAGTTTCCTTTCATTTTCCCTTTTTCAACGGATAGGCATATAAGCACTACCCACATTCTCAACAGATATGCATAACAACAATATCCACAGATAAGCATATAAGCTATATCCACACTTCACAAAGATAAGCATATGAGCTCTATCTTCACTTCTCTAGACAAGCATATGAGCTGTATCTACGGAGTTCATCCCCTATCTTCTCCCAACACTATCCGGTTTAGAGGTACATCCCCTATCTTCCCCTAAACCACGGAGTACATCCCCCATCTCCTCCTCTACACATAACGTATACAAACACATTGGTTCTATATACAATCACTCAATACATACAGTTAATGTATTCTATCAACCGTCAAGTTCCATGACACTTTCCATTGATTAGTTTCTGTTTGCCTAATCATCATGCATTGTCTACAACAATCACGACTATCCTCCACCGATAGCCCAAAGCAGTTATTTCTATACAGAAAATAAATGCACAATGGATCTTTAATCAACATTTCATTTCCTCATTCCTCACAATTAATTATCCCAATTAATTAAACAATGTAATTAGGTCAATTCCCATAATTAACATTTCAACCCTTAGGTCCCATTTTCATCAATGATTTAACATTTATTCCATTTCTCTATGCCAAACATGCATCTAGGTTTATTATGAATAAAACCCCAACTTTTGTAAAATTACACAAAAGCCCCAAACTTTCACAAAATTACCAAACCAACCCCAACATCTCAAAATACCAAAATTTAAAGACAGAATCCATAGAGAGGAGTAGGATATCCCTACCTCGAAGTTTGAGCCAAAAAGGAGATGAAGACTCGAAGATCAACGTGCTCCAAATCCAAACTTTTTCAGATTAAATCAAAGCTCTCAACGCCCTCTATCTTTTTAACAAAAGCCCTAGGCTAGATTCACACTCTAGGGAGATCAATTCTTAGAGAGAATATAAGTTTAGAGAGAGAGGGTCTTGGATCTAGGGTTTGATCAAAAAAAGAAAGTGAAAAGTGATGTTCAAAAACGCTACTGTCTGCTGATATAAAACACGCTCGCTCGAGCGAAGCCTTCGTCGCTCGAGCGACCAGACACAGAAAACTCTCGCTCGAGCCAAGAAGTCCTCGCTCGAGCCAAAAACTCAAAAGTGCGCTCGAGCGAAAGAATTCTCGCTCGAGCCAACAACTCAAACCCTCAGGTCTGCAACCACAAGCACACTCGAGTGACAGACCTCTCGCTTGAGCGAAGAATAAACCAGACCGTTCGAGCCAAGAAAAGCTCGCTCGAGCCAAGAAATACAACTCTCAGGTCCAGAACCAGACGCCATCGCTTGCTCGAGCGAAGCCACTCTGGCTCGACCCACCAGACACAAACTCAACTCTCGCTCGAGCGACAAACTCCTAGCTCGAGCGAAGGGCCAAAAATCTGGGCAGCAACACTAAGCTCCCAAACACAACCAACCTAAAACAAACCTGCCCAACACATCCTATAACTTAATATACCAGTTAAGAGGATGCAAACAAGATAATAAACAACTACCAACATCCACGGACACATGTCCGGATCACTGTTCAACAAGGGTAAACCCGGGATCGCTATAGAATGTCAACAGCAAGCATTTAGTATTAGCTCTCAAGGTAAGGATAGAATATTACAGGAACACTAGGTCCCTTGTTCGAAAATTTTAAGTTAATGTTTACAACTGGGAATTTGTGTAGGTTAAGAGTGTGTTCGATCCCTGTGAGGATGAAAATGATGACATTCAAGATGATGATGTGAGCTTGGGGGCTGATTTTGTACAAAGGGAGTGTTCTGAATCTGACAGTGAGGTGATTGTGTTAACGTTACATTTGTTTTTGGTTCTCAATGAGCTAAAATACATGTTATAAACTTCATTTACCATACAACATAAATGCTTAATAAACCAATTGTCAAAAATTTGCAACTCATTTCAGGTTGGCCTTTCGGAAGATGACCAATACATAGTTGCACCAATAGGTAATTATGGTTGCAGGCTTTGATTGAAGGTAAATGACGATTTGACACATGTTGAAACTTGTAAAAGTAGGCATCCAATCCTGCATGGTTGCACATTTTAAGCGGTAGAATAAATTTAAAATTTCATTTTTTAATTGGTTTTCAGAAATTATGGACAAGCTGGTTAAGGAAGGTATTCTATCTAAGGACAGAACAGATAGTTACACCATTAACAAGCAAAAGGTAGTTCATTTCTTTTCATTCAGTTTGAGTTTTGTGTCTTTGTGTTATTGGAGTCTCAAGTGTTTTTTATTATTTTTTTTGGGTAACAAAACCACAATTGTAGAAATTTGACTATGATTTCAATCCTATAAAGGAAGAAATGGATGGGAATCTTATTTTTTGGTTTTTATTTATGTTTTAAGTTCTTATTTGCTGGGAATCTTAGAGCTTCCTGGGCCCCTTAAGTCCCCTAATTGTTCTTAACCATTTGCACTATGAAGAGAAACTATGTCCAAGAATTTAGAGATACCTGCTTATAAGTGAACCTACTAATCTTATAGTTTGTTTTCTCCAATTTTGCAATTAACTTCAGTGTCAAAAAATAATAGCAGTGGCATAAAGAATGAGATATAGGAATTAAGTTTATCGGATGTTATCATCCAGGTTTCTTTTGGGTGATCTAATTGCAGGCTTTGTATCATGCTCTTCCGATGAGCTACGTTACTGTTGCAAAGCGTCACAACCCTTTACGACATTGGGAAGCAGACAATGGAAACATGTCTGACGTATTTTGTGGGTAATGTTAAAATATCATTTGCGGATATGTTATTTTGTGGGTAATGGTGATTGGATATTAAATTGAATGGGAAAGTGAATTAATTTTGCATTTGCTATTTGAATGAGAGTTATTATTTCATATTAGTGCTATTCAGTTTTATTAGAGGTATTTTTTTTAGTTCAATCATATAAAATTAGCACAATTTCAAAAAAAAAAAAGAAAAAAAAAAGAAAGAAAGAAAGAAAGAAAGAAAGAAAGAAAAAGGAGGATGGTGTTTTAAAACTTGTTTCAAATGAGTTGAATCAAGTAGTTGAAGGATACACACCCCTTGCTTCACATTTGGGCTTTTTGGCCCGAGATGGGAGTCCTGTACCACTCACTTTTACGACTTGGCATTATGTCCCACAACAAAATAAAGATAACATATTGAGGGAGATAAAGGTAAATACAGATATTTAATATGAAATAGGTTGAAAAGGTAAACTTCAAGTTGAACTTGTGGTCAAACTTCAAGTTCTAGGAGAAGATGGTTGTTTAGGTGTTAGTTAAGTCCTTTTTCTTTAGGTTTGTATGTGGAGGTATTCCAATATATTGTCTTCTAGATGTTCTATGAACTTTGTAGAGTGAAGTTTTTGTCTTCTAAATTTTTTATTTTTTGTTCATTGAATGACTGATTATGCAGTTTTAATAAATCATAATGTTTTTCTGGGTGTTTTTTGGATGCACTTTCTTCTATTGATGGTTAGATTGTGACTTTCTCAATTTTTCTTAAATTTTGGACTACTTGGCGGATAATAAGTCTAAATTTTGATGCCGAGTGTTGCTCTGTGAGAAACAGATACGAAACTATACTTAGAATTCCCATGCGAACATGGATTGTACTTGTCAAAAACACAGTAAAAATGTACTTAATTATAATAATCACACTCACATATACACGCAGAAGTTGAATTAAACTTTGAATTCCCAGGAGTTAAACCCCTTGGTGCCTCTGTTTAGTAATGATTTTGACTCCAGCAAACATGTCTTTGAAGCAATGCGCGTATCCTACCTACTTATTGACATAGTGATTAGCGTAGCTATGATTCATGTTAAGGGAGTGTGTGGGCTTTCTTTAAAATGGATGATATGTTTTCGCATTTTTGTTCCATTAGTCTTCTAATCCGTAGCATGTCCATAAATTCCTCTAAATTATGAAGACAATTTCATAAGTTTATGTTATGTGAATATGTGTGCAATCTGAAGTAGGTTAGTTTTTTTCATATAAAAGTGTTTTGGCTTGAAGTCCATTTGTTTTTGAAGAAAAGCATGCTTTGGCAGTTATGTTATTGTCTGGGTAATGCATTTAAAGTTACATTTGGTAGGTTAGGTTGTTATGGCTTGTTTGTTTTTGGAGTATAGAAGTATTAATAGCTGGTACGTATAAGCTTTTGACTTTTTATTTATTTCATGAAGAATTTTTTTTGCTCGGTTTTGATTAGAGCAGCAGGTTTATTTGTTGTTTTGGTATTTACTGGTCAATTGTTTTTTTGACAATTTGGTTAAATGATGTGATAACGAAGCAAGTTAGATCATCTAAGAATCGTTACATTGGTTGTAGCACATGCAAAGCCTCCAAATTACATGTCTTTCTTCAAATTCTATGAGTCCCTAAATTTAGCAGAGAAACTACATGTGGAAGAGTGGAATCCAAGTTTTGATCAAGTGCTCACCATCTCAGTCCAGTTAGGTATGTCTTTGATGATCTTGGCTTCATTTGAGTTTGTTTTAATTTTGTGAAGTAAACATTTAATTCCGTACCGTCATTGAAATTCTTTGTATTTTCTTTGTGATATTATGTGCAAAATTCCTCTTGTTAAGGGTAAATAAGTAGTATAGATTATGTTGAACATGACACTCATAAACTCAGTGTTTTATTACCTGTCATGATTAGTTTAGGTAAATATGAAATACTTGAGACGATTCTTGTAGATGCTTACTTCACATTGATGATGACATGTTAGTGACGTAGTGTAGATTTCAAGAATCTAGTGTCACCACACAGCATTTATTAGGTAATTTTGGACTTACAAACTGGTAAGCTAATGAAATACTTGGTTTGATGCATAGTTGAATTATTCTCCTTATAAGTCAATTCACTATGAATCTGGAATGTCTAAATTCAATTGAGAAGATGTGGAAGGGTCTAGGAGGTTTAAGACAGCCAGTATGTCTAGGCATGTGTGTTTTACATCCTCAAAAAGTGATATTAGAAAATGATGGGAAATAAAATGAATATTAATTGATGCGTGGTATTCTTGTGGATTCTAAGATCTTTTCTTTCTACTAATTATTAGTCAAATATTTCCATAAAGAATTTTTAATTATTTAACTTCATTCCTGTAAGGTTTGATACAATCTATGCATTAATTTTCAGCATGCATAATGAAAGTCTATCTCCCTTACCTTGAAATACATGTATGTTGGAATTTTATTCTGTGAAGAAGTATGTTCTTGTTAGAATTCTTCTGATAATGTTTGTAGATCGAGTAATTATGACCCATAAATAAATTTACATTTTGCCAACCCGGGTTTCTAGTTTAGTGGAATGGCATCTTTTTAGTTTTAAGGGTAAAAATTAATCAAAACTATTCCATGGCAATGCCATGATTTAAAAGCTCTGCTAACTTCTTTCACAACTTGTTTTTTATTACTGTATATGCACCTATGCTATTTTCAAATAAATAGCAACTTGTTTCACAACTTGTTTTTTCAAATAAATTTGTGAGGGAGAGAATAAAGTGAGGGGGAAGGGATTTCTTTTTTCCCTGTTAACTAAGAGGCATGCTTGTAGCAGTCGAAACTAGGTTCCTTAGCTCCATCAAATGTTCATCATTTGATATATGGAGCGAAAGGCGAAGATTTGTCACCAATGTTTCTTGTTCCCAACTTAAGGGTCCCAATGCATGCAATGCCTCAATAGCGCAACAGTAGGCATGTAACTCTAACCTATGAATTTCTTCTGCCAATTCCACCTGACTGGAAAGGAAACAATTCCCTTCCTTAAAGCCCCTGTGACAAACAGACTCAGCATCACTACAATTTCCTTCAGTATCTTCAACAGGACCTCTAGAAAAATTACAATGCAACTTAAAGGAATCATTGCTAGTAATGCTACATCTAGCCACAGAGCATGTAATATTGTCTGCATCATTAGGTTCTAAGCTAATTGCATACGAACATCCAACAGCTCCTGTAACGCCCTCAAAATAAACCCATTATATATATCATTGACACGCATAATTTAATGCAAACGTTTTATTAATTCATTCATCAGAGTATTACTAAGTAAAAGCATTACATGTAACATCAGATAAATTGCCCAACAGGCTTACATCTTTCCAAGCCAACACTTGGATATAAAAATATGAGTTCTAACTCAATACAAGAAAAGCCCTAGGCTTGAATGTTTACATGTACTAATAAATAAAAACAATTAACTAAAGATAATCTTCTTAAAAATCCAGAAGCCCAAACCCTCCCAAGCTAAGTCCTTGGAGGTAGCTTATCACCTGAACCTAAAAATGATGTTCCCATAAAGGGTGAGCCACGGCCCAGCAGAAATATACTAAACCAAATATAAGCATTGAATAAAGCAATAGCATTCAATAATTGGTTAACCAAGATAATCAGTTATATCTCTATACAGTTTCATGATATTAATGTCTAAGATACGTTTTACTTTTCATCATTATCAATATGGCTCAGAACCTGGCCAAACTTATAACAGTGAACCATATATATATATCAAATTCACATTCTTCCAATATCAACAAACAAATGAGACTCAGGCTCAAATCAAAACACTTCATACTTCCAGTTTGATACACATTTTAGTGCTGTATCAATAAAAACACTTCAATATAGATAAGCACACATAAAAGTGATGCTAATGGAGGCCATCCCCTATCTCCTCCCAAAACAAAATCCGGTTTAGAGGTCCATCCCCTATCTTCCCCTAAACCGTGGAGTACATCCCCTATCTCCTCCCACACAAAACAATGTATGCAAACACATAACATACACAACACAATCAATACACATAATGTCTGTATTAATTCAACAGTCAAGATTGATGACTTAATCAATGATTAGTTTCAGTTATCCCTAATCCACATGCAGAGTCTACAACAAGCACGACTATCCTCCACCGATAGCCCAAAACAGTTATTTCTAGACTTGGAAATAAATATACCAACAATTCAATAGACGAGTGATTTAAATTAACCAACTACGTCATTTAATCAATAAATTCCCCATTTCCATGAATTAAATATACAAATTAATTTATTAATTCAACTAGGATTTTTCCCAAAATTATCAAAGTAACCCCAACATATCAATATACCAAAACTTAGAACAAAACCTATAAAATGGAGTAGGAAATCCCTACCTCGAAGAAAAACAACCCAAAAGGAGAAGACAGAGATGAATACCCAAACACCAAAGTGCTCCAAATTGCCAAATGTTCAGATTAAATGGAAGCCCTCGACTCACTCTACCTTTTTAATGAAGGATCTAGGGTCGAAACACACCCTAAGTGGATCAAATCTAAGAGAGAAGGTGAGTAGGGAGAGAGAGAAGTCGGACCTAGGGTTTGGAATCAAAAAGAAGATGAAAAAGACTGATCAAAACCCGCCGCTACGTATATAAACTGGACAGGCTCGCTCGAGCGAAGACATGGTCGCTCGAGCGACCAGACACAAGAAAACCTCGCTCGAGCAAAGAAAATCTCGCTCGAGCCAAGAAGGCAATGCTACAGGTCCATACTGGACGCAACCTCTCGCTCGAGCGACCAAACCCTAGCTCAAGCGAAGAACCAAAAACAACATCTCGCTCGAGCGACCAACCACTCGCTCGAGCGAAGAACCAAAATTCTGGATAGTAACACTAGGTTTCTAAACCCAACCAACCTGAAACAAACCTGCCCAACACATCCTATAACTCCAAATAAGAAAATAAGGGACAACAACAACAATTATACAATAACAGAACCTACGGAACCTAAGTCCGGATACAATAATCAAATGGGAAAAGACCGGGGTCGCTATAACCTCCCCCCCTTAAAAGAATTTCGTCCCCGAAATTAAGCATAAGTTTATAAAAAAAAACAAGTTTTTTTTTTTTTTTTTCAATTCCCAAAGATATTATATAACAATAATAAACAGCTTGACCCAATACTGGTCACTTCATCTCTTTATCAAGAAGCATCTCACAATATATAAAACAACATATATTTCAGCCTGTATCACTATTATGCATTTCTCCCTTCAATGTTAGCAATTCCCATATCATAGTCAAGTGCATGATATATACAACACATTTAACAATGCAATCAACATATGCAATGTTACACTAAACTTTTATAATGAAGCAAGTTTCAAAATACACCCATTTACCAAACATACTCAATGTTTCACAACTTAAGACAGATGTAAAGCTCTTAAGTTCATTAATATAACAGAATCTAGTTATAAGATTACAAATCAACAAACATGTCCGGATATTTTTCGCGAACTTCCAACTCACGTTCCCAAGTGGCTTCCTCCACTCCGTGATGTTTCCACAAAACTTTTACCAAAGGGAAGGTCTTGCCTCGCAAAACTTGATCCCGCCTATCCAAGACCCGAACCGGTCTCTCCTCATACGAGACATCCTCGTCAACCACTAAATCAGTCCAATCCAACACATGTGATGGATCCGGCTCATACTTCCGAAGCATACTCACATGAAACACGTCATGTACTCCGGAGAACTGCGGCGGCAAAGCTAAACGATAAGCAGCCTCGCCAATCCTTTCAAGGATCTCAAACGGACCAATGAACCGAGGGGACAACTTCCCACTCTTCCCAAACCTCATCAAACCCCGTCTAGGTGATATCTTCAGAAAGACATGATCACCCACCTCAAACACCAAAGGTCTCCTCCTACGGTCGGCATAGGATTTCTGACGACTCTGTGCTGTAACAAGCATCTTACGGATAAGCTCAATTTTCTCCGTCGTTTCCCTCACCAACTCAGGGCCCAACAGAGGTGCATCACCCACATCGGCCCAACAAACAGGAGATCTACACGGTCGGCCATACAAGGCCTCAAACGGTGCCATTCCGATGCTAGACTGAAAACTATTGTTGTAGGCAAACTCTACCAAGGGTAAGTGCCTCTCCCACGTCCCACTGAAGTCCAGGACACAACCCCGAAGCATATCCTCGAGGATCTGAATAGTACGCTCGGACTGCCCGTCAGTCTGAGGATGGTAAGCCGTGCTAAAGGTCAACTTAGTGCCTAAGGCACTCTGCAAACTCTGCCACAACCTGGCAGTAAAACGAGGATCTCTATCTGAAACGATCGTCACTGGAACCCCGTGTAACCTCACTATGTCCCGAATATATAAATCGGCCAGATGATCGACTGAATCTCTAACACGCATAGGAATAAAGTGCGCCGACTTAGTCAACCGGTCTACAACCACCCAAATCGCATCACTACCCCGCTAAGTCTTCGGAAGACCCACAACGAAGTCCATAGTGACGTGTTCCCACTTCCATTCGGCAATAGGCAAGGGTTGCAACAAACCCGCTGGCCTCTGATGTTCGGCCTTCACTTTCTGACAAGTAAGGCACTTAGATACAAAAGCTGCCACATCTCTCTTCATACCCCGCCACCAAAACTGGCGACCTAAATCCCGATACATCTTAGTGCCTCCCGGATGCACCGCAAGGCGTGAATGATGAAACTCTCGGAGTACCTCCTCTCGGCAAGACTCCGGCACAAACAGACGGTCTCGGTATCTCACACTCAGGTCGGGATACACCGTCAAACCCTTCTCAACCTTCCCACCGAAAATCTTCTCACGAAGCGATTCTACCTCCAGATCACCCCTCTGAGCCTCTAACACTCGTGTCATAAGTGTAGGCTGTGCAACAACAGAAAACAAGGCCGCAGCCTCAACGGATTCGCCCAAAAATAAATCAAACTCCCCAAGTGCACCCAACATCTCCCATTCTCAGATGGCTATACTAGCAATGTCACCAGCAGGTTTCCTGCTAAGGGCATCGGCCACCACATTGGCCTTTCCCGGATGATAATGCAACTCAAAGTCATAATCCTCTATAAACTCCATCCACCTCCTCTGCCTCAAGTTCAAGTCTTTCTGTGTAAACAAATATTTTAGACTCTTATGATCCGAGAATACCTCAAATTTCTCACCATAAAGATAATGCCTCCAAATCTTCAAGGCAAAAATCACAGCTGCTAACTCTAGATCATGCGTAGGGTAATTTTGCTCGTGAATTTTCAACTGACGTGAGCCATAGGCAACTACTTTTCCTTCTTGCATCAACACACAACCCAGACCCTCTCGTGAGGCGTCACAATAGACTGCATAACCCAACCCTCTCTCTGGAATAATCAATACTGGAGCGGTGGTCAGTCTAACTTTCAACTCCTGAAACGACTTTTCACAAGTCTCACTCCATACAAATTTGACTCCCTTCCGAGTCAATTTAGTCAAAGGCGAAGCTAATCTGGAGAAATCTTTCACAAACCGACGGTAATACCCAGCTAATCCCAGAAAACTGCGGATCTCAAATACACTCTTAGGCTGTGCCCAATCCTGCACTGCCTCTACCTTGGATGTATCAACAGACACTCCTTCCCCGGATACCACGTGGCCTAAGAATTTGACTTCCCTCAGCCAGAACTCACACTTCCCAAACTTGGCATACAGCCTATGGGCTTTAAGTAACTCAAGCACCACCCTCAAGTGTGCCTCATGCTCCTCCTCAGAAGGCGAATAGATAAGGATGTCGTCCACAAAAACGACTACAAACTGATCCAAGAATTCCCGGAAGATCCTATCAAGTCCATAAAGACTGCCGGTGCATTGGTGAGCCCGAATGGCATCACCAGGAACTCATAATGGCCATACCGCGTACGGAATGCCGTCTTCGGAATATCCTCTTCCCTGACCCTCAACTGGTGGTAACCCGATCTCAAATCTATCTTAGAGAAGCAACGGGAACCCTTCAACTGGTCAAACAGGTCATCTATACGAGGCATAGGGTACTTATTCTTAATCGTAGCCCGATTCAACTTTCGGTAATCTATACAAAGTCTCAAAGCACCACCTTTCTTTTTAACAAAGAGGGCCGGTGCTCCCCACGGCGAAACACTAGGACGTATAAAGCCCTTATCTAGCAACTCCTGGAGCTGAATCTTCAACTCAACTAACTCGGCTGGGGCAAAACGATAAGGTGCCATGGAAATCGGCGCCGTGCCGGGCACTAGGTCAATAGAGAATTCAATCTCCCGATGCGGTGGCAAACCAACAAGATCCTCGGGAAAGACATCCGAGTACTCACAAACCACCCTTGGTAACACAATCTGAGTCTCATCATCCTCACTAGTCGAAAGGTTGGCAAGTAGACCACTAAGCTCACTCCGTCCTCGCGGAATATACCCCGGTGGCAACACATCACCAACCCGGTCCCCCAGAAAATGAAAATACTCTCCGCTCACGGTACAACAAGTGACCCTCTGGCGGTAGCAATCAATAACTGCCCGGTATGACGATAACCAGTCCATACCCAAAATAACATCGAAACCCCTCATAGGCATAACTACAAAGGAAAATGGGATTTTATGATAATCAACCTCTATATCACAACCCCTAACACCTTGTTTCAAGATCAATTCACCCCCAAGAGGTGACACTACACAAATAGGAGATGTTAACTGTGCTAACTCCAACTCCAAAACAGATGCAAATGCAGCAGACACAAACGAATGAGATGCACCCGTATCGATCAAAACATTAGCAACCGAGTTGCAAAACAAAAAGGTACCTCTCACAACTGATGGTGCCGGCACAAGATCCTGCGCGGTAACAGCATACACGCGTCCAGACGACCTCTGATCAACCTGCTCAACCCTAGGTGCATAAGATTGCTGCACTGACTGGGACGATGAAGTCCCCTGATTGGCCCTCGAGGCCTGACCTGACTGAGCTGGCTGCTGCCCCTGAATCGGCCTCAAACCAGATGCACCAGGTGTGCCACCCAACTACGGGCAATACCTCTTCATATGCCCTGGCTGACCACACTGATAACACGAGAGTGGCTGGCCTCTACCCTGACTCTGGCTCTGAGATCGAGCCAAAGAAGATGCTGCTCTCTGAACTCCTCCTCTCTGAGGACAAACTGGAGACTTGTGACCCAGCTGGCCACACTTGAAACAGGTAATGTCTCCCTGACTGCCTTTCCCCGAACTAGCACTCGGCACAGGAAAAGTCGATCTAGAAAAGCTACCCTGAGACTGCTGGAGATTAAAACCCTTCTGTCTCCTACCATCACTCTGACTATCCTGACTCCTCTTGGAGCCCTTCTGTCCTTCCTCCTCCTCCTGCATCATGATCTCCATATGGGCTGCAGCATCAACCATACGCCCATAATCCCGAATCATAGTTCCCCCAACTCTCAACTTGAGGCCACGCCTCAACTTCTTCTCAAACTCGATACAACGGCGTTCCTCAGACGCCACCAACTCAGGTGCAAACCTGGACAAGCTAGTAAATGCAGCCTCAAACTCGGCCACTGAAGAACTCGACTGTTTAAGCTGGCAGAACTGGTCTCTCAGCTTCTCCCTAACTGCTGGAGATAAAAACTTCTCCTGGAAAGCATTCACAAAAGCCTCCCATGTACCTCCTATACGACCCTTAGTAAACTTCCACCACTGACCCGCATCCCCCTTCAACTGGAAAGATGCCAAGGTCACTTTCAACCCTTCGTCTTCGATGCCAAGCATCTCAAACGTCTTCGTTGTCTGTTCGAGCCATTCATCTGCCTTAAGCGGCTCTTTAGGATCACCCACAAATTCATCCGGATTAGACCGGAAGAACTCCCTCTTCAGAAAGGAAGGTCCTGCATCTGCAACAACAACCTGAGCTTGATTCTCAGCTCTGAGAATGCCTATTGACTCCCTGAATGCCCCTGCTATCTCTCGGGCTAGAGCGCCCATAGCCTGCTGGCCTACTGGCTCGGCCACATTGGCCTGGCCAATTCCCTCCTGAACCGCCGGAATCTCCTCTGGCACAGGCACCTCCTGCCTACCCGGCCTACCACGCCTACCGCGTCCTCGTCCTCGTCCTGACATCCTAATAAAGGAAACACAGACATTAGCACATTAATAAATGTGCCGAAGCTAAACACTCGCGTCCTAATGCATTGGACAACAATAATTCATTCCATGTAAGCACATAATCACATAAGCACCCACGAATTTCATTCCCGGAATAATGATAGTCCCAATGCGTTACTATAGTTCCGGTTGGAAGCAGCAGTGATCAAGTGCCTTTCCAACAAGACTATAAGAAACTCAAGGTCCAATCAACATCCTAGAAACTAGATTCCATACCCACATAATCACATAAACATATTATCACATAAGCATATAGCATTACACTAAGTCTCTATCAAACGAGACGAACCCAATGTGATACTAATCACTTCCCACGTACCCAAAGTATTCAAACCCGGTACGCTCTGATACCAAGTTGTAACGCCCTCAAAATAAACCAATTATATATATCATTGACACGCATAATTTAATGAAAACGTTTTATTAATTCATTCATCAGAGTATTACTAAGTAAAAGCATTACATGTAACATCAGATAAATTGCCCAACAGGCTTACATCTTTCCAAGCCAACACTTGGATATAAAAATATGAGTTCTAACTCAATACAAGAAAAGCCCTAGGCTTGAATGTTTACATGTACTAATAAATAAAAACAATTAACTAAAGATAATCTTCTTAAAAATCCAGAAGCCCAAACCCTCCCAAGCTAAGTCCTTGGAGGTAGCTTATCACCTGAACCTGAAAATGATGTTCCCATAAAGGGTGAGCCACAGCCCAGCAGAAATATACTAAACCAAATATAAGCATTGAATAAAGCAATAGCATTCAATAATTGGTTAACCAAGATAATCAGTTATATCTCTATACAGTTTCATGATATTAATGTCTAAGATACGTTTTACTTTTCATCATTATCAATATGGCTCAGAACCTGGCCAAACTTATAATAGTGAACCATATATATATATCAAATTCACATTCTTCCAATATCAACAAACAAATGAGACTCAGGCTCAAATCAAAACACTTCATACTTCCAGTTTGATACACATTTTAGTGCTGTATCAATAAAAACACTTCAATATAGATAAGCACACATAAAAGTGATGCTAATGGAGGCCATCCCCTATCTCCTCCCAAAACAAAATCCGGTTTAGAGGTCCATCCCCTATCTTCCCCTAAACCGTGGAGTACATCCCCTATCTCCTCCCACACAAAACAATGTATGCAAACACATAACATACACAACACACAATCAATACACATAATGTCTGTATTAATTCAACAGTCAAGATTGATGACTTAATCAATGATTAGTTTCAGTTATCCCTAATCCACATGCAGAGTCTACAACAAGCACGACTATCCTCCACCGATAGCCCAAAACAGTTATTTCTAGACTTGGAAATAAATATACCAACAATTCAATAGACGAGTGATTTAAATTAACCAACTACGTCATTTAATCAATAAATTCCCCATTTCCATGAATTAAATATACAAATTAATTTATTAATTCAACTAGGGTTTTTCCCAAAATTATCAAAGTAACCCCAACATATCAATATACCAAAACTTAGAACAAAACCAATAAAATAGAGTAGGAAATCCCTACCTCGAAGAAAAACAACCCAAAAGGAGAAGACAGAGATGAATACCCAAACACCAAAGTGCTCCAAATTGCCAAATGTTCAGATTAAATGGAAGCCCTCGACTCACTCTACCTTTTTAATGAAGGATCTAGGGTCGAAACACACCCTAAGTGGATCAAATCTAAGAGAGAAGGTGAGTAGGGAGAGAGAGAAGTCGGACCTAGGGTTTGGAATCAAAAAGAAGATGAAAAAGACTGATCAAAACCCGCTGCTGCGTATATAAACTGGACAGGCTCGCTCGAGCGAAGACATGGTCGCTCGAGCGACCAGACACAAGAAAACCTCGCTCGAGCAAAGAAAATCTCGCTCGAGCCAAGAAGGCAATACTACAGGTCCATACTGGACGCAACCTCTCGCTCGAGCGACCAAACCCTAGCTCAAGCGAAGAACCAAAAACAACATCTCGCTCGAGCGACCAACCACTCGCTCGAGCGAAGAACCAAAATTCTGGACAGTAACACTAGGTTTCTAAACCCAACCAACTTGAAACAAACCTGCCCAACACATCCTATAACTCCAAATAAGAAAATAAGGGACAACAACAACAATTATACAATAACAGAACCTACGGAACCTAAGTCCGGATACAATAATCAAATGGGAAAAGACCGGGGTCGCTATAGCTCCGCTTGGTTTCTCCTTCTCCAGATCGACTTTAGTAAAGTGAGTTGTTCTGCTGTTAAAAGAAGTATAAAAGTTTTTTTCACCCTGCATTTCTCGATGGGACAAAACAGCATCTATCTTTTCAGGTAAAGGGGATGGATTTGCAGGAAGCAAACGATGACACCTACCCTCTTTCGCAATTACTTTAAACTTCTGGGAAGTTCTTGCAGGTGCATCAACTTGAGAATAACAATCGGGCAATCCTCTCTTCAGAGTTTTGGAGGAAACAATATGTGATTTTTGGAAATTGTTATTGTTCTTAGCAGCACAAAGCTCCTTATTTACAAGGAAATTCATCCCTCTATTTGTTTTCTTAACTTGGGAACTCAATTGATTGTATTTCAGAGTTGACCGTTCACTGCATTTCCCATCTTCACAGTTACCAACACCCTGCTAGCTCACTGCATTTCCCATCTTCACTGCATTTCAGAGTTGACCGTTCACTGCCATGATTTAAAAGCTCCTAACTTGTTCACATATTTAATTGCTTAATTGTTTAATTTTCTTATTTATCTTAAGATTTTGGTTGTATTTCATTTACAGGAGACAAAAAAGAACAATGGGGTTCTGTCTAGTCGGTCACAGGTGTGGATGGCCGCATACATGAAAGATGGGACGTCAAATAGTGATTCAGTTAATGATGTTATGGTATGTGATACTACTTTATCTATGGACTTTTAATATGATTTATATTTATATTGGAGGCTAATTATTGAATTCAAACTTGCAGACTCAAATGAATGAGTTAACGGAGCACATGGCTAGGCTTACTTTTGCAAAATTGCATTGATTTTTTATAGTGCTTCTTGGTATGTGATAAAATCTTCTTGTTAGTGCTTCTTCAAGTTTTAAGTATTGTTTATAAGTATTGGGTACAAATTCTTCAATTATGTTTATTTTGGTGAATCTGATTGCAATTTATGTTCTGATGCAGGCATGTAAACCAGTGATGACTACAGCTTCTTTGCTAAAACATGATTTTTGGATATATGTTAGTTTGTGATTAATGTTGAAACATGATTTTTAGACATATGTTAGTTTGTGGTTAATGTTGAAACATGATTTTTGGATATATGTTAGTTTGTGGTTAATGTTGAAACATGATTTTTGGATTTTGGATACGTTATTTTGTGGGTAATGGTGATTGGATATTAATTGAAAGAGAAACTGAATTAATGCTTCATTTGTTATTTGAATGGGAGTTATTATTTTATATGTTAGTTTTATTATAGGTATTTGAATGGGAGTTAATATTTTATATGTTAGTTTTATTACAGGTATTCTTTTTAATTTAATCAAATAAAATTAGCACAATTTCAAAAAAGAAAAAGAAAAAAAAGAGATATGACGGCGTTTCTACAAACGCCTCCTAAACCCTCAAAGTAACGGTCATATTTTTAAAACAGACACGACGGTGTTTCAAAAACGTCGCTAAATATCGTTGGTGACGTCAGCGGGCGTATAGTGGGACATTTGGCGGCGTTTTTTAAAACACATCCTATACTAATATCACGATGTTTTTGAAACGTCGCAAAGCTACAGCGACGGCCGCAGCTTTGACGTTTGGTACTAAACGCCACAAAAGGAATTAGCGGCGTTTTTGATAGATATAGCGGCGTTTTTTAAACGCCACTAAAAGCCTGTTTTCCAGCAGTGTTTCCAGGTATTTATGGGACAGTTTTTCTGCATTATATTTGAAAATATAGAAAACAATGCCAACCCTATCTATGAACTTTACAGTTCTCTTGACCTTTAACTTTTCCAATAATACTACTTGTACAGAAAAGTGCATCTAACATGCTTATGTGAATTAAATTTCTTATTATCCAATTAAGCAGTTAAAAATGATGGGCTTACCCATTTATAAATGAAACTCATTTATAACATGTTTTATGGATTTAAATGGGTTTCAAACTAATAAAATTGGGCAGTGTGAGTATGAGTTGAGCCACTTTGAAAGTTCAACATGTATCAATTTCAAAGTATTCCCTTGTTTCCAAGTTATCTAGTGGATCCGTTCTACCAGGTCATCATGTGAGGAATTATTATATTTTGCGGGAATTTCAAGTTGGCCGTGTGCCTGACGAATAGCAAGGGCTAAATAAATACATAGTTTCAAAAATAAGAAAATAGTGGAGAAATTATAGAATATTATTGGACAAGAACATGGACACGTGATATTCTGGACCTAATAAATAATTTTTGGTTGTGTGCCTATCTTATCACAATGAGAAAATATACGTAAAATTAGTTATATGACCCCATACACTTCAAAGGGCAAATCACATAGAATATAAACCAATCCTATAGAATAATTTCTGTTTATTTTCAATCACATTTTTTAGAAATCTCCCAGCCACCCAAGTTGGTTTCCGTCCTATCCTATCTCTAACAATTATCAAGGGAAACTAGAGCAACGCAGGCTGTTCAAACATAAAGTTTGAAACAAAAAATCAATAAATCTTATTTTCAAGAGTATTTATGAATTCTATTAAATTTCAATGTAGACAATTATATTTTATTTTTTATAATTTATTATAAAAAAGTTCAATTTTCCTTTTTTTGATGATCGGGTGTCGACTAATCTTGGATCCACGCAAAACTCCCCCTCTACGTGGAACCTAAGACCTGGAGGGATCACACCCCCAGACCCCAAGTTGCACCTACTAGGCCAAACCTTTCACTTTTCCTTAATAATATCTTTTATTCCAATTTTACGATTCTTATTAAACAAGAACAACAATTTTATAAAGAATTTTAATTTACTTACAAAAATATAGTCAAAAAGCCAAAAAATTATGCTAAAACAGTTTACCCCAAATGAAGCATAACTGTTGGGGTGATTGATTGATTAGTTAAACAATTACATTTTAAATTTTCTTGAGATCAATTCATCACTAGTGAATTGTTAAAATTGGTATTGATTTTCTCTTGACTGTCCTATTCACCCCTCTTGATGGATGAAGATGAAATTTAATTTATGCACTAAATTGTTAAAATTTAAAGAAAAATTAATAACTCCAAATGATTATATTTTGGGAAAATTATCTGTTAGTGGGCTTATCAAAAAAATATTACAAAATTATGAAAAAGTTTATATTTTTAATTATTAATATGTATAAAGTTTATTATTATTTATAATTTTTTTAAAATATTACATTAAATTAAAATTCTCCTTATATTTTCATACAAGTATGAGTGACTACATTTGAGAATTTAATGAAATTCTTTATTCCATTTCCATTTCTTCATGTCTCAATTACAAAGGTCTTTTTATACAATCACCTATCTCTGCTATTCTAACCAACTATACATACATATACAATCTAACAGCCTAACAAACTCTCTAATTGACCAAGTAAGTAACTGCCATATCAGTTGCACAATTACGCGTCATGATGGTGCTGCTATCTTCACTGAGCTGTGAGTCACAAGCCTTTGGCTGTTGCAAGGATTTTGATCTTAGCTGCTTCGTCAATACTGCACTTTGAGCTATTATTTTAGCTTGAGTTACAGTACTCTTATCATCCCCCCTCACGTTAATGGGGTCAAAAAGCACCATTAGCTTGGATTTGAGAAAATGAAAACGAGAGGAAGCCAATGGTTTAGTAAAAAGATCAGCAACTTGATGTTTAGTGGGAACAAATTTCAGATCAAGTAGCTTAGCAACAACCCATTCGCGAACAAAATGGCAATCCATTTCAATATGCTTGGAAGGAGAGTGAAACACGGGATTAGAGGCCAAAGCCATGGCAGAAATATTATCACACTAGAGAGTGCGAACAGAGGTGGGAATAGACAAATCCATTAACAATTGTTGCAACTAGCATAACTCTACTGCAGTGTGAGCTAAGGACAGATATTTGGCCTCAATTGAAGATCTGGACATAGTGCTTTGTTTCTTAGCAGACCATGAAAACAAATTCGAGCCAAGAAAAACATAGAACTCAAAGGTGGACCTCCTACCAGAAGTGTTCCCAACCCAGTTGGAATCAGAAAATGCTTGCAGTTGGAGGGGACCAGTTGTAAAACTAAGACCATGAGAGATGGTCCCTTTTACATAATGAAGTATGCGTTTAATAGCTCGAAAATGACCATTGGTAGGAGAACTCATAAACTGACAGGCTTGATTTGTAACGCCCTCAAAATAAACCCATAAATCATCCAACAATAACATTCTTAAACATAAGTGAATAAAGCATAAATATATTCCATCAGAGTAGTCTTTATAAAATGTATTACATGCTGACATCAAAAGTAAATGCCCTATGGGCTTACAACTTTCCAAGTCAACACTTGGTTACAAAAAAGAGAGTACTAACTCTATACAAAGAAAGCCTTTGGCTTGATATACATGTAATACAATCAAAAACACAAAACAGCCCAACAGTCTCAAGCCTCCCAAGCTATGTCCTTGGAGATGGCATGCTACCTGTACCTGAAAATGATGTCCCATATAGGGTGGGCCACAGCCCAGTAGAAATATACTAAACCAACTATAAACAATGACTAAAATAATAGCATTCGATAGATGGTCCACACTTATATTCCAATTCATGTCATATTACAGTTTCATGACAATCATATCCATGTTACACTTCAGTTTTCATTTCTCATTCAACTTTAAGTTTGAAAACAAGGCTCAGAACCTGGCCAAACAATTTAATGAGATAGTATCTCATCACTAAAATTCTTTCGGAAATCATGACGGATACACATTTTGGTGCTGTATCAATAATACATAAAACCACTTCCATACTTCACAAATGATACACATTTTAGTGTTGTATCAATATAACAAAAACACTTCTATACTTCACATATGCTACACATTGTAGTGTTGTATCAATGGAAAACAACTTCCGGTTTAGAGGTCCATCCCCTATCTCCCCCTAAACCGTGGAGTACATCCCATATCTCCTCCTACACAACACAATGTATATAAACACAGATCATATACACAATCAATCAATACATAAGGTTAATGTATTATTCCAACCGTCATATTCGATGACACATTCCATTGATTAGTTTTAGTTTACCTAATTATCATGCATTGTCTACAACAATCAAGACTATCCTCCACCGATAGCCCAAAGCAGTAATTTCTAAACAGAAAATAAATGCACCAAATGGATAACATATCAACATTTTGTCTAGGTGAGTGATAAATTAATCCAACTACACCCTTTAATCCCATACACTTCCAATTTGAATATTTCCTATTCAATTCCTCATTTTTCCAAAATTAATTATACAAATTAATTTATCGAAACAATTAGGGCTTTTTCCTAAATCTCAATAACAACCCTAAGGTTCCGTTTTCCATCAATAAACCAACACCGAGTCCATTTTCCAATATGTTACATACATAAAGGTTTATATGTTTGAAACCCTATCTTTTGAAAATTACACAATGACCCCAAACCTTCACAAAATTACCCAACGACCCCCAACATATCAAAATGCCAAAATTTTAAGACAAAGCTCATAAGATGGAGTAGGATATTCTTACCTCGAAGTTAGAGCTCAAATAGAGAAGAAGAAGAAATTCAAAATGCTCCAAAATCCAAACTTTTAGGATCAAAATGTAGCCCTCGACGATCAACACACCTTTTGCAAAGACAACAAGGTAGTGGGACACTCTAGCTAGATCAAACACTAGAGAGAAGGGAGATTCTAGAGAGAGGAGATCTCAAAATCGATTTTGGGAAAGTAAGAGAGAGAGAGAAAGTGTAAAAAATGATTCAAAAATGTCCAGCTGCCCTCTGTTATACACATGACCCGCTCGAGCGGAGAATAGAACGCTCGAGCGTCAAGCACAAAAATATGGACACGCTCGAGCGCAAGAAGGCCCATTCGAGCTCCAAGACACAAGAATAAAATGCATCCGCTCGAGCGCGAAAACTAGTCCGCTCGAGCGTAGATTTCTCCCTCCCAGAACTTTCACAGACAAAGCACTACCCGCTCGAGCGCCAAGATACCTGCTCGAGCGTAAGGAAACCCGCTCGAGCGTGAAAAACACACCTGTAGAAGTTTTGCAGGGACACGAAATACTGGGAGTGTGTAAACCCCGCTCGAGCGGACAACCAAAAACCAAAACTCCGCTCGAGCGCAGAATGACTCGCTCAAGCGTAACACCAAAAACCTGGGCAACTACATTTGAGACCAAAACTCCACCTACTTGTTCGAAACATGCCCAACACATCTCAAAACTCAAACATACGGAATTAAAGGATGACAACAAGGTACACAACCACCAACTCCACGGAACCAAAGTCCGGAATACAACAAATACAGAAAGGGAAAACCGGAATCGCTATATGATTTACTGTGAGAGCCAAGTCAGGCCTAGTAATTGTAAGATATTGCAAGCCACCAACTATGCTGCGATAAAGAGAAGGATTGACAAAGGCCAAGGAGTCAATAGCGGGTAAAGAGGGCTTGACAACCAATGGAGTAGGGCATGGTTTACAGCCAAGCATGCCAGCTTTGGAGAGCAAGTCAGTGGCATACTTTTGTTGAGACAAAAAAGTAACCATGAGCCTAAGCTTGAACTGAGATACCAAGGAAATATGAAATTTCACCAAGTTCTTTCATAGAAAAAACCTTGTGCATTTGAAGAAGAAGCTAATCACTAAGACCTGAATTACTACCAGTCAAAAGGATATCACCCACATAAATGAGAATGATAGTAATATGGAGGGTAGTCTTCTGAACAAAAAGAGAGGAGTCTAAATGAATCCCTGAGACAGAAGAAAAGCTGAAAAAGTGGAATACCAGGCCCTTGGGGCTAGTTTAAGACCATACAAGGCCTTCTTCAATTTACAAACATGAATAGGATGGGAGGAATAAACAACCCAGGTGGCTGTAACATAAACACTTCCTCCTCAAGCCTACCATGAAGAAAAGCATTGGAAATGTCCAATTGCTTCAAAGGCCACTGAAAATGAAGAACCAAGGAGAGTAAAATTCTGATGGTTGGTTGGTTAGCCACAGGGCTAAAAGTTTCTTGAAAATCAATACCCTCTTGTTGTAAATAACCCTTGGCCACCAACTGAGCCTTATACCTGGCAATACTTCCATCAGAATTCTTTTTGATACGATATACCCATTTACAACCTATAGCAACTTTGTGAGAAGGAAGAGAAACCAGATCCCAGGTACACTGTTGTTGAAGGGCATTATATTCTTCTTGCATAGCTTGAACGCAGACAGGAGAAGACAGATCTTGTTTGACAGCAGAAGGCTCAGTAGTAAGGAATAGAGAAGGCTCAGAAACAGAAGCAGCAAGACACAAAGATGTCTGAGTCTTGGACCTAGTAATCATAGGATGACAGTTGGAAACTAGAGAAGGGACAGAAGGAGGAGGAGGGAAATGAAGATTTATATAGAGAGAATCAATAGGAATGGGAGAAGGGAATAAGGATGGAGAAGATACTGAATGAGGAGAAGCAGGAACTAAAGAAGCGGAATGTGGAGAAACAGAAGGAACTGAATGTGAAGAAACTGAAGGAACTGAATGTGGAGAAACAAGTCGTGAAGGAGGAGAAGGCTGAGAAACAAGATGAGAAACAGGAGTAGGGCCCCAGAAAAACCAGATAAAGAAAGAGAAAGAGGAGTATGAGGAAGAGAAAAGAAGGAGAAGCAAGATTCATCCAAAAGAACATGTCTGGAGATATGGATTTTACCTGTGAAGGGATATAAACACCGATACCCTTTCATGGAAGGGTGATACCCCAAGAACACACAAGAGGTAGACTTGGGTTAAAGTTTATGAGAAGTGTAAGGATTGAGCCAAGGAAAACATTGGTAGCCAAACACTTTAAAAGAAGAATAATTATGAGGATGATGGAAAAGAGTCTCATAGGGAGAGACATTATGCAAAGTAGAGCTAGGCATGCGATTAATGAGAAAAATTGAAGTAGCGATAGCATCAAACCAAAAAGAAAGAGGCAAATTTGATTGATGAATAAGAGCAATAGCTGTTTTAGAAATGTGTTTGTGTTTCCTCTCAGCCACACCATTTTGAGACTGAGTATAGGGGTAACTCTACTGATGAATGATTCCATTAGATGCAAGAAATGAATCAAGCTTCTTATTAACAAACTCAGAACCACCATCAGTGCGTAAAATTTTAAGAGAGGTGTGAAACTGATTTTCAGCATAAGATTTGAAGTCTAAAAGCTTAGCAAAAACTTCACTCTTGTAATGTAAGGGGTAGACCCAAGAAAACCTACTAAAGTCATCCACAAACAAAACATAGTATTTAAAGCTATTAGCAGAAGAGTTAAAGGGTCCCCAAATATCACTATGAACCAAAGAAAAGAGAGCATTCACAGAAGTATTAGAGAGCTTGAATGGCAGTCTATGAATTTTAGCAACAACACAGTTTGTACAAGAAACAAGCTTATTACAAGTAGTAGAACAATCAACATGATCAGAAGAAAAATAAGGCAAATGCTTGATAATGTGTTGAAACTTTAAAGGGGAAGGATGCCCCAATTGTTGATGCCAAGTGAGTGCACTAGCAGAAGCAGGTGAGTGAGCATGATAGGCCTGTGGTGAAGCAACAAGAGAAGGAGAGAACTGATATAAGCCATTCACATTAGATGCAATATGAAGAATTTTGTTTGTAAGCTTGTCCTGGATTTGAAAAGAGTTAGCATAAAAAATAATAACACAACTATGATCACGAGTGAGCTGTTGAACAAACAAAAATTAGAAGCAATAGCAGGTACATGCAACAAATTGTTCAAAGTAAAAGAATAGGCAGGGGTAGGCAAAAGACCTGTGCCAACATGATGAATGGGCAAACAGGAACCATTACCAACAGTCACTTGATCCTGTCCTTGATAAGGCTGTGAGAGATGGAAATTTGAGAGATCATTCGTGAGATGATTTGTAGCAGCAGAGTCAATGTACCAGGGCACAGAGGAAGAATGAGGTGGTGAAGAATTGTAAGAAGATGAGAGAATTGTTGCTGCATAGGCTCTTGAGTTTGAGGGATTAGCTGGATTTGGAGATGAGAAAGACAGTGGTTGGAAAGATGCATCCATACGATGCCAGCAATCAATAGCAGTGTGGCTTGGTTTGCCACAAATCTGATAACCAGTGGAATTGAACTGTGATCTATTTATGTTATTATTTCGATTAAAGAATTGAGAATCATGATTTCCATCGTTACAATTATAAAATCGACCTCTGCCTCTATATGAACCTCTGCCACAAGAGTAAGATCCATGGTACAAATTTGAGGAAAAATTGGATGAAGAACCAAAGGCACATGAAGAATTAGGATGTGAACCTTTTGATGTTGAATAGGCAACAGTAAGAGTATGATCATCAACATGTTTGAGTTTTTGTTCAACATGAATTGCTTCCGAACATAACAGAAAACACAACTCTTCCATCAACAAAGACTCAAATCGTGCTCTAATTGCTGTTTTGAGGGCATCGTATTCTTCAAGCAAGCCATTGAGAATGATAAGAATCATATCTTCATCATGAGTACTTGCAGATGCAAGAACCAACTGATCCGAAATTGTTTTGATCTGAGCAAGATATTCTTCCATAGAAAGAGACTTTTTAGTAATTGATTGCAATTTTGTCTTCAACTGATGAATGTGTGATCTTGACAATGAGGTGAATCATTTTTCAAGAGCTTGCCATACTTGAAAGCAATGAGTATGATGAAGAACAGAGGAGTACACTGAAGGAGATAGAGTTGCAACTAAACAACTCAGAAGATGTGCATCCATTACCTCTCGTTGAGTTAAATCTGGATTCAATTCTGATGTTCTAGTGTAATCAATAACTTTTCAAGTAGGACAAGCAATTGATCTAGTTACATAAGCAAGCAAACTTGTTGCACGAGGCACATTCTGGATGTGGCTTTTCCATATAAGAAAATTGTATGAATCAAGGTTAACAGTAACTAATGAACTAAGATTTGATATGAGTAGACTGAGATTGGTAGGGATTGAAGCTGAGGAAGAAGATTTCACCATGGGAGGATCTTGCTCGCTTGAGCTTGAAAGCTCTGATACCATGATGAAATTCTTTATTCCATTTCCATTTCTTCGTATCTCAATTACAAAGGTCTTTTTATACAATCACCTATCACTGCTATTCTAACCAACTATACATACATATACAATCTAACATCCTAACAAACTCTCTAACTAACTAAGCAACTGCCATATCAGTTGCACAGTTACGCATCATGATAGTGTTGCTGTCTTCACTGAGCTGTGAGCTATGAAGCACGGGTGCGGGAACAGGTACGACGATACGGCAAATTCTTAAAAAAGTTGGGTACAGATACGGCTAGGGTACGTCAATTTTTTTTACTTTTTTTTAAAAAAAATTTATAGCTAAACATCCAACATACAAATCAAAGTTTCAATATCAAAACTAAAAAGAGAACAATTTGTCTAAAAAGTTATATAATTATTTATATTTCTTTTTCTTTTTTGATTTCCTAAAACATGATACAAAAGAGAGCAAAACCATGACTCATGGGTAAAGGGTGTTGGAAATAAATTACTTGATATTTTCAAAATTGAAAGAAGAATAATAAAGGCTACAATAAATTCTAACATCTGCAAAAAAAAATGATTTTGCTGTACCAGTGCCGTACCCACGACATACCCACGACGTACCCACATGTATTTGCTGTACTCGGCATGTATTCGGGGTACCTGGTACACGTATCGCCGTACCGGTAAGCGTACCTGCACCTAGTAAGTACCCGGTACTCGTACGACACCATTTTTGGAGTACTCGTACTTCATAGGCTGTGAGTCACAAGCCTTTGGTTGCTGCAAAGATTTTGATCTGAGCTGCTTCGTCAATACTACACTCTGAGCTATTATTTTAGTTTGAGTTGTAGTCCTCTTATCATAATTATACTTTCACTTGTACCAAATACAAACAGACTTGCACTTTTAGAAAAATTATAATTTTAAAAGTATATCTTTTAATTTTAATTTTTATAAGATAAAATTACTACTTAAAAAATTGATGCGTCTTATCAATGCTAAAAGTGCGATTTTATTATTTTTTTAGTAGATTTTTATTTTATTTTTACTTCATTTTACTTTTTAAATCCGTTCAAAATAAAATCCTAAAAAATAAAAAATTCATTAAAGAAAAAAGTCAATACTTCAAAAATATTTTTTTAGTATTTTTCAAACAAGGTGAGAGTTTCTTACAAAAATGATTTTTTATTGACTAAACAAGTCAAAACCAAGTTTTAAATTCTTTCTTAAACAATCAAAAAATGACTAATTGTGGGTTTCCCATCTCTCTCTCAAAAAGCCTTATTTAAGCTTGAAGAACCATAACTTGATTCTACGTAGTTTCGAGCATCAGAGGTCAATTTTCCCAACTTTCATACTGATTATGTTAGTTTTTACTTTAAGGTCTTCAATATTTGTTGTAAAATTTCAGTAGGGATTCAATTTTTTTTTATATATAAAAAAAAAGGAAAAAGTTGAACTTGATGTTTTCTGTTAAAGTATGTTTATATTTGGTTCAAAGTATTTTATTTTTTTTTTTTCCAGTTTTGCTAACAATTCATTGAAACACACTACCGCCTAAAATAGGCTATCTGTTGTTATTGTGTTTTTTTTGGGTTTTTAAAATAGTTATGGAGCGATATTATAAAAGAAAATCAAGCATAGAATCATCATCTTCACCAATTCATGACGAGTCTCCAAAACATAGTCGTATAGAAATCAACTTGCTAGACCTTCTTGAAGATCTGGGACTATGACCCCAGATTACGAATTATCATCGTAGCATCCGAGAACACGTTCATAGGGTGTACTTATCAACCTCGTAATCACAATTTTCCACGAAGGAAAATCGGGCAATTATCAAGAAGGTTTAACCCTTCATGGTTTGCTAAATTTGGTGGTAGGTTGGAGCATAACATAGCTAAAGATGCTGCATTTTGCCTTTGTTGTTACCTTTTTAAACCCGTCATAGGAGACAAGGAGGTGGTAAGTCTTTTGTTGTTGATGGGTTTTCAAGTTGGAAGAAGAACGAAAGGTTGCAAGGTCACGTGGGAGGTGTTAACAGCTCTCACAATCAAGCTTGGAGAAAATGTCAGTACTTACTGAATCAAAAGCAACATATTGAAACATTTATCAAAAAAAGAAAAAAAGAAGACAAAGCAACATATTGAAACAGTGTTCTCCAAGCTACTTGATGAAGCCAAGAGTGATTATAGAGTTCAATTGACTGCATCAATTAATTGCTTCCGATTTCTTTTGCGACAAGGGATTCCATTACATGGGCATGATGAATTTGAAGATTCAAGCAACCGAGGAAACTTTATTTAGCTTTTGATACTTCTTTTAGATCAAAAATGAGAATCTCAGAGCTGTTTTGTCAAAAGATGTTCCTGAACACCTTAAGTTGACAACACCTAGTATTCAAAAGGATATTCTTAACGCCATTGCAGTTGAAACTACCAATGCTATTGTTAGAGAACTTGGTGATAGCATGTTCTCTATTGTCTTTGATAAATCTTGGGATGCATCGATGGAGGAGCAATTTATTGTTTCTTTTAGTATGTGGAAAGTAGGGGATATGTGATTGAGCATTTTTTGGGTATTAAGCAAATTTATTGTTTCTTCTAGTGTTCTAACATGAAAGTGCGTATTATGTTCATTGTTTTGCTCATAAACTTGAATTAACTCTTTTGGAGGCAGCAAAAGAGTCATATCCATATTGCAACACTCTTTTACGTGGTTTCAAAAGCTTAAGCCATGTGTAGAAAGAAGCATCACTTCAAAAGCTTTACCCTTGTTGCTGTATTGAGTTCTAAAGCTTTGCTAAGTTGTTCAGTTTTCTTAAATGTCACGACTCTTTTTTGTTTCTTTTCTCATCACATCATGTAGCACCTTCTAATATTTTCACTTTTTGTATGTAAGTGCTTTTAAATTAGATTTCAGTCAAACTTGGCCTTGCTGAGTTTTTTAACTTTGAAATGCAATCTTACAAGTTACAACTCAAACCATTCCCCTTATTTCATTCTTAATCATTTTTGAATGACAGAATTGTTGGCTACTTCATAGAGAATTTGCATTGAAAATAATGATGTGTTAGTCCTTTGTAAAATGTTGCCAAGTTTGCTTGTTGAGATGTAGAAACATTCTCAATTCAATAGCGACTAAGGGATCACACTAGAGATATTCACTAGCACTTGTTTCTATTGGGAAGTGGGAATTTTGTGATTAATTATAGCAGAAAAATTGTGATATGGAGAGTATTGAATGGAAATGTTGTTCATAAGCAAGAAAACTACCTTGGAATTAATTGCTAATTGCATATGACTGTTGGAAGAATGAAGAAAACTTGGCAGACACTGCTAATTCAATCAACAATCTTACGTTCCTAAATAGTTTGTACCTCTCTTATTTGCAAATTTTTAGTTTTGTCATTTTTTTAAAATGATTTTTACCATAGAAAAATACATACATAATTCAACAACTTAACATTACAAATAAAGTAAAATGACATTAAAATACTACTTTTTTATTTTAAACTACACATCTCAAAACAATATCATTTTAATTTAGCTTTAAGCTTATAAGATATCTTCATCCACTTCTCAGGGTCTATTAGAGGTTAAACAACTCACTAACTTTGACATTTCTAAAAACAATTTGAATGGATGGATACCAGAGATTTCTATTTATTTATTTATAATTTGTACAAACGTTGGGTAGTGGATTTTTAAGCTTAAAAAGTGATAAATGACTCCGACATTTTATGATATTTAAAAAACTATAATAATTTCTACAATTTTAGTATAATTATATCTATATTTCTTTTATAAGGCTAAAATCCTTAACTAATGTAGATGGTATGAAAACATAAATATAGGTAAAACATATGTAAAAAAGATAATAATATTATCTTTTATTGGACTTATATATTTCTCCAAAACTTAAGAGAGGGAGAGAGAGTAATGTAATTTATACCCCCCAAAAAAAAAAATTTCTAATATGTTTGGTTAGCCAAGTTCAAGAAAAAGAAAAGAAAAGAAAAGAAAAAAAAAATATTAGACCTGTCTAACTTTTAGGTGTAAATCTTTTTTGAGTTTTAAAAATAATTTTAAAATTTTTAATTTATATTTTGTTATATTTTTAATAATTTTTTTAATATTTTAATTAAATTAAAAAATATATTTTACACTTTTTGTTTATTTATATTTAAACAAAAAAAATTAATTTTTTATTTTTTTATATTTTATCTTTTTAGTATTTTATCCGAATCGTATCTACAAATTGTTGATTATTCTCTCTCTCTCTCTCTCTCTCCATCATCATATTATAATTTTTACTAAAAAATTTTCTGCTGTTTGGTTCATATTTTTTAAAAATTATTTTTAATACTTTTTTAATATTCGTATCTACAAATTTTCCTCTGCTACTCTTTCCTTCGAGTGGTCTCTTCACCTGCTCCTCTCGCTTTCTTCTCTCTTCGTCTGGCTCGACTGACTGTGGGTTCTAAGTGGCTGTTCGGTTTAAAATCCTAATCTAACCCAGTGAGTCTCCGTTTGGTTTCTGAGAAAACAAAGGATTTTTTTTTTTGAAGAGCAATCAACAAGGTAGCCTCCCTCTGATTATTTCTGAAACCCTAAACCCTCTTCTTAAACTCTCTTCTTCCTCATTTTTTACTCTCTTTGGATATTTCTGAAACCATCCCTCTTCTAAAACTATACTCTCTGATTTTTACCCTATTTGTTGTCTCTAGTGTTCTATCTGAATTTCTATTCCAGTGTCTCTTGGCTCACACTGATTCGAAATTTGTACTGAAGTAAGGCTTGGTAAGGATTTTGTTCCATTTTGCTATTTATATATCTCCGTTGACATTCTTAATGAAATAATCCATTTTTACATTAATTAATATAGTATTTTGCAACCATATTATTGCGTCCATGACTTATTCTTGAGTTGTTGCAAAATATTTCATGAGAAATTTTGGCATTAAAATTATCGGGCTAATTATGTTATTTGAATTTTGATTGCATTTAAGATGGTTGTAAAAATGCTTAGTTCGTTAGCAACTTAAACAAATGTATTTTGGAACTATATTTTCATTGCATTTAGATGTTGAAAACTTGTGGTTGACTATTCCAAAATATATTTAGTGATATTCACATGAAGCAACTATCACTTGTGGTGGGACCTCGCAATTTGTAAGTTAGGGCAAATAGTTATTCCAAGTGTTTTTGGTAATGTTTAGTACTTGTTGGTCTAGTTGAATTAAATAGCCATCTCAAGTAAATCATTTGTTTGATTGATTTTTAAATATATATATATAAGCGAAATTAGTTCACATACAATAGAATTACTTCCAAAAATGCTAATCAAATAGTGCTCGAACTTCACTTGTATTGTTGTTTAAGCGTAAGCAGTTGACAAGATAACGGGGAAGAGACTCCAACCAACAAAAAAGTGTGAGAAGCTAAAAAGAATTGAAGTGCATGATTTTAATTTTAGCTAAAAAGCAGTCAAAATGAAGCTTATGTTTAATAAAATGAATTTCCTCTGTTATACGATTTTAATTTTAATTTTCAATCCACATGAAGCTTATGTTTAATAAAATGAATTTCCGCCGCATACTTTTTTCACCTCTAAGCATGGAGGCTTTCCAAGCAACCATGAAAGATTAGTGTGAAACTTTAGGATTGAAGTAGTGGAAAGTGTGAGAAAGGGAAATTTTTGAATTTTTTTCCCTTCTTTGTTTAGCATGATAAATGATAATGTTGGAAAATGTAAGATTGTTAAATTTAGTGTACAACCCATAGCAACATGGTAAGTTGCTTTTCAATTTCTTGCAAAATATACATAAATGTTTCTTGTAAAAAATAAATAATTTTTTTTCCACTATTTTGTCACTTTTGATTTTCGGGTCCTGTTACCATGTGCACCTTATATCTTAACCATTGAATCTTCACAAACTAATCTAAGCCATTGAATAATTTAATGGAAAAAACTTGAAACCTTCTCAACCAGTTGTTGTCCCGACGGAAAAGCTCCTCTCTCTCTCTCTCTCTCTCTCTGTTTGTCTTTCTCTCTCCTCCTTTCTCCCCTCTAAGAAAGCCCTAACATTTTTCTCCCAACATGACTTTGACAATTTTCTCTACCTCCTACGACGCTACTCAAAGACCTTCCCGCAAAGTTGAAACTCTTCTATCTTCATTTGTTGCAACTTAATCTAGTATATATGTTGGTCTATTTTGTGAGCCTTATTCCGGTTCTGTGTTAATATAAAGAAGCAGTTGAAGTCTGTGCATCTTCTTGTGTTCTTTTGCTGATATATTCTCTCTCTCTCTCTCTCTCTCTCTCTCTCTCTCTCTCTCTCTCTCTCTCTCTCTCTCTCATTGTGTTATGGTCCATTTTGTGAACTCTTCTTTGCTTGTTGACTTTTCACTTGTTTTAAGTTCATTGTTTGTGGGTTGAAACCCATATGACTTATTTATTATAACTTATACTAACCCTTCATTTTTTGCTGTTGGAAAACTCTATTCACTTTGATTTTTATCCAATTTTGTCTCTCATTCTTCGGATTGTCTCAGAATTTTGAACATTGGGCTAGTGAAACTACAACTTGAGGGTTTTTTTTTTCCAAACTTGGTAACAATTTTAAACTATTTTTCTCTATAGTGTTTAAGATGCTTGAATTTGATTGGATTTAAGTTGTTCCAAACTGATCTAAACGATTTTTTGATTGTTGTTAAGATAATCCGAAGAATGAGAGACTGTTCGAAACTATTTCAAATTGGATTTTAAGCGATTTTTTTCAAGCTGTTCTTTGAATTTTGATTGCATTTAAGATGTTCATAAAAATGTGTTAGTTTTTTTTTTTTTTTTGGATCAACAAATTTGGAGAGGAATTTGAATGTGCTGCCCTTTTTCTTACTAGAAAGAAGACAAGTAAAACTTTTTGGTAAAGTAGTGTTAAGCATGAGATCTTTCAAATTATTTTGGGTACCAAAAATGGTTAAAATCTAGCTCACTGAAATAGATCAAATATATCTTGGGTATGCAATGATCAAATATATCTTACTGAATTTTTTTGAATTTTAGCTCATTCAAAACCTAGCACATTGGTTGGGGAAAGCATTATGCTTTGCATTAATTTTTTATTTGCTACATTCATTTCTACATATCAATGTTTATGTGAAATGTAATAACTTTAAAATCTTTTTCATTATTCTTTTGTAACCAATCATTGGATATATGCAAACAATGCATGCACTGATTAGGTTTCTTTTGAGTTTTCTTTTTAACTGTAATGGTTTTAAATTATTTTCGTTAAATAAAAATTCTAAAATGGTATTACTGGAGGTATTTGTTTAATAATTTCATTGTCAAGGATTTGGATTATTTGATTTGCTTGAATTTTATGATTTTACTGTAAACATTGTTGTGTTGAATATATTTTTGTGAGTGAGTGCTTTGTGTCGCGTGTTCTTTTGTGTGAACATAATTACATACTCATTAGGCACACAACCATATTGAGTGTTTTTTTCCCTTGGTTAACAACACTTACCTGGTGACACAAACTATGATCACCCGTTCGGCATACAACCTTAACAAAACATGCGCATTTTGTTCATTTCATGAAATCAGGCATAAGTGGGAAATTCTTTTAGTGTTTAGTTTGTTTAAAGACTTTAGAGGTGCAATAATATTTGCTATAATTTGGGTTTTGCAGGGTTTACAAGTGCAATTTCACATGGGGGAGACTTTGGATCTTCCATTTTCAATTATCAAATGCACACATTTAAACATAATTGTTATACAGAATTTGTCACAAAAATAATGGAAAACAACACGCTTGAGCAATCATATCATTCAGAATAAATTTTATGTATGAATTTTATATTTACATGGCATTACTCGTTTTATTTTCCAACATTGCCCTTTTGAAAACCTAATCAACGAAAACAGCTCCGCAATTCATAGTGCTGATAGTGTTTTGTTTATTTCTTGGACTAAAACCGAAAATGACGCAGAAATACAAAGACAATTTTTTTTTTTTTTTGTGTGTGTTTTTTAAGGAAAATACAAAGACAGTTGGGTTCATATAATATGGTCATTCCCCAACAGAAAGTCTGTTTTCTATTCTAGGAATTGGAAGAGGTTATGGTCTACTTTTTTAGCCCTAGTTAAAACTTAAAACATATTTTTCAAAACATGGGGACTTTAATGTAATTGCAGATCCAGTGGCAATGATTGTGGAATATATGTTTAAAAAATATTAAATTATCTGTTTATATTCAATCTATAGAAAATCTGTAGCTCAAAGTAATCTTGGATTGTATTTATATGCAATTTTACAATATATGATGAAAGTAAATGTATTACTTCAAGAGCTAAATGATTATATTTGTCTGTTTGTGTAGATGGTTTGTTAATGTGAAAGGATATATGCAAAATGACATTCGTCGTACATATATTATACCCTTTCTCCCCAAAATCTTAAATTTCCTTAAGCATTGTCTTATTTTCTAACTCATTTTCATGTTTTGTTTTCTTTTGTCGCAGGCCCTCAATTTCACCATCTTTAAATAGAAGTAAAGGTATACCTTCCTCCCTCCTAGCAGTAGCACTGACGGGCGTGCTAATTTATGTGCGTTCCTTTGCTTTCTAATTGATAGCAGGGCACTGGTGGGTGTGCCAATTTATTTAGTTGGTAGTATTTTATTTCTTTTAATTGATAGCAGGGCACTGGTGGGTGTGCCACTTTATTTCTTTGCTTTCTTTTAATTGATAGTAGGGCACTAGCGGGTGTGCCACTTTATTTCTTTGCTTTCTTTTAATTTATAGCAGGGCACTGGCGGGTGTGCCAAGTTATTTATTTGCTTTCTTTTAATTGATAGCAGGGCACTGGCGGGTGTGTCAATTTATTTGTTTGCTAGTATTTGCTCTCTTTTAATTGAAAGCAGGGCACTGGCGGGTGTGCCACTTTATTTTTTTGCTTGTATTTGTTGTAGTTTGGAACCATATTTTCACTTCAATCTTTTTGAACAACAAGAAGTATATAAACCAAAGCTTAATTTTTCTTTTTCTGTTTCTTTTCCTTCAATTTTTTTTTTTTTAATCAACAATTAGATAGCTACATTTTTTTCCTTCTATTGAGAAGATAGTGAACTTTAATACACACGCGTGCACACACAAAAATGGACAAAAATTGAAGCCATGAGGATATGAACTAAGGCAAAGAAGAAAAATAAAATTGAATACAGTTGAAGGAGTAATGTTGACTTTAATCATAGATTTGTGTCGGATGTAGTCCCCCAACCACCCCTTCCAAAAAAAAAAAAAAAAAAGATAAGAAAAGAAAACAAATCAGCACCTGTCTTTGGTAATAGGGAACTTGTCATGGAGTCAGAAAAAATATAACAATTTTTTGAAGATGGGGTGCAGAATTTCCTAAGTTAAGTACTCATACTAATATTGACAAGAAATATGTCATTGTTCTAGTTCATTTGTATTGATTTATTAAAATGTAGAAAGTTCAGGGGGAAAAACAAAATCTCACCAATTTTACAATTTCAGAATATAGATATTTGGGTTGGCTGTAGACGATTGGATCTTTCCATTTAACATTGTGAGATGTAAAATTGATATGAGAATAGTATTTAAGGTAATTATTGATGACTTTATAATATAATTACAATTTTATTTGTTTTTCCAATTTCTTTTATTTTTCACCAAAAGAGGAGATTATCAAAGCCAAGAGGAACTGTGGTGTAATTAGTGGCAGAGTAAGGGAAATCGAAGTCAGTAGCATTATATACATGCTAAAGTTACACATTGCGACATTTTATTTTTTTTACACAAGTTTTCTACCCCCTTCTCCTTCTTTGTTGAGTTTCCTAGTTAGTGGAATTTGTTTCCTTTTTCCCTTTGTTGGAGGTGCATTTAATGGAAAATTTGTAAATGTTGAAATGCATCTTTGAATTTTGTAAATGTTTAAATTAGTGTTCATTTTCATTCGGGGGTTTCTGTGCATCATGAGCCCCCTGTCTCAATTCAATGTAATTGCTTGAGTCCCCTATTCACACCAACATAAAGGTTAGGTATTTTTCTTTTCTTTATTTGCTTTGAATCTCTAACAAGTACTACTAATTTTAGTATCTCTGGATGTAACGCCCTCAAAAATAACCCATTATATATATCATTGACATGCATTACTTAAAGGAGACAATATATTAATTCATTCATCAGAGTATTACTAAATAAAGCATTACATGTAACATTGAATAAAATGCCTTACAGGCTTACATCTTTCCAAGCCAACACTTGGATACAAAAATATGAGTTCTAACTCAAAACAAGAAAAGCCCTAGGCTTGAATGTTTACATGTACCAATAAATAAAGACAATTAACTAAAGGTAGTCTTCTTCAAACCAGAAGCCAAACCCTCTCAAGCTAAGTCCTTGGAGGTAGTTTATCACCTGAACCTGAAAATGATGTTCCCATAAAGGGTGAGCCACAGCCCAGTAGAAATATACTAAACCACTTATAAGCAATGAATAAAGCAATAATATTCAACAGATGGTTAACCAAGATAATCAATTACTTCATTTTACAATCTCATGACACTATTGTCTAAGATACGTTTTACTTTCCAATTTTATCAACATGGCTCAGAACCTGGCCAAACTTACAACAGTGAATCACATATATAATATTCACATCCTTCCAATATCAACAAACAAATGAGACTCAAGCTCAAATCAAACACTTCATACTTCCAGATTGATACACATTTTAGTGCTGTATCAATAAAACACTTCTATATAAATAAGCACACATAAAAGTGACGCTAATGGAGTCCATCCCCTATCTCCTCCCAAACAAAATCCGGTTTAGAGGTCCATCCCCTATCTTCCCCTAAACCGTGGAGTACATCCCCTATCTCCTCCCACACACAAAACAATGTATGCAAATGCAATGCTCAATCAATACACGTATTTTCTGTATCAATGCCATAGTCAAAATTAATGACTTAACCAATGTGATTAGTTTCAGTTATTCCTAATCCACATGCAATGTCTACAACAATCACGACTATCCTCCACCGATAGCCCAAAACAGTTATTTCTAAACTGAAAATAACTATGTCAACAATTCAATAGACAAATGATACCAATTACCCAATTACGCCATTTAATCAATGAATTCCATGAATTTAACTCTCTTTTCCCAATTCCATGAATTACTTATACAAATTAATTCAATAATACAACTAGGGTTTTTCCCAAAATTTATCAAGTATCCCCAACATGTTAAAATACCAAAACTTAGAACAAAACCTATATAATGGAGTAGGAAATCCCTACCTCAAAGAAAACAACCCAAATGGAGAAGATAGAGATGAATGCCCAAATTCCAATGTGCTCCAAATCACCAAATGTTCAGATTAGAATGAAGCCCAAGCCGCCCTCTATCTTTCTTACAAAGAACTTAAGATGGATTCACACTAGAAGTAGATGAACACCTAAAGAGAAGATGAGTTTTGAGGGAGAGAAGTCGGACCTAGGGTTTAGAACCAAAAAGAATAAGAAAAGACTGATCAAAACCCGCTGCTGGGTATATAAACTGGACAGGCTCGCTCGAGCGAAGACTTTGTCGCTCGAGCGACCAGACACAGAGAAACTACGCTCGAGCCAAGGAAGCCTTGCTCGAGCCAACAACTCAAAAGCTCGCTCGAGCGAAAGAAAGCTCGATCGAGCGAAGAACTCAAACCCTCAGGTCTGCAACAAGACACACGCTCGAGCGAAGGAACTATTGCTCGAGCGAAGGACGAACTAACTCGCTCGAGCGAAGAAAATCTCGCTCGAGCCAAGAATGAACAGCTACAGGTCCAAAACAAACGCAACCATTCGCTCGAGCGAACAACTCCTCGCTCGAGCGAAGAACCAAAAACCTGGACAGCAACACTTGGTTCCTAAACCCAACCAACCTGAAACAAACCTGCCCAACACATCCTATAATTCCAAATGAGAAAATAAGGGACAACAACAACAATTATACAATGACAGAATCTACGGAACCTAAGTCCGGATACAATAATCAAGTGGGAAAAGACCGGGGTCGCTATACTGGAGGAATCGAATCTGGTGCACAGATTCCTTTTACGCTCTTTTGGTTGCTTAGAAAATGGGGAAAAAGATGAAAAGAGAAACAAAATTTTGATTTACTTGTGTAATACGAAACAAAGGTCATCAAAGTGAATTGCAGAAAATTCACTATACAAATAAGATTTGTGAAAAAGTAACACTCTATTGTGGTGGCAGAATCGATTACCCACTTGATTGTGATTGTAGACACAAATTTTAAAACATGAACTGTTTCAACACATTTCAAAATTTATGTTACAAATGTCCACTGTTTAGTTTTTGGACTAAACAGTATTGATTATTTAAATAGTAGGTTCTTATTTCCAATCTGTATTTCAGATCGTTAATTACACATTTTATACAAATGAAACCTCCGATTAATGAAGAACAAAATAAACAACAAAAGACAATTTAAGAAAAATAAATATTTTATTGAAATTGTTATGGGTTTTGAACCCTCGAATACAAAATACAATTCTTGGGTTTGGAACCCTTTACCTATTCATCGCCATTAGCGTAGGCTCTCGAATTCTCTAGGCTTCTCTTCTTCTTTCTTGTAACGATTTCTTTAGCTCTCAATTTCTTTCTCTCTCTCTCTCTGATCTTTTCACTTTTGATTTTCTCCCCCGTCTTGTGTGATGGTCCTCATATTTTTGGAGGGCCATCAGGTGATAGGAATGCTTCATCTTCAATTTGAATTTCAAATTGAATGATAGCGCCATTTGAATTTTGAATAATAGCGCTATCTGATTAATCGTATATCTGATTAACCGGATTGATCTTTGGGGTTTCATCCTGTGTGGTGTCTTTGCTGTAGGCTCTACAGGTGTCATCTTTCGTAGGCTCCACGTGCCACTTGAGCATCTTGAATAACGTCATTGAGATACAACATCATTTTATTTACGTACTTCAACGGATCACGTTGATCTTTTTTTTTAGGAAGTGATTATCTACAACCTTCCTATCATAGGCTCTATACGTGTCATAAATTTAGTTGAAATTTATGTGCCAACAAATGCCCCTTGTGACTTGCACAAGTGAATTTTCTTAACTGTGCGAGTCACAACGATTTGGCACTTTTATCTGGATGATCTTTAGGTCTTGGATAGGATTATTTCTTTGCTTTGGTCCCTGGCCTTTTTTTTTATTTATTTTTTTTGTGGGTTGATGGCTTTTTCATGAGCCCTTTTACTTTTGTTGCATGGGTCTTTTTTGTGGACTTGATCTTTTTTTAAAAAAAATAAAGGGTTAATTGCCCTTTATAGTCTGTGGGCCATTTACTTCTATTGCATGGGTCCTTTTTTGCGGACTTGATTTTTTTTTTTTTTTTGAAGGGTCATGAGTAAGGTCCAAGATTTAATTGAGCATTTCCTTTTGTGGGCCTCCAACTTGCCACCATTTTTTTATAGTAGATTTTTTTTCTAGGCCATCATAGATTTTTCTAGACCATCATGGATCTTTCCTTTTCTAGGCCACCATTTTTTAATTGGGCCTTTTCTTTTGTGGACCTCCAAATAGATTTTTTTTGTAGGCCATCATGGATTTTTCTAGACCATCATGGACCTTTCCTTTTCTAGGCCACTATTTTTAATTGGGCCTTTTCTTTTGTGGGCCTTCAACTTGCCACCATTTTTTTACAGCAGATTTTTTCTAGGCCATCATTTTTAATTGGGCCTTTTCTTTTGTGGGCCTCCAACTTGCCACTTATTATTTTTTTTAAGGATTTTTTGCAACATATATATATATATATATATATATATTTTAGGAGTTTGTCTAAATAGAATAGGATGGATTGGCATTGGTAGGATTTCTAATCCTACACAAACTCTTACTTGTATTTCAAATCCTACCTAAACTCTTGCTTGTTTGAAGTATTTTAAGAGAACACTACCTCCTTTCTTAAGAAATAATTTTTTTACTTTATATAACACCTATTTATATATTTTTTCCTGCAGCCCCTTTTTTTCCTTGCAGATTTTGTTTCTCCCAGCAGATTTTTTTGTTTTCCAGAAAATTTCCAGCAACTTTCCAGCCATTATTTTTTTTCTCTTTCCAACAAAAGCTGTTCTTCTTGTACTTTAAAGTAGGCACAAAAGAATTCCTTCAAATTCCTTTTAATCAGGTATGCTTCTCTATTTATTGCTTCTCTTTTTTAACAGCAATTTTTTTTTTTAACCCAAATATGAACACAGACTTTTTTTGTTTTGTTTTCTGAGCATCATAAATGGGGAAGGCAGATGTCCTTCACTAGGCTACTTGTCTTGCCTTTTTTTTTTTATGAAAGATAATTCTACCACTTTGTTCCTGCCATCGAATTCAAGTAAGCTTTATAGTTCATTAAAATGTGTTTAGGATTCATTATTCTATTTGATGGACTTTCTTTTCACATCTGGTTTCTACAAAAATTAATCGTATGAGCACTTGGTTAGCTTTAGAACTTTTTCATTTAATCAAAACTTCACCAGATATAAATCAACTGCAACAAGTATGAGATGCTTAGATTTATTTTTTGCTTAAGAAGAATTGCTTATGTAAAGACCAGAAAATCTGAACAAGTTTAGTAACTTGGTTTTATTTATGTATTTATTTATTTTTTTTTTTGAAGAACAAACCAACCCAGGTTTTTTTTTTTTTTTTTTTTCAAACTGTTTTTTTTTTTTGGTTTGTAGACCATGAATCTAAATAGGCCAAAAAAAAAAAAATTCAAACTGTTTAGCAAACTTTTTTTTTTTTTTTTGTAGACCATGAATCTAAATAGACCAAACAAAGTCCCTGTCACAGAGCTCTTCTTTTTTTTTTTTTTCTTCTTTTTTTTTAAAAAAAGGTTTTTTTTAAAAAAAAAAAACTATTTTTTTTTTATTTTTTTATTTTTTGTAGAAGAAGGTTCATGAACCAAAAATTAAAACATTTAATACAGGTTTTGCCAAAACTGAAACATGCACATCGGTATGAGCACCTACAGTTCAAGCTCTCATATCTCTTTTCCCAATTCATCAACATATCCAATCACAACAATCCAATCTCCTCAACTTGGTAAGGGCCTGGGGTTTAAGCCCCTAGGTCCTGGGTTCAACTCCCCTCTAGGCCAATCTCCTGGGCGTAGCACAGTTGGTTAGGAGGTTGCCCTCAAGGATGCCTTATCAGCTACTTGGTGTGGGTTTAATTCTCCCCCGCTGTGCGAGTCCTGACTTAAGCAGAGCTTGCCTTGGGAGGTCGGGACAAGCTTCCAGGTTATAGTCTCTTACTCGGAACGGACAACAGGACACCCTGGTGATCTCCTCAAGGGGCGCTGCCTTGGACCTGCGGGAGAGTGGGAGGATTTTCCTGTAACCAAAAAAAAAAAAAAACAATCCAATCTCCCAAAACTTGAAATTAAGTTTTTTTTTTTTAAATGCATACGAACACAACTTTTGCATACCTACTACTGATGTGCCAAGACAATATACGTGGGACCACTTATCCCATATTATGAGGTGGTGGAGGCAGATGAATTCCCTACTGCCCCATCATTTGTTGTCCTGGAAAACCTTGTGGAGGTGGCAGCATTGGAGGCCATCCCAACCTCCAATATACATATATATATATATATATATATATTTTTCTTCAAATTATTTATTTATTTTTTGTAGACCATGAATCTTAATAGGCAATTTTTTTTTTTTTTCAAACTGTTTAAAAAAAAGGTTTCAAATTTTTTTCAAACTGTTTAGCAAGCTTTTTTTTTTTTTTTATAGACTAAATCTAAATAGACCAAACAAAATGAGATTAGTTATTTGCTTTGGTCCTTGGCCTATTTTTTTTCTTTTTCTTTTTTTTTTGTTAAAAGTCGAAAACCAGCCTTGCCCCCTCGTGATTCGTGCAAGTGAATTTTAATTGTACGAATTACGATTTTTTTTTTCACGTCTTTTTCCCTCTTTTGCAGGCAACACGCAAGGCGTTAGAGTTTGTTTGCAGGTATCATTGCCCCTTCTAGCCTAATGGCAATGAGTGGTTTGAATCATTGGCAGTGATTGTGTCCTTTCACCCCAATGGCTTGAATCCTTGGCAGTGATTGTGTCCTTCACCCCAATGGGTTGAATCCTTGGCAGTGAATGTGTCATTCACCCCAATGGCTTGAAACCTTGGCAGTGATTGTGTCTTTCACCCCAATGGCTTGAAACCTTGGCAGTGATTGTGTCCTTCACCCCAATGGCTTGAATCCTTGGCAGTGATTGTGTCTGTCACCCCAACAGCTTGAATCCTTGGCAGTGATTATTTCTTTCACCCCAAGGTTTGAAACCTTGGCAGTGATTGTGTCCTTCACCCCAATGGCTTGAATCCTTGGTAGTGATTGTGTCCGTCACCCCAACGGCTTGAATCCGTGGCAGTGATTGTGTCTGTCACCCCAACGGCTTGAATCCTTGGCAGTGAATGTGTCCGTCACCCCAACGGCTTGAATCCTTGGCAGTGATTGTGTCCTTCACCCCAATGGGTTGAATCCTTGGCAGTGATTGTGTCCTTCACCCCAATGGGTTGAATCCTTGGCAGTGAATGTGTCATTCACCCCAATGGCTTGAAACCTTGGCAGTGATTGTGTCTTTCACCCCAATGGCTTGAAACCTTGGCAGTGATTGTGTCCTTCACCCCAATGGCTTGAATCCTTGGCAGTGATTGTGTCTGTCACCCCAACAGCTTGAATCCTTGGCAGTGATTATTTCTTTCACCCCAAGGTTTGAAACCTTGGCAGTGAATGTGTCCTTCACCCCAATGGCTTGAATCCTTGGTAGTGAATGTGTCTGTCATCCCAACGGCTTGAGTCCTTGGCAGTGAACGTGTCTGTCACCCCAACTGCTTGATTCCTTGGCAAGGGGCTTTCGTCAATTTCTTTATATTATGACATTTTGCCTCAACTAACCTCTTTGAGGCCCAATACTATGAGAAGAAGCTTTATTTCGACAAAGTTTCTGGCGAACATGAACAGTTGTTTGCTTCAATTATCACGTCGGATGAGCACATTGCGGGTCTTAATCAAAGGGTTATTCAAACCAAAGAGTTACTCAAACAACTTGAAGAGGAATTGTTATCCACCCAAGCGGAACATGCATCCTTTATGTGTGATTTTGCACAAGCTTCCGAGAGTGTTTCTAAATCAGAAGAAGACGTACAAACTGCTCTGAATGTTTTGAGCCAACACAAGAAAAAGAATGGACAACACAGTGTTGTGGAACGTGCCTTTGAAAGGGCTAAGGATTCTCTTAATGAATGAATGCACTTTTATTTTGTTATTCATCCGAACATAATGTATTTATGAAATTTCGCTCAGTGATGAATTTATTTGTTATACGAAATTTCTCAATACAATACATTGATTTGTCTTATTTTAGCCGTACACAATAGATTTATTTGTTATATGAAATTTCTCAATACAATACATTGAGTTGTCTTATTTTTTCCGTACACAGTTTATACTCTTGCGGGCCAGGAGTATCCAATGTTTTGTCACCTTAGATTTCGGTGAGGTATTTTACCAGTTTAACCACATACAATACCGTTGGTGGTTTTTTTGACTTTTGTCTGGCCGTACACAGTTTATACTCTTGCAGCCCAGGAGTATCCAATGTTTTACCACCTTAGATTTCGGTGGGATATTTTAGCAGTTTAACCACATACAATACCGTTGGTGGGTTTTTGACTTTTGTTTGGCCGTACACAGTTTATACTCTTGCGGTCCAGGAGTATCCAATGCTTTACCACCTTAGATTTCGGTGGGATATTTTAGCAGTTTAACCACATACAATACCGTTGGTGGTTTTTGACTTTTGTTTGGCCGTACACAGTTTATACTCTTGCGAGCCAAGAGTATCCAGTGTTTTACCACCTTAGATTTTGGTGGGATATTTTAGCAGTTTAACCACATACAATACCGTTGGTGGTTTTTGACTTTTGTTTGGCCGTACACAGTTTATACTCTTGCGGGCCAAGAGTATCTAGTGTTTTACCACCTTAGATTTCGGTGGGATACTTTAGCAGTTTAACCACATACAATACCGTTGGTGGTTTTTGACTTTTTTTTTTTTTGCCCTAACTTTTGCCTAGGCCGCCCTTTCGGGTTTTCAACCTAGCAGGCTTTCTTAAGGGTAATATCTCTTCAAGAACCTTGCATTGGTTGGGGGAATAATTCTGTCACCATCCATCGTTATCAACAAATAGGCCCCATTAGAATAAACCTTCTCAATCACATAAGGTCCTTCCCATTTGGGCTCAAGCTTTCCTTTGGTTCTTCGTGAGACTACTATGGGTGTTCTAACCATTAGTACGAAGTCTCCCTTTTTAAAGGAACGAAGCCTCACTTTTTTATTGAATGCATTTGCCATCCTTTGTTGGTAGATTTCCAAGTTCTGTTGAGCATACAACCTTCTTTCATCCAGGGTCTCCAGCTCAGCCAACCTCACTCTTGCACTTTCATCTTCTGTTAAGGACTCTTGTATTGCCACTCGCAATGATGGTATTTGAACCTCAAGTGGTAACACTGCTTCTCCTCCAAAAACCAACAAATAAGGGGTTGCTTGAGTAGGAGTTCTGTGCGAAGTCCGATAAGCCCACAAAGCTTCTTGTAACTTTTCGTGCCAAGCTTTTTTGTTCTTATCCACCATCTTCTTAAGAATTTTGCACAATGTCTTGTTGAAAGCTTCTGCCAAACCATTGGCAGGTGCATGATATCTTGACGAATGGTTGTTTTTTATTTTGTACTTGGCAAATAACTTGTTCAAAGCATCACTCCTGAATGGCTGTCCATTATCTATGATGATACTTTCTGGAATCCCGAACCTGTAAATGATATGGATTCAGATGAACTCAGAGACAACTGTGCATTTTATATCCTTTAAAGCCACGGCCTCTGCCCATTTTGAGAAATAGTCAGTTGCAGCTAGGATATATCGATAACCTGCTGAAGATGGAGGTACAAAAGGACCAATAATGTCCATACCCCATGCTGCAAATGGCCAAGAACAAGTTGTTAAATGTAAAGGCTCTGGGGGTTGGTGGAGAAAGTTCCTATGGAATTGGCAGACATGGCACCTTCGAGCATAATCTATGCAATCTGCAATCATAGTCGACCAATAGTATCCCAACCGTTTTAGCTACATATGTAATTAGGACCACTTTGGTGTGCCCCACATACACCTGCATGTATTTCTGCCATTACCTCTTGAATACACTCCTTGGCTATACGCTGTATGTACATTCCATCCAAAGACCTTTTGCATAACGTTCCATCTTTCCACAGCACGAATTTGGTAGCCCTGCATCTCACTTCAATTCTTTTTACTTTATCTTCAGGTAGCCTACCATGTTGGAGGTAAGCTATGAATGGTTCCCGCCAATCCTCTTCGTTTTCTCCTTTTATGGTGACGACCAAGATTGGAACCAAGTCAGAAACTTCTTTTAAAGGTTGTAACACCCTTCTTTCACCTACCCTGATAGTAATTGTTTTGCTATCTGGTAGGGTGAGTGATGCAGCCAAACTTGCAAGTGAATCAGCTCGAGCATTTGTTCTTCTCTTCACATGGAAAATATGTGTTTTCTTGAATTGCGAAAACAATTGATCAGCCCTTTCATGATACGGGATGAGACTTGTTTTCTTAACAATGTATTCTCCACGGAGTTGCTTTACCACCAGTTCCGAATCTCCATAAATTAAGAGTTCTTTAATAGGAATTTGTAATGCCAATTCTAATCCAGCAATTACAGCTTCATATTCTGCCTCATTATTGGAGCATCCTTCACTTAAGGCGAAAGAATGGGTGATTATAGCATTGTCTGGAGTCACAAACACAATTCCAATTCCAGCTTTATTGTTTTTAGGATTTTCTTGCTTCTTGCCATCTGGACTCCTTGAAGCTCCATCAAAATACATCTCCCATCCTTTCTGAATTTCTACTTGCATAACCTCATCATCTGGTAAATCAGTTACTAGAGGTGAGTCATTAGGTATAGGATGTGCTGCCAAAAAATCTGCTAGAGCCTGCCCCTTTACAACTCTTTGGGGAACATATTCAATTGCAAATTGTTGGAGAATTACAACACACTTTGCAATTTCCCCTGAAAGTATGGGCCGTGAAAGTATATATTTCAAGGGGTTTGCTCTTGATATCAACTTGGCTTCGTGTTCCAAGACATAGTGCTTTAGTTTTTGCAAGGCGAACACCAAGGCAAGACATGTCTTTTCGATAGGAGAGTAATTGACTTCTGCCCCAACCAAAGTACGACTCAAGTAATACAAGGCATTTTCTTTCCCATGCTTATTGTGTTGTGCCAACAGTGCCCCTAACGAACCATCCAAGGCTGTTATGTACAACATGAGTGGTTTCCCTTTTATTGGGCTCATGAGTACTGGAGGCTTCAAAAGATACTCCTTAATACTATTAAAAGCATTTTGGCACTGCTGATCCCATTCAAATGGAACACCCTTTTTCATCAATCTTGAGAATGGCAAACATCAACCAGCCAAGTTAGAAATAAATCTTCTGATATAGGCCAATCTCCCTTGTAGCCCTTCAATTCCCTTAAATTTCGTAGAGGATGCATTTTAGCAATGGCTTTAATCTTGGTAAGGTCAACTTCAATCCCTTTGTTTCGAACCACAAACCCTAGAAATTTTCCTGAGGAAACTCCAAATGCACATTTTAGTGGGTTCATCTTGAGTTTGTACCTCTTCAAATGTTCGATGATTTTTCTCAAATCTTCCACATGGTTTTCTTTTTCCTTTATCTTGACGACAAGATCATCAACATAGCATTCGATGGTGTCATGGAGCATATCACCGAAAATTACAGTCATCGCCCTTTGATACGTGGCTCCAGCATTTTTCAGGCCAAAAGGCATTACCTTATAGTAAAAGACTCCTCTTGGAGTCCTGAATGCAGTCATTTCTTCATCTTCAGGTGCCATTCGGATTTGATTATATCCTGAGTATCCATCTATAAAAGACAAGGTTTCATACCCAGTAGTTGCATCTACAAGAAGTTCAATGATGGGCAAAGGAAAGTCATCTTTAAGACAAGCCTCATTGAGATCACGGAAATCAATGCAAACCCTGATTTGACCATTCTTTTTCTTGACTGGCACTATGTTTGCTAGCCAGGTTGGATATTTGACTTCCCTGATGAATCCTGCATTGATAGCTTGTCGACTTCAGCTTCAATTTGGGTTGTAAGCTCTGGTCGAGTTCGCCTCTGAGGCTGTTTAACTAGCCGTTTCTCAAGGTGAATTGCAAGCTTATGGACTGCAATCTCTGGATTAAGACCAGGCATCTCACTGTAGTTCCATGCAAATATGTCACGATACTCCCTTAAAAAGGAAATATATTGCCGAGCTTCTTCTTCCTTTAAATTTACACTAATGAAGGTTGGTTTGTTTTCTCCTTCATCACCCAGATTTATTTCACGAAGGTCATCCACGATGCCTTGGCCTCTTGCTTCAAATTCTGTTGGTGCAGGTTGAGCTTCATCTTGGTCAACATCTTCCAACACATCTTGAGTGATAGTCATGTTTACTGGAAATTTTTCCTCATCCCCCCGATAGCCTAACCCTTCTGTCCTAGCGGTGATAATACCGCCTTGCTAGATAGCCTGCCTCTGCGAAGGTGTTAATGCAAAGTCAAAAGGTGTCATTGTTTCGGGTATTTTTTCAGGATCTAAACCAACTTTCACCAACATCTGTGTAATTTCTGCATTGAAAGTAGGCTTCTCAAAACTCGAGATGTTTTCTTTTGACACTTGTTCAACTTTCACTTTCTGTTCAACATCTCCAAGTGAGTGGAATATGATGGGTTTCGACCTTTTTCCTTTAGAAGGGACCACAATCTTATTATATTTCTCCACATAGGTGCATTCTGTCCTCCTTAATGGCAACGTGAACTCACCCTTGAGATCCAAAATTGGATTTATTGAGGCTAGAGCCTTTGCCCCCAGTTTCCTTTCGAACTTTGGCACATATCGAAAAGTTCTTTTTGTTGAAACTAGAGTAGACTCTAGAGCGTCTTTGACATTCGGAGTATCTTCAGACTTCTTCACATCTTTTCCCTTTCTTTGTGAAGTTTTTGTATAGAAGCGAGCATCAGCATAATAGGCCTCTACTTCTCCTAATGGATCATTGTCAGCCACAATTGTCCCCTCTTTTTTGGGTGAAGGCAACGGGTACTTAATGCATTAGTGATAAGTTGACGGCACTGTATGATGATTATGCATCCATGGTCTCCCAAGCAAAGCATTGTAAGAGGTGTCTACATCAATAACCAAGAACTCAGTGCTTTCTTCAATATCTCCAAACTTGGTTCGCAATTCAATTTTCCCCATTGGGCATTGCTCGCTCTGATTAAATCCTTGAATGACCAAACGACTTGGGCGAAGTTGTGAAATTCGAACCCCTAATAAGTTTAAGGCCCTCCGAGGCAGGAGGTTTACCGTAGATCCTCCATCAACCAGAATTCGAGAAATTTTCACATCATGGATAAGCCCAGTGATAAACAAAGGCCGATTATGGTCTGTCATTTCAGCACACATGTCTTTGTCACCAAAGGTTACCATAGCCATGCATGTAGTTGCCTTTTCTTGATTTCCACCCTCGATTTCTTTGTGGAAATCCTCTAGCTTGGACAGGGCATATATTAAAGACTTTCGAAGCTTTGGAGACATTTTCAGTGCATCATATACGCTCAACAATGCTGGAATTTTCTTTAGATGAGCTAGTACATCATATTTCACTTGCTCTTCCTCCAACAAAACCTGTGGAACTTCTGACGTTTGAGGGTCCTGAGGATTTTGTAATTTCCTCCGGTAGATCAAGTAAGTCTAGCATACTTCAGCAACCGCCTTTTCGTTGACCTCAACTTCTTTTATTCCCTCACTTATTTGGACCATGTTAACTGGTCCAGCTGCAGAGTGATCATCATCATCAGTCACTTCTCCATCTTCCTGGAGCTGCATTCTTCTCCCATTTCTTAGGTACCGGGAGTCACGCCTATAAAAGCATTGAGATTCTTCAAAACCATTCTTCATGGCCTCCCAACTAGGCACCACGACTCCATCGAGGGAGCAATACCAGTCAAAGGCGATCCCTTCTAAGGAAAGGGGGAATTGTTTTAGCCAAAGTGCTTGATTTTGAGCTATTTCCCCACACTGTTTCAAAAAACGCCTAATATGTTTTTGAGGATCTCCATACCCCTCATATAGGACAAAATTTGAAAGTTCGTATCCTTTAGGAAATGGTGTTTGCTCTACCCATAAAGGGAACAAATCCCTTGGGCGATAAGTGCCCATCTCTTGAAGGTCAAGGGCAGTTTTAATCTTCTCCTCAATTGTGCCTTCTATGAAATCATATGTTTGAGAAGATGTACCTTCGTTATCCAAATGTTCTGACATCTCAATTTCTATTGGCCATGGTTTATAAAATGTCCTATAGAATCGATCAGCCATGGTGTCCCAATCTGGGATTGAATTAGGTGGCAGGCCGAAGTACCAATCTGCTGCCCATCCTTCCAAAGAAAGAACGAACTGCCATAGAAGTAACGCCTGACTTTTTACTGTGTTTCCACATTGTGCAAGGAAACGAACTGTAACAACCCCTATCCGTAATTAGCCACTAATCCGTATTTAATAATGTTAATGGGAGGATTAAAATAAATTATGTGTTTATTCTGCATTTTGTATGATTTTGGCTTTTTATTTGTTACTTGTAGAAATATCTGTCTGGTATTCCGCTTTAATATGAAAATTGGAAGCCTTATCGGCATCCGAAATCGAAATTGATTACATCAATGTGTTATTTGAAATTTTTAGAACCATATGGCAAATTTTGTTAAAAATTGATTCAGTCTGATTCGTTAAGTTGCGTTTAGCAAGCCTTATGTTCTAATTAATGTGTTTTAGCACCATAAATATATATATGAGCCATAAGCTCATTTTGAGCTCATTTTCTTTTATCCCTTGAGTGGAAAAATCTGGTGAAACATTTTAGAGAGAGAGGGAGCACAATTCTAGAGAGAGATAGGAAGAGATTGAAGAAGAATTGAAGGTTTTGTGTTGAATTCACCAAGATTGTGCTAGAACAAGAGTAATTCAAGACTCTAGGTAAGCTTTTGACTATTAATTCAAAGAGTTATGTGTTGTTGAGATGAATTCATGGAGTTGTTAGGACCATTGCATGTAATTTACATATGTTGGCCAAGAAGATGGAAGATTTAGAGTTAATTCATGCATGCATGTACATTTTCTTACAAATTGAGCATGATTTCCATGAATCCTCTCTTGCATGTTTGAAATTCATTTTCATTTGGGGAAATCAGCAAGTTTCAAGTTGTTTCATGGTGTTTGATCATGTTTTGAGAAGTTTGATACAAGAAAAATTCATGCATGTTGTGTTTATGAACATTCATCATGTTTTAAGTTGAAATTGTGAGTTTTTAACAAACTCTTGGGCCATGATTTTATGAAATGATCTTAAATTCTTCATGTTTTACAAGTTTACTATGTTATCTCTAGTTTTGGGGCCCAAGAGATGTGTTTTGGTTGGTGGAATTCGAGTTTTGAGCTTGGGAGGTTAATCTGGATTTTCTAGAAATTTGACCCACGCTCGAGCGGGGACTTTCACGCTCGAGCGTGAACCCTGAATTCTTGCACCACGCTCGAGCGTGGGTTGAGCGCCCGTCGAGCGTGAAAACCTTGCATCCAGTACTTTTAGAGTTTACAGTCCGCTCGAGCGGGGAGAGTCACGGCCGAGCGGAGCTTCATTGTCTGCATGTCCGCTCGAGCGGGGAAACCCACGCTCGAGCGTAGGCCTCATTTTCAGAAAATTTGACTAAGTGTTCCAATTCATGTTTTAGCATCCGCATTGCATCTTAGGCATTCCTAAGACCTAATTAAGCTTTGATAATGAGGTTATGGATTAGAAACACACTAAGGAATGAATGTACTAAGTCAAGGAATTACAAGTGTGTGTGTGCGTTTTAGCATTGTGATAAGAAAGAACAAGAACCAACGTAATGAAAGCTAAGCCGTGTTGGCCACATGAATGTGTAATGATAAGACATGCTTGTGTTATATATTTGTGATTGTAGGTCAAGACTCGAGGATTGATTGACCGCTTATTGGAACCACTGTGAGTAATGTTATCGTAAAGATACGTTCATATGAATTATGTTCCAAAGGAAATGTGATAAGCTATTATTTCTAAAATGATATCTATTTTCATGAACGAATATTACATGTTTGAAATCTATTATGGCATCCATAGATAGTCCCAAGTCATGGGGGACGGCATGAAAATGCGGGCCCATGACATACAAGTTTACGAGATCTCGTTAGCCACTTCATTGTGGTGATATGTGTTTAATCGGTATCCGGAACCGATTACTCTAGTCGGAAGACGTTCTGTGATGTGTTCTATGGGATGTACCATTATTATGTTCTGATATGAGAATGATTATGCTATGATCTGTTTTCCGCTTATGATATGTTCGTATTTCGTTCACTAACCCCTTTACCTTAATGTTATTCACTGGGCTTTAGCTCACTGTTTGTATATATATATGTATAGGTGAGCATTCTGGAGTTTGAGTCTGAAGGCTTTTGTCTGGATCTGTGTTCCGTTGTCAGCCAACCATTATGCCTCATTTGGAGGTTCCCGAAGCGTCCTGTGTTTAAGTTCTGTGGTTTCTGTTTACATAAGACTTGATTTGATGTCGTTGGCTGTACTTAACATACTGTAATGTGTGTGGGTATAATGTATGGTTGACTACCGGTTGTGTACATAAAGTTTTAAATATTCTGTTTCATGTAAGTCAGCACAGCTCATTGGACAACTATATTTATGTATTTGCTTCCGCTAGCCCCTTTATCTTGTTAATCTGTTCAGAGGCCTTTGGTAATCCAAGGATTGCTGGCCGGTTACGATGCTAAACCTATAGGGGTGGGTTTGGGTCGTGACACGAGCCAAATGGCGCCTTGGACAACCTGTCCTATTATATAAAGGAAAACGAGGTACTACATATCCTTGTGGGAACTGAACCCATTCGACCCAATTAGGGAAAGGGTGTCCAGAAATTTGATTTCTTTCAATAATCAAATTTTGATGGGCTTCAAAACCCTCATCTTTCAAAGAGACTGCTACTTTTGCCTGATGTTCCGCTTCCCTTCTAGCTTCAATTTTTGCTTTCTCATCATCACTTGGATTGCAAATGATATGTATTTCTCGTTCTTCAAAATTTACATCTACAGTGATGACATTACAAGGAAAGTCAAAGTGGTCACTTGATACACTTTCTCCATCGTCTTTCTCCATCGTATGTCCTAGCTGGGGATGTGTATGGTGAACCATCAGGAGAAAAGTCAAGTTCCCAATCTTCATTAGGATCCTCAACTTGAGATGACTTTGCTTGTTTACTTGAATGCTTCCATACTTCATCATCCGACATACACCTGCCATTCACCTCATCATCCTTGAAGTGTAGTCATTTTTTCGCCTTTTTCACAAGCTCAGAGTCGGACCTACACCCAGTGTCTCCTTGTTCTGCTCTCCTTACATATTCTGGAGTGCCTTGATAGTACATTGGTGGTACTGGCGAATATTTTGGAGAAAAGGCTTCTGTGGTGTACTCCGGAGAAGCTGGTGTATACTCTGGTGAGGCTGGTGTGTATTCTGGAGAAGTTGGTGTATACTCTGGTGAGTCAGGTATGCAGATAGGAGATGTAATGCAATCTCCTTCCCTAACTTTTGAACCAACTTCACCCTCATCTTCTTCGTCATCACTCAAAACAATGATGGTTAGGCAAGGGGCCAAAGTAAACTTTTCCTCCATTCTTTTATCAAAGTATGTCTGCAACTCCACAGATTGAAATTTTGAAGGTAGAAATTCCTCCATTGTGATTGGGACAAGAGGACCTTGCTCTAACTGCTCATCAGGGACCAATTTCTCCCCTTTTTCCTTCTTTGGGTTCTTCTTTCCTTTTCTCTTACTTACTTTGGCTTTTTTCTGTTTCCTAGAAACTTTTGGTTTTTGCTTTTTAGAAACTTTTGGCCCTTGTGTTGTTGAATCAACCACACTTCTAGCTTTCATTGTGGCATTTTGTCTTTTTTTCATGCTTTTTGACTGATAAACAATCCATTCACCTTCATTATCATCGTCGATAGTGATTGGGTTAGTAGATTCTTTCTCTTGAGGAGGGAGCTCGATAATCTTAGAGTCCAAAAGTTCCTGAATTTTATCTTTCAGAACAAAGCACTCTTTTATCGGATGGCTAATCAAACGATGGTAGGGGCAATACTTTGGATCGTTGGTCTTTCCTACCTCATGTGGTCTTTTCACCTCAGGGAGAGCAATCAACTTTTGCTCCAACAGATCTTCAAATAGGTCTTCGACCAGATCATCCATGAAAGAATATTTCTTCTTCAACCTCTTTTTCATAGTCACCTTTTTAAATTCTTTGGGCTTTTTAGCCCCTACTACAACGGGACCCTTCTTTCTGGTTTCGATTGTAGCTGTAGTCGAGGACTCAACCCTTTCAACGGCCTTAGGCCTCCTTCGTTTAGCTAGATGCAGCTCCATATCATGAGCTTTAGTGCATAGATCATTGAATCCTTCAAAAGTTTGAGCCGTAGAGAGCTCATGTCGGAAGTTGTTAAGGCACATCCGAATTAACTCTAATTGCGTAAATTTTTGAGGACAAGCAAATGTCAAAGCTCGCTATCTTGCAATGAAATCTGCAATAGACTCATTGTCATGTTGCTTGGTCTCAATCAGTTCTGGTACTCCAACTCGCCTTTGTGTGTTGCAGAACTGTTTAAGGAACTCCTTCACCATGGAATCCCAATTTAGGATTGATCCCTGAGGAAGGTTAGCATACCAAGTAAATGTAGAACTTTCAAGTGACTGAACAAATAGCTGCAGACACAGGGCCTCATTCTGGGCTATTGGCCCGCATCTCGAAAGGAAATGAGCCACATGTTGTCTTGGATCTCCTGTTCCATCAAACATTTTGAAATCTGGTTGGAAAAAACCAGAAGGGAATAGAACAGCATCTACCCATGCTGGGTAAGGTTTTGTAATTATTTGAAAGTTCTCATCATCTTTTTCTTTGACTTTCTTTACTTGTCTCCTCACCATATCATCAATCAGGGCCATGAGCATTGGATTCATACCACCACTGGTTAGATCGAAGTAACAAGGACCATTGCCCCCTGGGGCTAGTGTGCTTTGTATGCCTACGGATGTCCCCACAACAGGTTGTGTCATTTGTTTGGGTGCACTTCTTGGTCCTGTCATTTGGGCCTGCAACTGTTGCATTTGCTCCAACACAGCAGCCATTTCCCGCTCTCTTCTCTCAAGTTGTTCTTGTAGGGCCACCACTTTTTCCTTGAGACCTTGGTCTTGTTGGACCTGTGAATTTTCACCTTCTTTTTCAACCTCAGTCATCATAACTGCGACTTTGTTGATATCTCTCAATTCATTGTTTCCAATATCCGTTGAAACAAACGAGATAGAATCATCTTGTTCGTATAAAGGATTATCAACCCCCACAACATTACTCATATTTGAAGCATCTGACTGCGATGCTTTGTTTTGAGCCTGACGGGTTATGGACCTTGTTACAGGCCCTTTTCTTATTCCCTCCATAGATAGTTCAACCAAAGTAGAAATATTTCCCAAGGGTTGCTTACCCTCCTCCACCTTGGATTTTCCAACAAAGACTGGACTTTCAATTTATTTTTGGGGTTCATCTTTCGAGAGAGCCCTTTCAATAGCTCCTATAACATTTGTTGCCATTGTTCTTAGTTCCAGTTTCTTTAAGGCCTTATTTCTTCTTCGCCTTTGTCTTTTCGAAACTGGACCGGATGACATATCAAGTTGAGCCCCTAGGGGCATAGAATGAAACGTTTGCGTTTTTGCAAATTCCTCATGAATTTTCAAAATAGTCCCTACATTTTTAGAGCGGACCAATTGATATTGATTCAAATCCCGTTGGGCCAACAGGTGTTACTTATTCGAACCTTGTCGGGCCAACGGGTGTTCCTTATTCGAACCCTGTCGAGCCAACAAGTGTTCCTTTGGCTCTTGAGAGTTGACTGAGATTTGGTTTGACCGATTTTGTGCTCTGAACAGAACTATCGGTTTGTAGGCCGCAACTATTTTTTCAACAACAGGGGCCTTTTTTCCATCAACAGGAGTTTGGGTCATTACCCTCCTCCCAATGGCCCTAATGACGGCCATGTTTTCAGCAGAGGCTTTCTTCTGGGCAAACTCCACCATTTTAATGGAGTCTTTTACCCTTTTGAGTAGTTGGGCCACAACATTTTTTGTTGCCCCCGTTGAAGCTGCAACAAAAGTCGTAGTTGCAAACTGATTAGCCTCCTTTGCCTGAATTAGAAAGCTCTTCGTTCGGGCTGTGGCCCTCACAGTTGCGTACTGCTTTGACGTTTTCACATAATCTTCAGTAATCTTTCTCAAACTTTCAGCTTTCTGGAGAAGTGTGACTTTCTTTGTCACACCAGTTACCTTCGGGACAGCCAAGAGCTTTCGCTCCGGAGCCCCTTAGGTGATAGGGGAAAGAAGTGCATCTTTCCAGGATTTCGTTGGTTCTACCTTTGGGACAGCCAAGAGCATTCGCTCCGGAGCCCCTTGGGTGATGGGTGCTATCTCCACCCTTGGTGATTTCAGAACCACTGGATTGTAGGTTTGTCTCCTGACAGTTGCTTCAGCATTCCTATAACAAAAGAATACATCAGTAAGTTTTAACTATATATATATATATATATATTTTGTTCTTCAAAAGATGGGAGGAGAAATAAGTCTCACTGGGCGTGCCAGAATTTGTAGACACAAATTTTAAAACATGAACTGTTTCAACACATTTCAAAATTTATGTTACAAATGTCCACTGTTTAGTTTTTGGACTAAACAGTGTTGATTATTTGAATAGCAGGTTCTTATTTCCAATCTGTATTTCAGATCGTTAATTACACATTTTATACAAATGAAACCTCCGATTAATGAAGAACAAAATAAACAACGAAAGATAATTTAAGAAAAATAAATATTTTATTGAAATTGTTATGAGTTTTGAACCCTCGAATATAAAATACAATTCTTGGGTTTGGAACCCTTTACCTATTCATCACCATTAACGTAGGCTCTCAAATTCTCTAGGCTTCTCTTCTTCTTTCTTGTAACGATTTCTTTAGCTCTCAATTTCTTTCTCTCTCTCTCTGATCTTTTCACTTCTGATTTTCTCTCTCGTCTTGTGTGATGGTCCTCATATTTATAGAGGGCCATCAAGTGATAGGAATGCTTCATCTTCAATTTCAATTTCAAATTGAATGATAACGCCATTTGAATTTTGAATAATAGCGCTATCTGATTAATCATATATCTGATTAACCGGATTGATCTTTGGGGTTTCATCCTGTGTGGTGTCCTTGCTGTAGGTTCTACAGGTGTCATCTTTCGTAGGCTCCACGTGTCACTTGAGCATCTTGAATAACGTCGTTGAGATACAACGTCGTTTTATTTATGTATTTCAGCGGATCACGTTGATCTTTTTTTTTAGGAAGTGATTATCGACAACCTTCCTATCATAGGCTCTATACGTGTCATAAATTTAGTTGAAATTTATGTGCCAACAGTGATAGAATCACAAAAGTTAAGTATCTCTTACGAATAAGTTGACTTTGGGCCCTTGCCAATTGTGATTTAATTTCTTGTTTTCTGATCTTATTTTGGTTACTTGCCAATTGAATTATGAAATTCAGCTACTGCTTTGATTTTTTTTTTTTTTTTTGGTGTTCTATTTTGTTTGTGGTAGTAAAGGCTTCTTTGTAGCATTGATTTGGATTAGGTGAAGTTGTATTTTATTTTGAAGGTGTATCATTGTGTTATTAATTATTTATGTTCAAATTTCTTTCTTTTCCTTGTTAATCAAAGTACAAATAACATTAGATGATGGTGGCTGAGTTGCAGCGGTGATGGTAGAGTGGTGGTATTCAATTTGTTGGCCCTTAGTTTTCTTCTAGGAGCTTTTTATCTTGGTCGTTAGATAACTTACGAGGAAGAAGAGAGCAAGCATAAAAACTATGGCAATCACATATGGCAAGATATATTAGGTTTGCAAATTTTCTGTTTGGAGAGAGGGAAAAGAATCCAATCCAACAACACGATAATTGTTAACTTCTTCAACTGTATTTTTTCCGTCAACATTTTTCGTTTGATGCTTAGATGAAATATTTGAATGCACTTCTTTATATATTTTTTATTCAAATTTTAACTCTTCCGATGATAAAATTTTGATTTCGTCCATAATTTTGATGACTAAAAATAACATTAAACCATTAAAGCACTAGTAAGTGTCTCTTACATTTCAGATAGCCTTATTCCATTAAAGCACTAATAAGTGCCTCTTACATTTTCACCCAAATAAACGAAACGTTAGTGTTAGAAACTGTAGACCACATAATTGTTTTGATCAAAATTAGAAGCTTAACAAATGGTAATCGCAAGGTAATACCATCTTACCTAAATGTAAATGAAATAAGTGAACAACTCATTTATATAATTTTGTAGTCTAATTACTACCTACTGTATGATATTTGAACTCTCATTAATTGATGTCATCTACAACCTTGTGAAATACAAATCATTAGGGAAAAATATCATTTTACCTCTTTATCACTAAAATATCAATTCAATTTATATTCTTTTAATATTATTAATTTTATGTTTAAACTATTTGATTTTAGATCAATTTTACCTCCATTGTTAGCTTTTGTTTATAATCAAACAGAAATTGATAATGTTACCCCCAAATTTCATTTAAAATTTTATTTTGCCTCCTAAATTATCTCTAAAATATCAATTAAAAATGAAATTTCAAATAGTGTCACATCAACGACTTTTATTTAGTTATGATAGAGATAAAATTGGTATTAAATCGAATATTTTAAATATAAAATTAATTCTAAACCCTAAGATTACTTAAATTTGATCGCAACCATTCAATTGTTTAATAGCTGAATATAGGCAACTGGGTTAACTCGTTAAGGTCTCTCACTCTTTCATCTCTCACTCCATTGCTCTCGCTATCCGTCTGCTCTCACTCCACTGGTCCTCCATTTGCTGCTCTCACTGCCTAGGTCTCATCCCACTCACCAGCAACCGAGCAATGAGCATGCACTTCTCCAGGCAGGGACTGCGATGGCCAGTGTGAGTTTTGCTCCGTCGAGTTCCATTTGAGGGCCAAATGTATCGATGATCAAACCCTAGATGTCACCAGCAAGGACCTTTACAGCTCCAACCACACCATTGTTCTAGTTGATTTCTCTGATTTCAGCTCTGGTTTTGACAATTCCGAACAGAGGTCTCTCTCTCGTTATGTCTATGCCCTTCTATTTTGTGTTTGTATTGCATCTATGATTAAAAATCTTATTCTAATGTTATAATTATTCCCATGAATTTGCTTTTTGTATTGAGGTTCTAGGAATTTTCATATATGATTGTTGCTTTGGTTATTAATGCTTCATTTTAATAGTTAGTGAAAAAAAAAAAAAAAAAAAAAGCGCACAAAACTGAATTGATGAGTTTGACTTGATCTTTTTATGTATAGCTTCCTTTGTCATCTCCTTGGTTGTTGGATAGAAATATAAGTAAAAAATAAAAATAAAAAGCTACCTTCAGCTAAGAAGAGCCAAAATCATCCATGCTTATGTACAAAAAATGGAATATGAAAAAAGGAGACATAAAGAACATGAAGCTGTGAACTGAATGCTTTTAGTGCTGAGATTGAAGTTTTGGTGCCTTAATGTTTGCTGCTGAGATTAAATATTGCTTGAAGATGCTGTGAGGTTGATCATCACATTGGTTTCTTGTTGCTGCTGCTGCTGTGTTGTTGTCATTCACCTTGGCCCCATGTTGATCTATTGCCTTTGTTTACTTGGCTTTCGAGATGCCTTATGGCAGTTTGGTGTCGTTGGGGTTTGGTGTTGGGCTGTGGGAGTATGGTTTTGTTTTGTTTTTTGTTTTTTTTCTTTCCTTCCTCTTGCTGTAGTTGATCTCTTGCGAATCACTTTGTTTTCTCTTGGTGGAGCTTGCACATGATTTTGCTTTCTTTCAACCTAGTTGGGATGAGATGGATTTGCTATGATGCAATTTTTGCTCCTACTTTTGGTTTTGTTGTACTTCTCTTTTATCATTAATAAAGTGCTCTCTTGTTTGCTGATCAAAAAAAAAAAAAAAAAAAAAGAAAAAAAAGAAAGAAAGAAAGAATATGATCATATGCAATTATTATTTTTTATTGTGAGATACTGTATTACCTTGAATTGACCAACTAGGCCTAACCTAGTTGGCCACCATGCCTTCCTTAGGGTTTAGTCCCTAGGGCGGTCATGGGTTCAACTCCCCTTAGTGAAGTTGAATAAAGGGAGTGCAAGCATTTAAGTTCTTTGCCAAGAGTGGAGAGATTTTCTCCCATAGGTGTTAATCTAACAACTAACATTTGCCGATTTAAAAAAAAAAAAAAAATTGTATTACCTTGAATTGGGTATCACACTCAAGTTAGTTTTGGTTGAAATTTGTGTACAAATGACCTTATGTAATTATTGTATTTTGATGGATTTTATGAGATTCTTATGCCAAACTCAATTTTATGTCAAATTAGATATTAAATTAATTTGTTGCCTTTATTGGTTACATTCTATTACTTCATAATTTTAATAAAATTATTGTTGGGTTTCGTTTTGAGAATACTTGAAGTAACACACCATCCCCATTATTTTGGTTCTTTCTCTGGTTGAACCCACCATGAACACCACTATCCAAATTCGGAATAACAATAGCCAACACCCTTTACTGTGTTGAGTAGATTGTAAATTTTCCATAGTGTTGTCCCAAGGAACAGAGTGGCCACATAATTACATATAGAACATGAACTCTATATAAAATAGATGAACATATGAGATAGAGACATTTTGGTTTTGATTTTTATTTAAGTGCTATTTGTTGATGGAATTTTATATCAAGTGTTTTACCCTTAAGAATAGTACATGTGGTTTTGTATTTTTATCAACTTGTAGAGTGTTTGTAGATTTTGTTTAATTGTTTGAATATTTTGATGTACTTCAAGAATGACATCATATGTTTTGTTCTTAAACTTGCATTGATTTTTTTACTTTCACCATCATCTTTTTTTTTTTTTTTTTTCTTTTTTTTCGTTCCTAAATTTTGTGTTCCAAGTTTATTTTCTAGAAATCCAAACCTCAACTTCATCATTATGTTTCCAATCTTTTTGGTTGATGCTTATTTTCATTCTGGGGGATTTACGATTTTGCAAATGGATATTCTATTTTGGTTTTGGTTTTGTTCGAGAGTTCTATGGTTATTCTAGCTTGCATGTGTGCACACATAGTAGCAAGGTGGGTGACTACAAGGTTAGGTGGGTTTGTGATATGAGACTGCTCTCTTATTGCCAATATACTCCTAGCTTTTGCCAAGTCAAATGACTATGAATGGAAAAAAAAAATGTCCCAAGATTCAACGAGGAAACTTGACTCGGGCAATTATGTTTATTCACTAAAAGAATTACCCTAGAAACGACAAGCCTTATAGAAATTGGAATTTAGAAACATATTTTATGAACTATTACTTTATTGGTCCTATATGTTTGCTTTGTTCAGTACTAGCTGAGAAAAAGGGAATGTGAACTATAATTACAGCTTCTGATTTTTGACAAATAGATTTTTTTTTTTTAATTATTAAACTTTTGAAAGAACTTAATGTACTCCCTTTAAAATCTACTTTTGAATGTTACATAAACAAATCCTCCAAAACTAACACCAGGGCATTCCTTATCAAAGATTTCCATCAAACTAGAAAGGAGATAAACATTACTCATTACATTATTCAAGTGACCGGCGGACACAGGGAGGGGCTAGGGTTAACCATGGCCCCTACGATCATTTCAAAAATCATAATTAAGTATATTTATTTGCTTTGAAGTCTATAATTTGCTCTTAAGTCTCCAAGCTATGATTTTTCTTCACATTTATATTAAAAATCATTTTACTAGCTTCAAGTGCCATGTACTAACATTAGGGAGCTATACTGTGCAGAGCACTGCTGGGTGTGCTAAAATTCTTTTTTGTTTGTAATTGAGGCCAGAGCTCTGGCACGAGTGTGCTAAAATTTGTTAATTTGATTTTAGTTGATAGCAGAGTACTGGTGGGTGTGCTTTATTTCTTTGTTTGCTTTTAATTGGTAGCAAAGCATTGCTGTCTACATTACACGGACTCATCAGTTTTGGCGAAGTACTTGTGTCGATACGACACGACACGGGTACGGGTATGGAATCCGGCCAGGATACGGCATGGAAGAAGTGGATACGGCATATGGAAGTAAGAAGAAAGATGGCATACCTACGATCAGGGCTTCGATCTTCTTCTCTCGATCTGTCTTCTTCTCTCTCTCACTCTCACTCTTGATTGTTCTCTTCGTTTGTCTCTTCTCTCGTTCTCGATCATCTTCATCTCTCTGTTTCAATCAACTTCGTCTCTCCCTTCTCTCTGTTTTCTTCTATCTTTTCTTCTCTCCCTTCTCTCCGTATTCTTCTCTCTTGACCATCTTCTCTTCTCTCTTCTTTTTAATTGGTGCCTATCATATATAATATATATAATATAATTTATCATAAATAATATATAATATAAATTATATCATAAATAATATATTGAGAACAACTCCTTTTCTACCATCTTGAAAGTTGTCACCAACCAACAAGTTAATAAACTATCACCTTTTCACCTACCAATCAAAAGTCAAAAAAGCTACCATCCACCTATCAATTATATAATAATGAATCTGATTAAATAATATATATTATAAAATTAATAAAATCTATAAAATACATTATCTATTTTATATTTATTTTAACATAATTTGTTATTCCTTATTTATTATATTTTTGTTATTTATAATATATATGTCAATTAAAAGTAAAAAAATAAATTATATAGATAAATTAAAAAAATTATCAATAAAAGTAATGCATAAGATAAAAATAATAAATATATTTAAAAAATAACTATTTAACTTATCTTTATATAATAAATATATTTAAAAAATTAAATATTTAACGTATCCCCATACCTGTATCCCCGTTTGGATCCATATCCACGTATCCTCAATTTTTAGTTTTGAAGTGCCTGACCCCTAGATATGTACCCGCACCCGATACCCATACCCGAGTCTGTGTAATGTAGATTGCTGTGGGTCCTCAATTTCTTATTCTTCTGATACAAGCGAAGGTATAATTTTTTTTAGTTCCCATGAGCTACTAGCGGGTGGGCTTTTTACTCTTTTATGTATATATAATGTTCTCATTAAGGAGCTATACTGTGCATAGCACTGCCTAGCGTGCTAAAATTCTTTTTTGTTTGTAATTGATGCTAGAGCACTGGCATGAGTGTGTTAAAATTTGTTAATTTGATTTTAGTTGATAGTAGAGTACTCGCCGAGTAGTGTTGTGAAAGGCGCGCCTAGGCGCAAGGCGTAGCGAGGCGCAACAGTTGCGCCTGCAGGTACCCAAGGCAATGTGACTTGAAAGAGGAGTGCACCTTATGCATGACTTGTCAAGGCGAGAAAAGGCACAAGTCGCATGCCTAGGTGCGACTTTTGTTTTTGGATCTCTAAATGAATCTAATGGCTCAAATCGTGCTTTTAAAGGCTCGAATTATAGAGGATTACAACTCTGAGCTATATACGAGAGTACCCAGCCCCAAATCGATCGAAATGCCCTAATCTCCATTCGTATTTGCTTGAAAGCTTGCTGTCTCTCTCTCTTCTATCTCTCTCTCTCTCTCTCTCTCTCTCTCTCTCTCTCTCTCTCTCTTCCCTTCGGCTCGTTTGGGACCAGGTGAGTTCTTCTCTTCTTCTTCTTCTCCTTCCTCTTCTTCGACTTTGCTCTCTGTTTTTTTTTTCTTCAACTTCGAGTCTCAATTCTTTCTCTCTTCTTCTTCTTCTTCTTCTTCTTCTTCTGCTTTGCTCTTTGTTTTTTTTTCCTGCTTCTTCGACTCAATATCTCTCTCTCCCTCTCTCTCTCTTCTTCGCTCTGTTTTTTTTTCTTTGACTCAGTCTCTCTTTCTCTCTCCTACTGGACATAGTTCTTTTTCTTCTTCTTCTTCTTCTTCTTTGTCGTTTGCTGCTACGCTGAGTTTTTTTTCCTATCTTTTTTTTTCTTGCTTCTCTGTTTTCTTTTTTGCTTCATACATGGAATAATTTAAAAATGAGAATGGCAGTAGTTTGTATAAGCAAACACATGTCTTATTTTTCTTCTTCTTCTTCTCTATTTTTTTTTTTTTTTGGCTTCTCTTCCATGCTGTGTGTGTTTTTTTTTTTGCAATTATGTTATTGTCTTTGTTTTGAGTCTCTGTTAGAAGAAAAAAAAAGAAAACCTACAAATAATTAATTCATGAAATCACACATTACATTATGAAACATTAGTCTATGTTAATTTATTTATTTTTTACTAAGATTGTGTGCCTAGGCCCCAAAGAGACCTTGCTTCAATAAAGCCCACGCCATGTGCCTAGGCCCCAAAGAGACCTTCAGTACCTTGGTTCACCTTGAGCCTTTAAATAGTATGCTTATTTATTTGTTTTATTTTAATTTATAGTATAGCACTGATGGGTGTGCTTATTTATTTGTCTTTTTTAATTAATAGATAGCAGAACATTGGTTGGTGTGCTTATATTCTTTGTTTTCTTTTAATTGCTAGTAAAACATAGGCTGGTGTGATTAGCTTTATTACAAGGACACTTCAATAAATTGCAAAATACTGATGGGTGTGGGGTAGCATGATATTTATCTAAAGAATAATATAGATAAAGAAATTGTGGGATTTTGCGCAGCCAAGAAACCCTCTCCCCCCATTTCATTGCCTTCTAAATTGTTGGTCCTATCCCTCGGAAATTCCTCCATTATTGGTCCATTATTGAAGGATAAAATCTTTCATACACCTAGCTTAAACACTTGAATCGGATGATTTGGAGCGGACTTTGTAGAGACGGCGAACCTTAACAAGAAAAGGACTATATTTTTTTTCGTCCTTCATATAGGACTTTATAATTATGAGGAGGTTTTGAAAGTATTATATTTTTTTGTCCTTCATATAGGACATCTTGGAAATTTTGAAGCATCTTAAATTGATTTTCTTTTATAAAGAGAACTAATTGTACTTTCCTGCTAGTTTTTTGTAACAAATTCTGTGGTTATCTTAAGTTTCTAATCTGTATGGCCCCGTTTGGTAGAGCTGTGGGAAAGTGATTATAACTTATAGCCTAACAGCTTATAGCTTATAGCTGTGAACATAAGTTGATTTTTTACTTATAAATTAAGCTTCTCCTCTCCCACTCAAAGAATAAGTTAATTTTTGACTTACAAAAAGCTATAAGTTGTATTGTTAAGCTGAACCAAACACATCAAAATAGCTTAAATTAAGCTAAAAGCTAAAATAAGTTGGAAATAAGCCCTACCAAACAGGGTCTATATATGTGTAAATATGTGTGTTGATGGTGTGAAGATGTTATTGTGTTGTAGGGATGGGAAGAAGGCGAAGGCCTTGGGAAAGAGAAGCGAGGGATCAAAGGATATGTCAGAGTTAAGAACAAACAGGACATTGCAGCTTCTTTTTTTTTTTTTGTTGTTGTTGTTGCTCTTTGTTTCTTTGATTTTTTGTTTATTCATCAAATTCATGCTCTATTTTGTTGCCTAGAACATAAAGTTTATTTATTTTAATTGTCTTCTGAATCAAAGGAGCTAATAAGCTTAACCTTGTTGTGGGATGAGTTTTTCATAAATAAGGAGTTCATGACATTTGACAGTTCGATAGGTACTGGGACATAATTGTTCAAAATTACAACAGGTATTGGTGCAGATGAGGGCATTTGATTCATCACAGTTTACAGCATCCTCAAGAGATTGAAAGTGTAATTGTCACATTTATCCTTCGAATTAGATTTAATGAGCTTTAAAAAAATTGTTCTTGAATTTTTCTGTTTCTGACTCTTCTTTTTATATATTCAGAAAGCTGCAGGAATCAAGGATAAAGGTACATCAAGATAAAATTGAATTTATATTACACTTAATATCATTATATAGTTTGATGAGGATCATCTTTGTATGCATATTGTAGCTGTTGAAAAGGATGATGTTCAATAGGTTGATACCGATGTCACCTTAGACACTAATACTGTTGTTTAGTCTACTCGACCCTAAGGAAGGTCAATATGGTTGCGCACATCAATGCTAGATCGGTTTTGAGTTATTTTTCTAATTTTTATAAATTTATTTATTTGTTTATTTTTGTTTCTTCCTTTAATAATCACCAGGTATAAGAAAAGAGAGGGAAACTTGTCTGTGCATATTCTTCTGAGGATCTTGGAGGAATACTTGTGAGTTACTAACCTTAGTAACTTAGGTCCCCAAGTTTTTTCGTATAGAGTTGATTGAAACAGGTATTGTGAGGTAGTTATTTTGCGGTGCCTCAATTTTAAGTGAAGAATTTATTATTTGGGTCGCTGAGTTGTATAAGGTGCCAAATTATTTTTAAAAAATGGAGTTCTAAGATTTTTGAGTTCTTCCATCTGCCCTTATTTTCTTAGTATGTTAATTGTACGGTTTTCAGAGGTTGCCTCTGTTTTCTTGTTTTGGCTGTAATTTTTAATAGATTGCTGTAATTCTATGTAGAAAATCATAGCTAAATTGATTGTTTGGGACCATCGCTTTAAAATTTTCATAATTTACTCAAGTTTCCCATGAGTTAGATTCAGATTGGTTGATTGAATTTGAATTGATCAAGTTTCAGATAGCAAAAAATTGGCTATAAATTCTGAATATGTGGTGAAATTGGCATTCTGGAAAAGAATGGCTTTCTTATATTGTCTATTAGTTTGGTTGGAATTTCAGCAAAATTTCAAAAAATCGGTTAATAATTGAAAGCATTTAAAGATTGTATAGTAGTTAATGGAAATCTATTTTTGTAGTGAGGCTTCAGTAAGGTGTTGGGATTAGGAAGCTGGACTTATTTAATAAGGCGATATTGGAAAATGGCTATTGAGATTCACACTAAAGAGGCATAGCATAGTCTAAGGAGAAGATTGATTGAGGGGAGATATGGCAGCTTGTTTGGTGGGTAGAGGATTTATACTATTAGAGGTCCTTTGGAAGAGTATTCGCTCAATTTTTAATTTCTTTACGTTAATTATTGGCATTTGGATTGATAACCAGAGCTTCTTATGGAAATTATTTAGTTTTTCATTCTTTTACTCATCAATATTTAGACCCTTTTTTGTTTTTTGTCTCAATTTTGTTCGTTCATTGGTAGGCTTATCTAGATCACGATCTTAACAGTTGGATTGTTCAGTATATGAATTTTAGTATTGTTTGGATTGGTGGGTATGATTTAGATTTTGATAAATTTGCTTGAATTTTGCAAAATTGATATGTTTATCGACCTTTTCTTTGGCGATTTTGTTGTGTCCAATTCATTAAATTGCCACAAAAATGAAATTTGTGGGAATTCTTCTGAATTATTGTTCAATTGGTCAATTGGGTCTGCGTTGTTTTGGTGAATTTTGGTTTGAATTTGTGATTTGGTTTTTCAGGGGAGGGGTTTGAATTCAATTCCTTGGAAAATGGGGGTAATGTCTAGGCGGGTTTTACCCATTTGTGGTAAAGTCTGTTTCTTCTATCCTTCCCTGCGGGCAAGGTCGAGACAGCCCGTGAAGCGGTACAAAAATCTTTTTGCTGATATCTTCCCTCGGTCTCAGGTGAGTATTTGGCTTCCCTTGTATCAGTTTTACTTGATTGTTATGTGTCTTTGAAGTAATGTCAATAATTTTTGTTGCTTCAGAGTTCAGTTGGTGTGACTTTTTGCAATTCTTGTGCTTCTGTATGTTGACGATGATTACTTCGAAGTATTCTATCAAGTAAATTGTATTGAGTACTTAACAAAAAGAGAAAAAAAGGAAGTAATTGATCTGGTTGATTTATATGCTCTGGGGATTCAAATGTGTTCTAAAAATGGTGGGAAAATTTAGAGAGATGTTGATTGGGATAATCTGCTTTTGAGGGTAAAAAATGAAAAGGGCAACTTATCATTGCACGAGGCCTTGATGAACAGTCACCAAGTTGTAGCTTATTATTTGATCACGGTAGATCCGTAAGTGTTATATTATCTGTGAACAATGAAGTGAAATCAGCTCTGTTTCTAGCTGCTGAAGTAGGGTTTTTGGAACTTGTCATGCATATTCTATGTGATACAGTTGGTATTGAAAATACAAATGAAAGACTTAAAGGGTAATCACCTATTCATGCTGCCATTTTAAAAACAAACCGACGTAATTCTAACACTTATTCTTGATTTCTCTTTGGCTTTTGCATTTTTGTTTCTCAATTTATTTTAAAATCCCAGGTGTTTTAGATGCCTTATTGAAGTCAGAACCATGGTTCATTCAATTAAGAGATGAAGGAAGGACTCCACTTCACTTGATTGCATGATTGGGCTATCTTGAAGAGGTTCAGTACTTGTTAGGAAGACACAGTTCAGGTGCTATTGCAAGGGACAACAATGGCTTACTTCCTATTCATTTAGCATCAATTAAAGGTCACATTGATGTTGTCCGGGCATTGCTTCAGTATTGGCCTGATTCGAGGGAACTGCTCAATTGTCATGGTCAAAATATTATTCATGTTGCTGCCAAGAGCAGAGGACATAACATGGTTAGTTACATTCTCCAAACTCCTGAGCTCGAGAAGCTTTATAAACATGAGGGGGATAAGCATGGAAACACACCCTTGCATTTGGCCACCATGGACTGGCATCCACAGATTGTATGCACACATAGAGGAAGTGCAATGCACATTTGTTTTATGTGCACATAGGAAAACTGTAATATCAGTGAAATTCAATGCGACAAGTGTAAGGGAAAGGCAAGTATGTATCAAATTTCTCTACCCATTGTACAATGACACAGAAAATTAGGGACATTTGATAATGCAACTCAATTTTTCTTTTAAATTTGACCTTGTAAACAATTATTAATGAATATACTAGAATCTTGAATAAGAAGCCCTAATTTTACCTAGACATAATATATTGTCCAGTTCAAATGTAGATCCAAAATCATTTAGAAAATTAGGTTAGGCAATGAAAAACTTACTGGTTTGTTGGTTGTGAAAACACTAACCCCGATTTCGTTGATTTCAAGTTGATTTTATTGATTTTCTCTCAAGTTGATATGAAACTTGAGAGAAACTTCAAAGAAACTTGAAAGTGTTGCTTCCAAAATGCTTAAGAGAAATTAGGTTCTGAGAAAATCGGAGCAATATTCTCTGTTCGTCAATCGTGAAGATTGTAACCCTTGTGCTCCTTAAGTCCATGAGACGTGTTTAATTTCATTTCTTTAGTCATTGAGATCCTTTGGTGGCATATAATCGTAATTGTTGAGTGAAAATCTAATCTAGACTTCATAAGGATGTTCATTTGCGCTTACTTTTGTTAGAAAAGTGCTTTGGAACCTAGAAATTCTAATCTGGGTGTCGACACTGGACCTCCTAGGGTTGACAATTGCTTGCCTTCTTTTTCTCTAGAGGTTTATGCTTTCTGGTGTCAACACCACCTCTTCCTAGTGTCGACACTACTTAGTCTGATTTCTTCGTGGATCAACACTGCTTGGAGGTGTCAACACTAGGGTTTCCAAACTCACTTGTTGCTCACTGCTGCTGGGTCGACACTTCAAAGAAAATCAAAGATATTTCTACTGCATTTTGGGCCCTACTTTTGGAATTTTTGATGTATATTTTATTTGACTTTAGGGCTAACAACTCACTATGGTTCTTTTACTATAAATAGACCTCCATACTCTCTCTTTCCTCACTTTCTCCTTTTCTTTCTCTTTCATTTCTTCCCTATACACCGTGAACACCATTCTCTCTCTCCAAAACTCAAGCTTTTTCACATAGATTAGATCTACTCACTTTGCGTCATCCTCTCACCTTGGTCCTTTGAGATTGATTGACGATCTCATTGAAAGCTTTCATTACATATGTACGCATGTAAATACTTTGGATATGAAAAGACATCACTACATCTGTATGTATAACAATAGCACTCATGATCACATATATCTATAGGTTATTATTGATTAGAATTATTGTAGACCCCTACTGGACCTTTGTGTTCATCCCTATTGTTAAACAAATTTTCAGGTGCCGAGTCGGATGAATTGTCCAAGAATGAAGGGAGTTATTTTGTTGTGGTTTAGATATTGATTAATTGTTGGCGAAGTGGCCATGTATTGGAAAGAGAATGTATTTTTATTCTTTGTAGTTATTTATTATGTAACTTTCAATGTAAGCCTAAGGGCATGTTTTGTAATATGTTGTATTTGAGTATTTCATCATTTGTATAATATGAGAGAGAATAACACTATTTATTCATTTGTACTCTTGCTTCCGCATTTTATTATGTAATTGAATTTTAATAAGGAACTTGGTAATATATTCGAGTAATAAAATTTGGGGGCGTTACAGAGATGGTGGAGAAAATCATTAAGAAGGTTGATCGTCTGAGAAAATGGGAGTGATGTTTCTTTGTCTATCGTGGAGAAGAAACGGTTTTGAATGGGAAGGTATTTTGGTCCAATACGTTTAGTGCCTATTGTAGACACCTCATTTTGACCGCCATTAAGACTTGTGCGCTTCATGCTGAACACCCAATGACGAAACATTACGTTGTGCAATCTTTTGAATCTTTAGCAAAAGAATTTGAATTCAAGCTCCAAACCCAAACCTTGCACCCCTTTTGATCAAAATCCTATTTTCTAGCCTGACCACACAGAGAGCAGCAGGTTAATTAATTTGGCCGGCCATAAAATCATTTGGCCAGTTGGCCATGTGTAGCGTCAGATTCTGCATTTGCAACACAGGCTGCTCTTGTGCACAGGATTTGGCCACCTGTCCTTTTTTGAAGATATTTCTGACAGAAGAAGGCTAAAATTCTATAAGTAGACCATCGCCCTTCAGAATTTAGGGCTAGAAAATTTTTCAAAAGGCTTAGGAGATTGATCAAAGCTCTTTCTTGATCTTCAAACTTTCTTGACTATAGATGCACTATAGATACACCATTGGAGCTCAAACTTGAAGCTTTTTGCTAAAGTTTTAAACCACTTTTTAGACACTTGAGGGTGTTTGGATTGAAGTTTGTTAACTAAGAAGCTCTTCTTCTCCAAGAGGTTAACCTTTGAACTCCTTTCATTATCTTTTCTTTTACTCTTTTACTCTTCATTTCTTGTTATATACTGATTTTTAGAGTTATTTTAGGCTTAAAAATGTGATTGAGCTTTGTTAAAAGTGGAAGGGCGGGCTAGCCACCCTTCCATAGGCTTATTCACTAGTTGTAACTCCTTTGTTCTCTTTCATCTTTGCTCTCTTTTTTTACTTCCTTTAGTTAATTTTCAGCACTGTTTTTAGGTTATTTTTGTGTGATATGAACTGAATATGGGCTTCTAAAAGGGTAATCATCCTCCCCAATACATGACTTCTATGATATGATCAAGTTGAATATGTTTTCTTATTTTCTATGCTTTGAATACTATGTTTGCACTGTTGTAATAGCACAATAGTCCTCACGGATTTGGTGTGTTTAGGATATAGCCGCCAATCCGTTTGAGTCGATCGCTTTACCTTTGTTCTCATAGCTTTCCTTAGTTTATTGGAACCTTGTGGTCATAGGAGGTTTAGAGCTTAGCCACCCCGTCACAAGTTTGATTAACTAGTTATAAATCTTTCACTTTAATAATATTGTTGTTTACCTTGAAGCTAGGTGATAGCTTCCATGTTAAATGTGTTGAAAAACTATCTTCTCAATCATTTTCAGAACATGGAAATGGATGTCTCATTCTTATTCCAGGAATAAAAGAGGAGTTGTCAACAATTTTGATGAGTTGTGTGTTTAAACTTTGATAGTTAGCTTGATTTTTGATTTTCTCCCTTATTTCTGTTGTTGCTCATATAGAGAAAAGTGTTGAAAACTCTCTTCTAGTTCCACTTTGAAGCACAGAAATGGATGTTTCATCCTTATTCCATAAGTAGGAAGAGGAGCTTAAAACAATTTTTGAGTTGTTATATTTGTTTTCTTTTGGTTTAGATTTTGTTTTCTTCAAAGCAAAACGAAAACTCTTTCATCGAAAGTATTAGAAACTCTCTTCTAGTTCCATTTTGAAGCATGGAAATGGATATCAATCCACGTTCCATGAGTAGGGAGAGGAGCCTCTAATTTCTTTCTTCAATGATGTAACCTCTTGTTTACAAGCTTCTTTTTCAAAGATGGTTTTTTGTAACCTATTCTCTCCAAATTTGACTAGTCATTTACTCTCATTCACTATGAGATGTAGTAGGTTCCAACCAATTCTTTGAATGATTCTTTTTGTTTTTAGCTTCATACTCATCAGATCTTCATCCCGTTGCTTCCCCAATCATCATGTAATACCCTTAGGATGTTTGATGGTTTGTAAATCAAAACTATTTCCTCCTTGAAAATCTTCATGATAGGAGGGAGCAGGAAGGATGAACATCCTTTGGAAACCCTCTGTTTACTCTGTTCCAGTTCTGTTGCAGCAGGTTTTCCAGCATGGTTTTACGGCCGGCCAATCAAGTGTACGACCGACCAATTCCGTTAGCCGGCCGGCCAAGTCAAGTGTACAGCTGACCGACTCATTTGTACGACCAGTTTATTCAGCTTAGCGGAGTAGATCTCGATGTTAAAGCATAACTATTTTCTGGCTACGAACAGAGCAATTTTTGGCAACCGGTTGAGCGATTTCTGAAAGATGTTCTCGTTTGCGCACGCACGGTTTCCTGCCCTTTATTCAAACTCTTTTAGATTAGCCACTCTGAAATTTGTATATGTAATAATTAGTTAATTCATTTAGGGGTGTAATAATTAGTTAATTAGGCTATTCGGACCCTCTTGTAAAGAGGACATATTTGTAACACTTAATGTATGTTTTCCAACCTCTATTTCTTTCTCTCTTTTATTTACGCTTACCATAGTTATATAAAGCATCATGTTTTCCTTTATCATTTCCATGCTTTGTATCCATTTTTGCATGCATTAAGGTTTGGCTCATCATACTTGATGTTGTTATCATTTCCTACTACTTGATTATATGTGCTATCTCATACTTTGAGTTGATTCACATGTCATGTTAATAGCCGAATCTAGTAGTTGCATTTTGTATGTGTTGCATTAGTCATGTGCATTTTTAGGATCATGCATTTTTCTAATTATCTTCTTTTCTTTGGCTTGCCGCTGATGAGTACTAGGTGAGCATTTTTTGCTTTAGCATCTCATGTGTGTGTTTATGTTAACACATTGAGCATACTACCATGAGGATACTTGCTTACTTGAAATAACTCTATGAATGCCTCTGGATGGAAGCTGTTTTTGCTTAAGTTGGAATGACTTTGACTGTTGTATATATGAGCTCATTTTTCCTTTGAGTTGTACATAATCAAAATTCTTTCCAAAATTGCATAAGATCAAAGCATTCCAAAGTAAGTGATATGATCTATACTTGTTTGCTTATAATAATATTAGCATTATTAATAAATCAGAATATGAGCATATAATGCCTATAAGATTTACATCATGATTAGTAGAGGCTGATCTTTGACTGGGTGAGTGGAGTGCTCAATTAATAACCTCCCCTCTCATACCTAAGTTCCCGAACCGAGACACTTTGGTTGTAACGGACAAGTGGCCTTTACCATGAGTCACAGGTTTCCTAATTTTCCTAAAAATATTAGGTGGCAACTCTGAAATCTGGCAATGCAGTCTATTTTTGGCATCTCTTGTGATTAATGGATTTTTCTAAGATTTGCCGTATCTGGATTGTCATTCATTTTTTCTATTTCATATTGCACTTGTGAAACCAAATTCAGAACCACGGGAGTCCGAACTATAGGGAATCATACTCGAGGAGACTAAACCCCTCTGAGGAGCACGAAAAACCAGCTACAGTTTCTGGCAACTCCACCGGAGAGTTAGAGAACTTGACTTAAACTTTATGACGTGAAATTTTATCTACATATATATGTTCATTGCATTGCATTTGCATAATACTCTTAAGTCATTATGTTTACCATCTGATATCTTGAACGACTTGCTGGAGGCTTGCCAAAAGGTTGGTCAGACGTAGGCAATGTCACGTTGGGAACACAACCCTTGGATTTGGATTATCGCCGTACCACTTCATTCTCCTTTCACTTTTCGGTGTTAGGTGTGAGAGGTATATTAGGTAATCTTGTTGAGGTACCCATTTTGACCTATTGGCCTAGTGCATATAGTAAGCTCTAGTGACCTTTTCAAATTAGGGCAAGATGCTCTCCCACATTCAGGATGTTATGATACCACTTGTTTGAAGTAATGAAACTCTAGATCATTCCAAAGCTAGGACAGGATAGCCCTATCCCTCATAGGGGATGTTTTGCTCTCTTTACCTGCTATGTGCTATGCATTGGATCGATACAGGGGTTCTTGAATTCATATCAATGGTTCAGTTATATCAGTTTGTGGAGCAGAATTTAGTAGGGAGTACAGTCATTCAGCTATGATCATATCTGTTCTAGTGAAATTATGTTGGGGTGCTGTCCGTTTTTTTATTTTTGCTTTTCTTTTATTTCTTTTGCTAGGTATTCCTGTAATCATAGCTTCAGAAAGACTTGATATGCCCCAAGTTTTATGGACTCGCACCACCAGTGTTAATCTCTCCCGTCAGTAGCTGTCAGTATAGAGCACTCACCAGTCCTTTCCCGGTTCCCACCCACTTAGCTCTCCAAGAGCTGACTCTCCCAGATCTATAATGGCACAGAGTCTAGAAGAAGTTGTGGCCATGATGACGGCCTTTCAAAAGGCCATGGATACGCTAAACACTAGAATCGCTACTCAAGATGAGACCATTGCTGAATTGCGCCACCCATCTGGGGCATTTACTGTCCATCCTATCCTGGGCCCCCAGCCGAATCCTGACCCACTTTGCCAGCTGAAGATTTCCAAGGTCCAGATCCTCGAGAAAGGTTAGCACAAGCTCGAATTTTTGGACCTCTGGTGCAGCCTAATGGGGCCTTTTCCCTTTGATATTAATGATCTTGACCCGACCTTGGTAAAGATTGCTAAGCTTGAGAAGTAGTTCAAAAGGTCACAGGGGATCAACTTCATCCCAGACATTGAGGATGGGTACACAGAGGCTACCGTAAGGCCCCCAGATAGATTCAAAATGCCACACATTGACCATTTTAACTGGTTTGGAGATCCTATGATACATATCCGGCTTTTTCAGACATCTTGAAACCAATGGGTTTGACATGGCGTCAGAAACTCTCTCTGTATGAAAGAACCTTGTTGGGTATAGCAGCCACTTGGTAAGCCAAGTTGGAGGATAAAGTGAAGCAAAACTGGGAAGAATTAGCTAAAATGTTTGTTGCTCGGTATTCTTACAACCCGTAAATTGAAATGACGACTTGAGAGCTTGAAGCGACCTACTAGAATCCCAAGGAACCTTTTGTAGAATTTGTTGTAAAGTGGAGAGCAATGGTAGCACAAATGACAAATCAGCCTCCTGAAAGGGACCAAGTTCGGATAGTGGTACAAAACCTTGAGCCTAATATGTTACAAAAGTTAATAGTCACTCCTTTGTTCACTTTCAAAGATTTGCATGAATTGGAGGTGCAGATTGAGAGTGCGTTTAACAAAGGGATCCTTCCGAGAACAAGTGAACCGGCAAAAAGGGCGTTTATCAGAAGCAATAATGCCAGTAGTAGCACTATCCCCAAGCCCACTAAAATCAATAGCATCGCCACTAATCCCAAGACTGCTAATCCTTTCACCAGTATAAGCCCATAAACAACCTACCAGGCCCGAACCCAGCTCAGAACCTTCGCCCCTTTCCACATGAGCCCAACTCGCGTACTAAAAGTCCTGATGGAAAGAGGGTATCTCAAACTCCTTGATCCCCAACCTCTTTTTACTCACTCCCGGCTAAGCATGACCCTACCCAATATTGTGTATACCATCAGCATTATGGTTATCATCCTGACCGTTGCTTCCGTCTTTGTCATGAGATCCAAGATCTCATCGACAATAAGACTATAGCTCCACCTCAAAAACCCAATGTAGCCAACAACTCACTTCCCATACGTGATCGTGTACCTCCTCTTGGAAATTTGAACCTTATCCACACACTACCACATACCTTCAACCCCAGTACATACATCACCCCATCCCACTTACCTAAGTTGGAAGTGGTTATTCTAGGGTGCACTGACTTGTGCCTGATGGATACATCTGATACCCAGCCAAAACCTCAAACCCTTGTGGTGGCATTGGCAGTATAACCTAGGAAAGAGAAAGTAGAGGCATTTGAGGTGCCAGTAATGGAAACAGGGAAGTTACTAGAAGAAGAGTATGACCTAAGCAGATACATTGTGCCTGTTGACTAGCCAAAAATTCAGCATCAATGTGGTTGAGGAGAATGGACCAGAACAAAACTTGGATGATCTGGCTAGTTTGGAGGAGGATTGGGACAATCTCCGCTTCTTTGAGGAGCAGAACCTTGGAGACATCCAGTTTGGGTGGTATGATCCGAGAAAATCGGAAACCAATGCAGGATGGATGAGTAGTATAGAGGAACTTGAAGTGGGCAATGATGAAGAAATAGGAAGAGGAGAGACTGAAACCCTGGAAAATATGCAAAGGGGAAAGTTCGGGAACTAGCCTGGAAGAGATAAATTTACGAAGGAAAGAAAAAGGAAAAGAGAGTGATGTCAAAACTGAAGAAAAACCTGGAGGGGAACCTGGGAACAATGAGAAGATGCTGAGAAAACTGAGACATTGTCAGAAGGCGGAAATTAGGTCAGCCTTAGATGAGAAGCAGAGTGCCGACAGAGCATGGATTCATATCAAGAAGGGCGAGATCTTTCTAGGAATCTACCTAACCTCGCTATATCAACCCGATGGCAAAAGTCGTGATGTTGGCATGATACAGGTGAAGCTAAACAATTGCCTATCAATAATCGAAGGGGAATAATGGGAAGACAATGACCTACATTTTGCTTATATCAACGAAGGGTGAGGGACTAATGCCCCCAATGATACATGGTACATTGATGAGGTTGACCACCTGACCAGGAGTGGGCGTTGCTTCAAACCCCCACATCTAGATCAGGGTGAACCATCTGGCAAAGATGCGGAGAAGAAGAATGAAGTAGAAGTAGAAGAAGACCTTGTGCTAAGGCAGTTGAAGAAGATCCATGCGAATATCTAGATCTGGGGCTACTCAGGGTTTCCTAAGAGCATCACCAAGCTCTACTATCAGCAATGAACAAAGCCAAGCTTCCAATAGAGGCTACACCAAATGAGCTTGTGTCCTTGATCATGCCCTGGGAGGCAAACCCAGCGTTTTTCTTTTCTGATAAGGAACTACCACTCGAAGAGACCGACCATAACAAGCCTTTGCATGTGTTGGTAGAGTGTAGAAAGAAGTGGATCCCAGTGGTCCTAGTTGATACGGGGTCGGCAATCAATGTGTGTCCCACAAGGACTACCTATGCCATAGGTTTGAAACCAGTTGACTTCACATCTACAAAGCAAGTTATCCGAGCTTATGACAACACTAGCTGCCACGTTATAGGGACCATCAAAGTCCAAATTTTGGTCGGTCCATCTGAGCATGAAGCTAGATTCTACGTCATGAATGTGCTAGCAACTGTTAATCTACTATTAGGTAGGCCTTGGTTACACCAGAGAAGAGCGGTTTCTTCAACTGTTCATCAACTGGTAAAGTACCCACACAAAAGAAAGATCGCGGTAACCTTCGGCAGGTCTTCGATCCATCATTCCCTAGAGATTGCAATGCCACTGTTGGAGATACAACAAGGGAAAGAAGATGTATTCCTCTCAGGATTTTCTTTGGCAGAAGAACGACTGGTGCAAAACATCATGGCGGAGAAAGAAGGTGAATATGTGAATACTCCGTCCATTTATATGATGAGCAAACAGGGGCATATCTCGGGATCGGGACTAGGCAAGAATAGTTGACAAGGCATTACAGTAGCATTGGAGAAAAGTCATAACCCACACTCTTTTGAATTGGGATACGAGCCAACTAAGGAGGATTGGAAACTGAAGAGAGAAGAAGTATGGGAAATGATCAAAGCAAAGAGGACAGGGAAACAATATGAGCTGAACTACAAGCCAATCAGTGGAATCCTGAATGGACATTTTGTCTGGCAAGGGAAGGATTTTCATTTTTGCAATTTTCCTTAAGCATGGACTGAACAAAGGGCAAAGAGGAGGTACCCCAGGTTTGAAATTTTCTTTGATCATCCGCTTTCTGGTAGCGATGAAGAGTGGGAAACCCTAGTGTTGAGATTGAACAAGACAAATGCAGCAGCTCAGGGAGCAGCACAAATGAGATTTTGGGATTGGCATTGGCTAACCTTTTGACGGATTTCGAAGCTAGAACGAAGCCTATAAACTTGGAGAATAGTGCAACGGTTTTCATGATCGGGGAAGGATCACTTACAGGTTGCACTGACCTCATCCAAGACGCTGTGAAAGGCCAACACTTGGATTGGAAACTTGAGGAAGGCTTAGTTATAGGTTCTAAAGCGGATATTGAGTTTGAATCTAATTCCTCTGAGTTTGTTGAGTTGGAGTCAGACGTCTAGTGAGTCTATGTCTGGTACTTCCGGGGGTGGTAACCTGGACGACACGGTCCTGTCAAAGTCATCTTTTTTGTTTTCCTTTGAGTCTGTTATAACCGGTGAGCCAAAAATTTTGAATGAATGTGCTGAAGTTTCTATTTACTTCTCTGTGCCGTTAATTCATTGCATTGATCGTGATTTTCAAAATTTTGATAAAAACGAAGATGAAGAAATTCCTCGGGCTTTAAAAAACCTAATTGATCGAGAACAGTAGAAGCATGCTAGTCTTTTCATGGATGAGATCATTTCAGTTAACGTTGGTACTGAGGAGGACCCTCACTTGGTCCAAATTGGTTCCACGTTGTCTTTGGAGGATCGTGAGCAATTAATCACTTTTTTAAAAGATTTCAAAGATGTTTTTGCATGGTCCTGCGAAGACATGCTAGGAATCGATCCTGAGATTATACAGCATAGGATCCCTCTCGACCCCGATGCCTGACCAGTTAAGTAGAGGCTTCACAGAATTTGCCCAGACTGGGCATTGAAAATCAAAGAGGATGTCACCAAGCAGATCAATGCAGGGTTCTTGATGGTATCTGAATATACGACATGGTTAGCCAACATCATTCCGGTTCTGAAGAAAGATAGCAGAATCAGAGTTTGCCTTGACTTCAAGGATTTGAATAAGGCTATGTCCCAAGGACGACTTCCCATTGCCACACATTGATGAGTTGGTAGACTTCACTGCTGGCCACGCATTGTTGTCATTCATGGATGGCTTTTCAGGGTACAACTAGATCTTGATGGCACCAGAGGACAGGGAAAAAACTGCTTTCATCACACAGTGGGGGATGTACTGCTATAGAGTCATGCCATTCAGGTTGAAGAATGTCAGGGCTACGTACCAGAGGGCTGCAACCACAATACTGCATGACATGATCCACAAAGAAGTCGAGGTGTATGTGGACGATATGATTGTGAAATCCAAAGAGCAAGAAGGCCACTACATCGCGCTGGAAAAGCTCTTCGAAAGGATTAGGGAATACATGCTAAGGTGAAATTCACAAAAATGCACCTTCAGGGTAATCGTAGGCAAGATGTTGGGATTCTTGATCACTCAGAGGACCTAGAAATGCCACCACCAAGGATTGAAAATGAGGTGCGCGACTTTCTGGAAAAAGAGCAATTCATAAGACAGTTTATCTCCAAATTAACCTTGACTTGTGAACCACTATTTGGTCTCTTGAAAAGGGGGAAAAAATTCCAATGGGACGATCGATGTCCGTTCGCCTTCGAACAAGTTAAGCAATATCTTTAGAATCCGCCTATGTTGCCCACCACCAAAGCTGGGGAAGCCACTAATCATGTACCTGTTAGTGATAGAGTCAACAATGGGATGCATGCTAGCACAAGAGTCAAAAGTAAAGGTGGAAAAGGTCATTTACTATATGAGTAAAAAGATGTTGGATTATGAGACTCGTTACACTCCTTTAGAGAAGGCTTGTTTAGCTTTGGTCTGGGCCACTAGAAAGTTGAGACACTACCTATTAGCCCATTCGGTAATTCTGGTTTCAAGATTGGGTCCCATTAAATATCCCTTTGAGAAACCAACACTTACGGGTAGGCTAGCTCGTTGCTTGCTTCTTCTTTCTGAGTTCGACCTTAAGTATGTCACTTGCAAGTCGGTCAAAGGAAGGGCTGTAGCGGAATTTCTAGCAGACCACCCAATTAGGGGGAAGGAAGATGTAGAGCATCTATTCCCAGATGAGGAGATCTTGAAAGTAGAAGAAGAGACGTGAAAATGTACTTTGATAGATCGCCTAACCAATACGGTTATGGAATAGGCGTGTTGCCCGATGGTTCCCATATACCCCTAGCTTTCAAGCACTCGATGGTTCCCATATACCCCTAGCTTTCAAACTCCATTTCAAAGTATCCAACAACGAAGCAGAGTATTAGGCATGTATGACTGGATTAGAAGCTGCCCTAGAACTAGGGGCAATAAGGTTGGACGTCATCGGAGATTCTAACCTAGTTGTTTCTCAAGCCAAGGGAGATTGGAAGGTCAAAGAAGAGGACCGGACCTTGGACATTTTGATTCCAAGGTTCGAAAAACTGACATTTACACACTTAAGAGAAAACAACCAGTTTATCGATGCACTGGCAACTCTATCCTCTATGGTGGACATACTGATTACGGTTAAGATGCACCCAGTCTTTATTGAACAAAAGTATGCGCCCGTACACGAACAATAGCTACAATAGAAGAGGTTCAAGATAAGAATCCTTGGTACCACGACTTTTGGAACTTTTTGGAGAAGGACATGTATCCACAAGGGGCAAATGCCAAAGATAAAAGGGGAATACGACATCTAGCCGTCTAGTTCATCATCTGTGGAAGTAAGCTGTACAAGAGGGGGGCATCTAGGAATGCACAAACTATGTATAAAAGACAAAAAGTCGAAGCGTCTTATGGAAGCCATTCACGAAGGAGAGTGTGTAGTACACATGAATGGTGTAATGCTAGCCAGGAAGATCCTCAAACAAGGTTACCATGGAGAACGATTGTGTCAACTTTGTTCAACGATGTCATAAGTGTCAAATCCATGCTAATCGCATGAATATTCTGTCATTGAAGCTCTACAATATGACTTCACCATGGCCTTTCTTGGTCTAGGGCATAGACGTCATCGAAACAGTTTCACCGAAGGGCTTGAATAGACACAAGTTCATCTTCGTAGCAATCGACTACTTCACCAAATGTGTAGAGGCATAGTCATATTCTGTGTTTAAAGTTTCGCATGTGGCCAAGTTTGTTACGAATAACATCATTTGCAGATGTGGGGTGTCGAATGAAATAATATAAGACAACGGCTCACACTTCAAAAAGGAAGTGTTAGATTTACTTGAGAAGTACAACGTGGCCTTTCACAAGTCGTCGACATACTGGTCGCAGACCAATGGAGCCGTTGAGGCCGCGAATAAGATCATCAATAATATTCTGTGAAAATGCTAGAAACCTACAGGGATTGGCCAGTCAAGCTGCCTTTTGCACTTCGAGGTTATAGAACCTCAATCTGAACTTCTACAAGAGCAACCGCCTACTCCTTGGTGTATGGAATGGAGGTTGTTTTATCGATCAAAATTAAGGTAACATCGTTGAGAATCATGGCTGGGTGTCAGATAGTAGAGACGGATTGGCAACAGAACAGGTTTGAAGAGTTGATGTTGTTTGATGAAAGGAGGTTGAAGGTGTTATATCATATCCATGGATATCAACGCAGGATCGCTAGGGCATTCAACAAGAAAACCAAGTCCAAAAATCTAAGAGAATGAGATATGGTGCTTAAAGACAATTGAGCTCCTATCCATGACCCTAGGGGCAAGTTCTGACCTAATTGGACCAGTTCCTACATCATAAAATCTATTTGGCTAGGAGGAGTAATCATCCTCATGAATTTAGATGGCTTGGAATTCTCGCAACCGATCAACATGAACAAGTTGAAAAAGTACTACTCTTGAGAAGCTCGCTAGGCCGAAAACTCAAAAGGGCAACCTGGGTAAAAATTAGAGCGTGAAAAATTGGAAATGAAGGAAAAATGAGTTCGTAAGGTCGAAAACCCGAAATGGCGGTTTTGGCAAAAGTTAGAGTGTAAAAGGAGAGTTAATACTCGAGTGAACCCTTACCAAGAACTACGTAAGGCCTGATTCTCATCTTTGGGATACGCAGGCAAATTCATCTTAAAGTTTGGCCCTAATTATTTTCAACTCAATTGTCCTATCCATTATTTGATTAGTCCATCTCACCATCAGTTGGCTTGATTGTTTTACCTCCATTCGGCAGAAGATTCAGTTGCAAGATAAAGCAAAGGGCAGAACAATGATGAAGGTGAATGCAGTTGTGGGCAGTCATGATCCTCTTGATTTAGGGTTGTACGTCTTAAGGTTTGATTCCATGTGTATCAGGTAATGACCGCTTGCGAAAATTTGTTTTGAAAAGTTTTAATGAAGTTGATTTTCTCAAAATTTTACTTTTTGCAAAATAGACCATTCTTTGAACCAAAAAGGAAATTTTTTTACATGATTCAAAATAGAGAGTGAAAACAAGCACACCATCCAACTCTCAAGCTAAATCAAAGTTGCTTTTACATCATAAAGCTTAGAGAGAAGAAAAGTCAAAGCAATGAACTAAGGGCATAGATGAGTCAGGTAGTGGTTCTCTGTCTCTTGCCCACACTCTTAGAAGTCTCTACCGCCAAGGATGGCCCAAGTTGTACCTCACCCTCAAGCCAAGCCAAGCCAAGCCAAGCATTTGCCAAAAAGGGCACGACTGAAGCTAACAGCAAGGGCCAAAAGCTCTCTCATCCTCCAAGCAGTTAGATACCGAGCCAAGTGTGAAACACAGATCAGAAATGGAGCTAGATATTCGACCCCCTTATTTGGATGAGTCTGATCACACACAAACTGGCGTCTAAACTAGAATGGAAATTAGGAAACACAATGTGTGAGGCCAATCAATTGTATACCTGGACGGCGGGACATGCTATAATTCATTTCGGTCAAGTTAAGCCAAGGACATCGCCAAGCAATGTCAGTTGCAGATCTGTTGCACATCCAATCACACCACGGTCCTTTGAGGGAAAGCTCAATAGTTGGGAATGAGAAGAGTAAGTCCTAGCTGAGTAGCTACGGCAAGGATCCACTACTTTCCACCTAGGAAGGGATGCAAAATAAAAGAGATTAAAGAATAGAGAGATGTGCATTAAGTAGGAAAAACAAGAATAAGGCTTTTTAGAGAAAATAGAGATTGAGTGCCAAAGTGATGTTAGAATCATAAATAAGAAAGGGTGGGAAATAGTACCTGAAGAAGAAATGAACTTCTTGCAGACCGAGAGGTCTCCCAATGGTGGAAAGCGTCCAAACCCATCAAAGTCTCGGCTAGTACCAGGCCAACTGTGTCGACCAAACAATTTAGCATCAGTGTTGTGTTTGTCGTTTTTTGTTTTGAGTCTTGTTTTGATTCTAGTAAGTGTTAATATGTGTGTTTAGGTTGTTTTTACTTTGTTTTTCCTTCGTTGAGTGGTATTTTGTACTTTGGTCAGTCTTAGGCTCAATATTCGATTAAGAGCTCATTCAAAAACAATCATTTTTAGTTTCAATTTCAGAAATGAATCATTTTTGTGCTCAAAGTGTTGTGCCATTTCCAACATGATGTGCAAAACATAATTCCTTCTTTCATAAACTACAGGTCCAACCCCGATCATAGTTTTACAAAAATACAAGTTTTCAAAAAACAACAAAACAATGACTTATCTGACGCTACATAGGTTCCAAACTACAAAGCAGAAGCAAAAAGAGAAAAGGGAAAATTGGAGTATATGAGTTTGCTTCAACTTCAGAAAGTTCGAAATTGCGTTTCGGATGCACCTTCTCAGGTCTCGTTGTTTCTTCGGAGTATGAATGTACCCCAACCTCGAGCTCAAGCTTGTTTTAAGTTAGAATGTCAATCAAAAGTGCTCTCCCTGAACACCATTCCCTACCAGAGGTGTCTTTTCATAAATCGTCACTTTCCGGCAGTGTTGGTATACGTAAGCCCGATTTCAAGCAAATATCAAATGAGATACTTTCCAAAGTATCGTTTCTCAGCAGAGATGTTTTTCTTAAAATGCCACTTTCCTGCAGCGTGGTACGCATAAGTCCAAATTCAATTCATACCAAATGAGATGATCTTCGTGAACACTGCTCCTCGAGACATTTTCTAAAAAATGTTGCTTATGTTGCTTCCTAAAACAAGATGGCTTCATACATCAGGGTCCAAAAACCTTTTGCCTCTTTAATGTTCGAAGAGCATTAACCCCCAGCATAGCTTTCACCCTGACCCGTTCTGTGTGGAAAACGTAGTTTGGCTTGAACCCTCACCTATTTAGCATGGAAAACGTAGTTTGGCTTGAACCCTCACCTGTTTTGCATGGAAAACATAGTTTGGCTTGAACCCTCACCCATTTTGCGTGGAAAACATAGTTTGGCTTGAACCCTCACCTTTTTTGTATGGAAAATGTAGTTTGGCCTGAACTCTCCCCTTTTCTACTTAAAAACATAGTTTAGCTTGCATTCACCCTCTTCGTATTATGTGCACTTAGGCTTGTCGGTTACAACTTTACCCTTTTTGCATTGCATGCGCTCAGGCTTGTCACCCTCCTTTTTGCATTTCATGCGTATAGTTTCTTTGTTGTTTTGGGTCTAGGAGACCTTAAATCTTCTAAAGGTGCAATGCCTTTGGTGTTTGTCATGCCCGAACGACTTCAGGTGGTTCAGTATAGCCACCTGACTGTGTTTGTAGTGAGTTCCTAGGAGACTAACTGAGATGGTGGAAACTAGAGTTTGAATGGCCAAGGCCTAGAACGTGAAGGTTTGAAATTTTTTAGACTAAAGTCTGGTTTAAATACCCAATGGTGTGGAGATTATTTCAAAACATCCTCGGCTTGAAATCTGTATAGAAGCCCCATAGTTAAGGTAGGTTATAGATGCCTTAATTCTGGATATTGAACAAACCTAGTCTGTCCCTCTGTTGGAGAATAGGGAAAGTTGCAAACATAGTCAGGGAGGAAAGTAGTACTCGTGGTTTTCGCGTGAAGATTATACCTTTATTGAGCGTTTGGAGTCATTAAGATTATTTTCTCTGTTTGAAATGCAAGATAAAGGAAGAAAAGTTTTGAAAAACAAAAAAGAAGAGAGAGATCCCCATCAGAGTAAAGCGATTCATCGCCACTCGCCCCGTGAGGTGGCTTCTAAGGCACCGCTTTTATTTGTTTATTCTATTGCATTGCCTACACATCATCTACTACATTGTTTATCACATGTACTACATCGTCTATCGTATCCATTGCATCCACTTATATCATGCGTTATCTTGTAGCATCTATCCTTTTCACGCTAAAATACGTTTAGGATCATTATCCCCAAGCGTGGTAAGGTGTTCCTTACCACTTGCCCCCCTTAAGGTGCTCTCGAAGGCACCTCTTTTTGTTCATCTTTTCCATTGCATTGTATGGAACATGCATCACATTGTATTTTGCATCAACTGCTGCAATTGCATCGCATTCATATGCATTGTACCTATATCATCTTATTGTATCCACCCTTATCACCCAACGGTGTGATTTGGCTTGTATTCACCCTTTTCACATTGCATGCATTTAGGCTTGTTCACACTTATCACACAAGTGTGGTTTGGCATGTACCCTTTCACCTTTTCTACATGATGCGTAGTCTGGCATGTACCTTTCACCCTTATCACACAAGTGTGATTTGGCTTGCATCCTCCCCTTTTTCGCATTTCCTGTGTTTAGGCTTGCAATTTCACCCTCCCTATGTGATGCGTAGTTTGGTTTGCATCTTTCACCCTCTCTACATGATGTGTAGTTTGGCTTGTATCTTTCACCCTCTCTACGTGATGCGTAGTTTGGCTTGTATCATTCACCCTCTCTACGTGATGCGTAGTTTGGCTTGCATCTTTCACCCTATGCTGGTTTGATTCCTTACAAAGGGATACATAGACAACTTTCGAGTTCAACCAACTGCATCTATATTTTTGTCTGTCTGCCCAAGTCTTACAGCCTCGTCAAATGGGTCGTCTTCGAGCTTTGACATTTACTCACGTCATGTCATGATGATTCGAGCTCTATCAAAGAGGGGCAACTGTAGACACCCCATTTTAACCGCTCTTAAGACTTGGGAACTTCATTCCAAACAACCGATGATGAAACGTTACGTTGTGTAATCTTTTGAATCTTAGCAAAAGAATTTGAATTCGAGCTCCAAACCTAGACTTTGCACCATTTTTGATCAAAACCCTATTTTATAGCTTGACCACACAGAGAGCAGCATGCCAATTAATTTGGCAGGCCATACAATCATTCGGCCGGCTAGCCATGTGTAGTGTCAGATTCTGCATTTGCAGCACAGGCTGCTCCCATGCATGGGATTTGGCCACCTGTCCTTTTTTAAAGATATTTCCGACGGAAAAAGGTTGAAATTCTATAAATAGACCATCTCCCTTCAGAATTTAGGGTTAGAAATTTTTTCAAAAGGCTTAGGAGATTGTTCAAAGCTCTTTCTTGATCTTCAAACCGTCTTGACTATAGATACACTATAGATACACCATTGGAGCTTAAACTTGAAGCTTTTTGCTGAAGTTTTAAACCACTTTTTAGATACTTGAGGGTGCTTGGATTGAAGTTTGTCAACTAAGAAGCTCTTCCTCTCTCCAAGAGGTTAACCTTTGAACTCCTTTCATCACCTTTTCTTTTACTCTTTTACTCTTCATTTCTTGTTATATACTGATTTTCAAAGTTATTTTAGGCTTAAAAATGTGATTGAGCTTTGTTAAAAGTGGAAGGGCAAGCCACCCTTCCATAGGCTTGTTCACTAGTTGTAACTCCTTTGTTCTCTTTATCTTTGCTCTTTTTTTTTTACTTCTTTTAATTAATTTTCAGTATTGTTTTTAGGTTATTTTTGTATGATATGAATTGAATATGGGCTAATGAAAGGGTCCTCGTCCTCCCCAATACATGACTTCTATGATATGATCAAACTGAATGTGTTCTCTTATTTTCTATGCTTTGAATACTATATTTGCACTGTTGTAATAGCGTAATAGTCCTCGTGAAATCAGTGTGTTTAGGATATAACCGCCAATCCATTTGAGTTGGTCACTTTACCTTTGTCCTCATAGCTTTCCTTGGTATATTGGAACCTTGTGGTCATGGGAGGTTTAGAGCTTAGCCATCCCATCACAAGTTTGATTAACTAGTTGTAAATTTTTCGCTTTCATGATATTGTTGTTTACCTTGAAGCTAGGTGATAGCTTTCGTGTTAAATGTGTTGAAAAACTCTCTTCTCGATCATTTTTAGATCATGGAAATGAATCTCTCATTATTATTCCGTGAATAAAAGAGGAGTTGTCAACAACTTTGACAAGTTGTGTGTTCAAGCTTTGATAGTTAACTTGATCTTGATTTTCTCCCTTATTCTCATTGTTGCTCATATAGAGCTCTTTATCAAAAAGTGTTGAAAACTCTCTACTAGTTCCACTTTAAAGCAAGGAAATAGATGTCTCATCCTTATTCCATGAGTAGGAAGAGAAGCTTACAACAATTTTTGAGTCGTTATATTTGTTTTCTTTTAGTTTTGATTTTGTTCTCTTCGAAGCAAAACCAGAGCTTTTTCATCGAAAATATTAGAAACTCTCTTCTAGTTCCATTTTGAAGTATGGAAATGGATGTCAACCTATGTTCCATGAGTATAGAGAAGAGTCTCTAATTTCTTTTTTCAATGATGTAACCTCTTGTTTACAAGCTTCTTTTTCAAAGATGGTTTTCTTTAACCTACTCTCTCCAAATTTGAGTACTCATTTACTCTCATTCACTATGAGATGTAGTAGGTTCCAACCAATTCTTTGAATGATACTTTTTGTTTTTAGCTTCGTACTCATTAAATCTTTCATCATGTTGTTTCACTAATCATCATGTAATACTCTTGGGATGTTTGATGCTTTTTGAAGCAAACCTATTTCCTCCTTGAAAATCTTCATAATAGGATGGAGCAGGAAGGATAAACATCCTTTGGAAACCCTTTGTTTTCTCTGTTCCAGTTCTGTTGCAGAAGGTTTCCAGTATGGTTTTACAGCCGGCCAGTCAAGTGTACAGACAACCAATTTCGTTAGCCGGCCAGCCAAGTCAAGTATACGGCTGACCAACTCATTTGTATGGCCAGTGTGTTTATTTAGCCTAGCAGAGTAGATCTCAAGGTTAAAACTGAACTGTTTTCTGGCTATGAACAGAGCAATTTTTGGCAACTGGTAAAGCGATTTTCAGATGATGTTCTCGTTTGCGCACGCACGGTTTCCCGTCCTTTATTCAAACTCCTTTAGATTAGCCGCTATGAAATTTGTATATGTAATAATTAGTTAATTCATTTGGGAATGTAATAATTAGTTAATTAGTCCATTCGGACCCTCTTGTAAGGGGGTGGGTTTATAACACTTGATGTATGTCTTTCGACTTCTATTTTTTTCTCTCTTTTATTTACGCTTACCATAGTTATATAAAGCATCATGTTTTCCTTTATCATTTCCATGCTTTGTATCCATTTTTGCATGCATTAAGATTCGGCTCATCATACTTGATGTTGTTATCATTTCCTACTACTTGATTATGTGCGCTACCTCATGTTTTGAGTTGATTCATATGCCATGTTAATAGCCGAATCTGGTAATTGCATTTTGTATGTGTTGCATTAGTCATGTGCATTTTTTAGGATCATGTATTCTTCTAATTATCTTCTTTTTTTTGGCTTGCCGTGGATGAGTACTAAGTGAGCATTTTTTTGCTTTATCATATGTTTATGTTACCATATCGAGCATACTACCATAAGGCTACTTGCTTACTAGAAATAACTCTATGAATGTGGATGGATGCTATTTTTGCTTAAGTTGGAATGACTTTGACTATTGTATATATGAGTTCATTTTTCCTTTGAGTTGTACATATTCAAAACTCTTTCACAAAACACATAAGATCAAAGCATTCCAAAATAAGTGATGTGGTCTATACTTGTTTGCTTCATATAATAATATTAGCATTATTAATAAATCAGAATATGAGCATATAATGTCTATAAGATTCACATCATCACTTAGTAGAAGCCGATCTTTGACCGGGTGAGTGGGGTGCTCAATTAATGACCTTCCCCTCTCATATCTAAGTTCCTGAACCGAGACACTTTGGTAGTGACGGACAAGTGGCTTTTGGCACGAGTCACGGATTTTCTAATCTTCTCAAAAATATTAGGTGGCAACTCTGAAATCTGATAATGCAGTCTATTTTTGGCATCTCCTGAACCGAGACTCTCATTTGTTTTTTTTGTTTCATATTGCACTTGTGAAACCAAATTCAGAACCACGGGAGTCCTAACTATAGAGAATCGTATCCGAGGAGACTAAACCCCTCCGAGGAGCACAAAAAACCAACTACACCTATTTTGGAGGATCACGGTGTAGACACCCCATTTTTGACCGTCCTCAAGACTTGGACGTCACTATTGGAACACTTGGTGATTACCCTTGTTTGTGTTCGTTTGGAGTTCTCGGAGGTCTCGGCTACACGCCTTGCCTCAGGATCTCCGAACTCGACTGTTTAGTGTCTGGTTTTGCACCAAACACTTGTGAGGCATCCCCACACATCACCGGCCATGGCCAGAGGCCACCGGCTGGTTTTTGTCGCCGTCGGCAATATATATTGCCAACCGGCACTATTTATTGTCAAAATGGCAATTTTGAGGAGCCGACTACTGTTCATCTACTTTATGTAGATATTTTGTGCCAGCTGTGATAGCTGGCACCAACTCTGCTACCCTCCATACACGTGTATGGAGGGATTTCCCTCTAAGCAAGCTTGTTGAATAAGCTTTGCAAGAGGGACTTCTATAAGAGGAAGGGTCTTCTCCTTGTTCTAGGCTAGAGATTTTGAAGGCAAAACCAGGGCTTGTACATATAGATACACCCTCTCTCTATATTTCCCTCTCTCTCCTCCCTTGTGTGTGTTTCTTGGCCTAAAAGTGTGCTTTTACCTTACTTTTGCACTAATACACACACCATTACACCTTGCTCCGAGATTGAGGGACTTTGAGGGTTGATTCTTGAGTTTTTGGGCTGTTTTTGATCAGAAGAAGAGGCCTGCATTGGCTGTTCTTGAAGTGTGCTTCAAGGGTGAGCACTTTGCTTTAGTTTCCCCAAACTTGTACTAGTCTTTTACCTATCTTGCTTGCTGATTTAGTTTTTGTGCATAACATAAAAAAGGCTTATATTTCCATGCTTAAGAACTTTCATTAAGGGTCTTTTGTGGTTTGAGTTCAAACTCACCCTCTTAGGCCTTATTTGGCCTTTTTGTTGCCTCCTTGGTAAGGCCTTGTTTGCTTAAGTGTTTTGGTCTTCTCACCACTGAAAACCAGTGGATTTTCAGTGGTGAGGAAGGTGGTTTGAAGTCTTGCATAGGGGAGGGACACCCCTCTCCCTTCATTGTCTTATTTCCTTGCATTTTGGCTTAAAGGGTAACATACATGCTTGCTTGGTTTTGCCCCTTTTTCAGAGGTTTTTGGGTGTTTTTAGGTCATATGTCATCTCTGTTTTTAGTCGGAGTTGTGGCCTTTTGCATGCTTAATATACTTGCTTTACATCCCCCTATTCGGCCTAGAAATGCATCTAGGGTTTAGGCCATGATTCTTGCATGTGTTGGCTTAGTCCCATGAAGGTGTTGGCATTATTTTACCATGTTTAAGGCCTGTTGGCCATCTATTTCAGTCATGCTTGCCTTATTTGGTATCCTCTCTTTGTGTTTTGGCTTGTAAGCCTTGAGCATATTGACCTCTAGCATGCGTAGCTATGACCATCCTCATGATTTGGCATCATTTAGGACCATATTTCAGTCCATAAATCATGTTTATATGTGTGCATGTGTGACCTCTTTCATTCCTTGAGGGTGTGCCCTCTTATGTCTAGGAATGAGCTTCGGTGCATGCGTCTCTTTGGAGCCACTTTAGCTGCCATGTTAGTAGGTTTTGGGGTCTATTTTTGCATGCTAAAACCCTGTTTTGACTTGTCCAATTCATGCCATGAGTGGTCATGTTGGTGGAAGTAAAGTGGCCCCTTTTGTGCCTTAGCCTTAGGACCATTGGCTTGCATGTTGGTATGAGAGTTTGTCCATCATTTTGGGCACTTTTTGGCACTGTTTTGAGGTGAATTAAGGTCTGCCCCTTTGTGGTTTAAGGTCACCCTTGCATGCTTACCTCATGTTTGTTGCACAATTGCTTCATTAAGTGTTGTAATATATTGATCCCATTGCTTAAATTGTCCATGTTTGCATTGCATTTGCATCTTGCATGCCTAGCATTGCATACTTGCCATATTAGTTGCATGGCATTTGGCACGCCTTGCATTTTCAATCCCATGTTGCATTTTGAGCCATGTGAGCATAACATGCATTGCATTACTTGGTTTGGGTTGTCAAACCACGTGTGAGGGTTAAGGAGCATTCATACTATAAGTGATGCAACGTGCCTTAACTCTCGGTCACCGGGACCTTTGACTTCAACATGATAAGGCCTTGGTCCTCATTTGTGTGTTGCATGCATTTTTACATCAAATGGCAAGCTTGATCTCTTGGGCTATCATGCACAATTGATGGCTCGAGGATCGAGGGCCATGCTTCCCTGAGTTCAACACATGATGGGAAACATGACCAAGCTCACATGTGCCTGAAATCCTATGCCATATGCTGTCTGTCCTCTGTTGCTGTCAAAACTGTCTTCTGCAGGAAGTTTCTGCCGACCGGCATAATTCAGTGCCGACCGGCCATTGGTGAATGGCCGATGACCCAATCATCAGCCGATGGAAGTTATACACTGCCGGTGGGCATTTCCTCCAGCCGGTGGTATTCTGCAGGGTGCAAGGGACCTGTCCCAGAATTTTGGCATTTTTCAGAGAAGCAAGGCAGTAAAAACAGAGGTAGCAATGGTATGGTGCGGGCTTTCCAGGCGAGCCGGGTTTCGAGCATGCATCATTCGCGCATCCCAAGGCGGAGGCTGTGGCCACCTTTCTCCTTTTTTTTTGCATTCTTTCTATTAATTAATTAGAAATTCTGTAATAATTAATGTATTTGTTATTCAGACTGTAATATTTATTTGCACCCTCCGAGTGAGGGCAATTATGTAATAAGTGTGGGTGAGTGTGTGTATGTCTTCCAACCCCACGTCTTTCTTCCCTTTTATTTACCTGCTTATGATGGTAGACTAGGGCATGTTTAAATTAGCATACCTTATGCTATGCATGCGTGCATCCATACATTTGTCTTGCATGCACCGGGCTCGGTACATCATGCTAACTGCATTTGTATTTCAATTCCAAATTGAATACGTGCATCAGTTGGTTGCATTTCACATGCCATGTTTAGGTTAGCCGAGCATACTCTAATTGCATCTTGCATGTGTTGCATTAGTCAACTTGACATGAACTAGGATCACGCCTGTTTGCTAACTAGTTTATTGTTTTGGCGCGGAGTACATTGTAAGTATTTATGCTTTAGCATACCGCATGTGTGTGAGTGTTGCCATGACAGTATGTTTGCCATGCGGCTAGATGCTTATGTGTTATAAACTGTTTGAATGCCTGTGGGTGAAGGTTGGATTGTTTGAGTTGGAAAAACTCGTTGAAATCCGCATTTTAGCCTACTTGCGAGTAGCAAAGTCCAAAACATTTTTTCAAAAACAAACGGATACGCAATGCTTATTTCCAAATTAGGCAATCTAGTCTATACTTATTTGCTGCGCGCATAACATAGTAATTCTAGGCTAATAAATGGTATAAGAACACATAACGTTTTCAAAAACGGATATCATGGTTAGTAGAGGCCGGTCTTCGGACCGGACGAAAGGGGGTGCTCATAGCTGACCTTCCCCGATCGTACCCAAGCTCCCGAGCCAAGACAACTTTGGTGATGACGGACATGTGGCCTTCGGCACCGAGTCAGGGTTTCCTAAATTCCCCCATAAAAAATATTTAGGTGGCGACTTTGTATCTGGCAAAGCAGTCCATGTTTGGCACTTCTTTTCAAAATCTGTTTTCTCAAAACGATTTGCCAAATTTGGACTCTTTGGTTCAAGATTAAGAACCGTAACAAAATCGAGTCCGAACTGTAGCGGGGTCCCTCGCGGATGTGCTACACTCGGCTACTATGTAAATATTTGATGGTATGTATCTTCTAAAAACCTAATATTAGGGACCTTAAAAAAATTCTCGTAGCTATTTGATAAAAATTTAAGTATTGAACCAAAATAAATTATTTGATATATACATGATTAAATTTAAAATTTATTATTTTTTAATAATATCTTCCAAATTTTATGTTATGATGGTAAAGTGATGGTAGTGGCGGTGGCACAATAACAATGGTGGTAGACGTAGAAAGATAGTGGTTGTAGTGATGGCGACAGTAGCTGTAGTGGTGTGTCAAGTAGTAGTATCACTAACAGTAGCAATTGTGGTAGAGGAGTAGTGGCGATGATAGTAGATGCAGTGGTGGTATGATAGTGGTAGTGGCAGTGGCGGTGGTGGTGGTAATAGTGGCAACGATGGTGATGGTGATGGTGGTAGTGGTAGTAGTGGCGATGGTGGTAATAGTTATGGTGCTCGTGGTGGTGATAGCGGCAGTGCTAAGATTATAACGGTGTATGTTGAGGCTTGTACATGTATTTATAAATTTAGTCAGTATTAAGTAAGTTTACTATCACTTATAATTTTGTTAACATTTAGCTTACATTTTAAGAGGTATTTAAGTGATAAATTATGGTTATCAAATGGTCTTAATTGACTTTTACTTAATACATTCAATTTTAAGTGCTTAATTAGGTTATCAAAAACTATCTTAGCAAAAGATGATAACGAGGTTGGCTCTTAGAAGAGGCGATAAAAGTGGTCGCCAATAAATTTTAGGAGCCCTAAGTTAGGGATAGGTATCGTGTCATGTTATTTTGAGTTCATGCTAGAATTACCTCAATACTAACATAATCTATTTAATTTTTCATGTTATCGCATCATATCATGTTCAGTTCGTATTTGGTTAATGTGTCATGTCAAAAAATTTGAATTTTAGTTAAAAATACTGAGTGTATGGCAGGATTAAAAAAATTTCACAACTTAAATGTAACGCCCCCAAATAATTCGAAATAAAATAATTCTAACATGTTATATATATATATATATATATATATATTTATAAAACATACCAAGACAACCACAAGATTTGTGATACCCCTGTTCTGTAATATGTTAATTGGTCCTTAATATGAGTATGATTATGTATTTAATATGATTTTGTGTGCCATTATGTGAAAATATGTGATTTTAAATTTCTATCTGTTCACCGTAGGAATATCTGTTTGATCATTTGCTTTGGAAATTAAATTGAAGGCCTTATCGACCATAGAACCCGAAATTGATTACGCCATTGTGATTGGCATAATTTTTAGAGCCTATGGTGAAGTTTAATTGAAAAATTGATTCGAACCAGATTAAATTGATTAAATTGGTGAATTAGTGCCCAATTATTTATTATTATTAAATGGTGCTAGTGGGAACTTATGTAAAGAGGCACTACACCCTCTATTCTCTCCTTATAACTCCATTTGGCTGATTTGGACTCAAGATAGAGAGAGGACCGGCTATAGAGAGAGAGAGGGAGAGTATTGTGTAATTTTTGGCTCAAGCTTGGGGATTTGAAGATTTAACTCAAGAATTGACTAGAGCTTGGGTGTTTGAAGCTCCTAGGTGAGTGAATTTGCGTATATTAAGTTGTGATTTTGTGAATTTAAATTGGAATAATGGTCAAGAACATGAATTTGATTGAGCATGATGTAATTGAATTGGTTTTGTTGAATTGAGGGCCAATATGTGCATGCATGTAAGAAATTGTTTTGAATTTGCATGTTGGAGCTTCAAATACATTATTCATGTAGAGTTTTGGTTAAAGCTCATGTTATGATCACCATCTGTATCATTTAATTTGAGAATGAGAGTAACACATCACATGCATGTACAATTTATGAGGATAGGAGCTCTGAATACATGAATGTGTTATGATGAAAATGAGTTTGGTGTAATTTGAGCCATGCATGTGATTATTTTGTGAAATTGAGCTCCATTATGTTGTAATTTAGTGTTTGTACCATGTTAGTACATGAATATGTGAAGTTTGAGCTGAGATTATGAGCTTAGAACCTTTGGAGGTCGTTTTGAGCTCAAGAACACATTCTGGAAAACCCAGAAATTTGATGTCCGCTCGAGCGGGGAAACCACCGCTCGAGCGTGAATTTCGTGCTCCCAGTATTTTCTGCAGACCATGATGTCCGCTCGAGCGGGGAAGTCCACGCTCGAGCGGGGAGCTATGTAGGATGGACTTCCGCTCGAGCGTCCAAGTTTCACGCTCGAGCGTAAAAATGACATAACCAGTACTTTTGCAGACCTCATGGGTCCGCTCGAGCGGGGAAGTCGACGATCGAGTGGGGACCCTGTTTTCTGAAATTTTGTTTATGCATTCTGTGTTTCGTTTTTCGTTCTCCTTCACTTCTAAGTACTCTTAGGCATGCATTGAGCGTTGTAATTGAGTTAATGAGATAAGAACAAAGCCTAAAGAGGAAAATGTGAATTTAAGAACGGATTGAATTGTTGGTGACCCTTTTGTGTTTATGGACTGTGTAGGGTTGAGCTCCAGGGCAAACCAACCAACCGATCACCTTGAGTAATATCGATATTTGGAAGCTTGTCATTTGTCCAATTGCTTATTTTCTTATAAGCCTTATGCCTCATGATTTGCTAGTTGAATTGTGGACAAATGTCTGACATCAATGAATGGGTTAGAGGCCGTTTTGACAAGAAAGAATGAATGGGCCAGAGGCCGTTTTGTCATGAATGGATGGGCCGAAGGCCGTTTTGTCATGAATGGATGGGCCGAAGGCCGTTTTGACATGAATGGATGGGCCGAAGGCCGTTTTGACATGAATGGATGGGCCAGAGGCCGTTTTAACATAAATGAGTGGGCCAGAGGCCGTTTTGACAGGAATGAAAGATAAATGGTTCAAAGGCCAGTATGTTTGAAACCACAGTCACTTGACTTAAATTATATATATAAATGCTAAATAAAAATGTGAATTGGGCCCAAGGCCGTTCGGAGTATGTTGTTCTACATATCGTTTGTATCTTCTTATTTGATATTATTCACTAGGCTATCTCTCACGCTCATTCATGTGTTTGTAGGTGAGCCAAGAGAGGTCCAGACCCAGCCCCAGTGAAGTCTGTGTGGAACAACCGAGTTTTGGAGAGTCAGCCCTAGTGTCTCACGCACGAGACTCATCTTCGCCTTTCCGCTATGCTATGTCATTTTTGTCATGTTGGCGAGGACTTTGCATATGTCTGTATATAGTTTTCATGGGTTGACTTAGTTTTTGGATGATCCTGTTTGTACAGAACTTATGCTACTGTATTTCTATTGTGAGTTATTAATGTATATATGTTTGGTTGTTTGGACGTGCCATGTAAGCACAGCTCTATGGACAAAGTTTTTAACTGCTTTCGTTTGGCCCCCATTAACTCTGTTAAAATACATTTGTTTTGGTTTGAGGCCGTAGGTAATCTCATGATTACTGGCCGGTTATGTCCTTAACCCACGGGGGCGGGGTTCGGGTCATGATCGAGTGGTATCAGAGCACGAGTTAATAACTTACACACTTGTCCGAAAGAGCAATAAGCATCTAGAAAAGATCTAGGATGCATTCATGTGATAAGTCTAAATTTGAAAGCATCAGGAATATGCTTAAATGTTGTGATATGAGCAATTATGTGTTATAAGTTGTGATTTGCTTGTATTGCAAATTATTTAAATATGTATGCTCTTTAATATATGCATACTTGTAAATCTTTTGTGTAAAGTATAATTCAAGTTTAATCAGATGGTGAGAACAAGAGGTGATGAGATAGAGGAATCCTCTACTACTAGAATAGACAGAATGGAAAGAATGATACAGGAAATGGCAGAAGCTTTGAGACAGCAACAGGAGTGGCAACAACAGTGGCAGCAACCACACCCGCCACCTCCACCTCCGGCACCACCCATTCCAGATAATTAGAATGATGATCAGATAATAGCTCTCACCAAAGAATTCAAGAAAATGAAACCACCACAGTTCCACGGGGGACTAGATCCGTTGAAAGCCGAAGCATGGGTTCTCGGCATTGAGAAACTATTTGAAGTGTTCCCTTGCTCGGAGACACAGAAGGTGCTTCTAGCCACTTTTATGCTAGAAGACGAGGCAAGAAGATGGTGGATGTTAATGCGTGAGAATCATAGGGATGTTGATTGGGCAAAAATTTTCTACAACAAGTACTTCCCGTAGTGTATCCGGGATAAGAAAGTAGCAGAGTTCATGGAACTTAAGCAAGACAGTATGACTATAGCTGAGTATGAGGCCAAATTCACTGAATTGGCCAGGTTTGCACCACACGTGATTGACACTGACTATAAGAAAGCGAGGCATTTTGAAGTGGGCTTCGAAGCGACATTTTAGAAAGAGTGAATGTTTTGAAGCTGGAGACCTACATTGGGGGGCTAGACAGGGCCATCATATCAGAGGCTAACATAGCTAGACAGGCTAAGCCAACAACAGAATGGAAGAGTAACAAAAGGCAAAGCTTGTTCTCAAAGAAGAAATTTTCGAAAAAGCAAAATACGGGCTTCTCAAATACTTCAAACTCTTCCTGAGACACAACTCCCATGTGCAATATTTGTAGCAGAAAGCACCGTGGAGTTTGTTACCATGTGTCAGGAGCCTGTTTCAAATGTGGGAAACAAGGGCATATGGCCCGAGATTGTAATCAGAATGGGGGGAAGATAGCTGCTAGTTCCGCTACATCGATCCCGAAACCGGGAAATACTTTGGGATCCGCTACCATCGGGGATACCGTGAGACAGGGGAGAGTCTTTGCGCTTGTTCCGGGCGATACACGGAATGCCAACGCAGTTGTCTCGGGTACTATTTCTCTATGTAATCAGGATGCTTTTGTATTAATTGATTCCAGATCCACACACTCTTTTATGACATATGCATTTGCATCTAGACTGAATAGACCTTTAGAATTACTGCCATATTTGCTATGTGTGTCGGCTCCATCTGGGAAATCTGTATTGTGTGAATCCATATACCGGTTTTGTGATATGCGTGTTGAGGATGCTATCCTATATGTAGATTTGCTGCCCTTGAACTTTAGGCATTTCAATGTAATTTTGGGCATGGATTGGTTGACCAAATATTGTGCCACCATTGATTGTGTGACAAAACGGGTTGTATTTAAACCACCAGAACAGAAAGAGATTGTGCTTATGGGTAATGGGGTAGTGCCTCCACCTTATTTGATATCTGCAATGAAAGCATGTAAACTGATCAGGAAAGGGTGTCAGGGTTATTTGTGCTATGTGTTGTCTGAACAGTCTGTGAATGTTGAATTGAATAATATCCCTATTGTTAGAGAATTTCCAAATGTGTTTCCAAATGAATTACCAGGGGAATTGGTAGATAGGGAGATAGAGTTTACCATTGAAATTGTGCCAGGCACCCAGCCCATTTCTAAAACTCCCTACAGAATGGCTACTGCCGAAATGAAAGAATTGAAAGAAAGTTGCAGGACCTGCTTGACAAGGGGCTTATTCGACCTAGCACTTTGCCTTGGGGTGCACCAGTGTTATTTATGAAAAAGAAAAATGGAACTTTGCGTTTGTGCGTCGACTATCGGGAATTGAACAAGGTAACAATAAAGAACAAATATCCCCTACCCCGTATTGATGACTTATTTGACCAGTTGCAGGGATCACAGGTGTTTTCTAAGATTGATTTGAGGTCTAGGTATCATCAGCTGAAAGTTAAGGCAGAGGATGTCGAGAAAACCGCATTCAGAACGAGGTATGGACATTTTGAGTTTCTTGTTATGCCATTTGGAGTGACTAATGCTCCGGTAGCATTTATGGACCTAATGAACCGTATTTTTAAGACCTACCTTGACGAATTTGTTGTAGTCTTTATTGATGACATCCTGATATACTCCAAGAACAAACTTGAACATGAACATTATTTGAGAACTGTCCTACAAATACTTATACTTAGGGAGAAGAAATTGTTTGCTAAACTAAAGAAATGCGAATTTTGGTTGGATGAAGTTGTCTTTTTAGGGCATGTGATCAACAAGGAAGGAATTTCAGTGGACCCACAGAAAATAAAGGTAATTGTGAATTGGCCTACATCGACAAACGTGACAGTAGTCCGCAGCTTTATGGGCTTAGCTGGGTATTACAGGAGGTTTGTGAAAAACTTTTCGAAGATAGCTGTACCTCTTACCTAGTTGACATGCAAAGGGCAATCATTTGAATGGAATGACAAAAGAGAAGCTGTCTTTCATGAACTAAAAATGAGACTGACCACTGCACCAATTTTGACACTACCTTCAGGTACGGAAAATTTTGTAATTTTCAGTGATGTGTCTTATAAAGGTTTGGGTTGTGTGTTAATGCAGAATGGAAAGGTTATTGCTTACGCCTCCTGACAATTGAGGGCACACGAGAAGAATTATCCAACAAATGACTTAGAATTGGCCGCAGTCGTTTTTGCTTTGAAAATCTGACGGTATTATCTGTATGGGGCAACGTGTGAAGTCTACACGGATCACAAAAGTCTAAAATACTTCTTTACGCAAAAGGAGTTAAATATGCGACAGAGGAGATGGCTCGAACTGATAAAGGATTATGATCTAGAGATTCAGTATCACCCCGGGAAAGCTAATACAGTTGCTGATGCCTTGAGTGGAAAATCAATGGGGAATATGGCTTGTTTGCTTACTGAACAGAAACAAATCCTGCAAGATTTTGAGAAATCTGAAATTGAAGTGGTAATATGTGACCAGGGCGGATTGGTAGCCGCTATTACAGCCGGCAGTCATTGATGAAATCAAACAGAAACAGAAGGAGGATGAATTCCTCCAAAAAGTGATTGATGAATTTGAGGCAAGTCCGAAAGCAGAGTTTAGCATTGAGAATGAAGTGTTGAGGTTTCGGAATAGAATGTGTGTCCCAGATATTCCAGAACTAAAGAAGAGGGTTTTAGATAAAGCCCACAGATCTGTATTTGCTATGCATCCGGGTAACAATAAAATATATCGGGATTTGAAACAAACCTATTGGTGGCCTAAAATGAAGAAAGAGATTGCAGAATATGTATCCAAGTGTCTTCAGTGTCGGCAAGTTAAGGCTGAACATCAGAAACCAGGCAGTCTACTTCAACCTCTCCCTATTCCTGAATGGAAGTGGGAACATGTGACTATGGATTTCGTTGTTGGCCTACCTCGGACTTCTCGGGATATGGATTCTATTTGGGTTGTAGTTGATAGATTGACTAAATCTGCACATTTTCTTCCAGTTAGAACTACGTTTAATGCTTATAAATTGGCTACTATTTATGTTGATGAGATTGTCCGTTTACACGGAGTTCCGGTATCTATTGTGTCGGATAGAGATCTGAAATTTGTATCTAGATTGTGGAAGAGTTTGCAGGAAGCTATGGGAACAGAACTAAGGTTCAGCACTGCATTCCACCCACAGACAGATGGGCAATCAGAACGAACAATACAGACTCTGGAACATATGCTTCGGATGTGTGCTTTGGATTTCCAGGGGAGTTGGGAAGACTACTTGCCACTTGCAGAAATTGCTTATAATAACAGCTTCCACTCCAGCATCGGTATAGAACCGTACGAGGCTTTGTATGGTAGAAGGTGTAAATCACCTAATTATTGGACAGAAGTCGGGGATAGAGCTTTATTTGGGCCTGAAATTGTGCAAGACACTTCTGAGAAAATCAAGATTATTCGGCAAAGGCTCAAAACAGCTCAGGGCCGACAAAAGAAATATGCAGATGTTCGGAGAAGACCTCTTGTGTACGAGGTTGGTGACCATGTGTTCATCCGTGTATCTCCGATGAAGGGCCAAGTCAGGTTGGAAAGAAAGGCGAGTTGTCGCCCTGTTACATTGGGCCGTTTCAGATTCTGGAAAGACTTGGTTCAGTTGCCTATAAAGTTGCCTTGCCACCGGGATTTGAACAAATCCATAATGTGTTTCACGTGTCGATGTTGAGGGGTTACCTCCGAGACCCGTTTCATGTGATTGATTATCACCGGGTAGCTATAGATGAAAATATGGAATACGCTGAATGGCCGGAACGAATTATTGATCGGTAAGTGAAACAATTGAGAAGCAAGTCCATCCCAATGGTGAAAGTAGAATAGAAGGAACACTATGGGACAGATGCCACGTGGGAAAAAGAGGATGAAATGCGCCTGCGATACCCATATTTGTTTCCCGACGAAGGTAAAATAAGTTTGAGGGACCAAACTTCCTAAAGGGGGGAAGACTGTGATACCCCTGTTCCGTAATATGTTAATTGGTCCTTAATATGAGTATGATTATGTGTTTAATATGATTTTGTGTGCCATTATGTGAAAATATGTGGTTTTGAATTTCTATCTGTTCACCGTAGGAATATCTGTTTGATCATCTGCTTTGGAAATTAAATTGAAGGCCTTATCGGCCACAGAACCCGAAATTGATTACGCCATTGTGATTGGCATAATTTTTAGAGCCTACAGTGAAGTTTAATTGAAAAATTGATTCGAACCAGATTAAATTGATTAAATTAGTGAATTAGTGCCCGATTATTTATTACTATTAAATGATGCTAGTGGGAACTTATGTAAAGAGGCACTACACCCTCTATTCTCTCCTTATTACTCCATTTGGCTGATTTGGACTCAAGATAGAGAGAGGACCGGCTATAGAGAGAGAGAGGGAGAGAATTGTGTAATTTTTGGCTCAAGCTTGGGGATTTGAAGATTTAACTCAAGAATTGACTAGAGCTTGGGTGTTTGAAGCTCCTAGGTGAGTGAATTTGTGTATATTAAGTTGTGATTTTGTGAATTTAAATTGGAATAATGGTCAAGAACATGAATTTGATTGAGCATGATGTAATTGAATTGGTTTTGTTGAATTGAGGGCCAATATGTGCATGCATGTAAGAAATTGTTTTGAATTTGCATGTTTGAGCTTGGAATACATGATTCATGTAGAGTTTTGGTTAAAGCTCATGTTATGATCACCATTTGTATCATCTAAGTTGAGAATGAGAGTAACACATCACATGCATGTACAATTTATGAGGATAGGAGCTCTGAATACATGAATGTGTTATGATGAAAATGAGTTTGGTGTAATTTGAGCCATGCATGTGATTATTTTGTGAAATTGAGCTCCATTATGTTGTAATTTAGTGTTTGTACCATGTTAGTACATGAATATGTGAAGTTTGAGCTGAGATTATGAGTTTGGAACCTTTGGAGGTCGTTTTGAGCTCAAGAACACATTCTGGAAAACCCAGAAATTTGATGTCCGCTCGAGCGGGGAAACCACCGCTCGAGCGTGAATTTCGTGCTCCCAGTATTTTCTGCAGACTATGATGTCTGCTCGAGCGGGGAAATCCACGCTCAAGCGGGGAGCTATGTAGGATGGACTTCCGTTCGAGCGTCCAAGTTTCACGCTCGAGCGTAAAAATGACATAACCAATACTTTTGCAGACCTCATGGGTCCGCTCGAGCGGGGAAGTCCGCAATCGAGCGGGGACCCTGTTTTCTGAAATTTTGTTTATGCATTCTGTGTTTCGTTTTCCGTTCTCCTTCACTTCTAAGTACTCTTAGGCATGCATTGAGCATTGTAATTGAGTTAATGAGATAAGAACAAAGCCGAAAGAGGAAAATGTGAATTTAAGAACGGATTGAATTGTTGGTGACCCTTTTGTGTTTATGGGCTGTGTAGGATTGAGCTCCAGGGCAAACCAACCAACCGATCACCTTGAGTAATATCGATATTTGGAAGCTTGTCATTTGTCCAATTGCTTATTTTCTTATAAGCCTTATGCCTCATGATTTGCTAGTTGAATTGTGGACAAATGTCTGACATGAATGAATGGGCTAGAGGCCGTTTTGACAAGAAAGAATGAATGGGCCAGAGGCCGTTTTGACATGAATGGATGGGCCGAAGGCCGTTTTGTCATGAATGGATGGGCCGAAGGCCGTTTTGACATGAATGGATGGGCCGAAGGCCGTTTTGACATGAATGGATGGGCCAGAGGCCGTTTTAACATAAATGAGTGGGCCAGAGGCCGTTTTGACAGGAATGAAAGATAAATGGTTCAAAGGCCAGTATGTTTGAAACCACAGTCACTTGACTTAAATTGTATATATAAATGCTAAATAAAAATGTGAATTGGGCCCAAGGCCATTCGGAGTATGTTGTTCTACATATCGTTTGTATCTTCTTATTTGATATTATTCACTAGGCTATCTCTCACGCTCATTCATGTGTTTGTAGGTGAGCCAAGAGAGGTCCAGACCCAGCCCCAGTGAAGTCTGTGTGGAACAACCGAGTTTTGGAGAGTCAGCCCTAGTGTCTCACGCACGAGACTCGTCTTCGCCTTTCCGCTATGCTATGTCATTTTTGTCATGTTGGCGAGGACTTTGCATATGTCTGTATATAGTTTTCATGGGTTGACTTAGTTTTTGGATGATCCTGTTTGTACAGAACTTATGCTACTGTATTTCTGTTGTGAGTTATTAATGTATATATGTTTGGTTGTTTGGACGTGCTATGTAAGCACAGCTCTATGGACAAAGTTTTGAACTACTTCAGTTTGGCCCCCATTAACTCTGTTAAAATACATTTGTTTTGGTTTGAGGCCGTAGGTAATCTCATGATTACTGGCCGGTTATGTCCTTAACCCACGGGGGCGGGTTCGGGTCATGACAAGATTAATCCCAAAAATTCTCTTTCTCATTGAACTATAGATTAAGAGTTACAAATTACATAGAAATCCTTACAGTTCAAAAAGTTAGAGAAAATCAAAACAAGTGCCTTACGACTTACACGGTTTTATATCAAAGTTCCAAAGAACAAAAGGACTCTTAGCCCCAAAAGAAAGTAAAAACATTGGAGGTATCATATTCCATAAACATCATGTTCTTAGCAAAAACAAAAGGATGGACCACTTCCAGACCACTTCCATTTCATTGAGGTGGTTACTGCTCTCCAAGTCCTGAAAGTGGTTAGATAGGAATGAGCAATTTCCTAGTAGATAAACATTTGATTTAAGATATGCATGACCATGACCCTTACCCATGAACACTAATTTTCCAAGTTCATATTACAATGCACAACCTTTTACTTATTTCCACATTTCTCTGCCCTCACACAGATGGCCAGTGGACGCCTTAACTTTTCCACATTTGTTGTCCTTACACGACCGAGCACATGGACACCTCAAAATCCCACATTTGTCGTCCTCACACGACCGAGCAAGTGGGCACCTGAATTTCCCCGTGCAGGTAGTACCATATCACACAAGAAGTAAATCATCCAAAACCTCAATCTTTAACAAAGTAAAAGGAATTCCAATATGTCTCCAATCTACCCACTAAGTCCTCTTCAACTACCAACCAATACCCATAAACAGCAAATAGGGTTTCACAACAAAATTAGGGCTTTTCCATCCACACTTCCATTTTCCTTGATTCATACTTGTTACATTATCTTTCATTAGTAAATAATCAAATCTTTCACCAATTTTAAACAAAACTCACTATCACCATTAATGTGTGCATATATATATATCACCCATTCCAAATCAGGCATCCATACCATAAGATTAACACACATTTAAACCAAAAGATAGATATACATGGGTAAAGATACTCCTACCTAAAAAGTTATGAGAAAAGAGGTAAAGACCCAAGGAATGAACTTCCAAAACAATGCGATCCATTCGGTTAAGAATGTAGCTCTTGATGAGAGTAGCGACTTTAAGGAATGAGCAAGGATGGATTCTAGCTAATAGATGAAATCTAGTGTTTAGAAGCTAAGTTTTTCAGAATTGGATGTCACTACAAAAAAATTGCTTTTTTGCGACGGTAAAACGCCGTTGCAAATACCCCAAACGCCGTCTCAAAAGGTTTTTTGCGACGGTAGGTGGCTTTTTGCGATGGCAAGTGGGGGGTCACAACAAAGGGGGTTGCAAAAGAGTTTTTGCGACGACACTAATGTTTTGCGAGGGCATTTTTACCTTTAGCGACGGCACTTTGCCGTCGCTAATAATGTTTGAAATTTCTTGACTTTTTGCGATGGCACTATTTTACCGTCGCTAAAAATGATATTTGAGACAGCAAAAAATACCGTCGCTAATAGTCTTTTTTTCAACGACAAGAACACTGTTTTTGCGACGGTGTGGTGCCATCGCAAAAAGTATTAAAAATATGAAAATTTTTATTTTTTGTGACAGTATACTGCCGTCGCAAAAAGTATTAAAAAAATAATAAAATTTTTATTTTAAATAATAAAATTTCTATTTTTTGCGGCAGTTTAGTGTCGTCGCAAAAAGTAAAACCTGTAACAAAATCAATAAAAATATTAAAATTTTCTATTTTTGCGACGTTGTAGTGCCGTCACAAAAAAGAAAAAAAACATCCTGCGATAAAATTATTAAAAATATTAAAATTTCTCCATAATAATTTCATAATAATATAAAAATTTCTGTATAAAAATAACAATTTCTCCATAATAAAATATTCTTCCATTCATAATTACACACGTCAACAAAATTATCCCACTACATAATGTTTCATAATACATATATAATGTTTAAATACATGATTTTGTTCATAATTCAAAATAACATAAACCAAAATTAAATGTTTTTCTCATCATTCTTTGTAAACAACAAAAACAAAAATTAGCCACATTCTTCACAGGCATGCATTCCACAAGAAGCACACTCCTACATGGAAAATATCTCAAAAATAAAAATAAAAATAATTAATGACAATATAATTATGTGTTAATGTTAATTACAAAAAAACATAAAAATTTAACTACTATAGCATCAAATACAACATTTTTTTTATTAGTCATCAAATCCCACATGGATAATTAAACATCTCAATCAAATACAAAAATAAAAATTTAACTACTATAGCATCAAATACAAAAAAAAAATATAAAAATTATATCGGAAATCTAGCTCTAACTCCCAACAACATCAAATACAATATTTTGAGGATAATTTCAAATTTAAATGACCTTAAACATCAATCAGTGAGTCCAGATCAAGTTTAAACGAAAATTTAAATTGAAGAAACAAAACCACTTACAAACTTCAGAAGGCAACATTTGAGAAAAAAATAAGTGTTATTACCCATGAATCACCACATTGACGAGTTGCTTGAGGGAACAAATATTCGAGGAAAACAAATATCTGATTAGCTCCAATCTTCAAATAAATTGTTTAGTTAGAATGGATTCATAAAACCTTACTGATGGATGGATGCCAAACAGTATGAAACTGAAATGAAAATAAATGTGTGACTCCATATTTTCTCCTTCTATATCCTCTCCCCTCTCCAAGCATGAACAGAAGTAAATGAACCATATTTTCTCCTTCTATATCCTCAGAAATTCTCTTATGATTGATGATTTAATATTATACATATCACATTTCCCAAGTGCTACACGCCTGCAACAATGCACCATGCTTTACATCAATCTGAACTTACTAAAAAAGTGGACAATAATGTGTGATTCCAATAATGTTCCAGCACATAATTATCTTCCAGCATTGGGGAAGAGAAGAGTGAACAATAATGTTCAACTCAATTGACAACACTGGGAGCATGTCATTTTTTTTTCTTTCCTAGTAGCAGGCCGGGGTGATTATTCTATATTAGAAGAGAATGTCCTAAATACCAGGATATTAATCAATTAAATACTAGCATATTTTAGGGCCCTGGAAAGGCAATAAAATGAATTCTATGATTTGAGACAAAAACACATGTCACAACCATCAAGCAACTTCTCACTGCAAAAATTACCAAATGGAGGTTGGAGCCTCCAAGGAAAAAGCAATTTGCAAGGGGTAAAGACTAAGGACAGTCAAAGGACATCTTTGTATATATAATGTAAGACAGGTCAACAAACTGCAGGCACATCATTACAGACTTTTTCAAACATTCGGAAAATAGGCGAGTTATTTTAAACACAGAGCATATACAAGGGTCTATACATAAGATTGCAACAAGAAGTGTGGCTGGTTAATCACATTTGGCAGCTCAGGTAGGAATTCCCTGATGGAATCACATTCTCAACACCTCTCATTTTCATCCACTGCAATGAATCTCAGCCTTCATATTCATAAGGAAAATAATACACTTAAGATACACGAAAGCATCCAGTTTCAGTGAATTTAAAGAATTATTATTATTTGTTTCATATTTTGCATAAAAAGAATTCAAAAACGCATCACCAACAAGCCAATGGAGAACATGAAGTAATTAGCAAGACGGACACAATCAGTTAGCAATCTAAGCAAGCATGTAAGAAGATACATGAATATGAATTGTTCAGCAGAATGCATAGTTTCCTATTTAGCACACGATCTGATTAGCTCCAATCTTCAAATAAATTATTTAGTTAGAATGGATTCATAAAACCTTACTGATGGATGGATGCCAAACTGTATGAAATTGAAATGAAAATAAATGTGTGATTCCATATTTTCTCCTTCTATATCCTCTCCCCCCTCCAAGCATGAACAGAAGTAAATGAACCATATTTTCTTCTTCTATATCCTCTGAAATTCTCTTATGATTGATGATTGAATATTATACATATCACATTTCCCAAGTTCTACACGCCTGCAACAATGCACCATGCTTTACATCAATCTGAATTTATTAAAAAAGAGGACATTATCTATGTTGAATATGTTGGGCTCCTACCTTAACGCTATCCTAAAAAGATTAATGCAAGAGGGACTTTCTATTAGCAAAATACCAACATTGCTGACTGAAATAAAGTGATTTCATATCACTTCAATAGAGTCTATAATGTTGCCTATAAAACATATTATATATATAGTGTCTATCATGTCCCACACATGAAACTTGAACCCCGTGTAACACCATTTATAACAAAAAATAAATTACACATGAAGTTAAGCTAGTCTCAAATGATTATATTGCAAATATATCAAAACATTAATGAAATTAAAAACTAGAAGACTACTCCAACAATAATAACAGAACCAAAACACCAACTCCTCACCTATTCCAAAGGAAAAAAAAACGCAATTTTTTTTTTTTGTTAAGAGAAAGGATAAATATATATACCCAAATATTTTATTTTTTTTTTAAATGAAGACAAGCAACATGTAAGAAGCATAAGAAAGGAAGAAAATGTGTTTCTTACCACAACAAAACAAACAAGACTTTCCAAAGCCAAAAGAATCACCTAATCATCTGAGACAAACTTATGAACCATATGCATTTGTGCCCAGTTTTCATACACAAAAATGGCTACTAGTTAAGCACCTTTGCTGTCAAACTCATAACTAGGAATGGCAACGGGGCGGGGCGGGGCGGGGCCGGGGATCGCACTCCCCGTCCCCGATCCCCGATCCCCGATGGTAGAAATCCCCCTCGGCCCCAGCCCCGATCCCCGACGGGGAACCTTTCACCGTCCCCACTCCCGCCCGCTAGCGGGGATCGGGTTTCCCCGACCCCGAACATTCCCCGGCCTTGAAAAAAAAAAATGTGCAGCCATACAAAACAGCAGTAACAGTTTGGTCGATGAGCAAGATTGGGAGCAATGAGATTGTTCTTATCCCAAGCTTTCTGCTATTTCTAAAACTCCTTTTCATCAAAATAAATAAATAAATAAATAAAATATCAATTCAAAAAACCCATTTTGGGGTTTGTTCTTATCCCAAACTTTCTGCTATTTCTGAAGCTCCTTTTCATCAAAACAAATAAATAAATAAATAAACAAAAGATCAATTCAAAAAACCCATTTCAGAAATTGGGGTTTTCCAATTGAATTCAAGCTCAAATATTTTAAAATTTAGACAATCCCAGCTCAAATTGGGGTTGTCTGGCAACATCAGTGACTCCATCATCATCAACATCATCATTATCACCAACAAAAAATAATTAAAAAAAAAATCAAACAAATGTCCATTTTTGTACTAGATCGTACCAGATCTGGGGGTTTTCAACTAGATTTGAGGAAGATGGGTGACTGTGACGGACGGCGATGGGGAGGGGGGAGGAGGACAGCGGCGATGGGGGGAGGGACGACGGTGATGGGATGGGGGGGAGGAGGACAACAGCTGTGTGGAGGAGGGACAACGGACAGCGGCGATGGGGAAGAGGCCGACGATCGGCGGTGATGGGAGGAGGGAGATCGGCGATGGAGGGACGACGGCGACGCCGTGAGAGCAGCTGCGTAGAGAGAGAGAGAGAGAGAGAGAGGGAGAGAGACAGAGGCTGAGACCATGAGAGAGAAACGAAATGCATCTTTTGAAATGCATGTGAGTGACTCAGAGTTAGAGTGAGGCAGAGTCAAACATTACATATATCTATGAGGAATATTCGGAGAATATCCGGGGAGTTAAGTGGGGATAATTCGAGGACGGGGCCGGGCCGGGGCCGGGGTTGGGGTACCTATCCCCGTCCCCGGCCCCGGCCCAAAAACAGTCGGGGATTTTATTTTTAATACCATCTCCGGCCCTATGGGGATAATTTTCGGGAAAAAACCGTTATAATCGGGATCGGGGGATCGGGTCCCCGTTGGACCGGGTTGAAATTGCCATCCCTACTCATAACATGCACGCCCAAAAATAAGATTCGAATGATAAAGGTTAAAAACTATAATCACAACTCTAAACATCTAATGGATTAAATTCATTCACGGGGAGGGCAGTATAGTGTTATGAGAAAGCATTAACGTCTCTGCATATTTTAGACTGCATTTTAATTTTGAATGCATTCTTGATCATTTTGAATGTAATTCAATTTTCTTCTACTTACAACATTTGTCTTTGTTCCCTTTACATTCTAACACATTTTAAGTCCTCTTCATTGAGGCAAGCAAAGAACCAGGAGGTTCTCTCCACTTGGCATGCCCAAGCATTCATATCTGAGTCCTGAGAACGTTTTAAACCGAATAAACACAACTACAAACAACAAATATAGCGATCCCGGTATTCCCTGTTGTTGTTTAACTGTAGTCCGGACATGGTTTCGTAGATTCGTTGTTGTCTTATCCTCTTTCTACCCCTTTCACTTTGTGTTCGAGCTTTGGGTTGTGTTGGGCAAGTAGGGAATAAGTTGGTTGTATTTTAAAATGTACAATCCTTGCCCAGTTTTTGGTCCCTCCGCTCGAGCGGCGCTTTTGACGCTCGAGCGGGACTCTGTTGTTGCTTGTCCGCTCGAGCGGGGGTTTTGGCGCTCGAGCGGGGAAATCACCCATCCAGTATTTCGTCTGCAGTGGTATACGCTCGAGCGGGGGATTGGACGCTCGAGCGGGAGTATGTGTCTGACGCTCGAGCGGGGAGTTTGACGCTCGAGCGGGCATCATGTCTGTAAAAGTTCTGGGAGTGTGCATCCGCTGCTCGAGCGGGGGATTGGACGCTCGAGCGGGGATCTGTGAGTGACACTCGAGTGGGGAGTTCGACGCTCGAGCGGGGCGACTTTTATATAAAGCCGAGATCCGACCTTTTTGTTCACTTTTCAACATCTTTTCTCTCTCTTACTTTTCCAAAAAGGTATTTTGAGAGTTCCTCTCACTAAAACCCAAACTTCTCTCTTAGGATTGATCTAGTAGGAGTTGTTTTCTCACCTTGGGCCTTTACAAAAGTTGTGTTGATCGTCGAGGGCTATCTTTTAATCTGAAAATTTTGGGATTTGAAGCATTTCCGTTTCTTCATCTCCTTCGTTGCGTCCCATCATTCGAGGTAGGGATAACCTACTCCATCTTATGAGCTTTGACTTTGAATTTTAGCATATTGATATGTTGGGGGTTATTGGGTAATTTTGAGAGAGTTTGGGCCTTTGTGTAATTTTACAAAAGTTGGGGTTTTAAATATATAAACCTATATGCATGTTAGGCATAGAGAAATGAGATTAACGTTAGGACATTGATGGAAATGGAACCTTAGGGTTGTTTTGTGAATTATGGTAATTTGCCCTAATTGGATTAATTAATTAATGCATATAATCAATTGAAGAAAATGAGGAATTGAATTGAGAATGTTGAAATTGGGAATGTATGGGACTAAAGAGTGTAGTCGAATCTTTCATTGCTCATCTAATTGAAATGTTGATATATTATCCATTTGTACATTTATTTCGTGCTTAGAAATAATTGCTTTAGGGCTACCGGTGGAGGGTAGTGTTGATTGTTGTAGACAATGCATGATGATTAGGAAAACTAAAACTAATCAATTGGATGTGTCATAGAGTATGACGGTTGATAGAATACACTAACTTTATGTGTTGGTTGATCATGCATATGGCCAATGTGTTTATATGCATTATGTGTAGACAGTTGATAGAATACATTAACTTTATGTATTGATTGATTGCGTATGTGATTTTGTGTTTACATGCATTACTTGTGTATGGGAGGAGATGGGGGATGTACTCCACGGTTTAGGGGAAGATCGGGGATGTACCTCTAAACCGGTTAATGGTTAAGGGAAGATGGGAGATGGACCCGGGGATACAGCTCATATGCTCTCCCATTGTAGTAAAGATACAGCTCATATGCTTATCTATTGAAGTGTTGATATAGCTCATATGCTTATCTGTTGTAGTATTGATATAGCTCATATGCTTATCTGTTGTAGTATTGATATAGCTCATATGCTTATCTGTTGAAGTATTGATATAGCTCATATGCTTATCTATTGAAAAGTTTGTTTGATTTGATATAGCACCTAAATGTATATCATCATCGTTTGCGAAATATGAAAGTAGTTTATGTGTTATTGATACAACACCAAAATGTGTATCCACCTTGAATTTCGAAGGTGTTCTAGTGATGAACTATAATCTCATCAAATGTTTTGGCCAGAGTACTGAGCCTTGTTTTCAAACTCAAAGTTGAATAAGGAATGGAAAGTGAATTGTAACATAAACTTGACTGTCATGGAATTTTAATAAGATGTAAATGGAAGTGTAAGTATTGACCATCTATCAGTTGCTAATCTTTAGGGCGTTGTTCATAGTCGGTTTAGTATATTTCTACTGGGCTGTGGCTCACCCTATATGGGAACATCATTTTCAGGTACAGGTAGCATGCCACCTCTGAGGACATAGCTTGGGAGGCTAGAGGCAGACATACTTTTGGCCTTATTTTCCTTGATTGTATTACATGTAGATTCAAGCCAAGGACTTAATGTGCAATTAAGTTAGCACTCTCTTTTGTAACCAAGTGTTAACTTGGAAAGCTGGAAGCCTGTAGGACATGTGCTTTTGTTGCAAACATGTAATACTTTTGTAATGAAATACTCTGATGAATAGATGAATGTGGATCTTTTATGTATCAATGCATGTCTCTATATGGATGGGTTTAATGTTATTATTATTTTGAGGGTGTGACAACTTGGTATCAGAGCGTACCGGGTTCGAATACTTTGGGTACGTGGGAAGTGATTAGTATCACAATGGGTTTGTCTCGCTTGTTAGAAACTTAGACATAATGTTACGTACTTATGTGATAACACGTTTATGTGATTATTTGGGTATGGAATGTAGTTTTTTGGATGTTGATTGGATCCTTGGGTTTCTGGGAGTCCTGTTGGAAAGGCACTTGATCAATGTTGTTTCTAACCGGAACTCTAGCAACGCCTCTGGACTATCATTATCCGGAAATGAAATTCGTAAATGCTTATGTGTTTATGTGCTTACGTGGAGTAAATTACAGTTGTCCATGTATTAGGGCGCGAGTTTTTAGCTTTGGCACATGTATGAGTGTGCTAACGTGTCTCTGTTACTTTTACTAGGATGCCTAGGCGAGGGAGTTGTGATTTCCCTCCTTCCGCTCGGGAAGAGTTGCGGAAACAGTTTGTGGAGTTACGCCAAGGTACTACACCTTTGGTGCGGTTCAAAAGATGGTTTGCTAACCTGTCGAGGTTTGCTCTAGAATTGGTGGAGACGGAGGACTTGCGCTGTTTCGAGTTTGAGAGTAAGCTGCGTGACGACATCCGTGTGAGGATAGCGGGGTCTTAGCATAAAAGATATAATGTGCTTGTTGAGGCAGCTGCCCATGTGGAGATTGCGGTGCTAGCAATGGGGCAGGGTGGGGAGGGAGCCATCTCGGCAACTCCCGTGACTCAGGGTGTTGGTAGGCTTTTTAAGAGGCAGAGGGGTTTAAACCCGCAACAGGGAGGTCGGGCTAGAACTACCCTTCTAGTGTCGGATTTGGGTTCGGAAGAACGTAAACAGAGGGGTGTCATTTGTTTCAAATGTGGTCTACTGGGCCACAAGGTTTCGAGTTGCCCACAGAGGAAGGGGGCAGGGTTAGCAGTTCAACCAGTAGTTGTACCACCAGGATCATCTAACCAACTGGGTTTTGGGCCAATCAACTGCTCAGTGGGGAGGCAGTTGTTGGGGTCTTCATCAACCCAGATTCTGAACCAGTCTCGTGCTCAGGCACCACCTACTTGTTGGATGTGTAATCAGCCGGGTCATATTCGACGTTTTTGTACTCAACCGGGGGCTTCTTTAGGAGTTTTGCAACCTAGCCAGGCTCAGTTTCATTCGACTGGGCAGGAACAGTATCATTTTAGGGGACTAGTAGGCCAGATTGCGAGGGCCTCAGTAGAGTCGAGTTCCCAAGCCCCAGTTGGGGGAGTTTGTAGTTGTTCTAGGTGTGGACAGAGGGGGTACGTTAGTAGTTCTTGTCCGTGGCTTGTAAGCTCGTAGGTTATCTTATGTTTGGGGATGACCAACTTCGGCGGTCCAGCAAGGGACGGTAGTAGTAGTAATACTGATGGGATGGTTTTGTTTTGACTAATCCGTTTTGTAATCAGTGGATTATTGTTTTGTGATCATTGGGTTCCGTTGTGTAACCAATGTGTTTTGGAAATGTTGAAACATCTAAACTGTTTGTTTATCTATATATCTGGTTCCTGGCACATGATTCATTTGTATGAGTATCTATTCAACAAATTAATTGATATGGATCGACATACATATTTAGTAATAGTTTAGATTAGAATCCATATTTTTACCCATCTATAAAATAGATGGGTAAAGAATATATTCTACAAACTATAAAGGTATGTAAAAAAATTAGACTCTATTTCCTCTTCTTTTTTAATCCTCCTCTTGTTCAAAAAGAATGTTACTACTTCATATACATATTTGAAAGCTTCAATTAGTTGGTTGAAAAACCAAAAAGTCTAGTCGAGAGGAAGTTGAAGGACGGGAATAAACAAGATTCAGTTCAGATACAGTACAAAGAAATAAAATAGGATCCCCTTTTATTTCTTTGTATTTTCGTTCCTATTCGATTTCTTCATTCCCTCCTACATTACTTTCTAGAACTCGTCTAAATGATGTGCGCAGTACAAAGTTCATATATGCTTTGTTTGTTAATTTCCCTGGAATGGGTGAATTGGAGCATGTTGTAGCTCTAAAGTTTTATTAATGTATAAAGTTGCTGTAAAACCATAAATTTTTTTTTTTGGTATTAATGCATTTTTTTTTATTATTATGCGTGTGACTTGATTTGGGAAAGATGAGGGCTGAGGAGCCATGTTTTCAAAATTTGGAAGAACCACCGAGGGGTGCGTGTCCTAGCCAAGGCAATATTGGAGCGAGGACTGTTTTACTTGCCGAGTGTGTGGAATTTCATGGATATTACCCATTTAAAATTTTGTGCGTGGTATAGATTTTGGTCTACTGTCGGGTGAACTCGAGAGGATGTGAAGTGTGCGATTAATACTAGATGTAACACGTATTTAATATGGTGTCCTATGGGGGCTTAGCGCATAGTTTTGTTAAGGTTGGACTTGTACCTTCGTGGTAAGTAGCGTTGCCGAGATTGCAGGTGTACTGATTGGCCGTTTTAAGTGAGGGGATGTTAGTCCCTATATATGGTTGTGATTGTTGTATCGGGAGCAATGTGTTGTGGGTAACTGGTACTATATCTCGGGCAGTAGTATAATGGGTGTTTTCTAAGCTTTCAAATTCCTTTATTTGGATTGAATGCGATAGGTTAGTACCTTAGCACTGGTCAGGTCAGAGGATGTTATCAGAAGGGTTAATTGGGTATATAGCCCGCGGTTAGAGTGTGACCCGTGGATAGAGTCACAGTGGCATGATGTTTGCGGATGAAGATGTGGGTTAATGACAAGGGAGGCGAGGACTTTTACTCCTCTGGAAAGTTAGAAGAGTGAATCTTTGAAAGCCTTGCCGGCGACTTGTAACGGTGTCGGGGTTGGGTTCATGATGGTTGCCTAGCGGTAGTTTTGACTAGTGGTTTAGCACGGAGGCCGAGCCTCTTGATGGTACTCTCGAGATGAGTGACAAGTAAGATGTAGAGTAACGAGTGGACCCTATGAGTTATTGGGGGATTCGGTGTGGGAGTAAGAGGGCTTGCAAAATAAGGAGGTTTAGCCTAGTACGGTTGAATGTGTTAGATGTGATGGTTTCGAGAGTTGCGCGGTGTTGGCAAGACTATGTGAGAATGAGCGAGGGAATGTGAGATTTGTATCTCGGGTTAGTGGAAATTGTACCTGTATGTTGGTTCGTGTTTTGGGTCTTGCTAGTCAGTGAGTCCGTGGTGACCCTATCGGTTGTATAGGGGTAGTGTTCGTATTGTGATTGGTTATCTATTGTTGGGTTTGGGTTGTGAGTGGATGCTGGCATCATTCTTTGAAGGAAGAGCAGTTCATGCTCTAAAGTAATGAGTATAGCGTTGGTCAAAGTGGTCCTTCGTGTTCGGGTTGTTGTGATTGAGGTTGACCATGTCGGTCTTTGGTCAAGGAAGTGAGCAGGCTTGCTAGGTAGCCATGGCGAGGGATGGTGATTCCCTTAGACGCAGTGTTGATGCGGTTCAATTTTAGGAGATCCGGTGAGATTCCAAAATTTGTGGTTTGTGTAGAGAACTCCGTGGTTGGGGTCAGTGGCTAGAGTGGCACATCAGTGTGTGGATTACTGAGTGTAGAGTTTATTGAGTTGATTAGTCGGCTTGTCGGTAACGGGTTTTGGGTTGGCATTGGTCACCTTGAGTTTAGTCTCGTTTGTTGTAAACTTTGTATGTTGATTAGGGAAAACTGAAACTAATCGAACATGTTTTGTCGTTGAATCTGACGGTTGGAATAATACATCTAATATATGTATTGATTGATCATTGTGAATAATTGGCTTTTATACATTATGTATGTATGATGTTTGGTTTGATAGTGATACAGCACTACAATGTGTATCATCTGTGTATTTCTGAGCCGTGTTTATGATTTTAATGTGGTTAAGTAAAGGGAGGCGGGATAAAATTGCAAAACCATGAAATTTTTATGCTTTATGTGTTGATAGTACTGTTGTTATTTCTATTAACTATCATTATAGAAATGTTGTGTTCCGTGTTGGTTGTAGCATCACTAGGTGAGTGATAGTTGTTGATAGTGTTATTTTGGAAAGAAATGGAAAACAAAATTTTCCTAGTGTTTGGGGCCATCTAAATGCGTTGTTGAAAGGTTGATTTAATTCAAGGATTTTAAAGAATTCTAGATTAATCTTTTGGGCAAATAAACTGTGGATGACTCTGCGCTTTGGATAACACCGTGTTTGTGAAAAATGTTTACAAAACTTTTGGGTTTTCGCATGGAAAGTGCAAGATTTATTTCGGAATGCTAACATTGAAAATTTAAACATCTTTAAGAAATGTCTCTTGAACCAGAAAATGATTTTTCTTCTTATTTATGCAAACGATTTACTTTGGTCGCGTTGTTAGGAATTATGCATGTGAAGTAGTGACTTAGCTTGGGGTGCTAGTCGGTTGTTGGTGAATTGTTTGGGGGAAGGTTTGGTTTTGTTGAGGCTTTCGTACCTATAGTGTTGTCGTTTAGAACGTGTTCCCTTGGTTAGTCTCTTCCATGGTAAGAATGAATCGAAGGTTTGTTTGAGAGTAATTTCTTTCCTTGGGGCCCAGGTGTTGAGTGCTCTGTGATCTGTTGGCCTTGTGTTTAGGTGTCTCCTTAATTTCGGGGACGAAATTCTTTAAGGGGGGGAGGTTATAGCGATCCCAGTATTCCCTGTTGTTGTTTAACTGTAGTCCGGACACGGTTCTGTAGATTCGTTGTTGTCTTATCCTCTTTCTACCCCTTTCACTTTGTGTTCAAGCTTTGGGTTTTGTTGGGCCAGTAGGAAATAAGTTGGTTGTGTTTTAAAACGTACAATCCTTGCCCAGTTTTTGGTCCCTCCGCTCGAGCGGCGCTTTTAACGCTCGAGCGGGACTCTGTTGTTGCTTGTCCGCTCGAGCGGGGGTTTTGGCGCTCGAGCGGGGAAATCACCCATCCAGTATTTCGTCTGCAGTGGTATACGCTCGAGCGGGGGATTGGACGCTCGAGCGGGAGTATGTGTCTGACGCTCGAGCGGGGAGTTTGACGCTCGAGCGGGCATCATGTCTGTAAAAGTTCTGGGAGCGTGCATCCGCTGCTCGAGCGGGGGATTGGACGCTCGAGCGGGGATCTGTGAGTGACGCTCGAGCGGGGAGTTCGACGCTCGAGCGGGGCGACTTTTATATAAAGCCGAGATCCGACCTTTTTGTTCACTTTTCAACATCTTTTCTCTCTCTTACTTTTCCAAAAAGGTATTTTGAGAGTTCCTCTCACTAAAACCCAAACTTCTCTCTTAAGATTGATCTAGTAGGAGTTGTTTTCTCACCTTGGGCCTTTACAAAAGTTGTGTTGATCGTCGAGGGCTATCTTTTAATCTGAAAATTTTGGGATTTGGAGCATTTCCGTTTCTTCATCTCCTTCGTTGCGTCCCATCATTCGAGGTAGGGATAACCTACTCCATCTTATGAGCTTTGTCTTTGAATTTTAGCATATTGATATGTTGGGGGTTGTTGGGTAATTTTGAGAGAGTTTGGGCGTTTGTGTAATTTTACAAAAGTTGGGGTTTTAAATATATAAACCTATATGCATGTTAGGCATAGAGAAATGAGATTAACGTTGGGACATTGATGGAAATGAAACCTTAGGGTTATTTTGTGAATTATGGTAATTTGCCCTAATTGGATTAATTAATTAATGCATATAATTAATAAGATGTAAATGGAAGTGTAAGTATTGACCATCTATCAGTTGCTAATCTTTAGGGCATTGTTCATAGTCGGTTTAGTATATTTCTACTACGCTGTGGCTCACCCTATATGGGAACATCATTTTCAGGTACAGGTAGCATGCCACCTCTGAGGACATAGCTTGGGAGGCTAGAAGCAGACATACTTTTGGCCTTATTTTCCTTGATTGTATTACATATAGATTCAAGCCAAGGACTTAATGTGTAATTAAGTTAGCACTCTCTTTTGTAACCAAGTGTTAACTTGGAAAGCTAGAAGCCTGTACGACATTTGCTTTTGTTGCAAACATGTAATACTTTTGTAATGAAATACTCTGACGAATAGATGAATGTGGATCTTTTATGTATCAATGCATGTCTCTATATGGATGGGTTTAATGTTATTATTATTTTGAGGGTGTGACAACAAAAAATCCTAATGAGAGATTTTATTTTATACTTTCTTTGCTATAGGCAGGCAGAGATGGGTAATGAAAGGATTGTTCAAGCTCCTTAAGAGAACTGAAACCAATCATGTGATGCTACCACCAACGGCGAAAAATGGTAGCCACATTCCTACCATTGAATTAAATACAAAGAAGAAATAAAAACAAAAGAAAAGCATGCCTACTCAAAACACCAACAGTGTCAATCATGTCACCAATAAAATTATGAAGCACAGAAGAAATGGGCATATTAAACGACAGTAAGCACAACACAAGCTGTGTAAATCCATTAGTGAAGATAAGATTACTAATTTATCAGTAAGTGAAATCACAAGGCATAGAAGAGTAGTTGACGTTTGGTTGGGAAGGAATTAAACCCCAGTGACGAAGAGTAGTTCGAAGCAGAGGATGAAGGGGAAAGCGAACTCCCCCCTCAGTGAGGGCCAGAAGCGGTAGGGCAATGGTGCTCGCGTTAGCCATTTCAAGATCGAAAACCCCATCCCCAATGAGTTCCAATTGAACATCGTTTGGGATCTCGAAGTGGTGACGAAAGAAAACGAGTTTTGACAAAAGCTCCTTCAGGTGATTCGCCACAACAACTCACGAACAAAAACTCAAAGAGAAGAAAAGGCAAAATAAAATCAATGTACTTTCAAAGACAAATAATTGGCTGCTCACCATCGTTGCTCGTTGCCCGCCGTCGTCCCCCCTTGCCGCTGCTTGCAGTCGAGAGAGAGTATTTTGGGAATTTTTGAAATTGGGGATATTTTTGTTTAAGGGGTTGGGGATTGGGGATCGAGAGTGAGAAACAAAAGGGGGGAAAAGAAAGGGGGGAATTAGAAAGAGCGGGAAAACGAAAAAGAAAAAGAAGAGGGGGATTTGGTAGAAGTAGGGGTAATTTTTGTTTTAATGAAAAAAAATTAATTTTATTTTCTTATTTTTTGTGTTTTTTTGTTTTTATTAAATTTTTTTAATATTTTAAGTAATTTTTTTATTTTTTAGACACACCTAACATAAATACACTTAAAAAGTAAAAAAAATTGTAAAAAAAAATTTAAAATTCACTAAATACCAAAAATACAAAAAAAAAATACAAGAATTCAGTACTTTTTTGTATTTTTATGTATTTATTAATTTTTAAAAATATTTTTTTAAAATATTTTTACTTTTTAGATACATCTAAGTAAGGTGCATCTAAAAAAGTAATAAAAATGTTCAAAATTTTAAAAATATTCACTAAAAACAAAAAAACACGAAAATAAAAAAACTCAATTTTCAAAAAACTTAATCTAGAAAACTCAAACCAAACCCACTGATTATTATTATTTTATTTGGTAGAAGTAGGGGTAATTTTTGGGAGATTTTTGAAATTGGGAATTTTTTGTTTAAGGGATTGGGGATTGATGATTTGAGGTTAGGGATTTTTGGTTGAAGGAGATTTTTGGTCCAAGAGATTGGGGGTTTTTGGTAACCCGAGCGGGAATGGAAAAAAAAAGGGCAGGCAGAGGGGGGGAGATTGGGGGTTTTCGGTAACCTGAGCGCGAATGGAAAAAAAAAAAAGGCGGGTCCGGGGGGGGTTTTATTTTTTTATTTTTGATTTCCATCAAAAATGAATATTTAAAAATTTTATTTTTTGTTAAAATATTTTTTTTTATAGTTAATGAATTTTTTGTTTTTTTTTCCCGTTTTCTTTTAGTTATTAAGGTTGAAAATTTATTTGTTTCATTTTTATTTTAATGAATAAAAAATTATTATTATTATTATTTTTCATTTTGAATAAAAAATATTTTTCATTAAAATAAAGTTAATTTTTTGTCATCAATGAAAAATATTTTTCTGCGATCCATTTTTTTTTGTTACTAAAAATCAGGAACTAATTTTTTGTGGTAGAGGATAGAGAGCGGCAGTAGTGGTGAAGGTGGTGGATAAGAGGTGATAGTGGTGGTGGTGGTGATAACGAATGAGATTAGTGGTGAAGTTGTAGTAGTGGTAGAAGAGATAGAGTAGCGGTGGTGGATGAGAGGTAATGGTAGTAGTAATGGTGGTAGTGGAGTGGTGGTGATGGTGGTAGTAATGATAGTCGTAGAGGCGGAGTGGCAACAGTGGTAGTAGTTGTGGTAGTGGAATGTCATTTACAGTAGTGGAGAAGGTGGTAGAGGAGATGGGTGGTGAGAGAGAAATGAGTGAGAGACAGATAGAGAAGAGAGATAGAAATAGAGACAGAGTGATGAGCGATAGAAAGACAAATTGGTCATCAAAAGTGTATTTTCTTGTAGTGTCTCAATAAATTGAAAGATAGCTTGGTAAATAGAGAAGAAGAGAGAGGGGAGTAAGCAAGGCGAACACAATGAAGGAGAGACAAATAGACAGACAAATAGACAGGCAGATAGAGAGAAAATGAGAGTGAGAAGAGTGATGAGTGAAAGAGAGTGAGAGACAGAGAGAGAGAGAAAGAGAGAGAGAGAGAGATAGAGAGACAGAAAAAGAGAGAGAAACAAGAGATGAGCGAGAGATAGACAAAAAGAGAGAGAGAAAACAAAAAGAGATGAACGAGAGAAAGACATAGAGAGAGGAGAAAAATAAGCGAGAGAGAGATATAGAAATGAGCGAGAGAGACATAAAGAGAAAAGAGATGAGAGAGATAGAGAGACGAGAGATGAGCGAGAGAGAGATAAAGAGAAGAGAGATGAGTGAGAGAGGCAGAGAAAGAAGACAGATGCGAGAGATAGAAAGAAGAGATATGAGCGAGAGACAAAGAGAGACAGAGACAGAGACAGAGACAGACAGACAGAGAAGAGTGATGAGTTAGAGAGAGAAAGAGAAAAGAGAGAGAGAGAGAGAGAGAGAAAAAGATAGAGAGTGAGAGACAGAAAAAGAGACAGAGAGAGAAGAGAGATGAACGAGAGAGATAGAGAGATGAACGAGAGAGATAGAGAGAGAAAGGAGATGAGAGAGATAGAGAGAAGAGAGATGAACGAAAGAGACAGAGAGAGAAAAGAGATGAGAGAAGAGATAGATGAGTGAGAGACACACAGAGAGAAAGAGAGACAGATAGACAGACAGACAGACAGAGAAGAGTGATGAGTGAAAGAGAGAAAGAGAAGAGAGAGAGGAAGATGAAAAATGGATGAAAAGAGACAGAGAGGGGGGGTAAGAAGAGATTAGGGATTTTTGGTTTTGGGCGGCGTGGTTTGAGATTGGGGATTTTTTGTTTGGGTTGGGGGGGTTACAGAACGGGAATGGAAAAAAAAAGGGGGAAAATGGAAAAAAAAGGAGGGGGAAACATAGCGGGAATGAAAAAAAAAAAATCGATCACAAATGAAATTTAAACAACAAAACGTGGTTTAACCTTTTTTTGTTTTTTTTTTTTGAAACGGGGGTTGCCGTCGCCAAAAAAATTTATTTTTTGTTAAAATATTTTTTTTTGTAGTTAATGAATTTTTTAAAAAAAAAAATCATCTTTTTTTTTAGTTATAGATTGAAATTTATTTGTTTTATTTTTATTTTAATGAAAAAAAAATTATTATTGTTTTTTTTTATCAAAAAGTCACATTTTTTTTACGACGGCAAGTTGTGCCGTCTCAAAAAGTCACATTTTTTTTTGTGACGGCAAGCTGTGCCGTCTCAAAAAAGCACATTTTTTGCGATAGCAAGTTGTGTTGTCTCAAAAAGTCATATTTTTTGCGACGACAAATTGTGCCATCTCAAAAGGTCACATTTTTTTCGACGACAAGTTGTGCCATCTCATAAAGTCATATTTTTTGCGATGGCAAATTGTGGCGTCTCAAAAGGTCATATTTTTTGCGACGGTAAGTTGTGCCGTCACAAAAAATAACTTTTTGCGACGGCAAATGTACCGTCGCAAAAAGTTCCGTCTCATAAGTCCACTTTTCTTGTAGTGTGTCAAAGAGAGAAGTGTGAAAAAGTGAGCCCAAAAAGTGTTTAGATCGAAATTTAAAGCAATTGTCCTAAACAGACTGCTCGAGCAAACTTTGAGGTATTCAAAATCAAAGAGACTGCTTGAGCAAACTTTCCACCGCTTGAGCGGTAAATGCAAGGTCTCAGAAGTTTTGCAAAGCTACAACAAAAATACTCAGAGTCTTATTTCTACGCTTGAGCGACCACATTACCGCTCGAGCATCCTGCAAACTAGCAAGATACTGGAAGCCTCACATCTCCACTCGAGCGACCGATTGACCTCTCGAGCGGTCACCCAAAACAGGTTGTTACATTAAATTCCATGAAATTAATCTCTACTAAATAAAATTATTCATAAAATGTTTGATTCAACTCAGTTGCATTTCACTATAAATACATATATATACCATACATTATATTTTTTTTTTCTTTTTTCTTTTTTTTTTTCTAGATTGATTCTAAAATAGGTAATAAAAAAATAAATATATAAAATAAAAAAATTAAAATATATATTATCTCTAAATTCTTATTTTTTGTATTTTTTTTATTTAGCTAGATGAGTTAAATAAAAGATTAAGGGTTAGTTACAAAAAAAAAAAAAAATGCCTCCAAGGTTTCACTCATTTTTTACTTTGAATGCCAGTGTTTCAATTTCGATAAATTAAACACTGGAGTTTCATCCGTGTTTCAATTTGCCCCTCCATCCATCTCTATCTGTGTAAGGCAATGGAGGGGTTTAAAGTGAAAAACACATGAAACCTTAGGGTTTATTTTGTAATAAACCCTTTTTGTTTTTAGTGATTTTAACTTTTAAAAATGGTTAATTATACAAAAAAATCCCAAGGTTTCACGCATTCTTCACTTTAAACCCTAGTGTTTTTCATTTTAAACCCCATCTGTTACCTTACACAGACGGAGATGGACGGAGGGGACAAATTGAAACATGAATGGAACTCTAGAGTTTAATTTGTTGAAATGAAAATACTGGAGTTTAAAATGAAAAATGTGTGAAATCTTGAGTATTTTTGTAATTAATCCAAAGATTAAAAAATGCCATGACACTCTAGTGGAAATATCATTAAAATGTGTAATTGATTATTCATATTATTAGGTCAGGTCATATTTGGATTGATGTTGAGAAAGAGTCAACCCTTAATGAAAATAATATTAAAATGTATAGTTAATCATGGTTATGCATATTTATATATACTGTTTACGTATTTTCTAACACTAACAACTAAATGACTGCTTTTAACAATTTGTGTGATGTCCCGGGTTGTTGATACGACTTGTTTGCATCTTTTCAGACTTCTTAGTTTACTGTCAGACTCTTGAGTGTTGTACGATGTATCGGGGAAATGTTGGAATGCATTAGAAATCATTTTTGACCATCAACCTTTTCCACATGTGCAACAGGAGGGGACTATACTTGTTGTTTAGTGCAATCTCCATTTGAAATTCTGGGCAATTTTTCACATGTGCAGAGGAGGGTCCCTCGCTTACGACGTAGGTCTCGCACGTACAGTTAGTGGGGATGCACGTACTGCGAGAGGGATCAATTTTTGTTTTTCCTCTATAGTAAACCGCACTTGTGGAAGAGGGGAGCCACATGTGCGGCCAGGTACATGAAAATCTCAAATTTTGTGCCTTCATGCTTTTTGACTGATCTTTACCTCTCCTCTTCCTTTCTTCTTGACTCTCTCTCTCTCTCTCTCTCTCTCTCTCTCTCTCTCTTCCTTCTCTCTAAAACTTACCTAACCCACACAAATTCTCTAATCCAGCAAAATCCATAAAGATTTAGACCCTAGTTCTTAGATCAAAATGATGAGCACTTCGAGGGCTACATTTTGACCAGAGTTATCGACAATCCGAAAAATCCAAAATTTTTGGGCTTTTCTTCTTTTCTCTTTCAAATACTTAAAGTAGGGATTTTCTTAACATTGTGTATGTGTTTTACGTTTGTTATGTGTTATTTTGATAGTTTAACACACTTGAGATATTAGGGTTTTGATTATATGAGTATTAATGCACAAATTAGGGAAAACTTTCAAATTTTTGCATAATCTTCAAAATGATTCTCTTTTGAGTAACTTATAATTATGAATTTGTGAAAAATGTATTTTGAGATAAATTTTTTCATAAACCCTAGAAATTGTAATTGTTGAAATTGAGTTGTGTTGATGAAATTCTTGAAATTTGTGGAGAATTATGAGTATTTGGGCACATGTGTTGAAATTGAGATGATTATTAAAAAAATCTATTAATTTTGGAAAGTTTGAGTTGAATTATGCTCTATTATTGCCTATTTTGGAATATTGAGAAAGAGATAATTGTTTTGGTAATCGGTAAAGGATTACATTGACATGTTGTAGAGATTGCATGCGAATTAGGAAAATTGAAACTCTTACAAAGACATACATATCATTGAGCATCGCATGATTTCATGACTTTAACTTTTATCGCATTTTGAGAAATGCCTTGAGATTTGATTCATCGTGAACTTTTGAAATTATTGAGAATGTTTGAAATGTAATAAGAAATGGGGTAAATACTTGGTGAATCTGATTAGAGGGTGTAATGGACAAGAATTAAGTTGCCTTTAGGTCCATGGTGAATGTCCTAAAACATGCACGAAGGAGGTCACAATTTCCTTTTGGTTAAGAATCGGTAAAATGGTTTTGGTAATGCTCTATGAGACTATTTGCAGACATCTACCTAGGGATTGTCAGAGTTGTATTTATTGCCCCATATTTGATCGAAATGAACAAATGATTGGTTTATGGTTTTAGACAAGTGCATGGCATGAGATTTTTGGAAAGAAAACTTATATTTTTGGCATGGCATCTTATTGCATTCACCTCATGATATTTTTAAATTTCATGTACTTCATTAAGTTATTCTCTACTAGGCATCAATGCTCATCCCTTCGTGAAAACCATTTCAGGTATTGACAGTGTGTCTTCGCCAACAAGAGAGCGTCGAGGATTTTTGGAGCATGAAGCTCGGTTTATTTGTTTCTTTTGTAAAGCTAAGGGCTATATTTGTATTGGGTTGAAACTCACTTTTGATGTAATCGAGCAAAACCCTTGAAACTTATATAGCCTTTACGACATTTACTTGTATTTAATTCAGTGTTACCTCTTGTAATTACATGCTATAGATTCATGCCTTAGGGATCGTGAATGTATTAGTGCATGTGATTCCATTTTGTAAATCTTAATTGGAAATCATGAATGAAATATAGAGATTGAGTATTATGTAATTGATGAATTTTCTAGAATATTTATTACTTTTTCATGTGAACTATGTCAAATGAACCATGAATGTGACATATATCCGATGAATCAGGTTTTAATATTTTGGGGGTGTTACAATACATATTTGTATAATTACGCTTAGCACAAGTTCAACACAATACTTTCTTTTTTAATGCCAAGACCCATAAGTTTAGAGTTGTGTAGGTCAAAGCACGAGACACAATTTCCTAAAGTGAAAAAGTGAAAAAAGATGATGGTGACATATGGGATTGACCCCGAGCAATTGTCCAAGTGGTCATGAAGAGGGCACTTAGATACTAAAGTGAGTGAGATTTCAAGTTCAAGTCTACGGAAAGATGTTGGCCTATGTTGTGATTTAACTATTAACATACTAACTGCTATCTTGTGGACAAAAAAAAGAAAAAAAAAAAGACGTAAGGGGATTGGTGGGACTTTTGGAAGTTGAAAGTAGTCCATGGGTACTAATTAAGCAACCGATGAAACTAAATTAACCAATAACTTAATTAAATAACTAATTAGGGTAGTAAATGTAATTAATTAAAGTTCACATTTAGGGTAATAAATGTAATTAATTAAAGTTCACATTTTTCCGGTCATTAAATGATGGTCATTGGTGGTAGTGGCTAATGGAATGGGAAAAAGATAATATGGCGATGGGTGTAAGTTAGGGTGACAAGGGGGGTAAGAAAATGTAGTGGCATAGTCAATTGCTCTCTTTTTTTCTAGAGTAAATTACACTCACCTCTCTTGAAATTTAGAGAAAGTACAATTAATTTCACACTTCTGACATAATTACATCGTTCTCCCTCAAAATTTGAATTTACATAACATTTAGGTCATTTTTCATCAATAATTTGTGAGTCGTATGAATGAAAAGATGATGTTATCATCTCATTTTTACTATGTATATTTGCTATTGTCTATCTCACTATCTACCCACCAATATTTGTATTGGTTTTGATCATTTTAGCATTACTAACAGATAGGTCGGTGTAATTGTTCTAAGATAGGTCGGTGTAATTGTTCTAAACTTGTAGGGCTAATTGTATTTTTTCTCAAATCTTAACGAGATGATTGTAATTTACGCTATTTCATATCAATCTAAATGCCTTCTCTCTATTTGTCTCTCTCATATATATATATATATATATATATGTTGGCTTATTTTTTCTTTGAATGACAATTTAGTACTTTCAGTGTGCCAACAGGAATTGAACAATCCTACAAAATGTTCTTAAACCAAAAATAAACCAAGCAATTATGTTGAACATTCTTTAACATCAAGGAATAGGACGTCAATAATCACAAAGTGTCAATCACAAAGGAACCAATTTAAAAATAAATAAATGTAAACATAAATTTTAAATAAAAAAATATAGATTTAGAGAAAGAGAGGAATTACAGTTGATTGTAGAACACTCAATTACAAGATAAATGTACCTTATTGCTATTCTGAATCTTGTGAAGTACTCTACACCTATGATTACAATTATTGGAACTACACTTTATTTGATGCTACTATTACTACTACTCCTACTGAAACACAAGAATAAAAATAAGCAAATGCAATGCGATTTGATGGAATTTGATCATTCATTCTTTACCTTCTAGTAACTAACAGTCTTACATAGGAGCTCTTCCATGATCATTTTCCATCATTCTCATTAATCAATTTCTTTGTCCATTCTTTCTTTAAACTTTTTTTTTGAATTTGAGTCGCTTTTGGCTATTGGTAACCACTTGTAACTTCTCCTTACGTGGTACTTGACACTCCTTGATGCTAATTGTGTTGGGAAATTTTCAATTTATTGGTACTTTCAAAACCACAATGATATGGATCCAACATAGCAGAGGTGACATGGAGCACTACCTGCTCCACATGGCAATGATGTGTCATGCATTAGTGGTCAAATAGTCAATCGATCGCATGGTTGTGTATCTGATTTGGAACAATTTGATCACAATCATACACAAGGTAAACGCATGATCAGTCAAGGTAACCGTTCAGTGTAAAATAGATCTGCACCATACATGATTGATCTAATGGTCAGATCTGATCAGATGCAATCAAGGGATATGACCCATCCGATTATGTCACGTCTCAAATTTTACAGAATTCGACACATGAGAATTAAACATGAATAATAAAGAAAAGGCAATATCAAATATAGTTAAAATGTCTCTCTCGTATATATATGTTGATGTCATTCAATACATGAGATTCACCAATTACATAAATCATATATTCAACATCTGGGTGTGGTGAATATACAATATGCAATTAAAAAACAAATAACATCAAATGTAATTAAAATGCTCTTAGGCTTACATCATATAAAAATGGTATAACCCTTACAAAAATGGCACTTGGCTTACAAAAAGGGGCCCAAGGCCTACAAGTCAAGGGCTTTCTCTCAACTCATGCACATATCCTATGCCTTGCCTCAAGGTCGGGGCATGTCATTAACACCTGAAAAAGATTTCAACTGCTAAACATAGAGTTCAGTAGGTTAACCTTTCACAAGCTAATATGCATATGATAATGATACTAATTAATATGCTCAAATGGTTTTCTCATTTCATAAAAGTTTATATTGATTTCAAAGACTAAAACCATACATTTCCATTAAGATAACATTTCTCAATTTCATTACTATTAACTCGATGAATCCTCTCAAGTACATGTATTTGCTAGTAGTCATCGCTAAGTACTACCTAAGCTAGTGAGTTATCAAAAGTAACACTATGCTAGTGACCATTGCTAAACGTTACCTAAACACCACCAAATTTACCGATTTCTAATCGAAAGGAACTTGACACCTACACTGTGCGGGTTTTCAATATTTCATTGTGGACTATCGAACCAAATTATCTCGTTCTCATTCTCATCTATACATGACGCAGATTCACCATTTCATTCAATTAAAACCACGATGTTAAAATGTAATGCAACACATGCAATTCTCATATTGTCTCAAAATGTGTCCAATAACAACACCATTCAAAATGGGTTTTTCAATACATGGATTCAGTAATTCATAATGCAATGAATGGGTTTTCGTCATCATATTGCATTAATTTCTACAACAATGTCATTCTCCACCAATGGCCAACAATAATCTCTAACAATGATATAATCTCATAAATTATATACATTCATCCCCAATTTCAATATAACATCACCAACTTCTTATTTTGTACAATTTCATAAATTAGGATTTTTCACAAAATTGGGGTTTTCTCAATTTAGAACACTCATATGCTATTTTATACAGGAAAAATAGGTTTGATTAAACAAACAATAATAGAGAAATGCCCAACTAATGCCAAACCTTAACTCTCTATTATGCATTTTCTTAAAATCTCTACCAATACTCCAAAGTAATTGTAGACAACCTATTTTTGACTACCCTTAAGACTTAGGCGCTTTATTCCGAGCACTCGATGATGATGATTTTATTGAGTAAGTGGTTTGAATTCTCAATCAAGGACTCTGAGTTCGAGCTCTAAACGATTCTAACCTGCCATACTCATTGTATTTCTACCCCAGAAAGTCAGTTTTGCACCTTGTACCAACCTGTATTGAACCTGAAAGTAAGGAACAGTGGGCATACACTGACCTCCGGCCATACGTCAATGACCTCCAGCCGGAGACACCAAGGTCCGGCCGGACCTCTTGACTTTTCAAAGTAGATTGTACAGCAATCTGCCAGCTGCCCAATTTTGCTGATATTTTGAGCAGCAGCTCAAGTCCTATAAATACAAGGCTCATCCTGCTGTGATAGAGGTTAGAAAACAATATCAAAGGTTAGAAAACAATATCAAGTGTTAGAAAAGAAGATCAAGAGTGAGATATATCATACAAAGGTTAGAAATATCAAGTATAGAAATATCCAAGAGAAATATCAAAGGGGGGGTGAGAACTATACAAAAGTTGACTTCATCTTTGTTCTTCCATAGCCTTGAAGCTCTCATATCATCCATACATACCATACAAGAGCTTGAACTTGGAACTTGATTTGAGACTTGAAGATCATAACTCAAACTTTAGGGTGCTTTGGAATCAAGTTTGGTTTACAACAAGAACACCTTCCCTACAAGAGGTAAAGCTTCCTTTGTTTTATTTCAATCTTAACCAATCTTATTCTTGTGTTTTCATACTATTTTGGAACTGTTTTAAGGGCTGAAACTTGTGATTAAAAGCAACCCAAAGGTAGAGGGGTTAATCACCCTTACTTGAACCTTATTCCAAGCTTTTATCCTTGTGCTTCCCACTTGTTTTCTCTAATTTTTGCCACTGTTTTGGGGCTGATTTGGGACTGATTTGGGGCTGTTTTTCAACATCTAAAATATGTGATTTGAAGTTATAAAAGGGGGGGGGGTATTCACTTTTTCTAGCTTAAATTATGCTATTAGGGGCTGTTTAATTTATGTCAATAATTATTATTTTAATATTATGTTTGTGTTGTATTTACCAATTAATCAACTTCACATAATCATCTCTGCAACCTCCCTCCATTCTTTGCTTATTTTGATTAAAAAGTTGTGAAAATTGAGATTGTTATTCAAGTATAAGAAAGAAATTTTTCCATGCTTAATGGTTTAATCTTTTTCGGAGGTTCATTACCAAAGGCATAAAACTTTTTCATGCTTAATGGTTTAATCTCTTCGGAAGTTCATTACCAAAGGCATACATCTTTCTTATACTAAAGCCAATCTTTTATTTTTTATTTCTTTTTATCACCGGTGTGTTTACTTTTAAGGGACTAACTTTCCAGTTAAACCCTTGGAAATCACTAGGGAAAGTGTCATTATAGCTTATTATCAAGTTTGGATTTCAAGTCATTATCACTCACTTTGGGTTTTCTAAGTCATCATCACTCTCTTGAGTTTGACTAGTCCTTGTTGCATATCTTGGGTTTGACTTGAAATCCCTTATCGCTTGTAAATGAGTTTGACTCTTCCTTTGTAATTTCCCCCGAAGAGAATAAGGTTTATTTTCTCGGGTTAAGTCGATACTTGTTTCTCTTTATTGTGTTTCAGACTTAATGGACGTAAATATCATCATGGGCTTAATGGGTTAAAGAAAATGAAAGGTAATATAAAAGAGGCTAATAAAATTGAGTTTAAAATAAATCAACCAACATAAAGAACTAATATGATTGGTTGGATTCGGTTGGACGTTATACTGAGTTTATTGTGTCAAGGTTTGTTTTATATCAATTCATGATGTTTTGATGAATCTTGAAGCGTCTTTATGGCCAGACGTTATGCCGGAGTCTATTGTGTCAAGGCTTGTCTTACATCAATTCATGATATTTTGATGAACCTTGAAGTGTCTCTACTTCCCTTCTTGAATTCACTTCATGATAGGAGGGAGGGGTGGTTGTTATGTATTACATTTATTGATCTTTGTCCTATTGTGTCCAAAATCATCTTGCAAATCAACTTGCAACCATAGATGGTTTAGGAACCGAGTTCGCTCCTCTCTTGAGTATTTTCTATGATAGAGAAGGGTAGAAGAGACAAACCTGGCTAGGAATACCCTGTCTGCATTGTTTCACATCAGGCACAAAAAATAGATTTTCGTAAGAAAACAAGGTATGACTGGATTTATTTGGGGCTCGACTAAGTCGCATTCTGGGTCGGCAAGGCTCTAATAAATTGCAAACAATACACTTTTGGTTAAAAGCAATGATAGGGTGAAACAAAACAGTTCCCAACAAGGCAGACAGAGTAATTCTTGAAGAGCATCGCACAATCATTGCATAATTGTTGTAATAAATTAGACAGCCCTGTTTAGTTATTATTCATTCAGATTTGTAATAATTATTTATTCGGACACTTGGACGTTCGGACCCTCCTTCGCGAGGACAAATATGTAATAAGTTGTATGTCTTCCAACCCCCATTCTTTCTCCCTTTTATTTATCTGCTTATGATGGTTAGCATACGGACATCATATTTTCAAATTAGCATTTCCATAACTTGCATCCATTTGTTTTGCATGGATAAAAGTTCGGTTCATCATATTATTCAAATGTCAAATTCAAACCTTTTACTTGAATACGTGCGCTATCACATGCCATGAATTGACTCGCATGCCATGCTAGTAGCCGAGCCTATTAATTTCATATTGCATATGTTGCATTAGTTATAATTGCATAGTTAGGATCATGCATTTTTTCTACCTCCTTTGTTTACTTCGGCTTGGGGTACTAGGTAAGCTTTTATTTGCTTTAGCACGTTGCATGAGTGTGATTATTGCTATGTCTAGCATGCTTGCCATGAGGCTAACTGCTTGACTGCCTATGGATGAAGGCTATTTGCTTGAATTAGAATAAATTGAGTAATGTTCATATGCGATCACTTTTTCAAGTGGTACATATTCAAAACACTTTTTCAAAACAAACATGATTTAAGTGTTCCAATGTTTGCAAAATTAGTCTATACTTGTATGCATCACGTAGTAAAGATAACATAACAATCAAAATAAGAACATATATTGTACATAAGAATCACATCATGATTAGTAGAGGCCGATCTTTGATCGGGTGAGGGGGGTGCTCAATAAATGACCTTCCTCTCTCATACCTAATTTCCCGAACCATGACGGTTTGGTGACGACAGACTAATGGCCTTTGGCATGAGTCATGGGTTTCCTAAATTTCCCAAAAATATTTAGATGGCGACTCTAAAATCTGACAAAGCAGTCTATTTTTGGCATTTGATTCAAACATTGATTTTTTCAAAAAGAATTGCTAGATTTGGACTCTTTTTGTGTTTTCCCTATTTCACATTGCACTTGTGAAATCAAATTTAGAACCACAAGTGGAGTCCAAATTGTAGGGCTATTCATTCTTCCGAAAGGGGGCACAAAAAGTTAAGCTACAGTAATCTATCAAAAAAACCACAAATACACATATAAATCAATATTAAGTGGGTGGAAGAAAATCCTACCTCAAAGAGAGAAAAGGAGAAAGGAGAGGACTTAAAAGTTGGTGAAATGAGAATTAGCCTCAGTGGATTTGAAGCCGTTGTTGTGCTCTACAATGTTAAAGCTTGAGTTTTGATTGATTCCAACTCTAGCTAAGGTAGATATAAGCTTGAATGGGGTATTAATAGAGGAGAGATGGAGAAGTAAAGAAGAGAGAGAGAGAAACCTTAAGGATAGAGATAGAAAGAGTGATGTCTAATAACTAAAGTCCCTATATATAGTATAAAGTATAAAAGTAGCCTTAGCTCCACAAATCTGATCAAAAATGCAATTTTTCAGGCCCTAAAGTCATCATGGTCACTCAAGTGACAAAAGTTACACTCGAATAGTGAATTGATGCTTATCAGATTTCAGCTTTCGAAAATCAGAGTTGTCTAGGTCTCCTGGTTGCTCGAGCGAACTATGCTGACAACTTTGGTGCTTAAACTTTAAATAGGCATAACTTCCTTGTCTGAACTCCATTTTGGGAACTTCTTATGTGTAAATCGAAGCCCAAGAAGAAAGCCTTCCAATGGTTCTAGACACAGATATCAAGATTCAATGTGTGTAGAGAGAAAATAGCAAACGAGTGAAGACCACTCAGAGATAAATATCCAAATTTAGAGTCTTTGGTCCAATCTTGCCTAACCACCATGCTAATACATCAATCAAGGTTCTAAACATCTAAAAGGATGTATTAGTTATAATAACTAAATGTTAAATGAAACCTATCATGTCCATGAGTCATGAAACAATACAAGTACAAGGTAATGGGTATTAATTAACATAAACAACTCGGTTTAAAATCCGAAACGCTACAAATCAGGTGCATCAAAGTCTATAAATAAGCCACAAATCCAACCATTCCAATCATCCAGATTTCAAAATTTGTAATGCCCCCAAATAATTTAATGTAAAACATCAATTAAACCATGGTTGAGCCAAAATCTTATCATCATCATAATAACATTAACCCAAAGGGTCCTCTTTCTCATGAACTAAGGTTTCCATTTACAATTTTGTGTTCAACATATTAAATACACTTTCATATGACATAGTTCAATGAGTTAGAGGATGCAAATAAGATGCCTTAATGGCTTACAAAAATTCAAGGCATGGCCTTCTTACAACAAAATTGGACTTACGGTCCTAACCAAATAAGCTCGGAGCTTTCACATTAAACATCCATGAGCCTCGGTGCTCCAATCAAAACAAAAGAGTCCACTCATTCTCACTGAGATGGTGGCACATCACTAATTCCTGAAAATGTTAGATAGGGATGAGCTATATGCCCAGTAAAGATACATTTAACAGAGTATCTAATTATTTGAACATCCACATGGCATTATCATAACCCAAAACACAATTTAAAATTTATGTTCAAAAATAAGAAGGACAAGAAAACAAAAACATCTTTGTTCCTCTTGAAAACCTTTCTCAACGCTGGGGTGGTAAATATGTCATGAATCCCTCGTAGGAGCCCCATACTACATATACATAGATTTATAACCAAAGCTATCCCCACATTTGACGGCTATTAATACGGCGGGTGGTGGGCACCCAAAATCATCTATTTTTCACTTTTACCGACTATTATGCGGCAGGGCAAGTGGACACCCAAAAATATTTTTTCACATTATTTTGGCGATAAACTGAAGACAGGGCATTTGGGTACCTAAACTCCCCGCGCGGGTACCAACACAACACATCTTTCTCAAAAATCGACTCTCTACCCGGACTCATACACTATTTACCTCCCACTTTTTACCACCTTCCAAGTAACCAAGCATTCATAAATACATGAGATGAATAGTAAAATATACAATACATAGATTAACAATTTCCAAATTCACAAATCCCAATTCAACATGCATTAATAATGTACTCCAAAATCTAGTTATCTACTTATTTATGTCTAATGTCTATTAAATTTCAAGAGTTGAAAGTCAATTCCATCCAAACATCATTTTTCATCAAAATCAAAACTAGGGTTTGTTAAATAAATTTAGGGGCTTTGACACCCTCTTTATATATGTGATAGTTCTTAACATAAATACTCATAATCCATAAGAGTTTATTTGAAATCTTGATAAAATTTGGGTAAAATCCTTATGTGTTAAACATAAAACTCAATTTATACTCCATCATCAAAATAAAGTATCATGGTCACAACAATACCACATAATCATTCTCAAAATAAAGAGATACTAAGTTAAAAGTAATCCTACCTTAAGAAAAGAGTAAGAAAGCTAGACTTTAGGAAGAATCCTTCGTAGAATCAAAAACCAATCTATATAAAAAAAAAAAAAAAAAAAAACTTTACGTACACTCCACTTTTTGCAAGGCATTTAGGCTGGAATCTTAGTGAAATGAAAGATATATAGAGAGAGAAATCTAAGGTTTAGGTTTTCAGATATAGAGAGAGGAAAGAAAAGAGAAAAGGAAAAGTGAAAGAAATGATCTAAAAGTGACTTTTAAGTTGTTGAATTCGCGTAGACTGCTCGAGCGGTCTTTTCACCGCTCGAGCGGTGAATGAGGCCTCTCAGTATCTCTTCTTGCAAAATGAGATACTGGGAACCCCTCATCTCCGCTCAAGTTGTCTTTCCACCGCTCAAGTAGTCACCTGAAACAAGTTGTCACAAAATTCATTCTACAATTCTCTCTCTCTTTCTCTCTCTCTCTCTCTCTCTCTCTCTCTCTTCCTTTTGATTTTGAGTTTTCAATCAAGAGTTTTCTAAAGAAAGTTTTAGCTTGTTCTTTCTTTCTGATAATCATTTTTTGCAGACTTGATTATTAGTTGTCTTGGTTCTCTTCAAGAGGATTTTGGTCTACTATTATTTGTGTAGTCTTCGATAGACTGATCTTTAGACTAGGCTTCATTGTATCATAAAAGTAAATTTATTGTAAACCCACTACACACATTTTGATGGAGGCAAATATTGTCTTTAGGAAAGTGACGTCATAACACAACTTGAACCATGTAACACAATCATTTCTATAGAGATTCTCAAAGACACTGAAGTTGATTGCCATATTTTGAAGACCTAAAGACCAGTTTTTCCAACAAATTGTTGATTCCTTCTTCAAACTTCTTGCCACATGTCTTCGATGATTCCATGTTATCTTCTATAACGTATTTGTGACCATTAGGCTTTTCCTAAATATGCTTACATTCCTTGCATGCATGTGCATTGCCAAATGCTCACTTAAGGATATCTTGATTGCTATGTGTTAGTCATTCACTGTAGGCATCCCATTTTGACTGACTATAATGTTTGGCCCTACTTGGGAAACGTCACCCTATGATGTACTCGAGAATCATCCAAAACTCTTGATTTCTAAACTCTAATCCATAATTAAATGCACTAGGACTAATCCCAATTTACCCTAACACCCCTAGACCACATCATAGCCAATTTGAGCCACAATAGATCCCCACAGCTCAATTTCTTTCTGTTCTTTCTTGACCTTGTACAAGTTCAAAAAGTGGCACTGTCTTCTGCGCATCATTTTATGTTCAAAACTTTAGAATTTTCAAAAACAATCTAAACAAATATATATCATTTTCAAAGAGTTTTCCAATGATATAAAATTCATCAAAATCCGATTTCAAATGAAGTTTTAGTAGACATTTTTTGATTGCTCATCGATTTTCAATAAGAGAGGGTAAAATTATCTTTTCATATAAACTACAAGCTAGACCTGGACCAAACTTTTTATATTTTGTTTTGAGCCTACTTTAGTATTTAAACGGACCGATTTTCAAAAAAATTGGTAGCCCAAGCCTAAAACCTATTTTGAAAACACTTTCCATCACCTAGGGTTTGCAAAATAATACAAAAAAGACACGTGGCTAGATCGGTCATGGGCTTGGTTTTCCAGGCCAATAGATCAATGGACCGGCCTTTCTCCATGGCTGGACTGACTCTAACTTTTGGTTTTTCACGATGGCAATTTTTTCTCCATTTGTCCCCGACTACATAGTCAAAAAGGAAAAATCCCTTCTACATGTGCCTATAGAAACCCCTATCACCTTCAATATTTTTCATTCAAAAATTAAGTTTCAAAAGAGTTCAATTATGGTGCTTTAAAATCCCTAACTCTAAAACTTATAAGGATTTTTCTACAGAGAAATCTAGGTTATCTAGCACCTTTGTCCAGTGAGTTGACCACTTTAATTCAACATTTAGTTCGGGTTTAGTCTCTAGGGGATTCATCCGGAGGCAAGTCAGGAGTTGTTCCTAGTAAGGAAAAAACCTGAAGGTTTTCACAATTTGTTCTGGGTGACCGTTCGAGCGATCATTCGGTCACTCAAGCATAGATGTGAAGCTCCCAGCATCTTGCTTGTTTGCAGACGAGACCACTCGAGCGATGAAGTGGTCGCTCGAACGTAGAATTTAGGCTCCTAGTATTTTCACTATAGCTCTACAAAACATTTAGAGCCTTGCATTTACCGCTCGGGTGATGAAAAGTTTGCTCGAGCGGTTTGGTCGGGACACATACTTAAAAGTTGATCAAACACTTTTCTCTCTTACTTTTTCTAACCCTTCTCTCTCTCTCTATCACCCATTTCCGAACCCTAACCCCAAAAACACTTGATTTCACCAATTCTACTTAAGATTCACCTTAAACTTTCAAGAAAAGTGAAGAACAAGTTTGATTTAAGATTCTCACTGATTGGATCATGTTTTGTCAAATTTTCTTGTTGGGTCTTCAACTTTTAGCAGCCATTTCAAGGTAGGGGTACTTTTAACCTCATATAATTATGATTTGAGATATATATGTGATGTTTTCTTAGTTATAGTAATGTATGAGATGATTTTGTGATATAAAGTGGATTTGTCGAATAAGAAGGGGTTTTCCCCATCTTTTGCAAAACAATTATGCATATCCTTTTTTATTGTTGTTAGAAATTGTGAGTATTGACTCTTTATGTGTAAAGAAGGGAAAAGCCATAATTTTTTTCAAAAACCCTAGTTTTCAAATTTTATTTAATAATGAGTTTGGCCAAATTGATTCTTAAATCTTAAAATTGGGTGAAGGATTATGGAAATGGTATTGAGATATGAGATTTTTTAAGCTTTTTGAGTATATGTATAGAGATTGATTAATGTTGAGATTGTGGAAATTGTGAGGTTGGAGAAATCTTTTGGTTGTTGATATTATTATTGTTGTTGTGGATTGAACAAACCTTAGGGTAAATTTATTTGAAAACTCATCCATTATGTTTCTCTTGTGACTTAACCACCTTATGGATGTTTGGAAAATGTCAAAGGGGTAAATAGCGTATGAGTCTGGGTAGTTGAGTCGAGTTTCGGGAATTGAGTTGTGTGTTGTATCTAGTACCCGCGCAGGGAGTCAAGGTGCCCAATCGCCCTGCCTTGTGCATATCGCCAAATGAATGTGGGAAAGGTTTTTGGGTGTCCACGAGCCTACCATTTATAGAGTCAATGAATGTGGAAAACTTGATTTTGGGTGTCCACAAACCCGCCTTTCAGGAGTCGGCAAAAGTGGAGAGGGAAAGGTTTTGGGTGCCCATCGTCCCACTGTTTTTAGAGTTGACAAATGTGGGAATATTTTCTATATATATATATTTATATAAGCATGTGTGGTTTTTCGGCTCTTGCTCGGGACATCATAATGCATTTACACCCCATGTTTTGGTTGAGAATTGTTATTAACCTTGCATGTTTTTGGCATTTGGAAATGGACTCAGATTTTGTTCTCTTTCCTTTCAATACTTGCATATCATGATCATGTGCATTTCAATCAATTATATAACTTGTTAAATGTATTTCCTATTGGGCACTAGCTCACCCCAAAACTAACCACCTTTTAGGAAACGATGTTGATGCGCCACCATAATGATTGGCTTGAGAAAATATTTTGGACGGGGGCACAAAGGCTCTCTTTTGATGTTATGTGTTTAAGCTTCGGGCTATTTTGTATGGAAATTTAGAATTTCATTTTTGTGTACTCAATGACACGCCTTAAGAATATGTTTACCTTTTTGGCTCTTTTCTTTTATATCACCTCTTGTCTTTTGAACTATTTTATTCTGTCAATGGATGTAAACTAACAATGATGTAATCACTAGAATAGTTCAATGGGGAAGAGGTAGTCTTGGAGTTTATTTACTTATTGGTGTCGGAGTTAACTGGGTTTGAATACCTGGAGCCTGTGGAATGTGTCTTAGGGGGATGATTCGTACGTGCTCTACATGTTGTTGTGCTTATGTGGATTGTTTTATGTCTAATTACTATATGGATAGGGTTGTGATTATTCGAGTGTGACATGTGGGTTAGCATGTGGGTGTATGAATTGTGAGTTAATTCCATTCTCTTTTACTCTTATATAGGATGTCCGGACGTGGCAGAGGTCGTGGTAGACCTCGTCGGGGTGGTTGGGTATTCTAGACCAATAAGATCTTCCTTCCCAACAAAAAAGGGTAATAATGTGGCCACTCCTTCGGCCTAAGATGGAATGGGGACGCTAGACTAAGAAATGGCCGGGGCTCTTTAAGAGTCCATGGACATACTCCGAGCTGAGCAAGCGGTAAGGATAGTAGAGGAAAACACCCGAACCTCCTAGTTGAAGAAAGAATTTTTTTGCTCCAACCCTGCCGAGTTTAGTGGGGGGCCTGATCCCATGAAAGTTGATGAATGGTTAAAGCAAATCGTTAAATACTTTGAGATCTTAGACATCCGTGAGGGAGATCTCCGAGTAGCGTTGGTGGCTTACCAACTAAAAGGAGAGGCCGGTCAGTGGTGGAAATCTGTTAAGCTTAGGGTTAAGCACACTTGGGAGGCATTCACCCATGCCTTCCAGGAGAAGTTCTTACCTCCCATTGCTAGGGAGATATTGAGGAAACAATCCAAGGAGCTTAGACAACTGGATATACCGATGGCAGAATTTGAAGCCACTTTCACTAGTTTGGCATGCTTTACACCCGAACTCATGGCGACCAAGGAGCGCCGATGCTTGGAGTTTGAGAAGAGATTGAGGCCCAAGATCGTGTTGAAGGTGATGGGCAATATGTTCAGAGACTATGATAGGTTGGTTGAGGTCACAACTCATGTGGAGATCATGTTAGAAGCTAAGGAATCTAGTCTGAAACATAAGAGATCGGGTTGTATGGAATCACGGGGTGACACAAGATCCTCTAAGGAGTCTAGGAGTTCTTCTTCTTCTTTCCTTCCTTCCAGTCCTTGTCCTAATAGACTAAGTCTTCTGGGTCCATTTCTATGAAGAGTTTCGGGGAATACGGGTCCCAGTCGTATTATTTTTTTTAGGTGTGGCCAACAGGGCCACAAAGCATCAGAATGTAAGCAAAATCTCAACCATCAACAATCGGTTCATTCTTAGAGCCAATCCCAAAGGAAGGGCTAGTCGCCCGCATGTTACCATTGTGGGCAATCGGGGCATATAAAGAGGTCTTGCCCACAGTTAGTCGAGACGGGGAGTGCTTCAGGGTCTCGACAGTCTGGGGGTTATCAGGCAAGCTAGAGTGAAAGACAAAATTATCAGCTAGTTCAATCAGGGCAAGCATCTAGGGCGGTGCAAAGGGCTACATCTGTACAGTCAGTGCAACCAACCTACATTCCAAGGGGTAACTGAAGCGAGTAGAGGCCACAAGGGTGAGTTTGTGCTGTCACTACTTCTGACCAATCTTTTGGGCCATCGATGATGAGAGGTACATATCTTATCTATAATACTTGGGCCAATGTATTCATAGATGTGAAGCTCCCAGTATCTTGCCTCTTTGCAGGCGAGACCGCTCGAGCAATGAAGTGGCTGCTCGAGAATAGAATGTAGGCTTCTAGTATTTTCACTGTAACTCTATAAAACTTCTAGAGCCTTGCGTTTACCGCTCAAGCGATGGAAAGTTAGCTCGAGCAGTCTGTCGGGAGAGCACACTTAAAAGTCGATCAAACACTTTTCTCTCTCACTTTTTCCAACCCTTCTCTTTCTCTCTCTCTATCACCCATTTCCGAACACTAACCCTAAAAACACTTGATTTCCCCAAGTCTACTTAAGATTCACCTTAAATCTTTCAACAAAAGTGAAGAATAAGTTTGATTCAAGATTCTCTCTGATTGGTTCATGTTTTGTCAAAATTTCTTGTTGGGTCTTCAACTCCTAGCTACCATTTCGAGGTGGGGGTACTTTTAACTTGATATGTTTATGATTTGAGATATATATGTGATGTTTTCTTAGTTATAGTAATGTATAAGATGATTTTGTGATATAAAGTGGATTTGTCGAATAAAAAAGGGTTTTTCCCATCTTTTGCAAAAAAACTATGCATATCCTTCTTAATTGTTGTTAGAAATTGTGAGTAATACTCAAGGGAAAAGCCCCAATTTTTTTTTCAAAAGCCCTAGTTTTCAAATTTTATTTAATAATGGGTTTGGCCAAATTGATTCTTAAATCTTAAAATTGGGTGAAGGACTATGAAAATGGTGTTGAGATATAAGATTTTTGAAGCTTTTTGAGTATATGTATAGAGATTGATAATAAATGTTGAGATTGTGGAAATTGTGAGATTAGAGAAATCTTTTGGTTGTTGATATTATTAATGTTGTTGTGGATTGAACAAACCTTAGGGAAAATTTATTTGAAAACTCATGCACCATGTGCATCATAATTTCTCTTGTGATTTAACCACCTTGTGGATGTTTGGAAAATGTCAAAGGGGGTTAATAGCGTACAAGTCTGGGTAGTTGAATCGGGTTTCGGAAATTGAGTTATGTGTTTTATCTGGTACCCACACGGGAAGTCAAGGTGCCCAATTGCCCTATCTTGTGCATATCGCCAGACGAATGTGGAAAAGGTTTTTGACTGTTCATGAGCCTGCCGTTTATAGTCAGTGAATGTAGAAAACTTGATTTTAGATGTCCACAAGCCCGCCGTTTCAGGAGTTAGCAAAAGTGGAGAGGGAAAGGTTTTCCGTGCCTGTCGCCCGCCGTTTTTAGAGTTGGAAAATGTGGAAATATTTTCTATATATATATGTATGATTTTGCGGCTCTTGCTTGGGACGTCATAATGCATTACACCCCACGTTTTGGTTGAAAATTGTTATTAACCTTGCATGTTTTTGGCATTTGGACTTAAAAAGGAAATGGACTCGGATTTTGTTTCTCTTTATGATCATGTGTATTTCGATGAATTATATAACTTGTTAAATGTATTTCCTACTGGGCGCTAGCTCACCCCAAAACTAGCCACCTTTCAGGAAACGATGTTGATGCGCCACCGCAATGATTGGCTTGAGAAAAGATTTTGAATGGGGGCACAAAGACTCTCTTTTGATGTTATGTGTTTAAGCCTCAAGCTATTTTGTATGGAAATTTAGAATTCCATTATTGTGTACTCAAAGACACTCTTTGAGACGATGATTGCCTTTTTGGCTCTCTTCTTTTATATCACCTCTTGTCTTTTAAACTATTTTATTCTGTCAATGGATGTAAACTAACAATGATGTAATCACTGGAATAGTTCAATGGGGAAGAGGTAGTCTTGGAGTTTATTTAATTATTATGGATTCACTTTTCTCTCTCATAATTCTACATTGGGAAGTGGACATAATGTTTGGAGGCTATTTCCCAAGGCATTACAAAGGTAATGAGGCATTCTCCATTGCAGTTCTGCATTTCGAAAGTTAGTAGTATTTAGTTTGCTTTTCTTTTAGTCATATAGGCATATGACTCATATGTGATCAAGGCAAGGTTGGCTTGGTCGCATATAGGTTAGCCATCTAGTTTTTTATTCCCCATGCATGTTCTCCCTTCCATTTATCCCTTCTAGTTTATTTCAATATTTCCCTTCTCTATTCCTTTTTTTTTTTGTCTTTTCTATTTTTTTATAAATTGCTATTTGTGATGCATAAGTCTTTACTAATTTTGAATTTCAAACTATCTTGAGTAGAGGCCGACCTTCTTTTGGGTGAAGTAGGTACGTAAAACATTCTCATCTCATACCTAAGTCCTTGAACTGAGTCCTTTGGTGATGATTGATCAATTCCTCTATATATGTGGTCATTGTATGGTTTTTTATCCTTAAAACCAAGTGGCGACTCCGAGCTTTTAATTATTAATTGTTTGGTCACTTAACCTATTTGGGAAAACTATAAAAGATCCACACGTCATATGGTGGATCCAAGTGAGCTTCGATAAAAGACTGTTTGGCCGAATCTTCAATAATCTTGTGGGTTTTACAAATATAACGGAAATATGAAAGTTATAAGCTGATTGTGCCTCATGCATGTCAACCGTAATTCTTGTATTTTGGAAAAATAGGACAATGAGATCATAAAAGATTAAGCAAAAATTAAGTAGCGAACATGAGAGGTGGTGGTAGTGAAGAGAGATAGAGGTCATTTATGTTGTGTAAATTTTTGGGATTTCTTACAAGAAAGCCCCTAATCATTTGTCAATTGTTAAGAAAGCTAAAGAGGGAGCTTAAGGAGTTTATAGGTGCTTCTTCGAAGGCCAACGATATCCACAGCCAACCCAATCCTTCCCTCCCCTCCTCTCTGACTGCCTCTCATTCTACCTCTTGGCAACCAACAGGAGGTGGTGTTCTTTCTCAAAGACAATGTCTCTGACTTTGCTTTCCTATTTGACCCTAATTGATATAGAAAGCTTCTTAGGCATAGTTTTTTGAAATCATGAAGGAAAGTAGTCGGGAAAACTTCATAATATCAGTGCAACTCACCAGTGGTAAGAGAAGTCTTAGCTCTTATCTTTAGGCATTTCAAACTTGCGAATGCTTGAAACAAATGATCATCTCAAACTGGTCCGATGAGTGAATTTGTGACATTTCAAAATGTTGGGATTCCTACAACAGCTATTTTTAATCCCAACAGCCGTTTTTGGAGGATATGAGAGGATCTCTTTGGGTCTTGCATGTCATCTAATGCATGGATGCATGCATGGTTAGCTTGTCATATGTCAAAGTAGCTAGTTGGCATTTGGAAATGTAAAGGCATAGTTGAGTTTTTATTTATTCATACCTGGCAGCTATCATGTGAAAGTTCAGAGGATTCCCTCTGTGTATCTCTTCAATCATTTCATATATAAATATATGAGCAATGTTTCAAAATGCAGTGTTACGTAACAGTTGCTGCCGTTATATAATTGTTGCGGCGGTACGCACGACGCGTTACCCCCGCTTTTGCGGTGTGATTGAAATTCACTGGTGTGTCGGCCGTAGCGGCTGTCATAGCGGTCGTAACGGTCCGTTACGCATCGTTACACACTATTTTGAGCTGATTCTTTTATATAAAAAAAAAAAAGAAAAGAAAAGAAAAAGCTGAAAAAATATATATTCAATAGATTTTGTACATACCTTTATGGTTGAACAGTGTTTGTACATGTTTTGTCTTGAGTTCTTTTCAGCCCGTGAACCACTTTGAAGTGAGATTCCATAATGTTCAGAATAGATCCATAGCTTTTAGTCTTTAGAAACTCTCCAATTGAGATTCAGATCTTCAGATCCACAAATTTTCAACCATCTTCAACTGAGTTTTTGATAAAAATAAAATAAAATAAAAAAGAGTGCTTCATGGGAAGAGGGATACAGAGAAAAGAGGCAATATGGAGGAGAGAGAGAGAGAGAGAGAGAGAGAGAGAGAGGTGGGAAGAGATGAAGAACCTGTGTTGAAGATGAAGAAGGAGATGAATAATATTGGCTGCCTCTGTAAGGAGATAAAGAACCTGTGTTAAACCTGTGACTACCTCAGTAAGGAAAAGGTTTTGTTCAATTGCCTTTTTTTTTTTTTTTTTTTTGAAGATGGTCTCCAGCTACCTCTGGAAGAAATTTATTATTTTGTTTTGTTTGTGTGGTCTCCAGTAAGCCCTTTTTCTTTTTCTTTTTTTGGAACAATAATCTCCTACTACTTGGCTGCCTTTGGAAGATATATTGTTTTGTTTTTGTTTGTGTGGTCTCCAACTGGCCTTTTTTTTTTTTTTTTTTTTTTTTTTTTTTTTTTTTTTTTTTTTTTTTTTTTGAACAATGATCTCCAGCTGGTTTGTAAACAAAAAAAAATTATGGTGACATATTTAGCAATTTTAATTTAAAAATATATATAGCTATGCACTTACTTTTAGCATTTTATATAAAATAATTAGTGATTGAATTTTTTTTATAATATCTAAAAATCATAACATCTATAATTATATTAATTCATTTTATATACATCAGTTTTTATTATTATTATTTTATTTGCAGGTTATTCAAAAAGATAACAAATATTCAAGTGATTCAAGCCCAAAAAACAACTATGTATGAATTTTTTTCTTTATAATTTATTTTTTCATTTTTATATGATTACATTAGCATGTAAAATCCAAATGTATAAATAGTGGTTGCATGTTTTTGAAAATCATTTCATTTAATATTTAATTGTAAATACTTTTTATTTTGTTATTGTAATGTATTGTGACAACAATTTTGATGGCACAATGTTTTTTATAAATAAAAAAAAATGTCTTTTCTATAATAATAAAAAAAAACAATAGCTCAAAAAATGCCATCAAAAATGCCTTTTTATATAATTCCATTAGCATGTAAAATCAAAATGTATAAATAGTAGTTGCATTATTCTGTAATATGTTGTGACAACAATTTTTATGGCACCATTTTTTAAAAATATATATATATATATATATATATATCTTTTTAAAAAAAAGGTCAAAAAAAATTCTTTATAATTTATTTTTAAATTTTTATATGATTACATTAGCATGTAAAATCTAAATGTATAAATAGTGGCCAAATTTTTTTATAATTATTTTATTTAGTATTTAATTTTAAATATTTTTTATTTTGTTATTGTAATGTGTTGTGACAACAATTTTAATGGCACAATTTTTTTTTTATAAAAAAAAATGTCTTTTCTATGAAAAAAAGAAAAAAGAAAAAAAATAATAGCTCAAAATGCCATGAAAAATGTCTTTAAACCTGATTACATTAGCATGTAAAATCCAAATGTATAAATAGTGATTTAATTTTTTTATAATTGTTTCATTTAATATTTAATTATAAATATTTTTTATTTTGTTATTGTAATGTGTTGTGACAACAATTTTTATGGCAAAATTTTCTTTTTTTTAAAAATATCTTTTTTTAAAAAAAAATCAATAAAAAAAATTCTTTATAATTTATTTTTTAATTTTTATATGATTACATTATCATATAAAATCCAAATGTATAAATAGTGGTTGCATTTTTTTTTACAATCATTTCATTTAATAATTGTAAATATTGCTTATTTAGTTAGTTCAAGTTTTGCTCAAAAATAATTTTGTAAACATTTAAAATAAATTAAAAAATGTACAAATGATGCAAAATTCAAATTAAAAAATGCCACGACAAACCGGTGCCAATGATGAACCCCCAAGTAATGATATTGGTTGGAAATTTGGAACTCCAGTTGAAGGCACTATACATCATATTATTTGTAAATTTTGTGGACATCTCATTAAAGGTGGGATTATGCATTTCAAACAACACTTAGCACATCAAACGGGGCAAGTGCATTCTTGTACTAATGTTAGTAAAGAAGTGATGCAAAAAATGATGAAACATTTATATGATAAGAAAATGAGTAAAGCAGACAAACAAAAGAGAAAAACTGAATTGGAAGCACATATTAGCGGAGATGATCTCTAAGATGAGGATGAAGAAGGAGATTTTGTAGATCTTTGAGATGATGACTCTGACTCTGATTTCGATCCATAGATGACCAGGGCTAGACAAGCAAATATTCGTTCACAACAACAATGGGAGGAAAGTAAAAAATTTAGACGAGATGCTGTAAGTCATGGATCACAATATGATGCAGGTAGTACTTGTCATGACCCGAGCCTGCCCCCATGGGTTAAGGACATAACCGGCTAATAATCCTGAAATTACCTACGGCCTCAAACCAAACCAGACATAACTCACCAGAGTAAAGGGGGCCAAACGGAAGCAAAATTTTAAACTTCGTCCATAGAGTTGTGCTTACATGGCACGTCATAACAAACCATACATATACATATTAATAACTCACATCAGAAAATACAATAACATGAAGTTCTGTACAGACAAGATCATTCAAGTCTAGGTCAGCCAATCAAAACTATATACAAACGTATCCAAAGTCCTCGCCAACATGACAAAATAAAACAGGATAGCAAAAGGGCGAAGACGAGTCTCGTGCGTGAGACGTAAGGGCTGACTCCTCAAAACCTTGGTTGTTCCACACAAACTTCACTGAGGCTGGGTTTGGACCTCTCTTGGCTCACCTACAAACACATGAATGAGCGTGAGCGAAAGCCCAGTGAATAATATCAAATAAAGAAGATACATTAGAGCAACATACATCAGACGGCCTTGGACCCAATTCATATTTCTATCTAGTACGTATATATATATAGATCAAGTGACTGTGGTTCCAAACACATCGGACGGCCTCGAGCCCAATCCATTCATGTCAAACTGGCCTTTGGCCAATTTATCTTTCATTCATGTCAAACGGCCTTCGGCCCATCCGTTCTTTCATTCATGTCAAACTGGCCTTTGGCCCATTCATTCTATCTTTCGTGTCAAACTGGCCTTTGGCCCATTCATACTTTCATTCATTTCAAACTGGCCTCCGGCCCATTCATACTTTCATTCATGTCAAACTGGCCTTTGGCCCAACCATTCTTTCGGCATAGCAAACATTTGTCCACAAATCAATTTAACAGACTTATAGGGAGATGAGCAATTGGACAAATAACATATTTCAGATATCTTTATTAAGACATTACTCACAGTGATCAGTTGGATGATTTGCCCTGGAGCTCGACCCTACACATTCCATGAACACAATGGGTCACAAACAATCCAATTCGTTCTTAATTCACATATTCCTCTTTAGGCTTCTTTCTTATTCTTTTAATTCATTCATAATGCTCAATGCATGCCTAAGAGTACTTAGAAGTGAAAGAGAACGGAAAATAAAACATAGAACATCTTTGCAAAAATTCTGAAACAGGGGTCCCCGCTCGAGCGTGGACTTTCCCGCTCGAGCGGACCCATTAGGTCTGCAAAAGTACTGGTTGCCTCGTTTTTACGCTCGAGCGTGAGCTTGGACGCTCGAGCTGAAGGTCATTCTACATAGCTCCCCGCTCGAGCGTGAACTTCCCCGCTCAAGCGGACATCATGTCTGCAAAATATTCTGGGAGCTCGTATTTCCCGCTCGAGCGGCGGTTCCCCTGCTCGAGCGGACATCATGAATTCTGGGTTTTCCAGAATTGTTCTTCAAGTTCAAATTCGACCTCCAAGGGTTCAAAACTCATAATTTCAGTTCCCAAACATGCAAATACATTATATATCATGAGTACACAACCAATATGAGGCCAATTGCTCCAAATCATGGTTCAATTCTTCAAAATCCATCAACATTTTTGTATAATCATGGCTCATGCTCTCAAATCTTATATGAGCTCCATATCTTCAATAATCAAACATGCATGCAATCTTTTAACTCCAATTCTATTTCAAATGGGTCAAGTGATGCTTAAACACATGAAATTCATCCAAATCATGCTTGCATGTATGATCCTACAACTCAATTCTTCATGATTAACAAACTACATGATAGATTATACAATCCTTGCTTATTTATGATAATTCTATGCATGCGTGTACATTCTAGCTTCGTTTTCAACTAAATCTTTTCCATGAGCTACCAAATCACTAGAATTCCCAAAATCACAAGTTCAACTCATAAATTAGGGGTTGATTACTCACCTAGAAGCTCAATCTTTCCAATCTATGGTTAATTCTTGAGTTCAACCTTCCAATTTCACAAACTTGAGCCAAACACACAATTCTTCTTCTTTCTCCCTCTCTAGCCGACCCTCTCTCTCTTTTCTTAGAGTAACATCAGCCAATTTGAATAAAAGAGAAGGATTGAACATATAATGGCCCTTATATAGCCCCTCTTAATCACATTATTTTAATATTAGATAATTGAGCACTTAATTAATCGTTCCGAATCTAATTATTTTGATCCAAAAAAAATTTCAATTAAGTTTTACCGTAGGCTCTAAAAATTACGCTAATCACAATGGCGTAATCAATTTCGGGTTTGGTGGCCGATAAGGCCTTCAATTTAATTTCCAAAGCAGAAAGTCAAACAGATTTTCCTACGGTGAACAGATAGAAATTCAAAACCACATATTTTCACATAATGGCACACAAAATCATATCAAACACATAATCACATTCATAATAAGGGCCAATTAGCATAATACGGAACAGGGTTATCACAGTACTTCTAGTGCAGGGGGTAGTGGTCAAACAATGCCAAAAGGGTCAGGTATTGCTAATGTTTTTCATCGATCACAATGCATGCGTGAAACTGGTGGGAGTGGATGTAATTGAATTAAGCCTCCTAAAGCAAGGTTGAGAGCAATGGATGTAGAACTTCAAAAGAGCAAGAGTACAAAGCAACGAAAAATCTCTACAATGAATTTACAGAAGTTAAGGAAGAGATTGGGACAGGCAGTGTCCAAGTTTATACTCTATAATCATATTCCATTCAATACAGTTCATTCAGAGTATACACAATCCATGCTTGATGTTGCTGCTGAAGAAAGGCCAGAAGTAAAGGGTCCTAGTGGTTATGAAGTTTCTAAAGTATATTTGGACATGGAGCATGATGAAATGACAGCATGGATAAGATCATTCAAAGGAATTTGGGCAAAGAGAGGTGTATCCATCATGTGTGATGGTTGGGGCAATCGAACTCGGCAACACATCATCAACTTCTTAGTGTACTGCAATAGAGGTACTATATTTCACAAATCAATTGATGCCTCTAATATTATTAGTAGGACTGCTGAATATTATTTTGGGTTGTTAGATAAAGTTTTTGATGAAATTAGATAGCAATACGTTGTTCTAGTGGTGACTGATAATGAAGCTGCACTGAAAGCTGCAGGCAAAATGTTAATACATTTATATTGGACAGCTTGTTCGGCACATTGTATTGATCTCATGCTAAAAGACATAGCCACTAAGAAAAGTGTAGCAAAGGTGATTGAAGATGGTAAAACCATCACCAATTTCATTTATAATAATGGATGGGTGTTGGATTTAATAAGAAAATTCACTGGAGATAGAGAATTGATTCGACCTGCCATCACTCGATATGCTACAAATTTTATTGCCCTTGAGAGCATTGTTAGATATAAACAACAATTGAAAGCTATGTTTAATAGTGACGAGTGGAAGAATTCTAGATGAAGGAAGGCAAAGATTGGGCAACCTTACAAGGTCAAAAAAATTATTTTGGGAAAGGAGTTTTGGCAAAAAGCAACAGAGCTTTGTAAAGTTCATGAGCCACTAGTCAGAGTATTGAGGTTGGTTGATAGGGATGAGAAGCCAACAATGGGTTTCATATATGAAACTATAGATAGAGCAAAGTTGGCAATTATAAGAGATTGTCGCTACTACACTGAGTATTGGAAAATTAGTGATACTCGATGGTCTTTTCAATTACATCAAGATTTGCATGCGGTTGGTAAGTGTTACGATTTCAATTATAACATGTATATTTACTTTCAATTATTAATTGTCTTTTTATTTTTGACGGATATTTTTTAAATCCTCAATTCCATTATGGTGTTACCTCATCCAATGAAATAATAAGAGAAGTGATGGATGGACTTAAAAAAGTAATTATCAGATTGAAGCCTAATATGGATGCTCAAGTGAAAGCAACAAATCAAGTACGTACTAATTATTTAAATTTTAATAGCAATAATCTAGTTTTGCGAATGTTACTTGTAATGATTGTCTAAATTGTAATTGTTGCTGTTTCAAGATAAACAGGAAACTTTTGGCACTCCTTTAGCACAAAAAGCATAGAAACAATAAAATCCAAGTTTTATTTTCAAAATTACAAATTTACAATACATGAATACTTAAATAATTTTCTATCTTATTTTGACTTATGTCTAATGTAATGCAATTTTGTGCAATTGAGTGGTGGATTATTCATCGTAGTTGTGCTCCTGAACTTCAAAAAATAGTTGTGAAAGTGTTAAGTCAAACCACCACATCATCTCATTGTCAACGTAATTGGAGTACTTTTAGTCTCATCCATACGAAGACGAGGAATAGATTGAAATATAAGAAAATCCAAAGATTAGTCTTCATCACCTATAACATGAGATTAAAATTGAGACACGTTAAAAGAAGCAGCCAACAGGGGATTTATAGGAGCTTTAATCCTTTTAACTTGGATTACATATTTGAAGAAAATGATCCAATAAGTCTATGGATATAAGAAAGGAAAAATCCTTTACTAGATGGTGTGGATAATTCTAAATAGCTAGATTTGGTCTTAGATGATGATGGCAGTGGGGGTGGTGGCGACAGCAATGGCGATGGCAGCGATGGAAATAATGGTGGTGGCACCCATAGATATCAAGCTCGACGCACTTCTCAAAGTGACAATAGTGGTGGTTTAACACCATCTGATGGAGGAGGTGATGATGGTGATGGTGGAGGCACTTCTCATGATGAGGGTGGCGGCGACAATGGTGGTGATGGTACTAGTTTTGGTGCAGGAAGTGAAGATTTTATTGGAGGATTTGGATTATACGATGTTGGAAAACATTATCCTGTTGGAGAACTTGTTGCACTGTTACCCCAACTACCTACGAGGTTTCGTGGTACTGATACACGTAGGGATGAAAGAAAAATAAGAAATAGAGAATAACAGTTTGATTCATCTGATAGTAGTTAGAGTTATCCATATCACCCTTACCCATCTTATAGCAGTGATAGCCAGAGCTATCCTTACCCACCTCAACGAAATTACCCTTGCCCCCCCTCAACAACATGGTCCTCTAAGATACGCTTTGCCAAATTATTTACAAGCCCAAGAAAAGTATGTTGATCCTTTTCAGCCAAGGTATCCATTTTCTCCCTTAGTGCACCAAACAGAAAGGGGTAACATGATGACAACATTCACTTATATATTTCCTATTAGATGGGGTGAAGGTAGCAACAGCAATCAAGCTCAACAATCTGAATCCCAAGATGCACCACATCACTCATTTTGGTGGGGAGAAGGTAGCAGCAGTAATCAAGCTCAACAATCTGAATCTCAAGATGCACCACGTCACTCATTTTGGTGGGGAGAAGGTAGCAGCAGTAATCAAGCTCAACAATCTGAATCCCAAGATGTACCACGTCACTCATTTTGGTGGTAACATTATGTAATTTTAGTAGTGACATTATGTAAAATGTAATCTCTGTTATTTGTGAATTGTGCTATGATGTTATGTACTTTGTTAGGTTCTTCCATTAAGAATGTATACTTTTTTTAAAACTATTTAAGTTAAAATCTACATATGCTTCCACAAGTATAATAATTAAAAATAATTTTATACATCTCAGTCCAATAAAAGAAAATTTTGCCACAAAGTGTAATATGGATTTATGACATATAAAGTCATTAATTATTGAAACAAATGTAAAAACTCACTTTATAGTGATTTAAAAATATGAAATATATTGGATCATACTTAAAAATTATCAAAAATTTATGAAATTTTATTTTAAAACCCAATAAATATGATTCTGAAAAGAGAAAAAAAAATATGCGTATCAGTAAATTTTTTTCAAATTGTGCAAAAAAATAAAAAAATTCACAATTCTGGTTACCGCAATTGTTATACTACGGCCTTTACACTTCGGAACTGCAACCATGCCACCGCCATCGTTACGGAAACCGCAACCGTTTTTTAGAACCTTGTATATGAGTGTATGAAATAGGTTGAGTGAGAGAGGTAGTCTCTCCAATGGGTGAGTGAGAGAGTTGGATCTCTCTAGTGTGGTGAGAAAGTGAGAACTGTCAAAGGAAAAATAGAAATGTATGGTGTGAGAGAAAATTGGGAAATTTAGCCAAAAATCCTTCATTTAAACTGTATCTTGTGAAAAGGACAAAAAATATTTAATTAGTTTGTAAACTCCTCCAAATAGAGAACTCTCCTTCATGCAAGACAAACATTTGGGAGCTTCTATTTGCACACACCAATTACACTGTATGCACACACTTAATGATAACTATTTTTATTACAAATTTATTTTTAAGTGAAATTACTATTATGCAAATCACACACAATTCAAATAAACACATTCAGAAGTTGAATGTCGAAAAAATAAAAAAAAAATTCGGAATTCTATTGTCGAAAGAAATGATAATTTCGAAATGCTACTTTCGAACAAGTTGTTTATTAAAGAGGATGTGCACAAAGTGTAATTGGTGTGTGCAAATAGAAGCTCCCAAAACATTTTCGAAAGTATATTTTTTTAGACAATTTTGCCCTACTTTATATGTAGCAGTGTTGTAATTCAATCGTTATTGCATCTTCTATCATTATTGTGTCCTCTCTCTCTCTCTCTCTCTCTCTCTCTCTCTCACACACAGCTCTCTCCCACAAATCTTCACCATATCCGCATATCATCTCTCATACCTCCACCATCTCCATCGTCAATTGGTGTTGCTCATCGTCATAATCATTCGAAGAGAAAGTTATGAGTGATGATTTTTTCAGATCTTGAGACAGAGCTTATTCCTCATGTGCAAACAACGAAGCCATTGATTGAGGATGAACTTTTGCTATTTTGATCTTCTTATCGTTTCTATGGAGGCATTTTTCTAGATATATTCATAGATCCGTGTTATCTTCTTGGATGTTGGATTTCATGGAGATCTTTATAGATTTCATCTTATACACACTAACATTGTTCAAATCGACAGGCAAAAATATCATTCAAGCACAAAAAATTTTAGATTTTTTAGTTATGTTTGTGGAATTTGTATTGAGTTGTTTCAGTTCATGGAATCTACGTTTTATTTTTAGTGTCTTATGGTGTTTCGTTAGATTGCGTATCTATTATCCCAAAAAAAAGACTTGTAAGTTTTACTATAAATCAGATTAAAATTTTACTATTATTCATTCAGAGCAACATTTTATTGTATTTTTGTTATCAATAATTTTTTATTTTGTTGTGCTGGTGAATTTTGGTGGAGATTGGATGTCTTTCTTTTTCTTTTTCTTTTTGGGTGAATAAATGATGTCTTTCTTTGATAACTCCACCTTGCAAAGTTGTAGGTTCTAATGCTCTGTGATAGTGGAGTTTTAATTTAGATCACAAATTCATACAGTAAAAGTTAAAAATTTTAATCTGGTTTGAATGTTTTAAAAGTTAAAATTTTACAATAAAATTTAACTATGAATTAGAATAAAATTTTATTTTATACGTCAATTTTGACGATATTTTTTTAAAAAAAATTTATAGGCAACCTAAATCTTATTTAATAGATCCGGATAAGAGGATTTTAAAAATGCTAATTTTATTAAAAACTAATATCTACATCAAAAAATATATAATTTTAAAATTTGAAAAATAAAAAGAACATTTCTGCCCATAAATTATAAAACTATACGTGTTATCCTTAATGCAGTACAAATAAAGGGCATTTCATTTTTGCATGAAAACTTCACAAGCAAGGGACTTTCACCAAAAATCCTAAGAAAATACCGTAATGCACAAAGGTGAGTAAAGACTCAATTAACTTGACATGAGATTCAAGTAGTGATATAAATTTTAAGTATTTTTAACCATTTCACACGTACTCTATATCTTAATATATAGTAATTTATCTCTTTCGTAAATGTAAATGTAAACATTGAAACCAAACAACATTAATTATTGTGTTCTTTTCTTGACCATTTTATTTTGAAAAATGCTATAAGCCTCAAATTTTTTACTAAACAAATAATCAAATGCCTCGCATGAATATGGATATTTGGCAGAAAATTTAATATCCCTCACATTATCCTTTTATTTTATCTTTGCTTCCATACAACAATAATTATTGTGTTCTTGACTATTTTATTTTATCTTTGCTTCTATTGCATTGGTGGGTTATTTCAAGGAATGCAAACAGAGTGGCGTCTTGGGTTGCTAATCCTCTCCTCATGAGCTAGTACATACACACACACACACAAATAAAATATAAAAAATAAATAAATAAAAGAAGAAGATAATTCAAGGTGAGGCATACTCGTTGGAAAAAAAGTGAAGCGTAGCAAAAATGGTGAAGCTGGCTGGGCCAAAGAAATCTGTGCAAAAAAAGCAAAGGGGAATGCATTGCATTCAAGCAGCTACTCTCGTATAAAGATTGATAATAACTTGGCTCTGAAATAAATATGATGGCTTTTTGGTAAGATTACCGTATCATTTGTGAGATGCTCAGTTTTGGCCTCATCAAAGGTAATTTTGCAATATGGATATAACGAAAATGATCATATACAAACACACACTCAAAACATGAGACAAATTCAAACTTCTCTAAGCACAAACAAATCAGTTTTGAAGCCCATATCAAACTGCCGTTTGAAAATCCCCAAAGTCGTCGTCTGGTATATCATGTGTGCTTTGATTTTGACGAGAATGTGTTTCTTTTGATTGTTCTGTCAAGGAGGCTGAGCCCTTGTCGTCTGGAGTTCCCTCAAGACTCAAACTTGATGGTGGGTCTGAGGGTGACTTTGCAGCACCAACAACAGGTGAAAGGGGTGCTGGTGGAGGTGGTAGCGGTTTGATACAAATTGCAGAAACTTTTGGGTTGCCTTTTTCCTCCAAAGAAAGATTATTCAAACCCTGCTCGAAAAACTTGGACCGTACACTCCGACCACTGTTCTGTTAACACCAAAAGGATGATATAACCTGTTAGAATACTCACAAACACTTATATTATAGTTGTCTCACAGAAGTAAAATCGAAATGGGAGCCTACATTCTTTAATTGAAGAACAAGGGTCTCCCCATCTTTTAAACTGTAATCAAATGATGAACTTTTCTGGTACTGCTTTTCCATCTCTTCTGCAGTTTTCTTTTTGTTCAGGTACCTTTAAACAATTTAAGAAGATAGCTACTTTAGCAGGAGCCAGGAAGTTTTGCTGATTAGAGTTCATTTTAGAAAACCAATTTCATAGACAGTCACAATATACAGCATATGACCGAAAAGAGTTCAAAATGGATATGAACATATGGGAGAATACTTCATATGGTCATGAAGGGCAGCTTGGAAGTCATAAGCCTCAGGTCTTTCTCGAAAACCTATACCAATGAAAGCATGCCGGAGGCGGCCACCTGCATAAGTTCCATTTAAGTATCACCTTTAAAATAATAGAAATGGAAGGCTGAAGATAAAAGCTAAAGTAGCAGTAAGATCTGGTGTCAATAGTTGTCGGTGTAAGCTTCATGGTTTAAAGATCTCTGTTGGGCTACCAGAAAGGTTGCTATTAGACATTGCAACTATGAATGAATATGGTTTTGCATTATTGTGAAGAATTTAGGAGTAACAGCTTCTAGCACCTTGAGCTAACTACCCACAATGAAGATGTTAACTTTGGTTGTAAATTTATGGGTTATTTACAGCAAGACCTCCTCAACTACTAGTGAATATCACTTTACCCCCCTCATCTAAAACCCGGACATTTTAACCCACTCAACTATAAAAGTGTATCACTTTCACCTCCAGCAAATACCCTGTATACCATAGTTGAGGAGGTCATTATGTATGGGTTAATAGAAGAGAATGGTAAAATGATATTCACTAATAGTTGAGGGGGTCTTACTGTATTTAACCCTAAATTTATAGAGAGTCCAGCATCCAGCATTTCATATCTTACATGCATAATAAACAGCTCCGGATACACATGATTTACAACAAGGCAAAGAAACATAATGGATTATGCACCAGAAGACAAAAACAAATGGGCAAGTCATTGTAGGCTAATCTGATACAAAAAAAATAGTAAATCTTTTCTTACAATCATTTTTTTTTTTTTTTTTTTCCATTCTTTCTTCTTGGTTATAAGCATTACTTCTACAGTGGAGGCATACTCAGGTATTAATAGATATGTGTCCGATACAATATATGTTTCAACCATGTATGGAAGCCGAATGCTGTGCATCTACAATTCAGAGTGTCGGGTTTCCATAAAATAATAATATATCAATGTTGAAGTTTTTTCTTCGCAGTTCTCTAGTCCTTACCGATTTAATACAGAGGATACAGCTTCTATCTAGAAAATGTGGCCTAAGCATTATTCCTAAGAAGTGGAGTTCATTGGCTAGAAGGCTACGCTGAACAAATACATGGCCGCTTGCAAAACAAACAAAATCATGATTCATGAATATGGTTGTTGAAGGTCAGAAGATCCATCACTAACTTGGTATACCACATTAATCTAGGAGATGGTACTTAATACCACACTAGATTAGTAGTTTGGTACTAAATTATACCTTCTGTATACATTCCGGTTGGATAAACTATGTTATTGATGGTAAATCATAATAATGATATATCTTTGATGATGCAGCTGTATTAAATACAATTTCACTATATTTACCAAGAAATGCGAATTTGGACTCAGATTTTTTTTTTATCTACATATTTGATTTGGATCATTTTAGAGAGCACACAATCTTTTACATGGACTTGGGTAAAGGTGTCTGGTGGAGGGTGTGTATCTAGAGGTCGGACTCATCAAATCTTAAATTTAAGGGTATGTGAACTCGGGAAAAAATGTCATATTTTTAAATTTCTAATCTATTATGTGAGATAAAATAGTCTTATATGTAACACATAGTGTCAAAAAGACACTTAATAGTAATTATACAACAATATATACATATAATAATAGCGTACAAATATATAAGAAGTGTTCGATGAAAAGTATCTAACACATTTCGTATTTGATTGCTTTTGAAGAGTCCATGAATCATAGGTGAGGAAGCAAATTACTGTTACCTATCTAAGAAGCATGAACACTTCCAAGAAAGCAACACTTACTAAGGGGGGAATTTTCAACACGACACAATGTTAAAATCCACCTACTCTCCACCTACTTCACCCACTTAAACCTACTCCACTAAACCTAACCCACTACACCACTACCACCTCACCTACTCCACTAAACCTAACCCACTACACCACTACCACCTCCACTTGACCTACTCCTTACCTACTACACACTCACCCTCTTCTATATATAGGAATCATAAATCATTGTAATTGATATCAATAAACATCAATCAATAATACATAAATTTTTTACACACAATAACACAACTTGAATCGTACATGAAGTTAATAGATTAGGACTGACCATTTTTTGACACAAACAAGTATATGAAACAACCCGATAACACATATTTAATGAAGAAATTGTTACACATTTAAATAAAATTTTCATTACGGGGTGTCATGACATTTTTTAATCTTTTATGTAATTCCATTCAACTTATTAAAAAGCATATAAAATAGGATTTGAAGGATAGTATAGGCTTTGTTTTTGTTTTTGTTTTTGTTTTCAATTGAAGATACTAAATTTTTTGTCCACTATTTGAGTTAATCTAGTAAAAAAATATATAATGGTGAAATTAGGAAAATAAAATTGAGTTGAAATCAAATATTCTTATGAATAATTTCATTCAATAGAGATTAGATTTATTAAATGTATAACTTGTGGAGAAGAATTTTAATTTTTTCTTACACTTGAGATTTTTAGATAATGGTGAAATTTTTTGACATCGCACGTTAACACAACATGAACCAGATATGAACCAAAAATGACACAACACAACCCGATAACATGAAATTATAAATGAGTTGGGTTAGTGTTGAGGTAATTTCGACACAAATCCAAAACAACACAACATGAATACAACCTAACAGGACACGACACTCACTCCTACATGAAACACATTAAAAATTTGAATAAAATAACTTGGAATATAATGATAAAATAAAAACAATGTAAATTTATATCTATTTTCCTCCTTTTAGACTTTTTAAATTGTTATATTTGACTTAAATATGACATATAACAATTATTTATTTTCATCTATATGACATATAATTATATATATATATAATTATATATATTACATGTATCTCTCATATGTTGTGTCTTGCATTTTTTAAAAATTGTGTTGGCATGTCAATGTTGTGTCACGTGTCCAGCTTTTTAACTCCCTATGTTATGTTTGAAATTCGTTTGCAGAAGTTTTCACCGAGGCTTTCTGAAAAAGATCAATTTTCAAGTTCATGTAACAAGATAGGCATAATAAGTTTAGGGTTTAGGGGGAGTGCTACAGTGGGATGTATTAGATAGTAAGAAGGGTAATTCTATAATTTTACTAGAAGTTATAAGATTAAAGAGGGGGGTTATTTGGTTGGACACCCCAATTTGAAATTTGAATTTTACTAATTTCTTTGAACAACCCAAATAATACCAATTCGATCTGAAATCCCAAACTACTTCTTTGGACACCCCACACAAAGCCCATCATCTTCCTTTCCAGCAACCATTGTCTTTCTCCCACACCCCACCCCAGCATCCATCATCATCCCAACAAGTCCCAACTTCTGTCCTCGTCCCAACTTCACTTAATCCCCTCTTTCCCCACAACCCTCTTCAAACATCATCAATCTTTTATCTGAAAGTGGGTTTGTATGATTTTTAATGGATGTATTTGATAAGCTTTGCAGTTGTTATAAAGCTATTTGAAAGTGGTTTTGTATGATTTTTAGTAGATTTGTACGATTTGAAAATAAATCCATCAAAATTCTGCTCAAAACTTTGTTCTGACTTCAAATGCCAAACAAACTTAAAATGTTCGGACTTGTGTGGTTGGACAAACTTGAAATGTTCAGATTTGTTCGAAGGAGAACAAAACTAATTTATTCAACTTTTGGGCGTTCATACATTATGGGGATGGGAGTGACGGGGGATGGCTGCCGTGGTGACTGGAAGTGTAGGAGGTGACAGTGATGGTGGTCGAAAATGGAGATGGAAGTAGCTAGTGAGTATCCAAACAAATGGTAGGTTTTTTTTTTTTTTTAAGAGGATAAAATCACAAAAACAAACAAAAAAACAAAAACAAAAAAACCCAAAGTTTGACCCTCTTAACAAATCAAACCCCAAGTTTTTAATTTCTACAATTTAAACCCTAAATTTATACTTTTGTCACGATCTCAAACTTCCGTCTATTTATGTTAAACGGAACTTTTCTGCTAGACAATACTTACAAAATAATATTTTAATAATTCCGCTCACCATTTTTTAATATATATATATATACATACGTATATAATTATAATTTTATTCAAAACTGACTCCTCTTCTCACTCACTACCGCGACCGCCACCATCAGCGGTGGCACTCCCACCACACCTCATTCAGACTGCCACACCCACACCCCTTTCATCAGATCATCATCACCTTCCCTGCCAATCCCTTTGCCATTGGACGCAATACACAGTTTTCTTCAAATGAGTAATATGGCTTCAATCCAAATTTTTGCCATGGAATCTTCCAAGCCTAAACAGACTAAACAATCTTCGAAGCATCCCGTCTCCGCCAATAACCAATAACCAACATATATCCAGCACTAATTAATTTAACAAACAACTATAATTAACACTAGTGTATTTGTAGAGATATATACATCTGTATATATGTATATATATTTTGCAGAAGATAATAAAGTGACAAAAGAGGCTTCCGCCACTCCCTCCATCATCAGATTTGTCCCTTCCTCCATTAGATCTGCAACATGTTCCTCAGATCCACAACCTCCGCTAGCCCTTCCTCAGATCCTTTACTTCATTCATCAGATCCATCACCCACTGTCTTCCCCTGCCACCTCTCTCCTTCAGCCCCTCTCTCCATCTCTGTTCACCACCACCGCTCCAGTGGGCTTTATTGTTGTTGTTCCTGTAGTGCCTTAGTGTCACCAAAAGAAGAAATATCTAGAGATGCAGTAGTGAGAAAGGGGGGAAGGGGAAAAGGAAGAGAGAGAATGAGGATGAAGTGGGTGGCGAAGGAAGAGGGACAGTTAGTGGTTGCCGGTGACAGGAAAAGAAATGGGAGGAATGGTTGTTTGGTAGAGATGAGTAACAAGTTTTTACACAAACACAATGTGCCCAAGTGTATGGTAAGTTTATGATGAATGGCTTTGATTTAATGGATGATAAATAAATGATGGAATTGATCTGATGTGTTCAAGGTCAAATCTATTATTAATGTTGAGTAAAATGAGCCAATGTAAAAGTGCCCCGTGTACCAAAAATTTTCTTCTGTCAGACAAACTAACAGAGATAGGTGAATGGTTGAGATTGAAATAAAAGTAGGAAGTTCAGGATTAAAATTGAAGAAATTAAAAACTTGGGGTTTGATTTGTTAAAAGAGTCAGCTCTAGGGTTTTTTTTTTTTTTTTTTTATTGGCAATTTCCCCTAAATTTTATTAGGAAAGAGCATCAAGAAGATGCTAACAAATACATCCTTTGCCAAACGACCCCTAGATAGAAAACATATCTACAAAATCCAAATAAGAAAATTGATCTGGAGACACTCCCCATAACCCAACTATACAAAACCCTCAAACATCTGTTTTTCAAATAAGACACAGGAACTACCACCCCTTGGAAAATCAGCCAATTGCGCTCCAGCCAAATCAGTCACATCAAACACAAAAGCGTAAGATCTCAACCCTTCCGACATTTCTTCCAACTATGAAGAGCATCCACGACACAACCCTGCTGCACCCAAACTATAACAAAGCCAAAAAAATCAACCTCCAAAATTGACATGTCACAGGGCAATGAAGTAAAAGACAAGAAGTAGATTTCGCATCCCCGCAGCACATACAACACCAGTTAACCACAATCTGCCTACACTGAATGAGATATCCAGCGTCAAAATCCTATCAAGTGCCACCGTCCAAAAAAAAAGGACTTGGATGGAGCTCCATACACCCACACGATCTGCCAAGGGAAGGCTATAACCATTCCATCTACCTGAGCTTGATAGAAAGACAGCGTCAAAATCCTATCAAGTGCCACCATCCAAAAAAAAAAAAAAACTTGGATGGAGCTCCATACACCACACGCTCTGCCAAGGGAAGGCTATAACCATTCCATCTACCTGAGCTTGATAGAAAGACAACACAGAAAAAACCCATTTAGCACCCTTGCAACGCCACACCATGCAATCCTCTCCCTCCCCCACCACTTGCAAACACCATACAAGTTTGCCAACAAATCCACTAACCAACCTACCTCCCAATCAAGAAACTATCGGCGAAGTCTCATATCCCAAACCAACCACCCTGCATCCATCACCAAGTAAGAAGACACCACAGCATCCCTATCCATCACAATCTGAAAAATCAACAAAAACAAAGATTCCAAAGTTTGATCTCCACACCACCTATCCTCCCAACTCAAAAACCAACCAACCTCCAAAACCCCCCTCCACCTGAAACAATACCTTTCCACAAACCCCTCTCATGTGTACCCATCACTGCTCTCGAACTCCAATCCCCCCACCCAACCCCATATTTAGCCGTCACCACCCTACGCCAAAACAGCTCCTTCTCCCCTGCAAACTACCCGAGCCACTTCCCTAATAGAGCCTATTAAACTCCACTAACTTCCGCAGCCCCAACCCACTCACCTCTTTATGACTACACACCCTATCCCACACTACCAAATGGAATGTAAACTCATCCTCATCCCCACCCCCACCCCAAAGAAAATCACTTTGCAACTTCTCCAACCGACGAGCAACTGATACTAGAATAACATGCACAAACATAAAATACGTAGGAATGCACGCGAAAGTACTCTTTATCAAAGTCAACTTCCTTTCTTTGGATAAATATTGCCACTTCCACCCTATCAAATGCCGTTGAACCCTTTCCACCACCCCATCCCACACCGTTGTTGCTTTAAACATAATCCCAAAGGCAAGCCCAAATACGACACTGGTAACGCAAACACCTTACAACCAAAAGTAGCAACCAACCTAGACAACTACACCATCTCCCCCACGGGGATCAACTCAACTTCGCCAAATTCACTCACAAACCCAAAACCACCTCAAAACACAAAAGAACACAATGCAGATTTTCAATCTTAGCCGCCTCAGCCCCACAGAAAATTGAAGTGTCATAAGCATGCAACAGATGTGACACACCAAGTGGCTTTGCATTCCAACCCCCACTATATAATGTTAAGCATATTATATTATTATCTGAGCCTTTTTTTTTGTGGCTTGTAATTATTCTATGCCCTCAGGGCTCGACTTGTAATTGTCTCATCGTGTAAACCCTAATCTTTCATTTATAAATAGGGGATGATAATCTATCAAACCCTAAGCTGATTACTCAAGCTTCATGGTATCAAAGCAGAACCACTAGGGTTTCAGCTCACCTTTGTTGGTCGACCTTTGCACCAACGACACTCTAGGGTTCGAAACTTACCTCTGCTTCGTCTTCCTCTGCTTCGCCTTCCTCTGACGATCATCACTCAGTAGTCTCTCATCGTCGATCTCTGCCTCGTCTTCATCACTCAGTCGCCGTCGTCTCTACATCGACCTTCCTCGGTCGCCTTCCTCAGTTCATCGACCTTCGTTAGCCTTCGTCGAGCTCCTCCAGCAGTTCGTCAGCCTTCGTCGAGCCTTCGTCAACGTTCGATCTCCTCACTCAGCCGCCTTCTCTGGTATTCTCTCATCTCTGTTTGGTATACCTATGTTGTGTTGTGTATAAACACCGTACCAATACATATATAAATGAATACCTAAATCAATGAATATATTTTAAAAAAAAAAAAAAAAAAAAAGACAACCAAAAAAATGGTTTCTTAATTTGTTATGCTTTTATAGTGGTCATTGTGCCTGTTCTTTCACCACCACCTTCCGGGTTTGTGATTGCCACTAGTTTTTGTTGCGGGTTCGGTAGTAGAGTATCCATGGCAGATTCCACCAGTGTGTCTCCTACTTCTCAAACACCGAGGAGTGAGAGTCTCATTATACCTACTACCATGACTGAGAACCCCAACCCTAGTCTGAAAATCACCACCTCTCTCTTTAATGGTCAGAACTACCTAGCATGGTCTCAAAGTTTGACTATATTTTTGAAGAGCCGAGGGAAGATGGGGTATGTTGATGGCAGGATACAGGCACCTAGTACCACTGACTCAAGTTATAACCAATAGGAGATTACCAACTCTTTCATTATGGGTTGGCTTATTCATTCGATGGTTCCTGAAATTGGTGAGGGCTACTTGTCTATGGAAACTGCCCAGGATGTTTGGGATGCTGTGGCTGCCACCTATTTCCGCAAAGGGAATTTCTCACAGGCATTTGAGTTGAGCCGCTCTATTGAGAGCTCACTTCAGGGGGATTAGACTGTTCTTCAGTATTTCACTTTCCTCACCAACGGCTGGAAACGCCTTGACCACCTGGAAGACTATAAGCCCGTTTGCCCTGCTGATTCTATCGGGTACAAGAAGTTCATCACACGGGAACGGGTCTTTAAATTTCTGGCAGGCCTAAATATGGAGTATGATCCAGTTAGAGGTCGCATTCTGGGTATGGACACTCTTCCTTCACTTCAGGAGGCATTTGCCTATGTACAGAATGAGAAGAGTCGCCGGTCTGCTATGATGTCCCCTGTCTCTACTGACCGCTCAGCATTACTGTCTACTCCTCGAGATGGTCTCAGCCTGACTCCCATCCCCCCGTCTGCTGCTAAGGAGTCTGTATTCTGTGATTATTGCAAGAAGCCGCGGCATACTCGTGAGACATGTTGGAAGCTTCATGAGACTCCATCCGGGGGTCGAGGTGATCGGTCTGGTTCACGAGGAGGTCAGTCCAGTCAGTCTAAAGGACGTGGTTCCTATTCCCGGGCTCATCAGTCTAGTGCCGTTGATACACTTGTTTCTAATTCTGCTTCTGTTGGCTAAGCTTCTGATACTGAGCTAGAGGATGCTTTGCGCCAATTGTTGGACCGTCGGTCTTCTACTGCTCTCAGTACAGCTTCCTCGTCCTTTGCCCGCTCAGGTAACTTAGCCTTTTCTCCTTGTGTTTTCCTGTGTCATAAGTCTTTCCCTTGGATTATTGATTCCGGTGCCTCCGATCATATGTCTGGCTCTTCTGATCTTTTCTCTGTCTATAAGCCCTTTTCAGGTCAGGACAAAGTTAGGATTGCAGATGGTACTGTTTCTTCCATTTCTGGAAAAGGTTTAGTCCAAGTCACTCCTACCATACATCTATCTTTTGTTCTCCATGTTCTCAATTTTTCTATTAATCTGTTATCCTTAAGTCGTCTTACGCAGTATTTGAATTGTAGTGTGACGTTTTTTCCTGATCATTGTCTGTTTCAGGACCTTGTCACGAGGAGGACGATTGGCAATGGTAGTGCAGAAAATGGTCTCCACTTCCTAGATCAACCAGACAAACTTGCTTATTCTTCCACCACTTCTTCTACTAACCCCACTGATTTATGGCTGTGGCATCGGCGTCTTGGGCATCCTTCATTTTATTTACTTAAGCATTTATTTCCATCTGGTTTCGCACATCATCATGTGTCTGATTTTCTTTGTGAATCTTGTCAACTTGGAAAACATCACAGAGCTTCTTTTGCTCCCAGTGTGAATAAAAGTTTAGTTCCTTTTTCATTAATGCATTCTGATGTTTGGGGTCCCTCTCGTGTTATGTCTGTGAAAGGTCATCGCTGGTTTGTTACATTTATTGATGATTTTTCTCGTACTACTTGGGTATATCTCATGAAAGATAATAGTGAGGTTTTCTCTGTGTTTCGCAATTTTCATAAGATGATTTGTACTCAGTTTGGGGCCACTGTCAAACTATTTCGTTTTGATAATGGCAGGGGAATACATAGATTCTGGGTTAGGCCAATATTTCTCTTCTCATGGCATTATCCATCAGACCTCTTGCACCAATATCCCTCAACAAAATAGGGTGGCGAAACGCAAGAATCGGCATCTTCTTGACATGGCTCGGTGCATGTGTTTTTCTATGAGTGTGCCTCGGCCCTATTGGGGCGACGCTGTCCTCACTGCTGCCCATCTTATTAATCGTCTCCCTACCCAAGTCTTGCAAAAACAAGCTCCTCTTCACGTCCTCCTCGGTTCTCAGTACTTGTTTTCTATTCCTCCCAAAATTTTTGGTTATGTCTGTTTTGTTCATAATCACTCTCCTTCTCGTGGTAAGTTGGACCCTCGCTCCCTCAAGTGTGTTTTCCTTGGTTACTCTCCTACTCAAAACGGGTATAAATGTTACCACCCTTCTTCTCGTAAGTGGTTTGTGTCCATGGATGTTACTTTCTTTGAGTCCCAGTCCTTTTTCTCGTCCTCTCCAGTGTCACCGTCCTCATTTCCGGGGGACCCTTGGTGTGAAGTGAGTCCTGTGCTGCCTATGGTGGACCCCGTTAGTCCTGTGCTTCCTATGGTGGACCCAGTTGTTCTTGCACCACCCTCTTCTACTGTGCTTCCTATAGTGGAACCAGTTGTTCTTGCACCACCCTCTTCTACTGAGACTATAGGACCCAATGTCACCAAGGATAAGAACGGGCATGTTTATGTCCGGGACATAGACAGACAACAAGTTAACTGGATACAAGGGACCACTTCTGCTCCTCTACTGCCATCTCCTGCTTCTAATGAGAACCTAGGTAAGTTTGAATCTCTTGAGTCCATTGATCTTGATGTTCCTATTGCCAAAAGGAAGGGTGTGAGATCTTGTACTCAATATCTTATCTCACAGTTTGTATCCTACTCTCATTTGTCATCCTTATATAGCGTGTTTGTGTCCAATATTTCCTCTGTTAGAATTCCTAACCATTTTCAGGATGCTCTTGCTACCTCTGAGTGGAAACTAGCCATGATTGAGGAAATGAAAGCACTTGGGAAGAATGGCACTTGGGAATTGACTGAGTTACCTACGGGCAAACGACCTGTGGGATGTAAATGGGTATATACTGTGAAACACAAAGCAGATGGGTCTATTGAGCGTTACAAGGCAAGACTTGTGGCAAAAGGGTTTACTCAAACATATGGCATTGATTATCAAGAGACCTTCGCACCCGTGGCTAAGATGAATTCAGTCAGAGTACTTCTCTCTCTAGCAGCTAATCTAGATTGGCCGCTTTATCAGTTTGATGTCAAGAATGCCTTTTTCCATGGTGATCTCGAAGAAGAGGTATATATTGACATTCCTCCTGATTTTGAGGATCATCAAACAGAAGGCAAAGTATGCAAGCTTCAGAAGTCATTATATGGTCTCAAACAGTCTCCAAGGGCTTGGTTTGAAAGATTCACTCAGGCTATGTTTAAATATGGCTTCAAACAGAGTCAGGCAGATCACACCTTATTTGTGAAACATTCCTCACGTGGTAAGACTACAGCACCTATTGTTTATGTTGATGACATAGTTCTCACAGGCAATGATAGTGGGGAAATACCTCTGTTGAAGAAATATTTAGCTAATGAGTTTGAAATCAAAGACTTGGGAAGCTTGAAGTATTTTCTGGGAATTGAAGTTGCTCGCTCTAAGGATGGGATATTTATCTCACAGAGAAAATATGTGCTTGACCTATTGAAGGAAACTGGGATGCTTGGTTGCAAGGCATGTGCCACTCCACTGGAACCCAATCAGAAATTGGGGGATGATGAAGGAGGAGAAGCTCTTGAAAGGGGGAGCTATTAGCGATTATTGGGTAAGCTCATTTACCTATCTCACTCCCGTCCTGATATAGCTGTTGCTGTCAGTGTGGTTAGTCAGTTTATGCATGCTCCTCGTCAGATTCACTTTGAGGCTGTCATGAGAATCTTGAGGTACTTGAAGTCTGCTCCTGGTAAGGGTCTTTATTTTTCAAAGTATGATCATCTTTGTGTGGAAGCCTATACAGATGCTGACTGGGCTGGATCAGTAACTGATAGGAGATCGACTTCAGGGTATTGCACTTTTGTTGGAGGCAACCTAGTTACTTGGAGGAGTAAGAAACAGAATGTGGTTGCCAGGTCAAGTGCAGAAGCTGAGTTTAGAGCTATGGCACAAGGTGTGTGTAAACTTTTATGGATCAAGTTATTGTTAAGTGATCTAGGTATTGATCAAACGGACTCCATGCGGTTATACTGTGATAATAAGGCCGCCATCAACATCGCTCACAATCCAATTCAACATGACAGGACAAAACATGTTGAGATTGATCGTCACTTCATTAAGGAGAAACTCACTAGTGGTACCATTTGTACTCCTTTTGTCCAGTCTTGTGAAAAACTTGCTGACATTCTCACCAAGGGAATTGGAAATAAACCATTTCATGACATATTATGCAAGCTGGGTATGAGAGATATCTTCGCACCAGCTTGAGGGGGAGTGTTAGCATATTATATTATTATCTGAGCCTTTTTTTTTGGCTTGTAATTATTCTATGCCCTCAGGCTCGACTTGTAATTGTCTCATCGTGTAAACCCTAATCTTCATTTATAAATAGGGGATGATAATCTATCAAACCCTAAGCTAATTACTCAAGCTTCATATAACCCTCTAGCAAACCACCCTATAATGCCCGAGTTAACAACCTACTCAACGCCTCCATGACCAATATGAACAACAACGGCAGGGATCACCCTATCATAAACCACAATAAGATGGAAAAAAACCTATAGGCAAGCCATTTACTAATACTGACACGCAAACCATAGAAATGCAAAACCGAATCCACCTGCACCATTACCCACCAAATCTCATTCTCTCCAACATATAATACAAAAACTCTCAACTCACATTATTGTATGCCTTCTCAATGTCCAACTTACATATTATTCTTGGCCGGCTCTCTTGAATACGAGAATCAACACACTCGTTAGCCACCAAAACAACATCCAAAATCGGGCAACCTGTTACAAAAGCGTTTTGAGAATGTTAAACCACCACATGAAGAGTAGGCTTTAAGGTATCTTGCCAAAACCTTAGCCAATAACTTATACACACTTCCAAGCAAACTTATTGGCCTAAAATCCCGTAAGTCCTCTGCCCCTCTTGTCTAAGGAATCAAAGCAATAAAAGTCGCATTAAAGCTCTTTTCAAAACACCTTGTCTCAAAGAACTCTCCCATCATAGGCAGGACATCGCCCTTGACCACCTTCCAACACTGTTGAAAGAATGTTATCATAAAGCCATCTAGACCAAGGGCTTTGTTGCCATTGCGCTCACACAACACCTCCACAACCTCCTCTAAAAAAGGTCACTCCAGCCACGTCATTGACAGCACCAAATATTTTTCTGTCGACTGTGGCCAAATCTAATCTTGTTAACTAAGGCCTATCGATTATGGTCTGCTGATTCAGACCTATGTTACACGGACTCGGGTGCGGGTATTGGGTGCGGGTACGTATCTAGGGGTCGGGTACTTCAAAATTAAAAATTGAGGATACGTGGATATGGATCCAAACGAGGGTACGGGTACGGGAATACGTTAAATATTTAATTTTTAAAATATATTTATTATATAAAGATAAGTTAAATACACATTAAAAGTTTTTTTTATAAATATTTTTTTAATACATATTAATTATTTTATTTATTTATTATATTTTTTAAATAATGTGTTAAAATATATTAAAATAAATAAAAAATAAAAATTGGAGAGTGGTGAGATAGACACAAATTATATGTATTATATATATATATATATATATATTTTATTAGACACAAATATGTTAATATAATTTATTAGATATATATTTTATATAACAAATTAGATATATATATTTTATATATAACAAATTATATTGTTATAGGTTGAAAACGGGAGGGACAGACAGACGCACGACGAGAGAGAGAGAGAGAGAGAGGAAGGTAGATCAAAGGCGAGGACATGGCGACGCCGCCGGAGGAGCTGACGAGTCTCTACGACTCCATCTTTGACAAGTTCGACGGCGACAAGAGCTGAGCCGTGGACATCGATGAGTTCAGATCGAGATCGAAGGCAACAGGTCGATCGCGAGCAGAGATCAAAGGCAGATCGAAGGCGAGAGACAGAGATCGAAGGCAGATCGAGCAGATCGAAGGCAGATCGCACCAGGTTTCTCTCTCTCTCTCCCCTTTACGATCCCATCTGCCGTATCCGCTTCTAAGGAGCCGTATCCCAACCGTATCCCGCACCCGTACCCGTGTCGTGTCGTGTCGACACGGGTACCTTCGAAATTCCAAAGAGTCCGTGTAACATAGATTCAGACCATGAATCATCTTTTCAAAGGTAGTTATGGTGATAATTAAATTTATTATTATTTTTATTAACGTTAGTTTTACTTTTGTTTGTATAAGAGACATTCTTATTGCTATTGGTTATTAGTCTGGAAACGCGGGTTGGTAGGTGTTGAAGATACGGAAGTTGCAATACAAAAACTGTTTCCAACAGTTACTTGAAGGCAACGGCTCTAAGCCTATAAATAGGCCAAGGATTGTACAAGCAAAGGACAATCAACAAATCATCAAACACATTAGAGCTTTTTCTTTATCTTTAGGAGTAGTTTACCATAATTTCTAGGAGTAGACTATCTTAACTTTTAGGAGTAGAACAACATTAGTTTGTAACCAAATTCTATTCATCGACAAATTTTTTATTCCCTTTGAAGATTAATGAAGTTTTCTTTTGTTATTCTTCAATCTCTTTGTCTCTCTTCCTTCAATTGTTTCTTTTGAACCATTTGTTGGAATTTATTTGTGTATATTGGCAAAGTTTATAGTCAAATCGTGTGTCGATTGTGGCTTACAGAAATTGTGCTAACAATTTTTTATGCTAGGAGGGCTCGTACTAATTCGGAGTATTTAGCCTCCAGAGAAGTCTTGAAATACTGCATAAAAGAACCTCATAGAACACAATCACATGATGTTCCAATAAGTGGATTTCCATGGAATGACATGTCCAGAAAAATAGATGAAATGATTCGATTTTGTGAAAATGAAATGTGTTGGCGTGAGAATGGAAGTTTATCTCTACAAGAAGAAATTGATTATCTTGATTGGTGAAAATTTCAAACAAAAGCACCACTGCCATATTATTTGAGGTCAGAAACACAATCATTTTGATAAAATGATTGGTCAACTTGATTATCAAATTGACCAATTTGAAATTGAAATTTTTTGATGGAGAGAAACTTTAAAAGTTCTTATGGAAGCCAAATTTTGTAAGTGTTCAGTTGTTTTTCCACGCATTTAATGGCGGTGGAAGGTGAAAAAGTTACTCCATCAATTGTTATGGTTGAAAATAAAAAAGCCATGAGAATACAAATTTGATAACAGGGGGCAACTTCACAGAGAAGAAACACAATTTGGGTTTTCAAAAAATATTTTTAACCCATTATTTGAAAGAAAAAGTCAACCAACACTTTTTGGGTGTTCAAAAAATTATTCAAACCCATTAATGTGTGAGAAAAAATCAGCCATTTTTTGCAACTCTTAATCCAGAGAATGGTGCAAATAATGTGGCTAAAAATTGTGATTTAAAGTCAACTATGGCGACAAATGATGAACAACCAATAAATGATGAATCTAATATTTTTGACATTGTTCAAAATGTTGAATTTTTCAGAATTTTTGAGTCCTGCAAAAACATAGATTATGGCATTCAACACCCATTTTGGGTTTGTGGATCACAACAAAACTTAATTCTGATCAATTGGCTAAAGATCCAACATTGTCTGCATAATACAAAGACCAAATGGCATAGTTGTTGTTGGTGAAAAATGGTTTTAATTAACCATTTAAACACTACAGTTGCCAATTAAGTGGCATTCACCAGATTTCTTGTCTCGCAACATATATTTTAAGGCAAACTTCACTTTACCCCTTTGTGGTTTGGGCCGCATGCTGTTTATCCCCCCTGACATTTGGAAATCATCACATAACCTCCCGTGGTTACTAGATTGAAGTGCACAGTAAACACCGTTAATGATAGAAGTAAAAAGACTATTTTGCCCTTATATATAATCCTTATTTACCATTTCTCATTCAACAGTAGTGCATTTGAGAAGAGCAAAGGTTGTGTGGAGAGAACTTAGGGTTTTGACATGTGAAATTAGGGTTTCGATTTAACAAATTAATTTGAACAAATAATTTAATTAAATCATAAATTATCATTAACTTCCTAAGTATTTATTCAATTCCTAACTTTTCAACCTAATTTAAATTTAATTATATTTTATAAAACATACATACATTCATATACATATACATCATCATATATATTCATATACATATACATCATTATATATATATATATTTGAAATCAACATTATGTTTTTGGAATCATAAAATTATTTTGGATTCATCAACATCATCATCCAAAACACTGAAATTGTATTTCTATGTAACAAACTTAAGTCATATTTCCGGGTAACAAAGAGGGTTGTGACGATGATGACAAAGAGGGCTGTCAAGATGAGGGAAGAGGGATGGTTGGGTAGAGGTTTACAGATCTGGGTATTCTTGAGATGATGACAGAGCAAAACCATGGAGTTCACGAATTGGAGTGCAATCAGAGTTTTTGGGATTATTTTATGTTTGGAAAGTTTTCTGAGAAAGGAAGCAATAGAACACAAACCCTCTGTCTAATCTTAAATTTCTCTTTTTTTTAGAAAACTATGAACTTTCTTAGGCCAGAAAACTCTTCTTTTCACGAGAAATTTTTCTGGATTTCTTGGATTGGGACAGCAAAATGAACCAGCGAACTGCAAAATGAAGAGACAGAAAAAGAGGTGAGCTCCGGCCGTCGTTCGGTGTTTGTTCTTCTTCCATCATTCTCTACGGTGGTTTTTGATCTGGGTATTGATGATGAAGATGAGGGTAGACATTGGAAATTGATGATGAAGATGAAGGTATTTAATCATTTAATTCGGAGGGAAAACCATTTTTCCATGCCCATTTGCACATTAGACGCGTGTCATGCACGGGCTGTTATATTAGATGGAAATGCTAACTGTGCACTTCAATCCAATAACCACAGTTGGGAGGTAAACTGTACACGACCAAACCACAAGGGGTAAAGTGAAGTTTGCCCTATATTTTATATATGTTTGTTTGTTGAAAGGATCAAGGCCAAACCAATTTTATATACGACTCTTCAAGAATTCAAGACTTCAAATTCTTAAAGAGTTGGGGGGCCATTGTTTGCACCATAAATTAGTTTCCATCAGTTGTGGCTTGTCGATTATGGTAAAATCTAGTCTATGGATTTTAGTAAATATGAGTAGGCCCAAATTTTATCCTTTATATCATTTAAGGCAAAATTTACTTTTACCTTAAATGAGAGAGGCATTGTTGACACCATAAAAAAATTTCTATCAATTGTGGCCAAATCTAATCTTATTAACTGTGGCTTGTCAATTATGGTCTGTCGACTCAGACCATGACTCATCTTTTTAAGTAAATATGGCCACATTTATTATTATTGTTGCTGCTTATTTTATTGCAGGACATACGGTAACATATTGTTGATTTGGAAGTTAATGGGAATTACACAGATAGACCTTATCCTCTCTCTCTCTCTCTCTCTCTCTCTCTCTCTCTCTCTCATGTGGCAGGGCACAGGCATGGAAGAAAATTGCTCAAGGCAATTTTTGTATGCATAACCGTACGGACTTAAGCCTATTTATAGGCAAGGGAGACATGAATCAAACACATCAAGTTCAAGACATCTTCTATCATTAGTAGTATCTCTAAGTAGTTATGAATTGTAAACAACTTCAATTTTAGGAGCAGGAGTAGTTGTAAGGTAATATACTTTTCCAAAATTGTAATCATCGTGTACTCTTCAAGATATTACAGTTCTGCTTTTGTGGTGGTTGTTCTCAATTCAATTACTTCTTTCTCTATTTTATTTTTTCTATTTTTCTTGGCAATCATTCAATTGTTGATTTGATTGGTAAAATTTGCGTTGAGGCCTATCAAAAATTTTGCTAACACACTCCCTCTCCTCTGTCGAAATCTCCTCCTTGATCCCCGCCTCTTAAGTCAACTCCACCTCATCCAACCATATTTTTCCAATCTGGTTTGCCCACCTATGAGCATTAGCCATATGATGAAAGAACTTCGTATTACGATCCCCTTCCTTCAACCACAAACACCTAGACCACTGCCTGTAACTGATTTCTTCCATTCAGGTGATTGAAACATTCTCCTTCGCAGTTTCCCTTCTCGAAGCATCCTTCTCCAACAATCTAGAATTGTTGCCAACACTCTAGCCTTCTAAACCTCAATTTGGCTAAAAATCTCCTTATTACAACCCTTCAAATCTTCCTTCATCAATTTTAGCTTCCTAGCCAGTCTACAACTAGCCGAACCCAAAACCACATAACTATTCCACTACCCCTTAACCTTATCCAAAAAACCCTCAACCTTCAACCACATATTCTCAAATTGAAAGGACGACAGACCCCTACAAACACCCCCACTGTCAAGCAAAAGAGGCCAATGATCAGACACATGCCTAGGAAACCGAGTCTGAACAATAGTTGAGAAATGTTACTCCTAGTCCCCAACCAACAAAACCGATCAATACAAGACCTAGCCTGGCCACCAGCCCAAGTATAGCAAGCCCCCTAAAGCAGAAGGTCAATCAATTGGAGCTCATCAATCAAATTGGAAAACACCTGCATCGATCCCAACAACAGATGACAATCTGCCTGCAGACACCCCATTTTGACTAGCCGTAAGCCTTTGGCCTCAATGATGAAAAGGAAATAAGTTGTTACATCTTCTTGAAATGACTGAATGGAATGATTAATCTCCAAACCCAAACCAAATCCTTCTTTAGCCAAAATGTTTTTAGACCTTTCAAAATGTATTTTCGAAATGTATATTCGAAAATCAAACCATCACTTCACATGTTCAATTGGTCCAAAATTTTCTTTTCAAAATCAAAAATCAAGTTTCTTTCAAAATGAACCAAAGACCGGATTAAACTGTGAAAAGGTGGTCAAACGAACGGGCCGAGAACCCACAAGTCATAGGAGAATACGCAGCTCAACAGAAGAAACTGGCGGACTGGACACAATATGCAGCCGCAACTTTCAAATGCCCCAAAAAACTATGGCTGCACATGAGCATCTATGGTGGCAAGTGTAGATGCGCAGCCGCAAATTATAGTCGTCTGATGAGCTATTTCTCACTGTGGTCCCCCACCAGCAGCTAGAATGAGTTAGCACGTGTATATACAATAGGTGTGTATATTTGTTGACTCTATATCTCCCTTAGGCCTATAAATAGAACCCCTAACCCATAGGAAAGAGGAGAACTCTTAGAACCCCGAAACTCTGTTAAAATACACACTCTAAATCCATTTCTCATGACCATCTCATCATGCCAAAAACCGAAGTTAAGACGTTGAAGGCACAAGTTCAACTTCCTTGAAAGGATCCAAGCATTGAGAGGAGCATTGGACAAGCGAGCTTCTACATTGAAGCCTTCCATTCCTCACTTTTTTGGTTTGAAATCTCCAAACCAAGAGGTAAATCTCTTCTTCTTCTATTATCTTGCTTCCATTGATTCAAATCAGGTCTTGCATATTTGATAATGATTAGATGAAGGCATGATCTTTGTTCTATTATTTCGAGCCTTGTGTCATATATTTGATCATGATTAGACGAATCCATGCTAGTTTCTCATGTTTTAAGAGTATATTGTAGTCATTTCCCTCTCTATCCTTTTTTTTCCCTCCCTTTGTATCATATTTATAGCATGTCATTAGCCTAGATCATGCATTAAGCCTGGTTTCATCACTTTTGAGATTATGTATTTGCTACATCTATGTTGTTTTGGTCGATTTCCATGTTTAAAATGCCTCATATGTCATTTTAGAGCATCTCCACCCAAACCTTCAAAATTTGATGTCATTTTTTTGAATGCTTATGTGGCAAATTGACATATGCGAATTTGACACGGAAGCTCTCCACCTGATATGTCAAATCTATTATTCTATTATTTTTAAAATTTAAACTCTTTTATTTTTACTAATTAAAATAAATTTATTTCTAAAAGAGGTTTGATGCCATTTAAATGATATTTTATATTTTTTTTAAAAAATGCTATATTTATAAAATAATTTTTTTAACAAAATTCAAAAATTTTATTCATTACTACTTAAAACATTTTTTTTTTAATTTGGTGAAAAAGAAAAATTAGAGTACAATACATATTTAAAAATAAAATGACAATACATACATATCATAATAAATCACAAGCTACGATTGCCCCCCCCTGAAAATGCCACAGACATTCAACCAAATCTTTTTGGAGTTGTGAATGTGATCCTCTATCACAAATGCGCAAGTGATTTTGAATGAAATCTCTTAATTCTGTTGTATGTTCAAGTGACATCACAACATCACCACCTCCATCCTCTATTGTACCATAATTGGTTCGAATACGTTTACCATGTTCGTCTTCCACAATCATGTTGTGAATGGTTAAAAAAAAAATTACTCAACTTCAAATTTATAGATAATATAAGGGCAAATTACAAACACTCCCCTCGAGATTTGGTGAAAATACAGATTCCCTCCTGAGGTTTGAGAAATTACATCCCGCCCCCTAAGGTTTATATTTCCATAACAAATTGCCCCCTGAGGTTTTTATTTTCATACAGATTCCCCTCTAATTTGTTATGCAAATTTGACCCTTAAGGGACAATTTGTAATTTCTCAAACCTCAAGGGGAATCTGTATTTTCACCAAACCTCGAGGGGGTGTTTGTAATTTGTCCATAATATAATAAAATAAAATAAATAATTTTTGGTGCGTCAAATCAAATGGTAATAAAGGTAGTACCATTGGAGAGAATTAAATTGAAAATTATTCCTGTTGGAGAAAGAATACTATCTTGGTAAAAAAAAAAAGTAAATAATAAATAAATAAAATAAAATTGAAACGTCATGACATGATTCAAGAAAATGTATTGTTCATACTTTAAATGAAAATAAATAAATAAATAAGAGCATGAAGGGGACTTCATGTCAAAATTAGCATGAAGGAGTGATGCAAAATGCCAACTCAGCATTTGGCATATCGGGTGGACTTCATTCTTCATGTCAAAATTGAGTTGTTGGACTGCCACATCGGATTTGGCATATCGGGTGGATGTGCTATGAGTTTTTGCATTAGTTTTTGCATGTTTAAGGTCATGCATTTGTAATAATAACTCTTCTTTTAACATGATGTTGAGGCGTACTACATGAGTTTTCTTTCTTTTCCTTTTGCATTTTGCATGTGTTATGCTTCTATGAGTTTACTTGCAATACGTGCCATATCTCTATGATTGCCACTTGTTTGGAAGTCATTTTGCCTAAGTTGGGATTGTTTTCATCTTCCATGACAAGCTGGTTTCCCTTTTCTTTTGAAACCCTATTCAAAACAAACTCTTTTAAAAATCAAAAGAAAATGAAAGCATTCCAAAATAGGCGATCCGATTTGTTGTATGCTTCACATGGAAAATCTAGCTATATTAATAAATTGGGATATGAACTTTATTTGGCAATGAATCTAATAAAGAACTAGTAGAGGCGAATTCTTTTATATTGAGCTTAAGGTGTGCTCAATCAATGACCCTTTTCCATACCTATACTCCCAGACCGAGATTTTTGGTTGCAATGAGTCAGTGGCCTACATTAATACAGAGTTAGGGTTTCTTAATTTTCTTTAAAGATTTGGCGCCGACTCCAAGTCTAGTGAATCAATCTTTATTTGGCAATTTGTGAGATAAATTGACTTATGAGAATTTTACGGTATATTGCCAAATTTAGACCTAGATGATTCACTCATGCTTTTTCAAAGGACGGTCGAGCAAACCGAACATGTGGGTGCACCCTAAAAAGGGCGTGGTATCCACACTGCCTTTCTCCATGGGATACCTAACCACATTAAAATCTCCCTCCCCACACACCACAACACCCCCATCTAAACATCACTCCAACTCCTCCCAAGACCCAACAGGTTGAACACTATTGACAGGGCCATAAACCCTAGTAAAAGCCCATCTAAAATCGTCCTCCAAACACCGAAATAAGCATGAAACTGAAAACCCCCCGCATTCTTCCTCCTTCACCATCGCTCTTATATCCCACCAAAGAAGAATCCCTCCCAAAGTTCCCTTTCTCGCACGGGCCGGGGGGGGGGGGGGATAAATCCACTCCTCAAACTGAAACCCTCCCCTCCCCTCCCCCCCACCCCAAACACCTCCCTTACCACCTCAACACCCAACTCTTCCATTTTCGTTTCTTGTAAGCAAACATCCACCTTGGCCTTCCTAACCATAGATTTAACCACACCCGTTGTGCTCTGCCATTCAACCCACACACATTCCGTGAAAGAATCTGTAATCTCATTTCAATACCATGCTCCTTCCTCCTCATAAATGACCCAAAAACCCATGTGATGCTTTCAATTTTTAAGCCACCCGCAACAGTGATACCAGCCACCGACCTCAAATTCAACCAAGCCAATCTCTTGTTGTAAGCCTTGCTCCCTTTCTACAATCGACACCCGACATCGGCCAATCCAGTTTGCATCGGCCTCCTCAATCTCGAATGACCGCTCACCCAAGAAAGGGATCCTCTGCCGTTTGCCTATCTCTGGCACCACCAAAGGTTTCCTCTCATCTCCTACATAGGCTATTAATTTCCAAACAAATGGTAGTTTTGTCCCTTTTAGTAATTTTAGTTTGGGGCAGAATTGTAATAAAAAAAATTTTATTAAAAACGGAGTGTGCAAACATAAAAATGGGGTGCATTTAGAAGCACCCATTAAAGAGAGAAGGCAGCTAGTGGGGTTCTCTCTCACATACATGCATGCTTTTTCCTATGCTTTCTCTCTCCTTGTCTCCTCTCTACCTGCTATCTAATAGTGGCAACGAGTAAATACATAATAGCTTAAGATTTAATGGAAGCATGGCCTAAGATAGTGCTTGGTGAAGGCAGACTAGTGCAGTTGAGTAGGTAACCCCAGAAAGTTCAGAATGCAGTTGAGGGCTAGGATCGCACCCAATTACCTAACTACATAGCCGTGTCTGGCCTTTGCCTAAACACCACCACAACTTTAGAAAACTACCTACTTGGGTAAAAAATAGCTTCAACAATATTTCAGCATCACAGAACAAGTTTTTTTCTGAAGATATGACAACACTCCATATAAGTTTTGATTCTAAAAATAATATCCGTGAACATAAGCAACATTATCTTACAAAGGAAGATTGCCATTGGCTCCTTGAATTGAGCTTGAGACACCTTATTATTCTCCTGTAAAAATGTCCCATTTCTAATCAACTCTTTCTTAGCTTAGGTTTTAGGCACAATTCTCAACACATTATTCTCTCAATCGTCAAACTCTTCATTTCTAGCCATACCACAAAGTTTTTAAAAGTAAATGCATAACTCAAGGTGTTTTAGCCCTCATGAGGCAAGGAAGCATCTCAAATTTTAAATTTTAGCATGTAGCAAATGAATTAAATATTTTAATATAGTAAATATAAATACATACATATATATATAAATTAAATATAAAGTTGCAAATACTTTTCTCGTTAAAGCGTCGAACATTTAACTGTAGGGACAGAAATTTGCTTTTATTGTAAGTGAAATTAACATCCTTAGCTTTAGTGATTGAACTTCTCACTTGAGCAATTAACTTTATGTTTTTTCTTGATAGGTCATTTACTTAATTTTTTTTCTTTTTCTTTTTTTTTTTTTTTTTATAGAATACTGTTGCAAAATGAGTTCTTTTTTTATTTTTTGCTTTTTTATCTTTAAACAATCTACTAGACTAAGCTTAACAAGAGCCGAAGACAACCTCTTCATATGCATACTCCTCATATGTTTATGCACAGAAGGTGTACAAGGTGCACCTAAGGCACATGCCTCAGCCTGTGATGTGCAAGCCACTGGGGAGTATTAGCCTAAAAGTCAAAACCTTGATGTGTTTTACCTTAGCCTCGAGGCAAGGAAAGCATAGAGGCAAGCCTCAATAAAGCCTTTTCAAACTCACCAATTCCTTTATTTTTTTGGTGATACGACGCGACCATACAGTCCATATGAAACAGATTGAGTTAAAAATGGTGAAGTCTCATGCTAAAATGAGTCTATACTCTACTATAGTGTTTATGCATAAGAGGTTTACTGTACTGCAGTCTTGTGGCAGGATTGGTTAAATTTCTTTTATCAAGTCATTACTTTTAAACTAATTTTTGAGCTGTGGTAAATGCAATTATAAAAGAATCCAACTTGATAAGACCACGCCAGACAATTGTTATACCACTGAAATAACCAAAAGACAGAAAATAAATTTGTAATGCAAACTAGGACTTGAAACAAGAGGGAAGCATTGTAACTCACCAATATTCTCTTCTATGCGAAGAACAAAGTATCTGCAATGAAAGAAATATTAAAATGCAGCCATGCTTATAGATACTAGGTTTTATATTAAATCAACAAAATAGAATCCATCCTTTTAATTTGTAGTTTAAAAAAATAACCCTGCACCAAAAAAAAAATTTTAAGAAATAATCTATCAACAATAAACAATGATGGATTTCAGTTTTCGTAACAGATGGAGTTTACCTGCTACTATCTATTACGGGCTCCACAGGATGTGGCTCTCCATCTCTCAAGAACGCCCGAGCATACAATTCACCTATTTTAAAACATCAGATTGATAGACATAGATTATGTATTGAGAATGCAATAAAATATTCCAGAACATTATTCCACCTGTTGTCTTATCTTCAAGTCTGATAATGCACTCTTCTCCCTTGCTAACAACTTTCAACATCCCCTCCCATGCCCATTTATTGACATTCCATTCATCAGCCCTATAGAGAAGTGAAAGTAGATAAAAATCTATATCTCCAATATATTTAAAAACATTTCAGCAGGAAGCACCGAAGGATATTGAAGTGTAGTGCACAAAGCATAGATATATTTACATATAACTTTGTCAAAAAATTCTGCAATTATACCTGATTACCAAGGAAACAGAAAATATCATATAGTAAACTTACAATTGTAAATGGATTTGTAGTGGAAGTTGAAACTCAGAGTTCATTTACTTTTATGATATTCAGCAATCGAACTAACTTTAGGAAAAAATATATCGCAAAATGGTTTCCCGAGAAATTCTATTATTGTGTTGGTGATGTAGCCACAATTTGGGGCCATGATTTAGGGATTTGACACAGACAGATTTTAAGAATATTTTATCTTATTTTAATTATTTTAGAATTAATATTTGACTAGGAAATCTTACATTTTCTATTTGTTAAATTTTGACTTGTATTGGAATCTTTAGTTTTTCCTATTTTATGTGTTTCTTTTTCTACAAGAATTATCTTTTCCTTATTTGTTTTCCTTAATTAGCAAGAATTGGTCTTTTTCTTTTAGATATTGACTAGCAAGAATTATTTTAGTATAAATACATATTTAAGTCTTGGAACAAATCAAATTTTGATGAATTATTAATAAATTAAAGTGTGTTTTCTCTATATCAAGTTGTTCGTAGTTGTTCTTGTTGCTTGTGTTCATTTCATGCACACTTCCTTGCATTAGTTGGTATCAAAGCTTGTGCTCAAGTACTGATATTGGCGATAAGATAAGCACCATGTGGTTGATATGCCACGAGAGATGCTGCTGCACGAGCTGCCAGATCAGAGAATAGAATATTGGCCAACCAAGTGGTTGCCTTGGATGTTGAATTGACCTAGCAAACATCCAATAAGCCTACATACTCAGGAGGATGAAGAGGTATTAGACAACATTACCATTAACCCTTTCACAAAGCCAAAAGAAAGGCCCAAGAGAGTCATGATGGCTACGATTGAGTTGCTATTCACATCAACTATTATTCCAAATCCAATTGTCGATTGGAATAAGCTTTCACTTTTTTTGCACAACCAATTAAAGTTATTAATGAAGCTATAGATGGAGATTAAAAGAAAAAACATTTTTGATGAAGGTGATACAATTTACCAATATGAAGATTCATTGTATTTTATGAATCACAACTCATATTTTTCAAGGTTTATAAAAAAAATTTAACTATTGGTCCCTTTATTTTGACTCAATAGGTTGATTGGATGGATGTCGCTATAAAAGTGGGAAAAAGTTCAAAGTTCAACAACAAAATTCCAAGCTTTACCATCGCAAGAAAATTCTAGTAGCTATTGCATATCATCTCACTTTCAAAATTCGAGGACGAATTCTATTCAAGTGAGAGAATGATGCAGCTTGGATTTGGGCCCATGATTTGGGATTTGATGCAGAGAAGATTTTAGGAATATGATATTATATTTTAATTATTTTAGAATTAATATTTCAATAGGCAATCCGGCCATCTTAAATTTTTTTTTTTTTTTTTTTTTTAATTTTGACTAGGATTACAATATTTAATTTTTCCTATTTTGTGCTTCTTTTTTCTACAAGAATTATCTTATCCTTATTTGTTTTCCTTGATTAGCAAGAATTAGTCTTTTCCTTTTGATTGGCACCGGGGTTGTCCAAATCAAAACCTAACTCATCCCCAAGCGTGCACAAACCCTTGACTGTAAAGAATTATTTTAGTATAAATACCTTTGTAAGTCGTGGGATAAATTAGCTTTTGATGAATTATTAATAAATTAAAGATTGTGTTTTCTCTATATCACGTTGTTCAAGGTTGTTCTTGTTGCTTGTGTTCATTTCAAACAAGCTCCATGCATCAGTTGGCATAACAAGAAAAATGATATTTTAAGATTGCTAATTCAACAAGCCTCGTAGATGAGGCAAATGTAAGTTGTTAGTTGGCCGGTATTGAAGGGTGTCCCAGTGATCTCTGACTGAGATTTCAAGAATCAAGCCCAAAGGGAAAAACTAGGTAGTTATATTTATGAGATGCCACAATGCTTTATGATATGTAGTTCTTAACAAAAATAAAAATAAAATAAAAACAGGAGCTACTTTATTTATTCATGTACTAAAAATCTATGACTTTTCTTTTAAAATACCTCATTGCAAAAAATAGGCAATTGTAACTAAAGTTTCAACAACCACATATATTTCAACAAACTATGATAGCACTAAACCATAAAAAAGATGTCCCTGCTTTTATCAAAGTCATAATTGTATCATCCAACATGACATGGATGCGGTGTCACTGTTGTGCGTGAAGCACAGCGGTGACTGTTGTGCGGCTCGTGAGACTCATTTTGGGTCCTATTTTGATGATCCGAATCGTTCAAATTTTAGAATATATCGAGAACAATATACTTGTAAAAAATCAAGTTAATCAAATATGAATGACTTGTTCATCAAATCACATCTTTATATAAAAAAAAATTAATATGTATGTATCAAACTAAATACAAATGTTATTTGATGTAGGGGTTATTAACATTCGATCAACTTGATTTTTTGCAGATATATTGTTCTCGATATTTTCTAAAATTTCAACGGTTCAGATAATCAAAATATGACCCAAAATAAGTCCCACAGGCCGCACAACAATCACCGCTGTGCTTCAAGCACAGCAATGACACTGGATCCACATGACATGCAATCCAATGCCTTCACATCTACAAAGGATAATCATGACATGTGGATGTAAAGCAATCACGAGGAAAATATCCAAAACAAAATATGATCACTAATTTAAAGCCCATCAGAATAGGGTAGTTGGCCTAGTGGTCCACGTAATTGTCCATTAGGACAGTGAAAAGGTTAGAGGTTCAAGGTTTGAGTTGATGAAGTAACTGCAGCCCTTTCATTGTAATCCAACTTACTAAGCCACTAACATCCTATCGTTTGGCCCAAAAAAAACAAACTTAAAGCCCATCAAAAGGAGGGAAATTTTCACTTTACCCTGCATGAGCCCATGTACAGATTACCCCTTATCATTTGAAAATGACCACATAACCTCCTTGAGGTTTGTGGACTCAAGCGCACTAACAAGCCCATTGCCAGCTTAAGCGAAAAGATTAAAATACCCTTGTATATAAATAACCTTATCGTGCAAACCATGGACATTTTTGTCATTTCTTATGAGGCAAAGTTCGCTTTAATCCCCTATGCTTTACTCCATGTGCAATTTACCCCCTAACATTTAGAAATGAGCACATAACCCCCTTATGTCTTGGCACATATTTCGCACTTGTTGCTAACTTGGACGGAATGACTAACGATGCATTTCAGTCCACCAACCACAAGAGAATTATGTACTTATTTCCAAATGATAAGGAGATAATCTGCACATAGGCCAAACCTCAAGGAGGTAAAGTACAATTTTCCCAAAGAAAAAATATATATATATATATAAATATCCATGACACTAATCCTAACCGTTAAAAGAGAACCACTTCATGATTTTAGAAAGTGTTCAACTCTCTCTTTACTTGGATGATATACTAGTGATTTGTCATTGACTACAAACTAGAATAAATCAAATTCCACTAAGGCCTCGTTTGGCAAGAGGTTATTTTAGCCAATTAGTCAAAAAGTTACTAAATTAGCCAAAAAGCCAACAACTCATACCAAAAAGTCAAAGATTCTCTTTTCTCTCTACTTTTTGCACATCTTTTCATAATTAGCCAAAAAGTCATCCCAAACATACAAGTTTTTTTTACCTACCTTTTTAGCCAAATAGCCAAAAAGTTACTAAATTAGCCTGTTCCCAAACGAGGCCTAAGTAATTTTTTAGGAGAATTACACTAACCATCCCTGTAATTTGAAACTTGTGTTTGATCCCTAACTTTTCAATTGTGATACATTTGACCCCAAATTTTGAATCTTATTCCAAACAAAAAAATTTTAAAACACATCATTTTTATATAATTTTATATTTTGGATGGGTAGAAATAATTTTTTTAAATAATTTTTTTTTTTTGATATTTATTTTCGTCAAATTAGTTTCTATTTTTTCAAAGGTCAAACATAGCGACAACTTTGATGTCATTATTAAACCAATCCATTAAATCAAAAAATCCAAAACTAAAATATTTCATATATTAAACATATCGATTACAATTTAAAAGCCTAATAACAAGGGATGGACATGTGAAAACCCACATTTAATTATCCTTAAAAGAAAATAAATAAATTAATTTTATCCAAAGTTTATCTAAATTATATATTAGTATAACAGTTAGTTTTATATTAACCCAATTCAGTCACTCACAAAGACATTATTAAGAATAATAATTTTGTGGGTATTCAATATTTGTTGTTTATAAATTATTTCAATAAGAATTCAACATGATAATTATTCTTACTAAATACCTTAATTAAAAATCTTATTGTATCAGTTTTAAGAAACCCACATAAATACACAAATTAAAAACCAAACCAGACCAAACCAAACCTAGCCTTAAGTCCCATCAAATGGGGTCGGCTACATGAATCCTTCTTCTCCACGCAGCCCTATCAAAGGCCATTTCGTTAGTCAAATTAAGTAGATCCATATCTCTATTTACAACGTTAGCCAACGTTAATCTAAGCCTACCCCGTCCCCTAACACTTCCCTCTACCATTACAGCATCACATCTCTTCACTACTGCCTCTGTTGGTCTTCGTTGAATGTGACCAAACCATCTCAATCGATTCTCTCTCAACTTATCTTCTATCGGTGCTACTCCTACCCATTCCCGAATACACTCATTCCTAATTCTGTCTTGTCTAGTCTTGCCACACATCCACCTTAGCATCCTCATCTCAGCCACACTCATCTTATCTACATGTTGTTTCTTGGTTGCCCAACACTTCGTCCCATACAACATCGTTGGTCTAATAGCCATTCTATAGAACTTACCTTTTAGTCTAGTGGGTATTCGTTTATCGCACAGTACCCCAGACGCACTTCTCCACTTACACCAATCTCCCCCGCTGTTGTGATAATCGACCCTAAATAACGAAAATGTTCACTCTTAGGCCATTCTTGGTTCTCAATCTTCACTTCTCCTCTGCTTTCATTGCTACTGTTACTAAATTTACACTCCATGTACTCTGTCTTATTTCTGCTTATCCGGAAACCTTTAGATTCAAGAGCTTTTCTCCAAATCTCCAACTTTGTATTAACTCCTTCTCTAGTCTCATCCACTAGCACGATATCGTCTGCAAAAAACATACACCATGGCACGTCATCCTGAATATTTCTCGTCAACTCATCCATAACTAAAGCAAGAAGATAAGGGCTTAAGGTAGATTCTTGATGTAACCCAACAGTGATAGGAAATTCATTTGTCTCTCCAGCAGGCGATCTAATAGTGGTCACCACCCCTTCATACATATCCCTAATCACATCAATGTAACCTTTTGTCACCCATTTCTTCTCTAACACCCACTATATTATATCTCGGGGCACTCTATCATATGCTTTCTCAAGGTCGATAAACACCATATGAATGTCTCATTTCTTTTCTCTATACTTTTCTATTACTCTCCTCAATAGATAAATCGCTTCCATTGTTGACCTGCCGGGCCTAAACCCAAATTGATTGTCTGACGAAAACCCAAATTAAAAATTAAAAAAAAAAAAAAAAAAAAAAAAAAAATTCATTAGTTAGATTAGATAAGCTACAATCAGCAAAATACAAGTAAAACAAAGGAAAAGATAAAATAAAATACTACGGGCAAAAGATAGCCCCTACAATCCAAGTTAACTCCTACACTCACAATTCTAAACAAGGCAATTTTATATGTAAGCATACAAAACAATCGGTTAGCCTAGTTTATAATTCCCTTAAGACCTCTTAAAATAGCCAAGGAAAGTCTCTCCTCACAAGGGCTTCCGGCTCCCATGTGGCTTAGAAAAGCCCCATGAATCGCCACAGCACCCTCACAAAGACAGCAGTTTCGTGCACACAATGCCCTAGCAGCTGCACTGGCTCCTCCCGATAGATCCTCCAGTCCTTGAAGTCCACTGACCCATCTCTCCTCACAATTCTGCTTGGGTTGGGCATGATATACTGAAGGCTCCAAATGTCAAAAAAGTTGCCCATCCTATCGGTGAAACCACCCGAGAAAGGGCCTAACTGATATAACCAAGGAGTCTCTTGCTTCAAAATTTGGATAGGTCCAATGTAGGTAGCCACCCAACTCTCAGATTTCCAAGCACAACCTCCTAGGGGATAAATTCTCATATATACAAATGAGCCAATCTGCAGCCCATTTCGAACATCCCAATTCTCAAACACTGCTCCTACATCTCCAGTGCTCTCATCAGTATTGCCCTCTATAGACTCCTCTTTAGTGTCTGACTCAATCACAATTATCTCAATTGGGTTGTTTATTGGTGCAATCTCTTCAGGGTCAGATTCAAGCTCAGGATCAGGTTCAGGCTCAAGCTCAGGCTCATAGTCTTCTACTGGTGCAATTTCTTCAGGTTAGACTCAGGCTCATAGTCCTCTACAAACGACTCCACTTCCTCACTTGGATCAGATTCATAGTTTCCCACCGAACTTTCATCATTAGAGTTAATATCTAATGACCCTGGCATCCTACAATTAAAAAGGTTCTAACTTAGTTAAGTTACTGAAAATTACAAGTTAACATAAGGCTTTCTTAAATGTAAAAATAATAAATTGTTACCCATGGCCCAAAGGTTCAAACCTAGGCTCTGATACCCAGCCAATTACAAGTTAACGTAAGGCTTTCTTAAACGTAAAAATAATAAATTGCTACCCATGGCCCAAAGGTTCAAAACTAGGCTCTGATACCAAACTGTGACTTAACTAAGTTAGAACCTTTTTAATTGTAGGATGCCAAGGTCATCAGATATTAACTCTAATGATGAAAGTTCGGTGGGAAACTATGAATCTGACCCAAGTGAGGAAGTGGAGTCGCCTGTAGAGGACTATGAGCCTGAGTCTGACCCTGAAGAAATTGCACCAGTAGAAGACTACAAACCTGAGCCTGAGCTTGAGCCTGAACCTGATCCTGATCCTGAGCTTGAACTTGAACCTGAACCTGATCCTAAGCTTGAGCCTGAACCTGAGTCTAAGCCTAAATCTGGCCTTGAAGAGATTGCACCAATAAACAACCCAATTGAGATAATTGTGATTGAGTCAGACACTGAAGAGGAGTCTACAGAGGGCAATACTGATGAGAGCACTAGAGATGTAGGAGCAGTGTTTGAGAATTGGGATGTTCAAAATGGGCTGCAGATTGGCTCATTTGTATATATCAGAATTTATCCCCTAGGAGGTTGTGCTTGGAAATCTGAGAGTTGGGTGGGTACCTACATTGGACCTATCCAAATTTTGAAGCAAGAGACTCCCTGGTTATATCAGCTAGGCCCATTCCCGAATGGTTTCACCAATAGGATGGGCAACCTTTTCGACATTTGGAGCCTTCAGTATATCATGCCCGACCCAAGCAGAATTGTGAGGAGAGATGGGTCAGTGGACTTTAAGGACTGGAGGATCTATCGGGAGGAGCCGGTGCAGCTGCTAGGGCATTGTGTGCACGAAACTGCTGTCTTCGTGAGGGTGCTGTAGCGATTCATGGGGCTTTTCCAAACCACATGGGAGCCGGAAGCCCTTGTGAGGAGAGACTTTCCTTGGCTATTTTAAGAGGTCTTAAGAGAATTATAAACTAGGCTAACCGATTGTTTTGTATGCTTACATGTAAAATTGCCTAGTTTAAAATTGTGAGTGTAGGAGTTAGCTTGGGTTGTAGGGGCTATCTTTTGCCTGTAGTATTTTATTTTATCTTTTCCTTTGTTTTACTTGTATTTTGCTGATTGTAGCTTATCTAATCTAACTAATGAAATATCTTTTCTTTTCTTTTTTAACTATCCTTGCACATAAATATAATAATAATAATGATAATAAATAAATGAATAAATCACAAATTACTAAAAATCCCATCATGTAGAATGGCTGGACGAACAAGAAATAGTAACAATGGTAATGGTGATGGAGTGTTTGATGGCGATGTCACTCGAATTATAGGCGCAATTGCTGATAGGGTAGGCAATATACCACCCCGAAACCAAGTTCAAAGCAAATTTGAAATGATAGCAAAATTTGAAAAACTACATCCCCACAAATTCCTTGGTGGATCGAACCCCTATGAAGCTGAAGCTTGGTTAAGACAAATTAAGAAGTTGCTAGATACTTCTGACATCTGAAATGAGCAAGATAGAGTGACTATGGCAGTATTTCAAACGGAAAGGGAAGCAGATCATTGGTGGGAAATGATCAGAAATACTCGACAAGTAGAGACATTAACTTGGAGACAATTCGAAGACTTATTCATGGAAAAGTATTTTCCTAACTCGGTAAGACAAGAAATGATTCAAGAGTTCCTTCAACTGAAACAAAAAAAAATGTCAGTCACTCAATATGTGAACTATTTTGAAGCGCTCTCACGGTACGCTTCAGCTATAGTAGCAAATGAAGAGAATAAGGTTAGACGATTTGAATGGGATTCGTACACAGACATTAGAGGAAGATTGATCGCAGTGCAGCTTTCCACCTACGCTCAAATGGTGGATCGAGCTTTAATTGTGGAACGAAAGTTCGCGGATTCCGAACGCATTCGAAATCAGTGATCAAGGAACAACAACCAACCATGCGGACGGGTCCAGTCCGCAACACTAGAAACCATCCTGCACCAGCACCTTATGCCGGAGGGTTACAGCAGCAACAAAGGCAAAATCGAGGAAACCAGCAAGGAGGAAACTTTGTAAATGAGTGGAAAGGAAAATGTTTCAGATGTGGTCAGCAGGGGCATTGTCGAAATGAGTGTCCTCAAGGTAGGGAGTATTTTATGGATCAACGAGGGGCACAACAATACAACAAATGCCAGCCAGGGCAAGGTTCTAAGCCCGCTCAAAATACTCAGACCAACAAGGGGCAGCCACAAGCCTCTAGGAATGCAAGCCAACCAAGAACCCAACCACAAGGAGCTGAAAATTTTGGCAGATTCAGGAGGAATCAAAAATTATCTCTTCAATTGTTTATTTGGACTAAAATAAGATGATTTCTTCTACAAAGTTGTTTAGAATGATGTCTACTTCATCCATGCATTTTTGCAACAATTATGGAGTTTTGTACGAATTTATACAGATTTTTAACCAAATCTGGAGCTATAGGCAGATTTTATTGTGTTTGAAAAATCATTAAAAATTTTATATTAAACCAAATCTGGTAATTTCTAAACAAAAAATGAAATTTGAGAAGTCTAGTTTCATGATAAATTTTTAGATTATGGAATTGATTTATAAATTTAAGTACGGAATTAATTTAAGAAAATGTGATAAATCTGTGTCATAAACTTCTTGGAATTTTTAAGAATTATTTATAATTTATTTTTGGAAAATGCTTTCTGAAAAATGACCATAACATGTTTATTGAGTATTCTATAGATTTGTATGAATTTTAGAGTTGTATAAGTAATTTATTTATAACTTTATTTACGAGATATACATTCTAAAAATTTCGACAAATTCAGAAGGAATCAAAAATAATCTCTTCAATTGTTTATTTAGACTAAAATTTAATATTGTGCTAGTCTAATCTTGTAGATTAAAAATCCATGCATGCGTGTGATTATGATTTATTTCTTTTTGGTATCTACATTATTATTTCATACCATGGTTTAAATTAATTGTTTATTTAAATTTTGTACATTGATTTATTTTTGGTGTGACACGTGTAACATTTTATGTTGGGAATTTTCATGAGTTGCTAGGACATTATTGATGAATAAAATTGAAATTATTTGTGATTAATATAAAAACTAACTGAAACGATTAACAGCTTATACAAAGTTAACAATTGAGGGTTAATACCGGTTGTTCAGGATGAGCCCCGATTTTTAATAATTTTTACGTAAATTGTGTTGTGAAACCCTAAGATGGCACGGGACTTATTTGAACCCTTATCGGTATTTGGTTTTGGAAAAAGGGTGGATGTGCGGTGGCACGCAGGGAGGTTACATACCCCTGGCAGACCGTTCCCTTGGAGCAGACCATGGATGCCACAGTTTGGGTATATAACTCCGAGTGTGGACATCTTTGGCAGTTCTTTAATATTTGACCAAGGGGGGATTTCCAAATTAACCGTGGCCATGGCTTAGTGATTAGTAAAAAAATCTCTTTGGTGAGATTTTGAGTGTCACCTAAACTATTAAAATTGTCAAAATTATTATAATGGTTGTTACATTTATCATGCTACTGAATTTTACTATTATTTTAATTGTCATGATTTGATTATTTTCTCTTAAAAAGAATGGTAGGTTGGTTACCTTTTCTTATTATGTTGCAAAACTCATGGCATATATTTTGTTACCCTGGCGTTTCATGCCAGATTATGTCGAAAAAGGGACTGAAGCTGAATTTGGAGCTGCTGCTAATATTGAACCTTGGCTAACTTAAAGTCCAGACTCTATCGAAATAAAATTTTATTATCCTTGGTATTAGTAATTACGTATGTTATAAAATTGTTGTAATATTATATGTGGACTCGTAATTTAGTTGTTAAGCTTTGACTATGCTAAAATCTAAATTTCCCTAATTAGTTGTTAAAATTTTTATTTAGCAAGTTTATTTAAATTTTATGATGTTCCAAAAAAAAAATTGGGGCGTCACAGGACAAACATCGAACCAGGCCGGTTTGACACTACATAATAAGGGATTTGTGTCTGCCCAAACCCGACCCGGTCCTAACATCGAGCCTCTATATCTGCCCAAGCCCTGTCTAAAAAATAATTATAAATCCCATGCCAACCCATTGGGCTATATGTTAAAAAAAATTTAAAATATTCCATAATTAAATTCAATCACACATTATATTTCTTAAATAAATATATGGACATAATAATAAATTGAAAGATTGTGTATAAATTAAAAGATTTCTTCAATAAATTCAATCCCACGTCACCACAAATGTAAGTTTCAATAAAATCAACAAAGATAAAGACAACAACCCAACAAAAAATATATATTTTAATGTATTATAAATAAATAATTAATTAATTAAGATTTTCATGTGATTCTTCAATAACATCCTAACAGAGGAACAGATTTGAATGTTATAACTGTATTCAATATAGATCATTATGCATGCCATCCCCTCTTTTGCTAATAAGAAAAGTTCCAAACTATTTCCTCATCGCTCTTTGACAGCTTGGAATCATCAACATAAGATTGAGTCAGGGATTCGAGAATTCTTCATGATTAGGAAAGCAATCCAGTCTAAATTATTCCTACTATTAAAACTCCACCTCCTTCCTTGATGCTTACTCATCATAGACTCAGAAAGATTCCGCCTAAATAGTTACCACTTCTCAATCATTTATTCTTTCCTTAGTAGTAGGAATTGTGGAATGGACTCACGTTTCTGAGGATGAAGCACGATTTTGCACTTCTGAGGAAGAATCGCATAAGAATCACCCTTCTAATGCGAAAGAAACGCAATCTCGAGCTCTCGATCTATCTCTTGATCTTATTCTCTCTCCCGATCTCTGTCTCGATCTCCTTCTCAGTTTCAATCTCCGTCTCTCTCGATCTTCTTCTCTCTGTATCGATCTCCTTCTCTCTCTCTCTCTTTTGATTGTGTTGTGCATGTGTGAGAGGAGAAGAGAGAGAGTCTCCATCGTCGTTTTGTGTAAAAGCCGTTGTTCTCATAGGAGAGAAGAGAAGAGAAGAGAGATAGAGTTTGACTGACTTGATTTGTATGCTAAACCCTAATGGGCTGGACCCAAATAAATAAATAAAAAGTTTGGGCCTATTTATAAACTTTGTTTAACAATAAAAATTTGAGCCGTGTAGTTGGGATAACTTTTTTTTTTAACTCGTCTTTATATATAATAAATATATTTAAAAAATAACTATATAATATGGGTTCTACTTTTTTCATTTATAATATATATATACATATCAATTAAAAATAAATATATATATATATATAGATAAATTAAAAATATTATCAATGAAAATAATACATAAGTGCTCCCAACCTACAACTCTTCTAAGTGGCCACACTCCCACGCTCCTGCTCCCATTTCTTGCAACTAAGGTTCTTTCTTCTCCATAGCGGATTATATTTTCTCTTGGAGGAGGAGGAGTAAAAAGAATGCACTCATTTGACCCAATTAATTGCTGAGTTATTGGCCTTGTTTGGCAAAGGCTAAAATTTGACTTTTTAGGTAAAATTCACAAAAAGACAAAATAAACTAAAATAGCTAATAAGACAAAATGTCACATCAAACCCCATAATCATTTCACTTTTTCTCTCACAAACATCACATCTAATTATAAAAAAAAATCCAACCATCTTTTCAAATACAAAAATTTTAGCCTACTAAAATAGCCAAAAACTAAAATAGCCTACTAAAGTAGCCAACTTCCCAAACAAGGACATTATCTTCTTCTTGTTGCCTAGAGTGAGTTTGCTAACTATAACAGACATTATCAAACTCAAATAAAAGAGAATGTTAACAAGATAACATTACTGCTATTGTGGACTGTGCCCATTCTTCCCATTCTAACTTGATTAAATTCCATACCCGTCGTATACACAACAGAATTTTGACAAGCTGAGATTAGACATTATGTTGAGGAAGATATCTATCGAACTCTGCCTTCCTAATTATGGCCAAGCTATTTTTGCTGCGCTAGTCTTTGCTACAAAAACAACTGTGTATAGGATTCCATATTGGCTGTGGCTTTTAGAAACATTCGGCTACAAGGCTAAATAGTTATTCGGTTGTACAAGGATAGCCATTAAACATTTCCCTCTTTTCAAGCAAGGTGGTGATATATTTACCTAACAAAGTAAACCCCATCATGCAGGCCTCGCCTATCAAAATTTTAAGTTCCCTTATTATCCATCACTTTTAATATCTTTTGATTTTTTATAATTATGGTTCATTCCTTTATCGCCTTTTCAAGTTACAATCAAGATGCTAGCATAATAAATTCATGGATAAACTTTTAGTAAAGCAAAAGGGTTAGTAGAGTCATGAAACCTAATGAAACAATCACAATAACAAATTTGGTTATCTTATTGCACATCATAACACATTAAAAAAAAAAAAAAAAAAAAAAAAAGTATATGTTTAATCCAAACTTTAGAGTGAAACCTGTATGAAGCTGCACTTTTCCTTGGTGGTATCTGCAAAAATAAATTACAAGTTGAAAATTAGGTTGACATAACATCTTCTTATACATCCTTACAAATACAAATGAGAAAATTGATTACTTAATGCAACATAAAATTGGAAACTTATAGCAATTGTAATGGACACTGTAAAGATTGAAAGACAGAATAAGAAATATGTGAAATTATTTATGAACAATTAAATTGTTCGATTTCAAAATTCTGATCAAGCATATAACATAGATGGATTCACATAAAGCTTCAATAGGCGTGATTCAGCTAACTTAAAACCCTAATTCATCAGTAATTCACAAGAAGGCACTTTTTTTTTTTTTTTTTGGACAAATGTAAAGGATGTGTTATTGAAAATCAAGAAACAGACCATTGGGTGTAAGCCCTCTGGATGCAAAAAGACTTTGTTTGATCAAAAATTGCAAAATGGATTTGAAGAAGTCTGAAAACTACAAAATCAGACTACTTTAATCTCATATATGTAAAGAACTAACTTGTTTGATAGGGCCATAAAACTCGACACATAATGATCATTCTTATTATCTTCTTGTTAAGAAATTACTAATATAAACTACTGATTTCGGGAACCCAAAAAACGAAATTGCAACGCATGCATTAAGTAGATACAGTGAGTGAGTCAATGATCGGGGAACAGAGAAATCGAATGAATATTACCAAATAAACATAACATTCAGGGACTTGAAAGAGAACAAGCTCTATTGTTTCATTGTCCTCGTTCTCTGCTGCACCTCCATGGTTCTTTTCTGGCTCGCTCGTTTCCGTTTGTTCTTTCTCCATGATGATCTAGAGAGAGAGAGAGAGACTTTTAGAGAGAGAGAGACTTTTGGAGAGAGAAAATCGAATCCAGATCGATTGCAGCCCCGAGAAGCCGAGTGCTAATCAAATCTGCAACTGGAGGACTTTCTCTGAGAATTTGAGCAAACCTTGTGCTCAATTGGGATTTTTTTTTTTTTTGTTTAATTTTTTTTCAACGGAGTGAAATGCGTTTATACGTCGGTGAATTTTTGTTTCACTTTTTTATATTTTATTAATTTTTAGTTTATTTAACTATATAAAAAGTTTTAAAAAATGAAAGTTTTTATAACATATTTGTATCCCAATTAGTTATAATATATTTTTATATTTTAATAAATCTTATTATTTAGACATTTAATCTATTAAATTTTTATTCTTATATTTAAAATATTTTATGAACAATTTTTACCCTTATAAATATTTTTTATACGCTTAACAATTTGGTGATGTAAAGCAGCCTTTCCCTCTAAACTCAGAGCTTCTCTTTCGAAAGTCTCATTCTCTAAGCCTTCTACTAGGTGTGTCATTAGAGGTGGAGAGGGGTTCCAATCGCTAGTATCATTTCCCCTCCTTGTATCATTTTTTTCTTACTTTCTTTGTCTTTTTGCTTAATAATATATGAAGTTTGTCCTTTCAACCCTTTTCAACACCGCAACTACCACACCACCACCAGATCTTCCATCTTCCCACCTTCATGGATCCGCCATCATTAGATCTGCCTCATCTCCTTCAGATCTGTTGGCCACTAATGTTTGTGTCGCCTCTCCTTCTTTCTGACCTTTCAAATCTAATGTTTGGCTTGCACCCAAACTTTCACCCTCGCGCTTAAAACTTTCAGATTTAGTTTTAGATCTTCTCACAATCTGAAAACTGATGTTATTTAACGTGTTTGTTTTACGCAACCTCAACCTCAACCTCAACCTCAATATTCTATCTTGACCAGGGAAGATGAAGTCTTCAGATTTCAAGTTGAAGGTTGCGATGTAATGGAGTTTAGGATGCGTCATCTGGTTATTTTCGATTTGCTTTTTTAATTTTTTAGTGTTTGCTCTAATAATCTTCCTTGTGTGGAGGTTGTGTCCTTTCTTTGTAAGGGTTTTTTCTCCTCCTCTATGGAGGTTAGGATTCTTCCTCTTATGGAAGTTCATTACTTCCTCCGTCCCAAAATAATGGTTCCTTTTGAGAATCTAACTTTTCTTAATAGTACAATCATTACATTTTAAAAATATTAATTTTTCAAAATTACTCTTTGATAGTATATGTTTTTGGGAATATTAATTGTCATAATTGTACTTTTTATGTTATTAATGAATTTAAAAGAAGAGCAAAATAGTAAATTCATATTATTTTATTTCTTAATTTTTGAAAAGGGACTAATATTTTGGGACAATGAAAAATAGAATAAGGGATTAATATTTTCAAACAGAGGGATTATCTCTTTATGAGATCTTTAGCTACCGTTGTATGAGATTGATTCGATTTTTTTATCAGTTTTGCAATGAAAATTTTCTTCCCGATCTAAAAAAAAAAGAAACAATTTAGTGATGTGAACATTCATATTTTAAATCAATGAATGGTGTGATCTTCAATCACATTCCGATGGATCCTTCATTAACTATCTTCAAAGCAAAACATGACTATACAGAGTTTGTGGAGCTTAGTGCTAAGCATTCTAGTCAGGACAACTCTTCTCCTTCTCAAACTTCTCATGCTGCTATGGTCTAGACTCCGCTTTCGCAAGGTTTTCTCAAAGCCAACTATGATATTGTTGTTAATCCAAATTCTTCTAAGGCGACCATTGCAATTCTGATTAGGGATTGGAAGGGATCTCTTCTTGAGGGCACTGTGCACAAGGTGGACATCTTTTCTGTCTTCCAAAGAGGAGCCCTTGCTCTCCGATGGGCTTGCTTATGGTCCAAAAACACAATTTAACAAATGTAGAGATTGCTGGGAACAACAAATTAGCGATTTACTCGAGTGCTTTTGAAAATGTGACACATTAGGATTGTGTTTCTATTTTCTTTGACATTCGTGAGATACCTCTAGGAACTATTTATCTTTTTGTTGGTATCCTAGAATTGCTAATGGGGCAACTAGGGGTGGGCGCGGGTCGGTTGCAGCCACGGAACCTCCAATCCACCATCCGTCCGCTAGATTGGCAGATTGGAGAAAATTAATTCGCATCCGTCCGCCAATCTAGCGGATGTGGATTGAGAAGATTGGCGGTTTGGCGGATGGATGCAAATCGGTTTGGCGGATGGATGCAAATCGGTTTGGCGGTTTAAGATTTTATAAATTTTCAACATAATTCAACTTGTGCACTTCCTCAAAAAAAGAAAAAAATAAAGTATTACGGTCAATGACTTAAAAAATTATTATAATCACTGTATGTCTTATCCAAAAAAAGAAAGTTTGAAACTTTAAAATATCATAATCACTGCATGGCTCATCCACATATTACAATCATAGCATGATTCATCCACATAAAGTATTACAATCTGTGGTTCTTAAAATATAATAACAACTCAAACCACCAAAACCATGAACAGGGCAATAGTAGAGATTGTATGTATCTGTATTGTTACATCTATAAATGTTTTTGAAAACAAAAATCAACCATCATGTCACGACCCGCTCCCCGTACCCAAGGGTTATGCATCGCGATGGCCAGTAACCGAGGTTACCTACGGCCAAATCTTTAAACAAATTAATAAACGCAAGCGGAAGAAATATTTAAATAAGGGTACTAAAATAATCATTGGAGTTTCTATTTTTATTACAAAATGTATTGACCAAAAAGGCCAATATTTACATAAAAAAAATATATATCAATAAAAGTGCTTTGTGCCTACCCCACACGCTGGTCCCGACATGTCACCTGAAAGTGGTAAAAAACTATAAGCTCATGGCAGAGTGAGAAATATTATACTAAGAGTATAAGGCATAAAATTCACCATGGATAATTAGTTGGGCCAAAAAGAGCTTGATACATAACATACATAATACGAAAATTATTTGACATATACTTCAGATCATTTAACATGTAATACGGAAATCACTATACAACCATAACCACGGTACATCACTAAGTGCTAAGCACTACACTGGTCAATGGATCCACGACAAACACTGGATTACAAAGTGGTCAATCACTAAGCCAATGGTTATTTAAGTCCCCCAAGGCATAGGACTCACTAGCCAATGGTTATTTAAATCCCCCAAGGCGTGGGACTCCCGTGGTGGTACTTACAAAACATATTTTCATATAAGGTCATAGCCAAATATTCTTTAAAATATAAACAAACATATCCATGGGGTTTCCTTTTAAGCAAATAGGGCTCCTAAAATAATCCACGTAACTGAAACCTTTATAAAATATAACTTTTATAAATATACTAATAAAACATAACTTGTATAAAATAAATTTTGGTAAATCAAAATATAAGTAAAATACATTTTGGTGAGTTAAGGTATAATATAACTCACCTTAACTTTAATACCTTACTATTTCTTTCCACCATCAAAGATCTTCTTAGCTTCCACTAATTTTTCCTCTCTTCTTTCTTTCTTCCTTCCTTTCTCTTCCTTTTCTTTTTCTTTCTTTCTTTCCTGGTCTTCTTTTCTTTTTTTCTTCTCTAACGGAGTCAACTTCTCCTATTTATACAGATTATATTCGTGAGCCCCAAGCCAAGATGCCACGTGCCACATTCTTATTAGTTCTCTATTAATTCAAAACTCATCCAAATTAACTTAATTATTTATTTATATTTTGGCCCCTAAATTTTTAATAATTATATTATTTTACAAAATTACGCATAATAATGTATAATAAATTATATATTTCCTGAACTGAGATTAAATAATATTAGTATAAATTCTACAGAATAATCAAAGATCTGGTTTGTTACACATCATGTATCATATTTTCTATTTATTATTTTTAGAGTTAAATTTAAAAACCAAAAAATATATTCAAGTTAAAAACTTTTTTTTAACAGAACATTTAAACTCTTTTTCAATTGAAAACACAAACAAAATATTTAAATAAATTGGAAACATAAAGTTTTATAAATTATTAGGGGGTGCTCGCGGTTTGGCAGTTCGGTTGCGGCCAAAGGAAGCTCAAATCCGCCATCCGTCCGCCAAATTGGCGGATTTGAGAAAATCAATCTGCAACCGTCCGCTTGTCATCACGCATCCGTCCAAAATGCGGCGGTTCGGTTCGGTTCGGTCGGTTTTGGCGGATCGGTATATCCGTTGCTCACCCCTAGGGGCAACCCATTGGACTACGAGAAAGGCCCTTAGGAAGCTCTTACCAACCAATTGGTTAGCCAGTCCCTCTATAGCCTTGCAAAAGGCCTTGTTTGTTAGGTAGTAGTATAATTCGATTATGTTAATAAAAAATAAAAAATAAAAATCATATTTTACAATGTGAACGTTCACATTAATTTTTGAGCTTATTAGTTTAGATAAAATTGTCGATAAATCCAACCTAATGATTGCTTAGGTCATAAAATCCACTAGATAATTGCTTTTGGTGAGAAAGACATACTATGTGAAATAATGTGGTGAGAAGTCCCTTTTGTTGTTTTCAAGGATATTTTCTTTCTAGTTTTACCCTTTTATGCTGAATTTTTTTAACTTATCTGTTCAAATTATTCAAAAAAAATAAATAAAAATCTATTTGTTGAAATTTTTATCTGTTGAAAATATCTGTTCAAAAAATCTATCTATTGAAATTCTAATCTTTTGAAATTATCTGTTTAAAAAATCTATCTGTTGAAATTATCTGTTCAAAGAATCTATCTATTGAAATTCTTATCTGTTGAAATTCTATCTGTTAAAGTTCACCAAGTTTATTCTTTCCTATCTTACCAAACATATATTTCCCTTATTTGTTCAAATTCAAGTGACTTTTCATTGTTTCCTGATTTCTTATAGCCTTCAATTATAGTGTTCCAAGTGAAACAGTTTTTCTTAATCATTTCACTGAACAACTTGTGTCTATATCTAAGTTACTATGGAGTGTAGAACTCGACGACAATGAAGTTGTGTTTGCCAACAGTATTAGAGAAGTTAGAGTTAGGAGAACGAACTTCTTTGACTGTGCGTCATCGTTTTCAAAGGCAAATGAATAACCGATTTGAGAGAAAAAGAACAACAAGAAGTAGATCCAAAACCTAGACACCATTGCTTCTACGAAGTATTCACTCTCTAAAAAGTAAAAGAGTTTTGAGAGAAAGAGAGATAGAGAGAGAGTATGAGTCTATAAAGAAAATGAGAAACAGACAAACGTAGAATGATATGGAAGTGAAGAAAAAGAAGTGGTGTTTGCGTCGCGCACGAGGAAGAAGTGAAGTCCACCGCCACCATCCTTATCCTCTCGTTTTCCTTCCATGATAGATCTACAACTATTATTGGGCCTAGGGCAACACAGAGTAAATAGAGATGAAGTCGTTGCCAGTGGACTACTTGGTGGATCTAGATGACTATGGATTGACGACGGCAATGGACATTGACAACGTCGAAGCCTTCGAGATATTGATGATGCTAGTAGAGTTGGCGGATGAGAGAGATTGGCTTGGTTTCTAAAGAAAGAGAGAAAAGAGAAAAAAATGAGGAGTGTGAGTGTGAGTGTGTATGTGTGTGTGTGTGTGTGAGAGAGAGAGAGAGAGAGAGAGAGAGAGAGAGTGGGTTTGAGGAAATAAATTGAACAGATAGGAGTATTTTGTATGTTGTGAGAATGCGTGTGAATGAGAATATATATTTTGGTTATTCTGTACAAGCTTGTCGTTATGGACATAAAGTTTTAGTGCCTAGACCTTTGGGCTGAAAAAAATCCAAATTTGGATTTACCGCCCAAGTGTCCTTTAATTAATATATTTTATTAATTTTATAATTAAAATATATTTACTAAATAAAACTACCTTTGCAATTTGTTTACTCCACCACCTCCGACCAACACCAATAGCCTCTGACTATAATTTTTCGATGACCATCACGAGTTGTTAGGGACCATTTTTTTAATGACTATTAAATCAATAAAATTTCACTATTTTTCAAAACAATGAATTTTTCAATTGATAGCTAAATATTGCAACATTGGAAGTCTTTCACTGACTTTACTCCAAATAAATGAAATTTCATTATTTTCAAAATTGAAATTTTTTCAATTAATGGCTAAACATTAAAACTTGATTGGATTTTTATTGTGTCAAAACACTGATTTTTTTTTTTCACTTTACTAAAAAATTGCATAAGATTAGTAAAACTAATGCAAACAAAAAGTCAATAAACAATGGTTGTGAGAGAAAACATACAAATCAAACAATAACTATCGGATGCCAATCAAAACAATAAAATACAAATCATAGAAAGGAAGAGAAAATAGAGAGAGAAACAAAGAGATTAAAAAAAAAAAAAAAGAAGAAGAAAAAAACATATAGCGACATAGAGAAAGAAAAACAAAAACAAAAACAAATTTGAATCAACTAACATTGAGGCGCTAGGGGCAGCAGAGTGGATGGAAACACAGTGCAAATGGCAATGTTGTAAGCATCAAACAACGAGGCACGAATGACGGTGGGGAAACTGTGAACGATGTTTTTGAACGAGGAACAATAGCATATGTTAGGTTTTTGTAATTGGTAATCTTATTTGACAAAAAAATTTTTAGTTGTAATTTTATTCGCTCTTTTGTTTCAGTGAGATTATGAGTATTTAGATGTGAATCTAACCCTAATTGTGCCTATATAGAGAGAGTTTGTGATCTTAATTCTTTCATATTTGTCACTTCGCTAACTAAGCAAAAATGCAGTTGAAGTTATTTGATCGCTCGAGCAGTTATTTGTACGCTCGAGTAAAGAAACAGATCATCCAGTATTTTTGTAGAGCACTTGAACTTCTGGGAAAAAAGTTTTATTGCTTGAGCGGTGAAAGTTCTGCTCGAGTGATCAGCTTATATGTTTCGTACCGCTTTTAGTCACACCGCTCGAGCGGTGAAATGTGCGCTCGAGCAGTTTGTGCGATCCTATTTTTCATAAAGTGCGTTGTTCGTTTCTAGGGTTTGGGCCGTCCAAATTTTCAAAGAGGAATAAGATACAAAGTGTTTTATTAATGATTTAAGAGTGATCAATGGATCCATAAACTTTATATCAACATTATTAAGGGTTTGTTTGTTTTCCTTTATTCACCAAATAGAGAGTTGGTCTTCGTTGGATTTTGAGGAACTTGGGTCTGAAACTTTGGTGGATTCTGAAGTGGCTCATCGTCATGGATTCGGCATTGGCGTTGTGGATTCAACGTTGGGTAAGATAATTCCGAGGTGAAGACGGTGATGGAAGAGGCACATAAGAGTCGGTTCAATTTTGACATGGATTCGCGAAGTAATTGAGAGTACACTTGTGTAATTTTTTTTTTTGTTTTCTTAGTGGATTGTTTTGTAGCTTTGGCTCTGGTTTTTTTTTATCAAAATTGGAGGCACTCCAATTGTGATTTTTCTACGTTAAATCGTTGTGTCGATTTGTCTTTGATTATTTAATTGAGATTATTATTTATTGTTTAAAATTGAAATATAATCACAAATCAATATCTGAGGAATTTTTATATATTTTTCAGCCTAGATCTAGACTAGTAAGGTGTGAAACCATGATAGAGGTGTGAACAATAGTAGAGGCGAACGGTGAAGGTTGAGAAATTGGTGATGATAATAACAATTTCTAGTGAAAAGAGCATAGGTAGCACCAATGGATGGCAGTTGAGACCGAGACAGTAACTGGTAGATACCGATTGAAATGGCACTAATGGTAAAGCCAGCAAAAAAGATGAGAGAGACTGAGTTGTAGGGAATCTAGAGCTCTTTAGTTATTTTTGATCATTTAAATTAATTTTTTCTTATTTTTTTTTTAAAACTAAAATTCTATAGCAAACAAAACAAACTTTCAATGGACTAAAACTTAAAAGAAATCTTGTAGAGAGGTTTTATCCTAATTAGTACTTTAAAAAGTATATAAAAAGCTAAGAAGATAATTTAAAAATTAAAAAAAAAAATCCATCCAAACGGAGCAAATTGATTAAAATTAACCTCTCCCTCTCTCTCAGAGCTATCTGTTTGATAGTTTCGTTTGGTTTACATTTTCAGAAATTATTTTTAAACGAATTTTCATTGTCTTTATTGAACTTTTTTTATATTTTAATCTGTATTTTATTACTTTTTAGATATATTAAGATTAGATGTAATTAAAATGTAATTTTTTTTAACTAAAATATTAAAAAAGTTCACTAAAAATAAATGAAAACTCGAATAAAAATACACATAAATTTTTGCTCGAATTTTTATTGATTTTAGTGATTTTTTAATATGTTATCTAATTTGTTATGTTTTTTAGATTCATCTTGATTATATGCATTTAAAAAGTATAAAAAAAATTAATTAAAATATATAAGAAATTTATTAAAAATAAACAAAATTAATTTTTAAAAAATCAAACCCACATCTTCCGACAGCTGACTCCTGAAGTATTCGACGGTGATGATTGTCCTTTACCAAATACTTCTTAAGATAAAAAGTCAACAGATTTTAGTGGCCAGGTTGGTAGAGTGGTTGCCTGATTTCTAAGGAAGGGAAGGGATCACAATTGGTGGCCAAGTGTTTTATTTTTTGTACTTTTTTTTATTTATAATGAATTTTTTAATATGGTAATTAATTTTTTTACTTTTTAAATGTACATAATTTAAATGTACTTAAAATAATAAAATATTTATGAAATAATATTTGAAATTTTTTATAAATATTATACTTTTTAAGTGTAATTAGATTAGGTACATCTAAAAAATAAAACAAAAAATTCTTGAAATATTAAAATTTTGACTAAAAAAAAAAATCAATTCTTTAAAATATAGGCTCAATTTTCTAAAACCAAATAAGATGGTTATGTTTATTTTTGAATTAGTAAAACACTATAATGTCTTAAGTTTCAATCCACCCTCTTTACATTGCAGAGAAATGGGTTGGCAGGAAATGGCATTCACTTCTGTTTGGATCTAAGTTTTGTGAAGAGAAAATGTATAAAATGAAAATGAATTTTGGAAGGAATAGGAAAAATAAGAAAATTTTACATATAGTTTATTTTAATTTTGTTCAATTACCTATATGAAGTAACTATATTTAAGTAATTTTGTTCACCTTACATCCTTCTTTTACTTAATAAATTCATGATTCAAAAATAAGTTGAAATTGTTCATAAGGTTTGTTGAGAGTTGCTCAATAGTCCTACCTCTCTAGTTGGGAAAAAATAGGTTGTATTTTTGTTGTCTCATGTTGTTGGGTAATATTATGGTACACATCAATTGCCATAAATGTCATAAGTTAATTTTATTTGGCTGAACAAACTGGATAATAGAGGATTATAATGCAACAGACTCTGTTGGTGATATATTTTGTACAAACCAATTACAACCTGACGCGTGGTTCATAAGGGGTAATTTGGGGAGTTAGTGAAGGTCTCCAGTCATCAATAGATACGTGGCAGCTTATATCAATGGCAATGGATCTGCGAGACACTAGAACAGTCAAGATGTGCAGCGTGACGAGGCCAAACAGTTGCTTACAATTTAAGTTCAAATTCAGGAGGCAGCCCAACCATAAGGATGATGTAGTGAAAGCAAACTATTCAAAGCAATGTCTAGTGATCATGGAGATTACTTTGACAGTTATCACACATTTTGACGGTTATCAGCTACTTCAACGTTTATCATCAGATCCTATAAATAGAGGAGAAGGCTGATAGTGAAAGGACCCAGAACTAGAACTAGAAGCCAGTTTATTTACTTTACATTTTTCTTTCTAGTCCTTTATTTTCCTACACTGCATTTCAAATTCCTAGGAGTAGTTCTAAGATAGTCTGTTGCTGTAACTCCCTTCGAAACTGTAAAAGTGCGAAGGTACAATTGTAAACTCTTGTTTATTTAATGAAATTTGATTTCTAACACTATTTTTCCTCTTTCTTTTACTTTTGGGATTAGTTTTTTGATTCTCTCAAAACAAAGCCACCAATAAAAGTCATCTTCATTAAGGCTAAAAGAATTTCGAAGAAATCACTAATTGGTTGACATTTAATATCTTTATAAGGACTTATTGATCCTTACTAGCATGCTCTAATTATATTTTTAACCTTCGAATGCCAAAAAAGTCAACAGACCCATAGTACTGGGATATATAGTACCTGAATTATTTGACTGAAAATGATAGGTATCTCATATTTATTTTTTCATGAGATTAAATATTTAGAAATGACTATTTTAGTAAATCATGTTTGATTTGAAAAGTATATTGGGGAAATTCTATTTCTACTTACCTATTTATCTCTATAAACACAATTAATGAAATGTCATTTTTTAATAACAATTATATCTTAAAGCAAAATGACTATAATGGACATCAAATGCACTCTTAATATTGGAAAATTATATCGAAATTTTCTCTATACACATCTTTTTAAAATAAAAAAATCTCAATACACATCTTTTGAGGTTCTCATTATTCTCATATTGGGACAAATAATTTTAAAATTTGTGTGTGTGTGTGTGTTTGATTATAATACAAACCAACAGCTCTCAAACTCAATTATAATTTTTTTCCCTCTAAGTGAGAGAGAGAGAGAGAGAAAGAGGGAGTGAGTGAAGTAGATATCACAAATGAAAGCTATGTGCGAACCAAAGCAACGATGGCATGTACTGTCTTTTCATGATCTGTCATTCAACTTCCAAAAATATCACTCAAATTTCTCCAAACTTCTCAGTACCTCTTTCAAGATTACAATACAAAACAACAGTTGTCAAAATTAAAATCTATATACGAATTAGAACAATGAACGTTACGTGATTCATAAAATTCAAAATCTTTTCACTATTATGTGGGTTGAACTTGTAGATTACTGACAAATATACCAAGAATTTAACAAATCTGGTAGAGGTGTGTGGTATGAGGGTTTAGGTGGTGTGTGTGTATAAGGATATAAGTTAGGGTATAATTGAAATATCAAGTGTGCAGAATGAGAACAATAACTTATAACCAAATTAATAAGTGTGTGTATTAAGAAATGATGCGCACAGAGGTAAATAACTATGTGAAAATAGAATTATCCAATATATTGTTTAAATTGTTTACAATGACAATATTAAATTTGAAGTATATTTTATTTGATTTTTATTTGAAATATATTTTATTTTACAAACACCACTTTTAATTTTATTTACATACAACATTAGAAGTATATTTTCATTTATGATTTTGCTAATACAAAAAAAAAAAAAAAGAAAAAAAAGAAAAAAAAAGAAGAAGATAAAAGAAAACTATTATATATCATGAGATTAATTTAGACCAATTTAAACAAATAAAAGAAATAAATTTTATATATACTTGAAGGTTAATTTCGTCACTTAACTAGTTAATTTGGAGCAATCCACCCATTTCTATCCCACACCCCTTACGGAATTGAGCTACCCTACATATGGGAGATTATTAGTCCGACCGAACCATTAGCCCGGCCTTTACTTTTTTAACCAAACATTGGACTATCCACTTTGTTAGACATGGAGTCCAATCACATGCCCTAGTCCCACCAAACAAACACCTCTTTAGAGTCATAACCAAACACTATATAAGATATAACCAAAAAGTTTTTGGATCATAACCAAAATAATATCATAACGAATATCACAATGAATCATGACTAATACTATAATGTGTATAACCAAGTCATAACGAACACCTCAACATGTCATAACCAAAGACCACAAAATTGTAATTAAGGACATATGGTACACATCCCAACCATAGAACTTCCAAAGACAGTGATGAGTTTTATGTAAATACAATATTTTTGAAAACAAAAATGTGTAAGAGCTCTAATTGAATACTTCTAATCTACATCTAATAATGTAAAATGGATCACATTCCTCACTCATCATCCTTTCTCTCTATATCTCTCTATCCTCTTTTTTTCTTCCACCTCATTAAAGATCAAAATAAGAGTGATATATTAGGGATGTAGCACCACTCTTTTGAAAAAAAAAATTAAATTATTTTCTACATTCTTAAGAACTATTTTTATAGAAACAAAGCCAAAAAATAAAATAAAATACATTATTATTTTATTTTGTTCAATTATTTATGTGTATCTTGCTTTTATTAATACTAGTGGTTGGGTATGTGCGTTGCATGTGACATGTGAGTTTTTATCAACTGTTAGTACTGTAAATATGTGTGTCTCTTAAATTAGTATGTGATATGTATACAAAGTATAACAAAGCAAGAAATGTAAGATTATATCTGTATAAAAAATATAACTAAGTAAGAAACAAATACATACCCGGCTGAAGAATTAAAATGATAAATGAGAAATTTTATAAATATAAGCTCCTAAACGTGTAAATATTAATTTATAGCTAGATTGTTGAGATCATAATCATATCTTAAATAATAAACAATAAACAGGTCCTTTAAATATATAGTATTACACAAATATTTTTCTATCAACTTCCCACTTTAATTTTTCATAATCCGTACTTGTAATCTAATTGAAGGTATGAAATTAATTGCCTAATTACACAATTTTGTTTTACAATATAATACAAATTTATTAAACCCACTATTATATATTATTTGCATACTATTGGTGTAAGAATGTATTAATATCAATATATAACATATTTTTATATATCAAAAGTTGTTGAGTTTCATTTTCTGTGCCATGGATATCTTGCATGATGAAAAATATAACATTAGTCATTAGTATATTTTCATTTATGTAGAAAATATGGAATAGTTTTTTAAGAAAATGAAAAGATATTGTAGCTTAATATTTTGATCAATATAAGAATTTCATAATTATTTTCACGATATTTATATATACATACTTATAAGTATTTATAGGGTCACTTTCATAAAACTGTTAAGTTACATAATTTATTATGTCATCTACAAGTAATCAGCATAAGACAAAAATTGATCGGAACTTTTTATTTGATGTACTTACTTTCAGCATCATTGAGTTGCTGCGATAAGGTTTGGATATCATTTGATTTTTTCCTTATAATTTGACTAAAATGTGTGCATGAGGTATGAGAGGATAATTTGTGTAGCCAAATTGAGCCGAGTTAGATGGAAGTGACCTTGGGCTTGGGCTGCGAGTTAGACCGACCTACTATGCTTTGGGAAGAACTTAGCATAGGCCAAACAATGAATGGAGTCGGTCAAAGAATTTTGACCGAACTACCAAAATGCCCATATACTTGGACCTAGCTACTTTCTAGTGGTGGTCAACGCTTTGACCAAGCTACAAGGGAAGGCTGTCAAACAGATTGAGAGTGAAGCTTCGACCGAGTTAGGGAAATAGCCACATAGCATAATCAAGATGGAGCGCTGAGCAAGCTGTGCATGGCACTGTGCGTAGTGCAGCTAAGTTAGTGGCGGATAAAGTCAAGAAGTTCGGGTGCTCGGCTAGAAGCCATGCAAAGAGTTGGGCCATCTCACTTGGCTTGTAGTGAAGGGAGTGTCAAAAGATAAGCATTATCCTTTAGGAATGTGATTCCTAGGAGGACTCTAGAAATAAGAGTTAGAGTCCTACTAGGATTGTGCCATATGGAACTTACAAAAGCTCAAACCAAGCTCTAGTCTCAAGTATTCCAATTCTTACTCTCGAATTCATAGAGCTTTTACATCCTTAGTCTATTTGTTGACTTAGGCATCCGTGGCACCGGGGGGGGGGGGGGGTTTCGGTACGCACCCACTAGCCAGCTCACGTTTGTGGTTTCAGGTATTACAATGACGTTTGGAAGAGCACAAGCTTGATCAATAAGATTATACGAGTGAAGATTATTTCATGCTCGTTCAATTGGCATTGTTTGTGGGAACTCTTAGAGGACTTACCTTTTGATTAAGTTTTCCTTCAATAAGTTTCAATGGCACATAACAAAGATCTGCCACAATCCGCCATTGATGGCCAAACACCAGAAGCGAACAGGAGGCGTAAAGATATGTCCCTTGCCTCGCCCATGACGAATTTGGACCCTGAGTGACGAAACCCTCACAAGGGTGCACGAGAAAAGTGAGGTTTATGCCTTCGCTGCTCCAGAAACCAATATGGACAAAGGCAAATGAGAGATACCCAGGATCTGAAAAATCGTGTGAGGGACCAAGATGAGTTATTACGGAGGATGGCGGTAGATATGGAGGCTTTGAAGTGCCAGGTGAAAGGCAAGGGCATGGCTGGGGTGGAGAATTGTGAGGGACAAACGCGATCTCATCTTTCTGGAGATCAAGATAGATATGCCACGCCTACACATTCTAGGAGTAGAAGCCTCAGGATAGGCAACACCTAGTCAAGGACTTCTAGAACTCGTTACTCTAGGTTTGAGAGGACGAGGTCTGAAAGGTCATAAACTGAGAGGAGCAGCTATCGATTCTCGCACACTCATCAAATATCTTCGCGATACACTGAGTTTGCCAGATCAGAAGATTTGCAGACTATTTTGGAAGAAAGGACACGAAGAAGAGAAGTTGCCTAAGTGCAGGACTCCTAAAGGGTATCTTCTTTGTAGTGATTAGCTTTTAGGATACATGGAAGCGTTGATGTTGCAATGCCAATGAAGCATTTTGCCTATGAGCCAACAGATAGAGCATTGGCGAGATTATAGAGCTCGTCATTTGCTTCGACGATAGAGAATGCACTGCTGCCTTTAGGCTTTAACTAGACTAAGTTCACAATCTACGACGAGAAGTCAGATCCATACATGCATCTTAGCCACTTTTGACAAGTGATGGTTATTCATAAGCGGAATGATGCCTTGATTTGCATCCTGTTTCCATCAAGCCTTGGCGACTTAAGCTTGACTTGCTTTGAGAGATTGCCAGAGGGCAGCATTGCCTCCTGGACGCAACTTACAGAGGCGTTTGTCACTAGGTTTAAAACAAGCACCAAGATGTCTATGAAGGTCGACCAATTGCTCACCATTGATATGGACAAGAAGGAAACATTGAAGTTCTACAACAATCGATATTGGGACACATTCAACCAACTAGGCGAATGTCCCACCAACCTAGCTATTTCCCAATACAAGCGCGGACTTCCAGTTGGGCACAGATTAAGGGATTCCATGACCATGACGCCACACCTTACTATGGAAGCCTTGATGGAAATGGTGCATCAACATATTAGGGTGGAAGAGGATGGTGCTTATGCTAAGGCAAGAACCGGCACAACAGCGATGTCAGATAAAAAGTTTACGGCTAAAGTAAACAAGGTTGGCAAAAAGAGAAAACCAAGCTACAATAATCGTGTCGGTCTTCCACCGAATGATAAGGGCAGCAAGGCGAGGAAGCTGAAAGTCTGCACTGCCATCACTATAATTTTTAAGAAGCCCATCTACCGAATCCTCAGTGAGATACACGATGAATCATTTGTTCGACGGCCTACCAAATTAGGAGAAGCACAGAGGGGGAGCTCGATACATTGAAGGGGCCTAACGAAAGATATCGGTGCACTTTCCATGATGAAGTTGGGCACCGAACTGAAGATTGCACGCCATTGAAGTAACATCTAGAAGAACTGGTGGCAGCAGGCCACTTGGACCGATACATTGAGGGGGAACTCGGCCAGCCCCTCAAAATCGAAATATGCCAGACGGAATGCCAATAGACGGTCCCCTTCAAGGTGTGATTAATGTGATCCATGAGATTATTGAACGTAAGCGAGTCTGTGAGCTCAGAAGGATGATAAAAAACGGCAAAGCACATAAGGGAGGTGCTAAGTGTTCAGTCTACCGTGAAGAAAACGAAGATAGAAGCAAAAAATTTGATCTCTTTCTCCGATAGAGACCTGACAAGGTTGTAGAACCCCCATAACGACACGCTAGTGGTTACTTTGCACGTCAGGAATTTTGACATCAAAAGGATCTTGATCAATCAAGGGAGTTCATGTGAGATAATGTACTATGAGACCTTCAAGCAATTGAAGTTGGATGATTGGTACTTTGCACCAGTCATGTCGTCTTTGGTAGGTTTTAATTTGATGCTTGAATGGTTGATTGGCAAGATAATTTTGCCGATCAAAGCAGGCTCGATGGTCAAATAAGTGGAGTTCTGGGTTTTGAAAGTCCCCTTCACTTATAACATCATTCTTGGAAGAGCATAGTTGCATGCCATACGAGTGGTAGCATCAACCTACCATCAAGTAATTTGGTTCCCAAATGAAGCCGCGGTAATTAAAGAGGTCATGAGAGACCAAATCATATCCAAGCAGTGCTTTATGACAATGAATGGCTGCCAAAGGATTCGTGCAGATGGTAGAGGAACTGGAAAGCAATGAAATGTTTGGAGACATCGGCAAGGCAGCCGAACAGAAGGCCATAGAGGATATAGTGGAAGTAAGGATTGATAAGAGTAACCCAGAGAAGTTCTTCGTGCTTGCCTTATCTTTGTCTAGCATCGAGAGAAAGGAGATCATGGATTTTTTAATCTCCAACCTCGAAATGTTTGCCTAGATGCCATATGACATGTCTGGCATTGATCCAAACTTCATCTGCCATCAACTCAATTCAACTCTACTGCCAAATCAGTCATACAAAGAATTCGAAGATCAGCTCTACACCACGCTGAAGTAGTGGCCGAAGGAGTGGGAAGCTTTCAGGAAGCAGGTACAATTAGAGAAGTCCATTACCTAAAGTCGATTTCGAACACCGTGGTTGTACCAAAGAAGAACGATAAGTGGAGTGTTTGTGTCGACTACAAAACAGTTAACAAGGCGTGCCTAAATGATAGCTTTCATTTACCAAGGATTGATCAGCTGGTGGACCTAATTGCAGGACACAACTGACTTAGCTTTCTGGATACATATCGTGGATATCATCAGATTGCTATGTATGAACTGGACTAGGAGATCACATCCTTCACAACTCCTAGAGGGTTATATTGCTACAAGGTTATGCCATTTGGCCTAAAAAATTGCAGGAGCAACATTCCAACAGATGGTCACCAAGATGTTTGTGCCATTGTTAGGCAGAACAATAGCTTACATTGACGACATGGTGATCAAGAGCAATGATGTGTTAGACCATCTCAATAACCTAGCAGAGATGTTCCAAATCTTGAAGACTCAAAAGTTACGGCTAAATGCGCCAAAGTATGCATTTGGCGTGGGATTAGGCAAGTTTCTAGGCTTCTTGGTAACAAACCGTGGAATAGAAGTAAATCCTTCCCAAATCAAGGCCATTCAAGATCTTGATAGGCCAAACACAATTAAGGAGTTACAGCATTTGACAGGCTTAGCCGCTGTACTAAACAAGTTCATAAGTCAGTCGTTAGACCGGTGTAGACCATTCTTCCAGGCCCTTAAGTCCAAGTTTGAGTGGGACGAAGAGTGTGACCGAGCTCTGGAAAGCTTAAAGGAGTACTTGTCTTCTCTACTGCTTTTAGCAACCCCAGTACTTGGAGAAGGGCTCTATTTGTACCTCACAGTCTCCCAGCCTCTTGTTAGCGTGATCTTGGTGCGCTTAGAAGGAATACAACACTTGCCCATCTTTTATGTGACCACGACAATGCTGGGTGCAGAAACAAGATATTTGCCATTAGAGAAGCTTGCCTAAGCTTTAATGATGGCATCCAGAAAGTTGTCGACTAGTTCTATCCGCACACAGTGGCAGTATTGACTACATTTCCTTTGATGGCCCTATTTGAAAGGGCGGACTTTTCTAGAAGGATACTAAATTGGGCAATAGAGTTGGAACAGTTCGACATCAAGTTCTAACCTAGCATGGAAATAAAGGCACAAGCATTAGTAGACTTTGTGGCAGAGTTCGCTCTAGGAAGTCATTCTATTTGCTTGGTTGACTTGACCGAGGAAACTGAACAAAAGGGGGAAAGTCCCGCGGGAATAGTGCAACCCTGTAGCAACACTCACCTTACTCTTGTCATACTTGCATACATTCATGCATGATCTTGTCTTGTTATATTGTTTTGATAGTCTTGCCTTGCCTTGCTTTGTTTAAGTATTGCTTGCATGATTTTGTTCCTTGTTTGGTGTGTAGCCAGGGTCATCTTGAGCTTAGTTCACCTCTGAACCTCTGTACTTAGAATTGTTTTGGAACCACATGGTCGACCCCTATCTTCACCTCGGGCATGTTTGCCGAGATGTTTTGCACTTAGTGATCCTTGTCCTTGGGCAGGTATGGCCTAGACCGAGGTGTGGCACACCCAGGCCGAGGTGTGGCACAGCTTAGTCAAGTGTCGTCCTCCCTAGCCGATGTCCTTGTTACCTTGTTGCCGAAGCTTTGACTTAAGCCGATGTCATTACTTGCCGATGTGTCTTGCCGTCTAGCTTGTTGAATACGCTTTGTCATAGACTTGTCTTATCAATCAGTCACCTTTTGAGTTGAACCAACCCGATAGCGCCACGTGTCTGAGCTGAAGGTTAAGTCAGCCGGCAGGCCTGTGAACAAATCATTTTGTCTCAAATCTTTGCCTTTAGAGAGAGAAGCTCTAGAGAAAGGAGGAGAAGTTCTTGAGTGAGAATAGATCTTCCAAGCTTGATCTTCGAGGTTTGAACCGTTGGGTTCGAGTTTTGAGGTCCTTGATCTTTGCTTTGAGCCTACACCCGAGAAGATCTATGTGAGTGGTATTTTTAATAAAGCTATGTTATACTGTTTTGATAAATCTTGCTTTGCTTTGTTTTGACGAAAGTATTTGTTAAGCATGAATGAATAGCTCTGTTTGATGTATCAAGTATAAGCTTTGTTTTGATGTCAGCCTTGAAAAGTCCCTTGTGCTGGAGGACTCTAAACTTTCGCAGCACTAAGTATAAAAGGATACGGTCCTTTCTTGGAAAGACTATCGTGTTAAAGCGGGCTACGGGCCTAAGTAACACAAGACCATCGTGTTAAAAGGAGCTACGGGCTTAAGTAACACAAGTCCCTTGTGCTGAAGGACTATAAACTTTCGCAATACCTTTGACTAATCGATTGCGGATCGTACAGTCCTTGTTTTGCCACCGACGGTTTACCACGTGGACTTGTTTGTTCGGAAAGCTTGATTTGTGTTTTGCCGATGCCAGTGAGCATCCCTTGAGACTTGTAAGACTTGATATATGAATACGGTTCATCTCTTGTTTTGATAAAGTTTTGATGTGTTTTGCTGTAGAAGGATCTCGGCTAATATTCGTATGATCTTGGCATGTTTTGTTTGGAAAAGACTTCGGCTATATTCATGCAAAACCTTTATTACTAGTACCATTCACTGAGTATCCAAGCTCACCCTCTCTATATATATGTAGGTGATGAGCAGGACGTCGGCGACGCCTAGATGTGTTTTTGAAAGCTTGTTTTGGATCCATGATTTTGTCGGCTTTGTTTTGTATTCACGTCGGCGATGTCGTTTTTATGTCGGCAATTCTTGAAAATTATGCTTCTTGGCTTGTATTCACTGTATTTTGTATATGTTGGCTTGAGAAGCCTTTTGATCAAGATGTAATACGTATTTTACTTTGTTGTATTCAAATTGTAAAGCTTTGTAAAGATGTATGCGATTTCATTGGACTTACACACTGCTCTTATGGACCACTTGTATTTTGATTTATCGCTTCCGCATCTGTGAGCCCCTTATACTATACTCTGATTGTGTTAAAATTTTGGAAAGTTGGCCTTCGGTAATCTCGGATTACTGGCCATCACGGCACCAAACTACTAGGGGCGGTTTGGGGTCGTGACAAACCCCCCACCACCATCAACAAGTTGCATTACCACCTTAAGCAAAGGAATTGCGCAATGTGCCATTAAACCTGGTAGTGGTTGCACCGCCCATTGAGGTTAATGATACATTGCCAATGGGTGATGAGGTAAACCGTGCAACGACAAGCGCGATTTGCAATGATGTTCCTGAAAGGGGAATGGTAGGGCAACCGAGCAAAGAGATTGACGAACAAACGGCGAACAAAGACTTGAAGGATATAGTTGAAGTTCCAGACCCCAAGACATCTTCAAACCGATCTACTTGTTGAAAATTGTTTGTGGAAGAGATGTGGAAGCTTTTCATGGATGAAGCTTCTAATAGACATAGAGCTAGACTAAGAATATTCCTTATCTCGTTAGATGGCCTGACTATTGAGCAGGCGATCAGACTTGGGTTTCCAGTGTCCAATAACGAAGCTGAGTACGAAGCGCTCTTGGCTGGCTTGAAATTTGTCTTCTAGATGAAGGCAACCAAACTAATGGTGTACAATGTTTCCCAGTTGGTGGTTAACCAAATATCTGGCGAGTATGAGGCAAAGGATGATAGAATGGCTAAGTATCAAGAGTTGGTCAGAATAGAGATCAAAAAGTTTGAAGTCATTAGAATAGAACAAATCGGCTAAGATGAAAACAACAAGGCGGGTGAGTTGGCCGGTTTCACATTAATGTCAGACATTTTTATCCTAAATTTTTTGTTGATTGCTAGAAGATAAGAAGGAGGCGAACAAAATTTGAGGAAAGTCACAACAGTTTTAGCTGTCCCCATCTCTGGCATTGTATAAAAAGTCATTCACAAGGCTATACTTGAAGTGTGTGCACCCTAACAAGGTTGAGGCCTTCCTGTTTGAAATTCACGAAGGAATATGTGGAAGTCATCAAAGGGGGAGATCATTGGCCTACCGAGCTATCTTGTAAGGATATTGGTGGTCGTGCATACATGCAGACGTAGAGAAATTTTTCAGGAAGTGTAAAAAGTGCCAGAAGTTTGTGCACTAAATCTACCAACTGGCTAGAGAACTATTGCCTTTAACCAGCCCTTGGCCTTTTGTGATGTGGGGTTTAGACATAGTGGGATCACTTCTAACCGTATCGGGCAATAAGAAGTTCTTCATTGCGGCGACTAATTACTTCACAAAGTGGGTAGAAGTAGAAGCACTTGTTTCCATCAAAGAGAAAGATGCCAAAAAGTTTGTTTGGCAGAACATCATAACTCGGTTTGGAACTCCCAAGGCTTTGATATCAGACAACGACACTCAGTTTGACTGAAGAATCTTTAGAGGCTTTACAAGATAAATGTCATGACTCGAACCCACTCCTATGGATTAGGATTATAACCAACTTACCTACGGCCTTTGACAGAAATCAAATCATATTTAATAATAGGGGGCCAAAATGCGAAAAACAGAACTTGCAAAGATTGTCCAATGAGCTGTGCATACATGGCATAATAAAAACTTTTCTCATTCGTATAATAACTCACACCATACCATTAATATAGACATACATATATCCAAGATCATTCAAACAGTCTTATCAAAAAAACTAAGGTTATATACATAGATTTGGTCACACAAGAGCACAAAAGATAAACAAAAGGAAAATAAAAAACAAAGCCTCATCTGTGAGGCAACATTTGTTGACTCCAAAAACTCAGTACTCTTTTCACATTTCCACTAAGACTGGGGCTGGACATTCTGCTGCTCACCTACATACATTCAAATAAAGAGTGAGTTAAAGCCAGTGAATAATATCAGAGTAAAGAGGTTGTATGAATGAAATTCTCAAATGAGTAGTCCAAACTCATATGCAATGCTGCAATGCATATAAATCATTATCAAAGCAAAACAACCTCGGGTCCATTCCATTATGCTCAAATCATATCAAAAGGGCAAAACAACCTTGGGCCAAATTGATTCCTCATTCAAAACGACCTTAGGTCTATTTAACAGTCATGAAAAACGACCTTGGGTTTAACATTCTTATATTTATATTTATGCGCATATTCTTGTTCATGATCATGATCACATCTGTATTCATATTCAAAACGACCTTTTGTTCATTTAACAATCATACAAAACGACCTTCGGTCCAATCCGTATATAAGACGACCTTTAGTCTATCTTATTAAACATTCTGAACAACCTTAGACCCAATCCGTATCCTTGTCAACCAAATGGCCTTGGGCCCATTTTGTATTCATACATCAATCACCTTACAGATTTTACTTCAAATAAAAGGATAGAATACTCATTCATAGTACAAATTCATAGGTTCGGAAACTTACCACATAGGTAACATTTCAAAAATAATACATACACAAAAATATCTTTACTAAGATATTACTCATAGTGTTTAGATGCCTGATTTATCCTTACAATTGACCCTACATAATTCAAAACACATTGGGTCATACTACAAATCAATCCGTTCTTTAGTTTTCTTAATTCTCTTATGCTTCTTTCGTGTTCTTTAATTCATTTAGGATGCTCAATGTGTGCCTAAGAATGCTCAAAAATGAAAGAGAATGGAAATTGAAGCATAAAAAAACTTTTCAAAAGTTTTTGAAACAGGGCCCTTCGCTCGAGCGCAACTTCGGTCGCTCGAGTGGTCTATAAAGCTCTGCAAAAAATACTGGTTGCTTGATTTTTAGGCTCGAGCCAACTTTCTGTCACTCGAGCCATGAGTAGTGCAAAACAAGGTTCGCTCGAGCGTAAGTTTTTCTACTTGAGCCACCGTGTAATTCTCTGTAAAACTTTTGGGAGCTTGATTTTTATGCTTGAGCGACACTTTTTTTGCTCGAGCGAACTGGCCAAATTCTGGAATTTCCAAAATTGTGTTTGAAGCTCAAACTTGCAATTCAATGGTTCAAACTTTGCATGGTTGATACAAAAACATGGAAAAACATTTTAAAACATGAAAACATAGTTAAAGTCAAACATTTTAGAACCAATTGTCCAAAATCATGGTCCATTTCCCAAATTTGAACTCAAACTTAAAGTTATAAACCATGCATGTCTTAACTTGAATGTTCTTCTTTTTAAAACACATCAAGATGGGATGAAATGTATAAAACCATGAAAAACCTTCAAGGTCTTGTCTTCTAGACCTCACGCATGTCTAAAATTCAAGAAATCTTAGCTCAAAAATGAAGGATCATGCATGCATGTACATATTTCAACTCAATTCCGCCAATTCAAGGTGATTCATGTCTCTATTGTACAATTTCATGCAAATAAACTCAAAAAATTAGATGAATTCAACTTCTACATGTTTTATCTACAAGGATTAAGAGAGAATTTCATGCCTAGTGCGTGAATTCAAGTGTATCTTAGCTTAATTCTCCAAGTCTCCTTCAATTCTCCCTGTTCTCTCTCTAAGTCAAGTGTTCTCTCTCTAAAGCTCTCTTGGAAAATGTTTGAGCTCAAAATATGGGTTAAGCCCCTTAATTAGCATATATGTAGGCTTCATTAACTTAATTCACTAATCCAAATTTAAACTAATTAATTAAGGCTTAATTAATTTGAATTAATCTAATTAATTCACTTTGCATCAAATTTTAATTAAATTTCACCATAGGCTCTAAAAATTATGCTAATCACAATGGTATAATCAATTTTGGTTTCTGTCGCCTCTACAGCCCTCAATTTCAGTTTATAATAGAATATTGAACATATTTCTCTACAATGGACAAATATGAATTCAAAAATACACATAATCACATGATTAGCATCCAAATTCACATTAAGCACATAATCACATAATCATAAGTATAATTAAGGATTAATAGTATAACACAGAATGGGGTTATCACATTCTTTCCCTCTTTAGGCAATTTGGTCCTCCAAACTGGCGTTACCTTTTATTGGAAACAAATATGGGTAGTGTTGTTGCATATTCTCTTCTTTCTCCCATGTGGCATCCCTTCCGTAATGTGATTTCTATTCCACTTTCACCATTGGAATTGATTTGTTCCTCAGTTGCTTTACTTGTCGGTCAACGATTCATTCTAGCTATTCTTTGTATTCCATATTTTCATCGAGGGCTATTCAGTGATAGTCAATTACATGGAACGGATCTTGGAGATAACCCCTCAACATTGACACGTGGAATACGTTGTGTGTTTGCTCCATGCCTGGTGGTAAAGCAACTCTGTAAGCAACTGGACCAAGTCTTTCCAGAATCTGAAATGACCCAATAAAACGGGGTGATAACTTACCCTTTTTACCAAATCTTGATTGGCCTTTCATCGGAATTACACGGATGAACACATGATCACCAATCTCATACTCAAGAGGCCTTCTTCTAACATTCGCGTAACTCTTTTGTCGGCTCTAAGTAGTTTTGAGTTTTTGTTGAACAACTTTGATATTTTCGGTGGTTTTTTGCACTAGTTTAGGCCTAAGCAAAACCCTATCTTCGACTTTAGTCCAACAAATTGGTGATCTACATTTTCTACCATACAAGGCTTCATACGGTGCCAGCCCAATACTGGAGTAGAAGCTGTTATTGTATGCAAATTCTGCCAATGGTAAGTAAGTCTCTCAGCTCCTTTAAAATTCTAAGGTACACATTCTGAGCATATCTTCTTAAGTTTGTATAGTCTGTTCCGACTATCCATTTGTTTGCAGATGGAATGCAGTACTAAACCTCAATTATGTCCCCATTGCATCTGTAGGTTTTTCTAGAATCTAGACACAAATTTTGGATCTCTATTCGACACAATAGACACCGGAACTCCATGCGGACAAACAATTTCATCAACATATATAGTGGCTAATCTATAGGCATCATAAGTAGTTTTCATAGGCAAGAAATGTGCAGATTTAGTCAGTCTATCAACTATAACCCAAATAGAGTCCACACTTCTAGGTGTCCGTGTAACGCCCCAAATTTCTAGCCCAAATGATAATACAACAATTATGGCTCTTTCAAGGAAAACCGAATATAAATCTCCAAACTTACATTACATGATACAATAGTTCTTCATGCAACAATACATTGATCTAACAACAAGTAAATAAACAAATAAATACCCCCAAGGGTTTACAAGTTTCCAAGGCTTGAGCCTGGTTACACAAAATGGTTATTCAAACCCATACACATATAGCCCTTGGCTTACACACAGAGTCACAGCAAAATGAGAGTCTTTTACTCTCAATACACATTTCCTCGCGTTTAGTTAGGTGGCATCACCATATCTTTTCCTACACAAAAATTACGTAGAGTGAGCATAAAGCCTAGTAGGAAATCCTTAACAAAGTATATACATTTTATACAAGTCTCAAGAGATGAAATGCACATGTCATGCTATGTTCTTTTGAAAGAAAATCACATCTTCATCTTTGAAAACCCTCATGCTCAATGATGTCATGCAATTTCAATTCTTCAAAACTTAACAATTCATTTCAAGAGCGGTAAATACGACTCTGGTAATCCCTAGGTCCGTGTCTGTAAGTAGACTATCCAAGTACTACCAATTTGTCATTTTTACCAGTATTAACCGGAAGGCTCGACACCTATCCGCGTGGGTTTTCGGTCTTTCACCCTGGACTCTCAGACCAACTTATTTAATATCATCTACACCACCTATCAAAACTTACCAACGTATTCACCCCAAAACCATTCCATGAAAACTTGTTTCTCAACATTCTTTTCTCAATGTAAGTTTTCAAATCAACTTTCAAAGTTTAATGTAATCAAATGAATTGATATGCCAATAACACAAGATGAATATAAATACTTTTATTCCAATTCATCATCCAAGGAATAACACAATTCCCTCTTCTCAAGTATCCTCAACAATTAGTCATTTCAAGACTATTTCAACGTTTTGAACAATAATTTTCAAAATGAACAACAATTCTCATATTCTTTGAAATTCATAATTTATAGAAATATAACTAAGAAAATTTCCAAACATCCATTTATTTTGACACACAAAATAAATATAACATTACCATTTTCAACAATCAATTTTCAAAGCTGTCGAAAGATGATTTCGAAAATCATATAGATCTTGCAAAAGAATATATATAACTCTAAGAAAATCCCTACCTCAAGTTTTGAAGAAGAAATGAGATAAAACTCCCAAAATCAACGGTGTTGAAACTTGATCTTCACCGCACACAACGAAGCCCTCGAGAAGTTAACGAACTTTGATGAAGAAACTATGGCAGAACTCTAATGGATCTTGAGAAATCAAGGTTTGATCCAATTTGGCGTAGGGAAAAGTAGAGAGAAGGGAGAGGAAATGTTTTTAGAGAGAGAGAGATATATACAAAAGTGATCTGAAATATCAGATTCACGAACTGATTTAACATGGTCCGCTCGAGCGTGGAAAGCCCCGCTCGAGCGTCGATACACCTTCCTAGTACTTTTGCAGACAAGTCAAACTTCTGGAACCAAACATTCTTCACTTGAGCGTATAAACGGCCGCTCAAGCGGACAAGCAACTTCGAATGCATTTTGTATTTTTGCTTCAGGGGTGCTGCCCCTCTACTGTAACGCCCTAAAAAAAAATACACAAAACCCACCATTCTAGACATGCAATGATACAAGAGAAATAAACATCTTTCTATTAATCATAGTGGTTCTTACAAAAGTATTACATGTTAACAACAAAAGCAAATGCCCTACGGACTTACAGCTTTCCAAGTTAACACTTGGTTACAAAAAAAAAAAAAAAAAGAGTACTAACTCAATACATATTAAGCCATTGGCTTGAATTTACATGTAATACAACAAAAGAAAGCAAACAACAAGAGAAGTCTGTCTGCCTCTAGCCTCTCAAGCTATGTCCTTGGAGGTGACATGCTACCTGTACCTGAAAATGATGTCCCATAAAGGGTGAGCCACAGCTCAGCAGAAATACACTAAACCAGCTATGAATAATGACTAAAGATTAGTAGTTGATAGATGGTCAACACCGATACACTCACTTATATCACATTCCAGTTTCATGACATTTAAGTCCATGTTACATTTCATTTCTCATTTCTTTTTCAACCTTGAGTTAGAAAACAAGGCTCAAACTTAGCCAAATAACTTAATGAGAATAAGACTCATCTTTAAAACACTTTCGAAATTCATGCTGGATACACATTTTGATGCTGTATCAATAACATATATATATACCACTTCCATACTATATGAACGATACACATTTTGGTGCTGTATCAACATAACATAGAAACACTTTTATACTTCACAATTGATAACGATATACATTTTAGTGCTATATCAAATCAATTTAAACACTTCTATAATCAACACTCGATACACATTGTAGTGCTGTATCAATGTCACACACAATCCGGCTTAGAGGTCCATCCCCTATCTTCTCCTAAACCGTGGAGTACATCCCCTATCTCCTCCCACACACACAATGTATATAAACAATTATCATATACAAATTCAATCAATCAATACACATTTTAGTGCTGTATTGTACCAACCACCATATTCAATGGCTTACTCAATTGATTAGTTTTAGTTTGCTTCGGGGGCGCTGCCCCTCTACTCCGCTAGGGCGCTGCCCTCGAACCCACCAAGGGGCGCTACCCCCTGGACCCCCGCGAGTTGACCGGGCAGCTCGATCCCCGACCGGCCCAGTCGAAGTGGCAAAACATGAAAGAAGGATTGAAACCGGGATCGCTACAGTCCGAGGTAAGCCAACGACAAAGTCCATGGTTATGTACTCCCACTTCCATTCTGGAATAGGGAGAGGTTGAAGTAGACCTGTTGGTTTCTGGTGTTCAGCCTTAACCTGCTGACACATTTAGACACATATTCTGCAATTTTCCCATTTGATATTAGGCTACCAGTAGCTTTGTTTCAAGTCCCCAATACATTTTGTTGTTACCCAGATGCATTGTAAACATTGACTTGTGAGCTTCATCTATAATTCTCTTTTTTAATTTAGGAATATTCGAAACACACAATTTGTCTTGAAATTTGAACATTTCATTTTCAACGCTATACCCCAGTCTCGGATTTGCTTCAAATTCATCGATTATTTTCTTGAGGAACTCATCCTTTCTTTGTTTTTGTTTGATCTCATCAATAATTGCCGGTTCAGCTGAGATGGCGGCTATCATTCCACCTTGTTCATGTAATATTATTTCGATCTCGGATTTCTCAAAGTCTTGCAAGATTTCATTTTGTTTAGTGAGTAGACAAGCCATGTTCCCCATTGATTTTCTACTCAAGGCATCAGCAACTGTATTGGCTTTCCCTAGGTAATACTGAATCTGAAGATCATAATCTTTTATTAGTTCAAGCCATCTTCTCTGCCGCATATTCAATTCTTTCTATGTAAAGAAGTACTTTAAGCTTTTGTGATCCGTGTAAACTTCACATTTCGCCCTATACAAGTAATGCCGCTGTAGCTCGACTTTTCGTGCCCCCTCTCGGAAGACGAGTAAGCCCTACAGTATCGGACTCCCATGGTTCTGAATCTGATCTCACAAGTGCAATGTGAAATAGATAAACACCAAAGAGTCCAAATCTAACAAATCTTTTTGAAAAATTGATTTTAAATCAAAATGCCAAAAATGGATTGCTTTGCTAGATACAAAGTCGCCACCTAAATATTTTTGAAAAATCTAGAAAACCCATGACTCATGCCAAAGGCCACGTGTTCGTTATAACCAAGATTGTCTCGGCTCGAGAACTTAGGTACGGGAGGAGAAGGTCATGAATTGAGTACCCCTGCTTACCCGATGAAAGATCGACCTCTACTAATCATGATATGAATCTTATTTACATTATATACTCTTGTTCCGTTTATTAGGCTAGCATTACTATGTGATGCGTATACACACAAGTATAGACTAATTTGCAAGAATTGGAACATTCAGTTTATGTTTGTTTGCAAAATTGTTTCAAATATGTACCACTTGAAAAAGTGATCGCATATAAACATTACTCAAATTATTCCAATTCAAGCAACTAGCCTCCATCCATAGGCATTCAAGCAGTTTATCAGATAAGCAATTAGCCTCATGGTGAACATGCTTTGACATGGAAACAATTACACTCATGTAATTATGCTAAAGCAAATAAAAGAACTCACCTAGTACTCCAAGCCAAAAAGATGATAAAGTTAGAATAATGCATGATCCTAACTATGCAATATGACTAATGCAATGCATGTGATATGCAACTAATAAGCTCGGCTATTAGGTATACCATACAAGTCAATTTAATAGCATGCAGTCTAAGCACGAATTCAACGAAGTATTTAAATGATAATACATTGTTAGAATGATGAACCGAGTCTCGATGCATGCAAGACAATGGATGCAAGGCATGGGAGATGCTAAATGAAACATGATGCCCTAAATTAACCATCATAAGCAGGTAAATAAAAGGGAGAAAGACGTAGGGTTGGAAGACATACACGTTATTACAACATTGCGCCCTCACACAGGAGGGTCTGAATAAACTAACTAGCTAAACTAATTACTACGAATTAACTAACTATTATGAGAGGGTGATTTATGATCCGGTGTTGGGCCGGGGTATCGACCGAGCAAGTTGAGGGCCCAGCAGTGCATTGGGCCGAGATGATCAACTGTTCACCCAGAGATGGGCTACCAGAACTTGGGCCGGGCAGGGTTTGGACTGTGTGTGCCGCCCCGGACCGTGCAGAAGTTGCTCGGTCGGGAAGTGACCGGTCAGACCAGGATGCTTGGTCCGAGGATGGTCGAAACCAGACAGACCGAGAGACCGGCGCTCGGAAAGGCGCGGTCAGCCGAGGTAGTTGATTGACCGGCGAGAAGGTCGACCAAAGGAGGAGCCCGGGCTAGGCTTTGCCGAGATGCCGCCTAGCCCAGCCCTTCATGTGTTTGTCCGGCTGGGCGCATGGGTTTGAAGCATGACATGGCCGAGGTAGAACAGCTCGGCTGCCGAGCTCCAGCTGTGAAGTCTAGCAGTTGAGGTTAGGTGGTGAATGGCATGGTTTATGCTGACAGATGGGATAGCAGAACCACGTGTCAGGAGATGACTGGGAGTGGATATGGGGTTCAGAAGGTATAAAAGCATGCCTGCGCCCCCCATACGCGACACACGAACACATCTGTAAGGATTTCTTACACTCAAACACTCTCTCCTTTCTCTCTATTCCCTCTAAGGTGTGTGCTAACTTGACCGTCGGAGGGTTTTTCCGGCCACACACCGCCGGGTAGCTCACCGTTACTTGCTCACAGGTGATCAGATATCGACGGAGCTTGGAAGAAAGGAATACGGGCACGCCGGAATATTTGCTCCCCGTACAATTGGCGCCGTCTGTGGGAAGTTCTCAGACAAAACCTTGTCTTCCAGGTTCATCTGATCGCCGTCCATGGCGAACAACGACGAGTTCCCGTTGTCCGCCATCGACGGAGCCACCCCGGAGTATACCCGAAGGAGAGAGGGACCTCCTGCCGTCCATCCAATGGCTGACTTGGGGACGCCCACTGGAGGACAGTCAGGAGACGCGCGGGATAAGCGCGGAAGGAGTCATGGGCGTTCACGGAGTCCAGACGGTCACCGGCGGAGAGACTCACACGCCAGGCGACTGGAAAGCAAGTTAAAGGACCAAGACGCTGTCATCAGGCGGATGGCGGCGGAGATGGAGGATCTTAAGCGGCATGTCAAAGGGAAAGGTGTAGCTGGAGTGGGAGACCACAGTGAGCGCACCCCGTCCCGCCGGTCAGGCGATCAGAGTCAGCGACGTACTCAGTCCATTTCCATCACCAGGAGTTACCAGGTTGGTGATTCCGACGTGCATGCAGAAAAGTCTAGCGTGCAAGACAGTACCTACAAACCCTCACGTCCGGCGACGATGTCGAGGTACTCTTATTCTGCTCAGTCAGAGGACCTACGGGCAGTGTTAAGGGAGCGGGCTCGCCGGCGCGAAGCTCAGAGAATACCAGCTTTCCAGCGGCTCTCCTACGGGGCTCACGCCAGTGAGGAGGTCGGAATGCCTCCACCCCGCCAAGCAGTGCCAATATTTGAAGATACAGACCTGGCCAGGCTGAGTGCCACCCCATTTTCCCTGGAAATAGAAACAACACCGCTTCCGGCAGGCTTCCACCAGCCTAAGTTCACGCTTTACGACGGCAAAACCGATCCTTATATGCATGTGAGCCACTTCCGTCAAGTCATGGCCGGACATAGGCGAAATGACGGACTTATGTGCCTAATCTTCCCGTCCAGTTTAGGTGAGCTGGGCTTAAAGTGGTTTGAGAGGTTGCCGGAAGGGAGCATACAACGGTGGCATCAGTTGGCCGAAGCGTTTGTTACGCGCTTCAAAACTAACACAAAAACGCCAAAGGAAGTCGATCACTTGCTGAGTGTCAAGATGGAACCGTGCGACACACTGAAGGCGTACAATTCAAGGTATTGGGAGACCTTCAACGAGATCCTGGATTGCCTGGTCAACCTTGCAATCACGCAATATAAGCGTGGTCTCCCGGTCGGACATAGACTGCGGGACTCGCTTACCATGCACCAACCGACCTCCATGGGCCAGCTCATGCAGCGCATCAATGAGCACATCCGAGTAGAGGATGATGTGTCAGCTTCCACCGTGAAGGCCACTCCGGTCGGAACAGACAAGAAGACAGCAGGCAAAGTGCACGCAGTTGGGCAAGAGTCCAGCCGCTCAAATGACCGAGCAGAGGAATCAGACCGAGGTTCAAATCGTAAAAACCGGGGTAGAGGACGTCGGAATGACCGGGATGACTACCCCCGTGATGACATTGAGGACGCAAACAGAAGAATGAAGGCAAGGACTGGCATAACCACGGTCTTCAAGATTCCAATCTATCGCATACTTAGCGAAATCCGAGACGAGGAGTATGTCCGGTTTCCTGCTAAGTTGGGCGATGGACAAAAGGGGTACAATCCGCGGTATCGTTGTACGTTTCACCGGGAGAGGGGCCACCGGACTGAGGATTGTTTGCCTTTGCGACAACATTTAGAAGAATTGGTTGCGACAGGGCATCTGGACCTTTACATTGATGGCGGCGTGAAACCAAATCAGGCTCCGGTCGATCCCAGGGGACAGGATGACCGAGATGCACCACCACAAGGAGTTATTAATGTCATCCACGGCATCGTGGAACCGGAGCGCGTTTGCGAACTCCGGGGCATGATCAAGAAGGCAGAGCATATGAGGGAAGTTTTGTCAGTACAGCCTGCCATCAAAATGGGGAAGACAGAGGAGAAAGATGTGATTAGTTTCACCTCAAGGGATTTAGAGCGTATCCAGACGCCGCACAACGATGCTCTTGTAGTAACATTACGCGTCAAAGAATTTGATGTTAGACGGATCTTGATCGATCAGGGAAGCTCGGTCGAGATCATGTATTATGATGCGTTCAAACAGCTCAAACTCCGTGAGACAGACTTGGCTCCGGCCACTTCGCCACTGGTTGGATTTAACTCGCAGCCGGAGTGGCCATTGGGAAAGATTATCCTGCCGGTCAAAGCGGGATCCGTGGTCAAGCAAGTGGAGTTTTGGGTGCTACAAGTGCCTTCAACGTACAACCTTATCCTTGGAAGAGGATGGCTTCACGCCATGCAAGCCGTAGCATCGACCTACCACCAGGTGATGAGATTCCCCTCGGCTATGGGGGCAATCGAGGAGATTTGGGGTGATCAGGTCATGTCCAAGCAGTGCTTCGTGGCGGTCAACGGGAGCCGGGCTGCCAAAGGATTCGTTCAAATGATCGAGGGACCGGAGGACCGGAGTGTCTTGGATGATGTTGGCACCAAAGCAGAAGACAAGGCTGTTGAAGAATTGGTTGAGGTGCGGATTGATGCCGAGCAGCCGGACAGATTCTTCTTGCTCGGTTCAAGTCTCTCGGCCATGGAGAGAACCGAGATGATTGAGTTTTTGATGGCGAACATCGAAGTCTTTGCATGGTCGCCCTACGACATGCCTGGTCTTGACCCAAGCTTTATCTGCCATCACCTCAATGTCTTCCCTGGAGCAAAGCCAGTCATCCAGCGAACAAGGAGATCGGCGCTGCATCACGCCGAGGTAGTAGCAGAGGAGGTAAAGAACTTGCTTGAGGCACGAGCAATACAGGAAGTGCACTACCCTCGGTGGATTTCCAACACGGTAGTGGTGCCCAAGAAAAATGGAAAGTGGCGAGTTTGTGTCGACTACAAGACAGTCAACCGAGCTTGTCCGAAAGACAGCTTCCCTTTGCCGCGCATTGACCAGCTAGTGGATTTGACGGCTGGACACAATCGGCTCAGTTTCTTGGATGCGTACCGCGGCTATCACCAGATTGCCATGCATGGGCCTGACCAAGAGATTACCTCTTTCACGACTCCAAGGGGACTCTTCTGCTATCGAGTTATGCCCTTTGGTTTGAAAAACGCCGGGGCAACCTTTCAGAGGATGGTGACCAAAATGTTCGCTCCTTTGCTCGGCCGGACAATGGAGGCTTACATCGATGATATGGTGGTAAAGAGCCGACATGAGGCACACCATTTGTCCGACTTAGCCGAGATGTTCGCCATTCTGAAGAAGCACAAGCTGCGCTTGAACGCCTCGAAGTGTGCCTTTGGCGTGGGATCCGGGAAATTTTTGGAATTCTTAGTCACGAACCGAGGCATCGAAGCAGACCCTACTCAGATCAGAGCCGTGCAAGAATTGAAACAACCCAGCTCGGCTAAGGACGTGCAGCATCTGGCCGGGATGGCCGCCGCGCTTAATCGATTTATAAGCCGGTCATCAGATCGCTGCCGCCCTTTCTTTCAAGCATTGAAGTCAAAATTCTCATGGGATGACGAGTGTGACCGAGCTTTGGCCGAGCTCAAAGATTATTTGTCTTCTCTGCCGCTGTTGGTTACACCAGAGCCCGGTGAGGAACTCTACCTTTACCTTGCCGTCTCCCAGCACGCAGTAAGTGCGGTGTTAGTCCGGGCTGAAGGAATCAAGCACCTCCCAATTTTTTACGTAAGTAAGACCTTGCTGCCGGCTGAGACGAGGTACTTGCCGCTGGAAAAGCTTGCGTTGGCACTGATGATGGCTTCGAGGAAATTGGCACATTATTTTCACGCCCATACCATCGTCGTACTGACCGAGTTCCCCCTCAAGGCCTTGTTTGAGCGCGCAGACTTTTCAAGCCGAATATTAAAATGGGCGGTCGAGTTGGGACAGTTCGATGTGAAGTTCCAGCCGCGCACCGCAATCAAAGCGCAAACCTTGGCCGATTTCGTTGCCGAGTTCTCACCTGGCACTCATCCGGTATGCCCGGTCGACATTGCCGAGGCAGATGATGAGACGCCCACACTGCCAACCGAGGAACTACCAGCTGCAGAAGGTCGCGCCGCGGAGTTAGCGCGCCCCATCGAAATTCCCTCAGTTTGCACGGTAATACCTCCCGGTGCTACGTTGACAGAGTTGTGTATCACCAACCCATCCACTCTATCTGGTACCGCATCACCAAGGGGGGAAGGAATGGTTCCACACAGCTCAGAACTTGATGATTCGCCTACGGACTTGGGCATTCTGAAACAACTTGCTGAGTCCGGTGCCGAATCCTCAAGGGGAGGAGTAATGGTTCCAGGCAGCTCAGACCTTGCGGCCGGCTTCACACCGCAACCTGGTGATTCGCCTACGGACTTGGGCATTACGGACCAACTTGCTGAGTCCGGTGTCGAATCACCAAGGGGCACTGAATTTGAACCGGTCAACACCAAACTTGACACCGCACAGCCGAGCAGTTGTGATCCCATTGCCCTTCGCAACTCTCAGGACCCATCTGACTGCTGGAAGCTTTTTGTGGGGGACATGTGGAAGCTTTTTGTTGATGGAGCGTCCAACCGTCATGGTGCCGGCCTAGGTATCGTTCTTATATCCCCGGACGGCCTAACCATTGAGCATTCTATCACACTCGGCTTCCCGGCGTCTAACAACGAGGCTGAGTACGAGGCGCTTCTTGCTGGGCTCAAAAGCGCAATTCAAATGAAGGCTGCCGAGCTTCTGGTATATAGTGATTCCCAGCTTGTGGTTAACCAAGTTTCAGGGATTTATGAAGCGAAGGACGACAGGATGGTGAAGTACCAAGCTCTGGTCAGGGACCATATCAAGCAGTTTGAGGCAATCAGAGTCCAGCGGATTGGCCGGGAAGAAAACAGCCGGGCTGATGAACTCGCCGGCCTCGCTTCCATGGTAGATAGCACGTCTCCAAACCCTCTGTTGATTGACTTTCTTCCGCGGCCAAGCATTGAAAACGCCGGGCAGACGGATGTACTCTGCGCCGAGCTAGGTCCTTCATGGATAGACCCCTTGATCTTGTTCCTCAGAGACCGGACTCTTCCAGCGGACAAGAAAGAAGCACACAAAATCCGGGTGAAGTCAGAGCGGTTTTGGCTCTCTCCATCAGGCGCGTTGTATAAGAAGTCCTTCACCGGTCCGTATCTCAAGTGCGTGCACCCGAACAGTGTGGAGGCCTTCTTGTTTGAAATTCATGAAGGCATTTGTGGCAGCCACATCGGGGGCAGGTCCTTGGCCTACCGAGCTATTTCGCAGGGGTACTGGTGGCCGTGCATGCAGGCCGACGCGTAAAAATATGTCCGCAGGTGCGAGAAATGCCAGAAATTCGCCCATCAGATCCACCAGCCTGCCAGGGAACTTCTTCCCCTCACCAGTCCTTGGCCTTTCGCCATGTGGGGCTAGATATAGTGGGACCATTGCCAACAGCACCGGGCAACCGGAAATTCTTCATCGCGGCCACAGATTACTTCACAAAGTGGGTTGAAGCTGAGCCCTTGGCAACCATCAAAGAGAAAGACATGAAGCGATTTGTCTGGCAGAACGTTGTCACGCGGTTTGGCGTCCCCAAGATTTTGATCTCTGACAACGGCACCCAGTTTGACGGTCGCCTATTCAGAGGATTTTGTGAAGATCTGACGATCGAATTCTACAACTCCACCCCGGCCTACCCGCAGTCCAATGGTCAAGCCGAAGCGTCGAACAAGACTATCCTGGATGGGTTGAAGAAACGGTTGGAAAAGGCCAAGGGAAAGTGGCCTGAGGAATTGCCCAGTGTACTTTGGGCATACCGGACAACCCCGCGACGTTCAACCGGGGAAACTCCATTTGCTTTGGCTTACGGCATGGAGGCGGTCATACCCTTGGAAGTTGAAATACCTACCCTCAGAACCGAGAGTTTTGATCCCGAGGTAAATGCCGAGGCTATTGCCTTGGAGCTGGACCTAGCGGAAGAGCGCCGGGAGAAAGCCCTCATCCATGTGGCCGCCTACCAACAAGAGCTCTCCAAGAAGTATAACAAGACAGTGCACCCCAGACCGTTCAAAGTTGGGGATTTGGTTTTGAGGAAGATTATGGGCAACACCCTGGTGCCAGGAGAAGGCAAACTAGGGGCAAATTGGGAAGGACCCTACAAGATCACTGGTCTGGCTGGCAAGGGGGCTTACCACTTGGAGGATCTAGAGGGAAGAGCCATACCCCGGCCATGGAATGCGGCCAACTTGAAATTGTATTATTTTTAAGCTTTTTACTTTCCTCTTTTTGTAAAGCAATTTTTTGGCTTGCAAAGCAGAATGTAATTCTTTTTGTCAAATTATAGAAGTCATTTTGCATTAGCACTTGGATTATTATTTTTATGTTACGGACCGAGATGATGTACTCTGGTTGGAAGAGTTGGTGTCTTGCCCAACTTTGGATTCCCAACCGAGATGATGTACTCCGGTTGGAAGAGTTGGTGTTTTGTCCAACTTTGGATTCCCAACCGAGATGATGTACTCCGGTTGGAAGAGTTGGTGTTTTGTCCAACTTTGGATTCCCAACCGAGGTGATGTACTCCGGTTGGAAGAGTTGGTGTCTTGTCCAACTTAGAATTCCCAACCGAGATGATGTACTCCGGTTGGAAGAGTTGGTGTTTTGTCCAACTTTGGATTCCCAACCGAGATGATGTACTCCGGTTGGAAGAGTTGGTGTCTTGTCCAACTTAGAATTCCCAACCGAGATGATGTACTCCGGTTGGAAGAGTTGGTGTTTTGTCCAACTTTGGATTCCCAACCGAGATGATGTACTCCGGTTGGAAGAGTTGGTGTCTTGTCCAACTTAGAATTCCCAACCGAGATGATGTACTCCGGTTGGAAGAGTTGGTGTTTTGTCCAACTTTGGATTCCCAACCGAGATGTTGTACTCCGGTTGGAAGAGTTGGTGTCTTGTCCAACTTAGGATTCACAACCGAGATGGTGTATTCCGGTTGGAAGTGTTGATTTGTTCAACTTTGTTACAGCCGTGATGGCTATTTCGGTTCATGAATTGGTCTTGTTCTGCTGAAGTACTTAGACCGTGTTATGTATTCCGGTTCGATGAGTTATACCGAGATGTTTTGCTGAAGACAGAACTGATTACAACCGTGCATACACTTGCAAAAATTTGAATTTTCATTGATAAGAAATTCATTACAAAAAGTGGGGACCAAGCCCGGTTACATCAGCAGTGTTGAAAGCAAAAATACAAAAGAGAAGAAAATTAAACTAGAGGGGATAGATGAGTGAATTCGTCCTCGCCGGCTTCAAGGTCAACGGTTGGGCCGGTATCTCGTTCACCGGGCTCCTCATTGCCGGGCTGCTCTTGCACTTCGGCCTCTTCTTCCTCAGAATCTGTCTCCCCGTCCCCATCTTCAAGTCCCTCCTCGGCCTCAGTCTGTAAAGCACTGAAAACATCGTTGGCATATGGCACGAGGTAGACCGGTAGTGAAGCTTTGGGAGGATTGGCAAAAACGTCGGTGTCAGAGCCCTGGCCGAGCTGTTCGCAAGCGGATTTCCAGCCAGCCTTGAAGTATATGTCTTGTGTTGCAAAGACTTGCTTCTGGTAATTCTTCTCGGCCTCGTTGAAACCCGCGTTGTTGGCAGCCCGGCAAGCCTTCTTCTTCTCCTTCTTCAGAGTGTCAACCTCGGCCTGGAGCTCGCTTTGTTTTTTCTCGGCTGCATTCAGTTGACCGAGCAGTCTGTTGTTATCATTGTTGGCCATCTCGAGAGAAGCTTTAGCCCGGCCGAGCTCGGCTTGAAGGCTTTCAACCTGGCTAGCAGTGTCGTTGGCTCTCTGCCTAAGCCGGTGGATGCGCTCCAAAACCAAGTGTTGTTTTTGAATGGCCTGCACAAAGAAGCAAAGTTGATCAGAAAGAGACCGAGCAGAAAAAGTACCGGGCAAACACTTAGTGAAATTTTCAGAAGAACGCCGACTTACCCTGGCCATGGACTTGACTGAGGATTTCACCAGCCGGGTGTCAGGGACGTGGTCGCTGCCGACCACGTCGCCTGGAAGGAGAAATGCTTTGGAGAGATCGAAGGCGAGCAAATGTTCTTTGTCAGCCTTGATCGAAGCCGTCGCCGGGATGTCCTGTCCCCGGTGCTTCAGCTGAGGACGCCAAGCGGGCACGGGAGCAGGAGTTTCAGCTGGATGTTCGGTTGTCAGCTCGGCGACGAGCTCGGCGGAGGGATCTGCCCTTGGTCTTTTTCCAGCCCGGCGCGCTTCTCTGGCAGATTGCCCGGCAGCTGGAGCTGGGGAAGCAAGGGCGACCACGGCGCTGCTGGATTGGCCGGCGGCTGGCGACCGGGTTACAACGCTCGGTATCTCGGCCGAGGTAGCGGTTAGAAGGTTTTTGATTCTCTGCGCTTTGCCATCTCTTGCTCCTCGGTTAGCCGGATTAGCGGGACGTCGGGTAGGGTAGGATCTGGATGTGGCGAAGGAGCTCTGAGGAAGTCGGTTACTCTACTCCGGCGCGGGGCAGAATACCGGTACGTCGGGGTATAGCCGAGCAAATCGTTGCAATCCCGGTGACGGTACCTTAGCACGGCCCGAATTGCTTCGACGTTGGGGAACTGGTAGTTGGCTTGCAAGGGTTGGATAGCTGCAAAAGAAACAGGGAAACCAGTTAGTGAAACTAAAGAATTAAGTTCACTGAGCAAGTTTGAGTGGCTTACATGAAGAACCGAAGTCCTTGCTTATGCGCCAGCCCGGCACCTCGGCTGTTTCGTAATTGCCGGAACCCAGAAAAAATCATCGTCGTGCATATCTTTATCCGGGGTGCCGGTTACGATTTTTTCCTTGCCCGGTCTTATTTTCAAGTAGTAAGCTAGGCCGTCACCGGTGTGGCCCATTGTGTATTGCCTCAATATCTCGGCTAGGCCTAAGTTGGTGCCTAGCCGTTGGTTCAATTCGTGAACGCCGTTGATTATTCTATAAGTGTTGGTGGACACCTGTGTGGGTGCCAGCCCGGTGCGGCGGAGGAACTCGGTTATGAGAGGGTTGAGCGGGAAACGAAGACCCCCTTCAACGATGGATAGCACGGTGAAGGGGCACTCCTCCCTACCCCAAGGTGTGGTCTCCTCTTCTGCGAGCTGCAGGTGGACATCGGCCGGGACGCCGTACTCCTCCCTGAACGTAGCCAGCGCAGCCGGAGTATCCACTAGGAAGCGGAATTTCCCCATTTTTGGCCGGCTTACGGTATCCCGGCTGTGGGGTTTGGCTCTGTGTATTGGATGTTGCCCGGTCCTGAGAGCCTCAGGAATGACAATGGTCCCCTTGGACTCTGCAGGAAAAGGATGGCAAGTGTTAAGTGTGAGCGCGGTCGCGCGAAAGGTGCTGGATTTTAGCTCGGTCATTAGGATGCCACACCACCTCGGTTGTCTATTCTATCTAAGGAGCCCGGTCGCCCAAACGGACCAGATGTTAGCCCGGTTGAACGGCCGAGTCCTTTTGTTATCTCGGTTTTCGCTTTGGTTGAAACAAACATGTTGTTTGCCCGGTTTGGTCGGTTTTTTGGATCAAAAGAAGGCCCAGAGCCCGGTTCACTCCAGTTCTTCAGTGTTCTTCAGGAAGACGAAGAACACCAAGAACAGTGGAAGGTTTAATGCGGGTTCTACGACCTATGCCCTAATAGCTATGTTTTTGTACCCTAATGTGTGTAATACGAAAGAAAATAGCAACTAGGGGGATCGAAAACCTTACCTTTGGAGGAAGGGGGCTGTTCTTCCAAGAATGAGAAATGGCAGTCGAGATAGAGGAGAGGGCTGGAGCTCTGGATCGTCAGATAGTAGAAAGGCAGTAGGAAGAAATGGCTTGAGGAGGGTGATGCATAAGTAAGGGTGAAAGGCCGCCCAAATTCAAAAATCTGACAAGAACGGCGGGTTGGCTTCTCGATGACCAATGGGTGCTCGCCACGTGTCCCCATTTATGGCTACGTCAGGATTGAAGCGACGGGATGAAGAGACGAAGAGCCAGCCGAGCTACTTTCGTCGAAAAGGCTGAAAGCCGAGGAACATGACCAGGGAAGGATAGCAGATTAGCTCGGTGAAGGCTTGGCGACGTGACGACCGGAGAAATGTTATCTCGGTCGAAGTGAGTAATCCCAGTCACGCTTTCGCGGACGGGATTAAGGGGCAATTGAGAGGGTGATTTATGATCCGGTGTTGGGCCGGGGTATTGACCGAGCAAGTTGAGGGCCCAGCAGTGCATTGGGCCGAGATGATCAACTGTTCACCCGGAGATGGGCTACCAGAACTTGGGCCGGGCAGGGTTTGGACTGTGTGTGCCGCCCCGGACCGTGCAGAAGTTGCTCGGTCGGGAAGTGACCGGTCAGACCAGGATGCTTGGTCCGAGGATGGTCGAAACCAGACAGACCGAGAGACCGGCGCTCGGAAAGGCGCGGTCAGCCGAGGTAGTTGATTGACCGGCGAGAAGGTCGACCAAAGGAGGAGCCCGGGCTAGGCTTTGCCGAGATGCCGCCTAGCCCAGCCCTTCATGTGTTTGTCCGGCTGGGCGCATGGGTTTGAAGCATGACATGGCCGAGGTAGAACAGCTCGGCTGCCGAGCTCCAGCTGTGAAGTCTAGCAGTTGAGGTTAGGTGGTGAATGGCATGGTTTATGCTGACAGATGGGATAGCAGAACCACGTGTCAGGAGATGACTGGGAGTGGATATGGGGTTCAGAAGGTATAAAAGCATGCCTGCGCCCCCCATACGCGACACACGAACACATCTGTAAGGATTTCTTACACTCAAACACTCTCTCCTTTCTCTCTATTCCCTCTAAGGTGTGTGCTAACTTGACCGTCGGAGGGTTTTTCCGGCCACACACCGCCGGGTAGCTCACCGTTACTTGCTCACAGGTGATCGGATATCGATGGAGCTTGGAAGAAAGGAATACGGGCACGCCGGAATATTTGCTCCCCGTACATATTACAAACCCAAAATGAATAAATTAGCTAAGCTACTTAACTAATTATTATAACAAATTAATTAACTATTCTAGTTAACTAATTATTACAAGACAAAATTAAATAACTAGTGTAGTTAAGTAATTAAGTAATTAAACTAAACAGCCCCGAGAAACGAGGAGTGCTCATGCATGCACGGATTTTCCACCCGAAAAAGCCATTATTTCTGCTGCTAGATGCCTCTGTTGCACAGTAGAACACTTGCATTGATTTCCATCTCAAGACCAATTCTGTTCTGCTTTAAAAGTACACTGCTGGATTTTGCACAGGTGGCTGGCAGGCTAGAAGTAATGGCCTGCCGTCCACTAATGGTGGCCTGCCAGCCACTGATGACTGGACTTTCCTGATACAACAGAGAGCAAGGAACATGGTATTTTCAATAGTTGTTTGCACAACTCATCCTTTTTTATCATCAAACAGCTCAAAAGAGTGGCAAAATTTGATTCACAAATAATCAACGGATGCAATTTCATTGCATGATAACTTATGAACCAAAAGTGTGCAAGTTCAGTAAATGCAACAAAACAAGGCTCTCAAAACCACCTCCCTATTATGAATGATCAAGGGAAATGGTTGATAATGACTCTTGAACCGTTTTCATCACTAATGAGTATGAAACGAATCAAGACTCAAGGGTTCAACTAACGTCCGATTGAACCCAAACTAATCTTGCATCACTTTTAGTTCTCAATTTTATTACTCCATTTTAATTACCTTTCAATCTTTTAATCAATTAAGTCCAAAAGTGAGTTTAAGTTCTCTAAAAGAGAGAAGTGTCAAACCAAGAGTTGGCTTAAGGCATGAGAGAGATTTTATGCCGTTGATAACGAACCCCTAAAAGGGATTAAACCATTAAGCATGACAACCTCAATCTTAAGCTTAAAAGAACAATAGGTTTGAAACAACTCTCAAAGCAAAGCAAAAGCCAAGAAAGGAAGGAGGTTGCAGAGGTGATTAAAAGTGATCACAAGTAAGAAAAACATGAAATAAATGCTATCAACTCAAATAGGATAGTGGCTAAGGCTTAAACCACCAAACCTATGAGGACAATTACACTACAAGTATGCAATACAAGGCTCAAATGCAATGAACACTTAAAAACAGTCCTAAATAAGTCCTAAAACATGCTGTAATCAAGACAAAAATAGCTAGAACAATAAGTTAAAACATAGAGCATGCTAGGCTAGTAAACAAACACAAGGAGGGGAGGCTAACCCCTCCAATTTTGGGACTTCAAAACAACATTTTAGCCACTGAAATAACTCTGAAAATCAGTGTTTAAAAGCTCAAAAAGAGATGGTATAAAGATGGGAAACATAAGGGTATAGGCCTTGAAAGCAAGGTGTAAAGAAGGGTGAACCACCCCTCAACCTTTATTGGCCTTAAACCGCAAGTTTTAGCCCAAAAATATAGAGTTTATATAGCTCAAAAACAAAGGAAAAACTATAGGAAAAAGAGTAAATAAAGCAAGAAGAGAAGCAAAGCTTTATACCTCTTGAAGAGGGGAACCAATTCTAGGCAACAAATCAAGCCAAAGACACCCTCAAGAGCTCAAACTAGGCTCAAAAGCACCTCAGCTCAAAGATGGAGATGTTTGGTTAAGAGTGCATAGGCAAAAGCTTGCAAAATGTTAAGAAATTTCAAGAGAGAGAGAGAATTGTAGAGAGAAAGAGAATTTTTGCTCTAAAAATTCCAACATCTAAAATGGAAGGGAAGACCTCCTATTTATAGAAAACCATGCAACTCCCTCAGAAATATCAATACATACATGTGTAAGAAGGTGCATGCACCTATGCCAACAGCTAGCACAGTTGCCAGAAAAATATCTACAAAACACACCTGTGGCTAGCAACCAGAAGTAGTGGCCGACAGCCAATGGAAGGGGCCGGCAGGCCACAAGAGGTTGTAGGCTTGAAAATCTCTGGTTTTGGTCCAAAAATAAGGCAACAGGTGTGTAGGGTTTGAAGGCTCAAAGTTATGGCGTTCCGCTGAGAACTTCGAGCACTCGACAAGCATATACACATTCATCATTGGGTATGTAAGCGGTGACGTCCAAGTCGTAAGGGCGGTCAAAAATGGGGTATTTACAGCTGCCAAATTTTTAAGGCAAACACAACAGCGGCCAATTCTAAGTCGTGTATTGGGTAGTTCTTTTCATGTGGTCTCAATTGCTGAGAGGCATAAGCAATTACCCTTTCTTCCTGCATTAATAAACAACCCAAACCCTTATAAGATGCATCACTATAAATCACAAAGTTTTTCGTACCTGTGGGCAATGTCAACACTGGTGCAGCAGTCAATCTCATTTTCAGTTCTTGGAAGGCAGATTTCCTTTTATCATTCCACTCAAATGGTTGTCCTTTGCGTATAAGTTGGGTAAGAGGAACATCTATTTTTGAAAAGTCCTTCACAAATCGTTTGTAGTACCCATCTAAGCCCATGAAGCTACGGACTTTCGTTACATTCGTTGGTGTTGGCCAATTCACAATTGTATCTATCTTCTGTAGGTCTACAGAAATCCCATCTCTGTTGATAACATGCCTTAAGAAAACAATCTCATCCAACCAAAATTCACATTTCTTTAGTTTAGCAAATTATTCCTTTTCTCTAAGTGTTTGCAAAATAGTCCTCAGGTGTTGTTCATGATCCATACTATTTTTCGAATAAATCAAAATATCATCAATGAAAACTACAACAAATTCATTGAGGCAAGTTTTGAAAATCTAGTTCATAAGTCTATAAATACCGCAGGTGCATTAGTCACTCCAAATAGCATAACAAGAAATTCTTAGTGACTATACCTTGTTTTGAATGCGGTTTTCTCGACATCTTCTGCCTTCACCTTCAACTAGTGGTATCCAGATCTCAAATCAATTTTTGAAAATATTTGTGCACCCTGTAACTAGTCAAATAAATCATCAATTCGGGGCAATGGATATTTGTTTTTGATCGTTACCTTGTTCAATTCCCAGTAGTCAATGCATAAATGTAAAGTCCCGTCTTTCTTCTTTACAAATAACATCGGTGCGCCCCATGGCGAAGTACTTGGTTGAATAAACCCTTTTTCAAGCAAGTCTTGCAACCGTTCCTTCAATTCTTTCATTTCAGCAGTAGACATTCTGTAGGGAGTTTTTGTGATAGGCTAGGTGCCTGGGACAACATCAATGGTAAACTCTATTTCTCTACCAACTAATCCCCCCAGGCATTTCATCACGAAATACATCAGAAATTCTCTAACAACAGAAATACTATCCATTTCAACATTCACAGATTGTTCAGTCAAGATACTACACAAGTAACCCTGACACCCCTTCCTAAGCAGTTTACATAGCTGAAATCAGATAAGGTGGAGGCACTACCCCATTACCCACAAATTCAAATTCACCATGACCTGGCGGTCTAAACATAACTCATTTTGTTACACAGTCGATAGTGGCATAGTGTTTAGACAACCAATTCGTACCCAAAGTTACATCAAAGTGCCTAATGTCTAAGGGTAACAAATCTACATACAAGGTAGCACTGCCAATTCACATATCACAAACGCAATACATAGATGTACACAATATAGATTTCCTAGATGGAGCAGATACCCATAACAAATATGGCAATGATTCTAAGGATTCAGTCAGTCTAGATGCAAATATAGTAGACACAAAGGAATGTGTTGATCCGGAATCAATTAACACAAAAGCATCTTGATTGCATATAGAGATAGTACCTGAGACGACAGCTTTCGTATTTCGTGTGTAACCTGGGACAAGTGCGAAGACTCTCTCTTGTCTCATTGTGTCTCTGGTAACAACAGGCCTCGTAGTATTCCCCGATTTTGGGATAGATCCGGTCGAACTAGCAGCCAGTTTTCTACTTCTTTGTTGCTCAGTTTGGGTGTAATCCCTTGCCATATGTTCTATTTCACCACATTTGAAACAAGCCTTGGAAATACGATAGCAAACCCCACGATGTTTCTTACCACAATGATTATATGTTGGTGTCGTATCTTTAGTGGAGCTTGAAGTATTTGAGGATCCCATATTCTGCTTTTTTGACAATTGTAGCTTGGCTTTTCGCGCTCCTTTCAAAAGACGATAAGCCTTACAGTTTGGACCGCTGTGGTTCTGAATCTGATTCCACAAGTGCAATGTGAAATAGATAAACACCAAAGAGTCCAAATCTGGTAAACCTTTTGGAAAATCGATTTTGAATCAAAATTTAAAAAATGGATTGCCTTGCCAGATACAGAGTCGCCACCTAAATATTTTTGAAAAATTAGGAAACCCATGACTCATGCCAAAGGCCACGTGTCCATCATCACCAAGATTGTCTCAGCCCGAGAACTTAGGTACGAGAGGAGAAGGTCATGAATTGAGCGCCCCACTTGCCCGATCAAAGATTGGCCTCTACTAATCATGACGTGATTTTTATTTACATTATATGCTCTTGTTCCGATTATTAGACTAACTTTATTATGTGATGCGCACAAAAGTATAGACCAATTTGCAAAAATTGAAATATTTGATCTCATATTTGTTTTGAAAATTGAGTTTGTGAATGTGCCACTTGAAAAAGTGGGCTCAAATGTACATTTAATCAAACTATCCCAATTCAAACAACTAGCCTTCATCTACATGCATTTAAACAATTTATCACTTAAACACTTAGCCTCATAGTGAACATACTTTGATATGGCAACACTAACATACAAGTGCAATATGCTAAAACAAATAAAAGCTTACCTAGTACTTCAAGGCAAGCTGAAAGAAACAAAAGAGTTAGAAAACGTGCATGCTCCTAACTAATGCAACATGACTAATGCAACACATGTGAGATGCAATTAATAGGCCCGACTACTAATTATGACATGTGAATCAAGCATGGTGTTTAACACATATTCAACGAAGTATGTAAACTACAATGCTTTGTTAGAATGATGAACTGAGCATCGGTGCATGCAAAACAAGTGGATGCAAATCATAGAATATGCTAAAAGAAACATGATGTTCTAAACTATCCATCATAAGCAAGTAAATAAAAGGGAGAAAAACGTGGGATTGGAAGACATACACATTATTACAAGTTTGCACTCACACAGGGGGGTCCGAATAAATTAACTAGCTAAGCTACTTAACTAATTATTACAATAACAAAAATTAACTAACTATTCTAGCTAATTATTACAACACCACAATTAATTAACTATTCTAGCTAATTATTACAAATTTGGAACTAACTAATTTAATTACACTAATTAATTAACAAATTAACAACACGAGTACAACCAAAGAAATGACTAAGCTAAATAATTAACTACTCTAACTAATCAGCCTCGGAAAGTGAGGAATGCTTATGTATGCACGCGGATTTCCACCTGAAAAAGCCCATTATTTTGTAGCCAGAAGACTTTTGTTGCATAGTTAGAACATCTTTTCACCTCAGCTTCTGCTCTATTCTGTTCCAAAAAGTTGCTGCTCAATTTGACAAAAGTGGCCGGTAGGCCAGAAGTAGTGGCCGGCCGGCCATAAAAGGTAGCCTGCCGTCCAAAATTAGTGGCCTATCGGCCAGAAAAAGCGGCTGAAAGCCTGGTTCCTCCTGTTGCAATAGAAAGCATACAAAACACAAATAGGGTATTCTCAAGGCATGTTTGTTCACCCTGCTGTAGACGCGCCCGCGTGAGGCCTTCGTGCTACAGTTCGGACTCAATTTGTGTCACGGTTCTAAATCTGAACCAAAGAGTCCAAATCTAGCAAATCGTTTTGAGAAAACAGATTTTTAGAAAAGAAGTGCCAAACATGGACTGCTTTGCTAGATACAGAGTCGCCACCTAAATATTTTATTTTGGGAAATTTAGGAAACCAAGACTCGGTGCCAAAGGCCACGTGTCCGTCATCACCAAAGTTGCCTCGGCTCGGGAGCTTGGGTACGATTGGGGAAGGTCAGCTATGAGCACCCCCTCTCGCCCGATCCGAAGATCGGCCTCTACTAACCGTGATATCCGATTTTGAAAATGTTATGTGTTCTTATCCCGATTATTAGCCTAGAATTACTATGTTATGCGCACAGCACAAAAGTATAGACTAGATCGCCTAATTTGGAAATAAGCATTGCATATCCGTTTGTTTTGAAAAATGTTTTGGAATTAGCTACTCGCAAGTAGGCTAAAACACGGATTTCAATGAGCTATTCCAACTCAGACAATCCAACCTTCACCCACAGGCATTCAGGCAATTTATAACACATAAGCATCTAGCCATATGGTAAGCATGCTGTCATGTCAACATCCACACGCACGCGGTATGCTAAAGTATAAATACTTACATAGTACTCCAAGCCAAAACAGGGAACTCGTTAGCAAATCAATGTATGATCCAAGTCCATGTTAAGTGCCTAATGCAACGCATACAAAATGTCGCTAGAAGAGGCTCGGCTAATCTGGAAGTGGCATGTGAAATGCACCAACATCATGTATTCAAGTTAGATTTGAAATACTAATGCAGTTAGCATGATGCACCGAGCCCGGTGCATGCAATACTAATGAATGATGTACGCATGCATAGCATAAGGTATGCTAAATTAAACATGACCTATTACTAACCATCAAAGCAGGTAAGTAAAAGGGAGAAAGAAGTGGGGGTTGGAAGACATGCACACACACATCCACACTTATTACAAATTCGCCCTCGCTCAGAGGGACCGAAAGAATAATACAAATTAATTAACTCGCAAGCTAATTAATTATTACAAATCACCTAATTAATTAACAAATTAACTAAGCTAAGAAAAGTAATAAAAAAAAGGGGCCTCGGGAAGAGGGTCCAATGCACGCATGCTCGGGTCTTGCTCGGAAGTCCAGTGCTATGCACAAGCCGCCTCTGTTTTCCCTGCTCTGCTTCTCCGAAGACTGCCAAAGTCCCAGGATGTGCTCACTGGATGTTGGAGAATGCCACCGGCTGGAGGGAATCATCATCGGCTGTGACTTGGTGTCGATCGGCCAAAAATGAATCCATTGGCCACCGATGGATTGCCGGTCGGCACTCTGTGCAGTCGATCGGCAAAAAGTTCCTGCAGAATCCGTTTGACAGCAGCAGAGGACAGAGCTTTGCATGGCAATGCAATTCAAGCAATGTATGCACCAACCATATCCCTTATCATGTTTATGACTAAAAGGGACATGGTCCTTGGTTCTCGGACCATCAATCGTGCATTTCAATGCGTGATGGCCCAAGAGACCAAGTTATGCATGTTATTTCAAATGCAATGCAAACCAACAAACAAAGGCCCAACTCCCATCACTAAATCAAGGAACAAGGCATGCATGCTAGATGGAGTGCAACCTAGGCATGTGAACTAGCATGCAACATGGGCATACAATGCATTTACGCAAGTATGCAAGCAAACATGCAAGGTAAGCATGCAAACAAGCAAAGGATGGACTTAAGCTCGTTTGGGCAGCCCTTAAGGAAGCCCAAAACAGTGGCCATCAACCAAGGAAATGATGCCAAATGCACGTGCAAGCATACATGACAACATGGACCAACATTTAAGCACATAAAGGGAACTTTTAAGCGCACTTTAAAAGAGGCATAGCATGGACAATTAACATGCAAATGAAGCTATGAAAATCATGCCATAGGAGGTGCCAAACCAACTAAATAAAGCGAGCATATCATGCAACCAAGCCCAACGCCTAAGGCTCACCAAAGAGGCATTGGACTACACTTATCAAGACCAAACATGGCATGATTTAAGCAACTAAAAACAGGTTTTTGGCATGTCAAAATGAACCCCCAAAACCACTTAGATGACATCTAAATGACCTACACATGGAAGCATGCACAAATGCACTTTCAAGGAGCATGAAACACAAACTCCTGAAACATCAAAGAGCCATGAAATGCAAGTATACAAGCATGCTAAGTGGACTGAAATGACATGGAAAATAGTCCCAACTCACTAAATCAAAGCAAGCAATGCATGCTATACACTCACATACTTGAAGCCTACAAGCTAAAATGCAAAGAGGCTATGTAATGCATGCTAAAGTCGACCCAAACAACTAAGGACAGACCTTAAACATGGCAAAATAAACATGAAAGCTTCACAAAGCTAAGCCTAAAGCATGCTAGAACAATGGTTTACAACCTAAGGAATGTTAAGGCAACAAAATGGCATTACAAGGTATGTATGCTAAGCAAGCATGGTGTACCAAAACCAACATACAACAATGCTATATTATGGCATAATAAGCATAAAAAATAGCCAAGGCATGGTCAACATAAGCCTAAGCTAGGTGCTCCCTCAAGAGGCAAAAAATGATCCTTTTCAAGGACAACAAGGAGAGGGGGTGGCCCTCTCCTTCTTGGGACCTCAAGGCACCATCCTCACCTCTGAAATCCCTCAAGATTTCAGTGGTGGGGAGGCCCAAACACCAAGGTCTCGGAGCTCACCCAAAATGGCACAAGATGGAGCCTTATAAGGCTTAAGAGGGGTCAAACAACCCCAAAGCTTGAAGCAACCTTAAACAACTATTTAGAGGGCCTAAAAACGGAACTTTTTTATGTTATACACAAAGCTCAAAAACAGTTTCAAGATAGGCTAAAAAGCTATGCAAAAATGGGGTAAAAAGGGACAAAAGTCTTACCCTTGTAGACCCTCTTCACAAATGGTGGACCAGCAGTCTCCTTAGGTCCAAACCAGCTTCAAAACTTCAAAAACAACCCTCTAGAACCTCAGTTCCAAGAGAAAGGTGTAGTAGTAGGTGTTTGTGTGCAATACTAAGAACAAACACACCTAGAACACTCAAGAGAGAGAGATATAGAGATGGAATAGATATATAAGCCCTAACCTAAAAACCAGAGCTCTCTAACCATGTTTTTCTAACCCTAGAAGAGGGAGGAGAGCCCTCCTCTTATAGAAGCTCCTTCTTGCAAAGCTTACAAAACAAGCTTGCTAAGAGGGAAATCCCTCCATACACGTATATGGAGGGGAGCAAAGGTGGGTGCCAGCTATCACAGCTGGCACAAAATATCTACTAAAAGTAGATGAACAGTGATCGGCCATCCAAAATTGCCATTTTGACAAAATAAATGGCCGATCGGCAACAAAGAATGCCGACCGGCAATATATATTGCCGATGGCATAAAATCACTGGCCTGTGGCCTCGAGCCATGGCCGGTGATGTGGGGGGATGCGTCACAAGGCATTCCCTGTCCCTCCAAGGCAAAACACAAGTGTTTGGTGCAAAACCAGACACAAAACAGTCGAGTCGAGAGATCCTGAGGCAAGGCACGCAACCGAGACCTCCGGGAACTCAAGACGAACACAATCATGGATGATCACCGAGTGTTCCAACGGTGACGTCCAAGTCTTGAGGCCGGTCAAAAATGGGGTGTCTATAGTTGCCCCTCTTTGACAGAACTCGGAAGTCATAAGAATGACAGGAGTGAATGTCAAAGCCTAGAGATGACCCATTTTTGACATGGCCGAAGACTTAGACAAACATGCAAGACAAGCAAGATATGCGCCCGAAGGCAGGGGCAAAATGCAAGACAATGCACAAAGCCGAACATAACTTATGATCATGCAAAGAAAGCTATAACGAAGCATAACATGCAACAGTTTTAAGCTAGCATACACCAAACTACACTACGATGCAGAAAGGATGTAAGAGAATTATGCCATTCTCGATACGTCTCACGCAGAGGATACAATACCTGTTCGGTTCGTCTGGTTGCACCAGCCTCAAATGAACCGTACATACAATATCGTGCCTAAAAAGAAAGCAAACTTAATAGGTACAATATCGTTAAAAACATGCATAACATGCGAAATGAATGCAATATATACAAAACTATGTATAAACAATGCAAACGAAAATGCAATGCAATTGAAACAATGCAAACGACATGTAATGCAATTGAATCATGATCCAATCATGAGCGGTTCAAAACCACACAAATGTCAAATAGATTGATGGAAGTAACAAGTCCGTCTACCATAGAAAAGGTCACACAAAACTATGAGTAATGTAGACGGACACAAGAACAAGTAATTAGGTGGAATGACATAAGTGGGGAATGATCCGCTAACGAAAGAACATGATCCTAATGCAGGATGCAAAAATTACACTACAATGTAATATGTATAATGGATATGGCACGCGGGCCAAACCAAATCTTGCCTAGGAAAGGCATGGACACACACAAACCACGTCTAACATAGAATGGTCATACAGAACTATGAGTGTATAGACGTAAAAAGTATGGGCACATACCAGTCCAAGCTCAACATGGAAAGGCGCAAGCCATAGATGGGGGTGATGCAATGAATGCATGCAAGCTACACTGCAACAATCTACAATATGCAATGGAATGGATATAGTGGATTAAGGCCTACGGCCAAACCGTATCTTGCCTAGGAAAGGCATGGACACAAACAAGCCACGTCTAACATAGAACGGTCATACAGAACTATGAGTGTATAGACGTGAAAAGTATGGGCACATACCAGACCAAGCTCAACATGGAAAGGCGCAAGCCCTAGATGGAGGTGATGCAATGAATGCATGTAAGCTACAATGCGCTACTTACAAATATGCAATGGAATGGATATTTACAGTGGAAATGCATGACATATGCACTATTTACAATGAAATGCATGACATATGCATTATATACAATGATGCACGACGTATGCACTATCTACAATGATGCATGACATATGCACTATTTAACAATGATGCATGACATATGCGCTATTTACAATGATGCATGACATATGCATTATATACAATGATGCACGACGTATGCACTATCTACAATGATGCATGACATATGCACTATTTAATAATGATGCATGACATATGCGCTATTTACAATGATGCATGACATATGCACTATTTAACAATGATGCATGACATATGCACTATTTACAATGATGCATGACATATGCACTATTTACAATGAATGCATGACATATGCACTATTTAACAATGAAATGCGAATGATGCATGACATATGCACTATTTACAATGATGCATGACATATGCATGTTTTTTTGTTTTTGTTTTTGAAATGCAAATGCATGATGATGCATGATTTTGAAGTGCGTGACAACGCGCGGCTTTTGAGATGCACGTGAACTTGAATATGCGACGATGCGAGTCGCTTGAAATACATGTATAATGCAACTTATCAAAATTCGTTCGGGCACGACAAACACCGAAGGACTTGCACCTTCAGAGGATTTAGGGTCTCCTAGACCGTCGTATGTACAGGACGGTGTGATGCGCAAAATAGCGCGATTGAATGCATGCAAAATGCAATGAGATGCACAAAATAGCGCGATTGAATGCATGCAAAATGCAATGAGATGCGCAAAATAGCGCGATTGAATGCATGCAAAATGCAATGAGATGCGCAAAACAGCGCGATGCGTTAGACAACGCGAGTGCACAAGACAGTGCGATGCGTAAGATAGCGCGATGGAATGCATGCAAAATGCAATGAGATGCGCAAAACAGCGCGATGCGTTAGACAACGCGAGTGCACAAGACAGTGCAATTGATTTGAAATGCACAAGACAGTGCGATTGATTTAAAATGCACAAGACAGTGCGATTGACATGTGATGCACATGGGGCAACTTTTGAGTTTTGTAAAAGCCAAAAGGATACGGAAAAGATACACCTTGCACGAATTTGAGTGCCACGCACAGAAGACACGATCTGAGGTCAAAACGGAGGCCGGTTGAGCGTCGGAGATGCACGTTTCTTGCACCGTCTTGAGCAATGAAGACCTTGAACCACACATATAACCCAAAAAAGGATGTAGGAGGCTCCAAAACCACTGTAAGAGACCACTGGATACCCATCGGCCATCAAAATGCATCACCGGCTGTCCATCGGCCATCACAAAATTCCATCGGCACAATATTTTGCCGACCGGCCAACAGTGTGGCCGACCGGCAAAATGTTCCTGTATCGGGGCAGTTCAGTCATTTGGCCACGGGTCTTTTAAAATAGGGCTTCTAGCCCTATTTTCTTCACTTCCTCTTGCTCGAAATTTCTCCCCCTCTCTCTCTAGATCATTTTTCTCCTTTGATTTCCTCGTTTTCTTGCGTTCTAGCCTCCATTTCGTCGTCCAATTCGCGAATACCTTCGCGTTTCGAATGTTTTGAACCGAACAAAACTTCATTTCGGTGTCTCGTTTTTGATTTCCGCCACTCGGGGCTTGTTTCCCTCGAGTTTTTCTCGATATCTGTGCCTTTTTTGCACTTCGGCTTTTCCGGCCCTCTCGGGGTTGACTTTTTGTTGACTCTTCACATTCTCGCCCGGTTTTTCGTCTTTCGGCCATTTTCACATTCTTTTCGAGATGGCGGACAATCTTCCACAGGGCGAGACCCCTCCAGTGCACGAGATGGATCCCGAGGCCGAGCCCTTGCCACTTCACATCCGGCCGTTCGATCCGGAGACCTACAGGCCAGTGGTTCATGTGATGCTCCCCGATGGACTACGCCAGTTCAGGGGCTTTGAGAGGGGCGTGACACCCAAGCTATTACTACGTGAGCCTACCTCTCATCTGTCCTTCGGCGCTTCCGAGGTAACATTCTTTCCTCTGCTTTACTTTCCGCAATGTAGAATATAAAACTGCCGTAGCTGGTTATATTCTGTAACTGCTTAATTCTGATACACTGATGCACTGTACACTGTAGTTGATCGCAAACAAACATACAACCGGTATCTGTTTGAAACTTACACGTGCACACACACTGCACTGACCCTGAATCACCCAAACGCATGGCTCACACTGTATTTCACTGCATACACACTGGTACCCGGTATCTGCTTGAATCTGAAAACATGCACACATGCTGTATATCTGTATGCTTCTAAAAACTGCATTTTGAATATTGCCTCGCAATTGTTGTTTTTGATTACAGGGGGATTCCCATACCATCCGTGGGTATGGGAACGTCATTGCTCGGGACTGGTACATAGAGCTGCCAGACGTGGTTCGCCATATCATCGACGAGGCCAGTTTCGGCATCTTCTGCAGGGGGCTCTCCCGGCTTACGACCTGCAGGCCCTTGCTTGCTGCTTTAGTGGAGAGGTGGTGGGATACCACCAACTCCTTCCACTTCTCTGCTGCGGGGGACATGACGATGACTCCCTACGATTTCTCAATGCTTACCAGCATTGGGGTAGGGGGTGATCCGATCCCCTTCGATATCGATATGGATGAGTGGGACGCCGCCCAGCTGTACCTGCTCGGCACTTAGCCACCTCTTGCCCGGGCAGGGTTTGTCAGGTACTCGTGGTTCGAGAGCCACTTTCGGATTCAACCAGCCTTGGCGGAGGAGGCGCAGATGACCCCGGAGGAGGTGGATCAGTATGCACGGGGTTTCATCATGTTTCTGCTCGGGACGACCCTTTTCGCCGACCGGGCGAACACCGTGCCTCTATGTCTGTTGAGCGCACTGATGGATGTTAGGCGGATCCGCCGTTATGACTGGGGTGGCGCAGGCTTAGCCACATTGTATGGTTACATGAGCTCTTCTTCCCGCCTCAGCGGACAGCTTCTTGGCGGCTACTGGCGAGCTTGAGAGGTACATCTTCTTCCCCTTTTACATTTCTGCTTCACGTTTTCTGTATTCTGTACACTGGACACACCACGGTCTGCCTCTCACTGACTATATACTGCACACGCGGCACACATATACTCTGCTTTACTTTGACTGTATACTGCACACACTGTATACTCTGTACAATACACTGCACAACACACGGCTCTGCCATTTCTACTTTATTCTGTATTTTGCTTCATCTGATAGTCATACTTATATCTGTTCTGCAGTTGTGGGTGTATGCCTACTTTCCCAGGCTTGCTCCAGTACCTGATGTGGAGACCCCACTCGGCGTCCTCTTTTCTCATCGTTTTGATGTGCGATGCGTGCGGAGACCACGGGAGTCTTTTATTTTCTTCCGCCGCTACTTCGACACCATCACCGCTACGAAGGTATGTTCAACTTTAGAATTTTCTTAGGCTTCGCTTAGCACCGTATATTTGATAACAGATAGATAACAAACTGCATATTTACCCGCAGATCACCTGGCAGCCCTGGGCTCCGTTGCCGGCCGTGGTGAGGGATCACTATGAGGGCGCAGAGGAGACTGCCCGTTGCCGGATTCTGTTGGAGGGCCCGGTCTGTCGGGCTTGGTACTTGGGCGAGCGTTTCTTGTGTCAGACCCTGGGTTTACCGGAGCAGATAGTTCCGGGTCCGCCTCCTACACATATGAGGCATACAGAGGGGTTCTCCTTTGAGCACATGAGGGACTACACCGTCGGCTGGGGTGCAGAGCGTCACAGAGGCGAGGGCGACTACGCAGAGTACGTCCGGACCTACATTATGCGACCCTTGAGTGGTGGTCGCCGAACTGAGAGAGGGGGACCTGCGGCGCCAGTAGCTGGAGCGGGAGCTGGGGCAGGGACGTCGAGGACAGCTCATGACCGTGGCAGGAGCGGAGCTCGGAGGGGTTGGGGGGTTAGCTGGCCAGCGCTACCCACGACGATGACATGCCGAGGGGAGGGTGGGGCGACGTACCAGATTCCCTTTGCTCCTCCTCCGGCTGACCATGAGTTGGTCGGGTTCTATGACTTACCTCCGGTATGTACTACTTCATCTTGCATCTTGCATTGTCATTTTATTTCAGTTTATTTTGATATTCCGCAGAATACTGATGCCTTTGATACTTTTGCAGGCGTCCTCCGAGTACACCCGACAGTCCCTGGAGTTGAATGCCTCCATGATGGGGATGCTACAGCGAACCTTCGACCTCCTGGCCCTCTATAGTATTCCGGTATGTTCTTCTGATCACGGCCTCAAACCATACTCATAAGCTGCTTCACATAATCTGGTGCACAACACAACACTTGATAAGCTGCTTACGGCATTCATACATTGTACTCATACACTGCATTCTACACTGATAACTGCTCACAGTATTCACACTGTACTCATACACTGCATTCTATACTGATAAACTGCTCACAGTATTCACACACTGTACTCATACACTGCATTCTGCACTGATAAACTGCTCACGGCATTCGCACGTTACATTGCATTCTGCACTGATAAACTGCTCACGGCGTACTGATGCGTTTGCCTCTTATACTTTTCAGCCTCCTTTCCAGATTCCCACTGTGGGAGGTGTTCCAGCTGGACCTTCTATTCCTACCAAAGGAGATGGCAGAGCATACCCCCGCACCAAGGCGGGGCGCACTCACATTGGGAGTAGCTCACAGGCATCCGTCCCTGATGATGATGATGAGGAGTCGGAGGCGGAGGCGGAGGCAGAGTCGTCGTCGGAGGAGACCGGAGATGGCTCGGACTCGGACTCAGATGACAGCGCTGATGATGTTCCTGGACCTTCGTCCAGGAAGAGGACGAGGACGGACCCCTAGACCCACGGCCTTTTGTCATTGATCCAGACTTTTGCTGGTTTTTCTTTTTTTCTTTTTCTTTTGTACTTTTTTGCTGGTAGTTAGAGTACCTTATACTGCCGCAGGCAGATTTTTATTTCCAAAACTATGTACTTGAAAGAGATGATGAAATGAAACAATCCTTTTGTCTGAAAAAAGTGTTGTATTTGTACATTTTATATATTGCAACGCATTGCATCATGTTGCGCCTTAATGTAAATGAAATTGATCTGTTGTTTGAAAATTGAACACTTGCATTGTAATAATCAGATAACGAACCAGTCAACAGCAAAACAACCCATACCAACCACTGCACATTCTGAACATTCGGCTGATACTCTACTGGGGAGTAATCTGCATACAGCCAATAACATAGCACTTGGTTCATTCTGCACACGGCAACCCTGAGCAATAGTCCAATCTGACAAGACGGAATACGAAGGTGAAAGCGGCTGAAGTTGAGATACACTCGGATGCTACAAATTTTCCTCTTCTTCTTTTGCTTCGCATAAATGTGGAGAATGGCACAGCACTCTGAGCAAAGAACGATTAATTTTTGAAATTGAAAAAGGGTTTTTCAAACCGAGGTACTGAGCCTACAACTGAACACAGCATACTATGACTCAACAAAAGGTACACAACCTAAACACATCGAGTAACACTCGAAAAAGACTCAAAACAAAAGTTGAGGTAGACAAAACAAAAGACACGATACACAGACGAGTTACAAAGACAAGAGACCTTAGATCTCGAGGAGCCAGTTCCTCCGAGTAGTGTTTCCCACCCTTTCTTATTTGTGATCCTCACATCCCTCTGGCACTCAAGCTCGTTTTTTTTTTTTTTCACAAAACCCTTTTGGCTCGCTTTTTCTCTCAACTTACACCTCTCTATTCTTTATTCTCTCATTTTTTTATCCCTCCCTGGGGTGTTTAATGGGCGAATATAAAGTTGTGGGTTCATGCCCAATGCTGTTAGCTCACAACTATTTCTTCTGGCAGGTAGAGTGCCCTCCTGGCAAGTATGTTGATGATGGGGGAAAGACAGAACGCCTGACTCAACTGTGCCCCTAGTTCATCATTTTGACCATTTTTTTTTGTTTTGGCTTTCTACTAAAACAATTTTGACCAAAATGAGAGTCGAATTAACACACTTGTTCGATTTTTTATTTGAAAACCATGCAAGTCAGACTATAAGCACTGAAAATTTTCCTTTTTGGGTCCAAGAAAATGGTCCAATTTTGGAAAATGAAATAAGTTTTGAGAAAATGGTCAACCTCAGTAAAAATTCTCAAAAACTATTTTTTTGCAAACGGCCACTGCTCAACGAGCATAAAACCCGCTCTCGAGATGCACAACCTCAGATTCGAAGGAAAATTGCCCCTTACTTGAAGGGAGCTGCATGGCAACGGAAAGTTGCCCCTTGTTTGAACGGCGCCACGTGGCAACGGAAAGTTGCCCCTTGTCTGGATGATGCCGCGGCATATTGTAAACAGTCTTCACTAGTGATGATCCCGACCGAACTTCCTCGGATACAGAGAAGACGAAGATGGTCAAAACCAATATATGGACACAGTCACTTTGAAGGTGTCGGGGGCTGGACTTCGGGATGAAGTTGCCTATGTATCCGGTTGTCACAACCGAACTATCGGATTTGGGGAGGGCAAGAATAATCAAAACCATTACATGGACTGAGGCACTATGAAAGCGTTGAGGGCTGGACTTCAGAATGAAGTTGCCTACGTATCCCAAACATGGGAATCAAGCCTTACGTAGTTCCGGTTAAGGTACACTCGAGTATTTTAACCTTCACTTTTTAGGCTCTAACTTTTGCCAAGGTGCCCGATGCGGGTTTTCGACCTTGTGAGCTCTATTTTTATTTTCTTTTTTATTTCTTTTTCATCTTTCCTTTTTATTTTCTTCATTTTCTTGTCTTCTTTTTTTTTTGCATTCTCTTTTTTTGTATTTTTCTCTTGCTCTAACTTTTGCCTGGGTCGCCCTTCCGAGTTTTCGGCCCAGCGAGCCTCTCAAAGGGTAAAAGTGTAACAAGTCCATGCCAAATGGTTTTGAGATCCCGAAATCATCTGAATCCAGGAGAACGGCTGTTGCGTTGATTTGCAGAAGGATCCATCACGGTTGCTTCACACGTTTCTTCCGGTGAGATCTGATCTTCTTGATCTGATTTTGGCGCCTCTTGTTCGAGGGCTGCTTCTAATCTGGCCACACAGACCTCACATGGCGGTTGACCGTTGAACTTTCTAGACGGGTTCAAGGTTCGAAACGAACGGGTTGAATCTTGAGGCAAAGAGCGATCCTAGGCTGCACAATCTCAAGAGCGATTCCACACAGGTCTTTACAGGGCCGCGCAAAACGTTTGTTTTTGAAAGTTTTTAAGAAAGCGACAAATCGCTCACGCCGAAGATAGTGTGGAACCAATCTGGATCAAGCCAGGGTCCTTCTCAGTACTCACGCTAACAAGCATGATTTCATTCATTAAAGGCTTAGCATGCCTCTCCTTTTCTCAAATTGATCAAAGTTTTGCAAAACTCGAGGAATTCCTTCCTCTTTATTTTCACCGCAGTGTTAAAGGGGTTTTGAAAAACATAGGTCAATGCAATGATTTTCAGGGCACAAGAGAACAGGTGGAATGCACGGCTGTTCGGTTCAAATCCTTTGGCACAACTAGCTCAAAATTAGCAATAAGCATGGAAACATGATAGCTGCAGCTGCTTCATTCAAATTCCCTGATTGTAACTGGCTCCACAACAGAGACAGACTCAAAACAAAAGGGTATTTACAAGACCAAAATGGTGTTCGAGGCGACAACCCTAGAACTACCTGACATCCTATACAACGGGACTGACTCGGTACCACAAGACAGACCCAAAACAAAAAGACTGACTCAAAGCAAAGAGGCAGACTCAAAAACAAAATAGAGAACTGACTCAAAACCCAAGCCAGAAGCTACAAAACTGTATTTACAAATGCTCAAAACGTGCGTGCCAGACGCCACATCTGAAATACACCGAGCGCCGCCCGCAGGTGGTCCAACCCCTAATCACATACTCGCAGTATCCTCAAAGTCCAACAGCTCGGTGGTAACAGACTTCGCTGAGGTAGGTGGAAGAATGACCTCATTATCGATCAGATCCTGCACTTCATGGCGAAGGCGGAAACAGTTGTCGGTGGCGTGACTGGTCTATTGGTGGTACGCGCAGTACAAAGCAGCATCATGTGTGAGAGGGAGATTCTTCAGGAGAGGCTGAGGTCAAGGGGTTTGAGGTGCCCCCTTTCGGCAAGAATCTGAAGTGCCTTAGACAGAGGCATGTAGAGAGCATGAACGGGGCAGGTACTTTGAAGTCTGAGTATTCTTACTAGACGCACTAGCAAAAGGGTCGGCAGGCACTGCCTTGGTTTTTGATCTTTCCCAGGTGCAGGGTTGGGAATAGGAGGAACTGTTCTGGCATGACGGGGCCTATCCTGATTTTCTAACTGACTTGAACTACCCTCAGGTGGAGTGGGGAAAGCATCCTCCATAGTTTTTGCCATCGACAATGCTACGTAGCTCAAATTTTGTGGCTCAAAAGTGGCTCAAATGGCCAAAACGACGTCGTTTTGAGTACAGAACAACATAAAAATGGCCAAAACGACGTCGTTTTGGCCATTTGAGCCACTTTTGAGCCACAAAATTTGAGCTACGAGACATTTTCCTTTTGCCATAACTGCGGATATCTGTTGCTTGTTCATCCCCTCGGCTTTCAAAGCCTCGACTGCCCGCAGCAGTTGTTCAATGGGATCGGCATCTGCCTTCATTTTGTTCTTATCTCTGGCCTCAGCTTGATCGGGGGTTTGGGTTACTACATTAGAACGAAGCCCGGTTGTTGCTGACATGTCGTTGCTATAGCTGGAGGCAACCTCTGGTTGGCTGAGCTCTATCACAATCCGCCCCAGTAGCGGTGGCTCCTGTGGTATGAAATTCTCGGCATACGGTGCCGCTGGCGGCGAAGTCAACATTCCATAGGCCAGATCGGCCACGGATCTCTGGAGGTCGCCTATCATTCCCATCAATTCAAATGTGGTGGGCTCACGAGCCTGATACAACTGGGGGGTCCAGACTGGGTGCACGACAGGCGACCTGGGTGGATGCGGTACATCAACATTGGTTTCATCCCGCAGGGTGATCCCTTGATCTAGCGTAGCTGTCATAACCACAATCTCTTCTGAATTCTGCGTCATCATAAGTCCTGCCTCAGCAAGGGGGAACACTAGCTATTCTGTATCAATTCTCTGGACACTCTGAACTGAAAGGAAAAACAAACAGCATTTCAGCCCAAACAGATCAAACACAGGTGTAGCCGAGCAACTACACTCTACTACTGATCACTGTTCTCCAGAATCACTGTTCCCAAAATTGAACTTGATACCCGCAGATAACTGATTTCTCAACAACACTGATACTGGTGCCCTCGGGCCTGATACCCAAACTTGCAAACTGATATGTACGTTCCTGTAGAGATGCGCTCTAAAAGCACATAGCAAATAAAGAGAGCCAAAACACCCCTATAGAGGGGTAGGGTTTCCCTGTCCTATTTTGTCAGGAGCTAGGGTTTCACTATGCACGCAGCAGTTTTTAAACAACCTAACATCGGGTAACAACTTGTCCTAATTTGGAATGGTCACTATGGATTTCGATATGCACTAGGTTGAATGGTCGAAAAGGGTGCCCCGGTAAAACCAGGGTTTGTGTTCCCATACTGTCAGAGCCCACAACCGGTCAGCCTTATGGCCTACTTTGACAAAGTCAAGCCTCCGGCAAACCGTTCAAGAATGGCAGATGGCCAACACGATGTCTTAGGCGCACCAATGCACATGCAATGCAAAGAGACACATAAATGAAATCAAAATAGGATATCATGAGTTCGAGTCAAGCTCTCTAAAATCCCCAGTGGAGTCGCCAGAAACTGTAGACGCGCCCGCGTGAGGCCTTCGTGCTACAGTTTGGACTCAATTTGTATCACGGTTCTAAATCTGAACCAAAGAGTCCAAATCCGACAAATCATTTTGAGAAAACAGATTTTTAGAAAAGAAGTGCCAAACATGGACTGCTTTGCCAGATACAGAGTCGCCACCTAAATATTTTGTTTTGGGAAATTTAGGAAACCCTGACTCGGTGCCAAAGGCCACGTGTCCGTCATCACCAAAGTTGCCTCGGCTCGGGAGCTTGGGTACGATTGGGAAAGGTCAGCTATGAGCACCCCCTCTCGCCCGATCCGAAGATCGGCCTCTACTAACCGTGATATCCGATTTTGAAAACGTTATGTGTTTTTATCCCGATTATTAGCCTAGAATTACTATGTTATGCGCACAACACAAAAGTATAGACTAGATCGCCTAATTTGGAAATAAGCATTGCATATCCGTTTGTTTTGAAAAATGTTTTGGAATTAGCTACTCGCAAGTAGGCTAAAACACGGATTTCAATGAGCTATTCCAACTCAGACAATCCAACCTTCACCCACAGGCATTCAGGCAATTTATAACACATAAGCATCTAGCCACATGGTAAGCATGCTGTCATGTCAACATCCACACGCACGCGGTATGCTAAAGTATAAATACTTACATAGTACTCCAAGCCAAAACAGGGAACTCGTTAGCAAATCAATGTATGATCCAAGTCCATGTTAAGTGCCTAATGCAACGCATACAAAATGTCGCTAGAAGAGGCTCGGCTAATCTGGAAGTGGCATGTGAAATGCACCAACATCATGTATTCAAGTTAGATTTGAAATACTAATGCAGTTAGCATGATGCACCGAGCCCGGTGCATGCAATACTGATGAATGATGCACGTATGCATAGCATAAGGTATACTAAATTAAACATGACCTATTACTAACCATCAAAGCAGGTAAGTAAAAGGGAGAAAGAAGTGGGGGTTGGAAGACATGCACACACACCCCCACACTTATTACAAATTCGCCCTCGCTCGGAGGGACCGAAAGAATAATACAAATTAACTAACTCGCAAGATAATTAATTATTACAAATCATCTAATTAATTAACAAATTAACTAAGCTAAGAAAAGCAATAAAAAAAGGGGCCTCGGGAAGAGGGTCCAATGCACGCATGCTCGGGTCTTGCTCGGAAGTCCAGTGCTATGCACAAGCCGCCTCTGTTTTCCTTGCTCTGCTTGTTTGAAGACTGCCAAAGTCCCAGGATGTGCTCATGGATGTTGGAGAATGCCACCGGCTGGAGGGAATCATCATCGGCTGTGATTTGGTGTCGATCGGCCAAAAATGAATCCATCGGCCACCGATGGATTGCCGGTCGGCATTCTGTGCAGTCGATCGGCAAAAAGTTCTTGCAGAATCCGTTTGACAGCAGCAGAGGACAGAGCTTTGCATGGCAATGCAATTCAAGCAATGTATGCACCAACCATATCCCTTATCATGTTTATGACTCAAAGGGACATGGTCCTTGGTTCTCGGACCATCAATTGTGCATTTCAATGCGTGATGGCCCAAGAGACCAAGTTATGCATGTTATTTCAAATGCAATGCAAACTAACAAACAAAGGCCCAACTCCCATCACTAAATCAAGGAACAAGGCATGCATGCTAGATGGAGTGCAACCTAGGCATGTGAACTAGCATGCAACATGGGCATACAATGCATTTATGCAAGTATGCAAGCAAACATGCAAGGTAAGCATGCAAACAAGCAAAGGATGGACTTAAGCTCGTTTGGGCAGCCCTTAAGGAAGCCCAAAACAGTGTCCATCAACCAAGGAAATGAGGCCAAATGCACATGCAAGCATACATGACAACATGGACCAACATTTAAGCACATAAAGGGAACTTTTAAGCGCACTTTAAAAGAGGCATAGCATGGACAATTAACATGCAAATGAAGCTCTGAAAATCATGCCATAGGAGGTGCCAAACCAACTAAATAAAGCAAGCATATCATGCAACCAAGCCCAACGCCTAAGGCTCACCAAAGAGGCATTGGACTACACTTATCAAGACCAAACATGGCATGATTTAAGCAACTAAAAACAGGTTTTTGGCATGTCAAAATGAACCCCCAAAACCACTTAGATGACATCTAAATGACTTACACATGGAAGCATGCACAAATGCATTTTCAAGGAGCATGAAACACAAACTCCTGAAACATCAAAGAGCCATGAAATGCAAGTATACAAGCATGCTAAGTGGACTGAAATGACATGGAAAATAGTCCCAACTCACTAAATCAAAGCAAGTAATGCATGCTATACACTCACATACTTGAAGCCTACAAGCTAAAATGCAAAGAGGCTATGCAATGCATGCTAAAATCGACCCGAACAACTAAGGACAGACCTTAAACATGGCAAAATAAACATGAAAGCTTCACAAAGCTAAGCCTAAAGCATGCTAGAACAATGGTTTACAACCTAAGGCATGTTAAGGCAACAAAATGGCATTACAAGGCATGTATGCTAAGAAAGCATGGTGTACCAAAACCAACATACAACAATGCTATGTTATGGCATAATAAGCATAAAAAATAGCCAAGGCATGGTCAACATGAGCCTAAGCTAGGTGCTCCCTCAAGAGGCAAAAAATGATCCTTTTCAAGGACAACAAGGAGAGGGGGTGGCCCTCTCCTTCTTGGGACCTCAAGGCACCATCCTCACCTCTGAAATCCCTCAAGATTTCAGTGGTAGGGAGGCCCAAACACCAAGGTCTCGGAGCTCACCCAAAATTGCACAAGATGGAGCCTTATAAGGCCTAAGAGGGGTCAAACAACCCTAAAGCTTGAAGCAACCTTAAACAACTATTTAGAGGGCCTAAAAATAGAACTTTTTTATGTTATACACAAAGCTCAAAAACAGTTTCAAGATAGGCTAAAAAGCTATGCAAAAATGGGGTAAAAAGGGACAAAAGTCTTACCCTTGTAGACCCTCTTCACAAATGGTGGACCAGCAGTCTCCTTAGGTCCAAACCAGCTTCAAAACTTCAAAAACAACCCTCTAGAACCTCAGTTCCAAGAGAAAGGTGTAGTAGTAGGTGTTTGTGTGCAATACTAAGAACAAACACACCTAGAACACTCAAGAGAGAGAGATATAGAGATGGAATAGATATATAAGCACTAACCTAAAAACCAGAGCTCTCTAACCATGTTTTTCTAACCCTAGAAGAGGGAGGAGAGCCCTCCTCTTATAGAAGCTCCTTCTTGCAAAGCTTACAAAACAAGCTTGCTAAGAGGGAAATCCCTCTATACACGTGTATGGAGGGGAGCAAAGGTGGGTGCCAGCTATCACAGCTGGCACAAAATATCTACTAAAAGTAGATGAACAGTGATCGGCCATCCAAAATTGCCATTTTGACAAAATAAATGGCCGATCGGCAACAAAGAATGCCGACCGGCAATATATATTGCCGATGGCATAAAATCACTGGCCGATGGCCTCGAGCCATGGCCGGTGATGTGGGGGGATGCCTCACAAGGCATTCCCTGCCCCTCCAAGGCAAAACACAAGTGTTTGGTGCAAAACCAGACACAAAACAGTCGAGTCGAGAGATCTTGAGGCAAGGCGCGCAACCGAGACCTCCGGGAACTCAAGACGAACACAATCATGGATGATCACCAAGTGTTCCAATGGTGACGTCCAAGTCTTGAGGCCGGTCAAAAATGGGGTGTCTACACCTGCCTTTCCTTATCATCAAACAACTCAAATGAGGGGTAAGCTTGATTCGCAAGCCATCAATCGATGCAATTTCATTGCCTGAAGGCCTATGAATCAAGGGGTACAATTTCAATAAATGCACAATAAAAGACTCTCAAACCTCCTCCCTATCATGGATTGATCAAGGAAAGTGGTTGACATTGACTTTTGAACCGTTTACATTACTAACAAATATGAAACTACTCAAGACCCAATGGGTTCAATTAACGTCCAGTTGAACCCAAATTGATTTTATTATCTTGCATCACTTTTAGTCTCAATTTTATTACTCCATTTTAATTACCAACCATTCCTTAGTCAATTAAGTCCAAGAGTGAGCTTTAAGTCCTCTAATGGAAAGGAGTACCAAACCAAGGTTATTTTAGGCATGAGAGAAGTGTCATGTCATTGGTAATGAACCCCCAAAGGGATTAAACCATTAAACACAAGACCTCAATCTCAAGCTTAAACAATCAAGTAGCTTGAAACAACTTTCAAAGCAAAGCAAAAGCCAAGAAATGAGGGAGGTTACAGAGGTGATTATAGGTGATCACAAGTATGGAAAGCTTGAAATAAACACTATCAACTCAAATAGAATGGTGGCTAAGGCCTAAACCACCAAGCCTATGAGGACAATTACACTACAAGCATGCAATACAAAGCTCAAATGCAATGAACCATTAAAAACAGTCCTAAAACAGTTCTAAAATAGTCCTAAAACATGCTGGAATTAAGCTAACAATAGTTAGAATAATGAGCTAAAACATGGAGCATGCTAAACTAATAAACAAGCACAAGGAGGGGAGGCTACCGCCTCCATTTTTGGGACTTCAAAACATGGTTTTAGCCACCGAAAAAGCTTTGAAATTCAGTATTAAAAAAGTTCAAAGAAAGTGGACAAAGAGGTGGGAAACACAAGGGAAAAGGCCTAAGAAATGAGGTACAAAAAAGGTGATCCACCCCTCCACCCCTAATGGCCTTAAACCACAAGTTTTAGCCCCAAAATACAGAGTATAAACAGCCTAAAAAAAGCCCAAAAACAGTGGGCAAAATAGCAAATAAATCAAAGCAACAAGCCAAGACTTATACCTCTTGAAGAGGAGAACCTTTTCCAAGTGTTAAACCAACACTTACATACCCTCAAGAGCTCAAAGTAAGCTCAAAAGTACCTCAGCTCAAAGACCACAAGGTTTGGTTTACAGTGTATAAGCAAAGGCTTAAGAATTTGCAAGAGAGAGAGAATTGTAGAGATAATTTTGCTTCAAAATGTTTAACCCTCAAAAGTGGAAGGGGAGGTCTCCTATATAGAAAAAAATGAAACTCCCTCAGAAATATCAATACATACACGTGTGTAGACCGCCCCGAGAACTCCCGGCTCCACGCTGCGAGGGCGCAAATCCGTTTTGTTCTTAGGCTACTACGAGTTTGGACTCGTGTCACGGTTCTGAATCTAATCTCACAAAGTGCAATGCGAGACCGATAAATCACCAAAGAGTCCAAATCCGCAAATCGTTTTGGAAAACTGATTTTTATAAAGAAGTGCCAAACATGGACTGCTTTGTCAGATACAGAGTCGCCACCTAAATATTTTATTTTGAGGGAATTTAGGAAACCCTGACTCGTGCCTAAGGCCACGTGTCCATCATCACCAAAGTTGCCTCAGCTCGGTAACTTGGGTACGAGAGGGGAAGGTCATGTAATGAGCACCCCCGCTCGCCCGATCAAAGATCGGCCTTTACTAAGCATGATATGTTATTTATGAAAACACATGTATTCTTATTCCGGTTATTAACCTAGAATTACTATGTGATGCGGACAACATACAAGTATAGACCAGATCACTTAAGTTGGAACAAAACATTGCATATTCGTTTGTTAAAAATGATTTGAAGTTTGCTACTCGCAAGTAGGCTAAGTCGCAAATTTCAATGAATTGTTCCAATTTAAGCAATCCAACCTTCACCCACAGACATTTAGACAGTCAATCAAATAAGCAGTTAGCCTCATGGCAAGCATGCTAACATGGCAACATACACATCTCATGCAGTATGCTAAAGCAGAAACACTCACAGTGTACTCCGAGCCAAAACAGAGAACTAGTTAGAAATCATGCATGATCCTAGTTCATGTTAAGATGGCTAATGCAACACATGCAAAATGCAGCTAAGATAGGCTCGGCTATTCTAAGATGGCATATGAAATGCAACTTGATAGCATGTATTCAAATAGGAATTGAAATACAATGTAGTTAGTATGATGCGCTGAGCCCGGTGTATGCAAAACAGATGAATGATGCACGCATGCAAAGCATAAGGATGCTAATCGAAATATGCCCTAAAATTAACCATCGTAAGCGGTTAAGTAAAAGGGAGAAAGAAATGGAGGTTGGAAGACCTGCATTACACACACGCACGCTTATTACAACAGTTCACCCTCTCGACGGAGGGTCCGAATAAGAAGCTAACTAGCTAAACTAAGCTAATTAAACTAATTATTAAATCTCAAAACTAGCCAACTAACAAGCTAACTAATTAAGCTATTACAACACAAATTGAATAGTTAAATGCATTAACTAATTATGTACACACCGAATAGCTAACTAGCTAATCAAATCAGCTAAGTAAAGTGCTAAATCAGGAGCCTCAAGGTGGGAAGTATATGCATGCTCGGTCGCCTTGTTCGAAAATCCGTTGCGATGCCCCAACTTGCTTCTGTTTGTAATTGCTCTCAAAACCTTGCACCAAGCTCCAGAAAGCTTCTAACTCATCTTGGGGACCTGTGGGAGGACTGCCAATCACCCAGGGGTGTTTCCAGCCACTGGCTAACCACTTTTTATTGCTGTAGACCAGAAAAAGTGGTCGGCCAGCTAGTTTTTCTGGTTGGTCGACCAATTTTACTGCATTTCTCCACTTTGCTGCAACAGAGAGCAAGAAAGGGCATGGCAATGTATTTGCAACATATGTGTGCACAACCATCCTCCCTATCATTTCATAAGCTCAAGGGAGTGTGGTTCTCGACCCTCAAGCCACCAATCATGCATCTCGATGCATGATGGCCGAGAAGCCAAATTGCACAATTCAATATGAAATGAATGCACACATAAACACATAAATGCCTTGACCTCTATCATGTATGATGAAGAGGGTCGGCGACCGAGAATTGAGGTACGTTTCATCACTTCAAGTATGAAACTTTCCTCGTTTCTTGTGCTCGGATTAACACTTAATCCAAACACAATGCAACACGAGTATGCCAAATACAATGTATTGCATGCAACTCAATGTCATGCAACATAAGCATGCACAATGATCATGTAAGGGACAATCATGCAACAACATGCAATGCAACATGATCAAACTACCAATGCTAATGGCATGCATACACAATACGATGTAAGATGAGCATGCACAATGCGATGAACAACATAGCATACTCAATGCAATGAACAATATGGCATATGCAATGCAATGTAACATAAGCATGCAAATAACATGCAAACAAACATGCTAAATGGATTTAAACCAAGAATGGACAGACCTCAATCATGTCCAAATCAGCGGCCATAATGATGAAACTAAGGCATGAAGTACAAAGTAAATGCATGCACAATGCAAAGGCCCATTGACCGGGCATAAGAGCACAACTCTCAAGAGTGCTCAAAGAGTAACAAATGTGGAAGTGTAGCAACACTAAGTGCACTGAAATAAGGTATGAAATGATGCCAAATCACCCAAACAATACAAGTATAGCATGCAAAGGTCCTAAAGCATTAGAGCTAGCAAAGATGACTACAAAGGGGACATGCAATACATGGCATAAATGCATGAACCAATCATGGATAGAGCTCAAGTAGGTCAAAACAAAGACCAAAATGTGCTAAGATGGGGGCTCAAATGCCTAGGCCTGCAAGCATACACACTAGGCCATAAGCTAGGCAACAATGCATAACACTCACAGGCACTTAAAGAGTGAATGATGTGGGAACATGGCAATGCTACATGCTCTGAAATGCCATGTTAAAGGATGCCAAATCATGTACACAACACAAATGAAGCATGCTATGGTGCTCAAAGCTTGAAACTAGCATAGGCATTTGTACTATAGCTATACCAAACATGAAGCATATGGCCAAGGCAACCCAAAATAGTCCCAGAACATGTCAAAATGAGTCTAAAATATGTATGGAAGGAAGCCAAAATAAGCTAGCATGAAGGGCATAAAGCATGGAATATGCAAGGCCAAAATGGAGGATTACACTACACCTACCAAGACCAAGCATGAGATGGCTTCGCCAACAAACATCAGAGTTATATCATGGCAAAATAACCCCAAAAATCCACTGAAATGATAGCTCGCGAGCTTAGGCATGAAGGCATACGCAATGGCTCATGTTTAAGGCATAAAGGGCAAACCCTCCAACGCATTGAAAGAGTGAAAGATAAGAGTGTATGACCATGAAACATGCACTGAAATAACATTTCAAATGATGCCAAATCATGAAAATAGTCCAAGTAATGCATGCTAGTGGACTTGATACACAAAGCTAACAAGCTAGAATGCACTATAGCTATACAAAGCATGGCATGCATGACCAAAACAACACAAATCAGAGCTAGAGCATGCTAAAACATGGACAAAACCTTCTTAGAGTTAAGCCAAAATCATGCTAGAATGATAGTCTAAAGCATGGTACACATTAGGCTAATTCATGGAATTGCACTACAAGTGCATGGGGCTATCAAACCAAACCTTAACAGAGGTATATGATGGCAAAAAAACACCAAGAACATGCTGAGATGGACTCAAAACAAGCTAGAATGACATGCTACTTCATGAAGTATACAAGACTAGTTTATGAGGATTACACTACAAGTGTATAAGGCATGCAAGGGATGACAAAACCAAGTCAAAAAAGGGGTATGCCATGTTGAAATAAGGCCTAAAATAGGCTGAGATGTGGCCAACACAAGCTTAACAAACATGCTCAAATATGAGGCATTCAAAGCAAGCATACAAGAACACAAGGAGAGGGGATGCCCCTCTCCTATTTGGGACCTCAAAACACCATTTCCACCACTGAAATTCCTTTGAGTTTCAGTGGTGAGAAGGCCAAAAGAAGGTGATCCCAATAGCTTAAAAGCATGGTACAAAACAAGGCCTAACAAGGCACAAGAGGGGGTAGACCACCCCCAACACAAAAGGAACCTTAAACAAACATGTTAAGGACTGAAAAACAGAACTTTTTTCAGTAGAAATTCAAGGCAAAAACAGCATGCAAATAGGTTCAAAAGCTTAAACCAAAACAAGGGTAAAAGGGCTAGTTGACTCACTCTTGAAGAACACCTTTGAAGCTACAACTCCAGCAGCTTTTTCTAACCAAAACCAGTCCAAAAACTCCAAAACAAACCTTAAGAAACCTCAGCAACAAAAGGATGGTGTTTGAGTGTGTGTTTGTGTGTTAAAGTGTGATCAAACTACACTTTTAAGGCACAAATATGAAACCAAAAGAGAGATATAGAGATATATGTGTATCTGTAGCTTAAGCAAGAAAATGTGAACCTAAGGCATGAGGGAGGAGGTTCTCTCTTATAGAGAACAAACAACAAGCTTGTTGGAAAAGCTTTAGGCTTAAAGCCATCCCTCTATACATGTGTATGGAGGATGGCTTCTGTGCCTTCCAGCTGGCACAGCTGGCTTAAAAATATATCAAAAAAGGTGATGAAAAGCAGCCGACCACTTGAAGTGGTCGGCCAGCTACTTATAGTGGTTGACCTACCACCACAAGTGGTCTCCCAAGAAGAAAACTAGTCGTCCAAGGGTAGGAGAAGTCTACACACTGAAAGCAAGCCAAGGGTGTGGTGGACAACCAGAAAAGGTGGTCCAAAGACCAAGAACACAGTTGGCTGACCAGAAAATTGGCTGGCGGGGAAGAAAGTGGTCTCCAAGGGGAAGAACTGGTCTCCCACCATTGTACCACCTTCCAAACAAGGAAAACAAGGTTTGTACAAAAAACAAACCAAAAAGGATGCAAGAGGAAAGTTCGGGAGGCAAAGCGCGCAGCCGAAAGCCTCAAAAACTAGTCTACCGGCATCAAAAGTGATCTACGACCACAAAAGTGGTCTCCCGGACCACAGTGTTCCTCTAGGCAGAGGCAACAAGGTGTGGTTCAAAAACCACGCCAAACGGAGAACGTTAAGCGGTCCCATGTCAAGGCGCGTGACCGAAGGCTCCGAAAATCGGAAACTAGTCTCCAAGCAGGAAAAGTGGTCTACGACCACAAGAGGGGGTTTACAAGACCCCTCACTCCCTCCAGGGAAGGAAAACAAGGTTCGGTCCACAAACCGAGCCGAAGCACAAAGAGTTCAGAGGTCCGGAGACAAGGCTCTCAGCCGAAACTCCGGAAACTCGAAACGAGCACAACATGCACAATCACCGAGCGCTCAATAGATGACGTCTGAGTCTTAAGGTCGGTTAAAAATAGGGTGTCTACAACGTATAGGCAAGTGTATGCATTTGTGAAAACAGCTGGCACAGTTGCCCAAAATATCTACCAAGTCCACAGTGGTGGCCAGCAGTTCCCAAGATTTTTTTTAGGCTTGAATAACTATGGTTTTGGTCCAAAAACAAGGCAAAAGGTGTGTAGGGTTTGAAGGCTCAAAGCTGCGGCATTCTGTTGAGGATTTCGAGCACTTGACAAGCATATACACATTCATCATTAGGTGTACAAGCCGTGGCGCCCAAGTCGTGAGGGCAGTCGAAAATGGGGTGTCTACAACAATCTCTTCTTTGAGAAAAAGCCATGCCTTTTACTTTTCCAATCAGCTGGTGGTTTACTCTAATTGGCCATATTAGTTTTTGACATTAAAGCTTGATCTAGCATGTCAACATAAGTGGGCTGTTTCAATACGTTCACTCTTTCCAAAATATCATTGTGGAGACCACCCTCAAACTTTCTCGCCTTTTTATAGTCGGTGTCGACCATATGTGGAGCAAACCTAACTAATTCAGTAAACTTGGCCTCATATTCAGCCACAGTAATATTGCCTTGCTTCAGTCCCTTGAATTCAAACACATTCAAACTTTGCTTGGTTGATACAAAAACATGGAAAAACATTTTAGAACATGAAAATATAGTTAAAGTCAGAAGCCATACATGTGCTAAGCTACCAAAACAAAAGAAACTAAGCAAAAGAGCACAAAATCTACGCCAGTCGCCTCAAGCTCGAGAAGCCATCTTCGTCTTCTTTCTTAGAGGGGACTCAGGGGCACTGTATTTGTCGGCACCGCTATCAGAATCAGACTCCGACCTAGAGCTGGCATCGCTATCTCCACTCTTTGACTCAGAGCCGACCTCGGTATCCTTCTCGCTACTGGACCTTGAGCCAGCATCATCATTCTCGCTCTCGTACTCAAAGCGTTGGCTCACTGCCTTCTTAGTGTCGCTGGCCTTAACATCGTCACCACTCAAAATCGACTATGAGAAAGAGGTGGTCTCCCTTGTCTGGCACTCGTGGCTCCGACCCTGAGCACCTCTACCCATGTCTTGACCTAAATGCTCATCCTGGCCGTGTGTTGGGGCCTGTCTACCCCTCCTTCTGCCGCTATAGGAGGTGTCGCTGGTGCTACTGCTGCCACTACCGCTGGTACCCTCGGTGCAAGTGGGATCTGAAAAACAAATATCAGAGGATCAGACACAGTATGTATTGTTGCAGAATGTAGTATGCCATATAAGTATCATGCATAATGCAGATTCAGCATAGGTATAGTGTATCAATGCAGTGTGAGGCAGTGCCAGAATGTATATTAGTTTATAGTGTGAGTATCGTGTATCAGTGAAAGTATGGGATATTAGTGTAGTGTGGGAAGTAATGCAATGCACGAGAGGGAGGAAAATATACCTGGATACCGTGAAGAGTGAGCAACGTCTCTCTCCTCTACACCATGTGGACTAGACAAGCAACCAGCTGAAGGAGGCCCTCCGTGTACTTTGTGGGTGCCTGCAAGTGAATTTGAATAATCAGTATCTGAAAAGGGAGAATGTGGGATGCAAGTTGTCAAGTGTGGTCCATACCTGAAGTGCTCCCAGGGCCTTGACATACCCGTGCCCCGCTTCCGGTGGCTCTATTGGGATTTGATAGGCCGTCCCGCTCAGTCGCCAGCAAGGAATTGCGATAGGAATCGTTGACCAACCGGCTGCATACACAATAGGAGGGGCCTCTCCAACATCCAACCTTGGCCTCCTGGACAGCCTCTCCGGCAAAGGGGGCACCTGCAGCAGCATAGGCATGAACTCCACTCTGGGTTGGCATGAGGTGAGTCCTGATGAAGGCTATGTAGTCTCCGTCTCACCGGAAGTAGTCCGTATCTTGTCACGCCATGAACTGAATAATAGCCTCAATTGGGAGGCTATAGGCTGACCTCATTGATATTGGAGGCAGAACAAGAATAACCAAGGCAGGTAGGCCTATGGTCTGACGTATGAAACGCTCACCCAAAAATCGAGCACGGCGGAATGGGCCCCCCAGCAAGATTTAGTATTAGGAGGTAACGCAAGCCCCAGAGTACTGGTCCCATACCCCAGCTGGCATCATCGTCTACGGCTGCCATATGATCTACAAGTGGAGAATGTACAAGTTGTTAGTCGCTATCAGCGGTCAGAGTATGAAAGCCTGACAGTTCGGACACCCGTGGTTCTGAATCTGATCTCACAAGTCCAATGTGAAATAGATAAATACCAAAGAGTCCAGATCTGGCAAATCTTTTGAAAAATCAATTTTGAATCAAAATGCCAAAAATAGACTACTTTGCCAGATACAAAGTCGTCGCCTAACTATTTTTGAAAAATTTAGGAAATCCGAGACTTATGCCAAATGCCACTTATCCGTCATCACCAAAGTGTCTCGACTTAGGAACTTAGGTACGAGAGGGAAAGGTCATGAATTGAGCACCCCACTCGCCCGATCAAAGATCGGCCTCCACTAATCATGATGTGATTCTTATTTTCATTATATGCTCTTGTTCTGATTATTAGGCTAACCTTACTATGTGTTGCACACAAGTATAGCCTAATTTGCAAAAATTGTAACATTTGATTTCATGTTTGTCAGAAAAATTGTTTCGAATATGTACCACTTGAAAAAATGATCTCATATATACATTACTCAAATTATTAAAATTCAAGCAATTAGCCTTCATCCACAGGCATTCAAACAGATATATCATTTAAGCATTTAGCCTCATGGTAATCATGCTTGTCATGGAAACACTCACACACATGCAATATGCTAAAGCAATAAAACTTACCCCAATTCCCGAGGTGAGCCAACAGAGAAACTAGTTAGAAAAATGCATGATCCTAACTATGTGAAAGATGCCTAATGCAATGCATGCAAAAATGCAATTAATAGACTCGACTACTAATTAGACATGTAAATCAATTTGATAGCATGCGGTTTAAAACACGTATTCAACGAGGTAATAAACAACAATGCTTTGTTAGAGTGATGAACCGAGCCTCAATTCATACAAGACAAGTGGATGCAAATCATGAAAAATGCTTAATGAAACATGATATTCTAAGCTAACCATCATAAGAAAATAAATAAAAGGGAGAAAGACGTGGGGTTGGAAGACATACATAAATATTACATATTGGCCCTCGCACAAGAGGGTCCGAATAAATGCCCTAGCTAATTAAGCTAATTAACTAGCTATTACAAACCAAATAACCAAATGAAATTAATCAACTATACTAGCTAATTACTTACAAATTCGAATTAACTAACTATTACAAGCTCAATGGAGTCAACTAATTTAATTAACAAATTAATTAAGTGCATGTTGAACTCGAGCGGGAGCAATGAACCAAGCGCGCCAATGCAAATATCTTCCCAGAAACACCATTGTTCTGCTGCCAGGACTATTATGCCTACTAAAAAAGCTCCTATTTTGCTTCTGCTTTTGCTCTACCTTGCAAGAAAACAACACTGTCTGTTGACACAAAAGTGGACGGCCGGCTAGTAATGGTAGTCGGCTGGCCACTAATGTAAATATGGTCCTGCTGCAACAGAAGATGAACATAATAGAATAGAGTGTTTCCAGGGGATATTCATTCTCTTTGCTTCTCCTTATCATGAAATTTCTCAAAGGAGGGGTAGAATCGAGTCACAAATCATCTACAATGCAAAGTTATTGCATGATGATCTATGGCTCGATTGAACAAAAGCTCAATATGGGAAAATAAATGACCAACAAAACCTTCTCCCTATCATGAGATTGATCAAGAGAAGTGGTTGACTTGGAATCTTGAACCATTTTCATCACCAGTTAGTATGAAATGCTTTAAGACTCAATATATTCAATTAATGTCCGATTGAACCCCAAACCATTTTATTATCTTATTCTATTTTAGCCCCAATTTTATTACTCAATTTTAATTACCTTTCCATTCATTAGTCAATTAAGTCCAACAATGAAGATTAAGTCCACTAATGGAGAAAAGTATCAAACAGAAGATTGGTTTGGGCATGAGAGAGATGTCATGCCATTGGTAATGAACCTCCGAGGAGATTAAACCATTAAGCACAATGATCTCTATCTCAAGCTTAAACAATTGATTTGTTGAAACAACTCTCAAGGTAATGAAGAGCCAAGAAATGAGAGAAGTGCAGAGGTGATTAAAGATGATCACAAGTATGGAAAGTACTAAATAAATGTTATCAACTCAAATAGGTTGGTGTATAATGCCTAAACCACAAAACCTATGAGGACCATTACACTTAAAGCATGCTATATGAAGCGTAAATGAAATAAACAACCTAAAATAGTCCTAAGACAGGTTGAAATAGTGCTCGAATTGAAGTCAAAAGAGCTAAAGGAGTAAGCTACAATAATGAAGAATTTAAGCTAGCAAACAAGCCAAGAGAGGGGTGGCTAACTGTAGACACCCCATTTTTGACCAACCTTAAGACTCAGACGTCATCGATTGAGCGCTCGATGATCGCGCATGTTTATGCTTGTTTCGAGGTTTCAGAGTTTTTGGCTGAGTGCCTTGCCTCCGAGCCTCTGAACTCTTTGTGTTTTGGCTCGGTTTGTGGACCATGCCTTGTTGACCTTCTCTAGAGGGAGAGAAAGGTCTGTAGACCACCTTTTTGTGGTCGTAGACCACTTTTCCCTCTTGTAGACCAGTTTTCGATTTGCGAAGCCTTTGGCCGCGTGCCTTGTCTCGGGACCGCTTAACGCTCTCCTCTTGGCTTGGTTTTTGAACCATGCCTTCTTGCCTTGGTCTAGAGGGACACTGAGGTATTGTAGACCATTTTTTGTGGCCATAGACCACTTTTTCCTCCCGTAGACCACTTTTGGTGCCCGTAGACTAGTTTTCGAGGCTTCCGGCTACGTGCCTTGTCCCGCGGACTCTTGTCTTGCGTCCTTTTTGGTTTGTTTTTGGCACAAACCTTGTTTTCCTTGCTTGGAGGGTGGAATAAGGGTTGGAGACCAGTTTCTCTCCCTGAAAACCACTTTTCTTTCTCGCCAGCCAGTTTTCTGGTCGGCCAACTGGTCTTGGTGGTCTTTGGACCACCAAAAGTGGTCGGCAGCCATGCTATCACCTTGCTTTCTTGGTGCAGACCACCTCTCCCCCCTTGCCGACCACTTGTTCTCCTTGTAGACCACTTGTGCTAGTCGGCCGACCAGTGCAAGTAGCTGGCCGACCACTTCAACTGGTCGGTAGCTTTCCTGCAGTTTCCTATAGATATTTTCTTGCCAGCTGTGCCAGTTGTTGGGCACAGAAGGTATCCTCCATACACGTGCATCTAGTTTCAAGCTTGTTCAACAAGCTTGAGGCTTGGTTTTCTATATAAGGGAGGCCCTCTCTCCCTTCTCTAGGTTCAGAAAAACTTTCTTGAAGTTATAAATATATCATCTATCTCTATATTGCTCCTTCTCTTCATATTTGTGCTTGAAAGTGCCTATTCTTCACACTTTTGCACACAAACACATAGTGAAACACCATACTCTTGGAGCTGAGGCACCTTGAAGCTGGTTTTGGAGTTTTTGGATTGGTTTTAGCTCAGAAAAGCTGCTGGAGTTGCTGCTTTAAAGTTGTTCTTCAAGGGTGAGTCAACTAGCCCTTTAAAGCTTTGTTTTGTTTAAGCCTTTGGCCTTATTTGCATGCTTATTTTGGCTTAACTCTCAACTATAAAAAGCTTCATCTTTGAGCATTGAAAATGTTTGTTTAAGGCTTTGTTGGTGTTGGGGGTGGTCTACCTCCTCTTGTGCCTTGTTTGGCCTTGTTTTGAGCTATCCTTTTATGCTATTGGGTCCACCTTTTTTTGGCCTTCTCACCACTGAAACTCAGAGGAATTTCGGTGGTGGAAAGTGTGTTTTGAGGTCTCAAATAGGAGGGAGTCATCCCCTCTCCTTGTATCTTGGTTGCTTGCCTTGTTGGCCTCATGTTTGAGCATGGTTTCCTAGCATGTGTTGGCTTGTTCTTAACTTGTTTTTGATGTTTTTTTGGCATGACATACCTCTATTTCAGCTTGGTTGAGTCACCCCTTGCATGCTTTATACACTTCTAGTGTAAATTTTGCATACTAGCCTTACATGCTTGTGTTGATAGCTCATCTTTCTAGCATGTTTTGGTCCTATATCAGCAAGTTTTTGGTGTTTTTTTAGCATGCTATAGCTCTATCTTAGGTTGGTTTGATAGCATCTTGCATGCTCCTTGCACTTGTAGTGCATATCCATTCACTAGCCTAACATGCATCATGCTTTGGACCATCATTCTAGCATGCTTTTGGCTCTACTCAAAAAAGATTGTGTTCATGTTTTACCATGCTTGAGCTCTATTTTATGTTGTTTTGGTCATGCATGCCTTGCTTTGTATAGCCATAGTGCATTCTAGCTCACTAGCCTTGAGTTTGCAAGCCACTAGCATGCATTGCTTGGACTATTCACATGATTTGGCATCATTTGGTATGTGATTTCAGAGCATGTCTCACTGCCATGTCCTCACATCTTTCACACTTCCAATGCTTTGGAGGGTTGGTGCTTTATGCCTTAAAAATGAGCCATTGTGTATGCCATCTTGCCTAGGCTTTTGGGCCACCATTTTAGTGTGTTTTTGGTCTTGTTTTTCCATAATACAACTCTGATTTTTGTTGGTGAACTCATCTCATGCTGGGTTTTGGTAGATGTAGTGTACTCTTCCTTATTTTCCTTGCATACTTCATGCTTCATGCCCTTCATGCTAGCATGTGTTAGCTCTAGTCCATACATGTTTTAGCATTATTTTGACATGCTCTAGGACTGTTTTGGGTTGCCTTGGCCATATGGTTAATGTATTGCATAGTTGTAGTGCAATTGGCCTTGCTAACTTTGAGTTTTGAGCACCATAGCATGCTTCATTTGTGACATGTGCATGATTTGGCATCATCTACCATGTTATTTCAGAGCATATAGCATTGCCATGTTCCCATTTTTTGACTCTTTGAATGCTTTCAAGGGTTGTGCATTATTGCCTTGTTTGGGGACCAATGCGTATGCATGCTTCTCTAGACTTGTGAACTCCCATCTCAGTATGTTTTGGTCCTTGTTTTGACCTATTTGAGCTCTGTCCATGATTGGTTCAATCATTTGTGCCATGTATTGCATGCCTCTTGTGTAGTCTCCTTGAGTAGCCTTGTACCTTAGGCCCTCTTGCATGACATACTTGGGTTATTTGAATGGTTTGGCATCATTTCATGCATGATTTCAGAGCTTGTAGTGTTGTCACACTTCCATGTTTGTCACTCCTTGCTCATGTTTGAGAGTTGTGCTCTTATGCTTAATTGGTGAGCCACTGCATGTGCATGCATCATTTTGCCTTTCATACCATCCTTTCATAGTATTATGGCCACTATTTTGGCATGATTGAGGTCTGTCCATATTCAGTTTAAGTCCATTGAGCATGTTGTTTGAATGTCGTTGTTTGCATTGTGTTTGCATGTTGTTTGCATGAGCATGCATTGCATTGAGTTTGCATGCCATTAGCTTTGTTAAGTTGATTATGTTTCATTGCATTGTGTTTGGGTAGGTTGTTAGTCCAAACACGAGAAACGAGGGACATTTCATACTTGAAGTGATGAAACGTGCCTCATTTCTCTGTTGCCGACCCTCTTGATCATCCATGATGGAGGTTAAGGCTCTTATGTGTTATTTATGCATTCATTCACATTGATTCGTGCAATCTTGGCTTCTCGGCCATCGTGCATTGCGATGCTCGGTTGGTGGCCCAAGAGTTGAGAACTACACTCCCTTGAGCTTAAGAAATGATAGGGAGAGTGGTTGTGCACACATATCTTGCAAATACACTGCTGTGCCCCTCCTTGTTCTCTGTTGCAACAAACCAGAGTTGTGCAGAATTTTCTGGTCGGCAGACCAGTAAAAGTGGCTGGCCGACCACTTTTTCTGGTCTGCAGCAAATGTAAGTGGTCAGTAGGTGGTCTACACCACCAATAAGTGGTCGAAAATGCTCCTAGAGGTTACCAAATGCAAACAGAGGCAAGTTGGGGCATAGCGATGGATTTCCGAACGAGGCGACAGAGCATGCATGCACTTCTCGCGCTGAGGACCTCTTCTTTTACTACTTTACTTAGCTTCTTTACTTAGCTAGTTAATGCTTTGGTTTTGTACTTAATTAGTTAATGCGCTTAACTATTCAATTTGTGTTGTAATAACTACTTAGTTAACTTGTTAGTTAATTAGCTTTGTTTTGTAATAGATAGTTTAATTAGCTTAGATTAGCTAGTTAGCTTATTATTCAGACCCTCTGTCGAGAGGGCACAAATGTTGTAATAGGGGTGCGTGTGTGTGATGCATGTCTTCCAACCCCATTTCTTTCTCCCTTTTATTTATCTGCTTTCAGTGGTTAGTTTTAGGGCATATTTCAATTAGCATCCTTATGCTTCGCATGTTTGCATTCATTCACCTGTCTTGCATGCATCGGGCTCGGCGCATCATTCAAACTACATTGTATTTCAATGCATTTTCTTGAATACGTGTTTAAACAGCATGTTATCAAGTGTTGCATTCATATGCCATTCTAGATAGCCGAGCCTATTTTAGTTGCATTTTTACATGTGTTGCATTAGGCCTCTTAACATAGCTAGGATCATGCATTGATTACTAACTAGCTTCTTTTTTGGCTCGGAGTACTAGGTAAGCTTTTACACTTTAGCATCCTTGCATGCGTGTAAGTGTTGCCATGTTTAGCATGCTTGCCATGAGGCTATGTGCATAGCTGCTATAACTGTATGAATGCTTATGGATGAAGGCTTCATTGCTTGAATTGGAACAATTCATCAAAATGTGCGTTTTAAGCTGTAGACGCGCCCGTGGGCCCCACGCTACAGTTCGGACTCGAATTGTCACGGTTCTTAATCTGAACCAAAGAGTCCAAATCCGGAAAATCATTTTGAAAAACAGATGTTTTAGAAAGAAGTGCCAAACATGGACTACTTCGCCCGCCACCTAAATATTTTATTTTGGGGGAATTTAGGAAACCCTGATTCGGTGCCAAAGGCCATATGTCCGTCATCACCAAAGTTGCCTCAGCTCGGGAACTTGGGTATGATTGGGGAAGGTTAGCTATGAGCACCCCCTCTCGCCCAATCAAAGATCGGCCTCTACTAACCATGATATCTAGTTTTGAAAACATTATGCGTTCTTATTCCGGTTATTATCCTAGATTTACTGTGTTATGGGCACAACAAACAAGTATAGACCGGGTCGCCTGAATTGGAACAAAACATTTCATGTTTGTTTGTTTGAAAATGGTTTGATGATGCTACCCGCAAGTAGGCTAAGACATGAATTTTGCCACCCTCAAGTGGGCCTAGAAAATATGGTTTTGCCACTTCCAAGTGGGCTTAAAACTTGCATTCAATGCATTGTTCCAATTCAAATAACCCAACCTTCACCCACAGGCATTCAGGCAGTTATATCACATAAGCAGCTAGCCTCATGGTAATTATGCTATCATGGCAACATTCACACACATGTGGCATGCTAAAGCATAAAAGCTTACTTAGTACTCCAAGCCAAAACAGAAACCAGTTAGTAATCATGTGCATGATCCTAGTTCATGTTAAGATGGCTAATGCAACACATGCAAAATGTAACTAAGATAGGCTCGACTAATCTACAATGACATGTGAGATTCTACAACTAACACGTATTCAATTTGGAATTGAAGTACAAATGCAGTTAGAATGATGCGCCGAGCCCGGTGGATGCAAAATGAATGAATGGATGCAAACATGCTATCATACTGCATGCCAATTGAAACATGCCCTAGACTAACCATCGAAAGCTAGTAAATAAAAAGGAAGAAAGACGTAGGGTTGGGAGACATGCACACACTCACGCACACTTATTACACAATTGCCCTCGCTCGGAGGGTCCGAATAAATATTACAGTTCGAATCAATAATACTAAATTAATTATTACAGAATTTCTAATTAATTAAAAAATTAAATGCAGAAAGAAGGTGGCCACAGCCCCGCCTCGGGATGCTTGAATGATGCATGATTGACTCGTCTCGCCCGAAAACTCGCTGCCATAGCATTGTTGCCTCTGTTAACACTGCCCTGCTCCTCTGAGGACTGTGAAACTTCTTGGGGCACCTCTGAACTGATTCCTGATCACTTTGGAATATCATCGGCCAATTCAAAGCACCACTGGCCATGGGAATGGGCTTATCGGCTAACTGTTGTACCACCGGCCAGCCACCGATGGTCGGTCGGCACTGTAGGTGGCCGGCTGGCCATTTCTTCCTGCAGAATCCTGCAGTTGACAGCAGCAGAGGGCAAGAAGTGTTTGGCATGGAATTTTTAAGCAAATGTAAGCATGGCCAAACTCCCTATCATGCAATGGACTCAAGGGAGCATGGCCCTCGACCGTCGGGTCATCAATTGCACCTTTCGATGCGTGATGGCCTGAGAGGCCAAGTTAGCAAATCAATGTCAATGCATGCAATAAACAAATGAAAGCTTCACACCCTATCATGTAGGGATCAAGGGCGTCGGCGACCGAGGATCGAGGCGCGTTACGTCACTTTGAGTACGAACGCACCTCATCCCTCATGCTTGGTTTGACACCCCAAACCAAGCAAAATGTAATGCATGTATGCAATATGGCTCGAGTATGCAAAATGACTCAAGCTAGCAAAGCATGTCAAATGCAAACACCAACCAAACATGCAAATATGTAATGTGCTAAGCATGCAATGCTACAATGCTACCTAGATAGACAACTAGGCAAAATGATAATCATGTAATAATGCATTAACTACAAGGATGCAACAATCATGCAATGTGATGATCATACTACAAGACACAAATGCATGGACTTACACTAGGATGGAGGAACCTCAGCCACACCCCAAAACAGTGGCCAAAGGTACTAAAATGATGGTGCCAACATGCAAGACAAGCATGCAAACCAATGGGCCTAAGACTAAGGCACAAAAGCCAACTTTCAAACACACTTAAAAGAAGACAAACATGGACATTAGACCAACAAAATAAGAGCTATGGCATGTTAGAATGAGCCCCAAAACCCACCTAGATGGCATCCCAAATGTCTAAACATGGTGGCAAACACAATGACCAACTCTTGAGGCGCAAAACTACAACACTTCAAAGCATTGAAAGAGAGCCAAATGCAAGTGTAAGGCCACATTACATGGACTGAAATATGATCTCAAATGATGCCAAATTATGGGAATAAGCCAAGTAAAGCACGCTAGTGACCCACACACCCAAGGCTCTCAAACCAAAATGCATGGTGGCTATATCAAACATGGCAAATATGACCAAATCAGTACCAAACAGTTCTTAAGCATGGCAAAACATGACCTAAAGCTTCACAAAGCTGAGCTAAAATATGCAAGCATGATGGTCTAAAGGCAATATGCATTCCTAAGCGAAATAGAGAAATACAAGGCAAGTGTATTATGCAGGCAAGGGGTCAACAAACCAACATGGGACAGAGGTAAAACATGTTAAATAAACACCAAATAACCTCTGAAATAAAGCCAAACAAAGCTAGGCATGCATGCTACCTTTATAAGCCTTAAACACAAGCTAAAGAGACACAAAGGGAGAGGGGTGTCCCTCCCCTATGCAAGACCTCAAAACCACTTCTTCACCACTGAAAATCCACTGGATTTCAGTGGTGAGAAGGCCAATACACAAAAGGTTCAAAGCTCAATCAAAGAAGGGACAAAAGGGGCCAAACAAGGCCTAAGAGGGAGAGGTCGACCCCCAACACCAAAATGACCTGAATGAAAGGTCTTAAGAATAAAAAAACAAGACTTTTTCCAGTTATACACAAAGTCCAAAATAGTAAGCAAGATAGGTTAAAGGCTAGTGCAAGATTGGGGAATATAAAGTAAGTAATGTTACCCTTGAAGAACCCTTGAAGAACAGCAAGCTCAGGCCCCTTCTTATGATCAAAATCAGCTCAAAGCTTCAAGAACAAACCCTCAAGGCCTCCCAAGTCGAAGTATGGTGTAATAGTGTGTGTTTTAGTGCAATACTATGAACTAAACACACTTTTAGGCTATAAAACACACACAAAATGAAAAGAGAGAGGGAGATATAGAGAGAGAAAGTGTATATCAGATATATATCTATATCTTGCTCTGGTTTTTTGCTCAATCAAGACAAAGGAAGGGGGAGGCTCCTTATATAGACAATGGAAAAGGTTAAGCTTCCAAGGGAAGCTAACAAAGGGGTCAAGGCTTCCTAAAGAAGCCAAGGCAAAGGGGCCAAGGCTTCCTTAGGAAGCTGGGACAGGTGTCCAAGCTTCTTGAGGAAGCTAAGACAAAGGTCCAAGCTTCCTCAAGAAGCTAGACCAAAAAGGTGCAAAAGGGGCAAAGCAGCCTCACTCGTGCATGGGGAGAAGGGTCCGTGCATTCCAGCTGGCACAGCTGGCTTGCACCATGCCTAAAAAAGGCAAAAATGTGGCACAGCCAGAAAAGGAGGCAATCGGCCAAACAGATGGTCGGCCGGCCACACCAAGTGCCGACCGACCAATAGTATATTTCACCAATGGCCGGTAGCAATAATACACGGCCGATGGCCTCAATCCAAGGCCGGTGGTTGTCAGGGGTAGCTAACAAGCTACTCTCTACCCTCAGGTACAAAACACACAATTCCTTGGTGCAAAACCAAGCACAGAACAAGCAAGTCGAGAGATCCTGAGGCAAGGCGGGTAGCTGAGACCTCCGGGAACTCAAAACAAACACGAGCATGGATGATCACCGAGTGTTCAAACGGTGACGTCCAAGTCTTGAGGACGGTCAAAAATGGGGTGTCTACAGTTGCCCCTCTTTGACAGAACTCGAAAGTCATAACAATGACGGGAGTGAGTGTTAAAGTCCAGAGACAACCCATTTTTGACAAGGCCGAAGACTTAGACAAACATACAAGCTACAAATAAGATATGTGCCCGAAGGCGGGGGCAAAATGCAACTGACAATGCAAGAAGCCGAACATAACTTATGATCATGCAAAGAAAGCTGTAACGAAGCATAACATGCAACAGTTTTAAGCAATCAACACAAATCCAACTACATTACAATGCAAAAAGGATGTAAGAGAATCATGTAATTCTCGCTACGTTTCACGCGGAGAATACAATACCTGTGCGGTTCGTCTGGTTGCACCAGCTTCAAATGAACCGTACATACAATATCGTGCCTGAAAGAGAAAGAAAACTTAACAGGTACAATATTGTTAGCAGTATGCAATCAATGCAATTGAAAGTACGTGACAACGCAAGTCAAGTAGGACGCATAACAATGCAATTTGGGGCAAGCATAACAATGCTATGAAGGCACAAACACATGTAAGTAAAGAACATGTGACAATGTGTACAATGTGTCTGATGGGGAACTTGAACACATGTGAGTAAAGCAATATGTGACAACGCATGTAATGTGTATAGAAAGGACCTTGAACACATGTAAGTAAAGCATAATGCGACAACGCATGCAATGTGTATAGAAAGAAACCCGAACACATGTAAGTAAAGCATAACGCGACAACGCATGCAATGTGTATAGAAAGAAACTTGAACACATGTAAGTAAAGCATAACGCGACAACGCATGCAATGTGTATAGAAAGAAACTTGAACACATGTAAGTAAAGCATAACGCGACAACGCATGCAATGTGTATAGAAAGAAACTTGAACACATGTAAGTAAAGCATAACGTGACAATGCATGCAATGTGTATAGAAAGAAACTTGAACACATGTAAGTAAAGTACACGCAGAAACGTGCACAATGCGTAACCACCTGAGAATACATATACACATGTAAGTAAAGCATGCAATAATGCAGGCAATGTGTATAGCAGGAATGAACACATTTTCAACATAAGTGTAGTGAAGGCATGCTACTCGCATTTGTTGAGATGCAACCAAATCAAGACGACGCATTTGTTGAAAGCAAGACGCGTAACGAGCATGGGGAAAGGATGCTCCTTGCATGCACCGAACATCGCACCTAGAAGACATGGCTCAAGGTCAACCACGAAGACCAGTTAACATTCCAAAGCGCACTTTCTTGCACTATCTCGAGTAATGAAGGTGCCAAACCGTATAATTGACCTGAACAAGGGCGCCGGAGGTGCATCGACCGCGAGGAGAGGTTACCGGTATCAATCCCGATACTCTGCTGCCCTGCTCTCCTTTTGCTTTACTTTCTTTTTCTACTGTTAGTTTTTAGCACATCGCACTACCTCAGGCAGGTTTTACCTTTTTCAAAAAGGCATGATGGAAATGAAGCAGCTATTTTGTTTAAAAAAAGGAGTTACATTTGTTGTTCTATGCATCGCATCGCGCGGTATCACATAACAATGTGGATGAAATTGAAATTTGTTTGAAAATTAAGCACTTGCATTGTAATAATCAGGTAGTGAACCGACTTACAACTCGATAAGCAAAACAAAGAAACTCGATAAGTTAACCGAGCGTGAGTACAACTTGGTAAGAAAAAATGAAGATTTAAAGAGAGTGAAATACAACTCGATAAGCAAATGTACAACAACTCGATAAGCAAATGGGCGTGACTCCGTAGAAATCATCACCGGAGGGCATTGGAAATGGTGGTATTCCGCAAATCCCCAGCATGTTCAACATGTAAAACAGCTCAGGGAGCAAGAAGGAATACCACCGGCCGCAGGGGAAAATGATAGGCCTCAACAAGTGGCCATCGGCCAGAATCTTCGATAATCGGCTAAAAGTTGTGGTCGGTCGGCACTATACTTGGCCGACCGGCCATAAATGGCAGAGACCAGCAGAATGCTGATATCTGTCCTCCACTCAACCTTATCCCCTACAAAAGGCTTCAGCTTCGTAGTTTTTCTTAATTCCATACTGATTTGCTCCAAATAGAAGAGTTTCTTGCCCAAAATCTCACAGCTTGGATTGCCAAATTGGACGGCTCGGAGAAGCTGAACTTTCGGGGTTTCTGTATGAATGCACTATTCACGCTGAGTCGCACTCCGCTGCACTTTCCGTTTCTCCACGCCGCGGCAAGGTTTTGGAATCCGGTAACACATGTCTTTATCTTTGGTGGGAAAGAGGTGTGTCCTACCTTCGAAGACTTTCAAGCTTTGATGGAATCCGAGCGTGATGAGGAAATTTTGCCTCAGCTTCGCTTTGGCGACGCCCAAGCCTTAGGATGAATGTGTGGACTTACTATGCACGACGCTCGATCTTTGATTTGTGATGGAATGTTGGATGTTCCGAGTTTGATTTGTCGGTTTTTTGATGCCGGCGACCGCAGTGACCATCATTGGCAAGGCTTTTGGCGACATGCCCTATGTTTGTGCATGTTATCTCATTTCTTGTTTGTCTCGGGCTCCGGAGGGTCTAGCGTTCGGTTGATTGAGGTTGCCCAAGGCTTGAAGGAGGGCAAGGGCTGTATTGCCATGACTCTGGCTGAGACGTTGATGGGCTTGGATGCCTTTTATTGTCGAGAGACAACCAGATTTGCGGGGAGTCCACTACTGCTGCAGGTAATGTTTCCCACCCGATCTCACATATGTATTGCTCACACCACTTGGCCATCAAGCTCGATTTTTCTCACAAAACCCTTTTCTTACTTTTCTCACATCGTACATCTCTCTATTCTTTATTCTCTCATTTTTCATCCCTTCCCAGGTGTGGTTGATGGATAAGTTACAGGTTGTGGACTCTTGCTCGGCCTACTCAGCTCGCGGCTACTTCTTCCGACGTCGTCTGGTCGATGCCCTTGATGAAGGCTGGTGGTTTGACTGGATGTGCAGTTTGTCTGCAGATCACATTGCTTGGCGGTGCCCTTGGCTTAACCTACCGGCGATAGGCTACAGCATGTCCCGGCAGACTAGGATTCAGTTGATTGGCTTAACCCACTGTGTGTTCTACTTCTCGTTCCGGTTCCAGCGTCAGTTTGGCCACGATCAAACTTGCCCGCCAAAGGGGATAGAGTATCCTGCTGCGTTCCTGGTTCGAGGTGCACAGCTTGCTCGGCATGTTACAGCATGGGGGACTAGGGAACTCCTGGCCCCCGCTCCCACTTTTAGTTGTACTTTGTCTAATGAGTGCATAGATTGGCTTAATAAAGAGGCACAAATTAGGCCCAGCTTGGCATCAGAGGCTTCGACCAGCTCTGGGAGGGGGCATAGGAGCACCTGACTTGTCTATGCCCCGGATTTATTGCTTTATCAGAACTTTCAAGTTTTCTTTATGAATGTACTAAAAAATAACTTTAATTTGTATGCAGAAGCAGGAGAACTCTGTATTGAAACCAATGAAATTGAAGGTTATGGGTACTAAAAATTTTCCGCTTTAGTCCAAAAATGGTGTAAGTTATAAAAAGATTAATTTGACCAAAGTCAACTTTTATCAAAACTTTTCAAAAACCATTTTCGATATGGATCAGAACTGGACACGCCTGAAATCTGTCACTAAGATGCACAACCCCGGATCCCTGCAACTGGAAAGTTGCCCCTAGTCTGAATAGCACTGCAGCACTGCACAGCAACGGAAAGTTGCCCCTAGTCTGAAGAGCACTGCACCGAAGATCATAATCGAACTCTTGAATGCTGAATAGACAAAGATGGCTGAGATGATCGAATCGACAAAGTTGATCGGGGAAAAGTTTATGGCTGAACTTCAGGATGAAGTTGCCTACGTATCCCAAAGATGGGAATCAAGCCTTACGTAGTTCAGACTCGGGTTCACTCAAGTATTTTCACTCTCCTTTTGCGCTCTAACTTTTGCCAAGACTGCCCTTTGCGGGTTTTCAACCTTGCGAGCTTAGTTTTTATAATTTCTAATTTTTCATGCTCTAATTTTTTCCTAGGTCGCCCTTTCGGGTTTTCGGCCTAACGAGCCTCTCAGGGGTAATATTTCTTCAATTTGTCCATGTTGATCGGTTGTGAGAACTCTAGGCCATCTAAATCCATCAGAGCCACAGCTCCACCTGACCAGATAGACTTGATGATGTAGGGACCTATCTAATTGGGTCTAAACTTGCTCCTAGGGTCGTGAATGGGAGCTCGGTTGTCCTTGAGCACGAAATCTCCTTCTTTCAGATTCCTGGACTTAACTTTCTTGTTAAAAGCCCTGGCGATTCTGCGCTGATAACCTTGAACATGGTACAGTGCTTTCAATCTACGCTCGTCAAAGAGCATGAGTTCTTCAAATCTGCTCTGTTGCCAATCTGCTTCGGCTATCTGACACTCAGCCAGCACTCTTAAAGACGGAACCTCAATTTCAATAGGTAGAATGGCCTCCATCCCATAAACTAATGAGTACGGGGTCGCCCCAGTAGAGGTTCTAATCGAAGTCCGGTAGCCCCACAGAGCAAACGGCAGCTTATCTGGCCAATCCCGGTAGGCTTCCACCATCTTCTGTAAAATGCGCTTTACATTCTTGTTGGCAGCCTCAACTGCTCCATTGGTTTGCGGCCGGTATGTGGATGACTTATGAAAAGCCACGTTATATTTTTCCAACAAGTCAATTACTTCCTTCTTGAAGTGGGAGCCGTTATCTGAATGATCTCATTGGGGACCCCATAGCGACAGATGATGTTGTTCCTAATGAACTTCGCAACATGTAAAGCCTTCAACACCGCATAGGATTGGGCCTCAACCCACTTTGTAAAGTAATCTATCGCGACCAAGATGAACTCATGCCCATTCGACCCCTTTGGAGTGACAGCCCCGATCACATCAATTCCCCAAACTGAAAATGGCTATGGCGAAGTCATGTTGTATAGCTTCGACGGCGGAATATTCATGCGGTTTGCGTGGATTTGACACTGGTGGCATCGCCGAACAAAGCTGATACAATCCTCCTCCATGGTGGACCGGTAGTAACCTTGTCTGAGGATCTTCCGCGCTAGCATTACCCGGTTCATATGCGCTCCACATTCTCCTCCATGGATGGCCTCCATTAGGCGCTTCGATTCTTCAGCTTCTATACATAGCTTATGCATTCCCAGATGACCTCTCTTATACAGCTTACCCCCATAGATGATGAACTGAACGGCCATTCTTCTGATTGCCCTTTTATCTTTGGCATTTGCTCCTGGTGGATATGCCTCCTTCTCCAAGAAGTTCCAAATGTCGTAATACCAGGGGTTCTCGTCCTGAACCTCATCTATAGCAGCAATCGACTCGTAGGCTGGCGCAAATTTCTGGTCAATAATGACTGGACGCATCCGGACTCCAAACGGGATGTCTATCATGGAAGATAGAGTTGCTAGTGAATCTGCGAACCTGTTGTTTTCTCTTAATAGATGAGCGAAGTTTAGCTTCTCAAATCAAGGAATTAAGAAGTCCAAGGTTTGGTGGTACATTATCATCTTTTCTTCTTTAACTTTCCAATCTCCTTTTGCTTGAGACACAAGAAGGTTCGAGTCCCTGATGACGTCCAACCGTTTTGCCCCTAGCTCCAGGGCTGCTTCTAGACCAGCAATGCATGCCTCATATTCTGCTTCGTTGTTCGAGACTTTGAACCGGAGTTTGAAGGCTAGAGGGATACGAGAATTGTCAGGTGCTATCAGCAACACCCTTATTCCATACCCGTGCTGATTTGACGCTCCGTCAAAGTACATCCAATTTTCATCATTGATATGCAAAATGGCCTCATCTGGGAATAAGTACTCAACTGTTTCACCCCCTTCCACTGGATGATCGGCTAAGAATTCTGCTACAGCTCTTCCCTTGACTGACTTGCGTGTCACATACTTCAGATTGAATTCGGAAAGCAACAGCAACCAACGAGCTAGCCTACTCGTAAGTGCTAGTTTCTCAAAGACATATTTGAAGGGATCTAGTCTCGAAACCAACATTATGGAGTGAGCTAACAGGTAGTGCCGCAGCTTCCTGGTAGCCCATACCAAGGCTAAGCAAGCCTTTTCCTACGGTGTGTAATGGGTCTCATACTCTAGCATCTTCTTGCTTAGGTAATAGATGGCTCTCTCCACCTTGTCCTCTGATTCTTGCGCGAGCATGCAGCCCATTGTAGTCTCAGTTACTGAAAGATACAATATCAATGGCTTCCCCGGTTCAGGTGGCGACAACATGGGTGGGTTCTGTAAGTATTCCTTGATCTGTTCAAAAGCAGCTTGGCATCGGCCGTCCCACTGGAATTTCTTCCTTTTCTTCAAGAGGCCAAAGAGTGGTTCACAAGTCAAGGTTAATTTTGAGATAAACCGTCTTATGAATTGCATTTTACCTAGAAAGCCTCACACCTCATTTTCAGTCCTTGGTGGTGTCATTTCTAAGATGGCCTTGATTTTGGAAGGGTCGACTTCGATACCTCTCTGTGTAATCAGGAATCCCAGCATCTTTCCCACTGTAACACCAAACGTACACTTCTGAGGGTTCAGCCGCAATGGAAATTCTCTAATCCTTTGAAAGAACTTTTGCAAGGCGGTGAAGTGGCCCTCTCTTTCTTTGGATTTGACAATCATGTCGTCCACGTACACCTCAACCTATTTGTGGATCATGGCATGCAATATTGTGGTCGCGACCCATTGACATGTAGCTCCAGCATTCTTTAACCCAAACGGCATTATTCTGTAGCAGTATGTCCCCCACGGGGTGGTGAATGCAATCTTTTCCCGGTTTTCAGGTGCCATCACTATTTGATTATAGCTTGAGAAGCCATCCATAAACGAGAGCAAAGCATGCCCCGCTGTGAAATCCACTAACTCATCAATATGCGGCAAGGAAAAGTCGTCTTTCGGGCTAGCTCTGTTCAAGTCCCTGAAATCCACGCATACCCTGATCCTGCCATCCTTCTTCGGCACCAGAATAATGTTGGCCAACCAAGTCGGGTATTCGGATACCAGCAAGAACCCTGCGTCAATTTGCTTGGTGACCTCTTCCTTATTCTTGATGGCCCAGTCAGGGTGGATTCTTCTGAGTTTTTGCTTAATGGGTCGGGCCTCGGGGTCAAGAGGGATCCGGTGTTGTACAATCTCAGGATCGATTCCAGGCATGTCTTTGTAGGACCATGTGAAAACATCTTTGAAATCTTTTAATAAAGTGACTAAGCGCTTGCGTTCCTCTGAAGACAACGTGGACCCGATCTGGACCAGCCGCGAGTCCTTCTCAGTACCGACATTCACAGTAGTGATTTAATCAACTAAAGGTTCAACAAATCTTTCTTGCTTTTGATCAATTAATCGTTGCAAAATCGGAGGAATTTCTTCCTCGTCATTTTTGTCAAAATTTTGAAAGTCCTGATTCAAGCAATAAACTAAAGGCACAGAAAAGTACTCAGAAACCACATCCACATCATTCTCATTAAGTGCTTCCGAACCGTTCGATTCTTCTATTACAACAGACTCAAAAGAGAAAGAAAAAGACGACCTGGACAGGACTGTGGCATCTGGGTTATCACCCCCAAGATTACCAGACTCAGACTCAGTTGAGCTGGAATCTGATTCCGACTCACAAGACTTGGTGGAATCAGATTCCGGCTCACTACTTGACCCAGCGCTGCTTGACAAAAATCCCTCTTCATACTGCCAAATGAGAGAGGGTGCGATAGATGCATCCAAAATAGTTGCTGGTAGGCCCGCAGCCGTTCCATTCCCGATCATGCATACCGAGAAGTTATCCCCCAAGCACTTCTGCTCGATCGGAGGATCTGAAAGTAGACATGCCAGTGCTATCCCCATTTCATTTTCAGTGTCCTCAGACTGCACTTTCTTACTCTGCTCAGCCTCAGCCAATGGGTCCGTCTGCTCTTCGGCAACGTCATCCCCGGATAACTGCAGATCAAAGAAGATCTCAAACCCTGGCACGCGCTTCCTTTTCGCGTTCAACCACGGCTCTGGGAAGCCACAAAACGGAAAGTCCTCCCCCTCCCAAACAAAGCGTCCATTTAGGGTACCCTGAATGGGCCGGTGCATTAAGTTAAAAGCCTTCCCCGCCTTCTTCGCTCTGGCTCTCCCAGCCATCTCCTTACCCTTCCTTATCCAATCTTCTTTGGTGGGCAGATAACCCAAGCCAAAGGTATGTGGGTTGTGTGGCACCTCGGCCAATGCTACGACGCCCTTCCAGCCGCTCTTTCCCAATCCCATCCCGGGGATGTGTTGAAGGTTGTTCATGAGGTATACTGATTGAGCACTGACATACACCCCCTCATTAACAGCTAAGATGTTCTGCACGACTCGAGCCTCAGCTAGGGTAAAACCGGATAAGAACACATCCTCCATACCGTGCTCAATTTCCAAAACTGGCGTAGACACTTCCGGTGGTGGATGGATCGATGAATTCCCAAAAACTATAGCCACCCCTTCCCGTGGAGGTATTTTAACATCTGGTGCAAGGTGGAAGAAACTGCCTTTACCTAGTGCAACCACGGTTACCCCAAAAGTAGGTTAAAGGTTGCGGGAATGTCCAAGACGTGGAAATCAATCTCGTGCTGTCCTGGACCAACCTGGGTCTGAATTTGACAGTCCCCATCGCCTCCCTGCTTGTGTTATCGTACGCCCGAATCACCTGGGCAGTTGGCACGAAGTCCGCAGACTTCAACCCGATTGTATATGCCGTCCTTGACGGGCACACATTAATGGTGGACCCCGTGTCGACAAGAACCACTGGTACCCATTTGCCTCTACATTCCACAGAGATGTAGAGAGGTTTGTTGTGGTTTGCCCCCTCGGGTGGCAATTCCTTGTCGACAAAAGTCAGCATCGGGGTAGCTCCTCCTGGAAAGACTAATCCTACTAGCTACTCTGGCGTGGTTTCTATTGAGAGCTTGGCCTTGTCCATTGCCGATAGGACAGCCTGTCTATGTACTCGAGAAGCCATAAGCAGTCCCCAGATGGAGATGTCTGCTTGTATCTTTTTCAACTGTCTCAAGACGGCCTCATCTTCAAGTTGCTTTTCTTTCTGCTTCTCCGCTTCCCTATCCTTCCCAGACGCCTCTGGTTGATCTAGGTGTGAGGGCTTGAAATACCGTCCACTCCTAGTCATATGATCAACTTCGCCGATGTACCAGGTATCATCTGGTTGGTTACTTCCCCAATCCTCGTCCGTGTGGGCAAGACATAGGTCATCGTCCTCCCACCACATTCCATCGGCAGCTGACAGACACCCGTCCGGCTCCGGTATGACCGTTCTCGTTCTCACAGTACCCTCCATCCATATGCTCGTAGCATTCTTTGTCTCTGTGCACACAACAGTTTCAGTCCCCACGTGGGCCTTAGCTTTCCTAATTCTCTCAGAATCCTCAAACCTTTCCTGTTCCAACTGTGTCAGTACAACTGGCTATTCATCAATTCCTGTATTAAAAAATGCTCCAATCCTGAGCGAAATTCTTGACACCGGCGCTCTCCGGTGATTCATTTTGACTTCCGGCCCTTCCGGCCACAACTGATATTCTCGCCCCTGCCGGGCCTTGTTCTGGTTGGAATTCTTCCACAACATCCGATTGATCATCCAGCCACCCGGTAGCCTCTGCCGATTCCTTGTAATCAAACCAGTTGACTGTCGAGGCCCCTGGATCTTGGTCATTGAAAAACTGGAGGTTGGCAAAGTCCTCTCTCACAGCCGCCAAATCATCTGCCCCTTGCTCAGATCTATCCCCCTGGATCACACACAGCTCTGCCCTCTCTGGCAATTCTACACTTGGCCTAGCCTGGCCTGCTGACAGAATCTAATCACTTGGATTGCAGGCTTCCTCAACGAGACTCCCAGACTGCTCAAACCTTGACTCAATAATCCCATCCTCCTCTGCAATCTCCCCTGCTCTGTCTTCGACAGTCACCACCATTGGTTCGGGTTGGGTTCTGGAGATGTCCAACATGCACAAGTTAGTGCAGTCGGGAAGGAACACCTCCGGCTTAGGTAGGTGGGAAGGAGTGATGTAGATGCTAGGATCGTAAGACACGACCCCAGTCTGGATGAAGTTGATACGTTTGGAAGGTGGAGCTTGGTTGTGCGGAGGGAGAGGGTTAGTTATGACGTTGGGTTTTTCTAGAGGCAGGATCACCCCGTTATCGATGAGATCTTGAATCTCATGACGTAATCGGTAGCATTGGTCGGTGTCATGATCATGCTGTTGATGAAATGCGCAATATTTGGCTGGGTTGTGGGTAGGGGGATGTTTTTCCTGCAATGGCCGTGGCTCTAAGGGTTTCAGGTGCCCCTTTCTAATTTAAACCCCTAAAGCCTTGGACAAAGACATGTATAGTGGGGCGAAGGCTCTTTGGCTTTTGGGTTGGTATTTGACTGTTTGTGTATTGCTTCCAGACGCGTCGGAGAATGGCGTAGCTGCCACGGTCCTTGGAGGGGGAGAGGGGATGGTGGTGACCATGCACACTTCTGAGGTTCTTGCAGTTGTAACACCACTCGGGCCAGTATTGTTGTTGCGATTGAAAGTTCTTTTGGGTTGCTTCCGGTCGTTATCAATTAAGCCCTACTTCAAGGCATCTTCAATCTGTACTCCCATCTCATGCAAATCTGAAAAGGTAGGGAAGGGGAGCACGATCATCTTCTGCATCAACTTAGGTTGGAGATTGCGCACAATCATCCTAATCTGATCTTTGTCCGTGGGCCTTAGGGTCATCATCGAGGCCTTGGCCCTCCATCTGGTCACGAACTCTAAAAAGCTCTCCTTAGGCTCCTGCCTTGTCGTCTTGAGATCACGAGTCGTAATCTCGATTTGCGTGTTATACGAATATTGTGCAATGAAGGCCTCGGCCATCTCATCACTGTTTCTCTTGACATCATCTTCTAATTTGGCATACCAGATGGCCGCCACACCTGACAGGGTCCGGCCGAACAAAGATAACTTCTGTAATCTGGTGAGGCCCATCAGCCTTAAGATATCGGAAAACAACCTCAGGTGCACCATGGGGTCCCCGGACCCATCGAATCGGTCAATGTGCGGCATCTTGAATCAGTCTGGCAGCGTCACGGCTGCGTCGGTATACCCGTCTTCAATATCAGGGATGGTCTTGACTCCTTGGGATTTCTTAAACATCTTTTCCAGCTTGCTCAGCTTTAATGCCGTGGGATCCACTTCAAACTCGAAGGGAGAATCCAGTGCATTGATAGCTGTGGGTGCCTTGGATAGTTGTAGTAGAATCGGTGGCGGAGCTGGCCTCGTCGGGATGTCTGTATCTTCTTGGGAATTCTGAACATTTGGTGTCTCCTTGGGTATCGGAACCCTTGGTGGGGGAGGAACCTGGTGTGAAGTAGATGCTCCAGTTTGCTGATGTAACCGGGTAATTAACTCTGCCTATTTGGCCATAACAACGGCTTGCTGTTTGGCGAATTCTGCTTGACGGACAGTGTCCTCTTGCATGGCTTTCATGCTTTCCTGGAGTTGGCGCACCATGTCTTCCATCCCTGACATACTACCCTGATTTATCTGAACTGCCGGTGTATCTGCCTCTGTAGTAGACTCGGGAGTTTCGACCTGACAGTTCACAGACCACTGATCTGATAATCCTGGTACCGATACACTGCGTCTTCTTGAACTCCGTCTGACAACTGGGGGTAAGGAGTAAAACACTGGTTGTCCGTCTACCAGATCCTCGGATCGATGGAGTTGGCAACCTCTAGTCCAGAGTGCTTGGGGGATATCTATTAGGTCAGAAGCAATCGTGCTAAACTACCTAGCAAGAAGATAAATAAAGCAATAAGGAAATAAATAACTTGACAAATGGACAGCATAACAACGTAAAATAAATACACACAACACACAGTCGGGTATCACAACATACGGTTGATAAACTGAATACACTGCTCCTCAATACTGATTATTGTCCCCGAATCACTATTCCCAAAACTGAACCTGATACCCGCAAATAACTGATTCTTAAACATTGAACTGGCGCCCGTAGGCCTGATGCCCAAACTTGCAAATTGATACACGCATTCCTGTAGAGACACACTCCTAAAGCACATAGCAGATAAGTGAGGGCCAAAACACCCCTATGTTGGGGGTAGGGTTTCCCTGTCCTATTTTGTCAGGAACTAGGGTTTCACTATGCACGCAGCGGTTTCAAACAACCTATCGGGTAAGAAACCTGTCCTAGTTTGGAATGGTCACTATGGATTCTGAATATGCACTAGGTCGAATGGTCAAAAAGGGTGCCCCGGTAAAACCGGGGTTTGTGCTCCCATACTGGCAGAGCCCATAACCGGTCAGCCTTATGGCATGCTTTGACAAAGCAAGCCTCCGGCAAATCGTTCAGGAATAGCAGATGGCAAACACGGTGTCCTAGGCGCACCAATGCACTGCAATGCAAAGAAACACACAGTGTAGTCAAAACAAGATATTACGAGTTCGAGTCAAGTTCTCCAAATTCCCCAGCAAAGTCGCCAGAAACTATAGACGCGCCCGTGGGCCCTACGCTACAGTTCGGACTCGAATTGTCACGGTTCTTAATCTGAACCAAAGAGTCCAAATCTGGCAAATCATTTTGAAAAACAGATGTTTTAGAAAGAAGTGCCAAACATGGACTACTTCACCAGGTACAGAGTCGCCACCTAAATATTTTATTTTGGGGGAATTTAGGAAACCCTGACTCGGTGCCAAAGGCCACATGTCCGTCATCACCAAAGTTGCCTCGGCTCGGGAACTTGGGTACGATTGGGGAAGGTCAGCTATGAGCACCCCTCTCGCCCGATCAAAGATCGGCCTCTACTAACCGTGATATCTAGTTTTGAAAACATTATGCGTTCTTATTTCGGCTATTAGCCTAGATTTACTATGTTATGCGCACAACAAACAAGTATAGACCGGGTCACTTGAATTGGAACAAAACATTTCATGTTTGTTTGTTTGAAAATGGTTTGATGATGCTACCCGCAAGTAGGCTAAGACATGAATTTTGCCACCCTCAAGTGGGCTTAGAAAATATGGTTTTGCCACTTCCAAGTGGGCTTAAAACTCGCATTCAATGCATTGTTCCAATTCAAATAACCCAACCTTCACCCACAGGCATTCAGGCAGTTATATCACATAAGCAGCTAGCCTCATGGTAATTATGCTATCACGGCAACATTCACACACATGTGGCATGCTAAAGCATAAAAGCTTACTTAGTACTCCAAGCCAAAACAGAAACCAATTAGTAATCATGTGCATGATCCTAGTTCATGTTAAGATGGCTAATCCAACACATGCAAAATGCAACTAAGATAGGCTCGACTAATCTACAATGACATGTGAGATGCTACAACTAACACGTATTCAATTTGGAATTGAAGTACAAATGCAGTTAGAATGATGCGCCGAGCCCGGTGCATGCAAAACGAATGAATGGATGCAAACATGCTATCATACTGCATGCCAATTGAAACATGCCCTAGACTAACCATCGAAAGCTAGTAAATAAAAAGGAAGAAAGACGTGGGGTTGGAAGACATGCACACACTCACGCACACTTATTACACAATTGCCCTCGCTCGTAGGGTCCGAATAAATATTACAGTCCGAATCAATAATACTAAATTAATTGTTACAGAATTTCTAATTAATTAAAAAATTAAATGCAGAAAGAAGGTGGCCACAGCCCCGCCTCGGGATGCTTGAATGATGCATGATTGACTCGTCTCGCCCGAAAACTCGCTGCCATAGCATTGTTGCCTCTGTTAACACTGCCCTGCTCCTCTGAGGACTGTGAAACTTCTTGGGGCACCTCTGAACTGATTCCTGATCACTTTGGAATATCACCGGCCAATTCAAAGCACCACTGGCCATGGGAATGGGCTTATCGGCTAACTGTTGTACCACCGGCCAGCCACCGATGGTCGGTCGGCACTGTAGGTGGCCGGCTGGCCATTTTTTCCTGCAGAATCTTGCAGTTGACAGCAGCAGAGGGCAAGAAGTGTTTGGCATGGAATTTTTAAGCAAATGTAAGCATGGCCAAACTCCCTATCATGCAATGGACTCAAGGGAGCATGCCCCTCGACCCTCGGGTCATCAATTGCACCTTTCGATGCGTGATGGCCTGAGAGGCCAAGTTAGCAAATCAATGTCAATGCATGCAATAAACAAATGAAAGCTTCACGCCCTATCATGTAGGGATCAAGGGCGTCGGCGACCGAGGATCGAAGCGCGTTACGTCACTTTGAGTACGAACGCACCTTATCCCTTGTGCTTGGTTTGACACCCCAAACCAAGCAAAATGTAATGCATGTATGCAATATGGCTCGAGTATTCAAAATGACTCAAGCTAGCAAAGCATGTCAAATGTAAACACCAACCAAACATGCAAATATGCAATGTGCTAAGCATGCAATGCTACAATGCTACCTAGATAGACAACTAGGCAAAATGATAATCATGTAATACTGCATTAACTACAAGGATGCAACAATCATGCAATGTGATGATCATACTACAAGACACAAATGCATGGACTTACACTAGGATGGAGGAACCTCAGCCACACCCCAAAACAATGGCCAAAGGTACTAAAATGATGGTGCCAACATGCAAGACAAGCATGCAAACCAATGGGCCTAAGACTAAGGCACAAAAGCCAACTTTCAAGCGCACTTAAAAGAAGACAAACATGGACATTAGACCAACAAAATAAGAGCTATGGCATGTTAGAATGAGCCCCAAAACCCACCTAGATGGCATCCCAAATGTCTAAACAATGTGGCAAACACAATGACCAACTCTTGAGGCACAAAACTACAACACTTCAAAGCATTGAAAGAGAGCCAAATGCAAGTGTAAGACCACATTACATGGACTGAAATATGATCTCAAATGATGCCAAATTATGAGAATAAGCCAAGTAAAGCATGCTAGTGACCCACACACCCAAGGCTCTCAAACCAAAATGCATGGTGGCTATATCAAACATGGCAAATATGACCAAATCAGTACCAAATAGTCCTTAAGCATGGCAAAACATGACCTAAAGCTTCACAAAGCTGAGCGAAAATATGCAAGCATGATGGTCCAAAGGCAATATGCATTCCTAAGCGAAATAGAGAAATACAAGGCAAGTGTATTATGCATGCAAGGGGTCAACAAACCAACATGGGACAGAGGTAAAACATGCTAGATAAACACCAATAACCTCTGAAATAAAGCCAAACAAAGCTAGGCATGCATGCTACCTTTATAAGCCTTAAACACAAGCTAAAGAGAGACAAAGAGAGAGGGGTGTCCCTCCCTGTAGACACCCCATTTTTGATCGTCCTCAAGACTTGGACGTCACCGTTTGAACATTTGGTGATCATCCGTGTTTGTGTTCGTCTTGAGTTCCCGGAGGCCTCGGCTGCGCGCCTTGCTTCAGAATCTCTTGGCTCGACTGTTTTATGTCTGGTTTTGCACCAATAGCTTGTGGATGTGTTCCTGACGGATGGGGATGGCCTGTCGACCAAGTCTCCTGCCCACCGGACACCTTGATTTTCAATCGGCCAAATGTGATGGCCGGCCGGCCAATTTGACTGCCGGTCGACCACTTTTATGGCCGGTCGGCCAAGTGTGATTTTCAACAGATATTTCTGTAGACAGCTGGCAGCTGTCATTCTAGGCCATATCCCAGCCCATGCCCGGATGTGGGTGTTCTGAGGAGCTACAGATTGATACATATCTATATCAATCAAGCTCTCTCACATAGAAAAGAGGAGGAAGAGAGATACAACTTGGAGCAAAAAATCTCTCTCTCTCTCTATATTTTCTGCCTCTCTCTCTAAGGTTTAGGGTTTGTTTGTGCTCAAAAGTGCATTTTCTTTGCACTTTTGCATACAAACACCTAGTTCTCTACTCCCCTTATTGAGCTGAGATCCTTGGAGGTGATTCTTGGGGTGATTTGAAGCCTTTTTTTGGTCCAAAAGTTGCTGATTTGCTACTGTGCTACAAGGGTAAGACTTTTGTCCCTTTTTACCCCATTTTTGCAAAGCTTTTTAGCCTATCCTTCATCTTTTTTTGAGCTTAGCATATAACATAGAAAGGTCTCTTTTTTTTTGAGTGCTCTAAATAGTTTGTTAAGGGTGTTTTAAGCTTTGGGGTTGTTTGACCCCTCTTAAGGCTTGTTTGGCCTTTGTTTTGTGCCATTTCGGTTGAGCTCCGGGACCATTGTGTTTGGGCCTCCTCACCACTGAAATCTTGAGGGATTTCAGAGGTGAGGATGGTGCCTTGAGGTCCTAAGAAGGAGAGGACCACCCCCTCTCCTTGTTGTCCTTGAAAAGGGCTATTTTTGCCTCTTGAGGGAGCATCTTGTTAAATTGCATGTTGGCCATGCTTCAACTGATTTTTGTGCTTATTATGTCATAATATGCCTCTGTTTTTAGTTGGTTTGGACACACCTTGCATGCCTTGCACACATGTCATGTAATGCCACATTTTTGCCTTAACATGCTTTAGGTGTAGACCCTTGTTCTAGCATGATTTAGGCTTAGCCTTGTGAAGCTTACATGCATATTTTGATGTGCTAATGGACTGTTTTAGGTCATTTGAGTCATTCATGTCTTGCTATGTATAGCTACCATGCAATCCCTCTTGAATGCCTTAAGCTTTGGCCTCTCTAGCATGCATTACTTGCATTGTTTCAGTGGTTTGGAACCACTTATCATGTTATTTCAGTCCTTATAACATGCTTGTATCCTTGCCTTTGATGCCTCTTTGATGCCTCTAAGAGGTTGTGTTATATGCTCCATGTTTAAGCATTTGTGCATGCCTCCATGTGTAGATCATTTAGATGCCATCTAGGTGGTTTTTAGGACTTGCCTTAACATGATTTGGGACTATTTTGGTCCACTTTGGTCATTTGCTTCATGTGTCATTTAACCATAGTTTAAGTTCTTGGGCTTGGTTGCATGCCTTGCTTGCATTGGTAGTTGGACATGGTATCATCTTAACATGATTTTCAGAGTTTGATGTGCATGCCATTTGTCCATGATTATCCTCTTTTAAGTGTGCTTAAAAGATGTTCTTTAATGCTTAAGCGTTGGGTCATTTTTGCATGCATTGTTTGTGTGTGTGTTTGCCACCATTCCATAGCATTTTGGCTTCCTATTTAGACATGGCCGAGGCTTGTCCATATTGGTCTAAGTCCACCTTTCGCATGTTGTTCAAATGTGATCACACTGCTACATGCTTGCATGCTTCGGTTGCATAATGTTTGCATGCTCATTACTTGCATTGTTGACACATGCTTAGATATTGCATTTTGTTGCATGCTTCCCCCATGTTCATGTTTGCATGCTTGCCCGCATGTTTCATATAGCATACTAGTTTGCATGCCTAGGTTGCATTCCATCTAGCATGCATGCCTTGTCCCTTGATCTAGTGATAGGGATTGGGCCTTGGTTTGTGTGTGTGCATTGCATTTGAAATCAAAATGCATACTTGGTCCCTTGGGCCATCATGCATGGAAATGCGTGATTGGTGGCCCGAGAATCGAGAACCGTGTCCCTTTGAGTCATAAACATGATAGGGGATATGCTAGTGCATACATTTGCTTGAAATACATTGCCATGCCTTGCCTGCCCTCTGCTGCTGTCAAACAGGTTTCAGCAGGAAGAATTGGCCGCCCGGCAGTGTTGGGTGCCGACCGGCAAAACAGGTTTGGCCGAGAGCATAAGTTTGTGGCCGGTGACAATTCTTCATGGCCGGTGCTATTCTCACTCAGCCGATAGTGTTCCAAAACACTCAGAGAAGCAACCTTGGGAGTTGTGCAATTTTCAGAGAAGCAAAACAGTCAAAGCAGAGGCAAACTTGTGCATGGCGTTGGATTTCCGAGCAAACCCGAGCACGCGCGCATTGGATCCTCTTCCCGAGGCCTTTACTACTTTCTTAAGCTTAGTTAATTTGCTTAATTAATTAGGTGGTCTGTAATAATTAATTAGCTTGTAGGTTAATTAATTTGTATTATTCTTTTGGTCCCTCCGAGTGAGGGTGAGTTTGTAATAAGTGTGGGTGCGTGTGTGCATGTCTTCCAACCCCCACTTTTTTCTCCCTTTTACTTACCTTCTTTGATGGTTAGTATTAGGACATGTTTAAATTAGCATACCTTATGCTATGCATGCGTGCATTCATACATTTGTCTTGCATGCACCAGGCTCGGCACATCATGCTAACTGCATTGTGTTTCAATTCCAAATTGAATGCGTGTTAGTTGTAGTATTTCACATGCCATGTTTAGAATAGCCGAGCCCATTTCTAGTTGCATTTCACATGTGTTGCATTAGCCATCTTAAACTAGGATCATGCATATGATTACTAACTAGTTTCTGTTTTGGCTTGGAGTACTCGGTAAGCATTTATGCTTTAGCATACCGCATGCGTGTGAGTGTTGCCATAACAACATGATTACCATGAGGCTAGCTGCTTATGTGATATAGCTGCTTGAATGCCTGTGGGTGGAGGTCGAATTACCTAAATTGGAATAATGCATTAAAACTGTGAGTTTTAAGCCCACTAGATAGTGGCAAAACCATCTTTTCTAAAGCCCACTTGAGGGTGGCAAAATCTACATTTCAGCTTACTTGCGAGTAGCAAACCATTTTCAAAACAAGCATAAAATGTTTTGTTCCAATTTAGGCGATTCGGTCTATACTTGTTTGCTGTGCGCATAACATAGTAATTCTAGGCTAACAGATGGAATAAGAACACATAACGTTTTCAAAAACGGATATCACGGTTAGTAGAGGCCGATCTGCAGATCGGGCGAGAGGGGGTGCTCATAGCTGACCTTCCCCAATCGTACCCAAGCTCCCGAGCCGAGGCAACTTTGGTGATGACGGACACGTGGGCTTTGGCACCGAGTTAGGGTTTCCTAAATTCCCCATAAAAAATATTTAGGTGGCGACTCTGTATCTGGCAAAGCAGTCCATGTTTAACACTTCTTTTCAAATATCTGTTTCTCAAAACGATTTGCCAGATTTGGACTCTTTGGTTCAGATTAAGAATCGTGACAATTTGAGAGTCCTGAACTGTAGGAGACCGGCAAAACGAACAGAACGGGACGCATCCTCCCGGGGCGTTCGGGGACGTCTACACTCCCATATGCAAGACCTCAAAACCTCTTCTTCACCACTGAAAATCCACTGGATTTCAATGGTGAGAAGGCCAATACACAAAAGGTTCAAAGCTCAATCAAAGAAGGGACAAAAGGGGCCAAACAAGGCCTAAGAGGGAGAGGTCAACCCCCAACACCAAAATGACCTTAATGAAAGGTCTTAAGCATAAAAAAAAAAAGAGACTTTTTTCAGTTATACACAAAGTCTAAAACAGTAAGCAAGATAGGCTAAAGGCTAGTGCAAGATTGGGGAATATAAAGTAAGTAATGTTACCCTTGAAGAACCCTTGAAGAACAGCAAGCTCAGGTGCCTTCTTATGATCAAAATCAGCTCAAAGCTTCAAGAACAAACCCTCAAGGCCTCCCAAGTCGAAGTATGGTGTAATAGTGTGTGTTTTAGTGCAATACTATGAACTAAACACACTTTTAGGCTATAAAACGCACACAAAATGAAGAGAGAGAGGGAGATATAGAGAGAGAAAGTGTATATCAGATATATATCTATATCTTGCTCTAGTTTTTTGCTCATCCAAGACAAAGGAAGGGGGAGGCTCCTTATATAGACAATGGAAAAGGTTAAGCTTCCAAGGGAAGCTAACAAAGGGGTCAAGGCTTCCTAAAGAAGCCAAGGCAAAGGGGCCAAGGCTTCCTTAGGAAGCTGGGACAGGTGTCCAAGCTTCTTGGGGAAGCTAAGACAAAGGTCTAAGCTTCCTCAAGAAGCTAGACCAAAAAGGTGCAAAAGGGGCAAAACAGCCTCACTCGTGCATGGGGAGAAGGGTCCGTGCATTCCAGCTGGCACAGCTGGCTTGCACCATGCTTGAAAAAGGAAAAAATGTGGCACCGGCCAAAAAAGGAGGTCATCGGCCAAACAGATGGTTGGCCGACCACACCAAGTGCCGACCGGCCAATAGTATATTTCACCATTGGCCAGTAGCAATAATAGACGGCCGATGGCCTCAATCCAAGGCCGGTGGGTGTCAGGGGTAGCTAACAAGCTACTCTCTACCCTCAGGTACAAAATACACAATTCCTTGGTGCAAAACCAAGCACAGAACAAGCAAGTCGAGAGATCCTGAGGCAAGGTGCGTAGCCGAGACCTCCGGGAACTCAAAACAAATACGAGCATGGATGATCACCGAGTGTTCAAATGGTGACGTCCAAGTCTTGAGGACGGTCAAAAATGGGGTGTCTACATAAGCCCACATTGTGGGGTGGCAAAATCGTGTTGTTTTCTAAGCTCACTTGAGGGTGGCAAATCCACGACTTAGCCTACTTGCGGGTAGCACTTTCAAACCACTTTCGAAAAACAAACATGAGATGTTTTGTTCCAATTTAGGCGATTTAGTCTATACTTGTATGTTGTGCACATCACATAGTAAGCTAGCTAATAATGAAACAAGAACACATGTGTTTTCAAAAACAACATATCATGTTAGTAAAGGCCGATCCTTCGATCGGGCGAGCAGGGGTGCTCATTGTATGACCTTCTCCTCTCGTACCCAAGTTCTCGAGCCGAGGCAACTTTGGTGATGACGGACACGTGGCCTTAGGCACGAGTCACGGTTTCCAAAATTTCCCAAAACAAAATATTTAGGTGGCGACTCTGAAATCTGGCAAAGCAATCCATGTTTGGCGCTTTTTGATTAAAATTGATTTTCCAAAACGATTTGCTGGATTTGGACTCTTTGGTGATTTATCAGGCTTACATTGCACTTTGTGAGATTAGATTCAGAATCGTGACATGAGTCCGAACTGTAGGAGCCAAGAACCACGATTTGCGCCTTCGCGCGTGGAGTTGAGTTCCGAGTGGTCTACACTAACCCCTCCATTTTTGGGACCTCAAAACATGATTTTTAGCCTCTAAAAAACTCTAAAAATCAGTGGAAAAAAGACCAAAAAAGGTTGATGAGAGGAAGGGAAACACAAGGCCAAAAACCTAGGAAGCAAGCTTCATAGAAGGGTGGTCCACCCCTCTACCTTTAATGGCTTTTAACCATAAGCTTCAGCCCAAAAATACAGGTGAAAAACAGCCCAAAAAACAACAATAAATACAGTGTATACATAAGGGAAACAAAGCTAGGAATTATACCTCCTGAAGAGGGGCATCCTTTTTTAATCGTAAACCACCAATCCAACACCGTCAAGAGCTAAGATGCAAGCTTAAACACCTCATCAAAGAACCCTCCAAGTTTGGTTTAGAGAGTATAGGTAAAGAGTATGTAAGGTGCAAGAGAGAGAGAGAGAGAAACGTAGAGAGAAATATATGAAAGACCCTCGGAAATATCCAAACAAAACAGCTGGAATGATACATGCATTTGTGGAGACAGCTGGCCAAAAAAATATCTGGTTTTGCACAAGTGGCTGGCAGACCACCAATAGGGGCTGGCCGGTCACCATTAGTGGCTGGCTAGCCACTAGTGGGCCTGTAGGCGTCAGATGGTTAGGCTTGAAAAGATGATGTTTTGTTCCAAAAAATGGTGCAAAGTTGGCAAGTTTTTGAAGCTCAAAGTTGAGGCTTCTTGCTGAGGAATTCGAGCATTTGACAAGCATATACAAATTCATCATCGGGTGATCAAATCAGTGGCGCCCAAGTCTTAGGGCGGTCAAAAATGGGGTGTTTACAATTGCCTCTCTTTGACAGAGTTCAAAGTCATGCCATGACTTGAGTGAATGTCAAAGCCTAGAGACAACCCATTTTGACAAGGCCGTAAGGTATAAGTTAAATTGGTTGAGCCCGAAAGCTACTTATGTATCCATATGCAAGGAATCAAACTGACGTAGTTCAGGGGCAAAATGCAAATGATATGCACAAAGAAATTGAAAGCTGGCCTCACACGCTTCGCGAAGCCGGCTATTTTGAAAAGAAACATGACCATGCAAGGCAATGCAATAACAAGATAACCACATATGAATGAGCCTCAGGCTTAAATTAAAAAAGGTTTCACATGGAAAGAACTAAAAACACACTCTAACCACGTCGAAATTGTGAGAAGAGGAGAAAAAATCGCTCAGGGTCGCGTTTCACGTGTCCTCAGATACTCTACCCACGTTAAAATTGTGAGTAGAGGAGAAAAACCGCTCAGGGTCGCGTTTCATGCGTCTTCAAATACTCTACTAGCATTGAAATTGTGAGAAGAGGAGAAAAACCGCTCAGGGTCGCGTTTTATGCGTCTTCAGATACTTTACCAGCACTGAAATTGTGAGAAGAGGAGAAAAATTGCTCAGGGTCACGTTTCACGCGTCCTGAGATACTCAGCCCATGCTGAAATCATGAGAATAGGAGAAAAATTGCTCAGGGTCGCATTTCACGCGTCTCGAGATACTCTACCTACGCTGAAACCATGAGAAGAAGAGAAGAGTTGCTCAGGGTCATGTTTCACACGTCCTGAGATACTCTACCCATGCTGAAATCATGAGAAGAGGGGAAAAATCGCTCAGGGTTACGTTTCACGCGTCCTAAGATACTCTACCCACGCTGAAATCGTGAGAATAGGAGAAAAACCACTCAGTGTCGCGCTTCACGCATTCTGAGATACTGTGATGAATGCAAGGAGTACGAGATTGTGCGATAGATGCACAATGGAATGAAAGTGTGCGATAGATGCACGAAGTGACGTTTTAGAAAGCACCGCACATGCACACGACACAAGACGGCGCAAGTGGAAATCAATACGATGGCAATACAAGCCCCATGTAGCATAAGACGACAATGATAATGTGCTATGCATGTTCTATGCAAGGTAATTAAAAGCATGCAACTTCTATGTAAAGTAAAAGTAGGCAACTTCTATGCAAGGTGTAGACACCCCATTTTTGACCGTCCTCAAGACTTGGACGTCATCGTTTGAACACTCGATGATCATCCATGTTCGTGTTCGTCTTCAGTTCTCGGAGGTTTCGGTCGCGCGCCTTGCCTCGAGACCTCTCGACTTGTTTGTTTTGTGCTTGGTTATGTACCAAACACTTGTGTTTTTGCTTCTGAGGGCAGGGAATGGCTTGTTGGCCATCCCCACACCTCACCGGCCTTGGCTTGAAGCCACCGGCCCTGTTTTCTTGCTACCGGCCAAATATTTTGGTTGGTTGGCAATGTTTTTGGTCGGTCGGCCATTTTTGTTGGTCAATCGGCCATATTTTCCAGCCGACCCCTTTCCATCTGCTTTTGGCAGATATTTAATGCCAGCTGTGACAGCTGGCATCCATAATACACCCCCTTCATACACACAAATTTTCTCCCTTATGTTAGCTTCTCCAAGAAGCTTAGGAATTGGATTCCTATAAGAGGAGGCCCTCTCCTCCATTTCTAGGGGTTGAAGAACTCTGATATATATGATATATATCACTCTCTCTTTATATTCCCTCTCTCTCTTGATTTGTGTGTGTAAAAGTGTTCCAAAGGGGTTTTTGTTCTTAGTTTTGCACTAAGACACCTAGTGTTACACCATACTTCGGTTACTAAGGTCTTGAGGGGTTGATTTCAGAGTTTTTGAGTTAGTTTTGATCAAAAGGAGGTGTTGGATTTGGTGTTCTTGAAGTGTTCTTCAAGGGTGAGAACCACCTCTTTTATTCCCCATTTTGTCTTAAGCTTTTAACCTACCTTGCATGCCGTTTTGAGCTTAGTGTATAACTGATAAAAGTTCTGTATTTTCATGCTTAAGATGTGTCATTAAGGTTACTTTTGGTTTGGGGGTTTTTTACACCCTCTTAGGCCTTGTTTGTCCTCTTTTTGTGCCTTTCTCTTTGGGCTTTGGAACCCCCTCATTTCGACCTTCTCACCACTGAAATCCAGAGAATTTTTAGTGGTGGAGAAGTGGTTTTGAAGTCATGTATAGGGGAGGGACACCCCTCTCCCTTTGTGTCTCATTTGCTTGTGTTTAAGGCTTATAAAGGTAACATGCTAGCTTAGCTTTATTTGGCTTCATTTCAGTGGGCACTTGGTGTTAGTTTATCATATTATACCTTTTTTTTTGGTCAAATTGATAGCCTATTGCATGCATCATGTACTTGCTTTGTAATCCCCTCTATTGTCATAACATGTAGCATGCATTTAGACCATCATGCTTGCGTGTTTTAGCTTGACTTCATGAAGCTTTTAGCCATGTTGTGACATGTTTAAGCTCTATTTGTTGTTGATTTGGTCATGTTTTCCATGCTTTGTATAGCCACCATGCATTTTAGCTTGTTAGCTTTGGGTGTGTGAGTCATGAGAATGCTTTATTTGGGCTATTTCAGTGATTTGGAATCATTTATCATGCTATTTCAGTCCATGTTCCATGCTTGTATGCTTGCATTTACCATCCTTTCAATACTTTGAAGAGTTGTTGTTTTATGCTTTGAAAATGGGTCATTGTGCATGCCTCTTTGTTCAAGTCTTTGGGCTACCATATCAGTGGGCTTTGGGACTCATTTTGGCATATTATAGCTCTATTTTTTTTCATTGCCTAACCCATGCCATGTTTGGTTGAGGTAGTTGTAGTGGAATACTCTCTTTGTAGTCTTGAATGCCCTTGTTTTGGTGCCTATTTCTTAGCATGTTTTGGTCATGTTCCATGCATGTCCTAGCCTTATTTTGGCATGCCCTAGGACTGATTTAAATCATTTTGGTTCTTTGAGGGTTGGTTGGTATGACCATAGCTTGACCCCCTTTTGTTAGCCTCAAGTTTTGGCCTTCATTGCATGCCTTACTGACATGACTTGGTTTATTTGGCATCATCCTTTACACATTTTCAGAGCTTAGCATGCATGCCATTTGTCTACATTAGTCTCTTTTTTTAAATGTGTTTAAAAGTTCCCCTTTCCATGCTTAAGTGATAGGCTAGTTAGCATGCATGTTTGCTTTGCATTTTGGTGCCTTCATCCATCACTTTTGGCCATTGTTTTTGTGTATGGCTGAGGTCTCCCATTTCGGTTTAAACCCACCTTTGCGTATAGTCGCATACGTGGCATGTTGCATCTTATTACATTACTTGCATGTTCGCATTGCATCATGTTTATATACTTAGTGTATTACATGATGATTAGCTAGTTGCATTACATAACCTTGTTATATACTTGTCATGTTCATGTTACATTGGCATTAGCTTGCATGCTTAGGCAGCATTGGGTTACATTGAGTCAACATGCTCATATTGCATTGCATTAGTTACATGTCTTGCATTGTATTTAGCATACATGCATTACATGGTGTTTGGTTTGGGGTGTCAAACCAAACGTGAGGAAGGAGGGACGTTCGTACTTAAAGTAAGGAAACGTGCCTTAATCTTCGGTCGCCGTCACTCTTGATCCAACATGATAGAGTGTGTGGCATCCATTTGTTTTGTGCATCCATTTTACATTGATATGCACACTTGGCTTCTTTGGCCATCATGCGTTGAAATGTGTGATTGGTGGCCCGAGGGTCGAGAGCCATACTCCCTTGAGTTCATAGCATGATAGGGAGGGTGGTCGTGCATACATTTGGCTTGCAAATTCCATGCCATGCACTGTCTGTCCTCTGTTGCAGCAAAACCAGTATTCTGCAGGAAGAAATGGCCGGTGGGCAACTTTCAGTGCCGGCTGACTATCAACACCCAGCCGATGGTCCTATTTTTGGTCGATGACCATATTTCCATGGATGGTGGTGTTTTCTTTTGGCTGGTGGCATCCCAAAGTGTTCAGGGAGTGGTTCAGAAGCAACCTTAGGACTTTCACAATTATCAGAGGTGCAGAACAGTGCAAACAGAGGCAACAGAGGCATGGCAACGGGTTTCCGAGCAAGGCAAATCGAGCATGCATCATCCAATCATTCTGAGGCGGAGCTACGACGGCCTTTTGAATTTCATACTTAGTTTATTTTGTAATTAATTCGTTAAATAATTAAGGGACTGTAATAATTAATTAGCTAGAGTGGTTAATTATCTATTGGGTTTGTATTATTCTTTCGGACCTTCCGTCGAGAGGGCGACGTTGTAATAAGTGTGCGTGCATGTGTGAATGTCTTCCAACCCCACGTCTTTCTCCCTTTTATTTAATAGCTTTTGATGGTTAGTTTAGGGCATGTTTCAATTAGCATACTTATGCTCACATGTTTGCATCATTCATCTGTACTGCATGCACAAGGCTCGGCGCATCATGCTAACTGCATAGTATTTTAATTCCAACTTGAATATGTGTATCGAGTTGCTGCATTTCAAATGCCATTCTTAGAATAGCCGAGCCTATTTTAGTTGCATTTTGCATGTGTTGCATCAGTCATCTTAACATGAACTAGGATCATGCATGATTTCTAACTAGTTTCTTGTTTTGGATCGGAGTACTAGGTACGCTTTTATGCTTTAGCATCTTACATGAGTGTGAGTGTTGCCATGATAGCATGCTTACCATGAGGCTATGTGCTTATGTGATATAACTTCCTGAATGCCTGTAGGTGAAGGTTGGGTTACTTGAATTGGAATAATTCATCGAAACCCGTGTTTTAGCCTACTTGCGAGTAGCAAACTTCAATCCATTTTCAAAACAAACGGATATGTGATGCTTTGTTCCAACTCAGGCAATCCAGTCTATACTTGTATGCCGTGTGCTTCACATAGTAATTCTAGGCTAATAATCGGATTAAGAGCGCATAATGTTTTCAAAACTCGATATCATGGTCAGTAGAAGCCGATCTTTGATCGGGCGAGCGGGGGTGCTCACGAAGTGACCTTCCCTAATCGTACCCAAGTTCCTGAGCCGAGGCAACTTTGGTGATGATGGACACGTGGCCTTAGGCACGAGTTAGGGTTTCCTAAATTCCCCCAAAATAAAATATTTAGGTGGCGACTCTGTATCTGGCAAAGTAGTCCATGTTTGGCACTTCTTTCTAAAAATCATCTTTTCAAAACAACTTGCCGGATTTGGACTCTTTGGTGATTTATCGATCTCGCATTGCACTTTGTAAGATTAGATTCAGAACCGTGACATCGAGTCCGAACTGTAGTGAGCCTAATGAACAAAACGGGATTTCTCCCAGGACGTTCGGGGACGTCTACACAAGGTAATCGAAACCATATGACGACCTCCGACTTAACCCCCTCAGAGACTTTGCAAAATACTCAAATGGATACAACATGTTCAGATTTGAAATCGGGACACACCAGCGTGCTACACACTCAATAGGAGCTGAAACGGTGCAATCGGAACCCTAATTTGAGATCCTCAAGAATCAACTTCACTTCAAATACCTCAATTCTTCTTCTCAGACCCAACAAAGAACCTCCTATACATTGAGGACAACAAAACCAGCACTGGGCCCAAAAGTGGCCGGCCGGCCACTAATGGTGGATGGCCAGTCACTAATGAAAGTTGGGGGCAGTTTTGTTCTTTCGGCTTAGGCCTTTTTAAATACACAGCCACACCTCATTTCCTCACACTCACATGACTGAAATCACTCTCCCTATCTCTTTAGGTGCTTCTTCTCTCTAGATTTGTTCTTTGTACGCATTTTCCAACGCCCCACACAAACTTTATTCATAAAACCCCTTTGGTCCTCTTCACTTTGAACCGATCAGATTTTGTTTTCGTTGCTTTTTTCGAGTTTTCAACACTTTAGGCTTGTTTCCCTTGAGTTTCTCTTGGGTTTTGTGAACTTTCTTGGATTTTTTACTTTTTCTTTCAATTTCTCTCTCCTAGGGTTGACTTTTTCCAAGTTTTCCCTCTTTTCTCCATTCTTCTTCATTTTCCACCTACTTTTCAACCTACTTTCGAGATGGAAAATGTCTTCCACATGATGACGCCCCACTCGAGGTTCTACATATACTTCTACCCCCTGCAGAGGTTGAGGAGCCCCTAGCCGATGAGGCAGGCGAGGTAGCAGCAGACATAATCACTAACTTCGAGGTAGAGGCAGAGGTCTTTGCTGCAGCGCCCAAGCCAGAGTTACTACCATTGAGGGTGAGGCCCTTTGATCCAACCACTTATCACTCTCGCACGCACACGATGGTGCTTGGAGGCATGATGCAGTTTGTTGACTTCATCGTTGGCGTCCGGAGGATACTTTGTTGAAGGAGCCGGACTCCCATCTCTCTTGCGGTGCTATTGAGGTACAAAATTTACTTTCATGTACTTACATCTGACTATCTTCTAACCATTTTAACACTTTTATCTGATTTGTTCTTTCTTTGCCACATAAGGACACTTGCCCCTCCAAGGGTTACAAGACAGTGACTGCCTGGGACTGGTACTATGAGCTTCCTGCCTGGGTCTGTAACCTTATTGATGATGTAGGCTTTGGCATTTTATGCACTGGGCTCAAATGCCACATGCCTAGCCGAGCCCCACTCGGAGAATTGGTAGAGAGGTGGTGGGATAACACCAACTCCTTCCATTTCTGTTCCCTAGGGGAGATGATGATGGCTCCCTATGACTTCTCCATGATCACAGGCTTTGGAGTAGGGGTGATTCGATCCCTTTTGACATAAACATGGACCGATGGGAGGCAGTATGGATGTATTTGCTTGGAGCATGACCTATGTTGGACAGACCAGCGATGGTGCGATACAGGTGGTTTTATGAGCGCTTCCGCAGGAGCCAGCCAGAGACACAAGAGGAGGTGCAGCAGTACGCGCAGGGCTTCCTGATGTATTTTCTCGATACCACCTTGTTCACGAATAGGTGGAACACCGTGGGTTTGTACTTGCTGATTGCCCTTGTGACCTTGCCCCGAGTCCGATTTTACGATTGGAGTGGAGCTGGCCTCACCACACTCTACAGTTACATAAGCTCGAGTTCCTACATGAAAAGAGACAGGGTCGGAGGCTATTGCAGTGCTTGGGAGGTATGCACTGCATTTTCTTCCTATGCTTTCGGCTTTGCATTTTTATTCATGTACTGTGCTTTCTGCTTTGCACTTTCTGTTTGATATCTATTCACATACTGTTGATGCACACTGCTAATATTTGTTTCACAGCTATGGGTATATGCCTATTTCTCGGCCCTTTCCCTAGAGCCGATGGGCGAAATTTCTCCAGTCGTGCCTTACTCGCGATGATATGACGACCAGTGCCGGCTCCAGTGCCGGAGTCGCAAGGACAAGACATTCGTCTTCTACCACCGATACTTCGATATGGTGGTTGCCCGCGAGGTAATTCAAAACTCACAACCATTTCTACTTGATTCTCATTGTTATCGTTCTAATCCATTGACAGCAACTAATAACTTGTAAATCTTCTATTTGCAGATCATCTGGCAGCCCTGGGTGACGATGCTAGTTGGAGTTAGAGACTAGTTTGCTGGGACTTGGGCCACCTCCTGATTCTGGATTTTGCTAGAGGGCCCATTCTGCCAGGCTTGGTTCTTGGGCATGTGGTTTGTGCGCCAGACCATGGGCTTACTTGCCCCAGTTGTGTCCATACCGCCCCCAGCATCCATGAGGATAGCTAATAGCCTCTCAACTAACACCATTATTCAGTATATGGCAGGGCTGGACGCCGACTACTTCAGAGGGTATGGGGATTACAAGACCTTCATCTGGACTCATCTTATGCCATCCTTGACCAGAGTTTACGCGGGCGATGTAGCAGATGCTCTTTTGGCTGGTGAGGCTGCTCAGAAGGCTGAGGTCTGTATTGGAGGAGTCCCTCCCGTTGTGCAGACTGCTGGTTGGCCAGTGATTCCTACTGTGCTTACATACTGCCGGCCAACCGGGATAGCCTATCAAATTTTGATAGAGCCACCAAAGGCAAGGCAAAGATATGTTAGAGCCCCAGGCGCACCTCAGGTATCAACCATGCTTTACAACTTGCATCCCATACTTTCCCCCTTTCAGATATTGATTATTCAAATTCACTTGTAGGCGCCCACGAAGTACATAGAGGACCTCCTTCAGTTGGTCAATTCTCTGATCGGCATGGTGTAGAGGAAAGAGACGTTGCTTGGTCTCCACAGTATTCAGGTATATTTCCCATTTCTTTTTGGGCATTTCACTGCCAACTCATACTGTTGTACACCACACTATCATATTCCCACTGATATACTGATATGCCTTCTGACACCACCTCAAACTACACTAACACACTGCATTAATGCACTGTACTCATACTGCATCTGTTTTTTGTATCATACTCATACTGCATACTCCATTCTGCAACACTACATTATATCTGATATGTTGATGCTTTTTTTTTAGATTCCTCCTGCACCGAAGGCACCAGGAGCAGCGACAACACTGGTGGCACCTCCTCTAGTAGTAGAGATGAGAGGTAGATAGGCCCCAATACATCATGGTCGAGATGAGCGTCGAGGTCAAGGCAGAGACAGGGGTGCTCAAGTCGATCCTAGACAATGGAGACTTCTTCTTCCTTAGAGCCTATTTTGAGTGGTGACAATGCTGAGACCAGCGATACTGAGGAGGCTAAGAGCCAACCTTCTGAGTCGACTGAGAGCAGGGACGATGATGATGGCTCGGGGTCTGAGAGCGAGGAGGGCACCGAGACCAGCTCTGAGTTAGGGAGCAGAGATGACAATACTGGCTCTAGCTCGGAGTTTGATTCTGATAGCGGCGCTGATAGAGACAATGCCCCTGAGTCCCCACCAAGGAAGAGGACGAAGAGGGCCTCTTGAGCCTAATGCAACTAGCACAGATTTTTGTACTCTTTTGCTTAGCTTCTTTTATTTTGGTAGCGTAGCACATGTATATCTCCATTTAGTTTTTACTTTTGCTTTTTAAAAGACTTGTACCTTTTTGTAAAAACCATGATCGAAGTAAAACCTCATAGTTTTTTTTATTTATTTAAAAAAATAGTTATTGTTTTTGCATCATGAGCACCACACTTGCATAAAATGGAATTGAATTTGAATCCAAGAATGCTTGTATTGGAAAGATGTTCTTAATTGAATAATGAGCCGACCAACGACCAAAATACAACTCGATAAATGAAAATGAAGTGAAAATAGCCTAAGCACAGCTATGTACACTTGCTAGAAACAAAAGACTCAAAAGAAGAACCCAAAACACAAAGACCAGGACAAAACCAAAATGCCAAATTGCCAGGCCACAAGTGGATGGCCGGCCACAAAAGTGGACAACTGGCCAAAAATAGTGGACGATTTTGGATGGCCGGCCACTTGTGGTGAGCCACCAGCTGGCTAACAGTTGGATTCCACTCACAACCTCATGTTCTACAAAAGGTCTTCCTTTGCGAATCCTTCTCCAGAACATCATTTTAGCTGTTGTTTTTCCTACAAATGAAGATATTCCTTGCCAAGAAGCTCATGGATTGGATAGCTACTTTAGATGGCACAAAAAAAGTGAATTTTTGAGGTTTCAGCATAAATGCATTTTTTCCGTTGAGCCGTACTCCACTTTATTTTTTGTTCCTCCATGTCGCGGTCTGATGTTGGGACCCAATTACATGTGTATTTCGGTTCGAAACACAAGAACTATGCCCGACTTTCGAAGAGTTTCAAGCGTTGCTAGAATCTCGACGCGATGAAGAAATCATCCCTCTGCCCCGTTTTGGCCATGCCCAAACCTTGGGACGGATGTGTTGGCTTGCTTTGCACAAATCTCGATCTTTGGCTCATGATGGGGAGCTATATATACCCGACTTGGTTCATCGATTTTTCGATATTGGGGATAAGGGTGACCTCTTTTGGCAGGGCTTTCTGCAACACATCCTCTATTTATGTATGCTGGCACACTTCCTTCTTGCCCCTAGTTAAGGCGAAGCTAGCATTAAGCTAATCACAGTAGCCCAATGCCTGAAAGAGGGTGAGAGTTGCATTGGCATAACACTGGCCAAAACCTTGATGGGTTTGGATGCCTTTCATTGATGAGAGACCACCAAGTTTGTAAGGAGTCCACTATTGCTCTAGGTATTATTTCCCACCCTTTCTTGTATATGTGATTCTTACATCACTCGACACTCACGCTATATTTTCCTCTCAAAGCCCTTTCCTGACTTTTCTCTCAATGTACATCTCTTTATTCTTTAATCTCTCTTCTTTTTCATCCCTTCCCTTCCTAGGTATAGCTCATGGATATGCTGAAAGTGGTGGATCCTTGCCCTAAATATTCAACCTGGGCTTACTTTTTCTAGCAATAACTAGTGGATTTTTCCAAAGAGGGATGGTAGTGCAACTAGATGTGCAACAGAAAGGCAACTAACATAGCTTGGCACTGTCACTGGCTTGACTTGGCCAAAATGAACTATAGCATGGCCCGACATTCAGGTATTCAGCTGATTGTCCTTACAAACTGCATGTTCTACTTTCTTTTCCGATTCAAATGCTAGTTTGGGCATGACCAGACACGTCCAAATGAGGGGGTAGAATACCTAGCATCATTCCCATTTCGTGGTTCGCACTTTTCTCGATACCTCATTGCTTGGAGGACGAGAGAGCTTCTGGACCCTACCCCTAGATTCAGTTATGTCCTGTCTGGGGAGTGTTTGGCTTGGCTCAAGGATGAGGCACAAGTTGGGCCAACTTTGGCTGCAGAGACTTCTGCCAGCACGAGCAAAGAACGTAGGAACACCTGGCTCACCCATGCCATTAGTTTATTGTTTTAACCTTTCCTCTCAAGTTTTTGTGATGTTAAAGAAACTTTGATTCGCAACTAGAGAGTTGGAGAATGTACTTGTATTGAAATCAATGGAATTATGGTTCTGAGCACTGAATTTTTTTTTTTTTGGTCCCAAAATTGTCTAAGTTGTAAAAAGTAAAATTTTGAGAACAATCAACTTTTATTAAAACTTTTCAAAACAATATTTGGGAATGATCACTGCTTGACAAGTACAGAATCAATCCTCAAGATGTACAACCCCAAATCAAAAGATCCCAATTGCCCATAGCTTCATTCATCATCGTCGCTCTGTCTTGCAACTGGCCCTTCTGCCAAAATAGAGGTATCACCACCAAGTTAGACAACGACAGACCTAGATAGCTTGATCCAAAGGATAGGATAGTTGAGTTGAAACTGGTGGTAGCCGAACTTCAGGATGAAGTTTCCCACGTATCCCAAAGATGGGAATTAGGCCTTACGTAGTTCGGTTTTGGTTCTCTCGAGTATTGACTCTCTCCTTTTGCGCTCTAACTTTTGCTAAAGTCGCCCTTTGGTGTTTTCAACCTTGCGAGCTCAATTTTTCTTTATTTCTAACTTTTCATGCTCTAACTTTTGCCTAGGTCTCCCTTCTAGGTTTTTGGCCTAGCGAGCCTCTCAAGGATAGTATTTCTTCAACTTGTCCATATTGATTGACTGTGAAAACTCCAAGCCATCCAGGTCCATGAGAATAATCGCCCCTCTTGACCAAATAAACTTGATGATATAAGGACCAGCCCAATTAGGTCTGAACTTGCCTTTAGGGTTATGGATGGGAGCCCGGCTGTCTTTCAGTACCATGTCCTTCTCTTGGAGATTCCTGGATTTAGCCTTCTTGTTAAAAGTCCTAGCAATCCTGTGTTGGTAGCCCTGAACATGATATAGTGCCTTTAGCCTCCTCTCATCAAACAACATTAACTTCTCAAATCTACTCTATTGCTAGTCTGCCTCCACTATCTTACACTTGGCCATAACTCGTAGTGACGACACTTCAATTTCAATTGGCAAAACAGCCTTCATCCCATATATGAGAGAATAGGGGGTTGCCCCTGTAGAAGTTCAGATTGTGGTTTTGTAGCCCCAGAGTGCGAATGGCAGTTTATCTAGCCAATCCTTGTAGGTTTCCATCATCTTCTGCAAGATGTTCTTGATATTCTTGTTGGCCGCTTCAACAGCTTCATTAGTCTGTGGTCTGTATGTCGATGACTTATGAAAATCCACATTGTATTTCTTGAGCAGATCCACCACCTCTTTCTTGAAGTGCGAGTAGTCATCCGAGATGATTTCATTCGGGACCCCGTACCAGCAGATGATGTTGTTCCTAATAAATTTGGCCGCATACGATGTTTTCGACGCCACATAGGATTGAGCTTCCACCCACTTTGTGAAGTAGTCAATCGCCACCAGAATGAACTCGTGCCCATTTGATCCCTTTGACCAGACTGTACCAATAACATCAATGGCCCAAACTGAGAAAGGCCATGGTGAAGTCATATTGTAAAGCTTCGACAACGGTATGTTCATGCGATTGGCATGCATTTGACATTTGTGGCATCGGCGTACAAAACCTCTATGGTTGACTAGTAATAACCTTGTTTGAGAGTTTTCTGGGCTAGCATCATACCATTCATGTGTGCCCTACACTCCCCTCCGTGGATAGCCTCCATAAGATGCTTCGATTCCTCTTCCTCCACACATAGCTTTTGCATTCCAAGATGACCTCTTTTATGCAGCTTACCCTTGCAGATGATAAATTGGACGGCCAGACGCAATGTTCCCCGTTTGTCCCTGGCATTTGCCCTGGTGAATACGTCTCATTTTCTAAAAAGTTCCAAATATCGTAATACCAAGGGTTTTTGTCTTGCATTTCATCTATTACGGCAATAATCTCATAAGTCTACATGTATTTCTGTTCAATAATGATTGGACGTATCTTCCCTCCCAACGAGATGTCTACTATATAAGATAGAGTTGCCAAAGCTTCAGTGGACCGATTGTTCCCTCTTAGTAGGTGCGTAAACGTTAGATTTTCTAACCTTGGAATCAGGAGATCCAAAGTCTAATAGTAAACCTTCATCTTCTTTTCTTTGACTTTCTAGTCTCCGTTTGCTTGAGAAACAACCAAGTTCGAGTCTCCGACTATCTCCAACCTTATCGCCCCTAGTCCTAGGGCAGCTTCCGAACCAGCAATGCATGCTTCATATTCTACTTTGTTGTTGGACACTTTGAACCGGAGTTTGAAAGCTAAAGGTATATAGGAGTCGTTAGGTGCTATTAGCAACACACCAATCCTATAACCGTACTGATTAGACGCCCTGTCAAAATACATCATCCAGGTTTCCTTTTCCACTTATAGAACATCTTCATCTGGGAACAATATTCCACTGTTTCATCCTCTTCTACTAGGTGATCCGCCAGGATTTCCGCTATAGCTCTTCCTTTAACAGACTTGCGCATAACATATTTGAGATTAAATTTGGAGAGAAGAAGTAGCCAACGAGTCAGCCTACCTGTAAGCACTGGTTTCTCAAAGAGATATTTGATGGGATCTAATCATGAAACCAGGATTACAGAGTAAGCTAACAGGTAGTGCTTTAACTTCCTAGTAGCCCATACCAAGGCTAAGCAAGCTTTCTCCAAGGGTGTATAGCGGGTCTTATAGTCTAGCATCTTCTTGCTTAAGTAATAGATGGCCTTCTCCACCTTATCTTTAGATTCTTTAGCGAGCATGCACCCTATGGTCGAGTCCGTCACCGACAAATACAAAATCAGAGGCTTCCCCAGCTCTTGTGGCAACAACACAGGTGGGTCCTAGAGGTACTGCTTGACCTTTTCAAAGGCAAACTGACATCGATCATCCCATCAGAATTTCTTCCTTTTCTTAAGGAGATAAAATAGTGGTTCATAAGTTAAGGTTAGCTTGGAGATAAACCATCTTATGAATTACACTTTACCCAAAAAGCCACGTATCTCCTTTTCAGTCCTTAGTGGTGGCATTTCTAAGATGGCCTTGATTTTGGAAGGATTTACTTCGATTCCCCTTTACGTGATCAGAAAGCCCGGCATTTTCCCTGCCGTTATGCCAACGGTGTATTTCTATGGATTCAACCTCAATTTGTATTCTCTGACACATTGAAATAATTTCTCCAACGCAACGTAGTGGCATTCTCGCTCTTTGGACATGGCAATCATGTCGTCCACGTACACTTTAACTTATTTGCGGATCATATCATGTAGAATGGTGGTCACAACCCTCTGATAGGTAGCCCTAGCATTTTTTAACCCAAAAGGCAGGACTCGGTAGTAGTAGGTGCCCCAAGTAGGCACCCCATTTTTGACCACCCTTAAGACTTGGGCGTTACTAATGGTTTATTTGGTGATGAAAGGTGTGCAGGGCAAATGTTCAATTTCTTCGGTAAGAGGAGAGTCAAATCCCAACCTTACACCCCATTTTGGACGAAAGCTATTTTGGATGGTTTTTAGACATTAAAGCCCTCCCTTTCAAAACATTTTTGCAAAAGACTTCCTACGATCCGAGGCTCGCATTTTTTTAAATGTTGCGCTTTTCGGTAAACCGAGTAAGGAAAAAGTGGAAATGAATGAAAGAGAGATGAAATCTTTGAAATGTCTTTCAAAACACCTTGTTTAGGGGTTTGGAGTTAAAGAAAAGAGGAGAAGAGGGAAGAAACCTAGCTGAGGAAGAAGGTGGGTATGAATCGCTAAGAGAGAGTCGAGCGATCCTCGCTAAATTAGGCCTATCTGTAAATACACTGAGATTTAAGCTATAAGGCCACCACCATTGGAAAGAAGACTTCTGGGGTTTCATTTTTGCTCAAGAATCTCCTAAAGCCAAGTCTGGATGGGGGAGATATGATTGGTTGAAGTTGGGCATCATTCTGGTTCGACCGAAACTGAGCATCCTTCGGTAAAAGAGGGATATCTCTTAGTACACATGGAATTTTGATGTGAGGCTTGTATAATTGGAAAGAATACTTCCAGGGCTACAGTTTAGGCTCAAGAATGACCTGAAAAGGAGTCCAGATGAAGGAATTAGGCTTGCTTCAAGTCAGGGACCAGGACTTATTTTTTCCATCGGCTTCTATGGAAGTGCATCGGCCACAATTTGACCTCAGCAGCTATATGTCGGCCAAAAGTGAACCTTATCAGCCACAAATGGTGGCCGGTCGGCACCAAAGATGGCCTGTCAGCCAAAAGTGTCCAGAAAGCCCAGAATTGATAGATATTTCTCCTCCAGCTATTATACACTGCATTAGATATTTCTAATTGAGATATTTCGACCAAAAGCTCTTGGATTGCTATGTAATGAAGCCTTATGTCTCATTTTCAAGGGTTAGAACATTTCTTAAAGGCTTAGAAATTTGAGAGCTTCTCACTCTAGAATCCTCTCTCTCTAGAAGTTTTGTGAGCAATACTCTCTCCATTCCTAGAATTCTCTCATTTTCCTCTTGTTTTAGGCTTAGAAGTGAGAATTTCCTACACTTTTGCAAAGAGACCCTTAACCAAAGTTGATCATCTTTGCGTTGAGGTAGCTTTGGACTTTGTTTGAGCTCCAAACAGGCTAATTTTGGCTCAGATTTTGGGTTGGTTTTGCATCTGTGCATCAAGGGTAAGATCTCTCCCCGTTTAAACTTGTTTTACACACTTGTTTGGCCATCTTTTCACACTACTTTGGGGCTGCTTTTGGGGTGGAATTGAACTAAAAAAACCTCTATCTTTCCTCTATTTTTTCAGTCCTAAAGTCTTGGTTTGTGCCCTGGTTGGCTAGGGGGTTGTCCTCCCTTTTGCTCATTGGCTTGTAAGGCCTTGTGAGCTAACTTTCAAACATTTCAAACAACTTCTTTTTGGACTTAGAACCACTGAAATCTAGAGGATTTTCAGTGGTAAAAACCCTATTTTGAGGGCCCAAGTAGGAGAGGGTGGTCCCCTCTCCTTTTGTCCTGATTGCTAGTGTTGATGGCCAACTAAATGAGCATGTGTTTTTACCTCTTTATGGCTTTGTTTAGGCTCATTTTTGTGACTTATCAAACCTACCATAACTCTGTTTTTGGCTGTCTTGGTCACCTCTTGCTTGCTTATTGCACTTGTAGTGTAAATCCTCTCTGTTAGCCTTGTTAGCCTTACAAAGTAGCATGCTTTTGTGGTTTGAATTAGCTTAGTTCAAGCATGTTTTTGGTGTTATTTTCACATGTTATAACTCTAATTTTGATTGGTGGACTCACCTCTTGCATTCTTTATACACTTGTAGTGTAATCCATGCTTACTAGTCTAACACGCTTGATGTTTTGGCCAGTCATGCTAGCTTATTTTGGCTATACTCCATGCATGTTTTAACATTATTTTGACATGCTTTAGTACTATTTCGGGCTGCCTTGGTCATATGACTCATGTTTTGTATAGCTATAGTTCAAATGCCTTGATTAGTCTTGAGTTTTGAGGCACCTACCATGCTATACTTGTGATGTTTGCATGCCTTGGCATCATTTGACATGATATTTCAGAGCTTATATATTTTCCATACTCTTATGTTTATCACTCCTTCAATGTGTTTGAGAGTTGCACCTTTATGCCTTGTTTGTGAGCCATTGCATGAGCCTCATTTTCTTGCCTTTCAAGCCATCATCTCAGTCCATTTTGGCTACTATTTCGACCTGCATAAGGTCTATTTGGGGCTGGTTTGGCCATTTGAGCATTGTCTTGCATGCCTCTAGTGTAATACACTTCACTAGCTTTGATGCTTAAGCCTTCAAACATGCATCACATGAGTTGTTTGCATGATTTTAAGCCATTTAGCATGACATTTCAGTGCTGGAACATATGCCATTATACTCCATGTTTCATCCTTTCAATGCCTGTAGAGAGTTGTGTCTTGTGCCTTAATCTTGCATTGACATGTATGCATGCCTGGCTAGTCCTTGGAGTCTCCATTTCATTATTTTGGCCACTGATTTGGGCATGATTGAGATCTTTCCATTTTGGTTTAAGTCCATCTTTGCATGTTGTTCAAATGTTGTTACATTGCATCATGCTTGCATGTTTGGGTTGCATTGTGTTTTGCATGCTTGTTGCTTGCATTGTTGATACATGCTTGGTGCATTGCATGTTGTTGCATGCTTGTTTCATTGCATGATTTTGCATGCTTGTTGCATTATATTGTGTGTGCATGCCTTACCTCTTGATCAAACATGATAGAGGTTAAGGTCCGTTATGTGTTTTTGTGCATTTCATTGACATTGAATTGTGCGACTCGGCCTCTTTGGCCATCATGCATCGAAATACGTGATTGATGGCTCGAGAGTCGAGCACCACACTCCTTTGAGCTTCAAACATAATAAGGGGTGTAGTTGGACAACATTTTCTTGCAAATGTATTGCCATGCCTCTGTTTGTACTCTGCTACAGCAAAAGGAGCAGTTTGCAAGAAGAGATGGTTGATCGGCTGTCTAGTGTGCCGATTGGCTATTAGTATTTGGCCGATGGACTCAAAAGTGGTCGATGACCCTTATCCCTTGGCCGATGACCATACCATTTGGACGATGACCATACCATTTGGCCGATGGCCTCTCAGCATATCTATGAGGTGGATTAGAAGTGTTTCAGAAGTTGGCACAGTTTTCAGAAGTCTAAAACAGTGCAAACAGAGGCAATCTGAGGCATGGCAATGGATTTCCGAGGGAGGCGATCGAGCATGCATCATTCATCACTTCGAGGTAGAGCTGTGGCAGCCTGTTTTAGTTTCATACTTGGCTGGTTTTGTAACATGATTAATTTGCTTAACTAGTTAAAAGTTTTGTAACAATTAATTAGCTAGAATAGTTAGTTAATTAGTTGGTTTGTATTATTCATTTGCACCCTCGGTCGAGAGGGTGAATTTTGTAATAAATGTGCGTGAGTGTGTGAATGTCTTCCAACCCCACGTCTTTCTCCCTTTTACTTAACCGCTTACGATGGTTAGCTCTAGGTCATGTTTTGATTAGCATCCTTATGTTTGCATGTTTGCATCCATTCATCTGTATTGCATGCACCGGGCTCGGCGCATCATACTAATTGCATTGTATTTCAATTCCTACTTGAATACATGATTATCAAATTGCATCTCATATGCCATTTTAGGATAGCCGAGACTATTTTTGTTGCATTCCTGCATGTGTTGCATTAGGCAACTTAACATAACTAGGGTCATGCATGATTTCTAACTAGTTGTTGTTTTGGCTCGGAGTACATTGTAAGTGTTTATGCTTTAGCATCTTGCATGTGTGTGAGTGTTAACATGATAGCATGCTTACCATGAGGCTAACTGCTTATATGATTAACTACCTGAATGCCTGTGGCTGAAGGTTTGATTACTTGAATTGGAATAATTCATTGAAATGCGAGTTTTAAGCCCACTTGAGGGTGGCAAATCCACGTCTTAGCCTACTTGCTAGTAGCACCTTCAAACCATTTTCAAGCAAACATGAGATGCTTTGTTCCAAATTAGACGATCTAGTCTATACTAATATGTTGTGCGCATCACATAGTAATTCTAGCTAATAAACCGGAATAAGAACACTTGTGTTTTCAAAATCAAAATATCATGCTTAGTAAAGGCCGATCTTTGATCGGGTGAGCGGGGGTGCTCATTGCATGACCTTCCCCTCTCGTACCCATGTTCCCGAGCTGAGGCAACTTTGGTGATGACGGACACGTGGCCTTAGGCATGAGTCAGGGTTTTTTAAATTCCCTCAAAATAAAATATTTAGGTGGTGACTCTGTATCTGGAAAAGCAGTCCATATTTGGCACTTCTTTATTAAAATCAGTTTTTCAAAATAATTTTCCAGATTTGGACTCTTTGGTGATTTATCGGTCTTGCATTGCACTTTACGAGATTAGATTCAGAACCGTGACATTTGTGTCCGAACTGTAGTAGCTAATGAACAAAACGGATTTCGTGAAATTTTACGCGCGGAGCCCGGGACGTTCGGGCACGTCTACAATTTCTGGCGACTCCGCTGGGGAATTAGAGAACTTGACTCGAACTCATGATATCTTGTTTTGTTTGCACTTATGTGCTTCTTTGCGTTGCATTTGCATTGGTGCGCCTAGAACACCGTGTTTGCCGTATGCTATTCCTAAATGGTTTGCCAGAGGCTTGCTTTGCGAAGTGTGCCATAAGGCTAACTAGTTGCGGGCTCTGCCATGACGAGAACACAAACCCCAATTTTTACCGAGGCACCCTTTTTGACCATTCGACCTAGTGCATATCGAAAACTGTAGTGACCATTCCAAGCTAGGACAGGTTGCTTACCCGATTATAGGTTGTTTGAAACTGCTGTGTGCGTAGTGAAACCCTAGCTCCTGACAAAATAGGACAGGGAAACCCTACCCCTCCATAGGGGTGTTTTTGGCTCTCACTTGCTTGCTATGTGCTTTTAGAGTGCGTCTTTACAGGAATGCATCTATCAGTTTGCAAGTTTGGGTATCGGCCTAGGGGTATCAGTTTACAAGCAGAATTTTGGGCAGAATTCAGTAAAGAGTGCAGTCATTCAGTTGTGCTCATATCTGTTTCGGTGAAATCAGGATGAGATGCTGTCTGTTTTCTCTTTTGCAGGGTAGTTTTGGAACCATAGCTTCAAAAGGCTCCAATATCCCTCGAGTACACTAGACTTGTGTTGATAGACTTTGTTAGGTCAGAGATTCAGTTCAAGGGCAACAAGTGTTTCCTTCGCTGGGGCAGGGTAAAAAGGCCAATTAGGGCTCACCGGTACAACGGATCTGTCAGTCACCAGTCACATTACCTTTGTTCAAACCCAGCAGGTCGTGATGGCACAGGGTTTAGAAGAAGTTGTGGCCGTGATAGCGGCATTAAACCAAGGAATTGCTATGCAGGATGAGATCAATGCTGAAATGCAATGCCCATCGGGGGCATCTACCACACATCCGATTTTGGGACCTCAACTGAACTTTGACCCACTTCCGCCAGCTGAAGATTTGCATGGTCCAGATCCCTGAGAAGGGTTGGCTCAAGCTCGAGTTTTCAGACCCTTGGTACAACCTAATGAAAGGCTTTATCCCCTTGATGCTAATGATCTTGATCTGACTGCAGTGAAAATTGTGAACCTTGAGAAGCAATTCAAAAAGGCACAGGGCCTTAACTCCATTCCCGACATTGAGGATGGGTACACTGAGTCTGCCGTACGGCTCCCAGACAGATTCAAAATGCCATATATTGACCGTTTCGACGGGTCTGGAGATCCTGTGGTACACGTCCAGCTTTTCTTGGATGTCTTGAAGCCGATGGGTCTGACTAAGCCACATAAACTCTCTCTGTATGGAAGAAACCTGTCAAGTGTAGCAGCCGCTTGGCATGCCAAGTTGGAGAATACAGTGAAGCAGAACTAGGAAGAATTGGCTGAGGCCTTTGTTGATCAATATTCTTACAATACCCAAGTTGAAATGACCACTCAAGAGCAAGAATCTACCCACCAGAATCCTACAGAGCCGTTTGCGGAATTTGTTGCAAGGTGGAGAGCAAAGGCATCACAGATGACAGATCGCCCTTCTGAGAGGGATCAAGTGCGGATAGTGGTGCGAAACCTCGAGCATGATATGTTGCAAAAATTGGTGGTCGCTCCACTATTCACTTTCAAAAGTTTGCATGAACTGGGAGTTCAGGTCGAGAATGCGTTTAACAATGGGATTATTCCCAGAACAAGTGAACCGATGAGGGTTTTTGCAAGGAATACCAATGCTGGTAGTAGCACTATTCCCAAACCCATTGAGATCAATACAATCGCCATAGCCGACCCTTTTGCCAATCCAAGCCTACAAATAGCTGGCCCGACCCAAGCTCAGGCTATAACATTCACCCCTCTCTATACGAGCCTAACCAGCGCACAAAAAGTCTTGATGGAAAGATGGCATCTGAAACCCCTTGATCCTCAACCTTTACCTGACCCACTCCCTGCCAGGCATAAGCCCTCAAAATACTGCGTGTATCATCAATAGCTGGCACTGATCATTGCTACCGCCTTCGTCATGAGGTTCAGAATCTCATCGACAACCGGACTATAGCTCCACCTCCAGACCCCAATGACCAAGCATATCCTATCTACCTCAACCTCATCCATATATTGCCATCTACCTACAACCCGAGCATATACATCACCCTGGCCCATCTACCCAAGCCTGAGGTGTTTATCCCGGAAAGCATGGACTTATGCATGCTGGGTGCATATGAACCCCAATTATCTTAAACCCGTGAACCCACTACTTCTGAGCTAATGAGAATGATCGAAGATCTTCAGAGAACTGTGGCAGATCTGGCCTTTGGGATATTGGCTCCGTCATCGACCACATCGCATACCAAAAATTTTATGCCAAAAGGCCCCCCAATCTTGGGACAGGTTGCATTGGAAGAAGGTCAATCCCTTGGCAAAGTGGAGGCCAAGAACAAGGTAGGGGTAGGCATTGGTCCCCATGAACACCTTTAGTGGGCTATTGAGGCTTTGAAAGCCGAAGGGCTGAACAAACAGCAAGTACTCGTAGTTGTTGCAAAAACTGTAGATGACACTTTCGCCACTCAAGTTGAAGGCAGTCTGAATCAAGGGGCAAGCCGGAAAAAGGGATGTTGTACCAGAAACCCCCCTTTCAGCTCCAATCCTACACTCGGAAGAGATCATCAAAAGTCAGCACCTGTCGACCCTTTCGCCGGTACATCCAACACAGCCTCACAAACCTCAAAGTACCCACCCCGAGGCCAGAGGTTCTTCACCCCACTTTATATGCCCTTATCCAAAGCCATGGGTGTGTTGATCAAAAAAGGCCATCTGAAGCCCTTGGAGCCGCGGCTATTACCAAACAAACTTCCTCCCTTTCATGATCCGGCCAAGTACTGTGCCTTCCATTAACAAACCGGTCCTGGTACTGATAGTTGTTACCGTCTTCGCCACGAAATACAAGATCTGATCGACAATGAGGTCATCGTCGCACCAGGCTCTGCAAAGTCTATCGACACTGGATCAGTGAACTTGGGGGATAATGTGATCATTTGATTGGGGAATAAACCACCTGCGGATGGCGCTCATTTTACTCCAGATATGGTGGATGGCATGCACTGTTTTGAGCAATGTACAAATGCTGTTAATTTTACTTTCTGACTTGGGTGTTGGGTCTGTCTTGTTGTATCGAGTCAGTCCTATTTTGTTAGAGCCAGGTGATTCCGACGGTGTTACCTCGGACATCACTATCTTGTTTTATGTTTGTCTTTTCTCTTTCTTTTAAGTTTGTTTATGTCTTGGAGCCAGTTACGCCAGAAGTTATGAATGAAACAGCAGTGATTTTCACACTCTTGTGTTTGGTTCTGCCTTGTGCTAGTTGTGCCTGCCTTGTGCCAGCTGTGCCAGAAGTTCTGAATAAGATGGCAGTATTTGACTAAAAAACTATGTCTTTTCTGTGCCTTTAAATCATTGCATTGACCTAAGTTTATCAAAATTTTTTGAACACTGTGGTGAAAACAAAGAGGAAGAAATTCCTCGGGATTTGCAAAAATTTCATCAATTGAGAGAAAGAGAGGCGTGCTAAGCCCTTAATGAATGAGATCATGCTTGTTAATGTGAGTACTGAGAAGGATCCTGGCTTGATCCAGATTGGTTCAGCACTGTCTTCAGCACGAGCGATTTGTCGCCTTCTTAAAAGATTTCAAAAAAATGTTTTGCGCGGTCCTGTGAAGACTTGTGCAGAATCGCTCTTGAGATTGTGCAGCATAGGATCGCTCTCAGCCTCGAGACTTAACCCCTTTGCTTTCAAACCTTGAACCTGTATTCAGAATGTTCAACGGTGAACCACAATGTAAGGCCTATGTGGTCAGATTTGAAGCAGCCCTCGAACAAGAGGCAAGAAATTTAGATTGAGGAGATCAGATTGATCAAAGGAAGCTTGCGAAGGTAGATCAGAAGTAGCCCTTGAATTGGGGGCAAAAATGTCAGATGTGCTCGAAGAGCCAAAGATGGATCATTCTGCAAACCAATGAAGATCGGCAAGAATGCCAAATCCCAAAAGGGAAGAAAGAAAAAAGTATTGCTGAAGGACAACTAAGTTCCTATCCACAACACTAGGGGCAAATTCAGCCCCCATTGGATGGACTTCTACATCATCGACTGTAGACGCCCCATTTTTGACCGTCCTCAAGACTTGGACATAATCATCTGAACACTCAATGATCATCCATGCTCATGTTCATTTTGAGTTCTCGGAGGTCTCGGCCACGCGCCTTGCCTCAAGATCTCTCAACTTGTCTGTCTTGTGCTTGGTTGTGGACCAAAGACTTGTGTTTTTGCTTTTGAGGGAAGAGGGTGGCTTGTTAGCCATCCCCTCAACCCATCGGCCCCTTTTTCTTGCCATCGGCCAAGAGTGTTGGCCGATCGACACTGTATTTGGTCGGTTGGCCACCTTTGTTGGTCAATCGGCCATATTTTCCGATCGACCCCTTTCCATCTGCTTTTGGCAGATATTTTGTGCCAGCTGGAACAGCTGGCACGCACAATTCCCCCCTCCATACACGTGTATGGAGGGATTTGAGCCTTGCTTTGCTTCTCCAAGAAGCTTTGCAAAATTGGTTTTCTATAAAAGAAGAGCCTCCTCTCCCTTTCCAGGGGTTCTAGAAATCTGATATACAAGTTAGATATATCTCTCTATATATCTCCCTCTCTCTAGATTTGTGTGTGTGTTTGAGCTCAAAAGTGTGTTTTGTTCTTACTATTGCACACAAACACCTAGAGTTACATCATTCTTGTGTCCTGAGGTACTAGGAGGCTGATTTTAAGGTTCCTGAGCTGGTTTTGATCAGAGAGAGTTGCTAGTCTTGTATTCTTGAAGTTGTTCTTCAAAGGTGAGATTCTAAACTTTAGATACCCCATTCTTGCTTAAGCTTTTACATACACTTCTATATTGTTTCAAGCTTGACTCTAAACTACAAAAAGTTCTGATTTTGTACGCTTGTTGTGGTCGCTTAAGGTCACTTTTTGGTTGGGGGTTGTCTACCACCTCTTAGGCCTTGTTTGGCCTTTACTTTTGAGCTTTGGGATCATCTTATTTTGACCTTCCCACCACTGAAATCCAGAGGATTTTCAATGGTGGAGAAGTGGTTTTGGAGTCTTGTATAGGAGGGGGACACCCCTCTCTCCTTATATCTCATATGCTTGTGTTGTTGGCTTATAAGAGTAGCATGTTTACTTAGCATGTCTTGGTTCTATTTTAGCACTTTTTAGTGGCTTTTAGGACCTGCCTTAACTCTATTCCATGTTGGTTTGACGGCATCTTGCATGCTTCACATACTTGTAGAGTAATCTTGCATGTTTGGATAACATGCATCTTGTGTTTGGACCACTATTCTTGCATGTTTTGGCTCAACTCCAAGGAGCTTTCTCTCATGTTTTACCATGATTAAACTCTGGTCGGTGTTGTCTTGGTCATGCATGCATTGTTTTGCATAGCCTTGGTTCATTCTAGCTTGTAAGCTTTGTGCCTTGAGTTCATTAGCATGTGTTACTTGAAGTATTTTCATGATTTGGCATCATGTGAAATGTAATTTCAGTCCATGTTTCATGGTCACACACTTGCATTTATCACCTATTCCATGCTTTGGATAGTTTGTGTTTCATGCCTTAAGAATAGGTCATTGTGCATGCCACCATACTTAGGCCTTTGTGATGCCATCTAAGTGGGTTTTTGGGCTCATTCTAACATGCCATAACTCTGATTTTATTGGCCTAAGTCATGCCATGTTTGGTTGTAATAGGTGTAGTGCAATTGCCCCTTTTGGCCTTGTATGCGTCTTGTTTTGTGCTCACCTTTCTAGCATGTTTTGGTCTCATCCCATGCATGTTCTAGCCTTGTTTTGGACTGTCTTGGGACTGTTTTGGGTCACCTTGGTCCTTTGGGGCTTGGTTGATATGGCCATGGTTCAAGTACCTTGGCTAGCTTTGAACTTGAAGTTCATTAGCATGCCTTGCTTGTGTTATGTGTTTGATTTGGCATCACTCTTAACATAATTTCAGAGCTTATGGTGTCAGCATACTACCATGATTGTCACTCCTCGCTCATGTTTGGGTGTTGTGACCCTATGCCTTAACTCTTGGACCATTACATATGCATGCTCATTGTGCATTTCATTCTATCACTTCATCATTTTGGCCACTATTTTTGGTGTGACTGAGGCCTATCCATTTTCAATGTAAGTCCATGGATCACGCGGTATGTGTGTCATTGCATGCTTATCGCATTGCATGTTGTCACATCCTTGTTATTGGTATTGTTGTCGCATGCCTATTACATTGCATGTTTGTACGTTTAGGTTGCATCTTGCATGCTTGCTAGTTTGCATTTTGTCACATGCTTGATTAGGTTGCATTGCATTTGGCATGCTTGTTACCTTAGCCTTGTGCACGCATAGGTTGCATAGCATTACATTTTCATGTTGCATTGTATTTGGCATACTCGCTTGCATTACATTGTGTTTGGTTTGGGGTGTCAAACCAAACACGAGGAGCGAGGAACGTTCGTACTTGAAGTGACGAAACGTGCCTCAATCCTTAGACGCCGACGCTCTTGATCCAACATGATAGAGTGTGAGGCCTTCATGTGCTTTGTGCATTCATTCCATATTCATTTGTACACTTGGCTCCTTTGGCCACCATGTGTTGAAATGCGTGATTGATGGCCCGAGGGTCTAGAACCATACTCCCTTGAGTCCATGATATGATAGGAAGGGTGGTCGTGCATACATTGTCTTGTAAATGCATTGCCATGCTCTGTTTGTCCTCTACTGTAGCAAAACAGCATTCTGCAGGAAAAGATGGCCAATCGGCTATCTGCAGTGCCGATCGGCTAAGTATTGTTGGCCGAGAGATTCATTTTTGGTCGATGACCAATTACCCTTGGCCGATGGGCTTTCCACTTGGCTGATGGCCTCTCACAGCACCCAGAAGGTGATTCAGAAGCATCCTTGAGACTTGTGCAGTTTTCAGAGGTGCAGAGTAGTGTAAACAGAGGCAGCGTGAGCGTGGCGATAGATTTCTGAGCGGAGCCGAGCATGCGTGCACTTGTCCCTCTTCCCGAGGCCTCTTTACTGCTTTAGTAGCTTAATTAATTTGTTTAATTAGTTAAGTGTTGTGCAATAATTAATTAGCTAGTTAGTTAGTTAATTAGTCAATTTGTATTATTTATTCGGACCCTCCGTCGAGAGGGAGAATTTTGTAATAAGTGTGTGTGAGTGTGTGAATGTCTTCCAACCCCACATCTTTCTCCCTTTTACTTACCTGCTTTCAATGGTTAGTTCTAGGTCATGTTTCAATTAGCATCCTTATGCTCGCATGTTTGCATCCATTCATTTGTATTGCATGCATCGGGCTTGGCGCATCATACTAACCGCATAGCATTTCAATTTCAACTTCAATACGTGTATTGAGTTGCCGCATTTCACATGCCATTCTTAGAATAGCCGAGCCTATTTTAGTTGCATTTTGCATGTGTTGCATTAGCCATCTTAACATAGCTAGGATCATGCATTAATTTCTAACTAACTATTGTTTTGGCTCGGAGTACTAGGTAAGTGTTTATGCTTTAGCATCTTGCATGAGTGTAAGTATTGCCATGATAGCATGCTTGCCATGAGGCTAACTGCTTATGTGTATAACCGCTTGAATGCCTGTGGGTGAAGGTTAGATTACTTGAATTGGAACAATTCATTGAAATGCGAGTTTTAAGCCCACTTGAGGGTGGCAAAATCATGTTTTCCATGCCCACCTGAGGGTGGCAAATCCACATCTTAGCCTACTTGCGAGTAGCATTTTCAAACCATTTTCAAACAAACTAACATGAAATGTTTTGTTCCAATTTAGGCGATCCAGTCTATACTTATGTGTTGTGCGCATCACATAGTAATTCTAGGCTAATAAACCAGAATAAGAACACATGTCTTTTCAAAAACAAGATATCATGTTTAGTACAAGCCGATCTTTGATCAGGCGAGTGGGGGTGCTCATAGATGACCTTTCCCAATCGTACCCAAGTTCCCGAGCCGAGGCTACTTTGGTGATGACGGACACGGGGCCTTAGGCAACGAGTCAGGGTTTCTAAAATTCCCCCAAAATAAAATATTTAGGTGGCGACTCTGTATCTGGCAAAGCAGTCCATGTTTGGCACTTCTTTCTTAAAAATCAGTTTTCCAAAACGATTTGCCGAATTTGGACTCTTTGGTGATTTATTGGTCTCGCATTGCACTTTGCGGGATTAGATTTAGAACCGTGACATTTGAGTCTGAACTGTAGTAGCATGAAGCCCACGGGCGTGTCTACATTGACGAACAGCGGCCATTCTCCTGGATTCAGATGGCTTTGAGATCCTAAAACCATTTGACATGGACAAAGCTACACTTTTACCCTTGAGAGGCTCGCTGGGCCAAAGACCTGGAAGGGCGACCCAGGCAAAAGTTAGAGCAAGAAAAAAAAGAAAAAAAGAAGAAAAAATGAAAAAGAAAAGAAAAAGAACAAAAAAAAATATGCAAAGAGAAAGAAAATAAAAAATGAGAAGAAAAAAAAGAAATGAAATGAAAAGAAAAACAGAGCTCGCAAGGTTGAAAACCCGGAAGGGCGACCTTGGCAAAAGTTAGAGTGTAAAATGAGAGGTTAATACCCGAGTGTACCTTTACCCGGAACTACGTCAGGCTTGATTCCCATCTTTGGGATACGTAGGCAACTTCATTCCGAAGTCCAGCCATAAACACTTCCAAATCGACTATGTCCATGTAGTGGTTCAGATCATCTTTGTCTTCTCTGTATCCAAGAGTTCGGTTGTGATCGTCACTTTGAGGACTGATTACAGTGGGCTGTGATGCCATTCAGACAACGGGGCAACTTTCTATTGTCGTGCAGTGCTATTTAGACAGGGGGCAATTTTCCATTGTTTTGGATCTGAGATTGTGCATCTCGAGAGTAGATTCTATGTTGGTCGAGCAGTGGCCATTTGTAAAAATAGTTTTGAGAATTTTTAATGAGGTTGACTAATTTTCTAAAAAATTACTCCTTTTTTCCAAAACTGGATCATTTCTTGGACCCAAAAAGGGAAAATTTTCAGTGTTCATAACCTGACTTGCATGATTTCAAATCAGAAAATTGAACAAATGTGATAATCTAGCTCTCATATTGGTCAAAATTGTTTTAGTACAAAGCCAAAACAAAAAATGGTCAAAATGATGAACTAAGGGCACAGTTAAGTCAGGTGTTCTGTCTTTTTCCCATTGTCAACATACTTGCCAGAAAGGGCACTCTACTTTCCAAAAAGGGCATTCTACCTGCCAGAAAAGGGCATAACTGAAGCTAACAACAAAGGGCCGAAAGTTCTCTCATCCTCCGAGCAGCGAGGTATCAAGTTAAGTGCGAAGCACGAACTGGAAAGGGAGCAGGATGTATTGGTTGCCAAGGGTTTATTTTTGGTTGCCAATCCGTGGGCTATTTTGGCAGGATGTATTGGTTGCAAGTGGGGCCCGACATTATTACTCTTTGTGGATATTTTGTTGGGCCACCGTTTTTTTTTTTTTTTTTTTTTTTTTTTCTGTGGGCTCATGGTGCAAGAATTGGTATGAATTTTGGGTTTGGAAATTTAGCCGTTGGGCTCATTTGGTTTGGACTTTCGGGCTCATTGATTTTGTTGGGGTCATATTACATATATTTATATGATTGGCGAGTCTGTAAGCTTTTGTTTAGCCACTATGCAGCGGATCTTGTGTAGTCGATTGTCTCTTGATGATTGATCGTGTGATCCTCATGTGACTCGATATGAGGTGAGTTTTGAGCCATCTTCGCCAAGAGTGATTGAGGGGTCACTGCTATGGGGAATAGTGGTTCGATAACTAGCCAAGTTAGAGACTGGGAGATGAGCGGGAGGATAGCTACCGGTTCCGGTTGCTTCTTGTCTTCATGTGACCCATCTTAATTGATTGTATTGCCACGCCTGACATGGAGTGAAGGGCACACTGCCATGGGGTTTGAGGCTTGTGATCTATCAAGGAAGGGACTGGGGGATGTGATGATTGATCTCAGGCTATTTTTGGCTATGTTTTGGTTTGTTGCTGTGGGGCTACCGTTGTCACTTCGACTCACAAGACTGTTGCTTATGGTTACTGATCGTGCTAGCTTCATGTGACTTTGTCTGGATTTCTCATGAGATAGATTTTTTTCCTCTGTCATGGCTTTTGTTGAGTAGCTAGGATGTCATGGCTGTGAGGAGTGGGATGCTTACTGGATTCCATGTGTTGATCTACGGTAGAGACTGGGGGCGAATGGGGTTGGTTATCATTTTTGATTTGTCTTGAGGGTTGTTGCTTTGTGAGTATGCTTGTGGTTTTTTTTTTTAGTTTTATGGTGTTTGTTTGTATCTTTGCCCATATATCCATCCCAAGTTTTCATCTATTATTTCTGATGGTAGAGGTTACTTGGGGACAAAAGGATATATGGGCAAAGTAGGGTTATTTTGTTTTTTGTTGTTCTTGTGTTTTTCCCCCTATCTTATGGGGTTCAGGGGTAGTTTATGTTGGTTATGTGTTCGTTTTTTATTTGTTGTTGGGTGTGCCTGGGGTATGCCCCTTGTAAACTTGTAAATTTCATTGTCTTTATTTTATGACTTACTTACCCAAAAAAAGGAAAGGGAGCAGGATATTCCACTCCCTTATCCGAAAAGGTCGGGTCACACCCAAGCTGGCTGAGCACATCGTTAACCAATGTCAAAAGAAAGAGAATCTAGCAGAATGCTAGGGACAAGAGCCCATAACTTCTTGTTTATCCATCAACCACCCAGGGGAGGGATAAAAAATGAGAGATTGAAGAATAGAGAGATGTGCGCTGAGAGAAAAGTAAGGAAAGGGCTTTTCAGAGAAAAATAGATTGAGTGTCAGAGCGATGTGAGAATCACAATTGAGAAAAGGGTGGAAAACAATACCCGAAGAAACAGGCTCCTCGCGAACTGAGAGGTCTCTTGCCATTGGAACATATTTGAGTCATGTGTCGTGCGTGTTGTTTTTGTTTGTCTCGATTCTTTTTTTGAGTCATTTCAAGTGTCAATAGATGTGTTTATGTTATTTTACTTTTGTTTTCAATTGTTGAGTCGTTTTTGCTGTGGTCAGTTGTAGGCTCAATACCTGGTTAAGAACTCGTTTCTTAATTTTAAATTCAAAACTAAAATCGTTTTGTGCTTGGAATGTTGTGTCATTCTCCACATTTGTGCAAAACAAGATTTGTTCTTCTATAAACTGCAGGGTTCAACCCAGGTCATGTGAGAATAGTAAAACCAGGACCTATCTGAAGCTATTTAGGTTCCGGACTGCAAAACAGAAGAAAAGTGGGAAAATTTGGCGCATCTGAGTTTGTTTCAACCTCTGAAAATTCTAGGATTGCATTCCGGATGTACCTCTTTAGGCCTTGTCAATGCTCCGAAGTATGAGTGTGCCTCTACCTCAAGCTCAAGTTCAAGTCTACTTCAACCCAGAATGGCAATCAGAAGTGCTTTCCCTGAGTACCATTCCCCGCCAGAGTTATCTTGGTTGTGTTAGCACTAGTTCCTAGGAGATCAACTGCGACGGTGGAAACTAGAGTTCGAATGGCTGATGCCTAGAACGCAAAGGTTCGGGATTTCCGAGACTAAAGTCTGGTTTAAATACCAAGGGGTGTATCCCCGACTTGAAATCTGTATGGAAGCCCCATAGGTGGAGATAGCATGCGTGCGCCTTAATTCTGGATACTGAACCAACCTAGTCTGCTACCCCATTGGAGAATAGGGAATGTTGCAAATATGATCGGCAAGAAAAGCGGCATCTGTGGTTTTCACATGTGGATGTTATCTCTTGCCAATATGAACAGGGTGTGCCCTTTTGAGCTGAGCGTGTTGCGAAGTCCTCTGAGAGGTAGGTCGGAGGCACCAGAGTACATGTAGAATGTGCACTTTCATATACACTTATGTTGCATGCGTGCTGTGCATCGTTATGATTCATGCATAGAATATACTTGCTTTCGATTCCGCATAGAAAATGTTTTGCTTTCAATCATGCATAGATAATGCTTTCAACGTTGCACAGAATATGCCTGTCTCATGCATAGAATATGCTTTCAATATTGCATAGAAAATGCTCGAATCTGTTGCATAGAAAATCCACTCTCCCATTCTTGCATAGAAAATGCTTGAATCCTTTGCATAGAAAATGCACTCTTCCATAGTTGCATTGAAAATGCTCGTATCTTTCGCATAGAAAATGCACCTTACTTGCACAGAAGATGCATTTTCTCGCACTTCTTTTGCGCACTTTACTCGCACTATTTTGTGCACTTACACTTTGTATCTCACTCGCACTGTCTTTTGCATATTGTGGTTGTGTTTCACTCGCACTATCTTGTGCATTGCATTACACTCGTGTTGTTTAGCGCATCGCACTGTTTAGTGCATTTCAAATCACTCGCGTTGTTTAGCGTATCGTACTGTTTTGTGCAGTTCATTACTCGTGCTCTCTTGTGCGTCGCACTGTTTTGTGCAGTTTACACTCGCGCTCTCTTACGCATCACACTATTTTGTGCAGTTTACACTCGCGCTCTCTTGCGCGTCGCACTGTTCTGTGCAGTTTACACTCGCGCTCTCTTGCACGTTGCACTGTTTTGTGCAGTTTATCACTCGCACTTTCTTGTGCATCGCACTATTGTGTGTAGTTTACACTCGCGCTTTTTTACACATCGCACTATCCTATGCATTTCATTACATGCTCTCATCTTGCATAGAAAATGCTTGTATCTTTTGCATTGAACTTGTTCGCGTTTTCTTGTGCACCTTACCTGCACTTGTGAGTGCATTGCATTGTTCGTGCTTTCTTGCGCATCTTACCTGCACTTGTTAGTGCATTGCATTGTTCACGCTTTCTTGCGCACCTTGCCTGCACTTGTTAGTGCATTGTATCGCACTGTCTTGTGCACCTCCATCGCACTGTTTTCTGCATCTTCTTAGCACTGTTTTATGCATTCACTCTGCATCGCACTATCTTGTGCACATTGTGTTTTTATATCACTAGCACTGTCTTGTGCACTCGTGCTTTCTTGCGCATCGCACTGTCTTGTGCACTCCTCTGGTCTGGGAGACCTTAAATCCTCTGGTCTAGGAGACCTTAAATCCTCTGGTCTAGGAGACCTTAAATTCTGCATCTCTACTTCGCACTGTCTTGTGCACTCTCCGGTCTAGGAGACCTTAAATCCTCTAATGGTGCAATTCCTTTGGTGTTTGTCGTGCCCGAACGACTTCCAGTGGTCTGGTGTAGCCACCTGCCTATGTTTGCAGTGAGTTCCTAGGAGACCAACTGAGACGGTGGACACAAGAGTTCGAATGGCTCATGCCTAGAACGCAAAGGTTCGGGATTTCTGAGACTAAAGTCCAGTTTAAATACCCAGGGGTGTATCCCCGGCTTGAAATCTGTATGGAAGCCCAATAGATTGAGATAGCACGTGTGCGCCTCAATTTTGGATACTGAACCAACCTAGTCTGTCACTCTGTTGGAGAATAGGGAAAGCTACGACCATGGCCAGGGTGAAAAGTAGTTCCTGTGTTTCAACCGAGAAGAAAAGGAAGATCCCCAGCAGCGTGAGGTAGGTCATTGCCAATTGCCCCTATAAGGTACCTTCATTTCCTAACTACTACATCATCTAGTATGTCTATTGCATTGCACATAGCATCTATCGCATGCATCTACTGCATATCCATCGTATCGCCTACAGCCTTTTCATGTTAAGCTTAGTTTGGCATGTGCCCATACTTTTCACGTTAAAGCATGGTTCTGTGATTATGTGTACGCGCTTATTCCACTAAGAGAATTGCGGTCTGAGGGTGTTGGCACCTTTTCTGTGTTAGACGTGGTCTGTTTTGTGTCTGTGCCTTTTCTAGGCAAAATGTGGTTTGGCTACGTGCCTTATTCACTTCATCCATTGCATCCATTGCATTGTAGTTTGTTGCATCTAGCATGTAGGATCACGATCTTTCCTCAACAAAGCATTCCTCACTTATATCATGCCACCCAATTACTTGTATTCCTTCTGCGAAACACATAGTTCTGTCTGTGCGTGCACCTATTCCACTAAGAAAATTGTGGTTAGAGCGCTCTGGCACCTTTTCTATGTTACACGTAGTTTGATGTAGCATCTCCATCCCTTTATGATATTTGTGTGGTTTTGCACTACTTGTGGTTTGATTATTCAAATACATTGTATATTATTACATTGTTTTGTAATATTGTGTATCATGTTGCATTCTACACCTGAACTACGTTGGTTTGATTCCTTGCAAAGGGATACGTAGGCAGCCTGTGGGTGCAACCATTCATGTTTCTGTATTTTGTTTGTTTGTCTAAGTCTTCGGCCTTGTCAAAAATGGGCCATCTATGGGCTTTGATATTCACTCATGCCACTTCATGACTCTGAGCTCTGTCAAAGAGGGGCAACTGTAGACACCCCATTTTTTACTGCCCTTAAGACTTGGGCGTTACTGATGGTTTACTTGGTGATGAAAGGTGTGCAGGGCAAATGTTCGATTTCTTTGGCAAGAGGAGAGTCAAATCCCAACCTTACACCTCATTTTGGACCAAAGTTATTTTGGATGGTTTTTAGACCTTAAAGCCCTCTCTTTCAAAATATTTTTGAAAAAGACTTCCTACGATGTTCCGAGGCTCGCATTTCGTTAAATGTTGCGCTTTTCGGTAAACCGAGCAAGAAAAAAGTGGAAATGAATGAAAGAGAGATGAAATCTTTGAAAAGTCTTTCAAAACACCTTGTTTAGGGCTTTGGAGTTAAAGAAAAGAGGAGAAGAGGGAAGAAACCTAGCCGAGGAAGAAGGTGGGTATGAATCGCTAAGAGAGAGTCAAGCGATCCTTGCTAAATCAGGCCTATCTGTAAATACACTTGGATTTAAGCTATGAGGCCACCATCATTGGAGAGAAAACTTCTAGGGCTTCATTTTTCACTCAGGAATCTCCTAAAGCCGAGTCCATATGGGGGAGATATGATTGGTTGAAGTTGGGCATCATTCCGGTTCGACTGAAACTGAGCATCCTTCACTAAAAGAGGGATACCTCTTATCAAACATGGAATTTTGATGTGCGGCTTGCATAATTGGAAAGAAGACATCCAGGGCTACAATTTAGGCTCAAGAATGACCTGAAACGGAGTCCAGATAAAGGAATTAGGCTTGCTTCAAGTCAGGGACCAGGATTTATTTTTTCCATTGGCCTCTATGGAAGTGCATCGGCCACAATTTGACCTCAGCAGCTATATGTCGGCCAAAAGTGAACCTTATCAGCCACAAATGGTGGCTAGTCGGCACCACAGATGGTCGGTCGGCCAAAAGTGTCCAGAAAGCCCAGAATTGATAGATATTTCTCCTCCAGCTGTTATACACTGCATCAGATATTTCCAATTGAGATATTTTGACCAAAAGCTCTTGGATTGCTACATAATGAAGCCTTATATCTCATTTTCAAGGGTTAGAACATTTCTTGAAGGCTTAGAAATTTGAGAGCTTCTCACTCTAGAATCCTCTCTCTCTAGAAGTTTTGTGAGCAAAACTCTCTCCCTTTCTAGAATTCTCTCATTTTCCTCTTGTTTTAGGCTTAGAAATGAGAATTTCCTACACTTTTGCAAAGAGACCCTTAACCAAAGTTGATCATCTTTGGGTTGAGGTAGCTTGGGACTTTGTTTGAGCTCCAAAAGGCTGATTTTGGCTATTTTTGGGGTGGTATTGAACTACAAAAACCTATGTTTTTCCTCTATTTTTTCAGTCCTAAAGTCTTGGTTTGTGCCTTGGTTGGCTAGGGGGTTGTCCTCCCTTTTGCTCATTGGCTTGTAAGGCCTTGTGAGCTAACTTTAAAACATTTCAAACAACTTCTTTTTGGCCTTAGAACCACTAAAATCTAGAGGATTTTCAGTTGTAAAAACCCTATTTTGAGGGCCCAAGTAGAAGAGGGTGGTCCCCTCTCCTCTTATCTTGATTGCTAGTGTTGATGGCCAACCAAATGAGCATGTGTTTTTACTTCTTTATGGCTTTATTTAGGCTCATTTTTGTGACTTATCAGACCTACCATAACTCTGTTTTTGGCTGTCTTGGTCACCTCTTGTATGCTTATTGCACTTGTAGTGTAAATCATCTTTGCTAGCCTTGTTAGCCTTACAAAGTTGCATGCTTTTGTGGTTTGAATTAGCTTAGTTCAAGCATGTTTTTGGTGTTATTTTCACATGTTATAACTTTGATTTTGATTGGTGGACTCACCTCTTGCATTCTTTATACACTTGTAGTGTTATCCATGCTTACTAGTCTAACATGCTTGACGTTTTGGCCAATCATGCTAGCTTATTTTGGCTATACACCATACATGTTTTTGCATTGTTTTGACATGCTTTAGGACTATTTCGGGCTGCCTTGGTCATATGACTCATGTTTTGTATAGCTATAGTTCAAATGCCTTGACTAGTCTTGAGTTTTACGGCACCTACCTTGCTATACTTGTGATGTTTGCATGCCTTGGCATCATTTGGCATGATATTTTAGCGCTTATATATTTTCCATGCTCTCATGTTTATCACTCCTTCAATGTGTTTGAGAGTTGCACCTTTATGCCTTGTTCGTGAGCCATTGCATGAGCCTCATTTTCTTGCCTTTCAAGCCATCATCTCAGTCCATTTTGGCTACTGTTTCGACCAGCATAAGGTCTGTTTGGGGCTGGTTTGGCCATTTGAGCATTGTCTTGCATGCCTCTAGTGTAATACACTTCACTAGCTTTGATGCTTAAGCCTTGCAGCATGCATCACATGAGTTGTTTGCATGATTTTAAGTCATTTAGCCTGACATTTCAGTGCTGGAACATATGCCATTATACTCCAGGTTTCATCCTTTCAATGCTTTTAGAGAGTTGTGACTTGTGCCATAATCTTGCATTAACATGTATGCATGTCTGGCTAGTCCTTGATGTCTCCATTTCATCATTTTGGCCACTGATTTGGGCCTGATTGAGGTCTGTCCATTTTGGTTTAAGTCCATCTTTGCATGTTGTTCAAATTTTGTTACATTACATCGTGCTTGTATGTTTGGGTTGCATTGTGTTTTGCATGCTTGTTGCTTGCATTGTTGATACATGCTTGGTGCATTGCATGATTTTGCATGCTTGTTGCATTACATTATGTGTGCATGCCTTGCCTCTTGATCAAACATCATAGAGGTTAAGGTCCCTTATGTGTTTTTGTGCATTTCATTCACATTGAATTGTGCGACTCGGCCTTTTTGGCCATCCTGCATTGAAATGCAGGATTGATGGCTCGAGAGTCGAGCACCACACTCCTTTGAGCTTCAAACATGATAAGGGATATAGTTGCACAACATTTTCCTGCAAATGTATTGCCATGCCTCTGTTTATACTCTGCTGCATTAAAAGGAGCAGTTTGCCCGAAGAGATGGCCGATTGGCTATCTGGTGTGCCGATCGGCTATCAGTATTTAGCCGATGGACTCAAAAGTGGTCGATGACCCTTATCCCTTGGCCGATGACCATACCATTTGGCCGATGGCCTCTCAGCATATCTATGAGGTGGATCAGAAGTGTTTCAGAAGTTGGCATAGTTTTCAAAAGTCTAAAACAGTGCAAACAGAGGCAATATGAGGCATGGCAACGGATTTTTGAGTGAGGCGATCGAGCATGCACCATTCATCACTTCGAGGCAGAGCTGTGGAAGCCTATTTTAGTTTCATACTTGGTTGGTTTTGTAACTTTATTAATTTTCTTAATTAGTTAAAAGTTTTCTAATAATTAATTAGCTAGAATAGTTAGTTAATTAGTTGGTTTGTATTATTCATTCGGACCCTCCGTCGAGAGGGCGAATTTTGTAATAAGTGTGCGTGAGTGTGTGAATGTCTTCCAACCCCACATCTTTCTCCTTTTTACTTAACCGCTTACGATGGTTAGTTTTAGGTCATGTTTTGATTAGCATCCTTATGCTTGCATGTTTGCATCCATTCATATGTATAGCATGCACCGGGCTCGGCGCATCATACTAACTGCATTGTATTTCAATTCCTACTTGAATACATGATTATCAAATTGCATCTCATATGCCATCTTAGGATAGCCGAGCCTATTTTAGTTGCATTTTTGCATATGTTGCATTAGGCATCTTAACATAATTAGGGTCATGCATGATTTCTAACTAGTTGTTGTTTTGGCTCGAAGTACACTGTAAGTGTTTATGCTTTAGCATCTTGCATGTGTGTGAGTGTTAACATGATAGCATGCTTACCATGAGGTTAACTGCTTATATGATTAACTGCTTGAATGCCTGTGGGTGAAGGTTAGATTACTTGAATTAGAACAATTCATTGAAATGCGAGTTTTAAGCCCACTTGAGAGTGGCAAAATCATGTTTTCTAAGCCCACTTGAGGGTGGCAAATCCACGTCTTAGCCTACTTGCGAGTAGCACCTTCAAACCATTTTCAAACAAACATGAGACGTTTTGTTCCAAATTAGGCGATCCAGTCTATACTTGTGTGTTGTGCGCATCACATAGTAATTCTAGCTAATAAATCGGAATAAGAATACATGTGTTTTCAAAAATAAAATATCATGCTTAGTAAAGGCCGATTTTTGATCAGGCAAGCGGGGGTGCTCATTGCATGACCTTCCCCTCTCGTACCCAAGTTCTCCAGCCAAGGCAACTTTGGTGATGACGGACACGTGGCCTTAGGCGCGAGTCAGGGTTTTTTAAATTCCCTCAAAATAAAATATTTAGGGGGCGACTCTGTATCTGGCGAAGCAGTCCATGTTTGGCACTTCTTTATTAAAATCAGTTTTCCAAAACGATTTGCCGGATTTAGACTCTTTGGTGATTTATCGGTCTTGCATTGCACTTTGCAAGATTAGATTTAGAACCGTGACATTTAAGTCCGAACTGTAGTAGCTAATGAACAAAATGGATTTCGCGCCATTTCTCGCGCGGAGCCCAGGACGTTTGGGCACGTCTATACCCCACAGAGTGGTGAAAGCTATCTTTTCTCTGTCCTAGAGTGCCATTAGAATCAGGTGATACCCGGAAAAACCATCCATAAAGGAGAGTAAAGCATAGCCCGTGATGAAGTCTACTAACTCATCAATATGCGGCAGTGGAAAGTCGTCCTTCGAGCTGGCTCTATTCAAATCCCAAAAGTCAACACAAACCCGAATTCTACCATCCTTCTTTGGCACTGGGACAATATTCGCCAACCAAGTCGGATACTCGGATACTAACAAGAATCCTGCATCAATTTTCTTGGTGACTACTTCCTTGATTTTCAGTGCCCAATCTGGGCAAATTCTGCATAGCTTTTTCTTGACTGGTCAAGCCTCAGGGTCGATTCCAGGCATGACTTCGTAGGACCACGTGAAAACATCTTTAAAATCGTTTAATAAAGCGATTGAACGCTCGCGTTCCTCCAAAGACAATGTGGACCCGATCTAGACAAAGCATGGATCTTTCTCAGTACCCACATTAATGGCAATGATTTCATCAAAACAAGGCTTTACAAACCTCTCCTCCACTTGGTTAATCAAATTTTTCCAAAGCCAAAGGAATTTCTTTCTCTTCGTTTTCGTTAAAATTCTAAAAATCTTGGTCAATACAATAAACCAGTGGCACAGATAAGTACATAGAATTTGCAACTTTTGCATTCAAGAGGGCCAGATCTTCAGTTACAAACTCAAAAGAAAAGCAGAATACAGACCTTCACAGTACTTTGGCATCCGGGTTACCACCTCCGAGAATGCCAGATTCAGACTCCCCAAACTGACTTGAATCCGAGTCTGACTCCACAGACTCAATGGAATCAAATTCTGGCTCATCACCTGATTCAGAACCCTCCTCTATCTGCCAAGTAAGACGCGGCACTTTTGATGCATCCAAAATACCACTGGTTGGGTCCACACCCAGTTCTTCCCCGATCATAGAGACAGTAAAGTTATCCCCCAAGTTCTCTAGGTTAGCCACGGGATCTGTAAGGAGATTGGCCAGTGCTGCCCCTATTTCAGCTTCGCTGTTATCTAAGTCATCTTCTGTGCTCTGGCTAACTTTGATACTTGGTTCAGCCCTTTCCTCATCACTATCTTGCAGCTGCAGATCAAAGAAAATCTCGAATCCGGGGACGTGCTTCTTTGAGGAATTTACCCAGGGCTCAGGAAAGCCACAAAAAGGGAAATCCTCTCCCTCTTAAACAAAACGGCTTTTAAGCGTTCCATGAATCGGCCTATGGATGAGCTCATAATGCTTTCCAGCTCTCTTAGCCTTGGCTTTGCCGCTCGTTTCTTTCCCTTTTCTGATCCAGTCCTCTATGGTAGGTACATATCCCAGTCCGAAGGCATGTGGGTTGTGTGGCACATTTGCCAGTGCTGCAACACCTTTCTAACCACTCTTTGTGAACCCCATTCCTGGAACGTGCTGCCATTTATGCATGAAGTATATAGACTGTGCACTAACATACATGCCTTCGTTCGTGGCCAGAATGGTTTGTACTACCCAGGCTTCAGTCAGAGTAAATCCCGAGAGGAACACATCTTCATTGCCATGATTGATCTCTAGCACTGGCGTAGTCACCTCTGGAGGTGAATGGATGGATGAATTCCCAAAAACCATTGCTACTCCTCCCCCATGGGGATACTTCAACATTTGATGAAGGGTGGAGGATACAACCTTCACGTAATGTAACCAAGGCCTCACTAACAACAGGTTAAAGGTAGCTGATACATCCAGGACGTGAAACTCGATCTCTAACTTAGTTGGGCCCACCTAGACTTGTACTTTCACTATGCCCATGACCTCTCGGCTTGTATTATCATATGCCCGTATCACCTGGGCTATGGGAACAAAGTCAGCCGATATAAGGCCAATTACATAGGCAGTACGGGATGGACATACATTAATGGTAAAGCCAGTAGCTACCAACACCACCGGTACCCACTTCTCCCTACATCTCACAGACATGTAGAACGGCTTGTTGTGAGCTGACGCTTCCGGTGGCAGCTCTTTGTCTGAAAAAGTCAGCGTTGGCTTGGCACCACTTGGAAAAACCAAGCCCACAAGTTGCTCGGGCGTAGTATCAATGGATATTTAGCTTTGTCCATTGCCGACAATACTGCCTGTCGGTGCACCCATTAAGCCATAAGGTGCCCCCAGATAGAGATGTCAGCTTGGATTTTCTTGAGCTATTTCAGCATTGATTCTTCTTCTAGTTGCTTCTCCTTTTGTTTCTTGGCCTCTTTGTCCTTTCCTGCTGGCTCTGCTTGATCCAGGTGTGGCGGCTTAAAGTACTGTCCACTTCGGGTACGATGATCTATCTCCTCAACATACCATGTATTATTCAGGATGCAATCGCGCCAGTCTTCATCAGTATGGGCTAGATGCATATCATTGTTGTCCCACCACTCTCCCTCAGTGGCTGAAAAACAGTTGTCTGGCTCCACTTGAATCATCTTCACAGTACAAGGGTTCCCTTTCTGACTGTCCTCAACTCTTTCTCTCTCAAACTACCTCGGTGCAACCTCATGTTCAGTGTCTGTGGTGTTCACAACCTCCACTTCTTGACCTGGGTTTCCCATGCATGTGTCCTCCAATAGTTTTCATTTCTCATCCGCCTTCCGGGCACTGCAGCTACTTCTGCTTTATTTCCCTCTAGTTTTGTCCCAGTTTCTTCTTCCTTGTCTAACTTATCACTCAACCATCCGGTGTTATCTGTTGATCCATTTAGGTCGAACCACCAAATCTGTATATCTCTCTAACCATGCTCATCAAAGAACTGTAGGTTGTCTAGATCTTCTTCAAGATCTGCCAAATCATTCAACCCTTAGTTTAAACCATCCTCCTTGACCACATTAATGCCTACCAAGGTTAGCAGCACCACTTCAGGCCTAGTTTAAGTGATTGGCACGTTATGGAAACTCAGATCGTACACCTGCTTAGATAAGTCCCCAGGGCTCTTTGTCAACAGACTAGTACCTTCCTCTGAGGCCAAACCTTTCTTTACCGCATGTATTGTCACCACATTGTGAGGCTTAAGTTATGGCTTAAATGAGTCCATCATGCACAGATCTGTGCCCTCAGGAATGAACAACATTGGTTTTGGTAGGTGGGAGGGGGTAATATATACGTTGGGGTCACAAGAGGTGGCCGGTGTATGGATTAGGTTTAGATTTCTAGGTGGGGGGACTTGATTATGGGCTAGAAGCGGGTTGGTAGTTACATTCGGTTTCTGAGGTGGAGCGATCACCTTGTTGTCAATGAGATCCTCAATCTCATGGCGTAATCAGAAGCACTGGTCGGTGTCATGACCATGTTGGTGAAACGAACAGTATTTCGTGGGGTTGTGTTTGGGTGGAAGAAGGTCAGGAAGTGGACGAGGTTCTAAGGGTTTTAGGTGCCCTTTTTTGATCAGCGCTTGCATGGCTTTGGAAAGGGTCATGTACAGTTGGTTAAAAGTCCTCTGAGGTTGGGTAGGGTTGGATGACGTTTGTGATCCTGTGTTGGCGAAGGTGTCAGCGGTCTTGGTTGCGGTGACAACACTTACATCCGATGGCCTCGCAGCTGTGCTACCACTGGCAGCATTGGAACTGCGAACAAATGCCCTTTTTGCCGGCCCCTTCTCATCTATAATAAGCCCCTGGTTCATGGCATCTTCAATTTGCACTCCCATTGCATGAAGTTTTGCAAAAGTGAACGACAGAAGCACAATCATTTTCTACAACAACTTGCCATCCAGATTCCGGACGACCATTCTGTTCTGGTCCTTCTCAGAAGGCCTCGTGGTCATCATTGAGGCTTTAGCTCTCCATCTTGTCACAAACTCAAAAAAACCCTCCTTCAGCTCTTGGCGGGTTACCTCAAGATCACGAGTTGTGATCTCAATCTGTGTACTGTAAGAGTACTGAGCAATGAAGGCCTCGATCATCTCCTCCCAATTCTGTTTGCTGGAATCTTGTAACTTAACATAGCAAATAGCCATTATACCTGACATGGTGCGCCCAAAAAGAGATAGCTTATGTAGTCTAGTCAAGCCCATCGGCTGTAAGATATCTGAAAATAGTCACAAGTGAACCATCGGATCCCCAAAACCGTCAAAACGATCAATGTGTGACATGTTAAACCGATCTGGCAATGTAATCGCAGAATCAGTATATCCGTCCTCTCTGTCTGGGATAGAGTTAACCTTTTCCAATTTGTTGACCTTAAGTGCAGTCAGGTCAACCTCAAACTTGAATGGTGCCTCGGTCTGATAAACTGGGGCTCTGGAAGCTTGTGCTGGGATAGGTTCTATTGGATTACCCTGGTTTTCTTTAACATTGGTAGTATTAGCAATGGCTCCAAGTGTTGGGATAGTTGTGGTGGGTACACGAGATGCGGAGGCCACGGCCGACTGTAGTGGTTGTTGTTGTAGCATGGTTATGACCTCAGCCTGACGAGCTGCATCCTGCCGTAATGCTTCCACTATTTGCTATAACTAGAGTATTAGTTCCTCCATTTGGCTAGGGGATACTGTGCCATAAGAATGTGTGACCTTTCTTACACTGAACTGGAAGTAGCTGACTGCTCTTGGATCGGACTGAACACAGGTGAGCTAAGAGGTGATTGTTGTAAGAATTGGACTAGTGAACTCTGTCTAATTCTCCTTCGTCTTGTAACCGGCAAGAGTGAGGTAAACACTGGTTGTCCCTGAACAGGATCCCCGACTTTGCAAAGTGTTCGGACTTGGATCCAGAGTACTTGGGGGATATCCGAACTTTTTGAAGCTATGGTTTAAACTACCTAGTAAAAGAAATAAAGCAAAAGGGCAGTAATCAGAAACCGCACAGCACCTCAGCTAAGATGTTATCAACACAGGCATGATCAAAGCTGTAGGATTGTACTCCACACTAAATTTTTCCCCTCGAAACAAATATCAACTGTACCACTGATATGCACACTCCTGTACAAATTCATTGTAAAGCACATACCAAGTAAAGAGAGCCAAAACACCCCTATAAGGGGAGAGGGTTACCTTGTCCTAGCTTTTGTCATGAACTAGGTTTCACTATTTCAATGAAGCGGTTTCACGCAATCCTGCATTCGGGTGAGCATCATGGCCTAGTTTGGAACAGTCTCTACAGCTTTTCTATATGCAAATAGGCTAAATGGTCAAAGAGGGTACCTCAGCAAGACTACCTAATATACCTCTCACACTTAACACTGAGAAGTGAAAGGAGGATCAAATGGTACAGCGGCAGTCCAGATCTAAGGGTTGTGTTCCCAACATGGTAGAGCCCACGACAGGTCAGCCTTTTGGCAAGCTTTGGGACAAGCCTCCGGTAAACCGTCCAGGAATAGCAGATGGAAAACACAGTGACTTAAGCACACCATGCAAATGCAATGCAAAGAACATATATATGTAGATAAAATTTCACATCATGAAGTTCGAGTCAAGTTCTCTAATTCCCCAGCAGAGTCACTAGAAACTGTGGCTCAACTTTTCATGCTCCTTTCAGATACGAAAGTCCCACAGTTTGGACTCCCGTGATTCTGAATCTGATCACACAAGTGCAATGTGAAATAGATAAACACCAAAGAATCCAGATCCAACGAATCTTTTGTAAAATCAATTTTGAATCAAAATGCCAAAAATGGATTGCTTTGCCAGATACAGAGTCACCACCTAAATATTTTTGGAAAATTTAGGAAACCCGAGACTCATGCCAATGGCCGCTTATTCGTCATCACCAAAGTGTCTCAGCTCAGGAACCTAGGTACGAGAGGGGAAGGTCATGAATTGAGCACCCCACTCGCCTGATCAAAGATCGGCATCTATTAATCATGATGTGATTCTTATTTACATTATATGCTCTTGTTCTGATTATTAGGCTAACCTTACTATGTGTTGCACATAAGAATAGACTAATTTACAAAAATCGGAACATTTGATTTCGTGTTTGTTTGAAAATTGTATCAAATATGTACCACTTGAAAAAGTGATCTCATATATACATTACTCAAATTATTCCAATTCAAGAAATTAGCCTTCATCCACAGGAATTCAGACAAGTATATCATTTAAGCATTTAGCCTTATGGTAATCACGCTTGTCATGGCAACACTTACACGCATGCAATACGCCAAAGCAATAAAACTTACCCAAATTCCCAAGGTGAGCCAAAAAAGAAGCTAGTTACAAAAATGCATGATCCTGTAGACGCGTCCCGCAAGGGGCCTTCGCTACAGTTCGGACTCGATTTGTGTCACGGTTCTTAATCTGAACCAAAGAGTCCAAATCCGGCAAATCGTTTTGAGAAAACAGATTTTTAGAAAAAGGAGTGCCAAACATGGACTGCTTTGCCAGATACAGAGTCGCCACCTAAATTTTTTTTATGGGGGAATTTAGGAAACCCTGACTCGGTGCCGAAGGCCACATGTCCGTCATCACCAGAGTTGCCTCGGCTCGGGAGCTAGGGTACGATTGGGGAAGGTCAGCTATGAGAACCCCCTCTCGCCCGATTCGAAGATCGGCCTCTACTAACCGTGATATCCATTTTTGAAAACGTTATGTGTTCTTAAACAAATTATTAGCCTAGCGTTACTATGTTATGCGCGCAGCAAACAAGTATAGACTAGATTGCCTAATTTGGAAATAAGCATTGCATATCCGTTTGTCTAAAAAAAAAAGTACTTTGGAATTTGCTACTCGCAAGTAGGCTAAAACACGGATTTCAACGAGTGTTTCCAACTCAGACAATCCAACCTTCACCCATAGGCATTCAAATAGTAATATCACGTGAGCATTTAGCCGCACGGCAAACATACTGTCATGGCAACATTCACACGCATGCGAGATGCTAAAGCATAAATACTTACATAGTACTCCGAGCTAAAAGCAGGAACATGTTAGTAATCAATGCATGATCCAAGTCCATGCTAAATGCCTAATGTATCGCATACAAAATGTCACTAGAGTAGGCTCGGCTATTCTATGAATGACATGTGAAAATGCACAATCAACATGTATTCAATTTGGAATTTGAAATACAGATAGTTAGAAAGATGCGCCGAGCCCGGTGCATGCAAAGCAAATGTATGAATGCACGCATGCATTACATGAGGTATGCTAATTTAGACGTGCCCTAATACTAACCATCAAAGCAGGTAAATAAAAGGGAAGAAAGAAGTGGGGATTGGAAGATATACACACTACTCACCCACACTTATTACAGATTTGCCCTCGCTCGGAGGGACCAAATAAATAATACAAATTAATTAACTACGCAAGCTAATTAATATTACAAATTGCCTAATTAATTAACAAATTAAATAAGCTAAGAAAGGCAATAAACCGCCTCGGGAGGAGGGCCAGATGCAGCGCGTGCTGGGGTCTTGCTCGGAAGTGCACCGCCATGCATAAGCTGCCTCCATTTTCCTTCCTTTACTCCTCTGGAGGCTGCCAAAACCTCAGGACTACTTCCTTGGACATTGGGGAATACCACCGGCTGAATGAAATTGCCACCGGCCATTGGTGAAGCTATCGGCAGAGAAGGAATTTCCGGTCGGCAATACATACTGCCGGTCGGCAGAGTATTCCTACAGAATTTGCAATTGACAGCAACAGAGGGCAAGGCAGAGCATGGCAATACAATTCACGGCATATATGCACCAATCATGTCCCCTATCATGTTTGTGACTCAAAGGGACATGTGTCTCGATTCTCGGACCACCAACCACGCATTTCCATGCATGATGGCCCAAAGAATCAAGTATGCAACTTTCATGTCAAATGAAATGCAAACCAAACACACAAATCGAGGCCCAATTCCTATCACCAAGTCAAGGAACAAGGTATGCATGCAAGATGCAAGGCAACCTAAGCATGCAAGCTAAGGATGCAACATGGCATGGCAAGGCACTTGTGCAAGCATACAAGCAAACAAGAGGCAATGCAAACCGATAAAAAGATGGACTTATACATGATTGAGGCAGCTCTAATTAGGCCTAAAACAGCAGCCAAAGTGCTATAATATGGGGGACCAAATACATACACACATGCACATAATTGAGAGCCAACACTTAAGCACAAATGGGGGTAACTCTCAAACACAATTGAAAGAGGCATAATGTGGACTAATGGCATGCAAAGTAAGCATTGTAAATCATGTTAGGATGATGTCAAACCAAGCAACAAGATGGGCTAAACATTAGCATGCAAATGGTCCAAGTACTTGAAGCAAGTCAAAGGGGCTTGAACTATGACCAAGCCAACCAAGCCTCACAAGGCTAAGGGGGCTTAGAATAGGTTCAAGGCAGACCTAGACCATGCAAAGGGGACCCCCTAGATGGCATCTAAGTGACTCAAAATCAAAAGCATATGCAATGGCCAAAACATGGAGCATACTACACAAGCTTCCAAAGCATTAAAGATGCATCCAAGGTAAACATATAGGCCTACAAATGGGACTGAAATGACATGGTGGATGATTCCAAAACACCAAATCAATGCAAAAATGTCATGCTATACATTCACATACTTAAGGCCAACAAGTCGGAATACAAAGGGGCTATATGATGCATGCCAAATCCGACCCAAACAACCATGGACAGACCTAAAACATGGCACAATATGCACAAAACCTTCACAAGACTAAGCCTAAAACATGCTCTAACAAGGGCTAACAACCTAAGGCACATTGAGGCAATAACATGGCATTACATGGTAGGTATGCTAAGCATGCATGGTGTACCAAAACCAAGTAAAAACAGAGGCATATTATGACATATTAAGTACAAAAAACAACTAAGGCATGGTCAACATGAAGCTTAGCTAGATGCTCCCTCAAGAGGCCAAAATGGTCCATTTTAAGGACAACAAGGAGAGGGGATTGCCCTCTCCTTTTGGAGACTTCAAGGCACCATCTCCACCACTGAAATCCCTCAAGATTTCAGTGGTGAAGAGGCCCAAACACCAAAGTCTCGAAACTTGCTCAAAATGGCTCAAAATGGGGCCTTTCAAGGCCTAAGAGGGGTCAAACACCCCCAAACCAAAAAACACTCTTAATAAACAATCAAGAGGACTAAAAAATAGAAATTTTTTGTATTATACACCAAGCTCAAAAACGAATTTAAGACAGGTAAAAATACAATGCAAGATTGGGGTAAAAAGGGGTAAGATTCTTACCCTTGAAGACCTCTTCAACAATGGTGCTCCAATGGCCCTCCTTAGCTTGAATCCAACACCAAAACACTAAAACCAGTCCTTTAGAACCTCAGGAGGCAAAGGAAGGTGAAACACTATGTGTTTGTGTGCAATAGTATGGACTAAAACACAATTTAACACACACAAGGGTAAAAAGAGAGATAGAAAGTGTATGGTTTCTAACCCTAGAACTCAAAACCCTAAGAATGGCTGTCTAAAAATATCCTAAGTCTCTCAAGTGTCTAACCCTAAGGCCAAGAGACAAGGCTCTCTCTTATAGAGCTTATTGTCTTGTAAAGCTTACAAGACAAGCTTCCAAGAGAGAGATCCCTCCATACACGTGTATGGAGGGGAGCCAAAAGCAAGACAGCTGTCTTAAAATATCTGCAAAAGCAGATGCACAGTAGTTGACCGGCCAAAAATGCCATTTTGACAAAATTGAGTGCCGACCGGCAACAAATAGTGCCGACCGGCAATATACATTGCCGATGGCAGCAAAAACCAGCCGGTGGCCTCTAGCCACTACCGGTGGTGTGTGGGAATGCCTCACAAGGCATTCCCTGCCCCTCCAAGGCAAAACACAAGTGTTTGGTGCAAAACCAGACACTAAACAGTCAAGTTCAGAGATCCTGAGGCAAGGCGCGCGAGCCGAGACCTCCGGGAACTCCAAACGAACACAAACATGGATGATCACCGAGTGTTCAAACGGTGACGTCCAAGTCTTGTGGACGGTCAAAAATGGGATGTCTACAGTTGCCCCTCTTTGACAGAACTCGAAAGTCATAACAATGACGGGAGTGAATGTCAAAGCCCAGAGACAACCCATTTTTGACAAGGCCGAAGGCTCAGACAAACATGCAAGACAAATAAGATATGCGCCCGAAGGCAGGGGCAAAATGCAAGACAATGCACGAAGCCGGACACAACTTATGATCATGCAAAGAAAGCTGTAACGAAGCATAACATGCGACAGTTTTAAGCTAGCATACACCAAACTACACTACAATGCAGAAAGGATGTAAGAGAATTATGCGATTCTCAATACGTCTCACTCGGAGGATACAGTACCTGTGCGGCTCGTCTGGTTGCACCAGCCTCAAATGAACCGTACATACAATATCGTGCCTGAAAAGAAGACAAACTTAACAGGTACAATATTGTTAGGAACATGCATGACAATGCAAGAATGGATGCAAAATGATATGCAATATATACAAAACAATGTATAAACAATGCAAATGAAGTTGCAATGTAATTGAAACAATGCAAACTATATGCAAAGCAATTGAATCACGATCCAATCACGAGTGGTTCGAAACCACACCTATGTCAAATAGATTGATGGAGGTAACAAGTCTGTCTACCATAGAACGGTCAACTGAACTATGAGCATTGTAGACAGACACAAGAACAAGTATTGGGGGGGAATGACATAAGTGGGGAAATGACCCACTGGAGAAAGGACAATGATCCTAATGCCGGATGCAAAACTTACACTACAATGTAATATATATATATGGATATGTTGGGGGGGTGGCAATGGATATGGCACGCGGGCCAAACCAAATCTTGCCTAGGAAAGACATATACACATACAAGCCACGTCTAACATAGAACGGTCTACTGAACTATGCTTCGACACGAGAAGTATGGGCACATACCAAACCAAGCTCAATCATGGAAAGGCACAAGCCATAGGCGGAGGTGATGCAATGAATGCATGCGATCTACGATGCAATGGATATGGCACGCGGGCCAAACCAAATCTTGCCTAGGAAAGACATGTACGCATACGAGCCATGTCTAACACAGAAAAGGTGCCGCAACCCTCAAACCAACATACTAGCGTGGAATAGGCGCGTACACATGCAGAACTGTGTTTTAACGTGAAAAGTAAGGGCACATACCAGACCAAGCTCAACATGGAAAGGCGCGAGCCATAGATGGAAGGTGATGCAATGCATGTATGCAAACTATGATATAAAGGATATGGCACGCGGGCCAAACCAAATTTTGCCTAGGAAAGGCATGTACACAAACGAGCCGCGGCTAACATAGAACGGTCCACTGAACTATGTTTCGACACGAGAAGTATGGGCACATACCAGACCAGGCTCAACCTGGAAAGGCGCGAGCCATAGATGGAAGGTGATGCAATGAATGCATGCGAACTTCAATGCAATATTTACAAATATGCAATGGAATGAATATTTACAAAATGCATGACAATGCAGTATGATGCGATCTACGGGGGAAAATGTAATGGATGCATGCAAGCTACAATGGAAATGCATGACAATGCACTATGATGCAATGGCTATGATTGCAACTTTCCCTATCTTACCAACAGGGCGATATACTAGGTTGGTTCAGTATCCAGAACTGAGGCGCCGACATGCTGCCTCAATCTATGGGGCTTCCATACAGATTTCAAGTCGAGGATAGACCCTTAGGTATTTAAACCAGACTTTAGTCTCGGAACTCCCGAACCTTTGCGTTCTAGGCATAAGCCGGTCGAACTCTAGTTTCCACCGTCCCAGTTGGTCTTCTAGGAACTCATCGCAAACATAGACAGGTGGCTTTACCAGACCACTGAAAGTCGTTCGGGCACGACAAACACCAAAGGAATTGCACCTTCCGAGGATTTAAGGTCTCCTAGACCGGGGATACCTGCGCGGTTCGTCTGGTTGCTCCAGCCTCAAATGAACCGTACATACAATATCGTACCTGAAAAGAAAACAAACTTAACAGGTACAATGTTGTTAGCAATATGCATGACAATGCAAATGAACTGCACACATCAATGTGCCGAAGGTTTTGCACCTCCCAAGGATTTAAGGTCTCCTAGACCGCGCGTGTTTAAGGTCTCGCCAGACCAGCGCGCGTGTTTAAGGTCTCACCGGACCGCGTAAACATGCATAACAATGCAAGAATGAGGCACGCATGCCACATGGAATGTAAACTGATACAATGGGACTTATACGCCACGAAAAACTGTGCACATCAATGCACCGGAGGTTTCGCACCTCCCAAGGATTTAAGGTCTCCTAGACCGTGCGTGTTTAAGGTCTCGCCGGACCGGTGCGCGTGTTTAAGGTCTCGCCAGACCGCGGAAACATGCATAACAATGCAAGAACGAGGTACGCATGCTAACGCTAATGACGACACACATACCAGCAAAAATGTGACACGCATGCCGATGCAAATGAAGCATGATGCAAGATGATACAAATGAGACACGTGTGCCTCATAAGATGCAAAATGATACAAGTGTGACACGCATGCCACACAGAATGAAAAATGAAACAAATGAGACACGCGTGCCTCATAAGATGCAAAATGATACAAGTGTGACATGTATGCCACACGGAATGCAAAATAAGATGCAAAATGATACAAGTGTGACACGTATGCCACACGGAATGCAAAATGAAACAAATGAGACACGCGTGCCTCATAAGATGCAAAATGATACAAGTGTGACACGTATGCCACACGGAATGCAAAATTTTGAAAATTGGACTTATACGCTACGCGAAGCCGGTTTATATTCAAAACAATGCAATGTACTAACAAGTACAAGTAAGGCGCGCAAGATAGCACGATGCGTTAGACAACGCGAGTGCACAAGACAGTGCGATTGAGGTGCGCAAAATAGCGCGATGGAATGTAATGCACAAAACAGTGCGATGCGCTAGACAGCGCCAGTGATTTTGAAATGCACAAGACAGTGCGATGCGCTAGATAGCGCGAGTGATTTGAAATGCACAAAACAGTGCGATGAAGATGCGCAAAATAGCGCGAATGCAAATTCAATGCACAAAACAGTGCGATGAAGATGCGCAAAACAGCGCGATTGAAATGCAATGCACAAAACAGTGCGATGCGCTAAACAGCGCGAATGTAAACTGCACAAAACAGTGCGATGGAGGTGCGCAAAATAGCGCGAGTGAAATGCAATGCACAAAACAGTGCGATTGATGTGTGCAAAATAGTGCGAATGCAAATTGCACAAAACAGTGCGATTGAGGTGCGCAAAATAGCGCGAATGCAAACTGCACAAAACAGTGCGATGCGCTAAACAGCGCGATTGATTTTGAACTGCACAAAACAATGCGATGCGCTAAACAGCGCGATTGAAATGCAATGCACAAAACAGTGCGATGCGCTAAACAGCGCGATTGATTTTGAAATGCACAAAACAGTGCGATGCGCTAAACAGCGCGATTGAAATGCAATGCACAAAACAGTGCGATGCGCTAAACAGCGCGATTGATTTTGAAATGCACAAAACAGTGCGATGCGCTAAATAGCGCGATTGAAATGCAATGCACAAAACAGTGCGATTGAGGTGCGATGCACATGGGGCAACTTTTGAATTTCGTAAAAGCTAAAAGGATACAAAAAGGATACACCTTGCACGAATTCGAGTACCACGCATGGAAAACACGATCCGAGGTCACAACGGAGGCCGGTTGAGTGTCAAGGATGCACTTTCTTGCACTTTCTTGAGATATGAAGACCACAAACTACTAATATGGCCTAAACAAGGCTGCGGGAACACCACCGGCCGGAAGGGGAGGCCACCGGCTGTCAACCGGCTGCAGAATAACTCCATCGGCACAATATTATGCCGGCCGGCACAAACTGTTGCCGACCGGCAAACAGTTCCTGGGTCGGGGCAGTTTCGACAATTCACCTCGGGTGTTTTAAAATAGGGCTTCCAAACCCTATTTTTCATTTCCACCACCGCCGAAAACCCAAACCCTCTCTCTCTAGAGTGTTTTTCTCTCCTCTTTCGCCCGTTTCTTCGCGTTCTACGCCCGTTTCGTCGTCGGATTCGCGATTTCCTTCGCGTTTCGGACATTTTCAACCGAACACATCTTTGTTTCGGTGTCTCGTTTGGCATTCTCGCCTTTTTGGAGTTTGTTCCCCTTGCTTTTCTCTTGATTTTCGTGCCCTTTCACACCCCGACCTTTCCGGCCATTTTCGGCCTTCCCGGGAGTTGACTTTTTGGTTGACTCTTCGTATTCTAGCCCGGTTTTCCTTCTTCCGGCTATTTTCTCATAATTCTTGATATGGCGGACGACGTTCCACGCGGCGGGACTCCCCCGGACCACGAGATGGATCCCGGGGTCGAGCTCTTACCTTTGAGCGAGCGCCCGTTCGACCCGGCGACCTACCGGCCGGCGATTCATGTTCTACCCCCCGACGGACTCCGCCAGTTTCGGAGCTTCGAGAGGCACGTGCCATCCGAGCTATTGCTGCGCGAGCCTACCTCCCACCTGTCCTTCGGCGTCTCCGAGGTAACTCTCTTTCCTCTACTTTACTTTATGCAATGTAAGGCACAAAAACTGTCGTAGCTTATTTATGCTCTTTAACTGCTTTAGTTGATATGTCGTATACCGTAGTTGACTGTAAACATACACACAACTGATGTCTGCTTGATACTGACACATGCACACACACTGCACTAGCCCTGAATCACCCAAACACACGGCGCACACTGTATTCCACTGCAAACACCGGCACCCGATATCTGCTTGAATCTGAACGTATGCACACATGCTATACTGTACTGAACCACCCGAACACGCTGACGCATCACACGTATTTCACTGTAAGCACACCGGCACCCGGTATTTGTCAAAATCTGTTAAACTTGCACGCATGCTATACTTGTATGTTTCTTAGAACTGTATTTTGAATGTTGTTTTGCAATTGTTATTTTCTGTTTACAGGAGGATTCCCATACCATCCGCGGGTATGGGAACACTGGCGCTCGGGAGTGGTACGACGAGCTCCCTGACGCGGTCCGTCGCATAGTGGACCGGGCGGGTTTTGGCGCCATCTGCCGAGGACTCTCCAGGCTTACCACATGCAGGCCTCTCCTCGCCGCTCTGGCGGAGAGGTGGTGGGACACCACCGATTCATTTCACTTCTCCACAGCAGGGGACATGACGATGACCCCTTACGATTTCTCGATGCTCACAGGCATCGGGGTAGGGGGTGATCCGATCCCCTTTGATATCGACATGGATGAGTGGACTGCCGCTCAGGTCTATCTGCTGGGTGAGACGCCACCTCTTGCTCGTCCAGCCTTTGTCCGGTATTCCTGGTTTGAGGTGCAGTTTAGGGTCCAGCCCACTCTCGTTGATGCAGATCCGATGACCTCGGAGGCCGTGGAGAGGTACGCTCGCAGCTTCCTCATGTTCTTATTCGGGACGACCATCTTCGCCGACCGGGTGAACACTGTGCCTCTCTGCCTTCTCAGCGCACTGGTGGACGTCCGAGACATCCTGCATTATGATTGGGGTGGCGCCGCTCTGGCCACCCTCTATGGATACATGAGCTCAGCTTCCCGCGGCAGCGGCCAGTTGCTCGGAGGCTATTGGCGGGCTTGGGAGGTACATTTCTTCTCCGCTTTTCATTTCTGCTTTTCTATCTTTTTTGTACTCTGTACACTGCACACACTGTAGTCTGCTCTATACTTGCTGTATACTGTACACACGGCACACACATACATTCTGCTTTACACTGACTGTACACTGTTCACACCGCACACTGTACACAATACACTGCACACACACGGCTCTGTCATTTCTGCTTTATTCTGTATTTTGCTTTATCTGATGGTCATACTGACATCTGTTTTGCAGTTGTGGGTTTATGTCTACTTTCCTAGGCTCGCTCCCGTACCGGTCATGGAGACCCCTCTGGTCGTCCCCTTTTCGCGCCGCTTTGACGGGAGATGCATCCGGAGGCCGCGAGAGACTTTCAGCTTTTTCCGCCGATACTTCAACACCATTACTCCTGCCGAGGTACGTTTTACTTGCAGTTTATTTAAACTTTGCCTTTCCACTGCATAGTTCAAAGACAGTAGATAACAAACTGTATTGCATTTTCAGATCACCTGGCAGCCTTGGGCTCCTTTGCCAACCGTGACGCGGGATCGGTTTGCCGGTGCCGATGAGACCTCACGTTTCCGGATCATGTTGGAGGGCCTGGTCTGTCGGGCTTGGTACCTAGGTGAGCGTTTCCTACGCCAGACCCTAGGGTTACCTGAGCAGATAGTCTCGGTTCACCCTTCTGCGGACGTGAGGGAGACCGAGAGGCTCACCACGGAGTAGATGGACGATTACACCATCGGCTGGGAGGAGGCCCGCTTCAGAGGCACCGGCGACTATCGAGAGTACGTGCAGACGTACCTTATGCGACCTCTGAGCGGCGGCCGTCGAGCGGAGGGAGCTAGGCCCGTGGCACCAGCGGCTGGGGCAGGAACAGGAGCTTCGAGGAGGGCCCGAGTCCGTGGCAGGGGCGGAGCTCAGGGAGGACGGGGGGCTGGCTGGCCCGCCCTGCCTGCTGTACTGACTTTCCAGGGGCAGGGTGGGGCGACCTATCAGATCCCCTTCGCCCCTCCGCCAGCTGATCACGAGTTCGTCGGTGTCCTCGACTTGCCTCCGGTATGTATTATTGCATTTTTGTACAGTCATTTCATTTCAGTTTATTTGATATTCCAGAGAATATTGATGCATCTGATATTTTTGCAGGCTCCTTCTGCGTACACCCGGCAGTCATTGGAGATGAATGCCTCCATGATGGGGATGCTCCAGCGGACCTTTGATCTCCTGGCCCTCTACAGCATTCCGGTATGTTCTTCTGACACTGGCCTCAAACCATTCATACACTGCTTCACATAATCTGATGCACGGCACCGCACCTGATACACTGATCTCACAGCGTCTGACACACTGCACTCATTGCATTCTGCACTGTACTCTGTACTGATAAACTGCCCACGGCATTCACACACTGTTCTCATACACTGCATTCTGCACTGATAAACTACTCACGGCATTCACACACTGTTCTCATACACTGCATTCTGCACCGTTAAACTGTCCACAGCGTCCACACACTGTACTCATACACTGCATTCTGCACCGTTAAACTGTCCACAGTATACTGATGCATTTCCCTTTTTATGTACTTTTTCAGCCTCCTATCCAGATTCCTATGGCAGGAGGTGCTCCAGCTGGACCTTCCGTCCCTACCCGGGGGAGAGATGAGGAGGGCAGAGCATTCCCCCGCACCAAGGCGGGGCGCACTTACATCGGGAGTAGCTCGCGAGCTCCAGTCCCGGATGATAATGATGACGAGGAGTCAGAGGCGGAGGCAGAGGCGGAGTCCGAGTCATCGGAGGAGGAGACCGGAGGCGGTTCTAGCTCGGGCTCTGACGACGACGCTGATGATGCTCCTGGACCTTCGTCCAGGAAGAGGACCGGGACAGACTGATGGCCCTTGGAGTCACTTGTCATTGGTTTTTGTTGTTTTTCTTTCTTTCTTGTACTTTTCCTTTTTGATAGTCAGGATACTTTGTACTGCCGCAGGCAGATTTTGTTTTCCTCAAAACTTTGTACTTGAAAAAGATTATGAAATGAACAGATTTTTGCTTAAAAAGTGTTACATTTACATATCTCATGTATTGCATCGCAATCCATCATGTTACACCTCAATGTAAATGAAATTGATCGGTTGTCTGAAAATTGAACACTTGCACTGTAATAATCAGATAACTAAATAGCCAACAGCAAAATAACCCAAGCAACCCACTGCCTGATTCTGGATACACAGCCCTTGCTCTACTGGGGATTAATCTACATGCAGCCCATAGCACAACATTCGGTTCATTCTGCACTCAGCAAACTTTAAACAAAATAGCCCAATTTGACAAGATGGAGCTCAAAGACGGAACCGGTTGGAGTTGAAGCATGCTCAAATGTAGAGAATGGCACAGCATTCTGAGTGTAAATGATCTTTGAAATCGAATGAGGGTTTTTCAAACCGGGGTATCGAGCCTATAACTGAACACAGCGGGGAGGACTCGAACAAAAAGGTACACGACCTAAACACAACGAGACACGCTCGAAAAAGACCTAAAACAAAGGTTGAGAAAAACAAAACAAAAGACACGACATATAGACGCGCTGATGAGGACGGGGAACCTCAGATCACGAGGAGCCAGTTCGATCTGGGTATTGTTTCCCACCCTTTCTGATTTGTGATTCTCACATCACTCGACTCTCAAGCTCGGATTTTTCTCTCAAAACCCTTTTCCTCGCTTTTCTCTCAACTCACTCCTCTCTATTCTTCATTCTCTCATTTTTCGTCCCTCCCCGGGGTGATTGATGGATAAATAGAAAGGTGTGGGTTCATGCCCAATGCCGTTAGCTCACGGCTATTTCTTCTGGCGGGTAGAGTGGTCTTCTGGCAAATATGTTGACGACGGGGGAAAGACAGAACGCCTGACTCAACTGTGCCCCTAGTTCATCATTTTAACCATTCTTTTCGTTTTGGTTTTCTACTAAAACAAGTTTGATCAAAATGAGAGTTGGATTAACGTGCTTGTTCGATTTTTGATTTGAAAAGCATGCAAGTCAGGCTGTAAGCACTGAAAATTTTCCTTTTTGGGTCCAAGACAATGGTCCAGTTTTGGAAAATGAAATAGTTTTCGAGAAAATAGTCAACCTCGGTAAAAATTTTCAAAAACTATTTTTCAAACAGTCAACGCTCAACAAGCATGGAACTTACTCTTTGAGATGCGCAACCTTGGATCGGAGGCAATGGAAAATTGCCCCTGGCTTAAAGGGGGTGGATGGCAACGGAAAGTTGCCCCTGGTTTGGATGGCGTCTCGCGACGGCTCATGGCAACGGAAAGTTACCCCTTGTTTGGATGATGCCGCAGCAGTCCGCAAACAGTCTTCATTGGTGGTGGTCGAACTCTTGGACACAGAGATGACGAAGACGGTCACAACAAATATATGGACACAGTCACCTCGGAAGGTGTTGGCAACTGGACCTTGGGATGAAGTTGAAACCATTGCATGGACTGAGACGCTATGAAAGCGTTGGGGGCTGGACTTCATGATGAAGTTGCCTACGTATCCCAAACATGGGAATCAAGCCTTACGTAGTTCCGGCTAAGGTACACTCGGTTATTTTAACCTTCACTTTTCAGGCTCTAACTTTTGCCAAGGCGCCCGATGTGGGTTTCCGACCTTGCGAGCTTCTTTTTATTCATTTTCTTTTGTTCATTTCTTTTTCTTTTCTTCTTTTTTCTTTCTTTTCTTTTCATTGTTGTATTTTTTGCTTTTTTGTATTTTTCTCTTGCTCTAACTTTTGCCTGGGCCGCCCTTCCGGGTTTTCGGCCCAGCGAGCCTCTCAAGGGGTAAAAGTGTAACAAGTCCATGCCAAATGGTTTTTGAAGTTGAAGCCTCTCTGTGTCTGGGAGAACGGCTGTTGCAATGATTTGTGGGAGAATCCATCATGGTTGCTCCATGAGCTTCTTCTGGCGAGATCTGATCTTCTTGATTCAATTTCGGCGCCTCTTGGTCGAGGGCTGCTCCTGATCTGGCCATACAGGCCTTGCATGACGTTTGATCGTTGAACTTTCTGAACGTTCTGAACGGGTTCAAAGTTTGAAAACGAACGGGTTGAATCTTGAGGCTGAGAGCGATCCTAGGCTGCGCAATCTCAAGAGCGGTTCCACACAGGTCTTCACAGGGCCGCGTAAAACATTTGTTTTTGAAAGTTTTTAAGAAAGCGACAAATCGCTCGCACCGAAGATAGTGTGGAACCAATCTGGATCAAGCCAGGATCCTTCTCAGTACTCACGCCGACAAGCATGGTTTCATTCATTAAAAGGCTTAGCACGCCTCTCTTTCTCTCAAAATGATCAAAGTTTTGCAAAACCCGAGGAATTCCTTCCTTTTCGTTTTTATCACCGCAGTGTTCAAAAGAGGTTTTTGAAAAGCTTAGGTTAATGCAATGAGCTTGGCGCGCGGGAGAGTAGGCGAGATGTTCTGTCAGCCCATTCAAATTCTCTGGCACTTATACTGAAAGCAAGCAGAAAAGTGAGGTAGCAACAGCTGTTTCATTCAGATTTGTTGGTGTAACTGGCCCCTTGGCAGAAACAGACTCAAAAACAAAAACAGGTAATTACAAGACAAAACGGTGTTCGAGGCAACAACCCCAGAATCACCTGGTATTCTATACAAAAGGGACTGACTCGCTACAACAAGACAGACCCTTAAGCAAAAAGACTGACTCAAGACAAAGAGATAGACTCAGAACAAAAGACTGACTCGATACCCAAGCCAGGATTTACAAAGCTAGCGTTCACAGCCACTCAAAAATGCGTGCCAGACGCCACATTCAAAATACATCCAGATGCCGCCCGCAGGTGGTTTACCTTCTGATTACATACTTGCAGTATCTGTGTCCTCAAAATCCAGTAGCTGGGTAGTAACGGACTTGGCTGAGGTAGGTGGGAGGATAACCTCGTTGTCAATCAAATCTTGGACCTCATGACGGAGGCGAAAGCAATTATCGGTTGCATGGCCTGTCTGCTGGTGGTACGCACAGTACTGAGCAGCATCATGCGTGGCAGGGAGATTCTTCGGGAGAGGCCGAGGCTCCAAGGGTTTAAGGTGCCCCCTCTCGGCAAGGATCTAAAGTGCCTTGGACAAAGGCATGTAGAGAGCATGAAAGGTCCTGCGCCCTCGGGGCAGGTACTTTGGAGTCTGAGCGCTCTTAGTAGCCGCACAAGCAAAAGGGTCGGCAGGCGCCACCTTAGCTTTTTTATCTTTCCCAAGTGCAGGGGCGGGAACAGGAGGAACTATTCTGGCATGACGGGGCCTATCCCGATTTTCTGACTGGCTTGAACTACCCTCGGGTGGAGTGGGGAAAGCATCCTCCACAGTTTTTGCCACAACTGCGGATATCTGTTGCTTGTTCATCCCTCCGGCTTTCAAAGCCTCGACTGCCCACAACAGTTGTTCAATAGGATCGGCATCTGCCTTCATTTTATCTTTTCCTCTGGCCTCAGCTTGATCGAGGGTTTGAGTTGATGTTGATACGTCATTACCATAGCTGGAGGTCATCTCCGGTTGGCTAAGTTCAATCACAATTCGCCCCAACAGCGGGGGCTCCTGGGGTACAAAACTCCCGGCATACGGTGCGGCTGGAGGTGAAGCTGACATTCCGTAGGCGAGATCCGCCACAGACCTTTGGAGATCACCTATCATCCCCATCAGTTCAAATGTAGTAGGCTCGCGAGCCTGGTATAACTGGGGAGCCCAAACCGGGTGCACAACAGGCGACCTAGGTAGATGTGACTCATCAATGCTGGCCTCACCTTGCAGGGTGATCCCCTGCTCTAATGCAGTTGTCATAACTACGATCTCTTCTGAATTCTGCGTCGTCATAAGCCTTGCCGCGGCAAGAGGGACACTGGCTATTCTGTACTGGTTCTGGACACTCTGAACTGAAAGGAGAAACAAACAGCATTTCAGCCCAAACAGATCAAACACTGGTGTAGCTAAACAACTGTACTCTACTGCTGATCACTGTTCGCAGAAATCACTGTCCCAAAAACTGAACCCGATACCCGCAGATAACTGATTCTCATAACTGACACTGATACCGGTGTCCTCAGGTCTGATACTCAAACTTGCAAACTGATATGTACTTTCCCTGTAGAAATACATTCTAAAAAGCACATAGCAAGTAAAGAGAGCCAAAACACCCCTATGTTGGGGTAGGATTTCCCTGTGCTATTTTGTCAGGAGCTAGGGTTTCACTATGCACACTGCGGTTTTCAAACAACCTAATCATCGGGTAAGCAACCTGTCTTAGTTTGGAATGGTCACTATGGATCCGAATATGCACTAGGTCGAATGGTCAAAAGGGTGCCCCGGTGAAAAACCGGGGTTTGTATTCCCATGTTGTCAGAGCCCATAACCGGTCAGCCTTATGGTCATGCCTTGACAAGACAAGCCTCCGGCAAACCATTCAGGAATGGCAGATGGCAAACACTGTGTTCCTAGGCGCACCAATGCACATGCAATGCAAAGAGACACATAAATGAAATCAAAATAGGATATCACAAGTTCGAGTCAAGCTCTCTAAATCCCTAGCGGAGTCGCCAGAAACTGTAGCCGTGAGGGGCCTTCGCTACAGTTCGGACTCGATTTGTGTCACGGTTCTTAATCTGAACCAAAGAGTCCAAATCCGGCAAATCGTTTTGAGAAAACAGATTTTTAGAAAAAGGAGTGCCAAACATGGACTGCTTTGCCAGATACAGAGTCGCCACCTAAATTTTTTTTATGGGGGAATTTAGGAAACCCTGACTCGGTGTCGAAGTCCGTCATCACCAGAGTTGCCTCAGCTCGGGAGCTAGGGTACGATTGGGGAAGGTCAGCTATGAGCACCCCCTCTCGCCCGATCCGAAGATCGGCCTCTACTAACCGTCATATCCGTTTTTGAAAACGTTATGTGTTCTTAAACCAATTATTAGCCTAGCGTTACTATGTTATGCGCGCAGCAAACAAGTATAGACTAGATTGCCTAATTTGGAAATAAGCATTGCATATCCGTTTGTCTAAAAAAAAAAGTACTTTGGAATTTGTTACTCGCAAGTAGGCTAAAACACGGATTTCAACGAGTGTTTCCAACTCAAACAATCCAACCTTCACCCACAGGCATTCAAACAGTAATATCACGTGAGCATTTAGCCGCATGGCAAACATACTGTCATGGCAACATTCACACGCATGCGAGATGCTAAAGCATAAATACTTACATAGTACTCCGAGCTAAAAACAGGAACATGTTAGTAATCAATGCATGATCCAAGTCCATGTTAAATGCCTAATGCATCGCATACAAAATGTCACTAGAGTAGGCTCGGCTATTCTATGAATGACATGTGAAAATGCACAATCAACATGTATTCAATTTGGAATTTGAAATACAGATGTAGTTAGCATGATGCGCCGAGCCCGGTGCATGCAAAACAAATGTATGAATGCACGCATGCATTACATGAGGTATGCTAATTTAGACGTGCCCTAATACTAACCATCAAAGCAGGTAAATAAAAGGGAAGAAAGAAGTGGGGATTGGAAGACATACACACTACTCACCCACACTTATTACAGATTTGCCCTCGCTCGGAGGGACCAAATAAATAATACAAATTAATTAACTACGCAAGCTAATTAATATTACAAATTGCCTAATTAATTAACAAATTAAATAAGATAAGAAAGGCAATAAACCGCCTCGGGAGGAGGGCCAGATGCAGCGCGTGCTTGGGTCTTGCTGGGAAGTGCACCGCCATGCATAAGCTGCCTCCATTTTCCTTCCTTTACTCCTCTGGAGGCTGCCAAAACCTCAGGACTGCTTCCTTGGACATTGGGGAATACCACAGGCTGAATGAAATTGCCACCGGCAGTGGGATGTAGCCACCGGCCATTGGTGAAGCTATCGGCAGAGAAGGAATTTCCGGTCGGCAATACATACTGCCGGTCGGCAGAGTATTCCTGCAGAATCTGCAATTGACAGCAACAGAGGGCAAGGCAGAGCATGGCAATACAATTCACGGCATATATGCACCAATCATGTCCCCTATCATGTTTGTGACTCAAAGGGACATGTGTCTCGATTCTCGGACCACCAACCACGCATTTCCATGCATGATGGCCCAAAGAATCAAGTATGCAACTTTCATGTCAAATGAAATGCAAGCCAAACACACAAATCAAGGCCCAATTCCTATCACCAAGTCAAGGAACAAGGCATGCATGCAAGATGCAAGGCAACCTAAGCATGCAAGCTAAGGATGTAACATGGCATGGCAAGGCACTTCTGCAAGCATACAAGCAAACATGAGGCAATGCAAACCGATAAAAAGATGGACTTATACATGATTTAGACAGCTCTAATTAGGCCTAAAACAGCGGCCAAAGTGCTATAATATGGGGGACCAAATACATACACACATGCACATAATTGAGAGCCAACACTTAAGCACAAATGGGGGCAACTCTCAAACACAATTGAAAGAGGCATAATGTGGACTAATGTCATGCAAAGTAAGCATTGTAAATCATGTTAGGATGATGTCAAACCAAGCAACAAGATGGGCTAAACATTAGCATGCAAATGGTCCAAGTACTTGAAGCAAGTCAAAGGGGCTTGAACCATGACCAAGCTAACCAAGCCTCACAAGGCTAAGGGGGCTTAGAATAGGTTCAAGGCAGACCTAGACCATGCAAAGGGGACCCCCTAGATGGCATCTAAGTGACTCAAAATCAAAAGCATATGCAATGGCCAAAACATGGAGCATACTACACAAGCTTCCAAAGCATTAAAGATGCATCCAAGGTAAACATCTAGGCATGCAAATGGGACTGAAATGACATGGTGGATGATTCCAAAACACCAAATCAATGCAAAAATGTCATGCTATACATTCACATACTTAAGGCCAACAAGTCGGAATACAAAGGGGCTATATGATGCATGCCAAATCCGACCCAAACAACCATGGACAGACCTAAAACATGGCACAATATGCACAAAACCTTCACAAGACTAAGCCTAAAACATGCTCTAACAAGGGCTAACAACCTAAGGCACATTGAGGCAATAACATGGCATTACATGGTAGGTATGCTAAGCATGCATGGTGTACCAAAACCAAGTAAAAACAGAGGCATATTATGACATATTAAGCACAAAAAACAACTAAGGCATGGTCAACATGAAGCTTAGCTAGATACTCCCTCAAGAGGCCAAAATGGTCCATTTTAAGGACAACAAGGAGAAGGGATGGCCCTCTCCTTTTGGAGACTTCAAGGCACCATCTCCACCACTGAAATCCCTCAAGATTTCAGTGGTGAAGAGGCCCAAACACCAAAGTCTTGAAACTTGCTCAAAATGGCTCAAAATAGGGCCTTTCAAGGCCTAAGAGGGGTCAAACACCCCCAAACCAAAAAACACTCTTAATAAACAATCAAGAGGACTAAAAAACATAACTTTTTTGTATTATACACCAAGCTCAAAAACGAATTTAAGACAGGTAAAAATACAATGCAAGATTGGGGTAAAAAGGGGTAAGATTCTTACCCTTGAAGACCTCTTCAACAATGGTGCTCCAATGGCCCTCCTTAGCTTGAATCCAACACCAAAACACTAAAACCAGTCCCTTAGAACCTCAGGAGGCAAAGGAAGGTGAAACACTATGTGTTTGTGTGCAACAATATGGACTAAAACACAATTTAACACACACAAGGGTAAAAAGAGAGATAGAAAGTGTATGGTTTCTAACCCTAGAACTCAAAACCCTAAGAATGGCTGTCTAAAAATATCCTAAGTCTCTCAAGTGTCTAACCCTAAGGCCAAGAGACAAGGCTCTCTCTTATAGAGCTTATTGTCTTGTAAAGCTTACAAGACAAGCTTCCAAGAGAGAGATCCCTCCATACACGTGTATAGAGGGGAGCCAAAAGCAAGACAGCTGTCTTAAAATATCTGCAAAAGCAGATGCACAGTAGTCGGCCGGCCAAAAATGCCATTTTGACAAAATTGAGTGCCGACCGGCAACAAATAGTGCCGACCGGCAATATACATTGCCGATGGCAGCAAAAACCAGCCGGTGGCCTCTAGCCACTGCCGGTGGTGTATGGGGATGCCTCACAAGGCATTCCCTGCCCCTCCAAGGCAAAACACAAGTGTTTGGTGCAAAACCAGACACTAAACAGTCAAGTTCGGAGATCTTGAGGCAAGGCGCGCGAGCCGAGACCTCCGGGAACTCCAAACGAACACAAACATGGATGATCACCGAGTGTTCAAACGGTGACGTCCAAGTCTTGAGGACGGTCAAAAATGGGTTGTCTACAGATCCTAACTATGTGAAAGATGCCTAATGCAACACATGCAAAAATGCAATTAATAGGCTCAACTGCTAATTATGGCATGTAAATCAATTTGATAGCAAGCAGTTTAAAACATGTATTCAACGAAGTAATAAACAACAATGCTTTGTTAGAATAATGAACCAAGCCTCGATTCACGCAAGACAAGTGGATGCAAATCATGAAAAATGCTAAACGAAACATGATATTCTAAGCTAACCATCATAAGCAAATAAATAAAAGGGAAAAAGACGAGGGGTTGGAAGACATACACAAATATTACACATTGGCCCTCGCTTAATAGGGTTCGAATAGATGCCCTTGCTAATTAAGCTAATTTCACAAGCTATTACAAACCAAATAACCAAACGAAATTAAGCAACTATACTAGCCAATTATTTACAAATTCAAATTAACTAACTATTACAAGCTCAACGGAGTCAACTAATTTAATTAACAAATTAATTAAGTGCATGTTGAATTCAAGCTGGAGCAATGAATTGAGCACACCAATGCAAATATCCTCCTGGAAACACCTCTGTTCTGCTGCCAGGACTGTTCTGCCTGCAGAAAAAGCTCCTGTTTTGCCACTGCTTTTGCTTTTCCTTGCAAGAAAACAACACTGTCTACTGACACAAAAGTGGCCAGCTGGCCAGAAGTAGTGGACGGCTGGGTAGTATTGGTGGCTGGCCGGTCACTAATGTAAACATGGCCATGCTGCAACAGAAGATGAAAAGAGCAGAAATAGAGTGTTTCCAGGGGATATTCATTCTCTCTGCCTCTCCTTATCATAAAATTCCTCAAAGGAGGGATAGAGTCGAGTCGCAAATTATCTACAATGCAAAGTTATTGCATGATGATCTATGGCTTGATTGAACAAAAGCTCAATGTGGGAAAATAGATAACCAACAAAGCCTTCTCCCTATCATGAGATTGATCAAGAGAAGTGGTTGACTTGGAATCTTGAACCATTTTTATCACCAATTAATATGAAATGCTTCAAGACTCAACGGGTTCAATTAATGTCCGATTGAACCCCAAACCATTTTATTATCTTATTCCATTTTAGCCCCAATTTTATTACTCCATTTTAATTACATTTCCATTCATTAGTCGATTAAGTCCAATAATGAAGATTAAGTCCACTGATGGAGAGAAGTATCAAACAAAGGGCTGTTTTGGGCATGAGAGAGATGTCATGGCATTGGTAATGAACCTCTGAGGAGATTAAACCATTAAGCACAATGATCTCTATCTCAAGCTTAAACAATTGATTTGTTGAAACAACTCTCAAGGTAACGAAAAGCCAAGAAATGAGAGAAGTGTAGAGGTGATTAAAGATGATCACAAGTATGGAAAGCACTAAATAATTGTTATCAATGCAAATAGGTTGGTGTCTAATGCCTAAACCACCAAACCTATGAGGACCATTACACTACAAGCATGCTATACAAAGCGTAAATGAAATTAACAACCAAAAATAGTCCTAAGATAGGTTCAAACAGTGCTGGAATTGAAGTCAAAAGAGCTAAAGGAGTAAGCTACAATAATGAAGAATTTAAGCTAGTAAACAAGCCAAGAGAGTGGTGGCTAACCCCTATATTTTTTGGACTTTAAAACATGATTTTTAGCCTCTAAAAAACTCTGAAAATCAGTGGGAAAAAGTCCAAAAAATGTTGATTAGAGGAAGGGAAACACGAGGGCAAAAGGCTAGGAACCAAGCTTCAAAGAAGGGTGGCCCACCCCTCTACCTTTAATGGCTTTTAACCATAAGTTTCAGCCCGAAAATACAGGTGAAAAATAGCCCAAAAATAGTAATAATACAGTAGATAAATAAGGGAAACAAAGCTAGGAATTATACCTTTTGAAGATGGGCATCCTTTTTTAATCATTAACCACTAATCCAACACCCTCAAGAGCTAAGATGCAAGCTTAAACACCTCAACAAAGAACCCTCCAAGTTTGGTTTAGAGAGTATAGGTAAAGAGTATGTAAGGTGCAAGAAAGAGAGAGAGAGAGAGAGAGAGAGAGAGAGAGAGAGAGAGAGAGAGAGAGAGATGTAGAAAGAGAAATATTTTCCAAACTTTGCTCCACAAATTTTTGTAAATTTTTCTAACCTCTATAACATAAGAGAGGGTCATCTATATATAGAAATATATGAAAGACCCTTGGAAATATCCAAACAAAATAGCTGGAATGATACATGCATCTGTGAAGACAACTAGCCAAAAAAATATATGGTTTTGCACAAGTGGCCGGCCGGCCACTAATAGGGGTCGGCCGTACACCATTAGTGGCCAGCCGGCCACTAGTGAGCTTGTAGGCCTCAGATGGTTAGTCTTGAAAAGCTACTGTTTTGGTCTAAAAAATGATGCAAAGTTGGCAAGTTTTTGAGGCTCAATGCTGAGGCTTCCTTGCTGAGGAATTCGAGCATTTGACAAGCATTTACAAATTCATCATCGTGTGATCAAATCAGTGGCACCCAAGTCTTAGGGTGGTAAAAAATGGGGTGTCTATAGCGAGCCACCACCGTGTCAAAATATCGCCAGAGGTAAACGAATGTCATGTCATAGCGACGCCGACGTCGGCATCTGCCATCATACCGCCATACGTAGGGCACAGCTGGTGATACCTCCTCCACCGGCACTGGGGTGAGGACCAAGAAATAAGCATAGACCTAAAGTGGTAAGGAAAAGATAAAGTGTGAATCATTATGTACGAACAGATAGTAAATAGAAAGCGCACAGTAGAAGGCACAATGTGTGATTAGTGATAAAAATAGAAAGGGCAAAACAAAAAGCACAATGCATGGACAGATAAAAAGAAAATGTTGTGCGTACCTCCCTGGCTTTCCAATAGCCTCCAACCTTGTTCCCCGTCTTGTAGAAACTGAAGCTCATGTAGCGGTAGAGAGTGGCAAGGCTAGCTCCATCCCAGTCATAAAACTGGACCCGAGCCAAGGTTACAAGGGTGCTCAATAGATACAAGCCCATGTTATTCCACCTATTCTCAAACAAGGTGTTACCAAGAAGGAATATCGAGAAGCCTTGGGTGTACTGCTCTACCTCCTCCTGAGTCTCGGGCTGACTCTTATAGAAGTGCTCGAGGAACCAACTATATCTGACCATAGCTAGCCTATCTAAAGGTGGGCTCGCTCCAAGCAGGTAGATCCAGGTCTCCTCACACTGGCCCATAGCCATATCCAACGGGATTGGATCACCCCTACTCCCAAGCCGGTGATCATCGAGAAATCATAGGGGGTCATTGTCATCTCCCCGGTGGAAGAGAAGTGCAAGGAGTTGGTGGTATCCCACCACCTCTCCACCAAAGCCCCGAGTACGGCCCAGCTGGCCATGTGGTATGAGAGCTCGGTGTAGAGTAAGCCAAAACCCGCCTCGTTGACAAGGTCTCAGATCGGAGGGGGCAGCTCGTGATACCAGTCCTTGGCCATCACCATCTCGTAACCTCTCCAGGAGCAAGAGTCCTCCTGTGACAAGAAAAGAGTGAGTCAAACAAAACACAGTCAGATGAAAGTGCATGAAAGCAAGTTTGTACCTCAGAAGCACCTTGAGAAAGGTGGGAGGTCTGCTCTCTCAGCAAAACATCCTCTGGTACGCCACTGACAAAATTATCAAACCGCAGCATGTCGCCTGAGGCCATCACATGCGTCTGTGGGTGGTAAGTGGCTAGATCAAATGGCCTCAGGCTCAGTGGCAGCAGCTCAGGCTCAGGCCCTGGTGGAAAGGTTGCCTCTACCTCGGCATCAAAATCAGTGGCGATATCCTCCGCCGCCTCACCGGCCTCAGCAATTGTTGGCTCCTCTACCTTGGTTATATGTAGAAGCACAAGTACCTCGGGAGGAGGGGCACCGTCATGTGGGACATGATCTGCCATCTGGAAAGTGGGTGAAAAATAGTGAAAGATGGAGAAAATGAGGAAAAAACTAAAAAACTTAAAAAGGTCAACCCTAGAAGAGAGAAAATATAACAGAAAGTCAAAACCCAGGGAAGTCTGCAAAACCCAAGAAAAACCTAGGGCAAATGAGCCCAAAGTGATGAAAACCTGAAAAAATCAATGAAAACAAAATCTGATCGGTTCAAAGTGTAGAGGACCAAAAGTGTTTTACGAATAAAGTTTGCATGGGGCATTGGAAAACGTGTACAAAGCACAAATCTAGAGAGAGGAAGCACCTAAAGAGAGAAGAAGAGTGTTTTTGGTGGTGTGGGTGAGTGGAAAATGATGTTTGGGCTGTGTATTTAAAAGACCCGACCCGAAATACCAAAATTGCCCCCGAATTACCACAAGTGGCCGGCTGTCCACTTGTTGGCCAGCCGGCCCCTTTTGTGGCCCAGTGCTGGTTTTTGTTGTCCACTTGCTCAAGCAGTGTATGGGAGGTCTTGTTTTGGGTTTGGGAAGAAAAATTGAGATATTTGAAGCTAGCACGGTTGTCGAGGATCTCGACATTTGTTCCGGTTGCACCGTTCTAATTTGCGATGTGTCTCCGATGCATGAATATGTCCCGATTTCAAATATGAGCAAGGTGTATCCTTTTTAAGCTCCGTGAAGAGCCTCCAAGTGGTAAGTCGAAGATTGTTGCAGAGTGTCTTTGAACACCGCTTTCTGTTTATTCTTTCAATTTTGCATACCTGTTTGCGTGGAACACAGAGCATGTCTTACTTCTTATTTTTGTTATTTGTTTTAGTGCATGAAGCATGCATTATCATGGTACTCGCATCACTTATATCGCACTGTGTTACGTTCATGTGCGTCTCACGTGAGTGTGATTTGGGTTTTCTTTCTATAACCTCGCCACACGAAAGTGTGGCTTGGTTTGTTTTGTTATCCTCTCTACGCGGAAGTGTAGTTAGGATCACTTTGCTATGCAGAAGTGTGGCTTGGTTTGTTTTGTTATCCTCTCTACACGGAAGTGCAGTTAGGATCACCTCGCTACGCAGAAGTGTGGCTGTTTTGTTTTGTTCTCCTCTCTACGTGGAAGTGTAGTTAGGATCACCTCGCTACGCGCAAATGTGGCTTGGTTTGTTTTGTTATCCTCTCTAAGAAAAAGTGTAGTTAGGATCACCTTGCTGTGCGGAAGTGTGGCTTGGATTGTTTTGTTATCCTCTCTACACGGCAGTGTAGTTAGGATCACCTTGCTCCACGAAAGTGTGGCTTGTTTTGTTTTGTTATCCTCTATATGCGAAAGTGTAGTGAGGATCACTGTGCTACATGGTAGTGTAGCTTGGTTGTCCTTGTTCCTCGTTACGCAGAAGTGTAGCTTGCTTTGTTCTTATACCCCTCTACGCGGTAGTGTAGTTCGGGTTGCTTTGTTCCTCTCTACGTGGAAGTGTAGTTTGGCTTGTTTCTTATTAACCACTCTGCATGGTAGTGTAGTTTGGTTTATTGTTTCTTACCTCTCTACGCGGAAGTGTAGTTGGCTCGTCTTGTTAACCTTTCTGCATGGTAGTGTGTTTTGGATTGTTTCTGATACGCGGAAGCATAGTTTACTCATTTATTATTGTTTATAATTGTTGCATTGCATTGAATTTCATTTTTTGGGCAATATGCTCGTTTGTATTTGCCTTGCATCATATGTATCATGTTGCATTTCTGCCCCTGAACTATGCTTGTTTAATTCCTTGCAAAGGGATATATAGGCAACCCTTGGGTTCAACCAATTAAATTTTATGTCTTGATTGTTTGCCCAAGTCTTACGACCTTGTCAAAATGGGTCATCTCTAGGCTTTGACATGCACTCACATCATTTCATGACTTCGAGCTCTATCAAAGAGGGGTAACTATAGACACCCCTTTTTTTACCACCCTTAAGACTTGGGCACCACCAATTGATCACCCAATGATGAAGTTTCACGCTTGTCAAATGCTCGATTTCCTTAGCAGAAAGGCTTAGTTTTGAGCCTCAGAAACCTACAAACCTTGCATCACTTTTGGACCAAAACAATTTTTTTCAAGCCTGACCACCCAGGCCACTTAGTGGCTGGCTGGCCACAAATAAGTGCACGACCGTCCCCTTAGTGGCCTGCCGGCTGGCCAGCCATCTGTTCCAGCAATACGAATATTTTCTGCCAACTGTGTCAACTGTCTCCATAGGTGCATGCACTGCACCAATTGTTTCTATACTGATATTTCCTAGGGAGTAACATAATTTTCTTTATATATTTGACCCCCTCTCATAAAATTAGGTTAGAAAAATTTTGGTGAAGCAAAATTCTTCAAAAAAAAAAAATCTCTCTCTTCCTTACAACCTATACACACCTCACCTAGGCTTCCTAAACCAAATTTTAAGGGTTCTTTGTTGAGGTTATTTATCTTGAATATTAGCTCTTGAGGGTGAGAAATGGCTGGTTTATAACTCCAAGGGGTTACTCCTCTTCACGAGGTATACTTCTACCTTCTTTCCCTTACTTACTTCCTATCTTTATTTGCTGTTTTTGAACTATTTTTCAACTATTTTTATGGGGTTAAACTTGTGGTTAAAAGCAATCCAAGGTAAAGGGGTGGACCACCTTTCTTTGTACCTTGTATTCCAAGCTTTTACCCTTGTATTTCCCATCTCTTCATCAACTTTTTTTGAGCTTTTTGCAACTGAATTTCAGAGGTTTTCAGAGGCTAAAAATGTGGTTTTAAAATCCCAAAAATTAAGGGGTTAGCCTCCCATCCTTGTGCTTGTTTACTAACTTCATGTCCTTGTTATTTTAGTTAACTTTTCAAGCTTTTCTCCTAGAATTTCAGCACTATTTTTAGCTATTTTAGGGCTGTTTTAGGTTATTCATTTCATTTATGCTTTGTGTAGTATGCTTGTAGTGTAATAGTCCTCATATGTTTGGTGTTTTAGGCATTAGACACCAACCTATTTGAGTCGATAGCCTTTATTTCAAGCTTTCCATACTTGTGTTCACCTCTAATCACCTCTGCAGCCTCCCTCTTTTCTTGGCATTTTCATTTCTTTGAGAGTTGTTTCAAATAAGTATTGTTTAAGTTTGAGAAAGAGAAATACGTGCTTAATGGTTTAATCTCTTTGGAAGTTCATTACCAAAGGCATGACCTCTCTCTCATGCCCAAAACAGTCCTTTGTTTGACACTCCTCTCCATTAGTGGACTTAATCTTCATTATTGGACTAAAATGACTAATGAATATAAAGGTAATTAAAAGAGGTAATAAAATTGAACTAGAGGTAACAAGATAATAAAAGGGTTTGAGGTTCAATTGGACGTTAATTGAACCCATTGAGTTTTGAGCCATTTCATACTCTCTTGTGATGATAATGGTTCAAAATATCAAGTCAACTACTTCACTTGATCAATATCATGATAGGGAGAGGTTTTTGTTGGTCTATTAGCTTTACTTATTAAGCTTTTGTCCCTTGATTCATAGACCATCATGTAATGTGTTTGTGTCAATTGATGGCTTATGAATCAAGCCTACCCCTCCTTTGATCTGTTTGATGATAAGGAGAGGTAGGGTGAACAAACATCCCTTGAAAATACTTTGTCTGTACTCTGTTTCATGTCTGTTGCATTACGGCAGTACCAAGCATTAGTGGCCAGCCGGCCACATTACCGTATGGCCGACCACTTCTTCTAGCCTGCCATCCACCTTTTTTTCAGTCAGGCAGTGTCCTTTTTTCCTGCAGAACAGAGCAGAGGCTGAGGTGAAAAAAAATAGTGCAATTTTCTGACTGCAAAATAGTATAATTTTGGCAGCCAAACAAGGGCATTTTTGGGTAGCAAATCCGCATTTCATGCATGAGCAATTCCTCCTTGTGACTCGTTAATTAGTGTCTTGTAATTATTTAAGTGTAGTTCCTTCGCACTTGTAATAGCTTAGTTAATTAATTTTGTGTTGTAATTAATTAACTGGTTCTAACTTGTAAATAATTAGCTAGAATAGTTGATTCATTTATTTTGGGTATTGTAATAGTTAGTTAATTTGTAGTAATTAGCTAGGACATTTATTCGGACCCTCTTGTGCGAGGGCAAATATGTAGTAATGCATGTATGTCTTCCAAGTGGATAATGTAGGACATCATGTTTCTTTTAGCATTTTCCATGATTTGCATCCATTTGTCTCACATACATAAGGTTCAGTTCATCATTCTAACAACATTGTCATTTATTACTTCGTTGAATACGTGTGCCACCGCATGCTATCAAATTGATTCACATGACATATTAAAAACCGAACCCCTTAGTTGCATTCTTCCATGTATGGTATTAGGCACTTGCATATTAGAGCATGCATTTTTCTAATTGTTTTATTTCTTTTGGCTTGCCTTGGAGTACTTGGTGAGCATTTATTGCTTTAGTATATTGCATGCGTGTGATTCTTGCCATATCAAGCATAATAACCTGAGGCTAAATGGTTAAGTGATATACTTGTTTGAATGTCTGTAGATGAAGGCTAATTGCTTAAACTTTGGATAGTTTGATTAATGTACATACGAGCCCACTTTTTCAAGTGGCACTTTCAAAACTCTTTTCAAAACAAACATGAAATCGAAGTGTTCTGACTTTTGCAAATTAGTCTATACTTGTGTGCATCACATAGTAAATTAGCCTAATAATCGGAACAAGAGCATATAATGTAAATAAAAATCACATCATGATTAGTAGAGGCCGATCTTTGATCGGGTGAATGGGGTGCTCAATTCATGACCTTCCCCTTTTATACCTAAGTTCTCGAGCCAAGACATTTTGGTGATGAAGGATAAGTGGCCTTTGGCATGAGTCACGGGTTTCCTAAAGTTTCCAAAAAACACATTTAGGTGGCGACTCTGTAATCTAGCAAAGCAATCCATTTTTGGCATTTTTGATTCAAAATCAATTTTCCAAAAGATTTGTTGGATTTGGACTCATTTGTGTTTATCTATTTCACATTGCACTTGTGAAATCAAAATCAGAACCACGGGAGTCCGAACTGTAGGACTATCGTATCCAAAAGGAGCACGAAAAGCAAGCTACAATGAGGCATGATATTGTGGTTCATTATCAAGGGTCTGTTGCTCACATTCTAAATGTAGACCCAGACAAGTATAACCATATGGATTTAATTGTTGATAGTTGTGAGGTTGCATTAAGTAATGTCCCCACAAGTCATGCGATTGCATTGGACTTATATGGTTTGGTTCCCAGCTCAAAAGTGAAGATTGAACTGAAATCTGACCAAGATATCCTTAGGATGTTTAGATTGTATATAGGAATTAAGGGGATTCCAATTTATTTTGAAGTTGAACAAACTTCAAGTCCTATAAGCTTGGATGACACAACTGCTATGGGCTTGGATGACACAACTGCTATGGGCTTCGATGAGACCCATAAGACTAATAGGCCTATGCAACATGGGAGTAGTAGTAGGTCTGCTATAGGTTTTCAATCTGGGCATACGATAGTTGATAAATTGTTTAGAGCTTTAGATGATTATACAGATGTGAATTGGAATGCGCTGGGTCATGATGACACTGTTGATTGTAAGGATGGTGAAGAAGAAGTTTATGTCTTTTCTGATTCTGAAAAAGATAAAGAATGGAATGGTGAAGAGGTGGATCAATGTTTGTTTATTATTTTTATTTGTAACAGATGGTAAGGAAAGCTACTATATGCCAACTGAAAATGAACAAGGAATGTCCCAAGACAGGGTATAATTTTTTTGTAAGTAACACGGTATATTTTTGTATAGGAGAACAAATTATATTTTCTATATTGGGTAAATGCCCCTTTATGGTTTTTATCAAGGGGAACAATGTATATTTTCTATATTTGGCAGATGCCCCCTTATGGCTTTTGTCAAGGGGAATAGGATCATTGTATGCTCATTTACTTTTGGCCATATAAGCATTAATTGTTAATTAACTATATGAAGATTATGAAAAACTTTTATATATTATAAATGAAGAAGTATCACCATTCACCCTACACATACACACATATAAAAAAAGGTCTCAGCACCAAATTTACTAAAGTGCTAAAGCCACAAATAGTGTGATAAGACAAAGACACATCATTACAAAGCTACCTAGAAACATAGTTTTTGTCATTTTTATCAATGCCTTTTACTTGTTGGCCTTGAACACTTGGTTGTTGTTACCCTTGCACAGTTGGTTATTGTTGCTCTCCACCAGTAGGTTTTCATTACTCAAAATGTGACACGCCGACCTCCATATTATTATATATATATATATATATATTATTTCATTGAGAAAATTTGCATGATTATGTGCTTAATTGATTCTTATCTATTTGTTTGTAAATTATCTATTAAAATACTGACTTAGAATTTGAAATTGAAAGCCCAAACGGAATCAGAAACCGAAATTGACTAGTTCAATTGCCTAATTGAAATATTTAGAACCATATGGCAAATTTAATTAAAAATTGTTTCGGATCAAAATAATTTGAATAAATTAATTAGACGTGTTTAGAATTAAGCTCAATTGATTAACCTTAATCTCATTTAATTAAATTGGCACTAATCTACCTACATATATGTTATATGAGCCGAACTAACTCATTCTACATCAATTCCTTGCGCTGAAAATTAGAGATAGAGAGAGAGAGAGAGAGAGAGTCAACACTTGTAGAGAGAGAAGAGGAATTCAAGGAATTGAAGAGAATTTGAAGGGATTAAGCTAATTTAATGCCAAATTCAAGTTGTAGGTATGATCCTTAACCATAATTCATGAAGGTAATCCATGTAGGAAGATGTATTCACTTAGTATAGAATCATTTTGCAACAATTTGAAGAGAGAAGAAAAAAAAAAGGAGTAAGAATCACCATGAATATAGTGAGTTTGAGTAAATTAAGTGCATGCATGCATAATTCTTCATCTTTTAATAAAGTTTTCTATAAATTCATACATGCATGGGACTTACACATGTTATTCTTAAGGTTCTTCATGATTTCACACTTAACATTTCATATGATCATGTCTTCTAAAGAAAAGAGTTGAATTTGACACATGCATGGCAAGAATATTGAATTTGGAGTTTTGTTTTGAAGGATTGAAAAAGTATTTGAGATCATGGTTGCATAATTTTCAAGAATCCATGTTTTATGAAGAGTTTCTAAGCTTTTGAGTCTAGCCACTCAGGCTTTGAACATGTAAGGCGTGTTTTTGAACTTCAAACTCAGTTCTGGAAAACCCATAATTCGTCCTGTACGCTCGAGCAAAGGATCAGTGGCTCGAGAAAACTTCGCATGCATCTAGTATTTTTGCAGACCTTGGCAGTTGGCTTCAACGACCAACTGTGCGCTCGAGCGAACTTAACTTTGTTCAGCAATTGGCTCAAGCGGCCATCGAGCCCACAGTGATAGCGTCCAGTACTTTTGCAATCAAGCCACATCGCTCGAGCGAAGAAAGGTGTGCTCAAGCGAAGACCCTATTTTCAACAAATTTTCACCAACACTCTTAGGTGCATAATTGCATCCTCATGCCCTTTTAGGCATTCTTTAGCATCATTTAGACATCTTAGTCATGAAATAAGCTAGACACATACGTAAGCAAATCAATTAAGATATGCCATTTGTTATGAACGTGTGTTTCAATATGTATCTATGTTATGTGTTTTGTGTAGGTAGTCAATCGAGGTCTAACATCAGTACCAGCCCACTATGAGTAGTATATTTGTAAAGATATGTTATTAAAGTGTATTTTGATTTACTGCAAGAACATTATTTTGAAAGGCTATTTTGATAAGAATAAATGATTGCCTCTTTTGAAATGCAGCTATGGCATCCTTAGTGTAGCCCTTACATGGGGGCAACAATACCATGGCCCTTTGCTATAAGACCCTTGCCCGGGGAAAACAATTTTGTGGCTCTTTGTTATATGTGCACAAAGATCTCTGATGCTGACTCAAGTGGTCCCTTCATTTAATCTTTATGGTCCATTCGTTAGACCTATGTGGTCCCTTTGCTATGCCTTCAGGCCTATTGCTGCACTATTGGATGTACCATATATGATTATGATTTGTGAACTTTGATACGACAATTATTCAGTTATGATTTTCTTCAAAACCTGTGTGATATGATTTTGTATTACAATCGACATCATTCATTTTACCTCTTTATACCGAAATTGACTAGTTCTATATATAGGTGAGCACATGGAGTGTCAAGTTTAAAGCAACCTCAGAAGTCCCCCCCTTTGTCAAGCTGCTTTGAAGTGCCTCTGTAATGAGGCGATCTTGGACTCTTGTGGAGCCAAGTTATGTCAACCCTACTGCTTAGTTTTCTTTTATTTTGGAACTTGTTATTTAAGGATATTTTGTATAAGTGTTTCAGATGTTTGAAGTAACTATGTGTTCGTATTTATAAGGAAGGTTAAAGTTCTAATTATGTATGGATTTTCATGTATGCACCGCTTGATGGACATGGTTGTATTTCAATATTGCTTTTGTAGTGCCCCGTTATTATTTTCAATTATTAGATTTGTCTTTGAGGCTACAGATAATCTGGGATTACTGGTCGGTCACAGCTTAAACCTCTAGGGGCGGGTTTGGTTCATGACAGTTTTAGTATTAGAGCACGAGTTATACCGCACTCACTATCTATTGAGCAATAATTTGTCTAGACATGACTTAAGGATTGCATTCCTTTGCATTTGAATATCAAAATGAGGCAACTTTTGAAAACGTGTATATGTATTTGTGTGGATACCATGTATTTGTTATAATACAAGTTTCATATATGTAATAATGAGAACAAGGGTGGATGAATTGGAGGAGTCTATCTCCAACCGACTTGACTGGATGGAAAGAATGATCCACGATATGGCTAAAAGCCTAAGGCTACAACAGCAATCACCACCCCTACCTTCGATGCCCGTACAACCGGTACAGGATCAACAAACAAATAGCCAAACCATTGCCCTCACTAGAGAATTCAAAAAGATGAAGCCACCCTTGTTTCATGGTGGAATTGGTCTATTAAAGGCTGAGGCTTGGGTGTTAGGAATTGAAAAATTATTTAAAGTATTTTCGTGCACAGAGACACAAAAAGTCCTATTGGCTACATTTACTTTAGAAGATGAAACGAGGAGATGATGGGTGTTGGTATGAGATACTAATAGGGGAATTAGTTGGACTCGGTTCTTAGAGATTTTCTATGAGAAATACTTTCTGCAATGTGTTCGGAATAGGAAAGTAACTGAGTTTGAACAGTTAAAGCAAAGGAATAAGTCACTGGCAGAATATGAAGCACAGTTTACTGAACTAGCATGGCTTGCACCGCATATGGTCGATACAGATAACAAAAAGCCCAGAAAGTTTGAAGGTCGTCTCTGCAATGCAATTCTTGACAGAATTAATGTGTTGAAACTACCCAAATATGTTGATGTTTTAGATAGGGCTCTCATGTCAGAGGCAAACCTGGCTACTTGTAATCAGAATTTTGAATAGAGAGGTAAAAGGCAGAATTTGAATGTGAACAAAGGGGCAACGTAACACCATCTACTACAAGGGATAATCAGAGACAAGGAAGGGTTTTTGCCCTTGTTCCAATGGACACCCAAAATGTAGAAACTATAGTCTCTGGTACACTCTCTATTTGTGGACAGTATGCGTATGTATTAATTGATTCAAGGTCTATCCATTCTTTTGTTTCTATGCAATTTGCTCCTAGATCGAATAGACCTTCAGAAACTTTGAGATATATATTATGTATGTCATCACTGTTAGAAAGATCTATGCTATGTTCATCCGTTTACCCAGCATGTGAAATTTTACTTGAGAATGTTGCATTGTATGTTGATTTATTACCCTTAGACGTGACTCACTTTTAAATTATTTTGGGTATGGACTGACTGTCTAAATATTATGCGACTATATATTGTGCTTCTAAACGTGTAATATTCCGACCTCCAGTACAAAACGAGTTTTTCTTTGAGGGGAGAGATGTAGTTCCCCCACCACACTTAATTTCTACAATGAAAGCACGTAAACTAATTAACAAGGGGTGTCAGGGGTATTTGTGTAGTACAATAAAATTTCAAACTTCAAATGCCATTCTAGATGATATACCGACTATGAAAGATTTTTCTGATGTGTTTCTGGAAGAGTTACTTGGGAAATTGGTTGACAGAGAAATTGAATTTGTAATTGATGCGATACTGGGTACTCAACCTATATCCAAAACTTCATACCGTATGTCTATTGCTGAAATAAAAGAATTAAACGTTAAGTTGCAGGAATTTCTTGATAAGGGATTCATCTGGCCAACCACATCACCATGGGGAGCACTTGTGTTGTTTGTAAAGAAAAAGGATGGAACACTTCTCTTATGTGTTGATTACTAAGAACTCAACAAGGTAATTATTAAAAATAAATATTATTTTCCTGGGATTAATGATTTTTCTGATCAATTATAGGAGGCTCATGTATTTTTGAAGATTAATTTGAGATTGGAATACCACCAGTTGAAAGTTTAAGCTGAGGAGATAGAGAAAACTACTTTTTGGACCAGGTATGGACACTATGAATTTTTAGTCATGCCTTTTGGAGTTATCATTGCTTCTGCAGCCTTTATGGATCTAATGAATCAAATCTTTAAACCATTTTTGGATGAATTTGTTATGGTTTTTATTGATGACATTCTAATTTATTCAAAGAGTAAGGAAGAACATGAACAGCACCTTAGAATTATCCTTCAAACACTTAGGGAGAAACAACTATTTGGGAAATTCAAGAAATATGAATTTTGGCTGAATGAAGTAACATTTTTGGGGCATGTCATTAATAAAGAGGGGATATCTACTGACCCACAAAAAATTGAGGCAATTATTAATTGGCCTACTCCAACTAACGTAACAGAAATTCGGAACTTTACGGGGTTTGGCAGGTTACTACCGAAGATTTGTTTGAAACTTTTTTTAGATTGTTGTACCATTGACACAATCGACCCAAAAAGGAGAACCATTCGTGTGGACGGATCAGAGGGAATTTGCATTCCAAGAATTGAAGATGAGATTGACTACAACTCCAATCCTTACCTTACCCTTAAGTATTGAAGGCTTTGTAATTTTTAGTAATGCATCTTATAGAGATTTCGTTTGTATTTAAATGTAGAATGGAAAGGTAATTGCTTACATGTCCCGATAGCTAAAACCTCATAAAAAGAATTTCCAGACGCATGATTTGGAATTTTCCACCGTTGGGTTCGCATTGAAAATCTGGTGCCACTACTTATATAGGGCTAAATTTGAAGTGTATACAGACCACAGAAGCGTGATGTGATAACCCTGGTCCGTATTATGTTAATTAATCTTAATTATGATTGTGATTATGTATTTGATATGATTTTGAGTGCCATTTATATAAATATATGTGGTTTTGAATTTCTATATGTTCACTGTAGGAAAACCTGTTTGATTATCTACTTCAGAATTTAAATTGAAGGCCTTACCAGCCACAAAACCCGAACTTGACCACGCCATTGTGATTGGCATAATTTTTAGACCCTGTGGTGAAAAACAATTAGAAAGTGATTTGGATCAAAACAATTAGATTCAGAATGATTAATTAAGCTCTATTATTTAACTCTAATCAATTTGATTAAAAGAGGGACTATAAAAGGGGGATTATACACCCACCTTCCTTTAGTTTTGAGCTCAAGATCAGATTTTAAACTCTAGAGAGAGAGGGAGAGGCCAACTCTAGAGAGAGAGAGAGAGAGAGAGGGAGAATTGTGTGTTTTGCTCAAAGTTGTGAAATTGGAAGGCTAGACTCAAGATTTAACTACAATTGTGGAAATTGAAGCCCTTAGGTGAGTAAATTCATGGATTTTAGTTTGTAACTTTGTGAATTCAAAGTTGAGTGGTGATCAAGAACATGAATTGAATTGATTATGACGAAATTAAGTTGGTTTTGATGAATTGGAAGTCGATGCACACATGCATGTAAGAAATTGCCATGAATTTGTATGTTGGAGCTTGAAATACATGATCCATGTTGAATTTTGATTGAAGTTCATGTTTTTGGTCATCTCTACATCATGTGAACTAAGAATGGGAGCTATATCTCACATGCATGTACAATTCACAAGAGTATGAGTTTTGGATACATGAAATTGTTATGTTGGAAATAAGTTTGGTGTGATTTGAGGCATGCATGTAATTAATTCATGAGATTGGAGCTTCATAATGAGATGAATTTGGTGTTGTATCGTGTTAGTAAATGTGTATGTGAAGTTCGAGTCATAATATGCAAGATACATGGGTTTGAATGCAAGTTGAGCTTCAAGCAGTTTGATGGAATTTCCAGAATCCAGCATGTCCGCTCGAGCGGGGTAATGGCTGCTTGAGCGTGAAATGCTGGTTCCCAGCACTTTTGCAGACATGGATGTCCACTCGAGTGGGGATATTCACACTCGAGCTGGGAGCCATGTAGTGTGACATTCAGCTTGAGCGTCCGAATTCACGCCCACGTGTAGAAGTGAGGTACCCAGACTATGAGGGTCCGCTCGAGCGTCGAAACCCACGCTCGAACCGGGACCGCTATTTCAGAAAATTTGTAAAGATGTTCTGTGTTTCATTTTTCGTTCTCTTTCACTTCTAAGTACTCTTAGGCATGCATTAAGCGTTATGAATGAATTAAAAGATTAAGAAAAAAGCCTAAGAAGGATGTATGAATTAAGAACAGATTGAATCAATTGTGACCCATATGTGTTATGTAATGTGTAGGGTCGAGCTCCAGGACAAATCCACCGGCAGAACACTGTGAGTAATATTTTAGTAAAGATATTTGAAGTATGTTATTTGTCCAAATGCTTATTTCCATATTAGTCTTATAAGCTTGTTAAATTGAATTGTGGACAAATATTTGTTATGCCATATGGTTGGGCCAAAGGCCGTTTGACATGAATGATTGGGCCAAAGGCCGTGGGACACCGTTTGACATGAATGATTGGGCCAAAGCCCGTTGGACACCGTTTGATATGAATGATCGGGCCAAAGGCCGTTTGACATGGACGATTGGGCCAAAGGCCATTGGACATCAATAATTTTGGCTTGAGGCCGTCTGTTAAGGACGTAGTGGGCCAAAGGCCATTTGATATGTTCAGGCTTGAATCGCCTAATGTGTTAAATAATGCACGAAATAGAATACTAAATGGGCCCAAGGCCGTTTAATATATGTGAATCTCATTCATGTATCTTCTTTGTTTGGTATTATTCACTGGGCTTTTGCTCACGCTCATTCATGTGTATGTAGGTGAACCAAGGGATGCCCAAACCGAGCCTCGGTGAAATATGTGAGAAACAGTTAAGGTTTTGAAGAGTCAGCCCAAACGTCTCACGCACGAGACTTGTCTTTGCCTATTTTGTTCTTTTGATATAGTTTTGTTATATCGGCGAAAACATTGGATTACTTTTGTATATAGAATTTGGATTTGACTAACTTAGACTTGAATGATCCTCTATGTACAGAACTTTGTGTTATTATCCCTTTGATGTGAGTTATTAATAGGTATATATATGGACTGTTATGATGTGCCATATAAGCACAGCTTTATGGACAAAAGTTTTAAATTTGCTTCCGTTGCCCCTTTACTCTGATGAGATATGTCTTGTTTGGTTTGAGGCCATAGGTAATCCCTTGATTACTGGCCGGTTATGTCCTTAACCCATAGGGGTGGGTTCGGGTCATGATAGAGTGGTATCAGAGCACGAGTTAATAACTCACACACTTGTCCAAAAAAGCAATAAGCATCTAGAAAAGATCTAGGATGCATTCATGTGATAAGTAGGAATTTGTAAACATTGAGACTGTGTTTAAATGCTTTGAAATAAATGATTATGTGCTATATGTTTGTGATTTACTTCCATTGCGAATTATGTGACTATGTATGCTCTTTAGTATATTCATACTTGTGAAACTTTTGTATATAGAATAATGCAAGTCTAATCAAATGGTGAGAACAAGAGGTGATGAAATAGAGGAGTCCTCTACTGCCAGAATGGATATGATGGAAAGATTGATTCAGGAAATGGCAGAAACACTGAGGCAACAGCAGCAGTGGCAACAACCACATCCTCCGCCTTCTTCTCCAGTACCACCTATGCAAGATAATCAGAATGATGACCGAATAATAGCCCTCACCAAAGAGTTTAAGAAAATGAAACTACCACAGTTTCATGGGGGATTAGATCCATTGAAGGCCGAGGCATGGGTTCTCGGCATTGAAAAGCTGTTTGAAGTGTTTCCTTGTTCAGAGACACAGAAATTACTTTTAGCCGCCTTTATGCTAGAAGATGAAGCAAGAAGATGGTGGATGTTAATGCGTGAGAATCATAAAGACATTAGTTGGGTGAGATTCCTGGAAGTTTTCTACAATAAGTACTTCCCTCAGTGTGTCCGTGATAGGAAAGTATCAGAGTTCATGGAACTGAAACAAGACAATATGACAGTAGCCGAGTATGAGGCCAAATTCACTGAATTGGCCAGGTTTGCACCACATGTGATCGATACCGACTATAAGAAAGCAAGGCATTTTGAAGGTGGGCTTCGAAGTGACATTTTAGAAAGGATGAATCTCCTCAAGCTGGAAACCTATATTGGGGTGCTAGACCAGGCCATAATATCAGAAGCTAACATAGCTAGACAGGCCAAATCGACAACTGACTGGAAAGGTAATGAAAGACAGGGCTTCTTCTTGAAGAAGAAATTTTCAAAGAAGCAAAATACAGGCTGCTCAAGTACTTCTAACTCTTCCCGAGATACCTCTCCAATGTGCAATATTTGTAGCAGAAGGCACCGTGGAGTTTGTTATCGCGTGTCAGGGGCTTGTTTTAAATGTGGTAAAACGGGGCATATGGCCCGAGATTACAATCAAAATAGTGGAAAGTTAGCTGCTAGCTCGACAGCGTCAATCCCAAAACCAGGGAATACTATGAGATCTACTACTACCGGAGATGCCGTGAGGCAAGGACGAGTTTTTGCGCTTGTTCCAGGCAATACACGGAATGCTGACGCCGTTGTCTCAGGTACTATTCCTATATGCAATCAGGATGCTTTTGTGTTAATTGACTCTGGATCAACGCACTATTTCGTAACTTGTGCATTTGCATCTAGACTGAGTAGACCTCTAGAACCATTACCATATTGCTATGTATGTGTGCTCCGTCCGGGGAATCTGTGTTGTGTGCATCTGTATATCGGTTATGCACATGCGTATTGGGAATGCTATTCCGTGTGTAGACTTATTGCCCTTGAACTTTAGACATTTCAATGTAATTCTGGGCATGGATTGGTTAACTAAATATTGTGCCACCATTGATTGTGTAACAAAACAAGTTGTGTTTAAACCACTGGAACAGGAAGAAATTGTGTTTGTGGGTAACGGGGTAGTGCCTCCACCTTACGTAATATCTGCAATGAAAGCATGTAAATTGATCAGGAAGGGGTGCCAGGGTTACCTGTGTTGTGTGTTATCTGAACAAATTGTGACTAATGAATTGAGTAGCATCCCTATTGTTAGTGAATTCCCAGATGTGTTTCCAAGTGAATTACCAGGAGAATTGGTGGATAGGGAGATAGAGTTTACTATTGAAATTGTGCCAGGCACTCAGCCTATTTCTAAAACTCCCTACAGAATGGCTACTGCTAAAATGAAAGAATTGAAGGAACAATTGCAACATTTGCTAGATAGACGGTTTATTCGACCTAGAACTTCACCATGGGGTGCACCGGTATTATTTGTGAAGAAGAATGATGGAACCTTGCGCTTGTGTATTGACTACTGAGAACTGAATAAGGTGGCAGTAAAGAATAAAAATCCCTTACCTCGTATTGATGACCTGCTTGACCATTTGTAGGGATCACAAGTATTTTCCAAAATTGATTTGAGATTCGGGTATCACCAGCTGAAAGTGAAAGCAGAAGATGTTGAGAAAACTGCATTTCGAACAAGGTATGGCCATTATGAATTTCTTGTTATGCCATTTGGAGTGACTAATGCTCTTGCGGCATTTATGGGCCTAATGAACCGAATATTTAAGACTTACCTTGATTTTGTTGTGGTCTTTATTGATGATATCTTGATATATTCAAAGAATAGACTTGAACATGAACATCATTTGAGAACTCTCTTGCAAACACTTAGAGAAAAGAAATTATTTGCCAAACTAAAGAATGTGAGTTTTGGTTAGATGAAGTTATTTTCTTAGGGCATGTTATCAACAAAGAGGGGATTTCAGTGGACCCACAGAAAATAGAGGCAATTGTGGATTGGCCTACGCTGGCAAACGTTACAGAAGTCCACTGTTTCATGGGCTTAGTTGGGTACTACAGGAGGTTTGTGAAAGACTTTTCGAAAATAGTTGTGCCTCTTACCCAACTGACAGGCAAAGGGCAACCGTTTAAATGGAATGACGAAAGAGAATCTACCTTTCATGAACTGAAAATGAGACTGACCACTGCACCAGTGTTGACATTGCCCACAGGTACGGAAAACTTTGTAATTTTTAGTGATGCATCTTATAAAGGTTTGGGTTGTGTATTAATGCAGAATGGAAGGGTAATGGCTTATGCCTCCCGGCAATTGAGACCACATGAGAAAAACTACCCAACACATGATTTAGAATTGGCCGCAGTTGTATTTGCTCTAAAAATCTAGCGGCATTATTTGTATGGGGCAAAGTGTGAAGTCTACATAGATCACAAAAGTCTGAAATACTTCTTTACACAGAAAGAGTTAAATATGCGATAGAGAAGATGGGTCGAATTGATAAAAGACTATGACCTTGAGATCCAGTATCACCCTGGGAAAGCCAATATAGTTGTTGATGCCTTGAGCAGAAAATCGATGGGGAATTTGGCTTGTTTGCTTACTGAATAGAAAGAAATCTTGCAAGATTTTGAGAAGTCCGAGATTGAGGTAGTATTGTGCGAATAGGGCGGACTGAGAGCCGTAATTTCAGCCGAACCGACAATCATTGATGAGATTAAACTGAAACAAAAAGAGGATGTATTCCTCAAGAAAGTGATTGATGAATTTGAGACAAGTCCGAAAGCAAAATTCAGCATTGAAAGCGAAGTGTTGAGGTTTCGAAACCGAATGTGTGTCCCAGATATTTCGGAACTAAAGAAAAGAGTTCTAGATGAAGCTCACAAGTCAGTGTTTGCTATGCATCCGGGCAATAACAAAATGTATCGGGATTTGAAACAAAGCTATTGGTGGCCTAAAATAAAGAAAGAAATTGCAGAGTATGTGTCCAAATGTCTTCAATGTCAGCTGGTTAAAGCTAAACATCAGAAACCAGGCGGTCTACTTCAACCTCTCCCTATTCCTGAATGGAAGTGGGAGCATGTGACTATGGATTTTGTTGTTCGTCTACCTCGGACTCGTCGGGGTATGGATTCTATTTGGGATGCAGTTGATAGACTGACTAAATCTGCACATTTTCTACTTGTTAGAACTACATTTGATGCTTATAAACTGGCTACTATATATGTTGATGAGATTGTTCGTTTACACGGTGTTCCGGTATCTATATTCTCGGATAGAGATCCAAAACTTGTGTCTAGATTGTGGAATAGTTTGCAAAGGGCTATGGGGACAAAATTGATGTTTAGTACCGCATTTCACCCACAGACAGACGAACAATCAGAACGAACCATACAGACCTTAGAAGACATGCTCAAAATGTGTGCTTTATATTTTCAAGGGAGTTGGAAAGACTATTTGCCACTAGTAGAGTTTGCATACAATAACAGCTTCCACTCCAGCATCGGTATGGCATCATACGAGTTTTGTATGGTCGAAGGTGTAGATCATCAATTTGTTGGACAGAAGTCGGGGATAGAGCTCTTCTTGGGCCCGAAATTGTGCAAGACACTTCTGAGAAAGTCCGAATTATTCAGCAAAGGCTCAAGATAGCACAGAGTCGACAAAAGAATTATGCGGATGTTCGAAGAAGACCTCTTGAATATGAGGTCGGTGATCATGTGTTTATTCGTGTGACGCCGATGAAGGGCTAAGTGGGATTTCGAAAAAAAGGTAAATTGTCGCCCCGTTACATTGGGCCATTTCAGATTCTGGAAAAACTTGGTCCAGTTACTTATAGAGTTGTTTTGCCATCGGGATTCGAGCAAATCCATAATGTGTTTCATGTGTCGATGTTGAGGGGTTATCTCCGAGATCCATTTCTTGTGATTGATTATTACTGGATAGCTCTTGATGAAAATATGGAATACGCAGAATGGACGCGACGAATCATTGACCGGCAAGTGAAATAGTAGAGAAGCAAGTCCATCCCGATGGTGAAAGTGGAATGGAAAGAACAATATGGGACGGATGCCACATTGGAAAAAGTAGACGAAATGTGACTACACGCTATCCAGATTTGTTTCCTAATGGAGGCAAATAAGTTTGGAGGACCAAACTTCCTGAAAGGGGGAAGACTGTGATAACCCTGGTCCGTATTATGCTAATTAATCTTAATTATGATTGTGATTATGTGTTTGATATGATTTTGAGTGCCATTTATATGAATATACGTGGTTTTGAATTTCTATCTGTTCACTGTAGGAAAACCAGTTTGATTAGCTGCTTCAGAATTTAAATTAAAGGCCTTACCGGCCACAAAACCCGAAATTGACCACGCCATTGTGATTGGCATAATTTTTAGACCCTGTGGTGAAAAACAATTAGAAACTAATTTGGATCAAAACAATTAGATTCAGAATGATTAATTAAGCTCTATTATTTAACTCTAATCAATTTGATTAAGAGAGGGACTATAAAAGGGGCATTATACACCCACCTTCCTTTAGTTTTGAGCTCAAGATCAGATTTTATGCTCAAGAGAGAGAGAGAGAGAGAGAGAGAGAGAGAGAGAGAGAGAATTGTGTGTTTTGCTCAAAGTTGTGAAATTGGAAGGCTAGACTCAAGATTTAACTACAATTGTGGAAATTGAAGCCCTTAGGTGAGTAAATTCATGGATTTTAGTTTATAACTTTGTGAATTCAAAGTTGAGTGGTGATCAAGAACATGAATTGAATTGATTATGACGAAATTAAGTTGGTTTTGATGAATTGGAAGTCGATGCACACATGCATGTAAGAAATTGCCATGAATTTGTATGTTGGAGCTTGAAATACATGATCCATGTTGAATTTTGATTGAAGTTCATGTTTTTGGTCATCTCTACATCATGTGAATTGAGAATGGGAGCTGTATCTCACATGCATGTACAATTCACAAGAGTATGAGTTTTGGATACATGAAATTGTTATGTTGGAAATAAGTTTGGTGTGATTTGAGGCATGCATGTAATTCATTCATGAGATTTGAGCTTCATAATGGGATGAATTTGGTGTTGTATCATGTTAGTAAATGTGTATGTGAAGTTCGAGTCATAATATGCAAGATACATGGGTTTGAATGAAAGTTGAGCTTCAAGCAGTATGCTGGAATTTCCAGAATCCAACATGTTCGCTCGAGCGGGGTAATGGCCGCTTGAGCGTGAAATGCTAGTTCCCAGCACTTTTGCTGACATGGATGTCCGCTCGAGCGGGGATATTCACGCTCGAGCAGGGAGCCATGTTGTGTGACATTCAGCTCGAGCGTACGAATTCACGGTTGAGCGTAGAAGTGAGGTAACCAATTTTTTTGCAGACCATGAGGGTCCGCTCGAGCGTCGAAACCCACGCTCGAACCGGGACCCCTATTTTAGAAAATTTGTAAAGATGTTCTGTGTTTCATTTTTCGTTCTCTTTCACTTCTAAGTACTCTTAGACAGGCATTGAGCGTTATGAATGAATTAAAAGATTAAGAAAAAAGCCTAAGAGGGATGTATGGATTAAGAATAGATTGAATCAATTGTGACCCATATGTGTTATGTAATGTGTAGGGTCGAGCTCCAGGGCAAATCCACCGGCAGAACACTGTGAGTAATATTTTAGTAAAGATATTTGAAGTATGTTATTTGTCCAAATGCTTATTCCCATATTAGTCTTATAAGCTTGTTAAATTGAATTGTGGACAAATATTTGTTATGCCATATGGTTAGGCCAAAGGCCGTTTGACATGAATGATTGGGCCAAAGGCCGTCGGACACCGTTTGACATGAATGATTGGACCAAAGGCCGTTGGACACCGTTTGATATGAATGATCAGGCCAAAGGCCGTTTGACATGGACGATTGGGCCAAAGGCCATTGGACATCAATAATTTTGGCTTGAGGCCGTCTGTTAAGGACGTAGTGGGCCAGAGACCGTTTGATATGTTCTGGCTTGAATCGCCTAATGTATTGAATAATGCACGAAATAGAATACTAAATGGGCCCAAGGTCATTAGATATATGTGAATCTCATTCATGTACCTTCTTTGCTTGATATTATTCACTGGGCTTTTGCTCACGCTCATTCATGTGTATGTAGATGAACCAAGGGATGTCCAAACCCAGCCTCGGTGAAATATGTGAGAAACAGTCAAGGTTTTGAAGAGTCAGCCCAAACGTCTCACGCACGAGACTTGTCTTTGCCTCTTTTGTTTTTTTGATATAGTTTTGTTATATCGGCAAAAACATTGGATTACTTTTGCATATAAACTTTGGGTTTGACTGACTTAGACTTGAATGATCCTATATGTATAGAAATTTGTGTTATTATCCCTTTGATGCGAGTTATTAACAGGTATATATATGGACTGTTATGATGTGCCATATGAGCACAACTTTATGGACAAAAGTTTTAAATGTGCTTCCGTTTGGCCCCTTTACTATGATGAGATATGTCTTGTTTGGTTTGAGGACGTAGGTAATCCCTTGATTACTGGCCGGTTAGGTACTTAACCTGTAGGGGCGGGGTTCGGGTCATGACAGAGTGGTATCAGAGCACGAGTTAATAACTCACACACTTGTCCAAAAAAGCAATAAGCCTCTAGAAAAGATCTAGGATGCATTCATGTCATAAGTAGGAATTTGTAAACATTGAGACTGTGTATAAATCCTTTGAAATAAATGATTATGTGCTATATGTTTGTGATTTACTTGTATTGTGAATTATGTGAAAATGTATGCTCTTTAGTATATGCATACTTGTGAGACTTTTGTGTATAGAATAATGCAAGTCTAATCAAATGGTGAGAACAAGAGGTGATAAAATAGAGGAGTCCTGTACTGCCAGAATGGATATGATGGAAAGATTGATTCAGGAAATGGCAGAAACACTAAGGCAACAGCAGCAGTGGCAACAACCACATCCTCCGCCTCCTTCTCTAGTACCACCTATGCAAGATAAACAAAATGATGACCGAATAATAGCCCTCACCAAAGAGTTTAAGAAAATGAAACCACCACAGTTTCATGGGGGATTAGATCCATTGAAGGCCGAGGCATGGGTTCTCGGCATTGAAAAGCTGTTTGAAGTGTTTCCTTGTTCAGAGACACAGAAAGTACTTTTAGCCACCTTTATGCTAGAAGATGAAGCAAGAAGATGGTGGATGTTAATGCGTGAGAATCATAAAGACATTAGTTGGGTGAGATTCCTGGAAGTTTTCTACAATAAGTACATCCCTCAGTGTGTCCGTGATAGGAAAGTATCAGAGTTCATGGAACTGAAACAAGACAATATGACAGTAGCCGAGTATGAGGCCAAATTCACTGAATTGGCCAGGGTTGCACCACATGTGATCGATACCGACTATAAGAAAGCAAGGCATTTTGAAGGTGGGCTTCGAAGTGACATTTTAGAAAGGGTGAATCTCCTTAACCTGGAAACCTATATTATGGTGCTAGACCGGGCCATAATATCAGAAGCTAACATAGCTAGACAGGCCAAATCGACAACTGACTGGAAAGGTAATAAAAGATAGGGCTTCTTCTCGAAGATGAAATTTTCAAAGAAGCAAAATACAGGCTCCTCAAGTACTTCTAACTCTTCCCAAGATACCTCTCCAATGTGCAATATTTGTAGCAAAAGGCACCGTGGAGTTTGTTATCGCGTGACAGGGGCTTGTTTTAAATGTAGTAAAACGGGGCTTATGGACCGAGATTACAATCAAAATAGTGGAAAGTTAGCAGCTAGCTCGACACCGTCAATCCCAAAACCAGGGAATACTATAAGATCTACTACTACCGAAGATGCCGTGAGGCAAGGACGAGTTTTTGCGCTTGTTCCGGGTGATATACGGAATGCTGACGCCGTTGTCTCAGGTACTATTCCTATATGCAATCAGGATGCTTTTGTGTTAATTGACTCTGGATCAACGCACTATTTCATAACTTGTGCATTTGCATCTAGACTGAGTAGACCTCTAGAACCATTACCATATTGCTATGTATGTGTTCTCCGTTCAGGGAATCTGTGTTGCGTACATCTGTATATCGGTTTTGTCACATGCGTGTTGGGAATGCTACTCTGTATGTAGATTTATTGCCCTTGAACTTTAGACATTTCGATGTAATTCTGGGCATGGATCGATTAACTAAATATTGTGCCACCATTGATTGTGTAACAAAACGGGTTGTGTTTAAACCACCAGAACAGGAAGAAATTGTGTTTGTGGGTAACGGGGTAGTGCATCCACCTTACTTATTATCTGCAATGAAAGCATGTAAATTGATCAGGAAGGGGTGCTAGGGTTGCCTGTGTTGTGTGTTATCTGAACAAATTATGACTGATGAATTGAATAGCATCCTTATTGTTAGTGAATTCCCAGTTGTGTTTCCAAGTGAATTACCAGGAGAATTGGTGGACAGGGAGATAGAGTTTACTATTGAAATTGTGCCAGGCACTCAACCTATTTCTAAAACTCCCTACAGAATGGCTACTGCTGAAATGAAAGAATTGAAGGAACAATTGCAAGATTTACTAGATAGAGGGTTTATCGACCTAGAACTTCACCATGGGGTGCATCGGTATTATTTGTGAAGAAGAATGATGGAACTTTGCGCTTGTGTATTGACTACCGTGAACTGAATAAGGTAACAGTAAAGAATAAATATGCCTTACCTCGTATTGATGACGTGTTTGACCAGCTGTAGGGATTACAAGTGTTTTCCAAATTTGATTTGAGATTTGGGTATCACTAGCTGAAAGTGAAAGCAGAAGATGTTGAGAAAACTGCGTTTTCGGACAAGGTATGGCCATTATGAATTTCTTGTTATGCCATTTGGGATGACTAATGCTCCTGCAGCATTTATGGGCCTAATGAACCGGATATTTAAGACTTACCTTGATGATTTTGTTGTGGTCTTTATTGATGATATCTTGATATATTCAAAGAATAGACTTGAACATGAACATCATTTGAGAACTGTCTTGCAAACACTTAGAGAAAAGAAATTATTTGCCAAACTAAAGAATGTGAGTTTTGGTTAGATGAAGTTATTTTCTTAGGGCATGTTATCAACAAAGAGGGGATTTCAGTGGACCCACAGAAAATAGAGGCAATTGTGGATTGGCCTACGCCGGCAAATGTAACAGAAGTCCACAGTTTCATGGGCTTAGTTGGGTACTACAGTAGGTTTGTGAAAGACTTTTCGAAAATAGTTGTGCCTCTTACCCAACTGATAGGAAAAGGGCAACCGTTTGAATGGAATGACGAAAGAGAATCTACCTTTCACGAACTGAAAACGAGACTGACCATTGCACCAGTGTTGACATTGCCCACAGGTACGAAAAACTTTGTAATTTTCAGTGATGCATCTTATAAAGGTTTGGGTTGTGTATTAATGTACAATGGAAGGGTAATGGCTTCTGCCTCCCAGCAATTGAGACCACATGAGAAAAACTACCCAACACATGATTTAGAATTGGCCGCAGTTGTATTTGCTCTAAAAATCTAGCGGCATTATTTGTATGGGGCAAAGTGTGAAGTCTACACAGATCACAAAAGTCTGAAATACTTCTTTACACAGAAAGAGTTAAATATGCGATAGAGAAGATGGCTCGAATTGATAAAAGACTATGACCTTGAGATCTAGTATCACCTTGGGAAAGCCAATACAGTTGTTGATGCCTTGAGCAGAAAATCGATGGGGAATTTGGCTTGTTTACTTACTGAACAGAAAGAAATCTTGCAAGATTTTGAGAAGTCCGAGATTGAGGCAGTATTATGCGAATAGGGCGGACTGAGAGCCGTAATTTCAGCCGAACCGACAATCATTGATGAGATTAAACTAAAACAAAAAGAGGATGAATTCCTCAAGAAAGTGATTGATGAATTTGAGACAAGTCCGAAAGCAAAATTCAGCATTGAAAACGAAGTGTTGAGATTTCGAAACCGAATGTGTGTCCCAGATATTTCGGAACTAAAGAAAAGAGTTCTAGATGAAGCTCACAAGTCAGTGTTTGCTATGCATCTGGGCAATAACAAAATGTATCGGGATTTGAAACAAAGATATTGGTGGCCTAAAGTGAAGAAAGAAATTGCAGAGTATGTGTCCAAATGTCTTCAATGTCAGCTGGTTAAAGTTGAACATCAGAAACCGGGCGGTCTACTTCAACCTCTCCCTATTCCTAAATGGAACTGGGAGCATGTGACTATGGATTTTGTTGTTGGTCTACCTCAGACTCGTCGAGGTATGGATTCTATTTGGGTTGTAGTTGATAGATTGACTAAATCTGCACATTTTCTACTTGTTAGAACTACATTTGATGCTTATAAACTGGCTACTATATATGTTGATGAGATTGTTCGTTTACACGGTGTTCTGGTATCTATTGTCTCGGATAGAGATCCAAAATTTGTGTCTAGATTGTGGAAAAGTTTGCAAAGGGCTATGGGGACAAAATTGAGATTTAGTGCCGCATTCCACCCACAGACAGATGGACAATCAGAATGAACCATACAGACCTTAGAAGACATGCTTAAAATGTGTGCTTTAGATTTTCAAGGGAGTTGGGAAGACTATTTGCTACTAGCAGAGTTTGCATACAATAACAGCTTCCACTCCAGCATCGGTATGGCACCATACGAGGCTTTGTATGGTAGAAGGTGCAGATCACCAATTTGTTGGACAGAAGTCGGGGATAAAGCTCTTCTTGGGCCCGAAATTGTGCAAGACACTTCTGAGAAAGTCCGAATTATTCAGCAAAGGCTCAAGACAGCACAGAGTCAACAAAAGAATTATGCGGATGTTCGAAGAAGACCTCTTGAATATGAGGTCGGTTATCATGTGTTTATTCGTGTGACGCCGATGAAGGGCCAAGTAGGATTTCGAAAGAAAGGCAAATTGTCGCCCCGTTACACTAGGCCGTTTCAAATTCTGGAAAAACTTGGTCCAGTTACTTATAGAGTTGTTTTGCCATCGGAATTCGAGCAAATCCATAATGTGTTTCATGTGTCGATGTTGAGGGGTTATCTCCGAGATCCATTTCTTGTGATTGATTATCACCGGATAGCTCTTGATGAAAATATGGAATACGCAGAATGGCCGGAACGAATCATTGACCGACAAGTGAAACAGTTGAGAGGCAAGTCCATCCCGATGGTGAAAGTGGAATGGAAAGAACAATATGGGATGGATGCTACATGGGAAAAAGAAGACGAAATGTGACTACGCTATCCACATTTGTTTCCTGATGGAGGTAAAATAAATTTGGAGGACCAAACTTCCTGAAAGGGGGAAGACTGTGATAACCCTGGTCCGTATTATGCTAATTAATCTTAATTATGATTGTGATTAGGCGTTTGATATGATTTTGAGTGCCATTTATATGAATATATGTGGTTTTGAATTTCTATCTGTTCACTGTAGGAAAACCTGTTTGATTATCTGCATCAGAATTTAAATTGAAGGCCTTATCGGCCACAAAACCCGAAATTGACCACGCCATTATGATTGGCATAAATTTTAGACCCTGTGGTGAAAAACAATTAGAAACTGATTTGGATCAAAACAATTAGATTTAGAATGATTAATTAAGCTCTATTATTTAACTCTAATCAATTTGATTAAGGGTGGGACTATAAAAGGGACATTATACACCCACCTTCCTTTAGTTTTGAGCACAAGATCAGATTTTATACTCTAGAGAGAGAGGGAGAGGTCGACTCTAGAGAGAGAGAGAGAGGGAGAGAGAGAGAGAGAGAGAGAGAGAATTGTGTGTTTTGCTCAAAGTTGTGAAATTGGAAGGCTAGACTTAAGATTTAACTACAATTGTGGAAATTGAAGCCCTTAGGTTAGTAAATTCATGGATTTCAGTTTGTAACTTTGTGAATTCAAAGTTGAGTGGTGATCAAGAACATGAATTAAATTGATTATGATGAAATTGAGTTGGTTTTGATGAATTGGAGGTCAATGCACACATGCATGTAAGAAATTGCCATGAATTTGTATGTTGGAGCTTGAAATACATGATCCATGTTGAATTTTGATTGAAGTTCATGTTTTTGGTCACCTCTACATCATGTGAATTGAGAATGGGAGCTGTATCTCACATGCATGTACAATTCACAAGAGTATGAGTTTTGGATACATGAAATTGTTATGTTGGAAATAAGTTTGGTGTGATTTGAGGCATGCATGTAATTAATTCATGAGATTTGAGCTTCATAATAGGATAAATTTGGTGTTGTATCATGTTAGTAAATGTGTATGTGAAGTTCGAGTCATAATATGCAAGATACATGGGTTTGAATGCAACTTGAGCTTCAAGCAGTTTGCTGGAATTTCCAGAATCCAGCATGTCCGCTCGAGCGGGGTAATGGCCGCTTGAGCGTGAAATGCTGGTTCCCAGCACTTTTGCAGACATGGATGTCCGCTCGAGCGGGGATATTCATGCTCGAGCTGGGAGCCATGTAGTGTGACATTCAGCTCGAGCGTCCGAATTCATGCTCGAGCGTAGAAGTGAGGCAACCAATTTTTTTTGCAGACCATGAGGGTCCGCTCGAGCATCGAAACCCACGCTCAAACCGGGGCCCCTGTTTTAGAAAATTTGTAAAGATGTTCTGTGTTTCATTTTTCGTTCTCTTTCACTTCTAGGTACTCTTAGGCATGCATTGAGCGTTATGAATGAACTAAACGATTAAGAAAAAAAAGCCTAAGAGGGATGTATGAATTAAGAACAAATTGAATCAATTGTGGCCCATATGTGTTATGTAATGTGTAGGGTTGAGCTCCAGGGAAAATCCACCGGCAGAACACTGTGAGCAATATTTTAGTAAAGATATTTGAAGGATGTTATTTGTCCAAATGCTTATTTCCATATTAGGCTTATAAGCTTGTTAAATTGAATTGTGGACAAATATTTGTTATGCCATATGGTTGGGCCAAAGGCCGTTTGACATGAATGATTGGGCCAAAGGCCATTGGACACCGTTTGACATGACTGATTGGGCCAAAGGCCGTTGGACACCGTTTGATATGAATGATGGGGCCAAAGGCCGTTTGACATGGACGATTGGGCCAAAGGCCATTGGACGTCAATAATTTGGGCTTGAGGCCGTCTGTTAAGGATATAGTGGACCAGAGGCCGTTTGATATGTTCAGGCTTGAATCGCATAATGTATTAAATAATGCACGAAATAGAATACTAAATGGGCCCAAGGCCGTTTGATATATGTGAATCTCATTCATGTACCTTCTTTGTTTGATATTATTCACTAGGCTTTCGCTCACACTCATTCATGTGTATGTAGGTGAACCAATTGATGTCTAAACCCAGCCTCGGTGAAATATGTGAGAAACAGTTAAGGTTTTGAAGAGTCAGCCCAAACGTCTCACGCACGAGACTTGTCTTTGCCTCTTTTGTTCTTTTGATATAGTTTTGTAATATCGGCGAAAACATTGGATTACTTTTGTGTATAAACTTTAGGTTTGACTGACTTAGACTTGAATGATCCTGTATGTACAGAACTTTGTGTTATTATCCCTTTGATGTGGGTTATTAACAGGTATATATATGGATTGTTATGATGTGCCATATAAACACAGCTTTATGGAGAAAAGTTTTAAATTTGCTTCCGTTTGGCCCCTTTACTCAGATGAGATATGTCTTGTTTGGTTTGAAGCCGTAGGTAATCCCCTGATTTCTGGCTGGTTATGTCCTAACCCATAGCGGCGGGTTCGGGTCATGACAGAGTGGTATTAGAGCACGAGTTAATAACTCACACACTTGTCCAAAAAAGCAATAAGCATCCAGAAAAGATCTATGATGCATTCATGTGATAAGTAGGAATTTGTAAAGATTGAGACTGTGTTTAAATGCTTTGAAATAAATGATTATGTGCTATATGTTTGTGATTTACTTGTATTGCGAATTATGTGAATATGTATGCTCTTTAGTATATGCATACTTGTGAAACTTTTGTATATAGAACAATGCAAGTCTAATCAAATGGTGAGAACAAGAGGTGATGAAATAGAGGTGTCCTCTACTGCCAGAATGGATATGATGGAAAGATTGATTCAGGAAATTGCAGAAACACTGAGGCAACAACAGCAGTGGCAACAACCATATCCTCCGCCTCCTTCTCCAGTACCACCTATGCAAGATAATCAGAATGATGACCGAATAATAGCCCTCACCAAAGAGTTTAAGAAAATGAAACCACCACAGTTTCATGGGGGATTAGATCCATTAAAGGCCGAGGCATGGGTTCTCGGCATTGAAAAGCTGTTTGAAGTGTTTCCTTGTTCAGAGACACAGAAATTACTTTTAGCCGCCTTTATGTTAGAAGATGAAGCAAGAAGATGGTGGATGTTAATGCGTGAGAATCATAAAGACATTAGTTGGGTTAGATTCCTGGAAGTTTTCTACAATAAGTACTTCCCCCAGTGTGTTCGTGACAGGAAAGTATCGGAGTTCATGGAACTGAAACAAGACAATATGACAGTAGCCGAGTATGAGGCCAAATTCACTGAATTGGCCAGGTTTGCACCACATGTGATCGATACCGACTATAAGAAAGCAAGGCATTTTGAAGGTGGGCTTCGAAGTGACATTTTAGAAAGGGTGAATCTCCTCAAGTTGGAAACCTATATTGGGGTGCTAGACCGGGCCATAATATCAGAAGCTAACATAGCTAGACAGGCCAAATCGACAACTGACTGGAAAGGTAATAAAAGACAGGGCTTCTTCTCGAAGAAGAAATTTTCAAAGAAGCAAAATACAGGCTCCTCAAGTACTTCTAACTCTTCTCAAGATACCTCTCCACTGTGCAATATTTGTAGCAAAAAGCACCGTGGAGTTTGTTATCGCGTGTCAGGGGCTTGTTTTAAATGTGGTAAAATGGGGCTTATGGCCCGAGATTACAATCAAAATAGTGGAAAGTTAGCAGCTAGCTCGACAGCGTCAATCCCAAAACCAGGGAATACTATGAGATCTACTACTACCGAAGATGCCGTGAGGCGAGGACGAGTTTTTGCGCTTGTTCCGGGTGATACACGGAATGCTGACGCTGTTGTCTCAGATACTATTCCTATATGCAATCAGGATGCTTTTGTGTTTATTGACTCTGGATCAACGCATTATTTCGTAACTTGTGCATTTGCATCTAGACTGAGTAGACCTCTAGAACCATTACCATATCGCTATGTATGTGTGCTCCGTTCGGGGAATCTATGTTGTGTGGATCTGTATATCGATTTTGTCACATGCGTATTGGGAATGCTATTCTGTATGTAGACTTATTGCCCTTGAACTTTAGACATTTCGATGTAATTCTCGGCATGGATTGGTTAACTAAATATTGTGCCACCATTGATTGTGTAACAAAACGGGTTGTGTTTAAACCATCGGAACAGGAAGAAATTGTGTTTGTGGGTAACGGGGTAGTGCCTCCACCTTACTTAATATCTACAATGAAAGCATGTAAATTGATCAGGAAGGGGTGCCAGGGTTACCTGTGTTGTGTGTTATCTAAACAAATTGTGACTGATGAATTGAGTAGCAACCCTATTGTTAGTGAATAACCAGATCTGTTTCCAAGTGAATTACCAGGAGAATTGGTGGACAGGGAGATAGAGTTTACTATTAAAATTGTGCCAGGCACTCAGCCTATTTCTAAAACTCCCTACAGAATGGCTACTACTGAAATGAAAGAATTAAAGGAACAATTGCAAGATTTACTAGATAAAGGGTTTATTCGACCTAGAACTTCACCATGGGTGCATCGGTATTATTTGTGAAGAAGAATGATGGAACCTTGCGCTTGTGTATTGACTACTGAGAACTGAATAAGGTAATAGTAAAGAATAAATATCCCTTACCTCATATAGATGACATGTTTGACCAGTTGTAAGGATCACAAGTGTTTTCCAAAATTGATTTGAGATTCGGGTATCACCAGCTGAAAGTGAAAGCAGAAGATGTTGAGAAAACTGCGTTTCGGACAAGGTATGGCCATTATGAATTTCTTGTTATGCCATTTGGGGTGACTAATGCTCCTGCAACATTTATGGGCCTAATGAATTGGATATTTAAGACCTACCTTGATGATTTTGTTGTGGTCTTTATTGATGATATCTTGATATATTCAAAGAATAGACTTGAACATGAACATCATTTGAGAACTGTCTTGCAAACACTTAGAGAAAAGAAATTATTTGCCAAACTAAAGAATGTGAGTTTTGGTTAGATGAAGTTATTTTCTTAGGGCATGTTATCAACAAAGAGGGGATTTCAGTGGACCCACAGAAAATAGAGACAATTGTGGATTGGCCTACGCCGGCAAATGTAACAGAAGTCCGCAGTTTCTTGGGCTTAGTTGGGTACTACCGGAGGTTTGTGAAAGATTTTTCGAAAATAGTTGTGCCTCTTACCCAACTGACAGGCAAAGGGCAACCGTTTGAATGGAATGACGAAAGAGAATCTACCTTTCATGAACTGAAAATGAGACTGACCACTGCACCAGTGTTGACATTGCCCAAAGGCACGGAAAACTTTGTAATTTTCAGTGATGCATCTTATAAAGGTTTGGGTTGTGTATTAATGCAGAATGGAAGGGTAATGGCTTATGCCTCCCGGTAATTGAGACCACATGAGAAAAACTACCCAACACATGATTTAGAATTGGCCGCAGTTGTATTTGCTCTAAAAATCTAGCGGCATTATTTGTATGGGGCAAAGTGTGAAGTCTACATAGATCACAAAAGTCTGAAATACTTCTTTACACAGAAAGAGTTAAATATGCGATAGAGAAGATGGGTCGAATTGATAAAAGACTATGACCTTGAGATCCAGTATCACCCTGGGAAAGCCAATATAGTTGTTGATGCCTTGAGACAAGTCAGTGTTTGCTATGCATCTGGGCAATAACAAAATGTATCGGGATTTGAAACAAAGCTATTGGTGGCCTAAAATAAAGAAAGAAATTGCAGAGTATGTGTCCAAATGTCTTCAATGTCAGCTGGTTAAAGCTAAACATCAGAAACCGGGTGGTCTACTTCAACCTCTCCCTATTCCTGAATGGAAGTGGGAGCATGTGACTATGGATTTTGTTGTTAGTCTACCTCGGACTCGTCGGGGTATGGATTCTATTTGGGTTGCAGTTGATAGACTGACTAAATCTGCACATTTTCTACTTGTTAGAACTACATTTGATGCTTATAAACTGGCTACTATATATGTTGATGAGATTGTTCGTTTACACGGTGTTCCGGTATCTATATTCTCGGATAGAGATCCAAAACTTGTGTCTAGATTGTGAAAAAGTTTGCAAAGGGCTATGGGGACAAAATTGAGGTTTAGTACTGCATTCCACCCACAGACAGACGGACAATCAGAATGAACCATACAGACCTTAGAAGACATGCTCAAAATGTGTGCTTTCGATTTTGAAGGGAGTTGGGAAGACTATTTGCCACTAGCGGAGTTTGCACACAATAACAGCTTCCACTCCAGCATCGGTATGGCACCATACGAGGCTTTGAATGGTAGAAGGTGTAGATCACCAATTTGTTGGACAGAAGTCGGGGATAGAGCTCTTCTTGGGCCCGAAATTGTGCAAGACACTTCTGAGAAAGTCCGAATTATTCAGCAAAGGCTCAAGACAGCACAGAGTCGACAAAAGAATTATGCGGATGTTCGAAGAAGACCTCTTGAATATGAGGTCGGTGATCATGTGTTTATTCGTGTGACGCCGATGAAGGGCCAAGTAGGATTTCGAAAGAAAGGTAAATTGGTTCCCCGTTACATTGGGCCCTTTCAGATTCTGGAAAAACTTGGTCCAGTTACTTATAGAGTTGTTTTGCCATCGGGATTCGAGCAAATCCATAATGTGTTTCATGTGTCGATGTTGAGGGGTTATCTCCGAGATCCATTTCTTGTGATTGATTATCACCGAATAGCTCTTGATAAAAATATGGAATACGCAGAATGGCCGGAACGAATCATTGACCGGCAAGTGAAACAGTTGAGAAGCAAGTCCATCCCGATGGTGAAAGTGGAATGGAAAGAACAATATGGGACGGATGCTACATGGGAAAAAGAAGACGAAATGTGACTACGCTATCCAAATTTGTTTCCTGATGGAGGTAAAATAAGTTTAGAGGACCAAACTTCCTGAAAGGGGGAAGACTGTGATAACCCTGGTCCGTATTATGCTAATTAATCTTAATTATGATTATGATTATGTGTTTGATATGATTTTGAGTGCCATTTATATGAATATATGTGGTTTTGAATTTCTATCTGTTCACTGTAGGAAAACCTGCTTGATTATCTGCTTCAGAATTTAATTTGAAGGCCTTACTGGCCACAAAACCCGAAATTGACCACGCCATTGTGATTGACATAATTTTTAGACCCTGTGGTGAAAAGCAATTAGAAACTGATTTGGATCAAAACAATTAGATTCAGAATGATTAATTAAGCTCTATTATTTAACTCTAATCAATTTGATTAAGAGAGGGACTATAAAATGGGCATTATACACCCACATTCCTTTAGTTTTGAGCTCAAGATCAGATTTTATACTCTAGAGAGAGGGAGAGGCTGACTCTAGAGAGAGAGGGAGAATTTTTTGTTTTGCTCAAAGTTGTGAAATTGGAAGGCTCGACTCAAGATTTAACTACAATTGTGGAAATTGAAGCCCTTAGGTGAGTAAATTCATGGATTTTAGTTTGTAACTTTGTGAATTCAAAGTTGAGTGGTGATCAAGAACATGAATTGAATTGATTATGATGAAATTGAGTTGGTTTTGATGAATTGGAAGTCAATGCACACATGCATGTAAGAAATTGCCATGAATTTGTATGTTGGAGCTTAAAATACATGATCCATGTTGAATTTTGATTGAAGTTCATGCTTTTGGTCATCTCTACATCATGTGAATTGAGAATGGGAGCTGTATCTCACATGCATGTACAATTCACAAGAGTATGAGTTTTGGATACATGAAATTGTTATGTTGGAAATAAGTTTGGTGTGATTTGAGGCATGCATGTAATTAATTCATGAGATTTGAGCTTCACAATGGGATGAATTTGGTGTTGTATCATGTTAGTAAATGTGTATGTGAAGTTCGAGTCATAATATACAAGATACATGGGTTTGAATTCAAGTTGAGCTTCAAGCAGTTTGCTGGAATTTCCAGAATCCGGCCTGTCCGCTCAAGCGGGGTAATGGCCGCTCGAGCGTGAAGTGCTGGTTCCCTGCACTTTTGCAGACATGGATGTCCGCTCGAGTGGGGATATTCACGCTCGAGTGGGGAGCCATGTAGTGTGACATTCAGCTCGAGCGTCCGAATTCACGCCCGAGCGTAGACGTGAGGTAACCAGCATTTTTGCAGACCATGAGGGTCCGCTCGAGTGTCGGAACCCACGCTCGAGCGGGGACCCCTGTTTCAAAAAATTTGTAAATGTGTTATGTGTTTCATTTTCCGTTCTGTTTCACTTCTAAGTACTCTTAGGCATGCATTGAGCATTATGAATGAATTAAAAGATTAAGAAAGAAGCCTAAGAGAGATGTATGAATTAAGAACGGATTAAATCAATTGTGACCCATGTGTGTTATGTAATGCGTAGGGTCAAGCTGCAGGGAAAATCCACCGGTAGAACACTGTGAGTAATATCTTAGTAAAGATATTTGAAGTATGTTATTTGTCCAAATGCTTATTTCCATATTAGTCTTATAAGCTTGTTAAATTGAATTGTGGACAAATATTTGTTATGCCATATGGTTGGGCCAAAGGCCGTTGGATACAATTGACTAGGCCAAAGGCCGTTTGACATGAATGATTGGGCCAAAGGCCGTCGGACACCGTTTGGCATGAATGATTGGGCCAAAGGCCATTGGACACCGTTTGATACGAATGATTGGGCCAAAGGCCGTCGGACACCATTTGACATTAATGATTGGGCCAAAGGCCGTTGGACACCGTTTGATATCAACGCTGGGGCCAAAGGCTATTTGACATAGACGATTGGGCCAAAGGCCGTTGGACATTAATGATTTGGGCTTGAGGCCGTCTGTTAAGGATGTAGTGGGCTAGAGGCCGTTTGATATGTTCGGGCTTGAATCGCCTAATGTATTAAATAATGCACGAAATAGTATACTAAATGGGCCCAAGGCCGTTTGATAAATGTGAATCTCATTTGTGTACCTTCTTTATTTGATATTATTCACTGGGCTTTCGCTCACGCTCATTGATGTGTATGTAGGTGAACCAAGGGATGTCCAAACCCAGCCTCGGTGAAATATGTGAGAAACAGTTAAGGTTTTGAAGAGTCAGCCTAAACGTCTCATGCACGAGACTTGTCTTCGCCTCTTTTGTTCTTTTGATATAGTTTTGTTATATCGGTGAAAACATTGGATTACTTTTGTATATAAACTTTGGGTTTGACTGACTTAGGCTTGAATGATCCTGTATGTACAGAACTTTGTGTTATTATCCCTTTGATGTGAGTTATTAACAGGTATATATATGGTGTAATGCCCTCAAAATAAACCCATAATATCATACATTCAAGATATAGGAAAGAGATATTATATTACAATCATCAGAGTGTTCTTAAAAAATGTATTATATATTGACAATAAAAGTAATCGCCCTATGGGCTTACAACTTCCCAAGACAACGCTTGGTTGCAAAAAGAGAGTGTAAACTCTATACAAAGAAAGCCCTTGGCTTGATATACATGTAATACAACAAAAGGTGGTCTAATAGCCTCAAGCCTTCCAAGCTACGTCCTTGGAGGTGGCATAACACCTGTACCTGAAAATGATGTCCCATATAGGGTGAGCCAACGCCCAGTAGAGATATGTTAAACATAGTATGAACAGTAACCAAAACGTTAGCAATTGATAAACGTTTAACTCTTACACAACAACTTATAACACATTACAATCCCATGACTAATATGTCCATGTTCTATTCTAGTTTCCATTTCTTATCAAATTCTCAATTCATAACTATGACTCATAACTTGGTCAATCAATTTAAACGAGATCACATCTCATATCAACAGTATTTCTATTTCAGGCGAGATAATAACTCATTTTAAACATTTCATACCTCATAATAGATATACATTTTAGTACTGTATCAATCTCAGACAAAAACATTTCCATACTTCACAAATGATACACATTTTAGTACTGTATCAATCTTAGACAAAAACACTTCCATACTTCACAAATGATACACATTTTAGTGTTGGATCAATATCAAACAAAAACACTTCTATACTTCACAAACGATACACATTTTAGTGCTGTATCAATATCAAACAAAAATCCGGTTTAGAGGTCCATCCCCCATCTTCCAATAAACCGTGGAGTACATCCCTCATCTCCTCCCACACAAAACAATGTATATAAGCGATTATCATGTACAAATTCGATCAATCAATACAAAATTTTGATGTATTATACCAACCGCCATATTCAATAGCATACTCAACTGATTAGTTTTAGTTTGCCTAATCACCATGCATTGTCTACAACCCTCAAGACTACCCTCCACCGGTAGCCCAAAACAATTATTTCTAAGCAGGTAATAATTGTTATAACAGATAAATTGTCATTATTTTTAAAACTGAATGATTAATGTAATCCAACTCCACCGTTCCATCTCATAATGAGCAAATTTCATTATATTCAACACAATTTCATATTTCCATATCTTCCAAAATTTATTATATAAATTAATTTATCAAAAATTAGGGCTTTTCTCCCCCCTTTTTCAATATTGACCCAAAGGCTCAAATATTACTAACAACATCAACAATCTCTATTTTAGACCCAAAACATGTATGGATGAGTCAAATAAACAAAACCCCTCTTTTCAAAATAGCACATCTCAAAACCCTAACTTTCCAAATCAAACCATTTAAACAAAAGCCCAACATCTAGGTTAAAGCTCATAAAGATGAGTAGGAATCCCTACCTCGAAGTGAAGAACTCAAACGGAGATGATGACCAAAGACCAACGTGCTCCAAATCCCAAGTTTCTTAGATTAAAACGAAGCCCTCAACCCACTCTATCTTTTTAATCAAGGACTAAGGTTAGATACTCACCCTAGGTAGATCAATTCTTAGAGAGAAGACAAGTTTAGAGAGAGAGAGAGAGTTGGCTCTAGGGTTTCAAAAGAAAAGATGATGAAAAAATGATGTTTAACCCGTTGCTGCCTACAGATATATAACAGGCTATTAGGATCTTATAGTTACACCAAAAATAATGACCATTAAACAAGAAAATGGTTACACCAAAATAATGACCATTAACCAAGTTCATGAATTCTATTTAACCTCTATTTATGACCAAGAGGTTACCAAAGTAATGAAACCCCATAAATAAATATAAGATATTAAGGATTGGTCGCTATAATGGACCACTAATAAGGATAGTAACTGAACCACTAATAAGGATATTAAATGAACCACTAATAAGGATATTAGATGAACCATTATGAAAATTTAATGGACACTAACCCTTGGTTTCCAAACACAACCAACCTGTTTTAAACCTACCCAACACGACCCAAGACTCATATACAAAGAGTAAAGGATGGAAACGGGAAAAAGACAACAACACATCCACGGAACCGAGTCTGAAATACAATTAAACAATGAAGGGAAAATCGGGATCGCTATATATGGGCTGTTATGATGTGCCATGTAAGCACAGCTCTATGGACAAAAGTTTTAAATTTGCTTCCGTTTGGCCCCTTTACTCTGTTGAGATATCTCTTAATTGGTTTGAGGCCATAGGTAATCCCTTGATTACTGGCCGGTTATGTCCTTAACCCAAAGGGGCGGGTTCGGGTTATGACAAAGTAATTCTTTACCCTAAAAGAACTAAATATGTGACAGAGATGATGGCTCGAATTGATCAAGGATTATAACCTGCAAATTTATTATCATCCGGGTAAAGATAATATCGTAGTTGATTCCTTAAGCAGAAGAAATACGGGAACCTTGACATGTCTACTTGCTGATCGAAAAGAACTTTTGGAAGATCTAGACAGACTTGAGATAGAAGTTGTGTATCATAGGTAAGATAGTATCTTGGCCGCAATGTCCGCACAACCCGCTATCATTTAAAAGATCAAACAGAAATAGAGAGAAAACCAATTTCTTAAGAAAATGTATGATGAGTTTGAAACTAAGCCTAGACTAGGATTCACTATTGAAGAACAAGTAATGAAATTTCAAGGAAGACTTTATGTTCCTAATGATGCATAATTAAAAAGAAGAATTTTAGAAGAGGCTCACAAGTCAATATTTGCTATGCATTCGGGGAATACCAAAATGTATCAAGACTTGAAACAAGTATACTGGTGGCCAAACATGAAGAAGGAAATTTCAGTCAACAAGTTAAAGCTAAACAACAAAAATTGGTAGGGCTACTTCAGTCATTTCTTATTCCAGAATGGAAGTGGGAACATATAACTATGGACTTCATTATCGGTCTACCTAGAAGAGCTAGAGGTATAAATTCTATTTGGATTATTGTTGATAGATTGACGAAATCTGCTCACTTTCTTACAATAAAAACTCCATTTAATGCTTACAGACTTGCCACTATTTATATTGATGAGATCGTTCGATTACATAGGATTCCAGTATATATTGTGTTAGATAGGGTTCCAAAATTTGTTTCTAGATTCTGGCAAAGTTTGCAACAGGCAATGGGCACATATTTGAGATTCAGCACTGCCTTTCATCCACAAACTGATGAGCAAACTGAGAGAACTATCCAAACATTAGAAAATATGCTTCATATGTGTGTCTTAGAATTTCAAGGTAGCTAGGAAACTTACCTACCATTGGCTAAGTTTGTTTATAACAATAGTTTCCATTCAAGTATCGGCATGGCACCATATGAGGCGTTGTTTGGAAAGAAGTGTAAGTCTCCAGTTTGTCGGACAGAAGTTGGTGATAGAGCTTTGTATCGGTCTGAACTTGTGCAAGACACAACCGAGAAGATAAAAATCATCCAACAGAGGCTCAACAGTGCCCAAAGCCGGCAGAAAAGCTATGCTGACCAAAGAATGAGGAATTTGAAATATGAAGTGGGAGATCATGTATTTATCAGAGTAACACTAATGAAAGGGAAAACAAGGTTTGGCACAAAAGAAAAATTGACTCCATGCTACATCAGGACAATTCATATTCTAGAAAGGCATTGCCCTGTTGCTAATCGTATTGCTTTACTGTCAAGAATGAAGGAGATGCACAACATATTTCACATATAAATGCTTTGCAGATATCTTAGAGATCCATTCCATGTCATAGATTACCACCGAATATGATGACATGATCTATGAAGAAAAACCAATTCAGATTATTGATCGACAAGTCAAACAGTTGAGGAATAAATAGGTTTCTATGGGGAAAGTTGAATGGAAAGAACACTACGGAAAGGAAGAGATGAGACAACACAACCTAGAGTTGTTTCTGAATTGAGGTAACTGAAAGTTTCAAGGACCAAACTTCCTAAGGGGGGGAGACTGTGCCAATCCTAACCTCTATATTATTCTTATATATATTATTTCATTGAGAAAATTTGCAAGATTATGTACTTAATTGATGCTTATTTGTCTATTGTGAATTATCTATTAGAATACCAACATAGACATTGACTAGTTCAATAGGGTAATTGAAATATTTAGAACTATATGGAACATTTAATTAAAATTTGATTCAGATCAAAATAATTAGAATAAATTAATTAGACTTGTTTGGAATTATGCTTAATTGATTAGCCTTAATCTCATTTAATTAACTTGGCACTATTCCACCTATATATATGTTATATGAGCCTAATTAACTCATTCTACATCAATTCCTTGAGCTGAAAATTACTGATAGAGAGTCAACACTTGTAGAGAGAGAAGATGAATTCAAGGGAAATAAAGAGAGTTTGAAGGGATTAAGCTAATTTAAGGCCAAATTTAAGCTCTAGGTATGATCCTTAACCATAATTCATGATGGCAATCCATGTTGGAAGATGAATTCACGTAGTATAGAATCATTTTTCATGAATTTGAAAGAAAAGAGTAAGAATCACCATGAATATAGTGAGTTTGAGTAAATTAAGTACATGCATGCATAATTATCCATCTATGAACATAGTTTTCTATAAATTCATCTATTCATGGGACTTACACATGTTATTTCTTAAGGTTCTTCATGATTTCGCACTTAACATTTCATATGATCATGTTTTGTAAAGAAAAGAGTTAAATTTGACACATGCATGGCAAGAATATTGAATTTGGAGTTTTGTTTTGAGGAATTGAAAAAGTATTTGAGATCATGATTGCATACTTTTCAGGAATCCAAGTTTTATGAAAAGTTTCTAAGCTATTCAGTCCAACCATGCAAGCTTTGAGCATGTAAGGTGTGTTTTTGAAATTCAAACTCAGTTCTGGAAAACCAAGAATTCATCCAGTTCACTCGAGCGAACTTCGCATGCATCTAGCATTTTTTCAAACCTTGGCAGTTGGCTCGAGCAATAGAGTGTGCGCTTGAGTGAACTCAAATTTGTTCAGCACTTGGCTCGACTGACCATCGAGCGCACATTTCTAGTATCTAGTACTTTTGCAATCAAGCCACACCGCTCAAGCGACCAAAGGTGCGCTCGAGCGAAAACCTTGTTTTCAGCAAATTTTGACAAACACTCTTAGGAGCATAATTCCATCGTCAAGCCCCTTTGGGCATTCGTACGCATCATTTAGACACCCTTAGTCATGGAATAAACTAGAAACACATGTAAGAGTGTCAATTAAGATACACCATTTGTTACGAACGTGTGTTTCAATGTGTATCTGTGTTATGTGTTTTGTGTAAGTGGTTAACCGAGGTCTAACATCAGAACCAGGCTGCTGTGAGTAGTATCTTTGTAAAGATTTGTTGTTAAAGTGTATTTTAATTTACCATAAGAATATTATTTTGAAATGCTATTTCTATAAGATTCAATGATTGTCTCTTTTGAAATGTAGTTGTGGCATCCTTAGTGTAGCCCTTGCCTAGGGGTAACAATACCGTGGCCCTTTCTATAAGACCCTCACATTGGGGTAACAATACCATGGCCCTTTGCTATAAGGTTCTCGCTCGAGGGAAACAATACCATGGCCCCCTTTGTTATATGTGCACAGAGATCTCTAATGTTCACCCAAGTGGTCCCTTTGCTTGACCTATATGGTCGTTTCATTAAACCCATGTGGTCCATTCGCTATGCCTTTGGGCCATTTGTTGCATTATTAGATAGACCACATATGATTTCGATTTATGAACTTTGACACAACAAGTATTCAATTATGATTTGCTCCAGAACCCATATGATATGATTTTCTTTTACAATAGACATATTCCATTTAACCTCTTTATACTGGTATTACTCACTGGGCTTTGGCTCACCCCATTTCCCTATATATATATATACAGGTGACCACATAGAGCATCAAATTTAAAGCAACCTCAAAAGTCCACCCCTCTATCAAGCCGCTTTGAAGTGCCTTTGTAATGGGGTGATCTTGGACTCATGTGGAACCAAGTTATGTTAACCCTACTTCTTTGTTTCCTTTTGTTTTGGAACTTGTTATGTAAGGATATTTTGTATAACTGTTTAAGATGTTTGAAGTAACTATGTGCTCGTATCTATGAGAAAGGTTGAAGTTTTAATTACTTATGGATTTTTATTTATGTACCAGTCGATGAACATGGTTGTATTTTAATATTGTTTCTGTAGTGCCGCGTAATTATTTTCGATTATCAATTTTGTCTTTGAGGCCGGAGGAAATCTTGGATTACTGGCCGGTCACGGCCTAAACCTCTAGGCACGGGTTTGGTCTTGACAGTTTTGGTATCAGGGCACGAGTTATACCTTACTCACTGTCTATTGAGCAATAAGGTGTCTTGAAATAACTTGAGGATTGCATTCATATGCATTTGAATATCAAAAATAGGTAACTTTTGAAAATGTGCATATGTCTATGTGTGCATACCATGTATTTGTTATAATACAAGTTTCATATAGATAATGGTGAGAACAAGGGGGGAAGAATTTGAGGAGTCCACCTCCAACTGACTTGACCAGATGGAAAGAATAATCCACGATATGGATGAAAGCCAAAGGCAGCAACAATAACCACCACCCCACCTCCGGTGCTCGTACCACCAGTACAGGATCACCAAACAGATGGCCGAACCATTACCCTCACCGGAGAATTCGAAAAGATAAAGCTGCCCTTGTTTCATCGGGAAATTGATCCGTTAAAGGCTGAGGCTTAGGTGTTAGGAATTGAAAAATTATTTGAAGTGTTTTCGTGCACAGAGACACAAAAAGTCCTGTTGGCTACCTTTACTTAGAAGATGAGGCGATGAGATGGTGGGTGTTTGTACGAGATACTAAGAGGGAAATTAGTTGGACTTAGTTCTTAGAGATTTTCTACTAGAAATACTTTCCGCAATGTGTTCGGGATTGAAAAGTAACAGAGTTTGAATAATTAAAGCAAGTGAATAAGTCAGTGGCAAAGTATGAAGCCCAATTTACTGAACTAGCATGGTTTGTGCCGCATATCGTTGATATAGACTACAAAAAGGCCATAAAATTTGAAGGCGGTCTCTGTGATGTAATCCTTGACAAAATTAATGTGTTGAAACTACCAAAATATGTTGATGTTTTAGACAGGGCTCTCATGTCAGAGGCAAACCTAGTTGCTCATAATCGGAATTTTGAATGGAGGAGTAAAAGGCATAATTTGAATGTGAACAAAGGGGCAACCTCAGCAACGGCTAAGAAAGCAAAGTCGGGAAATTCAAGTATTTCAAGTCAGAGTGGTAATTCAACACCGGTTTGTCGAGATTGTGGAAGAACGAACAGAGGTGTATGTTATCAGACAACGGGAGCTTGTTTTCTATGTAGGAAGACGGGACACATAGCGAGGGAATGTCCACAACCATGATAACGTGATAACCGCGGTGCTACAAGCTCAACTAGGTCAACATCGAATGTAAAGGCCAATGTAACACTGTCTACTACAAAGGATAATCATAGGCAAGGAAGGGTTTTTGCTCTTGTTCCGGGGGACACCCAAAATGCAAAAGTTGTAGTCTCAGGTACACTCTCTAATTGTAGACAATATGCGTATGTATTGATCGATTCAGGATCTACCCATTCTTTTGTTTCTATACAATTGGCTCCTAGATTAAATAGACCTTCGGAAACGTTTAGATATTTATTATGTGTCCCATCACCATTAGAAGGATCTATCCTACGTTCATCCGTTTACCCTGTATGTGAAATTTTACTTGAGAATGCGACATTGTATGTTGATTTTTTACCCTTAGACATGATTCACTTTGACATTATTTTGGGTATGGACTAACTCTCTAAATATTATGTGACTATGGACTATGCTTCTAAATGTGTAATATTCCAACCTTCAAGACAAAGCGAATTTTACTTTGAGGGGAGAGGTGTAGTTCCCCCACCATACTTAATTTCTACAATGAAAGCATGTAAACTGATTAACAAGGGGGGCCAGGGGTATTTGTATAGTATACTGAATGTTTAAACTTCAAATGCTGCTCTAGATGATATACCAGGTGTGAAAGATTTTTCTAATGTGTTTCCGGAAGAGTTGACTAGGAAATTGGTGGATAGAGAAATTGAATTTGTAATTGATGTGATATCGGGTACTCAACCTATATCCAAAACTCCATACCGTATGTCAACTGCTCAGAATGAAAAAATTGAAAGTTTAGTTATAGGAATTGCTTGATAAGGGGTTCATCCGTCCAAGCACAACACCGCGGGGTGCACCTATGTTGTTTGTGAAGAAGAAGGACAGAACACTCCGCTTATGTATTGATTACCGAGTACTCAACAAGGTAACTATTAAAAATAAATATCATTTGCCTCAAATTAATGATTTGTTTGATCTGTTACATGGGGCTCAGGTATTTCTGAAGATTGATTTGAGATCGGGATACCACCAATTGAAAGTTTTGGCTGAGGACATAGAGAAAACTACTTTCTGGACTAGGTATGGACACTATGAATTTTTTACAGTTATCAATGCACCCACAGCCTTTATGGATCTAATGAATTGAATCTTTATACCATTTTTGGATGAATTTGTTATGGTTTTTATTGTTGACATTCTGATTTATTCAAAAAGTAATGAAGAACATGAACAACACCATAGAATTATCCTTCAAACACTGAAGGAGAAACAACTATTTGGGAAATTTAAGAAATGTGAATTTTGGCCGAATGAAGTAACATTTATGGGGCATGTCATTAATAGAGAGGGGATATCAGTTGATCCATAGAAATTGAGGCAATTGTTAATTGGCCTACTCCAACAAATGTAATAGAAATTTATAGCTTTATGGGTTGGGTAGGTTACTATCGGAGATTTGTCAAATAATTTTCTAAGATTGTTGTACCATTGACACAATTGACCGGAAAAGAAGAACCACTCGTTTGGACGGATTGGATGGAATCTACATTCCAAGAATTGAAGACAAGATTGACTACAGCTCCAATCCTTACCTTATCGTCAGGTACTGAAGACTTCGTAATTTTTAGTGATGCATCTTATAGAGATTTGCGTTGTATGTAAATGCTGAATCGCAAAGTAATTGCTTACCCATCCCAACAGCCAAAACCGCATGAAAAGAATTACTTGACACATGATTTAGAACTTGCTGTCGTTGTATTCGCATTGAAATTCTGGCCCCAATACTTATATGGGCCTAAATGTGAAGTGCATACAGACCACAAAAGCTTGAAGTATTTCTTTACTTAGAGGGAACTAAATATACGACAGAGACATGGCTCGAATTGACCAACGATTATGACCTGCAAATTTATTATCATCTGGGTAAAGCTAATACAGTAGTTGATGCCTTGAGCAAAAGGAATATGAGAACCTTGGCATGTCTGCTTACTAACCGAAAGAAACTTCTACAAGATCTAAACAGACTTGAGATAGAAGTTCTGTACCATAGGCAAGACAGTATCTTTGTTGCAATGTTCGCACAACCAGCTATCATTGAAGAGATCAAACAGAAACAGAGAGAAGACCAATTTCTTAAGCAAATGTATAATGAATTTAAAACTAAGCCTAGACTGGAATTCACTATTGAAGAACAAGTAATGATATTTCAAGGAAGACTTTATGTTCCTAATGATACAGAATTGAAAAGAAGAATTTTATAAGGGGCTCACAAGTCAATATTTGCTATGCATCCGGGGAATACCATTTGTATCAAGACTTCAAAACAAGTATGCTGGTGGCCAAACATGAAGAAGGAAATCACCGACTACAATTCTAAATGACTTCAATGTCAACAAGTAAAAGTTGAACACCAGAAACTGGCACAGTTACTTCAATCACTTCCTATTCTAGAATGGAAGTGGTAATATATAACTATGGACTACATTGTCAGTCTACCTCGAAGAGCTAGAGGTATGAATGCTATTTGGGTTATTGTTGATAGATTGACGAAATTTGCTCACTTTCTTGCTGTGAAAATTTCATTTAATGCTTATAGACTTGCCACCACTCATATTGATGAGATCGTTCGATTATATGGGGTTCTAGTATCTATTGTGTCAGATAGGGATCCTAAATTTGTTTCTAGATTTTGGCAAAGTTTAGAACAGGCAATGGGCACAGAATCGAGATTCAGTACTACCTTTTATCCACAAATTGGTGGGTGAACCAATAGAACTATCCAAACATTAGAAGATATGCTTTGTATGTGTGTCTTAGAGTTTCAAGGTAGCTGGGAAACTTACCTACCATTGGCTAAAATTGCTCATAACAACAGTCTCCATTCGAGTATCGGCGTGGCACCACATGAGGCGTTGTACGGAAGGAAGTGTAGGTCTCCAGTTTGCTGGACAAAAGTTGGTGATAAAGTTTTGTATAGGTCAGAACTTGGGCAAGAAACAATCGAAAAGATAAAAATCATCAAACATAGGCTCAAGAGTACCCAGAGCTGGCAGAAAAGCTATGCTGACCAAAGAATGAGAATTTGAAATATGAAGTGGGAGATCATGTGTTTATGAGAGTAACACCAATGAAAGGGCAAACAAGGTTTGGCACAAAAGAAAAATTGACTCCACGCTACATTAGGCCATTTCATATTCTATAAAGGCATTACCCTGTTGCTTATCGTATTGCTTTACCGTCGGGAATAGAACATGTGCACTTTGTATTTCACATATCAATGCTCCACAGATATCTTAGAGATCCCTTCCATGTCATAGATTACGCTAAATAGCACTTGCTGATGACATGATCTATGAAGAAAAGCCAATTCAGATTATTGATTCACAAGCCAAATAGTTGAGGAGTAAATTGATTTCTATGGTGAAATTTGAATGGAAAGAACACTACGGAAAAGAAGTTACATAGGAAAATGAGGATGAAATGAGAAAATGCAACCCAAAGTTGTTTCCGAATGGAGGTAACTCAAGTTTAGATGACCAAACTTCCTAGGGGGGAGACTGTGATGACCCCGACCTCCGTATTATTCTTATATATATTATTTAATTGAGCAAATTTGCATGATTGTGCGCTTAATTAATTCTTATTTGTCTATTTGTGAATTATCTATTAGAATACCAGCTTATAAATTGACCAGTTCAATAGGCTAATTGAAATATTCAAAACCATATGGCAAATTTAAATAAAATTTGATTCAGATCAAAATAATTAGAATAAATTAATTAGACCAGTTTAGAATTAAGCTCAATTGATTAGCCTTAATCTCATTTAATTAGCTTAGCACTAATCCACCTATCTGTATGTTATATGAGCCTCATTAACTCATTCTACATCAATTCCTAGCTAAAAATTAGAGAGAGAGAGAGAGAGAGAGAAGAGGAATTTAAGGGAATTGAAAAGAGTTTGAACGAATTAGGCTAATTTAAGGCCCAATTCAACCTCTAGGTATAATCCTTCACCATAATTCATGAAGGTAATCCATATAGGAAGATGAATTCACTTAGTATAGAATCATTTTGGATGAATTTGAAAGAAAAGAGTAAGAATCACCATGAATATAGTGAGTTTGAGGAAATTAAGTACATGCATGCATAATTTTCCTTCTATGAACATAGTTTTTTATAAATTCATACATGCATGGAACTTGCACATGTTATTTCTTAAGGTTCTTCATGATTTCATACTTAACATTTCATATGATCATGTTTTGTAAAGAAAAGTGTGGAATTTGACACATGCATGGCAAGAATATTGAATTTGGAGTTTTGTTTTGAGGAATTGAAAAAGTATTTGAGATCATGGTTGCATAATTTTCAAGAATCCATGTTTTATGAAGAGTTTCTAAACTTTTGAGTCTAGTTATGCAAGCTTTGAACATGTAAGGTGTGTTTTTGAACATCAAACTCAGTTATGGAAAACCAAGAATTCGTCCAGTTTGCTCGAGCGAAGGATTTGTAGCTCAAGTGAACTTTGCATGCATCCAGTATTTTTGCAGACCTTGATAGTTGGCTTGAGCGACTGAGTTTGTGCTCGAGCGAACTCAACTTTGTTCAACACTTAGCTCGAGTGACCATCGAGCGCACATTTCTAGCATCCAGTACTTTTGTAGTCAAGCCACACTGCTCGAGCAACCAAAGTTGCACTCGGGTAAAGACCCTATTTTCAGGAAATTTTAAATAACACTCTTAGGAGCATACTTGTATCCTTATGCCCTTTTAGGCGTTCTTAAGCATCATTTACACATCCTTAGTCATGGAATAAACTAGAAACACACATAAGAGAATCAATTAAGATACGCCATTTGTTTTGAACATGTGTTTCAATATATATCTGTGTTATGTGTTTCGTGTAGGTAGTCAACCGAGGCCTAACATCAGTACCAGCCCACTGTGAGTAGTATCTTTGTAAAGATATGTTGTTAAAGTGTATTTCAATTAACCGCAAGAATGTTATTTTGAAATGCTATGTCTATAAGAATGCATGATTGTCTCTTTTGAAATGTAGTTGTGGCATCCTTAGTGTAGCCCTCCCCTGGGGGTAACAATACCATAGCCCTTTGCTATAAGACCCTCGCATGGGGGTAACAATACCATGGCCCTTTGCTATAAATCCCTCGCCCCGGGGAAACAGTATTGTTGCCCTTTGTTATATGTGCACAGTGATCTCTGATGTTGACCCAAGTGGTTCCTTTGTTCGACCTATATGGTCCCTTTATCAAACCCATATGGTCTCTTTGCTATGCCTTCAGGCCCTTTGTTGCACTATTAGATGTACCACATATGATTATGATTTTTGAACTTTGAAACGACAAGTATTCAGTTATGATTTGCTTCGAAACCCATGTGACATGATTTTGGATTACAATAGACATCATTCATTTAACCTCTTTATATTGGTATTACTTACTGGGCTTTAGCTCACCCCCTTCCCCTATATATATGTAGGTGAGCACATGAAGCGTCATGTTTAAAGCAACCTCGAAAGTCCACCCCTCTATCAAGCCGCTTTGAAATGCCTCTATAATTGGCTGATCTTGGACTCATGTGGAGCCAAGTTGTGTCAACCCTGCTGCTTAGTTTTCTTTTGTTTTAGAACTTGTTAGGTAAGGATATTTTGTATAAATGTTTAAGATGTTTGAAATAACTATGTGTTCGTACTTATGAGGAAGGTTGAAGTTTTAATTACTTATGGATTCTTATGTATGCACCGCTCGATGGACATGGTTGTATTTTAATATTGCTTCCATAGGCCCTGTTATTATTTTCAATTATTTGTTGTCTTTGTAGCCAGGGGTAATTTGGGATTACTGGCCGGTTACGGCCTAAACCTCTAGGGGCGGGTTCAGGTCGTGATAGTTTTGCTATCAGAGCACGAGTTATACCTCACTCACTGTTAATTGAGCAATAAGGTGTTTAGAAAAGACTTAAGGACTGCATTCATATGCATTTGAATATCAAAATTAGATAAATTTTGAAAATGTGTTTATGTATATGTGTGCATACCATGTATTTGTTATAGTACAAGTTTCATAGGGATAATGGTGAGAACAAGAGGGGATGAATTAGAGGAGTCTATCTCTAACCGACTTGACCGGATAGAAAGAATGATCTACGATATGGCTGAAACCTTAAGGCAACAATAGCAACAGCAACCACCACCCCCACCTCCGATGCCCATACCACCGATACAGGATCACGAAACAGATGGTCAAACCATTGCCCTCACTAGAGAATTCAAAAAGATGAAGCCGCCCTTGTTTCATGGAGGAATTGATCTGTTAAAGGCTGAGACTTGGGTGTAGGAAATTCAAAAATTATTTAAAGTGTTTCCATGCACAGAGACGCAAAAAGTCCTGTTGGTGGACTTTACTGTAGAAGATGAAGCGAGGAGATAGTGGATGTTGGTTCGAGATACTAACAGGGAAATTAGTTTGACTCGATTCTTAGATATTTTTTACGAGAAATACTTTCTGTAATGTGTCCGAGATAAAAACGTAACAGAGTTTGAATAGTTAAAGCTAGGGAATAAGTTAGTGGCCAAGTATGAGGACAAGTATGAAGCCCAGTTTACTGAACTAGCACGGTTCGCGCCATGCATGGTCAATATAGTCTACAAAAAGGCCAAAAACTTTAAGGAGGTCTCCACGATGCAATTCTTGACGGTATTAATATGTTGGAACTACCCAAATATTTTTATGTTTTAGATGAGGCTCTCATGTCAGAGGCAAACCTAGTTGCTCGTAATCGAAATTTTAAATGGAGGGATAAAAGGAAGAATTTGAATGTGAACAAAGGGGCAACCTTAGCAACGGTTAAGAAAGCAAAGTCGAGAAATTCAAGTAGTTCAAGTCAGAGTGGAAATTTAGCACCTGTTTGTCCATATTGTGGAAGAAAACACTAAGGTGTGTGTTATCAGACTACGGGAGCTTGTTTCTGTGCGGGAACATGGGACATATAGCAAGGGAATGTCCACAACCATTACAACGAGATAACCGGAGTGCTACAAGCTCAACTAGGTCATCACCGAATGTAAGGGCCAATGCAACACTGTCTAGTACAAGGGATAATCAAAGACAAGGAAAGTTTTTTGCTCTTGTTCCGGGGGCACACAAAATGTAGAAACTATAGTCTCAGGTACACTCTCTATTTGTGGACAGTATGCGTATGTGTTGATTGATTCAGGGTCTACTCATTCTTTTTTTTCTATGCAATTTGCTCCTAGATTGAATAGACCTTTGGAAACTTTGAGATATTTCTTATGTGTGTCATCACCATCAGAAGGATCTATCCTACGTTCATTCGTTTACCCTGTATGTGAAATTTTACTTGAGAATGTGACATTATATACTGATTTATTACCCTTAGACATGGCTCACTTTGACATTATTTTGGGTATGGACTGTCTCTCTAAATATTATGCAACTATAGACTATGCTTCTAAACGTGTAATATTCCAACCTTTGGGACAAAATGAATTTTACTTTGAGGAAAGAGGTGAAGTTCCCCCATCATACTTAATTTTTGCAATGAAAGCATGTAAACTCATTAACAAGGGGTGTCAGTGGTATTTGTGTTGTATACTAAATGTTCAAAATTCGAATGTTGTTCTAGATAATAGTTGTGAAAGCTTTTTCTGATGTGTTTTCGAAAGAGTTGCCTGGGAAATTGTTTGATAGAGAAGTTGAATTTGTAATTGATGTGATACCAGGTACTCAACCTATATCCAAAACTCCATACTGTATGTCAACTGCTCAAATGAAAGAATTGAAAGTTCAGTTACAGGAATTGCTTGATAAGGGGTTCTTCTGGCCGAGCACATCACCGTGGGGTGAACTTATGTTGTTTGTGAAGAAGAATGATGGAACACTCCGCTTATGTATTGTTTACCGAGAACTCAATAAGGTAACTATTAAAAATAAATATCCTTTGCCTTAGATTGATGGTTTGTTTGATTAGTTACTAGGGGCTTAGGTATTTTCAAAGATTGATTCGAGATCGGGATACCACCCGTTGAAAGTAAGGCCGAAGCCAAAGAGAAAACTATTTTCCAGACCAAGTATAAACACTATGGATTTTTAGTCATGCCTTTTGGAGTTACCAATGCACCTGTAACATTCTGATTTATTCAAAGAGTAAGGAAGAACATGAACAGCACCTTAAAATTATCCTTCAAACACTCAAGGAGAAACAACTGTTTGGAAAATTCAAGAAATGTGAATTTTGGAGATATGAAGTAACATTTCTAGGGCATGTTATTAATAGGGAGGGGAAAATGTTGATCCAGAAAAAATTTAGGCAATTGTTAATTAGCCTCCTTCTAATAATGTAACAGAAATTCGTAGTTTTATGAGTTTGGTAGGTTACTACCAGAGATTTTATCAGAGACTTTTCTAAGATTGTTGTACTACTGACACAATTGACCAAAAAGGGAGAACCATTAGTGCAGACAAATCAGAGGGAATCTGCATTCCAAGAATTGAAGTCGAGATTGACTACAGCTCCAATCCTTACCTTATCGTCGGGTACTGAAGGCTTTGTAATTTTTAGTAATGCATCTTATAGAGATTTGGGTTGTATTTTAGTGTAGAATGGCTAGGTAATTGCTTACGCGTCCCGACAACTAAAACCACATGAAAAGAATTGCATGACGTATGATTTGGAACTTGCCGTTGTTGTACACGCATTGAAAATCAGGCACCATTACTTATATGGGGCTAATGTGAAACTAGAGTAATTTATCTACAAACTCACGTAAGGCCAGGTACTTAGGGCTGATAAAAGTATTTTTTCCATAATTATTTTCCAACTAGTTCAAATTTGAAATTCTGGAAATTTGTGTTAATATGCTCTTAATTGGTTTGGAACTCTTATGTGCTACGTTTCTTGAATGTTTAAGTCTTGATATGTAAACTACAATAAATAATGAATTTGTTTTACCATGCACAAATTACTTTATGTTTAGTTTGGATTTGTAATTATCTTGACCATGCTTTGCTATAACCCAGAACATAATGCACTTAATAAAGTGAAAATCAAATGGGATAGTAAAGGGTTGTGATCATTGTAGTAAATTTTATGAGATAATGAACAATGGATTCAAGAGTATAATATAGTGGAATGTGTTCCATTTTTTGAGGTCTTGCGCAAGTGTGTTCTCGAACCCTAACATGGCATGAGAGGTATTCTGGCTGCTTAACAGAATTGGGAGGCATAAGGGTGGCAGTAAGGGTCTCACATAGGAAGAGTATCCCTGGAAGCCCATTCCCTTGGAGCAGACCGTGATGTCACCATTCAAGTATGTAACATAGGTGCGTGGGCATCATTGGTAATTGCGCAGTAAGCGATGCACTTTTGGTTATGCGGTAAGCGATGCATTGGTATTGTATTAACCAAGAGGGAGCTAGAATTGACCGTGGCTAATGTTAGTGGTTAGGCAGGAATGACATTCCACAGGGAGTTGCCTAGAACTAACTTAATTGACTATTATTCTTACGAATCGAAATTTAATTATAAGCTCTGCTTAATTCTTGCTTTCGCTGTATGTTATGATTGTGCTGTTATTTTACTTGTGTATTTGGAATAGGGAAAAGGATGGGGTGTGTGTAGTCAAGTTGACTTGTCTATGCAATTTGGTAAATTACTTGGTATCTCATATCGAATCATTTGTGCCATGTCGTAAATTATTGGATCCCTATTAATTTCTAGATTTGCTCCACACCTGAAAAATAAATTAATTTGAGATGTATACGATATGATAGGAATAACAATGCTCGGATATAGAATAAATCAACAGGGATCCAACAATTTACGACATGGCACGAACAATTAGATGTGAGATACCAAGCAATTTACCAAATTGCACAGACAAGTCAACTTGACATATGATAATTTATCCAGAACCAAATACCAGGTCCTACTCAGTACATGACCAGTGACCGGCCACACCCACCACACCTAAGCACAACCGCTTATCCGGACTATTGGTCTAAGCTATTGGAAAGGTCCACTAGATCTATGTATAGAGTATTTCCACGTCATTTAGCCAGACAAATTAACACTAACTACACAGAATAACTTCACAAAATTTATCAAATGACTAGAATAATCAAACGCATCAACAAGAATGATTCCAAAAAATTCAACATATGACCATGATAATCAAGAGGAGTACAAATGTGAAGTAATTAAGACAAAAACTATTTGCAAAGAGATTTAGATGAAGCATATTGTATACCACCCAAATTACCTCAAAACAATTCCATGACCACTTGATACAAAATCCCTCAAACACCAATGCTTTTAATCATATGTTATATCACCATAAATCTCCAAAGGTTGTGGATTGAAAAGGTATGTAAAGTTTAACAAAATCTACAACTCTCCTCTTAAACAAAATGCTAACTCTCACTCTAAATACTTTTATTCCTGTCATATCGTATACTTCCTGAATTAATTTATTTTTCAAGTGTGGAGCATTTCTAGTGGCAATTGGAGTTGAAGCATTTAAAGGATTATTGAGTTGGAGATTTTGGGCCCACCACTATATATTATTTTTGGAGATTTGTATAAATTATAAATTATACACATTTGTGTAATTATTTTGGAGCCAATTTGTATTTTTTAGGTTGAATTTTAAATTTGAGGTTGATTTGAGGTTAATTAGTTTGAATTTTGGAGAATACTATATATTTTGGAGACGTTTGTATAATAATATTTTTGGGGGAAATTTTTGATTATAATTAAGGTTGATTTAATGTATTTAACGACTCAGAAGTTGGGGTGTTACAAAATGGTATCATAGCATAAGGATTAGGTCTTACATGGGATCTATTGTTGGAGATTTTCGGGCCCTCCACTATATATTGCTTTTGGCGATTTATATAAATTATAAATTATAGACATTTGTGTAATTATTTTGGAGCAAATTTGTATTTTTGAGGTTATTAATTAGTTAGAATTTTAAATTTGAGATTGATTAGTTAGAATTTTGGAGAATACTATATATTTTGGAGACATTTGTATAATAATATTTTTGGGGGGGAAATTTATATATAATTGAGGTTGATTTAATGTATTTAACGGCCCAGATGTTAGGGCATTACATAACCACAGGGGTGGGAATGTAATTTCTAGAACGTTAGGAGGTGGGATGTAATCAGACCAAATCTCAGGGAGTGTCAGTGTGATTTGCCCTTATTCTTAGTACTTTTTTGCCTCAATCAATGTGAGAGATTCACTTAATCAAGGAACTTCCTCCACCATTATTTTGCATTAAGGTCCTATCACAAAAGAACATTTAGAAGAGAATGTTAGTTATAGACCAATAATAGAGATGGTGATGGACTCGCAATAGAGAACATGGTAAACCGGCAATGAGCAATCATTCTTTTGTCACTGTTACACATAAACCATAGTCTCTTTATCAATTTGTTTAGCTATCGATATTGTGTCGTTTATTCATCGGTATTATACTGGTGTTGATTATATGCAAATTTTTCTAAAAATGTGCGTCAATATATATGAATTATAGATGATTTATATATATATATATATATATATTTAACGATATTTTGTATATTGTTTGTTACTATGTTTGTTTTTTAAATAATCATTTTTTGTTGCGCCATTAAACAATCAGAATAGTCTTTTTTTTTTCCTTTCAATTTTGTTTTATATTTTCATGTTGCAGTGTGAATGTTGTTCACGGGAAAATTACATATACCCCCCTTGAGGTTTAGCAAAATTATAGATTCCCCCCTGAGGTTTGAAAAATTACAGATACCCCCCTGAAGGTACTATTTGCATAACAAATTATGGGGCAAATTGTTATGAAAATATAAATCTCAGGGGGCAATTTGTTATAAAAATATAAACCTTAGGGGGGTGTCTGTAATTTTCAAAATCTCAGGGGGGGTATCTGTAATTTAGCTAAACCTTGAGGGAGGTATATGTAATTTGCCCGAATGTTCACATTTGTATGAATTCATTTTTTAAATCTAGTTATATGTTAATTGTAAATTGTGAATATTCACATTGTACTTTGGTATGTGTTTTTTTTATTTTTAAATATTTTTTTTTCATAAGTTAGTTGTATATTTGTTGTTTTTGTTATTATACTTGTTCGTTAAACGATCATTTTTGTTACCATTAAATAATCGAAATAGTCGATTTTTTTTTTCTCTTCAATTTTGTTTTATATTTTCATGTTGCAGTGTGAATGTTCAGATTGGTATTAGTTTATTTTTTTTTAAGACTAGTTGTATGTTAATTGTAAATTGTAAATGAAATTGTATTTTGTATGAGTTTTTTTTTTAAAAAAAAAAAGTTTTTTTTGAAAGTTAGTTGTATGTTTGTTATTTTTGTTAATATGCTTGTTGGTTGAACAATCATTTTTGTTACCATTGAACAATTGAAATGGTCGATTTTCACGTTTTTCAACTTTATTATATATTTTTACATTGCAGTGTAAATGTTCACGTTGGTATGAGTTTATTTTTTTTAAGGCTAGTTGTATATTAATTGTAAATTGGGAACATTTACATTGTATTTTGGTGTGAGTTCTGTTTTTTTGAAGGTTGGTTGTATGTTTATTATTTATTGTGAACATTCACATTGTACTTTAGTATGTATTTTGTTTTTTCAAAAGTTAAATATATATTTGTTGTTTACTTTAAACATTCACGTTGTATTTTGATTTTTCTTCAGATTTTTTTGTTGCGTTATTTTTAAAATTTTCACATTATAAAAACGTTAAAAATTCATAATTTGAGATTTTCTCATTAGAATAAAGGAAAGATATTATTCTATCCATAAAATAAGGGAGAGATTTTCTCCTTAGAACATAGAAGATATTTTTTTCCAAATAATGAGGGACTATTGTTATTTTTTATTGTCTATTAGTTTCAAAATGAAAACATGGGCAAAAAATTAGAAAGGTAATTTGGTCATATTACATTAAATAGGACATAATGGAATGCTTAAAAAGAGGATGTGTTAAATGGAATAAAACACTTAGAAAGATAATTTATCAAAAAATGACCCATTTCAAATAATTACTTTATATAATTATTTCAAATCCATCATAACAAAATTTGTTTAATCAATCTTGAAATTCATAGATAAATTAGGTATTATCATTAAATGATTAAGATCAAATTTTCTTATTTGAAATTCACATCTATCTGAATAGGCACCAAACCTATTTCTTTGACATGATCTAAAAAGAAAAAAAAAATTGATTTTTGTAGCACTCTGTACTTCCTGTTATAATGAAATTATATTTGACATTTTGATTATCTTGATTGTGAACCTTCTTAGTTGATTTTTGAACCTTGGTTGAGGTGTTACCATAGTGGTTGGGTGAGATTGAATCAAAAACTCCAAATTCGAATAGTTGTTATTGAGTAGTCTTCACTCTTTTATCATTTTTTCTCTCCACACTTTGAATCTTGATATCAGACTAGAACTATTGAAAAGCTTACTTCTGGGGCTTCAATTTGGACACAATAACAACCCTAAATGGAGTCCGGACAAAAGAGTTATACCTGTTTGAAATTTGCGAATTTGTGCTATGAGCATAGTGTGCTCGAGCGTACTGCGCAAAATAAGGTCTTTAAAAACCACTTTTTGGATCAAATCTCTTCATTTTTTGCTTCCTTTTCTTTCTCCTTCCGCCATTTTTGGTTTCTTAATCTTTTTAGGCTTCATTTCATCTATTTCTATACATCTTTGACCCCTAGTTTCACATACCAAAACGTAGAGCATGACAAGAGGTTCCATTTATTCTCAACGGATCATCGTTTCATCATCGGTAATTTTTTTGACTTGTTTCCTTCTTGCTTCAAGAGGTAGGGTCTATTTCTTAAACTCAATATAAGTTCAGTAGTGTATTTATAGTGTATTTTAAATATATAGATTCCATTGTTCTTGGATCGACAATTTAAAAATTTATTTTGTAAGTGAGGGTTTGTTCCAAATGGGATTGTTGAGCTATGGTTTAGCCGCAAAAGTTTATTTTCCACTTACAAAAATGCATATGAGTTTTTCAAAGCCCTAACTTGGAGAAACCCTAAAATGTTGATCTTTTGGGAAAATTGCTGGATTATTAAATCAAAAATGTAAATGAGGGGTTTTCAAATGTTTTCTTGAAAAAGGTTGTGATTATGAAATTAGAGTTGATATATGTTGAAATCAGATATTTCTTGCATTGAAATGGATTTTCAAAGAGAAAGAGGGTTATGCCCTAAAATGTAATTGTTGAGGTTGTAAAGAGGTAATGGAATAAATGTTGAGGAATGTGAAATTGAAATGAAGATTAATAATGATGGTGGAGTTGGATATATATTATCACTCCCATTTGAGATTTTAGAAAAGTGTATCTTTAATGAAATTTATTTATCTATTTGGAGATATTTGTTTTGGGCTATCGGTGTCTAGACACCCGATTTTTGACCGCCTTTAAGACTTGGGCGCTACTGATTGATGTAGACGCGCCCCGCGAAGGAGCCTTCGCTACAGTTCGGACTCGATTTTGTGTCACGGTTCTTAATCTGAACCAAAGAGTCCAAATCCGGCAAATCGTTTTGAGAAACAGATTTTTTTGAAAAGAAGTGCCAAACATGGACTGCTTTGCCAGATACAGAGTCGCCACATAAATATTTTTTATGGGGGAATTTAGGAAACCCTGACTCGGTGCCGAAGGCCACATGTCCGTCATCACCGGAGTTGTCTCGGCTCGGGAGCTTGGGTACGATCAGGGAAGGTCAGCTGTGAGCACCCCCTTTCGCCCGGTCCGAAGACCGGCCTCTACTAACCATGATATCCGATTTTGAAAACGTTATGTGCTCTTATTCCAATTATTAGCCTAGAACTACTATGTTATGCGCACAGCAAACAAGTATAGACTAGATTGCCTAATTTGGAAAAAACATTGCATATCCGTTTGTTTTGAAAAGCGCTTTGGAATTTGCTACTCGCAAGTAGACTAAAATACGGATTTCAACGAGTTTCTCCAACTCAAACAATCTAACCTTCACCCACGGGCACTCAAACAGTAATATCACGTAAGCATTTAGCTGCATGGCAAACATACTGTCATGGCAACATTCACACGCATGCGAGATGCTAAAGCATAAATACTTACACAGTACTCCGAGCTAAAAAATAGGAACATGCTAGCGATCAATGCATGATCCAAGTCCATGTTAAATGCCTAATGCATCGCATACAAAATGTCACTAAAGTGGGCTCGGCTAGTCTATGAATGACATATGAAAATGCACAGCTAACATGTATTCAGTTTGGAATTTGAAATACAGATGCAGTTAGCGTGATGTACCAAGCCCGGTGCATGCAAAGCAAATGTATGAATGCACGCATGCATTGCATAAGGTATGCTAAATTAAACATGCCCTAATACTAACCACCAAAGCAGGTAAGTAAAAGGGAAGAAAGAAGTGGGGATTGGAAGACATACACACCACGCACACACGCTTATTACAAATTTGCCCTCACTCAGAGGGACCAAATAAATTATACAAATTAATTAACTACGCAAGCTAATTAAATATTACAAAATTACCTAATTAATTAACAGACTAATTAAGCAGTAAACTGCCTCGGGAGGAGGGCCAGATGCAGCGCATGCTCGGGTTTCGCTCGGAGTTGCACCGCCATGCATAAGCTGCCTCTGTTTTCCTTCCTTTGCTCCTCTGGAGGCTGTCAAAATCTCAAAACTGGTTCCTTGGACACTGAGGAGTGCCACCGGCTGAATGGGACTGTCACCGGCAGTGTGTTATGGCCATCGGCACAAAATGAAGCTGTCGGCAGAGAAGGGATTGCCGGTCGGCACTTGACACTGCCGGTCGGCAAAGTGTTCCTGCAGAATCTGCAATTGACAGCAACAGAGGGCAAGGCAAAGCATGGCAGCACAATTCAAAACATATATGCACCATTCATGCCCCTTATCATGTTTGTGACTCAAAGGGACATGTGTCTCGATTCTCGGACCACCAATCGCGCATTTCCATGCATGATGGCCCGAAGAATCAAGTATGCAACTTTTATGTCAAATGAAATGCAAACCATACAAACAAACCAAGGCCCAATTCCTATCATCAAGTCAAGGAACAAGGCATGCATGCAAGATGCAATGCAACCTAGGCATGCAAGCTAAGGATGCAACATGGCATGGCAAGGCACTTATGCAAGCATACAGGCATACATGAGGCAATGCTAATGGATGGAAAGATGGACTTAAACAAGATTTGGGCAGCTCTAAATAGGCCCAAAACAGTGGCCAAAGTGCTAAAATGAGGGACCAAATACATACACACATGCACATAATTGAGAGCCAACTCTTAAGCACAAATGGGGGCAACTCTCAAACACATTTGAAAGGGGTATAACATGGACTAATAGCATGCAACATAAGAATTAAAATCATGTTAAAACATGGTGCTAAACCAAGCAATAAATCAAGCCAAACAATGGGACAAATGGCCTAAGTGTTCAAAGCAAACCAAAGGAGCATTGAACTACACTTAGCAAGACCAAACATGGCATGAAAGGAAGGACCAAAATCAGAGGTTTAGCATGTTAAAACAAAGCTAAGAATACAATGACATGACATCCTAAGGGCCTAAACATGGTGGCATGCATGAAGGCACAAACATGGAGCATGAGATGACAACCTTACAAGGCATTAAAGGGACATCAAATGCAAACTTATAAGCATACAATGAGGTCTGAAATGACATGGTAGATGGTCCCAAATCACCAAATCAATGCAAAAGTGCCATGCTATACATGCACAAACTTAAGGCCAACAAGCCAAAATGCAAAGGGGCTATATGATGCATGCCAAAATTAACCCAAACACTTATGGACAGACCTAAAATATGTCAAGATAAGCACAAAAGCTTCACAAATGTAAGCCTAAAACATGCTAGAAACAAAGGCACATAACCTAAGACATGTTAAGGAATCACAAGGCATTACATGGCAACTATGCTAAGCATGCATGGAGTACCAAAACCAATTTAAAACCATGTTATATTATGGAAATATAAGCATGAAAAACAGTCTATACAAGCTCAACACACACTCAAACATAGGCCCCCTTTAGAGGCCAAAACATGCCCTTTTCAAGGACAATAAGGAGAGGGGGTGGCCCTCTCCTTTTAGAGACTTCAAGGCACCATCTCCACCACTGAAATCCCTCAAGATTTCAGTGGTGAAGAGGCCCAAACACCAAAGTCCCGAAACTAGCACAAAATAGCACAAAATGAGGCCTTTCAAGGCCTAAGAGGGGTCAAGCACCCCCAAACCAAAAAACACTCTTAATAAACAATAAAGAGGGCCTAAAAACAGAACTTTTAGTATTATACACTAAGCTCAAAAACGATTTTAAGATAGGTAGGAATACAATGCAAGATTGGGGAATAAAAAGGCTAGATTCTTACCCTTGAAGACCCCTTCACAAATGGTGCTCCAATGACCCTCCTTGGCTTGAACCCAACACCAAAACTTCAAAATCAGTCCCTTAGAACCTTAGTTTCAAGAGGAAGGTGAAACACTAGGTGCTTGTGTGTAATAGTATGGACTAAAACACACACAAGAGTAATATAGAGATAGGATGTGTATGTAACTCAAACCCTAAAACTAGAGCTTGGTCTGTGTTTTTCTCTCCCTAAAATGTCTAAACTTTCTCCAACCTCTGCAACAAGAGAGAGCCCTTCTCTATATAGAAGCTTTTGTCTTGTAAAGCTTACAAGACAAGCTTCATAAGAGGGAGATCCCACCATACACGTGTATGGAGGGGAGCAAAAGCAAGATAGCTGTCTTAAAATATCTGTAAAAGCAGATGCACAGTAATCGGCCGGCCAAAAATGTCATTTTGGCCAAAAATAGTGCCGACCGGCAGAAAATAGTGCTGACCGGCAACAAATAGTGCCGGCCGGCAATATATATTGCCGGTGGAAGCAAAAACCAGCCGGTGGCCTCTAGCCACTGGCGGTGGTGTGTGGGGATGTCTCACAAGGCATTCCCTGCCCCTCCAAGGCAAAACTCAAGTGTTTGGTGTGAAACCAGACACTAAACGGTCGAGTTCGGAGATCCTGAGGCAAGGCGCACGAGCCAAGGCCTTCGGGAACTCCAAACGAACACAAACATGGATAATCACCGAGTGTTCAAACGGTGACGTCCAAGTCTTGAGGACGGTCAAAAATGGGGTGTCTACAGTTGCCCCTCTTTGACAGAACTCGAAAGTCATAACAATGACGGGAGTGAATGTCAAAGCCCAGAGACGACCCATTTTTGACAAGGCCGAAGACTCAGACAAACATGCAAGACAAATAAGGTATGCGCCCGAAGGCAGGGGCAAAATGCAAGACAATGCACGAAGCCGGACATAACTTATGATCATGCAAAGAAAGCTATAATGAAGCAAACATGCGACAGTTTTAAGCTAGCGTACACCGAACTACACTACAATGCAGAAAGGATGTAAGAGAATTATGCAATTCTCAATACGTCTCACTCGGAGGATACAATACCTGTGCGGCTCGTCTGGTTGCACCAGTCTCAAACGAACCGTACATACAATATCGTGCCTGAAAAGAAAACAAACTTAACAGATACAATATTGTCAGCAACATGCATGACAATGCAAGAATGGATGCAAGATGATATGCAATATATACAAAACAATGTATAAACAATGCAAATGAAGATGCAATGTAATTGAAACAATGCAAACTACATGCAAAGCAATTGAATCACGATCCAATCACGAGTGGTTCGAAACCACACCTACGTCAAATAGATTGATGGAGGTAACAAGTCTGTCTACCATAGAACGGTCAACTGAACTATGAGCATTGTAGACAGGCACAAGAACAAGTATTGGGGGGGATTGACATAAGTGGGGAAACGACCCGCTGGAGAAAGGACAATGATCCTAATGCCGGATGCAAAAATTACACTACAATGTAATAGACATGAATATGGCACGCAGGCCAAACCAAATCTTGCCTAGGTAGGGCATGTACGCATACAAGCCACGTGTAACATAGAACGGTCTACTGAACTATGTTTTGACATGAGAAGTATGGGCACATACCAGACCAACCTCAACATGGAAAGGCGCAAGCCATAGATGGAAGGTGATGCAATGCATGCAATCGATCTACGATGTAATGGATATGGCACACGGGCCAAACCAAATCTTGCCTAAGAAAGGCATGTACTCGTACAAGCCATGTCTAACACAGAAAAGGTGCCGCAACCCTCAAACCAACATACCAACGTGGAATAGGCGCGCATACATGCAGAACTGTGTTTTACGTGAAAAATAAGGGCACATACCAGACCAAGCTCATCATGGAAAGGCGCAAGCCGTAGATGGAAGGCGATGAAATGAATGCACGCGACCTACAGTGCAGTATTTACAAATATGCAATGATGCATGACAATGCAACTATTTACGATGATGTATGACAATGCATGTTTTTTTTTGTTTTTGAAATGCAAATAATGTATAAAATGCATGTTACATGAAATGCGCGACAACACGCGGCTTTCGAGATGTACGACAATACGAACACTAAAGGTCTTACACCTTCCAAGGATTTAAGGTCTCCTAGACCGTGGATATACCTGTGCGGCTCGTCTGGTTGCTCTAGCCTTAAATGAACCGTACATACAATATCGTGCCTGCAAAGAAAACAACTCAACAGGTACGATGTACATCAATGTATTTGAAAATGCGTGACAACGCAAAGCAAGTGGAAAGCATAACGATGTTGTGAAAGCACAAGCATGTAAATGGGGCACGCGATCTACGCAGGCAACAAAATCGATTGTAAGCATGCGGTCTACGTAGATAATGTAATTAACAAACATGCGGTCTACGCAAGCAATACATGCGGTCTACGCAAGCAATGAAATTAATATGGGGTCTACCCAAACAAAACATGCGGTCTACGCAGGTAATGATATTAAACAATCATGCGGTCTACGCAAGCAAAACATGCGGTCTACGCAAGTAATGAAATTGAACAATGATGCGGTCTACGCAATCAAAACATGCGGTCTACGCAGGTAAAGAAATAATACGGTCTACGCAATCAAAACATGCGGTCTACGCAGGTAATGAAAATAATAATGCGGTCTACGCAATCAAAACATGCGGTCTACGCAGGTGATGAAATTAATATGCGGTCTACGCAATCAAAACATGCGGTCTACGCAGGTAATGAAATTAAATATGCGGTCTACGTAATCAAAACATGCGGTCTACGCAGGTAATGAAATTGAACAATTATACGGTCTACGCAAGCAAAACATGCGGTCTACGCAGGTAAAGAAATAATACGATCTACGCAATCAAAACATGCGGTCTACACAGGTAATGAAATTAAATATGCGGTCTACGCAATCAAAACATGCGGTCTACGCAAGTAATGAAATTGAACAATTATGCGGTCTATGCAAGCAATACATGCGGTCTACGCAGGTAAAGAAATTGAACAATAAATATGCGGTCTACGCAAGGAAAGAAATTGAACAATTATGCGGTCCACGCAAGCAATACATGCGGTCTACGCAGGTAAAGAAATTGAACAATAAATATGTGGTCTATGCAAGGAAAGAAATTGAACAATTATGCGGTCTACGCAAGCAATACATGCGGTGTACGCAGGTAAAAAAATTGAACAATAAATATGCGGTCTACGTAAGTAATGAAATTGAACATGCGGTCTACGCAAGTAAAGAAAGACAATGCAAATGGAGCACACGTGCCGATGCAAAATGAGGCACACGTGCCGATGACAATGAGGCACACGTGCCGATGACAATGAGGCACACGTGCCGATGACAATGAGGCACACGTGTCGATGCAAAATGAGGCACACGTGCCGATGCAAAATGAGGCACATGTGCCGATGACAATGAGGCACACGTGCCGATGCAAAATGAGGCACACGTGCCGATGACAATGAGGCACACGTGCCGATGCAAAATGAGGCACACGTGCCGATGACAATAAGGCACACGTGCCGATGCAAAATGAGGCACACGTGCCGATGACAATGAGGCACACGTGCCGATGCAATGAGGCACACGTGCCGATGCAAAATGAGGCACACGTGCCGATGACAAAATGAGGCACGCGTGCCGATGACAATGAGGCTAATGAGGCGCGCATGCCTCATAAGGTGCCAAAATAAAACAGATGAGGCACGTATGCCTCGTACGATGCAAAATGTAACAAATGAAACACGCGTGCCTTATAAGATGTAAAATGATGCTAAGTGTGACACGCATGCCGATGAAAATAAGGCATGCATGCCAGTGGAGATGAGACACGCATGCCGATGCGAATGGGGCACGCATGCCGATGCGAACCAAGGCACACGTGCCGATCCAAAAGATACAAATGAGACACGCATGTCTTATAAGACACGAAATGATGCGAAGTGTGACACGCATGCCATACGAAATGTAAAATGACGCTTAGTGTGACACGCACGCCACACGAAATGTAAATGGACTTAAATGCGTAACAACGCACGTATTTCGGAATGCACGACAATGCATGGAATAAAAATGCAATGACAATGCATGAGAGATGTGCATGACGATGCAAGGGGTGCGTGTTACAACGCATGTAGTATGTGCATAACAATGCGAATGTGAGGCGCATGACAGCGCAATGTAATGCACTGAAGTAGTGCGATGAACGCGTGCAACGCACATGGGGCAACTTTTGAATTTAAAAGGATACAAAAGGATACACCTTGGACGAATGCGAGTGCCACGCACAGAAGACACGACCCGAGGTCAAGACGGAGGTCGGTTGAGCGTCGGAGATGCACTTTCTTGAGCTATGAAGACCACAAACTTCTCATATGGCCTAAACAAGGCTGTGGGAACACCACCGGCCGGAAGGGGAGGCCACCGGCTATCCACCGGCTGCAGAAAAACTCCATCGGCACAATATATTGCCGGCCGGCACAAAATATTGCCGACCGGCAAACAGTTGCTGAGTCGGGGCAGATTCGACTTTTCACCCTGGGTGTTTTAAAATAGGGTTTCAAACCCTAATTCCTCACTTCTCCTCCGCCGAAATCTCTCACTCTCTCTCTAGAGCGTTTTCCTCTCCCCATTTCTCCGTTTCTTCGCGTTCTACGCCCGTTTCGTCGTCGGATTCGCGATTTCCTTCTCGTTTCGGACATTTTCAACCGAACAAAACTTTGTTTCGGTACCTCGTTTGGTGTTCTCGCCTTTTCGAGATTTATTCCCCTCACTTTCCTCTTGATTTCCGTGCCTTTCCACATTCCAGCCCTTCCGGCCATTTCTGACCCTCTCGGGAGTTGACTTTCCGGTTGACCCTTCGTATTCCGGCCCGGTTTTCCTTCCTCCGGCTATTTTCTCGTCACTCTTAACATGGCGGACGACATTCCACGTGGCGGGACTCCCCCGGACCACGAGATGGATCCCGGGGTCGAGCTCCTACCTTTGAGCGAGCGCCCGTTCGACCCGGCGACCTACCGACCGGCGATCCATGTTCTGCCCCCCGACGGTCTACGCCAGTTCCGGAGCTTCGAGAGGCACGTGGCGCCCGAGCTATTGCTGCGCGAGCCTACCTCCCACCAGTCCTTCGGCACTTCCGAGGTAACTTTTTGTCTTCTGCTTTACTTTCCGCAATGTAGGATACAAAACTGCCGTAGCTAGTTGTATTCTTTAACTGCTGAAATCTGATATACCGTAGACTGTAGTTGACTGTAAACATACATACAACTGACATCTGTTTGAGATTGGCACATGCACACACACTGCACTAACCCCGAATCATTTAAACAAACGGCGCACACTGTTTTTCACTGCAAACACACCGGTACCCGGTATTTGTCAAAATCTGCTAAATTTGCACGCATGCTATATTTGTTTTGAACTCCCCAAACATGTTGACGCATCACACACTGTAGTTCACTGTAAGCACACCGGCACCCGGTACTTGTCAAAATCTGTCAAACTTGCACGCATGCTACATCTGTACTGAACCACCAAAACACGCTGACACATCACACGCTGTAGTTTACTGTAAGCACACCGGCACCCGGTACTTGTCAAAATCTGTCAAACTTGCACGCATACTATACCTGTATGCTTTTCAAAACTGCATTTTGAATGTTGCCTTGCAATTGTTATTTTCTGTTTGCAGGGGGATTCCCATACCATCCGCGGGTATGGGAATACTGGTGCTCGAGAGTGGTACGATGAGCTCCCTGACGCAGTCCGACGCATAGTGGACCGGGCGGGCTTCGGCGCCTTCTGCCGAGGACTCTCCAGGCTTTCCACATGCAGACCTCTCCTTGCCGCTCTGGCGGAGAGGTGGTGGGACACCACCGATTCTTTTCACTTTTCCGCAGCAGGGGACATGACGATGACCCCTTATGATTTCTCGATGCTCACAGGCATCGGGGTAGGGGGTGATCCGATCCCTTTTGACACCGACATGGATGAGTGGACCGCCGCTCAGGTCTATCTGCTGGGGGAGGCCCCACCTCTTGCTCGTCTAGGCTTCGTGCGGTACTCCTGGTTTGAGGTAGAGTTTAGGGTCCAGCCCGCGTTGGAGGAGGGGGCGCAGATGACTCAGGAGGACGTGGAGAGGTATGCTTGCGGCTTTCTCATGTTCCTGTTCGGGACGACCATCTTCGCCGATCGGGCGAACACCGTGCCTCTCTGTCTTCTCAGCGCACTGGTGGACGTCCGGGACATTTTGCACTATGATTGGGGTGGCGCCGCTCTGGCCACTCTCTACGGGTACATGAGCTCGGCTTCGCGCGGCAGCAGCCAGCTCCTTGGTGGCTACTGGCGAGCCTGGGAGGTACACTTCTTCTCCATTTTTCATTTTTGTCCGATATTTTCTGTACCCTGTACACTGCACACACTGTAGTCTGCTCTATGCTTGCTGTATACTGTATACACGGCACACACATACATTCTGCTTTACACTGACTGTACACTGCTCACACTGTACACTGTACACGATACACTGCACAACACACGGCTCTGCCATTTCTGCTTTATTCTGTATATTCTGCTTTTTCTGATAAATGTACTGGTATTTACCTTGCAGCTGTGGGTTTACGCCTACTTTCCTAGGCTTGCCCCCGTACCAGTCACAGAGACCCCCTGGTGGTCCCCTTTTCACGCCGCTTTGACGGGAGATGCACCCGGCGGCCGCGAGAGACTTTCGGCTTCTTCCGCCGATACTTCGACACCATCACCCCAGCCGAGGTATGTTTTACGTGCAGTTCATTTAAGCTTCGCTTTCCCACTGCATATTTTAATAACAGTAGATAACAAACTGTCTGTCACTTTCAGATCACTTGGCGGCCGTGGGCTCCATTGCCGGCGGCGACGCGGGATCGGTTTGCTGGTGCTGAGGAGACCTCGCGTTTCTGGATCCTACTAGAGGGCCTGGTCTGTCGGGCTTGGTACCTAGGTGAGCGTTTTCTACGCCAGACCCTAGGGTTACCTGAGCAGATAGTCCCGGCTCACCCTCCTGCGGACATGAGGGAGACCGAGAGGCTCACCACCGAGCAGCTGGATGATTACACTATCGGCTGGGAGGAGGCCGGCTTCCGAGGCACCGGCGACTATCGGGAGTACGTGCAGACGTACCTGATGCGACCCCTGAGCGATGGTCGTCGAGCGGAGGGGGCCAGGCCTGCGGTGCTAGCGGCTGGCGCAGGAGCAGGAGCTGGAGCGGGAGCTTCGAGGAGGGCCCGAGTCCGTGGCAGGGGCGGAGTTCAGGGAGGACGGGGGGCTGGCTGGCCCGCCTTGCCTGCTGTATTGACTTTCCGGGGGCAGGGTGGGGCAACCTATCAGATCCCCCTCGCCCCTTCGCCAGCTGATCAAGAGTTCGTCGGTGTCCCTGACTTACCTCCGGTATGTATTACTGCATTTCTGTACAGTCGTTTCATTTTAGTTTGTTTGATATTCCACAGAATATTGATGCATTTGACATTTTTGCAGGCTTCTTCTGCGTACACCCGGCAGTCATTGGAGATGAATGCCTCCATGATGGGTATGCTCCAGCGGACTTTTGATCTCCTGGACCTCTACAGCATCCCGGTATGTTCTTCTGACACTGGCCTCGAACCACTGCTTCACATAATCTGATGCATGGCACAACACTTGATACACTGATCTCACAGTATCTGACACACTACACTCGTTGCATTCTACACTGTACTCTGCATTCTGGACTGATAGACTGCTCAAGGCATCCACACACTGTACTCGTACATCGCATTCTGCACCTTTAAACTGTTCACAGTATACTGATGCATTTCCCTTTTTATGTACTTTTCAGCCTCCTTTCTAGATTCCTATGGCGGGAGGTGCTCCAGCGGGACCTTCCGTCCCTGCCCGAGGGAGAGACGAGGAGGGCCGAGTATTTCCCCGTACCAGGGGAGGGCGTACTCATGTCGGAAGTAGCTCGCGAGCTCCAGTCCCGGATGATGATGATGACGAGGAGTCAGAGGCGGAGGCAGAGGCGGAGTCCGAGTCATCGGAGGAGGAGACCGGAGGCGGTTCTAGCTCGGGCTCTGACGACGATGCTGATGATGCTCCTGGACCCTCGTCCAGGAAGAAGACCAGGACAGACTGATGGCCCTTGGAGTCGCTGGACACGGATACAGATTTTTGTTATTTTTCTTCTTTCTTGTACTTTTCCTTTTGTTGGTAGTTAGGATGCTTTGTACTGCGGCAGGCAGATTTTGTTTTCTTCAATACTTGTGTACTTGAAAAAGATTATGAAATGAACAGATTTTTTTGCTTAAAAAGTGTTACATTTACATATCTTATGTATTGCATCGCATCCCATCATGTTACATCTCAATGTAAATGGAATTGATTGGTTGTCTAAAAATTGAACACTTGCACTATAATAATCAGATAACTAAACGGCTAACAGCAAAATAACCCACTGCCTGATTCTAGACACACAGCCCTTACTCTATTGGGGATTGATCTGCATACAGCCCAAAACACAGCATTCGGTTCATTCTGCACACAGCAAACTCTGAACAAACGGCCCAATCTGACAAGACGGACTACGAGGGTGAAACCGGTTGAAGTGGAAGCATACTCCAATGCAGAGAATGGCACAACATTCTGAGTGTAAATGATTTTTGAAATCGAATGAGGGTTTTTCAAATCGGGGTATCGAGCCTACAACTGAACACAGCGGGGAGGACTCAAATACAGGTACACGACCTAAACATAACGAGACACGCTCGAAAAAGACCCAAAACAAAGGTTGAGAGAAACAAAATAAAAGACACGACATGCAGACGCGTTAACGAAGATGGAGGACCTCGGATCACGAGGAGCCAGTTCGATCTGGGTATTGTTCCCCACCCTTTCTGATTTGTGATTCTCACATCAGTCGACTCTCAAGCTCGGATTTTTCTCTCAAAACCCTTTTCCTCACTTTTCTCTTAACTTACACCTCTCTATTCTTTATTCTCTCATTTTTCATCCCTCCCCGGGGTGATTGATGGATGAATAGGAAGTTGCGGGTTCATGCCTAATGCCGTTAGCTCACGGCTATTTCTTCTGGCGGGCAGAGCGTTCTTCTGGCAAGTACGTCGATGACGGGGAAAGACAGAACTCCTGACTCAACTGTGCCCCTAGTTCATCATTTTAACCATTCTTTTCGTTTTGGTTTTTTTACTAAAACAAGTTTGATCAAAAGGAGAGTCGGATTAACGTACTTGTTCGATTTTTGATTTGAAAACCACGCAAGTCAGGCTGTAAGCACTGAAAATTTTCCTTTTCGGGTCCAAGACAATGGTCCAGTTTTGGAAAATGAAATAGTTTTTGAGAAGATAGTCAACCTCAGTAAAAATTTTCAAAAACTATTTTTCAAATAGTCAATGCTCAACGAGCATGGAACTCACTCTTTGAGATGCGCAACCTTGGATCGGAGGCAACGGAAAATTGCCCCTGGTTTGAAGGGGGGTGGGAGGCAACGGAAAGTTGCCCCTTGTTTGGATGATGCCGCAGCAGTCCGCAAACAGTCTTCATTGGTGATGGTCGAACTCTTGGACACAGCGATGACGAAGACGATCACAACAAATATATGGACACAGTCGCCTTGGAAGCGTTGGCGACTAGACTTTGGGATGAAATCGAAACCATTGCATGGACTGAGACGCTATGAAAGCGTTGGGGGCTGGACTTCATGATGAAGTTGCCTACGTATCCCAAACATGGGAATCAAGCCTCACATAATTCCGGTTAAGGTACACTCGGGTATTTTAACCTTCACTTTTCAGGCTCTAACTTCTGCCAAGGCGCCCGATGCGGGTTTTCGACCTTGCGAGCTTCTTTTTATTTTCTTTTTCTTTTGTTCATTTATTTTTCTTCTTTTCTGCATTTTTTCTTTTCTTTTCATTGTTGTATTTTTTTGGTTTTTTGTATTTTTCTCTTGCTCTAACTTTTGCCTGGGTCGCCCTTCCGGGTTTTCGGCCCAGCGAGCCTCTCAAGGGGTAAAAGTGTAACAAGCCCATGCCAAATGGATTTTGAAGTTGAAGCCTCTCTGTGTCTAGGAGAATGGCTGTTGCAATGATTTGTGGGAGAATCCATCATGGTTGCTCCACGAGCTTTTTCTGGTGAGATCTGATCTTCTTGATTCAATTTCGGCACCATCTTGGTCGAGGGCTGCTCCTGATCTAGCCATACAGGCCTTGCATGACGTTTGACCGTTGAATTTTCTGAACGTTCTGAACGGGTTCAAAGTTTGAAAACGAACGGGTTGAATCTTGAGGCTGAGAGCGATCCTAGGCTGCGCAATCTCAAGAGCGATTCCACACAAGTCTTCACAGGGCCGCGTAAAACATTTGTTTTTGAAAGTTTTTAAGAAAGTGACAAATCGCTCGCGCCGAAGATAGTGTGGAACCAATCTGGATCAAGCCAGGATCCTTCTCAGTACTCACGTCGACAAGCATGATTTCATTCATTAAAAGGCTTAGCACGCCTCTCTTTCTCTCAAAATGATCAAAATTTTGCAAAACCCGAGGAATTCCTTCCTCTTTGTTTTTATCACCGTAGTGCTCGAAGAGGTTTTTGAAAAACTTAGGTTAATACAATGAGTTTGGCGCGCAGGAGAGTAGGCGAGATGTACTGTCAGCCCAATCAAATTCTCTGGCACTTATACCGAAAGCAAGCATGAAAGTGAGATAGCAACAGCTGTTTCATTCAGGTTTGTTGGTGTAACTGGCCCCTCGGCAGAAACAGACTCAAAAACAACAACAGGTAATTACAAGACAAAACGGTGTTCGAGGCAACAACCCCAGAATCACCTAGTATTATATACAACAGGGGGACTGACTCGCTACAACAAGACAGACCCTTAAGCAAAAAGACTGACTCAAGACAAAGAGACAGACTCAAAACAAAAGACTGACTCGATACCCAAGCCAGGATTTACAAAGCTAGCGTTCACAGCTACTCAAAAATGCGTGCCAGACGCCACATTCAAAATATATCCAGATGCCGCCCGCAGGTGGTTCACCTTCTGATTACATACTCGCAGTATCTGTGTCCTCGAAGTCCAGTAGCTGGGTAGTAACGGACTTGGCGGAGGTAGGCGGGAGGATAACCTCGTTATCAATCAAATCTTAGACCTCATGATGGAGGCGGAAACAATTGTCGGTTGCATGGCCCGTCTGCTGGTGGTACGCGCAGTACTGAGCATCGTCATGCGTAGCGGGGAGATTCTTTGGGAGAGGCCTGGGCTCCAAGGGTTTAAGGTGCCCCCTCTCGGCAAGGATCTGAAGTGCCTTGGACAAAGGCATATAGAGAGCATGAAAGGTCCAGCGCCCCCGGGGCAAGTACTTTTGAGCGCCCTTACTAGCTGCACAGGCGAAAGGGTCGGCAGGCGCCACCTTAGCTTTCTGATCTTTCCCGGGCACAGGAGCGGGAATGGGAGGAACTGTCTTGGCATGACGGGGCCTATCCCGATTTTCTAGCTGGCTTGAACTACCCTCAGGTGGAGTGGGGAAAGCATCCTCCATAGTCTTTGCCACAACTGCGGATACCTGTTGCTTGTTCATCCCCCCGGCTTTCAAAGCCTGGACTGCCCACAGCAGTTGTTCGGTGGGATCGGCATCTGCCTTCATTTTGTCTTTTCTTCCGGCCTCAGCTTGGTCAAGGGTTTGGGTTGCTACTTCAGAGCGAAGCCCGGTTGTTGCTGACATGTCGTGGCTGTAGCTGGAAGCCACCTCTGGCTGGCTGAGCTCTATCACAATCCGCCCCAGCAACGGGGGCTCCTGTGGTATGAAATTCCCGGCATACGGTGCCGCTGGGGGTGAAGCTGACATCCCGTAGGCGAGATCTGCCACAGACCTTTGGAGATCGCCTATCATCCCCATCAGTTCAAAAGTAGTAGGCTCGCGAGCCTAGTATAACTGGGGAGCCCAACCCGGGTGCACAACAGGCGACCTAGGTGGATGTGACACATCAACACTGGCCTCACCTTGCGGGGTGATCCCTTGCTCTAATGCAGTCGTCATAACTATAATCTCTTCTGAATTCTGCGTCGTCATTAGCCCTGCCGCGGCAAGGTGGACACTGACTATTCTGTACTGGCTCTGGATACTCTGAACTGAAAGGAGAAACAAACAACATTTCAGCCCCAAAACGGATCAAACAATGGTGTAGCTGAACAACTGTACTCCACTGCTGATCATTGTTCCCAAAAATCACTGTCCCAAAAACTGAACCGGATACCCGCAGATAACTGGTTCTCATAACTGACACTGATACTGGTGCCCTCAGGTTTGATACTCAAACTTGCAAACTGATATATACTTTCCCTGTAGAAACACATTCTAAAAGCACATAGCAAGTAAAGAGAACCAAAACACCCCTATGTTGGGGTAGGGTTTCCCTGTCCTATTTTGTCAGGAGCTAGGGTTTCACTATGCACACAGCAGTTTCAAACAACTTAGCATCGGGTAAGCAACCTGTCCTAGTTTGGGATGGTCACTATGGATCCAAATATGCACTAGGTCGAATGGTCAAAAGGGTGCCCTGGTAAAACCAGGGTTTGTGTTCCCATGCTGTCAGAGCCCATAGCCGGTCAGCCTTATGGTCATGCCTTGACAAGACAAGCCTCCGGCAAACCGTTCAGGAATGGTAGATGGCAAACACTGTGTTCCTAGGCGCACCAATGCACATGCAATACAAAGAAACACGTAAATGAAATCAAAATGGGATATCACGAGTTCGAGTCAAGCGCTCTAAATGTGCCCAGAAGAGTCGCTACAAACTGTAGACGCGCCCCGCGAAGGAGCCTTCGCTACAGTTCGGACTCGATTTTGTGTCACGGTTCTTAATCTGAACCAAAGAGTCCAAATCCGGCAAATCGTTTTGAGAAACAGATTTTTTTTGAAAAGAAGTGCCAAACATGGACTGCTTTACCAGATACAGAGTCGCCACCTAAATATTTTTTATGGGGGAATTTAGGAAACCCTGACTCGGTGCCGAAGGCCACATGTCCGTCATCACCGGAGTTGTCTCGGCTCGGGAGCTTGGGTACGATCGGGGAAGGTCAGCTATGAGCACCCCCTTTCGCCCGGTCCGAAGACCGGCCTCTACTAACCATGATATCCGATTTTGAAAACGTTATGTGCTCTTATTCCAATTATTAGCCTAGAACTACTATGTTATGCGCACAGCAAACAAGTATAGACTAGATTGCCTAATTTGGAAAAAGCATTGCATATCCGTTTGTTTTGAAAAGCGCTTTGGAATTTGCTACTCGCAAGTAGACTAAAATACGGATTTCAACGAGTTTCTCCAACTCAAACAATCTAACCTTCACCCACGGGCACTCAAACAGTAATATCACGTAAGCATTTAGCCGCATGGCAAACATACTGTCATGGCAACATTCACACGCATGCGAGATGCTAAAGCATAAATACTTACATAGTACTCCGAGCTAAAAAATAGGAACATGTTAGCGATCAATGCATGATCCAAGTCCATGTTAAATGCCTAATGCATCGCATACAAAATGTCACTAAAGTGGGCTCGGCTAGTCTATGAATGACATATGAAAATGCACAGCTAACATGTATTCAGTTTGGAATTTGAAATACAGATGCAGTTAGCGTGATGTACCGAGCCCGGTGCATGCAAAGCAAATGTATGAATGCACGCATGCATTGCATAAGGTATACTAAATTAAACGTGCCCTAATACTAACCACCGAAGCAGGTAAGTAAAAGGGAAGAAAGAAGTGGGGATTGGAAGACATACACACCACTCACACACGCTTATTACAAATTTGCCCTCACTCAGAGGGACCAAATAAATAATACAAATTAATTAACTACGCAAGCTAATTAAATATTACAAAATTGCCTAATTAATTAACAGACTAATTAAGTAGTAAACCGCCTCGGGAGGAGGGCCAGATGCAGCGCATGCTCGGGTTTCGCTCGGAGTTGCACCGCCATGCATAAGCTGCCTCTGTTTTCCTTCCTTTGCTCCTCTGGAGGCTGTCAAATCTCAGGACTGGTTCCTTGGACACTGAGGAGTGCCACCGGCTTAATGGGACTGTCACCGGCAGTGTGTTATGGCCATCGGCACAAAATGAAGCTGTCGGCAGAGAAGGGATTGCCGGTCGGCACTTGACACTGCCGGTCGGCAAAGTGTTCCTGCAGAATCTGCAATTGACAGCAACAGAGGGTAGGGCAAAGCATGGCAGCACAATTCAAAACATATATGCACCATTCATGCCCCTTATCATGTTTGTGACTCAAAGGGACATGTGTCTCGATTCTCGGACCACCAATCACGCATTTCCATGCATGATGGCCCGAAGAATCAAGTATGCAACTTTTATGTCAAATGAAATGCAAACCATACAAACAAACCAAGGCCCAATTCCTATCATCAAGTCAAGGAACAAGGCATGCATGCAAGATGCAATGCAACCTAGGCCTGCAAGCTAAGGATGCAACATGGCATGGCAAGGCACTTATGCAAGCATACAAGCATACATGAGGCAATGCTAATGGATGGAAAGATGGACTTAAACAAGATTTGGGCAGCTCTAAATAGGCCCAAAACAGTGGCCAAAGTGCTAAAATGAGGGACCAAATACATACACACATGCACATAATTGAGAGCCAACTCTTAAGCACAAATGGGGGCAACTCTCAAACACATTTGAAAGGGGTGTAACATGGACTAATAGCATGCAACATAAGCATTAAAATCATGTTAAAACATGGTGCTAAACCAAGCAATAAATCAAGCCAAACAATGGGACAAATGGCCTAAGTGTTCAAAGCAAACCAAAGGAGCATTGAACTACACTTAGCAAGACCAAACATGGCATGAAAGGAAGGACCAAAATCAGAGGTTTAGCATGTTAAAACAAAGCTAAGAACACAATGACATGACATCCTAAGGGCCTAAACATGGTGGCATGCATGAAGGCACAAACATGGAGCATGAGATGACAACCTTACAAGGCATTAAAGGGACATCAAATGCAAACTTACAAGCATACAATGAGGTCTAAAATGACATGGTAGATGGTCCCAAATCACCAAATCAATGCAAAAGTGCCATGCTATACATGCACAAACTTAAGGCCAACAAGCCAAAATGCAAAGGGGCTATATGATGCATGCCAAAATCAACCCAAACACTTATGGACAGACCTAAAACATGTCAAGATAAGCACAAAATCTTCACAAATGTAAGCCTAAAACATGCTAGAAACAAAGGCACACAACCTAAGACATGTTAAGGGATCACAAGGCATTACATGGCAACTATGCTAAGCATGCATGGAGTACCAAAACCAATTTAAAATCATGTTATATTATGGAAATATAAGCATGAAAAACAGTCTATACATGCTCAACACACACTCAAACATAGGCTCCCTTTAGAGGCCAAAACATGCCCTTTTCAAGGACAATAAGGAGAGGGGGTGGCCCTCTCCTTTTAGAGACTTCAAGGCACCATCTCCACCACTGAAATCCCTCAAGATTTCAGTGGTGAAGAGGCCCAAACACCAAAGTCCCGAAACTAGCACAAAATGAGGCCTTTCAAGGCCTAAGAGGGGTCAAGCACCCCCAAACCAAAAAACACTCTTAATAAACAATAAAGAGGGCCTAAAAACAGAACTTTTTTGTATTATACACTAAGCTCAAAAACTATATTAAGATAGGTAGGAATACAATGCAAGATTGGGGAATAAAAAGGCTAGATTCTTACCCTTGAAGACCCCTTCACAAATGGTGCTCCAATGACCCTCCTTGGCTTGAATCCAACACCAAAACTTCAAAATCAGTCCCTTAGAACCTCAGTTTCAAGAGGAAGGTGAAACACTAGGTGCTTGTGTGCAATTGTATGGACTAAAACACACACAAGAGTAATATAGAGATAGGATGTGTATGTAACTCAAACCCTAAAACCAGAGCTTGGTCTGTGTTTTTCTCTCTCTAAAATGTCTAAACTTTCTCCAACCTCTGCAACAAGAGAGAGCCCCTCTCTATATAGAAGCTTTTGTCTTGTAAAGCTTACAAGACAAGCTTCATAAGAGGGAGATCCCTCCATACACGTGTATGGAGGGGAGCAAAAGCAAGACAGCTGTCTTAAAATATCTGCAAAAGCAGATGCACAGTAATCGGCCGGCCAAAAATGTCATTTTGGCCAAAAATAGTGCCGACCGGCAGAAAATAGTGCTGACCGGCAACAAATAGTGCCGGCCGGCAATATATATTGCCGGTGGAAACAAAAACCAGCCGGTGGCCTCTAGCCACTGCCGGTGGTGTGTGGGGATGTCTCACAAGGCATTCCCTGCCCCTCCAAGGCAAAACTCAAGTGTTTGGTGTGAAACCAGACACTAAACGGTCGAGTTCGGAGATCCTGAGGCAAGGCGCGCGAGCCATGACCTCTGGGAACTCGAAACGAACACAAACATGGATAATCACCGAGTGTTCAAACGGTGACGTCCAAGTCTTGAGGATGGTCAAAAATGGGGTGTCTACAATTGATCACTAGATGATGAAAGTTGTGCTATGCAAACGTTCAATTTCTTCCGCAAGAAGAGCTCTAAATCCCAACCTTACACCCCATTTTGGACCAAAACTATTTTGACCAATACTTTTTTTTTAGACCTTAAAACCCACTCTTTCAAAATATTTTTGAAAATGTTTTTACGATGTTTCAGGGCTCGCATTTCGTTAAATGTTGCACTTTTCGGTAAACCGAGGAAGGACAAAGTGGAAACAAATGGAAGAAAGGTGAACTCTTTGAAAAATCTTTTAAACCTTTCATTTATAGGTTTGGAGTTGAAGAAAATTAGAGGAGAGGTGTAGACGTCCCCGAACGTCCCGGGAGGGAATCCCGTTTTGTTCATTTGGGCTTACTACAGTTCAGACTCAAATTGTCACAGTTCTTAATCTGATCTCACAATGTGCGATGAGAGATTGATAAATCACTAAAGAGTCCAAATTCGGCAAATCATTTTGAAAAATAAATTTTTAGAAAGAAGTGCCAAACATGGACTGCTTTGCCAGATACTGAGTCGCCACCTAAATGTTTTATTTTTGGGAAATTTAGGAAACCCTGACTCATTGCCTAAGGCCACATGTCCGTCATCACCAAAGTTGCCTCGGCTCAGGAACTTGGGTACGATTAGGGAAGGTCACTTCGTGAGCACCCCCGCTCGCCCGATCAAAGATCGGCCTCTACTAACTATGATATCGAGTTTTGAAAACATTATGTGCTCTTATTCCGGTTATTAGTCTAGAATTATTATGTGATGCGCAGCATACAAATATAAACTGGGTCGCCTGAATTGGAACAAAGCATCTCATGTTCATTTTGAAAAATGGTTTGAAGGTGCTACTCGCAAGTAGGCTAAAACGTGGATTTTGCCACCCTCGGGTGGGCTTAGAAAACATGATTTTGCCACTCTCAAGTGGGCTTAAAACTCTCATTCAATGCATTGTTCCAATTCAAATAACTCAACCTCCACCCACAAGCATTCAGGCAGTTATATCACATAAGCAAATAGGCTCATGCAAGCATGCTGTCATGTTAACATTCACATACATGCAAGATGCTACAGCATAAACACTCATAGTGTACTCCGAGCAAAAACAAGAAACTAGTTAGTAATCATACATGATCCTAGTTCATGTTAAGATGGCTAATGCAACATATGCAAAATGCAACTAAAATAGGCTTGGCTATTCTACAATGGCATGTGAAATGCAACACTTAACATGTATTCAACTCGGAATTGAAATGCTATGCAATTAGTATGATGCGCCGAGCCTGGTGCATGCAAGACAGATGAATGAATACAAACATGCGAACATAAGTATGCTAATTAAAACATGCCCTAAACTAACCATCATAAGCTAGTAAATAAAAAGGAGAAAGACGTGGGGTTGGAAGACATACATCACACGCACACACGCTTATTACAACATTGCCCTCTTGCAGAGGGTCCGAATAAATAATACAACACAAATAAATAATTAACTACTCTAACTAATTAAATATTACAAAACCCTATATTAATTAACAAATTAGTTACAAAGGGTGGCCACTGTAGCCCCGCTTCAGAATGCTTGGATGATGTATCTCGATTTGCCTTGCTCGGAAACCCGTCGCCATGCCACTGTTGCGTCTATTAGCACTATTCTGCACCTCTGAGAACTGTGAAAATACTTGTGATGCCTTTAGAACACTCCCATAGCACCGTGGGATGTCGCCGGCCATAATTTAGGTCCACCAACCATTGAAATGCAGTTATCGACCAAAAGTGGAACCACCGACTAGACTTTTGTAGTCGGCCGGCAATGAAAGTTGCCGACCGGCTATTTATTCCTGCAGAACACTGGTTTTGCTGCAGCAGAGGACAGACACTGCATGGCAAGGTATTTTCAAGGCAATGTGTGCATAGCCAATCTCCCTATCATGCAATGAACTCAAGGGAGCATGGCTCTTGGTCCTCGGGCCACCAATCACGCATTTCGATGCATGATGGCTAAAGGTGCCAAGTTTACAAATCAATGTAAAATGAATGCAATGAAAACAAATGAATGCTACACACTCTATCATGTTGGGATCAAGAGTGTCGGCGACCGATGTTTGAGGCGTATTTCGTCACTTTAAGTATGAACACACCTCATACCTCATGTTTGGTTTGACACCCCAAACCAAACACAATGCAATGCATGTATGCAATGTGGCTCAAATATGCAAAATGGCTCATGTATGCAATATGAGGCTAAGTTAGCAAAACATGCCAAATGCAACGCAACCTAAACATGCAAATGTACAATGTGCTAAGCATGCAAGATGCAATGTAATGTGACCTAACATGCAAGCTAAGCTAATGTAACACAAACACACTAAGTATGCAACAAGGTTATGTGATGCAACTAGCTAAATGACGTGCAATATAGTAAACATGCAAACATGGTATAATGCAAGCATGCAATAACACACAAATGCAACATGTCAAACATGCAACTATATGCAAAGATGGGCTTAAATCGAAATGGGAAGACCTCAGCCAATCCCAAAACAATGGCCAAAATACCAAAGTTAAGGCACCAAAATGCAAGATAAACATGCACACATGTTGGTCCATCAATTTAGGCCACGATGCACAACCTCCTAGTGACCCTTCTTGGGTTTGGAGGAAGCTATTGTCTCTTAGGAATATTGTCTCCCCTCTTATTCTCCACAAGATAGGTAAGGGTGACTCCACATTCCTTTGGTATGATAATTGGCATCCTCTTGGGCCCCTTTGGGATAGATATGGGGATAGAATTCAGTATGATTCTGGCTTTAATAGTGAGACCAAAGTTAGTCAAATTGTTCGTGGTAACTCTTGGCATTGGCCTTTCCCTAATTCATGGGAGATTCAAGAGTGGATCTCGTCTACCCCTGAGAGTTGTAGACCTGATTCCTCTAAAAATGACCTTCTTAGTTGGACCCTCACTTCTGATGGGGAATTCACCATCAAGTCTACCTGGCATCACTGGAGAAGTAAGTTTGCCAAGGTAGCTTGGCATGATTTTGTCTGGGGCTCCCATAAAATTCCTAAGGTTAGCTTTATTGTCTGGCTTGCTATCCAGGGGAGGCTTAATACTGGTGATAGAGTGTCTGCTTTTGGGGTTATCACAACCTGTTCCTTTTGCCAGGATCCCAATGAAAGTCATTCTCATCTCTTTTTTGATTGCATATTCTCGTCAAATGTTTGGCAAGCTATTCAGGGTAAATGCAATGTTAACTGGCCAGATCTTCATTGGCCTGGGATCATTACTCATGCTACAGGAGAAACTAAGGGTAAATCTCTCAGAGCTCATGTCCTTAAGTTGGCTTTGATGTGCACTGTTTACAATCTTTGGCTTGAGAGGAATAACAGGAAATTCAGTAATGTCTCTAAACCTGTACAGGTTGTGATCAAATCTATTATTCACATGGTTAGGGGGAGATTACTTTCTGATAATACCTTTCCCAGATCTCCAGGGGATAAATGGTTTCTAACTCATTGGAATTTGCCTGAAAATGTCTTGAAGCCCCTTTCCTCTGTCAGGAATGGGAGGGCTGCTGAGTGATGTGAGTTCCTCTACATGAGGGTTGAGTGAAGGGGAGCAAAATTTGTTTACTAACTGTTTGCTCATATTTGCAGTTGCTGTGCTTACGGATTTCTCTTGAGAGTTGAGTGTTGTGAGAAACAAACACTTTCAGTAGCTTATTGTGGGTTGAGTGAATCCAGTTCCCAAATTGTTTTGTACTAATGTTTATATATATAGTAATTTTTTATATGCAGGCTAAGGATGCTGTTATTGAGTGGTGTGAGTTCCTATATTGTGGGTTGAGTGTTGTGAGGTCCTATATTGTGAGCTCTATTATTATGTTCCTGAAGCATGGTTTTCTTTCTTCATTTGGTTGTAATGTCTTCAAGTTACACAATGCAGGGTTTACTACAGAGTGTAAGCAAGGCATGGGTGGCATGGGAGGTCAGCTGTGTCTCTATGGGTATTGCTGGTCTGCTGGTACAATTGCCTCGGTTTTAAAAGTTTCTTGGTGTGTGGTTATGGCTGCTTGTAGCGCCTCTGGTGGGAAGATTGTCTTTCTTTTCGTTTATTTTGTCTTCTTAGGTTTGGACATTATAGATGGTTTGCTATGTTTAATTCTTTTTGGCCTATCCGTGCGGGATGTGCACGGTATTTCTGTTTTGCTGCTTTTTGGGTTTCGTACTGTGGGTTATGGTACGCTTGTGAGCTATCCTTGGTCTTCTTTCGACATGTTCCTCTTTTGCACAGGAGCATTATCTGTGAATAGCATTCTAAGTTCTCTGCTAAATGGGACAGCCAAGAGATGGACTTCAGTTTTTTTGCTAACTATGGCTGCTGGAAATGCCCAGAACGTGATGAACTTTTTGTTTATTATTTATTTTATTATTTGGTTATCAAAGTCTGATGATTGCATGCTGTATTTTTTGGTCTTATGCTTTAACTGCGGGATGTGCATGTTTAAGCTGGTCTGTATGGTCCCAAACCTGGCTGATTGTGTTCATATTTCCCATATGTTTATTATGGGACATATGAACATTTTTGTATGTTCGGGTCTGTGTCGGTGTGTGTGGACTGTTCATTAGGCATGTTTATTTTTGGTTCTTTTGTATCCTTAGCGTGTTGATCTAGGTTGGTTATGTTCATTTGTTTTCTTTGTTTCTTTGGTTAGGGCCTGGGGCATGCCCCTTGTATATTTGTATTTCTCTGTGTTTTTAATTTATGACTTATTCACCCAAAAAAAAAAATGAGCAAGATATGATAAATATGAGGATATGGCATTGCAAATAAACTTTGAAATCACATGAAGAATGACGCCAAATCGACTACACAATGCAAACATGGCATGTTAATGGAGTTAAAGCTCAAAGTTAGCTACGGGACTTAAACCATGACTATGTCAGCCAAGCCCCAAATGGTCGAGGCGACCAAAAACAGTCCCGAGCCAGACCAAAATGATGCTAAAACTGATATGGAACAAAGCCAAAACATGCTATGAAGAAAGACACAAAACGAAACGCATACAAGGCTTAAAAGGGCAAATGCACTACACCTCTTATAACCAAACATGGCATGACTTAGACTAATGAAGTTAGAGTTAAAACAAGTCAAAATAAGCCCCAAAACCCACTGATATGGCAGCCCGAAGACTTAAACAAATAGGTATGCATAATGTCCTAAACATGGAGTATAAGACAACAACTCTTCAAAGCATTAAAAGGGTGTTAAATGCAAGCATACGAGCATGAAACATGGACTGAAATGGCATGAGAAGTGACTCCAAATCACTAAAATAACCCAAATGAAGCATGCTCAAGAATCACACACCCAAGGCTAACAAGCCAAAATGCAAGGTGCCTATACAAAGCATGGCAAGCATGACCAAATCGACACCAATCAGAGCTTAAACATGGTAAAACATGACTAAAAACTTCACAAAGCTAAGTCAAAACATGCAAGCATGGTGGTCTAAATGCATGATGCATTTCAAGGCAAAATAGAGGAATGCAAGGCAAGTGTATTATGCATGCAATGGACTAACAATCCGACCAAAAACAGAGGTATAATATGATCAAATAACACCAAAAGCCCTCTGAAATGGAGCCAAAATTGACTAAGCATGCATGCTACCTTTATGAGCCAAAAAACACAAGCAAATGAGACACAAAGGGAGAGGGGTGCCCCTTCCCTATACATGACCTCAAAACCACTTCTTCACCACTGAAAATCATCTGGATTTCAGTGGTGAGAAGGCTAATACACGAAGGTACCAAAGCTCAACAAGAAAAGTACAAAAAGAGGCCAAACAAGGCCTAAGAGGGGGTAGACAACCCCCAACCCAAAAGCAACCTTAAGCAAACATCTTAAGCATGAAAATACATAGCTTTTATTAGTTATACACTAAGCTTAAAACAGCATGCAAGATAGGTTAAAAGCTTGTACAAAAATGGGGAATATAAAGCAAATAGTGCTCACCCTAGAAGAACACTTCAAGAACACCAACCCCAGCCCCTTCCTCTGATCAAAACCAACCTAAAAGCTCTGAAACTAGTCCCTCAACACCTTAGTAACTGAAGTATAGTGCAACACTAGGTGTTTTAGTGCAAAACTAAGAACAAAAGCACATTTTGAACACTATTCCACACACAAATAGAGAGGGAGAGAAATATATAGAGAGGGAGTGATATATATGTGATATATATCTCTGATATATACCTTTGATTTGCTCAACCCCTCTAAAGGAGAAGGGAGGCCCTCTTTTATAGAACAAAAAGGGCCTAAGCTTCTTGGAGAAGCCAAGACAAAGGGGTTAGCTTCCTTAAGAAGCTAGAACAAAGGTTCAAGCTTCTTGGAGAAGCTAAGGCAAAGGTTCAAGCTTCTTGAGGAAGCTAGAGCAAAGGGTTCAAGCTTCCTCAAGAAGCTAGAGCAAAAGGGTGCAAAGGGTGCGAATCCTCCATACACGTGTATGGAGGATAGGTATGTGTGCTCCAGCTGGCACAGCTAGCATGAAAAATGCCTGAAAAAGGCAAAAAAGAAGTCCCGACCAGAAAATATGGCCGATTGACCAAACAAACGGCCGGTCGACCAAAAACAATGTCGACCGGCCTCACCAATGGTCGGTAACAACATGGCAGGGCCAGTGGCCTCAAGCCAAGGCCGGTGAGGTGTGGGGATGACCAACAAGCCATTCTCTGCCCTCAGAAGCAAAAACAAACAAGTTCTTGGTCCACAACCAAGCACAGAACAGGCAAGTTAAGAGATCCTGAGGCAGGGCGCGCGGCCGAGACCTTCGGGAACTCAAAACGAACGCGAACATGGATGATCATTGAGTGTTCAAATGATGACGTCCAAGTCTTGAGGACGGTAAAAAATGGGGTGTCTACAGTTGCCCCTCTTTGACAGAACTCGAAAGTCATAACAACGACGGGAGTGAGTGTTAGAGCCCGGAGACGACCCATTTTTGGCAAGGTCGAAGACTTAGACAAAGCATACAAACTACAAACGAAGATATGCGCCCGAAGGCAGGGGAAAATGCAAGAACAATGCACAAAGTCGAACATAACTTATGTTCATGCAAAGAAAGCTGTAACGAAGCAAATACATACAATAAATGCAACAGTTTTAAGCAAGCCAAAAACCAAACTACATTACAATACAGAAAGGATGTAAGAGAATTATGTAATTCTCGCTACGATTGACACGGAGAATACAATACCCATGCGGTTTGTCTGGTCGTGCCAGCTTCAAATGAACCGTACATACAATATCGTTCCTGTCCGGTTCGTCTGGTCATGCTAGCCTCAAATGAACCGCACATACAATATCGTGCCTGAATAAGAAAGAGAACTTAACAAGTACAATATCGTTAGATACATGCATAGCAACGCAAGTGAAAAGTGCGTGACAACGCGACTGAGAGGGTGCATGACAATTCGGGTGGAAAGGGTGCATAACAACGCAACCCGGGTGTGTGCATAACAATGCGATTTGAAACAAGCATAACAATGCTATGAAGGCACAAACACATATAAGTAAAGTACACGTGACAACATGTACAATGTGTGAAGGTGAGGAAAAGTATACACATGTAAGTAAAGTACATGCGACAATATGTACAATGTGTAAAGTAAGAATCAAATGTACACATGTGAGTAAAGCACATGCGACAACGTGTACAATGTGTGAGGCAATTGTGAAGATAAGTATGAACACATGTAAGTAAAGCATGCGCGATAACGCATGCAATGTGTAAAGCAAGAAAGACATAAACACATGTAAGTAAAGCATACCCAACAACGTATACAATGTGTAATAACATGGAAATAAGCATAAACACATGTAAGTAAAGCACACGCGACAACGCGAGCAATGTGTGTAGCAATGCGGGAAATAAGCATAAACACATGTAAGTAAAGCACACGCGACAACGCGAGCAATGTGTGTAACAATGCGGGAAGGTGCATAAACACATGTAAGTAAAGCACATGTGACAACACGAGCAATGTGTGTAACAATGCGGGAAGGTGCATAAACATATGTAAGTAAAGCATACGCGACAACACATTAACACATGTAAGTAAAGCACACGCGACAACGCAAGCAATGTGTATAGCAAGAAATGAAATGTACACATGTAAGTAAAGCACATGCGACAACATGTACAATGTGTGAAAATAAAGGACCTTGAACACATATAAGTAAAGCACACGCGACAATGTGAGCAATGTGTATAGGAACTTGAACACATATAAGTAAAGCAATACGCGACAACACATGCAATGTGTATAATAGGAACTCGAACACATATAAGTAAAGCAATACGCGACAACGCATGCAATGTGTATAAAAGAAACTCGAACACGTATAAGTAAAGTACACGCGACAACTCATACAATGTGTACAAAAGAAACTTAAAGGGGTGTATAAACACATGTAAGTAAAGCATACGTGGAAGCGTACGCAATGTGTAAAGCAATGCGAAAAGGGTGGATATTCAACTGAAGCATGGTAAAGACATGTTACTCATGGTGTTGAGATGCAAATTCAAAACAAGACGAGGCAGCGCTCAACACAAGACGCGTAACGAGCGCGCTCTATTAAAGCCAAAGCGAAGCAACATAATACAACAAAATTGAAGCGATTTATGGAATTCTTAGGATACAAAAGGGATACGAGAAAGGATACTCCTCGCAGGTACCTAGTGTTGCTCATAGAAGACATGGTCCGAGGTCAACACAAAGATCTATTAAGGTCAAGAGTGCAATTCCTTGCACTGTCCTGAGTAATGAAGGTGCCAAACCACAAAATTGGCCTGAACAAGGGCGTGGGAGGTGTATTGACCACAAAAGGGGGGGCCACCAGTGTTAATCCAGACACTCTGCTGTCCTATCTCCCTTTTTGCTTTATTCTTCCCTTTTTTTATAGGTAGTTTAAATACATTGCACTGCCTCAGGCAGGTTTTACTTTGTCAAAACTATGTACTTTTTACAAAAGACATGATGGAAATGAAGCAGCTATTTTGTTCAAAAAGTGTTGCAACGCATGCATCGTATTGCACCGCACCACATTACATTACGACGTAAATGAAATTTGAACCTTTGTTTGAAAAGTAAGCACTTGCCTCGTAATAATCAGGTAGTGAACCGAGTAAGGACAAAAATAACTCGATAATCAAAGCAAAGAGCTCGATAAGTTAACCAACTGTAAATGCAACTCGATAAGCAAAGCAAAGACTTAAAGGATGTAAAATATAACTCGATAAGAAGATGTACAACAACTCGATAAACAAGACGAAGTAACAGGTGTTAGTTCGCAAAAACATCATCAGAAGGCATTGGAAGTAGCGTCAATCACCAGTTTTTCAGCATGCTCAACACCTATTCGGCTTAGAGCACAATTAGAGGCCATCGGCCAAAGGGAGACATCACCGGCCGAAATTAATTGGAGTCGGCCAATATTTTAGCCGATCGGCCAAAATAGATGGTCGGTCGGCACTACTTTTGGTCGACCGGCCAAAAATGGTAAGGACCTCCAGAATGTTGACACCTGTCTTCCACTCAACACCATATCCACTACAAAAGCCTCAGCCTCGTAGTTTTCCTCATTTCAATAATGATTTACACCAAATGGAGGAGTTTCTTTTCCAAAATCTCACAACTTGGATTGCCAACTTGGATGGCTCGGAAAAGTTGAATTTCCGGGCTTTGGCGTAAATGCACTATTCACGTTGAGTCGCACTCCGCTGCACTTTCCGTTTCTTCATGCCACGGCAAGGTTTTGGAATCTGGTAACTCATGTCTTTAGCTTTGGCGGGCAAGAGGTGTGTCCTACCTTTGAAGACTTCCAAGTTTTGATAGAATCCGAGCGCAACAAAGAAATCTTGCCCCAGCTCCGCTTCGGCCACGCCCAAGCCTTGAGTCGAATGTGTGGGCTCACTATGCACAACGCCCAATCTTTGATTTGTGACGGAATGTTGGATATTCTGAGTTTGATTTGTCGGTTTTCCGATGTCGGTGACCGCGGTGACCATCATCGGCAAGGCTTTCGGCGACATGCTCTTTGTTTGTGCATCCTGTCTCATTTCTTGCTTGCCTTAGGCTCTAGAGGATCTAGTGTCCAGTTGATTGAGGTTGCCCAAGGCTTAAGGGAAGGCAAAAGTTGCATTGCCATGTCATTGGCCGAGACATTGATGGGCTTGGATGCTTTCCATGGCCGGGAGACGACCAGATTTGCAGGGAGTCCACTACTGCTGCAGGTAATGTTCCCACCCTTTTCTCACATATATATTGCTTACATCACTCGGCCCTCAAGCTCGGTTTTTCTCACAAAAACCCTTTTCTTACTTTTTCTCTCATCGTACATCTCTCTATTCTTTATTCTCTCATTTTTCATCCCTCCCCAGGTATGGTTGATGGACAAATTGCAGGTTGTGGATTCTTGCTCGGCATACTCAGCTCGCGGCTACTTCTTCTGATGTCGCCTAGTCGATGCCCTTGATGAGGGATGGTGGTTCGACTGGATGTGCAATTTGTCCACATAACGCATTGCTTGGCGGTGACCTTGGCTCAATTTACCGACAATGAGCTACAACATGTCTCGGCAGACCGAGATTCAGTTGATTGGCTTGACACACTGTGTGTTCTACTTTCCTTTTCGGTTCCGGTGCCAGTTCGGCCATGATCAAATTTGCCCAGTGGAGGGGATAGAATATCCTGCTGCATTTCCGGTCCGAGGCACACAACTTGCTCGGTATGCCACAACATGGAGGACTAGAGAGCTCCTGGCCCCCGCTCCCACTTTTAGTTGCACTTTGTCTGATGAGTGTATAGATTGGCTTAATGAAGAGGCGCAGATTGGGCCCAGCTTGGCATCAGAAGCTTCGACCAGCTCTGGGAGGGGACGCAGGAACACCTGACTATGCCCCTGATTTATTTGCTTTAATCAGAACTTTCAAGTTTTCTTTATGAATGTAATGAAAAGCAACTTCAATTTGTATGCAAGAGCAAGAGAACTCTATATTGAAATCAATAAAATTGAAGGTTGTGGGTACTGAAAATTTTCCGTTTGGTCCAAAAATGGTCTAAGTTGTAAAAGATTAATTTGAGCAAAATCAACTTTTATTAAAACTTTTCAAAACCATTTTCGATATGGATCAGAACTGGACACGCCTGAGATCTGTCACTGAGACGTACAACCCCGGATCCCAGCAACTGGAAAGTTGGCCCTAGTCTGAGTAGCACTGTACCGGAGATCACAACCGAGCTTTTGAATGCTTAATAGACAAAGATGACCGAGATGATCAAATGGACAAAGTTGATCGGGGGAAATTTTATGGCTGAACTTCAAGATGAAGTTGCCTACGTATCCCAAAAATGGGAATCAAGCCTTACGTAGTTCGGCTCAGGTTCACTCGTGTATTGACCCTCACCTTTTACGCTCTAACTTTTTCCAAGGCCGCCCTTTGCGGTTTTTTAACCTTGCGAGCTCAGTTTTTATAATTTCAAATTTTTTTATGCTCTAACTTTTGCCTAGGTCGCCCATTCGGGTTTTCGACCTAGCGAGCCTCTCAAGGGTAATATTTCTTCAACTTGTCCATGTTGATCGGTTGTGAGCAAATAGACTTAATGATGTAGGGACCAGTCCAATTGGGTCTGAACTTGCCCCTAGGGTCATGGATGGGGCCTCGGTTGTCTTTGAGTACCAAATCTTCTTCTTTCAAATTCTGGGACTTAACCTTCTTGTTGAAAGCCCTGGCAATTCTGTGCTGATAACCTTGAACATGGTACAGTGCTTTCAGTCTTCTTTCATCAAAGAGCATGAGTTCTTCAAATCTGCTCTGCTGCCAATCTACTTCGGCTATCTGACACTCAGCCAGTACTCGTAATGACGGAACCTCAATTTCGATAGATAGAACGGCCACCATCCCATAAACCAACGAATACGGAGTCGCTCCAGTAGATGTTCTAATTGAAGTCCGGTAGCCCCACAGAGCAAATGGCAACTTATCTGGCCAGTCCCAGTAGGTTTCCACCATCTTCTGTAAAATGTGTTTGATGTTCTTGTTGGTGGCCTCAACTGCTCCATTGGTCTGAGGTTGGTATGTGGACGACCTATGAAAAGCCACGTTGTATTTCTCCAACAAGTCAATCACTTCTTTCTTGAAGTAGGAACCATTATCTGAGATAATTTCGTTCGGGACCCCATAATGACAGATGATGTTGTTCCTGATAAACTTTGCAACATGTGAAGCCTTCAACACTACATAAGATTGGGTCTCAACCCACTTTGTGAAGTAGTCTATCGCGACCAGAATGAACTCATGCCCATTGGACCCCTTCGGAGTGACCGCCCTGATCACATTGATTCCCCAAACTGAAAATGGCCATGGTGAAGTCATATTGTACAGCTTTGACGGCGGGATGTTCATGCGGTTTGCATGGATCTGACATTTGTGGCATCGCCGAACAAAACCGATACAATCCTCCTTCATGGTGGACCAGTAGTAACCCTGTCTGAGGATCGTCCATGCTAGTATCACCCCGTTCATGTGCGCTCCGCACTCTCCTCTATGGATGGCCTCCATCAGGTGCTTCGATTCTTCGGCATCAACACACAGCTTATGCATCCCCAGATGACCCCTCTTATACAATTTACCCCTGCAGATGATGAATTGAACAACCATTCTTCTGATTGCACTTTTATCCTTGGCATTTGCCCCTGGTGGATACGCCTCTTTTTCCAAGAAGTTCGAGACATCGTAGTACCAGGGGTTCTCATCTTGAACCTCATCTATGGCAGCAATCGACTCGTAGGCTGGCGCAAATTTTTGATCAATGATGATCGGACGCATCCAGACTCCAAAAAGGATGTCTATCATGGAAGATAGAGTTGTTAGGGAATCTGCGAACCGTTGTTTTCTCTTAACAGATGAGCAAAGTTTAGTTTCTCGAACCGAGGAATTAACAAGTCCAAGGTCTGGTGATACATTATCATCTTTTCTTCTTTGACTTTCCAACCTCCTTTCGCTTGAGACACAACAAGGTTCGAGTCCCCGATGACGTCCAACCGTTTTGCCCTTAGTTCTAGGGCTACTTCTAAACCAGCAATGCATGCTTCATATTCTGCTTCGTTGTTCGAGACTTTGAACCGGAGTTTGAAGGCTAGAGGGATGCGGGAATTATCAGGTGCCATTAGCAACACTCCTATCCCATACCGGTATTGATTTGACGCTCCGTCAAAGTACATCGTCCAAGTTTCGTCTTCGATGTGTAAAATGGCCTCATCTGGGAATAAGTACTCAACCGCTTCACCTCCTTCCACTGGATGATCAGCTAAGAACTCCACTACCGCTCTTCCCTTGATTGACTTGCGTGTCACATATTTCAGATCGAATTCAGAAAGCAAAAGCAACCAACTAGCTAGCCTACCCGTAAGTACTGATTTCTCGAAGAGATATTTGATGGGATCTAATCTTGAAACCAACATTACAGAGTGAGCTAACAGGTAGTGCCGCAGCTTCTTGGTAGTCCATACCAAGGCTAAGCAAGCCTTTTCCAATGGTGTGTAGCGGGTTTCATACTCCAACATCTTCTTGCTCAGATAGTAGATAGCCCTCTCCACCTTGTCCCCAGACTCTTATGTGAGCATGCAACCCATTGTAGTCTCAGTTACTGAAAGATACAAAATCAACGGTTTCCCCGGCTCAGGTGGTGACAACACGGGTGGATTCTGTAAGTATTCTTTGATCTATTCAAAAGCAGCTTGGCATCAGCCATCCCATTGGAACTTCTTCCCTTTCCTCAGGAGACCAAAAAGTGGTTCACAAATCAAGGTTAATTTTGAGATAAACCATCTTATGAATTGCACTTTACCCAGAAAGCCTCGCACCTCCTTTTCAGTCCTTGGTGGTGGCATTTTCTAACATGGCCTTCATTTTGGAAGGGTCGACTTCGATACCTCTCTGTGTAATCAGAAACCCAATCATTTTCCCTGCTGTAACACCGAATGTACACTTCTGAGGATTCAGCTGCAACCGAAATTCTCTGATCCTTTGAAAGAACTTTTGCAAGGCGGCGTAGTGGCCCTCTCTTTCTTTGGAGTTGACAATCATGTCGTCCACATACACCTCAACCTCTTTGTGGATCATGTGGTGCAATATTGTGGTCGCGGCTCGTTGATATGTAGCTCCAGCGTTCTTCAACCCAAATGGCATCACCCTGTAAGAGTAAGTCCCCCACGGGGTGGTGAAAGCAGTCTTGTCCCGGTCTTCAGGTGCCATCACTATCTGATTATAGCCCGGGAATCCATCCATGAACGAAAGCAAAGCATGCCCCGCTGTAAAGTCCACTAGCTCATCAATATGCGGTAAGGGAAAGTCGTCCTTCGGACTGGCTCTGTTCAAATCCTTGAAATCCATGCATACTCGGATCTTGCCATCCTTCTTCGGCACTGGAACGATGTTAGCCAACCAAGTTGGGTATTCAGATACCAGCAGGAACCCTGCGTCAATTTGCTTGGTGACCTCTTCTTTAATCTTGAGGGCCCAGTCCGGGCGGATTCTTCGGAGTTTTTGTTTAACGGGTCGGGCCTCTGGGTTAAGAGGGATCTAGTGCTGTACAATCTCAGGATCGATTCCAGACATGTCTTCGTAGGACCACGCGAAAACATCTTTGAAATCTTTTAATAAAGCGACTAAGCACTCGCGTTCCTCCGAAGACAACGTGGACCCGATCTGGACCAGCCGCGGGTCCTCCTCAGTACCAACATTAACAGTAGTGATTTCATCAACTAAAGGTTTAACCAATCTTTCTTGCTCTTGATCAATTAAGCGTTGCAAAACCGGAGGAATTTCTTCCTCATCGTTTTCATCAAAATTTTGAAAGTCCTGATTAATACAATAAATCAAGGGCATAGAAAAGTACTCAGAAACCACATCCATTCCATTCTCATTAAGCATTTCCAAATCGTCAAATTCTTCTGTTACAACAGACTCAAAAGAGAAAGAAAATGACAACCTGGACAGGACTATGGCATTCGGGTTATCACTCCCAGGAAAACCGGACTCAAACTCAGTCGAGCTAGAACCTGATTCTGACTCAACAGACTCGGTGGAATCAGATTTCGGCTCACTACCTGACCAGGTGCTGTTTGATAAAAATCCCTCATCGTACTGCCAGATGAGAGAGGGTGCGATGGATGCATCCAAAATGTTTAATGGTAGGCCCGCAACCATTTCATTCCTAATCATGAACACCGAGAAGTTATCCCCCAAGCACTTCTGTACGATCGGAGGATCTAAAAGTAGACAAGCCAGTGCTACCCTCATTTCAATTTCAGCGCTCTCGGAATCCACATTTTTACTCTGCTCAACCTCAGCTGATGGATCTGTCTGCTCCTCGACAACATCATCCCCGGATAACTGCAGGTCAAAGAAGATCTCAAAACTTGGCACGCACTTCCTCTCCGCATTCAACCATGGCTCTGGGAAGCCGCAGAATGGAAAATCCTCCCCCTCCCGGACGAAGCATCCGTTCAGGGTACCCTGAATGGGTCGGTGCATTACCTCATATGGCTTCCCCGCCTTCTTCGTTCTGGCTCTTTCAGCCATTTCTTTGCCTTTCCTCACCCAGTCCTCTTTGGTGGGCAGATAACCCAAGCCAAAGGTACGCGGGTTGTGCGACACTTAGGCCGATACTGCGATGCCTTTCCGGCCACTCTTTCCCAATCCCATCCCGGGGATGTGTTGAAGCTTGTTCATGAGGTATATTGATTGCGCATTGACATACACCCCTTCATCAATAGCCAAGATGTTTTGCACGACTCGAGCCTCAGCCAGAGTAAACCCGGATAAGAACACATCCTCCGTGCCGTGCTCAATTTCCAAAACTGGTGTAGACACTTCCGGCGGCGGATGGATTGACGAATTCCCGAAAACAATAGCTACCCCCTTCCCGTGGGGGTATTTCAACATCTGCTGCAAGGTGGAAAAGACTTCCTTTACCTGGTGCAGCCACGGCTGCCCCAAAAGTAGGTTAAAGGTTGCGGGAACGTCCAAGACATGGAAATCAATCTCGTGTTGTCCTGGACCAACCTAGGTCTGAATTTTGACAGTCCCCATCACCTCCCTGCTCGTATTATCATACGCCCGAATCACCTGGGTAGTTGGCACGAAGTCCGTGGGCTTTAACCCGATTGCATATGCTGTCCTCAACGGGCACACATTAATGGCGGATCCCATGTGAACAAGAACCACCGTACCTACTTGCCTCTACATTCCACAGAGATGTAGAGAGGTTTGTTGTGATTTGCGCCCTCAGGCGGTAGTTCTTTGTCAGAAAAGGTCAACGTCGGGGAACCTCCTCCCAGAAAAACCAATCCAACTAGCTGCTCCGGCGTGGTGTCTATTGAGAGTTTGGCCTTGTCCATGGCTGAAAGGATGGCCTGTCTATGTACTCGAGAAGCCATAAGCAGTCCCCAAATGGAGATGTCTGCTTGTATCTTTTTCAATTGTTTCAACACAGCCTCTTCTTCGAGTTGCTTCTCTTTCTATTTATCTGCCTCCTTGTCCTTCCTGAATGCCTCTGGTTGATCTAGGTGTGGGGGCTTAAAATACCGCCCGCTCCTAGTCATATGGTCGACTTTGCTGATATACCAGGTATCATCCGGTTGATTGTTCCCCTAGTCCTCATCCGTGTGGGCAAGACATAGATCATCGTCTTCCTACCACATTCCCTCGGCAGCCAACAGACACCTGTCTGGCTCCGGTATGACTGTCCTTGTACTCACGGTACCTTCAGTCCATGTGTTCATAGCACCCTCTGTTCTTGTGCACACAGCACTTTCAGTCCCCACAGGGGCTTTGGCTTTTTTGGCTCTTTCAGAGTCTTCGATTGCTTCCGGTTCTAACTGCGTCAATGCAGTCTGCTGTTCAGAATTCCCTGTATTCAAAATGCCCAAATCCTGAGCGAAATTCTTGGCTCCGACGCTCTCCGACGATGCATTTTGGTCCTCGGCCCTTCTAGCCACAACTGATGTCCTTGTCCCTAACAAGCCCTGTCCCAATTGAGATTCCTCAACAACATTTGGTTGGTCATCAAGCCACCCCGTAACCTCTGTTGACTCATTAAAACCAAACCAGCTGACTGTTGAGTCTTGTCTTTTGAAAAACTGAAGGTTGGCCATGTCCTTTTCCAAAGCTACAAAGTCATCTATCCTCTGATCAGATTCATCCCTTCGTAGTACACAAATTTCTCCCCCTATCAGTAATTCCAGATTCGGCCCAGCTTGACCTACTGACATAATGTAATCACTCGGATTATATACCTCCTCAGGAAAACTCCCGGATTTCTCCGATTCTGAACCAACAGCCCATTTTCTTTCGAAATCATCCCTGTTCCACCTTCGATGATCACCACCATTGGCTTGGGTTGGGCTCGGGAGATGTCCAACATGCACAAGTCTGTGCTGTCAAGAAGGAACACCTCTGGCTTAGGTAGATGGGAAGGGGTGATGTATATGCTGGGGTCGTATGCCGTAACCCCGGTCTAAATAAAGTTGATACGTTTGGAGGGTGGAGCTTGGTTGTGTGGTGGGAGAGGGTTGGTTGTGACATTGGGTTTCTCTGGAGACACGATCACCCCATTATCAATGAGATCCTAAATCTCATGACGTAATCGGAAGCACTGGTCGGTGTCATGACCGTGCTGTTAGTGAAACGAGCAATATTTGGCTGGGTTATAGGAGAGGGGAAGTTTCTCCGACAATAGCCGCGACTCTAGGGGCTTCAAGTGCCCTTTTCTGATTAAAACCCCCAGAGCTTTGGACAGGGGCATATATAGTGGAGCGAAGGTTCTTTGGCTTTTGGGTGGGTGTCTGGCTATTTGCGAGCTACTACCGGACGCACTGGTGAATGATGTAGCTGCAAGGGTTCTTGGGGTGTTGGTGGTGACCATGCTTACTTCCTGAGATCTGGCAGCTACAGCACTGCTTGTGCCTGCATTCATACTGCGGTTGTTGAAGGTTCTCCTGGGTTGCTCTCTGTCATTGTCAATCAAGCCCTGCTTCAAAGCATCCTCGATCTGTACTCCCATCTCATGTAGATTTGGAAAGGTGGGAAAGGGGAGAACAATCATTTTCTACATGAGCTTGGGCTGGAGATTGCGCACAATCATCCGAATCTGATCTTTGTCCATGGGCCTTGTGGTCATCACTGTGGCCTTGGCCTTCCATCTAGTTATGAACTCAGAAAAGCTCTCCTTAGGCTCCTGCCTGGTCGTCTCGAGATCTCGGGTTATAATCTCGATTTGTGTATTATAGGAGTAATGAGCAACAAAAGCCTCGGCCATCTCATCCCAACTCCTTTTAACATCGTCTTCTAGTTTTGCGTACCAGATGGCCGCCATACCCGACAGGGTTCGTCCAAATAAAGAAAGCTTCTGTAGTCTGGTAGGCCCATTGGCCTTAGAATGTCTGAAAACAACCGCAGGTGTACCATGGGATCCCCGGATCCATCGAATTGGTCGATATGCGGCATCTTAAATCTGTCTGGCAGCGTCACGGCTGCGTCGGTATACCCATTCTCAATGTCCGGGATGGATTTCACACCCTGAGATTTCTTGAACAGCTTTTCAAGCTTGCTCACTTTTAATGCTGTGGGATCCGTCTCAAACTAAAAAGGGGAGTCCGGTAGGTTGGTGGGTGTTTTGGATAGCTGGGATAGAACTAGGGGCAAAGCTAGCCTTGTCGGAATGTCCGTCTTTCCCTGGACATTTGGTGCCTCCCCAAGTGTCGGAACTCCTGGTGGGGGAGGAGCTTGGTGCGAAGCAAATGCTCCGGTTTGCTGTTGTAGCCGGGTAATTAGCTCTACCTGTTGGGCTATGACAACGGCCTGCTGTTTGGAAAATTCTGCTTGACGAACAGCGTCTTCCTGCATGGCTTTCATGCTCTCCTGGAGCTGATGCACCATGTCCTTCATCTCTGACATACTGCCCTGATTTATCTGAACTGCCGGTGTATCTACCTCTATAGTAGACTTGGAAATCCCAACCTGACTGTTCAAAGACCACTGATGTGGCAATCTCGGTACCGATGCACTGTGCCTCACTGACCTCCATCTAGCAACCGGGGGTAAAGAATATAACACTGGTTGTCCGTCTACCAGATCCTCAGATCGATGGAGTCGACGACCTCTAGTCCAGAGTGCTTGGGGAATATCTGCTTGGTCGGAAGCAATTGTGCTAAATTACCTAGCAAAAAGATAAATAAAGCGTAATAAGAAAATAAACAACCAGACAAACAGACAGCATAACAGCGTAAATAAACACACAACACACAGTTGGGCATCACAACACACAGTTGATAAGTGTGAGAGCCAAATAATGGCAAAATCAGAAGGTGCATACCTTAGAAGAGTGATATTAATCGGTTGTATCCTACGAGAATGGGAAGCCGAATATAATATATGTGCCGAATAAGTGTAGATCCTTAGAGCCGAATAAGAGAAAGGACAATGATTAAAAAGTAGGCCCTGGCCCCATGGATCAAAATGAACAGGTATAAATACAGGAACAATGGATTGAGAAAGATATGTAAGAATCACTTCACTTAACTTAGTAAACAAACTATCCTGAGTGTCTGAACTGACTTGTCCGTCAGAGTGCTAATTCCGGCACCCCCGACCAGGGTGTTTGTATCTTTTCAGGTGACTAGCTGAGGATCACTAGCGTCTCCCAGGATTTGAAGAGTATTTCCACACCACTTCTCCACAACTGGTGCCGTCTCTGGGAATACTCAAATACATCCATGGCAGGCGTGACTAAAGATCCTCCGATAGCCACTGACGAGACCGCACAGAGAGATGACCTCACTCCAGCAAATATGCTTGGAAAGGAAACCATCGCTGCAAGACGCGCCTTGAACTTCGACTCACCAACGACTTCAGCGCAAGAGACAATACAAGCGATCATGGAACAAGCAAAGCAGAATGAACAAAGGCAGGAGAAGATGATCGCTGAAAATGAACGTCTCCGTTAGGATTTGGCCCGGGAAGTAGCAAAATCCAGAGAAGCCGTGCGCCAAGATCCCGAACGACCTCCGAGGGCAAGTGGACAACGACCTTGAGCCTGACCAAAGGATACCGATAGCGACTCCAACTCATTACCCACGGAGCTCAACAAGAAGGGACGATCCGAAACTTCCAATTCCTCCAAAAAGAGTCTATATACAAGGAACAAGCACAGAAGAAGCAGTTCAGACGAAGAGGACCAGCACAATTCTTTTGTTCGACGGATTGCAAGGGCAGCCCTGTCCAAGAAGTTCAAAGCTCCGTCATTCACTCTTTACGACAAAAAATTAGACCCCACTGATCATATCCGTCACTACAAGTAGGCCATGACATTACATGCAGACAACGAAACCCTCATGTGCCGAATATTCCCCACCAGCCTGGGGCCATTAGCTATCAGGTGGTATTACAAGCTAGAGCCGGCTTCGATCAAAAGCTTCCATCAATTACAGAAATCCTTCAAGGCCAGGTTTATCACCAACGAGGTACAGCCAAAACAGGCCGACTCTCTCAGGGCTATGCAAATCCAGTCAGGAGAAACGCTCAGAGCATATTCGACGCGCTATTGGGAGTGTTTCAACCTTGTCGACGACGCTTGCAATGACTCCATGGCCATCACCGCCTTCAAAATGGGACTACATCCTGATAGTGCTCTTCGCAGTTCCTTGACCAGAAGACCCCCCAAAATAGTCTGGGCGTTGATGAAGAAAGTTGAAGAGTATTACAAAGTGGAAGATAATGCCTTGAGAATAAAATCCGAACAAATGTCCAACAAAACGGTCCCCCTTGAAATTGCTCAACCAATAAGTTTCGTTCCACCTCCGAGCCCCAAGCCACGGCAACGCGCTAAATGAGACAAAAGGTGGGACTCTTGCCAATCAAGAAATCAATGCTCCCACCGGACGAATGAACAACTGCAAGTCGACAGTAGGCACTCGAGGCATGCCGACAAGAAGTACACAGAGTTGTCAGAACCAATCACTGCAATAATGACCAAAGTCCAACACCTTCCATTCTTCAAATGGCCGTCAAAGATGGTGGGGCCACCCGACACGCGAAGAAGGGATAGGCGGTGCGAGTATCACAAAGATCACAGCCACGAAATCGAGAGTTGTTACGCATTAAAGGATTACCTGGAAGAACTGGTGCAAGATGGCCGACTGCAACAGTACGTGAGAAAGGGAAAACCAATCAAGGCATTAGCCTTGAGGCAGGACTCACCTCCACTTGGCGTGATCCATATAATCTACATCCTGCCTGCATCCCCAACCGTGCACACAATTCAATCGCATCCAATCCCCCAAAAGCAATGTATCCCAACCGAATGGCCCAGAGAAGCTCCGACAATTACTTTCAATGACTTCGTTCTTAGCGGCACAACAGCCTCCCACATCGATCCGTTGGTCATCAAATTACACGTAAATCGGTCCACCATTGAATGCATTCCCATTGCCAGGGAGTACTTCAGAGGTTATGTATTACAAAACTTTCATCAAACTCGGCTTCAACGAGTCAGATCTGTCTCCGGCACCTCACCCATTGTTCGGCTTTAATACGAATCCTGAGTACCCGTTAGGAAAGATCATGCTACATGTTCGAGCGGGCTCCAAAACGGTCGAAGTAGAATTTCTGGTCGTAAAGCTCCCTTCGCCATATAATGTCATCATGGGGCGAACCTGGTTACATATTATGAAGGCCGTTCCAAGCACTTATCATCAGCTTGTGCGTTTTCCGACAGCCCATGGCATTGAAGAAATCCGTGGCTCCCCGCAATCGGCACAGGCAGAGATTTTATGAAAACCCAATCACTGACCCGACCTGTGGGCTTTGGTACTTGTATATATATCACTTCTGTAATGGAAACCAGTTTCCTTCGTCGCTCAATTCATTTCTCAAACCCCATTGTAGCGCTCGTCATGTCGACGATTCAAAGCCCCCCTTTAGTGCATGACACCTTAGGGCCGATTATGCCTCCGGATTCGGAGCACCCTTCGTGGATATCATGATTGGCCACATTAAGTCTCCAGATTCAGAGCCCCCTTTGGTGCATAACACCTTAGGGCCGATTAAGTCTCCGGATTCGGAGCCACCTTTGGTGCATAACACCTTAGGCCCGATTAAGACTCCAGATTCGGAGCGCCCTTTGTGGATATCACGATTGGCCACATTAAGTCTTCGGATTCGGAGCCCCCTTCGGTGCATGACACCTTAGGCCCGATTAAGACTCAGGATTCGGAGCGCCCTTCGTGGATATCACGATTGGCCACATTAAGTCTCCAGATTCGGAGGCCCCTTTGGTGCATGACACCTTAGGGCTGATTAAGTCTCTCGATTGGGATCCCCCTTTGGTGCATGACACCTTAGGGCCGATTAAGTCTCCGGATTCGGAGCCCCCTTTGGTGCATGACACATTAGCGCCAATTAAGTCTCCCGATTTGGAGCCCCCTTTGGTGCATGACACCTTAGGGCCGATTAAGTCTCCGGATTCGGAGCCCCCTTTGGTGCATGACACCTTAGGGCCGATTAAGTCTCCGGATTTGGAGCCCCCTCTGGTGCATGACAGCTTAGGGCTGATTAAGTCTCTGGATTCGGAGCCCTCTTTGGTGCATGACACCTTAGGGCCGATTAAGACTCTGAATTCGGAGCGCCCTTCGTGGATATGACGATTGGCCACATTAAGTCTCCGGATTCGGAGTCCCCCTTCGGTGCAAGACACCTTAGGGCCGATTAAGACTCCGGGTTCGGAGCGCCCTTTGTGGATATCACGATTGGCCACATTAAGTCTCCGGATTCCGAGCCCCCTTTGGTGCATGAAACCTTGGGGCCGATTAAGTCTCTCGATTCGGAGCCCCCTTTGGTGCATGACACCTTTGGGCCGATTAAGTCTCCGGATTCGGAGCCTCCTTTGGTGCATGACACATTAGGGCCGATTAAGTCTCCGGATTTGGAGCCCCTTTTGGTGCATGACACCCATGACACCTTAGGGCCGATTAAGTCTCCGGATTTGGAGCCCCCTTTGGTGCATGACACCTTAGGGCCGATTAAGTCTCCGGATTCGGAGCCCTCTTTGGTGCATGACACCTTAGGGCCGATTAAGACTCCGAATTCGGAGCGCCCTTCGTGGATATCACGATTGGCCACATTAAGTCTCCAGATTCGGAGCCCCCTTCGGTGCATAACACCTAAGGGCCGATTAAGACTTCGGATTCGGAGCGCCCTTTGTGGATATCACGATTGGCCACATTAAGTCTGCGGATTCGGAGCCCCCTTTGGTGCATGACACCTTAGGACCGATTAAGTCTCTCGATTGGGAGCCCCCTTTGGTGCATGACACCTTTTGGCCGATTAAGTCTCTAGATTCGGAGCCTCCTTTGGTGCATGACACATTAGGGCCGATTAAGTCTGCCGATTTGGAGCCTCCTTTGGTGCATGGCACCTTAAGGCCGATTAAGTCTCCGGATTCGAAGCCCCCTTTCGTGCATGACACCTTAGGGCCAATTATGCCTCCAGATTCAGAGCGCCCTTCGTCGATATCACAATTGGCCACATTAAATCTTTGGATTCGGAGCCCCCTTTAGTGCATGACACCTTAGGGCCGATTAAGTCTTCGGATTTGGAGCCCCCTTTGGTGCATGACACCTTAGGGCTGATTAAGTCTCTGGATTCGGAGCCCTCTTTGGTGCATGACACCTTAGGGCTGATTAAGACTCCAAATTCGGAGCGCCCTTCGTGGATATCACGATTGGCCACATTAAGTCTCCAGATTCGGAGCCCCCTTCGGTGCATGACACCTTAGGGCCGATTAAGACTCTGGATTCAGAGCGCCCTTCGGGAATATCACGATTGGCCACATTAAGTCTCCGGATTCGGAGCCCCCTTTGGTGCATGACACCTTAGGGCCGATTAAGTCTCCCGATTCGGAGCCCCCTTTGGTGCATGACACTTTAGGAGCGATTAAGTCTCCGAATTCGGAGCCCCCTTTGGTGCATGACACTTTAGGGCCGATTAAGTCTCTGGATTCGGAGCCCACTTTGGTGCATGACACCTTAGGGCCGATTCAATCTCCGGATTCGGAGCGCCCTTCATGGATATCACGATTGGCCACATTAAGTCTCCGGATTTGGAGCCCCCTTTGGTGCAGGACACCTTAGGGCCGATTAAGTCTCCGGATTCAGAGCCCCCTTTGGGGCATGACACCTTAGGGCCGATTAAGTGTCTGGATTCGGAGCCCCCTTTGGTGCATGACACCTTAGGGCCGATTAAGTCTTCGGATTCGGAACCCCCTTTGGTGCATGACACCTTAGGGCCGATTAAGACTCCGGATTCGGAGTGCCCTTCGTGGATATCACGATTGGCCACATTAAGTCGCCGGATTCGAAGCCCCCTTCAGTGCATGACACCTTAGGGCCGATTAAGACTCCGGATTCGGAGCGCCCTTCATGGATATCACGATTGGCCACATTAAGTCTCCGAATTCGGAGCCCCCTTTGGTGAATGACACCTTAGGGCCGATTAAGTCTCCCGATTTGGAGCCCCCTTTGGTGCATGACACCTTAGAGTCGATTCAGTCTCCCGATTCGAAGCCCCCTTTGGTACATGACACCTTAGGGCCGATTAAGTCTCCCGATTTGGAGCCCCCTTTGGTGCATGACACCTTAGAGCCGATTCAGTCTCCCGATTCGAAGCCCCCTTTGGTGCATGACACCTTAGGGCCGATTAAGTCTCCCGATTTGGAGCCCCCTTTGGTGCATGACACCTTAGGGCCGATTAAGTCTCTGGATTCGGAGCCCCGTTTGGTGCATGAAATCTTAGGGCAGATCATACCTCTGTATTCGGAGTACCCTTCGGGACGAACAAAACAAAACAAAACAAAACACGCCAACATCCGAAATAAGGTGCTTAACTAAGCATATAAAAAATTTAGAATAAGATGCAAATGTTTGAAATAAAACTTTTTATTTGATCAAACAGTTGTTACACAAACGCAACCCGCATTTGAGCATTACAATACCCATTTTCAACCTCAAAAGCTAAAAAGGGGAAAAGACACATTGGTAAAGCGGCAGCACCGAATCAACTCCCGTCACCCGTAAGTCCTCCACAGTTTGCAATTCCTTGAGCCAACTATGCCCAAGCCCATGACTTGCGCATTGCCAAACTTCCCCTGATACCATTAACAATGTCAAGGCAAAGATCCAGGACAAGGAAGGATAAACCCAACGGTCGTTACCTTTCCTTTCGGGGTGATTTGCTTCGACGACTTGAAGACTCATGCCAACTTTTGGATGACCAACCTCCCATATGGATGGGTCCTCTGCCGCGCTCCATTGCAACGCCAAGCTCGGTTGAACTCCGAGCCTTTCTAACTAACACCCCCACTTATCTCACCTCCCATAATAAGTGATTGTTTATCTACGCGAAGCGCCCACTCCTTTTATTTTCAATACTGGCAGCGATCTCGAGGCCCCAATCCTGAGGCGATTTCATTAACGCTAAACTCCATGAGACAAACGTCGGTTGACATTCACCACGGCCTAGTTATCCAAATGACTTTTTGAAGCACATGCACTGGCCAAAAATCTAGGCCTCGAGCCGAGTCAAATTTGCCGCAGCCACTCTACTCACTGGTTTTCGGCTTCCTCAAGTTACAATGGCCCCATTCAAGAATAAACGGCTATCACATATGGGTCGACCCTGCTTATAAACCGGCATATCACTGGACACTTAACAAATACTCGGACCGATCAACGTTTATACGTTCATTCAAACATGTATAAAATAAAACGAAACACGTACATGCCGAATACGAACTGGAACGAAATATTTATAATAGAATGTTTCTATTCAATCAAACAAACAATAAATTACATAGTTTTAAACGTGATCTGCATTTTAACCTTACAATAGGTATATTTATACGGCGTCACCCTCATCCTCACTCTTCTCGACTTCAAAAGCGGAAAATAGAAAATGTTTACTGTGGTAGAGTGGCGATGTCAAATCAATGCCCGACGCTCGAAGAGCTTCTGCAGCTTGAGATGCCTTGATCCAACCGTGCCTAAATCCACGATTTTCACATCGGCAAACTTCTTCGGCAAGTTTCTCCTTGGTCTTTTCGATTCCAACTTTTCGGCCTTCATGAAAACCTTTTTCATAGGCCCTTCCCTTCGCGGTCTCCATTGCGAACATACTTGTCGTCTCACGATCGACGAACGCGGTACTGATGAGCCGACAGGTAACCCTTTCTTCCACGATTGGGTTTCCCTGCCCGGAGGGTTGTGCCTGAGCCGCCTTGGTCTTCCTTAACTCGCGCTCAGCCGCCTCCGCACGAGCCTCCAAACTTCGAATACGTTACTCCTTCTTCTCCATTTCTCGGAGGGCAGCACGCAGCCGCATGCCGATTTCATAGGCAGTGTAAAGCCCCTTCACTGCCCCATGAATGCCTTCACGAAATACTTCATAGTCTTGTCGACCTACCATCGATTGCTGAACCTCAGAAGGAAAACTTTGTCAAGCAAACTCGACCGCTACATTTGGGTCTCGAACGATTGAGTCCGCCTTTGTCATGGGTCTATTCCCCACAAATACCACAAAGCTTAATGGGCACAGATTCGCATCAGATCCCCTCTTGACTTAAGGTTGAGGAGATCTGCCCTGCGACTGCTTGTCCCGCCTGGGTGTAGACGCGCCCGCGTGGGGCCTTCGCTACAGTTCGGACTCGATTTGTGTCACGGTTCTAAATCTGAACCAAAGAGTCCAAATCTGGCAAATCGTTTTGAGAAACAGATTTTTTGAAAAGAGAAGTGCCAAACATGGACTGCTTTGCCAGATACAGAGTCGCCACCTAAATATTTTTTATGGGGGAATTTAGGAAACCCTGACTCGGTGCCGAAGGCCACATGTCCGTCATCACCGGAGTTTCTCGGCTCGGGAGCTAGGGTACGATTGGGGAAGGTCAGTTATGAGCACCCCCTCTCGCCCGATCCGAAGATCAGCCTCTACTAACCGTGATATCCGTTTTTGAAAACATTATATGTTCTTATCCCAATTGTTAGCCTAGCATTACTATGTTATGTGCGCAGCAAACAAGTATAGACTAGATTCCTAATTTTGGAAAAAGCATTGCATATCCGTTTGTTTTGGAAAAATGTTTTGGAATTTGCTACTCGCAAGTAGGCTAAAATACGGATTTCAACGAGTTTTTCCAACTCAAACAATCCAACCTTCACCCACAGGCAATCAAGCAGTTTATCTCAAATAAGCATTTAGCCACATGGTAAGCATGCTATTATGGCAACATTCACACGCATGCAATATGCTAAAGCGAAAATACTTACATCGTACTCCGTGCCAAAACAATAAACCAGTTAGCAAACATGCATGTCTTAGTTCATGTTAAAATGACTAATGCATCGCATGCAAAAATGTATTTAGAGTAGGCTCGGTTAACCTAAATATGGCATATGAAATGCAACCAATTGATTCACGTATTCAATTTTGGAATTTGAAATACGAATGCAGTTAGGATGATGTACCGAGCCTAATGCGTGCAATACAAATGCATGAATGCACGCATGCATAGCATGAAGTATGCTAATTTCAAAAAATGCCCTAATCTACCATCATAAGCAGGTAAATAAAAGGGAAGAAAGAAGTGGGGATTGGAAAACATACACACACTCACCCACGCTTATTACAGATTTGCCCTCGTTCGGAAGACACAAATAAATATTACAGTCCAAATAATAAGCAAATAAAATTATTACAGAATTTCTAATTTGCTTAGTAGGAAGAACGTAAAAAAAAAGGAAAGGGATGGCCACAGCCTCTGCCTCGGGATGCGCGAATGATGCATGCTCGAAACCCAGCTCGCCTGAAAAACCCGTACCACATCACTGCCACCTCTGTTTATACTGTCCTGCTTCTCTGAAAATTCCCAAAGCCCTAGGATAGGTTCCTGGCATGCCGCAGAGTACCACCGGCTGGGGGGAATCCCCACCGGCAGTCCAGGATTTCCATCGGCTTTCTTTGGATTTATCGGCTGTTAAAAGATTGTCGGTCGGCACTTAATTCTGCCGATCGGCAGAAGTTTCCTGCAGAAGACAGTTTTGACAGCAACAGAGAACAGACAGTATACGGTATGGGATTTCCAGGCACATGTGAGCACGATCATGCTTCCCCTCATGCTTTGAACTCAGGGAAGCATGGCCCTCGATCCCCGAACCATCAATGGTGCATGATAGCCCAAAGGATCAAGTTTGCCACTTGATGTAAAAATGCATGCAATCACACAAATGAAGACCAAAGCCTTATCATGTTGAAATCAAAAGCCCCGGTGACCGAGAATCAAGGGACATTACATCACTTGAAGTATGAATGTTCCTTGACCCTCACACTTGGCTTGACACCCCAAACCAAGTAATGCAATGCATGTTATGCAAACATGGTTCAAAATGCAACAATGACATGGAAATGCTAGGCGTGCCGAATGTTATGCAACTCGTATGGCAAGTATGCAATGCTAGGTATGCAAGACATAAACATAATGCAAACATGAACCGTTCGAGCAATGGGATCAACACATTACAAGGCTTAATGAAGCAATCAAGCAATGGACATGAGACAAGCATGCAAGAAGGCTTTGAACCATGAAGGGGCAGACCTTGATCCACCCCAAAACAGTGGCCAAAGGGTGTCCAAAAGGTGGACCAATGCTCATGCCAACAAGCAAACCGAAGGCCCTAAGGCTAAGGCACAAAAAGGGCCATTTCACTCCCAACAACAAGACCAATCATAGCATGATGTAGACAAGTAAGAAACAGAATTTTTACAGGCAAAATAAGACTCCAAATCCTCCTAATATGGCAGCTAAGGTGGCTCCAAAGGGGTGTATGCGACAAGGCTCATGTGTAGGCATAAAAGGCGCACCTTTAAGGCATGAAAGAGGTCATGTATGCACACATACAAACATGATTCTTGGACTGAAATGTGGTCCTAAATGATGCCAAATCATGAGGATGGTCAAAACTATGCATGCTAGAGGTCAACATGCTCAAAGCTTGCAAGCCAAAATGCATAGCAACCATAACAAACATGTCAAACATGACCAAATTGATAACCAACTGTAGACACCCCATTTTTGACCGCCCTTAAGACTTGGGCGCTACTGATGGTTTACTTGGTAGAGAAAGGTGTGCAGGGCAAAGGTTCAGTTTCTTCGGCAAGAAGAGAGACAAATCCTAACTTCACACCCCATTTTAGACCAAAGCTATTTTGAATGGTTTTTAGACCTTAAAACCCTCTATTTCGAAACATTTTTGAAATAAAATTTCTACGATGTTCCGAGGCTCACATTTTGTCAAAAAATGCACTTTTCGATAAACCGAGCAAGGACAAGGTAGAAATGAATGAAAGAGAGATGGAATCTTTGAAAAATCTTTCAAAACACCTTGCTTAGGGGTTTGAAGTCGAAGAAAAGAGGAGAAGAGGGGAGAAGCCAAGTTGGAGAAGAAGATAGGCAAGAATCGCTAGGAGAGGGACGGGCAGTCCTCGCTAAATCAAGCTTATCAGTCTATACACTCGGATTTAATCTATGAGGCCACCACTGTTGGAAAGAATACTTCCGGGGCTTCATTTTTCACTCACGAATCTCTTAAATCCGAGACCGGAGGGGGGAGATATGATTGGTTGAAGTTGGGCATCATCCCGGTTGGACCGAAACTGAGCATCCTTCACTAAAACAAGTATAACTTTTTTCACAGTTGGAATTTTAATGCAAGGCTGGTGCCATTGGAAAGAGTACTTCCGGGGCTTCAATTTGGACACAATATTGACCTAAAAAGGAGTTCATATGAAGACGTTATGCCTGTTTGAAGTTGGACCTACAGAGCAGATTTTTCCTGCCGACCGGCCAAATAGATGGCCGACCGGCCAGAACAGATGGCCGACCGGCCAAATAGAGTGCCGACCGGCAGATTAAAGTAGCTGACTGACCTTTTTTTCTAGCCGATGACCTTCTGGAGTATTCTACAGATTGAATGGATGCCAGCTGTGGCAGCTGGAATGCACAGACCCTGCTCCCCATGCAAGTGTGTGGCTGTTTTGCACCCTTTACACACCTTTTGACCCTTTTTTTTGCACCCTTTGCTCAAGGCTTCTTGGGGAAGCTTTGACCCCTTGTCTTGGCTTCCTCAAGAAGCTTGGCCAGCTGTCTTAGCTTCCTCTATAAGCCTTGCCCCCTTTGCCCCCCTTGACCCTTTCTTTGTAGCTTATCTTATAAGCTTCAAGCCTTTCCCTTTGCCTATAAAAGAAAGCCATCCTCTTCCATTGTTTTGGGTCAGCAAAAACCAGACCTAATACATACATATAACATATATATCACCCTCTCTCTCTATATCTCCCTCTCTCTCTACATTTGGGTGTGTTAGAGTGATCAAACACCCTTGTTCTTGGGCCATTTCTTCATCAAATCATAGCACAAGGCATCCTTACTCCATTGCAGCAACTTGAGGCTGTTCTTTAGAGCTTAGGAGCACCTAAACTTGGTCCAAGAGGTGCTGGTTTGCTGGTCTTCAAGGGTGAGTCCTCCTCTTCCCTTTTCTAGTCTTTTCTTGCTTCATATCTAAGCCATAGTTGCTTGCATTTTTGGGCTCCGACCCAAACTGTAAATCATCATATTTTGAGGTCTTCTTCATGTTTTATTGAGGACCTCTTGCTGTTTGAGGACAGTAGCTTGCACTTGCTTCATTACCCCTCTTAAATGCCATTATCTTGCATGTTATTCTTGGCCTATACGTGATCTGTTTTGGAGCATGATGTAAACTGGAAATAGGCTTATTTTGAGTCCCTCTTCAACATTGAAGAAGGGCTCAACACTGTTTGGGACCTCCATGCTATACTTGCCTTTATACTCTCTTTTGGTCCCCATTTTTGCATGCTTTGGCAGCCCATTGTGCTTCCGTTTTTGGTTATTTTACAGAGCTATAAATAGTCTTACTTTGTTCCACTCTTCATATTTCATTAAGGGTCTTTGGCCGTTTGTGGAATATTTTGTAGACTTTGTGTTATAGCCACTTTTGAGCCTCATTTTGCATTGCATTTCTAGCATGTTTGTATACTGTTTTGGGGTTTTTACAGTTCTGTAAATATGCATATTTTTGGTCCCTCTTCAATGTTGTAGAAGGGAATTTTTCAGTTTGGGCTGTGCATATACCACTTGCCTCTTTGGCCACTTTTTGGCCCTTTTTCTTGCATAAAATCTTAGCCATATCTTTGTTTGTTTTTAGGGTTTTTATAGTTCTGTAAAGTGGCTTATTTTTGGCCCCTCTTAAATGTTGTTGAAGGGTTCTAACCTGTTTGGGGTCAGCAGCTGTGAGTTGCTTCATAACCTCATATTTAGGGCCATTTTTGCATGTCATCGTTGCCCTATCTTTGCTTGCTGTTTGGCCATGATCTGTACTAGTAAAATGCTAATTTTGAGGCTGCCTTGCTTCTGTATTTTCATTCCATGTACCAATTATGCATGCTTTGTATAGCTGTAAGCCATTTCACGTACTTAATCTTGCATTTCGGGAGAAATTCCATGCATCGGGTGTGTTTTCGCCTCATTTCGGGGCTGTTTTCCCCCACATTTCAGTGCTGAAATTCCACTAACATGTTTTCATATCATTTCCATGCTTTTGCATTGCGTATGCCATTGCCTCGGTTTGCGTGCCCGTGTGCACGCATTTCGAGGCACTTCATTTTTTATCCATCAGCCTCTTATGTGAGTGTGGCTGAGGCTCTCTCATGTTAGTTTAAGACCATACCACATTTCCATGTCAATTGCATTGCGTATGCCATTGCCTCGGTTTGCGTGCCCGTGTACACGCATTTCGAGGCACTTCATTTTCATCCATCGGCCTCTTATGTGAGTGTGGCTGAGGCTCTCTCATGTTAGTATAAATCCATGTTGCATTCTATATGCCATTTTAGCCATTGCATTGCATATGCCATTGCCTCGGTTTGCGTGCCCGTGTGCACACATTTTGAGGCACTTCATTTTCATCTTATGGCCACTGATGTGGGTGCGGCTGAGGTCCACTCACATTGGTGTAAGTCCATCTTGCATTGTGTATGCCTTGTTTCAATACGTTGTGCATGTTATGTTGTTAGCATTGTGCGTGCCATGTAGTTATATTGCATGTTTGTATGTTTGCTTGCATGCTTAGGTCGCATGTGCATTGTTGTGCATTGCCTAGCCTCTTGACCAACCATGATTGAGGTTGGGTCCCTTGTATGTTTTGTATGCATTGCGTTTGACATTGAAATGCATACTTGACTCTTTGGCCATCATGCATCGAAATGCGTGATTGGTGGCCCGAGGGTCGAGGGCCATGTTCCCTTGAGTCCATTACATGATAGGGAGTGTGTCCATGAATACATGTGCCTGAAATCCTATGCCATATGCTGTCTATTCTCTGTTGCTGTCAAAACTGTCTTCTGCAGGGAGCTTCTGCCGGCCGACAGAATTTAGTGCCGACCGGCACTTTTTGAAATGCCGGTGACCCAATAAACAGCCGATGGAAGTTGTGAACTGCCGGTGGGAATTTCCCCTAGCCGGTGGTGCTCTGCAGCATGTAAGGAACCTGTCCTGGAGTTTTGGCAATTTTCAGAGAGACAGGGCAGTATAGACAGAGGTGGCAGTGTTATGGTACGGGCTTTCCGGGCGAGACGGATCCGAGCATGCATCACTCACGCATCCCAAGGTAGGGCTGCGGCCACCTTCTTGCTGCATTTATTTTGTTAATTAATTAAGGGTTTGTAATAATTAATTAGCTAGGATAGTCGATTTATCATTCGGACTGTATTATTCTTTTGGTCCCTCTGAGTGAGGGCAAACTTGTAATAAGTGTGGGTACGTGTGTGCATGTCTTCCAACCCCCACTTCTTTCTCCTTTTTTATTTACTCGCTTATGATGGTAGACTAGGGCATATTTAAATTAGCATAACAGTATGATAGCATGCGTGCATCCATACATCTGTCTTACATGCACCGGGCTCGGCACATCATGCTAACTGCACTTGTATTTCAATTCCAAGTTGAGAACTTGTTAGTTGCAGCATTTCACATGCCATCTTTAGGATAGCCGAGCCTGTTTAGATTGCATCTTCGCATGTGTTGCATTAGCCATTTTTAACATGAACTAGGATCATGCATATGATTACTGACTAGTTTCTGTTTTGGCTCGGAGTACTAGGTAAGCTTTTATGCTTTAGCATATCGCATGCGTGTGAGTGTTGCCATGACAGTATGATTACCATGAGGCTAGCTGCTTATGTGATATAACTGCTTGAATGCCTGTGGATGGAGGTTGAATTACCTAAATTGGAATAATGCATTAAAACTGTGAGTTTCAAGCCCACTAGATAGTGGCAAAATCATCTTCTCTAAAAGCCCACTTGAGGGTGGCAAAATCTGCATTTTAGCCTACTTGCGAGTAGCAAACCATTTTCAAAACAAACATGAAATGTTTTGTTCCAATTTGGGCGATTTGGTCTATACTTGTTTGCTGCACGCATAACATAGTAATTCTAGGCTAACAATTGGTTTAAGAACACATAAAGTTTTCAAAAACGGATATCACGGTTAGTAGAGGCCGGTCTTCGGACCGGGTGAAAGGGGGTGCTCATAGCTGACCTTCCCCGATCGTACCCAAGCTCTCGAGCCGAGACAACTCCGGTGATGACGGACATGTGGCCTTCGGCACCGAGTCAGGGTTTCCTAAATACTCCCATAAAAAATATTTAGGTGGCGACTCTGTATCTGGCAAAGCAGTCCATGTTTGGTACTACTTTTTCAAAAATCTGTTTCTTAAAACGATTTGCCAGATTTGGACTCTTTGGTTCAGATTAAGAACCGTGACACAAATCGAGTCCGAACTGTAGCGAAGGCCCCTCGCGGACGTGCTACAGTTTCTGGCGACTCCGCTGGGGATTATTTAGAGAGCTTGACTCGAACTCGTGATATCCTGTTTTCATTACACTTATGTGTTTCTTTGCATTGCATGTGCATCGGTGCGCCTAGGAACACAGTGTTTGCCATCTACCATTCCTGAACGGTTTGCCGGAGGCTTGTCTTGTCAAGGCATGACCATAGGGCTGACCGGTTATGGGCTCTGACAGTATGGGAACACAAACCCCGGTTTTACCGGGGCACCCTTTTTGACCATTCGACCTAGTGCATATTCGGAATCCATAGTGACCATTCCAAGCTAGGACAGGTTGCCTACCCGATTATAGGTTGTTTGAAACCGCTGTGTGCGTAGCGAAACCCTAGTTCCTGACAAAATAGGACAGGGAAACCCTACCCCAACATAGGGGTGTTTTGGCTCTTTTTACTTGCTATGTGCTTTTAGAGTGTATCTCTACAGGAATGCATATACCAGTTTGCAAGTCTGGGCATCAGGACTGTGGGCATCAGCATCAGTATTTGGGGAATCAGTTTTACCTGAGGGTATCAGTTTACAGGCAGATATTTGGGAAACAGTGATCAGTATTGAGTACATTCATCCTAGTATGCTCAAATCCGTTCTAGTGAAATTGTGCTGAGATGCTGTCTGTTTTCTCTTTTGCTAGGGCAGTCCTGGAACTATAGCTTCAGAAGGCTCCGATATCCTCGGGGTACATTGGACTAGTGTTGATAGACTTTGTTAGGTCAGAAATTCAATTCAAGGGCCACCAGTGTTCTTTCGCTGAGGCAAGGCAAAGGAAGGCCAGTCAGGGCTCGCCGGTTCATCTGATCCGTCAGTTGCCAGCCACATCACCTTTGTTCAGACTCAGCAGACCATGATGGCCCAGGGTTCGGAAGAATTTGTGGCCGTGATAGCAGCGTTAAATCAAGGAACTGCCATGCAAGCTGAGACCAGTATCGAAATGCAACGTCCATCTGGGGCATCTGCCTCACATCCAGCTTTGGGACCCCAGCCAAACTTTGACCCACTTCCGCCAGTTGAAGATTTGTAGTGTCTGAATCCTCGAGAAAGGTTGACTCAAGCTCAGGTGCTCAGACCCCTGGTACAGCCTAATGAGCGGCTTTATTCCCTTGATGTTAATGAGCTCAATCCGACTGTAATGAAGATCGCGAACCTTGAGAAGCAATTCAAAAAGGCACAGGGCCTTAACTCCATTCCCGACATTGAGGATGGGCACACCGAGGTTGCCGTTCGGCTCCCAGACAGATTCAAAATGCCATATATTGACCGTTTCGACGGGTCTGGAGATTCAATGGTACATATCCGACTTTTCTTGGATGTCCTGAAGCCGATGGGTCTGACCAAGCCACAGAAACTCTCCCTGTATGGAAGAACCTTGTCGGGTGTAGCAGCCACTTGGTACGCTAAGTTGGAAGATAAAGTGAAGCAAAACTGGGAAGAATTGGCTGAGGCCTTTGTTGATCAGTATTCTTACAATACCCAAGTTGAAATGACCATGCAAGAGCTTGAAGCAACCCGCCAGAACCCAACAAAGCCTTTTGTGGAATTTGTTGCGAGGTGGAGAGCAAAGGCAGCACAGATGATAGATCGCCGCCCTTCTGAGAGGGATCAAGTACAGATGATGGTGCGAAACCTTGAGCATGATATGTTGCAAAAGTTGATAGTCGCTCCGCTATTCACTTTCAAAGGTTTGCATGATCTGGGGGTTCAGGTCGAGAATGCGTTCAACAGTGGGATCATCCCCAGAACAAGTGAACCGACAAGGAGGGTGATCTCAAGGAGTACCAATGCTGGTAGTAGCACTATCCCCAAGCCCACCGAAATCAATACAGTCGCCACAGCCGACCCTTTTGCCAATCCAAGCCTACAAACCGCCGGCCCAGCCCGAGCTCAGGGCAGAACTTTCACTCCCCTCTATATGAGCCTGACTAGCGCACTAAAAGCCTTGATTGAAAGAAGGCATCTCAAACCCCTCGATCCTCAACCTCTGCCTGACCCACTTCCAGCCAGACATAATCCCTTCAAGTACTGTATGTACCATCAGCAGCGCGGTCATGGCACCGACCGTTGCTACCGCCTTCGTCATGAGGTCCAAAATCTCATCGACAACCAGACGATAGCTCCACCTTCAGACCCTAATGACCAAGTACATCACCCACATCTCAATCTGATCCACACACTGGCCGTCCCTTACGACCCCAGCATGTACATCACCCCAGTCCATCTACCCAGGCCTAATGTGTTTATCCCAGAGAGCCTGGACTTATGCATGATGGGTGCATCTGAACCCCAATCATCTCAAACCCACGAACCCACTACTTCTGAGCTGATGAAAATGATTGAAGACCTTCAGAGAACTATGGCAGATCTGGCCTTTGGGGTTTTGGCCCCATCATCAACCACATCACGTACCAGGGAGTTCATATCTAAAGGCTCCCCAACTTCGGGACGAGTTGCATTAGAAGAAGGCCAATCTCTTGACAAAGTGGAAGCGACTGGTAAGAACAAGGTAGGGGCAGGCATTGGTCCCCATGAACACCTTCGGTGGGATATTGAGGCTTTGAAAGCTGAGGGACTGAACAAAGAGCAAGTCCTCGCAGTTGTTACAAAAACTGTGGATGACACTTTCGCCACTCAGAATGAGAGCAGTCTGAATCAAGGGGCAATCCGGGAGAAGGGCCGTTGTACCGGAAATGTTCCTTTCAGCCCTAATCCCATGCTCGGAAACGATCAGTAAACCCAGTCAACGCCTGCCAATCCCTTTACCGGTGCATCCAGCAAAACTCCACAAACCTCAAAATACCCACCTCGAGGCCAGAGGGTGTTCGCACCACTGTACATGTCTCTATCAGCAGCCTTTAGGATCCTGATTAGAGAGGGGGATTTGAAACCCTTAGAGCCGCGACCACTGCCGGATAGACTTCCTCACTCCCATGATCCGACCAAATACTGTGCCTTTCATCAGCAAGTCGACCATGTCACTGATGCTTGTTTCCGTCTTCGCCATGAAATACAAGATCTGATTGACAATAAGGTCGTCGTCGCACCAACTCAGCAAAGTCTATCGGCATTGGATCAGTGAACTTGGGGGATAATGTGAATATGCGATCGGGGGATGAACCACCTGTGGGCGGTGCTCAGTTTACTTCAGATGTGGCGTTTGACACGCACAGTTTTGAGCAATGTGCGAACACTAGTTTTGGTACTTTCTGACTTGGGTATTGGGTCAGTTTTGTTGTTTTGTATTGGTCAGTATTTTTGTACTAAGTCGGTCAGGTCTGTCTTGTTGTATCGAGTCAGTCCTGTTTTGTTAAAGTCAGGTGATTCTGGGGGTGTTACCTCGGGCATCACTATTTTGTTTTGTGTTTGTATTTTCGCTTTCTTTTGAGTCTGTTTCTGCCATGGAGCCAGTTACACCAACAGTTATGAATGAAACAGCAGTGGTTTTTCATGCTTTTGTGCTTACTTCTGCCTTGTGTTAGTTGTACCAGAAAGTCGAATGGGACGACAGTGCATTTCACCTGCTTCTCTGTGCTTTTAAGTCATTGCGTTGACCTAAGTTTTTTTGAAGCTGTTTTTGAACATTGTGACGAAAACGAAGAGGAAGGAATTCCTCGGGTTTTTGCAAAAAATTGATCATTTGAGAGAAAGAGAGGCATGCTAAGCCTTTAATGATCGAGATCATGCTTGTTAATGTGAGTACTGAGAAGGATCCTGGCTTGATCCAGATTGGTCTCACACTGTCTTCAATGCGAGCGACTAGTCGCTTTCTTAAAAGATTTCAAAAAAAAAATATTTTGCGCGATCCTGCAAAGACCTGTGTGGAACCGCTCTTGAGATTGTGCAGCCTAGGATCGCTCTCAGCCTCGGGACTCGACCCCTCATTTTCAAACCTCGGACTTAAATTCAGAATGGTCAATGGTCAACCATCAAAGGAGGCCCGTGTGGCCATATTTAAAGCAGCCCTCAAACTAGGGGTAGGGAAGTCAGATCAAAGGGGATCAGATGTCGCCAAAAGAAGCTTGCAAAGCTAAATCAGAAGTACCCCTGGAACTAGGGGCAAAAATGCCAGATGTGCTCGAAGAGCTGAAGATTGGTCGTCCTGCAAATCAATGAAGACTGACAAGAATGCCAAACCCCAGAAGAGAAGAAAGAAGAAAGTATTGCTGAAGAGCTACTGAGTTCCTATCCACAACACTAGGGGCAAATCCAGCCCCCATGGGATGGACTCCTGCATTGTCAGCGAACAACAGTCACTCTCCTGGATTCAGACGGATTCGAGATCTCAGAACCATTTGACATGGACAAAGCTACACTTTTACCCTTGAGAGGCTCGCTGGGCCGAAAACCCGGAAGGGCGACCCAGGCAAAAGTTAGAGCAAGAAAAGAAGAAAAAGTACAAAAAAGAGAAAAAAACAAAAGAACAAAAAAGAAAGATGCAAAGAAAAGAACAAAAAAAAAGAAAATCGAAAAAGAATGAAAAGATACAAAAATTGAAACAAAAAAAGAAGAACAAAGCTCGCAAGGTCGAAAACCCGCAACGGGCGCCTTGGCAAAAGTTAGAGCCTAAAAAGGAGAGGTTAATACCCGAGTGTACCTTAACCCCGAACTACGTAAGGCTTGATTCCCATCTTTGGGATACGTAGGCAACTTCATTCCGAAGTCCAGCCGTAAAACACTTCAAAATCAACTGTGTCCATGTAATGGTTTTGATCATCTTTGCCTTCTCTGTATCCGAGAGTTCGGTTGTCATCGTTACTCTGAAGAGTGATTGCAATGCGCTGCGATGCTATCCAAACAAGGGGCAACTTTCCGTTGCCATACGGTGTGCCGCGGTGCCATTCAAACAAGGGGCAACTTTCTGTTGCCGTGCAGCTCTTTTCAAGCAAGGGGCAATTTTCCTTCGGATCTAAAGTTGTGCATCTCAAGAGTAGGTTCCGTGCATGTTGAGCATTGGCCGTTTGCAAAAATAATTTTTGAGAATTTTTATTGAGGTTGACTGATCTCTCGAAAATTATTCCATCTTTTCCAAAACTGGACCATTTCTTGGACCCAAAAAAGGAAAATTTTCAGTGCTCATAGCCTGACTTGCATGATTTCAAATCAAAAATCGAACAAGTATGTTAATCTGACTCTCATATTGGTCAAAATTGTTTCAGTAGAAAGCAAAAACAAAAAATGGTCAAACTAATGAATTAGGGGCACAGTTGAGTCAGGCTTCCTGTCTTTCTCCCGTTGTCAATGCATCTGCCAGAAAGGGCACTCTACTTGCCAGAAAAGGGCACCACTGAAGCTGACCGAAAAAGGGCAGAAGGCTCTCACATCCTCCACGCAACGAGGTATCAAGCCAAGTGCAAAGCACGAACGGGAACGGATCAAGATATTCCACTCCTTTGTTTGGACAGATCTAATCACGTCCAAACTCCCCAGTAAGAGCATCGTCAACCAATGTCGATTGCAGATCTGCTGCATATCCAGCCGCATCGCAACCCCTCTGTGGGAGAAAGTTCACTGTTGTGAGCAGAAGAAGAGAATCTAGCAGAATGCTTGGGGCAAGAACCCGCAACTTCCTGTTTATTCATTAACCAACCTGGGGAGGGAAGAAAAATGAGAGATTAAAGAATAGAGAGATGTGCGTTGAGAGAAAAAGTGAGAAAATGTTTTTTTTTTTTTTCTTCAGAAAAATAGAGCCTAAGGGCCGAGCGATGTGAGAATCACAAGTGAGAAAGGGTGGGAAACAATACCTAGGGAAACAGGCTCCATGTGCACATTTGAGTCTTGTGTTTTGTTTTGTCTGTCTCGATTCTTGTTTTGAGTCGCTTCGAGTGTTACTCGATGTGTTTAGGTTGTTTACCTTTGTTTTTCCCTTGTCGAGTCGTTTTGGCTGTGGCCAGTCGTCGGCTCAATACCCGGTTATGAACTCATTTCTCGATTTCCAAAAAATCATCTTGTGCTCAGAGTGCTGTGCCATTCTCCACATTTGTGCAAAACAGTATTTGTTCTTTCATAAAACTGCAGGGTCCACCCCCGATAAGTGTGAACAGAAGAACAAGGACCTATCTGAAGCTATGTAGGTTCCAGACTGCAGAGCAAAAGAAAAAAAGGAAAATTTGGAGCATCTCAGGGTGTTCCAGCTTTGGCAAGATCCGAGACTGCATTTCAGGTGCACCTTCCCAGACCTCGTCATTTCTCTGAAGTATGAGTGTATCTCGACCCCAAGTGTAAGCCTGCTTCAAGTCAGAATAGCAGCAGATGTTATCTCTTGCCAACATAAACAGGGTGTGCCCTTTTTGAGCTGAGTGTGATACAGAGTCCTCCGAAAGGTAAATCGAAGGCACCAGAGTACGTGTTTGATGCCCTTCCATTGCATAGAATGTGCACTTTCATATACACTTCTGTGACATGCGTGCCGCACATCGTTATGATTCATGCATAGAATATGTTTGCTTTCGATTCTGCATAGAATTTGCTTTCAATATTGCATAGAATATGCTCATGTTTCTTGCATAGAAAATGCTCGTATCTTTTGCATAGAAAATGCACTCTTCCATACTTGCGTAGAAAATGCACCTCATTTGCATAGAACATGCATTCACTCGCACTATCTTGTGCACTTACACTTTGTATCTCACTCGCACTATTTTGTGCATTGCATTTCAATCGCGCTGTTTAGCGTATCGCACTATTTAGTGCATTTCAAATCACTCGCGCTGTTTAGCGTATTGCACTGTTTAGTGCATTTCAATCGCGCTGTTTAGCGTATCGCATTGTTTAGTGCATTTCAAATCACTCGCGCTGTTTAGCGTATTGCGCTGTTTAGTGCATTTCAAAATCACTCGCGCTGTTTAGCGTATCGCACTGTTTAGTGCATTTCAATCGCGCTGTTTAGCGTATCGCACTGTCTTGTGCATTTCAAATCACTCGCGCTTTCTTGCGCATCGCACTATTTTGTGCAGTTTAATCAATCGCGCTGTTTAGCGTATCGCACTGTTTAGTGCATTTCAATCGCGCTGTTTAGTGTATCGCATTGTCTTGTGCATTTCAAATCATTCGTGCTATTTTGCGCATCGCACTGTTTTGTGCAGTTTACATTTCGCGCTATTTTGCGCACCTCAATCGCAATGTTTTGTGCAGTTTATCATTCGCGCTATTTTGCGCATCGCACTGTTTTGTGTAGTTTATCATTCGCGCTATTTTGCACATCGCACTGTTTTGTGCAGTTTATCATTCGCGCTATTTTGCGCATCGCACTGTTTTGTGCAATTTATTATTCGCGCTATTTTGCGCATCGCACTGTTTTGTGCAGTTTACAATTCGCGCTATTTTGCGCATCTCAATCGCACTTTCTTGTGCATTTCAAATCACTCGCACTGTCTTGTGCATTTCAAATCACTCGGGCTTTCTTGCGCATCGCACTATTTTGTGCACCTTACTTGCATTTTTGCATGCATTCTGTCGCGCTATCTTGCGCACCTCACTTGTACTTGTTAGTACATTACATTGTTTTGAATACAAACCGGCTTCGCGTAGCGTATAAGTCCAATTATCAAAGTCTTCCTGCATATCATTTGCATCCTGCCCCTGAACTACGCTGGTTTGATTCCTTGCAAAGGGATACGTAGGCAGCCTGTGGGCACAACCATTTATTTATCGGTATTTTGTTTGTTTGTCCAAGTCTTCTGCCTTGTCAAAAATGGGTCGTCTCGGGGCTTTGACATTCACTCCCGTCATTGTTATGACTTTCGAGTTCTGTCAAAGAGGGGCAACTGTAGACACCCCATTTTTGACCGCCCTTAAGACTTGGGCGCTACTGATGGTTTACTTGGTAGAGAAAGGTGTGCAGAGCAAAGGTTCAGTTTCTTCGGCAAGAAGAGAGACAAATCTCAACTTCACACCCCATTTTAGACCAAAGCTATTTTGAATGGTTTTTAGACCTTAAAACCCTCTATTTTGAAACATTTTTGAAATAAAATTTCTACGATGTTCCGAGGCTCACATTTTGTCAAAAAATGCGCTTTTCGATAAACCGAGCAAGGACAAGGTAGAAATGAATGAAAGAGAGATGGAATCTTTGAAAAATCTTTCAAAACACCTTGCTTAGGGGTTTGAAGTCGAAGAAAAGAGGAGAAGAGGGGAGAAGCCAAGTTGGAGAAGAAGATAGGCAAGAATCGCTAGGAGAGGGACGGGCAGTCCTCGCTAAATCAAGATTATCAGTCTATAAACTTGGCGTTAATCTATGAGGCCACCACCATTGGAAAGAAGACTTCCGGGGCTTCATTTTGCACTCAAGAATCTCTTAAATCCGAGACCGGAGGGGGGAGATATGATTGGTTGAAGTTGGGCATCATCCCGGTTGGACCGAAACTGAGCAGCCTTCGCTAAAAAAAGTATAACTTTTTACACAGTTGGAATTTTAATGCAAGTCTGGTTCCATTGGAAAGCTTACTTCCGGGGCTTCAATTTGGACACAATATTGACCTAAAAAGGAGTTCATATGAAGAAGTTATGCCCGTTTGAAGTTGGACCTGCAGAGCAGATTTTTCCTGCCGACCGGCCAAATAGATGGCCGACCGGCCAAATAGAGTGCCGACCGGCAGATTAAAGTAGCCGACCGACCTTTTTTGCTAGTCGATGACCTTCCGGAGTATTCTACAGATTGAATGGATGCCAGCTGTGGCAGCTGGAATGCACAGACCCTGCTCCACATGCAAGTGTGTGGCTGTTTTTCACCCTTTGCACACATTTTGACCCTTTTTTTTGCACCCTTTGCTCAAGGCTTCTTGGGGAAGCTTTGACCCCTTGTCTTGGCTTCCTCAAGAAGCTTGGCCAGCTGTCTTAGCTTCCTCTATAAGCCTTGCCCCCTTTGCCCCCCTTGACCCTTTCTTTCTAGCTTGTCTTATAAGCTTCAAGCCTTTCCCTTTGCCTATAAAAGAAAGCCATCCTCTTCCATTGTTTTGGGTCAGCAAAAACCAGACCTAATACATACATATAACATATATATCACCCTCTCTCTCTATATCTCCCTCTCTCTCTACATTTGGGCGTGTTAGAGTGATCAAACACCCTTGTTCTTGGGCCATTTCTTCATCAAATCATAGCACAAGGCATCCTTACTCCATTGCAGCAACTTGAGGCTATTCTTTAGAGCTCAGGAGCACCTAAACTTGGTCCAAGAGGTGCTGGTTTACTGGTCTTCAAGGGTGAGTCCTCCTCTTCCCTTTTCTAGTCTTTTCTTGCTTCATATCTAAGCCATAGTTGCTTGCATTTTTGGGCTCCGACCCAAACTGTAAATCATCATATTTTGAGGTCCTCTTCATGTTTGATTGAGGACCTCTTGCTGTTTGAGGACAGTAGCTTGCACTTGCTTCATTACCCCTCTTAAATGCCATTATCTTGCATGTTATTCTTGGCCTATACGTGATCTGTTTTGGAGCATGATGTAAACTGGAAATAGGCTTATTTTGAGCACCTCTTCAACATTGAAGAAGGGCTCAACACTGTTTGGGACCTCCATGCTATACTTGCCTTTATACTCTCTTTTGGTCCCCATTTTTGCATGCTTTGGCAGCCCATTGTGCTTCCGTTTTTGGTTATTTTACAGAGCTATAAATAGTCTTATTTTGTCCCACTCTTCATATTTCATTAAGGTTCTTTGGCCGTTTGTGGAATATTTTGTAGACTTTGTGTTATAGCCACTTTTGAGCCTCATTTTGCATTGCATTTCTAGCATGTTTGTATACTGTTTTGGGGTTTTTACAGTTCTGTAAATATGTATATTTTTGGTCCCTCTTCAATGTTGTAGAAGGGAATTTTTCAGTTTGGGCTGTGCATATACCACTTGCCTCTTTGGCCACCTTTTGGCCCTTTTTCTTGCATAAAATCTTAGCCATATCTTTGTTTGTTTTTAGGGTTTTTACAGTTTTGTAAAGTGGCTTATTTTTGGCCCTTCTTAAATGTTGTTGAAGAGTCCTAACCTGTTTGGGGTCAGCAGCTGTGAGTTGCTTCATAACCTCATATTTAGGGCCATTTTTGCATGTCATCGTTGCCCTATCTTTGCTTGCTGTTTGGCCATGATCTGTACTAGTAAAATGCTAATTTTGAGGCTTCCTTGCTTCTGTATTTTCATTCCATGTACCAATTATGCATGCTTTGTATAGCTGTAAGCCATTTCACGTACTTAATCTTGCATTTCGGGAGAAATTCCATGCATCGGGTGTGTTTTCGCCTCATTTCAGGGCTGTTTTCCCCCACATTTCAGTGCTGAAATTCCACTAACATGTTTTCATATCATTTCCATGCTTTTGCATTGCGTATGCCATTGCCGCGGTTTGCGTGCCCGTGTGCACGCATTTCGAGGCACTTCATTTTTTATCCATCGGCCTCTTATGTGAGTGTGGCTGAGGCTCTCTCGTGTTAGTGTAAGCCCATACCACATTTCCATGTCATTTGCATTGCGTTTGCCATTGCCTCGGTTTGCGTGCCCGTGTGCACGCATTTCGAGGCACTTCATTTTCATCCATCGGCCTCTTATGTGAGTGTGGCTGAGGCTCTCTCATGTTAGTATAAGTCCATGTTGCATTCTATATGCCATTTTAGCCATTGCATTGCATATGCCATTGCCTCGGTTTGTGTGCCCGTGTGCACGCATTTCGAGGCACTTCATTTTCATCTTATGGCCACTGATGTGGGTGCGGCTGAGGTCCACTCACATTGGTGTAAGTCCATCTTGCATTGTGTATGCCTTGTTTCAATACGTTGTGCATGTTATGTTGTTAGCATTGTGCGTGCCATGTAGTTATATTGCATGTTTGTATGTTTGCTTGCATGCTTAGGTCGCATGTGCATTGTTGTGCATTGCCTAGCCTCTTGACCAACCATGATTGAGGTTGGGTCCCTTGTATGTTTTGTGTGCATTGCGTTTGACATTGAAATGCATACTTGACTCTTTGGCCATCATGCATCGAAATGCGTGATTGGTGGCCCGAGGGTCGAGGGCCATGTTCCCTTGAGTCCATTACATTATAGGGAGTGTGTCCATGCATACATGTGCCTGAAATCCTATGCCATATGCTGTCTATTCTCTGTTGCCGTCAAAACTGTCTTCTGCAGGGAGCTTCTGCCGACCGACAGAATTTAGTGCCGACCGGCACTTTTTGAAATGCCGGTGACCCAATAAACAGCCGATGGAAGTTGTGAACTGTCGGTGGGAATTTCCCCTAGCCGGTGGTGCTCTGCAGCATGCAAGGAACCTGTCCTGGAGTTTTGGCAATTTTCAGAGAGACAGGGCAGTATAAACAGAGGTGGCAGTGTTATGGTACGGGCTTTTCGGGCGAGACGGATCCGAGCATGCATCACTCATGCATCCCAAGGCAGGGCTGCGGCCACCTTCTTGCTGCATTTATTTTGTTAATTAATTAAGGGTTTGTAATAATTAATTAGCTAGGATAGTCGATTTATCATTCGGACTGTATTATTCTTTTGGTCCCTCCGAGCGAGGGCAAACTTGTAATAAGTGTGGGTGCGTGTGTGCATGTCTTCCAACCCCCACTTCTTTCTCCCTTTTTATTTACCCGCTTATGATGGTAGACTAGGGCATATTTAAATTAGCATAACAGTATGATAGCATGCGTGCATCCATACATCTGTCTTACATGCACCGGGCTCGGCACATCATGCTAACTGCACTTGTATTTCAATTCCAAGTTGAGAACTTGTTAGTTGCAGCATTTCACATGCCATCTTTAGGATAGCCGAGCCTGTTTAGATTGCATCTTCGCATGTGTTGCATTAGCCATTTTTAACATGAACTAGGATCATGCATATGATTACTGACTAGTTTCTGTTTTGGCTCGGAGTACTAGGTAAGCTTTTATGCTTTAGCATATCGCATGCGTGTGAGTGTTGCCATGACAGTATGATTACCATGAAGCTAGCTGCTTATGTCATATAACTGCTTAAATGCCTGTGGATGGAGGTTGAATTACCTAAATTGGAATAATGCATTAAAACTGTGAGTTTCAAGCCCACTAGATAGTGGCAAAATCATCTTCTCTAAAAGCCCACTTGAGGGTGGCAAAATCTGCATTTTAGCCTACTTGCGAGTAGCAAACCATTTTCAAAACAAACATGAAATGTTTTGTTCTAATTTGGGCGATTTGGTCTATACTTGTTTGCTACGCGCATAACATAGTAATTCTAGGCTAACAATTGGTTTAAGAACACATAAAGTTTTCAAAAACGGATATCACGGTTAGTAGAGGCCGGTCTTCGGACCGGGCGAAAGGGGGTGCTCATAGCTGACCTTCCCCGATCGTACCCAAGCTCCCGAGCCGAGACAACTCCGGTGATGACGGACATGTGGCCTTCGGCACCGAGTCAGGGTTTCCTAAATTCTCCCATAAAAAATATTTAGGTGGCGACTCTGTATCTGGCAAAGCAGTCCATGTTTGGCACTACTTTTTCAAAAATCTGTTTCTCAAAACGATTTGCCAGATTTTGACTCTTTGGTTCAGATTAAGAACCGTGACACAAATCGAGTCCGAACTGTAGCGAAGGCCCCTCGCGGACGTGCTACACCAACAGACTTTAGGCATGGAAAAACAATGCTAAAAACTTCTTAGTGCCGAACCAAAATCATGCTCAAAAGATGTGTTACAACATGGCACTCTTTAAGCCAAATGATGGGATTTCAAAGCAAGTATGTTATTCATGTAAAAGGCCAATAAACCCAACATAGGACAGAGGTATAACATGATCCAAAACACCCAAAAAAAACTCTGAAAAGCAGTCATAAACAACTGAGCATACATGCTACCATATTAAGCGAAAAATGAGGACGAAAGAGGGACCAAGGGAGGGGGGTGTCCCTCCCCTATACAAGACTTCAAAATCCCTTCTTCACCACTGAAAATCCACTGGATTTCAGTGGTGAGAAGGCCAAGACACAAGAGTGACCAAAGCTTAACAAAGATGGTACAAAAAGGGGCCAAACAAGGCTTAACAAGGTGAGTTTGCACTCAAACCAGAAAACAACCTTAATGAAAGTTCTAAAGCATGAAAATGTAAGCCTTTTTTATGTTATATACAAAAGCTAAATCAACAAGCAAGATAACTATTGCAAGTTTGGGGAATCTAAAGTAAAGTGCTCACCCTTGAAGATCCTTTGAAGAACAAATGGTCCAGCCCTCTTCTTTTGATCAAAATCAGTCCCAAAACACAAGAATCAACCCCCCAAGTCCCTCAAACTCGGAGCAAGGTGTAATAGTGTGTGTAATGGTGCAAAAGTATGGTAAAATCACACTTTTGGGCCAAGTAACACACACAAAGGGGGAGAGGGAGTGAGATATAGAGATAGGATGTATCTATATGTAGAACCTTTGGTTTTTGCTTCCAAGTCTCTAACCTAGATCAAAGAGGAGAGCCTTCCTCTTATAGGAGTCCCTCTTGCAAAGCTTATACAACAAGCTTGGTTAGAGGGAGATCCCTCCATACACGTGTATGGAGGGAGGCAGAGTTGGTGCCAGCTATCACAGCTGGCACAAAATATCTACATAAAGTAGATGAACAGTGGTCGGCTTCCCAAAAATGTCATTTCGACAAAAAAGAGTGCCGACCGGCAACAAACTATGCCGACCGGCAATAAAATGTGCCGACCGACAACAAATAGTGCCGATGGCAGCAAAAACCAGCCGGTGGCCTCTAGCCACTGCCGATGGTGTGTGGGGATGCCTCACAAGGCATTCCCTGCCTCTCCAAGGCAAAACACAAGTGTTTGGTGTGAAACCAGACACTAAACGGTCAAGTTCGGAGATCCTGAGGCAGGGCGCGCGAGCCGAGACCTCCGGGAACTCCAAACGAACACAAACATGGATAATCACCGAGTGTTCCAAGCGGTGACGTCCAAGTCTTGAGGACGGTCAAAAATAGGGTGTCTACACTGGGCGACCTGCTTCGACGTCAAGGAGATTGACGCCTCTCTCGATCCCTGGAACTCCTACTCCCTGTGCGCGAAGGGTCACCATCTCGATTCATCTCTCTGCCTAGCTCAGTTACCGTCCTCGCTTCCCCTCTGCTGTTAAAGAAGAGTCTGTTCAACATTCACACGATACCTTCAAAAGCTGGAGTCAGTCGCTTACTGTGCTCATAAAAGTTATACTTTTAATCATTTATCCTTTACAGAGGCAGCACCCTCAAGGCAATCTCATTAATTGTGAAACCTCAATCGCCCGGTGCCGACTGGATCGACCCGCCTGGGGCAAGGGCAGATAGATTTATCCATATATTCGGCTCAAGCGCTCCAGCCGGCCCATGAATCGACTTCAAAACTCCTGAGTGATCATGCACTGCCTGGGGCAAAGACAGATAGATTTATCAAATATATTCAGCTCAAGCGCTCCAACCGGCCCATGAATCGACTTCAAAACTCCTAAGTGATCATGCACCGCCTAGGGCAAGGGCAGATAGATTTATCAATATATTCGACTTAAGTGATCAAATATATTCAGCTTAAGTGATCAAATATATTCAGCTTAAGTGATCAAATATATTCAGCTCAAGTGCTCCAGCCGGCCCATGAATCGACTTCAAAACTCCTGAGTGATCATGCACTGCCTGGGGCAAAGACAGATAGATTTATCAAATATATTCGGCTCAAGCGCTCCAGCCGGCCCATGAATCGACTTCAAAACTCCTGAGTGATCATGCATCGCGTGGGGTGAGGACAGATAGATTTATCAATATATTCGGCTTAAGTGATCAAATATATTCGGCTTAAGTGATCACATATATTCGGCTCAAGTGCTCCAGCCGGCCTATGAATCGACTTCAAAACTCCTCAGTGATCATGCACCGCCTAGGGCAATGGCAGATAGATTTATCAAATATATTAGGCTCAAGCGCTCCAGCCGGCCCATGAATCGACTTCAAAACTCCTAAGTGATCATGCACCGCTTGGGGCAAGGACAGATAGATTTATCAATATATTTGGCTTAAGTGATCAAATATATTCAGCTTCAGTGATCAAATATATTCTGCTCAAGTGCTCCAGCCGGCCCATGAATCGACTTCAAAACTCCTGAGTGATCATGCACCGCCTGGGGCAAGGGCAGATAGATTTATCAATACATTTGGCTTAAGTGATCGAATATATTCGGCTTAAGTGATCCAGAGTGCTCCAGCCGGCCTATGAATTGACTTCAAAACTCTTGATTGATCATGCACCGCCTGGGGCAAGGGCAGATAGATTTATCAATATATTCGGCTTAAGTGATCGAATATATTCGGCTTAAGTTATCCAGCCGACCCATATATCGACTGCAAAACTCCTGAGTGATCATGCACCGCCTGGGGCAAAGGTAGATAGATTTATCAAATATATTCGGCTCAAGCGCTCCAGCCGGCCCATGAATCTACTTCAAAACTCCTGAGTGATCATGCACCGCCTGGGGCAAGGGCAGATAGATTTATCAATATATTCGGCTTAAGTGATCGAATATATTCGGCTTAAGTGATCCAGAGTGCTCCAGCCGGCCCATGAATCGACTTCAAAACTCCTGAGTGATCATGCACCGCCTGGGACAAGGGCAGATAGATTTATCAATATATTCAGCTTAAGTGATCGAATATATTCGGCTTAAGTTATCCAACCGGCCCATGAATCGACTTCAAAACTCCTGAGTTCGTCTCATCCGGCGCCCGAATGATCATGCACCGCCTGGGGCAAGGGCAGATTAATCAATCTATTCGGATTAAGTGCCCCAATCGGCCCATGAATTGGTTCACCAGCGTAATACCCACGAACTATTCGGCACACGAATGATAAATCAATATTGCCAAGATATTCAATCGTAGAAAGCTCAACAGAGTAATCATTTTATCTAAAGTAGTGAAAGGCAAAAATTCTTCACCAACATAACATCACAAACTGCGCATAAGTAGTAGTGAAACGACAAGGTAATTTTCATTAATAAATTGAGCGCAGACAGTAGCCAATTTATACATGAAAACTACTCGGAACCAACAAAAGTCCTTTAAACAAAAACATACATCAAAACGGAAAGCATTTCATAAAATTCGAATGACTCCCAGGTCAATCCTTGGGGTCAGACTCAAGTGGCTCTACATCCACCTGCTCATAAGGAATTGGCAAGGCCCATGTAACCCCAGCGGCATCAAGGGCCTTAAGCCACCCATGTTTGAATCCCTGATTCTCAAACTTGGGGACTTCATCTACGTATTCCTCGAAGGCGGCGCCTTTTCCTGCTTTGAATGCGGCAGAAGCCTCAGATTCTGCCTTTTCCTTGGCCGCCTTCAACTCTGCTAACTCAGTCTCCACCTTGTTAAGCGCCTTCTCGGCTAACCTAAGCGATTCTTTGCTCGTGTTCGCCCTATCTTCGGCATCAGAACGGAGATGATCGGTAGTCCGAGCCCTTTTTACTTCGGCCTCGGCTCGCCCAGTCTCCATTGCGGCTCTCATCATCTCAAACTCGGTCCTGCTCTTTTGATCGCCCACTTCTAACTAAAAACGGTCAATCCTCTCAAGGGTAGGCGACAACCCAAGTTGGCAATCCTGTCGACTGTCTGCAAAACGAGTTAGGATCGTTAGATGCCATAGGCAACCAAAATCAAAACAAGTCAAGTTCACCTACCAAAAGGGCCGACTGCGCAGACAGGGCTACGGCCACCAAATCCAGCACGGCATGAAAGGATGCCTTATCAGCTGGTAGGAAGACTGAAGCTGCCAGGCTCAAAGCTACCACTGGGTCGGTAATGATGGATGCGTCAGAGGAAATCGGCGTGTCTCTGTTCTTTGGCTGAACAATGAAAGGAACAACCACGTCCGACTCTTCTAAGCGAGGCCTTTTGTCAACAGGACTATCTTCCGAACCGGCCCATCTCTCGGCGCTACGCTTCTTGCCCCGCTCTTCCGGAATCAACCGTTTTTCAATGACCGGTTGTTCAACCTCTTTCGCCGTTTCGGCCATAACAATCTGAGCCGGCTCTTCAATAACGGGTTCGAAAGACTCAATCAAGGTAGGTCCAGAACGGGCGACCTCGGCCTTTTTTCGGGTGGCCAGTTGCTCGGCATTTTTCTTTCGAGCCATCTGCGTGAGGTTTTCCCCAGCCATACCTTCAAAAAAATCGCCGGGTAGGTCTCCCAAACTTCCAAAAATATCTCCAGAAGAAAACTCCGCCTGACCCGAAATGAACGGCGAGGTAGGCTGACTAAGTCTGGTTGCCTCAAACGCCGAGTTTTGGGCCTCGTCAACCTCTTCGGCCTCCTCAGCGAACTCTCTGGCTAGTTCGGCGACTACCTCTACCATCAGCTGCACGTCTTGCCCCGAATCAGAAGCTTCGAGACCAACTTGCCTAAGGCTCTTGAAGCTAGGAAAAATAAGAGCCGCAAGGTGTTGATCGCCAGATGGAATCGGAATGTTGTCAGCGGCTGAAAAAGTAGTATAAGTAGGCTCGTATCGAAGAAGTATGTGGGCCGCTCTGCCTTGCTTCTGTACGTTTGGACGGCCGAAGTATCCGAGTGTAGTCACAATCTGCGCAAGGACTGCGTCGTCAGTAGAAACCAGAATCTTCTTCAATTTACTGTCTGCAAAGACAAAGGGTTAAACATGGAGAGAAGGCCAAGTGAAAGAAAAGTTCAATAAACGCAAGGAGACACACGTTAACCTGGTTCACCCCTCCATCTGGGAATAGGGTCTAGGCGACCCTCACCTTCGCCAAATTCCCAGTTCTCTCAGACATTGACCATTACGTCGTCCACACGCTTACCAGAACTGGCAAGCATGGTTACCAAATGATGGTCAATATCCTTGGCCCTACGAAAGTACCGCCCAAGCCGACCGGCAGATTTGGCTAAAGCATAGTAGTGCCGAATGGCCGGAATGCCAAGATCGATCCTGAGGTGCCGATTCAACTCTATGATCCCCATTACGATTCGAAAAAAGTTCACGTTGGGTTAAGAAGAAATCAGACCCCAATGGCGGAGGACGGCCCTAAGGAATGGATGTAGAGGAAAACGGACCCCGCCCTCTGCAATGGATAGGAGAGGAAAGACGATTGAATTTCGATCCTCTCTCTCCATATCCAGAGTATTGTCCGTCACTAGAGACAGATGAACATCGTCGGGGATGGAAAAGTGTCGCTGGAATCCGGAAACACGACACTTAGAAAGGAGGTCTTTCAAGTGTTTAGCCATTTTCGCGGGGAATCAAGGGTTCGCCAAAATTAAAATAACAAACAGAAAGTAGGATTGCAAAGAAAAGAGAAGAAGACTTATGAGAAGCAAGGGGGACGAGGGTAGACGGAGAAGAGTTGCTGAAAATGCGAGTCAGATAAGGGATACCCGCTGGCGGTCCAAGAGTCTCGAATACTCGACGAAATGTGCACTCGAAAGGACTGAAATTTCAAATCGCAATAAATGCGAGACGCACGAATGAGGCGGGAAAGTGTAATGATGACCGAAAAGGTGTGCGCATTCTGACATCTGTATTAGGGTATGTGATGCCGCCTGACCTATTTTGACTTTTCCAATTCAAGACCAAACACACTGATTAACTACCGTCAATGGGGAGTTCGGGGGGCAATTGTGGGAGCTGAATAATGGCAAAATCAGAAGGTGCGTACCTTAGAAGACTGATATTAATCGGCTGTATCCTACGAGAATGGGAAGCTGAATATAATATATGTGCCGAATAAGTGTAGATCCTTAGAGCCGAATAAGAGAAAGGACAATGATTAAAAAGTAAGCCCTGGCCCCGAGGATCAAAAGGAACAGGTATAAATACAGGAACAATGGATTGAGAAAGGTATGTAAGAATCACTTCACTTAACTTAGTAAACAAGCTATCTTGAGTGTTTGAACTGACTTGTCCGTCGGAGTGCTAATTTTGGCACCCCCGACCGGAGTGTTTGTATCTTTTCAGGTGACTAGCTGAGGATCACTAGCGTCTCCCAGGATCTGAAGAGTATTTCTGAACCACTTCTCCACAATAAGCTGAATACACTGTTCTCAAACACTGATCAATGTTCCCAAATTACTGCCCCTAAATCTGAATCTAATACCTGCAGATAACTGATTCCCAAAATACTGAACGGGTGCCCACAGGCCTGATACCCAAACTTGTAAACTGATACATGCATTCCTGTAGAGACGCACTCTAAAAGCACATAGCAAACAAGTGAGAGCCAAAACACCACTATGTTGGGGTAGGGTTTCCCTATCCTATTTTGTCAGGAGCTAGGGTTTCACTACGCACGCAGTGGTTTCGAACAACCTATAATCGGGTAAGCAACATGTCCTAGCTTGGAATGGTCACTATGGATTCTGAATATGCACTAGGTTGAATGGTCAAAAGGGTGCCTCGGTAAAAATCGGTGTTTGTGTTCCCATCATGGCAAAGCCCGTAACCGGTCAGCCTTAAGGCACGCTTCTCGAAGCGAGCCTCTAGCAAACCGTTCAGGAATAGCAGACGGCAAACACTGTGACTTAGGCGCACCAATGCAAATGCAATGCAAAGAAACACATAAGTGTAGTCAAAACAAGATATTATGAGTTCAAGTCAAGTTCTCTAAATCCCCAGTAGAGTCGCCAGAAACTGTAGACATCCCCGAAAGTCCTAAGAGGGAATCCCGTTTTGTTCATTTGGGCTCACTATAGTTCGGACTCAAATTGTCATGGTTCTTCTCCCAATGTGCGATGTGAGATTGATAAATCACCAAAGAGTCCAAATCCGACAAATCGTTTTGAAAAACAGATTTTTAGAAAGAAGTGCCAAACATGGACTACTTTGCCAGATACAGAGTCGCCACCTAAATATTTTATTTTTGGGAAATTTAGGAAACCCTGACTCGTTGCCTAAGGGCACGTGTCCGTCATCACCAAAGTTGCCTCAGCTCAGGAACTTGGGTACGATTAGGGAAGGTCACTTCGTAAGCACCCCCGCTCGCCCGATCAAAGATCGGCCTCTACTAACCATGATATCGAGTTTCGAAAACATTTTGTGCTCTTATTCCGGTTATTAGCCTAGAATTACTATATGATGCGCACAGTATACAAATATAGACTGGGTCGCCTGAATTGGAACAAAACATCTCATGTTCATTTTGAAAAACGGTTTGAAGGTACTACTCGCAAGTAGGCTAAAACGTAGATTTTGCCACCCTCGGGTGGGCTTAGAAAACATGATTTTGCCACTCTCAAGTGGGCTTAAAACTCTCATTCAATGCATTGTTCCAATTCCAATAACTCAACCTCCACCCACAGGCATTCAGGCAATTATATCACATAAGCAAATAGCCTCATGGCAAGCATGCTGTCATGTTAACATTCACATACATGCAAGATGCTAAAGCATAAACACTCACAGTATACTCCGAGCAAAAACAAGAAACTAGTTAGTAATCATGCATGATCCTAGTTCATGTTAAGATGGCTAATGCAACACATGCAAAATGCAACTAAAATAGGCTCGGCTATTCTACAATAGCATGTGAAATGCAACACTTAACATGTATTTAACTCGGAATTGAAATGCTATGCAATTAGTATGATGCGCCGAGCCTGGTGCATGCAAGACAAATGAATGAATGCAAACATGCGAACATAAGTATGCTAATTAAAACATGCCCTAAACTAACCATCATAAGCTAGTAAATAAAAAGGAGAAAGACGTGGGGTTAGAAGACATACATCACACGCACACACGCTTATTACAACATTGCCCTCTTGCAGAGGGTCCGAATAAATATACAACACAAATAAATAATTAACTACTATAGCTAATTAAATATTACAAAACCCTAAATTAATTAACAAATTAGTTACAAAGGGAGGCCGCTGCAGCCCACCTCGGAATGGTTGGATGATGTATGCTCGATTCGCCTTGCTCGGAAACCCGTCGACATGCCACTGTTGCCTCTGTTAACACTATTCTGCACCTCTGAGAAATATGAAAATACTTGTGATGCCTTTGGAACACTCCCATCGCACCGTGGGATGTCGCCGGCCATAATTCAGGTCCACTGGCCATCGAAATACAGTTATCGACCAAAAGTGGAACCACCGGCTAGACTTTTGTAGTCGGCCGGCAATGAAAGTTGCCGACTAGCCATTTATTCTTGCAGAACACTGGTTTTGCTGCAGCAGAGGACAGAGAGTGCATAGCAAGGTATTTTTAAGGCAATGTGTGCATTGCCAATCTCCCTATCATGCAATGAACTCAAGGGAGCATGGCTCTCGGTCCTCGGGCTACCAATCACACATTTCGATGCATGATGGCCAAAGGTGCCAAGTTTACAAATCAATGTAAAATGAATGCAATGAAAACAAATGAATGCTACACACTCTATCATGTTGGGATCAAGAGTGTCGGCGACCAAGGTTTGAGGCGTATTTCCTCACTTTAAGTACGAACACACCTCATACCTCATGTTTGGTTTGACACCCAAACCAAACACAATGCAATGCATGTATGCAATATGGCTCAAATATGCAAAATGGCTCATGTATGCAATATGAGGCTAAGTTAGCAAAGCATGCCAAATGCAACGCAACCTAAACATGCAAATGTACAATGTGCTAAGCATGCAAGATGAAATGCAATGTGACCTAACATGCAAGCTAAGCTAATGTAACACAAACACAGCAAGTATGCAACAAGGTTATGTGATGCAACTAGCTAAATGACGTGCAATATAATAAACACTCAAACATGGTATAATGCAAGCATGTAACAACACACAAATGCAATATGTCAAACATGCAACTATATGCAAAGATGGGCTTAAACCGAAATGGGAAGACCTCAGCCAATCCCAAAATAGTGGCCAAAATACCAAAATTAAGGCACCAAAATGCAAGATAAACATGCACACATGTTGGTCCATCAATTTAGGCCACGATGCACAACCTTCAAACATGAGCAAGATGTGATAAATATGAGGATATGGCATTGCAAATAAACTCTGAAATCACATGAAGAATGACGCCAAATCGACTACAAAATGCAAACATGGCATGTTAATGGAGTTAAAGCTCAAAGCTAGCTACGGGACTTAAACCATGACTATGTCAACCAAGCCCCAAATGGTCAAGGTGACCCAAAACAGTCCCGAGGCAGACCAAAATGAAGCTAAAACTCATATGGAACAAAGCCAAAACATGCTATGAAGAAAGACACAAAACGAAACGCATACAAGGCTTAAAAGGGCAAATGCACTACACCTCTTATAACCGAACATGGCATGGCTTAGAATAATGAAGTTAGAGTTAAAACAAGTCAAAATAAGCCCCGAAACCCACTGATATGGCAGCCCGAAGACTTAAACAAATAGGCATGCATAATGGCCTAAACATGGAGTATAAGACAACAACTCTTCAAAGCATTACAAGGGTGTTAAATGCAAGCATACGAGCATGGAACATGGACTGAAATGGCATGAGAAGTGATTCCAAATCACTAAAATAACCCAAATGAAGCATGCCCAAGACTCACACACCCAAGGCTAACAAGCCAAAATGCAAGGTGGCTATACAAAGCATGGCAAGCATGACCAAATCGACACCAATTAGAGCTTAAATATGGTAAAACATGACTAAAAACTTCATAAAGCTAAGTCAAAACATGCAAGAATGGTGGTCTAAATGCATGATGCATTTCAAGGCAAAATAGAGGAATGCAAGGCAAGTGTATTATGCATGCAATAGACTAACAATCCGACCAGAAACAGAGATATAATATGATCAAATAACACCAAAAGCCCTCTGAAATGGAGCCAAAATTGGCTAAGTATGCATGCTACCTTTATGAGCCAAAAACATAAACAAAGGAGACACAAAGGGAGAGGGGTGTCCCTCCCCTATACATGACCTCAAAACTACTTCTTCACCACTGAAAATCCTCTGGATTTCAGTGGTGAGAAGGCCAATACACGAAGGTACCAAAGCTCAACAAGAAAAGTACAAAAAGAGGCCAAACAAGGCCTAAGAGGGGGTAAACAACCCCCAACCCAAAAGCAACCTTAAACAAACATCTTAAGCATGAAAATACAGAAATTTTATTAGTTACACACTAAGCTTAAAATAGCATGCAAGATAGGTTAAAATCTTGTACAAAAATGGGGAATATAAAGCAAATAGTGCTCACCCTTGAAGAACATTTCAAGAACACCAACCCCAGCCCCTTCCTCTGATCAAAACCAGCCTAAAAGCTCTAAAACCAGTCCCTCAACACCTTAGTAACCGAAGTATAGTGCAACACTAGGTGTTTTAGTGCAAAACTAAGAACAAAACTATTCCACACACAAATAGAGAGAGAGAGAGAGGAAGATATAGAGAGGGAGTGATATATATGTGATATATATCTCTAATATATACCTTTGATTTGCTTAACCCCTCTAAAGGAGAAAGGAGGCCCTCTTTTATAGAACAAAAAGGGCCTAAGCTTCTTGGAGAAGCCAAGACAAAGGGTCAAGCTTCCTCAAGAAGCTAGAACAAAGGTTCAAGCTTCTTGGGGAAGCTAAGGCAAAGGTTCAAGCTTCTTGAGGAAGCTAGAGCAAAGGGTTCAAGCTTCCTCAAGAAGCTAGAGTAAAAGGGTGCAAAAGGTGCAAATCCTCCATACACGTGTATGGAGGACAGGTATGTGTGTTCCAGCTGGCACAACTGGCATGAAAAATGCCTGAAAAAGGAAAAAAAGAAGTCCCAGCCAGAAAATATGGCCGATTGACGAAACAAACGGCCGGCCGACCAAAAACAATGTTGACCGGCCTCACCAATGGCCGGTAGCAACAAAACAGGGCTGGTGGCCTCAAGCCAAGGCCGGTGAGGTGTGGGGATGACCAACAAGCCATTCTCTGCCCTCAGAAGCAAAAACAAACAAGTTCTTGGTCCACAACCAAGCACGGAACAGACAAGTTAAGAGATCCTGAGGCAGGGCGCGCGGCCGAGACCTTTAGGAACTCAAAACGAACACAAACATGGATGATCATCGAGTGTTCAAACGATGACGTCCAAGTCTTGAGGACGATCAAAAATGAGGTGTCTACAAGAGGGAATAAAACTAGTTAGGGAAGAAGTTGGGCATGAAACCATTAAGACAAAACTGAGAAACCTTTACTAAAATAGGCATATCTCTCTGCACACTTAGAATTTAGATACGAGGCTGCTACCATTGGAACGTAGACTTACGGGGCTTCAATTTAGACTCAAGAATGACCTAAAACCGAGCCCAGATAAGGGAGATATGCTCATTTGAAGTCGGACCTTGTGGCATGGCCGACAAGTGGCCGGCAGCCACCATTTGTGAATGGCAAGCCACCATTTTTTGCCTGCAGGCCATCTGTGTAAAAATCAGATATTTTCTCCAGCTATTTCCACAATGCTTCAGCTATCCCTTTTTAGATATTTTCGGCCAAAGCTCAAAAATTTCTATATATAGAAGACCTCTCTTCTTGCTTTCAAGTTTAGAAAAACATTTAAAAGTGGAAATATTTTTGGAAAAATCCTCTCTCTACAATTCTCTCTCTCTCTCTCTCTCTCTCTCTCTTGCAACTTGCATAGCCTATGCCCAAACATACCAAACCAAACCTAGAGGACTTCTTGCTGAGATGATTTGAGCTTGAATTTGAGCTCTTGAAGCACTTGAGAGTGTGAAATTAGTGGTTTATGGCTTAAGGGTGCATTCCTCTTCAAGAGGTATACCTTCTCTTGCTTTTGTACCATGTTTGCACTACTTCTTTTCTATCTTTTCTTACTGATTTTGAAGTGTTTTTTAACTATTTTTATAGGCTGAAACTTGTGGTTTAAGGCTATTAAAGGTAGAGGGGTTAATCACCCTTCTTTGAACCTTGTTCTCTAAGCCTTTCCACTTGTGTTTCCCATTCTTTCATCAACTTTTTTTTGAGCTTTTTAGCACTAATTTTCAGAGGTTTTCAGCGGCTACAAAGTGGCTTTGAAATCCCAAAAATTGAGGGGTTAGCCATCCCTCCTTTGGCTTGTTTACTTGTTTGAATTGCTCCATGTTTTTTTCTTTATTCTAGCACATTTATGTACTATTTTTGGGCTGTCTTGGACTGTAAAAACTCTGCATTTTTGGTTTGAAACTTAGGTTTTAAGGCCATTAAGGGTTGAGGGGTGGTTCACCCTTTGTACCTTGTTTTGGAGGCCTTTACCCTTGTGTTTCCCACCCTTTTACTATCTGTTTTTAGGCTTTTAAACACTGAATTTCATAATTATTTCAGTGGCTTAAAACACTTTTTGAAGTACAAAATTAGAGGGGTTAGCCTCCCTTCCTTGTATCTTGTTTGCTAGCCTAGTTGGTGCCATGCCTTAGCTTATTTTTCTAGCCTTCTGTAGCTTAATTCCACCATGTTTTAGGCTCAATTTTAAACTATTTTGTCTCTATTTTTGGCTGTTTATTGCATTTGAGTCTTGTATTGCATAGTTGTAGTGTAATAGTCCTCCCAAGCTTGGTGTTTTAGGCCATTAGACACCCCTTGTTTGAGTTTCTTGCCATATTTTAGTGCTTTTCTCACTTCATTTCAACGCTTATAATCTCTGCAATCTCCCTCATTTCAACTTTTTTATTTCACCTCAAGTTTGGTATCCGTAGTTTGGTATTTGTTTTAGGGTAGAATACAGAGTGCAATTATTCAATCTGAGGGGCTATCTATTTTCTCTTTTGAAGGTAGTCCTGGAACTATGGCTTCAGGAGGCTCTAATATCCCTCGGGTACTCTGAGCTAGTATCGATAGATTGTGTCAACTAGTGTTTCCTTCACCGGTGGACAGGCAAAGAAGGGCCAAATAGTGGGTCCATTGATCCGACAGTCACCAGTTAGATCACCTTTGTTCAACTCACCACACCCGTGACGGTTCAAAGTCCAAATGCAGTTATGGCTGCAATAGCAGCGTTAAACTAGGGAATTGTCATGCAAGATGAGACCAACAATGAAATGCAATGCCCATCTGGGGCATCTGCCACACATCCAGTCTTGGGTCCCCAGCCGAACTTTGACCCACTTCCGCTAGCCGAAGATTTGCATGGTCCGGATCCCCGAGAAAGGTTGGCTCAAGCTCGAGTTTTCAGACCCCTAGTGCAGCCTAATGAGAGGCTTTATCCCCTTGATACTAATGATCTCGATCCAACCTCAGTGAAAATTGTGAACCTTGAGAAGCAATTCAAAAGGGCACAGGGCCTTAACTCCATTCCCGACATTGAGGATGGGTACACTAAGGCTACCGTAAGGCCCCCAGATAGATTCAAAATGCCACACATTGACCGTTTTGACGGCACTAGAGATCCTATGGTACATATCCGGCTTTTCTTGGACGTCCTGAAACCGATGGGTCTGACTAACCAAAGAAACTCTCTCTGTATGGAAGAACCCTGTCGGGCATAGCAGTCACTTGCTATGCTAAGTTGGAGGATAAAGTAAGGAAGAACTGGGAAGAGTTGGCTGACGCCTTTGTCAATCAGTACTCTTACAATACCCAAATTGAAATAACCACTCAAGACCTTGAAGCAACCCACAAGAATCCTGAAGAGCCTTTATGGAATTTGTTGCAAGGTGGAGAGCAAAAGTAGCATAGATGACAAATCGCCCTTCTGAGACGGACCAAGTCCGGATAGTGGTGCAGAACCTTGAGCCTGATATGTTGCAAAAGTTGATAGTCGCTCCACTATTTACTTTCAAAATTTTACATGAATTGGGGGTTCAGATTAAGAGTGCTTTGAACAGAGGGATTATTCCCAGAATAAGCGAACTATCAAGACAGTGTTTACAGGGAGTATCAATGCCAGTAATAACACTATTCCCAAACCCAGTGAAATCAATGTCGTTGCCACTCCCAAAACTGCCAATCCTTTTGTCGATGCCAACCCACAAATAGCTGACCCAACCCGAGCTCAAGGTAGAATTTTCACCTCCTCTACATGAGCCTAACTAACGCACTAAAAATCATGATGGAAAGTAGGTATCTCAAAGCCCTTGATCCCCAACCTCTTCCTGACCTACTCCCTGCCAGACATAACACCACCAAATACTGTGTGTACCATCAACAGCTCAGTTATGGCATTCGTCATGAGGTTCACAATCTCATCGACAACTAAACGATAGCTCTACCTCAAGACCCCAATGACCGAGTACCTCATCCACACCTTAACCTGATCCACACGCTGCTATCCACCTACAACCCCGGCATATACATCACCCCGACCCATCTACCCAAGCCTGAGGTGTTTATTCCAAAAAGCACGGACTTATGCATGATGGATGCACTCGAACCTCAATCATCTCAAACTCACGACCCTACTACTTCTGAGCTAATGAGGATGATTGAAGATCTTCAGAGAACTATGGCAGATTTAGCCTTTGGGATTTTGGCTCCATCATTCACCACATCACATGCTAGAAATTTCACACCAAAAGGCTCCTCAGACTTAGGGCAAGCGGTAAATGAAAATGGCCAACCATAAGCTATCTCAAGTCTGGATGATGACATGTCGACAACAATTGGGCTCCGCTCTTATATAGCAACCCAATCCATTGGCAAAGTGGAGGCAAGTGGCAAAAACAAGGCTGGGGCAAGTATTGATCCTTATGAACGTCATCAATGGCCTATTGAGGCTTTCAAGGTCAAAGGGCTGAACAAGTAGCAAGTGTTGGCGGTTGTTGCAAAAACTGTGCACGACACTTTTGTCACTAAGGTTGGGAGCATTTCGAATCAAGGGGTAAGCCAGGAAAAGGGCTATCATACCAGAAACATCCCCTTCATCTCTAATCCTACACCCGTCAGAGGTCATCAAACCCAGTCAACACCTGTCAACCCCTCTGTCAACCCTAGTAGGATTGGTAACCGCACCTTCAATCCCCTTTATATGACCTTGTTCGAAGCTCTCTAAATCCTCATAGGACAAGGCCATCTCCAATTCCTTGACCCTTGGCCTCTCCCTGATCCCCTTCCACCCAGGTATAATGCTGCCAAGTACAGTGCCTTGCATCAACAAACTGGCCATGACACTGACGGTTGTTTTCGTCTTCGCCATAAGTTCAAGATCTAATTGACAATAAGCTCATCACTCCATTGGGTCCTACAAAGTCTATTGGCACTGGATCGATGAATGGGGGGATAATGTGACTATGTAATCGGGGATGAACCATCTGCTAATGGTGCTCATTTTACTCTAGATGTGGTTGATAGCACGCACTTTTTAACACTTTGAAAATGTTTATTTTATTTTCAAACTTGGGTATTAAGTTAATCTTGTTGCTTTGAGTTAGTCTTATTGTGTTAGAGTCAGGTGATTTCTTTGTTTGTCTTTTTCACTCTTTGAGTCTGTTTCTATATTGAACCAGTTATGCCAAATGATCAGAATGAAATGACAATACTTTTCCACTTACTTCTACCGTGCCTTTAAATCATTGCATTAACCATAGCTTATTTTCAAAACTATTTTCCAAACTGTGGTGAAACAAAGAGGAAGGAATTCCTCAGGATTTGCAAAAATTTGATCGATTGAGAGGAAGAGAGGCGTGCCAGGCCCTTAATGAATGAGATCATGTTTGTTAATGTGAGTACTGAGAAAAATCCTGGCTTGATCCAAATTGGTTCTACATTGTCTTCAGAAGAGCATGAGCGACTAGTCTCTTTATTAAAAGAATTTCAAAAATGTTTTACGTGGTTCTATGAAGATATGCTTGGAATTGATCTTGAGATTGTATAGCATAGGATCACTCTCGACCTCAAGACTCGACCCCTTTTTCTTTCAAACATTGAACCTTGACTCAGATGTTCAACAATCAACCAAAATATGAGGCTTGCATGGCCAGATTTGAAGCATCCCTTGAACTAGGGGCAATAAGGTCGTATGTCATCAAAGGAGGCTTGCATGGTCAGATTGCAAGCCACCCTTGAACTAGGGGCAATAAGGTTAGATGTCATCAAAGGAAGCTTGCAAAGCTGGATGAGAAGCATCCCTTGAACTAGGGGCAAAAAAGGTCAGATACACTCGAAGATTCAAAACTGGGTCTTTTTTCAAGCCAATGGAGATCGGTAAGAAAGCCAAATCCCAGAATATGATACAAGAAAATTTTTGTCGAAGGACAATCGAGTTCCTATCCATAACACTAGTGGCAAATGCAGACCCCATTAAATGGGCTCCTATATCATCAGCAAACAGCAGCCATTCTCGTGGATTCCGATGGATTAGAGATCCTACGGCCAATCAATACGGACAAGTTAAACTTTTCTATCCTTGAGAGGCTTGCTGGGCCGAAAACCCAGAAGGGCGACCCAGGAAAAAGTTAGAGCAAGAAAAAGAGAAAATGAAAAAATGGAAACAAAAACCAAAAACGAAGAAGAAAGGAAAAGAAATGAAAAGAAAAGAAAAACAGAGCTTGCAAGGTTGAAAACCCGAAAGGGCGGCCTTGGCAAAAGTTAGTGCCCAAAAGGGGAGTGTCAATACTTGAGTGTACCTTAACCCCAGAACTACGTGCGGCTTGATTCTTATGTTTGGGATACGTAGGCAACTTCATCCTAAAGTTCAGCCCCAACCATTTTTCAGCCTGCTTGTCTTATCCATATTGATTGGTTGTTCCTTATTCAACTCGGTTATCCTATCTATGTCCAATTGGCTCATCGTCATTCAAAATCGGTTGTCCTATCCCGTCGGAAGATTCAGTTACAAGAAAATTCAAGATCAGATCTGAGGTTGTACATCTCAAGAGTTAATTCCACATTGGTTGAGTAGTGGCCATTTGCAAACAGTTTTGAGGATTTTTAATAAGCTGACTAATTTTCTCGAAAATTATTCCATTTTTCCAAAACTTGACCATTTCTTGGACCCAAAAAAGGAAAATTTGCAGTGCTCACAACTTGACTTACATGATTTCAAATCAGAAAATCGAACAAACATGTTAATCTAACTCTCATATTAGTCAAAATTGTTTTAGCATAAAGCCAAAAACAAAAACAAAAAAATGGTCAAAGTGATGAACTAGGGGCATAGTTGAGTTAGGTTTCCTATATTTTCCTATTATCAATGCACTCGCCAGAAAGGGCAGAACTAAAGCTTACAACAAAGCCAAAAGACTCTCTCATCCTCCAAGCAGTGAGGTACTAAGCCAAGTGCGAGGCACGAACTAAAAATGGAGCAAGGTATTCCCGTCCCTCATCCGGACAGGTCTGATCACGTCCAAACTGGCCAAGGGCATTGTCAACCGATGTCAGTTGCAGATTTGTTGCACATCCAGTCGCACCACAACCCCTCTGTGGGAAAGCTCACTAGTTGTGAGCAAAAAAAGGAGAATCTGGTAGAATAGTAGGGGCAAGAACCCATAACTTCCTACTTATCCATCAACCACCCAGGGGAAATAAAAAAAATAGGAGAGATTAAAGAATAGAGAGATGTGTGCTGAGAGAAAAAGTGAGGAAAGGGCTTTTCAGAGAAAAAAGAGATTGAATGCAAAAGTGATATGAGAACCACAAATAAGAGAGGGTGGGAAACAATACCTGGAGAAGTAGTGGACTCCCCGTGAACTGAGGGAGTTTCTACCAGTGGAAAGTAAACATCTAAGTGTTGTATTTGTTGTTTTTGTTTTGAGTCGTTTTGAGTGTAAATAGTCGTGTTTAGATTGTTTTCACTTTACTTTCCCTTTGTTGAGTTGTTTTGACTGTGGTTACTCATAGGCTCAATACCCGGTTAAGAACTCATTCACAATTTCAATTTCAAAAATAAATCATTTTGCGCTCAGAGTGTTGTGTCATTTCTAACTTGATCTGCAAAACAGAATTCTTTCTTTTATAAACTGTAGGGTTCAACCCAAATCAAGAGTGAGAGCAATAGAACCAGGACCTATCTAAAGCTACATAGGTTCTAGATTGCAAAGCAAAGAAAATAAGGAAAATTTGGAGCATCTTACTGTGTTTCAACTTCAGCAAATTCCGAGACTACATTCCAGGTGCACCTTCTCAGGCCTCGCCTTTCTCTGGAGTATGAGTGTACCTCGACCTTGAGGAGTATCCTTTTTGGGCCTGCTTCAAGTCAGAATGGTGATCAAAGTGGCATGCAGATGCTACCCTCGCCCATATCAATAAGGAGTATCCTTTTTGGGCATGTTGCAAAATCCTCTGAGGGGTAAATCGGAGGCACCAAAGTACATAATTGATTCTCTTCTATTGCATTGAATGTGCACTTTCATAGACACGTATATTGCGCGCGTGTCCTTCATCATTCATGATTCTTGCTTAGAGCGTGCTTTCAAGCATAGAATATGCTCTTGTTTCATGCATAGACCATGCTTTCAAATTTATTTTTTATTTTTTTCATAGAATATGCTCTTGTCTCTTGCATAGGACATGCTTTCAATTAACATCATGCATCGGTTGGCTATCTTGCATGAAACATGCATTGTCACTATATTGATTTGTAATCTTGTTTACTTGATCATTTTATGGATCTATTGCACAATAATCTCACTTCATGCATCTATCACACAATCACTTCGAACACCACGCTACCTAGCACATTTCAATTCACGTCGCACTATCTAGTGCATTTCAACTCAATCACGCTGTCTAGCGCATTTCAACTCACATCGCGCTGTCTAGCGCATTTCAACTCACATCGCGCTGTCTAGCTCATTTTAATGTGCATCCCGCTGTCTAGTGCATTTCACCCTACATCGCGTTGTCTTGCGCATCTCAACTTAATCGCGTTGTCTAGAGTATTTCAACTTACATCGCGTTGTCTAGCGCATTTCAACGTGCATTGCGTTGTCAAGTGCATTTCAATTCATGTCGCACTATCTAGGGCATTTCAATTCACGTCGCGCTGTCTAGTGCATTTCAATTCACATCGCGCTGTCTAGCGCATTTCAACTCAATCGCACTGTCTAGTGCATTTCACTTACATCGCACTGTCTAGGGCATTTCAACTTAGTCGCACTATCTAGTGCATTTCACTTACATCGCACTGTCTACTTCATTTCGAATTACATCGCACTGTCTAGTGCATTTCACGTATATCGTACTGTCTAGTGCATTTCACTTATATCACACTGTCTAATGCATTTCAACTCAATCGCACTATCTAGTGCATTTCAACTTGCCTCGCACTGTCTTGTGCAAACTTGCATCACACTGTCTTGTGCACTGATTTCGCACTGTCTTATGCATTCACCCTCACTCGCGTTGTCTTGTGCACCTGTATAGCACTGTCTTGTGCACTCTCCTAGTCTAGGAGACCTTAAATCCTCTCAAGGTGCAATTCCTTTGGTGTTTGTCATGCCCGAACGACTTTCAGTGGTTTGGTATAGCCACCTACTTGTGTTTGCGATGAGTTCCTAAGAGAGCAATTGACATGGTGAAAACTAGAGTTTGAGTGGCCAAGGCCTAGAACGTAAAGGTTCGGGATTTTCGAGACTAAAGTCTGGTTTAAATACTCAGGGGTGTATCCACGACTTGAAATCTGTATGGCAGCCCCATAGGTTGAGGTAGCTTGTATGCGCCTCAATTCTAGATACTGAACCAACCTGGTCTGCCACCCTGTTGGAGAATAGGGAAAGTTGCGAATATAGCCAAGGAGAAAAGTAGTACCTATGGTTTGGAAAGCGCAATCAAGGAGAAGAGGAAGATCCCGAGCAACATAAGGTGAGTCATCGCCTATTGCCCTTGTAAGGTAAAGCGCCGCTTCCCAACTATATCGCATTTTATTATCTATTACGTCTATCGCACTGCATATAGAATTTATTACATCTATTACATCATACCATTTTATCGCCTACATCCTTTCTATGTTAAGCTTAGTTTGGCATGATCTCATACCTTTCCCTCGTTGAAACATAGTTCTATCATATGTAAGTACCTATGCTGTCTGAGGCCAGTATTGAGGATGTTAACACCTTTTCTGTATTAGACGTGGTTTGTTTTGTGTCCATGCCTTTTCTAGGTAAAATGTGGTTCGATTCGCACCTCTTATCCATTACATCCATTGTATTGTACTTTGTCTTGCTGCATTCAGCATTTAGGGTCATCATCTTTCCTCAGCAGATCACTCCTCAATTATATCATCCCACCCAATTACTTGAACTCTTTCTCTTTCTATGAAACACATAGTTTTGAATGTGTTCGCACCATTTCACGTTGAAACATGGTTCTGTTATGTGTAAGTAGCCATACTACACTAAGGCTAGTATTGAGGATGTAGGCACTTAACCTGTGTTAGGCATCGTTTGGCTGTGCCTACTTCTTTTCTATAAACATAGTCTATTTTGCATCCCCATCCCTTTATGGTATTTGTGTGTTTTGAGCTGCTTGTGGTTTGACGATTTCGTTACATTATATATCATTTGCATGAGTTCGTTACATTTTGCATTGTTTATCATTTTGCATCCTGCCCCTGAACTACGTTGGTTTGATTCCTTGCAAAGGGATACGTAGGCAACCCTCGGGTTCAACCAACTGCATTTGCATTTTGTTTGTTTGCCCAAGTCTTACAGCCTTGTCAAAATGGGTTGTCCTCTAGCTTTGACATTCACTCACGTCATTTCATGACTCTGAGCTCTGTCAAAGAGGGGCAACTGTAGACACCCCATTTATGATTGCCTTTAAGACTTGGGGGCCACTGATTGATCACTTGATGATGAAAGTTATGCTATGCAAACGTTCAATTTGTTCAGCTAGAAGAGCTCTAAATCTCAACCTTACACCCCATTTTGGATCAAAACTATTTTAACCAAAACTTTTTTTAGACCTCAAAATCCTCTCTTTCAAAATATTTTTGAAAATGTTTCTACGATGTTTCGAGGCTCGCATTTCGTTAAATATTGCACTTTTCGGTAAATCGAGCAAGGACAAAGTGAAAATAAATGAAAGAGAGATGAACTCTTTCAAATATCTTTTAAACATTTCATTTAGAGGTTTGGAGTTAAAGAAAATTAGAGGAGAGGGAAGAAAACTAGTTGGGGAAAAAGTTGGGCATGAAACCGTTAAGACAAAACTGAGCAACCTTCACTAAAATAGGTATATCTCTTTGCCACCATTGGAAAGTAGACTTCCGGGACTTCAATTTAGACACAAGAATGACCTATAACTGAGTCCGGATAAGGGAGATATGCCCATTTGAAGTCGGGCCTGGTGGCATGGCCGACAGGTGGCTGACAGCCACCATTTTTTGCGTGCTAGCCACCACTGCTAGCCTGCCGGCCATTAGTGTAAAAAACAGATATTTTCTCCAACTGTTTCCACAATACCCCAACTGTCCTTTTTTAGATATTTCGACCAAAGCTCATATGTTTCTATATATATAGAAGACCCCTCTTCTTGCTTTCAAGTTTAGAAAAACATTTAGAAGTGAAAATATTTTTGGAAAAATCCTCTCTCTACAATTCTCTCTCTCTTTTGCAACTTGCATAGCCTATGCCCAAACACACCAAACCAAACCCAGAGGATTTCTTGTTGAGATGATTTGAGCTTGCATTTGACCTCTTGAAGCACTTGAGAGTGTGAAATTAGTGGTTTATGGCTTGAGGGTTCATTCCTCTTCAAGAGGTATACCTTCTCTTGCTTTTGTACCATCTTTGCACTACTTATTTTCTATCTTTTCTTGCTGATTTTGAAGTGTTTTTCAACTATTTTTATGGGTTGAAGCTTGTGGTTTAAGTCTATTAAAGGTAGAGGGGTTAATCACCCTTCTTTGAACCTTGTTCTCTAAGACTTTCCACTTGTGTTTCCCATTCTCTCATCAAAAAAATTTTTTTTTTTTTTTGAGCTTTTTATCACTGATTTTTAGAGGTTTTCAGAGGCTAAAAAGTGGTTTTGAAGTCCTAAAAATGGAGGGGTTAGCCACCCCTCCTTTGGCTTGTTTACTTGCTTGAATTGCTCCATGTTTTTGTCTTCATTCTAGCACATTTTTGTACTCTTTTTGGGCTGTCTTGGACTGTAAAAACTCTGTATTTTTGGGCTGAAACTTGGGTTTTAAGGCCATTAAAAGTTGAGGGGTGGTTCACCCTTCTTTGTACCTGTTTTGGAGGCCATTACCCTTATGTTTCCCACCGTTTTACTATCTGTTTTTGAGATTTTAAACACTGAATTTCAGAGTTATTTTAGTGGCTTAAAACACTTTTTGAAATCCAAAATTAGAGGGGTTAGCCTCCCCTCCTTTATCTTGTTTGCTAGCCTAGTTGGTGCCATGCTTTAGCTTATTTTTCTAGCCTTTTGTAACTTAATTCTAGCATGTTTTAGGCTCTATTTTAGACTGTTTTGTCTTTGTTTTTGGCTATTTATTGCATTTGAGTCTTGTATTGCATAGTTGTAGTGTAATAGTCCTTAAAAGCTTGGTGTTTTAGGCCATTAGACACCCCTTGTTTGAGTTTATTGCCATATTTTAGTGCTTTTCTCACTTCATTTCAGCACATATAATATCGGCAATCTCCCTCACTTCTTAACTTTTTATTTGCTTTGAGGGTTGTTTCAACCTTAGGATAATTTAAGCTTGAGATTGAGATTCATTGCTTAATGGTTTAATCCTCTTTTGGGGGTTCATTACCAACGGCAAGACACATCCCTCTTGCCTTAAACTATCCCTTGTTTGACACTTCCTTCTCTTTAGAGGACTTCTCACCAATGGACTTAATTGGTTAAAGAATGGTTAGTAAGTTAAAATGGGTAAACAAATTGAAATTAAAATGGTGCAAGATAAGAAATTGGTTGTGTTTTGATGTGTTCAATCGGACGTTAATTGAACACAAGGAAAATTAGGGCATTTCATACTCAAAGTGATGAAATGTGCCATGTTTCCTAGGTCTCTATTGCTCATGATCATGCATGATAGGGTGATGGTGTTTAATCTTGTTTTTGCATTTATTGAACTTGCACATCTTGAGTCATAAGCCATCAGGAAATGAAATTACTTGAGTTGGTGGTTTGTGGCTTAAGTTCACCTTTCCTTGGATTTGCTCATGAAAAGAAGGGGTGAGTTGTGCAAACAATCCTTGAAAATACCCTGTATATGCTCTGTTTGTCCTCTGTTGCAGCAAGATGAAGCAGGCCACTTTCCATGGCCGGCAGGTGGCCGGCAATATTCACTAGTGGCTGGCTGGCCACTGATGCAAATCTCAGCAGAGTGTTGGTAAGGTGGAGCAAAATTGTTCTGGAAGTGTTCAATTGTGTAGATAGAGGCTTTCGAGAGAAAAACAGAGGTCATTTCGGGTGGGAACCGAGCATGCGCGTGCACATCTTTCATTTCCTGAGGCGAAATAGTTAATTACTTAGTTTCATTATTAGTTGCAATTGTCTTGTAATCATTTAATTAATTAGTTTATTAGCTAGTTAATTCAAGTGTTGTAAGAATTAGTAATTAACCTAGCTTAATTAGCTTAGCTTAGTTTTATTCATTTGGACTCTCCTTCGTGAGAACGTAATGTAATATTGTGTATGTCTTCGAACCCCACGTCTTTCTCCCTTTTATTTATCTGCTTTTGATGGTTAGATTAGGGACATGTTTCACTTAGCATACCTTATGCTTGCATCTATTCATTTGTATTGCATGCACCAAGGCTCGGCGCATCATTCTAACTGTACTGCCATTTCAATACTTCTTTGAATACGTGCTTAGATCGCATGCTATTTCATTCACTCATATGCCATCTTAGTAGCTGAGCCTATTTAGATTGCATTGTTGCATGTGTTGCATTAGTCATCTTGTATGGTTAGGTATCATGCATATTTTCCTAACTCTTTCATTTACTCTTGCTTGGAGTACTAGGTGAGTTTTTAGTGCTTTAGTATACTTGCATTAGTGTGAGTGTTTCCATATCTAGCATGCTTTCCATGAGGCTAATTGCTTAAGTGCTAAACTGTTTGTATGCCTGTGGATGAAGGCTTGTTGCCTAAATTGGAACGATTCAATAACTATACGTTTTAAGCCCACTTTGTTGAGTGGCAAATTCGCAAACTTTAAAGCCCACTTTGTTGAGTGGTAAATTTGCAAACTTTAAAGCCCACTTTGTTGAGTGGTAAATTCACAAGCTTTAAGCCCACTTGAGGTGGTAAATCAAACCCTTTTCGAAAAACAAACATGAAATTGAATTGTTCCAATTCGAGCAAACCAGTCTATACTTGCTTGTGTGCATCACATAGTAATGCTAGCCTAATAAACCGGAATAAGAGTATATAATGTTGATAAAAATCATATCATGATTAGTAGAGGTCGATCTTTGATCGTGTGAGTGGGGGTGCTCAATTCATGACCTTCCCTTGTCGTACCCAAGTTCTTGAGCCGAGACAACTTTGGTGATGACGGATACGTGGCCTTCGGCACGACTCATGGGTTTCCTAAATTTTCCAAAAATAAAAAAAATATTTAGGCGGCAACTCTGAATCTGGTAAAGCAATCCAATTTTGGAATTTTTTATTCAAAATTGATTTTCGAAAAGATTTGCATGATTTGGACTCTTTGGTGTTTATCAATTTCACATTGCACTTGTGAGATTAGATTTAGAACTGCGGGAATCCGAACTATAGAGCTTTCTTTCAAACCTCTGAAAGGGCGGGCGAAAAAGTCGAGCTACAGTTTCTGGCAACTCTGCTAGAGAATTTAGAGAACTTGACTTAAAATTCATGATATGAAATTTTTATCTACACCCATATGTTCTTTGCATTGGTGCATTTAAGTCACTGTGTTTGCCATCTACTATTCTTGGACGGTTTGCTGGAGGCTTGCTTAAAAGCTTGCCGAAAGGCTGACCAGTTGCGGGCTCAGCCACAATGGGAACACAACCCTTGGATCTGGACTACCATTGTACCGTTTGATCCTCTTTTCACTTCTCGGTGTTAGGTGTAAAAGGTATATTAGGTAGTCTTGCTGAGGTACCCTTTTGACCATTCGGCCTAGTTGCATATCGAAAAGCCATAGAGACTGTTTCAAACTAAGACAGGATGCTCACCTGAATACAGGATTGCGTGAAACTGCTTTGTTTGAGTAGTAAACCCTAGTTCCTAATGAAACTAGGACAGGGTAACCTTACCCCCTCATAGGGGTGTTTTGGCTCTCACTTAACTGGTATGTGCTTTACAGTGAAACTGTACAGGAATGTGCATATCAGTTGCAAGTTTGGTATCCGTAGTTTGGTATCTGTTTTGGGGTAGAATGCAAAGTGCAGTCATTCAACTGTGATCATAACTGAGGTGCTATCTATTTTCTCTTTTGAAGGTAGTCCTGGAACTATGACTTCAGAAGGCTCTGATATCCCTTGGTTACTCTGAGCTAGTGTTGATAGATTGTGTCAACTAGTGTTTCCTTCGTCAGTGGCAAGGCAAAGAAGGGCCAAACAGTGGGTCCACTGATCTGACAGTCACCAGTTAGATCACCTTTGTTCAACTCAGCAGACCCGTGATGGTTCAAAGTCCAGAAGCAGTTGTGGCTGTGATAGCAGTGTTAAACTAGAGAATTGTCATGCAAGGTGAGACCAACGATGAAATGCAATGCCTATCTGGGGCATCTGCCACACATCTAGTCCTGGGCCCCCAGCTGAACTTTGACCCACTTCCACCAGCCAAAGATTTGCCTGGGTCGAATCCCTGAGAAGGGTCAGCTCAAGCTCAAGTTTTCAGACCCCTGGTGCAGCCTAATGAGAGGTTTTATCTCCTTGATACTAATGATCTTGATGAAAATTATGAACCTTGAGAAGCAATTCAAAAGGGCACAAGGCCTTAACTCCATTCCCGACATTGAGGATGGGTACACCAAGGCTGCCGTAAGGCTCCTAGACAGATTCAAAATGCCACACATTAACTGTTTTGATGGATCTGGAGATCCTATGGTACATATCCGGCTTTTCTTGGACGCCTTGAAACCGATGGGTCTAACTAAGCCTCAGAAACTCTCTCTGTATGGAAAAACCCTGTCGGGCATAGCAGTCACTTGGTATGCTAAGTTGGAGGATAAAGTGAAGTAGAACTGGGAAGAGTTAGCTGAGACCTTTGTCAATCAGTACTCTTGCAATACCCAAATTGAAATAACCACTTAAGACCTTGAAGCAACCCACAAGAATCCTGAAGAGCCTTTCGTGGAATTTGTTGCAAGGTAGAGAGCAAAGGTAGCACAGATGACAAATCACCCTTCTGAGAGGGACCAAGTCCGGATAGTGGTGCAAAACCTTGAGCCTGGTATGTTAGAAAAGTTGATATTCGCTCCACTATCCACTTTCAAAAATTTGCATGAATTGGGAGTTCAGATTGAGAGTGCGTTCAACAGATGGATTATTCCTAGAACAAGCGAACTAAAGGGAGTATCAATGCTAGTAATAGCACTATCCCCAAACCCAGTGAAATCAATGCCGTTACCACTCCCAAAACTGCCAACCTTTTTTTCGATGCCAACCCACAAATCGCCGACCCAACCCGAGCTCAATGCAGAATTTTCACCCCCCTCTACATGAGCCTAACTAGTGCACTAAAAATCATGATGAAAATAGGGTATCTCAAAGTCCTTGATCCGCAACCTCGTCCTAACCCACTCCCTACCAGACATAACCCCACCAAATATTGTGTGTACCATCAACAGCTCAGTCATGGCATTCGTTATGAGGTTCAGAATCTCATCGACAACTAGACGATAGCTCCACCTCAAGACCCCAATGACCGAGTACCTCATCCACACCTTAACCTGATCCATACGCTGCTATCCACCTACAACCCCAGCATATACATCACCCCGACCCATCTTTCCAACCCTGAGGTGTTTATTCCAGAAAGCACGGACTTGTGCATGATGGATGCACTCGAACCTCAATCATCTCAAACTCACGAACCTACTATTTCTGAGCTAATGAGCATGATTGAAGATCTTCAGAGAACTGTGGCAGATTTAGCCTCTGGGATTTTGGCTCCATCATTCACCACATCACATGCTAGAAATTTCACACCAAAAGGCTCCTTAAACTTGGGGCAAGTAGTAAATGAAAATGGCCAACCAGAAGCTATCTCAAGTCTGGATGATGACATGTCAACAACAATTGGGCTCCTCTCTTATATAGCAACCCAATCCCTTGGCAAAGTGGAGGCAAGTGGCAAAAACAAGGCTGGGGCAAGTATTGATCCTTGTGAACATCTTCAATGGCCTATTGAGGCTTTCAAGGTCAAAGGGCTGAACAAGCAGCAAGTGTTGGCGGTTGTTGTAAAAACTGTGGATGACACTTTTGTCACTAAGGTTGGGAGCATTTCGAATCAAGGGGCAAGCCAGGAAAAGGGCTATCATACCAGAAACATCCCCTTCATTTCTAATCCTACACCCGTCAGAGGTCATCAAACCCAATCAACACCTGCCAACCCTTTTGTCAACTCTAGCAGGACTGGTGTAGACACCCCATTTTTGACCGTCCTTAAGATTGGACGTCATCGTTTGAACACTCAGTGATCATCCTTGTTCGTGTTCGTCTTGAGTTTCCGGAGGTCTCGGCTACGCGTCTTACCTCAGGATCTCTCGACTCGACTGTTTTGTGTCTGGTTTTGCACCAAACACTTGTTATTTTGCTTCTGAGGGTGGGAAGTAGCTTGTAGGCCATCCCCACACCTCACCGGCCATGGCTTGAGGCCACCGGCCTTGTTTCCTTGCCACCGGCCATTGGTGATGGCCGGTCGGCACTATTGATGGTCGGTCGGCATTGTGTTTGGTCGGCCGGCCACTGTTTTTGATCAATCGGCCACTTGTCCTGATCGAGACCTTTTCTTTAGGGAGCTTGACCCTTTTGAACCTTTTTTTAGCTTCTCCAAGAAGCTTGACCCCTTTTTTAGCTTCTCCAAGAAGCTTGACCTTTTTGAACCTTTTTTTAACTTCTCCAAGAAGCTTGACCCTTTTTTAGCTTCTCCAAGAAGCTTGACCTTTTTGAACCTTCTTTTAGCTTCTCCAAGAAGCTTGACCTTTTTGAACCTCTTTTTTAGCTTCTCCAAGAAGCTTGACCCTTTTTTAGCTTCTCCAAGAAGCTTGACCTTTTTTAGCTTCTCCAAGAAGCTTGACCCTTTCGACCCTTTTTTAGCTTCTCCAAGAAGTTTGACCTTTTTTAGCTTCTCCAAGAAGCTTGACCCCTTTTTTTAAAGCTTCTTGAAGAAGCTTGAACCTCTTGACCCCTTTGCCTAGCTTCTCCAAGAAGCTTGGCCTTTTTGCTTCAAGCTTCTAAGAGAAGCTTGGCCTTTTTGCTCAAAGCTTCTAAGAGAAGTTTTGCCCCATTGGTTTCTCTATATAAGGAGAGCCTCTCCTTCCATTTTAGAGGTTGAAAAAATCTGATATATATCACATATATATCACTCCCTCTCTATATCTCCCTCTCTCTCTACATTTGTGTGGGTTAGAGGGTCCAAAAGTGTCTTGTTCTTGGCCTATTGCACACCACTTCATAGCCACACACTTCCATCATCACTTGGAGGTTCTTGGAGCTTGTTTTCAGAGGTTGAGGACTGGTTTTTGAGACCTAAAGGCTGCTGGTTCTTGCTGGTTTTCAAAGGTAACTTCTTACCCTCTTTATTCCCCATTTTTGCACACCATTTTAGCTTGTCTTGCTTTTGTATTTGGGCTTTGTGTATAACATAAAAAAGTTCTTTTTTTGTGTGTTTAAGATACTTCATTAAGGACACTTTTGTGTTTGGGGTCGTTTACCCCCTCTTAGGCCTTGTTTGGTCCTGTTTTGTGCTATTTTTGGTGAACTTCGGGACCACCTTGTTTGGGCCTCCTCACCACTGAAATCTTGAGGGATTTCAGTGGTGAGGATGGTGGTTTAAGGTCCTAAGAAGGAGAGGGGTGGCCCTCTCCCTTGTTGCCTTGTTTGTTGCCCTTTTTGGCCTTCCAAAGGGGCTCCTATTTGCATGCTTCCAAGCCTTGTTTCAAGCATTTTCAGTGGGTTTTAGGACCCCCATAAGCCATTTCTAGAGTTGGTTTGGTCTTGTTGAATGTCCTTATTGCATGTGTAGAGTAACCCTCTTGTTGGCCTTTCAAAGGAACACCCCATCCTAGCATGTGTGGACCTTGTTTCCATGGGTTTTTGGGGCTTATTTGACAAACCATGTTACTGTTTTTACTTGGTTTAGACACACCATGCTTGCTTTGCATACTTGTCTTGTAATGACATGAAACTGCCTTAACATGTATCTAGCACTTAGACCGCTATGCTTACTTATTTTGGCTTAGCTTTGTGAAGCTTTTATGCATGTTTTAGTGTGCTTAAGGTCTGTTTTTGGTCATTTGGGTCATCCATGCTTTGCTTTGTATAGCTACCATGCAATCTCCCTTGTAGGCCTTGAGTGTTGACCCCCCTAGCATGCTTTACTTGCTTTGTTTCAGTGGTTTGGAACCATTTATCATGCCATTTCAGACCTTATAGCATGCTTGTATGCTTGCATTTGATGCTCCTTTAATGCTTTAAGAGGTTGGTATCTTATGCTCCATGTTTGGCCCCTTTTGTATGCTTCCATGTATAGGCCATTTAGATGCCATCTAGGTGTGTCTTTGACCTTAATTTGGCATGATTTGGGACTATTTTGTTTCACTTTGATCATTTGCTTCGTGTGTCATATGATCATAGTTTAAGTCCTTGGGCTTGGATGCATGCTTTGCTTGCATTGGTAGGTTGATTTGGCATCATCTTCTACATGTTTTTCAAAGCTTATCATGTATGCTATGTGCCAATGTTTGCCCCTTTTAAGTGTGCTTGAAAGTTGCTTCTATATGCTTAGGTATTCAACCATGTTTGCATGCATGTTTGTATGCATAGGTACTTGGCTCATGACATTTTGTTGCATGTTTAATTGGTGTTGCATTTGGCATGCATTTCTTGCTAAGTTTCCTAACATGTTACATGCCTTGCATGTGTACATGGTTAAGATTACACTTTGCATGTTTGCTAACTTGTATACTTGTCCTCATGTTCATGTTGCATACTTAGCCTCCATGCCTAGGTTGCATTGCATAGAGCATGCATGCTTTGCCTCTTAAATTGAGTATGATAGAGGTTGGGCTTTATGTGTTTAATTGATTTGCATGTCATTTGAAATCGAAATGCACAACTTGGTTTCTTGGGCCATCACGCATTGAAATGCGCGATTGGTGGTCCGAGGGTCAAGCACCATCCTCCTTTGAGTCATAAACATGATAAGGAGTGTGGTTGATGCAAACATTGCTTGAAATGCATTGCCATGCCATGTTTTGCCCTTTGCTGCTGTCAAAACAGATTCTGTAGGAAGATTTGGCCGACCGGCCATATGCAGTGCCGACCGGCCATCCATCCATGGCCGATATCTCAATCAGAGGCCGGTGGTCATTCTCCATGGCCGGTGGCAAATCCCCTTAGCCAGTGATGTTCCGAAGCATTCAGAGAAGCAACCTTGAGACTTGTGCAGTCTTCGGAGGAGGATAACAGTCAAAGTGGAAGCAACTTGTGCATGGCTGTGACTTTCCAAGCGGAACTGCGCATGCATTGCATTGGACCCTCTTCCCGAGGCTGATTTTATTGCTTAATTAGCTTAGTTAATTTGCTTAGCTAGTGAATTGTCTGTAATAATTAATTAGCTTAGTTAATTGTATTATTCTTTTGGTCCCTCCGAGCGAGGGCTAATTTGTAATAAATGTGGGTGCGTGTGTGCATGTCTTCCAACCCCCACTTCTTTCTCCCTTTTACTTACCCGCTTTGATGGTTAGTATTAGGACACGTTTAATTTAGCATACCTTATGCAATGCATTCGTGCATTCATACATTTGTCTTGCATGCACTGGGCTCGGCGCATCATTCTAACTGCATTTGTACTTCAATTCCAAGTTGAATACGTGTTAGTTGTATCATCATCATATGCCATCTTAGAATAGTCGAGCCTGTCTAGATTGCATCTTTGCATGTGTTGCACTAGCCATTTTTAACATGAACTAGGATCATGCATGTGATGACTAACTAGTTTTTGTTTTGGCACGGAGTACGATGTAAGTATTTATGCTTTAGCATACCGCATGCGTGTGAGTGTTGCCATAACAGCATGATTACCATGAGGCTAGCTGCTTATGTGATATAACTGCTTGGATGCCTGTGGATGGAGGTTGAATTACCTAAATTGGAATAATGCATTAAAACTGTGAGTTTTAAGCCCACTAGATAGTGGCAAAACCATCTTTTCTAAAGTCCACTTGAGGGTGGCAAAATCTGCATTTTAGCCTACTTACGAGTAGCGAACCATTTTCAAAACAAACATGCAATGTTTTGTTCCAATTTAGGCGATTTGGTCTATACTTGTTTGCTGTGTGCGTAACATAGTAATTTTAGGCTAAATAACTGGAAAAAGAACACACAACGTTTTCAAAAACGGATATCATGGTTAGTAGAGGCCGATCTTCGGATCGGGCGAGAGGGGGTGCTCATAGCTGACCTTCCCTAATCGTACCCAAGTTCCCAAGCCGAGGCAACTTTGGTGATGACGGACACGTGGCCTTTGGCACCGAGTCAGGGTTTCCTAAATTCCCCCAAAATAAAATATTTAGGTGGCGACTCTGTATCTAGCAAAGCAGTCCATATTTGGCACTTCTTTTTCTAAAAATCTGTTTTCTCAAAATGATTTGCTAGATTTGGACTCTTTGGTTCAGATTAAGAACTGTGACATCAAATTGAGTCCGAACTGTAGCGAGGCCCACGGGCGCGTCTACAGTTTCTAGCGACTCTGCTGGGGAATTTAGAGAGCTTGACTCGAACTCGTGATATCCTGTTTTGATTTCACTTATGTGTTTCTTTGCATTGCATGTGCATTGGTGCGCCTAGGACACCGTGTTTGCCATCTGCCATTCCTGAACGGTTTGCCGGAGGCTTGTCTTGTCAAGGTATGACCATAAGGCTGATCGGTTATGGGCTCTAATAGTATGGGAACACAAACCCCAGTTTTTACCGAGGCACCCTTTTGACCATTCGACCTAGTGCATATTCGGAATCCATAGTGACCATTCCAAACTAGGACAGGTTGTTTACCCGATAGGTTGTTTGAAACCGCTGCGTGCGTAGTGAAACCCTAGCTCCTGACAAAATAGGACAGGGAAACCCTAACCCAACATAGGGGTGTCTTGGCTCTCATTTGTTTGCTATGTGCTTTTAGAGTGTATCTCTACAGGGAATGCGCATAACAGTTTGCAAGTCTGAGTATCAGGCTTGTGGGCATCAGCATCAGTATTTGGGGAATCAGTTTTACCTTAGGGTATCAATTTTGGGACAGATATTTGGGGAACAGTTATCAGTATTGAGTACAGTCGTTCTGCTATCCGTTCCAGTGAAATTGAGCTGAGATGCTGTCTGTTTTCTCTTTTGCAAGGTAGTTCTGGAACTATAGCTTTAGAAGGCTCCAATATCCCCCGAGGTTCATTGGACCTGTACTGATAGACTTTGTCAGGTAATAGACTCAGTTCAAGGGTAATCAGGGCCAGAGAAGGCTAGTCAGGCACAGACCACCAGTACAATAGCTACTAGATCAGTGATCTTTGAGCAGTCGGGCTGAGATTTTCGAGCCTATTACCGACACAGATATACCGGTTGCTCAGTTAGATTAGAACAGTACGTCGAGTCTGGAAGAGATGGTGCGCCAACTCCAGGATAGTATGAAAGCCATGCAGCAAGACGCTGTCCGTCAAGCAGAATTCGCCAAGCAACAGGCTGTGGTCAAAGCCCAACAGGCAGAGACAATTGCCAGATTAGAGCAGCAAACTGGAGTATCTACTTCGCACTAGGCTCCTCCCCCACCAAGAGTTCCCATACTCGGGGAGGCAACCCACGTCCAAGATGATACGGACATTCCAGTCGGGCCGGCTCCGCCCCCGGTTCTACCCCAGCTATCCAAGACACCCATCAACCTACCGAACTCCCCTTTTGAGTTAGAGACGGATCCAATGGCGCTAAAGATGAGCAAGCTTGAAAGGTTGTTCAAGAAGGCTCAAGGCATGAAATCCGTCCCGGACATCGAGGATGGGTATACCGATACAGCTGTGACGCTGCCAGACAGATTCAAGATGCCACATATTGACCGTTTCGATGGGTCCGGGGATCCCATGGTGCACTTGCGGCTGTTTTCAGACATTCTAAGGCCGATGGGCCTCACTAGATTACAAAAGCTATCATTGTTTGGCCGAACCATGTCTGGGATAGCCGCAATCTGGTATGCAAAATTAGAGAACTTGTGAAACAGAATTGGGAAGGGATGGCTGAGGCCTTCAGTGATCAATACTCCTACAACACACAGATTGAGGTCACAACTCGTGATCTTGAAGTCACCCGCCAAGAGCCAAAGGAGGGTTTTTCAGAGTTTGTGGCGAGGTGGAGAGCAAAGGCCTCGATGATGGCTACAAGGCCTTCCGACAAAGACCAGATAAGGATGGTTGTGCGCAACCTTCAACCCAAACTAATGCAGAAAATGATCCTGCTCCCCTTCCCTACCTTTTCGGATCTACATGAGATGGGGGTACAGATCGAGGATGCTATGAAACAGGGCCTTATTGATCAGGAGAAGGAGCAGCCCAGGAGGGCGTTTACCCGCAGTTCGAATACGACCACCAGCGGTGACGCAGCTGCAAGATCTTCTGAAGTGGGCATGGTCACTACCACCACACCAAGAGTAGCCAGCCCCTTTGTTGGTACATCCACTTCAAACCCCCGAACTTCAGACTATCTACCCCGAGGCAAGAGGGTTTTCACCCCACTCTTTATGCCTTTATCTAAAGCCCTAGGGGTCCTACTCAGGAAAGGACATCTGAAACCGTTGGAACAACGGCCTCTACCCGATCCTCTCCCTCCAAAGCATGACCTGACTAAGTACTATGCTTTTCATCAACAGACCGGTCATGACACCGACAGTTGCGTCCGTCTCCGCCACGAGATACAAAATTTGATTGACAACAGAGTCATCCTCACAGCAGGTCCTGCAAAGTCTATTGGCACTTGATCGGTGAACTTGTGGGGGATAATGTGATGTGATCGAGGGATGAACCACCTGCGGGCGGCGCTCGATTTACTCCGGATGTGGCGTATGGCACGCACTGTTTTGAGCATTTTGCGAATGCTAGCTTCTGTGCTTTCTGACTTGGGTATTGGGTCAGTCTTGTCATTTTGTATTGAGTCAGTCTTTTCATACTGAGTCAGTCAGGTTTGTCTTGTTGTGTCGAGTCAGTCCTATTTTGTTAGAGTCGGGTGATTTCGGGGGTGTTACCTCGGACATCACTTGCTTGTTTTGTGTTTGTCTTTTTTGCTTTCTTTGGAGTCTGTTTCGGCCCAAGAGCCAGTTACGCCAACAGATCTGAATGGAACAACGGTGATTTTCACACTCTTGTGTTTGCTTCTGCCGTGTGCCAGTTGTGCCAGAAGTTTGAATGAAGTGACAGTGCTCTTCGCCTGCCTTTTCTGTGCCTTTGAAGTCATTGTAATGACCTAAGTTTTCAAAACCTTTTTCGAAACATTGTGATAAAAACGAAGAGGAAGGAATTCCTCAAGTTTTGCAAAATTTGATCAATTGAGAGAAAGAGAGGCATGCTAAGCCCTTAATGAATGAAATCATGTTTGTTAACGTGAGTACTGAGAAGGATCCTGGCTTGATCCAGATTGGTCCTACACTATCTTCAGCACGAGCGATTTGTCACTTTCTTAAAAGATTTCAAAAACTGTTTTGCGCGGTCTTGTAAAGACTTGTGTGGAATCTCTCTTGAGATTGTGCAGCCTAGGATCACTCTCAGTCTCAAGATTCAATCCATTTGTTTTCGAACCTTGAACCCATTCAGAACGTTCAACGGTCAACCGCCATGTGAGGCCTGTGTGGCCAGATTCAAAGCAGCCCTCGAACAAGAGGCAAGAAAGTCAGATCAAGAAGATCAGATTTCATCAGAAGAGGCTTGCAAAGCTAGAACAAAAGCACCCCTCGAACTAGGGGCAAAAATGTCCGATATGCTCGAAGAGCCGAAGATAGATCCTTCAGTAAATCAATGCAACGGCCACTCTCCTGGATACGGATGGCTATAAAACCCTAAAACCATTTGGGATGGACTTGTTACACTTTTACCCTTTGAGAGGCTCGCTGGGCCGAAAACCCAGAAGAACGACCCAAGCAAAAGTTAGAGCAAGAGAAAAGAACAAAAAAAAAAGAGAAAAAGAAAATAACAACAAGAATAAAAGAAAAAGAGAAAAGAAAAAAATGAAAAAAAAAAATGAAGAGAAAAAGAAATGAAAAAAAATTGAAAAGAAAAGAAGAACAAAGCTCGCAAGGTCGAAAACCCGCAACGGGCGCCTTGGCAAAAGTTAGAGCCTAAAAATGAGAGGATAATACCCGAGTGTACCTTACACCGGAACTACGTAAGGCTTGATTCCCATGTTTGGGATACGTAGGCAACTTCATTCTGAAGTCCAGCCACAAACACCTCTAAAATTGATTGTGTCCATGTAATGGTTTTGATTGTCTTTTCCTTCTCTGTATCCGAGAGTTCGGTTGTGATCGTCACTCTGAGGATTGATTGCAGTGCGCTGCGGTGCCATTCAAACAAGGGGCAAGTTTCCATTGCCATTCAATGCGCTGCGGTGCCGTTCAAACAAGGGGCAACTTTCCGTTGCTATGCAGTGCCCTTCAGACAAGGGGCAATATTCCATTGCCTCCGATCCGAGGTCGTGCATCTCAAGAGTAGGTTCTGTCCTCGTTGAATAGTGGCCGTTTGCAAAAACAATTTTTTGAAAATTTTTACTGAGGTTGACTGATCCCTCGAAAATTATTCCATCTTTTCCAAAACTGGACCATTTCTTGGACCCAAAAAGGGAAAATTTCAGTGCTCATAACCTAACTTGCATGATTTTCAAATCAAAAATCAAACAAGTATGTTAATCTAACTCTCATATTGGTCAAGATTGTTTTAGTAGAAACCAAAACAAAAAATGATCAAAATAATGAACTAGGGGCACAGTTGAGTCAGGTTTCCTGTCTTTCCCCTGTTGTCAATGCATTTGCCAGAAGGGCACCATACCTGCCAGAAAAGGGCACCACTGAAGCTATCAACAAAGTGCTGAAAGCTCTTTCATCCTCCAAGCAACGAGGTATCAAGCTAAGTGCGAAGCACGAACTGGAATGGGACAAGATATTCCACTCTCTTATCTGGACAGATCTGACCACGTCCAAACTCCCCAGCAGAGCATCGTCAACCGATGTCAGCTGCAGATTTGCTACACACCCAATTGTAGCACAGCCCCTCTGTGGGAGAAACTCACTAGCTGCATACAGAAGAAAAAGAATCTAGCGAAATGCTAGGGGCAAGAGCCCACAATTTGCTGTTTATCCATCAACCACCCAGGAGAGGGATGAAAAATGAGAGATTGAAGAATAGAGAGATGTGCGATGAGAGCAAAAGTGAGAAGAGGGCTTTTTCAGAAAAACAGAGCTTGAGGGCCGAGTGATGTGAGAATCACAAATGAGAAAGGGTGGGAAACAATACCCGGTGAAACAGGCTCCCTGTGCACGTCTGTGTGTCGTGTCTTTTGTTTTGTTTGTCTCAATTCTTGCTTTGAGTCGTTCCGAGCATGTCTCGATGTGTTTAGGTTGTTTACCTTTTGTTTTTCGTTGTTGAGTCTTTTTCGCTTTATTCAGTCGTCGGCTCAATACCTGGTCGAGAACTCATTTTCTCAATTTCAAAAAATGATTTGTTGTGTGCTCAGAGTGCTGTGCCATTCTCCACATTTGTGCAAAAAAGGGAATTTGTTCTTTCGAAAACTGCAGGGTTCAACCCAGGTCATGTGAGAACAGTAAAATCAGGATCTATCTAAAGCTATATAGGTTTCGGACTACAAAGCAAAAGAAAAGAGGGAAAGTCGAAGCATCTGAGTGTGTTTCACCTTCAGCAAATTCCGTGATTGTACTCCGGATGTACCTCTTCAGGCCTTGTCACTACCCCGAAGTATGGGTGTGCCTCTACCTCAAGCTCAAGATTAAGCCTGCTTCAAGTCAGAATGGCAATTAAAGCAGCAGCAAATGTCATCTCTCACCAATGTTAACAGGGTGTCCCTTTTTCGAGCAGAGTTGTGTTGCCAACTCCTCCGAAAGGTAAATCGGAGGCACCAGAGTACATGTTTGATGCCCTTCCATTGCATAGAATGTGAACTTTCATATACACTTCGGTTGCATGCGTGCCACGCATCGTTATGTTTCTGCATAGAATATGCTTTCAACGTTGCATAGAAAATGCCCCCATACTTGCATAGAAAATGCATTTTATCGCACTGTCTTGTGCACCTACATTGCATTGTTTTGCACGCTCTTTTATTCGGAAACACTGGGATACGTCCTTATGTTTTCCCTTCTTTCTGAAACATTGGGATACGTCCCTATGTTTCTCATTCCTTCCGAAACACCGGGATACATCCCCACGTTTCTTCTCTTTTTCCGAAACTCCGAGATACGTCCCTATGTTTCTCTTTCCTTCCAAAACTCTGGGATACGTCCCTATGTTTCTCATTCCTTCTGAAACACCGGGATACATTCCCACATTTCTTCTCTCTTTTCGAAACACCGGGATACGTCCCTACGTTTCTTTTCCTTTCTGAAACACTGGGATACGTCCCTATGTTTCTCGTTCCTTCCAAAACACCGGGATACGTCCCCACGTTTCTTCTCTCTTTTTAAAACACCGGGATACGTCCCTACGTTTCTTTTCTCTTCTTTCTGAAACACCGGGATACGTCCCTACGTTTCTTTTCTCTTCTTTCTGAAACACTGGGATATGTCCCTATGTTTCTCTTTCCATTCCGAAACAACGGGATACGTCCCTATGTTTCTCTTTCCATTCCGAAACAACGGGATATGTCCCTATGTTCCTCCTCCTCTCCAAAACACCGGGATACGTCCCTATGTTTCTTCTCCTTTGTCGAAACACCGGGATACGTCCCTATGTTTCTCCTCCTTGTTCGTAACACTGGGATGCGTCCCTAATCCTTGGGATACGTCCCTAATCTTTGGGATACGTCCCTAATCTTTGGGATACGGCCCTAACCTTTGGGATATGTCCCTAATCCTTGGGATACGTGCCTAATCCCCGGGATACGTCCCTTTGTTTCTCCCTCTTCGGTTAAAAGCGTTCAGAATACGTTCCAATACTTACACCATTCCGAAACACCGGGATACGTCCCTATGTTTCTCCCTCTTTGGTTAAGAGCATTTGGAATACGTTCTGGTGCTTGAACCACTCTGGAACACTGGGATACGTCCCTATGTTTCTCATTCCTTCCGAAACTCCGGGATACGTCCCTATGTTTCTCTTTCCTTCCGAAACTTCGGGATACGTCCCTATGTTTCTTCTTCTTTTTCCGAAACACCGGGATACGTCCCTATGTGTCTTCCACTTTTTCAAAACACTGGGATACATCCCTATGTTTCTTCCGCTCTTCCAGAACACAGGGATGTGCCCCTATGTTCCTCCCTCTTTGGTTAAGAGCATTTGGAATACGTTCCAATGCTTATGCCTTTCCGAAACACTGGGATACGTCCTTATGTTTCTTTGCATTGATCATTAGTTATGCTCGGCTTTGTGCATTGTCTTGCATTTTGCCCCTGTCCTCGGGCGCATACCTTTATTTATAGCTTGTATGCTTTGTCTAAGTCTTCGGCCTTCTCAAAAATGGGTCGTCTCTGGGCTTTGACATTCACTCCCGTCATTTTTATGACTTTTGAGTTCATTCACCACATCACATTCTAGAAATTTCACACCAAAAGGCTCCTTAAACTTGGGGCAAGCAGTAAATGAAAATGGACAACCAGAAGCTATCTCAAGTCTGGATGATGACATGTCAACAACAATTGGGCTCCTCTCTTATATAGAAACCCAATCCCTTGGCAAAGTGGAGGCAAGTGGCAAAAACAAGGCTGGGGCAAGTATTGATCCTTGTGAACATCTTCAATGGCCTACTGAGGCTTTCAAGGTCAAAGGGCTGAACAAGCAGCAAGTGTTGGCGGTTGTTGTAAAAACTGTGGATGACACTTTTGTCACTAAGGTTGGGAGCATTTCGAATCAAGGGGCAAGCCAGGAAAAGGGCTATCATACCAGAAACATCCCCTTCATCTCTAATCCTACACCCGTCAGAGGTCATCAAACCCAGTCAACACCTGTCAACCCCTCTGTCAACTCTAGCAGGACTGGTAACCGCACCTTCAATCCCCTTTACATGACCTTGTCCGAAGCTCTCCAAATCCTCATAGGACAAAGCCATCTCCAATCCCTTCACCCTCGGCCTCTCCCTGATCCCCTTCCACCCAGGTATAATGCTGCCAAGTATTGTGCCTTTCATCAACAAACCAGCCATGACACTGACGGTTGTTTTCGTCTTCACCATAATGTTCAAGATTTGATTGACAATAAGGTCATCACTCCATCGGGTCCTACAAAGTCTATCGGCACTGGATCGATGAACTGGGGGGATAATGTGACTATGTAATTGGGGATGAACCACCTGCTGATGGCGCTCATTTTACTCCAGATGTGGTGGATGGCACGAACTTTTTAGCACTTTGAAAATGCTGTTTATTTTATTTTCAGACTTAGGTATTAAGTCAATCTTGTTATTTTGAGTTAGCCTTATTGTGTTAGAGTCAGGTGATTTCAGGTGTGTTAACTCGGACATCACATCACTGTCTTGTTTTGTTTGTCTTTTTCACTCTTGGAGTCTGTTTCTACATTGAACTAGTTACGCCAAAAGATCTGAATGACATGACAGTACTTTTCTACTTACTTCTACCATGCTTTTAAATCATTACATTGACTAAAGCTTATTTTCAAAACTGTTTTCGAAACTGTCATGAAACAAAGAAGAAGGAATTCCTCGGGAATTGCAAAAATTTGATCGATTGAGAGGAAGAGAGGCGTGCTAAGCCCTTAATGAATGAGATCATGTTTGTTAATGTGAGTATTGAGAAAGATCCTGGTTTGATCTAGATTGGTTCTACATTGTCTTCAGAAGAGCATGAGCGACTAGTCGCTTTATTAAAAGAATTTCAAAAATGTTTTACGTGGTTCTATGAAGACATGCTTGGAATTGATCTTAAGATTGTATAGCATACGATCACTCTCGGCCTCAAGACTCGACCTCTTTTGCTTTCAAACCTTGAACCTTGACTCAGATGTTCAACGATCAACCAAAATATGAGGCTTGCATGGCCAGATTTGAAGCAGCCCTTGAACTAGGGGCAATAAGGTCGTATGTCATCAAAGGAGGCTTGCATGGTCAGATTGGAAGCAACCCTTGAACTAGGGGCAATAAGGTCAGATGTCATCAAAGGAAGCTTGCAAAGCTGGATGAGAAGCATCCCTTGAACTAGGGGCAAAAAAGGTCAGATACACTCGAAGATTCAAAAATGGGTCTTTTTTCAAGCCAATGGAGATCGGCAAGAAAGCCAAATCCCAGAATTTGAAACAAGAAAATTTTTGTTGAAGGACAATCGAGTTCCTATCCATAATACTAGGGGCAAATGGAGACCCCATTGAATAGGCTCCTATATCATCAGTGAACAACAACCATTCTCGTGGATTCCGATGGCTTAGAGATCCTATGGCCAATCAATATCGACAAGTTAAACTTTTCTATCCTTGAGAGGCTCGCTGGGTCGAAAACCTGGATGGGCGACCTAACCAAAAGTTAGAGCACGAAAAAGAGAAAATGAAAAAATGAGAAAAAAAAAGAACAAAAATGAAAAAATGGAAACAAAAAACAAAAAAGAAGAAGAAAGGAAAAGAAATGAAAAGAAAAGAAAAACAGAGCTTGCAAGGTTAAAAACCCGAAAGGGCGGCCTTGGCAAAAGTTAGAGTGAAAAAGGAGAGTGTCAATACTCGAGTGTACCTGAACCCCGGAACTACGTGCGGCCTGATTCTCATCTTTGGGATACGTAGGCAACTTCATCCTAAAGTTCGACCCAACCATTTTTCAGCCTGCATGTCTTATCCATATTGATTGGCTGATCCTTATTCAACTCGATTATCCTATCCATGTCCAATTGGCTCATCTTCATTCAAAATCGGTTGTCCTATCCTGTCGGAAGATTCAGTTGCAAGACAATTCAAGATTAGATCTGAGGTTGTACATCTTAAGAGTTAATTCCACATTGGTTGAGTAGTGGCCATTTGCAAACAGTTTTGAGGATTTTTAATGAGCTGACTAATTTTCTCAAAAATTATTCTATTTTTCCAAAACTGGACCATTTCTTGGACCCAAAAAAAGGAAAATTTGCAATACTCACAACTTGACTTACATGATTTCAAATCACTAAGTCAAACAAGCATGTTAATCTCACTCTCATATTAGTCAAAATTGTTTTAGCAGAAAGCCAAAATCAAAAAAATGGTCAAAGTGATGAACTAGGGGCATAGTTGAGTCAAGTTTCCTGTCTTTTCCTTGCACTTGCCAGAAAGGACACAACTGAAGCTAACAACAGAGGCCAAAAGACTCTCTCATCCTCTAAGCAGCGAGGTACTAAGCTAAGTGTGAGGCACGAACTGAAAATGGAGCAAGGTATTCCACTCCCTCATCTGGACAGGTCTGATCACATCCAAATTGGCCAAGGGCATTGTCAACCGATGTCAGTTGCAAATCTGCTGCACATCCAGTCGCACCACAACCCCTCTGTGGGAAAGCTCACTAGTTGTGAGCAAAAGAAGGAGAATCTAGTAGAATACTAGGGGCAAGAGCCCATAACTTCCTGCTTATCCATCAAGCACCCAGGAGAAATAAAAAAATAATAGAGATTAAAGAATAAAAAGATGTGTGCTAAAAGAAAAAGTGAGAAAAGGGCTTTTCGGAGAAAAAAGAGATTGAGTGCAAAAGTGATGTGCGAACCACAAATAAAAAAGGGTGGGAAACAATACCTGGAGAAGTAGTGGACTCCCCGTGAATTGAGGGAGCTTCTGCCAGTGGAAAGCAAACATCTAAGTGTTATATTTGTTGTTTTTGTTTTGAGTCGTTTTGAGTGTAAATAGTCGTGTTTAGATTGTTTTCACTTTACTTTCCCTTTGTTGAGTCGTTTTGACTGTGGTCAGTCGTAGGCTCAATACTCGGTTAAGAACTCATTCTCAATTTCAATTTCAAAAATAAATCGCTTTGCGCTCAAAGTGTTGTGACATTCCCAACATGATCTGCAAAACAGAATTCTTTCTTTTATAAACTGTAGTGTTCAACGCAGATCAAGAGTGAGAGCAATCGAACCAGGACCTATCTGAAGCTACATAGGTTCTAGACTGCAAAGCAAAAGAAAAGAGAGAAAATTTGGAGCATCTTAGCGTGTTTCAACTTCAGCAAATTCCGAGGTTGCATTCCAGGGGCACCTTCTCAAGCCTCGTCTTTCTCTGGAGTATGAGTGTACCTCGACCTTGAGAATTTGAGTTCAAGCCTGTTTCAAGTCAGAATGGCGATCAAAGCGGCATGCAGATGTTACCCCTTGCCAATATCAATAAGGAGTATCCGTTTTGGGCATGTTGCAAAATCCTCTGAGAGGTAAATCGGAGGCACCAAAGTACATATTTGACTCTCTTCTATTGCATAGAATATGCACTTTCATATACACTTATGTTGCACGCGCGTCCTTCATCATTCATGATTCTTGCTTAGAAAGTGCTTTGAAGCATAGAATATGCTCTTGTTTCATACATAAAACATGCTTTCAATTTTTATTTATTTATTTATTTTTCATAGAATATGTTCTTGTCTCTTGCATAGAACATGCTTTCAATTAACATCATGCATCGGCTGTCTATCTTGCATAGAACATGCGTTGTCACTGTATGGATTGTAATCTTGTTCACTTCATCATTCTATGCATCTATCGCACAATAATCTCACATCATGCATCTATCGCACAATCACTTTGAACACTCATGCTGTCTAGCGCATTTCAATTCACGTCGCGCTGTCTAGCGCATTTCAACTCAATCGCGCTGTCTAGTGTATTTCAACCCACATCACACTGTCTTGTGCATCTCAACTCAATCACGCTGTCTAGCGCATTTCAACTTACATCGCGCTGTCTAGCGCATTTCAACATGCATCGCATTGTCTAGTGCATTTCAATTCACGTTACGCTGTCTAGCGCATTTCAATTCAGGTCGCGTTGTCTAGCGCATTTCAATTCACATCATGTTCTTTAGTGCATTTCAATTCACATTGCGCTGTCTAGGGCATTTAAACTTAATCGCATTGTCTAGTGCATTTCACTTACATTGCACTGTCTAGGGCATTTCAACTCAATCACACTGTCTAGTGCATTTCACTTACATCGCACCGTCTAGTGCATTTCACTTGTATCGCATTGTCTAGTGCATTTCAACTTGCCTCGCACTGTCTTGTGCAAATTTGCATCTCACTGCCCTGTGCACTCATTTCGCTCTGTCATGTGCATTCACCCTCACTCGCGTTGTCATGTGCACCTGTGTGGTGTTGTGCACTCTCCTGGTCTAGAAGACCTTAAATCCTCTAAAGGTGCAATTCCTTTGGTGTTTGTCATGCCCGAACGACTTTCAGTGGTCTGGTATAGCCACCTACTTGTGTTTGCGATGAGTTCTAAGGAGATCAACTGAAACGGTGAAAGCTAGAGTTCGAGTGGCCGAGGCCTAGAATGCAAAGGTTCGGGATTTCCGAGACTAAAGTCTAGTTTAAATATCCAATGGTGTATTCTCAGCTTGAAATCTGTATGACAGCCCCATAGGTTGAGGTAGCTTGTATGCGCCTCAATTCTGGATACTGAACTAACCTAGTCTGTCACCCTGTTAGAGAATAAGGAAAGTTGCGAACATAGCCAGGAGAAAAGTAGTACCTATGGTTTGGAAAGCGCAATCAAGGAGAAGAGGAAGATCCCGAGTAGCACAAGGTGAGTCATCACCTATTCGTATTGGAACTGGCAATGTATTTGCTAGTTGGTATTGAGATTCCTGGATTGACTTTGGAAATAGATTTTATATCAGACTAATGTTTTGAATAAACAAAAGGTTTGGAAACTGGGAAGAAAGAATTTTATTGAGAAAGCAATGGGATTTGAGAATGTATTTAGGCATATTATATACGTATGTACTGCATTCATGATCATTTGCACTGGTGGAGCATATTTAGTTTTTGAAATATTTCCTACTAGGCTTTATGCTCACCCAACGTGGCTGAAAAATATGCTCTTGTTTCATACATAAAACATGCTTTCAATTTTTATTTATTTATTTTTTTTTCATAGAATATGTTCTTGTCTCTTGCATAGAACATGCTTTCAATTAACATCATGCATCGGCTGTCTATCTTGCATAGAACATGCGTTGTCACTGTATGGATTGTAATCTTGTTCACTTTATCATTCTATGCATCTATCGCACAATAATCTCACATCATGCATCTATCGCACAATCACTTCGAACACTCATGCTTTCTAGCGCATTTCAATTCACGTCGCGCTGTCTAGTGTATTTCAACCCACATCGCACTGTCTTGTGCATCTCAACTCAATCACGCTGTCTAGCGCATTTCAACTTACATCGCGCTGTCTAGCGCATTTCAACATGCATCGCGTTGTCTAGTGCATTTCAATTCACGTTACGCTGTCTAGCGCATTTCAATTTAGGTCGCGTTGTCTAACGCATTTCAATTCACATCATGTTGTTTAGTGCATTTCAATTCACATTACGCTGTCTAGGGCATTTAAACTCAATCGCCCTGTCTAGTGCATTTCACTTACATTGCACTGTCTAGGGCATTTCAACTCAATCACACTGTCTAGTGCATTTCACTTACATTGCACCGTCTAGTGCATTTCACTTGTATCACATTGTCTAGTGCATTTCAACTTGCCTCGCACTATCTTGTGCAAATTTGCATCGCACTGCCCTGTGCACTCATTTCGCTCTGTCATGTGCATTCACCCTCACTCGCGTTGTCATGTGCACCTGTGTGGTGTTGTGCACTCTCCTGGTCTAGGAGACCTTAAATCCTCTAAAGGTGCAACTCCTTTGGTGTTTGTCATGCCCGAACGACTTTCAGTGGTCTGGTATAGCCACCTACTTGTGTTTGCGATGAGTTCTAAGGAGATCAACTGAAACGGTGAAAGCTAGAGTTCGAGTGGCCGAGGCCTAGAACGCAAAGGTTCGGGATTTCCGAGACTAAAGTCTAGTTTAAATATCCAAGGGTGTATTCTCAGCTTGAAATCTGTATGACAGCCCCATAGGTTGAGGTAGCTTGTATGCGCCTCAATTATGGATACTGAACTAACCTAGTTTGTCACCCTGTTGGAGAATAGGGAAAGTTGCGAACATAGCCAGGAGAAAAGTAGTACCTATGGTTTGGAAAGCGCAATCAAGGAGAAGAGGAAGATCCCGAGTAGCACAAGGTGAGTCATCACCTATTCGTATTGGAACTGGCAATGTATTTGCTAGTTGGTATTGAGATGCCTGGATTGACTTTGGAAATAGATTTTATATCAGACTAATGTTTTGAATAAACAAAAGGTTTGGAAACTGGGAAGAAAGAATTTTGTTGAGAAAGCAATGGGATTTGAGAATGTATTTGGGCATATTATATACGTATGTACTGCATTCATGATCATTTGCACTGGTGGAGCATATTTAGTTTATGAAATATTTCCTACTAGGCTTTATGCTCACCCAACGTGGCTGAAAAATATTTTTCAGGTATGTTTATGCAGATGTGGATTGAGACATTGAAGTTGTGTTTGGAACCGTGTAGGGTGGTTCCTTTATTTGTCGGCCAAGGGCCATTTATGTATTTGTTGGCCGTGTGCCATTCTTGTAAGGTTTACATGTTTTGTATATGATGTAAGCCTTTGGGTATTTTAATTTGATTATGACATCTTTGTATGTTTTGGTTATAGAACATCCATTTTTGACTTAGATGTTGTATCAAAGAATGTATAAAATTGGAATAACACATGTATTGTATGCCTATATTATATACATTTGCAAGAGTGTTGATAGTTATTATTTATCGTTGGGTGGTTTACTCACATGGGCCAAACCTCGTAAATCCAGGATGTGACAACTTTTTTAACCTACTTTTGTTTGGAAACTCATATATTTTTTAGCTTTTCTATGAAATGACTAATTTGCATATCATTATTAGAAAATGAGTGCAATATCTTGGCTTTTTAAGGACAAAATTGTAAATAAGAGTTTTGATAATCAACCAAAAGTTTGGTAATCAAAGAAAAAGTTAGTTTCTGGCTAAAATGTCCAAAAAAAAATAATAATAAAATACTAAATTGTTTGTCATTAGATAAAAAAAATATCACATCAATTTGTTCACTAAAAAAAAAAAAAAACCCTTCCCAAACCCATTAATTAAAATAAAAGAGATGTGTTTAGCTGTGCTGTTATGGAGTTCCATTTAACTTATGGAATGCTAACACATTCAAAAGCATTGGTAGCTTATGGGGTGAGGTAATCCAGTTTGTTGAATTTAATAATTCAGATTCTCTTGAGTATGGTAAGGTCAGATTGATAACAAATAGCATGAACCCTATAAATACGGTGGTTAGTTTGGAGTACAAAGGAAACATATATCCTGTTAGGATATGTGAAACCTTTGATTTCCATGAAGATGTAGCACTCAAATTTAGTGCAGGGAAAGATCAAATCTCTGTCAGTGGGGAAAAAAGAGTTTGGAGACAAAAAATTGTGCTTTCCTCAAATTCAAACAAATCAAACGAGTCATCATCAACTAGCAATCAATGTGTGAAGAGAAATGGTTTTTTTGGAGGAGTTGTGCTAAACTTGGTGCAAATGAAACCTCTTAATTTAAGGAGAGTGCTTGGCCCACAACATAAATATGGGTGTGTTCATTCATTATTTTCCACTGTTGTAGATCTTGGAGTTCCAATTGGAAAAAAATAAGATTGTGTAAGTATCCTATGAGCCAAGTTCACTTTTCTCTCTTGGGCCAAAAGGAATAGTGGAAGTGGTTAACATTGTTGAAAAGTCTTCTATTCCGATAATGAGTAGTAATTCGGTCAAGATTGACGAATCTTCTAAGAGGCATGAGGGTGGAGGTTGTTCATAAGGCCTCATATCCCAACAATGTGAGTCAAAGGAATAAAGAAATGAAAAAGAACTTACTGAAGGCATCATTGGTACTTCAAAAATTCAAGAGATGGGGTATTGGTTTGAGGTGATTGTTTGTTATGAGGGTCCAAATTGGAAGGGGGTTTTGTTTGGTATGAGGTGTAGATGGTCTGTTAAGATCAGTGTTTTGGGTGTTAGGGGTGGTTTTTATTTCCTTTGCTTTTTGTTTGTTCGGTTGGTTTCTCTCTAGCCATGGTGTAGTGCTAGTAGATGATTGGCTTGCTTTCCGGTCCCAACCTAGTTGAAATCGTCTAGTTTGCTTTGATGCTTTGGCACTCACCTCCCTTTATTGATGTTCATCTTTGTATTCTGTACATTTGATTTTCATCAATAAATTTTCTTTTGTTAATCAAAAAAAAAAAAAAAAAAAACTTAAAAAAAAAAAATCCATACGTTCACTAAAAATGGCATTCAAAGGTAAGGACTTTATTGACTTTTCCGCCTACAAATTGTTGTGCCAAACTGCACATCACATTTTCTCTCAGTTCACACTATTACCCAATTTTTTTTAAAAACCATTATAACCCTTAATCAAATAATTTTTAAACAAAGCCTTCAACTTCAATTTCTCCATACACACCACCAACCAACACCATCAAAACTAGCTGTCTCTGCCACCAAACCACTCCATCTTCCCTCGCTCAGTCGCCCCACCGCTACCATTTCTTAGTCTCATCGTCACTAACATCAGCAACTAACATCTCAACTCTGACCACCCCCCACCATGATCGCAACTCTGATCGCCTCATTCCACCACCACACAACTCCGACCACCTCGTTGCATCACCATCTCAACACACCCAACACGCCAGACCCCATCGGCTACCAACATTGCTATTTCGCTGGCTACTTTCAAACTCCAACCATTGTCTACCACGATCCTCTTCCTCACTACAACCTCTCCAATCCCTCTCCCAATCCTTCTTTGCCCTCATTCATCCTCCCTAACCTCTATCCCTCATCCATTCTTCCTAACCTCGAGAACCCTTTATCTCTTTCTCTTTCCAGCCTAGTCGTACCGTTGCCATTGCAACCAGAGAAAATATCGTGATTGCAATAGAGAGAGAGAGAGAGAGAGGGAGAGAATGGGAAGATCGACTAAGGAACGGGAGAAGGAGGTTGCAACGAGGAAGGCAGTGACTAGGGAATGCGACAGTGGCTGGGGAGTGGTGGCCAATAACCAACGGCGATAATTAGGGTCAGCGTTAGATTTTGAAAGTTGGAAGTGTTGATTGAGAAATAATCAAAAAGTCAAATTATGTGGTGTGAAGTGAAAAAGAGGTGCGCATTAAGAAAATATGTGGTGTCCCTGTAGAAGCTCCCATGCCAAGCTCAAAGCAAAAAATTAAACTTATTTTTTGACCAAGAAAGCAACCAAAAGTGCTGGCCGAGGTGGCTTAATTAAAACCAAACCACCCAAAGGTGTATGCATTAAATTCTTCATCAATATTATATGCAGATTAATTTCCCTTTGAATAGAGAATATGGTAATTTTATTTAAGTTTCTCAGTCTAAGCAGCAGATAACGGTGCTGTTTGGTGTAACTGTTAAAATAGATAAATTATAACTTAACAGATTATAGATTATGACTTTAATCAGAAGCTGTTAATCTGTTTGGTATAGCTGTTGGATTATAGATTTAAGTTGCTGAGTAGTGCTTGTTAAATAAGCTGTGAAGTAACTTTTTCAATTAATTTTTATTTTTTATTATTCACTATTTGTCTACATTTTTCATAAAAAATAATAATAATATTTTATAGTCCATTTGGGTCTTTTTCTATTTTTAAAAAAATAAAAAATAAAAAAATCTAAGAGTATAACCATGAATTAACATGTCCACAGCAGAAGCTGATAATCAAAAGTAAGGGGTGAGCAGCTTCTCAGAATCAGCTTTTTTGACTTAAAATAAGTTGTTAGAATCAGAAGATATTTGAAATAAGTTTAACCAAACAATCCAAAAACTTTTTAAAAGACAGAAGTCATAAACTGACTCAAAAAAATCCCACCAAACACCCCCAACATATTCGAAGCATTATCCCAATTATTGCATTAGGCCCACTTTAATGTCCACTTTCTACAAGTCAGTAAAATCTTTATGCTTAAAACCCTAATTCAAAGTAGTCATTTGTCTGGAACGGAAACTGCCGTTCCAACCGTTCTCGAAAAATATGCATTTGAGTAGTTAATAGATTAATTAATAATTTAGTTTGTATCAGTCTTATTTTGTTGGGTAAATTATACAAATAATCCCTATAATTTACAGCTATTTCAATTTGCTTAATTTTGTACCTTCATTTAACAGATTGTGTCATTTTAATCTAATAAATAACGATCGTTAAGTTAGATGGATGAAAAGTCTATACAATGTGTTAATTTAATCCTTGTAATTTACACGTCGTGTCAAATTGATCCGTATTGTTTTAATTTACTCAATTTTGACAAGGACCAAATTAACACTTTGTGTAAACTACTGAGACCAAATTAACACATAGTTTGACTTTCTGTCCACCAAACTTAACAACCGTTATTTATTAGACTAAAATGACACAATCCGTTAAATTAGGGACAAAATCAAACAAATTAAAACAACAAAGACCAAATTGACACATTATATAAATTATAGGGACTATCTGTATAATATTTTGTTTTCAGCAATCAACAAGAAGCTCCTATGTGAGTCTATAATTATGCTATTGGGGTTAATTGTATTTTTGTAACCAATAAATAATTTTTGTGCGTAATTTAACTGGGTATAGTACATTTAACAATTTTGGTAAAAAAAAAATGACAAATGAATTCAATGTAGAGCAAACAGAAGTTAATGAATGAAAAAAGGCAACTACAAATGTGAACTAATTAATAATAATAATAACAAATATTTAATTTCTAGTGTTTCTTTGTATTGTAGACAATGAATGAAATTGTGATTGCAGCAGAATATTATCTCACTAGTGTGGTGAAGATTCAGGTTGGATGATGCCAACGGAGAACAGATGACCGAAAATCAGATATGTCGGGGTTGGGGTTGGGTTGGTTTGACTTTGTTCCTCAAGAAAAACCAACCACAGATTGTACTGCCCACCCCACCTAGGGCAGATCATCATCTCTCACCTTCCCACCATTCTTGTAAATGTTTAATGTTTGGAATACTTATGCTTTCGGCTTCGGCTTCTGCTCCTGCTCCACATCCCACCTTCAATAAAAAAAAATTAACACAATGTTATTGTTTTACGTTTTATTTTGACAGGAGAGATTATACATTTCGATCATAGCAAATCCAATTGTAACCCCAAGCATTTCTAGCTTTCAAGCACAAAATTCAAAATTGCCCTGTAATAAGAAAAAAATAGAATCAAGTCACCCAAAAAAAGATGAATTCATTGAAAAACTGTTTCTTGCTTAATAACATTTAGTAAAACAAGGCAAAAATGTACCGATTTTTCAAACACTAGTAGTAGATTCTCTATATGATATGCTAAATGCATTTCAAATAAGACCACAAATGCATGCAGTATCAGTCTAGTGGCATGAAATGTTTGCTAGGTTAAAACTACATCCAGGAAGTTGACTGATGGATATTGAACAGAAAGCAAGTCTATGAATGTCGATACGTCCATTCACATTGTTGGTTTGTTGGCTCCTTGAAATGAACAACTAAAACACCACAAATTTGAGTTTAAAACAACAAAAGATTGAGAGAGGGAGGGAGGGAAACAAAATGAAACAATGAAGAAAGTAAAGAAATGGATGGCAAAAGTATGCCAAGTTAAAGGTGTCAAAGAATCACCAGGTGAAGATATTGCATCTTTAAAACAATCAAGAATAGAAACTTCCTCCTGCACTTCATTGCTGCACTTTGCATTGTGAGCTTCCTCCTGCCGCAATTTCTTCAATGCAACTTGTGCGTGGAAAAGAGATTCAGCAACATCATTGTCCCCAGGAAATTCCCTTCGCAAGACCTCATAATCTCTAACAGCTTCTGCCCATCTTTCAAGCTATAAATTCCACAATATGAGTGGCAAAAGTTCAACTCAAACAACAGAAGAACTCGAACAATCCAACTATTCAAATAAACTAATATATATGTATGTATAAAGGCAATGATTCACCTTTGCATTTGAGACAGCTCTCCTAAGAAGGGCCTTGGTGTAATTTGGTTGGAACTTGAGGGCTTGGTTACAGTCCTCAACAGATTTCTCCCACAGTCCAAGCTTAGACCAACAAACTGCTCTATTGCAAAAGAGTAGAGAGTTGGACAAGTCATATTTGAGGCCTTCCCCATAAGCTGTGCAGGCCTCAGCAAATCTTCGGGAATCAAAAAGATCTTTACCTTGGGAACGAGCTTTTGTTACCAGTTTCACATTGTTCAGCAACATAGCAATTTCAATGTTGCTATAATCAACCAGACCAGCCTTCTCTGCTGCTGCAACTGCATTCTCAAACCTGCAAGATACCCACCATCTGTTCTCACTACCTCACTCACCCCAAGCAAGAGCCACATCTATTTTTCTTTTTCGAGAAGATTGATATTTGATAGATTGGAGTTTCACCTTCCAAATGCCATGTCAACCTGGGCCTGGACATAATGCACATAAGCTTCAGAGAGCATGCCAAAGAACTTTGTTTGCAAGCAAGATGTGGGATAAGCTTCTAATTTGTTGATTCTTGATAGGATAGAGTCCGCATCTTCAAGTTTGTGAAGCTTCAAAGAGGCTTCTGCTTTACAAGCTGTGATCTGTAGATTCAACAGGTTCATGCAGCCTAAATTCCTTTTCCTCTTTTTCATTTTCCTGTCAAATTAGAGAAAAATGTAAATTTCAAGCTTGGGTTCTTTTTACCTGTAGGGAAGAATCGGCTCCAGCCACCATGGCTGCATCACATTCTCTCAGTACACTCTTCCAATCGCCAATCTTTCGAGCATCCACACAGCAGTTAAGATGCTTTTCCAATAAAAGCATTTTCTGTAACTCAGTTTTGTCAGGCTGTTGCCCGTGAAAGCAAAGTTGACGACGACCATTTTCAACCTGTCCTAACCTATAGACAATGGAATGATTAATTATAAAGGACCATTCAAAGACTGTTGCAAGACCATGATTGCATTAACAGTATAATAAGAACTAAAATTATCCATGTACCTAAATATAATGTACTGCTCGCACATTCATTAAACATGATGAACTAAAAGTTTCCAAGTGTAAAAAATAACCCTATATCTTATAAATATTGCAACCATCAAGGAAACATCACATGGTTTTTTAACTTAAATCTGAATAGGGAAAAAATTGATGACAAAATTGGATTCAGAACAAGGCCAATAGTAACCAAATAATTAAATTAATCAACAAACTAATTCATTCCAGAGCTAAATTAGTCAGACACATACAACATGCCAAAAAGAATCTAATTAACTAAAAACACCAAAAAAATCATCATAACATAGAGGTCACGTTGTCTTGCACAGATGGGTGAACTTTCGAGTTCAAATCTTGCTACGCCCTGAAATTTAGGGCAAGAATTAAAGAAATCATATGAATTGTAGCTACACAACCACCAACTAACACAGCTTGCCCAAACAAACTATTTGTCGAAAGCGCTCAAATCCAAGAAAGTTGTGTGCACACCAAAAAAATCCTACGAAATGTAGGAATTTCATAATCACCAAGACAGCTAGCCTCACTTAGATCCATCAGTTACAACTTGTATGCATTGAACATAAACAACCAAAATACCTAAAGATAGTTGGAACAACATCTGGGAACTAAATTGTTAAAAACCAATCAACAACCGCACATAAATCAAACAAAAGGCTGGAACAAACAAATCCTACCACAAAGAGAAGCATACAACAATCCAAACCAATAGAACACAGAACATTAGACCATAGCATTTGTAAAAGAAACATAAACTAATCAAAGGAACAACTTTTGTTTTTTTTTTGCTTTTTTCCCCAAAGAATACAATAGATGATCACTAACCCAAACAAAGAACAAAGAATTGCAGTTTATAGTTTTTTTTCCTATCACTCACCTGAGATAAAGAGAGGCCAACCTTTGATGAGCCCTCAAATAGCCAGGGTCCAACCTCACAGCTTCCTCACACTCTCTCACCGCCTCCCCCAATCTCCCCAGCATTGTCAGCGCTGCAGCCCGGTTACTCCTATACGCTGCATTCTCCGGCGACATCACTATAGCTCGATTGTACAAAGACAACGATTCTGCAAAATTTCCTCTCTTATACAACTCATTACCGGCTTTTTTCACCTCCTCTGGATCAGAACTGGACATTGCCCCCATCTTAACCACACCCAACTCTCCGACCAAATGTATGTTTCCGATAACACTACCTCCTCCTCCTCGAACTATGCTTCCATGCCCATAGTTAGCAGAGCCCAAACCCAATTTGTCGGATCGGCTTGAACTACGGCAACCCATATTGGATTTCAAAATCTTTCCTGAAGGGCAGATGTTGCCACTTGGGTAATTGACCGTATTTGGCGATGAGACTGAAGCTGCACCGCCACTACCACTGCCACTGCCACTACCACTACCCCTACCCCTACCACTACCACTACCACTACCACTACCACTACCACTGCCACTACTAGTGGTGGTGTTGTTGTAGTGGCTTCCACAACCTGAATAGATCAAAGGGGAACCGCTAGACATCGATCTCCGATGACCCGGCTTCGAATTTCGAGTTGCATTAACAGATCGGGGGGTCTCGGAGGCCGTGGGGTTCATATCAATTGAGCCCGACAGGTCGCCGGAATGGTTGGTCGCATTATTACAATTGGATCTTTTCACATTTGGGAATGAGATGCTATTATTATTATTACTAGATACTGAACTACACGAACTTGTTCTGTAGCTGTTGGTGCCACCACCGTCTGAGTAACGGCTAGGTATGAAAGGTAAAACGGGGGAACCCAGATCGAGCTCTCTGAAATCGGGTTTGTTGTGATCAAAACTACACGACTCATGGAATCGATCGGCCAGAGAGTCGATACCCATTTCATGGGATTGCTTATCAGAACGCGACATTACCTTGAATGTGAGTGTGTATATATATGTGTGTAAATCACAGAAAAGAAATTCTCTTTCCTTGTTTCGACAGAAGCTGGAAGAATAGAAAACGTTAACAGAAGGAAGGTACAACAAACAGAAGACAAGAGGTATCAGAGAGAGAGAGAGACAGATGAAGATGGAGATCTCGCTATATGAAAGTAATAAGCAAAGAATGAATGCAAGGGAAAAAAGGTAAAGGGAAAGAAGAAAGTGGAGAGAAAAAAGGAAAATTAGAGAGAGGTGGCGGTTTTATTAGCGAGTAGCAGTGACTACTAGTTGTTGATCTAAGCATTTTGTTTTGTTGAATAATTAATGGTTTCTTTCGTTTGCTTTTGCAGCTTCACGAGATGACTATTCGTTACCCTCCCTCTCTCTTTTGGTCTGTCTGTCTGTCTGGTCCACTCGTCTCCACGGCTACCCTCTCCTCTTTCTTACCCATCTCTTTTTCTCTTTCTTTGGGTCCCCCGTTTTAGCCTCGTTGGTAAACATATTATTTTAATATTTTTTACAAGATAAAAAAAATTACTCCTTCGTTTGAAATAATTTTTTAAGTTTTTTATGAATAAACTTATAAAAAGTAGGGAGAATGAAAATTTTAATTTATTTTTTTTATATAAAATTTGTTGATTTTTTTTTTGATTTTGTAAGTATTTTTTTTAAAGATTTTTAAACGGAGTTATTTGAGATTTGCTTATTTAAATTTCATTTAGTTTTAGATTTTTGGTTTAAAAAGTATGGAAAGATAATATTGACTACATAAGTTAATAAAATAAAATATCATATTTAAATTATAATCATTATATTTTTTTCTCTCACAAAAGTCAAAAAACTCAAAAAAAAAAAAAAAAAACAAATGAGGCTAAAAAAAGTTTCCCAAAAAAATAGCTAAAAAAGTCAATGCCAAACGAAGATGTGTATTTTTAATTTTTTACGAAAAAATATGTAAAAAAAATAAAAAAAGTGATATGATTCAAATAAATACACTTATTTAGTGCATTTTTAAACAATTACTAAAATGTCTATTTACTAAACGAGGCTTTTTAATTGAAAGTTAAAAATTGATAATTGGGCCGCATAAACTAAAATCACATCTTTTTCAGCATTTAGATAATAAGCTTTTTCCAGTTCATTAAAGTTATTTATATCTAATAAGCTATAAGTAAGAGTTGTACCAAATAGTCTGGCATAAACTCGCAAATTAAAATAAGTTATAATTAGTTTATGTTGAGCTTATTTTAGGGCCGATTTCGGTGATATAAACTGTTCACTTTTTAACACTTGTTGGGTAGAATATTCAAGCAAAAATTTAACTATATATTTGTATTACATTTGTTTTAAAAAAATGGATAACAATTATAATTCAAGAGTAGCCATCCATTTTTTTCAATACAAATGTATTACAAATATATAGTTACCAATGTTCAATCATCTTAATTTTTTTATATGAATATTCTAAGTCTCAAAATGAGCCTACAAAATCCAAATACAATCTCAAATTGAGATAATCAATTTGAAAGAATCCAAACTCTAAATTATAAATACACCTTGGTTTGAGAATTGATTTTTTTAACAATTTTTTAACTTTTTCTATAAAAAAAAAAATTGTGTAAAAATATAAAAAAATGATTTAAAAATTTATAGTGACTTTTTGATTTTTTAATTAAAAATCTTATTTTTCAAATAAGGTCTTAAAATGAGAAATGCTAAAAATAGTTTCTACATAATATTAAAAAAGTTTGTACGGATCTAAGATTTTCACATTGAGGAGGCGAAAGTATATATAACTCTCAATCATGAAAATTTATATATTCTTATTTTTAAAGTCATATTAATTTCAATCATCACAAAAATTTAATAATATTATCAGTAATTAAACATTTTTTATCAACACATTTAAGTGCAAGAAAATGAACATACATTTAAATATATTCTATTGCCTGCGTAAACATATAAGAGGAAAAAATTGTTGTCTTAAAGGTGAGATTGAACCAATGACAACTGTTAAATTGATCAAAGTAAAAACTGTTTTTGAGTGAAGTCTAACCACTCATGATTATATATATAATACATCTATTAAAAAAAATGTATTATAAGACAAAAATGAACACAAAACGAGAACTAATATTTCATAAAATTTTATTAGTATAATTAATTTTAAAATTTTGTAAGTATAATTAATTTGGGAAGGTAAATCTCTATAGTCTTGCGGGTGCTAACACTTACAAATTTAGGGGTGCCAAATATTATAATATTGAGTGTAAGAGCAGGTTTTATAATATTCATTCGTCCACATAAATTTTCAGTGGATCCTCGCTATGGTTCCTAAAACAAAAGATACTTTGGTTAGTTGTGCCGGAATTAGCACTCTGACGATCAAGTTAGAAACTGGCTGAGAAAATTGAGTTAGGTATTAAAAAGATGGAGTCGATTTGGATGATAATACATGCATTCTCTCTTTCATATATCTTCCTTTTATAGAGGTTTGGTGTAGATATTTCCTACGTAATTTGACATGTTTATCATGATCATCACAATGTTAGAGCCTAAGCTCCTATTACACCTCTGGAAAGGGATGGCCTGGGCCCATTTTGATTGGGATAGTATGTCGAACTCCCAATTGTATTCGGCATAAATGTAAGACGATAATGTTGGCATGACCTACTTGGCGTGTCATCTGGTCGGCGAAGAGGTTGCTCGGCGTCAAACTTCTACAATCCAGTGGGCTTTTTTGGATTTGGGCCCATCAATGATGGGCCTTAGTGCACTTTGTTTGCCAAATGTGCAATATTTATACTCGACTCACATAATTGCCCCCTAAGCTCCTAGTCATCTTGAGTATCAAGTGGCCTGCGTGCTCAGCTCACATTGGACCGCTAATTCGACCGATCTTCTTGACACATGGGTCTCTTCCATTGTACCTCGAGTTTTGGACATGTAGTGGGTATTTTGCTGCGTATCTTTGACATGACTAATGGGATCCCATAAAAGATATATATATCTCCCCATCTTCAGACTTCCTTCGCACGCCTCATTTATTGGTTTTTCAAAAACTGCCTCAACAGCCTTTCACCTCCGAATAACCCTTCATCTTCTAAAATTCAACTCCGTTTTCTTCATTGAAGTTGCTTCACAATCCCTTCTCTGAGCATCCCTCAAGCCCTTCTATAAGTCTTATGAGCCTATTTTCTTTTTCCATCTTGCCTTTTAAATTTTGCCTTTGCTCTTTGAGCTGTTTCTTTCCTCTATGAGTGTCCACGACGAATCACCTAAAAGAGCTACTATCTGAGTCGAAGGTAGTTTCCTTCTGTTGTCACTTCCAGATCCCAAACGATGTTGAGTTAGGACTCATCGAGGATGAAGAAGTTAACCTAGAAATGGCTGACATGAGCAACATTGCTCTACCCCTGTTGGCCATCGCTTTTGCTTTCCCCTTCATCCTTTGCTTAGGACTACACTACGTTACTGGGGTTTAATTCCCTCCAAACCAAATGTTAATTTCTTTCGTATCATAATGAGAATCGTCGAGTTGAACCGTATTTTAGGGATTAACTTAGGAATGCTTGCTATTCGGTATTGTTACATTATTGCCAAATCCTCTGCTCGGCTTGGAAGATTTTTCTTGAAGGCCAAGGATAAGGACCACCAATTGGTTACCTTGTTAGCTAGCTCAAGAAAAAGCGTTGGCGATGTAATGGTCCTAGTCCGTGCCAATTGGGAATTCAGTGTCGAAGAGGATCGCTCAAATCTCATTCTTAGGAATAACGGTGACCCAGGAGGCCGAGTAGCTTTTATTCATTGAACTTGTACACTTCGTCTCTTAATGATTTCTATCGGCTTTGTTTCTTGCAGGTGCCAAGCTCAACAAGGCTCTCTCATTAAGGGACGCTGAAGTGTTGTCCCAAATAAAGACTGCCTTAAACTACATTGGCCGAAAAGACTTTGAGGGCCAAGGTAGTGTTATCCACATTCTGCTGAGATACGATCCAACATACACAACTTTCGCCACTACTGACAACATGCTAATCCCAAAAAGGGAGAACCGTCTCGTGGCAATCACATGCGACGATGCCCTCAGTTTTAAGGAATTTGGTGGAGCAGTTGAAGTAGTCAGCGATGAGGGATACGAAGCAGAAAACATCGAGAATAGAAAGTCGACAGAACATCCGTCCTTACAAGAAGTCGACATATCAGGTCGTGGTCTATTCCCTCGAGCTTGAGACTTTCTTGGCTGAGCAGATCTCGAAGCTCACACTCGGGAGGATGTGGAATTCTTCATTCTTAAAGATTTGAAGGATTTACCAGGTTCAAGAACAGAAGATATGGGTGCCAAGAAGTTGAAGTAGTCGTTGTAGCAACTTGTAAAATGACGAAATACTGAAAAGAAGATTGCCAAGGCTAAAAGCAAGCTGATGGAGGTTGTCAACAAGAGCGGAGAGCCTGAAGCTCAGACATGAGGGATTGTTGCTCAGAAATAAATGGAGACCCCTAAGGAATTAGCTCTAAAAATAGCCGATTTTGTAGCAAATTTTGCCAAACTCGAGCAAAGGGGCTCAAAATGCCCTGTCGAGTTAGAAGAACCGGTAGAGAAAAGGGTGTGCATCTTCCCGGCTTTGGACATCACAACACATTTCATGATTCGTCCAAAGATTAAGGATGCCAATGTTCCGATGGGTGCTTCAGCTTTCAAGGAGCCCTATTTTGCTCTTAGCTTGACCAAATCTATCATGCTTCCAGTGAACAAAAAAATATTACGTGCTGAAGATGATGTTGTGGCCATCATTTTGGAAGCTCAGTCGGCAATCTTGATAAGTGCTTTACCGAATTACGGTAATTGTAGATTTTGACGACTTAGATTTTAACGCAAACTTTTTGTAGGCTGCTAAAAGGATTGTTGACATTGGTCGCGAGCACCGCCATGCAGTGAATTTGGTTAGCCAACTCAACGAACAAGTTTCATTTGAAGAAAAGAACATTCAGAAAATAGCTGCTGACTTTGCTGTTACAACTGAGAAAGCCACTACTGAACAAACCAGAGTTGAAGCCGAGCATGCTAGAGCTGTGGATGCCAAGAAACTTTGCCTTGCTGCTGAAGAAAGAGGAGCGACTAGTGAAATAACTTACAAGGTAGCCGAAGATGAGCTTCAAAAGGTGATGGCTCAACTTATGGAGATGCAGCAATTAGCAATTGAAGCTTTTAAAAAGGGGAAAGAGTCTACTATAAACAATTACGCTGACGAAGCACTGAAATTTGAGAATAGGGGATTCAAACACGGATGGACTAAGGCCTTTGAAGCATCCAAGGTAACTTTGGACGTGTCGATCACCTTTGAAAATGAAGGTGTTGAAGCTCTAGACTCTGACCCCGAATAGAAATGATGCTAACTGTCACACCCCAAACCCGGGCATGACCGGCCGTGGCCCACAAGGACTTAGCCCAAGGCATACGTAAGCTTATACATGAACCCAAATCACAAAGAATAAATGTGATGATAGCCCAGAAATAAATAAATCAAAACCCATCAGTGACAAGTCACAAGTATAAACGGCAAAGCCAATCGTAATCAATACCATCTAAACTTATAGGATATAAACAGCCCACATATCAAAATAATCTTAAATGAACCTCAATAAGAATATAAAGAAATATGCACAAACTTGACTTAACAATCTAAAACAAAATAAATGAATGCCTTAGAGGTCCATGCAATCGAGTCCCTGCTATGCCATGAGTCCACTCTAAGTCCTTCTAACACCTGGAAATGGTAAACAACTAAGTCAGCTGATAGCTCAGTGGGTAGCAACATGGATAGTATATACAGTTTTGAAAACAGGGATTAATTCCAAAATAAGATATATATCACAGAAACTAGATTGACATACAGTTTGGTAAAGAAATCTGTTTAAAAAAAAAAAGATTTTATAGTTCAACAGTTAAAATACTCATATCTCTCAAGAACATGATAAATGACATTTTTCACCTAAAACAGATTACAACATGAACACCAATAATTTTCTGGATACCAAGAATAACGTGTAACATGCCATACAATTCTCAAGGCAATAAGCCCGTTGGATCCAATATCGAACCAAGAGTCATCCTCGAGGTGGCAACCCGGGCCTTTTCTCTAAGACGATTCGATTGAAGATCACCTAGCCTAACCTAGGTCTTTTCCTTACAATCGTTGAGTATTAGAGTCATCATGGCTTAACCCGAATTTGTTCCCTAGTGGCCAGAATCACCACACACAATGAAATAATTTCCCTGGACTAAAATATACAGATGGTCCCAATAATCAATACACATCAGTTTCGCAAAACATGGTAGTTCAACATTATAAACATGAGACCAAAAAACAAATAGTTTACAGTATGCCAGGTTTACACATGTTTCAGAAATAATTTAATTCCATTGATAATATAATAATTTATCAAAACAGTTTAGTCTTGAAACAACAATTTAATTTTCCAACAGTTCAGGGTAGGGGAACATTTATAAAAATATGTAGCATGAAACTACTCACCTAAAAATGAAATAATATAATCCTTGAATAGAGAATGAAAGTCTAACTAGTACCCTAAACCAAGTATGAAAACTGCACGTCACTACTAATTTAAAAATACTAAAGAGAATAATAAACTAAGCACCCCACACTAAAGCGCACTAACACAGCTCAACCCCACTCATCGTTACTCTTAAATAATACCTAAGTTAATGTTCTTCAAGGTCTAAAATTACCCAAGAGATGGGTTCCGATCGAAACTTAACTATTTAAGATAAAACAAATTTTTAAACAAGTTTTCCCAAATTATTCACTAACTTTGAAAATTAAAAAACCCACTCCACATTGTTTGAAAAATTCCAAAACCCTCCAGATATCAACTAATATATCCTAAGTTTCAAACCCAAATGGTTTTACTTGATTTGCTTATCAAAATAATTATCTACAATTAATTATATCTAAACAGGTTGTTTTCTAAAGCACTTTAAGGAAATTAATGGTTCTCTTAGTATACATGAGCAATCAGCGCAAGGCCAAAAATTTACGAAACTAGACTTGTAACTGGTTCTAATGACACTAATTTGATAATTTTCGGATCTATACCCAAAGAGAACGATGCTTCCGAACTTACTGTTTTAAATAAGTTTTCTGGACAGATTTGAACGCATCAGTTTATATGGATTTTGACTCCCAAAAATTATGAGAAAATTCAGATATCAAAATTCAATATGTAATTAATCTACTATAAAAATTTCAATTTAAAATTCATCCTCTTATTATGTTTTCTTGATTTTTAAAGTTTGTGGTTTTAGGATCAAAATTTCCATCCACCATTGTAACCCAAAACTTCCCATCACCAACCCCTAGCTTCACACCACCGTCCATCATCCGCACAAAACAATGACTTCAGCAACTCAATGATTACCATGGTCTTAATTAAAGAAAACAACATGCATGCTTATATATAAACATATTTACCTGCACAACTCCTTTTTCCTTCTTTCATTTCCTTCACAAAAGACACCTTCATCTCTCTTTTCTCTATATCTCACGGTTGTTGCTAGGGTTGTTTAGAAAAGAATTGATATCTCACCATTAGGGTTTTATCCTCCTATAATAAATTTTCAAAATGACCCCTTACTAACTGTATTATTATTATTATTATTATTGTTACTATTATTAAGATTATTATCAATAGTTGAGGGGAAGTGGTTTGAAAATGCTTTTCTAATCCTAGGGGACGCCAATGATAAACACTCAATAATTATTATTATTATTGTTACTACGTTCCCACCTCGTTCGTGCATCTTTTGTATTTATTACGATTTGAAACTTCAGTCTCTTCAAATGCATACTTTTTAAATATTATAGCCTGCTGGATTGCCTACCGGAATCCCTCTATTTCGGGTCTTCTGCAACTTCTTTCCATCTCTTCTTGTCTCCTTTGCCTCTCGTAAGTTTTCTTCTTATTTTTGTAATCCTATTTTCCGTGTTCGTTTTTGCTTTAGAATACCCGAATCCTTACTAGAATTGCTAAGCATTTGAAAGACCTCCTTTTCGAGGGTCGTATTTCTGGGTTCCGGAGACATTTCTCTATCCCTGATGATGTCCACATATCTCTAGTGACAGACAATACCTTTGATATGGAGAGGGAGGACCAAAATACCATCGTCTTTCCTCTCCTATCCATTGCGGAGGGTGGGGTTCGCTTTCCCCTGCACCCATTTCTTAGGGTCGTCCTCCGCCATTGGGGTCTGATTCCTTCCCAACCCAATGTGAATTTCTTTCGAATCATAATGGGAATCGTAGAATTGAATCGGCGCCTTAGGATCAACCTGGGCATTCCGGCGATTCGGCACTGCTACGCTCTGGCCAAATCCTCCGGTCGGCTCGGGCGCTTCTTTCTTAGGGCCAAGGACACTGACCATCACTTGGTAACCATGCTTGCCAGTTCTGGAAAACGAGTTGACGATGTAATGGTCAATGTTCGCGGCAACTGGGAATTCGGCGAGGGTGAAGATCGCCTAGACCCTGTTCCTAGAAAAAAGGGTGAACCAAGTGGCTGTCTAACTCCTTATGTTTATTAATCTTTCTTTTATTCGGCTTTCTCTTCAAGTCTAATCCTTTGTTTTTGTAGGCAATAAGTTGAAGAAGATTCAGACTTCGACTGACGACGCAGTCCTCGCAGAGATAAAGATTGCACTCAAGTATTTTGGCCGTCCAAACGTACAGAAGCAAGGGAGAGCCGTCCATATACTTCTGTGGTACGAGCCCACTTATACTACATTCTCGGTTGCGGACGACATTCTGATCCCCTTCGGCGAACAGCACCTTATAGCTCTTATCTTCCCCAACTTCAAGACCCTCCGACAAATTGGTCTTGAAGCTTCTGATTCGGAGCAAGACGTAGAGACGGTGGTCAAGGTAGTTGCCGAACCAACGAGAGAGTTCGCTGCGGAGACTGAAGAGGTCGACGAGGCTCTAAACTCGGCGTTTGAGGCAGTCGGTCTTAACCAGCCTGACTCACCGTCCACTTTGGGTCGGGCGGAGTTTTCTTTCGGAGATATTTTTACAGGGTTGGGGGATCTACTCAGCGATTTTTTTGAAGGTATGGCTAGGGAAAATCTAACACAGATGGTGCGAAAGAGAAATACCGAACGCATGGTAGCGCGATGGAAAGCCGACGCCAGCCGTTCTGGGCCTGGCCCGATTGAATCTTTACAACCTGTGATAGTAAAAGAGATGGCTCAAGTTGTTTTGGCCGAGTCGGATAAGGAGGCCGAACAGCAGATCCAGGAAGAATGGCCGATTCAAGAAAAGTGGGGCGAAAAACGTACCGCCGAGGGAGAGGTCGGCTCGGAGGAGAGCCCTGCTAACAAGCAGCCTCGTCTAGAGGAGTCGGATGTGGTTGTTCCTTTCGTTATTCAGCCGAAGATCAAAAACACGCCGATCTCCTCTGACGCATCCACCTTGAAGGATCCAGCTGTAGCGTTGAGCTTGGCCGCCTCAGTTTCGTTGCCGGCTGACAAGGCCACCTTTCGAGCAGAGCCGGATTTGGTAGCTATAGCGTTAGCTGCTCAGTCGGCCCTCCTGGTATGTGACTTGATCTTTTTAACTCCTTGTTTGGTTTGGTTTGCATACAATATTTCTTGGTATGTGATGATCCTAGCTCCGTGTTTTGCAGACGGTTGGGAGGATAGCCGAACTAGGTCGTCGCCAGCACGAAGCCATTGAAAGAATTGGCCGCCTGAAGTTGGAAGCTGAAGGTGAGAGGAGCAGGGTTTGAGGCGATGAAAGCCGCGATGGAAAGTGCTCGAGCCGAAGCTGAGAATGAGAGGGCTTAGACTGCTGACCGACACAGGTACAACGCCGAGGAGAGGGCTAACGCGAGCGAGGAATCGCTCAAGTTAGCCAAGGAGGCGCTTGCCAAGGTGGAGGCCGAGTTGGAAGAGTTGAGGAAGGCCAAGGAAAAAATCGACTCTGAGGTTTCTGTGGCGTTCGAGGTTGGAAAGAGCGCCGCCCTTGACAACTACGTAGAAAAAGTCCCCAAATTCGAGAATCGAGGGTTCAAACATGGGTGGCTCAAGGCCCTTGTTGCCGCTGGAGTTACGTTGGTCATGCCAATTCCATACGAGCAAGTGGACGTTGAGCCACTTGAGTCTGATCCTGAGGATTGATTTGGGGAACATTCTAGTTTTATTAAGTATTTTCAATTTCGATGTATATTTTTTATTAGTTGATTTTCGTCTTTTTTGGATTTTCATATGTAAAATGTCCGCTGCTAGCGCCCAATTTATGAATGAAAATTTAATATTGTACTCAAGTTATTGCTTGTATTGTTTGTTGTATCAGTACATAATTAGAAGAATCAGCAGTTAGAATAAAATGTCATGATTACGTGAGACGGCAAACTTAAAAACCGATTAAGTTTAGGGATATGATTTAATCATAAACGAAATGAATTCATGAATATTGTACTGATAAATCGATTCAGTGGAACGGCTGGGGCACTCAAGTCGAACTAGATTGATGAATCTGCCTTTGCCCCAGCTGGTTCATGATCGTAGAACGCCGAATAACACATTATTGATGAATCTTGTATTGATGAATCGATTCGTGGAACGACTGGGGCACTCAAGCCGACTATATTGATGAATCTGCCCTTGCCCCAGCTGGTTCATGATCGTAGAACGCTGAATAACACGTTACTGATGAATCGATTCGTGGAATGGTTGGGGCACTCAAGCCAAACTAAATTGATGAATCTGCCCTTGCCCCAGCTGGTTCATAATCGTAGAACGTTGTATAACACGTTACTGATGAATCTTGTACTGATGAATCAATTTGTGGAACGGCGGGGGCACTCAAGCCGACTATATTGATGAATCTGCCCTTGCCCCAGTTGGTTCATGATTGTAGTGTGATATCCTTGTTCCGTAATATGTTAATTGGTCCTTAACATGAATGTAATTATGTGTTTAATATGATTTTGTGTGCCATTATGTGAAAATATGTGGTTTTGAATTTCTATCTGTTCACCGTAAGAATATCTATTTGATTGTCTGCTTTGGAAATTAAATTGAAGGCCTTATCGGCCACAGAAACCGAATTTGACTACGCCATTGCGATTGACATAATTTTTAGAGCATACGGTGAAATTTAATAGGAAATTGATTCAGATCAGAATTAATTGATTTAATTGATAAATTAGTGCCCAATTATTTATTATTATTAAATTAGAATTAGTGGGATTTGTTGTAATAAGGCACTACAACCTCAAATTCCCCCTTAGCTTCATTTTGGCTGATTCTAACCTTAAGAGAGAAGAGAGGGCCGGTTAGAGAGGGAGAGGGTTGAAGTTGATCATTGAAGCTTGAATATTTGAAGGCTAACTCTAGATTTGACCATTGATTGGAAGAATTGAGCTTCTAGGTAAGTGAATTCATGAGTTTAATGTTGTAAATTGTGAATTCAAGTTTGATTAATGGTCAAGAACATGAATTAGTTTGATTATAAGGAAATTGAGTTGTATTTGTTGAATTTAAAGTCAATAGATGTATGCATGTAGAAAATTACTATGAATTTCCATATTTGAGCACAATATGTATGCTTCATGTTGAATTTTTTGTTTAAGTCCATATATTTGATCACCTCTTCACCAATTAAGTTGAGGATATTGTGTATATTCCACATGCAAGCGCAAATGGAAGTATGAACCTTGAATGTTTGAATTTAGTGTGTTGGTGATGAGTTTGAGTCAATTTGGGACATGCATGTGTTTAATTCATGAAATTGATCTCCATTGTGTTGTAATTTGGTGTTGGTACCATGTTAGTATATGATTATGTGAAGTTTGAGCCAAGAGCATGCATCTAGAACCATTGAATGTCGAATTGGAGCTCAAGAACATGTTCTGGAAAACCCAGAAAATTTGATGTCTGCTCGAGCAGGGAAATCGCCGCTTCAGCGTGAATTTCGTGCTTCGAGTATTTTTGCAGACTTGGATGTTCGCTCGAGCGGGAAAGTTCACGCTCGAGCAAGGAGCTATGTAGACAGACCTTCAGCTCGAGCACCAGAATTCATGCTCGAGCGTAATTTTGATGCATCCAGTACTTTTGCAGGCCTCTTGGGTCTGCTCGAGCGAGGATGTCCACGCTCGAGCGGGGACCCTGTTTTCTGAAATTTTGAAAAGGCATTCTGAGTTTCGTTTTCCATCCTCTTTCACTTCTAAGTACTCTTAGGCATGCATTGAGCATTATAATTGAGTTAAAGAGATAAGAATGAAGCCTAAAGAGGAAAATATAAGTTTAGAACGGATTGAATTGTTTGTGACCCTTTTGTGTTCATGGAATGTATAGGGTCGAGCTCCAGGGCAAACCAACCAACCGATCACTGTGAGTAATATCTTAACAAAGATATCTGAAATATGTTGTTGTCCAAATTACTTACTTCTATGTAAGTTTTATAAGTTCGTTGATTCAATTGGTGGACAATGTTGCTATGCCAAATGAATGGGCCAGAGGCCAGTTTGATTTGAATGATAGAGTGAATGGGCCAGAGGCCATTTTGACAAGAATGAATGGATGGGCCAGAGGCCATTTTGACATGAATGAATGGGCTAGAGGCTGTTTTGACAAGAATGAATGGATGGACCAGAGGCCAGTTTGATCTGAATGATAAAGTGAATGGGCTAGAGGTTGTTTTGACAAGAATGAATGGATGGGCCAGAGGCCGTTTTGACAAGAATAAATGGGCCAGAGGCCGTTTTGACAAGAATGAATGGATGGGCCAGAGGCCGTTTTGACATAAATGAATGGGCCAGAGGCTGTTTTGACATGAATGAATGGGCCAAAGGCCGTTTTGATACGAATGAATGAATGAATGGGTTAGAGGCCGTTTCGACATGAATAAATGAATGGGGCAAAGGCCAGTTTGATCGAATAAATGAATGGGCCAAAGGCCAGTTTGACATAAATGAAAATATGAATTGGGCCCAAGGCCGTTTGAAGCATGTTGTTCTACATACCGTTTGTATAACTCCTTTATTTGATATTATTCACTGGGCTTTCGCTCACGCTCATTCGTGTGTTTGTAGGTGAGCCAAGAGAAGTCCAAACCCAGCCCCAGTGAAGTCTATGAGGAACAACAAAGGTTTTGAAGAGTCAGTCCTTGCGTCTCACGCACGAGACCCGTCTTCGCCTTTTTGTCATCCTGTTTTATTTTGTCATGTGGGCGAAGTCTTTGAATATGTTGTATATAGTTTTCTTGGGTTGACTTAGACTTATATGATCCTGTATGTACAGAACCTTGAGTAGTACATATTTTGTTGTGAGTTATTAATATGCATATGTATGGTTTGTTATGATGTGCCATGTAAGCACAGCTCTATGGACAAAGTTTTAAACTGCTTCCATTTGGCTCCCATTAACTCTGTTAATATACATTTGGTTTGGTTTGAGGCCGTAGGAAATCTCATGATTATTGGCCGGTTATGTCCTCATGCATTTATATTGAGATTTTTTCACAAAATTTTCAAACATACAAATATAATTTGTTGTAGTCTCTTCATTTTCAATAAAACATCACTATTGTTCTCATAAATTTAGAAATGTCATTCACATTTTATTCTAAATATTATTTTTATTTAAAATTTTATTTCTATACATATGTTAAAAAAAATTAAAACATAAAAATTGTAAATCAAAAACCCGGGGGGCACGTGATCCCCCAGCCTCAACAAATTTGGGATTTAAAGACGAAACAAATTTGTCCCAAAATGTATATATTTCGTCACCCAAAGTAATTACGACGAACATTTTTCGTCACCCGTTTTGTCGCCAAAGGGTCGTCGCTAAAGGGTCTTACAGACGAAAAAAAAAATTCATCATTGAAAATGATAAATTTATGATGAATTTTTTTGTCTCCAATACACTTTGTTGGGAACATACTTGTAAGTAATTAGCGACAAAATATTTTGTCATTAAAGGAGAAATTAGAGACAAAAGTATTTCGTCATAAATATAAGAAATAGAGACGAAATAATTTTGTCACGTTTAATATAAATGAAGACGAAATTTTTTTATCAAAGAAGCTACCAATAGAGACAAAAACAAATTCATCATTAAAAATGAAAAATTTGTGACGAATTTTTTTGTCTCCAATACACTCTGTTAGGAACATACTTGTTAGTAATTAGCGACAAAATATTTTGTCATTAAAGGAAGAAATTAGAGACAAAAGTATTTTGTCATAAATATAAGAAATAGAGATGAAATAATTTTGTCACGTTTAATATAAACGAAGACAAAAAAAAATTTGTCAAAGAAGCTACCAATAGAGACAAAAACAAATTCATCATTAAAAATGATAAATTTGTGACGAATTTTTTTGTCTCCAATACATTCTGTTGGGAACATACTTGGAAGTAATTAGCGACAAAATATTTTGTCATTTAAAGAGAAATTAGAGACAAAAGTATTTTGTCATAAAAATAAGAAATGGAGACAAAATAATTTTGTCACGTTTAATATAAACGAAGACGAAATTTTTTTGTCAAAGAAGCTACCAATAGAGACAAAAATAAATTCATCATTAAAAATAATGAAATAATGTCAAAAAAAATTCGTCACACATTGAGGGTAATAGTGACAAAATGTGACAATATTTTTTGTCATGACAAATTCATTTAGCGACGAAATAAAGAATTCATGACAAAATTAATCATCCACCTAAGCTAAATAAGAGACAAAAAAAAACCTTCTTTAGGGATGAAAAATTTTGTCAATAATTCCATAATATTTTTTTCCACATTATATACCTATTTTATCAAAATCTAAATTTTAGTTCAACAAATATGACCCTGTTCATGTTGAAACCTGTTGAATATAACAATTCCATCACAACTTAACCTAACCTGTTATCAACACATTTACGAATTAACAAAATGAAGATATCCATTCATCATTACAAATAATTTCATCATAATACAATAAAATAGTGAAATATCCACAAAATATCCAAAAGTTATAACTTGTTCAATTCTACCAAAAATCCAACAATAACTAGTGCAACTCCAAAAAGTATGTGTATCCTTATCAAACAAAAATGAATATTCAAGCAAATTACATCATTGTTGCACGTCAAAAATGCCACTCTAATCCAATCTGCAAAAAAATAAATTAAAAGTTTTAGTAATTAATTAATTATACAAAAGATTAAAAACATTAGTACCTCATCAATTTACAATTAGATCAATTATACAATTTATCCCTGTAACAGACTTTTTTTGAGATTATGAGAACAAAAAATTAATTTTAAGGCTAATTCACAAATGGTGCATCCCATTAATGTGTCGTAAGTTCATACAACTTATATTGGTCCCTCCCAAGGTGCATCCCATTAATGTGTAATAGCTTACTGCTCAGGTGCTAAAGCTGAGTTATCATCACCACTGGAGAAAGGAAGAAGATCAATGAGTGTGGATGGGGGATCCGTAGTCAGAATTATAAGCTACATCTTCACGCTATTTGCAAGGGGCAAAAAAGAAAAAAAAGAAAAGAGAAGCACCAGGTTAATATTGCAGAAACAGCAAAATCAAAGCCAATCAACAGCTAGGACTCTCACTGACAAATCTTCTCAATCTAATCCTAGTTGCATAAAGTCTAATAAAAGTTCAATTTCAATATCTGAAATGTTTCACTGCTTTTCCTATGTATTACCAAGTTAGTAAAAAAAATATATGAAACCATTTGAAGCATAAAACAACCATCGTAAGTGAGTGGTAAGTCTCCCAAACACACAACAACACAACTCTCAAATGAGCCATACCAGCAAGCACAACAAGTTAACAATCATCCAAGTAGACAAATTACTACAACTAAAAGAACAACAAGGTCTTTAACACTCAATCCCTGGGATGCAAAAATTGTTTTGAGGAGAGTGATGTTGCCAAAGTTCTATGATGAACTTGTGTTGTAATGTATGACAACATTATTGGAATATATATTCTAACGAACAACATCAAATTTCCAAGAGCCTTGGAAAATATGTTCTGTCAATGCACATAAACATGAAATTTTAGAACTAATGGAATCAAGCCATATTTTACTTCAAAATAAGATAATTTTCTTTTATGTACTTGTGAATCTCCATAGCATAAACAGTTACCCCATCATGAAATTATGTTTGAATTCATCATTATGCACAGAGGGGGAAAATATGGAACTCGGAACTTATGCACGAGTTCAGGCATTTTCCTACTCTATCTCCGACCAAACCAATTTCCAAGGTCCTCTTTTTGTTCCTAATCTGGGATTCAGAAAAGATTAAAAAAAAAAAAAAAAAAAAAAGAAGAAGAACAAGAAGAAGAAAAGAAAAAAAAAAAAAACACTTTTATCATTGAGAAAGGTCAGATGCATTATGTTAAAAGCATCCAGATTTAGGGCAAAATTTTCAACCCAAAAAGTAAACCAACCAACTTAGACATTCATACATGAAAAGCTAAAGAAAAATCATCAGCTGAGGGAAAACCAATCCTTTCTTTATGGTCATGTCACATGGACAGTGGCAGCACATGGGTAAGACAACCAGTGTGGTTTCTTCACCTGGGCAGCAAGGACACAATGTTGCAGCAACACAGCCATGTATAAGAAAAAGCATAAGAAAGGAATAGAAGATGTTTCTTACCTCAATAGAAAGGAACATACTCTTCTAGCTCCCCCCAAATAGGGGCCTATGAGCCTACCTACAGCCCCAGCTGTGGCTGTAGTAGACTGAACCGGATTTTTTTCAGCTTCTGATGGTTTAACCATTACTGGCTAACCAAGAAGAGGCTGGCTAGAGAGTGCTATTGCCATAGGGACTGGCATTGCATCAAAAAATTCAATATAACTGCAAAGAAGCTGCATTAGCATCTAGATGGTACTAAGAAGGGAAATGGACATTGATTAGATGTGAAAGTGAATACAATAATAAGATTAACAAATGATACTGCCCAGTCTAAACATATTTTTTTCCTTTTTTGGAGGTGGGTGGGGAATATATTATTAACCACACCATCAAACCCACTAACTTGCAGGGGATACAACAAGCAATAAATGGAATGGACCATTATGACTTATAGAATATACCAGCAGTATACAATTTAATGAACTCGAATCGTACAATCAAACACTCTCTAATTGTTATTGATCAAATATCTATTAATGCGTGGAAGCACTAGAGAAAGTAAACAACTTCCACTAATAAATGAAATATGAGACATCAAAGCAAATACCATCCTTCACAAAAAAAAAAAAAATGTCCTTCAGTTTTTTTCCACAATATTCACCCTTAATATTTTAAAATCACTAGAATAATAAAAATCCATTAATAGCTACGCAATGTTTAAAACATTTCTCCATTACCGAAACCAAATTTTAACCAATGCAATTTCATGAAGCCCATCCCCAAAACCAAAAAAGACAACTTGGCGAGTTTACATTGTGTGGGGGAGGAGGGTGAAAGAGAAGGGCAGGGGGTCATCATCTATCTTACAAAGCATTGGACTTGGCCTTACTGCAATTTTGTTAGCCCATAATTACTTGTCAATTTAGCATGTAGACTTTTTAAATATGATTAGTGTGCCTTTTGCTCTGTCATCTTCACTTGTTGATAACAGCCTTAGTTGTTAAAAGAAGTGTAGACTTCTATCTTTGACCTCATTACGAGATGACAAACCTCCACTAATGATAGAATTAAAATAGTTATAGCATAATAAAAAATTAAATTGAGATAATTTTTTGGCTATGGAAGGAAAAATTGAACTTACCCAACTCTCTTGGAATGACTTGAATTGCGGTCCATTATAAGGCGTACATCTCAGACCTGGAACTGTAATTCAACGGTATTAGAAATACTCAACATAAATAATTAGTTCACCATCAAACGTAATATACCATCACATATTACGTTATAGCCCCACAGTGAGTAACCCAAGAAGCACGAAACTTCTGGTGGCAGCTGCAAGGCAAGCATGCACAAAGTAAGTGGGTCTCCAATAGATGGCTTTGATTGCCTACCAAAATCTTATAAATCGTACGCTAAAGATAATAGAAATTAAAATCAATGTGAAAATTGATTCATTTTGGCCAGCTTTATTTACCTGTATAAAATAAAATAATAGATCTTCAAAGTTCAAACACAGTAAAGACTAAGTAATTGAATTTCATTTAGCACCCTTTGAACCTTTTTAAATAAAATATGGCAAGTTCCAATTTCTTGTATAAAAATACAGTTAAAAAATTCCCAAATTTTGGATTTTATTTAGGTTTGCCCAAGACATAAAATGTAATTGATACAGCAATAAAAAGTTCATAAGCAAAAACTATCCGCTGATCTCGTTCAGGATCAACCTCCGTCTCTGCCACTTCTTCCTTTTTCTCTTTATACCGTCTGCTAAAGAAAAAAAAATCTTAAGTATTATCCCAACTTGATCCATAAATAACAATAAATCTGCTTCAGTTAAAGAAGGGTAAGTCAAAAGAGTGGAACAAACTAACGAACCATAACTAAGGAAAATACATTTGGTCCTTGAAAAAATTAAAGTACTTAAGCAGCAAAATTCCTCGAGTTACTATGCAAAAGAGGAAAGAAAGAAAAAAATATATATATGTATGTCAATCCACATCAAGGAAGTCAAATATATACTCAATGCAAGTTATTCTTCATATGTAATTCATACATTTCAAGCATATAAACCTATAATTGAATAAATATACATATATATATATATGTATGTATAGAGAGAGAGAGAGGAGCTAACCCAATGTCGTCGCAGTAGAGACGATTGATGAGGACATCGCCGTGGAGATTCAAGTAGTATATGGCGGAAGCAGCCACTGGCATGGTCTCCGATCCAATGGATCCAATCACTACAAAATAATTGACATATAGTAGCGGCCAAAACCACTGCTAAAAGTAATAAAAAGTGTCGCTAAAACCTTGCACACTTTTACCGATGGTTTGAATAGCGCCGGCCAAACCGCCGCAATAGCCCCGTCGGCATAGGTGTATTGTGACACTTTTCTCAACCGCTGGTATAAATATTTTTCTTACGACGGTTGATAAAGCGACAGTTGTAAACATCACTATATCTCAAATTTACCCATTGAGTATATACCTTTATAGCGATGGTATGACTGCTGCTACAGCATTCGCTTTTGCGACATTTTGTCAACCGCTACTATATTTTGACTCTATTCCATCAATTTTACACTGTCGCTATAGCTATAAAAAAATTTTGAATTTTATTTGTAGCGACGGTTATTAACCGCGATTATAGGCTATGTTTTACTATTCAATTACCAATAATATATAGCTTGAAATTTTCAATGGTTTACTAACCATTAATTATTGTCTCCCACTTATCCCTGCTTACATAATCACCATTATATATGTATAAATGTACTATGTTATTCTAATAGCTCAATACTCAATACTCAATAATTCTAAAAGGTAAAAGAATTTGCATTTTCATAATCTCAAAATATTCAAAACACCTTAATGAAAAGGTTCATTACATAAATTTGCCATATCAAAATAGATCAAATGTTTCTAGCAAACTAATAGCTATACCATAATCCAAAAGGTACATATAATATTGTCACATGACAATAGTACTTAAAAGTATTACTCATAATGCCATTTTATAAAGACTTCCAAGAAAAATGTTCAAATCGAGAAACGACGTCCATTTTGATGCTTTCATATTGTTCTATTTCCTACAATGAAAAACGACTTCCATTTTGATGCTTTCATATTGTCTTGTTTCCTGCAATAAAAATGATTGAATGAGCATAAGTATCATTTTCAATTTGAAAATCTATAAACCATGTAATACAACATAGATGAGCGATTATATGTTGGTCTTGGAGCATTACTCCATATCTCTTTCACTTGACACTCATGAAGTTCTCCAAACTCTCAGCAATTACTTTATATTTATTTACTTCAGTCATGCAGAGCTAACAATTTAGAAATTACTCAGTTAGATCACATAGACAAGCTAGTTACATCAATGGGCCATTTTGAAAATCCTAATACCGATTGCATGAGAAGAATACAGACTTCAGCACAACTCTGTACACAATATTGCACAGAAAAAAAATGCAGAATACTATAACAGAAGAAATCAATTATGGACATTAATTTCACTCTAATTTAAGTACCGAACTAAGATTGATCTTCTAGGGAGTAATTAGTTTACAGTAAATTTAGAGTTATGGTCTTAAAGGCATGCCTAAATAGATGCAGAAACATAAGCATCCACAATAGATTCACATTTTGTGTTCAATCTAAGAACTAGAACATATAGATGATTCTGATTATTCAAACATTTAAACAAGCAATATCAATAATAGAATTAAGCAAAAAAATTAAGATTACCCTTCATAACTACATAATAATTGATTCAACACTACCAAGAACCAAACTTTATATAGTAACAGATAGCATCAACAAGCTATAATGCATATATAGACAGATAAGTTAGTACCAGCTGTGCATGCTCCATTGACTGTGGCAGCTCTGTTTTATTTCCCTATTTCTTGGTGGCTGCTGTTGGTGTCTTACAAACATTGAGGGGTGCTAACAAATGATTGGGTAAGCCTCGTGGTGTCAAACTAGTTAGGATAATGTTGGCTTACATTGATGCTCTTTATACTCCTCCCCTTTTAATGATGTACTAACATATGTTATATATGATTTTCTTGTCAATAAAGTTCTTTTTTACCTCAATATTGAGGTATGAATGATTGGAGATATGCTCTATTCGTTTTATTTGGGTAAAATTCAATGCTTTGAATTTCTTTCCTCCTTTTTTTCCTTTTCCCTCCTCTCTAGAAAGAGCCTTGGAAGTTTACTTATTCTATTTCCTTTACTTAATTTGCAACACAGCATTGAAAATTATTTGAAGTTTTAAAGTGATTTATTGTGATACAAGGGAATTAAACTTGATACGATAACGGCAAGTATACCCTTAATATATGGGATGTTGGGGGCCAAAGGACAATCAGGTCCTACTAGAGGAACTACTTTGAGCAAACTGATGGCTTGGTATGGGTTGTTGATAGTTCTGATCTGAGAAGACTAGATGACTGCAAATTCGAACTTCACAATCTCTTGAAGGAAGAGGTATCTCTAATTTTTCTCATTCATGCATCTAAGCTTTTTACTCTATCTCCTTCTTTGTTGATTATAAAAGATGCATATGTTGATTGAGATATAGGATTAAAGCAAACACTCGGAATACTATAGCAGGTTTGGATTAGGGTGTTTGTTGTCTAATTCTAAGTTCTCTTTTGTTTGCCCACAACTTGTTCTAGTTGCGATTAACATTTTGTTTTGTCTAATAGTATGATTCGTATACCATGAGTCAATCTAAATAAGAGCTAATTATTTACTTTGATTTTATATTATATTTTTATCATGCTAGCGAATGGAATGGTTCTGTATCCTTTTAAGAATCTTATTGTTTAAGTACTGGACTGCATTCTTACTCTTATCACTGAATTTTCTGCTAGTTCATGTGTCTTTAACATTGTAATACTTGAAACAATTTTTTGTAAATTACAACATTTTTTCTTTTATTATTTAGTTTATAGACCCCTTACATGAAGACAATCTCCACCTTGTCCTTCATTTGAGAATTACAGTATATCAAAGAAGTTTAGCATAGTGATAAATATGTATGTTTAGCATAGTGATAAATATGTCTTTTTAACATCCATCACTTTTGTTTATTGTAATTAATCTTTAATTTCTAAGTTCTTTACAAAACTTCTTCCTGAATTTTGTTGGTAACTCTTACCTTTCCAACTTTTCCGGGTACACTTGGGATTGGTTGGAAAATTTGATTTTTTTTTTCACTTGTTGAGTCCAGCTTTTGTCACTGTGTTAGGACTGTCTCTGTCTCCCTGTTGTGACATCTTTGATAAAAATATTTGAAGTAAATGGATGGAAGGCCTTTGTCTCGGAAAGCAATCTGTTTCTTGGTTTTTCCTTCTTGAGGGTTGAAGATGGTTGTGGATAATAATAGCCAAAGCCAAGTCACCATTACCTGGCTGTTGGCTTGGGAAAAAAAAAAGGATTACTGCAACATTTAAGTCTCTTTATTACATAGTAAATAAAGGTCAGTAACTTTCCTTTTAGGAAAAGGTAATCATATTCTTATTAAAGGATCTTGGATTCTAAAATGTTTTGACTCGTAATGTTTGTATAGAGGTCCTAGACAGTAGAAAAAAGATGTCATAATTTGATTTTTGAATGCTATATTATGAAAATGTCTCTTCCTTTTTGTTGTTTCAGTTTGGCTATTAAAGCTTAAGAAGGTAGACGTATGCATGTTCATGTTAGTTTCAAGTAAATACTGATACATTTTTTGTGTAATGCAGAGAATCCATATATTGGAAGCACTAGAGGCCTTTAGTGATATGGGCATGCCTGGTAACTTCCTTCAAGAATTGTGTTCTTAGATTCAACAAAAAAGGGTGTACATAAATGTTGAATTTCCTCTAATCACATTATTAAGACAATAGAACATTACAAACTGCATTAAATTCATGGATAAAAATTTCTCAACAAAAACAAAAATAGAAAAACAGAACAAACCTATAAAGAAAAGGGTAGGCACTATTACTCCATTGTGTCATTTTGTCAAATACCTAGCATACATAATGATTCCTCATTGCTATTCACAATTAGAGGCATGAGATTTCACTTCACTAATTATATTGGTTAAAATATGAATGTCATAGATGATCAAATATATTTGTGTGTGTGTGTATGAGAATATCATAATCAAAATACAAAACAGGTTAATTAATCTATTTTCTAAATTATTTTCCCAAATCAAAATCATTCAAGATGTTCATGAAATCCTTCAAAATAGAGAAATTATGGAGATATTAGAAGCAATGTGAATGGAATGGCAAGTACCCAAACTTGTCCGAAGACAGTGAAAACAGAAAAAGAGAAACTGAGAGACTGGAAGAAGGAGAGAGGGGCAAAGAGAGAAACTGAGAGACCAGAAGAACGAGAGAGGTAGAGAAAGAGAAACAGAGAGAGTAGACTGACCTTAAAATCACATTGGTGTGTAGCTTGACGTTGTCGATACACCGGTGGAGGATGAACGAAGGCTCAATGATACTCCGTGAAAGAAGTGTTGATGGACTAGGGCACAAAATTGAAATCAAAGAGTTGAACGGTTTTTTTGGGACTGGTTCTGATATGTATTCACCCAAAATAAATAAATAAATAAATAAATTTTGATAAGCGCGAAATCAGAATTTGTTTGGCGCCTTTATTTTGTTTGGCTTATTGTAGCGGTTGTGTTCAAACCGTCACTACAAAAAAATATATGGCAGCACTTTAAGGAAAACTCATTTTTTGAATTTACGTTTTTTTTTCTCAAGGTTACAAACTAAGACAATCATTTATAAACTAAAAAAATTATCAAACAAGCTTTTATGACAGTTTTTTAAATTTTTGTAAATATAAATTGAAAACTGAAAACAAAATGGTTACCAAACAGGTCTCAAATGGTAAAAATATCGTAAAATTAACAAATAATTAAATAAGTTACCAACGTAAAAAATGACTTATCAAAAGATTCTTAGGCTATGTATGGTTTGATTTTTAGATTTTTTTTAAATTAAAAATTAATTTGGTTAAGAAATAAGAAATAAAAAAATTATTTTTTAAACAAAATGAAAATAATTTTTTTATTTCTTAACCAAATTAATTTTTAATTTTTTTAAAAAATTTCGAAAAATCAAACCATACATAGCCTAAGAATATTTTGATAAGTCATTTCTTATGTTAATAACTAATTTAATTATTTGTTAATTTTACGACATTTTTACCATCTAAAACCTGTTTGGTAACCATTTCGTTTTCAATTTTCAATTTATATTTATAAAAATTTTAAAAACTGTCATAAAAACTTGTTTGATAATTTTTTTGGTTTATAAATGGTTGTCTCAGTTTGTAAATTTGAGGAAAAAACGTAAATTCAAAAAATGAGTTTACGTTGGTTTTTAAACAAAAATTTAAAAATTTTACTAACAAATTTTTTTTTTCAATTAATTTTTTTCCAATTAATTTTTTTTTTCAATGAATTTTTTTTCCAACTAATACTAACCAAGGGGCAATTGGTAATATTACTTTAAACCTTAAGGAGAGCATTATAATTTCTAAAATGTGAGGGGTGTCAATGTAATTTACCCAATGAGGGTAAATTTGGTATTTAAAAAAATTGAAAGGGCTGAGGGGGAATCTGCAATGAAACTTTAAAGCTCAGGGGGGGAGATGTGATTTCCAAAAGGTGAGTAATAAACATAAACCTCAGGGGGTGTCAATGTAATTTACCCCCTTTTTTTTAACCTTTTGAAAGGTATAGACATTCTTCTGACCAATCTACATTTTAAAAAAATAACCATTGAACTAACTACAATCACATTTTTCTCTTTGTGAGTGTTTATATTTATCTAACTTCAATCATATTAAAAAATCAAACTACAATTTTTTTTTTTTTTGGCTAGACCAAATACAAATAAAAAAAGGAGATAACTTCAATCATACAAATCACAAATATTTTTATGCTATCTAACTACAATCATATTTTTTTCATAATAAAAAAAATTAATTATAAAGAAGAACCGTTAAAATGATTAAATCACATTAAAAAAAAATCATTGAACAAACTACAATCACATCACATTTTTCTCACAATAAAAAAAATAAATGAAAAAAAAAACCATTGAACTAACTACTATACAATCACATTAAAAAAAAGAATCATTGAATAAACTACAATCATATCACATTTTTCCCATAATAAAAAAAATAAATGAAAAAAAAGAACCATTAAACTAATTATAATACAATCACATTAAAAAAAAAAAAAAAAAAAACAAGAACCATTGAACTAACTATAATCACATTAAAAAAAAGAACTGTTGAACTAACTACAAACACATTTTTCTCTTTGTGAGTGTTTATATTTATCTAACTTCAATCATATTAAAAAATCAAATTATAATTTTTTTTGGCTAAACCAAATACAAATAAAAAAAGATGATAACTTCAATCAAAAGAACCATTAAAATAGTACACAAAAGAAGAAATTGCTAAACCAAATACAAATTATAATTTTTTTTTTTGCTAGACCAAATACATCAAAAAATGAGATAACTTCAATCATACAAATCACAAATATTTTTATGCTATCTAATTACAATAATATTTTTTTCATAATAAAAAAATAATTGTAAAGAAGAACCATTAAAATAGTAAATAAAACGATTAAATAATTATGAGGGGGGTTTTGTAACGCCCTCAAAATAATAACATTAAACTCATCAATATAAACATACATTTATATACAAAAGATCCACATTTTCTCAATTCATCAGAGTACTTCATTACAAAAGTATTACACGTTAACAACAAAAGTAAATGCCCTACGGGCTTACAGCTTTCCAAGTTAACACTTGGTTACAAAGACAATATTGACTCGGTTACACATTAAGCCCTTGGCATTGAATTTACATATAACACATCAAACGGAGATAAGAGAACAAAAGTCTGTCCGCCTCTAGCCTCCCAAGCTATGTCCTTGGAGGTGGCATACTACCTGAACCTGAAATGATGTTCCCATATAGGGTGAGCCACAGCCCAGCAGAGATATACTAAACCAATTATAAACAATGCCTAAAAGATTAGCAACTGAAAGATGGTCAATACTTATACCTCCATTTATATCTTATTTCAATTCCATGACAACTAAGTCTATGATACAATTCAACTTTCATTTCTTATTCAACTTTGAGTTTGAAAACAAGGCTCAGTACTCTGGCCAAAACATTTGATGAGGTTATAGTTCATCACTAGAACACCTTCGAAATTCACGGTGGATACTCATTTTGATGTTATATCAATAACACACAAACTACTTCCATACTTCACAAACGATGATGATATACATTTTAGTGTTATATCAAATCAAACCAACTTTTCAATAGATAAGCATATGAGCTATATCAATACCACAACAGATAAGCATATGAGCTATATCAATACCATAACAGATAAGCATGTTACACATCAACAGATAAGCATGTTACACATCAACAGATAAGCATATAAGCTGTATCCACACTTCACTAGACAAGCCTATGAGCTATATCTACACTTCACAAAGACAAGCATATGAGCTGTATCTTCACTTCACAAAGACAAGCATATGAGCTGTATCTTCACTTCACAAAGACAAGCATATGAGCTATATCTTCACTTCTCTAGACAAGCATAGGAGCTGTATCTACGGAGTTCATCCCCCATCTCCTCCCAATCCTATCCGGTTTAGAGGTACATCCCCCATCTTCCCCTAAACCGCGGAGTACATCCCCCATCTCCTCCTCTACACAAGCAATGCATGTAAACACAAAGGTTCTAGACACAATATAACGTATGTAAACACAGAATCACATACTTAATCAATCAATACATAAAGTTAATGTATTCTACCAACTGTCTACACATAATGCATATAAACACATTGGTCATATACACAATCACTCAATACATACAGTTAATGTATTCTATCAACCGTCATACTCTATGACACATTCCATTGATTAGTTTTTTTTGTTTGCCTAATCATCATGCATTGTCTACAACAATCACGACTATCCTCCACCGATAGCCCCAAGCAGATATTTCTAAACAGAAAATAAATGCACAAATGGATAATTATCAACATTTCAATTCAGTGAGTGATGAATAATTCAACTACACCCTTTAACCCCATACATTCCCAATCTCAACATTCCCATTTCATAACTTCCTTTCTCATGATTAATTAACCCAATTAATCAAACAATGAAACTAGGTTATTTGCCATAATTAACATTTCAACCCTTAAGGTCTCGTTTTCATCAATGATTCAACATTTATACCATTCCTCTATGCCAAACATGCATCTAGGTTTATTACGAATAAAACCCCAACTTTTGTAAAATTACACAAAAGCCCCAAACTCTCACAAAATTACCAAACCAACCCCAACATCTCAAAATACCAAAATTTAAAGACAAAATTCATAGAGAGGAGTAGGATATCCCTACCTCAAATTCGGAGCTCCAAGGGAGAAGATGACAAAACCCAACGTGCTCCAAAACTCGAAATTTTCAGATTAGAAGATAGCCCTCGACGATCAACACAACTTTTGTAAAGGCCCAAGGTGAGAAAACAACTCCTACTAGATCAATTCTAAGAGAGAAGTTAGAGTCTAGAGTGAGAGGCTCAACAATGGTGATTTTGGAAAAGTAGGAAAGAGAAGAGAAAGTGAAAAAGTGATTTGAAAAGTCACAATTTCGGGACTTAAACCCAGTCGCTCGCTCGAGCGTAAAACACCCCGCTCGAGCGTTACTCACAGACTCCCGCTCGAGCGGCCAAACTTCCGCTCGAGCGCCGGATGCACTCCCCCAGCACTTATACAGAACCAGGCCTCCGCTCGAGCGGCCAATCCCACGCTCGAGCGTACAACACTGCACAGGAAATACTGGATGGGTGTAATCTCCGCTCGAGCGCCAAAACCCCCGCTCGAGCGTACAGGCCAAAATCTGGGCAACTAGTTTTGGTTTCTAAACTCAACCAACCTGTAACAAACCCACCCAACACATCCTATAACTCAATTACGAAGTAAAAAGGGATGTAAACAAGATAATAATCAACTACCAACATCCACAGACACATGTCCGGATCACTGTACAACAAGGGTAAACCCGGGATCGCTATAACCTCCCCCCCTTAAAGAATTTCGTCCCCGAAATTAAGGAGACACCTAAACACAAGGCCAACAAATCACAGAACACTCAACACCTGAGCCCCAAGGAAAGAAATTACTTTCACAACAAACCTCCGACTCACTCTTACCAAGGAAGATACTAACCAAGGGAACACATTCTAAACGACTACACCTTAGGTGCGCAAGCCTCAACAAACCAAACCTCCCCCGAAACAATTCACCAACATCCGACTAGCACCCCAAGCTAAGTCACAACTCAACAACACGACCAAAGCAAATCTTTAGAGTAGATAGTAAGAAAACATTTTCTTGTTCAAGAGGCATTTCTCAAAGATGTTTAAATTTTCAACGTTAACGTTCCGGGATAAATCTTGCGTTTTCCATACGAAAACTCAAAAGCTTTGTAAATTTTTTTTCCACAAATACGGTGTTACACAAATGCAGAGTTATCCACAGTTTATTTGTCAAAAAAGATTAATCTAGAATTCTTTAAAATCCTTGAATTTAAATCAACTTTTCAACAACGCCCCTAGATGGTCCAAACACCGGGAAAATTTTGTTTTCCATTTCTTTCCAAAACAGCACTATCCACAACCATCACTCACACAGTGATGTCACAACCGACATAGAATATAACATTTCTATAATGATGGTTAATAGAAATAACGACAGTACTAACAACACATAAGGCATAAGAAAATCATGGTTTTGCAATTTTCATACATACATACATACTGCATAAAAAGCCAATCATTCACAATGATCAATCAATACATATATTAGATGTATCATTCCAACCGTCAGATTCAACGACAAAACATGTCCGATTAGTTTCAGTTTTCCCTAATCAACATACAAAGTTTACAACAAACAAGACTAAACTCAAGGTGACTAATGCCAACCCAAAGCCCGATACCATCAAGCTAACTAATCAATCTCATAAACTTTACATTCCGTAACCCACACACTGACGTGCCGCTAAAACCACTAACCCCAACCACGGAGTTCTCTACACAAACCACAAATTTTGGAATCTCACCGGATCTCCTAAAATTGAACCGCATCAACACTGCGTCTAAGGGAATCACCAACCCCCACCATGATTATCTAGCAAGCCTGCTCGCCTCCTTGACTGAAGACCGACATGGTTAACCTCAATCACAACACGAACGCTACCCCTACACAACCAATGGGGTCACCACGGACTCACTGACTAGCAAGACCCAAAACACGAACCAACATACAGGTACCATTCCCACTAACTCGAGATACAAATCTCACATTCCCTAGAACATTCTCACATAATCTTGCCAACATCACGCAACTCGTGAAACCATCACATCTAACACATACAACTGTACTAGGCAAAACCTCCTTATTTTGCAAGCCCCCAATGTTACCGCTAGACAATCACCATGACCCAAACCCCGACACCACTACAAGTCGCCGACAAGGCTTTCAAGGATTCACTCTTCTAACTATCCAGCAGAGTAAAGGTTCTCGCCCTCCTCACTATTAATCCACGTCTCTATCCGCAAACACCATACCACTGTGACTCCATCCACGGGTCACACTCTAACCACGGGCTATATACCCAATTAACCCTTCTGATAACATCCTCTGACCTGACCAGTGCTAAGGTACGAACCCATCACATTCGACCCAAATAAAGGAATTTGGAAGCGTAGGGAAACACCCATTATACTACTACCCGAGATATAGTACCAGCTACCCACAACACATCGCTCCCGATACAACAATCACAACCTTATATAAGGACTAACATCCCCTCACTTAAAACGGCCAATCAGTACACCTGCAATCTCGGTAACGTTACTCACCACGAAGGTACACGTCTAACCTTAACAAAATTATGCGCTATGCCCCCGTAGGACACCATATCAAATACGTGTTACATCTAGTATTAATCGTACACTTCACATCCTCTCGAGTTCACCCGACAGTAGACCGAAATCTATGCCACACACAAAATTTTAAATGGGTAGTACCCATGAAATTCCACACACTTTGTAAGTAAAACAGTTCTCGCTCCAATATTGCCTTGGCTAGAACACGCACCCCTCAGTGGTTCTTTCAAATTTTGAAAACATGGCTCCTCAACCCTCATCTTTCCCAAATCAAGTCACATGCTTAATACAAAAAAAAAAAATTTATGGTTTTACAGCAACTTTATACATTAATAAAACTTCAGAGCTACAACATGCTCCACTTCACCCATTCCAAGGAAATTAACAAACAAAGCATATATGTATATATATATGGATAAACAAACAGTTTAGATGTTTCAACATCCCCAAAACACATTGGTTACACAACGGAACCCAATGATCACAAAATAATAATCCACTGATTACAAAACGGATTAGTCAAAACAAAACCATCCCATCAGTATTACTACTATTACCGTCCCTTGCTGGACCGTCGAAGTTGGTCATCCCCAAACATAAGATAACCTACGAGCTTACAAGCCACGGACAAGAACTACTGACGTGCCCCCTCTGTCCACACCTGGAACAACTACAAACCTCCCCAACTGGGGCCAGGGAACTCGACTCTACTGAGGCCCTCGTAGTCTGGCCTGCTAGTCCCTCAAAACGATACTGTTCCTGCCCGGTCGAATGAAACTGAGCCTGGCTAGGTTGTAAAATCCCCAAAGAAGCCCCCGGCTGAGTATAGAAACGTCGAATGTGACCCGGCTGATTACACATCCAACAAGTAGGCGGTGCCTGAGCACGAGACTAGTTCAGAATCTGGGCTGATGAAGGCCCCAATGACTGCTCCCCCACTATATGTTCGATTGGCCCAATACCCGGCTGGCTAGAAGATTCTGGTGGTGCAACTACTGTTCGAACTGACAAACCAACCCCCTTCTTCTGTGGGCAAACCGAAACCTTGTGGCCCAGCAGACCACATCTGAAACAAATGACGCCCCTCTGTTTACTTTCTCCCGAACCCAAATCCAACACTGGAAGGGTAGTTCTAGCCCGACCTCCCTGCTGCGAGTTTAAACCCCTTTGCCTCTTACTGGGCCTAGAGTACCTATAAACCGTAGGAGTCCCCACAATGGCTTCCTTCCTATCCTGGCCAACACCCATCACCACGGGCTCTTCCCTATCTTGTCCCATAGCTAACACGGCTGCCTCAACATGAGCAGCCGCCTCAACAAGCACACTATATTTTTTTTGCCAAGACCCCGCTATCCTCACACGGATGTCGTCACGCAGCTTACTCTCAAACTCAAAACAACGCAAGTCCTCCGTCTCCACCAATTCTGGAGCAAACCTCGACAGGTTAGCAAACCATCTTTCGAACCGCACCAAAGGTGTAGTACCTTGGCGTAACTCCATAAATTGTTTCCGCAACTCTTCCCGAGCGGAAGGAGGGAAATCGCAACTTCCTCGCCTAGGCATCCTAGTAGAAGTAACAGAGACACGTTAGCACACTCATACATGTGCCGAAGCTAAACACTCACGTCCTAATACATGGACAACTGTAATTCACTCCACGTAAGCACATAAACACATAAGCATTTACGAATTTCATTTCCGGATAATGATAGTCCCGAGGCGTTACTAGAGTTCCGGTTAGAAACAGCATTGATCAAGTGCCTTTCCAACAGGACTCCCAGAAACCCAAGGATCCAATCAACATCCTAGAAACTAAATCCCATACCCACATAGTCACATAAGCATGTTATCAATTAAGCACATAACATATGACACTACATCTAAGTCTCTATCAAGCGAGACAAACCCATTGTGATCCTAATCATTTCCCACGTACCCAAAGTATTCGAACCCGGTACGCTCTGATACCAAGTTGTAACACCCTCAAAATAATAACATTAAACCCATCAATATAAACATACATTTATATACAAAAGATCCACATTTCCTCAATTCATCAGAGTACTTCATTACAAAAGTATTACACGTTAACAACAAAAGTAAATGCCCTACGGGCTTACAGCTTTCCAAGTTAACACTTGGTTACAAAGAGAATATTGACTCGGTTACACATTAAGCCCTTGGCATTGAATTTACATGTAACACATCAAACGGAGATAAGAGAACAAAAGTCTGTCCGCCTCTAGCCTCCCAAGCTATGTCCTTGGAGGTGGCATGCTACCTGAACCTGAAATGATGTTCCCATATAGGGCGAGCCACAGCCCAGCAGAGATATACTAAACCAATTATAAACAATGCCTAAAAGATTAGCAACTGAAAGATGGTCAATACTTATACCTCCATTTATATCTTATTTCAATTCCATGACAACTAAGTCTATGATACAATTCAACTTTCATTTCTTATTCAACTTTGAGTTTGAAAACAAGGCTCAGTACTCTGGCCAAAACATTTGATGAGGTTATAGTTCATCACTAGAACACCTTCGAAATTCACGGTGGATACCCATTTTGATGTTATATCAATAACACACAAACTACTTCCATACTTCACAAACGATGATGATATACATTTTAGTGTTATATCAAATCAAACCAACTTTTCAATAGATAAGCATATGAGCTATATCAATACCACAACAGATAAGCATATGAGCTATATCAATACCATAACAGATAAGCATGTTACACATCAACAGATAAGCATGTTACACATCAACAGATAAGCATATAAGCTGTATCCACACTTCACTAGACAAGCCTATGAGCTATATCTACACTTCACAAAGACAAGCATATGAGCTGTATCTTCACTTCACAAAGACAAGCATATGAGCTGTATCTTCACTTCACAAAGACAAGCATATGAGCTATATCTTCACTTCTCTAGACAAGCATAGGAGCTGTATCTACGGAGTTAATCCCCCATCTCCTCCCAATCCTATCCGGTTTAGAGGTACATCCCCCATCTTCCCCTAAACCGCGGAGTACATCCCCCATCTCCTCCTCTACACAAGCAATGCATGTAAACACAAAGGTTCTAGACACAATATAACGTATGTAAACACAGAATCACATACTTAATCAATCAATACATAAAGTTAATGTATTCTACCAACTGTCTACACATAATGCATATAAACACATTGGTCATATACACAATCACTCAATACATACAGTTAATGTATTCTATCAACCGTCATACTCTATGACACATTCCATTGATTAGTTTTTTTTGTTTGCCTAATCATCATGCATTGTCTACAACAATCACGACTATCCTCCACCGACAGCCCCAAGCAGATATTTCTAAACAGAAAATAAATGCACAAATGGATAATTATCAACATTTCAATTCGGTGAGTGATGAATAATTCAACTACACCCTTTAACCCCATACATTCCCAATCTCAACATTCCCATTTCATAACTTCCTTTCTCATGATTAATTAATCAAACAATGAAACTAGGTTATTTGCCATAATTAACATTTCAACCCTTAAGGTCTCGTTTTCATCAATGATTCAACATTTATACCATTCCTCTATGCCAAACATGCATCTAGGTTTATTACGAATAAAACCCCAACTTTTGTAAAATTACACAAAAGCCCCAAACTCTCACAAAATTACCAAACCAACCCCAACATCTCAAAATACCAAAATTTAAAGACAAAATTCATAGAGAGGAGTAGGATATCCCTACCTCAAATTCGGAGCTCCAAGGGAGAAGATGACAAAACCCAACGTGCTCCAAAACTCGAAATTTTCAGATTAGAAGATAGCCCTCGACGATCAACACAACTTTTGTAAAGGCCCAAGGTGAGAAAACAACTCCTACTAGATCAATTCTAAGAGAGAAGTTAGAGTCTAGAGTGAGAGGCTCAACAATGGTGATTTTGGAAAAGTAGGAAAGAGAAGAGAAAGTGAAAAAGTGATTTGAAAAGTCACAATTTCGGGACTTAAACCCAGTCGCTCGCTCGAGCGTAAAACACCCCGCTCGAGCGTTACTCACAGACTCCCGCTCGAGCGGCCAAACTTATAGCGATCCCGGGTTTACCCTTGTTGTACAATGATCCGGACATGTGTCCGTGAAGGTTGGTAGTTGTTTATTTCCTAGTTTGCATCCTCTTTACTTTGTATTTTGAGTTATGGGATGTGTTGGGCAGGTTTGTTACAGGTTGGTTGCGTTTGGGAGCCTAGTGTTGCTGCCCAGATTTTTGGTCCTTCGCTCGAGCGAGGAGTTTGTCGCTCGAGCGAGGAGTAGTGTTGCCCCGGTTCTGGACCTGAGAGTTGTAGTTTCTGGCTCGAGCGAGATTTTCGTGGCTCGAGCGGTCTGGGTTTTTCTTCGCTCGATCGAGAACTTCTTGGCTCGAGCGAGAGTTTTCTGTGTCTGGTCGCTCGAGCGACCAATCCTTCGCTCGAGCGAGGGTGTTTTATATCAGCGGACAGCAGCGTCTAAAACATCACTTTTTCAGTCCTTTTCTTTGATTAAACCCTAAATCCGACACCCTCTCTCTCTAAACTTGCACTCTCTCTAAGGTTTGATCTCCCTAAGGTGTAAATCTAGCCTAGGGCCTTTGTTAAAAAGATAGAGGGCGTTGAGAGCTTCGATTTAATCTGAAAAAGTTTGGATTTGGAGCAAGTTGATCTTGGAGTCTTCATCTCCATTTTGGCTTAAACTTCAAGGTAGGGATATCCTACTCCTCTCTATGGGTTTTGTCTTTAAATTTTGGTATTTTGAGATGTTGGGCTTGGTTTGGTAATTTTGTGAAAGTTTGGGGCTTTTGTGTAATTTTACAAAAGTTGGGGTTTTATTCATAATAAACCTAGATTGCATGTTTAGCATAGAAAAATGGAATGATTGTTGAATCATTGATGAAAATGGGACCTAAGGGTTGAAATAGTAATTATGGAAAAAAATGGCCTAATTACATTGTTTAATTAATTGGGAAAATTAATTGGTGAGAAATGAGGAAATGAAATGTTGATTGAATATCCATTTGTGCATTTATTTTCTGTTTTAGAAATAACTGCTTTGGGCTATCGGTGGAGGATAGTCGAGATTGTTGTAGACAATGCATGATGATTAGGTAAACGGAAACTAATCAATGGAATGTGTCATGGAACTTGACGGTTGATAGAATACATTAATTGTGTGTATTGTGTGATTGTATATAGAACCAATGTGTTTATATACGTTATGTGTAGAGGAGGAGATAGGGGATGTACTCCGCGGTTTAGGGGAAGATAGGGGATGTACCTCTAAACCGGATAGGTATTTGGAGGAGATAGGGGATGTACTCCGTAGATAGAGCTCATATGCTTGTCTAGAGAAGTGAAGATAGAGCTCATATGCTTATCTTTGTGAAGTGAAGTGTGGATACAGCTTGTATGCTTATCTGTGGATATTGTTGATATACATATCTGTTGTAGAGTGTGGATACAGCTTGTATGCTTATCTGTGGATATTGTTGATATACATATCTGTTGAGAATGTGGATATAGCTTTTATACTTATCTGAATGTGAGATATAGTTTTTATACATATCTGTGGAAATGATGATAGAGCTAGCATGCTTATCTGTTGAAAAAGGGAAAATGAAAAGTAATTGGGACTTGTAAGTCGTTGACATAAATATGTAATTTATGTGATTGAATCAGTGTTGACCAACTATCAATTGCTAATGTTTTAGTCATTGTCCATGGTTGGTTTAGTGTATTTCTACTGGGCTGTGGCTCACCCTATATGGGAATATCATTTTCAGGTGCAGGAAGCATGCCACCTCCAAGGACATAGCTGGGAGGCTAGTGGCGGACATAGTTTTGTCGTTTTACTGTTGATGTATTACATGTAATTTCAAGCCAAGGGCTTAATGTGTAAACGAGTTAGAACTCTTTGTTGTAACCAAGTGTTAACTTGGAAAGCTGTAAGCCCGTAGGGCATTTTGTTATGAGGTTAACATGTAATACTTATGTCTTGGAATTCTAATGAATGAAAGGAATGCAGTTAGTTTAAATGTAAATGCATGTCTTACCTGATGGGTTTATTGTTATTATTTTGGGGGCGTCACAACTTGGTATCAGAGCGTACCGGGTTCGAATACTTTGGGTACGTGGGAAGTGATTAGGATCACAATGGGTTTGTCTCGCTTGATAGAGACTTAGATGTAGTATCATATGCTATGTGCTTAAATGCTAACATGCTTATGTGACTATGTGGGTATGGGATTTAATTTCTAGGATGTTGATTGGATCCTTGAGTTTCTGGAAGTCTTGTTGGAAAAGCACTTGATCAATGCTGTTTCTAACCGGAACTCTAGTAACGTCTTGGGACTATCATTATCCGGAAATGAAATTCGTAAGTGCTTATGTGTTTATGTGCTTATGTGGAGTGAATTACAGTTGTCCATGCATTAGGACGTGAGTGATTAGTTTCGGCACACCTATGAATGTGCTAACGTTCTGTGTTGCCTTTATTAGGATGTCAGGACGAGGAAGAGGTGCTAGGCGTGGTAGACCTGCGAGGCAGGAAGTACCGTTACAGGGTGAGATTCCGGCAGTGCAGGAGGGAGTTGGGCAGGCCAATGTGGCCGAGCCAGTGGGTCAGCAGGCTATGGGTGCCTTGGCCAGAGAGATAGCAGGAGCTTTGGGTATTCTTAGAGCTGGGAATCAGGCAGCTGAGACAGGGCCTTCCTTCTTGAAGAGGGAGTTCTTTCGGTGTAATCCGGATGAGTTTATCGGGGATACTAAAGAGCCGCTTAAGGCAGATGAATGGCTCGAACAGACAACGAAGACGTTTGAGATGCTTGGCATCGAGGACGGAGCACTGAAAGTGACCTTGGCATCCTTTCAACTGAAGGGAGATGCGGGTCAATGGTGGAAATACGAGAAAGCTCGTGTTGGTGGTACTTGGGAGGCGTTTGTGAATGCTTTTCAGGAGAGGTTCTTATCAGCAGCAGCTAGGGAGAAGCTGAGGGATCAGTTTAGCCGGCTTAATCAGCAGGGCTTGTCAGTGGCCGAGTTTGAGGCTACTTTTACCAGTCTGTCTAGGTTTGCACCTGAACTAGTGGCGTCTGAGGAACGCCGTTGCTATGAGTTTGAGCGGAAGTTGAGGCGGGGCCTCAAGTTGAGAGTTGGTGGGTCTTATATTCGAGAGTATAGACACCTAGTGGATGCTGCAGCTCATATGGAGCTTATGATGCAGGAGGAGGATGAGGGTCAGAGAGGCTCCAAGAGGAGCCAGGATAGTCAGAGTGATGGCAGGAGACAGAAGGGTTATAACCCTCAGCAGTCTCAGGGTGCAGTCTCTAGATCGACCTTTCCAGTGCCGAGTGTAGGCTCGGGGAGAGGCAGTCAGGGGGAATTCACTTGTTACAAGTGTGGCCAGCTGGGTCACAAGGTTTCAGTTTGCCCGCAGAAGGGTGGGGGTCAGAAAGCTGCTTCTTCTTCAGCTAGACCGCCGAGTCAGAGTTTGGGCAGGGGGCAGCTCTTGATTTGTTATCAGTGTGGACAACCTGGGCACATGAAGAGGTTTTGCCCACAGTTGAGTGCCACTTCGGGAGCGTCTGGTTCTAGGCAGACGCAAGGTTTTCAGCCAGCTCAGTCTGTGCAGGCCTCGAGGGCCAATCCGGGAGCTTCGTCATCCCAGTCTGTGCAGCAGTCTTTTGCTCCGAGAGGTGAGCAGGTAGACCAGGGGCCTACGGGGCGCGTGTATGCTGTTACCGCGCAGGATTTAGTACCAGCTCCATCAGTAGTGAGAGGTACTTTTTTATTTTGCAACTCGGTTGCTAATGTGTTGATAGACACGGGTGCATCTCATTCTTTTGTATCTGCTGCATTTGCATCTGTTTTGGAATTGGAGTTAGCACAGTTAGCATCTCCTATTTGTGTGGTATCGCCTTTGGGCGGTGAGTTGATTCTGAAACAGGGTGTTAGAGGATGTGATATAGAGGTCGCCGATTATAGGCTTCATTTTCCGTTTGTTGTCATGCCCATGAAGGGTTTTGATGTTATTTTGGGTATGGACTGGTTATCGTCATACCGGGCTGTTATTGATTGCTACCGCCAGAGGGTCACGTTATGTACCTTGAGCGGGGAGTGGTTCCATTTCTTGGGAGACCGGGTTGGTAGTGTTTTGCCACCGGGGTATGATTCGCGAGGGCGAAGTGAGCTTAGTAGTCTACTTGCTAGCTTTGAGAGTGGTGAGAGTGGTGAGACCCAGCATGTATTGCCGAGGGTGGTTTGTGAGTATTCGGATGTCTTTCCCGAAGATCTTGTTAGTTTGCCACCTCACCGAGAGATAGAGTTCTCTATTGATTTAGTGCCTGGTACGGCACCGATTTCTATGGCACCTTACCGTTTTGCTCCAGCAGAGTTGGTTGAGTTGAAAGTTCAGCTCCAGGAATTGCTTGATAAGGGCTTTGTTCGCCCTAGTGTTTCACCGTGGGGAGCACCGGCACTCTTTGTTAAAAAGAAAGATGGTGCCTTGAGATTGTGTATAGACTACCGGAAGTTGAATCGGGCTACGGTTAAGAATAAGTATCCTATGCCCCGTATAGATGATTTGTTTGACCAGTTGAAGGGTTCCCGTTGTTTCTCTAAGATAGACTTGAGATCGGGTTACCATCAGTTGAGGGTCAGGGAGGAAGATATTCCTAAGACGGCATTCCGTACGCGGTATGGCCATTACGAGTTTTTGGTGATGCCATTCGGGCTTACCAATGCACCGGCAGTCTTTATGGACTTGATGAACCGGATTTTCCGGGAGTTCTTAGACCGATTTGTGGTTGTCTTCGTGGACGACATCCTTATCTATTCGTCTTCTGGGGAGGAGCACGAGGCACACTTGAGAGTGGTGCTTGAATTACTTAGAGCCCATAGGCTGTATGCCAAGTTTGGGAAGTGTGAGTTCTGGCTGGGGGAAGTCAAATTCTTAGGCCACGTAGTATCCGGGGAAGGGGTGTCTGTTGATACATCCAAGGTTGAGGCAGTGCAAGATTGGGCACAGCCTAAGAGTGTGTTTGAGATCCGCAGTTTTCTGGGATTAGCTGGGTATTACCGTCGGTTTGTGAAAGATTTCTCCAGGTTAGCGTCACCGTTGACTAGACTGACTCGGAAGGGAGTCAAGTTTGTGTGGAGTGAGACTTGTGAAAAGTCGTTCCAAGAGCTGAAAGTTAGATTGACCACCGCTCCGGTGTTGATTATTCCGGAGAGAGGGTTGGGTTATGCGGTTTATTGTGATGCCTCACGAGAGGGTTTGGGTTGTGTGTTGATGCAAGAGGGGAAAGTGGTAGCTTATGGCTCACGTCAGTTGAAAATACACGAGAAGAATTACCCCACACATGACCTAGAGTTAGCAGCTGTGATCTTTGCCTTGAAAATCTGGAGGCACTACCTTTATGGTGAGAGGTTCGAGGTATTCTCGGATCATAAGAGTTTGAAGTATCTGTTTACACAGAGAGACTTGAATTTGAGGCAGAGGAGATGGATGGAGTTCATCGAGGATTATGATTTTGAGTTGCATTATCATCCGGGAAAGGCCAATGTTGTGGCCGATGCCCTTAGTAGGAAGACCATTAGTGATGTAGCTTGTATAGCCATCCGGGAATGGGAGATGTTGGGGGCACTTGGCGAGTTTGATTTGCTACTGGGCGAATCTGTTGAGGCTGCGGCTTTGTTTTCTGTTGTTGCACAACCTACACTTGTGATTAGAGTGTTAGAGGCACAGAGAGGTGACCTTGAGGTAGAATCCCTCCGAGAGAAGATCTCCAGTGGGAAAGTTGAGAAGGGTTTGACGGTGTATCCCGACCTGAGTGTGAGATACCGAGACCGTTTGTTTGTACCGGAGGCTTGCCGAGAGGAGGTACTCCGAGAGTTTCACCATTCGCGCCTTGCGGTGCATCCGGGAGGTACTAAGATGTATCAGGATTTGGGTCGCCAGTTTTGGTGGCGGGGTATGAAGAGAGATGTGGCTGTTTTCGTATCGAAGTGCCTTACTTGCCAGCAAGTGAAGGCCGAGCATCAGAGGCCAGCGGGTTTGTTGCAACCCTTGCCTATTGCCGAGTGGAAGTGGGAGCATGTCACTATGGACTTCGTTGTAGGTCTTCCGAGGACTCAGCGGGGTAGTGATGCTATTTGGGTGGTTGTAGACCGGTTGACTAAATCGGCGCACTTTATTCCTATGCGCGTGAGAGATTCGGTAGATCATCTTGCCGACCTGTATATTCGGGACGTAGTGAGATTGCACGGGGTCCCAGTGACGATCGTCTCAGATAGAGATCCTCGTTTTACTGCTAGGTTGTGGCAGAGTTTGCAGAGTGCCTTGGGCACTAAGTTGACCTTTAGTACGGCTTATCATCCTCAGACTGACGGGCAGTCCGAGCGTACTATTCAGATCCTCGAGGATATGCTTCGGGGTTGTGTCCTGGATTTCAGTGGGACGTGGGAGAGGCACTTGCCATTGGTAGAGTTTGCCTACAACAACAGTTTTCAGTCTAGCGTCGGTATGGCACCGTTTGAGGCCTTGTATGGCCGACCGTGTAGGTCTCCAGTGTGTTGGGCCGAGGTGGGTGATGCACCTTTGTTGGGTCCGGAGTTGGTTAGGGAGACGACGGAGAAAGTTGAGCTTATCCGTAGGAGGCTTGTTACAGCCCAGAGTCGACAAAAGAGTTATGCCGACCGTAGGAGGAGGCCTTTGGCGTTTGAGGTAGGTGATCATGTCTTTCTGAAGATATCACCTAGGCGAGGCCTGATGAGGTTTGGGAAGAGTGGGAAGTTATCCCCTCGGTTTATTGGTCCTTTTGAGATCCTTGAGAGGATAGGTGAGGTTGCTTATCGGTTAGCCTTACCGCCGCAGTTGTCCGGAGTGCATGATGTGTTTCATGTGAGTATGCTTCGGAAGTATGAACCAGATCCATCACATGTGTTGGATTGGACTGATTTAGAGGTAGGTGAGGATGCCTCGTATGAGGAGAGACCGGTTCGGGTCTTGGATAGGCGGGACCAGGTCTTGCGTGGCAAGACCATTCCTTTGGTGAAAGTCTTGTGGAAACATCACGGAGTGGAGGAAGCCACTTGGGAACGTGAGTTGGAAGTCCGAGAGAAATATCCGGACTTGTTTGTTGATATGTAATCTTGTATTTAAATTTTACATTTTGTTGAACTTAAGAGCTTTTATATATGTCTTAAGTTGTGAAACATTGAAAATGTTTTGGTTATTGGAAGTATGTTTTGGAACTTGCCTCATATGGAAGTTGAATGTAACATTATAGGTGTTAAGTATATTGTTGACATTGGAAAGTTAGTGCATAATGTTAGTGCATGTTAATAATACATATGTTTGTGTTATGTCTCTTGTTTAAGGGATGGGATGACCAGTAATGGGTCGAATTGTTGAATGTTAAATTGTAACATTGTTTAAAATGGAGGAAAACCTGTTTTTGAAAACTTGTGCTTAATTTCGGGGGCGAAATTCTTTAAGGGGGGGAGGTTATAGCGATCCCGGGTTTACCCTTGTTGTACAATGATCCGGACATGTGTCCGTGAAGGTTGGTAGTTGTTTATTTCCTAGTTTGCATCCTCTTTACTTTGTATTTTGAGTTATGGGATGTGTTGGGCAGGTTTGTTACAGGTTGGTTGCGTTTGGGAGCCTAGTGTTGCTGCCCAGATTTTTGGTCCTTCGCTCGAGCGAGGAGTTTGTCGCTCGAGCGAGGAGTAGTGTTGCCCCGGTTCTGGACCTGAGAGTTGTAGTTTCTGGCTCGAGCGAGATTTTCGTGGCTCGAGCGGTCTGGGTTTTTCTTCGCTCGATCGAGAACTTCTTGGCTCGAGCGAGAGTTTTCTGTGTCTGGTCGCTCGAGCGACCAATCCTTCGCTCGAGCGAGGGTGTTTTATATCAGCGGACAGCAGCGTCTAAAACATCACTTTTTCAGTCCTTTTCTTTGATTAAACCCTAAATCCGACACCCTCTCTCTCTAAACTTGCACTCTCTCTAAGGTTTGATCTCCCTAAGGTGTAAATCTAGCCTAGGGCCTTTGTTAAAAAGATAGAGGGCGTTGAGAGCTTCGATTTAATCTGAAAAAGTTTGGATTTGGAGCAAGTTGATCTTGGAGTCTTCATCTCCATTTTGGCTTAAACTTCAAGGTAGGGATATCCTACTCCTCTCTATGGGTTTTGTCTTTAAATTTTGGTATTTTGAGATGTTGGGCTTGGTTTGGTAATTTTGTGAAAGTTTGGGGCTTTTGTGTAATTTTACAAAAGTTGGGGTTTTATTCATAATAAACCTAGATTGCATGTTTAGCATAGAAAAATGGAATGATTGTTGAATCATTGATGAAAATGGGACCTAAGGGTTGAAATAGTAATTATGGAAAAAAATGGCCTAATTACATTGTTTAATTAATTGGGAAAATTAATTGGTGAGAAATGCGGAAATGAAATGTTGATTGAATATCCATTTGTGCATTTATTTTCTGTTTTAGAAATAACTGCTTTGGGCTATCGGTGGAGGATAGTCGAGATTGTTGTAGACAATGCATGATGATTAGGTAAACGGAAACTAATCAATGGAATGTGTCATGGAACTTGACGGTTGATAGAATACATTAATTGTGTGTATTGTGTGATTGTATATAGAACCAATGTGTTTATATACGTTATGTGTAGAGGAGGAGATAGGGGATGTACTCCGCGGTTTAGGGGAAGATAGGGGATGTACCTCTAAACCGGATAGGTATTTGGAGGAGATAGGGGATGTACTCCGTAGACAGAGCTCATATGCTTGTCTAGAGAAGTGAAGATAGAGCTCATATGCTTATCTTTGTGAAGTGAAGTGTGGATACAGCTTGTATGCTTATCTGTGGATATTGTTGATATACATATCTGTTGTAGAGTGTGGATACAGCTTGTATGCTTATCTGTGGATATTGTTGATATACATATCTGTTGAGAATGTGGATATAGCTTTTATACTTATCTGAATGTGAGATATAGTTTTTATACATATCTGTGGAAATGATGATAGAGCTAGCATGCTTATCTGTTGAAAAAGGGAAAATGAAAAGTAATTGGGACTTGTAAGTCGTTGACATAAATATGTAATTTATGTGATTGAATCAGTGTTGACCAACTATCAATTGCTAATGTTTTAGTCATTGTCCATGGTTGGTTTAGTGTATTTCTACTGGGCTGTGGCTCACCCTATATGGGAATATCATTTTCAGGTGCAGGAAGCATGCCACCTCCAAGGACATAGCTGGGAGGCTAGTGGCGGACATAGTTTTGTCGTTTTACTGTTGATGTATTACATGTAATTTCAAGCCAAGGGCTTAATGTGTAAACGAGTTAGAACTCTTTGTTGTAACCAAGTGTTAACTTGGAAAGCTGTAAGCCCGTAGGGCATTTTGTTATGAGGTTAACATGTAATACTTATGTCTTGGAATTCTAATGAATGAAAGGAATGCAGTTAGTTTAAATGTAAATGCATGTCTTACCTGATGGGTTTATTGTTATTATTTTGGGGGCGTCACAACTTGGTATCAGAGCGTACCGGGTTCGAATACTTTGGGTACGTGGGAAGTGATTAGGATCACAATGGGTTTGTCTCGCTTGATAGAGACTTAGATGTAGTATCATATGCTATGTGCTTAAATGCTAACATGCTTATGTGACTATGTGGGTATGGGATTTAATTTCTAGGATGTTGATTGGATCCTTGAGTTTCTGGAAGTCTTGTTGGAAAAGCACTTGATCAATGCTGTTTCTAACCGGAACTCTAGTAACGTCTTGGGACTATCATTATCCGGAAATGAAATTCGTAAGTGCTTATGTGTTTATGTGCTTATGTGGAGTGAATTACAGTTGTCCATGCATTAGGACGTGAGTGATTAGTTTCGGCACACCTATGAATGTGCTAACGTTCTGTGTTGCCTTTATTAGGATGTCAGGACGAGGAAGAGGTGCTAGGCGTGGTAGACCTGCGAGGCAGGAAGTACCGTTACAGGGTGAGATTCCGGCAGTGCAGGAGGGAGTTGGGCAGGCCAATGTGGCCGAGCCAGTGGGTCAGCAGGCTATGGGTGCCTTGGCCAGAGAGATAGCAGGAGCTTTGGGTATTCTTAGAGCTGGGAATCAGGCAGCTGAGACAGGGCCTTCCTTCTTGAAGAGGGAGTTCTTTCGGTGTAATCCGGATGAGTTTATCGGGGATACTAAAGAGCCGCTTAAGGCAGATGAATGGCTCGAACAGACAACGAAGACGTTTGAGATGCTTGGCATCGAGGACGGAGCACTGAAAGTGACCTTGGCATCCTTTCAACTGAAGGGAGATGCGGGTCAATGGTGGAAATACGAGAAAGCTCGTGTTGGTGGTACTTGGGAGGCGTTTGTGAATGCTTTTCAGGAGAGGTTCTTATCAGCAGCAGCTAGGGAGAAGCTGAGGGATCAGTTTAGCCGGCTTAATCAGCAGGGCTTGTCAGTGGCCGAGTTTGAGGCTACTTTTACCAGTCTGTCTAGGTTTGCACCTGAACTAGTGGCGTCTGAGGAACGCCGTTGCTATGAGTTTGAGCGGAAGTTGAGGCGGGGCCTCAAGTTGAGAGTTGGTGGGTCTTATATTCGAGAGTATAGACACCTAGTGGATGCTGCAGCTCATATGGAGCTTATGATGCAGGAGGAGGATGAGGGTCAGAGAGGCTCCAAGAGGAGCCAGGATAGTCAGAGTGATGGCAGGAGACAGAAGGGTTATAACCCTCAGCAGTCTCAGGGTGCAGTCTCTAGATCGACCTTTCCAGTGCCGAGTGTAGGCTCGGGGAGAGGCAGTCAGGGGGAATTCACTTGTTACAAGTGTGGCCAGCTGGGTCACAAGGTTTCAGTTTGCCCGCAGAAGGGTGGGGGTCAGAAAGCTGCTTCTTCTTCAGCTAGACCGCCGAGTCAGAGTTTGGGCAGGGGGCAGCTCTTGATTTGTTATCAGTGTGGACAACCTGGGCACATGAAGAGGTTTTGCCCACAGTTGAGTGCCACTTCGGGAGCGTCTGGTTCTAGGCAGACGCAAGGTTTTCAGCCAGCTCAGTCTGTGCAGGCCTCGAGGGCCAATCCGGGAGCTTCGTCATCCCAGTCTGTGCAGCAGTCTTTTGCTCCGAGAGGTGAGCAGGTAGACCAGGGGCCTACGGGGCGCGTGTATGCTGTTACCGCGCAGGATTTAGTACCAGCTCCATCAGTAGTGAGAGGTACTTTTTTATTTTGCAACTCGGTTGCTAATGTGTTGATAGACACGGGTGCATCTCATTCTTTTGTATCTGCTGCATTTGCATCTGTTTTGGAATTGGAGTTAGCACAGTTAGCATCTCCTATTTGTGTGGTATCGCCTTTGGGCGGTGAGTTGATTCTGAAACAGGGTGTTAGAGGATGTGATATAGAGGTCGCCGATTATAGGCTTCATTTTCCGTTTGTTGTCATGCCCATGAAGGGTTTTGATGTTATTTTGGGTATGGACTGGTTATCGTCATACCGGGCTGTTATTGATTGCTACCGCCAGAGGGTCACGTTATGTACCTTGAGCGGGGAGTGGTTCCATTTCTTGGGAGACCGGGTTGGTAGTGTTTTGCCACCGGGGTATGATTCGCGAGGGCGAAGTGAGCTTAGTAGTCTACTTGCTAGCTTTGAGAGTGGTGAGAGTGGTGAGACCCAGCATGTATTGCCGAGGGTGGTTTGTGAGTATTCGGATGTCTTTCCCGAAGATCTTGTTAGTTTGCCACCTCACCGAGAGATAGAGTTCTCTATTGATTTAGTGCCTGGTACGGCACCGATTTCTATGGCACCTTACCGTTTTGCTCCAGCAGAGTTGGTTGAGTTGAAAGTTCAGCTCCAGGAATTGCTTGATAAGGGCTTTGTTCGCCCTAGTGTTTCACCGTGGGGAGCACCGGCACTCTTTGTTAAAAAGAAAGATGGTGCCTTGAGATTGTGTATAGACTACCGGAAGTTGAATCGGGCTACGGTTAAGAATAAGTATCCTATGCCCCGTATAGATGATTTGTTTGACCAGTTGAAGGGTTCCCGTTGTTTCTCTAAGATAGACTTGAGATCGGGTTACCATCAGTTGAGGGTCAGGGAGGAATATATTCCTAAGACGGCATTCCGTACGCGGTATGGCCATTACGAGTTTTTGGTGATGCCATTCGGGCTTACCAATGCACCGGCAGTCTTTATGGACTTGATGAACCGGATTTTCCGGGAGTTCTTAGACCGATTTGTGGTTGTCTTCGTGGACGACATCCTTATCTATTCGTCTTCTGGGGAGGAGCACGAGGCACACTTGAGAGTGGTGCTTGAATTACTTAGAGCCCATAGGCTGTATGCCAAGTTTGGGAAGTGTGAGTTCTGGCTGGGGGAAGTCAAATTCTTAGGCCACGTAGTATCCGGGGAAGGGGTGTCTGTTGATACATCCAAGGTTGAGGCAGTGCAAGATTGGGCACAGCCTAAGAGTGTGTTTGAGATCCGCAGTTTTCTGGGATTAGCTGGGTATTACCGTCGGTTTGTGAAAGATTTCTCCAGGTTAGCGTCACCGTTGACTAGACTGACTCGGAAGGGAGTCAAGTTTGTGTGGAGTGAGACTTGTGAAAAGTCGTTCCAAGAGCTGAAAGTTAGATTGACCACCGCTCCGGTGTTGATTATTCCGGAGAGAGGGTTGGGTTATGCGGTTTATTGTGATGCCTCACGAGAGGGTTTGGGTTGTGTGTTGATGCAAGAGGGGAAAGTGGTAGCTTATGGCTCACGTCAGTTGAAAATACACGAGAAGAATTACCCCACACATGACCTAGAGTTAGCAGCTGTGATCTTTGCCTTGAAAATCTGGAGGCACTACCTTTATGGTGAGAGGTTCGAGGTATTCTCGGATCATAAGAGTTTGAAGTATCTGTTTACACAGAGAGACTTGAATTTGAGGCAGAGGAGATGGATGGAGTTCATCGAGGATTATGATTTTGAGTTGCATTATCATCCGGGAAAGGCCAATGTTGTGGCCGATGCCCTTAGTAGGAAGACCATTAGTGATGTAGCTTGTATAGCCATCCGGGAATGGGAGATGTTGGGGGCACTTGGCGAGTTTGATTTGCTACTGGGCGAATCTGTTGAGGCTGCGGCTTTGTTTTCTGTTGTTGCGCAACCTACACTTGTGATTAGAGTGTTAGAGGCACAGAGAGGTGACCTTGAGGTAGAATCCCTCCGAGAGAAGATCTCCAGTGGGAAAGTTGAGAAGGGTTTGACGGTGTATCCCGACCTGAGTGTGAGATACCGAGACCGTTTGTTTGTACCGCAGGCTTGCCGAGAGGAGGTACTCCGAGAGTTTCACCATTCGCGCCTTGCGGTGCATCCGGGAGGTACTAAGATGTATCAGGATTTGGGTCGCCAGTTTTGGTGGCGGGGTATGAAGAGAGATGTGGCTGTTTTCGTATCGAAGTGCCTTACTTGCCAGCAAGTGAAGGCCGAGCATCAGAGGCCAGCGGGTTTGTTGCAACCCTTGCCTATTGCCGAGTGGAAGTGGGAGCATGTCACTATGGACTTCGTTGTAGGTCTTCCGAGGACTCAGCGGGGTAGTGATGCTATTTGGGTGGTTGTAGACCGGTTGACTAAATCGGCGCACTTTATTCCTATGCGCGTGAGAGATTCGGTAGATCATCTTGCCGACCTGTATATTCGGGACGTAGTGAGATTGCACGGGGTCCCAGTGACGATCGTCTCAGATAGAGATCCTCGTTTTACTGCTAGGTTGTGGCAGAGTTTGCAGAGTGCCTTGGGCACTAAGTTGACCTTTAGTACGGCTTATCATCCTCAGACTGACGGGCAGTCCGAGCGTACTATTCAGATCCTCGAGGATATGCTTCGGGGTTGTGTCCTGGATTTCAGTGGGACGTGGGAGAGGCACTTGCCATTGGTAGAGTTTGCCTACAACAACAGTTTTCAGTCTAGCGTCGGTATGGCACCGTTTGAGGCCTTGTATGGCCGACCGTGTAGGTCTCCAGTGTGTTGGGCCGAGGTGGGTGATGCACCTTTGTTGGGTCCGGAGTTGGTTAGGGAGACGACGGAGAAAGTTGAGCTTATCCGTAGGAGGCTTGTTACAGCCCAAAGTCGACAAAAGAGTTATGCCGACCGTAGGAGGAGGCCTTTGGCGTTTGAGGTAGGTGATCATGTCTTTCTGAAGATATCACCTAGGCGAGGCCTGATGAGGTTTGGGAAGAGTGGGAAGTTATCCCCTCGGTTTATTGGTCCTTTTGAGATCCTTGAGAGGATAGGTGAGGTTGCTTATCGGTTAGCCTTACCGCCGCAGTTGTCCGGAGTGCATGATGTGTTTCATGTGAGTATGCTTCGGAAGTATGAACCAGATCCATCACATGTGTTGGATTGGACTGATTTAGAGGTAGGTGAGGATGCCTCGTATGAGGAGAGACCGGTTCGGGTCTTGGATAGGCGGGACCAGGTCTTGCGTGGCAAGACCATTCCTTTGGTGAAAGTCTTGTGGAAACATCACGGAGTGGAGGAAGCCACTTGGGAACGTGAGTTGGAAGTCCGAGAGAAATATCCGGACTTGTTTGTTGATATGTAATCTTGTATTTAAATTTTACATTTTGTTGAACTTAAGAGCTTTTATATATGTCTTAAGTTGTGAAACATTGAAAATGTTTTGGTTATTGGAAGTATGTTTTGGAACTTGCCTCATATGGAAGTTGAATGTAACATTATAGGTGTTAAGTATATTGTTGACATTGGAAAGTTAGTGCATAATGTTAGTGCATGTTAATAATACATATGTTTGTGTTATGTCTCTTGTTTAAGGGATGGGATGACCAGTAATGGGTCGAATTGTTGAATGTTAAATTGTAACATTGTTTAAAATGGAGGAAAACCTGTTTTTGAAAACTTGTGCTTAATTTCGGGGGCGAAATTCTTTAAGGGGGGGAGGTTATAGCGATCCCGGGTTTACCCTTGTTGTACAATGATCCGGACATGTGTCCGTGAAGGTTGGTAGTTGTTTATTTCCTAGTTTGCATCCTCTTTACTTTGTATTTTGAGTTATGGGATGTGTTGGGCAGGTTTGTTACAGGTTGGTTGCGTTTGGGAGCCTAGTGTTGCTGCCCAGATTTTTGGTCCTTCGCTCGAGCGAGGAGTTTGTCGCTCGAGCGAGGAGTAGTGTTGCCCCGGTTCTGGACCTGAGAGTTGTAGTTTCTGGCTCGAGCGAGATTTTCGTGGCTCGAGCGGTCTGGGTTTTTCTTCGCTCGATCGAGAACTTCTTGGCTCGAGCGAGAGTTTTCTGTGTCTGGTCGCTCGAGCGACCAATCCTTCGCTCGAGCGAGGGTGTTTTATATCAGCGGACAGCAGCGTCTAAAACATCACTTTTTCAGTCCTTTTCTTTGATTAAACCCTAAATCCGACACCCTCTCTCTCTAAACTTGCACTCTCTCTAAGGTTTGATCTCCCTAAGGTGTAAATCTAGCCTAGGGCCTTTGTTAAAAAGATAGAGGGCGTTGAGAGCTTCGATTTAATCTGAAAAAGTTTGGATTTGGAGCAAGTTGATCTTGGAGTCTTCATCTCCATTTTGGCTTAAACTTCAAGGTAGGGATATCCTACTCCTCTCTATGGGTTTTGTCTTTAAATTTTGGTATTTTGAGATGTTGGGCTTGGTTTGGTAATTTTGTGAAAGTTTGGGGCTTTTGTGTAATTTTACAAAAGTTGGGGTTTTATTCATAATAAACCTAGATTGCATGTTTAGCATAGAAAAATGGAATGATTGTTGAATCATTGATGAAAATGGGACCTAAGGGTTGAAATAGTAATTATGGAAAAAAATGGCCTAATTACATTGTTTAATTAATTGGGAAAATTAATTGGTGAGAAATGCGGAAATGAAATGTTGATTGAATATCCATTTGTGCATTTATTTTCTGTTTTAGAAATAACTGCTTTGGGCTATCGGTGGAGGATAGTCGAGATTGTTGTAGACAATGCATGATGATTAGGTAAACGGAAACTAATCAATGGAATGTGTCATGGAACTTGACGGTTGATAGAATACATTAATTGTGTGTATTGTGTGATTGTATATAGAACCAATGTGTTTATATACGTTATGTGTAGAGGAGGAGATAGGGGATGTACTCCGCGGTTTAGGGGAAGATAGGGGATGTACCTCTAAACCGGATAGGTATTTGGAGGAGATAGGGGATGTACTCCGTAGACAGAGCTCATATGCTTGTCTAGAGAAGTGAAGATAGAGCTCATATGCTTATCTTTGTGAAGTGAAGTGTGGATACAGCTTGTATGCTTATCTGTGGATATTGTTGATATACATATCTGTTGTAGAGTGTGGATACAGCTTGTATGCTTATCTGTGGATATTGTTGATATACATATCTGTTGAGAATGTGGATATAGCTTTTATACTTATCTGAATGTGAGATATAGTTTTTATACATATCTGTGGAAATGATGATAGAGCTAGCATGCTTATCTGTTGAAAAAGGGAAAATGAAAAGTAATTGGGACTTGTAAGTCGTTGACATAAATATGTAATTTATGTGATTGAATCAGTGTTGACCAACTATCAATTGCTAATGTTTTAGTCATTGTCCATGGTTGGTTTAGTGTATTTCTACTGGGCTGTGGCTCACCCTATATGGGAATATCATTTTCAGGTGCAGGAAGCATGCCACCTCCAAGGACATAGCTGGGAGGCTAGTGGCGGACATAGTTTTGTCGTTTTACTGTTGATGTATTACATGTAATTTCAAGCCAAGGGCTTAATGTGTAAACGAGTTAGAACTCTTTGTTGTAACCAAGTGTTAACTTGGAAAGCTGTAAGCCCGTAGGGCATTTTGTTATGAGGTTAACATGTAATACTTATGTCTTGGAATTCTAATGAATGAAAGGAATGCAGTTAGTTTAAATGTAAATGCATGTCTTACCTGATGGGTTTATTGTTATTATTTTGGGGGCGTCACAAAACTTCCGCTCGAGCGCCGGATGCACTCCCCCAGCACTTATACAGAACCAGGCCTCCGCTCGAGCGTCCAACTCCCCGCTCGAGCGGCCAATCCCACGCTCGAGCGTACAACACTGCACAGGAAATACTGGATGGGTGTAATCTCCGCTCGAGCGCCAAAACCCCCGCTCGAGCGTACAGGCCAAAATCTGGGCAACTAGTTTTGGTTTCTAAACTCAACCAACCTGTAACAAACCCACCCAACACATCCTATAACTCAATTACGAAGTAAAAAGGGATGTAAACAAGATAATAATCAACTACCAACATCCACGGACACATGTCCGGATCACTGTACAACAAGGGTAAACCCGGGATCGCTATAGGTTTTGACCAAATCTCCCAAAAGACATGGGGATTTGGAGAAATTAATAAATGCTGAGGTTTTTTTTTTTAAATCAAAAAATTAGAAAATTATGATTGAGATATTAGACCTCCCACAAGGCTTGTGGCTTAAAAACCTCCTTTTACTTAATATATAGTATAGACTAGCATATCACCTGTGCTATGAACGGATTGTGTTTACAATTATCTATATATGTGAATTGTGATTTTTAAATATTTTATTTTTTTATTTTAAATGTCTTGTTTTTTTCCTTTTTTTTATATTATATTAAAGTTTAATATTTTGATAATAATCATGTGTGTTGGACTTTTCAAGGAATTAAATGTCTTTTATTTTTTATTATATTATATTAAAGTTTAATATTTTGATAATATTTTGTAAAACTTGGGAGTTGGGAGAAGTTAATAAATGTTAAGATTTTTTTTTTTTAAACCAAAAAATCAAGAAATTTAGATTGGAAGATTGGAACTCCCACAAGGCTTGGGGGTTAGAAACCCCCTTTTTCCTTAATATATAGATATAGATAGATAGATAGATAGATAGATAGATAGATAGATAGATAGATAGATTTAATAAGAATTTTTGTTTGTTTTAGATATTTTTTTAATATACAAATTATTTTTTTTAAGATTTTTTTATAAAAATAATTTAACAATCTCGTCAGTAGCCATAGTGTATGAGAGAAGTTGAAAAGGGCGTAGGAGTAGATATAGGAGAAGTCAAAAAGTGGGTTGGGAGAAGTCAATAAATGCTGAGCTTTTTTTTTTAAATAAATAAATCAAGAAATTTAGATTGGGATATTGGAGCTCCCACAAGGCTTGGGGTTAGAAACCCCATTTTCCTTAATATATAGAAGATATAGATAGATAGATAGATAGATAGATAGATAGATAGATAGATTGAATAAAAATTTATGTCTGTTTTAGATATTTTGAATGAGATCTTATAAAAAAAAAAAATGTAGACATGAATGCCCTCCTATTTTATTGTGTTTATAATTATCTATGTATGTGAATTGTGATTTTTAAATGTTTTTTTTTTAAATGTCTTCTTTTTTTCCTTTTTTATATTATATTAAAGTTTAATATTTTAATAACAATCATATATGTTGGACTTTTCAAGGAATTAAATGTCTTTTTTTATTATATTATATTAAAGTTTAATATTTTGATAATAATTATATGTGTTGAACTTTTCAATAAATTTTTTTATGTTTGTTCTTAATGCTTTAAAGTGTTATTATGAGGGATAATAATCATATGTGTTGGAACTTTTCAAGGAATTCATATGTGTTGGATTTTAAAGAAGTTTTTTTATGCTTGTTCTTAATGCATTAAAGTGTTATTATGAGGGTAAAACTTGGGAGTTGGGAGATGTTAATAAATGCTAAGATTTTTATTTTTTTTAAATCAAAAAATCAAGAAATTTAAATTGGGAGATTGGAACTCCCACATGGCTTGGGATTAAAAACCCCATTTTGCTTAATATATAGTATAGATAGATAGATAGATATATCTTCTTCTTTCTTTTTTTTTTTTTGTGTGGTTTCTATTCGGGTATTTTTTTTTTCAATTTATTTAAGATGGAGTTGTGGGTATCTTTTTTTTAAAATTTAATTTATCTGTGATTTTCATTTGTTTTTAATTATTATTATTTAGGTAAGTTATGATGTGAGTTAGATATGTGATAGACATGTAAGTTTTATTAATTTAAAGTTTATTTAGATAAACTTTAAAGATTTTTTTTTTAGTTTTTTAGTTTTTTTGGTTATGTTATAATGTAATATATAAAATATAGGTAGATATCTACAACTTTAAAAGAAAATATTATCTGATTTTTTGGGGAAGAGAAAATGAATGCAAGTTTTAATTTTTTTTTTTTTGAAAATTTGTGAGAGAGATTAGGAGGGAGAGATTATGAAATATTTTGGTTATTAAATAAATAAATTAGTCAATAGTTTTTTTTAATCTATTTTGTAAATTAAAAATCAATAATTTTGAAAAATTGATTAATTTGTCCTATTAAGTGATTTAAAATTTTGATAGATATACATAAAAAAAATACATAATTATATTATTAAATCATAATTCAAATTTAGATGTTATATTTTTTTGAGATCTATAGCTAAATTCTTATCTTTTTATTTTTTATTTTTGTGTGTAACCATAGTATATGAGAGAAATTGAAAAGGGTGTTGCAATAATTATGAGAGAAGTCAAAAGGGATTGTGGGTTGGGAGAAGTCAATAAATGCTGAAGTTGGGTTGGAAGAAGTCAATAAATGTTGTGGTTTTTTTTTTTTAAATCAAAAAATTAGAAAATTAGAATTAGGAGATTGAAACTCCCACAGGCCTTGGGGTTAAAAACCCCCTTTTACTTAATATATAGTATATATATATATATAGATAAATAAATAGATATAGATCGATAGATAGATAGATAGATAGATAGATATAGATCGATAGATAGATAGATAGATAGATAGATAGATATAGATATGGCACATACCATTTATATGACACAAGGACCAAAGTACCGGGACAACTGCTGCAATTTGCTCTCATCTAAATTAAAGGGATTTAAAAAGTTAAAAAAAAAGAACAAAAAATTATAATATTAAAAAATGTTCACTAAAAACATATAGATTAAAAATTAAAAATTAATTATTGTAAACTCCATACTAAACAAGGTAATGTTTTCTATTAGTTTGAAAATTAAAAAATTATTATTAATTTTTCCTCTGTTTTTTTTTCTCACAAAAAAAAAAAAAATAGATACATTAATTATTTTCTTTTTTTTTTTTTTTTTTTTGTGGAGAGGGGTTTTGACCTGCGATTTTTCTAAAATGGGTGTTCTAGACGGAAAGGGTAGAGTTGGTTCAGACAATAAGAAAAAGTGCTTATGCAAGAGGCGCCTTCACTATGAGCAAGAATAGTCAGTTTTGCATAGGGTGCCTTCTTGTATAATAGCTTCAATACTGGTATGCATGAAGGGCTTAAGTGTGAGACGTATAAGAGGGGCTTTAGTGCGAAAATAGAAGAAATGGTTTACAGAGTGTCTCCTTGCTTCACGACTTCAATACTTGTGAGAGAGGAGTAGGCTCAAGTGCGAGAGAGAAAATGAGGGTTTGTAGAAAGTGTCTTCTTGGGTCACGACTTGAGTGTCCGTGCACATGAAAATGAGTGATAAGGGTCAGAGTGTGTCTCTTGGGGTCACGGTTTTAGTGCTCCGAAATACAAAACCATAGCATATTAACAAAGAGAAATAATTAGTGAAAAAATGTTTTTGTCTTCTTAAATACAAGAACAGAGAATTTATTATTGGTGATGAAATATTTTTGTCTTCCACAACATAACCTTATGAGACGAAAAATATATTCATTGTGCAATCAATCAGAATTTATTAGTGACTAAATATTTTCATCTCCCACAACTTATTCTTCCAAGACAAAAATATATTTGTCGCTCATTTAATAGAAAGATGAAACGGCATCGTTTGCATGATGGAGTGTTTATTGGTGACGAAACATATTCGTCTTCCATAACTTCTCATTCCTAGACAAAAATATATTTGTCGCCTAATAAATGGAAATATGCAACGACATCGTTTAATAGATAGGGAATTTATTGGTGACGAATTACATTCGTCACAAAATATATATATATTTTGTAACAAAAATGTTCGTCTCTAATGAGCTAAAATAATTCGCGCCAAAGCAAATAAAATTGGCGCCTAAATTTTGCAGATGAAATTTTTTTTCGTCTCCTATACATTTCAGAAAAAATAAAACAAACGACAAAATTAATATTTTATCATCTTTGGGTTAAATTTTAAGACAAAAAAAATTTCGTCACCAAATTTTGTCACAATAGCCTAGATTTCTTGTATTTTGTTTCCTTGTTTAATTATTATTATTATTTTTTTCATATTGTGGTGAGGGGTTTACTATGAGAAAGAATAATAGCTTTGCACAAAATGTCTTCTTGGATAATAATGTTTGCATGCACAAATGGCGAGAATAGAGGAGCTTTAGTGCGAAATAGAAGAGATGGTTTATAGAGATTATTTTCTTGAGTCATAGCTTCAATACTTGTGAGAGAGGAGACTCAAGTGCGAGATAGAAACGAGGGTTTGTAGAGGGTGTCTTTTCGGGTCACGACTTTAGTATTTGTGTGTGTGTGAAAGTAAGTGATTAAGGTGAGAGTGATCTCTTAGTTTCTGACGACATTTTAATAAAGAGAAATAATTGGGGATAAAATATTTTCGTCTCAAACTCATATGTTCGTTGCCTAATCAACAAAAATACAAAAACAACGTTGTGTGGGGATGGAGAATTTATTGGTGATGAAATATTTTCGTCTCCTTCAACTTAACCTTATGAGACGAAAATATATTCGTCGCACAATTACTCAAAATGCAACACGACACATGGAGAATTTATTAACGATGAAATATTTTCGTCTCCCAAAACATATCCTTCCGAGACAAAAATATATTTGTCGCCTAATTAACAGAAAGATAAAATAAGCATGAAGAGTTTATTGGTGACGAAATATTTTTGTCTCCCATAACTTATCCTTCCCAGCCAAAAAATATATTTGTCACCAAATAAATAAGAAAATGAAACGACATCGTCTAATAAGTTTCGAATTTATTGGTGACGAATTCCTTTTGTCGCAAAAACTTTAAAATTTGTGACAAAAATGTTCGTCTCCAATGAGCTAAAATAATTGGCACCAACAAGAAAAAAAATTGGAGCCTCTTTTTTTTTCTGATGAATTTATTTTTTCGTCTCCTACAGTTTTGAGAAGAATTAAAAGAAACGACAAAAGTAATATTTGGTCATGTTTGGGTTACATTCTAAAACGAAAATAAATTTTATCACCAAATTTTAAAAATTAATTATTGAAAACTCCATACTCAACAAGATAATGTTTTCTATTAATTTTTAAAATTACAAATTTTTTATTATTTGTTTCTCTATATTTTTTCTCACAAAAAAATAGCTACATTAATTATCTTTTTTTTTTTTTTTTTTTTTTTTTTGTGGAGAGAGGTTTTGACCTTTGATTTTTCTGAAATAGGTGTTCTAGACGGAAAAGGTAGAGTTGGTTCAGACAATGAGAAAAAGTGCTTGCGTACATTGGGTGCCTTATTGGATAATAGTGTAGTGACCCACATTTCATGATCTCATCATGTTCATGAGCATCTGTGTAATTATGACTTGTTTAGCTTGCATGTGTGTGTTGCGATTTGTTTCGTTTGAGTTAATGTGATCCATGCCTTGTTTTGAAGCCTTGAGATTTGTCTAAGTGTAGTATGCTTGTCTTATTCCTTCCTTGATGTGAAACTTAGGTTACGCCTTGCCTGAGTTATGCTAGCCGACGTTATTCCGATGCCGAGGTCATCCTTAGTCTGGCATTAGTATCTTGAAACCCCTTGTCGACCTCAGTCCTTGCCTTGACCACATTAGCCGAGATATTACCTTGCACACAAGTGATCTCGTCCTGGAAGTGGTATGACCTAGGCCGAGGTGTGGCGCATCTAGGCCAAGATGTGGCACAGCTTAGTCAAGTGTTGTCCTTCCTAGCCGAGGTCATTGTCACCTTAGTCGCCGAAGTCTTTGTTAGCCGATGTCACCCCTTGCCGGAGTGCCACTCCGTGTAGCTTGTTAGATATGCCTTGTTGTTAGCCGATGTCATAGTCTGTCAGAAAGCCCATACCGCTTTGCTTGATGAACACCCTTCCACCATGCTTTGTCTGGCCTGTCAGCCACCTTTTCAGGATGAACCCAACCAGTCGCCGCCACGTGTCTCAGCAGAGGGTTAACCCCAGAACCGGGTATAGAAAACTATCATTTGGTATCATAAACTTGCCTTGTAGAGAGAGAGAAGCTCTAGAAGAGGGAGAAGAGTTCTTGAGAGAGAAGTAGATCTTCAAGCTTGATTCCTAGAGATCGGACCGTTAGATCCGTGTTCTAAGGTTAGATTCTTGATTCGCTCATGATGTTCTTTAGGTTTATGTTACTGCATTGCATGATTGAAAATGATTTGTAAGCCGTGCATCGTTTTGAAGCTCGATTCTAGAAAGAGAAAATGACATTCATGTGTTCTTCAAGAAAGTCTTGTTTTGATCCGAAAGCTTTTCGCCTAGACTCAAGTTTTGTGTTTGTTCTTGCATGATTTTCAACTACGGGTACCCAGGTCCATGTTTTCAAACTCATAGCACGAAAATCCCAGATTTGTGATGGCAGATTATGATCAAACATTCGTATTTTTCATGTTTTCACACTCATGTTCTTCATGTTCATCAACAGAGGGAAACCCAGAGTTTCCCGACCTCTTTTCCTTGCATGTGGCCCTCGGGAACACACCTCGGCAAGGAGGTGTGGAACCTCGGCCTAGACCTGGTTGGTACCCAGCATGTTTTCCGAAAACATTTGTGTACATGAGAGACTTGTTTGAAAGCGCATTCAATAGGCTTTGCCATGTGTTGTAGGACTTGGGCTTGTCTCGACCCCGACGTGCGAAGAAACGATGTGAGTGGTATTTTTAATAAAGCTATGTTACACTTGCTTTCATAAATCTCGTCTTGCCTTGTTTTGAAAAGTACTTGATCTAGCATGAATGACTATCCCTATTTTGCATATCAAATGCTATCTTGTTTTGATGACTCGTCTTGAAAGTCCTTAGTTGCAGGGGACTATAATGCAACTGCACTCTTGTCTTGACAGTCCTTAGTGCTAGAGGACTCTAAACTTTCGCAGCACAGCTTGTCTTGACAGTCCTTAGTGCTAGAGGACTCTAAACTTTCGCAGCACAGCTTGTCTTGAAAGTCCTTAGTTGCAGGGGACTATAATGCAACTGCACTCTTGTCTTGATATGTCATCACCCCTTGAAATAAGTAGATGTTATTAACATCCAAGGAACTTGAAAGCCGGCAAATGAACTTGACTTTTCCCTTGATTGTAAAGTGTACTATTGTATTGTTTTGTAAGAAACCTTGGATATCAATCATGCAAAACCTTTATTTCTAATATCATTCACTGAGTATCCAAGCTCACCCTCTCTATATATATGTAGGTGATGAACAAGAGGGCATTGAGGCCTAGACGTGATTGCCGACATGTTTTGGATTGGCATTTTTGCACCATCTTGAAGATCATGCTTCTCGGCTTATTTTTCATTTGCACTTGTATATGTCGGCTTGAGAAGCCTTTTGGTCAAGATGTGTTTTGTATTTCATTTCATTCTTGTATTTAAGTTGTAAGACTTGTAAAGATGTTTGATGTATGACATTCTACTGGACTTATGCACGGCTCTCATGGACTATTTAGATTTTGTATATGTATATATATTGCTTCCGCACTTGTAAGCCCCATATTTTATACTCTGATTGTGTGTGATTTTTGTAAGACGGCCTTCGGTAACCTCGGGTTACTGGCCATCACGGCACCAAACTACTAGGGGCGGTTTGGGGGCATGACAGATTGGTATCAGAGCACAAGATCCTTGTAGTACGTTAATCACACACCTTGAGTTCTAGAGAGCCTAGGATTTCCCTTAGAAGAAAGTTAAGATTGCATCATATTGCTTGCTACTTGACTATGTGTGCATCGTTTTGGCTTAGACGCTCGTTACTTGCATATGTGTTATCTGTTTAGTTGTTTTAAAGTCTCATCTTGCATCCCCCCCCCTAGCATCATGAGGAGAGGTAGACCCCCAGTTGGCCGAGATCAATCCGAGGACAGAATAGACAGATTAGAAAGATTGGTTGAAAGTCTGACCGACGAGTTAAGGCAAGCAAGGCAGCAGAACACCGGTACCACCTCCACCCAGGCCGAGCAGACAGATGGCCAACATGCAGTTCCACCACCGCCAGTACCACAAGTGCCTCCGCAGCCAGCTTTGTATGGAGATGACACATTGACCCTGATCAGAGAATTTAAGAAGATGAAACCGCCAAAGTTCCATGGAGGTATAGAGCCGATGAAGGCAGAAGCATGGATTCTTGAGATGGAGAAGTTGTTCGAGGTTTTTCCCAGCACCGACGCTCAGAAAGTGTCATTAGCAGCATTCACTTTGGAGGACGACGCTCGAAGATGGTGGATGATGATCCGAGAAGGTAACCCAGACTTGACTTGGGCTAGATTTTTGGAGCTGTTCTATGACAAGCATTTCCCACTCAGTGTCCGAGATCGCAAAACCACAGAATTTCAGATGTTGACCCAGGATAGCAAAACAGTAGCGGAGTATGATCGTGCTTTCACCGAGTTGGCAAGGTATGCACCTCACATGGTCGACAACGAATACAGGAAAGCTCGCAAGTTTGAGAGTGGACTTCGAGGGCCAATTCAAGACCGGGTTAATTTGCTTAACATGCCGACGTATGCTGGAGTGTTAGATAAAGCCATCCTTGCAGAAGCCAACTTGAACAGAAGTCAGAGTTTAGGGGAGAATCAGAGGAAGAGACAGAGTTATGATAATCGCCGAGTTCCGTTCAATGCCAAGAAGAAGATAAGTACGGACAATTCCAGCAACTCCAATCAAGAGGGTAACGTTAAGCCGATGTGCGCGAGTTGTGGAAAGCTACATTTCGGGGTTTGTCGTTGGGCAACAGGAGCTTGTTATGAGTGTGGCGAGATAGGCCATCGCGTGAAGGACTGCCCGAAAGCAAGGACCGATGATGGGAGGAGGAATGGGAGCGCCTCAGGCTCTGCACAGAAGAATAACGTCGGGGGAATACAGGCGAGGCAAGGCAGAGTTTTTGCATTAGTACCAGGAGACGCCCAGAATGCCGAGGCGGTAGTGTCAGGTACCCTCTCAATTTGTTCTCAAGATGCATACGTACTGATTGATTCGGGTTCTACGCATTCATTTGTGTCCACTATATTCGCCGAGAAGTTGGATAGAGAATTAGAACCCCTTGATTATGTATTATCTGTGTCTACCCCATCTGGGAGAAATATGATTGTTACATCCATTTATAGGGCGTGTATTGCTATAATTGAGAGTGTAGAATTGTTAGTTGATTTGATGCCATTAAACATGACTCACTTCGATGTTATATTGGGAATGGATTGGTTAGTAGCGAATCATGCATTCATTAATTGTGTTACTAAGAACGTCACATTGAAGACCCCAAGTCAAGCCGAGGTCATTTTCCAGGGTAAAGGAGTAGTACCCCCACCTTACTTAATCTCATCCATGAAGGCCTACAAGTTGATCCAAAAAGGATGTAAGGGTTATTTATGCAGTATCCTAGGTGATCTGAATGGAAATGTTGAGTTAGCTGACATACCCGTTGTTGAGGAATTTCCCGACGTCTTTCCGAATGAGTTGCCTGGCCACCTTGTCGATAGAGAAATAGAGTTTACTGTGGACGTCTTGCCAGGAACACAACCTATCTCCAAAACACCCTACAGAATGGCTCCAGCTGAACTTAGAGAACTGAAATCGCAACTACAGGAATTGTTGGATAAGGGATTCGTCAGGCCGAGCACTTCACCGTGGGGAGCACCCGTTCTATTTGTTAGGAAAAAGGACGGCACCCTTCGTCTTTGCATTGACTACAGAGAACTTAATAAGGTGACCATTAAGAACAAATACCCATTGCCAAGAATCGATGATTTGCTTGATCAACTACGAGGAGCACGAGTCTTTTCCAAGATTGACCTTAGGTCAGGCTACCACCAGTTGAAGGTTAAAGCCGAGGACATTGAGAAAACCGCTTTTCGAACAAGATATGGTCACTACGAATTTTTGGTAATGCCCTTCGGAGTAACCAATGCCCCAGCAGCATTCATGGACTTGATGAACAGAGTCTTTAAGCCGTACCTGGATGAGTTTGTCATTATTTTTATCGACGACATATTGATCTATTCCAAGAGTACGAATGAACACGGGAATCATCTGAGGCTTGCCCTACAAATCTTGAGAGATAAGGAGTTGTACGCCAAGTTGAGTAAATGTGAATTTTGGCTTTCCAGCATCTCATTCTTAGGGCATGTGATTAATGAAGATGGTATATCAGTTGACCCCAGTAAGATTGAAGCCATTGTGAATTGGCCAGCGCCGACCAACGTGTCCGAGGTTCGTAGTTTCCTGGGTTTGGCAGGTTATTACAGAAAGTTTGTGAAGGATTTCTCAAGGATTGCAGTGCCATTGACACAACTAACGAAGAAGGGAGCAGCTTATGAATGGACCGACGAAAGAGAATCAGCTTTCCAGGAGCTGAAGACGAGGTTAGTTACAGCACCAGTTCTGGTACTACCATCAGCTAATGAAGAGTTTCAGATTTACAGCGATGCTTCACACAAAGGTTTGGGTTGCGTTTTAATGCAAAAAGGTAAAGTCATAGCGTACGCGTCTCGTCAGTTGAAGCCCAATGAAAAGAATTATCCTACCCATGACCTGGAGTTAGCTGCCGTGGTTTTTGCTTTGAAGATATGGCGTCATTACTTGTATGGAACATCCTGTCAAGTTTTCACCGACCACAAGAGTCTGAAGTACTTATTCACCCAGAAAGAGTTAAATATGAGGTAGAGAAGATGGCTCGAGCTGTTGAAGGACTATGACATGCAGATCCAGTATCACCCAGGTAAGGCAAATTCCGTAGCCGACGCTTTGAGCAGGAAGCTAGTTGGAAGTTTGGCGTGTCTGGCAACGATCTCAGCGGAACCGACCATCGTTGAGGAAGTGAAGACCAGGCAGATGGAAGATAAGTTCCTAAAAAGGGTAGTTGATGAATTCGTCTCCAAGCCAAGGCCAGGTTACACAGTGGAAAATCAAGTGCTTAGGTTCGAAGGAAGATTGTGTGTAGCCGACGTACCAGAGTTAAAAAGGAAGATTTTGCAAGAGGCCCATAGTTCCAAATTTGCCATTCATCCAGGGAGCACCAAGATGTATCGGGACGTAAAGCGGACCTTTTGGTGGCCAAACATGAAAAGAGAGATAGCCGAGTTTGTATCTCAGTGTCTGTGTTGTCAGCAAGTGAAGGCAGAGCACCAGAGGCCCGCAGGACTTCTTCAACCCTTGTCAATTCCTGAGTGGAAATGGGAGCACATCTCCATGGATTTCGTAGTGGGTTTGCCGAGGACGCAAAGAGGTATGGATTCCATTTGGGTTATAGTTGACAGGTTTACTAAGTCAGCTCACTTTTTGCCGGTCAAGACTACATTCAATGCCAACCGACTTGCCGAATTGTACATGAATGAGATCGTTAGGCTTCATGGTGTGCCGATGTCCATTGTGTCAGACCGAGACCCGAAGTTCGTTTCTAGATTTTGGCAGAGTCTACAAGGAGCCTTGGGAACAGAGATGAGATTTAGTACAGCCTTTCACCCCCAGACCGACGGACAGACAGAAAGAACGATTCAGACACTCGAAGACCTGCTCAGACTGTGCGTGTTGGACTTCCAGGGAAGTTGGGAATCGCATTTGCCATTAGTAGAGTTCGCGTACAACAACAGTTATCAAGCCAGCATAGGCATGGCGCCGTATGAAGCTTTGTATGGAAGGGAGTGTAAATCGCCGATATGTTGGACTGAAGTAGGAGACAAAGCTCTAATTGGCCCGAGTTGGTTCATATGACAACTGAAAAGATCAAACTCATTCAGCAGAGGATTAAAACTGCACAGAGTCGACAGAAGTGTTATGCCGACCAAAGAAGGAGGGAGTTAGAATTTGAAATTGGGGATCATGTATTTTTGAAGGTCTCGCCGATGACAGGAGTTTCGAGATTTGGGAAGAAGGGTAAACTTGCACCCCGATATATTGGGCCGTTTGAAATCCTTGAGAAAGTTAACACCGTTGCTTACAGACTCACTTTGCCGCCAGATTTGAGCCAAGTCCACAGCGTGTTCCATGTTTCGATGCTGAGAAAATATATCCGAGACCCACTGCATGTAATAGATTACTCCGGGGTTGTAGTTAATGAAGACTTGGGCTACGAAGAGAAGCCGATGAGAATTATCGACAGACAAGTGAGGCAGTTGAGAAACAAGTCGATATCAATGGTGAAAATCGAATGGGAGAAACATAATGGCGCGGAGGCCACATGGGAAAAGGAAGAGGAGATGAAAATCCGTTACCCGGAGTTATTCGTAGGACAAGGTAACTTAAGTTTGGGGACCAAACTTCCTCAAGGAGGGTAGACTGTAGTGACCCACATTTCATGATCTCATCATGTTCATGAGCATCTGTGTAATTATGACTTGTTTAGCTTGCATGTGTGTGTTGCGATTTGTTTCGTTTGAGTTAATGTGATCCATGCCTTGTTTTGAAGCCTTGAGATTTGTCTAAGTGTAGTATGCTTGTCTTATTCCTTCCTTGATGTGAAACTTAGGTTACGCCTTGCCTGAGTTATGCTAGCCGACGTTATTCCGATGCCGAGGTCATCCTTAGTCTGGCATTAGTATCTTGAAACCCCTTGTCGACCTCAGTCCTTGCCTTGACCACATTAGCCGAGATGTTACCTTGCACACAAGTGATCTCGTCCTGGAAGTGGTATGACCTAGGCCGAGGTGTGGCGCATCTAGGCCAAGATGTGGCACAGCTTAGTCAAGTGTTGTCCTTCCTAGCCGAGGTCATTGTCACCTTAGTCGCCGAAGTCTTTGTTAGCCGATGTCACCCCTTGCCGGAGTGCCACTCCGTGTAGCTTGTTAGATATGCCTTGTTGTTAGCCGATGTCATAGTCTGTCAGAAAGCCCATACCGCTTTGCTTGATGAACACCCTTCCACCATGCTTTGTCTGGCCTGTCAGCCACCTTTTCAGGATGAACCCAACCAGTCGCCGCCACATGTCTCAGCAGAGGGTTAACCCCAGAACCGGGTATAGAAAACTATCATTTGGTATCATAAACTTGCCTTGTAGAGAGAGAGAAGCTCTAGAAGAGGGAGAAGAGTTCTTGAGAGAGAAGTAGATCTTCAAGCTTGATTCCTAGAGATCGGACCGTTAGATCCGTGTTCTAAGGTTAGATTCTTGATTCGCTCATGATGTTCTTTATGTTTATGTTACTGCATTGCATGATTGAAAATGATTTGTAAGCCGTGCATCGTTTTGAAGCTCGATTCTAGAAAGAGAAAATGACATTCATGTGTTCTTCAAGAAAGTCTTGTTTTGATCCGAAAGCTTTTCGCCTAGACTCAAGTTTTGTGTTTGTTCTTGCATGATTTTCAACTACGGGTACCCAGGTCCATGTTTTCAAACTCATAGCACGAAAATCCCAGATTTGTGATGGCAGATTATGATCAAACATTCGTATTTTTCATGTTTTCACACTCATGTTCTTCATGTTCATCAACAGAGGGAAACCCAGAGTTTCCCGACCTCTTTTCCTTGCATGTGGCCCTCGGGAACACACCTCGGCAAGGAGGTGTGGAACCTCGGCCTAGACCTGGTTGGTACCCAGCATGTTTTCCGAAAACATTTGTGTACATGAGAGACTTGTTTGAAAGCGCATTCAATAGGCTTTGCCATGTGTTGTAGGACTTGGGCTTGTCTCGACCCCGACGTGCGAAGAAACGATGTGAGTGGTATTTTTAATAAAGCTATGTTACACTTGCTTTCATAAATCTCGTCTTGCCTTGTTTTGAAAAGTACTTGATCTAGCATGAATGACTATCCCTATTTTGCATATCAAATGCTATCTTGTTTTGATGACTCGTCTTGAAAGTCCTTAGTTGCAGGGGACTATAATGCAACTGCACTCTTGTCTTGACAGTCCTTAGTGCTAGAGGACTCTAAACTTTCGCAGCACAGCTTGTCTTGACAGTCCTTAGTGCTAGAGGACTCTAAACTTTCGCAGCACAGCTTGTCTTGACAGTCCTTAGTGCTAGAGGACTCTAAACTTTCGCAGCACAGCTTGTCTTGAAAGTCCTTAGTTGCAGGGGACTATAATGCAACTGCACTCTTGTCTTGATATGTCATCACCCCTTGAAATAAGTAGATGTTATTAACATCCAAGGAACTTGAAAGCCGGCAAATGAACTTGACTTTTCCCTTGATTGTAAAGTGTACTATTGTATTGTTTTGTAAGAAACCTTGGATATCAATCATGCAAAACCTTTATTTCTAATATCATTCACTGAGTATCCAAGCTCACCCTCTCTATATATATGTAGGTGATGAACAAGAGAGCATTGAGGCCTAGACGTGATTGCCGACATGTTTTGGATTGGCATTTTTGCACCATCTTGAAGATCATGCTTCTCGGCTTATTTTTCATTTGCACTTGTATATGTCGGCTTGAGAAGCCTTTTGGTCAAGATGTGTTTTGTATTTCATTTCATTCTTGTATTTAAGTTGTAAGACTTGTAAAGATGTTTGATGTATGACATTCTACTGGACTTATGCACGGCTCTCATGGACTATTTAGATTTTGTATATGTATATATATTGCTTCCGCACTTGTAAGCCCCATATTTTATACTCTGATTGTGTGTGATTTTTGTAAGACGGCCTTCGGTAACCTCGGGTTACTGGCCATCACGGCACCAAACTACTAGGGGCGGTTTGGGGGCGTGACAAATAGCTTCAATGTTGGCATGCACGAAGGGCTTAAGTGTGAGACAGAAGAGAGGGGCTTTTGCGTGAAATAGGAGAAATGGTTTATAGAGTGTCTTCTTGAGTCACGACTTCAATACTTGTGAGAGAGGAGTAGACTCAAGTGCGAGAGAGAAATGAGGGTTTGTAGAAAGTGTCTTCTTGGATCACGACTTCAAGGTTTGTGTACATGAAAATGAGTGATAAGCGTTAGAGTGTATCTTTTGGGGTCACAGTTTCAATGCTTCGAAACACAAAACCATGGCATTTTAATAAAGAGAAATGATTAGTGATAAAATATTTTTGTATCCTTCAATACCAGAACAAAGAATTTATTATTGGTGATGAAATACTTTTGTCTTCCACAACTTAACTTTATGAAATGAAAAATGTATTCGTCACGCAATCAATTAGAATTTATTAGTGACGAAATATTTTCGTCTCCCACAACTTATTCTTCTGAAACAAAAATATATTTGTCGCCTATTTAATAGAAAGATGAAATGACATTGTCTGCATGATGGAGTGTTTATTGATGACGAAATATTTTCGTCTTCCATAACTTATCCTTCCCAGACAAAAATATATTTGTCGCCTAATAAATGGAAATATGTAACGACATCGTTTAATAGGTATGAAATTTATTGGCGACGAATTACGTTCGTCACAAAAAAAATTATATTTTGTGACAAAAATGTTCGTCTCCAATGAGCTAAAATAATTCGCGCTAATGCAAATAAAATTGGCGCCTCATTTTTGCACACAAAATTTTGTTTTCGTCACCTATACTTTTGAGAAAAATTAAAACAAACGACAAAATTAATATTTCGTCATCTTTGGCTTAAATTTTAAGACAAAAAAAAATTCGTCACCAAATTTTGTCACAATAGCCTAGATTTCTTGTATTTTTTATTGATTTTAAGCATTTGGTGACGAAATTTGGTTTTCCTCTCTAAAAATAATACATTTGGAGACGAAATTATTTCCTCTCTAAATTTTTTTACAATGGTGACCATAAATTTCATCTCCAAAATGGCGCCAAATCTTCCACCAAATTTTCCAAGGGCGGGAAATTGTTTTGTGACGAAAAATAAAATTTAGAGACGAATAAAATTTTCGTCACCTATTGTTTTATTTGATTTTAAGCATTTGGTGACGAAATTTGGTTTTCGTCTCTAAAAATAGTACAATTAGAGGCGAAATCTTTTTTCATCACTAAAACATGTATATTTGGAGACGAATTATTTTTTCGTCACGCGCTTTTGTCACCATAAACCTTTTTTTGTTGTAGTGGCTTATGAACATTCCAAGGTTAATTTATGACCTATTTTCTCTTAAAAATATGATAAATTACATAATTATGATTATCAAATTAAATTTATTTATTTAATTATTTTTTTTTATGAACAATCTACGTAAGGACTTGTAAAATAAACAAAAAAAAAAAATTAGAGAGACCGAGAAAGAGATAGAGAAAGAAATAGAGAGGAGATTTGGGAAAAGAAATGGAAGCTAAAGATGATTTATTTTCTATTTTGCCCTTAAATAAATGGAGTGTGACACATATATGCTAAATTTTCATTAAAAATTCTAATAGATATTTTAAAATTGAACTGAGACATAATGTGTAAAATTAAAAGACAATTTTGTTGAAGTTGGAATTATAGGATTAAATTAATACACAATTTAAAATGCATGGATTACTTTTGTAATTTTTCATACAATTAAAGCATATAAACTTCAATTACATTCGACCCAATATCATAAATGGAATCAACTTATCTCCATTGTTATTGTTTTATTTGGATTTCAATTTTGAATCAATCAATTCCAAATCAAAAGTGAGAAAAATATGAAAGTAAAAGAATTAATAAAAGAAAAATTGCCAAAAGAAATCAAATAATTTCGACCATGGAAGATTCCAAAAGTATCTCCCTCACAGACCCGGTTTGTAGCTAACGCCCGTAGATGGTAACCACTTGTCCCCATTGATAAACAACTTAACTGTAAATGTATTGGCTTGTTTATTGGTAATCTTTCTCAATCCCTTCCATGCACCCTATTTTTGGTTGAAGAACTAGGACCAATATTTTGGAACTCAGCATAGAATATAGTATTCGGCGCAGAATCTCCTATCCAAGGTAACCATCCTTTTGGATCAATCAAGCTTCCCATCATGGACTGCATGTATACTGTGGTGGAGTAATTTTTCCAAGGCCGACCTAGGAAGGTCTGGACGGAACTCAGGTTGCCCCAAGGTGAAATGGTACAATTTTGTATGGAAATTCCGGTGTTCTGATTTGGATCAATCTTTCCTTGTGCTGTGATGGTGTTCTGTTGGCCAAGCATGGGTTCTCTGGGTAGTATTTTGCAATTTTGGATAACGACGGCTGAGTTTCCGAAAATGAAATCAACTGTCCCATATATACTGCATTCACGATAGAATTGGCGATTGGAATGTGCATAGAGGGTGTCTTGGAAAGCATCAATGCGACATCGATAGAATACTGATTGGTCAGAAGATGACATCAGGGCAACTGCCTGATGTTTGATTGCACCAGCTGTGTTACGAAATCCCATATCTCTTGCAATAAAGCCCTTCCCAAACACAGCTACATTCAGAGAAATCTAAATGAATAAATTATGAGCCATCAAGCTTTTAACTTCAAATGAATAAATCTAAATGAGACACATCATTTCATATAAACTTTTCTATGTACAAATTAAGTAATGCTATACATAATTCTATTTCTTAGTTCATTTTCTCACTCCTAAACACAAAATAATAGGGCTCACATTCATAATATGCATATGGGAATCATTCACTTGTGTTTTGGAGTGAAAAAATATCGTAAGAAATAAAATTATATGTAACATTTTCTATACAAATTTTATTTGTATAGCATTAGTATGTGTACACAATCTTATTTCTTACTCCTAAATACATGGCAAACGGACCCATGTTAATAAACGCAAGCAGGATCCACAGTCTGGTATCTAGAAGTGAGGAAATGCAGTAAGAAATTGAATTGCTTTTAGCATTTTGCAAAAGAATTTTATTTTAACTGCCTGAAAATGGATATATACTAGTGAAATTCATGTAGACTTTTTGTGAGATAAATAAATGTAAAAGATTTACCAAATGTTGCAGTTTCAAATGTTGGAGTTCCGTCAACAAAGTTCAAACTTCCAGATACGACTGTTGCATCCATTCCATCACCAACCATCATGACGTTCCACATGGACTTGTCAATCCTAACAACTTCATTATAAACCCCCTTCTTCACATAGATAACGAACCTTTTCTTGCTCTTATCAGGGACAGCCTTTAGTGCAGCATTGATTGTCTTGTATTTTCCCGATCCATCCATCGCCACAACAGCATTGGCCTTGATTTTTGAAGTCATCGTACTCTGGAGTAGTCTCCGATCTTTGGAAGACAACCATCGTGGCATGTCATCACCACCATCAGTCAAGGTCATTAAGCGTCGTCTCAATTTGAAAGAATTTGCAAGATTCGAGAATTCATTGACGATAGCCAAGCTATTGCTGGTGAACTCAGTCGAGTTCTGAAGATACTTGATAGCGTCAGACTTTAACATTTCTGCCAGTGCCACATCAGCAAAACCATCAATACATGTTTGTTGGTAAGTTCCAGCAGAACTTAACCATGTTTTTAGATTGTCGAAAGCATCCTGTAATGTGATTGTTGTGAGGTCAGCAGTGGACAAATATGAAGTATTAAGATGATCTAACGCGAGATCCAGAAGTTCGCGACAGCTTTCAAGAGCTGCAAGTGACATGTTATCGGTGACACCTTTGAATACACCATTTTGGGAGAAGTATTGGGAAGCTCTTGAAAGTTCATTGATAGCCACATAAATAGATAGCTTGAAGAGGTCTTCAGGCTGAACATGGGTTGAGTTAACCAGAGGTTTAAGGCTTGTGAAACATGAGTCAGGGTACAAAGTAACATCGCATACCGCTTTGACTGACGTAGAAATGGATTGAGTTGGATTGCCTGCAGTAGAGTTGCCATTTTTGGATCTTCCTGTACAAGTACCGACTACAGCACCCACAATAACTCCGACAAGGATGATGGAAGATAAGGCAATGATGGTAAGTCGCTTCCTGGTTTGTTGTCGAGCCTCCAGCCTCGCTTGATCGAATTCGTCCACTTTGCCGTAGGCCCTGAGAGAAGCCATGCTCCTTCTCACTTCTCTTTGCTTTGCTATGCTAATATGTTATGCTATGCTCTTGGGTGATTGCTTGGTGAATGTATAATATGATTATATAAGGCATAGTTATATTAGTATATATGTAGGAGAGGCAGGACTTGTGGTTTGTAATCTAACGTGGAATTACGTGCGAGGCAGTTTCCACCGGTACCATGGTGATGATTTATTACATTATTCATCAATGTACAACTTGAGGAGTGCTCCTCATGTTCAACTAATTAGACCAAATCCAATGAAGCACTTTTTGATACCTAATAATTTAGGGAGGAAAAAAAAAAACAAACAAACAAACATTAAAATTAGAAATACTATGTCCCTAAAAAAGATTAATCATAATTTGAAGATTAGTTATATATAGATAAATAAAAAAAATATACACAAATGCTATTCAAAATATTGTGGTAGCCTAGAGTCCTATCAATTTAAAAATAAAAGCCTGTAAATTTTTTAAGAATGTCACTCATTTTATTTTAGTAAGAAATTTTTTGTGTTTGCATTCTAAAAACTGCATATAACAGAATCTATTGTGATTGAGTTCTCTCAAGTCGAGATATCAACTGGAGTATGTTGTTTGGATCAATGAGACCTACTATAGATTATGTTTCTATTATTTAAATCGTTCATTTTATAGAATAATATATATATATATATATATATATATCATAAATGAGAAATATTATTAAGCAGATCTAATAAATAGTCTTTTTATTTTATGGTGTTTTTTCATTAAAAAAATGGATGAAAAATATTTTTTTGAAAATAGACTGTCTATTTTTTTAAGACAAAAACAATAAAATCATAGGAAAATTTATTAGAAAATTTTCTTTCAAATATTTGTTTTCCAATTAGTCCATAAAATATTCTTTTATTCCAATAAGTCATATTATTTTAGACATTTGACTCACTAAATCCTAATTCTTATATTTAAGATATTGTATGGATAATTTTACCCTTACAAACATTACAAGAAGTTGCACTTTTGGCGACTACGTCAATTTTTCGTAGCCAAAAGTATATTTTTGGCAGTGATCAATTTCGGTTGGAAAAGTAGACATTTACCAACACAATTTACTATCGTCGCTAAAAAAGCATAACATTGACTAGGTGCCAAAAATATTGGTTGGCGCCAAAATTTCATAAATTTTAGCTACGAGTCTTATTTTTTAGCAACGCAATAAGCGTCGCTATTAATGTGCTTACTTTTGGCGACGACAAGTTGGCATGGGCAAAGAGTTAAACATTTAATTTGTAATAGTAGTGCCTGAAGGATTACTCTACAAAAGAAATATTATATATGAATGGATTTTTCACTTAATCTTTTTTATCACTCAACTCAACACAAGACACAAGTCCAATTACATTTATTAATGTGAAATTATTTTTGTGTCTAGTAATAAAAAGGCGAGGAGAAAAAATGGTGGTGAAAATTTAGAGTCTTTGTGTAAGGAGAAGATGTAGTCCTTATGGAGCATGGAAGAAATGGTGGTTGGATCCCGGTGGTGAATCAAAGGCGAGGAGGTGGATCTCGGGGCTATGAAGAAAGGAGTGGTCTGTTTACTGTGTTCGTGGACAATATCCCAAGTTCTTTGGCTGCAAAGTCACTGTTTGAACCCTTCAAAAAGTTTGGTGTAGTCAAAGATGTATTCATCCCCTTCAAAAGAACAAAAGTGACGAACTCAAGATTCAGATTTTTGCGATTCGACTGTCATGTTGCATTAGGCATGGCAATCCAGAAAGCTAATGGACTTTTGGTGGATGATAAGGTACTTGCAGTCAAGTATGCAACTCATGACAAGAGCGTGCTCAGCATGAGAAGGCCCCAGGCCAACAGAGAAGCCTTTAACCCAAACAGAGGTAAAGGTACAATCCCATGTATTGGCCACAAATCATTTGCAGAGGTACTACAAGGGGCCACGACCATGGCGGTTGTCAAAGCTAGCATGACCATCAAAGCCAATGAAGATGGTCACGGTTGGCTTTACGAAAGCGTTATTATCAGGCTCAACTCGGATTTCTCCATTAACAGTATCAATTCTGCCTTGAAGGATAATGGATTAGCTCAAGTGGTGGTCAGACAGGGGGGCGGCAGGGATGTAATCTTGACTTTCAAATCCCAGGAGGAGCTCCAATCAAATATCTAGAAGATTAAGGACTAGTTTAAAGACTGGAGTCAGTTTGTTTTGGAATGGAGGCTAGGAGTCCAAATAGACCAAGAGAGATGTGTTTGGCTGAAATGTCATGGTATTCCTCTGAACCTTTGGAATAGGAACACTCTAAACAACATTGGAGCTTTGTGGGGGACAGTCCTTCAATTGGAGGGTGATCTTAGTCAACCAAAGTCATTCTCTTACTCCAGAATTAAAGTGGTTACAACATGCATGGAGCTTATCAACAAAACCATAAATCTGGAATGCAAGGGTTAATTACACCCAGTTTTTGTTTGTGAAGATCATTCTGTCAATCCAGTGGAGTGTAATGGGATGAGAAACATTGGGCTGGGAGAGTGCAATAGCAGCTCCAATGTGGAGTTAAGCAGTGCTGCGGAAAATGACTTCATAGACAAGGGTTGCAAGAGGAAAGATGATGTTGATTCAGTGGCAAAACAGCATGACTTGTCTGTTGTTGCGATGCCTTCTTCCATTGATGTGGCACAAAGGAATGAGCTTTCTCAATGCAACAGTAGAGAGACAGTGGACACAGTCATTGACGAGACAAGGTGTGATATGGAGGTCAGCAGACCTACTGCAATAGGTGGGAAAGAAGCAATGATGGAGGAGCGTGCACCCTGCACAAAGAACAATGACCACTCACAGAGGTGTGTTGAGTAGGCTTCTGCACCTGGCTTGTTCAAAAGTATCAGCGGATCCATAGATGGGTTTGGGCCAGGTATTAATCTGGAGGTTGCATTGGGCCATCCGAACAATGAGCATATAGTACAAGGCCTTATTCCCATGCTATTTGAACAAGGTAACAGGGCATGCAATAATTCTTTATTACCTGGGCCTCACTTAGATGCTGTTTCAAATGGGTCAGGCACTATGAGTTTACATGATCAAGGCCCAGTTCGGTCTGCCAAGAAAGCTGGGAAAAATAAGGTTCAGATAGAGGGCTTTTCTCGTTTTGCTCGACTCTATGGTCTCAAATCTGTAGGTATCAGTAAGCATTCCTCCAAGTTCGTTATCTTCAGGCCAACAACAATGGCCTGTGTACACTCTGAGCTATCCGATGGTGAATCCGATGGTGAATCTAGCTCGCATAGCTATCTCCTCAAGGAAGCGCAGGCCACTGTCAAATTAAGGAAATATCTGGGAATTAATTTCCGTGGGCAAGAAGAAGGTGTGGTGGATAAGATTCTTGAGTTGGAGCTTAAGGACAAAGAGACTTTTAAAGGATGGAAAGGCTCAGTTGTAATAGCAGTGTGTTAGGGTCTAATAGAGGGTCATTTTGTTTAACTTTCAGGGTTTGGGTTGTCAACATTGGAGCTTCTGAAGTGGGTGTGTTCGGAGTTTGGATCGGAAAAGAGGAGCTACTCCGACCATGACAGTGGAGATGGCAGTGGGTTTTGATAGCAGTGGAGATGTCGGTTGCAATGGGTGTTCGGAGCTTGTATTGGAAAAGAAGTGTTCTGACCAAGGAGGTGGAGATGGGTGTTTATCTCTGCTAAGTGGGTGAGAGTTAGGCGTGAGAGTGTCTGCTCTGTAGGGTGTGTTTTACTTGGGTGTGTTTTACTTGGGTGTTGTAGGGGTAATTTTGTGGGGTTTCTAGTGTTTTGTTGAGGTAAGTCCTTCTTATCTCTGTTTTTTATTTTCTTGTTTTAAAAAAAATCGCGATGTCGAAGGGTTAGCTGTATGGGTGCGAGTAGCAGTAGTTGGGGTAGTTTGTATTTTCCAAATCTCTCTCGATGCACTTCATCTTCCTGTACTCTTAATTTCATGTTGTTAATGAAATTTTTCTTTGCTGATCAAAAAAAAAAATAGTAGTGCCTAAGGGATGCCTCTTGTAAATATGTAAATCTTATAAAAAAAAATGTAAATGATTTTCAATTTTTTTTGCCGCTACAAATTTGTCGTTGCCAAAAAGTAAAGCTTTCTCGACAAACAACTTGTCGGTAAATGTGTAGCCAAAAGTTTATTTTTATCCACTCATATTGTATTGCTAAAAGTGTATTTTTTGCCAAAGCCAATTTGTCGTTGCCAAAAGTAAAGCTTTATCGACAACCAAATCGTTGGCAAATGGCAACATTTACCGACGTAAATGTGTCGCTAAAAGTTTACTTTTGCCCACTCATATTGTGTTGGTAGAAGTGTATTTTTTGCCAATGCCAATTTGTCGTTGTCAAAAGTAAAGCTTTAGCGACAAACAAATCATTGGCAAATGGCAACATTTACCGACGTAAATGTGTCGCCATAAGTTTACTTTTGCCGACACATATTTTGTTGCTAAAAGTATATTTTTTGCCTATGCAAATTTGTGTCGCGAAAAATGTCACACAATCATCATATTTGAATGACTTTTACCGACGCAAGGTAAATTACCGACGATGGATGAAGGCTTTTATCGACGACTATGTTCGTCGCCAAAGGCATTACTTTTAGCAACGCAATGATAATTTCGTCGGCATAAACTTTTGCCGACTCACTTTTGCCTACGGGTTGCCAACGTAGCTTTGTGTGTCGGCAAAACTTTTTGCCAACGAATTTTCCCTTTTAGCAACATATTTTGTTGCGTTGCGAAAAATGCAATTTCTTATAGTGAAATATGTTGTGAACCCTTAGCAACTTAGTAATGTGAACATTCACATTAAATAAATTTGACAGTGTGATGAATTGTCACGCTAACAATGTAAATGTTCATATCGCAAAACATCCATACTGACAATGTGAATATTAATGTGTATTTCACCCTATTATTATTAGGGATATTTTGGTAATTATATTACCTATAGGACTTGTTAGAATATAAAAAAATAATTTAAACTAAATAGAATATAAGTATGTAAAGAGAGATTTATAAATAAATGTCCCATAAAAATAATATAATTATCAAATCATTCTAACTTTTTTTTATAAATAATATACATAAAATACTTTTCAAAATAAACGTTTCAAATTATTAAAATTGGACTATAAAAAACTCCATAAACCCACACAATACGGTCCAATTAAAATTCTCAACTTAAAAAATCTAAACCTTCTAGAATTTTGTATAGAACTTATGTTGGCCAATCGTTTTGCTATTTTGAAATCCTCGGCGTACAGTTGACTTATGTTGGGGAGACATACCCAAAATGGATGATAATGCGGTTCATAAATTTTAAAGGATAAATTACACTTTGCATTACATTTTGTACTAAATTTTATTTTAAATTTTATATATAAAATTATAATAGTCAAGTCCTTACATTTTTTATTAAATTTTATTTTGATCCCTACATATAAAATTGTAATAATAACCCCTTATACTTTTGATTAAATCTCACTTTGGTTTCTGTACAAGTGTCAATGTTCATTTTCTATTACTCAATTTAAATTTTTAACAAAATCTAGTCATGTGACAAGAATGTGATTACGATATGAGGGTAAGAGAAAAATCACATATATTTTTGACCAGTACACAATCTATCCTAAAGTTTATAACAAATTATGATTGTATTAAGCTAAAACAAAAGTATATTGTGAACGATTAAGAAGATGAACTAGGGTTTTGCATAAATTGGAATCACAAAACTCTGTTTTTCACGATAACACAATTTTCAGTCTATTCATCTTACTTTCTCTTTTGATTTCTTTGTCCCATTTTTTTTTTATTTCAAAAGTTCTATTTTCTTGTCTCTTCGCCCAATTTTTAGCATACGAACATATATATATATTGTATTATATAATTGTACGTGTTTATCACGTAGGATAAAATATATTGGTTGAAAACCTGAATGATTTTCCTCCCTTACCCTTATTTTAAAGTCATATTTTTGTCATGTAACTGGATTTTGTTAAAGATTTGAAAATAAAATAATAGAAAATGGACATTTTATATAGGGACTAAAGTGGTGTTTGAGCACAAATACAGGAGGTTGACTGTTACGATTTCATGTGTAGAGACCAGAGTGAGATTTGACCAGAAGTACAGGGAGTTGACTATCATGATTTCATGTGTAGGGGCTAAAATGAAATTTGGTACAAAGCACAGGGATGTAAAGTGCAATTTATCCAATTTTAAATTTTCCACACTTCTTTACATAATTTAATTAGGTTTATTACACTTTGTATTATTAAATTATCGCCAAATTATCTATTTAATTCATAGACTATCAATTGAATCTACTAAATTCTTAAAGTATTCTTAAACTATCAATTGAATCTACTAAATTCTTAAAGTATACAAATAAAAATATATTAAGTCTTTAAACTATCGATTGAATATATTAAGTTTCTAAAGTATTTTATTCTAACATATTTAGTCCCCAAAAGGATTATAAAAATAAAATATATGCCCACAAGTATTATAAATTATAAAAAGATCATAATTGGTTAAGATTTTATTTCAAAAAAAAAATTAAATTTCTATTTTGTCTTTTAAAAGTATTTTATTTCACTGTGTTTAAAATAGTAACGGAGTTTGGTCTTTTAATTTTTCATTAAAATTATATGATTATTAGATACACTAAAAGATTAGAATTAGATAACTTAAATAATAACATTTTGTTACAAATAATAATAAAACAAAATAATACATTAACTAAGTTAAAAAGAAGGGCACTCGGGAGATAAATTCACTTTTGGATTTTCTTTGTCTAAGTCCCAACGCTAAAACATTTTGTCCATAAGGACAAACTCAAGTAAAATGATCAAAATACCCTTTCTTATATATATATATATATATATATTTATATCATAAATCCGGTCCCAAAACCATTACAGTCAAACTCCCTCTGTTTCTCTTCCCTCTACTCTCTCTCTCTCTCTCTATCTCTCTCTCTCTCCTCTCTTCTCTCTCTTCATGATTGACTGTCGCTCTTCACTTCTCTCTATCTCTCTGTGACTATCACGACTACTGTGGCAGTAAATATTTGAGATCACAAATCGTCCCTAGGGTTTTGTCGTTGTTTGTGTGGTCTCGCCAAACCCTCCACCACCCCAACGACGCTGACACGAACCCCAATCAGTCTCTCATCTCATTGATATGTCTTCTCCTCTCTACAGCAACCTCGACAACGATGGCAAACATCAACAATCGCAATCTGATCTCTTCGAAGAAGCTTGTTCAATGATGTCATCCTTCTCCGAAGCTCCGAACCCTAACCCTAACAATCTCAATATCTCTCTCCCTCTCTCTCTCTCTCTCTCTCTCTCTCTCTCTCTCTCTCTCTCTCTCTCTCTCTCTCTCCAGCTTCAGCTCCAGCTCCAACTCCAGCTCCATCTCTCATCCACTTCTCATTCAACCAAGACTTCGCTTACCTGGTCACTGAAATCGACTACGGATTTCAAATCTACAAAAGCAACCCTTTGTGAGATTTTTTTATGGGAGTTCAAAAATGGTAGCAGTATCGACATCATTCATATGCTTTTCCAGTGCAATATTCTTGCCTTGGTTGGCGATGGTTCTGAGCCTTATTATGTAGCATTCTGAAAATTCTCTTCATCGCTCGAGCGAAGGTTTGCTCGCTCGAGCGGTCTTCCAGGCATCCAGTACTTTTATTTGCAGTTTAGAGATTCTAAGAGAAGGCGATGTTCGCTTGAACGCAGAAGTGTTCACTCAATAGGTTTGTTCTTTATGGCCTGAACTTCTGGGAGTGTGAGTTCTACGCTCGAGCAAAAGTTATGTCACTCGAGCAGTCTTGTGTCTCTGATGCTCAAAGTGGTCTATTTGGGATGAGAACATTAAAAAGTCATTTTTCGCCCATTTTTCTTCATCCTTTCCATATTCTTTCTCTATCCTTTCTCTCTTTCCAGCCATTGTTAAGCTTCAAAGTTCTTTAAACCTTGGATTTCATCTCCTTTTAGTGAGAATCTCACCCTAGTCCCTTCTACAAAAATGATGAGCATGACGAGGACTTTCTATCAATTTGAGTGGATTGTGTTTTCATTGAAGTTGGTATTCCGGGTTTCGTCATCTTCTTGCTAAAGGTAGGGATTTCTTTGCTTCTCCTCAATATTTTTGTGTGGATAAATATGTGGTATGTTTTTATTGCATAAAACCTTATGTTGAAAGGGGTTTTCTTGAAAATCATGTAGAGAGAGTTAGGGTTTCCAAGTCATAAATATGTGATTAAAGTAGATTATGGAAGTTTTGGTGTTAAGGGAACATGATTGTGTGCTTTACGGTAGAAAGCCCCAAATTTTATCCAAACCCTAGTTTTGAATTTTATTTTAACATGGAGTTTTTCTTTAATTGGCCTTTGATTCTTGAAATTGAGTTGATGCTTGGTTGAATTGGGTATGAATGTTGATTCTTGAAATTGAGTTGATGCTTGGTTGAATTGGGTATGAATGTTGATTGTTAGATGTTATGAGAACAATCCTTGTGGGATGGGTTCATGTTATAGTAATTGGTGATAGAATTTGGTGTTATGAACTATGGGAGGTGTATGATATTAAATGAGTTGTGTAATTTAAATAAAAAAAGTTGTGATTGAAGTGTGAAAAAAAATCATATTTGTTTATAAAGAAGAAATTTTACCTTTATTATTAAATGTGATGTAGGTGTAATTTTTCTACATTAAAATAAGGAATTGATGGGTTAAATTTTTGGAAAAAAGGTCCATTTCCTTCCAGTAAAGTGTGGCGCTTGATAAAGGTTCCATTTTCCTTTCGGCTAGCCACCAGTAAAGCGTGGCGCTTGAGAGAGGTTTCAGCTTTCCTTTTGTTGTAACATCTGGTAAACTGTGTTGGTGTGGCTTGGTTGGTGAAGCTGATTATTGGTATGTGCATATTCGTTGTTAACTATGTGATAACTTTATCTATGTAAATGTGTTGAATTGTATTTGGGAATTGAAATGTGTAATTGAGATAAGATTGAAATGAATCGAATTGTATGACCTCAATGTGTGAAATGTGTTGTCGCGTGTATGTGTTTGGTGTTATGCAATTATTGGTAAAGCGACAAGTTATGACGTTATTAATGAGTATGAATTATGAATTAAAGGGAGTAAATGATCAATTGGCCTAAGACCTTTCTCTAAGGAAAACGAGATTTAAGGAAATATTGAATTTTGATAAGATAAAGAGTTAACAAAGGAGGCCTCTTTGAAATATCAAGTGAGATTTTGTGAAAAAGGGTATCTATTTATGTAATCTATTTTGCATATAAAAGGACACATTATTTATATATGTATCACTTGATAGCATTCATGATCACATTTATCTATTGGTTATTATTATTGAGAATCATTGTAAATCCCTACTGAACCTATCCTATGTTCTTTAACCATTTTACAGGGACAACGTCTGATTCAACGGTTTGAAGATCATGAAGTTTCTGTTTCATTAAGAATCCTTACCTTGTAGATTATAGATAAAGGGTTGGAGTGTTGTGATAAGGATATTATTCTTCTATTGTATATGACTATTGTGTAATCTTTTGTGTAAGCCTTGAGAAAGTATGGTGAATATTTGTATAGAACATTTCTATCATTGTAATTATGCGAGAGAAAACCTTATTTATTCTATTTTGTTTGCTTTTCTTTTGTAACTATAATTTGGAAATGAATTTTATAAGGAATTTGATAATGTATCTGAGTAATAACATTTGGGGCGCGACATAGTACCCCTTGAATAAGGTGATGATTTAGGATGATCATTAGGGTGGGTGTATCAGAGAGCTTGGCCTTTGAGGCTGAAAAAACGATGATGGAGAAGAGTTCTTCTCCCATTACCGACAACAATGAAGAATCCCTTCGAACGCGACACAGAAACAGAAGCCCAAGCAACTCCTCCTTATGGACGTTGTGCCTTTTTCAAGTCTAAGGCCCATTTCCCACATCAACTTGCCTGACCAACAAAGAGTCGCCACTTAATTTTTAAAGGGGAATTAAGAAACCTTTAACAATGGAAACTCAGTTAAGGAGTGTATCACGACCCAAACCCGGCCCTATGGGTTTAGCACCTTAACCGGCCAGTAATCCGAGATTACCGAAGGCCTGCAGAACAGTAACACAGTAAAACAGAGTACAGGGCCTGACGGAAGCCAATACAGTAAATAAGTAATGTCCATTGAGCTGTGTCAGTCTGTATGCAAAAAGACTTTTCATACATTTGTACGTAGACAGTGCAGAACAGTATGCACAATATTTACAATCATTCAGACTAGGGACTTCATCCCTTACATAACAGTACAGTAACACGCAGTCTATACAATCCATTCAGTTATTACAAAACAGTAAAACAGTACAGAAGGGGGAATTGTAAAACACCCCTAAGCCTTAACACGATAGGCTCGGAACCTCGCAGTGAGGCACATAGGCTGGCTTGACAAAACTGGAGTAACCCTGACGCTCCTAGCCGCGGTCTGGTGCCTGTACACCTACATATATATATGAGCAGTGAGCTAAAGCCCAGTGAATAACATAATGCGGAAAGAGGTTAAGAATGAATGTCCTTACAGTATGAAAACAGTTCAATTAAACAGTATTTCAGTTGTTCAGTCAGTACAGTCATATGTGGTACACCCATTAGCATAACAGTACAGTAAGCAGTAGGTCTTAAAAGACCGAACAGTAATGATGGCCATCAGTCAGTAAACAGTAGTGGTTCCAACAAGGGAACCGACAGAGATTTCTGTCACAGTAACAGTAAACAGTAGGTGCTAAGGATGCCACAATACAGTTCAGAATACAGGACATACATTCATTCAGTTAACAGTATTCAATTCAGAAACAGTACAGTTCAGTTGTTCAGAAAATAATCATTTTTGAACATATCTTTACACAATCGTTACTCACAGAGTTCTGGGTTACAGTAAGCTAGAGCGTGCCTCCCCAGTCGCCAACCCTACACAGTTAACAGATTGAACACACATACTCAGTCGATTCAGTTCCAGTTTTCAGTCAGTCAGTTCAGTACTTTATTCAGTTCACTTATCAGTCATAATCAGTTCAGTTTAACGGTAATCAATGGTTATTCGGTAAACAGTGACGAGGGTTATTACAATCTCCCCTCCTTATAAAGAGTTTAGTCCTCTAAACTCGAGTTACTTTCATTCTGGAAGAAAACAGGATTCAATGGAAACAGTTCAGGATATCTTTTAGCCATGTCCTCTTCCCTTTCCCAAGTGGCATACGCACCACCATGGTTCTGCCAGTCAACTTTTACCAGCGAGATTTCTTTGTTTCTCAGCTTCTTGATCCTCCTGTTCATAATCTGTATAGGCCGTTCCTCGTAAGTGTAGTTATCACTCAGCACTACACGAGTAGGCTCTATCACATGGAAAGGATCCCGAAGATAGTCTCTCAACATAGAAATGTGGAAGACGTTATGCATATGCTCCATTTCAGGAGGAAGCGCAACTTGATACGCCACCGGATTGATTTTCTCAATAATCTCATATGGTCCGACGTATCTCGGTGCTAACTTGCCTTTGACTCCAAAATGAGTCTGGCCTTTCATCGGTGTCACTTTCACAAATACGTGATCACCCACTTCATACTCTCTGTCTCGTCTTCTGACATCAGCATAACTCTTCTGTCTACTCTGTGTAGTTTTCAATCTCTGTTGTATCATTTTCACTTTCTCAGTTGTTTCATAAACAATCTCGGGCCCAAGCAAAGGCCCGTCTCCAACTTCTGCCCAGCAAATCGGAGATCTACATTTTCTGCCATACAATGCCTCGAAAGGCGCCATACCAATACTCGAATGGTAGCTGTTGTTGTAGGCGAATTCAACTAATGGCAGATGACTTTCCCAATCTCCCTGAAAATCAAGGACACACATTCTTAGTAAATCCTCTAGAGTCTGGATGGTTCTTTCTGATTGGCCATCCGTCTGAGGATGATAGGCACTACTCAGTCTCAGTTCAGTACCCAGTGCAGTCTGTAGGCTTTGCCAGAATCTCGATGTAAACTTTGAATCCCTGTCAGAAACAATGGACACAGACACTCCATGCAGTCTAACAATTTCGTCAATATAGAGTATAGCCAATTTGTCCGCATTATAAATTGTCTTAACAGGTAAGAAGTGAGCAGATTTAGTCAGTCTATCAACAATAACCCAAATCGAGTCCATACCTTTACTGGAGCGAGGCAATCCCACTATAAAATCCATGGTGATATGTTCCCATTTCCACTCCGGTATCGGTAAGGGCTGCAATAAGCCTGCGGGTCGTTGATGTTCGGCTTTAACTTGTTGGCAATGAAGACATTTCGATACAAATTCTACGATTTCTTTCTTCATTCCCGGCCACCAGAAATTCAGTTTCAGGTCTTGGTACATTTTCGTATTCCCTGGATGGATAGACAGTTTTGAGTTGTGGCCCTCTTGCAGAACTCTTCTTTTCAGTTCAGTATCGTTCGGTACACAGTCTTTCTTGAAATTTCAGTACATTGTTCTCCAATTTGAATCCCGGTCTCGGTTTAGATTCTCTTTCTTCGATGATCTTCTTCAAGTCATCCAGTTGCTGTTTCTCTTTAATCTCTCCAATCAATGCTGGTTGAGCAGAAATAGCAGCTAAGGTTCCACCTTGTTCTCGTAAAACAATTTCAATTTCAGAATTTTCAAGGTCACAAAGCAACTCTTTCTGCCCGGTAATCAAACAGGCTAGATTTCCAATTGATTTTCGGCTCAATGCATCGGCAACGGTATTGGCTTTTCCCGGATGGTACAATATCTGTAGGTCATAGTCCTTTATCAGTTCTAGCCATCTTCGTTGTCTCATGTTCAGTTCTTTCTGTGTGAAGAAATATTTTAAACTCTTGTGGTCGGTATACACTTCACATGTCACCCCATACAGGTAGTGACGCCAAATTTTCAAGGCAAATACTACTGCAGCAAGTTCCAGATCATGGGTCGGGTAGTTCTTTTCGTGCGGTCTCAGTTGTCGGGAAGCATAGGCAATTACTCTCCCATTCTGCATTAAAACACATCCCAAACCCTTATGAGAAGCATCACTAAACACAGTATAACCATTCGTACCTGAAGGTAAGGTAAGAACAGGTGCAGTCACTAATCGAGTTTTCAACTCCTGGAAAGCAGATTCTCTTTGGTCAGTCCAGTCAAATGATATCCCCTTCTGAGTCAGTTGAGTCAATGGTAAAGCAATTTTGGAGAAATCTCTGACAAATCTTCTGTAATATCCAGCCAAACCCAAAAAGCTTCGGACTTCAGTCACATTTGTTGGTCTAGGCCAGTTCACTACAGCTTCAATTTTCTGCGGATCAACAGAAATTCCATCTTTGCTAACAACATGCCCCAAAAACATAACATGGTCAAGCCAAAATTCACATTTAGACAGTTTAGCATACAGTTTCTGTTCTCTTAGGGTTTGTAGGGCAAGTCTCAGATGATGTTCATGTTCTTCTATACTCTTGGAGTAAATCAATATGTCATCAATAAATACAACAATAAAATTGTCAAGGTATGGTTTAAAAATTCTGTTTATGAGGTCCATAAATGCAGCCGGTGCATTCGTAACTCCAAAAGGCATAACTAAAAATTCATAATGTCCATACCTCATTCTAAAAGCAGTTTTATCAATGTCATCTGATTTAACTTTCAACTGATGGTATCCGGATCTGAGATCGATCTTCGAAAATACTTTAGTACCCTGTAACTGATCAAACAGGTCATCAATACGCAGTAATGGGTATTTATTCTTTACAGTTACCTTATTCAGTTCACGGTAGTCAATGCACAGTCTCAGTGAGCCGTCTTTCTTCTTTACAAACAGAACAGGTGCGCCCCACGGTGAAATACTGGGCCTGATGAACTTTTTGTCTAATAGTTCTTGCAATTGCACCTTCAGTTCTTTCAGTTCAGTTGGAGCCATTCGGTAAGGAGCTTTAGAAACTGGCTATGTTCCGGGAACCACATCAACGGTAAATTCAATCTCCCTATCAGTCAAATCTCTTGGAAGATTATCTGGAAAAACATCTGGGAATTCTCTGACTATAGGAATACAGTTCACATTAGCATTATCATCAGTAGACACAGTCAATACAGAACACAGATATCCCTTACAGCCCTTTCCAATCAGTTTAACAGCCTTCACAGATGAAATCAAATACGGAGGGGGTACTACCCCAACCCCATTAAACACAAATTCAGGTAGACCAGGTGGATGGAAAACTACTTGTTTCGTTACACAGTCTATGGTGGCATGATATTTCGTTAACCAGTCCATCCCCAATATAACATCAAAATGATCAATGTTCAATGGCAGTAAATCAATAAACAAATGTGCATCCCCAACAATGATTTCACAAGCAGGGTACATGTATGCACAGGTCATAGATCCCCCAACAGGTGATGATACAGCTAACAGATAGTTCATAGGTTCTAAGGGTCTATTCAATTTACGCGAAAATGCATGCGACACATAAGAATGCGTAGACCCCGAATCAATCAGTACATAAGCATTCTGAGTACAAATAGAGAGAATACCTGACACAACGGTCTCGGTATTCTGGACGTCTCCCGGTACTAGGGCGAACACTCGGCCCTGCCTCATAGGCTCTTTCCCGGTAGCTTTGGGGTTCGGTTTCGGTGTAACAGTTGATGCCGCTACGCTTGGTGTAGCTTTACTACTAGTTTGTGGAGCAAAGGGACAGTCTTTAACCATGTGGCCCACTTTGCCACACCTATAACAGGCTCCTGATATCTTGTAACAGACTCCCTTTTGATTTTTACCACATTCAGAACAGGGCGGTATTGTACGGTTTCCTTGACTAGACGTAGTCGTTCACCCCGTGTTCTGTTTCTTGTTCAATGGACCATGCTTGCCTTTCTTGAACTTGAAACCCTGCCTTCTACCCCGCCATTCAGGCGCTGGCGTTTCAGTCTTTAGTGCTTCAATGTTTGATTCAGCCATCAAGGCTCGGTCAAGAACATTTACATAGTTTGGTAGCTTCAAAACATTAATCCGATCAAGGATTGCAACATTAAGGCCGCCTTCGAACTTTCTGGCCTTCTTATACTCAGTATCCACCATATGCAGTGCATATCTAGCAAGCTCAGTGAATTTCGTCTCATATTCAGCCACGGACATTGCTCCTTGTCTCAGCTGTTCAAACTTAGTTACTTTTCTGTCCCTAACACACTGAGGGAAGTATTTTTCAAAGAAGGCTCCTTTGAATTGAGCCCAAGTCAGAATGGTATTTTCATCACGGATGAGCATCCACCACCTTCTAGCTTCTTCTTGCAATGTAAAGGTGGCTAACAGTACTTTGTGTGCTTCAGAGCACGGGAAAACTTCAAACAATTTTTCAGTATCCAGAACCCAAGCTTCAGCTTTTAACGGTTCAAGGCCTCCCTGAAAGGATGGCGTTTTCATTTTGTTGAACTTCTAGGTGAGAGCAATTATGTCCCCATCATTTACATTCACATTCTGTACATTCATATTCGCATTTTGTTCCGGTACAGCCGGAAGAGGAGGTGGGGGCTATTGATTCAGTTGTTGGTCCAGTCGTGCAGTTATCAGTTCCATCATTTGTTCCAGTCTAGCCATTCTGGCCTAAGAGGATGAGGTTTCAGTTTCATTTGCAGTGTTTGCGTTATCCATTTCACTATAAGCAGTTAGAACAGTTTTAAACATAAGCAGTCATTTGTTTAACAATTTAACACGTTAGCATATAGTCAGTCATAGCATAACCACACACTTATCATGCTCATGAGATGCCCTAATCACGTTTCTAGGACACCCTATAGCTCATTTGGACACGTGTGTGCGGTATAACTCGTGGTAAGTATCGCTCTGATACCACTCTGTCATGACCCAAACCCGGCCCTATGGGTTTAGCACCGTAACCGGCCAGTAATCCGAGATTACCGAAGGCCTGCAGAACAGTAACACAGTAAAACAAAGTACAGGGCATGGCGGAAACCAATACAATAAATAAATAATGTCCATTGAGCTGTGTCAGTCTGTATGCAAAAAGACTTTTCATACATTTGTACGTAGACAGTGCAGAACAGTATGCACAATATTTACAATCATTCAGACTAGGGACTTCATCCCTTACATAACAGTACAGTAACACGCAGTCTATACAATCCATTCGGGTATTACAAAACAGTAAGACAGTACAGAAGGGGGAATTGTAAAACACCCCTAAGCCTTAACACGATAGGCTCGGAACCTCGCAGTGAGGCACATAGGCTGGCTTGACAAAACTGGAGTAACCCTGACGCTCCTAGCCGCAGTCTGGTGCCTGTACACCTACATATATATATGAGCAGTGAGCTAAAGCCCAGTGAATAACATAATGCGTAAAGAGGTTAAGAATGAATGTCCTTACAGTATGAAAACAGTTCAATTAAACAGTATTTCAGTTGTTCAGTCAGTACAGTCATATGTGGTTCACCCATTAGCATAACAGTACAGTAAGCAGTAGGTCTTAAAAGACCGAACAGTAATGATGGCCATCAGTCAGTAAACAGTAGTGGTTCCAACAAGGGAACCGACAGAGATTTCTGTCACAGTAACAGTAAACAGTAGGTGCTAAGAATGCCACAATACAGTTCAGAATATAGGACATACATTCATTCAGTTAACAGTATTCAATTCAGAAACAGTACAGTTCAGTTGTTCAGAAAATAATCATTTTTGAACATATCTTTACACAATCGTTACTCACAGAGTTCTGGGTTACAGTAAGCTAGAGCGTGCCTCCCCAGTCGCCAACCCTACACAGTTAACAGATTGAACACACATACTCAGTCGATTCAGTTCCAGTTTTCAGTCAGTCAGTTCAGTACTTTATTCAGTTCACTTATCAGTCATAATCAGTTCAGTTTAACGGTAATCAGTGGTTATTCGGTAAACAGTGACGAGGGTTATTACAGAGTGTCCATCATAACCAAGAAAATTTCAGATTTAGGAGCTTAGGTACAAAAAGAGAAGGTCATTGAATGATAGCACCTCGTTTTCCTCAATCTGAAGATTGGCCTCTACTCACTTTTTATTTTATGATTTTAGTGGTTAATTATTCATAAAATTCATTTTAAGGCCTAAAACCTTTCACTAACCTAGAACTAGATGATTTGAATAAAATAAGTGTCATCTACTTTAGTCACAAGAATAGAGCCATGTTTTTCATTAGAATGAAGATTCCTTATCAAAAAGAGATTTTTAACGTAATCTAGCCATAAACTTGAACTAAAATGGACAACACTTATGGAAACACTTAAAACAACCAATTAATAAAAAAAACATTTAACTTGCATAATTGAAAAACAATGCAAAAAGAACACATGGCAAAAAGGAAGAACTAAACTTACCCGATCGGCCATTTCCAACATCTTATATGCATGCATAAAATAAACATGTCCTAATCATACGTCTAACACATACAAAATGCAACCTAAGCTCGGTTTAAGGGTTCTAACATGATTTGATGCACAAGAAGACAGATAACACATAAGATAATTCAAAACTAATATACATAATGCTTCAACTAGGCCACATGCATGCAGAAATAGAGAGTAGAACACCCTAAGTGTGACTGTCATGACCCAAACCCACCCCTACGGATTAGAGTCATAACTGGCCAATAATCATGAGATTACCTGCGGCCTCAGTTAGAAATCAAGTCATTTTTAATAATAGGGGGCTAAATTGTGGAAGCAAAACTTGCAAAGATTGTCCAATGAGCTGTGCATACATGGCTTAACCAAAAACTTTCTCATATATGTAATAACTCACACTATACAAACAACCATATTCTGTATTACATACGTCCAGGATCAATCAGAAGTCAGTATTAAAAAAAGCCAAGGTTATACACATATTTGGTCATAAATGACCACGAAAAAACAAAAGGAAAAGAAAAACAAGAGTAATGCCTCTTGCGTGAGGTGACCTTGGTTGACTCCTCAAAACTTGGTTTCTCATTGCTCACTGAGGCTTGAGCTGGACATCCCGCTGTTCACCTACATACATATAAATAAGGAGTGAGCCAATGCCCAATGAAAATACCAAAGTCAAGGAGTTCATGAATGAGATTATTTAATCATAGTTATAAACTAAACTTGTTGATCAACTCATATTTGCAAAACGACCTTTGGTCCATTATATGCAAAACGACCTTGGGTCCAATTCATAGGCAAAATGACCTTCGGTCCAATGTATGCGAAATGACCTTGGGTCCATCACATGTAAAATGACCTTGGATCCAATTCATATAGAAAATGACCTTGGGTCCAATTCATATACAAAACGGCCTTAGGTCCAACCAATCCATATTCACATTTGTGCGCACTCATGATCCATGATCATGTTCACATTCACCTTCGCATTCAAAACGACTTTAGGTCCTATCATCTCCTTATTCGAAATGGCCTTTGGCCTATTTAACAGTTATACAAAATGGCCTTAGGCCCATTTCGTATCCCCTTCAGGTAAACCAAACGACCTTGGGCCCATTTCATAATCATATATCAATTACTTCACATATTTCATTGTGAACAAAGCGGATAGAATACTCATTCACAGTATCAAATTAGGAGTGTAGAAACTTACCGCACATGTAACATTTAAAAAAATAATATATATACACAAATTATCTTTCCTAAGATATTACTCATAGTGTTCCAATGCTTGATTTGTCTTCGCACTTGACCCTACAAAATTCATAACACATTGGGTCATAATACAATTTAATCTGTTCTTTAGTTTGGTTAATGTTCTTAGGCTTCTTTCATGTTCTTTAATTCATTTAGGATGCTCAATGTATGCCTAAGAATACTCAAAAATGGAAGAGAATGGAAACTAGAACATAATACAGCTTTTCAAAAATTTCTGAAACAGGGCACCTCGTTTAAGCGAAGCTTTGGTCGCTCAAGCAGTCTGTAAAACTCTGTAAAAATACTGGTTGCAAGAATTTTAAGCTCAAGCGAGACATTCTTCGCTCGAGTGATGCATCTTGCAAAACATGGTCCAGTTGAGCACAAAGTTTGCCGCTCGAGCTACCATGCAATTCCCTACAAAACTTCTAAGAGCTGAATTTTTATGCTTGAGCGAGCCTTCCTTCGCTCGAGCGAGAAGGCTGAATTCTGAAATTTCCAGAACTGTGTTTGAACTTCGAAACATGATTCCAACTTGTTTTTCTTGCATGTTAAGCAGTATTTCTTGGCCAAATAACTTCTAACATGAAAATAAAAGTTAATTTTACAAGAATTGAAGTTCAATTCTCCAAGAATTCTTCATACAAGTTCACACCATTTCAATTTCAAGCTCATGACTTTAAGACTCATACATTCAAGTTCTATATCTGCAACGATTGAGCATGCATGTGGGATATAGCTTCTTTCCTCACTTCAAATGATTCTAGCAATGCGCAAACTCATGAGATTTTTCAAAATTATGCATTTGGTACCATATTCTTCATGAATTTGTCAAAACGATATTCAAAACTCTCATGCATGTATGATCTTACATGAAATCTTGTTCTATCATCTTCAAAACATGTAATTAAGCCTCACAACCTCATTATTCATGGATGCTTGTCTCAAATGATCATTGATTCAACTTGTTTGACATGCTTCATACTCTAACATGAAGATTCATAACAATTTGTTACATATATGTACATATTGATCTCATTTTCATCCTATTCAACTCAAATCTTGTTCTTAACTTAATATCTTCATTGAATTCACTTAGTTATGAATTTAAACCCATAATTTGAGTTCAATTACTCACCTAGAAGCTTCAATTTTCCAAATTCGAGATAGTTCTTGAGTGAATTCTCCCAATTCTTGAATTCTCTTGCAAAATCTACAAGGATGCTCTCTTTCTTTCTCCAGAATCGGCTCACTCTCTTTCTAGAGTGTATCTTTTCAGATTTTGAGCTCAAGAAATGAGCTTAGGCACATTTAGTTTCTATATATATGCTTCACTTCCGTAATCAACCTTAATTAGAACTAATTAATTGTGCTTAATTTAATCAATTTAATTTAACTAATTGATCAAAATCAATTTTTTAATTAAATTTCACCATAGGTTCTAAAAATTATACTAATCGTAAAGGTACAATCAATTTTGGTTTTTGATGCCGCCACAGCCCTCAATTTCATTTTATAACAAAGAATAGAATAGAATTTCCTACGGTGAACAGATAAAAATTCAAAAGCACATATAATCGTATAATTAGCACGCGAAATCATATCAAGCACATTATTATAAGCATAATTAAGATTAATTAGCATAACACAAAGTAGGGTGTAGACACCCCATTTTTGACCGTCCTCAAGACTTGGACGTCACCGTTTGAACACTCGGTGATCATCCATGTTTGTGTTCGTTTGGAGTTCTCGGAGGTCTCGGCTCGCGTGCCCTGCCTCAGGATCTCCGAACTCAACCGTTTAGTGTCTGGTTTTGCACTAAACACTTGCATCTTGCCTTTGAGAGGCAGGGAATGCCTTGTGAGACATCCCCACACACCACCGGCAGTGGCCGGAGGCCACCGGATGGTCTTTGTCTTCCATCGGCACTTTTATTTGCCGGTCGACACAATTTATTGCCGGTCGACATAGTTTGTTGCCGGTCGGCACTGTTTTTTGCCGAAATGGCATTTTTGGGCAGCCGACCACTGTTCATCCACTTTATGGAGATATTTTGTGCCAGCTGTGATAGCTGGCACCAACTCTTCCCCCCTCCATACACGTGTATGGAGGGATTTCCCTCTAGCCAAGCTTGTTGAATAAGCTTTGCAAGAGGGAGTCCTATAAGAGGAGGGTCTTCCTCTTTGATCTAGGTTAGCTTCTTGCAACCAAAAACCAGACCTTTGAGATATAGATACATATTATCTCTATACCTCCCCCTCTCTCCTCCTTTGTGTGTGTTTCTTAGCTCAAAAGGTGGTTTTTACCTTACTTTTGCACCATTACACACACCATTACACCTTACTCCGAGATTGAGGGACTTGGGGGGTTGTTTCTTGAGTTTTTGGACTGGTTTTGATCCAAAGAAGGAGGCTAGACCATTTGTTCTTCAAAGGTTCTTCAAGGGTGAGCATCTTGATTTATATTCCCCAAACTTGCAATAGTTTTTACCTATCTAGCTTGCTGTTTTAGCTCTTGTGTATAACATAAAAGGGCTTGTATTTTGCAGCTCTAGCACTTTCATTAAGGTCATTTTGTGGTTTGAGTGCAAACTCCCCCCTTCTAAGCCTTGTTTGATCCATTTTGGTGCCTCTTTCATAAGGTTTTGTCCACTTCAGTGTTTTGGTCCTTTGATCACTGAAAATCAGTGTATTTTGGTGTCAAAAAGAGATGGTTTGAAGTCTTGCATAGGGGAGGGACACCCCTCTCCCTTTTTGGTTTGTTTCCATGCTTTTTGGGCCCAAAAGGGTAGCATGTGTGCTTGATGATCCTTGGCCTCATTTCAGATTTTTTTTAGGTATTTTAGGTCATATGTAACCTCTGTTTTGGGCCGGATTTGTGCCTCCTTGTATGCTTGTAATACTTGCTTTGTATTGCTCCATTTTGCTTAGAAGTACATCTCATGATTAGGCCATGATTCTTGTGTATGTTGGTTTAGTTCCATGAAGCTTTTAGTATTGTTTTTCCATGCTTAAAGTTTGTTGGTTATCCATTTGATCATGCTTGATATGTTTGTTAGGGTTGCTTTGTATTTTGGCTTGAAAGCTTTGAGCATGTTGACTTCTAGCATGCATGTTTGTGATTACCCTCATGATTTTAACATCACCAAGGACCACATTTTAGCCCAAGAATCATGTTTGTATGTGTGCATGCATGACCTCTTTCATGCTTTGAGGGTGTGTCCTCTTATGCCTAGGAGTGAGCCTTAGTGCATTTGTTTCATGGGAGGTATTTTAGCTGTCATATTAGGAGGTTTTGGGGTCCCATTTTGCATGTAAAAAATTCTGTTTTTACTTTGTTTTAATCATACCATGAGTGGTCATGTTGATGAGAGTGAAATGTTTCCCTTTTGTGCCTTAACCATAGGACTTTTGGTTTGCATGTTGGCATGAACATTAGTCCATCTATCGGACACTTTTGGCCACTGTTTTGAGGAGGGTAAGGGTCTGCCCCTTTGCCATTTTAAGCCATCTTTGCATGATTGCTTCATGATTGATGCATGGTTGCTTCATATGGTGTTGTAGCATGATGATTCTATTGCTCAAAGCGTCCATGTTTACATCACATTTGTGTCTTGTATGTCTAATATTGCATGCTTGTCATACTAGTTGCATGATTCTTGGCATACCTCGCACATTGATATCATGTTGCATTTTGAGCCATGTTTTGCATAACATGCATTGCATTACTTGGTTTGGGGTGTCAAACCAAGTGTGAGAGTTGAGGGGCGTTCATACCACAAGTGATGTAACGCGCCTTAACTTTCGGTCCCCGGGCCCTTTGACTTCGCCATGATAAGGTTTCGGAGTTCATTGTGTTTGTTGCATACATCCTTACATTAAGTGGCAAATTTGATTCTTTGAGTCATCATGCACCATTGATGGCTCAAAGATCGAAGGTCATGCCTCTTTGAGTTCAAAAACATGATAGGAAGTATGACCATGCTTACATGTGTCCGAAAACTCCATGCCATGCACTGTCTGTTCTCTGTTTGCTGTCAAATTGTCTTCTGCAGGAAGTTTCTGCCGACCGGCAGAATTTAGTGCCGACCGGCACTATCTGGAGTGCCGAGGAATCCAGCAAATGCCGATGGGAATTGTGAAGTGCCGGTGGTAATTCTGTCCGGCCGGTGGTGCTCTGCAGGATACAAGGAACTTGCTCCAGTGCTTTGGCAATTTTCAGAAAGACAAGGCAGTACAAACAGAGGCGGCAGGAGTACAGTACGGGTTTTTCGGGCGAGACGGATTCGAGCATACACCATTCGCGCATCCCGAGGCAGAGGCTGCGGCTGTCCTCTTCTTTCCTTTGCCATCTTTTCTTTTAAATTAAATTAGAAATCTTGTAATAATTTTATTCGTTTACTATTTTGGGACTGTAATATTTATTTAATCCCTCCGAGTGAGGGTAAAGATGTAATAAGTGTGTGTGGGTGGTGTGTATGTCTTCCAATCCCCATTTCTTTTTTCCCTTTTATTTACCCGCTTATGATGGTAGATTAGGGCATTTTTTTTTGAAATTAGCATACCTTATGCTATGCATGCGTGCATCCATGCATTTGTATTGCATACATTAGGCTCGGTACATCACGCTAACCGCATTTGTATTTCAAATTCTAAATCGAATATGTGGTAATTGTGCATTTTCACATACCATGTTTTAGGGTTAGCCGAGCCTGCCTAGATTGCATTTTGCATGTGATGCATTAGCCATTTTTAACATGAACTAGGACATGCATGTTTGCTAACTAGTTTACTGTTTTGGCACGGAGTACAATGTAAGTATTTTTTGCTTTAGCATCCAGCATGTGTGTGAATGTTGCCATAATAGTATGCTTGCCATGCGGCTAAGTGCTTACATGAGATAAACTATTTGAATGCCTGTGGGTGGAGGTCAAATTGCTTAAATTGGGATAATGCGTTAAAACTGTGAATTTTAAGCCCACCAGATAGTGGCAAAACCATCTTTTCCAAAGGCCCACTTGAGGGTGGCAAAATCTGCATTTGAGCCTACTTGCGAGTAGCAAACCTTTTCTTCAAAACGAACATAAAATGTTTTGTTCCAATTTGGGCAATTTGGTCTATACTTGTTTGCTGCACGCATAACATAGTAATTCTAGGCTAATAAATGGAATAAAAACACATAGCGTTTTCAAAATGAGGTATCACGGTTAGTAGAGGCCGGTCTTCGGACCGGGCGAAAGGGGGTGCTCATAGCTGACCTTCCCCGATCGTACCCAAGCTCCCGAGCCGAGACAACTCCGGTGATGACGGACAGGTGGCCTTCGGCACCGAGTCAGGGTTTCCTAAATTTCCCCATTTTAAAGAAAATATTTAGGTGGCGACTCAGTATCTGGCAAAGCAGTCCATATTTGGCACTACTTTTTCAAAAATCTGTTTCTCAAAACGATTTGCCAGATTCGGACTCTTTGGTTCAGATTAAGAACCGTGACCCAAATCGAGTCCGAACTGTAGCATGAGGCCCACGCGGGCGCTGTTACATAAGGTTATTACAGTGATGCCCCAATTTCTACTCTAAGGGTTACGATAACGTCACTAAAGAGTCCTTTGCTTAATAGCCAAATAAGATCCCAGGAAGGTTGGAGGAGTAAATATAGCCTCCCTTCTAAGTCCAATCACCTTAGATAGCAAGCTATCTTTTTGACAGATCTTAAGAGGTATTAACACAAGATCTCATAAGCAATGCAGAGATATACATAAGATTACAAAAGCAAATAATAATTACAATGTTCAAATCTTAAATTACAAAACGAGTTCCATCACTATTACAATCCAAAAATAAAAGCCTGAATAGAGTCATAAGCAAAATGGCTGCTAACTTTCTCTGAAACCGACACAAGTCTTCAAATGTCTTAGGCTCTTCGTCAGCCCTGTATGTTTCTTCGATACCTGGCATAAAACACCATGAGTTTTGAATGCCTAGTAAACACACACACACCCCGTCCATTTTTCCCATTCCAATACACAATAGCAATTACAACAATAGGGAGAGAAACATGATATTCATGTAAATAACAAGGGTTACAAGGTTAGTTGTTAGCAGTTTAGAAATCCCCCAAAGAGATTTCATCATCCCAACCACAATAACCGGACACAGATTATTCGGTATGCCCCCTCTTTTGCTGCTTTATTGCAGACTTTACCTCAGATGCCTACCAACAGTTATGTACCACGTAGCACAAACTGCAGGGCCTCAAAAGAGAAGGTAAAATAGGGCCTTATCGATTCCCTCCTCACACCAAACCACCTAGGGTCTAAATACAACCACTCCGTTCAAGGGTTCCGAACAACCACTTGCGCAAAACTTTAACTTTCAAAAGGGAACACGTCCTGCTAACCAATTCAATTTGAACATAAATTTTATCTCGTAACAAAACTCATGTGATCAAAACCTCGTTAGCCACCCATTAAGTTTTCCATTTAGATTAATGTTTTAAGTTAGTTAGCACAAGCAAATAACAAAAGAATAAATTTGCATAAGTATGAGCATCATCGAAGGACCAAAATAAAAGGTATATTGCCATAACACATGCAATATCATACCAAGACATGATCATATACTAATAAGCATGTTCATGAAGACAGAAGCATAAAACACCAATGCAAAACTAAGGTTGCGTTTGGTAGAGCTTTGTAAATATGATTTGAATGTATGAGTTATATTTTGAGTTTGTGAGTTTTGAAATTATGATTTGAGTGTGGAAAATTTGTTTGGTAAAAGACTTTTGAATTGAGTGGGGAATTTTTGATATAACATATGATATTTGATACAAAAACTTACAACTTGTAACCTAACATATAAATCAAAATTCTATTAAAGCACATAAAAAAATTTTAAAAATTCGAAAAATATTTTTTTTGAATATGTAAAAATTAACATATGTCAATTGCAAAAAAAAAAAATTTCCACTGTTCTGGTCAACCGGTGGGACGTTCGGTAAGACATTCAGTGGGACGACCGGTTAAGCCAAATTTGAAAAAAAAAAATTTGAAAAACGCGCCCTAGACAGAGTTTTCAGCAGAGTTGTGGAAATGTGATTTAAGAATTCCAACCAAACATCATATTGGAATATGGGTGTAGAATCATTGTTTGGAAACACAACCAAACACAACCTAAATTTCCAGATTCAGTACCATTTAAATATTAAAGTCAAAAAGACCATTTCAGATTTTTCCTGAGCCTGGCCTTCCTATGATTCGTAGAGAATTTTATATAGTTTTCAAAACATTTTTCAGCAATGGAATAGATTATCTACATTTTTAGTTATTTAAGAAACACTCCAGCGTTGTCCAAATTCGACGACCGTTACGAAAATAGGATTTTCTTACAAACCGCTCACTCTTTTTCAATGAAATCAATTTTCCTTAAAAGATGACTCTTTAATGAAGTTTTTGAAATAAAACTGAGGTCCATGATATTTTTCTACATTGTTCTAGAATTTTTGAAAGTTGGCTATAAAAGTGGTTTTCCATGCATAATACTCAAAATAAGAAGATTGGTGAGAAAATAGGCTAACACAGAGAAATTTTTCACTTCTTTGGTGATGAAAACATACTAAATAATGCATCAATAGCTCAGATTTTTAGAGTGATGGTATGCCTTTGGAAATAATGTGAGATATGGGAAGAAAAGTGTAGTTTTGCATCTAATTAAGAGGAAATATGAATAGAAAAATGATCAAAGCCTAATTCATCAACTTTGAACACATGAACACCATTACAACACATATGAAAATATGATTTTAAATCTCTAATAATATGTAAAATAAAATAGAAAGTTGTGTTGTGGCTAGCTTGTTGCCTAGTTGAAGAGTTTTCACAAAGGTTCTTCTCTTTTTCTCTCCTTTACCACCAAAGCTCTCTCTCTCTCTCTCTCTCTCTCTCTCTCTCTCTCTCTCTCTCTCTTTTTCAAAATATAAGTGTGTGAATGTGTTTTGTGCTCAAAAGTGTAGAGAGAATTGGTGCATTTATAGAACAAAAGAATGGTGAAAAGTCCAAAATGTCCTTCCAATTCAATTGAATAGGCTTCGATTTAGTTAGGATGGAATGAAATGTATGATGATTAGGGCCTTAATTACACCTTTAAACATGATCTAGTTAAGGTTTTGATTAATCAAAGTTGAATTGGTTACAAGTACAATATATATATATATATATATATCAATATATATTCAAATTTGTACCTTAGGTCGATTTTTCTTCTCTAAATCAAGCAATTTATCCCCAAAACGACATCACATTTATTTATGCATAGCATAGCCGGCCTTGGGGAGTGGATTTGAGAGGATTTCTTTTGATTATTTGTGTAGAATTTGAAGATATTTTGTGTACAAAATTATTTATTTAGGAAAGGTACAAGTATATATATATATATATATATGTAATGGTACTAGTTTGGGGTCAACACGTGATTCAAGAAAAATATAAGGGCCAAAATCTTAATTTATGAATTTGAACATTTAATTAAGTGTAGTGTTTAATTTATCTAGAATCTGGAAATTTAATTCAGTTAAAGTTTCTCTGTTTTGAAATTAACGGCGAATTGTACTAAGAACCAGAAACCTAGGGCTTCTTGTATAGAGAATATACTTAGAAAATTAATTTAATTATTATTAGGGTTTTAGAAATGGTTCTTGAATTCCCAGGTTCAATTTAGGGTTTGCGAGTTTTCAGTTGGTGCATGTTTTTGATTCTGAGGTTAAAATTGAAATTAATTAAGAAATTTAGGGACGACAAAGAAGTAAATTAAAAGTAAGGGTTAAATAAAATATTGTAAAGATTAGGGGCCTCACAACCTATCCCCCTTAAAGAAATTTCGTCCTCAAAATTTTAACTATATATTGTTCTCAAATAGTTATGGATAGTTTGCTCTCATCAAGTCCTCGCGATCCCAAGTAGATTCCTCAATGTCTCGATCACACCAAAGTACCTTTATCAAATGAACTGACTTACCCCTAAGGTTCTTTTCTCGTCTGTCTTGAAATGATACAGCCCCTCTTCAAAAATAGTATCTTTGATAAGACTAATTTCCTCCTAATTGATGACATGCGATGGATCTGCAAGGTACTTCCAAAGCATAGATACATGAAGAACATTATGTATTTTGCCTAACAACGGAGGTAAACCCAATCTATATGCAACTTCTCCAATTCGTTGTAATACTTCGCAAGGTCCGATATATCGAGGTGAGAGCTTCCCTTTCTTTCCAAAACATATGGTTCTACGTCAAGGTTGAACTTCTAAAAACACATGATTACTGACTTCAACTAGTAGTGTCATGACCCGAACCGTCCCCTAAAAGTTTACGTCATAAGAGGCCAGTAATCGCTTGATTACCTTCGGCCTCAAACAAACATACAGAATAATTATAATAATGGGGCTATAAGCGGAAGCATACAACAAATAAGACGTCCATTGAGCTGTGCTAATATGAGCAAAATTTAAAAAGTTAACGTCATAACACAACCAAACATTAATTACCTGCTCATGCAAAAATATAAGTACCATAGGAAAATTCGTACAAATAGTTTCATATCCCAAGACCATTATAGAAAAATCAAAAAAAGCATGATGTGAATCGAAGGGAAAAGCTCCAACTTGGAGGCAAAACTCAACAGGTTCGCAAGATAGCTCCTGAAACTGACTCTAAGGTTGGACTCCATGCTGCTGATCACCTACATGTGCATACATAATATAAGGTGAGCGAAACTCAATGAGTAATAATAATAAAGTAAAGAGTATCAAATGAATAATCTTGAATTAAAGGAAGTACATTATGTCAACACAATCCTTTTCCTCAATTTCATCCTTCACAACAATATCTATAGTCACGTTTACAGAACGGCTTTAGGCCCAACATTTAACAGAACGACCTTAGGTCCAATATATATCAAAACGACCTCAAGCCCAACTTATCAAAACATCTCCGTGCCTAACATATCAAAACGGCCTTAGGCCTAACATATCAAAACAACCTCAAGTCTAATATATCAAAACTACCTCAGGTCTAATATATCAAAACGGCCTCGGGCCCAATATATCAAAACGACCTCAAGTCTAACATATCAAAACGGCCTCGGGCTCAACATATCAAAACAGCCTTGGGCCTAATATATCAAAACGACCTCGAGTCCAATATATTAAAACGGCATCGGGCCCAACATATCAAAATGGCCTCGGGCCTAATATATCAAAACGACCTCGGGTCCAATATATCAAAACGGCCTTGGGCCCAATATATCAAAATGACCTCGAATCCAATATATCAAAAGGGCCTCGGGCCCAACACATCAAAACGGCCTCGAGCCCAACATATCAAAATGACCTCGGGACCAATATACCAAAACGGCCTCGAGCCCAACATATCAAAACGGCCTTGGGCCCAATATATCAAAATGACCTCGGGTCTAATATACCAAAATGGCCTCGCGCCCAACATATCAAAACAACCTCAGGTCTAATGTATCAAAACAGCCTCGAGCCCAACATATCAAAATGGCCTCAGGCCCAATCATGTATCATCATATCATTAACAGAACGGCCTTGGGCGCAAGCACATCATAGCATAAATGAATGACCTTAGGTCCACATTGCACATGTCATAAACCGTTCATAAAACTTATTTAATTCAGTCAAAACAAAATATCGAAATAAGCCACTGTACCTGGGTCAAGATATTCAATTAAGAACATATCTTGACAATACTATTACTCACAGTGCATTTGATCTTGCGGCGTTTCTTTCGCCACACGACCTACACAAAATATGCCCCACACACACACATTCGATAAATAATTTGTTCAACATGTACAATTTTCTTTTAGCAATTTACAACCTTTCCCAATGGTTTCAAATCATTATTTCATACTCCGAGGGTTTACATATGGTTGGGAATGCGTTTAGGAGGTTGGGGAGGTCAACAGAAGAAAACAATATTTTCTCCTCTATCTGGCCGCATGTGAGGCCGGGCCAACCGCTCGAGCGAGCAGAACCAAAATCACCAATCTTGCTAACAGTCCGCTCGTGTGGAGCCCATGGGGGCACAAGCGGTCTAGGCAAAAAAAAAAACAGACAATCCGAAAATGGCACAAAATGAAATCCTCCAAACTCATTTCCAACCCCAAATTCATGCCAAACTAATTCAAAAACATGTTATACTTGCATGATTCAAGGGTAATTACATATCAAACACATCAATCTTGCTTCAATAACAAAATCAAGGTCTCACCTTTTTCATAACTTCATGAATTTCATGATCAAGATTAAATACATAAAAACATGGATTTGTTGTATGCACAATCTAGGGCTCTTTTCTTGCATCAATCACAAGATTGGACTTAAATCAAACAAACATGAAGTATTTCTTGCATTTAGTTTAACCCATTACACAACCCAAAACCCTAGCTCAAAGTTTCCAATTTCCTCTTGATATCATTCCAAAGATGAGCTAAAGACAAAGATTATAAGTAAATTTCCGTACCTTAGCTTCAACCTAGTGTTTACCCTTTGAATCTTTTCCAAAGCCCTAGCTTTCCTCTTCTTCTCTCTTTACTCACTCTCTAGCAAGCCTCTCGCCAAAAATGAAAAACTCAAAAGCTAGAGATGTATATAAATTAGGCAAATTAAACATTACGAATCGTAATTTTTCAAAATTTCACCGTAAGCTCTAAAAATCATGCTAATCACAGATATGAAGCTACCTCTAAGGCTTTCAATTTTCAGTTCAAAGTTCCAATTGCAATAGATTTTCCTACATTGAATAGATATAAATCTAAAATCACATAATTCACACACTTAAACTTGCAAATTCATATAAAACACTTAAACACAAGTATAATTAAGCATAGTACAGGTTGGGTTATCACAGTCTTCCCCCTTTTAGGAAGCTTGGTCCTCTAAACTTGTTTACTCATATAGGAACAAATTATATATCTCTATCCCGTTATTTTGCCCTTCTCCTTTTTCCCAAAAAACTTTCTTACCCGTCGACGTTCTGATCACAAAAGTTTAACTCATCCTCACTGAATGGTTAATAACCCAAAATAACCCAAATTTGTGATCCGTCCTAGTGCATATTGGTATCAAAAGCTATTCAGTAGGTCTCAGAATCAACCTCATAACATTAAGCCACAAATTACATTAACCACGACCCATTACTCTCATCTATCACATAGCTTAGATGCTCCTATTCAAATAACCACCTATTTGCTAATAATTCACCTTCTCCAAATAACCCACATGTCTCTAAGTAGTTGATGATTGATCATAAATGATACTCATGATCCTACTAAACTTCAAATAAATCAAAGTACTCCTCTATCAACATCTCATATGAAGTCTTCCAAAAAAATAAGTGTTTATAGACAATATTAATAACAATTCCAACATCTCGGTCCACCAACTCCTTTGTAATAATAATTCGAATGTTCATTCTTAAACACTTCATAAGCCACCAATAGCAAATCAATTGGGTGGGGATTTACTCCATTAGTTCCACAAGAAAAGTCATTTATCTTCAAAAGTCAGAGACAACTCACATGGGCATATGATTAACATCCACTTATCATACTCAAAGGTACTTCTTAACAATCCATATCGCAGGCATTGAGTTAAATTCATAGTACAACATTTCCAAATAAAATAGATCCTTCGGATGCTAAGGAAACACTTATAACCTGATATCAATCCCAATGATCAACTCCTTTTATAATCAAATGGGTCGAAATGAAAGAACGGGTCCTGAATTAATCACTTATGCAAACATTGACCACAGGTAGTAAGGTTGCCTAATAATGGTCTAGGCAAAACGGAGCATTTCATTATACTTGCTTCAACAACTTAGATTAAGTTTCAACTACCCAAGTAAATGAGTTACCACTTTACCAATAATCGATCAAGCAACCATAAGGAGTTCAATTCTAGTTCAAGTCTTCTCACACTTTACGAAACCAATTCTTGTTGATCTTTCCCCCTGAACACACACATTCCCAAGTTAGCAAGAAAAACACCAAAATAATCAATCACATGACGTGCGTAATTCTTACAACCCCATAGTCGAATGTTGGTGCTTAATAAGGTTCATGTTTGTTGCTGGCAATCTACTCGTGGTTTTTAACACAATATAACCCAATCATTTGTTTGTCAACAATTCTTAACTCGTCTGCAACGAAATCGAACTAGATAGAGATTCTCATCAAATCAAATCAGATAAAGGTCCTATCACATCATTCTCAAACACGGTACGTTCGGTTTTGAGAGTTCAATAAGTTCACCTGGAGATTTCGGCCAGAGACGCACAATCATTCGACGTTCATTTGTTCTTAAGATCAAACATCATAATGGTTCATATTAAAGTGGTTTAGGTCCTACACCATATGGTTTTCTTCAAGTAAGTTTACATGTAGATACGTAGATACATAGTTGTTCATAACATAAAGTTCTTACATAATACGGAATTGTTATACGAAAATTCTAGCTAGGTTATATCATCACAAATTCATGATTTTAAGAATTCAGTCAAATAATCTAGTCCACACTAACCAAGAAGGGTATGTAATTGCGCCTAACATGAGTTCATTATATGGGGTATCCAATCTAGTCACATAGTTGTAGCGTTGTAGCTCCCATGGTCTAGTGAGTGGGAACCAGTGACATAAAAATCATCCCGAACAAAGGTATAGAAATAACAACACATAAGCATTCATTCAAGAACAGTAATGGTACCTAAGATAATAGTCCTAGTATTTTGAACGTTGACGAGTGCAATTACTTTACCTTGGCTTGCAATTCCACTTGTCGTAACAGATCTTGCCATTGGTACAAAACAAACTAAGGTAGCAGATCTATTCACATTTTGTTCGATCCAGGGACAATCCCTTACCTTGTGACTCATTTCACCACATCTATAACAAGCCCCGAAAAGTCGATAACACATTCTTCTGTGATTTTTCCCACATCTTGACCAAACCAGTGTTGAATCCTTCCTTTGATTGAATTCATCTTGCGTAGACATTTCGAATTTCCACTTCTTATTCTTCATGAAATTTTTGTTCACATTAGGGATTTGTCTCTTTCTTTTTTATTTAAGAAATCGATTCGGGTTAGCCTCACATATTAGGGTAGGGTCTAATACCTTTTTCTGTCTTAGGCCCTCCACTATTTCTTCAACTGTTCTCTCCAATCTATCAAGTTGAGAGGAGGTAGACTCCTCCAATTCGTCCGACCTTATTTCCACCATTTTGCTATACACATATATGACATACATCAATAACAAAATAGGTTCACGTAGATCATATAACTTCCATGTTCATAAGTTCGTGTTCACGCGCACAGTCAATATTGACTTCAATCTTATACATTAATTCACATAACTTTTTGCTCATACTCATACTCGTACCACACACTCACATAAGTTATTTGCCATGCTGACATTAGAAATGTACCCATGGTTTCACAATTTCCACGTTCATGCCCAAATAATAAACATACTTGCTCAAACAATAATCATACATGCACATGTATTCTCATATACTTTATATTGCATAAGAAGCTCAGAAAGCAAAATTGTATTCCATCTTTCATGCTCATGCTCATATACAAATCATGGATTCACATCTTATCTCATATACATGTAACGTAATCCAAATGTTCCTAACCCTTTTTTAGACTCCTTATTGCTCAATTGGACTCGTGTGTGAGGTATTAACTCGTGCTCTGATACCACCTGTCATGACCCGAACACGCCCCTAAAAGTTTAGGTCATAATCGAACAGCAATCGCTTGATTACCTTTGGCCTCAAACAAACATACAGAATAATTATAATATTGGGGCCATAAGCGGAAACATACAACAAATAAGGCGTCCATTGAGCTGTGCCAACATGAGCAAAATTTAAAAAGGTAACCTCATAACACAACCAAACATTAATTACCTGCCCATGCAAAAATATAAGTACCATAGGAAAATTCGCACATATAGTTTACATATCCCAAGACCATTATAGCAAAATCAAAACAAAGGTCAAAGCATGATGTGAAGCAAAGGCAAAAGCTCCAACTTGGAGGCAAGACTCAATAGGTTAGCAAGATAGCTCCTGAAGTTGACTCTAAGGTTAGACTCCATGCTGCAGATCACCTACATGTGCATACATAATATAGGGTGAGCAAAGCTCAATGAGTAATAATAATAAAGTAAACAGTGTCAAACGAATAACCTTTAATTAAAGGAAGCACATTATGTGAACACAATCATTTTCCTTAATTTCATCCTTCACAACAATATCCATAGTCAGGGTTACAAAAAGACCTTAGGCCCAACATATAATAGAACTACTGTAGGTCCAATATATATCAAAACGGCCTCGAGCCCAACATATCAAAACAGCCTCAGGACTAACATATCAAAACGACCTCAGATCCAATATATGAAAACGACCTCGGGTCCAATATATCAAAACGGCATTGGGCCCAACAAATCAAAATGGCCTCGGGCCCAACATATCAAAACGGCCTCGGGACCAACATAAATCAAAATGGCCTCGAGCCCAACATATCAAAACGGCCTCAGGCCCAATATATCAAAACAACCTCGGGTCCAACATATCAAAACGGCCTCAGGCCTAACATATCAAAATGACATCGGGTCTAATATATCAAAACGGCCTCGGGCCCAACATATCAAAATGGCCTCAGGCCCAACATATCAAAATGGCCTCGAGCCCAACATATCAGAACGACCTTAGGTCTAATATATCAAAACGGCCTCGGGGCCTAACATATCAAAATGGCCTCGGGGACCAACATATCAAAACAACCTTAGGTCCAATATATCAAAACGACATCGGGCCCAATATATCAAAACGGCCTCGGACCTAACATATCAAAACTGACTCGGGCCTAATATATCAAAACTGTCTCAGGTCTAACATATCAAAACGGCCCCAAGCCAGACATATCAAAACAACATCAGGTCTAATATATCAAAACGGCATCAGGCCCAGCATATCAAAACAGCCTCAGGCCCAACATATCAAAACAGCCTCGGGCCCAACATATCAAAATTGCATTGAGTCCAATATATCAAAACAACCTCAGGCCCAACATATCAAAACAGCCTCGGGCCCAGCATATCAAAATGGCCTCGAGTCCAATATATCAAAACGGCCTCGGGCCCAACATATCAAAACAGCCTCGGACCCAATATATCAAAACGACCTCAGGTCCAATTTATCAAAATGGCGGCCTCGGGCCCAACATATCAAAATGACCTCGGGTCCAACATATCAAAACGGCCTCGAACCCAACATATCAAAACAGCCTTGGGCCCAACATATCAAAACGGCCTCAGGCCCAATCATGTATCATCGTGTCATCAACAGAACGGCCTTGGGCCCAAAGTACATCATAGCACAAATGAACGACCTTAGGTCCACATTGCACATGTCATAAAACGTTCATAAAACTTATGCATTTTGGTCAAAACACAATATCGGAATACGTCACCATACCTGGGTCAAAATATTCAATTAAGAACATATCTTGACAATACTATTACTCACAGTGCGTTTGATCTTGCGGCATTTCCTCCGACACACAACCTACACAAAACATGCCACACATACACATTCGATAAATAATTTGTTCATCTTGTACACTTTTCTTTTAGCGATTTCTAATCTTTCCCAATGGTTTCAAATCATTATTTCATAATAAGGTTGGGAATGCGTTCAGTAGGTCGGGGAGGTCAACAGAAGAAAACAAGAATTTCTCCCCTGCCTGGCTGCACGTGCGGCCGGGCCAACCGCTCGAGCGGTCTAGCCCCGCTCATGTGGATGTGTCAGCCGCTTGGATGAGCAAAACCAAAATCACCAATCTTGCTCATGGTCTACTCGTGTGGAGCCTGTGGCCGCACGGGCGGTCTGGGCAAAAAAACCAGACAGTCCGAAAATGGCACAAAATGAAATCGTCCAAACTCATTTCCAACCCTAAATTCATGCAAAACTAATCCAAAAACATGTTATATTAGCATGATTTAGGGGTAATTACATATCAAACACATCAATCTTGCTTCAATAACAAAATCAAGGTCTCACTTTTTTCATAACTTCATGAATTTCGTGATCAAGCTTAAATACATAAAAACATGGATAATCCCTCAACAAATCTTTGTTGTATGCACAATCTGGGGCTCATTTCATGCATCAATCACAAAATTGGACTTAAATCAAACAAGCATGAAGAGATTTCTTGCATTTAGTTTAACCCATTACACAACCCAAAACCCTAGCTCAAAGTTTCCAATTTCCTCTTGATTTCATGCCAAAGATGAGCTAAAGACAAAGGTTCTAAGTAAATTTCCATACCTTAGCTTCAATCTAGTGTTTGCCCTTTGAATCTCTTCCAAAGCCCTAGCTTTTCTCTTTTTCTCTCTCTACTCACTCTCTAACAAGCCTCTCACCAAAAATAAAGAACTCAAAAGCTAAAGAGATATATATAAATTAGGCTAATTAAACATTACGAATCATAATTTTTCAAAATTTCACCATAAGCTCTAAAAATCATGCTAATTACAGATATGAAGTTGATTTTGGTTTATCGCACTTCTAAAGCTTTCAATTTTCAGTTCAAAGTTTCAATTGCAACAGATTTTCCTACACTCAATAGATATAAATCCAAAATCACATAATTCACATACTTAAACTTGCAAATGCATATAAAACACTTAAACACATGTATAATTAAGCATAATACGGGTTGGGTTATCACAAGTAGAGGCCTTCTTCTTCTATCTGCAAAACTCTTTTCGCAATCCTATGCTATCTTCAACTGTTGTCGAATAAGTTTGACTTTCTCAGTGGTTTCTAGAACAAGTTCAGGTCCTACTAGACCTATTTCACCCACTTCAGTCCCATAGATTGGTGATCGGCAAGGTCGCCCTTTTGGCAATCCTATGCTATCTTCAACCGTTGTCGGATAAGTTTGACTTTCTCAGTAGTTTCTAGAACAAGTTTAGGTCCTACTAGACCTGTTTCACCCACTTCAGCCCATAGATTGGTGATCCGCAAGGTCGCCCATACAATGCTTCAAAAGGTGCCATCCTAATACTGGCTTGGAAACTACTGTTGTACAAGAATTCAGTTAGTAGAATGTGTCGTTCCCAATTTCCTTGAAAATCCATTACACAAGCTCTCAACATATCTTTAACGGTTTGGATGGTGTGCTCAAATTGCCCATTTGTCTGACGATGAAAAGTCATACAAAAGCACAACTCGATGCCCAGGGCTTCTTGTAGACTTCCCTAGAATCAGGAGGTAAAATGTAGGTCATGGTCTGATACAATGGTCACTGGGATTCTGTGTAACCGAGCGATCTCTCGAATATAAAGGCTGCACGAGGACTCCAAGATGTCAGTTATCTTGTAAGGTAAAAAATGGGTTGTTTCGTCGAACGGTCCACTATAACCCAGATAGCATCACGGCCCCTTGGGGTTTTGGGTAACCCTGTCACAAAATTCATCATTGCATGTTCCCACTTCTATTTGGCTATTGGTAGAGGCTGTAACATTCCTTCTGGTTTCTGATGTCCTGCTATCACCAATTGGCATGTAAGGCATCTTGCACAAATGAGCCACATATTTCTTTATAACATTTCACCAATACTATCGCTTCAAATCATGGTACATTTTACTCGCTCTTGGATGTACTGCAAGGGCCGAGTGATGAAATTCATTAAGTATTGTTTCTCTAAATGACTCGCTATTTGGTACAAATAGCTTACCTTAGTATCTTAATTTCCCATCTGAGCAAATTGACCAGTTAGGTATTGTTTTCTTGATTCCAATCATGTCTTGATGAAAACTACTTCTTGATTGTGATCTTGAGCTCCCATGACTTCACTTACTAACTTAGGCATCACATTTGTGCACCAAGGTATGCCTTCCTATCTTGAACCTTCACTTGAACTCCAAATTCATTAAAAAATTTAACCATATCCCACTCCTTTACCGCCAATCTAGCTATCATTCCCCTACTCTTACGACTCAACGTGTTTGCAACTACGTTAACCTTATCGGGATGATACAAGAGAGTAAACTGATAGTCTTTGAGATACTCCGTCCACTATTTCTGCTTCAAGTTTAGGTCCTTCTGTGTCCATAGATACTTTAAATTCTTACGATTTGTGAAAATCTCAAACTGTTCTCCAAAAAAGTAATGTCGCCATTGTTTTAGGTCAAAAACCACGGCCGCCAATCCAAGTCATGCATTAGATAATTTTGCTCCTGCGGCTTTAATGGCCTGGAACCATAGGATACTACCTTCCCATTCTACATGAGCATGTAGCCTAACTCTTAATTGAATGTATCACAATACATGGTGTACCCTACATCTTGTTTCGGAATGATTAACATTGGTGCGTTGGTTAATCTTGTCTTCAATTCCTAAAAGATCTTTCACAAGCTTCATTTCATTCATACTTTACTCCTTTCTGCATCAATTGTGTCATTGGCTTGGCTAGTTTAGAGAAATCTTGAATGAACCTTCGATAATACCCAGTCAGTCCTAAGAAACTACAAATTCCGTTACAATCTTTGGTTGCTTCCAATCCAAGACTGCTTCTACCTTGGTTAAATCTACCACAATCCCTTTCTTAGATACTACTTGTCCCAAAAAATTTACTTCTTTTAACCGGAACTCACATTTACTTGACTTGGCATACAACTAGTTATCTTTAAGAACTAGAACAACAATCCTTATGTGTTGCTCATGCTCTTCCTTAGACCTTGAATATACCAAAATATCATCAATGAACACCACTACAAATTGGTTAAGATATGGTGCGAAGATTATTTTCTTTAGGCTCATAAACACTGCTAGCACGTTGGTTAGTCTGAAGGGCATTACTACAAACTCGTAATGACCATATTTGGTTTGAAAGACAGTCTTTGGTATATCCTCATCCTTGACTCGTAGTTGATAGTAATCCAACCTGAGATCGATCTTTGAATAAATACTTTAAGCCTCTAAGTTGATCAAAAAGATCATCAATCCTTGGGAGTGAGTACCATTTTTTATCGTAACTTGGTTGAGTTGACGATAATCGATGCATAGTCTTAATGACCCATCCTTCTTTTTAGCAAACAAAATGGGAGCCCTTCACGGTGAAGTACTTGGCCTAATAAATCCTTTTTCAAGCAACTCCTGCAGTTGTGTCTTTAATTCTCGTAGTGCTACCTGTGCCATATGATATGGGGCCATAGATATTGGAGTAGTTCCAAGTTGTAGCTCAATACTAAAGTCTAACTTACTACCCTACCCTAAAGTCTAACTTACTACCCTACTAAAGTCTAGCTCAATACTAAAGTCTAATTCTCGTAGTTCTTTTTGGTCCTCCTTATTTAAAATCAAACTTACTACCCTACCCGCAAGTTAATTGTGCCAACGTATCCTATGTTTCATTGTGGTTAAGAAATCTCGTCTATCCCCCTTAAACTGGAACGTGTCCCATCGAGCGCATAAGCCACGTCCCATCGAGCGCATAAGCCACTATTTCTTCTGATTGTGGGATCCACACCACATTCAAACTTCCTTGCCTTCTCTTCGTCATTTTCTACGTGTCAAGTGGCATAACGAGCTAATTCCTCAAATTTTGCAGCTTATTATGCCACTATCATGCTGCCTTGTTCTAGTCTCAGGGACTTCAAAACTCGTTCCTGCCTAATGGTATTTGGGAAGTACTTTTTCAAGGTTAATTCTCTTCAATTGCTTCCAGGTCAAAGTTCAAGTGTTGTGATTACTTTTCATTAATGCCCACCAATGATCTATTTCATCATCTAACTCGTACACACACAGCTAACGTAATATGGTCAGCATGTTCAATAATTCCCACTATATCCAACCATTTTCTCAATTCCGATATCCCAGTATCTGGTACCTCGGTGAATTTTGGTGGCCTTTGCTTTCTAAATTCAGAGAAACGATAGGTTCTATTATTCTGCCTATTTCCTCTTATTTGTCTCAATTCTTCCAGAATCTGATGCCCTCAAATGGTTAGGGATCTTGGCTCCTATAGGTATAGGTCCATTTTCATGGTGTTAATTTCTTTGTATGGCATGTTTAGTGGGTTGTTGCTCACATGCTCAGGCATTGTTGCTTGTTTCCATGTAGTCGTTGGCATGTATATCCACCATCCTAAGATATAAGTTGTGTTATAATTACGGAGATGAATCCTTAAGAGTAATTTAACTAAGCTTTAGGGTTTATTTATCCTAGGGCGGTTGAAATAATAAGATCAAATAGTAGATAATAAATTTAGGGAAACACGCAATACAACTTCATATAAATAGGCAGAATAATAACCAGTAGAGTTTGGTTAATGGAATGATTACGAAGTAGAGATCGAAGTGTATGAAGTGGTAATAGCATCAATTAGCACAAAGATCATATGAAATATGGATAAATGATATAATGGAATGGATGACATTACGATTTCAGACATCAATATGATTAAGGTTATAAAGGTACTAACTAAGCTAGATATTTAACATGAAACTGCATTAGCCATCCGCATTTCAAACCGAATATCCAAGATTTGTCACCAACTATTTATAAGAAGCCTTGCGCCAAATAATCAGGGCTCAAGGAGGTCAATTTTACAAAGGGTAGTATATAAAATAGAACTAGATGGTCATGACATAATCTTGGAAAAGGATGTCATTGAATAAAGGTTATGAATACAAGATGGGGGTACGACGATCGATAGAATACACGTAAAGCCAATAGTACCCTTGCTGCGTAATGTAAGGCCTTGCTTAGAGTTAAAACCACTTCCCAGTCTTGAAATACGTCCTCATGAGTCGATGTTCCTATGCCTAAATTCGAAGAAATGCCCTAAGATAAGTCAAGAAAATTTCTACTTATGTTGTCTTTTAGTTGATAGAATAGGTAGTGTTATAATAATATAACATAGTCGAAACGCGTGGGTAAGGGGTGAACCTAGGCTCTGATACCAAGTTGTGACGCCCCAATTTCTACGCTAAGGGTTAGGGTAATGTTACTAAAGAGTCTTTTGGTCAATAGCCAAGTAAGATCCCAGGAAGGTCGGAGGAGTCAATGTAGGCTCCTTTCTAGGCCCAACCACCTTAGATAGCCAACTATCTTTTTGACAGATCTTAAGAGGTATTAACACAAGGTCTCATAAGTAACGTGGAGATAGGCATAAGATTACAAAAGCAAATAATAACTACAGTGTTCAAATCTTAAATTACAAAATGAGTTCCATCACTATTACAATCCAAAAATAAAAGCACGAATAGAGTCATAAGCAAAATGGCTACTAACTTTCTCTAAAACAAGCACAAGTCTTCAAATGTCTCTGGCTCTGGCTCTTTGTCGGCCTTGTATGTTTCTTCGATACCTGGCATGAAACGCCATGAGTTTTGAATGCCTAGTAAACGCGCACACACCCGTCACTTTTTTTCCAATCCAATACACAATAGCAACTACAACAATAGAAAGAGAAACATGATATTCAAGTAAATAACAAGGGTTACAAGGTTAGTTGTTAGCAGTCTAGAAATCCCCCAAAGAGATTTCATCATCCCAACTACAAGAATCGAATGCGAATTATTTGGTATGCCCCATCTTTTGTTGCTTTTGCAGACCTTACCTCAGATGCCTACCAATGGTTATATACCGCGTAGCACCAATCGCAAGGCCTCAAAAGAGACAGTAAAATAGGGCCTTGCGCATTCCCTCCTCACACCAAACCACCTAGGGTCTGAATACAACCACTCCGTTCAAGGGTTCCAAACAACCACTTGCGCAAGACTTTAACTATCAAAAGGGAACACGTCCCACTAACCAATTCAATTTGAACATAACTCTATCTCATAACAAAACTCATGTGATCGAAACCCCGTTAGCCACCCCATTAAGCTTTCCGTTTAGATTAATGTTTTAAGTTAGTTAGCACAAGCACATAACAAAAGAAAAAATTTACAAAGTATGAGCATCATCGAAAGATCAAAATAAAAGGTATATTACCATAAGACATGCAATATGATGCCAAGACATGATCATAAACTAATAAGCATATTCATGAAGACAGGAGCATAAAACACCAATGTAAAACTAAATTTCTAGATTTAGTACCATTTAAAGATTAAAGTCAAACGGACCATTTCAGATTTTTCCCGAGCTTGGCATTCCTATGGTTTGTAGATAATTTTATCTAGTTTTCAAAATATATTTCGAAAATGGAATCGCTTTTCTAGATTTTTAGTTATTTAAGAAATACTCTAACACTGTTCAGATTCGTCGACTGTTACGACAATCGGATTTTCTTACAAACCGCTCACTCTTTTTCAATGAAAACAATTTTCCTTGAAAGATGAATCTTTAAGGGAGTTTTTGACATAAAACTAAGGTCCAGGAGATGTTTCTACATTGTTCTAGAATTTTCAAAAGTTGGCTATAAAACTGGTTTTTCATGCATAATACTCAAAATAAAAAGATTGGTAAGAAAAAAAGGCCAACTACGGGAAATTTTTCACTTCTTTTGTGATAAAAACATACTAAATAATGTATCAATAACTCATATTTTTAGAGTGATGGTATGCATTTGGAAATAATGTGAGATATGGGGAAAAGAAGTGTGGTTTTGCATCTATTAAGAGGAAATATGAATTTAAGAAGGATCAAAGCCCAATTCATCAACTTTGAACACATGAACACCATTACAACACATATGAAAATATAAATCTCTAATAACATGTATTTGAAAAAGGAAAATAAAAGAGGGAGTTGTGTTGTGGATTACTTGTTGCCTAGTTGAAGAGTTTTCACAAAGGTTCTTCTCTTTTTCTCTCCTTTACCACCAAAGCTCTCTGTCTCTCTCTTCCTCTCCTCTCTCTCTCAGCCGAAATGTAAGTGTGTAAGTGTGTTTTGTGCTCCAAAGTGTAAAGAGAATTGGTGTATTCATAGAAAAAAAAAAAAAGAATGGTGAAAAGTCCAACATGTCCAACATTGAATAGGTTTGGATTTAGTTAGAGCCATAATTACACCTTTAAACATGATCTAGTCGAGGTTATGATTAATCAAAGTTGAATTGGTTACAAGTACAATATATATTCTAGTTTTTACCTTAGGTCGATTTTTCTTCCCTAAATCAAGCAATTTGTCCCCAGAAGGGCATCACATTTATTTATGCATAGCATAGCCGACCTTGGGGAGTGGATTTGAGGGGATTTCTTTTGATTATTCATGTAGAATTTGAAGATATTTTGTGTACAAAATTATTTATTTAGGAAAGGTACAAGTATATATATATATGTAATGGTACTAGTTTGGGGTCAACATGTAATTCAAGAAAAATATAAGGGCCAAAATCTTAATTTATGAATTTGAACATTTAATAGAGTGTAGTGTTTAATTCATCTAGAATATGGAGATTTAATTCGGTTAAAGTTTCTTTGTTTTGAATTAAATTGTACTGAGAACCGAAAACCTAGGGTTTCTTGTATGGAAAATATAGTTAGAAAATTAATTTGATTATTATTAGGGTTTTAGAAATGGTTCCTGAGTTCCCGGACTCAATTTAGGGTTTGCGAGTTTTCGGTTGGCGCGTGTTTTTTATTCTAGGGTTAAAATTGAAATTAATTAAGAAATTGAGAGACTACAAAGAAGTAATTTAAAAGTATGGGTTAAAGAAAATATTGCAAACATCAGGGGCCTCACACTAAGCATAATGTTCTTAGAAAAATAAATAAAACACGTAGAGTAAAGAGAAAAAGTGGATGAAACTAACACTAAGCGTGATGGAATGATAAAGTAACACCCTAACATGAATGAAAATTGAAAAATAAAGCAAAATATGTATTGAAATATGATAAAGGAATAGAGTTTACCTTCTAGTTTATTCAAACCGAAGAGCAGGCCAAGAAACAGGATGAAAACCAAGCTTTTCTTGCTTGCAAGCCTCCCTCAAGCTTAGGTTTCTGAGATAGTTCAAAGTCTTTAGGCTTTAGAATGATTTTTAGAAGTTTAGATTTGTTGTGGGTGGAAAATTTCATAAGTAAGGAAAAAGAGGGAGAGAAAATAGATGTTTTGCTCTCAAAACTCACACAAAAACTTAAAATTCTTAACCCTTTGAAAGGGGGGGAGGGGCTCCTTATATAGGCAAAGGAGAAAGTTTCAGAGCCTTTTCTAGAGTTCCATCTCTTTCTTCTCCTTCCAAAAATGCACCAAGATTACCAAAAATAACTCTGTCACGCTTGGCTGTGCGCACACACAACCATTGTGTATGTGCATAACTAACATGCGCACTTACAGCTAATGTGTGCACGCACGTTTTGATTTGGTATACGTGCCATGTATGTATGAATAAGTGTAGGTTCCCATGCCATTGGCTTCCTTGTGGCTTAAGTAAACTTGAATTACCTTTTGATCGATGTTTTTGATAAAATCGATCACGAATTTTGGAAAATATATTCGATTGAAGTACAACAGAGCCTTTCTCTCTTTTTTGTGGTTAAAAAGTTAGTTTTTTGGCAAAAAACAAGTCTAGGAGTAAAATGGTCCTTATTGCAAAAATTTAATATTTGTCCAAAAAGGTTTATACAGCAACTTCAAACAACCTTTAATATTCCAAAGATGGAGTAATTATCATTTCATCATCGTGAGGCTTGCAAGCGCCTCAGTCTAAATGAGGTGTCTACAGTTGGCCCTCTTTGACAAAACTCTAGTGATCATGAAGTGATGTGGAGTGAATGTCAAAGATCCAAGACCATCCCAGTTGACATGACCCTAAGGCTTAAAGTAGTGCCAAACATTCATGCAAGTGATTGGACACACAAGCAACCTACATATCCTTGATGAAAAGAATCATATTAGTGTAGATCGGGGGCAATTGTGCAACAATTTATACATGAGTGGGTGCATGTAACAAGAACTCAAACATTCGTCTAAGCATGCAATCTAAAAAGAGGAAAATAGGTGATACCTGCCACACTCAGCTTATTGTGACAAAACTTATGCGAAATTCCTTTCCATTCCTTTCCAAGTTGTGCCAATCCTGCAAATTTTTCCAAAGAAATCCTTTCCAAGTAATAATACACACCGTAATATGGTTAGAATTATGCCATTATGATGCCAATGTATAACATTCCATGTGCTCGTGTCAGACAAGGCATGGGGATTTATTAATTCATGCCATTCTATGCTCTCATCGATGAGACATGGAGGTTTATTGTCACGCCCCACTTTTTATTACTCGAAGTATTACCAATTTCATTTCACTTAATTCCATTTCAGAGATAACATGCGGAACTAAACTCGTATATTCAATTCGTAGAAGTGAATAACATTGCTCTCATTCGTATGCAAGTAAATACAACATGAGTGTAATAAATAAATTGCCCTTGGGCTTACATCATTAACGAATCAAGAAGAAGGGTGCAACCCTTTTACACATATGGCATTCCGCCAATACAAGAGAGGCCCCGTGGCCAACAAATAAGAAGATCCAAATCTTGCAGCACATTCAGCTCAACACCTGAAAACGATTCAACAACGTGGGATGAACATATAGTCCAGTACGGAATCTTAACATGGCCCTCAACAATAACAACATACAAATAGCTATGATCATAAATACCCAATCTCATACTAGAATAGTAATGTGACAGTTTATACAAAATATACATAAGTATGAACTTTTCTTGAAAACAACCATTTCAATCAACGCCATAGGCGATTCAATTTTCTTTTCTTTTCATTAACCCCCGTTCCCAATCTTTCATAACATTAACAATACCTTAGGAAATAAATTCACTAAGCCCACTACTCTCTTCCATTTTCCTAACATACACAGATACGCCTTTTCAAAACATATATCTCTTTAAAATATCTGTTCTCCTTCATACTTTCCAAAAGACAAAAATGACATTTTGGCTTCTTCCCGATACAATCAAATCTAGACATGCACCACTATAAAAAGGGAGATAACAACTCACCAACATGCATAAGATAAACCAATGAGGGAATTCGCCCCTCCAAAACCATAACCAACACAATCCATGATATTCCCAGACACACTGAAACATCAACAACAAAACTTTGCTCTACTAGCTATATGCGTGGTAAGCCAAAGATATACTTCTAACAACAACATGCCAGTTTACCAGGCGCTAGCTGGATGGGTATGGTGCCTTAGATTCTTAGCGCAGTCAGTTCTCCAAGCGCTAGCTGGAAGGTCACGGTACCTCTGATTCTTAGCGCAAGGTATAACACCACTAACCAAAACATAACAGGGCATAACCAACATGTATAACACATATACACAAACCATCAAGATACAAGCAATGTGTTAAAGTATATGAACACATAACTACCTCCTCTCGAGCAAGTATACATATATAATGTATCTCAACACTTCATCACATGCGATGTTCAATCAACAATGGTATAATGCAAACACGACAATTCAACATAACCCTGTCATCCTCCACCGATGACCAAGGACAAAACCTCTAGATGCAAGTATTAGTACACCAAATAGAGACTCAATTACTATGAGACCACAAACCCATCAATAACACTAACACGGTAGTTAAAGATACACCCCCCCCCCCCCACGTGTGTGTATTTAACATTCAAGAAACAACAATCCTATTTTTATACTTATATCAAAGATACTTTTCTCATTTCATAAAACAAATTCCATTTCCTTTTGTTTTCACCAAAACCAACTCCATCCCTTTTTGTTTTCACAGACTCAATTCCATTCCTTTTGTTTTACAAAACCAATTCTATTCCTTTTGTTTTACAAAACCAATTCCATTGATAATAAGGTCATAACTCACATTAGTTCACTACATTCATTTCAAAACCATTCCAAAGCCAAAGTTAACCCCTTAGGCATTAACACCTTCACCCAACTCACATTAACAATAGAGGTTTACAATATAGGTTAACTATCCTCCATTTTAATTTACCAAATCAAAATATAATTTAGGGCTTTTTCTTCTTTCAACTACAACATGCTAACTTACACATCAATTAGCCCAAAACAACCATCAATGATAAAATAACTATTTTCACACAACTAACCCTAGGTTCCTTCTCATGATTTCAAACAAATCCAACGCGGATATGATTTTCATACAATACAAAACTACCACATGTCTATCTATAGACGAAGTATTGAAAAAGAACAAGGAAATCCCTACCTCAAATGTAGAACCCAAGGAGAAGAAGAGCTAAACTCGGAAGTGCTCCAAATACCAAATTTCTCGGATCAAAATGTAGCCCTCAATGATCAACACACTTTTTGTAAAGGCCAAAGGGTAGGAGAATACTCTAACTAGATCAATCCTTAGAGAGAATGTGGTTTCTAGAGAGAGGAGCTCTCAAAATATCTTTTTAGAAAGTAAGAGAGAGAGAGAGAGAATGTAAAAAGTGATTTTAAAATGCCCAGCTGCCAACTGATATACGACATTCCCGCTCGAGCAGAGAACACAACGCTCAAGCGTCAAGAACAAAAAACTAGGTACGCTCGAGTGCAAGAAGGCCTGCTCGAGCGCCAAGACACAAGAATAAAGTACATCCACTCGAGCACGAAAACCTGTCCGCTCGAGCATAGATTTCCTCCTCCCAGAACTTACACCAAAAAGTACTACCCGTTCGAGCGCCAGAGTACCCGCTCGAGCGCAACCGCTCGAGCGTAAAGAAACCCGCTCGAGCGTAAAAATCACACCTGCAGAAGTTTTGCAGGGACACAAAATACTGGGAGTGTGCAATATCCGCTCGAGCGCAACAAGGCCCGCTCGAGCGGAACGACCAAAAACCTGGCAACAAGATTTTAGACCAAGGTTCAACCCACCTGTTCGAAACATGCCCAACACATCCTAAAACTCAAACAAATGGAATTAAAGGATGACAACAAGATAGATACAACAACCAACTCTACGGAACCAAGTCCGGATTACAAATCAACAATAGCAGAAAAAAACCGGGATCGCTATATTTATAAATCGGTGCCATTCCATGCTTGTATCGACAATACATGGGGATTTATTGAGTGCCATTCCATGCTCGTATCGATGAAGCATGGGGATTTATCAGATGCCATTCCATGCTTGTATCGCCAAGACATGGGGATTTATTAAGCGCCATTCCATGCTCGTATCAACAAGACATGGGGGTTTATTGAATTCCATTCCATGCTCATATCAACGAGACAGGAGATTTATTGGATATCATTCCATGCTTGTATCGACGAGACATGGGAGTTTATTGGATCCCATTCCATACTCATATCGACGAGACATGGGAGTTTGTCAGGTGCCATTCCATGCTTGTATCAATGAGACATGGGGGTTTATTGGGTTTCATTCCATGCTTTATCAACGAGACATGAGGGTTTACTAAATGCCATTCCATGCTTGTATCAATGAGACATAGGTGTTTTGTGATATCCTGAAAAAGAAGGGACTACTCTAGTGGTGAAAAAGGGGCAACTAGTATCTCCGTTAGGTCTTAAATTCTGGAAGGGTGGATTCTTCGCTCAAGTGACTGATTTACCGCTCAAGTGACCGATTTACCGCTCACCACTTGAGTGGTGGATTGACTACTCAAGTAGTCTATTTGGGGTTAGCTGATTAAAAGTCAATCTTCACTCCACTTTTCTCACTTTTTCATTTCCTTTCTCCCTCTATCACCTATTTTCAAAAAACCGTAACCTAAAACTCTTGACTTCTCTCATTTCCACTATAGATTCACCTCAGATCTTCTAAGATAAGTGAAGAACAAGCTTAGATCAAGATTTTCACCGATTAGTTCGTAATTTCTTCGAAGTTTCTTATTGGGCTTTCATCTGTTTGTCTCCATTCTCAAGGTAGGGGTACTTTTCACTAGATATATCTTTGATTTGAGGTATATATGTGGTATTTTCTTAGCTATAGTGATGCATGAGATGATTTTGTTATATAAAATGGGTTTTTATGAACAAAAAAGGGCTTATACCTAATTTTTGGGAATGATTATGAATATTTCTTGTTGATTATAGATATTGATGATGAATATTGGTTCTTAAAGTGATAAAGGGGGAAAAGCCCCAAATTTCTAAAAACCCTAATGTTTTAAACTTGATTTGATAGTGGAGGTTAGTTCAATTGACTCTTAACCCTTGAAATTGGGTGAATGATTATGACAAATGTGTTGAGACATGAAATTTTGGATCATAATGGAAATATGTATTGAGATAGATTAATGTTGAAGTTATGGAAATAAGGAATTTGAGAAAATCCTTTTGTTTATTGCTATTGTTAAATCTTGCTTATAAATTGAATAAACCTTAGGTAAATTGGAATTTGCAAACTCATGCATCATATGCATTTTGATTTTATTTTATTTTATTTTATTTTTTGTGATCCTACAATCTCTTGAATGTTTAGAAATTTTGCAAGGGGATAAATAGCGTATGAGTCTGGGTAGTTGAGTCGGGTTTTGTAAATAAGTTATGTATTGTATTGGTACCAGAACGGGGAGTCAAAGGTGTCAAATTGCCCTGTCTTGAGCTTATCGCTAGATGAATGTGGGAAAAGGTTTCTAACACCCCAAAAATCGAGAACATCGGGGAATATATTACCAAATAAATACAGGGTTTTTCCAATGCTACAAGTCTAGGAAACGTCACTAATGAGTCTTTTGGTCAATAACTAAGTAAGATCCTAAGAAAGATCAGAGGAGTCAATATAGCCTCTCTTCGAAGTTCAATCTCCTTAGATAGAAAAGATATACCTTTTTGACAGATCTTAACAAGGTATTAACACGAGGTCTACATAAGTTGACAGAATGATACAATAAGTTCACAAAAGATATATGTATATGTAAGCAAAATAATAATTACAAAGTTATAACTTAGTTACAAAACAGGAAGTTCCATCAACTTTATATTCCTAAAACAAAATAAGATTATAGATGGACTTAAACAAAGATAATCTCTAACTTCTTCTATGATAGCCAAATGTCTTCAAATGTTTTTGTTTCATCTTTGCCCGGATAATCATCTTCAATACCTAGCATGAAAAACCATGAGTTTGAAATGCCCAGTAAACGCACACACACACATCCCTTTTTCCCAATCCAATACATAATCACAATTATAACAAACAAATAATGAAGCATGATATTTAAGTTAATAACAAAGGATTATAAGGTTAGATATTAGTAATCTATAAATCCCCTAAAAAGATTTCATCCTCCCAACCGCAAGAATTGGACTCGGATTATTCAGTATGCCCCATCTTTTGCTGCTTTGTAGACCTTACCCTGGTTGCCTACAATGATTACATACTTGTAGACGTCCCCGAACGCCCCGGGAGGAACGAGTCCCCCCGTTCCGTTCGATATTGGGCTCAATACAGGTCAGGACTCTCAAATTGTCACGGTTCTAAATCTGAACCAAAGAGTCTAAATCCGGCAAATCGTTTTGAGAAAATAGATTTTTAGAAAAGAAGTGCCAAACATGGACTGCTTTGCCAGATACAGAGTCGCCACCTAAATATTTTATTTTTGGGAAATTTAGGAAACCCTGACTCGTTGCCTAAGGCCACGTGTCCGTCATCACCAAAGTTGCCTCGGCTCGGGAACTTGGGTACGATTGGGGAAGGTCACTTCGTGAGCACCCCCGCTCGCCCGATCAAAGATCGGCCTCTACTAACCATGATATCTATTTTTGAAAACATTATGTGTTCTTATTCCGGTTATTAGCCTAGATTACTATGTGATGCGCACAGCATACAAGTATAGACTGGATCGCCTGAATTGGAACAAAACATTTCATGTTTGTTTGTTTGAAAATGGTTTGATGGTGCTACCCGCAAGTAGGCTAAGACGTGGATTTGCCACCCTCGGGTGGGCTTAGAAAAACATGATTTTGCCACTATCTAGTGGGCTTAAAACACACATTGAATGAATTGTTCCAATCCAAATAACCCAACCTTCACCCATAGGCATTCAGGCAGTTATATCACATAAGCAATTAGCCTCATGGTAAGCATGCTATCATGGCAGTCACTCACACACATGCAAGGATGCTAAAGCATAAAACTTACCGAGTACTCCAAGCCAAAACAAAAATTAATTAGAAATCCATGCATGATCCTAATTATACATAAATGCCTAATGCAACACATGCAAAAGTGCAACTATAGCAGGCTCGGCTATTCTAGACATGGCATATGAAATGCTACAGCTAACATGTATTCAACTTGGAATTGAAAATACGATGCAGTTAGTATGATGCGCCGAACCCGGTGCATGCAAGACAGATGAATGAATGCAAACATGCTATCATACTGTATGCTAATTGAAACATGCCCTAATCTAACCATCATAAGCGGGTAAATAAAAGGGAGAAAGACGTGGGGTTGGAAGACATACATCACACACACGCACACTTATTACAGTTGTGCCCTCGCGCAGAGGGTTCGAATAAATAATACAGTCCCGAATAAATAATTACAGTCCAAATAATTACAAAACCCTAATTAATTAACAAATTAAATTAGGAAAGCAATAAATTGGCATGCAAGCCAGAGACTGCCTCAAATCTGCTCCGGATGATGAATGATGCATGCTCGGGTTGCCTTGTGCGAAGAATCCCTTGCGATGCCCCGGTTTGCCTCTGTTTGCAATTGTTCTTGGAATGCGTGCCAAGCACCGGAAGGCTGCCGATTTCTGATTTGCTACAACAAAGAGCAACAAAGGGGCATGGCAAAGTATTTTCATATATGTATGCATGACTACTCTTCAAGGAGTGTAGTCCTCGATCCTCGTGCCACCAATCACGCATCTCGATGCATGATGGCCGAGGGGTCTAATTGCACGACTTAATATGAAATGAATGCACACATAAACACAATAAGACCGAGACTCCATCATGGATAATCCGGAGTGTCGGTGATTGGGAATTAAGACACGTTCCGTCACTCGAAGTACGAAACGTCCCTCGTTTCCCGTGCTCAGGCTAACCCCTATCCCAAGCACAATGCAATATGCATGACATGCATGAATGCAACTAATATACAACCTAGCATGCACAATGCTATGAAATGGCATACACGATGCACGAGGTAACATGGCATACACAATGCGCTAATATACAACCTAGCATACACAATGCGCAATGGACTTACACCAACATGAGTGGACCACAGCCACACTCACATCAGTAGCCATGAGATGAAAATGAGATACTCGAAATGCGTGCACACATGCACGCAAACCGAGGACCGACCCTAAGGCACAAATGCCACTCTAACGAGACATGGCAAGGCATGGAATATGACATATAAACATGCAAGTTTCAGCACTGAAATGCGATGCAAAATGATCCCGAAACATGGAAACATGGCACCCGATTCATGGAATGAGACCCGAAACATGAAATTAGGTACATGGAATGACCTATGGCTATGCAAAGCATGCATTATTTGAACATGAAGTGTGAAGACAGAATCAATAAAGTCCCAAAATAAGCATATTTACATTTTTTAGGAAGGCCAAAAAGTGAACACAAATAGGGCTAAGTTAGCATGCAAAAATGGCCCCGTAAGAGAGATAATGAAGCAAGTAGCAGCTTCTGGCCCTAAATGGCCGAGAGCCCTTCAACAAAGTTGAAGAGAGGCTCAAAATGAATCACTTTACAGTTTACAACAGGCCACGAAAACAAACACAAGTATGGCCAAACTATTGTGCAAGAAATGGGCCAAAAGGGAGACAAAGAAGCAAGTGATGGTTTCTGCCCTCAAACAGAGGAGGGTCCTTCAACAAAGTTGAAGAGGGGCCCAAAAAATGGTGTTTTACAGTTAGTGGCCAAACCCAAAACAGTGCACATGCAAGCTTAAAATACTATGCAAAATGAGGCCTAAAAAGAGGTTTAAACACAAAGAGCAAAAAGGGAGTTTCAAACAGCAAAAGTCCCTTGATCAAACATGAAGAGGTGGTCAAAATAAGGCTATATAAAGTTTGGACAAGAGCCCAAAAATACAAGCACAAGGGGCTAACAAAACATGAAAAAACGAGGACAAAAGAGGGATAAAGAGGCAAGTGACAAAAGGAAGCCTCAAACAGTGAAGAGCCCTTTAACAATGTTGAAGAAGGGCTAAAAATAAGCCACTTCACAGTTTATAACCAAGCTCAAAACAGTTTAAAAATAGGCCTAAAATACTATGCAAGAAAGAGGCATACAAGAGAGGTAAAGAAGCAAGTGTAAAAAGGAAGCCTCAAACAGAGAGAGGCCCTTAAACAAACATGAAAATGAGCTCAAAATAATACTATTTTCAGTTAGGGTCGGAGCCCAAATATGCAAGCAAGTATAGCTTAGATTGTATGCAAAAATAGGGCCAAAAAGAGAAGAAGGAGACTTACCCTTGAAGAACCAATCTTTGACAGCCTTTGAACCAAGTTTGGGTGCTCCTAAGCTCTGAAAGACAGCCTCAAGCTGTTGGTATGGAGTATGGAGGCCTTGTGCTATGAGGTGTAGTGTAAAATGGTGTAGGATTAGAAGGATTTTGGTGCTTGGAGTAGAGAGGGGGAGAGATGTAATGCAAGAGCCTAAAACAATTTTTTGTAACCCCTGAAGCTGCTGGAATGGCTTGGATATATAGGCAAAAGAGGGGGGAAAAAAAGGGGGGGAAATGAATTCAAGTTTCCCCCCAAAAGTGCAGCCCCCCAGATACACAATCTGGGGGGAAACAAAATACATATCTGTAATGTACCTAGAGAGAGGATCAAGGCCGGCTGGTTTGCTAGGGTTTAGGTGGCCGGTCGGCCAAGGGTCAAAAGGGTCAAGCAGTATTAGTGGCCGGCCACCCCAGATTGGTGGCCTCCCATGTGTGCACAACACAACCATGTGTTCAAAAACTGGAGAAAGTAAACCAGGAGAGAGAAAAGCCCACTTTTTGGAGGGGTTCAAAAGGGGCAAACACAATTACTGGCCGGCCATGTGATATTGGTGGCCTCCCAAGTGTGTACAACACAAATATGTGGTTTAGGGCTGGAAAAAGTGGCCTTAGGGTGGTCAACATTGGCTTTCAAGTGAGAAAAACGAGCGACGGAAGGCGATGGAGGAATAAAACTAGTTGTCAGAACAATTGTTGGCCTTCCACCCTTTTACGACCTTCCTAACAATGAAACAGAGGTCCCTGCCAAAAATGAACTCAAACCGATGCAAAATGAAGGTTCGGGGGCCGAAACGCGCAGCCCGAGGCCCCGAAAACTGACTGTTAGGCACCGGAAGTGGTGTTCGACCATGAAGTTGGTCTCTCGAGCCACAGTGTCCCTAAAAAGGGAGTAAATAAGATGCATGCCAAAAATCGGAGCAAACGGAGGTGGTTAAGCAGTCCCGAACCGAGGCACACAGCCAACGGCTCCGAAAAATCGAAAACCGGACTCCAAACGGGCAAAATGGCCTACGACCACGAAACGTAGCCTACGGCCACTGAGAGATGATCTACGAGACCTCTCTCTCCCTTCGGGAAGAGAAAACAGAGAAAAGGGAGCCTGGTTTGCAAACCGAGGCAAGACACGAAAGAGCTCGGAAGTCCGGAGGCAAGGCTCGCAGCCGAGACTCTGAAACTTCTGAACGAGCACAAAATGCACCATCACCGAGCGCTCAATTGGTGACGTCTGAGTCTTAAGGTCGGTCAAAAATGGGGTGTCTACAATACTGCATAGCGCCAATCGATGACCTCAAAAAAGACGATAAAAATAAAGGTCTTGCCCATAACCTCCTCCAACCTTATCCATCATAAACACCTAGTGTCCAAATACAACTGATCCATTCAAGGGTTTTGAAACAATTGCACAACTTAGCCTTCAATTGGGGAACATGTTCTACCAACCAATTCTAATGCAACACAAGCATTATCTTATAATATTATTCAAGTTATCAAAAACTGAATAACACACTTATTAGGTTTCCCGTTCTGTTGAGTGTTTTAAGTCAAGGTTAGAACAAGTAATTGAAATGACAACTTTTACACAAGTATGTGTAGACATCCCATTTTGACTAATCCAAAACTTTAGGTGCTTGCATGTAACAACCCTCATTTCAACTTAGTCATACTTGCATACATTTATGTATGATCTTGTTTTGATACGTGCATTTGCAAATCTTGTCTTGTTTTGCTCGAATGTTGCTTGCATGCTTTGTTCTTGCTTGGTGTGTTACCGAGACTATCTTGAGCCTAGACACCTTCGAAACTTTTTCCACTTAGAACTATCTTGGAACCCCATCGGTTGACCTCCATCTTTACCCCGGCATATTGGCCGAGATGTCACCATCTAGGCCGAGGTGCGCGTCGCCTAGGCCGAGATGTGCATCATCTAGGCCGAGATGTTAATATCTAGGCGTTCTAGATCCTTGATCCTTGCATTAGTGATTCTGCTCCTGGAATGGTGTGACCTAGACCGAGATGTGGCACATCTAGGCCAAGGTGTGGCACAGCTTAGTCAAGTGTTGTCCTTCTTAGCCGAGATCATTGTTCCCTTACTTGCCGATGCCTTGTTATTAGTCGAGATCATTACCTGCCGGAGTGCCTATGCCACTTGCTTGTCGGAGTCTTGTTGTTAGCCGATGTCGCTACTTACCAGTGTGTTCTTGCCGTCTAGCTTGTTGAATACACTTTGTCTTAGTCTTGTCTTGTCAAGTCAGTCACCTTTTTTAGTAGAGCCAATCAGCCGATGCCACGTGTCCCAACAGAGGGATTAAGTCAGTGACTGTCGAGAGAAACATATCATTTTGTATCAAATCTTGCTTTTAGAGAGAGAAACTCTAGGAAGAAGGAGGAGAAGTTTGAGTAAGAGAGTGAGCTTCCAAGCTTGATCGTTAGAGCTTGAACCGTTAGATTCGAGTTTTGAGGTTAGAGTCTTAACCTACTTTTGTTGTTCTTATTGATCATCTAGCTGCATTGCACGATCAAACCTGTTCTACACGTCATACAGTGATTTATAGTTGGTTTTAGAAAGAGAAAATGGTTTTCATGTGTTTTTGAAGAAAAGCCTCATTCGATCCGAAGGTTTGCATTAAGGCTCATGTTTTTGTGTTTGTTTTGATAAGATCCTTGAGTGCGGGTACCCAGGTCCATGTTTTTGAATTCATAGCATGAAATCTCAGCTTTTGTAATAGCAAGCTTTGATCTTTGCATTCATCTTCCTCATGCTCATGTTCTTCATGCTCATGTTCTTCATGTTTATCAAGAGGGAAACCCAGATTTTCCCGACCTCGCTTTTGAATGTGGCCATCGAGGCCACACCTCGGCAAGGAGGTGTGGGACCTCGACCTAGACCTGGTAGTTGCCTAGCATGTTTTTCCAAAGATAAGAAACTGTGTTTCGATTTGATTTGACTTAGTTTTTGAAGAATGCCGAGATCATTTGCATGCATGCTAGACTTGTTTTGAGTAGTGCATTCAATAGACTTTGCCATGTGTTTGTAGGACTGGGACTTGCCTTGACCCCGATGTTTGAAGAACTAGGTGAGTGGTATTTCTAATAAAGCTATGTTATATGTTTTGATAAAGACTTTGCTTTGCTTTGTTTTGAAAGTATTTGTTAAGCATGAATAATTTTCCCCATTTTGTATATCAAGCATTATCTTGTTTTGATGACCTTCTCGGAAAGTCCCTTGTGCTAGAGGACTCTAAACTTTCGCAGCACATCTTGTTTTGAAAGTCCCTTGTGCTGGAGGACTCTAAACTTTTGTAGCACATCTTGTTTTGAAAGTCCCTTGTACTGGAGGACTCTAAACTTTCGCAGTACTCTCGTGTTAAAGGGCTACAGGCCTTTGTAACATAGGTCCCTTATGCTAGAGGACTCTAAACTTTTGTAGCACCCTTGTTTGAGATATCTCCCTTGCTTTGTCTTGTTTGCCACTGACGGTTTACCGCGTGGATATGTTTTCCGGAATGTTATCTTTGTAATATGTTGATGCTAGTAAGCATCCCTTGAAGCTTTGAAGATTTGTTAGATGAACGAGGTCCATCCCTTGTTATATAAAGTTTTGACTTGTATTGTTTTGAAAGGACTTCAGCTATTATTCATGCAAACCCTTTATTATTTATACCATTCACTGAGTACCCAAGCTCACCCTCTCTATATATATGTAGGTGATGAGCAAGAAGGCGGTGACGCCTAGACGTGATCCGCAAGCTTGTTTTGGATTTTTGTCATGCCGGCTTGACTTGTAATTATGTCGGCAGTCTTGAAAATCATGCTTCTCAACTTGTAATATTTGTATTTCATACACGTCGGCTTGAGAAGCCTTTTAACCAAGATGTGTGTTTTGTGTGTATGTTATGTCGGCAACGAGGATGTCGGCAATCTGGCAGACTATGTTCCTTGACCTGTAGTTCGTACATTTTGTTTTCGTCGGCTTGTGAAGCCCTTTGTTAAAATGTAATATGTATTTTGGGCCTTACTTCAATTGTAGTCAAGTTGTAAAGCTGTGTAAAAATGTATGCCATTCCATTTGACTTATGCACTGCTCTTATGGACCACTTGTATTTTAAATTATTGCTTCCGCACATGTTAGCCCCATATATTTATACTCTGATTGTGTGTGAATTTTGAAAGTTGGCCTTCGGTAATCTCGGATTACTGGCCACCACGGCACCAAACTACTAAGGGCGGTTTGGGGTCGTGACATTGCAAGCCTCCCGATGATGAAACGGTACTTACTTTATCTTTAGAATGTTTAAAGGATTGTTTATAATTGTTGTATAAACCTGCTTTGGCCAAAAATAACTTTTTGCAAAGATAACCATTTTAACCCTAGACCCGCTTTTAGCCAAAAATCGACTTCCTAACCCCAAAAAGCCCGATTGTGCTTTGATTGATTATATTTTCCAAAATTAGTGACCCATTTTGTAAAAAACATTGATCATAATGCAATTCAAGCTTACTTGTGTCACAAGCAAGCCAAAGGCGTAGGACCTTGTACTTGTGCATGCATGCATGGCATGTGTACCAAGGCAAAATGCACATTCACACGTTAGATGTGAGTGCACACGTTGTTTGTATGTGCGCACAACCGTTGCATGTGCGCACAACCGTTGCATGTGCGCACATTAAAGAATTACATGGTTATTTTTGGTAACTTAATTTTGGTGCATTGTTTGTGGGAACTGCAGAGAGGGAAGCGATGAAACCCTAGAAGGGTTCCACAACCTTCCCCCAGCTCTATAAATAGAGTCCCTCCCGCTCTCTTTGAAGGGGGTTAAGGAATTGAACCATTTTCTAGAGTTTTTGAAAGCTAAACACCATTCTTTTCCCTCTTTTTGCTTTAGCTCTAAAATCCCCACACCCTAAAGCAACTCTAGGCCTTTAAAAATACTATAAGCACTGAAGAACATCAACCCTAACTTGGAACCAAAACTTGAGAGAGGCTTGCAAACAAGGAACTCAATTTTTCTTCCATTCTTTTGCATTTGCTCTTCGATTTCTTAAAACCAGATAGTAACTCTCTGTTTCTTCATATTTCAGTTCATCTTCTTGTCTACTTTTCAGTATATAATCATGTAGGGGTGTTAGAATGGCATGGTCATCATGTAGTTTATCATCTTTACAAAGTTTTACGTCTTTTCTCGCACGTTTCATTTATCTTATTAAAACAATATTTTTTAGGCTTATTGTAATCACATAATCAGCATGCATGGTCCAACTTAGGCATCATGCAAGTTAGTTTTACATTATTTATGTGTCAGTTGTTCTTTTATGTATTAATCGTGTTAGAACCCTTAAACCGGTACTAGATACATATTTTGTTTGATTAGTGGCATGTCTAGATCATATTTATTATATGTATTGCATGTAAGACACGTAAAGTGGGCATTCAGATAAGTCCTCTAAATCTTCATAGCACGTGCTTGTGCGTTTGTATTATCTTTCAATAATCCATGTTTATATACTCTTTATATGCAAAATTGTTTGTTTTGAATATTTTTGTGGATATTGTATATTTTAGTTTATGTTTAAGGCCATGTATTATAAAAATCCACTTTTTATAATGAAAATATCAGAATTTTTATTTTTTTTTAATGTAAATAAGGCTTTATTTATTTAATCTAAAATATATGATATTCACTTTTCTTCAAATCACGTAGCTTTAGGTTAGTTAATGGATTTAGGTCTAAAATGAATATTTGTGAACAATTAACCACTAAAATTATGAAATAGAGAGTGAGTAGAGGCCAATCTTCAAATTGGGCAAAAGGGGTGCTTCCATGCAAATGGCCTTTCCCTTTTGTATCTAAGCTCCCAAACCTGGAATGTTCTTGGTTATGACGGACTATGCCTTAACTTAGTTTTCATTGTTAAACGTTTCTTAATTACCCTTTAAAAATTTAGTAGCGACTCTATGCCAATAAAGCAAGCCGATGTAGGATGCTTGCCTTAGGCTCAAAAAAGGTACAACGCCCATAGTTAGCAAATCCACTAGGAAACTAAGTTAGCTTGACTTTAAAATTTCTATTTTATGAAATTAGTGGTTAATTGTTAATTGCATTGCATCATTTTAGAACTAAGGAAACCTGTCTTATTGCATAATATCACAGACACTATTCGCGGGCTATGTTATGTCAATAAGGCAAGTGTCAGATTATGCTGTTAGTGCTGTTTGATCATTTCCTTGTGGAATGAGAGGTATATTGATAGTAATAGCTGATGTACCCTTTTGTGACCAAACCTACCTTTTGCATATAAAGAGCCTTAGCACCTTCTAAACTAGGACATGATACCATCCTTTCTAGGATTGCAATATTGCCTTTTTTATGATTTAATGGATCTTAGATCCTATTTTCAAAATTAGGACAAGGTAACCCTATCCCCAAATAGACGTGAATGCAAATTATGTGCTTATATGGTATCTTATCTTGAATGGAAATGGTTTGATTTGATTTTGTGGATTAATAAAAAGAAAGACATTGATTTCATTCCAAAAATCTGGAGAGTCCAAAATGGCAATGATTTGATTCTAGGGAAATCTGAGTTATTTGGGGCAATGATTCAATTACAAGAATTTGAGGAGTGATTTGATTCTGATTATGATTCTGTGGAAAATTTGGGGATGGTTTCCCGAATGAAAGGATTTGAGTTTGAGTTTGAGTTTGAATTCCTACCTTAGTTATCAATTAAGAATGATGCCTTTCAAAATTTAAATCCCTAAGAAAAAATGTGATCAAAAGAAAACTTCTATAAAAAAATAAATGAAACTTTCCAACCTAAGTAGAGCCTTGGAGATTATGGACGGTATTTGATTGAATAAGAATCTTTAGGTCATTGACTTTGGAGAGAAATTCAAATTTTATGGAAAAGTGTTAGATTAGGACGTGATGACCAAGTCTTTCATTTTGAAAGAAAATTTTGAAATTCCCTTAGAAGGCATTGGAGTAGAAGATAATTATCTGATTGATTTCATGGAATAAAATCAAAAATTCCTTGAAAAGTTTTTAAAATAAAATTTTAGCAGATTTCGGGAATTATGGAATGTTTTTTTCATCAAGTAAAAATCTTTGGACCAATAACTTCAAAGGAACCTTAATTTTATGAAAAATGGTAGATAAGGAAGTGGTGGCCAAGTCTTCCATTCTGAATAAAATTCTAATTCCTCTACAGGACATTTGGTTAAAAGATGATTGTTTAATTGATTCCTTAGAATAGAATCTACAAGATTGCTCACTTTCTTCCTTCTCTGAGAGCTCGCACTTTCTCTCTTCTTTCTTTCATCTTTGCTGATATATAGAGTGTGTGCATGTGTCTGATGTGCAAAAAGTGCTAAGGGAGGTGGTGTATTTATAGAAAAATTGTGGTGAATTGTCTAAAGTGCCCTTGGTTCCAATGGCATTAACCTTGAAGGTTTGTCTAATTGATTTCTTGAAATAAAATATAAAATTCCTTGGAAAGTTTTTTAAATAAAATTTGAGTAGATTTTAGAAATTATGGAAAGTTTTTTTCATCAAGTAAAACTTTTTGGGCCAATAACTTCAAAGGAACCTTAATTTTATGAAAAATGGTAGATGATGAAGTGGTGGCCAAGTCTTCCATTCTGAATAAAATTCTAATTCATCTACAAGACATTTAGTTAAAGGATGATTGTTTAATTAATTTCTTGGAATAAAATCTACAAGATTGCTCACTTTCTTTCTTTTTCTCTCAAAGCTCACACTTTATCTCCTATTTCTCTCCTCTTTGCTGAAAATATAGAGTGTGTGTATGTGTTTGATGTGCAAAAAGTGTTGAGAGAGGAGGTGTATTTATAAAAAAATTGTGATGAATTGTCTAAAGTGCCCTTGGTTCCAATGGAATGGGAAAGTTTTGGATTTAGTTGAGGTGTAATGGAATGAGGGATGATTAGGAGGCCTAATTAAATGTTAAACATGATCTAGTTATAGATTTATCTAGGATATAATTAGAGGTACAAACACATACATTGATTCATGGCACATGGTCAAGTTTTCTTCCTAGATTTATGCAATATGTTTCAAAAAGTACTGCATATATATACAAATCAAGGTAGCTGGCCATGTGAGGAGGATTTTTTGTGATTTTCAAATTATTTTTGTGTATAAACTCTTATATATAATGTAGATATTTTGACAATAAAGAATATAAAATGGTTTGTACTTTTTTATATATATAAAGAATGATTTGGGGTTAAGGTGAAATTTAAATAAAGCGTGAGAGCTTGGGCTCAATTAGAATATCTTCTTCAAGTGTAGAACTAATAAAAATAGTGTTAGGAAAAATAATATGGTTTGAGTTGCTTCGTTTTGAAATAAATGGTAGCTAACCGAACGAAAATGACAAAAATTGAAAACTAGGTTTTTGTGCGATCAATCTATACTTAGAGAGTTAAATAATTAATATTAGAGTCTTAGAAATGATTACTATGCTACTGGGGTCAATTAGGGTTTATACGGGGTCGTCCAGGATGCGTTTTCAATTATAGAATTAAAATTGCAAATAAACGAGAAACAAAGAGCTTTTATAATAACAACTTCAAAGTAAGGCCTTACTAAGGTTTACAAATGTTAGGGTCTGACATTTCACAGAGATTCACATTATTATATAACTATGGTAATTTTTATTTTTATTTTTTGACAATGTAGATTTTTGTAATAATTAATATATATAATAAAAATAAATCATATTGTAGAAGATAAATTAAATTAGATACTCTAAAAAATTCTCCTCCTATTATTAACCAACATGTTGAATTTGGGATTTCATTGCCAAATTTAAAGATACATTAAAGAAGTTTTTTAGTCCTTTTAAAAGTTATGAGACTAAATGGAATTGTAAATTATGAATATAATTAAATGGGATACAAGTTCCAGTTATGGAATTTATGGGTAAAAACCCTATGTAAAATTGTGGACTTTTGATTAATTTCATTGATATTTTTATAGTTGTTGTTGTGGACAAATTTAAGGTTTTATACCAAGATCTTAATGGGGTGTTTGGTGAGGATTGTGGAAGCAACTTATAGTTTATTTCAATATGGGAGTTTGTGCCAGACAGTTTGGTGTAGTTTTTGCTTTTTTATTAAGCAGAAATAGCTTAAATAAGCTGAAAAAAGATGATTTTTCAGAAGTTGGGTGAGAGGTGCTTTTAGTTTTTACTTTCTGATTATCAACTTTTAACTTAAACTAATTTCCACCAAACACTTCCTAAGTTAGATATAAATGAGTGCAATCCCACAAGTTAAAGGTATTGTCTACTAGGTCCTACTCTATCTTAAGTATTATAAAAAAACATATATTAATAATTGGCTCAGAATGACACTTGTAGATCACTAAAGGTACATTCAATTTTAGGGTCAATGGGGATTATAATGTCAATGTCCCCATTATGTTACTCCATTGCTTAAGTCTTTAGCAGAAGTCAGTAATGTGACTAATATACGATTACGAAATTAGGGTAAGAGAGGAAAATTATTCTCATTTCTCACCAATACACACTTTGTAACGCCCTAAAAAAAATATGGATGCCCGAACTACTCATTAAATCCATTATATATGCGGAAGCTTATAAGTAATCCCAAACATTTGATATGAAGGAACATTTCTAAGATAGTATTTTGTTAATAGATGTCCCTTAAAATTATTCAAAATCATATCACATGCATTAATACATTCATTGATTTTGAAATATAAATCTATAGCATGTGATTGATCAGAAACCACAGTTAAGCTATATACAAGTTCATGCCTTATAGGCTACAAATTTCCAAGACTTTTCCTGGTTACAACAAAAGTAAGTCATAAGCACAATACAACAAAGCCCTAGGCTATACAAAAGAAAACAAACAAAACGAGCCTTAAGCTCCAAGATCCTCCCAAGCAATTTTAAACAAACAAAACGAAACAAGCCTTTTTTCGTTTATTTTACTTAACGAAAATAGATAAATGATTTAGATTGAAAACAAATTAAAAGTTCAGGGTTTAGATTGACAAAACTAAAAACTCAAAGTTTATTTTGTTACAAGGGTCAAACCTTGGAATTTTTTTTGTAATTGTCCCAAATAAATATCAAAAAGATATTTGAGATTTTTAAAAATTATTTTTAATAACTTAAAAGATAAAATTATATAAAATAATAAGTACTCTTTTTTTTAAAATTCTTTCACCAAATTAAATTTTAAATTTTGAAAAAAAAAAATTTGAAACACATTTTTAAAATCTAAACCAAATATACGTCGAATATTTTTCCATCTCACAACGATTTCATCATGGGAGATACTGATGTAGCGCAAGTCCATTAGTCAAGAAGATACTCGAATCAAACCCTATTGTCTACCCCATCATCAAATGTTACACATCCCATCCGAATAATGGCACACACGACAAAGCAATGAAAAATTATTTGTTGGTCTAGGGACACTACATGTCTATGCTCCTGGTCAATCACAAACCATCATGTCCCATTATGTTCCCTAATCACCCATTATAGCGGCCCGGGTTAAGACTCGACCCTTTTACACTCTTTGGTTTGGAGTCTGGTATCATTTGTTGATGTTTATATCTATTATAGTCTTATATTGTTGCTTGAGAGTTGAGAAATTGGTTTTGAGATTGTTTGAACAGGTTAAGACTTAGTATTTTTGGAAAAATTCTGTCTATTTGTTCTTGGGTTTGCTCGAGCAGTGAGTTGGTCGCTCGAGCGATCTTTTGTTTCTCCCCAAAATTGTGTTTGCGAGCTAAACTTCTAGGAGCAGGTCTTTCTTCACTCGAGCGGTGTTTTGGTCGCTCAAGTGATGGTCTATTTGCATTCTCAACTTCTAAGAGTTTGGATTCTGCACTCAAGCAGTGTTTTGTTCTCTCGAGCGATATGTTCTGTAAGATTAATCTTCTGTGAGTTTGCTATCTTCGCTCGAGCCTAGGTTTGTTAGCTTGAGTGATGTTCTGTGTCTGACACTCGAGCAGTGTTTTGGTCGCTTGAGTGGTTTGTTAGTACAAAGCTACGAGAAAATATCTTTATTTCACTTTTCTGTTTTTCTCTCCCTAAAATCTTTCTGAGCCATCTCTCTCTCTCTCTCTCTCTCTCTCTCTCTCTCTCTCTCTCTCTCTCTCTCGCGTACACGCTCTCTAAATTTCATACCTTAGACCTCTGATCTACCTAAATCCGTTAATCTCGCCACCTTGGTGCCTTGAGTAAAAGGATATAGCTCGTCAAGGTGATCATTTTAGTCTGGAAAGTTTAAGCTTTCACCTCCATTGATTTTAGGATTGTTCTTCCCATCTCTTTCTACTATTGAAGTAGGGATTCTTTTAACATTTCTATATGATTTTTAGCATGGTTATGTGCCATTGAATAAAGTAGTATTTGGGTTTATTTTGAACTATAAAATAAGGGTTTTGGGAATGCTTCCTTTGAAATGTTGTGGGAATGGTTTTGTTGATGAGAAGTGTTGAAATCATGAAATTTCTTTTGAATGAGGCTTTTTGAAAGAAACAGATTTTGTTTCAAAAAACCTTGGAAATCATAGTTTTGAATAAGGAGGAAAATGATAGGGCAACATTTGGATCCTTGTTGAGTTGGATAATGGAGTTCAACATGTATTGTTACTCCAAATTTAATAATTTATATATTTAAATATATTGTTTTAAGAAAAATGGGTGAATACTGTGGTGAATCTAGTTAGTGTGGTTGTGGTTATTATCTATATTAGACTGTGTGTCCTTAGTGAAAGTCCAGAAACCTGCATGGTTAGCTTCCGATCCTTCCGGTTAATACCGGTGAAAATGGCTTTCGTAGTACTTGTATAGCTTAGTGGCAGATACGTATCTAGAAATTCTCAATGTATGTATCCACTACCTTGTTTTCTGTTTTGGAAGTAATAGTTGATGAATTGAATTATAAACATAGCATTGCACTGTTTGAACAGAAAATGCATTGTTTTGGCAAATGGCATTCATGTGCATTCACCATATGATTTTGTTAAGCATTATAAAGAATAATAAATTAATATCTACTGGGTTTTAGCTCACTCTATGTGGAAACTAACTTTCAGGTACGATGATATGACTCTACTAAAGAGTTAGCTTGGGAGGATTGTTGAGCTGAAGGCTCATCTTCTTTTGTTTTATAATTATCTTTTGTACAAGCCTAAGGTTTTTCCTTGTATTAGGCTTCAACTCACTTTTGCTATAACTAAGCATCTTCTTGGAAGCCATTATGACATAAACGTCTCTTTATCTCTTTGTTCCTTTGTAACTCTATCACATGCTATAGATTCATAATTTAATATTAATGAATGTATCAATGCATGTGGGGCCTTTTGTAATATTTTTAGGAAATCAAAGAATGAATATTAGTTTATGGAAATGATTTTGATATTTTACGATTGAGACTATGAGCTTTCGTATATCTATTGAGAATTATGAGAGTATCTGTTGTCAATATTTTTGGGACGTTATAGGTTAAACCTTGGAATTTTTTTCACAATTGTCCCAAATAAATATCAAAAAGATATTTTAAAACTTTTAAAAATTATTTTTAACATCTCAAAAAATAAAATTTATATAAATAATAAGTATTCCTTTCTTTTTTTTTAAACTTCTTTTCACCATTAAATTTTAATTTTTTTTTAAAAAATTCTAAAACAAATCTTTAAAAACTAGACCAAATATAGGTCGAATATTTTTTCAGCTCACAACCATTTCATCATGGGGATATTGACGTGGCACAATTTCATTTGTCAAGAAGATACTTAAATCAAACCCTATTGTCTAACCCCATAGGCGAGTCCACCCAAGAATATAAACGTCCCCATCATCAGACATGACACATCCCATCCAAATATTTGGACACACGACAAAGCAATGAAAAATTATTAGTTGGACTAGGATACTATGAGAATATGTTCTTTAATCACAAATCATTATATTTTTTTTTCAATCACTCATTATAAAATTACGAATCTTATTCCTGTCACTAATTATAATAGAGGAGTGATGGAGACCTCCTCCAATCACTATCCTCATCACCTCCTATACACACGTGACAAATGATGATGAAAAGACAAGAAAAATAAAAAATAAAAATAAAAAAACCCAATCTATGAGAGAGAGAATCAAAAAGAGTGGATAAAAAATATAAAATAAAAATCTTAGACATTTTTAAATTACAATACACATAAAACACGACGCGTCGCTGTCTCTAATCAACTAATAACTTATCCACAACCACTTCAGCCCTCCCAAAAGAGTTTAAGGACAACATGCCCATACGATAAGATTTGATTAATCTCTCGGGATGTGCACATGTGGACTTTATCACTAATTGGATGGTCGATAATTCTTTACATGTTAAACAATTTGGAGCTCATTTCATCTGGTTCATTTGATTTGACTAGTTGGTGGTGAAACTTTTGAGCAATCATCTGTTCCCGATGAAGGGTGTACCACAGACCGTCGACATGTCATGTAGTGATTAGTACTTTTTTTGTGTGTCTGTTTGTGATAATTTTTATAGTATTTGTGTGCATCACAAGGAGATTGGAGGGGTAGGGTCTAAGGAAGATATATGGTATGTTTGGTTGGTGTTTGAGAGATGTGTTTTAGAGATAAAAAGTATGAAAAGTTGTTTGGTTTGGTTTTTTTCAAAAGATGTTTTGGAAAATTATTTTGAGAGAGAGTTTTGAAAAAAGTGATTGATTTGATGTGTGTGTGAGAGAGATTTGTTTGGAAAACTTGTTTGGTTTACAAGTTTTGAGAAATTTTTTTGAGAAAATTTATTTGGTTTGATTACTTTTAAAAACTTATTTGTAGAGAAAATTTCTCAAAAATTTTTCAGAAATACAAACCAAACGAACCCATACTCTCTAGTAATGTTTGAAAAATCGAATCGGTGAACGAATCAAAAAAAAAAATGATATGTTTTGAAAGAATCAAAAAAAGTGATATGTTTTGAAAATTGAATCGGTGAACGAATCAAAAAAAAGTGATTGAATAAATGGGTCACCGCTTCAATTGTCAAGTTAAAGCAGTTAAATCGTGACATCATAATTAATATTATATAATTATAAATTATAAATAAATAAAAATATATATAAATACTCAAATAAAAATAAAAATTGTTACATAGTATTTATTAATAATATTTAATAAAGTCATAATTGATAAGAAAAAATCACTTGTTTTAAAGAAATTAATTTGTTTTAGCATTGCCTCCAAATAAATTGATTGAATACTAGATAGCAATAGACTGATTCAACTCTCCCTCCAATCAATATGATTCAAATAATTTGATTGAATTCCACATAGAATTTTGTAAGTTCTCTTTGAAAAATATTTTTCTATAAATAGCAATCAGTGTGTTTGGTTTGAGTTTTTTGAATTAAGTTTTTTGAAAACTCAGTTTTTTGGTTTTCATGTTTTTTTGTTTTTAGTAAATATTTTTAAAATTTTAAACATTTTTTTTTACTTTTTTAAATGCACCTTACTTAGATATATTTAAAAAGTAAAAAAATTGTGAAAAAATATTTTAAAATTTTAATAAATACATAAAAATATAAAAAAATTTGCTGAATTCCCGTATTTTTTTGGTATTTTTGGTATTAGTGAATTTTTAAAAGGTTTTTTTCACAAATTTTTTACTTTTTAGGTATATTTATGTTAGGTATGTCTAAAAAGTAAAAAAAAAATTACTTAAAATATTTAAAAAATTCAGCAAAAACAAAAAAATACGAAAAATAACAAAATAAAATTTTCTGAAAAGTGTTTTTAAAAAAACACAACCAAGTATAGTGAATAGAGTTTCATAATTTCCTCAAGCTTCTATGAGACTCCTCATGAGAGAAAACTCTTGAAATAACATTTTTTAGTCAAAATTTTGAAATTTATTTATATATACATATATATATATATATATATAAGAAAGAAAGAAAGAAAATAAATAAATAAATAAATAAATTTAAAAAATTAAAGATTTGCTAGCAGTCAGGTCATTTCAAAATCGGTATCGAGTCATTGATTTTTCCAGTTGAACAGACGATTCTTTCGATTTTCACAATCTAAACCAATTTTCAGCCTAGTTTGAATTTTAGGTTCTTTCCTATCGAAACTAGCCCTGAATCCCCGTTCCACCGATCCGATCCGAATTTTAAATCATTGCTCTCTAGTATGTTTGTTTGTGACAGCACATGTACGACGATGACGAGTGAAAATTTTAAAAGAAAAACATATAGTTTTAAAAAAGGGTATTAGGACTAAAATTCAATCTTAAATTTTTTTTTGGCTAAAGATGCCGGTGCTAGTTTAGGAGTGGTTTGATATGATCTAAATAAGTATATTTTTTAATTTTTTATGAAATATAAATTAAGTGTGGGTTGAATTTAAAGTGATATGGTAGAGCGATAATGTGATTTTAATAAGATGATGCGACTTAAATAAAATAATACTTTTTGACTTTTTTAAATTGTGATAAATAAGATCTTATTATGTGCATGAGAACGAATTATGACAAAATTAATGTGACTTAAATAAAATCATAATTTTTTAACTTTTTTAAGTTACGACAAATAAAACCTTATTATGAGCCTGAGAACTAATTCTGAAAAAATTATTAAAATACCCCATCCACCTCGCCGATGATCTGATGATGGTAGGCGGGGGCTCTGATGGCTGCGATTCGGGGGAGAAGGTCAGTGATTTGGTCGAGAAAGGGGATTAGGGCTTAGTCGGAGAAGATCTATGTATATGTATCTCGATCCTAGGGCTTGGTCGGAGAAGATCTATCTATATATGTGTATGTATTGTTTGAACTGTGGATGTCCGATCTGGTGATGATGGCAGCGATGATGGACACGACGTCGGCGGTGAGGGATACTAGTGGTAGATGGACGGCGGAGTGGAGGCAACGACGACAGTGGTGGAGTCTCTAGTTGTGATAAGAGTTCGCCGGAGGAGAGTTAGATTGGGGTTTGGGGGCATGGTGGTGGAGTCTCCAAATCTGGATTTGGAGTAATAGAAGATCAGATCTATATCTGAATATCAGAGAACTACAGAGATCGGACAATTGGATCTGGTAACTGTTAAACAATGAACAAGATCTAATTATTTTTTCTGAATTTGCTGATAGACACAGACATATGTACATTTGTGATTGAACTTTACGTTATGTTTTGATTTACTGATTTGAAATGAGGAGGATTTCACACTTTTTTCCCAATATTTTCTTCCTTCTTTTTCATTTTCCAAAAACAGAGTGCTCTTTTTGTGAGATGGTTGTGGAAGAAGATGATAATGATGATGAAGAGTTGTGTATGTGGGTGTGGGTGTGTGTCTGCGGATGATGGATCTGTATGTAAAATAATTTGAGAGTGAATATTCTAAACATATAATGGATCATCTATGTTGAGAGAGATTTGCACAGATAGGAAAACTATATAAAAAATAAATAAATAAATAAAAAGTAGAGAAATTTGAACAAATAAATTTAAGAAAAAATTTAGACAGATAAAAAATGTACAGATAAAAATTAAAACAAAAATTTCAACAAATAGAATTTCACACAGATCAAATTGCAATAGATAATAAATTTTAGACAGATATTTGAGCAGATAAAGAGAAAAAATTAAACAGGTAGCCAAAATTTGAACAGATAATCAAATTAATTTAAATGGATAGTTAAAAATTTGAACAAATAGGGAAAAAATTTGAACAAATAGATATTAATTTAAACAGATGGTAAAAAATAGCGAAATAGATAAAAATAAAAAGTCAATAGATAAATTAAGAGTTAAAATTAAAAACAAAATGTCTACTAAAATCAACGAAAGGACTTCTCATTAAATTATTTCACAAAAAGTGGACCTCTCACCAACAATAAATATTCACTAGATCTAATGTCTTATACCTTCATTGCCTTGGACTTTTCATTAATTTTCTCTTTAAAAAATAATTACAAATCAATAATTTTTTTATAACTATTACTAATTAAAATTTTAAATTTTTTTTATTAATTTTTTTTTCGTTTTTGTTTTTGTTTTGTTTGTTTATTTTTATTTTTTTTTATTTTTTTTATTTTTTTTGCATTGTCAATTAAATTGTAGTTTTTTCAATTTTTAACTACGATTAAAAGGGTAAAAATGGCCCGTAACTCAAGGTGGGCTTGACTCGATTAGGCCTGGGTCTGAGCTCAACCTAGGACTCTAGACTTGGGCCTGAGCCACCATTTTGTAGCCCGACCTGGCCCTGCCCATCGGCCCTCGACTCGGCCTATCATCCCTCTCGTGGCCCACTCAAAACCTGACCAGAGGCTAGGCCCTGCTCGCCGGAGGCCTATTGTCAGTTTTGGTAGAAAAAAATAAAATTTTGGTGAAAAGAATAAAAAAAATGAAAAAAAAAATATTCAAACCCTACCCAAGCTCGGCCCAAGACCGAGTTTAGGCCCAGGCCCACTAGCCCACCCAAGGCCCGAATACCCCCTAGGCTGGGCCTAATTTTTTTGCCATGTGTCGGGCTAGGCCGACCCAAATTTTGGCTGGAACTCACGAAGCCTAGCATGGGCTGGCCGGAGCCTGTGCCGGGTCGGGTCGGGCCAAATTTACACCCCTAACTACAATAGTTGCAACACACTACACTTTTTTATTTTTTTTGATCAAATCTTCTTAACGTGTAGTGGATTGGATTAAGTTGTTAGACCATATGATTAATTATGGGTCATATTTCAATAATTTTATTTATTTATTTTTAGGTATTGATGAGCAGATTATTTATAAAAAAAATGATTTGATAGTTATAGTTAGATTAAAAAAAAAATTAAATACAGCAACAATAACTTTAAAAATAAATTATTTTTTTTAAAGATAAATATAATAAAATAATATATAATAATTGAATTAAGATGATATGCATATAAATACCTACAAAATAACGAATTAGATTGTTAGAGTGGAGCTCATGGTATGACTTAGAAGCCCAATTAACTAGTCCAAAACTTTATTTTATTTTTTATAATATGAGAAAAACTATTGAATTAAAACCTGAAGTGAACTTAATGTAATTATATTAAAACTATAAAACTTATTATATTTGCTTTAAACTTTAAGGGAAATCAATGTAATTTAATTTTTCATTAATTTCTAGAGTATTTACAAAATGAAAAATGATTGGCTTAGAGCTTGTTAAAAGATTCTACAAAACAAATATCAATCAAATGCCCCCCTAAGAAAAATTATTCTTACCAGAATTGACACCAAAATCGAAGCTCTTTGATCTAAATTATGTTCTTCTTGATAGTTTTGAAACACTCAAATGCAGAGTATATATGTTACGACCCCAACCCTGCCCTATAGGTTGGAGTGGTGATTGGCTAGTAATCCCTAATTACCAAAGGTCTGCCTTGACAATATCACAAAACAACTAATAAATATATAGGGCTAAACAGCGGAACTTCCGTAATTTAATTATAAGTCCATAGAGTGAAGCATAGGTAAGATGAAGAACACACACATCTTTATTGCTTATTTCCTGTATAATTTACATCATTTACAAAACAAAAGAAAAGTACAACATGTGCATCCAAAAGTACAGACATGCTTCTATACAAAACTCATCTTTCAAGAACTTCATTCCCAAAAGAGTAAAAGAAATAAAAGAAGAAGAAAATAAAAAAGGACTTCATGACATGATCACGTCCACTAACGGTGCTCCTTCTCCTGATCACCTACATATATATATATATATATATATAAGTATGAACCGAGCTTAGTGAATAATATTTTGGTAATGTGGTCTAGCATCGAAATCGGACAGTAATTTTAAGATTACTGAAGGCCTCTGAAAAAATTAGTAGATTAATGGGCTAATAGAAGCAAATAACAAATATACAATATCCATGGAGTTGTGCAGACTTATATGAGACAAAAAGTTTCAAACTTTATATTTACATATATCATGACGTCATACTTGCGTCATAACCTCTATAGATAATCAAAATGGGACTTAACCCTACATACAGAATAAACATGAACTTGTTCAACAGAAGGAAAGAAAATAAAACTTAAACTCATCACAAACACTTCCATAGAACTTAACCACAAAAAGACCTCCAGAACCTCCTCGGGAGGTGCATAGGTTGTCTGACAAAATAGAACCTAGATTGGAAGTCTCAAACCTAGTCACGCATCTGATCACCTACATACATAATATAAACAATGATCTGGAGTCCAATGAATTACAACAAAGTAAAGGTTTGATGAATGATGTCCATAATAGATTTAGAAATCAGAATTCAAATTAAAAACAGATTCATATACTTATTCGGAGTTGCACACAGTCATACGTGGTACAACTATTAGCGCTAATAGATCAGATTGGTCATAAAGACCCATATACAGAGCAAATGGTCATTAAGACCCTTATTCATATCAGACATATGATTGTGCACAATCGTAACATATAACCATATAGATTTCACAAATAGTTCATGAATGGAACCCACAGAGATCCCTGGTACCAGGTAACAGGTATCAGATAACAGATGCTAAGGATGCCACGATTACATTTCAGAGAGTTGGACAATCATCAATTCTAATTAGAAAATAACTTTTAGAAACAAAGTATACCATATAATTAGAAAATACTTAAGTACAAACATATCTTTATAGAGTTGTTACTCACAGATAGCTCCAAAAGCATAACTGACGAATCAGATAGATTAGACGGATGTTGGCGCGTGAGCTACACAAGCACATGACAAATACACATTAAAACACATGCTTTGTAAACACTTGTCTTATTCCGTTTCTTTTTAGGTGTGTTCCTAATTCAGATCCTCATTATTATGGCCTAAACTATGGCTTAAGAATGCTTAAGATGGAATGAGGATGCAATTATGCACTTTGAAACACTTAACAAAATTTCAGAAAACAGGGCAGTTCGCTCGAGCACAACTTTGTTCGCTTGAGCAGTCTGCAAAATCTGCAAAAGTATTGAGGGCTCTTATTATATGCTCGAGCCAACTTTTGGTCGCTCGAGCCAAGACTGAAAACAAATTGTGGTCGCTCGAGCGGTCTTTTGGTCGGTCGAGCCAACCATCAAACTCTGCAAAATTTCTAAGAGCTCAAAATTTACGCTCGAGTGACAGTTTGGTTGCTTGACCAAATTCTGGAATTTCCATATTTCAGTTCCAAGTTCAAATTCAATTTCAAAGTACCAAAACACAATCATTTGGGCCAAAACTTTGGAAAACACTTGGAAACTTGTAGAAAAACATGAAATGATATTCAATTCATAAAATCAAAGCCCAAAAGCAAGCCAATTCTTCATAATCAAGTTGAAACTTTTTATATATTTATATATCTATATATATGCAAGAATGTACTTGAAATCTTTGCTTCCAAAACTTATACAATTGGGGTAAAATGGTATGACATATGATGAACTCTCAAAACAAAGCTAGGATTATTACATACATGTATGAATTCTTTAGAAAACAACCTGAGATGCCATGAAATATACATGCATGTATGTATTGTGCTTAAATTCTTCAATCCTAGCTTAATTCTTGCCTTAATCTTATCTACCTTCTTGAATTAACATATATGTTAACTAGAATTTACAAATTAGGATTCAAAAGCTTACCTAGGTTCTTCAATTAACTTGACTTAGCAAGAATCTTGAGTTTCTCACCTCAAACTTCAAATCTCTGACTTAATTCTTAATTGTCTTGCCCTCCTCTCTCTCTCACTCTGTATTTGAGCTCAAGAAGAAGATAGAAAAATGATTTGCTAAGCTTATATCACATATATATAGGTTGGATTAACTTAAGCTAATTAAATGTAATTAGAGTTAATTTAATCTAACTTAATACTTAATTTATTCTAATTAGTTGATTCCGAATCGAATTCTAATTAAACTTGCCATAGGGTTCTAAAAATTTCAAATAACATATTGACCTAGTCAATTTCATGTTCAGATGTCAACAAAGCCCTCAATTAACAAAACAAAGCAGAACTCTGAACAGATATTCCTACGACTAATAGATAGGAATGCAAAACAAATACAAAATACACATTTAACGTATAATCTCATTCTTAAAACTTAATTAGCATTCTTACTCATGGATTATGGGCTAATTACGGATTGGAGTTGTTACAGTCTTTCCCCTTAAAGAGTTTGGTCCTCCAAAGTACAAATTACCTTCATTTCGGAAGAATATAGGATCCAACGGAAACAAATCTAGATATCTTCTCCTCATATCTTCTTCAGTTTCCCAAGTTGCATATGTTCGTCTATGTTGCTACGAATCCACTTTGACCAACAGAATTTCTTTGTTCCTCAATCTTTTGATCCAGCGGTTCACAATTTTTATTAGCCGTTCTTTATAGGTAAAGTCATCTTTCAAAAATACATGTGTCAATTCAATCATGTGTAATGGATCCCGCAAATAGTCCCGAAGCATCGAAACATGAAAAACATTGTGCATATTCTCCATAACCAAAGGTAAGACTACTTGATATGTCACCGGATTGACTTTCTCTATGATTTCATACAAGCCAATGTACCGTGGTGCTAACTTTCCTTTTACTCTGAATCGTGTCTGACTTTTCATAGGTGTCACTTTAATAAACACATGATCACCTACTTCATATTCTCTATCTCTTCTTCGGACATCAGCATAACTTTTCTGTTGACTTTTTGCGTTTTTCAACCGTTGTTGAATCAACTTTACTGTCTCAGTCATCTCCTGCACAAGTTCGGGTCCCAACAATGGTCTATCGCCTACTTCAACCCAACAAATTAGTGATCGGCATTTTCTTTTCCATAAAGAGCTTCATAAGGAGCTATATCGATACTCGAATGATAGTTGTTGTTGTACACAAACTTGGCCAATGGCAAGTAGGTTCCCAAATTTCCTTGGAAATCTAACACACACATTCTTAACATATCCTCCAAAGTCTGTATAGTCCTTTCTGTTTGATTATCTGTTTGAGTGTGATATGCACTACTAAGTCTCAATTCAATTCCCAAGGCTTGTTGCAAACTCTTCCAGAATCTTAAAGTAAACTTGGAATCTCTATCAGACTAAATAGATACTGGCGTTCCATGTAGTCTCACAATCTCATCAATATAGATATTAGCCAATTTATCTGCATTATAAAATGTTTTGACAAACAAAAAGTGAGCATATTTACTCAAACGATCAATACTAACTCAGATAGAGTCCATACCTATTGAAGAACGAAGTAGACCAACGATAAAGTCCATCATAATATGCTTCCATTTTCATTCTGGTATTGGAAGTGGCTAAAGCAATCTAGCGGGTCGTTGATGTTCAGCTTTTACTTGTTGGCAATGTAAACATTTTGCTACAAAGTCAACAATACACTTCTTCATTCCAAGCCACCAGAAATCCTGGTTCAAATCATGATACATTTTTGTGTTTCTCAGATGCATAGCAAATTTAGAACTGTGGGCTTCTATCATAATACGCTTTCTCAATTCTGAACAATCTAGTACACAAAGCCTACCCTAAAATTTCAACACATTAGTTTCAATTGTAAATGCCGGTCTTGGTCTAGAGTCAATTTCTTCCACAATCTTTTTCAGAAATTCATCTTCTAATTGCTTTTCTTTAATTTCCTCATTAATTGCTGGCTGGGCAGAAATAGCAGCTAAGACTCCACCCTGTTCACGCAAAATAATTTCAATTTCATTTCTTTCCAAATCATACAACAATTCTTTCTAACCGGTGAGCAAACATGCCAGATTCCTAACAGATTTTCTGCTCAAAGCATCTACAACAGTATTTGCCTTTCCCGGATGGTACAGAATTTACAAATCATAATCTTCAATCAGTTCTAGCCTCCTTCTTTGTCTCATGTTCAATTCTTTTTGGATTAAAAAATATTTCAGACTTTTGTGGTCTGTATACACTTCACAAGTTGCCCCATACAAATAATGATGCCAGATTTTTAAAGCAAACACCACAGTTGCAAGTTCAAGGTCATGGGTCGGATAATTTTGCTCATGTCGTCGGAGTTGTCGAGAAGCATAAGCAATTACCCTTCCATTTTGCATTAATACACTCCCCAAACCTTTGTACGAAGCATCACTGTAAATTTGAAATCTATCTGTATCGGTAGGCAAAGTCAGAATTGGTGCAGACACTAATCTAGTTTTCAACTCTTGAAATGCTGATTCTCTTTGGTCATTCCAGTCAAATGGTACCCCTTTCTGTGTTAACTGAGTGAGTGTAACGCCCTCAAATTAATAACATTAAACCCAACAAATAAGACAAGCGTTAATAGATAAACTAACCACCTTCTATCATTCATTAGAATTCCATTACATAAGTATTACATGTTAATCTCATAACAAAATGCCCTACGGGCTTACAGCTTTCCAAGTTAACACTTGGTTACAACAAAGAGTTCTAACTCGTTTACACATTAAGCCCTTGGCTTGAAATTACATGTAATACATCAAAAGTAAAACGACAAAACTATGCCCGCCACTAGCCTCCCAGCTATGTCCTTGGAGGTGGCATGCTTCCTGCACCTGAAAATGATGTTCCCATATAGGGTGAGCCACAGCCCAGTAGAAATACACTAAACCAACCATGGACAATGACTAAAATCTTAGCAATTGTTAGTTGGTCAACACTGATACAATCACATAAATTACATATTTATGTCAACGACTTACAAGTCCCATTTACTTTTCATTTTCCCTTTTTCAACAGATAAGCATGCTAGCTCTATCATCATTTCCACAGATATGTATAAAAACTATATCTCACATTCAGGTAAGCATAAAAGCTATATCCACAATCTCAACAGATATGTATATCAACAATATCCACAGATAAGCATACAAGCTGTATCCACGTTCTACAACAGATATGTATATCAACAATATCCACAGATAAGCATACAAGCTGTATCCACACTTCACAAAGATAAGCATATGAGCTCTATTTTCACTTCTCTAGACAAGCATATGAGCTCTGTCTACGGAGTACATCCCCTATCTCCTCCAAATACCTATCCGGTTTAGAGGTACATCCCCTATCTTCCCCTAAACCGCGGAGTACATCCCCTATCTCCTCCTCTACACATAACGTATATAAACACATTGGTTCTATATACAATCACACAATACAAACAATTAATGTATTCTAGCAACTGTCAAGTTCCATAACACATTCCATTGATTAGTTTCAGTTTGCCTAATCAACATACATTGTCTACAACAATCACGACTATCCTCCACCGATAGCCCAAAGCAGTTATTTCTAAACAGAAAATAAACGCACAATGGATATTCAATCAACATTTCATTCCTCATTCTTCTCAATTAATTATCCCAATTAATTATACAATGTAATTAGGTCAATTCCCATAATTAACATTTCAACCCTTAGGTTCCATTTTCATCAGTGATTCAACAATCATTCCATTTTTCTATGCCAAACATGCATCTAGGTTTATTAAGAATAAAACCCCAACTTTTGTAAAATTACACAAAAGCCCCAAACTTTCACAAAATTACCAAACCAAGCCCAACATCTCAAAATACCAAAATTTAAAGACAAAACCCATAGAGAGGAGTAGGATATCCCTACCTCAAAGTTTAAGCCAAAAAGGAGATGAAGACTCCAAGATCAACTTGCTCCAAATCCAAACTTTTCCAGATTAAATCGAAGCTCTCAACACCCTCTATCTTTTTAACAAAGGCCCTAGGCTAGATTCACACTCTAGGGAGATGAAATCTTAGAGAGAGTGTAATTTTAGAGAGAGAGGGGCTCGGATTTAGGTTTCGCTCAAAGAAAAGAGGTGAAAAAGTGATGTTTTAGACGCTGCTGTCCGCTGATATAAAACACGCTCGCTCGAGCGAAGGATTGGTCGCTCGAGCGACCAGACACAGAAAACTCTCGCTCGAGCCAAGAAGTTCTCGATCGAGCGAAGAAAAACCCAGACCGCTCGAGCCACGAAAAGCTCGCTCGAGCCAGAAACTACAACTCTCAGGTCCAGAACCGGGGCAACACTACTCTCGCTCGAGCGACAAACTCCTCGCTCGAGCGAAGGACCAAAAATCTGGGCAGCAACACTAGGCTCCCAAGCACAACCAACCTGTAACAAACCTGCCCAACACATCCCATAACCCAATATACAAAGTAAAGAGGATGCAAACTAGGAAAGAAACAACTACCAACATTCACGGACACATGTCCGGATCACTGTACAACAAGGGTAAACCCGGGATCGCTATAGTGAGTGGCAAAGCAAGTTTGGAAAAATCTTTCACAAATCTTTTGTAATAACCAACAAGTCCCAGAAAACTTCAAACTTCTGTCACTGTGGTCAGTCTTGGCTAATTCACAATGGCCTCAATTTTTTGTGGGTCAACAGATATGCCATCCTTGTTGATCACATGCTCTAGAAAAGTCACACTGTCAAGCCAGAATTCACATTTGGACAGCTTTGCATATAATTTCTTCTCTCTCAAAGTCTGTAGCACAATTCTCAAATGGTTCTCATGTTCTTCACTACTTTTAGAATAAATCAAGATATCATCTATGAACACAACAACGAATTCATCAAGAAATTATTTGAAAACCCTATTCATTAGGTCCATAAACGCCGCAGATGCATTTGTTACCCCAAATGGCATTATCAAAAACTCATAGTGCCCATATCTAGTTTGGAAAGTGATTTTCTCTACATCTTCTGCTTTAACTTTCAACTAGTGATACCCGGATCTAAGATCTATCTTAGAAAACACTTGGGCTAACAAATCATCTATTTGGGACAGTGGGTATTTGTCTTTCACAGACGCTTTGTTCAATTCTCAGTAGTTTATACACAATTTCAAAGTTCCGTCTTTCTTTTTAACAAATAGAACTGGAGCACCCCAAGGCAAAGTGCTTAGTTGGATAAACTTCTTGTCCAACAGTTCTTGCAATTGAATTTTCAATTCTTTCAATTCAAAGGTTGACATTCTGTATGGGGTTTTAGAAATTGGTTGTGTTCCAGGTACTACTTCAATAGTAAATTCGATTTCTCTATCAATCAAGTTTCTAGGTAGTTTATTAGGGAAAACATCAGGGAATTCACTGACTATAGGAATAGTTTCCATATTAACACTATCTGTCGGTACATTCAAAATACAACACAAATAACCCATACATCCCTTCTTAAGCAATTTGTTTGCTTTCATAGCAAATATCAAATACAGGAGAGAAACTATACCATTCCCAGCAAATACAAATTCAAGCAACCCCGGTAGTCGAAAGACAATGGATTTGGCAACACAATGAATGGTAGTGTGATATTTTGCCAACCAATCCATACCTAATATGCAATCAAAATTATCTATATCCAATGGCAGCAAATCAACATATAAAAGTACTTCTCCAATCTTAACATCACATGTAGGATATATATATATATACATAACATAGAATCCCCAGACGGTGTAAATACAGACAACAAATAATTCATAGGCTCTAGAGGTCTAGTCAATTTTCGAGAGAAAGCATGTGAGACAAATAAGTGGGTAGATCCAAAATCTATTATGACATAGGTATTCTGAGCACAAATAAGGATTATACCTGACACCACAGATTCGGTATTCTAGACGTCCCCAGGCACAAGTGCAAAAACTATGCCTTGCCTCAAAGTTTCTTTCCCAGTATTGGTTCTCACATTTGTTCTTGGTACAGAAATAGACCTGGCTAAACTTGTCGCAGGACGGTTGGCATTTTGGGACATCGAACAATCTTTTATCATATGACCAACTTAACCACACCGGGAGCAAGCACCCGTTGTTCGGTAATAGACACCTTTGTGTTTTCTTCCACATTCAGAGTAGGTAGGTACAGTACCATTACTTTGACTTAAACTATTGGAGGACCTTTGTTCATGGAAAATGACTGGCCCTTCTTGAAATTGAATCCGAACCTTTTACCTCTTCAATCATTTGTCGGAGCCCTTGTTTGTTTCATGGCTGCTAAGTTGGCGTCAGTCATAAGAGCTCTATCCAGTACATCCACATACTTGGTCAATTTTAACACACCAACTCGATCAAATACATCGAGATTAAGGCCTCCTTCAAATTTCTTGGCCTTTTTGTAGTCTGTGTCCACAATATGCGGAGCAAATTGGGCTAATTTAGTAAATTTGGCTTTATACTCTGCTACTAACATATTGCCTTACTTCAACTGTTCAAATTCGAAAACTTTATGATCTCTGAAGCATTGAGAGAAATATTTTTTCGTAGAAGATCTCTTTGAATTGATTCCATGTCATAGCCCCATTGTTATCTCGGATCAACATCCACCAACGCCTAGCTTCCTCTTTTAGAGTGTAGGTTGCCAGCAAAACCTTCTGAGTCTCAGAACAAGGAAACACTTCAAATAATTTTTCAGTTTCTAGCATCCAGGTTTCAGCTTTCAATGGCTCAATGCCACCAAAAAAGGTCGGTGGCTTCATCTTATTGAACTTTTGAGTCAATGAGATAATGTCATTATTTACCAGTTCCACTTGCACCGGAGAACGTGCAAAAGGTAATGATTGTTGCCTTTGTTGTTGTCTTATGGACTCGGTTAGGGCTTCTAGCATTCTTTCCATACAGTCCATTCAGGCATCAGAAGATTCAGTTACATCATCACTTCTTGTTCTCTCCATTTGCTATAGGTAAACAGAACAATAATAAACATAGGCAAATGATTTTTTATAGTCTTCACAGTGTTCAGTTTCATTTCATTTCATATTGTTTTAGATATGTCACATAATTACACACACACTCACATATGCTGATGTCATGTCCCTAATTCTTTTCTAGGGCATCCTATAGCTCATATAGACTCGTATGTGCAGTAGAACTTATGCTCTGATACCACTCTGTCATGACCCAAATCCGCTCTTATAGCTCTTATAACCGGCCAGTAATCCTAAGATTACTGAAGGCCTCTAGAAAAAATTAGCAGATTAAGGGGCTAGCGGAAGCAAATAACAAATATACAATGTCCATAGAGCTGTGCAGATTTATATGAGACAGAAAATTTCAAACGTTATATTTACATATATCTTGATGTCATACTTGCATCATTACCAGTACATATAATCAAAAGGGCACTTAGCCCTACATATAGAATAAGCATGAACTTGTCCAACAAAAGGAAAGAAAATAAAACTTAAAATGATCACAAATACTTCGACATAACTTGACCGCAAAAAGACTTCTGGAACCTTCTCGAGAGACGCATAGGTTGGCTGACAAAACAGAACCCAGACTGGAAGTCTTAAGCCTAGTCTCGTGCCTGATCACCTACATACATAATATAAACAATGAGCTGGAGCCCAGTGAAAAATAACAGAGTAAAAGTTTTATGAATAATGTCCATAACAGATTCAGAAATCAGAATTCAAATCATAAGCAGATTCATATACTTATTCAGAGTTGCACACAATCATACGTGGTACATCCATCAACACTAATAGATCAGATTGGTCATAAAGACCCATATACAGAGCAGATGGTCATTAAGACCCTTATTCATATCAGACAGAAGATTATGCACAATTGTAACAGATAACCATATAGGTTTCACAAATAGTTCCATGAATAGAACCCACAAAGATCCTTGGTACCAGGCAACAGATAACAGATATCAGATAACAAATGCTAAGAATGCTACGATTACATTTCAAAGAGTTGGACAATCATTCATTCTAATTAGAAAATAACTTTTCAGAAACAGAGTATACCATATAATCATAAAATACTTAAGTACAAATGTATCTTTACAGAGTTATTGCTCACAGATATCTCCAAAAACAAGACAGGCAAATCAAACAGATCAGACCAATATTAGCGTGTGACCTGCACAAGCACATGACAAATAAACATTGAAACACACGCTCTATAAACACTTGTCTTATTCCGTTTGTTTCTAGGTGTGTTTCTAATTCATATCCTCATTATTATGGCCTAAACCATGGCTTAAGAATGCTTAAGATGGAATGAGGATACAATTATGCACTTTGAAACACTTAGCAAAATTTCAAAAAACAGGGTAGTTCGCTCGAGCACAACTTTGTTTGCTTAAGCTGTCTACAAAATCTGCAAAAGTACTGGGAGCTCTCATTATACGCTCAAGTCAACTTTTGGTCGCTCGAGCCAAGACTGAAAATAAAGGGTGGTCGCTCGAGCAATCTTTCGGTCGGTCAAGCCAACCATCAAACTCTGCAAAACTTCTGAGAGCTTGAAATTTACGCTCAAGCGACGATTTGCTTCCTTGAGCGATGCGACCAAATTCTGAAATTTCCAAATTTCAGTTCCAAGTTCAAATTCAATTTCAAAGTACAGAGACACAATCTTTTGGGCCGAAACTTTGGAAAACACTTGGAAACTTGTAGAAAAACATGAAATGATGTTCAATTCAGAAAGTCAAAGCCCAAAAGCAAGCCAATTCTTCATAATCAAGTTGAAACTTTTTATATATTTATATATCTATATACATACAAGCATGAACTTGAAATCTTTGCTTCCAAAACTTGTGCAATTGAGGTAAAATGGTATGATAGATGATGAATTCTCAAAACAAAGCTAGGATTGTTACATGCATGTGAGAATTCTTTAGAAAACAACCTTAAATGCCATGAAATATACATCCATGTATGTATTGAGCTTAAATTTTTCAATCTTAGCTTAATTGTTGCCATAATATTTCCTACCTTCTTGAATTCACATATATGTTAACTAGAATTTACAAATTAGGATTCAAAAGCTTATCTAGGTTCTTCAATTAACTTGATTTAGAAATAATCTTGAGTTTCTCACCTCAAACTTCAAATCTCTAACTTAATTTTTAGTTGTCTTGCCTTTATCTCTCTCTAACTCAAGTTCTCTCTCTCACTCTATATTTGAGCTCAAGAGGATGATAGGAAAATGATTTGCTAAGCTTATATCACATATGTAGGTTAGATTAACTTAAGCCAATTAAATGTAATTAGAGTTAATTTAATCTAAATTAATACTTAATTTATTATAATTAGTTGATTCCGAATCGAATTCTAATTAAACTTACCATAAGGTTCTAAAAATTCCAAATAACACATTAACCTATTCAATTTCATGTTCAGATGCCAATAAGGCCTTCAATTAACAAAACAAAGCAGCACTCTGAACAGATATTCCTATGGCTAACAGATAGGAATGCAAAACACATACAAAATACACAATTAACATATAATCTCATTCTTAAAACTTAATTAGCATTCTTAATCATGGATAATGGGCTAATTACGGATCGGGTTTGTTACAATAACAAAGGTTCAATTCACATCACATTCATATATCTCATAAGTAAGCATGATATATGGTACATCCATTAGAACTACTGAACGGAATAACCGGCCATGGTACCGGTTAAACAACGCCACACCCTCAGGTGGCTCAGAGATCTTAAATAGGTCATAAACCATGTTGTCGTCCCCCATGGCTAAGGACTAATCTAGGGATGCCATTGATAACTTCAAGTAAAATAGAGGACATTCATTTATTCAAAGATAAAATGGAAATTTCATAAATCATAGAACATCAATAATCTTTCTAAAGCAAATTTTAACATAACATGACAACAATACTACTCACAGATGGCTCGTGCTTGATAGAACTCCTTAATGATCTTGACCTACACAACAGAATACAAATATTGATGAAGTAAGTCGAGTCAACTTAACTTTAGTTTCTTTTTCATAACTTAACTTGATTTAGATTGGTTTCTTAGTGTATTTGACTTTTAATAATTTTCAAAACGCGTGCAAACAAAACAAGCCAAAACCCTACAAACCACACGTACGGTGGAACAAGGCCACACGTGCAATAAAAGCAGTGTTGAATTTGATTTTTGGATTGGCTGGTGGCACGTGTGGGGACCATTACCACACGTGCAGTGCTTTTTGTCGCACGTGCAAAAGAAGAACACAGTCGCGGGTTGTGTTGTTCTTCACGGTTCTTAAGGTTCTCAACTCAATTTTCACACTTAGAAGGTCCCAAACATGATTTCTAACATCCTAATATGCATATATATGATAAAAAAAACTAATAAAAACTCATGAATATGCATTGATTTGAGGATTAAACAAATAAAAGGTAGATTGAATCCAAGTTTTAAATCTTTTCAACATTTTCCTTTGTTCAATGTTTCCAATCCTTCAAAAATGTTTTCTAAGGCTTCATAATCACAAATAAGTGGTGCAAGTTCATAGCATAACAATTGTTTTGCCCAAATCTTACATGAAATAATTCGAAACATGATTTTACAATGAATTCTTCAAACTCTTTTCTAGTTTTCAAACTTTATATTATCCTTTCATTTCAATCATCCAAAGTTATTCCTAATCATTTTTTAGCTAGGTTTTGATATGAAATTGTGGAAAAGAATTGAGTTTCTTACTTTGTGATGATTTTCTTGGGATTTCTAGGCTTGAATTCTTGGTTCTTATTGTAGTAGCCTGGGTCAGAAAACCTAACCGATTTTTTTCTTGGTTGGGACAAGTGGTCATCTTGAGTGACTTTGACTATTCTGAGTGGTTTGGACTATTGTAATGACTCGGGTTAAGATCCGACCCTTATTCTCTTTCGTATAAAGATGGTTGTATTAAAAAGGTTTTTTGTCAAAAAAATTGGGCTTGGCCTAATATTTTTCTAAGTGTAAGAATTGGATTTTTCAAAACTTACGATTTTGGAAATAATTTTTGGCAGTAATTATTCCTTATATATTATGTCACACCCCAAACCCGCCCCTAAAAGTTTGGGCATGACCCGTTTGAAAATGAACACTTAACCTGTAGTAAATAACATATGGGGCCTCATCGGAAGCATAAAGTAGGAAAATAACTATACATATAAATTCCATTGAGCTACATCTACATGCCAGGACCTCTTATACATCACATTCATCATGGAAAATAGATAAAGCTCCAAACCATATGTTGTAGCATCGGTGATAAACAACCATATGTACAGACCCAGCCCCATCATTGGGCTTATATAAAAATCATTGAAGTTCTACCTCTTTAACTTTAAATGGGTAATCAAAATTAAGCCAACATTTCAATAGACTTTACAAAAATAAATGGCTTCGTGCAGCGCCTGAACCCACGAAGGTTGACAAAAGAAAACGGGTGTCATGACTAGGACTGACCACTTAGTTGGTTACCTACAGAAACAGACATTAGACAGAGTGAACCAAGCTCGGTGAATAGTAATACATAAATAAAACAATGCTTAAATTGAAACATAACACATAGCAATGCATATAAAGATGTAGAGTTCACATAGTTAGTCTGATTTGTGCTACGTACATAACGGCCTTAAGTTCAATCTTGCAACATAAACATGGTGGCTATAAGCCCTTGAAACTTGTGGCACTAAGGCCATTGAAGCATGTGGCATAAAGCCCTTGTAACATATGGCACTAAGGCCCTTGAAACATATGGTATAAAGCCCTTGTAACATATGGCACTAAGGCCCTTGAAACATATGGCATAAAGCCCTTGTAACATATGGCACTAAGGCCCTTGAAAAGTTGGCATGAAGCCTTTGGACATGCATATATGAACCCAAGAGGTGTCTCACACGGACTCTAGAGGTAACTCACAATGTAGCACTTAGTTCCATGTAGCACTTTGTTTCATTTCATAACAACTTATACGGATGGCTATAAACCTCATAACTTTCACATATGTATGGACTCAAGAGGTGTCTCACATGGACTCTAGCGGTGGCTCACAATGTAGCACTTATTTCCAAGTAGCACTTTGTTCCATACCAATAATCATTAGGTCATACAGACCAAACCATACATATAATGTCATACCCCGGAAATAAATTCATACATACGCATTAGGCTTGAATCATAAATAGAAATCAGAATTCATACTTGCTTATACTTGGCACTGTAATAGTGCTAGCAAATCAATAATAAGTATTTTTTTTTGTTCGTTCCATAAAGGAATCCCCCAACATTGTGAACTTGTAGCATACTTGAACATGTACATACATAAACTAGTAACATACGTAAACTTGTGACAGACTTAAACTTGTAACATATACTTGAAACATACCTGAACATACTTGAACTTGTAACATACTGGAAACATGCCTGAAACATACTTGCACATCATTCATTAATTCAAATGGAACATATCATAACTAGAGCATTTCTTGTTGTATCGTGTCATTATCGTACGCTTAACAATGAGAGACTAATTCACATTCTCCTGAGGGTCACATAATGATGCTAAACTTTGCACTTATATCGTAGATTCTGGATCACTTCCAATTCATAAGCAACATAACAAATTAACTTCAATTCATCTGGATACATGTAACTACTCTTATATTTACTCAGAATCCATTCTTCAAGAATGAACATAAATTCTTTTGGGTAAATGACTTACTTTACGTGCTCTCTTATCAATAGCATACACCTCTGTTTAATCATTCTTATATGTTAACATAGTTGCCTTGCCTTGTAATTAACATAGTCCTAATGGTAACTGTTACATCATTCCCATGAGTTGACATAATTAACGTAAAGTTAACAGGACATTCCTGATAATTAGTAACGAAAAGTAAATACATTCTCATTAGATTATAGATGACTTTATTGGTTTCACAATTTCACAGTTCGGCCCTTGGCCTGAGGGGTTCACACAATCACAAGTTCCTTTGATGTTTTCATAATTCCATAATGTTTCTCACATAACATACATAACTTCATAAACTCTTTTGAAGTTTCCATAATATCACAGTGTTTCTCACATAACATTCATAACATTTATGTCAACATAATTCTTACGATGAAGATTTAACATCAATAACGATAAATGATTAAAGGTACATCAAAGTACTACTACTCACAGTGATTGGTTCCCGGTGGTAATGGTACAATGTCCTCGTCTCGACCTTACCCAAACCTTTGTTCATCCCTTTGTCTCTTCAATTTTTCCCAAGCTTTTGGTTGATCTTTCCTCTCTCTTCTATCTTCTTCAACCATCTTCAAGCTTCCATGGATGTTGAATTCCTTAGGGAGAAGCTTTGCCTCTTCTCTCTCTCCCTCTCTCTCTCTCACGGTTCTCCTTCCCCTTTCTCTAGATATTTTTATTTTTTGTTTGGTTCAAAATAGATGAGTTCCACAACTCATAAGGCATATATGCATATATAAAGCTTCCCACAAATACGAAGGGCCAAACACACCCTTACGAATCGCACAAAATCACATTTCAATTAAACTTCCTAGATAACTCTAAAAATTATGCTGATCATAAATATGTCCCCTGTTCCGGTATCTAAAGTCTTTAAGGCCTTTAATTTGCAGTATAAAGTTAATCACCCAAACGTCCATTAACGAATCAGACAAATTAGATTTCAAATTAATTTTCCCAAATAATTCCAAAAATTCCCATTAACATATCCAAGTACTCAATTTTGATTTTTGAACCCATAAAGGTCGGTAATTCCCATTTTAAGTCCGTAACTCAACTGATAATGCTTCAATTCTAATAGATATAATTAAATTAAACCACATCATTTCATAGGGAAATAAAGATGATTTCTTATACGCATTTTGGGGTCATTACATATTAAATAGTCTAAATTGATTTTATTGGATTTTTCTATGAGGTATTAATCACTTTTCACTTTATGAGATTTTTCTATGAGGTATTAATCACTTTGCTTCAACATCAAACTTCGAAATTTTAGTCAAAAATTTATTTTTGTACTAAAACTAGAAGAACCACTTTTCGATTTAATTGGATTTTGTTTTTTTGTTTTTGTATTTTTCTTTAATTCCAAATGGGGGGTATTTCCTTATTTACATTGTAAATTTAAGTAAATGAAATATAAATATAAGAGGTTAAATGAAAGTATTTACTTAAATGGTTACATATGAAAATAAGGTTAATATGCTGGAAGTGCCTTAGGAGCTGAGCCTATGTGACTAGTTGTGTATAGGGCGACCACTTGAGCAGTAAGGAGGGGGTATCCAGTATTTTGCTCTGCAGACTGAAATGCTGAGAGTTTGAGTTCACCGCTCGAGCGGTCTGTGCAATGTCAGCAACTTAAAAGTTGCCTTTTTGATATTTTCTTTCACTTTTTCTTTTCCTCTTTCTTTCTCTTCTCCTAAGCTCCGAAAAACCCTAATTTCTCTCTCTAGAAATCTCTCTTCTCACCAAGAATCAAGCTTAGATCCTTTGCAAAAAGCGAAGGCCCCGTGGAGATCGTGATTCTCACTGATTGGATTTTGATTTTGTGAAGAGTTCTTTTTGAATCTCGCTTCTTCTCGTCTTCTTACTTTGAGGTAGGGATTCTCTTTGAGTTTTGCATACCCTTTTGCAAGTCTATGGCTATTTTGACGTTGTTGGAGTGTATCGATGTAAGGTTACATTTTATGAGATTTTGTTTTGTTCAAAGAGGGATTTTCTCAAATCTTTTACCAAATCTTTTAAATTATGAAGTATGAGTATGCTTTGGGAGTTTCATAAGTAAAAATCTTTCAAGGATGAGGAAACCCTAATTTTTGTGAAAACCCCATGATCGGTCGTTTGTCAATAAAAAATAAAGAACTAAACAAAGCATTAATTCAGTAGAATAGTGGATTGTCCAGGTATCGTACCATGAGGATTTTGGACTGAGTTATATGAATTCAAATAGTAATTTTTAATTTAATTTGAAGAAGAGATGATGATTTGATTTTTGCTAATGAGAATTTAAATTAAAACTAAAATAATTGAGCAAATAAATAGAGTAATCTGAATATGGAAGAGACTTAGGACTTCGAATCCACTTCTAATCTCATATCATATAATTAAAATTTTCAATTCTATTAAATCAATGGCCCAGATAATAATGATGTATCGTGGCTACAAGCCCCAATATTATTGTCAAGAAGACGAGTATATTCAAAACATATGCACAAATCATCTTTGGTCGGCACGAATCGTCTACACTAAACTAAGGTTGCAGCACGATTCGTCTCCCCGAAGCATGACTCGTCTCACGATTTGTATATACAAGAAAGTAAAACAGTTGTGTGCTCATGCATTCTCAATCACAGAAATCGAATACATAAATCGAATGAACAGATTATTTGAATAAAAGATCTAAAAACAATCATACAACGATTATCCAATTCCAAAGACAAACTAGAATTAAAATACAAAATTACATGATACTTGATTAGAGTTTCATCTCAATCCTAAGAAGAAAGCTCAGTCGCTCATAGAGAGGTTGAACACTTTGAATGTTGAAAAGAAAGTCATAAATTAATGATTTGCTCTTCTTTTCTAGCTTCTGGTCGTCCTCTTTAGGGTTTTCAATCCCAAAACAGGTCCCCAAAATCTCTTTTTATAACCTCCAATCCATTCAAAGTCAAAAACATGCGCACACATATTGAGGTGAATCCGCTCGCGCAGATTGGGAATTCCGCTTGAGCGAATCCAATCAGAGGGCAATTTTTGGCAAGGAAATCCACTAGTGCAAATTTGGGAATTCTGCTCGTGCAGATTCACTCAGTTATGGACTTTTCGCTCTTTTTGCCTCTTTTTGCGATCCTTTTTGTCTCCGGAGTGATATTAACCTGAAAAGGATGAAAAATACCTTATTGTAAGAAATATCATATGCTAAAAGACTAAAAACATAAGATAGAGAGCCTCAAAGTGTAACATTTCGGCTCAGATCATCCTAGACTTGAGGAAGTTGAGGAAAATGTTGTATTGAAAAACAAAATATGAGTTATGTGATAGATGAGTTTCCAAATGTGTTGAATCTTTCAAAATAGAAACTTTTTTTCTTTTCTTTTCTTTTGTGAAAAACCTAGATTTTGGAAATTTGGGGGAAAGGTTAGGATTTTTGTGAAGTCATGAATTGTTGAAATCCATTTTGAGAGATGATGAGGAAATTGATACATTTATCCTTATTGTTGAAACCCCTTATAAAAGAGGAATTTATATCGAGAAAATAGTGAATTGCATGTTGTTATATTTATATTTGAAAGATGAAGATTTACAATAATGATTTTTCATGCTGAGATTTCTTTGATTTAAAGAAAAAATAAATGTATTTCTTTGATTTATATATCTCTTGGAATATATATATATATATATATATATTATGTGTAAAACTTGATCACAATGGAAGATTGTGTGGATGAAAGGAGAAAGTATTAAGAAATTTTGAGAAAGTCCAAAGCATTAATACAGACATATATTGCATTGGCATTTCATTTCATGCTCATTGTTTTTCTTTTGAACTGGAATTGATGAGATCACTTTTGAAATTAAAATGGTTTTGTGGAACACATGTTGTTCATGAACCGTTTTGAGGTAAATATGGTGGAAAATCCTATTAGGGGTGTAGTTTGAGAATTAAGTTGGCCTGAGTGTCCTTAATGTAAGACTAGAAACATGCGCATGTGGGTGCCTAAGCCCTCTGGTTAGAAGCCAATAAGGTAGGATTAGGTAGTGCTAATAAACCTACTTGCAGACACTAGCCCTGGGCATTTACCTGAGTCATATTTACCACTCTTTGTTGTTACATGGATATCATTGGATTAATTATATTTTTGACGGGCATTGTGCATAAGACTATCAAAAGAGAAAAACTATCTTTTTGAGCATAGCGTAGAATTCTCTATTGGGTTTTGTGCTCACCCTAGTGGATTTTGTTGTAGGAAAAGCTGTTGTGACCCCACCAAAGTAGAAGCGTGGAGAATAGTTTTGGGAGCACGAGGCTCTTATCTTTTGTTGCTTTATTTGTTATAAGTCAAGGGCTATATTTTTGTGGGTTAGAAAACCATTTACTTGTAATCTTGGCAAGGCCTTGGAAACTTGTAGCCTCTAAGGCATTATCTTGAATGAGACTGAAAAGAAATTATTTGACTCGATTATGTCAATTAGTTTCATGTTGTAAACTCAAGAAATGTAATGAAACAAGTAGTTAAACTCTGTTTAAGTAAAAAGAATCGCATGTGTGCACACAATTACACAAGAAGTTATGATTCTACATATTTAAAGGATATTATGATGGAGTAGTATGTCTATTTATTTTGGGGCGTCACACTTATGAATTTTCTTTGAATTTCTTCCATTTTCTCTTCTTTTTCTCCTTCAAGTTCTTCCTGGCTCAAGAACTCTAATCTTCTATATCCTTCTCCAACTTTCCAACTTTTGTAGGATCTAATTAGGTTAGTTTATTAATTACCTCATCAGACTAATTAACTAGGCTTAGTTCTAATTAATCTTACTTAAATCTTAATCTTGGTTAGCCTAATTAACCTTACTTAGGCTTAAGCGAATCTTGATTCATTTTTGTTAATCCTATTTAATTTTTGATTAAGTACTCATTAGGCTCTACTCATTAAACTAATTTCTTTACACTTCTCACTTAAGATTTTTTAAGTTATCTAGACATTCAATAATTCAATTCAATCAAATTCCCTAACTTCTCATTGTTGCCTAGTAATCCTTGATTTCTAGTTCAAGTTCCTTAGAATTTCTAAGGTTTCCCACTTGAACTCTTCAAAACCCTATTCCTAACATAACAAGCATATAATATGCATCATGCCAACATGATGAGGATATTTCCTATCATAATTAGATGCATGAATACTATGCATGCTTTGGCTCTCACAATATATCCCCAAAATCCAATTGCCTGCTACCCAAAGACATAAAAATTAGCTTGTAAACAAGTCCAAGAAAACTCATTCAGAAAAGTTAAATTGGCAAAATTAAAAGGCAAAGAATGAGACAATGGCACAAAAAAAGAAGATTAGTTGATAACATACCCAAGTCCTCTGGTAATGAAATCTCCAAACGTCCTTCCAACTCATACCTCATGAGTGATATTTTGAGCAAATTTCCTAGACAACGAAACATACATATATATAAATTTTCACAAAGTTTATAATGGATAACGACGACAATAACTCGAATTTTTGAAAGAAAAAAAAAATTGAACCATTCCAATTATGAAAAAAGAAAAGAAAAAACAATAACTAAACAAAACGAAAGCCAAACAACAACCACACCTAACAATTTATGTATCACGATTTCGATTCGACAAACAAATTTATATACTTATAAAGGCACTAACCCCAAGCTTCTCCACGTCACTTAAAACTGGTGAGATCTCACAAACAGCAAATAATTGTAGCACTCCATCTGTTTTTTTTTTTTTTTTTTTTTATTAGCAAAAAGATCTTTATTGATGAAACTTATAGTACAATTTAAGAGAAATACATCAATAAAGGAGGTGAGTGCAAAGAGTATCATAGCTAGACTAGACGATTCCAACTAGATTGGCACTGCATAGCAAGCCCAATCATATGCTAACACACCACCAAGTTGCTAAGAAACCAACCACCAACAAACAAACAACCAAGCAAAACACAGAAAAAAACAAAAAAACAAAAAAGAGCAAGAAGCACAATCCGCAATTTAATAGTAGCTATCTTGAAATCTCCATAGGCATTAATACCATCAACACTTCATGAAACACCAAAAATCAAACCAAATAGTAGAGCAATAATCCCAAAATCCAAAACATCTTCTCTTTCATGAACCTGAATCAACTCACAAAGGTTAGCTCAATCCCATCTCCTCTTCAGTCTTCTGTAGTTTAATTTTTTTATCAATCCTTTCAAAAAAAAAAAAAAAACTTTTGATCTTTCTTTGAATTTGGATAATTTTGGAAAGTTTTGATTAAATATGTTTGATACAAATAATCAAACATTTTTTTTCCCATTTCTATGAACCTTTCTCTTACATATGTGTGTGTTTTCCCCTTGAAGAGCCTACTATTTTTACCTAATTGTGAAGGCAAAAACAGAATGCAATCAAGACAAAATTTGATAAAGGTATCAACAATCCTCAATATTCCATTTCATATATTTTCTGAAAAGTCAATTGTAAAGTGAACTGAGATTAATCTAGATAAAGCATATACCCCTAATTACAAATGGAACTAACACTGCTCAATTATCACCTATAAAAATAAAAATAGTAGTTAAAGGTGTAAAAATAACCTTTGAACAAATCTTCTTGTAAAGTTGCACAGTAAAATGACAGGAAAAATCAACCCATAACAAATAATAGATGCAATCTGTAACAACCCTCGTCACTGTTTACCGAATAACCACTGATTACCGTTAAACTAAAACTGATTATGACTGATAAGTGAACTGAATAAACTGAGACTGATTGTGATTGATAACTGAAGTAATTGAACTGATTGAAATACTGAACTGACTGACTGAAATTGAAACTGAATTGACTGAGTATACCTGTTTAATTGTAATTCTATCTGTTTGGTTATTTGATTATCTGTTCGTGTCTTTGTGTTTAAACTGCTAATTGAGGGCCTTATCGGCGGCCGAACTGGAAACCGATTAGTGTTTTATGATCATCGTGATTTATGTGATTTTATGGTGTAATTACCTGAAAACTGATTAGGTATGATTAAATTAGATTAAAATGAGTTAAATTGCATTGTTACACTTATTTACCATTAGTGCCACTTAGTGGCCACTACCTAACACATATGGAGCCTTATACAACACTTGACCAACACAATTCATCAGCCATATTCATTGTTTTGCCGACCAAGAGAGTTAGAGGGAGAGAAATTGAGTTCTAGATTGTGTTTTGTTTGGAAATTGAAGAAATTTTAGAAGAGATTGCATATTTGAGCTCCCTTCTTGGACTACAAGACCTAAGGTAGATCATTGACCTTCTTTATTGTGTATTTGAACTTATTCTTGCATAATTCTTGGGTCTTTAGTGATTTAAGGCATGAATTGGTTCAATAGTGTTGAATTAAAGCTTATTCTTTGCATGCATGGCATACTCTTGCATTTTTGAGGTTGTTCTTCATGGATTTTTGCATGCATGTCCATGTTAACGCTTAGGACCATGTTTTCATCTTGTTTTTGGAACAATTGGCTCCTTAGAGCATGTAATTGAAGCTTTGAAATGATTTTAACCCATACATGTTTGCATGTTCTCCATATTCATGAAAATTGGTTTGAATTGAGTTGTGTGAAACACCCTTGGGCTTTGATTTTACAAATTGAGCTTTGAATCATGTTAAACTATGAGTTTTGGGATGTTTTTTGGAAAATTGGCCCAAGAGGATCGAAATTCATGTTTTAAAACTTGGTTTTGAGCTTGAGGTTCAAATCTGGAATTTCCAGAATTTGGACTCACGCTCAAGCGGGGTGACTGGCGCTCGAGCGTGGGAATCGTGCTCCCAGCATTTTGTTCTGTTTTGAAGTCCGCTCGAGCGGGACATTATGTCTCATGCTCGAGCGGGTGTCGAGCACCCAATCGAGCGTGATTTTCACCTATCCAGCACTTTTGACTGTTTTGCATGACGCTCGAGCGGGTAATTATACGCTCGAGCGGAAACCTTTGTCTGCATGTCCGCTCGAGCGGAGTAACATACGCTCGAGGGTGACCCCTGTTTTCTGAAAATTCTGAAAATGCTTTTAAAATGCATCTTTGCATCCTCATCTCATCCTAGGCATTATTAGGCCTAGTTTAAGGCATCTTAATAAGGATATAGATGTAGAACCACACCGAGGCAAATTAGGGATTAAGTTATTATCTTTCCCAACTGTGTAGCTTAGTGTGTGTTCAATCTGTATACTGTGTAGGGTTGGCGACTGGGGACGCACTCTAGCTTTACTATAGCCCAGAACTCTGTGAGTAACAACTGTGTAAAGATATGTTCAAAATGATTATCTTCTGAACAACTGAACTGTACTGCTTTCTGAACTGATTACTGTCAACTGAATGAATGTATGTCCTATATTCTGAACTGTATTGTGGCATCCTTAGCAACTACTGTTTACTGTTACTGTTACAGAGATCTCTGTTGGTTCCCTTGTTGGAACCACTATTGTTACTGATTGATGGCCATCATTTACTGTTCGGTCTTTTAAGATCTACTGTTTACTGTACTGTTATGCTAATGGATGTACCACATATGACTGTATCGACTGAACGACTGAACGACTGAAATACTGATTTAACGAACTGTTTTCATTACTGTAAGGACATTCATTCTTAACCCCTTTACGCATTATGTTATTCACTGGGCTTTAGCTCACTGCTCATATATATATGTAGGTGTACAGGCACCAGACCGCAGCTAGGTAGGGTAAGCTCCAGTTTTGTCAAGCAAACCACTGTGCCTCACTGCGAGGTTCCGAGCCTGTCAAGTTTTGGCTTAGGGGTGTTTTTAATTTCCCCCTTCGGTCTCTGTAACTGTTTTGTTTACTGTACTGTTTAATAGGGATTAGGTCCCTGAACTGATTGATTGTATATATGTACATGCTGTTTTGTTCGACTGTATATATATGAATAAAAAGTCTTTTTGCATACAGATTGTCACAGCTCATTAGACATTGTTTATTTACTGTATTGGCTTCCGCCAGCCCCTGTACTCTGTATTACTATATTACTGTTAAGCAGGCCTTCGGTAATCTTGGATTACTGGCCGGTTACGGTGCTAAACCCATAGGGGTGGGTTTGGGTCATGATAGAGTGGTATCAGAGCGATACTTACCACGAGTTATACCGCACACACGTGTCCAAATGAGCTATAGGATGTCCTCGAAAAGTGATTAGGGCATTACATGAGCATGATAAGTGTGTGGTTATGACATGACTGAATATATGCTAATGTGTTAATCTGTTTAAATGAATGACTGCCTATGTTAATAACTGTTATAACTGCATATAGTAAAATCGATAATGCGAGAACTGCAAATAAATCTGAATCCTCATCCTCTGAGGCAAGAATGGCAAGACTGGAAAGAATGATGGAATTAATAACTGAGAGATTAGATCAACAACAGAATCAACAGCCCCCACCTCCTCCTCCGATACAGCCGGAATAGAATGTGAATGTTAATGATGGGGACATAATTGCTCTTACCCATAAGTTCAGCAAAATGAAACCGCCGTCCTTTCAGGGAGGCCTTGAACCGTTAAAAGCTGAAGTATGGGTTCTTGAGAATGAAAAATTGTTTGAGGTCTTTCCGTGCTCTGAAGCACATAAAGTGCTATTGGCCACCTTTACTCTGCAAGAAGAAGCCAGAAGGTGCTGGATGCTTATCCGTAATGAAAATACTGTTATGACTTGGGCTCAATTTAAAGGAGCCTTCTTTGAAAAGTATTTCCCTCAGTGTGTTAGGGACAGAACAGTGACTGAATTTGAACAGCTGAGACAGGGCACAATGTCTGTTGCTGAATATGAGACAAAATTTACTGAACTTGCCAGTTATGCACCACATATGGTTGACACTGACTACAAGAAGGTCAGAAAGTTTGAAGGCGGCCTTAATGTTGCAATACTAGACAGAATTAATGTTTTGAAGCTACCGAACTATGTAAATGTTCTTGACCGAGCCTTGATGGCTGAATCGAACATCGAGGCACTGAAAACTGAAACACCAGCATCTGAATGGCGTGGAAAAAGGCAGGGTTTTAAATTCAAGAAAGGCAAGCATAACCCATTGAACAAGAAACAGAATACGGGGTCAACAACTAGCCCCAGCCAAGGGAGTGGTTTCATACCCACCCTGTTCTGAGTGTGGCAAGAAGCACAAAGGGGTCTGTTACAAAATATCTGGAGCCTATTACAGGTGTGGCAAGGTGGTCCACATGGTTAAAGACTGCCCCTCTGCTCCACAAGCCAATAGTAAAGCTACACCAAGCGTAGCAGCATCAACTGTCGCACCAAAATCGAACCCCAAAGCTACCGGGAAAGAGCTCATGAGGCAGGGCCGAGTGTTCACCCTAGTACCGAGAGACGTGCAGAATACCGAGACCGTTGTGTCAGGTATTCTCTCTATTTGTACTCAAAATTCTTATGTACTGATTGATTCAGGATCTACGCATTCATATGTGTCACATGCTTTTTCGCGAAAACTGAATAGACCATTAGAACCCATAAACTATCTGTTAGCTGTATCATCACCCATTGGGGAATCTATGACCTGTGCATATATTTACCCTGCTTGTGAAATTATTGTTGGAGATGCACATTTGTTTATTGACTTACTGCCACTGAACATTGATCATTTTGATGTAATATTGGGAATAGACTGGTTAACGAAATACCATGCCATCATAGATTGTGTAACGAAACAAGTAGTTTTCCATCCACCAGGTTTACTCGAATTTGTGTTTAATGGGGTTGGAGTAGTACCTCCTCCGTATTTGATTTCATCTGTGAAAGTTGTTAAATTGATTAGAAAGGGGTGTAAGGGATATCTGTGTTCTGTATTGACTGTATCTACTGATGATAATGCCAACGTAAATAGTATTCCTGTAGTCAGAGAATTTCCAGATGTATTTCCAGATAATCTATCAGGGGATTTGATTGACAGGGAGATTGAATTTACCATTGATGTGATTCCGGGAACGCAGTCAGTATCTAAAGCTCCTTACCGAATGGCTCCAACTGAACTGAAAGAATTGAAAGTGCAACTGCAAGAACTGCTGGATAAGAAGTTCATCAGGCCTAGCACTTTGCCATGGGGCGCTCCTGTTTTATTTGTGAAAAAGAAAGACGGCTCACTAAGACTGTGTATTGACTACCATGAACTGAACAAGGTAACTGTGAAAAATAAATACCCATTGCCACGTATTGATGACTTATTTGATCAGTTACAGGATGCTCAAGTGTTCTCTAAGATCGACCTCAGATTAGGATACCATCAATTGAAAGTTAAACCAGAAGACATTGACAAAACTGCTTTTCGAATGAGGTATGGACATTACGAATTTTTAGTTATGCCTTTCAGAGTTACCAAGGCACCTGCTGCATTTATAGACCTCATGAACAGAATCTTTAAACCATACCTTGATGACTTTATTGTTGTATTCATTGATGACATACTGATTTACTCCAGAAGTGTAGAAGAACATGAACATCATCTGAGACTTGCCCTACAGACCCTAAGAGAACAGAAACTTTATGCTAAACTGCCTAAATGTGAATTTTGTCTTGATCATGTTATGTTTTTGGGGCATGTTGTTAGCAAAGATGGAATTTCCGTTGATCCGCAGAAAATTGAAGCTGTAGTAAACTGGCCTAGACCAACGAACGTAACAGAAGTCCGAAGCTTTTTGGGACTAGCCGGATATTACAGAAGATTTGTCAGAGATTTCTCCAAAATTGCCTTACCGTTGACTCAGTTAACTCAGAAGGGGATATCGTTTGACTGGATTGACCAAAGGGAATCTGCTTTCCAGGAGTTGAAAACTCGACTTGTGGCTGCACCGGTTCTTACCCTACCTTCAGGTATGGATGGTTATACTGTATTTAGTGATGCTTCTCATAAGGGTTTGAGGCGTGTTTTAATGCAGAATGAGAAAGTTATTGCTTATGCTTCTCGACAACTGAGACCGCACGAAAAGAACTACTTGACCCATGATCTGGAACTTGCTGCAGTAATATTTGCACTGAAAATCTAGCGTCACTATCTGTATGGGGCGACATGTGAAGTATATACTGACCACAAGAGCTTGAAATATTTATTTACACAGAAAGAACTGAACATGAGACAGCGGAGATGGCTAGAACTGATTAAAGACTATGACCTACAGATTTTGTACCATCCGGGAAAAGTCAATACCGTTGCCGATGCACTGAGCCGGAAATCGATTGGAAATTTAGCCCGTTTGCTCACCGAGCAAAAAGAACTACTTTGTGACCTTGAAAAATCTAAAATTGAAATTGTTTTACGAGAACAAGGTGGAACCTTAGCTGCTATTTCTGCTCAACCAGCACTAATTGAAGAAATTAAAGAGAAACAGCAACTGGATGACTTCTTGAAGAAGATCATCGAAGAAAGGGAAACTAAACCAAGACCGGGTTTCAAATTTGAAAGTAATGTACTGAAATTTCAAGAAAGACTGTGTGTACCGAATGACTCTGAATTGAAAAGAAGAGTTCTGCAAGAGGGCCACAATTCAAAATTTTCTATCCATCTAGGGAATACGAAAATGTACCAAGACCTGAAACTGAATTTCTGGTGGCCGGGAATGAAGAAAGAAATTGCTGATTTTGTATCAAAATGTCTTCATTGCCAACAAGTTAAAGCCAAACATCAACGACCCGCAGGCTTATTGCAGCCCTTATCCATACTGGAGTGGAAATGGGAACATATCACCATGGATTTTATTGTGGGATTGCCTCGCTCCAGTAAAGGTATGGACTCAATTTGGGTTATTGTTGATAGACTGACTAAATCTGCTCACTTCTTACCTGTCAAGACAATTTATAATGCGGACAAATTGGCTATACTCTATATTGATGAAATTGTTAGACTGCATGGAGTGCCTGTGTCCATTGTTTCTGACAGGGATTCGAAGTTTACATCGAGATTTTGGCAAAGCTTACAGACTGCGTTGGGTACTGAATTGAGACTGAGTAGTGCTTATCATCCTCAGACCGATGGCCAGTCAGAAATGACCATCCAGACTCTAGAGGATTTACTGAGAATGTGTGTCCATGATTTTCAAGGAAACTGGGAAAGCCATTTTCCATTGACTGAATTCGCCTACAACAACAACTATCATTCAAGTATTGGTATGGCGCCTTTCGAGGCATTGTATGGCAGAAAATGTAGATCTCCGATTTGCTGGGCAGAAGTTGGAGATGGGCCTTTGCTTGGGCCCAAGATTGTATATGAAACAACTGAGAAAGTGAAACTGATACAATAGAGACTGAAAACCGCACAGAGCAGACAGAAAAGTTATGCTGATGTCAGAAGACGGGATAGAGAATATGAAGTGGGTGATCACGTGTTTGTGAAAGTGACACCGATGAAAGGCCAGACTCGTTTTGGAGTCAAAGGCAAATTAGCGCCGAGATACGTCGGACCATATGAGATTATTGAGAAAATCAATCCGGTGGCGTATCAAGTTGCGCTTCCTCCTGAAATGGAGCATATGCACAACGTCTTCCACATTTCTATATTGAGGGATTACCTCCGGGATCCTTTCCATGTAATAGAGCCGACTCGTGTAGTATTGAATGACAACTACACTTACGAGGAACGGCCTATACAGATTGTAAACAGACGGATCAAGAAGTTAAGAAACAAAGAGATTCCATTAGTGAAAGTTGACTGGCAAAACCACGGTGGCGTGTATGCCACTTGGGAAAGGGAAGATGACATGGCTAAAAGATATCCTGAACTGTTTCCACTGAACCCTGTTTTCTTCCAGAATGAAGGTAACTCGAGTTTAGAGGACTAAACTCTTTTTAAGCAGGGGAGACTGTAACAACCCTCGTCACTGTTTACCGAATAACCACTGATTACCGTTAAACTGAAACTGATTATGACTGATAAGTGAACTGAATAAATTGAGACTGGTTGTGATTAATAACTGAAGTAATTGAGCTGATTGAAATACTGAACTGATTGACTGAAATTGAAACTGAATTGACTAAGTATACCTGTTTAATTGTAATTCTATCTGTTTGGTTATTTGATTATCTGTTTGTGTCTTTGTGTTTAAACTGCTAATTGAGGGCCTTATCGGCGGCCGAACCGAAAATCGATTAGTGTTTTATGATCATCGTGATTTATGTGATTTTATGGTGTAATTACCTGAAAACTGATTAGGTATGATTAAATTAGATTAAAAAGAGTTAAATTGCATTGTTACACTTATTTACCATTAGTGCCACTTAGTGGCCACTACCTAACACATATGGAGCCTTATACAACACTTGACCAACACAATTCATCAGCCATTTTCATTGTTTTGCCGACCAAGAGAGTTAGAGGGAGAGAAATTGAGTTCTAGATTGTGTTTTGTTTGGAAATTGAAGAAATTGTAGAAAAGATTGCATATTTGAGCTCCCTTCTTGGACTATAAGACCTAAGGTAGATCATTGACCTTCTTTATTGTGTATTTGAACTTATTCTTGCATAATTCTTGGGTCTTTAGTGATTTAAGGCATGAATTGGTTCAATAGTATTGAATTGAAGCTTATTCTTTGCATGCATGGCATACTCTTGCATTTTTGAGGTTGTTCTTCATGGATTTTTGCATGCACGTCCATGTTAATGTTTAGGACCATGTTTTCATCTTGTTTTTGGAACAATTGGCTCCTTAGAGCATGTAATTGAAGCTTTGAAATGGTTTTAACCCATGCATGTTTGCATGTTCTCCATATTCATGAAAATTGGTTTGAATTGAGTTGTTTGAAACACCCTTGGGCTTTGATTTTACAAATTGAGCTTTGAATCATGTTAAACTATGAGTTTTGGGATGTTTTCTGAAAAATTGGCCCAAGAGGATCGAAATTCATGTTTTAAAACTTGGTTTTGAGCTTGAGGTTCAAATCTGGAATTTCCAGAATTTGGACTCACGCTCGAGCAGGGTGATGTAGACGCGCCCGCGTGGGGGCCCTCGCTGCTACAGTTCGGACTCGATTTGTGTCACGGTTCTTAATCTGAACCAAAGAGTCCAAATCCGGCAAATCGTTTTGAGAAACAGATTTTTTGAAAAGAAGTGCCAAACATGGACTGCTTTGCCAGATACTAAGTCGCCACCTAAATATTTTTAAATTGGGAAATTTAGGAAACCCTGACTCGGTGCCGAAGGCCACATGTCCGTCATCACCAGAGTTGTCTCGGCTCGGGAGCTAGGGTAAGATTGGGGAAGGTCAGCTGTGAGCACCCCCTCTCGCCCGATCCGAAGATCGGCCTCTACTAACCGTGATATTCGTTTTTGAAAACATTATGTGTTCTTATTCCATTTATTAGCCTAGAATTACTATGTTATACACGCAGCAAACAAGTATAGACTAGATTGCCTAATTCGGAAATAAACACTGCATATCCGTTTGTTTTTGGAAAAATGTTTTGGACTTCGCTACTCGCAAGTAGGCTAAAATACGGATTTCAACGAGTCTTTCCAACTCAAACAATCCAAGCTTCACCCACAGGCATTCAAACAGTTTATAACACGTAAGCATCTAGCCACATGGTAAGCATGCTGTCATGGTAGCATTCACACGCATGCGATATGCTAAAACATTTAAAATACTTACACAGTACTCCGCGCCAAAACAAAGAACTTGTTAGCAGACATGCATGATCCAAGTCCATGTTAAGTGCCTAATGCATCGCATACAACATGTTACTAGAATAGGCTCGGCTAACCTACACATGGCATGTGAAATGCAATTAATTGATGCACGTATTCAATTTGGGATTGGAATACAAATGCAGTTAGCATGATGTACCGAGCCCGGTGCATGTAAGACAAATGAATGAATGCACGCATGCATTGCATGAGGTATGCTAATTTAAACGTGCCCTAATCTACCATCATGAGCAGGTAAATAAAAGGGAAGAAAGACGTGGGGTTGGAAGACATACACCCACTCACGCACACTTATTACACAATTGCCCTCACTCGGAGGGACCAAATAAATAATACAAATTAATTAACTACGCAAGCTAATTAAATATTACAAATTGCCTAATCAGTCAACAAACTAATTTAAACTAGGGAAATCAGTAAACTGCCTCGGGAGGAGAGCCGGATGCAGCGCATTCTCGGGTCCTGCTCGGAAGTGCACGGCCATGCATAGTCTGCCTCTGTTTTCCCTGCTCTGCTTCTCTGAAGACTGCCAAAGTCTCAAGGATGCCTCTCTGGATACTGGGAATCACCACCGGCTGAGTAGAATTACCACCGGCAGTGAATTGTGGTCACCGGCACAAAACGAATCCATCGGCTGGTGATTTACTGCCAGTCGGCAATGTATGCTGCCGGTCGGCAAAGAATGCCTGCAGAACCTGCAACTCATAGCAACAGAGGACAGAACTTGCATGGCAATACAATTCAAGCAATGTATGCACCAATCATGTCCCCTATCATGTTTGTGACTCAAAGGGACATGCTCATCGGTTCTCGGACCATCAATCGCGCATTTCCATGCGTGATGGCCCAAAGGACCAAGTGTACACATTTTAATGTCAAATGCAATGCAAACAATCAAATCAAGAGGCTTCTACCTCTATCATGACTTGGTCAAGAGGTAAAGCATGCGTGCCAATGCTATGCAACTCTAACCATACAAACTAGCGTGCAAACATGAACATGGGCAATGCACAAACATGCAACAATCATGCAAGGCATAGACAATAATCATGCGAGACATGAGGCAAGCATGTTAATATCAAGCATGTGAGATGTGACCTAAATGCACAAACATGCAAGACACAATACGGGTGTTCATGCATGCAAACAAACATGTGACTTCATTTCAATTATGCAATTTCAAATTATGCAACGACTCACTAATATGCTACAACATACAAGGAGTACATGCAACAAACAAAGAGATAGACTTAAACATGATTTGGGCAGCTCTAATAAGGCACAAAACAGTGGCCAAAGTGACGAAAATAAAGGACTAAACACATACACACATGCACATGTTAAAGGGGCCAACACTTAGGCACAAATGGGACAACTCTCAAACACATTTGAAAGAGAATAATCATGGACATATGGCATGCAAGGTAAGCATTGAAAATCATGTTAAGATGGTGTCAAACCAAGCAAACAAAATAGACTAAGCATGCAATAAATGGCCCAAGTACTTGAAGCAAGTCCAAGGGGCTTGAACCATGACCAAGTCAACCAAGCCTCACAAGGCTAAGAGGACTTAAAATAGGTTCAAGGCAGACCTAGACCATGCAAAGGGGACCCCCTAGATGGCATCTAAGTAGCTCAAATTCAAAGGCATGTACAATGGCCAAAACATGGAGCATATAACACAAGCTCATAAGGCATCAAAGAGACATCCAAGGCAAGCATATAGGCATGTCAAATGGACTGAAATGATGCTACAAATGGTGCGAAACCAATAAAACAAATCAAGTAAAGCATGCTACATACTCACATACTTAAGGCCAACAAGCCAAAATGCAAAGGGGGCATATAATGCATGCCAAGATCGACCCAAACAACTATGGACAGACCTTATATATGGTAAAATAAGCATGAAAAACTCACAAGGCTAAACCTAAAACATGCTAGAGCAAAGGCTAACAACCTGAGGCACATTAAGGCAATAACAAGGCATTACATGGTAGGTATGCTAAGTGTGCATGGTGTACCAAAACCAACACACAACAAAGTTATATCATGGCATAATAAGCATGGAAAACAGCCAAGACATGATTAATACACACTCTAACATGATGCTCCCTCAAGAGGCCAAAAAGGGTCCCTTTCAAGGACAATAAGGAGAGGGGGTGGCCCTCTCCTTCTTGGGACCTCAAGGCACCATCCTCACCTCTGAAATCCCTCAAGATTTCAGTGGTGAGGAGGCCCAAACATCAAGGTCTCGGAGCTCACTCAAAATAGCACAAAATGGGGCCTTTCAAGGCCTAAGAGGGGTCAAACACCTCCAAACCACAAAACACTCTAAACAAACTATTTAGAGGGCCTAAAAACAGAACTTTTTTATATTATACACCAAGCTCAAAAACAATTTTAAGATAGGTAAAAATACAATGCAAAAATGGGGAATAAAGGGACTAGTTTCTTACCCTTGAAGACCCCTTTAACAATGGTGCTCCAACAGCCTCTTTTAGGTTGAAACCAGCTCCAAAACCTCAAAAACAATCTCTTAGAACCTCAGTAGCTAAGTGAAGGTGAAACACTATGTGTTTGTGTGCAATAGTAAGACACAAACACACTTAAACACACACAAGAGGGAGATATAGAGATAGGATATGTATGGATTCTAACCCTAGAACTCAAAATCCTAAATATGGCTGTCTAAAATCTCCAAAGTGTCTAACCCTAAGCAAGGGAGAGAAGGGCTCCTCTTTATAGAGCTTTTTGTCTTGTAAAGCTTACAAGATAAGCTTCTAAAGAGGGAGATCCCTCCATACACGTGTATGGAGGGGAGCCAAATGCAAGACAGCTGTAATAAAATATTTGCAAAAGAAGATGAACAGTAGTCGGCTGCCCAAAAATGCCATTTTGGCAAAAGGGAGTGCCGACCGGCAATAAATAGTGCCGACCAGCAATATACATTGCCGATGGCAGCAAAAACCAGCCGGTGGCCTCTGGCCATGGCCGGTGGTGTGTGGGGATGCCTCACAAGGCATTCCCTGCCCCTCCAAGGCAAAATGCAAGTGTTTGGTGCAAAACCAGACACTGAACAGTCGAGTTCGGAGATCCTGAGGCAAGGCGCGTAGCCGAGTCCTCCGGGAACTCCAAACGAACACCAACAAGGGTAATCACCAAGTGTTCCAATGGTGACGTCCAAGTCTTGAGGACGGTCAAAAATGGGGTGTCTACAGGTGACTGGCGCTCGAGTGTGGGAATCGTGCTCCCAGCATTTTGTTCTGTTTTGAAGTCCGCTCGAGCGGAAGAATTAACGCTCGAGCGGGACATTATGTCTCATGCTCGAGCGGGTGTTGAGCACCCAATCGAGCGTGATTTTCACCTATCCAGCACTTTTGACTGTTTTGCATGACGCTCGAGCGGGTAATTATACGCTCGAGCGGAAACCTTTGTCTGCATGTCCGCTCGAGCGGAGTAACATACGCTCGAGCGTGACCCCTGTTTTCTGAAAATTCTGAAAATGCTTTTAAAGTGCATCTTTGCATCCTCATCTCATCCTAGGCATTATTAGGCCTAGTTTAAGGCATCTTAATGAGGATATAGATGTAGAACCACACCGGGGCAAATTAGGAATTAAGTTATTATCTTTCCCAACTGTGTAGCTTAGTGTGTGTTCAATCTGTATACTGTGTAGGGTTGGCGACTGGGGACGCGCTCTAGCTTTACTGTAGCCCAGAACTCTGTGAGTAACAACTGTGTAAAGATATGTTCAAAATGATTTTCTTCTGAACAACTTAACTATACTGCTTTCTGAACTGATTACTGTCAACTGAATGAATGTATGTCCTATATTCTGAACTGTATTGTGACATCCTTAGCAACTACTATTTACTGTTACTGTTACAGAGATCTCTGTCGGTTCCCTTGTTGGAACCACTACTGTTACTAATTGATGGCCATCATTTACTGTTCGGTCTTTTAAGATCTACTGTTTACTGTACTGTTATGCTAATGGATGCACCACATATGACTGTATCGACTGAACGACTGAAATACTGATTTAACGAACTGTTTTCATTACTGTAAGGGCATTCATTCTTAACCCCTTTACGCATTGTGTTATTCACTGGGCTTTAGCTCACTGCTCATATATATATGTAGGTGTACAGGCACCAGACCGCAGCTAGGCGGGGTAAGCTCCAGTTTTGTCAAGCAAACCACTGTGCCTCACTGCGAGGTTCCAAGCCTGTCAAGTTTTGGCTTAGAGGTGTTTTTAATTTCCCCCTTGGGTCTCTGTAACTGTTTTGTTTACTGTACTGTACTGTACTGTTTAATAGGGATTAGGTCCCTGAACTGATTGATTGTATATATGTACATACTGTTTTGTTCGACTGTATATATATGAATGAAAAGTCTTTTTGCATATAGACTGTCACAGCTCATTGGACATTGTTTATTTACTGTATTGGCTTCCGCCAGCCCCTGTACTCTGTATTACTGTATTACTGTTAAGCAGGCCTTCGGTAATCTTGGATTACTGGCCGGTTACGGTGCTAAACCCATAGGGGCGGGTTTGGGTCGTGACACAATCCGAGAGTAAAACACAACTCAAAGTTGAACCATTGAATCAACCTTAGCTACAAAGGAACACAAGCAGAACCAAACCCTTAACAATAGATCAAAAAGAGGAGAGAAGAATAAGAGACAAAGAAAGAGTCCTAGAGTGGCAAGTATCGATGAGAAGATAAGATGAAGAGCCTCTGGCTCTCTGCAAATCCTCGGTCTCGTCCTCTTCAGAGAAAACCCTATCCTTCTTTTCCTGAATAGAAAGGAACTTATTGATATTTTTACCAGAGTTAAGTGTGCTACGAAAGAATTGTTCTTTATTCAAATTAAGCTAGATAGGAACCCTCTTGATAGTATTAGACACAGGAGGGGGAGTGTTGCTCTATGTTTGTGGCCCCTAGTAAAGTTGAGGAAAGTTTGGCCTCTTAGAAGTCTAGGGTCCAGTGGCTAAGTTTGGGGAACTGTAGTAGTTTTTTTTTTTTTTTTTTCAAATCCTTAGCTAATAATAGGAATAGGAGTAGGATTAATTGCATTACTCTGGAGTATAGATCTTTGGTCACTAGGAGCGAGGATATCAAATCTACTTTTGTTAGGAACTATGACAATCTTCTTGGTAGACCTTTTAGTGATAATTATCAAGGTCTTGATAGGATCCAGAAGTTGATTAAGTGCAAGTTAAATGATTCCCAAATGTCTATTTTTGTCACGCCCCAAATTTTATTACCCGAATACATTATCCAAAATCTTTAATTTAAATCCAATTAATTGACACAAATAGAAATAATAAGAATAATTACAATTGAGTGACAAGAAAGTGTTCTCTTCCGAATGAATACCATAATAGAACATCTTAAACAATAAGAATACGCGCCCGATGCACTTACATTTAAATTTACATGATAAATAATTACACTAGAGGGGACATTGACACCTCAACATATCATAATGCTATACATTTTCATTTGCCTTCTACAAAACAATACTCCTAAAAGACGATTAACTTCTCGATCCTCAAACTGGTGTTTCCAACTTTGCTCTTGAAAATGGTACAACAACGTGGGATGAACAAATATGTCTAGTAGGGATCTACAAAGATCCTAACAATAAGATCAGTAGATATATGCGATCATGAATGCTGACAAGTGATACATAAATAGATAATGTGCCTTTTTATACCAAAGTAGAGTATACATAGGTGGACACTTTCTTTATAAAGTCCCACTAGACTTTCCAAGAAAACTCATTTATTATATTCTCATCCGTTTTACCTTATTTGAATAAACTCAAAGAATTTTCCTTAAAAACACAAACTCTTTGAATCGTAGATAAAAACCTTAGGTCTTTTAACCATGTACTACCATTGAACATAGATGATACACATTAATTACACAACTACCTATCCTCGCCATAATCCACACAATCCCAAAACATACACACTTAACAACACACTACACACAATTTATCTATAAAAATTCAATTCATTACAATCTTATTCCACACACACAAGTAAATTCTCCATTACCAATCATTACATTCACATTTACAAATTGCCTTATAATTCTTTTAGAAAAAATCCACCTGCTAACAATCGGCTCCATTACCAAGCCATACCAACACAGTTTGTCGGGCGCTACTCCAGAAGGAATGCTAGAACCTATCTCAAGCACCACGCTTTACCAGTCACAAGCCAGAAGGAATGTGGAACCTCTAAATATCTCAACATGTAACGCCCTCAAAATAATAACATTAAACCCAACAAATAAGACGAGCGTTGATAGATAAACTAACCACCTTCTATCATTCATTAGAATTCCATTACATAAGTATTACATGTTAATCTCATAACAAAATGCCCTACGGGCTTACAGCTTTCCAAGTTAACACTTGGTTACAACAAAGAGTTCTAACTCGTTTACACATTAAGCCCTTGGCTTGCAATTACATGTAATACATCAAAAGTACAACAACAAAACTATGTCCGCCACTAGCCTCCCAGCTATGTCCTTGGAGGTGGCATGCTTCCTGCACCTGAAAATGATATTCCCATATAGGGTGAGCCACAGCCCAGTAGAAATACACTAAACCAACCATGGACAATGACTAAAACATTAGCAATTGATAGTTGGTCAACACTGATACAATCACATAAATTACATATTTATGTCAACGACTTATAATTCCCAATTACTTTTCATTTTCCCTTTTTCAACAGATAAGCATGCTAGCTCTATCATCATTTCCACAGACATGTATAAAAACTATATCTCACATTCAGATAAGCATAAAAGCTATATCCACATTCTCAACAGATATGTATATCAACAATATCCACAGATAAGCATACAAGCTGTATCCACACTCTACAACAGATATGTATATCAACAATATCCACAGATAAGCATACAAGCTGTATCCACACTTCACTTCACAAAGATAAGCATATGAGCTCTATCTTCACTTCTCTAGACAAGCATATGAGCTCTGTCTACGGAGTACATCCCCTATCTCCTCCAAATACCTATCCGGTTTAGAGGTACATCCCCTATCTTCCCCTAAACCGCGGAGTACATCCCCTATCTCCTCCTCTACACATAACGCATATAAACACATTGGTTCTATATACAATCACACAATACACACATTTAATGTATTCTATCAACCGTCAAGTTCCATGACACATTCCATTGATTAGTTTCAGTTTACTTAATCATCAAGCATTGTCTACAACAATCACGACTATCCTCCACCGATAGCCCAAAGCAGTTATTTCTAAACAGAAAATAAATGCACAATGGATATTCAATCAACATTTCATTCCTTCATTCCTCTCAATTAATTATCCCAATTAATTAAACAATGTAATTAGGTCAATTCCCATAATTAACATTTCAACCCTTAGGTCCCATTTTCATCAATGATTCAACATTAATTCCATTTTCCATGCCAAACATGCATCTAGGTTTATTATGAATAAAACCCCAACTTTTGTAAAATTACGCAAAAGTCCCAAACTTTCACCAAATTACCAAACCAAACCCAACATCTCAAATTACCAAAATTTAAAGACAAAACCCATAGAGAGGAGTAGGTTATCCCTACCTCAAATTCGGAGTCCCAAAGGAGAAGACGACAAAACCCAACGTGCTCCAAAACCCGAGATTTTCAGATTAAAATGAAGCCCTCGACGATCAACAACTTTTTTGTAAAGGCCAAAGGTGAGTAAATCACTCTTACTAGATCAAAACCTAGAGAGAAGGTAGTATCTAGAGTGAGAGGCTCAACAATGGTGATTTTGGAAAAGTAAGAGAGAGAAGAGAAAGTGAAAAAGTGATTTAAAGAGTCACAAATTCGGGACTTTAACCCAGGTCTCCGCTCGAGCGTAAAACACCCCGCTCGAGCAGCCACTCACAGACTTCCGCTCGAGCGGCCAACCTCCCGCTCGAGCGCAGAATGCACTCGCTCAGCACATTTGCAGAACCAGGCCTCCGCTCGAGCTCCCAACCCTACGCTCGAGCTCACAACACTGCACAACAAGATATTGGATAGGTGTAATCTACGCTCGAGCGCCAACACCTCCGCTCGAGCGTACAGGCCAAAAATCTGGGCAACTAGTTTTGGTTTCTAAACTCAACCAACCTGTAACCAACCCGCCCAACACATCCTATAACTCAAATACAAAGTAAGAAAGGATGTAAACAAGATAATAAACAACTACCAACATCCACGGACACATGTCCGGATCACTATACAACAAGGGTAAAATCCGGGATCGCTATAACCTCCCCCCCTTAAAGAATTTCGCCCCCGAAATTAAGCACAAGTTTTCAAAACAAGTTTTCCTCCATTTTAAACAATGTTACATTTTAACATTCAACAATTCGACCCATTGCCGGTCATCCCATCCCTTTAACAAGAGACATTTCACAATATGTAAACAACATATGTACTTTCAACATGCATCAACATTATGCACTATCCTTCCAATTTCAACAATATATTCAACAGATATAATGTTACATTCAACTTCCATATGAGGCAAGTTCCAAAACATACTGCCAATAACTAAAACATTTTCAATGTTTCACAACTTAAGACATATACAAAAGCTCTTAAGTTCAACAAAATGTAAAATTTAAATACAAGATTACATATCAATAAACAAGTCCGGATATTTCTCGCGGACTTCCAACTCACGTTCCCAAGTGGCTTCTTCCACTCCGTGATGTTTCCATAAGACTTTCACCAAAGGAATGGTCTTACCACGCAGGACCTGATCCCGCCTATCCAAGACCCGAACCGGTCTCTCCTCATACGAGGCATCCTCATCTATCTCTAAATCAGTCCAATCCAACACATGTGATGGATCTGGCTCATACTTCCGAAGCATACTCACATGAAACACGTCATGCACTCCGGACAACTGCGGCGGTAAGGCTAACCGATAAGCAACCTCGCCAATCCTCTCAAGGATCTCAAAAGGACCAATAAACCGAGGGGATAATTTCCCACTCTTTCCAAACCTCATCAGGCCTCGTCTAGGTGATATTTTCAGAAAGACATGATCACCTACCTCAAACGCCAAAGGCCTCCTCCTATGGTCGGCATAACTCTTTTGTCGACTCTGGGCTGTAACAAGCCTCCTACGGATAAGCTCAACTTTCTCCGTCGTCTCCCTAACCAACTCCAGACCCAACAAAGGTGCATCACCCACCTCGGCCCAACAAACTGGAGACCTACACGGTCGGCCATACAAGGCCTCAAACGGTGCCATACCGATGCTAGACTGAAAACTGTTGTTGTAGGCAAACTCTACCAATGGCAAGTGCCTCTCCCACGTCCCACTGAAGTCCAGGACACAACCCCGAAGCATATCCTCGAGGATCTGAATAGTACGCTCGGACTGCCCGTCAGTCTGAGGATGATAAGCCGTACTAAAGGTCAACTTAGTGCCCAAGGCACTCTGCAAACTCTGCCACAACCTAGCAGTAAAACGAGGATCTCTATCTGAGACGATCGTCACTGGGACCCCGTGCAATCTCACTACGTCCCGAATATACAAATCGGCAAGATGATCTACCGAATCTCTCACGCGCATAGGGATAAAGTGCGCCGACTTAGTCAACCGGTCTACAACCACCCAAATAGCATCACTACCCCGCTGAGTCCTCGGAAGACCTACAACGAAGTCCATAGTGACATGCTCCCACTTCCACTCGGCAATAGGCAAGGGTTGCAACAAACCCGCTGGCCTCTGATGCTCGGCCTTCACTTGCTGGCAAGTAAGGCACTTCGATACGAAAACAGCCACATCTCTTTTCATACCCCGCCACCAAAATTGGCGACCCAAATCCTGATACATCTTAGTACCTCCCGGATGCACCGCAAGGCGCGAATGGTGAAACTCTCGATGTACTTCCTCTCGGCAAGACTCCGGTACAAACAAACGGTCTCGGTATCTCACACTCAGGTCGGGATACACCGTCAAACCCTTCTCGACTTTCCCACTAGAGATCTTCTCTCGGAGGGATTCTACCTCAAGGTCACCTCTCTGTGCCTCTAACACTCTAACCACAAGTGTAGGCTGCGCAACAACAGAAAACAAGGCCGCATCCTCAACAGATTCGCCCAGTAGCAAATCAAACTCGCCAAGTGCTCCCAACATCACCCATTCCCGGATGGCTATACTAGCAACATCACTAATGGTCTTCCTACTAAGGGCATCGGCCACAACATTGGCCTTTCCCGGATGATAATGCAACTCAAAATCATAATCCTCGATGAACTCCATCCATCTCCTCTGCCTCAGATTCAAGTCTCTCTGTGTAAACAGATACTTCAAACTCTTATGATCCGAGAATACCTCGAACCTCTCACCATAAAGGTAGTGCCTCCAGATTTTCAAGGCAAAGATCACAGCTGCTAACTCTAGGTCATGTGTGGGGTAATTCTTCTCGTGTATTTTCAACTGACGTGAGCCATAAGCTACCACTTTCCCCTCTTGCATCAACACACAACCCAAACCCTCTCGTGAGGCATCACCATATACAGCATAACCCAACCCTCTCTCCGGAATAATCAACACCGGAGCGGTGGTCAATCTAACTTTCAACTCTTGGAACGACTTTTCACAAGTCTCACTCCACACAAACTTGACTCCCTTCCTAGTCAGTCTAGTCAATGGTGACGCTAACCTGGAGAAATCTTTCACAAACCGACGGTAATACCCTGCTAATCCCAGAAAACTGCGGATCTCAAACACACTCTTAGGCTGTGCCCAATCTTGCACTGCCTCAACCTTGGATGTATCAACAGACACCCCTTCCCCGGATACCACGTGGCCTAAGAATTTGACTTCCCTCAGCCAGAACTCACACTTCCCAAACTTGGCATACAGCCTATGGGCTCTAAGTAACTTAAGCACCACTCTCAAGTGTTCCTCGTGCTCCTCCTTAGATGACGAATAGATAAGGATATCGTCCACAAAAACAACCACAAAGCGGTCTAAGAACTCCCGGAAAATCCGGTTCATCAAGTCCATAAAGACCGCCGGTGCATTGGTAAGCCCGAATGGCATCACCAAAAACTCATAATGGCCATACCGCGTACGGAATGCCGTCTTCGGAATATCTTCCTCCCTGACCCTCAACTGATGGTAACCCGATCTCAAGTCTATCTTAGAGAAACAACGGGAACCCTTCAACTGGTCAAACAAATCATCTATACGGGGCATAGGATACTTATTCTTAACCGTAGCCCGATTCAACTTCCGATAGTCAATACACAATCTCAAGGCACCATCTTTCTTTTTAACAAAGAGGGCCGGCGCTCCCCACGGTGAAACACTAGGGCGAACAAAGCCCTTATCGAGCAATTCCTGGAGCTGAACTTTCAACTCAACCAACTCTGCTGGAGCAAAACGGTAAGGTGCCATAGAAATCGGCGCCGTACCAGGCACTAAATCAATAGAGAACTCTATCTCTCGGTGGGGTGGCAAACTAACAAGATCTTCGGGAAAGACATCCGAATACTCACAAACCACCCTCGGCAATACATGCTGGGTCTCACCACTCTCACCACTCTCAAAGTTAGCAAGTAGACTACTAAGCTCACTTCGCCCTCGCGAATCATACCCCGGTGGCAAAACACTACCAACCCGGTCTCCCAAGAAATGGAACCACTCCCCGCTCAAGGTACACAATGTAACCCTCTGGCGGTAGCAATCAATAACAGCCCGGTATGACGATAACCAGTCCATACCCAAAATAACATCAAAACCCTTCATGGGCATGACAACAAACGGAAAAGGAAGCCTATAATCGGCGACCTCAATATCACATCCTCTAACACCCTGTTTCAGGATCAACTCACCGCCCAAAGGCGATACCACACAAATAGGAGATGCTAACTGTGCTAACTCCAATTCCAAAACAGATGCAAATGCAGCAGATACAAAAGAATGAGATGCACCCGTGTCTATCAACACATTAGCAACCGAGTTGCAAAACAGAAAAGTACCTCTCACTACTGATGGAGCTGGTACTAAATCCTGCGCGGTAACAGCATACACGCGCCCCGTAGGCCCCTGGTCTACCTGCTCACCTCTCGGAGCAAAAGACGGCTGCACAGACTGGGATGACGAAACTCCCGGATTGGCCCTCGAGGCCTGCACAGACTGAGCTGGCTGAAAACCCTGCGTCTGCCTAGAACCAGACGCTCCCGAAGTGGCACACAACTGTGGGCAAAACCTCTTCATGTGCCCAGGTTGTCCACACTGATAACAAGTCAAGAGCTGCCCCCTGCCCAAACTCTGACTCTGCGGTCTAGCTGATGAAGAAGCAGCTTTCTGACCCCCACCCTTCTGCGGGCAAACAGAAACCTTGTGACCCAGCTGGCCACACTTGTAACAGGTAAAATCCCCCTGACCACCTCTCCCGGAGCCTGCACTCGGCACTGGGAAGGTCGATCTAGCAACACCACCCTGCGACTGCTGAGGGTTAGAACCCCTCTGCCTCCTGCCGTCACTCTGACTATCTTGGCTCCTCTTGGAGCCTCTCTGCCCCTCATCCTCTTCCTGCATCATAAGCTCCATATGAGCTGCAGCATCCACCAGGTGTCTATACTCTCGGATATAGAACCCACCAACTCTCAACTTGAGGCCCCGCCTCAACTTCCGCTCAAACTCATAGCAACGGCGTTCCTCAGACGCCACCAGTTCAGGCGCAAACCTAGACAGACTGGTAAAAGTAGCCTCAAACTCGGCCACTGACAAGCCCTGCTGATTAAGCCGGCTAAACTGATCCCTCAACTTCTCCCTAGCTGCTGCTGACAAAAACCTCTCCTGAAAAGCATTTATAAACGCCTCCCAAGTACCACCAACACGAGCCTTCTCGTATTTCCACCATTGACCCGCATCTCCCTTCAGCTGGAAGGATGCCAAGGTCACTTTCAGTGCTCCGTCCTCGATGCCAAGCATCTCAAACGTCTTCGTTGTCTGTTCGAGCCATTCATCTGCCTTAAGCGGCTCTTTAGGATCCCCGATAAACTCGTCCGGATTACACCGAAAGAACTCCCTCTTCAAGAAGGAAGGCCCTGCCTCAACTGCCTGATTCTCAGCCCTAAGAATACCCAAAGCTCCTGCTATCTCTCTGGCCAAGGCACCCATAGCCTGCTGACCCACTGGCTCGGCCACATTGGCCTGCCCAACTCCCTCCTGCACTACCGGGATCTCACCCTGTGACGGTACTTCCTGCCTTGCAGGTCTACCACGCCTAGCACCTCTTCCTCGTCCTGACATCCTAATAAAGGCAACCCAGAACGTTAGCACATTCATAAGTGTGCCGAAACTAAACACTCACGTCCTAATGCATGGACAACTGTAATTCACTCCACATAAGCACATAAACACATAAGCACTTACGAACTTCATTTCCGGATAATGATAGTCCCGAGGCGTTACTAGAGTTCCGGTTAGAAACAGCATTGATCAAGTGCTTTTCCAACAAGACTCCCAGAAACTCAAGGATCCAATCAACATCCTAGAAATTAAATCCCATACCCACATAGTCACATAAGCATGTTATCAATTGAGCACATAGCATAAGATACTACATCTAAGTCTCTATCAAGCGAGACAAACCCATTGTGATACTAATCACTTCCCACATACCCAAAGTATTCGAACCCGGTACGCTTTGATACCAAGTTGTAACGCCCTCAAAATAATAACATTAAACCCAACAAATAAGACGAGCGTTGATAGATAAACTAACCACCTTCTATCATTCATTAGAATTCCATTACATAAGTATTACATGTTAATCTCATAACAAAATGCCCTACGGGCTTACAGCTTTCCAAGTTAACACTTGGTTACAACAAAGAGTTCTAACTCGTTTACACATTAAGCCCTTGGCTTGCAATTACATGTAATACATCAAAAGTACAACAACAAAACTATGTCCGCCACTAGCCTCCCAGCTATGTCCTTGGAGGTGGCATGCTTCCTGCACCTGAAAATGATATTCCCATATAGGGTGAGCCACAGCCCAGTAGAAATACACTAAACCAACCATGGACAATGACTAAAACATTAGCAATTGATAGTTGGTCAACACTGATACAATCACATAAATTACATATTTATGTCAACGACTTATAATTCCCAATTACTTTTCATTTTCCCTTTTTCAACAGATAAGCATGCTAGCTCTATCATCATTTCCACAGACATGTATAAAAACTATATCTCACATTCAGATAAGCATAAAAGCTATATCCACATTCTCAACAGATATGTATATCAACAATATCCACAGATAAGCATACAAGCTGTATCCACACTCTACAACAGATATGTATATCAACAATATCCACAGATAAGCATACAAGCTGTATCCACACTTCACTTCACAAAGATAAGCATATGAGCTCTATCTTCACTTCTCTAGACAAGCATATGAGCTCTGTCTACGGAGTACATCCCCTATCTCCTCCAAATACCTATCCGGTTTAGAGGTACATCCCCTATCTTCCCCTAAACCGCGGAGTACATCCCCTATCTCCTCCTCTACACATAACGCATATAAACACATTGGTTCTATATACAATCACACAATACACACATTTAATGTATTCTATCAACCGTCAAGTTCCATGACACATTCCATTGATTAGTTTCAGTTTACTTAATCATCAAGCATTGTCTACAACAATCACGACTATCCTCCACCGATAGCCCAAAGCAGTTATTTCTAAACAGAAAATAAATGCACAATGGATATTCAATCAACATTTCATTCCTTCATTCCTCTCAATTAATTATCCCAATTAATTAAACAATGTAATTAGGTCAATTCCCATAATTAACATTTCAACCCTTAGGTCCCATTTTCATCAATGATTCAACATTAATTCCATTTTCCATGCCAAACATGCATCTAGGTTTATTATGAATAAAACCCCAACTTTTGTAAAATTACGCAAAAGTCCCAAACTTTCACCAAATTACCAAACCAAACCCAACATCTCAAATTACCAAAATTTAAAGACAAAACCCATAGAGAGGAGTAGGTTATCCCTACCTCAAATTCGGAGTCCCAAAGGAGAAGACGACAAAACCCAACGTGCTCCAAAACCCGAGATTTTCAGATTAAAATGAAGCCCTCGACGATCAACAACTTTTTTGTAAAGGCCAAAGGTGAGTAAATCACTCTTACTAGATCAAAACCTAGAGAGAAGGTAGTATCTAGAGTGAGAGGCTCAACAATGGTGATTTTGGAAAAGTAAGAGAGAGAAGAGAAAGTGAAAAAGTGATTTAAAGAGTCACAAATTCGGGACTTTAACCCAGGTCTCCGCTCGAGCGTAAAACACCCCGCTCGAGCGGCCACTCACAGACTTCCGCTCGAGCGGCCAACCTCCCGCTCGAGCGCAGAATGCACTCGCTCAGCACATTTGCAGAACCAGGCCTCCGCTCGAGCTCCCAACCCTACGCTCAAGCTCACAACACTGCACAACAAGATACTGGATGGGTGTAATCTACGCTCGAGCGCCAACACCTCCGCTCGAGCGTACAGGCCAAAAATCTGGGCAACTAGTTTTGGTTTCTAAACTCAACCAACCTGTAACCAACCCGCCCAACACATCCTATAACTCAAATACAAAGTAAGAAAGGATGTAAACAAGATAATAAACAACTACCAACATCCACGGACACATGTCCGGATCACTATACAACAAGGGTAAAATCCGGGATCGCTATACAACAAACCACACATTTTTCCGGGCGCTACTCCGAAAGGAATGTGGAACCTCTATCAAGTAGGAATGGTAACGGGGCGGGGCAGCACGGAGCCGGGGATCACCCTTCTCGTCCCCGATCCTTGAAACTACAAACTTTTTCGTCCCCGGCCCCGATTCCCGGCGGGGAACCCCTCACCCTCCCCGGCCCCACCCCCAATGGGGATCGGGTTTTCCCGACCCCGAAAAATCCCCGTCTCTGTTTAGCTTATTATCATCAACAACATCATCGATTATCAACACCAACATCATCGATCATCAACAACATCATTTTCATCAACGGTAACATCATCAAAAAAAAAAAAAAGACAGATCTGGTAGGAGGGAGGAGCCGAGCCGACGGATCTTCTCAGATCTGACGGTTGCCTGGCGGAGAAAGATGGCTGCGAGAGGCGATGGGAGGAGGCTGCGAGAGGGGACGGAGGAGGAGGAGGAAGAGGAGGAGGAGGAAGCGACGGAGAGGCGGCAGTGGCCTGGAGGAGGAGAAGGAGGAGGCGGCGGTGGCCTGGAGGGGGAGGAGGCGACAAGAGGAGCCGACTGCGTTGCGTAGCCTCTGTGAGAGAAAAAAGAGAGTGAGAGAGTGAGAGAAGAGAGACAGATCAGAGAGAAGAGAGAGCAGAGATATATAATAGATATATAATAGATTAGATCAGGGATTTGATATATAATATAATAATAGATATAAGGGGATTTGATATATAATATAATAATAGATATATAATAGATTAGATCGGGGATTGGATTTGATATATAATATAATATAATAATAGATATAAAGGGATTTGATATATAATATAATAATAGATATATAATAGATTAGATCGGGGATTGGATTTGATATATAATATAATAATAGATATATAATAGATTAGATCGGGGAGAAACGGGGCGGGGAACGGGGCCAGGGCGGGGGCTGTGAAAGTGATCCCCGTTCCCGGCCCGAATTTGATCGGGGATTCAATTTTAAATACCATTCCCGGCCCGTCGGGGGTATTTTTCGGGAAAAAACCACTTTTATTGGGGACGGGGGGTCGGGTCCCCGTCGGGCCGGTTTCAAATTGCCATCCCTACTATCAAGCGCCACGCTTTACCGGTCACAAGCTGAAAGGAAATGAACCCTTATTCCAATGTCACAATCCATCAATTCATTATGCTATTCATCTTTGCAACTCATAAATTTAACCAACAACACTCATTCATTGTTTCTATTATACATTAACCTGACAACACATTCCATAATATGTGTAAAAGTTCATCTTTAGAAATAATTACAATTTATTTTCCACAATATTCTTTGCTTCTCAATATTAACACCTTTCTAGTTTATTAATCCAATTCCCATTACCAACTTACTATGACGTAAACCCATTTCACAATAATCATTCTCACAACATATTCTAATCATCATTTCTATATTTACTTAGCCAAACATAAACTTAATTTCAAGAATATAAGGCCAATTGAAATAATTCATCATTTTGAAAGAAATAAAATAAAAAAAATCAATAACTAGGGTTGGACAAAAATTAGGGCTTTTTACTTTAAAGCACAAAACCATGTTCTAACTACTCAAAACTTACTTAATCCACTTTAATCTTATAGTTAACTTGCTTATTTTGAAAACCCTAATTTCCTTTTCATGCCTTTAAGAAAATCTCCTTAACATAAGGCTTTTATGCAATACAAATATACCACCCATCTATCTAGAAGAAAATACTGAAGAGAAGCAACGAAATCCCTACCTCAAGCTTAAAGAGGAAGAAACCCAAAAATCCAACTTCAATGAAAACACGATCTGCTAGGATGGATAAAAGCCCTTATCGTGCCCTTCGTTTTTGTATAAAGAACGTGGGGTAGGAAATTTGTAGAAAAAGATGAAAACCAAGCTTTTAGCTTTCATAAACTTGGAACTCAAAAATGGCTAAAAAGAGAGAAGAGGAGAGAAAAAGAATGAAGAAAAGTGAACCAAAAATGACTTTTTAAAGTGTTGATCTCGAACAGATTGCTTGAGCGACCACTCTTGTGCTTGAACATTAGAGACACCACACCGCTCGAGCGATGAAACCTTCACTCGAACGTAAAACTCACACTCCCAGAACATTAGACTCGCAAAAGTATTAGATGACTCACGAGATTGCTCAAGCGATCAATCTTGAGCGATAAGACAGAAAAAAATTTCCAGAGTGGTATAGTTTTAGCTCAGGATGTTACTAATTTGGAGATTGAAACTGTGCTCAAGTCTTTGAATGCCAATAAAGCTCCTGGGCCTAATGGTTTTCCTGCTAGCTTTTTTAGGAGCTCTTGGGATGTGGTGGGTAAGGATGTCGTTAGTGCCATTAAATCTTTCTTTACCTCTGGTGATATGCTCGAGGAGGTTAATAGTACCCCGATTGCTCTTGTTCCTAAGGTGCCTAATCCTAGCAACATGGTTGACTATAGGCCTATTTCTTGTTGCAATACCTTGAATAAGTGCATTGCTAAGATCGTAGCCAATAAGGTCAAAGCTATCTTTCCTAGCCTAATTGATCCTGTTTAGTTTAGTCTACTTTTGTCTAAGGCAGAAGAATTGCTGAAAATATTTTTCTCTCCCAAGAATTGATCAGAGGTTATTATAGAAATTCCAAGGCTTCTAGATGTGCTATGAAAGTGGACATCATGAAAGCCTATGACATTGTTAAGTGGGAGTTGCTTTTTGATGTGCTTACTATTATGGGTTTTTCTCCCAACTTGATCCATTGGATTGAGGTCTTTGTAACTAGTCCATCCTACTCCACCTATGTTAATGGTGAGTGCTAGAGGGTAAAGGCAGAGAGATCCTCTTTCTCCTTACCTCTTTGTGATTGTCATGGAAGTCCTCTCTAGATTGTTGGTTGAGAAAGCTAACTCTCTTGGGTTGAAGTTTCATTAGAGATGTAAAAAGGCTAAGATTGTCAACTTTGTTTTGCAGACGATCTAATGATTTTTTGTAAAGGGGATAGAGGTACTATCAAACTCATTAAGGAAGCCTTGAATGATTTCCAGTCCTTGTCTAGTCTTGCTCCTAGTCTTAATAAGAGCCATTTGTTTGTATTTGGTGTGGACCCTTCTACTAAGTCTGTTATTCTTAACACTATGGGATTCATTGATGCGTGAAATCATTTAGTCTCAAGGATGTATCAATCTTCAAGTTTGGAAATCCAAAAATTATTGGTATATGCCTTGCTCTTTTTCCACCTTGATTGCTATTAATTTTATTTTTCACGTTCTGTATTAGAACTTCCTCTCTCCTCTCTCTCTTTTTTTCTCTGTGTAGATTTTGTTTGTTTTATATATATATATATATATATACATATTAATGTTAAATGATGCATGTTGGTCACTGTTATTATATTCTAAGAAAACGAAAAAGTGAACGTTATATGTTGTTTGAGTAAATTGGATGATTTTGGGGAAAAGTATTTATATAAGTATACTTTGATTATAAACCATCAATTTGATATGAAGTATCCATGATCATATCTATCTATGTATTGTTATTATTTAGGATCATGTTGGGATATGTTCTGGGCTTTATGCTCATCTCACGTTATTAATCCTTCTTAAGGTACAGGTTGATAAGGGATACAAGATCGGTGATCTTCCTTACATGTTGGACATGGGGCCTTTATTTGTTGGTGGAAGGCCTTTATTGTATTGAGGGCTGAACAATTTCTCTTCTATGTAACAATGTAGACTACGTGCAATTTATTTAATTGTAATTCATGTTGCATTTCGTTATGTGTGTACGATTGAGGGAACCTTTTTGTATTTATGGATGTTGGTAGACTTGTTTCCATATTATATGAATGAAAATGGACTACAATAATGGATTTTGGTAATGATAACCGTGTAATAAAAAGTGGGACGTAACATAAGTGGTGTCTGGAGGCCAGATTGGTTACTATCAACCAGCTCCAAGTACTTCAGTTACCATGAGCGGCATCCTTGAATCTAGACATGGTAACCAAAGGGCAGTTTAGGCAACCCATCCAATGCCTAGAGTTGTAACGATGAGAGTAGAAGGACAGAATGTTGCCATCCATCCAATGTTGGCTGCGTTAGCGCAATTTATTGTTGACTCGCGGAGAATTAGAATGGTACTTGTAATTTAATCCCTTTTTTTTAAAGTAAAGTTTCCTATGGGAGATGTTCTTGTTATATTGTCTTAAGTATCTCATAATTCATGTTTTTGGTTTCAGTTCATTCATTTCTCTTATTGAATCTTTTAGGCTATGTTGAATTTGGGAAGGCAAAGGAAAGACAAGAAAAAATTTAGCTTCATTTCCTCCCATTTTCGTTTCTCTTTCCAAATTCATGATCCAAATATAGTTTTATTGTATATATAATACACACCTTATTGAAAACATTAAATAGGAAAGCCTGCCGTTGTCCTATACCAATGGTGATACCTTATTCTAATACACATAATTGAAGTTGGCTTTGTCCTGTATCAGATTCCAAAGTTTTGTTTATTACTTGAAATATCACGTAGTAAGAAATTTTTATAAGCTTGTATAGATTTTTTCTTTATAATTTATTGTTTTTCTCTTCTTACAATTGTCCCAAGCTCTCCCGTCGAAGCTCTAATTATCTTTGTTTTTCCATAAGTTTTTCGCCAAGCTTTAGGAAATCGTACAATGGGCTGGTGGTGCCGCCTTGCAAAATAAGGTTTGATCTTTCGCTAGGTTTATTTTATACTTCAATTATCATGTTTGTGCTTGCTTTGGGAAAAGCATAGAAACTTGTTGGAGTTGCTTTGTCCATGTTTTCCAAATATAAAAATATTATTTGGCATTAATTGCTTGCTAAAACCGGATCAACTATTTTTTACTACATTATTGAATACCATTGTATATCTTGACTATATAAGTGTACAGAATAACATTTCTCACATGTTTTGCTTTCATCAATGCATAATATGTGGCTTGCTTGGATGGTGATGTGCTAGGATAGTATGATTGTTGGCCCAATGTTTAATGAGCCTGATGTGCATGAAGATATGCGTCCTGTTGTAGAAAACATGTCTTATGAGGTAACACTTCAGGAAGTGAAGTAAATGTTTATGTGGCCTTTTTTGGCATTTTTTTATTCTCATTATCATTAAAGATTTTCTCGTAAATGTTGGACTTGGGTTTAGGAATTGTTGTCCTTGGAAAAGCAAATTGGCAATGTGAACACTTGACTGAGTGAGGATGCTATTTCAAGGGGTGTGAAGCAGCATAGGCATCAATCAATGAAATCAAGACTTCTAATGGAGGACGAACAGTGATGTACTTGTCAAGTAATGCGCATTAAAGTTCTTCATCTCCGGGCTTCTATTTTTCTGAAAGCATATAGTTTAATGGGAAACTTGAAACTTTAAGAAAAATAGAAGCCCGAAGATGATGAACTTTAATGCGCATTACTTGACAAGTACAGCACTGTTCGTCCCCCATTAGAAGTCCTGATTTCATTGATTGATGCCTATGCTGCTTCACACCCCCTGAAATAGCATCCTCACTCAGTCAAGTGTTCACATTGCCAATTTGCTTTTCCAAGGACAACAATTCCTAAACCCAAGTCCAACATTTACGAGAAAATCTTTAATGATAATGAGAATAAAAAAATGCCAAAAAAGGCCACGTAAACATTTACTTCACTTCCTGAAGTGTTACCTCATAAGACATGTTTTCTACAACAGGACGCATATCTTCATGCACATCAGGCTCATTAAACATTGGGCCAACAATCATACTATCCTAGCACATCACCATCCAAGAAAGCCACATATTATGCATTGATGAAATCAAAACATGTGAGAAATGTTATTCTGTACACTTATATAGTCAAGATATACAATGGTATTCAATAATGTAGTAAAAAATAGTTGATCCGATTTTAGCAAGCAATTAATGCCAAATAATATTTTTATATTTGGAAAACATGGAAAAAGCAACTCCAACAAGTTTCTATGCTTTTCCCAAAGCAAGCACAAACTTGATAATTGAAGTATAAAATAAACCTAGCGAAAGATCAAACCTTATTTTGCAAGGCGGCACCACCAGCCCGTTGTACGATTTCCTAAAGCTTGGCGAACCTACTTATGGAAAAACAAAGATAATTAGAGCTTCGACGGGAGAGCTTGGGACAATTGTAAGAAGAGAAAAACAAGAAATTATAAAGAAAAAATCTATACAAGCTTATAAAAATTTCTTACTACGTGATATTTCAAGTAATAAACAAAACTTTGGAATCTGATATAGGACAAAGCCAACTTCAATTATGTGTATTAGAATTAGGTATCACCATTGGTATAGGACAACGGCAGGCTTTCCTATTTAATGTTTCCAATAAGGTGTGTATTATATATACAATAAAACTATATTTGGATCATGAATTTGGAAAGAGAAACGAAAATGGGAAGAAATGAAACTAAATTTTTTCTTGTCTTTCCTTTGCCTTCCCAAATTCAACATAGCCTAAAAGATTCAATAAGAGAAATGAATGAACTGAAACCAAAAACATGAATTATGAGATACTTAAGACAATATAACAAGAACATCTCCCATAGGAAACTTTACTTTAAAAAAAAGGGATTAAATTACAAGTACCATTCTAATTCTCCGCGAGTCAACAATAAATTGCTCTAACGCAGCCAACATTGGATGGATGGCAACATTCTGTCCTTCTACTCTCATCGTTACAACTCTAGGCATTGGATGGGTTGCCTAAACTGCCCTTTGGTTACCATGTCTAGATTCAAGGATGCCGCTCATGGTAACTGAAGTACTTGGAGCTGGTTGATAGTAACCAATCTGGCCTCCAGACACCACTTATGTTACGTCCCACTTTTTATTACACGGTTATCATTACCAAAATCCATTATTGTAGTCCATTTTCATTCATATAATATGGAAACAAGTCTACCAACATCCATAAATACAAAAAGGTTCCCTCAATCGTACACACATAACGAAATGCAACATGAATTACAATTAAATAAATTGCACGTAGTCTACATTGTTACATAGAAGAGAAATTGTTCAGCCCTCAATACAATAAAGGCCTTCCACCAACAAATAAAGGCCCCATGTCCAACATGTAAGGAAGATCACCGATCTTGTATCCCTTATCAACCTGTACCTTAAGAAGGATTAATAACGTGAGATGAGCATAAAGCCCAGAACATATCCCAACATGATCCTAAATAATAACAATACATAGATAGATATGATCATGGATACTTCATATCAAATTGATGGTTTATAATCAAAGTATACTTATATAAATACTTTTCCCCAAAATCATCCAATTTACTCAAACAACATATAACGTTCACTTTTTCGTTTTCTTAGAATATAATAACAGTGACCAACATGCATCATTTAACATTAATATGTATATATATATATATATATAAAACAAACAAAATCTACACAGAGAAAAAAAGAGAGAGAGGAGAGAGGAAGTTCTAATACAGAACGTGAAAAATAAAATTAATAGCAATCAAGGTGGAAAAAGAGCAAGGCATATACCAATAATTTTTGGATTTCCAAACTTGAAGATTGATACATCCTTGAAACTAAATGATTTCACGCATCAATGAACACAAGACTCTATGGGTGCATACTAAATCGTGAATTGAGTGTATATATGTGATTTTCAGTTAATAAACTTGAAGATTTACACATGCATAAAAAGAAAAGAACAGATCTGAATCAAGTAAACAAGGAATCTACCCGGCACACAATTGCCAAAAAAAACTGAAAGAACAATCACAAATACAAACTGGGTTTCACTCCTTTCGATCTACAAGAGGCAAAACAAATGGATTAAAAATCAAATAACGAAATCATCGAAAAATGGTTCACATATTATCAATCAAACCATAGTTTTTTTATAAAAAAAAAAAAGAAAAGAAAGAAAGAAAGAGAGACAGAGATTGAAATCAAGAAGAACAATCTTACCCCATCAAGAGAGAGATCTTGAAAACGAAGACTACACATTAGGTTAAAGATCTAAAATAGCAATCAAGATGGAAAAAGAGTAATGTCTGTACCAATAATTTTTGGATTTCCGAACTTCAAGATTAATACATCCCTGAAACTAAATGATTTCACACATCAATGAACACAAGATTGTACGGGCACATAAATACTAAATCGTGAAATTGAGTGTGTTGATGTGATTTTCAGTTAATAAACCTAAAGATTTACACATGCATGAAATAAAAAGAACAGATCCAAGTCGAGTAAACAAGGAATTTGGCCCAGACACAAAATTTCAAAAAAATAGAAAGAATAATCACTGAAAAAACAATCACAAATACAAACTGGGTTTCACTATTTCCGATCTACAAGAGGCAAAACAATGGATTAAAAATAAAACAACAAAATAAGAGAAAAAATATCACAAATTATCAATCAAACCATAGATTAAAAAAAAGAAAAAAGAAAAGAGATTGAAATCAAGAAAAACAGTATTACCTCTTCAAGAACTTCAAGACACTCTTCAAGAGCTTCAAGACACCTCTGGCTCTCACTTTCGCTCTCTCTCGCTTTATGTGTGTGTTTCTCAATTTTTCTTTGTATCTCTCTATCTATTATGATTCCTTCTCATTTTCACTCTCTCTCTCTCTCTCTCTCTCTCTACACCTTTTATCTCTCTGTCTCAATCTCCGGTTCTCTCAAAATCTTTATTCCTTGAACCAAGAGTAAAGAATATACAGCCCCTTTTGAGAAGCATGATTTTTAGTGAAAAAAAAACTATTATAATTTGTCATATCACTAGTGTATGCCCGTGCTTGAAGGTGTGGCATAAATAATGTTAAAATTAGAATATAATTGTAATCCTAACACTATTTAAATTTATTTTTTAATTTGAAAAATTCACAAATTTATTATAAAATTTTGGAATTCTCACAAAACTCCTCACAAAAAATTACTTTTGCTTATATAATATATAGCTAGATAGATAGATGTACCTAATCACGAAAACTCCCATCATGTGTTTGGGCCAGAAAAAGCCCAACACACTTAGAATTTCAAAAGCCGAAAACAATAATAAAGAAGCAAAAGATAGAACTCAACTTGACTATTTCCAGTACCATCGTTTCTTCTCTCTCTATAACCTTGCTTCGTTGGATTGGACCTCTCTCTCTCTCTCTGTGTCTCTCTCTGTGATCGGAATCGAGACTAAAATCGCCATCGATCTAGCTCTCTCCAGCAACGACACCCCTGTGAGTTTTAAAAATTTTGAAATGAAAATTTTTTACATTCACACTGAAAACATAAATCTACAAAGCTGCAATGAATAATAATTTCAAAGAAAATGATAAATGTAAACATGATAAATGTAACAACGGTTAATTTTTTTGATCTGGAATAAAAAAGTAAGGTATGATTACCAAAATATAAACTCCTTTATCCTTGAGGACCCTATAGTTTGCCATCAACTGCTTCAATATATTAACAGATCAAGAAAGAAAAAGTAGCAGGATGGAAAAAATATACAATGTTGGAAATGATTTCATTGTACCTTCCAATCTCCTCAAGCAATGCATGTTTTTGTAAGTTATTTGCTACAGTAAGTGGGGTTGATATGCATTTCAATCAAATATCTTTTACACATGAGTAGTCTTGATTCGTTAAAACATATTGATAGCATATAATAGGATACTCAATCCATTTCCTAATACTTTAATAATAATGTAGCTCAAAGAGTTCCTAGAGTTTAATCAGTGGGAGTTTAATCAATAGCAAAATATGACATACTTGCACCAAATAGCATTTTCAGTTGCAGCAAGCCACCAATTGTGAACTAATAATAGCTCAGAGTTTAATCAATGGGAGTTTAATCAATGGCAGAATATGACATACTTGCACCAAATAGCATTTTCAGCATCATTAAATATCAAGATTAAAGAAAACAGCACTACCATCAGAGATAATTTTCAACATCATAACAGTTAAGACAAAACCATAATTTTCAGCATCATAACAGTTAAGACAGAACCACTTAAAAAGTGTGATTCAAACCCAAGAACAAAAAAGTTTATTTATCCCGAACGTACACTACAATCAAAACATAAGAGATCAGTATTTTCAAAGGTTTCCCGACTCAGTAATAAACCAACAAAATCTCACAAACCTCACATCTCTCAAAGCATTGAATAAACAATCAAAAACCCAGAGATCCCACATTCACAAATACAATCCTGAAAATTATACAATCCTACTTCAATTCGATTCAACAAATACAACTTTCCATAAATTTTTTGAAGAATGCCCCATGAAATTCTAAACAAACCCCAAGAATTCTAAATAAACTATAGACTACCTGAATTACTGCCACACTGGAAACATATATTTGGTTTGAGTAATTAACTCTTTCAACAAATAAAAGTACTATTACCAAACACAGATTTTTCATTTCTGGAACAAATATTACAAGGAGAGAACACAATGTAAAATCTAAAAACACCCAATAAAACAATAACAAAAAGGCAAAGTTGTAAGCAACAACTTAAAAATTAGAACCCCAAAAAAATAGAAGAATAGATGAACCGATGAAAGAAAGAAAGAACTAAAAAACAGATGAATTAAGAGCTTAAAACAACTTAAAAATTAGAACATAAACAAAACTTGAAAAAAAACCCAAGTGTTTGCTCATTAAAATGATCATTAAAAACAAAAGCATGCTCACAAAATCAATTTTACTTGGAACATTGATATGAACGAAAGGAATGTGTATCGTTGAAACCCTTTGACGGGATTACCAACCTCCGGTCTTCTGTTTGAGAATTTGATCCAAAGGTATATTCATTCGAAAGAGAAAAGAAATAGAAATTAGGGCAAAAATCAAAACCTCAAATCCAAAAACTAAAATTGAGAGCGAATACTCACTGTCTAGCGGATAAGATCCGAACCAAAACTTCGCTGATACAATGATGCTTCCTCGACGATGTCAAAATTTCCTGTTGAAAAAGAAAAAATGTCTCAAAATTTGATCCAAATGTACATTCATTTGAAAGAGAAAGGAAATAGAAATTAGGGCAAAAGGCAAAACCTCAAATCCAAAAACTGAGAGCGAAGACTCACTGTCTCGCAGATAAGAACAGAACCGAACCAAACCAAAAATTCGCTGATATAATGATGCTTCATCGACAATGTAGAAATTTCTTGTTAAAAAAAATGTCGAAGACTGCAAACACAAAAAAATATGTCAAACACATCGAGAGGCAGAAATCGAACCTTGCGAATGGTGATGATGAGCAGCGGCGAAAACATAACGTATTTCCTCCAAATGTGAAATACAACAGAGACTATCCACCCAAAAAAGAAATACAACAGATAGGGAGGAGGACTAAAAGTGCCTTGCAAAGGGAACAACCGAGGGTAGGAGAGAGGGAACCTTGTAAGTGGTGATGATGAGCAGCGGTGAATCGACTTCAACAAAGACAACAACGATGAACAACAGAGCCAGATTGAAGATGTATTTCGGAAAAAAATACAACAGAGAGAGGGAGGAGGACAAGAATCATACTCGTTTCTTCCCATCGCACCTACAACATCACTACTCAAATCAATTCTAATAGAACACCAAAAATAACAACATAATTCCAAGCACATAAAGCAAAAACAACGCAAAAAGGTTATTAAAGTTGAAAATGCCTTTTTTTTTTTTAATTTTATCATCTGATCTGAAAACCAAATAAAGAAAAAAAATAACTAAAAACTTGAGCTTTATTGAAGAAAGATTTTCATTTTATGTATGGCAAAGGATCAAAGATTGCAAAAATGAAAATCATCCATTATTTCAGTTACTTTTCCTCAAATTTGGGTCTTCTAAAATTTCAACTTCAATTCTTATAATTTTTCCTAAAATTTCAACACACACAGAAAATTCATCAACAAAAGAACCAAAAACAAAACAATAAATGATAATAGACAAAACCCATGAAGTCGTAACCTGATAAATACCTGATATTGCCAAATCTTCTCATACTCAACTCCAACAGAGATTGTAGAAAGAAAAATAAATCAATTGAATTGAATTGGGTCTTCTAAAATTTCAGCTTCAATTCCTCTATTTTTTCCTAAAATTGCAACGCACACTGAAAATTCATCAACAAAAGAACCAAAAACAAAACAATTAATGATAATAGACAAAACCCATGAAGCCGTACCTGGAAAACCAATCGCTACCTCTTTGTCTCCAAGGGCTTCAAGGGCGATCTCGCCATCTCTGGATCCAAGAAAACAATCTCCGCCATTCAAATCCGCTAGCCTAATCTCTATGTGAACGATCGTCTCACCATCCACGACGTCGACGGTATATTGGACCCTAACAATGTGTCCAAGTGTATGTTTCTTGATCAAACGCTTCTGATAAAATCTGGAGGAGTCGATCCATCTCCATCACAATCTCAATCGCCTCTTGATCATGCGATTAAGGCTTTGAAAAAGAGAGGATTCAATATGGTCGCGACCGTAATGGCCGTGAAACGCTCCGACCTGATCAATCTGGACGCCATAACCGTATTCGCTCCATCAGACTCGAGTTTCTTCTCTGAATCTAATGGATTCCAGTTCGATTTCCTTCGCCACATTGTGCCAGGACGATTGGAGATGCTATCTCCTCACAAGATGGTGGTTATTCGATCGGCGAACAGCGTCGTAACTGTCAACAGCGTTGCGATTCACAGTTCGGAGGTTTACACCAATCGGTGGATCGTTGGGCTCGCTGTTTCGCATACCATAGATGAACTCAAACATTCTTCAGCCAAGGGTCTGATTTCGAAGGGGATAGAGAGATAAAAAGGGAATAGGAAGACATGAGAACAGAAAGGGAGAGAGAGATAAAGAAGGAATGGAAAGGAGACGTGGGTTGGTAGGAAAGACAGAGCAGAAAGTGTTTTCGACGGAAAAAAAATTGATCTCAATTGAATTAGTCACAATGATGCTCAATCTTCAGCATACATTTGGCTGTGGATGGAGTTATCTGTTTTGGGATGCAATTATGGTTTCAATTCCTCTTTGGAAATTTAAAAATTGTCTAGATTATAGTGATCCCATTCAAAAACCCCACTCACACTCAATATCCCTTCGCAATACTAGGCTCTGTTTAGAAATTGATTATTTTAATTGACTTTTTATCAAAAGATTTACAGAAAAATAAAAAAAAAATCTATATAATAAAGCAGGACAATTTTTTAAAAATATGTCAAAATATATAAGAGATTATTTAATTTGAATGGTTGAAAGGATTCCTAATCAATATCTAATTTAGTCCCAAGCCTTCATCATAATCTCCTCCCTAAGGCCCATCCTAATCCGGAGGGGATTATGAATCTCCTCTCCATCTCTCAAGACAAACACAACATTAGTGGGTCCCACCTCCATCTCAGTCTCAATCCCCCCTCTATTTCTCAAAACAAATGGGGCCTAGGTGTTCAATTCTCAAGTCCAAAAGAAATTGCCTAACTCTTCCACTTACTAAATTTCCTACATTAAGGTTCCATGTTCAAATTTTTCTAAGCTACTTGGGTTTTCTATTCATACCCAAAAGTCCAAGTTCTTTTCTAGCAAGCATATCACATATATAATACAAGTAAAATACGAGAAAATTTCCTAGTATAAATGAATGCATGAATGCTATGCATGACTCGGTTGCCACAAATATAATATCAAACCATAATTAGCAACTCTAACAAGAACAAGACCAACATTTTTCCCTGATTTATTCATTAGCAACCTTCCTTGATTTGATACTAGTAAATTTTGAGTATTTGTATAGCAATTAATCACTATGGAATCACTCGGAATCACTATGGAATAACACTATGAAATAATAGGGATTTTCACAAAATCATAACATTAATGACCAAGGATGAACCTATGATAGCAAAGATTACTTTAATTCCCTACTTCTGTTTAGAGATCATCTCTCTTCAAAGTTAGGTTCTTCCCCTTTCAAAGAAATAATACTGTAATGACCCAAGTGTAGAGGGTTTGACAGCCACACAAACAAGGAAACGTTTTCACATTCACGTTCAACCGAACATATTTGCTTATTCAGCAATAAAAGAATTCACAAGTCCTGAATGAATCAATTTCACTAATCATAAAATCCATCCCTACCATTGGTTCAATGATTAAGACTTGGCCTAATAACCTTGAGGTTATGGGTTCAAGTCTTGGGACCACCACTTTGTGTATTATGCCAAAGGTTAGATGTCGACTCAATCTTTACCCTCCCAAACACACATTAATGTGTACTAAGTGGGCGTTGTTTTTTTTTTTTTTTTTTTATAAAATCCATCCCTAAACAATTGTCAATTGTCAATTGTCAAATGCATCAACCCATAAAATCTAGAACCAAAAGTAACACATAAAACCCAAATTCAAAGACGAACAACAACAAAAATTCCATAGAGCTTGCCAAGCCATTTCGAGGGAGGGATGATATCAAATGAGAATACCTGACTTAGAGGATTGAAAAAGAAAATCGAATCTGATGTATGAAGAGAAGTTCGAACATCAATTTTCATCTACTTCTTCGACAATAGAATCTGTTTGGGGGTTGGGTGACAATTCATTGAAAAATTATAAATCGAAATCACATTATCAAGATGCAATTTCATCGATGTCAGAAGCAAACAAATACACCATCCTTTCTTCTTGAAAAACTTTGTTCCCAACAGAGCTTGCCTCCATTCCAAAAAATAAATCCAAACAGAAAATAAAACCTGGTTTGCAAAATCACATTATGCTCATTGATGAAGGATTAAATAAAATAATAAATTCAAACCCAAAAAAACAGCCAACGTTTTGCATGCACCATCATTCCATTTGAAACGTTTGTTGAAGAATTCCTTAATATGGACCAAACCAAAACAAATTTGTACTTCAAAATTTCAATGGGTAAATTACATTGACACCCCTAAAATTTATACTTATTACAGTTGCTTCATCTTTTGAAAATTACGTCTCCCTCCCTGAGGTTTAAAGTTTCATTACAAATTCCCCCTCAGCAATTTAATTTTTTTAAATACCAATTTATCCCTCACTAGGTAAATTACATTGACACCCCTCAGATTTTAGAAATTACAATCCCCTCTCTAAGGTTTAAAGTAGCATTACCAATTGCCCCCTCAGTTAGTATTAGTTAGAAAAAAAAATTCATTGAAAAAAAATTAATTGGAAAAAAAATATTTGAAAAAAATTAATTGAAAAAAAAATTATTAGAAAATAAAAATTAATTGAAAGAAAAAAAAATTCATTGAAAAAAAATTAATTGGAAAAAAAATATTTGAAAAAAATTAATTGAAAAAAAAATTATTTGAAAATAAAAATTAATTGAAAAAAAAAATTGTCAGTAAAATTTTTAAATTTCTGTTTAAAAACTAACGTAAACTCATTTTTTGAATTTACGTTATTTCCTCAAATTTACAAACTTAGACAACTATTTATAAAAAATAATTTTTTTACAAAAATAAAAAATTCATTTTTATATAATTTTTATTTTTCGAGTGGTTAGAAATAATTTTTACAAATTAAATTGAAACAGCCTACATATGTATATAACCTTCTCCAAAAGTTAAAATGATAATTATTTTTTACCCTTAAATGATAATTATTTTTTATTTTTTATTTTTTATTTCTTAACCAAATTAATTTTAAATTTTTAAATTTTTTTTCTAAAAATCAAACCATATATAGCCTAAGAATGTTTTGATAAGTTTTTTCTTATGTTGATAACTTATTTAATTATTTGTTAATTTTACGACATTTTTACCATCTGAGACCTGTTTGGTAATCATTTCATTTTCAGTTTTCAATTTCTATTTACAAAAATTTTAAAAAATGTCATAAAAACTTGTTTGATAATTTTTTTTGGTTTTAAATTGTTGTCTCAGTTTGTAAATTTGAGAAAAAAACGTAAATTCAAAAAATGAGTTTACGTTGATTTTTAAACAGAAATTTAAAAATTTTACTAACAAAATTTTTTTTCAAATAAATTTTTTTTTTCAATGAATTTTTTTTCCAACTAATACTAACCGATGGGGCAATTAGTAATGTTACTTTAAATCTTAGGGAGGGAATTGTAATTTTTAAAATGTGAGGGGTGTCAATGTAATTTATCCAGTAAAGACAAAATTGATATTTAAAAAAAATAAATTGTTGAGGGAGGAATCTGTAATGAAACTTTAAATCTCAGGGAGAGAGATGTAATTTTCAAAAGATGGGGGGAACTATAATAAACATAAACCTCAGGAGTGTCAGTGTAATTTACCCAATTTCAATTTTATATAAACAGAAATCAAATAACTTAAATCAATAACAAATCTAACCCATTAATAACATAAAACTCATAAAACTTGGGAAACCAAATCCATTTACGGGCGTTTTGGGAAGTTGGTAAAAAGCTGGCTTTTTGGTTTTTACCAAGCTTTTTGGCTTTTTTGGAGGTGATTTGGGAAGTTGGTAAAAAGATGACTTTTTTTATTTTTGGTTTAATATTTTTTAAAAGTGTCAAATCACTAGAAAATGATGAAAATACCCTTACCTTTTAATGAAAATTATGATTCTGCCCTTGTGTACGTCAACACTGTTTTGAATGTAACAGCTACCACATGTTCCAACAATTTTTTATTTATTTTTATTAGTACTACAATTTTCAAATTTTACCAAATACTTTTTATTATTACAAATTTATTATTCTCTTTTTTACGAATTTATTTTTTTTATTATTATAAGTTTATTAGTGAATGTATTATTTTGTTTATACAAACAATTACCAAATTATCCAAACAATTATTGCAAATGACCAAAATACCCGTAACAAATTTTTTAAAATTATTATGACAGTTTTGTTAATTATTTTTATTATTATAATTGAATGGCATATTTATTTTTTTAATTTTTCCCAACAAATTGCGCTCTTACATTAATTAATTTCCACATTACAATTTGGTAAACGCCCTTCAGAACCTGTAACTTACCAACAGAACCGTACATTTTTTTTGACACTTTCAACAATTTCACACATTCATTTCGTTTGCCATCACCTCGTACAAACCGAACGGGATTCACAACCCAAGTTGACGCCGATGTCGTACTAATTCATTTCGTATTGGTTTCCTCACTTCGTTCATATGTACGTCATTGTCGCCCTCTGGTTCACCATCATCATCGTCACCAAGACCGTCAACATTTGGCATGTTGTTGAATGTAAAATTCTCTGCATTTGCAACCTTGTTGAATGCTTCATCGTCGCTCGAGTTGCGGCGTATAAAATTATGTATTGCCATTGAAGCCCCAACTAATAGCACCTTCACTTTCCTTAAATCATATCGCGACATGTTATGTAGGAATCCCATTGCGCTTTCCATACGCCGAACGTACGTTCAATTGCACTCCGTAAGGAGGAGTGCACCGTGTTGAAAATTTCGTTTGCATTTTTTGGCCGTCCTGTTGTGAAAAACTGTTCCTGGTGGTAGCAGCATCCATTAAACGACGCCAAAAATCCTTTTTGGTTCTTGTACCCCGCATCAACAAGGTAATATTTTCTTGGTTGTATCGATAATTTCACATTAGTACGGTGGTCGATTACAAATATCAAATGCACACAACTAATACAAACAAAGAAAGATGTGTCGTTCATCCTACCTTCCTCTGGCATGGGGAATTGTTTGGCTGGGTCCTGTGTTACTTTGTTAAAAACTCGCTGTCATGCATACTTCCCTTCCATCTGCAAGAGATAAAAGTAAAACACAAATCGAAATCACACACTGCGAGTATGTTTTGCGTGTGTTGTCCTTTACGGCCAAAATATGGCGGTGCCTCATGAGGCGGGAGATATGCCTCCACATGTGTGCCGTCAAGCGCGCCAATATAGTCCTGCCAAAATCACACAGCATCATGTGAAGGAGAAATGCTACTACCCAAAAAAAGTTTGCCTTACTTTCCGAAAGTGGCTACTATTCATAATTAAATGTGCCAAAAATAAATACCCTCACTTTGAATGGGAAATATTTCCGTTGGGACTCCAAGTACGAATGTCTACTGTGTTGTGACCTTGTCGATCGGCAGTGTGCTCTCGTGAACAACTTCGTCGCTTTAAGAACTCGTATTACATGACGCCAAACTGTTTCCCCCGAGTGTTGAAAACGGTCTTCTATGTCCCAACTCGTGAAGCCCCGTAACACGAATATGAACATGCTGTTGGAACAATCTTTTGTGTAAATAAAATAATTTGAAATAAATTCAAACAAAATAAATAAATAACATACCAAATTTATTTATCGAACTAAATTAAAATTAAGACCAAGTCGAGTGTGTGACACTCTGTCCTTAAGACAGATTCGCCCCGCTACGGTACTTACGGTTGAGTGGCATCTATCTCCCAGGATACAATGATCTTTACAAATTGTAGTAGTGCTCCAAACAATTTGTTCGGCGAACAAAACCTGTGTTATAACTCTCTGAAATTTATACTAAAACTAATATGAAGAATAATGCAAAAAAGTAGAATTAAGGACAGCAGAAGACAATAATCAGACTGAATTTTCCCATTAGAAATTAGCCCCCAAGACTGTCGGAATGAAAGGTATATATAGGCACAAAGATCTGACCCAAACAGGTTCATTCCGAAGTGAACAGGTGCAAAATTTGGACAGCTTCAGAATTTAAATTCAAATAGCTATAGACCGTTGCATTGAACACACTTTCAAACAAATTGAATAGTGACCATTGGTCAACCAAAAGAAACAGATAGGAACTCAAATCTGTTGCACTTTATTAAATAAACTATTTTGAATATATATATATATATATATTAAACTATTGAATATATATATATTAAACAAATTGAATAGTTTAATAAATAAAGTAAGAGGTACAAATTTTAGGAAATCACTTAGGAACCAAAATTTGAATTTAGAATTAAATTAAATTTCCACAATTACAAACTTTAGGAAACCACTTAGGAACCCAAATTTGAATTTAGAATTAAATTAAATTCCCACAATAATTTTTATTGAAAAAATTCAAAAGAATATTTATCTAAAAAATTAATGTTAAACCCGAAAACGACGTCAACTTCCCATTCACTCATAAATGGTTTTGACGTTCCGTCTTCACCGTGTGACTTGCCACGCGGTAAAGAACACTTCACCTCTTCGGACCCGCCCCAAAAGACGTTCGGGGCCTACTCAATTTTAGGCTCAAAGTCGGCCCAAAATATGCCTATATTAAACCATTTTTCCAACAATCCCCCACATGAATGGAATTTGACGGAGAGAAAATGCAACAACATGATCCAAATTCAGAGAGTACAGAAATTGGAAATATTCTGCAAAGGATAGATAGCTTTTGGCTTTGAACCTTATCGGATTTACTAGCTAACCAGTGAACGTAATGTTTTGAACTGTTCAGCCATTTGTATAAACCAAGACAATAGAACTCACACAGTATATCCCCAGACATAGTTTAGTTCTCACTATTGTGTTCATTTTGGCCCTGAACAACTTGGTCTTTCATGAGTGCTCTAGAGAATTGTAGCCCTTCACAAATCTCATGGAACCGGCCCAGTTCACACTCACATAGGTGATTCTTATGAAGAGTATCCTGCCATACTCCACTAGGTTTACCTAGATATAAGAATCATTAAAATTTTACTTAACCTCAAACGCTGCAAACATCACTTTTTCATCAAAGAAATGGGTAGAAGTTAGACTCCCCAGTGATCCTTCTGAGTCAATCACAACTCGGTTGTCCCTTTGAACCTAGATCTTGGGATCTCCAGTCAACTAGGTTGGGTTGTCGTTGTGGTAACTCTTATTTTATAGGCTTAAGTCCCATTCCCCTCTATGAATTCTCAACTAACTCTCTTGCTAACCCTTTGGTTAGTGGATCCGCTATGTTGTCTTTAGACTTAACATATTCTATGGAAATAATTCCATTAGAGAGTAGTTGTCTCACGGTGTTATGTCGACGACGAATGTGTCGTGACTTACCATTATACATATGACTCTGTGCTCTACCTATAGCTGATTGACTATCGCAATGTATGCATATAGCAGGCACTGGTTTTGGCCATATTGGAATATCTTCAAGGAAGTGGTGAAGCCATTCTGCCTCTTCCCCAGCTTTGTCTAAAGCTATGAATTCAGATTCCATAATAGACCTAGCAATACAAGTATGTTTGGAAGATTTCCAAGATACAGCCGCATTACCAAGAGTAAAGACATACCCACTGGTAGACTTCGAGTCTTTAGTATCCGATATCCAATTTGCATCACAGTATCCTTCAAGTACTGCTGCTGGATATCTAGTATAATTAAGCCCAATGTTACGAGTAAATCGGAGATATCTTAGAACCCTTATCATTGCTTTCCAGTGTTCTACTCCCGGATTACTCGTATATCTACTTAATTTACTTACTGCATAAGCTATATCTGGGCGAGTGCAGTTCATCAAGTACATTAAGCTTACAATAATTTGGGCATACTCTAATTGAGAAATACTTTCATGTACATTCTTAGAAAAATACAAATTAACATCTACAGGTGTTCTAGCAAGATGATCATCATCTTTGCTGAATTTATCAAGTATTTTCTCAATGTAATGAGATTGTGACAAAGCATATCCTTCTGATATTTTGGTAATTTTCATACCAAGAATTACATCAGCAATGCCCATGTCCTTCATGTCAAAATGTTTATTCAACATTTTCTTGGTAGTTTTAATCATATCATTATTACTACCTATGATGAGCATATCATCTACATAAAGACATACAATGACATAACCTTTGTCTGTGTTTTTAATATAAACACATTTGTCACACTCATTAATTTTAAATCCATTTGACATCATTGCCTTGTCAAATTTCTCATGCCATTGCTTTGGCGCTTGTTTTAAACCATATAATGATTTAACCAATTTACACACTTTCTTTTCTTTCCCTGGAACAGAAAACCCTTCTGGTTGTTCCATGTAAATTTCTTCATTTAACTCACCATTTAAGAAAGTGGTTTTAATATCCATTTGATGAATTTCTAGATTGTATAGAGATGCAATGGCAATTAGCATTCTAATGGATGTTATTCTAGTAACCGGTGAGTATGTGTCAAAGTAATCTAGACCTTCTTTCTGTCTAAAACCTTTGACTACAAGTCTTACCTTGTATTTGTCTATTGATCCATCCGCTTTCAATTTTCTTTTGAAAATCCACTTGTACCCAAGAGGTTTACAACCTGGTGGCAAATCCACCAATTTCCAAGTGTGATTTTGCAAGATGGATTCAACTTCACTGTTGACAGCTTTTTTCCATAAAGGAGCTTCAGGACTGGACATAGCCTCTTTAAAGGTTAAAGGCTCATTTTCTAACAAAAAATGTTAGAAAATCTGGACCAAAAGATTTTGAGGTTCTAGCACGTTTACTACGCCTAGGTTCTTCTTCCTCATTTTGGTCTAACTCTTGCTCTTGATCATGTTCTTAATCATTACTAGTAATAGCATCAAAAGATCTCTTATTATTACTAGTCTCTTGTCCAGTCTTATTTGGAAATACATGTTCAAAGAATGATGCATTCCGAGACTCAATAATAGTATTTACATGCATTTCGGAATGTTCTGATTTATGAATCAAAAACCGATATGCACTACTATTCTTGGCATAACCAATGAAAATGCAATCAATGGTCTTAGGACCTATCTTAGTCTTTTTAGGACTAGGAATAGCCACTTTACCAAACACCCCCACACTTTTAAGTATTTGTAGGATGGTACTCTTCCATGCCACAATTCGTAAGGTGTTTGATTCACTTTCTTTCGGGGTACTTTATTAAGTATATAATTAGCAGAAAGTATTGCTTCCCCCTATAAGTTCTGAGGTAATCCAGAACTTATTAACATTGCATTCATCATTTCTTTTAAAGTCCTATTTTTCCTTTCAGCAATTCCATTTTGCTGAGGTGAGTAAGGAGCGGTGGTTTGATGAATTATTCCATGTTCTTTACAAAATTCACCAAAAGGTGATTCACATTCACCACCTCTATCACTTCTAAGTTTCTTGATTTTCTTACCAAGTTGATTTTCAACTTCATTCTTATATTGAATGAAAGTTTCCAAAGCTTCATCCTTGGTTCGAATTAAATAAACATAACTATATCTAGTATAGTCATCTATAAAAGTGATAAAATATTTTTTCCCACCTCTAGTTTGAATTGATTTAAAATCACAAATGTCACTATGAATTAATTCAAGTGATTCCGTACTTCTTTCAATTGAATGAAAAGGAGTTTTAGATAATTTTGCCTCAACACAAATTTCACATTTATGATTTGAATCAATGTCAAATTTAGGTAAACATTCCATATTAATTAATCTACGCAAAGATCCATAATTAACATGTCCTAATCTACCATGCCATAAATTTGAGGACTCAAGCAAGTAAGAAGAAGATGTATTTTTATTAATGACTGAGGGTACAACGGTCATTACATTCATCTTGAAAAGGCCATCAAACATGTAATCTTTTCTTACATACACCCCATTTTTGGTAAGTACAAACTTGTCACTTAAAAAAACTAGCCTAAACCCATTCTTACTCAACAAAGATCCAGAAACTAAATTCTTGCGAATGTCCGGTACATGCAACACATTGTTGAAAGTAAGTTCCTTTCCTGATGTCATCTTTAGTACAATCTTTCCTTGTTCTTCAACTTTGGAAGTTGAGGAGTTGCCCATAAAAAGTTGTTCACCATTGTCCATTGTAGAATAAAATATGAACATCTTTTTGTCGGCACAGATATGGCGAGTAGCACCAGTGTCCACCCACCATTCTTTAGGATTTTCGTCAAGATATGCCTCGGAAACAACTGCAGAAAGATTTATGACATCTACACCATTGGAAATTTTATCCATTTCGGTCATTTTGGCTTTAGCAACCTTCTTACTTGATCTTCCTTTGCCTTTACAAAAATCAGTTCTTAAGAATTTCTCTGGCTTTTCACCATTATTCACTGGCACAGTCCCAACATAAGGAGAGGTTGGCGTAATGGCAAACACCATAACAGTACTGGTTTGAACATTAGTTTGACCAGTTTTAATAGCCATAAATTCTAAATTATAAAATAAAATTAGAATTAGAATTTTATACTTCACAGAAAATTTAAACCAAAAAACGCAGAATTTTAAATTCTGTAAAAATAAAAGAAATAAGAATTGTAACTTTTATTTCCAATTAATTTGAAAATAAAATAAAATTTTATTTAAACAAATTAAACCAAACTACATAAATAAATTCTGTTAAAATAAAAGAAACAAAACAAAATGTAACTTTTATTTTCAATTAATTTGGAAATAAAATAAAATAAAATTTTATTTAACCAAATTAATTCCACACAGAAAACTAATCCAAATTCACAGAATTAAATTCTGTAAAAATAAAAGAAACAAGAATGTAACTTTTATTTTTCAATTAATTTGAAAATAAAATAAAATTTTATTTAAATAAATTAATTCCACACAGAAAATTAAATTCTATAGAATAAAAGAAATAAAAACTAACTTTTATTTTTTTCAATTAATTTGGAAATAAAATAAAATTAAATTTTATTCACCCAAATTAATTCCACACAGAAAATTAATTTCTGTAGCACTTCAATAATTAAAATACTAAAATAGAATTTTAAGTAATAAAAAATCAAAAAATAATTTCTAAAACCCAAAATTAATTTCTGAAAAAATTCTACAAAAATATATTCTGAATTGTTAATGACACCAGAATCGTACTACTAGTTGTTGTCAAAGAAAAGAGACAGTATATTACTACTATCTGTCAAATAACATATAATCACTATTTGTTTTTCCAACCAGAATATTATTTTGTAAATCCACAGAAAATAATTTTCTTAAAAGAAGAAAGAGAAAAGGAAACAAACGAAAAAATCTGTAAACAGAATAATTCGAGTCTGTCTTAAGATTGTTGGAACAATCTTCTGTGTAAATAAAATAACTTGAAATAAATTCAAACAAAATAAATAAATAACATACCAGATTTATTTATCGAACCGAATTAAAATTAAGACCAAGTCGAGTGTGTGACACTCTGTCCTTAAGACAGATTCGCCACGCTACGGTACTTACGGTTGAGTGGCGTCTATCTCTCAGGATACAATGATCTTCACAAATTGTAATAGTACTCCAAACAATTCGTTCGGCGAACAAAACTTGTGTTCTAACTCTCTGAAATTTATACTAAAACTAATATGAAGAATAATGCAAAAATGTAGAATTAAGGACAACAAAAGACAATAATCAGACTGAATTTTCCCATTAGAAATTAGCCCCCAAGACTGCCAGAATAAAAGGTATATATAGGCACAAAGATCTAACCCGAACAGGTTCATTCCGAAGTGAACAGGTGCAAAATTTGGATAGCTTCAGAATTTAAATTCAAATAGCTGTAGACCGTTGCATTGAACACACTTTCAAACAAATTGAATAGTGACCGTTGGTCAACCAAAAGAAACATATAGGAACTCAAATCTGTTGCAATTTATTAAATAAACTATTTTGAATATATATATATATATATAATAAAGCAGAACGAATTTTGAAAATGTGTTAGACACAATTGTCCTAGTAGGACATTTCAAGGGTCATGATTTATTTGTATATTCACATGAATGGCTCAGATAACCCCCTTAATTTTATATCAATCCTAAATATATATCTTCCCGTCCAAACATGATGCCTCCTCCTTACCCATGTCTCCCCCACCCTTCTATTTTTATCTCTCTCTTCTCACCTTCCCGCTTGCCCACGTCTCCCCTCCCTTCTATCTTTATCCCTCTCCCTTCTCTATTCTCACCCACCTCATTCCCTCTTTATCTCTCTCTCCCTCCCGTTCTTCTTCACTGCTGAGCTTGGCCTCTCTCTGAAAATCATCCTTATCCCTACATTCATAACAGTCCTTCACCGTTTTCTCTCTCTAATCTCTCTCTCATGGCGTCGACTCTTCGCCAACATTCCCTTCTCCATCCCCTCGCTCCAATCCAAACCCCCACAAATTCATCTTCCAAAACCCTAAAATCTCCTCCCGATTGAGACGATCATCTTTGCACTCCTACTCTCTCTCATCAAGCCCTCACTCTCTCTAGGGTTTCCGATTCTACACTCTGTTGGTGCCACAGCAGCAATGACTCGGCCTCAGCTTCTCCATCGGATAACTCATCCTCCGTTAACCGTCGGTGGGACTCGGTGATTCATCATTATTTATTCAATTTGGATTTTCTTTAATTTTTGTGGGTATTTGTTGTTTTTGTGATAGATGCTAAGCAAGCGCAAGGGTTCCTCTCATTCTTCAAAACCCTACCCCGTGTAAGAAAACCCTTCTTTTATACTTTGCATTTCTTTGACTCTCTCTCTCTCTCTCTCTCTCTCTCTCTCCGAGTGGAAATGTTTGAAAAATCTCACAACCCTAATCTGATTGTGGTGCTCTATTTTCAGGACCCTAAGGCTGTTTGATTCTTTGATCGCCGGGTTAGCGCTCTCTCTCTTTCTCTCTCTCTCTCTCTCTCTCTATATATATATATATATATAATAGTTATGTTATGATTGAATGAAAACTAGCAGTTTGAATGTAATATGATGTTAAGGTTTAGTGTATGTTTTTCCCAAAATAACTGAAATTTAGATCAAAAAGTTTTGCACCAATTTAATCATTGTACTTTGAGAACTGGGTTTTTAATATTTTTGAGTGGGTTTTAGTTTTATTAATTGATTGTCAATGATGGTGGTTTTCACCGTTGCAAATTTTCCTGTAATTATAGACATTGCAAATATAAATAGAGGTTGTCACTTCTTTTTCATTTATGTCTATTATCTCATATTGCATTTCCAAAATTTCATGCTATAGAGAAAAAAGTAATTTAGATTATGTTTCCTGTTGTTTCTCATTGGTAACAAGCTGGTGTGTTGACTTTCTATACTCTTGCACACACAACTTTTGGATGACACCAATTTCGGGCTTCCTGCAGCTCTTTATTTTACATTCGCTTCAAGGTTATGTACATTTTGTTGATTGGTGTGATGTGGGTTTGATATTTTTTCCCTTATCTCCCTGTTCTTCTCCTTTATTTCATGAATACATACATTTTTAGAGTTGTTTATTTGTTATTTTCTTCCCCTTCTCTCTCTGTTCTTCTTCTTCATTTCATTAATACATATGTAATTTGGGGTTTGATTTCCTGTTTTTATTAGAATTCGGTGGCCAATACACACTTATAGGTTAACTCTGAGGATATCGTAATTTAGTTTGTTATTTGCATGATTGTTGTGTTGTTTACTTTCTTATTTTACCATTGGTAGCTTTATGTTAACATTTACACTTTATAGTTGATATTGCTGAAGATACTAAACATATTGAAGAATAATTATTTTGTGAAGCTTCCAATCTTACCTTATACTGCATTTATCCTTAACTAAAGAACCAAGTAATCATAAATTAGCATTCACAAATGCAATGCAACCAAATTATTATTAAAGATAATCCAGTTCCCTAATCTTGGCATTCTTTTTGGATTGGTCAACAGAGCGGAGTTCACCATGCCCTTAACCCAGATCCATACAGTGGAGTCTTTTGTTCAGACAGGGAGAAATATGCAAGAGATGTTGAAGATTTCATTAGCTTTGGAACTTCAGGGCATGTAGCTGGTTTTATTTCTGAAGCCATACAGGTAAGCATCGTATAGGAGAATGTTGTATAGGAGAACTTCAGGCATGTAGTTGGTTGATGCTAGGTTTGTTGGACATTCATTCTAAATGAGAAATGGTTTTTGTTTGGTTTAATTATCATGTTTTATGAGTTTTGAGTTCGTTTATCAGATCCGTATTTTTCTACTATTTTCTGTCACTTTCTCACGATTTCTTGGGCTGTTCTGCATTCCCTATTTTTCTACTATTTTCTGTCACTTTCTCGCGATTTCTTGGGTTGTTCTGCATTCTCTCTATCGGGCTGTGAACAGGTTATTTTACGGTTGTGAACAGGTTATTCAAATGTTGGTTTCAGGTTATTCAAACAATCTGATCTATTTTTATTTTGTCTCTATGGTTTAAATTGATGTTGGCTGCTATGATATACCTAATGGGTTCTTCCAGATTTGATTGTCCCAATATTGTATTAGTTAACTTATTGATTATCACCTGGTTGGTGAGATTCATCCCATGTGTTATTTACTAGCATCATGCAAGCATTTGTGTGAAAGGTTGAAATGTTTCTTGGGCAACAAATGATCACAAACATTTGGTCTCTCATTTTACATGTATTGCAGGTTTTCAAGCGCAGCTTAATGATACCTGCACATACCATCTTGGCATTGAGTTTAATTTTCCAGGTTTGTTTTTTAATTCTAAATTTTCTCATCCTAATTACCAGCAAGAATTTTCCTGGGAATGTTTTGGATCCACTTGCTCTTTCGTTCAATTTCTCTCCATTTTCTTGGTTTCAGTGAAAAAAAATATCTTCCATCTTTGTTTATGGCTATGTTGTTCTCCGACTCTTCTATTGAGCCCCATGCTCTTTTAGATATTCTATATGTTGTCTAGAAGTTGTCAGTTTTAATTTTCAGATGGATTTCTCTCGCGTAATATTTCATTTCGTGTGGTTTCAGGCACGGTTGTTGGAAAAAGCAAATTATACAAAGGTATCACCTTTTTCAAGTTCTATGAATAATCGTAATAGCTTTTCAACTTCAATGATATTCTTTCTCTAGGGTAACCTCATTGGGATGTTTTTGGACTTGCTTGAGATAGAGATCCTTGATAGGACCCGTAGTTCTATCTATGTGATTATTGCACTCATGACAATAAAAGACAAACTTATTACAATTAAGTTCATGAAATGAAGATATTCCTTCTAAAGTCTTATGTATTAAAACTTATATATAGATCAGTCACAAAAAGTCATTTTTTGCCCATGCCCATTCATTCTGATTTCTTTTTATTTCTTCCTTTGATGTATGTATATTCATTCTTTGGTTTATGAATTGTATATTCTAACATTCGATGAAGTTTTAAGGATTGAGGGCCAGCTAATAGTCTAACATGTTCAATGAGTTTTATATATATTATGTCTGGTGTTAATTAACAGAAAATTACGAGCCATATGAAGAGAAGGAATGGTAACTCATTCTGATTCTTTTTATTTCTTCCTTTGATGTATGCATATTCATTCTTTGGTTTATGAATTGTATATTCTAACATTCGATGAAGTTTTAAGGAATGAGGGCTAGCTAATAGTCTAACATGTTCAATGAGTTTTATTTATATTATGTCTGGTGTTAATTAACAGAAAATTACAAGCCATATGAAGAGAAGGAATGGTGTTTCTTTACACCAAGAGATCGAAAGTATAAGAATGAGAAGCGGCCAAATCGAGCTGCAGGTGATGGATACTGGAAGGATTTTGATTCAAAGCTGAGGATTGAGAGCAATTCTTCCAATACCCAGATCTAAGAGCTTTGCATTTAGGGCACCCCAAGAGAATTTCACCATCCAAGACTTCGAATTGGGCCGCATCTATGGCGTTGGTTCTTATTCCAAGTTCTCATTTTTCTTCCTCATATTTAATTTTTTTACTTTATTTATAGATTTGGCTTAATTTGAGATTATCCCTTTATTTATTTATTTATTATTATTATTATTGTGAATTAATTTGATTTATGTTGATTTATTATGGTGTTTTGATGATTTATGTTCATTAGAGGTTTGTTTGAATATCGTGTTTCATCTATCTTTTTAGGGTTACTTTAGATTGTTTATGGGTCAATTTATAATTTATTAAATAGTGTTGGGATTATAATTATATTTTAATCCTAACATTATTTACATCGTGCCTTTAGGCATGGGCATACGCTAGTATATATATATATTAAACTATTGAATATATATATATATATATATTAAACAAATTGAATAGTTTAATAAATAAAGTAAGAGGTACAAATTTTAGGAAATCACTTAGGAACCCAAAATTTGAATTTAGAATTAAATTAAATTCCCACAATTACAAACTTTAGGAAACCACTTCGGAACCTAAAATTTGAATTTAAAATTAAATTAAATTCTCACAATAATTTTTATTGAAAAAATTCAAAAGAATTTTTATCTAAAAAATTAATGTTAAACCCAAAAACGACGTCAACTTCCCATTCACTAATAAATGGTTTTGACGTTCCGTCTTCACCGTGTGACTTGCCACGCGGTAAGGAACACTTCACCTCTTCGAACCCGCCCCAAAAGACGTTTGGGGCCCACTCAATTTTAGGCTCAAAGTCGGCCCAAAATATGCCTATATTAAACCATTTTTCCAACACATGCCGACACTCTCAACTACGTCTACACCATGGGGACGCTGTGGTGCTGGGAGAGCACAATCCTCAACTAATGTCTTGCACAACATCAAGAACACATCCTGTGACATCCTAAAATTTCGCTGAAATGGTTCATTCCTTCCTCGAAGCATCTCCTGCACCCACATGCTAGTACCAGTCAATGCGGATGTGTGAAACGGAGTCCTGTCAACATACGCGTACTCATTGGCAACGCGAGCAATTTCCACCCAAATCATTGATGTCGTGGACTCCATTTCTCCGATCGTCTCTCGTATCCAAGCATTTATTTGGCCATTGCATACGACTCCCGAGCTAGTTCCCTCTTGTGTATCCATAGACCTTGCAAATTATATGAAATAAGAACTATCAGTTGTAGTGCTTAATTGCCGAAATGAGTTGCACAACTCCATGATATATAACACTCCTGCAGAAGCATATTCAACTACTATCAACGTGTGTTACTGTGGGCATGTGATTGTCCAACTACTAGTACACCATCACACTACCATGTGAATGCTACTACATTTCCAGGTTTGTACAATTTGTAGTTTGCATGCTTGCATATAAGCATCTAACTTTCATGTGCTTCTGATTGATGTATGGTACATCAACTTTTTCAATATTTGATGTGAATTGTTTTGGAGTAAAATAATGTACATAAAGAAATGTAAATAAATAAGATAATGAAACACAGAAATGTTTTTGCATTAAATAAATAAAAAGCACCCAATAAATAAATAATTTTTTTATTTATTGAAATGTAAGTACTTTGCTGCATATATTAAATAATTTGAATAAATAAGTGTACACAATAAATAAAATAAATAAAGAATAAATAAGTCCTGCAGAATAAATAAAATAAATAAAGAATAAATAAGTCAATTAAAGAAATGTAACTACTTTGCATCCTTTTTTTTTTCTCATCACAAAAATTAATTTCAACATAGTTCAAAAAACCCATCATTTTCAAAGTTTTTTTAACCTTCCTGGGGACTACATTATCTACATTTTAATTTTGTGCAAATTAGTGTTTGCTTTTGTAAGACCAATTTTCGTTTTGTCAATTATAAAATAGATTTAACAAATTCAATCCAAATACACTATACGAATGTTGCCCTCTTGTTTTTCCCAGCAGACTAATGTCTGCCCCACAACTCACCATCTGCATGTGACAAGGAGCAAATAAAATAAATAATAACACAACAAACTAAAAAGAGCCTGCAAAGAGTTGCATGTACATTCCCTGGCCAAAAGTTGTGCATAACATAACAAGGATGTGACAGAACAGTGCCACCTTGCGGCGTGTATACTCGCATATCGGTTGCAAAGTCCTGCAGAATCATACATAGATGTCCACACCAAAATAAAAGAAATGCGAACTGTCTCGAGACTTTACCATCCAAAAAAAAAAAAACAAATAAAAAACAATACAAATACACATAATATACTACAATCTCATGATAACCAAATAGTAAAATGACAATCCAACCACAAAGGCCTAGTCCAAGTCAACAGCACCACCATTCCTGAACAGCCGTGTCCCCCATTCACGATCCCTGTCAACATTGGCCGGCGTGCAGGCATGCTTCTCTGTCAACCAGTTGACAATGTAATTCTAGGGGAGGGCCATGATGATGTCCCAATTATCGGGTGAATCCATTATGCCGCATGCGAATGAGAACAACTTACTGCCAGGCTCTAATCTAGGCATGCTCATAAGCCGTGCAAGACAGTCCCCCACTGTGTTGTCACCTTTACCGGTGACAACATATTGCATGATTTTCAGCTCCCTGCTTTGTTTGCTCACTACTTCCACGAGATTGTCCATGCTACTAGCGACAGTACTAGGCGCTGCCCGCTTGCGCCGTTTTGGATTGACTGATCCATCCACAGCTGACTGGGGGAGAGCATCCTTAAAGAGGCTACTATCAACCACGTTCTCCCCGACAGTGTCATGGCCCGGCCGTGGTGGTGTGCCTGCACTGAGAGGTCCCATCCCGCTATCTACGTCTATGGCATTGGTTGTAACAGCAGCATCATCGCACACTTCTGTTGGAGTCCATGCATGTTTCTCAGTCACTGCTGCGCCAGAGTACACCCGCTCCATGAGATCCATGTGCTCTAGAGGCTTACTCTTGAATTTAGCACATCGGTTGTTCATCTGTGAAGGAGAAAACACATATGTCAGTACAGCTTGAAATGTAATTACAAAACAATAAATGTAACTCTTGAATTAAGTGTACACATTGCACGTTGTGGGTTACCCAACATATGTTAAAGTAGTATGTTCAACAAGTGCTTTGATTTGGAAAAATAGTTATGTGAACAAAATATAGCAACTAAAATCAGCGATACTAATACAACAGTACTGGGGAACATAAAAGTTTTGTGAAAACATACCGTTTGCATTTTGGCCCACCAATGGTCAGGTGCAGTGAACAAGCCTGTCTCATGGTCGTACCCAAGCCCCATCAAGCCGTGGCTGGCATTCTCCAACTTCTTCCAGGCGACCCAATCTTTCTTCAAGTTGTCAAACTTGTTTTTCATTTGTTTGGCTGAATGTAGTAGGCCAGTTTTCTGTAGAAATTTGTTTGCTACGTTCTTATACCCTGCCATGGACAATCCGCACGGTTTTCGATTACCACCTTCCATTTTAGCAATGATGAGTTGAAGAAACAGCTTTGTATTGTCGCTGTTGAATTGGCATTTGTGGATTGGCTGGGGTTGGGTTACTGTGACAGCGTTACGTCGAGACTTTGAAAGGGTATGGGGTGATGATCGATTTGTTGCCATGAGTAGTGTTGTCCTGCTTGTAACATTTACAATGCAATATGAGAAAGAAATGAAGTACAGTACATATTGTTTGCATGGCCAAAAAATAACCAAATAGTAAACACAATTACTGCAGTAATAACAACAAACAGTACAACACTTTCCGAAAGACAAAGTCCGTTTGTACTACACGTTGGGGAAATCTTATGTAACAAGACCAAAACATCTAACTGACAGCAAAGTACATATGTCATACAAAAAGTAACTACGCAGCAATATCTATGACAATACATCACATCCGAAACAACAACACCAAAACAACGACGCACAAAAAATCGACGGCGGTCCTAAGCATACGTAGGCTTTGATCTATGCGCGCAACGTTCGCTCGTAACCCCTGATCGACATCATTATGTGGCTGGTCAGTACGCAAACTGGTGCTGCGAAACTCGTCACACCAACCAACCCACGACGCACATCTCTGCTGGACAAAATTGCAGTAGATAATTAGCATGCATACTATACGACACAACCACAAATGAACGACGACATGACTAAGTGTATAAGAGAGTGGCAACACAAACGCACCGTAGTTCTAGGGCAAATGTAGAACGCACGACCAGGTTTTTGGCGGATCTTGATATCTTTACAACGCAATGTCCAAACCCACAATCACACATCCTCGGTAGCCATGATGAAGTGGCACTTGACGTGGAGGACGCCATCTGTATACTCCTTTGATTTTTTTGTTCATGTTATAAAGGTGAACTAATATAATCTACTGTGCGAAATGAAAGACAGACACTCTCAACAAGTTCATTTTGAATTTAGGTTAATACTTGAACATGCTAGTTTAGTGGTGTGTCAGGACTCTAGCCATTTTGTTGTCTAAATTTTTCCGTACTGTCGTTGTCTTGTGTTGTCAAGTATTGGTAAACTACTTCAAGAATATATGGGATTTATGTTTTACGAATTTCTGTAGTATGGGAAGTAAACTAAAACATCAAATGAACATGAAAATGACCACCTCCACAGTACTATATACAATCCTCCTTATCCCAACAACACAATACACAATCAACAGTTTTATGTTTTATCATGTTGATGGTAACTAGTAAGTAGGTAAATGATAATAGTTGCTCAACATTTGTTCATGTGTGTCAACTTAATGGTTAAGGTAAAAAAATTCTACTAGCATTACCATTCTACTACCACATAATAATTTATTTGTGGTCTGTCAAACATATGTTTAAAGAAACAAAAATTGTACTAGCACAGAATCTGTTGCCCTCTTCATTCTTCACATTTCATATAAATTTTGTTGAATTAATTTCACCTACCAAAACCATACTGGGTTCTTATTAATGTTTGCGGTGCACAACCAACTTGTTCCTTACTATATTGTAATTTTTTAATAGGTTATTTTTGGAAATGTCGTAATAAATTTGGACCGAAGAGTTGTTTGTTTTCAACACATATCATGTCACCAACCTTTTATACTTGAGGCATATCTCTATTATAACTTTTCTATAACTACAACCTTATTTTATTGCAGCTAGCCTCGTAACACTGCCATGAGAACAACAAGTGGTTCTCACATCGACACCAAAATGGTCATAGTATTATTTTGTTCACACAAAACATTGATATGTAGGTGTTTCAGGTGAGATTAACAAAAACAAATAATTTTTAAAAAAAATGTAATAAAAATGGCCTGCTTGATTTAATAAGATCACATCCATGGGAAATATATATATACATATCAGATTCCACTAAACATGCAAGGCACCAGGGCAGAATGCTTTAAAAGAACACAAGTGACCCATATCTAATTGTTTTATCAACCATGTGAATGCTAACAATCGCTGAAATTAATTAATTAAATCACTCAGCCCAATTTGGAAACTATACAAACAATTTCATGATCAAAAGCTCTTCCCGACAACATCATAAAAGTGATTTCAAGCAACAAAGTATGGTGTCCAATCCATGAAAGAGTGCAAGTTTCATACAATAACTCCACTTCACCGTATATAGTACATATTGTAGACACCCCATTTTTGACCGTCCTCAAAACTTGGACGTCACCGTTTGAACACTTGGTGATCATCCATGTTTGTGTTCGTTTGGAGTTCCCGGAGGCCTCGGCTCGCGTGCCTTGCCTCAGGATCTCCGAACTCGACCGTTTAGTGTCTGGTTTCACACCGAACACTTGTGTTTTGCCTTGGAGAGGCAGGGCTTGTAGACCATCCCCACCCACCACCGGCAGTGGCTAGAGGCCACCGGCTGGTTTTTGCTGCCACCGGCAATGTATATTGCCGACCGGCACTATTTGTTGCCGGTCAGCACTTTTTAGTGCCGGCCGGCACTCTTTTTGGCCAAGATGGCATTTTTGGCCGGCCGATTGCTATTCATCTGCTTTTGCAGATATTTTTAGACAGCTGTCTTGCTTTTGCTCCCCTCCATACACGTGTATGGAGGGATCTCCCTCTTGAAAAGCTTGTCTTGTAAGCTTTACAAGACATATAGAGAGAGACTCTCTCTTAAGGCAAAGAAAGAGGACTTAGGTTAGAGAGTTAAGATATTTTGAGAGCAAAAACAGCCATTGTTGAGCTCTGGTTCCAGGGTTTGAGTTACATACATTTTCTATCTCTCTTTCCCTCTCATTTGTGCTCTAGGTGCTTTGTGTCTTACTATTGCACACAAACACCTAGTGTTTCACCTTCCTTTGGCTCTTGAGGTTCTAAAGGACTGGTTTTGAAGTTTTGGTGTTGGATTCAACCTAAAGGAGGCCATTGGAGCACCATTTGTGAAGGGATCATCAAGGGTAAGAAACTTACACCTTTATTCCCCATTTTTGCATTGATTTTCTACCTATCTTAGAGCTGTTTTTGTGCTTATTGTATAACATAAAAAAGTTCTATTTTTAGGCCCTCTTTATTGTTTATTTAGAGTGTTTTGTTGTTTGAGGGTGGTTGACCCCCCTTAAGCCTTGAAAGGCCTCATTTTGGGCCATTTTGTGCTAGCTCCGGGATTTTGGTGTTGGGGTCTCTTCACCACTGAAATCTTGAGGGATTTCAGTGGTGAAGATGATGCCTTGAAGTCCCAAGAAGGAGAAGGTCACCCCCTCTCCTTGTTGTCCTTGAAAAGGGCATGTTTTGGCCTCTTGAGAGAGCATTATGCTTGAGTGTGTGTTGAGCATGTTTGGGCTGTTTTTCATGCTTATATATCCATAATATAACATGATTTTAAATTGGTTCTGGTACTCCATGCATGCTTAGCATAGTTGCCTTGTTATGCCTTAACATGTCTTAGGTTGTTAGCCTTTGTTGGAGCATGTTTTAGGCTTAGTCTTGTGAAGATTTTGTGCATGTTTTGCCATGTTCTAGGTCTGTCCTAGGTTGTTTGGGTTGATTTGGGCATGCTTGATATAGCTCCTTTGTATTTGGGCTTGTTGGCCTTGAGTATGTGCATGTGTAGCATGACATCTTTGCATCGATTTGGTGATTTGGGGTCACTTTATATGTTATTTCAGTCCCATTTCCATGCTTGTTTGATTGCCTTGCATGCCTCTTTAATGCTTTGGAAGCTTGTGTAGCAATGCTCCATGTTTGGTGTTTGTGCATGCTTTTGTTTTTGGGTCATTTAGATGCCATCTAAGTGGTCCTTAGGCCTTGTATTAATGCCCTAAAACTCTGTTTTGGGTCAATGATTTCATGCCATGTTTGGTCTTACTCAGTGTAGTTCAATGCTCCTTTGATTTGCTTTCAACACTTGGACCATTTTGCATGTGAATGTTAGCTTATTTTGTTGCTTGGTTTGACACCATCCTAACATGCATTTTCAGAGCTTAGGTTGCATATTAATAGTCCATGATTCCCCCTTTCAAGTGTGCTTGAGAGTTGTTCAATTTATGCCTAAGTGTTGGCCTTTCAACATATGCATGTGTGCATGTATATTTGGCCCCTCATTTTAGCATTATGGCTACTGTTTTAGGCCTATTTAGAGCTGCCTAATCCATGTTTAAGACCATCTTTGCATCCATTTGCATTACCATATGTATGCTTGTATGCTTGCATAAGTTAGTTGCCATGCCATGTTGCATCCTTAGCTTGTATGCTTAGGTTGCATTGCATCTTGCATGCATTCCTTGTCCCTTGATTTGGTGATAGGGATTAGGACTTTGGTTTGATTTGGCTTGCATTGCATTTGAAATCAAAGTTGCATACTTGGTTCTTTGGGCCATCATGCATGGAAATACGTGATTGATGGTCCGAGAATCGAGGCACATGCCCCTTTGAGTCATTATCATGATAAGGGACATGGTTGGTGCATATATGTCTTGAATTGTGCTGCCATGCTTTGCCTTGCCCTCTGTTGCTGTCATTTGCAGATTCTGCAGGAACAATCTGCCGACCGGCAGTGTAATGTGCCGACCGGCAACAATTCCTCTGCCGACAGCTCCATTTTGTGCCGATGGCCACACACCAGTGCCGGTGGTAATTCCACTCAGCCGGTGGCACTCCCCAGTGTCCAGGGATGCAGTCCTGAGGTTTTGACAGCCTCCAGAGGAGTGAAGGAAGGAAAACAGAGGCAGCCTATGCATGGCGGCGCGTTTCCCGAGGCGGTTTATCTGTTTTCTTAGCTTAATTTAATTTGTTAATTAAATTAATTAATTTGTAATTATTAATTAGCTTGCGTAGTTAATTAATTTGTAATATTTATTCTGTAATAAGTGTGTGTGGGTGGTGTGTATGTCTTCCAACCTCACTTCTTTCTTCCCTTTTATTTACCTGCTTACGATGGTAGATTAGGGCACGTTTAAATTAGTATACCTTATGCTATGCATGTGTGCATTCATGCATTTGTATTGCATACATTAGGCTCGGTACATCACGCTAATTGCATTTGTATTTCAAATTCTAAACTGAATATGTGATAATTGTGCATTTTCACATGCCATGTTTAGGATAGCCGAGCCTATTCTAGCAACATTTTGTATGCGATGCATTAGGCACTTAACATGGACTTGGATCATGCATGTTTGCTAACGAGTTCTTTGTTTTGGCACGAAGTACTATGTGAGTATTTTCCAGTTTTAGCATATCGCATGCGTGTGAATGCTACCATAACAGTATGTTTACCATGTGGCTAGATGCTTATGTGTTAAACTATTTGAATGCCTATGGGTGGAGGTTGGATTGTTTGAGTTGGAAAAACTCGTTGAAATCCGTATTTTTTTAGCCTACTTGCGAGTAGCAAATTTCAAAACATTTTTAAAACAAACGGATATGCAATGTTTCTTTCCAAATTAGGCAATCTAGTCTATACTTGTTTGCTGCGCGCATAGCATAGTAATTCTAGGCTAATAAATGGAATAAGAACACAAAACGCTTTCAAAATTGGATATCACGGTTAGTAGAGGCCGGTCTTCGGACCGGGCGAAAGGGGGTGCTCATAGCTGACCTTCCCCGATCGTACCCAAGCTCCCGAGCCGAGACAACTCCGGTGATGACGGACATGTGGCCTTCGGCACCGAGTCAGGGTTTCCTAAATTTCCCCATTTTAAAAAATATTTAGGTGGCGACTCTGTATCTGGCAAAGCAGTCCATGTGTTGGCACTACTTTTTCAAAATCTATTTCTCAAAACGATTTGCCAGATTTGGACTCTTTGGTTCAGATTAAGAACCGCGACAAAAATTGAGTCCGAACTGTAGTAGCGAGGCCCACGCGGGCGCGTCTACACATATATATATATATATATATACACTACACTTCACTTAATGGGATTCATTAGAATTCTTGGAAAAAATTGATCTAATTTGCAGCTGTTCTAAGTACACAGAACACCTTGGTGTTTCAGATCGGAAAAACATTTATTTTTTGACATCCGAAATCACAAGTTCAAACCAATATGGAGCAACCATTATCAGTGTTAGATATCACACAGCAGGTCGTCCATCATTCGTGAACAACTGCTGCCATGGTTTTGGGTCTGTCACTACTTGCGAGAAGACAACAATGGAAGACGGTTTTTGGCTTACCTGATGGTGCAGATCCGGCGAAGGCGAGGACGTGGACGACGAATCTGGCGGCAGCTTCGGCGAGGGACGGCAAGGTCGTGGGTTGTTCGACGGAGTTACATAGCGCAGCTTCGAAGAGGACGAAGCAATAGCAACCAGAGGTGGGAGGAGGCAAATCTGACCTCGTTTTTCCCTAGCCCCAATTTACATGAGAAATGGCCGAGTTGCCTTTTTGGGTCTTCCCAAATGGTGTCTTCAGCGTTTTTGCACACACTAGTGTTTTTTCCCTAGCCTAAAAACGTAACTTTTTATCAAAGTTTCCAAAACGGCACTTAAAGAATCAACAATAAACCCATTTATCGCCATCTCCCCTTCTCTCATTGTCACAGGTCAACCACCCTTTATATTTCTCCTCCACCTTTTTTGTTCGTCTTTCCTTCATAGACGGGTTATGGTTAGGGGTGGGCAACGGTTTATCCGAACCGCTCAATCCGCCCAATCCGCCCAACCCGCATATAAATGGGCGGTTTCGCAAACATAATGCGGGCGGATGCGGTTTGAAATATGACAAATTTGCGGGTTGCGGGCGGGTCGCGGTTTAAACCCGCCACCCGCAAAAACCGCCCGCACTTTAATTGTTATTATTATTATTATTTTTTATATACCAACTTTGTAACTTTTACAGGAGCACCATTATATTCTCTATGACACTAGGATCCTTATTTTTAAGTATTTCTCAACTTTCTTAATACCGTAGAATTATCAAGTCCTAAACTTGGTTTCTTATATGATTTTCATTGGTGATTCATCCACTTTTTCCTAATAAAATTTTCCTTCTAATGGTCCATAGAACTTATAGTTTGATTATTGATTACTGAACTGGCAATTCTAATTGAGTACAACCTTTAATGCATTGATATACATTTTTTTCATGGCAAAAATGCTAGTGTAGGGTCTCTTTGTTTTGGGTACTTTCATTTAATGTATTAATATTCAATTTTTATTTGTAAAATCATCAAAAAATTGTTATCACAAATATATAAAATGAATCTGATGCCTAAATTCGCTGGGAAAAAAAAACTCAAAAATTAATTTTTAAAGAAAAAAGTGTAAACCGCAAACCGCCCGCAACCGCTCGCACATTTGCAAACCCTATCCGCACAAACCGCAAACCGCACTGCGGGCGGTTGCGGGTTGACTTTTTCCCAAACCGCATAGATGCGGGCGGGTCAAAACCGAACCGCAAACCGCACAAAACCGATCCACGAACACCCCTAGTTATGGTTCTAAAACCAATGTGAGAGAGAGAGAAGAAACAAAAAAAAAAAAAAAAAGAGAAATGCGAAGGAAAATAATAATAATAATAATATTAGAGACTTTAAAACATACTAAATGTGAAACTGTAGGTAAGTCTTACATCCATATAAAATATTTAATAAAAAATTTAATAAGACTTTTGAAATCTTTAATATTTCAAATAAATAAATAAATTAAAAAAAAATAAAAAAACGCAACAACAACTGAACAAAACCACGTGGTTTTGGCCCACTGCAGCAAGCACGGCAGAACCACGGCAGCGGCTATAATTTGTCCATCCACGTGTATAATTTCAATAGGTGAGTGTAAGATACTGGACAGCTATGATGTGGCCTGGCGATAAGACCCCCAAAGCGAAGGGAAGGGGAGAAATGGAAAGCAGGAACTGGAACTCCAATGGCGTTTTGTGCCCACGCGAAGCTTAACAGCCTCTGCGCCGTCTCCTCCTCCTCCTCCTCCTCCGCCACAGCCACAGTCACAGTCCTAACCAGCAGCACCGGCTGTGCCCGTATGAGAAATGGAAGACAAACCAATTGTGTGATTGTTCGCGCGGCCTCCTCCTCATCATCATCGTCGTCGTCGACGGAGGTCTCCAGAATCAGTGTTGGAACCATCCCCAGGGCGACATTATACCAAGAGGGTGAGCTGGAACGCCCTAGATGGACCGGTGAAACCCCTCTCTCCCGTCTCGTCGGAGCTCTCATCTCCTTCAAACCACTCTACTCTCTCCTCAAGCTCGGCGCCAGACAAGTCCTCATCAGGTCCCCCTCTCTCTCTCTCTCTCTCTCTCTATATATATATATATATATATATGTACACACACACATTTATGAATCTAAATATATATATATACACACATTTGTGGGGATGAACAGTACAGCAGAGAAAGCAAACATACCTTGGCGAGATATGACGAGGGAGATTCTGGAATCGGAGGTTTACAATGAGATGGACAGCATCCAGAACAACTCCATTGTGTACCCTGACTGTAATTTTCTCAATTTCCCAAACTCCCTACTTCTTTTTTATTTTTTTTTTTTAACTATGTTTTGAAATTTTCCCTCAAGTTGGATTTTCAGACTCTATATACAATGCCTATTTGAATAGTATTTTTAACACGGGAAGAGACAATTTTGTATGGTGCATTGAGCTTAAAAAATACAAGAGTTAGTTGAATTTGGTTGTTTAATTGCATCTAGGGATCACAAATTTGACAAATTACCTCTATGGGCCAGTGCCTGTTGTTGTTGAAGAAGGATGGTTGTCATTTTTGTCACAAATTTGGTTGCTTCATTTTCGTCATAAATTTGGTTGCTTCATTTTCGTCATAAATTTGGTTGCTTCATTTTCGTCACATATTGACGAGGGCTTTCATTTTGTTGTTGATGGAGGTTAAATGGTTTCGTTCGAGTGCTCCTTGTTGAATTAATTAGATTGTACCTTTGTTCTTAGCTTTCGTCAAATGTATCCATTCCTTCAATGCCATTATTGGTTCCATAAACCAGTCAATTGGCACTGCTTAATCTTCTAGAATATTTTCCCTTCAATCTGTCTGATGTAAAGCAAAAGCATCCTTCTGGGGATTCAGGCCCAAATTGTGAAGATTTTTTTCTCTATAACCGTGGCTTCAGTTTTATGAGGATGTAATTACATTTCTAAGTAGCAATTTGTATTTGCCAATGTTATGTTAAGAGAAACATTTGTAATTATGCTTTAATACTTCATGAGAAAACTTAATGGGATCATATTGGTTCAATTCTTTTCTCCTTTTGATTCAGTATACAAAAATATTGGATTATTCTTTTGTCGCAGCAGTAGGCTGAAATATTTTTGTCTTGTAATTGCAGGTAATATAAACAACACTGTTACGTAAAAGTAGAGGAAACCTTTCTCTATGTTGATAAAGAAATATATAGTTTTTTTTAATTTTCAATTTTATATATTTATTTATTTTTAAAGAAATCTGAACTTATCTCAGTAGCCAACAAGTTGGTGCTTATCAACCTATATGAACACATATAGGAGAGTCAGAACTTTGGTCTTTTCTTCAAAAATTTTAAACTAAAATAATTAATTTATTAAAGAAATGAAAAAGGAGAACACTTAGCATGGTGCCTGTCACCACCCGAATAAGGAGAACACTTAACATCTAGGCCGTGACCAGCTAGTAATCCCATATTACCTCTGGCCTCAAAGACAAAACTGATAATTAAAAATAATGACTGGGCACTGCGGAAGCAATAACAAAAATACAACCATGTCCATGGAGCGGTGCATACATGAGATTTTCATAAGTAATTAAAACTTCAACCTTCTTCATAGATGTGATCACATAGTTATATCAACATCTTAAACACTTATATAAAATATCCATACATAACAAGTTTCAAAAACAAAGGAAAACTAAACATAATAACTTGGTTCACAAGGTTGACACAACTTGGCTCCCCAAGGTTGACACAACTTGGCTCCCCAAGGTTGACACAACTTGGCTCCACATGAGACCAAGATCGCCCCATCACAGAGGCACTCCGAAGCGACTTGACAGAAGGGTGGACTCCCGAGGTTGCTCTAAGCTTGACGCTTCAATTGCTCACCTATATATATAGGGGAAGGGGGTGAGCTAAAACCCAGTGAATAATACTAGTAAAGGTTAATGAATGATGTCTATTGTAATACAAACTCATATCACATGGGTTTCGAAGCAAATCATAACTGAATACTTATCGTATCAAAGTTCACAAATCATAATCATATGTGATACATCCAATAGTGCAACAAAGGGCTCAAAGGCATAGCAAAGGGACCACATGGGTCTAACGAAGGGACTATATAGGTCAAGCAAAGGGGCAACTTGAGTCAACATCAGAGACCTCTGTGCACATATAACAAAGGGAAATGGTATTGTTTCTCTTGGGTGAGGGTCTTATAGCAAAGGGTCACCGTGTTGTTTTTCCCGGACGAGGGTCTTATAGCAAAGGACCATGGTATTGGTACTCCCAGGTGAGGGCTACATTAAGGATGCCACAATTACATTTCTAAGAGACAATCATTCATTTGTATCAAAATAGCATTCCAAAATAATGATCTTGCAGTAAACCAAAACACACTTTCATAACATATCTTTACAGAGATACTATTCATACTGGGCTGGTACTGATGTCAAACCTCGGTTGACCACCTACACAAAACACATAACATAGATACACAATGAAGCACAAGGTCGAAACAGATAATGTATCTTAATTTGATTCTCTGACGTGTATTTCTAGCTTATTCCATGATTAAGGATGTTTAAGTGATGCAAAAGAATGCCTAAAAGGGCATGAGGATGTAAATATGCATTTATAAGCGTTAGTCAAAATTTGTTGAAAACAGGGTCTTCGCTCGAGCGCACACTTGGTCGCTCGAGTGGTGTGGCTTGACTACGAAAGTACTGGTGGAGAATCTCAAGAAATAACTTGTGTAAATCCCATGCATGTATGAATTTGTAGAAAACTAAGTTCAAATATGGAGAATTATGCATGCATGTACACAATTCACTCAAACTACACTCATGGTGATTCTAACTCTTTTCTTTCAAATTCATGCAAATGGTCCTACAACTTGGTGAATTCATCTTCCTACATGGATTATTTTCATGAATTATGGGTAAAGATCTTACCTAGAGCTTGAATTTGGCTTTAGATTAGCTTAACCTCTTCAAACTCTCTTGAATTCCCTTGAATTCCTCCTTTCTCTCTCTAAATTGTTGAGCTTTCTTCTCCTCTCTCAATTTTTCAGCTTAAGAGTTGTAGAAAATGAAGTCCCAAGCTTGACTAACTTATATATATATATATAGATGGATTATGCTTAACTAATCAAATGGGATTAAGACAAATCAGTTGGGCTTAAGTCTAATCAATTGTAATTAATTTATTCTAATTATTTTGATCCGAATCAAATTTTAATTAAATTTATCACATGGTTCTAGATAATTCAATTAGCCTATTGAATTTGTCAATTTTGGTTTTTGGATCTGTATGGGCTTTCAATTTCGAATTCTAGGTCAACATTTAAACGAATAATTCACAAACAAATAGATAAGCATCAATTAAGCACATAATCATGCAAATATGCTCAATGAAATAATATTTGAAAATAATAATAATATGGAGGTCAGGGTCGTCACAGTGCCAATCCTTGAAAAGTCCGAAGACAACTGAAAAATCATTGTAAAAAATAAATCAGAAAGTTTTGAAAAGAATTGGTAATTCTATATGCAGTTCTGATGTTTCATTTTGGATTGCTCTACTGCAAGAGGAATTGATTCATGATGTCTTGATTGTCTTCTGAACAGATTATCTCAATCCTTTCCATGCATATGATGTGGGCAACCTCTCTTGGCTGGTAAATATCTATATCTTTCTGATATTATATAAATGGTTATTATTGACTGTATTTGTGGTAGCGAAATTATGTGAATGCATTTTGTGTTTGTGTATGTGGTTGTTCTCTTGTTTGCTTGCTCCATATTTTTTCATATCTATTTATGAGTTATTAAGAGACAGCAGGAAGAATGATGGTATTTACCATATCCGTTTGACCTTTTATCAGCTATTTTATGAGTTATTCACAGAACCATTTGGATGTCTGATTAGTTTTAAGTTTACACAGAAAAAGTAACAGTGTCCTTTAGCCTATGATTTATGCTGATAAGGGGGAGTATTTTAAAGTATTGACCTCATGATTTAAATGAATTACAGTCTTTATTTTTGTTATTGACATGCAATTGCGTTGAACTGTACTTCTCCTTCAGATAATTGAAAATTTGTCCTTTAAAAAGTTGAAAATTTTGTCCCGCGTTATGAGATTATATAAAATTTGTTCTCATCTTTGTAAAATTAATTCCAGGGTTGTTATGACTGAAAAATAACTTGTTATGTATTGAGAATTATGTGTATGTAGATAACTTGCGAGTACCTACCTATTCAAAAGTAACATATTTGTAATGACCCTTTCAAAATTGCACATCTTAATTGCAGGCTGCAGCTGAAGCAGAGGCAGCAACTATGTCAATGATGAGACGAACAATACCTGATGCTTCTTCACCAGATGAAGCAAAACAAATAGTTCGAGGAAATTGGCTTCAGGCAATTGAACAACATCATCAGAAGTATTCAGGAAATGCCATGGTTAAAGACATTCTTGATGTCGGGTGCTCTGTTGGTGTGAGCACTAGATATCTTGCTGACAAATTTCCTTCTGCTAAAATCACAGTGAGTACAAACTTTATTTCTGTGCAATTTGTTGAAACAATATTTCCATATGATAGTGCTGGAAGTGATAAACTTACCATTTTGAAATCTTCTAATGTCTATCATGCCTCGGTCTTTGTGCATATTATCATTTGTTGATCTCTTGATCCATCCGTTACAGGGGCTGGATCTATCACCTTACTTTCTTGCTGTTGCTCAATTCAAGGAAAAGCAAAGCACCCCAAGAAAGAATCCAATCAGCTGGGTACATGCAAATGGTGAACACACAGGCCTGCCAGCCAAATCGTTTGACATTGTATCAATTGCTTATGTGGTATGTATTGTTGCCTACAAATAATAACTGGTTTGCAGAGTGACATCAATTTCTTACTTCCAATAAGTACATAAACTTAGTATATTTCCCAGTGAGTTGTGTTGTTACTCCAAACCAAACCAAACTAAAACTTGTGTCCTAATCATGTGGGTCGGCTACATGAATCAATTTACACGATTCCGCTCATATACTAAGTTCAATTAAATAAAATCATATCATCTATGAAACACAGACACTTCAAAACAAGTGCCGTATCTGTGTCAGACACATGCATACTTCTGGGACACGTATGGGACACACCACATTATTTAATTAATTTATTTCCTGGGGACACTTCGGGGACACACTAAGGACATGCCAAGTTCTCTTTTCCTTCATTTTATCTAGTGTTTTTGATGAATGTTGAATGTTTATTATTTTTTTCTTAGATTTAAATAATTAATAGATCATCCATAAAAATAAAAATAAAAAAGATAAAAACTATAAGTATTAATTTAAGGGGGATGCACCAATAAATCCCAAATTAATAACTTATACACTGTTTAGTCCTAAAAGTTTTCTTATAGACTGAAAGGTCCCATTACAATGTTTCAAACATCAGATTAATGTTTCGAACATTAGATTTCGAACATCAGATTAATGTTTCGAACATTAGATTTCAAACATCAGATTAATGTTTTAAACATTAGATTGATGTGCAAATGGGACTAAATGGAGCATAAGAAAACTTTTAGGACTAAATGGTTCAACTTTTCAGAAACTAGGACTTATGGGTAAATTTTCCTTAATTTAAAAGTGTTTTTTTTTTAAACAAATAAAAATAGAATTAGAGTTTGTTTTTGTTAATATTGAGTGTTTGTGGATGCAATATTAATCTTGATAACAAATAAAAATATATTAAAACATATTTTATTGCCGTGTCCCCATTGTATCCGTGTCTCCATTTTTGTTTAAATCACTGTGTCCCTTGTCCGCATCCATGTCCGTGTCAACATCTGTATCCGTGTCCGTGCTTCTTAACATATCATTTTTTACTATATCTCATGTTAGTTTAAATCTTCCCCTCGTAACATTTCCATTTATGATTGGTGATCATATCACTTTTTTGTACCATTGTGTCTACCTATCTTTGTTGTATATAACTAAACTATCTTAGTTTGTTCACTCTCAACTTATTTTATTTGGTGCTACTGTTATCATTTCACGAATATATCATTTGTAGTCTTGCTATGCATCCATCTTAGCATGTTTATCTCAATTACACTCATTTTATGAATGTTTTTTCTTAGTTGCCCAATATTTTGTCCTGTAAACATTGTTGGCCTCATAATTCTTCTATAAAAATTTCTTTTAATTTTGTTGGTATGCATCACATAATATGCCAGAAGCATTCCTCTAATTGAACTAGCCAACCTACTTTGATTCTCTAGTTCATGTCATCGCTAACCTCCCATCCTTATTAATAATCGAACCTATGTAATGAAATTGTTCACTCTTTGTTATATATAACAAAAAATTGACTTCATCTGCATTGTTTTCTTTAGAAAAATCAAAGTGGCACCGTGGGACTGATGGATTTAAAGGAATAATTTGAATGAAAAGACTTGAGTCATCATGGACATTCGACTGATTAAAAAGAAACCCTACGTGCTTTAGATTCATAATAAAGAGGCTCCTGTACCTTCTCCTAATAACTATCTACCTACTAATAAATATATACATGTAGCATAATAAACAAGTTATCCTGTGGGTTAAGAGGAGCAAATATATGTCTTCCCTGCTAATGCAGCTTGTTTTCAACTTATACTTCATGTGATAGACAAATTATACTTTCTCTGTTAGACAAATGAAATTCAATAGAAGCTGTCTCTAGGTAGTAAAAGCTTCAATTGCTAAAGTATTAACTTTGAAAGTATATAAACATTGGGTACTAATTTTTGTGAATCATCAATGGCAACTGGAAGTGTAATTTTAAAGTATCTCGTTGGTGCATCCTAGTGATTGGTCATTGCCTTGTACATTGTCCATTTTGTGAAGCTGTTTGATTTATTAAATTTCTCTTGCGAATGTTATTTAACTGAAAATGGAAACCTATGTGGGTATATTGCTATGAGGTAAAACTACATAACGGTATCTCAATATTTTAATGGTAACATTATATCACAGCTCATGGAATTTTAGTGAACCATACATTTCTCCAAGATAATTTCCAAGGCTTTATCTGATTTCAAAACACGAGATAATAAGGCCCTTATCAATGGAGCTGAAGTTTGGCTTTCCTTTATGGTATTGGGTATTGTTTGATACCATTCCAAGTATCATTCACTAATTAATTATTTTTTTTGTCAACTACCAAGCTTCTGTTTTGATTCTTTTAGTTACTTGATCTCAAAATTCCATTGTACTCCCTCTGCTTATTATATGATTCTTACTTTCCTTTTCAGAAGCCCCAGCTTGTTTGTCCAATATTTGAATTTTTTTAAATTTTAACCATAAGTTTCCTCATTATTGTTCTTTAAATTTATATTTAAAAATACACAATCCCAATTCCCAAAATTTATTCAAATTAGACATGATAGTTTTGTAAATCAACCATTCAAAGATGCTTTCCTGAATATGTTTGCATGGTCAACCATGCCGCATAAAATAAATGGAGAGAATCTGTAGAAGTTTCCGGAATTTATTTGGAAACATAACACAAGGGACATTACATATGAATAACCCAACTGCACATAATTTGTGCTATTTTTCGGTGTCCATGTTATTTTATTACGAAAAATTGGCTCTTGGTTTATGCATCTTCAAAATTGTTGGGTTCCTCCAATTAAGCCATGCCAATTAAGCTTCTCTGTATGCAATGTATAAGCGAACCTCCCATGGCTTTCAATCTTTTATCAGTTTAAGATGATTGTACTCAAATTAGTAACACTAATAACAGTAACAATACTGATAGTAGTATTAAAAAAAAAAAAAAAAAGAAGTGTTAATTACCCATATCTGCAACATGTAATCTGAAAAACTATTATTTTGATCATTTCCATTTATATAAAACATCTTCAGAGGAGATAATCGTTTTTTCTGTTTGACATGATTCAAATCTTATTCTTAACAATCAGATAATTAGTAAAGATCAAAATATTAGAATGTGTTTCAATTACAGTTTCATTGGGATGTACTTATTCTTGAAAACTCAAGTCAACAAAAGTTTAGAACTCCATATAAAATTTCAGGATTTCTGAATTTTCAAGGAAAGACTCGACAAAAAAATTTAGAAAATGGAAAATCAATTAAGCACTGCCAAACGTCAAGATGATAAGATGGGGGACATTCTCTAGAGAGAGGATCATCCTCATGATTCTCATGAAAGCTTTTGCAAGAACTAGGAAAAAAATTCATAATGTTCTTTGCAAGAAGCAATGGCATTGATATGTTAGAATTTGTTGAACTTGCTTCTTATCAAGCCTCATGACATTTGTTTGCGTCAAATTGTGACTAACTGCTAATGCCCTGAATTCATATGCAGCTTCATGAATGTCCCGCAAGAGCAATAGTTAATTTAGTGAAGGAAGCATTTCGTCTGCTCCGACCTGGAGGCACTTTTTCTGTGACAGACAATTCGGTAGTAACTAGCGTGACTATTATGGCTTTGTATTCAAGAAATTTTGTTGTGCTGCTAGAAATTAGTTGTATCTAACTACTTTTATTTCTTTCTACAGCCAAAGTCGAAGATCCTTCAGGTATGATAAATTAACTTATTTTTGGCATCTTTTCCTTCATGAAATTGATTGATTTGAAATCATTAGCATTTAAGGATGGCACACGGTAAACGAAATTTGTCATTGTTGGATTCTTAAAGGCACCTACTAGTTGTTTGCTTACCAATAATTTAATAACCTTTAAGAGTGGGTCAAATAAGAGCCAGATAGATTACTTTCTAGTAAGAAAAGTGGACCATCTAAAGTGCAATGACTGTAAGATGATTCCTGGAGAGAACCTGACGTCTCAACATAAGATTTTGATACTAGAATTATGCATTAAAGGGTAATACCAAGCTAGGAAGGATAGTTGGTGTGACACCCCAAAATCTCGTAACATCAAGGGAAATTAAATTAACAAAGTAACTTACTAAAAACTTGACATTTTAAGTAGAAATTTCAATTCTCATACAACCAAAAGTTCAATCAACACAAAATAAAAACTTAAAATGTCCAAGTACAACATTAAACAAAATCATAAAATCCTTAATTGTTAATACATAAGATAATAAAATTTATTCCATTCTAATCGTGGCTTCAAGTCAGTCAAGGCTCTACGTTAGCATCATCTCCATTTTCAGCTTCCATTCCTTCCTCATCAAAATCTAGCATAAAATGCCATGGCAACAGAAATATATGCCATGAGCTGATAAGCACAAAAAGAAAATACAACAAACTTAACTTTTTTTTTTTGAAAGAAAAACAAGAGATTATGAGCATGATACAACAATATAATTGCAAACATAAATTACATCCAATAGAATAAATTCAACAATTTTAATAAATTGACACTCGAAATCTCATTAAAGATATTTAACTTACAAACCACTAAGCCATGGTCACGGTTAATTTGGACTTCTCCTTAGTTAAATAATTAAGTGTTACAAACTGTGGCTACTAGGGATGCCTACGCCCAGAGTTACATACCCAAATAGTGGCATTCGTGGTCTGCTCCAAGGAACGGTCTGCCAAGGGTATGTATCCTCTCGGTATGCCACCTGCACATCCAACCTTATTCCAAAACCGAATAGCAATAAATGTTCAAATAAGTCTCGTGCCATCTTAGGGTTATGTGACACGAATTACGTAAGAATTCTCAAAATTAGGGCTTACCCTGATCAACCGATATTAACCGTCAATCGTTAATTTCGTACATTTCGTTGATCATTTTAGTTATTTTCCATAATAATCATTTGCGTATGTGTTAATATATATATTTTTTAAATTGTAATAAAATGATATAACATCGATGGTGATCTAATTTTGTATTTATCAAATATTAACACATACGTTCTGCAATAATCAATGAATGTACATATTATTGTAAACAGTTAAATCAAGCCATAATGTGAAATAATAATTCTAAATACTAAAACAAATCACAACGTCACACATGCATGAACTACTAATTTACAAGATTCAATTAAATAGACTAGCACAACACTTATTTTTAAATCTAAAAATAATTGAAGTTGTAATCTTGGTTCTTTTAATATTATCTCAAGAATTTCCAGAACTTAAATTTCATAGTTAAAATTACAAATAAATTATTAAGACAATTGTAAAATTCATATAATTATCAGGAATGTTCTATCAACAAGTTATGGTCATTTTTCAAAAGAGTTTTCCTAAAATAAATTATAAATAATTCTGTAAAATTACAAGAAGTTATGTGATACAGATTTGTCACGCTTTCTTAAAATAATTTCACACTAAAATTTATAAATCAAATCTATAATCTAAAATTTGAGGATGAAACTAGACTTCTCAAATTTCATTTTTAACTCAAACAATACCAAATTTGGTCTAATATAGGATTTGTAGTGATTTTTCAAACATAAAGTAGAATCTGTCTAAAAATTCAGATTGAATTAAAATTTCGTATAAATTCGCACAAAACTAAAGTAATTGATACAAAAATTTTTGAATGATCTAGGCATCATTCTTAAGTCTAAAATTTTGTACAAAATTCTGGCAAATTTAAGAACTAGGTGATCAAACCAAATAAAATCTTCAATCATCTATTAAATATCACAAATAACACATGCAAGCCTAAATCCAAGACTGTATCATGATTTTAATACTACTAACATATAAACAATCTTTAAACATCTAATATATATCACAAATTCACATGCAACTACAAACAAAGCTCTATCAAGATTTTTTAGCCTCTTTGGTATTTTTAATATAATCTGAAATTGAAGAGAAGAATGAGATGGTTTTGAGGGTTTTCCTACTTAGCAATGAGATTGAAATGAGGTGGTGAAATGATAGGAAAATACTAGCTTTTCTTCTTCTTCTCTTCTTGTATCCTTCTTCCTTCCTTTCTTGCTAACACAGTTTTTTTGTACTTTGCTCTCTCTCCCTGATCAGTTAAGGAGAGTTGCATGCATACATAGACTCATAAACTCAGCCACCTATTCCCCTTCAATATATTGAATTATCACAAATCCTGACTTCAATCATAACCTATCTAATAGGTTCCATGCAGGTGAACAAGTGGTGAGGTGAGTAACTCTCACCAGCCACCTAATGCAATATATATATATATATATATAGTTTGAATTGAATGATAAATGTGTATAATTGTGTATTTGTGCGGTTTTCTTAAAATCAATTAATCCAAGTTTTTAACGAAGGTATTTAGCAAGGGTAATTACTAAGTTGAATCATTGTCAAAAATAATTACAGACGACAAACTGAATACTCACAAAATTATTATTCTTAACAATATTTTTGTTAGTGACTAAATTAGAATATTTTTTAACTAATTTATACAATATTAAATTTAAGTAGTTTAGATAAGATTAATTTATTATTCACATCCTATAATGCATTTATAAAAATAATTAAATACGAGTTCTTGCAGTGGGTACTGTAGAACGAGATGGTGGAACCTAGAAGGGGATAAGCTAGAATAAGAATAGAATGAATGAAGAAGGTACTTGGGATTTAGAAGATGATGCTAACACTATGTGAATTTCAATGGCCAATTGTATGAGGAGATTCTCAAGGGAAGTCCTTAGAGAGTCGAAAGGAAAGGGACCCAACTCTAAGGAAACTTGGTGGTGGAAGGATGAGGTTCAAGCGGTAGTAAGACAAAAAAGGAGTGCTTTAAAAAGTAGCTAAATGATAGAACTAAGAAAAACTTTAAGAGCTACAAATTGGCAAATAAGAAGCTCAAAAAACAGTAAGAGATGCTAAGTTGAAAACCTATGACGACCTCTACATTAGACTAGATAGTAAGGAGGGAAAGAAGAGAATCTACAAACTTGCTATGATAAGGGAGAGGAAAACAAGAGATTTTACTCAGGTTAAGTGCATCAATAATGAGAATTCTAAGTTGTTGGTGAAGGATGAAGAGATTAAGGAGAGGTGGAAAAATTATTTTGAGAAGTTAAATGAGGAACATGTAAGAAGCTCAAAAGGGGAGGAAGTTATCGGTGACAAGAAAAATTAAAACTACAGGTTCTATCACAAGATAAGGAACTTTGAAGTGGTGATTGCACTTAAGAAGATGAAATCAAATAAGATTTTAGGACTCTATGATATCCCCATTGAAGCTTGGCAATGCTTGGTTAAGAAGGGGATTGCTTGGTTGACTGGGCTATTTAGCAAGATTTTATTGACTAGGAAAATGCCAAAGGAGTGGAGGAAGAGTATTTTAGTATCAATCTATAAGAATAAAAGAGATATATAGAATTGCAATAACTATATAGGAATCAAATTGATGTCTTATATAATAAAAGTATGAGAGAGGGTGATGGAATGTTAATTGCGAGATATAACAAAGGTGTTACAGAATCAATTTGGATTTATGCCCAGTAGATCAACGATGGAAGCAATCTATCTTCTGAGGAGAGTAATAGAAAAGTATAGAAAGAATAAAAGAGATATTCATATGGTTTTTATCGATCTTGAGAAAGCGTATGATTGAGTGCCTTGGGATATAATTTGGTGGGTGTTGGAGAAGAAAGGCGTGACGAAAGGCTACGTTGATGTGATTAGGGATACGTATAAAGGTGTGGTGACCACTATTAGATCGTTGAGAGACAAGTGAATTTCCAATTACTGTAAGTCCTTATCTTTTTGCTTTACTTATGGATGAGTTAATAAGAAATATTCAAGATGATGCGCCATGGTGTATGTTTTTTGCAGATGATATCGTGTTAGTTGATGATACAAGAGGAGTTAACACCTATGAAGCATAGGTGCGGATAAGAATACTGGTACGGGTACGAAAAGAGTACGCTGATACAGAAAGAACTAAAAAATTAGGATACAGGTACTGTTAGGGTACATCAATAAATTATTATTATTATTTTTATTATTATTATTTTTTTAAATTTATAGTTTGAGATTCAATCTAGAAATCAAAGCTCAACACCAAAATTAAAAGGAGAAATTGCAAAACCAAAAGAGAAATCATAGTTCAACAATACCAATATCAATACCAAAACTAAGTCTATAAGCTATTTTAATGCTATTAAATAGGAGAAATTACAAAAAAAAGTTTCATTCAAAAAGCAAGCTAAGTAAAATTGGAAAACTTGAAACTTTAATTTTCACTTTCATCATTGAATAATATGTCTTTTATTTCTAGCATGTCAAATAAAGGATTTGCAATTTTAAGTAAATCTGAACTCTCTAATAAATTAAACGTATCTCCACTAATGTCACATAGCTTGGTGTACTCTTGATGTACCAATCTCGTACCCATGAAGTACCTATGGAGTACCCAACTGGCAAATAGAGACATGAACCTCTTTACATTGATTAACCAAATAGCCCTTAATAGAGCCGAATGGAGAAGAATGATTCATGTAGCCGATCCCAATTTAATGGGATTTAAGGTTTGGTTTGGTTTAGTTTTATGGTAATATGATGCATCAATTTGTTCAGGATTAATATTTCTGAATTTGGAATTATCCATGTAAAACCCCATGTTGATTCTAGTGAACAAGAAATGTGCTTCTCCCTTTCTTTGTTAGGGACACCCATCACTTCGTGTTTAAAAATTCAGAAGTTCAATATTTGTTGTGTACAAAGTGCTATATATTTTTGGGGAAAACCATAGTTTTTAGTAGATGACATTGCCAAAAAGTCTTTATATTGTTAAATCTTGGAAAGGTTCTTGATGGGATTGGCCCACATGGCAAGGCTTGATGTATCTGTTTACCTGCCAACATCAGTTATCAAAGCACCATGAAGTTTAAAAATTCCAATTTTCTTCCCCACATGCTATGTTTGGATCTTGGATTTGTACAAGACAAATTAAATTAGTTGTATGATTGTATCTGTTTATCAATGAAATAAAAAATTGGTTTTTTGAGAAATTTTAATTTTTTTGTCTTATCATATCAGTCTTACTAACAAAAGTAGAGAATTTAGTTTTTATTTTCCTTTCCTTTAACAGATACAAGAAAATAAACCAAGCTTAGGGAATATCTGTATGGAAAATACTTTAACATAATACATTGTCACATTGGATTCAAATAAGAACATTACATTTTTTATTTTTATTTTTGTAAATAACAAATAAGAACATAACATGACAATTGGGAAATGTTATCATGTTCTGGAACTTAAAAATATTTTGGATGAAATCTACCGATAAGACCACAGATGGACTTAAAGCAGTCTCTTGGGTGTTTTATGTTGCAGGAATTATCTCCAGTACTGTTTACATTGATGAAGAGCACAGAACCATTTTTAGATGAATACTACCTCACTGATCTGGAAGGGACAATGAAAGAAGCTGGTTTTGTGAATGTGCGAACAATTCTCACTGACCCAAGACACAGGACCATGACTGGGACAGTCCCATATTAACAGGTGACCTTTTTTTTCCTCTGGCTGAAAGCTCTGTTAGCTCCTGTGAACCATTGTAGCTGCAGAGGAAAATGAAGTTGTTCCCTCATTGCACTTCTCTAAACAACCCATAAAAATATAAAATAAAAAACCCGTGGTAAAATGAAATTTCATCGTCTTAGTCTTACATGCTTTTGTTTGATAAATTTCTTTGATAATGTGTTTGATTCAATTTTATCAGTTTTTGTATAGTCTGAGAGTACATGCTTGTACCGACAAATTCACTTTAGGCTGCATGTTGTAACTTGTAAACCTTGTTCAGCTGCATCCTTCATGGAGAATGATTTGTAGTGGCAACCAAATTTTTCTGTCCATATATGTATGTGTGTGGGTGTGTGCGTGCACGCGCGAGAGAGATTTTTTTAATGTTTTTTGAGAAATATTTCACTCTGCAAATGTCTCTGCTTAGCATGATAAGTATGCCATGGGGATGCAAGTCATGCAACAATAACTTCAGCACACAATTTTTGTTGCACTGCATTATTGCATGAACGTTATTGGTTTGAGTAATTGGGAGTGCAACATCCAATTTGTAAGCAAAGGGGTCAATAATGGAGGTTGTTTAGCAGAAAAGTCAATGAGTGTGCAATTCATTTAGTTTGTGATACTCTGCAAGGATGCATGGAATTTACAGATTCCAAACATGCCCCTTCAACATTGATGCAGCAACAGCTGCTGCTTGCTAAGGATGCCACAGTTTGATTTGGAGTCATTGCCAGCTAGTTTGTTTTGTTGTTTTGTTTTGTTTTGTTTGCTTTAAGCCTATAAAAGAGACTCCAAAATATAACTTCATATCTACACATTTATGGGTTATATGATATACATAGAGGGATGAATAGTTGAGATCATTAGAGTAATACATGTGGTGGTCAGAGTTGTTAATATGGTACCATACCAGCTGGTACGTACTGTACCAGTCAAAAAAAGGGGAACTGTATGCCATATTTCTGTATTGCCAGCTTGCCATCCCGTTTTGGTGATTCCAGAAAATTTCGGCTGGAAAGTACAAATTTGTGGGATTCACCGGTACTAGAAATTAAGAAACCTTAATAGTTTTTACTCTTTCCACTATTGTCTAAAGAGTGACTATGCCCTAGAGTTTTTCAGTTCTCCAGGGAAGGTCCATCGAAGACTGTTTGCTCACTGCTCTCTTAGATTTGAAATTGAGTGTTTGTTGATTGCTCACTGTTCTCGTTTCTGTTCTTTGAACATCCAGAAAACAGACAGGATTCTCTCTCTATATATATGTGTGTTTCAATTTGGCTATGATATGCATATACTTTGATTATATCTTTCTGGGTTTGACTATGAATGTGTTGTATGAATTGCCCTTTGGATCTCTGACTGTTTGTTTAAAATTTGTTTCTTTGACTTCCTTAACTCGTCTTTTTTGTTTTTGGAGAAACCTTTAACTTGTCTTTATGTCTACTAGGTATTTGACAAAATGCCATAAACAGTTTTGTTGCTTTATATTTTGTTTTATCTTGGGTTAGCTACTGATGCTATTAACAAACACAGGAGCTTTAAAGCATTTCTTTGGACCTTATAAATTGAAATTCATTATTGGGTTAATCGTCAAGATGCAATTTGCAAACCAAATTTCTTTGAAGTTGTATAATTTTTTTCTTTTAAACCTAAGATTAATGTTCTGTTCTATTCTGTTTTTATTTTTTTATTTTTTAAAACTTGTGTTGTTGATGTAGTAGATATGGAAATGCTTTGAAGTGTATAAATTTCTATTTCATGATATTGTGATAATACTAATCTGAAATTGTACCTTGACGACTAGACACATCCAGACTTCTCCAATTGAAGAGAAGCGTATGTAATCACTAAAATACACAAAGAAATATAAGAACAAAACAAAAAGAAATTTTTTTCTAGATTTTCATTACTAAAAACTAACTCATTTGCCTAGAAGGTTTACTACCTAATTTATGTTGGTGAAAGATTACTTGGTAAAGTCGTAATTCACTTTCTGAATCAAGTCAATAGTACATAAAATATTACTAACGTAAATTAGGTTGCAAAAAATATAATAAAGTTACCAAAAAGACAAATGGAGACTATAATAATAATGATAATAATAACTTTCTAGAAAATCCTAAATTTAAAATTTAATGAAAATACCATGCCTGCTGCCTCATTAATTATATCTATTACTATTATATTATAAAAGTGTGAATTACTATTATATTATAAAAGTGTGGAGAGTTTGTCGTGTTTTTTACTTTTTTTGTTTTTAAATTTCAATTTTATCTTCTCAAATCTATTGTACTTTTTAAAAGTCTTGGAGAGTTTTATATAAATCAACTATCTCTTTATTTTTAGAGTTAGCACTCGAAAACGATATATTTGCTTTCAAGAGTCCTATATTAATATAAATAAACCAAAAAAAAAAAAAGTCATCTCTTTATTTTTTTACATTGATGACGATTGAAGAACAAAAAAAAAAAAAAATTTACTTTTTTTTTTTTTAATTTCTTGTGTCTGCTTCTATACTGATATAAATAATATTTACAATTATCCATCATGGATTAAATCACTGTGAATAATTTTAGTTGAATCTTAAAATTATATGCATTCATTTAAATCTAGATAGATGAAAGCGCATGCATTTTTAAAATAGAGATTTGTGTTGCATTTCAAAAATTTACAAGTTATCTTTATACACTTTCTCTTGGTTTATATTATATTTTATAAATGTAATATTTTATATCGTACTTTAAGAACCCAGGTAGTGTCAAAATTCTAAACAAGAACCATTTTCGTTGGTTTTATTTTTTAAATTTGTTTTTTAGTTTTTAATTTTTCATATTTTCTCAGTTTTGATGATTAAAGATATCAAAATTTCTTCATATTTTATATTTAAATTATACTTTTACAGGAAAAATATAATATCTAATAGTCTAAATAGAATTAAAAAGTAAAATATTAGTTAAACATGTATTATTATTATTATTATTATTATTATTATTATTATTAACATTTTTTTTTCCAAAAAAAATACATAACAAATTATTTTCCAAGTGTACTTACATTAAGTGAACCTAAATTTAAAAGTGAAATTAAAAAATAAAAAAGTATTAAATTAAGTGAATCTAAAAAGAAAATAAAATGGTTATTAAAAAAAAATGTCAAAATCAAAAAACATGAAAATCAAAATTTTCAAAACAAAAGTTTGAAAAAATAAATCAAACCAAACACTATAAACTTATCTTTTTTTAATCTTTCTTCACTAATCTCTAATTTTACACAAATTATTAACAAATTAATTTCAATTTTTATGTGAATTTAATAATCTAATTAAAAAATGGTGCACACACATAAAAATGTAACACTAAACAGTTACATTATGACCAACTATTTAATTATGAATAATTAATTTCTCATTTTTGCATGTATTATATTGTTGCAAAAGATTTCACATATTATTTTTGTGATATCTTATATATGCCAATGTCTACATATATATATATATATATGTATGTATGTAAATTTATATATGTTATTGTATTCATACATTGTCAATCTGTAATGCTATATTACCATTGGATACTTTAATTTTCTAACATTTATTGCTTTAGTAATATAGTTATATTCGCTAGGAAAAAAACTGTAGAATTGTGTATTGCTCTCCTATTAACTTATGTTCAATACATATATACATACATGTCATACAAACAAGTGTCTACAATAAACAATTTCAATAATAAATCAAGACTTTGCAAAATACCTCAATCACTACAATAATTGTACTTTTTTTCCCTCACTGAAAAAATCACATTAGTGAGGAAAAATGGATTTTGAAATTCATAACAATATAATATTGCCTCAAACTCTTACTCATCAAAATATTTTTATTATAATGAGTTACAATATTGAGCAAGAAGAAAAACAAGAACATAGTGAAACAAAAAATACAGAAAAATATTACAACATACTCTTCAAGTAAAGTTAGATGAGCTGAAGCAGGAATTGTCCTATCTGTTGTGAAGTTAAAAAAAAAAATAAAAAAACAATGTACCTTGTATGAGTGCGAAATAATCTTCACTCGTATAATAATGTTGATCGAGCTTGCGCTCCTCCAAACGTTGCCTGAAACCACAAACGTGAGCTGGCCGGCGAGTGTATGCCGAAAACCCCTTCGATGCCTAACTTAGAAAATAGACTAACGATGTAAAAGCTTTGTGAATTCGGGAGTAAGAATTGCAATACCTGAGATTAAAGTTTGGTTTGAGCTTTTATAAGTTCTACATGGCACAATCCTAGTAGGACTCTAACTCTCATTTGTAAAATCCTCCTAGGAATCACATTTCTAAAGAATAATGCTTATCCTTTGACACCCCTATTACCGCAAGCCAAATGAGATGGTTTAACTCTTTACACGGCTTCCAGCCGAGCCACCGAACTACTTGACTCTGTCCGCCACTGACTTAGCTGCAAACGCACAGCGTCGTGCATAGCTTGTTCGGCAGTCCATCTTGATGACACTACACGGCTCTTTCCCTAGCTCAGTTGAAGTTTCACTCTCAATCCATTTGACCGCCTTCTCTTGCAACTCAGTCAAAGCATTGACCACCAATAGGAAGTAGTTAGAACCAAGAATATGGGCATTTTGGTAGTTCAGTCAAACTTCTTTGACCGACTCCATTCACTATTCAGCCCAAGCTAAGTTTGTAACGCCCTCAAAAATATACCCATTATATATATCATTGACATGCATTATTTAAAGAAAACACTTTAATAATTCATTGTAATATCCATCAGAGTCTTACTAAACAAAAGCATTACATGTAACATCAAAGTAAATGCCCTACTGGCTTACATCTTTCCAAGCCAACACTTGGACACAAAGTATGAGTTCTAACTCAAATATAAATAAAGCCCTAGGCTTGAGTGTTTACATGTACTAACAATAAAAAAAAACAAATAACTAAAAATAGTCTTCAAAATCTAAGTCCTTCCAAGCTAAGTCCTTGGAGGTAGCTTATCACCTGAACCTGAAAATGATGTTCCCATAAAGGGTGAGCCATAGCCCAGTAGAAATATACTAATTAATTACTTCATTTTACAGTCTCATGACACTATTGTCTAAGACACGTTTTACTTTCCAATTTTATCAACATGGCTCAGAACCTGGCCAAACTTACAACAGTGAATTACACATATCATATTCACATCCTTCCAATATCAACAAACAAATGAGACTCAAGCTCAAAACCAAACACTTCATACTTCCAGATTGATACACATTTTAGTGCTGTATCAATAAAACACTTCTATATAAATAAGCACACATAAAAGTGATGCTAATGGAGTCCATCCCCTATCTCCTCCTAAACAAAATCCGGTTTAGAGGTCCATCCCCTATCTTCCCCTAAACCGTGGAGTACATCCCCTGTCTCCTCCCACACAAAACAATGTATGCAAATGCAATGCTCAATCAATACACGTATTTTCTGTATCAATGCAATAGTCAAAATTAATGACTTAACCAATGTGATTAGTTTCAGTTATTCCTAATCCACATGCAATGTCTACAACAATCACGACTATCCTCCACCGATAGCCCAAAACAGTTATTTCTAAACTGAAAATAACTATGTCAACAATTCAATAGACAAATGATACAAATTATCCAATTACGCCATTTAATCAATGAATTCCCCAATTCCATGAATTTAACCATCTTTTCCCAATTCCATGAATTAATTATACAAATTAATTTAATAATACAACTAGGGCTTTTTCCAAAATTTACCAAAGTATCCCCAACATATCAAAATACCAAAGCTTAGAACAAAACCTATAAAATGGAGTAGGAAATCCCTACCTCGAAGAAAACAACCCAAATGGTGAAGACAGAGATGAGTGCCCAAATACCAATGTGCTCCAAATCGCCAAATGTTCAGATTAAATGAAAGCCCTCGACTCCCTTTATATTTTTAATAAAGCAACTAGAGTAGAAACACCCTCTAAAAAGATCAAATCTAAGAAAGAAGGTGAGTAGGGAGAGAGAGAAGTCGAACCTAGGGTTTGGAATCAAAAGAAGATGAAAAAGACTGATCAAAACCCGCTGCTGTGTATATAAACTGGACAGGCTCGCTCGAGCGAAGACTTGGTCGCTCGAGCGAAGACTTGGTCGCTCGAGCGACCAGACACAGAGAAGCTACGCTCGAGCCAAGGAAGCCTTGCTCGAGCCAACAACCCAAAAGCTCGCTCGAGCGAAAGAAAACTCGATCGAGCGAAGAACTCAAACCCTCAGGTCTGTAACCAGACACACGCTCGAGCGAAGGAACTATCGCTCGAGCGAAGAACGAACTAACTCGCTCGAGCGAAGAAAAGCTCGCTCGAGCCAAGAATGCACAGCTACAGGTCCAAATCTGACGCAAACTCTCGCTCGAGCTACCAAACCCCGGCTCGAGCGAAGAACCAAAACAAAACATCTCGCTCGAGCGACAAATTCCTCGCTCGAGCGAAGATCCAAAATTCTGGACAGCAACACTTGGTTTCTAAACCCAACCACCCTGAAACAAACCTGCCCAACACATCCTATAAGTCCAAATGAGAAAATAAGGGACAACAACAACAATTATACAATGACAAAATCTACGGAACCTAAGTCCGGATACAACAATCAAATGGGAAAAGACCGGGGTCACTATAAAGTTCTTCCCAAAACATAGCTCAGCCTAACTCGTGGCCCAAGCCTCAAAGTCACTTTCATCTAGCTCGACCCAATTTGGCTACACAAATTACCCTCTCAATTGCCCCTTATTTCATCTGTAGCGCATGATAGAGATTACAAACTACAGCCGAGCTAATATACTCATTCCTGCCGAGCTACTCAATCATGTTCAGTCAAGGCTCCAATTAGGTTCAATGGAGGTCCTTGTATTTGTACATGTTCACCAACCACGCTAACACGATGTCCTTTCTGGGACATGTGGCTATCCCCTATTGTGTCTATATCACTATTCCAGCCGTCACGCACAGATTTTCAAATTTCAAATCAACACGCCCTTTGCCATTTGGTATATAAATAAACGATACATATACCATTCAGCCTCCACTGTTCATCTTCTCAAGCCAACAAGACCGTAAGAACTAGAGCTCCATCTCACCATTTTCTTGCGTTCGAGCCCAGATCGGAGCATTCTCACTACCACACCAAATTCACCATTGCCAAAGGACCATCATTTCCGGCTAAGACCTAAGCTAACACCTAAATTCGTAAGTTCTTTGAACTCTTCAACATTTTTCTATGCCTTCTCTACATCTTGTCACTGTTGTTTATACCATTTTTCACATTTTTGGCATTTTCTTACTGTTACGGTACTAACATCCACGAACAGCACCAAAGCACTTATATTCAATAAAACCTGCATAAAACCATTCCTAGTAATGAACTAGGACTTCAAACGACCCATAAAACTCTCTATTCTGGGATGAACACCAAACGACTTGGGACAAACTAGACAAAAACTATAAGCTTGATCCAAAATCACACTAGAACTGAGCAAACCTTGTGTTTGTGGTATATTTAGGAAACCAATCGAGCTAATGACCGAGCTAAAAAAACATTGTCTATAACCTAAACCAGATTAAGACCTTGCCCCTTAATCTAGTCGAGCTAAAACTGTGAGAACCCAAATATACAAATCAAATAAATAATTAAGTAATAATTATTTTACAATTTCAAATATTTTTCTTATGAATCTTTAAGTGCAAACTAAATATTATTGGAGGGTCTTTTAATTAATTTTAAAACCTAAAATAAATTTATGGTGAAGTCTTTAATTTAGAGGCAATATTTATTATTTGAAAAAATAAATAAATAAATAGAGAAGATGGTGTGACTTGAACTCTAGACCACAATTTGATAAATAATGGTCTTACCATTTGAGTTGCTTACAACATATTTAAACATTTTGTATATTATTTATTTATTTGACCTACATATGCTTTGGGTGTGCCCAACCACTAGTATTAAATAAAATATACACAAACCCTACCTTCTTATTTGTTCATCACAAGTTAGCAGCAACCGTGAGGGACAAAAAAAGGAGAGAGAGAGAGAGATTTGAGAAAAACTTTTGGGAACATTGGTGGTCAACAACTCTAAGGTATTTTTCCTATTTTATTATATCTATTTATTGTGATGCTTCATGTGTGTAATCTACTTGTTGTTGGGAAGGAATAGGAGAAACAGGTGTGTTGTTTGGCTGCCAAGTCAATGGTTGGTGATGAGAAAAAATGGGTGTAATTCTTAGTTTAAAAATTTTGTACAGAACCACAAACTTTAAAAATCGAGGAATCATATCAAACAGATGAATTTTGAATTGAAAGTTTTCAATAGATTAATTACATATTGAATTGCATATTAGAATGTTCTCATAATTTTTGGAAGTCAAAATCTATATTAACTGGTGCGTTCAAATCTGTTCAGAAAATTGGTGTAAAACAGTAACTTTGAAAGTGTCGTTCTCTTTGGGTATAAATCTGAAATTTATCAAATCAGCGTCATTAGAACCGGTTACAAGTCTAGTTTCTTACATTTTTTGCCTTGCGTTGATTGCTCGTGTATACTAAGAGAACCATTAATTTCTTTAAAGTGTTGCAAAAAACAACCTATTTGGATATAATTAATTGTAAATAATTATTTTGATAAGAAAATAAAGTAAAACCCATTGGGTTTGAAGCTTAGGATATATTAGTTGATATCTGGAGGGTTTTGAAATTTTTCGAACAACGTAGAGTGAGTTTTGTATTTTTCAAAGTTAGCGAATAGATTGGGAAAGCTCTTAAAATTCTGTTTTATCTTAAAGTTACTTTTAATTAAGTTTTGATCTGAACCAATGTCTTGGGTGATTTTAGACCTTGAAGAACATGAGCTTAGGTATTATTTAAAAGTAACGGTGAGTGAGGTTGAGCTGTATTAGTGAGCTTTAGTTTGGGGTTACTTAGTTTATTATTCCTTTTAGTATGTTTGAATTAGTAGTGATGTATAGTTTTAATACTTTGTTCAAGGTACTAGTTAGACTTTCATACTTTATCCGAGATATATATTATATCGTATTCAGGTGAGTAGTTGCACGCTACATATTTTTATAAATGTTCCTCTACCTTGGAAAATTTAATTGTTGTTTCAAGACTAAATTGTTTTGATAAATTATTATATTATCAATGGAATTATATTATTTCTGAAACATGTGTAAACTTGGCATACTGTAAACTATTTGTTATGGTCTCATGTTTATAATGGTGAACTATCATGTTTTGCGAAACTGAATTGTATTGATTATCAGGACCATATGTATATTTTAGTCTAGGGAAATTATTCCACTGTGTGTGGTGACTATGGCCACTAGGGAACAGATCCAGGTTGGGTTGTGATGACTCTAGTGCTCAACGATTGTAAGGAAAGGACCTAGGCTAGGCTAGGTGACCTTTAATTGAATTGTCTTAGAGAAAAGGCTCAGGTTGCCACCTCGAAGATGACTCTTGGTTCGATATTGAATCTAATGGGCTTATTGCCTTTAGAACTTTGTGGCATGTTACTTGTTATTCTTGGTACCCAGAAAATTATTGATGTTCATGTTGTAATCTGTTTTAAGTGAAAAATGCCATTTATCATGTTCTTGAGAAACATGAGTATTTCAACTGTTGAACTGTGGAACCTTCTTTTTGAAATAGATTGTCTTTATCAAATTGTATGTCAATCTAGTTACTGTGATATATATCTTATTTTGGAATTGAACTCTATTTTCAAAACTTTATTTACTATCCATGTTGCTACTCACTGAGCTATCAATTGATTTAGTTGTTTATCACTTCCAGGTGTTGGAAGGACTTAGAGTGGACTCATGGCGTAGCGGGGACTCAATTGCATGGACCTCTAGGACATTCATTTATTTTGTTTTAGATTGTTATGTCAAGTTTGTGTATTTTTTTTATTTTTTTATTTTTTATTGAGGTTCATTTAGGATTATTTTGATATGTGGACTGGTTATACCCCATAAGTTTGGATGGTATTGATTATGGTTGGTTTTACCATTTATACTTGTGACTTGTCACTAGTTTGGGTTTGATTTATTTATTTCTAAGTTATCGTCACATTTATTCTTTGTGATTTTGGGTTCATGTATAGGCTTATATGTGCCTTGGGCTAAGTCATTGTGGGCCATGGCCGATCATGCCCAAGTTTGGGATGTGACAAAAACCTCGCTCATTTATTCCCATCGAGCTAAGTCCTTGCTCGTATTTTGGAACCGAGCTAAAATCTTGCTCACACTCCAAACCGAATTGAATCCTTGCACGTTCATGTCCCAAACCGAGCTACCATAGCTCAATACACCCAACTCAACGACTAAGCTAAAACAATGTTCACACATTTTTTCAACTGAGCAACTTGCTTAAAGCTTTGTTACACTACACAATCTACATTGTTATTTTAGCTCGGTCAATCACTTGAGCATAACAAAATTCATTTTCGACTGTGCAGACTCAACTAGGCTTTGTCAGGCACACCTTCACAATTGCCCCTTGGCAAAGCCATTTGTTCGAACAAACACACACTAATTTGCAGCCACGCTGTGAAGCTGAGCGAACAGGACACACTGCCCTGGGACCGAAAAGGGTTTTACCCCTTCACCATGATATCCATAGTGGAGGGCGGACTACGTTTCCCAGTCTAACCTTTAATGTGTGAATTCCTTAGGCAAACCAAACTTTTCCCAACACTACTCGTCATAAACACCTACCGAATAATAAATGGTATAGCCGAGCTAAATCGATGCCTAGGCCTCAACTTAGGCCTAGCTGAGCTATTCCATCACTACTCCATTCGCCAAACAGATGATAGCTGGTGCTATTATCTGAAGTAAAAAGAGGCCACGAGAAGATCATCAAAAGAACGTCGGACAAATAGTTGCATGATGACGATTTCTTGTGGGTCTCTGGCAACTATAAAGACATCAAGGCCCCCGTGCTGGGCTGGTACATAAATCACAAGAAAGGATTAGCTAGTATGGATATCATCGTCTTCCTTTTTCTTGATAGCACGATCTTTTTGCAAAGAATTTGTTTACTTTAGACCGCAGTAACACTTGCATTTTTTCCTAACAGATTTGGACGCGCTGAAGGAGAGATATGCCTATGCAAACCAAGATGCTCTCCGCGTCGTTCTGAGATATAAGCAAAGAGACTAGACTAACCTATTCAACTTCGAGCCGACCTACCGATATAGTAGCAAATGGAAAAGTAAGGTTACAAACTTCATTTTAAAGACTTTGCCTAAACCTGATTCAAATTTTCTTGAAATCAACCTCATTCCTTTGACCGAAGAACAAGATATGGCCAAGAAAAGAGCACTGAGGCCCCTCATCACCGAACAAGCTTCTTATGCACCTACGGGTGATGAGACCGAGCAGCAACCTGCCTAGCCAAGGAAGGCAGCTGTTGTTGCCCTTCTAACTACTAGGGCTTTTTCATCTTAGCCCAACAAAAAGGCCCGAGCTACGCCCATTGACCAGCATCTGGTGGACGAAAAAGAGACCGAGCAACGAACTATCGAGTAGTTCGACTTGGATGCTTCGTTGGAGGGAAGCTGGATCGAACAGGTTAACCCCTTTACCCTCCTGGTGTGGACACCGGTCTTAACTTACAAGGGCTAAGCTATGACCATATTAGATTTGGTCTATGCTAACAAGGACCACAATTGGCCTTCAATCTATCCAAGAGTCTCTACTTTCCTGTTGAAATGGAGAAGCATGAGCAACTCACTGACCTGAAAGCCATCAGGTCGGCCACTAAGTCCTTGGTACTGGTGAGTTCAGTCTCTAGTTTTTTTCGTTTAACCTTAAATTGTTTCGTTTAACCTTAAATTGTTTGCTCAGTTTTCAGACATTCAAACGTGTTTTGCAAGCCGTGCAGAAGAATCAAGTGGCGCATCAGCGTGTGCTGGACTTGAGGAAGACTGCCAAAGCAACCATTGCTGATAATAACGTGAAAGACGCCGAGCTGAAGGCACAACTGGCTGAGACAAGTACCAAGTAGGACCAGCTGGCCGAACAAGTTCGCATGGCCAATGAAAGCAAGCAAAAGACCCTGGCAGCCAAGAAGAATAGATACTTGCACAACTTGAAGAAGCTCAAGGACACCAAAGATGTCAAGATAAAGGCGCTGGAAAAGCAAGTAGAAGATGCCAAGGACCGAGGCTATGCTGACGGTGAAAAGGCTTATGTTCAGCAGTGCGAGGCTACCAAGGATATCTTTTTCAAGTGCAGTTGGAAGGCGACGACCAAGAAGTTAGGCCAGGCCACAGATTCTGAAATCTTCATGAACCCTCCTCCTCACTTTATTCCGAGTTACATGATGGCGTACGCCAATGCCGTGCAGCAGAAGTTGCTTGGGTAGGAAGAAGATGAGAGCCTAACTGCCAACACCACCCCAACCTTGCCAGTTGTTGCTTTAGCTCGGCAGGCAGATGGTTCAATTTGGTAGGAGATTTCCAACCAGGCTTAGTCGAGCATCGCTACAGAAAAGGACATCGTCGATCTGACTGTTGAAGATAGTGCTAGTGTCGTGCTGATTAAAGGTGAAACCGGTGCCACCACCGAGTTGGATGACCTTGTGATCTGACCAAGATATGACTTTGCTTTCACTTTTGTTTTTTTCTTTCTGTTTTCTTTTTGTTGTAACTGGGCTATTTGCCCCTCTATTGTAATCAACCTTTTCATTAATGAAAATTCTACAACTTTATGCTCACCCAGTTTGTTTTTATGCTTCAATTAAGCTTGAATGCCAACTTTGCCGAGCTAACTAGTTCAGTAAAAAACTTCCAAAAAGTTGGTCAATCCTACTGACCTACTTTGCCAAGCTTGACCAACCGGGGCAAAGATTTTCCAAAGTTGGTCAATTCGGCTAACTTATTTTGTTGAGCTAACCAGCCAGGCAAAGATTTTCTAAAGTTGGTGAATCATGCCAACCTACTTTGTCGAGCTAACTAGTCGGGCAAAGATTTTCCAAAAAGTTCAAAACGAAATAGCACAAGCACATTGTAAAACTACAACACGACAAAGTTTGAAAAAGAAAATTGTCTACTTATTTTATTAATGCCAAGCAAAAAGAAATAAAAAAAATTACAAGTGCTAAAACTAAAAATAAAACAACTTTGAGTTGGTCGTGTTCCATGGTCTTGGAACAGCTCGGCCATCCATATCTTCCAAGCGGTAAGCTCACTTTCCCGCCAACCCCACTACTTTGTATGGTCTTTCCCAGTTGGGCCCTAGTTTGTCATCACCAGGCACCAAAGTGTTCCCCATGACTTCACTTAGAACCCCATCTCCTACCTTGAATTACCTTGGGTGCACTACCTTATTATACTTTCGAGATAGCTCTTGCTGATGTGAAGAAATGTGAATTAAAGCCCTCTTCCTTTGTTCTTCCACAAGGTCAAGTTTCAAGGTGATTGCTTCTCTATTCAAATCTGGGTCAAAGTTCTCACTTCTAATAATGGGAAGACTAACTTCCAAATGGATGGCTGCTTCCATGCTATAGGCTTAGGCAAATGGCGTTTCCATAGTCGATCGCTTTGGGATAGTTCGGTAGGCCCACAAGACATGGGGGAGTTCTTCAACCCACTTTCTTTTTGCCTTTTCCAATCGTTTCTTTAAGTCGTCCTAGATAACTTTGTTCAATGCTTCGGCTTGGCCACTAGCCTGAGGGTATGCCGGTGTGGAGTTGTAGAACTATATTATAATAACCCCGTTCTGTGTTATATTGTTAATCCTTAATTATACTTGTGATTATGTGCTTAATGTGAGTTTGGATGCTAATCATGTGATTATGTGTATTTTTGAATTCATATATGTCCATTGTAGAGAAATCTGTTCAGTATTCTATTATAAACTGAAATTAAGGGCCGTAGAGGCAACATAGACTAAAATTGATTATACCATTGGATTAGCATAATATTTAGAGCCTATGGTGAAATTTAATTAAAATTTGATTCAGACTGAATTAATTAGATTAATTCAAATTAATTAAGCCTTCAATTAATGAAACTAAGCCTTGATTAATTAGCTTAAGTTTGGATTAGTGAATTAAGTTAATGAAGCCTATATATATGCTAATTAAGGGGCTTAACTCATATTTTGAGCTCAAAAATCTGCCAAGAGAGCTTTAGAGAGAGAGAGAGAACACTTGACTTAGAGAGAGAACAAGGAGAATTGAAGGAGACTTGGAGAATTAAGCTAAGATACACTTGAATTCACACACTAGGTATGAAATTCTCCCTTAATCCTTGTAGATAAAAAAATGTAGAAGTTGAATTCATCTAATTTTTGAGTTTATTTGCATGAACTTGTACAATAGAGACATGAATCACCTTGAATTGGCAGAATTGAGTTGAAATATGTACATGCATGCATGATCCTTCATTTTTGAGCTAAGATTTCTTGAATTTCAGACATGCATGAGGTTTAGAAGACAAGACCTTGAAGGTTTTTCATGATTTTATATATTTCATGCCATCTTGTTGTGTTTTGAAAAAAAGAACATTCAAGTTAAGACGTGCATGGTTTATAACTTTAAGTTTGAGTTCAAATTTGGGAAATGGACCATGATTTTGGACAATTGGTTCTAAAATGTTACCAATGTGGTCAGCCTGGGCATATGAAGAGAACTTGCCACAGTTGGGAGGCGTATCTGGCGCATCAGGGTCGAGGCAGACTCAGAGCCACCAGCAGGCTCATTCAGCTCATGCTTCATGAGATAATCAGGGAGAAGCTTCATCTCAGTCAGTACATCAGGCTTATGCTCCGAGAGGGGAGCAAGTTAATTAGGGCCACAGGGGCACGTGTATGCTGTTACCATGCCAGAGCAGTTGCCAGAAACCTCAGTTGTGAGAGGTATTTTTGTTGTGTATAATACTTTGGCTAATGTATTGATAGACACGGGTGCGTCTCATTCATTTATATCTACTGCATTTACTTCTGTATTGGGGTTAGAGGTAGCACGGTTCGTGCCTCCGCTCAGAGTAGAGTCACCTGTTGGGGGTACAGTTGATTTAGACTGGGGTTGTCGTGATTGTGAGATAGAAGTTGTCGGGCGTCAATTTCCGTTTGTTTTTGTATTGCTAGATATGTCGAGTTTTGATGTCATTCTAGGCATGGACTGATTATGTTCGTACCGAGCTGTGATAGATTGTTACTGTCAGAGAGTTACAGTTTGCACCTCAGGTGGTGATTGTTTTTACTTTCTAGGGAACCGAGTGGATAAGGTCTTGTCGCCAGTCTTTGACCCTCATAGTAGGAGCAAGCTTACTGGCCTGCTTGCAACACTCTTGAATGGTGAGAGTGACGGGGCTCATGTTGAGTTACTAAGGGTAGTTTGTGAATACCTGGATGTCTTTCCAGAAGATCTTACTAGTTTACCACCTCACCGGGAGGTCGAGTTCTCCATTGAATTAGTGCCTGGCATGACATCGATTTCCATGTCACCGTATAGATTTGCACCCGCCGAATTGCATGAGTTGAAGATTCAACTCCAAGAAATTTTAGACAAGGGCTTCATTCGCCCTAGTACATCGCCTTAGGGAGCGCTGGCTCTCTTTGCGAAGAAGAAGGATGGGTCTTTGCGGTTGTGTATTGATTATCGCAAGTTGGATAGAGTTACAGTTAAGAACAAGTATCCTCTACCCAGAATAGATGATTTGTTTGACCAACTTAGAGGGTCTCGTTGCTTCTTAAAAATAGATTTGAGGTCGGGGTACCATCAGTTGAGAGTACGGGAGGAGGACATCCAGAAAACGGCTTTTCGTACGCGTTATGGCCACTATGAATTCCTTGTAATGCCTTTTGGGTTGACTAATGCACCGACTTCCTTTATGGATTTGATGAATAGAATTTTTCGGGAATACTTGGACCTTTTTGTGGTTGTCTTTGTGGATGACATCTTAATTTATTCAACCTCCGAGGAGGAACATGAGACTCACTTACGGGTAGTGCTTGAATTGCTTAACGAGCATCGTTTGTATGCCAAATTTGATAAGTGTGAGTTTTGGCTCATTGAGGTGAAATTTTTGGGGCACGTAGTGTCGAGTGAATGAGTGACTGTTGTAGACGTCCCCCGAACGTCCCGGAAGGGTTAGCTCCCGTTCTGTTCATTTGGGGTTACTACAGCTCGGACTCTTAAAATGTCACGGTTCCTAATCTGAACCAAAGAGTCCAAATCCGGCAAATCGTTTTGAGAAACTGATTTTTGAAAAAGTAGTGCCAAACATGGACTGCTTTGCCAGATATAGAATCGCCACCTAAATATTTTATTTTGGGAAATTTAGGAAACCCTGACTCGGTGCCAAAAGGCCACGTGTCCGTCATCACCAAAGTTGCCTCGGCTCGGGAACTTGGGTACGATTGGGGAAGGTCACTTCGTGAGCACCCCCGCTCGCCCGGTCATAGACCGGCCTCTACTAACCATGATATCAATTTTTGAAAACTTTGTGTGTTCTTATTCCGGTTATTAGCCTAGGTTACTATGTGATGCTCACAGCATATAAGTATAGACCGGGTCGCCTAGATTGGAATAAAACATTTCATGCTTGTTTTTGAAAATGGTTTGCTACCCGCAGGTAGGCTTGAAACATTTGATGATTTATTCCAATTCAGATAACCCAACCTTCACCCACAGGCATTCAGGCAATTATATTACATAAGCACATAGCCTCATGGTAAGCATGCTATTCATGGCAACACTCACACGCATGCAAGGATGGTAAAGCATAAAACTCACCGAGTACTCCAAGCCAAAATAGAAACCACATTAGAAATCATGCATGATCCTAAGTATACAAAAATGCTTAGTGCAACACATGCAAAATGCAACTATAACAGGCTCGGCTATTCTAAACATGGCATATGAAATGCTACAACTATCATGTATTCAACTTTGAAATCGAAAATACAATGCAGTTAGTATGATGTGCCGAGCCCGGTGCATGCAATACAGATGAATGATGCAAACATGCTGTCATACTGTATGCTAATTTAAACATGCCCTAATCTAACCATCAAAAGCGGATAAATAAAAGGGAGAAAGACGTGGGTTTGGAAGACATACATCACACTCACGCACACTTATTACAGTTATGCCCTCGCTCAGAGGGTCCGAATAAATATACAGTCCCAATATTACAGTCCCGAATAAAAGAATATTACAGTCCAAAATATTACAAAATCCTAATTAATTAATGAATTAACTAAGAAAACCAATAAAACTGGCATGCAAGCCAGGGACTGCCTTGCTTCTGGTGGATGATGCATGTCCGGATTGTCTTGCGCGGAAATCCACTGGAATGCCCCAATTAGCCTCTGTTTACACCTGTTCTTGAAATGCGTGCCAAGCCCCAAAAAGTTGCTGATTCCTGGTTTTTCTGCAACAGAGAGCAGGAAAGGGGCATAGCAATGTATTTGCACAGATATATGCATGTCTCGATCCTCGTGTCACCAATCACGCATATCGAGGCATGATGGCCGAGGAGTCGAAATGCACAACTCAATATAGGATGAATGCACATGAAACTACAGCTAAAACCTAACTCCATCATGGATAATCCGGAGTGTCGGTGACTGGGGAATTGAGACACATTCCGTCACTCGGAATACGAAATGTACCTCGTTTCCCGTGCCCGGGCTAACTCCTATTCCGGACACGATGCAATATGCATGATATGCATGAAATGCAACTAAGATATAATCCTAACATACACAATGCTATGGAAATGAGATGCCTCGAAGTGCGTGCACACGGGCACGCAAACCGAGAAAATGACAGAATGCAATCTAAGATACAACCTCGTATGCACTATGCTATGAAAATGAGATGCCTCGAAGTGCGTGCACACGGGCACGCAAACCGAGAAAATGACAGAATGCAATCTAAGATACAACCTAGTATGCACTATGCTATGAAAATGAGGTGCCTCGAAGTGCGTGCACACAGGCACGCAAACCGAGGCAATGGTATACGCAATGCAAGTGACTAAAATGGCATGGAAGATGCAACAATGGACTTATACTAACATGAGTGAGCCTCAGCCACACTTACATAGGATGCCGAATGATGAAAATGAAGTGCCTCGAAATGCGTGCACACGGGCACGCAAACCGAGGCGACGACAAAATGCGATGAAATGACATGGAAATGACAAATGGGCTTATACCAACATGAGTGAACCTCAGCCACACTCACATAGGATGCTGGCGGATAAAAATGGAGTGCCTCGAAATATGTGCACACGGGCACGCAAACCGAGGCGACGACAAAATGCGATGAAATGACATGGAAATGACAAATGGGCTTATACCAACATGAGTGAACCTCAGCCACACTCACATAGGATGCCGGCGGATAAAAATGAAGTGCCTCGAAATGCGTGCACACGGGCACGCAAACCGAGGCGACGACAAAATGCGATGAAATGACATGAAAATGACAAATGGGCTTATACCAACATGAGTGAGCCTCAGCCACACTCACATAGGATGCCGGCGGATAAAAATGAAGTGCCTCGAAATGCGTGCACACGGGCACGCAAACCGAGGCGACGACAAAATGCGATGAAATGACATGGGAAATGATATGCAAACATGGTAATAGAATTTCAGCACTAAAATATGGGGGAAAACAGTCCCGAAATGAGGCGAAATGACATGAAATGCATGGAATTGTCCCGGAATGCGAATTTAGGTACCCGAAATGACCTATAGCTATGCCAAACATGCACAATATGGACACGCAATGCAAAGACAGAAGCTAGACAGTCCCAAAAGATGAACTTTCACAGTTATAAACATGGCCAAACAGGAAGCATAGGTATGGCAAAAATAGCATGCAAGAATAGAGGCCAAGAGAGGGGTAATGAAGCAAGTGATATAAGCAAAACCCAAACTGAAAAATTTCCTTCTACAACACTGAAGAGGGACCAAAAATATGAATATTTACAGTATATGGCAGCCTCAAAATCAGTATACAAACATGATAGAAATGTGATGCAAAATAAGGCTCAAAAGTGGCTATAACATGAGGTATACAAAATAATCACCAAACAGCCAAAGACCCTTAATAAAACATGTAGAATGGACCAAAATAAGAACTTTTCTAGAACTGTAAAATGGCCAAAAACAAAAGCATGGTAGGCTAACTAAACATGCAAGAATGGGGAATAAAAGAGGGATATAACATGAAGTGACCTATGGAAGCCCCAAACCATGAAAGGACCTAAATGAAACATGAAGTATGGACCAAAATAAGAACTTTTTCAGAACTGTAAAATGGCCAAAAACAAAAGCATGGTAGGCTGCCATTGCATGCAAGAATGGGGAAGAAAAGAGGAGTATAAAGGTAGGTACAAAATGGAAGTCCCAAATGGTGTTGAGCCCTTCTTCAATGTTGAAGAGGGGCTCAAAATAAACCTAATATCAGCTTACAACATGCTCGAAAATAAATTTCTCATGGGTCAAAAATAGCATGCAAAATTATGACATACAAGAGGATCAATGAAGCAAGTGTGTCATGGAGGGCTCAAACAGGGTTGAGCCCTTAATGAAAAGTGAAGATGAGCTCAAAAGAGGGCCCTTTTTAGTTTTGGTCGGAGCTCAAATTAATAAGAATGTATGGCTTAGAGATGGTGCAAGAATGAGCTAGAAAAGAAGGAAATTGGACTTACCTTTGAAGACCAACACTTTTGTTGCTTCTTGGACCAGATTTGGTGACTCTAAGCTGCTGGAATTCTTCCCCTTGCTGGTGGAATGGAAGGGTGGTGGTAGAGCTTGAAGATGATGAAGAAATGGAACCCAAAACTTGAAGGAAATGGGGTGCTATGTATGTATCTCCTCAAAGCAAGCCTTGTAACCCCTTTTCTTGAGTTGGGAGGCCAGCAAAATTTAAGAGAGAGAGAGAAGAGCCTCTCCCAAAGTGGAGAGAAAAATGAGACTTTTTCTTCTTTCAAAAGGGTCCCCGGATGTAGATATTTTTTGGGGGAAAACCAAGGCACAGCTGGAATGCACTCAACCTGAAAAAGCAGGCCGGCCAGGTATTTTGCTGCAGGTGGCCGGCCGGCCACTTCCCCTAGCCGGCCGGCTAGGTCAAAGAAAAAAGTGGCCGGCCACCCCCTAGGATGAAGCCCCAGAAGTTAGCTTTCCAATGGCGCAAACCTTGCATTAAAATTCCTCCTGTAGAAAACGTTATGCCCCTTTCCGTGAAGCCGCGCAGATTCAGTCCAAGCGGACTTCAACCAACCACATCTCTCCCCCCCGGACTTGAACTTGGGAGATTCTTGAGTGCAAAATGAAGCCCCGGAAGTAAGCTTTCCAATGGTGGTGGCCTCATATCTTAATTCCTCTTGTGCAAAGAGTTACGCCCGTTTCGGTGAAGCCGCGCAGCTTTTTCTCCTTCCCGGATTCATGCTGAACCACTTTTGACCAAAAAGAAGTTGGCTTTTCGGCAAAATTACTGGCCTCCCACCAAATTTTGGTGTCCTCCCATGTGTGTAGATCACATATATGTGGTTTGGGGTTGGCAACAGTGACTCCAGGGTGTTCAACATTGCATTTGAAGAGGAGGGGCAAAAATGGAAAGAAAAATTAATGGCCGGCCATAAACTTTTAGGATCCTCCCAAGTGTGTAGATCACAAATATGTGGTTGAAAGTTGGCAACACTAACCCCAGGGTGTTCAACATTGGCCCGGAAGTCAGAAAAACGGGCGCCGGGAGGCTCCGGAGGAGAGATAACTGGTTGCTGCAACAATTACTAGCCTCCCACCCTTCAGTGACCTTCCTGGTGATAAAACAGAGGTACCTGCCAAAAATGAACGAAAACCGATGCAAAACGAATGTTCGGGGGCCAAAACACGCAGTTCGGGATCCCGAAAATGGGCTGTTAAGCACCGAAAATGGCGTTCAGCCACGAAGTGGGTTTCCGGGACCCCAGTGTCCCTCAAAAGGGAGCAAATAGAAAGTATACCAAAAACCGGAGCAAAAGGAGATGGTTAAGCGGTCCCGAACCGAGGCACACGGCCTGACGGCCCCGAAAACCGGAAACCGGACTCCGAAATGGGAAAAATGGCCTACGGCCACCAAATGTAGCCTACGGACATTGAGAGATGGTCTACGGGACCTCTCCCTTCCCTTAGGAAAAGAAACAGAGGAAACCGAGTCTGGTTCGCCAACCGAGACAAGGCACAGAAGAGGGTTCGGAAGTCCGGAGGTAGGGCTCACGGCCGTGACTCTGAAACTTCTGAACAAGCACATTATGCAATATCACCAAGTGCTCAACTGGTGACGTTTGAGTCTCAAGGTCGGTCAAAAATGGGGTGTCTACAGTTGCCCCTCTTTGACAGAACTCGGAAGTCACAAGTGACGGGAGTGAATGTCAAAGCCCAGAGACGACCCATTTTTGACAAGGCCGAAGACTTAGACAAACATACAAGATAAACAGAGATGTGCCTGCAGGCATGCCCGCAGGCAAAGGGGGGCAAAATGCAAAACGATATGCAATAAGATTTTGAGGATTGGACTTATACGCTACGCGAAGCCGGTTTTGAAAGTTGGACTTATACGCTACGCGAAGCCGGTTTGAAAGTTGGACTTATACGCTACGCGAAGCCGGTTTTGAAAGTTGAGGATTCATGCAATGCACTGCAATGTAGTGGCTAAAATGCAATGTAATAGCTAAGAGGTAAAGGTACCTTACAGGGGCAATTGGCAATGACTTACCTCATGCTGCTGGGGATCTTTCGCTTCTTCTTGGTTGAACTGCAGGTACTACTTTTCTCCCTGACTATGGTCGCAGCTTTCCCTATTCTCCAACGGGGTGACAGACTAGGTTGGTTCAGTATCCAGAATTGAGGTGCATACATGCTATCTCAACCTATGGGGCTTCCATACAGATTTCAAGCCGAGGACGCGCCTCTGGATATTTAAACCAGACTTTAGTCTCGGAAATTCCGAACCTTTGCGTTCTAGGCATAAGCCATTCGAACTCTAGTTTCCACCGTCTCAGTTGGTCTCTTAGGAACTCACCGCGAACACAGGCAGGTGGCTATACCGGATCACCGGAAGTTGTTCGGGCACGACAAACACCAAAGGAATTACACCTTTAGAGGATTTAAGGTCTCCCAGACCAGGAGTGCACAAGATAGTGCGAATAAAGATGCAGGATTTAAGGTCTCCACAGACCGGAGGATTTAAGGTCTCCTAGACCGGGGAGTGCACAAGACAGTGCGATGCAGAGTGAATGCACAAAACAGTGCTAAACAGATGCACAAAATAGTGCGATGCTAAAGGTGTACAAAACAGTACGAGCAAGGTGAATGCACAAAACAGTGCGATACCAATAAGGTACGCAAGATAGCGCGATACAATGCACTAACAAGTACAGGTGAGATGCGCAAGATAGTGCGATGGAATGCATGCAAAATGCAAGTAAGGTGCACAAAACAGTGCAATGCGCAAGAAAGCGCGAGTGATTTGAAATGCACAGGACAGTGCGATACGCTAAACAGCGCGATTGAAATGCACTAAACAGTGCGATACGCTAAACAGCGCGATTGAAATGCACTAAACAGTGCGATTGATTCGAAATGCACTAGACAGTGCGATGCGCTAAACAGCGTGATTGATTTGAAATGCACTAGACGGTGCGATACGCTAAACAGCGCGATTGATTTGAAATGCACTAGACAGTGCGATGCGCTAAACAGCGCGATTGATTTGAAATGCACTAGACAGTGCGATGCGCTAAACAGCGCGATTGAAATGCACTAGACAATGCGAGTGCTAGTGAGACACAAAGTGTAAGTGCACAAGATAGTGCGAGTGAATGCATGTTCTATGCAAATGAGGTGCATTTTCTATGCAAGTATGGAAGAGTGCATTTTCTATGCAATATTGAAAGCAAGCATATTCTATGCATGAATCACAACGATGCGCGGTACGCATGCCACAGAAGTGTATACGAAAGTGCACATTCTACGTAGTAGAGGAGCATCAAACATGTACCCTGGTGCCTCTGATTTATCTCTTAGAGGACTTTGCAACACACTCAGCTCAAAAGGGGCACACCCTGTTCATATTGGCGGGAGATAACATCTGCTGCTGCTGCTTTAATTGCCGTTCTGGCTTGAAGCATGCTTAAGCTTGGAGTAGAGGCACGCTCATTCTTCAGGGCACTGGCAAGGCCTGAAGAGGTACATATGGAATGCAATCTCAGAATTTTCTAAAGGTGAAACACACTCAGATGCTCAAAATTTTCCCTATTTTCTTTTGCTTTGCAGTCCGGAACTTATATAGCTTCAGATAGGTCCTTGTTTTACCGTTCACACTTATCGGGGGTGGACCCTGCAGTTTTATGAAAGAACAAATCCTGTTTTGCACAAATGTGGAGAATGGCACAGCACTCTAAGCACAAGATGATTTTTGAAATTGAGAAATGAGTTCTTAACCGGGTATCGAGCCTACGACTGAACACAGCAAGACAACTCAACACGGAAATAAAAGGCACACAACCTAAACATCACTCAACAAAGGAAAAACAAAGTCAAATAACCTAAACACATCGAGACACGCTCGGAACGACTCAAAGCAAGAATCAAGACAGACAAAATAAAATACAAGACTCAAATGTGCACATGGAGCCTGTTTTCCCGGGTATTGTTCCCCACCCTCTCTCATTTGTGATCCTCACATCACTCGGCCCTCAAGCTCTATTTTTCTGAAAAAGCCCTTTTCTCACTTTTTCTCTCATCGCACATCTCTCTATTCTTCAGTCTCTCATTTTTTATCCCTCCCCTGGGTGGTTGATGGATAAACAGCAAATTGTGGGCTCGTACCCCTAGCATTCTGCTAGATTTTCTTTCTTCCACTCACAACAGTGAGTTCCTCCCACAGAAGGGTTGTGCTACAATTGGGTGTGTAGCAAATCTGCAGCTGACATTGGTTGACGATGCTCTGTTGGGGAGTTCGGACATGATCAGATCTGTCCAGATAACGGAGTGGAATATCTTGTCCCATTTCGGTTCGTGCTTCGCACTTGGGTTGATACCTTGTTGCTCGGAGGATGAGAGAGCTTTCAGCCTTTTGTGGTCAACTTCAATTGTGCCCTATTCTGGCAGGTAGAGTGCCCTTCTTGGCAAGTATGTTGACAATGGGAAAGACAGGAAGCCTGACTCAACTGTATCCCTAGTTCATCATTTTGACCATTTTTTGTTTTAGTTTTCTCCTAAAAAAAAATTTGACCAAAATGAGAATTAGATTAACATACTTGTTCGATTTTCTGATTTAAAATCATGCAAGTTAGTCTGTGAGCACTGAGAGTTTTCCTTTTTTTGGGTCCAAGATATGGTCCAGTTTTGAAAAAAATGGAGTACTTTTCGAGAAGATCAGTCAACCTCAGTAAAAATTCTCAAAAACTATTTCTGCAAACGGCCAATGCTCAACGAGCACGGAACCTACTCTTGAGATGCACAACTTCGGATTCGAAGGAAGATTGCCCCTTGCTTGAGGGGAACTGCATGGCAACGGAAAGTTGCCCCTTGTTTGAACGGCACCGCGGCGCATTGAATGGCAACGGAAAGTTGCCCCTTGTTTGAATAGCGCCGCAGCGCATTGAATGGCAACGGAAAGTTGCCCCTTGTGTGAATGGCACCGCAGCGCATTGAATGGCAACGGAAAGTTGCCCCTTGTTTGGATGGCACCGCAGCGTATTGTAGTCAGTCCTCAGAGCGACGAACGCAACCAGACTCTCAGATATAGAGAAGGCAAAGATTATCAGAACCATTACATGGACATGATTGAGTTTGAAGTGTTTTACGGCTGGACTTCAGAATGAAGTTGCCTACGTATCCCAAAGATGGGAATCAAGCCTTACGTAGTTCGGGGTTAAGGTACACTCGGGTATTAACCTCTCCTTTTTAGGCTCTAACTTTTGCCAAGGCGCCCGTTGCGGGTTTTCGACCTTGCGAGCTTTGTTCTTCTTTTCTTTTCAATTCTTTTCATTTCTTTTTCCTTTTTTGATTTTTTTTCGTTCTTTTCTTTGCATCTTTCTTTTTTGTTCTCTTTTTTTCTTTTTGCATTTTTTTGCTTCTTCTTTTTTTTTGTATTTTTTCTCTTGCTCTAACTTTTGCCTGGGTCGCCCTTCCGGGTTTTCGGCCCAGCGAGCCTCTCAAGGGTAAAAGTATAACAAGTCCATGCCAAATGGTTTTGAGATCCTGGAGTCATCTGAATCCAGGAGAATGGCTGCTGCTTTGCTTTGTAAGCTTCTTCTGATGAGATCTGATCTTCTTGACCTGACTTTGGTGCCTCTTGTTCGAGGGCTGCTTCAAATCTAGCCACACAGGCCTCACATCGTAGTTGACCGTCGAACCTTCTGATTTCAAGTTCAAGGTTTGGAAGCGAAGGGGTTGAGTCTCGAGGCTGAGAGCGATCCTAGGCTGCACAATCTCAAGAGCGATTCCACACAGGTCTTCGCAAGACCGCGCAAAACATTTTGTTTTTGAAAGTTTTGAAGAAAGCAACAAATCGCTCGCGCTGAAGGTAGTGTGAAACCAGTCTGGATCAAGCCAGGGTCCTTCTCAGTACTCACGCTAACAAGCATGATTTCATTCATTAAGGGCTTAGCATGCCTCTCTTTCTCTCAAATGATCAAAGTTTTGCAAATCTCGAGGAATTCCTTCCTCTTTGTTTTCACCGCAGTGTTCAAAAAGTTTTGAAAAACTTAGGTTAAATGCAATGATTTTGGGGTGCAGAAGAGAGCAGGTGGAATGTACTGCCATTTCATTCAGATTCCGTCACAACTAGCACACGGCAGAAGCGAACATAGAAGTGCAAAAATTACTGCTGTTTCATTCAAATCTGTTGGTACAACTGGCTCCAAGGCAGAAACAGACTCACAAGGAAGCGAAAAGACAGACGCAAAACAAAATAATGATATCCGAGGTAACACCCCCGGAATCATCCGACTTCTGTACAACAGGACTGACTCGATACAACAAGACAGACCCTACTGACTCAGTAAGAAAAGACTGACTCTGTACAAAACAACAAAAACTGACCCAATACCCAAGTCAGACAGTACAAAGACCAGCATTCACAAGTGCTCAAAACAGTGCGTGCCATACACCATATCTGAAATAAACTGAACGCCGCCCGCAGGTGGTTCATCCCTCGATCACATCACATTATCCCCTACAAGTTCACTGATCAAGTGCCGATAGACTTTGCAGGACCTGGTGCGGGGATGACTCCATTGTCAAATAGATCCTGTACTTCATGACGAAGACGGAAGCAGGCGTTGGTAGTATGGCCAGTTTGTTGATGGTACGCGCAGTACTGCGTAGTATCATGTGTAGCCAGAAGAGGGTTCGGGAGAGGCCGAGGCTCAAGGGGTTTGAGATGGCCTTGTCCAACAAGGATTTGGAGAGCTTTGGACAAAGGCATATAGAGGGCATGGAAGACCCTCCGACCTCGGGGTTGGTATTTCAAGGTTTGTGGATTTTTGCTGGACGCACCAGCAGGGGGATTAGCAAGTGCTGGCCTAGCTTGGTGATCTCTTCCGAGTGGAGGATTAGAGATAACAGGATCGTCTCTAGTATGACAGTCCTTCTCCCGATGTTCCCTTTGATCCAGACCGCCCCCAACTTGAGCAGCGAAAGTGTCATCCACAGCTTTTACAACAACTGCGAGGACTTGCACTTTGTTCAGTCCTTCAGCTTTCAAAGCCTCAATATCCCACCGAAGGTGTTCATGGGGACCAATGCCTGCCCCTATCTTGTTCCTCCCACTCACCTCCATTCTGCCAAGGGATTGGCCTTCCTCAAATGCAGCCCGTCCCAACATCGGGGAGTCTCTTGACATGAAGTTCCCGGTATGTGATGTGGTCGATGATGGAGCCAATTTCCCGGAGGCCAGATCTGTCACGGTTTTTTGAAGATCTTTAATCATTCCCATCAACTCAGAAGTAGTGGGTTCACGGGTTTGAGATGGTTGAGGTTCAGGTGCACCCATCATGCATAAGTCCATGCTCTTTGGGATAAACACCTCAGGCTTGGGTAGATGGGCCGGGGTGATGTATATGCTGGGGTCAAAGGTGGATGGCAGTATGTGGATGTGATTGAGGTAGGCAGGAGATGTTTGGTCATTGGGGTCTAAAGGTGGAGCTATCGTCCGGTTGTCGATGAGATTTTGGATCTCATGACGAAGGCGGTAGCAACGGTCGGTGCCATGACCGCGCTGCTGATGGTACACACAGTACTTGGCGGGGTTATGTTTGGCTGGGAGTGGGTTGGGAAGAGGTTGAGGATCGAGGGGTTTGAGATGCCCTTTTTCCATCAAGGCTTTTAGTGTGCTAGTCAGGCTCATATAGAGGGGGGTGAAAGTTCTACCCTGAGTTCGGGCTGGGCCAGCTGTTTGTAGGCTCGGTTTGGCAAAAGGGTCGGCTGTGGCGACCGTATTGATTTCGGTGGGTTTGGGAATAGCGCTACTACCAGCGTTGGTACTCCTTGAAATCACCTTCCTTGTCAGTTCCCTTGTCCTGGGAATGATCCCGCTGTTGAACGCATTCTCGACTTGAACCCCCAGTTCATGCAAACTTTTGAAAGTGAATAGTGGAGCGACTATCAACTTTTGCAACATATCATGCTCGAGGTTTCGGACCATCATCTGCACTTGATCCTTCTCAGAAGGGCGACGATCTGTCATTTGTGCTGCCTTTGCTCTCCACCTTGCAATGAATTCCACAAAAGGCTCTGTTGGGTTCTGGCGGGTTGCTTCAAGCTCTTGGATGGTCATTTCAACTTGGGTATTGTAGGAATACTGATCGACAAAGGCCTCAGCCAGTTCTTCCCAGTTTTGCTTCACTGTATCCTCCAGTTTGGTATACCAAGTAGCTGCCACACCCGACAGGGTTCTTCCATACAGAGAGAGTTTCTGTGGCTTAGTCAGACCCATCGGCTTCAGGACATCTAAGAAAACTCGGATATGTACCATTGGATCTCCAGACCCGTCGAAACGGTCGATATATGGCATTTTGAATCTGTCTGGGAGCCGGATGGAAGCCTCGGTGTGCCCATCCTCAATGCCAGGAATGGAGTTAAGGCCCTGTGCCCTTTTGAATTGCTTCTCAAGGTTTGCAATTTTCACTGCAGTCGGATTGAACTCATCAACATGAAAGGGTTGAGTTTTCTCATTAGGCTGCACCAGGGGTTTGAGCACCTGAGCTTGAGCCAACCCTTCTTGAGGATTTAGACACTGCAAATCTTCAACTGGCAGAATTGGGTCAAAGTTCGGCTGGGGTCCCAAAGCTGGATGTGAGGCAGATGCCCCAGATGGGCGCTGCGTTTCAATACTGGTCTCAGGTTGCATGGCAGTTCCCCGATTTAGCGCTGCTGTCATGGCCGCAAATTCTTCCGAACCTTGTGCCATCACGGTCTACTGAGTCCGAACAAAGGTGATGTGACTGGCGACTGACGGATTAGATGAACAGATGAGCCCTGACCGGCTTTTCTTTACCTTGCCTCAGCGAAAGAACACTGGTTGCCCTTGAATTGAATCTCTGACCTGACAAAGTCTATCAGCACAAGTTCGATGAACCTCGGGGGATATCGGAGCCTTCTGAAGCGACAGTTCCAAGATTACCTAGCAAAAGAGAAAACAGGCAGCACCTCAGCCTGACTTCACCTGAACAGATACGAGCATAGTTGAATGAGTGTGCTCTCTATTGAATTCTGCCCAAAATTCTGCCGGTGAATTGATACCCTCAGGCAAAACTGATTCCGAGATACTGATTGATGCCCGCAGACGTGATGCCCAAACTCATACACTGATACATGCATTCCTGTAGAGACGCACTCTAAAGCACATAACAGATGAGTGAGAGCCAAAACACCCCTATGTTGGGGTAGGGTTTCCCTGTCCTATTTTGTCAGGAGCTAGGGTTTCATTACGCACGCAGCGGTTTCAAACAACCTATAAACGGGTAAGCAACCTGTCCTAGTTTGGAATGGTCACTATGGATCCGAATATGCACTAGGTCGAATGGTCAAAAAGGGTGCCCCGGTAAAACCGGGGTTTGTGTTCCCATACTGGCAGAGCCCACAACCGGTCAGCCTTATGGTCATGCCTTGACAAGACAAGCCTCCGGCGAACCGTTCAGGAATAGCAGATGGCAAACACGGTGTCCTAGGCGCACCAATGCAAATGCAATGCAAAGAAACACACAAGTGTAGTCAAAAACAGATATCATGAGTTCGAGTCAAGCTCTCTAAATCCCCAGCAGAGTCGCCAGAAACTGTAGACGTCCCCCGAACGTCCCGGAAGGGTTAGCTCCCGTTCTGTTCATTTGGGGTTACTACAGCTCGGACTCTTAAAATGTCACGGTTCCTAATCTGAACCAAAGAGTCCAAATCCGGAAAATCGTTTTGAGAAACTGATTTTTGAAAAAGTAGTGCCAAACATGGACTGCTTTGCCAGATATAGAGTCGCCACCTAAATATTTTATTTTGGGAAATTTAGGAAACCCTGACTCGGTGCCAAAAGGCCACGTGTCCGTCATCACCAAAGTTGCCTCGGCTCGGGAACTTGGGTACGATTGGGGAAGGTCACTTCGTGAGCACCCCCGCTCGCCCGGTCATAGACCGGCCTCTACTAACCATGATATCAATTTTTGAAAACTTTGTGTGTTCTTATTCCGGTTATTAGCCTAGGTTACTATGTGATGCTCACAGCATATAAGTATAGACCGGGTCGCCTAGATTGGAATAAAACATTTCATGCTTGTTTTTGAAAATGGTTTGCTACCCGCAGGTAGGCTTGAAACATTTGATGATTTATTCCAATTCAGATAACCCAACCTTCATCCACAGGCATTCAGGCAGTTATATCACATAAGCACATAGCCTCATGGTAAGCATGCTATTCATGGCAACACTCACACGCATGCAAGGATGCTAAAGCATAAAACTCACCGAGTACTCCAAGCCAAAATAGAAACCACATTAGAAATCATGCATGATCCTAAGTATACAAAAATGCATAGTGCAACACATGCAAAATGCAACTATAACAGGCTCGGCTATTCTAAACATGGCATATGAAATGCTACAACTATCATGTATTCAACTTTGAAATCGAAAATACAATGCAGTTAGTATGATGCGCCGAGCCCGGTGCATGCAATACAGATGAATGATGCAAACATGCTGTCATACTGTATGCTAATTTAAACATGCCCTAATCTAACCATCAAAAGCGGATAAATAAAAGGGAGAAAGACGTGGGGTTGGAAGACATACATCACACTCACGCACACTTATTACAGTTATGCCCTCGCTCAGAGGGTCCGAATAAATATACAGTCCCAATATTACAGTCCCGAATAAAAGAATATTACAGTCCAAAATATTACAAAATCCTAATTAATTAATGAATTAACTAAGAAAACCAATAAAACTGGCATGCAAGCCAGGGACTGCCTTGCTTCTGGTGGATGATGCATGTCCGGATTGTCTTGCGCGGAAATCCACTGGAATGCCCCAATTAGCCTCTGTTTACACCTGTTCTTGAAATGCGTGCCAAGCCCCAAAAAGTTGCTGATTCCTGGTTTTTCTGCAACAGAGAGCAGGAAAGGGGCATAACAATGTATTTGCACAGATATATGCATGTCTCGATCCTCGTGCCACCAATCATGCATATCGAGGCATGATGGCCGAGGAGTCGAAATGCACAACTCAATATAGGATGAATGCACATGAAACTACAGCTAAAACCTAACTCCATCATGGATAATCCGGCGTGTCGGTGACTGGGGAATTGAGACACATTCCGTCACTCGGAATACGAAATGTACCTCGTTTCCCGTGCCCGGGCTAACTCCTATTCCGGACACGATGCAATATGCATGATATGCATGAATTGCAACTAAGATATAATCCTAACATACACAATGCTATGGAAATGAGATGCCTCGAAGTGCGTGCACACGGGCACGCAAACCGAGAAAATGACAGAATGCAATCTAAGATACAACCTCGTATGCACTATGCTATGAAAATGAGATGCCTCGAAGTGCATACACACGGGCACGCAAACCGAGAAAATGACAGAATGCAATCTAAGATACAACCTAGTATGCACTATGCTATGAAAATGAGGTGCCTCGAAGTGCGTGCACACAGGCACGCAAATCGAGGCAATGGTATACGCAATGCAAGTGACTAAAATGGCATGGAAGATGCAACAATGGACTTATACTAACATGAGTGAGCCTCAGCCATACTTACATAGGATGCCGAATGATGAAAATGAAGTGCCTCGAAATGCGTGCACACGGGCACGCAAACCGAGGCGACGACAAAATGCGATGAAATGACATGGAAATGACAAATGGGCTTATACCAACATGAGTGAACCTCAGCCACACTCACATAGGATGCCGGCGGATAAAAATGGAGTGCCTCGAAATGCGTGCACACGGGCACGCAAACCGAGGCGACGACAAAATGCGATGAAATGACATGGAAATGACAAATGGGCTTATACCAACATGAGTGAACCTCAGCCACACTCACATAGGATGCCGGCGGATAAAAATGAAGTGCCTCGAAATGCGTGCACACGGGCACGCAAACCGAGGCGACGACAAAATGCGATGAAATGACATGGAAATGACAAATGGGCTTATACCAACATGAGTGAGCCTCAGCCACACTCACATAGGATGCCGGCGGATAAAAATGAAGTGCCTCGAAATGCGTGCACACGGGCACGCAAATCGAGGCGACGACAAAATGCGATGAAATGACATGGGAAATGATATGCAACACATGGTAATAGAATTTCAGCACTAAAATATGGGGGAAAACAGTCCCGAAATGAGGCGAAATGACATGAAATGCATGGAATTGTCCCGGAATGCGAATTTAGGTACCCGAAATGACCTATAGCTATGCCAAACATGCACAATATGGACACGCAATGCAAAGACAGAAGCTAGACAGTCCCAAAAGATGAACTTTCACAGTTATAAACATGGCCAAACAGCAAGCATAGGTATGGCAAAAATAGCATGCAAGAATAGAGGCCAAGAGAGGGGTAATGAAGCAAGTGATATAAGCAAAACCCAAACTGAAAAATTTCCTTCTACAACACTGAAGAGGGACCAAAAATATGAATATTTACAGTATATGGCAGCCTCAAAATCAGTATACAAACATGATAGAAATGTGATGCAAAATAAGGCTCAAAAGTGGCTATAACATGAGGTATACAAAATAATCACCAAACAGCCAAAGACCCTTAATAAAACATGTAGAATGGACCAAAATAAGCACTTTTCTAGAACTGTAAAATGGCCAAAAACAAAAGCATGGTAGGCTAACTAAACATGCAAGAATGGGGAATAAAAGAGGGATATAACATGAAGTGACCTATGGAAGCCCCAAACCATGAAAGGACCTAAATGAAACATGAAGTATAGACCAAAATAAGAACTTTTTCAGAACTGTAAAATGGCCAAAAACAAAAGCATGGTAGGCTGCCATTGCATGCAAGAATGGGGAAGAAAATAGGAGTATAAAGGTAGGTACAACATGGAAGTCCCAAATGGTGTTGAGCCCTTCTTCAATGTTGAAGAGGGGCTTAAAATAAACCTAATATCAGTTTACAACATGCTCGAAAATAAATTTCTCATGGGTCAAAAATAGCATGCAAAATTATGACATACAAGAGGATCAATGAAGCAAGTGTGTCATGGGGGGCTCAAACAGGGTTGAGCCCTTAATGAAAAGTGAAGATGAGCTCAAAAGAGGGCCCTTTTCAGTTTTGGTCGGAGCTCAAATTAATAAGAATGTATGGCTTAGAGATGGTGCAAGAATGAGCTAGAAAAGAAGGAAATTGGACTTACCTTTGAAGACCAACACTTTTGTTGCTTCTTGGACCAGATTTGGTGACTCTAAGCTTCTGGAATTCTTCCCCTTGCTGCTGGAATGGAAGGGTGGTGGTAGAGCTTGAAGATGATGAAGAAATGGAACCCAAAACTTGAAGGAAATGGGGTGCTATGTATGTATCTCCTCCAAGCAAGCCTTGTAACCCCTTTTCTTGAGTTGGGAGGCCAGCAAAATTTAAGAGAGAGAGAGAAGAGCCTCTCCCAATATAGCGATCTCGGGTTTACCCTTGTTATACAGTGATCCGGACATGTGTCCGTGGATGTTGGTAGTTGACTATTATCTTGTTTACATCCTTTTTACTATGTATTTGAGTTATAGGATGTGTTGGGCGGATTTGTTTCAGGTTGGTTGAGTTTAGAAACCAAAACTAGTTGCCCAGATTTTTGGCCTTTACGCTCGAGCGGAGGTGTTGGCGCTCGAGCGGGGAATACACCCATCCAGTATTTGTTATGCAGTGTTGTACGCTCGAGCGTAGGGTTGAGAGCTCGAGCGGAGGCCTGGTTCTGCGAAAGTGCTGGGCGAGTGCATTCTGCGCTCGAGCGGGAGGTTGGCCGCTCGAGCGGAAGTCTGTGAGTGGACGCTCGAGCGGGGTGTTTTACGCTCGAGCGGAGACCTGGGTTAAAGTCCCGAATTTGTGACTTTTCAAATCACTTTTTACTTTCTCTTCTCTCTCCTACTTTTCCAAAATCACCATTGTTGAGCCTCTCACTCTAGACTCTACCTTCTCTCTAGGTTTTGATCTAGTAGGAGTGATTTACTCACCTTTGGCCTTTACAAAAAAGTTGTTGATCGTCGAGGGCTTCATTTTAATCTGAAAATCTCGGGTTTTGGAGCACGTTGGGTTTTGTCGTCTTCTCCTTTGGGACTCCGAATTTGAGGTAGGGATATCCTACTCCTCTCTATGGGTTTTGTCTTTAAATTTTGGTATTTTGAGATGTTGGGCTTGGTTTGGTAATTTTGTGAAAGTTTGGGGCTTTTGTGTAATTTTACAAAAGTTGGGGTTTTATTCATAATAAACCTAGATGCATGTTTGGCATGAAAAAAAATGGAATGATTGTTGAATCATTGATGAAAATGGGACCTAAGGATTGAAATGTTAATTATGGGAATTGACCTAATTACATTGTTTAATTAATTGGGATAATTAATTGAGAAGAATGAAGAAATGAAATGTTGATTGAATATCCATTGTGCATTTATTTTCTGTTTAGAAATAACTGCTTTGGGCTATCGGTGGAGGATAGTCGTGATTGTTGTAGACAATGCATGATGATTAGGTAAACTGAAACTAATCAATGAAATGTGTCATGGAATTTGACGGTTGATAGAATACATTAATTGTATGTATTGGGTGATTGTATATAGAACCAATGTGTTTATATACGTTATGTGTAGAGGAGGAGATAGGGGATGTACTTCGCGGTTTAGGGGAAGATAGGGGATGTACCTCTAAACCGGATAAGTATTGGGAGAAGATAGGGGATGAACTCCGTAGACACAGCTCATATGCTTGTCTAGAGAAGTGAAGATAGAGCTCATATGCTTATCTTTGTGAAGTGTGGATACAGCTTATATGCTTATCTGTGAATGTGGGATATTGTTGTTATACATATCTGTTGAGAATGTGGATATAGCTTTTATGCTTATCTGAATGTGAGATATAGTTTTTATACATATCTGTGGAAATGATGATAGAGCTAGCATGCTTATCTGTTGAAAAAGGGAAAATGAAAGGTAACTTAGACTCATAAGTTGTAAGACATAAATATGTGATTTATGTGATTGTATCAGTGTTGACCATCTATCAATTGCTAATATTTTAGTCATTGTCCATGGTTGGTTTAGTGTATTTCTACTGGGCTGTGGCTCACCCTATATGGGAATATCATTTTCAGGTGCAGGAAGCATGCCACCTCCAAGGACATAGCTGGGAGACTAGTGGTGGACATACTTTTGTCGCTTAACTTTTGATGTATTACATGTAACTTCAAGCCTAGGGCTTAATGTGTAAACGAGTTAGTACTCTTTTGTTGTAACCAAGTGTTAACTTGGAAAGCTGTAAGCCCGTAGGGCATTTTGTTTTTGATAGTAACATGTAATACTTATGTAATGAAACTCTAATGAATAAAAGAGTGTGGTTAGTTTATATGTAAATGCATGTCTTATCTGATGGGTTTATTGTTGTTATTTTGAGGGCGTTACAACTTGGTATCAGAGCGTACCGGGTTCGAATACTTTGGGTACGTGGGAAGTGATTAGGATCACAATGGGTTTGTCTCGCTTGATAGAGACTTAGATGTAGTATCATATGCTATGTGTTTAAGTGATAACATGCTTATGTGACTATGTGGGTATGGGATTTAATTTCTGGGATATTGATTGGATGCTTGAGTTTCTGGGAGTCTTGTTGGAAAAGCACTTGATCAATGCTGTTTCTAACCGGAACTCTAGTAACGTCTCGGGACTATCATTATCCGGAAATGAAATTCGTAAGTGCTTATGTGTTTATGTGCTTATGTGGAGTGAATTACAGTTGTTCATGTATTAGGACGTGAGTGTTTAGTTTCGGCACATTTATGAATGTGCTAATGTTCTGTGTTGCCTTTATTAGGATGTCAGGACGAGGAAGAGGTGCTAGGCGTGGTAGACCTGCGAGGCAGGAAGTACCGTTACCTGGTGAGATTCCGGCAGTACAGGAGGGGGTTGGGCAGGCCACTGTGGCCGAACCAGTAGGTCAGCAGGCTATGGGTGCCTTGGCCAGAGAGATAGCAGGAGCTTTGGGTATTCTTAGAGCTGGGAATCAGGCAGCTGAGACAGGGCCTTCTTTCTTGAAGAGGGAGTTCTTCCGGTCTAATCCGGATGAGTTTATCGGGGATCCGAAGGAGCCACTGAAGGCTGATGAGTGGTTAGAACAGTTGAGTAAGACGTTCGAGATGCTTGGCATTGAGGACGGAGCACTGAAAGTGACCTTGGCATCCTTCCAGCTGAAGGGAGATGCGGGTCAATGGTGGAAGTACGAGAAGGCTCGTGTGGGCAGTACTTGGGAGGCGTTTATAAATGCTTTTCAGGAGAGGTTTTTGTCTGCAGCAGCTAGGGAGAAGCTGAGGGATCAGTTCAGCCGGCTTAATCAGCAGGGCTTGTCAGTGGCCGAGTTTGAGACTACTTTTACCAGTCTGTCCAGGTTTGCACCGGAACTGGTGGCATCTGAGGAACGCCGTTGCTATGAGTTTGAGCGGAAGTTGAGGCGGGGCCTCAAGTTGAGAGTTGGTGGGTCTTATATCCGAGAGTATAGACACCTAGTGGATGCTGCAGCTCATATGGAGCTCATGATGCAGGAGGAGGATGAGGGGCAGAGAGGCTCCAAGAGGAGCCAGGATAGTCAGGGTGATGGCAGGAGGCAGAGGGGTTCTAACCCTCAGCAGTCGCAAGGTGGTGTTGCTAGATCGACCTTCCCAGTGCCGAGTGCAGGCTCCAGGAGAGGTGGTCAGGGGGATTTCACCTGTTACAAGTGTGGCCAGTTGGGTCACAAGGTTTCTGTTTGCCCGCAGAAGGGTGGGGGTCAGAAAGCTGCTTCTTCTTCAGCTAGACCGCAGAGTCAGAGTTTGGGCAGGGGGCAGCCCCAGGGTGTTCAACATTGGCCCGGAAGTCAGAAAAACGGGCGCCGGGAGGCTCCGGAGGAGAGATAACTGGTTGCTGCAACAATTACTAGCCTCCCACCCTTCAGTGACCTTCCTGGTGATAAAACAGAGGTACCTGCCAAAAATGAACGAAAACCGATGCAAAACGAATGTTCGGGGGCCAAAACACGCAGTTCGGGATCCCGAAAATGGGCTGTTAAGCATCGAAAATGGCGTTCAGCCACGAAGTGGGTTTCCGGGACCCCAGTGTCCCTCAAAAGGGAGCAAATAGGAAGTATGCCAAAAACCGGAGCAAAAGGAGATGGTTAAGCGGTCCCGAACCGAGGCACACGGCCTGACGGCCCCGAAAACCGGAAACCGAACTCCGAAATGGGAAAAATGGCCTACGGCCACCAAATGTAGCCTACGGACATTGAGAGATGGTCTACGGGACCTCTCCCTTCCCTTAGGAAAAGAAACAGAGGAAACCAAGTCTGGTTCGCCAACCGAGACAAGGCACAGAAGAGGGTTCGGAAGTCCGAAGGTAGGGCTCACGGCCGTGACTCTGAAACTTCTGAACAAGCACATTATGCAATATCACCAAGTGCTCAACTGGTGACGTCTGAGTCTCAAGGTCGGTCAAAAATGGGGTGTCTACAACTGTAGACCCCTCAAAGATAGACACGGTACAGGATTGGGAACAACCCAATAATGTTTTTGAGATCCAGAGTTTCTCGGGGTTAGTAGGGTACTATCAACACTTTGTAAGGGACTTCTCTAGACTAGCTGCACCTTTGACTAAGTTGACTAGGAAGGGTGTCAAGTTTGTGTGGAACGAGGCTTGTGAAAAGTCTTTCCAAGAACTTAAGACTAGATTGACTACATCACCGGTTTTGATAATTCCTGAAAGGGGTTTGGATTACACCGTCTATTGTGATGCGTCTGGGGATGGACTAGGTTGTGTCTTGATGCAAGAAGAAAAAGTTGTGGCCTACGGATCACGACAATTGAAAACTCACGAGAAGAATTATCCCACCAATGATTTAGAATTAGCGGCAGTAATTTTTGCCTTAAAAATTTGGAGGCATTACTTGTATGGTGAGAAGTTCGAGGTTTTCTCCGATCATAAGAGTCTTAAGTATTTGTTTTCTCAAAAAGATTTGAATCTACGTCAATGGAGATGGATGTAATTTATGGAGGACTATGACTTCGAGTTACACTATCATCCGAGGAAGGCCAATGTGGTGGCCGATGCTTTGAGTCAAAAATCTGTGAGCAGTTTGGCAAGTGTGGCCATTTGGAAATGGGATATGCTAGATGTTATTGGCAAGTTTGATTTGCACTTGGGAGAGTTCAGAGAGAGTGTTACCTTGTTTACTTTGAATGCTCAACCTATCTTGGTTAGTAAGGTCATAGAGGCACAACGAGGAGACCGTGATGTGGAATTAATCCGTGTTAAGATTTCCAATGGGAAGGAAGAGAAAGGTTTGAACATTCACTCGGATCTGAGTGTACATTACCTAGACTGTTTGTTTGTACCAGAATCTTGTAGAGAGGAAGTACTTTGGGAGTTCCATCACTCATGCCTTGCGGTACACCCGGGAGGCACAAAAATGTATCATGATCTTAGTCGTCAGTTTTGGTAGAGGGGTATGAAACGGGATGTCGCTTTATTTATATCGAAGTGCTTTATTTGTCAACAAGTGAAGGCCGAACACCAAAGACCAGCGAGTTTGTTATAGCTCTTACTGATAGCCGAGTGGAAATGAGAGTGAGTTACCATGGATTTTGTAGTTAGGCTTCCAAGAACACAGCAACGCAATGACGCCGTTTGGGTAATTGTGGATAGATTGACTAAGTCTACCCATTTCATTCCGATGAGTACCAACGACTCAGTTGAATGCTTGGCAGAGTTGTACATTAGAGAGATAGTTCGACTTCATGGAGTCCCTGTGACCATTGTGTCAGATAAAGATCCTCGTTTTACTGCCCGGTTATGGCAAAGCCTTCAAGAGGCGTTGGGAACGAAGTTGACCTTTAGCACTACTTACCATCCTCAAACCGATCGGCAGTCGGAGCATACCATTCAGATTTTGGAGGACATGCTTAGAGCTTGTGTCCTTGATTTCAAGGGGTCGTGGGTGAATCATTTAACCTTGGTTGAGTTCGCATATAACAATAGTTACCAAGCTAGTATTGGGATGGCACCATTTGAGGCCTTGTATGGCCGACCTTGTAGATCACCGGTTTGTTGGGCTGAGGTAGGTGATACACTGTTGTTGGGTCCAAAAATTGTTAGAGAGACAACCGAGAAAGTTGTTCTCATTCGGAAGAGGTTAGCTACAGCCCAAAGCCGACAAAAGAGTTATGCCGATGAGAGGAGATGACCTTTATCCTTTGAAGTTAGTGATCATGTGTTTCTAAAACTCTCACCAAGGCGGGGATTGGTAAGCGTGGTAAATTGTCTCCAAGGTTCATTGGACCTGTTGAAATCTTAGAACGAATTGGGGAAGTGGCATATCGGTTGGCCGTACCGCCAGAGTTTTCGGGGGTTCACAATGTGTTCCATGTATCTATGCTTAGTAAGTATGAACCTGACCCTTCACATATACTTGATTGGGTTAATTTGGAGGTAGATGAGGATGCCTCTTATGAAGAGCAACCGGTTCAAATTTTAGATACTCGAGAGCAAGTGCTACGGGGTAAAACTATATTCAAAGGATGCAACGTGGGAACGGGAGGTAGAAGTCAGCTCCAAATATCCGGATTTGTTTGAGAATGTTTGAGTTGCTTTTCGTTGTAATCTTCCCTAGTGTTTGAGGGAAATGTATTAAAAATGTTAATCACATGTTGATTGTATGTTGTCAATTTAAGCATGAGGTTGATGTGGGTTGTCATTTCTTTTTGGGAAACTTCATGTTTATGAGTAGTTGTAAGGTTGTTGTTAATGAGGTCACCGTAATGTAATGGTGAGATTTGATTGGGAACTAATATTGTGATTTAAAAATGAAGCAGCGTGGTTTTGATCGCTGGAAACCCTTGTTGAGTAGTTTGATCTAATTTCGGGGACGAAATTTCCTGTGGTGGGGAGGTTGTGACGACCGGTTTCATTATGCGCCTTTGGTTTACACTTGTAGAGTGTCGGTTTCGACGTGGAGTCTTGTTGCTCATTTGAGTTAAGTTGTGTTTAGGTTGTTCTCAAAAAGTTCTCACTCTTGTTCATGCCGGTGTTAAGTTTCACTTGTCTTGGAGGGTGCGGAGTCGGGTCCGGTGAGTCGGAAGTTGTACTGAGGAAATTTCAGGCTGGGGGCCAGGGCCGCATGTGTTGGGCCTTGGGCCGCATGTACGGGAGAAGGGCTGCACGTGCGGGAGGCTAGGCTACACGTGCGGGAAACAGGGGCAGAGGGTGTAGTATTATGCTAAAAAGGCAGGTGCGGGGTGAGGTGCGGGAGAAGGAGGCCGCACGTGCAGGGGTGAGGGTCGCACGTACGGGAACACGCGTTGCATGTGCGGGAGGAGGCTCCGCAAGTGCGGGAAGTTAGGTAGATCTGGAATTTTTCCCTTTCTTCTCTCTTTGGGCTGATTGAATGTCACTTTTTGTATATATCTCTCTCTCTAAAAACATTTCTTCTTCCTTTTCTCTACATTTCCTACCAAAAATCTCACAAGATCTTTGATTTCTCCAAATCCATTGGGATTTAGATCCAAGTTCTTCATCAAAGTTGGTTGTCTAGGCGAGAGTTACGTTGTGTGCGGTGGAGATCGAGTTTCATTGTCGTTGGTTTTGGGATTTTCTACTCATTTCTTCTTCAAACTTGAGGTAGAGATTTTCTTTGAGTTATATATATGTTTTTTGCAAGATCTAGATGATTTTGAAATCATCCTTTGATTTGCTTTGAAAATGGGTAGTTAATTTAAGAAGATGAGTAATTTTGAAAGTGGGTTTACTATCTTGTTTCCTTAAAAATAGAAGTTGAGGATTTTGAACTATGTTGATTGAAGAAAGAGGATTTCAGTGCGATTTTTCTCAAATGTTTGAAGATGGATGGTTTTGGTGAGAAAACCAAGAAATTGGGGATTTTTAAAAGAAGTTGAAAATCCATGGTTGATATTGTTATATTTATTTTGAATGCCCAAAATAAGTGATGTTTGGAAAATCTCTTGTTTATATTGTATAAATGATAAATTTTGAGAAATATGAGAGTTGTTGTTCACTTTGAAAATCGTTATTCAAAATGTTAATTTGGTCTTGAAATGGCTAATTTGTTGAAAATGATGCTCGAAATATGGAAGATGTGTTATTCCTTGGATGAATTGAAATAAATGTATACTAATTTATCTTGTGAAATTGCATGGAAAGGAGAAATGAGAATTTTGATCACAATGGTAATATTGTGTGGAAGAATTGGAAATGGAAGAATTGTTGTATTGTATTGATTATTGTTGCGTTGGCATATTAATTCATTTGATTACATTGAACCTTGAAAGTTGATTTGAAAACTTGCATTGAGAAAGGAATGCTGAGAAACAAGTTTCCATGAAATGGTTTTGGGGTAAATATAGTGATAAGTCTTGAAAGGTAGTGTAGAGGATAGGTGTTGAGCCTTTCAGTTAATACTGGTAAAAATGACAGATTATGGGTGTCGAGCCCTCCAGTTGATACTAGTAAAAAGGACAAATTGGTATTACTCATATAGTCTACTTGCAGACACAGACCTAGAGACTACCAGAGTTGTATTTACCGCCCCTTGAATTAAATTGATAAATTTTGAACAGTTGAAGTTGCATAACATCATTGAGCATGATGGTTTTCAAAAGATGAAGATGAGTTTTATTTTCAAAAAGGCATGGCATAGCATGTGCATTCATCTCTTGAGATTTGTATAAAATGTATATACTTTGTGAAGGATTTTCCTACTGGGCTTTATGCTCACCCTACGGGATTTTTGTGCAGGAAAATACGTGGTGAATCCGCCTAATTGAGGGCGTGGAAATGTGTGCGTTGAGAGCATTAAAGTTCTCATTTGCTGTGATCCTATTTGTAAGCCAATGGCTATGTATTTGTGGGTTTGAATAACCATTTTGTGTAACCGGGCTTAAGCCTTGGAAGATTGTAAAGCCGTGGGGGTGCTTATTTGGTTATTTATTTGTTGTTGAATCAATGTAATATCGCATGAAGAACTATTATTATTATGTAATGCAAGTATGGGAAGTTATGTTTGGCTTTCCTTTAAGAGAGCCATGATTGTTGCATTATCATTTGCTCTAGAAATTTGGGGTGTTACATGTTGATTGATACTACTGCATCTCATTCCTTCATTTCGTATTTTTTTGCATCTGCCTTGGGTTTAGAGTCTAATCTATTGGAGTCTCCTCTGCTTGTTGAGACACCTATTAGGAGTAGAGTGGCATTGGGTCGAGTATGCTCATCTTGTGAGATTGAGGTCACAGATCATCGACTCTATTTTGATTTTTTTGTTCTTGACATGCATGCTTTCAATGTGATTCTAAGTATAGATTGGTTTACTTATTTTTAGGGTTCGATAGATTGCCATCGCAAAAGGGTGTCGGTGTGTACACTATCATGTGTGTCACGACCCCAAACCGCCCCTAGTAGTTTGGTGCCGTGATGGCCAGTAATCCGTAATTACCGAAGGCCAACTTTCAAAATTCACACATAATCAGAGTATAGATATAGGGGGCTCACAAGTGCGGAAGCAATAATCTAAAATACAAGTGGTCCATAAGAGCAGTGCATAAGTCAAATGGAATGGCATACATCTTTACAGAGCTTTACAACTTGAACACAATTAAAGCCAATTACAAAAATACATATTACATCTTACAAAGGGCTTTCACAAGCCGACATAAACAAAATACATGAAATGCAAGTTAAGAAATATAATCTTCGGATTGCCGACATAAACATTGCCGACATAACATGCATCCAAAACATCTTGCAAAACACACATCTCGGCGTAGCCGACTTCTTGCTTGTTACCTACATATATACATAGGGAGGGTGAGCTTGGATACTCAGTGAATGGTACAAGTAATAAAGGGGTTACATGAATGATTCCCGAGGTCTTTCAAAACAATACATAATATATTTTGTCAAAACCATACCTATCATAGCTTGTACAAAACATGAGATAAATCTTGTTCATCAAACTTAATCTTGCAAAACTTACATACTTAACATGCGTCAAAACTTATAACATAACCTCGGCATAACCTTGGTCCTTCAAAACTTGCTTGCTTAACATGTGTGCTACTAATGCTTAAAGTCCCCTAGCACATACGGACTTGTGCCACTAATGCTTAAAGTCCCCTGGCACGTACGGACTTCACATGTGTGCTACTAATGCTTAAAGTCCCCTAGCACATACGGACTTGTGCCACTAATGCTTAAAGTCCCCTGGCACGTACGGACTTTCAAAGATTGACATTAAAACAAAGTTTATACTTGATATATATAATAGGGATATCATTCATGCTTAACAAATACTTTTATCAAAACAAGGCAAAGCTTATCAAAACGTTATAACATAACTTTATTAAAAATACCACTCACCTAGTTCTTGGGACGTCGGGATCAAGGCAAAGGTCCAAGTCCTACAAACACATGTCAAAGTCTATTGAATGCACTCTTAAAAACAAGCTTCACATGAATGCAAATGATCTAGGGAAAACATGCTGAAAACACCTAGGAAAACATGCTGAAAATACCTAGGGAAAACATGCTGAAAACACCTAGGGAAAACATGCTGGGTACCAACCAGGTCCTGGAATGGATGCACAGAGATGATCTAGGCTAAAACGACCTAGCTGGGTGAACTCAGGAGGTCTTGGCCGAGGTCCCACACCTCTTGGCCGAGGTGTGGTTACCTAGGCTTCAGTATGCAGCTGTCTGCCGAGGTGTTACAAGGTGCCGGCATGGGTGTACCATGGTTGGCCTAGGTGTGCAGTGGTTAGCCTAGGTGTGCATGCAAGATAAACTAACGTGCAAGTGATCATGCAAGGTAGGCCAAGGTGTGTGATCTAGGCAAGAGTGGTCTCGGTGATCACACCTAGGGAAATGAAGCCTGGAAATCTGGGTTTCCTCCTTGAAGAACATGAAGAACATGAGCATGAAGAACATGAAGAACATGAATGCTAAAATCATAACTTGTTATTACGAGATCTGGGATTTCATGACATGAGTTCGAAAACATGGACCTGGGTACCCATACTTGAAAATCATGTGGAAACAAACACAAAAACATGGATCTTGGCATGAGATTTCGGATCAAAACATGACTTTTCTTGAAGAACACATGAAAACCATTTTCTCTTTCTAAAACCGAACTTCAAAGCAATGCATGGCTTACAAATCATATTCAATCATGCAATGCAGTAACATGAACATAAAGAACAACATGAGCAGATCAAGAATCTAACCTTAGAACACGAATCTAACGGTTCGATCTCTAGGGATCAAGCTTGCAAATCTACTCTTCCTCAAGAACTCCTCTCCCCCTTCTAGAGCTTCTCTCTCTACTCTTCAAAACAAGATACAACAAATGAGGGGTTTCTCTCTCTGCCGGCTGACTTAACTCTCAGCTCGGACACGTGGCAACGGTTGGTTGGTTCTCTTCAAAAAGGTGATAGATTGACAAGACAAGGCCCTGACAAGGCGTACTCAACAAGCTAGATGGCAAGGGAACTCCGGCAAGTAATGATCTCGGCTTAGGACAAAGCTTCGGCAAGTAAGGTTCCAATGACCTCGGCTAGGAAGGATAACACTTGACCTAGCTGTGCCACACCTCGGCCTAGATGTGCCACACCTCGGTCTAGGTCATTCCAGTCCCAGAACAAGATCACTAGGTGCAAGGATTAAGGATCTCGGATGCCTAGGTGATAACATCTCGGCCAATATGCCTAGGTGATGGTGGAGGTCACAAAAGCGGTTCCAAGATGGTCCAAGGTGTAAGAGGTTCAAAGGTGTGACCTAGGCTTAAGATGACCTCGGCTTGGCATGACCTAGGCTTGGCATGACCTAGGCATAACATGACCTAGGCTTAACATGACCTAGGCTTGACATGACCTAGGCTTAACATGACCTAGGCTTGGCATGACCTAGGCTTAACATAGCAAGGAAGGAACAAAACATGCATACAACACTTAGGCAAATCTCATAAGCACAAAACAAGACAGGCACCTTTACTTAGGCAAAACAAGTCAAAGTCTGCAAATGCAAGCTTAACAAGACAAAATCACGCAATGTACATGAACATGACTAAGACATGAACGTGGGTTATTACATACTTCCCCCCTTAAAGAAGTTTGGTCCCCAAACTTCACTTACCTTGTTCCAAAACGACTCCCGATGTCGAGTTCTTATCTCTTCTTATCATCCTTAGCCTTTACCTTGGGACAATCCTTAATACGATGACCCATCTCACCACATTCAAAGCAAGCCCCCGATGCCCAATGACAAACTCCAAAATGTCGCTTCTGGCAACTTGTACATGTCGGCCTGGCGCCACCTTCCCGATTTGTGTTATTGGAATTGTCCACATTCGTCTTCTTCTCGGCATTATGCTGGTCTTGGCGATTGTCATAGGTCTGCCTCTTTTTCTGATTCTCCCCTAAACTCTGACTTCTGTTCAAGTTGGCTTCTGCAAGGATGGCTTTATCTAACACTCCAGCATACGTCGGCATGTTAAGCAAATTAACCCGGTCTTGAATTGGCCCTCGAAGTCCACTCTCAAACTTGCGAGCTTTCCTGTATTCGTTGTCGACCATGTGAGGTGCATACCTTGCCAACTCGGTGAAAGCACGATCATACTCCGCCACTGTTTTGCTACCCTGGGTCAACATCTGAAATTCTGTGGTTTTGCGATCTCGGACACTGAGTGGGAAATGCTTGTCATAGAACAGCTCCAAAAATCTGGCCCAAGTCAAGTCTGGGTTACCTTCTCGGATCATCATCCACCATCTTCGAGCGTCGTCCTCCAAAGTGAATGCTGCTAATGACACTTTCTGAGCGTCGGTGCTGGGAAAAACCTCGAACAACTTCTCCATCTCAAGAATCCATGCTTCTGCCTTCATCGGCTCTATACCTCCATGGAACTTTGGCGGTTTCATCTTCTTAAATTCTCTGATCAGGGTCAATGTGTCATCTCCATACAAAGCTGGCTGCGGAGGCACTTGTGGTACTGGCGGTGGTGGAACTGCATGTTGGCCATCTGTCTGCTCGGCCTGGGTGGAGGTGGTACCGGTGTTCTGCTGCCTTGCCTGCCTTAACTCGTTGGTCAAACTTTCAACCAATCTTTCTAATCTGTCTATTCTGTCCTCGGATTGATCTCGGCCAACTGGGGGTCTACCTCTTCTCATGATACTGGGGGTATGCAGGGTGTGACTCTTAGAATAAAATGAACAAATGAACGTGTATGCAAGTAAACATGATCATGCCGATGTAACAAAATGCTCATGCCGAGATGATGCACACCTTTTCAAGTAGCAAGCAACATGATGCAATCCTAACATTCTTCTAAGGGACATCCTATGCTCTTTAGGACTCAAAGTGTGTGAATAACGTACTATAAGGATCTTGTGCTCTGATACCATTCTGTCACGACCCCAAACCGCCCCTAGTAGTTTGGTGCCGTGATGGCCAGTAATCCGTAATTACCGAAGGCCAACTTTCAAAATTCACACATAATCAGAGTATAGATATAGGGGGCTCACAAGTGCGGAAGCAATAATCTAAAATACAAGTGGTCCATAAGAGCAGTGCATAAGTCAAATGGAATGGCATACATCTTTACAGAGCTTTACAACTTGAACACAATTAAAGCCAATTACAAAAATACATATTACATCTTACAAAGGGCTTTCACAAGCCGACATAAACAAAATACATGAAATGCAAGTTAAGAAATATAATCTTCGGATTGCCGACATAAACATTGCCGACATAACATGCATCCAAAACATCTTGCAAAACACACATCTCGGCGTAGCCGACTTCTTGCTTGTTACCTACATATATACATAGGGAGGGTGAGCTTGGATACTCAGTGAATGGTACAAGTAATAAAGGGGTTACATGAATGATTCCCGAGGTCTTTCAAAACAATACATAATATATTTTGTCAAAACCATACCTATCATAGCTTGTACAAAACATGAGATAAATCTTGTTCATCAAACTTAATCTTGCAAAACTTACATACTTAACATGCGTCAAAACTTATAACATAACCTCGGCATAACCTTGGTCCTTCAAAACTTGCTTGCTTAACATGTGTGCTACTAATGCTTAAAGTCCCCTAGCACATACGGACTTGTGCCACTAATGCTTAAAGTCCCCTGGCACGTACGGACTTCACATGTGTGCTACTAATGCTTAAAGTCCCCTAGCACATACGGACTTGTGCCACTAATGCTTAAAGTCCCCTGGCACGTACGGACTTTCAAAGATTGACATTAAAACAAAGTTTATACTTGATATATATAATAGGGATATCATTCATGCTTAACAAATACTTTTATCAAAACAAGGCAAAGCTTATCAAAACGTTATAACATAACTTTATTAAAAATACCACTCACCTAGTTCTTGGGACGTCGGGATCAAGGCAAAGGTCCAAGTCCTACAAACACATGTCAAAGTCTATTGAATGCACTCTTAAAAACAAGCTTCACATGAATGCAAATGATCTAGGGAAAACATGCTGAAAACACCTAGGAAAACATGCTGAAAATACCTAGGGAAAACATGCTGAAAACACCTAGGGAAAACATGCTGGGTACCAACCAGGTCCTGGAATGGATGCACAGAGATGATCTAGGCTAAAACGACCTAGCTGGGTGAACTCAGGAGGTCTTGGCCGAGGTCCCACACCTCTTGGCCGAGGTGTGGTTACCTAGGCTTCAGTATGCAGCTGTCTGCCGAGGTGTTACAAGGTGCCGGCATGGGTGTACCATGGTTGGCCTAGGTGTGCAGTGGTTAGCCTAGGTGTGCATGCAAGATAAACTAACGTGCAAGTGATCATGCAAGGTAGGCCAAGGTGTGTGATCTAGGCAAGAGTGGTCTCGGTGATCACACCTAGGGAAATGAAGCCTGGAAATCTGGGTTTCCTCCTTGAAGAACATGAAGAACATGAGCATGAAGAACATGAAGAACATGAATGCTAAAATCATAACTTGTTATTACGAGATCTGGGATTTCATGACATGAGTTCGAAAACATGGACCTGGGTACCCATACTTGAAAATCATGTGGAAACAAACACAAAAACATGGATCTTGGCATGAGATTTCGGATCAAAACATGACTTTTCTTGAAGAACACATGAAAACCATTTTCTCTTTCTAAAACCGAACTTCAAAGCAATGCATGGCTTACAAATCATATTCAATCATGCAATGCAGTAACATGAACATAAAGAACAACATGAGCAGATCAAGAATCTAACCTTAGAACACGAATCTAACGGTTCGATCTCTAGGGATCAAGCTTGCAAATCTACTCTTCCTCAAGAACTCCTCTCCCCCTTCTAGAGCTTCTCTCTCTACTCTTCAAAACAAGATACAACAAATGAGGGGTTTCTCTCTCTGCCGGCTGACTTAACTCTCAGCTCGGACACGTGGCAACGGTTGGTTGGTTCTCTTCAAAAAGGTGATAGATTGACAAGACAAGGCCCTGACAAGGCGTACTCAACAAGCTAGATGGCAAGGGAACTCCGGCAAGTAATGATCTCGGCTTAGGACAAAGCTTCGGCAAGTAAGGTTCCAATGACCTCGGCTAGGAAGGATAACACTTGACCTAGCTGTGCCACACCTCGGCCTAGATGTGCCACACCTCGGTCTAGGTCATTCCAGTCCCAGAACAAGATCACTAGGTGCAAGGATTAAGGATCTCGGATGCCTAGGTGATAACATCTCGGCCAATATGCCTAGGTGATGGTGGAGGTCACAAAAGCGGTTCCAAGATGGTCCAAGGTGTAAGAGGTTCAAAGGTGTGACCTAGGCTTAAGATGACCTCGGCTTGGCATGACCTAGGCTTGGCATGACCTAGGCATAACATGACCTAGGCTTAACATGACCTAGGCTTGACATGACCTAGGCTTAACATGACCTAGGCTTGGCATGACCTAGGCTTAACATAGCAAGGAAGGAACAAAACATGCATACAACACTTAGGCAAATCTCATAAGCACAAAACAAGACAGGCACCTTTACTTAGGCAAAACAAGTCAAAGTCTGCAAATGCAAGCTTAACAAGACAAAATCACGCAATGTACATGAACATGACTAAGACATGAACGTGGGTTATTACAATGTGAGTGTTTCTACTTTATGTCCGATCAGGGTGATAGTCTTAGTCTTCTGTTATATGACCTTAAGGGTCAAGTAGAGTTGAGTTTTCTTTTTGCCATCTCGGTAGCTGATGAGGGTAGCATGATCCGAAGTGAATTATCGAGAGTAGTTAGAGAGTATCCAGATGTCTTTTCGGAGGATCTCACAGGGTTACCACCACATAGGAAGATTGAGTTCTCTATTGTTTTAGTGCTAGGCATGACTCTAATTTCCATGGCATCGTATAAGTTTGCGCCAGCCAAGTTGTGTGAGTTAAAGGTATAGCTCCAGGATTTATTAAATAAAGGTTTCATTTGCCCTAGTACCTTGCCTTAGGGAGCATCGACTCACTTTGCAAAGAAGAAAGATGGCACATTACGACTATGCACCGATTACCAAAAGTTAAACTGGATAACTGTTAAAGAACAAATACCTATTACCGCGAATAGATGATATGTTTGACCAGTTAAAGGGTTGTGTTGTTTTTCAAAGATTGATTTGAGATTAAGGTATCACTAGTTGAGGGTGAAGAAGGAGGATATTCAGAAAATGGCATTTCATTTGCTGTATGGCCATTACGAGTTTTTAGTGATGCCTTTTGGGCTGACCAATGCACTGGCTTCATTTATGAACTTTGATGAATCGAGTCTTTCGTGAGTTCCTAGATTAGTTTGTGGTTGTTTTCGTCGATGACATCTTAGTCTACTCACCCTCCAAGGAGGAACACGATGAATATTTGCGGGTTGCGGGTTGTGCTTGAGTTGCTTAGAGTACTCCATCTGTATGCTAAGTCTGGAAAGTGAGTTTTGGCTCAATCAAGTTAAGTTTCTAGGCCAAATGGTATCTGGGGAAGGGGTGACTATATAGATTGATTAAAGATAGACGCAATACAAGTTTGGGAGCAAGCTAAGAACACCTTTGAGATCCGGAGTTTTTGTGGCTTAGCCGAGTATTATCAACTGTTAGGTCCCTATGTTGTCAAATCCGGAGACAAAACATTGTGTTGATTCAAATATAATTTTTTGTGTTTTTGTTCTGTCCGCTCGAGCGGAGCCTTGTGAGCTCGAGCGTAGATTAGCAGGTCTCAGTATTTTGTCAGGGCAAGCAAAAAATACTGGTGGGTGTGATTTTACGCTTGAGCGGATTCTCCTACGCTCGAGCGCATCTCAGTTTGTTCGCACGCAGTTTTTGGTCAGTCCGCTCGAGCGGGCTGTGTTGAGCTCGAGCGGAGATCGCGGATCCAGATTCCTATTTAAAGCTGTTAAGGGTGTTTTTTTGAGGAAGTTTTCCTAGATCTGATCTACAAGCACTAGGGTTGTGTTTAAAGTTTTCTTTGGAGATTTTTCATAGTTTTCCTTGATGTTCTTGAGAGAGTTCTGAACTTATGCATTGAGATTCATATATCAAGGAGGTTGCTTCTTAAGTTTCAAGTAAGTTCTCTTCGGCGGATTCCGAAGATTAAAGCGTAGAATCCAAAAGGCGTTTGATTCTACGCAGTCGTTAATTCGACAAGTGAAGTTGTGGTGTGGAATCAACTTCAGGATCAATTCCGTGACGAAGGTGTGGTGAAAAGAGTTACAGAAGATTCAGAGACAAATTGACTGAGTTGGGTAATTTGTATGGTATCTTTGTAATCTTTTTGTTCTTCAGTAGTGGATTGATAGTGGCGGTTTGCCCGTGGTTTTTGATTACAATTGAAGGTTCTTCAATTGTGGTTTTTTCCACGTAAAAAATCGTTTGTGTCGATTTATTGTTTATTCTCAAAAACAAACAAACTAAAATCACTCTCGTAAGTGTTTGATGATTTTAGGTTGAGTGTTTTGAATTAATTGGGATTTGGAATAAGTTAATCTTGATCTAATCACAAATCACGTAGGATTTTCAATTGGTATCAGAGCAGGTCACTCTTTGTTTTTTCAAAACTATAGGAGTGTGATTTTGTGTGATTAGTATCATGGATTCTATTCGTGAAGGTAACTCGACTCATAGACCCCCATTACTTGACGGTACAAACTATTCTTATTGGAAAGCTCGTATGAGAGCATTTTTAAAATCCATCGATGAGAAAGTTTGGCACTCCGTAATCTTTGGGTGGAGTGAACCTACAATCACCATTGATGGGATTGATATTCCTAAACCCCTTGATAAATGGGACACAACCGATTACCAGAATTCGAGTTGGAACAGCAAAGCTCTCAACTCCCTCTTCTGCTCTGTCACACCTGAAGAATTCCGTCGAATTTGCACGTGTGAAATAGCAAAAGAGGCGTGGGATATTCTTGAAATGATTCACGAAGGTACTACCTCTGTTAAAAGGTCAAAACTTCAACGTCTCACGTCCGCCTTTGAAACCCTTTTTATGCGCGACGATGAGACGTTCGATGAATTTTATGCAAAACTCAGTGATATCGTGAATTCCTGTTTCACCCTCGGTGAAAAAATCCCGGAAGCAAAAGTTGTTGGAAAAATTTTGAGGTCCCTTCCCGAGAGGTTCCAACCAAAGGTGACAGCCATTGAGGAGGCTCAGAATGTTGATACCCTCAAGCTCGATCAATTGGTTGGAAATTTGCAGACTTATGAAGCCCACCAAATTTCTAAGAAAAAGCAAAAAGAAAATATGGCTTTCACGAGTGCCCATGAGACTACCGTGAAGAACAAATATTCGTTGCCTTGTATTAACGATTTATTTGATCAGTTGCAGTGGGCTCAGATATTTTCAAAAATTGACTTGAGATTGGGATATCATCAGTTGAAGGTAAGGGCTGAAGATATTGAAAAGACTATATTCTGAACCAGGTACGAACACTATGAGTTTTTAGTCATGCCTTTCGGAGTAACAAATGCATCCACAACATTCATGGATTTGGTGAATAGAATTTTTAAACGCTTTTTAGATGAATTCATTGTTGTGTTTATTGATGACATTTTGATCTATTCAAAAAGTAGAAATGACCATGAACAACACTTGAGAATGACCCTTCAGACACTTAGGGAAAAACAATTGTATGGGAAATTCAAAAAGTGTGAATTCTGGTTAGATAAGATTTCATTTTTGAGACATGTCATCGATAAGGATGGTATCTCTAGTGACTCTCAAAAGATAGAAGCAATTATTGATTGGTTTACTATGACTAACGTGACCCAGGTCCGCAGTTTTATGGGATTGGCAGGTTATTATCATAGATTTGCTAAAGACTTCTAAAAAATTGATGTACCGTTGACCCAGTTGACATGAAAAGGGAACCATTTGTGTGCACAAAACAGAAGGAATCAGCTTTTCGAGAACTGAAAACAAGATTGACCACAGCTCCAATCCTTACTATACCCTCAAGTACTGAAGGATTTGTAACTTATAACGATGCATTTTATAAGGATTTGGGTTGTGTTTTAATGCAGAATGGCGTGGTGATTGCACATGCCTCTCGACAGTTGAGACCACATGAGAAGAATTACCCAACACACGACTTAGAGCTTGCCGCAGTTGTGTTTGCATTGAAAATATGGCGACATTACTTGTATGGGGTTAAATGTGAAGTACACAAATCATAAAAGCCTGAAGTACTTTTTCATGTAAAATGAATTAAACATGTGACAGAGGTGATGGCTTGAATTGACCCAAGATTATGATCTACAAATTCATTACCACCCGGGCAAGCCTAATACTACAGATTAGAAAGAGCTTCTACAAGAATTTGAAAAGCATGAAATAGAAGTGGTGCCTTTTGAACGAAATGGTTTGATACCCACGATGTCCGCACAACCGACAATTATCAAAGAGATCAAACAAAAGGAAATGAATGAAAAGTTTCTGAAGAAGATTTGTGATAAGATTGAAGCTAAACCTAAACCGGGATTCAAGTATTAAAATTTCAGGGGAGACTTTATGTTCCTAATGATACGGAACTAAAAAGAAGAGTTCTAAAAGAAGGTCATAAGTCAATGTTAGCCATGCACTCGGGGAATAGCAAAATATATCAAGATTTGAAGTTAGTGTATTGGTGGCCTAATATGAAAATAGAGATTGTCGAATTCAACTCCCAAATGCTTACAATGTCAACAAGTGAAAGCGGAGCATCAAAAATTGGCAGGCTCGCTTCAGTTCCTCTTTATTCTAAAATGGAAATGGGAACACATAACCATAGACTTCATCGTCGGTCTAACTTGAACATATAGAGATATGAATGCTATTTGGGTTATAGCTGATAGGTTAACAAAGTCTGCTTATTTTCTTGTTGTGAAAACCTCATTTAATGCCTATAGACTTTTCACCATTTAAATCAATGAGATTATCCTTTTACATGGGGTTCCGGTGTCTATTGTATCAGATAGGGATCCTAAATTTGTTTCTAGATTTTGGCATAGTCGACAGAGTGCAATGGAAACAGAGTTAAGGTTCAGCACAGTTTTTCATCCGCAAATTGGTGGACAAACAGAGAGAACCATTTAGACTTTAGAGGACATGCTTTGTATATGTGTGTTAGAATTCCAAGGCAGCTGAGAAACGTATTTGTCATTAGCTGAATTTGCTTAGAATAACAATTTGCACACTAGCATCAGTATGGTGCCATATGAGGCACTGTATGGTAGAAAGTGTAGATCTCCAGTTTGTTGGACTGAGGTTGGTGATAGGACTATATATATGACATAACTTGTACAATAAAGGATTGATAAGATAAAGATCATTCAACAACAGCTCAAAACTGCACAAAGCTGACAGAAAAATTACGCAGATCAGCAAAGAAAAGATTTAGAGTATGAAGTGGGAGATCATGTGTTTACCAAAGTAACACCAATGAAAGGTGTTTACCAAAGTAACACCAATGAAAGGGCAGACAAGATTCGGTAGAAAGGGGAAATTGACTAGTCGTTACATTAGACTGTTCCAGATCCTTGAAAGATTGGGTCATGTTGCTTACTGAATTGCCTTACCACCGGGAATGGAACAGATACACAACGTATTTCATGTGTCTATACTTCAAGTTTATCTTAGAGATCCATTTCATGTAATTGATTATCACTGAATTGCTCTAGATGAAGATATGATCCAATGGCCTGTGCAGATTATTAACCAACGGGTGAAATAGTTGAGAAATAGATCGATTTCGATAGTGAAAGTAGAATGGAGAGAACGTTATGGGAAAGAAGCAACTTGGGAAAACAAGGATGGGATGAAACAACAATAGTCGCATTTTTTTTTCCGTACGAATGTAACTTCAGTTTGGAGGACCAAACTTTGTAAGAGGGAGAGACTATCACGACCCCAACACGTACATTATTGTTTTATATTATTTGTGTGAGTTTAATTGCTTAATTATATGTCTAAGTTTGAATATCTGTTTGTATATGGAATACCTGTTAGAATTGCTGACTTGGAGATAGAAATTGAGGGACTTAACAGCTTCAGAAATCGAAATTGGGTAGCCCAATATACTAATTAGAATATTTAGAATTTTATGGCAACTTTAATTAAGATTCAAGTCGGATCAAAATAATTAGAATAAAATTATCTTAATTGATTAGACTTAAGCCCCATTGTTTAGTCTTAATCACATGTAATTAGTGAGGCTTAATCAACTTGTATATATGTGTTAATTAATCTTAGGAGCTCATTTCTTCAACTCTTGAGCTGAAACTAGAGAGTAAGAGACTTAAGAATTCAACAATATATATAGAGAGAAGGAAGAGATAGTAGCAGACTTGAAGAATTGAGCTAGGATTGCACTTCAATTCAACTCTAGGTATGAAATTTATCCTTAAACTTTGAAAATGAAACACATAGAAGTTGAATTCATACTGTTCCTAAGTTCATTTGCATGTAATTGTGTAGAGGAAGCTAGAATTACCATGAATTTGGAAGAATTGAGCATGATTGTATACATGCATGCATGACTCACCAATTTGAGTTTGAATTCCATGAAATTTTCCACATGCATGAAGCTATATTTGACATTTTTGAAGATCCTTCATAGTTCTAACACTTATCATCTCATACATGGGAGTTTAGAAAAGAAAAGAGTGCAATTCATGTTATGCATGGTTTCAACTTTATAGTTCAAGTTTGAATTTGGAATTCGAAGCATGATTTTGAGCATTTGGTTTCAAATTGACTATGTTTTCATGTTCTGAAATGATTTATCAGGTTTTTGTACCAACCATGCAAAGTTTGAACCACTAAGGTGCAAGTTTGAACTTCAAACATAATTCTGGAAATTCTAGAATTTGAGCAGTTCGCTCTAGCGATAAAAGTGTTGCTCGAGCATACAATTTAAGCTCCCAGTAGTTTTATAGACAATTGCACAATGGCTCGAGCAACCAAGTGTGCGCTTGAACGAACCCACTTTTACTCAGTACTTGGCTAGAGCGATTATCGAGCGACCGTCGAGCATTAAAATTGTGCATCCAGTACTTTTGCAGTCTTTACAGACGGCTCAAGCAACCAAGTGTGAGCTGGAGCGAACCCCTTGCATATTGATGGACCGCTCAAGCGAACACCTTATTTTCAGCAACTTTCGAAAAGCTTTCATGAGTGCCTTAGTGCATCCTCATGCTTATTAGAGCATTATTAGATATTGATTAAGGCATCAATAATAAGGAATTGATGTAGAAACATACAAGAAGTGAATTGAATTGAGATTAAACGTTAAATTGAAATTGAACCTCAATGTGTTTTGCTATGTATTTTGTATAGGTGGACGTCCGAGGCCAAGCGTCAATTTAACCCACTGTGCGTAGTAATTGTAACGCCCTGGAGAAATACCTCTTAATTCCCTTGATACCTTAATACAGACAACAATAATACACGTATACAGATAACAAACATTAACAATAATACAATCCACTAACTCCTCTTTCCGATTGAACTATCTCAAAATAAGTCATTGTTAAATTACATTCATATACAAGATAAATTTCCAATTCCTCCATAAAAATAGTCCATACAAGATAATCCAAGCCAAATCATAAAACATCAACAGAGAAGCATCCATGTCCTCATCCAACTTCATTTCATATATCTACACTTGCGAAGGTGCCTCAATATCATTTCCTGCAAATTTGTTAGCTTTGGGGTGAGCGAAAGCTCAGTAGGTGATGTATTTAACAAATTATATAATAATTTGAAAAACCTATGCTCATGCAATGCAATTCAGGGGAATGCATGAAAGGAATGTAAAACAATGCTAGAGTATGCTATTGATATGATGCAAATGCATTGAACATATCTTATCTTTTCCACATTCTCATCAGGCGGTAACTCAGCCATAACATCCATAGGTAAGAGCCCAAAATCAAACATACATAGATAATTATAGTCATATATAGAAAATAATCCCACATTTGTCGACTCCAGAAACGGCGGGGCGATGGGCACCCAAAACATCACAACCTTCCACATTTGCCTGCTCCATAAACAGCGGGGACATGGACACCAAAAACCATCCGTTTTTTCACATTTGACGGCTCTAGAAAAAGCCGGCTCGTGGACAGCCCAAAACATTTTCCCACATTCGTCCGGCGATATGCGCAGACAGGGAAATTGGGCACCTTGACTTCTCGCGAGGGTACCAATTACAATACGCAACTCAAATCCAACCCGACTCACTACCCGGACTCATAGGCTAATTACCACCATTTTTAACTTTCAACCGTTGGCACGAAAGTAATACCAAAAGAAATGCACAATGCATGTGATGCATGAATTTGCAAAGAATGCACAATTTTCCTAAGATGATATCAATTCGTAATAGTGCAACCCTTCCTATTTCATAAATCAAGGCATTTCCATCATCATTCATTATCTCATCTCAAGTTCAACATCAAAAGGGAACTTCCAAACTTGCATTTCAAACCCAAAACCAAGTAATTACAGTCAATTTCATATTTTAGAAATTAATAGAGTAAAATCCTTTTTTTTATAAGTTAAGTCTAAAAATTAGGGTTTGAGAAAAATGAGAAAAAATTGGGGTCTTTCTCTCTATTATGAAATTGTGGCAATCAACAATTATAAATAATGATATTCCATCATAGTAAGTGTAATTCCTTCGACAATCAAAAAATGTCACCCTCATTGTTCTCAATCTTTAGTCAACAAGATCAAATCAATTCACACATCTATACATATATATATATATATATACATGAATAGATAATGAGATTACCACAAGCTACTCAAATTGAAGATATAAGGAGTTAAAGACACCCCTACCTCAAAATTGGAAGCAAGGAAGCTAGATCAGGAGCATTCTTTCAAAAATCCAAAATCTAATCGGTTGAAAATGTTGATCTTCTCTTGTTCTTCATATTTGATGCAAGACCCATGGTGGATTTTTGGTAAAAATGGATGAAATCAAAGTTTTGAGGGCTAGGTTTTTGGACATGGAGGAGGGGAGAAGAAGAGAGAAAGAAAAAGTAAGGTGTTTAGTCCAAAAAGTCACTTTATAATGTCTGTTAGCGACTTGGTCGCTCGAGCAAACAAAACTTGGCTCGAGCGTGGAAAAGCATCTCCCAGAATATCTGAAAATCGCACAGTTCACTCGAGCGAGCATGCTTCCAGTATAAAAACTCAAAATTCAAACAAGTATAACTCTCTCGTTCGGACTCCGTTTTAGGTCGTTCTTGTGTCCAAATCGAAGCCCCAAAAAAAATCTTTCCAATGGTTCTAGCCTCACATTCAATTTCAAAGTATGGAAGTAGAAAAAGGGAAAAAGAGAGAAGATTGGTGAAAAACAAAAACTCAAATTTGCAATTTTTGATCTAATCTTGCCTAAATACCTTGTTAAGGCTTCAATCAAGGTTCTAAACATCACCCAAGGATCCAAAATTATAATAGGTAAGGTTCACTTTCCAACCCATCAATGTCGAGAGTCTAACAACCATGCAAGTTTTAAGGTGACTGGCACCAATTTACACAAATCCGATATGAATTAGAATCCGAGTCATTACAATCTCCCCACCTTAGGAAATTTTGACCAATCCGATATGAATTAGAATCCGAGTCATTACAATCTCCCCACCTTAGGAAATTTTGTCCACGAAATTAGACAATTCAAAATGAAATGGATACTAAAATTAACACTTACTCCAACTAATCATAAATAATCTCTACTCAATCGCAAGTCTCTAGAAGAGTTCTCCAACGCAACGAATTTCACGAGTTGGACAAGAAACAGCTCCCAATTGGTTTACATTTGCCACACCAAAAATCTAACTCGAAAACTAAAGAAACTTCCATATTTCAATCCCACACTGATATTCTGATAACACCCAAATAACACAAACGACAATTCCAAAGTGGTGAACCTCTTTTCAACTTATTCACATGATTACCCCTAACAAACCATCATCGATTCTATGAAACAAGAAGTCAAGTGAAGGCATCTCTAACGTACCCTACAGTTGTATCTCAAACAAACTTAACCTCAAGGAATTAATTCTCAGTTGTCTAACAACCTAGAACCTTAGGAGAATGAGCTTTCACCTTACATTCACACCCCAAGAAACAATTATCGGTCTCTCGGTGAACAAATTTCCAAAAAATTACCTCACATTACAACCCAAGTCCTCAATCCTTTTTCATGAGAATAAAAGACTTTAATAAATGTTTTATCTGGCAATCATGGCCTTTAACAAAACACAACTCAACGAAACCAAGCACCTCAAACCTCGTGCTTACAACACAACTGGTATGATGCCTTCTCATTACTCACTTGTGAATTTAAAATATTTAATAACCAAAAAGAAAAAGAACATCTATCAAAATATATTCCCAATTTCGGTAAAACAAGATCATGCTGAATGAGAGAACTCCGTTCCCAATTCTGTTCTTTAACATATTTCGATCGGTCACTCTCAACCGTCACCTAACCAATAATCCCATCACTATAGTGATGCCATAATCTATTTATAGTTATTCAAGCAAAAGCCACACATAACAACACAAATAAACTAAACATCAGGAGTCTAAGGAAAACATATCCCATTTACAACCACTACCAATATCCACTAATTACCTTCTATTTATTTTATATTTGCATCACAATTTTCACCATTAACCACATTTTGGGGAATCGCACACAATCAACAAAAAATAATTTCCAAGCAATTTTCACGACTTGTCACTCCCCTGAGTGACACACACATACTCACTAACACCACAATTACTAACACAACCTAAAGAAAAACCATCAACCTATACTTGTACTGTACACCGCATTCTCTAAAGTCAATGCCATGGTATTTACTTTCAAAGTTAAAACACGGCTCCCCACCATATTAAGATTATGATGTCCTAGGAGGTCAAACCCAAATTCAACACCTTTTATAACACAGACTTACTCCATAACAAGCACTCTCACTATTAATGATGGTACTATGCCTCTAATTTAAAATTCTAACAATATCGTACATTCAGTACTTCAATCCAGTCACTACTACAGCTGCTCCACCACTGAAATAATTTAACTTAGAAGGTCATTCACCACAGCTTACCTAATGAAATTAAAATTTATTTCTCATAATTGCTCAAGTCACAAAACCATAGCACCAACCATCATCTCAAACCTTTCATTAAAGCCTATACAACTCAAGATGAAAGGGTACACCAGCGAATACTCTTTCACTTTAAAGAATTTCTAGGTCAATAATAGTCACTCCAAGACAATTTCCTTAACTAACCAAATTACAAAGGCACTTAGTACCATTTTATTACTTGACAAGGAGTCCACCGAATAACTTCTTATAAGATGATACCTTTACAAATGTCATGGAACAAAGTTGAAATAAGGGATCACCCTCTAGTAGGCATAATCTAATTAAGAAAACCATTTACCACTAAAAGTCAAATGCATCCAAAGTAAACCCAATAATCGTATTCGATCAACCTACCAATAACACAATTTGTCACCACTCTTATAGAAAAATAAAGGACCAATATAAAGAGTTCACAGCTCTTACTCCAAGGATACGAAACAATTTTTATAACTAAAGGGCAAGGGCTACAAAATAACCCCCATTTCAATTGCATGAAAACTTTGTCGTCACACACACCAAACTTAACCGAAAATACTCACATACACTTCTCATATTCACAATTTCTATCCTTTAGGTAAGAGTGATTCTAAGAATTAACACCAATCACTAGTAGTGGACCAAACACAAATTTTTTTGGGTAAGTACCAAACACAAATTTCCATGAAAATTACTCACCTACCATCTCCTTTCCTCGCGGTAGTTAATAAATTTACGGCCAATAACTACTGACAACCTCCACAACCTATCAACATCAAGTCAACTAGTTTTACTCCTATGTGGTGTTCACCAAAAATTTCCAATAATATGTTCTAAGTTCATTTTGGGCTCTTTCATAACTAGGTATATAACTAAACCATATTTCAACACCCCAAGTCGGCAAGCTAACTCACATCAACACCTATTCCTTAAATCCAACACACTCTAGAACCATCCCCAAAATTAGCACACAACACTACACGAGTATTACGATGATTCGCAATACCCAGCCTCTACTTAGCGATAACCCACTAACACCATCCACATAGTACAGAGCAACAATACAATCCCTTAGGCCAACTAACAGTTCCTATCTCCTATCAAGTAGTCACTTCACAAATTTATTTTATTATATTATTATTATTATTTATTTATTTTTTTGTGAAACAACTACAAGGCTAGCATGATTCACGTCAAGGTTACATCAACCAACAATCACGCTGTCATATTCGACCTCAAGAGTCCGCCTGAAACCAATAGTCAAACCATTTCTATATAAGATTTTCAAAAGTAATGATCATGAGGCATATTCCAACCATTCATTCCAAAGACACCGCTAACATTCCCACAAGAGTAAGGCACCCAAGAATAAGTTTCAAGACTAAAAACAACAACAGAAATATCCTCCACACTAGCTACTTCCTCCAAGGAAATAGTCTAATCAAGAAATATATAAAATACCATCACTAACAAATGCTTTCAATTAAAACTAAAGGTAAGGAATCGTCTTCTTTTAGCAAGGGAAACTAAGTACCCTCGAATCCGAGCTAACTCCAAACATTCAAGATTAGGCAAACATAAAACCAAGCGCAATGGTAATGCTACACCGACCCACTAGCAACCTAAAATCTCCTCCATGCTCACAACATCATGGGAAAACTAAGTCAAAAGCTTATGCTCCCAAAAAAAATTAAGATAACTCTTACTCGAGGAAATCTCTACATGTGCACCCCAACTAGTGACTAACTTAACATAACTCTACCTTATAGATGAGATACAGGCACCAAAGTTTATCTTTACACAATTATTAGAAGCTATCTCATCACAAACACTTCTAAACCCAATTAAAATACTTACATACACCTTTAACCATTATAAAACTTTTAGCTCATAGTCAAAAGCAGCCATGGAAGAATTAACATCAATGATTCTCAAACCATCAGGCACAAATTTTCTTGAGGACATACCGATTCGACTTCACTAATCCTTAAGTCACTATCTCCACCACTAGAGATTCAACACCATTATTACAACCTCTATCACTTACTATACACAGTCTAATTTACCTCACGACTCTACATTTAACTCACTTTCTAAAAACAAATTCTCTATTGGATCCCAAATTAGCCAAATTTTTAATCAATTAGTCTCTGTTCACTCATCACAATCCCCCTTGTGCCATAACCACTCACACTACCACAAAGGATCCGGAAGTATTATTGCTTCTCAAGACATACCAACCACCACTAGGGCAAACCTATGCCAACACCTAACCCATGGGACACACACTAAGGTGCTCCACTCAAGATTTTCATGCTCTACATGCCATTTAAACAAGTATTTACACAAATATCTACTTTCACATAAGACAATCCACATTATCATGCAATCATAGAAAGCACATGCAGGTTACCTTTCTAACACACTAGCTAATCCCATGGCAATCAAGGACCTCCAATTGGAAAAAAACATTGATCAAATGCCTTTCCAAAAGGATCTCGATGAGTGCAATGGATAAAAGCTATATCCCAGAAGTTAACCCCATACACATATAACCACATACATACACAAGGCACACAAGGTACACAAACATTCCATCCTAGCCTAGGAATCCCATTGTGACAAAAGTCACTTCCCACGAGCCTAAGGTATTCGAACCTATTGCTCTAATACCAATCTGTAATGCCCTGGAGAAATATCTCTCAACTCCCTTGATACCTTAATACAAACAACAATAATACAAGTATACATATAACAAATATTAACAATAATACAATCCACTAACTCCTCTTTCCAATTGAACTATCTCAAAATAAGTCATTGTTAAATTACATTCATATACAAGATAAATTTCTAATTCCTCTATACAAATAGTCCATACAAGATAATCCAAGCCAAATCATAAAACATCAATAGAAAAGCATCCATGCCTTCATCTAACTTCATATCATATATCCACACTTGCGAAGGTGCCTCAACATCATTTCCTGAAAATTTGTTAGCTTTGGGGTGAGCGAAAGCTCAGTAGGTGATGTATTTAACAAATTATATAATCATTTGAAAAACTTATGCTCATGCAATGCAATTCAGGGGAATGCATGAAATGAATATAAAGCAATGCTAGAGTATGCTATTGATAGGATGCAAATGCATTGAACATATCTCATCTTTTCCACATTCTCATTGGATGGTAACTCAGCCATGACATCCACAGGTAAGAGCCCAAAATCAAACATACATAGACAATTATAGTCATATATAGAAAATAATCCCACATTTGCCGACTCCAAAAACGGCGGGCGATGGGCTCCCAAAACACCACAACCTTCCAGATTTGCCAGCTCCATAAAAGGCGGGGATGTGGACACCCAAAACCATCCGTTTTTCCACATTTGCCGGCTCTTGAAATAGCCAGCTCATGGACACCCAAAACATTTTTCTACATTCGTCCAGCGATATACGCCGACAGGACAATTGGGCACCTTGGCTCCCCGCGCGGGTACCAATTACAATACGCAACTCAAATCCAACCCGACTCACTACCCGGACTCATAGGCTAATTACCACCATTTTTAACTTTTAACCACTGGCACAAAGGTAATACCAAAAGAAATGCACAATGCATGTGATGCATGAATTTGTAAAGAATGCACAATTTTCCTAAGATGATATCAATTCACAATAGTGCAACTTTTCCCATTTCATAAATGAAGGCATTTCCATCATCATTCATTATCTCATCTCAAGTTCAACATCAAAAGGGAACTTCCAAACTTGCATTTCAAACCCAAAACCAAGTAATTACAGTCAATTTCATATTTTAGAAATTAATTGAGTAAATTTTTTTTTTTATAAATTAAGTCTGAAAATTAGGGTTTGAGAAAAATGAGAAAAATTGGGGTCTTTCTCTCCATTACGAAATTGAGGCAATCAACAATCATAAACAATGATATTCCATCATAATAAGTGTAATTCCTTCAACAATCAAAAAATTTCACCCTCATTGTTCTCAATCTTTAGTCAACAAGCTCAAATCAATACATATATATATATACATGAATAGCTAATGAGATTACCACATAAGCTACTCAAATTGAAGATATAAGGATTTAAAGACACCCTTACCTCAAAATTGGAAGCAAGGAAGCTAGATCAGGAACATTTTTTCAAAAATCAAAAATCTGATCGGTTAAAAATGTTGATCTTCTCTTGTTCTTCATATTTGATGCAAGATCCATGGTGGATTGTTGGTAAAAATGGATGAAATCAAAGTTTTGAGGGCTAGGTTTTCGGACATGGAGAATGGGAGAAGAAGAGAGAAAGACAAAGTAAGGTTTTTGGACCAAAAAGTCACTTTATAATGTCTGTTAGCGACTTGGTCACTCAAGCGAAGGAAGCTTGGCTCGAGCATGGAAAAGAAGCTCCCAGAATATTTGAAAATCGTACAGTTCACTCGAGCGAGCATGCTTCCAGCATTAAAACTCAAAATTCAAACAAGTATAACTCTCTCGTTCAGACTCCGTTTTATGTCGTTCTTGTGTCCAAATCGAAGGCCCATAAACAAGATTTCCAATGGTTCTGGCCTCACATTCAAATTCAAAGTGTGGAAGTAGAAAAAGGCAAAAGAGTGAAGATTGGTCCAAAACAAAAACTCAAATTTGGGATTTTTGATCTAATCTCGCCTAAATACCATGTTAAGGCTTCAATCAAGGTTCCAAACATCACCCAAGGATCCACAATTAAAATATTTAAGGTTCACTTGCCAACCTATCAATGCCAAGAGTCCAACAAGCATGCAAGTTTTAAGGTGACAGACACAAATTTACACCAATCCGGTACGAATTAGAATCCGAGTCATTGCAGTAACTTTATAAAGATATGTTCAAACTATATTTACTTTTGAAATTGTTATATGATTGGTTTATTGGAATGTTATTTTCCTTTAATGACTGAAGTTTTTCTTTGAATTGTGTTTGTGGCATCCAATAGTGAGGCCCTTGCCTGGGGATAACAATACTATGGCCCATTGATTAATTGGCCCTTGCCTAGGGAAAACAATACCATGGTCCATTGACCCTTGCCTGGGGTAAACAATACCGTGACCCATTGATTAATTGAAACACAGAGATCTCTAATGTTAGACCTTCGTAGTCACATTGACTATAGAACATTAATTGACCCTCATGGTCCTATTGATCGACCCTCATGGTCCCATTGATCAACCTTTGTGGTCCCATTGATATCGAAATATTGTTACTTTATTGGATGCATCATTTGAAAAGACTATAGTTATTGTGCTATTATTGGCTCATTGCGAATTAAATTGCAATGGGAATTGTATTGAAACATCATCGAACAGTTTAACTCCTTTATTCTGTTATTACTCACTGGGCCGTAGCTTACTATTTATATGTATATGTAGGTGAGCAAACTGAGCATCAAGGATAGAGAAGCCTCAGAGTCTACCCATGTGTTAGCCATTTTGAAAGCTCCTTGGTTGGAGTAAGCTTAAGCTTGAGTGGAGCCAACCAAGACAAAATCCCTATTGTGATACACTTTTTATTTTGTATTTTTTGTTTTGTTATTTGGGGGTTATTTTGAACTTAAACCTATGGATGTATTTTTGGATGTTTGAATCATGTACTAAGTGCTAAGGATTAATATTGTGATACACTTCCGCTAAGCCCCATAAATTATATTGAGATTGATTTTATTTATTGAGACCGTAAGTAATCTCAGGATTACTGACCAATCATGACACTAAACCTATAGGGGCGGGTTCAGGTTGTGACAATGACACACCTATGCTAGGTCCAGAATGGGTCCATGAAACGTTGGAGAAGGTCTCACTTATCCATAAAAGGTTGGTTTTGGCTTAATGTCATTAGAAGAGCTATGCCAATCGAAGGAGGAGACCCCTGTCTTTTGAGGTAGGGGATCACGTGTTTCCAATAATATCATTGAGATGAGGTTTGATGAGATTTGAGAAGTTGTCTCCCAGATTCATTGGGACCTTTGAGATTCTAGAGTGGATTTGGAGAGGTAGCTATCATTTGGCCTTGACGCCCCAACTTTCCAAGGTTCATGACATGTTTCAGATTTGTTTGCCCCGGAAGTACGAGCCTGATCATTTATACGTGTTGGATTGGACTGATTTAGAGGTAGGTGAGGATGCTACATATGAAGAGAGACCAGTTCGGGTGTTAGATACTCGGGGATCAAATCTTGAGGAGCAAGACTATTCCATTGGTTAAGGTGTTATGGTGACACCATGGAGTCGAGGAGGTGACTTGGGAGCGTGAGGCTAAAGTTAGTGAGAAGTACCGAAATCTGTTTGTTGATGTGTGAATCTTTTGTGCTAGATTTTACTTGGATTGGAATATATAAACATTATGAATGTTTTGGAGGATTGTAATCATAGTATTTTGGAATGGATTGTTATGTCTATCTATCATTTGTTAACATGAGTTATTGTTGTTGTTAATGATTTATTAGGTTGCTATTGCATTGGTTAAATTTTGTAGACGAAATTATCTATAGGGGGAAGATTATAGCAACTCAGGTTAAAACCTGACCCTTTTGTATTCTTGGACTGAAATCTAGTGATCATGGTTGTTGTTTATGATCTTTGTTGCCTTGTTGTAGTGTGGATTGGTTGTTTAGAGTTATTTGGATGTGTTGTGAACAGGTTGAGGGTTTGTTTTTCAAAAGAGTTTAAGTCTGTTTTTTTTTTCAGGTTCGCTCGAGCAGTTTCTCCTTAGCTCGAGCAGTCTTTGGTTCTTTCCAGTATCTGTGTTTGTGATTTGAACTTCTAGGAGGAGGTTGTTCTTCCCTCGAACCATGGGTTGGTCGCTCAAGTGGTATTTTGTGTCTGACGCTTGAGCTACCTTTCTTTTGCTTGAGTGGTATTTTACAGGTCTAAGCTAGTGGGAAGGTGTCATTGTGCACTCAAGCCTTGAGTTCTTCTCTAGAGCGGTTCGTTGTGTTTGATGCTCGAGTAGTTCCTTATGTTTGACGCTTGAGCGGTGTTTTGGTCGCTCAAGCGGTCTATGTTTATATCTATATAGGAAAAAAAATCTTTTCAGTCACTTTTTGATCTCTCTCTCTCTCTCTAAAAGTTAACGTTACCAAATTTCTTCACTATCTCTCTCTAGTTCTTGTCTAAACACCCCAAATACACCCAAATCCATTGATCTCGTTGCCATAGTGCTTTGGAGAAAATTGTAGAGCTCGTAAAGGTGCACATTCTAATTGGAAACATTTTCATTTTTAACTTCCTCAAAAGTTCGGTCTTGTTCTCCTCTTCTTCTACTCCTGAGATAGGGATTTCTTTAACCTCCTTGTATGATTCTTGGCCTCGTTATGTGTTCCTTGAAAAGTATTGTGATTTGGGAGTTGTGGGTTTGATTTAGGGTGTGGTTTTGGGAATATAAAAGAGGGATTTTGAAATAGATTCATGGGAAATGTTGTAGAAATGAGTATATTGTTGAGTTGTGTTGAAATATTTGGAATTTCTCCTTTAAATGTGTTTTTTGAAATAAATAGATGTTTTGTTAGAAAACATTGGTTTTCTCCTAAGAATAAAGGAAAAGATATTGATGATGAGAGTGGAGTTGGATATGTATTATCACTCCTATATTGAGAATATGAAAGTATAACTGTTGTTGGAGATTTATCTTTTGTATAGAGATATCTGTTTTGGGCTATCGGTGGAGCATACCTTTGATTGTTGTAGAAATTGCATGAGGATTAGGTTAATTGAAACTAAATACTCATATATCTTGCATTGAACATTGTTTCATATTCATACATTGAAATTTTATCGTTTTGAGAAAAAATGGTGAATACCTTGGTGAATCTAATTAAGGGGTGTGGTCGTGGTATTATCCATGTGGGCCTGTGTGTCCTTAATGAAAGTACAAAAACATGTGTGGTTAGGTACTAATCCTTCTGGTTAGTACCGGTAAAATGGCTTTTGGTAGTACTTGTATAGCCAACTGGCAGACACGTATCTAGAGATTCCCCATGTTGTGTATCCACTACCTTGTTTTTTGTTCTAAAAAGTATTATTTTATGAATTGATTTATAATTATGATATTACATTGTTTTGAAAGAGAAAGTGTGATGATTTGGTAAATGGCATGCATATGTATTGACCTTATGACTATGTTAAGCATCATACAATGTGTTCAAGTATTCTCTACTGGGCTTTAGCTCACCCTATGTGGAAACCATCTTTCAGGTGCTGATGGTATGCCTCCGCCAAGGACTTAGCTTGGGAGGATCGTGGAGCTAAAAGTTTATTTTGCTTTACTTTTGTTGTAAATATTTGTTGCACAAGCCTCGGGCTTTTTACTTGTTTGGGTTAACAAAGCATCAACTTGGAAATATGTAGCCACTAAGGCATGAACCTATGTGTATTTCCTTTCATTTCCTTGCATTGATATATGACACATGCTATAGATTTAGGATCTAGGGTTTATCAATGTATAATTGTATGTGGCATCTTCTGTAATATTTTCAAGAGAGTTAATGAAAGAATGAAACATTATTTGTTTTCACACGTTTAGCTTACTTTGCGAAATTATCTATTGTTAATTATTTTGTTGCGTTACAACTTGACTCGACGTGACTTGATTATATATAGTTTTAGTTTGATTCAAATCATCTGAAAAAAGTAAATAAACCCAACTTGAATGCATTTTATTCATAATTTTTGTTTTATTGTTGTTGATCTGTAAGAGATTATTTATAGCATCTCCAATGGACTCTTTAAATGAGGTTTGTTAGCTATTATAGTTAGCATTATCATATTTTAGTTCTTTCAACATGCTAGCTATTACAATAATGGTTTTAACAAAATTTGTCAAGGTTAGCAACATTTGAAGAGTTAGAAGGCTCTTTAAACAATTTGCGTGTATAGATAGGTGAAATAAAGAGAAGCGTTGGAGTACATAAATGATAAAAGAAATAGAAAAAAAAATAAGAAATTATCTTTTTTATAGTTTAACTAGTCAGAATTGAAGAGTATAGTTAAGTTTCTCTTACAAATATTTTGAGGATTATATAATTAGTCAACTATTTACATAAAAAAAAAAATTATTTAAGAAGAAATCACTTATTATTTAGTCAAAGCAAACATACTTTTTATATTTAACTTCTTTTTAGCCAAATAGATTGTTTGAAGATTGCCAAACTAAGGACATTTAGAAAAAAATATTTAGGAAAAAATATAAAATGCATATTAAATTCATTTTTATTTAAATTCACACCACACTAAATTTACAATAGAGAATTTTTTTCCAAGCACATATCACCACTGTAAAAATAAAAAATAAATAAATAATGTGAAATAAATAAAAAAAATGTGAAGATTCTATTATTTTTCTTGGACTATCTTCAGTTGGTTTTGCATTGAAGCCAATTTGAGAAGACGTCAATGGTATCTACGTCAACTCTGTAATGCTTTTGAGTGAATTCAAGAAGAGTTGGCCAAGTGAAGTCGGGATATATCCTTGGATTTTGACTATTCACCAATCCATTAGGTGGGCTCACCACTTTGTCCATGTTTGGAGACAAAAAGAAGGTTAGAGACTTCCTTGGAACTTGTTTGTTTACCACTGCTCTGTGCAAGCAACTCTTGTAAATTCCATTTGATAGAGCCTGAAACATTTTCAAACTTTTATGTATTGAAATTCAAACTTAAGCTAATAAACTTTATTAGAAAAAGTTTAATAAGATTCTCATATATTTTGAGTTTGTCACATGATTGAACACATGGTCCTCTATTTCTAAATTCAAGTTTATCCTCAGCTTTCTGAAACCATCACTAACATTGGACATAAGGTCTTTTGTCCCTAAATTTTCATGTTCGTCTCTCAATACATCCTCAATTATTGAATTATATTATGAGATTCTCACATGATTCAATAGTTAAGAGGAGTACATTGAGACACAAAGACAAAGGGATTAGATGACAAGGAATCCATAGCCATGTCAATCATTCAGCAACGTTATAGAGTCAGAAAAATGGTCGTTAAAATCATCTTTGGCGATGAAAAAAATACCTCGATCGCCAAATATGTTTTTTTTCTTGTAGCGGTCATATAAAATACAATTTGTAAAAAAAAAAACAAAAAAATCATATAGAATGTGTAGACGTCCTCGAACGCCCCGGGAGGGTTAAGTCCCGTTCTGTTCATTTGGGGTCACTACAGCTCGGACTCTCAAATCGTCACGGTTCTTAATCTGAACCAAAGAGTCCAAATCCGGCAAATCGTTTTGAGAAACAGATTTTTGAAAAGAAGTGCCAAACATGGACTGCTTTGCCAGATACAGAGTCGCCACCTAAATATTTTTTATGGGGGAATTTAGGAAACCCTGACTCGACTCGGTGCCGAAGGCCACATGTCCGTCATCACCGGAGTTGTCTCGGCTCGGGAGCTTGGATACGATCGGGGAAGGTCAGCTATGAGCACCCCCTTTCGCCCGGTCCGAAGACCGGCCTCTACTAACCATGATATCCGACTTTGAAAACGTTATGTGTTCTTATACCAATTATTAGCCTAGAATTACTATGTTATGCGCGCAGCAAACAAGTATAGACTAGATTGCCTAATTTGGAAATAAGCATTGCATATCCGTTTGTTTTGGAAAATGTTTTGGATTTGCTACTCGCAAGTAGGCTAAAATGCGGATTTCAACGAGTTTTTCCAACTCAAGCAATCCAACCTCCACCCACAGGTATTAAAACAGTTTAACACATAAGCATCTAGCCACATGGTAAACATACTGTTATGATAGCATTCACACGCATGCGGTATGCTAAAGCATTAAAATACTTACATAGTACTCCGTGCCAAAACAAAGAACTTGTTAGCAAACATGTATGATCCAAGTCCATGTTAAGTGCCTAATGCATCGCATACAGAATGTTGCTAGGATAGGCTCGGCTAACCTAATCATGGTATGTGAAAATGCACAACTATCACATATTCAGTTTGGGAATTGAAGTACAGATGTAGTTAGTATGATGCGCCGAGCCTAATGCATGTAATACAAATGCATGAATGCACGCATGCATAGCATAAGGTATGCTAAATTAAACATGCCCTAATCTACCATCAAAGCAGGTAAATAAAAGGGAAGAAAGAAGTGGGGGTTGGAAGACATTCACACACTCACCCACACTTATTACAGATTTGCCCTCACTCGGAGGGACCGAATAAATATTACAAATTAATTAACTACGCAAGCTAATTAATATTACAAATCAATTAATTAACAAATTAACTAATCTAGGAAAACAGTAAATCGCCTCGGGAAGCGTGCCACCATGCATGGGCTGCCTCTGTTTTCCTTCCTTCACTCCTCTAGAGGTTGTCAAAACCTCAAGACTGCATCCCTGGACACTGGGGAGTGTCACCGGCTGAGTGGAATTACCACCGGCAGTGGTGTGCGGCCATCGGCACAAAATAAAGCTGCCGGCAGAGAAATTGTTGCCGGTCGGCACCTTACACTGCCGGTCGGCAGAGTATTCCTGCAGAACCTGCAACTCACAGCAACAGAGGGCAAGGCAAAGCATGGCAGCACAATTCAAGGCATATATGCATCAATCATGTCCCTTATCATGGCAATGACTCAAAGGGGCATGTACCTCGATTCTCAGACCACCAATCACGCATTTCCATGCATGATGGCCCAAAGAACCAAGTATGCAACTTTGATTTCAAATGCAATGCAAACCAATCAAACAAAACAAGGCCCAATTCCTATCATCAAGTCAAGGAACAAGGCATGCATGCAAGATGCAATGCAACCTAGGCATACAAACTAAGGATGCAACATGGCATGGTGACAAGCTTATGCAAACATACAAGCATACATATGGCAATGCAAACTAATGCTAAGGTGGTCTTATACATGAATTAGGCAGCTTTAATAAGGCCTAAAACAGTGGCCATAATGCCCAAAAATGGAGACCAAAACACATGCACACATACATATGATTAAGGCCCAACACTTAGGCACAAATTAGACAACCCTCAAGCACACTTGAAAGGGACAATCATGAACAATTAGCATGCAACATGAGCTCTAAAATCATGCTAAAACAAACTTCAAGAATCACTTAAATGGCATTCAAATGACTCGAAACAAAAGCATGCATAAGCCCCAAAACATGGAGCATTGCTACACAAGCTTACAAAGCATTAAAGAGACATGCAAGGCAATCAAACAAGCATGGAAATGGGACTGAAATGGCATATAGGATGATCCCAAATCACCAAAACAATGCAAAGATGGCATGCTACACATGCACATGCTCAAGGCTAACAAGCCCAAATACAAAGGAGCTATATCAAGCATGCCAAAATCAACCCAAACAACCTAGGACAGACCTAGAACATGTCAAGATAAGCACAAAATCTTCACAAATGTAAGCCTAAAACATGCTAGAAACAAAGGCACACAACCTAAGACATGTTAAGGCATAACAAGGCATTACAAGGCAACTATGCTAAGCATGCATGGAGTACCAAAACCAACTTAAAATCATGCTATATTATGGATATATAAGCATGAAAAACAACCTAAACATGCTCAACACACACTCAAGCATAATGCTCTCTCAAGAGGCCAAAACATGCCCTTTTCAAGGACAACAAGGAGAGGGTGTGGCCCTCTCCTTCTTGGGACTTCAAAGCATCATCTTCACCACTGAAATCCCTCAAGATTTCAGTGGTGAAGAGACCTCAACACCAAAATCCCGGAGCTAGCACAAAATGGCTCAAAATGAGGCCTTTCAAGGCCTAAGGGGGATCAACAACCCTCAAACAACAAAACACTCTTAATAAACAATAAAGATGGCCTAAAAATAGAACTTTTTTATGTTATACAATAAGCACAAAAACAGCTCTAAGATAGGTAGAAAATCAATGCAAAAATAGGGAATAAAGGGACTAGAATCTCACCCTTGAAGACCCCTTCACAAATGGTGCTCCAATGGCCTCCTTTAGCTTGAACCCAACACCAAAATTTCAAAACAAACCCCTTAGAACCTCAGCTTCAAGAGGAAGGTGAAACACTAGGTGTTTGTGTGCAATAGTAAGACACAAAACACCTAGAGTGCAAAAGAGAGGGAAAGAGAGATAGAAAAATGTATGTAACTCAAACCCTAGAACTAGAGCTCAACAATGGCTGTCTAAGCTCTCAAAATATCCTAAGTCTCCCCTCTAAGTCTCTTTTTGCAACTAGAGAGAGCTTCTCTCTATATTGTCTTGTAAAGCTTACAAGACAAGCTTTACAAGAGAGAGATCCCTCCATACACGTGTATGGAGGGGAGAAAAAGCAAGACAGCTGTCTAAAAATATCTGCAAAAGCAGATGAACAGCAAACGGCCGGCCAAAAATGCCATCTTGGCCAAAAAGAGTGCCGGCCGGCACTAAATAGTGCTGACCGGCAACAAAGAGTGCCGGCCGGCAAACTATATTGCCGGTGGATACAAAAACCAGCCGGTGGCCTCTAGCCACTGCCGGTGATGGGTGGGGATGGTCTACAAGCCCTACCCTACCTCTCAAAGGCAAGATGCAAGTGTTTGGTGTGAAACCAGACACTAAACGGTCGAGTTCGGGGATCCTGAGGCAAGGCGCGCGAGCCGAGACCTCCGGGAACTCCAAACAAACACAAACATGGGTAATCACCGAGTGTTCAAACGGTGACGTCCAAGTCTTGAGGACGGTCAAAAATGGGGTGTCTACAGAATGATACGACATTTTGCAATCCTTTCATTTGAAGAGAAAACACCCATCATTGTAGCCAAATTTACAAAAATATTATTGCAACATCATTATGTATAGATTGTTAAACAAATTCTATTTAACAATAGTTTTTTATATACATAAAAATTACCAAATAATTATGTCATATAATTAAATGTCATTTTAATAGAGTCACATAAATCTGTATATAAATTCTATATATTTGTGTTTGTTTATTATTACAGTTTTGGAAGACTGGATCATTTGTTCCTAAATATTGGTGTCTCCCATCCCAAAACATTTATAACTATTAGATATGTTTTGAGATTTTTGAACCCTCACATGATCCAATGACTATAGGTGTTTTGGGGGCGAGAAACAAGGATGACAATCGGCAAGACGGGCGAGAAAACTTTGTCCGCGCTTTGCTTTCTCATCGAGGATGAGAAAATTGTCATCCTAATTTTAGAGTAAGAGGAAACTTAGCGCTTTTTGGTTACTTTCTAGACTATTTTTCTATTCATAACCTTTTCCCTATTCAACATTTGTATATGTACTCACCATGAATGTGTCTCCAATGTTGACAACAAAAGCTTGTGAATTGGGAAGAATGGAGTGCCATTGTTGATCAACAAACACTTGAAGTCCACCAACATTGTCTTGATGAAGGATAGTGAGTGAGTTTGGATCACAGTGAGGACCAGTTCCAAGAGTATCATGAGCTTTAAGGCAAGGAGGGTAGTTGTTTAATCTCATTATTGACTCATTTCCTTCAAAGAATTCTCTTAAATAGGCTGGGCCCACTCCTAGGCTCATCCCCAATAGCTCCATGATTCTAAGTGAAAGAGTGTTCATTGCTTCACAATAATCTTGGTATATCCTTCTACGAAAACACAACAAGCAACAAAAACAAAAACAAAAACAAAAACAAAAATGCTAGTTTAGCTAACTAATAAATTGAGAGAGATAGACATGGTTCTGAATAATTAAGGGTGTTTTTATTTTTATATTGTTGGTTGCTTAGTTTTGTGTTTTCATTTTTGAGAAAAAAAATTAATAATAAAAACAAAAAAAATATTTAATGAATTGTTACATTCTATTTTTGACCAAGTACTTTTTTTGTACTCTTCGTTTTACAACATTGGTAAAAAAAAAGAAAAAAAAATCCTAATAAAAAAATTCTTTTGAAAATGGTTTTCATTAAGAAAATTTCAAGACTCACTTTAAAAATCTAATGTTTTTAAGTGGGCATGTTAAATTCAAAACAAAATCATCTTTAGTAGTGAAATTAACGCAATTACTTAAAATAATTTAAAACGGTACAACTATAAGAAATCTAGTACCTCTCTTGGTATCCATTGATAATATTCTTTTTCACTAAATTATATTTTGATTTTTTAATTTAATTATTGTATCAATTTGATGTCAATAAATTCAATTGTATTATTTTGCTCTTAAAATTTTTGCTTTGTATTTTGAGAAAAAAAAAAAGCAAGAAAAATATGATTCATTCAAAAAGGAATAAATAATTTCAAATCCGATGTTAGCCCCTTAATTACTCTGAGATATGTCACACTTGATTTTAGTTCAACATCTAAAGGATTGTTATGAATCAGGGTAAATTGACATAATGTAAAAAATTCAAAAATAAAACTATAGTAATCAAATTAATGCAAAACACAAATTACATAGACTGTGGTTCCTTTTTTTTTGCTAATAAACATATATATTTGAAAGCCTTTTGAGGAAATTTTCCTAATACTTACTTTTGAAAAACATAAAAAAAAAAAAATTATAAAAATATAAATAATCAGAGATACTATGAAGCGCGGAAAGTTATTTTAAAATCTACCCTGAAATAACTATATAGTGTAGATTTAAAGTTGATGGGACGTGGACCACAAGGAAAACGATTATTATTCATAAATATGTTTCTTTAGATGTTTTTTATGAGTTTATAGCATGGTTGAAAATAATATTAGACTAAATGGCATTTCTAAATTTTTCAGTGCTTTGTTTTCAAAACACTGAAAAATGAAAACAAAGAAAACAAAAACATAGCGAAATAGAACAACCTAAGTTTTTCATACCCAAATTGCCTAAAATCTTCACCCATTGTGCTGACCAAGTACTCTCCAACCACGTTTGATGATCCACCATCATCGCAATACCTGAAAGAAAGAGTTTCTTTCCATGGAAGCCTGGAAGAGTACCTACCAGTAAAGCTACTAGCATACCCATGATAATCTCCAACTTTTCTCTGAGCTCTCTGTTTCTCTTTCAATGACATATCAAAAAACAAGTCCATGTTCTTGTGAGCTTCATTGATAAGCTCTTTGCTAACTCCATGGTTTATGACTAAGAAGAAGCCATGTTTCTTGCAAGCCTCATCGACAAGTTGAATAGCTGTTGAGACGGAGAGGGGGTCACCAGAGAGGAAGGCTCCCAAGTCGATAGACGGAACGAGGAGCGGTGGTGGCTCGTGGAGGCTAGGTTTTTCATGGTCTGGCCATATGAATTCTAGAGGTATGTTGAGTTCGTGTTTGAGAAAAGATGCGTCGAACACAAGATGTTTTGGGTGGTTTAGCGGCAGAGATGATGGTGGTGGTGGGGGTGGTGGTAATGGAGAAGGAGGAGGCATTGGATTGGTGTTGTTAAGACTTGAGAGAGATGGTTGTAAAAGAGTGAGAGAGGACAGAGATATTGATGAAAGAAAAATGATATATAAATCCATTTTATAGACCCAATTTTTACACCCAGTGATGTGATAACAAAAAAATAAAAAATGCTAGGGGTCTCAAATATTTTACCAAATGCTCTACCAAATGTTTTACATAGGTGTGAGACCCACATAGGGTCCCACACCATGTAGGTCCCACACCCATGTCAGATATTTGGTAAAATATTTGGGATCCCTAACATTACTCCAAAAAAATTGGTTGATGATTAGATAATAAATAAGAGAGAGAGAGAGAGAGAGAGAGAGAGAGAGAGAGGAGTTAACCTAAATATTTTAATAAAGAATAATGTTGTGTGTACCAATTAATGTACCAACTAGTATACTAACAGATGATGGCACATTATTTTAGAGATTTTGGATATTTTTAATTTTTATAATAGGTGGGGTCAGTAATAATGGCATAATACTAGTTGGTACACTAGTTTGTACATTAATTAGTGCATATAGTACCACCGTTTAATAAAATGCCACATTATTAGATTTAAAAAAAAATGCCACATTATTAGATTTAAAAAGTGTATTTAATCTTTGGACAAGAGTAGCAATGCTATTGATGAAAAGTGAGATTAAATAACAATTTGAATTATGTTCTATCTATTAAATTCATTACGGGCCTTAATTTTATATAATTCGATTATTTTGTATTTTTAATATAGGTTATTCATGAAAAGAAAATTACATTGATTTTTAACAAAATAATTTTTTATTTGTTTTTAAAATATGAACAATAAATATTATTTCCAAAACAAATTATTCAGTTTTTGAAGATAAAAATGATAAAATTATATAATTATGGTTATCAAATTAATTTAATTTTTTTTCATAAATAATATATACATTAAAATATTAAAAATAAATAATTAAAATAGGGCCATAATGAACCCCGATGGAATTTGACTACAGCTTGATTTATTTAATTAACAATTATATAATATAAGTAAAAATATTATATCCTCTTTGAGGTTGAAAGTCACAATATAACTTTCTCATATTTTTTTGAATTTTTTATCCTTTAAAATACACATGTGATTTTGTGATTAGTCAAAAATCCAATATATATATATATATATATATTAATTTAATTTTTAAATCCACTCAATCATTGCCAATAGTATATTAGTAATATTTTCTTAAATTTTGTAATTTTAAAACATACAATAATGTAATTACAATTTTTAGTTTCAATAGTTATGGTATGAAATCTATATCTATATAAACACTTGTATCTATACTATAATACAAAAATATTATTGGTTAATTTCTAAATCCACTTAATCATTGCTAATAATATATCAGTATTATTTTTTTAAGTTTGTGTGGTTTCAAAAATGCAATGATTTAATTATTATTTTTAATTACAATGGTTATGATAAATATATATCTATATCTGTACTTCTGCTATACTATTATATAAAAATATTATTAGATAATTTTTAAATCCACTTAATTATTGTAAGTAATATATTAATATTATTTCCTTAAATTTTATGATTTCAAAACATGTAATGATTTAATTATTATTTTTAGTTTCAATGGTTATGGTATTAAATATATATCTATATTTACATTTCTATCTATACTATTATATAAAAATATTATTGGTTAAATTTTAAGCCGGTCTTAATTATTGTCAATAATATATTAATATTATTTCTTAAATTTTCTGATTTCAAAATATGCGATGATATAATTACTATTTTTCATTTCAATGATTATGGTATGAAATCCATATCTATATCTATACTTCTATCTATACTATTATATAAAAATATTATTAGTTAATTTTTAAATCCTCTTAATTATTGTAAAATAATATATTACTATTATTTCCTTAACTTTTGTGATTTCAAAACATGCAATGATATAATTACTATTTTTAATTTCAATGATTATGGTATGAAATTCATATCCATATCTATACTTCTATCTATACTATTATATGAAAACCTTATTGGTCAAATTTTAAATCCTCTTAATTATTGTCAATAATGTATTTATAGCAATTGCTTAAACTTTGTGATTTCAAAATATGCAATGATGCAATTACTATTTTTAGTTTTAATGGTTATGGTAGGCCCTGTTTGGTAGAGCTGTGGAAAAGTGCTTATAACTTATACCTAAACAGCTTATAACTTATAACTATGAACATAAGTTGATTTCTGACTTATAAATTAAGCATCTCCTGCCCCACTCAAAGAATAAACTGATTTTTGACTTCCAAAAAGCTATAAGCTATAAGCTATAAGCTAAACCAAACACATCAAAATAGCTTAAATTAAGCTGAAAGCTGAAATAAGCAGCTTTTAAACTGCACCAAATAGGCACGAAATTTATATTTATATCTACACTTCTATCTATGCTATTATGTAAAATATTATTGATTGATGTTTAAATGCTCTTAATCATTGACACTAAAAAGTTAGTATTATTTTCTTAAATTTTGTGATTTCAAAAATCCAATGATGTAATTACTATTTTTAATTTCAATGCATATGGTATGAAATATATATCTATATCTATACTTCCATCTATATTATTATATAAAAATATATTATTGACTAATTTTTAATCCTCTCAATTTTTGTCAATAATATATTAGTATTATTTCCTTAAATTTTGTGATTTCAAAACATGCAATGATATAATTACTATCTTTTAATTTCAATGGTTATGGTATGAAATCCATATCCATATCTATACTTCATTCTATAATATTATATAAAAATATTATTGATTTAATTTTTAAATTCTCTTAATTGTTGTCAATAATATATTATACTATTATTTCCTTAAATTTTATGATTTCAAAACATGCAATGATGTAATTAATATTTTTAGTTTCAATGTTGGTGGTATGAAATCTATACTTATATCTACATTTCTATCTATGTTATTATGGAAAAATATTATTGATTAATGTTTAAATCCTTTTAATCATTGCCAATTATATGTTAGTATTATTTTCTAAAATTTTGTGATTTAAAATATGCAATGATGTAATTACTATTTTTAATTTCTATGGTTATGGTATGAAATATATATCTATATCTATACTTCCATCTATACTGTTATATAAAAATACTATTGGTTAATTTTTAAATCCTCTTAATTATTATCAATAATATATTAGTATTATTTCTTTAAATTTTGTGATTTCAAAACATGGAATGATATAATTTATATTTTTAATTTCAATGGTTATTGTAACTCTCTGAAATAAATAACAATAATCCAACTCATAATATTACTTATAAATGATCAACAACATCATATCTTCTATTCCATTCATAACTTTGATCAATATAAAAGATGACATATGCAATATACATTAAAAAAATCTTGGATTTTGAATTCAAAGCATATGGTGGCCTGGATACATAAATTAAAGTAAAAATAAAACCAAATAATTATATGGCCTAATGGCTACAAGTTTCCAAGTCGATGCTTAGGTACTGCAAAATGAGTTCAAATCAATACAAGTAAAGCCTAAAGGTTAAACAAAAATAATTGCATCAATAAACAAAAATGAAGCCATTGGCTCCAAATCCTTCCAAGTTACGTCCTTAATGGAGGCATATCATCAACACCTGAAATTTGTTTTCCACATAGGGCGAGCCAAAGCCCAGTATAGATACTCTAACACAGTATATGAATCTTAGCAAAATTATAAGGTGAATGCACATGCATACCACTTGTCAAACATTCCTCTTTTTTTTTATTTGTTATTATTATTTTTATCTATAAACAATGCAATGCTAGATTATAAATTAGTTCATGAAAAAAATATCATTTTATAGCAGAAAACAAGGCAGTGGATACAAAACACTAGGAACCTCTAGGTATGTGTCTTCCAGCAAGATATACAAGCAAAAAGATCGGCACGTAATCGCGCGGCTTTCTAGACTTTTACTAATGACACGCAGGCCAACATCATAACCACAACTATACCCTCTAACCAGATTCACCAATGTATTCACCCATTTCTCTCAAAATAAATACATTTACAATGTTGAATATGAATTGATGCTCAATGCACAATGTATGAGAAATTAGTTTCAATTTGACCTAATCCTCATGCAATGTCTACAACAATCAAGACTATCCTCCATTGATAGCGCAAAATAGATATTTCTGTACAACAGATAGTTTCAAATCAAAATATATATTCTATCATTTTACAATGTGAATGATATTACATATCCAACTCCACCATCATTATCAACATAAGCAGTGTTGCAATCTTATAAAACCGAACATCATTTTCCATTTCCTTTCACAAATCCAAAATTTCCAAATTTTAGAACAAAATCCCCTTTTCTTACAAAATCCATTTTAAGAAAGGATATCCACCATTTTAACATATCTCAACCATAAACACATCCCCACAACCATTCTCAATAACCCATTAGGAAAACCCCTCTTTTGATTTCAAAATTAAGCCCTAGGTTTCCTAAAAAATCCCCAAATCACTAGCCCATTTCAAATAGCCAATAACTAAGCTAAAATTGATATTAAAGATAAAAGAAATCCCTACCTCAAAGTAGAAGAAAAGGGAGACCAAAAGGTAGAACTTGGGGAGCCGAAAACACTAACTCCTCAGATTAGAATGAAGCCCTCAACATGCTCAATCTTTTACTCCAAAGGGCTAGGGTGAGGAAACCAATGGATTAAGAGTATTTTGAACTAGAGATAGAGAGTGTGAAAGTTTTAGGGTTTTGAAATGTTTAGAGAGATAGAGAGATGAAAAAGTGACACAAAATGGCCTTCTCTCGGACTTATATATGCGCAGATCGCTCGAGCGACCAAAACACCGCTCGAGCGTAAGACACAATAAGTGACACCGCTCAAACGGCCAAAACCGCTGCTTTAGCGCACAATGACCCCCTCCAAGAAGTTCAAACCTGTAAAAGACAGCTTGAGCGAAGATATCACACTTCTAGTAGTTTTGCAGACTATAAAAGACCGGTTGAGCGAACAAGCAAAAATCTGGGCAACAACTCATTGAAAAACTAACTTCCCAACCTATTTCAAATGCAACCAAAATTCCCAATAGCCAAACTCAACAGGCAACAAGATGGAAATGAGATGAACAACAGTTAAGTATTTGGATTCTTGGATTCAAAACCAAGAAATGGGTTTGGTCTAAACCGAAATCGTAATAATCTCCCCCCTTAAGGAATTTTGTCACTGAAATTTAAAATCAACTAACATTCATGGAAAGTAAAACAAAACATATATCATCCAAACTTGTAACAAGGATACATTGAGTTTTGCAACACCAACTATTATAGTTCAATTCCCTAAAACATATACAATGTTTATATATATTACAACATAACTAAGATTTTCAACACAAGTCTCAAATATCGACAAATAGGTTTGGATACTTCTCACGGACTTTTTCCACATGCTCCCAAGTTGCCTCTTTAACCTTGTGGTGTCACCATAACACCTTAACCAATGGAATAGTCTTGTCTCGCAAGACTTGGTCCCGAGAGTCTAAAACCTGTACCGGTTTCTTCTTATACGAGGCATCCTCATCTACCTCTAACTTGGTTCATTCCAGCACATGTGAATGATTAGGCTCATACTTCCAAAGCATACAAATATGGAACACGTCATGAATCCTGAAAAGTTGGGGCGACAAGGCCAAACGGTAAGCTATCTCCCCAATCTGCTCAAGAATCTCAAAAGGTCCAATAAATCTAGGAGACAACTTTGCGCTCTTCCCGAATTTCATTAAACCCCGCCTCAACGATATCTTTAGGAACACGTGATCTCCTACCTCAAAGAACAAAGGTCTCCTCCTATGGTCGGCATAGCTCTTCTAGCAATTCTGAGCCGAAACCAACCTCTTATGAAAAAGCGTGACCTTCTCTATCGTTTTCTGGACAAATTCAAAACCTAACATAGGTGCGTCACCCACCTTGGCCCAACACACTGGAGATTTGCACGGTCCGCCATACAAGGCCTCAAACAGCACTATACCAATACTTGCCTAAAAGCTGTTATTATAGGCAAAGTCCGCCAAAGGTAAAATGCCTCTCCTACAATCCCTTAAAATCTTGAACCCAACCCCAAAGCATATCTTCTAAAATCTGAATGGTTCACTCGGATTGTCTGTCAGTCTGAGGATGATAAGCGATGCTAACTGTCAATCTAGTGCCTAAGGCATTCTGTAGGCTCTGCCACAATCGAGCCATGAGACGAGGATCTATATCTGAACCGATAGTCACAGGGACCCCATGAAGTCGAACTATGTCCCTAACATAAAGGTCACCAACATAATCTACCGAGTCACTCGTGTGCATAGATACAAAGTGTGCTGATTTAGTTAATTGGTCAACTATCATCCACACAACATCATTACCCCGTTGAGTCCTCAAAAGAACCATAACAAAATCCAACGTGACATGCTCCTATTTTTAGTTGGCTATAGGTAAGGGTTGTAACAAACCCGCTGGTCGCTGGTGATCGGCCTTCACTTGTTGACAAGTAAGGCACCTCGAGACAAACAAAGCTACGCTGCTCTTTATCCCCCACTAGCAAAACTGGCGGCTAAGGTCGTGATAGATCTTTGTGCTTCTCGGGTGTACCGTAAGGCAAGAATGGTGAAACTTTCAGAGTACCTCCTCCTTACAAGATTCTGGCATGAAAAGACGGTTCAAATACCTCATACTCAAGTCAAAATACATGTTTAAGTCCTTCTCCACCTTTCTACTAGCTATTGTGACAATCCTATTCTGTATTAAGCTTTTAATTGGTTAATTATATATGTGTTTATATGCTTAATATGAATCTGAATGCTAATTATGTGTCCTACGTATTTTTTTTGGATGCCTATCTGTTGATTGTAGACATATCAGTCACAATTTTTGCTATAATCCAAAATTGAGGGCTGTAGAGGTGCCAGAAACCAAAATTGATTAATTTATTGTGATCGATGTAATTTTTAGAGCCTATGGTGAAATTTAATTAAAATTTGATTCGGATTAAAATAATTAGATTAATTTGATTTAATTACGCCTATTTGATTAAGCTTAAGCTTTGGTAAGCCAATAAGATTAATGAGGCCTATATATATATATATATGATAAGCCATGTTATTTGAGCTCACACTTAGACATAAAATCTACTGGAGCTCTAGAAAGAGAGAGAATCATCCTTGTAGAGAGAGAGAGAGAGAAGAACAAAAACTTTGGAGAATTACTCAAGGATTGAAGAATGGAAGAAGACAACTCATAATCTTGCAAGAATTATTGTTCTTGAGGCCTCTAGGTAGGTTTTTGAACCTTAATTTATGAGCTTAAGTCAATAATTATGTGTATTCTAGAAGGCAATGAACCAAAATGCAAGAATTGAGCTTGGAATAAGGAAATTGGTGCTAAATCATACATGCATGCATGAATTTGTTATGATCTCTCATGTTTCTTGCATGAACTTTGTAATCCATGTTGAATTGGGAGTTGTCACTTAAATGCATTCATGAATCATAAAGTTATTAAGCTCAATTCCATGTTTTGAAAGTCTTGGAAGGGAATTGATGCATGTATAGAAGTTTGATCTTAATTTTGGCAAACCATAACACAGTTGAGCTCATCCATATGTATTTCCATGTAATTTCAGGAGTTTGGTTCAAACATGCAAGCATAGTTTTGTTAAGCTCCGTGATTATGAGCATCATTTGTACCATTTGAAATGGAATTAGAGTCAATAGGTTACATGCATGCATAATTCATGAAGGTATGTAACTTGATTGCATGAACTTTGAAGAACTTGAATTGGTTTTGGAAATTCGGGAGATGAACCGTGATTTTGGGACATTTGGTTTCACATTATCTAAGTTTTTATGGCACACAATGTTTTTCTACATTTTTGGCATCAATTTGCAACTTTGGAGCCTTTGGGGTTGTGTTTTGAAACTGAACTAGCTTGCTGGAAAACACAGAATTCGACCTGTCCGCTCGGGCGATTGAAGTTTCACTCAAGCGTGAAAATTTAGCTCCTAGAAGTTTTACAGAGATTTACACAGTGGCTTGAGTAGTAGATTTTACACTTGAACGAACCCTGTTTTGCAAGATTCCTCGCTCGAGCGTCGAAAATCTCGCTCGAGCGTGAAATTCATGCAACTAGTACTTTTTAGAGTTTTGCAGTTCGCTCGAGCGACCAAAGCTGCGCTTGAGCGGAGAACCCTGTTTCAGAAATTTTGAAAAGCTATTTTGTGTTTCGTTTTCCGTTCTCTTTCATTTCTAGGCACTCTTAGGCATGAATTGAGCATTGTAAATGAACTAAAAGGTTAAGAAAGAGGCCTAAGAGAAATAGTAAGTTAAGAATGGATTGAATCACTTGTGACCCAATGTGTTATGAAATGTGTAGGGTCAAGCGCAAGGACAAATCCATCGGTAGAACTCTGTGAGTAATATCTTAGTAAGGATATTTTGAAGTATGCTACTTTCTAAATGCCTACCTCTGAATAAGTGTCATGGAACTGTTACTTTGAATTGTGAATGAATGTCCGTTATACCAATGATTGAGTAAGGCCGTTTGACATAAAGGATTGGGCCAAAGGCCGTTTGACATAAAGAATTGGGCCAAAGGCCGTTTGACATAAAGAATTGGGCCAAAGGCCATTTGACATAAATGATTGGGCCATAGGCCGTTTGACATAAACGATTGGGCCAAAGGTCGTTTGACATAAATAATTGGGCTAAAGGTTGTTTGACATAAACGATTGGGCCAAAGGCCGTTTGACATAAATGATTGGGCCAAAGGCCGTTTGACATAAACGATTGGGCCAAAGGCCGTTTAACATAAATAATTGGGCCAGAGGCCGTTTGACATGAATGATTGGGTCAAAGGCCATTTGACATAAACAATTGGGCCAAAGGCCATTTGACATGAATGAATCGGGCTGAGGCCATTTGATAAGAATGAATTGGGCCGAGGCCATTTGATATGTTTGGGCTTGAGGCTGTTTGATGTACTACATAGAAACATGAATGGGCCCAAGGCCGTTTGATATGTCGGTTACAAATTTCATTCATGTCATTTCTTTATTTTGATATTATTCATTGAGCTTTAGCTCACTCTCATTTATATGCTTGTAGGTGAGCAAAGAGATGTCTAAACCTAGCCTCAGTGAAGAATGTGAGTGGAAGTCAGTTTTGTGGAGTCAGCTCGAATGTCTCACGCACGAGACTTTGTTTTTGTTCTTTTGTTTACTCCCTTTTTGCTATCTTGGTGAATACATTGGATCACCTATGTACATAAACTTTTGTTTGGCTGACTACATGTTTGAAGTTCCTGGATGTTCAAGATGTTAACTGTTAGTATGTGGTGTGAGTTATTATCAAGCATATGGGAAATGTTTTTAATTTGCCATGTAAGCATAGCTCAAAATTTTTAAGTCTACTTTCGCATTTGGCCCCGTATTATTAATTTTTAATTGATTTCTATTTGAAATCGTAAGTAATCTCATGATTACTGGCCGGTTATGACCTTAATCCATAGCGGCGGGTACGGGTCATGATCCTGTCCTGCGTTATGTTAATTAATCTTACTTATGATTGTGATTATGTGCCTAATATGATTTTGAGAGCCATTTGTATGATTATATATGTTTTTGAATTTCTATCTGTTCACCGTAGGAAAAATAAGTTTGACTTTCTGCTATTCAATTTAATTAAAGGTCGTAGAGGCAACATAAACTGAAATTGACGGTATTTTTGTGTTTAGCATGACTTTTAGAACCTACGGTGGAATTTAATTAAAAATTGATTTGGATCGAAATAATTAGATTCAATATGATTGAATTAAAGCATAATTAACTAGCCCTAATCAAGGTTGATTAGGCAAGCATTTATATAGGCCTATTTTTGCCTAAACTCCCCATTTTGAGCTCAAAAATCTGAAATACAATCTAAAGAGAGAGGGACGGTTCTAGAGAGAGAAGAGGCACAAATTGTGGATTTTGGCTCAAAGCTTGGGAATTTGGAAGCTAGACTTACGAAATTAGCTAATTTTGGAAGGATTGGAGCTTCTAAGTGGGTAACCAACCCTTAATTCATGAGTTTGAGTTTGTAATTATATGAATTCAAAGAGAATTGGTAATCAAGAACAAGGTTTAAGTTATGCATGATGAAATTGAAGTTAATATCTCCATGCATGTAAAGAATTACCAAGAATGTTCATGATCATGAAGAATTGAGTGCCAAACCACACATGCATGGATAATTTTTTTGAGCTTCATGATTTTAAACATCATTTGTGCCATTTGAAGTAGGGTTGGAGTCAAAAATTAGCATGCATGCATGATTCACGAAGATATGAAGTTTGTATGAAGTTTGGATGCATGAGTTTTGAAATTGATAAGGAGAATTTGGAATGAATTTGGAAATGGACCACGATTTTAGACAATTGGTCTCAAATTATCCAAGTTCTTGTGATACACAATGTTTTTCTATGATTTGGCATTGATTTGCAAACTTTGAAGCCTTTGGGGTTGTGTTTTGAAGCTTAAACAGTTTGCTGGAAAACCCAGAATTCGACTGGTCCGCTCGAGCGTGAAATTTTAGCTCCCAGAAGTTTTGCATAGATTTGTACTATAGCTTGAGCAACAAAGTGTGCGCTCGAGCAAGCCCTGTTTTGAAAGGCTTCTCGCTTGAGCGTCAAAAACCTCGCTCGGGCATGAAATTCATACAACTAGTACTATTTAGAGTTTTGTAGTCCACTCAAGTGACCAAACCTGCGCTCGAGTAGAGAGCCCTGTTTAGAAATTTTGAAAAGTTATTTTATGTTCCTTTTCCCGTTCTCTTTCATTCCTAAGCACTCTTAGGCATGTATTGAACATTGTAAATGAGTAAAAGGATAAGAAAGAGGCCTAAGAGAAATAAACAATTTGAGAACAGATTGAATCGCTTGTGACCCGATATGTTCTAAATTGTGTAGGGTCAAGCACAATGGCAAATTCTACGGCAGAACACTGTGAGTAATATCTTAGTAAAGATATTTGAAATATGCTACTTTCTAAATGTCTACTTTTGTATAAGTTTCATGGATTTGTTACTTCGAATTGTGGATGAATGTCCGTTATGCCAATGATTGAATAAGGCCATTGGAATATGATATGATTATAATTCAAGCATGAAGTTCAAGTATGAAATGTGCACAGACATGAACAATTGGGCCAAAGGCCGTTTGACATAGATAATTGGCCAAAGGCCGTTTGACATGAATAATTAGGCCAAAGGCCGTTTGACATAAATAATTGGGCCAAAGGCCGTTTGATATGAATAATTGGGCTAAAGGCCATTTGACATGAATAATTGGGTCAAAGGCCATTTGACATGAATAAGTGGGCCAAGGGCCATTTGACATGAATAATTGGGCCAAAGGCCGTTTGACATGAATGATTGGGCCAAAGGCCATTTGATATAAATAATTGGGCCAAAGGCTGTTCGATATGAATGAATTGGGCTCAGGGCCGTTTGACATGATGGGCTAGAGGCCGTTTGATACGTTTGGGCCTGAGGCAGTTTGATGCATTAGATCGAAACATGAATGGGCCCATGGCCGTTTGATATGTCTATTATGAATTTCATTCATGTGACTTCTTTATTTTGATATTATTCACTGGGCATTCGCTCACTCTCATTTATGTGTATGTAGGTGAGCAAAGAGACGTCTAAACCCAGCCTCAGTGAAGATTATGAGAGGAAGTCAAGTTTTTGCGGAGTCAACCTAAACGTCTCATGCATGAGACTTTGTTTTATTCTTTTGTTTACTTTTGTTTTGGTGAATACGTTGTACCACCCGTGTATATAAATTTTGTTTGGCTGACTAATTGTTTGAGGTTCCTGGATGTCTAAAATGTCGAGTCTGCCTATATGTGTGAGTTATTATGATATGTTTTTGGAATAATTTTGCTATGCCATATAAGCACAGGTCATTGGATAAATTTTTAAGTCTGCTTACGTTTGGCCCCATTTTATTAAAGTATGTCTAATTTTGAATGAGGTCGTAGGTAATCTCATGATTACTGGCCGGTTATGACCTTAATCCATAGGGGCGGGTTCGGGTCATGACAGAGTGGTATCAGAGCATGAGTTAATAACTCACACACTCGTCGAAATAAGCAATAAGCATCTAGAAAAGATCTAGGATGCATTCATGTGATAAGTGTGAACTTGAAGGCATTGATAATATGCTTAAATGTTACGAAATGAATGACTATGTTCAATATACTTTATGATTTGCTTACATTATGACCTACTTGAATATGTATGCTCCATTGTATATGCATACTTGTGAACATTTTTTTATAAGGAATAATGCAAGTTTAATCAGATAATGGTGAGAACAATAGGTGATGAATTAAAGGAGTCTACTACTGCCAGAATGGACTGAATGGAAAGATTAATACAAGATATGGCAGAAACATTGAGATAACAACAACAGTGGCAACAGCTACACCCTTCACCTCCACCGCCACCTCCGGCACCACCTGTACCAGACTTGTAAAACGATGATCGAACTATAGCTCTCACTAAAGAGTTCAAGAAAATGAAACTGCCATAGTTTCATGGAGGATTGGATCCATTGAAGGCAGAGGCATGGGTCCTTGGGATAGAAAAATTGTTTAAGGTGTTTCCTTGTCAAGAAACACAGAAAGTAGTGCTAGCCACCTTTACACTAGAAGATGGAGTAAGAAGGTGGTGGATGTTAATGTGTGAAAGCAATAAAGATATTGGTTGGGCATGATTTTTAGAAATTTTCTACAACAAGTACTTTCCACAATGTGTTCGCAATAGGAAAGTGTTGGAGTTCATGGAACTTAAGCAAAGCAATGAGGCCAATTTACTAAATTGGCTAGATTTGCACCACACATGGTCGATGTCGCCTATAAGAAAGCGAGACACTTTGAAGGAGGCCTTCGAGATGACATTGTAGAAAAGGTGAATGTACTAAAGCTGGAAACCTATATTGATGTATTAGATCGGGCTATAATATCAGAAACTAACATAACTAGGCAGAGTAAATCATCAACTGATTAGAAAAGTAAGAGACATGGCTTCTTTTCAAAGAAAAGACTTTCAAAAAACTAGAATACTGGCTCCTCAAGTACTTCTAATTCTTTTAGAGATATGTCTCCAATGTGCAATCATTGTGGTAAAAGGCATCGCGGAGTTTGCTATCGTGTATTAGGGGCCTACTTTAAGTGTGGTAAAACAGGGCATATGGCCAGGGATTGTAATCAAAATAGTGGAAAACTAGCTACCAGCTCAACTGCATCGATCCTAAAACTGGGAAACACTATGAGGCCTACTACCATCGGAGACACCGTGAGGCAAGGGAGAGTCTTTGCACTCGTTTCGAGTGATACACGAAACACGGAAGCCGTCGTCTCAGGTACTATTTCTATATGTAATCAGGGTGCTTTTGTGTTAATAGACTCCGGATCAACACACTCCTTTGTAACTTATGCATTTGTATCTAGATTGGGTAGACCTCTAGAATTATTACCATATTTGTTATGTGCATGTGCTTCATCTGGGGAATCTGTGTTGTGTGCATTTGTGTGTCGATTTTGTGATGTGCGTATTGGGGATGCTACCTTGTATCTAGATTTGTTAGACATTTTGATGTAATTCTGGATATGGACTGGTTATCTAAATATTGTGCCACCATCGATTGTGTTACGAAACAAGTTGTGTTTAGACCACCAGGGCAGGAAAAAATTGTGTTTGCGGGTAATCGGGTAGTGCCTCTACCTTATTTGATATCTGCAATGAAAGCATGAAAATTGATCAGAAAAGGGTGTCAGGACTATTTGTGTTGTGTATTGTCTGAACAATCTATGAATGTTGAATTGAACAGTATTCCTGTTGTTAGAGAGTTTCCAGATGTATTCTGAGATGAACTACCAGGGAAATTGGTTGACAGAGAGATAAAGTTTACTATTGATGTTATGGCAGGCATTCAGCCTATCTCAAAAGCTCCCTACAGAATGTCTACTGCAAAAATGAAAGAATTGAAAGAACAGTTACTGGACAAAGGGTTTATTCAACCAAGCACTTCACCATGGGGTGCACCGGTATTATTTGTGAAAAAGAAAGATAGAACCTTGCGCCTGTATGTTGACTATCGAGAGCTGACAAGGTGACAATAAAGAATAAATATCCTTTACCCCGTATTAATGACTTGTTTGATCAGTGTCAGGGTTCACAAGTATTTTCTAAGATTGATTTGAGATCCGGTACCACCAATTGAAGGTAAAGGCAGAAGATGTTGAGAAAACCGCATTCAGAATGAGGCATGGTCATTATGAATTCCTTGTTATGCCATTTGGAGTGACTAATGCCCCTGCAACATTTACAAACCTTATGAACCGAATTTTTAAGACTTACCTCGATGAATTAGTTATAGTTTTTATTGATGATATCTTAATATATTCAAAGAGTAGGCTTGAACATGAACACCATTTGAGAACTGTCTTGCAAACACTTCGAGACAAGAAATTATTTGCTAAACTAAAGAAATGTGAGTTTTGGCTGGATGAAGTTATTTTCTTAGGGCATGTTATCAACAAAGAATGGATTTTGGTGGACCCATAGAAAATAGAGGCAATTGTAAGTTGGTCTACACCAACAAATGTAACAGAAGTCCGTTGTTTCATGGGCTTAGCCAGGTACTACAGAAGGTTTGTGAAAGATTTTTTGAAAATAGCTGTACCACTTACCCAACTCAGACGCAAAGGGCAAACATTTGAATGGACTGATGAAAGGGAGTTTTCTTTTCAAGAATTGAAAATGAGACTAACCATTGCACCTGTTTTGACATTGCCCTCAGGTATGGAAAACTTTGAGATATACAGTGATGCTTCTTATAAAGGTTTGGGTTGTGTATTAATACAAAACGGAAGAGTGATTGCTTATGCCTCTCAACAATTAAGACCACATGAGAACACCACCTAACACATGACCTGGAATTGGTTGCAGTTGTGTTTGCTTTGAAAATATGGCGGCATTACTTGTATGGGGAAAAATGCAAAGTCTACACGGATCACAAAAGTTTGAAGTACTTCTTTACTCAGAAAGAATTGAATATGCGACAGAGAAGATGGCTTGAACTAATAAAAGATTATGACTTTTAGATTCATTATCACCCTGGGAAGGCCAATACAGTTGCTGATGCTTTGAGCATAAAATCGATGGGGAGCCTAGCTTGCCTACTCCCTAAACAGAAAGAGATCTTGCGAGATTTTGAGAAAGTTGGGATTGAAGTTGTGTTACATGAACAAGTTGGGTTAATGGCTGCCATTTCTGCTGAACCAGCAATAATTAATGAAATCAAGCAAATGCAAAAAAAAAAGATAAGTTCCTCAAGAAAATAATTGATGATTTTAAATTAAACTTGAAACTAGAATTCGACATTGAGAATGAAGCATTGAGATTTCAAAGCCAAATGTGTGTCCCAAACATTCTTAAACTAAAGGAAAGAATCCTAGATGAAGCTCACAAGTTGGTGTTTTCTATGCATTCGGGCAACAACAAAATGTATCGGGATCTAAAGCAAAGCTATTGGTGGCCCAAAATGAAGAAGCAAATTGCAGACTATGTGTCTAAGTGCCTTCAATGTCAACAAGTTAGGCTGAGCACCAAAAACCAGGTGGCTTGCTTCAACCTCTCCCTATTTCGAAATGGAAGTGGGAACATGTGACCATGGATTTCGTTATTAGCCTACCTTGAACTCCTAGAGGTATGGATTCTATTTGGGTCATAGTTGATAGATTGACTAAATCTGCGCATTTTCACATATTTTCTACCTGTGAAGACCACTTTTGATGCTTATAGATTGATCATTATATATGTTGATGAGATTGTTCGGTTTACATGGGGTTTTGGTATCCATTGTCTCGGATAAAGATCCAAAATTTGTATCCAGATTGTGGAAAAGTTTGCAAAGAGCTATGGAAACAGAACTGAGATTCAACACCGTATTCCATCCACAAACAGATAGTAATCAGAATGAACTATACAAACTTTAGAGGACATGCTCAGGATGTGTGCCTTGGATTTTCAAGGGAGTTGGGAAGACTAATTGCCACTAGCAAAATTTTCATACAATAACAGCTTCCACTCCAGCATCGGTATGGCACCATATGAAGCCTTGTATGGCAGAAAGTGTAGATCGCCAATTTGTTGGATAAAAGTTGAGGATAGGGCTCTACTTGGCCCCGAAATTGTGCAAGACACTTCCGAGAAGATTAAAATCATCCAACAAAGGCTCAAGACGGCATAGAGCCGACAGAAGAATTATGCGGATGTACGAAGAAGGCTTCTTGAGTATGAGGTTGGCGACCATTCGTGTGAATTTGATTGGAAGGCCAGCTGAGATTTGGTAAGAAAGGTAAATTGTCACCCCGTTACATTGAACCGTTCAAATTCTAGAAAGACTTGGTCCAGTTGCTTATAGAGTTGCCTTACCACCGGGATTCAAACAAATGCACAATGTGTTTCATGTATCGATATTGAGGGGTTATCTTCGAGATCCGTTTCATGTGATTGATTAACACAGGACAGCTCTCGATAAAAACATGGAATACGAAGAATGGCCAGAACGAATCATTGACCGGCAAGTGAAATAGTTGAGAAATAAGTCCATCCCGATGGTGAAGGTAGAATGGAAAGAACATATGGGAAGGACGCTGCGTGGGAAAAGGAGGATGAGTTGCAACTATGTTATCTGCATTTGTTTCTGAACAGAGGTAAAATAAGTTTGGGGGACCAAACTTCCTAAAGGGGGGAAGATTGTGATAACCCTGTCCCGAGTTATGTTAATTAATCTTACATATGATTGTGATTATTGCCTAATATGATTTTGAGAGTCATTTCTATGATTATATGTGTTTTTGAATTTTTATTTGTTCACCGTAGGAAAAATCTATTTGATTTTCTGCTGTTCAATTTAATTAAAGGTCGTAGAGGCGACAGAAACTGAAATTGACAGTATTTTTGTGCTTAGCATGATTTTTTGAACCTACGGTGGAATTTAATTAAAAATTGAATCGGATCAAAATAATTAGATTCAATATGATTGAATTAAAGCATAATTAAGTAGCCCTAATCAAGGTTGATTAGGCAAGCATATATATATAGGCCTGTTTATGCCTAAACTCCCCATTTTGAGTTCAAATTAATCTAATTATTTTAATTCGAATCAGTTTTCAATTAAATTTCATCGTAAGGTCTAAAAATTACATTGATCACAATAAATTAATCAATTTTGGTTTCTGGCTCCTCTACAGCCCTCAATTTCAGATTATAACAGAAATTGTAATAGATATGTCTACAATCAATAGATAGGCATCCAAAAAAATACATAGGATACATAATTAGCATTCAAATTCATATTAAGCATATAAACAGATATATAATTAACAAATTAAAAGCATAATACGGAATAGGATTGTCACAGCTATTTTCCCTCTAATAACCTTTATTTCGTGATCGCCCCTCTGTGCTTCTAGAACTTAGCAACTACAGTGAACAAAACAGCCAACTCAACGGACTGGCTAATGTAACACCCTCAAAATAATAACATTAAACCCATCAAATAAGACATGCATTGACATATAAACAAACCACCTTCTATTATTCATTAGCGTCTCATTACATAAGTATTACATGTTAACATCAAAACAAAATGCCCTACGGGCTTACAGCTTTCCAAGTTAACACTTGGATACATCAAAAGAGCACTAACTCGTACACGTTAAGCCCTTGGCTTGAGTTTACATATAATACATCGAAAGTAAATCAACAAAAGTGTGCCCGCCTCTAGCCTCCCAAGCTATGTCCTTGGAGGTGGCATGCTACCTGTACCTGAAAATGATATTCCCATATAGGGTGAGCCACAGCCCAGTAGAAATACACTAAACCAACCATGAACAATGACTAAAATATTAGCAATTGATAGATGGTCAACACTGATACATTCACATAAATTACACATTTATGTCATACGACTTATGAGTCCAAATTACTTTTCATTTTCCCTTTTTTCAACAGATAGGCATAAAAGCACTACCCACATTCTCAACAGATATGTATAACATCAATATCCACATTCTCAGATAAGCAAATAAGCTATATCCACATTCTACAACAGATATGCATAACAACAATATCCACAGATAAGCATATAAGCTATATCCACATTTCACAAGGATAAGCATAAGAGCTCTATCTTCACTTCTCTAGACAAGCATATGAGCTGTATCTACGGAGTTCATCCCCTATCTTCTCCCATCACTATCCGGTTTAGAGGTACATCCCCTATCTTCCCCTAAACCGCGGAGTACATCCCCTTTCTCCTCCTCTACACATAACGTATACAAACACAATGGTTCTATATACAATTACCCAATACATACAGTTAATGTATTCTATCAACCGTGAAGTTCCATGACACATTTCATTGATTAGTTTCAGTTTGCCTAATCATCATGCATTGTCTACAACAATCACGACTATCCTCCACCGATAGCTCAAAGCAGTTATTTCTAAACAGAAAATAAATGCACAATGGATATTCAATCAACATTTCATTTCCTCATTCTTCACAATTAATTATCCCAATTAATTAAATAATGTAATTAGGTCAATTCCCATAATTAACATTTCAACCCTTAGGTTCCATTTTCATCAATGATTTAACATTTATTCCATTTCTCTATGCCAAACATGCATATAGGTTTATTATGAATAAAACTCCAACTTTTGTAAAATTACACAAAAGCCCCAAACTTTCACAAAATTACCAAACCAACCCCAACTTCTCAAAATACCAAAATTTAAAGACAAAATCCATAGAGAGGAGTAGGATATCCCTACCTCAAATTCGGAGCTCCAAAGGAGAAGGTGACAAAACCAAACGTACTCCAAAACCCGTGATTTTCAGATTAAAAAGTAGCCCTCGACGATCAACAACTTTTTTTGTAAAGGCCAAAGGTGAGCAAACAACTCTTACTAGATCAAAACCTAGAGAGAAGGTAGAGTTCTAGAGTGAGAGGCTCAACAATGGTGATTTTGGAAAAGTAAGAGAGAGAAGAGAAAGTGAAAAAGTGATTTGAAAAGTCACAATTTCGGGACTTAAACCCAGTCTCCCGCTCGAGCGTAAAACACCCCGCTCGAGCGGCACTCACACAACCCCGCTCGAGCGGCCAAGCCCACGCTCGAGCGTACAACACTGCACAAAAATACTGGATGGGTGTATTCCCCGCTCGAGCGCCAACACCCCCGCTCGAGCGGACAGGCCAAAAACTGGGCAACTAGTTTTGGTTTCTAAACTCAACCAACTTGAAACAAATCCGCCCAACACATCCTATAACCCAAATACGAAGTAAAAAGGATGTAAACAAGATAATAATCAACTACTAACATCCACGGACACATGTCCGGATCTCTGTACAACAAGGATAAACCCGGGATCGCTATAGCTAAGATGCAAGTCGAACTCACCAATAGCACTTAACATCTCCTATTCTCGGATGACAATACTAGCTATACTGTTTACTAACTTCCTACTCAAAGCATCGGCCATTACATTGGCCTTCCTCAGATGATAGTGCAACTTGAAATCATAATCCTCTATAAACACCATCCACCTCCTCTATCTCAAATTCAAATCTTTATGTGAAAACAGATACTTCAAACTCTTGTGATCAGAAAACACCTCGAATATCTCACCATATAAGTAATGCCACCAGATTTTTAAGGCAAAAATCACCATCGCTAGCTCTAAGTCGTGAGTAAGATAATTTCTCTCATGTGTTTTCAACTACAGCGAATTGTATGCTACCATTTTTCCCTCTTGCATCTATACACAACCAAACCCTTCTCGAGACGCCTCACAATAAACTGAATAGCCTAAATCCCTCTATGGAATAATCCATACCAAAGCAGTGGTGAGTCTCACCTTAAGCTCTTGGAACGAATTTTCACAAGTCTCACTCCACACAAACTTCACCCCCTTCCTTGTTAATCTACTCAATGGTGAGGCCAATCCAGAGAAGTCTTTCACAAAACATCGATAATACCCGAGTATGCCCAAGAAACTTCGGATCTCAAAAGCATTCTTAGGTTGTTCCCAATCTTGCACTACCTCTATCTTAGAAGTGTCTTCCGTCACTCCTTCTCCAGATACCATATGGCCTAGGGACTCAACTTCTTTTAACCAGAACTCACACTTCCCAAACTTAGCATATTTTAGTGGGCTCTAAGCAACTCAAGTATGTTTTGCAAGTGTTTCTCGTGTTCCTTGTCGAGGGGTGAGTAGACTAAGATGTCATTAATAAAGACAACCACAAAATGGTCTAAGAACTCACGAAAGATTCGATTCATCAATTCTATAAACAAAGCTGGTGCATTGGTTATCCCAAAAAGCATCACTAAGAACTCATAGTAGCCATATTGCGTATGAAATCTCATTTTCTGAATATCCTCCTCTTTCACCCTTAACTGGTGATAACCCAATGTCAAGTCAACCTTAGGAAAGCAACAAAACCCCTTCAACTAGTCAAACAGATCATCTATACAAGGTAATGGGTACTTGTTCTTGGCAATTACACGGTTCAACTTTTGGTAGTCGATGCACAGCCGCAAAGTGCCATCATTCTTCTTAGCAAAGTGAGCTAGTGCTCCCCAAGGTGATGTACTATGAAGCCCTTATCTAATAACTCTTGGAGTTGAATCTTCAACTCATACAACTCGGCTGGTGCAAATCCATATGGAGCCATGGAAATCGGTACCGTGCTAAGCACTAAGTGTAATGCCCTGAGAAAAGGCCCTCTTGATCCTATTCACACGGGCATTTATACAAAGTAACCCAACATAATGATCACGACAAACAATGTAGCAACAATTATACATCTCTTTTCGATTGAACTACTCCCAAGAGTTTTACGACATAATCTATTTTACATTTCATATTACACAAATAATTCCAAAGAGAAGAGACACATACAACCATTTAATCCGTGGTGACTTCCTTCCACAATACATTTCTCTTTTAACTGCACAAAACTTACAAGTCCTTAATCGAATACAATCACAATATCAAGTTAACAGAAGATCTAGAATAGCCACCAAATTCCCCAAAAGGTTTTCTTCCCAACCCCAACTTCATCTCTTGGCTGTTACTTCTTCTTCATTCCCTGAAATTGTCAACTTTGGGGTGAGCCTGAGCTCAGTAGGAGATGCATTTAACAATTCATATAATCTATAAGGAACTTATGGTGATGCAATGCCATGTGAGTGTGTATATATAAAGAGAGTATAAAACAATGTGCATAAATGAAATGTGTAAATATGATGCATGAATGCAGCCTTATCCTTTCCATTACAATTGAGGGTGGTAAATTAACTATGGCATCCTAAGTAAGAGCTGAAAGTCAAAACATGCATAAGTAATATAGTTTTGTATATTGAAAATAGTCCCACGTTTGTCGGCTCCAAAAATGGCGAGCCAATGGGCACTAAAAAACATTTTGACCTTCCACATTTGCTGGCTCCATAAACTCCATAAACGATAGGGAGTGGACACCCAAAATCATCCATTTTTCCACATTTGCCGACTCCAGAAACGACAGAACGTGAACACCCAAAACATTTTCCCATATTCGTCCGGGGATATACGCAGACAGGGTAATTGGGCACCTCGACTCCCGCGCTGGTATCAATTACGATATGCAACTCAAAACCAACCTGACTCACTACACGGACTCATACACCATTTACCTCCTTTTTATGTTCAATTGTTTTCATAGAAGTAGAACCAAAAGAAATGAACAATGAATATGGTGCATGAGTGTGTAAATAATGCATAATATTCCTAAGATGATATTAATTCACAATAGTGCAACTCTTCCCATTTCATAAATCAAAGCATTCCCATCATCATTCATCATCTTATCACAATTTCAACATAAAGAGGGAACCTCCAAACTTGCATTTCAAACCCAAAACAAAGTAATTACACTCAATTTCACATTTTAGAAATTAATTGAGTAAAACCCCTTTTTATATATTAAGTTTGAAACTTAGGGTTTAACCAAAAAAAAAAAAATAGGGATTTTTCCCTCCTTTATGAAATTGAGGCAATCATCAATCATAAACAATGATATTCCATCACAATAAGTGTAATTCCTTTAACCATCACAAAATTTCACCCTCATTGTTCTCAATCTTTGGTCAACAAGCCCAAATCAATACATTCATATATATATCCATATATATATATATATACACATGAATAACTAATGAAATTACTACATAAAATTGAAGACATAAAGAGTTAAAGACACCCCTACCTCGAATTTGTAGCTAGGGTAGCGAACCACACATGAAAAGGCAAAAAACTTGTGAAGCAATTGGTGGAATTGTTGATCTACTATCCCTTTCACCTTTTCTTTGATGATAGTGAGGAAAATCTTGTGTGAAATTTGGGTAATCTAGGGTTATGAAGGCTATGATTTATGGAGGAGATGAGTTGTGAGAGAAAAGAAATGGAAAAGTGGTGGAGAATAGTCTACAATTAAGTTTTAAAATGTCTACTACCCGATGCCTCGCTCGAGCGCGACTTTTGTCACTTGAGCGAGAAATGAAGCGTTCCAGAAGTTTTGTAGAGCTACAGTGAAAATACTGGGAGGATGAAAAATACGCCCGAGCGATAACTCCTTTTCTCAAGCGACATGCTTGCAAAACCATCAACTTCTGGGAGCTGAAGATCTACGCTCGAGTGAGAAAATATTTGCTTGAGCGAGGGAAAAAATCCAATTGTCACAGCTCACCCTCTTTAAAGAATTTCGTTCCCGAAATTTTGATAATTTCTTGCAAAAAACAATTTTAACAAATCCTAAGAAGGAAAAACCTGCTCTTGCAATGCCCCAAATCATCGTATCATCATTATAATACCAAAAATTTTCATTCCTCAACAACCAAACATTTTCTCAACAATCAACAATTAAATACTTCTTATAATCACCATACACAACATTCATTAAAACATATCTACATTCTAAGGATCATAAGACAAGCACTAACATATTGAAATTTAATAAAATTACATCTCTCCAAACAATTCAGGGTATTTTTCTCGAACTTTAGCTTCTCTTTCCCAGATAGCTTTTTCTACCCGACGGTGATGCCAAAGTATTTTGACTAAGGGGATAGTTTTGCCTCTCGACACTTGTTGTCGGGAATCTAGGATCTTTACCGGTCTCTCCTCGTAAGAAATATTTTCATTTACTTCCAAGTTGGTCCAATCTAAGACTTGTGAAGGGTCAGGTTCATATTAGTGTAACATAGAAACGTGAAACACGTTATGTGCTCCGGACAATTGTGGGGGTATGGCCAGATGGTAAGTAATTTCTACCACCTGTTCAATGACATCAAAGGGGCCGATCAAGCAAGGTGATAGTTTCCCACTTTGGCCAAACCTCATTAGCCCTTTCCTAGGGGATATCTTTAAAAACACGTTGTCGTCCACTTCAAAAGATAAGGGCCTCCTCCTCCTGTCCGCATAACTCTTCTGTCAGTTTTGCGCCATGATTAACCTCCTGCGGATGAGAGCCACTTTTTATGTGGTTTCACAAACCAAATTGGGGCCAAGCATGTGTGAATCTCCTAGCTCAGTCTAACACACAGGTGATCTATAGAGATGTCCATACAAAGCCTCAAAAAGCGCCATTCCAATGCTAGCTTGAAAGCTATTATTATAGGCGAATTCAGCTAATTGCTAATATTTCTCCCACAACCGCTTGAGATTAAGTACACAAGCCCTTAACATGTCTTCTAAGGTTTTGATCGTACGCTCGGATTGACCGTTGGTTTGAGGATGGTAGGCAATGCTAAATGTCAATTGAGTTCCCTTGACAGTTTGCGAACTTTGCCACAATCGTGCAGTGAAACGAGGATCCCTATCCGTCACAATACTCATTGGAACCCCATGAAGCTAGACAATCTCCTTAACATATAAGTCAGCCAGGTAATCCACTAAATCACTCATGCTCATAGCAAGAAAATGTGCCGACTTGGTTAGTCAGTCCACCATGACCCAAATTGTGTCATTACTTTTCGGTGTTCGAGGGAGACCCGAAACAAAATCCATTATGACATGATCCCATTTCCATTCGGCCATAGGTAAAGGTTGTAACAAACCAGCCAGCCTTTGATGTTCTACTTTAATTTGTTGACAAGTTAGGCACTTAGACACAAATAAGGCTACATCTTTCTTCATACCCTTCAACCAAAATTGATAGCATAAGTCATGATACATTTTTGTACCCCTAGGATGAACGGAGAGGCGGGAGTGATGGAATTCTTACAATACGTCGTCTCTACATGATAGAGGAACGAAGAGGCGATCTACATATTGGATAGTTGAATCGGAATGCACCCTAAACCCTTTTTCCTCCTTCCCTTGTTGGATCCTCCCTCTAATAGCCTCCACTTCTTCGTTGTTTTGTTGTGCCTCTAAGACTTGGGTGACTAATGACGGTTGTGCTACAATTGAGAATAAGGTAGCTTGACTACCCTGCCTATTAAATTGTACATCGAATTCATTTAGTTCACCCAACATTTTCCCATGGCAAGGCTAGCAAGTGTACTTATAGACTTCCTACTTAGATAATCGGCAACTACGTTTGCTTTTCCCGGGTGGTAATGCAATTCAAAGTCATAGTCTTCCATAAATTCCATCCACCTTCTTTGACGTAAATTCAAGTCTTTTTTGGAAAACAAATATTTGAGACTCTTATGATCAAAAAATACATAAAATCTCTCTCCATGGAGGTAGTGTCTCCAAAGCTTCGAAGCAAAAATTATTGCGGCTAGTTCAAGATCATGAGTGGGGTAATTCTTCTCGTGTGTTTTTAGTTGGCGAGAACCGTAAGCCACTACTTTGCCTTCTTACATCGGGATGCACCCAAACCTTTCTCTAGATGCATCACAATAAACTGTGCAACCTTTTCCTCTCTCCAAAATGATTAAAATGGGTGCGGTAGTTAATCTAGTTTTCAATTCTATGAAGGAATTCTCACAAGCATCACTCTATACAAACCTTACCCCCTTTCTAGTCAACTTAGTTGCGCCGCTAGAGTGGAAAAATCCTTCACAAAACGTCTATAATATCCGGCAAGACCCAAGAAACTATGAAATTCAAACACGTTTATAGGTCGTTCCCACTTCTACACTACTTCAAGCTTTGAAGAATCTTCCATAATTCCCTCATTTGAGACAACATGACCAAAAAATCTCACCTCTAAGAGCCAAAACTCACACTTATCATATTTAGCGTATAATCGATGTTCTCTAAGAAGTTATAAAACAATGTGAAGATGCTTCTCATGTTCTTCTTCAGACAGAGAATAAATGAGAATATCATCCACAAACACTGCCACAAACTTATCAAGGTAATCCTGAAAGACTCAATTCATTAAGTCCATGAAAGTAGCCGGAGCATTAATTAAGCCAAACGACATCACAAGAAATTTGTAGTTGCCATACCAGGTACAAAAGGCCGTTTTAGGAATGTCCCCTCCTTCACCTACAATTGATGGTACCTCAATCTTAAATCTATCTTTGAAAAACATCGAGAGCCCTTGAGTTGGTCAAAGAGGTCATCTATTTGGGGCAAAGGGTATTTGTTTTTAATTGTGACCCTATTGAGTTTGCGATAGTCGATGCATAATCGCAACGAACCATCTTTTTTCTTCGTAAAAAAGGCCGGCACCCCCATGGAGAGGTACTCGGGCGTATGAAACCCTTGTTTAACAATTATTGTAGTCGCTCCTTCATGACTAGTAGTTCCGCCAGGGCAAATCTATAGGGAGACACAAAAATGGGTGTTGTTCTGGGCATTAAATCTATAGAAAAACTCCACCTCACGATGAGGTGGTAACTCAATGAGGTCCTCCAGAAATACATTTGGATACTCACAGACTACCTTAGGGAATATTCTTTGAACCCCGTTACTTTCATCATCTACGATAGTCGATAGAAGAAAACTAAGTTTGCCTCGGGTTCGTGGATCATAGAATGGTGACAACACTCTACTAGCTCTGTCCCCCAGAAAATAGAAACAATCCCCTCCAGTTGTACACACCGTCATCCTTTCATGGTAGGAATCTATTATAGCACGGTAGGAGGACAACCAGTCCATACCAAGAATAACATCAAAGCTAGTCATTTCTATTAACATGAGATTAAAAAGAAGTTGACGTTCAGCTACCTCAATTATTCACCCTTGACCCCTGATCCAAAACAACTTGACCTCCAAGCGGTGACTCAATCTTAAGTGATGATGCTAATCGGTTTGCCTTTAAACCCAACGTAGATGCAAATGCAGATGCAACAAATGAATGCGATGCCCTAGTATCTATCAATACATTGGCCCATGTATTATAAACAGGATAGGTACCTCTCATCACCAATAGTCCTGATGATTGTTCAGATACAGTCACGGCATACACACTCTTTTGAGGTCTTTGGTCACCCCAGTCACCCCTCATAGCACTGGCTGGGGATGTTGATTGCGTTGAGGTATTCTCTTGTACTGCCCTCGATGTTTGACCAGACTGAACTGGCTAAAAACCTTGCCTTTGACCTTGGCTTGCTTGGTAAGCCCCGGCATTTTGAAACCCTGAAGTACTCCCTGTGTCGATCAATTGTGGACAAGATCTTTTCACATGACCAGATTGCCCGCAATGATAACACATTGGAAATTGGCCTTTCCCTTGAACAAGGCCTTACGAATGAGCTTGTTGTTGCCGACTAGGGTTTTGATTGCAATCCGATGCTCTGTGGCCTTGTTGGCTGCATCTATAACAAGTAATACGATAGGAACTCTTACTTCCAGAACTTCTCATGGAAACAGACCCCGATGTCTTAGCTTGTTGGGGTATGGATTGAAAAGATGAAGAGTAAGAGCCCTTAGATCTCTTGGAAGATCCCGTATCACTCTTGGATTCTGCATAACTTGACCTCTTGTGTTTTTGTCTTGCTTTTTCGGCTTCCAACATTATCTCGACATATGCTATGGCCTCTACCAACTTATCATATTCTCAATATACGTGGCCCATCACCTTCATCAATATCTTAGGCCTTTGCCTCTTTTCGAACTCAAAACACTGACGTTCTTTTATTGCTACAAGCTCGGGAACAAAGCGTACTAAGCTAGTAAATGTGGCCTCAAATTCTGCCACCGTTGCATCTAACTGCCTTAGGTCTTGAAATTGTTTCCTTAACCTCTCCCTGGCCGTAAGAGGTAGGAACTTCTCTTGGAAGGTGTGCGTGAAGGCCTCCCATGTACGTTCCACCCTGTGCTTAACCGATTTCCATCACTGACCAGCCTCCTCTTTCAATTGATACGCTTCAAACGCCACCCTAAGCTCCCCGTCATTAATATTCAACTCAGACCACGTCACTCTCACTACTCAAGAAAGCTACAAGAAGGCAACTAAGCCTCCCCGACCACATGAATCTTACACTAGCGACAAAACTTTATCAGCTTAGTCCCCTAGAAAATAAAAACATTCACCATTAGGGGTGCACACCAGAACTCTTTGACGGTAACTGTGGGGGCCGAATAATTGGGAGTCGTAGAGATTCCGGATAGTCGAATCTGGGAGAGTCGAGATTCGAAGCACTCGGCAATTGTCTCGAAAGCTCAAATCCAACCCTACTCGACAAGGGGCCGAGTGAAGATCGATCTATTATAAAATGTGCCGAGCATGAGGTGGGAAATGGATCTAATCCCGAGGCCCAAAGAAGAAAAGATATAAATAGAAGAAACATCAGCCAGACAGAGGTATGTGAGAATTGTTGTGCTAAACATAGAATACAAGCATTCTTGAGTGTAGAGACTACTTGTCCGTCGGAGTGCTAATTCCGGCACCCTCGACCGGAGTGTTTATTCCTTTTCTGGTGACTATCAGGGGATCACAAGCTCCCCCCAAGATCAGAAGAGTATTGCCAAACCACTTCTCCATAATTGGTGCCGTCTGTGGGAATTACTCAAACACATCCATGGCGGGCGCAGCGGAAGACCCTCCGATAGCCACTGACGAAACAACGCAAAGAGGCGACCTCACTCCATCAAACATGCTTGGACCGAACACCATCCCTGTAAGACGTGCTATGAACTTCGCCTCACCCTCAACTCCAGAGCATGAAGCAATGCAAGCAATCATGGAACAAGCAAAGCAAAACGAACAAAGGTTGGAGAACATGATCGTAGAGAACGAACGTCTTCGTGAAGATTTGGCCTTGGAAGTGGTGAAGTCCAAACAAGCTGTACGCCTAAAGCCGGATCGACCTCCGCAGGCAGGTGGTCGACGTCCTCGAGCCCGACAAGACGACACTGATAGCGGCTCCGACTCGTTATCCCCGGAGCCCAGGAAGAAGGGGCAACCTGAAACTACCAGTTTTTCTGAAGAAAGTCCTTGTATAAGGCACAAGCGAACAAGGCACAGTTCGGACGAAGATCAACACGATCCCTTCGTACAACAGATTGCAAAGGCGGTGCTACCCAAGAAATTCAAAGCACCGTCATTCACCTTGTACGACGGCAAATCAGACCACACCGATCACATCCTCCACTACAAGCAAGCCATGACATTGCATGCAGATGGCGAGGCCCTCATGTGCCGAATATTCCCCAGCAGTTTGGGACCATTGGCCGCTAGGTGGTATTATAAACTGGAACCGGCTTCGATCAAAACTTTCAAACAATTGCAGAAATCCTTCAGGGCCAGATTCATCACTAACGAGGTCCAACCGAAACAAGCCGACTCTTTTTGGGCAATACAGATCTAGCCGGGAGAAACACTAAGGGCGTATTTGGCACGATATTGGGAGTGCTTTAATCTTATTGATGACGCCTACAATGACTCAATGGCCATCACCGCCTTTAAAATGGGATTACACCCAGACAGTGCCCTCCGCAGCTCCTTGACAAGAAGGCCCCCCAAAAAAGTCTGGGCATTGATGAAGAAAGTTGAGGAATACTGCAAAGTGGAAGACAATGCCTTGCGGGTTAAAGCTGGACAAATGGCCAACAAAACGGCCCCTCCTGAAATTGCTCAGCCAATAAGTTCCGTACCATCTCAGAGTCCTGAACCACGACAACGAGCTAAACGAGACAAGAAACAGGATTCTCGTCATTCAAGCGATCAATGCTCACACCGAGCAAATGAACAACTGCAGGTCAATAGCAGGCGCACAAAGCGCACCAACAAGAAATATACGGAGTTGTCAGAGCCAATCAGCTCGGTTATGTCCAAAATCCAACATCTTCCGTTCTTCAAATGGCCGTCTAAAATGGTTGGACCCCCTGACACGAGAAGGCGGGACAGGCGGTGTGAATATCACAAAGATTACGGTCATGATACGAACAGTTGTTATGCTTTGAAAGAACACATTGAGGAATTGGTCCAAGATGGTCGCCTCCAGCAACATGTCTGAAAGAGCGCAATCAAAACAGTTGCCCTTCGGCAGGACTCACCTTCGCTCGGCGTTATTTATATGATATATAGCCTTCCAACGCCACGTATTGTACATGCAATTCAGTCAGCCCCCCAGAGGCAACGCATACCAACGAAACAGCCCCACGAAGCTCCGAGTATTGTCTTCGACGATTCTGATCTTATCGGCATAACACTCCCCCATATTGATCCATTGGTCATTGAACTACACGTAAATCGAATTACCGTTGAACACATCCTCATAGACTAGGGGAGCACTTCGGAGGTTATGTATTACGAGACCTTCATCAAACACGGCTTCAACAAATCAGACTTGTCCCCGGCTCCTCACCCATTATTCGGCTTCAACGCAAATCCAGAGTACCCATTGGGGAAAATCACACTTCTCGTTCGAGCGGGCTCCCAAACAGTGGATGTGGAATTCTTGGTCGTGAAGCTCCCTTCGCCATATAATCTCATCATGGGGCAAACCTGGTTGCATCATATTCAGGCCATGCCAAGCACCTATCATCAGCTACTACGCTTCTTGACCAAACACGGTATTGAGCAGATCCGTGGTTCTCGGCAATCTGCACAAGCATGTTATCTCATTTCTGGAAGGACACCAACGAAGTCACATGTTAACTCCACTGAAGTGCCGAATCGAAACAGCCTTGACGACGTCGAACGGCTCCCTAGCGAAAAGCGACGGAAGCTCTAGGCGATACCAGCGGCAGCTTGCCAGGACGTATGATCAACGCGTTCAGTCGCGCCGCTACATGCAGGGAAAGTTGCTCCTGAAGGTATTTCTGGATGATAGGAGACCGGTTGATGGAAAATTAGGTACGCGGTGTTGCTCCTGAAGCACTCACGAAAATTCTGTCATCAAACTCGACTTGTGGGGAATGATCCTAGTTCTAAAAGATTCGCGATGTACACATTCCACCTTTGTAATGGAAGGATTCTTGTTTAGAAGCTGGATTCCTATGTAAAATAGCGCTCCGACAAAAAAGCCTCCAGATTCGGAACACCCTTCGTGGATATCACGATTGGCCAAACTAAGTCTCCAGATTCGGAGCCCCATTGGCACATGACGTCTTTGGGCCGATTAAGCCTCCAAATTCGGAGCGCCCTTCGTGGATATCATGATTGGCCAATCTAAGTCTCCGGATTCGGAGCCCCATCAGCGCATGACGTCTTTGGGCCGATTAAGCCTCCAGATTCGGAGCGCCCTTCGTGGATATCATGATTAGCCAATCTAAGTCTCTAGATTCGGAGCCCCATTGGCACATGACGTCTTTGGGCCAATTAAGCCTCCGGATTCGGAGTGCCCTTCGTGGATATCACGATTGGCCAAACCAAGTCTCCGGATTTAGAGCCCGATCGGCGCATGACGTCTTTGGGCTGATTAAGTTTCCAAATTCGGAGCGCCCTTCATGGATATCATGATTGGCCAATCCAAGTCTCCGGATTCGGAGCCCCATCGGCACATGACGTCTTTAGGCCGACTAAGCCTCTGGATTCGGAGCGCCCTTCGTGGAAATCACGATTGGCCAATCTAAGTCTCCGGATTCGGAGCCCCATCGGCGCATGACGTCTTTGGGCCGATTAAGCCTCCGGATTCGGAGCGCCCTTCGTGGATATCATGATTGGCCAAATAAAGTCTCCGGATTCGGAGCCCCATCGGTGCATGACGTCTTTGGAGCCGATTAAGCCTCCGGATTCAGAGCGCCCTTCGTGGATATCACGATTGGCCAAACTAAGTCACCGGATTCGGAGCCCCATTGGCGCATGACGTCTTTGGGCCGATTAAACCTCTGGATTCGGAGTGCCTTCGTGGATATCACGATTGGTCAAACTAAGTCTCCGGATTCGGAGCCCCATCGGCGTATGACGTCTTTGGGCCGATTAAGCCTCCAGATTTGGAGCGTCCTTCGTGGATATCACGATTGGCCAAAATAAGCCTCCAGATTCAAAGAACCCTTTGTGGATATCACGATTGGCCAAAATAAGCCTTCGGATTCGGAGCACCCTTCGTGGATATCACGATTGGCCAAACCAAGTCTTCGGATTCGGAGCCCCATCGGTGTATGACGTCTTTGGGCCGATTAAGCCTTCGGATTCGGAGCCCCATCGGCGCATGACGTCTTTGGGCTGAAAAAACCTCTGGATTCGGTGCCTCATCGGCACAAGACGTCTTTGGCCGATAAAGCTTCCAAGCTAAAGGGTCGAGTAGTATTCTGAATTCGGAGCGCCCTCCAAAATGAAAATATTTATACATCAAGGCAGGGATATGTAGGTTGAGCCAGTACAACCGCATGAACAAGACAAAACGCGCTAGCATTCAAAATAAGATTCTTAATTAAGCATATAAAGATTCAGAATGAGATAAACTTTTAAAATAAAACATTTTATTCGATTAAACAGTAATTACAAAAGCATAATCCGCGTTCCAAGCATTACAATATCTATTCTTATACGGCGTCGTGTTGATACAGCAGCAGCGCCGAATCAACGCCCGCTGATCGGAGAGCATCCGCAACTTGAAATGCCTTGATCTGACCATGCTTGAATCTGCGATGTTCACACCAACGAGACAATCACTTTTGAGGTGGAGAGCTTCGACACCATAGACAACGTCAAGGCCAAGATCCAGGACAAGAAATGAATTCCTCACGAAAACAGTAATACTCAACGGTCGCGGCGCTACATCGGCCTCATTTCTCGGTAGCGGTTGTGGAGAACTCCTCCATTGCTATTTCTCTCTTTGGGCTGATCTGCTTCGACGACTTATGGGTTGACATTTTTTTTCATTTTTTAAACGCCCTACCTCCCTCGCGAGTGGGTTCTCTGCTGCGATTCATTGCAATGTCAAGCTCAGCCAAAGTCGAAGTTTCTCCTCTGCTGTTGAAGAAAACTCCATTTGACATCCACACTTATCTAGCCCCACGCAACAAAATCATTTTAAATCGAGTCTGAACACAGTAAGTGAAGTTACTAGAGCGAAAAGTTCGAGGCAATTTATTTCTAAATCCTTACAGCGACCCCAAGGCGATTTCATTAACGCAACCCCAAAAGACGGACACCGAGCGATATTGGCCACATCCACTCCACGTACTAATTTTTGGCTTTTTTGGAGTTAAAATGGCCCAATTATATAAATGGCAATTATAGATGGGCTGACTGTCTCCGGATTCGGCGCCCCAAGTGCATGACACCTTTGCGCCAGTTACGCCTCCGAATTCGGAGCCTCATCAGCACAATGGACCATGCGTGACATGCCAAATATATATTTAATGAAGAATGCTCATGACAAGCCGGCATATAACCGTTCGGAATTAAAATACCTAGTTGACTCGGGCCGGTCAATGTTTATACAATGAAACACATGCAAACACGTGTGTGCCGAATGCAAATCACAATGAAACATTTTATTCAATTAGACAATAATTACATAGTTGTGAATGCGATCGGCGTTCGAATGTTACATTGAGTGTTTTTACACGACGTTGCCCCCATCCTCACTCTGCTCGACTTCAAAGGTGGAAAATGGACAATGGTTACACTGGTACAGTGGCAATGCCGAGTCGACGCTCGCTACTCGAAGAGCTTCTTTGGCCTGAAGCGCCTTGATCCAACCATGCTTAAATCCACGATTTTCGCATCGGCAAACTTCCTCGCCGAGCTTCTCCTTGGTCTTCTGTATCCCTACTTTCTGGCCTTCATGGAATCCTTGTTCATAAGCCCTCCCCTTCGTGGATTCCATCACGAACATGCTCGCCGTATCGCGATTAGTGAGCGCGGTACTAATAAGCCACTGGGTGACCCTTTCTTCCACGATTTGGTTACCCTATCTGACGGTTGTGCCTGAACGGCCTTGACCTTCCGTAGCTCACGCTCAGCCACCTTCGCGCAAGCCTCCAAGCTTCGGATGCGTTCATCCCTCTTCTCTATTTCTCGGCGGGCAGCACGGAGACGCATGCCAATTTCGTAGGCGGTGTAGAGCCCTTCACCGCACCGTGAATGCCTTCACGAAACACTTCGAAGTCCTGCCGACCTACCATCGACTGCTGGACCTGGGGTGAAAAAATCTGACGAGCAAATTCGACTGCCACACTTGAATCTTGAACGATCGGGTCTGCATCTATCATGGGTCTATTCCCCACGAAGACTGCAAAACTCAGTGGGCGTGGGTTCGCACCGGGCTCCCTTCCAGAACGGGGTTGCAGGGATTTACCCTGTGGCTCCTTGTCCCTCCTAGGCGACCTACTTTGACGACGAGGAGATTCACGTCTCTTCCGATCCCTCGAAATCCTCCCTCCCACACGCGAAGGTTCGCCACTTCGATTCATGTCTCCTCCCAGCTCGGATAGCGTCCTCGCTTCCCCTTTACTGTTAAAGAAGAGTCTATTTGACATTCGCGCTTGTTTATTCTTTATCAAAGACCTGGACTGAGTTGCTCATTGAGCACATAAATAGAACCTTCATTCATTTATTCCCTACGATGGCAGCGCCACCGAGGCAATCTCATTAACATCGAAACCTCAACAGCCCGGCGCTGACCGAGTCATGCCCCTATCAAACACTGTTATTCGGCAGTCTTAACTTTCGCAAGGGCAGATTCATCAATCTATTCGGCTTAAGTGCCGCAGCCGCTTCACGAATTGACTCGTCAATATTGTCTAATTCGGCGTTTAACGTTCGTGAACCAGCTGGGGCAAGGGCAGATTCATCAATCTATTTGGCTTGAGTGCCGCAGCCGCTTCACGAATCGACTCCTCAATATTGTCTGATTCGGCATTTAACGTTGATGAACTAGCTGGGGCAAGGACATATTCATCAATCTATTCAGTTTGAGTGTCGCAGCCGCTTCACGAATTGACTCATCAATATTGTCTGATTTGTCGTTTAACGTTCATGAACCAACTGGGGTAAGGGCAGATTCATCAATCTATTCGGCTTGAGTGCCGCAGCCGCTTCATGAATTGATTTACTAGTCCTATTCGGCACCAAGAGTTGACTTACTTGTTCAGATAAATCAAAGTTTAAACTAATATAATTGCCAATATTACACTGCTATCCAATCGATAGTTAGAAGGCACAACGGACAATAATCATTTTATCCAAAGTAGTGGAAGGCAAAACTCTTCATAAATATCAAAAACTGCGTACAAGTAATAGTGAAACAAGAAGGAAATTTTCATTAATAAATTGAGCGCAGATAGTAACTAATTTATACATGAAAATTACCTTGAAGTGACAAGAATCCACTAAACAAAAACGTACATTGAAATTGAAGATACCCAATAAAACTAGAATGTCTCCCAGGTCAATCCTAGGGATCAGACTCAAGTGGCTCAACGTCCACTTGCTCGTATGGAATTAACAAGGCCAATGTAACTCCAGCGGCAGCGAGGGCTTTGAGCCACCCATGTTTGAAACCCCGATTCTCGAATTTGGGGACCTCAATTACGTATTCCTTTAAGGCGGCGCTCTTCCCAGCCTCTAGTGCTGTAGAAGCTTCAGATTTGGCTTTTTCCTTGGCCGCCTTCAATTCTTCTAACTCGGCCTCTGCCTTGGAAAGCGCCTCTTGGGCTAACTTGAGCGACTCCTCACTCGTGTTCGCCCTATCCTCGGCTTCAGATCTGAGTTGGTCAGCAGTCTGAGCCCTTTCCTTTTCAGCTTCGGCTCGAGCACTTTCCATCGCGGCTCTCATCGCCTCGAACTCGGCCCTACTTCTTTCACCTTCAGCTTCAAACTTTAAGCGGCCAATTCTTTCAATGGCATCACGCTGTCGGCGGCCTAGTTCGGCTATCCTTCCAATCGTCTGCAAAACAAGTTTGGATCACCACACCAAGCAATATCGTATGCAAACCAAACCAAACGAGCAAAAAAGAAAGTATCGCATACATACCAGAAGGGCTGACTGGGCAGCGAACACTATAGCTACCAAATCCGGCTCTTCTAGAAAGGTGGCCTTGTCAGCCGATAGCGAAACTAAGGCAGCCAAGCTCAACGCCACGGCTGGATCCTTCATGGCCGATACGTCAGAGGAGATTGGCGTGTCTTTGATCTTTGGTTGAACAATGAAAGGGACAACCACGTCGGACTCCTCTAAGTGAGGTCGTTTGTCAGTAGGGCTATCCTCTGAGCCGGCCTCTCCCTCGGCAGAACGTTTTTCGCCCCGCTTTTTTGAAACTAGCCGTTCTTCCGTAACCTGCTATTTAGCCCCCTCATCTCGGTCACAACAACTTGAGCTGTTTCTTCTCCAGTAACCGGTTGTAAAGATTTAACCAGGTCAGGCTCAGAACGGGCGGCCTTGGCTTTCTTTCGGGCGGCCATTCGCTCGGCATTTCTCTTTCTCACCATCTGCGTGAGATTTTCCCCAACCATGCCTTCAGAAAAAGTGCCAGGTAGATCTCTCAAGTTTGTAAAAATATCTCGAAGGAAAACTCTGCCCGACTTGAAGTGGACGAAGAGTTAGGCTGGTTAAGACCGGCTGCCGCAAACGCTGATTTCAGAGCTTCGTCGACCTCTTCGGCCTCCGCAGTGAACACCTTTGTTGATTCGGCAACTGCTTCGACCACCGGCTCTAAGTCTTGCACCGAATCAAAAGCTTTGAGACCAATTTGCCTGAGGGCCTTGAAGTTGGGGAAGACAAGAGCCGTACGGTGTTGTTCGCCGGTTGGGATCGGAATGTCATCCGCGGCCGAGAATGTAGTATAGGTTGGCTCGTACCGCAGGAGAATATGGGCGGCTCTTCCTTGCTTATGTACGTTTGGACGGCCAAAGTACTTTAGTATAGTCTTAATTTCCGCAAGGACTTCGTCGTCAGCCGAGGTCAGAATCCTCTTCAACTTATTGCCTGTAAAAACAAAGGGTTAGACTCCGAGAAAAAGCCAAATAAAAGAAAGATCAACAAACAGGGAATTATACGGTAACCTGGTTCACCCCTCTATCTGGGAATAGGGTCTAGGCGATCTTTGCCTTCGTCGAATTCCCAGTTGCCTCGGACGTTGACCATTACATCATCAACTCGTTTGCTAGAGCTGGCAAGCATCGTTACCAAGTGATGGTCGGTGTCCTTAGCCTTGAGAAAATAGTGTCCGAGCCGACCGGAGGATTTGGCTAAAGTGTAGCAGTGTCGAATCGCAGGAATGCCAAGATTGATCTTGAGACGCCGGTTCAACTCTACGATTCCCATTATAATTCGAAAAAAATTCACATTGGGTTGTGAAGGAATCAAACCCCAATAGCGGAGGACGACCCTAAGAAATGGGTGTAGGGGACAGCGAACTCCGCCCGCTGCAATGGATAGGAGAGGAAAGATAATTGTATTTTGGTCGTCCCTCTCCATATCAAGGGTATTGTCCTTTACTAGAGATAGATGGACATCATTGGGGATAGAGAAATGTCTTCGGAACCCAGAAATTCGACCCTCAGAAAGGAGGTCTTTCAAATGCTTAGCCATCCTGGTAAGGACCCAAGGATATTCTAAAATCAAAGATAAATACGGAATGTAGGGTTGCAAAACGAAGAGAAGAAAACTTACAAAAGGCAAAGGAGAAGACGGAGAAGACGGAGAAGAGTCGCAGAAAACGCGTTGGAGAAGAGACACCGACTGGCAATCCAGGAGGTTCAAATATTCGAAAAAGCATGCATTCGAAGGGACTGAAGTTTCAAAATCGTAATAAATGCGAGAGAAGCATGAATGAGGCAGGAAAGCGTTGCAGTGACCAAAAAGCATGTACGCGTTCTGACGCTCATCGGGAAGAGGGTTAACCGCCGAATTTTTGACTGCCTAGACTAGAAGCCAAACACGCCGACTAACTGATGCTAGTGAGGTGTTTGGGGGGCAATTGTGGGGGCCGAAGAATTGGGAGTCATAGAGATTCCGGATAGTCAAATATGGGAGAGTCGAGATTCGAAGCACTCGGCAATTGTCTCGAAAGCTCAAATCCAACCCTACTCGGCCAAATTACCGATTAAGCAAGGGACCGAGTGAAGATCGGTCTATTATAAAATGTGCCGAATATGAGGTGGGAAATGGATCTAATCCTGAGGCCCAAAGAAGAAAATATATAAATAAAAGAAACATCAGCCAGAAAGATGTATGTGAGAATTGTTGTGCTAAACATAGAATACAAGCATTCTTGAGTGTGGAGACTAACTTGTCCGTTGGAGTGCTAATTCCAGCACCCCCGACCGGAGTGTTTATTCCTTTTCAGGTGACTATCAGTGGATCACAAGCTCCCCCCAGGATCAGAAGAGTATTTCCAAACCACTTCTCCACAGTAATAATCTATAATAGCATGATACGAAGACAACCAATCCATGCCTAAGATGACATCGAAACTCGACATGTCTAACAATACAAGAGCAAAAAGAAGTCGGTAACCGGGAACCTCAATCTCACAACCTCGACGTCCTCGGTCTAGGACAACCCTACCCCCAACTAGTGGCTCTACACTGAGTGGAGATGCTAACTGAGCCACTTCTAATCCCAAAACAAATGCGAATATAAACAAAATGAAGGAATGAGATGCACCAGTATCAATTAACACATTGGCAATAAAATTGAACAACAGAAAGTTAGCTCTCATAACAGAGGATACACATGCTTGGTGGGTCTTTGATATACCTGCTTACCCCTCAGAGCATAAGACTAGTAAACTAATTGAGCCGAAGAGGTCCTTGAGTGGCCCTCAAGACCTGTGCTGACTGGGTAGGTTGATGGCTCTATGTCTGCCTCGAACCAGACGCACCAGATGTGCCACATGCCTGAGGGCAAAACCTCTTCAAGTGCCCTAATTGCCCATACTGATAACAGGTAGGAGGCTGTCCTCTTCCCTGACTCTGGCTCTGTGGACAAGCCAAAGACGATATAGACTATTTCCTTCCTACTCTCTATGGACCCCGCTGACAACACTTAAAGCAAGTGGTCCCACCTTGACTACCACTTTCTGTGTGATAATCCTGTCCAGTGTTATGTTTATTAATCTTAATCATGATTGTGGTTATGTGCTTAATATGATTTTCGGTGCCATTTACATGATTATATGTGTTTTTGAATTTCTATCTGTTCACTATAGAAAAACCTGCTCGATTTTCTATTATAAAATTTAAATTGAGGGCCGTAGAGGCGATAGAATGCAAAATTGACTGTGTCCTTGCGATTAGCATGATATTTAGAGCCTACAGTGAAATTTAATTAGAAATTGATTTGGATCAAAATAATTAGATTGAACTGATTAATTAAGCACAATTACTTAGCCTTAATCAAATTGATTAAGGCAAGCATGTATAAAGGCCTAACTACACTTAAACTCATTCTTTTGAGCTCAAAATTCTGGACTTACACCTAGAGAGAGAGAGAGTGCATGGTTTTAGAGAGAGAAAGAGGCCAATATTGAAGACTTTGCTAAGAAATCGGAAGACTAAGGGAATTGGTACAAGATTTAACTTCATTTGTGAGGATTAGAGCCTCTAGGTGAGTAATTGAACTCAACTTCATGAATTTAAATTCATAATTGAGTGAATTGAAGCAAGATATGAAATGAATTACAAGAATTGAGTTGATTTTGATAAATTTGAAGTCAATAGAACCATGCATGTAGAGAATTGCGATGAATTTGTGTAATCAAGCATGTAGCATGTTAATTATGAAGAATTGAGTATCAAAGCTTACATGCATGCATAATCTTGTTGAGCCTTATGGCATTGAGCATCATTTGTACCTTTTGGAATGAAATTGGAGTTAATGAATTACAAGCATGCTAGATTCATGAAGATATGTAACTTGATTGCATGAGCTTGAAGAACTTGAAATGGTTTTGGAAATTTGGGAGATGAACCATGATTTTTGCGCAAATGATTTCAAGTATCCAAGTGCTTTTATGTCATAATATGTTTGTCTATATTTTTGGCATCAATTTATAGCTTTGGAGCCTTTGAAGATGTGTTTTGAGACTTAAACAGAATTCTGGAAACCCAGAATTCGACCTATCCACTCAAGCATGGAAATTCTCGCTCGAGCGTGAAAACTTAGCTCCCATTAGTTTACAGAGAATACACGGACGCTCGAGCGGCCAAAGCTGCGCTCAAGCGTACCTTGTTTGACAAGACTTCTCGCTCGAGCATCAAAAGTCTCACTGGAGCGTAAATTACAAACAACCAATACTGTTGCAGACCGAAAAGGTCCGCTCGAACAGCCAAAGTTGTGCTCGAGCGGAAAGCCCTATTTCAGAAATTTTGAAAAGTCATTTTTGTGTTTTGTTTTCCATTCTCTTTCATTTCTAAGCACTCTTAGGCATGCATTGGGCATTGTAAATGACCTAAAAGGATAAGAAAGAGGCCTAAGAGAAATAAATAAATTAAGAACAGATTGAATTGCTTGTAACCCATATGTAATGTGTAGGGTCAAGTCCAAGGACAAATCCACCCGCAAAACACTATGAGTAATATCTTAGTAAGTGTGTATAGAAGTATGCTAACCTCTAAATGCTTACTTTTGTCTGGGTTTTATGGATTTGCTAATTGAATCAGATAATTGTTATGTCAATGATATGACTACGATCTCAAGTATGAAATGAGTATAGAAAAGAATGGGCCAAAGGCCGTTTGACATAAATGAATGGGCCAAAGGAAGTTTGACATAAATGAATAGACCAAAGGCCGTTTGACATGAATATATGGGCCAAAGGCCGTTTGACATGAATGAATGGGCCAAAGCCCGTTTGACATAAATGAGTGGGCCAAAGGCCGTTTGACATAAATGAATTGGCCAAAGGCCATTTGACATAAATGATTGGGCCAAAGGTCGTTTGATGTGATTCATTGGGCCAAAGGTCGTTTGATGTGATTAATTGGGCCAAAGCCCATTTGATAAGAACGAGTTGAGCCTGAGCCCATTGGTTAAGAATGATGTGGGCTTAAGGCCGTCTGTTAAAGTAGATAAATACATGAATTGGGCCTATGGCCGTTTGATGTATTTGTCATGGATTTCATTCATACGACTTCTTTATTTGATATTATTCACTGGCCTTTTGCTTACTCTCATTTATGTGTATGTAGGTGAGAATAGAGACGCCACCCAACCTCGGTGAAGAATAGGAAAGGAAGTCAAGTTTTGAGAAGTCAGCCTTAATGTCTCACGCACGAGACTATGTTTTTGTTCTTTTGCTCTTTTGTTTATTTTTGCTCAGTGAAGAAGTGTCAAACATGGACTGCTTTGCCAGATACAGAGTCGCCACCTAAATATTTTATTTTGGAAAATTTAGAAAACCCTGACTCGGTGCCAAAAGCCACGTGTCCATCATCACCAAAGTTGCCTCGGCTCGGGAACTTGGGTACGATTGGGGAAGGTCAGCTATGAGCACCCCCTCTCGCCCGATCAAAGATCGTCCTCTACTAACCGTGATATCTTGTTTTGAAAGCATTATGTGTTCCTATTCCGGTTATTAGCCTAGAATTACTATGTTATGCGCACAGCAAACAAGTATAGACCAAATCGCCTAAATTGGAACAAAACATTTCATGTTTGTTTGGAAAATGATTTGCTACTCGCGAGTAGGCTAAAATGCAAATTTTGCCACCCTTAAGTGGGCTTTAGAAAAGATGGTTTTGCCACTATCTAGTGGGCTTACAACTCACAGTTTTAGTGCATTATTCCAATTTAGGTAATTCAACCTCCATCCACAGGCATTCAGGCAGTTACATCACATAAGTAGCTAGCCTTATCGTAATTATGCTATCATGGCAACATTCACACACATGTGGCATGCTAAAGCATAAAACCTTACTTAGTACTCCAAGCCAAAACAGAAACCAGTTAGTAATCATGTGCATGATCCTAGTTCATGTTAAGATGGCTAATGCAACACATGCAAAATGCAACTAAGATAGGCTCGGCTAATCTACAATGGCATGCGAGATGCTACAACTAACACGTATTCAATTTGGAATTGAAGTACAAATGCAGTTAGAATGATGCACCGAGCCCGGTGCATGTAAGACAAATGTATGGATGCACGCATGCATAGCATAAGGTATGCTAAATTAAATATGACCTAATATTAACCATCAAAAGCAGGTAAGTAAAAGGGAGAAAGAAGTGGGGGTTGGAAGACATACACACACGCACCTACATTTATTACAAATTTGCCCTTGCTCAGAGGGACCAAAAGAATAATAATACAATTAACTAACCTACAAGTTAATTAATTATTACAGACAAATTAACTAATCTAATGAAAGCAGTAAACAGCCTCGGGAAGAGGGCCCAATGCAATGCGTGCTCGGCTCCGCTCAGAAAGCCACTGCCATGCACAAGTTGCCTCTACTTTGACTGTTATCCTTCTTTGAAGACTGCACAAATCTCAGGGTTGCTTCCCTGAATGCCGTGGAACACCACCGGCTGAGGGAATTGGTCACCGGCCATGGAGAATGGTCACCAGCCACAAATTAATACATCGGCCACTTATGGATGGCCGGTCGGCACTTCAGATGGCCGGCCGGCCAAATCTTCCTGCAGAATCTGTTTTTGACAGCAGCAGAGGGCAAAACATAGCATGGCAATGCATTTCAAGTAGATGTGTGCACCACCACATCCCTTATCAAGTTTATGACTCAAAGGGACACGGTTCTCGATTCTCGGACCACCAATCACGCATTTCAATGCGTGATAGCCCAAGGAACCAAGTTGTGCATTTTCAATGTGGAGTGAAATGCACATAAACAAACAATGGGGCTCAACCTCCATCACAATCAATTCAAGAGGTTAAGCATGCGTACCCATGTGATGCAACCTAGGCATGTGAGCTAGCATGCAATCATGGAAATGCAAAGAAGCATGCAAGGCATACAACAATCATGCAAGGCATGCAAAGCATGAAGCAATGTAACCAACAAGTATGCAAGATAAAATGTGGGTGTTCAAGCATGCAAGCAAACATGTGACTTCATTCAATCATGCAACAACACACTAGTATGCAACAACATGCAAAGGGGTGGACTTAAACTAATTTAGGCAGCCCTCAAACAAACCTAAAACAGTGGACAATGCTATGGAAATGAGGGCCTACACACACACACATGTACATGTTGATGGGCCAACACTTAAGCATCAAACAAGCAACCTTTAAGCACACTTGAAAGAGCCTAAACATGGGCAATTAGCATGCAATGTAAACTCTGGAAATCATGTTAATGATGCTGCCAAATCAATTTAAACAAGACAAACAGGGCATGCAATTGGTCCAAGTACTTGAGGCAAGCCAAGGAGACTTAAACCATGGCTAAGTCAACCTAGCCTCTCAAGGCCAAGAGGACTTAAAACAGGTTCAAGGCAGACCTAGACAGTAGCTGAGTATCGGACTTAAAATATTGATCCATTTTTAGCACTTTTCTACGACAAATACTTTCTGCAATGTGTTCATGATAGGAAAGTATCGGAGTTCATCGAACTAAAGCAAAATAACATGACAGTAGCTGAGTACGAGGCCAAGTTTACTGAATTGGCCAGATTTGCACCACACATGGTCGATACCGACTATAAGAAAGCAAGACATTTTGAGGGAGGCCTTCGGGATGATATCTTAGAAAAAGTGAATGTACTCAAGCTTGAAACCTATATCGAAGTGTTAGACCGGGCCATAATATCAGAAGCTAATATAACCAAGCAGGCCAAATCATCAACCGACTAGAAAAGTAGTAAAAGACAGGGCTTCTTTTCAAAGAAGAGATTTCCAAAGAAGAAGAATACGGGCTCCTCATGTACCTTGAATTCTTCCAGAGACATATCCCTAATGTGCAACCAGTGTGGAAAAAGGCATCGTGGGGTTTGTTACCATATATTAGGGACCTGTTTTAAGTGTGGTAAGGCAGGGCACATGGCCAGAGATTGTAATCAAAGCAATGGTGTGGACTTGCCTTTTTTCGCGCCCCACCTTTCAAAAAGGTTTGAAAGAAAGGCCTCATAGTTCGAACTCCCGCGGTTCTAAATCTAAATCTCGCAAGTGCAATGTGAAATTGAAAACACCAAAGAGTCCAAATCCGACAAATCTTTTTGGAAAATCGATTTTAAATCAAATAAGGCCAAAATTGGATTGCTTTGCTAGATAAAGAGTCGTCACCTAAATATTTTTTATTTTGGGAAAATTTAGGAAACCCTGACTTGTGCCGAAGGCCATGTGTCCATCATTACCAAAGTAGCCTTAGCTCGGGAACTTAGGTACGAGAGGGGAAGGTCATGAATTGAGCACCCCCGCTCGCCTGATCAAAGATCGGCCTCTACTAATCATGATATGATTTTTTTATAAACATTATGTGTTCTTGTTGATTATTAAGCTAACATTACTATGTGATGTGCACAAACAAGTATAGACTAGTTTGCTCAATTTGGAACAATTCAATTCATGTTTGTTTGCGAAAATGGTTTGAAGTTGCCACCTCGAGTGGGCTTAAAAATGCGAATTTGCCACCAAACATAATGGACTTAAAACATGATTTGCCACTTAACAAAGTGGGCTTAAAACGCACATTCGTTGAATCGTTCCAATTCAAACAACAAGCCTTCATCCACAGGCATTCATGCAATTTTAGCATTTAAGCACATAGCCTCATGGTAAGCATGCTAATCATGACAACATCCACGCTTATGCAAGTATGCTAAAGCATAAAAACTCACCTAGTACTCCAAGCTAAAACTAAAACTAGTTAGAATGATGCATGATCCTAACTATGCAAGATGCCTAATGCAATACATGCAATAATGCAATTAATAGGCTCGACTACTAATATGGCATATGATTGATTTGATAACAACATGCAATTAAACACATATTCAAAGAAGATATTAAAATGACGATGTTGTTTGAATGATGAGCTGAGCCTCTGTGCATGTAATATGAATGAATGGATGCAAGCATGCGATATGCTAATTCAAACATGTCCCTAATCTAACCATCAAAAGCGATTAAGCAAAAGGGAGAAAGATGTGGGGTTGGAAAACATACATGCATGCATGCACACTTATTACAACATTACGCCCTCGCGAAGGAGGGTCCGAATGAATAAACTAACTAACTAGCTACGCTAATTAAGCTAACTAATTATTACAACCCGTAAACGAATAACTAGTTCAATTAACTAATTATTTACAGCACTTAATTAGCTACAACTAATTAATTACAACACATATAGATATTTAAGCGACAAGTAAACTTGGAATGCAATGGAGGCTCATGCACGTGCTCGGCTTCACCCAAAAAGGGGCTGTCTTGCTACTGCATGTCTCTGTTTACACATTTGAACACCAAAGAAGCTGTCCACTTCCAGAACACCTCTGCTCCACCTCAGGAACACACTGTGCAAATTTCATTGGTGGCCGGTCGACCACTGGTGATGGCTGTCGGCCACTGATGGTCTGAGCTTCCTTGCTACAACAAAGAGCAAAACAGAGCATTTCTCAAGGGTTGTTTGCACACCTTGCCTCTCCTTTTCATGGGAAAATCAAATGAGGGACAAGCTTTGGTTCACAAACCATCAATCAAGCAATTTCATTGCATGATGGCTTGTGAAACCAATTATGCAAGATCAATGAATGCAAAGACAAGACCAAAAGGACCATCAGCCTATCATGCATGATCAATGGCAATGGAGACCAAGGAAAGTGGCACATTTCATCACTTTTGAGTATGCAATGTTCCATTTTCCTTGTGTTCAAATTAACATCCGATTTGAACACATGCAATGCAACATAAAGAATGTTTATCTTGCCTCTTTTACTTGTTGATTTTTGTTTACTCGTTTTAACTACCAAATCATCCTTTAATCCATTAAGTCCATTGGTGAGTGTCCTCTAATGGAAAGAGGGCTCAAACCACAAGTTGCTTTGGGCATGAAAGAGGCATTACACTATTGGTAATGAACCCACTAAGGGATTAAACCATTAGGTGTAGCACCTCTATTTTACACTTAGGCAAACAAGTGGTTTGAAACCACTTTCAAAGAAAATCAAAAGTGAAGAATTGAGGGGGATTGCAGATGTGATTAGGTGCCAGAAATGAATGATAAAAACACTAAAACATGCAACCAACTCAAACCAGTGTTAGTTAAAGCCTTACAACACTAAGCTAGTGAAGGAATTAACACTGCAACCATACCATACACGGCTCAAATGAAACAAATAACCAAAAAAAAGGCAAAATTGCCCTAAATATGGTCTAAAACATGCTGGACTAAAATCACAAAAAGCTAAAACAATAAGCTGATACATAGAGTTAACTAGGCATGCAAACAAGACACAAGGAAGTGAGGCTAACCCCTCCAATTTTGGACTTCAAAGTAAGTTTTTTACCACTGAAAAACCTCTAAAATTCAGTGGTTAAAAGGCCCAAAAAAGTTGATTTGAAAGTGATGAATAATGGCACAAAGCTTTACAAACTAACAAACAAGAAGGGTGAACCAACCCCTAACTTAAAAAGAGCTCAAACCAACACTTTGAGGCCACAAAAAAAGAGTTTTTCTCAGCTCAAAACCAACCCCAAAACAGTAAGAAAAGATGGTAAAACAAGCTTGCAAAATAAAGTAAACAAGTCAAGTACACTACCTCTTGAAGCAAAGGGGAATTCTAGGCTCAAGAACAAGCTAAAATCACCTTCAAGGGCTCCAAGACGACCCCAAATAACCTCAGCTCAAAGGTAAAAGTATTTGATTTAGGATGTGTATACAAAAGTGCAGAGAAAAACAAGCACTTACGCACAAAATTGTAAGAGAGAGAGAGAGAGAGAGAGATTTTTGCTTTGAATTTTCTAACCCTCAAAAATGAGGGAGGAACCCCCCTATATATAGAAGAACATGCCTTGAGCTTAGAAATATCCCACCATACACATGTAGGAAGATGCAATTCAATGTGGTAACAGCTGTCATAGCTGGCAACAAATATCAAGAAATATTTGGAAAAAGAGACTGGTAGCCGTCGGCCCCCACGGATAGCCGACCGGCCACCACTCGTGGCTGACCGGCCACACCAATGGCTGACAGCCAAAGGCAATGGCCGACAGCCTCTGGCAGTGGCCAACAGGTCACCACAAGTTCCAAGCACCAAGTTTTGATCCAAAACAAGGCACAGAAAGGGCAAGGTCCAAAGGCTCAAAGACAGGGCGTCCCGCCGAGGGCTTCAGGCACTCAAAATGAACACAAACAAATATTATCATCATACACACAAGGGATGACGCCCCAGTGTTGAGGATGATAAAAAAATGTGGTGTCTACAGTTGGCCCTCTTTGACAGAACTCGAAAGTCATGGAATGACGGGAGTGAATGTCAAAACCCAGAGACAACCCATTTTTGACAAGGCCGGAGACTTGGACAAACAAACAAGCAAGACAAAAATGGTTGCACCCACAGGCTGCCTACGTATCCCTTTGCAAGGAATCAAACCAGTGTAGTTCTAGGGAAAAATGCAAGTGATATGCATGATGTAGGAACATAACTTATGATCATGCAATGAGGTTGTAATGAAACATTTAAATGCAAACGCTATGCAAAGAAAATGCCACATCCAAACCGAAACAAGGTATATCAACCTCAAACACAAAAGTAAGTAGACACGCCACACATGGAAATTACGAACCAAACCACATTTCATTTAGAAAGGATATAAGAAAATTATGCAAGCTTAACTACGTGATGCGTAGGAAAGACTAAGAGCAACAAAATCACCGGGCATACCCGAGATGTCAAACAAGATCCTAACGCACTGCACGTAGAAGAAAACAAGGATGGTGTGAACACCGGGATGCACCCGAATGTTTTTAACCGATGGAAGGTAACCAAAGAATGGTATGAACATCAGGACGCACTCAAATGTTTTTAACCGAAGGGAGTTAACCGAAGGATGGTATGAACATCAAGACGCAGTCAAATGTTTTTAACCGAAGGGCGGGTAACCGAGGGATGGTATGAACATCAGGACGCACACAAATGTTTTTAACCGAATGACGGGTAATCGAAGGATGGTATGAACATCAGGACGCACACAAATGTTTTTAACTAAAGGATGGGTAACTGAAGGATGGTATGAACATCAGGACGCACACAAATGTTTTTACCCGAAGGACGGGTAACCGAAGAATGGTATGTGTTAGACTTATTTATTTTGATGATTTATTTAATTTTGTTTTAATTTATTTGGAAGAGAAAAATAGAATCAAATTTCATTTTGATGAATTATTTGAAAGAGAAAAATAGAATCAAAATTTATTTTGATGATTTATTTGAAAGAGAAAAATAAAATCAACATTTATTTTGATGATTTATTTAATTATGTTTTAATTTATTTGAAAGAGAAAAATAGAATCAAAATTTAGTTTACCCCATTATTTCTCACCTAAACTTCTATCATAAATGTTGTTAGAATGTATTTAATATTTGCTTAAATCAGGAGTTCAAACAGCCCAAAAACAGAGGTTCAAACAACCCAAAATCAGAGGTTCAAACAGCCCAGCACAGCAGCAGTCCAAAAAGTTTAAATCTGTCAAAGGACTGGACGTCCGGGTGGACATCCGGCTGGTCATTTGGCCGGACGACCAGGTAGGCCATTTCTGCTCAGTTCTGCTTCAGTTCAAATTTTCTTCTCAATGGCTCTGAGCTACAACGACTATTTTTCAAAGTAAAGCTGTTTCAGACCATGGTTTGCCTCCTACCAAGATCAAAGTAATGATGAAATGATTTATATTCAAAATGAATTCAACGGCTTTATAAGCTTCATTATAAATACAGAGCCTCTGTTGAACAAGCAGGAGTAGTTACAGAAACCATATATACAAGAGATACAACCCAGCAAAAATTCCTTGATCAAAAATCATTCTCATCTTTTCTCCAAAAATTCTCTAAGAAGTGTTATTCAATTTTGTTTACATCTTTATCTCAGAAATTATACACTGAGCCTTATAGCATTAAGCTCATCTTTCCTGTGTGAGGTTTCTAGAAAAATCAAAGCTTCATTTTATATATCTATCTTTGAGAGATAATTCTTGTAGCTTTTTGTGAAAGCAAAAATAACTTCTTTCAACCTTGTAAGAGTGTAGTATACTCAGTGTTCTTGACTTCGAAAGTCTATGTAAAATCTGTGGTGGATTGCTCCATCTGTGAAAATGTTGCTAGCACCCTGTGAAGCTAGATTACAGTGGAAAATCTCAAGTGAAGCGTGAGGAGTGGACGTAGGTCGAGTTAAAGCCGAACCACTACAAATTTGTTTGCCTCTCTCTCTCTCTTCTTCTTTATTTTATTTTAAATTGCCATAGCTATATTTCAAATTTTTACTCTGCTAAAATCATTAACTAACATAGTTGTTAAGACAGTTGTTTTAATTATTTTTATTTCCAGGACGCACACAAATGTTTTTAACCGAAGGACGAGTAACCAAAGGATGGTATGAACCTCAGGACGCACACAAATGTTTTTAACCGAAAGAAGGTAATCCTAACGCGCCTCATGTGCAAGGAGAAGGAGTAAAAGGATGTGATTCGAAGGACACAAATGATTTTACCTGAAACTCCTCTGAATGGACTGTACATACAATATCGTTTGTCTCTGCTGGCTCCGCTAAATGAACAATACATACAATATTGTGCCTGTGTACAAAAGCATGCTATGTAATAACAATGCATTTTCTATGAAAGAAACAAGAATGAAAGCATATTCTATGCAACAATCGAGAAGTGCATATTCTATGCCATAATAGAGAAAGGCATATTTTATACAAGTGTAACGAATAGGAAATGCATATTCTATGCAAGAAAACAACTAAGATATAATGGCATGTTCTATGTGAACCAAACAATTTGAGAGCATATTCTATGCATGATTGGTAACGGGAGCACATTCTATGCATGATTCAAAATCAAATGCATATATTCCATGCATGATTCAAGAGCGAAAGCAATAAGCATGTTCCATGCATAATGCAAGAGCGGAAGCACATTCTATGTAGCTAGAATAAAAGCATGTTCTATGCGACAGTAGAAGTAGAATATACGTTCCATGCAATAACAAAGAAACACACATGCAATGAAATAACAAGAAGCATATTTGTCAAAACCGATTCAAGAACAACTTTCGATTTACCTCTCGGAAGAGTTGCAACATGGAAAAAGGATACACCTTGGTCAACGAGTGACGAACAACGACCAACGAAAACACAAATTTGAGATTCCATAGATAGAATTTGAACTCAATAGTGACCTTATCTTGCACCTCTTGGGAAACAGAGACAACTACAGCACCAACACACAAAATAGGAGCATTGGGCACTGGCGGCCACTTGGGAGGCATGTCGGCCACCTGTCAGCCACCCCTAACGTTGTTGGCCACCAATGAGGCTTGTCGGCCATCAGTGGTGGCCAACCAACCACCGATGGCATATTGGGCCATTTCGGTCTTTTCACCTGTAGATCTTTAAATATAGGTCATGGGACCCCATTTCCACACACCTCCATGCCCGAAATTCCACCCTCTCTCTCTAGATCCGAGCTTTTTAAGCGTTTTCCAACGCCCCACACATATTTTCTTCGCTAAACCCTCTTGGTTTACCTCGTTTTGAACCAATTGAAATTTGATTTTGGGACTTTTTCTTGGAGTTTCACCACTTAAGGCTTGTTCCCCTCGAGTTTCTCTCGGGTTTAGTGCCTTGTTCTGGGCTTTGACTTTTTCTTCCCTTTTCTCTCTCCTAGGGTTTGACTTTTTCAAAGTTTACTCCATTTTCTCCAGTTTCTTCACTGTTCATCAACTCTTCACCCATATTCCAGATGGCAGACAACATACCACATGATGGAGGTCCCCTAGAGCCATTACCACTGGGAGTGAGGCCTTTTGATCCGGCGAGGTATCATCCTCAGACACATATTCTGCCTGCTGGAGGCGTTAGGCACTTCACTGACTTTGCTACTGACGTGCCAAAGGATCTCATACTGAGGGAGCTAGATTCCCATCTTTCAGTCGTTGCCGTTGAGGTACAACCTTTATTCACTTGCACATCTGATGTCCTTTACTTACATTTCTTGCGCCGTCTCTCATCTGATTGTACTACTTTCATCACCGTCATCGCGTCCATTTTGCACTTCTTTTTCAACTAATTGTTTTACACTAGTTCACTTGTCCTCTACCACAGGGGAACTCTCGCGCATACAGGGGCTATGGGGCCACGACGGCCAGAGATTAGTATGATGAGCTCCCCATAGGAATGCGTGACATTGTTGACGAGGCTGACTTCGGCCTATTCTGCTCTGGATTGACACGTGTTATAGCAAGTAATCCACTTCTTCGAGCGCTAGTGGAGAGATAGTGGGACACCACCAACTCTCTCCATATTTCTCTTGCCGGAGAGATGACGATGACTCCACATGACTTCACCATGATCACAGGCCTAGGTGTAGGGGGTGATCCGATTCGTCTCGATCTTGACATGAGGGAGTGGGAGGCTGCCTGGATTGAGCTACTGGGGGCGTGCCTACCTTTGATCCGGACAGCTATGGTCAGATACAGTTGGTTTGAAAAGTAGTTCCGGGGGATTGAGGCAGAGGCAGTAGAGGAGATAGAGCACTATGCTCGGGGTTTTCGGATGTTCCTCCTCGGTACCACCCTGTTTTCGAACAGGAACATCGTAGGGTTATACTTGCTGGGCACACTGGTGGTCCTTCCCCAAGTGAGTTTCTATGATTGGGGTGGAGCCAGCCTCGCTACTTTATACGGCTATATGAGCTCAACCTCCCGCGGGAGTGGACAGTTGATCGGAGGCTACTGGTGAGCCTGGGAGATACAATCTCAGTTCCCTCTTTACACCTTGCATTTTCTATTAAGCATTTCTTGCTTTACATCTGTTCAACATATGTACTTTCTGGTTTTCGCTTCCTATATCTGTTCAAACACTGTATGCTTTCTGTTTTGCATTTGCTACATCTGTTCAAACACTATATACTGATCACATACCACTGCACTTTCTCCACAGCTATGAGTGTATGCATACTTCCCGACTTTGGCCCCAGAGCCTGCAGGGGAGGTTCCATTGACGGTTTCCTATTCACGGGTGTACGATGGTCAGCTTTGTCGCAGGACCCGCAGGCCCTTCACGTTCTCCAGACATTACTTTGATATCGTAGCTGTCCATGAGGTAACCTAAAACACGGTCATCATTTTTGCTCTACATCTGTTCTTATTCACATATTAGCATCAAACGACTACTAATAATCTATTCATCTTCTATTTGCAAATCACATGGCAGCCATGGGCTAGGATGCCGACGGGGATTCGAGGCCGGTACATTGTGGCCATGGGCATCTCGCGTTATCGTATTCTACTTGAGGGTCCGGTTTGTCGAGCCTAGTACTTAGGCGACAGAGTCGTACATTAGTCTCTGGCTCTGCATACTTCATTCATACCGATGATGTCACCAGAGTCTATGAGGTCAGCAGACAACCTATCTGTTGACAGAGTTATCCAATTCATGGTGGGCTTGAAGGCAGAGGACTTCTGAGTCGAGGGCGATTATACGGTCTTCATTCAGACACAACTTATGCCACCTCGAACCGATGTTCGTGGTGGTGAGAGGGCGAGAGCTCTTGCTGCGAGGGCGGGCCTAGAGCGAGGTAGAGGATTGGCTGGCCGGAGCTTCCTACTGCACTCACCTGTTGGTGATATACTGGGGAGGTATATCAAATTCCAATTGAGCCTACTGCAGCAGGGCACAGATATGTCAAAGCTCTTGTCATACCTTCGGTATGTACCACTTTTTTAGTTTTCTCATCCCTTTCTGATATTTGTTCTTTCTGGACATTGATCATTCCCAATGTAATTGTAGGCATCCCCAGGATACACTGAGGATCTGCTGGAGCTATTAGCCTCATTCGAGGGCATGATATTGAGGAGGGAGGCACTGCTCAACTCCCACGGCATTCAGGTCATTTGTTTAGTTTTCTTACATTCCCGTCATAAATTTCCACTGACACACTGAAACTAACATGAGAAATTTCCCCACACTGTACTGATACACTGCATCTAAAATACTGCACTTCCATACTGTATTCATACTCTGCACTTCCATACTTCATTCATATACTCATTCTACCCCATACTTGCATTTGATACATCCTCATAATTGCATCTGATACGCATACTGTGGCTGACATATGTCAACTGTCTTTTCAGGTTCCACCCTTACTGATAGCACTGGCGGCAGCTACAGCACATGCGCCAGCTATGCCTCCTCTGGCAACAGGGAGAGAGAGACAGGCTCCAACACACAGCTGAGGTCGAGCTAAAGACACATGGGCTGAGGGTGGCCCTTCAGAGCCTATTGTGAGCGATGATGAGGCTAAGACTAGCGAGGCTAAGGTGGAAGCGAGTCAGCATGCTGAGTCACCCGAGAGTGGAGACAATGACGCTGGTTCAGGTTCTGCGAGTAGGAGTACTGAAGCTAAGGAGGGCTCCGCTGAGGAGGACTCCGAGGCGAAGAGTGGAGACGGCTCTGGTTCAGACTCTGATTCTGGTTCAGACAGTGGCACCGATGGAGACAGTATCACAAAGTCATCTCCTCTGAAGAAGAGGGCTTCTCGAGCCTGAGGCGACCAGCGTTGATTTTCTGTAGTTTTTGCTTAGCTTCTTTCTGTTAGTAGTGTTTAGCACATTGTACAGCTTCAGAAGAGCTTTATTTTCTTTACAAAATTGTACTGCACTTCTATGATCGGAATGAAACTAGTACATTTTTTAAAAAGTGTTGTGTTTTGCATCATGAGCACCGCACCGCAAGAAAATGAGATTGAAATTGATATTGAAAACCAAATACTTGTATTGTCACAACAGTCTGAATGAGGTAACGAACAGACCAACAACTGAAATAATCAAAGCAATATAACTCGATAATCAAAATAACTATTTCGTTAAACAAAACTAGACAACTCGATAAACAACAAATCAACTTGAATACAACTCGATGTGCAAAACAAGACAAATACAACTCAATAAACAAAACAAAAGAAACAGACCTCAACAAGCATGCTAAGGCCTGAAAAGACTCAAAACAAGACTCCAAAACACACAAAGAACAAAACAAGGCTCATGCTACCAGCACTTTCCAGCACAAGAAGGACATCATGCTAAAGTGGGAAGATGTCGGCCATGAATGGAGGCCGTCGACCATCAGTGGTGGCCGATCAGCCACCAAAGTGGTGTGTCGGCCATCACCAATGGCCGGTTGGCCACCACTGCGAGAAGCCTCCAGAATGTTGACACCTGGCTTCCACTCACTACTTTATCTTCTACAAAAGGTTTGGAGCTCGTAGTTACTTCATTTCAACAGCAAATTCTTCACAAATGGAGCCATTCTTTTCTGAAAAACTCTCGAATTGGATTGCAACTTTAGATGGCTTGGAAAAGCTTATTTTCTGGGGTTTCAGCATAAATGCACTATTCTCACTGAGTCGTTCTCCGCTTTGTTTTCCATTTCTTCACACAATGGCTAGATGTTGGAACCTAACTACACACATCTTTAGCATCGGGGGGACAAGAGATATGCCCGAAAATCAAAGAATTTCAAGTGCTAATGGAGTCCCGGCGCGATGAGAAAAACTTGGCTCAGTCCCGTTTTGGTTACATCCAAGCTTTGGAAAGGATGTGTAGATTCACTTTGCAGGAGGCTCGATCCTTGGTTCACAATGGAGAGTTGGACATCCACAGTTTGATTCATCGATTTTCTAATGTCGGTGACCGAAGCGATCTTCTCTGGCAGGGTTTTTGACAACACGCCCTTTGTTTATGCATGCTATCACATTTTTTCCTAGCCCCTAGTTTCGGCGGGTCAAGCATTCGGCTAGTTGAAGTAGCCCAAGGTTTGAAGGAGGGCAAGAGCTAGATTGGTTTGACTTTGGCTGAGACTTTGATGGGCTTAGACACCTTTCATCAGTGAGAGACAACCAACTTTACGGGAAGTCCATTACTTCTTCAGGTAATGTTTCCCACCCTTTCAAATATATGTTTCTCACATCACTCGGCACTCATGCTCTGTTTTTCTCTCAAAACCCTTTTCTCAACACACACCTCTCTATTCTTTAATCTCTATTTTCTTTCATCCCTCCCCAGATTTGGCTCATGGATAGGTTGAAGGTAGTGGATTCTTGCCCTGCATATTTCGCACAGGGCTATTTCTTTCGCCAACGGCTAGTGGATTTCCCGAACGAGGGGTGGTGGTGCCATTGGATGTGCAACAGGTCTGCTGTTGACATTGCTTAACGTTGCCTCTAGTTTGATTTTCCCGAGATGAGCTACAACATGACTTGGCAACCTGGCATTTAGCTGATTGGATTGACACGCTGTGTGTTCTACTTTCCGTTCCGGTTCAAGTGTCAGTTCAAACACGATCAAACTTGCCCAGAATAGGGGGTAAAGTACGCAGCTTTATTCCTAATCCGAGGTTCACAATTGGCTTGATATCCCACTGCATAGAGGACTAGAGAACTTATGGCTCTTGTCCCTAGTTTCAACTGCGCACTTTCTGGCGAGTGCCTGACTTGGCTTGAAGATGAGACACAATCTGGGCCCACTTTAGCATCAGGATCTTCCATAAGCACAAGCGGGGGATGCAGGAACACCTGACTCAGCTATGCCCCAAGTTTATTACTTTGATCTTACTTTTCAAGTTTTATGCATGTAATAAAAAGCAACTTTGATTTGTATCAAGAGTTGGAGAACTTTGTATTGAAATCAATGAAATTGAAGTTGTGGGCGTTGAAAATTTTCCTTTTTGTCCAAAAATGGTCTAAGTTGTAGAAAGATTAATCTGAACAAAATCAACTTTTATTAAAACTTTTTAAAACCATTTTCGATAAAGATCACAACTTGACACACATGGAATCTATCCTCGAGATGTACAACCCCGAATCTAGAAATGGAAAATTGCCCCTTGACTGAATAGCACTGCTCAGCACTGTAGTCAGCTCTTCTCTCAGGGTAAGGATCACAACCGAACTTTCAGATAACTAATAGACAAGGATGCCTTGATCAAACCAATGGACACAGTTGATTTGGAGGTGTTTACGGCTGAATTTTGAGATGAAATTGCCTACGTATCCCGAAGATGGGAATCAGGCCTTACGTAGTTCAGTTCAGGTTCACTCGGGTATTAATGCTCTCCGTTTGCGCTCTAACTTTTGCGAAGGTCTCCCTTTAGAGTTTTCAACCTTGCGAGCTCAGTTTTTCTTTTTTCCAATTTTTTGTACTCTAAATTTTGCCTAGGTTGCCCTTCTGGGTTTTCGGCCTAGCGAGCCTCTTAGGGGTAATATTTCTTCAACTTGTCCATGTTGATTGGTTGGGAAAATTCTAGGCCATCCAAGTCCATGAGAATAGCAGCTCCACCCAACCAGATAGTCTTGATAATGTAAGGACCAGTCTGATTAGGTTTGAACTTGCCCCTTGGGTCGTGGATGGAAGCCCGGTTGTCTTTCAATACCAAATCCCCTTCCTTAAGATTCCGAGACTTAACTTTCTTGTTAAAAGTCCTGGCAATCCTGCGTTGATATCTTTGAACATGGTACAGTGCTTTTAGCCTTCTCTCATCAAACAGCATCAGTTCTTCAAACCTGCTCTGTTGCCAGTCTACTTCTGCTATCTGGCACTCAGCCATAACCCGCAGCGATAGAACCTCTATGTCAATCGGTAGAACAACTTCTATCCAATAAACAAGAGAGTACGAAGTTGCCTCAGTAGATGTCTGAATTGAAGTTCTGTAGCTCCAGAGAGCAAATGGCAATTTGTATTGCCAGTCCCTGTAGGTCTCAACCATTTTTTGCAAAATGCGCTTGATGTTCTTGTTGGCGGCCTCAATAGCTTCATTGGTTTGCGGCCGATATGTAAACGACTTATAAAAAGCCACGTTGTATTTCTCTAACAGGTCGATCACTTCTTTCTTAAAATGGGAGCCATTGTCTGAAATGATCTCATTTGGGACTCCATAACGACAGATGATGTTATTCGGGATGAACTTAGCCACATGCGCTGCTTTCAACACTGTATAAGACTAAGCTTCCACCCATTTCGTGAAATAATCAATTGCCACCAAAATGTATTCGTGCCCATTTGACCCTTTTGGTGTAACTTCCCCAATGACGTCAATTTCCCAGGCTGAGAAAGGCCACGGTGAAGTCATGTTGTACAGCTTCGACGGTGGGTGTAGACACCCCATTTTTGACCGACCTTAAGACTCAGACGTCATCGATTGAGCGCTCGGTGATAGTGCGTGTTGTGCTCGTTTTGAGCTTCGGAGTTTTGGTTGAGAGCCTTGCCTCCGGGTCTTCGAACTCTTTGTGCTTCAGCTCGGTTTGAGGACCAAACCCTTGTTTCCCTTTCTAAAGGGAGGGAGAGGTCTTGTAGACCATCTCTCGGTGGTCGTAGACTACTTTTCATGGTCATAACCCACTTTTTTCGTTTGGAGACTAGTTTCCGGTTTTTGGAGCCTTCGGTCATGCGCCTTTTCTCGGGACCGGTTAACGTTCTCCATTTCGCTTGGTTTTTGAACCAGACCTTGCTTCCTCTCCCTAGAGGGACACTGTGGTCAGAGAGACCACTTTTGTGGTCGTGTACCACTTTTGGGACTCAACAGCTAGTTTTTGAGGCTCCCGGCTGCGCGCTTTGCCTCTCGAACTCTCGTCTTGTATCCGTTTTGGTTTGTTTTTGTACAAATCTTGTATTCCTTGTTTGGAAGGTGGTACGAGGGTGGGAGACCAGTCTTTTCCCTTTGAGACCACTTTCCTTCCCACTAGTCAGTTTTCTAGTCGGGAAACTAGTTTTCTTGGTCTTTGGGCCACCTTTTCTGGTCTCCCACCCCACCATTGGCTTGCTTTCAGTGTGGAGTGCACCATTTCCCCCTGCCGACCACTGTTTTTCTTGGGAGACCACTACAAGTAGCAGGCCGACCACTTTAACTAGTCAGCAGCTCTCCCCCTGTTTTGGCAAACTGTGTGAATGCTAGTTGTGCCAGCTGGAGGGCATAGACTGTATCCTCCATACACGTGTATAGAGGGATTGCATCCAAGTTTTAGCTTCTCCAAGAAGCTTGAACCTTTGTTTTTCTATAAGAGAGGCTCTCCCTCTCCATTCCAGAGGTTCTAAAATTTCCCTAAGGCACAAGTATATATCTCCCTCTATATCTCTATATTTGGTGCCAAAAGAGTGTGTTGTTCTTCACTTTTGAACCACAACTCTTAACCATACACCCCCATCATTAAACTGAGGTTCTTGAAGGACATTTTGATGGCTAAAACGTTGGTTCTTGGCTGAGAAATTTGCTGGTATTGCAGTGCTTCAAGGATAACCTATTTTCTCCCTTTTAAGCTTTGTTTTGATCACTCTCTTAGCCATATTTGCATGCTTCTCTTGGCTTAACATTGAACTACAGAAAGCTCTATTTTTCAGTCCTTAGAATGTTTGTTTAAGGGAGTCTGACAATAATTTGTGGGCACAATTACTTGGTATTGAAGTTTCGAACTTATTAGGCCTAAAGAGCAGCAAAAAAGAACCAAAAAACAAACTCACTGAATTATTTCTCATTGTGAAAAAATGGCAGAAGAACTTACTTACGAGGTGGATGGTGTTACGTTTGAGGAGAGCATGTGAAAATCACTACCATGTGCATAGTTGTTAGAATTTTACAATTCGCAATTTGATTCACGATTCATGCATAGATCGATGTGAATCTATTTTAGGATAGGATCGATAGTGAATTGCAGTATTCATAATTTGATTTGTGTTTTACAATTCATACGATTCAATCTATGGCTGAATCTGTTTTGAGATAAAGTCTGCAGTGAATATGATTTCAGTTCACAATTTGATTCACGATTCATGTAAATTTTGAAATTGTTGAGTCCAACAGATTTTGATACGTTTTTACATCTTTTGTTTAATATGCAATTTAACTTCGTAGAGTGTTTAGTACGAAAATAATCAATACCTCTACATAATTTGTTGTTCTTTTGGTGATTAGAGGGTTTTGTAGGATCCAATCATATCCAATCAGAATATTCTTTCTCACATTTTTCTTCAGAAAAAATTGTCAAAATACATCTTCTAAGAATGTTTAAGGCTAAAATAACTTTCACCCATGAAATATATATTGCTATCTTGGTGAAATAATCATAGTCTAATATAATATAGGCCAGGTTAGTTGGACCCGAAGGTTCCACAATTTTTTTTTTTTTTTTTGTCTTTTTCTTTTCCCTAAACTGATGTAAGTAATCATCATGTGCTTCTGTTTGTTAGTTGTTGTGTTAGCTAGTAGTGGAGTTAGTTGCCTACAAATAGGTGTGTAGAGGCTTCATAACTAATATTGCATTGCTCTTGTATTTCCCATTGGGAATTTTCTAGATATCATTCTTTCTCTGAATTTTGGATTCATCATTTTGGTATCAAAGTAAAGGATTCTGTATCTACTATGTTCTTGCCTGGACGATGATCTCAACAAAAATTAGCTTGATCTCAGTTTGCACCTCTTGGTGGATAACAAACACTAACTGGGAATTATACCTTTCATCTTAAGTTTGGGAGTTGATTTCAAAACAACATGAGCCCTAGCGGCCGTAATGGGTGGCAATAACTACTACAACCGTTACGTAACGGTTGCGGCTGCTTTTTAAAACCTTGCTTTTGACTGATTTGAGTGTCCCTCAGTCTTCTTCGACCTCCCTTGACTCCATAGTGCTATTCAGATTGCCCATAACACTGTCTTTTCATGAGCGGACGAAGCACATTGAGATTTATTGTCATTTTGTACGTTAGCATTTGCAATCTGGCTCCATCTTGCTTCTTTTTGTCTCTTCGGCATTACAACTTGTTGATTTCTTTATCAAGACTCACACCACTGCTCGATTTCAGTTTCTTCTTAACACACTCTCACTGTTTTCTGCTAAAACATCTTGAGTTTGAGCGGGGGTGTGAGAATATTATGTTAATTATGGAAATATATATATTAGGTTGATTGTATAGGGTTATTCTTATTTCCTATTTTAGATTAGGTTTACGATTGCTATATGTATGTCGGTTGTACTCTTTGTATTATACACAATTGAACATACAGAATCGTTTAGAAAACTTATAGGGGGCCTAAGTGTATTTTTTCTAAACCTCAGGGTGGTCAGTATAATTTACCCTTTATTTAATTTTGTATTGGTTGTTTTGTTTCTAAGATCTGTGATATTTAATTTTGTATTGGTTGTTTTGTTTCTAAGATCTCTGAGACAATGAAAGTAGTTAGTGCTTGTGGATTTCAATGAATTTTTTTTTTTATTTTTTGAAGTTTTGGGTAGTCGTAATTTCATTTCTCCCTATTTATTTTAGTTATGTTGCTTTTGTGTTGGTTTTAAGGGAGCAATAAAAGAAGAGTAAGGTAAGAAAGGAAAAATTAAGCATATTAGTAATTCATCCCAAATTTCTTGTGCTACGTAATAATTGTTCTTGTAATATTGGGTGAATCCTTGAACTTTTTTTCAATTGTGCAGGAGGATATAATGTTAACAAGGACGGATATGCAATTCCCGCCGGAACTGATATTTTCTTTCTGAGTGGTTCATCTTCTTGCATCTTTAGCTTATTTTTAGTATTATATGGATGCATGACGGATGTACAATTGTTATGGGCTTTACCCATTTTCCCCTCCAAAAATGATAATCTTTTACAATGAGAAATGAAATAGTTAGAACTTGATTTTGCTAGAGGTACCTTCGTATAGAATATCTGTTTACCAGCTTTTTGTTCTGTTTATTGACTTCAACTCTCTTTTTCTATTAAACGTGATTTTCGATTGTGATTCTCCTGTTTAGGTTTATAATCTCCATAGATCTCCATATTTCTGGGACAAACCTCATGAATTTGAACCAGAGAGGTTTCTAGCACAAAAAAATAGTGAAGGCATAGAAGGGTGGGCTGGATTTGATCCATCTCGAAGCCCCGGAGCATTATACCCAAATGAGGTTTTATACAATAGCTACTTTTTAGCCTTTCTAATATTTCACACATTTTTTTTAATATCAATTAATGGTTTATTGCTTCATTTAACAGATTATATCAGATTTTTCCTTCTTGCCTTTTGGTGGAGGACCAAGAAAATGTGTTGGGGACCAATTTGCACTAATGGAATTGACGGTGGCATTAGCAATGTTGTTACAGAATTTTGATGTGGAGCTGAAAAGATCTCCCGAATCTATGGAACTTGTTACCGAGGCAACAATTCATACAAAGAATGGACTTTGGTGCAAACTTATGAAGAGATCTGATATTCATTGAAAAAGAGTAAGCAATAGAGATTGCACGCGTATAAGCCAATAATTGTATCTACCATCTAGTGTACTCCTGGAAAAAAAATTTACACATATAAAGTACTGTGAATGCCTGAATATATATGAAGTCCTTCATCAATATATATAAACCTAATGTCTCAGGTTATGTTAATTTTCCTGACATAGTCGATCAAAGATATGGGTATTGAATGAATACGAGTTCTGCCAACACAGAGATGTTAGCCCAACAGGCCATCGACTCTCTCTCTCTTTCATTTTTATTAGCATTCAAATGCAATTGTTTGTATTCTAGTAGACAACAATAAGTAAAAAAATGAAATGTTATTTTATTATGAGTTCTGCTATTAGCACCTATCAAAATTCTTTGGACCCCCCATTTCTTTGGACCCCAACCTTAAACCCTAAATTTTAATAATATTTTTTTGGACACTCCACTTATTACCAAATCTACCCCTATTCCTAATATTTTTACAATCAAATGCACACCCACCTAATTTTCATACCTCTCATTCCTGACTGTTGGTCTACCACTGTGTTCATCTTCGAAAGTGCTTGGGACATTTGAAATGCACACCGACCTAATCAAATGCACACCGATTGAATCCATTTTGCTGCTTGATTCCATTCCGAAAGTGCTGCTTGATTCCATTCCGAAAGTGTGCTTTGGACCCCCATTTCGGAAATTCAACACTTTACTGCTGTAAAATTTTCCATCTACCATCAAAGGTATGATTTACTGCTATAAAATTTTTCATCTACCATCAAAGGTATAATTTATATATCTTTTCTCTTCAATTAATCATCACCACACAAACAAAAAAACCATTTACCAACCAAAACCACAACCACACAAAACGCTAATATTATAATGTAATGACCAAGTGTGGATAGGGGCATTTTGTAAAATTGAACAAGTGTGGGTATACATATATATATATATATATATATATCTTGAGAGCTCGTGTGGTTTGAACCTTAGGCCTGGTAACACTTTTTTGATTGGATTTATTGATTTTGGGAATTACAAATCACAATAGAAAATTGTAGATTCAATTATAATCTATTTCCCTATCTCAAATATTTCATTTATTTATTAATTTCAGGGTTTAACAACAATCCATTTGTTTTGAAATAAGGGCTCTACATATCTAATTTCTTTTTTAGATCAGACTTTCAGAGTGAGTTCAATTTTGTTCGGAAAATGAGGATGATGAAGAGGTGAGAAGAAGAGGAAAAAAGAGATATAAGAAAGTATAATAACTATAATTGTAGTTTCTTTGTTTGAAATTCCATATTGTTCTTAAATTTTCTACATATTAAATTCAAACTCTGACATCTATCCTTACCTAAGAAAAGTATATTAACACTGTCATATAATTGTTAAATAGATATAGACATATCAAGTGCATGAAGAGAGATGGGGTTGATCTGTTGGTGGTTTGCTGGAGCTCTGGTGGGTGTTTGGTTCTGTTTTGTGTGGCTGAAGTTGAACTGGTAGTGTGAATGTTTGTACTGCTTGGAGTGGGTTGAAGTGGGCTGAAGTGGGTTGAAGAGGGATGGGGTTGATCTGTTGTTGATTTGTGTTGTCTAGGCTGGAGTGGGTTGAAGTTCTGAATCTGAATTTTGTCTTGCTGGTATAGTGGTTGTTCTGAATCATGTTTTGGTATGCATTAAAGAGGGCTGGCTTGTGCAGAGGAGTTTAGATTCAAGCATCTGAAGTGTTCAAGAATCTGCCTTAGACTGTTGGGCATGCCGGTTCTGATCTGCTGCAGGGTAGAATGTTGTCTTGGTCTGCTGTATAGCCCCAAAAAAGGAGTTATGTTGTTCTACTTCTGGCTTCCTAGCAGCAGGGGTGCTCTGTGCTGGCTTTGGGTTATGGGTTGGTTTGGTCTACCTCTGGTCTGTTTTGCTCAACAGTGCTGCTCTGTCATAGGATTTTGGCTAGGGCAGAGGTGTTAGTTTGTTCTATTTGGACTGCTGGGCATGTTGGTTCTGATCTGCCTTGGACTGCTGGGCATGTTGGTTCTGTTCTGCTGCAAGGTTGTAGGCTTCCTGGTCTGCTGTAGTGCCCAAAAAAAAAAAAAAAAAAAAAAAAGGAGTTACTCTGCTTTACAATGCTGCTCTGAACTTACTTGTGGGTCTCCTGCAATCTGTTTGTGGGCAAGTCCTCTTGGTGTTTGACTTGGTTTTGTTGGATTTTGGTTTTGTTGTCTCATGATGTCCTTCTTTCTTTTGAGTTTGGTTCCTCACCAATCTCTTGGGGTTGAGCTTGCAGATGATTGGGCTACCTTCTCGATGCCAACCTAGTTGGGATTGGGTTTGGTCGCTTTGATGCTTGATGCTTCCCCTCTCTCTTTTTTGATGTAAACTCATATCTTGTATGATTTTCCATCAATAAAGGTTCTTTTTGCTGATCAAAAAAAAGAGCGCATGAAGACATGATATGAGTGTTCAAACATAATCATGCTTTCAAGGGGCTCCTACTGTCCTATTTTGAGTAAATTTAACAATTTGCAAACCTCATACTGTCAACCACACCAGGCTCTCTATCACTTAATATCACCTTGTGGCAACCATTAGGGGGTACTATAAGAATTCTACCTAACCACTACATTGGAGTGGGTAGTTCCTTCTTCTTGTGTTCATTTGTTTTGTGTTGATCTAAGAGGTTTTGGTTCAAGTGACAAAACTCAAGATGTTTGTAATTGTGTTGTGTGTTCAGTTTTGTGGGTCATATGGTTAGCAAGGGATGATAGAATCTTTGAACGGAAAAGTGATGATTTTGAGAGATTATGGGAGAAGATTCACTACTTGGCTTCATTTGGGTTTCAATATCTCCTTCCTTTAAAGGAGATTCCCTTATTTTTTTTATTTCTAGAGATTGGAAGGTTTTTCGTAGATCATGATATTTTCCTTTCGTTTTTTTTTGCTGGGGACTTCTTGTCCTTATGGTTTCCTTTTATTTTTGTATTCCATGTTCTTACTTTTTTATTAATGAATTTTTTTGTTATTGACAAAAAAAATTATGGTGGGACAATGATATCATGAACCCACCAAGTGGAGATCATATTATTTAAGAAAGTAGAGGGAAGGAGGAAACAGTGAACCAATCCCAAATCAAAAAAACTCAACTAATCAATATCTAAGCCAAGTTTGCAAAACCTATTACATATCATCCTAGGAAACCTCAGTAATAGTTGCCAAAAAAAAAACTACAATAAATCCTAATAAAACCCAATAAATCAAAAATCAGAAAATAATGCTAAAGCAAATCCCTAAACTTCAAGTTTATAGTCACATTTTTTTTGTCCATGTATGTTTAAAGGGATGGTATTAAATTTTTTGTCAGTTAGAACTTGAGAACTTGTGCAGGGTTGAGATACTTTGTAGAATGGAGGTATTAATTTAAATTTGATTCTTATTTAAATTTGAATTGTGTGAGCTAATTTAAGTAAGCTAGTTAAGGATATTAATTAAGTCATCTATCTATTCTATCTGCATAGCATACCTGCATTTAGCAGTAAAGCCCAAGCAAGCCCAAGCTATAGACCAAATAATGCATCTATCTATTTTTTTGTTTTTGATGGCCTTGCTCTTGGCATGCTTCTAATGCATTACATCTAATTGTACTTGGTGGACAGCTATGGTGGAAACTGCTCGAGATCGCCCAACAGCGTCTAGGAGACGTAATGTTATACTTTCTCAAAAAGTGGCTAAGAGATCTCAACGCACTCGTAAGACTAAGGATCAAGGTAGTGGAGTTAATGAACATGGCATGAATGACATAGGTGCTGCTCTAGCAAAAACGGTTGAGGTTGAAAACGATAGAGGCAATCAATTTAATGTGAGTGACATGGGTGATGATTTGGGGGATGAACCAATAGATATGGGTGATGAACCAACAGACATGGGTGATGATCTAGGTGATGAACCAACAGACATGGGTAACTATGAAGACCAACCAGCAGATACAACTGAAAAAGTTAATGAAGATCTTACTGGACCTTTTCTTGGAGGGCCATATGATCCTTCAATTTTGAAGAGTTTTCATTGTCACATAGCAGCCAAAATTTGGCATAATGATGTAAGTCATTGTCTTACATTAATTTAATGTTTCAAATTTTGTTTCAACTTTACTAATTCTTTTTTTCTTTTTTCTTTTTTCTTTTTTCTTGTTTTCATTCTATGTTGCAGGAACATGGAATACTTAAATGCTTAAATCATGGTTTTAAAGTTGGAGAATGGTCATTCAACTTGGAAGATAATGAACAGTCCAAATTTCATGGTTTAATTAAGGATTCGGGGTTGATTTCTTTAGTGAGTTGCTCTTACAAATTTGTAAACAAAGTTGTAGTTTTGGCCTTTGTAGAAAGATGGCAGCCAGAGACAAACACGTTTCATCTACCATTTGGTGAGATGTCACCAACCTTAGATGATGTTAGTGTAATTCTAGGGATTCCAGTGATTGGTAAATCAGTCTCTTGCAAGAAGTTATCAAATGTTGACGCTGCAAATTTGCTAGTTGAGGCTTTTGGAGTAACAATAGATGAGGCGAATGTAGCGTTGAAGGTAGCACGGGCCAGTCTATCAAGGTAGAATGGTTTAGACAACGGTTTGGGTCAGTGTCTGATACGAACAATGATAATACCATTGAGTGTGCAACTAGGGCATATTTGTTATATTTGTTAGGTTATACCTTATTTGCAGACAAGACAGGCACACGTGTTCCGGTAATGTATTTGTCTTTTCTTATGGATTTGTGGTCGGTTGCTTCTTATGCTTGGGGTGCAGCCGCATTGGCTTTTTTATACCGGCAATTGGGTACTGCGACAAGGTATGCCGTAAAACAGATGGCAGGATATATGACATTGCTGGAAGCTTGGATTTACGAGCATTTTGTTGGTGCTAGACCCCACCCCAATTTGGACTATAAAGAAGATCAACCTCGTGTCTTTTGTTGGATTTCTCGCACCCAATCTGGTTCGTCAACGTCTATTTTACAAAGGTTGCGAGAGGACCTCGACAGATTAGAGGCCCATGACGTAAGTGTCAATCTTATGTCAATGTATGTACATATTACTTTTTATTATTCAATCTAATTCATAACTTACATATAAAATTTTTACTATTGTAGGTTATTTGGGATCCATACCATGATAACTGTATTGAGCATCCTTTTTTTGATGTTGCTTACTATAGTGGATGCTTAAAATGTATGCACATTGTTGAACCATACCATCCAGATAGGGTACTGAGACAGTTTGGTAGGGTGCAAATTATTCCCTCACCTCCGCTTGCTCCAGTTCGAGCCTCTAGAGGATCCACTGCAAAACAGTACATCATTGCCTATAAATACTTGGATACGATTTGGGAGAGTTGGGAAAATCACTTGTTGTCTGAGATAGGTCGTAGTGTTCTAGTCTTGCATCCATCGGATTGTGTGCCAGGTTACTTGGACTGGTTTACTTCCATTTCACACATGCAAGTTCAAAACCCGACACATCGTTCTAAGTATAATCCACACACAAAGACATCAGCTGATTATCATGAACTTCAATTCGTATGTCAATTTTTACCATTTTCATTTTCATTTTCATATATATTTTGTTTAAGGCAATTGTTAAGTTTTATTTTATTGTTTGCAGCGCATTGACAGTGCCTTAAGCATTTCACGTTCAATGCTCGAAATTGGATACAATGAAGCAACTCCCACCCGAGATATGTTACGCAATGCCATGAAGAAGATAACACAAGTCTTGGAGGGCCAACAGTCCACTGAAAAACATACACCATCAGAGAACTTAGTGTACACTCATCGCAGGAAGCATGGAGCAACGTCTTAGACTTTAGTATTTGTTGGGTTCAAATGTTTTGAATGTGTATTTTGAAATCTTAGTCTCAAACATGTGTTAGACTTTTTGATGGTGTTAGACACAAGTATAACAAATGTCAAATAACACTTTACTATATGTTAGACTTTTTGATGGTGCTAGGCTTGTATATGACTTTACCATACCTTTTTGGGCACTCAATGAATTATTTTGATGGTTTAGATGGTTTGATGGTTTAGATGGTTTGAATTGTTTTGATGGTTTAGATGGTTTGATGGTTTGAATTGGTTGGATGGTTTGATAGTTTGTTTCTTTCAAATATTGGTAAGTTTATTGCATTATGGTCATCACTGAATAAACAAAGATGGAAATAAACATGAATTTTCTATTCATCACTGACTAACAGAACAAATCCTCCTCGTTCAGCACTGTAGAACTGAATAAAACTGACTTATTTAGCACTGTAATGCCGAACAGGTAGTCTTAGTTTATCACTGTAATGCTGAACATTTGATGGTTTAAATGGTTTGATGGTTTGAATTGGTTTGATGTTTGATAGTTTGTTTGTTTCAAATATTAGTAAGTTTATTGCTTTATGGTCATCACTGAATAAACAAATCTGGACTAATGAATAGACATGAATTTTCTGTTCATCATTGACTAACCGAATCAAACTGACTAGTTCATAACTGTAGTGCCGAACAGATGGTCTTTGTTTATCACTGTAATGCCGAACATATATGGTTCATCACTGTGTAACTTGAATCTATTCCAATTCACTTTTTTCATCAACTTTAATTCAGTACAACACAGAAAATAACATTCATTTCAGTCCAATGTTTACCATTCCAATTCATTAGACTAAAGAAAATAACATGAATTAAATCCATTCAAAATACATAACTTAAATCCATTCCAATTCACTCTTTTCCATTCTAAGTTAATTTAACAAAGAAAATTACATAACTGGAATCCATTCTAATTCTATTTCTTAGCTCACTCATATGACATTAGTCCTCATCCAGGTCTACTGTTTCGATTGTGGCTACGTCTAGATTGATGAGTGATTTGAAATGTTGCACTCTGAAACTGTATGCAACCTCCCAGCCTACTGCACAAGGGTCATGGTACCTCCGCCAGTTAGTTGCTATGGCTGGAATAGGATGACCATGCTCCAAAATGAGCTACAAAAAAAATAAAAATAAATTAGAATATACAAAAATATTGTCGTTATTAAGAAATTTGTCGTTATAATATACAAGAATTTACAAAAAAATTAGAATGTACAAAAATATTAGAAACCAATACTTGAACAAAATGGTTGTTGTTGACAAAGCCAATACATATCTCCTTGCGAGAGGCAACATACGTCGGTATTGACGTAAGAGGGAGGAATGTCAAACATTGTTGCATAGACAAGTAGACCAAAATGACTTGGTAGAAAGACGATATAAGATGACCCATGTCAGGCATCGTCATCCACCGGTCCAACCCAGGGTTTGGTTCAAAATATGCCAAGATGTTGGTCAAGTCATCGATTCTCTGTTGTGATCCAAATAAGTTCTTGTAGTGGTCACTATGCGCATGCAACTGTTTAAGTAAATCTTTTCTCACTTGTAACCATCCTTCTTCTCCAAAACCCATCAAACCAGCAATAGCTCGAAACCCACAATTGCCATCCGCTGCAACATCCTTAACGTATTTAATATATCGTCTCAATTCAGAAGGGAATGCCTCTAAAAAGCAATTTGGATTCAATGATCGAAGCCGATGAACCTATCTTAGGCCAATGCCAATGTTTGACAATAAAGTAGGCAACATGACACAATTATACCTCACTAGTAAACCATGTACCTTTTCTTTCTTCTTTGTTTTCACCTTTTTTGTTGTTACACTCGCCTTGGCAATGACTCCGGGTGGATAACTATCTTGTGCTGAAGCAACTATTTCAAACGCAGATGGCTCACGACGAGTGGAGGTCTCAATCTTCAATTTTGGCCGACCCCGTGGATTAGACTTCACTTTCGGCTCAATCAAAAATGTACAATCAGGTTTGGCTAACTCCCTCAATTTTTGTAACAAAAACCTCTTCATATCTGGATCCACTTCCTCAAATCGTTTGGCAAATAATTCTAACTCAGGTGTACAAGTCCACTCTTCACTTACAGTGTGTGGGGTACTCAACATATCAAGCTTAGTCCAATATGAACAAACCGAAGAGAGGGGAATTGGCCGATTTTCCCTCATGTAATTTGCTATCTCATGTGCACATAGCAAACCATAAGTACGTCGAACAACACATCCACATGCCGTAATATCAATACCAACAGAAGATGCTCATTTAGACTCAGCCAATATGATCTCTAATGCAGTAATTGAGGCATTACCATGAAGCTCCTTAAGCTGCGCAGGTTTGACATCATGTTGCACAATTAACTTGCTTTTCTCAAATGATGATTTTATTTCACTATGTTGCAACTCAAGTAAATTGTGTATCCTTGTCCAATTCGACTCAAAATTTCCTTAACTTGATCCAAGATATCTTTTAAGTTTTGCATGTGAACTCTCAACCCTATATATGAAAATAAACTATTATAAAAATAATGTTATAAAAAAACCAAACAACTAGTAAATTTAAATGTTCGTATTTACCTATTTGTTGTAGAATTTCCAAAGTGCATAAATGTGTCAGTCCAAGCAGCCACAAATTTCGACTTATATGTATCCAACCAAGATGAGGTAACATAATGAAGTGCATCTTGATAAGTACTGAACTCACTATATAACAAAGACAGTCGTTGCATGTATACTTCTTCAGACGATGACATAACCAACATATTCCAACTCATTATAAACATTTCCCATTTATCCTTGGTCTCAAACATCTTTTTGCAATTGGCAAGCACATTTTTTCCAATATGCCATCTACACAACAAATTTGTAGTTACAGGAAACACCGTACATATGGCATTCATAAGGGCCAATTCTCTATCTGTGACAATAACAGAAGGAAGAGTGAGTATTTTCATCCGTGACACTATGCAAAAGACCAAGTGCCCATGTATAGTTATCCTCCTTCTCATACTGAAGGTATGCAAATGCAACTGAAAAGGTCATGTCTGTCGATGTCACACCTACATTCTCCAGAAGGGGCAACCGATATCGATTGGTCTTATAAGTACAATCCATCAACAATACTTTTGGAAATGCACGTAACAAATTCAAACTAGTAGGATGTGCAAAGAACAAATCAGTCACTGTCTCAGTATCTGCACGGCTCCTATGCCACTCAATGTACTTGTTCATCGCTAACTGACCTAATAGTTGGTGCATTTGAGATCTCTCAGCTTTCTCAGCAACTTTATACCTATGGCGTGCATTGTAAATTGTCTTCATTATGGAAGCATTTGCATCATCACGTTGTTTCAATGTAACCAATATCTCACTCGGTCATACCATACTCTTCGACATGTCTACCAACAAAGAGGTTTCCTCATGTGACAACCTTCCAGCATAAGAATGACCCTCAAGATATTCTGCAGCAGAATGATTATGCACAACACAAACAACTATCAAGATCCAGTCATCATTTGTGGCTAATTTTTTGCCCTTTAATAAAAAAGGACATTCACATTTTTTTGTACCAGTCAGTCTTGCTTTTTTTTTCTTAGGCCTGCTGTTTTTTCGAGTGTCCCTATAAGATCCACTCCTCTCACAAGCTAATCTAAGTCTTGGCTTCCTACCTCGAATACCACCCCCATCTGATTTCTGCACGATAATAACGAATCCATTTTTTCTTCCAACTTGACGTGCCCATCGAATTAACTCATCTCGACTCTTGAAAATCTGAAATAAATAAATAAATAAATTAAACTAACCGATTATTGCACATAAGAAAGGTGCATTACTTGTAAAACAATCAAAGACTCACCTCATGAGCAACAAATTCATTACTATAATCCATTACAAGTTCTGAATCAACCTTACTGCCTCTAGTCAAAGCATCACCCTGAAAACACGTGTGAAGGTAATTTCAAAATTGAGAAAATGATGTTCATTTTAACAGTCCCGAAACTAATGGTTTTATTCAGTTCAACAGTGACGAAAATGAAGATGATATTCGGTTGAACAGTACTGACTATATGCACAATGTTCGGAACCTATGTATTGAACGAAAGGATTATGTTCAGTACTGTATTACCGAACATAATTCTAACAGTCATCAAACCAGTACCGAACAGTTCGAACGAAACAAGAACGAATGAACGAAAACAACTGAAAACGACCGAAAATGACCGAGAATGTTAATACAAGATAGATAAACTTACTAATGGAACGTCGGTCTCACTAGAATTGTTGTCCTCCTCCTCCATTGTTGTACACAGTGACATAAGTGAAGCCAAACTTTCAAGTCCAATAGTGTTGATGATGGTGATGAAGATAACACATTCAGGATTTAAGATGATTATGAAAAATAATAGATTTAGGGTTTATGTTAGTTGGTTATGAAAAGTAATAGGTTTAGGGTTTACAAACATGGAATACGTATAGTTTGAGTTGGAGGTGGGGGTGGAGGTGGAGGTGGGTGTCCAATATTATAGAGTATTAATTCTTATTGATAGGTGGGTGTTCCATTTAATAATGTCTTTTAATGTAATTTTACTTTAGGGTATAATTGTAATAAAAAAATTATAAAATGGGGGGCCTAAAGAATTTTGACAGGTGCTAATAGCAGCACTCTTTATTATTCCTTATGGCAAGTGCATGTATGTTGGGGAACAAGTATAGTTGGATCATGGGAGGTAGCATTTTATGAGATCCAATCAAACAAAGTCATCAGCTGATGGAGCACGAACCCAACAACACAATAGTTAAAATTGTCTCTTTTTTTTTTTAATTTTCTCCAATTATAGTCGTTCCATACAAATATTTGTATATGCTGTGTTGATTATTTTTAGGGTTTAGAAATTGTGTGGTCAATTTAAATTGATGCTCTCGACATATGTGGATATATATATGCCAATGACTTCTCTCTTGTGTGTGTGTATTACTAGCATGGAGTTATGCACAATGGATGTTTGCTAAGTTATCTCAATGTGTGACTTGACTGGGAAAGGTTACCATGTGCATTCCAAAAAAAATTTGCATATGTTAAGCATTTTATATAAATAGAATAACTTTTTTTCATTATAAAAAATTTAACTTCTTGTTCTTCACAAAAAGTATTCACTGTGTTTGGTTTGAGTTTTCTGGATTAAGTTTTTTAAAAATTGAGTTTTTTGAATTTTTAAAAGATTTTTTTTACAATTTTTTTACTTTTTAGGTGTATTTATGTTAAGTGTGTCTAAAAAGTAAAAAATTTGCATAAAATATTTAAAAAATTCAGTAAAAACAAAAAAACACGGAAAATAAGAGTGTAGAATTTTCTGAAAACTGTTTTTAAAAAATGGAAACCAAGCAAAGTGATTACTTTTCTTGTGGTTATTTGGAATGTCCTAAATAAGTGTACTTTTTCAGTTTTTGGACTAATAATTAAAGGGAAAAAAATAGTTGTTTGGGATAATTTTTTGACTTAGGGGTGTAAAAACAATCGATAAAAACGAACTGACCACTCAAGATCAATTGAAATTTAAGTTTTTGTTGCATTTTTTATACTGGTATTCTATTTCGATTTCGAAAATTTTTACATTAATATAAACTGAAAGATTAGGGGTGTAAGAAAAATCAATGAAACCAAACCGATTGCTCAAAATTGATCAAAATTTTAGTTTTATGTCTGTTTTTCATATTGTGTGGTCTGTTTTGATTTTGAAAATTTTTACACTAATATAAACAGAATCAACTGAAATATTATATTTAAAAACTTTTATGTTTTAAGTGATTAATAATTCAATTTTTGTAATAAAAATTAAGGAGGGAAACATTTTCACTATTTTTCTTCATTTATTCCCAATGTGGAATTTTACAAGTTTTTATAAATTATTTTAAAATTTCATGTGAATCCTTCTTCTACACCAAATTGACAAAACCAACAAAATTGAATTGTAATATGCGGTTTATTTGGATTATTTAACCACCAAAACTGAAAGACTCAGTTTGGTGCTAAACTTTCTCATAATCCTGACCGAACCAAACCACTTATACGCTTATAAAAGATGAAGAGTTGAGAAAAAATATTGGGCAAATTACACAAGTAGTCTTTGACACTTATATCATTTTGATCCTTATAATTTCAATTGGCTCAATTTTGACCTTGAATTTATGATATTGTCTTAATTTGATCCAATTGATTATAAGTGTTAGTTTTTTTTTATAGAAAATGTGCACATAAGAATATGTGTCATGCTTTTAAGAGTAAAATTATAAATTTAACTAACTCTGTAAATTAACCTCAACCAACTTAGTAATCATTTTTTGACAAAAATCATAATCAGTATTATCAAATGGACCAAATTGACACAATATAAAAAGTCAAGGGTCAAAATCAAGCAAATTAAAAGTGTAGGGACTAAAATGACACGATGGACAAAATTCAAGAACTATCAGTACAGTTTACTTTAAAATATTTCAATCATATATGACAATTATGATAAAATGATAAAATAAATTTGACGATAAATAACATCACATGTTCAAAAAATTCTATCCAAGTTAGATAGGGACGTATGTCAATATGTTTTCAGTGCAAATGCTCTTGCCAACAAACGCAGTCATGATCCGACCCCATTTAGATTTTCTTTCTTTCTTCTGTTCAGAATTTTTGAAATTGTAAATAAAAACTTGTTTGTTTACAAAAAAAATTGGTTTCACTTTTTAATTTTTCCCCTCCATTTCTTCCTCTTTCTGCCACCCTTTCCAATCACCACCCACTACTCATTATTACCACCGCTTACCATTGTTAATGGCCTCTTATGCCAACCACTTTCAGCCACCAATCGCCTCCCACTTGTGATAACCACATTCGGTCACCACTTCTTGTTAGAGACAAGCTTTAACTAGCACTTTAGATGACAGAGTGGCTAATATTTCGAACCGTCAATCACTTTCGACCATGACCTCTCACTGTTGGCAATCACTTTTGGCCACCACTAACCACCTCCCACCAGTGGCAATTACTTTTGGCCACTACATTCGAAGGCGAACAACCACATTTGGTCATTATCTTCAACCGTCTACAACTATCTCCTGCAGACCAATTCTTTCATTTGTTTTCAAAATAAGTTTTTAAAACACGTATATCAAATTTGCTTTTTGTTTTCATTTTTACCTAAAATAAACATAAACATATTTAATATTTTCTGTAAACTAAAAATAATAAAATGTAAACGTTACCAAACCACATATAAATCATTCCACCTTAATCTAAAAACACAATTTGAAATATCAGTTTCAAAAAAAAAAAAATTTGACAAAGTGTATAGAATAATTTTACAGGTCCACGAATTTTTTTCCTCACTTCTAGCACAGTTGAGTATAAACTTGGCTTTTAAGAGCAACTCCAATGGTTTTTCTATTTGCCTTGCCAAAGCCAAAAAATGACTTAGCTTGACAAAAGCACTACTCTAATGGTGTGCCATTTGCAATGCCAAAAAATAGCAAAGCCAAATCAGTTTTACTACCAAAATTAGCTGTTTTTTTTAACCTCCAATTGTTAGTTTCACAACTTCTACAAATCAAAACTCTACCATAAATTTTAAAACTATAGTAAAATCTATGAAATTACAAAAACTCAATAAAGATCCATCCAGAGATTCAGCTTTCCAAATTTAATTTGGAACACTCAAATTTTTTGAATACTGGAAAGTTTATAGATTGTACAAAATTTTAGAATAATTTAGAACCCAAATTTGAACACAATTTTAGAACAATTTACAACCCAAATTTGAATTTGGCATGTGGTTGTTCCAAAATGGCAAGTCCCTATTAGAGTAGAATAACCAAAAAAATAAGTTTTGTGCACTGTAGTAAGCCAAAAAATAATTTTGACAAAGCCATTTTAACTTGAGCCGTGGAGGATCTAACTTGCAATTTCAGAAACGGTTGTAGGTTTGCTAAATAATTTCTAGGAAGTTTTGGGGGTGGGAGGATGGTGGTTTTGTGCCTTCTCCCTTCAGTGTTGGAGCTGAATTTGAGGGCTTTTGTATTGCCATGTCAACAAAAGGGGATGAGCTCTTTGCTTTTGATTTTGAGGGTGCCAATGGTTTACTCAAGTTTCATTGGGTAATAAGTGAGCTTTCTATTATGTTCAATCCTTTGCTTGAGCATTACGTGGGCTTTGTCACCCAGCTCGGTGATGGCCGTATGTGTTTCCTGTATGGCGGCGAGGAGGAGAAGCTCTTCCCAGGCGGGAGGTTTATTATTCGTGTAGCGGTGGTCTTTCGGGTTTTCAAAACATTTGGTGTTGGTGGCAAGCCGTTCCTCTCCGAACAAATTGAGCATCTGCAAGCATATGATTCAGAAAATTGAAATTGTGCTTATCGAGTAATCGAGTCTGTCATCATGTAAGCAAATATTTTTTCCATTGCTTCTTTTTAACACCCACCCACCCCTATATTATATGCATGACTGCCTTCCCTTTCACCTTTTTATGTTGGTTTTCCCCTTTTTATGTTGGCTTTGTATTTTCATTGTGATGATGATCCTAATGTATAGATTATTGTATGGCATTTAATTTCCTGTACGCCCCTTTCCCCCTCAATGTTAGTATTATTATGATTGGACAATTTCATTCCATATATTTGTGTGCTTAGGCGGCAAGGTGGAAATTATGTGCTACATTACATCCCTCTAGCAATTAGAGCATTATTTGGATTAGTCTGTGCCGAAGTTGGAGACCTTTTCACTCTGTTGGTTGTTACTTGTTTGATGTTACTCTTATTCTATTTTAAGTTAATGTTATAAAAGTGTTTTACTTTCTCAAAAGAACTTCCAGTATTAACTGGTGTGTGATTTGAAACTTTATTACTACTATGTGTCTTGCCAAGTGGTACCCACTTTAGTCTAGCTGTGAGATCGTTATATGAAGTTAGAAGGCATGTGAAAGTTGAGGTCCTTGGGTATAATGGAAAGGAATAGAACTGTATAATATACAAGCAATTATCACTGCAACAAATTACCCTTTTGGCGACTAAACTTTTAGTCGCCAAAAGTCATATTTTAGTTGCCAAAACGTTTTGCCAACTAAACGTTTTGGGCGCCAACTTTGTCGCTAGATTATTGTCGGGGAAGGTATTGGCGACTAAAAATTATTTAGTTGCTAAAGGCCTCAATTGGTGACTAATTTTTTAGTCGTCAAAAGTTTTCAATTGGCGACTAAGAATTATTTAGTCACTGAAAATATTCAATTGGCGACTAATTTTTTAGTCGCCAAAAGTTCATAATAAATTTAACATTATATTTTTAGTGACTAAAAATTTTTGTCGCCAAAAACTTAATCATTTAGGGCGACCAAACTTTTAGTCGCTAATTTTCTTTTTTTATTCATCTTATTTCTTTTAGCTACTAAATGGTTTAGTAGCCTAAAGTCTAGTTTTTGTTTAGCTACTAAAGTTTTAGTCGCCAATTAATTTTCTTTATTTTGTTTTTTTTTTTTTTTTGCCACTAAATCATTAGTCGCCTAAAGTCTTTTGTTTATGGCTACTACATATTTAGTCTCCAAAAGATTTGTTTCCATTTAATTCTTTTTTTAGCTACTAACTATGTAGTCACTAAAAATATTTATTCCATTTTTGGCTACCAATTGTTTAGTAGCCAAAAACATAATTTTTTGTTTTTTGTTTTTTTAAAAAATAATTAATTTATCCACAACCTATATGTATTCCATGCAACCTGTAACATGTACACAAACAAAACAATACATATATATATTATCACCCATTCCACAATTTGCATCTATTTCACTTACAACCATCCAAACAAAATTATAACTTTTAATGTCAACATTGCAAACAAAGTATATTCCAACTTAAAATAATAATTTCATACAAACCTATTTAAACATATGAGCTACCAGTAACATCCATACACCAGCTATATATAAAATCAAAAGACTTCAAAAATCCACTAGAATAAATCAAAAGGCGTTCTACATGAAGGGATACACCAAAGGCGTTCTGTTGGTGTTGAGCAGAACCCAATAAGACGTAATAGATTCCTGTGAACAGCTACACTTATCATCTCAACTTCACGCTGGAATGCTGCGTCTCCACCAGAACTCTCATAGTCATTTAATCGTTTCACAGCCACTTTAGTATTATTTGAAAGCACTCCTTTATAAACCTTTCCAAAACCCCCCTTTCCAAGGACATTTTTCTTGTTAAAGTTGTCTGTAGCTAGCTGTAATTCTCGCGAAGCGAATCTTCTCAATTGGCCAAATGCAATTCTTTTGTCAACTTCACCTGAGCATACAAATAAACAGAATCCATCAGTAAATTACCAGAAAACCCAAGTCACAACAAAATCAATACCTCAATTATATATCTACCAAAGATTTAGAATTAATGAGAAAGTTAGAGGTTAATACACATTGACAAGATAATATATCAAACACTGAAGAACTAACAAAAATATAATGCACCAAGAAAATGAAATTATGAACTATAAATTGTGCTAATAAAATCTCAAAATTCAACTGATAACATCTCTTTGGCATTGTTTCATTAAATCCAATTTTTATATACTAATAAGTATTCTTTTCTCAAAAGAATCCAATCTGCTTGTAGATATCAAAGATGCTTCACAAATTGATTTGGGAAAAATATTAAATAAACCTAACAAATAGTTGTCACAAGTCCTTTTCTAACTAAGTTTAAAGCGTATTCGGCTCTAACTCTCAATCTACGGGTCCGAATTACGTTCTATCAGTTGTCACAAGTCCTATTTCTCAAGAGGAAGCTGTCCATGAGAGTCACACGGTGGTTCGAGGGTTGTTTTGAATTTTCGCCCCCGGAATGCCTTTTTTCGACTAAGTTTAAGGCATTTTCGGCTCAAACTCCAAGCATACGGGTCCTAATTACATTCCAGCTATTGTCACAGGTTGTAATTTTCATGGAGAAGCTGTCCGTAAGAGCCACACGGTGGTTCGGGGGCTATTTTGAATTTTCACCACTGGAATGCTCTTTTTCGACTAAGTTTAAGGCGTATTCAATTCTAACTCTCAACCTACGGGTCCAAATTACATTCTGTCAGTTGTCACAAGTCCTATTTGTCAAAGGGAAGCTGTCCGTGAGAGCCACACGGTGGTTCGGGGGCTGTTTTGAATTTTCCCCCCTGGAACGCCTTTTTTGGACTAAGCTTAAGGCGTTTTCAACTCAAACTCCAAGCCTACGAGTCCTAATTACATTCCGGTTGTTGTCACAGGTTGTAATTGTCATAGGGAAGCTGTTCGTAAGAGCCACACGATGATTCAGGGGCTATTTTGAATTTTCGCCCCTGGAACGCCCTTTTCGGACTAAGTTTAAGGCATATTCGGCTCTAACTCTCAACCTACGGGTCCGAATTACATTCTGTTAGTTGTCACAAGTCCTATTTGTCAAGGGGAAGCCGTTCGTGAGAGCCACATGGTGGTTTAGGGGCAATTTTGAATTTTCGCCCCCGGAACGCCCTTTTTCGACTAAGTTTAAGGCGTATTCGGCTCTAACTCCCAACCTATAGTTCCAAATTACATTCCATCAATTGTCACAAGTCCTATTTGTCAAGGGAAAGCTTTCTGTGAGAGCCATATGGTGGTTCAGGGGTTGTTTTGAATTTTCACCCCCAGAACGCCCTTTTTCGACTAAGTTTAAGGCGTATTCGGCTCTAACTCTCAGCCTACAGGTCCGAATTACATTCCGTCAGTTGTCACAAGTCCTATTTATCAAGGGGAATCTGTCCGTTAGAGCCATACAGTGGTTTGGGGGTTGTTTTGAATTTTTGCCCCCGGAATGCCCGTTTTCGACTAAGTTTAAGGCGTATTTGGCTCTAACTCCCAACCTACGAGTCCGAATTACATTTCATCAATTGTCACAAGTCCTATTTGTCAAGGAGAAGCTGTCCGTGAGAGCCACACAGTGGTTCGAGGGCTGTTTTGAATTTTCGCCCCCGGAACCCTTTTTTTTACTAAGTTTTGAATTGTTAAGAATGTAATATTAAGTTTGGTTGTGGAGGTGATGGACTACGAATCTAGGGGCAGCATCACTTAAGTTAATAGTTATTTTCCATCACCAAGCCCATAAAGATTACAAAGAGAAAATAAATATTATTAATCATACTTTTTGCACACAAACAATTACCACAAAAGCCATTCAAAAGCATTAACCAAAGCACATTACCCCTGTTTGCCAAATTGCATGTCATGCCTCAAACATAATTGTAGGTCACTTTTGTCTAGGGATTGAGTTCTTCTTTAGATGGTTTTGGCAGAGTATCCACAGCAATAGTACATTTGTAGATATATGAAAATAGATCAAAAGACGTGAGAAAACTTTAAATCAACTGATAAGTAATATTTATGGGCAACAAAGATGCATGCAACTGTGCCCACCTCAACCTTAACAAGCTTCTCATTCTTCTTTTTAATAGGCTTTTCATCATCTGTTGCAGCCCTTTTCCCAAGTAATGCATATAAGTTTGCATCTATGAGTTGCTATTCCAAAAGACAACAAAGAAGTGTAACTAAAAAGATTATTGAAATACCTCAATAAGCCTCTGATATTATACCATTTGTTAAAAACTAAGAAAAGCATTTCATATCAAATATATGTACTACCATGCATAAATGAAATACCTCAATAAGCCTCTCTTAGCTTCTCATACTGTTTTTGATATCCTTCCTCCTGTTTAATAAAAGCAGCCATAAGTTGAAGAGGTGGTAGCCGAATTCATTATAGGTTCTATTTGCTAAGTTTCTGACTGCAGCTTCCTTGCAGAGTCGCAGAAAAGGATAAGGTATATTGAGCTAAAAAGTAATCAAGTAATCTTATGCATGCTACAAATGTATGAGAGAGTTTGAGTGTGTGGTAGTGTATTTTTTAAACCCTAGTTTATTTTCTTTCCCGACCAACTTTTTTAGTCGCCAATAATAAATAAAGGAATTAATTTTCCCTCAAAAATCTGAAGTCCAATTGTTAAAATTTTTAATTATAATTGCCGACTAAAATTTAGTCGCTAAAAGTAAATTAATCCTGACTAAATTATTTTTAGTAGCTAAAGATTGTACATTTAGGGACCAAATTATTTTTAGTCACCTATTGGGTAAGTTTTTAGCTACTAATTGTATTTTAGTCACCTATTGGGCTATTTTTAGCGACTAACTATTTTTTAGTCCCTGATTGGGTCATTTTTTAGCTACTAATTGTGTTTTTAGTCGCCAATAAGTAATATACGGCTACTAAAAAATTTTAGTAGCTAAATTATGCAACATTGCCGACCAATTCAAATTTTAGTCACCAAAGTGCTAAATTTTGGCGACTAAATTAATTTTAGTCACCAAATTTGGTCGCCAAAAGTGTAATTTCTTGTAGTGTATACATACGCTTGCCATAAGTTCTTTTGGCCACTGTTTGTTCGTATGACATATATTTCATGCAAGAATAGGTTCTAGTGTCTTAGAAGATGTTTGTGTAGTTATGGTGAGCGGATTTTGGGCAGGCAGGTACACCGGTTCTAGGGAAAGAGAGTTTATAAAGGTTGGTTGCCCGCAGTTAGGGGTTTTACATAATTGGGAGTCTTCAAATTACATCATGTGCCTCTTGTCGCTCGAATAGCATTCCCCATCCCCTTCGCCTATGAAGCACATATATTTCTAAAAGAGTGTTCTATCCGTATCGTATCTATATCAAATACTGATATTTTTTTGAATATTTGCGGATATGTATTCGAATTTCCTAAATGTATTCGATACTTGATGTCAAATTTTGAGAAGCTTCGAATATCATTTAGACACTCTAGGTCACGTATCCAAACTATTATGAAATTAAAATTTTAATAATTTTTGCATATTATTAAAGTGTAATTGTTAGAATAATTTCAAGAGTAACTTTTCAATATTTTCTTAAATCTGGCTTTCTTTCTCTCTCCGGCGAGCTTTGCTGGCTATGATGAATGACAATGAGGGCTTGCCGTTGGTAGGGTACACCAAACTTATGACCGTTGGTAGTGGAGAGAGAGCTAGAGAGAGAGAGAGAGAGAGAGAGAGAATAGGTCTAAATATTATGGGTAAAAATGTCTAAAATTTAAAAACTAGGGACTTTAACTAGAAACTAAATTTTTTATGGATTTAAACCCTTACAAAAATATTTAAAGGGGTGTATTGCTAGTTTTCCTATAAGCATTGTCATTTACTATATCTTATGCAAATTGAATAAAAATCTTAATGATTAATATTTAAAACTAGCGCTATTTGGTTAGATCACTCTTTCCATTAAATATCAAGGAGTGTGGCATTTTGATAGTTAAAAGGTCAAATTGTATGTTTTTATAGTTTAGGAGGTTTTCATGTAATTAACTCATTGCTAAATAGTACATTGGCTATAAAATAACCAAAATATTGGCACGTGTCTTTCAATCTCCCGATTTACTCACAACTAAAGGATGGAGGGGGGCGTATGTGATACATTTTGATAGTGTCAATTTGTATGTTTTTTAGTTTAAGGACCTAAAATGATATTTGACAATAGTTTAGGGGTCAATTTGTTCGTTTTTTTAATATAAGGGTCAAAGGGGTACCTAACAATAGTTTAGAAGGTGTTTGTGTAAATACTCTTTAACTTGACTAAACGTCTTATTTCTAAAAAATTCAAAGTCTTATATCTAACTTAATGTATTTTTTGTTGTAAATATTTGATGCATTTTTGTATTGTTTAACATTTAGTTAGGAAAATTTTAATTTTATATTTTACATATATGACTTTTTAATAGCAAAAATTTTACTTGGATATTAAATTTTTCAAGACAAATTATTTTTAAATCTCAAAAGTTTAATTGTTTAAAAATTACAATAATAATTACACTCTTTTTTAATAATTTAAAAGACGAGAAGTAGAGCATAAATATTATTATTTAAAAAAATTCTAATATCGACCCTCCATTTTTAGCCCTATCTACGATCATTCTCTACAGCAAATCACCTACAAAGTCGGCACCGCAATCTCTGGGCTGATGAAAGCAAAGGATAGATAGGGTTTTTGAGAATACGCAAGTAGGCGGTGAGAAATTTTGAGGAGGATCAGATCAAGATGGCAACAAAGAAGGATTTGTATATGTATGTGCAGTCACCTAAAGTACTATGCCGTCTCAATGTTACCAAGTTATGCAAAGGTGGCGCCGATCTTGAACTTGTGTGTGATTTTCGCAATTGCACTAGCACCAATGGTGGATCCCTGATGGGAATGGGATGTATGGTTGTGGATTCCAAATTGTATATGGTTGGGGGTACGACTGTTGTAATTGATTAAAATGATGGTTCTTGTAATTGATGAAAATCATGGTCACAATTGAGGGAAAAATTTATGTTCTTTCCAGACATTCATACTACTCATACCTATTTGAACTTGAGATTGAGGCACCCTATTTTGAGGTTTTTGATTCCAATCCCGTTGACGGAGGAGATAGAAAGTGGGAAATCCTCTCCAACCCTCTTAGCTTCAGTAAATCTGGTGGTGATACTATCCTCGACTACTTTGCTTGGGGACACAGGCTCAAAATTTATACCAAGGCTGGTTTCTGCATGTTTCACACTAGTAAAAATAAATGGGAGGATGGGACAGAGTTTTCAAGCCAGTTTTGTGTTCTGGATGATCTTAGTTTTGTGCCTTGTCCCTTCGGTGTTGGAGCTGAATTTGAGGGCATTTGCGTTGCCATGTCAGCAAATGGGGATTAGCACATTGATTATGATTTTGAGGACGCCAATGGTTTCCTCAAGTCTCATTGGGTACTAAGTGAGCTTTCTATTATGTTCAATCCTCGGCTCAAGTTTTACGTGTGCTTTGCCACCTATCTCGGTAATGGCCATATGTGTTTCTTGTATGGCGGCGAGGAGGAGAAGCTCTTCCCAGGTGGGAGGTTTATTATTTGTGTAGCGGTCTTTCGAGTTTCAAAGCTGTTGGTGTTGGTGGCAAGCCGTTCCTTTCCGTACAAATTAAGCATCTGTGTTTGTGTTGTTCTTGTCCCTAGTGTTTTCGCCCCCCCTTTTCAAGGATAGATATGATATATTTCATGCAAGAATAGGCTCTAGTGTCTTAAAAGATGTCTGTGTGGTTGTGGTGAGGGGATTTTAGTTACGCAGGTACACCGGTACAAGGGAAAGAGAGTTTATAGAGGTTGGTTGCCCGCAATTAGGGGTTTTACATAATTGGGAGTCTTCAAATTACATCATGTGCCTCTTGTTGCTCGAATAGAATTCTCCATCTTCTTAGGAGGAAGAAAGGATATTTACTCGGATATGATATGACAATTGAAGGTGATTATTTCTCAAATTAGGACTAGGATGGGGAGTTCTAGGGTTGTATTACTAAGGCACTTGGATAATGGTTGTGGCCCTCCTCCTATGAAGCACGTATATTTCTAAAAGGAGTCCTATTTGTATGGTACCCATATCGGATACCGATACTTTTTGGATATTCGCGGATACGTATTTGAAGCTTCCTTAATGTATTCGATACTTGATGTTAAATTTTGAGAAGCTTTGGATACCATTCAGACACTCTAGGTCATGTATCCAAACTATTATGAAATTGAAATTTTAATAATTTTTGCATATTATTAGACTATAATTGTTTGAATAATTTCAATAATAATTTTTCAATATTTTCTTATTTCTTACTGAAGAAGAAAAAAGTAAAATTAAAGTAGTATAAATATACAAAGTAAATCCTTCACTTCAGTTAACAAATACCGTGCATTTTAATCATTCGATCATACAATGTCTTGACTAAGTCAATAGATTATGAAAAACTATCAAACCCCAAAATCGTATGCGCTAAATATAACTAATATTACTCATGTTAGTGAAATTAAAAATTCCTTTCTAAATATCACATTGCCCTGGCCAAGGTCTTCCTTGAGTAATTCTAAAACTTGAGACCATCATAGGTGTCTTATATCTGTCTTATTAAGTAATGAACATTTGTTTTGGTAGGTAGTTAAAACTCCATATAGATATTCATCAGTCATCACATTAAGTGAATTTGTTCTCTAACAAGCACTCACATCATATGTTTGCATTACATCGCATATCTGCCTTATTTTCCACACTAGTGACTTGAGACTAGCTACTTTTCCAAGTGTGCTAGCGTAACACATGCTAGTCTTATCGAGTTGCTAACGCCCAATTAATAATCCTATGACTAGGAACAGTTAAGAATAAAGCATTGAGAAGTGAAGTATTATATTCTAAATCTTAAGAACACGTCTTCTCAATTTTAATTCTATGGGTTATCAGGTATAAACAATAACAAACAAAGTAAATATGACAATAAAACTTGCCTTTTATTATTAATTAAATGATAAGATTTTTTACAAAATTGTATCATCCACATTTTATGGATTGGTTTTTAGGGTACAACACTAATGCTAGGTTTGGTGGGGCATTAGTGTTTGTGGCCAAAAACAATGACCAGTTGGTGAATCATAAAAATAAAGGAAGGAGTGGGTGGGGCACACTGGTTGAATTGGAGTTGAGTCAGAGTATTTGAGGTTAATCAATCTCGTGAAAGGCTCATATGACTCTAATCCATTAGTAAATTAGATGGAACTAAATGAAATGTGCATTGAACCAAATTAAAGAATTTGAGAGCTTAATTAAGACAATTGGTAGTTAGGGGCTTAGTTGACACAATAGGTATAAATGAGAGTGAGGTGCCATTTTGGTAATCTACACTCTAATGTCAAATGTTTAAAATAAAAAAGAATTGAACACTACTCACATCTGGAGTAAAAAGGCCACATGACTTCTATAAGGGTGTGCACGGATGTCGAAGCGAGGTGTGTGTGTGGCATAACATATAAAGGAGGATCTGATGTCATGTTTGAGCAGAATATTTGAATTGCACACACAGATGCTCATAATTAATTTCTTTGAGCAGAATATTTGAATTGTTGTTAAATTATTTTCTGTTGAATTATAAGTTATTCTTTCAAATTCAAATGGAATTTTGTTGAGCAATCAAAGTATGAGAAACATGTGTTTTGTGGGTTATTAATGAGTTGATAGCCACTCAAAAAAAAAGAATGGCTTAATAGTCAGAAGTCCATATACACATCTACAAGGTCTCCTTTGGTGGTGAGGTGTCAGCTCATATAATGATTTTTCAGAGCATATAAAGAGAACAAAGAAGAGTGAAGTAGGTCATGGATTCTATATCACTTTTCTGAAGTTATCGTTGATTATTTTATTTTAGCGATCAATTTCACCTATGAGCTTCCCATTTTCTCTCATTGTCCCTGTTGCAAGTAAGTGGCACTTGCTGGTGAGGGAGAATCTAGACAATTGAAGAAAGTAAAGTTAGAGAGATGAACAGTACAATCGATTTGTCTAGCCATAAAAGATTTGCACCAGTGAGGCAAACTGATATGAGTTTGGTCAAGATTAATGTTGAAACAAGATAGTAGGAAAGGATTTGATCCTGTGGTTTCAAGAACATATGACCCTTGATAACCCTTGATATTGCACAATTATAGAACAAGTTTTAATTGCTAAGAGTATTATTGCAATGTGTCAAGAGGGAGAGGGTTTCTCCATTGGGAATATTATTGCTAAGAACAAGGTATTATTAGGGTAATGGTTATGGAGATTTTTTTATTAAATGAGATACTTCATGGCATTCTGTGATCAATAGTAAGGCCCCATTTGGTGAGTCCTAAATAAGCTAGCTTTTTCTAAAAAAACCCAAAAAGTCAAAAAAAACCAAAAACACCCCTAAAATGAGTTTGGCATCCTCTAAAAAAGCAACCACCAAAATTACTTTTTACTCGACCAAAACGTTTTGCTGTGACATTACCTTCTTTCTACTACATCAAGGGAAAAATCATCTTTTACCCCACCAAAAAGTTTTGATGTGACATTTGATCCCACTTTTTCAAATACCAAAAAAATTCATTATTTTAGCCACAGCCAAACACTTTTTAAAAAAGCAACTAAAAAGACAAAAAGTAGCGTTTTTAGAAGTTCCCAAACACCCACCAAGTATGGGATCCAACACAATTGTAACGCCCTCAAAATAATAACATTAAACCCATCAATATAAACATACATTTATATACAAATGATCCACATTCCCTCAATTAATCAGAGTACTTCATTACAAAAGTATTACACGTTAACAACAAAAGTAAATGCCCTGCGGGCTTACAGCTTTCCAAGTTATCACTTGGTTACAAAAGAGAGTATTAACTCGGTTACACATTAAGCCCTTGGCTTGAATTTACATGTAATACATCAAAAGGAAAATAAGGCAACAAAAGTATGTCCTGCCCCTAGCCTCACAAGCTATGTCCTTAGAGGCTACATGCTACCTGTACCTGAAAATGATGTTCCCATATAGGGTGAGCCACAGCCCAGCAGAGATATACTAAACCAACTATGAACAATGATTAAAAGAATAGCAACTGATAGATGGTCGATACTTACACTTCCATTTACATCTTATTTCAATTCCATGACAACCAAACCTATGTTACAATTCACTTTTCATTTCTTATTCAACTTCGAGTTTGAAAACAGGGTTCAGTACTCTGGCCAAAACATTTTGATGAGATTATAGTTCATCACTAGAACATTTTCAAAATTCACGGTGGATACACATTTTGGTGTTGTATCAATAACACATAAACTACTTCCATACTTCACAAACGATGATGATATACATTTTAGTGCTATATCAAATCAAACAGACTTTTCAGTAGATAAGCATATGAGCTATATCACTACTACAACAGATAAGCATATGAGCTATATCACCATTCCAATAGATAAGCATATCACACATCAACAGATAAGCATATTAGCTGTATCTACACTTCACTAGACAAGCATATGAGCTGTATCTACACTTCACTAGACAAGCATATGAGCTGTATCTACGGAGTTCATCCCCCATCTCCTCCCAATCCTATCCGGTTTAGAGGTACAACCCCCATCTTCCCCTAAACCGCGGAGTACATCCCCCATCTCCTCCTCTACACAATGCAAATAAACACAAAGGTTCTATACACAATATAACGCATGTAAACACAGAATCACATACGCAATCAATCAATACATAAAGTTAATGTACTCTATCAACCGTCATACTCTATGACACATCCGATTGATTAGTTTTAGTTTGCCTAATCATCATGCATTGTCTACAACAATCAACACTACCTTCCACCGGTAGCCCAAGCAATTATTTCTAAGCAGGAAATAAATGCACAAATGGATAATATATCAACATTTTCAATTCAATTCCTCGTTTTCTTCAATTAATTATATGCATTAATTAATTTAAACCAATTAGGGAAAATTACCATAATTCACAAAACAACCCTAAGGTTCCATTTCCATCAATGTACCAACATTAATCTCATTTCTCTATGCCTAACATGCATATAGGTTTATATATTTAAAACCCCGACTTTCGTAAAATTACACAAAGGCCCAAACTTTCTCAAAATTACCCAACAACCCCCAACATATCAAAATGCTAAAATTCAAAGACAAAGCTCATAAGATGGAGTAGGTTATCCCTACCTCGAAGTTTGAGCCAAAAAGGAGATGAAGACTCGAAGATCAACGTGTTCCAAATCCCAACTTTTTCAGATTAAAACAAAGTTCTCAATGCCCTCTATCTTTTTAACAAAGGCCCTAGGCTAGATTCACACTCTAGGGAGATCAATTCTTAGAGAGAGTGTAAGTTTAAAGAGAGAGAGTCTCGGATCTAGGGTTTGATCAAAAGAAAAGTGAAAAAGTGATGTTCAAAAACGCTACTGTCCGCTGATATAAAACACGCTCGCTCGAGCGAAGCATTTGTCGCTCGAGCGACCAGACACAGAAAGATCTCGCTCGAGCCAAGAAGTTCTCGCTCGAGCCGAAAAGCTAGAAGTGCGCTCGAGCGAAAGAACGCTCGCTCGAGCCAACAACTCAAACCCTCAGGTCTGTAACCAGAAGCACGCTCGAGCAACATACCCCTCGCTCGAGCGAAGAACAAACCCAGACCGCTCGAGCGAAGAAAACTCGCTCGAGCCAAGAAATGCAACTCTCAGGTCCAGAACCAGACGCAATCGCTCGCTCGAGCGAAGCCACTCTAGCTTGATCCACCAGACACGAACTCAACTCTCGCTCGAGCGACCAACTCCTCGCTCGAGCGAAGGTCCAAAAATCTGGGCAGCAGCACTAGGCTCCCAAACACAACCAACCTGTAACAAACCTGCCCAACACATCCTATAACTCAATATTCAAAGTAGTAACAGATGTAAACAAGACAATAATCAATTACTAACATCCACGGACACATGTCCGGATCACTGTTCAACAAGGGTAAACCTGGGATCGCTATAACAATGGTTGGGATTCACATGTGGTTTTTAGGGGCAACTCTAGATCTCGATGGAAATGCATTGTGCATTTATAAGGGATTTGATATTTTTAAAATTTCATTCCTCTCATGGTAGGGAATCGAAAGAATCTCTCTTTGAGAGAATGTTTAGATTGTGGAGGACTCCTTTGATCATTTATTTATGTGCCTTTTCCGTTTATCTTTCTCTCACAAGCCACAATACTCCCGTCACTTTTCTTGCCAGTTCCCGCGAGGCTTCCATTTCTTGGAATATCAAAATTTTTAGAAATTTAAATGATACGGATGCTAGTGACTTCTGATTATTGTTAGTTATTGCTCAAAATGTTTTCTTGAGTCGTCATGCTATAGATAGAAGAGCGCGGTCCATTGATTCCTCGGGTATGTTTTCTTGCGAGTCTTTTTGCATCGAAATGTAACCTTATTACTAACACAAGTAGAAATAGTAAAATATTGTAGATTGAAAACCATGAGATACCAGAAAGCGGAAAGATTGAAAATGATGAAACTTATAGTGTACCAAAGTAGGTTGGCTCAAGTGGAGATGTGCTAGATAGTAACAAATTTGAAAAAAAAAAATCTTATAGGGTAACTTTGAGGCCTACAATGCTTTATGGCACTGAATGTTAGGCAACTATGAAACAATAAATTTGTAAAATTTAGTGTAGCATAAATGAGGATGTTAAAATAAATGGGTGGTAAGATGAGGAAAGTACTTTCGTGGAACGTTAGGGGTAGCAATGGTTGATCATTGTGTAATGGTTGTAGAGGAGTTATGAAGATGGTAGGCAGGCACTAATATGGACTAGAGGTGGCAAAGGAGAGAGCCAACGGTAGCCAACAGTAGCCTTGGTAAAGAGGTGTGGCGGTGGAGAGCTTGTATGTCAGAAGAGCAAGGAGATGCAGTTATGTTGTGTCTCGCATGCATTTTGAACCCTCCTTTATGTTGGGTGATGATCTAGGTTGAGCCAACTCAACTGATGATAGATGGATCAATCTTTTAGGCTTGGCGAATTTGAGGGAAATTAGATCAACTCTATAACATTTGATGTAGGCCTCGGGGATGTAACATACTTGGATACGTGGACATAGGTAGGCTTGGTACATCCCTTTTTGGGTGTGTCAAGAGTGGCATAGAGATATGATACGACCATCAAGGTGTCGCGTCTTGGTTAAGGCCCCTCTTACAAACTGGTTTTAGTGTTCCAACTCAAGGGTGGTAATGAGTTACTCGGGCAACCCTTTTGTATTCTAGCCTCTAATTCACAAGTCCTCTAGCGTTTATGAGCGAGGTATTTGAGCTCTACTCCCAACCTAAGCGATGTATCAAGAATGTGTAATAGTGACAATTTAGGGTCTGTTGATTCAGAGATGATTACCCAAAAATAAGATCCTTCTCTAAACTCGTTGATTCATAAGGAATACAAAGAATAAAGGCTCAATAATGGTTGATTTGAAACGAATACCTAAGGTTGGAAAAAGAATAAAAACTCAAAATTGTATTAATTCTCTAAACTATTCACCCGTAAGGCTTACAATGATTTTTTATATTGACAACCACCCTAATGTACTAGGAATAACCAGAATCAACAATTTTTTAATGAGCAAAACAAAAATAAGCAAATACAATGAAAATTGCGAAAAAAAGAAATATCGAAATAAAACAAAGAAATTAGTAATTTAGGCTACCACGATAATCACAAATTCGACGGAATCGAATTCTGACTTGTGCACTAAGATTAATTGAAGTTGCAAATCTTTCCAAAAATGGCTAAATCTCGAAATTGATGGCCTAAATGATGGAATTTTCCCAAAATTATTGAGTTCCGTGGGACAGCTATGGATCTTGATCAAAACGATATTTCCATCAACTCAACGAATTTTGCGCAATTTTGAGCACGTGCCGTTTGATTCCTGCTGGTGCCTTTTGCCTTGTTTGGCCACATGCCTATCCATTTGATCTACAAATTTTATGGCCACACACTACGTCATCATCTCCAAGGTAGGAAGAATTCACCCTTGAATTTGTAGCCTTGTCATCAGAACTATCTCCCTAATATGGAATGTAGGGGTGTTTACAGGTTGGGGTTTACCCTCATCCGTTGTCGACCGACCTACTATTCGAAATTGACCGAGTCATGACAATCGATTAGGTGGTCGGTTTGGTCGATTTTGCAAATCTGTTATAGAAAGAGGTTGGAGGAAAAAAATGGAAAAAATATGATTCAAAGTTTAAAAAAAAACAAAACCATAAACTCATATACATACAAACAGATTGAAATAAAGATAATGGAGGAAAGAAAATGGGAAAAAAAGGGAAAAAGAGAAGGGAAACTCACCATGCCACGACCATTGCTCATCGACACTACCACCACCGCCATCACTCAACGCCACCTCCGCCACACCATTGATAACTACCAACATTTGCCACCATCGCAGAGGGAAAGACTGAAGATTGAGAGGGAAGAGAGAGAGACGCAGAGATGATTGAGAGATGAGAGAGCATTTATCTTGAAGTTCCAAGGAAGAGAGAGACAAGTCCCATAGTTTTTTGCTAGAGTTTGTCTTTGTGAGAGAGTGAGATAGAGAGAGAGAGAGGGAAGTAGGATAGATGGCAGGATGATAGAGACAAAAAGGTAGATGAACGGGTGAAAAAGAAGGTGAAAAGAGACAGAGTTAGAGTGAAAATTAAAGTCTCTGACACTAGGTAAGGCCATAGCCCAACTATTGATTGCAGAAGTCATTGATGATAATGTTGTATGTGTACAACTAAGGTTCTTGGGAAACAAAATCCACCATTAAAAGGCAACATGTCTAAGCACCATTATTAATTTAATTATAATTATATTCGGTTGGATCAATTTATGCAGTTTTTCAATTAATACGCTCATAATTCGATCGAAATCCGCACTAAATTTATAATTTCAATTGATTCTCGACTGTTCAACCATTGAAACTGTCCAAAATGGTGTCAGATCGGTTGGATTGGCTCGATTTGCTCGAGTGATTTAGTTTTATGAACACTCCTAATGGAATGAGATGTTTGATGTGGAACACGTTGGTGGTGCAAATGAGATCTTTTCACAATCTCTAATGGCCCAATTTTTCTGGCTGCCAATTTGTTGTACTTGCAGGCAGAAAACTTGTCTTTTGTGAGAACGACCTAAACAAAATTTGTGGACTTCCTATAGGTTGCTAATAAGATTTTTTGCTTTTTCATTGATACGCTTTCAGTTCGGCACAGGTGCCAAGTCCAATGGAGCTCGTGGTTGATAACCATAGTTAACATAAAAGGGATTAAAATCAAAACTTCGATTTTCTGAAGGGTTACAAGTGCAATTTCTAGTCCAATGGTTTCAAATGATCCCCTACCAAACACATCAATGAATTTCCCAAATTGACAACTCTCATTTGACTGTCACTTTGAGGATGATAGGCACTACTAAAGTCAAGCTTTGTATTATACAAATAGCTCCAAAAATGATTGAGAAATCGGCTATCCTTGTCTGACACAATGGATTGTGGTAGCCCATGTAGGCAATAGACTTCTCAAAAATACAATTGTGCCACATTTATAGCATCTATTGTCTTCTCGATGCAATGAAATGGGCCTTTTAGAAAATTTGTCCATAACCACGTAGATGGAATCATAACCTCATTGTGTATATGGAAGCCCCAAAACAAAATCCATCCTAACATCAATCCATTCTAACAAAATCCATTCTCACCAATATTCAACTGCCTTGGATCCACGTTGGACAAGAGGTTTCACTTTCACAGGATGGGTAAAATTAGCTCTGGCATGCCAATAATGAGTAAGATGACATGACTAGGAAACTCAAGGTCAATATTGCTAGTTTGTCAATAATGACTTAGATGACAGGAACAAATTTGGGAGAAATTTAAATAAAGGAGTACTTTTCTCCAATTTCCAAATATCTGGATGAGTTTGATTGTATATGCCAAGTACTTGGAATAAATTGCTAAGGCATCGATAATAGTTTGAGTTAAATTACGAACGTAACATCTCTAGAGTTAGGCTTCAAAAGGCCATGAGTGTGTTCACAACCCAAATATATTAATTACATATCATTAAAATAACACAAGCTTGTGAGCTAACTCATCTTATAAGTCTATAAACAAACTAGTTAGGTTTACACGCCAGTCTCCAAAATAATGGCAACTTAAAAAAGGTAAATACGATTAAGCATGGGTATACATGTATAACTCTGTAAAAGATTTGAATATATGGCATGGCCACCCAACTTTATGCTTACAGTGGTGGAGTACCTGTAAATGTAAAGGACGAGCAAAGATTAAAGCTCACTAAATAATCATCCAAGACATTGAAAATGAGTAGCCAATATATTAAATGTTATAAGGATGACGCCATATTACACAATTATCTTAAAATTCACATACCACCACTGTAAGCATCAATTGCTCAAATATTATGAAATTCAAGGTAAAATCAATACCACCCAAAAATCAATGAAACATCTCGATAACCTAGACAGACCCTATTGAGTCTAACTAGAACACAATTGTGTCTTTAACCTAGGCGACTAATCCCTAATCCCGTATTTATGGTTTACTAGACCAATACACTATGGGAAAGCCAACCCCGCGTGGGTGTTAGGGGTTGTCACCGATGGTATGATGCGGCACCAATCCTTACTCTAATGCACACAACTAACCAAATAGTGGAACATCGGTGCATTTGTATTATTTATCACAAAAGAGGCTTAAGGAATTCCATTGTTAGGTTATCTTTGGGACGTTCAGGTTTCATGTCCTTATTTTGAACATTGGTGCATTTGATTTATTTATCACTAGTAAATGGACTTTCTATTGTTAGGTTGGCTTCCCATCATTTATTTTGCTGTAGAATTTACTTGTAGATTAGAGAATCTAAAAAAAGGATTCCGGCACATACAATTTTTTTAAAGATTTGGTTACATGTAGGGTTTATTATCTTAAAATCATAAATGCGGTGCATTTTAGTGGACTAATCATTTGGTCAGACTAAGTGTCCAGTCTCGAGTCTTGACTGCCGGAAGTTGGAAAGGCGTCAAGTTACGGGAAATTTTGATATCATCGAACAATTTGATAAAATAAAAAAATAAAACCTCAATTTTTAATTTTTTTAACTCTTTTTTCTTTTTTCTTTTTTTCTCCTATCTCTTTTTCTTTTTCTTTTTTTGAACGTTCCCATTATGTGCCCCATGGTACACGATTCATAAATTGCTCTTTTGTGTCCGTCTTACCCATGTTTGGGATTTGGAACCTTTGGGATTTTAATTAGTATTGTTCATGCAGGAATTCGTACAGTTTTTCCTTTTTGTGGTTTGAACTTTTTTATAAGCCAGCTAATCTAGTTGTTTGGAGATGATTTGGTTTATAAATGTGTTTCGTATCATAAATTAGATGTCTCTGCTTTTGCTTTTCTGTAAAAGTTTTTGTAAGATTCTAACTTCTAAGTGCAGATGAAAATGAAGTTTAGAAGTTGGGTGGCATGAATCAAAGCATCTGAGGTTTTGGGATTATCAGCTATATGTTTCAAAAGAACAGCTTTGGGGAGACTTCAATCCTATTTACAATATATAATTATTTTGCTCGAGTTAATGTTTCTGTAAAACATAATTTGCTGCAGTGAATTTTTAATTTAGTTAACCAGAAGTATTTAACATATTTCACTGTTGCATTACTTCTTGTGAAATTAGTTTGGTTGATTATTGTCTTACGAGTACTTAGCAATGTTTGACTTGGATATATCGGGAGTTTTAAATCTTAAGGGAGAATTACATTTTTCACCTTTGTAGTTTGACTCAAATTTCAATTTGATTCTTACACTTAAAATTCAGTTTTAATTTGGTCCTTTTGTCTAAAAAATTGTTAATTTTTTCATGCACGTATTACAATATTGTAAGTTTTAATGTTTAATTTGAATGGAAGGATTGAATTGAAATCGGACTTAAAAGGCAGGAATCGAATTATTTAAATTAAAATGGTAAGGACTAAAGTGAAATTTGAGTCAAATTAGAAGTTTAACTTATCTTATCTTAGTCAACATCTCTGTGGTTTTCATAGAGCAATCCTACACATGTAACGAGTACTAACTTGTAGAATTTTCCATAGATGTAAAGAAATTCTAGTTTTTTGAGCCTGCCATAATTAAATCCCTTCTTTTTTCAATTGCTGCTTACCTGACAAGTTGATACCTAATCCTTTTTATAACGATTGATTTCCCACATAACCTAAGTGGCGACGTCGTTTTCTTGATTTTATGCATGCAACACTTTGACCTCCTTAACCGTAGAATAAAAATTGTATGGGCCACTCTGGATTCTTTGTATGTGTGTGATGTGTAATTGGCCAAGCAAGGAAAATATTTTATTGTTCTTATTGAAAATTATTCTTCAACGTAGTTAATTGATACCAATCATTGTTTGGGTAAGCAGTGTCTTGTTTGGATAATGCTTTATTTGCTTCACTATTGGAATGAAGTGGAATAACATGATTAATCTATTAAAATATTTATCATCACCTTTGATTCACTAAAAAAATAATAAAAAATACACCCTAAATTGAATCATCATTCACATTATAAAAGAATGATAATTTCATACGAAAGTCTAAGGAATAATTATTTTAACTTGTTTTAGCGAATCAAACAATTCCTAGTTGTTAGATTAAGTCTAATAAATTGTACTTTCAAGTTTGACTTGTATACATAATAAATCGATTTTGAACGACAACCATTGCTGCTATAATGCTATTGTCATTGCTATTGCTATAATTTGGCAATGAATAATGCTATTTTGTCAAATTATAGCAATGGTGCTCAAATAGTCATTTGTTATTTTAGCAAATCTTAACTTACTTTATTTCTAAATTTGTAAGTGTTGTTTAGATATAGGTTTTTTTGTAATTTTATTTTTGTTTATTTTTTTTCTTTTGTGACATTTTTTTACCTGTTTGTAAAAAAAATTATATATTTATATTATTTCTATCTAGACAAATATAAAAAATGAAAAAAAAATGAGAAATTGGAAAAAAAATTAAATATAATTCACCCCACTAAAAAATATACCATTACATATTTAATAATTTTTTTAACTATATATAAAAAATAAACAATTACTAATTAGCTATAGAAATTTAAAATATTACTGTTTGAAAAAAATAGCCGTTTAAAGATAACTGTTGTTATTAAATTTTTTTTTTTTTAAAAACCAAACAGAACACAACGGCTATTTTAAGGGCAAAGTGGTAGATCACAACCGTCCACGTCTAAAATGTTCAATGGTTGAGATGATTCTCTAGAATCATCCAACCCTCTCCTCTCACTCTCATCACACCGTCTTCCCTCTCCCAGTCATTCTGTCTTCCCTCTCACTCTCCTCAAACCGATCTCAAACCGATCTCTCTCTCTCTCTCTCTCTCGCACTATCTTCCCTCTCCTCAAACTGATCTCTCTCTCTCTCACTCTCGCTCTCACTCTCGCACTGTCTTCCCTCTCTTCACCGATCTCTATACTCTTCGATCTCTTTACTCTCCGATCTGTCTCTCTCTCTCTCGCTCTCCGTCTATATACACATCATGTATATATATATATATATATATGCTTTGATTTTTTGTTTATTTTTCTGGTTGTTGATGTGGAGGTGATCGCGATTTTTCAAACTCAGGTCTCGCGATGGCTTCAAACCGGATCTTCAAAGAACTCAAGCATCTCCAGATCTTCAAACAACTCAGGTCTGTGCTCTCCGATTTTTCGTAATTATTTATTTTGATTTTTGGTTTAATTTTTGTTCATCCAACTATTTTTGTTCATCCATTTATTTTATTTTGATATTTATTTTGATCTTCAAAGAACATCCATCTGATTTTGGTTTGGTTTATTGTGATAATAGCCATCTGATTTTTACACTCCATTTGGATCAACTGATTTGGTGATAAATGATTAAAAAAAACAGAAAAGAGAAACCGAATTTGGGTTTGTCAAATTTATTCTGAAATTTGTGAACTTGGCAAAAAAAATTGTATAAATTGGGTTTGATTCTGAATTTGTTGGATTTTCTACTGTTTCAAATCTGTTTCTTCATTTAAATAAATTGGGACCTTACTGTTTCTATGTTGGGACTTATATTTTAAAATAAATTCCCCATTTAAATGATGTTTTATTGCAAAAATGTCATTGCCACGTTATTTTAGTGATAAATTTTGTATGAATAACAATTTGCTTTCTCATATGGTCTGGTATGTTTTATTATTTTATAAATATAATAAATACTATACATGCACACTATTGTTATTGCATAAGTACATATAAAAAGGTGAAATAAAATGAGAGAGCTATTATTTATCAACGGCTTCATTTGACCTCTTGTGTTTATACTATAAAAGTCACGTACATGTGTAAAAAAAAATCATATTAAAAAAATAGTAGAACTTACCATGTCACATGAAAGATTAGGGGTGTAAAAAAAATCGATGAAACCGAACTGACCACTCAAGATCAACCGAAATTTAAGTTTTCGATGCATTTTTTTATACTGGTATTCTATTTCGATTTTGAAAAGTTTTACATTAATATAAACTGAAAGATTAGGGGTGTAAGAAAAATCAATGAAACCGAAACGATCGCTCAAAATTGATCAAAATTTTAGTTTTATGTCTAGTTTTCATATTGTGTGGCCTGTTTTGATTTTGAAATTTTTTACATATAAACAGAATCAATTGAAATATTATATTTAAAAACTTTTATATTTTAAGTGATTAATAATTCAATTTTTGTAATAAAAACTAAGAGGGAGACATTTTCACTATTTTTCTTCATTTATTCCCAATGTGGAATTTTACAAGTTTTTATGAAATATTTTAAAATTTCATGTGAATCCTTCTTCTACACCAAATTGACAAAACCAACAAAATTGAATTGTAATATGTGGTTTATTTCGATTCTTCAACCACCAAAACTGAAAGATTCAGTTTGGTGCTAAATTTTTTCATAATTCTGACCAGACCAAACCAAACCACTTACACCCCTATAGAAGATGAAGACTTGAGATAAAATATTGGACAAATTACACCGGTAGTCTTTGACACTCAAGTTATTTTGATCCTTATAATTTCAATTGGCTCGATTTTGGCCCTGAATTTATGATATTGTCTTAATTTGGTCCAATTGATTATAATTGTTATTGGTTTTTTTATGAAAAATGTGCACATAAGAATATGTGTCATGCTTTTAAGTGTAAAATTTTAAATTTATCTAACTCAGTAAATTAAGCTCAACTAACTTAGTAATCATTTTTTGACAAAAATCACAATCAGTATTATCAATTGAACTAGATTGACACAATAAAAAATCAAGGGTTAAAATCAAGCCAATTGAAAGTGTAGGGACTAAAATGACATGATGGACAAAATTCAAGAACTAACAGTGTAATTTGCTATAAAATATTTCAATCATACATGACAATTATGATGAAATAATAAAATAAATTTAACGATAAATAACATCACGTGTTCAAAAATTTTTATCCAAGTTAGATAGGGATGCATGTCAATATGTTTTCAGTGCAAATGCTCTTGCCAACAAACACAGTTGTGATCCAACACCATTTAGATTTTCTTTCTTTCTTCCGTTCAGAATTTTTGAAATTGTAAATAAAATTTTGTTTGGTTTATGTTTTTGTTTACAAAAATTTTCTAAACACAAAAAAACTGGTTTCACAATTTAATTTTTGCCCCCCATTTCTTCCTCTTTCTTCCACCCTTTTCAATCATCACCCACTAATTATTTCCACCACTTCCGCCAACCACTTTCGGCCACCACTTCCCTTGGTCACAATCACCTCCCACTTGTGATAACCACCTTCGGTCACCACTTCTTTTTAGAAACAAGCTTTAACTAGCACTTTAGATGACTGAGCGGCCATTAGTTCCGATCGTCAACCACTTACGACCATGACCTCTCACTATTGGCACTTACTTTCGGCCGCCACCTTCGAAGGCAAACAACCACATCTGGCCATCATCTTCAACCGTCTAAACAGACCAATTCTTTCACTTTTTTCCAAAATAAGTTTTTTAAAACATTTACGTCAAATTTGTTTTTTGTTTTCATTTTTACCTAAAATAAACATAAACATATTTAATATTTTTTGTAAAATAAAAATAATAAAATGTAAAAGTTACCAAACCACATCTAAATCGTTTCACCTTAATCTAAAAACACAATTTGAAATATCAGTTTCAAAAAAATAAAAATAAATTAGAAAGTGTATAGAATAATTTTACGAGTCCACGGATTTTTTTCCTCACTTCTAGCACAGCGGAGAATAAACTTGGATTCTAATAGCAACTCCAATGGTTTTTCTATTTGCCTTGCCAAAGCCAAAAAATAACGTGGCTTCACAAATGCACTACTCTAATGGTGTGTCATTTGCCATGCCAAAAAATGGCAAAGTCAAATCAGTTTTGTAACCCAAATTAGCTGTTTTTTTGAACCTTCAACTGTTAGTTTCACAACTTCTACAAATCAAAACTCTACCATAAATTTTCGAACCACAGTAAAATTTATAAAATTACAAAAACTCAATAAAGATCCTTCTAGAAATTCAGCTTTCCAAATTTAATTTGGAACCCTCAAATTTTTTGAATACGAAAAGTTTATAGATTGTACAAAATTTTAGAACAATTTAGAACCCAAATTTGAACACAATTTTAGAACAATTTACAACCAAAATTTGAATTTGGCATTTGGTTGTGCCAAAATGGCAAGTCCATATTAGAATGGTATAACCAAAAAAATAAGTTTTGTGCATTGTAGTAAGCCAAAAAATAATTTTGACAAAGCTATTTTAACTTGAGCCATTGAGGATCTAACTTCCAATTTCAAAAACGGTTGTGAGTTTGCTAAATAATTTCCAAGCTATAGTATTTTATAAATAACTATAAGGCTGAGAGCACATAATTTGTGGTTGAAAAAAATCACGTGCGTTAAATATTTAAAAAAAAATTGAATAATAGCATAGCTGACTCTTGTGGGCATTTTTAATATATATATATATATATATGACATGTCTGCACTAATTTAATTGTAAGCTTTATGTTATATATTATAATATTAAGGGTACACACATAACGTGTGTATCATGACAATTGTTTAAAGTACTTAGATTTCATAATTATGACACTTATATTTGAAGCAGTTAAATATGAGAGGGACAACTATCAAGTTTAGAATTACTTTGGGAATTTTTTTTTTTTTTTTTGGCAATTTACACTAATTTATTTGTAGGTTTTATATAATAGAATAGATTAACAACCAAAAGGCCGGTTATGATGGGAAGGATTTGTATCCAATTCTCATAAACGATTTGGACTATCTAGTCAAGTCATTGGGGTCTATTTCAATGATATGAATCATTCAACTTAAACTAGATATATTTGGTGATTATACCTATGTATTTTCATCATTTATTTAGAGAAAAAAAAAAGTAATTAAATATGATTAAAATTATCGAACTAAATAAATTTTGTCTGTGAATAATTTACATATAAATATCAAAAGAATAAATAAATCAGATTATCAAAATGGGCCAAAAGAATGAATGATCATATTATAAAAATGGGTCATGTGAAAGGCCCCCCAAAGGTGAACTTGATGAGTGGATGCCTTTTTCCGTTGTAATTGAAGGAAAACCCTACCCCTCTCTTTGGGCGAGAATTTAGCGGAAGGAAACCCTACCCCACCTTTTGTGGGTGTGTTTTTTTTTGTTTTTTTATCTTTTACTGCGAGTCCCTGTCTCCATGGCTGATTGAAGAGAGAATATCAAAGAGGAAGTCTGAGTATCAAAAGAGAAAAAAGATTGGTCTAGGAAAGAAGCAACCGGTCGTTCTCCTTGATGGTATATATCTGTATTTCTCTTTCCGGTTCGCATGCAATTCCTCCTATGTAGTTATAGAATTGCACAACAATGAAACGTGTAACTAGCAAGTAGCAAGAGAGTGGTTATGCTCACCTCGCCTCGCCTTTTCTCGCCTCTACAAAATTAAAAAAAAAAGAAAAAGAAAACCAGAGAACTAAGAAGACAACAATGGAGCATTAAAAACCACCATTTCTGTCTTTCATGTCCTTGTTTCTTGGTTCTTCCATTTAGACGGCAAATGTCAAAAGCTATCACCTTTTTCCTTTGAAGTTATCTGAGCTAATTTAATAATGTGTCATACAAAAGGCTACATTGTGGTTTCGTGGTGCTTATCTTGACATACTTCCCATTTGATTGCATTAGGGCTTCCCACTCCTTTGCGTAGTGCCACAGGCATTTGAAGCCTTCTCAACCCAACAAATATGCCCAACAAAGTAAACGTCAATACATAAAGAAAAAAAATTACGCTTATGGTTCTAGCTAAATTTTTTTCCCACTTAACAAATGTCCTAGTTGAAAATTAGTTCCAGTGACTTCCAATTGTAACGCCCTCAAAATTAACCCATTATATATCATTGACATGCATTATTTAAAGAAGACAATTTATTAATTCATTCATCAGAGTATTACTAAATAAAGCATTACATGTAACATCGAATAAAATGCCCTACAGGCTTACATCTTTCCAAGCCAACACTTGGGCTTGAATGTTTACTTGTACTATTAAATAAAAACTATTAACTAAAGGTAGTCTTCTTCAATCCAGAAGCGAAACCCTCCCAAGCTAAGTCTTTGGAGGTAGTTTATCACCTGAACCTGAAAATGATGTTCCCATAAAGGGTGAGCCACAGCCCAGTAGAAATATACTAAACCACATATAAGCAATGAATAAAGCAATAGCATTCAACAGATGGTTAACCAAAATAATCAATTACTTCATTTTACAGTCTCATGACACTATTGCCAAAGATACGTTTTACTTTCCAATTTTATCAACATGGCTCAGAACCTGGCCAAACTTATAACAGTGAATCACATATATCATATTCACATCCTTCCAATATCAACAAACAAATGAGACTCAAGCTCAAATCAAACACTTCATACTTCCAGATTGATACACATTTTAGTGTTGTATCAATAAAACACTTATATATAAATAAGCACACATAAAAGTGATGCTAATGGAGTCCATCCCCTATCTCCTCCCAAACAAAATCCGGTTTAGAGGTCCATCCCCTATCTTCCCCTAAACCGTGGAGTACATCCCCTATCTCCTCCCACACACAAAACAATGTATGCAAATGCAATGCTCAATCAATACATGTATTTTCTGTATCAATGCCATAGTCAAAATTAATGACTTAACCAATGTGATTAGTTTCAGTTATTCCTAATCTACATGCAATGTCTACAACAATCACGACTATCCTCCACCGATAGCCCAAAACAGTTATTTCTAAATTGAAAATAACTATGTCAACAATTTAATAGACAAATGATTCCAATTACCCAATTACGCTATTTAACCAATGAATTCCCCAATTCCATGAATTTAACCATCTTTTCCCAATTCCATGAATTACTTATACAAATTAATTCAATAATACAACTAGGGTTTTTCCCAAAATTTACCAAAGTATCCCCAACATATCAAATTACCAAAGCTTAGAACAAAACCTATAAAATGGAGTAGGAAATCCCTACCTCGAAGAAAACAACACAAATGGTGAAGACAAAGATGAGTGCCCAAATACCAAAGTGCTCCAAACCCAAGAGTGTTCAGATTAAACGGAAGCCTTCGACCCACTCTATCTTTTTAACAAAGGGCTTAGGGTAGAAATACACTCTAAGTAGATCAAACCTAAGAGAGAAGGTGTGTAGGGAGAGGGAGAAGACGGTTCTAGGGTTTTAAAATCAAAAAGGAGATAAAAAATGATCCTGAAAGTCGGATCTCGGATTTTTATACCAGTCGCCCCGCTCGAGCGTGGAAACCCCCGCTCGAGCGCCACTCACAGACTCCCGCTCGAGCGGCGAATGCACTCTCCCAGAATTTTTTGCAGACAGGTCCCCCGCTCGAGCGCCCAACTCCCTGCTCGAGCGTCACACATGACTTCCCGCTCGAGCGTCCAATCCCCCGCTCGAGCGGCCAACACTACACAGGACATACTGGATGGGTGTATTCCCCGCTCGAGCGTCCAAACCCCCGCTCGAGCGGACAAGCCAAAATCTGGGCAACTAGACTTGGTTCCTAAGCTCAACCAACCTGCTCCAAATCTTCCCAACACAACCCAAGACTCAAAATAAGAAAATAATGAATGACAACAACAATTATACAATGATGGAATCTACGGAACCTAAGTCCGGATACAAAAATCAAATGGGAAAAGACCGGGGTCGCTATAACCTCCCCCCTTAAAAGAATTTCGTCCCCGAAATTAAGCATAAGTTTGTAAATAAAAACAAGTTTTTCTCAATTCTCAAAGATATTGTATAACAACAATAAACATCTTGACCCAATACTGGTCACTTCATCTCTTTATCAAGGGGTATCTCACAATATATATAAAACAACATATATTTCAACCTGCATTACTATTGTGCATTATTCCTTCCAACGTTAGCAATTCTCATATCGAATTCAATTCCAAAATATAACCATTGACCAAAACATACCCAGTATTTTACAACTTAAGACATTTATAAAGCTCTTAAGTTCAACAATATTACAAAATCTAAATACAAGAGTGGCTTCCTCCACTCCATGATGTTTCCACAAAACTTTTACCAAAGGGATGGTCTTGCCTCGCAAAACTTGATCCCGCATATCCAAGACCCGAACCGGTCTCTCCTCATACGAAACATCCTCATCAACCACTAAATCGGTCCAATCCAGCACATGTGATGGATCCGGCTCATACTTCCGAAGCATACTCACATGAAACACGTCATGTACTCCGGACAACTGCGGTGGCAAAGCTAAACGATAAGCAGCCTCGCCAATCCTCTCAAGGATCTCAAACGGACCAATGAACCGAGGGGACAACTTCCCACTCTTCCCAAACCTCATCGAACCCCGTCTAGGTGATATCTTCAGAAAGACATGATCACCCACCTCAAACACCAAAGGTCTCCTCCTACGGTCGGCATAAGATTTCTGACGATTCTGTGCTGTAACAAGCCTCTTACGGATAAGCTCAACTTTCTCCGTCGTTTCCCTCACCAACTCCGGACCCAACAGAGGTGCATCACCCACCTCAGCCCAACAAACAGGAGATCTACACGGTCGGCCATACAAGGCCTCAAATGGTGCCATACCGATACTAGACTGGAAAATGTTGTTGTAGGCAAACTCCACCAACGGCAAGTGCCTCTCTCACGACCCACTAAAGTCTAGGACACAACCCCGAAGCATATCCTCAAGTATCTGAATAGTACGCTCGGACTGTCCGTCAGTCTGAGGATGATAAGCCGTGCTAAAGGTCAACTTAGTGCCTAAGGCACTCTGCAAACTCTGCCACAACCTGGCAGTAAAACGAGGATCTCTATCTGAGACGATCGTCACTGGGACCCCGTGCAATTTCACTATGTCCCGAATATACAAGTCGGCAAGATGATCTACCGAATCTCTCACGCGCATAGGAATGAAGTGCGCCGACTTAGTCAACCGGTCTACAACCACCCAAATAGCATCACTACCCCGCTGAGTCCTCAGAAGACCCACAACGAAGTCCATAGTGATGTGTTCTCACTTCCACTCAGCAATAGGCAAGGGTTGCAACAAACCCGCTGGCCTCTGATGTTCAGCCTTCACTTGCTGACAAGTAAGGCACTTAGATACGAAAGCTGCCACATCACTCTTCATACCCCGCCACCAGAACTGGCGACCCAAATCCCGATACATCTTAGTGCCCCCCGGATGCACCGCAAGACGTGAATGATGAAACTCTCGGAGTACCTCCTCTCGGCAAGACTCCGGCACAAACAGACGGTCTCGGTATCTCACACTCAGGTCGGAATATACCGTCAAACCCTTCTCAACCTTCCCACCGGAAATCTTCTCACGGAGAGATTCTACCTCAAAGTCACCTCTCTGAGCCTCTAACACTCGAGTCACAAGTGTAGGCCGTGCAATAACAGAAAACAAGGCCGCAGCCTCAACGGATTCGCCCAGAAGTAAATCAAACTCCCCAAGTGCACCCAACATCTCCCATTCTCGGATGGCTATACTAGCTATGACACCAACAGGTTTTCTGCTAAGGGCATCGGCCACCACATTGGCCTTTCCTGGATGATAATGCAACTCAAAGACATAATCTTCAATGAACTCCATCCACCTCCTCTGCCTCAAGTTCAAATCTTTCTGTGTAAACAAATATTTCAGACTCTTATGATCCGAGAATACCTCAAATTTCTCACCATAAAGATAATGCCTCCAAATCTTCAAGGCAAATATCACAGCTTAGGGTAATTCTGCTCGTGAATTTTCAACTGACGTGAGCCATAGGCAACTACTTTCCCCTCTTGCATTAACACACAACCCAAACCCTCTCGCGAGGCGTCACAATAGACTGTATAACCCAACCCTCTCTCTGGAATAATCAATACTGGAGCGGTGGTCAGTCTAACTTTCAACTCCTGAAACGACTTTTCACAAGTCTCACTCCATACAAATTTGACTCCCTTCCGAGTCAATCTAGTCAAAGGCGAAGCTAATCTGAAGAAATCTTTCACAAACCGACGGTAATACCCAGCTAATCCCAGAAAATTGCGGATCTCAAATACACTCTTAGGCTGTGCCCAATCCTGCACTGCCTCCACCTTAGATGTATCAACAGACACTCCTTCCCCGGATACCACGTGGCCTAAGAATTTGACTTCCCTCAGCCAGAACTCACACTTCCCAAACTTGGCATACAGCCTATGGGCTCTAAGTAACTCAAGCACCACTCTCAAGTGTGACTCATGCTCCTCCTCAGAAGGCGAATAGATAAGGATGTCGTCCACAAAAACGACTACAAACCGATCCAAGAATTCCCGGAAGATCCGGTTCATCAAGTCTATAAAGACTGCCGGTGCATTGGTGAGTCCAAATGGCATCACCAGAAACTCATAATGGCCATACCGCGTACGGAATGTCGTCTTCGGAATATCCTCCTCTCTGACCCTCAACTGGTGGTAACCCGATCTCAAGTCTATCTTAGAGAAACAACGGAAACCCTTCAACTGGTCAAACAGATCATCTATACGAGGCATAGGGTACTTATTCTTAACCGTAGCCCGATTCAATTTCCGGTAATCTATACAAAGTCTCAAAGCGCCTCCTTTCTTTTTAACAAAGAGGGCTGGTGCTCCCCACGGCGAAACACTAGGACGTATAAAGCCCTTATCTAGCAACTCCTGGAGTTGGATCTTCAACTCAACTAACTCAGCTGGGGCAAAACGATAAGGTGCCATCGAAATCGGCGCCGTGCCGGGCACTAGGTCAATGGAGAACTCAATCTCCCTATGCGGTGTGGCAAACCAACAAGATCCTCGGGAAAGACGTCCGAGTACTCACAAACCACCCTTGGCAACACAATCTGTGTTACCTCATCCTCACTAATCGAAAGGTTAGCAAGTAGACCACTAAGCTCACTCCGTCCTCGTGGAACATACCCTGGTGGCAACACATCACCAACCCGGTCCCCCAGAAAGTGAAAAAACTCTCCGCTCACAGTACAACAAGTGACCCTCTGGCGGTAGCAATCAATAACTGCCCGGTATGACGATAACCAGTCCATACCCAGAATAACATCAAAACCCCTCATAGGCATAACTACAAAGGAAAATGGGATTCTATGATAATCAACCTCTATATCACAACCCCTAACGCCTTGTTTCAAGATCAATTCACCCCCAAGAGGTGACACTACACAAATAGGAGATGCTAACTGTGCTAACTCCAACTCCAAAACAGATGCAAATGCAGTAGACACAAAGGAATGAGATGCACCCGTATCAATCAAAACATTAGCAACCGAGTTACAAAACAAAAAGGTACCTCTCACAACTGATGGTGCTGGCACAAGATCCTGCGCGGTAACAGCATACACGCGCCCAAACGACCTCTGATCAACCTGCTCACCCCTAGGAGCATAAGATTGCTGCACTGACTAGGACGATGAAACCCCCTGATTGGCCCTCGAGGCCTGACCTGATAGAGCTGGCTGCTGACCCTGAATCGGCCTCAAACCCGATGCTCCAGGTGTGCCACCCAACTGCGGGCAATACCTCTTCATATGCCCTGGCTGACCACACTGATAACACGAGAGTGGCTGGCCTCTACCCTGACTCTGGCTCTGAGATCGAGCCGAAGAAGATACTGCTCTCTGAACTCCTCCCCTCTGAGGGCAAACTGGAGACTTGTGGCCCAGCTGGCCACACTTGAAGCAGGTAATGTCTCCCTGACTGCCTTTTCCCGAACTAGCACTCGGCACAGGAAAAGTCGATCTAGAAAAGCTACCCTGAGACTGCTGAGGATTAAAACCCTTCTGTCTCACTCTGACCATCCTGACTCCTCTTGGAGCCCTTCTGTCCTTCCTCCTCCTCCTGCATCATGATTTCCATGTGGGCTGCAGCATCAACCATACGCCCATAATTCCGAATCATAGTTCCCCCAACTCTCAACTTAAGGCCATGCCTCAACTTCTTTTCAAACTCAATACAACGGCGTTCCTCAGACGCCACTAACTCAGGTGCAAACCTGGACAAGCTAGTAAATGCAGCCTCAAACTCGGCCACTGAAGAACTCGACTGCTTAAGCTGACAGAACTGGTCTCGCAGCTTCTCCCTGACTGCTGGAGATAAGAACTTCTCCTGGAAAGCATTCACAAAAGCCTCCCACGTAACTCCTATACGACCCTTAGTAAACTTCCACCACTGACCCGCATCCCCCTTCAACTGGAAAGATGCCAAGGTCACTTTCAACCCCTCGTCTTCGATGCCAAGCATCTCAAACGTCTTCGTTGTCTGTTCGAGCCATTCATCTGCCTTAAGCGGCTCTTTAGGATCACCCACAAATTCATCCGGATTAGACCGAAAGAACTCCCTTTTCAGAAAAGAAGGTCCTGCATCTACAGCAACATCCCGAGCTTGATTCTCAGCTCTGAGAATGCCTACTGACTCCCTGAATGCCCCTGCTATCTCTCGAGCTAAAGCGCCCATAGCCTGCTGGCCTACTGGCTCGGCCACATTGGCCTGGCCAATACCCTCCTGAACTGCCGGACTCTCCTCTGGCACAGGCACCTCCTGCCTACCCGGCCTACCACGCCTACCGCGTCCTCGTCCTCGTCCTGACATCCTAATAAAGGAAACAAAGACATTAGCACATTAATAAATGTGCCGAAGCTAAACACTCGCGTCCTAATGCATTGAACAACAATAATTCATTCCACGTAAGTACATAACCACATAAGCACCTACCAATTTCATTCCCGGATCAGTCCCAATGCGTTACTATAGTTCCGGTTGGAAGCAGCAGTGATCAAGTGCCTTTCCAACAAGACTACTAGAAACTCAAGGGTCCAATCAACATCCTAGAAACTACATTCCATACCCACATAATCACATAAACATGTTATCACATAAGCATATAACTTTACACTAAGTCTCTATCAAACGAGACGAACCCAATGTGATACTAATCACTTCCCACGTACCCAAAGTATTCAAACCCGGTACGTTCTGATACCAAGTTGTAACGCCCTCAAAATTAACCCATTATATATCATTGACATGCATTATTTAAAGAAGACAATTTATTAATTCATTCATCAGAGTATTACTAAATAAAGCATTACATGTAACATCGAATAAAATGCCCTACAGGCTTACATCTTTCCAAGCCAACACTTGGATTCAAAAATATGAGTTCTAATCTCAATACAAGAAAAGCCCTAGGCTTGAATGTTTACATGTACTATTAAATAAAAACTATTAACTAAAGGTAGTCTTCTTCAATCCAGAAGCGAAACCCTCCCAAGCTAATAAGTCCTTGGAGGTAGTTTATCACCTGAACCTGAAAATGATGTTCCCATAAAGGGTGAGCCACAGCCCAGTAGAAATATACCACATATAAGCAATGAATAAAGCAATAGCATTCAACAGATGGTTAACCAAAATAATCAATTACTTCATTTTACAGTCTCATGACACTATTGCCAAAGATACGTTTTACTTTCCAATTTTATCAACATGGCTCAGAACCTGGCCAAACTTATAACAGTGAATCACATATATCATATTCACATCCTTCCAATATATCAACAAACAAATGAGACTCAAGCTCAAATCAAACACTTCATACTTCCAGATTGATACACATTTTAGTGTTGTATCAATAAAACACTTATATATAAATAAGCACACATAAAAGTGATGCTAATGGAGTCCATCCCCTATCTCCTCCCAAACAAAATCCGGTTTAGAGGTCCATCCCCTATCTTCCCCTAAACCGTGGAGTACATCCCCTATCTCCTCCCATACACAAAACAATGTATGCAAATGCAATGCTCAATCAATACATGTATTTTCTGTATCAATGCCATAGTCAAAATTAATGACTTAACCAATGTGATTAGTTTCAGTTATTCCTAATCCACATGCAATGTCTACAACAATCACGACTATCCTCCACCGATAGCCCCAAACAGTTATTTCTAAACTGAAAATAACTATGTCAACAATTTAATAGACAAATGATTCCAATTACCCAATTACGCTATTTAACCAATGAATTCTCCAATTCCATGAATTTAACCATCTTTTCCCAATTCCATGAATTACTTATACAAATTAATTCAATAATACAACTAGGGTTTTTCCCAAAATTTACCAAAGCATCCCCAACATATCAAATTACCAAAGCTTAGAACAAAACCTATAAAATGGAGTAGGAAATCCCTACCTCGAAGAAAACAACACAAATGGTGAAGACAAAGATGAGTGCCCAAATACCAAAGTGCTCCAAACCCAAGATTGTTCAGATTAAACGGAAGCTCTCGACCCACTCTATCTTTTTAACAAAGGGCTTAGGGTAGAAATACACTCTAAGTAGATCAAACCTAAGAGAGAAGGTGTGTAGGGAGAGGGAGAAGACGGTTCTAGGGTTTTAAAATCAAAAAGGAGATGAAAAATGATCCTGAAAGTCGGATCTCGGATTTTTATACCAGTCGCCCCGCTCGAGCGTGGAAACCCCCGCTCGAGCGCCACTCACAGACTCCCGCTCGAGCGGCCAAACTCCCGCTCGAGCGGCGAATGCACTCTCTCAGAAGTTTTTGCAGACAGGTCCCCCGCTCGAGCGCCCAACTCCCTGCTCGAGCGTCACACACGACTTCCCGCTCGAGTGTCCAATCCCTCGCTCGAGCGGCCAACACTGACATACTGGATGGGTGTATTCCCCGCTCGAGCGTCCAAACCCCCGTTCGAGCGGACAAGCCAAAATCTGGGCAACTAGACTTGGTTCCTAAGCCCAACCAACCTGCTCCAAATCTTCCCAACACAACCCAAGACTCAAAATAAGAAAATAATGAATGACAACAACAATTATACAATGACGGAATCTACGGAACCTAAGTCCGGATACAAAAATCAAATGGGAAAAGACCGGGGTCGCTATACCAATAAAGAATGTTCCATATGCTTCTTTGTTATATTATTGGATTTATAAATAGTAAATACTAAAAGGAAAATGTTTGAGAGCCACAATTTTTGTGGCCACAATGGCTCAAAACTGTCAAAACGACGTCGTTTTGGGTGCAAAACATGCCAAAACGACGTCGTTTTAACAGTTTTGAGCCATTGTGGCCACAAAAATTGTGGCTTTCTAGCATTGTTGATACTAAAAATCTGTACAAATACAAAAGAAGCAGGACACCTACTTCATAGTAATAAGAAAGAGAGAGTATAACAACAATAATTGTTTTAAGAAACTGACACTTATTTTGAAATTAAAAATTATAAGAATCCGATAAGAAACTGTTTTCATATCACCGAATACGTGATAAATTCACTATTTTTTTTGTTAATAAACTAACACACTTATGCTTGTCCAAAGGCTAGTTTTGAATTTTCTTTCATCATTCAACTTCATGACTGGTATAGTCCTAGCTATTTCAATTGGAATTTTTAATTAATTAGGCATTTGTCATGAAGTTAATTGCTTGATTCATTGTTAAGAGGTAATTTATTGGTTTCACGGATTAAATTATAGTTTCTTTGACGTGTATAACGTTGATTATTATGCTAATTGTGGTCATTTAGGTTATCGCCTTCGTGGTGGAGTGAAAAGCCTGCCAAACTTGCCGGCCTAGGTATTAATGAACCTGTTTGCTTTATCAACATTTGATGCATCAGCCAAAAAAGTAATTAATTAGCTTGAAGTAATCAGCAAATTTGCCGTTTTAAATACTAACTTATCTAATGTGTGTACAAAGTTAGTAATCAAATTTTAATTAAATTCATTGAATAGGATTATGGGAGAAAGAAGAAAATTTTCACTCACCCACTTGACACAAATACAATCACAAATACTACCACCGACATTGTAGCCATTTGTTGAGATACTTCATGTAAATGCCATTTGATCTTCTACTTGATCGAACTTAGCAGCTAAGAAATTGTATAGGCAGATAGAATTCAATGTAGTAATTTTGATTATCACTCAGTTGATTAGTGTAAAGCTTTTATAACCTTTGTTTTTGCACTAAACAAAATTTGGTTATTGTTACGAAACTAATTTTTCGCAATAAGTAAATTTATTGTGATGAAAATTATTTTGTCCTTATAGTTCGTCACAAATTCCATGGTCGGAAGTTTTAAAGCCAGTGGGAGTTAAATACTGCTATGAATTAGCTTCATCACAATAAATTTGTTGCAATAAAAACTCGTACCACCATTGTAAATCTTTTGATTGTGACTCAAGGTGGTACACCACTTTGCCCAACTTGGCATTTCCATAAACCAAGTAGACATTGTTTGCACAAATTTCTCCATGTAGTTGTCTCAATACATCTGAAGTATATGATGCCATTAAGTATATCCCTACAGAGTAAATGACCAAAAAAATTTGAATGAAAAGACAAAAAAACGAATGAATTGCTTGGATAAATAGCAAATATGACATAGACATGCACTTACCCCAAGATGCCAATAAAAGGCTTACTCAACCTTTCAGTATACTCAGAATCAATGGGAGGGTTTTTCATCACCCAATCGTGTAGAGTTCCTTCTACCACCTCTGTGAAAAGCACTTCATTGCCAACAAAACTACTTTTGATACTTTCCAATTACTCTCAGTAAATACAGGCTGCAGTAACTCGTCACAAACCCGTACCAATGGGTAAATCTTTTGATTGTGACTCAAGGTGGTACACCACTTTTATGCTATTTTGTGTATTTCCAATGTAACCAATATACATGTTTGAATCCTCAATTTGTTTTCCTTCTGAAAATTGTATTTCAAATGCTCTAGCAGGCTAGAGTCATATAATTTAAACAAAATATATAGATAAAAAGTTACCTATACGATAATATGGATAAAATATGGAGGTAATGGATGAAACATACTATGGTATCTGGATCAATAACCATCTTGAATCAAAATCAGCAACTCTAACCCCAGATACCATAGTATGTTTCATACCATAGTTATCGTATAGGTAACTTTTTATTCATATATTTTGTTTTAATTATATGACTCTAGCCTGCTAGAGCATTTGAAATACAATTTTCAGAAGGAAAACAAATTGAGGATTCAAACATATATCCCGAAAGGTTGAGTAAGTGCATGTCATATTTGCTATTTATCCAAGTAATTCATTCATTTATTTTTTTGTCTTTTCATTCGATTTTTTTTGTTTGAATCCTCGATTTGTTTTTCTTTTGAAAATTGTATTTCAAATGCTCCAGCATGCTAGAGTCATATATTTAAAACAAAATATATGGATAAAAAGTTAGCTATGCGATAATATGGATAAAATATTCTACAAAATGGAGGTATAGGACGAAACATACTATGAACAGCCATCTTGAATCAAAATCAGCAACTTTAAAATGGGGTCACCCTATCTAACAGATTAGAATCTCCTTAAATCTAGGTCATTGACAAAGCCAATGAACTATAAGTACAATAAGGATATGATTAAATCTTCTCAATGTTAGCATACAATGACAAAAAAAAATTGAAAGGATTTAGTAGTTTTATTGCAAAAATAACAACCACGTCAATTCTCCACATCACCAGCTGTACATGTAACAAATTGTATCAAATGTTAATGTCTTGGTTCGTATTGATCACTCTTCTTTGTTTTATTTCTGCTTATTTGATCCCATTGGACCTCCTGATCTCCAGACCTCCTATTAATAATCCCTTGAACTGGGCTTGGTCCAACATCATATTTAAGTTAATGCTGGGCCTGTGCAGATCCGAATTGACTGTACCTATGATGATGGGTCTGGTATTGAGGAGGGTTGGGCTGGTGATTGATATTTTGTGATTTGGGCTTCATCCTGTTTCCATTTCCATTCACTTCTTATGTGGTTCAGACCTCCAATTAATAATCCCTTGAACTGGGCTTGGTCCAACATCATATTTAAGTTAATGCTGGGCCTGTGCAGATCCGAATTGACTGAGGTGCATTACCTATGATGATGGGTCTGGTGGCACAAGGGAAGCTTGCGCTTTCGGACGTCGAGAATAAGATCAACCCTATCCAAACGACCACCAATGTCAGGAGAAGTGTTAGTCTTAAGATCAACCTTATCCAACTATTAGGCTCCCCCTCGCCACAATTCGCTGACTAGAAAGGAAAAAAGATAATTTATGTTGATAGGCCATCTCCTCATCCGCAATCTCATCTATATAACACTATCCCTCGAAGAAGATGGCAGAGAAGAAGGAAAGATCGCGGAAAGTAACATCCATACTAACATACACTTTGCAAGTGTAAAGATCATAGCATTCTGAGTAGTAGAATAACCAATAAAGACACAACGTACAGCCTTATAATCGAGTTTCCCACGAGTACGAGGTTGCAAATGAACAAAACAGACACACCCACTTTTCCCAGCATCAAAACCCTTCCACTTTTCCCTGACTTGTCCCATAGCACGTCTCATTAACTACTGACATAGCTAGTGAAATGATGCCTCTTCCAGAATTCATGGATTTGAGTTCTTTTTTTCTGGTGCCTTCCACTTTTGTTGTGGATTTGAGTTCTTTTCTTCTAGAATTCAAGCCTTCCTCACCAAGCTTGGCACTTTTGTCAGATATCTTTCCAATTACCATGTAATGATACGACTTCGATTATTACTATTTTTTGGTTTAACTATCAAACTTGATTGTTATTATTTTTGTTATTAATCATATGTCGTTTGTATCTGTTGGTGACCTAACAGATGTAATATTTCTCACTTCCTTCTCTTTTCAGTTTATATGGAATTTTGTCAATTATATTCTATAAATTGTGGAGAATTGGTCTTGATCTTACTTTTGTCAATTATATGTATATGGTTAGGGGTGCGAATGTTGTAATTGATGAAAATGATGTTTCTTGTAAAGACAATTTCTGTTTAGATGCTTTTGCCTTTGATCCCACCATTGATCCAGAGGAGAGTTTGTTGGTCCCTATCCGTGATATTCCCACCACTAATATTCCTGCCCAATCCTCTCAGCTTCGGTAAAACTAGTGGTGAAACTATCCTCGACTACCTTGCTTGGGGACACAGGCTTAGAATTTGTACCCAGCCTTCCTCACCAAGCTTGGTACTTTTGTCAGATATCTTTCCAATTACCATGTAATGATACGACTTCGATTATTACTATTTTTTGGTTTAACTATCAAACTTGATTGTTATTATTTTTGTTATTAATCATATGTCGTTTGTATCTGTTGGTGACCTAACAGATGTAACATTTCTCAATTCCTTCTCTTTTCAGTTTATATGGAATTTTGTCAATTATATTCTATAAATTGTGGAGAATTGGTCTTGATCTTACTTTTGTCAATTATATGTATATGGTTAGGGGTGCGAATGTTGTAATTGATGAAAATGATGTCTCTTGTAAAGACAATTTCTGTTTAGATGCTTTTGCCTTTGATCCCACCTTTGATCCAGAGGAGGGTTTGTTGGTCCCTATCCGTGATATTCCCACCACTGATATTCCTACCCAATCCTCTCAGCTTCGGTAAAACTGGTGGTGAAACTATCCTCGACTACTTTGCTTGGGGACACAGGCTTAGAATTTATACCAAGCCTTCCTCACCAAGCTTGGTACTTTTGTCAGATATCTTTCCAATTACCATGTAATGATACGACTTCGATTATTACTATTTTTTGGTTTAACTATCAAACTTGATTGCTTTTATTTTTGTTATTAATATGTCGTTTGTATCTGTTGGTGACCTAACAGATGTAATATTTCTCACTTCCTTCTCTTTTCAGTTTATATGGAATTTTGTCAATTATATTCTATAAATTGTGGAGAATTGGTCTTGATCTTACTTTTGTCAATTATATGTATATGGTTAGGGGTGCGAATGTTGTAATTGATGAAAATGATGTTTCTTGTAAAGACAATTTCTGTTTAGATGCTTTTGCCTTTGATCCCACCATTGATCCAGAGGAGAGTTTGTTGGTCCCTATCCGTGATATTCCCACCACTAATATTCCTGCCCAATCCTCTCAGCTTCGGTAAAACTGGTGGTGAAACTATCCTCGACTGCCTTACTTGGGGACACAGGCTTAGAATTTATACCCAGCCTTCCTCACCAAGCTTGGTACTTTTGTCAGATATCTTTCCAATTACCATGTAATGATACGACTTCGATTATTACTATTTTTTGGTTTAACTATCAAACTTGATTGTTACTATTTTTGTTATTAATCATATGTCGTTTGTATCTGCTGGTGACCTAACAGATGTAATATTTCTCACTTCCTTCTCTTTTCAGTTTATATGGAATTTTGTCAATTATATTCTATAAATTGTGGAGAATTGGTCTTGATCTTACTTTTGTCAATTATATGTATATGGTTAGGGGTGCGAATGTTGTAATTGACGAAAATGATGTTTCTTGTAAAGACAATTTCTGTTTAGATGCTTTTGCCTTTGATCCCACCATTGATCCAGAGGAGGGTTTGTTGGTCCCTATCCGTGATATTCCCACCACTGATATTCCTGCCCAATCCTCTCAGCTTCGGTAAAACTGGTGGTGAAACTATCCTCGACTACCTTTCTTAGGGACACAGGCTTAGAATTTATACCCAGCCTTCCTCACCAAGCTTGGTACTTTTGTCAGATATCTTTCCAATTACGATGTAATGATACGACTTCGATTATTACTATTTTTTGGTTTAACTATCAAACTTGATTGTTATTATTTTTGTTATTAATCATATGTCGTTTGTATCTGTTGGTGACCTAACAGATGTAATATTTCTCACTTCCTTCTCTTTTCAGTTTATATGGAATTTTGTCAATTATATTCTATAAATTGTGGAGAATTGGTCTTGACCTTACTTTTGTCAATTATATGCATATGGTTAGGGGTGCGAATTTTGTAATTGATGAAAATGATGTCTCTTGTAAAGACAATTTCTGTTTAGATGCTTTTTGCCTTTGATCCCACCTTTGATCCAGAGGAGGGTTTGTTGGTCCCTATCCGTGATATTCCCACCACTGATATTCCTGCCCAATCCTCTCAGCTTCGGTAAAACTGGTGGTGAAACTATCCTCGACTACTTTGCTTGGGGACACAGGCTTAGAATTTATACCCAGCCTTCCTCACCAAGCTTGGTACTTTTGTCAGATATCTTTCCAATTACCATGTAATGATACGACTTCGATTATTACTATTTTTTGGTTTTACTATCAAACTTGATTGCTTTTATTTTTGTTATTAATCATATGTCGTTTGTATCTGTTGGTGACCTAACAGATGTAATATTTCTCACTTCCTTCTCTTTTCAGTTTATATGGAATTTTGTCAATTATATTCTATAAATTGTGGAGAATTGGTCTTGATCTTACTTTTGTCAATTATATGTATATGGTTAGGGGTGCGAATGTTGTAATTGATGAAAATGATGTTTCTTGTAAAGACAATTTCTGTTTAGATGCTTTTGCCTTTGATCCCACCATTGATCCAGAGGAGGGTTTGTTGGTCCCTATCCGTGATATTCCCACCACTGATATTCCTGCCCAATCCTCTCAGCTTCGGTAAAACTGGTGGTGAAACTATCCTCGACCACTTTGCTTGGGGACACAGGCTTAGAATTTATACCCAGCCTTCCTCACCAAGCTTGGTACTTTTGTCAGATACCTTTCCAATTACCATGTAATGATACGACTTCGATTATTACTGTTTTTAGGTTTAACTATCAAACTTTATTGTTATTATTTTTGTTATTAATCATATGTCGTTTGTATCTGCTGGTGACCTAACAGATGTAATATTTCTCACTTCCTTCTCTTTTAAGTTTATATGGAATTTTGTCAATTATATTCTATAAATTGTGGAGAATTGGTCTTGATCTTACTTTTGTCAATTATATGTATATGGTTAGGGGTGCGAATGTTGTAATTGATGAAAATGATGTTTCTTGTAAAGACAATTTCTGTTTAGATGCTTTTGCCTTTGATCCCACCATTGATCCAGAGGAGAGTTTGTTGGTCCCTATCCATGATATTCCCACCACTAATATTCCTGCCCAATCCTCTCAGCTTCGGTAAAACTGGTGGTGAAACTATCCTCGACTACCTTGCTTGGGGACACAGGCTTAGAATTTATACCCAGCCTTCCTCACTAAGCTTGGTACTTTTGTCAGATTTCTTTCCAATTACCATGTAATGATACGACTTCGATTATTACTATTTTTTGGTTTAACTATCAAACTTGATTGTTATTATTTTTGTTATTAATCATATGTCGTTTGTATCTGTTGGTGACCTAACAGATGTAATATTTCTCACTTCCTTCTCTTTTCAGTTTATATGGAATTTTGTCAATTATATTCTATAAATTGTGGAGAATTGGTCTTGATCTTACTTTTGTCAATTATATGCATATGGTTAGGGGTGCGAATGTTGTATTTGATGAAAATGATGTTTCTTGTAAAGACAATTTCTGTTTAGATGCTTTTGCCTTTGATCCCACCATTGATCCAGATGAGGGTTTGTTGGTCCCTATCCGTGATATTCCCACCACTGATATTCCTGCCCAATCCTCTCAGCTTGGGTAAAACTGGTGGTGAAACTATCCTCGACTACTTTGCTTGGGGACACAGGCTTAGAATTTATACCCAGCCTTCCTCACCAAGCTTGGTACTTTTGTCAGATATCTTTCCAATTACCATGTATGATAGGACTTCGATTATTACTATTTTTTTGTTTAACTATCAAACTTGATTGCTATTATTTTTGTTATTAATCATATGTCGTTTGTATCTGTTGGTAACCTAACAGATGTAATATTTCTCACTTCCTTCTCTTTTCAGTTTATATGGAATTTTGTCAATTATATTCTATAAATTGTGGAGAATTGGTCTTGATCTTACTTTTGTCAATTATATGTATATGGTTAGGGGTGCGAATGTTGTAATTGATGAAAATGATGTTTCTTGTAAAGACAATTTCTGTTTAGATGCTTTTGCCTTTGATCCCACCATTGATCCAAAGGAGGGTTTGTTGGTCCCTATTCGTGATATTCCCACCACTGATATTCCTACCCAATCCTCTCAGCTTCGGTAAAACTGGTGGTGAAACTATCCTCGACTACTTTGCTTGGGGACACAGGCTTAGAATTTATACCCAGGCTGGTTTTTGCTGGTTTGACGGGGTTCTTAACGAAGTTCCAGTGTTGGAATTGAATTTGAGGGGGGCTTTAGCAAAAGGGGATGAGCTCACTGCTTATGATTTTGAAGAGGCCAATGGTTTCCTCAAGTCTCACTGGGTACTAAGTGAGCTTTCTATTATGTTCAATCCTTTGGTCAAGCGTTACGTAGGCTGTCACCCATCTCTGTGATCGCCTTAGGGGCTCTTCCCAAGCGAGCGGTTTTGTATACGTGCAGCGGTCTTTCGGGTTTCCAAAACCTCTTTGACGAAATTGAGCATCTGCAAGCATATGATTTGGAAAATTGGAATTGTGCTTATTGAGTAATCGAGTCCGTCGTCATGTAAGTAAATGAAGGAATCCTTTTTTGATATGACAGAATATCCTATAAACTAACGTACCAAGTTAATATCCCAAAAATATGGGAAGAAAATTAAGAAAAATCACTTTGCTTGTATATGGCGTTGAAATGTTGCAGTCAAACTCTTTCCCATTTTGTTCTTTTCTACTTAGAGCCACCATCGACCACCGCTGACCAATCTTTTTCCTTTATAAGATCTTTCCCACTTCCCAAACCTTCACATGATTAAATATATGACACACAACTCATAAATATTTTTTCAGGTCTATCACATTTTTTTCCTCCAAAATTGTCTATAAAATTTGTAATTGCTCAAAAATTTTCAATTGCAAAATCTTTTTTATTCATCGAAAAATCTAAAATTTTATATATAAAATTATAAATGTGGGGACTCTGTATGTAAATGTAGGACAGAATTTTGCTAATTTGGCTGATGTGCATCATGTAATTGGTTGTCTAGCAAATCCATGGTGTATGAATTAGCTGTGAAAATTCTGGTCTCAACCACAAATCAGATGGTGGTTGTTAACGTGATCCTGATCCTCATAATAATAACAATAGGAGTAGTGTTATATAATTAGAATTTCTAGATTAAAAAATATATATATAACAAATGATATGAATTTTTGTGATATTTTAAAAAATGTCACTACAACATTATTTTTGTCAAAAATTTCATATATATATAACAAATGATTATTGTTTTTGTACAAACACATTAATTTTATTATAATAGAATGGTGCCGTGGCTCGTCAAGATTTGCCCAGCACATATTTTAAGCACCTAGTTGAAGTTGGTGGAAAGATGATATGGCTTCAAACCGTTCAGTTGTGCCATGGCAAATCATATCACTTAATCTTTATTAATTAATTAAATACTTCAAGAAATGTCTAGGATTGAGAATGACAGTTTTAGGGTTATGGGTACAAATACTTAGCAACTAAGGCGTGATTAAGGGGTTGTTTGGGATGTTCTAAATAAGTGTACTTTTTATATGGGTTGGGTTTGAAGTGATGTGTTAAAGAGGTGATATGACCTAAATAGGATGATGTGATTTAAATAGGATGGTGACTTTTTGACTTTTTGATTTTTCAGAGTATATGAAGAGAACAAAGAAGAGTGAAGTAGGTCATGGATTCTATGTCACTTTTCTGAAGTTATCGTTGATTTTTTTATTTTAGCAATCAATTTCACCCATGAGCTTCCCATTTTGTCTCATTGTCTATGTTGCAAGTAAGTGGCACTTGTTGGTGAGGGAGAATCTAGACAATTGAAGAAAGTAAAGTTGGAGAGATGAACAGTACAATCGATTTGTCTAGCCATAAAAGATTTGCACCAGTGAGGCAAACTAATATGAGTTTGGTCAAGATTAATGTTGAAACAAGATAGTAGGAAAGGATTTGATCCTATGGTTTCGAGAACATATGACCCTTGATAACCCTTGATATTGCACAATTATAGAACAAGTTTTAATTGCTAAGAGTATTATTGCAAAGTGTCCAAGAGGGAGAGGGTTTTTCCATTGGGAATATTATTGCTAAGAACAAGGCCTTATTAGGGTAATGGTTATGGGGATTTTTTTTTATTAAATAAGATACTTCATGGCATTCTGTGACTAATAGTAAGGCCCCATTTGGTAAGTCCTAAATAAGCTAGCTTCTTCTGAAAAAACCAAAAAGCCAAAAAAAATCCAGAACACCTCTAAAATGAGTTTGGCATCCTCTAAAAAAGCAACCACCAAAATTACCTTTTACTCGACCAAAAAGTTTTGATGTGACATTACCTTCTTTCTATTACATCAAGGGTAAAATAGTCTTTTACCCTACCAAGTATGGGATCCAACACAATGGTTGGGATTCATGTGGTTTTTTGGGCCAACTCTAGATCTCGATGGAAATGCATTGTGCATTTATAAGGGATTTTATATTTTTAAAATTTCATTCCTCTCATGGTTGGTAATTGAGAGAATCTCTCTTTGAGAGAATGTTTGGATTGTGGAGGACTCCTTTGATCATTTGTTTATGTGCCTTTTCCGTTTATCTTGCTCTCACAAGTCACAATGCTCCCATCACTTTTCTTGCCAGTTCCCGCGAGGCTTCCATTTCTTAGAATATCAAAATTTTTAGAAATTTAAATGATACGGATGCTAGTGACTTTTGATTATTGTTAGTTATTGTTCAAAATGTTTTCTTGAGTCGTCATGCTATAGATAGAAGAGCGTGGTCCATTGATTCCCCGGGTATGTTTTCTTGCGAGTCTTTTTGCATGGAAATGTAACTTTGTTACTAACACAAGTAGAAACAGTAAAATAGACTTTATTACTAACACAAGTAGAAACAGTAAAATAGTGTAGATTGAAAACCATGAGATACCAGAAAGTGGAAAGATTGAAAATGATGGAACTTTAGTGTATCAAAGTAGGTTGGCTCAAATGGAGATGTGCTAGATAGCAACAAATTTGAAAGAAAAATCTTTAACTTTGAGGTCTGCAATGCTTTATGGCACTGAATGTTAGGCAACTACGAAACAATAAATTTGTAAAATTGAGTGTAGCATAAACTCTATGTCATAGGTATTGTAATTGCTCTTAAGCTTCTCACTCTAGTACGCAATCGGCTGGCCATCTTGACTCCAAACAACACCAATACCTACTTTTGATATGTAACAGTGTAACTCAAAGGGCTAAGAAAATTTTGGCAATATGTGCACAGATGTTGAAGTCAACTTTTGCTTGATCTATTGAAATGCTTTTGTTGCAGCCTCTATCCAAGAGAACCTCTAAGCCTTCATGCAGTCTGTAATAGGCGCCATGAAAGCTACACACATCATGAATATTCTTTGGTATTGGTCACTGACACACTGCTTCTACCTTGGGAGTCAATATTGTTGGTACTGCACACGCACTGAGGCTCTCTCTAACATGTTCCTTTGCCACTTGCTTATCTACCTAACGGTGAAGCTCTTCATGTTGCTTTGGACTCATTCAATAATGGGGACGATTTGGCAAATTTGCTCTTGGAATCAGATCAATCTGATGTTGTATGTCCCTCAAGGATGGCAACCTTGGAGGCAACTCATCTAGAAAGACATCATGCAATTCCTCAATCAATGCTTTCATAGGTTCTGGGATGTTATTTTTCACATTGTGTTCTTTTCCCACCAACATGAACACCATTCCCATTTTTGTCACTTAATGAACCGGTGCATAGACAACAAACTGGAACTCTCTTTTGCTACTAGTTTTTGAGCTTCATCTCTACTGGGGGAGGGGGGTCGTTCATAAGGCTGGTGATAGCAAGCGGAGGTTAGGAGCGACAGAGGGTTGTGACTGGCGGTGAAGGTGGCTGGAGGGAAGGTGTGTCCATTTAATCCTTGATGGTAATTTGTGGTGTGCAAATAGAAGCTCCCTTTATCTGCATATTTTGGCTTTGTGGGCAGCCTATAGATACTACGGCTATTGTCATTGAGAGATATTTTTTATATTAAGAATGGACATTGAATTTAGAATGAGAGCTCTATTATTTTTCTTTTTTTATATTTTTTTTTTCTCTTCTCTGCCTTTTCCCCTACAGGACTACATCAATAGTGTCTGCTAAATCTGATCCATAGTTGTTAACCAGTAATCATAGTCTTTGTGATTGCTTGCCACTGCCAAAGTTCCATTATCAACTCTTAATTGTTGCTTCAGTTTGTGTTGCCATTCATCACTAGGACAATGACTAGTCCTTCGTTCTTTTTTGTTTTGGTTTGGTTGTTTTTTGTGTAATCAAGATTGTTGTCATTGCGTTCCATTGTCGCTAGAAGATTCGAGACAAAACCATACCCATCTTTCCTAATTGTTTGTCGTGATCATTGCTTTCTGTACGGGGAAGAAATAATTCTCCTCGTATAATCCTGTTGACTAAGTCCACGCTCCTCCGTACGACGTCGCTTTGTCACTTGAAAACACAAACGTGAGCTAGCCGGCGGGTGTGTGCCGGAAACCTCTCCGATGCCTGAGTCAGAAAACTTGACAAATAGACAAAGCTCAATGTGTTCAGAAAAGAAGATTGTATGTAGTGTTATGTTGTTACCTCCCCCAAGGTGATGCTTGTGAGCTTTTATAGATTTCGAGTGGCACAATCCTAGTAGGACTTTTATTTTCTCCACGCAGAGTCCTCCTAGGATTCATACTCCTAAAAGATAATGCTTATCCTTTTACACCCCCCCACTGCTTAAACCAAGTGGGATGGTTTTCACTATGGCCGAACTACCACTTGACCGAAGTAAAACGGGCTATGTTGAGCCACAGAGTAAGCCGAGCTATCCTTAGTTCGGCTCTCCCTCTACTCCTCCTTACCTCGGTTTTCTCCTGTTCAACCCATGGTATGTCTGGACCGAACCAATGACTTGACCGGTATAATTCTAAGACCGACATAACTTCAAGGCCGGTCTTAACTTCAAGTTGCTGCAGGACCGAAGTACATTTATAATCCTACAACCGAAGTAACTTTATCTCTTCTTAGGCCGGAGTAACTTTATCTTTCTTAGGCCGGAGTAACTTTATCTTTCTTGGGCCGGAGTAACTTCTCGGCCCTTTTCACCCAGTCCTTCGTACTTTGGGCCACAAAGTTCACCTCACACAGCTCGGCCCAATTTTTACCAAAAATTACCCTCTCAATTGCCCCTTAATTCCATCTGCACAGCATGATTGGGATTACCAGTCCACCAACCGAGCTGAAATTATTAAGCCCTTCCAGCCGAGCTAAAAACCCTTTAGCCTCTCCAGCCGAACTAATTTTACCTAGGGCTTTGTTTTGTTCGGTCAAAAACGTCTCTTCAACCATGACTGCAACGCTTCCCTTTCCGTATACACGTGGCACGCTCCCATTCGTAGAAGGCAGCTGTCAACGCCGTCTTCGTATTTCGCAATTTTTGAACAGTTCCCGCCTTTTCTCTTTCTCTTTCCACAAAACATACATTCTGCCCTTTGGATCAACCACTCTACCATTACTATTCTTCATCTTCTCTCTTTGTTCCTCTTCCTCTTCATCTGCCAAGCTCGTATATTTTTTTTTTAATAGCTGCGACTGTTCCCATCTCTAGTTCCTTCTTCTCCAATCTGGTAAGTAAATCCATTCTCTCTCCTCTGTTTTGCTTTTGCATCTTGCTTTCCATGTTTTTTTTTTTTTTTTTTTTTTTTTTTGCAAAACACATTTGTATAGTTTTGTTTTGCTCCTGTACTTTCATGGGAAAACCAGTAGTATCGTATGAGTATATGCTATATATCTCATAAAAAACTTGATTTTGATCCAAAATCATGTTCCAACCGAACTAGGGAACTGTTTGCCCCATATAGGTAGATCACTTTAGATAATAACCGAACTAGCCCTTGTAGAAATAACAGTAGTTTCCGAAAGTTACCAACTCCTGACTTCCTCTTGCCGGAATGATATCACCGAACGAAGTTTGCACTTATTTCACTAGGAACCCCGTCTTTCAACCGAGCTAAACCTTGGGGCTAAGCCATCTTTCTTAGTTTCTGAACCAAACTCAGAAAGCTGCCCCTAGGGGCTCAACCGAAGTAACAAAACACAGAGTTCAACCGTTTTAGGCCTCAGGGCTAAGCCAGCTCTCTTAGTTTTTTAGACCGAACTAAGAAAGCTGCCCCTAGACGGTGAACCGGTCGAATAAGCAACCTGCTCAAACCGAGCTTACCAAACCTTTTACCAAACCGAGATATCACCTGCCCTTAAAGCCGAAATAGGACGTTTTTACCTTGTTTTTAATTTGTAGCACGGTCCTATGATCTATGCTTAACCCCTTTGTTTTCTACTTTGTAGACTTAGGTTGTCCAGGCATTCCTTCCTGTGCTCAACCGAGCTACTTGAGTCCAATCTTCCGACCGAACTAACTTATTAATAATTTATACAACAAATGGGTAAGTATATGTATTTGGTAGAGACCCCTGGTGGCATGGCCGAATTCCGAAGGGATTATGGCATTCCAGACGATGTACACCTTACCCTAGCCAAGAAGGATATCATACCACTGGGGTGAGGCAGGCTTTGTGCCCTTTACCCTGCTTTCAATAATAGAGACCGGACTAAGGTTCCCAGTCCAGCCTTTAATTTGTGAATTTCTTAGGCAAACCAGACTATGCCCAACCCAGCTATCCACCAATACATATCGGATAATAATGGGTATAGCCGAGCTAAACCGCCAAGCAGGCCTGAACCTTGGTTTAGCCGAAATCTTCCACCAATACTCCATAGGTTCCAAAGAAGATGGCTGGGTTTATTACCTTAGGATACGCCGCCGTAGAGAAAAGATAATACAAGACACGCCGGATAAGGACGTTAATGATGATGACTTTTTCTGGGTATCGGGCAATTTTGAAGATCAGCAAGCCCAAATCCCAGGCCGAAATATTAACTGGAACAAAGGAAAACCTGGTAGAGTTTACTCCGATTTTATGTTTTTCTTGTACTTTGGTTTCGGATGTCACAACCGATCTAACAGTTATCCATATTGCAGATTCAGCTCATCTTGCTTCCTATTACAGTTACCCAAATCTGAACACACTCCGAGCCGCACTACGGATCAAAGAAAGAAGTTGGGCCAAGCTTCTAAACTTTGAACCGACCTACAGATATAGCGGTCGTCGAAAAGCCCGAGTGACCGATTTCCTTCTTGAGGAAGCACCAGAACCGGACCCAACCCTGCCCGAAATACGACTTGTCCCATTAACTGCTGAAGAAGAGATGGCAAAGAAAAGCAAAGTTAGGGCCCTTCTGACTTCAACAACCAGAGCCGAAGTACAGCCATCCATACAAGCACAGCCTGCCGTTGTGGCCCTTCCTTCTCAGCAACCTTCTTCATCTCGCCCTTCTAAACGCGCCCGATCTACATCGACCGAACAGCAACTTGTCGATGAGGTTGAATCCATCCCCCAAAGTCCTCAACCTATCCAACCGGAGCAAACTGACCCAACAGAACCTTCCAAATGGGCTCCGAAGTTAACCTTCAACGACCGAGATATCAAAGATTCTGATTCGGTTGTTACTCAAAAGGATCATCAATTGGCCTTTAACCTGGCCAAAAGTGTTGCCTCCCCAAGGACATGGAGCACCACCTAAAGCAATTAAACACCGAAATGAAGTCAATTCGGTCCACGTCGAAGTCCATGATTTTGGTAAGTCACTCTGTCCGCTTTTTGTGTCTGATTTTCCCAACTTTTACTTCGGCTTAAGAGATGTCTTCGTTTTGTCAGGCCTTACAGAAAAATAACATTACTTATAAAAAAGTCCAAGAGCTTAGAAAAACCACGAGGCAAGCAATGGCGGAAGCCGAAGCAAAGGTGGCCAAGCTAGAAGAAGCCGAAAAGAAAATGGCCGAGCTTCAAGCAGAAAACGGTCGACTTGCCGATCTGGTTAGTTCGGCTGAAGCGGAGAAGCAGAAAGCCGCCATCGCTATGAAAGACAAGTATCTGCGCGAGTTGGTTAAGCTTGAAAAGAGAAAGGATACCGAAATAACTCAACTGAAAAATAGCGCGAAGGGGGCCGAAAAGCAGGGCTACAAGAAGGGTTATAAGAAGGCAGAGGACGCTTATGTCAAACAGTGCGATGCTGCCAAGGAGTTGTTCTTCAAGTGTGGCTGGAGGGCAGCAATTGAGAAGCTCGGTCACGACCCACAGACCGAGGTTTTCAACCCTCCTGCTTACTTCATACCGAGCTCCCTTGGGGAGTATGCCAATGCCCTGCAACAAGAATTTCTGGAAGACTCAGATTCCGATGACTCCTCTGCTTCCGAAGACATTCCGGTTGTCAGTGCAGACCCATCACTTCGGTTGGAGCCCATGGTAGAGGACTTACCTATTGAACAGCCAAGTGACACCGTGGTTCCAACCGAAACCATCCCGGCAACTGAGAGCGAACTTCCTCTTGAAACCGGTCTTCAAGTTGATGGTGATGCGGCTTTTGACGCCGAAATTGAAGAACTTTTTTCCTGATTTTTTCTCCTTTTTTGTTACATTTTCTTTGTAACCGGGCTATGTCCCTCTTGTACTTGCTTTTTAATGAATGAAAATTTTGTTAGACTCTTATTCCGGTTCTGATATGTACGCCTGTACTTCGTAATGCCTTCTAATACTCCAACCTTTATTTCGGTTTTTACTTGTTAAACTATGCTTACCAGCCAACCACTCCTTAGCCGACATAATTATTGTGGCTGAGGAGTACACAGAGTTTGGTTAATCCATCCAACCACTTCTTCAGCCATACCCTTACTTCGGCTGAAGAGTAATAAGAGTTGGTTTTATTCCAGCCAACCATTCTTCAGCCGTAAACTTACTTCGGCTGAAGAGTAACAAGTGTTGGTTTATTCCAGCCAACCACTCTTCAGCCATTCCCTTACCTCGGCTGAAGAGTAACAAGTGTTGGTTTATTCCAGCCAACCACTCTTCAGCCATTCCCTTACTTCGGCTGGAGAGTAAAAAGAGTTGGTTTATTCAGCCAACCACTCTTCAGCCATTCCCTTACTTCGGCTGGAGAGTAAAAAGAGTTGGTTTATTCAGCCAACCACTCTTCAGCCATTCCCTTACTTCGGCTGAAGAGTAACAATAGTTGGTTTATTCAGCCAACCACTCTTCAGCCATTCCCTTACATCGGCTGAAGAGTAACAAGAGTTGGTTTATTCCAGCCAACCTCTAAGTTAGTTTTTCCAGCTAACTTAGAACAATGTTTGGTTATTCCGACCAAAACGTCCTGCAGCCTGGATCCTTATCCTGGGCTTAGGAAGGGTGTTGGTTTAATCCAGCCAACCTCTAAGTTAGTTTTTTCCAGCTAACTTAGAATAGAATGCTTGCAATATACCTAACTAAGGCTAACTTTTACAAAGAACAACTTGTGCTGAAAAGAATTGCTTGTTTTATTGAAGGAAGAAAAAATTACATATGTTTGAAAAAAGAAAAGCTAAAAGTAAAATAACTTGAGATTGGCCGTATTCCATGGCCTAGGGATTGCCTTGCCATCCTTGTCTTCTAGGTGGTATGCCCCTTTGCCTGCTAACCCAACCACCTTGTAAGGGCCTTCCCAGTTTGGCCCTAACTTTCCATCTCCTGGGATCAAGGTGTTTCCCATTACTTTGCGCAGTACCCAATCGCCGATCTTGAATTGTCTTGGATGCACCTTTTTGTTGTATTTTCTGATTAACTCGCGTTGGTATGCGGCGATGTGAACCAGTGCTCTTTCTCTTCTTTCTTCTGCAAGGTCGAGTTCTAAAGCCATGGCTTCTCCATTTAAGTCTGGATCAAAATTTTCGCTTCGAATTGTGGGGAGGCCAACTTCTAGTGGGATTACTGCTTCCATTCCGTAAGCTAAGGAGAATGGTGTTTCTCCTGTCGATCACCGAGGTGTGGTGCGGTATGCCCATAAAACATGAGGAAGTTCGTCTGCCCACTTGCCTTTTGCCTTCTCTAGTCTTTTCTTTAGTCCATCCAAGACGACTTTATTTGATGCTTCTGCTTGACCATTCGCTTGAGGATATGCTGGTGTAGAATTGTAGAACTCTATCTTGTACTCTTCACAAAAGCTTCTGAAGATTCTGCCGTCGAATTGAGTGCCATTGTCTGAGATTAGGGCCTTTGGTATGCCAAATCGAGTGATGATGTTTTGCCAGACGAACTTCTTCACATCTTTTTCCTTGATTGATGCCAATGCTTCTGCTTCAACCCACTTTGTGAAGTAGTCTGTTGCCGCGAGAAAGAACTTCCTGCTGCCGGGCGCTGTTGGAAGTGGTCCTACAATGTCCAAACCCCACATTGCGAAAGGCCATGGGCTAGTCAATGGTAGGAGTTCTCTGGCTGGTTGATGTATTTGATGTGCGAATTTCTGGCATTTTTCACACTTCTTCACATATTTCTCTGAGTCTGCCTGCATGTATGGCCACCAATAACCTTGTGAAATGGCCCTGTAAGCTAGCGACCTTCCCCCTTGATGGCTTCCGCATACTCCTTCGTGTATTTCGAACAAGAATGCTTCTACTTTGCTGGGATGAACGCACTTTAGGTAAGGCCCTGAGAATGACTTCTTGTATAATGCCAAAGATGGAGATAGCCAAAATCGCTGTGACTTTGCTCTTATTCTGTTGGCTTCTTTTTTCTTTTCTGGTAGGATGCCGTCTTTTAGGAACAGGATAATGGGATCCATCCAAGAGGGGCCTAATTCTGCGCAACATACCTCTTCTGCTTCGGGGTCTTCTATGCTTAGTCTTGGTAAGTAGTCGATGAGTAATGGATGAGGGATGAATGCATCTGCCATTGAGGCAAAGCCTGCCAGTTCGTCTGCTCTGCTGTTTTCCTCCCTGCTAATTTGTTCTATCCTTACTATATTGAACTTTTTGATCTCTGTTCTGACCAGCTCTTGGTATTTGGCCATTCTGTCATCTTTTGCTTTGTAGTCGCCAGAAATTTGGTTTACCATCAGTTGTGAGTCGCTGTAAACCATTAATTCGGTGGCCTTCATGTAGTGTGCTAACTTGAGTCCTGCGAGAAGCGCCTCATACTCCGCTTCATTGTTGGATGCTGGGAAGTCAAGGTTGATTGCTTGCTCTACAACCAGGCCGTCTGGAGAGATGAGGACTATGCCAAGTCCTGCAACATGCCGGTTGGATGCTCCATCCACAAAGAGTTTCCACATCTCTCCAACGAATAACTTCCAGCAAGTGGAGGGGTTAGATGATGTCGTGGGGTCAAGAATGGTGTTTTCTTCAAGGTCCATGCCTGTTGTCGGTTCCTCGCCATCTAGTTGGGCTGTTGGTGAGTCTTGGGCTGCTTCTTCCTTGCGATTTTTAGTCTGGTCTGCCTTGGAGTCTGACTGAGTGCTTATTGCTAGGAGTTGCGCTATTCCGGCGTTAACTTCCATCCCTAGTCTGGTCTGTCGATCGGGCAGATGTGATGACTTTCAGGAGTAAATTCTGCGACAAAGTCTGTCAAAGATTGGGCTTTTACTGCGGTTCTGGGTTGGAACTTAATGTCGAATTGTCCCAACTCTACTGCCCACTTTAAGATGCGCCCAGAAAAGTTTGCCCTCTCAAACAAAGCTTTTAGTGGAAAAGCTGTGAGGACGACTATGGTGTGGGCATGAAAGTAGTGTGCCAATTTTCTGGATGCCATCATTAATGCTAATGCAAGTTTCTCTAAGGGCAAGTACCTTGTTTCGGCTCCCAACAATGTCTTGCTGACATAAAAGATGGGCAAGTGTTGTATTCCTTCTGCACGAACCAACACTGCGCTAACTGCGTGCTGAGAGACTACCAGGTACAAAAATAGTTCTTCATCAGGTACTGGAGTAACAAGAAGTGGTGGGGAAGACATGTACTCCTTCAAGCTTTCCAGAGCTTGGTCGCATTCTTCATCCCACTCAAACTTGGCTTTTAAAGCTTGGAAGAATGGTCGTAATCTGTCTGATGACTTGCTTATGAACCGATTGAGCGCAGCCGCCATGCCGATGAGATGCTGTACTTCTTTGACTGAGTTTGGTCTCTCCAACTCCAAGATTGCCTTGATTTGAGAGGGGTCTGCCTCTATACCTCGGTTGGTCACGAGGAAGCCTAGGAATTTTCCAGATCCTACTCCGAATGCACACTTGGACGCATTGAGGCGTAGCTTGTGCTTCTTCAGGATCTCAAACATCTCGCCTAGATCCTTAAGATGGTCATTCTCATCCTTGCTTTTGACCACCATGTCGTCGATGTAAGCTTCCATTGTTCTGCCTAACAATGGTTCAAACATCTTGGTGACCATCCGTTGGAATGTTGCCCCAGCGTTCTTTAGGCCAAAGGGCATGACCTTGTAACAGTATAGTCCTCTTGGGGTTGTAAAAGACGTGACCTCCTGGTCTGGCTCATGCATGGCGATTTGGTGATAGCCTCTGTATGCATCCAGAAAGCTAAGTCGGTTGTGCCCTGCCGTTAGGTCGACCAGTTGATCTATCCTTGGTAGAGGAAAGTTATCTTTTGGGCAGGCCTTGTTGACTGTTTTGTAGTCGACGCAGACTCGCCATTTGCCATTTTTCTTTGGCACTACCACTGTGTTGGAGATCCATCTTGGATAGTGTACTTCTCTAATTGCTCCTGCCTCCAGCAGGTTGCCTACTTCTTCTGCCACTATTTCAGTGTGGTGGAGTGCCGATCTGCGTGTGCGTTGAATGACTGGTCTGGCGGATGGGTGGACATTGAGTTGGTGACTGATGAAGTTTGGATCAATTCCTGGCATGTCGTAAGGTGTCCAGGCAAACACTTCGATGTTAGAGGTCAAGAACTCCAAGACCTCTAATCTCTCAGTGCTGGACAACGAGGAGCCAAGCAAGAAGAACTTATCCGGGTTCTTCTCATCTATTTTTACCTTCACTAAGTCTTCCACCGCTTTTTGATCAGCCTCTTTGCCGACGTCTGCGAATAGCTCATTACTTTCTGGTTCTTCCACCGAATGAACGTACCCTTTGGCGGCGCGGCTGCCATTCACCGTGGCGAAACATTGTTTTGACATGATTTGGTCTCCATATACTTCTTCAATTATACCGGAGTCATTGGGAAACCGCATCACTTGATGGTATGATGATGCCACCGAACGCATGGCGTGCAGCCATGTTCTGCCCAAGATGATGTTGTAAGTGGAGGGGACCTTTAATACCCAGAACTCCACTTGGTTTGTTACACTTCCTGCTCTGATTGGAAGAATTATTTTGCCGACGGGCCACTCTGGCATGGAGTTGAATCCAATTAGGGGAGAGACTGCAGGCGCCAAGTCTTTGTCTTGCAGCTTTAACTGTTTGAATGTTTCGTAGGACATGATCTCACATGAACTACCCTGGTCGATCAGAATCCGCTTGACGTCAAAATCTTTGACTCGGAGAGTGACAACCAGAGCATCATTGTGAGGACAGTATATTCAATCCAGGTCTTTATTCGAAAAAGACATGACGTTTGTTGCTTCTGTCTTCCCTTTCTTGGTGGCAGGTTGGGCACCTAGCACTTCTCTAAAGTGCTCAGCCTTTTTGATTGAACCTCTGAGCTCGCATACGCGCTCAGGTTCAAAAACTCCATGTATGACATTGATAATACCTTGAGGCGGTGCATCGATTGGCATTCCGTTGGGATGGTTATTATGATCTTGGAGGGCTGGTTGCGTCCCCCCTTCAATATATTTGTCCAAGTGGCCTGCTGCCACCAACTCTTCCAAGTGTTGTCTTAACGGTGTGCAATTCTCAGTTCGGTGCCCCTTTTCTTTGTGGAAGATGCACCGTGATCTGTCGTCGTAGTCTTTCTAAGCTTCCCCTAGCTTGGCTGGCCACTTGACAAAAGGCTCATCTCTTATTTCGCTCAGAATTCGATATATTGGTTTTTTGAACACTGTTGTTATGGTAGTGCGGATTCTCAACCATCTTTTGTCTGGGTCTTCTCCGTTATCTCGTCTGCCACGCCCGTTTTTATTCTGCCGATCTGCTATATTGACCTTTGCTGAGGTCTTCTTTTCTGGTACTGCGGTTGCACTAGATTTTGCTTTGGCACGTGCGCCATCCTCTTCTACCCTGATGTGCTGATGAACTCTTTCCATTAGGGCCTCCATGGTGAGGGGTGGCGTCATGGTGATCGAATCCCTTAGTCTGTTCCCTACTGGAAGGCCTCTTTTATACTGTGCAATGGTAAGATTGGTGGGGCAGTCCCCAATCTGATTGAATGTTTCCCAGTAGCGACTGTTGTAGGATCTAAGGGTCTCTTTATCCCCCATGTCGATGGAGAGTAACTAGTCTATCTCCACCGGCGTTTTAGTGTTTGTTCGAAACCTTGTTACAAATGCTTCTGCCAGTTGAGCCCAGGAGGCTATGCTGCCCTCTGGGAGCTTTTCGAACCAAGTCAAGCCTAGGTCGCCAAGGCTTGATGGGAAGAGTATGCACATTAAAGCCTCGTTTCGCCTGTACACAGCCATGACTTGGCGAAAGTGGCTCAAGTGTGAATACGGGTCCGCCTTCCCTTCATATGTAGTGAATTTCGGCTGAAGGAAGCCTGATGGTAGGGGAGCGTTCTCTATTGCTGGAACAAACAGCGAAATCTGTAGCCTTGCTAAGGCTTTGTCCGTTGGTTCGTAGGCAGGGCGCGGTATTGGCATTCCAACCTCGACGCTTCCATGCGTTCGAGGAGCCAACCGCTGTAAGGCAGAAACTTGGTGTGGATCCCTTGCCCTGGCATCCTCCTTGCATCGTGCTTTTTCTTCGAGCATGGTTCGTAAGTCGGATGACCTGGGCAGCTCTGTCTGTCTAGATCTGGTTTGGTGTGAATGTGAAGGCCAATACGTGCTTCCTTCAGTGTATGATCTCTCAGATCTCGTCCTCTCAGACCTAGAGTGGCGAGTTCTGGAAGACAAGGATTGAGTGTCGCCTGTCCTGAGGCTTCTGCTTTCTCCTTGTGAGGGTGTAGTATTCCTACTACGATTTTCTGAGTGGCGAGGGGGCCTCTTGTTTTTGCGCCCCTCTCCTGTCGCCACTTCTTTTTTCTTCATCTGGTGTTTCAAGGCCTCCATATCCGCCGCCATCTTTCTAATCAATTCATCTTGTTCTTTCACGCGGTCTTCCAGAACTTGAGGGTCAATCCTCCGTCTTTGCCTGTCTGGACTTTGTGAATGAGAGCGATGGGGGCTGTTATTCCGCCTTCCCCTAGCATCCCTCCTGGAGGTATGTCGTTGGGGCTCCAAGTCCGCCATGGGATGGACAAAAGGTAATCCTTCACGCCTTGCGCCCCCTTCTGGAGTTAGTTCGTCGATGGCGGACGGCGGTAGTTCTTCAATGTGTGCCATTGATTGAGAAAAGGAGAAACTTAGTCAAGAGGTTTTTTGTTCTTGTCTGTTCTTCCCACAGACGGCGCCAATTGTACGGGGAAGAAATAATTCTCCTCGTATAATCCTGTTGACTAAGTCCACGCTCCTCCGTATGACGTCGCTTTGTCACCTGAAAACACAAACGTGAACTAGCCGGCGGGTGTGTGCCGGAAACCTCTCCGATGCCTAAGTCAGAAAACTTGACAAATAGACAAAGCTCAATGTGTTCAGAAAAGAAGATTGTATGTAGTGTTATGTTGTTACCTCCCCCAAGGTGATGCTTGTGAGCTTTTATAGATTTCGAGTGGCACAATCCTAGTAGGACTTTTATTTTCTCCACGCAGAGTCCTCCTAGGATTCATACTCCTAAAGGATAATGCTTATCCTTTTACACCCCCCCACTGCTTAAACCAAGTGGGATGGTTTTCACTATGGCCGAACTACCACTTGATCGAAGTAAAACTGGCTATGTTGAGCCACAGAGTAAGCCGAGCTATCCTTAGTTCGGCTCTCCCTCTACTCCTCCTTACCTCGGTTTTCTCCTGTTCAACCCATGGTATGTCTGGACCGAACCAATGACTTGACCGGTATAATTCTAAGACCGACATAACTTCAAGGCCGGTCTTAACTTCAAGTTGTTCCAGGACCGAAGTACATTTATAATCCTACAACCGAAGTAACTTTATCTCTTCTTAGGCCGGAGTAACTTTATCTTTCTTAGGCCGGAGTAACTTTATCTTTCTTGGGCCGGAGTAACTTCTAGGCCCTTTTCACCCAGTCCTTCGTACATTGAATTTAGAATGAGAGCTCTATTATTTTTCTTTTTTTATATTTTTTTTTTCTCTTCTCTGCCTTTTCCCCTACAGGACTACATCAATAGTGTCTGCTAAATCTGATCCATAGTTGTTAACCAGTAATCATAGTCTTTGTGATTGCTTGCCACGGCCAAAGTTCCATTATCAACTCTTACATTGTTGCTTCAGTTTGTGTTGCCATTCATCACTAGGACAATGACTAGTCCTTCGTTCTTTTTTGTTTTGGTTTGGTTGTTTTTTGTGTAATCAAGATTGTTGTCATTGCGTTCCATTGTCGCTAGAAGATTCGAGACAAAACCATACCCATCTTTCCTAATTGTTTGTTGTGATCATTGCTTTCTTTGTTGCCACTGACATGTTCATTAGTGAGGGGTAGCAGTTTGGGTCTATTTTTGAATCAAATCGTGTCTTTTATCATAAAGGAGAAGATCCATTTTCCACAATTGGTTTATAAGTCTTGACATGCCCCTGATTCATTAGTTGAAAGGTCAGATCAGGATCTGACCCAAATCCAATATCCAAACCAAGATCCGAACCAACAAAATTAACCCATTGTCCAACACATCTTCAACAATGACTTTCTTTCTTTACCTTATTTACAGTTTCCACTTTTTATATCCCATAAGTACACTTTGAACATCGGAGAAACAAAAAAGAATCTTAAATTTTGTTCCATTGCTATCCCTCTTCATTTATCACCTCTAGTTGGAGTTTGTTGCATTATCAATGGGCTACTAATTCCTTGCTAAGCTATGACTCTTCTACACTAAATCTTGGCTAGTATCAATATTTATTGCTTTCAAGTCAATTGCAAATTAGGTTCTAATTTATTTTTGTCGTGCTCAGATTTTGACAAAGAAAACTAGACTAAAAATTGAAGTTTTTATTGCAACGATGGAAATAATATCCAATTACTTTAATCAGGCCTTTTTAATTTACTGAAAATTTAGAGTCACCACCTAACATAGAGTAAATAGTTTTGTTTTTGAGCCAATACTTTGTATTTTTGTTTACAAGCATGCTAGATTGGGTATGTTTCATATTAGTGATTCTCATTTTGGTCAATGTAAATCAAAGTTGAGTCTGCGGGTTTTATGTTACGAGTAGGGAAGGTGTTATGCACCCTACATCGCCCTTTTGGTATTGACTTCCCTAAACCTTGTTAATTCCTATGAATGCTGACTTGGGTTTTTGGATGACCTGTTACCTGTTATATTTAAAAGAACATGTCTTTAGAAAGACGACAATGTATTGATTGTGGAATTTATTCAATTTGTTCTTTCTATGATAATATCAATGTGAGCTTCCTGTACTAGTATTGATTATAGACTTGCTGTGAAGATGACATTGTATTGATTGTGAAGTTTATCGAACTTATGTTTTCCATGGTGATATTAACATGTATCTTTCTATAGTGGCCGAACTGATGGAATGAGGCCAAACTGATGGAATGATGGCTTTAATATGCCTAGATGGTGTATGAGTGATAAAATATATTATTTTTAGTGTGGGAAAAGAAAAGCCTAGGTGGCAGCATATTTGTTATATATTGCGCTAGGGCAAATAGTAGTATAATACTACATATATTTACTATATATATTTTGTATATTTATTAAGTTAGAAAGTTCGGACGATAGTATATTTATTTACTACATACTATACTAGGGACAATAATATAATACTGCGATGTATATTTACATATGTATAGATTGCTGGAATGTAAATAATAAGAATGGAAAAGTCCAGGCAATGGTATATTTTACCCTTTTTCCTTGTTTAAAAAAAAATAAAAATACGTAGGACAAAATGGTATATCAACAATTTTCTACCCTTTTTCCTTTTCCATTTTTATTCCCCTACCAAAAAGCCCTTGTTGCATCCATACCCACACTACTTTTGTTGAAAACTCTAGAATTGGCACTCTCATCGCATTCACATTCCTTTGTACGTGTTGTGAGTAGGACATAATTTATTTATTTTTTGCCATTTTAAATATTAGCGTAAACCATTTTCCTCCCTTACGCCACTGTGACCATTAGTGATTTCTATGACCAACAAGCCTTATTGGACCAAACGCACCTTAGAATAGAACATGAACACGGCCATCTGTCAGAAGGACTTGACCACCATTCAAAACAACTTCATGACTATCATTAAACCCACATGTCCCAACCAATCAAGACATGGCGGTCCTTCAAACCAACATCATAAATCAAATCCATTCTGATTTTGACGCTCAATTCCGTAGACGATAGGATGATTTCTGTATGCAACAAGATGAAATTTGTAAGGAAGTCTTTCCTGATGTAGCAAGCCAAGTAACTCAACAAGTTAGTTCAGTGAAAATTTTCCCATTAGAGAAAAACATTTTGGAAAGCTTCCATTTGAGGAAGCTTAGGTAGAGTCCAATGTTTTGTATCACATTGTTCCTGTGGGTCCTTCGGTCGCACTATTCAATTTTTCACCAATATTCAACATCCTTAGGTCCATGTTGGACAAGAGGTTTCGCTTTCACATGTTGGGTGAAATTAGCTTTGGCATGCCAATAATGACTAAGATGACATAACTAGGAAACTCAAGGTCGCTATTGCTAGTTTGTCAATAATGACTCAGATGACAGAAACAAATTTGGGAGAAATTTAAACAAAGGAGTACTTTTCTCCAATTTCCAAATATCTCAATCAGTTTGATTGCATATGCCAAGTACTTGGAATAAATTGCTAAGGCATCGATAATAGTTTGAGTTAAATTACAAACGTAACATCTCTAGAGTTAGGCTTCAAAAAGCCATGAGTGTGTTCACAGCCCAAATATATTAATTACATATCCTTAAAATAATACAAGCCTGTGAGCTAAGTCATCTTATAAGTCTGTGAGCAAACTAGTCTGGTTTACATGCCAGTAGTTCCTAATCTCGTATTTATGGTTTACTAGAACACAATTGAATCTAACTAGAACACAATTGTGTCTTTAACCTAGGCGACTAGTCCCGAATCCCATATTTGTGGTTTACTAGACCAATACACTATGGGAAAGCCAACCCCGCATGGGTTTTAGGGGTTGTCACCGATGGTATGATGTGGCACCAATCCTTACTCCAACGCACACAACTAACCAAATAGTGGAACATCGGTGCATCGGTATTATTTATCACAAAAGAGGCCTAAGGAATTCCATTGTTAGGTTATCTTTGGGATGTTCAGGTTTCATGTCCTTATTTTAAGCATTGGTGCATTTGATTTACTTATCAATAGTAAATGGACTTTCTATTGTTAGGTTGGCTTTCCATCATTTGTTTTGCTGTAGAATTTACTTGTAGATTGGAGAATCTGAAAAAAGGATTCTAGCATATACAATTTTTTTAAAGATTTGGTTACACGTAGGGTTTAATATCTTAAATCATAAATGTGGTGCATTTTAGTGGACTAATCATTTGGTCAAACTAAGTGTCCAGTCTTGAGTCTTGACTGTCAGAAGTTGGAAGGGCATTAGGTTATGAGAAATTTTGTTGTCATCGAACAATTTGATAAAATAAAAAAATAAAACCTCAAATTTTTAATTTTTTTGAACTCTTTTTCTTTTTTCTTTTTTTCTCCTATCTCTTTTTCTTTTTCTGAACGTTCCCATTATGTGCCCCATGGTACACGATTCATAAATTGCTCGTGTTGTGTTCGTCTTACCCATGTTTGGGATTTGGAACTTGTGGGATTTTAATTAGCATTGTTCATGCAGGAACTCGTACAGTTTTTCCTTTTTGTGGTTTGAACTTTTTTATAAGCCAGCTAATCTAATTGTTTGGAGATGATTTGGTTTATAAATGTGTTTCGTAGCATAAATTAGATGTCTCTGCTTTTGCTTTTCTGTAAAAGTTTTTGTAAGATTCTAACTTTTAATTACAGATGAAGATGAAGTTTAGAAGTTGGGTGGCATGGCATGAATCAAAGCATATGAAGTCCTGGGATTATCAGCTATATGTTTCAAAAGAACAGCTTTGGGGAGACTTCAATCCTATTTACAGAATATAATTATTTTGCTCGAATCAATGTTTCTGTAAAACATAATTTGCTGCACTGGATTTTTAATTTAGTTAACCAGAAGTATTTAACCTATTTCACTGTTGCATTACTTCTAGTGAAATTAGTTTGGTTGATTATTGTCTTACGAGTACTTAGCAATGTTTGACTTGGATATATCGGGTGTTTTAAATCTTAGGGGTAATTACATTTTTCACCTTTGTAGTTTGACTCAAGTTTCAATTTGATTCTTACACTTAAAGTCCAGTTTTAATTTGGCCTTTTTGTCTAAATACTAGCTAATTTTTTCATGCACTCCTTGGGAGACTGACACGTATTACAATATTGTAAGTTTTAATGTTTAATTTGAATGGAAGGATTGAATTGAAATCAGACTTAAAAGGTAGGAATCGAATTATTTAAATTAAAATGGTAAGGACTAAAGTGAAATTTGAGTCAAATTAGAAGTGTAACTTATTCTATCTTAATCAACAAATATGTGGTTTTCATAGAGCAATCCTATATATCCAACTAGAACTAACTTGTAGAATTTTCCATAGATGTGAAGAAATTCTATTTTTATGAGCCTCTCAATAATTAAATCCCTTCTTTTTTTAATTGTTGCTTACCTCGGTGCTTTTCCTAAACTAAGCCCTGCACTATTTTATTTCCCAAACTAAGTCTAGTTTGGCCGATTTTTTCAAATTAAGCTAAAACGTGTTTATTAAATACACTTTCAGCATTTTTGTGGTTTAGGCAGACAAATTAAATAAAATTATGAAAACGTGTTTAGAAAACGCATTTTCAATTAAGGTCGCGCGGTTGCAAATTGCGTGTTTATTAATTATCGCATCAATTAATAAAACGAAATTGAAAAATACGTGTTTTGAAAATGCGCTTTCAATAAAAAAAAAATTAATTAATTTTACACTAAAATTCACTCTTTTTTTTTTCTCTCTCTCTCTCTCTCTCTCTCTCTCTCTCACATTCACTTACACTCACATCACTCACACTCATATCATTCCACTCTCTTTCTCTCACACACACTTCTACACACATTTATAATAAATAAATAAAAATAAAAGTAATTAATTTTATTCATTATATTTATTTTAATAAAAACATATATAATTTTTAATGTATATAAATTTTATGTTATAAAATTGAGACTAATATTAAGGCCTCGTTTGGGAACCCTTCCTTTTAGTTAAAAAGTAAAAAAGTTACTAAATTAGCCAAAAAGCCAACAACCCATGCCAAAAAGTCAAAGATTCTCTTTTCTCTCTACTTTTTGCACATATTTTCGTAAAAAGTCAAAAAGTCATCCCAAACATACTAATTTTTTTAGCTCATATTTTAGCCAAATAGCCAAAAAGTTACTAAATTAGTCTGTTCCCAAACGAGGCCTAAATATATACATATATATATATATATAATTTATAATAACAAATAATAATCAACTATATAAAATGATCACTTTTTTTACTTTAATACTTAAAATTTATTTTTTTTTTATTTTAAGGTTTAGGATATAGGGTTTAATTCTTAATTTTTTTTTTTATTTTAGGGTTTAGGGTTTAATTCTTAACATTTATTTATTTTTATTTTAGGCTTTAGGATTTAGGGTTTAGAATTTATAGTTTAATTCTTAAAATTTATTTTTTTATTTTAGAGTTTAGGGTTTAATTCTTAAAATTTATTTATTTTTATTTTAGAGTTTAGGATTTAAGGTTTAGGACAAAGTGTAATTTATGATGCCAAAAAACATAGTAAGAGCATTAAAAAAAAAAAAAAAGATAAAACTGTGTCGTTTTAAGTACAATAAAAAACGCAATAGGGGGTCACAGCAGTGACCCCGTGGCCAAAAAAAAAAAAAAAGATAAGACTTGGCATCAGACATCACAGACACTCACACTCTTTTCTCTCTCTCTCTCTCTAACACACTTACACTCACATCACTCCACTCTCTCTCTCACACACATCCACACACAATTATAATAAATAAATAAAAATAAAAATAATTAATTTTATTCATTATATTTATTGTAATAAAACATATATAATTTTTAATATATATAAATTTTATTTTTATAAAATTAATATCAATAAAAAGATGTCAATCATATTTTTAAAATGAGACCAATATTAAATATATATATAATAATTTATAATAATAAATAATAATTACTCTGTTTGGTTTGGTTATATTTTTTAAATTATTAGTCTCATTTTAAAGATAATCAAATCAAACAGAGTGATTGTTATTTTTATAGACCAATATCAAATATATGTAACAATAATTTATAATAATACATAATAATCGAATCAAACAGAGTGATTATTATTTGTTATTATAAATTATTATTACATATGTTTAATATTGGTCTCATTTTAAAAATATGATTGATATCTTTTTATTGGTATTAATTTTATAAAAATGAAATTCATATATATTAAAAATTATATATGTTTTATTAAAATAAATATAATGAATAAAATTAATTATTTTTATTTTTATTTATTTATTATGAGTGTGTGTGGATGTGTGTAAAAGAGAGAGAGGGAGAGTGAAGTGATGTGAGTGTGAGTGACGTGGGTACAAGTGTGTCAAAAAGAGAGAGAGAGAGAGAGAGAGAGAGAGAAAAGAGTGTGAGTGTGAGTGTGTGTGATGTGGGTGTAAAATTAATTATTATTATTATTATTATTATTATTTTATTGAAAGCGTGTTTTCAAAACACGTTTTCATGTTGCATGTTTTTTAATTGCGTTTTATTAATTGACACGATAATTAGTAAACACGCGATTTATTATCGTGCGACCTTAATTAAAAACGCCTTTTCTAAGCACGCTTTCATAATTTTGTGTATTTTGTTTGGACCACAAAATACTGAAAGTGTGTTTAGTAAACACGTTTCAGCTTAGTTTAGGAAATTCGGCCAAACTAGACTTAGTTTGGAAAATAAATTAGTGTACGGGCTTAGTCTGGGAAAAGCCCCGCTTACCTGCCAAGTTGATACCTAATCCTTTTTATAACGATTGATTTCCCATATAACCTAAGTGGCGAAGTCTTTTCCTTGATTTTATGCATGCAACACTTTGACCTCCTTAACCGTAGAATAAAAATTGCATGGGCTACTCTGGATTCTTTGTATATGTGTGTAATGTGTAATTGGCCAAGCAAGGAAAATATTTTATTGTTCTTATTGAAAATTGTTCTTCAGCATAGTTAATTGATACGAGTCTTTGTTTGGGTGATATAGCGGTCCCGATATTTCCTGTTGTTGTTTAACTATAATCTGGACTCAGTTTCGTAGATTCGTTGTTGTCTTATCCTCATTTCTATCCCTTACTCTTTGTTTTAGAGTTTTGGGTTGTGTTGGGCAAGTTGGGAATTAGTTGGTTGTGTTTTAAAGCTTTGAAATTTTGCCCAGGTTTTGGTCTCTCCGCTCGAGCGGCGGTTTTGTGCTCGAGCGAGCTTTTGTTGCTGCCTTTACGCTCGAGCGGCAGTTTGGACGCTCGAGCGTGAATTTCCTTCTCTCAGCATTTTGGTCGTCTGCAGAAAATTCTGGGAGAGTGCACCCGGCGCTCGAGCGGATCGTTGGACGCTCGAGCGTGAACTTGTGTCTGTACGCTCGAGCGGGGTGTTGTACGCTCGAGCGGACCCGCTTTTATATCAGTTCGTGAAACCACCTTTTTGATCACTTTTTGATTTCCTTTCTCTCTCTTACTTTTTCAAAACCTCCATTGGAGAGCACCTCACTCTAAAACCGAACTTCTCTCTTAGGATTGATCTACCTAGAGTGTTTTCCTCACCTTGGGCCTTTGTAAGAAGTGTGTTGATCGTCGAGGGCTTTGTTGAGATCTGAGAAATTTGGGATTTGGAGCACTTCTGAGTTTTACTCATCTTCTCCCTTGGAGCTCTGAATTTGAGGTAGGGATATCCTACTCCTCTCTATGGATTTTGTCTTTAAATTTTGGTAATTTGAGATGTTGGGGTTGGTTTGGTAATTTTGTGAAAGTTTGGGCCTTTTGTGTTATTTTACAAAAGTTGGGGTTTTATTTGTAATAAACCTAGATGCATGTTTGGTATAGAGAAATGGAATAAATGTTGAATCATTGATGAAAATGGGACCTAAGGGTGGTAATGGTAATTATGGAAAATGACCTAATTACATTGTTTAATTAATTGAGATAATTAATTGTGGGAAATGAGGAAATGAAATGGAATTGCTGAGATTGGGAGTGCATGGGGTTAAAGGGTGTAGTTGAATTATTTATCACTCACCGAATTGAAATGTCGATTGAATATCCATTGTGCATTTATTTCCTGCTTAGAAATAATTTCTTTGGGCTACCGGTGGAGGGTAGTGTTGATTGTTGTAGACAATGCTTGATGATTAGGCAAACTAAAACTAATCAATTGGATGTGTCATAGAGCATGTCGGTTGATAGGATACATTAATTTTATGTATTGATTGATTGCTTATGTGATTCTGTGTTTATATGCATTACTTGTGTATGGGAGGAGATAGGGGATGTACTCCACGGTTTAGGGGAAGATGGGGGATGTACCTCTAAACCGGTTAATGGTTTAGGGGAAGATGGGGGATGTACCTCTAAACCGGTTGTTGGAATGTTGATATAGCTCATATGCTTATCGGTTGAAGTGTTGATACAGCTCATATGCTTATCTGTTGTAGTAGTGATATAGCTCATATGCTTATCTATTGAAAATTTTGTTTGATTTGATATAGCACTAAAATGTATATCATCATTGTTTGCGAAGTATGGGAGTAGTTTATGTGTTATTGATACAACACCATAATGTGTATCCACCTTGGATTTCGAAAGTGTTCTAGTGATGAACTATAATCTCATCAAACGTTCTGGCCAGAGTACTGAGCCTTGTTTTCAAACTCAAAGTTGAACAAAAATGAAAAGTGAATTGTAACATAGACTTGGCTGTCATGGTAACGTAGGGAGATGTAAATGGAAGTGTCAGTGTTGACCATCTATCAGTTGCTAATCTTTTAGTCATTGTTCATGGTTGGTTTAGTGTATTTCTACTGGGCTGTGGCTCACCCTATATGGGAATATCATTTTCAGGTACAGGTAGCATGCCACCTCCAAGGACGTAGCTTGGGAGGCCAGAGGCGGACTTTTTTGTTGTTTTACTTTTGATGTATTACATGTAAATTCAAGCCAAGGGCTTAACGTGTTTGAGTTAGTACTCTTTTGTTGTAACCAAGTGTTAACTTGGAAAGCTGTAAGCCCATAGGGCATTTGCTTTTGTTGTTAACATGTAATACTTTTTGTAATGAAACTCTGATAAATGAAAGAATGTGAAGCTTTTGAATATCAATGCATGTCTTATTTAATGGGTTTAAAGTTATTATTTTGAGGGCGTTACAGGTGAGCAGTGTCTTGTTTGGATAATGATTTATTTGCTTCACTATTGGAATGAAGTGGAATAACATGATTATTCTATTAAAATATCTATTGTCACCTTTGATTCACTAAAAAATAATAAAAAATGCACCCTAAATTGAATCATCGTTCACATTATAACAGAATGATAATTTCATACGAAAGTCAGGAATAATTATTTTAACTTGTTTTAGCGAATCAAACAATTCCTAGTTATTAGATTAAGTCCAATAAATTGTACTTTTAAGTTTGACTTGTTTACATAATAAACCGATTTCAAATGAGTTTTTAACGAGTCAAACACAAATTGAGCTTGAGTAGCTTGATTCGTTTAATAACCCTAACTATATAGGGACTTATATTTTAAAATAAATTCCCCATTTAAATGACGTTTTATTGCAAAAATGTCATTGCCCCGTCATTTTAGTGATAAATTTTGTATGAATAACAATTTGCTTTCTCATAGTATGGTATGTTTTGTTATTTTCTAAATAAAATAAATCCTATACATACACACTATTGTTATTGCATAAGTACATGTAAAAAGGTGAAATAAAATGAGAGAACTATTATTTATCAACGGCTCCATTTCACCTCTTGTATTTATACTATAAAAGCAATGTACATATAGCGATCCCGGGTTTACCCTTGTTGTACAGAGATCCGGACATGTGTCCGTGGATGTTAGTAGTTGATTATTATCTTGTTTACATCCTTTTTACTTCGTATTTAGGTTATAGGATGTGTTGGGCGGATTTGTTTCAAGTTGGTTGAGTTTAGAAACCAAAACTAGTTGCCCAGTTTTTGGCCTGTCCGCTCGAGCGGGGGTGTTGGCGCTCGAGCGGGGAATACACCCATCCAGTATTTTTTTTGTGCAGTGTTGTACGCTCGAGCGTGGAGTTGGCCGCTCGAGCGGGGTTGTGTGAGTGCCGCTCGAGCGTAGGGTTGGGAGCTCGAGCGGAGACCTGGTTCTGTCGAGATGCTGGGAGAGTGCATCCGGCGCTCGAGCGGAAGTTTGGACGCTCGAGCGGAAGTCTGTGAGTTACGCTCGAGCGGGGTGTTTTACGCTCGAGCGGAGAGCTGGGTTAAAGCTCCGTGTTTTGACTTTTCAAATCACTTTTTCACTTTCTCTTCTCTCTCTTACTTTTCCAAAATCACCATTGTTGAGCCTCTTACTCTAGACTATACCTTCTCTCTAGGTTTTGATCTAGTAAGAGTGGTTTGCTCACCTTTGGCCTTTACAAAAAAGTTGTTGATCGTCGAGGGCTACATTTTAATCTGAAAATCACGGGTTTTGGAGTACGTTTGGTTTTGTCACCTTCTCCTTTGGAGCTCCGAATTTGAGGTAGGGATATCCTACTCCTCTCTATGGATTTTGTCTTTAAATTTTGGTATTTTGAGATGTTGGGGTTGGTTTGGTAATTGTAACGCCCTCAAAATAACAACATTAAACCCATCTGATAAGACAAGCATTTACATATAAACTAACCACATTCCTTTATTCATTAGAGTTCCATTACATAAGTATTACATGTTAACATCATAACAAAATACCCTACGGGCTTACAGCTTTCCAAGTTAACACTTGGTTACAACAAAAGAGTACTAACTCGTTTACACATAAAGCCCTTGGCTTGAAGTTACATGTAATACATCAAAAGTAAAACAACAAAACATGTCCGCCTCTAGCATTCCAAGCTATGTCCTTGGAGGTGGCATGCTTCCTGCACCTGAAAATGATATTCCCATATAGGGTGAGCCACAGCCCAGTAGAAATACACTAAACCAACCATGAACAATGACTAAAATATTAGCACTTGATAGATGGTCAACACTGATACAATCACATAAATCATATATTTATGTCATACGACTTACAAGTCCCAATTACTTTTCATTTCCCCTTTTTCAACAGATAGGCATATAAGCACTACCCACATGCTCAACAGATATGTATAACAACAATATCCACATTCTCAGATAAGCAAATAAGCTATATCCACATTCTACAACAGATATGTATAACAACAATATCCACAGATAAGCATAAAAGCTATATCCACACATCACAAAGATAAGCATATAAGCTCTATCTTCACTTCTTTAGACAAACATATGAGCTGTATCTACGGAGTTCATCCCCTATCTTCTCCCAACACTATCCGGTTTAGAGGTACATCCCCTATCTTCCCCTAAACCGCGGAGTACATCCCCTTTCTCCTCCTCTACACATAACGTATATAAACACATTGGTTCTATATACAATCACCCAATACAACAGTTAATGTATTCTATCAATCGTCAAGTTCCATGACACATTTCATTGATTAGTTTCAGTTTGCCTAATCATCATGCATTGTCTACAACAATCACGACTATCCTCCACCGATAGCCCAAGCAGTTATTTCTAAACAGAAAATAAATGCACAATGGATATTCAATCAACATTTCATTTTCTCATCCTTCTCAATTAATTATCCCAATTGATTAAACAATGTAATTAGGTCAATTCCCATAATTAACATTTCAACCCTTAGGTCCCATTTTCATCAATGATTTAACATTCATTCAATTTCTCTATGCCAAACTTGCATCTAGGTTTATTTTGAATAAAACCCCAACTTTTGTAAAATTGCACAAAAGCCCCAAACTTTCACAAAATTACCAAACCAAGCCCAACATCTCAAAATACCAAAATTTAAAGACAAAATCCATAGAGAGGAGTAGGATATCCCTACCTCAAATTCGGAGTTCCAAGGGAGAAGACGACAAAACCCAACGTGCTCCAAAACCCGAGATTTTCAGATTAAAATGAAGCCCTCGACGATCAACAACTTTTTTGTAAAGGCCAAAGATGAGCAAATCACTTCTACTAGATCAATACCTAGAGAGAAGGTAGAGTCCTAGAGTGAGAGGCTCAACAATGGTGATTTTGGAAAAGTAAGAGAGAGAAGAGAAAGTAAAAAGTGATTTGAAAAGTCACAATTTCGGGACTTAAACCCAGTCTCCCGCTCGAGCGTAAAACACCCCGCTCGAGCGTCACTCACAGACTCCCGCTCGAGCGTCCAAACTTCCGCTCGAGCGCCGGATGCACTCTCCCAGCATTTATACAGAACCAGGCCTCCGCTCGAGCTTCCAACTCCCCCGCTCGAGCGGCACTCAGACAACCCCGCTCGAGCGGCCAAACCCACGCTCGAGCGTACAACACTACACAAGAAATACTGGATGGGTGTATTCCCCGCTCGAGCGCAAACACCTCCGCTCGAGCGGACAGGCCAAAAATCTGGGCAACTAGTTTTGGTTTCTAAACTCAACCAACCTGTAACAAACCTGCCCAACACATCCTATAACTCAATTACGAAGTAAAAAGGATGTAAACAAAATAATAAACAACTACCAACATCCACGGACACATGTCCGGATCACGGTATAACAAGGGAAAACCCGGGATCGCTATAACCTCCCCCCCTTAAAGAATTTCGTCCCCGAAATTAAGCACGAGTTTTCAAAAACAAGTTTTTCTCCATTTTAAACAATGTTACACTTGAACATTCAACAATTCGACCCATTACCGGTCATCCCATCCCTTTAACAAGAGACATATCACAATATGTAAACAACATATGTACTTTTAACATGCATCAACATTATGCACTATCTTTCCAATTTCAACAATATATTCAACACATATAGTGTCACATTCAACTTCCATATGAGGCAAGTTCCCAAAACATACTTCCAATAAACTAAACATTTTCAATGTTTCACAACTTAAGACATATATAAAAGCTCTTAAGTTCAATAAAATGCAAAATGTAAATACAAGATTACATATCAACAAACAAGTCCGGATATTTCTCTCGAACTTCCAACTCACGTTCCCAAGTGGCTTCCTCCACTCCGTGATGTTTCCACAAGACTTTCACCAAAGGAATGGTCTTGCCACGCAGGACCTGATCCCGCCTATCCAAGACCCGAACCGGTCTCTCCTCATACGAGGCATCCTCATCTACCTCTAAATCGGTCCAATCCAACACATGTGATGGATCTGGCTCATACTTCCGAAGCATACTCACATGAAACACGTCATGCACTCCGGACAACTGCGGCGGTAAGGCTAACCGATAAGCAACCTCGCCAATCCTCTCAAGGATCTCAAAAGGACCAATAAACCGAGGGGATAACTTCCCACTCTTCCCAAACCTCATCAGACCTCGTCTAGGTGATATCTTCAGAAAGACATGATCACCTACCTCAAACGCCAAAGGCCTCCTCCTACGGTCGGCATAACTCTTTTGTCGACTCTGGGCTGTAACAAGCCTCCTACGGATAAGCTCAACTTTCTCCGTCGTCTCCCTAACCAACTCCGGACCCAACAAAGGTGTATCACCCACCTCGGCCCAACAAACTGGAGACCTACACGGTCGGCCATACAAGGCCTCAAACGGTGCCATACCGATGCTAGACTGAAAACTGTTGTTGTAGGCAAACTCTACCAAAGGTAAGTGCCTCTCCCACGTCCCACTGAAGTCAAGGACACAACCCCGAAGCATATCCTCGAGGATCTGAATAGTACGCTCGGACTGCCCGTCAGTCTGAGGATGATAGGCCGTACTAAAAGTCAACTTAGTGCCCAAGGCACTCTGCAAACTCTGCCACAACCTAGCAGTAAAACGAGGATCTCTATCTGAGACGATCGTCACTGGGACCCCGTGCAATCTCACTACGTCCCGAATATACAAATCGGCAAGATGATCCACCGAATCTCTCACGCGCATAGGAATAAAGTGCGCCGACTTAGTCAACCGGTCTACAACCACCCAAATAGCATCACTACCCCGCTGAGTCCTCGGAAGACCTACAACGAAGTCCATAGTGACATGCTCCCATTTCCACTCGGCAATAGGCAAGGGTTGCAACAAACCCGCTGGCCTCTGATGCTCGGCCTTCACTTGCTGGCAATTAAGGCACTTCGATACGAAAACAGCCACATCTCTTTTCATACCCCGCCACCAAAACTGGCGACCCAAATCCTGATACATCTTAGTACCTCCCGGATGCACCGCAAGGCGCGAATGATGAAACTCTCGGAGTACTTCCTCTCGGCAAGACTCCGGTACAAACAAACGGTCTCGGTATCTCACACTCAGGTCGGGATACACCGTCAAACCCTTCTCAACTTTCCCACTGGAGATCTTCTCTCGGAGGGATTCTACCTCAAGGTCACCTCTCTGTGCCTCTAGCACTCTAATCACAAGTGTAGGCTGCGCAACAACAGAAACAAGGCCGCAGCCCCAACAGATTCGCCTAGTAGCAAATCAAACTCGCCAAGTGCTCCCAACATCTCCCATTCCCGGATGGCTATACAAGCTACATCACTAATGGTCTTCCTACTAAGGGCATCGGCCACAACATTGGCCTTTCCCGGATGATAATGCAACTCAAAATCATAATCCTCGATGAACTCCATCCATCTCCTCTGCCTCAGATTCAAGTCTCTCTGTGTAAACAGATACTTCAAACTTTTATGATCCGAGAACACCTCGAACTTCTCACCATAAAGGTAGTGCCTCCAGATTTTCAAGGCAAAGATCACAGCTGCTAACTCTAGGTCGTGTGTGGGGTAATTCTTCTCGTGTATTTTCAACTGACGTGAGCCATAAGCTACCACTTTCCCTTCTTGCATCAACACACAACCCAAACCCTCTCGTGAGGCATCACAATAAACCGCATAACCCAACCCTCTCTCCGGAATAATCAACACCGGAGCGGTGGTCAATCTAACTTTCAGCTCTTGGAACGACTTGTCACAAGTCTCACTCCACACAAACTTGACTCCCTTCTGAGTCAGTCTAGTCAACGGTGACGCTAGCCTGGAGAAATCTTTCACAAACCGACGGTAATACCCAGCCAATCCCAGAAAACTGCGGATCTCAAACACACTCTTAGGCTGTGCCCAATCTTGCACTGCCTCAACCTTGGATGTATCAACAGACACCCCTTCCCCGGATACCACGTGGCCTAAGAATTTGACTTCCCTCAGCCAGAACTCACACTTCCCAAACTTGGCATACAGCCTATGGGCTCTAAGCAACTCAAGCACCACACTCAAGTGTTCCTCGTGCTCCTCCTCTGAAGGTGAAAAGATAAGGACGTCGTCCACAAAGACGACCACAAATCGGTCTAAGAACTCCCGGAAAATCCGGTTCATCAAGTCCATAAAGACTGCCGGTGCATTGGTAAGCCCAAATGGCATCACCAGAAACTCATAATGGTCATACCGCGTACGGAATGCCGTCTTCGGAATATCCTCTTCCCTGACCCTCAACTGGTGGTAACCCGATCTCAAGTCTATCTTAGAGAAACAACGGGAACCCTTCAACTGGTCAAACAAATCATCTATACGGGGCATAGGATACTTATTCTTAACCGTAGCCCGATTCAACTTCCAGTAATCGATACACAATCTCAAGGCACCATCTTTATTTTTAACAAAGAGGGCCGGTGCTCCCCACGGTGAAACACTAGGGCGAACAAAGCCCTTATCTAGCAATTCCTGGAGTTGAACTTTCAACTCAACCAACTCTGCTGGAGCAAAACGGTAAGGTGCCATAGAAATCGGCGCCGTGCCGGGCACTAAATCAATAGAGAACTCTATCTCTCGGTGAGGTGGCAAACTAACAAGATCTTCGGGAAAAACATCCGAATACTCACAAACCACCCTCGGCAACACAAGCAGGGTCTCACCACTCTCACCACGCTCAAAGCTGGCAAGTAGACTACTAAGCTCACTTCGCCCTCGCGAATCATACCCCGGTGGCAAAACACTACCAACCCGGTCTCCCAAGAAATGGAACCACTCCCCGCTCAAGGTACATAACGTGACCCTCTGGCGGTAGCAATCAATAACAGCCCGGTATGACGATAGCCAGTCCATACCCAAAATAACATCAAAGCCCTTCATGGGCATGACAACAAACGGAAAAGGAAGCTTATAGTCGGCGACCTCTATATCACATCCTCTAACACCCTGTTTCAGGATCAACTCGCCACCCAAAGGCGATACCACACAAATAGGAGATGCTAACTGTGCTAACTCCAATTCCAAAACAGATGCAAATGCAGCAGATACAAAAGAATGAGATGCACCCGTGTCTATCAACACACTAGCAACTGAGTTGCAAAACAGAAAAGTACCTCTCACTACTGATGGAGCCGGTACTAAATCCTGCGCGGTAACAGCATACACACGCCCCGTAGGCCCCTGGTCTACCTGCTCACCTCTCGGAGCAAAAGACTGCTGCACAGACTGGGATGACGAAGCTCCCGGATTGGCCCTCGAGGCCTGCACAGACTGAGCTGGCTGAGAACTCTGCGTCTGCCTAGAACCAGACGCTCCCGAAGTGGCACTCAACTGTGGGCAAAACCTTTTCAGGTGCCCAGGCTGTCCACACTGATAACAAGTCAAGGGCTGCCCCCTGCCCAAACTCTGACTTTGTGATCTAGCTGAAGAAGAAACAGCTCTCTGACCCCCACCCTTCTGCGGGCAAACTGAAACCTTGTGACCCAGCTGGCCACACTTGTAACAAGTGAATTCCCCCTGACCACCTCTCCCGGAGCCTACACTCGGCACTGGGAAGGTCGATCTAGCAACACCACCCTGCGACTGCTGAGGGTTAGAACCCCTCTGCCTCCTGCCATCACTCTGACTATCCTGGCTCCTCTTGAAGCCTCTCTGCCCCTCATCCTCCTCCTGCATCATAAGCTCCATATGAGCTGCAACGTCCACTAGATGTCTATACTCTCGGATATAAGACCCACCAACTCTCAACTTGAGGCCCCGCCTCAACTTCCGCTCAAACTCATAGCAACGGCGTTCCTCAGACGCCACCAGTTCAGGTGCAAACCTGGACAGACTGGTAAAAGTAGCCTCAAACTCGGCCACTGACAAGCCCTGCTGATTAAGCCGGCTAAACTGATCCCTCAGCTTCTCCCTAGCTGCTGCAGACAAAAACCTCTCCTGAAAAGCATTCACAAATGCCTCCCAAGTACCACCAACACGAGCCTTCTCGTACTTCCACCATTGACCCGCATCTCCCTTCAGCTGGAAGGATGCCAAGGTCACCTTCAGTGCTCCGTCCTCGATGCCAAGCATCTCGAACGTCTTACTCATTTGTTCTAACCACTCATCAGCCTTCAGTGGCTCCTTCGGATCCCCGACAAACTCATCCGGATTAGACCGGAAGAACTCCCTCTTCAAGAAGGAAGGCCCTGCCTCAGCTGCCTGATTCCCAGCTCTAAGAATACCCAAAGCTCCTGCTATCTCTCTGGCCAAGGCACCCATAGCCTGCTGACCTACTGGCTCAGCCACATTGGCCTGCCCAACTCCCTCCTGCACTGCCGGAATCTCACCCGGTAACGGTACTTCCTGCCTCGCAGGTCTACCACGCCTAGCTCCTCTTCCTCGTCCTGACATCCTAATAAAGGCAACACAGAACGTTAGCACATTCATAAATGTGCCGAAACTAAACACTCACGTCCTAATGCATGGACAACTGTAATTCACTCCACATAAGCACATAAACACATAAGCACTTACGAATTTCATTTCCGGATAATGATAGTCCCGAGGCGTTACTAGAGTTCCGGTTAGAAACAGCATTGATCAAGTGCTTTTCCAACAAGACTCCCAGAAACCCAAGGATCCAATCAACATCCTAGAAATTAAATCCCATACCCACATAGTCACATAAGCATGTTAGCATTTAAGCACATAGCATATGATACTACATCTAAGTCTCTATCAAGCGAGACAAACCCATTGTGATACTAATCACTTCCCACGTACCCAAAGTATTCGAACCCGGTAGGCTCTGATACCAAGTTATAACGCCCTCAAAATAACAACATTAAACCCATCTGATAAGACAAGCATTTACATATAAACTAACCACATTCCTTTATTCATTAGAGTTCCATTACATAAGTATTACATGTTAACATCATAACAAAATGCCCTACGGGCTTACAGCTTTCCAAGTTAACACTTGGTTACAACAAAAGAGTACTAACTCGTTTACACATAAAGCCCTTGGCTTGAAGTTACATGTAATACATCAAAAGTAAAACAACAAAACATGTCCGCCTCTAGCATTCCAAGCTATGTCCTTGGAGGTGGCATGCTTCCTGCACCTGAAAATGGTATTCCCATATAGGGTGAGCCACAGCCCAGTAGAAATACACTAAACCAACCATGAACAATGACTAAAATATTAGCACTTGATAGATGGTCAACACTGATACAATCACATAAATCATATATTTATGTCATACGACTTACAAGTCCCAATTACTTTTCATTTCCCCTTTTTCAACAGATAGGCATATAAGCACTACCCACATGCTCAACAGATATGTATAACAACAATATCCACATTCTCAGATAAGCAAATAAGCTATATCCACATTCTACAACAGATATGTATAACAACAATATCCACAGATAAGCATAAAAGCTATATCCACACATCACAAAGATAAGCATATAAGCTCTATCTTCACTTCTTTAGACAAGCATATGAGCTGTATCTACGGAGTTCATCCCCTATCTTCTCCCAACACTATCCGGTTTAGAGGTACATCCCCTATCTTCCCCTAAACCGCGGAGTACATCCCCTTTCTCCTCCTCTACACATAACGTATATAAACACATTGGTTCTATATACAATCACCCAATACAACAGTTAATGTATTCTATCAATCGTCAAGTTCCATGACACATTTCATTGATTAGTTTCAGTTTGCCTAATCATCATGCATTGTCTACAACAATCACGACTATCCTCCACCGATAGCCCAAGCAGTTATTTCTAAACAGAAAATAAATGTACAATGGATATTCAATCAACATTTCATTTTCTCATCCTTCTCAATTAATTATCCCAATTGATTAAACAATGTAATTAGGTCAATTCCCATAATTAACATTTCAACCCTTAGGTCCCATTTTCATCAATGATTTAACATTCATTCAATTTCTCTATGCCAAACTTGCATCTAGGTTTATTTTGAATAAAACCCCAACTTTTGTAAAATTGCACAAAAGCCCCAAACTTTCACAAAATTACCAAACCAAGCCCAACATCTCAAAATACCAAAATTTAAAGACAAAATCCATAGAGAGGAGTAGGATATCCCTACCTCAAATTCGGAGTTCCAAGGGAGAAGACGACAAAACCCAACGTGCTCCAAAACCCGAGATTTTCAGATTAAAATGAAGCCCTCGACGATCAACAACTTTTTTGTAAAGGCCAAAGATGAGCAAATCACTCCTACTAGATCAATACCTAGAGAGAAGGTAGAGTCCTAGAGTGAGAGGCTCAACAATGGTGATTTTGGAAAAGTAAGAGAGAGAAGAGAAAGTAAAAAGTGATTTGAAAAGTCACAATTTCGGGACTTAAACCCAGTCTCCCGCTCGAGCGTAAAACACCCCGCTCGAGCGTCACTCACAGACTCCCGCTCGAGCGTCCAAACTTCCGCTCGAGCGCCGGATGCACTCTCCCAGCATTTATACAGAACCAGGCCTCCGCTCGAGCTTCCAACTCCTCCGCTCGAGCGGCACTCAGACAACCCCGCTCGAGCGGCCAAACCCACGCTCGAGCGTACAACACTACACAAGAAATACTGGATGGGTGTATTCCCCGCTCGAGCGCAAACACCTCCGCTCGAGCGGACAGGCCAAAAATCTGGGCAACTAGTTTTGGTTTCTAAACTCAACCAACCTGTAACAAACCTGCCCAACACATCCTATAACTCAATTACGAAGTAAAAAGGATGTAAACAAAATAATAAACAACTACCAACATCCACGGACACATGTCCGGATCACGGTATAACAAGGGAAAACCCGGGATCGCTATAGTAATTTTGTGAAAGTTTGGGACTTTTGTGTAATTTTACAAAAGTTGGGGTTTTATTCATAATAAACCTAGATGCATGTTTGGAATAGAGAAATGGAATAAATGTTAAATCATTGATGAAAATGGGACCTAAGGGTTGAAATGTTAATTATGGGAATTGACCTAATTACATTATTTAATTAATTGGGATAATTAATTGTGAGGAATGAGGAAGTGAAATGTTGTTTGAATATCCATTGTGCATTTATTTTCTGTTTAGAAATAACTGCTTTGGGCTATCGGTGGAGGATAGTCGTGATTGTTGTAGACAATGCATGATGATTAGGCAAACTAAAACTAATCAATGAAGTGTGTCATGGAACTTGACGGTTGATAGAATACATTAACTATATGTATTGAGTGATTGTATATAGAACCATTGTGTTTGTATACGTTATGTGTAGAGGAGGAGATGGGGGATGTACTCCGCGGTTTAGGGGAAGATAGGGGATGTACCTCTAAACCGGATAGTGTTGGGAGAAGATAGGGGATGAACTCCGTAGATACAGCTCATATGCTTGTCTAGAGAAGTGAAGATAGAGCTCATATGCTTATCTTTGTGAAGTGTGGATATAGCTTTTATGCTTATCTGTGAATGTGGATATTGTTGTTATACATATCTGTTGTAGAACGTGGATATAGCTTATACGCTTATCTGTGAATGTGGATATTGATGTAATACATATCTGTTGAGAATGTGGGTAGAGCTTATATGCCTATCTGTTGAAAAAGGGAAAATGAAAAGTAACTTGGACTTATGAGTCGGTTGACATAAATGTGTAATTTATGTGAATGTATCTGTGTTAGCCATCTATCAATTGCTAATATTTTAGTCATTGTTCATGGTTGGTTTAGTGTATTTCTACTGGGCTGTGGCTCACCCTATATGGGAATATCATTTTCAGGTACAGGTAGCATGCCACCTCCAAGGACATAGCTTGGGAGGCTAGAGGCGGGCACACTTTTGTTGATTTACTTTTGATGTATTATATGTAAACTCAAGCCAAGGGCTTAACGTGTACGAGTTAGTGCTCTTTTGATGTATCCAAGTGTTAACTTGGAAAGCTGTAAGCCCGTAGGGCATTTTGTTTTGATGTTAACATGTAATACTTATGTAATGAGACGCTAATGAATGATAGAAGGTGGTTTGTTTATATGTCAATGCATGTCTTATTTGATGGGTTTAATGTTATTATTTTGAGGGCGTTACAACTTGGTATCAGAGCGTACCGGGTTCGAATACTTTGGGTACGTGGGAAGTGATTAGGATCACAATGGGTTTGTCTCGCTTGAAAGAGACTTAGATGTAATACCATATGCTATGTGCTTAAATGATAACATGCTTATGTGACTATGTGGGTATGGGATTTAGTTTCTAGGATGTTGATTGAATCCTTGGGTTCCTGGGAGTCTTGTTGGAAAAGCACTTGATCAATGTTGTTTCTAACCGGAACTCTAGTAACGCCTTGGGACTATCATTATCCGGAAATGAAATTCGTAAGTGCTTATGTGTTTATGTGCTTACGTGGAGTGAATTACAGGTGTCCATGCATTAGGACGTGAGTGTTTAGTTTCGGCACATTCGTGAATGTGCTAACGTTCTGTGTTACCTTTATTAGGATGTCAGGACGAGGAAGAGGTGCTAGGCGTGGTAGACCAGCGAGGCAGGAAGTACCGTCACAAGGTGAGATTCCGGCAGTGCAGGAGGGAGTTGGTCAGGCCACTGTGGCCGAGCCAGTGGGTCAGCAGGCCATGGGTGCCTTGGCCAGAGAGATAGCAGGAGCTTTGGGTATTCTTAGAGCTGGGAATCAGGCAGCTGAGGCAGGGCCTTCTTTTTTGAAGAGGGAGTTCTTCCGGTCTAATCCGGATGAGTTTATCGGGGATCCGAAGGAGCCACTGAAGGCTGATGAGTGGCTAGAGCAAATGAGTAAGACGTTCGAGATACTTGGCATCGAGGACGGAGCACTGAAAGTGACCTTGGCATCCTTCCAACTGAAGGGAGATGCGGGTCAATGGTGGAAGTACGAGAAGGCTCGTGTTGGTGGTACTTGGGAGGCGTTTGTGAATGCTTTTCAGGAGAGGTTTTTGTCTGCAGCAGCTAGGGAGAAGCTGAGGGATCAATTTAGTCAGCTTAATCAGCAGGGCTTGTCAGTGGCCGAGTTTGAGGCTACTTTTACCAGTCTGTCCAGGTTTGCACCTGAACTGGTGGCGTTTGAGGAACGCCGTTGCTATGAGTTTGAGCGGAAGTTGAGGCGGGGCCTCAAGTTGAGGGTTGGTGGGTCTTACATCCGAGAGTATAGACACCTAGTGGACGCTGCAGCTCATATGGAGCTTATGATGCGGGAGGAGGATGAGGGGCAGAGAGGCTCCAAGAGGAGCCAGGATAGTCAGGGTGATGGCAGGAGGCAGAGAGGTTCTAACCCTCAGCAGTCGCAGGGTGGTGTTGCTAGATCGACCTTCCCAGTGCCGAGTGCAGGCTCCGGGAGAGGTGGTCAAGGGGATTTCACCTGTTTCAAGTGTGGCCAGTTGGGTCACAAGGTTTCTGTTTGCCCGCAGAAGGGTGGGGGTCAGAGAGCTGCTTCTTCTTCAGCTAGACCGCAGAGTCAGAGTTTGGGCAGGGGGCAGCCCTTGTCTTGTTATCAGTGTGGACAGCCTGGACACCTGAAGAGGTTTTACCCACAGTTGAGTGCCACTTCGGGAGCGTCTGGTTCTAGGCAGACGCAGGGTTTTCAGCCAGCTCAGTCTGTGCAGGCCTCGAGGGCCAATCCGGGAGCTTCGTCATCCCAGATTGTGCAGCAGTCTTTTGCTCCGAGGGGTGAGCAGGTAGACCAGGGGCCTACGGGGCGCGTGTATGCTGTTACCGCGCAGGATTTAGTACCGGCTCCATCAGTAGTGAGAGGTACTTTTCTGTTTTGCAACTCCGTTGCTAATGTGTTGATAGACACGGGTGCATCTCATTCTTTTGTATCTGCTGCATTTGCATCGGTTTTGGAATTGGAGTTAGCACAGTTAGCATCTCCTATTTGTGTGGTATCGCCTTTGGGTGGTGAGTTGATCTTGAAACAGGGTGTTAGAGGTTGTGATATAGAGGTCGCCGACGATAGGCTTCCTTTTCCGTTTGTTGTCATGCCCATGAAGGGTTTTGATGTTATTTTGGGTATGGACTGGCTATCGTCATACCGGGCTGTTATCGATTGCTACCGCCAGAGGGTCACGTTATGTACCTTGAGCGGGGAGTGGTTCCATTTCTTGGGAGACAGGGTTGGTAGTGTTTTGCCACCGGGGTATGATTCGCGAGGGCGAAGTGAGTTTAGTGGTTTACTTGCTAGCTTTGAGAGTAGTGAGTGTGATGAGACCCAGATTGTATTTCCAAGGGTGGTTTGTGAGTATTCGGATGTCTTTCCCGAAGATCTTGTTAGTTTGCCACCTTACCGAGAGATAGAGTTCTCTATTGATTTAGTGCCCGGCACGGCGCCGATTTCTATGGCACCTTACCGTTTTGCTCCAGCAGAGTTGGTTGAGTTGAAAGTTCAGCTCCAGGAATTGCTCGATAAGGGCTTTGTCCGCCCTAGTGTTTCGTCGTGGGGAGCGCCGGCCCTCTTTGTTAAAAAGAAAGATGGTGCCTTGAGATTGTGTATTGACTACCGGAAGTTGAATCGGGCTACGGTTAAGAATAAGTATCCTATGCCCCATATAGATGATTTGTTTGACCAGTTGAAGGGTTCCCGTTGTTTCTTTAAGATAGATTTGAGATCCGGTTACCACCAGTTGAGGGTCAGAGAAGAGGATATTCCTAAGACGGCATTCCGTACGCGGTATGGCCATTATGAGTTTCTGGTGATGCCATTCGGGCTTACCAATGCACCGGCAGTCTTTATGGACTTGATGAACCGGATTTTCCGGGAGTTCTTAGACCGATTTGTGGTCGTCTTCGTGGACGACATCCTTATCTATTCGACTTCAGAGGAGGAGCACGAGGGACACTTGAGAGTGGTGCTTGAGTCGCTTAGAGCCCATAGGCTGTATGCCAAGTTTGGGAAGTGTGAGTTCTGGCTGAGGGAAGTCAAATTCTTAGGCCACGTGGTATCCGGGGAAGGGGTGTCTGTTGATACATCCAAGGTTGAGGCAGTGCAAGATTGGGCACAGCCTAAGAGTGTGTTTGAGATCCGCAGTTTTCTGGGATTGGCTGGGTATTACCGTCGGTTTGTGAAAGATTTCTCCAGGCTAGCGTCACCGTTGACTAGACTGACTCGGAAGGGAGTCAAGTTTGTGTGGAGTGAGACTTATGAAAAGTCGTTCCAAGCGCTGAAAGTTAGATTGACCACCGCTCCGGTGTTGATTATTCCGGAGAGAGGGTTGGGTTATGCGGTTTATTGTGATGCCTCACGAGAGGGTTTGGGTTGTGTGTTAATGCAAGAAGGGAAAGTGGTAGCTTATGGCTCACGTCAGTTGAAAATACACGAGAAGAATTACCCCACACACGACCTAGAGTTAGCAGCAGTGATCTTTGCCTTGAAAATCTGGAGGCACTACCTTTATGGTGAGAGGTTCGAGGTGTTCTCGGACCACAAGAGTTTAAAGTATCTATTTACACAGAGAGACTTGAATTTGAGGCAGAGGAGGTGGATGGAGTTCATCGAGGATTATGATTTTGAGTTGCACTATCATCCGGGAAAGGCCAATATTGTGGCCGATGCCCTTAGTAGGAAGACCATTAGTGATGTAGCTTGTATAGCCATCCGGGAATGGGAGATGTTGGGAGCACTTGGAGAGTTTGATTTGCTACTGGGCGAATCTGTTAAGGCTGCGGCCTTGTTTTCTGTTGTTGCACAGCCTACACTTGTGACTAGAGTGTTAGAGGCACAGAGAGGTGACCTTGAGGTAGAATCCCTCCGAGAGAAGATCTCCAGTGGGACAGTTGAGAAGGGTTTGACGGTGTATCCCGACCTGAGTGTGAGATACCGGGACCGTTTGTTTGTACCGGAGGCTTGCCGAGAGGAAGTACTCCGAGAGTTTCACCATTCGCGCCTTGCGGTGCATCCGGGAGGTACTAAGATGTATCAGGATTTGGGTCGCCAGTTTTGGTGGCGGGGTATGAAGAGAGATGTGGCGGTTTTTGTATCAAAGTGCCTTACTTGTCAGCAAGTGAAGGCCGAACATCAGAGGCCAGCGGGTTTGTTGCAACCCTTGCCTATTGCCGAGTGGAAGTGGGAGCATGTCACTATGGACTTCGTTGTAGGTCTTCCGAGGACTCAGCGGGGTAGTGATGCTATTTGGGTGGTTGTAGACCGGTTGACTAAGTCGGCGCACTTCATTCCTATGCGCGTGAGAGATTCGGTGGATCATCTTGCCGATTTGTATATTCGGGACGTAGTGAGATTGCACGGGGTCCCAGTGACGATCGTCTCAGATAGAGATCCTCGTTTTACTGCTAGGTTGTGGCAGAGTTTGCAGAGTGCCTTGGGCACTAAGTTGACCTTTAGTACGGCTTATCATCCTCAGACTAACGGGCAGTCCGAGCGTACTATTCAGATCCTCGAGGATATGCTTCGGGGTTGTGTCCTGGACTTCAGTGGGACGTGGGAGAGGCACTTGCCATTGGTAGAGTTTGCCTACAACAACAGTTTTCAGTCTAGCATCGGTATGGCACCGTTTGAGGCCTTGTATGGCCGACCGTGTAGGTCTCCAGTTTGTTGGGCCGAGGTGGGTGATGCACCTTTGTTGGGTCCGGAGTTGGTTAGGGAGACGACGGAGAAAGTTGAGCTTATCCGTAGGAGGCTTGTTACAGCCCAGAGTCGACAAAAGAGTTATGCCGACCGTAGGAGGAGACCTTTGGCTTTTGAGGTAGGTGATCATGTCTTTCTGAAGATATCACCTAGGCGAGGTCTGATGAGGTTTGGGAAGAGTGGGAAGTTATCCCCTCGGTTTATTGGTCCTTTTGAGATCCTTGAGAGGATTGGCGAGGTTGCTTATCGGTTAGCCTTACCGCCGCAGTTGTCTGGAGTGCATGACGCGTTTCATGTGAGTATGCTTCGGAAGTATGAGCCAGATCCATCACATGTGTTGGATTGGACCAATTTAGAGGTAGATGAGGATGCCTCGTATGAGGAGAGACCGGTTCGGGTCTTGGATAGGCGGGATCAGGTCCTGCGTGGCAAGACCATTCCTTTGGTGAAAGTCTTGTGGAAACATCACGGAGTGGAGGAGGCCACTTGGGAACGTGAGTTGGAAGTCCGCGAGAAATATCCGGACTTGTTCGTTGATATGTAATCTTGTATTTAAATTTTGCACTATTGTTGAACTTAAGAGCTTTTATATATGTCTTAAGTTGTGAAGCATTGAAAATGTTTTGGTTTATTGGAAGTATGTTTTGGAACTTGCCTCATATGGAAGTTGAATGTAACATTGTATATGTTGAAATTGGAAAGATAGTGCATAATGTTGATGCATGTTGGAAGTACATATGTTGTTTACATATTGTGAAATGCCTCTTGTTAAGGGATGGGATGACCGGTAATGGGTCGAACTGTTGAATGTTAAAATGTAACATTGTTTAAAACGGAGGAAAACCTGTTTTCGAAAACTTGTGCTTAATTTCGGGGACGAAATTCTTTAAGGGGGGGAGGTTATAGCGATCCCGGGTTTACCCTTGTTGTACAGAGATCCGAACATGTGTCCGTGGATGTTAGTAGTCGATTATTATCTTGTTTACATCCTTTTTACTTCGTATTTGGGTTATAGGATGTGTTGGGCGGATTTGTTTCAAGTTGGTTGAGTTTAGAAACCAAAACTAGTTGCCCAGTTTTTGGCCTGTCCGCTCGAGCAGGGGTGTTGGCGCTCGATCGGGGAATACACCCATCCAGTATTTTTTTTCTGCAGTGTTGTACGCTCGAGCGTGGAGTTGGCCGCTCGAGCGGGGTTGTGTGAGTGCCGCTCGAGCGTAGGGTTGGGAGCTCGAGCGGAGACCTGGTTCTGTCGAGATGCTGGGAGAGTGCATCCGGCGCTCGAGCGGAAGTTTGGACGCTCGAGCGGAAGTCTGTGAGTTACGCTCGAGCGGGGTGTTTTACGCTCGAGCGGAGAGCTGGGTTAAAGCTCCGTGTTTTGACTTTTCAAATCACTTTTTCACTTTCTCTTCTCTCTCTTACTTTTCCAAAATCACCATTGTTGAGCCTCTTACTCTAGACTCTACCTTCTCTCTAGGTTTTGATCTAGTAAGAGTGGTTTGCTCACCTTTGGCCTTTACAAAAAAGTTGTTGATCGTCGAGGGCTACATTTTAATTTGAAAATCACGGGTTTTGGAGTACGTTTGGTTTTTTCACCTTCTCCTTTGGAGCTCCGAATTTGAGGTAGGGATATCCTACTCCTCTCTATGGATTTTGTCTTTAAATTTTGGTATTTTGAGATGTTGGGGTTGGTTTGGTAATTTTGTGAAAGTTTGGGACTTTTGTGTAATTTTACAAAAGTTGGGGTTTTATTCATAATAAACCTAGATCCATGTTTGGAATAGAGAAATGGAATAAATGTTAAATCATTGATGAAAATGAGACCTAAGGGTTGAAATGTTAATTATGGGAATTGACCTAATTACATTATTTAATTAATTGGGATAATTAATTGTGAGGAATGAGGAAGTGAAATGTTGTTTGAATATCCATTGTGCATTTATTTTCTGTTTAGAAATAACTGCTTTGGGCTATCGGTGGAGGATAGTCGTGATTGTTGTAGACAATGCATGATGATTAGGCAAACTAAAACTAATCAATGAAGTGTGTCATGGAACTTGACGGTTGATAGAATACATTAACTATATGTATTGAGTGATTGTATATAGAACCATTGTGTTTGTATACGTTATGTGTAGAGGAGGAGATGGGGGATGTATTCCGCGGTTTAGGGGAAGATAGGGGATGTACCTCTAAACCGGATAGTGTTGGGAGAAGATAGGGGATGAACTCCGTAGATACAGCTCATATGCTTGTCTAGAAAAGTGAAGATAGAGCTCATATGCTTATCTTTGTGAAGTGTGGATATAGCTTTTATGCTTATCTGTGAATGTGGATATTGTTGTTATACATATCTGTTGTAGAACGTGGATATAGCTTATACGCTTATCTGTGAATGTGGATATTGATGTTATACATATCTGTTGAGAATGTGGGTAGAGCTTATATGCCTATCTGTTGAAAAAGGGAAAATGAAAAGTAACTTGGACTTATGAGTCAGTTGACATAAATGTGTAATTTATGTGAATGTATCTGTGTTGGCCATCTATCAATTGCTAATATTTTAGTCATTGTTCATGGTTGGTTTAGTGTATTTCTACTGGGCTGTGGCTCACCCTATATGGGAATATCATTTTCAGGTACAGGTAGCATGCCACCTCCAAGGACATAGCTTGGGAGGCTAGAGGCGGGCACACTTTTGTTGATTTACTTTTGATGTATTATATGTAAACTCAAGCCAAGGGCTTAACGTGTACGAGTTAGTGCTCTTTTGATGTATCCAAGTGTTAACTTGGAAAGCTGTAAGCCCGTAGGGCATTTTGTTTTGATGTTAACATGTAATACTTATGTAATGAGACGCTAATGAATAATAGAAGGTGGTTTGTTTATATGTCAATGCATGTCTTATTTGATGGGTTTAATGTTATTATTTTGAGGGCGTTACAGTACATATCTAAAAACAATCATATTAAAAAAGTAGTAAAACTTACCATGTCACATGAAAGATTAGGGGTGTAAAAACAATCGATGAAATCGAACTAACTACCCAAGATCAATCGAACTTTAAGTTTTTGCTGCATTTTTTATACTGGTATCTTATTTCGATTTTGAAAATTTTTACATTAATATAAACTGAAAGATTAGGGGTGTAAGAAAAATCAATGAAACCAAACTGATTGCTCAAAATTGATCAAAATTTTAGTTTTATGTCTGTTTTTCATATTGTGTGGTATGTTTTGATTTTGAAAATTTTTACACTAATATAAACAGAATCAACTGAAATATTATATTTAAAAACTTTTATATTTTAAGTGATTAATAATTCAATTTTTGTAATAAAAATTAAGGAGGGAGACATTTTCACTATTTTTCTTCATTTATTCCCAATGTGAAATTTTACAAGTTTTTATAAATTATTTTAAAATTTCATGTGAATCCTTCTTCTACACCAAATTGACAAAACCAACAAAATTGAATTGTAATATGCGGTTTATTTCGATTATTTAACCACCAAAACTGAAAGACTCAGTTTGGTGCTAAACTTTCTCATAATCCTGACCGAACCAAACCACTTATACGCCTATAAAAGATGAAGAGTTGAGAAAAAATATTGGGCAAATTACACAAGTAGTCTTTGACACTTATGTCATTTTGATCCTTATAATTTCAATTGGCTCGATTTTGACCTTGAATTTATGATATTGTCTTAATTTGATCCAATTGATTATAAGTGTTAGTGTTTTTTTTATAGAAAATGTGCACATAAGAATATGTGTCATGCTTTTAAGAGTAAAATTATAAATTTAACTAACGCTGTAAATTAACCTCAACCAACTTAGTAATCATTTTTTGACAAAAATCATAATCAGTATTATCAAATGGACCAAATTGACACAATATAAAAAGTCAAGGGTCAAAATCAAGCAAATTAAAAGTGTAGGGACTAAAATGACACGATGGACAAAATTCAAGAACTATCAATACAGTTTGCTTTAAAATATTTCAATCATATATGACAATTATGATAAAATGATAAAATAAATTTGACGATAAATAACATCACGTGTTCAAAAAAATTTATCCGAGTTAGATAGGGACGTATGTCAATATGTTTTCAGTGCAAATGCTCTTGCCAACAAACGCAGTCATGATCCGACCCCATTTAGATTTTCTTTCTTTCTTCTGTTCAGAATTTTTGAAATTGTAAATAAAAACTTGTTTGTTTACAAAAAAAATTGGTTTCACTTTTTAATTTTTCCCCTCCATTTCTTCCTCTTTCTGCCACCCTTTCCAATCACCACCCACTACTCATTATTACCACCGCTCACCATTGTTAATGGCCTCTTACACTAACCACTTTCAGCCACCAATCACCTCCCACTTGTGATAACCACATTCGGTCACCACTTCTTGTTAGAGACAAGCTTTAACTAGCACTTTAGACGACAGAGTGGCTAATATTTCGAACCGTCAACCACTTTCGACCATGATCTCTCACTGTTGGCAATCACTTTTGGCCACCACTAACCACCTCCCACCAGTGGCAATTACTTTTGGCCACCACATTCGGAGGCGAACAACCACATCTGGCCATCATCTTCAACCGTCTACAACTACCTCCTGCAGACCAATTCTTTCATTTGTTTTCAAAATAAGTTTTTAAAACATGTATATCAAATTTGTTTTTTGTTTTCATTTTTACCTAAAATAAACATAAACATATTTAATATTTTCTATAAACTAAAAATAATAAAATGTAAACATTACCAAACCGCATCTAAATCATTCCACCTTAATCTAAAAACACAATTTGAAATATCGGTTTCAAAAAAAAATTTTGAGAAAGTGTACAGAATAATTTTATAGGTCCACGGATTTTTTTCCTCACTTCTAGCACAGTTGAGTATAAACTTGGCTTCTAAGAGCAACTCCAATGGTTTTTCTATTTGCCTTGCCAAAGCCAAAAAATAACTTAGCTTGACAAAAGCACTACTCTAATGGTGTGCCATGTTCTATGCCAAAAATAGCAAAGCCAAATCAGTTTTGCTGCCAAAATTAGCTGTTTTTTTTAACCTCCAATTGTTAGTTTCACAACTTCTACAAATCAAAACTCTACCATAAATTTTAAAACTATAGTAAAATCTATGAAATTACAAAAACTCAATAAAGATCCATCCAGAGATTCAGCTTTCCAAATTTAATTTGGAGCACTCAAATTTTTTGAATACTAGAAAGTTTATAGATTGCAAAAAAAATTTAGAATAATTTAGAACCCAAATTTGAACACAATTTTAGAACAATTTACAACCCAAATTTGAATTTGGCATTTGGTTGTTCCAAAATGGCAAGTCCCTATTAGAGTAGAATAACCAAAAAAATAAGTTTTGTGCACTGTAGTAAGCCAAAAAATAATTTTGACGAAGCCATTTTAACTTGAGCCATTGAGGATCTAACTTGCAATTTCAGAAACGGTTGTAGGTTTGCTAAATAATTTCAAGGAAGTTTTGGGGGAGGGAGGATGGTGGTTTTGTGCCTTCTCCCTTCAGTGTTGGAGCTGAATTTGAGGGCTTTTGCATTGCCATGTCAGCAAAAGGGGATGATCTCTTTGCTTTTGATTTTGAGCATGCCAATGGTTTCCTCAAGTTTCATTGGGTACTAAGTTAGCTTTCTATTATGTTCAATCCTTTGCTTGAGCGTTACGTGGGCTTTGTCACCTATCTCGGTGATGGCCGTATGTGTTTCCTGTATGGCGGCGAAGAGGAGAAGCTCTTCCCAGGCGGGATGTTTATTATTCGTGTAGCAGTCTTTCGGGGTTTTCAAAACCGTTGGTGTTGGTGGCAAGTTGTTCCTCTCCGTACAAATTGAGCATCTGCAAGCATATGATTCAGAAAATTGAAATTGTGCTTATCGAGTAATCGAGTCTGTCATCATGTAAGCAAATATTTTTCCCATTGCTTCTTTTTAACACCCATCCACCCACCCCTAGATTATATGCATGACTGCCTTCCCTTCACCTTTTTATGTTGGTTTTCCCCTTTTTATGTTGGCTTTGTATTTTCATTATGATGATGATCCTGATGTATAGATTATTGTATGGCAATTAATTTCCTGCACGCCCCTTTCCCTCTCAATGTTAGTATTATTATGATTGGACAATTTCATTCCATATATTTGTGTGCTTAGGCAGCAAGGCGGAAATTATGTGCTGCATTACATCCCTCTAGCAATTAGAGCATTATTTGGATTAGTCTGTGCCGAAGTTAGAGACCTTTTCACTCTGTTGGTTGTTACTTGTTTGATGTTACTCTTGTTCTATTTTAAGTTAATGTTATAAAAGTGTTTTACTTTCTCAAAAGAACTTCCAGTATTAACTGGTGTGCGTTTTGAAACTTTATTACTACTATGTGTCTTTCCAAGTGGTACCCACTTTAGTCTAGTTGTGAGATCGTTATATGAAGTTAGAAGGCATGTGAAAGTTGAGGTCCTTGGGTATAAATGAAAGGAATAGAACTATATAATATACAAGCAATTATCACTACAACAAATTACACTTTTGGCGACTAAACTTTTAGTCGCCAAAAGTCATATTTTAGTCGCCAAAATGTTTTGCCAACTAAACTTTTTGGTTGCCAACTTTGTCGCTAGATTATTGTTGGGGAAAGGTATTGGCGACTAAAAATTATTTAGTCGCTGAAAGTCCTCAATTGGCGACTAATTTTTTAGTCGTCAAAAGTTTTCAATTGGCGACTAAGAATTATTTAGTCACTGAAAATATTCAATTGGCGACTAATTTTTTAGTCGCCAAAAGTTCATAATAAATTTAACATTATATTTTTAGTGACTAAAAACTTTTGTCGCCAAAAACTTAATCATTTAGGGCGACCAAACTTTTAGTCGCTAATTTTCTTTTTTTATTCATCTTATTTTTTTTAGCTACTAAATGGTTTAGTAGCCTAAAGTATAGTTTTTGTTTAGCTACTAAAGTTTTAGTCGGCAATTAATTTTCTTTCTTTGTTTGTTTTTTTTTTTTTTTGCTACTAAATCATTAGTCGCCTAAAGTCTTTTGTTTATGGCTACTACATATTTAGTCTCCAAAAGATTTGTTTCCATTTAATTCTTTTTTTAGCTACTAACTATTTAGTCACTAAAAATATTTATTCCATTTTTGGCTACCAATTGTTTAGTAGCCAAAAACATAATTTTTTGTTTTTTGTTTTTTTTTTTAAAAATTAATTTGTCCACAACCTATATGTATTCCATGCAACTTGTAACATGTATACAAACAAAACAATACATATATATATTATCACCCATTCCACAATCTACATCTATTTCACTTACAACCATCCAAACAAAATTATAACTTTTAATGTCAACATTGCAAACAAAGTATATTCCAACTTAAAATAATAATTTCATACAAATCTATTTTAACAAATGAGCTACCAGTGACATCCATGCACTAGCTATATATAAAATCAAAAGACTTCAAAAATTCACTAGAATAAATCAAAAGGCGTTCTGCAAGAAGGGATACACCAAAGGCCTTCTATTGGTGTTGAGTAGAACCTAATAAAACGTAATAGATTCCTGTGAACAGCTACAGTTATCATCTCAACTTCACGTTGGAATGCTGCGTCTCCACCAGAACTCTCATTGTCATTTAATCATTTCACAGCCACTTTAGTATTATTTGAAAGCACTCCTTTATAAACCTTTCCAAAACCCCCCTTTCCAAGGACATTTTTCTTATTAAAGTTGTCTGTAGCTAGCTGTAATTCTCGCGAAGCGAATCTTCTCAATTGGCCAAATGCAATTCTTTTGTCAACTTCACCTGAGCATACAAATAAACAGAATCCATCAGTAAATTACCAGAAAACCCAAGTCACAACAAAATCAATACCTCAATTATATATCTACCAAAGATTTAGAATTAATGAGAAAGCTAGAGGTTAATACAAATTGACAAGATAATATATCAAACACTGAAGAACTAACAAAAATATAATGCGCCAAGAAAAGGAAATTATGAACTACAAACTATGCTAATAAAATCTCAAAATTCAACTGATAACATATCTTTGGCATTGTTTCATTAAATCCAATTTTTATATACTAATAAGTATTTTTTGCTTTTCTCAAAAGAATCCAATCTACTTGTAGATATCAAAGATGCTTCACAAATTGATTAGGGAAAAATATTAGATAAACCTAACAGATAGTTGTCACAAGTCCTTTTCCGATTAAGTTTAAGGCGTATTCGCCTCTAACTCTCAACCTACGGGTCCGAATAATATTCCATCAGTTGTCACAAGTCCTATTTGTCAAGAGGAAGCTGTCTGTGAGAGTCGCACGGCGGTTCGAGGGTTGTTTTAAATTTTTGCCCCCGAAACACCTTTTTTCGACTAAGTTTAAGGCGTTTTCGGCTCAAACTCGAAGCCTACGGGTCCTAATTACATTCCAGCTGTTGTCACAGGTTGTAATTTTCATGGGGAAGCTGTCCGTAAGAGCCACACAGTGGTTCGGGGCCTATTTTGAATTTTCGCCATCGGAACGCTCTTTTCCGACTAAGTTTAAGGCGTATTCAACTCTAACTCTCAACCTACGGGTCCGAATTACATTCTGTCAGTTGTCACAAGTCCTATTTGTTAAAAGGAAGCTGTCCATGAGAGCCACACGGTGGTTCGGGGGCTGTTTTGAATTTTTGCCCCAGAATGCCTTTTTTCGACTAAGTTTAAGGCGTTTTTGGCTCAAACTCCAAGCCTATGGGTCCTAATTACATTCCAGCTGTTGTCATAGGTTGTAATTTTCATGGGGAAGCTGTCCGTAAGAGCCACATGGTGATTCGGGGGCTGTTTTGAATTTTCGCCCCTAGAACGCCCTTTTCGGACTAAGTTTAAGGCATATTAGGCTCTAACTCTTAGCCTACAAGTCCGAATTACATTCTGTCAGTTGTCACAAGTCCTATTTGTCAAGGGGAAGCTGTCCGTGAGAGCCACATAGTGGTTCAGGGGCTGTTTTGAATTTTCACCCCCGGAACGCCCTTTTTCGACTAAGTTTAAGGCGTATTCGGCTCTAACTCCCAACCTACGGGTCCGAATTACATTCCGTCAGTTATCACAAGTCCTATTTGTCAAGGGAAAGCTTTTTGTGAGAGCCATATAGTGGTTCAGGGGCTGTTTTGAATTTTTGCCCACGGAACGCCCTTTTTCAACTAAGTTTCAGGCGTATTGGGCTCTAACTCCCAACCTACGGGTCTGAATTACATTTCATCAGTTGTCACAAGTCCTATTTATCAAGGGGAAGCTGTCCGTGAGAGTCATATGGTGGTTTGGGGGCTGTTTTGAATTTTCGCCCCCGGAACGCCCTTTTTCGGCTAAGTTTAAGGCGTATTCGGCTCTAACTCCTAACCTACGAGTCCAAATTACATTCCGTCAGTTGTCACAAGTTCTATTTGTCAAGGAGAAGCTGTCCGTGAGAGCCACATGGTGGTTCATGGGCTGTTTTGAATTTTTTCCCCCGGAACGCCTTTTTTTGACTAAGTTTTGAATTGTTAAGAATGTAATATTAAGTTTAGTTGTGGAGGTGATGGACTACGAATCTGGGGTAGCATCACTTAAGTTAATAGTTATTTGCCACCACCAAACCCATAAAGAGCATAAAGAGATAATAAATATTATTAATCATTCTTTTTGCATCACACAAACAATTACCACAAAAGCCATTCAAAAGCATTAACCAAAGCATATTACCCATATTTGCCAAATTGCATGTCATGCCTCAAACATAATTATAGGTCACTTTTGCCTAGGGATTGAGTTCTTCTTTAGATGGTTTTGGCAGAGTATCCACAGCAGTAGTACATTTGTAGATATATGAAAATAGATCAAAAGACGTGAGAAAACTTTAAATCAACTGATAAGTAATATATGTGGGCGACAAAGATGCATGCAACTGTGCCAACCTCAACCTTAACAAGCTTCTCATTCTTCTTTTTTAATAGGCTTTTCATCGTCTATTGCAGTCCTTTTCCCAAGTAATGCATATAAGTTTGCATCTATGAGTTACTATTCCAAAAGACAGCAAAGAAGTGTAACTAAAAAGATTATTGAAATACCTCAATAAGCCTCTCATATTATATCATCTGTTAAAACTAAGAAAAGCATTTCATATCAAATATATGTACTACCATGCACAAATGAAATAGCTCAATAAGCCTCTCTTAGCTTCTCATACTGTTTTTGATATCCTTCCTCCTGTTTAATGAAAGCAACCATAAGTTGAAGAGGTGGTAGCCAAATTGATTATATGTTCTATTTGCTAAGTTTCTGACTGCGGCTTCCTTGCAGAGTTGCAGAAAAGGATAAGGTATATTGAGCTAAAAAGTAATCTTATGCATACTACAAATGTATGAGAGAGTTTGAGTGTGTAGTAGTGTATTTTTTAAACCCTAGTTTATTTTCTTTCCCAACCAACTTTTTTAGTCGCCAATAATAAATAAAGGAATTAATTTTCCCTCCAAAATCTGAAGTCCAATTGTTAAAATTTTTAATTATAATTGCTGACTAAAATTTAGTCGCTAAAAGTAAATTAATACCGACTAAATTATTTTTACTAGCTAAAGATTGTATATTTAGGGACCAAATTTTTTTTAGTCACCTATTGGATAACTTTTTAGCTACTAATTGTATTTTAGTCACCTATTGGGCTATTTTTAGGGACTAACAGTTTTTTAGTCACTGATTGGGTCATTTTGTAGCTACTAATGGTGTTTTTAGTCGCCAATAAGTAATATACGGCTACTAAAAAATTTTAGTAGCTAAAATATGCAACATTGCCAACCAATTCAAATTTTAGTCACCAAAGGGCTGAGTTTTGGCAACTAAATTAATTTTAGTCGCCAAATTTGGTCGCCAAAAGTGTAATTTCTTGTAGTGTATACATATGCTTGCCATAAGTTTTTTTGGCCACTGTTTGTTCGTATGACATATATTTCATGCAAGAATAGGTTCTAGTGTCTTAGAAGATGTCTGTGTAGTTATGGTAAGCGGATTTTGGGTAGGTAGGTACACCGGTACTAGGGAAGGAGAGTTTATAAAGGTTGGTTGCCCGCAATTAGGGGGTTTACATAATTAGGAGTCTTTAAATTACATCATGTCCCTCTTGTCGCTCGAATAGCATTCCCTATCCCCTTCGCCTATGAAGCACATATATTTCTAAAAGAGTGTTCTATCCGTTTCCTACCCATATTAGATACTGATATTTTTTGAATATTTGAAGATATGTATTTGAATTTCCTAAATGTATTCAATACATGATGTCAAATTTTGAGAAGCTTCGTATAGCGATCCCGGGTTTACCCTTGTTGTACAGAGATCCGGACATGTGTCCGTGGATGTTAGTAGTTGATTATTATCTTGTTTACATCCTTTTTACTTCGTATTTGGGTTATAGGATGTGTTGGGCGGATTTGTTTCAAGTTGGTTGAGTTTAGAAACCAAAACTAGTTGCCCAGTTTTTGGCCTGTCCGCTCGAGCGGGGGTGTTGGCGCTCGAGCGGGGAATACACCCATCCAGTATTTTTGTGCAGTGTTGTACGCTCGAGCGTGGAGTTGGAAGCTTGAGCGGAGGCCGGGTTCTGTCAAAGTGCTGGGAGAGTGCATTCTGCGCTCGAGCGGGAGTTTGGCCGCTCGAGCGGAAGTCTGTGAGTTACGCTCGAGCGGGGTGTTTTACGCTCAAGCGGAGAGCTGGGTTAAAGCTCCGTGTTTTGACTTTTCAAATCACTTTTTCACTTTCTCTTCTCTCTCTTACTTTTCCAAAAACACCATTGTTGAGCCTCTCACTCTAGAACTCTACCTTCTCTCTAGGTTTTGATCTAGTATGAGTGATTTGCTCACCTTTGGCCTTTACAAAAGAGTTGTTGATCATCGAGGGCTACATTTTAATCTGAAAATCTTGGTCTTAGGAGCACGTTTGGTTTTGTCACCTTCTCCTTTGGAGCTCCGAATTTGAGGTAGGGATATCCTACTCCTCTCTATGGATTTTGTCTTTAAATTTTGGTATTTTGAGATGTTGGGGTTGGTTTGGTAATTTTGTGAAAGTTTGGGACTTTTGTGTAATTTTACAAAAGTTGGGGTTTTTTTCATAATAAACCTAGATGCATGTTTGGAATAGAGAAATGGAATAAATGTTAAATCATTGATGAAAATGGGACCTAAGGGTTGAAATGTTAATTATGGGAATTGACCTAATTACATTATTTAATTAATTTGGATAATTAATTGTGAGGAATGAGGAAATGAAATGTTGATTGAATATCCATTGTGCATTTATTTTCTGTTTAGAAATAACTGCTTTGGGCTATCGGTGGAGGATAGTCGTGATTGTTGTAGACAATGCATGATGATTAGGCAAACTGAAACTAATCAATGAAGTGTGTCATGGAACTTGACGGTTGATAGAATACATTAACTATATGTATTGAGTGATTGTATATAGAACCATTGTGTTTGTATACGTTATGTGTAGAGGAGGAGATGAGGGATGTACTCCGCGGTTTAGGGGAAGATAGGGGATGTACCTCTAAACCGGATAGTGTTGGGAGAAGATAGGGGATGAACTCCGTAGATACAGCTCATATGCTTGTCTAGAGAAGTGAAGATAGAGCTCATATGCTTATCTTTGTGAAGTGTGGATATAGCTTTTATGCTTATCTGTGAATGTGGATATTGTTGTTATACATATCTGTTGTAGAACGTGGATATAGCTTATACGCTTATCTGTGAATGTGGATATTGATGTAATACATATCTGTTGAGAATGTGGGTAGAGCTTATATGCCTATCTGTTGAAAAAGGGAAAATGAAAAGTAACTTGGACTTATGAGTCGGTTGACATAAATGTGTAATTTATGTGAATGTATCTGTGTTAGCCATCTATCAATTGCTAATATTTTAGTCATTGTTCATGGTTGGTTTAGTGTATTTCTACTGGGCTGTGGCTCACCCTATATGGGAATATCATTTTCAGGTACAGGTAGCATACCACCTCCAAGGACATAGCTTGGGAGGCTAGAGGCGGGCACACTTTTGTTGATTTACTTTTGATGTATTATATGTAAACTCAAGCCAAGGGCTTAACGTGTACGAGTTAGTGCTCTTTTGATGTATCCAAGTGTTAACTTGGAAAGCTGTAAGCCCGTAGGGCATTTTGTTTTGATGTTAACATGTAATACTTATGTAATGAGACGCTAATGAATGATAGAAGGTGGTTTGTTTATATGTCAATGCATGTCTTATTTGATGGGTTTAATGTTATTATTTTGAGGGCGTTACAACTTGGTATCAGAGCGTACCGGGTTCGAATACTTTGGGTACGTGGGAAGTGATTAGGATCACAATGGGTTTGTCTCGCTTGAAAGAGACTTAGATGTAGTACCATATGCTATGTGCTTAAATGATAACATGCTTATGTGACTATGTGGGTATGGGATTTAGTTTCTAGGATGTTGATTGAATCCTTGGGTTCCTGGGAGTCTTGTTGGAAAAGCACTTGATCAATGCTGTTTCTAACCGGAACTCTAGTAACGCCTTGGGACTATCATTATCCGGAAATGAAATTCGTAAGTGCTTATGTGTTTATGTGCTTACTTGGAGTGAATTACAGTTGTCCATGCATTAGGACGTGAGTGTTTAGTTTCGGCACATTCGTGAATGTGCTAACGTTCTGTGTTACCTTTATTAGGATGTCAGGACGAGGAAGAGGTGCTAGGCGTGGTAGACCAGCGAGGCAGGAAGTACCGTCACAAGGTGAGATTCCGGCAGTGCAGGAGGGAGTTGGTCAGGCCAATGTGGCCGAGCCAGTGGGTCAGCAGGCCATGGGTGCCTTGGCCAGAGAGATAGCAGGAGCTTTGGGTATTCTTAGAGCTGGGAATCAGGCAGCTGAGGCAGGGCCTTCTTTTTTGAAGAGGGAGTTCTTCCGGTCTAATCCGGATGAGTTTATCGGGGATCCGAAAGAGCCACTGAAGGCTGATGAGTGGCTAGAGCAAATGAGTAAGACGTTCGAGATGCTTGGCATCGAGGACGGAGTACTGAAAGTGACCTTGGCATCCTTCCAACTGAAGGGAGATGCGGGTCAATGGTGGAAGTACGAGAAGGCTCGTGTTGGTGGTACTTGGGAGGCGTTTGTGAATGCTTTTCAGGAGAGGTTTTTGTCTGCAGCAGCTAGGGAGAAGCTGAGGGATCAGTTTAGCCGGCTTAATCAGCAGGGCTTGTCAGTGGCCGAGTTTGAGGCTACTTTTACCAGTCTGTCCAGGTTTGCACCTGAACTGGTGGCGTCTGAGGAACGCCGTTGCTATGAGTGTGAGCGGAAGTTGAGGCGGGGCCTCAAGTTGAGAGTCGGTGGGTCTTATATCCGAGAGTATAGACACCTAGTGGACGCTGCAGCTCATATGGAGCTTATGATGCAGGAGGAGGATGAGGGGCAGAGAGGCTCCAAGAGGAGCCAGGATAGTCAGGGTGATGGCAGGAGGCAGAAGGGTTCTAACCCTCAGCAGTCGTAGGGTGGTGTTGCTAGATCGACCTTCCCAGTGCCGAGTGCAGGCTCCGGGAGAGGTGGTCAGGGGGATTTCACCTGTTACAAGTGTGGCCAGTTGGGTCACAAGGTTTCTGTTTGCCCGCAGAAGGGTGGGGGTCAGAGAGCTGCTTCTTCTTCAGCTAGACCGCAGAGTCAGAGTTTGGGCAGGGGGCAACCCTTGTCTTGTTATCAGTGTGGACAGCCTGGGCACCTGAAGAGGTTTTTCCCGTAGTTGAGTGCCACTTCAGGAGCGTCTGGTTCTAGGCAGACGCAGGGTTTTCAGCCAGCTCAGTCTGTGCAGGCCTCGAGGGCCAATCCGGGAGCTTCGTCATCCCAGACTGTGCAGCAGTCTTTTGCTCCGAGGGGTGAGCAGGTAGACCAGGGGCCTACGGGGCGCGTGTATGCTGTTACCGCGCAGGATTTAGTACCGGCTCCATCAGTAGTGAGAGGTACTTTTCTGTTTTGCAACTCGGTTGCTAATGTGTTGATAGACACGGGTGCATCGCATTCTTTTGTATCTGCTGCATTTGCATCGGTTTTGGAATTGGAGTTAGCACAGTTAGCATCTCCTATTTGTGTGGTATCGCCTTTGGGTGGTGAGTTGATCTTGAAACAGGGTGTTAGAGGTTGTGATATAGAGGTCGCCGACTATAGGCTTCCTTTTCCGTTTGTTGTCATGCCCATGAAGGGTTTTGATGTTATTTTGGGTATGGACTGGCTATCGTCATACCGGGCTGTTATCGATTGCTACCGCCAGAGGGTCACGTTATGTACCTTGAGCGGGGAGTGGTTCCATTTCTTGGGAGACCGGGTTGGTAGTGTTTTGCCACCGGAGTATGATTCGCGAGGGCGAAGTGAGCTTAGTGGTTTACTTGCTAGCTTTGAGAGTAGTGAGTGTGATGAGACCCAGATTGTATTTCCAAGGGTGGTTTGTGAGTATTCGGATGTCTTTCCCGAAGATCTTGTTAGTTTGCCACCTCACCGAGAGATAGAGTTCTCTATTGATTTAGTGCCCGGTACGGCGCCGATTTCTATGGCACCTTATCGTTTTGCTCCAGCAGAGTTGGTTGAGTTGAAAGTTCAGCTCCAGGAATTGCTCGATAAGGGCTTTGTCCGCCCTAGTGTTTCGCCGTGGGGAGCACCGGCCCTCTTTGTTAAAAAGAAAGATGGTGCCTTGAGATTGTGTATTGACTACCGGAAGTTGAATCGGGCTACGGTTAAGAATAAGTATCCTATGCCCCGTATAGATGATTTGTTTGACCAGTTGAAGGGTTCCCGTTGTTTCTCTAAGATAGACTTGAGATCGGGTTACCACCAGTTGAGGGTCAGAGAAGAGGATATTCCTAAGACGGCATTCCGTACGCGGTATGGCCATTATGAGTTTTTGGTGATGCCATTTGGGCTTACCAATGCACCGGCAGTCTTTATGGACTTGATGAACCGGATTTTCCGGGAGTTCTTAGACCGATTTGTGGTCGTCTTCGTGGACGACATCCTTATCTATTCGACTTCAGAGGAGGAGCACGAAGGACACTTGAGAGTGGTGCTTGAGTCGCTTAGAGCCCATAGGCTGTATGCCAAGTTTGGGAAGTGTGAGTTCTGGCTGAGGGAAGTCAAATTCTTAGGCCACGTGGTATCCGGGGAAGGGGTGTCTGTTGATACATCCAAGGTTGAGGCAGTGCAAGATTGGACACAGCCTAAGAGTGTGTTTGAGATCCGCAGTTTTCTGGGATTGGCTGGGTATTACCGTCGGTTTGTGAAAGATTTCTCCAGGCTAGCGTCACCGTTGACTAGACTGACTCGGAAGGGAGTCAAGTTTGTGTGGAGTGAGACTTATGAAAAGTCGTTCCAAGAGCTGAAAGTTAGATTGACCACCACTCCGGTGTTGATTATTCCGGAGAGAGGGTTGGGTTATGCGGTTTATTGTGATGCCTCACGAGAGGGTTTGGGTTGTGTGTTAATGCAAAAAGGGAAAGTGGTAGCTTATGGCTCACGTCAGTTGAAAATACACGAGAATAATTACCCCACACACGACCTAGAGTTAGCAGCAGTGATCTTTGCCTTGAAAATCTGGAGGCACTACCTTTATGGTGAGAGGTTCGAGGTGTTCTCGGACCACAAGAGTTTAAAGTATCTGTTTACACAGAGAGACTTGAATTTGAGGCAGAGGAGGTGGATGGAGTTCATCGAGGATTATGATTTTGAGTTGCACTATCATCCGGGAAAGGCCAATATTGTGGCCGATGCCCTTAGTAGGAAGACCATTAGTGATGTAGCTTGTATAGCCATCCGGGAATGGGAGATGTTGGGAGCACTTGGAGAGTTTGATTTGCTACTGGGCGAATCTGTTGAGGCTGCGGCCTTGTTTTCTATTGTTGCGCAGCCTACACTTGTGACTAGAGTGTTAGAGGCACAGAGAGGTGACCTTGAGGTAGAATCCCTCCGAGAGAAGATCTCCAGTGGGACAGTTGAGAAGGGTTTGACGGTGTATCCCGACCTAAGTGTGAGATACCGGGACCGTTTGTTTGTATCGGAGGCTTGCCGAGAGGAAGTACTCCGAGAGTTTTACCATTCGCGCCTTGCGGTGCATCCGGGAGGTACTAAAATGTATCAGGATTTGGGTCGCCAGTTTTGGTGGCGGGGTATGAAGAGAGATGTGGCGGTTTTTGTATCAAAGTGCCTTACTTGTCAGCAAGTGAAGGCCGAACATCAGAGGCCAGCGGGTTTGTTGCAACCTTTGCCTATTGCCGAGTGGAAGTGGGAGCATGTCACTATGGACTTCGTTGTAGGTCTTCCGAGGACTCAGCGGGGTAGTGATGCTATTTGGGTGGTTGTAGACCGGTTGACTAAGTCGGCGCACTTCATTCCTATGCGCGTGAGAGATTCGGTGGATCATCTTGCCGATTTGTATATTCGGGACGTAGTGAGATTGCACGGGGTTCCAGTGACGATTGTCTCAGATAGAGATCCTCGTTTTACTGCTAGGTTGTGGCAGAGTTTGCAGAGTGCCTTGGGCACTAAGTTGACCTTTAGTACGGCTTATCATCCTCAGACTGACGGGCAGTCCGAGCGTACTATTCAGATCCTCGAGGATATGCTTCGGGGTTGTGTCCTGGACTTCAGTGGGACGTGGGAGAGGCACTTGCCATTGGTAGAGTTTGCCTACAACAACAGTTTTCAGTCTAGCATCGGTATGGCACCGTTTGAGGCCTTGTATGGCCGACCGTGTAGGTCTCCAGTTTGTTGGGCCGAGGTGGGTGATGCACCTTTGTTGGGTCCGGAGTTAGTTAGGGAGACGACGAAGAAAGTTGAGCTTATCCGTAGGAGGCTTGTTACAGCCCAGAGTCGACAAAAGAGTTATGCCGACCGTAGGAGGAGACCTTTGGCTTTTGAGGTAGGTGATCATGTCTTTCTGAAGATATCACCTAGGCGAGGTCTGATGAGGTTTGGGAAGAGTGGGAAGTTATCCCCTCGGTTTATTGGTCCTTTTGAGATCCTTGAGAGGATTGGCGAGGTTGCTTATCGGTTAGCCTTCCCGCCGCAGTTGTCCGGAGTGCATGACGTTTTTCATGTGAGTATGCTTCGGAAGTATGAGCCAGATCCATCACATGTGTTGGATTGGACCGATTTAGAGGTAGATGAGGATGCCTCGTATGAGGAGAGACCGGTTCGGGTCTTGGATAGGCGGGATCAGGTCCTGCGTGGCAAGACCATTCCTTTGGTGAAAGTCTTGTGGAAACATCACGGAGTGGAGGAGGCCACTTGGGAACGTGAGTTGGAAGTCCGCGAGAAATATCCGGACTTGTTTGTTGATATGTAATCTTGTATTTAAATTTTGCACTATTGTTGAACTTAAGAGCTTTTATATATGTCTTAAGTTGTGAAGCATTGAAAATGTTTTGGTTTATTGGAAGTATGTTTTGGAACTTGCCTCATATGGAAGTTGAATGTAACATTGTATATGTTGAAATTGGAAAGATAGTGCATAATGTTGATGCATGTTGGAAGTACATATGTTGTTTACATATTGTGAAATGCCTCTTGTTAAAGGGATGGGATGACCGGTAATGGGTCGAACTGTTGAATGTTAAAATGTAACATTGTTTAAAACGGAGGAAAACCTGTTTTCGAAAACTTGTGCTTAATTTCGGGGACGAAATTCTTTAAGGGGGGGAGGTTATAGCGATCCCGGGTTTACCCTTGTTGTACAGAGATCCGGACATGTGTCCGTGGATGTTAGTAGTTGATTATTATCTTGTTTACATCCTTTTTACTTCGTATTTGGGTTATAGGATGTGTTGGGCGGATTTGTTTCAAGTTGGTTGAGTTTAGAAACCAAAACTAGTTGCCCAGTTTTTGGCCTGTCCGCTCGAGCGGGGGTGTTGGCGCTCGAGCGGGGAATACACCCATCCAGTATTTTTGTGCAGTGTTGTACGCTCGAGCGTGGAGTTGGCCGCTCGAGCGGGGTTGTGTGAGTGCCGCTCGAGCGTGGAGTTGGAAGCTCGAGCGGAGGCCTGGTTCTGTCAAAGTGCTGGGAGAGTGCATTCTGCGCTCGAGCGGGAGTTTGGCCGCTCGAGCGGAAGTCTGTGAGTTACGCTCGAGCGGGGTGTTTTACGCTCGAGCGGAGAGCTGGGTTAAAGCTCCGTGTTTTGACTTTTCAAATCACTTTTTCACTTTCTCTTCTCTCTCTTACTTTTCCAAAAACACCATTGTTAAGCCTCTCACTCTAGAACTCTACCTTCTCTCTAGGTTTTGATCTAGTATGAGTGATTTGCTCACCTTTGGCCTTTACAAAAGAGTTGTTGATCATCGAGGGCTACATTTTAATCTGAAAATCTTGGTCTTAGGAGCACGTTTGGTTTTGTCACCTTCTCCTTTGGAGCTCCGAATTTGAGGTAGGGATATCCTACTCCTCTCTATGGATTTTGTCTTTAAATTTTGGCATTTTGAGATGTTGGGGTTGGTTTGGTAATTTTGTGAAAGTTTGGGACTTTTGTGTAATTTTACAAAAGTTGGGGTTTTTTTCATAATAAACCTAGATGCATGTTTGGAATAGAGAAATGGAATAAATGTTAAATCATTGATGAAAATGGGACCTAAGGGTTGAAATGTTAATTATGGGAATTGACCTAATTACATTATTTAATTAATTTGGATAATTAATTGTGAGGAATGAGGAAATGAAATGTTGATTGAATATCCATTGTGCATTTATTTTCTGTTTAGAAATAACTGCTTTGGGCTATCGGTGGAGGATAGTCGTGATTGTTGTAGACAATGCATGATGATTAGGCAAACTGAAACTAATCAATGAAGTGTGTCATGGAACTTGACGGTTGATAGAATACATTAACTATATGTATTGAGTGATTGTATATAGAACCATTGTGTTTGTATACGTTACATGTAGAGGAGGAGATGAGGGATGTACTCCGCAGTTTAGGGGAAGATAGGGGATGTACCTCTAAACCGGATAGTGTTGGGAGAAGATAGGGGATGAACTCCGTAGATACAGCTCATATGCTTGTCTAGAGAAGTGAAGATAGAGCTCATATGCTTATCTTTGTGAAGTGTGGATATAGCTTTTATGCTTATCTGTGAATGTGGATATTGTTGTTATACATATCTGTTGTAGAACGTGGATATAGCTTATACGCTTATCTGTGAATGTGGATATTGATGTAATACATATCTGTTGAGAATGTGGGTAGAGCTTATATGCCTATCTGTTGAAAAAGGGAAAATGAAAAGTAACTTGGACTTATGAGTCGGTTGACATAAATGTGTAATTTATGTGAATGTATCTGTGTTAGCCATCTATCAATTGCTAATATTTTAGTCATTGTTCATGGTTGGTTTAGTGTATTTCTACTGGGCTGTGGCTCACCCTATATGGGAATATCATTTTCAGGTACAGGTAGCATGCCACCTCCAAGGACATAGCTTGGGAGGCTAGAGGCGGGCACACTTTTGTTGATTTACTTTTGATGTATTATATGTAAACTCAAGCCAAGGGCTTAACGTGTACGAGTTAGTGCTCTTTTGATGTATCCAAGTGTTAACTTGGAAAGCTGTAAGCCCGTAGGGCATTTTGTTTTGATGTTAACATGTAATACTTATGTAATGAGACGCTAATGAATGATAGAAGGTGGTTTGTTTATATGTCAATGCATGTCTTATTTGATGGGTTTAATGTTATTATTTTGAGGGCGTTACACTTCGAATATCGTTTAGACACTCTAGGTCACGTATCCAAGCTATTATGAAATTAAAATTTTAATAATTTTTGTATATTATTAAAGTATAATTGTTAGAATAATTTCAAGAGTAACTTTTCAATATTTTCTTAAATCTAGTTTTCTTTCTCTCTCCGGCGAGTTTCGCCGGCAGTGATGAATGACAATGAGGGCTTGTCGTTGGTTGGGTACACCAAACTTATGACTATTGGTGGTGGGGGTTTTGGAGTGAGAGCTAGAGAGAGAGAGAGTGAGAGAGAGAGAAAATAGGTCTAAATATTAAGGGAAAAAATGTCTAAAATTTAAAAACTAGGGACTTTAACTAGAAACTAATTTTTTTATGGATTTAAACTCTTACAAAAATATTTAAAAGGGTGTATTGATAATTTTCCTATAAGCATTGTCATTTACTATATCTTATGTAAATTGAATAAAAATCTTAATGATTAATATTTAAAATTAGCGATATCTATATAATATAACACTATATAAAATTTTCTTTAATAATGGCCCTTTCAAAGAATATTTAAATAGAAAATTAACTCTATATATAATCTATACCATTTAAAATAATTGATATGACTTCATGCTCAAAAATTCTAATTTAATTTTGTTACACATGTCAAATTATTAGTAAATTTAAGCGGTATTTACATAGACACTCCTTAAACTATTGTCAAGTATCATTTTGACCCCATAAACTAAAAAAAAAATGTACAAATTGACCCCTAAAACTATTATCAAGTATCATTTTGACCCTCTAAACTATCAAAATATATCATTTTAACTATTAAATCATATAATTCTACCATTCATCTATCAAAATGTCATACATCCCTTAATGCCGCTAACGAAAACGGTGAAATGACCAAATTGTCTTATCTTTTCAATATTTTCACACTCTCTCTTACTTTGAAGTCTATTAAAAATCATTACAAAATTAATATATATATATATATATATAAGGATTTTTTCATTTTTTTTTTAAATGGAGTGAGGGGTGGGGCGATAAAAAAATATAAAATGATTTTTTCAGGAATTTTTTTGAAATGAAAAGGAGAGGTAAGGTGGTAGGATTAGGGTTTTCAATGGATTTATAAAAAATAAAAAATAAATAAAAAATTGTAATGGTTTTTGATAGATTTCAAAAAGAAAACAAGTGCCTGAGATATTACAAAGAGAGAGAATTTGGTTAGATCACTCTTTCCATTAATATCAAGGAGTGTGGCATTTTGATAGTTAAAAGGTCAAATTGTATGTTTTTATAGTTTAGGAGGTTTTCATGTAATTAACTCATTGCTAAATAGTACATTGGCTATAAAATAACCAAAATATTGGCACGTATCTTTCAATCTCCCGATTTACTCACAACTAAAGGATGAAGGGGGGCGTATGTGATACATTTTGATAGTGTCGATTTGTATGTTTTTTAGTTTAAGGACCTAAAATGATATTTGACAATAGTTTAGGGGTCAGTTTGTTCATTTTTTTAATATAAGGGTCAAAGTGATACCTAACAATAGTTTAGGAGGTGTTTGTGTAAATACTCTTTAACTTGACTAAATGTCTTATTTCTGAAAAATTCAAAGTCTTATATCTAACTTAACATATTTTTTGTTGTAAATATTTGATACATTTTTGTATTGTTTAACATTTAGTTAGGAAAATTTTAATTTTATATTTTACATATATGACTTTTTAATAGCAAAAATTTTACTTAGATATTAAATTTTTCAAGACAAATTACTTTTAAATCTCAAAAGTTTAATTGTTTAAAAATTAGAATGATAACTGCACTCTTTTTTAATAATTTAAAAGACGAGCAGTAGAGCATAAATATTCAGTATGTTTGGTCTGAGTTTTCTGGATTAAGTTTTTTGAAAACTAACTTTTTTGGTTTTCGTGTTTTTTTGTTTTTAGTGAATATTTTTTAAATTTTAAACATTTTTTTACTTTTTTAAATGCACCTTACTTAGATGTATCTAAAAAGTAAAAAATTTGTGAAAAAATATTTTAAAAAATTAATAAATACATAAAAATACAAAAAATGTACTAAATTCTTGTTTTTTTTCTTTTGTATTTTTGGTATTTAGTGAATTTTTAAAAGATTTTTTTTACAATTTTTTTACTTTTTAGGTGTATTTATGTTAGGTGTGTTTAAAAAGTAAAAAAATTGCTTAAAATATTTAAAAAAATCAGTAAAAACAAAAAAAACACAAAAAATAAAAAAGTAGAATTTTCTGAAAAGTGTTTTTTGAAAAATGGAAACAAGCAAGGTTATTTAAAAAAATTCTAATGTCGACCCTCCGTTTTTAGCCCTAGCTAAGATCATTCTCTACAGAAAATCACCCACCAAGCCGGCACCGCAATCTCTGGACTGATGAAAGCAGAGGATAGATAGGGTTTCCGAGAATGCGTAGGTAGGCGGTGAGAAATTTTGAGGAGGATCAGATCAGGATGGCGACGAAGAAGGATTTGTATATGTATGTGCAGTCGCCTGAAGTACTATGCTGTCTCAATGTTACCAAGTTATGCAAAGGTGGTGCCGACCTTGAACTTGTGTGCGATTTTCGCAATTGCACTAGCACCAGTGGTGGATCCCCGATGGGAATGGGATGTATGGTTGTGGATTCCAAATTGTATATGGTTGGGAGTACGAATGTTGTAATTGATGAAAATGATGGTTCTTGCAAAAAGAATTTCTATTTAGATGCTTTTGCCTTTGATCCCACCACTCATCCAATCAGATTGTCAGGTTACAAACCCAGACCTATCATGGTCACACTTGAGGGAAAAATTTATCTTCTTTCCAGACATTCATACTACTCATACCTATTTGAACTTGATCTTCCATTTTGAGGTTTTTGATTCCAATCCCATTGACGGAGGAGATAGAAAGTGGGAAATCCTCCCCAACCCTCTCAGTTCAGTAAATCTGGTGGTGATACTATCCTCGACTATTTTGCTTGGGGACACAGGCTCAGAATTTATACCTAGGCTGGTTTCTGCATGTTTCACGCTAGTAAAAATAAATGGGAGGATAGGACGGAGTTTTCAAGCCAGTTTTGTATGCTGGATGATCTTAGTTTTGTGCCTCGTCCCTCCGGTGCTAGAGCTGAATTTGAGGGCTTTTGCATTGCCATGTCAGCAAATGGGGATCAGCACATTGCTTATGATTTTGAGGACGCCAATGGTTTCATCAAGTCTCATTGGGTACTAAGTGAGCTTTCTATTATGTTCAATCCTCGGCTCAAGTTTTACGTGTGCTTTGCCACCCATCTCGGTGATGGCCGTATGTGTTTCCTGTATGGCGGCGAAGAGGAGAAGCTCTTCCCAAGTGGCAGGTTTATTATTCGTGTAGCGGTCTTTTGGGTTTCAAAACCATTGGTGTTGGTGGCAAGCCGTTCCTCTCCATACAAATTAAGCATCTGTGTTTGTGTTGTTCTTGTCCCTAGTGTTTTCGCCCCCCTTTTCAAGGATAGATATGATATATTTCATGCAAGAATAGGCTCTAGTGTCTTAGAAGATGTCTGTGTGGTTGTGGTGAGGGGATTTTGGTTACGCAGGTACACCGGTACTAGGGAAAGAGAGTTTATAGAGGTTGGTTGCCCGCAATTAGGGGTTTCACATAATTGGGAGTCTTCAAATTACATCATGTGCCTCTTGTTGCTCAAATAGAATTCTCCATCTTCTTAGGAGGAAGAAAGGATATTTACTCGGATATGATATGACAGTTGAAGGTGATTATTTCTCAAATTAGGACTAGGATGGGGAGTTCCAGGGTTGTATTACTAAGGCACTTGGATAATGGTTGTGGCCCTCCGCCTATGAAGCACGTATATTTCTAAAAGGAGTCCTATTTGTATGGTACCCATATCGAATACCGATACTTTTTGGATATTCACGGATACATATTTGAAGCTTCCTTAATGTATTCGATACTTGATGTTAAATTTTGAGAAGCTTCGGATACCATTCAGACACTCTAGGTCATGTATCCAAACTATTATGAAATTGAAATTTTAATAATTTTTGCATGTTATTAGACTATAATTGTTAGAATAATTTCAATAATAATTTTCAATATTTTCTTATTTCTTACTGAAGAAGAAAAAAGTAAAATTAAAGTTGTATAAATATACAAAGTAAATCCTTCACTTCAGTTAACAAATACCGTGCATTTTAATCATTCAATCATACAATGTCTTGACTAAGTCAATAGATTATGAAAAACTATCAAACCCCTAAATCGTATGCTCTAAATATAACTAATATGACTCATGGTAGTGAAATTAGAAATTCCTTTCTAAATATCACAATGCCCTGGCCAAGGTCTTCCTTGAGTAATATCCTAGAATGTCACATGGGACATGCTCTCTCTTTACTTAAGAGTGATAGATCTCTTATTGAACATTCACATGCTTCCATGCATATCTCACTAAGCACGATCAATACATTTTCATATTTTATAATTAGAATACAAACATATTGTACGATTAAAGCTTAATAAGACATATATAAGACACCTATGATGGTCTCAAGTTTTAGAATTACATGCACCATTGTAAGTAATGAGCATTTGTTTTGGTAGGTAGTTAAAACTCCATATAGATATTCATCAGTCGTCACATTAAGTGAATTTGTTCTCTAACAAGCACTCATATCATATGTTTGCATTACATCACATATCTGCCTTATTTTCCACACCAGTGACTTGAGACTAGCTACTCTTCCAATTGTGCTAGCGTAACACATGCTAGTCTTATCCAGTTTCTAACGCCCAATTAATAATCGTATGACTAGGAACATTTAAGAATAAAGCATTGAGAAGTAAAGTATTATATTCTAAATCTTAAGAACACGTCTTCTCAATTTTAATTCTATGGGCTTATCATGTATAAACAATAACAAACAAAGTAAATATGACAATAAAACTTGCCTTTTATTATTAATTAAATGATAAGATTGTTTTATAAAATTGTATCATCCACATCTTATGGATTGGTTTTTAGGGAACAACACTAATGCTAGGTTTGGTGGGGCATTAGTGTTTGTGGCCAAAAACAATGACCAGTTGGTGAAATCATAAAAATAAAGGAAGGAGTGGGTGGGGCACACTGGTTGAATTGGAGTTAAGTCAGAGTATTTGAGGTTAATCAATCTCGTGAGAGGCTCATATGACTCTAATCCATTAGTAAATTAGATGGAACTAGATGGAATGTGCATTGAACCAAATTAAAGAGTTTGAGAGCTTAATTAAGACAATTGGTAGTTAGGGGCTTAGTTGACACAATGGGCATAGATGAGAGTGAGGTGCCATTTTGGTAATCTACACTCTAATGTCAAATGTTTAAAATAAAAAAGAATTGAACACTACTCACATCTGGAGTAAAAAGGCCACATGGCTTCTATAAGGGTGTGCACGGATGTCGAAGTGAGGTGTGTGTGTGGCGTAACATATAAAGGAGGATCTGATGTCATGTTTGAGCAGAATATTTGAATTGCACACATAGATGCTCTTAATTAATTTCTTTGAGCAGAATATGTGAATTGTTGTTAAATTATTTTCTGTAGAATTATAAGTTATTCTTTGAAATTCAAATGGAATTTTGTTGACATGTATTTTGTGGGTTATTAATGGGTTGATAGCCACTCAAAAAAAAGAATGGCTTAATAGTCAGAAGTCCATACACACATCTAAAAGGCCTCCTTTGGTGGTGAGGTGTCAGCTCATATCATGATTTTTCAGAGCATATGAAGAGAACAAAGAAGAGTGAAGCAGGTCATGGATTCTATGTCACTTTTCTGAAGTTATCGTTGATTATTCTATTTTAGCTATCAATTTCACCTATGAGCTTCCCATTTTCTCTCATTGTCTCTGTTGCAAGTAAGTGGCACTTGCTGGTGAGGGAGAATCTAGACAATTGAAGAAAGTAAAGTTGGAGAGATGAACAGTACAATCGATTTGTCTAGCCATAAAAGATTTGCACCAGTGAGGCAAGCTGATATGAGTTTGGTCGAGATTAATGTTGAAACAAGATAGTAGGAAAGGATTTGATCCTGTGGTTTCGAGAACATATGACCCTTGATAACCCTTGATATTGCACAATCATAGAACAAGTTTTAATTGCTAAGAGTATTATTGCAATGTGTCAAGAGGGAGAGGGTTTCTCCATTGGGAATATTATTGCTAAGAACTAGGCATTATTAGGGTAATGGTTATGGAGATTTTTTTATTAAATGAGATACTTCATGGCATTCTGTGATTAATAGTAAGGCCCCATTTGGTAAGTCCTAAATAAGCTAGCTTTTTCTAAAAAAACCCAAAAAGTCAAAAAAAAAATAAAAAACACCCCTAAAATGAGTTTGGCATCCTCTAAAAAAGCAAGCACCAAAATTACTTTTTACTCGACCAAAAAGTTTTGATGTGACATTACTTTCTTTCTATTACATCAAGGGTAAAATAGTCTTTTACTTCACCAAAAAGTTTTGATGTGACATTTGATTCCACTTTTTCAAATACCAAAAAAAATCATTATTTTAGCCACAACCAAACACTTTTTAAAAAAGCAACTAAAAATACAAAAAGTAGCGTTTTTAGGAGTTCCCAAACACCCACCAAGTATGGGATCCAACACAATGGTTGGGAGTCTCATGTGGTTTTTAGGGGCAACTCTAGATCTCGATGGAAATGCATTGTGCATTTGTAAGGGATTTGATATTTTTAAAATTTCATTCCTCTCATGGTAGGGAATCGAAAGAATCTCTCTTTGAGAGAATGTTTGGATTGTGGAGGACTCCTTTGATCATTTGTTTATGTGCCTTTTCCGTTTACCTTGCTCTCACAAGTCACAATGCTCCCATCACTTTTCTTGCTAGTTCCCGCGAGGCTTCCATTTCTCGAAATATCAAAAATTTTAGAAATTTAAATGATACGGATGCTAGTGACTTCTGATTATTGTCAGTTATTGTTCAAAATGTTTTCTTGAGTCGTCATGCTATAGATAGAAGAGCGCGATCCATTGATTCTTCAGGTATGTTTTCTTGTGAGTCTTTTTGCATCGAAATGTAACCTTATTACTAACACAAGTAGAAATAGTAAAATAGTGTAGATTGAAAACCATGAGATACCAAAAAGTGGAAAGATTGAAAATGATGAAACTTATAGTGTATCAAAGTAGGTTGGCTCAAGTGGAAATGTGCTAGATAGCAACAAATTTGAAAGAAAAATCTTATAGGGTAACTTTGAGGCCTGCAATGCTTTATGGCACTGAATGTTAGGCAACTACGAAACATTAAATTTGTAAAATTGAGTGTAGCATAAATGAGGATGTTAACATAAATGGGTGGTAAGATGAGGAAAGTACTTTCGTGAAACATTAGGGTTAGCAATGGTTGATCATTGTGTAATGGTTGTAGAGGAATTGTGAAGATGGTAGGCAAAGGAGAGAGCCAATGGTAGCCTTGGTAAAGAGGTGTGGCAGTGGAGAGCTTGAATGTCAAAAGAGCAAGGAGATGCAGCTATGTTGTGTCTTGCATGCATTTTGAACCCTCCTTTATGTTAGGTGATGATCTAGGTTGAGCCAACTCAACTGATGATAGGTGGATCAATCTTTTAGGCTTGGCGAATTGGATCAACTCTACAACATTTGATGTAGGCCTCGGGGATGTAACATACTTGGATACGTGGACATAGGTAGGCTTGGTACATCCCTTTTTGGATGTGTCAAGAGTGGCCTAGAGATATGATACGACCATCAAGGTGTCGCGTCTTGGTTAAGGCCCCTCTTACAAACTAGTTTTAGTGCTCTAACTCAAGGGTGGTAATGAGTTGCTCAGGCAACCCTTTGTATTCTAGCCTCTAATTCACAAGTCCTCTAGCGTTTATGAGCGAGGTATTCGAGCTCTACTCCCAACCTAAGTGATGTAAAGAATGTGTGATAGTGATGATTTAGGGTATGTTGATTTAGAGATGATTACCCTGAAATAAGATCCTTCTCTAAACTCGTTGATTCATAAGGAATACAAAGAATAAAGGCTCAATAATTGTTGATTTGAAACGAGTACCTAAGGTTGGAAAAAGAATAAAAACTCAAAATTGTATTAATTCTCTAAACTATTCACCCGTAAGGCTTACAATGATTTTTTATATTGACAACCACCCTAATGTACTAGGAACAACCAGAGTCAACAGTTTTTTAATGAGCAAAACAAATATAAGCAAATACAACAAAAATTGCCAAAAATAGAAATATTGAAATAAAACAAAGAAATTAGTAATTTAGGCTACTACGATAATCACAAATTCGATGGAAATCGAATTTTGACTTGTGCGCTAAGAGTAATTGAAGTTGCAAATCTTTCCAAAAATGGATAAATCTTGAAATTGATGGCCTAAATGATGGAATTTGCCCAAAATTATTGAGTTCCGTAGGACAGCTATGGATCTTGATCAAAACAATATTTTCCATCAACTCACCAAATTTTGTGCGATTTTGAGCACGTGCCGTTTGATTCTTGCTGGTGCCTTTTGCCTTGTTTGGCCACATGCCTATCCATTTGATCTACAAATTTTATGGCCACACGCTGCGTCATCATCTCCAAGGTAGGAAGAATTCACCCTTGAATTTGTAGCCTTGTCATCAAAACTGTCTCCCAAATATGGAATGCAGGGGTGTTTACAGGTCTAGGTTTACCCTCATCCGTTGTCAACCGACCTACTATTCGAAATCGACCGAGTCATGAGAATCGATTAGGTGGTCGGTTTGGTCGATTTCGCAAATATGTTATAGAAAGAGGTTGGAGGAAAAAAATGAGAAAAATATGATTCAAAGTTAAAAAAAAAAACAAAACCATAAACTCATATACATACAAACAAATTGAAATAAAGATAATGGATGAAAGAAAATGGGAAAAAAAGGGAAAGAGAGAAGGGAAACTCACCATGCCACGACCATCGCTCATCGACACCACCACCACCGCTATCACTCAACGCCACCACCGCCACACCATTGATAACTACCAATATTTGCCACCGTCACAGAGGGAAAGACTAAAGATTGAGAGGGAAAAGAGAGAGACGCAAAGATGATTGAGAGATGAGAGAGCATTTATCTTGAAGTTCCAAGGAAGAGAGAGACAAGTCCCATAGTTTTTTGCTAGAGTTGTCTTTGTGTGTGTGTGTGTGTGTGAGAGAGAGAGAGAGAGAGAGAGAGGAAAGTAGGATTGTCACGACCCCAAACCGCCCCTAGTAGTTTGGTGCCGTGATGGCCAGTAATCCGTAATTACCGAAGGCCAACTTTCAAAAACTTAACACAATCAGAGTATAATAATCGGGGCTAACCAATGCGGAAGCAATAATCTAAAATACGAGCGGTCCGTAAGAGCTGTGCGTAGATCAAAAGCAATGCCAAACATTTCCAATTAACTTTACGACTTGAATACAACAAGGTAAAATACATGTTACATCTTGATCAAAAGGCTTCTCGAGCCGACATATACAAAATACAGCTAATACAAGTCAAGAAGCATGATTTTCAAGATTTGCCGACATGCAAAGCAGGGCATCGCCGACGTAAATACAAAAGCAAAGCTGACATAAGTACGAATCCAAAACAAGCATCTAGAACGATCTAGGCGTCGCCGCCGTCCTGCTCATCACCTACATATATATAGAGGGGTGAGTACAAATACTCAGTGAATGGTACTAATAATAAAGGTTTTGCATGAATATAGCCGAGGTCCTTCAAAACGAAACACATCAAACTTTAGCAAGACGAGGGATGAACCGTATTCATCAATCAAATATTACAAGTATCCAAAGATGTTTACTGACATAGGCAAAACAAGGGATGAACCGTATTCATCATCCAGTATCATAACATCGGCGAAGCAAGGGATGAACCGTATTCATCAGTCAAATATTACAACATCGGCGAAGCAAGGGATGAACCGTATTCATCAGTCAAATGTTACAATATCGGCGAAGCAAGGGATGAACCGCATTCATCAGTCAAATATTACAACATCGGCGAAGCAAGGGATGAACCGTATTCATCAGTCAAATATTACAACATCGGCGAAGCAAGGGATGAACCGTATTCATCAGTCAAATATTACAACATCGGCGAAGAAAGGGATGAACCGTATTCATCAGTCAAATATTACAACATCGGCGAAACAAGGGATGAACCGTATTCATCAGTCAAATGTTACAACATCGGCGAAGCAAGGGATGAACCGTATTCATCAATCAAATGGTACAACATCGGCGAAGCAAGGGATGAACCGCATTCATCAGTCAAATATTACAACATCGGCGAAGCAAGGGATGAACCGTATTCATCAGTCAAATATTACAACATCGGTGAAGCAAGGGATGAACCGTATTCATCAGTCAAATATTACAACATCGGCGAAGCAAGGGATGAACCGTATTCATCAGTCAAATGTTACAACATCGGCGAAGCAAGGGATAAACCGTATTCATTAGTCAAATGGTACTGCGAAAGTTTAGAGTCCTCCAGCACAAGGGACTTGTGTTACTTAGGCCCGTAGCCCGATTTAACAAGGACCGTATCCTTTTATACTTAGTACTGCGAAAGTTTAGAGTCCTCCAGCACAAGGGACTTGTGTTACTTAGGCCCGTAGCCCGATTTAACAAGGACCGTATCCTTTTATACTTAGTACTGCGAAAGTTTAGAGTCCTCCAGCACAAGGGACTTTCCGAGGATAACAATCAAAACAAGGCTATTTATTCATGCTTAGCAAATACCCACGTCAAAACAAACAAAACAAGATTTATCAAAAGCAAGTGTAACATAGCTTTATTAGAAATACCACTCACCTAGTTCTTCAGGTGTAGACTCAAAGCAAATATCAAGGACCTACAATCACATGGCAAGTCACATTCTCAAAGCAAGCTCTATATGCATGCAAATGATCTCGGCATTCTTGCCAGATCCAAGTCAAAGACAAAGCAAAACAAGCTGGAAGCTTAATCACTGCTCCCGTTTCATGAAAACACACTGGGTACCGTCCAGGACTATGCCGAGGTCCCGCTAAACAAAGTCAGGAAAAACCTGGGTTTTCCTTTGAAGAATACGAAGAACATGATCATTTGAAAGATGGATGCAAGCTCACAACTTGTTACAAAAATATGAGTTTTCATGCCAAGAGTTCAAAATATGGACCTGGGTACCCCTTCAAGAAAGTCATGCAAGAACAAACACAAAAACATGGTTTTCGTTCCAACTTTTGGATCAAAACGAGACTTTCCTCAAGAACACATGAAAACCATTTTCTCTTTCCAAAACTAACTTCAAAACGATGCATGACATGCAAAACAGATCCGATCATGCAATGCAGCTAGATAATCCATAACAACATTCAAAGTAGATCAAGAATCTTACCCCAAAGCTTGAATCTAACGGTTCAAGCCACGAAGATCAAGCTTGGAAGACTATTCTCACTCAAGAACCCTTATTCCTCCTCTCTAGAGCTTCTCTCTCTAAAACAAAGATTTGAGACCAAAAAGACTCGTTTCCAAGTCTGCCGGCTGTCTTAACAATCAGCTCGGACATGTGGCGCTGCCGGGTTGGTTCAACTCGAAAAGGTGATTGATAGACAAGACAAGTCTCTGACAAAGCGTATGCAGCAAGCTCGGGTAAGACACATCGGCAATAAAGGACATCGGCTCAAATCAAGAATCCGGCAACAGGATAACAAGGACATCGGCTAGGGAGGACAACGCTTGACTAAGCTGTGCCACACCTTGGCCGGGGTGTGCCACATCTCGGCCTAGGCCATACCTGCCTGCGGACAAGGTTCACTAAGTGCAAAACATCTCGGCAATGAATGCCCGAAGTGAAGATGGGGTTGAACAAGATCTCAAAACAAATCTAAGTACAAGGTTCAAAGGCGGACTAAGCTCAAGATGACCTCGGCTACGCACACACCGAACAAGGGACAAGATCACGCAAGTAATACTAACAAAACAAGGCAAACAAATCCTTCCAATTATTAAAATAAGGCAAGATCATGCAGGAATGTATGCAAGTAAGACAAGGGTAAGGTGAGGGTTGTTACAAGGATAGATGGCAGGGTGATAGAGACAAAAAGGTAGATGAGAGGGTGAAAAAGAAGGTGAAAAGAGACAGAGTTGGAGTGAAAATTAAAGTCTCTGAGACTAGGTAAGGCCATAGCCCAACTATTGATTGCAGAAGTCATTGATGATAATGTTGTGTGTGTACAACTAAGGTTCTTGGGAAACAAAATCCACCATTAAAAGGCAACATGTTTAAGCACCATTATTAATTTAATTATAATTATATTCGGTCGGATCAGTTTATGCAGTTTTTCAATTAATACGCTCATAATTCGATCGAAATCTGCACAAAATTCATAATTTCCATCGATTCCCGACTGTTCAACCATTGAAATCGTCCAAAATGGTGTCAAATCGGTTGGATTGGCTCGGTTTGCTCGAGTGATTTAGTTTTATGAACACTCCTAATGGAATGAGATGTTTGATGTAGAACACGTCGGTTGTGCAAATGAGATCTTTTCACAATCTCTAATGGCCCAAATTTTCTGGCTGCCAGTTTATTGTGCTTGTAGGCAGAAAACTTGTCTTTTGTGAGAACAACCTAAACAAAATTTGTGGACTTCCTATAGGTTGCTAATAAGATTTTTTGCTTTTTCATTGATACGCTTTCAGTTTGGCACAGGTGCCAAGTCTAATGGAGCTCGTGGTTGATAACCATAGTTAACATAAAAGGGACTAAAATCAAAACTTCGATTTTCTGAAGGGTTACAGGTGCAATTTCTAGTCCAATGATTTCAAATGATCCCCTACCAAACACAGCAATGAATTTCCCAAGGAACAATTAACAACTCTCATTTGACTGTCACTTTGAGGATGATAGGCACTACTAAAGTCAAGCTATGTATTATACAAACAGCTCCAAAAATGATTGAGAAATCGGCTATCCTTGTCTGACACAATGGATTGTGGTAGCCCATGTAGGCAATAGGCTTCTCAAAAATACAATTGTGCCACATTTATAGCATCTATTGTCTGCTCGATGCAATGAAATGGACCTTTTAGAAAATTTGTCCATAACCACATAGATGGAATCATAACCTCATTGTGTATATGGAAGCCCCAAAACAAAATCCATTCTAACATCAATCCATTCTAACAAAATCCATTCTCACCAATATTCAACTGCCTTAGGTCCACGTTGGACAAGAGGTTTCGCTTTCACAGAATGAGCAAAATTAGCTCTGGCATGCCAATAATGACTAAGATGACACGACTAGGAAACTCAAGGTCGATATTGCTATTTTGTCAATAATGACTCAAATGACAAAAACAAATTTGGGAGAAATTTAAATAAAGGAGTACTTTTCTCCAATTTCCAAATATCTGGATGAGTTTGATTGCATATGCCAAGTACTTGGAATAAATTGCTAAGGCATCGATAATAGTTTGAGTTAAATTACGAACGTAACATCTCTAGAGTTAGGTTGCAAAAAGCCATGAGTGTGTTCACAGCCCAAATATATTAATTACATATCATTAAAATAACACAAGCCTGTGATCTAACTCATCTTATAAGTCTGTAAGCAAACTAGTCAGGTTTACACGCCAGCCTCCAAAATAATGGCAACTTAAAAGGGTAAATACAATTAAGCATGGGTATACATGTATAACTCTGTAAAAGATTTGAATATATGGCATGGCCACCCAACTTTATGCTTACAGTGGTGGAGTACCTGTAATTGTAAGGGACGAGCAAAGATTAAAGCTCACTAAATAATCATCCAAGACATTGAAAATGAGTAGCCAATATATTAAATGTTAATAAGGATGATGCCATATTACACAATTATCTTAAAATTCACATACAAGGATCAATTGCTCAAATATTATAAAATTCAAGGTAAAATCAATACCACCCAAAAATCAATGAAACATCTCGATAACCTAGACAGACCCTATTGAGTCTAACTAGAACACAATTGTGTCTTTAACCTAGGCGACTAGTCCCTAATCCCGTATTTATGGTTTACTAGACCAATACACTATGGGAAAGCCAACCCCGCGTGGGTTTTAGGGGTTGTCACCGATGGTATGATGCGGCACCAATCCTTACTCCAATGCACACAACTAACCAAACAGTGGAACATCGGTGCATTTGTATTATTTATCACAAAAGAGGCCTAAGGAATTCCATTGTTAGTTTATCTTTGGGACGTTTAGGTTTAATGTGCTTATTTTGAACATTGGTGCATTTGATTTATTTATCACTAGTAAATGGACTTTCTATTGTTAGGTTGGCTTCCCATCATTTGTTTTGTTGTGGAATTTACTTGTAGATTGGAGAATCTAAAAAAAGGATTCCAGCACATACAATTTTTTTAAAGATTTGGTTACATGTAGGGTTTAATATATTAGATCATAAATGTGGTGCATTTTAGTGGACTAATCATTTGGTCAGACTAAGTGTCCAGTCTCGAGTCTTGACTGCCGGAAGTTGGAGGGGCATCAAGTTACGGGAAATTTTGATGTCATCGAATAATTTGATAAAATAAAAAAATAAAACCTCAATATAAAATTTTTTTAAACTCTTTTTTCTTTTTTCTTTTTTTCTCCTATCTCTTTTTTTTTTCTGAACGTTCCCATTATGTGCCCCATGGTACACGATTCATAAATTGCTCTTTTGTGTTCGTCTTACCTATGTTTGGAATTTGGAACCTGTGGGATTTTAATTAGTATTGTTCATGTAGAAATTCGTACAATTTTTCCTTTTTGTGGTTTGAACTTTTTTATAAGCCAACTAATCTAGTTGTTTGGAGATGATTTGGTTTATAAATGTGTTTCGTAGCATAAATTAGATGTCTCTGCTTTTGCTTTTCTGTAAAAGTTTTTGTAAGATTCTAACTTCTAAGTGCAGATGAAGATGAAGTTTAGAAGTTGAGTGGCATGAATCATAGCATAAGTCTTGGGATTATCAGCTATATGTTTCAAAAGAATAGCTTTGGGGAGACTTCAATCCTATTTACAATATATAATTATCTTGCTCGAATTAATGTTTCTATAAAACATAATTTGCTAAACTGGATTTTTAATTTAGTTAACAAGAAGTATTTAACATATTTCACTGTTGCATTACTTCTTGTGAAATTAGTTTGGTTGATTATTGTCTTACGAGTACTTAGCAATGTTTGACTTGGATATATTGGGAGTTTTAAATTTTAAGGGGAATTATATTTTTCACCTTTGTAGTTTGACTCAAATTTCAATTTGATTCTTACACTTAAAGTTCAGTTTTAATTTGGTCCTTTTGTCTAAAAAATTGTTAATTTTTTCATACACTCCTTGCGAGACTGACACGTATTACAACATTATAAGTTTTAGTGTTTAATTTGAATGGAAGGATCGAATTGAAATCGGATTTAAAAGGCAGGAATCAAATTATTTAAATTAAAATGGTAAGGACTAAAGTGAAATTTGAGTCAAATTAGAAGTTTAACTTATCTTATCTTAATCAACATCTCTGTGGTTTTTATAGAGCAATCCTACACATGCAACGAGTACTAATTTGTAGAATTTTCCTTAGATGTGAAGAAATTCTAGTTTTCTGAGCCTACCATAATTAAATCCCTTCTTTTTTCAATTGCTGCTTACCTGACAAGTTGATACCTAATCCTTTTTATAACGATTGATTTCCCATATAACCTAAGTGGCAACGTCATTTCCCTGATTTTATGCATGCAACACTTTGACCTCCTTAACCGTAGATTAAAAATTGTATGGGCTACTTTGGATTCTTTGTATGTGTGTAATGTGTAATTGGCCAAGCAAGGAAAATATTTTATTGTTCTTAATGATACCAGTCATTGTTTGGGTAAGCAGTGTCTTGTTTGGATAATACTTTATTTGCTTCACTATTGGAATGAAATGGAATAACATGATTATTCTATTAAAATATCTATCATCACCTTTGATTCACCAAAAAAATAATAAAAAATACACCCTAAATTGAATCATCATTCACATTATAAAAGAATGATAATTTCATACTAAAGTCTAAGGAATAATTATTTTAACTTGTTTTAGCGAATCAAACAATTCCTAGTTGTTAGACTAAGTCCAATAAATTGTACTTTTAAGTTTGACTTATTTACATAATAAACTGATTTCGAACGACAACCATTGTTGCTATAATGCTATTACTATTGCTATAATTTGACAATAAATAGTGTTATTTTGTCAAATTATAGCAATGGTGCTCTAATGGTCATTTGTTATTTTAGTAAATCTTAACTAATTTTTTCTCCAAATTTGTAGGTGTTGTTTGGATATAGATTTTTTTTGTAATTTTATTTTTGTTTATTTTTTATCTTTTGTGACATTTTTTTATCTGTTTGTAAAAAAAATTATGTATTTATATTATTTCAAACTAGACAAATATAAAAAATGAATTTTTTTTGAAAAATTAGAAAAAAAAATTTAAATATAATTCACCCATCAAAAAATATATCACTATATATTTAATAAATTTTTTTAATTATATACAAAAAATAAACAATCACCGCTCAGTCATAGAAATTCGAAATATCACTGTTTGAAAAAAACAACCGTTTAAAGATAACTGTTGTTATTGAATTTTTTTTTTTTTTTTTTTTAAACCAAACAGAACACAACGGCTGTTTTATGGGCAGAGTGGGAGATCACAACCGTCCACGTCTAAAATGTTCAATGGTTGAGATGATTATCTGGAATCATCCAAACCTCTCCTCTCACTCTCATCACACTGTCTTCCCTCTCCCAGTCACTCTGTCTTCCCTCTCAGTCTCCTCAAACCGATCTCTCTCTCTCTCTCTCTCTCACACACACACACACACACACACACTCGCACTATCTTCCCTCCCCGCAAACTGTCTCCCTCTCTCTGACTCTCGCTCTCTCACTCTCGCACTGTCTTCCCTCTCTTCACCGATCTCTGTACTCTCCCATCTGTCTCTCTCTCGCTCTCCGTCTTTATACACATCATATATATATATACACTTTGATTTTTTGTTTATTTTTCTGTTTGTTGATGTGGAGGCGATCGCGATTTTTCAAACTGAGGTCTCGCGATGGCTTCAAACCGGATCTTCAAAGAACTCAAGCATCTCCAGATCTTCAAACAACTCAGGTCTGTGCTCTCCGATTTTTGGTAATTATTTATTTTGATTTTTGGTTTAATTTTTGTTCATCCAACTATTTTTGTTCATCCATTTATTTTATTTTGATATTTATTTTGATCTGCAAAGAACATCCATCTGATTTTGGTTTGGTTTATTGTAATAATATCCATCTGATTTTTTCACTCCATTTGGATAAACTGATTTGGTGATAAATGATTAAAAAAAAAAAAGAGAAACCGAATTTGGGTTTGTCAAATTTATTCTGAAATTTGTGAATTTGGCAAAAAAATTGTATAAATTGGGTTTGATTCTGATATGTGGGTTTGATTCTGAATTTGTTGGATTTTCTACTGTTTCAAATCTGTTTCTTCATTTAAATAAATTGGGACCTTACTGTTTCTATATTGGGACGTATATTTTAAAATAAATTCCCCATTTAAATGATGTTTTATTGCAAAAATGTCATTGCCATGTCATTTTAGCGATAAATTTTGTATGAATAACAATTTGCTTTCTCATATGGTCTGGTATGTTTTATTATTTTATAAATATAATAAATCCTCACTTCTAGCACAGCTGAGTATAAACTTGGATTCTAAGAGCAACTCCAATGGTTTTTCTATTTGCCTTGCCAAAGCCAAAAAATAACGTGGCTTCACAAATGCACTACTCTAATGGTGTGCCATTTGCCATGCCAAAAAATGGCAAAGTCAGCTGTTTTTTTGAACCTCCAACTGTTAGTTTCACAACTTCTACAAATCAAAACTCTACCATAAATTTTCAAACCACAATAAATTTATAAAATTACAAAAACTCAATAAAGATCCGTCTAGAAATTCAGCTTTCCAAATTTAATTTGGAACCCTCAAATTTTTTGAATATGGAAAGTTTCTAGATTGTACAAAATTTTAGAATAATTTAGAACCCAAATTTGAACACAAATTTAGAACAATTTACAACCCAAATTTGAATTTGGCATTTGGTTGTGCCAAAATGGCAAGTCCATATTAGAATGGTATAACCAAAAAAATAAGTTTTGTGCATTGTAGTAAGCCAAAAAATAATTTTGACAAAGCTATTTCAACTTGAGCCATTGAGGATCTATCTTGCAATTTCAAAAACGGTTGTGAGTTTGCTAAAAAATTTCCAAGCTATAGTATTTTATAAATAACTAGAAGGCTGAGAGCACATAATTTGTGGTTGAAAAAAATCATGTGCGTTACCAGGCAGTTGAAAAAATATTTTAAAAAAATTTGAATAATAGCATAGCTGACTCTTGTGGGCATTTTTAATATATATATATGTATGACATGTCTGCACTAATTTAATTGTAAGCTTTATATTATATATTATAATATTAAGGGTACACACATAACGTGTGTATCATGACAATTGTTTAAAGTAATTATATCTCATAATTATGACACTTATATTTGAAGTAGTTAAATATGAGAGGAACAATTATCAAGTTTAGAATTACTTTGGAAATTTTTTTTCTTTTGACAATTTACACTAATTTATTCATAGGTTTTATATAATAGAATAGATTAACAACCAAAAAGGCCGGTTATGATGGGAAGGATTTGTATCCAATTCTCATAAATGATTTGGACTATCTAGTCAAGTCATTGGGGTCTATTTCAATGATATGAATCATTCAACTTCCAATTTCTTGTATGTAGACTATTAATTAAAAAAAAAATCAGATATATTTGGTAATTATAGCTATGTATTTTCATCATTTATTTAGAGAAAAAATAAATAAATGAATGATAAGTAATTAAATATGATTAAAATTATCGAACAAAATAAATTTTCTATGTGAATAATTTACATATAAATATCAAAAGAATAAATAAATCAGATTCTCAAAATGGGCCAAAAGAATGAATGATCATATTATCAAAATGGGTCATGCGAAAGTTCCCCCAAAGGTGAACTTGATGAGTGGAAGCCTTTTTCCGTTGTAATTGAAGGAAAACCCTACCCCTCTCTTTGGGCGAGAATTTAGTGGTAGGAAACCCTACCCCACCTTTTGTGGGTGTGTGTTTTTTTGTTTTTTTTATCTTTCACTGCGAGTCCCTGTCTCCATGGCCGACTGAAGAGAGAATATCAAAGAGGAAGTCTGAGTATCAAAAGAGAAAAAAGATTGGTCCAGGAAAGAAGCAACTGGTCGTTCTCCTTGATGGTATATATTTGTATTTCTCTCTCCGGTTCGCATGCAATTCCTCCTTATATGTAGTTATAGAATTGCACAACAAAGAAACATGTAACCAGCAAGTAGCAACAGAGTGGTTATGTTCACCTTGCCTCGCCTCGCCTCTATAACATTAAAAAAAAAAAAAAAAAAAAAAACCAGAGAACTAAGAAGACAACAATGGAGCATTAAAAATCACCTTTTTCCTTTGAAGTTATCTGAGCTAATTTAATAATGTGTCATACAAAAGTCTACATAGTGGTTTCGTGGTGCCTATCTTGACATACTTCCCATTTGATTGCATTAGGGCTTCCCACTCCTTTGCTTAGTGCCACAGGCATTTGAAGCCTTCTCAACCCAACAAATATGCCCAACAAAGTAAACGTTAATACATAAAGAAAAAAAATTACGCTTATGGTTCTAGCTAAATTTTTTTCCCACTTAACAAATGTCCTAGTTGAAAATTAGTTCCAGTGACTTCCAATAAAGAATGTTCCATATGCTTCTTTGTTATATTGTTGGTTTTTCTAAATAGTAAATACTAAAAATCTGTACAAATACAAAAGAAGCAGGACACCTACTTCACAGTAATAAGAAAGAGAGAGTATAACAACAATAATTGTTTTAAGAAGCTGACACACTAATTTTGAAATTAAAAATTATAAGAATCCGATAAGAAACTGTTTTCATATCACCGAATACGTGATAAAGTATTATTGTTCTTCACTATTTTTTTGTTAATAAACTGACACACTTATGCTTGGTGTTCATTCTGTAAGCCAGTATCCAAAGGCTACCTATTAATGTTTTGAATTTTCTTTCATCATTCAACTTCATGATTGGTATGGTCCTAGCTATTGCAATTGGAATTTTTAATTAATTAGGCATTTGTCATGAAGTTAATTGCTCGATTCATTGTTAAGAGGTAATTTATTGGTTTCACGGATTAAATTATAGTTTCTTTGACGTGTATAACGTTGATTATTATGCTAATTGTGGTCATTTAGGTTATCGCCTTCGTGGTGGAGTGAAAAGCCTGCCAAACTTGTCGGCCTAGGTATTAATGAACCTGTTTGCTTTATCAACATTTGATGCATCAGCCAAAAAAGTAATTAATTAGCTTGAAGTAATCAGCAAATTTGCCGTTTTAAATACTAACTTATCTAATGGGTGTACAAAGTTAGTAATCAAATTTTAATTAAATTCATTGAATAGGATTATGGGAGAAAGAAGAAAATTTTCACTCACCCACTTAACACAAATACAATCACAAATACTGCCACCGACATTGTAGCCATTTGTTGAGATTCTCCATTTGATCTTCTACTTGATCGAACTTAGCAGCTAAGAAATTGTTTAGGCAGATAGAATTCGACGTAGTAATTTTGATTATCACTCAGTTGATTAGTGTAAAGCTTTTATAACCTTTGTTTTTGCACTAAACAAAATTTGGTTATTGTTACGAAACTAATTTTTCGCAATAAGTAAATTTATTGTGATGAAAATTATTTTGTCCTTATAGTTCACAAATTCCATGGTAGGAAGTTTTAAAGCCAGTGGGAGTTAAATACTGCCACGAATTAGTTTCATCACAATAAATTTGTCGCAATAAAGATTAAATTAGGACATATTGTGACAAACTATTTTGTAACAATAGGTAACTGTTAATTGCCACAAAAATATTGTTGTAATACGTTGTTGAGTACTTGAAGGAGGGCATGCGGATCTCCTGTGCTTGTGGGCTCGTCCCTCTTGTTTGGCTTCTTGCTGATGGGGGCTTCTATGATCACATCTAAGGAGGGTTTCCATGCATTGTTCACCCTTCCTTCCATTTTCTTTTAATGAGAAAAAATATATACATATGATTATTTAAATATGATTGTTACAATAATTAACAAAACAACTTGGATTATTAGTTAGGTCCAATCAATATTAGGGATAAAATTATAATAAAGAATTAATTATTGAAAATTTTGAAAATATTTATCCATCTGAGTATTATTTCAAGTTAAGTTGGATGAAATTTTTTTTATTCCGTCAAACTTTAATTACTCCAAATCTTATATAACATTAACCAATTTTCAAATAATAGATGGATGATATATACTATTTTATTTTTAAAATTTGGATTATAAAATGCATCTTTTTATTTTGTTATTTTTTAATTAAGGGAAAATATTATTAACAATCATACATCTACTATAATAGTACATCTACTACAATGGGATACAATATAATCTCACATGATATATAATAGTACATCATCTACTATAAAATTTGAATATTGAGACAAAAAGGGTTGTTGAGAAAGTTCGGAGGAAGAAAGCCAATGGAAAATTTGAGCTATTGGTTTGAATTTTATTTCTTTTGTTTTCTTATGGTTTTTCATCAACTGAGCTTGGCATCATGTTGCAATTGGTTCTTTGCAATAGTAAGAGGAGAGGGAATAGAATGTATGTAGTCAGATATTATATGACTTGCCCCCTTTTCTCTTATTTTATGCAGATATTCCTTTTTTAATAGATATTGTATGACTTGCCCTTTGCATTCCTTTTCTTTAATGGGTTGATTTTCAATTTGAAATACATGTATTTGTTGTGTGTGTATGTGTTCCATTGAGGTTTACTTTGGCAAAGAGTTTTACACAAAGGAATTGGTTTTGATCTTCTGATTTACATCACTTTTTGAATAATGTTGTTGTTTTCTACCTTAGGTTTGACATCTTTTTGTTCAATAGGATTGGAACAACCCTTTACTTTTCCCGGGTAGCATCCAAGCTTACCCAATCTAAGGGGCTTGGAAATAGAGGGTTCCAAGATTTATGATGAAGATAAGGGTGCTAAGATGAATGGGAACAATATAATGGCCTTTGTTCCTCTATGGATGCTGATATGACAGCATTCTAAAAGTCACTTGTCCCTATTGAAGAGCTCGATATACATTGTTGAGCTCATTTCCAGACAACTTAAGCTTTTGAGCTTGATGTATATTATTAAGCTCATTTCCTAACATCTTAAGTTTTTGGGACTAGTGGTGATCTAATAGTTCCCCCCTATACGATCAATACATATGGTATGTACTTGTGTCTATGTGGACCTAAGAAAGAGAGATTTATATTTTACTTTTAACTGTTTTAAATTATAATACTAAATTCCAGACCTTGTGTCTATTTTTTCTAATTGACCTTGAGATAAAGACTATGATCACTTGGACTATCTTAGCTTGAAACATCAGTGCAGAATGTTAAGTTGACCTTCTCAGCCCTGCAATTATGCATCAGGTTTCTTTACTATATATTGATTCTTTTAGCTTTGATGCAGCTGCATTCATCTTCGTATGTGCACTCAAGTTTGAAAAACTGATGATAACTGTAGGGATATTACAATTTAAGACACTAATTGTTTAGTAGAGTAATTTGTTACTTGTTAATTTAGTTTTATGAGTTCACATCTGCTACATGTACTGTTGGTGATGTGGGGAACTGACGTGGTTATTTTTGCAATAAAACTGCTTGATCCTTTGCCGGTCTATTGAATCAGAACCTTTTAATTTTTTGTCATTGTATGCGTTGTTGAGAAGATTTAATTGCCTTCATATCCTTATTGTACTTATAGTTTGTTAGCTTTGTCAATGGCCTGGATTTAGGAGATTAAGTGGTAGCACTAGAAGTATGTTAACTATTTATTGTGGTTTGTTATTCTAATCTGTTACAGAGAGTTACCCCATTTTAGAGTTACTGATTTTGATTTAAGATGGCTGTTGATCCAGATACCATAGTATGTTTTATCTTATACCTCCATTTTGTAGAATATTTTATCCATATTATCTTATAGCTAACTTTTTATCCATATATTTTGTTTTTATTATATGACTAGCTTGCTAAAGCATTTGAAATACAATTTTTAGAAGGAAAACAAATTGAGGATTCAAACATGTATATTGGTTACCTTGGAAGTACACAAAATAGTATAAAAGTGGTGTACCACCTTGAGTCACAATCAAAAGATTTATAATGGTGGTACGATTTTGCGACGAGTCACTGCAGCCCGTATTTACTGAGAGTAATTGGAAAGTGTCAAAGTAGTTTTGTTGTTTTCACAGAGGTGGTAGAAGGAACTCTACACGATTGGGTGAAGAAAAACCCTCTCATTGATTCTAAGTATCCTGAAAGGTTGAGTAAGTCTTTTATTGGCATCTTGGGGTAAGTGCATGTCTATGTCATCTTTGCTATTTATCCAAGTAATTCATTCATTTGTTTTTTTGTCTTTTCATTCAAATTTTTTTGGTCATTTACTTTGTAAGGATATACTTAATGGCATCATATACTTCAGATGTATTGAGACAACCACATAGAGAAATTTGTGCAAATAATGTCTACTTAGTTAATGGAAATGCCAAGTTGGGCAAAGCTGTAAATCCTGAGTGGTACGAGAAGACATTGGGGGATGACATTGACAAATTCTGTGGTATGGTTAAATCTCTCTTCAAGTCCAAATGGTCTAAATTTTCCTTTGTTTTGGAAAGTATAGTATTTCTTTAATTATGATTTTTTAAGTATTGTATAGTGTTTTTATTATATTGATTCTCACGTTTTTTGTTATACAAGCATTTGATGAATGTAATTAATCATCAGATCTTGTTGATTTTAGATGCAAGATACGAGTATGGGCTAGTTGCCTATTCTCTTGTTAAACACCATTCTGGCCTATACTTGCATCTTACATCTAACGTCAACATGATCGGATGATTAATTGCATTCATCAAATGCCTGTATAACAAAAAGCGTGAGAATCAATAGGAATAAAAACACTATACAATACTTAAAAAATCATAATTAAAGAAATACTGTACTTTTTAAATTTGTTGTATTTTTGCACGTATCTACGCAAATGATCCAAACCAAAGGGAAGTTTTGACCCTTTGGACTTGAATAGAGACTTGACTATGCCGCAGAACTTGTCAATGTCATCCCCAAATGTCTACCACTCAGGATTTAGAGCTTTGCCCAACTTGGCATGTCCATTAACCAAATAGACATTGTTTGCACAAATTTCTCCATGTGGTTGTCTCAATGTAAATCTGAAGTATATGATGCCATTGAGTATATCCCTACAAAGTGAATGACAAAAAAATTGAATGAAAAGACAAATGAATGAATTACTTGGATAAATAGCAAAGATAGAAATATGTACTTACCCAAGATGCCAATGAGGATACTCAGAATCAATGAGAGGGTTTTTCTTCACCCAATCGTGTGAAAAGCAACTCTTAGTAAATACGGGCTGTAGTGACTCGTCGCAAACTCGTACTACTTAGTATACATGTTTGAATCCTTGATTTGTTTTCCTTCTGAAAATTGTATTTCAAATGCTCTAGCAAGCTAGAGTCATATAATTAAAACAAAATAAAAATATATGGATAAGAAGTTATACGATAATATGGATAAAATATTCTACAAAATGGAGGTATAGGATCTTGAATCAAAATCAGCAACTTTAAAATGGGGTCACCCTATACCACTTAATCTCCTAAATCCAGGCCATGGACAAAGCCAGTGAACTATAAGTACAGTAAGGATATGATGGTAATTAAATCTTCTTAATAACGCATACAATGACGGAAAAAAATTGAAAGGATTTAGTAGTTTTATTGCAAAAATAACAACTACGTCAGTTCCCCACATCACCAGCAGTACATGTAATAGAGGTGATCTCATAAAAAATTTGTTCGTGTCTTAAATTGTAAACAATAACTGTACTACCAAAGTATAGATTGATAAATCCCATGAAAATGTTAGTGTCTTAAATTGTAATATCCCTACGATTTTTGTCATCTTGCATCTCTGTCCTTTCTTCTTCTGTTATGATCTCTAGTTTGTGACACTGATGATGAGAGGGCCACTGCTGCTGCCCTCAAAATTGCCCCTCTTCACCTTGACCATGCCTTCTTTTGCCCCGGTCTTCTTTTCCTTTTCGACTCACTATTCGGTTGATTTGTATTGATCACTCTTCTTTGTTTTATTTCTGCCTCATCTTGACTCAGTTGCTTATTTGATCCCAATGGATCTACAATTTCCTCAATGGATGGCGGGGCTGGTGATTGATATTTTGTGATTTGGGCTTCATCCTGTTTCCATTCACTTCTTATGTGGTTTAGACCTCCAATTAATAATCCCTTGAACTGGGCTTGGTCCAACATAATATTTAAGTTAATGCTGGGCTTGTGCATATGCTCTTCATAAAGCCCATCGGAAGGCCCACACAGATGATAGAGGAATAGACTGATGATGGGTTTGGTGGCACAAGGAAAGCTTGCTCTTTCAGACGTCGAGAATAAGATCAACCCTATCCAAACGACCACCAATAACAGTCTGCTGACTAGAAAGGAAAAAAGATAACTTGTGTTGATCTATAACAATCAGATTCACAGAAAGTAACATCCATACTAACATACACTTTGCGAGTGTGAGGATCATAGCATTTGTAACCCTTATGAGTAGTAGAATAACCAATAAAGACACAACGCACAACCTTGGAATCGAGTTTCCCAGTGCATGCCTTCCACTTTTCCTAGTTACCATATAATGTGGATTTGAGTTCTTTTTTTGTGGTGCCTTCCACTTTTGTTGTGGATTTGTGTTCTTTTCTTCCAAAATTCAAGCCTTTCTCACCATGTAATGTCTTTCTAACCTCTTCTAGCTTGGTAAATACTTTTGTCAGATATCTTTCTAATTACCATGTAATGTCTGTGTTCTTCTATCAGGCTTCTTGTTGTTGTTAGACTTCAATTATTACTATTTTTTGGTTTAACTAATTATATGTTGTTTGTATCTGTTGGTGACCTAACAGATGTAATATTTCTCACTTCCTTCTCTTTTCAGTTTATATGGAGTTTTGTCAATTATATTGTATAAATTGTGGAGAATTGGTCTTGATCATTACTTTTGTCAATTATATTGTATATGGTTAGGGGTGCGAATGTTGTAATTGATGAAAATGATGTTTCTTGTAAATACAATTTCTGTTTAGATGCTTTTGCCTTCCTTTGATCCCACTAGAGGAGGGTTTGTTGGTCCCTGTCCGCGATATTCCCAGATTGTCAGGTTACAAGGCCAGACCTATTGTGGTCACACGAGGGAAAAATTTACGTTCTTTCTAGACATTCATACTAATTCCTGTTTGAACTTGATCTTGAGGGGCCCCATTTTGAGGTTTTTGATCCCAAAGGTGGGAAATCCTCCCCAATCCTCTCAGCTTCAGTAAAACTGGTGGTGAAACTATCCTCAGAATTTATTCCTAGGCTGGTTTTTGCTTGTTTGACAGAGTTCTTAAGGAAGTATTGAGGGCGAGAGGATGGAGTGTTGTGCCTTCTCCAGTGTTGGAACTGAATTTGAGGGGGGTGAGCTCACTGGGTACTAAGTGAGCTTTCTATTATGTTCAAACCTCTGCTCGAGTGTTACGTAGGCTTTGTCACCCATCTCTGTGATCGCCTTATGTGTTTCTTGTATGGCAGCAAAGCCAAGTGAGAAGCAAAGCCAAGTGATCGCCTTATGTGTTTCCAAAACCGTTGGTGTTGGTGGCGAACCGTTCCTCTCCGACAAAATTGGAATTGTGCTTATTGAGTAATCGAGTCCGTCATCATGTATATGACAAAATATCCTATAAACTAACGTAACAAATTAATATCCCAAAAATATGGGAAGAAAATTAAGAAAAATCCCTTGCTTGTATATGGCAGTCAAACTCTTTCCCATTTGGTTCTTTTCTACTCAGAGCCACCATCAACCACCGCTGACCAATCTTTTTCCTTTATAAGATCTTTCCCACTTCGCAAACCTTCGCAAACCAATCTTGGTACCATTGCCCAACAGGATCCATAATCACACAAAATCAAAGATTAAATATATAACACAGAACTCATAAATATTTTTTTAGGTCTATCACATTTTTTTTCTCCAAAATTGTCTATAAAATTTGTAACTACTCAAAAATTTTCAATTGCAAAATTTGTTTTATTCATCGAAAAATCTAAAATTGATGGGGGACTGTGTATGTAAATGTAGGACAGAATTTTGCTAATTTGGCGGATGTGCACCATCGTATTGGTTGTCTAGCAAATCCATGGTGTATGAATTAGTTGTGAAAATTTTGGTCTCAACCACAAGTCAGCTGGTGGTTGTTAACATGATCCTCATAATATAATTAGAATTCTAGATATATATATATATATATATAACAAATGATATAATTTTTGTGATATTTTAAAAAATGTCACTACAACATTATTTTTGTCAAAAATTTCATATAAACATTCCATTCCATATGGTTATCGTTTTTGTATAAATACACATTAATTTTATTATAATATATGTGACAGAATGGTGCGGTGCCACGTTGTGATTTGCCCAGCACATATTTTAAGCTCCTAGTTGAAGTTGGTGGGAAGATGATATGGCTTCCAACCGATCAGTTGTGCCGTGGCAAATCAGATCACTTAATCTTATTAATTAATTCTTCAAGAAATGTCTAGGATTGACATTACAGTTTTAGGGTTATGGGTTCAAATACTTTGCAACTAAGCCATGATTAAAAATACTAGGATTGTTATATATTATTTAATTTTTTTTATCAAATTATATAATAAGATATTATTTTATCTTTATTAAATATTTTAATAATTAGGAATCCAAAAAAAAATATATTTTAATAATTAAATTTACATAAGAGAATTAATTATTAATATTCATGTAAAAATTGATATATATATATATATATATAATCAATCATATATAATATTTCTCTAAAAATATTAATCAGTGTGTCCAAAATCCCATACGTTTCTTTCGTGGAAGCAAACTAAATAGAAAAGTCCAATGCAATGAGGCTGGACAAAGGCAAGTTAATTAAACTGTTTGAACTTGTTCTTTGCAATTAAGGCCTAACAATTTGATTTTATTTCACAGAATCTTTTATTAGAGTTAAAAATTAATCATGTTTATATTTATTTTTGATAAATAAAAAAAATGTTTAATACGCATATATGTTTTAAGTTTTGTTTTGAAAATAAGGAAGTAATCGAAAGTAATTGCTGACAACTGGATATATGTTTTAAATTTTGTTTTGAAAATAAGGGAGTAATCAAAAGTAATTGCTGACAACTGGATATAGTGTTAGAGGTGATTTTTGGCAGGAGGAGGCAACCAAAAGTAGTTTCCAGCAAGATGTGGTTATTAGTGCTTGGAGGGGATTTCTGTCAATTGGAGTGGCCAGATGTGATGCCCGATGGTGGTGTGGCTTGAAGGAATTAAAGAGAGAGAAATTATTTTTCTTAACATGTGAAACTAATTTGTTTTAAGTTAAGAGTTTAATAAATTTTGTAAACTGCTAACAATTTTAAAAAATAAAAATGAACATCAAATAAATTTTTGTTTACAACTTTCAAAATTTTATAAATATATATAATAATAAAAAAATGCTAGCTTAGTCAATCATAGTTTGTTGATAATTGCAAAAATGTAAATGAGGACACGTGTAGGCACGTGTAGTTTCGAACATGGTTAAGTTATTCTCACAATTAAATCTGTATGAGAGTTATAACATTGTAAATGAGGACACGTGTAGGCAAAACGGCTGAAAGGAATCTTGAACCACTAAAGACCACTTATCAACATGTGAAGACCAAACTATATAAGGTTGACATGTTCAATTCATTAGGGAAATCAATACCCGAATCCTAATTCCTAGCTTTCTTTTCAAGTTTTCTTCTCTAATTTATTTGGAGGGTTTTTGGTTTACATCACACCAACACCGGGTGAGATTCACCACTACTTTATCCATTTCAGGTCATGACATCATCAATAGTAATTTAACCCCAAGTGGTGAGAGGTGACAAATTTAGTTTAACAACTTCTTTTAAGTCAACTTTTTGATTTAAAAAAATAGAGAAAAATCAAAGATAAAAAAAATAAGGAAAATTAGTCTAAGGTCCATCTCCCATCTTTAGTAATGGAAGAGATTCACAACATTATTTTATGATGTCTAAGGTCCCTCAACCCCACATTCATGTATTATTTTATGACGGCTTCAAACCTTCACCCTCTCTTTCTTTTCTTTCTCTCTCAGACTCACGTCTCACCTCTTCTCTCTCCTTGTTGCTAAGGCTCTCTTTCGTCGATCCAGCTCGATCAATCCAAGAAGCCCTATGTCAAGAACTCCTCGGCCACTCTTGCTTCGATTGAACAGTTGTATGAAGGTCTTCCACCGTGGCTCGACGACAATCTCTGACCACTCTCGAAGCTTCTTTAGAGCATTGATCCCCTGATCCTATCACCTCCTCCTTCTCGCTATGGTCCATGAAGAAAGCAATGAGAACAATCATGGTTAGATGTTAATCAATCAGAGTTAGAGAATTTTGTGGTTCACGTGGCTCCATCACCCATCCAAGAATGTGCACCAGATGCTCCAGAAGGTAGCTTTCAATTAGCAGTTATAAATAGTGATCACAAGAAACCAAGATCAAGTGGTAGTTTCAATGATACTTCCACAATCTTTTGGTGAAATGGTTGATTTTGAGGATGAGCCTACCTTGAACATTGTGGTTATCTGGGCAAGTTTGTAGAATTGATCTGCTTGAGGATATCATTGAAGATGTAAGAAATAACAAGGTAGTCTTGCTAGTTTTTCAAATTGTTTATTATGATCATAAGCTACTAGAAATTCTTCCTTATTTAACTTTTTGTTATTAGGAACCCTTTCTTATAATCTTAGGGCAGTGAAAACAAAACCACCTTGCTGTTAAACCTTTCTCTGGTTTGGTTAATTTTCTCTGCCATGTTTAATTTTTTCCGTGGTGTTCAATTTTCTCTTGATAGATAGAGGGATTTGAATGTTGATCTAGAGAAATTTGAATATTAGTACAGAGAAATTTGTGAAACGGTCAAGGGATTTTTATGTTAGTCCAGAGATCTAGAGAAATTTGAATGTTAGTTCAGAGAAATTTGAAAAAAGTTCAAGGGTTTTTGATGTTAGTCCAGAGAAATTTGAATGTTTGTCCAGAGAAATTAGTCCAAAGAAATTTGAATGTTCAAGGTCTTGACCCCATAGAATTTCCAAGGATTGCTTTGTATGTTTAATTCATTATGAATATAGACATAAATATAGTTATTGGATCAAGTCTCTTTTTGTAGTATAAGAATAATGTTGGATCAAATCACTGAAGCCATCAAACTGCAGACAACACAAGTGAATTTCTAGTTAGAGGGGATTTCTCTGGGGTTGAGTAAATTTCTTTGGGGTGGAGAGGGAAATTTCTCTGGGTTGAATCTAGAGAAACTCTCTGGTGAGATTTTCTCCATGAATCCAAAGCACTGAAGCCATCAAATTGCAGACAACACAATTAAATTTCTCTGGTTGAAGGGGATTTTCTCTGGGGTTGAGTAAATTTCTCTGGGGTGGAGATGGAAATTTCTCTGGTGAGATTTTCTCTGTGATGTGTCCAGAGAAATTTGGAATTTTCTCTATGATTTGTCCAGAGAAATTCTCTATGATGTTGAGAGACCTTAGACATTATGAAAATATTAAAAGTTCTTTATGCTATAAAATCTTAATATCAAGAACCTTAAAAAAAAATCCCAAAAAAACCAAAGGAAAATCATGTTGGTTCGAAATCTAGTAAGTGGATAAGCGTAAGTGGCTGATTCAATGAGCCCACAATGCTCAGGCAGACCCATTATATTTATAGCATGTGACATTATTATTTTGGCATTAATCATTATCGATGATGTAGTTGGGAAAAAAAAGGGCTTATTTGAGCCTCTCTTTTTTTTTGGGGGGGGGGGGGGGGGCGGCTTATTCTTTGAGCCTTTTTCAACATTTTTAACTGAAAAAAGGGCTTCCAAACTAAGAATTTACAGTGGAAAAATAAAAAATAAAAACCTCTACCATCATTTCCAGCATCCATAATTTATAAAAAAAAAAAAATAAAAAAAAAATGATAAGGAAAAAATTGAAAAATTAGTCTAATTTTTTTTTTTTTTTGGGCAAGTGAACAAGCCAGGAGGATGACATTATTAACTATCGAATTAAAATGTATCTTTTAGGCCCACTTGTTTTAGTGGTATTTTATTTTCATTTTCTATATAATCAAAGGCCATAGTTGAGAGAGATTGTCACGTTTATAATAAATTACTAAAAGAGTTATGATATATATTATTTGTTTGATAACAAATTAAAAAATTATATTTTAAAAAAAAAAAAAATTGGACTTCAATGAAGTTTTGTAAAATTTGTGTCAAAATTTAAAAAATAAATTACATTTTCGTTAATAAAATGCAATTTTTTTGACTAATTCAAACAGTTAATGTTAGAAACTCACAACTTCAAAAAAAAAAAAAAAAACTAAAAATTCATAATTTAAATCTATAAATTTATTTATTACTTGTCCTTATTTTTTCTCTTTTCCTTCACGTAATTGTGTCAATCTGGCGAACAACAAATGCTCTTAACACGAGATTTTTTTAGAGTCAGATTTTATAGTGGTCTGACAAAGCTCTTCATGGCGTACAAAAGCAAAAGCATTACGGACACTCCAAACCTAGTCCAAACTAGGATCAAGACCAGCCAAAAAATCATATAAATGATCCTTCTCAATCTTCTTTTTCTGGGTGGCAGCATCTGTGGCAGACTTCATTGCACTCAGAAGGTCCAATTCGTGCCAAATAAGTTGAAGAGCACCATAGTAATCAACCACAGACTTACCATTCTGGCGTGTCTCATGAGACCGACATCGGAGTTCATACATCTGTGAAGCATCATGAGTAGTAGGGAGACGAAGAAACACAACCCTAACATTAGAGGTCATTGAATTAAGAAGCTAAGATTTAACCATGGCATTATCCTCCAACCAAGTAGAGTAAGCAACATCTGTTTCATTGGGTTTAGGTTTTTTTTCCAGTTAAATACTGCACTTTTCCTCTTCCTGTGAATACACCTCCACACTTTGAGACCACGTGGAGCAATTTGAGCCATCCAATTTGTCTGGGGTGATTTGTAGAGTTGTCTTGATGCAAAGTCACAGTAGTTGGAGAAGGGGTAGCAACAGAGTTTTCATCACCCATGTTGAGAGTAAATAGGAAGAATAGCAATAATCGGCAGAAAGATTGCATAGTAGCGGCCGTAAAGCAGTTTCTAGCGATAGTGGCAGCGGCAGACTTTTCAGACCAGATCGGAATTGGTCGGATAATATGTTAGGGTAAAAATCGCAGAAGAAAAAAGAGAGGAAAAGTTTTAGGATCAATGCTCTGATACCATGCTGGAATATAGCAGATTATTTTATTCTTTTCCAATATGGAGGTATATATAGCTATATGAGGCAATACAGGAAAAGATTTACAATTAAGTAATACAACTAATCTAATTAACAACTACTATGAATAACTAAAAAATGACAACTAATCCCTAGCTGTACACACATCATCAAGTTCTTTAAAAATTCATGAACAACTTTTAAATGTCTTGGATAGGCAGTTATACAGACTGATCATATGATGAAATTAACATGATTGACTTACACAATTCGAGAGCTTAAGAAGCCTCCATACTCATCTTCCAAAGCTTGGGGAACATCAAATTGAAGAAGAGTCACAAAGGGCTTTATACCTGCATATATAATTTAGGACAAACATATGTCTTCACATAAGAATACATATATATATATATATATGCATTTTGACTTGTTAAATAGATTATGAAAGAGTTGAGGTTGAATCAATAACCATTGGCAAGAATCTATGAGGTGTTGTAGTATTTGATTCCTTCTTCTTTCACACCTTCACTAAACCTTCCATCTAATAATTCCAAATTTTGAAAAGAAACAATAAATAAATAGAAACCAAATAAGGATCCATTGATTTGAAAGGATTATAACATTCCATTGAGATATCAGAAGTTTTAAGATACTTTGATTAAACGATGGAAACACATGATATTTGGGATTCCTAAAACCAACATTTTTTTTTTCATTTGCACATTTTTCTTTTCTTTTCTTTTTTCTTTATTTTCTTTCATTATGTTTATGTTTTCATTTTTGTGGCCCAATATCATATTTTTAAGAGCAAAATACCAAAGACAAACCCTCAAGGTTTGATGAACATACAAAATATATATATATATATCCTATGATTTGAAAAGGAGTCTTGTGAATAACTATCCATTGGCCGTTAGAAACCAAATAATGTCAAAAAGTTTAAAATTTCAATACACATTTGACATAATTTCATACATTTTTTTACTATATGTTTTTAAATATTTTCACATATTTCAATGTATAAACATTACATAGTGCATTTCCCTTTCAAAAAATTGAAAAAGAAAAAAGAAAAAAACATGAGGCAAGTTAGTCAATTATAAACCATCTAAGTAACAGAAAAAAATTGTTCGATGTCAACATTTTTTGGTGCCATGTTCGAAAAGGGAGCCTATGTTTACACCACAAATTCAACTTCTTACACCCAACTTTTCATACTCATTTAAAGCTTGGATTTTTTTTCCTCTTTTCACCATATATTTCCGAAGTACTCTCACATCTAACCTTGCATATCTTGACGTCTCTAACCCTCCAAACCCTAACCCACACAACCTATCCCACAACCAGCACCACTTCCAACGACCACCCTAGTCCCTCTCCTATATATATGCCACCCACTTCTCCACCACCATGATACCTACTAACTTTCTTGCTGGCCTCTATCCCTTCTCTCATAATCGTGAAACCCCAATTGACTTACCTTTGCAAATCATGTATGAGAGAGAGAAACAGAGAGACTTTTAATGGGGGAGGCCTAGGGTATTCAAATTGAGAGTGGTGGTGTTTGGTGGTTGTAGGGTTTCATAGAAGATGGGGTGTTGACAGAGGAAAAGAGGGATTAGAGGTGACGGGAAGGGGATAGGGTGTCAAGATGGCAGGATGGGAGTTGACTGGGGAAAGGGTGGCAGAGACAGGGTTTGAGGGAGTCAATGAGCTAGTAGTGGGTGTGATGGAAGAGGAATGGAATAGTTACAAATGGCAGCAATAGGTGGGGGAGAGGGTGGTGTCAATGGTTGGCAGTACGCACTAACAAGTGAGCTGGTAGCAAGTAGCATGGGTTGGTAGAGAAGTTTTTTTGTTTTAGATTTAGAGTTTTTGTTTTAAAATTTAGTTTTATTAAGGGCAATTTATTCGGAAATCCCATCCCAAAAAAGTAAGTTTTGGAAAGTCCTATGAATTTTTGTGGACAATCACAGTCTTATTGAATTTGGAAATGTACACCGTGAGATCATTTCACTATATTTTTTGGAGATTCTTGGGTGAAATATACTACGTTTAGTTTCCAAATGTTGGGTATGAACTTTTGCCAAATGTGTCATTCTTAAAATGTGACAATGAGACATCATTATTAAAATGCCAATTGTGTCATTCTTAAAATGTGATAATGGGGCAATCATTCTAATGCATGCCTTATTGTCTTATTAAACTTTTGTCAAATGTGTTATTCTCAAAATGTGACAATGTGACCTAAAATGACAACTACGATTTTGCAATTTGAAATATCATATTCACATACACATTTTACGTTTCTAAATGTGGATGTGTTTCATTTGAAATTTTTTGATGTTAGACAAGACTTTTTGGATTATAAGAATATTTGGGATTAAGTGGATAAGTTATGGATATAAAATTTAATAGTTAATGTCGTTTTTTACTAATTTACAAGTTGTAATAAAAAGGATTCAAAGTGGGGGGTGTATTGAGCTTGAGAAATTTATTTATAAATTTTATAGCCCAATAAATTCACAAAGTATTCTTGTGTTCCACCTAATCCCATACATTTGAATTCCAATAGGTCTTTTTTCCTATATTAGAAGTATTATGTGGATTATTTTACCCTTATAAGCTTTTATTGTAATATATATATATATTAAATGAAATATATTTAATCATAATTTTCTTTCTATATGGTAATATATATATATATATATATAATACTGTATATAAATATATAAAATTATTATTCTTAATATTTTATTTGCCTCAATGTGAGGAATTCACTTGATCAAAGATCTTTACCATTATTTTACAATGAGGTCTTATCATGGAAGAATATTTGGAAGAGAAGGTTAGTTAACCAATGATAGAGATGATGATGGACTCGCAACAGAGATAATCGTAAATCAACAGTGGACAGTCGTTTTTTTGCTATTTTTATACATAAAACATAGTCTCTTCGTCAGTTTGTATAGTCATTGATATTGTGTAGTTTATTCGCTGGTATTATGCTGGAGTTGATTATATACATATTTTTTCTAAAAAGGTGCATCAATATATATGAAATATTTGATGATTTTTTTATATATTGTTTGATGATTTGTTATATATTGATTGTTACTATGGTTTTTGATTGAGCAATCATTTTTATTGTCATTGAATAATTGAAATAGGCGTTTTTTACTTTTTTTAATTTTGTTTCCTGTTTTCACATCGCAGTGTGAATGTTCACATTGGTATGAGTTTAGTTTTTTTTAAGGATAATTGTATGTTAATTGTAAACTATGAACATTTACATTATATTTTGGTATTATTTTTCTGAAAGTTAGTTGTATGTTAGTTATTTTTATTACAAGTTGGTTAAACAATCATTTTTGTTACCATTGAACAATCGAAGCAGTCAATTTTCACTTTTTTGAATTTTTTTTTATGTTTTCACATTGTAGTGTGAATGTTTACATTGGTATGAATGTAGTTTTTTTAAGAACAGTTGTATGTTAATTGTAAATTGTGAATATTCACATTGTATTTTTATATGAGTTTTATTTTTTTGAAAATTAGCTGTATGTTTGTTATTTATTGTGAACATTCACATATATTTTGTTTTTTTCGAAGATTAATTGTATATTAATAGCCAGATTAGCACGAACATAGTATGTACATAGAGATGTAAATATTTACATTAATTTTGTAATACAAACACTACAACAAAATTTGTCTATAACCACGTTTTTTAGACAATGTTTTTTTGGAAAACGCTTTGCAAAGTGAAATTAAAGATACGCATGTTTCACTTTATAACGGTCATTTCTCTCTAGTGTTTTCTCTTTCCGTCATTTTGTTTTCTCTCCCCATTTCTCTCTATCGTTTTCTCTCTTCATCCTAGATCTAGGGTTTTCTCCATCTCCTCATGCTCCTTGATAGATTCACCGGGGTTCAGATCTAATTCTAATTCCATCGATTCCTGCATCGATTTTGTTGAAATTTCTTGATGGTTTTTTGGTTTTCTTGATTTTGATTCTGATGATTTTGCAGGGGAAGATGGTTCGGTTGAGTTGCACAAATCGACGGGGTTATGAGACCGAGGAGTGAAGAAAGATCAAGATCATCAGGATCGAGATAGGGCTTGGGACCGAGACCGAGACCGATCAAGTCGGAGCAAGAGGAAACCAACTGATGAAATGATAGGGTTTTCTGTTCCAAGAAAAGCTCGAGCGCGATGGCATTGGATGTGCCTGTTGAAGCTCCTCCTCAGGTCTGGTTCTCCTGTCGCTACCATCCCTCAGGTCCTCTCTCTTTATTGCTCCATTAGATCTTCGATCTGGCCTCTCTTCATTCGAATTTTGCTCTTTTTTTTTCTTTTCACTTGCTATTTTTGGTCCGCTCTCTTTTCAATAGAATCTCATTCACTTTGATCTTTTTGTTTTTCAATCTCACTTTTTTCAATTTTTTCAATCTATTTTTGATCTTCTGGTAGATTGGTTTGTCTGTGTATTTGGCTTTCATTACATTTTTGTATCTCCCATATTTTGTTTGTGTTTGTCAGACAAGGGGAATGCAAAAGTGGCTGTGTCTCTGGTTGGATATGATCAGGAACTGAAGGTATAATTCAATTGTGTGCTGGAATGTTTCTAGCATGTGCCTTTCTTAATGGGCCAAAATCTTCTTCGCATTCGTGCGATTTTGTTTTTGGTTGGATAAAAGAACTTTGGCTTGGGTTAGTTATATTTTGTTTTTAAAGAGAGTTGATATGTGTTGCAAAGTGCTATGGAATGTGTATTTGGTTCAACATTTGTGTGCAAAACTATTAATGCAGCGAGGGAGGTAAGTCTTTTTCAGTAATCCTTTTCCCTTAGGTGCCTTTGTATAGATGATTCTAATATATATTTTCCATTTGAAGATGACATGTTTTCTTTTGTTGCTCTGCTGCTATGTTTTGTGGTCATGTTATATTTGAGTGCAACTGTTGATTCTATGTCTTGATTTAAATGTACTGTAGTTCACTAAGAACACTGCAAAAGAGGATCAAAGAGCATGTGGTGCTGGATTTTTTTTCTCAGAAGTTAGAATTGATGAATGAATTTATTTTTTGACAAACATCTTAGAAACATATGCACTTTGGTTTAAGGTTATGCTATTGATCTGTAAAAGTGTTAACTTGGCTAAATCTTTTTTTTGGCATTGGGCCAAATTAATTTGTCGTCTTGTATGTGTCTAAACTACTACGTATTTTGAATAAATGTGTTTTTTGTTACCTTGTTGAGCTTGATCGCATTTTCACATTAATGACTAGTCCATAGGTTGCTTTTAATAGAGAAATTGGCACCCCAAGTGTCACTCTCGAGGGTGATATATTTCAGCCAAGTGCCCATTCTTGAGAATAGTAACGATTTATAATTTTGGTCAGTTGTTACTTGTACTTTTTAAGGATGGGAGGTGCGCGGAAACAGATGACATTCTTCCAGATGGATTTAAACTGAAAAAGGAAGATGGTGTTTTACTACATGTCCTATGCCATGGGCAGAGGATGCCTTACATTTGGGGAGATGATGCAGAAGATTTCCGACCTGAAAGATGGCTCAACAATGGTGTTTTCCAACCTAAATCACCGTTCAAATTCATTGCATTTCATGTACGTTTACAGTTTACTTTTTTTTTTTGTTTACAGAAAAGATTATACGTGCTTATATTTATTTCTGGCAAAAACAAAAATGAAAACATGGAGATGGAACGCGTGATCGAGTTTCCACACGCACGTGGATCGTTGTCCCAGAAAGAGACCGCGTTTGGGTTGGGACATTGCTCCTCAGACCCTCAAGGTATCAAATCTGTTCTCTAGATCTTTGATTTCATAATTTTTTTCTTCTTTTTTCGATTCTATTTTTTGCTAGATCAGGTCGAAATTAGATACGTGGTAGATCAAGTATGAGAAAAGTTTTATGCTTTTATGTTTGATCAATTTTTATTGGCTAATTCATTGTAGTTTCTTATGGATCTGTAAATTTCATGCTTTTATGTGTTCTTTGTTGTTGTCTGTGTTGCTGTGGCATTTGTCATTGGTATATGCTGCTGTCTTCCATGTATAATTGCAATATTATATGCAGTAGCAGATCAGGTAATTTGCAGAAGTGTCTCTTTGGTTTTGTATTTATTGCCATGAAAGATTTAATATATTATATTTCTAAGCCTAGATTTTTCAACTGCAAAATAGTTATTGGTGTTCAGATTTTACAGCTCACGCCAATAGTTGCTTTATTAATCAACTAAATCCGCTACGAAGCATAATTGAAATTATGTTGAACTTCTAACTTTTGAACTATATGTTCTACTACTTACCAGAATTATCTGTGGCTTAAAATATTGTAAATTTAACGTTTAAGCTTGGATTTGAATCCAGTGTTCTTCAAACAGTTATTTGATGGATGACCCCATCACATCACTTGTAACATTTTCATCCTAACTTTCTAGCTCGGTATTGTAGCTAACTTTTCTTGTTCTTTTTTTTTTTTTCTGAGTTTGGACAGAAACTTCTTACTTTGTTTGCAATTTGAATACACCTTATGTCTTTGGGTGAGTGACATCATGGAATTTATTGGCACATTGTCTGCAAGAAAATGTAACATTAATGACACAGGGCAGAATGTAGAAATTTCTTTCTATGACTATAGAGGTGGAACTTGCTAGAGATACTAGTGCACTGACTATCTTGGACTATGTTCCTAAAGAGGAGATATCATGCTAGGAGCATTGGATGAGAACTGAGATCTGAGTTTGGGTTGTTAATTCTCTCTCTCTCTCTCTCTCTAAGTTAAAAAGGGTTCATGGTCAACTATCTAGTCTGTACTTAGAATTGCTTTGCCAAATGTCTGTTTCGTTATTTGACATCACCTTGACTCTGAATGTTGAATGCTTCTTCTTTGACTTGGCATTAACTTCTGTATGAAAACAGGAAGGAGCAACGAAGGAAGAAAAGACACGTTTGTTTGGGTGGATATGGGTTTAGAAAGGTACTAATAGTCTAATAAAATTATTAATCTGATGTTTGGTTAAATGATTAAAGTACGGACTAATAATTTATTCAGATATGGCCTTTCACACATGATGGACTATTCAATTCCATAGAGTGAGATATAAATTTGAGGACTAAGCCTCCAAATGGACTATTCAATCCCACAGGGTGGGATATAAATTGGAGGACTAAGCATCTAAACATATGATAGGATACACAATCTAACGGGATTCGTAGTTCTAGGACTATTAGCGACAAAAATACTAATCTAACTTAATCTAGTCCACCAAATAAACATGGCCTAAAGTTAGCGCCAAAGATGGGCTAAAGTACTGGGGGCATTGGGGAGGAGGGGGGCTAGGGAAGGGTTGTAATAAGGGCAAGGTTCATTGGAATGATAATGGAGGGTGGCCGGAGATGGGGGTGGGAGGACTGTTGGATAAACGATGTTGTAGGGTTGTGGGTTCAAAGAAAAGGTACAGTTAGGATTATAGTGGGTGCTCAAATAAAGAAAAAATAATGCAGAGGAATTTTGGTATAGGTAAAGAAAAAATGTGGAGAGATTATAAAAAGATCTAAACTTAAATAAGTTTATAAAATAGGACTTGTCACTAAATCTTTTTTTTAAAAAATGGATAAATTACACTAATTTTCTTTTAGATTTGGAAAGAAAAAAAAAATACTGAATACTATGAATTTGTTATAATTACACTTCTTTAAGATTTTAATTCCACATTTGCTCCGTACAACTGAGACACTTCCATCCTACAGTCTGGTAGATGAAGAAGACTAATTGACAGTAAAATGTCCATATTGTGAAAACTTCATTTTTTTTTTTACTGATTCTAATGTCATTGTTTATTTTGCAGAAAGAAATTGCGCAGCTTACATGTGAATGTGAACGGCACATTGGGACACAATCTGGTGGCATGGACCAGGTTACATAACCTCCATTACATGCTCCAACAATCTGAGGGCTTTACTCTCAATAGTTTGACATCATCCAAACATACTCCAACTCTTACAAAAACATATTTCTCTTGTATATTGCAACTTGCTAATTTTTAATACATTTTAAGGAAGAAGTCCTTTGTTAAGTTGGTGGCTAGTGTTATTTGTCCTTGTTAGGGATGGATAACAGTTTATTCGATCCGCACAATTCGTCCAAACTGATTCTATCCGCACAAATCTGACCCTACGCGCATGCATAAATAGGGCGAGTGCAGGTCTATTTTTCCATACAAAATCGGGTTTGGGTCAGACCCAACCCTACCCGTGCAAATCTGCAACCCACCCGAATGATCCGCAGCATATGCTTAAACGAAAAAAAAATCTGGGTATGCCTCTCTCAAATTCATTTTTTTATACTCCTTTCTCTCTCTACCAAGCTGTCTCTTTTTTTCTCTCATCTGCTGTATCTCACTCTCTCTCTCTCTCTCTCTCGCCTACCTCTCTATTCATCTCCTTCCCGTCGCCATCGCTCTCATCTCCTCTACCGCCGCCGTCGTCTCTCCATCCCCTCCACTTCTCCCTGTCGCAATGTCGCCGTCGCCCCAAACCAGATCTAGAGATGGCACATCTGGAAGATCTACAGCAAAAAAAAAAAAAAAACAAAAACCGAAGGTACCTAGATCGCCCAGATCTCGCCTCTCCTCCATTTATTTATGGTTTGCAGACTTATTTTGTTGTGGGTTTGTAACTTTTTTGCTTATTTTATTTAATACAAGAATATGCTTTTGGTTGTGTTGTTGTGTTGTGGGTTTGCAAAGGGGTTTGTAACATTTTGCTTTGATTATTTAATAAAAGAAAATGTTTTTATTGCTGAATAATAATAATAATAATCTGTTTTAAGAAAAAAAAACTTCGGAAAAAAATAATCTGTTTAATAATAATCTGAATAATAATAATAATCTACTTAATAATAATCTGAATAATAATAATAATAATATGTTTAAAAAAAACTGCCGAAAAAAATCTCTCAAAAGAAAAAATCTCTCAAAAATAAAAAAAAAAATAATTCACAAACCGCTCGCAACTGCCCGCGCAACCGCATGATCCACCTGTTCAATCCGCAGCCCGCAATGCGGGTGGACGCGGTTCCATTTTTTCCCAACCTGCACCGCATCGGGTGGGTCCAACCCGTCATCCGAACCGCACGAAACCGATTCGTGAGTAGGATTTTAGTTATTTTAATGACTATCAAACGTGTTCATATTATTTTTGTTTGGGTCAGATTGGCCACAACCTATCAGTCCATAATTTGATTCACCTTGCAGGCTATCTCTGTCATGGCTCAATCTGGGTTTGTGGAGTTGATTGATTTCAATCCCATTCGCGCAACTGATGTGCAGCTTCCTGCTGGTGGTTCTTTTGTAATAGCATTCATTGGCCGAATCCCAGAAAGCGGTCACTGCTGCTATAAATTACAATAATCAGGTTGTTGAATGCCGTTTAGCTGCTGTAAGTTTTATTTTGTTTCATTTTATTTTTTGATAGTTGGTGTATATTTTACTTTATATTGCAATTTGGTTGTTTGTTATTTATCAAAAAAAAAAAAAAAAAAAACTTTATATTGCATTTTCTATCAAAATGACCGAAAGCATTAGTCTATGGATTCAATAGCCATTGTGAAGGCTCCTAATTTTAAAATCTACGAGGTCTATTAGCTAAATTGTCCTCCAATGCAATAGTTTATAGACTTCCAAATGCTTTTAGCTTTTTATTGTACTCTTGATATTGGGTGGTTCTGCAGATTGTTCTCAGTATAAAGCTTGGAATGAAACCTCAAGAGGCAATATCCAAAGTGAAAACTCTTTCTGAAGTTGAAGGGTTGTGTGTATCATTTGCTAGCAGTTGTGGATCTTCTGATCCTGTCGTTGCTGTGAAGGTATGTATTTATTTATTTTCTGCAGTAAGGCTGTTTTAATCATTTGTTTTTGTTTTTAATGATGCCTCTACTTTGTGCAACACCATCAGAGGTGGTTGTGATCATGGATAAAAATGTTTATGTTTACTTGGAAAGAACAATAAGTTACACAAATCCATAATCTAATGAGCTTCTAATGGTGTTATACAGGTACACAGGAACTTTTGAGTGAAGAACCTTATAGAGCTGAAAATATTGAGAAAATCACTGAGGAAAACCTGCAATCAATCTTTGCCGATTCTCCAACTTCTTCGGATGTGCTAAAAGTGGCCAGACTATATAAGTTATTCCAGGTAACTTTTTTTACAGTAGCTTTTATTCCAACATCATGATTGAGTTATGATTTAAATTTGTGAGCACAGAATGCTGTTATCCATCGTCTCTGTTTTTGTTAGTTATGAATTATTATTAAAATTTCGTCTGGATTCATAAGGGTGAATGCTTGCTAATTTTTCTTCCTTCAAATCCTGGATTAAACGTGGTAGGTAGAAGGGGCCATTTATGGAAAATTTTCTTCCATATGTGCATTACCTGCATTTTTCTTCATGTATTTTTGGGATGAAGTTTTGGTTATATTGATCCACTAGTTTTTTTATTTTGTTACACAAAATCGATAGTCGCAATCTATTATTCACTAGTCAGAGCATGTTACCAACAGTCAAAGAAGAGCACAACTCATAATGATACCTCTAAAATGGTAGAGAAATAAATTATAACAAAACACAAACACAAGCACAGAGGAACAAATTTAATTTCAAAGAGAAAGAAGAAAATATATGGTGCCACTACAGTATTGTCATATTCAAATCTATTGCTGCAAACAGGGAAAAGGAAGTTGTGCAATTTTCTTTCCGTATATGAGGTAGTGCGAAGAGAAAAACAACATATCTATGCAGATGCAACCACTAGAATCAAAACAAATGGCAATCATAAATCAAGGTTCTAAATTATATTTGGTCTGGCCGTGAATGAAGGAAACTAAAGTAAACTTTTCAAATACAATTAGCTCTTAAATTGTAACAATAAAGTAACATACAAGTGGTGATATGTTTTGGTAACAAATGAAATACAAAATCAAACATGTCTGATAGTTTGAAATTTAAATTCCAATTTCTTGTTTGTGATGGGCTAAAATAACTCATCATATACTAAAATAGTCAACAAAATAAAACACTCATTACATTACTCTTTTTATTTTTTTACACGTGTTTTTATTATTCGCAAACGATACCATGTAATAAATAAATAAATAAATCGGATCTATATCTAAGGCATAGTTTGAATAGTTTTTATTTTTATAATCTGTAACTTGAGATATATACAGAAATTGATTGTTCTTAGAGAAATACTGTTTAGCACTGTCTTTTCCATTACATCGTCCTTTTTTACTCACTTGATTTCGGTGAACATAGGCCAATTCCATTGACGTATCCTGATTGTTAAATCCATGAAAGAGTGAACGGATGTGAAACAAGCGAAAATCTTAAAATTCAAGGAAAATGAACAAATCGTAGTTTTACTTACCATGAAATGTTGGTGAATTTGAATCTGCTCCTTCAGAATCCATAGCTATGAAATCAACAATTAATCATCACTATATAACACCAATGACACATCCATATATCCATACATATATATATCATGTATTTATGTTTGTGTATATGTGATGAACTCATATCACATCATAACAATTAATCATCACAGTGAATGGATGTGAAACAAGCGAAAAACTTATAATTCAAGGAAAATGAACAAATCGTACTATTACTTACCATGAAATGTTGGTGAATTCGAATCATCTCCTTCAGAATCCATACCTATCAAATCAACAATTAATCATCACTATATAACACCAATGACACATCCATATATCCATACATATATATGTATATATATCATGTATTTATGTTCGTATATAAGTGATGAAGTCTAACACATCCATATATCATAACAGTCTAATAGATCCATATAGTATTACTTTGAAGTTGCTGTGTTTTAGTTTTGCGAGAGAGAGAATATGTGTGTGTTTGGTTTTGAAATGCTTTTGAATGATAAACTCATAATACCACATCATAATAGTCTAACAGATCCATATAGAGCATTACCTTGAAATTGCTGTGTTTTGGTTTTGCGCGCAAACACGAGAGAGAGAGAAAGTATGTGTGTGTGTTTGGCTTTGAAATGCTTTTGAATGATAAACTCATAATACCACATCATAACAATCTAACAGATCCATATAGCATTACCTTGAAGTTGCTGTGTTTTGGTTTCGCACGCGCGTGTGAGAGAGAGAGAGAGAGAGAAAGTATGTGTGTGTGTTTGGTTTTGAAATGCTTTTGAATGATAAACTCATAATACCACATTATAACAATCTAACAAATCCATATAGCATTGCTTTGAAGTTGCTGTGTTTTGGTTTTGAGAGAGAGAGAGAGTATGCGTGCGTGTTTGGTTTTGAAATGCCATTGAATTGAATTTTGAAGCGCGAGGGGTTTATAAGGCAGTTTCTATTTTTTTTATTTTATATTTTTTTTATCGAAGTTTCTAGCACAGCACCAACCCCATGGGAGTGGTGTGTGGCAGCTGTTGGTTGGTTTCATGTGTTTGCCATCATGGTTTTAGATGCCATATATACTGTACAGCAGGTACTTAACGAGATTAGAGAAAGAACAGGGCAGAACACAAACAACGATGAAATGAAGGCTTTCGAGCAGCTTTACTTAGCCACACCAACCCTTTAGAGGTACCGAGCCTTTTGTGCTCTAGCGTAGAGTGAACATTCCTCGAATAAAAAACCTTAGGGAAGGAGACGAGATGCGCTAGTGAGATGTGCCTGTTGCTGATCCTCAGTCGCAAGGTCTTAAGGAAAGAAGGAAGGTCTGATGCATTTATCTGAGGGCGGGGGAGTTCATGCAAAGGGCAAGATTCAGAGTCGACTATGCGGGTTATGTCCAACATTCCTCGAGTTACAAACCTTCGGGGAATCACTCAATGCCTTGGATAGCTCAAGGACAGATGTAGAGTGTGCCGGAGGAAGGAAAGAGAGACGTGCTTTCTGAGGTGCCGAATGGGATACATTTCATGTGAACCAATTTCCCACTCGTATCGACCAGTTTTTTTTAATTTTTATCAGTCAGTTCTCGTATTGGCCAGTTTACTGTAACGATTACAAATTAATATGTAATGAGAACTGACTGATAAAAATAAAAACTAGAAAAAAAACTGGCCGATCCGAGGGGGAAATCGGTTCACACGAAATGTATCCCATTCGGCACCTCAAAAAGCTGTTGAGTACATGCTGTATAGTATATATGGCATCTAAAATCATGATGGCAAACACATGCAACCAACCAACAGCTGCCACACACCACTCCCATGGGGGTGGTGCTATGCCAGAAACTTTGATAAAAAGAAATAAAAAATAAAAAAAAATAGAAACTACCTTATAAACCCCTCGCGCTTCAGAATGCAATTCAATAGCATTTCAAAACCAAACACACACACATACTCTCTCTCTCTCGCAAAACCAAAACACAACAACTTCAAGGTAATGCTATATGGATTTGTTAGATTGTTATGATGCGGTATTATGAGTTTATCATTCAAAAGCATTTCAAAACCAAAACACAGCAATTTCAAGGTAATGCTATATGGATCTGTCAGATTGTTATGATGTGGTATTATGAGTTTATCATTCAAAAGCATTTCAAAACCAAACACACACACATACTCTCTCTCTGGCACGCGCGTGCGAAACCAAAACACAGCAACTTCAAGATAATGTTATATGGATCTGTTAGACTGTTATGATGTGGTATTATGAGTTTATCATTCAAAAGCATTTTAAAACCAAACACACACGTATTCTCTCTCTCGCAAAACCAAAACACAGCAACTTCAAGGTAATGCTATATGGATTTGTTAGACTGTTATGATATGTGGATGTGTTATGGTGATGAGTTCATCACATATATACGAACGTAAATACATGATATATATACATATATATATATATATATATATGGACATATGGATGTGTCATTGGTGTTATATAGTGATGATTAATTGTTGATTTGATAGGTATGGATTCTGAAGGAGATGATTCGAATTCACCAACATTTCATGGTAAGTAATAGTACGATATGTTCATTATCCTTGAATTTTTAGTTTTTCGCTTGTTTCACATCCATTCACTATGATGATTAATTGTTATGATGTGATATGAGTTCATCACATATACACGAATATAAATACATGATATATATATGTATGGATATATGGATGTGTCATTGGTGTTATATAGTGATGATTAATTGTTGATTTGATAGCTATGGATTCTGAAGGGGCAGATTCGAATTCACCAACATTTCATGGTATAAGTAATATTACGATTTGTTCATTTTCCTTGAATTTTAAGATTTTCGCTTGTTTCACATCCGATGATTAATTTTACGATTTGTTTATTAAGTGATGATTAATTTCATGGTATAAGTAATATTACGATTTGTTCATTAAGTGATGATTAATTTTACGATTTGATAGCTTGTTTCACATCCGTTCACTCTTTCATGATTTAACAATCGGGAGACATCAATGGAATTGACCTGTGTTCACCGAAATCAAGTGAGTCAAAAAGGACGACGTAATGGAAAAGACAGTACTAAACGGTATTTCTCTAAGAACAATCAATTCCTGTATGTAGTTAACTTCTCAAGTTACAGATTATAAAAATAAAAACTATTCAAACTATGGGTTAGGTATAGATCCGATTTATTTATTACATGGTATCGTTTGGGAATAATAAAAACACGTGTAAAAAAATAAAAAGAGTAATGTAATGAGTGTTTTATTTTGTTGACTATTTTAGTATATGATGAGTTATTTTTTAGCCCATCACAAACAAGAAATTGGAATTTAAATTTCAAACTATCAGACATGTTTGATTTTGTATTTCATTTGTTACCGAAACATATCACCACTTGTATGTTACTTTATTGTTACAATTTAAGAGCTAATTGTATTTGAAAAGTTTGCTTTAGTTTCCTTCATTCACGGGTCAGACCAAATATAATTTAGAACCTTGATTTATGATTGCCATTTGTTTTGATTCTAGTGGTTGCATCTGCACAGACATATTGGAAAGAAAATTGCACAACTTCCTTTTCCCTGTTTGCAACAATAGATTTGAATATGACAATACTGTAGTGGCACCATATATTTTCTTGTTTCTCTTTGAAATTAAATATGTTCCTCTGTGTTTGTGTTTGTGTTTTGTTATAATTTATTTTAGAGGTATCATCATGAGTTGTGTTCTTCTTTGACTGTTAGTAACATGCACTGAGTAGTGAATAATAGATTGTGACTATCGATTTTGGGTAACAAATTAAAAAATTAGTAGATCAATTTGTTGTGACAGTTGGTCATACAGTTATTTTCTTTTGAATAGCTTTTCCTCTGACCATTAGTCTCCTGTGACCGATTATAGGTTTTTTTGAACAAAGGCATGCATAAGAGTGGTCATATTGGATTTGAATAGATTCATCCTATTTCTCAATACTATATTATTCAACTCAAGGTCTAGAATTATCCACACACTCTCAAAAACTCTCTGCCGCTGTGGTACATACACGGTCTCTCACCATATACTTGCAGAGTGTTTTCTTTGATTGAAAGATCATGGAGTTAAGTATTGACTCTTGTCACTTGTTGGAAGCGTTCTAAAGTATGAATACATATTTATAGTGGCTAAGTTTTTGAATCCATATGTTATGAGTTTTGATGCAAGTGAGTTATATAATTTTTTGTATTATGTGTGATGTTTGAACAAATCGGTGAATAGTTAAATTTTGAATAGATATGGATACTTTTGGATAAATAATATATTTTTAGTAAAATAAAAATAAAAATTAAACTAATGTATTGACACAATAAAATATATAATTGTTGTTTCTTCTCTTATTTTATCAATTGTGTTTTGTGGGATGCTCGTAAACGTTGCTTGTTAATAAATATTTTTAGACAAATTACAAAAGTAGTTCTTGTATTTTAGTTTTTATGTCATTTTAATTTCTATAATTTCTATTGACTCAATTTCAATCATGAATTTGTGATTTTGTTTTAATTTGGTCTAATTAATTACATTTTTGTTATGAAAAATATACATACAAGTGGCATGTATCATATTTTTTAAAAGCAAAATTATAAAATTACTTAACTCAGTGAGTTAACTTAAATCAATTTATTGATTATTTTTCGTCAACAACACTAATAACATTATTAATTGGATTAAATTGACACAAAATTTAAAATTAACGGTAAAAATTGAGTCAATTGAAAGTGTAAAAATCAAAATGATACAAGAGATAAAATGTAAGACTACTGTTATAATTTACCCAATATTTTTAGTTGAATTTATGACGTGTTCGGTGTAAAAAAAAGTACAAGAAAATAATTAAAAAAAAAGTCATAACTTTAACAGCTGAGTAGTTAAAAAAAAAAACAACTGACCCGACACCCGAGTTATAAATAATTAAAAAAAACAGCTGAGTAGTCAAATTATCACATACTTTTATTTAAGAAAAAATAAATATATAATCTAAATTCATTCAGTGTTGGTCTAACATAGATAAGTTAATTTTGAAAAATGCTAATCTTTATGAGTAAGATTCGGGACATAAATTTTACGGCGAAATATTAATAAATCTCTAATAATAATCCATTAGACTTAGTTTAGTTAGTCACCATACTTTCCTCAGAGCATCACAATGGGTGTGTCAGTGGGTGTGCTAGTGTGCCAAATTTTGGCCAGCTAAAAACATTGTTTTGTGCTGCAATGAAGTTGCTAACTTGTGTATTAGTGTCAGCCTTAGCATTGTATATTAACTTGTGTGTTAACTGTGATTAGCATTTTAGCCAATGAGAGAAAGAGGGCATTGGGTTTCCTGCAAACCCAAAAAATATAGTATTATTTTTCAATTACAACATAGACAATAGCATTAAAAAAACAAAAATGCAAAAAAAAAAAAAAAAAAACACATTAAACATTAATGTTAAAAAAACAAAGCCCAACAAGTTTAAAAAAAAAAAAAAAAGTTAACCAATGGACCGGCCGGACTTCTAGGCAGATGTCTCGGCGGACGACCCAATCCGTTGTGTTGCGCATTTATATTCTTAACACACACCTTAACATATTCATTGCACCATCGCTCACTCTCTAAAATTAACAAATTCTTAACACACTTTACCACACATTTTTTAGGCTTCACTTTTGTTACTTTTTGTCATATAACACACTTTAACAAACAATTTTAGCCATCTCATTGTGGATGCTCTTAGGGCTTAGTCCTTAGGGAGGTCATGGGTTCAATTCCTAATTGAAGGAGTTGAATTAAGGGAGTGCAAGCATTTAGATGTTTTGTTAAGGATTGAGAGATTTTTTTCCCATAGATACTAATCTAGCAACCAACATTTGCTGATAAAAAATAAATAAATAAAAATCTCGAATAGTGATTTTAAGAACTGTTTGGTCTTTTTTTTTTATTTTGTTTTTTAATTAATGGATTCAAAAGTCATATTCTAATGTGAATTACATAAAGGGTTAAGTATGAACGGGCATATGCTATGTGTTGAGAGACAAATGTGAGTTTTTCTAAACGTAACATTCCGATGTAACACATTAAAAGTTTATTTAGTGTACTTTTTTCAAACATAACAACGTAACATTTCAAAAAAATTCTTTAGTGTATTTTTTTTCCAAACGTAACACTTAAATCAATGTAACAAATAAAAACTCCTTAGTGTATTTTTCCAACGTAACAACGTAACATTCCAAGAAAATCCCTTAGCGTATTTTTCCCAAATGTGACACTCCAATCAATGTAACACAAAAAAACTTTTTAGTGTACTTTTTCTAAACGTAACACTCCAATCAATGTAACACAAAAACTCCTTAGTGTACTTTTCCCAAACGTAAAAATGTAACATTCCAAGAAAATTCCTTAGCGTATTTTTTTTCCAAACGTAGCACTCCAATCAATTTAACATATAAAAATTCCTTAGTGTATTTTCTTTTTCCAAATGTAGTACTCTAATGTAGCACTTCAATATAATACCAAAAAATACACTAATAAAAATGTATATTTCCACGCTTGAAAAGAATTTTCCACAACCTTACCTTTCCGTTCCCATGCCAAAAACGAATTAGAAATGGGCAAATTACATATACACCCCTCCAGGTTTGGTTAAATTACAGATACCCCCCTGAGGTTTCGGAAATTACATCCCACCCCTTGAGGTTTGTATTTTCATAACAATTTACCCCCTGAGGTTTATATTTCATAACAAATTACCCCCTAATTTCTTATGCAAATATAGCATTCAGGGGGGGATTCGTAATTTCTCAAACCTCAGGGGGGTATCTGTAATTTTGTCAAACCTGGAGGGGTGTATATGTAATTTGCCCATTAGAAAATTGAAAAAATGAATCATAAAGGGCATTCACTTAAATTCAAATAGCACTAAATCAAATAAATACAACTTTCTAAAACAAAAAGGACTAATTGATTCATAAAAAAAACTTTTAATACTAAATAGATCAACATTCACCATATTAGATTTATAGGTAAATTTTTCTAAATTTTAATCCCTCCCCTAGCTCACGGTTATGTTAATTAACAGATTGAAGTAATGTACACCCTCCGTCTCAAAATATTAGTCTCTTATTCTATTTTTATTGTCTCAAAATGTTAGTCTCAAAATAATTATTAACAAGTGGGCATCATTGAAAGCAAGCATAGCTAGTTTGACAAAATTAAATAATTGCACTTGTAATTTTTTTCATATAACGTTGACATGAATTTTTTTAAATGTCAGCAAGCAAAACTTGAATTATTTGACCTCCCTCACAAATAGTTGTGTACTGGGTAGAAATTGATTATTTTTTCAACACGATCTCTAATTGTTTTGTTTTGTTTTGTTTTGTTTTTCCAGTGCCAGAGATAGATGGTGGTTTGCTCGGCCCGATTGGGCCACTAGGATTCGGTATAGACCTTAAATTTTACAAGTTTTTTTGAATTATGGGTTATGAGTTCTTATGTTTTAATATGACAAGCAAAATTTAAATTGTCTGACATTGCTCAAAAATAGTTTTTTACGGGACAAATTGATTTTTTTTTGAACGCTGTCTTTTGTTTTTTCCAATTGTAGTAGGCATATATGATGATCTGCTTGGCCCTCCGATTGACGGTAAGAATTGAAATTTTGTCAGTTGTAGTGAACGGATTGCGAGTTCTGATAAATAGGTTAAGTTCTAATTTTTAATAATTGCATTTCTGCACAAAAATGGCAAAAAATATTATTAAGAATAGGGCATTATGGGATGTAAGTGGAGATATTATATTGGCAAAATTAAATAATTACACACTTGTAATATCTGTGCATATAACATTACGCAATGACATGAATTTCTTTGAATGTTGAGTTGCAAGAGTTGGATTATTTGTCCTCCCCTCATGAATAGTGCTTTGCAGAACATAAATTGATTATTTTTTCTGCACTATCTTTTTTTTTTCTAATGGCGGGCGTATATCTTGGTCTGCTTGTTGCACCTATTAACCCACCAGAGCTTGGTATGAACTGGAATTTTTTAAGTTGTAGTCAATGGGTTGCAATTTTTGATCAATGGGTTGAAGTTATAGTTTTTAATAATTGACTTACCATACAAAAATGGGGAAAAATGTTATTAAGAATAGGGTATTATGTGAAGGAAACAGAGATACTTAGAATCTCAAAATTATATTATCTCACCGCCGTAAATTCTTTTCATGTAACGTTATGTAATGACATCAATTTTTTGAACGTCAAGAAACAAAACTTGAATTATTTGACCTTCCCTTACAAATAGTTGTATACTGGGTTGAAACTGATTATTTTTCGACACTATCTTCTTTTCTTCTTCTTTTTTTTTTCCCTTGCCAATGGCATGTGTAGATTTTGGCTTGCTCGATGCGCCAAATGATCCACCGGCATTCAGTAATGATTGAAATTTAGTAAGTTATAATCATTTGGTTACAAGTTTTGATCATTAAGTTGAATTTTACTTTATAAAAATTGCAGAAAAAATTATGAAGAATTGGGCATTGTCGGAAGCAAGTGAAGACAATAGGTTTGACGAAATCGAATAATTGCACATCTAATCTTATTTTTTTGTAAGATTATGCATTGACAAAAATATTTTTTGAATTTAATCAAGTAAAACTTGAATTATTTGACTTCTCCTCTGAACAAGGTCTTTACTGGATAAGAAATTGATTTTTTTTTTTTTAAACACTATCTTTGTTTTACATTTGAAAATTTTATAAGTTGTGGTCAATGGGTTTCAAGTTATTGCAAACAAGTTGAAGTTGTAAAAATATTATTTCAAAAGTAGCCATCATCGACAGAAAGCTAGATCTACAAAATTAAATAATTACGCTTCTAATTTCGTTCCATATAACATTATGCAATGACACAAATATTTTTGAATGACGAGCAAAACATGAATTGTTGCATCTCCCCTCACAACTTGTGGTTTACTAGATGGAAACATATATATATATATATATTTTCTAAATGAATCTTTCTTTTTCTCTTTTCCCTAGAGGCAGGCGCAAAAGATGGCCTCCGCGTCGCGCCTGCCTCTAGAGAAATATTATTAATAAATGACTTAACCACAGAACAATGAGTAAAAATATTATTAACAAGTGGGCATCATTGAAAGCAAGCGCAACTAGTTTGACAAAATTAAATAATTACACTTGTAATTTCTGTTCATATAACGCTACGCGTTGACTTGAATTTTTTTGAATGTCAACAAGCAAAACTTGAATTATTTGACCTCTCCTCACAAATAGTTGTGTACTGGGTAGAAGTTGATTATTTTTTCTACACAATCTCTTTTTGTTTCGTTTTGTTTTTTTCTAGTGGTAAAGATAAATGGTGGCTTGCTCGACCCGATTGGGCCACTAGGATTCGGTATAGACCTTAAATTTTACAAGTTTTTTGGATTATGAGTTACCAGTTCTTATGTTTTTGAATATGACAAGCCAAACTTGAATTATCTGACATTGCTAAAAAATAGTGGTTTACGGGATAGAAACTGATTTTTTTTTTGGATGTCGTCTTTTGTTTTTTTTCCAATTGTAGGCGTATATACTGATCTACTTGGCCCTCTGATTGACGGTAAGAATTGAAATTTTGTCACTTGTAGTGAACGGGTTGCGAGTTTTGATTAATGGGTTGAAGTTCTAATTTTTAATAATTGCATTTCCGCACAAAAATAGCAAAAAATATTATTAAGAATAAGGCATTATGGGATGCAAGTGGAGATACTATATTGACAAAATTAAATAATTACACAGCTGTAATATCTGTTCATATAACATTATGCAATGACATGAATTTCTTTGAATGTCAAGTAGCAAAAGATGAATTATATGTACTCCCCTCATGAATAGTATTTTGCAGAACATAAGCTGATTATTTTTTCTACACTATTTTTTTTTCTCCTAATGGTAGGCGTATATGCTGGCCTGCTCGTTGCACCTATTAGCCCACCAGAGCTTGGTGTGAACTGGAATTTTTTAAGTTGTAGTCAATGGGTTGCAAGTTTGGATCAATGGGTTGAAGTTATAATTTTTAATAATTGGCTTGCCCTACAAAAATGAGGAAAAATGTTATTAAGAATATGGTACTATGTGAAGGAAATGGAGATACATAGAATCTCAAAATTAAATAATTTCACCGCCGTAAATTCTTTTCATGTAACGTTTTGCAATGACATGAATTTTTTTGAACGTCAACAAGCTGAACTTGAATTATTTGACCTCCCCTTACAAATAGTTATATACTGGGTAGAAACTGATTATTTTTTCAACATTATCTTCTTTTCTTTTCTTTTTTTTCCCCTTTCCCAATGGCATGCGTAGATTTTGGCCTACTCAATGTGCCAAATTATCTACCAGCATTTGGTAGTAGTTGAAATTTAATAAGTTGTAGTTATTTGGTTACAAGTTTTGATCATTAAGTTGGAGTTTTACTTTATAAAAATTGGCAAAAAAATTATGAAGAACTGGGCATTATCGGAAGCAAATGGAGATAACAGGTTTGCAAAATTGAATTATTGCACATCTAATCTCATTTTTTGTAAGATTATGTAATGACAAAAATATTTTTTGAACGTGATCAAGCAAAACTTGAATTATTTGATCTCTCATCAAGACAAGCTCTTTACTATATAAGAAATTGATTTTTTTTAACAGTGTCTCTTTTTACAATGGCAGGAGCTGGTCCTTGGGCATAATGCACGAGGGTACGTTATACCACTCGTGGAGCCAGCTTCTCGGGAGGATAACAAGCGCCCAGTCCGTGACAAGTGGTATTAGAGCCAACCTAGAGCCAATGTGATAGGGACGGTACGTGGGACTTACACCAAGTGCCTTCATTGTGGGGTCTGCGCCAAGGGTGGTGTTCGCACGGGACGGGTTTCGTGGGTAAGGGAACGGACAAGCGTGGACGCAGGCAGGGTAATGTCCCCCTGACGAGGGCGTCAGGGACTGGCGGTGGTAGTGTGTCACGTACCGACTCATTGGGAATGCGAGTTCTACACCAAGCACTTTGCAAGCGCATTAGTTTGTGAGCAGCAAGGCAGGCAGGGTAGATACCTATCGCATCTCCTGGGTTGGTCCTTGGATATAATGCACGGGGTACGCAGTACCACTCGTGGAGCCGGCTTCTCAGGAGGATGACAAGCGCCCAGCCCGTGACAACCAGTTCCAGTTATTGTAAAAAAAGGTGTTAAAAAAAATATATCAATTTCTTATCCAGTAAAGAACTTGTTTTGAGGAGAGGTCAAATAATTCAAGTTTTGCTTGATAACATTCAAAAAATATTTTTGTCGTTGCATAATCTTACAAAAAATGAGATTAGATGTGCAATAATTTGATTTTGTCAAACTTGGTATCTCCACTTGCTTCCGATATGCCCAATTCTTCGTAATTTTTTTGTCATTTTTTATAAAGTAGAACTCCAGCTTAATGATCAAAACTTGTAACCAAATGACTATAACTTACTAAATTTCAGCCATTACCGAATGCTGGTGGATCATTTGGTGCATCGAGCAGGCCAAAATCTATAGATGCCATTGGGAAAGGAAAAAAAGAAAAGAAAAGGAGATAGCGTTGAAAAAATATTTAGTTTCTACTCAGTATACAACTATTTGTAAGGGGAGGTCAAATAATTCAAGTTTTGTTTCTTGACGTTCAAAAAAATTAATGTCATTGCATAACATTACATGAGAAGAATTTAAGGCTGTGAAATTATTTAATTTTGAGATTCTATGTATCTCCATTTTCTTTACATAATACCCTATTCTTAATAACATTTTCCCTCATTTTTGTATGGTAAGTCAATTATTAAAAATTATAACTTCAACCCATTGATCCAAACTTGCAACCCATTGACTACAACTTAAAAAATTCCAGTTCACACCAAGCTCTGGTGGGCTAATAGATGCAACGAGCAGGCCAGGATATACACCAACCATTAGGAAAAAAAAGATCGTGTAGAAAAAATAATCAGTTCATGTTCTGCGAAGCACTATTCATGAGGGGAGGACAAATAATTTATCTTTTGTTACTTGACATTCAAAAAATTCATGTCATTGCATAATGTTATATAAACAGATATTACAGTTGTGCAATTATTTAATTTTTTCAATATAACTTGCATCCCATAATGCCCTATTCTTAATAATATTTTTTGCCATTTTTGTGCGGAAATGCAATTATTAAAAATTTGCACTTCAATCCATTTATCAAACTCGCAACTTGTTCACTGCAACTGACAAAATTTCAATTCTTACCGTCAATCGGAGGGCGAAGCAGATCACATATATGCCTACAATTGGAAAGAACAAAAGATAGCGTTCAAAAAAAAAAAATCAATTTCTATCTCGTAAACCATTATTTTTGAGCGATGTCAGATAATTCAAGTTTTGCTTGTCATATTCAAAAACATAAGAACTTGTCACCCATAATTCAAAAAAATTTTAAAATTTCAGGTCGATACCGAATCCTAGTGGTCCAATTGGGCGGAGTAAGCCACCATCTATCTCTGCCATTGGAAAAAACGAAACAAAAAGAGATTGTGTTGAAAAAATAATCAATTTCTACTCAGTACACAATTATTTGTGAGGGGAGGTCAAATAATTCAAGTTTTTCTTGTGGACATTCAAAAAAATTCATGTCAACGCATAGCGTTATATGAAAAGAAATTACAAGTGCAATTTTTTAAATTTGTCAAACTAACCTTTCAATGATGCCTACTTGTTAATAATACGTTTCCTCATTGTTCTATGGTTTAAGTCAATTATTAATAATATTTCTTTAGAGGCAAGCGCGACAAGTGGGCCAACATTTGTGCTTGCCTCTAGAGAAAAGAGAAAAAGAAAGATTCAGTTAGAGAAAAAAAAAATATATATATATATATATGTTTCCATCTAGTAAACCACAAGTTGTGGGGGGGAGATGCAATAATTCATGTTTTGCTCGTCATTCAAAAATATTTGTGTCATTGCATAATGTTATATGGAATGAAATTATAGTCGTAATTATTTAATTTTGTAGATCTAGCTATCTCTGCTTTCTTTCGATGATTACTACTTCTGTAATAATATTTTCACCATTTTCTTGTGGAAAAGGCAATTGTTAAAAAATACAACTTCAACCTGTTCGTCATAACTTGAAACCCATTGACTACAACTTATAAAATTTTCAAATGTTACCGAAAGCTAGTGGATCAATCGGTATGTTCGGTAGGCCAGCACCAGCTCTTGCCACTGTAAAAAAAAGTGTTAAAAAAAAAAAATCAATTTCTTATCCAGTAAAGACCTTGTTTTGAGGAGAGGTCAAATAATTCAAGTTTTGCTTGATAACATTCAAAAAATATTTGTCATTGCGTAATCTTACAAAAAATGAGATTAGATGTGCAATTATTTGATTTTGTCAAACCTGTTGTCTTCACTTGCTTCCGATAATGCCAAATTCTTCATAATTTTTTCTTTAATTTTTATAAAGTAAAATCCAACTTAATGATCAAAACTTGTAATCAAATGACTACAATTTATTAAATTTCAGCCGAATACTGGTGGATTATTTGGCGGATCGAGCAGGCCAAAATCTACGCACGCCATTGGGAAGGGAAAAAAAGGAAAGAAAAGAAGATAGTGTCGAAAAATAATCAGTTTCAACCTAGTATGCAATTATTTGTAAGGAGAGGTCAAATAATTCAAGTTTTGTTTCTTGACGTTCAAAAAAATTCATGTCATTGCATAACGTTACATGAAAAGAATTTACGATTGTGAGATTATTTAATTTTGAGATTATATGTATCTCCATTTCCTTCACATAAATACCCTATTCTTAATAACATTTTCTCCCATTTTTGTATGGTAAGTCAATTATTAAAAATTATAACTTCAAGCCATTGATCAAAACTTGCAACCCATTGATTACAACTTAAAAAATTCCAGTTCATACCTAGCTCTGGTGGGCTAATAGGTGCAACGAACAGGCCAGGATATACGCATGCCATTAGGAAAAAAAAGATAGTGCCGAAAAAATAATCAATTTATGTTCTGCAAAGCCCTATTCATGAGGGGAGGACAGATAATTCATCTTTTGCTACTTGACATTCAAAGAAATTTGTGTCATTGCATAATGTTATATGAACAGATATTATAGCTGTGTAATTATTTAATTTTGTCAATATTGTATCTCCTCTTGCATCCCATAATTTCCTATTCTTAATAATATTTTTTTTTACCATTTTTGTACGGAAATGCAATTATTAAAAATTAGAACTTCAACCCCATTTATCAGAACTCGCAACCCATTCACTACAACTGACAAAATTTCAGTTCTTACCGTTAATCAGAGGGCTGAGCAGATCAGCATATATGCCTAGAATTGGAAAAAACAAAAGATAGTGTTAAAAAAAAATCAGTTTCTGTCCCGTAAACCACTATTTTCGAGCGATGTCAGTTAATTCTAGTTTTGTTTGTCAAATTCAAAAACATAAGAACTTATAACCCATAATTCAAAAAAACTTGTAAAATTTAAGGTCTATACCGAATCCTAGTGGCTCAATCGGGCCGAGCAAGCCACCATCTATCTCTGCCACTAGAAAAAAACAAAACAAAACAAAACGAAACAAAAGAGATTGTGTTGAAAAAATAATCAATTTCTACCCAGTACACAACTATTTGTGAGGGGAGGTCATATAATTCAAGTTTTGCTTGTTGACATTCAAAAAAATTCATGTCAACGCAAAGCGTTATATGAAAAGAAATTACAAGTGTAATTATTTAATTTTGTCAGACTAGCTGTGCTTGCTTTCAATGATGCCCACTTGTTAATAATATTTTTCCTCGTTTTGTGGTGAAGTGTCAATTATTAATAATATTTCTCTAGAAATCCATTGACTACAACTTATAAAATTTGAAATCTTACCGAAAGTTAGTGGATCAATCGGTACGTCCGGTAGGCCAGCACCAAGCGCCCAGTTTGTGTCATGGTGTTGGTCTATCGGACGTACCGATTGATCCACTAGCTTCGGTAAGATTTGAAATTTTATATGTTACAATGGGCTTCAAGTTATGGTGAACGGGTTGAAGTTGTATTTTTTAACAATTGCCTTTTCCAGAAGAAAATGGTAGAAAATATTATTTCAGAAGTAGCCATCAACTGAAGAAAGCAGAGATAGCTAGATCTACAAAATTAAATAATCACACCTGTAGTTTCCTTCCATTTAACATTGTGCAATGACACAAATATTTTTGAATGACACGCAAAACATGAATTATTGCACCTCCCTTCACAACTTGTGGTTTACTAGATGGAAACAATTTTTTTTTTTAAACAGAATCTTTCTTTTTTTCTTTTCTCTAGAGGCAGGCGCAAATGCTGGCCCGCTCGTCGTGCCTGTTGGTCTCCCAGTGCCTGGTAAGAACTAATTTTTTTTTTAAGTTGTATTCAATTAGTTACAAGTTCTGAAATAATTGACTTAACCACAGAACAATGAGGAAAAATATTATTAACAAGTGGCCATCATTGAAAGCAAGCACACGTAGTTTGACAAAATTACACTTGTAATTTCTTTTCATATAACATTATGCAATGGCATGAAATTTTTTTAATGTCATCAAGCAAAACTTGAATTATTTGACCTTCCCTCACAAATAGTTGTATACTAGGAGTGCCCAAAAACCCGGTTTTTTTCTTTTCTTTTCTTTTCTTTTTTTTTTCTTTTCCCTTCTATACATTGGTTTTGTTTTCGATCTTAAAATATCAACTTGATAGGATTGGATTGGGTCTTCATTTAGGTCAATGGCTACACCGAACCAACTTGGGACCAAAACCCATATCTACTGTAAAATATTCTAATTATACTCACGTATCTTCATGTATTTGATTTGTTGTAAACAGTAAGGTGGACTTGATATTTTTTCTTTCTTTCTTTATTTCTTTCTTTTTTTTTTTGGAAAACTAAGAAGGTGGGACTTGAATGCATCTGATCGTTTTATATATAAGACAAAAGTTAGGGCTCATTAAATTTCATTTCTTATTCTTTGGACCCCACCTCTTTTCTTTCCTTTTTATTGCAATTTTACCCTAACATAAATTCCATCTTTACCCAATGCCTATCCTCTCTAACCCTAACCCTACCTAACCTTAGCCCCACCCGTACCCCACTAGCTCCAGTCGGGACCTCATCAATGTCCACTACAACAAAAATAGTTAAAGATCACACTTTGACAAAAAAAAGATCTCACTTTTATTGGAAGTATGATAAAAAAAATTGGATTGATATTTTAATCACACTTTAATTTGATTGAGTGATAATATTTATTTTTTATGTCACTTTTCAATTAAGTGTGATTATATATATATATTTTTAATCACACCTTCTAATTAAAGTGTGATTATATATACACTACTATTTTTTAATCACACTTTTTAAATAAGTGTGATTATATATATATTTTTTAATCACACATTCAAATTAAAGTGTGATTATATATATATTTTTTAATCACACATTCTAATTAAAGTGTGATTATTTATATATTTTTTAATCACACCTAAATAAGTATAATTATATATATATATATATTTAATCGCACTCCCTAAATAGGTGTGATTGTATAAAATATTTCAATTTAATTTTTATATAAAATATACAATTCCCAAATCCGCGCCTCTATTCTACCCATGAATGACAAAGGACGACCAACTACTAGAAAAGAAGGCTTTAGACATGGAACTTTTTTCAACAGTTTGAAAATCGTTGCAAAAAGCAATATTTTGTGACGGCAAAAAAAATCGTCGCGAAATTAATTTTTTTGTGATGGCATTTGACTGTCGCAAAAAAGGCATCGACTAAATACCATTATTAGAGATAGAAAATCCAAAGCCGTGACAAAAAGTAATATTATACACGACGATACATTAACTGTCTTCTTTTTTTTTTTTTTTTGCAGCGCCTTTTGTTAATCCGTTGCAAAAGATTTTATTTTGCTCATTAATGATGGTCCTTAAACTCGTCGCAAAAACTTAATCCCTAATTACCTTCGCGCCCTCCCCAACCCCCTTACTTTTTCCTGCTCATCCCTAAACTTTTAGACTTCTCTTCGGATTTTTTTTTTTAAAAAAAAAACTACCAGTTTTATTGGTGATCATATTTGGTTTAATTTTCTGAAACTTGTAAAAATTAGTTTCGTGAAAAAATTAAAAATATTTATCAATTTTATATAACTTTACAAAGGATATGAGTAATTTTTAAAAATAAAAAAATCGATCCCGATATATAAAGCATGAATGCTGGGTGTTGAAATCCTAAAATACTTTCTCTCTATCGCACTATCTGTGTGTATGTGTCATGTCTCTGCAAAAACTCTTCAAACCCCTACCCTCTCTCCATCAGACCCCAAATCCCAAACCCTCCTCTCTCTCTCTTTTGCAAAAACTCCTCAAAACCCTCTCTCTCTCTCTCTCTTTCTCTCTCTCTCCATTAGACCCCAAATCCAAAACCCAAACCCTAACTGGCATAACAATGAGTGAGAAGGAGAAGATGGACAAAGAAAATACACACAGACAGAGCTCTGAACCAGAAGAAAAGAACAAAGAAAGAGAAGTAACGACGGAGAGAGAAGACGGCCGAAAGGAGACGGAAGAGACGAATCCATGCAAAGAACACTTCCACCCTTCAACCAGGTTTAGATTCAAACTAGGGTTTTGATTTGGGGATTTTCACTAAAAAATCAAGGTTTTGATTGAGCAATTCCAAAATTATGTAAAATTTTGTGATTGTCCACAAAAATTCATAGGACTTTCCAAAACATACTTTTTTGGGATGGGATTTCCGAATAAATTGCCCTTAATAAAACTAAATTTTAAAACAAAAACTCTAAATCTAAAACAAAAAAACTTCTCTACCAACCCATGCTACTTGCTACCAGCTCACTTGTTGGTGCGTACTGCCACCACCCCTCCCCACCCATCAACCATTGACACCACCCTCTCCCCCACCTATTGCTGCCATTTGTAACTATTCCATTCCTCTTCCATCACACCCACTACTAGCTCATTGACTCCCTCAAACCCTGTCTCTGCCACCCTTTCCCCAGTCAACTCCCGTCCCGCCATCTTGACACCCTAGCCCCTTCCCGTCACCTCTAATCCCTCGTTTCCTCTGTCAACACCCCATCTTCTATGAAACCCTACAACCACCAAACACCACCACTCTCAACCTATAAACCTTTAGATTTGAATACCCTAGGCCTCCCCCCTTAAAAGTCTCTCTGTTTCTCTCTCTCATACATGATTTGCAAAGGTAAGTCAATTGGGGTTTCACGATTATGAGAGGAGGGGATAGAGGCCAGCAAGAAAGTTAGTAGGTATCATGGTGGTGGAGAAGTGGGTGGCATATATATAGGAGAGGGACTAGGGTGGTCGTTGGAAGTGGTGCTGGTTGTGGGATAGGTTGTGTGGGTTAGGGTATGGAGGGTTAGAGACGTCAAGATATGCAAGGTTAGATGTGAGAGTACTTCGGAAATATATGGTGAAAAGAGGAAAAAAAATCCAAGCTTTAAATGAGTATGAAAAGGTGGGTGTAAGAAGTTGAATTTGTGGTGTAAACATAGGCTCCCTTTTCGAACATGGCACCAAAAAATGTTGACATCGAACAATTTTTTTCTGTTACTTAGATGGTTTATAATTGACTGTAAACTTCAAACCTCATGTTTTTTTCTTTTTTCTTTTTCAATTTTTTGAAAGGGAAATGCACTATGTAATGTTTATACATTGAAATATGTGAAAATATTTAAAAACATATAGTAAAAAAATGTATGAAATTATGTCAAATGTGTATTGAAATTTTAAACTTTTTGACATTATTTGGTTTCTAACTGCCAATGGATAGTTATTCACAAGATTCCTTTTCAAATCATAGGATATATATATATATATATATATTGTATGTTCATCAAACCTTGAGGGTTTGTCTTTGGTATTTTGCTCTTAAAAATATGATAGAGGAATATTGGGCCACAAAAATGAAAACATAAACATAATGAAAGAAAATAAAGAAAAAAGAAAAGAAAAGAAAAATGTGCAAATGAACAAAAAATGTTGGTTTTAGGAATCCCAAATATCATGTGTTTCCATCGTTTAATCAAAGTATCTTAAAACTTCTGATATCTCAATGGAATGTTATAATCCTTTCAAATCAATGGATCCTTATTTGGTTTCTATTTATTTATTTTTTCTTTTCAAAATTTGGAATTATTAGATGGAAGGTTTAGTGAAGGTGTGAAAGAAGGAATCAAATACTACAACACCTCATAGATTCTTGCCAATGGTTATTGATTCAACCTCAACTCTTTCATAATCTATTTAACAAGTCAAAATGCATATATATGTATTCTTATGTGAAGACATATGTTTGTCCTAAATTATATATGCAGGTATAAAGCCCTTTGTGACTCTTCTTCAATTTGATGTTCCCCAAGCTTTGGAAGATGAGTATGGAGGCTTCTTAAGCTCTCGAATTGTGTAAGTCAATCATGTTAATTTCATTATATGATCAGTCTGTATAACTGCCTATCCAAGACATTTAAAAGTTGTTCATGAATTTTTAAAGAACTTGATGATGTGTGTACAGCTAGGGATTAGTTGTCATTTTTTAGTTATTCATAGTAGTTGTTAATTAGATTAGTTGTATTACTTAATTGTAAATCTTTTCCTGTATTGCCTCATATAGCTATATATACCTCCATATTGGAAAAGAATAAAATAATCTGTTATATTCCAACATGGTATCAGAGCATTGATCCTAAAACTTTTCCTCTCTTTTTTCTTCTGCGATTTTTACCCTAACATATTATCCGACCAATTCCGATCTGGTCTGAAAAGTCTGCCGCTGCCACTATCGCTGGAAACTGCTTTACGGCCGCTACTATGCAATCTTTCTGCCGATTATTGCTATTCTTCCTATTTACTCTCAACATGGGTGATGAAAACTCTGTTGCTACCCCTTCTCCAACTACTGTGACTTTGCATCAAGACAACTCTACAAATCACCCCAGACAAATTGGATGGCTCAAATTGCTCCACGTGGTCTCAAAGTGTGGAGGTGTATTCACAGGAAGAGGAAAAGTGCAGTATTTAACTGGAAAAAAACCTAAACCCAATGAAACAGATGCTGCTTACTCTACTTGGTTGGAGGATAATGCCATGGTTAAATCTTAGCTTCTTAATTCAATGACCTCTAATGTTAGGGTTGTGTTTCTTCGTCTCCCTACCACTCATGATGTTTGGGATGCGATTTCCCAAACCTATTTTGTGGGCAAGGATGATGTATGAACTCCGATGTCGGTCTCATGAGACACGCCAGAATGGTAAGTCTGTGGTTGATTACTATGGTGCTCTTCAACTTATTTGGCACGAATTGGACCTTCTGAGTGCAATGAAGTCTGCCACAGATGCTGCCACCCAGAAAAAGAAGATTGAGAAGGATCATTTATATGATTTTTTGGCTGGTCTTGATCCTAGTTTGGACTAGGTTTGGAGTGTCCGTAATGCTTTTGCTTTTGTACGCCATGAAGAGCTTTGTCAGACCACTGACTCTAAAAAAATCTCGTGTTAAGAGCATTTGTTGTTCGCCAGACTGACACAATTACGTGAAGGAAAAGAGAAAAAATAAGGATAAGTAATAAATAAATTTATAGATTTAAATTATGAATTTTTAGTTTTTTTTTTTTTTAGTTTTTTTTTTAGTTTTTTTTTTAGTTTTTTTTTTTTTGAAGTTGTGAGTTTCTAACATTAACTGTTTGAATTAGTCAAAAAAATTGCATTTTATTAACGAAAATGTAATTTATTTTTTAAATTTTGACACAAATTTTACAAAACTTCATTGAAGTCCAATTTTTTTTTTTAAAATATAATTTTTTAATTTGTTATCAAACAAATAATATATATCATAACTCTTTTAGTAATTTATTATAAACATGACAATCTCTCTCTCTCTCTCAACTATGGCCTTTGATTATATAGAAAATGAAAATAAAAAACCACTAAAACAAGTGGGCTTAAAAGATACATTTTAATTCGATAGTTAATAATGTCATCCTCCTGGCTTGTTCACTTGCCACAAAAAAAAAAAAAAAAATTAGACTAATTTTTCAATTTTTCCCTATCATTTTTTTTTATTTTTTTTTATTATAAATTATGGATGCTGGAAATGATGGTAGAGGTTTTTATTTTTTATTTTTCCACTGTAAATTCTTAGTTTGGAAGCCCTTTTTTCACTTAAAAATGTTGAAAAAGCTCAAAGAATAAGCCTTTTTTTTGGTTTAAAAAAAAAAAGCCCCCCCCCCTCCCAAAAAAAAATGAGGCTCAAATAAGCCAAATTATTTGGCCATTCAGTTTTTTTTTTTTTCCCAACTACATCATCGATAATGATTAATGCCAAAATAATAATGTCACATGCTATGAATATAATGGGTCTACCTGAGCATTGTGGGCTCATTGAATCAGCCACTTACGCTTATCCATTTACTAGATTTCGAACCAACATGATTTTCCTTTGGTTTTTTTGGGATTTTTTTTTAAGGTTCTTGATATTAAGATTTTTTATAGCATAAAGAACCTTTAATATTTTCATAATGTCTAAGGTCTCTCAACATCATAGAGAATTTCTCTGGACAAATCATAGAGAAAATTCCAAATTTCTCTGGACACATCACAGAGAAAATCTCACCAGAGAAATTTCCATCTCCACCCCAGAGAAATTTACTCAACCCCAGAGAAAATCCCCTTCAACCAGAGAAATTGAATTGTGTTGTCTGCAATTTGATGGCTTCAGTGCTTTGGATGCATATTCATAGAGAAAATCTCACCAGAGAGTTTCTCTAGATTCAACCCAGAAAAATTTCCCTCTCCACCCCAGAGAAATTTACTCAACCCCAGAGAAATCCCCTCTAACTCGAGAAATTCACTTGTGTTGTCTGCAGTTTGATGGCTTCAGTGATTTGATCCAACATTATTCTTACACTACAAAAAGAGACTTGATCCAATAACTATATTGATGTCTATATTCATAATGAATTAAACATACAAAGCAATCCTTGGAAATTCTATGGGGTCAAGACCTTGAACACTCAAATTTCTTTGGACTAATTTCTCTGAACTAACATTCAAATTTCTCTAGACTAACATCAAAAACCCTTGAACTTTTTTCAAATTTCTCTGAACTAACATTCAAATTTCTCTAGATCTCTAGACTAATATAAAAAACCCTTGACCATTTCACAAATTTCTCTGTACTAATATTCAAATTTCTCAAGATCAGCATTCAAATCCCTCTATCTATCAAGAGAAAATTGAACACCACGGAAAAAATTAAACATGGCAGAGAAAATTAACCAAACCAGAGAAAGGTTTAACAGCAAGGTGGTTTTGTTTTCACTGCCCTAAGATTATAAGAAAGGGTTCCTAATAACAAAAAGTTAAATAAGGAAGAATTTCTAGTAGCTTATGATCATAATAAACAATTTGAAAAACTAGCAAGACTACCTTGTTATTTCTTACATCTTCAATGATATCCTCAAGCAGATCAATTCTACAAACTTGCCCAGATAACCACAATGTTCAAGGTAGGCTCATCCTCAAAATCAACCATTTCACCAAAAGAGATGTCTTTTGTGGAAGTATCATTGAAACTACCACTTGATCTTGGTTTCTTGTGATCACTATTTATAACTGCTAATTGAAAGCTACCTTCTGGAGCATCTGGTGCACATTCTTGGATGGGTGATGGAGCCACGTGAACCACAAAATTCTCTAACTCTGATTGATTAACATCTAACCATGATTGTTCTCATTGCTTTCTTCATGGACCATAGCGAGGAGGAGGAGGTGATAGGATCGAGGGATCAATGCTCTAAAGAAGCTTCGAGAGTGGTCGGAGATTGTCGCCGAGCCACGGTGGAAGACCTTCATACAACTGTTCAATCGAAGCAAGAGTGGCCGAGGAGTTCTTGACATAGGGCTTCTTGGATTGATCGAGCTGGATCGACGAAAGAGAGCCTTAGCAACAAGGAGAGAGAAGAGGTGAGGCGTGAGTCTGAGAGAGAAAGAAGAGAAAGAGAGGGTGAAGGTTTGAAGCCGTGAGGCATATCAAATTTCTCTGTAATACATGAATGTGGGGTTGAGGGACCTTAGACATCATAAAATAATGTTGTGAATCTCTTCCATTACTAAAGATGGGAGATGGACCTTAGACTAATTTTCCTTATTTTTTTTATCTTTGATTTTTCTCTATTTTTTTAAATCAAAAAGTTGACTTAAAAGAAGTTGTTAAACTAAATTTGTCACCTCTCACCACTTGGGGTTAAATTACTATTGATGATGTCATGACCTGAAATGGATAAAGTAGTGGTGAATCTCACTCGGTGTTGGTGTGATGTAAACCAAAAACCCTCCAAATAAATTAGAGAAGAAAACTTGAAAAGAAAGCTAGGAATTAGGATTCGGGTATTGATTTCCCTAATGAATTGAACATGTCAACCTTATATAGTTTGGTCTTCACATGTTGATAAGTGGTCTTTAGTGGTTCAAGATTCCTTTCACGTGTCCTCATTTACAATGTTATAACTCATACAGATTTAATTGTGAGAATAACTTAACCATGTTCGAAACTACACGTGCCAACACGTGTCCTCATTTACATTTTTGCAATTATCAACAAACTATGATTGACTAAGGTAGCATTTTTTTATTATTATATATATTTATAAAATTTTGAAAGTTGTAAACAAAAATTTATTTGATGTTCATTTTTATTTTTTAAAATTGTTAGCAGTTTACAAAATTTATTAAACTCTTAACTTAAAACAAATTAGTTTCACATGTTAAGAAAAATAATTTCTCTCTCTTTAATTCCTTCAAGCCACACCACCATCGGGCATCACATCTGGCCACTCCAATTGACGGATGTAACGCCCTCAAAATAACAACATTAAACCCATCTGATAAGACAAACTAACCACATTCCTTTATTCATTAGAGTTCCATTACATAAGTCTTACATGTTAACATCATAACAAAATGCCCTACGGGCTTACAGCTTTCCAAGTTAACACTTGGTTACAACAAAAGAGTACTAACTCGTTTACACATAAAGCCCTTGGCTTGAAGTTACATGTAATACATCAAAAGTAAAACAACAAAACATGTCCGCCTCTAGCATTCCAAGCTATGTCCTTGGAGGTGGCATGCTTCCTGCACCTGAAAATGATATTCCCATATAGGGTGAGCCACAGCCCAGTAGAAATACACTAAACCAACCATGAACAATGACTAAAATATTAGCACTTGATAGATGGTCAACACTGATACAATCACATAAATCATATATTTATGTCATACGACTTACAAGTCCCAATTACTTTTCATTTCCCCCTTTTCAACAGATAGGCATATAAGCACTACCCACATGCTCAACAGATATGTATAACAACAATATCCACATTCTCAGATAAGCAAATAAGCTATATCCACATTCTACAACAGATATGTATAACAACAATATCCACAGATAAGCATAAAAGCTATATCCACACATCACAAAGATAAGCATATAAGCTCTATCTTCACTTCTTTAGACAAGCATATGAGCTGTATCTACGGAGTTCATCCCCTATCTTCTCCCAACACTATCCGGTTTAGAGGTACATCCCCTATCTTCCCCTAAACCGCGGAGTACATCCCCTTTCTCCTCCTCTACACATAACGTATATAAACACATTGGTTCTATATACAATCACCCAATACAACAGTTAATGTATTCTATCAATCGTCAAGTTCCATGACACATTTCATTGATTAGTTTCAGTTTGCCTAATCATCATGCATTGTCTACAACAATCACGACTATCCTCCACCGATAGCCCAAGCAGTTATTTCTAAACAGAAAATAAATGCACAATGGATATTCAATCAACATTTCATTTTCTCATCCTTCTCAATTAATTATCCCAATTAATTAAACAATGTAATTAGGTCAATTCCCATAATTAACATTTCAACCCTTAGGTCCCATTTTCATCAATGATTTAACATTCATTCAATTTCTCTATGCCAAACTTGCATCTAGGTTTATTTTGAATAAAACCCCAACTTTTGTAAAATTGCACAAAAGCCCCAAACTTTCACAAAATTACCAAACCAAGCCCAACATCTCAAAATACCAAAATTTAAAGACAAAATCCATAGAGAGGAGTAGGATATCCCTACCTCAAATTCGGAGTTCCAAGGGAGAAGACGACAAAACCCAACGTGCTCCAAAACCCGAGATTTTCAGATTAAAATGAAACCCTCGATGATCAACAACTTTTTTGTAAAGGCCAAAGATGAGCAAATCACTCCTACTAGATCAATACCTAGAGAGAAGGTAGATTCCTAGAGTGAGAGGCTCAACAATGGTGATTTTGGAAAAGTAAGAGAGAGAAGAGAAAGTAAAAAGTGATTTGAAAAGTCACAATTTCGGGACTTAAACCCAGTCTTCCGCTCGAGCGTAAAACACCCCGCTCGAGCGTCACTCACAGACTCCCGCTCGAGCGTCCAAACTTCCGCTCGAGCGCCGGATGCACTCTCCCAGCATTTATACAGAACCAGGCCTCCGCTCGAGCTTCCAACTCCCCCGCTCGAGCGGCACTCAGACAACCCCGCTCGAGCGGCCAAACCCACGCTCGAGCGTACAACACTGCACAAGAAATACTGGATGGGTGTATTCCCCGCTCGAGCGCAAACACCTCCGCTCGAGCGGACAGGCCAAAAATCTGGACAACTAGTTTTGGTTTCTAAACTCAACCAACCTGTAACAAACCTGCCCAACACATCCTATAACTCAATTACGAAGTAAAAAGGATGTAAACAAAATAACAAACAACTACCAACATCCACGGACACATGTCCGGATCACGGTATAACAAGGGAAAACCCGGGATCGCTATAACGGAAATCCCCTCCAAGCACTAATAACCACATCTTGCTGGAAACTACTTTTGGTTGCCTCCTCCTGCCGAAAATCACCTCTAACAATATATCCAGTTGTCAGCAATTACTTTTGATTACTCCCTTATTTTCAAAACAAAATTTAAAACATATATCCAGTTGTCAGCAATTACTTTCGATTACTTCCTTATTTTCAAAACAAAATTTAAAACATATATGCGTATTAAACATTTTTTTTATTTATCAAAAATAAATATAAACATGATTAATTTTTAACTCTAATAAAAGATTCTGTGAAATAAAATCAAATTGTTAGGCCTTAATTGCAAAGAACAAGTTCAAACAGTTTAATTAACTTGTCTTTGTCCAGCCTCATTGCGTTGGACTTTTCTATTTAGTTTGCTTCCACGAAAGAAACGTATGGGATTTTGGACACACTGTTTAATATTTTTAGAGAAATATTATATATGATTGATTATATATATATATATATCAATTTTTACATGAATATTATGTAAATTTAATTATTAAAATATATTTTTTTTTGGATTCCTAATTATTAAAATATTTAATAAAGATAAAATAATATCTTATTATATAATTTGATAAAAAAATTAAATAATATATAACAATCCTAGTATTTTTAATCATGGCTTAGTTGCAAAGTATTTGAACCCATAACCCTAAAACTGTAATTGTCAATCCTAGACATTTCTTGAAGAATTAATTAATAAGATTAAGTGATCTGATTTGCCACGGCACAACTGATCGGTTGGAAGCCATATCATCTTCCCACCAACTTCAACTAGGAGCTTAAAATATGTGCTGGGCAAATCACAACGTGGCACCGCACCATTCTGTCACATATATTATAATAAAATTAATGTGTATTTATACAAAAACGATAACCATATGGAATGGAATGTTTATATGAAATTTTTGACAAAAATAATGTTGTAGTGACATTTTTTAAAATATCACAAAAATTATATCATTTGTTATATATATATATATATATCTAGAATTCTAATTATATTATGAGGATCATGTTAACAACCACCAGCTGACTTGTGCTAGACAACCAATAAGATGGTGCACATCCGCCAAATTAGCAAAATTCTGTCCTACATTTACATACACAGTCCCCCATCAATTGAAAATTTTTGAGTAGTTACAAATTTTATAGACAATTTTGGAGGAAAAAAATGTGATAGACCTAAAAACATATTTATGAGTTCTGTGTTATATATTTAATCTTTGATTTTGTGTGATTATGGATCCTGTTGGGCAGTGGTACTAAGGAATCATGTGAAGGTTTGAGAAGTGGGAAAGATCTTATAAAGGAAAAAGATTGGTCAGCGGTGGTCGATGGTGGCTCTGAGTAGAAAAGAACAAAATGGGAAAGAGTTTGACTGCAACATTTCAACGCCATATACAAGCAAGGGATTTTTCTTAATTTTCTTCCCATATTTTTGGGATATTAATTTGTTACGTTAGTTTATAGGATATTTTGTCATATACATGATGACGGACTCGATTACTCAATAAGCACAATTCCAATTTTCCAAATCATATGCTTGCAGATGCTCAATTTTGTCGGAGAGGAACGGTTCGCCACCAACACCAACGGTTTTGGAAACACATAAGGCGATCACTTGGCTTTGCTTCTCACTTGGCTTTGCTGCCATACAAGAAGGGTGACAAAGCCTACGTAACGCTCGAGCAGAGGTTTGAACATAATAGAAAGCTCACTTAGTACCCAGTGAGCTCACCCCCCTCAAATTCAGTTCCAACACTGGAGAAGGCACAACACTACCATCCTCTCGCCCTCAATACTTCCTTAAGAACTCCGTCAAACAAGCAAAAACCAGCCTAGGTATAAATTCTGAGGATAGTTTCACCACCAGTTTTACTGAAGCTGAGAGGATTGGGGAGGATTTCCCACTTTCTATCACCTTTGGGATCAAAAACCTCAAAATGGGGTGGGAATTAGTATGAATGTCTGGAAAGAACGTAAATTTTCCCCTCGTGTGACCACAATAGGTCTGGCCTTGTAACTTGACAATCTGGGAATATCGCGGACAGGGACCAACAAACCCTCCTCTAGATCAGTGGTGGGATCAAAGGAAGGCAAAAGCATCTAAACAGAAATTGTATTTACAAGAAACATCATTTTCATCAATTACAACATTCGCACCCCTAACCATATACAATATAATTGACAAAAGTAATGATCAAGACCAATTCTCCACAATTTATACAATATAATTGACAAAACTCCATATAAACTGAAAAGAGAAGGAAGTGAGAAATATTACATCTGTTAGGTCACCAACATATATACAAACAACATATAATTAGTTAAACCAAAAAATAGTAATAATTGAAGTCTAACAACAACAAGAAGCCTGATAGAAGAACATATAATTAGAAAGATATCTGACAAAAGTATTTACCAAGCTAGAAGAGGTTAGAAAGACATTACATGGTGAGAAAGGCTTGAATTTTGGAAGAAAAGAACACAAATCCACAACAAAAGTGGAAGGCACCACAAAAAAAGAACTCAAATCCACATTATATGGTAACTAGGATTCCAAAAAAAGAACTCAAATGCACTGGGAAACTCGATTCCAAGGTTGTGCGTTGTGTCTTTTTCCCTTTCTAGTCAGCGGACTGTTATTTGTGGTGAGGGGAGCCTGCCATTGGTGGTCGTTTGGATAGGGTTGATCTTATTCTCGACGTCTGAAAGAGCAAGCTTTCCTTGTGCCACCAAACCCATCAGTCAGTCTATTCCTCTATCATCTGTGTGGGCCTTCCGGTGGGCTTTATGAAGAGCATAAGCACAAGCCCAGCATTGACTTAAATATTATGTTGGACCACATAAGAAGTGAATGGAAACAGGATGAAGCCCAAATCACAAAATATCAATCACCAGCCCCGCCATCCATTGAGGAAATTGTAGGTCCATTGGGATCAAATAAGCAACTGAGTCAAGATGAAGCAGAAATAAAACAAAGAAGAGTGATCAATACAAATCAACCGAATAGTGAGTCGAAAAGGAAAAGAAGACCGGGGCAAAAGAAGGCATGGTCAAGGTGAAGAGGGGCAATTTTGAGGGCAGCAGCAGTGGCCCTCTCATCATCAGTGTCACAAACTAGAGATCATAACAGAAGAAGAAAGGACAGAGATGCAAGATGACAAAAATCGTAGGGATATTACAATTTAAGACACTAACATTTTCATGGGATTCATCAATCTATACTTTGGTAGTACAGTTATTGTTTACAATTTAAGACACGAACAAATTTTTTATGAGATCACCTCTATTACATGTACTGCTGGTGATGTGGGGAACTGACGTAGTTGTTATTTTTGCAATAAAACTACTAAATCCTTTCAATTTTTTTCCGTCATTGTATGCGTTATTGAGAAGATTTAATTACCATCATATCCTTACTGTCCATGGCCTGGATTTAGGAGATTAAGTGGTATAGGGTGACCCCATTTTAAAGTTGCTGATTTTGATTCAAGATCCTATACCTCCATTTTGTAGAATATTTTATCCATATTATCGTATAACTTTTTATCCATATATTTTTATTTTGTTTTAATTATATGACTCTAGCTTGCTAGAGCATTTGAAATACAATTTTCAGAAGGAAAACAAATCAAGGATTCAAACATGTATACTAAGTAGTACGAGTTTGCGACGAGTCACTACAGCCCGTATTTACTAAGAGTTGCTTTTCACACGATTGGGTGAAGAAAAACCCTCTCATTGATTCTGAGTATCCTCATTGGCATCTTGAGTAAGTACATATTTCTATCTTTGCTATTTATCCAAGTAATTCATTCATTTGTCTTTTCATTCAATTTTTTTGTCATTCACTTTGTAGGGATATACTCAATGGCATCATATACTTCAGATTTACATTGAGACAACCACGTGGAGAAATTTGTGCAAACAATGTCTATTTGGTTAATGGACATGCCAAGTTGGGCAAAACTCTAAATCCTGAGTGGTAGACATTTGGGGATGACATTGACAAGTTCTGCGGCATAGTCAAGTCTCTATTCAGGTCCAAAGGGTCAAAACTTCCCTTTGGTTTGGATCATTTGCGTAGATACGTGCAAAAATACAACAAATTTAAAAAGTACAGTATTTCTTTAATTATGATTTTTTAAGTATTGTATAGTGTTTTTATTCCTATTGATGCTCACGCTTTTTGTTATACAGGCATTTAATGAATGCAATTAATCATCCGATGCCAGAATCGTGTTTAACAAGAGAATAGGCAACTAGCCTATACTCGTATCTTGCATCTAAAATCAACAAGATCTGATGATTAATTACATTCATCAAATGCTTATATAACAAAAAGCGTGAGAATCAATATAATAAAAACACTATACAATACTTAAAAAATCATAATTAAAGAAATACTATACTTTCCAAAACAAAGGGAAATTTAGACCATTTGGACTTGAAGAGAGATTTAACCATACCACAGAATTTGTCAATGTCATCCCCCAATGACTTCTCGTACCACTCAGGATTTACAGCTTTGCCCAACTTGGCATTTCCATTAACTAAGTAGACATTATTTGCACAAATTTCTCTATGTGGTTGTCTCAATACATCTAAAGTATATGATACCATTAAGTATATCCTTACAGAGTAAATGACCAAAAAAATTTGAATGAAAAGACAAAAAAAACAAATGAATGAATTACTTGGATAAATAGCAAAGATGACATAGACATGCACTTACCCCAAGATGCCAATAAAAGACTTACTCAACCTTTCAGGATACTTAGAATCAATGAGAGGGTTTTTCTTCACCCAATCGTGTAGAGTTCCTTCTACCACCTCTGTGAAAACAACAAAACTACTTTGACACTTTCCAATTACTCTCAGTAAATACGGGCTGCAGTGACTCGTCGCAAAATCGTACCACCATTATAAATCTTTTGATTGTGACTCAAGGTGGTACACCACTTTTATACTATTTTGTGTACTTCCAAGGTAACCAATATACATGTTTGAATCCTCAATTTGTTTTCCTTCTAAAAATTGTATTTCAAATGCTTTAGCAAGCTAGTCATATAATAAAAACAAAATATATGGATAAAAAGTTAGCTATAAGATAATATGGATAAAATATTCTACAAAATGGAGGTATAGGATAAAACATACTATGGTATCTAGATCAACAGCCATCTTAAATCAAAATCAGTAACTCTAAAATGGGGTAACTCTCTGTAACAAATTAGAATAACAAACCACAATAAATAGTTAACATACTTCTACTGCTACCACTTAATCTCCTAAATCCAGGCCATTGACAAAGCCAACAAACTATAAGTACAATAAGGATATGAAGGCAATTAAATCTTCTCAATAACGCATACAATGACAAAAAATTAAAAGGTTTTGATTCAATAGACCGGCAAAGGATCTAGCAGTTTTATTGCAAAAATAACCACGTCAGTTTCCCACATCACCAACAGTACATGTAGCAGATGTGAACTCATAAAACTAAACTAACGAGTAACAAATTACTCTACTAAACAATAACTATACCACCAAAGTATAGACTAATGAATCCCATGAAAATGTTAGTGTCTTAAATTGTAATATCCCTATAGTTATCATCAGTTTTTCAAACTTGAGTGCACATACGAAGATGAATGCAGCTGCATGAACTTAACTTAGAGAATCAAAGCTAAAAGAATCAATATATAGTAAAGAAACCTGATGCATGATTGCAGGGCTAAGAAGGTCAACTTAACATTCTGCACTGATGTTTCAAGCTAAGATAGTCCAAGTGATCATAGTCTTTATCTCAAGGTCAATTAGAAAAAATGGACACATGGTCTGGAATTTAGTATTATAATTTAAAACAGTTAAAAGTAAAATATAAATCTCTCTTTCTTAGGTCCACATAGACACAAGTACATACCATATGTATTGATCGTATAGGGGGGAACTATTAGATCACCACTAGTCCCAAAAACTTAAGATGTTAGGAAATGAGCTTAATAATATACATCAAGCTCAAAAGCTTAAGTTGTCTGGAAATGAGCTCAACAATGTATATCAAGCTCTTCAATAGGGACAAGTGACTTTTAGAATGCTGTCATATCAGCATCCATAGAGGAACAAAGGCCATTATATGGTTCCCATTCATCTTAGCACCCTTATCTTCATCATAAATCTTGGAACCCTCTATTTCCAAGCCCCTTAGATTGGGTAAGCTTGGATGCTACCCGGGAAAAGTAAAGGGTTGTTCCAATCCTATTGAACAAAAAGATGTCAAACCAAAGGTAGAAAACAACAACATTATTCAAAAAGTGATGTAAATCAGAAGATCAAAACCAATTCCTTTGTGTAAAACTCTTTGCCAAAGTAAACCTCAATGGAACACATACACACACAACAAATACATGTATTTCAAATTGAAAATCAACCCATTAAAGAAAAGGAATGCAAAGGGCAAGTCATACAATATCTATTAAAAAAGGAATACCTCCATAAAATAAGAGAAAAGGGGGCAAGTCATATAATATCTGACTACATACATTCTATTCCCTCTCCTCTTACTATTGCAAAGAACCAATTGCAACATGATGCCAAGCTCAGTTGATGAAAAACCATAAGAAAACAAAAGAAATAAAATTCAAACCAATGGCTCAAATTTTCCATTGGCTTTCTTCCTCCGAACTTTCTCAACAACCCTTTTTGTCTCAATATTCAAATTTTATAGTAGATGATGTACTATTATATATCATGTGAGATTATATTGTATCCCATTGTAGTAGATGTACTATTATAGTAGATGTACTATTAATTAAAAAATATGATTGTTAATAATATTTTCCCTTAATTAAAAAATAACAAAATAAAAAGATGCATTTTATAATCCAAATTTTAAAAATAAAATAGTATATATCATCCATCTATTATTTGAAAATTGGTTAATGTTATATAAGATTTGGAGTAATTAGAGTTTGACGGAATAAAAAAAAATTTCGTCCAACTTAACTTGAAATAATACTCAGATGGATAAATATTTTCAAAATTTTCAATAATTAATTCTTTATTATAATTTTATCCCTAATATTGATTGGACCTAACTAATAATCCAAGTTGTTTTGTTAATTATTGTAACAATCATATTTAAATAATCATATGTATATATTTTTTCTCATTAAAAGAAAATGGAAGGAAGGGTGAACAATGCATGGAAACCCTCCTTAGATGTGGATCATAGAAGCCCCCATTAGCAAGAAGCCAAACAAGAGGGACGAGCCCACAAGCACAGGAGATCCGCATGCCCTCCTTCAAGTACTCAACAACGTATTACAACAATATTTTTGTGGCAATTAACAGTTACCTATTGTTACAAAATAGTTTGTCACAATATGTCCTAATTTAATCTTTATTGCAACAAATTTATTGTGATGAAACTAATTCGTGGCAGTATTTAACTTCCACTGGCTTTAAAACTTCCTACCATGGAATTTGTGAACTATAAGGACAAAATAATTTTCATCACAATAAATTTACTTATTGCGAAAAATTAGTTTCGTAACAATAACCAAATTTTGTTTAGTGCAAAAACAAAGGTTATAAAAGCTTTAGACTAATCAACTGAGTGATAATCAAAATTACTACATCGAATTCTATCTGCCTAAACAATTTCTTAGCTGCTAAGTTCGATCAAGTAGAAGATCAAATGGAGTATCTCAACAAATGCCTACAATGTCGGTGGCAGTATTTGTGATTGTATTTGTGTCAAGTGGGTGAGTGAAAATTTTCTTCTTTCTCCCATAATCCTATTCAATGAATTTAATTAAAATTTGATTACTAACTTTGTACACCCATTAGATAAGTTAGTATTTAAAACGGCAAATTTGCTGATTACTTCAAGCTAATTAATTACTTTTTTGGCTGATGCATCAAATGTTGATAAAGCAAACAGGTTCATTAATACCTAGGCCGACAAGTTTGGCAGGCTTTTCACTCCACCACGAAGGCGATAACCTAAATGACCACAATTAGCATAATAATCAACGTTATACACGTCAAAGAAACTATAATTTAATCCGTGAAACCAATAAATTACCTCTTAACAATGAATCAAGCAATTAACTTCATGACAAATGCCTAATTAATTAAAAATTCCAATTGCAATAGCTAGGACCATACCAGTCATGAAGTTGAATGATGAAAGAAAATTCAAAACATTAGGTAGCCTTTGGATACTGGCTTACAGAATGAACACCAAGCACAAAAAAATAGTGAAGAACAATAATACTTTATCACGTATTCGGTGATATGAAAACAGTTTCTTATCGGATTCTTATAATTTTTAATTTCAAAATTAGTGTGTCAGCTTCTTAAAACAATTATTGTTGTTATACTCTCTCTTTCTTATTACTGTGAAGTAGGTGTCCTGCTTCTTTTGTATTTGTACAGATTTTTAGTATTTACTATTTACAAAACCAATAATATAACAAAGAAGCATATGGAACATTCTTTATTGGAAGTCACTGGAACTAATTTTCAACTAGGACATTTGTTAAGTGGGAAAAAAATTTAGCTAGAACCATAAGCATAATTTTTTTTCTTTATGTATTAACGTTTACTTTGTTGGGCATATTTGTTGGGTTGAGAAGGCTTCAAATGCCTGTGGCACTAAGCAAAGGAGTGGGAAGCCCTAATGCAATCAAATGGGAAGTATGTCAAGATAGGCACCACGAAACCACAATGTAGACTTTTGTATGACACATTATTAAATTAGCTCAGATAACTTCATAGGAAAAAGGTGATTTTTAATGCTCCATTGTTGTCTTCTTAGTTCTCTGGTTTTTTTTTTTTTTTTTTTTTTTTTTTTTTAATGTTATAGAGGCGAGGCGAGGCAAGGTGAACATAACCACTCTGTTGCTACTTGCTAGTTACATGTTTCTTTGTTGTGCAATTCTATAACTACATATAAGGAATTGCATGCGAACCGGAGAGAGAAATACAAATATATACCATCAAGGAGAACGACCAGTTGCTTCTTTCCTGGACCAATCTTTTTTCTCTTTTGATACTCAGACTTCCTCTTTGATATTCTCTCTTCAGTCGGCCATGGAGACAGGGACTCGCAGTGAAAGATAAAAAAAACAAAAAAACACACACCCACAAAAGGTGGGGTAGGGTTTCCTACCACTAAATTCTCGCCCAAAGAGAGGGGTAGGGTTTTCCTTCAATTACAACGGAAAAAGGCTTCCACTCATCAAGTTCACCTTTGGGGGAACTTTCGCATGACCCATTTTGATAATATGATCATTCATTCTTTTGGCCCATTTTGAGAATCTGATTTATTTATTCTTTTGATATTTATATGTAAATTATTCACATACAAAATTTATTTTGTTCGATAATTTTAATCATATTTAATTACTTATCATTCATTTATTTATTTTTTCTCTAAATAAATGATGAAAATACATAGCTATAATTACCAAATATATCTGATTTTTTTTTTAATTAATAGTCTACATACAAGAAATTGGAAGTTGAATGATTCATATCATTGAAATAGACCCCAATGACTTGACTAGATAGTCCAAATCATTTATGAGAATTGGATACAAATCCTTCCCATCATAACCGGCCTTTTTGGTTGTTAATCTATTCTATTATATAAAACCTATGAATAAATTAGTGTAAATTGTCAAAAGAAAAAAAATTTCCAAAGTAATTCTAAACTTGATAATTGTTCCTCTCATATTTAACTACTTCAAATATAAGTGTCATAATTATGAGATATAATTACTTTAAACAATTGTCATGATACACACGTTATGTGTGTACCCTTAATATTATAATATATAATATAAAGCTTACAATTAAATTAGTGCAGACATGTCATACATATATATATATTAAAAATGCCCACAAGAGTCAGCTATGCTATTATTCAAATTTTTTTAAAATATTTTTTCAACTGCCTGGTAACGCACATGATTTTTTTCAACCACAAATTATGTGCTCTCAGCCTTCTAGTTATTTATAAAATACTATAGCTTGGAAATTTTTTAGCAAACTCACAACCGTTTTTGAAATTGCAAGATAGATCCTCAATGGCTCAAGTTGAAATAGCTTTGTCAAAATTATTTTTTGGCTTACTACAATGCACAAAACTTATTTTTTTGGTTATACCATTCTAATATGGACTTGCCATTTTGGCACAACCAAATGCCAAATTCAAATTTGGGTTGTAAATTGTTCTAAATTTGTGTTCAAATTTGGGTTCTAAATTATTCTAAAATTTTGTACAATCTAGAAACTTTCCATATTCAAAAAATTTGAGGGTTCCAAATTAAATTTGGAAAGCTGAATTTCTAGACGGATCTTTATTGAGTTTTTGTAATTTTATAAATTTATTGTGGTTTGAAAATTTATGGTAGAGTTTTGATTTGTAGAAGTTGTGAAACTAACAGTTGGAGGTTCAAAAAAACAGCTGACTTTGCCATTTTTTGGCATGGCAAATGGCACACCATTAGAGTAGTGCATTTGTGAAGCCACGTTATTTTTTGGCTTTGGCAAGGCAAATAGAAAAACCATTGGAGTTGCTCTTAGAATCCAAGTTTATACTCAGCTGTGCTAGAAGTGAGGATTTATTATATTTATAAAATAATAAAACATACCAGACCATATGAGAAAGCAAATTGTTATTCATACAAAATTTATCGCTAAAATGACATGGCAATGACATTTTTGCAATAAAACGTCATTTAAATGGGGAATTTATTTTAAAATATACGTCCCAATATAGAAACAGTAAGGTCCCAATTTATTTAAATGAAGAAACAGATTTGAAACAGTAGAAAATCCAACAAATTCAGAATCAAACCCACATATCAGAATCAAACCCAATTTATACAATTTTTTTGCCAAATTCACAAATTTCAGAATAAATTTGACAAACCCAAATTCGGTTTCTCTTTTCTTTTTTTAATCATTTATCACCAAATCAGTTGATCCAAATGGAGTGAAAAAATCAGATGGATATTATTACAATAAACCAAACCAAAATCAGATGGATGTTCTTTGCAGATCAAAATAAATATCAAAATAAAATAAATGGATGAACAAAAATAGTTGGATGAACAAAAATTAAACCAAAAATCAAAATAAATAATTACGAAAAATCGGAGAGCACAGACCTGAGTTGTTTGAAGATCTGGAGATGCTTGAGTTCTTTGAAGATCCGGTTTGAAGCCATCGCGAGACCTCAGTTTGAAAAATCGCGATCGCCTCCACATCAACAAACAGAAAAATAAACAAAAAATCAAAGTGTATATATATATGATGTGTATAAAGACGGAGAGCGAGAGAGAGACAGATGGGAGAGTACAGAGATCGGTGAAGAGAGGGAAGACAGTGCGAGAGTGAGAAAGCGAGAGTCAGAGAGAGGGAGACAGTTTGCGGAGAGGGAAGATAGTGCGAGTGTGTGTGTGTGTGTGTGTGTGTGTGAGAGAGAGAGAGAGAGAGATCGGTTTGAGGAGACTGAGAGGGAAGACAGAGTGACTGGGAGAGGGAAGACAGTGTGATGAGAGTGAGAGGAGAGGTTTGGATGATTCCAGATAATCATCTCAACCATTGAACATTTTAGACGTGGACGGTTGTGATCTCCCACTCTGCCCATAAAACAGCCGTTGTGTTCTGTTTGGTTTAAAAAAAAAAAAAAAAAAAATTCAATACCAACAGTTATCTTTAAACGGTTGTTTTTTTCAAACAGTGATATTTCGAATTTCTATGACTGAGCGGTGATGGTTTATTTTTTATATATAATTAAAAAAATTTATTAAATATATAGTGATATATTTTTTGATGGGTGAATTATATTTAAATTTTTTTTTCTAATTTTTCAAAAAAAATTCATTTTTTATATTTGTCTAGTTTGAAATAATATAAATACATAATTTTTTTTACAAACAGATAAAAAAATGTCACAAAAGATAAAAAATAAACAAAAATAAAATTACAAAAAAAATCTATATCCAAACAACACCTACAAATTTGGAGAAAAAATTAGTTAAGATTTACTAAAATAACAAATGACCATTAGAGCAACATTGCTATAATTTGACAAAATAACACTATTTATTGTCAAATTATAGCAATAGCAATAGCATTATAGCAACAATGGTTGTCGTTCGAAATCAGTTTATTATGTAAATAAGTCAAACTTAAAAGTACAATTTATTGGACTTAGTCTAACAACTAGGAATTGTTTGATTCGCTAAAACAAGTTAAAATAATTATTCCTTAGACTTTCTTTTATAATGTGAATGATGATTCAATTTAGGGTGTATTTTTTATTATTTTTTTGGTGAATCAAAGGTGATGATAGATATTTTAATAGAATAATCATGTTATTCCATTTCATTCCAATAGTGAAGCAAATAAAGTATTATCCAAACAAGACACTGCTTACCCAAACAATGACTGGTATCATTAAGAACAATAAAATATTTTCCTTGCTTGGCCAATTACACATTACACACATACAAAGAATCCAAAGTAGCCCATACAATTTTTAATCTACGGTTAAGGAGGTCAAAGTGTTGCATGCATAAAATCAAGGAAATGACGTCGCCACTTAGGTTATATGGGAAATCAATCGTTATAAAAAGGATTAGGTATCAACTTGTCAGGTAAGCAGCAATTGAAAAAAGAAGGGATTTAATTATGGTAGGCTCAGAAAACTAGAATTTCTTCACATCTAAGGAAAATTCTACGAATTAGTACTCGTTGCATGTGTAGGATTGCTCTATAAAAACCACAGAGATGTTGATTAAGATAAGATAAGTTAAACTTCTAATTTGACTCAAATTTCATTTTAGTCCTTACCATTTTAATTTAAATAATTTGATTCCTGCCTTTTAAATCCGATTTCAATTTGATCCTTCCATTCAAATTAAACACTAAAACTTATAATGTTGTAATACGTGTCAGTCTCGCAAGGAGTGCATGAAAAAATTAACAGTTTTTTAGACAAAAGGACCAAATTAAAACTGAACTTTAAGTGTAAGAATCAAATTGAAATTTGAGTCAAACTATAAAGGTGAAAAATATAATTCCCCCTAAAATTTAAATCTCCCAATATATCCAAGTCAAACATTGCTAAGTACTCGTAAGACAATAATCAACCAAACTAATTTCACTAGAAGTAATGCAACAGTGAAATATGTTAAATACTTCTAGTTAACTAAATTAAAAATCCAGTGTAGCAAATTATGTTTTACAGAAACATTAATTCGAGCAAGATAATTATATATTGTAAATAGGATTGAAGTCTCCCCAAAGCTGTTCTTTTGAAACAATAGCTGATAATCCCAAGACTTCAGATGCTTTGATTCATGCCGCTCAACTTCTAAACTTCATCTTCATCTACACTTAGAAGTTAGAATCTTACAAAAACTTTTACAGAAAAGCAAAAGCAGAGACATCTAATTTATGCTACGAAACACATTTATAAACCAAATCATCTCCAAACAACTAGATTAGCTGGCTTATAAAAAAGTTCAAACCACAAAAAGGAAAAATTGTACGAATTTCTACATGAACAATACTAATTAAAATCCCACAGGTTCCAAATTCCAAACATAGGTAAGACGAACACAAAAGAGCAATTTATGAATCGTGTACCATGGGGCACATAATGGGAACGTTCAGAAAAAGAAAAAGAGATAGGAGAAAAAAAGAAAAAAGAGTTTAAAACAATTTAAAATTGAGGTTTTATTTTTTTATTTTATCCAATTGTTTGATGACATCAAAATTTCTCGTAACTTGATGCCCCTCCAACTTCCGGCAGTCAAGACTCGAGACTGGACACTTAGTCTGACCAAATGATTAGTCCACTAAAATGCACCACATTTATGATCTAAGATATTAAACCCTACGTGTAACCAAATCTTTAAAAAAATTGTATGTGCTGGAATCCTATTTTTAGATTCTCCAATCTACAAGTAAATTCCACAACAAAACAAATGATGGGAAGCCAACCTAACAATAGAAAGTCCATTTACTAGTGATAAATAAATCAAATGCACCAATGTTCAAAACAAGCACATTAAACCTGAACGTCCCAAAGATAACCTAACAATGGAATTCCTTAGGCCTCTTTTGTGATAAATAATACAAATGCACCGATGTTCCACTGTTTGGTTAGTTGTGTGCATTGGAGTAAGGATTGGTGCCGCATCATACCATCGGTGACAACCCCTAAAACCCACGCGGGGTTAGCTTTCCCATAGTGTATTGGTCTAGTAAACCATAAATACGGGATTAGGGACTAGTCGCCTAGGTTAAAGACACAATTGTGTTCTAGTTAGACTCAATAGGGTCTGTCTAGGTTATCGAGATGTTTCATTGATTTTTGGGTGGTATTGATTTTACGTTGAATTTTATAATATTTGAGCGATTGATCTTTGTATGTGAATTTTAAGATAATTGTGTAATATGGCATCATCCTTATTAACATTTAATATATTGGCTACTCATTTTCAATGTCTTGGATGATTATTTAGTGATCTTTAATCTTTGCTCGTCCCTTACAATTACAGGTACTCCACCACTGTAAGCATAAAGTTGGGTGGCCATGCCATATATTCAAATCTTTTACAGAGTTATACATGTATACCCATGCTTAATTGTATTTATCCTTTTAAGTTGCCATTATTTTGGAGGCTGGCGTGTAAACCGGACTAGTTTGCTTACAGACTTATAAGATGAGTTAGATCACAGGCTTGTGTTATTTTAATGATATGTAATTAATATATTTGGGCTGTGAACACACTCATGGCTTTTTGCAACCTAACTCTAGAGATGTTACGTTCGTAATTTAACTCAAACTATTATCGATGCCTAAGCAATTTATTCCAAGTACTTGGCATATGCAATCAAACTCATCCAGATATTTGGAAATTGGAGAAAAGTACTCCTTTATTTAAATTTCTCCCAAATTTGTTTTTGTCATTTGAGTCATTATTGACAAACTAGCAATATCGACCTTGAGTTTCCTAATCGTGTCATCTTAGTCATTATTGGCATGCCAGAGCTAATTTTGCTCATTTTGTGAAAGCGAAACCTCTTGTCCAACATGGACCTAAGGCAGTTGAATATTGGTGAGAATGGATTTTGTTAGAATGGATTGATGTTAGAATGGATTTTGTTTTGGGGCTTCTATATACACAATGAGGTTATGATTCCATCTATGTGGTTATGGACAAATTTTCTAAAAGGTCCATTTCATTGCATCGAGCAGACAATAGATGCTATAAATGTGGCACAATTGTATTTTTGAGAAGTCTATTGCCTACATGGGCTACCACAATCCATTGTGTCAGACAAGGATAGCCGATTTCTCAATCATTTTTGGAGCTGTTTGTATAATACATAGCTTGACTTTAGTAGTGCCTATCATCCTCAAAGTGACAGTCAAATGAGAGTTGTTAATTGTTCCTTGGGAAATTCATTGCTGTGTTTGGTAGGGGATCATTTGAAATCATTGGACTAGAAATTGCACTTGTAACCCTTCAGAAAATCGAAGTTTTGATTTTAGTCCCTTTTATGTTAACTATGGTTATCAACCACGAGCTCCATTGGACTTGGCACCTGTGCCAAACTGAAAGCGTATCAATGAAAAAGCAAAAAATCTTATTAGCAACCTATAGGAAGTCCACAAATTTTGTTTAGGTTGTTCTCACAAAAGACAAGTTTTCTGCCTACAAGCACAATAAACTGGCAGCCAAAAAATTTGGGCCATTAGAGATTGTGAAAATATCTCATTTGCACAACCGACGTGTTCTACATCAAACATCTCATTCCATTAGGAGTGTTCATAAAACTAAATCACTCGAGCAAACCGAGCCAATCCAACCGATTTGACACCATTTTGGACGATTTCAATGGTTGAACAGTCGGGAATCGATTGAAATTATGAATTTTGTGCAGATTTCGATCGAATTATGAGCGTATTAATTGAAAAACTACATAAACTGATCCGACCGAATATAATTATAATTAAATTAATAATGGTGCTTAAACATGTTGCCTTTTAATGGTGGATTTTGTTTCCCAAGAACCTTAGTTGTACACACACAACATTATCATCAATGACTTCTGCAATCAATAGTTGGGCTATGGCCTTACCTAGTCTCAGAGACTTTAATTTTCACTCCAACTCTGTCTCTTTTCACCTTCTTTTTCACCCTCTCATCTACCTTTTTGTCTCTATCACCCTGCCATCTATCGTACTTTCCTCTCTCTCTCTCTCTCTCACACACACACACATACACGCAAAGACAAACTCTAGCAAAAAACTATGGGACTTGTCTCTCTCTTTCTTGGAACTTCAAGATAAATGCTCTCTCATCTCTCAATCATCTTTGTGTCTCTCTCTTTTCCTTCTCAATCTTTAGTCTTTCCCTCTGTGATGGTGGCAAATATTGGTAGTTATCAACGGTGTGGCGGTGGTGGCATTGAGTGATAGCAGTGGTGGTGGTGTCGATGAGCGATGGTCGTGGCATGGTGAGTTTCCCTTCTCTCTTTCCCTTTTCCCCCCATTTTCTTTCCTCCATTATCTTTATTTCAATTTGTTTGTATGTATATGAGTTTATGGTTTTGTTTTTTTTTTAACTTTGAATCATATTTTTCTCATTTTTTTCCTCCAACCTCTTTCTATAAGAGATTTGCGAAATCGACCAAACCGACCACCTAATCGATTCTCATGACTCGGTCGATTTCGAATAGTAGGTCGGTTGACAACGGATGAGGGTAAACCTAGACTTGTAAACACCCCTGCATTCCATATTGGGGAGACAGTTTTGATGACAAGGCTACAAATTCAAGGGTGAATTCTTCCTACCTTGGAGATGATGACGCAGCGTGTGGCCATAAAATTTGTAGATCAAATGGATAGGTATGTGGCCAAACAAGGCAAAAGGCACCAGGAAGAATCAAACGGCATGTGCTCAAAATCGCGCAAAATTTGGTGAGTTGATGGAAAATATTGTTTTGATCAAGATCCATAGCTGTCCTACGGAACTCAATAATTTTGGGCAAATTCCATCATTTAGGCCATCAATTTCAAGATTTAGCCATTTTTGGAAAGATTTGCAACTTCAATTACTCTTAGCGCACAAGTCAAAATTCGATTTCCGTCGAATTTGTGATTATCGTAGTAGCCTAAATTACTAATTTCTTTGTTTTATTTCAATATTTCTATTTTTGGCAATTTTTGTTGTATTTGCTTATATTTGTTTTGCTCATTAAAAAACTGTTGACTCTGGTTATTCCTAGTACATTAGGGTGGTTGTCAATATAAAAAATCATTGTAAGCCTTACGGGTGAATAGTTTAGAGAATTAATACAATTTTGAGTTTTTATTCTTTTTCCAACCTTAGGTACTCGTTTCAAATCAACCATTATTGAGCCTTTATTCTTTGTATTCCTTATGAATCAACGAGTTTAGAGAAGGATCTTATTTCAGGGTAATCATCTCTGAATCAACATACCCTAAATCATCACTATCACACATTCTTTACATCACTTAGGTTGGGAGTAGAGCTCGAATACCTCGCTCATAAACACTAGAGGACTTGTGAATTAGAGGCTAGAATACAAAGGGTTGCCTGAGCAACTCATTACCACCCTTGAGTTAGAGCACTAAAACTAGTTTGTAAGAGGGGCCTTAACCAAGACGCGACACCTTGATGGTCGTATCATATCTCTAGGCCACTCTTGACACATCCAAAAAGGGATGTACCAAGCCTGCCTATGTCCACGTATCCAAGTATGTTACATCCCCGAGGCCTACATCAAATGTTGTAAAGTTGATCCAATTTCCCTCCAATTCGCCAAGCCTAAAAGATTGATCCACCTATCATCAGTTGAGTTGGCTCAACCTAGATCATCACCTAACATAAAGGAGGGTTCAAAATGCATGCAAGACACAACATAGCTCCATCTCCTTGCTCTTCTGACATTCAAGCTCTCCACTGCCACACCTCTTTACCAAGGCTACCATTGGCTCTCTCCTTTGCCTACCATCTTCATAACTCCTCTACAACCATTACACAATGATCAACCATTGCTTACCTTAATGTTTCACGAAAGTACTTTCCTCATCTTACCACCCATTTATGTTAACATCCTCATTTATGCTACACTCAATTTTACAAATTTAATGTTTCGTAGTTGTCTAACATTCAGTGCCATAAAGCATTGCAGGCCTCAAAGTTACCCTATAAGATTTTTCTTTCAAATTTGTTGCTATCTAGCACATTTCCACTTGAGCCAACCTACTTTGATACACTATAAGTTTCATCATTTTCAATCTTTCCACTTTTTGGTATCTCATGGTTTTCAATCTACACTATTTTACTATTTCTACTTGTGTTAGTAATAAGGTTACATTTCGATGCAAAAAGACTCGCAAGAAAATATACCCGAAGAATCAATGGACCGCGCTCTTCTATCTATAGCATGACGACTCAAGAAAACATTTTGAACAATAACTAACAATAATCAGAAGTCACTAGCATCCGTATCATTTAAATTTCTAAAATTTTTGATATTCCAAGAAATGGAAGCCTCGCGGGAACTAGCAAGAAAAGTGATGGGAGCATTGTGACTTATGAGAGCAAGATAAATGGAAAAGGCACATAAACAAATGATCAAAGGAGTCCTCCACAATCCAAACATTCTCTCAAAGAGAGATTCTTTCGATTCCCTACCATGAGAGGAATGAAATTTTAAAAATATCAAATCCCTTATAAATGCACAATGCATTTCCATCGAGATCTAGAGTTGCCCCTAAAAACCACATGAGAATCCCAACCATTGTGTTGGATCCCATACTTGGTGGGTGTTTGGGAACTTCTAAAAACGCTACTTTTTGTATTTTTAGTTGCCTTTTTAAAAAGTGTTTGGTTGTGGCTAAAATAATGAATTTTTTTGGTATTTGAAAAAGTGGAATCAAATGTCACATCAAAACTTTTTGGTGGAGTAAAAGACTATTTTACCCTTGATGTAATAGAAAGAAAGTAATGTCACATCAAAACTTTTTGGTCGAGTAAAAAGTAATTTTGGTGGTTGCTTTTTTAGAGGATGCCAAACTCATTTTAGGGGTGTTTTTGATTTTTTTTTTTTGACTTTTTGGTTTTTTTAGAAAAAGCTAGCTTATTTAGGACTTACCAAATGAGGCCTTACTATTAATCACAGAATACCATGAAGTATCTCATTTAATAAAAAAATCTCCATAACCATTACCCTAATAATGCCTAGTTCTTAGCAATAATATTCCCAATGGAGAAACCCTCTCCCTCTTGACACATTGCAATAATACTCTTAGAAATTAAAACTTGTTCTATGATTGTGCAATATCAAGGGTTATCAAGGGTCATATGTTCTCGACACCACAAGATCAAATCCTTTCCTACTATCTTGTTTCAACATTAATCTCGACCAAACTCATATCAGCTTGCCTCACTGGTGCAAATCTTTTATGGCTAGACAAATCGATTGTACTATTCATCTCTCCAACTTTACTTTCTTCAATTGTCTAGATTCTCCCTCACCAGCAAGTGCCACTTACTTGCAACAGAGACAATGAGAGAAAATGGGAAGCTCATAGGTGAAATTGATAGCTAAAATAGAATAATCAACGATAACTTCAGAAAAGTGACATAGAATCCATGACCTGCTTCACTCTTCTTTGTTCTCTTCATATGCTCTGAAAAATCATGATATGAGCTGACACCTCACCACCAAAGGAGGCCTTTTAGATGTGTGTATGGACTTCTGACTATTAAGCCATTCTTTTTTTTGAGTGGCTATCAACCCATTAATAACCCACAAAACACATGTTTCTCATACTTTGATTGCTCAACAAAATTCCATTTGAATTTCAAAGAATAACTTATAATTCAACAGAAAATAATTTAACAACAATTCACATATTCTGCTCAAAGAAATTAATTAAGAGCATCTATGTGTGCAATTCAAATATTCTGCTCAAACATGGCATCAGATCCTCCTTTATATGTTACGCCACACACACACCTCACTTCGACATCCGTGCACACCCTTATAGAAGCCATGTGGCCTTTTTACTCCTGATGTGAGTAGTGTTCAATTCTTTTTTATTTTAAACATTTGACATTAGAGTGTAGATTACCAAAATGGCACCTCACTCTCATCTATACCCATTGTGTCAACTAAGCCCCTAACTACCAATTGTCTTAATTAAGCTCTCAAACTCTTTAATTTGGTTCAATGCACATTCCATCTAGTTCCATCTAATTTACTAATGGATTAGAGTCATATAAGCCTCTCACGAGATTGATTAACCTCAAATACTCTGACTCAACTCCAATTCAACCAGTGTGCCCCACCCACTCCTTCCTTTATTTTTATGATTTCACCAACTGGTCATTGTTTTTGGCCACAAACACTAATGCCCCACCAAACCTAGCATTAGTGCTGTTCCCTAAAAACCAATCCATAAGATGTGCAATTTTATAAAACAATCTTATCGTTTAATTAATAATAAAATGCATGTTTTATTGTCATATTTACTTTGTTTGTTATTGTTTATACATGATAAGCCCATAGAATTAAAATTGAGAAGACGTGTTCTTAAGATTTAGAATATAATACTTTACTTCTCAATGCTTTATTCTTAAATGTTCCTAGTCATACGATTATTAATTGGGCGTTAGAAACTCGATAAGACTAGCATGTGTTACGCTAGCACAATTGGAAGAGTAGCTAGTCTCAAGTCACTGGTGTGGAAAATAAGGCAGATATGTGATGTAATGCAAACATATGATATGAGTGCTTGTTAGAGAAAAAATTCACTTAATGTGACGACTGATGAATATCTATATGCAGTTTTAACTACCTACCAAAACAAATGCTCATTACTTACAATGGTGCATGTAATTCTAAAACTTGAGACCATCATAGGTGTCTTATATATGTCTTATTAAGCTTTAATCGTACAATATGTTTGTATTCTAATTATAAAATATGAAAATGTATTGATCGTGCTTAGTGAGATATGCATGGAAGCATGTGAATGTTCAATAAGAGATCTATCACTCTTAAGTAAAGAGAGAGCATGTCCCATGTGACATTCTAGGATATTACTCAAGGAAGACCTTGGCCAGGGCATTGTGATATTTAGAAAGGAATTTCTAATTTCACTACCATAAGTCATATTAGTTATATTTAGAGCATACGATTTAGGGGTTTGATAGTTTTTCATAATCTATTGACTTAGTCAAGACATTGTATGATTGAATGATTAAAATGCACGGTATTTGTTAACTGAAGTGAAGGATTTACTTTGTATATTTATACAACTTTAATTTTACTTTTTTCTTCTTCAGTAAGAAATAAGAAAATATTGAAAATTATTATTGAAATTATTCTAACAATTATAGTCTAATAACATGCAAAAATTATTAAAATTTCAATTTCATAATAGTTTGGATACATGACCTAGAGTGTCTGAATGGTATCCGAAGCTTCTCAAAATTTAACATCAAGTATCGAATACATTAAGGAAGCTTCAAATATGTATCCGCGAATATCCAAAAAGTATCGGTATTCGATATGGGTACCATACAAATAGGACTCCTTTTAGAAATATACGTGCTTCATAGGCGGAGGGCCACAACCATTATCCAAGTGCCTTAGTAATACAACCCTGGAACTCCCCATCCTAGTCCTAATTTGAGAAATAATCACCTTCAACTGTCATATCATATCCGAGTAAATATCCTTTCTTCCTCCTAAGAAGATGGAGAATTCTATTCGAGCAACAAGAGGCACATGATGTAATTTGAAGACTCCCAATTATGTGAAACCCCTAATTGCGGGCAACCAACCTCTATAAACTCTCTTTCCCTAGTACCGGTGTACCTGCGTAACCAAAATCCCCTCACCACAACCACACAGACATCTTCTAAGACACTAGAGCCTATTCTTGCATGAAATATAACATATCTATCCTTGAAAAGGGGGGCGAAAACACTAGGGACAAGAACAACACAAACACAGATGCTTAATTTGTATGGAGAGGAACGGCTTTCCACCAACACCAACGGTTTTGAAACCCGAAAGACCGCTACACGAATAATAAACCTGCCACCTGGGAAGAGCTTCTCCTCCTTGCCGCCATACAGGAAACACATACGGCCATCACCGAGATGGGTGGCAAAGCACACGTAAAACTTGAGCCGAGGATTGAACATAATAGAAAGCTCACTTAGTACCCAATGAGACTTGATGAAACCATTGGCGTCCTCAAAATCATAAGCAATGTGCTGATCCTCATTTACTGACATGGCAATGCAAAAGCCCTCAAATTCAGCTCTAGCCCCGGAGGGACGAGGCACAAAACTAAGATCATCCAGCACACAAAACTGGCTTGAAAACTCCGTCCCATCCTCCCATTTATTTTTACTAGCGTGAAACATGCAGAAACCAACCTGGGTATAAATTCTGAGCCTGTGTCCCTAAGCAAAATAGTCGAGGATAGTATCACCACCAGATTTACTGAAGCTGAGAGGGTTAGGGAGGATTTCCCACTTTCTATCTCCTCCGTCAACGGGATTGGAATCAAAAACCTCAAAATGGAAGATCAAGTTCAAATAGGTATGAGTAGTATGAATGTCTGGAAAGAAGATAAATTTTTCCCTCAAGTGTGACCATGATAGGTCTGGGTTTGTAACCTGACAATCTGATTGGATGAGTGGTGGGATCAAAGGCAAAAGCATCTAAATAGAAATTCTTTTTGCAAGAACCATCATTTTCATCAATTACAACATTCGTACTCCCAACCATATACAATTTGGAATCCACAACCATACATCCCATTCCCATCGGGGATCCACCACTGGTGCTAGTGCAATTGCGAAAATCGCACACAAGTTCAAGATCGGCGCCACCTTTGCATAACTTGGTAACATTGAGACGGCATAGTACTTCAGGCGACTGCACATACATATACAAATCCTTCTTCGTCGCCATCCTAATCTGATCCTCCTCAAAATTTCTCACTGCCTACCTACGCATTCTCGGAAACCCTATCTATCCTCTGCTTTCAACAGTCCAGAGATTGCGGTGCCGGCTTGGTGGGTGATTTTCTGTAGAGAATGATCTTAGCTAGGGCTAAAAACGGAGGGTCGACATTAGAATTTTTTTAAATAACCTTGCTTGTTTCCATTTTTCAAAAAACACTTTTCAGAAAATTCTACCTTTTTTTTTGTGTTTTTTTGTTTTTACTGAATTTTTTTAATATTTTAAGCAATTTTTTTACTTTTTAAACACACCTAACATAAATACACCTAAAAAGTAAAAAAAATTGTAAAAAAAATCTTTTAAAAATTCACTAAATACCAAAAATACAAAAAAAAAAAAACAAGAATTTAGTACATTTTTTGTATTTTTATGTATTTATTAATTTTTTAAAATATTTTTTCACAATTTTTTTACTTTTTAGATACATCTAAGTAAGGTGCATCTAAAAAAGTAAAAAAAATGTTTAAAATTTAAAAAATATTCACTAAAAACAAAAAAATACGAAAACCAAAAAACTTAGTTTTCAAAAAACTTAATCCAGAAAACTCAAACCAAACATACTGAATATTTATGCTCTACTTCTCGTCTTTTAAATTATTAAAAAAGAGTGCAATTATCATTGTAATTTTTAAACAATTAAACTTTTGAGATTTAAAAGTAATTTGTATTGAAAAATTTAATATCTAAGTAAAATTTTTGCTATTAAAAAGTCATATATGTAAAATATAAAATTAAAATTTTCCTAACTAAATGTTAAACAATACAAAAATGTATCAAATATTTACAACAAAAAATATGTTAAGTTAGATATAAGACTTTGAATTTTTCAGAAATAAGACATTTAGTCAAGTTAAAGAGTATTTACACAAACACCTCCTAAACTATTGTTAGGTATCACTTTGACCCTTATATTAAAAAAACGAACAAACTGACCCCTAAACTATTGTCAAATATCATTTTAGGTCCTTAAACTAAAAAACATACAAATCGACACTATCAAAATGTATCACATACGCCTCCCTCCATCCTTTAGTCGTGAGTAAATCGGGAGATTGAAAGTATAGCGATCCCGGGTTTACCCTTGTTGTATAGTGATCCGGACATGTGTCCGTGGATGTTGGTAGTTGTTTATTATCTTGTTTGCATCCTTTCTTACTTTGTATTTGAGTTATAGGATGTGTTGAGCGGGTTTGTTACAGGTTGGTTGAGTTTAGAAACCAAAACTAGTTGCCCAGATTTTTGGCCTGTACGCTCGAGCGGAGGTGTTGGAGCTCGAGCGTAGATTACACCCTTTCAGTATTTTCCTGTGCAGCGTTGTACGCTCGAGCGTAGGGTTGGGAGCTCGAGCGGAGGCCTGGTTCTGCAAAAGTGCTGGGCGAGAGCATTCTGCGCTCGAGCGGGAGGTTGGCCGCTCGAGCGGAAGTCTGTGAGTGGCCGCTCGAGCGGGGTGTTTTACGCTCGAGCGGAGACCTGGGTTAAAGTCCCGAATTTGTGACTCTTTAAATCACTTTTTCACTTTCTCTTCTCTCTCTTACTTTTCCAAAATCACCATTGTTGAGCCTCTCACTCTAGACTCTACCTTCTCTCTAGGTTTTGATCTAGTAGGAGTGATTTACTCACCTTTGGCCTTTACAAAAAAGTTGTTGATCGTCGAGGGCTTCATTTTAATCTGAAAATCTCGGGTTTTGGAGCACGTTGGGTTTTGTCGTCTTCTCCTTTGGGACTCCGAATTTGAGGTAGGGATAACCTACTCCTCTCTATGGGTTTTGTCTTTAAATTTTGGTATTTTGAGATGTTGGGCTTGGTTTGGTAATTTTGTGAAAGTTTGGGGCTTTTGTGTAATTTTACAAAAGTTGGGGTTTTATTCATAATAAACCTAGATGCATGTTTGGCATAGAAAAGTGGAATGATTGTTGAATCATTGATGAAAATGGGACCTAAGGGTTGAAATGGTAATTATGGAAAATGGCCTAATTACATTGTTTAATTAATTGGGATAATTAATTGGTGAGAAATGAGGAAATGAAATGTTGATTGAATATCCATTTGTGCATTTATTTTCTGTTTTAGAAATAACTGCTTTGGGCTATCGGTGAAGGATAGTCGAGATTGTTGTAGACAATGCATGATGATTAGGTAAACGGAAACTAATCAATGGAATGTGTCATGGAACTTGACGGTTGATAGAATACATTAATTGTGTGTATTGTGTGATTGTATATAGAACCAATGTGTTTATATACGTTATGTGTAGAGGAGGAGATAGGGGATGTACTCCGCGGTTTAGGGGAAGATAGGGGATGTACCTCTAAACCGGATAGGTATTGGGAGGAGATAGGGGATGAACTCCGTAGACAGAGCTCATATGCTTGTCTAGAGAAGTGAAGATAGAGCTCATATGCTTATCTTTGTGAAGTGTGGATACAGCTTGTATGCTTATCTGTGGATATTGTTGATATACATATCTGTTGTAGAGTGTGGATACAGCTTGTATGCTTATCTGTGGATATTGTTGATAAACATATCTGTTGAGAATGTGGATATAGCTTTTATGCTTATCTGAATGTGAGATATAGTTTTTATACATATCTGTGGAAATGATGATAGAGCTAGCATGCTTATCTGTTGAAAAAGGGAAAATGAAAAGTAATTGGGACTTGTAAGTCGTTGACATAAATATGTAATTTATGTGATTGTATCGGTGTTGACCAACTATCAATTGCTAATGTTTTAGTCATTGTCCATGGTTGGTTTAGTGTATTTCTACTGGGCTGTGGCTCACCCTATATGGGAATATCATTTTCAGGTGCAGGAAGCATGCCACCTCCAAGGACATAGCTGGGAGGCTAGTGGCGGGCATAGTTTTGTCGTTTTACTTTTGATGTATTACATGTAATTTCAAGCCAAGGGCTTAATGTGTAAACGAGTTAGAACTCTTTGTTGTAACCAAGTGTTAACTTGGAAAGCTGTAAGCCCGTAGGGCATTTTGTTATGAGGTTAACATGTAATACTTATATCTTGGAATTCTAATGAATGAAAGGAATGCAGTTAGTTTAAATGTAAATGCATGTTTTATCTGATGGGTTTATTGTTTTTATTTTGAGGGCGTTACAGAAAGATACGTGCCAATATTTTGGTTATTTTATAGCCAATGTACTATTTAGCAATGAGTTAATTACATGAAAACCTCCTAAACTATAAAAACATACAATTTGACCTTTTAACTATCAAAATGCCACACTCCTTGATATTAATGGAAAGAGTGATCTAACCAAATTCTCTCTCTTTGTAATATCTCAGGCACTTGTTTTCTTTTTGAAATCTATCAAAAACCATTACAATTTTTTTTATTTATTTTTTATTTTTTATAAATCCATTGAAAACCCTAATCCTACCACCTTACCTCTCCTTTTCATTTCAAAAAAATTCCTGAAAAAATCATTTTATATTTTTTTAGCGCCCCACCCCTCACTCCATTTAAAAAAAAAATGAAAAAATCCTTATATATATATATATATATTAATTTTGTAATGATTTTTAATAGACTTCAAAGTAAGAGAGAGTGTGAAAATATTGAAAAGATAAGACAATTTGGTCATTTCACCGTTTTCGTTAGCGGCATTAAGGGATGTATGACATTTTGATAGTTGAATGGTAGAATTATATGATTTAATAGTTAAAATGATATATTTTGATAGTTTAGAGGGTCAAAATGATACTTGATAATAGTTTTAGGGGTCAATTTGTACATTTTTTTTTTTTAGTTTATGGGGTCAAAATGATACTTGACAATAGTTTAAGGAGTGTCTATGTAAATACCGCTTAAATTTACTAATAATTTGACATGTGTAACAAAATTAAATTAGAATTTTTGAGCATGAAGTCATATCAATTATTTTAAATGGTATAGATTATATATAGAGTTAATTTTCTATTTAAATATTCTTTGAAAGGGGTATTATTAAAGAAAATTTTATATAGTGTTATATTATATAGATAGCGCTAATTTTAAATATTAATCATTAAGATTTTTATTCAATTTACATAAGATATAGTAAATGACAATGCTTATAGGAAAATTAGCAATACACCCTTTTAAATATTTTTGTAAGAGTTTAAATCCATAAAAAAATTAGTTTCTAGTTAAAGTCCCTAGTTTTTAAATTTTAGACATTTTTTCCCTTAATATTTAGACCTATTTTCTCTCACTCTCTCTCTCTCTCTCTCTCTCTCTCTCTCTCTCTCTCTCTCTCTCTCTATAGCTCTCACTCCAAAACCCCCACCACCTATAGTCATAAGTTTGGTGTACCCAACCAACGACAAGCCCTCATTGTCATTCATCACTGCCGGCGAAGCTCGCCGGAGAGAGAAAGAAAACTAGATTTAAGAAAATATTGAAAAGTTACTCTTGAAATTATTCTAACAATTATACTTTAATAATATACAAAAATTATTAAAATTTTAATTTCATAATAGTTTGGATACGTGACCTAGAGTGTCTAAACGATATTCGAAGCTTCTCAAAATTTGACATCAAGTATCGAATACATTTAGGAAATTCAAATACATATCTGCAAATATTCAAAAAATATCAGTATCTAATATGGGTACGAAACGGATAGAACACTCTTTTAGAAATATATGTGCTTCATAGGCGAAGGGGATAGGGAATGCTATTCGAGCGACAAGAGGCACATGATGTAATTTGAAGACTCCTAATTATGTAAAACCCCTAATTGCGGGCAACCAACCTTTATAAACTCTCCTTCCCTAGTACCGGTGTACCTGCCTACCCAAAATCCACTTACCATAACTACACAGACATCTTCTAAGACACTAGAACCTATTCTTGCATGAAATATATGTCATACGAACAAACAGTGGCCAAAAGAACTTATGGCAAGTATATGTATACACTACAAGAAATTACACTTTTGGCGACCAAATTTGGCGACTAAAATTAATTTAGTTGCCAAAACTCAGCCCTTTGGTGACTAAAATTTGAATTGGTTGGCAATGTTGCATATTTTAGCTACTAAAATTTTTTAGTAGCCGTATATTACTTATTGGCGACTAAAAACACCATTAGTAGCTAAAAAATGACCCAATCAGTGACTAAAAAATAGTTAGTCACTAAAAATAGCCCAATAGGTGACTAAAATACAATTAGTAGCTAAAAAGTTATCCAATAGGTGACTAAAAAAATTTGGTCCCTAAATATACAATCCTTAGCTACTAAAAATAATTTAGTCGGTATTAATTTACTTTTAGCGACTAAATTTTAGTCAGCAATTATAATTAAAAATTTTAACAATTGGACTTCAGATTTTGGAGGGAAAATTAATTCCTTTATTTATTATTGGTGACTAAAAAAGTTGGTCGGGAAAGAAAATAAACTAGGGTTTAAAAAATACACTACCACACACTCAAACTCTCTCATACATTTGTAGTATGCATAAGATTACTTTTTAGCTCAATATACCTTATCCTTTTCTGCAACTCTGCAAGGAAGCTGCAGTCAGAAACTTAGCAAATAGAACCTATAATCAATTCGGCTACCACCTCTTCAACTTATGGTTGCTTTCATTAAAAAGGAGGAAGGATATCAAAAACAGTATGAGAAGCTAAGAGAGGCTTATTGAGCTATTTCATTTATGCATGGTAGTACATATATTTGATATGAAACGCTTTTCTTAGTTTTAACAGATGATGTAATATGAGAGGCTTATTGAGGTATTTCAATAATCTTTTTAGTTACACTTCTTTGCTGTCTTTTGGAATAGTAACTCATAGATGCAAACTTATATGCATTACTTGGGAAAAGGACTGCAATAGACGATGAAAAGCCTATTAAAAAAGAAGAATGAGAAGCCTGTTAAGGTTGAGGTTGGCACAGTTGCATGCATCTTTGTCACCCGCATATATTACTTATCAGTTGATTTAAAGTTTTCTCACGTCTTTTGATCTATTTTCATATATCTACAAATGTACTACTACTGTGGATACTCTGCCAAAACCATCTAAAGAAGAACTCAATCCCTAGGCAAAAGTGACCTATAATTATGTTTGAGGCATGACATGCAATTTGGCAAATATGGGTAATATGCTTTGGTTAATGCTTTTGAATGGCTTTTGTGGTAATTGTTTGTGTGATGCAAAAAGTATGATTAATAATATTTATTATCTCTTTATGCTCTTTATGGGTTTGGTGATGGCAAATAACTATTAACTTAAGTGATGCTGCTCCAGATTCATAGTCCATCACCTCCACAACCAAACTTAATATTACATTCTTAACAATTCAAAACTTAGTCAAAAAAAGGCGTTCCGGGGGAAAAAATTCAAAACAGCCCACGAACCACCATGTGGCTCTCACGGACAGCTTCTCCTTGACAAATAGGACTTGTGACAACTGACGGAATGTAATTCGGACTCGTAGGTTAGGAGTTAGAGCCGAATACGCCTTAAACTTAGTCGAAAAAGGGCGTTCCGGGGGCGAAAATTCAAAACAGCCCCCAAACCACCATATGGCTCTCACGGACAGCTTCCCCTTGATAAATAGGACTTGTGACAACTGATGAAATGTAATTCAGACCCGTAGGTTGGGAGTTAGAGCCCAATACGCCTGAAACTTAGTTGAAAAAGGGCGTTCCGGGGGGCAAAAATTCAAAACAGCCCCTGAACCACTATATGGCTCTCACAAAAAGCTTTCCCTTGACAAATAGGACTTGTGACAACTGACGGAATGTAATTCGGATCCGTAGGTTGGGAGTTAGAGCCGAATACGCCTTAAACTTAGTCGAAAAAGGGCGTTCCGGGGGTGAAAATTCAAAACAGCCCCTGAAGCACTAGGTGGCTCTCATGGACAGCTTCCCCTTGATAAATAGGACTTGTGACAACTGACAGAATGTAATTCGGACTTGTAGGTTAAGAGTTAGAGCCGAATATGCCTTAAACTTAGTCCGAAAAGGGCGTTCTAGGGGCAAAAATTCAAAACAGCCCCCGAATCACCATGTGGCTCTAACAGACAGCTTCCCCATGAAAATTACAACCTGTGACAACAGTTGGAATGTAATTAGGACCCATAGGCTTGGAGTTTGAGCCAAAAACGCCTTAAACTTAGTCGAAAAAAGGCATTCTGGGGGCGAAAATTCAAAACAGCCCCCGAACCACCGTGTGGCTCTCACGGACAGCTTCCCTTTAACAAATAGGACTTGTGACAACTGACAGAATGTAATTCGAACCCATAGGTTGAGAGTTAGAGTTGAATACGCCTTAAACTTAGTCAGAAAAGAGCGTTCCGATGGCGAAAATTCAAAATAGGCCCCGAACCACTGTGTGGTTCTTACGAACAGCTTCCTCGTGAAAATTACAACCTGTGACAACAGCTGAAATGTAATTAGGACCCGTAGGCTTCGAGTTTGAGCCGAAAACGCCTTAAACTTAGTCGAAAAAAGGCGTTCCGGGGGCGAAAATTTAAAACAACCCTCGAACCGCTGTGCGACTCTCACAGACAGCTTCCTCTTGACAAATAGGACTTGTGACAACTGATGGAATATAATTCGGACCCGTAGGTTGAGAGTTAGAGGCGAATACGCCTTAAACTTAGTCGGAAAAGGACTTGTGACAACTATTTGTTAGGTTTATCTAATATTTTTCCCTAATCAATTTGTGAAGCATCTTTGATATCTACAAGTAGATTGGATTCTTTTGAGAAAAGCAAAAAATACTTATTAGTATATAAAAATTGGATTTAATGAAACAATGCCAAAGAGATGTTATCAGTTGAATTTTGAGATTTTATTAGCATAGTTTATAGTTCATAATTTCCTTTTCTTGGCGCATTATATTTTTGTTAGTTCTTCAGTGTTTGATATATTATCTTGTCAATTTGTATTAACCTCTAGCTTTCTCATTAATTCTAAATCTTTGGTAGATATATAATTGAGGTATTGATTTTGTTGTGACTTGGGTTTTCTAGTAATTTACTGATGGATTCTGTTTATTTGTATGCTCAGGTGAAGTTGACAAAAGAATTGCATTTGGCCAATTGAGAAGATTCGCTTCGCGAGAATTACAGCTAGCTACAGACAACTTTAATAAGAAAAATGTCCTTGGAAAGGGGGGTTTTGGAAAGGTTTATAAAGGAGTGCTTTCAAATAATACTAAAGTGGCTGTGAAATGATTAAATGACTATGAGAGTTCTGGTGGAGACGCAGCATTCCAACGTGAAGTTGAGATGATAACTGTAGCTGTTCACTGGAATCTATTACATCTTATTGGGTTCTACTCAACACCAATAGAAGGCCTTTGGTGTATACCTTCATGCAGAACGCCTTTTGATTTATTCTAGTGAATTTTTGAAGTCTTTTGATTTTATATATAGCTAGTGTATGGATGTCACTGGTAGCTCATTTGTTAAAATAGATTTGTATGAAATTATTATTTTAAGTTGGAATATACTTTGTTTGCAATGTTGACATTAAAAGTTATAATTTTGTTTAGATGGTTGTAAGTGAAATAGATGTAGATTGTGGAATGGGTGATAATATATATATGTATTGTTTTGTTTGTATACATGTCACAAGTTGCATGGAATACATATAGGTTGTGGACAAATTAATTTTTAAAAAAAAAACAAAAAACAAAAAATTATGTTTTTGGCTACTAAACAATTGGTAGCCAAAAATGGAATAAATATTTTTAGTGACTAAATAGTTAGTAGCTAAAAAACGAATTAAATGGAAACAAATCTTTTGGAGACTAAATATGTAGTAGCCATAAACAAAAGACTTTAGGCGACTAATGATTTAGTAGCCCAAAAAAAAAAAACAAAGAAAGAAAATTAATTGGCGACTAAAACTTTAGTAGCTAAACAAAAACTAGACTTTAGGCTACTAAACCATTTAGTAGCTAAAAGAAATAAGATGAATAAAAAAAGAAAATTAGCGACTAAAAGTTTGGTCGCCCTAAATGATTAAGTTTTTGGCGACAAAAGTTTTTAGTCACTAAAAATATAATGTTAAATTTATTATGAACTTTTGGCAACTAAAAAATTAGTCGCCAATTGAATATTTTCAGTGACTAAATAATTCTTAGTCGCCAATTGAAAACTTTTGACGACTAAAAAATTAGTCGCCAATTGAGGACTTTCAGCGACTAAATAATTTTTAGTCGCCAATACCTTTCCCCAACAATAGTCTAGCGACAAAGTTGGCAACCAAAAAGTTTAGTTGGCAAAACGTTTTGGCGACTAAAATATGACTAAAGTTTAGTCGCCAAAAGTGTAATTTGTTGTAGTGATAATTGCTTGTATATTATATAGTTCTATTCCTTTCATTTATACCCAAGGACCTCAACTTTAACATGCCTTCTAACTTCATATAACGATCTCACAACTAGACTAAAGTGGGTACCACTTGGAAAGACACATAGTAGTAATAAAGTTTCAAAACGCACACCAGTTAATACTGGAAGTTCTTTTGAGAAAGTAAAACACTTTTATAACATTAATTTAAAATAGAACAAGAGTAACATCAAACAAGTAACAACCAACAGAGTGAAAAGGTCTCTAACTTCGGCAGAGACTAATCCAAATAATGCTCTAATTGCTAGAGGGATGTAATGCAGCACATAATTTCCGCCTTGCCGCCTAAGCACACAAATATATGGAATGAAATTGTCCAATCATAATAATACTAACATTGAGAGGGAAAGGGGCGTGCAGGAAATTAATTGCCATACAATAATCTATACATCAGGATCATCATCATAATGAAAATACAAAGCCAACATAAAAAGGTGAAGGGAAGGCAGTCATGCATATAATCTAGGGGTGGGTGGATGGGTGTTAAAAAGAAGCAATGGGGAAAATATTTGCTTACATGATGACAGACTAGATTACTCGATAAGCACAATTTCAATTTTCTGAATCATATGCTTGCAGATGCTCAATTTGTACGGAGAGGAACAAATTGCCACCAACACCAACGGTTTTGAAAACCCCGAAAGACCGCTACACGAATAATAAACCTTCCGCCTGGGAAGAGCTTCTCCTCTTCGCCGCCATACAGGAAACACATACGGCCATCACCGAGATAGGTGACAAAGCCCATGTAACGCTCAAGCAGAGGATTGAACATAATAGAAAGCTAACTTAGTACCCAATGAAACTTGAGGAAACCATTGGCATGCTCAAAATCAAAAGCAAAGAGCTCATCCCCTTTTGCTGACATGGCAATGTAAAAGCCCTCAAATTCAGCTCCAACACTGAAGGGAGAAGGCACAAAACTACCGTCCTCCCTCCCCCAAAACTTCCTTGAAATTATTTAGCAAACCAACAACCGTTTCTGAAATTGCAAGTTAGATCCTCAATGGCTCAAGTTAAAATGGCTTCGTCAAAATTATTTTTTGGCTTACTACAGTGCACAAAACTTATTTTTTTGGTTATTCTACTCTAATAGGACTTGCCATTTTGGAACAACCAAATGCCAAATTCAAATTTGGGTTGTAAATTGTTCTAAAATTGTGTTCAAATTTGGGTTCTAAATTATTCTAAATTTTTTTTGCAATCTATAAACTTTCTAGTATTCAAAAAATTTGAGTGTTCCAAATTAAATTTGGAAAGCTGAATCTCTGGATGGATCTTTATTGAGTTTTTGTAATTTCATAGATTTTACTATAGTTTTAAAATTTATGGTAGAGTTTTGATTTGTAGAAGTTGTGAAACTAACAATTGGAGGTTCAAAAAAACAGCTAATTTTGGCAGCAAAACTGATTTGGCTTTGCTATTTTTTGGCATAGAATATGGCACACCATTAGAGTAGTGCTTTTGTGAAGCTAAGTTATTTTTTGGCTTTGGCAAGGCAAATAGAAAAACCATTGGAGTTGCTCTTAGAAGCCAAGTTTATACTCAACTGTGCTAGAAGTGAGGAAAAAAATCCGTGGACCTATAAAATTATTCTGTACACTTTCTCAAATTTTTTTTTTGAAACCGATATTTCAAATTGTGTTTTTAGATTAAGGTGGAATGATTTAGATGCGGTTTGGTAACGTTTACATTTTATTATTTTTAGTTTATAGAAAATATTAAATATGTTTATGTTTATTTTAGGTAAAAATGAAAACAAAAAACAAATTTGATATACATGTTTTAAAAACTTATTTTGAAAACAAATGAAAGAATTGGTCTGCAGGAGGTAGTTGTAGACGGTTGAAGATGATGGCCAGATGTGGTTGTTCGCCTCCGAATGTGGTGGCCAAAAGTAATTGCCACTGGTGGGAGGTGGTTAGTGGTGGCCAAAAGTGATTGCCAACAATGAGAGATCATGGTCGAAAGTGGTTGACAGTTCGAAATATTAGCCACTCTGTCGTCTAAAGTGCTAGTTAAAGCTTGTCTCTAACAAGAAGTGGTGACCGAATGTGGTTATCACAAGTGGGAGGTGATTGGTGGCTGAAAGTGGTTGGTGTAAGAGGCCATTAACAATGGTGAGCGGTGGTAATAATGAGTAGTGGGTGGTGATTGGAAAGGGTGGCAGAAAGAGGAAGAAATGGAGGGGAAAAATTAAAAAGTGAAACCAATTTTTTTTGTAAACAAACAAGTTTTTATTTACAATTTCAAAAATTCTGAACAGAAGAAAGAAAGAAAATCTAAATGGGGTCGGATCATGACTGCGTTTGTTGGCAAGAGCATTTGCACTGAAAACATATTGACATACGTCCCTATCTAACTTGGATAAAATTTTTTGAACACGTGATGTTATTTATCGTCAAATTTATTTTATCATTTTATCATAATTGTCATATATGATTGAAATATTTTAAAGCAAACTGTACTGATAGTTCTTGAATTTTGTCCATCGTGTCATTTTAGTCCCTACACTTTTAATTTGCTTGATTTTGACCCTAGACTTTTTATATTGTGTCAATTTGGTCCATTTGATAATACTGATTATGATTTTTGTCAAAAAATGATTACTAAGTTGGTTGAGGTTAATTTACAGCGTTAGTTAAATTTATAATTTTACTCTTAAAAGCATGACACATATTCTTATGTGCACATTTTCTATAAAAAAAACACTAACACTTATAATCAATTGGATCAAATTAAGACAATATCATAAATTCAAGGTCAAAATCGAGCCAATTGAAATTATAAGGATCAAAATGACATAAGTGTCAAAGACTACTTGTGTAATTGGCCCAATATTTTTTCTCAACTCTTCATCTTTTATAGGCGTATAAGTGGTTTGGTTCGGTCAGGATTATGAGAAAGTTTAGCACCAAACTGAGTCTTTCAGTTTTGGTGGTTAAATAATCGAAATAAACCGCATATTACAATTCAATTTTGTTGGTTTTGTCAATTTGGTGTAGAAGAAGGATTCACATGAAATTTTAAAATAATTTATAAAAACTTGTAAAATTCCACATTGGGAATAAATGAAGAAAAATAGTGAAAATGTCTCCCTCCTTAATTTTTATTACAAAAATTGAATTATTAATCACTTAAAATATAAAAGTTTTTAAATATAATATTTCAGTTGATTCTGTTTATATTAGTGTAAAAATTTTCAAAATCAAAACATACCACACAATATGAAAAACAGACATAAAACTAAAATTTTGATCAATTTTGAGCAGTCAGTTTGGTTTCATTGATTTTTCTTACACCCCTAATCTTTCAATTTATATTAATGTAAAAATTTTCAAAATCGAAATAAAATACCAGTATAAAAAATGCAGCAAAAACTTAAAGTTCGATTGATCTTGGGTGGTTAGTTCGATTTCATTGATTGTTTTTACACCCCTAATCTTTCATGTGACATGGTAAGTTTTACTACTTTTTTAATATGATTGTTTTTAGATATGTACATTGCTTTTATAGTATAAATACAAGAGGTGAAATGGAGCCGTTGATAAATAATAGTTCTCTCATTTTATTTCACCTTTTTACATGTACTTATGCAATAACAATAGTGTGTATGTATAGGATTTATTTTATTTAGAAAATAATAAAACATACCATACTATGAGAAAGCAAATTGTTATTCATACAAAATTTATCACTAAAATGACGGGGCAATGACATTTTTGCAATAAAACGTCATTTAAATGGGGAATTTATTTTAAAATATAAGTCCCTATATAGTTAGGGTTATTAAACGAATCAAGCTACTCAAGCTCAATTTGTGTTTGACTCGTTAAAAACTCATTTGAAATCGGTTTATTATGTAAACAAGTCAAACTTAAAAGTACAATTTATTGGACTTAATCTAATAACTAGGAATTGTTTGATTCGCTAAAACAAGTTAAAATAATTATTCCTGACTTTCGTATGAAATTATCATTCTGTTATAATGTGAATGATGATTCAATTTAGGGTGCATTTTTTATTATTTTTTAGTGAATCAAAGGTGACAATAGATATTTTAATAGAATAATCATGTTATTCCGCTTCATTCCAATAGTGAAGCAAATAAATCATTATCCAAACAAGACACTGCTTACCCAAACAAAGACTCGTATCAATTAACTATGCTGAAGAACAATTTTCAATAAGAACAATAAAATATTTTCCTTGCTTGGCCAATTACACATTACACACATATACAAAGAATCCAGAGTAGCCCATGCAATTTTTATTCTACGGTTAAGGAGGTCAAAGTGTTGCATGCATAAAATCAAGGAAAAGACTTCGCCACTTAGGTTATATGGGAAATCAATCGTTATAAAAAGGATTAGGTATCAACTTGGCAGGTAAGCGGGCTTTTCCCAGACTAAGCCCGTACACTAATTTATTTTCCAAACTAAGTCTAGTTTGGCCGAATTTCCTAAACTAAGCTGAAACGTGTTTACTAAACACACTTTCAGTATTTTGTGGTCCAGACAAAATACACAAAATTATGAAAGCGTGTTTAGAAAAGGCGTTTTTAATTAAGGTCGCACAATAATAAATCGCGTATTTACTAATTATCGCGTCAATTAATAAAACGCAATTGAAAAACACGCAAAATGAAAACGTGTTTTGAAAACACGCTTTCAATAAAATAATAATAATAATTATTATTAATTTTACACCCACATCACACACACTCGCACTCACACTGTCACACCCCAAATCCGGGCATGATCGGCCGTGGCCCACAGGGACTTAGACCAAGGCACACGTAAGCCTAAACACGAATCCAATCACATTGAACAACTGAACAATAGTCCAATAATAAATAACCAAAACTCAATCCAGACATGCCACAATTATAAACGGCAAAATCAACCGTAATCAAAAGCCATCCAAACTTATGGGATATAAACAACCCACACATCAACATTATGCACTATCTTTCCAATTTCAACAATATATTCAACATATACAATGTTACATTCAACTCCCATATGAGGCAAGTTCCCAAAACATACTTCCAATAAACCAAACATTTTCAATGTTTCACAACTTAAGACATATATAAAAGCTCTTAAGTTCAACAAAATGCAAAATGTAAATACAAGATCACATATCAACAAGCAAGTCCAGATATTTCTCACGGACTCCCAACTCACGTTCCCAAGTGGCTTCCTCCACTCCGTGATGTTTCCACAAGACTTTCACCAAAGGAATGGTCTTGCCACGCAGGACCTGATCCCGCCTATCCAAGACCCGAACCGGTCTCTCCTCATACGAGGCATCCTCATCTACCTCTAAATCGGTCCAATCCAACACATGTGATGGATCTGGCTCATACTTCCGAAGCATACTCACATGAAACACGTCATGCACTCCGGACAACTGCGGCGGTAAGGCTAACCGATAAGCAACCTCACCAATCTTCTCAAGGATCTCAAAAGGACCAATAAACCGAGGGGATAACTTCCCACTCTTCCCAAACCTCATCAGACCTCGCCTAGGTGATATCTTCAGAAAGACATGATCACCTACCTCAAACGCCAAAGGCCTCCTCCTACGGTCGGCATAACTCTTTTGTCGACTCTGGGCTGTAACAAGCCTCCTACGGATAAGCTCAACTTTCTCCGTCGTCTCCCTAACCAACTCCGGACCCAACAAAGGTGTATCACCCACCTCGGCCCAACAAACTGGAGACCTACACGGTCGGCCATACAAGGCCTCAAACGGTGCCATACCGATGCTAGACTGAAAACTGTTGTTATAGGCAAACTCTACCAAAGGTAAGTGCCTCTCCCACGTCCCACTGAAGTCAAGGACACAACCCCGAAGCATATACTCGAGGATCTGAATAGTACGTTCGGACTGCCCGTCAGTCTGAGGATGATAGGCCGTATAGCGATCCCGGGTTTACCCTTGTTGTACAGTGATCGGGACATGTGTCCGTGGATGTTGGTAGTTGTTTATTTTCTAGTTTGCATCCTCTTTACTTTGTATATTGAGTTATAAGATGCGTTGGGCAGGTTTGTTTCAGGTTGGTTGCGTTTGGGAGCCTAGTGTTGCTGCCCAGATTTTTGGTCCTTCGCTCGAGCGAGGAGTATGTCGCTCGAGCGAGAGTGGTGTTGCGTCTGGTTCTGGACCTGAGAGTTGCATTTCCTGGCTCGAGCGAGCTTTTCGTGGCTCGAGCGGTCTGGGTTTTTCTTCGCTCGATCAAGAACTTCTTGGCTCGAGCGAGAGTTTTCTGTGTCTGGTCGCTCGAGCGACCAATCCTTCGCTCGAGCGAGCGTGTTTTATATCAGCGCACAGCAGCGTCTAAAACATCACTTTTTCACTTCTTTTCTTTGAGCAAACCCTTAATCCGACACTCTCTCTCTCTAAACTTGCACTCTCTCTAAGGTTTGATCTCCCTAGGGTGTGAATCTAGCCTAGGGCCTTTGTTAAAAAGGTAGAGGGTGTTAAGAGCTTCGATTTAATCTGAAAAAGTTTGGATTTGGAGCAAGTTGATCTTGGAGTCTTCATCTCTTTTTGGCTGAAACTTCAAGGTAGGGATATCCTACTCCTCTCTATGGGTTTTGTCTTTAAATTTTGGTATTTTGAGATGTTGGGCTTGGTTTGGTAATTTTGTGAAAGTTTGGGGCTTTTGTGTAATTTTACAAAAGTTGGGGTTTTATTCATAATAAACCTAGATGCATGTTTGGCATAGAAAAAATGGAATGATTGTTGAATCATTGCTGAAAATGGGACCTAAGGGTTGAAAAAGTAATTATGAAAAATGGCCTAATTACATCGTTTAATTAATGGGGATAATTAATTGGTGAGAAATGAGGAAATGAAATGTTGATTGAATATCCATTTGTGCATTTATTTTCTGTTTTAGAAATAACTGCTTTGGGCTATCGGTGGAGGATAGTCGAGATTGTTGTAGACAATGCATGATGATTAGGTAAACGGAAACTAATCAATGGAATGTGTCATGGAACTTGACGGTTGATTGAATACATTAATTGTATGTATTGTGTGATTGTATATAGAACCAATGTGTTTATATACGTTATGTGTAGAGGAGGAGATAGGGGATGTACTCCGCGGTTTAGGGGAAGATAGGGGATGTACCTCTAAACCGGATAGGTATTGGGAGGAGATAGGGGATGAACTCCGTAGACAGAGCTCATATGCTTGTCTAGAGAAGTGAAGATAGAGCTCATATGCTTATCTTTGTGAAGTGTGGATACAACTTGTATGCTTATCTGTGGATATTGTTGTTATACATATCTGTTGAGAATGTGGATATAGTTTTTATGCTTATCTGAATGTGAGATATAGTATTTATACGTATCTATGGAAATGATGATAGAGCTAGTATGCTTATCTGTTGAAAAAGGGAAAATGAAATGTAATTGGGACTTGTAAGTCGTTGACATAAATATGTAATTTATGTGATTGTATCAGTGTTGACCAACTATCAATTGCTAATGTTTTAGTCATTGTCCATGGTTGGTTTAGTGTATTTCTACTGGGCTGTGGCTCACCCTATATGGGAATATCATTTTCAGGTGCAGGAAGCATGCCACCTCCAAGGACATAGCTTGGGAGGCTAGAGGCGGACATAGTGTAGTTGTTTTACTTTTGATGTATTACATGTAACTTCAAGCCAAGGGCTTAATGTGTAAACGAGTTAGTACTCTTTTGTTGAAACCAAGTGTTAACTTGGAAAGCTGTAAGCCCGTAGGGCATTTTGTTTTGATGTTAACATGTAATACTTATGTAATGAAACTCAATGAAATAAAGGAATGTGGTTAGTTTATATGTAAATGCATGTCTTATCTGATGGGTTTAATGTTATTATTTTGAGGGCGTTACAGGCCGTACTAAAGGTCAACTTAGTGCCCAAGGCACTCTGCAAACTCTGCCACAACCTAGCAGTAAAACGAGGATCTCTATCTGAGATGATCGTCACTGGGACCCCGTGCAATCTCACTACGTCCCGAACATACAAGTCGGCAAGATGATCTACCGAATCTCTCACGCGCATAGGAATAAAGTGCGCCGACTTAGTCAACCGGTCTACAACCACCCAAATAGCATCACTACCCCGCTGAGTCCTCGGAAGACCTACAACGAAGTCCATAGTGACATGCTCCCACTTCCACTCGGCAATAGGCAAGGGTTGCAACAAACCCGCTGGCCTCTGATGCTCGGCCTTCACTTGCTGGCAAGTAAGGCACTTCGATACGAAAACAGCCACATCTCTCTTCATACCCCGCCACCAAAATTGGCGACCCAAATCCTGATACATCTTAGTACCTCCCGGATGCACCGCAAGGCGCGAATGATGGAACTCTCGGAGTACTTCCTCTCGGCAAGACTCCGGTACAAACAAACGGTTTCGGTATCTCACACTCAGGTCGGGATACACCGTCAAACCCTTCTCAACCTTCCCACTGGAGATCTTCTCTCGGAGGGATTCTACCTCAAGGTCACCTCTCTGTGTCTCTAACACTCTAATCACAAGTGTAGGTTGCGCAACAACAGAAAACAAGGTTGCAGCCTCAACAGATTCGCCCAGTAGCAAATCAAACTCGCCAAGCGTTCCCAACATCTCCCATTCCCGGATGGCTATACAAGCTACATCACTAATGGATTTCCTACTAAGGGCATCGGCCACAACATTGGCCTTTCCCGGATGATAATGCAACTCAAAATCATAATCCTCGATGAACTCCATCCATCTCCTCTGCCTCAGATTCAAGTCTCTCTGTGTAAACAGATACTTCAAACTCTTGTGGTCCGAGAACACCTCGAACTTCTCACCATAAAGGTAGTGCCTCCAGATTTTCAAGGCAAAGATCACAGCCGCTAACTCTAGGTCGTGTGTGGGGTAATTCTTCTCGTGTATTTTTAACTGACGTGAGCCATAAGCTACCACTTTCCCTTCTTGCATTAACACACAACCCAAACCCTCTCGTGAGGCATCACAATAAACCGCATAACCCAACCCTCTCTCCGGAATAATCAACACCGGAGTGGTGGTCAATCTAATTTTCAACTCTTGGAACGACTTTTCACAAGTCTCACTCCACACAAACTTGACTCCCTTCCGAGTCAGTCTAGTCAACGGTGACGCTAACCTGGAGAAATCTTTCACAAACCGACGGTAATACCCAGCTAATCCCAGAAAACTGCGGATCTCAAACACACTCTTAGGCTGTGCCCAATCTTGCACTGCCTCAACCTTGGATGTATCAACAGACACCCCTTCCCCGGATACCACGTGGCCTAAGAATATGACTTCCCTCAGCCAGAACTCACACTTCCCAAACTTGGCATACAGCCTATGGGCTCTAAGCAACTCAAGCACCACTCTCAAGTGTTCCTCGTGCTCCTCCTCTGAAGGCGAATAGATAAGGATGTCGTCCACGAAGACAACCACAAATCGGTCTAAGAACTCCCGGAAAATCCGGTTCATCAAGTCCATAAAGACTGCCGGTGCATTGGTAAGCCCGAATGGCATCACCAGAAACTCGTAATGGCCATACCGCGTATGGAATGCCGTCTTAGGAATATCTTCCTCCCTGACCCTCAACTGATGGTAACCCGATCTCAAGTCTATCTTAGAGAAACAACGGGAACCCTTCAATTGGTCAAACAAATCATCTATACGAGGCATAGGGTACTTATTCTTAACCGTTGCCCGATTCAACTTCCGGTAGTCTATACACAATCTCAAGGCACCATCTTTCTTTTTAACAAAGAGGGCCGGCGCTCCCCACGGTGAAACACTAGGGCGAACAAAACCCTTATCTAGCAATTCCTGAAGCTGAACTTTTAACTCAACCAACTCTGCTGGAGCAAAACGGTAAGGTACCATAGAAATCGGCGCCGTGCCGGGCACTAAATCAATAAAGAACTCTATCTCTCGGTGAGGTGGTAAACTAACAAGATCTTCGGGAAAGACATCCGAATACTCACAAACCACCCTCGGCAACACAAGCTGGGTCTCACCACTCTCACCACTCTCAAAGTTGGCAAGTAGACTACTAAGCTCACTTCGCCCTCGCGAATCATACCCCGGTGGCAAAACACTACCAACCCGGTCTCCCAATAAATGGAACCACTCCCCGCTCAAGGTACATAACGTGACCCTCTGGCGGTAGCAATCAATAACAGCCCGGTATGACGATAGCCAGTCCATACCCAAAATAACATCAAAGCCCTTCATGGGCATGACAACAAACGGAAAAGGAAGCCTATAGTCGGCGACCTCTATATCACATCCTCTAACACCCTGTTTCAGGATCAACTCACCACCCAAAGGCGATACCACACAAATAGGAGATGCTAACTGTGCTAACTCCAATTCCAAAACAGATACAAATGCAGCAGATACAAAAGAATGAGATGCACCCGTGTCTATCAACACACTAGCAACTGAGTTGCAAAACAGAAAAGTACCTCTCACTACTGATGGAGCCGGTACTAAATCCTGCGCGGTAACAGCATACACGCGCCCCGTAGGCCCCTGGTCTACCTGCTCACCTCTCGGAGCAAAAGACTGCTGCACAGACTGGGATGACGAAACTCCCGGATTGGCCCTCGAGGCCTGCACAGACTGAGCTGGCTGAAAACCCTGCGTCTGCCTAGAACCAGACGCTCTCGAAGTGGCACTCAACTGTGGGCAAAACCTCTTCAGGTGCCCAGGCTGTCCACACTGATAACAAGTCAAGGGCTGCCCCCTGCCCAAACTCTGACTCTGCGGTCTAGCTGAAGAAGAAGCAGCTTTCTGACCCCCACCCTTCTGCGGGCAAACTGAAACCTTGTGACCCAGCTGGCCACACTTGTAACAAGTGAATTCCCCCTGACCACCTCTCCCCGAGCCTACACTCGGCACTGGAAAGGTCGATCTAGAGACTGCACCCTGAGACTGCTGAGGGTTATAACCCTTCTGTCTCCTGCCATCATTCTGACTATCCTGGCTCCTCTTGGAGCCCCACTGTTCTTCCTCCTCCTCCTGTATCATAATCTCCATATGAGCAGCAACATCAACTAGGTGTCTATACTCTCGGATGTAAGACCCACCAACTCTCAACTTGAGGCCCCGCCTCAACTTCCGCTCAAACTCATAGCAACGGCGTTCCTCAGACGCCACCAGTTCCGGTGCAAACCTGGACAGACTGGTAAAGTAGCCTCAAACTCGGCCACTGACAAGCCCTGCTGTTTAAGCCGGCTAAACTGATCCCTCAGCTTCTCCCTAGCTGCTGCAGACAAAAACCTCTCCTGAAAAGCATTCAGAAACGCCTCCCAAGTACCGCCCACACGAGCCTTCTCGTACTTCCACCATTAACCCGCATCTCCCTTCAGCTGGAAGGATGCCAAGGTCACTTTCAGTGCTCCGTCCTCAATGCCAAGCATCTCGAACGTCTTACTCATTTGTTCTAACCACTCATCAGCCTTCAGTGGCTCCTTCGGATCCCCGACAAACTCATCCGGATTAGACCGGAAAAACTCCCTCTTCAAGAAAGAAGGCCCTGTCTCAGCTGCCTGATTCCCAGCTCTAAGAATACCCAAAGCTCCTGCTATCTCTCTGGCCAAGGCACCCATAGCCTGCTGACCTACTGGCTCAGCCACATTGGCCTGCCTAACTCCCTCCTGCACTGCCGGAATCTCACCCGGTAACGGTACTTCCTGCCTCGCAGGTCTACCACGCCTAGCTCCTCTTCCTCGTCCTGACATCCTAATAAAGGCAACACAGAACGTTAGCACATTCATAAATGTGCCGAAACTAAACACTCACGTCCTAATGCATGGACAACTGTAATTCACTCCACATAAGCACATAAACACATAAGCACTTACGAATTTCTTTTCCGGATAATGATAGTCCCGAGGCGTTTCTAGAGTTCCGGTTAGAAACAGCATTGATCAAGTGCTTTTCCAACAAGACTCCCAGAAACCCAAGGATCCAATCAACATCCTAGAAATTAAATCCCATACCCACATAGTCACATAAGCATGTTATCACTTAAGCACATAGCATATGATACTACATTTAAGTCTCTATCAAGCGAGACAAACCCATTGTGATCCTAATCACTTCCCACGTACCCAAAGTATTTGAACCCGGTACGCTCTGATACCAAGTTGTAACGCCCTCAAAATAACAACATTAAACCCATCGGATAAGACATACATTTACATATAAACTAACCACATTCTTTTATTCATTAGAGTTCTATTACATAAGTATTACATGTTAACATCAAAACAAAATGCCCTACGGGCTTACAGCTTTCCAAGTTAAAACTTGGTTACAACAAAAGAGTACTAACTCGTTTACACATTAAGCCCTTGGCTTGAAGTTACATGTAATACATCAAAAGTTAGGCGACAAAAGTATGTCCGCCTCTAGCCTCCAGCTATGTCCTTGGAGGTGGCATGCTTCCTGCACCTGAAAATGATATTCCCATATAGGGTGAGCCACAGCCCAGTAGAAATATACTAAACCAACCATGAACAATGACTAAAAGATTAGCAATTGATAGATGGCCAACACTGATACAATCACATAAATCATATATTTATGTCAAACGACTTACAAGTCCCAATTACTTTTTATTTCCCCTTTTTCAACAGATAGGCATATAAGCACTACCCACATGCTCAACAGATATGTATAACAACAATATCCACATTCTCAGATAAGCAAATAAGCTATATCCACATTCTACAACAGATATGTATAACAACAATATCCACAGATAAGCATAAAAGCTATATCCACACATCACAAAGATAAGCATATAAGCTCTATCTTCACTTCTTTAGACAAGCATATGAGCTGTATCTACGGAGTTCATCCCCTATCTTCTCCCAACACTATCCGGTTTAGAGGTACATCCCCTATCTTCCCCTAAACCGCGGAGTACATCCCCTATCTCCTCCTCTACACATAACGTATATAAACACATTGGTTCTATATACAATCACCCAATACATACAGTTAATGTATTCTATCAATCGTCAAGTTCCATGACACATTTCATTGATTAGTTTCAGTTTGCCTAATCATCATGCATTGTCTACAACAATCACGACTATCCTCCACCGATAGCCCAAGCAGTTATTTCTAAACAGAAAATAAATGCACAAATGGATATTCAATCAACATTTCATTTCCTCATTTCTCACCATTAATTATCCCAATTAATCAATAATGTAATTAGGTCGTTATCCATAATTACCATTTCAACCCTTAGGTCCCATTTTCATCAATGATTTAACATTCATTCAATTTCTCTATGCCAAACATGCATCCAGGTTTATTATGAATAAAACCCCAACTTTTGTAAAATTACACAAAAGCCCCAAACTTTCACAAAATTACCAAACCAAGCCCAACATCTCAAAATACCAAAATTTAAAGACAAAATCCATAGAGAGGAGTAGGATATCCCTACCTTGAAGTTTTAGCCAAAAAGGAGATGAAGACTCGAAGATCAACGTGCTCCAAATCCAAACTTTTTCAGATTAAATCGAAGCTCTCAACACCCTCTATCTTTTTAACAAAGGCCCTAGGCTAGATTCACACTCTAGGGAGATCAAATCTTAGAGAGAGTGCAAGTGTAGAGAGAGAGAGGCTCGGATTTAGGGTTTGATCAACAAAAGAAGTGAAAAACTGAAGCTCAAAACCGCTACTGTTCGCTGATATAAAACACGCTCGCTCGAGCGAAGCCTTCGTCGCTCGAGCGACCAGACACAGGAACTCTCGCTCGAGCCAAGAAGTTCTCGATCGAGCGAAGAAAAACCCAGACCGCTCGAGCGAAGGAAGCTCGCTCGAGCCAAGAAAGGCAACTCTCAGGTCCAGAACCAGGTGCAACCGCTCGCTCGAGCGAGCCACTCTGGCTCGACCCACCAAACACGAACCCCACTCTCGCTCGAGCGACCAACTCCTCGCTCGAGCGAAGGTCCAAAATTCTGGGCAGCAACACTAGGCTCCCGAACATAACCAACTTGTAACAAACCTGCCTAACACATCCTATAACTCAAATATGAAGAAAAAGGAATGTAAACACGATAATAACCAACTACCAACATCCTCGGACACATGTCCGGATCACTGTACAACAAGGGTAAACCCGGGATCGCTATAACAATTGTATCCCTTGAGCAAATTACCATCAAGGATTAAATGGACACACCTTCCCTCCAGCCACCTTCACCGCCAATCACAACCCTCTATCGCTCGTGACCTCCGCTTGCTATCACCAGCCTTATGAACGACCCCCCTCCCCCAATAGAGATGAAGCTCAAAAACTAGTAGCAAAAGAGAGTTCCAGTTTGTTGTCTATGCACCGGTTCATTAAGTGACAAAAATGGGAATGGTGTTCATGTTGGTGGGAAAAGAACACAATGCGAAAAATAACATCCCAGAACCTATGAAAGCATTGATTGAGGAATTGCATGATGTCTTTCTAGATGAGTTGCCTCCAAGGTTGCCATCCTTGAGGGACATACAACATCAGATTGATCTGATTCCAAGATCAAATTTGCCAAATCGTCCCCATTATCGAATGAGTCCAAAGCAACATGAAGAGCTTCACCGTTAGGTAGATAAGCAAGTGGCAAAGGAACATGTTAGAGAGAGCCTCAGTGTGTGTGCAGTACCAACAATATTGACTCCCAAGGTAGAAGCAGTGTGTCAGTGACCAATACCAAAGAATATTCATGATGTGTGTAGCTTTCACGGGCTGGCCTCATTCTATCAGAGGTTCATTCCTAACTTCAGTAGAATCATGGCGCCTATTACAGACTGCATGAAGGCTTAGAGGTTCTCTTGGATAGAGGTTGCAACAAAAGCATTTCAATAGATCAAGCAAAAGTTGACTTCAACATCTGTGCTCATATTGCCAAAATTTTCTTAGAGTTACACTGTTACATATCAAAAGTAGGTATTGGTGTTGTTTTGAGTCAAGATGGCCAGCCGATTGCGTACTAGAGTGAGAAGCTTAAGAGCAATTACAATACCTATGACATAGAGTTCTACTCCACTATTTAAGCCTTGAAGCACTGATATTCTTATCTGTTCCAAAGTGAATTTATTATGTTTTCTTACCATGATGCTTTGAAGCAGATAAACAGCCAAGATAAGCTCTTATCGAGGCATGCCGATTGGATCGCATACTTGCAGCAATTCACTTTTGTTATCAAGCACAAGTCGGGGCCTGAACAAGGTGGCTATTGAAACTTAACCAACGTTCCCTTTTGCTCACTACTATAAGGACCAAGGTACTTGGGTTTGATTCCTTTCAAGAGTTATTGGTTGCTAATCCCTATTTTTCTAATATTATTGCTGAAATTGAATTAGGTCAATGGTCTGACTTTATTATCTACGACGGCTTTCTCTTCAAAGGCAACCAGTTGTGTGCTCTTAAATTGAGCCTACGATTGAAATTTATTAAGGAGTTGCATAAAGAGGGCCATGTTAGGCACGACAAGGCCTTACAATTACTGGTCAGCTCCTACTCTGGCTTTCCATGAGGAAAGAAGTTGCCAAGTTCATGGACGGGTGTTGCACCAGGCAAGTGTCAAACGGAACAACGGCAAACGCGGGATTATATATGCCGCTACCAATACCTTGTCAACCATGGACTGATGTTAGAATGGATTTTGTTTTGGGGCTTCCATATACACAATGAGGTTGTGATTCTATCTATGTGGTCATGGACAGATTTTCTAAAAGGCCCATTTCATTGCATCGAGAAGACAATAGATGCTATAAATGTGGCACAATTGTATTTTTGAGAAGTCTATTGCCTACATGGGCTACCACAATCCATTGTGTCAGACAAGGATAGCCGATTTCTCAATCATTTTTGGAGATGTTTGTCTAATACAAAGCTTGACTTTAGTAGTGCTTATCATCCTCAAAGTGACAGTCAAACGAGAGTTGTCAATTGTTCCTTGGGAAAATCATTGCGGTGTTTGGTAGGGGATCATTTGAAATCATAGGACTAGAAATTGCACTTGTAACCCTTCAGAAAATTGAAGTTTTGATTTCAGTCCCTTTTATGTTAACTATGGTTATTAACCACGAGCTCCATTGGACTTGGCACCTGTGCCAAACTGAAAGCGTGTCGATGAAAAAACAGAAGATCTTATTAGCAACCTATAGGAAGTCCACAAATTTTGTTTATGTCGTTCTCAAAGAAGACAAAATTTTAGCTTGCGAGTACAACAAATTGGTAGCCAGAAAAATTGGGCCATTAGAGATTGTGAAAAGATCTCATTCGCACTACCGACGTGTTCCACATCAAACATCTCATTAGGAGTGTTCATAAAACTAAATCACTTGAGCAAACTGAGCCAATCCAACCGATCTGACACCATTTTGGACGATTTCAATGGTTGAACAGTCAAAAATGGATTGAAATTAAGAATTTTGTGCGGATTTCGATCGAATTATGAGCGTATTAATTGAAAAACTGCATAAACTGATCTGACTGAATATAATTATAATTAAATTAATAATGGTGTTTACACATGTTGCCTTTTAATGGTGGATTATGTTTCCCAAGAACCTTAGTTGTACACACACAACATTTTCATCAATGACTTCTGCAATCAATAGTTGGGCAATGGCCTTACCTAGTCTCAGAGACTTTAATTTTCACTCCAACTCTCTCTTTTCATCTTCTTTTTCACCATTTCATCTACCTTTTTGTCTCTATCACCTTGTCATCTATCCTACTTCCCTCTCTCTCTCTCTAAAAGACAAACTCTAATAGAAAACTATGGGACTTAGAGTCCTTGGAACTTCAAGATAAATACTCTCATCTCTCAATCATTTCTGCGTCTCTCGCTCTTCCCTGTCAATCTTCAGTCTTCCTCTCTGCGATGGTGGCAAATGTTGGTAGTTATCAACGGTGTAGCAGTGGTGGTGGTGTCGATGAGCGATGGTCATGGCATGGTGAGTCTCCCTTCTCTCTTTTCTGTATTTTCTTCCTCCATTATCTTTATTTCAATTTGTTTGTATGTATATGAGTTTATGGTTTTATTTTTATTTTTTTTTTGAATTTGAATCATATTTTTCCCATTTTTTCTTCAACCTCTTTCTATAATAGATTTGTGAAATCGACCAAACCTACCACCTAATCGATTGTCTTGACTTGGTCGATTTCGAAGGTCGGTTGACAACGGATGAGGGTAAACCCCGACATGCAAACACCCCTACATTCCATATTGGGGAGACAATTCTGATGACAAGGCTACGAATTCGAGGGTTAATTCTTCCTACCTTGGAGGTGATGACGCAGCGTGTGGCCATAAAATTTGTAGATCAAATGGATAGGCATGTGCCCAAACAAGGCACAAGGCACTAGCAGGAATCAAACGGCACGTGCCCAAAATCGCGCAAAATTTGGTGGGCTGATGGAAAATATTGTTTTGATCAAGATCCGTTGCCATGCCATGGACCACAATAGATTTTGGAAAATTCCATCATTTAGGCCATCAATTTCAAGATTTAGCCATTTTTGGAAAGATTTGCAACTTCAATTACTCTCAGCGCACAAGTCAGAATTCAATTCCGTCGAATTTGTGATTATCGTAGTAGCCTAAATTACTAATTTCTTTGTTTTATTTCAATATTTCTATTTTTGGAAATTTTTATTGTATTTGCTTATTTTTTGTTTTGCTCATTAAAAAACTGTTGATTTTGGTTGTTTCTGGGTAATCATCTCTGAATCAACAGACCATAAAATCGTCACTATCACACATTCTTGCTACATCACTTAGGTTGGGAGTAGAGCTCGAATACCTCGCTCATAAACACTAGAGGACTTGTGAATTAGAGGCTAGAATACAAGTTGAGTTGGGGCACTAAAACCAGTTTGTAAGAGGGGCCTTAACCAAGACACGACACCCTGATGGTCGTATCATATCTCTAGGCCACTCGACACACCCAAAAAGGGATGTAACAAGCCTACCTATGTCCACGTATCCAAGTATGTTACATCCCCGAGGCCTACATCAAATATTGTAGAGTTGATCCAATTTCCCTCCAATTTGCCAAGCCTAAAACAGTGATCCACCTATCATCAGTTGAGTTGGCTATGCAAGACAACATATCTACATTTCCTTGCTCTTCTGACATACAAGCTCTCCACTGCCACCCCTCTTTACAAAGGCTACCGTTGGCTCTCTCCTCTGCCACCTCTAGTCCATATTAGTGCCTGCCTACCATCTTCATAACTCCTCTACAACCATTACACAATGATCAACCATTTCTACCCCTAACGTTTTGCGAAAGTACTTTCCTCATCTTACCACCCATTTATTTTAACAACCTCATTTATGCTACACTCAATTTTACAAATTTATTGTTTCGTAGTTGCCTAACATTCAGTGCCATAAAGCATTGCAGACCTCAAAATTAAAGATTTTTCTTTCAAATTTGTTGCTATCTAGCACATCTCCATTTGAGCCAACCTACTTTGATACACTAAAGTTTCATCATTTTCAATCTTTCCACTTTCTGGTATCTCATGGTTTTCAATCTACACTGTTTTACTGTTTCTACTTGTGTTAGTAATAAAGTCTATTTTACTGTTTCTACTTGTGTTAGTAACAAAGTTACATTTCCATGCAAAAAGACTCGCAAGAAAACATACCCGAGGAATCAATGGACCACGCTCTTCTATCTATAGCATGACGACTCAAGAAAACATTTTGAACAATAACTAACAATAATCAAAAGTCACTAGCATCCGTATCATTTAAATTTCTAAAAATTTTGATATTCTAAGAAATGGAAGCCTCGCGGGAACTGGCAAGAAAAGTGATGGGAGCATTGTGACTTGTGAGAGCAAGATAAACAAAAAAGGCACATAAACAAATGATCAAAGGAGTCCTCCACAATCCAAACATTCTCTCAAAGAGAGATTCTCTCAATTACCAACCATGAGAGGAATGAAATTTTAAAAATATAAAATCCCTTATAAATGCACAATGCATTTCCATCGAGATCTAGAGTTGGCCCAAAAAACCACATGAATCCCAACCATTGTGTTGGATCCCATACTTGGTAGAGTAAAAGACTATTTTACCCTTGATGTAATAGAAAGAAGGTAATGTCACATCAAAACTTTTTGGTCGAGTAAAAGGTAATTTTGGTGGTTGCTTTTTTAGAGGATGCCAAACTCATTTTAGAGGTGTTTTGGATTTTTTTTGGCTTTTTGGTTTTTTCAGAAGAAGCTAGCTTATTTAGGACTTACCAAATGGGGCCTTACTATGAAGTATCTTATTTAATAAAAAAAATCCCCATAACCATTACCCTAATAATGCCTTGTTCTTAGCAATAATATTCCCAATGGAAAAACCCTCTCCCTCTTGACACTTTGCAATAATACTCTTAGCAATTAAAACTTGTTCTATAATTGTGCAATATCAAGGGTTATCAAGGGTCATATGTTCTCGAAACCATAGGATCAAATCCTTTCCTACTATCTTGTTTCAACATTAATCTTGACCAAACTCATATCAGTTTGCCTCACTGGTGCAAATCTTTTATGGCTAGACAAATCGATTGTACTGTTCATCTCTCCAACTTTAGTTTCTTCAATTGTCTAGATTCTCCCTCACCAACAAGTGCCACTTACTTGCAACATAGACAATGAGAGAAAATGGGAAGCTCATGGGTGAAATTGATCGCTAAAATAAAAAAATCAACGATAACTTCAGAAAAGTGACATAGAATCCATGACCTACTTCACTCTTCTTTGTTCTCTTCATATACTCTGAAAAATCAAAAAGTCAAAAAGTCACCATCCTATTTAAATCACATCATCCTATTTAAGTCATATCACCTCTTTAACACATCACTTCAAACCCAACCCATATAAAAAGTACACTTATTTAGAACATCCCAAATAACCCCTTAATCATGCCTTAGTTGCTAAGTATTTGAACCCATAACCCTAAAACTGTCATTCTCAATCCTAGACATTTCTTGAAGTATTTAATTAATTAATAAAGATTAAGTGATATGATTTGCCATGGCACAACTGAACGGTTTGAAGCCATATCATCTTCCCACCAACTTCAACTAGGTGCTTAAAATATGTGCTGGGCAAATCTTGACGAGGCACGGCACCATTCTATTATAATAAAATTAATGTGTTTGTACAAAAACAATAATCATTTGTTATATATATACGAAATTTTTGACAAAAATAATGTTGTAGTGACATTTTTTAAAATATCACAAAAATTCATATCATTTGTTATATATATATTTTTTAATCTAGAAATTCTAATTATATAACACTACTCCTGTTGTTATTATTATGAGGATCAGGATCACGTTAACAACCACCATCTAATTTGTGGTTGAGACCAAAATTTTCACAACTAATTCATACACCATGGATTTGCTAGACAACCAATTAGATGGTGCACATCAGCCAAATTAGCAAAATTCTGTCCTACATTTACATACACAGTCCCCACGTTTATAATTTTATATATAAAATTTTAGATTTTTCGATGAATAAAAAAGCTTTGCAATTGAAATTTTTTGAGCAATTACAAATTTTATAGACAATTTTGGAGGAAAAAAATGTGATAGACCTGAAAAAATATTTATGAGTTGTGTGTCATATATGAAGGTTTGAGAAGTGGGAAAGATCTTATAAAGGAAAAAGATTGGTCAGCGGTGGTCGAAATGGGAAAGAGTTTGACTGCAACATTTCAACGCCATATACAAGCAAAGTGATTTTTCTTAATTTTCTTCCCATATTTTTGGGATATTAACTTGGTACGTTAGTTTATAGGATATTTTGTCATATCAAAAAAGGATTCCTTCATTTACTTACATGATGACGGACTCGATTACTCAATAAGCACAATTCCAATTTTCCAAATCATATGCTTGCAGATGCTCAATTTCGTCGAAGAGGTTTTGGAAACCCGAAAGACCGCTGCACGTATACAAAACCGCCCGCTTTGGAAGAGCCCCTAAGGCGATCACAGAGATAGGTGACAGCCTACGTAACGCTTGACCAGAGGATTGAACATAATAGAAAGCTCACTTAGTACCCAGTGAGACTTGAGGAAACCATTGGCCTCTTCAAAATCATAAGCAGTGAGCTCATCCCCTTTTGCTGGCATGGCAGGCAATGTCAATTCCAACACTGGAACTTCCTTAAGAACCCCGTCAAACAAGAAAAAACCAGCCTGGGTATAAATTCTAAGCCTGTGTCCCCAAGCAAAGTAGTCGAGGATAGTTTCACCACCAGTTTTACCGAAGCTGAGAGGATTGGGCAGGAATATCAGTGGTGGGAATATCACGGATAGGGACCAACAAACCCTCCTCTGGATCAATGGTGGGATCAAAGGCAAAAGCATCTAAACAGAAATTGTCTTTACAAGAAACATCATTTTCATCAATTACAACATTCGCACCCCTAACCATATACATATAATTGACAAAAGTAAGATCAAGACCAATTCTCCACAATTTATAGAATATAATTGACAAAATTCCATACAACTATTTGTAAGGGGAGGTCAAATAATTCAAGTTTTGTTTCTTGAAGTTCAAAAAAATTAATGTCATTGCATAACATTACATGAGAAGAATTTAAGGCGGTGAAATTATTTAATTTTGAGATTCTATGTATCTCCATTTTCTTTACATAATACCCTATTCTTAATAACATTTTCCCTCATTTTTGTATGGTAAGTCAATTATTAAAAATTATAACTTCAACCCATTGATCCAAACTTGCAACCCATTGACTACAACTTAAAAAATTCCAGTTCACACCAAGCTCTGGTGGGCTAATAGATGCAACGAGCAGGCCAGGATATACACCAACCATTAGGAAAAAAAAGATCGTGTAGAAAAAATAATCAGTTCATGTTCTGCGAAGCACTATTCATGAGGGGAGGACAAATAATTTATCTTTTGTTACTTGACATTCAAAAAATTCATGTCATTGCATAATGTTATATAAACAGATATTACAGCTGTGCAATTATTTAATTTTTTCAATATAGTATCTCCACTTGCATCCCATAATGCCCTATTCTTAATAATATTTTTTGCCATTTTTGTGCGGAAATGCAATTATTAAAAATTTGCACTTCAATCCATTTATCAAACTCGCAACTTGTTCACTACAACTGACAAAATTTCAATTCTTACCGTCAATCGGAGGGCGAAGCAGATCACATATATGCCTACAATTGGAAAGAACAAAAGATAGCGTTCAAAAAAAAAAAAATCAATTTCTATCTCGTAAACCATTATTTTTGAGCGATGTCAGATAATTCAAGTTTTGCTTGTCATATTCAAAAACATAAGAACTTGTCACCCATAATTCAAAAAAATTTTAAAATTTCAGGTCGATACCGAATCCTAGTGGTCCAATTGGGCGGAGTAAGCCACCATCTATCTCTGCCATTGGAAAAAACGAAACAAAAAGAGATTGTGTTGAAAAAATAATCAATTTCTACTCAGTACACAATTATTTGTGAGGGGAGGTCAAATAATTCAAGTTTTTCTTGTGGACATTCAAAAAAATTCATGTCAACGCATAGCGTTATATGAAAAGAAATTACAAGTGTAATTTTTTAAATTTGTCAAACTAACCTTTCAATGATACCGAATCCTAGTGGTCCAATTGGGCGGAGTAAGCCACCATCTATCTCTGCCATTGGAAAAAACGAAACAAAAAGAGATTGTGTTGAAAAAATAATCAATTTCTACTCAGTACACAATTATTTGTGAGGGGAGGTCAAATAATTCAAGTTTTTCTTGTGGACATTCAAAAAAATTCATGTCAACGCATAGCGTTATATGAAAAGAAATTACAAGTGTAATTTTTTTAATTTGTCAAACTAACCTTTCAATGATGCCTACTTGTTAATAATACGTTTCCTCATTGTTCTATGGTTTAAGTCAATTATTAATAATATTTCTTTAGAGGCAAGCGCGACAAGTGGGCCAACATTTGTGCTTGCCTCTAGAGAAAAGAGAAAAAGAAAGATTCAGTTAGAGAGAAAATATATATATATATATATATATATATATGTTTCCATCTAGTAAACCACAAGTTGTGGGGGGAGATGCAATAATTCATGTTTTGCTCGTCATTCAAAAATATTTGTGTCATTGCATAATATTATATGGAATGAAATTATAGTCGTAATTATTTAATTTTGTAGATCTAGCTATCTCTGCTTTCTTTCGATGATTACTACTTCTGTAATAATATTTTCACCATTTTCTTGTGGAAAAGGCAATTGTTAAAAAATACAACTTCAACCTGTTCGTCATAACTTGAAACCCATTGACTACAACTTATAAAATTTTCAAATGATACCGAAAGCTAGTGGATCAATCGGTATGTTCGGTAGGCCAGCACCAGCTCTTGCCACTATAAAAAAAAGTGTTAAAAAAAAAAATCAATTTCTTATCCAGTAAAGACCTTGTTTTGAGGAGAGGTCAAATAATTCAAGTTTTGCTTGATAACATTCAAAAAATATTTGTCATTGCGTAATCTTACAAAAAATGAGATTAGATGTGCAATTATTTGATTTTGTCAAACCTGTTGTCTTCACTTGCTTCCGATAATGCCAAATTCTTCATAATTTTTTCTTTAATTTTTGTAAAGTAAAATCCAACTTAATGATCAAAACTTGTAATCAAATGACTACAATTTATTAAATTTCAGCCATTACCGAATACTGGTGGATTATTTGGCGGATCGAGCAGGCCAAAATCTACGCACGCCATTGGGAAGGAAAAAAAAGGAAAGAAAAGAAGATAGTGTCGAAAAATAATCAGTTTCAACCCAGTATGCAATTATTTGTAAGGAGAGGTCAAATAATTCAAGTTTTGTTTCTTGACGTTCAAAAAAATTCATGTCATTGCATAACGTTACATGAAAAGAATTTACGATTGTGAGATTATTTAATTTTGAGATTATATGTATCTCCATTTCCTTCACATAAATACCCTATTCTTAATAACATTTTCTCCCATTTTTGTATGGTAAGTCAATTATTAAAAATTATAACTTCAAGCCATTGATCAAAACTTGCAACCCATTGATTACAACTTAAAAAATTCCAGTTCATACCTAGCTCTGGTGGGCTAATAGGTGCAACGAGCAGGCCAGGATATACGCATGCCATTAGGAAAAAAAAGATAGTGCAGAAAAAATAATCAATTTATGTTCTGCAAAGCCCTATTCATGAGGGGAGGACAGATAAATTCATCTTTTGCTACTTGACATTCAAAGAAATTTGTGTCATTGCATAATGTTATATGAACAGATATTATAGCTGTGTAATTATTTAATTTTGTCAATATTGTATCTCCTCTTGCATCCCATAATTTCCTATTCTTAATAATATTTTTTTTTACCATTTTTGTACGGAAATGCAATTATTAAAAATTAGAACTTCAACCCATTTATCAGAACTCGCAACCCGTTCACTACAACTGACAAAATTTCAGTTCTTACCGTTAATCAGAAGGCTGAGCAGATCAGCATATATGCCTAGAATTGGAAAAAACAAAAGATAGTGTTAAAAAAAAAATCAGTTTATGTCCCGTAAACCACTATTTTCGAGCGATGTCAGTTAATTCTAGTTTTGTTTGTCAAATTCAAAAACATAAGAACTTATAACCCATAATTCAAAAAAACTTGTAAAATTTAAGGTCTATACCGAATCCTAGTGGCTCAATCGGGCCGAGCAAGCCACCATCTATCTCTGCCACTAGAAAAAAACAAAACAAAACAAAACGAAACAAAAGAGATTGTGTTGAAAAAATAATCAATTTCTACCCAGTACACAACTATTTGTGAGGGGAGGTCATATAATTCAAGTTTTTCTTGTTGACATTCAAAAAAATTCATGTCAACGCAAAGCGTTATATGAAAAGAAATTACAAGTGTAATTATTTAATTTTGTCAGACTAGCTGTGCTTGCTTTCAATGATGCCCACTTGCTAATAATATTTTTCCTCGTTTTGTGGTGAAGTGTCAATTATTAATAATATTTCTCTAGAAATCCATTGACTACAACTTATAAAATTTGAAATCTTACTGAAAGTTAGTGGATCAATCGGTACGTCCGGTAGGCCAGCACCAAGCGCCCAGTTTGTGTCATGGTGTTGGTCTATCGGACGTACCGATTGATCCACTAGCTTCGGTAAGATTTGAAATTTTATATGTTGTAGTCAATGGGCTTCAAGTTATGGTGAACGGGTTGAAGTTGTATTTTTTAACAATTGCCTTTTCCAGAAGAAAATGGTAGAAAATATTATTTCAGAAGTAGCCATCAACCGAAGAAAGCAGAGATAGCTAGATCTACAAAATTAAATAATCACACCTGTAGTTTCCTTCCATTTAACATTGTGCAATGACACAAATATTTTTGAATGACACGCAAAACATGAATTATTGCACCTCCCCTCACAACTTGTGGTTTACTAGATGGAAACAATTTTTTTTTTTTAACGGAATCTTTCTTTTTTTCTTTTCTCTAGAGGCAGGCGCAAATGCTGGCCCGCTCGTCGTGCCTGTTGGTCTCCCAGTGCCTGGTAAGAACTAATTTTTTTTTTAAAGTTGTATTCAATTAGTTACAAGTTCTGAAATAATTGACTTAACCACAGAACAATGAGGAAAAATATTATTAACAAGTGGCCATCATTGAAAGCAAGCACACGTAGTTTGACAAAATTACACTTGTAATTTCTTTTCATATAACATTATGCAATGGCATGAAATTTTTTTAATGTCATCAAGCAAAACTTGAATTATTTGACCTTCCCTCACAAATAGTTGTATACTAGGAGTGCCCAAAAACCTGGTTTTTTTCTTTTCTTTTCTTTTCTTTTTTTTTTCTTTTCCCTTCTATACATTGGTTTTGTTTTCGATCTTAAAATATCAACTTGATAAGATTGGATTGGGTCTTCATTTAGGTCAATGGCTACACCGAACCAACTTGGGACCAAAACCCATATCTACTGTAAAATATTCTAATTATACTCACGTATCTTCATGTATTTGATTTGTTGTAAACAGTAAGGTAGACTTGATATTTTTTCTTTCTTTCTTTATTTCTTTCTTTTTTTTTTGGAAAACTAAGAAGGTGAGACTTTGTAACGCCCTCAAAATAATAACATTAAACCCATCAAATAAGACATGCATTGACAAATAAACAAACCACCTTCTATTATTCATTAGCGTCTCATTACATAAGTATTACATGTTAACATCAAAACATAATGCCCTACGGGCTTACAGCTTTCCAAGTTAACACTTGGATACATCAAAAGAGCACTAACTCGTACACGTTAAGCCCTTGGCTTGAGTTTACATATAATACATCAAAAGTAAATCAACAAAAGTGTGCCCGCCTCTAGCCTCCCAAGCTATGTCCTTGGAGGTGGCATGCTACCTGTACCTGAAAATGATATTCCCATATAGGGTGAGCCACAGCCCAGTAGAAATACACTAAACCAACCATGAACAATGACTAAAATATTAGCAATTGATAGATGGCCAACACAGATACATTCACATAAATTACACATTTATGTCAACTGACTCATAAGTCCAAGTTACTTTTCATTTTCCCTTTTTCAACAGATAGGCATATAAGCTCTACCCACATTCTCAACAGATATGTATAACATCAATATCCACATTCACAGATAAGCGTATAAGCTATATCCACGTTCTACAACAGATATGTATAACAACAATATCCACATTCACAGATAAGCATAAAAGCTATATCCACACTTCACAAAGATAAGCATATGAGCTCTATCTTCACTTCTCTAGACAAGCATATGAGCTGTATCTACGGAGTTCATCCCCTATCTTCTCCCAACACTATCCGGTTTAGAGGTACATCCCCTATCTTTCCCTAAACCGCGGAGTACATCCCCTATCTCCTCCTCTACACATAACGTATACAAACACAATGGTTCTATATACAATCACTCAATACATATAGTTAATGTATTCTATCAACCGTCAAGTTCCATGACACACTTCATTGATTAGTTTCAGTTTGCCTAATCATCATGCATTGTCTACAACAATCACGACTATCCTCCACCGATAGCCCAAAGCAGTTATTTCTAAACAGAAAATAAATGCACAATGGATATTCAATCAACATTTCATTTCCTCATTCCTCACAATTAGTTATTCAAATTAATTAAATAATGTAATTAGGTCAATTCCCATAATTAACATCTCAACCCTTAGGTCCCATTTTCATCAATGATTTAACATTTATTCCATTTCTCTATTCCAAACATGCATCTAGGTTTATAATGAATAAAACCCCAACTTTTGTAAAATTACACAAAAGTCCCAAACTTTCACAAAATTACCAAACCAATCCCAACATCTCAAAATACCAAAATTTAAAGACAAAATCCATAGAGAGGAGTAGGATATCCCTACCTCAAATTCGGAGCTCCAAAGGAGAAGGTGACAAAACCAAACGTACTCCAAAACCCGTGATTTTCAGATTAAAATGTAGCCCTCGACGATCAACAACTTTTTTGTAAAGGCCAAAGGTGAGCAAACCACTCTTACTAGATCAAAACCTAGAGAGAAGGTAGAGTCTAGAGTAAGAGGCTCAACAATGGTGATTTTGGAAAAGTAAGAGAGAGGAGAGAAAGTGAAAAAAGTGATTTGAAAAGTCAAAACACGAAGCTTTAACCCAGCTCTCCGCTCGAGCGTAAAACACCCCGCTCGAGCGTAACTCACAGACTTCCGCTCGAGCGGCCAAACTCCCGCTCGAGCGCAGAATGCACTCTCCAAGCACTTTGACAGAACCAGGCCTCCGCTCGAGCTTCCAACTCCACGCTCGAGCGGCACTCACACAACCCCGCTCGAGCGGCCAACTCCACGCTCGAGCGTACAACACTGCACAAAAATACTGGATGGGTGTATTCCCCGCTCGAGCGCCAACACCCCCGCTCGAGCGGACAGGCCAAAAACTGGGCAACTAGTTTTGGTTTCTAAACTCAACCAACTTGAAACAAATCCGCCCAACACATCCTATAACCCAAATACGAAGTAAAAAGGATGTAAACAAGATAATAATCAACTACTAACATCCACGGACACATGTCCGGATCTCTGTACAACAAGGGTAAACCCGGGATCGCTATAGACTTGAATGCATCTGATCGTTTTATATATAAGACAAAAGTTAGGGCTCATTAAATTTCATTTCTTATTCTTTGGACCCCACCTCTTTTCTTTCCTTTTTATTGCAATTTTACCCTAACATAAATTCCATCTTTACCCAATGCCTATCCTCTCTAACCCTAACCCTACCTAACCTTAGCCCCACCCGTACCTCACTAGCTCCAGTCGGGACCTCATCAATGTCCACTACAACAAAAATAGTTAAAGATCACACTTTGACAAAAAAAAGATCTCACTTTTATTGGAAGTATGATAAAAAAAATTGGATTGATATTTTAATCACACTTTAATTTGATTGAGTGATAATATTTATTTTTTATGTCACTTTTCAATTAAGTGTGATTATATATATATTTTTTTAATCACACCTTCTAATTAAAGTGTGATTATATATACATTACTATTTTTTAATCACACTTTTTAAATAAGTGTAATTATATATATATTTTTTAATCACACATTCAAATTAAAGTGTGATTATATATATTTTTTAATCACACATTCTAATTAAAGTGTGATTATTTATATATTTTTTAATCACACCTAAATAAGTATAATTATATATATATATTTAATCGCACTCCCTAAATAGGTGTGATTGTATAAAATATTTCAATTTAATTTTTATATAAAATATATAATTCCCAAATCCGCGCCTCTATTCTACCCATGAATGACAAAGGACGACCAACTACTAGAAAAGAAGGCTTTAGACATGGAACTTTTTTCAACAGTTTGAAAATCGTTGCAAAAAGCAATATTTTGTGACGGCAAAAAAAATCGTCGCGAAATTAATTTTTTTGTGATGGCATTTGACTGTCGCAAAAAAGGCATCGACTAAATACCATTATTAGAGACAGAAAATCCAAAGCCGTGACAAAAAGTAATATTATACACGACGATACATTAACTGTCTTCTTTTTTTTTTTTTTTTTGCAGCGCCTTTTGTTAATCCGTTGCAAAAGATTTTATTTTGCTCATTAATGATGGTCCTTAAACTCGTCGCAAAAACTTAATCCCTAATTACCTTCGCGCCCTCCCCCACCCCCTTACTTTTTCCTGCTCATCCCTAAACTTTTAGACTTCTCTTCGGATTTTTTTTTTTTTAAAAAAAAAACTACCAGTTTTATTGGTGATCATATTTGGTTTAATTTTCTGAAACTTGTAAAAATTAGTTTCGTGAAAAAATTAAAAATATTTATCAATTTTATATAACTTTACAAAGGATATGAGTAATTTTTAAAAATAAAAAAATCGATCCCGATATATAAAGCATGAATGCTGGGTGTTGAAATCCTAAAATGACGTCGTTTTGAGCCATAACTTTGAACAAAACCCTTTCACTTTCTCTTTATCGCACTATCTGTGTGTATGTGTCATGTCTCTGCAAAAACTCTTCAAACCCCTACCCTCTCTCCATCAGACCCCAAATCCCAAACCCTCCTCTCTCTCTCTTTTGCAAAAACTCCTCAAAACCCTCTCTCTCTCTCTCTCTTTCTCTCTCTCTCCATCAGACCCCAAATCCAAAACCCAAACCCTAACTGGCATAACAATGAGTGAGAAGGAGAAGATGGACAAAGAAAATACACACAGACAGAGCTCTGAACCAGAAGAAAAGAACAAAGAAAGAGAAGTAACGACGGAGAGAGAAGACGGCCGAAAGGAGACGGAAGAGACGAATCCATGCAAAGAACACTTCCACCCTTCAACCAGGTTTAGATTCAAACTAGGGTTTTGATTTGGGGATTTTCACTAAAAAATCAAGGTTTTGATTGAGCAATTCCAAAATTATGTAAAATTTTGTGATTGTCCACAAAAATTCATAGGACTTTCCAAAACATACTTTTTTGAGATGGGATTTCCGAATAAATTGCCCTTAATAAAACTAAATTTTAAAACAAAAACTCTAAATCTAAAACAAAAAAACTTCTCTACCAACCCATGCTACTTGCTACCAGCTCACTTGTTAGTGCGTACTGCCACCACCCCTCCCAACCCATCAACCATTGACACCACCCTCTCCCCCACCTATTGCTGCCATTTGTAACTATTCCATTCCTCTTCCATCACACCCACTACTAGCTCATTGACTCCCTCAAACCCTGTCTCTGCCACCCTTTCCCCAGTCAACTCCCGTCCCGCCATCTTGACACCCTAGCCCCTTCCCGTCACCTCTAATCCCTCGTTTCCTCTGTCAACACCCCATCTTCTATGAAACCCTACAACCACCAAACACCACCACTCTCAACCTATAAACCTTTAGATTTGAATACCCTAGGCCTCCCCCCTTAAAAGTCTCTCTGTTTCTCTCTCTCATACATGATTTGCAAAGGTAAGTCAATTGGGGTTTCACGATTATGAGAGGAGGGGATAGAGGCCAGCAAGAAAGTTAGTAGGTATCATGGTGGTGGAGAAGTGGGTGGCATATATATAGGAGAGGGACTAGGGTGGTCGTTGGAAGTGGTGCTGGTTGTGGGATAGGTTGTGTGGGTTAGGGTATGGAGGGTTAGAGACGTCAAGATATGCAAGGTTAGATGTGAGAGTACTTCGGAAATATATGGTGAAAAGAGGAAAAAAAATCCAAGCTTTAAATGAGTATGAAAAGGTGGGTGTAAGAAGTTGAATTTGTGGTGTAAACATAGGCTCCCTTTTCGAACATGGCACCAAAAAATGTTGACATCGAACAATTTTTTTCTGTTACTTAGATGGTTTATAATTGACTGTAAACTTCAAACCTCGTGTTTTTTTCTTTTTTCTTTTTCAATTTTTTGAAAGGGAAATGCACTATGTAATGTTTATACATTGAAATATGTGAAAATATTTAAAAACATATAGTAAAAAAATGTATGAAATTATGTCAAATGTGTATTGAAATTTTAAACTTTTTGACATTATTTGGTTTCTAACTGCCAATGGATAGTTATTCACAAGATTCCTTTTCAAATCATAGGATATATATATATATATATATATTGTATGTTCATCAAACCTTGAGGGTTTGTCTTTGGTATTTTGCTCTTAAAAATATGATAGAGGAATATTGGGCCACAAAAATGAAAACATAAACATAATGAAAGAAAATAAAGAAAAAAGAAAAGAAAAGAAAAATGTGCAAATGAACAAAAAATGTTGGTTTTAGGAATCCCAAATATCATGTGTTTCCATCGTTTAATCAAAGTATCTTAAAACTTCTGATATCTCAATGGAATGTTATAATCCTTTCAAATCAATGGATCCTTATTTGGTTTCTATTTATTTATTTTTTCTTTTCAAAATTTGGAATTATTAGATGGAAGGTTTAGTGAAGGTGTCAAAGAAGGAATCAAATACTACAACACCTCATAGATTCTTGCCAATGGTTATTGATTCAACCTCAACTCTTTCATAATCTATTTAACAAGTCAAAATGCATATATATGTATTCTTATGTGAAGACATATGTTTGTCCTAAATTATATATGCAGGTATAAAGCCCTTTGTGACTCTTCTTCAATTTGATGTTCCCCAAGCTTTGGAAGATGAGTATGGAGGCTTCTTAAGCTCTCGAATTGTGTAAGTCAATCATGTTAATTTCATCATATGATCAGTCTGTATAACTGCCTATCCAAGACATTTAAAAGTTGTTCATGAATTTTTAAAGAACTTGATGATGTGTGTACAGCTAGGGATTAGTTGTCATTTTTTAGTTATTCATAGTAGTTGTTAATTAGATTAGTTGTATTACTTAATTGTAAATCTTTTCCTGTATTGCCTCATATAGCTATATATACCTCCATATTGGAAAAGAATAAAATAATCTGTTATATTCCAGCATGGTATCAGAGCATTGATCCTAAAACTTTTCCTCTCTTTTTTCTTCTGCGATTTTTACCCTAACATATTATTCGACCAATTCCGATCTGGTCTGAAAAGTCTGCCGCTGCCACTATCGCTGGAAACTGCTTTACGGCCGCTACTATGCAATCTTTCTGCCGATTATTGCTATTCTTCCTATTTACTCTCAACATGGGTGATGAAAACTCTGTTGCTACCCCTTCTCCAACTACTGTGACTTTGCATCAAGACAACTCTACAAATCACCCCAGACAAATTGGATGGCTCAAATTGCTCCACGTGGTCTCAAAGTGTGGAGGTGTATTCACAGGAAGAGGAAAAGTGCAGTATTTAACTGGAAAAAAAACCTAAACCCAATGAAACAGATGCTGCTTACTCTACTTGGTTGGAGGATAATGCCATGGTTAAATCTTAGCTTCTTAATTCAATGACCTCTAATGTTAGGGTTGTGTTTCTTCGTCTCCCTACCACTCATGATGTTTGGGATGCGATTTCCCAAACCTATTTTGTGGGCAAGGATGATGCTTCACAGATGTATGAACTCCGATGTCGGTCTCATGAGACACGCCAGAATGGTAAGTCTGTGGTTGATTACTATGGTGCTCTTCAACTTATTTGGCACGAATTGGACCTTCTGAGTGCAATGAAGTCTGCCACAGATGCTGCCACCCAGAAAAAGAAGATTGAGAAGGATCATTTATATGATTTTTTGGCTGGTCTTGATCCTAGTTTGGACTAGGTTTGGAGTGTCCGTAATGCTTTTGCTTTTGTATGCCATGAAGAGCTTTGTCAGACCACTATAAAATCTGACTCTAAAAAAATCTTGTGTTAAGAGCATTTGTTGTTCGCCAGACTGACACAATTACGTGAAGTAAAAGAGAAAAAATAAGGATAAGTAATAAATAAATTTATAGATTTAAATTATGAATTTTTAGTTTTTTTTTTTTAAGTTTTTTTTTTTTTTTTTTTTTTTTTGAAGTTGTGAGTTTCTAACATTAACTGTTTGAATTAGTCAAAAAAATTGCATTTTATTAACGAAAATGTAATTTATTTTTTAAATTTTGACACAAATTTTACAAAACTTCATTGAAGTCCAATTTTTTTTTTTAAAAATATAATTTTTTAATTTGTTATCAAACAAATAATATATATCATAACTCTTTTAGTAATTTATTATAAACGTGACAATCTCTCTCTCTCTCAACTATGGCCTTTGATTATATAGAAAATGAAAATAAAAAACCACTAAAACAAGTGGGCCTAAAAGATACATTTTAATTCGATAGTTAATAATGTCATCCTCCTGGCTTGTCCACTTGCCACAAAAAAAAAAAAAAAAAATTAGACTAATTTTTCAATTTTTTCCTTATCATTTTTTTTTATTTTTTTTTTTATAAATTATGGATGCTGGAAATGATGGTAGAGGTTTTTATTTTTTATTTTTCCACTGTAAATTCTTAGTTTGGAAGCCCTTTTTTCACTTAAAAATGTTGAAAAAGCTCAAAGAATAAGCCTTTTTTTTGGTTTAAAAAAAAAAAAGCCCCCCCCCCCCTCCAAAAAAAAAAAAAGAGGCTCAAATAAGCCAAATTATTTGGCCATTCAGTTTTTTTTTTTTTTTTTCCCAACTACATCATCGATAATGATTAATGCCAAAATAATAATGTCACATGCTATGAATATAATGGGTCTACCTGAGCATTGTGGGCCCATTGAATCAGCCACTTACGCTTATCCACTTACTAGATTTCGAACCAACATGATTTTCCTTTGGTTTTTTTGGGATTTTTTTTTAAGGTTCTTGATATTAAGATTTTTTATAGCATAAAGAACCTTTAATATTTTCATAATGTCTAAGGTCTCTCAACATCATAGAGAATTTCTCTGGACAAATCATAGAGAAAATTCCAAATTTCTCTGGACACATCACAGAGAAAATCTCACCAGAGAAATTTCCATCTCCACCCCAGAGAAATTTACTCAACCCCAGAGAAAATCCCCTTCAACTAGAGAAATTGAATTGTGTTGTCTGCAATTTGATGGCTTCAGTGCTTTGGATGCATATTCATAGAGAAAATCTCACCAGAGAGTTTCTCTAGATTCAACCCAGAAAAATTTCCCTCTCCACCCCAGAGAAATTTACTCAACCCCAGAGAAATCCCCTCTAACTCGAGAAATTCACTTGTGTTGTCTGCAGTTTGATGGCTTCAGTGATTTGATCCAACATTATTCTTACACTACAAAAAGAGACTTGATCCAATAACTATATTGATGTCTATATTCATAATGAATTAAACATACAAAGCAATCCTTGGAAATTCTATGGGGTCAAGACCTTGAACATTCAAATTTCTTTGGACTAATTTCTCTGGACTAACATTCAAATTTCTCTGGACTAACATCAAAAACCCTTGAACTTTTTTCAAATTTCTCTGAACTAACATTCAAATTTCTCTAGATCTCTAGACTAACATAAAAAACCCTTGACCATTTCACAAATTTCTCTGTACTAATATTCAAATTTCTCAAGATCAGCATTCAAATCTCTCTATCTATCAAGAGAAAATTGAACACCACGGAAAAAATTAAACATGGCAGAGAAAATTAACCAAACCAGAGAAAGGTTTAACAGCAAGGTGGTTTTGTTTTCACTGCCCTAAGATTATAAGAAAGGGTTCCTAATAACAAAAAGTTAAATAAGGAAGAATTTCTAGTAGCTTATGATCATAATAAACAATTTGAAAAACTAGCAAGACTACCTTGTTATTTCTTACATCTTCAATGATATCCTCAAGCAGATCAATTCTACAAAATTGCCCAGATAACCACAATGTTCAAGGTAGGCTCATCCTCAAAATCAACCATTTCACCAAAAGAGATGTCTTTTGTGGAAGTATCATTGAAACTACCACTTGATCTTGGTTTCTTGTGATCACTATTTATAACTGCTAATTGAAAGCTACCTTCTGGAGCATCTGGTGCACATTCTTGGATGGGTGATGGAGCCACGTGAACCACAAAATTCTCTAACTCTGATTGATTAACATCTAATCATGATTGTTCTCATTGCTTTCTTCATGGACCATAGCGAGGAGGAGGAGGTGATAGGATCGGGGGATCAATGCTCTAAAGAAGCTTCGAGAGTGGTCGGAGATTGTCGCCGAGCCACGGTGGAAGACCTTCATACAACTGTTCAATCGAAGCAAGAGTGGCCGAGGAGTTCTTGACATAGGGCTTCTTGGATTGATCGAGCTGGATCGACGAAAGAGAGCCTTAGCAACAAGGAGAGAGAAGAGGTGAGGCGTGAGTCTGAGAGAGAAAGAAGAGAAAGAGAAGGTGAAGGTTTGAAGCCGTGAGGCATATCAAATTTCTCTGTAATACATGAATGTGGGGTTGAGGGACCTTAGACATCATAAAATAATGTTGTGAATCTCTTCCATTACTAAAGATGGAAGATGGACCTTAAACTAATTTTCCTTATTTTTTTTATCTTTGATTTTTCTCTATTTTTTTAAATCAAAAAGTTGACTTAAAAGAAGTTGTTAAACTAAATTTGTCACCTCTCACCACTTGGGCTTAAATTACTATTGATGATGTCATGACCTGAAATGGATAAAGTAGTGGTGAATCTCACCCGGTGTTGGTGTGATGTAAACCAAAAACCCTCCAAATAAATTAGAGAAGAAAACTTGAAAAGAAAGCTAGGAATTAGGATTCGGGTATTGATTTCCCTAATGAATTGAACATGTCAACCTTATATAGTTTGGTCTTCACATGTTGATAAGTGGTCTTTAGTGATTCAAGATTCCTTTCAGCCGTTTTGCCTACACGTGTCCTCATTTACAATGTTATAACTCTCATACAGATTTAATTGTGAGAATAACTTAACCATGTTCGAAACTACACGTGCCTACACGTGTCCTCATTTACATTTTTGCAATTATCAACAAACTATGATTGACTAAGCTAGCATTTTTTTATTATTATATATATTTATAAAATTTTGAAAGTTGTAAACAAAAATTTATTTGATGTTCATTTTTATTTTTTAAAATTGTTAGCAGTTTACAAAATTTATTAAACTCTTAACTTAAAACAAATTAGTTTCACATGTTAAGAAAAATAATTTCTCTCTTTAATTCCTTCAAGCCACACCACCATCGGGCATCACATCTGGCCACTCCAATTGACGGAAATCCCCTCCAAGCACTAATAACCACATCTTGCTGGAAACTACTTTTGGTTGCCTCCTCCTGCCAAAAATCACCTCTAACAATATATCCAGTTGTCAGCAATTACTTTTGATTACTCCCTTATTTTCAAAACAAAATTTAAAACATATATCCAGTTGTCAGCAATTACTTTCGATTACTTCCTTATTTTCAAAACAAAATTTAAAACATATATGCGTATTAAACATTTTTTTTATTTATCAAAAATAAATATAAACATGATTAATTTTTAACTCTAACAAAAGATTCTGTGAAATAAAATCAAATTGTTAGGCCTTAATTGCAAAGAACAAGTTCAAACAGTTTAATTAACTTGTCTTTGTCCAGCCTCATTGCGTTGGACTTTTCTATTTAGTTTGCTTCCACGAAAGAAACGTATGGTATTTTGGACACACTGATTAATATTTTTAGAGAAATATTATATATGATTGATTATATATATATATCAATTTTTACATGAATATTAATAATTAATTCTCTTATGTAAATTTAATTATTAAAATATATTTTTTTTTGGATTCCTAATTATTAAAATATTTAATAAAGATAAAATAATATCTTATTATATAATTTGATAAAAAAATTAAATAATATATAACAATCCTAGTATTTTTAATCATGGCTTAGTTGCAAAGTATTTGAACCCATAACCCTAAAACTGTAATTGTCAATCCTAGACGTTTCTTGAAGAATTAATTAATAAGATTAAGTGATCTGATTTGCCACGGCACAACTGATCGGTTGGAAGCCATATCATCTTCCCACCAACTTCAACTAGGAGCTTAAAATATGTGCTGGGCAAATCACAACGTGGCACCGCACCATTCTGTCACATATATTATAATAAAATTAATGTGTATTTATACAAAAACGATAACCATATGGAATGGAATGTTTATATGAAATTTTTGACAAAAATAATGTTGTAGTGACATTTTTTAAAATATCACAAAAATTATATCATTTGTTATATATATATATTATGAGGATCATGTTAACAACCACCAGCTGACTTGTGGTTGAGACCAAAATTTTCACAACTAATTCATACACCATGGATTTGCTAGACAACCAATAAGATGGTGCACATCCGCCAAATTAGCAAAATTCTGTCCTACATTTACATACACAGTCCCCCATCAATTGAAAATTTTTGAGTAGTTACAAATTTTATAGACAATTTTGGAGGAAAAAAATGTGATAGACCTAAAAACATATTTATGAGTTCTGTGTTATATATTTAATCTTTGATTTTGTGTGATTATGGATCCTGTTGGGCAGTGGTACCAAGGAATCATGTGAAGGTTTGAGAAGTGGGAAAGATCTTATAAAGGAAAAAGATTGGTCAGCGGTGGTCGATGGTGGCTCTGAGTAGAAAAGAACAAAATGGGAAAGAGTTTGACTGCAACATTTCAACGCCATATACAAGCAAGGGTTTTTCTTAATTTTCTTCCCATATTTTTGGGATATTAATTTGTTACGTTAGTTTATAGGATATTTTGTCATATACATGATGACGGACAATTCCAATTTTCCAAATCATATGCTTGCAGATGCTCAATTTTGTCGGAGAGGAACGGTTCGCCACCAACACCAACGGTTTTGGAAACACATAAGGCGATCACTTGGCTTTGCTTCTCACTTGGCTTTGTTGCCATACAAGAAACACATAAGGCGATCACAGAGATGGGTGACAAAGCCTACGTAACGCTCGAGCAGAGGTTTGAACATAATAGAAAGCTCACTTAGTACCCAGTGAGCTCACCCCCCTCAAATTCAGTTCCAACACTGGAGAAGGCACAACACTACCATCCTCTCGCCCTCAATACTTCCTTAAGAACTCTGTCAAACAAGCAAAAACCAGCCTAGGTATAAATTCTGAGGATAGTTTCACCACCAGTTGTACTGAAGCTGAGAGGATTGGGGAGGATTTCCCACTTTCTATCACCTTTGGGATCAAAAACCTCAAAATGGGGCGCCTCAAGATCAAGTTCAAACAGGAATTAGTATGAATGTCTGGAAAGAATGTAAATTTTCCCCTCGTGTGACCACAATAGGTCTGGCCTTGTAACCTGACAATCTGGGAATATCGCGGACAGGGACCAACAAACCCTCCTCTAGATCAGTGGTGGGATCAAAGGAAGGCAAAAGCATCTAAACAGAAATTGTATTTACAAGAAACATCATTTTCATCAATTACAACATTCGCACCCCTAACCATATACAATATAATTGACAAAAGTAATGATCAAGACCAATTCTCCACAATTTATACAATATAATTGACAAAACTCCATATAAACTGAAAAGATTAGGTCACCAACATATACAAACAACATATAATTAGTTAAACCAAAAAATAGTAATAATTGAAGTCTAACAACAACAAGAAGCCTGATAGAAGAACACAGACATTACATGGTAATTAGAAAGATATCTGACAAAAGTATTTACCAAGCTAGAAGAGGTTAGAAAGACATTACATGGTGAGAAAGGCTTGAATTTTGGAAGAAAAGAACACAAATCCACAACAAAAGTGGAAGGCACCACAAAAAAAGAACTCAAATCCACATTATATGGTAACTAGGATTCCAAAAAAAGAACTCAAATGCACTGGGAAACTCGATTCCAAGGTTGTGCGTTGTGTCTTTATTGGTTATTCTACTACTCATAAGGGTTACAAATGCTATGATCCTCACACTCGCAAAGTGTATGTTAGTATGGATGTTACTTTCTGTAAATCTGATTGTTATAGATCAACACGAGTTATCTTTTCCCCTTTCTAGTCAGCGGACTGTTATTTGTGGTGAGGGGAGCCTGCCATTGGTGGTCGTTTGGATAGGGTTGATCTTATTCTCGACGTCTGAAAGAGCAAGCTTTCCTTGTGCCACCAAACCCATCAGTATCATCTGTGTGGGCCTTCCAGTGGGCTTTATGAAGAGCATAAGCACAAGCCCAGCATTAACTTAAATATTATGTTGGACCACATAAGAAGTGAATGGAAACAGGATGAAGCCCAAATCACAAAATATCAATCACCAGCCCCGCCATCCATTGAGGAAATTGTAGGTCCATTGGGATCAAATAAGTAACTGAGTCAAGATGAAGCAGAAATAAAACAAAGAAGAGTGATCAATACAAATCAACCGAATAGTGAGTCGAAAAGGAAAAGAAGACCGGGGCAAAAGAAGGCATGGTCAAGGTGAAGAGGGGCAATTTTGAGGGCAGCAGCAGTGGGATATTACAATTTAAGACACTAACATTTTCATGGGATTCATCAATCTATACTTTGGTAGTACAGTTATTGTTTACAATTTAAGACACGAACAAATTTTTTATGAGATCACCTCTATTACATGTACTGCTGGTGATGTGGGGAACTGACGTAGTTGTTATTTTTGCAATAAAACTACTAAATCCTTTCAATTTTTTTCCGTCATTGTATGCGTTATTGAGAAGATTTAATTACCATCATATCCTTACTGGCTTTGTCCATGGCCTGGATTTAGGAGATTAAGTGGTATAGGGTGACCCCATTTTAAAGTTGCTGATTTTGATTCAAGATCCTATACCTCCATTTTGTAGAATATTTTATCCATATTATCGTATAACTTTTTATCCATATATTTTTATTTTGTTTTAAGAAGGAAAACATGTATACTAAGTAGTACGAGTTTGCGACGAGTCACTACAGCCCGTATTTACTAAGAGTTGCTTTTCACACGATTGGGTGAAGAAAAACCCTCTCATTGATTCTGAGTATCCTCATTGGCATCTTGAGTAAGTACATATTTCTATCTTTGCTATTTATCCAAGTAATTCATTCATTTGTCTTTTCATTCAATTTTTTTGTCATTCACTTTGTAGGGATATACTCAATGGCATCATATACTTCATATTTACATTGAGACAACCACATGGAGAAATTTGTGCAAACAATGTCTATTTGGTTAATGGACATGCCAAGTTGGGCAAAACTCTAAATCCTGAGTGGTAGACATTTGGGGATGACATTGACAAGTTCTGCGGCATAGTCAAGTCTCTATTCAGGTCCAAAGGGTCAAAACTTCCCTTTGGTTTGGATCATTTGCGTAGATACGTGCAAAAATACAACAAATTTAAAAAGTACAGTATTTCTTTAATTATGATTTTTTAAGTATTGTATAGTGTTTTTATTCCTATTGATGCTCACGCTTTTTGTTATACAGGCATTTAATGAATGCAATTAATCATCCGATGCCAGAATGGTGTTTAACAAGAGAATAGGCAACTAGCCTATACTCGTATCTTGCATCTAAAATCAACAAGATCTGATGATTAATTACATTCATCAAATGCTTATATAACAAAAACCGTGAGAATCAATATAATAGAAACACTATACAATACTTAAAAAATCATAATTAAAGAAATACTATACTTTCCAAAACAAAGGGAAATTTAGACCATTTGGACTTGAAGAGAGATTTAACCATACCACAGAATTTGTCAATGTCATCCCCCAATGACTTCTCGTACCACTCAGGATTTACAGCTTTGCCCAACTTGGCATTTCCATTAACTAAGTAGACATTATTTGCACAAATTTCTCTATGTGGTTGTCTCAATACATCTGAAGTATATGATGCCATTAAGTATATCCTTACAGAGTAAATGACCAAAAAAATTTGAATGAAAAGACAAAAAAACAAATGAATGAATTACTTGGATAAATAGCAAAGATGACATAGACATGCACTTACCCCAAGATGCCAATAAAAGACTTACTCAACCTTTCAGGATACTTAGAATCAATGAGAGGGCTTTTCTTCACCCAATCGTGTAGAGTTCCTTCTACCACCTCTGTGAAAACAACAAAACTACTTTGACACTTTCCAATTACTCTCAGTAAATACGGGCTGCAGTGACTCGTCGCAAAATCGTACCACCATTATAAATCTTTTGATTGTGACTCAAGGTGGTACACCACTTTTATACTATTTTGTGTACTTCCAAGGTAACCAATATACATGTTTGAATCCTCAATTCGTTTTCCTTCTAAAAATTGTATTTCAAATGCTTTAGCAAGCTAGTCATATAATAAAAACAAAATATATGGATAAAAAGTTAGCTATAAGATAATATGGATAAAATATTCTACAAAATGGAGGTATAGGATAAAACATACTATGGTATCTGGATCAACAGCCATCTTAAATCAAAATCAGTAACTCTAAAATGAGGTAACTCTCTGTAACAAATTAGAATAACAAACCACAATAAATAGTTAACATACTTCTAGTGCTACCACTTAATCTCCTAAATCCAGGCCATTGACAAAGCCAACAAACTATAAGTACAATAAGGATATGAAGGCAATTAAATCTTCTCAATAACGCATACAATGACAAAAAATTAAAAGGTTCTGATTCAATAGACCGGCAAAGGATCTAGCAGTTTTATTGCAAAAATAACCACGTCAGTTCCCCACATCACCAACAGTACATGTAGCAGATGTGAACTCATAAAACTAAACTAACGAGTAACAAATTACTCTACTAAACAATAACTATACCACCAAAGTATAGACTAATGAATCCCATGAAAATGTTAGTGTCTTAAATTGTAATATCCCTATAGTTATCATCAGTTTTTCAAACTTGAGTGCACATACGAAGATGAATGCAGCTGCATGAACTTAACTTAGAGAATCAAAGCTAAAAGAATCAATATATAGTAAAGAAACCTGATGCATGATTGCAGGGCTAAGAAGGTCAACTTAACATTCTGCACTGATGTTTCAAGCTAAGATAGTCCAAGTGATCATAGTCTTTATCTCAAGGTCAATTAGAAAAAATGGACACATGGTCTGGAATTTAGTATTATAATTTAAAACAGTTAAAAGTAAAATATAAATCTCTCTTTCTTAGGTCCACATAGACACAAGTACATACCATATGTATTGATCGTATAGGGGGGAACTATTAGATCACCACTAGTCCCAAAAACTTAAGATGTTAGGAAATGAGCTTAATAATATACATCAAGCTCAAAAGCTTAAGTTGTCTGGAAATGAGCTCAACAATGTATATCAAGCTCTTCAATAGGGACAAGTGACTTTTAGAATGCTGTCATATCAGCATCCATAGAGGAACAAAGGCCATTATATGGTTCCCATTCATCTTAGCACCCTTATCTTCATCATAAATCTTGGAACCCTCTATTTCCAAGCCCCTTAGATTGGGTAAGCTTGGATGCTACCCGGGAAAAGTAAAGGGTTGTTCCAATCCTATTGAACAAAAAGATGTCAAACCAAAGGTAGAAAACAACAACATTATTCAAAAAGTGATGTAAATCAGAAGATCAAAACCAATTCCTTTGTGTAAAACTCTTTGCCAAAGTAAACCTCAATGGAACACATACACACACAACAAATACATGTATTTCAAATTGAAAATCAACCCATTAAAGAAAAGGAATGCAAAGGGCAAGTCATACAATATCTATTAAAAAAGGAATACCTCCATAAAATAAGAGAAAAGGGGGCAAGTCATATAATATCTGACTACATACATTCTATTCCCTCTCCTCTTAATATTGCAAAGAACCAATTGCAACATGATGCCAAGCTCAGTTGATGAAAAACCATAAGAAAACAAAAGAAATAAAATTCAAACCAATGGCTCAAATTTTCCATTGGCTTTCTTCTTCCGAACTTTCTCAACAACCCTTTTTGTCTCAATATTCAAATTTTATAGTAGATGATGTACTATTATATATCATGTGAGATTATATTGTATCCCATTGTAGTAGATGTACTATTATAGTAGATGTACTATTAATTAAAAAATATGATTGTTAATAATATTTTCCCTTAATTAAAAAATAACAAAATAAAAAGATGCATTTTATAATCCAAATTTTAAAAATAAAATAGTATATATCATCCATCTATTATTTGAAAATTGGTTAATGTTATATAAGATTTGGAGTAATTAGAGTTTGACGGAATAAAAAAAAATTTCGTCCAACTTAACTTGAAATAATACTCAGATGGATAAATATTTTCAAAATTTTCAATAATTAATTCTTTATTATAATTTTATCCCTAATATTGATTGGACCTAACTAATAATCCAAGTTGTTTTGTTAATTATTGTAACAATCATATTTAAATAATCATATGTATATATTTTTTCTCATTAAAAGAAAATGGAAGGAAGGGTGAACAATGCATGGAAACCCTCCTTAGATGTGGATCATAGAAGCCCCCATTAGCAAGAAGCCAAACAAGAGGGACGAGCCCACAAGCACAGGAGATCCGCATGCCCTCCTTCAAGTACTCAACAACGTATTACAACAATATTTTTGTGGCAATTAACAGTTACCTATTGTTACAAAATAGTTTGTCACAATATGTCCTAATTTAATCTTTATTGCAACAAATTTATTGTGATGAAACTAATTCGTGGCAGTATTTAACTTCCACTGGCTTTAAAACTTCCTACCATGGAATTTGTGAACTATAAGGACAAAATAATTTTCATCACAATAAATTTACTTATTGCGAAAAATTAGTTTCGTAACAATAACCAAATTGTTTAGTGCAAAAACAAAGGTTATAAAAGCTTTAGACTAATCAACTGAGTGATAATCAAAATTACTACATCGAATTCTATCTGCCTAAACAATTTCTTAGCTGCTAAGTTCGATCAAGTAGAAGATCAAATGGAGTATCTCAACAAATGGCTACAATGTCGGTGGCAGTATTTGTGATTGTATTTGTGTCAAGTGGGTGAGTGAAAATTTTCTTCTTTCTCCCATAATCCTATTCAATGAATTTAATTAAAATTTGATTACTAACTTTGTACACCCATTAGATAAGTTAGTATTTAAAACGGCAAATTTGCTGATTACTTCAAGCTAATTAATTACTTTTTTGGCTGATGCATCAAATGTTGATAAAGCAAACAGGTTCATTAATACCTAGGCCGACAAGTTTGGCAGGCTTTTCACTCCACCACGAAGGCGATAACCTAAATGACCACAATTAGCATAATAATCAACGTTATACACGTCAAAGAAACTATAATTTAATCCGTGAAACCAATAAATTACCTCTTAACAATGAATCAAGCAATTAACTTCATGACAAATGCCTAATTAATTAAAAATTCCAATTGCAATAGCTAGGACCATACCAGTCATGAAGTTGAATGATGAAAGAAAATTCAAAACATTAGGTAGCCTTTGGATACTGGCTTACAGAATGAACACCAAGCATAAGTGTGTCAGTTTATTAACAAAAAAATAGTGAAGAACAATAATACTTTATCACGTATTCGGTGATATGAAAACAGTTTCTTATCGGATTCTTATAATTTTTAATTTCAAAATTAGTGTGTCAGCTTCTTAAAACAATTATTGTTGTTATACTCTCTCTTTCTTATTACTGTGAAGTAGGTGTCCTGCTTCTTTTGTATTTGTACAGATTTTTAGTATTTACTATTTACAAAACCAATAATATAACAAAGAAGCATATGGAACATTCTTTATTGGAAGTCACTGGAACTAATTTTCAACTAGGACATTTGTTAAGTGGGAAAAAAATTTAGCTAGAACCATAAGCATAATTTTTTTTCTTTATGTATTAACGTTTACTTTGTTGGGCATATTTGTTGGGTTGAGAAGGCTTCAAATGCCTGTGGCACTAAGCAAAGGAGTGGGAAGCCCTAATGCAATCAAATGGGAAGTATGTCAAGATAGGCACCACGAAACCACAATGTAGACTTTTGTATGACACATTATTAAATTAGCTCAGATAACTTCAAAGGAAAAAGGTGATTTTTAATGCTCCATTGTTGTCTTCTTAGTTCTCTGGTTTTTTTTTTTTTTTTTTTTTTTAATGTTATAGAGGCGAGGCGAGGCAAGGTGAACATAACCACTCTGTTGCTACTTGCTGGTTACATGTTTCTTTGTTGTGCAATTCTATAACTACATATAAGGAGGAATTGCATGCGAACCGGAGAGAGAAATACAAATATATACCATCAAGGAGAACGACCAGTTGCTTCTTTCCTGGACCAATCTTTTTTCTCTTTTGATACTCAGACTTCCTCTTTGATATTCTCTCTTCAGTCGGCCATGGAGACAGGGACTCGCAGTGAAAGATAAAAAAAACAAAAAAACACACACCCACAAAAGGTGGGGTAGGGTTTCCTACCACTAAATTCTCGCCCAAAGAGAGGGGTAGGGTTTTCCTTCAATTACAACGGAAAAAGGCTTCCACTCATCAAGTTCACCTTTGGGGGAACTTTCGCATGACCCATTTTGATAATATGATCATTCATTCTTTTGGCCCATTTTGAGAATCTGATTTATTTATTCTTTTGATATTTATATGTAAATTATTCACATAGAAAATTTATTTTGTTCGATAATTTTAATCATATTTAATTACTTATCATTCATTTATTTATTTTTTCTCTAAATAAATGATGAAAATACATAGCTATAATTACCAAATATATCTGATTTTTTTTTTAATTAATAGTCTACATACAAGAAATTGGAAGTTGAATGATTCATATCATTGAAATAGACCCCAATGACTTGACTAGATAGTCCAAATCATTTATGAGAATTGGATACAAATCCTTCCCATCATAACCGGCCTTTTTGGTTGTTAATCTATTCTATTATATAAAACCTATGAATAAATTAGTGTAAATTGTCAAAAGAAAAAAAATTTCCAAAGTAATTCTAAACTTGATAATTGTTCCTCTCATATTTAACTACTTCAAATATAAGTGTCATAATTATGAGATATAATTACTTTAAACAATTGTCATGATACACACGTTATGTGTGTACCCTTAATATTATAATATATAATATAAAGCTTACAATTAAATTAGTGCAGACATGTCATACATATATATATATTAAAAATGCCCACAAGAGTCAGCTATGCTATTATTCAAATTTTTTTAAAATATTTTTTCAACTGCCTGGTAACGCACATGATTTTTTTCAACCACAAATTATGTGCTCTCAGCCTTCTAGTTATTTATAAAATACTATAGCTTGGAAATTTTTTAGCAAACTCACAACCGTTTTTGAAATTGCAAGATAGATCCTCAATGGCTCAAGTTGAAATAGCTTTGTCAAAATTATTTTTTGGCTTACTACAATGCACAAAACTTATTTTTTTGGTTATACCATTCTAATATGGACTTGCCATTTTGGCACAACCAAATGCCAAATTCAAATTTGGGTTGTAAATTGTTCTAAATTTGTGTTCAAATTTGGGTTCTAAATTATTCTAAAATTTTGTACAATCTAGAAACTTTCCATATTCAAAAAATTTGAGGGTTCCAAATTAAATTTGGAAAGCTGAATTTCTAGACGGATCTTTATTGAGTTTTTGTAATTTTATAAATTTATTGTGGTTTGAAAATTTATGGTAGAGTTTTGATTTGTAGAAGTTGTGAAACTAACAGTTGGAGGTTCAAAAAAACAGCTGACTTTGCCATTTTTTGGCATGGCAAATGGCACACCATTAGAGTAGTGCATTTGTGAAGCCACGTTATTTTTTAGCTTTGGCAAGGCAAATAGAAAAACCATTGGAGTTGCTCTTAGAATCCAAGTTTATACTCAGCTGTGCTAGAAGTGAGGATTTATTATATTTATAAAATAATAAAACATACCAGACCATATGAGAAAGCAAATTGTTATTCATACAAAATTTATCGCTAAAATGACATGGCAATGACATTTTTGCAATAAAACGTCATTTAAATGGGGAATTTATTTTAAAATATACGTCCCAATATAGAAACAGTAAGGTCCCAATTTATTTAAATGAAGAAACAGATTTGAAACAGTAGAAAATCCAACAAATTCAGAATCAAACCCACATATCAGAATCAAACCCAATTTATACAATTTTTTTGCCAAATTCACAAATTTCAGAATAAATTTGACAAACCCAAATTCGGTTTCTCTTTTCTTTTTTTAATCATTTATCACCAAATCAGTTGATCCAAATGGAGTGAAAAAATCAGATGGATATTATTACAATAAACCAAACCAAAATCAGATGGATGTTCTTTGCAGATCAAAATAAATATCAAAATAAAATAAATGGATGAACAAAAATAGTTGGATGAACAAAAATTAAACCAAAAATCAAAATAAATAATTACGAAAAATCGGAGAGCACAGACCTGAGTTGTTTGAAGATCTGGAGATGCTTGAGTTCTTTGAAGATCCGGTTTGAAGCCATCGCGAGACCTCAGTTTGAAAAATCGCGATCGCCTCCACATCAACAAACAGAAAAATAAACAAAAAATCAAAGTGTATATATATATATGATGTGTATAAAGACGGAGAGCGAGAGAGAGACAGATGGGAGAGTACAGAGATCGGTGAAGAGAGGGAAGACAGTGCGAGAGTGAGAGAGCGAGAGTCAGAGAGAGGGAGACAGTTTGCGGAGAGGGAAGATAGTGCGAGTGTGTGTGTGTGTGTGTGTGTGTGAGAGAGAGAGAGAGAGAGAGATCGGTTTGAGGAGACTGAGAGGGAAGACAGAGTGACTGGGAGAGGGAAGACAGTGTGATGAGAGTGAGAGGAGAGGTTTGGATGATTCCAGATAATCATCTCAACCATTGAACATTTTAGACGTGGACGGTTGTGATCTCCCACTCTGCCCATAAAACAGCCGTTGTGTTCTGTTTGGTTTTAAAAAAAAAAAAAAAATTCAATAACAACAGTTATCTTTAAACGGTTGTTTTTTTCAAACAGTGATATTTCGAATTTCTATGACTGAGCGGTGATTGTTTATTTTTTATATATAATTAAAAAAATTTATTAAATATATAGTGATATATTTTTTGATGGGTGAATTATATTTAAATTTTTTTTTCTAATTTTTCAAAAAAAATTCATTTTTTATATTTGTCTAGTTTGAAATAATATAAATATATAATTTTTTTTACAAACAGATAAAAAAATGTCACAAAAGATAAAAAATAAACAAAAATAAAATTACAAAAAAAAATCTATATCCAAACAACACCTACAAATTTGGAGAAAAAATTAGTTAAGATTTACTAAAATAACAAATGACCATTAGAGCACCATTGCTATAATTTGACAAAATAACACTATTTATTGTCAAATTATAGCAATAGCAATAGCATTATAGCAACAATGGTTGTCGTTCGAAATCAATTTATTATGTAAATAAGTCAAACTTAAAAGTACAATTTATTGGACTTAGTCTAACAACTAGGAATTGTTTGATTCGCTAAAACAAGTTAAAATAATTATTCCTTAGACTTTCTTTTATAATGTGAATGATGATTTAATTTATGGTGTATTTTTTATTATTTTTTTGGTGAATCAAAGGTGATGATAGATATTTTAATAGAATAATCATGTTATTCCATTTCATTCCAATAGTGAAGCAAATAAAGTATTATCCAAACAAGACACTGCTTACCCAAACAATGACTGGTATCATTAAGAACAATAAAATATTTTCCTTGCTTGGCCAATTACACATTACACACATACAAAGAATCCAAAGTAGCCCATACAATTTTTAATCTACGGTTAAGGAGGTCAAAGTGTTGCATGCATAAAATCAAGGAAATGACGTCGCCACTTAGGTTATATGGGAAATCAATCGTTATAAAAATGATTAGGTATCAACTTGTCAGGTAAGCAGCAATTGAAAAAAGAAGGGATTTAATTATGGTAGGCTCAGAAAACTAGAATTTCTTCACATCTAAGGAAAATTCTACGAATTAGTACTCGTTGCATGTGTAGGATTGCTCTATAAAAACCACAGAGATGTTGATTAAGATAAGATAAGTTAAACTTCTAATTTGACTCAAATTTCATTTTAGTCCTTACCATTTTAATTTAAATAATTTGATTCCTGCCTTTTAAATCCGATTTCAATTTGATCCTTCCATTCAAATTAAACACTAAAACTTATAATGTTGTAATACGTGTAAGTCTCGCAAGGAGTGCATGAAAAAATTAACAGTTTTTTAGACAAAAGGACCAAATTAAAACTGAACTTTAAGTGTAAGAATCAAATTGAAATTTGAGTCAAACTATAAAGGTGAAAAATATAATTCCCCCTAAAATTTAAATCTCCCAATATATCCAAGTCAAACATTGCTAAGTACTCGTAAGACAATAATCAACCAAACTAATTTCACAAGAAGTAATGCAACAGTGAAATATGTTAAATACTTCTAGTTAACTAAATTAAAAATCCAGTGTAGCAAATTATGTTTTACAGAAACATTAATTCGAGCAAGATAATTATATATTGTAAATAGGATTGAAGTCTCCCCAAAGCTGTTCTTTTGAAACATATAGCTGATAATCCCAAGACTTCAGATGCTTTGATTCATGCCGCTCAACTTCTAAACTTCATCTTCATCTACACTTAGAAGTTAGCATCTTACAAAAACTTTTACAGAAAAGCAAAAGCAGAGACATCTAATTTATGCTACGAAACACATTTATAAACCAAATCATCTCCAAACAACTAGATTAGCTGGCTTATAAAAAAGTTCAAACCACAAAAAGGAAAAATTGTACGAATTTCTACATGAACAATACTAATTAAAATCCCACAGGTTCCAAATTCCAAACATAGGTAAGACGAACACAAAAGAGCAATTTATGAATCGTGTACCATGGGGCACATAATGGGAACGTTCAGAAAAATAAAAAGAGATAGGAGAAAAAAAGAAAAAAGAGTTTAAAAAAATTTAAAATTGAGGTTTTATTTTTTTATTTTATCCAATTGTTTGATGACATCAAAATTTCTCGTAACTTGATGCCCCTCCAACTTCCGGCAGTCAAGACTCGAGACTGGACACTTAGTCTGACCAAATGATTAGTCCACTAAAATGCACCACATTTATGATCTAAGATATTAAACCCTACGTGTAACCAAATCTTTAAAAAAATTGTATGTGCTGGAATCCTATTTTTAGATTCTCCAATCTACAAGTAAATTCCACAACAAAACAAATGATGGGAAGCCAACCTAACAATAGAAAGTCCATTTACTAGTGATAAATAAATCAAATGCACCAATGTTCAAAACAAGCACATTAAACCTGAACGTCCCAAAGATAACCTAACAATGGAATTCCTTAGGCCTCTTTTGTGATAAATAATACAAATGCACCGATGTTCCACTGTTTGGTTAGTTGTGTGCATTGGAGTAAGGATTGGTGCCGCATCATACCATCGGTGACAACCCCTAAAACCCACGCGGGGTTAGCTTTCCCATAGTGTATTGGTCTAGTAAACCATAAATACGGGATTAGGGACTAGTCGCCTAGGTTAAAGACACAATTGTGTTCTAGTTAGACTCAATAGGGTCTGTCTAGGTTATCGAGATGTTTCATTGATTTTTGGGTGGTATTGATTTTACGTTGAATTTTATAATATTTGAGCGATTGATCTTTGTATGTGAATTTTAAGATAATTGTGTAATATGGCATCATCCTTATTAACATTTAATATATTGGCTACTCATTTTCAATGTCTTGGATGATTATTTAGTGAGCTTTAATCTTTGCTCGTCCCTTACAATTACAGGTACTCCACCACTGTAAGCATAAAGTTGGGTGGCCATGCCATATATTCAAATCTTTTACAGAGTTATACATGTATACCCATGCTTAATTGTATTTACCCTTTTAAGTTGCCATTATTTTGGAGGCTGGCGTGTAAACCGGACTAGTTTGCTTACAGACTTATAAGATGAGTTAGATCATAGGCTTGTGTTATTTTAATGATATGTAATTAATATATTTGGGCTGTGAACACACTCATGGCTTTTTGCAACCTAACTCTAGAGATGTTACGTTCGTAATTTAACTCAAACTATTATCGATGCCTAAGCAATTTATTCCAAGTACTTGGCATATGCAATCAAACTCATCCAGATATTTGGAAATTGGAGAAAAGTACTCCTTTATTTAAATTTCTCCCAAATTTGTTTTTGTCATTTGAGTCATTATTGACAAACTAGCAATATCGACCTTGAGTTTCCTAATCGTGTCATCTTAGTCATTATTGGCATGCCAGAGCTAATTTTGCTCATTTTGTGAAAGCGAAACCTCTTGTCCAACATGGACCTAAGGCAGTTGAATATTGGTGAGAATGGATTTTGTTAGAATGGATTGATGTTAGAATGGATTTTGTTTTGGGGCTTCCATATACACAATGAGGTTATGATTCCATCTATGTGGTTATGGACAAATTTTCTAAAAGGTCCATTTCATTGCATCGAGCAGACAATAGATGCTATAAATGTAGCACAATTGTATTTTTGAGAAGTCTATTGCCTACATGGGCTACCACAATCCATTGTGTCAGACAAGGATAGCCGATTTCTCAATCATTTTTGGAGCTGTTTGTATAATACATAGCTTGACTTTAGTAGTGCCTATCATCCTCAAAGTGACAGTCAAATGAGAGTTGTTAATTGTTCCTTGGGAAATTCATTGCTGTGTTTGGTAGGGGATCATTTGAAATCATTGGACTAGAAATTGCACTTGTAACCCTTCAGAAAATCGAAGTTTTGATTTTAGTCCCTTTTATGTTAACTATGGTTATCAACCACGAGCTCCATTGGACTTGGCACCTGTGCCAAACTGAAAGCGTATCAATGAAAAAGCAAAAAATCTTATTAGCAACCTATAGGAAGTCCACAAATTTTGTTTAGGTTGTTCTCACAAAAGACAAGTTTTCTGCCTACAAGCACAATAAACTGGCAGCCAAAAAATTTGGGCCATTAGAGATTGTGAAAAGATCTCATTTGCACAACCGACGTGTTCTACATCAAACATCTCATTCCATTAGGAGTGTTCATAAAACTAAATCACTCGAGCAAACCGAGCCAATCCAACCGATTTGACACCATTTTGGACGATTTCAATGGTTGAACAGTCGGGAATCGATTGAAATTATGAATTTTGTGCAGATTTCGATCGAATTATGAGCGTATTAGTTGAAAAACTACATAAACTGATCCGACCGAATATAATTATAATTAAATTAATAATGGTGCTTAAACATGTTGCCTTTTAATGGTGGATTTTGTTTCCCAAGAACCTTAGTTGTACACACACAACATTATCATCAATGACTTCTGCAATCAATAGTTGGGCTATGGCCTTACCTAGTCTCAGAGACTTTAATTTTCACTCAAACTCTGTCTCTTTTCACCTTCTTTTTCACCCTTTCATCTACCTTTTTGTCTCTATCACCCTGCCATCTATCCTACTTTCCTCTCTCTCTCTCTCTCTCTCTCTCTCTCTCTCTCTCTCTCACACACACACACACACAAAGACAAACTCTAGCAAAAAACTATGGGACTTGTCTCTCTCTTTCTTGGAACTTCAAGATAAAAGCTCTCTCATCTCTCAATCATCTTTGCGTCTCTCTCTTTTCCTTCTCAATCTTTAGTCTTTCCCTCTGTGATGGTGGCAAATATTGGTAGTTATCAGCGGTGTGGCGGTGGTGGCGTTGAGTGATAGCGGTGGTGGTGGTGTCGATGAGCGATGGTCGTGGCATGGTGAGTTTCCCTTCTCTCTTTCCCCTTTTCCCCCATTTTCTTTCCTCCATTATCTTTATTTCAATTTGTTTGTATGTATATGAGTTTATGGTTTTGTTTTTTTTTTAACTTTGAATCATATTTTTCTCATTTTTTTCCTCCAACCTCTTTCTATAAGAGATTTGCGAAATCGACCAAACCGACCACCTAATCGATTCTCATGACTCGGTCGATTTCGAATAGTAGGTCGGTTGACAACGGATGAGGGTAAACCTAGACTTGTAAACACCCCTTCATTCCATATTGGGGAGACAGTTTTGATGACAAGGCTACAAATTCAAGGGTGAATTCTTCCTACCTTGGAGATGATGACGCAGCGTGTGGCCATAAAATTTGTAGATCAAATGGATAGGCATGTGGCCAAACAAGGCAAAAGGCACCAGCAAGAATCAAACGGCATGTGCTCAAAATCGCGCAAAATTTGGTGAGTTGATGGAAAATATTGTTTTGATCAAGATCCATAGCTGTCCTACGGAACTCAATAATTTTGGGCAAATTCCATCATTTAGGCCATCAATTTCAAGATTTAGCCATTTTTGGAAAGATTTGCAACTTCAATTACTCTTAGCGCACAAGTCAAAATTCGATTTCCGTCGAATTTGTGATTATCGTAGTAGCCTAAATTACTAATTTCTTTGTTTTATTTCAATATTTCTATTTTTGGCAATTTTTGTTGTATTTGCTTATATTTGTTTTGCTCATTAAAAAACTGTTGACTCTGGTTATTCCTAGTACATTAGGGTGGTTGTCAATATAAAAAATCATTGTAAGCCTTACGGGTGAATAGTTTAGAGAATTAATACAATTTTGAGTTTTTATTCTTTTTCCAACCTTAGGTACTCGTTTCAAATCAACCATTATTGAGCCTTTATTCTTTGTATTCCTTATGAATCAACGAGTTTAGAGAAGGATCTTATTTCAGGGTAATCATCTCTGAATCAACATACCCTAAATCATCACTATCACACATTCTTTACATCACTTAGGTTGGGAGTAGAGCTCGAATACCTCGCTCATAAACGCTAGAGGACTTGTGAATTAGAGGCTAGAATACAAAGGGTTGCTTGAGCAACTCATTACCACCCTTGAGTTAGAGCACTAAAACTAGTTTGTAAGAGGGGCCTTAACCAAGACGCGACACCTTGATGGTCGTATCATATCTCTAGGCCACTCTTGACACATCCAAAAAGGGATGTACCAAGCCTGCCTATGTCCACGTATCCAAGTATGTTACATCCCCGAGGCCTACATCAAATGTTGTAAAGTTGATCCAATTTCCCTCCAATTCGCCAAGCCTAAAAGATTGATCCACCTATCATCAGTTGAGTTGGCTCAACCTAGATCATCACCTAACATAAAGGAGGGTTCAAAATGCATGCAAGACACAACATAGCTGCATCTCCTTGCTCTTCTGACATTCAAGCTCTCCACTGCCACACCTCTTTACCAAGGCTACCATTGGCTCTCTCCTTTGCCTACCATCTTCATAACTCCTCTACAACCATTACACAATGATCAACCATTGCTTACCTTAATGTTTCACGAAAGTACTTTCCTCATCTTACCACCCATTTATGTTAACATCCTCATTTATGCTACACTCAATTTTACAAATTTAATGTTTCGTAGTTGCCTAACATTCAGTGCCATAAAGCATTGTAGGCCTCAAAGTTACCCTATAAGATTTTTCTTTCAAATTTGTTGCTATCTAGCACATTTCCACTTGAGCCAACCTACTTTGATACACTATAAGTTTCATCATTTTCACAATTGTGCTTGTGGATCGATATCTAAATTTGCCATTATTCTAAGAAATTTGGGCATAGGTTAGCTCTTTATTTTTGGTGTGCCAAACGATCCATCAAGGACAATGTTCCCAAGTAAAAACACCCTCCCCTCGCATTGCTTTGTTAGCTATTTCATGAGATGTCCCATTGTTGTTTCACCTTGCAAAAATGAATTAACAAGGGTGGAATTAATGCCACAAACGATATCTTAAAAGCTATAGAAGTTTGTCAATTATATCTTTGATTTGAATGTGGTTAAATTTTTTTTACTTATCATCATTGTAAATTTGTATGTTGTAATAGATAATGGATGAAGAAAATACAAGTCTTGACTATTTGGATTGTTGGATGTCTAGTGTGCTAGTTTGTCAATGTTGAATGTTAGATGAATGAATATCGATTTTAATTTTGATTATTTTAACTAATTTATAAATCATTTTTTTAAAAAAAAATCTTTGATTGAGATTTTGTAATTTGAATCAAGTTTTTTTCTAATTTGCCAATTAGGCCGAACTGGCAAGTTGAAACAGCCAATATTTGCCAACCGCTTTGCTGGTTTTTGGTGAAAAATAGTGGTTTCTAATGGCAAATTTGCCAATCCACCACCCGTCACGTGAGGAAGAACAATTAAAGTAAGGTGTGAAATTCATTTATTTTGCTAGTAACATGAAGCATGTGTTGAAAGAGAAGTAATTTTCTTATGGAAGCAAGCATCCATGATCATTCTTCTTTTTTTCTATAGTTTCTGCAAGAGAATATAAAAAGCACCGTATAGGTAAAATTGTAGCCCAATTAATTGCATCAAATTCAAGGTTTTAAAAAGCGGCCGCAACCATTATGTAACGCCGTTACGTAACGGTTGTATCAAATTCAAGGTTTTAAAAAGCGGCCGCAACCATTATGTAACGCCGTTACGTAACGGTTGTGATGGTTACGGCCACCCGTTACGGCTGCTTTTGCAGTGTGATTGAGATACACAAGTGTGTCGGCAGTAGTGGCTGTCGTAGTGGTCGTAACGGTGTCGTAACAACTGTAACGGCCTGTTACGCACCGTTACGTAACAGTTCCAAACCGCTTCTTTCGAAAAAACACACAAAAAAAACTAAAAATGGGGGAAGAGGGATAGAGAGAAGAGAGAAGATAAAGAGAGAAGATGGAGGAGCAAGAGAGAGAGAGAGAGAGAGAGAGAGAGAAGAGGGAAGATAAAGAACATGTTATTTATTTGTTGAAACTGTAAGACCTATGTTATTCTATTCAGCTACTATCACTCAACCATTTTGTTTGTGTGTGGCTATCTGTATATTGTTTGAAATAATAATAATAATAATAATAAGTGTGGTCATTATCTATTTGGCTTGATATATATATATATATATATATATATTTAGGCTCTTATTTATTCTGTTACTTTTGTCATTGTTTATTTTATATATAATAGTTAGTGATTGATTTTTTGTATAATATAAAGTTATTAATTATTAAAATAAAATGTAAAAAACTCAATTTATAGTGATTTAAAAATATGAAATATATTGGATCAGACTTAAAAATTTACAAAAATTGATTAATATTTATTTTATACCCAATAAATATAATAATGGAAAAAAAATATGCGTATCGATAAGTTTTTTCAAATTGTGCGAAAAAAAAAAAATTCACGGTTTCGGTTACCGCAACCGTTACACTACGGCCTTTACACCCCGCAACTGCAACCGCAACCATGTCACCGCTATCGTTACGGCGATCGCAACCGCTTTTCAGAACCTTGATCAAATTAAAAAAAAAAAAATTATTAGTTTGAAAAATGTGAAATTTAATATTAAAGAAAATGGGAGTAGGGATAGAACATGTAGTCCAATAAGATGATTAATGGAAAAGAGCTTGACTACTATGCTTATTTTATTTTTTTTATTTTTTTTATTTGAGGAATGTTTGAAGTGGAAGAAGTGTGAAACACGCAATAGTTAATTTTCTTGGAGTTTTTTTGCAGAGCATGTCACATATTAAGTTAACTGAATTAGGGATTAATGTTCAAAATATACCTCTTTTGATTAATAGAAGGAAATAGATAGCGAATGTAAAATCAAATTAGTTTCTTTTTAATCTTTTCTTTTCTTTTCTTTTTGGTGCTGAGTGTAATCCCTCTCCGATTTTTAATCTTTTCTTTTCTTTTTCTTTTTGGTGCTGAATGTAACCCTTTTTTCTTTTTTCTCTCTTTGATTGTTTTTTTCTTTTTTCATTTGCCTTCTCTATCTGATTATTCTTTTCTTTCCTTTTTTGGCTGATTAGTTTTATTTGATAGAACAAATTAGTTTTATTTGAAGAAAAAATCAAATTGTTGACATTGCTGAAATTCTTAATTTTAATGATATGTGTTTATTAATTTTATTATAGGAATCAATTTTTTATTTTGAAATATGGTAATGGCTTCTACGGGTGGTAGTCCTAATGACATACCTGATGATGATTTTGACGAGAACAAAACATTGTAGAAGTATATAACTAAATTAGCAAAACCTGGGGAAGGAGAAGGAAATTGCCAATTACAATGTGATATTTGTAATAATACTTTCAAAGGTTCATATACAAGAGTGAGGGCACACCTGTTAAAACTCCCAGGAAAGGGAATTGGTGCTTGTAAGAAAATTTCCATGTCCGTGTCTGTGTCCATGCTTCTTAGTGTTGTGGTTTTTTGGAAGAGTAAAAGTTGTGACACAATGTCAAAACACTGTCTGCATCATTTGAGCTGTTTACATATATAGATAGTATAGAAGATATACAAATATATTTTCTATGGATGTATCCCAGTTGTACCCGTATCCTATGTTTTTTAAGTTTTGCTGTATCGGCATACTTGTAATGTACCCGTACCCATATCCACACCCGTGCTTCATAGACGACTCCTTAATTTGGAGGCCAAATGGATAATACTGACAGTTTTTTGTATCTAAATAGAAGGGAAAGTGGGCCAATTTCCCTCTTCGTGCCATTTTGAACATTTTAGTCCCATTTTAGGGTGTGTTTTTATCTTTATTCCCAAAATAGGGTAAAACGGTTTTCCTAATGCCGTTTTTTAGAAAACGGTTTTCCCAAAACCGTATTCATCGATTAAAATAATAATAAAATTTCAAAATAGAAACCGGCTTTTCTAAAGCCGTTTTTAATTAAGTTTTTAATTATTTTGAATTAATTAAAAACGGTTTTCGTAAAACCGTTTTCCCATTAATTTTTTTTTTAATTTATATTTTCAACATAAATATTTTTTGGTCAAATTTTTTTTTAATAAAAACCGGTTTTAGAAAAGCCGTTTTTGCATTAATTTTTTTTAAATAAATATTTTATGACAAAATTTTTTTTTAATAAAAAACGGTTTTAGAAAAGTCGTTTTTAAGAAATTTTTTTTTTTAAAAAACGGTTTTACAAAAGTCGTTTTTTGACCAAAAACATTTTTAATGAAAACCGGTTTTAGAAAAGCCATTTCATTCCTCTCTCAGCCGTGTTTGATCCAAACCATTTTCTTCTCCCTCTCTCAGCCGAAGAAGACCGACGACTTGATCCAACCCATCTTCTTCTCCCTCTGTCAGCCGAAGAAGACCGACGACTTGATCCAACCCATCTTCTTCTCCCTCTCTCAGCCGAAGAAGACCGGCGACGAAGAGGAAGCACACCACCGGCGGAACACCTTCATCAAACACCCACTTCAGGTTTGTATCGCATAAATGAGGGATTTCATTTTAGATTTGGGATTTTAAATTTTGAAATTAGGTTTCAGATTTGGGATTTTAAATTTTGAAATTAGGGTTTCAGATTTGGGATTTTAAATTTTGAAATTAGGGTTTCAGATTTGGGATTTTAAATTTCGAAATTAGGGATTCAGATTTGGGATTTTAAATTTCGAAATTAGGGTTTCAGATTTGGGATTTTAAATTTTGAAATTAGGGTTTCAGATTTGGGATTTTAAATTTTGAAATTAGGGTTTCAGATTTGGGATTTTAAATTTCGAAATTAGGGTTGTAAACTTTTCATTCAACAACGCCAGAATTTTTTGAATAATTTTCTCGTCAGTTCCATGATATAAAAATGATATTTGTGAATAATTTTTCAAATTAATTTGATAGGTTGTGATCATATATATGAAAATAGTTTCTATGATATTTTAAAGAATTTTGTAAGATTGACGAAAACTTAGTTAATATTAGGAGCTGTAATGATGAATAAATCAATCAAATGCCTATATTTAGATGAATAGCATGATGATTCCAACCATTTCTTCCTAATAACAAGCCAATATCTTATTGAAGACCTAACAACCACCTTCAAAATGAAGTATGTCTTGAGATTTATCATACAGAATGTGATTGAAATAGAGATTCAAGGAAAAGAAAGAGAGAGAGAGAGCTTACATGTGCAAATGTAGTTATATAAATGTATCAAGAAAAAGAGCTGCAAAAGAGAAACCCAAAGAAAGAGAAAGCTCTCTCACAGATACAAATTGGTGTGAGAAGCGAAGCAAAGATAAGCTCACAACCAATATAGGAGAGAGAAGTGCAAAGATGATTCTTCAGTTCTCTCTCTCTTTTAGAACAAAGCTCAAGATAATCAACAACAAATGACAGTTTTTCTAATTAATTTGAGAGTGTGGTGGATTAGCTTAAATAGAATGGAAAGGAATGATTGATAATGATTTGCTCTAGTTGAAAAGTCAGGTTAGGGTGTCAAAGAGGGACAAGTGCACATACAAACATATAATTAGAGAGAGAGAGAGAGAGAATCCATGTGAAAGGAAAGTGAGGTGGATTACGATGATAGAAGAAGAGAAAGAAATGGATGGTAGAGATTGGTTTTTGTAGAATAGAGGTAGGGGTGTTAAAGAGGGACAAGTGCACATACAAACCTATAGAGATATAGATAGATACAAAATAGTCAAAAGAGTATTATTGGCCACGTTTTATATTGATTCATTCAACTCTTTATTTGTTTCTTAGCTATTCACACATGCATCCCTACCCTATCATTACACAAATATTTATCCTATGTTTCTGCCCAACTTCCGGATATGGTAAGAAACACTCCCCATGCAAATATGTCTCCAATCTCTCTCTCTCTCTCTCTCTCTAGAACTTACGTATATCACACGTCTCTCTCTCTCATCAATTGATATACGCGGCAAATACAATTCTTAACTTGAGAATTTGATGCATATCGGATACATGCTTGCTATAGAATTTTTGAAATTTAGGAAAAACAAGATAAATGTTAAAACATTAATAGACGTAATACGGCATGTCTTTAGAATCATGTGAAATTTGATCGAAATATGAAAAATGACATGGCCAACAATATTCATTGCTTCGTCATGGCATACGATGAATTTTGAATAATTTTTAATGTTTATGTCTTCAATTTTGTAATTTTGCTAGTTTTGAAAATAATTGATTCACATATAACTCAATTTAAACGAATCCAATTGGGACTAGATTTTTTTTTGTTCATAACATGTATTTTTCATTGTAATTTTTAGATTTGAGCTTAACGCAAATATTTTCATATTTGATAATTTTTATAATTCCTTTGATTTAAGATTGATGAGCACATATTGTTTTTTTCAATTTATCTTTTAGCTTAATTAGAACCTCGTTCTATTATAAATAACTATTGTAAACTTTAGAAGAAAAAAAAAACCAATTTATTGTGGAGAATTAGTATTATTACCAAAGAGAATATCTTTTTATTAAATTTGTTGTTGTTGTTTGTGTTCGAATGTTCATCTCATTACCTTCCCTGCATCAATACCTCTGAGACCAATTACCGTAAGGGGCCTATGGTGGCTGTATTGCTGTCAAGGGAAAGACAGGGCAAGGGTAGTTAAGTAATTCATTTTACATCATGAAGGGCAATAGAGTAATTTACTTATCAAAGTTAACATCGTCAATATTCTACTTGTTAAATATAGTAACTATATATTTTATCTATTATACATACCATATTATATTCATTACTATACTTAGATTTATCTCCTTCTATATGATGCAATCTTGTATACATTATTACAACATTTAATATGATACAAATTTCTCTTTCTCTCTCTCTCTTACATATTTTAATATAGTATCAGAGTTAGGTTAACTACTAAGTAATTTTTTGTATAAATCCTGCGTTGGGATTGATCTCTCATATTAGTTAGTCAATACGGCCGGATATCAATCCAAATATATATATATATATATATATGTATGTATTTTTGAGATCATATTAGTCAGTCATTACGGCCGGATACCAATCAAAAAATATATATTTTTTTGGAAGTGGGTTGAGGAAAGATTAAAAACAAAGGATAACAATGAGTTGCTTGGAGTTTTTGGTGATTGAACATCACATTGTTGTCCTCGAACCCCCTACGGCCATTGATGGACACTTGGACTTCATAATTTTCTGAGACTTTACCTGTTGAGTGATCAACATGGAATTAATATGCCAAATGACCGAGGAATGGAGGGCTATATTTTAGAAGATTTAATTTTAATTTCTACATTTGGATTTTAAATTTGTCAATAGAAATGGCAAGAAAAAAAAGAAAAAACAAGATAAAAAAATTCATAATTCTACAAGTTTGGGAATAACAAATGCCTTCAAATAATAATATAATAAGTTTGAGAAAACTTCACAACAAACTTAACATATTTTTCCTTGTATTTTAATTACTTTTTTGTTAGTACATAAAAAGAAAATTGTAAATATGTGCAAGAAAGATCCTCAAAACACATATAAAAAGAAAAAGCCCACATCTACAAAGGGAATCAAACCTTTTTTGAAGAAAGGAAAATTCTATAATTCAGAGCCTCTAGATATAGAAGTCTGGCCCGGTTGGACCAAGCCCTACAATAAGCCCACAATTTTCTTGTATGAGCCCACAGCCTAGCCCAACCCACTAAGCTTTTTTTTTCTTTTTTTGTTTGTTTGTTGTTAATTTTGGCTAGTACTTTGTTCGGTGGTACTGTATGGGTGTGCTTATGTGATGTCAAACTTGGGTTATAAATTGATGTTAAAGAAATCAAATGTTGTTATTAAAATGTGATAATTTTAATAATCTTCTCTAATAGGATCAAAATTTCGTTTCCCTACGTTCTTTCGGTTAGGTTGGAAATGAAAATAGAATTGGAAACTTTTTAAACTTTTCGAAAAGTTTAAAAAACAACAAAAGGATTTGAAAGTGTCTGAAAATATTTAGGAAAAAAAACAAAAACTTTGATTGATGTTAATAAATTCTCAATAGTTAATTACTTGAACATGTTGAGTGTTATGCATGCTTAGTTGGATAAAGGGGTTTCCCATTTTAAGAAAAGTATGTTTAAATAAATTGCGAAATTCTTGTAACAGTAGGCATGGAAAAATAAACAATCGGTGCATTGCTCCTTAATGGATTTCATACTACGAGCACAATTGGTAGCTAATTTGTTCTCACAATAAAGTCTGAAAAAATCTTTTTTGGTTGGTCTTAATTTTTGTGGTGATTTTTAGCCAAAAGACCCATGCCTAAAGGCACTCCTGTGTAATATATGTGCTGTTTGGTCTCAAATGTGCTTACTTCATTATTTTGAAATAATTGAGTTACTTTGAATGCAAAGTGTAGGTATGGAAGTTGTGAGCATTATGTTCTATTGGGGTGGAAAGATTTTGAGCAATCGCGATGAAGGTGTGTCCTACGACATCGAACCTCAGGGGTTGTATAATGTGTACAGGGGGATAACATTGTCCGAATTGGAGGCTATGATGGTGCCGAAGGTTGGTACGCATGGGGAAATAATGCGATTAGAGTTTAAATGTAGACTCCCATGTCGGGGGCAGTATAGGTTGTTGCCAATCAAAGATAATGAGACCTTAAGTAATGTGTTAGACCTCCCACATAAATTAGGCCCTGATTATTTTTTGGAAATCTATGTGGAGAAGGAGAGCAATTTTGGTAGCACAGGGATGCCATTTCCGGTGGGTGGGACATTCACTCAAATGTTGACACAATTGCAATCCCCTGACAATACACTTACACAGTCTGCACACATGTTCCCTGCAGATAACCCTCTATTCAATCATTCTCAGAGTTACAATGAATTAAATGCATCACAGAACGTAGATGGTTATTACAGTGCCGGAGCAGGTCCAAGTGCTCCGACAACGTATAATCCGATGGTTCTTACAACCCCATATCCCCACTGGAATGAACAATGTCCACCGGTTTGTAATGTTCAACGTACACCGGAGACGGCTGTCCAAAATTATGCATACTCCGATGATACAGTGCCATTGTCTGACAAGGTTGGAGTAAGTGATGAAGATTCCGTGGAAGATTTGGATGTCGCATGGGAAGGTGCAGACAATGACTCCGGCGATGATGAAGTTGGAGGGCATCATGATATGCAGGAGGTACACACAAATGTCCATATCCCTTTCTACCATAATTTGCATTTGGACAATGATGGATTGTCAAGTCATGTGACTTGGTGCACAGGATTGGGTTTTCTCGATTTTTTCCTCGATTTTTTTTATTACAATGGCAACTCATATTTTATTGATATATGTGGGATTCTCAATTCAGAAAGTCACATGGCAACAGTGAATTCACTGATTTACCTTACAGTGAGCATGCCCTTATTTTGTCCGTATATGCAGATGGATTGTCAAGTCATGTGACTTGGTGCACAGGATTGGGTTTTCTCGATTTTTTCCTCGATTTTATTTTATTACAGTGGCAACTCATCTTTTATTAATATATGTGAGATTCTCAATTCAGAAAGTCACATGGCAACAGTGAATTCACCGATTTACCTTACAGTGAGCATACCTTTATTTTGTCCGTATATGCAGATGGATTGTCAAGTCATGTGACTTGGTGCACAGGCTTTGGTTTTCTCGATTTTTGCCTCGATTTTTTTTTATTACAGTGGCAACTCATCTTTTATTGATATATGTGAGATTCTGAATTCAGAAAGTCACATGGTAACAGTGAATTCACCGATTTACCTTACAGTGAGCATACCCTTACTTTGTCAGTATATGCAGATGCATTGTCAAGTCACATGACTTGGCACACAATATTTGATTTAGTCTGTTTTTCCATTCTAGTGACAACTCATACCTTGTTCGTATATGTGGGACTGCCATGCAGAGGCATCTTGCTAAAGCTGTTCATAACCAACTATATAAACAACTAAAGGTGAAGACACAACCTTACAACTTATTTCGCCCTACGAAATTATCATTCATTTGTTTTAAAAAATTAGCATGGCTACATGGTTCATGGGAGGGAGTGGGAGTCGCAGAGGTGGTAGGAACTTGCAAAGGGGTGAAAGTTCACGACGAGGAGGGGGAAGGGGAAATGGCGATGCTGAAGATGAACCACCATTTCCTTTGTTGGATGCCTCTTGTGCTTATCATGATAGGTTTGGGAAGCGACATTTTGTCATGCCCAAGTACTATCGAGATCCATGTGGTTTGGTGGAGGATCCATCAGAAAATCAAACAGGATATGGTTATGCAAAGGCTAAACTTCTTAAGTGGCCCGCACTATTTATAGAGCGAGTGCAAAACGAAAGATTATGTCGGGAAAGACGACTGAAGGTGCCAAAAGCACGTTCTGTTGAGATCCAAAAGGAAGATCCTGATAATGTTGATCGACTATGTCAAACACTACAACGTGAGATTTCTCAAATGGGTCGTAGATTGGCCCGCGATATGCAGCTACTCATACTTAAGAAGGATGCCCAGAAGAACAGAACAGAACCAAATGCTGCGGCTATCAAGGGTATCATGGAGGATCCTGAACTTGTCTCTGACGCTGAGCTTTCGGATTGTTCAGACTCTGAGCCACCTGCCGATTTAAGCGCGAATTAGGTGTTAATGTCTACACTTCGGCAATATAACAACTTGCATTAATATGTAATGTCTGTGTTAGACTAAGTGTTTCCCTAATGAGTTTGTCAGATTGTCTACCTAATATTTGTCTGTCTAACTATTATGTTTATGTATTGTGTGTTCAGTTCATCGTGTCTAGGATGTATGTATTGTGTGTTCAGTTCATGGTGTCCAGAATGTATTTTTGTGGGAGACTTATGTCTGTACTACCTATGTAACTGAAAACTGTTAGATTTGCAACTTCAGTTATGTTGTTTTCACGCATGTATGAGTATTTAGTAAATTAGTGACTTCTTATATTATGTATTAAGTTTTATTACAAAAATGTTGACAAAATTTATTTGTGGAGAAATATACTTTTATTTGTATTAAGCTTTCAATGTTCATCAAATTTTCAGCCCCAAATATTGAAAGCGTGTTTTGTAATAGCGCTTTAGCCTAATTTGGAAATTCCGTCCAAACTAGGCCTAGTTTGGGAATTAAGATAATAATTTGGCTTAATATGGGAAAAGCCCCCAAATATAGTGCACATTAAAAAAATAAATAAATATTTAAAACATAAAATATTTATTCCCACTCTAGGGTGGGTTTTGTAAACACTTTGAAATTTTGAAAATTTTTTAAAAGTGATTTTGGAATTTTTTTTTCAAAAAATTTGAACTACAAAAATTCGTTTTTTCTGTTTGTTTGTATTTTTGGCATTTAGTGTATTTATGCTAGGTATGTTTAAAAACTTAAAATATTAAAAAATTCAACAAAAACAAAAAAATTTGAAAAATAAGAAAATAGAATTTTCTAAAAAATGTTTTAGAAAACTCAAAGCAAGCATTACGTTTTAATTTTTATTTTTATTTGTGCTGTAATTTTCTAAAGAAACCCATCTTTGAATGCATTGAAATTGCTGCTCTCTTACTCATCTTTTCATGCCCAAGTCCAACCTTCCCACATGAGAAAACATAATTAAAAAAAAAAAATTCTAAAACCATTTTTTATTAAAAATATTTGTCGTCAAAAAATATTTATGTTGAAAATTTAAATTTAAAAAAATTAATGTAAAAACTTTATATTTTAAAACCACTTTTAAGTTAAAAATATAAATTTTAAAAAATTAAAAATTAATGTGAAAAACGATTTTTCTAAAAACGTTTTTTATTAAAAAATATTTTTGGTCATAACATATTTATTTAAAAAAAATTAATGTAAAAACGGCTTTTCTAAAACTGGTTTTTATTAAAAAAAAAATTTGAACAAAAAATATTTATGTTGAAAATATAAATTTAAAAAAAAAATTAATGTTAAAAAACGGCTTTTCTAAAACCGGTTTTCATGAAAAAAAAATTTGAACAAAAAATATTTATGTTGAAAATATAAATAAAAAAAAATTAATTTTAAAAAACGGCTTTTCTAAAACCGGTTTTCATGAAAAAAAAAATTTTGAACAAAAAATATTTATGTTGAAAATATAAATAAAAAAAAATTAATTTTAAAAAACGGCTTTTCTAAAACCGGTTTTCATAAAAAAAAAATTTTGAACAAAAAATATTTATGTTGAAAATATAAATAAAAAAAAATTAATTTTAAAAAACGGCTTTTCTAAAACCGGTTTTAAAAAAAAATTAATTTTAAAAAACGGCTTTTCTAAAACCGGTTTTCATGAAAAAAAAAATTTTGAACAAAAAGTATTTATGTTGAAAATATAAATAAAAAAAAAATTAATTTTAAAAAACGGCTTTTCTAAAGCCGGTTTTCATGAAAAAAAAAATTTTGGAACAAAAAGTATTTATGTTGAAAATATAAATAAAAAAAATTAATTTTAAAAAACGGCTTTTCTAAAACCGGTTTTCATGAAAAAAAAAAATTTGAACAAAAAGTATTATGTTGAAAATATAAATTAAAAAAAAATTAATAGGAAAACGGTTTTACGAAAACCGTTTTTAATTAATTCAGAATAATTAAAATCTTAATAAAAAACGGCTTTAGAAAAGCCGGTTTTCATTTTCAAATTTTATTATTATTTTAATCGATGAATACGGTTTTGTGAAAGCCGGTTTCTAAAAAACGGCATTACAAAAACCGTTTTACCCTACTTTGGGAATAAAGATAAAAGTACACCCTAAAATGGGATTAAAATGTTCAAAATGGCACAAAGAGGGAAATTGGCCGGGAAAGTGATCAAATTTGATATACAATCCTATCGTAGCCTTCTCAGAAGTATGCATCAATCTATATAATAGTGGCACATCAATATTGGGCCATGTTTTGGACATCATGCCCAACTCCATAATAAAACGTCCTAACGCAGTATGGATTTCAATGTATTGGACATTTCATTTTTCTGTTTTTAATCAAAACTAGCACATAGTCCATAATTCTTGTCTCATAGGTACACACATACACATATTTCTGTTTTTCTACAGATTTTCTATATAGAAGCAATACTTATCCCCAACTGTTTAGGTTGAGCAACATAAACAAATTGTATCAATGTAATAACTTGTCAACTCAAAAATATTTATGTCCTACTTTTTTTAGTTTGTAAATGTCTTTGTTTTACTTACTGTATCCGTTTTGTGTTTCTGACTACAGAATCATGTTAGAAATAAGAACTCCCAAAACCAGAAGAGCCAAGCGAGCAATTGAGAAACGTGCTCCCAAACTTGTGAGTTGTCCGGAGCTCCTTTCAAAGTTATTAAGAATTAGGCAACAATTTTTTCATTATCTAGAAATGAGTAATCACATTCAATGAAAGTGACCATTTTTTTTATTCTGAAAATGTGTTTTTGCAGGTTGAAAATGGGAAGAAAACCTTAATACTGCTTGGTACAAAAACAAGCAATGTACTGAATGCCATTTTGACTGAAATTTATCATCTTAAAAAGAATGATTCTGTTAAATATTCCCGGAGGAATGATAATATCAGACCATTTGAGAGCGGCGGTGAAGCTTCTTTGGAGTTCTTCTCTCTCAAAACTGATTGCAGCCTTTTTGTGGTATGCCGAAACGTTGCACATAGATGTCTTTGCAATTTTTTGCTATTTAGTCAATATGATATGTTGCTTGACGTTCTTTGTAGTGACTATGAGTATACTCTTTAGATGTCCTACTATAACCACTAAATTGAAAAATCAATTATGTTATTGAATAGGTGAAGTATTTTCACCAAGTCCAGGACAAACAAAGAAAGTATCACCTGGCCTAGAGTTACAAGTCCTTAATAGTTCAGAGTACAATGCTTATGGTGCTCCTGAATATCATTTATCTTATACTGTATCCCTTTTAGTCACTCCACACTTAGATACAAGTTGTAACCATTCAACCATTTTTATAAGAAACCACTAATACCCTAGCAATTTGCATTCTAGAACAGATATTTCGAAAGCTGATACACTTAAGTCCAAAACGGCACATTTAGCTATCCAAAGTGATCTCAAGTTTTTTCCTATGTATTTTGTTAAAAAGATTTCATTGGGAGGGGAAAAATATAATGAACTAAAATGTTGAAAGAGTGGAGTTAGCAATGAAAAAATGTAAATACACACACACACACACACATATATGCAAGTGTTAATAGGGATGTTGTAATTACATCTCATTGTTAATACCCTCATGTACAAAATTTTCTTCGTAAAATACAAGTCTTACAATGCATAAGGTGGGTGTAATGGGAAATTTATTGGGTGTAAATAGAAGCTCTCATCCCAAGTTAACTACACTAAGACCTCAATTATTGGTGGATCTCTCTTTACTTCCTCATCTATAAACTAGTACATTTTGATCCCCTCAACTATAAAAAATAATGTATAAATGGGCCCTTCTAGAGTGTGTGAAAGTGAAGATTTTTATAGTTGAGAAGGTTAGAATGTACAAGGTCATAAATGAGAGGGATGATGTGATATTTGCTAATATTGGGCGGTCTTGGTGTAGTTAACCCTATATATAATGCTTCTAGAATTGTGTATTTACATGATTAATTTGAAGAATAATAAACTAGACATTGTTGCATCTATAATTATTGCCCACCAAAAGAAAATTTTTCTTTTTTGGAAGTACCTTAAATTCTGAGTGTTTTTACACAAGCCTACCCTTATCATACTACTTTTTAGAGCATGTGGCATACCATGTTCTATTCTCGTTCTTTGTTCTAGAATGATCTATTCCAATCCAAGTAATATAGATTCAACCTAGTATTGCACTTATAATTTTTCATTTTTCTCATAAAGGTCATGCTGGCGAGTGTTAATGTCCCTTTGCTGTTTGCACAAGTTTGAGTGTTAGCATGATTCACTGTTATCAATATGATATATTGTGCTTTCTTCACAAAAGTCATATGATTATGTTTTGTGCACTATCTTTCCCCCTTTCTTGTCCAAACTAGGTAAAATACAGCATGGAATACATTGGGCTTGTTTCGTTTGTTTTTGGGAGAGTCGTTTTTGAAAAAAAATTTAGGGAGAGCTTAGAAATTTTTTTGGTTTGTTTGGTTGTATATTTTGGGAGAGTTGTTTTTTTTGGAGTTTGGAATGATTTGATATTTTGAGAGAATTTGAGTAGATGTGTGAGAGAAAAAGTGATTGAGAACGAGAGAGGAGAGAAAAAAAGTGATTGATTGATGTGTAAGAGAGAAAGTGATTTTGGAAATTTTTTGAGAAAAACTCAAACCAAACAATTTTTTAGAATTTTTTTTCCAAAACTCATCTCCCAAATGCAAACCAAACATACCCATTCATTCCTCCTAGTTTTAGAATTAGAAAATGCTTGCAGATTTGTTCTCTTGCATCATCAATTACTTTTTTGCCCTTGAAATGAAACGGTTATTCTCATATATGAGAATATGTGTGTGGAGTCCATATTACATTAATTCCTTCTAGTTTAAGAATTAGAAAATGCTTGCAGATATGTTGTTCCCTTGCATTATCAATTCATTTTTACTCTTGAAATGAAACGGTTATTCTCATATATGAGAATATGTGTGTGGAGTCCATATTACATTAATTCCTTCTAGTTTAAGAATTAGAAAATGCTTGCAGATATGTTGTTCCCTTGCATTATCAATTCATTTTTACTCTTGAAATGCAATTGTCCACCCTATACATGAGAATGTGTGTTAAGAAAACTGTTGTCGAGTACTATTTCTTTGTTGCTTATTTTAAGACTGGCATCTATTTGAATGTTTTTTGTGATGGTATTTGCAGTTTGGTTCTCACTCAAAGAAGCGACCCAACAATCTTGTTATGGGGCGAACATATGATCACCACATTTATGATCTTGTAGAGGTTGGTGTTGAGAATTTCAAAAGCATGGACTCATTCTCATACGATAAGAAATTAGCTCCTCAAATTGGTTCAAAACCTTTCTTTGCTTTTATTGGAGAAGGATTTGAGAGTGAAGAAGAGTTGAAGCATTTGAAGGAAGTTTTGCTTGATCTATTCAGGGGACAGGTGTATTTTTGTTGCTTTCTATCTTTTTCTTTTTCAAGTAAATAATCTCCTCATTATCCTTCTTTGCATTCAGTATAGTGTTGTAAAAAGCATGTTCTCTTGATACAGGTTGTGTCAAATCTGAGCCTTGTTGGGCTAGACCGTGTTTATGTGTGTACAGCTGTGTCTTCAAATAAAGTATTCTTCACTCACTGCGCACTGCGACTTAAAAGATCTGGCACTGTAGTCCCAAGGATGGAGCTTGTTGAAGTTGGTCCCTCCATGGATTTGTTAGTTCGGCGACATCGTCTTCCTGATGAAAGCCTAAGGAAAGAAACTATGAAGATAGCTCCTGAATTGACTAAGAAGAAGGTTTGACACACTCTCTCTCTCTCTCTCTCTCGCGCGCGCGTAATGGCATGTTTTAAACGACAATTCTTTTTTGTTGTTTTAGGAGAAAAATGTCAGTGGGGATGCTTTACAAGGAAAGATTGGGCGGATCTATATTCCAAACCAACAGGTGAGAAATCAACAGTAATACTTTACATTATTTTATCAGCTAGTGGAGTATCTAATTAGTTTAGTGGTGGAACCTAATTAGTATAAATATAGAGCATGAGTGATTGCCTAATCTGTCCTCTTCATTTATTTATTTATTTTTCTTTTGTCCAAGCTGTAATCTTATCCTTGTGCGAAACCCTGAACCTGCACGGATAGTCTGGTGGTTAAGGGCCGGTTTTGGGACAAACCATACACTTTGATGTCCTAAGTTTGAACCCTGTTGGCTGCACCTGGTCTTGTGTACTAGTATTGCAGGTGGGTCATGTATCTGGGGTATACCCTGCCTCTGCACATTATAGGTGGTCATAAATATAAGAAACCATTTATAAATTTGTGAATCTTGCCGCGAGTAGCCATGCTGTCTTGCTGCCTTTTCATTTTATTTATTTATTTTTATTTTTTTATAGCTCTCATGATTTTGCAATGTGTATAGGTTGGAGAGAAGGTTCTGCCCAACAAAGCAAAGGGAGTGAAGAGGGAACGCCGAGAAGCTAAGTTGAAAGGCGAGGCAAAGAAGCAGAAGCAAGATTCTTAAGAATTCTAAATCCTTGATTGGCTGCTGTGATGTTTTATGCTTTCTAACTACTCCTGATTTTGCTGGTGGGTGGGTTTTGTTTTCTGTTTTCACCCCTTTATAAAATATTTGATTTTATTATGCAATTTACTTTTGAGTGTATCAATCAGCCAAAATATCCTTATAGCATTTCTTTGTTAGATATAACTTTTGGGAGCAATTTCAATAGGGCCTAAAATGTCTGTTTTGTGTAGGAGCATTATCATTTGTTGCTCTGCCAATGTATGTCACTTACCATTGGCACTAGATGTTGCAAATGTATGTCTATTTTGCAGACCAATTATTACTATGATATATTTGCATTTGACTTTCCTATTTGGGCAGGCCTAAATTTATTGTGCTTTGCTGCGATGTCCTACTGTCCAGTTAGTTGGCTTCGTCAAAATTATTTTTTGGCTTACTACAGTGCACAAAACTTATTTTTTTGGTTATTCTACTCTAATAGGACTTGCCATTTTGGAACAACCAAATGCCAAATTCAAATTTGGGTTGTAAATTGTTCTAAAATTGTGTTCAAATTTGGGTTCTAAATTATTCTAAATTTTTTTTGCAATCTATAAACTTTCTAGTATTCAAAAAATTTGAGTGTTCCAAATTAAATTTGGAAAGCTGAATCTCTGGATGGATCTTTATTGAGTTTTTGTAATTTCATAGATTTTACTATAGTTTTAAAATTTATGGTAGAGTTTTGATTTGTAGAAGTTGTGAAACTAACAATTGGAGGTTCAAAAAAACAGCTAATTTTGGCAGCAAAACTGATTTGGCTTTGCTATTTTTTGGCATAGAATATGGCACACCATTAGAGTAGTGCTTTTGTCAAGCTAAGTTATTTTTTGGCTTTGGCAAGGCAAATAGAAAAACCATTGGAGTTGCTCTTAGAAGCCAAGTTTATACTCAACTGTGCTAGAAGTGAGGAAAAAAATCCGTGGACCTATAAAATTACTCTGTACACTTTCTCAAATTTTTTTTTTGAAACCGATATTTCAAATTGTGTTTTTAGATTAAGGTGGAATGATTTAGATGCGGTTTGGTAACGTTTACATTTTATTATTTTTAGTTTATAGAAAATATTAAATATGTTTATGTTTATTTTAGGTAAAAATGAAAACAAAAAACAAATTTGATATACATGTTTTAAAAACTTATTTTGAAAACAAATGAAAGAATTGGTCTGCAGGAGGTAGTTGTAGACGGTTGAAGATGATGGCCAGATGTGGTTGTTCGCCTCCGAATGTGGTGGCCAAAAGTAATTGCCCCTGGTGGGAGGTGGTTAGTGGTGGCCAAAAGTGATTGCCAACAATGAGAGATCATGGTCGAAAGTGGTTGACGGTTCGAAATATTAGCCACTTTGTCGTCTAAAGTGCTAGTTAAAGCTTGTCTCTAACAAGAAGTGGTGACCGAATGTGGTTCTCACAAGTGGGAGGTGATTGGTGGCTGAAAGTGGTTGGTGTAAGAGGCCATTAACAATGGTGAGCGGTGGTAATAATGAGTAGTGGGTGGTGATTGGAAAGGGTGGCAGAAAGAGGAAGAAATGGAGGGGAAAAATTAAAAAGTGAAACCAATTTTTTTTTGTAAACAAACAGGTTTTTATTTACAATTTCAAAAATTCTAAACAGAAGAAAGAAAGAAAATCTAAATGGGGTCGGATCATGACTGCGTTTGTTGGCAAGAGCATTTGCACTGAAAACATATTGACATACGTCCCTATCTAACTTGGATAAAATTTTTTGAACACGTGATGTTATTTATCGTCAAATTTATTTTATCATTTTATCATAATTGTCATATATGATTGAAATATTTTAAAGCAAACTGTACTGATAGTTCTTGGATTTATACCCAAAGAGAACAACAATCCCGAATTTACTGTTTCGGACTGGTTTCCTGGACAGATTTGAATACCTCAATTTATATGGATTTCGACTCCCAAAAATTATGAAAAAAATTCAGATATGCAATTCAATGTGTAATTGATCTACTGTAAAAATTTCAGATTAAAATCCATCCGTTTGATATGGTTTCTTGATTTTTAAAGTTAGCGATTATGTGCAGAATTTTTGGACTAAGATTCACACCGATTCTTTATACATGAATTTAACTCCTTAGATTTCTTAACAGCATATATATATACACAAAATACATACACCTACAATCTCTCCATCAATGAATTAAATAACAATATTATTAGGATAAAGAACAAAGAAAGAAGAGAAGAAAACCTAGGAAGCCACACAGCACAACACACCCAAAGCTCTCCTTCTTGGCTACAACAATAATCTTGATGATTGAAAAACCCCTCTCTTTTCTTCATAAACCCACGGCTGCTAGGGCTGCTAGTGTTGTGGAAAACAATTATAACAAGAGTTAGGGTTTGTGTTTATTTTATTTTATACTAGTTGTGGGCACACTTAGGTCAAATAGATAGATAAATATACAAAATACATATATAAGTTACATGCAATTCAAATGGTAAGAGTCTAACTTATTAATTTTGTGGTCTAGAGTTCAAGTCACACCCTCTTCTCTTTTTTTTTTTTTTTTTTAATAATAAATCTTGCTTCTCAATCAATGACTTTCACCATAAATTTATTTTAGGTTTAAAATTAATTAAAAGATCCTCTAATAATGTTTAATTTGCACTTAAAGATTCATAATAAAATATTTGAGATTTATAAAATTATTATTTAATTATTTACTTAATTTTTATATTCGGGTTCTCACACACACTCTTTTCTCTCTCTCTCTCTCTCTCTGACACACTTGCACCCACGTCACTCACACTCACATCACTTCACTCTCCCTCTCTCTCTTTCACACACATCCACACACACTCATAATAAATAAACAAAAATAAAAATAATTAATTTTATTCATTATATTTATTTTAATAAAACATATATAATTTTTAATATATATAAATTTTGTTTTTATAAAATTAATACCAATAAAAAGATATCAATCATATTTTTAAAATGAGACCAATATTAAATATATGTAATAATAATTTATAATAACAAATAATAATCACTATGTTTGATTCGATTATTATGTATTATTATAAATTATTGTTACATATATTTGATATTGGTCTATAAAAATAACAATCACTCTGTTTGGTTTGATTATCTTTAAAAGGAGACTAATAATTTAAAAAATATAACCAAACCAAACAGAGTAATTATTATTTATTATTATAAATTATTATATATATTTAATATTGGTCTCATTTTAAAAATATGATTGATATCTTTTTATTGGTATTAATTTTATAAAAATAAAATTTATATATATTAAAAATTATATATGTTTTATTACAATAAATATAATGAATAAAATTAATTATTTTTATTTTTATTTATTTATTATAATTGTGTGTGGATGTGTGTGAGAGAGAGAGAGTGGAGTGATGTGAGTGTAAGTGTGTTAGAGAGAGAGAGAGAGAGAGAGAGAGAGAGAAAAGAGTACGAGTGTCTGTGATGTCTGATGCCAAGTCTTATCTTTTTTTTTTTTTTGGCCACGGGGTCACTGCTGTGACCCCCTATTGCGTTTTTTATTGTACTTAAAACGACATAGTTTTATCTTCTTCTTTTTTTTTTTAATGCTCTTACTATGTTTTTTGGCATCATAAATTACACTTTGTCCTAAATCTTAAATCCTAAACTCTAAAATAAAAATAAATAAATTTTAAGAATTAAACCCTAAACTCTAAAATAAAAAAATAAATTTTAAGAATTAAACTATAAATTCTAAACCCTAAATCCTAAACCCTAAAATAAAAATAAATAAATGTTAAGAATTAAACCCTAAACCCTAAAATAAAATAAAAAATTAAGAATTAAACCCTATATCCTAAACCTTAAAATAAAAAAAAATAAATTTTAAGTATTAAAGTAAAAAAGTGATCATTTTATATAGTTGATTATTATTTGTTATTATAAATTATTATATATATATATATATGTATATATTTAGGCCTCGTTCGGGAACAGACTAATTTAGTAACTTTTTGGCTATTTGGCTAAAATATGAGCTAAAAAAAATTAGTATGTTTGAGATGACTTTTTGACTTTTTACGAAAATATGTGCAAAAAGTAGAGAGAAAAGAGAATCTTTGACTTTTTGATATGGGTTGTTGACTTTTTGGTTAATTTAGTAACTTTTTTACTTTTTAACTAAAAGGAAGGGTTCCCAAACGAGGCCTTAATATTAGTCTCAATTTTATAAAATAAAATTTATATACATTAAAAATTATATATGTTTTTATTAAAATAAATATAATGAATAAAATTAATTACTTTTATTTTTATTTATTTATTATAAATGTGTGTAGAAGTGTGTGTGAGAGAGAGAGAGTGGAATGATATGAGTGTGAGTGATGTGAATGTAAGTGTATGTGAGTGAGAGAGCGAGAGAGAGAGAGAGAAGAGTGAGTGTTAGTGTAAAATTAATTATTAATTTTTTTTTTATTGAAAGCGCGTTTTCAAAACACGTATTTTTCAATTTCGTTTTATTAATTGATGCGATAATTAATAAACACGCAATTTGCAACCGCGCGACCTTAATTGAAAATGCGTTTTCTAAATACGTTTTCATAATTTTATTTATTTTGTCTGCCTAAACCACAAAAATGCTGAAAGTGTATTTAATAAACACGTTTTAGCTTAATTTGAAAAAATCGGCCAAACTAGACTTAGTTTGGGAAATAAAATAGTGCAGGGCTTAGTTTAGGAAAAGCACCGAGGTAAGCAACAATTGAAAAAAGAAGGGATTTAATTATTGAGAGGCTCAGAAAAATAGAATTTCTTCACATCTATGGAAAATTCTACAAGTTAGTTCTAGTTGGATATATAGGATTGCTCTATGAAAACCACATATTTGTTGATTAAGATAGAATAAGTTACACTTCTAATTTGACTCAAATTTCACTTTAGTCCTTACCATTTTAATTTAAATAATTCGATTCCTACCTTTTAAGTCTGATTTCAATTTAATCCTTCCATTCAAATTAAACATTAAAACTTACAATATTGTAATACGTGTCAGTCTCCCAAAGAGTGCATGAAAAAATTAGCTAGTATTTAGACAAAAAGACCAAATTAAAACTGGACTTTAAGTGTAAGAATCAAATTGAAATTTGAGTCAAACTACAAAGGTGAAAAATGTAATTCCCCCTAAGATTTAAAACACCCGATATATCCAAGTCAAACATTGCTAAGTACTCGTACGACAATAATCAACCAAACTAATTTCACCAGAAGTAATGCAACAGTGAAATAGGTTAAATACTTCTGGTTAACTAAATTAAAAATCCAGTGCAGCAAATTATGTTTTACAGAAACATTGATTCGAGCAAAATAATTATATTCTGTAAATAGGATTGAAGTCTCCCCAAAGCTGTTCTTTTGAAACATATAGCTGATAATCCCAGGACTTCATATGCTTTGATTCATGCCATGCCACCCAACTTCTAAACTTCATCTTCATCTGTAATTAAAAGTTAGAATCTTACAAAAACTTTTACAGAAAAGCAAAAGCAGAGACATCTAATTTATGCTACGAAACACATTTATAAACCAAATCATCTCCAACAATTAGATTAGCTGGCTTATAAAAAAGTTCAAACCACAAAAAGGAAAAACTGTACGAGTTCCTGCATGAACAATGCTAATTAAAATCCCACAAGTTCCAAATCCCAAACATGGGTAAGACGAACACAACACAAAAGAGCAATTTATGAATCGTGTAACCATGGGGCACATAATGGGAACGTTCAGAAAAAGAAAAAGAGAACGAGAAAAAAAGAAAAAAGAAAAAGAGTTCAAAAAAATTAAAAATTTGAGGTTTTATTTTTTTATTTTATCAAATTGTTCGATGACAACAAAATTTCTCATAACCTGATGCCCTTCCAACTTCTGACAGTCAAGACTCAAGACTGGACACTTAGTTTGACCAAATGATTAGTCCACTAAAATGCACCACATTTATGATTTAAGATATTAAACCCTACGTGTAACCAAATCTTTAAAAAAATTGTATATGCTAGAATCCTTTTTTCAGATTCTCCAATCTACAAGTAAATTCTACAGCAAAACAAATGATGGAAAGCCAACCTAACAATAGAAAGTCCATTTACTAGTGATAAATAAATCAAATGCACCAATGCTCAAAATAAGGACATGAAACCTGAACATTCCAAAGATAACCTAACAATGGAATTCCTTAGGCCTCTTTTGTGATAAATAATACAGATGCACCGATGTTCCACTATTTGGTTAGTTGTGTGCGTTGGAGTAAGGATTGGTGCCGCATCATACCATCGGTGACAACCCCTAAAACCCATGCGGGGTTGGCTTTCCCATAGTGCATTGGTCTAGTAAACCACAAATATGGGATTAGGGACTAGTCGCCTAGGTTAAAGACACAATTGTGTTCTAGTTAGATTCAATTGTGTTCTAGTAAACCATAAATACGAGATTAGGAACTACTGGCATGTAAACCTGACTAGTTTGCTTATAGACTTATAAGATGACTTAGCTCACAGGCTTGTATTATTTTAAGGATATGTAATTAATATATTTGGGCTGTGAATTGAAGCCTAACTCTAGAGATGTTACGTTTGTAATTTAACTCAAACTATTATCGATGCCTTAGCAATTTATTCCAAGTGCTTGGCATATGCAATCAAACTCATTGAGATATTTGGAAATTGGAGAAAAGTACTCCTTTATTTAAATTTCTCCCAAATTTGTTTCTGTCATCTGAGTCATTATTGACAAACTAGCAATAGCGACCTAGAGTTTCCTAGTTATGTCATCTTAGTCATTATTGGCATGCCAAAGCTAATTTCACCCATCATGTGAAAGCGAAACCTCTTGTCCAACATGGACCTAAGGATGTTGAATATTGGTGAAAAATTGAACAGTGTGACCGAAGGACCCACAGGAACAATGTGATACAAAACATTGGACTCTACCTAAGCTTCCTCAAATGGAAGCTTTCCAAAATGTTTTTCTCTAATGGGAAATTTTCACTAAACTAACTTGTTGAGTTACTTGACTTGCTACATCAGGACAGACTTCCTTACAAATTTCATCTTGTTGCATACAGAAATCATCCTATCGTCTACGGAATTGAGCTTCAAAATCAGAATGGATTTGATTTATGATGTTGGTTTGAAGGACCGCCATGTCTTGATTGGTTGGGACATGTGGGTTTAATGATAGTCATGAAGTTGTTTTGAATGGTGGTCAAGTCCTTCTGACAGATAGCCGTGTTCATGTTCTATTCTAAGGTGCGTTTGGTCCAATAAGGCTTGTTGGTCATAGAAATCACTAATGGTCACAGTGGCGTAAGGGAGGAAAATGGTTTACGCTAATATTTAAAATGGCAAAAAATAAATAAATTATGTCCTACTCACAACACGTACAAAGGAATGTGAATGCGATGAGAGTGCCAATTCTAGAGTTTTCAACAAAAGTAGTGTGGGTATGGATGCAACAAGGGCTTTTTGGTAGGGGAATAAAAATGGAAAAGGAAAAAGGGTAGAAAATTGTTGATATACCATTTTGTCCTACGTATTTTTATTTTTTTTTAAACAAGGAAAAAGGGTAAATATACCATTGCCTGGACTTTTCCATTCTTATTATTTACATTCCAGCAATCTATACATATGTAAATATACATCGCAGTATTATATTATTGTCCCTAGTATAGTATGTAGTAAACAAATATGCTATCGTCCGAACTTTCTAACTTAATAAATATATACAAAATATATATAGTAAATATATGTAGTATTATACTACTATTTGCCCAAGCGCAATATATAATAAATATGCTGCCACCTAGGCTTTTCTTTTCCCACACTAAAAATAATATATTTTATCACTCATACACCATCTAGGCATATTAAAGCCATCATTCCATCAGTTTGGCCTCATTCCATCAGTTTGGCCACTATAGAAAGATACATGTTAATATCACCATGGAAAACATAAATTTGATAAACTTCACAATCAATACAATGTCATCTTCACAGCAAGTCTATAATCAATACTAGTACAGGAAGATCACATTGATATTATCATAGAAAGAACAAATTGAATAAATTCCACAATCAATACATTGTCGTCTTTCTAAAGACATGTTCTTTTAAATATAACAGGTAACAGGTCATCCAAAAACCCAAGTCAGCATTCATAGGAATTAACAAGGTTTAGGGAAGTCAAAACCAAAAGGGCAATGTAGGGTCCATAACACCTTCCCTACTCGTAACACAAAACCCGCGGACTCAACTTTGATTTACATTGACCAAAATGAGAATCACTAATATGAAACATACCCAATCTAGCATGCTTGTAAACAAAAATACAAAGTATTGGCTCAAAAACAGAACTATTTACTCTATGTTAGGTGGTGACTCTAAATTTTCAGTAAATTAAAAAGGCCTGATTAAAGTAATTGGATATTATTTCCATCGTTGCAATAAAAACTTCAATTTTTAGTCTAGTTTTCTTATAAACAATTGATTGTCAAAATCCGAGCACGACAAAAATAAATTAGAACAAGATTTAGTGTAGAAGAGCCATAGCTTAGCAAGGAATTAGTAGCCCATTGATAATGCAACAAACTCCAACTAGAGGTGATAAATGAAGAGGGATAGCAATGGAACAAAATTTAAGATTCTTTTTTGTTTCTCCGATGTTCAAAGTGTACTTATGGGATATAAAAAGTGGAAACTGTAAATAAGGTAAAGAAAGAAAGTCATTGTTGAAGATGTGTTGGACAATGGGTTAATTTTGTTGGTTCGGATCTTGGTTTGGATATTGGATTTGGGTCAGATCCTGATCTGACCTTTCAACTAATGAATCAGGGGCATGTCAAGACTTATAAACCAATTATGGAAAATGGATCTTCTCCTTTATGATAAAAGACACGATTTGATTCAAAAATAGACCCAAACTGCTACCCCTCACTAATGAACATGTCAGTGGCAACAAAGAAAGCAATGATCACGACAAACAATTAGGAAAGATGGGTATGGTTTTGTCTCGAATCTTCTAGCGACAATGGAACGCAATGACAACAATCTTGATTACACAAAAAACAACCAAACCAAAACAAAAAAGAACGAAGGACTAGTCATTGTCCTAGTGATGAATGGCAACACAAACTGAAGCAACAATGTAAGAGTTGATAATGGAACTTTGGCAGTGGCAAGCAATCACAAAGACTATGATTACTGGTTAACAACTATGGATCAGATTTAGTTGACACTATTGATGTAGTCCCGTAGGGGAAAAGGCAGAGAAGAGAAAAAAAAATATAAAGAAAGAAAAATAATAGAGCTCTTATTCTAAATTCAATGTCCATTCTTAATATAAAAAATATCTCTCAATGACAATAGCCGTAGTATCTACAGGCTGCCCACAAAGCCAAAATATGCGAATAAAGGGAGCTTCTATTTGCACACCACAAGTTGTCTCAATACACACATTACCTAATTTTTTTTTATTACAATTGTATCCCTTGAGCAAATTACCATCAAGGATTAAATGGACACACCTTCCCTCCAGCCACCTTCACCGCCAATCACAACCCTCTATCGCTCGTGACCTCCGCTTGCTATCACCAGCCTTATGAACGACCCCCCTCCCCCAATAGAGATGAAGCTCAAAAACTAGTAGCAAAAGAGAGTTCCAGTTTGTTGTCTATGCACCGGTTCATTAAGTGACAAAAATGGGAATGGTGTTCATGTTGGTGGGAAAAGAACACAATGCGAAAAATAACATCCCAGAACCTATGAAAGCATTGATTGAGGAATTGCATGATGTCTTTCTAGATGAGTTGCCTCCAAGGTTGCCATCCTTGAGGGACATACAACATCAAATTGATCTAATTCCAAGAGCAAATTTGCCAAATCGTCCCCATTATCGAATGAGTCCAAAGCAACATGAAGAGCTTCACCGTTAGGTAGATAAGCAAGTGGCAAAGGAACATGTTAGAGAGAGCCTCAGTGCGTGTGCAGTACCAACAATATTGACTCCCAAGGTAGAAGCAGTGTGTCAGTGACCAATACCAAAGAATATTCATGATGTGTGTTGTAACGCCCTCAAAATAACAACAATAAACCCATCAGATAAGACATGCATTTACATATAAACTAACCACATTCTTTTATTCATTAGAGTTCCATTACATAAGTATTACATGTTAACATCATAACAAAATGCCCTACGGGCTTACAGCTTTCCAAGTTAACACTTGGTTACAACAAAAGAGTACTAACTCGTTTACACATAAAGCCCTTGGCTTGAGGTTACATGTAATACATCAAAAGTTAAGCAACAAAAGTATGCCCGCCTCTAGCCTCCCAGCTATGTCCTTGGAGGTGGCATGCTACCAGTACCTGAAAATGATATTCCCATATAGGGTGAGCCACAACCCAGTAGAAATATACTAAACCAACCATGAACAATGACTAAAAGATTAGCAATTGATAGATGGCCAACACTGATACAATCACATAAATCATATATTTATGTCAAACGACTTACAAGTCCCAATTACTTTTGTTTTCCCCTTTTTCAACAGATAGGCATATAAGCACTACCTACATGCTCAACAGATATGTATAACAACAATATCCACATTCTCAGATAAGCAAATAAGCTATATCCACATTCTACAACAGATATGTATAACAACAATATCCACAGATAAGCATAAAAGCTATATCCACACATCACAAAGATAAGCATATAAGCTCTATCTTCACTTCTTTAGACAAGCATATGAGCTGTATCTACGGAGTTCATCCCCCTATCTTCTCCCAACACTATCCGGTTTAGAGGTACATCCCCTATCTTCCCCTAAACCGCGGAGTACATCCCCTATCTCCTCCTCTACACATAACGTATATAAACACATTGGTTCTATATACAATCACCCAATACATACAGTTAATGTATTCTATCAATCGTCAAGTTCCATGACACATTTCATTGATTAGTTTCAGTTTGCCTAATCATCATGCGTTGTCTACAACAATCACGACTATCCTTCACCGATAGCCCAAGCAGTTATTTCTAAACAGAAAATAAATGCACAATGGATATTCAATCAACATTTCATTTTCTCATCCTTCTCAATTAATTATCCCAATTAATTAAACAATGTAATTAGGTCAATTCCCATAATTAACATTTCAACCCTTAGGTCTCATTTTCATCAATGATTTAACATTCATTCAATTTCTCTATGCCAAACTTGCATCTAGGTTTATTATGAATAAAACCCCAACTTTTGTAAAATTGCACAAAAGCCCCAAACTTTCACAAAATTACCAAACCAAGCCCAACATCTCAAAATACCAAAATTTAAAGACAAAATCCATAGAGAGGAGTAGGATATTTCTACCTCAAATTCGGAGTTCCAAGGGAGAAGACGACAAAACCCAACGTGCTCCAAAACCCGAGATTTTCAGATTAAAATGAAGCCCTCGACGATCAAAAACTTTTTTGTAAAGGCCAAAGATGAGCAAATCACTCCTACTAGATCAATACCTAGAGAGAAGGTAGAGTCCTAGAGTGAGAGGCTCAACAATGGTGATTTTGGAAAAGTAAGAGAGAGAAGAGAAAGTAAAAAGTGATTTGAAAAGTCACAATTTCGGGACTTAAACCCAGTCTCCCGCTCGAGCGTAAAACACCCCGCTCGAGCGTCACTCACAGACTCCCGCTCGAGCGTCCAAATTTCCGCTCGAGCGCCGGATGCACTTTCCCAGCATCTCGACAGAACCAGGTCTCCGCTCGAGCTTCCAACTCCCCGCTCGAGCGGCACTCACACAACCCCGCTCGAGCGGCCAAGCCCACGCTCGAGCGTACAACACTGCACAAAAAATACTGGATGGGTGTATTCCCCGCTCGAGCGCCAACACCCCCGCTCGAGCGGACAGGCCAAAAACTGGGCAACTAGTTTTGGTTTCTAAACTCAACCAACTTGAAACAAATCCGCCCAACACATCCTATAACCCAAATACGAAGTAAAAAGGATGTAAACAAGATAATAATCAACTACTAACATCCACGGACACATGTCCGGATCTCTGTACAACAAGGGTAAACCCGGGATCGCTATAACCTCCCCCCCTTAAAGAATTTCGTCCCCGAAATTAAGCACAAGTTTTCGAAAACAGGTTTTCCTCCGTTTTAAACAATGTTACATTTTAACATTCAACAGTTCGACCCATTACCGGTCATCCCCTCCCTTAAACAAGAGACATGTCACAATATGTAAACAACATATGTACTCTCAACATGCATCAACATTATGCACTATCTTTCCAATTTCAACAATATAATCAACATATATAATGTCACATTCAACTTCCATATGAGGCAAGTTCCAAAACATACTTCCAATAAACCAAACATTTTCAATGTTTCACAACTTAAGACATACATGTAAGCTCTTAAGTTCAACAATTTTTTTTCAAAATTTAAATACAAGATCACATATCAACAAACAAGTCCGGATATTTCTCGCGGACTTCCAACTCACGTTCCCAAGTGGCCTCCTCCACTCCGTGATGTTTCCACAAGACTTTCACCAAAGGAATGGTCTTGTCACGCAGGACCTGATCCCGCCTATCCAAGACCCGAACCGGTCTCTCCTCATACGAGGCATCCTTATCTACCTCTAAATCGGTCCAATCCAACACATGTGATGGATCTGGCTCATACTTCCGAAGCATACTCACATGAAACACGTCATGCACTCCGGACAACTGCGGCGGTAAGGCTAACCGATAAGCAACCTCGCTAATTCTCTCAAGGATCTCAAAAGGACCAATAAACCGAGGGGATAACTTCCCACTCTTCCCGAACCTCATCAGACCTCGCCTAGGTGATATCTTCAGAAAGACATGATCACCTACCTCAAAAGCCAAAGGTCTCCTCCTACGGTCGGCATAACTCTTTTGTCGACTCTGGGCTGTAACAAGCCTCCTACGGATAAGCTCAACTTTCTCCGTCGTCTCCCTAACCAACTCCGGACCCAACAAAGGTGCATCACCCACCTCGGCCCAACAAACTGGAGACCTACACGGTCGGCCATACAAGGCCTCAAACGGTGCCATACCGATGCTAGACTGAAAACTGTTGTTGTAGGCAAACTCTACCAATGGCAAGTGCCTCTCCCACGTCCCACTGAAGTCCAGGACACAACCCCGAAGCATATCCTCGAGGATCTGAATCGTACGCTCGGACTGCCCGTCAGTCTGAGGATGATAGGCCGTACTAAAGGTCAACTTAGTGCCCAAGGTACTCTGCAAACTCTGCCACAACCTAGCAGTAAAACGAGGATCTCTATCTGAGACGATCGTCACTGGGACCCCGTGCAATCTCACTACGTCCCGAATATACAAATCGGCAAGATGATCCACCGAATCTCTCACGCGCATAGGAATAAAGTGCGCCGACTTAGTCAACCGGTCTACAACCACCCAAATAGCATCACTACCCCGTTGAGTCCTCGGAAGACCTACAACGAAGTCCATAGTGACATGCTCCCATTTCCACTCGGCAATAGGCAAGGGTTGCAACAAACCCGCTGGCCTCTGATGCTCGGCCTTCACTTGCTGGCAAGTAAGGCACTTCGATACGAAAACAGCCACATCTCTTTTCATACCCCGCCACCAAAACTGGCGACCCAAATCCTGATACATCTTAGTACCTCCCGGATGCACCGCAAGGCGCGAATGATGAAACTCTCGGAGTACTTCCTCTCGGCAAGACTCCGGTACAAACAAACGGTCTCGGTATCTCACACTCAGGTCGGGATACACCGTCAAACCCTTCTCAACTTTCCCACTGGAGATCTTCTCTCGGAGGGATTCTACCTCAAGGTCACCTCTCTGTGCCTCTAACACTCTAATCACAAGTGTAGGCTGCGCAACAACAGAAAACAAGGCCGCAGCCCCAACAGATTCGCCCAGTAGCAAATCAAACTCGCCAAGTGCTCCCAACATCTCCCATTCCCGGATGGCTATACAAGCTACATCACTAATGGTCTTCCTACTAAGGGCATCGGCCACAACATTGGCCTTTCCCGGATGATAATGCAACTCAAAATCATAATCCTCGATGAACTCCATCCATCTCCTCTGCCTCAGATTCAAGTCTCTCTGTGTAAACAGATACTTCAAACTTTTATGATCCGAGAACACCTCGAACTTCTCACCATAAAGGTAGTGCCTCCAGATTTTCAAGGCAAAGATCACAGCTGCTAACTCTAGATCGTGTGTGGGGTAATTCTTCTCGTGTATTTTCAACTGACGTGAGCCATAAGCTACCACTTTCCCTTCTTGCATCAACACACAACCCAAACCCTCTCGTGAGGCATCACAATAAACCGCATAACCCAACCCTCTCTCCGGAATAATCAACACCGGAGCGGTGATCAATCTAACTTTCAACTCTTGGAACGACTTTTCACAAGTCTCACTCCACACAAACTTGACTCCCTTCCGAGTCAGTCTAGTCAACGGTGACGCTAACCTGGAGAAATCTTTCACAAACCGACGGTAATACCCAGCCAATCCCAGAAAACTGCGGATTTCAAACACACTCTTAGGCTGTGCCCAATCTTGCACTGCCTCAACCTTGGATGTATCAACAGACACCCCTTCCCCGGATACCACGTGGCCTAAGAATTTGACTTCCCTCAGCCAGAACTCACACTTCCCAAACTTGGCATACAGCCTATGGGCTCTAAGCAACTCAAGTACCACACTCAAGTGTTCCTCGTGCTCCTCCTCTGAAGGGGAAAAGATAAGGACGTCGTCCACAAAGACGACCACAAATCGGTCTAAGAACTCCTGGAAAATCCGGTTCATCAAGTCCATAAAGACTGCTGGTGCATTGGTAAGCCCAAATGGCATCACCAGAAACTCATAATGGCCATACCGCGTACGGAATGCCATCTTCGGAATATCCTCTTCCCTGACCCTCAACTGGTGGTAACCCGATCTCAAGTCTATCTTAGAGAAACAACGGGAACCCTTCAACTGGTCAAACAAATCATCAATACGGGGCATAGGATACTTATTCTTAACCGTAGCCCGATTCAACTTCCGGTAATCGATACACAATCTCAAGGCACCATCTTTCTTTTTAACAAAGAGGGCCGGTGCTCCCCACGGTGAAACACTAGGGCGAACAAAGCCCTTATCTAGCAATTCCTGGAGTTGAACTTTCAACTCAACCAACTCTGTTGGAGCAAAACGGTAAGGTGCCATAGAAATCGGCGCCGTGCCGGGCACTAAATCAATAGAGAACTCTATCTCTCGGTGAGGTGGCAAACTAACAAGATCTTCGGGAAAAACATCCGAATACTCACAAACCACCCTCGGCAACACAAGCAGGGTCTCACCACTCTCACCACGCTCAAAGCTGGCAAGTAGACTACTAAGCTCACTTCGCCCTCGCGAATCATACCCCGGTGGCAAAACACTACCAACCCGGTCTCCCAAGAAATGGAACCACTCCCCGCTCAAGGTACATAACGTGACCCTCTGGCGGTAGCAATCAATAACAGCCCGGTATGACGATAGCCAGTCCATACCCAAAATAACATCAAAGCCCTTCATGGGCATGACAACAAACGGAAAAGGAAGCCTATAGTCGGTGACCTCTATATCACATCCTCTAACACCCTGTTTCAGAATCAACTCACCACCCAAAGGCGATACCACACAAATAGGAGATGCTAACTGTGCTAACTCCAATTCCAAAACAGATGCAAATGCAGCAGATACAAAAGAATGAGATGCACCCGTGTCTATCAACACACTAGCAACCGAGTTGCAAAACAGAAAAGTACCTCTCACTACTGATGGAGCCGGTACTAAATCCTGCGCGGTAACAGCATACACGCGCCCCGTAGGCCCCTGGTCTACCTGCTCACCTCTCGGAGCAAAAGACTGCTGCACAGACTGGGATGACGAAGCTCCCGGATTGGCCCTCGAGGCCTGCACAGACTGAGCTGGCTGAAAACTCTGCGTCTGCCTAAAACCAGACGCTCCCGAAGTGGCACTCAACTGTGGGCAAAACCTTTTCAGGTGCCCAGGCTGTCCACACTGATAACAAGTCAAGGGCTGCCCCCTGCCCAAACTCTGACTTTGTGATCTAGCTGAAGAAGAAACAGCTCTCTGACCCCCACCCTTCTGCGGGCAAACTGAAACCTTGTGACCCAGCTGGCCACACTTGTAACAAGTGAATTCCCCCTGACCACCTCTCCCGGAGCCTACACTCGGCACTGGGAAGGTCGATCTAGCAACACCACCCTGCGACTGTTGAGGGTTAGAACCCCTCTGCCTCCTGCCATCACTCTGACTATCCTGGCTCCTCTTGGAGCCTCTCTGCCCCTCATCCTCCTCCTGCATCATAAGCTCCATATGAGCTGCAGCGTCCACTAGATGTCTATACTCTCGGATGTAAGACCCACCAACCCTCAACTTGAGGCCCCGCCTCAACTTCCGCTCAAACTCATAGCAACGGCGTTCCTCAGACGCCACCAGTTCAGGTGCAAACCTGGACAGACTGGTAAAAGTAGCCTCGAACTCGGCCACTGACAAGCCCTGCTGATTAAGCCGGCTAAACTGATCCCTCAGCTTCTCCCTAGCTGCTGTAGACAAAAACCTCTCCTGGAAAGCATTCACAAACGCCTCCCATGTACCACCAACACGAGCCTTCTCGTACTTCCACCATTGACCCGCATCTCCCTTCAGTTGGAAGGATGCCAAGGTCACTTTCAGTGCTCCGTCCTCGATGCCAAGCATCTCGAACGTCTTACTCATTTGCTCTAGCCACTCATCAGCCTTCAGTGGTTCCTTCGGATCCCAGATAAACTCATCCGGATTAGACCGGAAGAACTCCCTCTTCAAGAAAGAAGGCCCTGCCTCGGCTGCCTGATTCCTAGCTCTAAGAATACCCAAAGCTCCTGCTATCTCCCTGGCCAAGGCACCCATGGCCTGCTGACCCATTGGTTCGGCCACAGTGGCCTGATCAACTCCCTCCTGTACTACCGGAATCTCACCCGGTAACGGTACTTCCTGCCTCGCAGGTCTACCACGCCTAGCTCCTCTTCCTCGTCCTGACATCCTAATAAAGGCAACACAGAACGTTAGCACATTCATAAATGTGCCGAAACTAAACACTCACGTCCTAATGCATGGACAACTGTAATTCACTCCACATAAGCACATAAACACATAAGCACTTACGAATTTCATTTCCGGATAATGATAGTCCCGAGACGTTACTAGAGTTCCGGTTAGAAACAGCATTGATCAAGTGCTTTTCCAACAAGACTCCCAGAAACTCAAGGATCCAATCAACATCCTAGAAATTAAATCCCATACCCACATAGTCACATAAGCATGTTATCAATTAAGCACATAGCATATGATACTACATCTAAGTCTCTTTCAAGTGAGACAAACCCATTATGATCCAAATCACTTCCCACGTACCCAAAGTATTCGAACCCGGTACGCTCTGATACCAAGTTGTAACGCCCTCAAAATAACAACAATAAACCCATCAGATAAGACATGCATTTACATATAAACTAACCACATTCTTTTATTCATTAGAGTTCCATTACATAAGTATTACATGTTAACATCATAACAAAATGCCCTACGGGCTTACAGCTTTCCAAGTTAACACTTGGTTACAACAAAAGAGTACTAACTCGTTTACACATAAAGCCCTTGGCTTGAGGTTACATGTAATACATCAAAAGTTAAGCAACAAAAGTATGCCCGCCTCTAGCCTCCCAGCTATGTCCTTGGAGGTGGCATGCTACCAGTACCTGAAAATGATATTCCCATATAGGGTGAGCCACAGCCCAGTAGAAATATACTAAACCAACCATGAACAATGACTAAAAGATTAGCAATTGATAGATGGCCAACACTGATACAATCACATAAATCATATATTTATGTCAAACGACTTACAAGTCCCAATTACTTTTGTTTTCCCCTTTTTCAACAGATAGGCATATAAGCACTACCTACATGCTCAACAGATATGTATAACAACAATATCCACATTCTCAGATAAGCAAATAAGATATATCCACATTCTACAACAGATATGTATAACAACAATATCCACAGATAAGCATAAAAGCTATATCCACACATCACAAAGATAAGCATATAAGCTCTATCTTCACTTCTTTAGACAAGCATATGAGCTGTATCTACGGAGTTCATCCCCCTATCTTCTCCCAACACTATCCGGTTTAGAGGTACATCCCCTATCTTCCCCTAAACCGCAGAGTACATCCCCTATCTCCTCCTCTACACATAACGTATATAAACACATTGGTTCTATATACAATCACCCAATACATACAGTTAATGTATTCTATCAATCGTCAAGTTCCATGACACATTTCATTGATTAGTTTCAGTTTGCCTAATCATCATGCGTTGTCTACAACAATCACGACTATCCTTCACCGATAGCCCAAGTAGTTATTTCTAAACAGAAAATAAATGCACAATGGATATTCAATCAACATTTCATTTTCTCATCCTTCTCAATTAATTATCCCAATTAATTAAACAATGTAATTAGGTCAATTCCCATAATTAACATTTCAACCCTTAGGTCTCATTTTCATCAATGATTTAACATTCATTCAATTTCTCTATGCCAAACTTGCATCTAGGTTTATTATGAATAAAACCCCAACTTTTGTAAAATTGTACAAAAGCCCCAAACTTTCACAAAATTACCAAACCAAGCCCAACATCTCAAAATACCAAAATTTAAAGACAAAATCCATAGAGAGGAGTAGGATATCCCTACCTCAAATTCGGAGTTCCAAGGGAGAAGACGACAAAACCCAACGTGCTCCAAAACCCGAGATTTTCAGATTAAAATGAAGCCCTCGACGATCAACAACTTTTTTGTAAAGGCCAAAGATGAGCAAATCACTCCTACTAGATCAATACCTAGAGAGAAGGTAGAGCCCTAGAGTGAGAGGCTCAACAATGGTGATTTTGGAAAAGTAAGAGAGAGAAGAGAAAGTAAAAAGTGATTTGAAAAGTCACAATTTCGGGACTTAAACCCAGTCTTCCGCTCGAGCGTAAAACACCCCGCTCGAGCGTCACTCACAGACTCCCGCTCGAGCGTCCAAATTTCCGCTCGAGCGCCGGATGCACTCTCTCAGCATCTCGACAGAACCAGGTCTCCGCTCGAGCTTCCAACTCCTCGCTCGAGCGGCACTCACACAACCCCGCTCGAGCGGCCAAGCCCACGCTCGAGCGTACAACACTGCACAAAAAATACTGGATGGGTGTATTCCTCGCTCGAGCGCCAACACCCCCGCTCGAGCGGACAGGCCAAAAACTGGGCAACTAGTTTTGGTTTCTAAACTCAACCAACTTGAAACAAATCCGCCCAACACATCCTATAACCCAAATACGAAGTAAAAAGGATGTAAACAAGATAATAATCAACTACTAACATCCACGGACACATGTCCGGATCTCTGTACAACAAGGGTAAACCCGGGATCGCTATATGTGTAGCTTTCACGGGCTGGCCTCATTCTATCAGAGGTTCATTCCTAACTTCAGTAGAATCATGGCGCCTATTACAGACTGCATGAAGGCTTAGAGGTTCTCTTGGATAGAGGTTGCAACAAAAGCATTTCAATAGATCAAGCAAAAGTTGACTTCAACATCTGTGCTCATATTGCCAAAATTTTCTTAGAGTTACACTGTTACATATCAAAAGTAGGTATTGGTGTTGTTTTGAGTCAAGATGGCCAGCCGATTGCGTACTAGAGTGAGAAGCTTAAGAGCAATTACAATACCTATGACATAGAGTTCTACTCCACTATTTAAGCCTTGAAGCACTGATATTCTTATCTGTCCCAAAGTGAATTTATTATGTTTTCTTACCATGATGCTTTGAAGCACATAAACAGCCAAGATAAGCTCTCATCGAGGCATGCCGATTGGATCGCATACTTGCAGCAATTCACTTTTGTTATCAAGCACAAGTCGGGGCCTGAACAAGGTGGCTATTGAAACTTAACCAACGTTCCCTTTTGCTCACTACTATAAGGACCAAGGTACTTGGGTTTGATTCCTTTCAAGAGTTATTGGTTGCTAATCCCTATTTTTCTAATATTATTGCTGAAATTGAATTAGGTCAATGGTCTGACTTTATTATCTACGACGGCTTTCTCTTCAAAGGCAACCAGTTGTGTGCTCTTAAATTGAGCCTACGATTGAAATTTATTAAGGAGTTGCATAAAGAGGGCCATGTTAGGCACGACAAGGCCTTACAATTACTGGTCAGCTCCTACTTTTGGCTTTCCATGAGGAAAGAAGTTGCCAATTTCATGGACGGGTGTTGCACCAGGCAAGTGTCAAAGGGAACAACGGCAAACACGGGATTATATATGCCGCTACCAATACCTTGTCAACCATGGACTGATGTTAGAATGGATTTTGTTTTGGGGCTTCCATATACACAATGAGGTTGTGATTCCATCTATGTGGTCATGGACAGATTTTCTAAAAGGCCCATTTCATTGCATCGAGAAGACAATAGATGCTATAAATGTGGCACAATTGTATTTTTGAGAAGTCTATTGCCTACATGGGCTACCACAATCCATTGTGTCAGACAAGGATAGCCGATTTCTCAATCATTTTTGGAGATGTTTGTCTAATACAAAGCTTGACTTTAGCAGTGCTTATCATCCTCAAAGTGACAGTCAAACGAGAGTTGTCAATTGTTCCTTGGGAAATTCATTGCGGTGTTTGGTAGGGGATCATTTGAAATCATAGGACTAGAAATTGCACTTGTAACCCTTCAGAAAATTGAAGTTTTGATTTCAGTCCCTTTTATGTTAATTATGGTTATTAACCACGAGCTCCATTGGACTTGGCACCTGTGCCAAACTGAAAGCGTGTCGATGAAAAAGCAGAAGATCTTATTAGCAACCTATAGGAAGTCCACAAATTTTGTTTATGTCGTTCTCAAAGAAGACAAAATTTTAGCTTGCGAGTACAACAAATTGGTAGCCAGAAAAATTGGGCCATTAGAGATTGTGAAAAGATCTCATTCGCACTACCGACGTGTTCCACATCAAACATCTCATTAGGAGTGTTCATAAAACTAAATCACTTGAGCAAACTGAGCCAATCCAACCGATCTGACACCATTTTGGACGATTTCAATGGTTGAACAGTCAAAAATGGATTGAAATTAAGAATTTTGTGCGGATTTCGATCGAATTATGAGCGTATTAATTGAAAAACTGCATAAACTGATCTGACTGAATATAATTATAATTAAATTAATAATGGTGTTTACACATGTTGCCTTTTAATGGTGGATTATGTTTCCCAAGAACCTTAGTTGTACACACACAACATTTTCATCAATGACTTCTGCAATCAATAGTTGGGCAATGGCCTTACCTAGTCTCAGAGACTTTAATTTTCACTCCAACTCTCTCTTTTCATCTTCTTTTTCACCATTTCATCTACCTTTTTGTCTCTATCACCTTGTCATCTATCCTACTTCCCTCTCTCTCTCTCTAAAAGACAAACTCTAATAGAAAACTATGGGACTTAGAGTCCTTGGAACTTCAAGATAAATACTCTCATCTCTCAATCATTTCTGCGTCTCTCGCTCTTCCCTGTCAATCTTCAGTCTTCCTCTCTGCGATGGTGGCAAATGTTGGTAGTTATCAATGGTGTGGCAGTGGTGGTGGTGTCGATGAGCGATGGTCATGGCATGGTGAGTCTCCCTTCTCTCTTTTCTGTATTTTCTTCCTCCATTATCTTTATTTCAATTTGTTTGTATGTATATGAGTTTATGGTTTTATTTTTATTTTTTTTTTGAATTTGAATCATATTTTTCCCATTTTTTCTTCAACCTCTTTCTATAATAGATTTGTGAAATCGACCAAACCTACCACCTAATCGATTGTCTTGACTTGGTCGATTTCGAAGGTCGGTTGACAACGGATGAGGGTAAACCCCGACATGCAAACACCCCTACATTCCATATTGGGGAGACAATTCTGATGACAAGGCTACGAATTCGAGGGTTAATTCTTCCTACCTTGGAGGTGATGACGCAGCGTGTGGCCATAAAATTTGTAGATCAAATGGATAGGCATGTGCCCAAACAAGGCACAAGGCACTAGCAGGAATCAAACGGCACGTGCCCAAAATCGCGCAAAATTTGGTGGGCTGATGGAAAATATTGTTTTGATCAAGATCCGTTGCCATGCCATGGACCACAATAGATTTTGGAAAATTCCATCATTTAGGCCATCAATTTCAAGATTTAGCCATTTTTTGGAAAGATTTGCAACTTCAATTACTCTCAGCGCACAAGTCAGAATTCAATTCCGTCGAATTTGTGATTATCGTAGTAGCCTAAATTACTAATTTCTTTGTTTTATTTCAATATTTCTATTTTTGGAAATTTTTATTGTATTTGCTTATTTTTTGTTTTGCTCATTAAAAAACTGTTGATTTTGGTTGTTTCTGGGTAATCATCTCTGAATCAACAGACCATAAAATCGTCACTATCACACATTCTTGCTACATCACTTAGGTTGGGAGTAGAGCTCGAATACCTCGCTCATAAACACTAGGGGACTTGTGAATTAGAGGCTAGAATACAAGTTGAGTTGGGGCACTAAAACCAGTTTGTAAGAGGGGCCTTAACCAAGACGCGACACCCTGATGGTCGTTTCATATCTCTAGGCCACTCGACACACCCAAAAAGGGATGTAACAAGCCTACCTATGTCCACGTATCCAAGTATGTTACATCCCCGAGGCCTACATCAAATGTTGTAGAGTTGATCCAATTTCCCTCCAATTTGCCAAGCCTAAAACAGTGATCCACCTATCATCAGTTGAGTTGGCTATGCAAGACAACATATCTACATTTCCTTGCTCTTCTGACATACAAGCTCTCCACTGCCACCCCTCTTTACAAAGGCTACCGTTGGCTCTCTCCTCTGCCACCTCTAGTCCATATTAGTGCCTGCCTACCATCTTCATAACTCCTCTACAACCATTACACAATGATCAACCATTTCTACCCCTAACGTTTTGCGAAAGTACTTTCCTCATCTTACCACCCATTTATTTTAACATCCTCATTTATGCTACACTCAATTTTACAAATTTATTGTTTCGTAGTTGCCTAACATTCAGTGCCATAAAGCATTGCAGACCTCAAAATTAAAGATTTTTCTTTCAAATTTGTTGCTATCTAGCACATCTCCATTTGAGCCAACCTACTTTGATACACTAAAGTTTCATCATTTTCAATCTTTCCACTTTCTGGTATCTCATGGTTTTCAATCTACACTATTTTACTGTTTCTACTTGTGTTAGTAATAAAGTCTATTTTACTGTTTCTACTTGTGTTAGTAACAAAGTTACATTTCCATGCAAAAAGACTCGCAAGAAAACATACCCGAGGAATCAATGGACCACGCTCTTCTATCTATAGCATGACGACTCAAGAAAACATTTTGAACAATAACTAACAATAATCAAAAGTCACTAGCATCCGTATCATTTAAATTTCTAAAAATTTTGATATTCTAAGAAATGGAAGCCTCGCGGGAACTGGCAAGAAAAGTGATGGGAGCATTGTGACTTGTGAGAGCAAGATAAACAAAAAAGGCACATAAACAAATGATCAAAGGAGTCCTCCACAATCCAAACATTCTCTCAAAGAGAGATTCTCTCAATTACCAACCATGAGAGGAATGAAATTTTAAAAATATAAAATCCCTTATAAATGCACAATGCATTTCCATCGAGATCTAGAGTTGGCCCAAAAAACCACATGAATCCCAACCATTGTGTTGGATCCCATACTTGGTAGAGTAAAAGACTATTTTACCCTTGATGTAATAGAAAGAAGGTAATGTCACATCAAAACTTTTTGGTCGAGTAAAAGGTAATTTTGGTGGTTGCTTTTTTAGAGGATGCCAAACTCATTTTAGAGGTGTTTTGGATTTTTTTTGGCTTTTTGGTTTTTTCAGAAGAAGCTAGCTTATTTAGGACTTACCAAATGGGGCCTTACTATGAAGTATCTTATTTAATAAAAAAAATCCCCATAACCATTACCCTAATAATGCCTTGTTCTTAGCAATAATATTCCCAATGGAAAAACCCTCTCCCTCTTGACACTTTGCAATAATACTCTTAGCAATTAAAACTTGTTCTATAATTGTGCAATATCAAGGGTTATCAAGGGTCATATGTTCTCGAAACCATAGGATCAAATCCTTTCCTACTATCTTGTTTCAACATTAATCTTGACCAAACTCATATCAGTTTGCCTCACTGGTGCAAATCTTTTATGGCTAGACAAATCGATTGTACTGTTCATCTCTCCAACTTTACTTTCTTCAATTGTCTAGATTCTCCCTCACCAACAAGTGCCACTTACTTGCAACATAGACAATGAGAGAAAATGGGAAGCTCATGGGTGAAATTGATCGCTAAAATAAAAAAATCAACGATAACTTCAGAAAAGTGACATAGAATCCATGACCTACTTCACTCTTCTTTGTTCTCTTCATATACTCTGAAAAATCAAAAAGTCAAAAAGTCACCATCCTATTTAAATCACATCATCCTATTTAAGTCATATCACCTCTTTAACACATCACTTCAAACCCAACCCATATAAAAAGTACACTTATTTAGAATATCCCAAACAACCCCTTAATCATGCCTTAGTTGCTAAGTATTTGAACCCATAACCCTAAAACTGTCATTCTCAATCCTAGACATTTCTTGAAGTATTTAATTAATTAATAAAGATTAAGTGATATGATTTGCCATGGCACAACTGAACGGTTTGAAGCCATATCATCTTCCCACCAACTTCAACTAGGTGCTTAAAATATGTGCTGGGCAAATCTTGACGAGGCACGGCACCATTCTATTATAATAAAATTAATGTGTTTGTACAAAAACAATAATCATTTGTTATATATATACGAAATTTTTGACAAAAATAATGTTGTAGTGACATTTTTTAAAATATCACAAAAATTCATATCATTTGTTATATATATATTTTTTAATCTAGAAATTCTAATTATATAACACTACTCCTGTTGTTATTATTATGAGGATCAGGATCACGTTAACAACCACCATCTGATTTGTGGTTGAGACCAAAATTTTCACAGCTAATTCATACACCATGGATTTGCTAGACAACCAATTAGATGGTGCACATCAGCCAAATTAGCAAAATTCTGTCCTACATTTACATACACAGTCCCCACGTTTATAATTTTATATATAAAATTTTAGATTTTTCGATGAATAAAAAAGCTTTGCAATTGAAAATTTTTGAGCAATTACAAATTTTATAGACAATTTTGGAGGAAAAAAATGTGATAGACCTGAAAAAATATTTATGAGTTGTGTGTCATATATGAAGGTTTGAGAAGTGGGAAAGATCTTATAAAGGAAAAAGATTGGTCAGCGGTGGTCGAAATGGGAAAGAGTTTGACTGCAACATTTCAACGCCATATACAAGCAAAGTGATTTATCTTAATTTTCTTCCCATATTTTTGGGATATTAACTTGGTACGTTAGTTTATAGGATATTCTGTCATATCAAAAAAGGATTCCTTCATTTACTTACATGATGACGGACTCGATTACTCAATAAGCACAATTCCAATTTTCCAAATCATATGCTTGCAGATGCTCAATTTCGTCGAAGAGGTTTTGGAAACCCGAAAGACCGCTGCACGTATACAAAACCGCCCGCTTGGGAAGAGCCCCTAAGGCGATCACAGAGATAGGTGACAGCCTACGTAACGCTTGACCAGAGGATTGAACATAATAGAAAGCTCACTTAGTACCCAGTGAGACTTGAGGAAACCATTGGCCTCTTCAAAATCATAAGCAGTGAGCTCATCCCCTTTTGCTGACATGGTAGGCAATGTCAATTCCAACACTGGAACTTCCTTAAGAACCCCGTCAAACAAGCAAAAACCAGCCTGGGTATAAATTCTAAGCCTGTGTCCCCAAGCAAAGTAGTCGAGGATAATTTCACCACCAGTTTTACCGAAGCTGAGAGGATTGGGTAGGAATATCAGTGGTGGGAATATCACGGATAGGGACCAACAAACCCTCCTCTGGATCAATGGTGGGATCAAAGGCAAAAGCATCTAAACAGAAATTGTCTTTACAAGAAACATCATTTTCATCAATTACAACATTCGCACCCCTAACCATATACATATAATTGACAAAAGTAAGATCAAGACCAATTCTCCACAATTTATAGAATATAATTGACAAAATTCCATACAACTATTTGTAAGGGGAGGTCAAATAATTCAAGTTTTGTTTCTTGACGTTCAAAAAAATTAATGTCATTGCATAACATTACATGAGAAGAATTTAAGGCGGTGAAATTATTTAATTTTGAGATTCTATGTATCTCCATTTTCTTTACATAATACCCTATTCTTAATAACATTTTCCCTCATTTTTGTATGGTAAGTCAATTATTAAAAATTATAACTTCAACCCATTGATCCAAACTTGCAACCCATTGACTACAACTTAAAAAATTCCAGTTCACACCAAGCTCTGGTGGGCTAATAGATGCAACGAGCAGGCCAGGATATACACCAACCATTAGGAAAAAAAAGATCGTGTAGAAAAAATAATCAGTTCATGTTCTGCGAAGCACTATTCATGAGGGGAGGACAAATAATTTATCTTTTGTTACTTGACATTCAAAAAATTCATGTCATTGCATAATGTTATATAAACAGATATTACAGTTGTGCAATTATTTAATTTTTTCAATATAGTATCTCCACTTGCATCCCATAATGCCCTATTCTTAATAATATTTTTTGCCATTTTTGTGCGGAAATGCAATTATTAAAAATTTGCACTTCAATCCATTTATCAAACTCGCAACTTGTTCACTGCAACTGACAAAATTTCAATTCTTACCGTCAATCGGAGGGCGAAGCAGATCACATATATGCCTACAATTGGAAAGAACAAAAGATAGCGTTCAAAAAAAAAAAATCAATTTCTATCTCGTAAACCATTATTTTTGAGCGATGTCAGATAATTCAAGTTTTGCTTTTCATATTCAAAAACATAAGAACTTGTCACCCATAATTCAAAAAAATTTTAAAATTTCAGGTCGATACCGAATCCTAGTGGTCCAATTGGGCGGAGTAAGCCACCATCTATCTCTGCCATTGGAAAAAACGAAACAAAAAGAGATTGTGTTGAAAAAATAATCAATTTCTACTCAGTACACAATTATTTGTGAGGGGAGGTCAAATAATTCAAGTTTTTCTTGTGGACATTCAAAAAAATTCATGTCAACGCATAGCGTTATATGAAAAGAAATTACAAGTGCAATTTTTTAAATTTGTCAAACTAACCTTTCAATGATGCCTACTTGTTAATAATACGTTTCCTCATTGTTCTATGGTTTAAATCAATTATTAATAATATTTCTTTAGAGGCAAGCGCGACAAGTGGGCCAACATTTGTGCTTGCCTCTAGAGAAAAGAGAAAAAGAAAGATTCAGTTAGAGAAAAAAAATATATATATATATATGTTTCCATCTAGTAAACCACAAGTTGTGGGGGGAGATGCAATAATTCATGTTTTGCTCGTCATTCAAAAATATTTGTGTCATTGCATAATGTTATATGGAATGAAATTATAGTCGTAATTATTTAATTTTGTAGATCTAGCTATCTCTGCTTTCTTTCGATGATTACTACTTCTGTAATAATATTTTCACCATTTTCTTGTGGAAAAGGCAATTGTTAAAAAATACAACTTCAACCTGTTCGTCATAACTTGAAACCCATTGACTACAACTTATAAAATTTTCAAATGTTACCGAAAGCTAGTGGATCAATCGGTATGTTCGGTAGGCCAGCACCAGCTCTTGCCACTGTAAAAAAAAGTGTTAAAAAAAAAATCAATTTCTTATCCAGTAAAGACCTTGTTTTGAGGAGAGGTCAAATAATTCAAGTTTTGCTTGATAACATTCAAAAAATATTTGTCATTGCGTAATCTTACAAAAAATGAGATTAGATGTGCAATTATTTGATTTTGTCAAACCTGTTGTCTTCACTTGCTTCCGATAATGCCAAATTCTTCATAATTTTTTCTTTAATTTTTGTAAAGTAAAATCCAACTTAATGATCAAAACTTGTAATCAAATGACTACAATTTATTAAATTTCAGCCATTACCGAATACTGGTGGATTATTTGGCGGATCGAGCAGGCCAAAATCTACGCACGCCATTGGGAAGGGAAAAAAAGGAAAGAAAAGAAGATAGTGTCGAAAAATAATCAGTTTCTACCCAGTATGCAATTATTTGTAAGGAGAGGTCAAATAATTCAAGTTTTGTTTCTTGACGTTCAAAAAAATTCATGTCATTGCATAACGTTACATGAAAAGAATTTACGATTGTGAGATTATTTAATTTTGAGATTATATGTATCTCCATTTCCTTCACATAAATACCCTATTCTTAATAACATTTTCTCCCATTTTTGTATGGTAAGTCAATTATTAAAAATTATAACTTCAAGCCATTGATCAAAACTTGCAACCCATTGATTACAACTTAAAAAATTCCAGTTCATACCTAGCTCTGGTGGGCTAATAGGTGCAACGAGCAGGCCAGGATATACGCATGCCATTAGGAAAAAAAAGATAGTGCAGAAAAAATAATCAATTTATGTTCTGCAAAGCCCTATTCATGAGGGGAGGACAGATAATTCATCTTTTGCTACTTGACATTCAAAGAAATTTGTGTCATTGCATAATGTTATATGAACAGATATTATAGCTGTGTAATTATTTAATTTTGTCAATATTGTATCTCCTCTTGCATCCCATAATTTCCTATTCTTAATAATATTTTTTTTACCATTTTTGTACGGAAATGCAATTATTAAAAATTAGAACTTCAACCCATTTATCAGAACTCGCAACCCGTTCACTACAACTGACAAAATTTCAGTTCTTACCGTTAATCAGAAGGCTGAGCAGATCAGCATATATGCCTAGAATTGGAAAAAAAAAAAAAGATAGTGTTAAAAAAAAAATCAGTTTATGTCCCGTAAACCACTATTTTCGAGCGATGTCAGTTAATTCTAGTTTTGTTTGTCAAATTCAAAAACATAAGAACTTATAACCCATAATTCAAAAAAACTTGTAAAATTTAAGGTCTATACCGAATCCTAGTGGCTCAATCGGGCCGAGCAAGCCACCATCTATCTCTGCCACTAGAAAAAAACAAAACAAAACAAAACGAAACAAAAGAGATTGTGTTGAAAAAATAATCAATTTCTACCCAGTACACAACTATTTGTGAGGGGAGGTCATATAATTCAAGTTTTGCTTGTTGACATTCAAAAAAATTCATGTCAACGCAAAGCGTTATATGAAAAGAAATTACAAGTGTAATTATTTAATTTTGTCAGACTAGCTGTGCTTGCTTTCAATGATGCCCACTTGTTAATAATATTTTTCCTCGTTTTGTGGTGAAGTGTCAATTATTAATAATATTTCTCTAGAAATCCATTGACTACAACTTATAAAATTTGAAATCTTACCGAAAGTTAGTGGATCAATCGGTACGTCCGGTAGGCCAGCACCAAGCGCCCAGTTTGTGTCATGGTGTTGGTCTATCGGACGTACCGATTGATCCACTAGCTTCGGTAAGATTTGAAATTTTATATGTTGTAGTCAATGGGCTTCAAGTTATGGTGAACGGGTTGAAGTTGTATTTTTTAACAATTGCCTTTTCCAGAAGAAAATGGTAGAAAATATTATTTCAGAAGTAGCCATCAACCGAAGAAAGCAGAGATAGCTAGATCTACAAAATTAAATAATCACACCTGTAGTTTCCTTCCATTTAACATTGTGCAATGACACAAATATTTTTGAATGACACGCAAAACATGAATTATTGCACCTCCCCTCACAACTTGTGGTTTACTAGATGGAAACAATTTTTTTTTTTAACGGAATCTTTCTTTTTTTCTTTTCTCTAGAGGCAGGCGCAAATGCTGGCCCGCTCGTCGTGCCTGTTGGTCTCCCAGTGCCTGGTAAGAACTAATTTTTTTTTTTAAGTTGTATTCAATTAGTTACAAGTTCTGAAATAATTGACTTAACCACAGAACAATGAGGAAAAATATTATTAACAAGTGGCCATCATTGAAAGCAAGCACACGTAGTTTGACAAAATTACACTTGTAATTTCTTTTCATATAACATTATGCAATGGCATGAAATTTTTTTAATGTCATCAAGCAAAACTTGAATTATTTGACCTTCCCTCACAAATAGTTGTATACTAGGAGTGCCCAAAAACCCGGTTTTTTTCTTTTCTTTTCTTTTCTTTTTTTTTTCTTTTCCCTTCTATACATTGGTTTTGTTTTCGATCTTAAAATATCAACTTGATAGGATTGGATTGGGTCTTCATTTAGGTCAATGGCTACACCGAACCAACTTGGGACCAAAACCCATATCTACTGTAAAATATTCTAATTATACTCACGTATCTTCATGTATTTGATTTGTTGTAAACAGTAAGGTGGACTTGATATTTTTTCTTTCTTTCTTTATTTCTTTCTTTTTTTTTTGGAAAACTAAGAAGGTGGGACTTGAATGCATCTGATCGTTTTATATATAAGACAAAAGTTAGGGCTCATTAAATTTCATTTCTTATTCTTTGGACCCCACCTCTTTTCTTTCCTTTTTATTGCAATTTTACCCTAACATAAATTCCATCTTTACCCAATGCCTATCCTCTCTAACCCTAACCCTACCTAACCTTAGCCCCACCCGTACCCCACTAGCTCCAGTCGGGACCTCATCAATGTCCACTACAACAAAAATAGTTAAAGATCACACTTTGACAAAAAAAAGATCTCACTTTTATTGGAAGTATGATAAAAAAATTGGATTGATATTTTAATCACACTTTAATTTGATTGAGTGATAATATTTATTTTTTATGTCACTTTTCAATTAAGTGTGATTATATATATATATTTTTAATCACACCTTCTAATTAAAGTGTGATTATATATACACTACTATTTTTTAATCACACTTTTTAAATAAGTGTGATTATATATATATTTTTTAATCACACATTCAAATTAAAGTGTGATTATATATATATTTTTTAATCACACATTCTAATTAAAGTGTGATTATTTATATATTTTTTAATCACACCTAAATAAGTATAATTATATATATATTTAATCGCACTCCCTAAATAGGTGTGATTGTATAAAATATTTCAATTTAATTTTTATATAAAATATACAATTCCCAAATCCGCGCCTCTATTCTACCCATGAATGACAAAGCACAACCAACTACTAGAAAAGAAGGCTTTAGACATGGAACTTTTTTCAACAGTTTGAAAATCGTTGCAAAAAGCAATATTTTGTGACGGCAAAAAAAATCGTCGCGAAATTAATTTTTTTGTGATGGCATTTGATTGTCGCAAAAAAGGCATCGACTAAATACCATTATTAGAGACAGAAAATCCAAAGACGTGACAAAAAGTAATATTATACACGACGATACATTAACTGTCTTCTTTTTTTTTTTTTTTGCAGCGCCTTTTGTTAATCCGTTGCAAAAGATTTTATTTTGCTCATTAATGATGGTCCTTAAACTCGTCGCAAAAACTTAATCCCTAATTACCTTCGCGCCCTCCCCCACCCCCTTACTTTTTCCTGCTCATCCCTAAACTTTTAGACTTCTCTTCGGATTTTTTTTTTTTTAAAAAAAAAACTACCAGTTTTATTGGTGATCATATTTGGTTTAATTTTCTGAAACTTGTAAAAATTAGTTTCGTGAAAAAATTAAAAATATTTATCAATTTTATATAACTTTACAAAGGATATGAGTAATTTTTAAAAATAAAAAAATCGATCCCGATATATAAAGCATGAATGCTGGGTGTTGAAATCCTAAAATGACGTCGTTTTGAGCCATAACTTTGAACAAAACCCTTTCACTTTCTCTCTATCGCACTATCTGTGTGTATGTGTCATGTCTCTGCAAAAACTCTTCAAACCCCTACCCTCTCTCCATCAGACCCCAAATCCCAAACCCTCCTCTCTCTCTCTTTTGCAAAAACTCCTCAAAACCCTCTCTCTCTCTCTCTCTCTTTCTCTCTCTCTCCATCAGACCCCAAATCCAAAACCCAAACCCTAACTGGCATAACAATGAGTGAGAAGGAGAAGATGGACAAAGAAAATACACACAGACAGAGCTCTGAACCAGAAGAAAAGAACAAAGAAAGAGAAGTAACGACGGAGAGAGAAGACGGCCGAAAGGAGACGGAAGAGACGAATCCATGCAAAGAACACTTCCACCCTTCAACCAGGTTTAGATTCAAACTAGGGTTTTGATTTGGGGAATTTCACTAAAAAATCAAGGTTTTGATTGATATAGCGATCCCAGGTTTACCCTTGTTGTATAGTGATCCGGACATGTGTCCGTGGATGTTGGTAGTTGTTTATTATCTTGTTTACATCCTTTCTTACTTTGTATTTGAGTTATAGGATGTGTTGAGCGGGTTTGTTACAGGTTGGTTGAGTTTAGAAACCAAAACTAGTTGCCCAGATTTTTGGCCTGTACGCTCGAGCGGAGGTGTTGGCGCTCGAGCGTAGATTACATCCATCCAGTATCTTGTTGTGCAGTGTTGTGAGCTCGAGCGTAGGGTTGGGAGCTCGAGCGGAGGCCTGGTTCTGCAAAAGTGCTGGGCGAGTGCATTCTGCGCTCGAGCGGGAGGTTGGCCGCTCGAGCGGAAGTCTGTGAGTGGCCGCTCGAGCGGGGTGTTTTACGCTCGAGCGGAGACCTGGGTTAAAGTCCCGAAATTGTGACTTTTCAAATCACTTTTTCACTTTCTCTTCTCTCTCTTACTTTTCCAAAATCACCATTGTTGAGCCTCTCACTCTAGACTCTACCTTCTCTCTAGGTTTTGATCTAGTAGGAGTGATTTACTCACCTTTGGCCTTTACAAAAAGGTTGTTGATCGTCGAGGGCTTCATTTTAATCTGAAAATCTCGGGTTTTGGAGCACGTTGGGTTTTGTCGTCTTCTCCTTTGGGACTCCGAAATTGAGGTAGGGATATCCTACTCCTCTCTATGGGTTTTGTCTTTAAATTTTGGTATTTTGAGATGTTGGGCTTGGTTTGGTAAATTTGTGAAAGTTTGGGGCTTTTGTGTAATTTTACAAAAGTTGGGGTTTTATTCATAATAAACCTAGATGCATGTCTGGCATAGAAAAATAGAATGATTGTTGAATCATTGATGAAAATGGGACCTAAGGGTTGAAATGGTAATTATGGAAAATGGCCTAATTACATTGTTTAATTAATTGGGATAATTAATTGGTGAGAAATGAGGAAATGAAATGTTGATTGAATATCCATTTGTGCATTTATTTTCTGTTTTAGAAATAATTGCTTTGGGCTATCGGTGGAGGATAGTCGAGATTGTTGTAGACAATGCATGATGATTAGGTAAACGGAAACTAATCAATGGAATGTGTCATGGAACTTGACGGTTGATAGAATACATTAATTGTGTGTATTGTGTGATTGTATATAGAACCAATGTGTTTATATACGTTATGTGTAGAGGAGGAGATAGGGGATGTACTCCGCGGTTTAGGGGAAGATAGGGGATGTACCTCTAAACCGGATAGGTATTGGGAGGAGATAGGGGATGAACTCCGTAGACAGAGCTCATATGCTTGTCTAGAGAAGTGAAGATAGAGCTCATATGCTTATCTTTGTGAAGTGTGGATACAGCTTGTATGCTTATCTGTGGATATTGTTGATATACATATCTGTTGTAGAGTGTGGATACAGCTTGTATGCTTATCTGTGGATATTGTTGATATACATATCTGTTGAGAATGTGGGTATAGCTTTTATGCTTATCTGAATGTGAGATATAGTTTTTATACATATCTATGGAAATGATGATAGAGCTAGCATGCTTATCTGTTGAAAAAGGGAAAATGAAAAGTAATTGGGACTTGTAAGTCGTTGACATAAATATGTAATTTATGTGATTGTATCAGTGTTGACCAACTATCAATTGCTAATGTTTTAGTCATTGTCCATGGTTGGTTTAGTGTATTTCTACTGGGCTGTGGCTCACCCTATATGGGAATATCATTTTCAGGTACAGGAAGCATGCCACCTCCAAGGACATAGCTGGGAGGCTAGTGGCGGGCATAGTTTTGTCGTTTTACTTTTGATGTATTACATGTAATTTCAAGCCATGGGCTTAATGTGTAAACGAGTTAGAACTCTTTGTTGTAACCAAGTGTTAACTTGGAAAGCTGTAAGCCCGTAGGGCATTTTGTTATGAGGTTAACATGTAATACTTATGTCTTGGAATTCTAATGAATGAAAGGAATGCGGTTAGTTTAAATGTAAATGCATGTCTTATCTGATGGGTTTATTGTCATTATTTTGAGGGCGTTACAACTTGGTATCAGAGCGTACCGGGTTCGAATACTTTGGGTACGTGGGAAGTGATTAGTATCACAATGGGTTTGTCTCGCTTGGTAGAGACTTAGATGTAGTGTCATATGCTATGTGCTTAAGTGATAACATGTTTATGTGACTATGTGGGTATGGGATTTAATTTCTGGGATATTGATTGGATCCTTGAGTTTCTGGGAGTCTTGTTGGAAAAGCACTTGATCAATGCTGTTTCTAACCGGAACTCCAGTAACGCCTCGGGACTATTATTATCCGGAAATGAAGTTCGTAAGTGCTTATGTGTTTATGTGCTTATGTGGAGTGAATTACACTTGTCCATGCATTAGGACGTGAGTGTTTAGTTTCGGCACACTTATGAATGTGCTAACGTTCTGTGTTGCCTTTATTAGGATGTCAGGACGAGGAAGAGGTGCTAGGCGTGGTAGACCTGCGAGGCAGGAAGTACCGTTACAGGGTGAGATTCCGGCAGTGCAGGAGGGAGTTGGGCAGGCCAATGTGGCCGAGCCAGTAGGTCAGCAGGCTATGGGTGCCTTGGCCAGAGAGATAGCAGGAGCTTTAGGTATTCTTAGAGCTGGGAATCAGGCAGCTGAGACAGGACCTTCCTTCTTGAAGAGGGAGTTCTTTCGGTGTAATCCGGACGAGTTTATCGGGGATCCTAAAGAGCCGCTTAAGGCAGATGAATGGCTCGAACAGACAACGAAGACGTTTGAGATGCTTGGCATCGAGGACGGAGCACTGAAAGTGACCTTGGCATCCTTCCAACTGAAGGGAGATGCGGGTCAATGGTGGAAGTACGAGAAAGCTCGTGTTGGTGGTACTTGGGAGGCGTTTGTGAATGCTTTTCAGGAGAGGTTTTTATCAACAGCAGCTAGGGAGAAGCTGAGGGATCAGTTTAGCCGGCTTAATCAGCAGGGCTTGTCAGTGGCCGAGTTTGAGGCTACTTTTACCAGTCTGTCTAGGTTTGCACCTGAACTGGTGGCGTCTGAGGAACGCCGTTGCTATGAGTTTGAGCGGAAGTTGAGGCGGGGCCTCAAGTTGAGAATTGGTGGGTCTTATATTCGAGAGTATAGACACCTAGTGGACGCTGCAGCTCATATGGAGCTTATGATGCAGGAGGAGGATGAGGGTCAGAGAGGCTCCAAGAGGAGCCAGGATAGTCAGAGTGATGGCAGGAGACAGAAGGGTAATAACCCTCAGCAGTCTCAGGGTGCAGTCTCTAGATCGACCTTTCCAGTGCCTAGTGTAGGCTCGGGGAGAGGCAGTCAGGGAGAATTCACTTGTTACAAGTGTGGCCAGCTGGGTCACAAGGTTTCGGTTTGCCCGCAGAAGGGTGGGAGTCAGAAAGCTGCTTCTTCTTCAGCTAGATCGCCGAGTCAGAGTTTGGGCAGGGGCCAGCTCTTGACTTGTTATCAGTGTGGACAACCTGGGCACATGAAGAGGTTTTGCCCACAGTTGAGTGCCACTTCGGGAGCGTCTGGTTCTAGGCAGACGCAGGGTTTTCAGCCAGCTCAGTCTGTGCAGGCCTCGAGGGCCAATCCAGGAGCTTCGTCATCCCAGTCTGTGCAGCAATCTTTTGCTCCGAGAGGTGAGCAGGTAGACCAGGGGCCTACGGGGCGCGTGTATGCTGTTACCGCCCAGGACTTAGTACCGGCTCCATCAGTAGTGAGAGGTACTTTTCTGTTTTGCAACTCGGTTGCTAATGTGTTGATAGACACGGGTGCATCTCATTCTTTTGTATCTGCTGCATTTGCATCTGTTTTGGAATTGGAGTTAGCACAGTTAGCATCTCCTATTTGTGTGGTATCGCCTTTGGGTGGTGAGTTGATTCTGAAACAGGGTGTTAGAGGATGTGATATAGAGGTCGCCGATTATAGGCTTCCTTTTCCGTTTGTTGTCATGCCCATGAAGGGTTTTGATGTTATTTTGGGTATGGACTGGTTATCGTCATACCGAGCTGTTATTGATTGCTACCGCCAGAGGGTTACATTGTGTACCTTGAGCGGGGAGTGGTTCCATTTCTTGGGAGACCGGGTTGGTAGTGTTTTGCCACCGGGGTATGATTCGCGAGGGCGAAGTGAGCTTAGTAGTCTACTTGCCAGCTTTGAGAGTGGTGAGAGTGGTGAGACCCAGGTTGTATTGCCAAGGGTGGTTTGTGAGTATTCGGATGTCTTTCCCGAAGATCTTGTTAGTTTGCCACCTCACCGAGAGATAGAGTTCTCTATAGATTTAGTGCCTGGTACGGCGCCGATTTCTATGGCACCTTACCGTTTTGCTCCAGCAGAGTTGGTTGAGTTGAAAGTTCAGCTCCAGGAATTGCTCGATAAGGGTTTTGTTCGCCCTAGTGTTTCACCGTGGGGAGCACCGGCACTCTTTGTTAAAAAGAAAGATGGTGCCTTGAGATTGTGTATAGACTACCGGAAGTTGAATCGGGCTACGGTTAAGAATAAGTACCCTATGCCCCGTATAGATGATTTGTTTGACCAGTTGAAGGGTTCCCGTTGTTTCTCTAAAATAGACTTGAGATCGGGTTACCACCAGTTGAGGGTCAGGGATGAGGATATTCCGAAAACGGCATTCCGTACGCGGTATGGCCATTATGAGTTTCTGGTGATGCCATTCGGGCTTACCAATGCACCGGCAGTCTTTATGGACTTGATGAACCGGATTTTCCGGGAGTTCTTAGACCGATTTGTGGTCGTCTTCGTGGACGACATCCTTATCTATTCGCCTTCTGAGGAGGAGCACGAGGCACACTTGAGAGTGGTGCTTGAGTTACTTAGAGTCCATAGGCTGTATGCCAAGTTTGGGAAGTGTGAGTTCTGGCTGAGGGAAGTCAAATTCTTAGGCCACGTGGTATCTGGGGAAGGGGTGTCTGTTGATACATCCAAGGTTGAGGCAGTGCAAGATTGGGCACAGCCTAAGAGTGTGTTTGAGATCCGCAGTTTTCTGGGATTAGCTGGGTACTACCGTCGGTTTGTGAAAGATTTCTCCAGGTTAGCGTCACCGTTGACTAGGCTGACTCGGAAAGGAGTCAAGTTTGTGTGGAGTGAGACTTGTGAAAAGTCGTTTCAAGAGTTGAAAGTTAGATTGACCACCGCTCCGGTGTTGATTATTCCGGAGAGAGGGTTGGGTTATGCGGTTTATTGTGATGCCTCACGAGAGGGTTTGGGTTGTGTGTTGATGCAAGAGGGGAAAGTGGTAGCTTATGGCTCACGTCAGTTGAAAATACACGAGAAGAATTACCCCACCCACGACCTAGAGTTAGCAGCTGTGATCTTTGCCTTGAAAATCTGGAGGCACTACCTTTATGGTGAGAGGTTCGAGGTATTCTCGGATCATAAGAGTTTGAAGTATCTGTTTACACAGAGAGACTTGAATTTGAGGCAGAGGAGATGGATGGAGTTCATCGAGGATTATGATTTTGAGTTGCATTATCATCCGGGAAAGGCCAATGTTGTGGCCGATGCCCTTAGTAGGAAAACCATTAGTGATGTAGCTTGTATAGCCATCCGGGAATGGAAGATGTTGGGGGCACTTGACGAGTTTGATTTGCTACTGGGCGAATCTGTCGAGGCTGCGGCCTTGTTTTCTGTTGTTGTGCAGCCTACACTTGTGATTAGAGTGTTAGAGGCACAGAGAGGTGACCTTGAGGTAGAATCCCTCCGAGAGAAGATCTCCAGTGGGAAAGTTGAGAAGGGTTTGACGGTGTATCCCGACCTGAGTGTGAGATACCGAAACCGTTTGTTTGTACCGGAGTCTTGCCGAGAGGAAGTACTCCGAGAGTTTCATCATTCGCGCCTTGCGGTGCATCCGGGAGGTACTAAGATGTATCAGGATTTGGGTCGCCAGTTTTGGTGGCGGGGTATGAAGAGAGATGTGGCTGTTTTCGTATCGAAGTGCCTTACTTGCCAGCAAGTGAAGGCCGAGCATCAGAGGCCAGCGGGTTTGTTGCAACCCTTGCCTATTGCCGAGTGGAAGTGGGAGCATGTCACTATGGACTTCGTTGTAGGTCTTCCGAGGACTCAGCGGGGTAGTGATGCTATTTGGGTGGTTGTAGACCGGTTGACTAAGTCGGCGCACTTTATTCCTATGCGCGTGAGAGATTCGGTAGATCACCTTGCCGATTTGTATATTCGGGATGTAGTGAGATTGCACGGGGTCCCAGTGACGATTGTCTCAGATAGAGATCCTCGTTTTACTGCTAGGTTGTGGCAGAGTTTGCAGAGTGCCTTGGGCACTAAGTTGACCTTTAGTACGGCTTATCATCCTCAGACTGACGGGCAGTCCGAGCGTACTATTCAGATCCTCGAGGATATGCTTCGGGGTTGTGTCCTGGATTTCAGTGGGACGTGGGAGAGGCACTTGCCATTGGTAGAGTTTGCCTACAACAACAGTTTTCAGTCTAGCATCGGTATGGCACCGTTTGAGGCCTTGTATGGCCGACCGTGTAGGTCTCCAGTTTGTTGGGCCGAGGTGGGTGATGCACCTTTGTTGGGTCCGGAGTTGGTTAGGGAGACGACGGAGAAAGTTGAGCTTATCCGTAGGAGGCTTGTTACAGCCCAGAGTCGACAAAAGAGTTATGCCGACCGTAGGAGGAGGCCTTTGGCGTTTGAGGTAGGTGATCATGTCTTTTTGAAGATATCACCTAGACGAGGCCTGATGAGGTTTGGGAAGAGTGGGAAGTTATCCCCTCGGTTTATTGGTCCTTTTGAGATCCTTGAGAGGATTGGTGAGGTTGCTTATCGGTTAGCCTTACCGCCGCAGTTGTCCGGGGTACATGACGTGTTTCATGTGAGTATGCTTCGGAAGTATGAGCCAAATCCATCACATGTGTTGGATTGGACTGATTTAGAGGTAGATGAGGATGCCTCGTATAAGGAGAGACCGGTTCGGGTCTTGGATAGGCGGGATCAGGTCCTGCGTGGCAAGACCATTCCTTTGGTGAAAGTCTTATGGAAACATCACGGAGTGGAGGAAGCCACTTGGGAACGTGAGTTGGAAGTCCGAGAGAAATATCCGGACTTGTTTGTTGATATGTAATCTTATATTTAAATTTTACATTTTTGTTGAACTTAAGAGCTTTTATATATGTCTTAAGTTGTGAAACATTGAAAATGTTTTGATTATTGGAAGTATGTTTGGAACTTGCCTCATATGGAAGTTGAATGTGACACTATATGTGTTGAATATATTGTTGAAATTGGAAAGATAGTGCATAATGTTAATGCATGTTGAAAATACATATGTTGTTTACATATTGTGATATGTCTCTTGTTAAAGGGATGGGATGACCGGTAATGGGTCGAATTGTTGAATGTTAAAATGTAACATTGTTTAAAATGGAGGAAAACTTGTTTTTGAAAACTTGTGTTTAATTTCGGGGACGAAATTCTTTAAGGGGGGGAGGTTATAGCGATCCCAGGTTTACCCTTGTTGTATAGTGATCCGGACATGTGTCCGTGGATGTTGGTAGTTGTTTATTATCTTGTTTACATCCTTTCTTACTTTGTATTTGAGTTATAGGATGTGTTGAGCGGGTTTGTTACAGGTTGGTTGAGTTTAGAAACCAAAACTAGTTGCCCAGATTTTTGGCCTGTACGCTCGAGCGGAGGTGTTGGCGCTCGAGCGTAGATTACATCCATCCAGTATCTTGTTGTGCAGTGTTGTGAGCTCGAGCGTAGGGTTGGGAGCTCGAGCGGAGGCCTGGTTCTGCAAAAGTGCTGGGCGAGTGCATTCTGCGCTCGAGCGGGAGGTTGGCCGCTCGAGCGGAAGTCTGTGAGTGGCCGCTCGAGCGGGGTGTTTTACGCTCGAGCGGAGACCTGGGTTAAAGTCCCGAAATTGTGACTTTTCAAATCACTTTTTCACTTTCTCTTCTCTCTCTTACTTTTCCAAAATCACCATTGTTGAGCCTCTCACGCTAGACTCTACCTTCTCTCTAGGTTTTGATCTAGTAGGAGTGATTTACTCACCTTTGGCCTTTACAAAAAGGTTGTTGATCGTCGAGGGCTTCATTTTAATCTGAAAATCTCGGGTTTTGGAGCACGTTGGGTTTTGTCGTCTTCTCCTTTGGGACTCCGAAATTGAGGTAGGGATATCCTACTCCTCTCTATGGGTTTTGTCTTTAAATTTTGGTATTTTGAGATGTTGGGCTTGGTTTGGTAAATTTGTGAAAGTTTGGGGCTTTTGTGTAATTTTACAAAAGTTGGGGTTTTATTCATAATAAACCTAGATGCATGTCTGGCATAGAAAAATAGAATGATTGTTGAATCATTGATGAAAATGGGACCTAAGGGTTGAAATGGTAATTATGGAAAATGGCCTAATTACATTGTTTAATTAATTGGGATAATTAATTGGTGAGAAATGAGGAAATGAAATGTTGATTGAATATCCATTTGTGCATTTATTTTCTGTTTTAGAAATAATTGCTTTGGGCTATCGGTGGAGGATAGTCGAGATTGTTGTAGACAATGCATGATGATTAGGTAAACGGAAACTAATCAATGGAATGTGTCATGGAACTTGACGGTTGATAGAATACATTAATTGTGTGTATTGTGTGATTGTATATAGAACCAATGTGTTTATATACGTTATGTGTAGAGGAGGAGATAGGGGATGTACTCCGCGGTTTAGGGGAAGATAGGGGATGTACCTCTAAACCGGATAGGTATTGGGAGGAGATAGGGGATGAACTCCGTAGACAGAGCTCATATGCTTGTCTAGAGAAGTGAAGATAGAGCTCATATGCTTATCTTTGTGAAGTGTGGATACAGCTTGTATGCTTATCTGTGGATATTGTTGATATACATATCTGTTGTAGAGTGTGGATACAGCTTGTATGCTTATCTGTGGATATTGTTGATATACATATCTGTTGAGAATGTGGGTATAGCTTTTATGCTTATCTGAATGTGAGATATAGTTTTTATACATATCTATGGAAATGATGATAGAGCTAGCATGCTTATCTGTTGAAAAAGGGAAAATGAAAAGTAATTGGGACTTGTAAGTCGTTGACATAAATATGTAATTTATGTGATTGTATCAGTGTTGACCAACTATCAATTGCTAATGTTTTAGTCATTGTCCATGGTTGGTTTAGTGTATTTCTACTGGGCTGTGGCTCACCCTATATGGGAATATCATTTTCAGGTACAGGAAGCATGCCACCTCCAAGGACATAGCTGGGAGGCTAGTGGCGGGCATAGTTTTGTCGTTTTACTTTTGATGTATTACATGTAATTTCAAGCCATGAGCTTAATGTGTAAACGAGTTAGAACTCTTTGTTGTAACCAAGTGTTAACTTGGAAAGCTGTAAGCCCGTAGGGCATTTTGTTATGAGGTTAACATGTAATACTTATGTCTTGGAATTCTAATGAATGAAAGGAATGCGGTTAGTTTAAATGTAAATGCATGTCTTATCTGATGGGTTTATTGTCATTATTTTGAGGGCGTTACAATTGAGCAATTCCAAAATTATGTAAAATTTTGTGATTGTCCACAAAAATTCATAGGACTTTCCAAAACATACTTTTTTGGGATGGGATTTTCGAATAAATTGCCCTTAATAAAACTAAATTTTAAAACAAAAACTCTAAATCTAAAACAAAAAAACTTCTCTACCAACCCATGCTACTTGCTACCAGCTCACTTGTTAGTGCGTACTGCCACCACCCCTCCCAACCCATCAACCATTGACACCACCCTCTCCCCCACCTATTGCTGCCATTTGTAACTATTCCATTCCTCTTCCATCACACCCACTACTAGCTCATTGACTCCCTCAAACCCTGTCTCTGCCACCCTTTCCCCAGTCAACTCCCGTCTCGCCATCTTGACACCCTAGCCCCTTCCCGTCACCTCTAATCCCTCGTTTCCTCTGTCAACACCCCATCTTCTATGAAACCCTACAACCACAAAACACCACCACTCTCAACCTATAAACCTTTAGATTTGAATACCCTAGGCCTCCCCCCTTAAAAGTCTCTCTGTTTCTCTCTCTCATACATGATTTGCAAAGGTAAGTCAATTGGGGTTTCACGATTATGAGAGGAGGGGATAGAGGCCAGCAAGAAAGTTAGTAGGTATCATGGTGGTGGAGAAGTGGGTGGCATATATATAGGAGAGGGACTAGGGTGGTCGTTGGAAGTGGTGCTGGTTGTGGGATAGGTTGTGTGGGTTAGGGTATGGAGGGTTAGAGACGTCAAGATATGCAAGGTTAGATGTGAGAGTACTTCGGAAATATATGGTGAAAAGAGGAAAAAAAATCCAAGCTTTAAATGAGTATGAAAAGGTGGGTGTAAGAAGTTGAATTTGTGGTGTAAACATAGGCTCCCTTTTCGAACATGGCACCAAAAAGTGTTGACATCGAACAATTTTTTTCTGTTACTTAGATGGTTTATAATTGACTGTAAACTTCAAACCTCATGTTTTTTTCTTTTTTCTTTTTCAATTTTTTGAAAGGGAAATGCACTATGTAATGTTTATACATTGAAATATGTGAAAATATTTAAAAACATATAGTAAAAAAATGTATGAAATTATGTCAAATGTGTATTGAAATTTTAAACTTTTTGACATTATTTGGTTTCTAACTGCCAATGGATAGTTATTCACAAGACTCCTTTTCAAATCATAGGATATATATATATATATATATATTGTATGTTCATCAAACCTTGAGGGTTTGTCTTTGGTATTTTGCTCTTAAAAATATGATAGAGGAATATTGGGCCACAAAAATGAAAACATAAACATAATGAAAGAAAATAAAGAAAAAAGAAAAGAAAAGAAAAATGTGCAAATGAACAAAAAATGTTAGTTTTAGGAATCCCAAATATCATGTGTTTCCATCGTTTAATCAAAGTATCTTAAAACTTCTGATATCTCAATGGAATGTTATAATCCTTTCAAATCAATGGATCCTTATTTGGTTTCTATTTATTTATTGTTTCTTTTCAAAATTTGGAATTATTAGATGGAAGGTTTAGTGAAGGTGTGAAAGAAGGAATCAAATACTACAACACCTCATAGATTCTTGCCAATGGTTATTGATTCAACCTCAACTCTTTCATAATCTATTTAACAAGTCAAAATGCATATATATATATATATATATATATGTATTCTTATGTGAAGACATATGTTTGTCCTAAATTATATATGCAGGTATAAAGCCCTTTGTGACTTTTCTTCAATTTGATGTTCCCCAAGCTTTGGAAGATGAGTATGGAGGCTTCTTAAGCTCTCGAATTGTGTAAGTCAATCATGTTAATTTCATCATATGATCAGTCTGTATAACTGCCTATCCAAGACATTTAAAAGTTGTTCATGAATTTTTAAAGAACTTGATGATGTGTGTACAGCTAGGGATTAGTTGTCATTTTTTAGTTATTCATAGTAGTTGTTAATTAGATTAGTTGTATTACTTAATTGTAAATCTTTTCTTGTATTGCCTCATATAGCTATATATACCTCCATATTGGAAAAGAATAAAATAATCTGTTATATTCCAGCATGGTATCAGAGCATCGATCCTAAAACTTTTCCTCTCTTTTTTCTTCTGCGATTTTTACCCTAACATATTATCCGACCAATTCCGATCTGGTCTGAAAAGTCTGCCGCTGCCACTATCGCTGGAAACTGCTTTACGGCCGCTACTATGCAATCTTTCTGCCGATTATTGCTATTCTTCCTATTTACTCTCAACATGGGTGATGAAAACTCTGTTGCTACCCCTTCTCCAACTACTGTGACTTTGCATCAAGACAACTCTACAAATCACCCCAGACAAATTGGATGGCTCAAATTGCTCCACGTGGTCTCAAAGTGTGGAGGTGTATTCACAGGAAGAGGAAAAGTGCAGTATTTAACTGGAAAAAAAACCTAAACCCAATGAAACAGATGCTGCTTACTCTACTTGGTTGGAGGATAATGCCATGGTTAAATCTTAGCTTCTTAATTCAATGACCTCTAATGTTAGGGTTGTGTTTCTTCGTCTCCCTACCACTCATGATGTTTGGGATGCGATTTCCCAAACCTATTTTGTGGGCAAGGATGATGCTTCACAGATGTATGAACTCCGATGTCGGTCTCATGAGACACGCCAGAATGGTAAGTCTGTGGTTGATTACTATGGTGCTCTTCAACTTATTTGGCACGAATTGGACCTTCTGAGTGCAATGAAGTCTGCCACAGATGCTGCCACCCAGAAAAAGAAGATTGAGAAGGATCATTTATATGATTTTTTGGCTGGTCTTGATCCTAGTTTGGACTAGGTTTGGAGTGTCCGTAATGCTTTTGCTTTTGTACGCCATGAAGAGCTTTGTCAGACCACTGACTCTAAAAAAATCTCGTGTTAAGAGCATTTGTTGTTCGCCAGACTGACACAATTACGTGAAGGAAAAGAGAAAAAATAAGGATAAGTATTAAATAAATTTATAGATTTAAATTATGAATTTTTAGTTTTTTTTTTTTTTAGTTTTTTTTTTTTTTTTTTTGAAGTTGTGAGTTTCTAACATTAACTGTTTGAATTAGTCAAAAAAATTGCATTTTATTAACGAAAATGTAATTTATTTTTTAAATTTTGACACAAATTTTACAAAACTTCATTGAAGTCCAATTTTTTTTTTAAAAATATAATTTTTGAATTTGTTATCAAACAAATAATATATATCATAACTCTTTTAGTAATTTATTATAAACGTGACAATCTCTCTCTCTCTCAACTATGGCCTTTGATTATATAGAAAATGAAAATAAAAAACCACTAAAACAAGTGGGCCGAAAAGATGCATTTTAATTCGATAGTTAATAATGTCATCCTCCTGGCTTGTTCACTTGCCACAAAAAAAAAAAAAAAAAAAAAAAAAAATTAGACTAATTTTTCAATTTTTTCCTTATCATTTTTTTTTTTATTTTTTTTTTATAAATTATGGATGCTGGAAATGATGGTAGAGGTTTTTATTTTTTATTTTTCCACTGTAAATTCTTAGTTTGGAAGCCCTTTTTTCACTTAAAAATGTTGAAAAAGCTCAAAGAATAAGCCCTTTTTTTGGTTTAAAAAAAAAAGCCCCCCCCCCCTCCCAAAAAAAAAAAAGGCTCAAATAAGCCAAATTATTTGGCCATTCAGTTTTTTTTTTTTTTCCCAACTACATCATCGATAATGATTAATGCCAAAATAATAATGTCACATGCTATGAATATAATGGGTCTACCTGAGCATTGTGGGCTCATTGAATCAGCCACTTACGCTTATCCACTTACTAGATTTCGAACCAACATGATTTTCCTTTGGTTTTTTTGGGATTTTTTTTAAGGTTCTTGATATTAAGATTTTTTATAGCATAAAGAACCTTTAATATTTTCATAATGTCTAAGGTCTCTCAACATCATAGAGAATTTCTCTGGACAAATCATAGAGAAAATTCCAAATTTCTCTGGACACATCACAGAGAAAATCTCACCAGAGAAATTTCCATCTCCACCCCAGAGAAATTTACTCAACCCCAGAGAAAATCCCCTTCAACCAGAGAAATTGAATTGTGTTGTCTGCAATTTGATGGCTTCAGTGCTTTGGATGCATATTCATAGAGAAAATCTCACCAGAGAGTTTCTCTAGATTCAACCCAGAAAAATTTCCCTCTCCACCCCAGAAAAATTTACTCAACCCCAGAGAAATCCCCTCTAACTCGAGAAATTCACTTGTGTTGTCTGCAGTTTGATGGCTTCAGTGATTTGATCCAACATTATTCTTACACTACAAAAAGAGACTTGATCCAATAACTATATTGATGTCTATATTCATAATGAATTAAACATACAAAGCAATCCATGGAAATTCTATGGGGTCAAGACCTTGAACATTCAAATTTCTTTGGACTAATTTCTCTGGACTAACATTCAAATTTCTCTGGACTAACATCAAAAACCCTTGAACTTTTTTCAAATTTCTCTGAACTAACATTCAAATTTCTCTAGATCTCTAGACTAACATAAAAAACCCTTGACCATTTCACAAATTTCTCTGTACTAATATTCAAATTTCTCAAGATCAGCATTCAAATCCCTCTATCTATCAAGAGAAAATTGAACACCACGGAAAAAATTAAACATGGCAGAGAAAATTAACCAAACCAGAGAAAGGTTTAACAGCAAGGTGGTTTTGTTTTCACTGCCCTAAGATTATAAGAAAGGGTTCCTAATAACAAAAAGTTAAATAAGGAAGAATTTCTAGTAGCTTATGATCATAATAAACAATTTGAAAAACTAGCAAGACTACCTTGTTATTTCTTACATCTTCAATGATATCCTCAAGCAGATCAATTCTACAAACTTGCCCAGATAACCACAATGTTCAAGGTAGGCTCATCCTCAAAATCAACCATTTCACCAAAAGAGATGTCTTTTGTGGAAGTATCATTGAAACTACCACTTGATCTTGGTTTCTTGTGATCACTATTTATAACTGCTAATTGAAAGCTACCTTCTGGAGCATCTGGTGCACATTCTTGGATGGGTGATAGAGCCACGTGAACCACAAAATTCTCTAACTCTGATTGATTAACATCTAACCATGATTGTTCTCATTGCTTTCTTCATGGACCATAGCGAGGAGGAGGAGGTGATAGGATCGGGGGATCAATGCTCTAAAGAAGCTTCGAGAGTGGTCGGAGATTGTCGCCGAGCCACGGTGGAAGACCTTCATACAACTGTTCAATCGAAGCAAGAGTGGCCGAGGAGTTCTTGACATAGGGCTTCTTGGATTGATCGAGCTGGATCGACGAAAGAGAGCCTTAGCAACAAGGAGAGAGAAGAGGTGAGGCGTGAGTCTGAGAGAGAAAGAAGAGAAAGAGAGGGTGAAGGTTTGAAGCCGTGAGGCATATCAAATTTCTCTGTAATACATGAATGTGGGATTGAGGGACCTTAGACATCATAAAATAATGTTGTGAATCTCTTCCATTACTAAAGATGGGAGATGGACCTTAGACTAATTTTTCTTATTTTTTTTATCTTTGATTTTTCTCTACTTTTTTAAATCAAAAAGTTGACTTAAAAGAAGTTGTTAAACTAAATTTGTCACCTCTCACCACTTGGGGTTAAATTACTATTGATGATGTCATGACCTGAAATGGATAAAGTAGTGGTGAATCTCACCCGGTGTTGGTGTGATGTAAACCAAAAACCCTCCAAATAAATTAGAGAAGAAAACTTGAAAAGAAAGCTAGGAATTAGGATTCGGGTATTGATTTCCCTAATGAATTGAACATGTCAACCTTATATAGTTTGGTCTTCACATGTTGATAAGTGGTCTTTAGTGGTTCAAGATTCCTTTCAGCCGTTTTGCCTACACGTGTCCTCATTTACAATGTTATAACTCTCATACAGATTTAATTGTGAGAATAACTTAACCATGTTCGAAACTACACGTGCCTACACGTGTCCTCATTTACATTTTTGCAATTATCAACAAACTATGATTGACTAAGCTAGCATTTTTTTTTATTATATATATTTATAAAATTTTGAAAGTTGTAAACAAAAATTTATTTGATGTTCATTTTTATTTTTTAAAATTGTTAGCAGTTTACAAAATTTATTAAACTCTTAACTTAAAACAAATTAGTTTCACATGTTAAGAAAAATAATTTCTCTCTTTAATTCCTTCAAGCCACACCACCATCGGGCATCACATCTGGCCACTCCAATTGACGGAAATCCCCTCCAAGCACTTGTAACACCCTCAAAATAATAACATTAAACCCATCAAATAAGACATGCATTGACATATAAACAAACCACCTTCTATTATTCATTAGCGTCTCATTACATAAGTATTACATGTTAACATCAAAACAAAATGCCCTACGGGCTTACAGCTTTCCAAGTTAACACTTGGATACATCAAAAGAGCACTAACTCGTACACGTTAAGCCCTTGGCTTGAGTTTACATATAATACATCGAAAGTAAATCAACAAAAGTGTGCCCGCCTCTAGCCTCCCAAGCTATGTCCTTGGAGGTGGCATGCTACCTGTACCTGAAAATGATATTCCCATATAGGGTGAGCCACAGCCCAATAGAAATACACTAAACCAACCATGAACAATGACTAAAATATTAGCAATTGATAGATGGTCAACACTGATACATTCACATAAATTACACATTTATGTCATACGACTTATGAGTCCAAATTACTTTTCATTTTCCCTTTTTTCAACAGATAGGCATAAAAGCACTACCCACATTCTCAACAGATATGTATAACATCAATATCCACATTCTCAGATAAGCAAATAAGCTATATCCACATTCTACAACAGATATGTATAACAACAATATCCACAGATAAGCATATAAGCTATATCCACATTTCACAAGGATAAGCATAAGAGCTCTATCTTTACTTCTCTAGACAAGCATATGAGCTGTATCTACGGAGTTCATCCCCTATCTTCTCCCATCACTATCCGGTTTAGAGGTACATCCCATATCTTCCCCTAAACCGCGGAGTACATCCCCTTTCTCCTCCTCTACACATAATGTATACAAACACAATGGTTCTATATACAATTACCCAATACATACAGTTAATGTATTCTATCAACCGTCAAGTTCCATGACACATTTCATTGATTAATTTCAGTTTGCCTAATCATCATGCATTGTCTACAACAATCACGACTATCCTCCACCGATAGCTCAAAGCAGTTATTTCTAAACAGAAAATAAATGCACAATGGATATTCAATCAACATTTCATTTCCTCATTCTTCACAATTAATTATCCCAATTAATTAAATAATGTAATTAGGTCAATTCCCATAATTAACATTTCAACCCTTAGGTCCCATTTTCATCAATGATTTAACATTTATTCCATTTCTCTATGCCAAACATGCATATAGGTTTATTATGAATAAAACCCCAACTTTTGTAAAATTACACAAAAGCCCCAAACTTTCACAAAATTACCAAACCAACCCCAACTTCTCAAAATACCAAAATTTAAAGACAAAATCCATAGAGAGGAATAGGATATCCCTACCTCAAATTCGGAGCTCCAAAGGAGAAGGTGACAAAACCAAACGTACTCCAAAACCCGTGATTTTCAGATTAAAAAGTAGCCCTCGACGATCAACAACTTTTTTTGTAAAGGCCAAAGGTGAGCAAACCACTCTTACTAGATCAAAACCTAGAGAGAAGGTAGAGTTCTAGAGTGAGAGGCTCAACAATAGTGATTTTGGAAAAGTAAGAGAGAGAAGAGAAAGTGAAAAAGTGATTTGAAAAGTCACAATTTCGGGACTTAAACCCAGTCTCCCGCTCGAGCGTAAAACACCCCGCTCGAGCGGCACTCACACAACCCTGCTCGAGCGGCCAAGCCCACGCTCGAGCGTACAACACTGCACAAAAATACTGGATGGGTGTATTCCCCGCTCGAGCGCCAACACCGCCGCTCGAGCGGACAGGCCAAAAACTGGGCAACTAGTTTTGGTTTCTAAACTCAACCAACTTGAAACAAATCCGCCCAACTGTAACGCCCTCAAAATAATAACAATAAACCCATCAGATAAGACACGCATCTACATATAAACTAACCTCATTCCTTTCATTCATTAGAATTCCAAGACATAAGTATTACATGTTAACATCATAACAAAATGCCCTACGGGCTTACAGCTTTCCAAGTTAACACTTGGTTACAACAAAGAGTTCTAACTCGTTACACATTAAGCCCTTGGCTTGAAATTACATATAATACATCAAAAGTAAAACGACAAAACTATGCCCGCCACTAGCCTCTCCAGCTATGTCCTTGGAGGTGGCATGCTTCCTGTACCTGAAAATGATATTCCCATATAGGGTGAGCCACAGCCCAGTAGAAATACACTAAACCAACCATGGACAATGACTAAAACATTAGCAATTGATAGTTGGTCAACACTGATACAATCACATAAATTACATATTTATGTCAACGACTTACAAGTCCCAATTACTCTTCATTTTCCCTTTTTCAACAGATAAGCATGCTAGCTCTATCATCATTTCCACAGATATGTATAAAAACTATATCTCACATTCAGATAAGCATAAAAGCTATATCCACAATCTCAACAGATATGTATATCAACAATATCCACAGATAAGCATACAAGCTGTATCCACACTCTACAACAGATATGTATATCAACAATATCCACAGATAAGCATACAAGCTGTATCCACACTTCACTTCACAAAGATAAGCATATGAGCTCTATCTTCACTTCTCTAGACAAGCATATGAGCTCTGTCTACGGAGTACATCCCCTATCTCCTCCAAATACCTATCCGGTTTAGAGGTACATCCCCTATCTTCCCCTAAACCGCGGAGTACATCCCCTATCTCCTCCTCTACACATAACGTATATAAACACATTGGTTCTATATACAATTACACAATACAAACAATTAATGTATTCTAGCAACTGTCAAGTTCCATAACACATTCCATTGATTAGTTTCAGTTTGCCTAATCAACATACATTGTCTACAACAATCACGACTATCCTCCACCGATAGCCCCAAGCAGTTATTTCTAAAACAGAAAATAAATGCGCAAATGGATATTCAATCAACATTTCATTTCCTCATTTCTCACCAATTAATTATCCCAATTAATTAAACAATGTAATTAGGCCATTTTCCATAATTACTATTTCAACCCTTAGGTCCCATTTTCATCAATGATTCAACAACCATTCCATTTTTCTATGCCAAACATGCATCTAGGTTTATTATGAATGAAACCCCAACTTTTGGATAATTGCACAAAAGCCCCAAACTTTCACAAAATTACCACACCAAGCCCAACATCTCAAAATACCAAAATTTAAAGACAAAACCCATAGAGAGGAGTAGGATATCCCTACCTCAAATTCGGAGTCCCAAAGGAGAAGACGACAAAACCCAACGTGCTCCAAAACCCGAGATTTTCAGATTAAAAAGAAGCCCTCGACGATCAACAACCTTTTTGTAAAGGCCAAAGGTGAGTAAATCACTCCTACTAGATCAAAACCTAGAGAGAAGGTAGTATCTAGAGTGAGAGGCTCAACAATGGTGATTTTGGAAAAGTAAGAGAGAGAAGAGAAAGCAAAAAGTGATTTGAAAAGTCACAATTTCGGGACTTAAACCCAGTCTTCCGCTCGAGCGTAAAACACCCCGCTCGAGCGTCCACTCACAGACGTCCGCTCGAGCGGCCAACCTCCCGCTCGAGCGCAGAATGCACTCGCCCAGCACTTTTGCAGAACCAGGACTCCGCTCGAGCTCCCAACCCTACGCTCGAGCTCACAACACTGCACAACAAGATACTGGATGGACGTAATCTACGCTCGAGCGCCAACACCTCCGCTCGAGCGTACAGGCCAAAAAATCTGGGCAACTAGTTTTGGTTTCTAAACTCAACCAACCTGTAACAAACCCGCTCAACACATCCTATAACTCAAATACAATGTAAGAAAGGATGTAAACAAGATAATGAACAACTACCAACATCCACGGACACATGTCCGGATCACTATACAACAAGGGTAAATCCGGGATCGCTATAACCTCCCCCCCTTAAAGAATTTCGCCCCCGAAATTAAGCACAAGTTGCAAAACAAGCTTTCCTCCATTTTAAACAGTGTTACACTTGAACAGTCAACAATTCGACCCATTACCGGTCATCCCATCCCTTAAACAAGAGACAAATCACAATATGTAAACAACATATGTACTTTCAACATGCATCAACATTATGCACTATCCTTCCAATTTCAACAATATATTCAACAGATATAATGTTACATTCAACTTCCATATGAGGCAAGTTCCAAAACATACTTTCAATAAACCAAACATTCTCAATGTTTCACAACTTAAGACATATATAAAAGCTCTTAAGTTCAACAAAATGTAAAATTCAAATACAAGATTACATATCAATAAACAAGTCCGGATATTTCTCACGGACTTCCAACTCACGTTCCCAAGTGGCTTCCTCCACTCCGTGATGTTTCCACAAGACTTTCACCAAAGGAATGGTCTTGCCACGCAGGACCTGATCCCGCCTATCCAAGACCCGAACCGGTCTCTCCTCATACGAGGCATCCTCATCTACCTCTAAATCGCTCCAATCCAGCACATGTGATGGATCTGGCTCATACTTCCGAAGCATACTCACATGAAACACGTCATGCACCCCGGACAACTGCGGCGGTAAGGCTAACCGATAAGCAACCTCACCTATCCTCTCAAGGATCTCAAAAGGACCAATAAACCGAGGGGACAACTTCCCACTCTTCCCAAACCTCATCAGGCCTCGCCTAGGTGATATCTTCAGAAAGACATGATCACCTACCTCAAACGCCAAAGGCCTCCTCCTACGGTCGGCATAACTCTTTTGTCGACTCTGGGCTGTAACAAGTCTCCTACGGATAAGCTCAACTTTCTCCGTCGTCTCCCTAACCAACTCCGGACCCCACAAAGGTGCATCACCCACCTCGGCCCAACAAACTGGAGACCTACACGGTCGGCCATACAAGGCCTCAAACGGTGCCAAACCGATGCTAGACTGAAAACTGTTGTTGTAGGCAAACTCTACCAAGGGTAAGTGCCTCTCCCACGTCCCACTGAAGTCCAGGACACAACCCCGAAGCATATCCTCGAGGATCTGAACAGTACGCTCGGACTGCCCGTCAGTCTGAGGATGATAAGCCGTACTAAAGGTCAACTTAGTGCCCAAGGCACTCTGCAAACTCTGCCACAACCTAGCAGTAAAACGAGGATCTCTATCTGAGACAATCGTCACTGGGACCCCGTGCAATCTCACTACGTCCCGAATATACAAATCGGCAAGATGATCTACCGAATCTCTCACGCGCATAGGAATAAAGTGCGCCGACTTAGTCAACCGGTCTACAACCACCCAAATAGCATCACTACCCCGCTGAGTCCTCGGAAGACCTACAACGAAGTCCATAGTGACATGCTCCCACTTCCACTCGGCAATAGGCAAGGGTTGCAACAAACCCGCTGGCCTCTGATGCTCGGCCTTCACTTGCTGGCAAGTAAGGCACTTCGATACGAAAACAGCCACATCTCTCTTCATACCCCGCCACCAAAATTGGCGACCCAAATCCTGATACATCTTAGTACCTCCCGGATGCACCGCAAGGCGCGAATGATGAAACTCTCGGAGTACTTTCTCTCGGCAAGACTCTGGTACAAACAAACGGTCTCGGTATCTCACACTCAGGTCGGGATACACCGTCAAACCCTTCTCAACTTTCCCACTGGAGATCTTCTCTCGGAGGGATTCTACCTCAAGGTCACCTCTCTGTGCCTCTAACACTCTAATCACAAGTGTAGGCTGCGCAACTACAGAAAACAAGGCCGCAGCCTCAACAGATTCGCCCAGTAGCAAATCAAACTCGCCAAGTGCTCCCAACATCTCCCATTCCCGGATGGCTATACAAGCTACATCACTAATGGTTTTCCTACTAAGGGCATCAGCCACAACATTGGCCTTTCCCGGATGATAATGCAACTCAAAATCATAATCCTCGATGAACTCCATCCATCTCCTCTGCCTCAAATTCAAGTCTCTCTGTGTAAACAGATACTTCAAACTCTTGTGATCCGAGAATACCTCGAACCTCTCACCATAAAGGTAGTGCCTCCAGATTTTCAAGGCAAAGATCACAGCTGCTAACTCTAAGTCGTGTGTGGGGTAATTCTTCTCGTGTATTTTCAACTGACGTGAGCCATAAGCTACCACTTTCCCCTCTTGCATCAACACACAACCCAAACCCTCTCGTGAGGCATCACAATAAACCGCATAACCCAACCCTCTCTCCGGAATAATCAACACCGGAGCGGTGGTCAATCTAACTTTCAACTCTTGGAACGACTTTTCACAAGTCTTACTCCACACAAACTTGACTCCCTTCTGAGTCAGCCTAGTCAACGGTGACGCTAACCTGGAGAAATCCTTCACAAACCGACGGTAATACCGAGCTAATCCCAGAAAACTGCGGATCTCAAACACACTCTTAGGCTGTGCCCAATCTTGCACTGCCTCAACCTTGGATGTATCAACAGACACCCCTTCCCCGGATACCACATGGCCTAAGAACTTGACTTCCCCCAGCCAGAACTCACACTTCCCAAACTTGGCATACAGCCTATGGGCTCTAAGTAACTCAAGCACCACTCTCAAGTGTTCCTCGTGCTCCTCCTTAGATGACGAATAGATAAGGATATCGTCTACAAAAACAACCACAAAGCGGTCTAAGAACTCCCGGAAAATCCGGTTCATCAAGTCCATAAAGACTGCCGGTGCATTGGTAAGCCCAAATGGCATCACCAGAAACTCATAATGGCCATACCGCGTACGGAATGCCGTCTTCGGAATATCTTCCTCCCTGACCCTCAACTGATGGTAACCCGATCTCAAGTCTATCTTAGAGAAACAACGGGAACCCTTCAACTGGTCAAACAAATCATCTATACGGGGCATAGGATACTTATTCTTAACCGTAGCCCGATTCAACTTCCGGTAGTCAATACACAATCTCAAGGCACCATCTTTCTTTTTAACAAAGAGGGCCGGTGCTCCCCACGGTGAAACACTAGGGCGAACAAAGCCCTTATCTAGCAATTCCTGGAGCTGAACTTTCAACTCAACCAACTCTGCTGGAGCAAAACGGTAAGGTGCCATAGAAATCGGCGCCGTACCAGGCACTAAATCAATAGAGAACTCTATCTCTCGGTGAGGTGGCAAACTAACAAGATCTTCGGGAAAGACATCCGAATACTCACAAACCACCCTCGGCAATACATGCTGGGTCTCACCACTCTCACCACTCTCAAAGCTAGCAAGTAGACTACTAAGCTCACTTCGCCCTCGCGAATCATACCCCGGTGGAAAAACACTACCAACCCGGTCTCCCAAGAAATGGAACCACTCCCCGCTCAAGGTACACAATGTAACCCTCTGGCGGTAGCAATCAATAACAGCCCGGTATGACGATAACCAGTCCATACCCAAAATAACATCAAAACCCTTCATGGGCATGACAACAAACGGAAAAGGAAGCCTATAGTCGGCGACCTCTATATCACATCCTCTAACACCCTGTTTCAGAATCAACTCACCACCCAAAGGTGATACCACACAAATAGGAGATGCTAACTGTGCTAACTCCAATTCCAAAACAGATGCAAATGCAGCAGATACAAAAGAATGAGATGCACCCGTGTCTATCAACACATTAGCAACTGAGTTGCAAAACAGAAAAGTACCTCTCACTACTGATGGAGCCGGTACTAAATCCTGCGCGGTAACAGCATACACGCGCCCCGTAGGCCCCTGGTCTACCTGCTCACCTCTCGGAGCAAAAGACTGCTGCACAGACTGGGATGACGAAGCTCCCGGATTGGCCCTCGAGGCCTGCACAGACTGAGCTGGCTGAAAACCCTGCGTCTGCCTAGAACCAGACGCTCCCGAAGTGGCACTCAACTGTGGGCAAAACCTCTTCATGTGCCCAGGTTGTCCACACTGATAACAAGTCAAGAGCTGCCCCCTGCCCAAACTCTGACTCGGCGGTCTAGCTGAAGAAGAAGCAGCTTTCTGACTCCCACCCTTCTGCGGGCAAACCGAAACCTTGTGACCCAGCTGGCCACACTTGTAACAAGTGAATTCTCCCTGACTGCCTCTCCCCGAGCCTACACTAGGCACTGGAAAGGTCGATCTAGAGACTGCACCCTGAGACTGTTGAGGGTTATAACCCTTCTGCCTCCTGCCATCACTCTGACTATCCTGGCTCCTCTTGGAGCCTCTCTGACCCTCATCCTCCTCCTGCATCATAAGCTCCATATGAGCTGCAGCATCCACTAGGTGTCTATACTCTCGAATGTAAGACCCACCAATTCTCAACTTGAGGCCCCGCCTCAACTTCCGCTCAAACTCATAACAACGGCGTTCCTCAGACGCCACCAGTTCAGGTGCAAACCTGGACAGACTGGTAAAAGTAGCCTCAAACTCGGCCACTGACAAGCCCTGCTGATTAAGCCGGCTAAACTGATCCCTCAGCTTCTCCCTAGCTGCTGCTGATAAAAACCTCTCCTGAAAAGCATTCACAAACGCCTCCCAAGTACCACCAACACGAGCTTTCTCGTATTTCCACCATTGACCCGCATCTCCCTTCAGTTGGAAAGATGCCAAGGTCACTTTCAGTGCTCCGTCCTCGATGCCAAGCATCTCAAACGTCTTCGTTGTCTGTTCGAGCCATTCATCTGCCTTAAGCGGCTCTTTAGGATCCCCGATAAACTCATCCGGATTACACCGAAAGAACTCCCTCTTCAAGAAGGAAGGCCCTGTCTCAGCTGCCTGATTCCCAGCTCTAAGAATACCTAAAGCTCCTGCTATCTCTCTGGCCAAGGCACCCATAGCCTGCTGACCTACTGGCTCAGCCACATTGGCCTGCCCAACTCCCTCCTGCACTGCCGGAATCTCACCCTGTAACGGTACTTCCTGCCTCGCAGGTCTACCACGCCTAGCACCTCTTCCTCGTCCTGACATCCTAATAAAGGCAACACAGAACGTTAGCACATTCCTAAGTGTGCCGAAACTAAACACTCACGTCCTAATGCATGGACAAGTGTAATTCACTCCACATAAGCACATAAACACATAAGCACTTACGAATTTCATTTCCGGATAATGATAGTCCCGAGACGTTACTAGAGTTCCGGTTAGAAACAGCGTTGATCAAGTGCTTTTCCAACAAGACTCCCAGAAACTCAAGGATCCAATCAATATCCCAGAAATTAAATCCCATACCCACATAGTCACATAAGCATGTTAGCATTTAAGCACATAGCATATGATATTACATCTAAGTCTCTACCAAGCGAGACAAACCCATTGTGATACTAAATCACTTCCCACGTACCCAAAGTATTCGAACCCGGTACGCTCTGATACCAAGTTGTAACGCCCTCAAAATAATAACAATAAACCCATCAGATAAGACACGCATCTACATATAAACTAACCTCATTCCTTTCATTCATTAGAATTCCAAGACATAAGTATTACATGTTAACATCATAACAAAATGCCCTACGGGCTTACAGCTTTCCAAGTTAACACTTGGTTACAACAAAGAGTTCTAACTCGTTACACATTAAGCCCTTGGCTTGAAATTACATATAATACATCAAAAGTAAAACGACAAAACTATGCCCGCCACTAGCCTCTCCAGCTATGTCCTTGGAGGTGGCATGCTTCCTGTACCTGAAAATGATATTCCCATATAGGGTGAGCCACAGCCCAGTAGAAATACACTAAACCAACCATGGACAATGACTAAAACATTAGCAATTGATAGTTGGTCAACACTGATACAATCACATAAATTACATATTTATGTCAACGACTTACAAGTCCCAATTACTCTTCATTTTCCCTTTTTCAACAGATAAGCATGCTAGCTCTATCATCATTTCCACAGATATGTATAAAAACTATATCTCACATTCAGATAAGCATAAAAGCTATATCCACAATCTCAACAGATATGTATATCAACAATATCCACAGATAAGCATACAAGCTGTATCCACACTCTACAACAGATATGTATATCAACAATATCCACAGATAAGCATACAAGCTGTATCCACACTTCACTTCACAAAGATAAGCATATGAGCTCTATCTTCACTTCTCTAGACAAGCATATGAGCTCTGTCTACGGAGTACATCCCCTATCTCCTCCAAATACCTATCCGGTTTAGAGGTGCATCCCCTATCTTCCCCTAAACCGCGGAGTACATCCCCTATCTCCTCCTCTACACATAACGTATATAAACACATTGGTTCTATATACAATTACACAATACAAACAATTAATGTATTCTAGCAACTGTCAAGTTCCATAACACATTCCATTGATTAGTTTCAGTTTGCCTAATCAACATACATTGTCTACAACAATCACGACTATCCTCCACCGATAGCCCCAAGCAGTTATTTCTAAAACAGAAAATAAATGCGCAAATGGATATTCAATCAACATTTCATTTCCTCATTTCTCACCAATTAATTATCCCAATTAATTAAACAATGTAATTAGGCCATTTTCCATAATTACTATTTCAACCCTTAGGTCCCATTTTCATCAATGATTCAACAACCATTCCATTTTTCTATGCCAAACATGCATCTAGGTTTATTATGAATGAAACCCCAACTTTTGGATAATTGCACAAAAGCCCCAAACTTTCACAAAATTACCACACCAAGCCCAACATCTCAAAATACCAAAATTTAAAGACAAAACCCATAGAGAGGAGTAGGATATCCCTACCTCAAATTCGGAGTCCCAAAGGAGAAGACGACAAAACCCAACGTGCTCCAAAACCCGAGATTTTCAGATTAAAAAGAAGCCCTCGACGATCAACAACCTTTTTGTAAAGGCCAAAGGTGAGTAAATCACTCCTACTAGATCAAAACCTAGAGAGAAGGTAGTATCTAGAGTGAGAGGCTCAACAATGGTGATTTTGGAAAAGTAAGAGAGAGAAGAGAAAGCAAAAAGTGATTTGAAAAGTCACAATTTCGGGACTTAAACCCAGTCTTCCGCTCGAGCGTAAAACACCCCGCTCGAGCGTCCACTCACAGACGTCCGCTCGAGCGGCCAACCTCCCGCTCGAGCGCAGAATGCACTCGCCCAGCACTTTTGCAGAACCAGGACTCCGCTCGAGCTCCCAACCCTACGCTCGAGCTCACAACACTGCACAACAAGATACTGGATGGACGTAATCTACGCTCGAGCGCCAACACCTCCGCTCGAGCGTACAGGCCAAAAAATCTGGGCAACTAGTTTTGGTTTCTAAACTCAACCAACCTGTAACAAACCCGCTCAACACATCCTATAACTCAAATACAATGTAAGAAAGGATGTAAACAAGATAATGAACAACTACCAACATCCACGGACACATGTCCGGATCACTATACAACAAGGGTAAATCCGGGATCGCTATACCAACACATCCTATAACCCAAATACGAAGTAAAAAGGATGTAAACAAGATAATAATCAACTACTAACATCCACGGACACATGTCCGGATCTCTGTACAACAAGGGTAAACCCGGGATCGCTATAGCACTAATAACCACATCTTGCTGGAAACTACTTTTGGTTGCCTCCTCCTGCCAAAAATCACCTCTAACAATATATCCAGTTGTCAGCAATTACTTTTGATTACTCCCTTATTTTCAAAACAAAATTTAAAACATATATCCAGTTGTCAGCAATTACTTTCGATTACTTCCTTATTTTCAAAACAAAATTTAAAACATATATGCGTATTAAACATTTTTTTTATTTATCAAAAATAAATATAAACATGATTAATTTTTAACTCTAATAAAAGATTCTGTGAAATAAAATCAAATTGTTAGGCCTTAATTGCAAAGAACAAGTTCAAACAGTTTAATTAACTTGTCTTTGTCCAGCCTCATTGCGTTGGACTTTTCTATTTAGTTTGCTTCCACGAAAGAAACGTATGGGATTTTGGACACACTGATTAATATTTTTAGAGAAATATTATATATGATTGATTATATATATATATATATATCAATTTTTACATGAATATTAATAATTAATTCTCTTATGTAAATTTAATTATTAAAATATATTTTTTTTTGGATTCCTAATTATTAAAATATTTAATAAAGATAAAATAATATCTTATTATATAATTTGATAAAAAAAAATTAAATAATATATAACAATCCTAGTATTTTTAATCATGGCTTAGTTGCAAAGTATTTGAACCCATAACCCTAAAACTGTAATTGTCAATCCTAGACATTTCTTGAAGAATTAATTAATAAGATTAAGTGATCTGATTTGCCACGGCACAACTGATCGGTTGGAAGCCATATCATCTTCCCACCAACTTCAACTAGGAGCTTAAAATATGTGCTGGGCAAATCACAACGTGGCACCGCACCATTCTGTCACATATATTATAATAAAATTAATGTGTATTTATACAAAAACGATAACCATATGGAATGGAATGTTTATATGAAATTTTTGACAAAAATAATGTTGTAGTGACATTTTTTAAAATATCACAAAAATTATATCATTTGTTATATATATATATATCTAGAATTCTAATTATATTATGAGGATCATGTTAACAACCACCAGCTGACTTGTGGTTGACACCAAAATTTTCACAACTAATTCATACACCATGGATTTGCTAGACAACCAATAAGATGGTGCACATCCGCCAAATTAGCAAAATTCTGTCCTACATTTACATACACAGTCCCCCATCAATTGAAAATTTTTGAGTAGTTACAAATTTTATAGACAATTTTGGAGGAAAAAAATGTGATAGACCTAAAAACATATTTATGAGTTCTGTGTTATATATTTAATCTTTGATTTTGTGTGATTATGGATCCTGTTGGGCAGTGGTACCAAGGAATCATGTGAAGGTTTGAGAAGTGGGAAAGATCTTATAAAGGAAAAAGATTGGTCAGCGGTGGTCGATGGTGGCTCTGAGTAGAAAAGAACAAAATGGGAAAGAGTTTGACTGCAACATTTCAACGCCATATACAAGCAAGGGATTTTTCTTAATTTTCTTCCCATATTTTTGGGATATTAATTTGTTACGTTAGTTTATATAGGATATTTTGTCATATACATGATGACGGACTCGATTACTCAATAAGCACAATTCCAATTTTCCAAATCATATGCTTGCAGATGCTCAATTTTGTCGGAGAGGAACGGTTCGCCACCAACACCAACGGTTTTGGAAACACATAAGGCGATCACTTGGCTTTGCTTCTCACTTGGCTTTGCTGCCATACAAGAAACACATAAGGCGATCACAGAGATGGGTGACAAAGCCTACGTAACGCTCGAGCAGAGGTTTGAACATAATAGAAAGCTCACTTAGTACCCAGTGAGCTCACCCCCCTCAAATTCAGTTCCAACACTGGAGAAGGCACAACACTACCATCCTCTCGCCCTCAATACTTCCTTAAGAACTCCGTCAAACAAGCAAAAACCAGCCTAGGTATAAATTCTGAGGATAGTTTCACCACCAGTTTTACTGAAGCTGAGAGGATTGGGGAGGACACTTTCTATCACCTTTGGGATCAAAAACCTCAAAATGGGGCGCCTCAAGATCAAGTTCAAACAGGAATTAGTATGAATGTCTGGATCAGTGGGGCGCCTCAAGATCAAGTTCAAAGAACGTAAATTTTCCCCTCGTGTGACCACAATAGGTCTGGCCTTGTAACCTGACAATCTGGGAATATCGCGGACAGGGACCAACAAACCCTCCTCTAGATCAGTGGTGGGATCAAAGGAAGGCAAAAGCATCTAAACAGAAATTGTATTTACAAGAAACATCATTTTCATCAATTACAACATTCGCACCCCTAACCATATACAATATAATTGACAAAAGTAATGATCAAGACCAATTCTCCACAATTTATACAATATAATTGACAAAACTCCATATAAACTGAAAAGAGAAGGAAGTGAGAAATATTACATCTGTTAGGTCACCAACATATACAAACAACATATAATTAGTTAAACCAAAAAATAGTAATAATTGAAGTCTAACAACAACAAGAAGCCTGATAGAAGAACACATTAGAAAGATATCTGACAAAAGTATTTACCAAGCTAGAAGAGGTTAGAAAGACATTACATGGTGAGAAATGCTTGAATTTTGGAAGAAAAGAACACAAATCCACAACAAAAGTGGAAGGCACCACAAAAAAAGAACTCAAATCCACATTATATGGTAACTAGGATTCCAAAAAAAGAACTCAAATGCACTGGGAAACTCGATTCCAAGGTTGTGCGTTGTGTCTTTATTGGTTATTCTACTACTCATAAGGGTTACAAATGCTATGATCCTCACACTCGCAAAGTGTATGTTAGTATGGATGTTACTTTCTGTAAATCTGATTGTTATAGATCAACACGAGTTATCTTTTTCCCTTTCTAGTCAGCGGACTATTATTTGTGGTGAGGGGAGCCTGCCATTGCCATTGGTGGTCGTTTGGATAGGGTTGATCTTATTCTCGACGTCTGAAAGAGCAAGCTTTCCTTGTGCCACCAAACCCATCATCAGTCTATTCCTCTATCATCTGTGTGGGCCTTCCGGTGGGCTTTATGAAGAGCATAAGCACAAGCCCAGCATTAACTTAAATATTATGTTGGACCACATAAGAAGTGAATGGAAACAGGATGAAGCCCAAATCACAAAATATCAATCACCAGCCCCGCCATCCATTGAGGAAATTGTAGGTCCATTGAGATCAAATAAGCAACTGAGTCAATATGAAGCAGAAATAAAACAAAGAAGAGTGATCAATACAAATCAACCGAATAGTGAGTCGAAAAGGAAAAGAAGACCGGGGCAAAAGAAGGCATGGTCAAGGTGAAGAGGGGCAATTTTGAGGGCAGCAGCAGTGGCCCTCTCATCATCAGTGTCACAAACTAGAGATCATAACAGAAGAAGAAAGGACAGAGATGCAAGATGACAAAAATCGTAGGGATATTACAATTTAAGACACTAACATTTTCATGGTATTCATCAATCTATACTTTGGTAGTACAGTTATTGTTTACAATTTAAGACACGAACAAATTTTTTATGAGATCACCTCTATTACATGTACTGCTGGTGATGTGGGGAACTGACGTAGTTGTTATTTTTGCAATAAAACTACTAAATCCTTTCAATTTTTTTCCGTCATTGTATGCGTTATTGAGAAGATTTAATTACCATCATATCCTTACTGGCTTTGTCCATGGCCTGGATTTAGGAGATTAAGTGGTATTGGGTGACCCCATTTTAAAGTTGCTGATTTTGATTCAAGATCCTATACCTCCATTTTGTAGAATATTTTATCCATATTATCGTATAACTTTTTATCCATATATTTTTATTTTGTTTTAATTATATGACTCTAGCTTGCTAGAGCATTTGAAATACAATTTTCAGAAGGAAAACAAATCAAGGAGTCAAACATGTATACTAAGTAGTACGAGTTTGCGACGAGTCACTACAGCCCGTATTTACTAAGAGTTGCTTTTCACATGATTGGGTGAAGAAAAACCCTCTCATTGATTCTGAGTATCCTCATTGGCATCTTGAGTAAGTACATATTTCTATCTTTGCTATTTATCCAAGTAATTCATTCATTTGTCTTTTCATTCAATTTTTTTGTCATTCACTTTGTAGGGATATACTCAATGGCATCATATACTTCAGATTTACATTGAGACAACCACATGGAGAAATTTGTGCAAACGATGTCTATTTGGTTAATGGACATGCCAAGTTGGGCAAAACTCTAAATCCTGAGTGGTAGACATTTGGGGATGACATTGACAAGTTCTGCGGCATAGTCAAGTCTCTATTCAGGTCCAAAGGGTCAAAACTTCCCTTTGGTTTGGATCATTTGCGTAGATACGTGCAAAAATACAACAAATTTAAAAAGTACAGTATTTCTTTAATTATGATTTTTTAAGTATTGTATAGTGTTTTTATTCCTATTGATGCTCACGCTTTTTGTTATACAGGCATTTAATGAATGCAATTAATCATCCGATGCCAGAATGGTGTTTAACAAGAGAATAGGCAACTAGCCTATACTCGTATCTTGCATCTAAAATCAACAAGATCTGATGATTAATTACATTCATCAAATGCTTATATAACAAAAAGCGTGAGAATCAATATAATAAAAACACTATACAATACTTAAAAAATCATAATTAAAGAAATACTACACTTTCCAAAACAAAGGGAAATTTAGACCATTTGGACTTGAAGAGAGATTTAACCATACCACAGAATTTGTCAATGTCATCCCCCAATGACTTCTCGTACCTCTCAGGATTTACAGCTTTGCCCAACTTGGCATTTCCATTAACTAAGTAGACATTATTTGCACAAATTTCTCTATGTGGTTGTCTCAATACATCTGAAGTATATGATGCCATTAAATATATCCTTACAGAGTAAATGACCAAAAAAATTTGAATGAAAAGACAAAAAAATAAATGAATGAATTACTTGGATAAATAGCAAAGATGACATAGACATGCACTTACCCCAAGATGCCAATAAAAGACTTACTCAACCTTTCAGGATACTTAGAATTAATGAGAGGGTTTTTCTTCACCCAATCGTGTAGAGTTCCTTCTACCACCTCTGTGAAAACAACAAAACTACTTTGACACTTTCCAATTACTCTCAGTAAATACGGACTGCAGTGACTCGTCGCAAAATCGTACCACCATTATAAATCTTTTGATTGTGACTCAAGGTGGTACACCACTTTTATACTATTTTGTGTACTTCCAAGGTAACCAATATACATGTTTGAATCCTCAATTTGTTTTCCTTCTAAAAATTGTATTTCAAATGCTTTAGCAAGCTAGTCATATAATAAAAACAAAATATATGGATAAAAAGTTAGCTATAAGATAATATGGATAAAATATTCTACAAAATGGAGGTATAGGATAAAACATACTATGGTATCTGGATCAACAGCCATCTTAAATCAAAATCAGTAACTCTAAAATGGGGTAACTCTCTGTAACAAATTAGAATAACAAACCACAATAAATAGTTAACATACTTCTAGTGCAACCACTTAATCTCCTAAATCCAGGCCATTGACAAAGCCAACAAACTATAAGTACAATAAGGATATGAAGGCAATTAAATCTTCTCAATAACGCATACAATGACAAAAAAATTAAAAGGTTCTGATTCAATAGACCGGCAAAGGATCTAGCAGTTTTATTGCAAAAATAACCACGTCAGTTCCCCACATCACCAACAGTACATGTAGCAGATGTGAACTCATAAAACTAAACTAACGAGTAACAAATTACTCTACTAAACAATAACTATACCACCAAAGTATAGACTAATGAATCCCATGAAAATGTTAGTGTCTTAAATTGTAATATCCCTATAGTTATCATCAGTTTTTCAAACTTGAGTGCACATACGAAGATGAATGCAGCTGCATGAACTTAACTTAGAGAATCAAAGCTAAAAGAATCAATATATAGTAAAGAAACCTGATGCATGATTGCAGGGCTAAGAAGGTCAACTTAACATTCTGCACTGATGTTTCAAGCTAAGATAGTCCAAGTGATCATAGTCTTTATCTCAAGGTCAATTAGAAAAAATGGACACATGGTCTGGAATTTAGTATTATAATTTAAAACAGTTAAAAGTAAAATATAAATCTCTCTTTCTTAGGTCCACATAGACACAAGTACATACCATATGTATTGATCGTATAGGGGGGAACTATTAGATCACCACTAGTCCCAAAAACTTAAGATGTTAGGAAACGAGCTTAATAATATACATCAAGCTCAAAAGCTTAAGTTGTCTGGAAATGAGCTCAACAATGTATATCAAGCTCTTCAATAGGGACAAGTGACTTTTAGAATGCTGTCATATCAGCATCCATAGAGGAACAAAGGCCATTATATGGTTCACATTCATCTTAGCACCCTTATCTTCATCATAAATCTTGGAACCCTCTATGGATGTTATCATCAGTTTTTCAAACTTGAGTGCACATACGAAGATGAATGCAGCTGCATGAACTTAACTTAGAGAATCAAAGCTAAAAGAATCAATATATAGTAAAGAAACCTGATGCATGATTGCAGGGCTAAGAAGGTCAACTTAACATTCTGCACTGATGTTTCAAGCTAAGATAGTCCAAGTGATCATAGTCTTTATCTCAAGGTCAATTAGAAAAAATGGACACATGGTCTGGAATTTAGTATTATAATTTAAAACAGTTAAAAGTAAAATATAAATCTCTCTTTCTTAGGTCCACATAGACACAAGTACATACCATATGTATTGATCGTATAGGGGGGAACTATTAGATCACCACTAGTCCCAAAAACTTAAGATGTTAGGAAACGAGCTTAATAATATACATCAAGCTCAAAAGCTTAAGTTGTCTGGAAATGAGCTCAACAATGTATATCAAGCTCTTCAATAGGGACAAGTGACTTTTAGAATGCTGTCATATCAGCATCCATAGAGGAACAAAGGCCATTATATGGTTCCCATTCATCTTAGCACCCTTATCTTCATCATAAATCTTGGAACCCTCTATTTCCAAGCCCCTTAGATTGGGTAAGCTTGGATGCTACCCGGGAAAAGTAAAGGGTTGTTCCAATCCTATTGAACAAAAAGATGTCAAACCAAAGGTAGAAAACAACAACATTATTCAAAAAGTGATGTAAATCAGAAGAAAAGGAATACATGTATTTCAAATTGAAAATCAACCCATTAAAGAAAAGGAATGCAAAGGGCAAGTCATACAATATCTATTAAAAAAGGAATACCTCCATAAAATAAGAGAAAAGGGGGCAAGTCATATAATATCTGACTACATACATTCTATTCCCTCTCCTCTTACTATTGCAAAGAACCAATTGCAACATGATGCCAAGCTCAGTTGATGAAAAACCATAAGAAAACAAAAGAAATAAAATTCAAACCAATGGCTCAAATTTTCCATTGGCTTTCTTCCTCCGAACTTTCTCAACAACCCTTTTTGTCTCAATATTCAAATTTTATAGTAGATGATGTACTATTATATATCATGTGAGATTATATTGTATCCCATTGTAGTAGATGTACTATTATAGTAGATGTACTATTAATTAAAAAATATGATTGTTAATAATATTTTCCCTTAATTAAAAAATAACAAAATAAAAAGATGCATTTTATAATCCAAATTTTAAAAATAAAATAGTATATATCATCCATCTATTATTTGAAAATTGGTTAATGTTATATAAGATTTGGAGTAATTAGAGTTTGACGGAATAAAAAAAAATTTCGTCCAACTTAACTTGAAATAATACTCAGATGGATAAATATTTTCAAAATTTTCAATAATTAATTCTTTATTATAATTTTATCCCTAATATTGATTGGACCTAACTAATAATCCAAGTTGTTTTGTTAATTATTGTAACAATCATATTTAAATAATCATATGTATATATTTTTTCTCATTAAAAGAAAATGGAGGGAAGGGTGAACAATGCATGGAAACCCTCCTTAGATGTGGATCATAGAAGCCCCCATTAGCAAGAAGCCAAACAAGAGGGACGAGCCCACAAGCACAGGAGATCCGCATGCCCTCCTTCAAGTACTCAACAACGTATTACAACAATATTTTTGTGGCAATTAACAGTTACCTATTGTTACAAAATAGTTTGTCACAATATGTCCTAATTTAATCTTTATTGCAACAAATTTATTGTGATGAAACTAATTCGTGGCAGTATTTAACTTCCACTGGCTTTAAAACTTCCTACCATGGAATTTGTGAACTATAAGGACAAAATAATTTTCATCACAATAAATTTACTTATTGCGAAAAATTAGTTTCGTAACAATAACCAAATTTTGTTTAGTGCAAAAACAAAGGTTATAAAAGCTTTAGACTAATCAACTGAGTGATAATCAAAATTACTACATCGAATTCTATCTGCCTAAACAATTTCTTAGCTGCTAAGTTCGATCAAGTAGAAGATCAAATGGAGTATCTCAACAAATGGCTACAATGTCGGTGGCAGTATTTGTGATTGTATTTGTGTCAAGTGGGTGAGTGAAAATTTTCTTCTTTCTCCCATAATCCTATTCAATGAATTTAATTAAAATTTGATTACTAACTTTGTACACCCATTAGATAAGTTAGTATTTAAAACGGCAAATTTGCTGATTACTTCAAGCTAATTAATTACTTTTTTGGCTGATGCATCAAATGTTGATAAAGCAAACAGGTTCATTAATACCTAGGCCGACAAGTTTGGCAGGCTTTTCACTCCACCACGAAGGCGATAACCTAAATGACCACAATTAGCATAATAATCAACGTTATACACGTCAAAGAAACTATAATTTAATCCGTGAAACCAATAAATTACCTCTTAACAATGAATCAAGCAATTAACTTCATGACAAATGCCTAATTAATTAAAAATTCCAATTGAAATAGCTAGGACCATACCAGTCATGAAGTTGAATGATGAAAGAAAATTCAAAACATTAGGTAGCCTTTGGATACTGGCTTACAGAATGAACACCAAGCACAAAAAAATAGTGAAGAACAATAATACTTTATCACGTATTCGGTGATATGAAAACAGTTTCTTATCGGATTCTTATAATTTTTAATTTCAAAATTAGTGTGTCAGCTTCTTAAAACAATTATTGTTGTTATACTCTCTCTTTCTTATTACTGTGAAGTAGGTGTCCTGCTTCTTTTGTATTTGTACAGATTTTTAGTATTTACTATTTACAAAACCAATAATATAACAAAGGAGCATATGGAACATTCTTTATTGGAAGTCACTGGAACTAATTTTCAACTAGGACATTTGTTAAGTGGGAAAAAAATTTAGCTAGAACCATAAGCATAATTTTTTTTCTTTATGTATTAGTTTACTTTGTTGGGCATATTTGTTGGGTTGAGAAGGCTTCAAATGCCTGTGGCACTAAGCAAAGGAGTGGGAAGCCCTAATGCAATCAAATGGGAAGTATGTCAAGATAGGCACCACGAAACCACAATGTAAACTTTTGTATGACACATTATTAAATTAGCTCAAATAACTTCAAAGGAAAAAGGTGATTTTTAATGCTCCATTGTTGTCTTCTTAGTTTTTTTTTTTTTTTTTTTTTTTTTTTTTTTTTTTTTTTTTTTTTTTTTTTTTTTTTTTAATGTTATAGAGGCGAGGCGAGGCAAGGTGAACATAACCACTCTGTTGCTACTTGCTAGTTACATGTTTCTTTGTTGTGCAATTCTATAACTACATATAAGGAGGAATTGCATGCGAACCGGAGAGAGAAATACAAATATATACCATCAAGGAGAACGACCAGTTGCTTCTTTCCTAGACCAATCTTTTTTCTCTTTTGATACTCAGACTTCCTCTTTGATATTCTCTCTTCAGTCGGCCATGGAGACAGGGACTCGCAGTGAAAGATAAAAAAAACAAAAAAACACACACCCACAAAAGGTGGGGTACGGAAAAAGGCTTCCACTCATCAAGTTCACCTTTGGGGGAACTTTCGCATGACCCATTTTGATAATATGATCATTCATTCTTTTGGCCCATTTTGAGAATCTGATTTATTTATTCTTTTGATATTTATATGTAAATTATTCACATACAAAATTTATTTTGTTCGATAATTTTAATCATATTTAATTACTTATCATTCATTTATTTATTTTTTCTCTAAATAAATGATGAAAATACATAGCTATAATTACCAAATATATCTGATTTTTTTTTTAATTAATAGTCTACATACAAGAAATTGGAAGTTGAATGATTCATATCATTGAAATAGACCCCAATGACTTGACTAGATAGTCCAAATCATTTATGAGAATTGGATACAAATCCTTCCCATCATAACCGGCCTTTTTGGTTGTTAATCTATTCTATTATATAAAACCTATGAATAAATTAGTGTAAATTGTCAAAAGAAAAAAAATTTCCAAAGTAATTCTAAACTTGATAATTGTTCCTCTCATATTTAACTACTTCAAATATAAGTGTCATAATTATGAGATATAATTACTTTAAACAATTGTCATGATACACACGTTATGTGTGTACCCTTAATATTATAATATATAATATAAAGCTTACAATTAAATTAGTGCAGACATGTCATACATATATATAGCTTTGTCAATGGCTCAAGTTAAAATAGCTTTGTCAAAATTATTTTTTGGCTTACTACAATGCACAAAACTTATTTTTTTGGTTATACCATTCTAATATGGACTTGCCATTTTGGCACAACCAAATGCCAAATTCAAATTTGGGTTGTAAATTGTTCTAAATTTGTGTTCAAATTTGGGTTCTAAATTATTCTAAAATTTTGTACAATCTAGAAACTTTCCATATTCAAAAAATTTGAGGGTTCCAAATTAAATTTGGAAAGCTGAATTTCTAGACGGATCTTTATTGAGTTTTTGTAATTTTATAAATTTATTGTGGTTTGAAAATTTATGGTAGAGTTTTGATTTGTAGAAGTTGTGAAACTAACAGTTGGAGGTTCAAAAAAACAGCTGACTTTGCCATTTTTTGGCATGGCAAATGGCACACCATTAGAGTAGTGCATTTGTGAAGCCACGTTATTTTTTGGCTTTGGCAAGGCAAATAGAAAAACCATTGGAGTTGCTCTTAGAATCCAAGTTTATACTCAGCTGTGCTAGAAGTGAGGATTTATTATATTTATAAAATAATAAAACATACCAGACCATATGAGAAAGCAAATTGTTATTCATACAAAATTTATCGCTAAAATGACATGGCAATGACATTTTTGCAATAAAACGTCATTTAAATGGGGAATTTATTTTAAAATATACGTCCCAATATAGAAACAGTAAGGTCCCAATTTATTTAAATGAAGAAACAGATTTGAAACAGTAGAAAATCCAACAAATTCAGAATCAAACCCACATATCAGAATCAAACCCAATTTATACAATTTTTTTGCCAAATTCACAAATTTCAGAATAAATTTGACAAACCCAAATTCGGTTTCTCTTTTTTTTTTTTAATCATTTATCACCAAATCAGTTTATCCAAATGGAGTGAAAAAATCAGATGGATATTATTACAATAAACCAAACCAAAATCAGATGGATGTTCTTTGCAGATCAAAATAAATATCAAAATAAAATAAATGGATGAACAAAAATAGTTGGATGAACAAAAATTAAACCAAAAATCAAAATAAATAATTACGAAAAATCGGAGAGCACAGACCTGAGTTGTTTGAAGATCTGGAGATGCTTGAGTTCTTTGAAGATCCGGTTTGAAGCCATCGCGAGACCTCAGTTTGAAAAATCGCGATCGCCTCCACATCAACAAACAGAAAAATAAACAAAAAATCAAAGTGTATATATATATATGATGTGTATAAAGACGGAGAGCGAGAGAGAGACAGATGGGAGAGTACAGAGATCGGTGAAGAGAGGGAAGACAGTGCGAGAGTGAGAGAGCGAGAGTCAGAGAGAGGGAGACAGTTTGCGGAGAGGGAAGATAGTGCGAGTGTGTGTGTGTGTGTGTGTGAGAGAGAGAGAGAGAGAGAGAGAGATCGGTTTGAGGAGACTGAGAGGGAAGACAGAGTGACTGGGAGAGGGAAGACAGTGTGATGAGAGTGAGAGGAGAGGTTTGGATGATTCCAGATAATCATCTCAACCATTGAACATTTTAGACGTGGACGGTTGTGATCTCCCACTCTGCCCATAAAACAGCCGCTGTGTTCTGTTTGGTTTAAAAAAAAAAAAAAAAAAATTCAATAACAACAGTTATCTTTAAACGGTTGTTTTTTTCAAACAGTGATATTTCGAATTTCTATGACTGAGCGGTGATTGTTTATTTTTTGTATATAATTAAAAAAATTTATTAAATATATAGTGATATATTTTTTGATGGGTGAATTATATTTAAATTTTTTTTTCTAATTTTTCAAAAAAAATTCATTTTTTATATTTGTCTAGTTTGAAATAATATAAATACATAATTTTTTTTACAAACAGATAAAAAAATGTCACAAAAGATAAAAAATAAACAAAAATAAAATTACAAAAAAAATCTATATCCAAACAACACCTACAAATTTGGAGAAAAAATTAGTTAAGATTTACTAAAATAACAAATGACCATTAGAGCACCATTGCTATAATTTGACAAAATAACACTATTTATTGTCAAATTATAGCAATAGTAATAGCATTATAGCAACAATGGTTGTCGTTCGAAATCAGTTTATTATGTAAATAAGTCAAACTTAAAAGTACAATTTATTGGACTTAGTCTAACAACTAGGAATTGTTTGATTCGCTAAAACAAGTTAAAATAATTATTCCTTAGACTTTAGTATGAAATTATCATTCTTTTATAATGTGAATGATGATTCAATTTAGGGTGTATTTTTTATTATTTTTTTGGTGAATCAAAGGTGATGATAGATATTTTAATAGAATAATCATGTTATTCCATTTCATTCCAATAGTGAAGCAAATAAAGTATTATCCAAACAAGACACTGCTTACCCAAACAATGACTGGTATCATTAAGAACAATAAAATATTTTCCTTGCTTGGCCAATTACACATTACACACATACAAAGAATCCAAAGTAGCCCATACAATTTTTAATCTACGGTTAAGGAGGTCAAAGTGTTGCATGCATAAAATCAAGGAAATGGCGTTGCCACTTAGGTTATATGGGAAATCAATCGTTATAAAAAGGATTAGGTATCAACTTGTCAGGTAAGCAGCAATTGAAAAAAGAAGGGATTTAATTATGGTAGGCTCAGAAAACTAGAATTTCTTCACATCTAAGGAAAATTCTACGAATTAGTACTCGTTGCATGTGTAGGATTGCTCTATAAAAACCACAGAGATGTTGATTAAGATAAGATAAGTTAAACTTCTAATTTGACTCAAATTTCATTTTAGTCCTTACCATTTTAATTTAAATAATTTGATTCCTGCCTTTTAAATCCGATTTCAATTTGATCCTTCCATTCAAATTAAACACTAAAACTTATAATGTTGTAATACGTGTCAGTCTCGCAAGGAGTGCATGAAAAAATTAACAGTTTTTTAGACAAAATGACCAAATTAAAACTGAACTTTAAGTGTAAGAATCAAATTGAAATTTGAGTCAAACTATAAAGGTGAAAAATATAATTCCCCCTAAAATTTAAATCTCCCAATATATCCAAGTCAAACATTGCTAAGTACTCGTAAGACAATAATCAACCAAACTAATTTCACAAGAAGTAATGCAACAGTGAAATATGTTAAATACTTCTAGTTAACTAAATTAAGAATCCAGTGTAGCAAATTATGTTTTACAGAAACATTAATTCGAGCAAGATAATTATATATTGTAAATAGGATTGAAGTCTCCCCAAAGCTGTTCTTTTGAAACATATAGCTGATAATCCCAAGACCTCAGATGCTTTGATTCATGCCGCTCAACTTCTAAACTTCATCTTCATCTACACTTAGAAGTTAGAATCTTACAAAAACTTTTACAGAAAAGCAAAAGCAGAGACATCTAATTTATGCTACGAAACACATTTATAAACCAAATCATCTCCAAACAACTAGATTAGCTGGCTTATAAAAAAGTTCAAACCACAAAAAGGAAAAATTGTACGAATTTCTACATGAACAATACTAATTAAAATCCCACAGGTTCCAAATTCCAAACATAGGTAAGACGAACACAAAAGAGCAATTTATGAATCGTGTACCATGGGGCACATAATGGGAACGTTCAGAAAAAGAAAAAGAGATAGGAGAAAAAAAGAAAAAAGAGTTTAAAAAAATTTAAAATTGAGGTTTTATTTTTTTATTTTATCCAATTGTTTGATGACATCAAAATTTCTCGTAACTTGATGCCCCTCCAACTTCCGGCAGTCAAGACTCGAGACTGGACACTTAGTCTGACCAAATGATTAGTCCACTAAAATGCACCACATTTATGATCTAAGATATTAAACCCTACGTGTAACCAAATCTTTAAAAAAATTGTATGTGCTGGAATCCTATTTTTAGATTCTCCAATCTACAAGTAAATTCCACAACAAAACAAATGATGGGAAGCCAACCTAACAATAGAAAGTCCATTTACTAGTGATAAATAAATCAAATGCACCAATGTTCAAAACAAGCACATTAAACCTGAACGTCCCAAAGATAACCTAACAATGGAATTCCTTAGGCCTCTTTTGTGATAAATAATACAAATGCACCGATGTTCCACTGTTTGGTTAGTTGTGTGCATTGGAGTAAGGATTGGTGCCGCATCATACCATCGGTGACAACCCCTAAAACCCACGCGGGGTTAGCTTTCCCATAGTGTATTGGTCTAGTAAACCATAAATACGGGATTAGGGACTAGTCGCCTAGGTTAAAGACACAATTGTGTTCTAGTTAGACTCAATAGGGTCTGTCTAGGTTATCGAGATGTTTCATTGATTTTTGGGTGGTATTGATTTTACGTTGAATTTTATAATATTTGAGCGATTGATCTTTGTATGTGAATTTTAAGATAATTGTGTAATATGGCATCATCCTTATTAACATTTAATATATTGGCTACTCATTTTCAATGTCTTGGATGATTATTTAGTGAGCTTTAATCTTTGCTCGTCCCTTACAATTACAGGTACTCCACCACTGTAAGCATAAAGTTGGGTGGCCATGCCATATATTCAAATCTTTTACAGAGTTATACATGTATACCCATGCTTAATTGTATTTACCCTTTTAAGTTGCCATTATTTTGGAGGCTGGCGTGTAAACCGGACTAGTTTGCTTACAGACTTATAAGATGAGTTAGATCACAGGCTTGTGTTATTTTAATGATATGTAATTAATATATTTGGGCTGTGAACACACTCATGGCTTTTTGCAACCTAACTCTAGAGATGTTACGTTCGTAATTTAACTCAAACTATTATCGATGCCTAAGCAATTTATTCCGAGTACTTGGCATATGCAATCAAACTCATCCAGATATTTGGAAATTGGAGAAAAGTACTCCTTTATTTAAATTTCTCCCAAATTTGTTTTTGTCATTTGAGTCATTATTGACAAACTAGCAATATCGACCTTGAGTTTCCTAATCGTGTCATCTTAGTCATTATTGGCATGCCAGAGCTAATTTTGCTCATTTTGTGAAAGCGAAACCTCTTGTCCAACATGGACCTAAGGCAGTTGAATATTGGTGAGAATGGATTTTGTTAGAATGGATTGATGTTAGAATGGATTTTGTTTTGGGGCTTCCATATACACAATGAGGTTATGATTCCATCTATGTGGTTATGGACAAATTTTCTAAAAGGTCCATTTCATTGCATCGAGCAGACAATAGATGCTATAAATGTGGCACAATTGTATTTTTGAGAAGTCTATTGCCTACATGGGCTACCACAATCCATTGTGTCAGACAAGGATAGCCGATTTCTCAATCATTTTTGGAGCTGTTTGTATAATACATAGCTTGACTTTAGTAGTGCCTATCATCCTCAAAGTGACAGTCAAATGAGAGTTGTTAATTGTTCCTTGGGAAATTCATTGCTGTGTTTGGTAGGGGATCATTTGAAATCATTGGACTAGAAATTGCACTTGTAACCCTTCAGAAAATCGAAGTTTTGATTTTAGTCCCTTTTATGTTAACTATGGTTATCAACCACGAGCTCCATTGGACTTGGCACCTGTGCCAAATTGAAAGCGTATCAATGAAAAAGCAAAAAATCTTATTAGCAACCTATAGGAAGTCCACAAATTTTGTTTAGGTTGTTCTCACAAAAGACAAGTTTTCTGCCTACAAGCACAATAAACTGGCAGCCAAAAAATTTGGGCCATTAGAGATTGTGAAAAGATCTCATTTGCACAACCGACGTGTTCTACATCAAACATCTCATTCCATTAGGAGTGTTCATAAAACTAAATCACTCGAGCAAACCGAGCCAATCCAACCGATTTGACACCATTTTGGACGATTTCAATGGTTGAACAGTCGAGAATCGATTGAAATTATGAATTTTGTGCAGATTTCGATCGAATTATGAGCGTATTAATTGAAAAACTACATAAACTGATCCGACCGAATATAATTATAATTAAATTAATAATGGTGCTTAAACATGTTGCCTTTTAATGGTGGATTTTGTTTCCCAAGAACCTTAGTTGTACACACACAACATTATCATCAATGACTTCTGCAATCAATAGTTGGGCTATGGCCTTACCTAGTCTCAGAGACTTTAATTTTCACTCCAACTCTGTCTCTTTTCACCTTCTTTTTCACCCTCTCATCTACCTTTTTGTCTCTATCACCCTGCCATCTATCCTACTTTCCTCTCTCTCTCTGTCTCTCTCTCTCTCACACACACACACACACAAAGACAAACTCTAGCAAAAAACTATGGGACTTGTCTCTCTCTTTCTTGGAACTTCAAGATAAATGCTCTCTCATCTCTCAATCATCTTTGCGTCTCTCTCTTTTCCTTCTCAATCTTTAGTCTTTCCCTCTGTGATGGTGGCAAATATTGGTAGTTATCAACGGTGTGGCGGTGGTGGCGTTGAGTGATAGCGGTGGTGGTGGTGTCGATGAGCGATGGTCGTGGCATGGTGAGTTTCCCTTATCTCTTTCCCTTTTTCCCCCATTTTCTTTCCTCCATTATCTTTATTTCAATTTGTTTGTATGTATATGAGTTTATGGTTTTGTTTTTTTTTTAACTTTGAATCATATATTTCTCATTTTTTTCCTCCAACCTCTTTCTATAAGAGATTTGCGAAATCGACCAAACCGACCACCTAATCGATTCTCATGACTCGGTCGATTTCGAATAGTAGGTCGGTTGACAACGGATGAGGGTAAACCTAGACTTGTAAACACCCCTGCATTCCATATTGGGGAGACAGTTTTGATGACAAGGCTACAAATTCAAGGGTGAATTCTTCCTACCTTGGAGATGATGACGCAGCGTGTGGCCATAAAATTTGTAGATCAAATGGATAGGCATGTGGCCAAACAAGGCAAAAGGCACCAGCAAGAATCAAACGGCATGTGCTCAAAATCGCGCAAAATTTGGTGAGTTGATGGAAAATATTGTTTTGATCAAGATCCATAGCTGTCCTACGGAACTCAATAATTTTGGGCAAATTCCATCATTTAGGCCATCAATTTCAAGATTTAGCCATTTTTGGAAAGATTTGCAACTTCAATTACTCTTAGCGCACAAGTCAAAATTCGATTTCCGTCGAATTTGTGATTATCGTAGTAGCCTAAATTACTAATTTCTTTGTTTTATTTCAATATTTCTATTTTTGGCAATTTTTGTTGTATTTGCTTATATTTGTTTTGCTCATTAAAAAACTGTTGACTCTAGTTATTCCTAGTACATTAGGGTGGTTGTCAATATAAAAAATCATTGTAAGCCTTACGGGTGAATAGTTTAGAGAATTAATACAATTTTGAGTTTTTATTCTTTTTCCAACCTTAGGTACTCGTTTCAAATCAACCATTAATGAGCCTTTATTCTTTGTATTCCTTATGAATCAACGAGTTTAGAGAAGGATCTTATTTCAGGGTAATCATCTCTGAATCAACATACCCTAAATCATCACTATCACACATTCTTTACATCACTTAGGTTGGGAGTAGAGCTCGAATACCTCGCTCATAAACGCTAGAGGACTTGTGAATTAGAGGCTAGAATACAAAGGGTTGCCTGAGCAACTCATTACCACCCTTGAGTTAGAGCACTAAAACTAGTTTGTAAGAGGGGCCTTAACCAAGACGCGACACCTTGATGGTCGTATCATATCTCTAGGCCACTCTTGACACATCCAAAAAGGGATGTACCAAGCCTGCCTATGTCCGCGTATCCAAGTATGTTACATCCCCGAGGCCTACATCAAATGTTGTAAAGTTGATCCAATTTCCCTCCAATTCGCCAAGCCTAAAAGATTGATCCACCTATCATCAGTTGAGTTGGCTCAACCTAGATCATCACCTAACATAAAGGAGGGTTCAAAATGCATGCAAGACACAACATAGCTGCATCTCCTTGCTCTTCTGACATTCAAGCTCTCCACTGCCACACCTCTTTACCAAGGCTACCATTGGCTCTCTCCTTTGCCTACCATCTTCATAACTCCTCTACAACCATTACACAATGATCAACCATTGCTTACCTTAATGTTTCACGAAAGTACTTTCCTCATCTTACCACCCATTTATGTTAACATCCTCATTTATGCTACACTCAATTTTACAAATTTAATGTTTCGTAGTTGCCTAACATTCAGTGCCATAAAGCATTGCAGGCCTCAAAGTTACCCTATAAGATTTTTCTTTCAAATTTGTTGCCATCTAGCACATTTCCACTTGAGCCAACCTACTTTGATACACTATAAGTTTCATCATTTTCAATCTTTCCACTTTTTGGTATCTCATGGTTTTCAATCTACACTATTTTACTATTTCTACTTGTGTTAGTAATAAGGTTACATTTCGATGCAAAAAGACTCGCAAGAAAATATACCCGAAGAATCAATGGACCGCGCTCTTCTATCTATAGCATGACGACTCAAGAAAACATTTTGAACAATAACTAACAATAATCAGAAGTCACTAGCATCCGTATCATTTAAATTTCTAAAATTTTTGATATTCCAAGAAATGGAAGCCTCGCGGGAACTAGCAAGAAAAGTGATGGGAGCATTGTGACTTATGAGAGCAAGATAAATGGAAAAGGCACATAAACAAATGATCAAAGGAGTCCTCCACAATCCAAACATTCTCTCAAAGAGAGATTCTTTCGATTCCCTACCATGAGAGGAATGAAATTTTAAAAATATCAAATCCCTTATAAATGCACAATGCATTTCCATCGAGATCTAGAGTTGCCCCTAAAAACCACATGAGAATCCCAACCATTGTGTTGGATCCCATACTTGGTGGGTGTTTGGGAACTTCTAAAAACACTACTTTTTGTATTTTTAGTTGCCTTTTTAAAAAGTGTTTGGTTGTGGCTAAAATAATGAATTTTTTTGGTATTTGAAAAAGTGGAATCAAATGTCACATCAAAACTTTTTGGTGGAGTAAAAGACTATTTTACCCTTGATGTAATAGAAAGAAAGTAATGTCACATCAAAACTTTTTGGTCGAGTAAAAAGTAATTTTGGTGGTTGCTTTTTTAGAGGATGCCAAACTCATTTTAGGGGTGTTTTTGATTTTTTTTTTTTTTGACTTTTTGGTTTTTTTAGAAAAAGCTAGCTTATTTAGGACTTACCAAATGAGGCCTTACTATTAATCACAGAATACCATGAAGTATCTCATTTAATAAAAAAATCTCCATAACCATTACCCTAATAATGCCTAGTTCTTAGCAATAATATTCCCAATGGAGAAACCCTCTCCCTCTTGACACATTGCAATAATACTCTTAGCAATTAAAACTTGTTCTATGATTGTGCAATATCAAGGGTTATCAAGGGTCATATGTTCTCGACACCACAAGATCAAATCCTTTCCTACTATCTTGTTTCAACATTAATCTCGACCAAACTCATATCAGCTTGCCTCACTGGTGCAAATCTTTTATGGCTAGACAAATCGATTGTACTGTTCATCTCTCCAACTTTACTTTCTTCAATTGTCTAGATTCTCCCTCACCAGCAAGTGCCACTTACTTGCAACAGAGACAATGAGAGAAAATGGGAAGCTCATAGGTGAAATTGATAGCTAAAATAGAATAATCAACGATAACTTCAGAAAAGTGACATAGAATCCATGACCTTCTTCACTCTTCTTTGTTCTCTTCATATGCTCTGAAAAATCATGATATGAGCTGACACCTCACCACCAAAGGAGGCCTTTTAGATGTGTGTATGGACTTCTGACTATTAAGCCATTCTTTTTTTTGAGTGGCTATCAACCCATTAATAACCCACAAAACACATGTTTCTCATACTTTGATTGCTCAACAAAATTCCATTTGAATTTCAAAGAATAACTTATAATTCAACAGAAAATAATTTAACAACAATTCACATATTCTGCTCAAAGAAATTAATTAAGAGCATCTATGTGTGCAATTCAAATATTCTGCTCAAACATGGCATCAGATCCTCCTTTATATGTTACGCCACACACACACCTCACTTCGACATCCGTGCACACCCTTATAGAAGCCATGTGGCCTTTTTACTCCAGATGTGAGTAGTGTTCAATTCTTTTTTATTTTAAACATTTGACATTAGAGTGTAGATTACCAAAATGGCACCTCACTCTCATCTATACCCATTGTGTCAACTAAGCCCCTAACTACCAATTGTCTTAATTAAGCTCTCAAACTCTTTAATTTGGTTCAATGCACATTCCATCTAGTTCCATCTAATTTACTAATGGATTAGAGTCATATAAGCCTCTCACGAGATTGATTAACCTCAAATACTCTGACTCAACTCCAATTCAACCAGTGTGCCCCACCCACTCCTTCCTTTATTTTTATGATTTCACCAACTGGTCATTGTTTTTGGCCACAAACACTAATGCCCCACCAAACCTAGCATTAGTGCTGTTCCCTAAAAACCAATCCATAAGATGTGGATGATACAATTTTATAAAACAATCTTATCGTTTAATTAATAATAAAAGGCATGTTTTATTGTCATATTTACTTTGTTTGTTATTGTTTATACATGATAAGCCCATAGAATTAAAATTGAGAAGACGTGTTCTTAAGATTTAGAATATAATACTTTACTTCTCAATGCTTTATTCTTAAATGTTCCTAGTCATACGATTATTAATTGGGCGTTAGAAACTCGATAAGACTAGCATGTGTTACGCTAGCACAATTGGAAGAGTAGCTAGTCTCAAGTTGTAAATCAGAGATCACAAAACTTGCAGCGGAATGAAATGTTTAGATCATACCTGATTTGATCTAAAACCTCATGGATAAATCACGTGCTTCCAGAATCTAATCAATCAATCCCAGCAGTGGGGTGATATTACAATGGTGAATATCACCCACACAAACCACAGTGCAGAAGACTTGATCGTTGTTTCTTGGGAGAGAGTCAGTATATGGGTAGAAACAAAACCTACGTTTTTTCTCTCTTGGTTACCCATAACCATATATCAGATATATATTATATTATTATTATTTATCCATATCAGTTAAAACTGATAATATCTATATCCTGAGTGGTTATCCTAAATAGGTTTGAATTTAATTCAAAACCTATTTGGATAAGATCCAAATTATGTTCAAATGGTCATGCCACATGGGCGCCCATTACTAACATCTCCCACTCGCACATGAGTTGGCATGACACTGCCACATCTCTGTCTCAATCTCCCAAAAATAAACAATCTCATACTAGCCACTGCACCGTGCGACTGCTGAGAACACCTGCATGTGGGAGCTCTATACTAGAAACTCAAAATGAGCCAGCATAGAGACATCAACCCAAAAAGAACAGAAATAGTGTCTCATATACCCCAGACCCATCTAATTACACCGGTCCAAAAAACATCTCTAATCCCTCAAAAAAGAGCATGTTTGACCCTCTCAATTCTTGCAATATATTCACACTCAATTCGCCTCTCATACAGAGCGATGTGAGTTGCCGGCAGTGAATATACAACAGTGGTGTAATACTAGATGATCTTCCCTTTGCACTCATGCCATTTAGTTTAGGATTGACCGCTTTCCCAATGATGTCCCTTAAGGCCGAATCATGCATGACCGCAGGCAACATACCAAAGTAGCAGAACATCAACCCCTTACCTTATGACATAGTCAAAAGTCACAAAAGGGTACATAAATGAAAGTCATATCAATAATGACACGTAAGACTCACACGGTGAGGAAGCAGGGATCCATTCTCTCACCTCATTACTCGGTCGCCAAGCACATATAGTATGAATACATGTTACGGTGGAGTAACTCTTCCATAAAGAGTGATGTCATACTCGATACACCGTACAGATATTAGTCTAGTCGCTTTCTAGCGCCTAACCCGAATTCTCTATTTGCTCGCCTTCTAGGCGCCAAATGAGATCTCGTATCTGGCTAATCATAACAGGCACAACATGGAAAGTGGGTACTAACATCCATGTTTGGTTCTTAACACGACCTCATCTTGGTTATAACCAAGGCGACATACATAGTGGATGATTTAAGCCTCTCTTGGCTCCAAATAAAATAAACCACCAGTCTCATCCTTGCTCGCTCCCAAGCGCCAAGGGCGATTGCTCGTGTGAGTGAGCCAATCTTGCCTGCTGACATCATCATTTTCTAATCATTATGACACAAACCGTAATAGTGTCAACATCCCATCATCTCAAAATAAGTGATCGATTTTAAAAAAAATTGACCACAACTTGCGCAATTATAGATTCCAAACATAAGCCTTATCAGCACCTCTTGCGATAAGTATATACAACGGAATCCACCATGTGCGCCTCACATGAAATGATTTAAGATCACTACCTCTTGCACAATAACCTCTCTAAAGATATTTTTGGTGACCAATTTGCGTTCATTCTTAATGCGCCCAACTAGCACAGATGCGCCCAACCAGCGCATTGAATTTTACAATGAGCAAATTAATATGCTTCTAATAAAGCATTTTATCCACAGTCTAATGAGCAAGGTCAAAGTCTGAACAACTCAGTTAACCATTTATCAAAGATAACACTTATCATGCCGAATACGCCCACATAGCGTACTTTAGGCTCCCACAACAAAGAAAAGATCAAGGAATATAAGTCATCTGTTTCTCCCAAAGACAATCTGAGGATTCACTCAATAGCTAAGGCTCTGGCTTTTACCGATAGGTAAGTCAATGGATTTGCAATTTTGCATCTAGAATCATTCTAAGATATTCTCTATGTAAGTCATCGAAGACAGACCGAGAATTTTCCTAAAACAATCCCTAAGGATCGTACATCCGAGCATATAAATTACATCACCCATGTCCATCATATCTAAAATAGAGGACTGCCCACCCTAGGTGGCGACAACCTTATAAATTCCTGGCTCATAATGACTAAGTAAGGAAAAACATCTTTTGGACCATTGATCATGCCTCAGTGGTCTTCATTGATCATCGTTGGCCTATCATGGCTTGACGAAATCTAAGAACCACTGTTTGGATAACTGCTTTAGGTTGTAAAAGATTTATTGGAACCAGCAACCTTTTTGCGCTCCTAACTTTTCACCATAAAAGCAGAAGGTAAATCCCTACGGATCTACTTATCCAATTCTCTAATGAGAAATCAGGTCACAATGTCCACAAATCAATGTTCCGAACTTATGTCAATTATAGCCTAAGTCAAAATAACCTCACTCCCCAGGAGGAAGTCTTCTCATGGTCTACACTTTCCTCAATGGTGCGACCATTCGGTATCTAGCGAGCCTTATGCCTCAACAATGACTATCCAAATTACGCATAACTTTATATCAGTTTTGTGTCATAATGGAAAGTCAACCAAATTATAAAAATGGTTAATCCTCAAAGACTTTGTCTTAAACTGCGCAACATTGATCCACTTTCTAAAAACAGGGGACTAGAGCCTTTGGCATTATCCTAGGCTCTTTATCATCTTGCGGAGCAATCATGAATGTTTCTCTCTCAATCACCCAGTGATGACGTGGAAAATTTTCACATTTGCTACCACGCAACTAAGAATGTAGAGTATTCTGCTCTAATGGAGTAATCCATTAGTAGACACATCGCTCCCACTGTCCCTAGGATATTAGAAATTTCTTTCCATTCTCAACTAGGCTACATAGAGCGCTATGCTTGGAATTCTCCATCTTATAGAGTTCCAAAAACTCTATTCACGTCACCTTTACTAATAAAACTTTATGTGACTTAGTTACACTACCACAAAGCTGCTTACCTATATGCACATGACCCGGAGGGTTTGCATGACCGCATACAATAATGCGCCACACGACCCTTTGTGTTTACAAGACAGCATACAATAATGCGCTATAGAACCCTAGGTCTTAACTTCACAATCTTATGAGAAGTAACATAAAGATAAGCTGCTTAACGGTTATAGATCGCCCATAGATGGCTCTCCACTAACCTATTACTCAAAATTGGAGTGTAAAATCTGATATGGAGGGCACTTAGTTAGGGATATAGGCAACAAACTAGTGCAATTCCCAATTGGGAAACATTTTGCGCTATTATCTACCTAACATTAACAATATTTAATTCCTTATCTCTACTACACCAGTGTGTTGTTGAGTACTAGGAATAATCAATTTTCTAAGCATCCATCTCTCTTCACAAAGTTTTCTAAAAATAACTCAAATAGATACTCGCCACCTTGGTCAAAACTAAAAACATGAAAGCTGTTATCTAATTGATCTCGACCTCATATGTGCAATGTCAAAAATTGTCTCAAAACTTTTGTGTAACGCCCTCAAAATAACAACAATAAACCCATCAGATAAGACATGCATTTACATATAAACTAACCACACTCTTTTATTCATTAGAGTTTCATTGCATAAGTATTACATGTTACTATCAAAAACAAAATGCCCTACGGGCTTACAGCTTTCCAAGTTAACACTTGGTTACAACAAAAGAGTACTAACTCGTTTACACATTAAGCCCTAGGCTTGAAGTTACATGTAATACATCAAAAGTTAAGCGACAAAAGTATGTCCGCCACTAGCCTCCCAGCTATGTCCTTGGAGGTGGCATGCTTCCTGCACCTGAAAATGATATTCCCATATAGGGTGAGCCACAGCCCAGTAGAAATACACTAAACCAACCATGGACAATGACTAAAATATTAGCAATTGATAGATGGTCAACACTGATACAATCACATAAATCACATATTTATGTCTTACAACTTATGAGTCTAAGTTACCTTTCATTTTCCCTTTTTCAACAGATAAGCATGCTAGCTCTATCATCATTTCCACAGATATGTATAAAAACTATATCTCACATTCAGATAAGCATAAAAGCTATATCCACATTTCAACAGATATGTATAACAACAATATCCCACATTCACAGATAAGCATATAAGCTGTATCCACACTTCACAAAGATAAGCATATGAGCTCTATCTTCACTTCTCTAGACAAGCATATGAGCTGTATCTACGGAGTTCATCCCCTATCTCCTCCCAACACTATCCGGTTTAGAGGTACATCCCCTATCTTCCCCTAAACCGCGGAGTACATCCCCTTTCTCCTCCTCTACACATAACGTATACAAACACAATGGTTCTATATACAATCACTCAATACATATAATTAATGTATTCTATCAACCGTCAAGTTCCATGACACATCTCATGATTAGTTTCAGTTTGCCTAACCATCATGCATTGTCTACAACAATTACGACTATCCTCCACCGATAGCCCAAAGCAGATATTTCTAAACAGAAAATAAATGCACAATGGATATTCAATCAACATTTCATTTCCTCATTCTTCTCACAATTAATTATCCCAATTAATTAAACAATGTAATTAGGTCAATTCCCATAATTAACATTTCAACCCTTAGGTCCCATTTTCATCAATGATTTAACATTCATTCAATTTCTCTATGCCAAACTTGCATCTAGGTTTATTATGAATAAAACCCCAACTTTTGTAAAATTGCACAAAAGTCCCAAACTTTCACAAAATTACCAAACCAAGCCCAACATCTCAAAATACCAAAATTTAAAGACAAAACCCATAGAGAGGAGTAGGATATCCCTACCTCAAAGTTTAAGCCCAAAAGGAGATGAAGACTCGAAGATCAACTTGCTCCAAAACAAAACTTTTTCAGATTAAATCGAAGCTCTCAACACCCTCTATCTTTTCAACAAAGGCCCTAGGCTAGATTCACACTCTAGGGAGATCTAATCTTAGAGAGAATGTAAGTTTAGAGAGAGAGAGGCTCGGATTTAGGGTTTGATCAAAGAAAGGAAGTGAAAAAGTGATGTTTAAGACGCTGCTGTCCGCTGATATAAAACACACTCGCTCGAGCGAAGACATGGTCGCTCGAGCGACCAGACACAGAAACTCTCGCTCGAGCCAAGAAGTTCTCGATCGAGCGAAGAAAAACCCAGACCGCTCGAGCCAAGAAAAGCTCGCTCGAGCCAAGAAACACAACTCTCAGGTCCAGAACCAGACGCAACACTCGCTCGAGCGAAGCCACCCTGGCTCGACCCACCAGACACGAACCCCACTCTCGCTCGAGCGACCAACTCCTCGCTCGAGCGAAGGTCCAAAAATCTGGGCAGCAACACTAGGCTCCCAAACACAACCAACCTGTAACAAACCTGCCCAACACATCCTATAACTCAAATATGAAGTAAAGAGGATGCAAACAAGACAATAAACAACTACCAACATCCACGGACACATGTCCGGATCACTGTACAACAAGGGTAAACCCGGGATCGCTATATTTTGACTTATGGGAGATCAAATAGTCTTGACTCAGATGCGTGTCGTAATCTATAAATGTGTCGAGATTGAGGCTTAGCTATCATACCCTCACACATATCTAGTCACAAAATATCATAGTGGACTAAATGCGCCAAAACAAATGACCTTCTGCGGCTTTCCTACTTACTTGTGCGCACCCATTGCGAACAAAGTTACACATTCACATGAGAGCAGGATGTCATAAGCGAGTGGGCCCGAGAAGGCCTACTCAAACCATCGTGTCATCATCTCATTAATGTGATTAAGTATAATAAGCCACTGGTTCATGACCAATGTCATAAACTAATTCCAATCATCTTAATGTGTGAGTTCTCGAAGACAAGTTTTAAAGGTTTAGGCCCAACTAGGTAATGACTCACGACTAAGTCATATTCACTAGATCATAAAAAGGATGTCATGGAGATATCAACTGCGCCTAAGTCACAAATTTAACTAGTAAGTGCTAATCCCCTGCACCTTCAAGTCAATTTTATTCTCCATACACTTTAATACATCTAGTTGAAAGATGACGATACTCCTGTTGCCATCTCTATTTCTCGCTTCATAGCTACTTGCAATTAATTCTACTATCCACAAGAAGGAGAGAATAAGCTATCAACTATGATAGCTCCTGAAGTAACTTAAGCGCGAATTAGGCTAAAGAGTCTAATTCAACACAATGCTCTTACAAGCGATGCGTTAAATTCTTAGAGTCATAACAACCTTGTCAGTCTTAACCTTTTCATTACTATGCTGCAACGTTTGCGCTTAGTGGTAAATGTTATTCAAAAACGTTAGCCTAGCTAAGGAATTATACAAAGAAGCCCCTCCTCATGTCTCACACTCAAGTGTGGAAACAGTAAGTGTCCACACTTAGACAAGTTGGCAATGCTAATAGATTTTGCAGCCACTAAGCGCCAATCTTTTCACTCAGTGTTAATAGATTTTGCAGCTTCTAAGCGCTAATCTTTTAACTTCACGTGATATTTCAACGCACACTATTATAGTGCATGAAATTTCGCTCAATCCACTCTCAATAATTGGGTAGAGAGCAAAACACTGCTCGTACTGGCTACTCGTCTTACACTTAATGACTAATTTATTTAAGCTCGCATTTCTTGGATGACGTGACTCTTGAATGTTACTTCATCCAATGATGTAACATTATTTACAAGTCAAAATACAAAGTCAATCCGCGCAGCTCATTAGTCAAGATCATATACAGATCTATTGAGGGCTTACTAATTTCATAACTCCAAAACTCGCCAACCAAAACTATGTAGCGTGCCGCTAACTATAACGCACACATTAGTTTTTATTGTGCCAAACAAGGCAACAAAAACACGGCGACTTTGAGTCATGTTTCCTTACTTTGGCTCAATTAAGGTTTGACCTAAAGTCTCCAAGACTTTTGCTCATCTAAAGAATGGGATTAGTTTGTTCACATTTGAACATCTCTACTAAGTCTAGGTCAACCAAATTAACTTCCATAAGCTAAATCAATTTAGAGAGAAATTCGCATTGGGATTAATTTGATTAGCATAATATAATTTTGCCGCAAAAATCTAAATTAAATAGTGACAATATTACACAAGTCGCAAGATCGAAAATCCGCTATGCTCGTAATCATCTCTTGCGCCACAAGTGACAATTATCCAAAATTTAGTTTAATTTATGCGCAAAATATTGGTTTTCGGGAGTTAATCTACAAAGATTTCTCTCAACCAAATAACCTCCCACTGACTATGGCATATACAAAGCATGATAAATTCCATACAATAGCATCTTAATGTAAATCTACAAATAACTCATGCTATATTCATTTAATAATGGAATTCTAATAAATAAATAAATAAATAATCATGCTCCTCTAATTACAACATATTACAAACTCTAAAAAAAATATGCTGTATTAAATATTTAAATTATGCCATAACAGAAAGTACATCATCCTGAAATTTTCTGGTATTTTCTGGAATTTTCTGGAATTTTAAATAACTAATTAAACACACATAAAATTAGAAATAAAAAATCCAGAAACTAGTAAACAGAAACAATATTCAGATTATGCCATAATTAAAATGTACATTGTTCTGAAATATTCTGAAATTTTTCTGAAATATTCTAGAATTTTAAATGACTAATAAATACACATAAAATTAGAAATAAAAAATCCAGAAACTGATAAAATGAGACAATATTACCAGTAAATAATAAACTATATCAATAGTCTACAATAAAAAATTCAACCCCAGAAAAATAATCATGCAACACCAGATGCATTTTAAAGCAAAAAAAATGCATTATTAACACAGGAAAAATATTACATATTTTCGTAAAATTTTCAAAATTTTACAGAATGTAGAAAAATTAATTCTGAGTCTAAGGGTACCAACCATGCTTAAAACAAAGCTATAACGAATAAATTATGGCCAATTAACGCAATTCAGAATTAAAAACAAACAAACAGAGCCTTAGAGCCAAGCCAGGCGGGAAAAACGGCTCGGCTCGGCTTTGCGCCGCTCAGCGCAACTCGGCGCGAGTCGGCTCAACGCGGCTCGGCACTCGGCTCCAGCCCTCGGCTCGGCGCTCGGCTCCAGCACGCGGCGCGCGTGCGGGCGCGAACGGCGCGCGTGCGTGGACAGCGCCGCCGACGCGCGCGTGATGGCGCGTGCAGGCGCGTCAGCAGGGCATCCGGCGCGTGGTGGTGCGTGGCTGCGCGTGGTGGCGCGTGGCACCGCTGGGAGGTGTCATACAGCGCGTGTATCACACGCGCCGCCTTCCCGGGTGTTTTCTGGTCCGGTTTTTATACTGCCGGACTCCTTTTTTCAAAATAAAACCGTTTATGGTCTTAAAAAAGACATTAATGAACATAAAAAAATTTATGCTCTTAATCTAATCAAAGTAGATTTTTTTTTTCTTTTACAAACATTCATGTATATATTGTAAACATACACATGTAAAAATAAACACATGATAAAAGGAAACACGAAAATATCCATCAAAGGCTCTGATACCAATGTAAATCAGAGATCACAAAACTTGCAGCGGAATAAAATGTTTAGATCATACCTGATTTGATCTAAAACCTCATGGATAAATCACGTGCTTCCAGAATCTAATCAATCAATCCCAGCAGTGGGGTGATATTACAATGGTGAATATCACCCACACAAACCACAGTGCAGAAGACTTGATCGTTGTTTCTTGGGAGAGAGTCAGTATATGGGTAGAAACAAAACCTACGTTTTTTCTCTCTTGGTTACCCATAACCATATATCAGATATATATTATATTATTATTATTTATCCATATCAGTTAAAACTGATAATATCTATATCCTGAGTGGTTATCCTAAATAGGTTTGAATTTAATTCAAAACCTATTTGGATAAGATCCAAATTATGTTCAAATGGTCATGCCACATGGGCGCCCATTACTAACACAAGTCACTGGTGTGGAAAATAAGGCAGATATGTGATGTAATGCAAACATATGATATGAGTGCTTGTTAGAGAAAAAATTCACTTAATGTGACGACTGATGAATATCTATATGCAGTTTTAACTACCTACCAAAACAAATGCTCATTACTTACAATGGTGCATGTAATTCTAAAACTTGAGACCATCATAGGTGTCTTATATATGTCTTATTAAGCTTTAATCGTACAATATGTTTGTATTCTAATTATAAAATATGAAAATGTATTGATCGTGCTTAGTGAGATATGCATGGAAGCATGTGAATGTTCAATAAGAGATCTATCACTCTTAAGTAAAGAGAGAGCATGTCCCATGTGACATTCTAGGATATTACTCAAGGAAGACCTTGGCCAGGGCATTGTGATATTTAGAAAGGAATTTCTAATTTCACTACCATGAGTCATATTAGTTATTTTTAGAGCATACGATTTAGGGGTTTGATAGTTTTTCATAATCTATTGACTTAGTCAAGACATTGTATGATTGAATGATTAAAATGCACGGTATTTGTTAACTAAAGTGAAGGATTTACTTTGTATATTTATACAACTTTAATCTTACTTTTTTCTTCTTCAGTAAGAAATAAGAAAATATTGAAAATTATTATTGAAATTATTCTAACAATTATAGTCTAATAACATGCAAAAATTATTAAAATTTCAATTTCATAATAGTTTGGATACATGACCTAGAGTGTCTGAATGGTATCCGAAGCTTCTCAAAATTTAACATCAAGTATCGAATACATTAAGGAAGCTTCAAATATGTATCCGCGAATATCCAAAAAGTATCGGTATTCGATATGGGTACCATACAAATAGGACTCCTTTTAGAAATATACGTGCTTCATAGGCGGAGGGCCACAACCATTATCCAAGTGCCTTAGTAATACAACCCAGGAACTCCCCATCCTAGTCCTAATTTGAGAAATAATCACCTTCAACTGTCATATCATATCCGAGTAAATATCCTTTCTTCCTCCTAAGAAGATGGAGAATTCTATTCGAGCAACAAGAGGCACATGATGTAATTTGAAGACTCCCAATTATGTGAAACCCCTAATTGCGGGCAACCAACCTCTATAAACTCTCTTTCCCTAGTACCGGTGTACCTGCATAACCAAAATCCCCTCACCACAACCACACAGACATCTTCTAAGACACTAGAGCCTATTCTTGCATGAAATATAACATATCTATCCTTGAAAAGGGGGGCGAAAACACTAGGGACAAGAACAACACAAACACAGATGCTTAATTTGTATGGAGAGGAACGGCTTGCCACCAACACCAACGGTTTTGAAACCCGAAAGACCGCTACACGAATAATAAACCTGCCACCTGGGAAGAGCTTCTCCTCCTTGCCGCCATACAGGAAACACATACGGCCATCACCGAGATGGGTGGCAAAGCACACGTAAAACTTGAGCCGAGGATTGAACATAATAGAAAGCTCACTTAGTACCCAATGAGACTTCATGAAACCATTGGCGTCCTCAAAATCATAAGCAATGTGCTGATCCTCATTTACTGACATGGCAATGCAAAAGCCCTCAAATTCAGCTCTAGCCCCGGAGGGACGAGGCACAAAACTAAGATCATCCAGCACACAAAACTGGCTTGAAAACTCCGTCCCATCCTCCCATTTATTTTTACTAGCGTGAAACATGCAGAAACCAGCCTGGGTATAAATTCTGAGCCTGTGTCCCCAAGCAAAATAGTCGAGGATAGTATCACCACCAGATTTACTGAAGCTGAGAGGGTTAGGGAGGATTTCCCACTTTCTATCTCCTCTGTCAACGGGATTGGAATCAAAAACCTCAAAATGGAAGATCAAGTTCAAATAGGTATGAGTAGTATGAATGTCTGGAAAGAAGATAAATTTTTCCCTCAAGTGTGACCATGATAGGTCTGGGTTTGTAACCTGACAATCTGATTGGATGAGTGGTGGGATCAAAGGCAAAAGCATCTAAATAGAAATTCTTTTTGCAAGAACCATCATTTTCATCAATTACAACATTCGTACTCCCAACCATATACAATTTGGAATCCACAACCATACATCGCATTCCCATCGGGGATCCACCACTGGTGCTAGTGCAATTGCGAAAATCGTACACAAGTTCAAGATCGGCGCCACCTTTGCATAACTTGGTAACATTGAGACGGCATAGTACTTCAGGCGACTGCACATACATATACAAATCCTTCTTCGTCGCCATCCTAATCTGATCCTCCTCAAAATTTCTCACCGCCTACCTACGCATTCTCGGAAACCCTATCTATCCTCTGCTTTCAACAGTCCAGAGATTGCGGTGCCGGCTTGGTGGGTGATTTTCTGTAGAGAATGATCTTATCTAGGGCTAAAAACGGAGGGTCGACATTAGAATTTTTTTAAATAACCTTGCTTGTTTCCATTTTTCAAAAAATACTTTTCAGAAAATTCTACCTTTTTTTTGTGTTTTTTTGTTTTTACTGAATTTTTTTAATATTTTAAGCAATTTTTTTACTTTTTAAACACACCTAACATAAATACACCTAAAAAGTAAAAAAAATTGTAAAAAAAATCTTTTAAAAATTCACTAAATACCAAAAATACAAAAAAAAAAACAAGAATTTAGTACATTTTTTGTATTTTTATGTATTTATTAATTTTTTAAAATATTTTTTCACAATTTTTTTACTTTTTAGATACATCTAAGTAAGGTGCATCTAAAAAAGTAAAAAAAATGTTTAAAATTTAAAAAATATTCACTAAAAACAAAAAAATACGAAAACCAAAAAAATTAGTTTTCAAAAAACTTAATCCAGAAAACTCAAACCAAACATACTGAATATTTATGCTCTACTTCTCGTCTTTTAAATTATTAAAAAAGAGTGCAATTATCATTGTAATTTTTAAACAATTAAACTTTTGAGATTTAAAAGTAATTTGTATTGAAAAATTTAATATCTAAGTAAAATTTTTGCTATTAAAAAGTCATATATGTAAAATATAAAATTAAAATTTTCCTAACTAAATGTTAAACAATACAAAAATGTATCAAATATTTACAACAAAAAATATGTTAAGTTAGATATAAGACTTTGAATTTTTCACAAATAAGACATTTAGTCAAGTTAAAGAGTATTTACACAAACACCTCCTAAACTATTGTTAGGTATCACTTTGACCCTTATATTAAAAAAACGAACAAACTGACCCCTAAACTATTGTCAAATATCATTTTAGGTCCTTAAACTAAAAAACATACAAATCGACACTATCAAAATGTATCACATACACCTCCCTCCATCCTTTAGTCGTGAGTAAATCGGGAGATTGAAAGATACGTGCCAATATTTTGGTTATTTTATAGCCAATGTACTATTTAGCAATGAGTTAATTACATGAAAACCTCCTAAACTATAAAAACATACAATTTGACCTTTTAACTATCAAAATGCCACACTCCTTGATATTAATGGAAAGAGTGATCTAACCAAATTCTCTCTCTTTGTAATATCTCAGGCACTTGTTTTCTTTTTGAAATCTATCAAAAACCATTACAATTTTTTTTATTTATTTTTTATTTTTTATAAATCCATTGAAAACCCTAATCCTACCACCTTACCTCTCCTTTTCATTTCAAAAAAATTCCTGAAAAAATCATTTTATATTTTTTTAGCGCCCCACCCCTCACTCCATTTAAAAAAAAAATGAAAAAATCCTTATATATATATATATATATATATTAATTTTGTAATGATTTTTAATAGACTTCAAAGTAAGAGAGAGTGTGAAAATATTGAAAAGATAAGACAATTTGGTCATTTCACCGTTTTCATTAGCAGCATTAAGGGATGTATGACATTTTGATAGTTGAATGGTAGAATTATATGATTTAATAGTTAAAATGATATATTTTGATAGTTTAGAGGGTCAAAATGATACTTGATAATAGTTTTAGGGGTCAATTTGTACATTTTTTTTTTTAGTTTATGGGGTCAAAATGATACTTGACAATAGTTTAAGGAGTGTCTATGTAAATACCGCTTAAATTTACTAATAATTTGACATGTGTAACAAAATTAAATTAGAATTTTTGAGCATGAAGTCATATCAATTATTTTAAATGGTATAGATTATATATAGAGTTAATTTTCTATTTAAATATTCTTTGAAAGGGCTATTATTAAAGAAAATTTTATATAGTGTTATATTATATAGATAGCGCTAATTTTAAATATTAATCATTAAGATTTTTATTCAATTTACATAAGATATAGTAAATGACAATGCTTATAGGAAAATTAGCAATACACCCTTTTAAATATTTTTGTAAGAGTTTAAATCCATAAAAAAATTAGTTTCTAGTTAAAGTCCCTAGTTTTTAAATTTTAGACATTTTTTCCCTTAATATTTAGACCTATTTTCTCTCACTCTCTCTCTCTCTATAGCTCTCACTCCAAAACCCCCACCACCTATAGTCATAAGTTTGGTGTACCCAACCAACGACAAGCCCTCTTTGTCGTAACGTCCTCAAAATTAACCCATTATATATATCATAGACAGGCATTATTTAAAGAAGACAATATATATTAATTCATTCCTCAGAGTATTACTAAATAAAGCATTACATGTAACATCGAATAAAATGCCCTACAGGCTTACATCTTTCCAAGCCAACACTTGGATACAAAAATATGAGTTCTAACTCAATACAAGAAAAGCCCTAGGCTTGAATGTTTACATGTAATAATAATTAAAGACAATTAACTAAAGGTAGTCTTCTCCAATCCAGAAGCCAAACCCTCCCAAGCTAAGTCCTTGGAGGTAGTTTATCACCTGAACCTGAAAATGATGTTCCCATATAGGGTGAGCCACAGCCCAGTAGAAATATACTAAACCACATATAAGCAATGAATAAAGCAATAGCATTCAACAGATGGTTAACCAAAATAATCAATTACTTCATTTTACAGACTCATGACATTATTGCCAAAGATACGTTTTACTTTCCAGTTTTATCAACATGGCTCAGAACCTGGCCAAACTTATAACAGTGAATCACATATATCATATTCACATCCTTCCAATATTAACAACAAATGAGACTCAAGCTCAAATCAAACACTTCATACTTCCAGATTGATACACATTTTAGTGCTGTATCAATAAAACACTTCTATATAAATAAGCACACATAAAAGTGATGCTAATGGAGTCCATCCCCTATCTCCTCCCAAACAAAATCCGGTTTAGAGGTCCATCCCCTATCTTCCCCTAAACCGTGGAGTACATCCCCTATCTCCTCCCACACACAAACAATGTATGCAAATGTAATGCTCAATCAATACACGTATTTTCTGTATCAATGCCACAGTCAAAATTAATGACTTAACCAATGTGATTAGTTTCAGTTATTCCTAATTCACATGCAATGTCTACAACAATCACGACTATCCTCCACCGATAGCCCAAAACAGTTATTTCTAAACTGAAAATAACCATGTCAACAATTCAATGGACAAATGATACCAATTACCCAATTATGCCATTTAATCAATAAATTCCCCAATTCCGTGAATTTAACCCTCTTTTCCCAATTCCATGAATTACTTATACAAATTAATTCAATAATACAACTAGGGTTTTTCCCAAAATTTACCCAAGTATTCCCAACATATCAAATTACCAAAACTTAGAACAAAACCTATAAGATGGAGTAGGAAATCCCTACCTCAAAGAAAACAACCCAAAAGGTGAAGAAAGAGATGAGTGCCCAAATACCAAAGTGCTCCAAATCGCCAAATGCTCAGATTAAATGGTAGCCCTTGCCTCACTCTATCTTTTTAATGAAGGATCTAGGGTAGAAACACACCCTAAGTGGATCAAATCTAAGAAAGAAGGTGAGTAGGGAGAGAGAGAAGTCGGACCTAGGGTTTGGAATCAAAAGAAAATGAAAAAGACTGATCAAATCCCGCTGCTGTGTATATAAACTGGACAGGCTCGCTCGAGCGAAGACTTGGTCGCTCGAGCGACCAGAAACAGAGAAACTACGCTCGAGCCAAGGAAGCCTTGCTCGAGCCAACAACTCAAATGCTCGCTCGAGCGAAAGAAAGCTCGGTCGAGCGAAGAACTCAAACCCTCAGGTCTGAACCCAGACACACGCTCGAGCGAAGGAACTATAGCTCGAGCGAAGGATGAACTAACTCGCTCGAGCGAAGAAAAGCTCGCTCGAGCCAAGAATGCACAGCTACAGGTCCAAATCAAACACCACCTCTCGCTCGAGCGAACAACTCCTCGCTCGAGCGAAGAACCAAAAACCTGGACAGCAACACTTGGTTTCTAAACCCAACCAACCTGAAACAAACCTGCCCAACACATCCTATAATTCCAAATGAGAAAAAAAAATAAGGGACAACAACAACAATTATACAATGACAGAATCTACGGAACCTAAGTCCGGATACAATAATCAAATGGGAAAAGACCGGGGTCGCTATATTCATCACTGCCGGCGAAGCTCGCTGGAGAGAGAAAGAAAACTAGATTTAAGAAAATATTGAAAAGTTACTCTTGAAATTATTCTAACAATTATACTTTAATAATATACAAAAATTATTAAAATTTTAATTTCATAATAGTTTGGATACGTGACCTAGAGTGTCTAAACGATATTCGAAGCTTCTCAAAATTTGACATCAAGTATCGAATACATTTAGGAAATTCAAATACATATCTGCAAATATTCAAAAAATATCAGTATCTAATATGGGTACGAAACGGATAGAACACTCTTTTAGAAATATATGTGCTTCATAGGCGAAGGGGATAGGGAATGCTATTCGAGCGACAAGAGGCACATGATGTAATTTGAAGACTCCTAATTATGTAAAACCCCTAATTGCGGGCAACCAACCTTTATAAACTCTCCTTCCCTAGTACCGGTGTACCTGCCTACCCAAAATCCGCTTACCATAACTACACAGACATCTTCTAAGACACTAGAACCTATTCTTGCATGAAATATATGTCATACGAACAAACAGTGGCCAAAAGAACTTATGGCAAGTATATGTATACACTACAAGAAATTACACTTTTGGCGACCAAATTTGGCGACTAAAATTAATTTAGTTGCCAAAACTCAGCCCTTTGGTGACTAAAATTTGAATTGGTTGGCAATGTTGCATATTTTAGCTACTAAAATTTTTTAGTAGCCGTATATTACTTATTGGCGACTAAAAACACCATTAGTAGCTAAAAAATGACCCAATCAGTGACTAAAAAATAGTTAGTCACTAAAAATAGCCTAATAGGTGACTAAAATACAATTAGTAGCTAAAAAGTTATCCAATAGGTGACTAAAAAAATTTGGTCCCTAAATATACAATCCTTAGCTACTAAAAATAATTTAGTCGGTATTAATTTACTTTTAGCGACTAAATTTTAGTCAGCAATTATAATTAAAAATTTTAACAATTGGACTTCAAATTTTGGAGGGAAAATTAATTCCTTTATTTATTATTGGTGACTAAAAAAGTTGGTCGGGAAAGAAAATAAACTAGGGTTTAAAAAATACACTACCACACACTCAAACTCTCTCATACATTTGTAATATGCATAAGATTACTTTTTAGCTCAATATACCTTATCCTTTTCTGCAACTCTGCAAGGAAGCTGCAGTCAGAAACTTAGCAAATAGAACCTATAATCAATTCGGCTACCACCTCTTCAACTTATGGTTGCTTTCATTAAAAAAGAGGAAGGATATCAAAAACAGTATGAGAAGCTAAGAGAGGCTTATTGAGCTATTTCATTTATGCATGGTAGTACATATATTTGATATGAAACGCTTTTCTTAGTTTTAACAGATGATGTAATATGAGAGGCTTATTGAGGTATTTCAATAATCTTTTTAGTTACACTTCTTTGCTGTCTTTTGGAATAGTAACTCATAGATGCAAACTTATATGCATTACTTGGGAAAAGGACTGCAATAGACGATGAAAAGCCTATTAAAAAAGAAGAATGAGAAGCCTGTTAAGGTTGAGGTTGGCACAGTTGCATGCATCTTTGTCACCCGCATATATTACTTATCAGTTGATTTAAAGTTTTCTCACGTCTTTTGATCTATTTTCATATATCTACAAATGTACTACTACTGTGGATACTCTGCCAAAACCATCTAAAGAAGAACTCAATCCCTAGGCAAAAGTGACCTATAATTATGTTTGAGGCATGACATGCAATTTGGCAAATATGGGTAATATGCTTTGGTTAATGCTTTTGAATGGCTTTTGTGGTAATTGTTTGTGTGATGCAAAAAGTATGATTAATAATATTTATTATCTCTTTACGCTCTTTATGGGTTTGGTGATGGCAAATAACTATTAACTTAAGTGATGCTGCCCCAGATTCGTAGTCCATCACCTCCACAACCAAACTTAATATTACATTCTTAACAATTCAAAACTTAGTCAAAAAAAGGCGTTCCGGGGGAAAAAATTCAAAACAGCCCACGAACCACCATGTGGCTCTCACGGACAGCTTCTCCTTGACAAATAGGACTTGTGACAACTGACGGAATGTAATTCGGACTCGTAGGTTAGGAGTTAGAGCCGAATACGCCTTAAACTTAGTAGAAAAAGGGCGTTCTGGGGGCGAAAATTCAAAACAGCCCCCAAACCACCATATGGCTCTCACGGACAGCTTCCCCTTGATAAATAGGACTTGTGACAACTGATGAAATGTAATTCAGACCCGTAGGTTGGGAGTTAGAGCCCAATACGCCTGAAACTTAGTTGAAAAAGGGCGTTCCGGGGGGCAAAAATTCAAAACAGCCCCTGAACCACTATATGGCTCTCACAAAAAGCTTTCCCTTGACAAATAGGACTTGTGACAACTGACGGAATGTAATTCGGACCCGTAGGTTGGGAGTTAGAGCCGAATACGCCTTAAACTTAGTCGAAAAAGGGCGTTCCGGGGGTGAAAATTCAAAACAGCCCCTGAAGCACTATGTGGCTCTCATGGACAGCTTCCCCTTGACAAATAGGACTTGTGACAACTGACAGAATGTAATTCGGACTTGTAGGTTAAGAGTTAGAGCCGAATATGCCTTAAACTTAGTCCGAAAAGGGCGTTCTAGGGGCAAAAATTCAAAACAGCCCCCGAATCACCATGTGGCTCTAACGGACAGCTTCCCCATGAAAATTACAACCTGTGACAACAGCTGGAATGTAATTAGGACCCATAGGCTTGGAGTTTGAGCCAAAAACGCCTTAAACTTAGTCAAAAAAAGGCATTCTGGGGGCGAAAATTCAAAACAGCCCCCAAACCACCTTGTGGCTCTCACGGACAGCTTCCCTTTAACAAATAGGACTTGTGACAACTGACAGAATGTAATTCGAACCCATAGGTTGAGAGTTAGAGTTGAATACGCCTTAAACTTAGTCGGAAAAGAGCGTTCCGATGGCGAAAATTCAAAATAGGCCCCGAACCACTGTGTGGTTCTTACGAATAGCTTCCCCATGAAAATTACAACCTGTGACAACAGCTGAAATGTAATTAGGACCCGTAGGCTTCGAGTTTGAGCCGAAAACGCCTTAAACTTAGTCGAAAAAAGGCGTTCCGGGGGCGAAAATTTAAAACAACCCTCGAACCGCCGTGCGACTCTCACAGACAGCTTCCTCTTGACAAATAGGACTTGTGACAACTGATGGAATATAATTCGGACCCGTAGGTTGAGAGTTAGAGGCGAATACGCCTTAAACTTAGTCGGAAAAGGACTTGTGACAACTATTTGTTAGGTTTATCTAATATTTTTCCCTAATCAATTTGTGAAGCATCTTTGATATCTACAAGTAGATTGGATTGTTTTGAGAAAAGCAAAAAATACTTATTAGTATATAAAAATTGGATTTAATGAAACAATGCCAAAGAGATGTTATCAGTTGAATTTTGAGATTTTATTAGCATAGTTTATAGTTCATAATTTCCTTTTCTTGGCGCATTATATTTTTGTTAGTTCTTCAGTGTTTGATATATTATCTTGTCAATTTGTATTAACCTCTAGCTTTCTCATTAATTCTAAATCTTTGGTAGATATATAATTGAGGTATTGATTTTGTTGTGACTTGGGTTTTCTAGTAATTTACTGATGGATTCTGTTTATTTGTATGCTCAGGTGAAGTTGACAAAAGAATTGCATTTGGCCAATTGAGAAGATTCGCTTCGCGAGAATTACAGCTAGCTACAGACAACTTTAATAAGAAAAATGTCCTTGGAAAGGGGGGTTTTGGAAAGGTTTATAAAGGAGTGCTTTCAAATAATACTAAAGTGGCTGTGAAATGATTAAATGACTATGAGAGTTCTGGTGGAGACGCAGCATTCCAACGTGAAGTTGAGATGATAACTGTAGCTGTTCACTGGAATCTATTACATCTTATTGGGTTCTACTCAACACCAACAGAAGGCCTTTGGTGTATCCCTTCATGCAGAACGCCTTTTGATTTATTCTAGTGAATTTTTGAAGTCTTTTGATTTTATATATAGCTAGTGTATGGATGTCACTGGTAGCTCATTTGTTAAAATAGATTTGTATGAAATTATTATTTTAAGTTGGAATATACTTTGTTTGCAATGTTGACATTAAAAGTTATAATTTTGTTTGGATGGTTGTAAGTGAAATAGATGTAGATTGTGGAATGGGTGATAATATATATATGTATTGTTTTGTTTGTATACATGTCACAAGTTGCATGGAATACATATAGGTTGTGGACAAATTAATTTTTAAAAAAAAACAAAAAACAAAAAATTATGTTTTTGGCTACTAAACAATTGGTAGCCAAAAATGGAATAAATATTTTTAGTGACTAAATAGTTAGTAGCTAAAAAAAGAATTAAATGGAAACAAATCTTTTGGAGACTAAATATGTAGTAGCCATAAACAAAAGACTTTAGGCGACTAATGATTTAGTAGCCAAAAAAAAAAAAACAAAGAAAGAAAATTAATTGGCGACTAAAACTTTAGTAGCTAAACAAAAACTAGACTTTAGGCTACTAAACCATTTAGTAGCTAAAAGAAATAAGATGAATAAAAAAAGAAAATTAGCGACTAAAAGTTTGGTCGCCCTAAATGATTAAGTTTTTGGCGACAAAAGTTTTTAGTCACTAAAAATATAAATATAATGTTAAATTTATTATGAACTTTTGGCAACTAAAAAATTAGTCGCCAATTGAATATTTTCAGTGACTAAATAATTCTTAGTCGCCAATTGAAAACTTTTGACGACTAAAAAATTAGTAGCCAATTGAGGACTTTCAGCGACTAAATAATTTTTAGTCGCCAATACCTTTCCCCAACAATAGTCTAGCGACAAAGTTGGCAACCAAAAAGTTTAGTTGGCAAAACGTTTTGGCGACTAAAATATGACTAAAGTTTAGTCGCCAAAAGTGTAATTTGTTGTAGTGATAATTGCTTGTATATTATATAGTTCTATTCCTTTCATTTATACCCAAGGACCTCAACTTTCACATGCCTTCTAACTTCATATAACGATCTCACAACTAGACTAAAGTGGGTACCACTTGAAAGACACATAGTAGTAATAAAGTTTCAAAACGCACACCAGTTAATACTGGAAGTTCTTTTGAGAAAGTAAAACACTTTTATAACATTAATTTAAAATAGAACAAGAGTAACATCAAACAAGTAACAACCAACAGAGTGAAAAGGTCTCTAACTTCGGCAGAGACTAATCCAAATAATGCTCTAATTGCTAGAGGGATGTAATGCAACACATAATTTCCGCCTTGCCGCCTAAGCACACAAATATATGGAATGAAATTGTCCAATCATAATAATACTAACATTGAGAGGGAAAGAGGCGTGCAGGAAATTAATTGCCATACAATAATCTATACATCAGGATCATCATCATAATGAAAATACAAAGCCAACATAAAAAGGGGAAAACCAACATAAAAAGGTGAAGGGAAGACAGTCATGCATATAATCTAGGGGTGGGTGGATGGGTGTTAAAAAGAAGCAATGGGGAAAATATTTGATTACATGATGACAGACTCGATTACTCGATAAGCACAATTTCAATTTTCTGAATCATATGCTTGAAGATGCTCAATTTGTACGGAGAGGAACAAATTGCCACCAACACCAACGGTTTTGAAAACCCCGAAAGACCGCTACACGAATAATAAACCTCCCGCCTGGGAAGAGCTTCTCCTCTTCGCCGCCATACAGGAAACACATACGGCCATCACCGAGATAGGTGACAAAGCCCATGTAACGCTCAAGCAGAGGATTGAACATAATAGAAAGCTAACTTAGTACCCAATGAAACTTGAGGAAACCATTGGCATGCTCAAAATCAAAAGCAAAGAGCTCATCCCCTTTTGCTGACATGGCAATGTAAAAGCCCTCAAATTCAGCTCCAACACTGAAGGGAGAAGGCGCAAAACCACCGTCCTCCCTCCCCCAAAACTTCCTTGAAATTATTTAGCAAACCAACAACCGTTTCTGAAATTGCAAGTTAGATCCTCAATGGCTCAAGTTAAAATGGCTTCGTCAAAATTATTTTTTGGCTTACTACAGTGCACAAAACTTATTTTTTTGGTTATTCTACTCTAATAGGACTTGCCATTTTGGAACAACCAAATGCCAAATTCAAATTTGGGTTGTAAATTGTTCTAAAATTGTGTTCAAATTTGGGTTCTAAATTATTCTAAATTTTTTTTGCAATCTATAAACTTTCTAGTATTCAAAAAATTTGAGTGTTCCAAATTAAATTTGGAAAGCTGAATCTCTGGATGGATCTTTATTGAGTTTTTGTAATTTCATAGATTTTACTATAGTTTTAAAATTTATGGTAGAGTTTTGATTTGTAGAAGTTGTGAAACTAACAATTGGAGGTTCAAAAAAACAGCTAATTTTGGCAGCAAAACTGATTTGGCTTTGCTATTTTTTGGCATAGAATATGGCACACCATTAGAGTAGTGCTTTTGTCAAGCTAAGTTATTTTTTGGCTTTGGCAAGGCAAATAGAAAAACCATTGGAGTTGCTCTTAGAAGCCAAGTTTATACTCAACTGTGCTAGAAGTGAGGAAAAAAATCCGTGGACCTATAAAATTATTCTGTACACTTTCTCAAATTTTTTTTTGAAACCGATATTTCAAATTGTGTTTTTAGATTAAGGTGGAATGATTTAGATGCGGTTTGGTAACGTTTACATTTTATTATTTTTAGTTTATAGAAAATATTAAATATGTTTATGTTTATTTTAGGTAAAAATGAAAACAAAAAACAAATTTGATATACATGTTTTAAAAACTTATTTTGAAAACAAATGAAAGAATTGGTCTGCAGGAGGTAGTTGTAGACGGTTGAAGATGATGGCCAGATGTGGTTGTTCGCCTCCGAATGTGGTGGCCAAAAGTAATTGCCACTGGTGGGAGGTGGTTAGTGGTGGCCAAAAGTGATTGCCAACAATGAGAGATCATGGTCGAAAGTGGTTGACGGTTCGAAATATTAGCCACTCTGTCGTCTAAAGTGCTAGTTAAAGCTTGTCTCTAACAAGAAGTGGTGACCGAATGTGGTTATCACAAGTGGGAGGTGATTGGTGGCTGAAAGTGGTTGGTGTAAGAGGCCATTAACAATGGTGAGCGGTGGTAATAATGAGTAGTGGGTGGTGATTGGAAAGGGTGGCAGAAAGAGGAAGAAATGGAGGGGAAAAATTAAAAAGTGAAACCAATTTTTTTTGTAAACAAACAAGTTTTTATTTACAATTTCAAAAATTCTGAACAGAAGAAAGAAAGAAAATCTAAATGGGGTCGGATCATGACTGCGTTTGTTGGCAAGAGCATTTGCACTGAAAACATATTGACATACGTCCCTATCTAACTTGGATAAAATTTTTTGAACACGTGATGTTATTTATCGTCAAATTTATTTTATCATTTTATCATAATTGTCATATATGATTGAAATATTTTAAAGCAAACTGTACTGATAGTTCTTGAATTTTGTCCATCGTGTCATTTTAGTCCCTACACTTTTAATTTGCTTGATTTTGACCCTTGACTTTTTATATTGTGTCAATTTGGTCCATTTAATAATACTGATTATGATTTTTGTCAAAAAATGATTACTAAGTTGGTTGAGGTTAATTTACAGCGTTAGTTAAATTTATAATTTTACTCTTAAAAGCATGACACAGATTCTTATGTGCACATTTTCTATAAAAAAAAACACTAACACTTATAATCAATTGGATAAAATTAAGACAATATCATAAATTCAAGGTCAAAATCGAGCCAATTGAAATTATAAGGATCAAAATGACATAAGTGTCAAAGACTACTTGTGTAATTGGCCCAATATTTTTTCTCAACTCTTCATCTTTTATAGGCGTATAAGTGGTTTGGTTCGGTCAGGATTATGAGAAAGTTTAGCACCAAACTGAGTCTTTCAGTTTTGGTGGTTAAATAATCGAAATAAACCGCATATTACAATTCAATTTTGTTGGTTTTGTTAATTTGGTGTAGAAGAAGGATTCACATGAAATTTTAAAATAATTTATAAAAACTTGTAAAATTCCACATTGGGAATAAATGAAGAAAAATAGTGAAAATGTCTCCCTCCTTAATTTTTATTACAAAAATTGAATTATTAATCACTTAAAATATAAAAGTTTTTAAATATAATATTTCAGTTGATTCTGTTTATATTAGTGTAAAAATTTTCAAAATCAAAACATACCACACAATATGAAAAACAGACATAAAACTAAAATTTTGATCAATTTTGAGCAATCAGTTTGGTTTCATTGATTTTTCTTACACCCCTAATCTTTCAGTTTATATTAATGTAAAAATTTTCAAAATCGAAATAAAATACCAGTATAAAAAATGCAGCAAAAACTTAAAGTTCAATTGATCTTGGGTGGTTAGTTCGATTTCATTGATTGTTTTTACACCCCTAATCTTTCATGTGACATGGTAAGTTTTACTACTTTTTTAATATGATTGTTTTTAGATATGTACATTGCTTTTATAGTATAAATACAAGAGGTGAAATGGAGCCGTTGATAAATAATAGTTCTCTCATTTTATTTCACCTTTTTACATGTACTTATGCAATAACAATAGTGTGTATGTATAGGATTTATTTTATTTAGAAAATAATAAAACATACCATACTATGAGAAAGCAAATTGTTATTCATACAAAATTTATCACTAAAATGACGTGGCAATGACATTTTTGCAATAAAACGTCATTTAAATGGGGAATTTATTTTAAAATATAAGTCCCTATATAGTTAGGGTTATTAAACGAATCAAGCTACTCAAGCTCAATTTGTGTTTGACTCGTTAAAAACTCATTTGAAATCGGTTTATTATGTAAACAAGTCAAACTTAAAAGTACAATTTATTGGACTTAATCTAATAACTAGGAATTGTTTGATTCGCTAAAACAAGTTAAAATAATTATTCCTGACTTTCGTATGAAATTATCATTCTGTTATAATGTGAACGATGATTCAATTTAGGGTGCATTTTTTATTATTTTTTAGTGAATCAAAGGTGACAATAGATATTTTAATAGAATAATCATGTTATTCCGCTTCATTCCAATAGTGAAGCAAATAAATCATTATCCAAACAAGACACTACTTACCCAAACAAAGACTCGTATCAATTAACTATGCTGAAGAACAATTTTCAATAAGAACAATCAAATATTTTCCTTGCTTGGCCAATTACACATTACACACATATACAAAGAATCCAGAGTAGCCCATGCAATTTTTATTCTACGGTTAAGGAGGTCAAAGTGTTGCATGCATAAAATCAAGGAAAAGACTTCGCCACTTAGGTTATATGGGAAATCAATCGTTATAAAAAGGATTAGGTATCAACTTGGCAGGTAAGCGGGCTTTTCCCAGACTAAGCCCGTACACTAATTTATTTTCCAAACTAAGTCTAGTTTGGCCGAATTTCCTAAACTAAGCTGAAACGTGTTTACTAAACACACTTTCAGTATTTTGTGGTCCAGACAAAATACACAAAATTATGAAAGCGTGTTTAGAAAAGGTGTTTTTAATTAAGGTCGCACAATAATAAATCGCGTGTTTACTAATTATCGCGTCAATTAATAAAACGCAATTGAAAACACGCAACATGAAAACGTGTTTTGAAAACACGCTTTCAATAAAATAATAATTGTAACGCCCTCAAAATAATAACATTAAACCCATCAAATAGGACATGCATTTACATTTAAACTAACCGCATTCCTTTATTCATTCGAATTCCATTACATAAGTATTACATGTTAACATCAAAACAAAATGCCCTACGGGCTTACAGCTTTCCAAGTTAACACTTGGTTTCAACAAAAGAGTACTAACTCGTTTACACATTAAGCCCTTGGCTTGAAGTTACATGTAATACATCAAAAGTAAAACAACTACACTATGTCCGCCTCTAGCCTCCCAAGCTATGTCCTTGGAGGTGGCATGCTTCCTGCACCTGAAAATGATATTCCCATATAGGGTGAGCCACAACCCAGTAGAAATACACTAAACCAACCATGGACAATGACTAAAACATTAGCAATTGATAGTTGGTCGACACTGATACAATCACATAAATTACATATTTATGTCAACGACTTACAAGTCCCAATTACTTTTCGTTTTCCCTTTTTCAACAGATAAGCATGCTAGCTCTATCATCATTTCCACAGATATGTATAAAAACTATATCTCACATTCAGATAAGCATAAAAGCTATATCCACATTCTCAACAGATATGTATATCAACAATATCCACAGATAAGCATACAAGCTGTATCCACATTCTACAACAGATATGTATATCAACAATATCCACAGATAAGCATACAAGCTGTATCCACATTCTACAACAGATATGTATATCAACAATATCCACAGATAAGCATACAAGCTGTATCCACACTTCACAAAGATAAGCATATGAGCTCTATCTTCACTTCTCTAGACAAGCATATGAGCTCTGTCTACGGAGTTCATCCCCTATCTCCTCCCAATACCTATCCGGTTTAGAGGTACATCCCCTATCTTCCCCTAAACCGCGGAGTACATCCCCTATCTCCTCCTCTACACATAACGTATATAAACACATTGGTTCTATATACAATCACACAATACACACAATTAATGTATTCTATCAGCCGTCAAGTTCCATGACACATTCCATTGATTAGTTTCCGTTTACCTAATCATCATGCATTGTCTACAACAATCTCGACTATCCTCCACCGATAGCCCAAAGCAGTTATTTCTAAAACAGAAAATAAATGCACAAATGGATATTCAATCAACATTTTATTTCCTCATTTCTCACCAATTAATTATCCCTATTAATTAAACAATGTAATTAGGCCATTTTCCATAATTACTATTTCAACCCTTAGGTCCCATTTTCATCAATGATTCAACAATCATTCCATTTTCTATGCCAAACATGCATCTAGGTTTATTATGAATAAAACCCCAACTTTTGTAAAATTACACATAAGCCCCAAACTTTCACAAAATTACCAAACCAAGCCCAACATCTCAAAATACCAAAATTTAAAGACAAAACCCATAGAGAGGAGTAGGTTATCCCTACCTCAAATTCGGAGTCCCAAAGGAGAAGACGACAAAACCCAACGTGCTCCAAAACCCGTGATTTTCAGATTAAAATGTAGCCCTCGACGATCAACAACTTTTTTGTAAAGACCAAAGGTGAGTAAATCACTCCTACTAGATCAAAACCTAGAGAGAAGGTAGAGTCTAGAGTGAGAGGCTCAACAATGGTGATTTTGGAAAAGTAAGAGAGAGAAGAGAAAGTGAAAAAGTGATTTGAAAAGTCACAATTTCGGGACTTTAACCCAGGTCTCCGCTCGAGCGTAAAACACCCCGCTCGAGCGGCCACTCACAGACTTCCGCTCGAGCGGCCAACCTCCCGCTCGAGCGCAGAATGCACTCGCCCAGCACTTTTGCAGAACCAGGCCTCTGCTCGAGCTCCCAACCCTACGCTCGAGCTCACAACACTGCACAAAAAGATACTGGATGGATGTATTCCCCGCTCGAGCGCCAACACCTCCGCTCGAGCGGACAGGCCAAAAATCTGGGCAACTAGTTTTGGTTTCTAAACTCAACCAACCTGTAACCAACCCGCCCAACACATCCTATAACTCAAATAAAAAGTAGGAAAGGATGTAAACAAGATAATAAACAACTACCAACATCCACGGACACATGTCCGGATCACTGTACAACAAGGGTAAACCCGAGATCGCTATAACCTCCCCCCCTTAAAGAATTTCGCCCCCGAAATTAAGCACAAGTTTTCAAAAACAAGTTTTTCTCCAATTTAGACAATGTTACACTTGAACAGTCAACAATTCGACCCATTACCGGTCATCCCATCCCTTAAACAAGAGACAAATCACAATATGTAAACAAAATATGTACTTCAACATGCATCAACATTATGCACTATCCTTCCAATTTCAACAATATATTCAACAGATATAATGTTACATTCAACTTCCATATGAGGCAAGTTCCAAAACATACTTTCAATAAACCAAACATTTTCAATGTTTCACAACTTAAGACATATATAAAAGCTCTTAAGTTCAACAAAACGGAAAATTTAAATACAAGATCACACATCAACAAACAAGTCCGGATATTTCTCACGGACTTCCAACTCACGTTCCCAAGTGGCTTCCTCCACTCCGTGATGTTTCCACAAGACTTTCACCAAAGGAATGGTCTTACCACGCAGGACCTGATCCCGCCTATCCAAGACCCGAACCGGTCTCTCCTCATACGAGGCATCCTCATCTACCTCTAAATCGGTCCAATCCAGCACATGTGATGGATCTGGCTCATACTTCCGAAGCATACTCACATGAAACACGTCATGCACCCCGGACAACTGCGGCGGTAAGGCTAACCGATAAGCAACCTCACCTATCCTCTCAAGGATCTCAAAAGGACCAATAAACCGAGGGGATAACTTCCCACTCTTCCCAAACCTCATAAGACCTCGCCTAGGTGATATCTTCAGAAAGACATGATCACCTACCTCAAACGCCAAAGGCCTCCTCCTACGGTCGGCATAACTCTTTTGTCGACTCTGGGCTGTAACAAGCCTCCTACGGATAATCTCAACTTTCTCCGTCGTCTCCCTAACCAACTCCGGACCCAACAAAGGTGCATCACCCACCTCGGCCCAACACACTGGAGATCTACACGGTCGGCCATACAAGGCCTCAAACGGTGCCATACCGATGCTAGACTGAAAACTGTTGTTGTAGGCAAACTCTACCAATGGCAAGTGCCTCTCCCACGTCCCACTGAAATCCAGGACACAACCCCGAAGCATATCCTCGAGGATCTGAATAGTACGCTCGGACTGCCCGTCAGTCTGAGGATGATAAGCCGTACTAAAGGTCAACTTAGTGCCCAAGGCACTCTGCAAACTCTGCCACAACCTAGCAGTAAAACGAGGATCTCTATCTGAGACGATCGTCACTGGGACCCCGTGCAATCTCACTATGTCCCGAATATACAAGTCGGCAAGATGATCTACCGAATCTCTCACGCGCATAGGAATAAAGTGCGCCGACTTAGTCAACCGGTCTACAACCACCCAAATAGCATCACTACCCCGCTGAGTCCTCGGACGACCTACAACGAAGTCCATAGTGACATGCTCCCACTTCCACTCGGCAATAGGCAAGGGTTGCAACAAACCCGCTGGCCTCTGATGCTCGGCCTTCACTTGCTGGCAAGTAAGGCACCTTGATACGAAAACAGCCACATCTCTCTTCATACCCCGCCACCAAAACTGGCGACCCAAATCCTGATACATCTTAGTACCTCCCGGATGCACCGTAAGGCGCGAATGATGAAACTCTCGGAGTACTTCCTCTCGGCAAGACGCCGGTACAAACAAACGGTCTCGGTATCTCACACTCAGGTCGGGATACACCGTCAAACCCTTCTCAACTTTCCCACTGGAGATCTTCTCTCGGAGGGATTCTACCTCAAGGTCACCTCTCTGTGCCTCTAACACTCTAGTCACAAGTGTAGGCTGCGCAACAACAGAAAACAAGGCCGCAGCCTCAACAGATTCGCCCAGTAGCAAATCAAACTCGCCAAGTGCTCCCAATATCTCCCATTCCCGGATGGCTATACAAGCTACATCACTAATGGTTTTCCTACTAAGGGCATCGGCCACAACATTGGCCTTTCCCGGATGATAATGTAACTCAAAATCATAATCCTCGATGAACTCCATCCATCTCCTCTGCCTCAGATTCAAGTCTCTCTGTGTAAACAGATACTTCAAACTCTTATGATCCGAGAATACCTCGAACCTCTCACCATAAAGGTAGTGCCTCCAGATTTTCAAGGCAAAGATCACAGCTGCTAACTCTAGGTCGTGTGTGGGGTAATTCTTCTCGTGTATTTTCAACTGACGTGAGCCATAAGCTACCACTTTCCCCTCCTGCATCAACACACAACCCAAACCCTCTCGTGAGGCATCACAATAAACCGCATAACCCAACCCTCTCTCCGGAATAATCAACACCGGAGCAGTGGTCAATCTAACTTTCAGCTCTTGAAACGACTTTTCACAAGTCTCACTCCACACAAACTTGACTCCCTTCCGAGTCAGTCTAGTCAACGGTGACGCTAACCTAGAGAAATCTTTCACAAACCGACGGTAATACCCAGCTAATCCCAGAAAACTGCGGATCTCAAACACACTCTTAGGCTGTGCCCAATCTTGCACTGCCTCAACCTTGGATGTATCAACAGACACCCCTTTCCCGGATACCACGTGGCCTAAGAATTTGACTTTCCCCAGCCAGAACTCACACTTCCCAAACTTGGCATACAGCCTATGGGCTCTAAGTAACTCAAGCACCACTCTCAAGTGTGCCTCGTGCTCCTCCTCAGAAGACGAATAGATAAGGATGTCGTCCACGAAGACAACCACAAATCGGTCTAAGAACTCCCGGAAAATCCGGTTCATCAAGTCCATAAAGACTGCCGGTGCATTGGTAAGCCCAAATGGCATCACCAGAAACTCATAATGGCCATACCGCGTACGGAATGCCGTTTTCGGAATATCCTCATCCCTGACCCTCAACTGATGGTAACCCGATCTCAAGTCTATCTTAGAGAAACAACGGGAACCCTTCAATTGGTCAAACAAATCATCTATACGGGGCATAGGGTACTTATTTTTAACCGTAGCCCGATTCAACTTCCTGTAGTCAATACACAATCTTAAGGCACCATCTTTCTTTTTAACAAAGAGGGCCGGCACTCCCCACGGTGAAACACTAGGGCGAACAAAGCCCTTATCGAGCAATTCCTGGAGCTGAACTTTCAACTCAACCAACTCTGCTGGAGCAAAACGGTAAGGTGCCATAGAAATCGGCGCCGTACCAGGCACTAAATCAATAGAGAACTCTATCTCTCGGTGAGGTGGCAAACTAACAAGATCTTCGGGAAAGACATCCGAATACTCACAAACCACCCTCGGTAACACAACCTGGGTCTCACCACTCTCACCACTCTCAAAGCTAGCAAGTAGACTACTAAGCTCACTTCGCCCTCGCGAATCATACCCCGGTGGCAAAACACTACCAACCCGGTCTCCCAAGAAATGGAACCACTCCCCGCTCAAGGTACACAATGTAACCCTCTGGCGGTAGCAATCAATAACAGCCCGGTATGACGATAACCAGTCCATACCCAAAATAACATCAAAACCCTTCATGGGCATGACAACAAACGGAAAAGGAAGCCTATAGTCGGCGACCTCTATATCACATCCTCTAACACCCTGTTTCAGAATCAACTCACCACCCAAAGGCGATACCACACAAATAGGAGATGCTAACTGTGCTAACTCCAATTCCAAAACAGATGCAATTGCAGCAGATACAAAAGAATGAGATGCACCCGTGTCTATCAACACATTAGCAACTGAGTTGCAAAACAGAAAAGTACCTCTCACTACTGATGGAGCCGGTACTAAATCCTGCGCGGTAACAGCATACACGCGCCCCGTAGGCCCCTGGTCTACCTGCTCACCTCTCGGAGCAAAAGACTGCTGCACAGACTGGGATGACGAAACTCCCGGATTGGCCCTCGAGGCCTGCACAGACTGAGCTGGCTGAAAACCCTGCGTCTGCCTAGAACCAGACGCTCCCGGAGTGGCACTCAACTGTGGGCAAAACCTCTTCATGTGTCCAGGTTGTCCACACTGATAACAAGTCAGGAGCTGCCCCCTGCCCAAACTCTGACTCTGCGGTCTAGCTGAAGAAGAAGCAGCTTTCTGACCCCCACCCTTCTGCGGGCAAACTGAAACCTTGTGACCCAACTGGCCACACTTGTAACAAGTGAATTCCCCCTGACTGCCTCTCCCCGAGCCTACACTCGGCACTGGAAAGGTCGATCTAGAGACTGCACCCTGAGACTGCTGTGGGTTATAACCCCTCTGCCTCCTGCCATCACTCTGACTATCCTGGCTCCTCTTGGAGCCTCTCTGACCCTCATCCTCCTCCTGCATCATAAGCTCCATATGAGCTGCAGCGTCCACTAGGTGTCTATACTCTCGAATATATGACCCACCAATTCTCAACTTGAGGCCCCGCCTCAACTTCCGCTCAAACTCATAGCAACGACGTTCCTCAGACGCCACCAGTTCAGGTGCAAACCTAGACAGACTGGTAAAAGTAGCCTCAAACTCGGCCACTGACAAGCCCTGCTGATTAAGCCGGCTAAACTGATCCCTCAGCTTCTCCCTAGCTGCTGCTGATAAAAACCTCTCCTGAAAAGCATTCACAAACGCCTCCCAAGTACCACCAACACGAGCTTTCTCGTACTTCCACCATTGACCCGCATCTCCCTTCAGTTGAAAGGATGCCAAGGTCACTTTCAGTGCTCCGTCCTCGATGCCAAGCATCTCAAACGTCTTCGTTGTCTGTTCGAGCCATTCATCTGCCTTAAGCGGCTCTTTAGGATCCCCGATAAACTCGTCCGGATTACACCGAAAGAACTCCCTCTTCAAGAAGGAAGGCCCTGCCTCAGCTGCCTGATTCCCAGCTCTAAGAATACCTAAAGCTCCTGCTATCTCTCTGGCCAAGGCACCCATAGCCTGCTGACCTACTGGCTCGGCCACATTGGCCTGCCCAACTCCCTCCTGCACTGCCAGAATCTCACCCTGTAACGGTACTTCCTGCCTCGCAGGTCTACCACGCCTAGCACCTCTTCCTCGTCCTGACATCCTAATAAAGGCAACACAGAACATTAGCACATTCATAAATGTGCCGAAACTAAACACTTACGTCCTAATGCATGGACAAGTGTAATTCACTCCACATAAGCACATAAACACATAAGCACTTACGAACTTCATTTCCGGATAATGACAGTCCGAGGCGTTACTAGAGTTCCGGTTAGAAACAGCATTGATCAAGTGCCTTTCCAACAAGACTCCCAGAAACTCAAGGATCCAATCAACATCCCAGAAATTAAATCCCATACCCACATAGTCACATAAGCATGTTATCACTTAAGCACATAGCCTATGATACTACATCTAAGTCTCTATCAAGCGAGACAAACCCATTGTGATACTAATCACTTCCCACGTACCCAAAGTATTCGAACCCGGGACGCTCTGATACCAAGTTGTAACGCCCTCAAAATAATAACATTAAACCCATCAAATAGGACATGCATTTACATTTAAACTAACCGCATTCCTTTATTCATTCGAATTCCATTACATAAGTATTACATGTTAACATCAAAACAAAATGCCCTACGGGCTTACAGCTTTCCAAGTTAACACTTGGTTTCAACAAAAGAGTACTAACTCGTTTACACATTAAGCCCTTGGCTTGAAGTTACATGTAATACATCAAAAGTAAAACAACTACACTATGTCCGCCTCTAGCCTCCCAAGCTATGTCCTTGGAGGTGGCATGCTTCCTGCACCTGAAAATGATATTCCCATATAGGGTGAGCCACAGCCCAGTAGAAATACACTAAACCAACCATGGACAATGACTAAAACATTAGCAATTGATAGTTGGTCGACACTGATACAATCACATAAATTACATATTTATGTCAACGACTTACAAGTCCCAATTACTTTTCGTTTTCCCTTTTTCAACAGATAAGCATGCTAGCTCTATCATCATTTCCACAGATATGTATAAAAACTATATCTCACATTCAGATAAGCATAAAAGCTATATCCACATTCTCAACAGATATGTATATCAACAATATCCACAGATAAGCATACAAGCTGTATCCACATTCTACAACAGATATGTATATCAACAATATCCACAGATAAGCATACAAGCTGTATCCACATTCTACAACAGATATGTATATCAACAATATCCACAGATAAGCATACAAGCTGTATCCACACTTCACAAAGATAAGCATATGAGCTCTATCTTCACTTCTCTAGACAAGCATATGAGCTCTGTCTACGGAGTTCATCCCCTATCTCCTCCCAATACCTATCCGGTTTAGAGGTACATCCCCTATCTTCCCCTAAACCGCGGAGTACATCCCCTATCTCCTCCTCTACACATAACGTATATAAACACATTGGTTCTATATACAATCACACAATACACACAATTAATGTATTCTATCAGCCGTCAAGTTCCATGACACATTCCATTGATTAGTTTCCGTTTACCTAATCATCATGCATTGTCTACAACAATCTCGACTATCCTCCACCGATAGCCCAAAGCAGTTATTTCTAAAACAGAAAATAAATGCACAAATGGATATTCAATCAACATTTTATTTCCTCATTTCTCACCAATTAATTATCCCTATTAATTAAACAATGTAATTAGGCCATTTTCCATAATTACTATTTCAACCCTTAGGTCCCATTTTCATCAATGATTCAACAATCATTCCATTTTCTATGCCAAACATGCATCTAGGTTTATTATGAATAAAACCCCAACTTTTGTAAAATTACACATAAGCCCCAAACTTTCACAAAATTACCAAACCAAGCCCAACATCTCAAAATACCAAAATTTAAAGACAAAACCCATAGAGAGGAGTAGGTTATCCCTACCTCAAATTCGGAGTCCCAAAGGAGAAGACGACAAAACCCAACGTGCTCCAAAACCCGTGATTTTCAGATTAAAATGTAGCCCTCGACGATCAACAACTTTTTTGTAAAGGCCAAAGGTGAGTAAATCACTCCTACTAGATCAAAACCTAGAGAGAAGGTAGAGTCTAGAGTGAGAGGCTCAACAATGGTGATTTTGGAAAAGTAAGAGAGAGAAGAGAAAGTAAAAAAGTGATTTGAAAAGTCACAATTTCGGGACTTTAACCCAGGTCTCCGCTCGAGCGTAAAACACCCCGCTCGAGCGGCCACTCACAGACTTCCGCTCGAGCGGCCAACCTCCCGCTCGAGCGCAGAATGCACTCGCCCAGCACTTTTGCAGAACCAGGCCTCTGCTCGAGCTCCCAACCCTACGCTCGAGCTCACAACACTGCACAAAAAGATACTGGATGGATGTATTCCCCGCTCGAGCGCCAACACCTCCGCTCGAGCGGACAGGCCAAAAATCTGGGCAACTAGTTTTGGTTTCTAAACTCAACCAACCTGTAACCAACCCGCCCAACACATCCTATAACTCAAATAAAAAGTAGGAAAGGATGTAAACAAGATAATAAACAACTACCAACATCCACGGACACATGTCCGGATCACTGTACAACAAGGGTAAACCCGAGATCGCTATAATAATAATTATTATTATTAATTTTACTCCCACATCACACACACTGACACTCACACTGTCACACCCCAAATCCGGGCATGACTGGCCGTGGCCCACAGGGACTTAGCCCAAGGCACACGTAAGCCTAAACACGAATCCAATCACATTGAACAACTGAACAATAGTCCAATAATAAATAACCAAAACTCAATCCAGACATGCCACAATTATAAACGGCAAAATCAACCGTAATCAAAAGCCATCCAAACTTATGGGATATAAACAACCCACATATCAAAAATAATCCTAAATGAACTTCGATAAGAATAAATATAAATATGCACAAACTTGACATAACACTCTAAACTAAAGGAATGCCCTAGAGGTCCATGCAATTGAGTCCCCGCTACGCCATGAGTCCACTCTAAGTCCTTCTAACACCTGGAAATGGTAAACAACTAAGTCAGCTGATAGCTCAGTGAGTAGCAACATGGATAGTAAATACAGTTTTGAAAACAGGGTTCAATTCCAAAATAAGATATATATCACAGAAACTAGATTGGCATACAGTTTGGTAAATACAATCTGTTTCAAAAAGAAGGTTCCACAGTTCAACACTTAAAATACTCATGTCTCGCAAGAACATGATAAACGACATTTTTCACTTAAAACAGATTATAACATGAACACCAATAATTTTCTGGGTACCAATAAAAACAAATAATCTGCCACACATTTCTCAAGCTATAAGCCCCGTTAGATCCAATACCGAACTAAGAGTCATCCTCAGGGTGGCACCTGGGCCTTTTCTCAAAGACGATCCGATTGAAGGTCACCTAGTTGTTTTTAAAGGTCTGTTCCTTACAATCGTTGAGCACTAGAGTCATCACGGCCCAACCCGGATCTGTTCCCTAGTGGCCAGAGTCACCACACACAGTGGAATAATTTCCCTGGACTAAATACACACATGGTCCCAATAATCAATACACATCAGTTTTCGCAAAACATGGTGGTTCATCATTATAAACATGAGACCAAAACAAATAGTTTACAGTATGCCAAGTTCACACATGTTTCAGAAATAATTTGATTCAATTGATAATATAATAATTTATCAAAACAATTTAGTCTTGAAACAACAATTTAATTTTCCAACAGTTCAGGGTAGGGGAACATTTATAAAAATACGTAGCATGAAACTACTCACCTGAAACGCAATAATATAATCCTCGAATAGAGTGTAAAAGTCCAACTAGTGGCCTGAACCAAGTATAAAAACTACGCGTCACAACTAATTTAAAAATACTAAAAAAAATAGGAACTAAGTAACCTCAAACTAAAACGCACTAACACGGCTCAACCCAACTCACCGTTACTCTTAAATATTATCTAAGTTCATATTCTTCAAGGTCTAAAATCACCCAAGACATAGATTCCGATCGAAACTTAACTAAAAAACTTTAAGATGAAACAGTGTTTAAAACAAGTTTTCCCAATCTATTCGCTAACTTTGAAAATTACAAAACCCACTCCACGCTATTCGAAAAACTCCAATAACCTCTAGATATAATCTAATATATCCTAAGTTTCAAACCCAATTGGTTTCACTTGATTTGCTTATCAAAATAATTTTCTACAATTTATTATATCCAAACAGGTTGTTTTCTGCAGCACTTTAAAGAAATTGACGGTTCTCTTAATATACACGAGCAATCAATGCAAGGCCAAAAACGTATGAAACTAGACTCGTAACCGGTTCTAATGACACTAATTTGATAATTTTTGGATTTATACCCAAAGAGAACAACAATCCCGAATTTACTGTTTCGGACTGGTTTTCTGGACAGATTTGAATACCTCAATTTATATGGATTTCGACTCCCAAAAATTATGAAAAAAATTCAGATATGCAATTCAATGTGTAATTGATCTACTGTAAAAATTTCAGATTAAAATCCATCCGTTTGATATGGTTTCTTGATTTTTAAAGTTAGCGATTATGTGCAGAATTTTTGGACTAAGATTCACACCGATTCTTTATACATGAATTTAACTCCTTAGATTTCTTAACAGCATATATATATACACAAAATACATACACCTACAATCTCTCCATCAATGAATTAAATAACAATATTATTAGGATAAAGAACAAAGAAAGAAGAGAAGAAAACCTAGGAAGCCACACAGCACAACACACCCAAAGCTCTCCTTCTTGGCTACAACAATAATCTTGATGATTGAAAAACCCCTCTCTTTTCTTCATAAACCCACGGCTGCTAGGGCTGCTAGTGTTGTGGAAAACAATTATAACAAGAGTTAGGGTTTGTGTTTATTTTATTTTATACTAGTTGTGGGCACACTTAGGTCAAATAGATAGATAAATATACAAAATACATATTAAGTTACATGCAATGTCTAACTTATTAATTTTGTGGTCTAGAGTTCAAGTCACACCCTCTTCTCTTTTTTTTTTTTTTTTTTTTTAATAATAAATCTTGCTTCTCAATCAATGACTTTCACCATAAATTTATTTTAGGTTTAAAATTAATTAAAAGATCCTCTAATAATGTTTAATTTGCACTTAAAGATTCATAATAAAATATTTGAGATTTATAAAATTATTATTTAATTATTTACTTAATTTTTATATTCGGGTTCTCACACACACTCTTTTCTCTCTCTCTCTCTCTCTCTCTCTCTCTCTCTCTCTCTCTCTCTCTGACACACTTGCACCCACGTCACTCACACTCACATCACTTCACTCTCCCTCTCTCTCTTTCACACACATCCACACACACTCATAATAAATAAACAAAAATAAAAATAATTAATTTTATTCATTATATTTATTTTAATAAAACATATATAATTTTTAATATATATAAATTTTGTTTTTATAAAATTAATACCAATAAAAAGATATCAATCATATTTTTAAAATGAGACCAATATTAAATATATGTAATAATAATTTATAATAACAAATAATAACCACTCTGTTTGATTCGATTATTATGTATTATTATAAATTATTGTTACATATATTTGATATTGGTCTATAAAAATAACAATCACTCTGTTTGGTTTGATTATCTTTAAAAGGAGATTAATAATTTAAAAAATATAACCAAACCAAACAGAGTAATTATTATTTATTATTATAAATTATTATATATATTTAATATTGGTCTCATTTTAAAAATATGATTGATATCTTTTTATTGGTATTAATTTTATAAAAATAAAATTTATATATATTAAAAATTATATATGTTTTATTACAATAAATATAATGAATAAAATTAATTATTTTTATTTTTATTTATTTATTATAATTGTGTGTGGATGTGTGTGAGAGAGAGAGAGTGGAGTGATGTGAGTGTAAGTGTGTTAGAGAGAGAGAGAGAGAGAGAAAAGAGTGCGAGTGTCTGTGATGTCTGATGCCAAGTCTTATCTTCTTTTTTTTTGGCCACGGGGTCACTGCTGTGACCCCCTATTGCGTTTTTTATTGTACTTAAAACGACACAGTTTTATCTTCTTCTTTTTTTTTTTTAATACTCTTACTATGTTTTTTGGCATCATAAATTACACTTTGTCCTAAACCTTAAATCCTAAACTCTAAAATAAAAATAAATAAATTTTAAGAATTAAATCCTAAACTCTAAAATAAAAAAAATAAATTTTAAGAATTAAACTATAAATTCTAAACCCTAAATCCTAAACCCTAAAATAAAAATAAATAAATGTTAAGAATTAAACCCTAAACCCTAAAATAAAATAAAAAATTAAGAATTAAACCCTATATCCTAAACCTTAAAATAAAAAAAAATAAATTTTAAGTATTAAAGTAAAAAAGTGATCATTTTATATAGTTGATTATTATTTGTTATTATAAATTATTATATATATATATATATGTATATATTTAGGCCTCGTTCGGGAACAGACTAATTTAGTAACTTTTTGGCTATTTGGCTAAAATATGAGCTAAAAAAAATTAGTATGTTTGAGATGACTTTTTGACTTTTTACGAAAATATGTGCAAAAAGTAGAGAGAAAAGAGAATCTTTGACTTTTTGATATGGGTTGTTGACTTTTTGGTTAATTTAGTAACTTTTTTACTTTTTAACTAAAAGGAAGGGTTCCCAAACGAGGCCTTAATATTAGTCTCAATTTTATAAAATAAAATTTATATACATTAAAAATTATATATGTTTTTATTAAAATAAATATAATGAATAAAATTAATTACTTTTATTTTTATTTATTTATTATAAATGTGTGTAGAAGTGTGTGTGAGAGAGAGAGAGTGGAATGATATGAGTGTGAGTGATGTGAATGTAAGTGTATGTGAGTGAGAGAGAGAGAGAGAGAGAGAGAGAGAAGAGTGAGTGTTAGTGTAAAATTAATTATTAATTTTTTTTTTATTGAAAGCGCGTTTTCAAAACACGTATTTTTCAATTTCGTTTTATTAATTGATGCGATAATTAATAAACACGCAATTTGCAACCGCGCGACCTTAATTGAAAATGCGTTTTCTAAATACGTTTTCATAATTTTATTTATTTTGTCTGCCTAAACCACAAAAATGCTGAAAGTGTATTTAATAAACACGTTTTAGCTTAATTTGAAAAAATCGGCCAAACTAGACTTAGTTTGGGAAATAAAATAGTGCAGGGCTTAGTTTAGGAAAAGCACCGAGGTAAGCAACAATTGAAAAAAGAAGGGATTTAATTATTGAGAGGCTCAGAAAAATAGAATTTCTTCACATCTATGGAAAATTCTACAAGTTAGTTCTAGTTGGATATATAGGATTGCTCTATGAAAACCACATATTTGTTGATTAAGATAGAATAAGTTACACTTCTAATTTGACTCAAATTTCACTTTAGTCCTTACCATTTTAATTTAAATAATTCGATTCCTACCTTTTAAGTCTGATTTCAATTTAATCCTTCCATTCAAATTAAACATTAAAACTTACAATATTGTAATACGTGTCAGTCTCCCAAAGAGTGCATGAAAAAATTAGCTAGTATTTAGACAAAAAGACCAAATTAAAACTGGACTTTAAGTGTAAGAATCAAATTGAAATTTGAGTCAAACTACAAAGGTGAAAAATGTAATTCCCCCTAAGATTTAAAACACCCGATATATCCAAGTCAAACATTGCTAAGTACTCGTACGACAATAATCAACCAAACTAATTTCACCAGAAGTAATGCAACAGTGAAATAGGTTAAATACTTCTGGTTAACTAAATTAAAAATCCAGTGCAGCAAATTATGTTTTACAGAAACATTGATTCGAGCAAAATAATTATATTCTGTAAATAGGATTGAAGTCTCCCCAAAGCTGTTCTTTTGAAACATATAGCTGATAATCCCAGGACTTCATATGCTTTGATTCATGCCATGCCACCCAACTTCTAAACTTCATCTTCATCTGTAATTAAAAGTTAGAATCTTACAAAAACTTTTACAGAAAAGCAAAAGCAGAGACATCTAATTTATGCTACGAAACACATTTATAAACCAAATCATCTCCAACAATTAGATTAGCTGGCTTATAAAAAAGTTCAAACCACAAAAAGGAAAAACTGTACGAGTTCCTGCATGAACAATGCTAATTAAAATCCCACAAGTTCCAAATCCCAAACATGGGTAAGACGAACACAACACAAAAGAGCAATTTATGAATCGTGTAACCATGGGGCACATAATGGGAACGTTCAGAAAAAGAAAAAGAGAACGAGAAAAAAAGAAAAAAGAAAAAGAGTTCAAAAAAATTAAAAATTTGAGGTTTTATTTTTTTATTTTATCAAATTGTTCGATGACAACAAAATTTCTCATAACCTGATGCCCTTCCAACTTCTGACAGTCAAGACTCAAGACTGGACACTTAGTTTGACCAAATGATTAGTCCACTAAAATGCACCACATTTATGATTTAAGATATTAAATCCTACGTGTAACCAAATCTTTAAAAAAAATGATGGAAAGCCAACCTAACAATAGAAAGTCCATTTACTAGTGATAAATAAATCAAATGCACCAATGCTCAAAATAAGGACATGAAACCTGAACATTCCAAAGATAACCTAACAATGGAATTCCTTAGGCCTCTTTTGTGATAAATAATACAGATGCACCGATGTTCCACTATTTGGTTAGTTGTGTGCGTTGGAGTAAGGATTGGTGCCGCATCATACCATCGGTGACAACCCCTAAAACCCATGCGGGGTTGGCTTTCCCATAGTGCATTGGTCTAGTAAACCACAAATATGGGATTAGGGACTGCCTAGGTTAAAGACACAATTGTGTTCTAGTTAGATTCAATTGTGTTCTAGTAAACCATAAATACGAGATTAGGAACTACTGGCATGTAAACCTGACTAGTTTGCTTATAGACTTATAAGATGACTTAGCTCACAAGCTTGTATTATTTTAAGGATATGTAATTAATATATTTGGGCTGTGAATTGAAGCCTAACTCTAGAGATGTTACGTTTGTAATTTAACTCAAACTATTATCGATGCCTTAGCAATTTATTCCAAGTGCTTGGCATATGCAATCAAACTCATTGAGATATTTGGAAATTGGAGAAAAGTACTCCTTTATTTAAATTTCTCCCAAATTTGTTTCTGTCATCTGAGTCATTATTGACAAACTAGCAATAGCGACCTAAAGTTTCCTAGTTATGTCATCTTAGTCATTATTGGCATGCCAAAGCTAATTTCACCCATCATGTGAAAGCGAAACCTCTTGTCCAACATGGACCTAAGGATGTTGAATATTGGTGAAAAATTGAACAGTGTGACCGAAGGACCCACAGGAACAATGTGATACAAAACATTGGACTCTACCTAAGCTTCCTCAAATGGAAGCTTTCCAAAATGTTTTTCTCTAATGGGAAATTTTCACTGAACTAACTTGTTGAGTTACTTGACTTGCTACATCAGGACAGACTTCCTTACAAATTTCATCTTGTTGCATACAGAAATCATCCTATCGTCTACGGAATTGAGCTTCAAAATCAGAATGGATTTGATTTATGATGTTGGTTTGAAGGACCGCCATGTCTTGATTGGTTGGGACATGTGGGTTTAATGATAGTCATGAAGTTGTTTTGAATGGTGGTCAAGTCCTTCTGACAGATGGCCGTGTTCATGTTCTATTCTAAGGTGCGTTTGGTCCAATAAGGCTTGTTGGTCATAGAAATCACTAATGGTCACAGTGGCGTAAGGGAGGAAAATGGTTTACGCTAATATTTAAAATGGCAAAAAATAAATAAATTATGTCCTACTCACAACACGTACAAAGGAATGTGAATGCGATGAGAGTGCCAATTCTAGAGTTTTCAACAAAAGTAGTGTGGGTATGGATGCAACAAGGGCTTTTTGGTAGGGGAATAAAAATGGAAAAGGAAAAAGGGTAGAAAATTGTTGATATACCATTTTGTCCTACGTATTTTTATTTTTTTTTAAACAAGGAAAAAGGGTAAATATACCATTGCCTGGACTTTTCCATTCTTATTATTTACATTCCAGCAATCTATACATATGTAAATATACATCGCAGTATTATATTATTGTCCCTAGTATAGTATGTAGTAAACAAATATGCTATCGTCCGAACTTTCTAACTTAATAAATATACAAAATATATATAGTAAATATATGTAGTATTATACTACTATTTGCCCAAGCGCAATATATAATAAATATGCTGCCACCTAGGCTTTTCTTTTCCCACACTAAAAATAATATATTTTATCACTCATACACCATCTAGGCATATTAAAGCCATCATTCCATCAGTTTGGCCACTACAGAAAGATACATGTTAATATCACCATGGAAAACATAAATTCGATAAACTTCACAATCAATACAATGTCATCTTCACAGCAAGTCTATAATCAATACTAGTATAGGAAGATCACATTGATATTATCATAGAAAGAACAAATTGAATAAATTCCACAATCAATACATTGTCGTCTTTCTAAAGACATGTTCTTTTAAATATAATAGGTAACAGGTCATCCAAAAACCCAAGTCAGCATTCATAGGAATTAACAAGGTTTAGGGAAGTCAAAACCAAAAGGGCAATGTAGGGTGCATAACACCTTCCCTACTCGTAACACAAAACCCGCGGACTCAACTTTGATTTACATTGACCAAAATGAGAATCACTAATATGAAACATACCCAATATAGCATGCTTGTAAACAAAAATACAAAGTATTGGCTCAAAAACAGAACTATTTACTCTATGTTAGGTGGTGACTCTAAATTTTCAGTAAATTAAAAAGGCCTGATTAAAGTAATTGGATATTATTTCCATCGTTGCAATAAAAACTTCAATTTTTAGTCTAGTTTTCTTATAAACAATTGATTGTCAAAATCCGAGCACGACAAAAATAAATTAGAACAAGATTTAGTGTAGAAGAGTCATAGCTTAGCAAGGAATTAGTAGCCCATTGATAATGCAACAAACTCCAACTAGAGGTGATAAATGAAGAGGGATAGCAATGGAACAAAATTTAAGATTCTTTTTTGTTTCTCCGATGTTCAAAGTGTACTTATGGGATATAAAAAGTGGAAACTGTAAATAAGGTAAAGAAAGAAAGTCATTGTTGAAGATGTGTTGGACAATGGGTTAATTTTGTTGGTTCGGATCTTGGTTTGGATATTGGATTTGGGTCAGATCCTGATCTGACCTTTCAACTAATGAATCAGGGGCATGTCAAGACTTATAAACCAATTGTGGAAAATGGATCTTCTCCTTTATGATAAAAGACACGATTTGATTCAAAAATAGACCCAAACTGCTACCCCTCACTAATGAACATGTCAGTGGCAACAAAGAAAGCAATGATCACGACAAACAATTAGGAAAGATGGGTATGGTTTTGTCTCGAATCTTCTAGCGACAATGGAACGCAATGACAACAATCTTGATTACACAAAAAACAACCAAACCAAAACAAAAAAGAACGAAGGACTAGTCATTGTCCTAGTGATGAATGGCAACACAAACTGAAGCAACAATGTAAGAGTTGATAATGGAACTTTGGCAGTGGCAAGCAATCACAAAGACTATGATTACTGGTTAACAACTATGGATCAGATTTAGCTGACACTATTGATGTAGTCCTGTAGGGGAAAAGGCAGAGAAGAGAAAAAAAAATATATAAAGAAAGAAAAATAATAGAGCTCTTATTCTAAATTCAATGTCCATTCTTAATATAAAAAATATCTCTCAATGACAATAGCCGTAGTATCTACAGGCTGCCCACAAAGCCAAAATATGCAGATAAAGGGAGCTTCTATTTGCACACCACAAGTTGTCTCAATACACACATTTCCTAATTTTTTTTTTTTACAATTGTATCCCTTTAGCAAATTACCATCAAGGATTAAATGGACACACCTTCCCTCCTCTATCGCTCGTGACCTCCGCTTGCTATCACCAGCCTTATGAACGACCCCCCTCCCCCAATAGAGATGAAGCTCAAAAACTAGTAGCAAAAGAGAGTTCCAGTTTGTTGTCTATGCACCGGTTCATTAAGTGACAAAAATGGGAATGGTGTTCATGTTGGTGGGAAAAGAACACAATGCGAAAAATAACATCCTAGAACCTATGAAAGCATTGATTGAGGAATTGCATGATGTCTTTCTAGATGAGTTGCCTCCAAGGTTGCCATCCTTGAGGGACATACAACATCAGATTGATCTGATTCCAAGAGCAAATTTGCCAAATCGTCCCCATTATCGAATGAGTCCAAAGCAACATGAAGAGCTTCACCGTTAGGTAGATAAGCAAGTGGCAAAGGAACATGTTAGAGAGAGCCTCAGTGCGTGGCAGTACCAACAATATTGACTCCCAAGGTAGAAGCAGTGTGTCAGTGACCAATACCAAAGAATATTCATGATGTGTGTAGCTTTCACGGGCTGGCCTCATTCTATCAGAGGTTCATTCCTAACTTCAGTAGAATCATGGCGCCTATTACAGACTGCATGAAGGCTTAGAGGTTCTCTTGGATAGAGGTTGCAACAAAAGCATTTCAATAGATCAAGCAAAAGTTGACTTCAACATCTGTGCTCATATTGCCAAAATTTTCTTAGAGTTACACTGTTACATATCAAAAGTAGGTATTGGTGTTGTTTTGAGTCAAGATGGCCAGCCGATTGCGTACTAGAGTGAGAAGCTTAAGAGCAATTACAATACCTATGACATAGAGTTCTACTCCACTATTTAAGCCTTGAAGCACTGATATTCTTATCTGTCCCAAAGTGAATTTATTATGTTTTCTTACCATGATGCTTTGAAGCACATAAACAGCCAAGATAAGCTCTCATCGAGGCATGCCGATTGGATCGCATACTTGCAGCAATTCACTTTTGTTATCAAGCACAAGTCGGGGCCTGAACAAGGTGGCTATTGAAACTTAACCAACGTTCCCTTTTGCTCACTACTATAAGGACCAAGGTACTTGGGTTTGATTCCTTTCAAGGGTTATTGGTTGCTAATCCCTATTTTTCTAATATTATTGCTGAAATTGAATTAGGTCAATGGTCTGACTTTATTATCTACGACGGCTTTCTCTTCAAAGGCAACCAGTTGTGTGCTCTTAAATTGAGCCTACGATTGAAATTTATTAAGGAGTTGCATAAAGAGGGCCATGTTAGGCACGACAAGGCCTTACAATTACTGGTCAGCTCCTACTTCTGGCTTTCTATGAGGAAAGAAGTTGCCAAGTTCATGGACGGGTGTTGCACCAGGCAAGTGTCAAAAGGGAACAGCGGCAAACGCGGGATTATATATGCCGCTACCAATACCTTGTCAACCATGGACTGATGTTAGAATGGATTTTGTTTTGGGGCTTCCATATACACAATGAGGTTGTGATTCCATCTATGTGGTCATGGACAGATTTTCTAAAAGGCCCATTTCATTGCATCGAGAAGACAATAGATGCTATAAATGTGGCACAATTGTATTTTTGAGAAGTCTATTGCCTACATGGGCTACCACAATCCATTGTGTCAGACAAGGATAGCCGATTTCTCAATCATTTTTGGAGATGTTTGTCTAATACAAAGCTTGACTTTAGTAGTGCTTATCATCCTCAAAGTGACAGTCAAACGAGAGTTGTCAATTGTTCCTTGGGAAATTCATTGCGGTGTTTGGTAGGGGATCATTTGAAATCATAGGACTAGAAATTGCACTTGTAACCCTTCAGAAAATTGAAGTTTTGATTTCAGTCCCTTTTATGTTAACTATGGTTATTAACCACGAGCTGCATTGGACTTGGCACCTGTGCCAAACTGAAAGCGTGTCGATGAAAAAGCAGAAGATCTTATTAGCAACCTATAGGAAGTCCACAAATTTTGTTTATGTCGTTCTCAAAGAAGACAAAATTTTAGCTTGCGAGTACAACAAATTGGTAGCCAGAAAAATTGGGCCATTAGAGATTGTGAAAAGATCTCATTCGCACTACCGACGTGTTCCACATCAAACATCTCATTAGGAGTGTTCATAAAACTAAATCACTTGAGCAAACTGAGCCAATCCAACCGATCTGACACCATTTTGGACGATTTCAATGGTTGAACAGTCAAAAATGGATTGAAATTAAGAATTTTGTACGGATTTCGATCGAATTATGAGCGTATTAATTGAAAAACTGCATAAACTGATCTGACTGAATATAATTATAATTAAATTAATAATGGTGTTTACACATGTTGCCTTTTAATGGTGGATTATGTTTCCCAAGAACCTTAGTTGTACACACACAACATTTTCATCAATGACTTCTACAATCAATAGTTGGGCAATGGCCTTACCTAGTCTCAGAGACTTTAATTTTCACTCCAACTCTCTCTTTTCATCTTTTTTTTCACCATTTCATCTACCTTTTTGTCTTTATCACCTTGTCATCTATCCTACTTCCCTCTCTCTCTCTCTAAAAGACAAACTCTAATAGAAAACTATGGGACTTAGAGTCCTTGGAACTTCAAGATAAATACTCTCATCTCTCAATCATTTCTGCGTCTCTCGCTCTTCCCTGTCAATCTTCAGTCTTCCTCTCTGCGATGGTGGCAAATGTTGGTAGTTATCAACGGTGTGGCAGTGGTGGTGGTGTCGATGAGCGATGGTCATGGCATGGTGAGTCTCCCTTCTCTCTTTTCTGTATTTTCTTCCTCCATTATCTTTATTTCAATTTGTTTGTATGTATATGAGTTTATGGTTTTATTTTTATTTTTTTTTTGAATTTGAATCATATTTTTCCCATTTTTTCTTCAACCTCTTTCTATAATAGATTTGTGAAATCGACCAAATCGATTGTCTTGACTTGGTCGATTTCGAAGGTCGGTTGACAACGGATGAGGGTAAACCCCGACATGCAAACACCCCTACATTCCATATTGGGGAGACAATTCTGATGACAAGGCTACGAATTCGAGGGTTAATTCTTCCTACCTTGGAGGTGATGACGCAGCGTGTGGCCATAAAATTTGTAGATCAAATGGATAGGCATGTGCCCAAACAAGGCACAAGGCACTAGCAGGAATCAAACGGCACGTGCCCAAAATCGCGCAAAATTTGGTGGGCTGATGGAAAATATTGTTTTGATCAAGATCCGTTGCCATGCCATGGACCACAATAGATTTTGGAAAATTCCATCATTTAGGCCATTAATTTCAAGATTTAGCCATTTTTGGAAAGATTTGCAACTTCAATTACTCTCAACGCACAAGTCAGAATTCAATTCCGTCGAATTTGTGATTATCGTAGTAGCCTAAATTACTAATTTCTTTGTTTTATTTCAATATTTCTATTTTTGGAAATTTTTATTGTATTTGCTTATTTTTTGTTTTGCTCATTAAAAAACTGTTGATTTTGGTTGTTTCTGGGTAATCATCTCTGAATCAACAGACCATAAAATCGTCACTATCACACATTCTTGCTACATCACTTAGGTTGGGAGTAGAGCTCGAATACCTCGCTCATAAACACTAGAGGACTTGTGAATTAGAGGCTAGAATACAAGTTGAGTTGGGGCACTAAAACCAGTTTGTAAGAGGGGCCTTAACCAAGACGCGACACCCTGATGGTCGTATCATATCTCTAGGCCACTCGACACACCCAAAAAGGGATGTAACAAGCCTACCTATGTCCACGTATCCAAGTATGTTACATCCCCGAGGCCTACATCAAATGTTGTAGAGTTGATCCAATTTCCCTCCAATTTGCCAAGCCTAAAACAGTGATCCACCTATCATCAGTTGAGTTGGCTATGCAAGACAACATATCTACATTTCCTTGCTCTTCTGACATACAAGCTCTCCACTGCCACCCCTCTTTACAAAGGCTACCGTTGGCTCTCTCCTCTGCCACCTCTAGTCCATATTAGTGCCTGCCTACCATCTTCATAACTCCTCTACAACCATTACACAATGATCAACCATTTCTACCCCTAACGTTTTGCGAAAGTACTTTCCTCATCTTACCACCCATTTATTTTAACATCCTCATTTATGCTACACTCAATTTTACAAATTTATTGTTTCGTAGTTGCCTAACATTCAGTGCCATAAAGCATTGCAGACCTCAAAATTAAAGATTTTTCTTTCAAATTTGTTGCTATCTAGCACATCTCCATTTGAGCCAACCTACTTTGATACACTAAAGTTTCATCATTTTCAATCTTTCCACTTTCTGGTATCTCATGGTTTTCAATCTACACTATTTTACTGTTTCTACTTGTGTTAGTAATAAAGTCTATTTTACTGTTTCTACTTGTGTTAGTAACAAAGTTACATTTCCATGCAAAAAGACTCGCAAGAAAACATACCCGAGGAATCAATGGACCACGCTCTTCTATCTATAGCATGACGACTCAAGAAAACATTTTGAACAATAACTAACAATAATCAAAAGTCACTAGCATCCGTATCATTTAAATTTCTAAAAATTTTGATATTCTAAGAAATGGAAGCCTCGCGGGAACTGGCAAGAAAAGTGTTGGGAGCATTGTGACTTGTGAGAGCAAGATAAACAAAAAAGGCACATAAACAAATGATCAAAGGAGTCCTCCACAATCCAAACATTCTCTCAAAGAGAGATTCTCTCAATTACCAACCATGAGAGGAATGAAATTTTAAAAATATAAAATCCCTTATAAATGCACAATGCATTTCCATCGAGATCTAGAGTTGGCCCAAAAAACCACATGAATCCCAACCATTGTGTTGGATCCCATACTTGGTAGAGTAAAAGACTATTTTACCCTTGATGTAATAGAAAGAAGGTAATGTCACATCAAAACTTTTTGGGCGAGTAAAAGGTAATTTTGGTGGTTGCTTTTTTAGAGGATGCCAAACTCATTTTAGAGGTGTTTTGGATTTTTCTTGGCTTTTTGGTTTTTTCAGAAGAAGCTAGCTTATTTAGGACTTACCAAATGGGGCCTTACTATGAAGTATCTTATTTAATAAAAAAAATCCCCATAACCATTACCCTAATAATGCCTTGTTCTTAGCAATAATATTCCCAATGGAAAAACCCTCTCCCTCTTGACACTTTGCAATAATACTCTTAGCAATTAAAACTTGTTCTATAATTGTGCAATATCAAGGGTTATCAAGGGTCATATGTTCTCGAAACCATAGGATCAAATCCTTTCCTACTATCTTGTTTCAACATTAATCTTGACCAAACTCATATCAGTTTGCCTCACTGGTGCAAATCTTTTATGGCTAGACAAATCGATTGTACTGTTCATCTCTCCAACTTTACTTTCTTCAATTGTCTGGATTCTCCCTCACCAACAAGTGCCACTTACTTGCAACATAGACAATGAGAGAAAATGGGAAGCTCATGGGTGAAATTGATCGCTAAAATAAAAAAATCAACGATAACTTCAGAAAAGTGACATAGAATCCATGACCTACTTCACTCTTCTTTGTTCTCTTCATATACTCTGAAAAATCAAAAAGTCAAAAAGTTACAATCCTATTTAAATCACATCATCATATTTAAGTCATATCACCTCTTTAACACATCACTTCACATATAAAAAGTACACTTATTTAGAACATCCCAAACAACCCCTTAATCATGCCTTAGTTGCTAAGTATTTGAACCCATAACCCTAAAACTGTCATTCTCAATCCTAGACATTTCTTGAAGTATTTAATTAATTAATAAAGATTAAGTGATATGATTTGCCATGGCACAACTGAACGGTTTGAAGCCATATCATCTTGACGAGGCACGGCACCATTCTATTATAATAAAATTAATGTGTTTGTACAAAAACAATAATCATTTGTTATATATATACGAAATTTTTGACAAAAATAATGTTGTAGTGACATTTTTTAAAATATCACAAAAATTCATATCATTTGTTATATATATATTTTTTAATCTAGAAATTCTAATTATATAACACTACTCCTGTTGTTATTATTATGAGGATCAGGATCACGTTAACAACCACCATCTGATTTGTGGTTGAGACCAAAATTTTCACAGCTAATTCATACACCATGGATTTGCTAGACAACCAATTAGATGGTGCACATCAGCCAAATTAGCAAAATTCTGTCCTACATTTACATACACAGTCCCCACGTTTATAATTTTATATATAAAATTTTAGATTTTTCGATGAATAAAAAAGCTTTGCAGATGCTCAATTTCGTCGAAGAGGTTTTGGAAACCCGAAAGACTGCTGCACGTATACAAAACCGCCCGCTTGGGAAGAGCCCCTAAGGCGATCACAGAGATAGGTGACAGCCTACGTAACGCTTGACCAGAGGATTGAACATAATAGAAAGCTCACTTAGTACCCAGTGAGACTTGAGGAAACCATTGGCCTCTTCAAAATCATAAGCAGTGAGCTCATCAGCTCATCCCCTTTTGCTGACATGGCAGGCAATGTCAATTCCAACACTGGAACTTCCTTAAGAACCCCGTCAAACAAGCAAAAACCAGCCTGGGTATAAATTCTAAGCCTGTGTCCCCAAGCAAAGTAGTCGAGGATAGTTTCACCACCAGTTTTACCGAAGCTGAGAGGATTGGGCAGGAATATCAGTGGTGGGAATATCAGTGGATAGGGAACAACAAACCCTCCTCTGGATCAATGGTGGGATCAAAGGCAAAAGCATCTAAACAGAAATTGTCTTTACAAGAAACATCATTTTCATCAATTACAACATTCGCACCCCTAACCATATACATATAATTGACAAAAGTAAGATCAAGACCAATTCTCCACAATTTATAGAATATAATTGACAAAATTCCATATAAACTGAAAAGAGAAGGAAGTGAGAAATATTACATCTGTTAGGTCACCAACAGATACAAACGACATATGATTAATAACAAAAATAATAACAATCAAGTTTGATAGTTAAACCAAAAAATAGTAATAATCGAAGTCGTATCATTACATGGTAATTGGAAAGATATCTGACAAAAGTACCAAGCTTGGTGAGGAAGGCTTGAATTCTAGAAGAAAAGAACTCAAATCCATGAATTCTGGAAGAGGCATCATTTCACTAGCTATGTCAGTAGTTAATGAGACGTGCGGGACAAGTCTGGGAAAAGTGGAAGGCATGCACAGGGTTTTGATGCCGGGAAAAGTGGGTGTTTCTGTTTTGTTCATTTGCAACCTCGTACTCGTGGGAAAAGTGGATGTTACTTTCCGCGAATCTGAGAGATGGGCCTTCTTTCCTTCTTCTCTGCCATCTTCTTCGGGGGATAGTTATAGATGAGATTGCGGATGAGGAGATGGCCTATCAACATAAATTATCTTTTTTCCTTTCTAGTCAGCGAATTGTGGCGAGGGGGAGCCTAATAGTTGGATAAGGTTGATCTTAAGACTAACACTTCTCCTGACATTGGTGGTCGTTTGGATAGGGTTGATCTTATTCTCGACGTCCGAAAGCGCAAGCTTCCCTTGTGCCACCAGACCCATCATTCGGATCTGCACAGGCCCACCATTAACTTAAATATGATATTGGACCAAGCCCAGTTCAAGGGATTATTAATTGGAGGTCTGAACCACATAAGAAGTGAATGGAAATGGAAACAGGATGAAGCCCAAATCACAAAATATCAATCACCAGCCCAACCCTCCTCAATACCAGACCCATAATGCACCTCAGTCAATTCGGATCTGCACAGGCCCAGCATTAACTTAAATATGATGTTGGACCAAGCCCAGTTCAAGGGATTATTAATTGGAGGTCTGAACCACATAAGAAGTGAATGGAAATGGAAACAAGATGAAGCCCAAATCACAAAATATCAATCACCAGTGAGGAGATCAGGAGGTCCAATGGGATCAAATAAGCAGAAATAAAACAAAGAAGAGTGATCAATATGAACCAAGACATTAACATTTGGTACAATTTGTTACATGTACAGCTGGATAGTATGTTTCGTCCTATACCTCCATTTTGTAGAATATTTTATCCACTCTAGCATGCTGGAGCATTTGAAATATAATTTTCAAAAGGAAAACAAATCGAGGATTCAAACATGTATACTGGTCACATTGGAAGTACACATAGTATAAAAATGTAAAAAGATTTACAATCAAAAGATTTACAAATGCTCCAGCAATCTAGAGTCATATATTTAAAACAAAAAGTTAGCTATGCGACATATGGATAAAATATTTACAATGGTAGTACGAGTTTGCGACGAGTCAGTACACCAGAGGTGGTAAAAGGAACTCTACACGATTGGGAGAAGAAAAACCCTCTCATTGATTCTGAGTATCCTGAAAGGCTGAGTAAGCATTTGATTGGCATCTTGGGTAAGTACATATTTCTGTCATCTTTGCTATTTATCCAAGTAATTCATTCATTTGTTTTTTTGTCTTTTCATTTGATTTTTTTTGTCAGGATATACTCAATGGCATCATATACTTCAGATTTACATTGAGACAACCACATGGAGAAATTTGTGCAAACAATGTCTACTTGGTTAATGGAAATGCCAAGTACGAGAAGACATTTGGAAGTGACATTGAAACTTGCGCAGATATAAAAAATCATAATTAAAGAACTACTGTACTTTTCAAATTTGTTGTATTTTTGCACGTATCTGCGAAAATGATCCAAACCATGCCACAGAACTTGTCAATGTCATCCCACTCAGGATTTACATTGTTTGAACAAATTTCTCCATGTGGTTGTCTCAATGCAACTGAAGTATATGATGCCAACAAAACAAATGAATGAATTATTTATGCAAATATGACATGCACTTACTCAACCTTTCGGGATATATGTTTGAATCCTCAATTTGTTTTCCTTCTGAAAATTGTATTTCAAATGCTCTAGCAGGCTAGAGTCATATAATTAAAACAAAATATATGAATAAAAAGTTACCTATACGATAATATGGAGGTAATGAATCAAAATCAGCAACTCTAAAGTGGGGTCACTCTCTGTAACAGATTAGAATTCTACTAGTGCTACCACTTAATCATTATTGAGAAGATTTAATTGCCTTCATATTCTTACTGTTTGCTAGCCTTGTGAGAAGATTTAATTGCCAACAAACAGTAAGAATATGAAGGCAATTAAATCTTCTCAATAATGATTAAGTGGTAGCACTAGCACAATATTAACTCTTCATTGCGGTTTATTATTCTAATCTGTTACAGAAAGTGACCCCAATTTAGAGTTGCTGATTTTGATTCAAGATGGCTATTGATCCAGATACCATAGTATGTTTCATCCATTACCTCCATTTTGTAGAATATTTTATTCATATTATCGTATAGGTAACTTTTTATCCATATATTGGGTTTTAATTATATGACTCTAGCCTGCTAGACCATTTGAAATACAATTTTCAGAAGGAAATCAAATTGAGGATTACATTGGAAGTACACAAAATAGCATAAAAGTGGTGTACCACCTTGAGTCACAATCAAAAAATTTACACGAGTTTGTGACGAGTTACTGCAGCCTGTATTTACTGAGAGTAATTGGAAAGTGTCAAAGTAGTTTTGTTGGCAATGAGGTGCTTTTCACAGAGGTGGTAGAAGGAACTCTACACGATTGGGTGATGAAAAACCCTCTCATTGATTCTGAGTTTCCTGAAAGGTTGAGTAAGCCTTTTATTGGCATATTGGGGTTAAGTGCATGTCTATGTCATATTTGCTATTTATCAAAGTAATTCATTCATTTGTTCTTTTGTCTTTTCATTCAAATTTTTTTGGTCATTTACTCTGTAGGGATATATTTAATGGCTTCATATACTTCAGATGTATTGAGACAACCACATGGAGAAATTTGTGCAAACAATGTCTACTTTGATTTATGGAAATGCCAAGTTCTGTGGCATGGTTAAATCTCTCTTCAAGTCTAAATGATCCAAACCAAAGGGAAGTTTTGACCCTTTGGACTTAAAAGAGAGATTTAACCATATCATAGAACTTGTCAATGTCATCCCCAAATGTCTTCTCGTACCACTTAGGATTTACAGTTTTGCCCAACTTGGCATTTCCATAAATCAAGTAGACATTGTTTGCACAAATTTCTCCATGTGGTTGTCTCAATACATCTGAACTATATGATGCCATTAAGTATATCTTTACAGAGTAAATGACCAAAAAAATTTGAATGAAAAGACAAAAAAACAAATGAATGAATTACTTGGATAAATGGCAAACATGACATAGAAATGCACTTACCCCAAGATGCCAATAAAAAACTTATTCAACCTTTCAGGATACTCAGAATCAATGAGAAGGTTTTTCATCACCCAATCGTGTAGAATTCATTCTACCACCTCTGTGAAAAAAGCACCTTATTGCCAACAAAACTACTTTGACACTTTCCAATTACTCTACTTTGACACTTTCCAATTACTCTCAGTAAATACAGGCTGCAGTGACTCGTCGCAAACTCGTACCACTATCGTAAATCTTTTGATTGTGACTTAAGGTGATACACCACTTGCTATTTTGTGTACTTCCAATGTAACCAGTATACATGTTTGAATCCTCAATTTGTTTTCCTTCTGAAAATTGTATTTCAAATGCTCTAGCAGGCTAGAGTCATATAATTAAAACAAAATATATGGATAAAAAGTTACCTATACGATAATATAGATAAAATATTCTAAAAAATAGAGGTAGTGGATGAAACATATTATGGTATCTGGATCAACAACCATCTTGAATCAAAATCAGCAACTGTAAAATGGGGTCACTCTCTGTAGCAGATTAGAATAACAAACCACAATAAATAGTTAACATCCTGCTAGTGCTACCACTTAATCTCCTAAATCCAGACCATTGACAAAGCTAGCAAACTATAAGTACAGTAAGAATATGAAGACAATTAGATCTTCTCAATAACGCATACAATGACAGGAAAAATTAAAAGGTTCTGATTCAATAGACCGGCAAAGGATCTAAACTAACAAGTAACAAATTACTATACTAAACAATAATAATTGTACCACCAAAGTATAGACTAATAAATCTCATGAAAATGTTAGCGTCTTAAATTGTAATATCCCTACGGTTATCATCAGTTTTTCAGACTTGAGTGCACATACGAAGATGAATGCAGCTGCATGAGCTTAACTTAGAGAATCAAAGGTAAAAGAATCAATATATAGTAAAGAAACCTGATGCATGATTGCAAGGCTAAGAAGGTCAACTTAACATTCTGCGCTGATGTTTCAAGCTAAGATAGTCCAAGTGATCATAGTCTTTATTTCAAGGTCAATTAGAAGAAATGGACACAAGGTCTGGAATTTAGTATTATAATTTAAAACAGTTAAAAGAAAAATATAAATCTCTCTTTCTTAGGTCCACATAGACACAAGTACATACCATGTGTATTGATTGTATAGGAAGGGGGGGGAGGGGGGGTGGGGGAGGAGGGGAACTATTAGATCACCACTAGTCCCAAAAACTTGATATGTTAAGAAATGAGCTCAATAAATACATCAAGCTCAAAAGCTTTAAGTTGTCTTGAAATGAGCTCAACAATGTATATCAAGCTCTTCAATAGGGACAAGTGACTTTTAGAATGCTGTCATATCAGCATCCATAGAGGAACAAAGCCCATTATATGGCTCCCATTCATCTTAGCACCCTTATCTTCATCATAAATCTTGGAACCCTCTATTGGAGCCCCTTAGATTGGATAAGCTTGGATGCTACCCGGCAAAAGTAAAGGGTTCCAATCCTATTGAACAAAAAGATGTCAAACCTAAGGTAGAAAACAACAACATTATTCAAAAAGTGATGTAAATCAAAAGATCAAAACCAGTTCGTTTATGTAAAACTCTTTGCCAAAGTAAACCTCAATAGAACACATACACACACAACAAATACAAGTATTTCAAATTGAAAATCAACCCATAAAAGAAGAGGAATGCAAAGGGCAAGTCATATAATATCTATTAAAAAAGGAATATCTCCATAAAATAAGAGAAAAGGGGGCAAGCCATATAATATCTGACTACATACAGCATTCTATTCCCTCTCCACTTGCTATTGCAAAGAACCAATTGCAACATGATGCCAAGCTCAGTTGATGAAAAACCATAAGAAAACAAAAGAAATAAAATTCAAACCAATGGCTCAAATTTTCCATTGGCTTTCTTCCTCCGAACTTTCTCAACAACCCTTTTTGTCTCAATATTCAAATTTTATAGTAGATGATGTACTATTATATATCATGTGAGATTATATTGTATCCCATTGTAGTAGATGTACTATTATAGTAGATGTACCATTAATTAAAAAATATGATTGTTAATAATATTTGCCCTTAATTAAAAAATAACAAAATAAAAAGATGCATTTTATAATCCAAATTTTAAAAATAAAATAGCATGTATCATCCATCTATTGTTTGAAAATTGGTTAATGTTATATAAGATTTGGAGTAATTAGAGTTTGATGGAATAAAAAAAAAATTCGTCCAACTTAACTTGAAATAATACTCAGATGGATAAATATTTTCAAAATTTTCAATAATTAATTCTTTATTATAATTTTATCCCTAATATTGATTGGACCTAACTAATAATCCAAGTTGTTTTGTGGGGGATGCACCAATAAATCCCAAATTAATAACTTATACACTGTTTAGTCCTAAAAGTTTTCTTATAGACTGAAAGGTCCCATTACAATGTTTCAAACATCAGATTAATGTTTCGAACATTAGATTTCGAACATCAGATTAATATTTCGAACATTAGATTGATGTGCAAATGGGACTAAATGGAGCATAAGAAAATTTTTAGGACTAAATGGTTCAACTTTTCAGAAACTAGGACTTATGGGTAAATTTTCCTTTTGTTAATTATTGTAACAATCATATTTAAATAATCATATGTATATATTTTTTCTCATTAAAAGAAAATGGAAGGAAGGGTGAACAATGCATGGAAACCCTCCTTAGATGTGATCATAGAAGCCCCCACCAGCAAGAAGCCAAACAAGAGGGACGAGCCCACAAGCACAGGAGATCCGCATGCCCTCCTTCAAGTACTCAACAACGTATTACAACAATATTTTTGTGGCTATAAACAGTTACCTATTGTTACAAAATAGTTTGTCACAATATGTCCTAATTTAATTTTTATTGCAACAAATTTATTGTGATGAAACTAATTCATAGCAATATTTAACTCCCACTGGCTTTAAAACTTCCGACCATGGAATTTGTGACGAACTATAAGGACAAAATAATTTTCATCACAATAAATTTACTTATTGCGAAAAATTAGTTTCGTAACAATAACCAAATTTTGTTTAGTGCAAAAAACAAAGGTTATAAAAGCTTTAGACTAATTAACTGAGTGATAATCAAAATTACTACATTGAATTCTATCTGCCTATACAATTGCCTATACAATTTCTTAGCTGCTAAGTTCGATCAAGTAGAAGATCAAATGGCATTTACATGAAGTATCTCAACAAATGGCTACAATGTCGGTGGTAGTATTTGTGATTGTATTTGTGTCAAGTGGGGGAGTGAAAATTTTCTTCTTTCTCCCATAATCCTATTCAATGAATTTAATTAAAATTTGATTACTAACTTTGTACACACATTAGATAAGTTAGTATTTAAAACGGCAAATACTTCAAGCTAATTAATTACTTTTTTGGCTGATGCATCAAATGTTGATAAAGCAAACAGGTTCATTAATACCTAGGCCGGCAAGTTTGGCAGGCTTTTCACTCCACCACGAAGGCGATAACCTAAATGACCACAATTAGCATAATAATCAACGTTATACACGTCAAAGAAACTATAATTTAATCCGTGAAACCAATAAATTACCTCTTAACAATGAATCAAGCAATTAACTTCATGACAAATGCCTAATTAATTAAAAATTCCAATTGAAATAGCTAGGACTATACCAGTCATGAAGTTGAATGATGAAAGAAAATTCAAAACTAGCCTTTGGACAAGCATAAGTGTGTCAGTTTATTAACAAAAAAATAGTGAATTTATCACGTATTCGGTGATATGAAAACAGTTTCTTATCGGATTCTTATAATTTTTAATTTCAAAATAAGTGTCAGTTTCTTAAAACAATTATTGTTGTTATACTCTCTCTTTCTTATTACTATGAAGTAGGTGTCCTGCTTTTTGTATTTGTACAGATTTTTAGTATCAACAATGCTAGAAAGCCACAATTTTTGTGGCCACAATGGCTCAAAACTGTTAAAACGACGTCGTTTTGACAGTTTTGAGCCATTGTGGCCACAAAAATTGTGGCTCTCAAACATTTTCCTTTTAGTATTTACTATTTATAAATCCAATAATATAACAAAGAAGCATATGGAACATTCTTTATTGGAAGTCACTGGAACTAATTTTCAACTAGGACATTTGTTAAGTGGGAAAAAAATTTAGCTAGAACCATAAGCGTAATTTTTTTTCTTTATGTATTGACGTTTACTTTGTTGGGCATATTTGTTGGGTTGAGAAGGCTTCAAATGCCTGTGGCACTACGCAAAGGAGTGGGAAGCCCTAATGCAATCAAATGGGAAGTATGTCAAGATAAGCACCACGAAACCACAATGTAGCCTTTTGTATGACACATTATTAAATTAGCTCAGATAACTTCAAAGGAAAAAGGTGATAGCTTTTGACATTTGCCGTCTAAATGGAAGAACCAAGAAACAAGGACATGAAAGACAGAAATGGTGGTTTTTAATGCTCCATTGTTGTCTTCTTAGTTCTCTGGTTTTCTTTTTCTTTTTTTTTTAATTTTGTAGAGGCGAGAAAAGGCGAGGCGAGGCGAGGCGAGCATAACCACTCTCTTGCTACTTGCTAGTTACACGTTTCATTGTTGTGCAATTCTATAACTACATAGGAGGAATTGCATGCGAACCGGAAAGAGAAATACAGATATATACCATCAAGGAGAACGACCGGTTGCTTCTTTCCTAGACCAATCTTTTTTCTCTTTTGATACTCAGACTTCCTCTTTGATATTCTCTCTTCAATCAGCCATGGAGACAGGGACTCGCAGTAAAAGATAAAAAAACAAAAAAAAACACACCCACAAAAGGTGGGGTAAGGTTTCCTTCCGCTAAATTCTCGCCCAAAGAGAGGGGTAGGGTTTTCCTTCAATTACAACGGAAAAAGGCTTCCACTCATCAAGTTCACCTTTGGGGGGCCTTTCACATGACCCATTTTTATAATATGATCATTCATTCTTTTGGCCCATTTTGATAATCTGATTTATTTATTCTTTTGATATTTATATGTAAATTATTCACAGACAAAATTTATTTAGTTCGATAATTTTAATCATATTTAATTACTTTTTTTTTTCTCTAAATAAATGATGAAAATACATAGGTATAATCACCAAATATATCTGATTTAAGTTGAATGATTCATATCATTGAAATAGACCCCAATGACTTGACTAGATAGTCCAAATCGTTTATGAGAATTGGATACAAATCCTTCCCATCATAACCGGCCTTTTGGTTGTTATATAAAACCTACAAATAAATTAGTGTAAATTGCCAAAAAAAAAAAAAAAAAATTCCCAAAGTAATTCTAAACTTGATAGTTGTCCCTCTCATATTTAACTGCTTCAAATATAAGTGTCATAATTATGAAATCTAAGTGCTTTAAACAATTGTCATGATACACACGTTATGTGTGTACCCTTAATATTATAATATATAACATAAAGCTTACAATTAAATTAGTGCAGACATGTCATATATATATATATATATATATTAAAAATGCCCACAAGAGTCAACTATGCTATTATTCAATTTTTTTTTTAAATATTTAACGCACGTGATTTTTTTCAACCACAAATTATGTGCTCTCAGCCTTCTAGTTATTTATAAAATACTATAGCTTGGAAATTATTTAGCAAACTCACAACCGTTTTTGAAATTGGAAGTTAGATGCTCAATGGCTCAAGTTAGATGCTCAATGGCTCAAGTTAAAATAGCTTTGTCAAAATTATTTTTTGGCTTACTACAATGCACAAAACTTATTTTTTTGGTTATACCATTCTAATAGGGACTTGCCATTTTGGCACAACCAAATGCCAAATTCAAATTTTGGTTGTAAATTGTTCTAAAATTGTGTTCAAATTTGGGTTCTAAATTGTTCTAAAATTTTGTACAATCTATAAACTTTTCGTATTCAAAAAATTTGAGGGTTCCAAATTAAATTTGGAAAGCTGAATTTCTAGAAGGATCTTTATTGAGTTTTTGTAATTTTATAAATTTTACTGTGGTTTGAAAATTTATGGTAGAGTTTTGATTTGTAGAAGTTGTGAAACTAACAGTTGAAGGTTCAAAAAAACAGCTAATTTGGGTTACAAAACTGATTTGACTTTGCCATTTTTTGGCATGGCAAATGACACACCATTAGAGTAGTGCATTTGTGAAGCCCCGTTATTTTTTGGCTTTGGCAAGGCAAATAGAAAAACCATTGGAGTTGCTATTAGAATCCAAGTTTATTCTCAGCTGTGCTAGAAGTGAGGAAAAAAATCCGTGGACTCGTAAAATTGTTCTATACACTTTCTAATTTATTTTTATTTTTTTGAAACTGATATTTCAAATTGTGTTTTTAGATTAAGGTGAAACGATTTAGATGTGGTTTGGTAACTTTTACATTTTATTATTTTTATTTTACAAAAAATATTAAATATGTTTATGTTTATTTTAGGTAAAAATGAAAACAAAAAACAAATTTGACGTAAATGTTTTAAAAAACTTATTTTGGAAAAAAGTGAAAGAATTGGTCTGTTTAGACGGTTGAAGATGATGGCCAGATGTGGTTGTTTGCCTTCGAAGGTGGCGGCCGAAAGTAAGTGCCAATAGTGAGAGGTCATGGTCGTAAGTGGTTGACGATCGGAACTAATGGCCGCTCAGTCATCTAAAGTGCTAGTTAAAGCTTGTTTCTAAAAAGAAGTGGTGACCGAAGGTGGTTATCACAAGTGGGAGGTGATTGTGACCAAGGGAAGTGGTGGCCGAAAGTGGTTGGCGGAAGTGGTGGAAATAATTAGTGGGTGATGATTGAAAAGGGTGGAAGAAAGAGGAAGAAATGGGGGGCAAAAATTAAATTGTGAAACCAGTTTTTTTGTGTTTAGAAAATTTTTGTAAACAAAAACATAAACCAAACAAAATTTTATTTACAATTTCAAAAATTCTGAACGGAAGAAAGAAAGAAAATCTAAATGGTGTTGGATCACAACTGTGTTTGTTGGCAAGAGCATTTGCACTGAAAACATATTGACATGCATCCCTATCTAACTTGGATAAAAATTTTTGAACACGTGATGTTATTTATCGTTAAATTTATTTTATTATTTCATCATAATTGTCATGTATGATTGAAATATTTTATAGCAAATTACACTGTTAGTTCTTGAATTTTGTCCATCATGTCATTTTAGTCCCTACACTTTCAATTGGCTTGATTTTAACCCTTGATTTTTTATTGTGTCAATCTAGTTCAATTGATAATACTGATTGTGATTTTTGTCAAAAAATGATTACTAAGTTAGTTGAGCTTAATTTACTGAGTTAGATAAATTTAAAATTTTACACTTAAAAGCATGACACATATTCTTATGTGCACATTTTTCATAAAAAAACCAATAACAATTATAATCAATTGGACCAAATTAAGACAATATCATAAATTCAGGGCCAAAATCGAGCCAATTGAAATTATAAGGATCAAAATAACTTGAGTGTCAAAGACTACCGGTGTAATTTGTCCAATATTTTATCTCAAGTCTTCATCTTCTATAGGGGTGTAAGTGGTTTGGTTTGGTCTGGTCAGAATTATGAAAAAATTTAGCACCAAACTGAATCTTTCAGTTTTGGTGGTTGAAGAATCGAAATAAACCACATATTACAATTCAATTTTGTTGGTTTTGTCAATTTGGTGTAGAAGAAGGATTCACATGAAATTTTAAAATATTTCATAAAAACTTGTAAAATTCCACATTGGGAATAAATGAAGAAAAATAGTGAAAATGTCTCCCTCTTAGTTTTTATTACAAAAATTGAATTATTAATCACTTAAAATATAAAAGTTTTTAAATATAATATTTCAATTGATTCTGTTTATATGTAAAAAATTTCAAAATCAAAACAGGCCACACAATATGAAAACTAGACATAAAACTAAAATTTTGATCAATTTTGAGCGATCGTTTCGGTTTCATTGATTTTTCTTACACCCCTAATCTTTCAGTTTATATTAATGTAAAACTTTTCAAAATCGAAATAGAATACCAGTATAAAAAAATGCATCGAAAACTTAAATTTCGGTTGATCTTGAGTGGTCAGTTCGGTTTCATCGATTTTTTTTACACCCCTAATCTTTCATGTGACATGGTAAGTTCTACTATTTTTTTAATATGATTTTTTTTTACACATGTACGTGACTTTTATAGTATAAACACAAGAGGTCAAATGAAGCCGTTGATAAATAATAGCTCTCTCATTTTATTTCACCTTTTTATATGTACTTATGCAATAACAATAGTGTGCATGTATAGTATTTATTATATTTATAAAATAATAAAACATACCAGACCATATGAGAAAGCAAATTGTTATTCATACAAAATTTATCACTAAAATAACGTGGCAATGACATTTTTGCAATAAAACATCATTTAAATGGGGAATTTATTTTAAAATATAAGTCCCAACATAGAAACAGTAAGGTCCCAATTTATTTAAATGAAGAAACAGATTTGAAACAGTAGAAAATCCAACAAATTCAGAATCAAACCCAATTTATACAATTTTTTTTGCCAAGTTCACAAATTTCAGAATAAATTTGACAAACCCAAATTCGGTTTCTCTTTTCTGTTTTTTTTAATCATTTATCACCAAATCAGTTGATCCAAATGGAGTGTAAAAATCAGATGGCTATTATCACAATAAACCAAACCAAAATCAGATGGATGTTCTTTGAAGATCAAAATAAATATCAAAATAAAATAAATGGATGAACAAAAATAGTTGGATGAACAAAAATTAAACCAAAAATCAAAATAAATAATTACGAAAAATCGGAGAGCACAGACCTGAGTTGTTTGAAGATCTGGAGATGCTTGAGTTCTTTGAAGATCCGGTTTGAAGCCATCGCGAGACCTGAGTTTGAAAAATCGCGATCACCTCCACATCAACAACCAGAAAAATAAACAAAAAATCAAAGCATATATATATATATATATACATGATGTGTATATAGACGGAGAGCGACAGAGAGAGAGACAGATCGGAGAGTAAAGAGATCGAAGAGTATAGAGATCGGTGAAGAGAGGGAAGACAGTGCGAGAGTGAGAGCGAGAGTGAGAGAGAGAGAGAGATCAGTTTGAGGAGAGGGAAGATAGTGCGAGAGAGAGAGAGAGAGAGAGATCGGTTTGAGGAGAGTGAGAGGGAAGACAGAATGACTGGGAGAGGGAAGACGGTGTGATGAGAGTGAGAGGAGAGGGTTGGATGATTCTAGAGAATCATCTCAACCATTGAACATTTTAGACGTGGACGGTTGTGATCTACCACTTTGCCCTTAAAATAGCCGTTGTGTTCTGTTTGGTTTTTAAAAAAAAAAAAATTTAATAACAACAGTTATCTTTAAACGGCTATTTTTTTCAAACAGTAATATTTTAAATTTCTATAGCTAATTAGTAATTGTTTATTTTTTATATATAGTTAAAAAAATTATTAAATATGTAATGGTATATTTTTTAGTGGGGTGAATTATATTTAATTTTTTTTCCAATTTCTCATTTTTTTTTCATTTTTTATATTTGTCTAGATAGAAATAATATAAATATATAATTTTTTTTACAAACAGGTAAAAAAATGTCACAAAAGAAAAAAAATAAATAAAAATAAAATTACAAAAAAACCTATATCTAAACAACACTTACAAATTTAGAAATAAAGTAAGTTAAGATTTGCTAAAATAACAAATGACTATTTGAGCACCATTGCTATAATTTGACAAAATAGCATTATTCATTGCCAAATTATAGCAATAGCAATGACAATAGCATTATAGCAGCAATGGTTGTCGTTCAAAATCGATTTATTATGTATACAAGTCAAACTTGAAAGTACAATTTATTAGACTTAATCTAACAACTAGGAATTGTTTGATTCGCTAAAACAAGTTAAAATAATTATTCCTTAGACTTTCGTATGAAATTATCATTCTTTTATAATGTGAATGATGATTCAATTTAGGGTGTATTTTTTATTATTTTTTTAGTGAATCAAAGGTGATGATAAATATTTTAATAGATTAATCATGTTATTCCACTTCATTCCAATAGTGAAGCAAATAAAGCATTATCCAAACAAGACACTGCTTACCCAAACAATGATTGGTATCAATTAACTACGTTGAAGAATAATTTTCAATAAGAACAATAAAATATTTTCCTTGCTTGGCCAATTACACATCACACACATACAAAGAATCCAGAGTGGCCCATACAATTTTTATTCTACGGTTAAGGAGGTCAAAGTGTTGCATGCATAAAATCAAGAAAACGACGTCGCCACTTAGGTTATGTGGGAAATCAATCGTTATAAAAAGGATTAGGTATCAACTTGTCAGGTAAGCAGCAATTGAAAAAAGAAGGGATTTAATTATGGCAGGCTCAAAAAACTAGAATTTCTTTACATCTATGGAAAATTCTACAAGTTAGTACTCGTTACATGTGTAGGATTGCTCTATGAAAACCACAGAGATGTTGACTAAGATAAGATAAGTTAAACTTCTAATTTGACTCAAATTTCACTTTAGTCCTTACCATTTTAATTTAAATAATTCGATTCCTGCCTTTTAAGTCCGATTTCAATTCAATCCTTCCATTCAAATTAAACATTAAAACTTACAATATTGTAATACGTGTCAGTCTCCCAAGGAGTGCATGAAAAAATTAACAATTTTTTAGACAAAAGGACCAAATTAAAACTGAATTTTAAGTGTAAGAATCAAATTGAAATTTGACTCAAACTACAAAGGTGAAAAATGTAATTCCCCCTTAAGATTTAAAACTCCCGATATATCCAAGTCAAACATTGCTAAGTACTCGGAAGACAATAATCAACCAAACTAATTTCACAAGAAGTAATGCAACAGTGAAATATGTTAAATACTTCTGGTTAACTAAATTAAAAATTCACTGCAGCAAATTATGTTTTACAGAAACATTAACTCGAGCAAAATAATTATATACTGTAAATAGGATTGAAGTCTCCCCAAAGCTGTTCTTTTGAAACATATAGCTGATAATCCCAAGACCTCAGATGCTTTGATTCATGCCACCCAACTTCTAAACTTCATTTTCATCTGCACTTAGAAGTTAGAATCTTACAAAAACTTTTACAGAAAAGCAAAAGCAAAGACATCTAATTTATGATACGAAACACATTTATAAACCAAATCATCTCCAAACAACTAGATTAGTTGGCTTATAAAAAAGTTCAAACCACAAAAAGGAAAAACTGTACGAATTCCTGCATGAACAATACTAATTAAAATCCCAAAGGTTCCAAATCCCAAACATGGGTAAGACGAACACAAAAGAGCAATTTATGAATCGTGTACCATGGGGCACATAATGGGAACATTCAGAAAAAGAAAAAGAAAAAGAGATAGGAGAAAAAAAGAAAAAAGAAAAAAGAGTTAAAAAAATTAAAAATTGAGGTTTTATTTTTTTATTTTATCAAATTGTTCGATGATATCAAAATTTCCCGTAACTTGACGCCCCTCCAACTTCCGGCAGTCAAGACTCGAGACTGGACACTTAGTTTGACCAAATGATTAGTCCACTAAAATGCACCACATTTATGATTTAAGATAATAAACCCTACGTGTAACCAAATCTTTAAAAAAATTGTATGTGCTAGAATCTTTTTTTTAGATTCTCCAATCTACAAGTAAATTTTACAGCAAAATAAATGATGGGAAGCCAACCTAACAATAGAAAGTCCATTTACTAGTGATAAATAAATCAAATGCACCAATGTTCAAAATAAGGACATGAAACCTGAACGTCCCAAAGATAACCTAACAATGGAATTCCTTAAGCCTCTTTTGTGATAAATAATACAAATGCACCGATGTTCCACTATTTGGTTAGTTGTGTGCATTATAGTAAGGATTGGTGCCGCATCATACCATCGGTGACAACCCCTAACACCCACGCGGGGTTGGCTTTCCCATAGTGTATTGGTCTAGTAAAACATAAATACGGGATTAGGGATTAGTCGCCTAGGTTAAAGACACAATTGTGTTCTAGTTAGACTCAATAGGGTCTGTCTAGGTTATCGAGATGTTTCATTGATTTTTGGGTGGTATTGATTTTACCTTGAATTTCATAATATTTGAGCAATTGATGCTTACAGTGGTGGTATGTGAATTTTAAGATAATTGTGTAATATGGCGTCATCCTTATAACATTTAATATATTGGCTACTCATTTTCAATGTCTTGGATGATTATTTAGTGAGCTTTAATCTTTGCTCGTCCTTTACATTTACAGGTACTCCACCACTGTAAGCATAAAGTTGGGTGGCCATGCCATATATTCAAATCTTTTACAGAGTTATACATGTATACCCATGCTTAATCGTATTTACCTTTTTTAAGTTGCCATTATTTTGGAGACTGGCGTGTAAACCTAACTAGTTTGCTTATAGACTTATAAGATGAGTTAGCTCACAAGCTTGTGTTATTTTAATGATATGTAATTAATATATTTGGGCTGTGAACACACTCATGGCCTTTTGAAGCCTAACTCTAGAGATGTTACGTTCGTAATTTAACTCAAACTATTATCGATGCCTTAGCAATTTATTCCAAGTACTTGGCATATGCAATCAAACTCATCCAGATATTTGGAAATTGGAGAAAAGTACTCCTTTATTTAAATTTCTCCCAAATTTGTTCCTGTCATCTAAGTCATTATTGACAAACTAGCAATATCGACCTTGAGTTTCCTAGTTATGTCATCTTAGTCATGTCATCTTAGTCATTATTGGCATGCCAGAGCTAATTTTACCCATCCTGTGAAAGTGAAACCTCTTGTCCAACGTGGATCCAAGGCAGTTGAATATTGGTGAGAATGGATTTTGTGAGAATGGATTTTGTTAGAATGGATTGATGTTAGGATGGATTTTGTTTTGGGGCTTCCATATACACAATGAGTTTATGATTCCATCTACGTGGTTATGGACAAATTTTCTAAAAGGCCCATTTCATTGCATCGAGAAGACAATAGATGCTATAAATGTGGCACAATTGTATTTTTGAGAAGTCTATTGCCTACATGGGCTACCACAATCCATTGTGTCAGACAAGGATAGCCGATTTCTCAATCATTTTTGGAGCTGTTTGTGTAATACAAAGCTTGACTTTAGTAGTGCCTATCATCCTCAAAGTGGCAGTCAAATGAGAGTTGTCAATTTGGGAAATTCATTGATGTGTTTGGTAGGGGATCATTTGAAATCATTGGACTAGAAATTGCACTTGTAACCCTTCAAAAAATCGAAGTTTTGATTTTAATCCCTTTTATGTTAACTATGGTTATCAACCACGAGCTCCATTGGACTTGGCACCTGTGCCAAACTGAAAGCGTATCAATGAAAAAGCAAAAAATCTTATTAGCAACCTATAGGAAGTCCACAAATTTTGTTTAGGTCGTTCTCACAAAAGACAAGTTTTCTGCCTGCAAGTACAACAAACTGGCAGCCAGAAAAATTGGGCCATTAGAGATTGTGAAAAGATCTCATTTGCACCACCGACGTGTTCCACATCAAACATCTCATTCCATTAGGAGTGTTTATAAAACTAAATCACTCGAGCAAACCGAGCCAATCCAACCGATCTAACACCATTTTGGACAGTTTCAATGGTTGAACAGTCGAGAATCAATTGAAATTATAAATTTAGTGCGGATTTCGATCGAATTATGAGCGTATTAATTGAAAAACTGCATAAATTGATCCAACCGAATATAATTATAATTAAATTAATAATGGTGCTTACACATGTTGCCTTTTAATGGTGGATTTTGTTTCCCAAGAACCTTAGTTGTACACACATAACATTATCATCAATGACTTCTGCAATCAATAGTTGGGCTATGGCCTTACCTAGTGTCAGAGACTTTAATTTTCACTCCAACTCTGTCTCTTTTCACCTTTTTTTTCACCCGTTCATCTACCTTTTTGTCTCTATCACCCTGCTATCTATCCTACTTCCCTCTCTCTCTCTCTCTCTCTCTCTCTCTATCTCTCTCTCTCACAAAGACAAACTCTAGCAAAAAACTATGGGACTTGTCTCTCTCTTCCTTGGAACTTCAAGATAAATGCTCTCTCATCTCTCAATCATCTCTGCGTCTCTCTCTCTTCCCTCTCAATCTTCAGTCTTCCCCTCTGCGATGGTGGCAAATGTTGGTAGTTATCAATGGTGTGGCGGTGGTGGCATTGAGTGATGGCGGTGGTGGTAGTGTCGATGAGCAATGGTCGTGGCATGGTGAGTTTCCCTTCTCTTTTTCCCTTTTTTTCCCATTTTCTTTCCTCCATTATCTTTATTTCAATCTGTTTGTATGTATATGAGTTTATGGTTTTGTTTTTTTTAAACTTTGAATCATATTTTTTCCATTTTTTCCCTCCAACCTCTTTCAATAACAGATTTGCGAAATCGACCAAACCGACCACCTAATCGATTGTCATGACTCGGTCAATTTCGAATAGTAGGTCAGTCGACAACGGATGAGGGTAAACCTCGACCTGTAAACACCCCTACATTCCATATTGGGAAGACAGTTCTGATGACAAGGCTACAAATTCAAGGGTGAATTCTTCCTACCTTGGAGATGATGACGTAGCGTGTGGCCATAAAATTTGTAGATCAAATGGATAGGCATGTGGCCAAACAAGGCAAAAGGCACCAGCAGGAATCAAACGGCACGTGCTCAAAATCGCGCAAAATTCGTTGAGTTGATGGAAAATATCGTTTTGATCAAGATCCATAGCTGTCCCACGGAACTCAATAATTTTGGGAAAATTCCATCATTTAGGCCATCAATTTCGAGATTTAGCCATTTTTGGAAAGATTTGTAACTTCAATTAATCTTAGCGCACAAGTCAGAATTCGATTCCGTCGAATTTGTGATTATCGTAGTAGCCTAAATTACTAATTTCTTTGTTTTATTTCGATATTTCTATTTTTCGTAATTTTCATTGTATTTGCTTATTTTTGTTTTGCTCATTAAAAAATTGTTGATTTTGGTTATTCCTAGTACATTAGGGTGGTTGTCAATATAAAAAATCATTGTAAGCCTTACGGGTGAATAGTTTAGAGAATTAATACAATTTTGAGTTTTTATTCTTTTTCCAACCTTAGGTATTCGTTTCAAATCAACCATTATTGAGCCTTTATTCTTTGTATTCCTTATGAATCAACGAGTTTAGAGAAGGATCTTATTTTTGGGTAATCATCTCTGAATCAACAGACCCTAAATTGTCACTATTACACATTCTTGATACATCACTTAGGTTGGGAGTAGAGCTCAAATACCTCACTCATAAATGCTAGAGGACTTGTGAATTAGAGGCTAGAATACAAAAGGGTTGCCCGAGTAACTCATTACCACCCTTGAGTTGGAACACTAAAACCAGTTTGTAAGATGGGCCTTAACCAAGACGCGACACCTTGATGGTCGTATCATATCTCTATGCCACTCTTGACACACCCAAAAAGGGATGTACCAAGCCTACCTATGTCCACATATCCAAGTATGTTACATCCCCGAGGCCTACATCAAATGTTATAGAGTTGATCTAATTTCCCTCAAATTCGCCAAGCCTAAAAGATTGATCCATCTATCATCAGTTGAGTTGGCTCAACCTAGATCATCACCCAACATAAAGGAGGGTTCAAAATGCATGCGAGACACAACATAACTGCATCTCCTTGCTCTTCTGACATACAAGCTCTCCACCGCCACACCTCTTTACCAAGGCTACTGTTGGCTACTGTTGGCTACCGTTGGCTCTCTCCTTTGCCACCTCTAGTCCATATTAGTGCCTGCCTACCATCTTCATAACTCCTCTACAACCATTACACAATGATCAACCATTGCTACCCCTAACGTTCCACGAAAGTACTTTCCTTATCTTACCACCCATTTATTTTAACATCCTCATTTATGCTATACTCAATTTTACAAATTTATTGTTTCATAGTTGCCTAACATTCAGTGCCATAAAGCATTGTAGGCCTCAAAGTTACCGTATAAGATTTTTTTTTTCAAATTTGTTACTATCCAGCACATCTCCACATGAGCCAACCTACTTTGGTACACTATAAGTTTCATCATTTCAATCTTTCCACTTTCTGGTATCTCATGGTTTTCAATCTACAATATTTTACTATTTCTACTTGTGTTAGTAATAAGGTTACATTTCGATGCAAAAAGACTCGCAAGAAAACATACTCAAGGAATCAATGGACCGCACTCTTCTATCTATAGCATGACGACTCAAGAAAACATTTTGAGCAATAACTAACAATAATCAGAAGTCACTAGCATCCGTATCATTTAAATTTCTAAAAATTTTGATATTCCAAGAAATGGAAGCCTCGCGGGAACTGGCAAGAAAAGTGACGGGAGTATTGTGGCTTGTGAGAGCAAGATAAACGGAAAAGGCACATAAACAAATGATCAAAGGAGTCCTCCACAATCCAAACATTCTCTCAAAAGAGAGATTCTTTCGATTCCCTACCATGAGAAGAATGAAATTTTAAAAATATCAAATCCCTTATAAATGCACAATGCATTTCCATCGAGATCTAGAGTTGCCCCTAAAAACCACATGAGAATCCCAACCATTGTGTTGGATCCCATACTTGGTGGGTGTTTGGGAACTTCTAAAAACGCTACTTTTTGTCTTTTTAGTTGCTTTTTTAAAAAGTGTTTGGCTGTGGCTAAAATTATGAATTTTTTTGGTATTTGTAAAAGTGGGATCAAATGTCACATCAAAACTTTTTGGTGAGGTAAAAGACGATTTTACCCTTGATGTAGTAGAAAGACGGTAATGTCACAGCAAAACGTTTTGGTCGAGTAAAAAGTAATTTTGGTGGTTGCTTTTTTAGAGGATGCCAAACTCATTTTAGGGGGGTTTTTGATTTTTTTTGACTTTTTGGGTTTTTTTAGAAAAAGCTAGCTTATTTAGGACTTACCAAATGGGGCCTTACTATTAATCACAGAATGCCATGAAGTATCTCATTTAATAAAAAGATCTCCATAACCATTACCCTAATAATGCCTTGTTCTTAGCAATAATATTCCCAATGGAGAAACCCTCTCCCTCTTGACACATTGCAATAATACTCTTAGCAATTAAAACTTGTTCTATAATTGTGCAATATCAAGGGTTATCAAGGGTCATATGTTCTCGAAACCACAGGATCAAATCCTTTCCTACTATCTTGTTTTAACATTAATCTCGACCAAACTCATATTAGTTTGCCTCACTGGTGCAAATCTTTTATGGCTAGACAAATCGATTGTACTGTTCATCTCTCTAACTTTACTTCCTTCAATTGTCTAGATTCTCCCTCACCAGCAAGTGCCACTTACTTGCAACAGGGACAATGAGAGAAAATGGGAAGCTCATAGGTGAAATTGATCGCTAAAATAAAATAATCAACGATAACTTCAGAAAAGTGATATAGAATCCATGACCTACTTCACTCTTCTTTGTTCTCTTTATATGCTCTGAAAAATCATTATATGAGCTGACACCTCACCACCAAAGGAGACCTTGTAGATGTGTATATGGACTTCTGACTATTAAGCCATTCTTTTTTTTTTTGAGTGGCTATCAACCCATTAATAACCCACAAAACACATGTTTCTCATACTTTGATTGCTCAACAAAATTCCATTTGAATTTGAAAGAATAACTTATAATTCAACAGAAAATAATTTAACAACAATTCAAATATTCTGCTCAAAGAAATTAATTATGAGCATCTGTGTGTGCAATTCAAATATTCTGCTCAAACATGACATCAGATCCTCTTTTATATGTTATGCCACACACACACCTCGCTTCGACATCCGTGCACACCCTTATAGAAGTCATGTGGCCTTTTTACTCCAGATGTGAGTAGTGTTCAATTCTTTTTTATTTTAAACATTTGACATTAGAGTGTAGATTACCAAAATGGCACCTCACTCTCATTTATACCTATTGTGTCAACTAAGCCCCTAACTACCAATTGTCTTAATTAAGCTCTCAAACTCTTTAATTTGGTTCAATGCACATTTCATTTAGTTCCATCTAATTTACTAATGGATTAGAGTCATATGAGCCCTTCACGAGATTGATTAACCTCAAATACTCTGACTCAACTCCAATTCAACCAGTGTGCCCCACTCACTCCTTCCTTTATTTTTATGATTCACCAACTGGTCATTGTTTTTGGCCACAAACACTAATGCCCCACCAAACCTAGCATTAGTGTTGTACCCTAAAAACCAATCCATAAGATGTGGATGATACAATTTTATAAAAAAATCTTATCATTTAATTAATAATAAAAGGCAAGTTTTATTGTCATATTTACTTTGTTTGTTATTGTTTATACCTGATAACCCATAGAATTAAAATTGAGAAGACGTGTTCTTAAGATTTAGAATATAATACTTCACTTCTCAATGCTTTATTCTTAACTGTTCCTAGTCATAGGATTATTAATTGGGCGTTACCAACTCGATAAGACTAGCATGTGTTACGCTAGCACAATTGGAAAAGTAGCTAGTCTCAAGTCACTAGTGTGGAAAATAAGGCAGATATGCGATGTAATGCAAACATATGATGTGAGTGCTTGTTAGAGAACAAATTCACTTAATATGATGACTGATGAATGTCTATATGGAGTTTTAACTACCTACCAAAACAAATGTTCATTACTTACAATGGTGCATGTAATTCTAAAACTTGAGACCATCATAGGTGTCTTATATATGTCTTATTAAGCTTTAATCGTACAATATGTTTGTATTCTAATTATACAATATGAAAATGTATTGATCGTGCTTAGTGAGATATGCATGGAAGCATGTGAATGTTCAGTAAGAGATCTATCACTCTCAAGTAAAGAGAGAGCATGTCCCATGTGACATTCTAGGATATTACTCAAGGAAGACCTTGGCCAGGGCAATGTGATATTTAGAAAGGAATTTTTAATTTCACTAACATGAGTAATATTAGTTATATTTAGCGCATACGATTTTGGGGTTTGATAGTTTTTCATAATCTATTGACTTAGTCAAGACATTGTATGATCGAATGATTAAAATGCACGGTATTTGTTAACTGAAGTGAAGGATTTACTTTGTATATTTATACTACTTTAATTTTACTTTTTTCTTCTTCAGTAAGAAATAAGAAAATATTGAAAAATTATTATTGAAATTATTCTAACAATTATAGTCTAATAATATGCAAAAATTATTAAAATTTCAATTTCATAATAGTTTGGATACATGACCTAGAGTGTCTGAATGGTATCCAAAGCTTCTCAAAATTTAACATCAAGTATCGAATGCATTAAGGAAGCTTCAAATACGTATCCGCGAATATCCAAAAAGTATCGGTATCCGATATGGGTACCATACAAATAGGACTCCTTTTAGAAATATACGTGCTTCATAGGAGGAGGGCCACAACCATTATCCAAGTACCTTAGTAATACAACCCTAGAACTCCCCATCCTAGTCCTAATTTGAGAAATAATCACCTTCAATTGTCATATCATATCCGAGTAAATATCCTTTCTTCCTCCTAAGAAGATGGAGAATTATATTCGAGCAACAAGAGGCACATGATGTAATTTGAAGACTCCCAATTATGTAAAACCCCTAATTGCGGGCAACCAACCTCTATAAACTCTCTTTCCCTAGTACCGGTGTACCTGCGTAACTAAAATCCCCTCACCACAACCACACAGACATCTTTTAAGACACTAGAGCCTATTCTTGCATGAAATATATCATATCTATCCTTGAAAAGGGGGGCGAAAACACTAGGGACAAGAACAACACAAACACAGATGCTTAATTTGTACGGAAAGGAACGGCTTGCCACCAACACCAACAGTTTTGAAACTCGAAAGACCGCTACACAAAAAATAAACCTCCCACCTGGGAAGAGCTTCTCCTCCTCGCCGCCATACAGGAAACACATACGGCCATTACCGAGATAGGTAGCAAAGCCCACGTAAAACTTGAGCCGAGGATTAAACATAATAGAAAGCTCACTTAGTACCCAATGAGACTTGAGGAAACCATTGGCGTCCATCAGGGATCCACCGTTGGTGCTAGTGCAATTGCGAAAATCACACACAAGTTCAAGATCGGCGCCACCTTTGCATAACTTGGTAACATTGAGACGCCATAGTACTTTAGGTGACTGCACATACATATACAAATCCTTCTTTGTCGCCATCTTGATCTGATCCTCCTCAAAATTTCTCACCGCCTACTTGCGCATTCTCAAACCCTATCTATCCTTTGCTTTCATCAGCCTAGAGATTGCGGTGCCGACTTTGTAGGTGATTTGCTGTAGAAAATGATCGTAGCTAGGGCTAAAAACGGAGGGTCGATATTAGAATTTTTTTAAATAATAATATTTATGCTCTACTTCTCGTCTTTTAAATTATTAAAAAAGAGTGTAATTATTATTGTAATTTTTAAACAATTAAACTTTTGAGATTTAAAAATAATTTGTCTTGAAAAATTTAATATCCAAGTAAAATTTTTGCTATTAAAAAGTCATATATGTAAAATATAAAATTAAAATTTTCCTAACTAAATGTTAAACAATACAAAAATGTATCAAATATTTACAACAAAAAATACATTAAGTTAGATATAAGACTTTGAATTTTTTAGAAATAAGACGTTTAGTCAAGTTAAAGAGTATTTACACAAACACCTTCTAAACTATTGTTAGGTATCCCTTTGACCCTTATATTAAAAAAACGAACAAATTGACCCCTAAACTATTGTCAAATATCATTTTAGGTCCTTAAACTAAAAAATGTACAAATTGACACTATCAAAATGTATCACATACGCCCCCCTCCATCCTTTAGTTGTGAGTAAATCGGGAGATTGAAAGACACGTGCCAATATTTTGGTTATTTTATAGCCAATGTACTATTTAGCAATGAGTTAATTACATGAAAACCTCCTAAACTATAAAAACATACAATTTGACCTTTTAACTATCAAAATGCCACACTCCTTGATATTTAATGGAAAGAGTGATCTAACCAAATAGCGCTAGTTTTAAATATTAATCATTAAGATTTTTATTCAATTTGCATAAGATATAGTAAATGACAATGCTTATAGGAAAACTAGCTATACACCCCTTTAAATATTTTTGTAAGGGTTTAAATCCATAAAAAAATTAGTTTCCAGTTAAAGTCCCTAGTTTTTAAATTTTAGACATTTTTACCCATAATATTTAGACCTATTCTCTCTCTCTCTCTCTCTAGCTCTCTCTCCACTACCAACGGTCATAAGTTTGGTGTACCCTACCAACGGCAAGCCCTCATTGTCATTCATCACAGCCAGCAAAGCTCGCCGGAGAGAGAAAGAAAGCCAGATTTAAGAAAATATTGAAAAGTTACTCTTGAAATTATTCTAACAATTATACTTTAATAATATGCAAAAATTATTAAAATTTTAATTTCATAATAGTTTGGATACGTGACCTAGAGTGTCTAAATGATATTCGAAGCTTCTCAAAATTTGACATCAAGTATCGAATACATTTAGGAAATTCGAATACATATCCGCAAATATTCAAAAAAATATCAGTATTTGATATAGGTACGATACGGATAGAACACTCTTTTAGAAATATATGTGCTTCATAGGCGAAGGGGATGGGGAATGCTATTCGAGCGACAAGAGGCACATGATGTAATTTGAAGACTCCTAATTATGTAAAACCCCTAATTGCGGGCAGCCAACCTTTATAAACTCTCCTTCCCTAGAACCGGTGTACCTGCCTACCCAAAATCCGCTCACCATAACTACACAAACATCTTCTAAGACACTAGAACCTATTCTTGCATGAAATATATGTCATATGAACAAACAGTGGCCAAAAGAGCTTATGGCAAGCGTATGTATACACTACAAGAAATTACACTTTTGGCGACTAAATTTGGCGACTAAAATTAATTTAATCGCCAAAATTCAGCACTTTGGTGACTAAAATTTGAATTGGTCGGCAATGTTGCATATTTTAGCTACTAAAATTTTTTAGTAGCCGTATATTACTTATTGGCGACTAAAAACACAATTAGTAGCTAAAAAATGACCCAATCAGGGACTAAAAAATAGTTAGTCGCTAAAAATAGCCCAATAGGTGACTAAAATACAATTAGTAGCTAAAAACTTACCCAATAGGTGACTAAAAAAAATTTGGTCCCTAAATGTACAATCTTTAGCTACTAAAAATAATTTAGTCAGGATTAATTTACTTTTAGCGACTAAATTTTAGTCGGCAATTATAATTAAAAATTTTAACAATTGAACTTCAGATTTTTGAGGGAAAATTAATTCCTTTATTTATTATTGGCGACTAAAAAAGTTGGTCGGGAAAGAAAATAAACTAGGGTTTAAAAAATACACTACCACACACTCAAACTCCCTCATACATTTGTAGTATGCATAAGATTACTTTTTAGCTCAATATACCTTATCCTTTTCTGCGACTCTGCAAGGAAGCTGCAGTCAGAAACTTAGCAAATAGAACCAATAATGAATTCGGCTACCACCTCTTCAACTTATGGCTGCTTTCATTAAACAGGAGGAAGGATATCAAAAACAGTATGAGAAGCTAAGAGAGGCTTATTGAGGTATTTCATTTATGCATGATAGTAAATATATTTGATATGAAATGCTTTTCTTAGTTTTTAACAAATGGTATAATATCAGAGGCTTATTGAGGTATTTCAATAATCTTTTTAGTTACACTTCTTTGTTGTCTTTTGGAATAGCAACTCATAGATGCAAACTTATATGCATTACTTGGGAAAACGGCTGGAATAGATGATGAAAAGCCTATTAAAAAGAAGAATGAGAAGCTTGTTAAGGTTGAGGTGGGCACAGTTGCATGCATCTTTGTTGCCCATAAATATTACTTATCAGTTGATTTAAAGTTTTCTCACGTCTTTTGATCTATTTTCATATATCTACAAATGTACTACTGCTGTGGATACTCTGCCAAAACCATCTAAAGAAGAACTCAATCCCTAGACAAAAGTGACCTACAATTATGTTTGAGGCATGACATGCAATTTGGCAAACATGGGTAATGTGCTTTGGTTAATGCTTTTGAATGGCTTTTGTGGTAATTGTTTGTGTGCAAAAAGTATGATTAATAATATTTATTTTCTCTTTGTAATCTTTATGGGCTTGGTGATGGAAAATAACTACTAACTTAAGTGATGCTGCCCCTAGATTTGTAGTCCATCACCTCCACAACCAAACTTAATATTACATTCTTAACAATTCAAAACTTAGTAAAAAAAAGCGTTTCGGGGGCGAAAATTTAAAGCAGCCCTCGAACCACTGTGTGGCTCTCATGGACAGCTTCTCCTTGACAAATAGAACTTGTGACAACTGATGAAATGTAATTCGGACCCGTAGGTTGGGAGTTAGAGCCAAATACGCCTTAAACTTAGTCGAAAACGGGCATTCCGGGGGCAAAAATTCAAAACAGCCCCCAAACAACCGTATGGCTCTAACGGACAGCTTCCCCTTGATAAATAGGACTTGTGACAACTGGCGGAATGTAATTCGGACCTGTAGGTTGAGAGTTAGAGCCGAATACGCCTTAAACTTAGTCGAAAAAGGGCGTTCCGGGGGTGAAAATTCAAAACAACCCCTGAACCACCATATGGATCTCACAGAAAGCTTTCCCTTGACAAATAGGACTTGTGACAATTGACGGAATGTAATTCGGAACCATAGGTTGGGAGTTAGAGCCGAATACGCCTTAAACTTAGTCGAAAAAGGGCGTTCCGGGGGCGAAAATTCAAAATAGCCCCTGAACCACTGTGTGGCTCTCACGAACGGCTTCCCCCTGACAAATAGGACTTGTGACAACTGACAGAATGTAATTTGGACCCGTAGGTTGAGAGTTAGAGCCGAATATGCCTTAAACTTAGTCTAAAAAGGGCGTTCTAGGGGTGAAAATTCAAAACAGCCCCTGAATCACCGTGTGGCTCTTACGAACAGCTTCCCTATGACAATTACAACCTGTGACAACAACCGGAATGTAATTAGGACTCGTAGGCTTGGAGTTTGAGTTGAAAACGCCTTAAGCTTAGTCCAAAAAAGGCGTTCCAGGGGGAAAAATTCAAAACAGCCCCCGAACCACCGTGTGGCTCTCACGGACAACTTCCCTTTGACAAATAGGACTTGTGACAACTGACAGAATGTAATTCGGACCCGTAGGTTGAGAGTTAGAATTGAATACGCCTTAAACTTAGTCGAAAAAGAGCGTTCTAGTGGTGAAAATTCAAAATAGCCCCCGAACCACCGTGTGGCTCTTACGGACAGCTTCTCCATGAAAATTACAACCTGTGACAATAGCTGGAATGTAATTAGGACTCGTATGCTTGGAGTTTGAGCCGAAAATGCCTTAAACTTAGTTGAAAAAAGGCATTCCGGGGGCGAAAATTCAAAACAACCCTCGAACCACTGTGTGACTCTCACGGACAGCTTCTCCTTGACAAATAGGACTTGTGACAACTGATAGAATGTAATTCGGACCTGTAGATTGAGAGTTAGAGCCAAATACGCCTTAAACTTAGTTAGAAAAGGACTTGTGACAACTATTTGTTAGGTTTATTTAATATTTTTCCCTAATCAATTTGTGAAGCATCTTTGATATCTACAAGCAGATTGGATTCTTTTGAGAAAAGAATACTTATTAGTATATAAAAATAGGATTTAATGAAACAATGCCAAAGAGATGTTATCAGTTGAATTTTGAGATTTTATTAGCACAGTTTATAGTTCATAATTTCCTTTTCTTGGCGCATTATATTTTTGTTAGTTCTTCAGTGTTTGATATATTATCTTGTCAATGTGTATTAACCTCTAACTTTCTCATTAATTCTAAATCTTTGGTAGATATATAATTGAGGTATTGATTTTGTTGTGACTTGGGTTTTCTGGTAATTTACTGATGGATTCTGTTTATTTGTATGCTCAGGTGAAGTTGACAAAAGAATTGCATTTGGCCAATTGAGAAGATTCGCTTTGCGAGAATTACAGCTAGCTACAGACAACTTTAACAAGAAAAATGTCCTTGGAAAGGGGGGTTTTGGAAAGGTTTATAAAGGAGTGCTTTCAAATAATACTAAAGTGGCTGTGAAACGATTAAATGACTATGAGAGTTCTGGTGGAGATGCAGCATTCCAGCGTGAAGTTGAGATGATAAGTGTAGCTGTTCACAGGAATCTATTACGTCTTATTGGGTTCTGCTCAACACCAACAGAACGCCTTTGGTGTATCCCTTCATGCAGAACGCCTTTTGATTTATTCTAGTGGATTTTTGAAGTCTTTTGATTTTATATATAGCTGGTGTATGGATGTCACTGGTAGCTCATATGTTTAAATAGGTTTGTATGAAATTATTATTTTAAGTTGGAATATACTTTGTTTGCAATGTTGACATTAAAAGTTATAATTTTGTTTGGATGGTTGTAAGTGAAATAGATGCAAATTGTGGAATGGGTGATAATATATATATATGTATTGTTTTGTTTGTGTACATGTTACAGGTTGCATGGAATACATATAGGTTGTGGATAAATTAATTATTTTTAAAAAAAACAAAAAACAAAAAATTATGTTTTTGGCTACTAAACAATTGGTAGCCAAAAATGGAATAAATATTTTTAGTGACTACATAGTTAGTAGCTAAAAAAAGAATTAAATGGAAACAAATCTTTTGGAGACTAAACATGTAGTAGCCATAAACAAAAGACTTTAGGTGACTAATGATTTAGTAGCCAAAAAAAAAAAAACAAAATAAAGAAAATTAATTGGCGACTAAAACTTTAGTAGCTAAACAAAAACTAGACTTTAGGCTACTAAACCATTTAGTAGCTAAAAGAAATAAGATGAATAAAAAAAGAAAATTAGCGACTAAAAGTTTGGTCGCCCTAAATGATTAAGTTTTTGGCGACAAAAATTTTTAGTCACTAAAAATATAATGTTAAATTTATTATGAACTTTTGGCGACTAAAAAATTAGTCGCCAATTGAATATTTTCAGTGACTAAATAATTCTTAGTCGCCAATTGAAAACTTTTGACGACTAAAAAATTAGTCACCAATTGAGGCCTTTAGCAACTAAATAATTTTTAGTCGCCAATACCTTCCCCGACAATAATCTAACGACAAAGTTGGCGCCCAAAAAGTTTAGTTGGCAAAACGTTTTGGCAACTAAAATATGACTTTTGGCGACTAAAAGTTTAGTCGCCAAAAGGGTAATTTGTTGCAGTGATAATTGCTTGTATATTATATAGTTCTATTCCTTTCCATTATACCCAAGGACCTCAACTTTCACATGCCTTCTAACTTCATATAACGATCTCACAGCTAGACTAAAGTGGGTACCACTTGGCAAGACACATAGTAGTAATAAAGTTTCAAAACACACACCAGTTAATACTGGAAGTTCTTTTGAGAAAGTAAAACACTTTTATAACATTAACTTAAAATAGAATAAGAGTAACATCAAACAAGTAACAACCAACAGAGTGAAAAGGTCTCCAACTTCGGCACAGACTAATCCAAATAATGCTCTAATTGCTAGAGGGATGTAATGTAGCACATAATTTCCGCCTTGTTGCCTAAGCACACAAATATATGGAATGAAATTGTCCAATCATAATAATACTAACATTGAGGGGGAAAGGGGCGTACAGGAAATTAAATGCCATACAATAATCTATATATTAGGATCATCATCACAATGAAAATACAAAGCCAACATAAAAAGGGGAAAACCAACATAAAAAGGTGAAAGGGAAGGCAGTCATGCATATAATATAGGGGTGGGTGGGTGTTAAAAAGAAGCAATGGAAAAAATATTTGCTTACATGATGACAGACTCGATTACTCGATAAGCGCAATTTCAATTTTCTGAATCATATGCTTGCAAATGCTCAATTTGTTCGGAGAGGAACGGCTTGCCACCAACACCAAATGTTTTGAAAACCCGAAAGACCACCGCTACACGAATAATAAACCTCCCGCCTGGGAAGAGCTTCTCCTCCTCGCCGCCATACAGGAAACACATATGGCCATCACCGAGCTGGGTGACTAAAAGCCCATGTAATGCTCAAGCAAAGGATTGAACATAATAGAAAGCTCACTTATTACCTAATGAAACTTGAGTAAACCATTGGCACCCTCAAAATCAAAAGCAAAGAGCTCATCCCTTTTTGTTGACATGGCAATACAAAAGCCCTCAAATTCAGCTCCAACACTGAAGGGAGAAGGCACAAAACCACCATCCTCCCACCCCCAAAACTTCCTAGAAATTATTTAGCAAACCTACAACCGTTTCTGAAATTGCAAGTTAGATCCTCCACAGCTCAAGTTAAAATGGCTTTCTCAAAATTATTTTTTGACTTACTACAGTGCACATGTAACGCCCTCAAAATAACAATAATAAACCCATCTGATAAGACATGCATTTACATATAAACTAACCACATTCCTTTATTCCTTAGAGTTCCATTACATAAGTATTACATGTTAACATCATAACAAAATGCCCTACGGGCTTACAGCTTTCCAAGTTAACACTTGGTTACAACAAAAGAGTACTAACTCGTTTACACATAAAGCCCTTGGCTTGAAGTTACATGTAATACATCAAAAGTAAAACAACAAAACATGTCCGCCTCTAGCATCCCAAGCTATGACCTTGGAGGTGGCATGCTTCCTGCACCTGAAAATGATATTCTCATATAGGGTGAGCCACAGCCCAGTAGAAATACACTAAACCAACCATGAACAATGACTAAAATATTAGCAATTGATAGATGGTCAACACTGATACAATCACATAAATCACATATTTATGTCAAACGACTTACTAGTCCCAATTACTTTTCATTTCCCCTTTTTCAACAGATAGGCATATAAGCACTACCCACATGTTCAACAGATATGTATAACAACAATATCCACATTCTCAGATAAGCAAATAAGCTATATCCACACCCTACAACAGATATGTATAACAACAATATCCACAGATAAGCATATAAGCTATATCCACACTTCACAAAGATAAGCATATAATCTCTATCTTCACTTCTCTAGACAAGCATATGAGCTGTATCTACGGAGTTCATCATGCATTGTCTACAACAATCATGACTATCCTCCACCGATAGCCCAAAGCAGTTATTTCTAAACAGAAAATAAATGCACAAATGGATATTCAATCAACATTTCATTTCCTCATTTCTCCCAATTAATTATCCCAATTAATTAAACAATGTAATTAGGTCAATTCCCATAATTAACATTTTAACCCTTAGGTCCCATTTTCATCAATGATTTAACACTCATTCAATTTCTCTATGCCAAACTTGCATCTAGGTTTATTATGAATAAAACCCCAACTTTTGTAAAATTGCACAAAAGCCCCAAACTTTCACAAAATTACCAAACCAAGCCCAACATCTCAAAATACCAAAATTTAAAGACAAAATCCATAGAGAGGAGTAGGATATTCCTACCTCAAAGTTTAAGCCCAAAAGGAGATGAAGACTCGAAGATCAACTTGCTCCAAATCCAAACTTTTTCAGATTAAATCGAAGCTCTCAACTCCCTCTATCTTTGTAACAAAGGCCCTAGGCTAGATTCACACTCTAGGACGATCAAATCTTAGAGAGAATATAAGTGTAGAGAGAGAGGGTCTCGGATTTAGGTTTTGCTCAAAGAAAAGAAGTGAAAAAGTGATGTTTAAGACGCTGCTGTCCGCTGATATAAAACACTCTCGCTCGAGCGAAGGATTGGTCGCTCGAGCGACCAGACACAGAAAACTCTCGCTCGAGCCAAGAAGTTCTCGATCGAGCGAAGAAAAACCCAGACCGCTCGAGCGAAGGAAGCTCGCTCGAGCCAAGAAAGACAGCTCTCAGGTCCAGAACCAGGTGCAACCGCTCGCTCGAGCGAGCCACTCTGGCTCGACCCACCAAACACGAACCCCACTCTCGCTCGAGCGACCAACTCCTCGCTCGAGCGAAGGTCCAAAATTCTGGGCAGCAACACTAGGCTCCCGAACACAACCAACCTGTAACAAACCTGCCTAACACATCCTATAACTCAAAAAGGAATGTAAACACGATAATAACCAACTACCCACATCCACGGACACAAGTCCGGATCACTGTACAACAAGGGTAAACCCGGGATCGCTATAACCTCCCCCCCTTAAAGAATTTCGTCCCCGAAATTAAGCACAAGTTTTCAAAAAAACAAGTTTTCTTTCATTTTAGACAATGTTACACTTTAACATTCAACAATTCGACCCATTACCGGTCATCCCATCCCTTTAACAAGAGACATATCACAATATGTAAACAACGTATGTACTTTCAACATGCATCAACATTATGCACTATCTTTCCAATTTCAATAATATAATCAACATATACAATGTTACATTCAACTCCCATATGAGGCAAGTTCCCAAAACATACTTCCCATAAACCAAACATTTTCAATGTTTCACAACTTAAGACATATATAAAAGCTCTTAAGTTCAACAACATGCAAAATTTAAATACAAGATCACATATCAACAAACAAGTCCGGATATTTCTCTCGAACTTCCAACTCACGTTCCCAAGTGGCTTCTTCCACTCCGTGATGTTTCCACAAGACTTTCACCAAAGGAATGGTCTTGCCACGCAGGACCTGATCCCGCCTATCCAAGACCCGAACCGGTCTCTCCTCATATGAGGCATCCTCATCTACCTCTAAATCGGTCCAATCCAACACATGTGATGGATCTGGCTCATACTTCCGAAGCATACTCACATGAAACACGCCATGCACTCCGGACAACTGCGGCGGTAAGGCTAACCGATAAGCAACCTCGCCAATCCTCTCAAGGATCTCAAAAGGACCAATAAACCGAGGGGATAACTTCCCACTCTTCCCAAACCTCATCAGACCTCGTCTAGGTGATATCTTCAGAAAGACATGATCACCTACCTCAAACGCCAAAGGCCTCCTCCTACGGTCAGCATAAGATTTCTGCCGACTCTGGGCTGTAACAAGCCTCCTACGGATAAGCTCAACTTTCTCCGTCGTCTCCCTAACCAACTCCGGACCCAACAAAGGTGCATCACCCACCTCGGCCCAACAAACTGGAGACCTACACGGTCGGCCATACAAGGCCTCAAACGGTGCCATACCGATGCTAGACTGAAAACTGTTGTTGTAGGCAAACTCTACCAAAGGTAAGTGCCTCTCCCACGTCTCGCTAAAGTCAAGGACACAACCCCGAAGCATATCCTCGAGGATCTGAATAGTACGCTCGGACTGCCCGTCAGTCTGAGGATGATAGGCCGTACTAAAGGTCAACTTAGTGCCCAAGGCACTCTGCAAACTCTGCCACAACCTAGCAGTAAAACGAGGATCTCTATCTGAGACGATTGTCACTGGGACCCCGTGCAATCTCACTACGTCCCGAATATACAAATCGGCAAGATGATCCACCGAATCTCTCACGCGCAAAGGAATAAAGGGCGCCGACTTAGTCAACCGGTCTACAACCACCCAAATAGCATCACTACCCCGCTGAGTCCTCGGAAGACCTACAACGAAGTCCATAGTGACATGCTCCCACTTCCACTCGGCAATAGGCAAGGGTTGCAACAAACCCGCTGGCCTCTGATGCTCGGCCTTCACTTGCTGGCAAGTAAGGCACTTCGATACGAAAACAGCCACATCTCTTTTCATACCCCGCCACCAAAACTGGCGACCCAAATCCTGATACATCTTAGTACCTCCCGGATGCACCGCAAGGCGCGAATGATGAAACTCTCGGAGTACTTCCTCTCGGCAAGACTCCGGTACAAACAAACGGTCTCGGTATCTCACACTCAGGTCGGGATACACCGTCAAACCCTTCTCAACTTTCCCACTGGAGATTTTCTCTCGAGGGATTCTACCTCAAGATCACCTCTCTGTGCCTCTAACACTCTAATCACAAGTGTAGGCTGCGTAACAACAGAAAACAAGGCCGCAGCCTCAACAGATCCGCCCAATAGCAAATCAAATTCGCCAAGTGCTCCCAACATTTCCCATTCCCGGATAGCTATACAAGCTACATCACTAATGGTCTTCCTACTAAGGGCATCGGCCACAACATTAGCCTTTCCCGGATGATAGTGCAACTCAAAATCATAATCCTCGATGAACTCCATCCATCTCCTCTGCCTCAAATTCAAGTCTCTCTGTGTAAACAAATACTTCAAACTTTTATGATCCGAGAACACCTTGAACTTCTCACCATAAAGGTAGTGCCTCCAGATTTTCAAGGCAAAGATCACTGCTGCTAACTCTAGGTCGTGTGTGGGGTAATTCTTCTCGTGTATTTTCAACTGACGTGAGCCATAAGCTACCACTTTCCCCTCTTGCATCAACACACAACCCAAACCCTCTCGTGAGGCATCACAATAAACCGCATAACCCAACCCTCTCTCCGGAATAATCAACACCGGAGCGGTGGTCAATCTAACTTTCAGCTCTTGGAATGACTTTTCACAAGTCTCACTCCACACAAACTTGACTCCCTTCCGAGTCAGTCTAGTCAACGGTGACGCTAACCTGGAGAAATCTTTCACGAACCGACGGTAATACCCAGCTAATCCCAGAAAACTGCGGATCTCAAACACACTCTTAGGCTGTGCCCAATCTTGCACTGCCTCAACCTTGGATGTATCAACAGACACCCCTTCCCCGGATACCACGTGGCCTAAGAATTTGACTTCCCTCAGCCAGAACTCACACTTTCCAAACTTGGCATACAGCCTATGGGCTCTAAGCATCTCAAGCACCACTCTCAAGTGTGCCTCGTGCTCATCCTCTGAAGGCGAATAGATAAGGATGTCGTCCACAAAGACAACCACAAATCGGTCTAAGAACTCCCGGAAAATCCGGTTCATCAAGTCCATAAAGACTGCCGGTGCATTGGTAAGCCCGAATGGCATCACCAGAAACTCGTAATGGCCATACCGCATACGGAATGCCGTCTTCGGAATATCTTCCTCCCTGACCCTCAACTGATGGTAACCCGATCTCAAGTCTATCTTAGAGAAACAACGGGAACCCTTCAACTGGTCAAACAAATCATCTATACGGGGCATAGGATACTTATTCTTAACCGTAGCCCGATTCAACTTCCGGTAGTCAATACACAATCTCAAGGTACCATCTTTCTTTTTAACAAAGAGGGCCGGCGCTCCCCACGGCGAAACACTAGGGCGAACAAAGCCCTTATCTAGCAATTCCTGGAGCTGAACTTTCAACTCAACCAACTCTGCTGGAGCAAAACGGTAAGGTGCCATAGAAATCGGCGCCGTACCAGGCACTAAATCGATAGAGAACTCTATCTCTCGGTGAGGTGGTAAACTAACAAGATCTTCGGGAAAAACATCCGAATACTCACAAACCACCCTTGGAAATACAATCTGGGTCTCATCACACTCACTACTCTCAAAGCTAGCAAGTAAACCACTAAGCTCACTTCGCCCTCGCGAATCATACCCCGGTGGCAAAACACTACCAGCCCGGTCTCCCAAGAAATGGAACCACTCCCCGCTCAAGGTACATAACGTGACCCTCTGGCGGTAGCAATCAATAACAGCCCGGTATGACGATAGCCAGTCCATACCCAAAATAACATCAAAGCCCTTCATGGGCATGACAACAAACGGAAAAGGAAGCCTATAGTCGGCGACCTCTATATCACATCCTCTAACACCCTGTTTAAGGATCAACTCACCACCCAAAGGCGATACCACACAAATAGGAGATGCTAACTATGCTAACTCCAATTCCAAAACAGATGCAAATGCAGCAGATACAAAAGAATGAGATGCACCCGTGTCTATCAACACACTAGCAACTGAGTTGCAAAACAGAAAAGTACCTCTCACTACTGATGGAGCCGGTACTAAATCCTGCGCGGTAACAGCATACACGCGCCCCGTAGGCTCCTGGTCTACCTGCTCACCTCTCGGAGCAAAAGACTGCTGCACAGACTGGGATGACAAAGCTCTCGGATTGGCCCTCGAGGCCTGCACAGACTGAGCTGGCTGAAAACTCTGCGTCTGCCTAGAACCAGACGCTCCCTAAGTGGCACTCAACTGTGGGCAAAACCTCTTCAGGTGCCCAGGCTGTCCACACTGATAACAAGTCAAGGGCTGCCCCCTACCCAAACTCTGACTCTGCGGTCTAGCTGAAGAAGAAGCAGCTTTCTGACCCCCACCCTTCTGCGGGCAAACAGAAACCTTGTGACCCAGCTGGCCACACTTGTAACAAGTGAATTCCCCCTGACCACCTCTCCCGGAGCCTACACTCGGCACTGGGAAGGTCGATCTAGCAACACCACCCTGCGACTGCTGAGGGTTAGAACCCCTCTGCCTCCTGCCATCACTCTGACTATCCTGGCTCCTCTTGGAGCCCCTCTGTCCCTCATCCTCCTCCTGCATCATAAGCTCCATATGAGCTGCAGCATCTACCAGGTGTCTATACTCTCGGATATAGGACCCACCAACTCTCAACTTGAGGCCCCGCCTCAACTTCCGCTCAAACTCATAGCAACGGCGTTCCTCAGACGCCACTAGTTCAGGTGCAAACCTGGACAGACTAGTAAAAGTAACCTCAAACTCGACCACTGACAAGCCCTGCTGATTAAGCCGGCTAAACTGATCCCTCAGCTTCTCCCTAGCTACTGCAGACAAAAACCTCTCCTGAAAAGCATTTATAAACGCCTCCCAAGTACCACCAACACGAGCCTTCTCGTACTTCCACCATTGACCCGCATCTCCCTTCAGCTGGAAGGATGCCAAGGTCACCTTCAGTGCTCCATCCTCGATGCCAAGCATCTCGAACGTCTTACTCATTTGTTCTAACCACTCATCAGCCTTCAGTGGCTCCTTCGGATCGCCGACAAACTCATCCGGATTAGACCGGAAGAACTCCCTCTTCAAGAAAGAAGGCCCTGCCTGCCTCAGCTGCCTGATTTCCAGCTCTAAGAATACCCAAAGCTCCTGCTATCTCTCTGGCCAAGGCACCCATTGCCTGCTGACCTACTGGCTCAGCCACATTGGCCTGCCCAACTCCCTCCTGCACTGCCGGAATCTCACCCGGTAACGGTACTTCCTGCCTCGCAGGTCTACCACGCCTAGCTCCTCTTTCTCGTCCTGACATCCTAATAAAGGCAACACAGAACGTTAGCACATTCATAAATGTGCCGAAACTAAACACTCACGTCCTAATGCATGGACAACTGTAATTCACTCCACATAAGCACATAAACACATAAGCACTTACGAATTTCATTTCCGGATAATGATAGTCCCGAGGCGTTACTAGAGTTCCGGTTAGAAACAGCATTGATCAAGTGCTTTTCCAACAAGACTCCCAGAAACTCAAGGATCCAATCAACATCCTAGAAATTAAATCCCATACCCACATAGTCACATAAGCATGTTATCATTTAAGCACATAACATATGGTACTACATCTAAGTCTCTTTCAAGCGAGACAAACCCATTGTGATACTAATCACTTCCCACGTACCCAAAGTATTCGAACCCGGTACGCTCTGATACCAAGTTGTAACGCCCTCAAAATAACAACAATAAACCAATCTGATAAGACATGCATTTACATATAAACTAACCACATTCCTTTATTCCTTAGAGTTCCGTTACATAAGTATTACATGTTAACATCATAACAAAATGCCCTACGGGCTTACAGCTTTCCAAGTTAACACTTGGTTACAACAAAAGAGTACTAACTCGTTTACACATAAAGCCCTTGGCTTGAAGTTACATGTAATACATCAAAAGTAAAACAACAAAACATGTCCGCCTCTAGCATCCCAAGCTATGACCTTGGAGGTGGCATGCTTCCTGCACCTGAAAATGATATTCCCATATAGGGTGAGCCACAGCCCAGTAGAAATACACTAAACCAACCATGAACAATGACTAAAATATTAGCAATTGATAGATGGTCAACACTGATACAATCACATAAATCACATATTTATGTCAAACGACTTACTAGTCCCAATTACTTTTCATTTCCCCTTTTTCAACAGATAGGCATATAAGCACTACCCACATGTTCAACAGATATGTATAACAACAATATCCACATTCTCAGATAAGCAAATAAGCTATATCCACACCCTACAACAGATATGTATAACAACAATATCCACAGATAAGCATATAAGCTATATCCACACTTCACAAAGATAAGCATATAATCTCTATCTTCACTTCTCTAGACAAGCATATGAGCTGTATCTACGGAGTTCATCCCCTATCTTCTCCCAACACTATCCGGTTTAGAGGTACATCCCCTATCTTCCCCTAAACCGCGGAGTACATCCCCTTTCTTCTCCTCTACACATAACATATATAAACACATTGGTTCTATATACAATCACCCAATACATACAGTTAATGTATTCTATCAATCGTCAAGTTCCATGACACATTTCATTGATTAGTTTCAGTTTGCCTAATCATCATGCATTGTCTACAACAATCACGACTATCCTCCACCGATAGCCCAAAGCAGTTATTTCTAAACAGAAAATAAATGCACAAATGGATATTCAATCAACATTTCATTTCCTCATTTCTCCCAATTAATTATCCCAATTAATTAAACAATGTAATTAGGTCAATTCCCATAATTAACATTTCAACCCTTATGTCCCATTTTCATCAATGATTTAACACTCATTCAATTTCTCTATGCCAAACTTGCATCTAGGTTTATTATGAATAAAACCCCAACTTTTGTAAAATTGCACAAAAGCCCCAAACTTTCACAAAATTACCAAACCAAGCCCAACATCTCAAAATACCAAAATTTAAAGACAAAATCCATAGAGAGGAGTAGGATATTCCTACCTCAAAATTTAAGCCCAAAAGGAGATGAAGACTCGAAGATCAACTTGCTCCAAATCCAAACTTTTTCAGATTAAATCGAAGCTCTCAACTCCCTCTATCTTTGTAACAAAGGCCCTAGGCTAGATTCACACTCCAGGACGATCAAATCTTAGAGAGAATATAAGTGTAGAGAGAGAGGGTCTCGGATTTAGGTTTTGCTCAAAGAAAAGAAGTGAAAAAGTGATGTTTAAGACGCTGTTGTCCGCTGATATAAAACACTCTCGCTCGAGCGAAGGATTGGTCGCTCGAGCGACCAGACACAGAAAACTCTCGCTCGAGCCAAGAAGTTCTCGATCGAGCGAAGAAAAACCCAGACCGCTCGAGCGAAGGAAGCTCGCTCGAGCCAAGAAAGACAGCTCTCAGGTCCAGAACCAGGTGCAACCGCTCGCTCGAGCGAGCCACTCTGGCTCGACCCACCAAACACGAACCCCACTCTCGCTCGAGCGACCAACTCCTCGCTCGAGCGAAGGTCCAAAATTCTGGGCAGCAACACTAGGCTCCCGAACACAACCAACCTGTAACAAACCTGCCTAACACATCCTATAACTCAAAAAGGAATGTAAACACGATAATAACCAACTACCCACATCCACGGACACAAGTCCGGATCACTGTACAACAAGGGTAAACCCGGGATCGCTATATCAAATCCACCCCCACATGGCGGGCCACCCTTAGGGAAAAGAAATAAATACAACTTTTTCAAACATAATCCATGAATTCATGGAAAAGTTTTCTAGTACACCCAAAACGTGGAACTTTGTTTCCACCTCAAGTTCCATTCTAACTAATGCCTAGCTAAATCATGATTAACTACATAATTAAGGCCTCTAACTATCCACTATTCCATTGAATTTAAACTAAATTCAAAATATCCAATCCATTTCCAACCAATGGGCAATTTGGACCTTTTGCACCAATTTTAGTATAAATAAAACCTCTCCCTTAACATTTTTCACACAAGAACACACACTCAAGAAACATATTCGACTGAAAGGAAAGAGAGGGCAAGAGAGTGAGCTTGGTGGAGAAAAGAAGAGAAAGAGAAGGTTTTGTTAGTAAATCAACCAAGTCTCAAGTAAGCCACGTCATAATCTCTCATTCTATTTTCTTTTCAAATATATGTTATTAGAAGTTTAAAATCATATTTTTAGATGTGTTGTAATGGTGTTCATATGCTCAAAGTTGATGAGTTAAGCATTGATCCTTCTTCTACTCATATTTTCTCTTAATAGATGCAAAACTACAATTTTCTTTCCATATCTCCCATTATTTCCAAAGACACACCATCACTCTAAAAATCTGAGTTATTGATACATTATTTAGTATGTTTTCATCACAAAAGAAGTGAAATTTTTCCCGTAGTTGGCCTCTTTTCTCACCAATCTTCTTATTTTGGGTATTATGCATGAAGATCCAGTTTTTCAGCCAACTTGTGAAAATTCTAGAAAAATGTAAAAATATTTCATTGCCCCCATTTTTATGTCAAAACCTTCCTTAAAGAGTTAGCTTTCAAGAAAATTTGGTTTCATTGAAAAAGAGTAAGCGATTTGAAAGAAAATCCAATTTTCGTAATGAGTGACAAATCTAGACAGCACTGGAGTGTTTCTTGAATAACTAGAAGTCTAGGAAAGTTATGAAACTTCTAAAAGATGTTCTGAAAACTAGACAAAATTCTCTATGAATCATAGGAAGGCTAGGCTCAAAAAATCTGAAATGGAAATGGTCCTTTGATTTTAATCTTGAAATGGTACTATATCTGAAAATTTACATTCTTGTGTGAAATTATTCCTTTAACTTCATGAATATGTCTAGAACTACTTGTGCATATTTTGCTATGTTAATCTCATGTGCTGTAACTTTATGTCTTTCCATTTGTGCTATGAAGTTGTTCATACTTATGCAATAGATGTTGTTTCAAGAGCATGTTCTAACTCTGACTTAAATTATCTAACCGGAAACTTGATGGGTGGTATTGGGTTTGAGAACTTCTAGACAAGTTATTGAGTTATTGATTGGTTGACTGGATGTGTTCCCTATTTGGAAGTAAAGTCTTGCGCAAGTGGTTGTTTCGGAACGCTTGAACGAAGTGATTGTATTCGGACACTAGGTGATTTTTGTGTGATGAGGGAATAGGCAAGGCCCTTATTTTACCGTCTCTTTTGAGGCCCTGCGGTTGGCGTTACGCAGTATATAACCATTGGTAGGCATCCGAGGTAAGGTCTGCAACAAAGCAGCAAAAAAATGGACATATCGAATAATCTGAATCCGATTCTTGTGATTGGGAGGATGAAATTTCTTTGGGGGATTTATAGATTACTAACAACTAATCTTGTAACCCATGTTATTTATTTGAATATCATGTTTCTTTCCCCTATTCCTGTAATTGCTATTATGTATTAGATTAGGAAACAGGGACGAGGTGTGTGTGCATTTACTGGGCATTCAAATCTCATGGTGTTTCATGCTAGGTACCGAAGAGGATTTTGAAGCAGAAAATGACGAGCCAAAAACTTCTGAAGACTTTTGGTTGTCCTAGAGAAGCTAGAAATATATATATATATATATATATTTTGTAAAGTCCATATGAAATTCTATTTTTGGGTGTAATACTGATGGAAATACCTTTTGTAAGGAAGGATATTTTGTATCTATTCTCTTATTATTATATACTTGTCTTTTTTTGAAAATCAATATAGTTCCCCACGTTGCTTATGAGACCTTGTGTCAATGCCTTTAAGATCTGTCAAAAGGGTAGCTTGCTACCTAAGAAAGCTGGACTTATAAGGCTAATTTGACTCCTCCGGCGATCTAAGATCTTACTTGGTCATTGACCATAGGACTCATTAGTAACTTTTCATTGACTCCCTTAGTGTAGATTTTGAGGCATTACAATATGCACATTATAATTGTAGAAAAAATGATATAATTTCATACTTTTTCAATCATAATTGAAAAAAGAAATTTAAAAAAAAAAGTCATAATCAAATACAAAAAAGTCATAACCAAAATATCAAAATAGTCGTCCTTTTTCCTAAATACTCCTATATTATAAGAAAAGATTATGGTACATACACTCCTCAAAAAGCATGTACCATATACACCTTATAAGAGTATCTCCAACATTTACCTCTTTTTTGTCATCAAATTTGAGTAAAAATTTCATTTGATATCGAGCGTTTCTATGAAAAAATTTAAATTTTCATCAACGCACCAGTCGACCGAGAAGACAACAGCGAAGATGTCCGACCAATCGACCAGTATGTGTAAATTGACCAAATTCTGAAATATTTTTCCCTCCATTTTTGTTTCCCTCAATTCCTTGTTCATTTCTTTTTCCCTCCATTAATTCTTTCCCTCCAAAACGTATACGTATAAACAGATTAAACCCATGTATCTATGAAGAACAAACCCTGCAAACAAACCACTAAATTTATTAATTACCTTTTGCATTGTAGACCAACGGTGAGATAAAGAAATACAGTTTTGATTTGATTAATCATTCAATTGTGAATTAAAATAAATGAGTATTTGTTCCCAGAATATTGTCATGGTCTGACTATTACCTGCAAATGGATCTTAAGAGACAGCCAACCAAAATCTACATAAAATTTCATCTTTTACCATGGTGAAAGCTTTACCACGAGGAATATGAAAAGTTTTAGAAATAATACTTATATTATGATTATGATCTAAACTTTGTGATTTTTCAAACATTTCAAAATCATCCATGGTTTCAAGATAAAATTTGTACAAATAAACAAGTGAAGAATTCAAAATGATAGTGTGGGGACATAATTTTTGAATGACAACACATGGCCGAGGTGACACTGATGTCACGCCCTCAAAATAAACCCATTATATATATTTCATTGACATGCAATATTAAAAGAAAACAATTCATTATCTCATTTAAAAACATTACATTTAACATCAAATTAAATGCCCTATGGGCTTACATCTTTCTAAGCCAACACTTGGACACAAAAATATGAGTTCTAACTCAAATACAAATAAAGCCCTAGGCTTGAATGTTTATCAAATAAAAACAAATAACTAAAGATAGTCTTCAAAATCCAAATCCTTCCAAGCTAAGTCCTTGGAGGTAGCTTATCACCTGGACCTAAAAATGATGTTCCCATGAAGGGTGAGTCACAGCCCAGTAGAAAAATACTAAACCAAATATAAGCATTGAATAAAGCTATAGCATTCAATAGATGGTTAACCAAGATAATCAATTATGACTTAATACAGTCTCATGACACTAACGTCTATGACATGTTTCAATTCTCATTATTATCAATAAGGCTCAGAACCTGGCCAAACTTACAACAGTGAACCATATATCATATTCACATTACTTCCAACATCAACAACACAGATGAGACTCAGGCTCATATCAAAACACTTCATACTTCCCGTTTGATACACATTTTAGTGCTGTATCAATAACATGTAAAAACACTTCAATATAATAAGCACACATAATAGTGATGCTAATGGAGTCCATCCCCTATCTCCTCCCAAACAAAATCCGGTTTAAAGGTCCATCCCCTATCTTCCCCTAAACCGTGGAGTACATCCCCTATCTCCTCCCACACAATATGCAAATGTAATGCTCAATCAATACACGTATTTTCTGTATTAATTCAATAGTCAAAATTAATGACTTAACCAATGTGATTAGTTTCAGTTATTCCTAATCCACATGCAATGTCTACAACAATCACGACTATCCTCCACCGATGGCCCAAAACAATTATTTCTAGACTGGAAGTAAATATATCAACAATTCAATAGGCGAGTGATTTAAATTATCCAACTACACCATTTAATCAATGAATTCCTCAATTTCATGAATTTAACCAAATTCCCCAATTTCCTTAAATTAATTATACAAATTAATTTATTAATACCACTAGGGTTTTTCCCAAAATTACCAAAGTGCTCCCAACATATCAAAATACCAAAACTTAGAACAAAACTTATAAGATGGAGTAGGAAATCCCTACCTCGAAGAAAATAACCCGAATGGAGAAGACGGAGATGATGATCCAAAACCAAAGTGCTCTGAAACTACAAACTCTCAGATTAAAACGAAGCTCTCGACTTACTCTATCTTTTTAATAAAGCAACTAGGGTAGAAACACCTAAAAGGTGATGAAACCTAAGAAAGAAGGTGAGTAGAGGGAGAGAGAACTCGGAACTAGGGTTTTAGGATCAAAAGAATGTGAAAAAAATGTTTTAAAAACTGCTGCTGCGTATATAAACCCGACAGGCTCGCTCGAGCGAACACTTGGTCGCTCGAGCGACCAGACACACGAAACCTTCGCTCGAGCGAATAAAAGCTCGCTCGAGCCAAGAATGCAATGCTTCAGGTCTGCAACCCAGGAGCACGCTCGAGCGACAGAATTCTCGCTCGAGCTAAGGAAATCTCGCTCGAGCGAAGAAACACTGCCCTCAGGCCTATACTAGACGCAATCGCTCGCTCGAGCGAATAAAATATGGCTCGAGCCACCAGACACAAAAACAACCCTCGCTCGAGCGACCCAGTCCTCGCTCGAGCGACCAACCCAAAAACTGGACATCAACACTTGGTTTCCGAACCCAACCAACCTGAAACAATCCTGCCCAACACATCCTATAACTCCAAATGAGAAAATAAAGGACGACAACAACCATTATACAACGACAGAATCTACGGAACCTAAGTCCGGATACCATAATCAAATGGGAAAAGACCGGGGTCGCTATTCTTGTAATATTGTTGGTAAAAAATCTGCTATTGGTGGCAAAAATCTACACAATTTTGCAAGCTATAGGTTGCCTAGGAGGATATCCTCCCAATTGTCTGAGAGTATAGTCAATTCTGGGCAATTTTGCAAGTGGTTGACCCGAACGACAACCGGTTAGACTACCGGTCGATCATCCGGCGTTTTTATAATTCTTCTGACTACCTACAAAGCTAATGGCTTGATGAAATGCTCCAGACATTTTTAATTTGATGAAAAATTTAAGACATCCTTTATTTGATATTATAATTGAAATACTAAAACTAAATTTTTTTTATTCAATTAAAAATAAAAAAATAAAAATAAAATAAAACATTAGAATAAAGATTGAGACTCCCTTTCTCCCAACCCCTTTGACCCCTTTCTTTTTTGATTTGTCACTTTTTCTTTTTCTTTTTTTCTTTTTTTCTTTTTTTCTTTTTTTTTTTCTGCTCTAATCACTACCCGCCAAGTGTATATAGGGTGGTGATGGTTGAAATTTGAGAGGATCTAAATCACTGCTGAAAACATTAATGGTGCTCTAAGCAGGATACACATGATACATGCGAGTATGCATATTCCAATTATAATATCTGCACATTCTTTTTTTTCTTTTTTTCTTTTTTTTCAATAATATCTGCACATTCATTTGCGGAAGGGGAACGAATTCAGTGAGAAGCACTTCGGCGGCACCGCGAAAACCCCAGAGAAGCAGAGCCATGGAATTCCAAACTGCGAAACCAAATGCCAGAATGCCGAGGAACGAGAAGCTCTCCCTCGATCACTATCTTTCTGTCATCGCCACTCACAAGCAACTCCATCTCACCGTTAACCTTCTCAATCAGGTGTCTCTCTCTCTCTATATACACACACACACACACACAAACATGTATATATCACCATGAATTCAAGGTTTGGTTTGGGGAAATTGTTCACAAATATGCGAAATTTGGACTAATTTTAGTTTTAGCTTCGACTTCTCATCAATCGCGGAGTTTCAATTTCATTCTCAGGAAACGATTCAGTCATTGTGAAACTAGTTGTAATTGCATTTCTACTCAATACTTGGGGTTTCTTTTATTATTTATTATTGATTTTGATTTTGATTTTGATTTTGATTTTGATTTTGATGATGTGTGTTGTGTTCACAGATCATCGACATGCACGGATTCAAGAAAATCCACAAAACTGCAAAGGTGAGAGAAACAAGGAATTAATCGGAACATTTATCTTCGTTTGTGAGTCCAATATCCAGCTTTGAATTTTGGCAATTTTGTTGTGTTATGGAAATCGCAGAAAGTTCTGATCGATGCAGTGAACTCAATGGAGCTGATGGATCCGCGTCGTTCAACACTAAACGAAGAAAACGTGTCTTCATGCGCGCATATGACTCTGGAGGAGGCGATCAAAGACCTGGCGGACCTCAAATGGCAAGAATGCTGCGTCACTTCCATCCAAACCCTAAATTCGGTGAACTACGACCTGGTCGTACACAACACCGACGCTGAAGCTGAGTCATCGAAACCGAAGCTTAAACAGAAAACGAGGTCCAGGAAGTGGCGCAAGTTTTTGACACTGGGAGCCGCCGAGGATGACAGCGCTGACACAGCCACAGCCACAGCCACAGCCACAGCCACAGCAGCCGCAGCTCACGGTTGCGGCTACTTTGGAGGCTCAAATTTGATCACTGAGACTGAGAGGATGAGGATAACTGACTTCAACGACGATGCTTTTGGTGCTACCGGCGGTGGCTGTAGTGAGTACTCTTCCACTTTTCTCCCCATTGAACCGTATTGAGAGAGAGAGAGAGAGAGGGTAATCAACTGTAAAAATATATGTATTATTGATTGATGTGTATATTGATGTATTGTATTACAAATCAGAGTGACATTATATAGGAGAGGGTTTGGGTAGTAGGTGTAGTGTAGTGGAGGTGGTAGGTGAAGTGGGTGCTAGTGGAGATGGTAGGTGGAGGAGTAAATTGGTAAATTCTAACAGCCCCCCGCAAACTCAAGGAGGATAGGAACTAACCAACTTGAGTTTGGAGAGAGTTACAAAACAAGAAAATACATAAAAATAAAAAAAAAAGATAGGAGACACTGTATGGTCGTGTCAGACCATTGGTGAAGACACTGAAAGGCGGTGTCATAACGTGGTAGAGGACACTGGATGGTGGTGTCATAACGATGTAGAGGACACTGTATGGTGGTGTCATAACGTTGTAGAGGACACTGGATGGTGGTGTCATAACGTTGTAGAGGACACTGTATGCTAACCAGAATCAATGTCGGGACAGTTTATGGGGTCTTGTCGGACCGTTGAAAATGCTAACCGGAATCAATGTCGGGACAGTTTATGGGGTCATGTCGGACCGTTGGAGATGCTAACCGGAATCAAATGTCGGGACAGTTTATGGGGTCATGTCGGACCGTTGGAGATGCTAACCGGAATCAAATGTCGGGACAGTTTATGGGGTCTTGTCGGACCGTTGGAGAAAGTTGCACCCTCAAAAGGTGTGCCCAATTTTGTCAAAAGGCGTGCCATCAAAAGGCGTGCCCAATTCATCAAAAGACGTGCCGGACATGATGGCGAGGCACGTGGGCGCCTTGGCTTGCGCGCCCGTGTTGTCGGCTGGTGGGAAGAGGCGCGCGATGCGCGTGGCTGCCTCGGCTATAAGACAGAGGCTGAGGCTGAGGCAAAAAACCTGCGAGAGAAATTCTGAGAGAGATTTTGGAGAGAGATTCTGTAACACTCTGTTTTCTGAGAGAGAGTTCTGAGAGAGATACTGTGTAACACTCTGGTGCCTAGAAAATGGCTTCATCGTCTTCCCGCGGGCTGCTCACCCTCTTTCCCGACCTCAACGAGTCAACGAGAGAGAGAACTGGTGCGGTGGCACTGGAAACTCAACCAAGCGCCCCGGAGTTTGCTCCGTTGAACTTTCCGATGCGGGCTGTGGAGCAAAGAATGGCAGGGCAGTCAGATGTTGAAGCCAATCAATATACACTGAAGTCATGTGTGGAAACCATGACTGCGGTTACAAATTTGTCGAACCGGCTGCAGAGTAGAACAAATGAGGTGCAGCATTTGAACGGCCAACTGGCGCTGCTCCAACGCATGTATAAGGATGCGCGAGCAGAGATAAGCGTGCTAAGGGCAGAAAACAAGGAGCTGAAGCGGAAGGCCACCGTGATGTTCCGATTTGGAGGTCCGCCATATGCTGCAGTGGAGGAGTATGGGGGAGTGAACGTGCTCGGCGGCGTGGAAAACACGGAGGCAGCACCGTCAAGGACCGCCCAGGACGGAGGCAAGAAGAAAAGACCGGCAGCAGAGTAGAGAAGAAAAATCTCACTGTTCCGATTGGTGTTGGTTTTGGTTTTTTTTTTTTTTTTTTTTTTTTTTGGTGTAAAATTGTGATCGGGGTTGATCCCGGAGATGAATAAAATATGGTTGGTGTGCAAAGTTATATGGGATGAATGGAATTGGAAAAAGATTAAAAATAATGTGAAAGAAAAATAAAGAAAAGAAATAATAAAAATATATGTGAAATCAAAAATGAAAGATGGGGGAAATAAGGAAAGTGATTTGGAGAAAATAAATAAAAATAATAGAGATTGAAATCAAACGGAGGAGAGATGATGTTTTTTTTTTTTTTTATTTTATTTTATTTAATATATAATAAAAAGATATATATATATATATATATACAAAATAAAGGAAGTGGGGAACAAGGGAGTGCACCAATTAATTTTGGGCGGTGGATGCAAAGTGGGGTGATTAAAAAAAGAATGCTGGGTTGGAAAGTGGAAAAGTGTTTTAAATAAAGAAATAAAAGAGGGAAGTGAGTGCAAAGTGGAAAATGATTTTGTTTTTTTTTTTTTTTTTTTTTTTTTTTGGTTGCTTTAAGTGAAAGAGCTTGGGGCATGTGGGGTGATTATGAGAGAGGTACCCTCCATGGGAATACTTCTGGGACCAGCATCTACTGTGAATCCATCACTCCAGAAAAGGATATTGCGCTCCCTGTTCCAGGTAAACTGCTGGAGCTTGACGACGGGGGAAGGTTCTCAAGAGGTCCTTTGACAGAGCCATCCGTAGACGGACGATGCAGATCGGCGAGAGGACGATGCAGATCGGGAGCGGGAAGGGGAGGCGGAAGAAGGCGGGGATTGCGACGGAGGGACGGTGGCGACGGCAGCTTCTTCCGGCGGAGGATGTGAATCCATCATTCCAGCAGGTGTCTTTGCAGAGCTTTTCAGTTTAGAACCTCTTTTTCCAGGTACATCAGAGAGAGAGAGGCAGATCAGCAGAGTGAGTCCCAGAAAGAACAAACTAGGATGGGGAGAGCTCCTTGTTGTGAGAAGATGGGACTGAAGAAAGGGCCATGGACAGCTGAAGAAGATCAACTTTTGATCGCTTTCATACGACAACACGGCCATGGAAACTGGCGTGCTCTTCCTAAGCAAGCTGGCCTATTGAGATGTGAAAAAAGTTGCAGACTGAGGTGGACCAACTACTTGAGACCAGACATTAAGAGAGGGCGAGAGGACGACTACCAAAGTTGCAACTCCGAAGAAGATGAGGAGGATGCTGAAAATCATACAGAGGATTGCTCCACACCACACCACCGGGTTGGTCCGGCGAGGCTGCCGCCGGATAATCGGTTGCTCTATCACTTTTCTTGTGCTGACATGTGGAATTTCTGGTGCTAAAGTAATCTGTTGTTTCATGGGTTTTGGTATAACAATTTGGTTGAGACGAGTGGACGTGGTGGTTTGGTTTGGGGCTAGAGTATTCGGCGGAGCTGGGGTGGTGAGGTTGTCTGTGTGTTTTCCGAGAGGAAGAGAAGAGAGAGAGCTAGTGTATGCATGTATCTGTGTGTCATCAGGGAGTGATGGCAACAGTGAGGTGCCGAGAGGGAGAGGGAGGTTTGAATTGGTTGAGATCCGGCGGGCGGTCAAGGCAAGGTTGCCGCCCGCCGAAAGGCGAAGAACACCAAGATCTTTAACCTTGCTCTGATACCATGTAAAAATATATGTATTATTGATTGATGTGTATATTTATGTATTGTATTACAAATCAGAGTGACATTATATAGGAGAGGGTTTGGGTAGTAGGTGTAGTGTAGTGGAGGTGGTAGGTGAAGTGGGTGCTAGTGGAGATGGTAGGTGGAGGAGTAAATTGGTAAATTCTAACATCAACTGGAAGAATTGTGTAGATAGAAACTGCAATGGTTGTTGTTAGACAGACTATGAGAGTGCGTGAGGTGAGCGAGATTTCAGAACAGAATATTCTTGTCTGTGGTGGCTCGTTTCATGCTGTGTTTTTTTTTTTTTTTTAATTTTTTTAATAAAGAAATAAATAATAGTAAAGTGCAAGTAAATAATCCCTCTCTTTTTTAATTTTTAAATAATTATTTGTTTTTAGTTTATTTAAATTATTTTCTTGCACAAATATTTTTAAATAAAGACAGTTATATATCACTATTTTTTTTACTCTTTTAATCAATTATGTAAACGTTGATACAAAATAGTAATAAAAAAGTTGATGATACAAAACATTTCTCTTTCTAAAATAAAAAAATTATAAAAAAAAATATTAAGCATCTCCAGTAAATTGTGCTGAGCTGGGCCAATAGAACGGATCAGTGCAAGGAGGACTTATGCCTGTTTGTTTGGCTTTAGGTTTGTTTATTATAGTGTAAAATTATTCAGTTCTGTCTTGCCTTGCGTGGAAACTATTTTTGTAAATATGGATATACATTATTTGTATTGAAATTCAAAAGGAATTTTGATGCGAGAGCAGAGCATAATTGAAATTCATTTGAATGTTAAATACACTTTTTTGGGACTTAGTTCTGGTTTTTATTTATTTAATCATCTGTATTCGTGTGTGAAATAGTTGTGATTTTTTATTTTTTATTTTGTGGTTAGCCTTTTTTATTTTTATTTTTAAATTTATTTATTTATTTTTATACTAAAGAATGTTGTTTGGGTTCATCTTTTCTGTTTTGAGGATAGTGAACCAGAGAGATATGAAAAGATAGATAGGTTTTGCCCTTTTATTTATTGGTTTTATTGTCGAAAATAAAATTTAAAAAAAAAATCTATTTTTAAAGTTATTTAAATAATTAGGACACTTTTTTAACCTGTTTTCAAAATTACATTAAAAATGTAATTGCTAAAGCAATCATTTTTTTAAATAAAAAAGGGTATTTTTAATAATCAAGGTTTTAATTTCCTAAATAGGTAGAATTTGTTCCCAATAGGGGTGTGGGCTATGTGATTCGAAGGGTTGGTGCCTCTATTTACACACCACAAATCCTTTCAATACACACTATTTGCTCAGTTCACACCATATACAAATTAAAACTTTTAATTTTATCTCAATATATACCACTAATTTTTAAATAATACTAAATTACCCTCTTCTTCTCCAACTAACCCTAACACTAATTTTAATTTTATCTCAATCCTTTCTGGTTTTTGACATAGATATATATCATATACGTATATGTTGATGCATATATAAGAGAGAGAGAGAGAGAGAGAGAGAGAGAGAGAGAGAGTATGTGTGTGTGTGTGAAGGGTTGGGGTGTGGTGTGGAGGAGAGAGAGAAGGTGGCGCACAGAGAGAATTGCTATATGTTCGTAGATTGTACTCGCTACTATGGTGGATTTGGTAAGCTTGCGAACCTGTTACAATGGCCACAACTCCAAAAGAGACGACGCGTTGTTGCATTCCCAAAGATTCTGCTTCCGTTCCTCGCGAAGCACCTCCTCTCCCGCCGCCGCTGGGAATGGAATAGAGATGACGGTAATTCGGATATTTAATTGAAGGATAAAATTGTAATTAAAAAATTATGAATAATGGTGTGAATTAAGAGTAATTGGGGAAATTCTATTTCCACCCACTTAAATAACTCAGAGTACATATTTTCTCAATACACATCCCTATTAATTTATATATTGATTAATTTTCTCAATGTACACACTAAAAATTATAATTACAACCGTCACTCAATATTATTATACACACACCAAATACCCTTCCTTTCCTTTTTCACACACTGCTAGAAAACTAGAAGACCAAATTCTGAACTTCCACCATGCCTGGTAGGGTTTAACGCTTGGGAAGGCTCTCAGTTCTTTGAATTTATCATTTGATATGGTAGCTTATATATGATTCTGTATATCTTTCTTGATTCTTTGTTTGCAGGAGTGTAAATTGAAATGACTAATTTGGTCAATTGATGAGAAATCTTTGAAATCTGATCAGATTGTTGCTTTTCTAGTAAAACCCAACACACTGATTTTTTTAATTTCATTTTGAGAGGAGGGTTTGTTTGACTTTGTTTGCTTGCAAAAATGAATGGTTTATAGTGAAGATACTAGCAACTAGATTTCAATCATTACCCAGTTGCTAGGTTTGTGTGTGTTGATGATTGGGTTGGTTGACTTCTGAATGATTACTAGCATGAAAACCCTAAAAAATTGATCCGGGCTTTCTCTTGAAGTCTTGGTTGAGGATTCAAAAACCTTATTCACTTCATGGGTCCATTCAAGAGTGTTGTGTGTACATATTTGACAAAGAATCGAACAAATGGAAATAACGGAGCAAAGAAGGGAAAAATCATGAAATAAAAGAATCATTATTTCACATATAATACCCAAAGTTGGAGAAAAAAAAAAAAAACAGAGCATAAAATAAGAAATTGTGTACAGAGATCTCTAGCTTGGATGTTTAAGTGTGTAGGTGGATGTCTATTTTGGTCATTTTATTTAAAGGTAAATTTGTAATAAAAATAAAGTTCATTAAGTGTGTAAACAGAGATAATCTGGTATATAGAAATAGAATTTCCCAAATAATTGAGGTGTGTAAATAGAGTCATCCTTTGAGAGTAAAATTATAAATTGAATAACAGATTTATAGATTGACAAATTACAGTTTAAGTAATTTTGGATGGATTAAGAGATTGAAGAATATTCTAACAAATTATCAAGCTTTTGAATAATATATAATACTAATGTACATAATATTTTTCATATATATAACTACTAATTTATAATAAATTTCATATATTAAATATCTCTCACTCATTTTTACTTTAATATTTCATTATAGATTAAAAAATATATATGCAGTAACTATAGTTGAGCGATTTCAAAGACAAATTTTAAATTTTAAAGTTTAAACCGCAATTAACGAAAAGAGCCATACAAAATGATACGAATCGATACGATTTTAATAGATTAAACAGTATTTTAGACCGTCCTAATTTCCACTATCTTCTGATTCTGATCTCCTAATTTCCACCTTTTTTTTTCTTTTTTTTTTTCCAACGAAAAAAGTACTCCTATTTTTCATGGGAAAAAGTTAGGGATCATGAAATTTTTTTCATGAAAATGATCATGAAAGAGTTATGATCCTTGGATTACCTTGATTAGTGTGTGGTGCTTTATTCTAAGTGTAATCCAAGGGTCACAAAACTTTCATGATTATTTTCATGAAAGGTTTTTCATGATATCTAGCATTGCTGTTTTTCATGTGTGGTGAAAATGTGAAACAAACATTCATGCCATCATCCACCATTCAAAGGCAAAAGTAAATGGGTAATGCTACGTATCATGAAATAAATATCATGAAAAACTTCATGAAACTAATCCAAGGGTGAATGCATAACATACAATAAAACACTACAAACACTATAATCTAATCCAAGGGTAGAGAATCTTCATGAAAACTTTTCATGACATTGTTTTCATGATACCTAACATTATTGAAAGTAAATTCTATTGTTGACAATCCCAATCAAAACAAAACTTCTCCACCCATAATATTTTTTAAACCACTCTTTTTATCATCCCTATAATGAATGAATTAAGTGCATGGTTGGTGACAAGCCATCTCAGTGAGAGACTTCTCATTGAACTTATTAAAGATCATCATGATTCTTCTGGAAAAAAAAAAGCCCAAGTATTCAGAAATTATTGACAACGACATTTGCAATAAAAAAATATTATTAAAAAAATATATATAGGAAAGTGCTATTCTAACACAACTTAATGACCCGAATACACAAGCCAAAATGACCATAGCAGAGTTCTGGCTTATCAATTACAAAAACATGGACTTGAATTCTTGTGTGACGTTTTCATGGATCATTTTCCTTGAAAGATTGATGCCTTCACATATTTAAATCACTAACACCCAAACTATGGAGACAAATGGACATAAATTTTCATAAAATTGTACAAATAGAAAAAGCATGCACCAAGATAGTATATGAAATTCAACACAAGTACTTGTGGACTTGTGACAATTACATCTTGATTGTGATAGACAATTTTCATTCTCCTCGAACGAATGACGGAAGGCAACCAATCATTTAACATACATTGGAGAAATGATATTTGCAAATAATAAACTCCCATCGTCATGCACCAGTTGCATATAAACGGGTCCATTCCTTCGCTGCACAAGTCCAATTAAAAAAAATAATAATAATAATATACATGTCATGTCTTGTAAAGAGGAACATCACAAAAGCAGAATTATAGATGTGAGATGGGTAAATTTTTATCTACCTTTTTATGAAGGGAAAAGAAAGCATTACTCCATATGATGCCACTCTTATCAAAAACAGATGACCAACATCTCAATTAAAATCAACAACTCAAGTACAAGAATGGAAGGCATTATTAACTGTTTCAACAGCTCCAGCTTCATTGGACTTCCAATGTTTTGCAATGTTCTCCGAAAGAGGATCGTCTGGATTTGGAGCACTCAGGAGAGCTTGGATGCTGATTCATGAACTAATAAAAGCAATATTTTGTGAACAACACTTCAAATTTTGCTTCAAGGCCACGACACAAGAACTGCACCCATTAAAATGTCATATTTATTCACTTGCATGCTTATGCCATATGAATTAGATTATATCTGTAAGCTGTTAGTTTTAGCAGAAATAGTCTTTATTACATTTAAGGAAAAGCAAAAGCAACTTCAAAGCAAATAAAACATGTATAGCTTCACTAATGGTGGACGAGTATATGACCTCAGCAAAACAGTCCGTATCTGGAGGGCTGGGCTGGGCTCCATTTATCTTTGAGAATATCCAGGCATATCCTACCCAGCTGCAAAACGACCTCCCATCTGAGAACAAGAATAATGAGACATGAAGGGATAAAAGAGAGTGAATGCTACTTGCCTTATCAATGTTAGGATGGTGTATTTTGGTCAGAAAGCGAACCTTCAAAGTGGAAAAACAATTAACCGAAATAAAGTGGGATCAACGTAAAACCACAAAATTGAAAAGCCAAAAATAATTAGCGAGGAAAACAAATTTCTCAGTATCTGCCAAAGATTTAACTACACAAAAGGAGGCATACATTGACATCAAGTGTTTGATTAGAGAATTTGAGGAGGGATTTAGAATGGGAAATGGAAAAGTTCGGTGAAATGTGAATAAAATAACATTTCACTAAGTTTCACGCAATTTTTTTCTTTCCCTTTCCAAATGCCTCCCCAAATCCCTCAACGAAGTAAGGAAAAAGTGCATGAAATAAAGCAGATTCAAACCTTACACTAAAAAAGCTCTCCCCAACTACAATAGAAAAAAGGATTAATGTTTGACAGATTAATGCTTCACACAAAAAGATAATAAGTTCCTCAACCATGACCGCGATTAAACATCATAAGAAAAAAGAAAAGACAGCAACTGGGAAAAGAAAGCATCGTGCAGCTGAACATTCATGTTTACACTTACTAAACCCTGTCAGAAAATAATAATATAAGACAATAAAGATCTATCACAATAGTACGGCCGCATTGGTTTCAGGTGGACTAGGAAAGTGAATCATGAGTTCTACTCGGGCGACCACTTAACTTTTAATTCTCTGCATTCTGAAGTTAAAGCCAAGATAAAAAATCAATGTTGAAATATATATATATATATATATCCACCACAAAAAAGAAGACAGGAATTCTCACAACAATCCTCAGATGTCTACAAGTCACACGAGTCAGCAGAGAAAATAGGCTCCGCTGCTCAGGCATAATTTTTTAAAAGCGTTACTTAATGAAAGAAATGATTTTTCCTGTTACCAAAAAAAAAATTAAAAAATTGGCTCTATTTCATACTTGGGAAAGTTGAATCTCCAAAATATTATTGGGTGCAACCTTAATGGTCAATATCCCTCAACGCATTTGACATCCATATAGGTTGACCTGAGAGGAGAGGATGACATGAAGATAACACATCCTGAAGATACATAATTCAAACAAGTTGATATGGGACTTGCAAGATAACACATCCTGAAGATAACGATAAATTGATGATTTTTCTAACCGAAAATATTTTTTGTAGAAAATTTTTTCCAAAAAATATTTTTTGGAAAAAACATTTTTCTATGTTTGGTGGTGGTGGTGGCGGCGGCAATGGCAACGGTGATAATGGCGGTGGCGGTGGTTGTGGTGATAGTGGTGTGGTGGTGGTGACAATTGCGATAGTGGTTTTATTTTGAAAAACATTTTCTGCCTTTTAAAAGTGGAAAACATTTTCTACTCAAATATGTTTGTTTTATTTTGACCATGAAAAAAATTTTCCGTTCACTTTCGTTTTTCATTGTACCTTCCTTTTCTATTGTACCAAACACTCCAAAATATGGAAAACATTATCATTAGGATCTATTAAATAGGGTGCTGATTGAGGGCCCGTAATTTCGGGGCTCGAATGCCCCGAAATTCCATTTTAGGTAAAAAAAAAAAAAAAAAAAAAAAAAGGAAAAAAGAAAGAAAAAAAGAAAACAGTTTCCAAAATTGGAAATTAGGGATATTAGGGGCAATTTTTTTAGGGCCACCAATCATTTTAATCTTGTTTTAAATTTAATAGGATAACTAAATACAAGTTTTTAAGGTTTTAAGAAGCCTACATATAGGTCTTAATCTCCTCTCCTGTCAGCTTCTCTCTCTCTCCTCATCTTGCTGCTTTTTTTCTCTTTTGGTTTCTCTCTCTTCTTCATCTCCTATATCTTCACTCCACATTCTCTATCTACCCGTATATTCATCTATCTCTCATCTCTTCTATCTTTATCTCATGCTAAAAGAACAAATCAGCATATTTATTTGCCCCACAGAGTGTATTCATCTATCTCTCATCTCTTCTATCTTTATCTCATGCTAAAAGAACAAATCAGCATATTTATTTGCCCCACAGAGTGTATTCATCTATCTCTCATCTCTTCTATCTTTATCTCATGCTAAAAGAACAAATCAACATATTTATTTGCCCCACAGAGTGTTTGATGGAAAAAAAAGTGTCATGAGAGGTCGTTGTACATCAATTTGGTATAGAGCAAAAGATATTTTGAAAAAACAAAGTTCATATAAAAAAATCCTTCTCTACAATGAAGATTAACAAAACTCGAGGTTGAGTTTTCTCCAACAAGGGAGGATTGGTGCAATCAGGTTGACTGACATGTCAAAAAAGATTGTGATAATGATAATGTTGATTGATATGTTTAAGTTGTTTAAGTATTGTTAGGAAGATAATGATAATGATAATGTTGATATGTTTAAGTTATTTAAGTATTGTTAGGAGTTTATTAAATAATCGTCTTGTATTTTCATTTATTAAGTGATAGAATGTTAGTGATATTAGGTTACTATGTTAGGTAGGTGGTGTAGGAAGAAGAACAAGGGCCACACCCCTAACACAACAACAGTCTTAAACACTTCATAAGGGGTTGTTTGGGGTGTTTTAAATAAGTATATTTTTTATCTTTTTAAATTAAAAAATTCTTTTTAGACTAAAAAATTAAGAAAAAAAATATGGATGTTTGAATTAACTTTTTGACGAAAAATGTGTATTAAAAAATTGTAAAAATTAATTTGTAGGGAAAAATTAGAATTGGAAGTTATGCAGCCGTAGTTGTTGACTTTTGGTAAATAATGTTAACTTTTTAACTTTTTGAATAATTTTTTAACTTTTTGACTTTTTCTTAACTTCTCAAACTTGGCCTAATTTTCAAAAGCTGAACAACATAATGTCAAAGCCTTTATGTATAGCTTATAGAAACCTTAATTCAAAATAGACATAACAGGAAAACAAATATTCATAAAACTCCAAACCAAAATAAAACTTATAATGAAACTATAATTCAAAAGAAAATAAATAAAATAACAAATATCAAAAACAAAATTATAAAATCTCCATCCGTGTACGTTCCGTATCATTCTCCCCAGTTGAGGAAAAAAACTTGTCCTCAAGTGTTCTAAATATTAAACTCGTCCACACCAGAGAATCAATTATTTTGAATATACGAGTTTCTTTATTCTCTTCATATGCCAACTGATCTCAGTTCTTAACTATGAAGCATGGATACTTGAAAAAAACATATTGTACTCATACCAGGTACTTACTGGCGTATGGTACCTTGTATGGTATTTCTGCATATATACCTAGTGCATGAAACACGTATCCAAATATTTTTTTCTTAATTTTTGGTGTATCTATGTACCTAGTATATACCCAAGCCGTTCCATACCTCAATTGAAACAATATTTTCTTCTACTACAGAGATAAAACTCATTTCACTAAACTTCTTTTTTATTTTTTGTTTTATACTTAACATGATTTCAAAATTAAACTATGATTTGTAAGTTATTTAATACATTGAAATTTAATTTTGATGTATATCTTCCTTTTGACATTAAATGTTAATTGTAGGTTGGACCTGAATAAATTAAACCATTTAATTAATTTTTGCATTATTATAAATTAAAAATAAATATTTTTTACAAGTGTACGAAGTCGTACCCGTACCTTATTTTTTTCGAATTTTACCGTATCAACATACCTGTACGAGCAAGAAATAATATTCTCATATAATTATGTTGATCAAGTCCGCGCTCCTCCAAACGTCGCCGCTTTACTCCCTGAAAACACAAATGTGAGCTAGCCGGCGGGTGGATGCCGGATACCTCTCCGATGCCTAAGTCAGCAAATTACACAAATAGACAAAAATTCGGTGTATTCGGGAATCAAAGTTGTGTTACCTCTTCCAAAGGTTATGTTGTGAGCTTTAATAGGTTCCACATGGCACAATCCTTGTAGGACTCTCATTCCTCTATGTAGAGTCCTACTAGGAGCTACACTCCTGAAAGATAATGCTTAACCTTCAACACTCCCTCACTGCTTAAACCAAGTGAGATGATTTTATGTCAGTGGTATGACAAAACGACTGAGATAACACGGCCATGTTAAACTGGCAAAATTATCCGAGCTACGAATAGCTCGGCTCTTCCTTTACTGCTTTTACCTCGGTTTCTTCCGTAGAGACCGCGTTATCCCATGGCAAGCTTGGACCGAGCTAATCAGTGAGCAAGGTCCTCAGGAAAGCCAAAAATACCTCAGCTCAGGATGGTATGACCTAGCTGACTGTTGCCACTCTGACCATGGTGACCGAGCTAACTGCGAAGCTCCTTTAGACCGGGCTAACTACAAGGCTTTTCCTACTGTGGCCCACAGAACGGTCCATTACCCAGCTTGGCCCAATTTACATATAAATTACCCTCTCAATTACCCCTTAATTTCATCTGCGCAGTATGATAGGGATTACCTATTACAAGCCGAGCTAAAAAACTTTAACCTTCCCACCGAGCTAGATTTACACCATGCTATCAATCTGTCCGGTCAAAATGTCTCTTCAGTCTCGGCAACTGAATCGATTTCCATTCCTTACACACGTGGCAGACTCTTATTGGCCCAATGCAGCTGTCACGCCGCCCTCATACCTCGCGACTTTTGAATAGTCCAGCCAAAAACCAAGGTTTATACAAAAAACCACATTTCTTCAGATCACAACACCCCTGTTCATCTTCTCTTTCTCTCTCTACCCTCTGAGTTTTTATTTTGCTTCAATACTGCTTCTGTAAAAGCTCGTATTATTTGCTAAGATTGCTCCCATCTTCAGTCCCCCCATCTTGAACTGGTAAGTAACTCAAATCTATTTCCTGATTGCTGATATCGTTCATGTTTACATAGCATGCTTAGTTGTATGTTTTTCAAAACATATGTTCCATTTTTGCTTAGCCTTGTGTTTTCTGAATAAAAAACCTTGTAATGTGACCACTGTATATATGAACAATCTGAACTATTTTCCCTTTGATCCAAAATCTCACTTTAACCGAACTAAGATACTGTTTGTGTTAGGTGTAAGCTTAGCGAAACTTAAACAACCGAACTAGAACTCGTAATAACAATAATCCTGAGTACCTTTCGCTATACTTTAGCCGGGCTAATGAACTACCTTAGGTTCACGCAATACCGCGCTAGAAAGCCTCACCCACTGACCGAGCTATGACTTTGGGCTAAACCAGCTTCCTTAGTCCAAACCGAACTAAGAATGCTGCCCCAAAGGCTCAACTGGTCTAAAGCCCTTTGCTCAAACCGAGCTAAGAATGGATAGCATCCCGCGTAGCCGTGCTAGGACTTCATTTATCTTGCCTTTGTGCTTTTAGCACGGTTCAACAATCAGTGCTTAACACCTTTCTCTTTTACTTTGCAGACTTAGGTTGGCCAGGCATTCCTTTGAGCGCTCAACCGAGCTACTCAGCATCATTTCTCGACTGAGCTAATACTTAAGCTAATTTATTCATAGTTTAATAGCAAATGGATAAATATAGGTTTTTAGTAAACACACTAGGGGCCATGGCCGAGTTCCAAAGGGACTACCATATCCCTAATGATGTCCATCTTACCTTAGCCGAACTAGATAACATACCCTAGGGAAACCCTGGCTTTGTTCCTTTTACCCTTCTTTCGATTGTAGAAATCGGACTGCAATTCCCTGTACAGCCCCTTCTCTGTGAATTCCTCTGTCAAACAAACCTTTGCCCTCCCTAACTTTCCACCAATTCTTACCGTATAATAAATGGCATCCCCGAGCTAAACCGCCGGGCTGGCCTTAATCTCCGTCTAGCCGAGCTCTTCTACCAATATTCCATAGGATTGGCTGAAGATGGCTGGGTTTACTATTTACGAATAAGGCGCCGGCGTGAAAAGATAATAAAGAATACCCCATATAAGGATGTAAACGATGATGATTTCTTCTGGGTTTCTGGGAATTTCGAAAACCACGAAGCCCAAATCCCGGGCGGCCGAATTAAATGGAATAAAGGAGTCGCCGGTATAACTACCTCGGCCCAATTTCATGTTCTTCCTCTTACTTTGGTACTTACTTTTAACCGTACTAACTGTTGTCTCCTTCCTTTATGTAGATTTGAACTTTCTCAAGTCCCAGTACAGCTACCCCAACCTGAACACACTTCGCGCCGCACTCTGATATCCAAACAGGAGCTGGGCCGAGCTACTGAATTTTGAACCGACCTACCGATATAGTAGTCGTAGGAAGACCAGGGTGACCAATTTCCTCTTAGAGCCATCCCTAGAACCTGATCCTTCCCTTTCACAAATCACCTTGATCCCATTGACTGCAGAGTAAGAGATGGCCAAGAAAAAAGCAATAAGGCCCTTCTAACCGAAACAAACCAGGCCGAGGTACCACTAGCCAGCCAAACTCAAGAGACTGTGGTAGCCCTGCCAACCCATCAGCCTTCAACATCTCAGGCAAGCAAGTGTGCTCGGATTTCCACAACCGAACCACGCCTTGTTGATGAAGAAGACACCATTCTCCCACAATCTACTCCACCAAGCCCACGACCGGAGCGCTCAGACTGAGCTAGCTCCTCCAAGTGGGTGCCAAAGGCCACCTTCAAGAACCGCGCTATCACTGACTCTAGTTCAGTGGTCGCGGAAAAAGATCATTTGCTGGCCTTCAATTTGGCCAAAAGCGTTGGCCTTCCAGCCAACATGAATCATCATGATCACCTTACCGAGCTGAAGGCCATTCGTTCAGCTTCAAAGTCAATGGTGTTGGTAAGTTCTCTTTTTCATTTTCCAAATTTCAACATCTTTTAGCTCGATTCCTACTCAATATTGCCTCTCTCCCCTCGCAGGCCTTACAAAAGAACCACATTGCTCACAAACGCGTGCTGGAACTTCGAAAAACTGCAAGGCAGGCCATGGCAGAGGCCAATGAAAAAACGGCCGAACTAAAAGAATCTCAGCAAAAGATGGCCAAGCTACAGACTGAAGTAGCCTGGCTCACCGGCTTAGTCAATTCAGCCGAAGTCGATAAAAAGAAGGCTACGGCCGTGGTGAAAGATAAATACTTACGCAAGCTGGCCAAGCTTGAGGGAAAAAAGAACGCCGAGATAACCGAGCTAGAGAAGAAGGTTGAGGACGCGGAAGACCGCGATTACAAAGAGGGGGAGGCCACTTACATCACGTAATGTGAAGCTGCAAAAGATCTTTTTTTCAAGTGTAGATGGATGGTGGCTGTGGCGCAGCTCGGTCATAGCCCAGAGACCGAGGTCTTCAACCCTCCTCCGTATTTCATACCGAGCTCTATAACAGAGTACGCTGCCGCCATTCAACAAAAATTTCTGCAAGAGGAGGACGAAGATGCTGCTTCAGAAGACAACACCTAACCCGATCGCCAGTTTATCTCCCCAACTCCAGTGGTCTCCATCCTATCTTTGCCTGCAGTGTCTGATGCGGTGCCTCCAACCAAGCTAAACCAAGAGGTGCTTGCAACAACCGAGCTACCTCTGGGTAAAGACCGGGTTGTTTTGGACGCCGACCTAGACGACCTTTTTTCCTGATTTTTCTTTTTTGTCTAGCAATTTTGTAACCGGGCTAAGGCCTTACCTTTTGTACTTCTGATCTGCGCTTATCAATGAAACCTTCTTTTGTTCTAACTGTTTGTTCGATTTCTTTCTATGCTTATGGTAGTGTAACATTCTCTGGTCGAGATATTTATCCCGGTCTTAACTTTGTAATCTAACTAGCCATACCTGTCAACCTCTTCAGCCTAGATTCTTATCTCGGCTGAAGAACAATAAGTGTTGATTTTTCCAGCGAAACACTCTTCAGTCTGGGTCTTTACCTCGGCTGAAGAGTACTAAGTGTTGGTTTTACCAGCCAACCACTCTTCAGCCTTGATCCTTATCTCGGCTGAGGAGTACTAAGTGTTGGTTTTTCCAGCCAACCTCTTCAGAAGAACAATAAGTGTTGGTTTTTCCAGCCAACCTCTTCAGCCTAGATCCTTATCTCGGCTGAAGAACAATAAGTGTTGGTTTTTCCAGCCAACCTCTTCAGCCTAGATCCTATTCTTAACTGAAGAGAACTTAAAGTTGGTTTTTCCTGCCAACCCTAAATGAAGTGTTTAGTTATTCCTGCCAAACGTCCCGCAGCCTGGATCCTTATCCCGGGCTTAGGAGAGGTGTTGGTTATTCCAGCCAACCTCTAAGTTGGTTATTCCTGCCAATCTAGAGTAAAATGTTTGGTTATTCCTGCCAAACATCCTGTAGCCTGGATCCTTATCCTGGGCTTAGGAGGGGTGTTGGTTATTCTAGCCAACCTCTAAGTTGGTTATTCCTGCCAAACGTCCTGTAGCCTGGATCCTTATCCTGGGCTTAGAAGGGGTGTTGGTTATTCCAGCCAACCTCTAAGTTGGTTGTTCCTGCCAACCTAGAGTAAAGTGTTTGGTTTTTCCGGCCAAACGTCCTGCAGCCTGGATCCTTATCCTGGGCTTAGGAGAAGTGTTTATTGGTTTTTCCAGCCAACCTCTTCAGCCCAGATCCTAATCTTAGCTGAAGAGAGCGCAAAGTTGGTTATTCCGGCCAACTCTGCTTTTGTTGCCCCTAGCTCACTAAAACAACTTTTATAGAATAAAACAATTATTCGGAAAAGAAAACTACTTGTTTTATTGAGGAAAAGAAAAAATACAAGTATGTCTAAAGAGAAAGCTAAAAATAAAATAGTTTGAGATTGGCAGTGTTCCATGGCCTGGGAATGGCTTTGTTGTCCTTGTCTTCCAAGTGGTATGTCCCTTTTCTTGCTAACCCAACCACTTTGTAAGGTCCTTCCCAATTAGGCCCTAACTTGCCGTCTCCAGGTACCAGGGCGTTTCTCATTACTTTGCGCAGCACCCAATCTCCGTTCTTGAATTGCCTTGGATGTACTGTCTTATTATACTTTCTGGACAACTCTTGCTGGTACGAGGCAATGTGAACTAGTGCTCTTTCTCTTCTTTCTTCCGCAAGGTCGAGTTCAAAGGCTATGGCTTCCCCATTTAAGTCGGGATCGAAAATTTCGCTTCTAATTGTGGGGAGGCCAACTTTTAGTGGGATTACTACCTCCATGCCATAGGCTAAAAAGAATGGCATTTCTCCGGCTGATCGCCGAGGTGTGGTGCGGTAAGCCCATAAAACATGAGGAAGTTCCTCAGCCCACTTGCCTTTTGCTTTCTCTAACCTTTTCTTCAATCCATCAAAGATGACCTTGTTTGATGCTTCCACCTGGCTATTTTCTTGGGGGTATGCCAGTGTAGAGTTATAGAATTCTATCTTGTACTCCTCACAAAAGCCTTTAAAAATTTTGCCGCCGAACAAAGTGCCGTTGTCTGATATTAGCGCATTGGGTATGCCGAACCGAGTGATTATATTCTGCCAGACGAACTTCTTCACATCTTTCTCCTTTATTGATGCTAGTGCTTCTGCTTCCACCCACTTTGTGAAGTAGTCTGTTGCTACAAGGAAGAACTTTCTGTTGCCGGGTGCTGTTGGAAGTGGTCCTACTATGTCCAAGCCCCACATTGCGAAAGGCAATGGGCTAGTTAAAGGTAAAAGCTCTCTGGCTGGCTGATGTATTTGGTGTGCGAACTTCTGACATTTCTCGCACTTCTTGACATACTTCTCTGAATTTGCTTGCATGTAAGGCCACCAATATCCCTGCGAAATTGCTCTGTAAGCTAATGATCTCCCTCCTTGGTGGCTTCCGGATACGCCTTCGTGTATCTCGAACAAGAATGCTTCAACTTTGCTGGGGTGAACACACTTTAGGTAAGGTCCTATTAAGGATTTCTTGTACAAGGCCATTGACGGGGAGAGCCAAAATCGTTGCGACTTTGCTCTAATCTTGTTGGCTTCTTTCTTTTCTTTAGGTAAGCTGCCGTCTTTTACAAACACTATGATAGGATCCATCCATGAAGGGCCTAGTTCGGCGCAACATACTTATTCTACTTCAGGTTCTTCAATGCTTGGTCTGAGTAGGAAGTCGATCAATAGTGGATGTGGGATGGATGTATCTGCTATTGAAGCAGAGCCTGCTAGTTTGTCTGTTCTGCTGTTTTCTTCTCGCCCAATCTGCTCTATCTGCACTCCTTCAAACTTCATGATCTCCTTTCTGACCAACTCTTGGTACTTAGCCATCCTTTCATCCTTTGCCTCGTAGTCGCCTGAAATCTGGTTTACTACCAGCTGTGAATCACTATAGACCATGAGCTTGGTGGCCTTCATGTAGAATGTTGATTTCAGTCCTGCTAAAAGTGCTTCATACTCCGCCTGGTTGTTTGATGCTGGGAAGCCAAGGTTGACTGCTTGTTCTACTACTAGGCCATCTGGTGAGATGAGGACTATGCCAAGTCCTGCACCGTGCCTGTTGGATGCTCCATCCACAAAGAGTTTCCACATCTCTCCAACGAATAGCTTCTAGCAGGTAGAGGGATCGGATGATGCCTTGGGGTCCTGAGTGTTGCTGGTGTTTTCTTTAAAGTCCACACTTACTGTTTGCCCCTCGCTATCTGATTGTACCAAGTCTTTATTTGTTGATGGGTCTTTGCTTGGTGCGGCATGGTTTGTTTCTCCCTCCCTTTGTTTACTCTGGTCTGTCCTGGGATGTGGCTGGGTATCCTGTATTAGGGGTTGTGCTATTTCGGCGCCACTTTTCATCCCTATTTCGGTTGTACCCGTTAAGTCAACTGGGCAGATGTGATAACTTCCTGGTGTGAATTTTGCGACAAAGTCTGCCAAAGCTTGGGCTTTTATCGCGATTCTGGGTTGAAACTTGATGTCAAACTGTCCCAACTCTACTGCCCACTTCAAGATTCGTCCAGAAAAGTTCACCCTCTCAAACAAAGCTTTTAATGGAAAAGCTGTGAGGACGATTATGGTGTAGGCGTGAAAGTAATGCGACAACTTCCTTGAGGCCATCATCAAGGCTAAGACCAGTTTTTCCAATGGTAAGTACCTGGTTTATGCGCCCAACAATGTCTTGCTGACATAAAAGATGGGCAGATGTTGGATTCATTCCGCTCGGACCAACACTACGCTAATTGCGTGCTGTGAAACTGCCAGGTACAAAAATAGTTCTTCTCCAGGTATTGGGGTCACTAGCAGCGATGGAGAAGACATGTATTTTTTCAAACTTTCTAGGGCGCGGTCGTACTCTTCATCCCACTCAAACTTGGCCTTTAATGCTTGAAAAAATGGTCGACATCTGTCTGACGACCGACTTATGAACCGGTTTAGCGTGGCTGCCATACCAGTGAGATGTTGTACTTCTTTTACTGAGTTGGGCCTCTCTAGATCCTAAATTGCTTTGATCTGAGAAGGGTCTGCCTCTATACCTCGGTTGGTTACTAGGAAGCCTAGGAATTTGCCTGATCCTACGCCGAACGCACACTTAGATGCATTAAGGCGTAACTTGTGCTTCTTTAGGATCTAAAACATCTCACCTAGGTCCCTGAGATGGTCATTCTCATCCTTGCTTTTGACTACCATATCATCGATGTAAGCCTCCATTGTTCTGCCTAACAATGGTTCGAACATCTTGGTGATCATCCGCTGGAATATTGCCCCTGCGTTTTTTAGGCCAAAGGGCATCATGACCTTGTAGCAATACAGTCCTCTTGGCGTTGTAAAGGATGTGACCTCCTGGTCTGGTTCATACATAGCAATCTGATGGTAACCTCTGTACGCATCAAGAAAACTAAGTCGATTGTGTCATGCCGTTAGGTCTACCAGTTGGTCTATCCGTGGTAGGGGAAAGCTGTCTTTTGGACACGCCTTGTTGACTGTTTTGTAGTCCATGCAGACACGCCATTTTCCATTCTTCTTTGGCACCACTACTGTATTGGATATCCACTTGGGATAGTACACTTCTCTGATAGCTCCTACCTCTAGAAGGTTTCCCACTTCTTCCGCCACTATCTCGGCGTGATAGAGTGCTGATCTACGAGTGCGCTGTATGATTGGTCTTGCAGTTGGGTCGACATTCAATTGGTGACAGATAAAGTTTGGATCAATACCAGGCATGTCATACGGCGTCCAGGAAAACACTTCGATGTTAGAGCTCAAGAATTCTATGACCTCTATTCTCTCGATGCTGGACATAGATGAGCCAAGCAAAAAGAACTTTTCCGGATCCTTTTCATCTATTCTTACCTATACCAAGTCTTCCACTGCCTTCTGTTCAGCGGCTTTGCCAACATCCGCAAACAATTCATTGCTCTCAAGTTCTTCCACCATCTGAACAAACCCTTTGGCAGCTCGGCTGCCATTTACTGTGACGAAGCACTGCTTGGACAAAATTTGGTCTCCAAAGACCTCTTCAATTACTCCGACTTCGTTGGGGAACCGCATTACTTGATGGTAGGTTGACGCTACCGATCGCATGGCATGCAGCCATGTCCTTCCTAAGATTATGTTGTAAGTGGAAGGGACTTTCAATACCCAGAAATCCACTTGTTTCGTCATGCTTCCTGCTCTGACTAGGAGGATAATCTTGCCAACTGGCCACTCTGGCATTAAGTTGAGTCCGATCATGGGAGATACGGCAGGTGCCAAGTCTTTGTCCTCCAGTCTCAATTGTTTGAAGGTTTCATAATACATTATCTCACATGAGCTCCCTTGGTCAATCAAAATTCGCTTGACGTCGTAATCCTTGACACGAAGAGTGACGACCAGTGCATCATTGTGAGGGTAATATATCCTTGCCAAGTCTCTGTCTGAAAAAGACATAACGTTCGTGGCCTCTATTCTCCCCATTTTTAATGGTAGGCTTCGCATGTCACACCCCAAATCCGGGCATGACCGGCCGTGGCCCACAGGGACTTAGCCCAAGGCACACGTAAGCCTAAACACGAATCCAATCACATTGAACAACTGAACAATAGTCCAATAATAAATAACCAAAACTCAATCCAGACATGTCACAATTATAAATGGCAAAATCAACCGTAATAAAAAACCATCCAAACTTATGGGATATAAACAACCCACATATCAAAAATAATCCTAAATGAACTTCGATAAGAATAAATATAAATATGCACAAACTTGACATAACACTCTAAACTAAAGGAATGCCCTAGAGGTCCATACAATTGAGTCCCCGCTACGCCATGAGTCCACTCTAAGTCCTTCTAACACCTGGAAATGGTAAACAACTAAGTCAGCTGATAGCTCAGTGAGTAGCAACATGGATAGTAAATACAGTTTTGAAAACAGGGTTCAATTCCAAAATAAGATATATATCATAGAAACTAGATTGGCATACAGTTTGGTAAATACAATCTGTTTCAAAAAGAAGGTTCCACAGTTCAACACTTAAAGTACTCATGTCTCGCAAGAACATGATAAACGACATTTTCCACTTAAAACAGATTATAACATGAATACCAATAATTTTCTGGGTACCAATAAAAATAAATAATCTGCCACACAGTTCTCAGGCTATAAGCCCCGTTGGATCCAATACCGAACTAAGAGTCATCCTCAGGGTGGCACATGGGCCTTTTCTCAAAGACGATCCGATTGAAGGTCACCTAGTTATTTTTAAAGGTCTTTTCCTTACAATCGTTGAGCACTAGAGTCATCACGGCCCAACCCGGATCTGTTCCCTAGTGGCCAGAGTCATCACACACAGTGGAATAATTTCCCTTGACTAAATACACACATGGTCCCAATAATCAGTACACATCAGTTTCGCAAAACATGGTAGTTCATCATTATAAACATGAGACCAAAACAAATAGTTGACAGTATGCCAAGTTCACACATGTTTCGGAAATAATTTGATTCCATTAATAATATAATAATTTATCAAAACAGTTTAGTCTTAAAACAACAATTTAATTTTCCAATAGTTCAGGGTAGGGGAACATTTATAAAAATATGTAGCATGAAACTACTCACCTGAAACCGAAATAATATAATCCTCGAATAGAGTATGAAAGTTCAACTAGTGTCCTGAACAAAGTATTAAAACTACACGTCACCACTAATTCAAACATATTAAAAGGAATAATAAACTAAGTAACCCCAAACTAAAGCGCACTAACACGGCTCAACCCAACTCACCGTTACTCTTAAATATTACCTAAATTCATGTTCTTCAAGGTCTAAAATCACCCAAAACATGGGTTCCGATCGAAACTTAACTAAAAATAACTTTAAGATAAAACAGCGTTTTAAACAAGTTTTCCCTATCTATTCGCTAACTTTGAAAATTACAAAACCCACTCCACGCTATTCGAAAAATTCCAAAAACCTCCAGATATCAACTAATATATCCTAAGTTTCAAACCCAATTGGTTTCACTTGATTTTCTTATCAAAATAATTATCTACAATTTATTATATCCAAACAGGTTGTTTTCTGCAGCACTTTAAAGAAATTGACGGTTCTCTTAATATACACGAGCAATCAATGCGAGGCCAAAAACGTGCGAAACTAGACTCATAACCGGTTCTAATGACACTAATTTGATAATTTTTGGATTTATACCCAAAGAGAACAACACTCCCGAATTTACTATTTCGGACTAGTTTCCTGGACAGATTTGAATACCTCAATTTATATGGATTTTGACTCCCAAAAATTATGAAAAAATTCAGATATGCAATTCAATATGTAATTGATCTACTATAAAAATTTCAGATTAAAATTCATCCGTTTGATATGGTTTCTTGATTTTTAAAGTTTGCGATTCTATGCAGAATTTTTTTGAACTAAGAATTACACTCATTCTTTATACATCAATTTTACTCCTCAGATTTCTTAACAGCATATATATATACACAAAATACATACACCTACAATCTCTCCATCAATGAATTAAATAACAACATTATTAGGATAAAGAACAAAGAAAGAAGAGAAGAAAACCTAGGAGGCCACACAGCACAACACACCCAAAGCTCTCCTTCTTGGCTACAACAATAATCTTGATGATTGAAAAACCCCTCTCTTTCCTTCATAAACCCACGGCTGCTAGGGCTGCTAGTGTTGTGGAAAACAATTATAACAAGAGTTAGGGTTTGTGTTTATTTTATTTTATACTAGTGGTGGGCACACTTAGGTCAAATAAATAGATAAATATACAAAATACATATATAAGTTACATGCAACTCAAATGGTAAGAGCCTAACTTATTAATTATGCGGTCTAGAGTTCAAGTCACACCCTCTTCTCCATTTTTTTTTTTTTAATAATAAATCTTGCTTCTAAATCAATGACTTTCACCATAAATTTATTTTAGGTTTAAAATTAATTAAAATATCCTCCAATAATATTTAATTTGCACCTTAGAATTCACCACCAAAATATTTGAGATTGAAATATTATTATTATCTAATTATTTACTTAATTTTTATATTCGGGTTCTCACATCGCACTTAATACTTCCCTTAAGTGCTCAGCCTTCTTGATTATTCCCCTGAGCTCATATACTCACTCAGGTTCGAATACCCCATGTATTACGTTTATCACGCCTTGAGGTGGGGCGTCGATCGGCGTTCCGTCTGGGTGATCGTGGTTTTGGGGGGCTAGCTGTGTCCCTCATTCTATGTACTGGTCCAGGTGCCCAGCTACCACTAACTCCTCCAGGTGTTGTCTCAACGGCGTGTAATTTTCAGTGCGGTGCCCTTTTTCCTTATGGAAGGTGCACCGAGATCTTTCATCATAGTCCTTTTACGTTTTCCCCAATTTAGTTGACTATCAGACAAAAGGTTCATCACGTATTTCACTAAGAATCCGATAAATCGATTTTTTGAACACTGTGGTGATGGCAGTGCGGATTCTTAACCACCTTTTATCTTGGTCCTCTCCGTTGTCCCACCTGCCTCGCCCGTTCCTGTTTGGATGTTCTACCGCGTTGACTTTTGCCGTAGTCTCTTTATCTAGTACTGCTGATGCACCAGATTTGGTTTTAGTGCGGGCACCATCCTCTTCCACCCGAATATGTTGGTGTACTCTCTTCATCAAGGCCTCAATCGTGAGAGGTAGCGTCATGGTGATTGAGTCCCTCAACCTGTTTCCGACTAGAAGACCTCTTTTGTACTGAGCGATGGCGAGATTTGTGGGGCAATCTCCTATCTGGTTAAAGCTCTCCCAATGACGACTGTTGTAGGATCTTAACGTCTCCTTGTCGCCCATGTCAATGGAGAGTAGCTGATCGATTTCTACTAGCGTTTTGGTGTTCGTTCTGAACCTTGTCATGAACGCCTCCGCTAATTGCGCCCAGGAGGCTATGCTACCTTCTGGTAGCCTTTTGAACCAGGTTAAACCTAGGTCACCAAGGCTGGATGGGAATAGGATGCACATCAAAGCCTCGTTCCGCCGGTATACTGCCATGACCTGGCGAAAGTGGCTTAAGTGCATGTAAGGGTATGTCTTCCCCTCGTAAGTCGTAAATTTAGGATGGATGAAACCTGAAGGTAATGGTGCGTTCTCAATCGCCAGAACGAACGGCGAGCTATGTAGCCTTGCCAATGCTTTATCTGTTGGTTCGTAGGCAAGGTGCGGTATTGGCATTCCTACCTCAATGCTTCCATGCGTCCGAGAAGCCAACTGCTGAAGAGCTGAAACTCTACGCGGGTCGCGTGCCATGGTATCCTCTTTCCACCGTGCCCTTTCGTCAAGCACAGTTCGCAAATCAGACGATCTGGGCAACTCTATCTACCGGGATGACGTCTGGTGCGTACGCAAGGGCCGATAGGTTCTTCCTTCAGTATATAACCTCTCAATTCTCGTTCTTTCAAACTTGGAGTAACGAGTTCTGGACGTCCTTGTTTGAGTGTCGCCTGTTCTAAGGCTCCTACTCTCTGCTTGTGATGGCGTGGTGTGTCTACCATGACTTTCCGAGTGGCAAGGGGGCGTACTGCCTTTGCGCCCATCTCCTGTCGCCAATCCTTTTCCTTTTATCTGGCGCTTCATCAACTCTATGTCCGCCTCCATCCTTTGTATCAACTCATCCTGTTCCTTCACGCGGTCCTCCAAAACTTGAGGGTCGATCCTCCGCCTCTGCCTATTAGGACTTGATGAGCGACGGGGCTGTTACCCCGCCTCTCCTTTGCATCCCTCTGGGGGTTCTGTCGCTGGGGTTCTAAATATGCCATGGGAGAGATGAAAGGAAAACATTCGCGCCTCCCACCTCCCTCTGGGGTTTGTCAGTCAATGGCGGACTGCGGCAAATCTTCACTGTGCGCCATTGCGTCTAATCTAGCGAGGAAAACCTTGATCAAGAGGTTTTGTTCTTTCTGTGATTCCCACAGACGGCGTCAATTGTACGAGCAAGAAATAATCTTCTCATATAATCCTGTTGATCAAGTCCGTGCTCCTCCAAACATCGCCACTTTAGTCCCTGATAACACAAACGTGAGCTAGCCGGCGGGTGGGTGCCGGATACCTCTCCGATGCCTAAGTCAATAAAATAGACAAATAGACAAAAGTTCTGTGTATTCGGGAATCAAAGTTGTGTTACCTCTTCCAAAGGTTATGTTGTGAGCTTTTATAGGTTTCCCATGGCACAATCCTTGTAGGACTCTCATTCCTCCATGTAGAGTCCTACTAGGAGTCACACTCCTAAAAGATAATGCTTATCCTTCAACACCCCCTTACTGCTTAAACCAAGTGAGATGATTTTACCTCGGTGGTATGACAAAATGACTGAGATAACACAGCCATGCTAAACTGGCAGAATTATCCGAGCTACGAATAGCTCGGCTCTTCCTTTACTGCTTTTACCTCGGTTTCTTCCGTAGAGACCGCGCTATCCCATGGCAAGCTTGGACCAAGCTAATCAGTGAGCAAGGTCCTCAAGAAAGCCAAAAATACCTCGGCTCAGCATGATATGACCGAGCTAACTGTTGCCACTCTGACCGTGGTGACCGAGCTAACTGCGAAGCTCCTTTGGACCGGACCAACTACAAGGCTTTTCCTACTGTGGCCCATAGAACGGCCCATTACCCAGCTCGGCCCAATTTACATATAAATTACCCTCTTGGCATTAAATGTCAATTGTAGGTTGGACCTGAATAAATTAAACCATTTAATTAATTTTTGCATTATTCTAAATTAAAAATAAATATTTTTTACAAGTGTACCAAGTCGTACCCGTACCTTATTTTTTTCGAATTTTACTGTATCAACATACCCATATCGTACCAGTACTCATACCTGTACCTGTGCTTCATAGGTTCTCAAGGTATTGATAAGGTCCACTAAACATGGATTGAACAAAAGAAAAGCTTCAATCCCAATAAAATCAATCCTCTATCTTGATAAAATAATCCATTGGTGGCACGTCCAAAGCATCCAACAAGTTGAGTGTCTCCAGATGGTCAAGAAGCTCTTCTTTCAATAGGATGATTGTCTGCGTGAGAGCGACTACTTTGAATTTTCAAATTTTCTTTCAAAATTATTTCACTTTACTCGGACATTAGAATGATTGATCAACAAATTCCAAATGATCTTCAAATGCACTTTGAAGAATATATAAATCATCTCCTAGAACATGGTCCAACAATTTTTCCAGATTTGTTTGCATTTGACAAATTTGCTGTCATTTGATCATACTGATCTGTCACTTGCTTACAACATTGACTTATTTTTTGTTGGACTTAAGTAATGACTTTAGAGTCTGAATTGGAGAAAAGAGAAAAGAGTTTGGGCTGAGTTATTTAGGTTGGGTTTCTTTTATTAGAAGATGGGCTAGATAAATGGTTTGGGGCTCAATGGGCTGAGATGGTTCAAGTCAAATGCGAGCAGCCTGGTTTGAGTGGGCTAAATCAGCTTTGGATCTGGGTAATTATACATGGATCAGATCTAGTTGGGCTGGGGCAGCTTTTGTCAAGCATGGAAGAGAAACTAGGTTGGGCTAACTTTTGGGGCTGGTTGGCTGACTAGGATGGGTTATTGACCAAAGTGTAGCTGGGCTAGGTTATTGGGCTGATTCAGAAGTTTGCTTTTGGGTTTAATGAGGGTAGGGATGGGTGAGATTGTTTATAAGGTAGACAGGATCAAAGGCTTATTGGATCTAGGGGGTTAGGGTAATGGGTTTGAAGTTTAAATGGGTTGGGCCAAAGCTTTATTATGTGATTTGGCTATGATACCAAATTGGTGTAGAATCAAGAGGAAGAAAGAGAGCAGAGAAGACGAACAAGGGCCATAGACCTAACACAATGGCCACATAGCCTTAAACACTCAATTTTTCACAATTGAATATTACAATACCAAAGCCTTTGTAGGTTGATTGTGTTTTTAGGGTTTTATTTACACTCCACATCAGTAGGATTCACTTTGGAGGTTGATTGTGTTTTTAGGGTTTTATTTATGATGCCTACATATATGCCTTACTGATGATGTAAAATGAAGTTAATTTCAAAAGATGAAAAATTTAGAATTAATTCACATAGCTCTCTCTCTCTCTCTCTCTCTAATATCCAGTTTCACATATTTTTCTCTCCTATCTTTTTCTCTTTTTTTTTTTCTCTCATCTCCTTATCTCCTCACCTTCTCTCACATCCCCTTCTTTATCTCCCTATCTATCTTCTCTCTATGTGCTCTTTCCATAATCTTTTCAATCTCTATCTCATGAAACAAATTAGCTTTTTCTTCCCAACACCCGTGTGAAAAAGTTCACCAGAACATGTCGAGCCGTATTGAGACTTACCTGCTGAAGTGAACTACGCGAATGATAAAAGGACTGCAAGAAGCAGCTCCAGCAGCATAGCTGCAGTTAGGACCGTATAAAATACCGCCAAATCCACTAAAACTGCACCGATCCGCATCTATCCGCACCACTCTAACCGCTAACCGCGGCTTAAACTTTAAAATTTATAATTCGCCAACCGAACCGCTCCGCTCCGCTATAGTTAATACATACAAATTTTTTAACCTCCAATGAAATATCAATGTAAAAATGAACGTGAGAGAGATTTAAGATATGAAATTTATTACAAATTAGTAGTTATATATATGAAATATATTATATAAAATTACTTTGTGTTATATATCTAAAAAATATTATACAAATTAGTGTTATGTATTATGCAAATGTATGATAATTAGTTAGAATATTCTTCAATCTGTCAAAAATCGCCCAAATCGTAATTTGTCAATCCGCTAACCCGCCATTCAGTTTGTAAATTTACTCTCAAACCACCCGAACCACACCGTGCACCCTCCTAACTGCAGTATTATTGGCTGTGGGCCCTGGACCCTGGCACACCATTACATCCCTGGTGTAAGGGCAAATGGCCTCACTAGAGTGAATTAGAAGATCCCTAGTGCTTTAGGCTTCTTTCTTTCCTCTAAATGAGTAGACTTGTGTTTTCTTAGCTAAAGGTTATAAACAGGTGTTAACAGGCAGCAATGTCCCATCTGACATTCAGACTTCAATAACATGTGAATTTCTTTTTTAAAAATGAAAAGGAAAAAAAAAAGAAAGAAGTAGCAATATGATGGAAAAAAAAAAGTGCAAAATATCTCTCGGCAATCTTTCATACAAAAATTAAAAGGAATTGAAGCATGGCAATCATATGCCAATATTTTTCATATATAAGATACTGCAAATTAGGGGTGGGTAACAGTTTATCCGATCCACAAAAACCACCCAATCCGCCCAATCCGCATACAAATGGGCGGTTTCGCAAATACAGTGCGGGCGGATGCGGTTTGAAATATGACATCTTTGCGGGTTGCGGGCGGGTTGCGGGTTTAACCCACACCCACAAGAAACCGCCCGCACTTTGTCTATTTATTTATTTATTTTTTTTTATCTTAACTATTGATTTCATTTCTACATCCCACATAGATATTTTTGTCCAAAACAAAACATCCTTTATTTTTTGAACTTACTCTAGTATTACATTTACTAATAGTATTATATCAACTAAAACTAAATAAATAATGATCATATTATTATTGTTACATAACTGAACTTGTCCCGGATGAAGTGTGATTTGGAATTTTAAATTCCTTAATGAATATGCAGTTGTAGTTTAGGATTTTGAAATATATGCTTGTATTAGTTTATGATTTGATTTAAGATTTTGAATGATTTGTTTGTATTACGAATTGATTTTGTTGTATTTTAAATTTTATAAGTTTTAATTCATTAATTATTAATGTTGGAGCATTTTAGAAAATGGGGAGAAAAGGGCCTAAAATAAATATTTACAAAATGGGAAAAAAATAAGGCTCAAAAAAAAAATTTTGAAGAAAAAAGTCCAATCCGCAAACCGCCCACAACTGCCCGCACATCCGCGAACCCTATCCGCACAAACCGCAAACCGCACTACAGGCGGTTGCAGATTGTCTTTTTCCCAAACCACATAGATGCGGGCAAGTCCAAATCGATCCGCAAATCGTCCAAATCCAAACCGCGAACACCCCTATTGCAAATCATCTTGATGTGTCTAGAACGAAAGACCAACTGAAAAATACATATAGCATTACTTGAACTTTCAACAAACAAGTACATAAAAACCTCCATTATAACATAATAAATTTGAATTGATAGACAGGTCAAAATATATGAATAATCATTGCAAACCTTGGGAGCCGCCATTGGGTATTCCTCGGGGCAACAACTCCAATTTGAATACCCCTCCTAAAGATATCAAGATTACATAAAGATAACATCATACACCAAAGTGATGTAAAGGAAAAATGAAGAGGGAATTAAATGATTGCATTTTTATAAGATGTACATTATTGACAAGTTATCGAGAGCGCACGCGAGCGAGGGGGGAATGGTCACTCGAGCAATGTCACTTATTGTATTTGTTGCTCGAGCAACCATTATTGCGCATGAGCGGTCTATGCGTATTTCAGTCCAAGAAGAAGACATTTCGGATCACTTTTTCATTTCTCACTCTTTATAACATTTCAAAAACCCTAGATCTTCACTCTCTCTCTAGTTCATGTACTCTAGCTCCAAATACTCTCAATCCGTTGATTTCTTCACCCTAGTCCTTTGGAGTAAAAGATAAAACAAGTTGAAGGTTTCGTTCTAATCAGAGAAGTTAGTGTTTTTGGCTCCGCCAAATTCTATCCCTTGTTTCCTTTTGTTTTCTACTTTGAGGTAGGGGTTTCTACGACCTTTAATAGGATTTTTAGCTTAGTTATTTGCTCTTTGAAAAGGGTTAATAATTTGGGAATTTTTGGAAAAAAAAACCTAGGGTTTGATTTGGAAATCAAAAGAGAGGTTTTCCAAATGGGTCTTTCAAAATGGTTGTGGGGATGTATTTATGGTTAAGATGTGTTAAAATAGTGAATATCGTTTCTAAAAATTAATTTTGTAAGAAAATGAGGTTTTTGTTCTAAATTTTGAATATTAGGATTTGTGAAAGGAAATGGAAAATGATGTTGGGTTTTCTAAGATTGGAATAATACTTATGTTGATGATAATGGTGGAGTTGGATATGTAATATCACTCCCATTGTAAATGATGAAATTATATCTTTTGATTGGAAATTATTTGTCGAATAGAAATATCTGTTTTGGGGCTATCGGGGAGGATAATCTTGATTGTTGTAGACATTGCATGAGGATTAGGTTAAATTAAAACCAATTTCTCATACATTGTGTATTGAGCGTCATTTTTTATTAAACATTGTAAATGTATTGATTTTGAGAAAAAGAGGTAAATACATTGGTGAATCTGGTTAGAGGGTACGATTGTGGTTATAATGTTGGCATGTGTGTCCTTAGTGAAAATCCAGAAACCCGCGCGATTAGGTGCCGATCCTTTCAGTTAGTACCGGTAAAATGGCTTTGGTAATGCTTATATAGCCTACTGACAAACACCTAGAGATTCCCAGTGTTTTGTATCCACTGCCCTTTTTTTTTTGTTATAAAATGATTATCTTCATGAATTGATTTTGAATTTGGCATTGCATTGTTTTAAGATAAAAAACGAGGAATGTTTGGCAAATGGCATGCATGTGTATTCACCTTATAATTTTGCTAACATTCATATATTGTGTTAGAGTATCTCTACTTGGTTTGGCTCACCCTATGTAAAAAATAACTTTCAGGTGTTGATGATATGTTTCCACCAAGGACGTAGCTTGGGAGGACTTGGAGCTTAGGGCTTCATTTTTGTTTAAGCCTCGAGTTTTACCTGTATTGAGTTAAAACTCATTTTGTTGTACCCAAGTATTGACTTGGAAAATTGTAGCCATTAGGGCATATAATTATTTGGTTTTACTTTTACCTTAATTTATGTACCCATGTCATATGCTATTGATTCAGAATCTAAGATTTATGAATTTATATTACATATGTCATCTTTTGTAATGATCAAGGTTATGAATGAAATAGAAGATATGAGTTATTAATCAAGTGTAAGTGATATTATATGTTGGGTCATCGTTATTTGTTTTGGGGCGTTACACTTGGATCATGTCACAAAATTGGGAGATTATATCAATCTTATTGTCACGACCCAAACCCGCCCCTATAGGTTTAACATCATAACCAGCCAGAAATCCAAGATTACCTTCGGTCTTAGAGACAAAAATTCAAAATATTTATAATCATATCGGAACCTAAAGCAGAAGTAAAATAAAAATAACAATGTCCATTGAGCTTGTGCATACCTGATGACTAAACTAATTAAAAACATTTAAACACAATAATAATAATTTATATACAAATCTCATATATCTCACACACATATACACTTAAGACTCAACAAGATTCAAAGCTCTGACAAAGCTAGGGGCTGATTTTCTTCGCTCTACCCGAGCCTAACTTGCTTTATTCCAGAAGCTCTTCAAAAGGCTGACACGGGTAGACTCCGAGGCTTTCTCCATCCTTGTTGCTTAGTTTTCTTACCTACATATACATATAAATAGTGAGATAAAGCCCAACAAATAATAACAGAATAAAGAGGTTAAATGAATGAAGTTTGACGATAGTACAAAAACATGTCTTACAATTTAGAAATGAAGCTTAAACCACTTTCAAACTAAGGCATTTTCCATATTATATCAAACTTTATAATAAAACATTTTCCATGTCAGTTCCCTTATCAAAACATATATTTCATTTTCCGAAACAATCCATTTCCATAGGCAAAACAATTCGATTAGCCATCACATCAATCCCTTGCCATAATAAAAACCATTATGCGATAGCATTTTCATTAATTCATCAACTTCATCATCAAGATCTTTCAATGTCAATTTATGTGGTACATCCATGAAGTGACAATATCATTCCAATGATGACGTATCATACTAGCCATGGTATTGTTATCCCTAGGCAAGCGCCTAGCCATGGTATTGTTACCCCTAGGCAAGAGCCTATAGGCATGGTATTTGTGACAACCCTGACCTATGATTAGCACTAATTCATGATTAAGCATGCTGAGTAAATGATTAAGATTAAATCCCAAATTGATTATGTAAGTGTGTTGTTTTAATTGCATTTCTATTTGTTTGATATAGAACGATCTGTTCACGTTTTAATTTTGAGTTGCGAATTGAAAGCCTTATCAGCGACCGATTCGGAAATTGACTTATGTTATATGCTAATTAGGAATTATATGATTTTATGGTAGGTTTAATTGAAATTTGATTTAGAACAATTAGATTAGAATAAATCATGTTAAATTACTTTAGCTTGAGTTATTTACACATTTGCTATTGGTGGGCCTTTACAAGGCCATTAGTTTGATTTCATATATGTTGACACACCATTCATGTTCCACCTCCTTGAACAAAACGTGAGAGAGAGAGAGAGAGAGAGAGAGAGAGAGAGAGTTAGAAGAAAGTTGAATTCAACAAGAGAATTGCTTGGGATTTAGAAGAAATTGAGGGAGATTTGCATAATTGAGCTACCACACTTGGTGTAGACACCCCATTTTTGACCGTCCTCAAGACTTGGACGTCACCGTTTGAACACTCGGCGATCATCCATGTTCGTGTTCGTTTTGAGTTCCCAGAGGTCTCGGCTACGCGCCTTGCCTCAGGATCTCTCAACTTGGTTGTCTTGTGCTTGGTTGGACCAAACACTTGTTGGTTTTTGCTTTGGAAGGTAGAGAATGGCTAGTTGGCCATCCCCACGCCTCACCGGCCATGGATTGAGGCCACCGGCCGTGTCTTCTTGCCACCAGCCATTGGTGATGGCCGGTCGGCACTTTGTGTGGTCAGCCGACCATTTATTTGGCCGATGGACTCATTTTCTAGCCGGTACCACCTTTTTGCCTTTTTCAAGCATTATGTATGCCAGCTGTGCCAGCTGGAATACACGGACCTGTCCTCCATAGTGTATGGAGGAATTTGCATCCTTTGCACCCTTTTGGTCTAGCTTCTTGAGGAAGCTTGGACCTTTGTCTTAGCTTCCTCAAGAAGCTTGGACCCCTATCTCAGCTTCCTCAGAAAGCCTTGGCCCCTTTTCCTTAGCTTCTTTAAGAAGCCTTGACCCCTTTTGTTTAGCTTCTCTTGGAAGCTTAGGCCTTTGCCTTGTCTATATAAGGAGGCCTCCCTCCTTCTTTGAGGAGGTTCAGCAAAATCAGAGTTATATAGCATATATACATTACTCTCTCTCTCTCTATCTCCCTCTCTCTCTTCATTTGTGTGTGTTAGAGGGCTTAAAAGGGTGTTTTGTTCTTAGTTTTGCACTAAGGCACCTAGTATTACACCATACTTGGGTTATTGAGGTCTTGAGAGTTTGTTCTTGGAGTTTTGAGCTGGTTTTGATCAGAAGAATGGGGCTGGTCTTGCTGTTCTTGAAGTGTTCTCCAAGGGTAACATTATTGCTTTATATTCCCCATTCTTGCACTAGATTTTAACCCCCTTTGCATGCTGTTTTGAGCTTTGTGTATAACATATAAAAGTTCTATTTTTTTGTGTTTACGATACTTCATTAAGGTCATTTTGATGTTGTGGGTCGACCTCCCCCTCTTAGGCCTTGTTTGGCCCTTTTTGTGCTTTCTTTGTTGAGCTTTAGGAACCTTTGTGCATTGGCCTTCTCACCACTGAAATCTAGAGGATTTTTAGTGGTGAAGAAGAGGTGTTGAGGTCTTGCATAGGGAAGGGACACCCCTCTCCCTTTGTGTCTCATTTGTTCATGTTTTTTGCTCATAAGGATAGCATGCATGCTTAGTTGTTTTTTGCTCCATTTTAGAGGTTTTTGGGTGATATTTGGTCATAATATACCTCTATTTTTGGTCGGATTAATGCCCCCTTGCATGCATAATATACTTGCCTTGTATTCCTCTATTTTGCCTAGAAATGCATCTTGCCATTAGACCATCATACTTGCATGTTTTTGCCTAGCTTTGTGAAGCTTTTGGTCATATTTCATCATGCTTGAGGTCTGTTGAGTATTGATTTGATCATGTTTGCCATGTTTGGTATAGCCCCTTTGTATTTTGGTTTGTGAGCCTTGAGTGTGTGGGTCATTAGCATGCTTTACTTAGCTTATTCTCATGATTTGGCATCATTGGAGACCATATTTTAGTCCATAATCCATGCTTGTGCACTTGCATTTGGCTCTCTTTCAATGCTTGAAAGTGTTGTAGTTTTGTGCCTCAAGAGTTGGTCATTGTGTATGATACCATGTTTAGTCTTTAGGCTGCCATATCAGTGGGTTTTGGGGGCTTATTTTGCATGTTAAAACTTTGATTTTGCATTGGTTAGTCCATGCCACGTGTGGTTGGGGTGGTTGTAATAGAGTGCCCTCTTTGTGGCCCTAAATCCCCCTTTGTTTTGCATCCATTTCTTAACATGTCTTGACCATGATCTATGCATGCTTTATTCTTGTTTTGGAGTGCCTTAGGACTGCTTTAAGTCATTTTGGTCCTTTGGGGTTTGGTTGACATAGCTATGGTTTTGACCCCTTTGTTGGCTTCAAGTTTTGGTCATGGTTGCATGCCTTACTTGCATGACATGGTTGATTTGCCATCATCCTCTATACATTTTCAGAGCTTAATATGTTAGTCAAGCATCCATGTTTGTCATCATGTGAGTGCTCTTGAAACTTGCCTTTCATACCTTAGCCTTAGGCTCATTGGTTTGCATTTTTATTTTGCATGATTGGCATCATCATTTTAGTATTTTTGGCCACTGTTTTGGGGTGTGGCTGAGGTTCCTCCATCTTAGTGTAGATCCATGGATCATGCATTTGCATCTTGTAGCATGTTCATTACATTGTATGATTGTTGCATCCTTGTAGTTAGTGCATTGTTACATGCTTATCACTTTGCCTAGTAGCCTATCTAGGTTGCATTGTAGCATTGCATGCTTGGCACATTGCACACTTGCATGATAGGTTACATTGCATTTGGCATGTTTTGTACCTCAGCATCATGTACATACTTGCGCCACATTGCATACATGCATTACATTTTGCTTAGTTTGGGGTGTCAAACCAAGCATGAGGAATGAAATGTGTTCGTACTCAAAGTAACGAAACACGTCTCAATCCTCGGTCGTCGATGCCTTTGATCTCAACATGATAGGGCATGTAGCACTCATGTGTTTTTGTTGCATTCATTTACATTGACTTGCAAGCTTGGTACTTTTGGCTATCATGCATCAAAATACGTGATTGGTGGCCCGAGTACCGAGGTCCACACCCCCTTGAGTCCATAACATGATAGGGAGAGTGGACATGCACACATTTGCTTGAAAATTCCATGCCATGCCTTATCTGTCCTCTGCTGCTGTCAAAACAGGATTCTGCAGGAAGATTTGGCCGACCGGCTACCTACAGTGCCGACCGACAAAAAATAATTAGCCGATGGCTCAACAATTGGTCGATGACCATTTATCAATGGCCGGTGATCTTATGCCTTGGTCAGTGGCATCTCACAATGCTCAGGGAGCAATTCAGAGGCATCTCCAGGGTTTCCACAGTCCTTAGAGGTATAGGACAGTGCAAACAGAGGCAACAATGACATGGCAGCGGGCTTCCGGGCAAGGCAAATCGAGCATGCATCATCCACGCATTCCGAGGCAGAGCTGCGGCGGTCTCTTTTAGTTTCATATTTAGGCTGTTTTTGTAATTAATTTGTTAATTAATTAGAAGTTTTGTAATAATTAATTAGCTAGGATAGTTGGTTCGTTATTCGGTCTGTATTATTCTTTCGGACCCTCCGAGTGAGGGCAATTGTGTAATAAGTGTGTGTGAGTGTGTGTATGTCTTCCAACCCCCACTTCTCTCTCCCTTTTACTTACCTGCTTTCAATGGTTAGTATTAGGACATATTTAAATTAGCATACCTTATGTTATGCATGCGTATATCCATTCATCTGTATTGCATGCACCGGGCTTGGCACATCATACTAATTGCATGGTATTTCAATTTCAAGTTGAATACATGTTATCTGTTGCATTTCATATGCCATCTTTAGGTTAGCTGAGCCTGTCCTAATTGCATTCTGTATGCGTTGCATTAGCCATTGCTAACATGAACTAGGATCATGCATTTGATTACTAACTAGTTTCTATTTTGGCTTGGAGTACTAGGTAAGCTTTTATGCCTTAGCATCCTTGCATGCGTGTGAGTGTCTGCCATGATAGCATGCTTATCATGAGGCTACGTGCTTATGTGTGATAGCTGCCTAAATGTCTGTGGGTGAAGGTCGGGTTATCTAAATTGGAACAATGCATTGACCGTAAGTTTTAAGCCCACTAGATAGTGGCAAAACCATATTTTCTAAGCCCACTCGAGGGTGGAAAAATCTGCATTTTTAGCCTACTTGCGAGTAGCAAACCGCTTTTCAAAGACAAACATGAAATGTTTTATTCCAATTCAGGCGATCCAGTCTATACTTGTTTGCTGTGCGCATCATATAGTAAATCTAGGCTAATAACCGGAATAAGAACGCATAATGTTTTCAAAACTAGATATCATGGTTAGTAGAGGCCGATCTTTGATCGAGCGAGCGGGGGTGCTGACGAAGTGACCTTCTCCTATCGTACCCAAGTTTTCGAGCCGAGGTAACTTTGGTGATGACGGACACGTGGCCTTAGACACGAGTCAGGGTTTCCTAAATTCCCCAAAAATAAAATATTTAGGTGGCGACTCTATATCTGGAAAAGCAGTCCATGTTTGGCACTTCTTTCAAAAAAATCTATTTTCAAAAACGATTTGCCAGATTTGGACTCTTTGATGATTCATCGGTCTTGCATTGCACTCTGCGATATTAGATACATGACCATAACAATTTGAGTCCGAACTGTAGTGAGTCCCAATGAACAAATCGCGGGATTTCCCTCCCGGGACGTTTGGGGACGTCTACACTTGGGAATTCAAGATTAAGGTAGGTATTCACCCTTTTTAATTGTGAAATAGAGTTGCCTAATGCATGATTTCAAGGAAATTAGGAACTAAAGTCAAGAAATAGCCTGAAGAGTAGATTTGAGAAGTAATCCATGCATACATGTCCTTATCATTGAACTTTGAGATTTGTTTTCATAAAAATTTCCACATGCATGTTCATATTATGGTTGTACCTTAGAAATTCACCATGTTTTTTAGTTGAATCTTGCATTTGATCATACTTTGGAGTTTTGGAGTTCATGAGAACTCGTGCATGTCATGTCTTTGAATCAATCATAAAGTTTTAGTTGAAATTTGGTACAATTGACACACTTTTGGGCTTTAATTTTATGAAATGATCTTCAAAACATGTTTTGTTATGAGTTTCTAAGTATTTTCCAGAGAATTTGCCCAAAAGGATGAGTTTTGGCATATTAAATCCATGGTTTAAGCTTTGGGAACAAATCTGGAAAACCCAGAATTTGGCTTCCTCGCTCGAGCAAGGGATTCCACACTTGAGCGACCACCTTTGTTTTCAGACTTTCGCTCGAGCAACGGAATACTGGCTCGAGCGTAAATTGCAAGATCTCAGAATTTTTGCGTGTGCAGAAGCACGCTCAAGCGACAAGAGATGTGCTCGAGCGAGGAACTGTGTCTCACGCTCGAACGAGCATCGAACGGAGATTTTCAGCATCCAATACTTTTCATATTTTTGTAGATCGCTCGAGCGAAAGAGTTTACGCTCGAGCGACCAAGCACATTCTGCATGTCCGCTTGAGCAAAGGAAGCCACACTCGAGCAAGACCTCTGTTTTCAGCAATTTTTGAAAAAAGTTTTTAAGTACATTTTTGCATCATCATTCCATCCTAGGCATTCCTAGGCCATGTTTAAGGCATCATAATGAGGATAATGATTTTGAACCACACCAAAACAAGCAAGGGGCTAAGTTATTAATTCCGGGTGTGTAATTTAGTGTGTGTTCGTTCTGCAACTGTGTAGGTTTGGCACCCAAGGACGCTGATTAGCCTGCCTATAGCCCAGTAAACTATGAGTAACAATGTTGTAAAGTTATGTTAAATTATAATTATTTTCTGAATGATTAACTGTACTGTTTTCTAAAATGATATTGTTTACTGAAAGAATGTTTGTCCTATTTTATGAACTGTACTCACGGTATCCATAGCAACTGACTGTTACTATTACTGTTACTGTTACTGTTACTGTTACTATTACTGCCACTATTACTGTTACTGTTACTGCCACTGTTTACAGAGATCTCTGTCAATTCCTATCCTTGGAATTATTGTTACTGTATTGATAGCCATCAATTGACCGTTCGGTCTATTTAGACCTAATGTACTGTTTTGCTATTGGATGTACCACGTATGATTGCTATGATTTTTAAATGACTGATATGACATGAAATATAAGACACTGATCGAATAACTGCTCTACAAATGCATTTGACTGTTTTAATTACTGAAAGGACATTCATTCTTAACCTCTTTACACATTTGTTATTCACTGGGCTTTAGCTCACAGTTTATATATATGTAGGTGGCCAAGCACCGGACCAGAGCTAGAGGCGCCGACTTAGACTCATGTTTTGTCAAGCCAACTATCGCGTCTCATATCGAGGTTCCAAACCTGCACGAGTCAAGGCTATTTTGGGGTGTTTCAGATTCACCTTTTTTGTCTCTGTTAATGCAATGAATGATTAAGACTTGATTGTGCAGTTATAGTGAAGGGATTAGGTCCCTAACCTGTATGCTACTATGTATCTATATATGGCTATAAATGTGGTTATGTCCATAAGAGTCTTTTTCTATTCAGGTTTTTGCAGCTCATTGGACATCTTTTTATTACTGATTGGCTTCCGTCAACCCCTTTTTATTGTATTATTGTCATTACTGTTAAGCAGGCCTTTGGTAATCACGGATTACTGGCCGGTTACGATGCTAAACCTTTAAGGGCGGGTTTGGGTCGTGACAGTATTGTTACCCCTAGGCAAGGGCCTATAGCCATGATACTATTATCCCTCAAGCAAGGGCCTATAGCCATGGTATTGCTACCCCCAGGCAAAGGCCTATAGCCATGGTACTATTACCTCCAAGCAAAGGCCTATAACCATGGTACTATTACCCCTAGGCAAGGGCCTATAGCCATGGTATTGTTACCCCCAGGTAAGGGCCTATAGCCATTGTACTATTACCCCCAGGCAAGGGCCTATAGGCATGGTATTGTTACCCCCAGGCAAAGGCCTATAGCCATGGTATTGTTACCCCCCAGGCAAGGGCCTATATTCAATGGATGCCACAATATCGTTTCAAAACAGAACTTCATTCACTAAAAGACATACTTTTCAACAAGCCATGCTTTCAATTATCAAATCATTTTAAGAATTCATTCAATCAATCACATATATGTTTTGATAGCAATAACATTTCCAAAAGTAAAAATAATTTGAACATATCTTTATAAGGTTATTACTCACAGTGGGTTACGTTGATACAAGGCCTCGGACGTCCACCTAGACGAATCACATAACAAAACACAATAGAAGCACCATTCAATATTCATTTCATTTCAATTCAACTCTCTTGATGTGTTTCTAGTTTATTTCATAACTATGTGAGTCCATTTGGTGCCTAGGAATATTTAGAATGTCATGAGGAAGCAAATATGCATTTAAAAAATGTAAATAAAAACAAACAATTATGCAGCGGATAAAATAATCATATCATACCTTTCGATGATAGAACCTCGTGGATAAATCACGTGCTTCCAGAGTCTGATAAATCAATCCCAGCAGTGGGGTGATATTACAATGGTGAATATCACCCACACAAACCACAGTGCAATTGACTTGATCGTTGTTTCTTGGGAGAGAGTCAGTTTATGGGTAGAAAACAAAACCTACGTTGTTTTCTCTCTTGGTTACCCATAACCATATATCAGATATATTTAATATATTATAATATCTATCCATATCAGTTAAGATACAGATAATATCTAATATATATTATATCTATCTATATCAGTTCAAACTGATAACGTCTGTTTCAAGAGTGGTTATCCTAAATAGGTTTGATTTCAAAATCAAAACCTATTTGGATAAGGATTCAAAATCAAATTTAATGGTCATGCCACATGGGCGCCCATTACTAACATCTCCCACTCGCACATGAGTTGGCATGACACTGCGACATCTCTATCTCAATCTCCCCAAAAATGAACAATCTCATACTAGCCAATGCACCGTGCGACCGCTGAGAACACCTGCATGTGGGAGCTCTATACTAGAAACTCAAAATGAGCCAGCATAGAGACATCAACCCAAAAAAGAAAAGAAATAGTATCTCATATACCCCAGACCCATCTAATTACACCGGTCCAAAAAACATCTCTAATCCCTCAAAAAGAGCATGTTTGACCCTCTCAATTCTTGCAATATATTCACACTCAATTCGTCTCTCATACAGAGCGATATGAGTTGCCGGCAGTGAATATACAACAGTGGTGTAATACTAGATGATCTTCCCTTTGCACTCATGCCATTTAGTTTAGAATTGACCGCTTTCCCAGTGATGTCCCTTAAGGCCGAATCATGCATGACCGCAGGCAACATACCAAAGTAGCAGAACATCAACCCCTTACCTTATGACATAGTCAAAAGTCACAAAAGGGTACATAAATGAAAGTCATATCAATAATGACACGTAAGACTCACACGGTGAGGAAGCAGGGATCCATTCTCTCACCTCATTACTCGGTCGCCAAGCACATATAGTATGAATACATGCTACGGTGGAGTAACTCTTCCATAAAGAGTGACGTCATACTCGATACACCGTACAGATATTAGTCTAGTCGCTTTCTAGCGTCTAACCCGAATTCTCTATTTGCTCGCCTTCTAGGCGCCAAATGAGATCTCGCATCTGGCTAATCATAACAGGCACAACATGGAAAGTGGGTACTAACATCCATGTTTGGTCCTTAACACGACCTCATCTTGGTTATAACCAAGGCGACATACATAGTGGATGATTTAAGCCTCTCTTGGCTCCAAATAAAAATAAACCACCAGTCTCATCCTTGCTCGCTCCCAAGCGCCAAGGGCGATTGCTCGTGTGAGTGAGCCAATCTTGCCTGCTGACATCATCATTTGCTAATCATTATGACACAAACCATAATAGTGTCAACATCCCATCATCTCAAAATAAGTGATCGATTTTTTAAAAAAAATTGACCACAGCTTGCGCAATTATGGATTCCAAACATAAGCCTTATCAGCACCTCTTGCGATAAGTATACACAACGGAATCCACCATGTGCGCCTCACATGAAATGATTTAAGATCACTACCTCTTGCGCAATAACCTCTCTAAAGATATTTTTGGTGACCAATTTGCGTTTATTCTTAATGCGCCCAACTAGCGCATTGAATTTTACAAGGAGCAAATTAAAATGCTTCTAATAAAGCATTTTATCCACAGTCTAATGAGCAAGGTCAATGTCTAAACAACTCAGTTGACCATTTACCAAAGATAACACTTATCATGCCGAATACGCCCACATAGCGTACTTTAGGCTCCCATTACAAAGAAAATCAAGGAATATAGGTCCTCCCAAAGACAATCCGAGGATTCACTCAATAGCTAAGGCTCTGGCTTTTACCGATAGGTAAGTCAATGGATTTGCAATTTTGCATCTAGAATCATTCTAGGATATTCTCTATGTAAGTCATCGAAGACAAACCGAGAATTTTCCTAAAACAATCCCTAAGGATCGTACATCCGAGCATATAAATTACATCACCCATGTCCATCATATCTAAAATAGAGGACTGCCCACCCTAGATGGCGACTACCTTATAAATTCCTGGCTCATAATGACTAAGTAAGGAAAAACTTCTTTTGGACCATTGATCATGCCTCAGTGGTCTTCATCGATCATCGTTGCCCTATCATGGCTTGACGAAATCTAAGAACCACTGTTTGGATAACTGCTTTAGGCTGTAAAAGATTTATTGGAACCAGCAACCTTTTTGCGCTCCTAACTTTTCACCATAAAAGCAGAAGGTAAATCCTTACGGATCTACTTATCCAATTCTCTAATGAAAAACGGGTCACAATGTCCACAAATCAATGTTCCGAACTTATGTCAATCATAGCCTAAGTCAAAATAACCTCACTCCCCAGGAGGAAGTCTTCTCATGGTCAACACTTTCCTCAATGGTGCGACCATTCGGTATCTAGCGAGCCTTATGCCTCAACAATGACTATCCAAATTACGCATAACTTTATAACAGTTTTGCGTCATAATGGAAAGTCAACCAAATTATAAAAATGGTTGATCCTCAAAGACTTTGTCTTAAACTGCGCAACATTGATCCACTTTCTAAAGACAGGGGACTAGAGCCTTTGGCATTATCCTAGGCTCTTTATCATCTTGCGGAGCAATCATGAATGTTTCCCTCTCAATCACCCAGTGATGACGTGGAAAATTTTCACATTTGCTACCACGCAACTAAGAATGTAGAGTATTCTGCTCTAATGGAGTAATCCATTAGTAGACACATCGCTCCCACTATCCCTAGGATATTGGAAATTTCTTTCCATTCTCAACTAGGCTACATAGAGCGCTATGCTTGGAATTCTCCATCTTATAGAGTTCCGAAAACTCTATTCACGTCACCTTTACTAATAAAACTTTATGTGACTTAGTTACACTACCACAAAGCTGCTTACCTATATGCACATGACCCGGAGGGTTTGCATGACCGCATACAATAATGCGCCACACGACCCTTTGTGTTTACAAGACAGCATACAATAATGCGCTATAGAACCCTAGGTCTTAACTCCGCAATCTTATGAGAAGTAGAATAAAGATAAGCTGCTTAATGGTTACAGATCGCCCATAGATGGCTCTCTGCTAACCCATTACTCAAAAATGGAGTGTAAAAACTGATATGGAGGGCACTTAGTTAGGGATATAGGCAACAAACTAGTGCAATTCCCAATTGGGAAACATTTTGCGCCATTATCTACCTAACATTAACAATATTTAATTCCTTATCTCTACTACACCAGTGTGTTGTTGAGTACTAGGAATAATCAATGTTCTAAGCATTCATCTCTCTTCACAGAGTTTTTCTGAAAAAATAACTCAAATAGATACTCGCCACCTTGGTCAAAACTAAAAGCACAAAAAACTCTTATCTAATTGATCTCGACCTCATATGTGCAATGTCAAAAATCATCTCAAAACTTTTGACTTATGGGAGATCAAATAGTCTTGACTCAGATGCGTATCGTAATCTATAAATGTGTCGAGATTGAGGCTTAGCTATTGTACCCTCACACATATCTAGTCACAAAATATCATAGTGGACTAAATGCGCCAAAACAAATGACCTTCTGCGGCTTTCCTACTTACTTGTGCGCACCCATTGCGAACAAAGTTACACATTCACATGAGAGCAGGATGTCATAAGCGAGTGGGCCCGAGAAGGCCTACTCAAACCATCGTGTCATCATCTCATTAATGTGATTAAGTATAATAAGCCACTGGTTCATGACCAATGTCATAAACTAATTCCAATCATCTTAATGTGTGAGTTCTCGAAGACAAGTTTTAAAGGTTTAGGCCCAACTAGGTAATGACTCACGACTAAGTCATATTCACTAGATCATAAAAAGGATGTCATGGAGATATCAACTGCGCCTAAGTCGCAAATTTAACTAGTAAGTGCTAATCCCCTGCACCTTCAAGTCAATTTCATTCTCCATACACTTTAATACATCTAGTTGAAAGATGACGATACTCCTGTTGCCATCTCTATTTCTCGCTTCATAGTTACTTGCAATTAATTCTACTATCCACAAGAAGGAGAGAATAAGCTATCAACTATGATAGCTCCTGAAGTAACTTAAGCGCGAATTAGGCTAAAGAGTCTAATTCAACACAATGCTCTTACAAGCGATGCGTTAAATTCTTAGAGTCATAACAACCTTGTCAGCCTTAACCTTTTCATTACTATGCTGCAACGTTTGCGCTTAGTGGTAAATGTTATTCAAAACGTTAGCCTAGTAAAGGAATCACACAAAGAAGCACCTCATCCATGTTTCATACTCAAGTGTGGAAACAGTAAGTGTCCACACTTAGACAAGTTGGCAATGCTAATAGATTTTGCAGCCACTAAGCGCTAATCTTTTCACTCAGTGTTAATAGATTTTGCAGCTTCTAAGCGCTAATCTTTTAACTTCACGTGATATTTCAACGCACACTATTATAGTGCATGAAATTTCGCTCAATCCACTCCCAATAATTGGGTAGAGAGCAAAACACTGCTCGTACTGGCTACTCGTCTTACACTTAATGACTAATTTATTTAAGCTCGCATTTCTTGGATGACGTGACGCTTGAATGTTACTTCATCCAATGATGTAACATTATTTACAAGTCAAATTACAAAGTCAATCCGCGCAGCTCATTAGTCAAGATCATATACAGATCTATTGAGGGCTTACTAATTTCATAACTCCAAAACTCGCCAACCAAAACTATGTAGCGTGCCGCTAACTATAGCGCACACATTAGTTTTTATTGTGCCAAACAAGGCAACAAAAACACGGCGACTTTGAGTCATGTTTCCTTACTTTGGCTCAATTAAGGTTTGACCTAAAGTCTCCAAGACTTTTTCTCATCTAAAGAATGGGATTAGTTTGTTCACATTTGAACATCTCTACTAAGTCTAGGTCAACCAAATTAACTTCCATAAGCTAAATCAATTTAGAGAGAAATTCGCATTGGGATTAATTTGATTAGCATAATATAATTTTGCCGCAAAAATCTAAATTAAATAGTGACAATATTACACAAGTCGCAAGATCGAAAATTCGCTATGCTCGTAATCATCTCTTGCGCCACAAGTGACAATTATCCAAAATTTAGTTTAATTTATGCGCAAAATATTGGTTTTCGGGAGTTAATCTACAAAGATTTCTCTCAACCGAATAACCTCCCACTGACTATGGCATATACAAAGCATGACAAATTCCATACAATAGCATTTTAATGTAAATCTACAAATAACTCATGCTATATTTATTTAATAATGGAATTCTAATAAATAAATAAATAATCATGCTCTTCTAATTACAACATATTACAAACCCAAAAAAAATATGCTGTATTCAATATTTAAATTATGCCATAACAGAAAGTACATCATCCTGAAATTTTCTGGAATTTTCTGGTATTTTCTGGAATTTTAAATAACTAATTAAACACACATAAAATTAGAAATAAAAAATCCAGAAACTAGTAAACAGAAACAATATTCAGATTATGCCATAATTAAAATGTACATTGTTCTGAAATATTCTGAAATTTTTCTGAAATATTCTGGAATTTTAAATGACTAATAAATACACATAAAATTAGAAATAAAAAATCCAGAAACTGATAAAATGAGACAATATTACCAGTAGATATTAAAACATTTCAGAAGTCCACAATAAAAATTTCAACCCCAGAAAATTAATCATGCAACACCAGATGCATTTTAAAGCAAACAAAAATGCATTATTAACACAGGAAAAATATTACATATTTTCGTAAAATTTTCAAAATTTTACATAATATAGAAAAATTAATTCTGAGTCTAAGGATACCAACCATGCTTAAAACAAAGCTATAACGAATAAATTATGGCCAATTAACGCAATTCAGAATTAAAAAACAAACAAACAGAGCCTTAGAGCCAAGCCAGCGCGGAAAAACGGCTCGGCTCTCAAGGATCGGCTCGGCGCGCGGCTCAGCCTCGGCTCGGCGCGCGGCTCCAGCACGCGGCGTGCGTGCGGGCGCGGACGGCGCGCGTGCGTGGACAGCACCGCCGACGCGCGCGTGATAGCGCGTGCAGGCGCGTCAGCATGGCATCCGGCGCGTGTAGGCGCGTGGAAGCGCGTGGGCGCGCGTGGCTTCGGCGTGGTGGCGCGTGAATGCCACGCGCCGCCTTCCAGGGTGCTGACTGTTCCGATTTTTGTACTGCCGGACTCCTTTTTCCAAAATAAAATCATTTATGCTCTTAAAAATGACATTAATGATCATAAAAATAAAATATTTTGGATCTTATTTCTTCTTCCATTGCAGTACTCCATTCTTTACTAGCAGGGGATGAGAGAGCCTCTTTGAGATTCTTAGGCTCCATCTCATCACTCGGAGCAATCATGAATGCTTCCCCTTCAATCTCAAAACGACGACGGGGTATAGCTCCACGTTTGCTTCTACGTAGTTGAGAATCCTCATCCATTGGATCCAATCCGTGGGTAAGTAGATCGCTCCCACTGTCCCTAGGAGCTTGAGGAATTATTTCCTCATTCTCTACTAAGCTACTAGGTGCGCCTTCAAGTAGATCCTCCATCTCGTAGAATTCTACTTCTCTAGTTACCTCTCCTCTGCTAGGGAAATCCTCCTCTAGGAAATCCACATCTCGCGACTCAATTTCAGTCACACTTCCATCCGGATGCTCCCCAACAAACACATAGCCCTTAGAATGCTCACTATAGCGAATGAAGATACACTTCTTTCCTCTAGGGCCCAACTTCCCAAACTTATGAGAAGCGTTGTGTATGTAAGCTGCCGAACCCCAAGGCCGCAAATTGCCCAAATCAGGCTTTTTGCCAGTCCACATCTCATATGGGGTGGAAGGAACTGATTTGGAGGGCACACGGTTAAGGACGTAGGCAGCAGTCAACAAAGCATCTCCCCAATAAGAAATTGGAAGATTAGCTTGCGCCATCATTGATCTAACCATGTCAAGCAATGTGCGATTCCTTCTCTCCGCTACACCATTTTGTTGCGGAGTCCTAGGAATTGTCAATTGCCTGATAACTCCTTTTTCCTCACAGAGCACTTTAAATTGCTCAGATAGATACTCACGTCCTCGGTCAGTCCTTAGAGCTTTAATGCTCTTGTCTAATTGATTCTCAACCTCATTAACATACCGTCTAAAGCAATCCAATGCTTCTGACTTGTGAGAAATCAGATAAACATGACCAAAACGTGTGCAATCATCTATAAATGTGATGAAATAGGGGGCTCCATGCCTTGCCCTCACATTCATTGGTCCACATATATCAGAATGAATAAGTTGCAATGGGATAGATGCCCTTATGGCTTTCCCAAATGGTTTTCTTGTTGCCTTTCCAGCAAGACAGTGCTCACAAGTAGGCAAAGTGACTCTAGCGAGTGGGCCTAAAAGACCTTCTCTAGCCAATCTAGTCATCCTGTCTTGCCCTATGTGGCCTAATCTAGCATGCCATCTCATAGAATCATTATCACAAAAAGATGCAATATTAGAAATAGAGCCATTGGCATTTTTATTGATACTAGAATCATCCACATCCAAAACTAAAAAACCATCTGAAAGATAACCAAAACCATAAAAAATTGTTCCCAAATAAATGCTAACACCATTATTCTCAAAACAAAAGCTAAAACCAAGGCTCATCATGCTAATAACTGAAACTAAGTTTCGCCGAATATCCGGAGCATAAAGAACATCATGAAGATACAAGGTGCGCCCTCGTCGCATTTCCAGCTTGAATGTGCCAATGCCAAGCACCTCCACACTGGACTCGTTCCCCATGTAAACTTTTCTGCTCCCAGCAGGTACTCGACGATACTCAACGAACCCTACTCTGTCCCTCGCGATGTGGTCTGTTGCTCCGGAGTCTACAACCCAAAAATGAGGAGAATGAGCAATTAATGCTTGACTAGACACAAAGCATTGAATGCGAGAAATTAAGTAAGGGAGTACCTTCTTCTGCTCAGGGCAATCCCGAGCGAAGTGTCCTTCTTTGTTACAGTTAAAGCATGTCAATTTAGCCTTTGCCTTCTTACCACCTCTCTTGCCCCTACGCTTGAAATTTCTAGCGCCATTGGGCTTAAGCGCAGCCGCTGCTTGCTTCTTGGGGGCACCTTTTGCTTTTCCACGTTTGAACTGAGAAGTCCTACGTGAGCTTGACTCAACCACCATAGCAGAACCATCAGACTTAGCCGCCTCAAGGCGCTCAGCCTCTAGCTCCAAATGACGCGATATGTCTTCGAATGTTTTCACACTCTCATTATGCATCATGTTCTGCTTCATCTGCTCCCAAGAATTTGGCAGAGAGCGTATCACAGCCTGTACTTGCTGCTCTTGAGTCAAATTATGCCCAGCAGCCGCAAGCTCACGTATCATGGCTGACATGACTCTCAAATGCTGCTTCATCGAGTGATGCGCCCTTTTCTGATATGAGTCAAACTTCATAGTCAGCCCACGTAGCTTTGCCAAAGAGGTAATACCAAACTTTTGCTTGAGAGCTTCCCACATCTCAAATGCAGTCGGGCAATGCTCAAACTCACTAATCAAGTCGTTGTGCATGCTGCTTAACATAGTAAAGCGCGCACACCGATCTTTGTTACGCCAAGTCTGAAAGGCTTCAAGATCACGACGATGTTGAGCTGTATTGCCCTGCTCTGGCTCAACCATCACTTGTTCAAGTGTGGTCAACACCTCTTGCTCATTGAGGAGGTATTGGATCTTACGGCGCCATATGTCATAATTGTCGCCATCCAATTTCTCTCCCTTAGTTAAGTCTGCCACCACTGACTTAGCAGCCATTTCTACATACAGAGTAAATAAAATGCGCAGGGGATATTAATGATAGCAACACAAAACAAAATATTTTGCAGCAAAAAGAATCTAAATTAAATAATGATAATTTTACACATGTCTCAAGATCGAAAATTTGCTATGCTCGTAATCATCTCTTGCGCCTCTAGTGATAATTATCAAAATTTAATTTCATTCCATGCGCAAAAAATAATCAAACAATCTTCCACTATCTATGGCATATACAAAGCATGATAAATTCCATACAATAGCATCTCAATATAAATTTGCAAACAACTCATGCTATATTTTATTTAATGATGGAATTCAAATAAATAAATAAATAAATAATCATGCTTTAATTGCAACATATTAAAAAACCAAAAAAAAAATGTATTTAATATGCAGATTATGCCATAATTAAAGTGTACATCATTTTTTGAAATTTTCTGGAATTTTCTGAAATTTTCTGGAATTTTAAATAACTAATTAAACACACATAAAATTAGAAATAAAAAATCCAGAAACTAGTAAACAGAAACAATATTCAGATTATGCCATAATTAAAATGTACATTGTTCTGAAATATTCTGAAATTTTTCTGAAATATTCTGGAATTTTAAATGACTAATAAATACACATAAAATTAGAAATAAAAAATCCAGAAACTGATAAAATGAGACAATATTACCAGTAAATAATAAAACCTTTCAGAAGTCTACAATAAATATTTCAGCCCCAGAAAATTATTTATGCAATACCAGAATCATTTTAAAGCATAAAAAATGAATTATTAACACAGGAAAAATAATTTATATTTTCTGAAAAATTTTCAAAATTTTACAGAATGTAGAAAAATTAATTCTGAGTCTAACAGTATAAGCCACGCATAAAACAAATATGTAATGAATTAATTATGATCATTTAACGCAGTTCAGAATTAAAAACAAAACAAACAGTGCCTAATCGCCAGCAGCCAAGCCAGCCGAGGAAAACGGCGCGGCTCAGCACGCGGCTCGGCTCGAGGCTCGGCTCACGGCTCGGCTAGCGGCTCAGCGCGCGGCTCGGCTCGCGGCTCAGCGCACGGCGCGCGTGCGTGGCGCGGAGGGGGCGCGCGTGACTGCGCCGCTGACGCGCGCATGAGAGCGCGTGCAAGCGCGTCGGGTGAGCAGCTGGCGCGTGGAGGCGCGTGGCTGCGCGTGGAGGCGCGTGGAAACGGCCCACGGCGTCAGGTGGCGCGTGCAGGCCACGCGCCGCCTTCTAGGGTGTTTCCTGGTCCGATTTTTGTACTGCCGGACTCCTTTTTTCAAAATAAAACTATTTATGATATGAAAAAAGACATTAAAGAACATAAAAAAATATTTTTATGCTCCTAATCTGAAAAAAAAAAATTTCTACAAATATTCATGTGTATAATATATACATATACATATAAAAGTATACACATGAGGAAAACACGAAAATATCCATTAACAGGCTCTGATACCAATGTAAACTGAAAAAACACAGAATATGCAGCGGATTAAAATGATCAGATCATACCTTCTTGATGATAGAACCTTCTTGGATAAATCACGTGCTTCCAGGAAACTTCTTGATGAACCAACCCAGCAGTGGAGTGATATCACAGATTGAATATCACCCACACTAACCACAGTGTCAAAGACTTGATCGTTGTGTTTTTGGGAGAGAGTCAGAATGTGGGTAGAAAAACAGACTACGTTCTTTTTTTTTTCCCTCAGATTACCCATAACCATATCAGATATTTAATATATTATAATATCTATCCATATCAGTTAAGATACAGATAATATCTAATATATATTATATCTATCTATATCAGTTCAAACTGATAACGTCTGTTTCAAGAGTGGTTATCCTAAATAGGTTTGATTTCAAAATCAAAACCTATTTGGATAAGGATCAAATGTTAAATTTAAATGGTCATGCCACATGGGCGCCCATTACTAACATATGTAAATCAAAATACAAAACATGCAGCGGAATAAAATCATCAGATCAAACCTTTCGATGATAGAACCTCGTGGATAAATCACGTGCTTCCAGAATCCTCATCAATCAATCCCAGCAGTGGGGTGATATTACAATGGTGAATATCACCCACACAAACCACAGTGCAATTGACTTGATCGTTGTTTCTTGGGAGAGAGTCAGTTTATGGGTAGAAAACAAAACCTACGTTAAAGTCAATTGCACTGTGGTTTGTGTGGGTGATATTCACCATTGTAATATCACCCCACTGCTGGGATTGATTTACAATGGTGAATATCACCCACACAAACCACAGTGGATCTAAAGAAGAGCAGAGGCTAGACTATATTAGTAACAAGTAAACCCTTTGTGTGTATGTAAAAAGTCTCCAAATTTTGGGGGGATAAACATAATAAATTGCAAGGTCTAATCTATTGATAAATGAATACCAATTTGTTGACTATTACTTATCAAATCTTGCTCTAAAATCTGGTTTGATTTTGTAGCCCAAATAATTCCGTACCATGACGTATCTAGAATAGTGGAAATTAGTGAAACAAAAATACTTGTACAAACCATCGAAGTAATTCCATCAAAACCTATTTGGATAAGGATTCAAAATCAAATTTAATGGTCATGCCACATGGGCGCCCATTACTAACATCTCCCACTCGCACATGAGTTGGCATAAAAAATAACATTTAAGCAACATAAAATTGAGGTATATCACTCTCTCAATCTAAATGGAGTTAAAATGCAAAAAAGAAAACCATGCACTTCATCTTCCTCCTCCATTAATATTCATGCATATACATGTATATATACGCATGTAAAAATAGAAACACGAAAATATCCATCAATGGCTCTGATACCAATGTAAATAAAAACAAACAATTATGCAGCGGATAAAATAATCATATCATACCTTTCGATGATAGAACCTCGTGGATAAATCACGTGCTTCCAGAGTCTGATAAATCAATCCCAGCAGTGGGGTGATATTACAATGGTGAATATCACCCACACAAACCACAGTGCAATTGACTTGATCGTTGTTTCTTGGGAGAGAGTCAGTTTATAGGTAGAAAACAAAACCTACGTTGTTTTCTCTCTTGGTTACCCATAACCATATATCAGATATATTTAATATATTATAATATCTATCCATATCAGTTAAGATACAGATAATATCTAATATATATTATATCTATCTATATCAGTTCAAACTGATAACGTCTGTTTCAAGAGTGGTTATCCTAAATAGGTTTGATTTCAAAATCAAAACCTATTTGGATAAGGATTCAAAATCAAATTTAATGGTCATGCCACATGGGCGCCCATTACTAACAAAAAAGTTAGTCAAAAAAATTGCTGAAATAGGGTCCTCGCTCGAAAGCCACTTTGGTCGCTCGAGTGGACTATAAAATTTTGAAAAACTTCTGAGAGCTTGATTTTGACGCTCGAGCGAGACTTTCCTTGCTCGAGCGGACAGTATGAATTCTGGAATTTCCAGAATTGTGTTTAAAGTTCAAGGTTGATATTCAAAGCCTCAAAACTTGGGTTTTTTGTACAAAAATATGGAGAACTATTGTATAATTTAGTAAACACTCTCAATTAGAAATCATTTATTCAAAACCATGCTCCAATTGTCCAAATTTAGATTTAACTCATTTTCTTTATATCAAATCCACAATTTTAAAATATGAATTAAACTTTCCAAACCCTTGAAAATTTCATGATGTATGTAAAAATAGAACTCAATTTTATTATTAATAACAAAATCAAACTTAACTAATAAATTACAAAATCAATTCCTTAGAATTTCAACTTTACTCAATCTTTAACCAAAAACTCAATTTATAATCATAAATGTTCTAAAATGTGTTTAAATTGAATAAAACTTTTAAATTAACTTACATACATGGATTAAAGATCAAATCAAATAAATTCCTAATTTTCAAAGTTTTTCATTTTTCTGTTCAAAATATGAGATTGAATTAGTTCAAATTCTTCAAAATCTATGATGCATGTATCATTAGAGTATTAAAACTTACAAAATTTATCCATGCATGTATAAATGGAACTCAAATTCATGCAAGACTACAAAAACCAAACTCAACATAATTGATTTCTAAATTAATTTTCATAAATTGAACATAACTCCATTTCTTCATCATCTTGCTAATTCCCTTTTTAATTACATGAAATTAAACTCAATTATTTCTCAATTTCAGCTTTTAGGTAATTTATCTACAAAATTTAAACTTTAATTCCTTACCTAAAATCTTTAATTTATTGAATCTCTTAATCAAGTTTTGAGTTTCCTCCTTTATCTTCAATTTCTTGAATTTCCTTCAAACCCATCAACACAAAGCGCTCTCGCGCTCTCTCTCTCTATCTCTCTCTCGGCCTTTCTCTCCCTCTCGGCTCAATTCTCTCTTCCAGCGGAGTGAATAAGGCCTTATCGAGTTCCTTCACTCATCTCTCTTTTATTATTTTATTATTTTCATTTAGTGAGGCACTTGGCCTTATTATATAAACGCACGAGGTGGTGTATAAATTATTTCTTTAACTAATTAATCTTGCTTAGAATATTTAATTTGAGATTGAACTTTAATTATAATTAACTTAATTAACTATCTCTTAATTTTAATTAGTCATGTAAAACCCTAACCCAATTAATCATGACCAAGTACAAATCTCACTTAATTTAATTAATCTAATTTGGCTTCCTTTAGAACCCAATTAATTATATTTAAATTTATCAGTCTGAATCAGATTTTTAATCAAACTCTAAAAAAGTTCCAAATATTAAATTAAACATATTTCCATTATCAATTTTGATTTCTCAAACCATTTAGGCCTTCAATTTCTAATCAGATTTCAAATTTCCGTTAATAAATTGCATATTCAAATTACACATCCCATAAATAAATTTAATTTGTAATAATCACAATTCTCAATTCTCATAATTTAATTAACTTTATTAACTCCAATTCGGACCCAATTTAATCGAATCTCAATTTTACTAAACTGAAATGAATATTTAATTAAACTCCCAAATGGGTCCGTAATTAAAATTAAGTTGATTCAACTTCTTAATTTCACTTCCTTAAGCTATTTGAACTTTTAATTTCTAATTCCAAAATAAATCTTTAAAAGAATCATATACGAATCCGATTCTACAATTCTCATAAATCCCAAATTAAATTAGGATAACGACTAATCAAAATCCCAAATCTACTTAATTAACCAAATATAAAATATTATACGTGGCGGGGTAGTCACACTTGTCTTGGTAGTCACACTTGTCTTGATGGCCAAGCTCACTTTGTCACATTTGAGTCGGACATTTAGCCGATACCCAGGCCAATTAAACACTTTGTAATCCTTGATATGTTCATCATTATGTAAATGTTTGCAAGTCAAGTTATGTAATATCTCAAGTTAAAGCTATGTTCAAACTGTGATTTGATGTTATGTTTAAAAACTTGTCGGTATTTATTTATTTACCACTTTACTTTATTACAATTTACTGGACAATGACTCACACTTTTCCCTATATGTATGTAGGTGAAGATGAAGAACACGGCCAGGAGAAGGAGTCGCACTAGAAGTCTTTTCTTTTGTTTTGTCTTTTTGGAAGTTGTAACGTTCAGACAATAGTTTTCTTTTTCAATTTTGACTTTGTATAGTTATGTTGTGGATGATGTACTTCTCTTTTTGTTGTTTGGACTTCAAATAGAAAGATAATAATGTAAGAAGTGTGTGTGTTTGTTTTCATTTCATTTATGCATATGTTGTGAATGGACTTTTGATAACTAATGGAAAAGTGATTCAGGGGTTGTTTGGGATGATCTAAATAAGTATATTTTTTGACTTTTTATGAAATATGGGTTGGGTTTGGGTTGAGTTTAAAGTGATGTGTAAGAAAGGTGATATGATTTAAATAAGATGATGTGACTTAAATAAGATAGTGACTTTTTAACTTTTTGTCTTTTTCAAGACATGCCAAACTTATAAGCCCTAAGGTTATTAGTTCAATCTTGTTTTGTCTTGTTAGAGCATCTCCAACCCACTAGGCATATGATGCTTGTTAGTCAAAATGCCTAATATGACTTACTTTTTTCAACTCCAATGCACTAGGCATATGCTTAGGCATTTTGGCTCAGCTCACATTCACTAGCTACATGTAGCTAGCCTTCAAGGTTAGGCAAAATGTATTTAATCATTAAGATTATTTCCCTCCATCTGTGTTACTGACGTGGCATTCTATAAAGTTAATAGTATTTGGATGAGTAGCTAAAATAAAGAGCATGGTTGGGGTAGAAACATGAAATTGTTGACAGGCAAAATAAAATGTATACTTTATAGTAATATTTAGATAGGTAAAATGCCTACCACCATTGGAGATGCTCTTAGGCCTTTGAAAGTCAGGCGTCACTTGTCGATCATCTGTTGTTCTTGTAATTCCTACGGCTACCTGCAAAGCTAACGGCTTGATGAAATGCTCCAAACATTTTTAATTTGATGAAAAATTTAAGACATTCTTAATTTGATATTTTAATTGAAATACTAAAACAACTTCTTTTTTTTTTGTTTAATAAAATTTAAATTTGATGAAAGTAAAAAAAATAAACGTTAATGGCGTTCTAAGCAGGATACACATGATACATGCGAGTATGCAAATTAGAATTTCTCCAATTATAATATCTGCACTTTTTTTCTTTTTTTTTTTCAATAATATCTGCACATTCATTTGCGGAAAGGGAACAAATTCAGTGAGAAACTCTTTGGCGGCACCGCGAAAATCCCAGAGAAGCAGAGCCATGGAATTCCAAACTGCAAAACCAAATGCCAGAATGCCGAGGAACGAGAAGCTCTCCCTCGATCACTATCTTTCTCTCATCGCCGCTGACAAGCAACACCATCTCACCGTTAACCTTCTCAATCAGGTCTCTCTCTCTCTCTCTCTCTCTCTCTCTATATATATATATATATACAGACACACACAAACATGTATATATCACCATGAATTCAAGGTTTGGTTTGGGGAAATTGTTCACAAATTTCTAAATTTGGACAAATTTTAGTTTTAGCTTCGACTTCTCATCAATCGCGGAGTTTCAATTTCATTCTCAGGAAGCGATTCAGACATTGTACAACTAGTTGTAATTGCATTTCTGCTCAATACTTGGGGTTTCTTTTATTATTGATTTTGATTTTGATATATGATGCTGTGTGTTGTGTTCACAGATCATCGACATGCACGGATTCAAGAAAATCCACAACACTGCAAAGGTGAGAGAAACAAGGAATTAATTGGAACATTTATCTTCTTTTGTGAGTCCAATATCCAGCTTTGAATTTTGGCAATTTTGTTGTGTTATGGAAATCGCAGAAAGTTCTGATCGATGCAGTGAACTCAATGGAGCTGATGGATCCGAGTCGCTCAACACTAAACGAAGAAAACGTGTCTTCATGCGCGCATATGACTCTGGAGGAGGCGATCAAAGACCTGGCGGACCTCAAATGGCAAGAATGCTGCGTCACTTCCATCCAAACCCTAAATTCGGTGAACTACGACCTGGTCGTACACAACACCGACGCTGAAGCTGAGTCATCGAAACCGAAGCTTAAACAGAAGACGAGGTCCAGGAAGCGGCGCAAGTTTTTGACACTGGGAGCCGCCGGTTGTGACAGCGCTGCCACAGCCACAGCCACCGCCACAGCAGCCGCAGCTCACGGTTGCGGCTACTTTGGAGGCTCAAATTTGATCACTGAGACTGAGAGGACGAGGATAACTAACTTCAACGACGATGATTTTGGTGCTACCGGCGGTGACTGTAGTGAGTACTCTTCGACTTTTCTCCCCATTGCACCTTATTAGAGAGAGAGAGAGAGAGAGGGGTAATCAACTGGACGAATCGTATAGATGGAAACTGCAATGGTTGTTGTTAGACAGACTATTATTGAGAGTGCGTGAGGTGAGCGAGATTTCAGAGCAGAATATCCTTTGTCTGTGCTGGTGTTTTTACAACAGTCCCCCAGGATTGGCTCGTTTCATACTGTTTTTTTTTTTTTTTTTTTAAATAAATAAATAAATAATAGTAGAGTACAAGTTAATAACCCTCGCTTTTTTAAATTTTAAATGATTACTTTTTTTTAATTTATTTTAATTATTTTCTTGCACAAATTTTTTTCAAAGAAAGACAGTTATACGTCACTATTGTTTTACTCTTTTAATCAACAACAATGATTTAGACCACTAAAAAATACATCATTAATAGCACTAATGCATTAGAAATGGTAAAAAAAAATAAAAAAATAAAAAAAAAGGCATAGAAATTGAGCAGGGTCCACTGTCACATCATTAGTGTTCCTTTTAGTGTTCTATTTTTAGTGCTCTCAAGCATTTTTCTTTAATCAATTATGTAAACGTTGATACAAAATAGTAATAAAAAAAAGTTGATACAAAACATTTCTCTTTCTAAACTACATAATAATAATAATAATAATAATAATAATAATAATAATAATAATAATAATAAAATTAAGCATCTCCAATAAATTGTGCTGAGCTGGGCCAATAGAATGGATCAGTGCAAGGAGGACTTATGCCTGCTTGTTTGGCTTGATATACATTATTTGTATTGAAATTCAAAAGGGGTTTTGATACGAGAGCACAGCATAATTGGTTTAGACTTTTAAAGTTTGATAAATAATAATTGGTCCTAATTTTCATTTGAATGTTAAATAAACTTTTTTGGGACTTTAGTTGTAGTTTTTATTTATTTAAGCATCAGTATTCGTGTGTGAAATAGTTGTGATTTTTTATTTTTTATTTTGTGGTTAACCTTTTTTTTAAAAAAATTTATTTATTTTTATACTAAAGAATGTTGTTTGGGTTCATCTTTCCTGTTTTGAGGATAGTGAACAAGAGAGATGAAAAGATAGATAGGCTTTGACCCTTTTATTTATTTATTTTATAGTCCAAAATAAATTTTTTTTAAAAAAAAAACATTCTATTTTTAAAGTTATTTAAATAATTAGGACACTTTTGTTAATCTGTCTTCAAAATTACATTAAAAATGTAATTGCCAAAGCAAGAATTTTTTTTTAAATAAAAAAGGATATTTTTAATAATCAAGGGTTTAATTTCCTAAATAGGTGGAATTTGTTCCCAATACGGGTGTGGATTGTGCGATTCGAATGATTTGAGAGAAATTATAAATTGAATGACAGATTAGTGAATTGACAAATTATAATGAGCAATTTTGAGTAGATTAAGAGATTGAAGAATATTCTAACAAATTATCAAGTTTTTGAATAATATATAATACTAATTTACATAATATTTTTTATATATATAACTACTAATTTGTAATAAATTTTACATATTAAATCTATCTTAATCATTTTTATTTTAATATTTTATTATAGGTTAAAAAATATATATGTAGTAATTGAAGTGAAACGATTTTAAAGACAAATTTTAAATTTTAAAATTTAAATCACAATTAACAAAAAAGAATCATACAAAATGATGCAAATCGATAAAATTTTAATAAATTACGCTGTAATTTCCACCGTCCTAATTTCCACTATCTTCAGATTCCGATCTCCTCTAGAAGAAGATTAAAAAGCATGCACCAAGGAAGTATATGATATTCAACACAAGTACTTGGGGATTTGTGACAATTACATCTTGATTGTGACAGACAATTTTCATTCTCCTCAAATGAATAAATGACCGTAGGCCATTTAACATACATCGGAAAAAGAAAAATGTTTAGGATTCGTTTTTTAAAATTTCAAGGCTCTTAATTTAATTTTAATCCTTGATTTTTGTGTGGGATCTATTTATATATATATGAACTCTACATTATAAATAATTGGGATGAGAGTGAGTTGTAAGGTTCCGTTTGTTTGGATTTGAGAGATGGGTAGGGGATTATTCATATCTTGGTATTAGTAGTCCCCTTGGAAGGGAGAATTGGTAAGGAGGAGATAGAGATGGTATTAAAAAAATAGTGAGGGGATTAGAAATTTTTTTATTTTTTTTACTTTTTATATATTGAGAATTTTTTTTTAAATATTAATGTTTAATTTTTTATATTTTTTATTTGTTTTATTATTTTATATATAAATAATTTAACAATTCTTCACTAACAATCCCTTTACTATAAATTCCTTACATTCTATCTCTGAAAACAAACGGAACCTAAGAGTTATATATGTATAGGAGTCTCTATCACAATTGTTAAAGAAATGATATTTGCAAATAATAAACTCCCATCGTCATGCACCAGTTGCATATAAACGGGTCCATTGCTGCACAAGTCCAATTAAATAATAATAATAATAATAATAATAATAAAAAAATAATATACCTGCCATATCTTGTAAAGAGGAACATCACAAAATCAGAATTATACAAGTGAGATGGGTAAATTTCTACCAACCTTTTTATGAGAGGAAAAGAAAGCTTTACTCCATATGATGCCACTATATTAAAAAGATGACCAGCATCTCTATTAAAATCAACAACTCAAGTACAAGAGTGGAGGGCATTATTACCTGTTTCAACAGCTCCAGCTTCATTGGACTTCCAATGTTTTGCAATATTCTCAGAAAGAGGATCGTCTGGATTTGGAGCACTCAGGAGAGCTTGGATGCTGATTCATAAAATAATAAAAGCAATAATTGAGTTTGTAGGATAAAAGTCATTTAAATTACGACAAATTTCTCACATAAAATTACATAATTATTTAATGCTAATTGAATTTATAAATATTTATACACAAGTATCAACATACACCATGAAGAAAGACGGAATCTTATTCATTTATTGACCTATCTATTACATTATATAAATTCACAGATCTGTAACTAGCCATCTAACAAACTAACTAATCTTTCAAACAAACTAACTGCATATAATACAAGTGAACTGCTTAGATGTTACACAGCCCATGGCTTGTGACACACCTTCATATAAGTCTGTCCTTGGTCAGCTTTCATGGACTGCTGCTCTTGCACTTCTTTTGCACCGTGTGCTCTGTTGCAGTCTATTTGATCTGTTGCAGTACCTGCAGCCTTGAACTGCTTGGACTGCTGTGTTAAGTCTTCGTCAATTATAACCTCACAATCACTACAATCATCACTAATATTGCTGCAACCATCATTACTATCACCGTCACTGTCACCACAACCACCACCGCTATGAAGCCACAATTGCTATTACCACCACATTCATTATCATTGTCATCGTTATCATAAAACATACCATCATTTCAATTAGTGAAATTTCATTCTCTTGAAATAGTGAAATTCAACCTTAATATTTAGGTGAAATTATTAAAAAAGTGAAATTTCTACAAAAGAAGTAAAAATTATAAAAAGTGAATTAGAGATGCAAAGTCATCTTAAAAATATTTTCTAATATAACTTTAAAGGTCCGTCTGATTTGAAAAAAAAAAATAAAGAGGCATTTATTAATAAATCTTATGTCCATAACTTATAGACCATTTAGCTCCATAAATATATATTTTATTTTTTATGACAAGTGTCCAAATTAGCTTATGCGTACCTCAACTAATCCCGAGACTCACGCAATGCGTCCCCTCCACATGGATCGTAGTCTCATAAATAATCTTATGAACCCACATAAGTCATTTCTCACATCAAAATCTTCGAAATTAAGCATACTCACGTTTGAAAAGGTAATGAGGCAATAATGAACACATTAGAATCATATCCTATTGTCACACTTTAAGAATGACACATTTAATAAAAGCTTAATAAGACAATAGTGTACAAATGTCACATTGTCACACTTTAAGAAGAATGACACATTCAACAAAAGTTTAATAAGACATTGGTATATACATTAGACTGATATTTTATTGCCACATTTTAAGAATTATGCATTTGACAAAAGTTTAATAATACAATAATGCACAAACATCTCATGTCACATTTAACAAAAGTTTAATAAGACAATAGATCACATTGTCATATTTTAAAATGACACATCTAGCAAAAGTTCAAAAACAATAGTGCACAAATAAAATATATATCCACATTTGTCGACTCTAAGAAATAAAATAAAAGGACCTCATGATATACATTTCCAAATTCTTGATAATTTGCTAGAAAATTTATAGGATAGTCCGGTATACACTTTTCTTGGATGGGAATTCTGAATAAATTTTCCAAAATGAATAAATGATGAAAAGTGAAAATAGTAAAAGGTGAAGTGACTAAGAAGGAGTCCGTTTGGTTTAGTTTTTGAAATGAGTTTTGAATTTTGAGATGTATTTTGAAAGATAAGTCGTTGAAATGAGTTTTGAAAGTTGAAAATGTGTTTGGTTATGAGTTTTGAAAATAGTTTTGGGATGATTTTTTTTTTTTTTTTTTGTTGATTGATATGTAGAATGTGAAAGCATGAAAGAGGAGAGAGAAAAAGTGATTGATCAATTTATTAATAATAATAAATAAATAAAAAGAGAAGGAGAGAGGAGAGAGAAAAAACAATTTTGAGTTGTGTTTCAAAAACATGTTAACCAAACATGTTTTTATATTTTTTTATCCAAATCATGATTTGAAAACAAAACCAATAAACAAATTAAAATTTTCTTGTATGAATTTCATTAGGATGAAAATTTTGGAAGGAAAAAGAGAGAAATTAAAATTTTAATTAGAAGTCACTACTTCAATAAACAAATTTTCATTTTATTTATTTTTATTTTTTGGTAAGAAACTAAAAGTTTAGTTGCCATGCTACCATAGATTGTACCAAAATTATAAATAAAAAAAAGGAGGGCAATTACACACATGTTCTAATTTATGAAATTATATTCCATTAAGTCCTAATTAAGATTTTTTAGACCTTCAAGTCCCATTAAATTCTTAATAGTCAGATTTGCTCTTCAAATAATGATTGTCCATCATTTATGATTATCTATAAAAGAACATGGTAATTTGACATTTATTTTGATTTTCAAAATTTTAAAACATCAACTTTAAATTTGAAAAAACTAAATAAAAAAAAATTGTGTGCCAAGAAAATTTTTTTTTTTTTTTTTTGAAATTTTTTTTTTTTTTTTTTTGTGCAAAACTGAAAATTTGGTGTCTATCAAGGAGCACGATGATGGAACATTGATATGAAATTGAAAGAAAAAAAAAATCTTTAAAAATGAAAAAAATTGATAATGTTTTTAGTTTTAAAACTAAAAAAAACAAAAAAAAAAAAAACTGACAAAATACTTGATTTTATTGGATAGTTGACTCAAATCAATAAGTCGAAGGACAAAAATGTTTAATCTCATACTCTGTTTTTTTTTTCATCGGTTAGTGAGACAATTATCTGGAACATTAGGATCTGTTTGGTAATGTTTATGTTTTCAGTTTATATTTACAAAAATTTTATAAACTGGTTTTTGTTTATTTTTTGAAAAACATAAACTACAAACACGTTGGTAATTGACAAAATGTTTAAAAAAATTTAAAAATATAAAAAAGAGCGAGAAATGACAAGTGGTGGCAAGTAGCGGCAGAAGACGGTGGTAGAAAGTGGTAACGGTGGATGGTGGGTAGCGGGTGGCGGGTGGGTGAGTGACGGTGGCGGGTGGTGGTTAGTAGCAAGTGGGTGGTGGTGGTGGTGGTGGTGGTGGTGGTGGTGGTGGCGGGTGGTGGGTGGTGGTGAGGGGTGGGTGGCGGATGGCGAGTGGTAGTAGGCGACGGTGGTAGTGGTGGTGGGTGGGCGACTGTGGCGGGTGGTGGGTTGTGGTGGCGGATGGTGGGTGGTGATGGCAGGTGGGTGGCGAGTGGGTGGTGATGGTGGGTGGGTGACGGTGGGTGGATGACGGTAGCGGGTGGTTGGTGGGTGGGTAGTGGGTGGTAGCGAATGGGTGGTGGGTGGATGGGTGATGGTGACGGGTGGGTGGGTGACGGTGGCGGGTGGTAGCAAGTGGGTAGTGGTGGTGGTGGGTGGTGGCAGGTGGGTGACGGGTGGGTGGTGGTGGTCGGGTGGGTGAGTTGCAGGTGGTGGGTGAGTGGCAGGTGGCTGGTGGTGATAGGTGGCTGGTGGTGGCAGCTGGTGGATGGTGGTGGTAGGTGGGTGGTAAGTGGTGGTGGCGGGCAGTGGATGGTAGTGGCGGGTAGATGGCAGGTGGTTGGTGGGTGGTGGTGGTGGTGGCGGCGAGGGATAGGTGGTGGTGGTGGTGGCTGGTGGGTGGTGGTGGAGGTGGATGGGTGGGTGGTGGGTGGTGGTGGCAAGTGGGTGGTGGGTGGTAGGTGGGTGGTGGTGGCGGGTGGTGGGTGGTGGTGGCAGGTGGGTGGTGAGTAGTTGTGGCAGCTGGTGGTGGGGGGTGGGTGATGGTGGTGGCAGCTGGTGGTAGGAAGTGGGTGGTGGTGGCGGAAGACGGTGGTGGAAAATAATGGCGGGTAATACCTAGTGTTGGATGGTAAAAAAAAAAAAAAATTGAAAACTCAAAATGGAAACACCTTTTTTGAGTTTACATTTTTTTTCTAAATTTATATACGGACACCACTGATTTATAAATCAAAAATTTATCAAACAAGTTTTTATTTGAGTTTTTTAAATTTTTGTAAATATAAACAGAAAACTGAAAACATAAGTGTTACCAAACGACACCAAAAATGATAATATTCTTAGTTTTAAAAATTAGAAATGTACGGGCATGAAATATTCTTCCCGTATAATCCTGTTGATCAAGTTTGCGCTCCTCCATACGTCGTCGCTTTACTCCCTGAAAACACAAACGTGAGCTAGCCGGGGGGTGTGTGCCGGATACCTCTCCGATGCCTAAGTCAGCAAAATAGACAAATAGACAAAAAGCTCTGTGAATTTGGGAGTCAAAGTTGTGTGTTACCTTTCCAAAGGTGATGTTGTGAGCTTTTATAGGTTCCGCGTGGCATAATCCTAGTAGGACTCTTACTCCTCCATGTAGATTCCTCCTCGGATTCACACTCCCGAAAGATAATGCTTATTCTTCAACACCCTCCTCACTGCTTAAACCAAGTGAGATAGTTTTTCCATGGTCGGACTCCAATATGACCGAGGTAAGCATAGCTATGCTAAGCCGCAGATCAGACCGGGATAACTCTACCTCGGTTCCTCCTGTACAAACCACAGCATGATTGGACCGAGCTAACAATTAGCATAGTTTCGACCGATCTAATACCACTACACCATGACCGGTATAACTTTTAGTATGGTGACCGAGCTAACCGTAGCTCTTTGGGACTGGAATAACTTCAAACCTCATTTGGACCGGAATAACTTCATGGCCATTTTACTCAGTCCTTCGTACTGTGGCCCATAACGGCCCATTACCCAGCTCGGCCCAATTTTCTTATAAATAACCCTCTCAATTGCCCCTTAATTCCATCTACGTAGTATGATTGGGATTATCTGTTTATCGGCCGAGCTAACAATTTTAGCCTAACGACCGGGCTAAACTCTTTAGCCTTTCCAGCCGAGCTAAAAAAACCCTTTAACCTTTCCAACCGAGCTAAATTTACTCCGGGTTGTTCCTGTCCGGTCAAAACGTCTCTTCAATCGCTTCTTATCCCAATGGACACGTGGCAGACTCTTATTGGCCCAGTACAGCTGTCACGCCGTTCTTCGTACCTCACAACTTTTCAACAGTCCCGCCCTTTTTGTCCTTTTTTCTATACAAAACAAACTTTTTCATTTTGAATCTACTATTACACTATTCATCTCCTTCATTCTCCCTCTCTGTGCTTCCACTTCTTCAACCCCTGAGCTCGCTGAGTTCGTGTTCTTCACTGTTGTTGCTTCCATCTTCGATTTTTCTGCCGTAATCTGGTAAGTAACTCAACCTTCTAACTCCTTTTGGTTGATTTCGCACCCTCTTTGCAATACGTTACATGCTTTTCAAAACACATCGTCTGCTTCCATTTTCTGCTTAGCTCTGTGTTTTCTGCAAACACTTAGTAATAGAACCACTTGGATTCAAGAAATAATATGAGAAACACTAGTTTTGATCCAAAATCATAATATAACCGAACTAGGAAGTTGTTTGTAGTGGATGTTAATCTAGACAGGCTATCAACCGGACTAGCACTTCATGCTGAACTAGTAGTTTCACCAAGTCAAACCACCTTTTGCTTCATTTGATTTAGCCGAGCTATCGATCCATACTAGGTTTGCGCAATAGTATGCCTGAAAGTCTAAACCACGACCGAGTTACAACTTGGGGCTAAACCAGCCTTCTTAGCTCTGACCGAACTAAGAATGTTGCCCCTAGAGGCTCAGCCGGACTAACAAATCCCTTGCTAAATCCGAGTTAACAGACCCCTTGCCCAAACCTGAACTTAAGACATGAAGCACTTCACATAGTCGAGCCAGGACTTCATTTATCTTGCCTGTGTTTCTTTTAGCACAGTCTCACGATCTGTGCTTAACACCTCTGTTTTTCACTTTGCAGACTTAGGTTGCCCAGGCACTCCTTTGAGCACTCAACCGAGCTACTCAGCACCATTCTCTGACCGGGCTAACACCCACGTATTATTTATTCATAACTTAAAATGGGAAAGTATAGGTTTTTAGTTAACTCCCTTGGTGCAATCGCTGAATCTCGCAAGGACTGCCAAATCCCAGATGATGTCCACCTTTCACTGGCCGAGCTAGACATCGTCCCCTGGGGAAAACATGGTTTTGTCCCTTTTAACGTTATTTCAATCGTAGAGTGTGATCTACGTTTCCCTGTACAGGCCATTCTCTGTGAATTCCTTAGGCAAACCAAACTCTGCCCTACCCAACTATCCACCAATTCTTACCGTATAATAAACGGTATTGCCGCATTAAACCACTTGGGCTAGTCTTAACCTCGGCCTAGCCAAGCTCTTTCATCAATACTCCATTGGATCAAAAGAAGACGGCTGGGTTTATTATTTAAGAATACGACGCCGCCAAGAAAAAATAATCAAAAATGCCCCAGATAAATATTTAAACGACGATGATTTCTTCTGGGTTTCTGGGAACTTCGAAGACCAAGAAGCCTAGATTCCTGGTGACTGAATAAACTGGAATAAAGGGACCACCGGTATAATTACCTCGGCTCTATTGCATGTTCTTCTTTATTTCGGTATTCTATTCCTTAACCGAACTGACAGTTGTCTTCTTTATGCAGATTCGGCCCACCTTAAATCACTATACAGTTACCCCAATCTAAACACACTTCGCGCCGCACTGCGATACCCTGAAAGAAGTTGGGCCAAGTTACTGAATTTTGAACCGACTTACAGATACAGCAGTCAACGAAAAGCCAGAGTAACAGACTTCTTGTTGGAGGCATCTCCTGAACCGGATCCAACCTTGCCACAAATTAACCTGGTCCGTACTACTGCTGAACAAGAGATGGCTAAGAGGAACAGAGTAAGGGCCCTTCTAACCGAAACAAACCGAGCCGAGGTACCATCACCCAACCAGCCTCAGGAAACCGTGGTGGCCCTTCCATCTCAAAAACCCTCCTCTTCTTGCCCAAGTAAGCGTGCCCGGACTACCCCAACCGAGCAACGGCTTGTTAATGAAGACGAAACCAATCTTCCACCAAGCTCTCCACCGAGCCCGCGACCGGAGCGCTCCGACCGAGCTAGCTCCTCCAAGTGGGTACCCAAATTTACATTTAAAAACCGAGCAATTCAGGACACTGACTCAGTGGTCGCTGAAAAAGATCACTTAATGGCATTTAACCTTGCCAAGAGTGTCTGCCTTCCAACAGACATGGAGCACCACAAACATCTGACCGAACTAAAAGCCATTCGTTCGGCCACGAAATCCATGGTGCTTGTAAGTAGCTTTTTCTGTTAATCTTTCTAATTTGCACAACTTTCATCTCGGTTTGATTACAAGTCTTCCCCTTTTTTTGCAGGCCATGCAGAAGAGCCACATCGCCCATAAGTGTGTGTTGGAACTTCGCAAGACTACAAGGCAAACCATGGCCGAAGTGACTGAAAAAACTGCCAAACTAGAAGAAGCCAGGAAGCAAATAGCCGAGCTAAATTCCGAGAACGGTCGTCTGGCCGGACTTGTTAGCTCGGCTGAAACAGAAAAACAAAAAGCTGCAGCCGTGATGAAAGACAGATATTTGCGCGAACTTGCTAAACTTGAAGGAAAAAAGAACGCCGAGATAGAGAAGCTGAAGAATAGCGCTGATGACGCCGAGCTCCGGGGTTACAAAGAGGGGGAGGTGACTTACATTAAACAATGTGAAGCTGCCAAGGATCTCTTCTTCAAATGCGGTTGGAGGGCGGCTGTAGTGCAGCTCAGTAATGGTCCAGAGACCGAGGTCTTCGACGCTCCTGCAAACTTTATTCCGAGCTCTATGACGGAATACGCTGCTGCCCTTCAGCAACAATTTCTTGAGGATTCAAATGATGAGGAAGAAACCGTGCCCAAAGATACCCCGGCTATTAGTGATCCTGTCAATCAGTCAGTTCGATTGGAGCCAATGGTGGAAGACCTGACCAACAAGCTACCTACTGAGACCGTTCTTCCAACCGAGACCATTCTGCCGAATGAAACCGGGCTCCGAGTTGATATTGACGCCGACCTTGATGATCTTTTTAACTGACTTTGTATTTTTCTTCTTTTTGGAAACAAATTGTAACCGGGCTGAGGCCCCACCCTTTGTACTTGCTTTTGAATTTTTCAATGAAGTCTGCTTTTGCCCTAACTGTTATCTTGGTTTACTTTCCTTGGTTTACTTTCCTGTTTGTGCTTGCTTTCTTACTACAATTTGAATGAAACACAATATTTCCCGATCGAGATACTTTACCCCGATCATACCTGCCAACCTCTTTAGCCTTGATTCTTATCTGGGTTAAAGAATAATAAGTGTTGGTTTTTCCAGCCAACCACTCTTTAGTAGATATCCTTACTTCGGCTGAAGAGTATTAAGAGTAGGTTTAATCTTGCCAACCACTCTTTAGCCGAAATCCTTACATCGGTTGAAGAGTACTAAGAGTTGGTTTAATCCAGTCAACCACTCTTTAGCCGAAATCCTTACATCCGTTGAAGAGTACTAAGAGTTAGTTTAATCCAGCCAACCACTCTTTAGCCGATACCCTTACTTCGACTGAAGAATACAAAGAGTTGGTTTAATCCAGCCAACCTCTAAATTGGTTATTCTTGCCAATTTAGAAAAATGTTTGGTTATTCCGACCAAACGTCTTGCAACCTGGATCCTTATCCTGGGCTTAGGAAGGGTGTTGGTTTTTTCAACCAACCTCTAAGTTGGTTTTTTTATCCAACCTAGAGTAAAGTGTTTGGGTATTCCGACCAAACGTCCTGCAGCCTGGATCCTTATCCTAGGCTTTAGGAAGGGTGTTGGTTTTTCCAGCCAACCTCTAAGTTGGTTTTTCCAGCCAACCCAGAGTAAGTTTTTTGGTGTTCCGACCAAACATCCTGTAGCCTGGATCCTTATCCTGGGCTTAGGAGGGGTGTTGATTTTTCCAGCCAACCTCTAGATTGGTTTTTTCAGCAAACCTAGAGTAACGTGTTTGGTTATTCTGACCAAACGTCCTGCAGCCTGGATCCTTATCCTAGGCTTAGGAGGGGTGTTGGTTTTTCCAGCCAACTATGTTTTTAATGCCCCTAACTTACTAAAGCAATCTTTTATAGAAGGAAACAACTATACTGAAAAGAAACTACTTGTTTTATTGAGAAAGGAAAAAATTACACATACTTAAAAGAAAAAACTAAAAATAAAATAACTTGAGATTGGCAGTATTCCATGGCCTGAGAATTGCCTGACCGTCCTTATCTTCTAAGTGGTATGCCCCTTTGCCTGTTAATCCAACCACTTTGTAAGGTCCTTCCCAATTGGGCCCTAACTTGCCATTTCCCGGAACCATGGTGTTTCCCATCACTTTGCGCAGTACCCAATCTCCGATCTTGAATTGCCTTGGATGCACTATTTTGTTGTATTTCCTGGATAACTCTTGTTGGTATGAGGCGATGTGAACCAGTGCTCTTTCTCTTCGTTCTTCCGCAAGGTCGAGCTCCAATGCTATGGTTTCGCCATTTAAGTCTGGATCAAAATTTTTCCTTCGAATTTGGGGAGGCCAACTTCTAGTGGGATTACTGCTTCCATGCCATAAGCTAAGGAGAATGGTGTTTCTCCCGTTGATCGTCGAGGTGTGGTGCGGTAAGCCCATAAAACATGAGGAAGTTCCTCAGCCCATTTGCCTTTTGCTTTTTCTAACCTTTTCTTCAATCCGTCCAAGACGACCTTGTTTGATGCTTCTGCCTGGCCGTTGGCTTGGGGATATGCCGGTGTAGAATTGTAGAACTCTATCTTGTACTCCTCACAAAAGTCTCTAAAAATTTTGCCGTTGAACTGAGTGCCATTGTCCGATATTAGTGCCTTGGGTATGCCGAACCGTGTGATGATATTCTGCCAGACAAACTTCTTCACATCTTTCTCTTTTATTGATGCTAGTGCTTCTGCTTCCACCCACTTTGTGAAGTAGCCTGTTGCTGCTTGAAAGAACTTCCTGTTTTCAGGTGCTGTTGGAAGTGGTCCTACTATGTCCAAGCCCCACATTGCGAAGGGCCATGGGCTGGTCAATGGTAGGAGTTCTCTGGCCGGCTGATGTATTTGGTGTGCGAACTTCTGACATTTCTCGCACTTCTTCACATACTTCTCCGAGTCTGCCTGCATGTATGGCCACTAGTATCCCTGCGAAATGGCTCTGTAAGCTAACGATCTTCCTCCTTGGTGGCTTCCGCACACCCCTTCGTGTATTTCGAACAAGAATTCTTCCACTTTGCTGGGGTGAACGCATGTTAGATAAGGTCCTGAGAATGATTTTTTATACAATGCCATAGAAGGGGAGAGCCAAAATCGCTACGATTTTGCTCTAATTTTGTTGGCTTCCTTCTTTTCTTCCGGTAAGACGCTGTCTTTTAAGAACAGTATGATGGGATCCATCCATGAGGGGCCTAGTTCGGCGCAACATACGTCTTCTGCTTCCGAGTCTTCAATGCTTGGTCTTGGTAAGTAGTCAATTAGCAATGGATGAGGGATGGATGTATCTGCCATTGAAGCAAAGCCTGCTAGTTCGTCTGCTCTGCTGTTTTCCTCCCTGCCAATCTGTTCTATCCTAACTACTTCAAATTTCTTGATCTCTTTTCTGACTAAGTCTTGATACTTAGTCATCATGTCATCCTTTGCCTCGTAGTTGCCTGAAATTTGGTTTACCACCAGCTGTAAGTCGCTGTACACTATTAGCTCGGTGGCCTCATGTAGGATGCTAATTTGAGACCTGCAAGAAGCGCTTTATACTCTGCTTCGTTGTTTGATGCTGGGAATCTAAGGTTGACTGCTTGCTCCACAACCAAGCCGTCTGGTGAGATGAGGACTATGCCAAGTCCTGCACCATGCCGGTTGGATGCTCCATCCACAAAGAGCTTCCACATCTCTCCGACGAACAATTTCCAGCAAGTTGAGGGATCAGACGATGTCGTGGGGTCAAGAATGTCACTGGTGTTTTCTTTAAGGTCCATACTCGCTGTCTGCCCCTCGCTATCTGATTGAACCAAGTCTTTATTTGTTGGTGAGTTTTGGCTTGGTGTAGCATGGTTCGCTTCTGCCTTGCTTTCTTTACTCTCATTTGCCTTGGGGTCTGACTGAATATCCTGCACCAGGGGTTGCGCTATTCCGGCGTCAACTTCTATCCCTGGTTCAGTTGTATCAGTCAAGTCGACTGGGTAGATATGATGACTTCCTGGGGTGAATTCTGTGACAAAGTCTGCCAAAGCTTGGGCCTTTATCGCGGTTCTGGGTTGGAACTTGATGTCAAATTGTCCCAACTCTACTGCCCACTTCAACATTCGCCCAGAAAAGTTTGCCCTCTCAAACAAAGCTTTTAATGGGAAAGCTGTGAGGACGACTATGGTGTGGGCGTGGAAGTAGTGCGACAACTTTCTTGAGACCATCATTAAGGCCAAGGCCAGTTTTTCCAGTGGCAAGTATCTTGTTTCGGCGACCAGCAATATTTTTCTAACATAATAAATGGGCAGATGTTGGATTCCTTCTGCACGGACCAATACTGCGCTAATTGCGTGCTGAGAGACCGCCAGGTACAGAGAGAGTTCTTCTCCAGGTATTGGGGTGACAAGTAGTGGTGGAGAAGACAAGTATTCTTTCAAGTTTTCCAGAGCGTGGTCGCATTCTTCGTCCCACTCGAACTTAGCTTTCAATGCTAGAAAAAATGGTCGTAGTCTGTCTGACGACCGGCTAATGAATCGGTTGAGTGCAGCTGCCATGTCGGTGAGATGCTGTACTTCTTTTACTGAGTTGGGTCTCTCCAGATCCTGAATAGCTATGATCTGGGAGGGGTCTGCTTCTATACCCTGGTTGGTCACCAGGAAGCCCATGAATTTGCCAGATCCTACACCGAACACGCACTTAGATGCATTAAGGTGCAACCTGTGCCTCTTTAGAATCTGGAACATCTCACCTAGGTCCCTTAGATGGCCGTTCTCATCCTTGCTTTTGACCACCATATCGTCAATGTAAGCTTCCATTGTTCTGCCTAACAACGGCTCAAACATCTTGGTGACCATTCTCTGGAATGTTGCCCCTGAGTTCTTTAGGCCAAATGGCATGACCTTATAGCAATACAGTCCTCTTGGAGTGGTAAAGGACGTGACCTCCTGGTCTGGTTCGTACATGGCAATCTGATGGTAGCCTCTGTGCGCATCCAGAAAGCTAAGTCAGTTGTGCCCTGCCGTTAGGTCTACCAATTGATCTATCCGTGGTAGGGGAAAGCTGTCCTTCGGGCATGCTTTGTTGACTGTCTTATAGTCGACGAAGACACGCCATTTTCCATTCTTTTTTGGCACCACGACTGTGTTGGAAATCCATCTGGGGTAGTGCACCTCTCTGATAGCTCCTGCCTCTAGCAGATTTCCCACTTCTTCCGCCACTATCTCGGCGTGGTGGAGTGCCGATCTGCGAGTGCGCTGAATGATTGGTCTAGCGGATGGGTGGATATTGAGTTGGTGACAGATGAAGTTTGGATCAATGCCTGGCATGTCTTAGGGTATCCAGGCGAACACTTTGATGTTAGAGGTCAAGAATTCCAAGACCTCTAATCTCTCAGTGCTGGACAACGACGATCCGAGCAAAAAGAACTTATCTGGGTTCTTTTCATCTATTCTTACTTCTACCAATTCTTCCACCGCTTTTTGATCAACTGCTTTGCCGACATCTGCGAACAGTTCATTGCTCTCAAGTTCTTCCACCGAATGAACATATCCCTTGGCAGTGCGGCTGCCATTAGCCGTGACAAAGCATTGCTTGAACATAATCTGGTCTCCAAAGACCTCTTCAATTACTCCGGCTCCGTTGGGGAACCGCATTACTTGATGGTAGGATGATGCTACTGATTTCATGGCATGGAGCCATGTTCTTCCCAAGATTATGTTGTAAGTGGAAGGGACTTTCAACACCCAAAATTTCACTTGTTTTGTCACGCTTCCTTCCCTGACTGGCAGGATAATTTTGCCGACTGGCCATTCTGGCATTGAGTTGAATCCGATCAGGGGGGATACAGCCGGTGCCAGGTCTTTGTCCTCCAATTTCAGTTGTTTGAAGGTGTCGTAGTACATTATCTCACACGAGCTGCCTTGGTCTATCAGAATTCGCTTGACGTTGTAATCCTTGACGCGGAGGGTGACGACCAGTGCATCGTTGTGAGGGCAATATATTCTTTCCAAGTCCTTGTCTAAAAAAGACATGACATTCGTAGGGTCTGTCTCCCCCTTTTGATGGTAGGTTGAGAGCTTAGTACTTCTCTTAAGTGCTCAGCCTTCTTGATCGATCCTCTGAGCTCGCATACACACTCAGGTTCGAATACTCCATGTATCACATTGATCACACCTTGAGGTGGGGCGTCAATTGGCATTCCATTGGGGTTATTGTGGTCCTGGGGGGCTGGTTGCGTCCCTCCTTCAACGTATTTATCCAGGTGACCGGCTGCCACCAACTCCTCCACATGCTGTCTCAATGGCATACAATTTTCAGTGCGGTGCCTCTTTTCTTTGTGAAAGGTGCATCGCGATCTTTCGTCGTAGTCCTTCTGAGCCTCTCCTAGCTTGGCAGGCCATCTGACGAAAGGTTCATTGCGTATTTCGCTTAGAATTTGGTAGATTAGCTTTTTGAATACCATGGTAATGGCAGTGCGGACTCTCAACCATCTTTTATCCTGGTCTTCTCCGTTGTCCCGCCTGCCTCGTCCGTTTTTGTTCGAACGTTCTACTGCATTGACTTTTGTCGCGATCTTTTTATCTGGTACTGCGGTCGTGCTAGACTTTGCCTTAGCACGGGCGCCATCTCCTTCTACCCGAATGTGTTGGTGCACTCTCTCTATTAAGGCCTCCATCGTGAGAGGCGACGTCATAGTGATTGAGTCCCTTAGTCTGTTCCCGACTGGAAGGCCTCTTTTGTATTGTGTGATAACGAGATTGGTGGGGCAGTCCCCAATCTGGTTGAAGGTCTCCCAGTAGCGGCTATTGTAGGATTTTAATGACTCTTTTTCGCCCATGTCGATGGAAAGCAGTTGATCAATTTTCACCGGGGTTTTGGTGTTCGTTCTGAACCTTGTTATGAACGCATCCGCCAATTGTGCCCAGGAGGCTATGCTGCCTTCTGGAAGTTTTTCGAACCAAGTCAAGCCTAGGTCACCAAGGCTTGATGGGAAGAGGATGCACATCAAAGCCTCGTTTCGTCGATATACCGCCATAACCTGGCGGAAGTGGCTTAGGTGCATGTAAGGGTCTGTCTTCCCTTCGTACATGGTAAATTTAGGCTGAACGAAACCTGAAAGTAATGATGCGTTCTCAATCGCCGGAACGAACGGCGAGCTATGTAGTCTTGCGAACGCTTTATCTGTTGGTTCGTAGACAAGGTGTGGTACTGGCATTCCAACCTCGACGCTTCCATGCGTCAGAGGAGCCAATCGCTGAAGGGCTGAAACTCTGTGCGAGTCGCATGCCCTAGCATCCTCCTTCTGTCGCGCCCTTTCTTCAAGCACAGGTCGTAAGTCGGACGATCTAGGCAACTCCGTTTGCCTGGATGATGTATGGTGCGTGTGTGAGGGCCGATAGGTACTTCCCTCTGTGTAAGACCTTAATGATCTCGTTCTCTTAGACCTAGAGTAACGAGTTCTGGAAGTCCTTGATTGAGTGTCGCTCGTCTTGAGGCTTCTACTCTCTGCTTGCGATGTCGTGGTATGCCTACTACGATCTTCTGAGTGGCGAGGAGGCGTATTGCCTTTGCGTCCCTCTCCTGTCGCCACCCCTTTTTCCTTGATCTGGTGCTTCATGGCCTCCATGTCCGCCGCTATCTTCCTTATTAATTCATCTTGCTCCTTCACGCGGTCCTCCAGAACTTGAGGATCAATCCTCTGCCTTTGTTTGTCAGGATTTCGTGAACAAGAGTGACGAGGGCTGTTAGTCCGCCTCCTCCCCCTTGCATCCCTCCTGGGATTTTGTCGCTGAGGCTCCAAGTTCGCCATGGGAGGGATAGAAGGTAGGCCTTCACGCCTTGCACCCCCCTCTAGTGTTTGTCCGTCAATGGCGGACTGCGGCAAATCTTCGTTGTGCGCCATTGTTTCTAAAGAGGAAAAGCTTGATCAAGAGGTTTTGTTCTAGTCTGATTTTCCCACAGACGGCGCCAATTGTACGGGCACGAAATATTCTTCCCGTATAATCCTGTTGATCAAGTCTGCGCTCCTCCATACGTCGTCGCTTTACTCCCTAAAAACACAAACGTGAGCTAGCCCCCGGGTGTGTGCCGGATACCTCTCCGATGTCTAAGTCAGCAAAATAGACAAACAGACAAAAAGCTCTGTGAATTTGGGAGTCAAAGTTGTGTGTTACCTCTCCAAAGGTGATGTTGTGAGCTTTTATAGGTTCCGCGTGGCATAATCCTAGTAGGACTCTTACTCTTCCATGTAGAGTCCTCATCGGATTCACACTCCTAAAAGATAATGCTTATCCTTCAACACCCCCTCACTGCTTAAACCAAGTGAGATGGTTTTTCCATGGTCGGACTCCAATATGACCGAGGTAAGCATAGCTATGCTAAGCCGCAGATCAGACCGGGATAACTCTACCTCGGTTCCTCCTGTACAAACCACAACATAATTGGACCGAGCTAACAATTAGCATGGTTTCGACCGATCTAATACCACTGCGCCATGACCGGTATAACTTTTAGTATGGTGACCGAGCTAACCGTAGCTCTTTGGGACCGGAATAACTTCATGGCCATTTTACTCAATCCTTCGTACTGTGGCCCATAACGGCCCATTGCCCAGCTCGGCCCAATTTTCTTATAAATTACCCTCTCAAGAAAAAACTTGCAGTATTCTCAGTTTTACTAAACATGACTTATTAGTATAAAAGATTTTAGATAGGACCTGAGCTACCATAACATTTATAAATAGGACTTTTAGGTAATTAACTAGAAAACAAAATAGCATAACTTTTTTTAAAACTTTTGTAACTTTCATGCTAAACAAACTCAGAATTTTTTTTTTTTTATATATTTTACCATTTTCGTCACTTTTAGGAGGGTAGTGGGTTGGCATGACAAAATGTTAAAATAGGACATAATGCTTATATAAATGTATTGTCAATTGTAACATGATTTATTTGCGAAAATAAAAATAAAAATTTTATTTCATGAGATGTTTAATTGTTATATATATATATGTGTGTGTGTGTGTGTATAGATCTATTCCTATTGTATCACATTTGAGAGCATATGAAGTACCATGTCCTTATTTCCAACGATCCACATTCTAAATGACACAAATTTATATATATTCTATGTCCAATTTGTGTGGCCCCCTAGTATTTTTATTGGGGTGCAACAGTTTTTCTGCAAATCTTCAGTCCAAGTTCCCAATAGATGCAGAATTGAATCTATCAAACTGTTGAGAATTGATATCAATTGATCAAGAAAGTTGGTTGTTATAGCCAATAATAATAAGACGTATTTTCTTGGAGGGTTATACTGAGCCATCCTACTAGCATTGTAGTTAGTAAGAACCTGTCAGTCACTACTCAACGTTAATCTGCCTTGTACAGACTTGACTTTGATTATTCAACTTACAAGCGTTCAATTATGTAGAGAGAGAGAAAGAGAGAGAGAGAGAGAAGGAGAATGAGAGGAAACTAATACGAGTGATTAGGGGATAAAATATTTTTCTAATTATTTTCAAAACATTTATCAAATTGCTAGCTTAGAAAGTAAATTGTTGTTACTAGTACTCATCAAAATAATTGAGCAAAAAATGGTCACAAGGACTATGATGTAGAACATTCATAGTGCATGAGCCAGTCATCCCATTGGGAAGAAAAAAGGTGTAGTTCTGGGCATTAGGATAACTTTTTTTTGTTTTTTTGATCAGCAAAGAAAAATTTTATTAACAACATGAAATTAAAGGTACAAGAAGATGACATGCATCGAGAGAGATTCGGAAAGTGCAAAAATACCCCTACTACTGCTACTTGCATCCCTACAACCAACCCCTTGGCCTCACGATTTTTTTAAACAAAAAAAGTTAAGTAAGACTTAACTAGAATATAAAATACATGAATCCCCACAAAATCAACCCACCAAATCACCCAAGCTGCTCCTGCAATCCTCTTATCAACAAATTGAAATTTTCTTTTCCAACACCCAAGTTGTTGTACACCTCTAATCAACCCAATTATTTTATTCACCTTTTCTGCTGCCCTTCCAATGCCCACACCACCCAAACTAAAATCTTTTCAACAACCCACACTGCCAAGACCCATGCCTATGCTGCTACAACTCCCAATGCCCACACCACCCACGCCTATGTTGCTGCCTACACCACGCCTATGCTGCTGCAACTCCCAATGCCCACACCACTCACGCCTAAGCTGCTGCCCACACCATGCCTATGCTGCTGCAACTCCCAATACCCACACCTATGCTGCTAATCTGATCGAGAAAACTCCATTGCCAACACCGAAAAACTCCAATGCCTATGCTGCTGCAACTCCCCTGCTGAACTTGACATTGCAGCTCCAATATTAGCTGCAGTAGACAGATCATCTCTCTGATTAATTACCTCCTTGGAAGAGCAACTCCCACTGCCACCGCTATCTTTTCCACTAATAGGCTCGTTGATTCCTTCTCCAGCGGTGGTGGCGGTGGATCCAGTACTCCTCTCCGACCAATTACATTGCCTCGGCTGAGTCTGATAGAATATCTTTGAATCCACAAGTTCTTCTTCTTTCTCACACCCACTGCAGATCCAAACACCGACCAAACACCAACCCACCGCTGGGACACCTCCATACATTTGGAAGAAGTTCACCCCTCAAACTCTTACTCGAAGAGGAGTGCACGAATGAAAACCAGACAGATCTGGATCGACTTCGACACCCATGTTTCCGCCTAAACAAAGCATCGATACTTCTCCAAAAATCTGAACCAGAGTTCACCCCTTAAGCTCCTACTCGCAAAAGAGCGCTCGAATGAAGATCCTGAACGGCCCCTGATGAAAACAACACACCACTACCCCCAATGAATCAGCTATAACGGGCCCCGAATCACCAAAAAATAAAGTCTACCGCAGCACACAAAACACACCTAGGTGGGCAAATAATGAGGGAATCAAGTTTATTAAAAGAAAAAACTAACAAACAAACGCCAGAAAGAGCTAGGCCAGCCAACCGCCATAGCCGAAGGCGGCAGCCAGCCGGCCCAAATATAGGCTTGGAGAGGAGGTTTTTAGAGAGAGAGAGAGAGGGAGAGAGAGAGAGAGAGAGAGAGAGAGAGAGATAGCATTTTAGGATAACTTGATATACCTTACTGGACATATTTCTTAATATGTTAACCTTCTTAGAAAAATTTCACTTAATATGGTATCAAACCTCAGGTTGGTTTTGGATTCAAAGTCTCTTCGTTTGCATTTTAATCCCTGTTTGCATTATTTGTTTCTTTCTTCTCTCTATGTACAGATGTTTGGTAACTTAATTAACATTATCATCCCTTGTATATGTGTGTTTAATTGCTACCCACAATTAGGCAGTATTTGGTTTACTAAAATGGATTGAAATAGAATGATCATTCTACCAAAATATTCATTCCTATATTTGATTGAGTGAAAAAATAATGAAAAATATATTACAAATCGATTCATAATTCACTATTGTGAGAAAATGATCGTGTTTTAGAAAAGCCTAAGAAATGACCGTTCCATTCCATTTCATCTCATTCCAGCAAGGTCGCCACTACATGGGTGATGGGGTCCCATCCACCCATCACCCTACAAAAAGCCTTGATTTTTTTTTTTTATATGGTAAAAAGTTTTTTTGATAACTAACAGATCCCATTAAATAAAAATAAGGGGCCTTGCCATCAGAATTATATGATTCAAACCAGAACATCCATTGAAAATCAAAATTCATTAAGAATCTAATCATTCTCTATTACATTTTTATTTTCAACACTCAAATCAAATGAAAGATTGATAGTTAAATGATTTCTTCATCATGTATAAAAAAATATGTGTTTGACACTATTAATAATGAGGTTATCATGTAATAATTAAAAAAGATGACACCAATAGTATTTTATTAGAAGTTTATTTTATTTAAAGGTCGAGAAATTCAAATGTTAACTAGTTTAAAAAGTTTTTTTTAGTAAAGTTTATTAAATTTTTTGAGTGACCTCATCCATAAAATTTTCTAGAGTCGCCATTACATTCCAATGAACCATACAGAACATTATTTATTGCCTTGCTTATATCGGAAAGGAGTACAATTTTAATCAAAAGACTATCAAAGACTTGAATTGTGAGGCATATCTTCCCTTTGCAGGTGAAGCTAACAAGCCTAGGTTAACAATTAACTGATGTGAGGTTATGAAGTTACACAATGCTTACATTTTGATAAGGTTTTAAGCATTTACGTTTGAAATGATCAAGTGTTGTTTTGTTGGCCCGAAGAAGAGAGTGGTTGTTATGCTTAGTCAGCATCTGCTTACGCTAAAATTCTGTGTGGCCCTCGAGTAGATTAAACCCAAGTTCATTAATACATATTCTGAGTTTGGACATGGACGCTTTCAAACTATAAAATAGAAGCATAAGTTTTATGGACACCGAAAGACATAATAATGCAAACTTCTCAAATTTTGGTTTGTCGATGCAAGTTAGGTGAACATGGTTTTGTGACTCTGATGTTCCTTGGGACAATTATCATCAATTTACTTTTTTGATATTATTTTTGAGTATCTTAAGTGCTGAGGACTTGAACAGTATGAATGAAATTTTTGTTTATCAGAGATTTCAAAACCCCATAGTTCCTTATTTAGTTTTTAATTTATTTTGCCTATTTGTGTTAGAGATATTTTAACCCAATGTTTTAGACTTGGTTCTTAATTTTATTTGCTATATTTTAGTCCAGTGTGGCAATTTTATCTAGCTAACCTTAATGTGTGAGATTTTTATTTGATCTACTAGTATGTTGTCTATGAATTTAGAATTTGCTTATGCATATTTTCTAAAATGTTCTTCTTAAATGCAATAAACTTCTTAAGCATGTCGAGATATCTAGCCTTCGCTCATTTCTATGATAATAACTCAACAACACTTCTTTGTTGACAAAAGTTGTCATGTGCATGATTATGAGCATTTGTATCAGTTTGCTTTGTGTGTACATGTGCACATGTTTAAGACTAAGGTCTAGAGATTAGGCCAAGAAAAGGGTATAAGTAGGAATGATTTGGATGCTTGAAATTGACTTTCTAGTGAATGTTTTACAATGTGTTTGAATTGATTTTCTTTTTTCCCCCTACTGAAAGCTTTTTTTTTTTTTTTTTTTTTTTTTTTTTTTGCAGTCAACCAAGAGTAAAGATTTTTGTTAATCAAAAGTAGATCAAGGAACTTACAAAGAATGGGAACAACACCGCGTCATTATAAAAAATATAGCATCCCAACTTTGTTGGCACCCTATGCATGATCAATCATGGCAATCTTACAGTAAACCAGAAATGAAGAGTTTCCAGTATAGCTACACAAGAAAGAAGCAGACTAGAAAAACAAAAAATAGAGAAAACAAAGAAAATGGAGCAGAAGTTCAAGCCCCAGCACCATGCATACACTGCTGCAAATTGAAGATCATATCATAAACTAAATGCCCTTTTTGAGGTTTAGGGACTTACAAAAATTTAGCGTTTCTTTGTTTATTCAAGAGAATGAATGGATGGAGGAAAAAGTTTGTGAAATGATCAAGGAATTATCGATCCTATGAAAATTGGTTCCAAGCTTGAATGCTTGTTAAATATCATAAGGTGTGATTCATTAACTTCATTTCATATACCAAGCAATTACAAGTGAACCATAGGAATAGAGAGATTGAAAGAAAAACACCACCTAAGTCTAGTATAGGAGAGAATCCTAAAAAACAATGTTCACCAAACTTCCAATCCACCATAGTGAAAGAAACACACCACACCACTACCCTACTAGAAGCAAAATCAAAACAAAACACCAAAAATAGGACAAACAAACCCACCCAAAACTTAGATGATTGCCCTCTGGTTGAGATGACCAATGAAGACTGAGTCGAATCCTTGCATTTCTTCGAAAAAGTATCCATACAATAAGCTTGGTTCTCTTAGCTTTTAGAACTCAGGACTAAACTCGTAGATGTCCAATAACAATGGAGCCAAGTTCCCATGGAAAATCTTGTTCACCAGCTACCTGGAAATACAAAAATCAAGAAGACAGGATATTATACAATGTCGTACGTGTTGATAGCATGCAAGATGGCAAGAGCTTGAGCGTGTCTATTATTCATGGTTGGATTACGCTGACCACAGAGCCTACTTGTTGATCGAGAGCCAAGATATATGTAATACAACAAGTGAGCCACTGCAGAATTCAAGACACATTATTGTATCTTTAACCGTGATGGAAATTAGAGAGAATTGATACTTTTAAATTAGACATATAAAAGTTTGTAGAATGGTAATTAGTAGAAAAGAGTAGGAAAATAGACTAGAAACAAGGTGAAATTGAATGGTATAAGAAGACAATTGAAAGCAAGAACATCATGCAATCCAAGAATAAAAGGGAAAATAAATACTCAAGAGCTCGAGCAGTTGATGTCAAAGAGTTGTCCTAATGTAATCGTGTAGAATCGATTTTGCAATGTTGGCCTTTGCTTTGATAGTATTGTAGCAACTTGTTGCATGGTTGGCCGAGACAGTGAAGTGGTGTGTAAACATACAAATGCTAGTTTCGCAACAACAACTACTTGCTCTGCCACTTCATTCCTCGGAGGTAGGGGACGTTGGTCCAAGATGTCCTTCAAAAATATGCCTTGCGCAGTCAATGTTGATGATGAGGACGAGGATGACGGTAAAGAGGAGATTAGATCACCCGGATGCTTTCCTATAATCACTTCCAGTGCTAGCACCCCAAAACTATAAACATCACACTTCTCATTCACTTCTATTGTATAAGCAAGTTCTGCCAAAAAAACAAAAATGTCCATCAACAGAAAATTGTTAAATAAAGAAAGGGTGGAAAAGTAAATAAAAATGCTCCTGGCCCATTTCAAGATATTGATTAAATTGCTTAAAATTCTTTGATAAATGACGCAAATAGTTTAGGGTTCCAAAAGAAGGAAATTATATAAATGCTTGATGAATGTCAATGCCAAAATGTCAAAATATGAAAACCTGAGAACTATGAATATCTTAAAATAGGATAGTTAGTTCATTGAAGCAGCTACCTACCTTTCCATATATGATTTTCAAGACATCAACAGGATTGCTAGTCACCAATATTAATTAAAGTCTTTCAAGTGTTATTACTCTTTCTGATTTGAGAGAAATAAATAATTAATTTGAGAGAAATAAAGAATTAATGAAAATTTGTTCACTGCCAAATGTTAACTATAGAAAGATAAGTTTTTGAAGCAATGAACTATATACAATGGCTTTTGTAGGACTATTCAAAAGTGCAAGGATGGATGCATGATTTTAATCTTAGGGCGAACTTTTAATGAAGGAGAAAAAATTACTATTTGTGTTGCTTAGTTTGGATAATTTTCATTGACAAAAATGTGCATTTTGTAATCACTATAAAAATAGGTGAAGTTAAAAGACGACCATTTAATCAATTGACAAGAGGATAAATTATTAAATTTCTTGCTTTACAAACACTTTGGCACAACTCAAATATTATTAACAATTTTTGAAATTCAGAATGTCTAATTTTGTAACTGGAATTTCAAATGTAAATTAAATTTACTTGCATGCTTGCAATTATCTTCAATTTTGAAGAATCAATCAGTTTTTTTAAATCAGTTTTTCTAATTCTTATAATTGAGTATCACATGTGATTGTAAAATGTCAACTAGAAAATGCTTGGCGGCAATGTGATCTCTTTGTTGGTGAGTACGACTTCCATCGAATGTAATTAAGATCTCAAACAAGAAGAAGAAAGAAAGACATAATTTAAATAGAGAAATGAGAAAAATATAAAGAATAGAAAGTATAAGTTGTTTTAAAATAGAGATGGAGAAGAGGAAGAAAAAGTGAAAATGGAAATTGAGTTCCGGGCAGAATTGAAATAACAAAAAAGATAGAGGAAAAAATTGAGAAAAAAGAAGAACAAGAAGAAAAGAGGAAAACAAGCAAACAATAAGAATAAGAGGCAGAGAGAGAAAGGAAACCCAGAGTTGAAGAGCAACGATTGAAACTTAAAACTACAAATCAAGTTAAAGAAAATCAATAAAATCTTGGAGGGGTGAGCCTATATAATTTATAAATATTGTTAACTAATACCACTATATTTGAGGAGTTATTTCAAAATTTTGGGGTGGCAGTCACCCTGCCAGCCACCGAGATCCATTGCTGCACAAGTGGTAGGTCATTAGAGCAGGCCAAAGTCTTAACTAAAACCATAAGTACTAAAATAAAGGAAACACATAGAATCCTGCCGAAATAATCATTTTCTTAAATGAATGTTAAATAAAGAGAAAATATTCCATGTCTTGCAAAAAAGAGTTTTTATTTTTTAGTTTTTGGTAAACCTTGATGACATAAGGAGAAATTTATTAATAATCTAAAATCGAGAGGGGTAATGAGCCTTATCTCTCAAGCAATAGAAGAAAAAAAATATTCAGGCAAAAGAATGGGCAAATTACAATTTACATCCTTATACTTTACATCTAATCTCACTTTACGTTCTGACTTTTTAATTGTTTTAGTCAACCCTCCAGACCGAGTCCAATTGGAATTGGGCTCATTTGTATCACCTTGTTTCAAAAACTAACAAAGAATAGTCATGTGATAGAATTAATTACAATTAGCACCCCCTGCACTTTTATTAAAATTTCACTTTATTCCTTATCAACTTGTATTTTTACCAAAATCTCATTTTAAGACAATGTTATATGCTTAGGCCCAATTGAAACTAGACTTGAAGTCTAGGGCCTGACTGAAATAATTTAAAAGTCAAGAGGCAAAGTAATAAATGGTATAGAGTATAGGGATACGGTGTAATTTGGCCCAAAAAAGAATCAACACTAACAAACTTGAATATATATATATATATACAAAGTACCCAACATATCTAAAGCCACAATAGGCTTAACCAATCTACAAGGCTCTTAAAAAGTAGAGAAATAAGAATTATTATCACAATCCCAATTAGCTAACACATCTGCAACACTATTTACTTACTTCGGTGCATATTTTTCATCTAAAATGGCTTTTCAGTAGCTATGCTCATCATACACGAGAATTTAAGGTATGCATATTAGAAAAAAAATGGAATAACAAGCTTAAATCTAGCAATTATTCTTCATTAGTAAGTTAAAATGAACAAAAACTACATGGGTAATTTAATTGGAAATAAATCATTGCAATAGAAAAATATATACCAGGAGCAGCATAACCAAAGGTCCCAGCAAATGAAGTCCAATTGGATGAGTTAAGATTCATAAATCTAGCTGTGCCAAAATCAAATATGTGAGCCACATAGTTCAAATCAAACAAAACATTCTTGCTTGATATGTCTCGATGGATGATTGGTTGAAAACAATCATGGTGCATATAAGAAAGAGCATTTGCCACACCTTTTACAGTGTTCACTCTCTTAATCCAATCAAAGATTACTATATCATCGTCCATGCTCAGTACCTTTCCCAAGCTTCCCCCTTCCAAGAACTCATAAACCAAAAACAAATGCCTTAGGTGTGAACAGTAACCATACAACTTTACAATGTTGTGATGTTGAATCGCAGTTAATGTACGGATCTCACTTGTAAACCCTTTTAGATTAGCCCAGTCATCATCAAGTGTTGCATGAAGTTTCTTCACAGCAACTACTTGACCATTTGGTAGGTCAACTCTATAAATGGTTACCATATCCTCCCTCTCTAACACAATATTTGGCACTGAAGTTCTCAGTGACTTCAATGATGTTTTCATAGACCATTTTTCCATCATAGCTCCATATTGCAAAAACATTATCATGGTTTACTCGTGATGGCTCGTTTTTTGTGTTCCTCACTTTCTTACGAAAAGCCATGAAAATGCCAAGAACCATTAGCAAAAGAAACAAAATTCCAAAAACAAGAAGTACAGTTAGTAACATAACTTTCTTGCCCTTTTTTTTAACATCCCCAGTGTTTAATTTTGTCAAGCAAGCCTTAAGACCAGTAGCATTACCACATAAACCTTTATTACCTTTGAGTGCCTTGAATGAAGCCTCTTAGAAGGCCTTGATGTCAGGAAGATGATCCTCTAACTGATTGTATGACACATCAATGGAAGTAAGACTTACCATTTCATTGAAAGATGATGATATAGAACCAAAGAACTTATTATGGGAGAGATTTAACCTTTCTAAGCTTCGCAATTCTCCAATCTATTGTGGTATCTTACCAATTAGCAAGTTATTGCCAAGATCAAGACTTTGAAGAGTGTTGATCTAGCATATTTCAATAGGAATGCTTTCCCCAAATCTATTATTGCTCAAATTTAAGTTCAATAGTTTTAAGTAGTCTCCAAGTTCTCTAGGGATTGAGCCACTTAGACTATTTGCTACCAAGTTAAGAAACCTAAGATTCGACAATTTATTGAATTCTAGAGAAATGTTGCTTGATAATTAGTTATCTTTCAGCCTAAGGTCAAACAATGAAACCAACCTTCCTAATTTCAATGAGATCTCTCCAACTAAATGATTCGAAGAAAGGTCAATGATAGATAGTTGAGTTGCCTCTACCAATTCAGGTGGTATCTCACCAGAAATATTATTGCTAGACATTTTGAGACTAGTTAAATTGTGGCATTTTTCCCAGTTTTTAGATAGCTCACCATAAAAATTGTTATGGCTCAAATCAATGTAATCCAAGCTTGGGTATATGCCAAAATCTTTTGATATATTTCCCGACAGTTGGTTTCCTTCAAGCCTGACTCTATATAAGCTATGGCAATTTTTCAAGCTTTTTGGGATGGGACTTGTGAGGTTGTTGTCAGCTATAGCTAATTCTGTAAGTAATCCACTAAAGCATAGGTTTTCTGGTAAATGACCAACGAGCTTGTTGTAACCTATCTGGAACCATTTCAAATGTGTAAGATTGTTCAATCTCGAAAGAATAGAGCCAGTGAGTTGGTTATCAATAAATATCAAATAACCAAGTTGTTTTAAATTTCCTATCTCTGAAAGAATGGAGCCTGATAATGGATTTAGACTTAAATCTAATGTATTCAACTTTGTCAAGTTTCCAATTATCGAAGGAATGAGTTCTGAAAGCATATTTCCACGAAGGGACAAAGTGGTTAACATGCCTAAGTTTCCTATATAAGTAGGAATTGAACCATGTGGCCCACCTTGCCACACCTATAACAAGCTCCAGATATTTTGTAACAGACCCCTTTGTGCTTCTTGCCACATTCAGAACAGGGTGGTATGAAACCACTTCCCTGGCTGGGCCTAGTTGTTGACCCCGTATTCTGTTTCTTGTTCAATGCGTTATGCTTGTCTTTCTTGAATTTAAATCCCTGCCTTTTACCACGCCATTCAGACGCTGGTGTTTCAGTTTTCAGTGCTTCAATGTTCGATTCAGCCATCAAGGCTCGGTCAAGAACGTTTACATAATTCGGCAACTTCAGAACATTTATTCTGTCAAGAATTGCAACATTAAGGCCGCCTTCGAACTTTCTGGCCTTCTTGTAGTCAGTGTCCACCATATGTGGTGCATAACGGGCAAGTTCAGTAAATTTTGTTTCATATTCAGCAACGGACATTGTGCCCTGCTTCAGCTGTTCAAATTCAATCACTTTTCTATCCCTGACACACTGAGGGAAATACTTTTCAAAGAAGGCTCCTTTAAATTGAGCCCAGGTCATAACTGTATTTTCGTTACGGATAAGCATCCACCACCTTCTAGCTTCTTCCTGCAGAGTAAAGGTGGCTAACAGTACCTTGTGTGCTTCAGAGCACGGGAACACCTCAAATAATTTCTCTGTCTCAAGAACCCATGCTTCAGCCTTTAACGGTTTGAGGCCTCCCTGAAAGGACGGCGGTTTCATTTTGCTGAACTTATGGGTGAGAGCAATTATGTCTCCATCATTTACATTCACATTCTGTTCCAGTACAGCCGGAGGAGGAGGTGGGGGTTGTTGATTCTGTTGCTGATCTAATCTTTCAGTTATCAGTTCCATCATTCGTTCCAGTCTGGCCATTCTAGCCTCGGAGGATGAGGATTCAGTTGCAGTGTTTGCATTATCCATTTCACTATAAGTAGCTATAAGAATTATCAATTTAAGCAGTCACTATGTATACAGGTTCATACTTTAGCATATATTCAGTCAGTCATATCACACACTTATCATGCTCATGTGATGCCCTAATCGATTTTCTAGGACATCCTATAGCTCATTTGGACACGTGTGTGCGGTATAACTCGTGGTAAGTATCGCTCTGATACCACTCTGTCACGACCCAAACCCGGCCCCATGGGTTTAGCACCGTAACTGGCCAGTAATCCGAGATTACCGAAGGCCTACTTAACAGTAATACAGTAAAACAGAGTACAGGGCCTGGCGGAAGCCAATACAATAAATAAACAATGTCCAATGAGCTGTGACAGTCTGTATGCCAAAAAGACTTTCATACATATATACACAAACAGTACTGAACAGTATGTACAATAATTACATCATTCAGAATAGGGACTCAATCCCTTAGAGTAGTACAGTACAGTGCTATAAGTCTAAACAAGTTCACAAAACAGATGCAGAGACAGAAAGGGGGAAATAAAAGACCCCTAAGCCATAGCATGGCAGACTCGGAACCTCGCATTGAGGCACATAGGTTGGCTCGACAAAACTGGAGTTAATCCCGACGCTTCTAGCTGCGGTCTGGTGCCTGTACACCTACATATATAAATAAGCAGTGAGCTAAAGCCCAGTGAATAACACAATGCGTAAAGGGTTTAAGAATGAATGTCCTTACAGTAATAAAAACAGTTCATTAAATCAGTATTTCAGTTGTTTAGTCAGTACAGTCATATGTGGTACATCCATTAGCATAACAGTACAGTAAACAGTAGGTCTTAAAAGACCGAACAGTAAATGATGGCCATCAGTCAGTAACAGTAGTGGTTCCAACGAGGGAACCGACAGAGATCTCTGTAACAGAAACGGTAAACAGTAGGTGCTAAGGATGCCACAATACAGTTCAGAATATAGGACATACATTCATTCAGTTAACAGTAATCAGTTCAGAAAGCAGTACAGTTCAATTGTTCAGAAGATAATCATTTTGAACATATCTTTACACAGATGTTACTCATAGAGTTCTGGGCTACAGCAAGCTAGAGCGTCTCCTCAGAAAGCCAATCCTACACAGCTAACAGATTGAACACACGCTAAGCTACACAGTCGGAAGAGATAATAATTTAATCCCTAATTTGCCTCGGTGTGTTCTACATCTATATCCTCATTAAGATGCTATAAACTAGGCCTAAGAATGCCTAGAATGAGATGAGGATGTAAAGATGTACTTTTAAAAGCATTTTCAGGTTTTTCAGAAAACAAGGGTCACGCTCGAGCGTAGGTCACTCCGCTCGAGCGGACATGCAGACAAGGGTACACGCTCGAGCGGCAAATCCCCCGCTCGAGCGTACTGCAAAAGTACTGGATGGGTGAAATCTCCGCTCAACGGACGCTCGACGCCCGCTCGAGCTTGAGACACATGACTCCGCTCGAGCGCCCAGTCCTCCGCTCGAACGGACTGTAAAACAGTGCAGAGATACTGGATGCTCGGATTCCATGCTCGAGTGCCACTTTACCCGCTCGAGCGGGAGTGCAAAATCTAGAAATTCAAGATTGCACCTCCAAGCTCAAACTCAAGCTTAAATGCATCAAGACCGATCCTCTTGGGCCCATTTTCTGGAAAACTCTTATAAACTCATAGTTAAACATGATTCAAAACTCAATTTGAGGAATCAAAGCCCAAGGGTGTTTAATTCAAACCCAATTGCAAACCAATTTCATGAACAAGGAGAACATGCAACCATGAATGAATTCAAACCAATTCCAAGCTTCAATTTGATGCTCTAAGGAGCCAATTGTTTCCAAAACATGATGAAATCATGGACTTAAACACAATTGTGAACATGCATGTAACATTTTGCCATGAAAACAACTCAACATCTACAATACAAACATGCATGCAAGGAATGAGCTTCAATTCAACATGTAAGAGCCATAACTTGGCTCAAGGCTATAATTTGCTATAAATCATGCAAGAATCACTTAAACCCAAGAACAAAAGGGTAGTTACTCTACCGTAGGTCTTCAATGCAAGACTAGAAGCTCAAATTAGCAACCTATACTTCAATTCTTCAAGCAATTCTACAAATGAACTCAACTCTCTCACTCTCTCTCTCCCTCTAGGGTCGGCTAAGGCAAGGAATGAGCTGAGCAAATGTTTTGAATTGCATAAGAATGAGTCCTCAAAGTATTAAGTAAGTGACCCACTAGGATGGCAATAAGGTGAATAAGGCAACTATTGCAATTTAACTCATTTTAATCTAATTTAATCATACCTAATCAGTTTTCAGATAAATACACCATAAAATCACATTAATTCTAAGGATCATAGAACATCAATCAATTCCGGATTTGGCCGCCGATAGGGCCTTCAATTAACAGTTAAAAGCATAAAAACATGAACAGATAATCAAACAATCAAACAGATAAATGCACAATTAAACAGATATACTCAGTCAATTCAGTTCTAGATTTCAGTCAGTTAGTTCAGTATTTCTATCAGTTCACTTATCAGTCATAATCAGTTCAGTTTAACGGTAATCAGTGGTTATTCGGTAAACAATGGTGAGGGTTATTACAGTCTCCCCTCCTTAAAAAGAGTTTAGTCCTCCAAACTCGAGTTACCTTCATTCTGGAAGAAGACAGGATCCAGTGGAAACAGTTCAGGATATCTCTTAGCCATGTCATCTTCCCTTTCCCAAGTGGCATACACGCCACCATGGTTTTGCCAATCGACCTTCACTAGCGGGATCTCTTTGTTTCTCAACTTCTTGATCCGTCTGTTCACAATCTGTATGGGTCGTTCCTCGTAAGTGTAGTCATCACTCAGAACTACACGAGTAGGCTCTATCACATGAAAAGGATCCCGGAGGTAGTCCCTCAATATAGAAATGTGGAAGACATTATGCATATACTCCATTTCAGGAGGAAGCGCAATTTGATACGCCACCGGATTGATTTTCTCAATTATCTCGTACGGTCCGACGTATCTCGGCGCTAACTTGCCTTTGACTCCAAAACGAGTCTGGCCTTTCATCGGTGTCACTTTCACAAAAACGTGATCACCCACTTCATACTCTCGGTCTCGTCTTCTAACATCCACATAACTCTTCTGTCTGCTCTGCGCAGTTTTCAGTCTCTGTTGTATCAGTTTCACTTTCTCAGTTGTTTCATAAACAATCTCGGGCCCAAGCAAAGGCCCATCTCCAACTTCTGCCCAGCAAATCGGAGATCTACATTTTCTGCCATACAATGCCTCGAAAAGCGTCATACCAATACTCGAATGATAGCTTTTGTTGTAGGCGAATTCAGCCAATGGTAGGTGGCTTTCCCAGTTTTCCTGAAAATCAAGGACACACATTCTCAATAAATCTTCCAGAGTCTGGATGGTCCTTTCTGACTGGCCATCTGTCTGAGGATGATAGGCACTACTCAGTCTCAATTCAGTACCCAATGCAGTCTGTAGGCTTTGCCAAAATCTCGATGTAAACTTCGAGTCTCTGTCAGAAACAATGGACACAGGCACTCCATGCAGTCTAACAATTTCATCAATATAGAGTATAGCCAATTTGTCCGCGTTATAAATTGTCTTAACAGGTAAGAAGTGAGCAGATTTAGTCAGTCTATCAACAATAATCCGAATTGAGTCCATACCTTTATTGGAGCGAGGCAATCCCACAATAAAATCCATGGTGATATGTTCCCATTTCCACTCTGGTATGGGTAAGGGCTGCAATAAGCCTGCGGGTCGTTGATGTTCGGCTTTAACTTGTTGGCAATGAGGACATTTCGATACAAAATCAGCAATTTCTTTCTTCATTCCCGGCCACCAGAAATTCAGTTTCAGGTCTTGGTATATTTTCGTATTCCCTGGATGGAGAGACAGTTTTGAGTTGTGGCCCTCTTGCAGAACTCTTCTTTTCAATTCAGAATCATTTGGTACACACAGTCTTTCTTGAAATTTCAGTACACCATTTTCAAACTTGAACCCCGGTCTCGGTTTGGATTTCCTTTCTTCGATGATCTTTTTCAAGAAGTCATCCTGTTGCTGTTTCTCTTTAATCTCTTCAATCAATGCTGGTTGAGCAGAAATAGTAGCTATTGTCCCACCTTGTTCTCGCAAAACGATTTCAATTTCAGACTTTTCAAGGTCGCAAAGCAACTCTTTCTGTCCGGTGAGCAGATAGGCTAAATTTCCAGTCGATTTCTGACTCAATGCGTCGGCAACGGTGTTGGCTTTTCCCGGATGGTACAAAATCTGTAGGTCATAGTCTTTAATCAGTTCTAGCCATCTCCGCTGTCTCATGTTCAGTTCTTTCTGTGTGAAGAAATATTTCAAACTCTTGTGGTCGGTATATACTTCACATGTTGCCCCATAAAGGTAGTGACGCCAGATTTTTAGTGCAAATACTACTGCAGCGAGTTCCAGATCATGGGTCGGGTAGTTCTTTTCATGCGGTCTCAGTTGTCGGGAAGCATAGGCAATTACTCTCCCATTCTGCATTAAAACATACCCCAAACCCTTATGAGAAGCATCAGTAAATACAATATAACCATCCGTACCTGAAGGTAAGGTAAGAACTGGTGCAGTCACGAGTCGAGTCTTCAACTCTTGGAAAGCTGATTCCCTTTGGTCAGTCCAGTCAAATGATATCCCCTTTTGTGTCAGTTGAGTTAACGGCAAGGCAATTTTGGAGAAATCTTTGACAAATCTTCTGTAATACCCGGCTAGTCCCAAAAAGCTTCGGACTTCTGTCACATTTGTTGGTCTAGGCCAGTTCACTACAGCTTCAATCTTCTGCGGATCAACAGAAATTCCATCTTTGCTAACAACATGCCCAAAAACATAACATGATCAAGCCAAAATTCACATTTAGACAGTTTAGCATAAAGTTTATGTTCTCTTAGAATCTGTAGGGCAAGTCTCAGATGATGTTCGTGTTCTTCTACACTTTTGGAGTAAATCAGTATATCATCAATGAATACAACAATAAAATCATCAAGGTATGGTTTAAAGATTCTGTTCATTAAGTCCATAAATGCAGCAGGTGCATTGGTAACTCCGAAAGGCATAACTAAAAATTCGTAATGTCCATACCTCGTTCGAAAAGCAGTTTTGTCAATGTCCTCTGGTTTAACTTTCAACTGATGGTATCCTAATCTGAGGTCGATCTTAGAGCACACTTGAGCACCCTATAACTGATCAAATAAGTCATCAATACGCGGTAATGGGTATTTATTTTTCACAGTTACCTTGTTCAGTTCACAGTAGTCAATACACAGTCTCAATGAGCCGTCTTTCTTCTTCACAAATAAAACAGGAGCGCCCCATGGTGAAGTACTGGGCCTGATGAACTTTTTGTCTAACAGTTCTTGTAGTTACACTTTCAGTTCTTTCAGTTCAGTCGGAGCCATTCGATAAGGAGCTTTAGATACTGGCCGTGTTCCGGGAATCACATCAATGGTGAATTCAATCTCTCTATCAGGCAAATCCCCTGGTAGATTATCTGGGAAAACATCTAGGAATTCGCTAACTATGGGAATACTGTTCACATTAGCAATACCGTCAGTAGATACAGTCAATACAGAACATAGATATCCTTTACACCCCTTTCTAATCAATTTAACAGCTTTCACAGATGAAATCAGATATGGAGGAGGTACTACTCCAATCCCATTAAACACAAATTCAGGCAAACCCGGTGGACGGAAAACTACTTGTTTCGTTACACAGTCTATGGTGGCATGATATTTCGTTAACCAGTCCATTCCCAATATTACATCAAAATGATCAATGTTCAGTGGCAGTAAGTCAATAAACAAATGTGCATCTCCAACAATAATTTCACAAGCAGGATACATATATGCACAGGTCATAGATTCCCCAATGGGTGATGATACAGCTAACAGATAGTTCATGGGTTCTAATGGTCTATTCAATTTTCGTGAAAAAGCATGCGACACATATGAATGTGTAGACCCCGAATCAATCAGTACATAAGCATTTTGGGTGCAAATAGAGAGAATACCTGACACAACGGTCTCAGTATTCTTTACGTCTCCCGGTACTAGGGCGAACACTCGGCCCTGCCTCATAGGCTCTTTCCCGGTAGCTTTGGGGTTCGGTTTTGGTGGCGCATTTGATGCTGCGCCGCTAGCTGCAGCTTTACTATTGCCCTGTGGAGCAGAGGGGCAATCTTTAACCATGTAGCCCACCTTGCCACACCTATAACAAGCATTAGATATTTTGTAACAGACCCCTTCGTGCTTCTTGCCACATTCAGAACAGGGTGGTATGAAACCACTTCCCTGGCTGGGGCTAGTTGTTGACCCCGTATTCTGTTTCTTGTTCAATGGGTTATGCTTGCCTTTCTTGAATTTAAATCCCTGCCTTTTACCACGCCATTCAGACGCTGGTGTTTCAGTTTTCAGTGCTTCGATGTTCGATTCAGCCATCAAGGCTCGGCCAAGAACGTTTACATAATTCGGCAACTTCAGAACATTTATTCTGTCAAGAATTGCAACATTAAGGCCGCCTTCGAACTTTCTGGCCTTCTTGTAGTCAGTGTCCACCATATGTGGTGCATAACGGGCAAGTTCAGTAAATTTTGTTTCATATTCAGCAACGGACATTGTGCCCTGCTTCAGCTGTTCAAATTCAGTCACTTTTCTATCCCTGACACACTGAGGGAAATACTTTTCAAAGAAGGCTCCTTTAAATTGAGCCCAGGTCATAACTGTATTTTCGTTACGGATAAGCATCCACCGCCTTCTAGCTTCTTCCTGCAGAGTAAAGATGGCTAACAGTACCTTGTGTGCTTCAGAGCACGGGAACACCTCAAATAATTTCTCTGTCTCAAGAACCCATGCTTCAGCCTTTAACGGTTCGAGGCCTCCCTGAAAGGACTGCGGTTTCATTTTGCTGAACTTATGGGTGAGAGCAATTATGTCTCCATCATTTACATTCACATTCTGTTCCAGTACAGCCGGAGGAGGAGGTGGGGGTTGTTGATTCTGTTGCTGATCTAATCTTTCAGTTATCAGTTCCATCATTCGTTCCAGTCTGGCCATTCTGGCCTCGGAGGATGAGGATTCAGTTGCAGTGTTTGCATTATCCATTTCACTATAAGCAGTTATAAGAATTATCAATTTAAGCAGTCACTATTTATACAGGTTCATACTTTAGCATATATTCAGTCAGTCATATCACACACTTATCAGGCTCATGTGATGCCCTAATCGATTTTCTAGGACATCCTATAGCTCATTTGGACAAATGTGTGCGGTATAACTCGTGGTAAGTATCGCTCTGATACCACTCTGTCACGACCCAAACCCGGCCACATGGGTTTAGCACCGTAACCGGCCAGTAATCCGAGATTACCGAAGGCCTACTTAACAGTAATACAGTAAAATAGAGTACAGGGCCTGGCAGAAGCCAATACAGTAAATAAACAATGTCCAATGAGCTGTGACAGTCTGTATGCCAAAAAGAATTTCATACATATATACACAAACAGTACTGAACAATATGTACAATAATTACATCATTCAGAATAGGGACTCAATCCCTTAGAGTAGTACAGTACAGTGCTATAAGTCTAAACAGTTCACAAAACAGATGCAGAGACAGAAAGGGGGAAATAAAAGACCCCTAAGCCATAGCATGGCAGACTCGGAACCTCGCATTGAGGCACATAGGTTGGCTCGACAAAACTGGAGTTAATCCCGACGCTTCTAGCTACGGTCTGGTGCCTGTACACCTACATATATATATAAGCAGTGAGCTAAAGCCCAGTGAATAACACAATGCGTAAAGGGGTTGAGAATGAATGTCCTTACAGTAATGAAAACAATTCATTAAATCAGTATTTCAGTCGTTCAGTCAGTACAGTCATATGTGATACATCCATTAGCATAACAGTACAGTAAACAGTAGGTCTTAAAAGAACGAACAGTAAATGATGGCCATCAGTCAGTAACAGTAGTGGTTCCAACGAGAGAACCGACAGAGATCTCTGTAACAGTAACGGTAAACAGTAGGTGCTAAGGATGCCACAATACAGTTCAGAATATAGGACATACATTCATTCAATTAACAGTAATCAGTTCAGAAAGCAGTACAGTTCAATTGTTCAGAAGATAATCATTTTGAACATATCTTTACACAGATGTTACTCACAGAGTTCTAGGCTACAGTAAGCTAGAGCGTCTCCTCAGAAAGCCAATCCTACACAGTTAACAGATTGAACACACGCTAAGCTACACAGTCGGAAAAGACAATAATTTAATCCCTAATTTGCCTCGGTGTGTTCTACATCTATATCCTCATTAAGATGCTATAAACTAGGTCTAAGAATGCCTAGAATGAGATGAGGATGTAAAGATGTACTTTTAAAAGCATTTTTAGATTTTTCAGAAAACAGGGGTCACGCTCGAGCGTAGGTCACTCCGCTCGAGCGGACATGCAGACAAGGGTACACGCTTGAGCGGCAAATCCCCCGCTCGAGCGCACTGCAAAAGTACTGGATGGGTGAAATCTCCGCTCGACGGACGCTCGACGCCCGCTCGAGCTTGAGACACATGACTCCGCTCGAGCACCCAGTCCTCCGCTCAAGCGGACTATAAAATAGTGCAGAGATACTGGATGCTCGGATTCCACGCTCGAGCGCCACTTTACCCGCTCGAGCGGGAGTGCAAAATCTGGAAATTCCAAATTGCACCTCCAAGCTCAAACTCAAGCTTAAATGCATCAAGACCGATCCTCTTGGGCCCATTTTCTGGAAAACTCTTATAAACTCATAGTTAAACATGATTCAAAACTCAATTTGAGGAATCAAAACCCAAAGGTGTTTAATTCAAACCCAATTGCAAACCAATTTCATGAACAAGGAGAACATGCAACCATGCATGAATTCAAACCATCCAAGCTTCAATTTGATGCTCTAAAGAGCCAATTGTTTCCAAAACATGATGAAATCATGGACTTAAACATAATTGTGAACATGCATATAACATTTTGCCATGAAAAGAACTCAACATCTACAATACAAACATGCATGCAAGGAATGAGCTTCAATTCAACATGTAAGAGCCATAACTTGGCTCAAGGCTACAATTTGCTATAAATCATGCAAGAATCACTTAAACCCAAGAACAAAAGGGTAGTTACTCTACCTTAGGTCTTCAATGCAAGACTAGAAGCTCAAATTAGCAACCTATACTTCAATTATTCAAGCAATTCTACAAATGAACTCAACTCTCTCACTCTCTCTCTCTCCCTCTAGGGTCGGCTAAGGCAAGGAATGAGCTGAGCAAATGTTTTGAATTGCATAAGAATGAGTCCTCAAAGGATTGAGTAAGTGACCCACTAGGATGGTAATAAGGTGAATAAGGCAACTATTGCAATTTAACTCATTTTAATCTAATTTAATCATACCTAATCAGTTTTCAGATAAATACACCATAAAATCACATTAATTCTAAGGATCATAGAACATCAATCAATTCCGGATTCGGCCGCCGATAGGGCCTTCAATTAACAGTTAAAAGCATAAAAATATGAACAGATAATCAAACAATCAAATAGATAAATGCACAATTAAACAGATATACTCAGTCAATTCAGTTCTAGATTTCAGTCAGTCAGTTTAGTATTTCAATCAGTTCACTTATCAGTCATAATCAGTTCAGTTTAACGGTAATCAGTGGTTATTCGGTAAACAATGGTAAGGGTTATTACACTAAGCAATCCTATTTGTTGAGGGATGGAGCCACCGATTTGATTTCTATTCATATACAAGATCCTTAGATTAGTTAGTTGGCCTATTTCGGTCGGAATTGTTCCAGAGAGATTATTGAGAGGCAAGCTAAGGTAGGTGAGTCTCCAAAGGCTACCAATATGAGGGGGGTGGTCCCATAAAGTGAGTTATTAAAAAGTTCAAGGGTGAGGAGATGAGGAGAGTGAGAAATTAAGATTAGAAAGGGTGCCTTTCAAACCATAATCCTGAAGATTTATATGGGCAACTCTACTGGCCTTGTTGCAACCAATTCCAACCCAACTGCAATGGTTGCTTCCAACCCATGAGGACAAGAGAGTTTGCCTTTGATTGTGAAGGTTAGCTTTCCACGTCAAGAGAGTCGTGGCTTCACTTCCTTGTTTTCCAGTTAAAGAATAAGCAAAAGTAGCATAATCAAAAAAAGTGGGCAATGCAAGGATGATAAGGCAGAGTAAATGTCACCACCCGAACCCACCCCTATGGATTAAGGTCATAACCGGCCAGTAATCAAGGAATTACCTACGGCCTCAAACCAAATAAAACATATTTCATCAGAGTTGAGGGGCCAAAACGGAAACAAACTTACAAATTGTCCATAGAGCTGTGCTTACATGGCACATCAAAACATCCCAAAGTTATATTCATTAATAACCCACACCAAAAGGGAAATAACATATAAGTTTTACACAACAGGATCATTCAAGTCTTAGTCAGCCAAACCCAAAGCTTATATATATATATATATATACAAAGGTGGTCCAACATTTTCGCCAATCATAGCGAAATAATCACAAAAGGGCAAAAGGGCAAAAACAAGTCTCGTGCGTGAGACGTTCGGGCTGACTCTTCAAAACTTCGACCGTTTCTCACATACTTTACTAAGGCTGGTTTTGGACATCTCTTGGCTCACCTATAGACACATGAATGAGAGTGAGTGAAAGCCCAGTGAATAATATCAAATAAAGAAGATACATGAACAGAATTTGAAACAAATACATCAGACGGCCTTGGGCCCAATTCATATTTCTATCTAGTGCATCGAGCGACTACAGATCCAGATGTATCAAACGGTCTCTGGCCCAATTCAGTCATATCTGACGGCCTTTGGTCCAATCATTCATATCAAACGGCCTTTGGCCCAATCATTCATGTCCAACGGCCTTTGGCCCAATCATTCATGTCCGAAAGCCTTTAGCCTAATCATTCATGTCCGATGGCCTTTGGCCTAATCATTCATATCAAACGGCCTTTGGCCCAATCATTTATGTCCAATGGCCTTTGGCCCAATCATTCATATCAAACGGCCTTTGGCCCAATCATTCATGTCCGACGGCGTTTGGCCCAATCATTCATATCAAATGGCCTTTGGCCCAATCATTCATGCCCGACGGCCTTTGGCCCAATCATGCGGCATAACGAATATTTGTCCATAGTTGAATTTAACAGATTTATGAAACTCAAATAGGAGTAAGCAATTGGACAAATAGCATACTTTAAAATATCTTTACTAAGATATTACTCACAGTGTTCTGCCAGTGGATTTGCCCTTGTGCTTGACCCTACACAACACATAACACATATTGGGTCACAAGCTATTTGATCCGTTCCTAACTTATACATTCCTCTTAGGCCTCGTTCTTATCTTCTTGATTCATTTACAATGCTCAATGTATGCTTAAGAGTGCTTAGAAATAAAAGGGAATAGAAAATGAAGCACAAAACAACTTCTCAAAATTTCTAAAATAGGGCTACCCGCTCGAGCGTGGTTTCCGCCGCTCGAGCGATCCCCTCTGGTTTGCAAAAGCACTGGTTGCCTCATTTTTGCGCTTGAGCGTGACTTTGGACACTCGAGCTAAGAGTTGAAACATGTGACTGACACTCGAGCGTGACTCTTCCCGCTTGAGTGGACATTAATGTTTGCAAAAGTTCTAGGAGCTAACATTTCACGCTTGAGCATCGTTCTTTCCACTCGAGCGGACATGCCAAATTCTTGAATTTTCATAATTGTTCTTGAAGCTCAAACTTGACATTCAAAGGCCCAAAACACATGTTCTTAGTTCAAAAACGTGGGAGCACATCATATATTATGAGGACATAAGCAATATGAGGCCAATTGTTCAAAATTATGATTTAATTCTCAAATTATTTAACATTCTTCTTGACATGGTCAAAGCTCATGTATTCTAACTTTATACAAACTCCATATCTCTATGGATCATTCATGCATGTGTAATATAGACTCTAATACCATTTCAAATGACACAAGTGATGTTTATTCTCATGAAGCTCAACAAAACCATGCTTGCATGTATGATTCAACTCTCAATTTCTCATAATTGACATGCTACATGTTAGATTATGCAAATTCATGGCAATTCTCTTCATGCATGTACATACCAACTTCAATTTCATCATAATCAACTCAATTCATGTTCTTGATTACCATTTAATTTTGAATTCACAAAATTACAAACTCAAACTCATGAATTTACTCGCTTAGGAGCTCCAATCTTCACAAATGTAGTTAAATCTTGAGTTAATCTTCAAGATCACCAAGCTCCTTGATCAATTCTCTATCTTGAACTCTCTCTCTCTCTCTCTCTCTAAATTCGGCACTCTCACTCTCTCTAGAGTGTAATCTCAGCCAAAGGAGAGAAATGAGCTCAAAAACAATGCTAAAAAATGTAAATAGGCCACTTATATATGTTGGCCTAATCAAATTTAATTAAGGCTAAGTAATTGAGCTTAATTTAATCGTTCTGAATCTAATTGTTTTGATCTGAATAAATTTTTAATTAAATTTCACCGTAGGCTCTAGAAATTACGCCAATCACAATGGCGTGGTCAATTTTTTTTACTTTTTTAAATGCACTTTCCTTAGATGTATCTAAAAAGTAAAATATTTGTAAAAAAAAAAAATTAAAAAAATTAATAAATGCACAAGAATACGAAAAATGTAGTGAATTTTTTTTTTTATATTTTTGGTATTTAGTGAATTTTTTAAAAATAATTTCACAAATATTATACTTTTTAAGTGTATATTTATGTTAGGTGTATGTAAAAATTTTAAAAATTATTTAAAATGTTAAAAAATTTAGTATAAACAAAAAAAATACGAAAAATAAAAAATTTCAATTTTTTGAAAAATAAATTTAAAAAACTCAAATCAAACAAGCTGATTGCAAATAAGGTATTACATAAATTTATTATTATAAGCAGTTATTTGTATATAACTATCATGGAATATTCTCTTCATCTGTACAAATTATGTATAAAAAAAATCATAAGAATAATGTATCAGTGTTATTTTGATAAATAAAAATAATTTTTATATATGTTTTGTTTTAAAATAAAAAGTAATCAGGATCATTTTGTATCACTTTTTTATTTGCATATCATTACTTAACTATTATTCATGTATTTATTTTCGTGTACTTACCAATCAGTCTTATTAATTAGACTTATTTACTTACAAGTCCCAACTAATAAATTTATCATTATAAATTTATTCATAAAAACAAGAGAGACTAATAAATTTATCAATAGAACTTTAACAGGTAATAAGTCTCACAAGTAAAACTTATTAGTAATTTACCTATTTTGGAATCTATATGAGGATAGTATATTAAATGTAATAGAATTCACTACTTCTAATAACTTTTAAACTAGTCCATAAGCTGGCAACTACTGTAACATGTTTGCTTAGTTAATGATCAGACTTCTATTAGTCCTCAAAAAAAATAATAATAATCATATTAAATTTGGATGATTAATTCTGATTATTATTAGAATTATCCTACTCCGGACTAGCAGTCGTGAACCATTTCAATAGAGATTTTCCATACTTGTAATAACTTTTAGTCATATTAAATTTGGATAATTAATTCTGATTATTATTAGAATTATCTTACTCTAGGACTAGCAGTCGTGAATGATTTCAAAAGAGGTTTCCCATACTTTAATATCTTTTAAAAGGAATTTTTTTTTTAAATTATATATATAAAATCTTTGGATACAATGGTATTGCTTAAGGGAGTGGAAATCTTGCCTAGAGCAAGAATTAAACCATTGGCATCCTCGTGATATGGTCAATTGATAGATCCTACAATGGCTGATCAAAAAAAACAAAGATAGATCCTACAATGTATAAAGATTTTAAGGGTTAATTTTTTTCGTTTGAAAAAGTAAAAAATAATAAAAAAAATATTATTATTCAAGTTTAAAAATTAGATTCACTTTTAAAGTTCAATCAATTAAAATATTTAAGGCAACTCTCTCTCTCTCTCTCCCTCTCCCTCTCTCTCTCATATTTTCTCTAATTGTCAACCAATCATATCATTTGCACATCGTTAAATCTAGAAAGTGGACTTTTATATCATTTTTCAACCAAAAAAAAAAAAAAATTTTAATTGTTAGGAGATCAATTCCAGCCGCTATATGAGGGGTCATGAAAAACTCGTTACAAAAATTCAAAAAAATAAATAAAAAATTACCTTTAGAAACAAAATTTGAAATATGTTGCTAATAAATGCATTTTTAGAGATAAAACAATTTTACCCCAAACGGTTTATTTTTAAGATAAAAATTTTGGCTCCAAAAGAATAATAATTCATTACAAAAATGTCCAATTTTACCTTAAAAATACAATAATGACACTTTGCCCCCCTTAAGTTTAGGCATTTTCTCATTTTGGTGTTTTAAGTTTATTTTTTCCACTTTAACCCTTAATGTTACTAAACTTTCCAATTTACTCCAAACCCTAACTTCCATCCAAATCTAAATAGAAAATGCCACATGGCAGCCATGTGGCATAAAAACATTACTTATAATACATAATCCTAAATCCAAACCCAAAAAATAAGAAACAAAAATACCCCCCCTCTCTCTCACTCTCATTCTCACTCATTGCTTTAGAACCTCGAGAAACATAATAATAGTTTGAAGTTCGGGTTTGCTAAATTTGCAGATGAGAGATGGGGGGATTAGGGTTTGAGTTCTGGGTTTTCGAGTTTGGATTTGGGTTTGGGTTTGGGTTTGGGTTTAGATGTTGGATTTGGGTTTTGGAATATGTATTAAAAGTATTTTTTTTTTTATGCCACATGGCACTACCTAACATTTTCTGTTTAGATACTGGAAAAATAAAATAACATTAAGGGTTAAAATGAGAAAAAATAAATTTAAAAGGCTAAAGTGGGAAAATGCCTAAACATAAGAAGGGCAAAATATTATTTATTTTAAAAAAATGACCTCTACCAACAAAATTAAAAGATGTCATCAATAAATACATTTTTAGAGATAAAACAATTTCACCCCAACAGATTTATTTTTAAGATAAAAATTTTGGCTCCGAAACGACAATAATTCATTACAAAATGCCCAATTTTGTCTTAAAAATACAACAATAATACTTTTATAATTAAGATATTTCATCCTTCAAAAATGGTTTCGTCACTAACTTTCTATCTCAAAAATCTTAATTTGTTATAGTGTGAAGTAGTTAATGTTAGTTTCTATTTTCCTTTTCTTTAATGTTTAATTTCTTTTAATTTTCTTAACCTTTAGTTTTATTGTTTTATTTATTTTAAAATGTGCAGTTTAGTCCGCTATTAGCTGATAGGTTTAATTTCTAGTCTCGACAACAAAAGAGACTAAGGTCTTATTTGAAAATTGACTATTTTAATTATTTTTTTGAATTTTTATGAAATTATGTACAAAAAAATATAGAAAAAATAATGTGAGAACTTTTAATAAATTTTTGACTTTTTAACTAAAAACTAAAGTCACCAAACAAGGCCAAATAATTAAACATGAGCAAGCCACTATGGAATAATTCGTGTAAGTCCCAACTTTAACTCTCATGAAATATAAAAATACTTGAACTTAATTAAACATGTGCTTTATCAATTATTACGTCCATAATTTATTTATCGTATACTGTACTAAATGATACGATTAATTAATTGAAAGTTTCTACGATAAATAAAGGTATAAAATCACAAAGATTTTTGGATAAATTACACTTTGCACTCCTATACTTTGTACCCAATATCACTCTGGTCCTTACACATGAAATCATGACAGTTAATCCTTGTACTTTTGATCAAATCCCACTTTAATCTCTACACATGAAATCGTTACAGTCAATCCCTACACTTTCACTCAAATCCCATTTTGGTCCCTACATAAGTATCAATGTCCCTTTTTTTGTAACTTCATTTTTAAATCTTTAACAAAATCCAATAATGAGACAAAAATGTGACTACGAAATGAGGGTAAGAGAGCAAAAACTCATCTATATTTTCCACCAATACACTTTGTCCTATGTAATAAACACACACACACACACACATATATATATATATATATATATATGTTCGTACGGTAAAAAATGTGATGAAAAGACAAGAAAATAGAACTTTTGAAATTTAAAAAAAAAAAATGCGACAAAAGAAATCAAAACGAAAGAAAGATGAATAGACAGAAGATTGTGTTACCGTGAAAAACAGAGTTTCGTGATTTCAATTTATGTAAAACCCTAGTTCATCTTCTTAATTGTTCACAATCTGTATTCTGTTTTATACTAATACAGTCATATTTTGATGTAAATTTTGGGATAAAGTGTGTATTAGTGAAAAATATAGATAATTTTTCTTTCTTACCCTCATGTCGTAATCGTATTCTTATCACATAATTAGATTATGTTAAAGATTTAGACAATTGAGTAACATTTAACACTTGTATAGGGACCAAAGTGAAATTTGACAAAAAAATACAGGGGGTTGATTGTCACAATTTCATGTGCAGGGACTAAAGTAGGATTTAACTAGAAGTGCAGAGAGTTGACTATCATGCTTTCATGTGTAGGGTCTAAAGTAAGATTTGGTGCAAAGTACAGGGATGCAAAGTGTAATTTATCCTAGATTTTTTTATAATTTATTGTTTGGAATTGACTTTTTTAGTAACTTTTTTATTTATTTTTTTTTCTTCAATAAAAAAAATTACACTTTTAAGTTTTTTTCAACTAGACAGACCAAAAATTAAATAAAAGAAAATAACTGAAAAAAAATTCACTAAAGACAAAAAATAATTAATTTTTTTGTCTTTAGTGAATACTTTTTGAATTTTTTCAAAATATCTTTACTTTTTAATTTTGTTGGTTATTTTGACACCTCGAAAGTTAGAAATGTAATTTAAACATGTCAACAATGATCTAAAAATTCCCTATAGATAATAAATGTCAATTCGTATCAAGTGATTGTGTTTAGATTCTCGTAACCTCAATAAAGAAGACTTTATTGTGTTGTGTTAAAAAGAGAAACCAAAGCTTTGTAGTTTAAATTCGTAACAAAATGGAAGGGAAAGACTTGCCAGAAAATTACAATTGATTAATTAAATAAATGATTACAATATATTACTTTTAGTAAGGACAACTTCGAAGCTTTAGACCGACCAAGTTTTGAAATTACAAGACTAATCTACTCCTATAAAAAGTAAGCACAGTGTATAAAAGTAAAGTGCAAAAAAGGTAGGACTTTTCATTATCTTGATGTGTCCCACAAGGTACCCCTTGCTTGCCACATGTCACATTTGCATTGGATAGTTTAAATGTCATGCCAACAAAATCTCTGTGGGTGTTTGAGAAGGGGGTTTTTATGTAGGTTTTTTTAGTTGTAAGATATTATTAGATAAAAAAATTTTCACTGTGTTTGGTTTGAGTTTTTTGGATTACGTTTTCTGAAAATTGAGTTTTTTGGTTTTTGTGTTTTTTTGTTTTTAGTGAATATTTTTTAAATTTTAAACATTTTTTTTTACTTCTTTAGATGCACCTTACTTAGATATATCTAAAAAGTAAAAATTTGTAAAAAAATATTTTAAAAAATTAATAAATACATAAAAATACAAAAAAAATGTATTGAATTCTTGTATTTTTTTGTATTTTTGGTATTTAGTGAATTTTTTTTATAATTTTTTTACTTTTTAGGTGTATTTATGTTAGGTGTGTCTAAAAAATAAAAAAATTGCTTAAAATATTAAAAAAATTCAGTAAAAACAAAAAAACACGGAAAATAAGAAAGTAGAATTTTCTAAAAAGTGTTTTGGAAAACTGGAAACCAAGCATGGTGTGTTTGGGAAGATAGTTGGGTTTTTTTGTGGTTGAATGTGATGTTTATGAGAGATAAAGTAAAATAATTATGGGGTTAGATGTGATATTTTGTTTGGATTTATTTTTTTGATTTTGCAAAACTTTTGTCTTTTAGTAGAAAAAATAAGAAAAAAATTTGGGAACCAAGTTCCCAAACACCACCAACTAGATGGACCTCAAAAGAATTTTATCATAATTTTAAAAAAATGTATCATTGAAAACAAAAACCAAAAAAATAAAAGATATATAAATTTTTAGATGAATGTCAACCATTTAGGAAAATAAATGGGTATGATGTTAAAATGTGCTGATGTAAATGTGAGATAACTGTTTTTAATGGTCCGCTATGTGAGACGGTAAATGAAGTTGGTGAAAACTTGCATGTGTTATGGCATTTATATAATTTCGTTCACCATATTAAATTAAATCAAAAATTAAGTATTGTGTCATTTTATATTTAGTTAAATTAAATAAAAATATATTTTTTTTCCCTCCTCTAACATGTCCATTTATAGTGATTGTATCACTCTTTCTTACCATTATATCAATTAGTCTTTATTATATATGACCAAATCATCTTAACTTATTTTCTCAATTTTATTTTATTTTTTTAATAGGTGCTATATTCCTATCATTTTATGGATATATTTATATCTAATTTTATCTTTTAAAATCTGATCACACATCCATAATTCTAGTAAATGAAATAAAATCAAATACAAATTATTCCACCACGCATGAGAAAATTTTATCCTCAATATGTTCATCTTCTTATCTTCAATAGGAACTTTTCGTCGTTCTTGCTCAAGTTCTGATTGTTTTTAATTCCAAATGCTAGGACCACTAATGGTTAAGAACTTCTATCACTGGTTGGAGTGGACTTCAAGGCCACATCAATTGAGAACAATTTTTAAATTCCAACACATACATATAATAAGGCCTCGTTTGGGAACAGGCTAATTTAGTAACTTTTTGGCTATTTGGCTAAAAAGGTAGGTAAAAAAAACTTGTATGTTTGGGATGACTTTTTGGCTAATTACGAAAAGATGTGCAAAAAGTAGAGAGAAAAGAGAATCTTTGACTTTTTGGTATGGGTTATTGGCTTTTTGGCTAATTTAGTAACTTTTTGGATAATTGGCTAAAATAACCTCTTGCCAAACGAGGCCTGAATGTATAAAAAAAATAGTGGAAATAGACTCTTTAACCATATATGATTGTTTATCACAAATGTTTCCTTTACCATGCATAGAGGGTAATCAATTTGTCTAACACGAAGACTTGACTTTAATTGTCTTATTTATAATTTTATTTTATTTTATTTTATTTTTTCATGTGATAGGGATAGTGTTAAAATTTTGAATTTTAAGAAAGATTTTGCAAGGAAGAATAAACAATAAAATAATAAAAGAAAAATAAATAAATGAAATATAAATCTCTTCTCTTTTTTTTTCACTTTTTCTTTTCCTTTCCTTCCCTGGCAAACTTCTCGTTTTCAATGGAATACACTTGCCTAATACTAAACTTGACTTTAGTTATCCTATTCATTTTCTCATGTTAAAGGCATTAGGGTGGTGCTAAAATTATGAATTTTAAGAGGGATTATCCGAAGAAGAACAAGCAATAGAAGGGGGAAAAAAATAATGAACTTTTTTTTTTCACTTTTTTTTTTTTCTCTTGCAAATTTTTCTTTTCTTTTTTTTTTTTTATGAGAAAAAGGGAAGGAATCTTAATGAAATGCACTTTTTCATCATGAAGACTTGACTTAAGTTGTCTTATTTGCTATTCATTTTTTCATGTGATAGGCACTCTGTTATTATTAAAATTATGAATTTTAAGCATGATTTATAGAGAAAAATAATGAATAATAAAAAGTAAATAATTTTTTTTTTCCACTTATGACAAATGTTTCCTTACTATGCATAAAATGAAAGGACCTTTTTTTTCTTCTTTTCTTTTATATATGTATATATATTTGGAAAAGATGAAGGAATCTTAATGAAATATACTTGTCCAATACGAAGACTTGTCTTACTTTAGTTGTCCTATTTACAATTCATTTTCTCATGTGATAGGCATTGTAGTGGTGTTAAAATTATGATTTTGCAGAGAATAATAAATAATAAAAGAAAAGAAAATACTAAATGAAATATTTTATTTTTTTCACTTTTTTCTTTTTCTTTTCCTTTCTCTCTTAGCAAATTTTCCTTTTACTTTTTTCATGGAAAAAGGGGAAGGACTCTTGACGAAATACACTTGTCCAATATGAGAACTTGACTTTAGTTGTCTTATTTATGATTCATTTTCTCGTGTGACAGACATTGTAATGGTGTTAAAATTATGAATTTTAAGAAAGATTTGCATAGAAATATAAATAATAAATGTTGCCTAGTAATTATCTATGTCTATGTATGTGGATGGATATACATACAAGGGACAAATGTTTTTGAGGCTAACCAAACTTTCAATTACTTCTCAATCTTAATCTATCGTGCTTAGAGGGCAAGAAAATAGTAACTAAATGTTCAAATTGAAGCTACTTATTCAAACCCGATCGATACTCATGTGGTTCAATGAGATTCAATTGGCACTATTATTATCTATATCGGTGGTTACTTTTATGAATTCGACTCTCATGGGAAAAGACATTGTAATTAGTTGTCAAATTTGTCACATACTTTAGATATACATTGTTGAATTTTCTTAGGGTAAATTACACTTTGCGCCGTTGTACTTTGCACCAAATCTCACTTTGGCCCTTACATTTGAAATCATGACAGTTAACCCCCTGCACTTCTGGTCAAATCTCACTTTGGTCCCTACACATGAAAACGTGACAGTCAACTCCCTACACTTTTACTCAAATCCCACTTTGGTTCCTATACAAGTGTCAATGTCCCTTTTCTATTATTTCATTTTTTAATTTTTAACAAAATTCAATCATGTGACAAAAATACGACTACAAAATGAGAGTAAAAGTTAAAAATCATCCATATTTCCTACTAATACACTTTGTCCTATGTGATAAACACATAAAAGTTATATATGTGTGTGTATGTGTGTGTGTTGTGTGTGTTTTCGTATGATAAAAATTGGGATGAAAATCTAAGAAAGTAAAGCTTTTGAAATTAAAAAAAAAATGTGACAAAGAAATCAAAAAAAAAGAAAGATGAACAAACATGGAACTATGTTACCGTAAAAACAAAGTTTCGTAATTTCAATTTATGCAAAACCCTAATTCATCTTTGTAATTGTTCACAATCTGCGTTTTGTTTTAACTTAATACGATCATATTTTGCTGTAAATTTTGGGATAAAGTGTGTATTGCTAAAAAATGTAGATAATTTTCCTTTCTTACCCTCATGTCGTAGTCACATTCTTATCACATGACTAGATTCTGTTAAATATTTAAATAATTGAGTAACAGAAAGGGGATATTGACACTTGTGTAGGGATCTGTAGACACCCCATTTTTGACCGTCCTCAAGACTTGGACGTCACTGTTTGAACACACGGTGATCTTCCATGTTTGTGTTCGTTTGGAGTTCCCGGAAGTCTCGGCTCACGCGCCTTGCCTCAGGATCCCCGAACTCGACCGTTTAGTGTTTGGTTTTGCACCAAACACTTGCATCTTGCCTTTGAGAGGCAGGGTGGGGCTTGTAGACCATCCCCACCCATCACCGGCAGTGGCTAGATGCCACCGGCTGGTTTTTGATGCCACCGGCAATATAGTTTGCCGGTCGGCACTATTTGTTGCCGGTCAGCACTTTTTTGTGCCGGTCGGCACTTTGTTTGGCCAAGATGGCATTTTTTGCCGGCCGATTGCTGTTCATCTGCTTTTGCAGATATTTTTCGACAGCTGTATAACTTTTGCTCCCCTCCATACACGTGTATGGAGGGATCTCCCTCTTGCAAAGCTTGTCTTGTAAGCTTTACAAGAGGCTTATAGAGAGAAGCTCTCTCTAAGGCAAGAAAGAGGCTTTAGACATTTTTGAGAGAGAGAAGACAGAGAAGAGCTCTGGTTTTCTAGGGTTAGGGTTAGACATACACTCACCTATCTCTCTTTCCCTCTCATTTTGCATACTAGGTGTTTTGTGCCTTACTATTGCACACAAACACCTAGTGTTTCACCTTCCTCTAGGAGCTGAGGTTCTAAAGAGTGTGTTTTGAAGTTTTTGTCTTGGATTCAAGCTCAAGGAGGCCATTGGAGCACCATTGTTGAAGAAGGCATCAAGGGTGAGAAACTAGTCTTTTTTTTCCCCTTTTTTGCATTGATTTTCTACTAGTCTTAGAGCTGTTTTTGTGATTATTGTATAACATAAAAAAGTTCTATTTTTAAGCCCTCTTTATTGTTTATTAAGAGTGTTTTGTTGTTTGAGGGTTGTTGACCACCCTTAGGCCTCAAAAGGCCTCATTTTGAGCCATTTTGTGTTAGCTCCGGGATTTTGGTGTTGAGGTCTCTTCACCACTGAAATCTTGAGGGATTTCAGTGGTGAAGATGATGCTTTGAAGTCCCAAGAAGGAGAGGGCCACCCCCTCTCCTTGTTGTCCTTGAAAAGGGCATATTTTGGCCTCTTAAGGAAGCCTATGCTTGAGTGTGTGTTGAGCATATTTGGTTTGTTTTTCATGCTTATATATCCATGATATAACATGATTTAAAGTTGGTTTTGGAACTCCATGCATGTTTAGCATAGTTGCCATGTAATGCCTTGTTTATGCCTTCATGTGCCTTAGGTTGTTAGCCTTTGTTGGAGCATGTTTTAGGCTTAGTCTTGTGAAGATTATGTGCTTATTTTGCCATGTTCTAGGTCTGTCCATAAGTATTTGGGTTGATTTTAGCATGCATTATATAGCTCCTTTGTATTTGGGCTTGTTGGCCTTGAGTATGTGCATGTGTAGCATGCCATCTTTGCATTGTTTTGATGATTTGGAATCATCTTACATGCCATTTCAGTCCCATTTCCATGCTTGTTTGATTGCCTTGCATGTCTCTTTAATGCTTTGAAAGCATGTGTTGCAATGCTCCATGTTTTGGCCATGGTGTATGCCTTTGTATTCGGGCCATTTAGATGCCATCTAAGTAGTCCTTTAGGTTTGTTTTAACATGCTAAACCTCTGATTTTGGTCCCTCTTTGCATGCCTTGTTTGGTCTTGCTTAGTGTAGTCCAATGCTCCATTGATTTGTTTTGAACACTTAGGCCATTTGATGCATGCTTGGCTTGATTTTGTTGCTTGGTTTGGCACCATGTATTAGCATGATTTTAGAGCTTATAATGCATGCTAATTGCTCTTGTTTACCCCTTTCAAGTATGCTTGAAGGTTGCTTGATTTGTGCCCAAGTGTAGGCCTTCCACCATGTGTATGTGTGCATGTGTTTTGGCTTCTTGTTTCGGTCATTATGGCCACTGTTTTAGGCCTATTTTAGAGCTGCCTAATTCATGTATAAGTCCATCTTGCCATCCATTTGCATTGCCTTATGTATGCTTGCATGATTGCATAAGTGCATTGCCATGTCATGTTGCATTCCTAGCTTGTATGCCTAGGTTGCATTGCATCTTGCATGCGTGCCTTGTTCCTTGAATTGGTGATAGGAATAGGGCCTTGTTTGTTTGATTGGTTTGCATGCATTTGAAATCAAAGTTGCATACTCGGTTCTTTGGGCCATCATGCATGGAAATGCGTGATTGGTGGTCCGAGAACCGAGGCACATGTCCCTTTGAGTCATCACAATGATAAGAGACATGGTTGATGCATACATGCCTTGAAATATGCTGCCATGCCTTGTTTTGCCCTTTGTTGCTGTGAGTTGCAGGTTCTGCAGGAATACTCTGCCGACTGGCAGTGTAATGTGCCGACCGGCACATTTTTCTCTGCCGACAGATCCTATTTTGTGCCGATGGCCATACTACACTGCCGGTGGAAGTTTCATTCAGCCGGTGGTACTCCCCAGTGTCCAGGGATGCAGTCCTGAAATTTTGGCAGCCTCCAGAGGAGCACAGGAAAGAAAACAGAGGCAGCCTACGCATGGCGGCGCGCTTCCCGAGGCGGTTTACTGTTTTCTTAGAATAATTAATTTGTTAATTAATTTGTAATATTTAATTAGCTTGCGTAGTTAATTAATTTGTAATATTTATTTGGTCCCTCCGAGTGAGGGCAAATCTGTAATAAGTGTGTGTGGGTGTGTGAATGCCTTCCAATCCCCACTTCTTTCTTCCCTTTTACTTACCTGCTTTGATGGTTAGTATTAGGGCACGTCTAATTTAGCATACCTTATGCTATGCATGTGTGCATCCATGCATTTGTATTGCATGCATTAGGCTCGGTACATCACGCTAATTGCATCAATACTTCAAATTCCAAACTGAATATGTGATAACTGTGCATTTTCACATGACATGTTTAGGATAGCCGAGCCTATTCTAGCAACATTTTGTATGCGATGCATTAGGCACTTCACATGGACTTGGATCATGCATGTGTGCTAACAAGTTCTTTGTTTTGGCACGGAGTACTATGTAAGTATTTCCGCTTTAGCATATCGCATGAGTGTGAATGTTGCCATAACAGCATGCTTAACATGTGGCTAGATGCTTATGTGTTAAACTGTTTTGAATGCCTGTGGGTGAAGGTTGGATTGTTTGAGTTGGAAAAACTCGTTGAAATCCGTATTTTAGCCTACTTGCGAGTAGCAAATTCCAAAGCATTTTCGAAATGAACGGATATGCAATGTTTCTTTCCAAATTAGGCAATCTAGTCTATACTTGTTTGCTGCGTGCATAACATAGTAATTCTAGGCCAATAAACGGAATAAGAACGCATAAAGTTTTCAAAAACGGATATCACGGTTAGTAGAGGCCGGTCTTCGGACCGGGCGAAAGGGGGTGCTCATAGCTGACCTTCCCCGATCGTACCCAAGCTCCCGAGCCGAGACAACTCCGGTGATGACGGACATGTGGCCTTCGGCACCGAGTCAAGGTTTCCTAAATTCCCCCATTTTAAAATATTTAGGTGGCGACTCTGTATCTGGCAAAGCAGTCTATGTTTGGCACTACTTTTTTCAAAAATCTGTTTCTCAAAACGATTTGCCAGATTTGGACTCTTTGGTTCAGATTAAGAACCGTGACACAAATCGAGAGTCCGAACTGTAGTAGCATCGAGGTCCCACGCGGGCGCTGTTACAGTTTCTGGCGACTCTGCTGGGGACTTTTAGAGAGCTTGACTCGAACTCGTGATATCCTGTTTTGATCTCATTTATGTGTTTCTTTGCATTGCATGTGCATTGGTGCGCCTAGGAACACAGTGTTTGCCATCTGCCATTCCTGAACGGTTTGCCGGAGGCTTGTCTTGTCAAGGCATGTCCGTAAGGCTGACTGGCTATGGGCTCTGACAGTATGGGAACACAAACCCCGGTTTTACCGGGGCACCCTCTTTGACCATTCGACCTAGTGCATATTCGGATCCATAGTGACCATTCCAAACTAGGACAGGTTGCTTACCCGATGTTAGGTTGTTTGGAACCGCTGTGTGCGTAGTGAAACCCTAGCTCCTGACAAAATAGGACAGGGAAACCCTACCCCAACATAGGGGTGTTTTCTTCTCTTTACTTGCTATGTGCTTCTAGAATGTATTTCTACAGGGAAGTACGTATCAGTTTGCAAGTTTGAGGATCAAACCTGAAGATACCAAGTATCAGTATCAGTTGTAGGAATCAGTTATCCGCGGGTATCAGATTCAGTATTTTGGGGAACAGAAATCTGGGAACAGTGATCAGCAGTAGGGAACAGTTGTTTGGCTACACCCGTGTTCGATCAGTTTGGGCTGAAATGCTGTCTGTTTTTCTTTCAGTTTACAGAGTGGCAGAGTTGATACAGAACAGCCAGTGTCTCCCCTTTGCTGAGGCAGGATTTATGGCGGCACAAAGTTCAGAAGAAATTGTGGTTATGACAGTCGCACCAGAGCAGGGGACCGCTCCGCAGAGTGAGGCCAATATCAGTATGTCATACCCGCCCAGGTCGCCCGTTGTGCACCCGGTTTGGGCTCCCCAGTTATACCAGGCTCGTGAGCCCACCACCTTCGAATTGATGGGGATGATAGGCGATCTCCAAAGGTCTGTGGCAAACCTCGCCTATGGAATGTCGGCTTCACCGCCAACGGCGCCGTACGCCGGGAATTTTGTACCACAGGAGCCCCCGCTACTGGGGCGGATTGTGATAGAGCTCAGCCAGCCAGAGGTGGCTTCCGGCTATAGCTACGACATGTCAGCACGAACCCAGACCCTCGATCAGGCTGAGGCCAGGGGAAAGGATAAGGCAAAGGTAGACGCCGACCCTATTGAACAACTGCTGTGGGCAGTCGAGGCTTTGAAGGCCAGAGGGATGAACAAACAACAAACGTCTGCAATAGTGACCAAAGCTGTAGATGATGCTTTCCCCGCTCCAATCAAAGGCAGTTCAAGCCAGACAGAAAACCGGGATGGGCCCCGTCATGACCAGACAATTCCAGTAGCTCCCAACCCTGCATCGGGAAAGGTTCAAAAAGCCAAGGCAGCGCCAGCTGATCCTTTCGCCAGCGCATCTGGCAAGAATCCTCAAACTGCAAAGTACCTGCCCCGAGGGCGCAGGGTCTTTCACGACCTTCACATGCCTTTGTCTAGGGCATTGCTAATATTGGCGAAAAATGGGCATCTTAAGCCTTTGGAGCCCCGGCCGCTCCCGAAGAATCTCCCCGCCACTCATGATGCTACCTTGTACTGCACGTACCATCAGCAGTCCGGTCACAGCACCGATGGATGTTCCCGCCTTCGCCATGAAGTGCAGGATTTGATTGATAACAAGGTTATCCTACCACCCACCTCGGGCAAGCCCGTCACCACTCAGTTGTTGGATTTCGAGGGCTCAGATACTGCGAGTATGTGAAGTGAAACGTCTGCGGGCAACATTTGGTGTATTTTTGTAGCGTCTGGCACGCATTTTTGAGCATCGGTGAAACCGAGTTTTGTAAATCTTGGCTTGGATGTCGAGTTAGTCTTTTGTTTTGAGTCTGTCTCTTTGTCTTGAGTCAGTCTTTTTTGCTTAAGGGTCTGTCTGGTTGTATCGAGTCAGCCCCCGTTGTATATAATACCAGGTGATTCTGGGGTTGTTGTCCCGAACACCGTTTTGTTTTGTTATTATTTGTTTTTGTTTTGAGTCTGTTTCTGCTGAGGGGCCAGTTGCACCAACAAAGCCGATTGAAACAGCTGTCGCTATCTCAACCTTCATGCTTGCTTTCAGCATAAGGACCAGAGAATTTGAATGGGCTGACAGTACATCTCGCCTGCTCTCCTGTGTGCCCAAACTCATTGCATTAACCTAAGTTTTTCAAAAAAACAAACCTTTTTGAACACTGCGGTGATGAAAATGAAGAGGAAGGAATTCCTCGGGTTTTGCAAAATTTTGATCATTTTGAGAGAAAGAGAGGCGTGCTAAGCCTTTTTATGAATGAAATCATGCTTGTCGGCGTGAGTACTGAGAAGGACCCTGGCCTGATCCAGATTGGTTCTACACTATCTTCGGCGCGAGCAATTCGTCGCTTTCTTAAAAACTTTCAAAAAACAAATATTTTACGCGGCCCTGCGAAAACCTGTGTGGAATCGCTCTTGAGATTGCGCAGCTTAGGATCGCTCTCAGCCTCAAGATTCAATCCGTTTCAAACTTTGAACCCGTTCAGAACATTCAGAGAGTTCAACGGTCAAACATCATGCAAGGTCTGTATGGCCAATTCTGAGGTAGCCTTCGATCAAGAAGCATCAAGGCCGAATCAGAAGGAGTAGATCTCGCCGGAAGAAGCTCGTAGAGTAACCCTGATGGATTCTCCGCAAATCAGTGCAACAGCCGTTCTCCTAGACACAGAGAGGCTTCAATTTCAAAAAACCATTTGGCATGGACTTGCTACACTTTTACCCTTTGAGAGGCTCGCTGGGCCGAAAACCCGGAAGGGCGGCCCAGGCAAAAGTTAGAGCAAGAGAAAAATACAAAAGAAAAGAGAAGAAAAGAAAAGAAAAAAAAGAGAAAGAAAAAAAAAGAAGAATGAAAAAGAAAAAAAATAGAAAATGAAAAGAAGCTCGCAAGGTCGAAAACCCGCATTGGGCGCCTTGGCAAAAGTAAGAGCCAAACCAAGTGAAGGTTAAAATACCCGAGTGGACCTTAACCGGAACTACGTAAGGCTTGATTCCCATGTTTGGGATACGTAGGCAACTTCATCATGAAGTCCAGCCCCCAACGCTTTCATAAGCGTCTCAGTCCATGCAATGGTTTCGATTTCACCCCAAAGTCCAGTGGCCGACACCCTTCGAGGTGATTGTGTCCATATATGTGTTGTAACCGTCTTCGTCATCTCTGTGTCCAAGAGCTCGACCACCGCCGATGAAGACTGTCTGCGGATTGCTGCGGCACCATCCCAAACAAGGGGCAACTTTCCGTTGCCACCAGCCGCCGTGAGCCGCCATTCAAACTAGGGGCAACTTTCCGTTGCCTCCCACCCTCCTTCAAACCAGGGGCAATTTTCCATTGCCTCCGATCCGAGGTTGCGCATCTCGAAGGGTAAGTTTCATGCTTGTTGAGCATCAGCTGTTTGAAAAATAGTTTTTGAGAATTTTTACTGAGGTTGACTATTTCCTCGAAAACTATTTCATTTTCCAAAACCGGACCATTGTCTTGGACCCAAAAAGGAAAATTTTCAGTGCTTGCTGCCTGACTTGCATGCTTTTCAAATCAAAAATCGAACAAGTACGTTAATCCAACTCTCGTTTTGATCAAAACCGTTTTAGTAGAAGGCAAAAACGAAAAAATGGTTAAAATGATGAACTAGGGGCACAGTTGAGCCAGGCATTCTGTCCCTCCCCCGTCATCGACGTACTTGCCAGAAGAGCACTCTGCCCGCCGGAAGAAATAGCCGTGAGCTAACGGTGTTGAGCATGAACCCGCACCTTTCCATTTATCCATCAAATCACCCCGGGGAGGGATGAAAAATGAGAGATTGAAGAATAGAGAGGTGTAAGTTGAGAGAAAAGTGAGGAAAAGGGTTTTGAGAGAAAATCCGAGCTTGAGAGTCGAGTGATGTGAGGATCACAAATCAGAAAGGGTGGGAAACAATACCCAGATTGAACTGGCTCCTCGTGGTCCGAGGTCTCCCATCTTCGTTTACGCGTCTGTGTGTCGTGTCTCTTTCATTTGACGGTCTCGTCTTTTGTTTTGAGTCTCTCCCGAGCGTGTCTCGTTGTGTTTAGGTCGTGTACCTCTTTGTTTAAGTCCTCCCCGCTGTGTTCAGTGGTAGGCTCGATATCCCGGTTTGAAAAACCCTCATTCAATTTCAAAAATCATTTATGCTCAGAATGCTGTGCCATTCTCTACATTTGAACGCATTTCGACACCAACCGGTTCCATCTTTGAGGTCCGTCCTGTCAAATTGGGCCGTTTGTTCAGAGTTTGCTGTGTGTAGAATGAACCGAATGCTATGTTTTGGGCTGTATGCAGATCAATCCCCAACAGAGTAAGGGCTGTGTGTCAAGAATCAGGCAGTGGGTTGCTTGGGTTATTTTGCTGTCGGCTGTTTAAGTCATCTGATTATTACAGTGCAAGTGTTCAATTTTCAGATAACCAATCAATTCCATTTACATCGAGGTGTAACATGATGAGATGCGATGCAACGCATGAAATGTGTAAATGTAAACACTTTTTCAGATAAAAAGGCTGTTTCATTTCACTATCTTTTCAAATGTACAAGCTTTGGAAACAAAACCTGCCTGCGGTAGTACAAGGTAATCTATCTACCAACCAAAAAGAAAAGTACAAAGAAAGAAAGAAAAGATAGCAAAAATCTGCATCTATGTCAAGCACCCCAAGGGCTGTCAGTCGGTCCTGGTCCTCTTCCTGGACGAGGGTCCAGGAGCATCATCAGCAACGTCGTCAGAGCCAGAGCTAGAACCGTCTCCGGTCTCCTCCTCCGATGACCCTGCCTCCGCCTCTGACTCCTCGTCGTCATCATCGTCCGGGGCTGGAGCTCGCGAGCTGCTCCCGACGTGAGTACGCCCTCCCCTGGTACGGGGAAATATCCTGCCCTCCTCATCTCTCCCCCGAGCAGGGACAGCAGGTCTAGCTGGAGCACCTCCTGCCATGGGAATCTGGAAAGGAGGCTGAAAAAGTGCACAAAAGGGAAATGCATCAGTATGCCGTGAGCAGTTTATCAGTGCAGAATGCAGCGTGTGAATACAGTGTATGAATGCCGTGAGCAGTTTATCAGTACAGAGTACAATGCAGAATGCAGTGTATGTAGTGTGTCAGATGCTGTGAGATCAGTGTATTAGGTGTTGTGCCGTGCATCAGATTATGTAAAGCAGTGTATGAATGGTTTGAGGCCAGTGTCAGAAGGACATACCGGTATGCTGTAGACGGCTAGAAGGTCAAATGTCCGCTGGAGCATCCCCATCATCGAGGCATTCATCGCTAATGCCTGACGGGTGTACTCAGAAGAAGCCTGCAAAGGTATCAGATGCATTAGTATTCTGTGGAATATCAAGTAAACTGAAATGAAATAACTGTACGAAGTGCAGTGATACATACCGGAGGAAGGTCGGGGATGTCAATGAACTCATGACCAGCCGGTGGAGGGGCGAAGGGGATCTGATAGGTCGCCCCACCCTGCCCCTGGAAAGTCAGCACAGCGGGTAGGGCAGGCCACCCAGCTCCTCGTCCACCCCGCACTCCGCCCCTGCCACGGACTCGGGCCCTCCTCGAAGATCCGGCCCCTACTCCTGCTCCGGTCCCAGCCGCCGATGCTACAGGCCTGGCCCCCTCTGCTCGACGACCGCTCAAAGGTAGCATCAGGTACGTCCGCACGTACTCCTAATAGTCGCCGGTGCCTCGGAAGCCGGCTTCCTCCCAGCCGATGGAGTAATCATCCAGCTGCTCAGGGGTCAGCCCCTCGGTCTCCCTCATCTCTGCAGGAGGGTGAGCCGGGACTATCTGCTCAGGTAACCCGCGGGTCTGGCGTAGAAAACGCTCCCCCAGGTACCAAGCCCGACAGACCGGGCCCTCAAGCAAGATCCGAAAACGCGAGGTCTCCTCAGCACCAGGGAACCGACCCCGCATCACCGACTGCAAAGAAGCCCATGGCCGCCAAGTGATCTGAAAGTGGCAGACAGTTTGTTATCTACTGTTATTGAAATATGCAGTGGGAAAGCGAAGCTAAATGAACTGAAAGTAAAGCATACCTCTGTAGGGGTGATGGTGTCGAAATATCGGCGGAAGAAGCCGAATGTCTCCCGTGGTCGCCGGGTGCATCTCCCGTCGAAACGACTCAAGAACGGGACAGCCGGAGGAGGCTCCGCAATTGGCACGGGTGCAAGCCTAGGGAAGTAGGCGTAAACCCACAACTGCAAAACAGATGTCAGTATGACTATCAGATAAAGCAGGATATACAGAATAAAGCAGAAATGGCAGAGCCGTGTGTTGTGCAGTGTATTGTGTACAGTGTACAGTGTGAGCAGTGTACGGTCAGTGTAAAGCAGAATGTATGTGCGTGCCGTGTGTACAGTATACAGTAAGTGTAAAGCAGACTACAGTGTGTGCAGTGTACAGAGTACAGAAAGTACGAGACAGAAATGAAAAGTGGAGAAGAAATGTACCTCCCAAGCCCGCCAGTAACCTCCGAGCAGCTGGCCGCTGCCGCGAGAAGCCGAGCTCATATAGCCGTACAGGGTGGCCAGAGCAGCGCCGCCCCAGTCGTAGTGCAAGATGTCTCGGACGTCCACCAGTGCGCTGAGAAGGCAGAGAGGCACGGTGTTCGCCCGGTCGGCGAAGATAGTAGTCCCGAACAGGAACATGAGGAAGCCGCGGCATACCTCTCCACGTCCTCCTCGGTCATCTGCACCTCCTCCAAAACGGGCTGGACCCGAAACTGTGCCTCGAACCAGGAGTATCGGACGAAGCCTGGACGAGCTAGCGGTGGTGCCTCCCCCAGTAGATGGACCTGAGCGGCGGTCCACTCGTCCATGTCAGTGTCGAAAGGGATCGGATCACCCCCTACCCCGATGCCTGTGAGCATCGAGAAGTCATAAGGGGTCATCGTCATATCCCCTGCAGCAGAAAAGTGGAACGAATCGGTGGTGTCCCACCACCTCTCCGCCAGAGCGGCAAGGAGAGGTCTGCATGTGGAGAGCCTAGAGAGCCCTCGACAGAAGGTGCCGAAGCCCGCTCGGTCCACGATGCGCTGGACCGCATCAGGGAGCTCGTCATACCACTCCCGTGCACCAGTATTCCCATACCCGCGAATGGTATGGGAACCCTCCTGCAAACAGAAAACAACAATTGCAGGACAACATTCAAAATGCAGTTTTGAAAAGACAGATATGGCATGTATGCAAGTTTGTCAGATTCAGGCAGATACCGGGTGCCGGTGTGCTTACAGTAAAATATGTGTGCTGTGTCAGCGTGTTTGGGCGTTTCAGAACAGATATGGCATGTATGCAAGTTTGACAGATTCAGACAAATACTGGGTACCAGTGTGTGTGCAGTAGAATACAGTGTGTGCCGTGTGTTTGGGTGATTCAGGACTAGTGCAGTGTGTGTGCATGTGTCAGTCTCAAGCAGATATCAGTTGTATGTATGTTTACAGTCAACTACGGTCTACGGCATATCAGATTTCAGCAATTAGAGAATACAGCTAACTATGGCAGTTTTGTATCCTACATTGCAGAAAGTAAAGCAGAAGATGAAGAGTTACCTCGGAAGTGCCGAATGAAAGGTGGGAGGTAGGCTCGCGTAGTAGTAGCTCAGGCGCCGCGTACCTCTCAAAGCTCCGGAACTGACGCAGGCCGTCTGGGGGCAGAACGTGGATCGCCGGCCGGTAGGTCGCCGGGTCGAACGGGCGCTCGCTCAGTGGTAAGAGCTCGACCCCGGGATCCATCTCGTGGTCCTGGGGAGTCCCGACACGTGGAATGTCGTCCGCCATGTAGAGAATGGTACGAGAATGGCCGGAAAAGGAAAACCGAGCCGGAATACGAAGAGTCAACTGAAAAGTCAACTCCCGAGAGGGTCGGAAATGGCCGGGAAGGCCGGAATGTGAAAAGGCACGGAAATGAAGAGGAAAGTGAGGGGAACAAACCCCGAGAAGGCGAGAACGCCGAACGAGGCACCGAAACGAGAATGTGATCGATGGAAAATGTCCGAAACGCGAAGAGGATCGCGAATCCGACGACGAAACGGGCGTAGAACGCGAAAAAACGGCGAAAAATGAAAAGGAAAACACTCTAGAGAGAGAGGGCAAGAGTTTTCGACGGCCAAGGAATGAGAAAATAGGGCATGAAGCCCTATTTTATAACACCCAAGGTGAAAAGACAAAACTGCCCCGCACCAGCAACTGTTTGCCGGTCGGCAATGTTTTGTGCCGGCCGGCACTTTTTTGTGCCGATAGAATTGTTTTTGTGCCGATGGCCAGCCGGTGGCCTCCCCTTTCGGCCGGTGGGGTTCCCACAGCCTTGTTTAGGCCATTTGAGAAGTTCGTGGTCTTCATAGCTCAAGAAAGTGCAAGAAAGTGCATCTCCGACATTCAACCGGCCTCCGTTCTGACCGCAGGCCGTGTCTCCAGTGCGTGGCACTCGAATTCATGCAAGGTGTATCCTTTTTGTATCCTTGTGAATTCAAAAGTTTCCCCATGTGTGTTGCACAAGTTCATCACACTACTTCTGTGCATTGCATCGCACTGTTGTGCGCCGCACATTTGCATTGTTATGCACGTGTTACATGCGTTGTATCACGCACCCCTTGCATTGTCGTGCACATTTCTCATGCATCATTGCATTTCCATTCCATGCATTGTCATGCATTCCGGAATACGTGCGTTGTTGCGCATTTAAGCCCATTTTACACTCCGTGTGGCATGCATGTCACACTTGGCATCGCACTGTTTTGTGCATTTCAAACCATCGCACTGTTTTGTGCATTTCAAACCATCGCACTGTTTTGTGCATTTCAAACCGTCGCACTGTCTTGTGCATTTCAAACCTCGCGCTGTTCTGCGCATCGCACTGTTTTGTGCATTGTATTGTTCGCGCTGTTCTGCGCATTGCACTGTTTTGTGCATTTCAAAATTGTTCGCGCTGTTCTGCGCATCGCACTGTTTTGTGCATTTCAAACCGTCGCACTGTCTTGTGCATTTCAAACCTCGCGCTGTTCTGCGCATCGCACTGTTTTGTGCATTGTATTGTTCGCGCTGTTCTGCGCATTGCACTGTTTTGTGCATTTCAAAATTGTTTGCGCTGTTTTGCGCATCTCATTGCATTTTGCATGCATTCCATCGCACTGTCCTGTGCACTCGCGTTGCCTAACGCATAGCGCTATCTTGCACATCATACCATCGTGCAACGCATGGTCTGGCGAGACCTTAAACACGCACGGTCTGGCGAGACCTTAAACACGCATGGTCTGGCGAGACCTTAAACACGCACGGTCTGGCGAGACCTTAAACACGCATGGTCTGGCGAGACCTTAAACACGCATGGTCTGGCGAGACCTTAAACACGCACGGTCTGGCGAGACCTTAAACACGCATGGTCTGGCGAGACCTTAAACACGCACGGTCTAGGAGACCTTAAATCCTTTGGAGGTGCGAAACCTTCAGCGCATTGTCACGCGTCTTGTAGATACCCCCGCGGTCTGGCGAGACCTTAAACACGCATGGTCTGGCGAGACCTTAAATACGCACGGTCTAGGAGACCTTAAATCCTTGGAGCGTGCAAAACCTTTGGCGCATTGATGTGCGCATGTTCGTTCGCATTGTCATTGCATCTCTTAAGCCGCGTGTTGTCGCGCATCTCATGAAACTTGTATTTCACTTGCATCATTTGCATTTCAAAAAAAAACAAACAAAAACATGCATTGTCATGCATACATTTTGCATTCCGGTCTGGCGAGACCTTAAACACGCATGGTCTGGCGAGACCTTAAACACGTCCGGTCTAGGAGACCTTAAATCCTCTGAAGGTGCAATTCCTTCGGTGTTTGTCGTGCCCGAACGACTTTCGGTGGTCTGGTAAAGCCACCAGTCTGTGCTTGCGATGAGTTCCTAGAAGACCAACTGGGACGGTGGAAACTAGAGTTCGAACGGCTTACGCCTAGAACGCAAAGGTTCGGGAGTTCCGAGACTAAAGTCTGGTTTAAATACCCAGGGGTTTACCCTCGGCTTGAAATCTGTATGGAAGCCCCATAGGTTGAGGCGGCATGTCTACGCCTCAGTTCTGGATACTGAACCAACCTAGTATATCGCCCTGTTGGTAAGATAGGGAAAGTTGCAATCATAGTCATTGCATCATAGTGCATTGTCTTGCATTTCCATTGTAGCTTGCATCCATTGCATTTTCCCCAGTAGGTCGCATCATACTGCATTGTCATGCATTTTGTGAATATCCATTCCATTGCATATTTGTAAATATTGCATTGTAGATTGCATGCATTCATTGCATCACCTTCCGCCTATGGCTTGCGCCCTTCCAGGTTGAGCTTGGTCTGGTATGTGTCCTTACATTTCATGTTAAAACACAGTTCTGTATGTGTATCGCGCCGATTCCACGTTGATATGTTGGTTGAGGGTTGCGGCACCTTTTCTGTGTTACACATGGCTCGTATGTATACATGCCTTTCCTAGGCAAGATTTGGTTTGGCTTGTATGCCATATCCATTGTATCCATTCCATTGCATATTTGTATATATTGCATTGTAGATTGCATGCATTCATTGCATCACCTTCCGTCTTTGGCTTGCGCCTTTCCAGGTTGAGCTTGGTCCGGTATGTGCCCTTACTTTTCACGTAAAACACAGTTCTGTATGTGTATCGCGCCGATTCCACGCTGGTATGTTGGTTGAGGGTTGCGGCACCTTTTCTGTGTTAGACATGGCTTGTATGAGTACATGCCTTTCTTAGGCAAGATTTGGTTTGGCCTGTGTGCCATATTCATTTCCATTACATTGTAGTGTAATTTTTGCATCCGGCATTAGGATCATTGTCATTTCCCCATCGGGTCGTTTCCCCACTTATGTCAATTCCACCCAATGCTTGTTCTTGCGTCTGTCTACAATACTCATAGTTCAGTTGACCGTTCTATGGTAGACAGACTTGTTATCTCCATCAATCTATTTGACATAGGTGTGGTTTCGAACCGCTCGTGATTGGATCACGATTCAAATGCTTTGCATGTAGCTTGCATTGTTTCAATTACATTGCATCTTCATTTGCATTGTTTATACATTGTTTTGTATATATTGCATATCATTTTGCATCCATTCTTGCATTGTCATGCATGTTGCTAACCATATTGTACCTGTTAAGTTTGTTTTCTTTTCAGGCACGATATTGTATGTACGGTTCATTTGAAGCTGGTGCAACCAGACGAGCCGCGCAGGTATTGTATCTCCCGAGTGAGACGTATTGAGAATTCCATAATTCTCTTACATCCTTTCTGCATTGTAGTGTAGTTTGGTATGCTAGCTTAAAATTGTCGCATGTTTGCTTCATTACAGCTTTCTTTGCATGATCATAAGTTATGCTCGGCTCCGTGCATTGTCTTGCATTTTGCCCTTGCCTCCGGGCGCATATCTTATTTGTATTGCATGTTTGTCTAAGTCTTCGGCCTTGTCAAAAATGGGTCGTCTCTGGGCTTTGACATTCACTCCCGTCATTGTTATGACTTCCGAGTTCTGTCAAAGAGGGGCAACTGTAGACACCCCATTTTTGACCGTCCTCAAGACTTGGACGTCACTGTTTGAACACACGGTGATCTTCCATGTTTGTGTTCGTTTGGAGTTCCCGGAAGTCTCGGCTCACGCGCCTTGCCTCAGGATCCCCGAACTCGACCGTTTAGTGTCTGGTTTTGCACCAAACACTTGCATCTTGCCTTTGAGAGGCAGGGTGGGGCTTGTAGACCATCCCCACCCATCACCGGCAGTGGCTAGATGCCACCGGCTGGTTTTTGATGCCACCGGCAATATAGTTTGCCGGTCGGCACTATTTGTTGCCGGTCAGCACTTTTTTGTGCCGGTCGGCACTTTGTTTGGCCAAGATGGCATTTTTTGCCGGCCGATTGCTGTTCATCTGCTTTTGCAGATATTTTTGGACAGCTGTATAACTTTTGCTCCCCTCCATACACGTGTATGGAGGGATCTCCCTCTTGCAAAGCTTGTCTTGTAAGCTTTACAAGAGGCTTATAGAGAGAAGCTCTCTCTAAGGCAAGAAAGAGGCTTTAGACATTTTTGAGAGAGAGAAGACAGAGAAGAGCTCTGGTTTTCTAGGGTTAGGGTTAGACATACACTCACCTATCTCTCTTTCCCTCTCATTTTGCATACTAGGTGTTTTGTGCCTTACTATTGCACACAAACACCTAGTGTTTCACCTTCCTCTAGGAGCTGAGGTTCTAAAGAGTGTGTTTTGAAGTTTTTGTCTTGGATTCAAGCTCAAGGAGGCCATTGGAGCACCATTGTTGAAGAAGGCATCAAGGGTGAGAAACTAGTCTTTTTTTTCCCCTTTTTTGCATTGATTTTCTACTAGTCTTAGAGCTGTTTTTGTGATTATTGTATAACATAAAAAAGTTCTATTTTTAAGCCCTCTTTATTGTTTATTAAGAGTGTTTTGTTGTTTGAGGGTTGTTGACCACCCTTAGGCCTCAAAAGGCCTCATTTTGAGCCATTTTGTGTTAGCTCCGGGATTTTGGTGTTGAGGTCTCTTCACCACTGAAATCTTGAGGGATTTCAGTGGTGAAGATGATGCTTTGAAGTCCCAAGAAGGAGAGGGCCACCCCCTCTCCTTGTTGTCCTTGAAAAGGGCATATTTTGGCCTCTTAAGGAAGCCTATGCTTGAGTGTGTGTTGAGCATATTTGGTTTGTTTTTCATGCTTATATATCCATGATATAACATGATTTAAAGTTGGTTTTGGAACTCCATGCATGTTTAGCATAGTTGCCATGTAATGCCTTGTTTATGCCTTCATGTGCCTTAGGTTGTTAGCCTTTGTTGGAGCATGTTTTAGGCTTAGTCTTGTGAAGATTATGTGCTTATTTTGCCATGTTCTAGGTCTGTCCATAAGTATTTGGGTTGATTTTAGCATGCATTATATAGCTCCTTTGTATTTGGGCTTGTTGGCCTTGAGTATGTGCATGTGTAGCATGCAATCTTTGCATTGTTTTGATGATTTGGAATCATCTTACATGCCATTTCAGTCCCATTTCCATGCTTGTTTGATTGCCTTGCATGTCTCTTTAATGCTTTGAAAGCATGTGTTGCAATGCTCCATGTTTTGGCCATGGTGTATGCCTTTGTATTCGGGTCATTTAGATGCCATCTAAGTAGTCCTTTAGGTTTGTTTTAACATGCTAAACCTCTGATTTTGGTCCCTCTTTGCATGCCTTGTTTGGTCTTGCTTAGTGTAGTCCAATGCTCCATTGATTTGTTTTGAACACTTAGGCCATTTGATGCATGCTTGGCTTGATTTTGTTGCTTGGTTTGGCACCATGTATTAGCATGATTTTAGAGCTTATAATGCATGCTAATTGCTCTTGTTTACCCCTTTCAAGTATGCTTGAAGGTTGCTTGATTTGTGCCCAAGTGTAGGCCTTCCACCATGTGTATGTGTGCATGTGTTTTGGCTTCTTGTTTCGGTCATTATGGCCACTGTTTTAGGCCTATTTTAGAGCTGCCTAATTCATGTATAAGTCCATCTTGCCATCCATTTGCATTGCCTTATGTATGCTTGCATGATTGCATAAGTGCATTGCCATGTCATGTTGCATTCCTAGCTTGTATGCCTAGGTTGCATTGCATCTTGCATGCGTGCCTTGTTCCTTGAATTGGTGATAGGAATAGGGCCTTGTTTGTTTGATTGGTTTGCATGCATTTGAAATCAAAGTTGCATACTCGGTTCTTTGGGCCATCATGCATGGAAATGCGTGATTGGTGGTCCGAGAACCGAGGCACATGTCCCTTTGAGTCATCACAATGATAAGAGACATGGTTGATGCATACATGCCTTGAAATATGCTGCCATGCCTTGTTTTTCCCTTTGTTGCTGTGAGTTGCAGGTTCTGCAGGAATACTCTGCCGACCGGCAGTGTAATGTGCCGACCGGCACATTTTTCTCTGCCGACAGATCCTATTTTGTGCCGATGGCCATACTACACTGCCGGTGGAAGTTTCATTCAGCCGGTGGTACTCCCCAGTGTCCAGGGATGCAGTCCTGAAATTTTGGCAGCCTCCAGAGGAGCACAGGAAAGAAAACAGAGGCAGCCTACGCATGGCGGCGCGCTTCCCGAGGCGGTTTACTGTTTTCTTAGAATAATTAATTTGTTAATTAATTTGTAATATTTAATTAGCTTGCGTAGTTAATTAATTTGTAATATTTATTTGGTCCCTCCGAGTGAGGGCAAATCTGTAATAAGTGTGTGTGGGTGTGTGAATGCCTTCCAATCCCCACTTCTTTCTTCCCTTTTACTTACCTGCTTTGATGGTTAGTATTAGGGCACGTCTAATTTAGCATACCTTATGCTATGCATGTGTGCATCCATGCATTTGTATTGCATGCATTAGGCTCGGTACATCACGCTAATTGCATCAATACTTCAAATTCCAAACTGAATATGTGATAACTGTGCATTTTCACATGACATGTTTAGGATAGCCGAGCCTATTCTAGCAACATTTTGTATGCGATGCATTAGGCACTTCACATGGACTTGGATCATGCATGTGTGCTAACAAGTTCTTTGTTTTGGCACGGAGTACTATGTAAGTATTTCCGCTTTAGCATATCGCATGAGTGTGAATGTTGCCATAATAGCATGCTTAACATGTGGCTAGATGCTTATGTGTTAAACTGTTTTGAATGCCTGTGGGTGAAGGTTGGATTGTTTGAGTTGGAAAAACTCGTTGAAATCCGTATTTTAGCCTACTTGCGAGTAGCAAATTCCAAAGCATTTTCGAAATGAACGGATATGCAATGTTTCTTTCCAAATTAGGCAATCTAGTCTATACTTGTTTGCTGCGTGCATAACATAGTAATTCTAGGCCAATAAACGGAATAAGAACACATAAAGTTTTCAAAAACGGATATCACGGTTAGTAGAGGCCGGTCTTCGGACCGGGCGAAAGGGGGTGCTCATAGCTGACCTTCCCCGATCGTACCCAAACTCCCGAGCCGAGACAACTCCGGTGATGACGGACATGTGGCCTTCGGCACCGAGTCAGGGTTTCCTAAATTCCCCCATTTTAAAATATTTAGGTGGCGACTCTGTATCTGGCAAAGCAGTCCATGTTTGGCACTACTTTTTTCAAAAATCTGTTTCTCAAAACGATTTGCCAGATTTGGACTCTTTGGTTCAGATTAAGAACCGTGACACAAATCGAGAGTCCGAACTGTAGTAGCATCGAGGTCCCACGCGGGCGCTGTTACAGGATCAAAGTGAGATTTGACCAAAAGTACACATAGTTGACTATTATAATTTCATGTGCAGAGACCAAAGTGAGATTTGACCAAAAGTGTAAGAGGTTAATTGTCATGATTTCATGTATATGGGTCAAAATGAGATTTGGTGCAAAGTATAAGAGTGCAAAGTATAATTTATCCATTTTCTTATAAAATTTGAAAATGTATGTCACATCTGCCTTTATAGCTAAAATTATAAACATAAATCTCGTGCACTTGGCTTTTCTTGTGCAAATTGTTTCTTACCCATTTAAAAAAGAACAAAAAAATGGTGATTATTAAAACTTTAAAGCTTCAAGGCATGGCCTAATCCCACAACATGTAGATTTAAATATTATTTAAGCATCTCGCAAGAATAATTTGATGTATTCCCTTTAAGTACTTGCAATGGCACGAATCTATTCAAATATAGATACCATAAAAAATTAAAAAAAGTCAAAACCAATGGATTTAAACTGATGGAACTGAATTAAAAAAAATAAATTAATTTAAAATTAAATCACTGAATCTATTTAACAAAGTTTTTAAATTTTGATATTGCAAAAAAACTATATTGCAAATATTAAAAAGTTATTAACCCACAACTAAAACACTAGGGCAATGGAATTCACCACATACATCATATTTATATTAGTCATGCTTATTAATTCTTCATTTTTCTCTTCCCAATAAATTGGTGACAAAAAGATTATTTTTTATTTTCCAAATAAAAATTTAGAATTAAAAAATTTATTAAATCTAGCCAAATTTAATTTATATCTAATCTTAACAAATCATAAATTGAATCCAAACAAACACATTGAAATTTAATTATAATTTTTTTTAGTTAAAAATCGACAAAGTAAAGAAGAAAAATTTTATTTGATTAAAGCATATTATTTATTGAAAAAATTAAATCATATGAACAATTATAAATAATTAAGTAGGTAACTTCATCCTAACCTTATCAATCTATTTAGCTATAAGTTTAGCCCAACATACTCATATTTGAAAGAAACTTTCTTGGTTGAATTAAATAAATAATCCCCGTACAAAATCCTCTTCTCTCAATATTTGGAATACACTAAGGATATGTTTGGTTAATAAATTTGAATAAGAAAAGAAAATGAAAAAAGTGTATAAAATGTGTGTAAAATATAGTTTTATTTCATTCACATTTTATCTACCGTTTCCATTTTCAATTCCAAATCTCTCACTAAATCCTTAAACCAAATAGAGCATAAGGTTGTATTTAATTCATGAATTTAAGAAGAGATTTAGAAAATAAAAAATAAATGACAGATAAAATGTGAGTGAAATATTATATTTCGCCTGCATTCCACACTTTTTCCATTAAAAAAAAGGTCCATCAAAAGAGAAAGCTCAAGAAATCCATTTATACCCAACCGTATAAATCTATATAATTATGATTCTCTGAAATGATATTTAGTACAATAATTTTACAATAATGATTATGTTTTGAGGTTTAAACCATCATTGTAAGATTATTACTCAAACAATTATTACAAAAAATCCTAATCTAAATCTGTGCTGTTCATTTTCCTTTTCAATTTCTTCTTATTTGTTCACAAAAGTCGGCAAACAAGTTGCTAAATCAACATGTCGCCTTATGCTCTGGTTTCAATGACACACTTTTAACTTTTCTTTGGTATCCAAACTTCATCCTTGTGAATTTCTCTTTCTTTGAAGCATTGTACAACAGTACAGGAATCTCCAAATTACTCTGTAAAAAATAAAATGCTTGCAGCTATTGGGTTGTGCTTATAGATATTTTAAATTAGTTATTTAAATTTTTTTAAAATGCTAGTAGTGAAAAAGAGTAGAAAAATAGACTACAAAATGTCGAAAATGAAAAACAAGAACAGCATATAGTAGGATAGATGGCAAATACTCAAGAGGTCAAGCAGGCGATATCAAAAGAGTTGTCCTAAAGTTATCATGTGAAATTGATTTCACAAAGGCGGACTTTGATCATCTGATATCTTCATGGTTACATGATCATCTGATAGCTTCATGGCAACTTGTCTCATGCTTGGCCGAGACAATGGATTGGTTTGTAAACATGCAAATGATAGTTTCACAACCATAACTACTTGCTCTGCCACTTGATTCTTAGGAGGTAAGAGACGTTGATCCAACACATCCTTCAATAATATCCCATGCACAGTTGATGTTGATGAGGAGAAGGATGACAACGATGTCAAAGAGGAGATTAGATCACCCAAATGCTTCCCCGTAATCAATTATAGTGTGCACCCCAAAACAATAAACATCGCACCTCTCATTCACTTCCATTGTATAAGCAAATTCTACCAAATCAAACAGATGACCAACAGAAGAAAATAGTAATTAAAAAATATATAAAAAATTGTTCCATATCCAGATAACAATTAAAAGTTCGATAGCCTTTTTAAATCGAGTCAAATAAAAAACTCTTAATACACAAAGATTGATAAACTAAAATGAACATTATATGGATGACTTGGAGATGCAATAGAAATGTACATACAAGAGCAGCAGCGTACCCATAGGTTCGTGCAAGTGAAGTCCAATTGGATGAGTCAAGCTTCATAAATCTAGCTGTGCCGAAATCTGAGATGTGAGCCACATACTCTAAATCAAGCAAAACATTCTTGCTTGATATGTCTCAATGGATGATTGAAGGTGAACAATCGTGGTGCACATAAGACAGAGCATTTGCGAGCCTTTGACGACATTTACTCTCTTAATCCAATCAAATTGTAATACTTGATCCTCTGTGCTCAATATATTTCCCAAGCTTCCCCCTTCCAAGAACTCAGAAACCAAAAACGAGTCCCTCAGGTGTGAACAATAACCATAAAGTTTTACAATGTTTTGATGGCGAATCTCTGTTAACACACGGATCTCACTCGTAAAGCTTTGTAGATTAGTCAAGTCCCCATCGGGTGATTTGTGAAGTTGCTTGATAGCAACTACCTAACCACTTGGAAGGTCAGCTCTATAAACAGTACCACATCCTCCCTCCCCAACACAATGTTTGGTACTGAAGTTCTTAGTCGCTTCAATGATGTTTTCACTCACCATTTTCCCATCATAGTTCCAAATTGCAAACAAATTTTGATTATGTACTTGTCTTGGTTCATCTGTTGTGTTCCTCACTTTCTTATGAAAAGCCATAAAAATTTCGAGAACCATTAGCAAAAGTAATAAAAATCCAATAATAAGGACAACTAGCAACACAACTTTGTTTGTCCTTTTTTAACCAATCTCATTGTTCATTTAAGGCGAGCAAGTCTTTGACTAGTAGCATTACCACATAAACCTTTATTACCTCTGAACGCCTCAAATGGAGCCTCTCGGAAAGCTTTCCTGTTAGGAATAGGACCCTTCAACTGATTGAAAAATACATGTACCGATGTCAAATTTAACATATTATCAAAAGATAATGGAATGGAACCAGTGAGCTCATTATGGGAAAGATTCAATGTTTCTAATCTTTGTAATTCACCAATCTATTGTGGTATCTTACCTATTAGCAAATTGTAACCAAGATCAAGACTTTGAAGGCCTTGTAAATGGTCTATCTCTAAAGGAATGTTTTTTTCCAATTATGTTGTTGCTCAATTCAAGTTTAATAGTTTCAAGCATTCCTCCAGTTCTATAGGGATCAGACCACTTAGATTATTTGCTGCCAAGTTAAGATTCTCTAGATTGGAAAACTTGCCAAACACTTGAGGAACGTTACTCGAGAGTTCGTTATCATTCAGCTTAAGGTCAAACAATGAAACCAACCTACCCAATTTTGTTGGTATCTCTCCAACTAGATGATTTGAAGAAAGGTCAAGTTTCTGTAGCTGAGCTGCCTCAACCAATTCAAGCGGTATCTCACCAGAAATATTATTGTTAGACATTTTGAGACTAGTTAAATTATGACACTTTCCCCATTTTTGAGATAGCTTGCCTTAGAAATTATTATGACTCAAATCAATGTAAATCAAGTTGGGTACAAGCCAAAATCTTCTGATATATTTCCTGAAATTTGGTTTCCATCAAGCCTAACTCTGTATAAGCTATGGAATTTTTCAACTGTGAGATTGTTATGGTTTGCACTCAATGCAAGTAATCCACCATCAAAAATGGTTAATGAACCAAAAGCTGGGAGTTATGATTTTTCAATGCCTTGTAGACCCAATTAATGTTCTAGGCTATGGGTGTTGATTGGGCGTCACACTATGTAGACACCCCATTTTTGACCGACCTTAAGACTCAGATGTCATCAATTGAGCGCTCGATGATCGTGTGCTCGTTTCGAGTTTTCGGAGTTTCCGGCTGAGTGCCTTGCCTCCGGGCCTCTGGACTCTCTGTGTTTTGGCTTGGTTAGTGGACCATGCATTGTTGACCTTGCCTGGAGGGAGAGAGAGGTCTGTAGACTACTTTTTGTAGTCGTAGACTACTTTTTCCTCTTGTAGGCTAGTTTTCGATTTCCGAAGCCTTCGGCCGAGTGCCTTGTCTCGAAACTTCTTAATGTTCTCCTCTTGGCCTGGTTTTTGGACCATACCTTGCTGTCTTTGCCTAGAGGGAAACAGAGGTCTATAGACCACTTTTTGTGGCCGTAGACCACCTTTCCCTCTCGTAGACCACTTTTTGTACCCGTAGACTAGTTTTCGGGGCTTCCGGCTGCGTGCCTTGTCCCGCGGACTTTTGTCTTGCTTCCTTTTTGGTTTGGTTTTGAACCAAACCTTGTTTTCCCTTTCCTGGAGGGTGGCACAAGGTGCAGACCAGTTTCTCCCCCTATAAACCACTTTTCTCCCCTGCCAGCCAGTTTTCTGGTTGTCCAGCTAGGGTGGGCAGTTTGTGGACCACCTAAAGTGGTGGGCAGCCATGCCACCGCCTTCCTCTCTTTGTGCAGACCAACTATCCCCCTTTGCCGACCAGTTGTTCTCCCTGCAGACCACTTTTTCTAGTCGGTCGACTAGTGGGAGTGGTCGGCCGACCACCTCAACTGGTCGGCACCTTTTCTGCATTTTTCTGTAGATATTTTCTTGCCAGCTATGCCAGCTGTTGGGCACAGAAAGCATCCTCCATACACAATTGCTTCGAGCATCTAGCTTGTTAAACAAGCTTGGAGCATGGATTTCTATATAAGGGAGCCTCCTCCCTCTTGCTTTAGGTTCAAAATTTGGCATTAGGGTTATACATATATCTCTATCTCTATATTGTTGTATTTGCTTCATATTTGTGCTCAAAAGTGCCATTTTTTCACACTTTTGCACACAAACACCCAGTGAAACACCTTTGCTTTGGAGCTGAGGCACCTTGAAGCTAGTTTTGGTGTTTTGGGATTGCTTTTGGTCCAAAAAAGTTGCTGGAATTGCTGCTTTGTCCTTGTTCTTCAAGGGTGAGTCACTAGTCCCTTAAAGCTTTATTTTGATTAAGTCTTTGGCCAACTTTGCATGCTACTTTTGGCTTAAATTTCAACTGTAAAAAGCTTCATTTTCAAGTGTTTGAAATGTTTGTTTAAGGCCTCTTTGGTGTTGGGGGTGGTCTACCTCCTTTTGTGCCTTAGTTTGCCTTGCTTTGAACTATCTCTTTAGGCCTTTGAGATCACCTTCTCTTGGCCTTTTAGCCACTGAAATCCAATGGATTATCAGTGGTAGAAATTGTGTTTTGAGGTTCAAAATGGGTGGGGGTTGTCCCCCCTCCTTTTCTCTTGTATGCTTGTGTTGATGGCCTCATGTTTGAGCATGTTTGTCTAGCATGTGTTGGCTTGTTCTTAGATTATTTTTGTCCTTATTTCAGCATGGCATACCTCTATTTTTGGCTTAGTTTAGGCCACCCTTGCATGCTTTCTACGCTTGTAGTGTAATCTTGCAATTTAGCCTTGTGTGCTTAATGCTTTGATCCATCATGCTAGCCTATTTTGGTTCTATCTCAACAAGTTTTTGGTGCTGTTTTGGCATGCTTAAGCCCTGTTTTAAGTGGTCTTGATCATTTGGACCTTGCTTTGTAGAGCCATAGTTTAATCTTGCTCACTAGCTTTGTGTGTTGAGTCCACTAGCATGCATTGCTTGGGCTATTTGCATGATTTAGCATCATTGTATATGTTATTTCAGAGCATGTTTCACTACCATGCCCTCACATGTGTCACTCTTTCAATGCTTTTGGAAGGTTGTGCTTTATGCCTTAAACATGAGCCAATATGTATGCCATCTTGCCTAAGCTTTGGGGCTACCATTTCAGTGTGTTTTTGGTGTTATTTTGCCACGATACAACTCTGATTTTTGTTGGTGAAGTCATCTCATGCTTGGTTTTGGTATGTGTAGTGCAATCCCACTCTTTGGCCTTGTATGCTTCATGTTTTATGCCTGTTATTCTAGCATGTGTGGACTCTATCCCATGCATGTTTTGGCATTGTTTTGGCATGCTCTAGAATTGTTTTGGGTTGTTTTGGCCATATGGTTCATGTATTGCATAGCTATAGTGCAATGGGCTTGACTAGCCTTGTGTTTTGATGCCTCTAGCATGCTTTGTTTGAGATGTTTGCTTGCCATGACATCATTTAACATGTTATTTCAGAGCATATAGCATTGCCATGTTCTCACTTCTTTCACTCTTTGAGTGCTTTTAAGGGTTATACCTTTGTGCCTCGCTTATGGCCTAACTTGTATGCATGCATACCTAGACTTGTGAGCTCCTATCTCAGCTTGTTTTGGTCTTTGTTTTGACCTAATTAAGCTCTGTCTATGGTTGGTTCAATCATCTGTGCCATGTATTGCATGCCTCTTGTGTGGTCCCTTTTGGTAGCCTTGTGCCTTAGGCCTTCTAGCATGATATGCTTGTGTTGTTTGGATGATTTGGCATCGTTTCACACATGATTTCAGTGCATGTAGTGTAGCTACACTCTCACATTTGTCACTTCTTAATCATGTTTGAGAGTTGTGCTCTTATGCTTAGTTGACGAACCATTGCATGAGCATGCATTATCTTGCCTTTCATGCCATCATTTCAGAGCATTTTGGCCACTATTTTGGCATGATTGAGGTCTGTCCATATCTGGTTTAAGTCCATTGAGCATGTATTGCATACCTCTTGTGAGATGCTCTTTACTAGCTTTGTTGTTCTTGGCCTCTGAGCATGCCATGCACGCATTGTTCATATGATAGAATCTTGTGCATGCATTGCATTATGTTTAGAATCTTGTGCATGCATTGCATTGTGTTTGGAATGTTGTATGTGTTACATTGTGTTTGGATAAAGTGTTAATCCAAACATGAGAAATGAGGGGCGTTTCATACTCGAAGTGATGAAACGTGCCTCATTTCTCGATCGCCGACCCTCTTGATCAGGCATGATAGATGTTAGGGCTCTTATGTGTTATTTGTGCATTCATTGACATTGAATTGTGCAAACTTGGCTTTTCGGCCATTGTGCATTGCGATGCTCGGTTGGTGGCCCGAGAGTCGAGAACCGCACTCCCTTGAGCTTAAGAAATGATAGGGAGGGTGGTTGTGCACACATACCTTGCAAATACACTGTTGTGTCCCTTCTTGTTCTCTATTGCAGCAAATTGGAGCTTGATAGAATTTTCTGGTCAGTAGACCAGAAAAAGTACTTAGCCGACCACTTTTTCTGGTCTGCAGCATGTTTAGGAGGTCTACAGGTGGTCTACACCACCCTTTTCTGGTCAGCAGCCCTCCTGGAGGTCTCCATGTTGGAGTAGAAGTTTTCTAGAGGTTTGTGCAGTGTTCTGAGATCAAATGCAAACAGAGGCAAGTTGGGGCGTAGTAATGGATTTTTGAATGAGGCAACTGAGCATGCATGCACACCTCACCCCGAGGACCTCTTTTTACTGCTTTACTTAGATACTTTGCTTAGCTAGCTAATGCTTTGGTTTTGTACTTAATTAGTTGACGTACTATTGATTTGTTTTGTAATTATTAGTTAACTAGTGTAGACACCCCATTTTTGACCGACCTTAAGACTCTGACATCATCGATTGAGCGCTCGGTGATAGTGCATGTTGTGCTCGTTTTGAGTTTCTGGAGTTTCGGTCGAGTGCCTTACCTCCGGGCCTCTGAACTCTTTGTGCTTCGGCTCAGTTTGTGGACCAAGCCTTGTTTTCCTTGCCTGAGGGAAGGAGAGGTCTTGTGAACCATCTCTTGTGGTCGTAGACCACTTTTCGTGGTTGTAGACCACTTTTCCCGCTTGGAGACTAGTTTCTAATTTTCGGAGCCTTCGGCCGCGCGCCTTGTCTCGGGACCGCTTAACGTTCTCCGTTTGGCTTGGTTTTTGAACCACACCTTGTTTCCTTGGCCTAGAGGGCCACTGTGGTTTGGGAGACCACTTTTGTGGTTGTAAACCACTTTTGGTGCTTGTCAGCTAGTTTTCCAGGCTCCCGGCTGCGCACTTTGCCTCCCGAACTTTCATCTTGCATCCGTTTTGGTTTGTTTTTGGTACAAACCTTGTTTTCCTTGTTTGGAAGATGGTACAAGGGTGGGAGACCAGTTTCTCTCCCCGCAAACCACTTTCCTTCTTGCCAGCCAGTTTTCTGGTCTGACAACTAGTCTCCCTAGTCTTTGGACCATCAAAAGTGGTCGGCCACCACACCATTTTCTTATTTTTATGTTGCTGACCTTCTCCCACCATGGCCGACCACTTTTCTTTTTGGGAGACCACTTAAAGTAGCTGGCCGACCACTTCATGTGGCCACTTCATGTGGTCGGCTGCTTTTTGTCACCTTTTTGGAGATATTTTCTTCCAGCTGGCACAACTGGAAGGCACTGAAACCATCCTCCATACACGTGTATGGAGGGATGGCCTTGAACCTTTAGCTTCTTCAAGAAGCTTGAGCATTGGTTCTCTATAAAAAGAGAACCTCCTCCTCCATCCTCTAGGTTCAGAAAAATGGTGCTGGAGCTATAGATATAAACTTGTATCTATTCTTCCTTATTTGCTCTTGTTTTGTGCCTAAAAGTGTAGTTTTGCCATACTTTAACACACAAACACACACTCAAACACCATCCTTTGGTTGCTGAGGCTTCTTGAGGTTTGTTTTGGAGTTTTTGGGCTGATTTTGGTTCAAAAAGTGTGCTGGAGTTGCAGTCTTGAAGAGGTTCTACAAGGGTGAGCTTTTAACCTTTAAATCCCTTGATTTTGCTTAAGTTTTTAGACCTCTTTGCATGGTGTTTTAAGCTTAACTCTTAACTGCAAAAAGTTCTGTTTTCTAGCCCTTAACATGTTTGTGTAAGGTCACTTTTGTGTTGGGGGTGGTCTACTCCCTCTTAGGCCTTGTTTTGAGCCACCCCTTTTGGCTCTTGTCTTAGCCCTTATTTTGACCTTTCTACCATTGAAATCCAGAGGATTTTCAGTGGTGGAAAGGTGGTCTTGGGGTCCAAAATAGGAGAGGGTCATCCCCTCTCCTTGTGTCTTGTTTACTTGCTTTGAATGCCTCATGTATGAGCATGTTTGTTAAGCTTATGTTGGCCATATCTTAACTTGTATTTGGGCTTATTTTAGCATGGCATGCCACTGTTTTTACTTGGTTTTGTCACTCCATGCATGCCTTATACACTTGTAGTGTAAATCACACAAACTAGTCTTGTATGCTTCATGAAGTAGCATATCATTCTATCTTGTTTTGTGTCCATTTCAGTATGTTTTTGATGATGTTTTGCCATGTCTTTGGTTTGGTCACCCCTTGCATGCTCTATGCACTTCTAGTGCAATTTCATGAAATAGCCTAACATGCATCATGCTTTAACATGTCATTCTAGCATGCTTTTGGCTTAACTTCAAGAAGCTTTTGTCTATGTTTTAACATGCTTTAGCTCTGATTTGTGTTGTTTTGGCCATGCATGACTTTCTTTGTATAGCTATAATGCATTCTAGCTTGTTAGCTTTGTGCATCAAGTCCACTAGCATGCATTACTTGGACTATTTGAATGATTTGGCATCATTTGAAATGTGATTTCAGTCCATGTTTCATGTTCATGCACTTGCATTTGTCACTCTTTCAATGCGTTGGAGGGTTTCCCCCTTTATGCGTTAACATGATCCATTGCGTATGCCTTCATGCCTAAGCTTGCGAGCTATCATTTCAATGTGTTTTTGGAGTTATTTTGCCATGATATAACTCTGATTTTTGCGGGTTTAGTCATTTCATGCTTGGTCTTAATAGGTGTAGTGTAATCCAGCTTATTTGCCTTGTATGCATTATGCCTTATGCCCCTCATGCTAGCTTGTTTTGGCTTCCTTCCATGCATGTTTTAGACTCATTTTGACATGTTCTAGGACTGTTTTGGGTTGCCTTTGCCATATGCTTCATGCTTTGTATAGTTGTAGTGCAATTGGCCTTGCTAGCTTTGTGTTTTGATGACTCATGCATGCTATTTTTGAGTTCCTTAGATGATTTGGCATCATTTAATACTTTATTTTAGAGCATGTAGCATTGCCATGTTCCCACTTTATTCACTCTTTAAGTGCCTTTGAGTGTTGTGCATTGTTGCCTAGTTTGTGGCCTAGCATGTATGCCATCTTGCCTAGGTATTTGAGCCTCCATCTTAGCATGTTTTGGTTTTTGTTTAGACCTATTTGAGCTCTGTCCATGGTTGATTCATGCCCTTGTGCCATGTATTGCATGCCCCCTTTGTAGTCCTCTTTGTTAGCTTTAATGCTTAAGGACCTTTGCATGCCTTGCTTGTTTTGTTTGAATGATTTGGCATCATTTCTTACTCAATTTCAGTGCACTTAGTGTTGTTACACTTCCACATTTGTCACTCTTTGAGCACTCTTGAGAGTTGTGCTCTTAGGCCGAGTTGAATGGCCAATGCATTGTGCATGCATGCCTTGTCTTTTGTGCCTTTGTTTTGGTGTTATGGCCACTGATTTGGGCATGGCTGAGGTCTGTCCATCTTGGTTTAAGTCCATTGAGCATGTTTGATTGCATGTTGTTTGCATGCTTACATTACATCGCATTGTGTATGCCATATACTTTGCATTGTGTATGCTTAGGTTACATCGCATTGTGTATGCCATGTTGTCCATTGCATCGAGTATGCCATGTTCTTAACATTTAGCATTGTGTATGCCATGTTGTCTGCATGCTTATGTTCTTTGCATTGCCTATGCTAGGTAGTTACATAGCATTGAGTATGCCATGTAGTTCGCCGCATTGAGTATGCCATGTTGTTTACAAGTTGATTCATCGCATTGTATATGCCATGTTCTTCGCATTGTGTATGCTTATATTACATTGCATTGTGTATCTATGCCAATAGCCTTGTTAGGTTGTTCATGCTGCATTGCATGTTTGCATGCTTAAGTCATATTGCATATTTGCATGCTTGTGTTGCATTGTATTTTTGCATACTCCATGTTACATAGCATTGTGCATGCCATGTTATGTGTTGCATTGTGTTTGGAACAGGTGTTAGTCTAAACATGAGAAACGAGAGACGTTTCATACTTGAAATGATGAAACATGTCTCAATTCTCGGTTGCCGACGCTCTTGATCATACATGATAGAGTTCTAGGCATTATGTGTTTACTTGTGCATTCATTTTCATATTGAATTGTGCAACTTCGCCTCTCGGTCATCATGCATTGAAATGCGCGATTGGTGGCCCGATGGTCGAGAACCACACTCCCTTGAGCTTATGAAATGATAGGGAGGGTGGTTGTGCACACATACCTTGCAAATACATTGTCATGCCCTTTCTTGCTTTCTGTTGCAGCAAACTGGAGAAATGCAGCAACAACTGGTCGGCCAGCCAGAAAAACTAGCTGTCCGACCACTTTTTCTGCCCTGCAACAACAAAAAGTGGTCGGCAGGTGGTCTCCCACACCAACAACTGGTCGGCCACCTTCCCACAAGTTCTCAAGGTAGAGTTGAAGCTATCTGGAGTTTGGTGCAAGTTTCTAAGAACAGTTGCAAACAGAGGCAAGTTGGGGGCATTGTGACGAATTTCCGAACGAGGCGACCGGGCATGCATGCACTCTTCTCCCTCTAAGGATCTTGTTTTATTGCTTTACTTAGCTAATTTGCTTAGCTTGTTTATGCTTTGGATTCTGTATTTAAGTAGTTAATGCGTTTCGCTGCTTAATTATTTTGTAATAGTTAGTTAACTAGGATTAGTTAATTAGCTTCGTTGTGATGTAATAATTAGTTTAATTAGCTTAGATTAGCTAGTTAGCTTCTTTTTCAGTCCCTCCGTCGAGAGGGCCAACTGTTGTAATAAGTGTGCGTGCGTGTGATGCATGTCTTCCAACCCCCATTTCTTTCTTCCTTTTACTTAACCACTTACGATGGTTAGTTTTAGGGCATATTTCATTTAGCATACCTTATGCTTGCATGCGTGCATTCATTTATCTGTTTTGCATGCACCAAGCTCGGCGCATCATACTAACTGCATTGTATTTCAATTCCAAGTTGAATACATGTATTGAATTGTCACATTCATATGCCATTCTAGAATAGTCGAGCCTATCTTAGCCGCATTTTTGCTTGTGTTGCATTAGTCATCTTAACATGAACTAGGATCATGCATGATTTCTAACTAGTTCTCTGTTTTGGCTCGGAGTACATTGTGAGTGTTTACGCTTTAGCATTCTGCATGTGTGTTAATATTTCCATGAAAGCATGCTTGCCATGAGGCTAATTACTTATTTGATATAACTGCATGAATGCCTGTGGGTGAAGGTTGGATTAAGCCAAGTAATGCATGCTAGGGGGTTCAAAATTCAAAGCCTTCAAGCTAGATTGCATGGTAGCTACACAAAGCAAGTCATGGATGACTCAAACAACCAAAATCAGACCTTAAGCATACCAAAACATGGATAAAAACTCCTTGAAGCCAAGCCAAAATCATGCTAAAAACACATGTTACAACATGACGCATGTTTAAGGCCAAAACATGGGATTACAAGACAAGTGTATTACATGGCATGTCTAAACCAACTTAAAGCAGTGTTATATCATGGAAAAACAAAGCCTAATATATGCTAAAATGGAGCTAAAACAAGCTAGGCAAACATGCTACAACACAAGCCATTTATGCAGGCATCAAAGACAACATGGAGAGGGGATAACCCTCTCCTATTTGGGACCTCAAAACCACCTCTCTGCCACTGAAAATCCTCTAGATTTCAGTGGTAGAGAGGTCATGCAAAGACCAAAACAATGGCCAAAATGGATGTCCTAAAACAAGGCCTTTGAGGGGGAAACAACCCCAACCAGATGGAAAGGGGTCGGCTGGAAAATATAGCCGATTAACCAACAAAAATGGTCGGCCGACCAAAAACATTGCTGACCGACCAAAATATTTGGCCGGTAGTAAGAAAACAGAGCCGGTGACCTCAAGCCAAGGCTGGTGAGGTGTGGGGATGGCCAACAAGCCATTCCCTGCCCTCAGAAGTAAAAACACAAGTGTTTGGTGTATAACCAAGCACAAAACAAACAAGTCGAGAGGTCTTGAGGCAATGCGCGTAACCAAAACCTTTGAGAACTCAAGACGAACACGAACATGGATGATCACCTAGTGTTCAAACGGTGATGTCCAAGTCTTGAGGACGGTCAAAAATGGGGTGTCTACAGCCACATATGAGTGAACTAAAATAAAATGCTCTGCAGATAAGTTAATACCCTAATGGCTACATCTTCTCAAGACCATGCTTGGTTACAACAAAAGTGAGTTCAACTCGCTAAAGCCCAAGGCTTGTACAAAATAATTACAACAAGAAACACAAATGAACCTTCAGTTCGACAGTCCTCCCAAACTAAGTCCTTGGTGGAGGCATATCATCAGCACCTGAAAGTTGTTTTCCATATAGAGTGAGCTAAAGTCCAGTAGAGATACTTTAACACAATGTATGAAACTTAGCAAAGTTATAAGGTGAATGCACATTCAAGCCATTTGTCAAACATTATACTTTTCCATCTCAAAATAATATAATGCCTTTATCAATACATTTCAATTCATGAAAATACACTTTTATATAAGAAAACAGGGTAGTGAATACAAAACACCAGAAATCTCTCAGTACGTATCTGCCAGTAGGTTGTATAAGCACTACCAAAGTCATTTTACTAATACTAACCGGAAGGATCGGCACCTAACTGCACAGGTTTCTGGACTTTGACCAAGGATACACAGATCAACAATATAAACCACAACCACACACCCTAACCAAATTTACCAAGGTATACACCCTTTTTTTTTTCTCAAAAATAATTCATTTTCAATATTCAAGTATGAAACAATCCTTGATGCAACGCGTACGAGATGTTAGTTTCAATTTAACCTAATCCTCATGCAATTTCTACAACAATCAAAGTTATCCTCCATCGATAGCCCAAAACAAATATTTCTAATCAACAGATAAATTGTCCAACAATAGATAAAATCTCAACATTTTCAAAATGGAAGTGTTAATAAATATTCGACTCCGTCGTCACGATTAACGAATACCCTTTTTTCGTATCCTTTCAAAACCCAACATCCTTCATTTTCATTTCATAAAACAACTACAAATACTTTTCAAACAAATTTTCCTTTATTTCCAAAATCACATTTAAAGAAATATCCTCCTATATTTCAACACAACCCATCAACATACCCCCCTTTTATATCTCACAATCAAACTGTAGATTTAACCCAAAACCCCTAAATCACCAAACACTTTGTAGGAGCAAATAACTAAGCTAAAAATCATAGAAGAGGTTGAAGAAATCCCTACCTTCAGAGTATAAGAGGTAGAGAGCAAAAGTGAAACTTTGGTAGAGCAGAAAATGAGATTCTCTCTAATTAGATTGAAGGTTTCGACGAGCTCTACCTTTCTCTCCAAAGAGCAATAGTGGAGAAATCAATGGATGATGAAGTATATGAGGTTTTAAGCAGAAACTAGAGAGAGAAAGTGAAGAAATTACGGTTTGGAAGGTTTTAGAGAAAGAGAGAGAATGAAAAAGCCCCATTTTCTCTAACGGATATACGCGCAGACTGCTTGAGCGACCAAAACACCATTCGAGCCTCAGAGACAATAATTGATATTGTTTGAGTGCACAATTACCCCTTTCCAGAAGTTTTACAGGCAACAGAAGACTGCTTGAACTCAAGAAGGATCGCTCAAGTGAAGATCACCCTACTCCTAGAAGTTTTACAGACCTGCAAAATACTAGAAGATCTCAAAGACCACTCGAGCTACCAAAACACCGCTCGAGTGAACAAGAAGAAAACTGAATATCAACTCCTTTGAAAAACTAACTTTCCACCTATTTCAAACACGACTAACAATTCAACTTGACTACTAACACGACAACAAAAGATATGAACAACAATTAAAGTACTGAATCTTGGACCTAAGAGTATTAAATGGGTCAAGTCTAAACCGGAACCGTTGTAATTTTGAAATAACCAAGAAATGTCTAGGAAAGATATAACCACTCGGGCATAAACTTATATGTATTGCCTTTTTATTTCAATTCACTCATTATGGCATAAAATTATATGATTTTTAGCTTAGTTATTTGCTCTTTGAAATGAGCTAGTGATTTGGGGACTTTTGGGAAAACTTAGGGTTTGATTTTGAAATCAAAATAGGGGTTTTCCAAATGGGTTCTTGAGAATGGTTGTGGGGATGTGTTTATGGTTGAGATATCTTAAAATGGTGGATCCTTTCTTAAAATTGATTTTGTAAGAAAAAGGGGTTTCCTTATGAGATTTGGAATATTTGGTTTGTGAAAGGAAATAGAAAATGATGTTGGGTTTTATAAGATTGGAACAATTCTTATGTTGATGATGATGGTGGAGTTAGATATCTAATATCACTCCCATTGAAAAGGATGGAATTACATATTTTGATTGGAAACTATCTATTGTATAGAAATATCTATTTTGGGCTATCGGTGGAAGATAACCTTGATTGTTGTACACATTGCATGACGATTAGGTTAAATTGAAATAGATTTCTCATATATTGTGCATTGAGCCTCATTTCATATTGAACATTGTAAATGTTTTGATTTTGAGAAAAATGGGTGAGTACCTTGGTGAATCTGGTTAGAGGGTGTGATTGTGATTATGATGTTAGCTTGTGTGTCATTGGTGTAAGTCCAGAACCCGTGCAGTTAGGTGTCGATCCTTCCGGTTACTACCGGTACAATGGCTTTGGTAGTGATTGTATAGCCTACTAGCAGACACATACCTAGATATTTTTAGTGTTTTGTATCGACTGTCCTATTTTCTGCTATAAAAGGGTTTATTTTCATGAATTGATTTATAATCTAGCATTGCATTGTTTCGAGATGGAAAACAAGGAATGTTTGATAAATGGCATGCATGTGCATTCACCTTATAATTTTGCTAAGATTCATTTATTGTGTTAGAGCATCTCTATTGGCTTTCACTCACCCTATGTGGAAAACAACTTTTAGGTGCTGATGATATGCCTTCACCATGGATGTAACTTGGGGTGACTTGGAGCCTATGCTTCATTTTTGTTTATTGATGTAATTATTTTTGTTTAAGCCTCAGGCTTTACTTGTATTGAGTTAAACTCATTTTGTCGACTAGGAAAGTTATAGCCATGAGGGCATATAATTATTTGGTTTTATTTTTACTTTAATTTATGTATCCATGCCATATGTTTTAGGTTCAAAATCCAAGATTTTGAATGTATATTGCATATGTCATCTTTTGTATTGATTAAAGTTATGAATGGAATAGAAGATATGATATTGCTGATCATTTGTAAGCAATGTTATGAGTTGGATTATTGTTATTTATTTCGAGGCGTTACAACTTGGTATTAGAGCTACTGGGTTTGAATACTTTGGGATCGTGGGATGTGGTTTTTACCACAATGAGTTCTCTTGCTAGATGGTATTAGAAATAGACTTGGTATGCTATGTGATAACATGCTTATGTGACTAAATGAGTATGGAATTTAATTTGTTAGATATTGATTGGGTCTACGAGTTTTTAGAAGTCCTGTTAGAATAGAGCACTTGATCATTGCTATTTCTAACTGGAACTCTAGCAATGTCACGGGACGGTCACTCTCTAGAAAAGGAAGTTCATTTGTATTTATGTGATTAGGTGCTTATACGGAGTGAATTAATTGTTATCCACTGTATTAGGACGTCACTGAATTAGCTTCAACACATTTGTGAATGTGTTAATCTATTGTGTTAACTTTATTAGGATGTCAGGACGTGGACGTAGTGGTGGTGGTAGGCGTGGTAGGCCTAGGCAGCAAGAGGTGCCGTTAAGGATGGCATTGTTGCTCAAAATGAGGGAGCCGGCTAGGCCAACGTGGCTGAGCCAGCAGGTTAGCAAGCTATGGGCACTTTGGCTCATGAATGGCTAGTGCTTTGCGGGAATCTATGGACATTCTCCCAGTTGAGAATCAAGTCTAGGCCCATGTTACTGAGATAGGGTCATCCTTTTAAAAGAAGGAGTTCTTCTGATCGAATCTAGATGAGTTTTTGGGGAACTCGAAGGAGCTATTGAAAGAAAATGAGTGGCTTGAGTAGATGTTGAAGACGTTTGAGATGCTTAGCATCGAGGATGATGGTTTAAGGGTGACCTTCACATCCTTCCAGCTGAAAGGAGATGCTGGTCAATGGTGGAAGTATATGTGTGGGCGCATTAGGGTGACTTGGGAGGCCTTTGTCAAGGCCTTCCAGGACATGTTCTTGCCTTCCACTATAGCGATCCCGGGTTTACCCTTGTTGTACAGTGATCCGGACATGGGTCCGTGGATGATAGTAGTTGATTATTACCTGGTGTGCATCCTTTCTCACTTTGTATTTGAGTTATAGGATGTACTGGGCAGATTTGTTACAGGTTAGTTGAGATTAGAAACCAAAACTAGTTGCCCAGATTTTGACCTGTCCGCTCGAGCAGGGGTTTTGGCGCTCGAGCGGGAGTTTCACCCATCCAGTATTTCGTGTTCCAGCAAAACTTCTGCAGATGTGATTTCTACGCTCGAGCGGGTTTCCCTGCGCTCGAGCGGTGGCGCTCGAGCGGGTCTGTTGGTGCTCGAGCGGGTAGTACTTTCTAGGTTTAAGTTCTGGGAAGGGGAAATCTACGCTCGAGCGGAATAGTTTTCGCGCTCAAGCGGACGTGTTTTATTCTTGTGTCTTGGCGCTCGAGCGGGCCTTATTGCGCTCGAGCGTGTCCAGATTTTTGTTCTTGACGCTCGAGCGTTGCGTTTTCCGCTCGAGCGGGAATGTCGTATAACAGAGGGCAGCTGGGCATTTTTGAGTCACTTTCTACACTTCCTCTCTCTCTCTTACTTTCTAAAAAGATATTTTGAGAGCCTCTCTCTCTAGAAACTCCCTTCTCTCTAGGATTTGATCTAGTTAGAGTACTTTCCTTCCCTTTGCCCTTTGTAAAGGTTGTGTTGATCGTCGAGGGCTTCGTTTTGATCCGTGAATCTTGGAGTTTGGAGCATTTTAGTTTTCTACATCTTCTCCTCTTGAGCTCCGAATTTGAGGTAGGGATAACCTACTCCATCTTATGAACTTTGTCTTTGAATTTTTAGCATTTGATATGTTGGGGGGTTGTTGGGTAATTTTGAGAAAGTTTGGGCCTTTGTGCAATTTTACAAAAGTTAGGGTTTTAGATATATAAACCTATATGCATGTTAGGCATAGAGAAATGAGATTAATGTTGGGACATTGATGGAAATGGAACCTTAGGGTTGTTTTGGGAATTATGGTAATTTGCCCTAATTGGTTTAATTACTTAATGCATTTAATTAATTGAAGAAAATGAGGAATTGAATTGAGAATGTTGAAATTGGGAATGTATGAGATTAAAGAGTGTAGTCAAATCTTTTATTGCTCATCTAGTTGAAGTGTTGGTATATTATCCACTTGTGCATTTATTTCCTGCTTAGAAATAATTGCTTTGGGCTACCGGTGGAGGGTAGTGTTGATTGTTGTAGACAATGCATGATGATTAGGCAAACTAAAACTAATCAATTGGATGTGTCATAGAGTATGACGGTTGATAGAATACATTAACCTTATGTATCTGTAGATTGTGCATGTGACCAATGTGTTCATATGCATTATGTGTAGACGGTTGATAGAATACATTAACTTTATGTATCTGTAGATTGTGCATGTGACCAATGTGTTCATATGCATTATGTGTAGACGGTTGATAGAATACATTAATTTTATGTATTGATTGATTGCATATGTGATTCTGTGTTTATACGCATTACTTGTGTATGGGAGGAGATGGGGGATGTACTCCACGGTTTAGGGGAAGATGGGGGATGTACCTCTAAACCGGTTAATGGTTTAGGGGAAGATGGGGGATGTACCTCTAAATCGGTTATTGAAGTATTGATACAGCTCATATGCTTATCTAATGAAGTATTGATACAGCTCATATGCTTATCTGTTGAAGTATTGATACAGCTCATATGCTTATCTGTTGAAGCATTGATACAGCTCATATGCTTATCTAATGAAGTATTGATACAGCTCATATGCTTATCTGTTGAAGTATTGATATAACTCATATGCTTATCTGTTGAAGTATTGATATAGCTCATATGCTTATCTGTTGTAGTAGTGATATAGCTCATATGCTTATCTATTGAAAGGTTTGTTTGATTTGATATAGCACTGAAATGTATTTCGTCATTGTTTGCGAAATATGGAAGTAGTTTATGTGTTATTGATACAACACCAAAATGTGTATCCACCTTGGATTTCGAAAGTGTTCTAGTGATGAACTATAATCTCATCAAATGTTTTGGCCAGAGTACTGAGCCTTGTTTTTAAACTTGAAGTTGAATAAGAAAAGAAAAGTGAATTGTAACGTAGACTTGGCTGTCATGGAACTTTTATAAGATGTAAATGGAAGTGTAAGTTTTGACCATCTATCAGTTGCTAATCTTTTAGGCATTGTTCATAGTCGGTTTAGTATATTTCTACTGGGCTGTGGCTCACCCTATATGGGAACATCATTTTCAGGTACAGGTAGCATGCCACCTCTGAAGACATAGCTTGGGAGGCTAGAGGCAGACATACCTTTGTCGCCTTATTCTTTCTTGATTGTATTTCATATAGATTTGAGCCTAGAACTTAATGTGTATTTAAGCTAGCACCCTCTTTTGTAACCAAGTGTTAACTTGGAAAGCTGTACGCCCGTAAGGCATCTGCTTCTGTTGTAACCATGTAATACATTTGTAATGAAATACTCTGATGAATAAATGAATGTGGACTTTTATGTATCAATGCATGTCTCTATATGGATGGGTTTAATGTTGTTATTTTGAGGGCGTTACAACTTGGTATCAGAGCGTACCGGGTTCGAATACTTTGGGTACGTGGGAAGTGATTAGTATCACAATGGGTTTGTCTCGCTTGTTAGAGACTTAGACGTAATGTTATGTACTTATGTGATAACATGTTTATGTGATTATTTGGGTATGGAATGTAGTTTCTTGGATGTTAATTGGATCCTTGGGTTTCTGGGAGTCCTGTTGGAAAGGCACTTGATCAATGCTGTTTCTGACCAGAACTCTAATAACGCCTCGGGACTATCATTATCCGGAAATGAAATTCGTAAGTGCTTATGTGTTTATGTTCTTACGTGGAGTGAATTACAGTTGTCCATGTGTTAGGACGTGAGTGTTTAGCTTCGGCACATGTATGAGTGTGCTAACGTGTCTCCGTTACTTTTACTAGGATGCCTAGGCGAGGAAGTTGCGATTTCCTTCCTTCCGCTCGGGAAGAGCTGCGGAAACAGTTTGTGGAGTTACGCCAAGGTACTACACCTTTGGTGCGGTTCGAAAGATGGTTTGCTAACCTATCGAGGTTTGCTCCAGAATTGGTGGAGACGGAGGACTTGCGTTGTTACGAGTTTGAGGGTAAGCTGCGTGACGACATCCGTGTAAGGATAGCGGGGTCTTGGCATAAAAGATATAGGGCGCTTGTTGAGGCGGCCGCCCATGTAGAGGCTGCGGTGCTAGCAATGGGGCAGAGTGGGGAGGAAGCCATCTCGGCGACTCCTGTGACTCAGGGTGTTGGTAGGCCTTTTAAGAGGCAGAGGGTGTTAAACCCGCAACAGGGAGGTCGGGCTAGAACTACCCTTCCAGTGTTAGATTTGGGTTCGGGGGAAAGTAAGCAGAGGGGCATCATTTGTTTCAGATGTGGTCTGCTGGGCCACAAGGTTTCGGTTTGCCCACAGAAGAAGGGGGCGGGGTTAGCAGTTCAACCAGCAGTTGTACCACCAGGATCATCCAACCAGCCGGGTTTTGGACCGATCAAATGCTCAGTGGGGAGGCAGTTGTTGGGGTCTTCATCAGCCCAGATTCTGAACCAATCTTGTGCTCAGGCACCGCCTACCTGTTGGGTGTGTAATCAGCCGGGTCATATTCAACATTTTTGTACTCAGCCGGGGGCTTCTTTAGGGGTTTTGCAACCTAGCCAGGCTCAATTTCTTTCGACTGGGCAGGAACAGTATCGTTTTGGGGAACTAGCAGGCCAGACTGCGAGGGCCTCAATAGAGTCGAGCTCCCAAGCCCCAATTGGGGAAGTTTGTAGTTGTTCCAGGTGTGGACAGAAGGGGCACATCAGTAGTTCTTGCCCGTGGTTAGTAAGCTTGTAAGTTGTCTTGTGTTTGAAGATGACCAATTTTGGCAGTCCAGTGAGGGACGGCAGTGATGGTAATACCGAGGGGTTGGTTTTGTTTTGGCTAATCCGTTTTGTAATCATTGGGTTCTGTTGTGTAACCAATGTGTTTTGGGAATGTTGAAACATCTAAACTGTTTGTTTACCTATATATATACATATATGCTTTGTTTGTTAATTTCCCTGGAGTGGGTGAATTGGAGCATGTCGTAGCTCTAAAGGTTTATTAATGTATAAAGTCGCTGTAAAACCATAAATTTTTTTTTTTTTTTTTTATGCGGGTGACTTGATTTTGGAGGGATGAGGGCTGAGGAGCCTTGTTTTCAAAATTTGGAGGAACCACCGAGGAGTGCGTGTCCTAGCCAAGGCAATATTGGAGCGAGAACTGTTTTACTTGCCGAGTGCGTGAAATTTCATGGGTATTACCCATTTAAGATTTTGTGCGTGGTATAGCTTTTGATCTACTGTCGGGTGAACTCGAGAGGATGTGAAGTGTACGATTAATACTAGATGTAACACGTATTTAATATGGTGTCCTACGGGGGCATAGCGCATAATTTTGTTAAGGTTGGACTTATACCTTCGTGGTAAGTAACGTTGCCGAGATTGCAGGTGTACTGATTGGCCATTTTAAGTGAGGGGATGTTAGTCTCTATATAAGGTTGTGATTGTTGTATCGGGAGCGATGTGTTGTGGGTAGCTGGTACTATATCTCGGGCAGTAGTATAATGGGTGTCTCCCTAAGTTTTCGAATTCCTTTATTTGGATTGAATGTGATAGGTTCGTACCTTAGCACTGGTCAAGTCAGAGGATGTTATCAAAAGGGTTAATCGGGTATATAGCCCATGGTTAGAGTGTGACCCGTGGATGGAATCACAGTGGTATAGTGTTTGCGGATGAAGATATGGGTTAATGACGAGGGAGGCGAGGACTTTTACTCCTCTGGAAAGTTAGAAGAATGAATCTTTGGAAGCCTTATCGGCCACTTGTAACGGTGTCGGGGTTTGGTTCGTGATGGTTGCCTAGTGGTAGTTTGGACTAGTGGTTTAGCACGGAGGCCGGGCCTCTTGATGGTACTCTCGAGATGAGTGACAAGTAAGATGTAGAGTAACGAGTGGACCCTATGAGTTATTGGGGGATTCCGTGTAGGAGTAAGAGGGCTTGCAAAATAAGGAGGTTTGGCCTAGTACAGTTGAATGTGTTAGATGTGATGGTTTCGAGAGTTGCACGGTGTTGGCCAGACTATGTGAGAATGTTCGAGGGAACGTGAGATTTGTATCTCGAGTTAGTGGGAATGGTACCTGTGTGTTGGTTAATGTTTTGGCCCTTGTTAGATAGTGAGTCCGTGGTGACCCCCTTGGTTGTATAGGGGTAGTGTTCGTATTGTGATTGGTTATCCATTGCTGGGTATGGGTTGTGAGTGGATGCTGGCAGCATTCTTTGAAGGAAGAGCAATTCGTGTTCTAAAGTAATGAGTATAGCGTGGGTTAAAGTGGTCCTTCGTATTCGAGATGTTGTGATTGAGGTTGACCATGTCGGTCTTCGGTCAAGGAAACGAGCAGGCTCGCTAGATAGTCATGATAGGGGACGGTGATTTCCTTAGACGCAGTGTTGATGCGGTTCAATTTTAGGAGATCCGGTGAGATTCCAAAATTTGTGGTTTGTGTAGAGAACTCCTTAGTTGGGGTTAGTGTTTTGAGTGGCACATCAGTGTGTGGATTACTGAGTGTAGAGTTTATTAAGTTGATTAGTCAACTTGTCGGTATCGGGTTTCGGGTTGGCATTGGTCACCTTGAGTTTAGTCTCGTTCGTTGTAGACTCTGTATGTTGATTAAGGAAAAACTGAAACTAATCGAACATGTTTTGTCGCTGAGTCTGACAGTTGGAATAATACATCTAATATATGTATTGATTGATCATTGTGGATGATTGGCTTTTTATACATTATATATGTATGGTGTTTAGTTTGATATTGATGCAGCACTATAATGTGTATCATTTGTGTATTTCTGAGCCGTATTTATGATTATAAAGTGGTTAAGCAAAGGGAGGCGGGATAAAATTGCAAAACCATGAAATTTTTATGCCTTATGTATTGATAGTACGGTTGTTATTTCTATTAACTATCATTATAGAAATGTTGTGTTCCGTGTTGGTTGTGGCATCACTATGTGAGTGATGGTTGTTGATAGTGTTATTTTGGAAAGAAATGGAAAACAAAATTTTCCTAGTGTTTGGGGCCATCTAAATGCGTTGTTGAAAAAGTTGATTTAATTCAAGGATTTTAAAGAATTCCAGATTAATCTTTTGGGCAAATAAACTGTGGATAACTCTGCGTTTTGGGTAACAGCGTATTTGTGAAAAAATATTTACAAAGCTTTTGAGTTTTCGTATGGAAAAATGCAGGATTCATTCCGGAACGTAAACGTTGAAAATTTAAACATCTTTGGGAAATGCCTCTTGAACAAGAAAATGTTTTCGTATTATCTACTTTAAGATTTTCTTTAATCGTGTTGTTGAGTAGTGACTTAGCTTGAAGCACTAGTCGGTGATTGGTGGATTGTTTCGGGGGAGGTTTGGTTTATTGAGGCTTGCGCACTTAAGGTGGTGTTGTTTAGAATGTGTTCCCTTGGTTAGTCTCTTCCTTGTTAAGAGTGAGTCGGAGGTTGTTTTGAAGGTAATTTCTTTCCTTGGAACTCGGTTGTTGAATGTTCTGTGATCATTTGGCCTTCTGTTTTGGCGTATCCTTAATTTCGGGGACGAAATTCTTTAAGGAGGGGAGGTTATAGCGATCCCGGGTTTACCCTTGTCGTACAGTGATCCGGACATGGGTCCGTGGATGATAGTAGTTGATTATTACCTGGTGTGCATCCTTTCTTACTTTGTATTTGAGTTATAGGATGTGCTGGGCAGATTTGATACAGGTTGGTTGAGATTAGAAACCAAAACTAGTTGCCCAGATTTTGACCTGTCCGCTCGAGCGGGGGTTTTGGCGCTCGAGCGGGAGTTTCACCCATCCAGTATTTCGTGTTCCTGCAAAACTTCTGCAGATGTGATTTCTACACTCGAGCGGGTTTCCCTGCGCTCGAGCTGTGGCGCTCGAGCGGGTAGTACTTTCTGGGTTTAAGTTCTGGGAAGGGGAAATCTACGCTCGAGCGGAATGGTTTTCCCGCTCGAGCGGACGTGTTTTATTCTTGTGTCTTGGCGCTCGAGCGGGCCTTATTGCGCTCGAGCGTGTCCAGATTTTTGTTCTTGACGGTCGAGCGTTGTGTTTTCCGCTCGAGCGGGAATGTCGTATAACAGAGGGCAGCTGGGCATTTTTGAATCACTTTCTACACTTCCTCTCTCTCTCTTACTTTCTAAAAAGATATTTTGAGAGCCTCTCTCTCTAGAAACTCCCTTCTCTCTAGGGTTTGATCTAGTTAGAGTACTTTTCCTTCCCTTTGCCCTTTGTAAATGTTGTGTTGATCGTCGAGGGCTTCGTTTTGATCCGTGAATCTTGGAGTTTGGAGCATTTTAGTTTTCTACATCTTCTCCTCTTGGGCTCCGAATTTGAGGTAGGGATAACCTACTCCATCTTATGAACTTTGTCTTTGAATTTTTAGCATTTGATATGTTGGGGGGTTGTTGGGTAATTTTGAGAAAGTTTGGGCCTTTGTGCAATTTTACAAAAGTTGGGGTTTTAGATATATAAACCTATATGCATGTTAGGCATAGAGAAATGAGATTAATGTTGGGACATTGATGGAAATGGAACCTTAGGGTTGTTTTGGGAATTATGGTAATTTGCCCTAATTGGTTTAATTAATTAATGCATTTAATTAATTGAAGAAAACGAGGAATTGAATTGAGAATGTTGAAATTGGGAATGTATGAGATTAAAGAGTGTAGTCAAATCTTTTTATTGCTCATCTAGTTGAAGTGTTGGTATATTATCCACTTGTGCATTTATTTCCTGCTTAGAAATAATTGCTTTGGGCTACCGGTGGAGGGTAGTGTTGATTGTTGTAGACAATGCATGATGATTAGGCAAACTAAAACTAATCAATTGGATGTGTCATAGAGTATGACGGTTGATAGAATACATTAACCTTATGTATCTGTAGATTGTGCATGTGACCAATGTGTTCATATGCATTATGTGTAGACGGTTGATAGAATACATTAACTTTATGTATCTGTAGATTGTGCATGTGACCAATGTGTTCATATGCATTATGTGTAGACGGTTGATAGAATACATTAATTTTATGTATTGATTGATTGCATATGTGATTCTGTGTTTATACGCATTACATGTGTATGGGAGGAGATGGGGGATGTACTCCACGGTTTAGGGGAAGATGGGGGATGTACCTCTAAACCGGTTAATGGTTTAGGGGAAGATCGGGGATGTACCTCTAAACCGGTTATTGAAGTATTGATACAGCTCATATGCTTATCTAATGAAGTATTGATACAACTCATATGCTTATCTGTTGAAGTATTGATACAGCTCATATGCTTATCTGTTGAAGTATTGATACAGCTCATATGCTTATCTAATGAAGTATTGATACAGCTCATATGCTTATCTGTTGAAGTATTGATATAACTCATATGCTTATCTGTTGAAGTATTGATATAGCTCATATGCTTATCTGTTGTAGTAGTGATATAGCTCATATGCTTATCTATTGAAAGGTTTGTTTGATTTGATATAGCACTGAAATGTATTTCGTCATTGTTTGCGAAATATGGAAGTAGTTTATGTGTTATTGATACAACACCAAAATGTGTATCCACCTTGGATTTCGAAAGTGTTCTAGTGATGAACTATAATCTCATCAAATGTTTTGGCCAGAGTACTGAGCCTTGTTTTTAAACTCGAAGTTGAATAAGAAAAGAAAAGTGAATTGTAACGTAGACTTGGCTGTCATGGAACTTTTATAAGATGTAAATGGAAGTGTAAGTTTTGACCATCTATCAGTTGCTAATCTTTTAGGCATTATTCATAGTCGGTTTAGTATATTTCTACTGGGCTGTGGCTCACCCTATATGGGAACATCATTTTCAGGTACAGGTAGCATGCCACCTCTGAAGACATAGCTTGGGAGGCTAGAGGCAGACATACCTTTGTCGCCTTATTCTTTCTTGATTGTGTTTCATATAGATTTGAGCCTAGAACTTAATGTGTATTTAAGCTAGCACCCTCTTTTGTAACCAAGTGTTAACTTGGAAAGCTGTAAGCCCGTAAGGCATCTGCTTCTGTTGTAACCATGTAATACATTTGTAATGAAATACTCTGATGAATAAATGAATGTGGACTTTTATGTATCAATGCATGTCTCTATATGGATGGGTTTAATGTTGTTATTTTGAGGGCGTTACATCCACTTCTAGGGAGAAGTTGAAAGATCAGTTCTTGAAGCTCAAGCAGTTGAACACACTTGTAGCAGAGTGTGAGGCCGCTTCTACTAGTAGCCTTTCTAAATTTCACAACAGCTTGTGGCGATGAAAGAGCACCGTTGTGTCGAGTTCGCGAAGTGACTGAAGATCGGGCTCTTTTTCATGGTGGTCTGGTCTATGATTGTGGAGGCGGCAACTCATTTAGAGACCATCATTCAGGCAAAGGAGGAGATGATAAGATGCTCCAAGTAGAGGAGTCAAATAGTTCAGAGGGAGACTCGGGACAACAAGAGGCAGAAGGGTTCCACCGCGCAATAGTCCCAGGCAACACAATTCAAATCCACTTTTCCTGTACCGAGTTCTTGTAATGACCCTAGCCTAATTCAGGCCATGACCGGCTAGTAATCTCAGACTACTTTTGGCCTCAAAGTCAAATCAATCATAATATAACAATGGGGCTTAGCGGAAGTAAAAGCATAATATAATAACAAGCCATTGAGCAGTGCATACATTCTAAAGTCATAACTATTAAAAATCAACTTTAACTTCATACAACTTATATACAATAGTCTGAAGTTAAACTTCTCACCAAACATCATTCATACAAGATGTAAAATTATCCAAGGAAATTGAAAACAAAACAAGACAAAAGTTGGGTTGACAATGCTTGACTCCTCTCTAGTCTAAACTTGCCCCTTTACGGAGGCACTTTTCAAAAGGCTTCAAAAGGTTTGATACCAAGGCGACTGTAAACGTGACGTTCCGCTTGCTGACCTACATATATATAAGGGAGAGGGGTGAGCAAGAGCCCAGTGAGTCACATCAGTATAAAGGTTTATATGAAAAAAGTCCAACAATTACAATCATACCTCCAATTTTCATGACAATATAAAAATATCAATACATGATTCGATAGTATTCAATCATTTCAATCCCTTTTTTGCAATAGCAATTAACAATTAATCAATTTATGTAGTACATCTAACAGAGTTTAATAAGCAATGTGCAGAAGCCAATAGGACCACTAGGGTCAATCCAATGGGACCATGATACGTTGTGCAATATTTCAATGTGGATCTTTGTGACTTTTTATAACAAATTTTGTTCAGAGGATTTATTAGACGATAAATTCACTTATTAGGACCTACACGTAAGTACTCCAAATCTCACTAGTTAGACATGTCGAGCACTTGATTTACAAAAGTGTGATTACTGGTGTCTCTTGCAACACACATGATTTGTCATCTGTTTGCAATAGAATTCTTCGGATTTTGGTAGACGAGTACAGTGGTCACTTAAGTTAGGACTTCTATATCTCTGTATAGGAGCCTTGACTTCAATGTTAGGGTTACCTTGCTGCATTGAAAGCTTAAGAGCATATAAAATTCCAATAGGGCTTTTTATAGTCTACAAATTTTCTCTCATTTTATGAGTGTTGTTTGGTTTGCATAATCAACTTAGTGGTCACATTTATTTTTATTTTTATTTTTCGACAAATAAGAGAAATAAATAAAAATAGAAATAGAAATTCTTATCATTTTTATATAATTTTATTTTTCGAGTGGTCAGAAATAAATTTTAAAAATATAAAATATTTTTTCATATTTGTTTTCATCAAAATATTTTTCTTTTTATTTTTAGTGACTTCCATTTTATTTTATTTTAAATATTTTAGGCAAATATTTCTTTTGAGATAGACCAAATCTAGATACACTTAAAAAATATAATATTTGTGAAGAAGAAAAACTTTAAAAAATTTACCAAATACAAAAAATAGGGCAAATTACCAACACTCCCTCAAGGTTTGACTAAAATACGGATTCTCCCCTGAGATTTGGGAAATATAAACCTCAGGGGGCGGGATGTTATTTTTCAAACTTCAGGGGAGAATCCGTATTTTAGTCAAACCTCAAGGGGGCGTTGGTAATTTGCCCCAAAATATATTAAAAAAAAAAAGAAAGCAAAAAAACAAAACAAAAAATTAATACATTTTTATATTTTGTTGTATTAAATGAATTTTTTTAAAAACAAATTATATAAATTTTATATTTTTAAGTATATCAAGATTAAGTAGATCTAAAAAGTTTTAAAAAAATATTGATTAAAATTTTTTAAAAACAATTAAAAATACAAAAATACAAATTAAAAACTTAAAAAACCATTTTTAAAAACTTCAAACCAAAGAGGGTTAACTTGGGAAAATTAGATTGATCACTTTTGAAGTTTAAATAAATGTAGAGTAAATTACCCTGATTTCTCGTGAGATTTTAAAAAAAATATATAATAAGTTTCACAATTTTGACATAATTATATTGAACTCCTTTGATATTTTAATTCGTATAACACTTAATCCTATTTTCATCAATTATTTATTAGTTACATGAATGAAAAAAAATGATATTATTATCTCTTTTACTTAAAAATGTATATTGTGCGTTGTTTATTTTTGTATTCTCAGACCATCTATATTAATTTTTGTTCATTTAATCTTGTTAAAAAAGAGGTCAGTGTAATTATGTCACAATTATGCAGTTTACTGTATTTTTTTCAAATCTTAGGGGAGGTCAATATAATTTACACAAAATAAGCCCCACAAATTTAAAATAATTACTCTGACATCTCTCATAGTAAGGCTAAAATGACCAAAATTAATACAAATGGTGTGCAGATGCATAGATAGTTTAATCACTAATTTTTAATTTTGAGCGACAGTTTAAAAAATTCATCATAAAAAAAATCACTAATTATAAATTTTAGCCACAATTTATAAAAATCATGAAAATAAAGTCACTAATTGTCAATTTTTAACAACATAAGCAAAAAAATTATTACAAAAATTATTTGTTATGACAATTTTATTAAAACTTAATAAAAATTAAATCTAACTATTAAAATCTATTAATAATTTATTATTAATTTAACAGGCTTAAAATATGATCCCAATCCTACCCAATATACAAAAATAAATTTCTCAAACCCTAACAAAATAAGCTGGGCTGCGCAGTTTGGGTGGGTCAATGGGCCAATCCCTACCTTTCCCATTCACTATTCCCTTTGCCCTTTCCCTTCTAATATTATATATATAGGCCTGATAGCAGTCTGTATGTTTAACAAATCACTTGGGAAAGAAGGTTGGAAGCATAGAGGTTTCACAAATATACATGTACACTTGGTATAATCCTTTTTCTCCATGAAAGGTCAGTTTTTTATTCTAACTTGTATGTTGGTTCTTCTTTTCTTCTTCTTCTTCTTCTGATTTACAATATGATGTGCCCTTTGTTTACATTAATTTTCTTAATTTGAATTGTGGTTTTGCTTTTAGAATCGGATTGTTCGGTTTTCTTGTTAAGGACCTTCAGATCCGTAAGAATAGCTATATTAGCTTAGCTATTGATAGTTATGAGATTGTGATTGTGATTGAGATTGAGATTGTTCATCTTTTTATGAAACCCTACTACTAATTATTATGAAATTGTTTGGATTTATGGATTTGAAATCAAAATATGTTAAATTTAGATTTGTTATTTTTCTATATATGGATTTCAAGATTGAAATCTTTCAAAACAACAATGTCAAATTAGTTATTTGAAATATTTTGAGGATTCTAATAAAATACTTATCTTTCTCCTTCCCCTTTAGCTTTTCAATTTACCTTATAATAAATTGGTCATTCTAGAATTGAAGGTTTATTAGAATTAATGCAGAAAATTATCATCTAGTGTTAATTATTCCAAGAACCCCTCAAATATTAGCAATTTACCCTCTCATATATCAAACCAGACATTTGATCCCTTAAATTATAAAAATGTATCACTTTCCCCCCTCCGGACACCTGTCGGGGGTGTATTAGTACAATTTTCATAATTAAAGGGGTCAATATGTACGTGTTCATAGATAGCTTATATATATATTACTTTCAGTTCTTCATCCGTAGCTGGCAGAGCTAGCAAGTAGTCCATGGCAATGAGGCCATCAACGTAGATTAGCGAGCAAAGCAAGACTGTGAGGATTTGTTTGAGACTTTGAGAATTTGTTTGTTGATGGAGATGAGATGAAATAAATGGGAAAAATAACCGGCATAACAGACTTTTGAGAATTACTAAATTTTTTCCAACTTCCTTGTAATCAAAAGTTGGCTTGCTGCCTTCATCCTAGTAGTCCCATGATTTAATCTCTTATTATATATATTTTTTTAAAGTTTAATTGTAACCAGAGTTTTTTTGCATTGTGTTTTAGGTATCCATTTGTTGGTGCATTGCAAAAATCAAAAACTTGCAAGTGGTTGAATCTTGTTCTGCCCTTTGGTTACTTTTGGAAATCAAACCAACAAAAAAAAAAGTAAAAATGAAGGGGGGAAGGAATACTAGTAATAGTTGTGGATTTACTACTTGTTCATTGCCTCAAGAAATGTTGGTGGACATTCTAACAAGACTACCAGCAAAGGTGGTAGTCCAATGCAAGTGCATCTCCAAGCATTGGCGCTCTTTGATTGAGGATCCCTCTTTTGTGGATTTACACCATACCCGTGCCCAATCTAGGCCCTACCTTGTTATCTCCTTAATCAACTGCTCGTGTTGACCAAGATACATTTTTTCTCAGCAGATTATGAAGGAGGACCGGCCCAGTACTTGCTCACTGATTTCCTCTCAGGACTTTATCATATTAAACAATCTGTCAATGGCTTAATATGCGGGTACCTTAGAAAGTCTAATTCCATTTTCATCGTGAATCCTACCACTCGACAATTTGTTACCCTTCCTCCAACACGTTTACTTATGATGCTAATTCTACTCACGAACCAGATTTGTCATTTGGGTTTGATCCTTCTACTAAGCAATACAAAGTGTTGCTCACAACTTTTATACACATCAAGGGGGAGGGGGAGTGTTATGACTACTTAGATTACAAGTGTGAAATTTTCACTTTGGGGACACATTCATAGAGAGAGATTGATTGTCTTTCTGTTCCTTGGCACTATGAATTTGGTGGGGGTGGTTGTTGTGTTAATGGAGTCATACACTGGAGAAATAGGAGTTATTATATACCGAAACCTTCTCCTCCTATGAGTGCAGATGTCATAGTAACATTTGAACTGAAAAATGAGAGATTTCAAATGATTCCACTACCTAGGGGACCTTCACGCATGCATCGTCTACGAGAACTCGGTGGCCATTTGGTAGCATGTGATGAATACACAGAACATGGTTGGGAGGAGCTTTGGATTTTGCAGGACTATGAGAATTGGATTTGGGTCAAAGAGATAATGATGCCTACTCTTGATTGGGGTCGAGAGGGAGATCCTTATATTGTCGGCGTAATTCAGACAGGTGAAATACTTCCACAACCTTCACGGATACATGACCTCTGGAATATTTACTATTATGATAGGAATAGGAAATCTTTTAGAAAGATTAAGATCACAGGACTTCCTGATTCAGAGTTCCCCGGCAAGCGCGGTAGGAATGCCTTACATGTCACTCATTATGTCGAAAATCTATTTTCCTTGAGTGATATTTGAAATTTGATTGAATTCCTTTGTTCCTAATTTGTTAGGGAAGGTCAGTGTAATTTATACCAAAAATATATATGTAGTATTCACATGGCCATTTCCAGTCATTTATGGCATATTCAAAGCAAACACTTATTTGCTCAAGCTTTTTATTTTTATTTTTATTTTTATCATTTTTCAGCTTTTACTGCTGGATTTAAAAAATATAGGTAAATTTTACTTCACCTGCATGTGGTTTTGCCGATGTGTTAATTACCTCTCATTTAGAAATAACCACATAATTTTCTTGTGGTTTATAAGCTAAAGTGCATCGCTAAACATTTTGTTCAATTTAATAGTAAATGTAAAATACGTGCTAGACACGAAAGGGTTATATGTGTATTTTCAATTATTATTTTTTAGATGGGAATTCATTTTCAAATTTTAATAGGATAAATTGCACATGAAATAAAATATAGGAGCTTAAATTGTATTTTGCCTACCAAACAAATGACAAAAATATCTATAATTTAAAGGTATTTTAATCTTTTTTGTTAAATCATTAATGTCTAACCATTCATTTTAGTCGACAAGTCATAAGGGGGTTGATGTGATTATTTCCAAGTGAAGGGAGTAATCTGCACATGTATCAAATTACAAAAGTTAAATTGAAATATGTTCTAAAAAAATATGAAACTAACTTTGAGTAAGTTGTCAAAAATATTTTTACATATTTTCGTATCTAATTATGATACTAAATATAATCATGATGCAGGCATTGGGTAGGTTTATTTTTAATTATTTTTAAATTTTGTTTTTTTTATTATTTAATTTATTTATTTTTTAATTTAATTTTATAATTGTATAGTAGCGTTCCTAATACACAAATATTGTTTCAGCAAGAACATATTTTATACTTTACCTCCTTGAACACTCAATATCAATTTATCTCCTCAACTAAAAAATGTTAAATTTTTTTCACCTTAAACTCTTAATTTGTATATCAATGAAACATTTTGTTAAAGACTTGTTTCTTAGGGTTGCTCCAATGGTGCATCATTTTTTTTAATTAAATTTGAGTACAAACTCTCTTTAATATCGCTTGCTTCAACGAAAAAATTTGACTTTTCATCAAATCACCGATTGACCTGACAGACAACCGACCGATCGACCAGTTAATGCAAAAAATAGAAAATAAAAACAAGTTTTGCATCTTTGTGTGTTTATTATCTTCTTCTTATTTAATAATTTCACATTCGGTTTGTTTGTATGTTCAATTTAATTGACAAGTCTTGCATCTTTGTGTGCTTATTACGCACATTGATTCACTCACTGATTTTTTGTTATTTTATTGATTCTCTCTCTCTCCCCAACTATGTACACAAACATATACATCTTTGTTTGTTTCACAAGGTTACACACATACACATACATACATACTCTTCTTTATATTTATAATGCAGAAAGCTAAATGATGATGAAGAAAACAGAGCAACTACTGTGTTGCCGAAGTCTTTTGGAGTTAATTTCGCATTCACTCAGAAAATGGTTTGAACAACCAAATATACGAAGTGAATCACCACCAGAAAAAAACGCATTTCTACCCAAACACACCTCAATCAGTGTCCGGAGCCCATCTCAATTTAGGCTCAAAGTTAGTCAAAAGTCATGGTTGCACAAATCATTTTTCCAACACTCTGTGTTATCTATTTTTGTGGGAATTGTTCAAGGAAGGGGATGACCGGGGGACATAGTAAAATGGTGAAAGGAGCCCAGATCTTTAGTTTAGTGAAATATTTGTTATTTTTTCAATTTAATACATGTTTGATGAAACCATTGGAGCAAAACAAAAAAAAAAAGAGACTTTTTTCACCAAATTTGAATTTGATGATGAATTTGGTGCTGCGTTGGAGATGGCCTTAGATAGATGAAAAATTGGCATGTGATTTGTACATAACATCTCAAATGAAATACTTAAAATGATTTTATCAGTTTATTTGGTTTATTTTTTAAAAATCATTTTGGAGTTGTTTAAGTTTTTTATTTTATTTTAATTTTTAATCATTGGTGAATTTTTTTTTCATATTTAATTTAATTTCTTTTAGGGCACTTAGTATATAAATCTAATTTTAAATTTTCTTTACCCAGAAGTTCATACTCTAAAATATTTTACAAAATGACCAAACTACCCAGATATATATATATATATATTATTTCCAAACCCTAACGGATCATCAAATTGATCACCAAAATTTAAATTTGATGAAAAATGACAGTTTTTATCTCCCCAACGGTTTCACCAAAATGATATCAAATTGAGAACGGGCCAAAACTTTCACCAAACTGAGGATGGATTGCACCTTTCAGCAATTTACTGTGCGTAGCCGTTGAGTGTGAACCCACCGGACCTTCGGCCGGATCTCCTCCCGGATGACTACCTCAAGGCATAATTTGTAAAAATTTTACATTGACCGATCGACCACAATCGGCCACCTCTGCATCTTTTTTTTTGCCCTGCCTTTTTTGCCAATGCTTGTGGGTGGCCTCTGGCTAATCTCCTTCCTCTTCTCTCCCTTGTGATTTTCCTATCTTTTCTCTACCTGCATAATTCCTAGATCTTCCAAACAATCAAGCTCTTGTTTTCTAAATCACAACCCTTTCATTTTTTTCCATTAATTTAAGCTCTTGACCTTCAAACCAATCTGGGTCTTCTTTAGATTTTCGCTTATCACCCCAAAGAAGGAATACATGAAAAAAAAAAATTCATAGGTATTGTTCTTGAAAGAAAAAAAAAATTGTGCTCTTTTGCAAACATTTTCTTTTTCTTTTGAAAAATATTCAAAATCATCCAAAGTTTTTGGAGATTTCTTTCACAGACACTTCTCCTTTATTTAATCTAATCCTTTATGGAAAGAAAGTCATGTCTGTAACCCCCAATTGCAATTTCATTCCCTTATTTTTAGCCCTTATATATATATATATATTATTCTTTTTTCCTTTATTCAAATCCCATAAAATTTAAAATTTGTAGAATGACCTGACATATATTTTCTTAAATTTTAGCTTAATTCCATTGCCCTTTCGCTTATTTCGCTTTGCTGCTCTTCTATGAGATTTTGCTATGATACTATTTGGGTCGCGAGCTCGGGAGAGATGAATTTCGGATCACATATCTAGCCACTAATGTGGAAACAGGTGAAAAATTCGCTTGCAAATCCATATCCAAGAGTAAGCTGAGAACTGCTGTGGACATGGAGAATGTGAGCAGAGAGGTTGAGATGATGAAGCTCTTGTTGTTCCTCTTTCCGGTCGACTGGCCAGTCATCCCCTGGGCATGTGTTTTGATAAAAGCTACAGTACTCACCATTGGAGTGGCTGATATCAGATTGAGAAATTTGACTTTTCTTTTATTCAGATTTGATGAAATTTTTGGTGAACCATTGGAGATGCTCTAACCGAACCATTTTTTGTCTCTCTCTGTCGTCTCTCTCTCACCGCTCCCTCCTACATCAATCTCCTCAATGGCGATCTCTCTCTCTCTCTCCCCTTCATCGTCGTCTGTCCATCGAGCACATCACAATAGCTGTCGCCTCCTCCAACCTTCATCATTTCTCTCCGGCGGGGGTATTGCCTCTGGTGTTCATCGTCCTCGATTCGACTCAGGTAAAAGTCGATGAGGCGACTTTGCGGCGGCGAACGCGATCATTGATGCGTGAATCACAGATTTGTAGGTATTTGGAGTCAGATCTGGTTGTTCCGGCGAGATCTCTTTACCATCTTCACCGCCGATGGCTTCCCGAGCTGCAGTGAGTCCCCAATCTAACTTCGTCGATCCTCGTATTCCGGCGTCGCACAACTCTAATCTACATATAGAGTTCGTCATCGTCAATCAACCCACGATCTAATCATGCCATGTCACCCCTCCTCTCGTCAAGTCATCACTTTTTCTTCTCGCTAGAACAACCCGAGCTTCTGGTACCATCTTCCAAGAAAAAGAAGGTACATACTATATTTTCCCATCAAACAATCAACCTTTGTTTGGTTGTCGAGAAAATTTTAGAGAATGAAACATGGGGGGACGTTATTAGAGTCTTTTAGTGTGCGCCCCTTCTCATTTTTCCTACTGTTTACTAGCAACCAAACCGATTCTTAGAATTTGAGCTATGAAGGGTAGTGTCTGATTGTATTAAGTAGAATTAATTTGGGTTGAATTTGATTTGATGATATTCTTATTTTCATTTTATTTGTTTATCCTCTATTAATAACAATTTTCAGAAATTTTCCATCTTCATCCTCAACTTCGCAGATCTGGAGTTTTTTACATTGAATTTTACTTCTGGTTCTTCGATTTTCTAGAGAAGGTGTAGATTTTCCCGAGCTTGTTTTCTCCAATTTTTTTCATGCGTCTAGAGAAATCTCCTTGCAACAACCTAAAAAGTGCGAAATTTTGCAAGAAAATTTTATATCAATTTTTTTTTGTATTTTCTAGTTTGTAATTTGTGTTCTCATCGTTCGTCCCTTTCATATATAGTCCTGACAAATTTTGTACTATTGTTTTTTAATAATTAATTATTTTATTGAATTTGTGTTGGAGTTAGTGATTGAATGGAAAGTGGTGCTCATGGTGGTGGTCGGAGACGACAGTCCGTGGTGGAGTCGCCAAAGACGAATCTTGTCTTTGAAAGCCTTCCATGTTTTCTTGCTTTTGTTGCTGCAGTTAGGATCGTCTCTGTTCAATTTTTTTTTTTTTTTAGAAGCTCAGATCTGGTAAAGGCTTAATTGAACAGATAGTTAGAAAATGGGTTTTGGGTATTTGATTTTTGGTAGCTTCATTTTGTACAGATAACTAGTCATCTGTGTGTGTACAGATAACCATCTGAATCCTCCTCTATCTTTCTTTCTGGTGGGTTTGGATATGCCTTGTTTCTTTGGGTATAGATAATCTAAATTTTTTTAACATTTGCTATGTTTTTACCTTTCTTTTGGGTATAGATAATATAATTTTTATTAACATTTTGCTCTTTTTTTACCTTTCTTTTGGGTATAGATAATATAATTTTTATTAACATGTGCTCTGTTTTTACTTTTCTTTTCTTTTGGATTATTTAATTTCTGTCAATAATTGAACATAGGAGTAATGTAAATTGTTTTGGATATGTTAGAATCATTTGACATCCTAATAATGACAAGCACATAATAAAAATCTATCAAAAATTTTGACTTCGAATCAACATACTTGTTTTGCTCCAACCGGTTGGTTGCAATTACGTTTCGTTTTGATTCTATTCTCTCTCTCTCTCTCTATATATATATATATATATATCAAAAATGTTTTGGAGTTCTAATTTGCGAGTTCTAATAGAACTAATGTGTATGTGGAGCCCATCTGATGTGATTTTTTTTTTTTTCCACCTCACTAGAGCTTAATTAGAGCTCTAGCTTTAAAGGGAAGCAGCATTGTTCATATATATATATATATATATAATCATATTATAAAAGCTCCAAAACAGATGATGAGAGAAGGGAAAGTGAAGAAATTGCCCGGGTATAGTTGGGTAGACATCAGTAATAAAACCCATGTTTTTGGTGCTGAGGATTTGTCTCACCCAAAAAACAAAGAAATTTAGGAGAAACTTGATAGTCTTCTTGATCAGATCAAGAGAGCTAGAAATGTTGCTTTCACAAATTATATCCCACTGGACGTGGACAATAATACAAAGGAGAAGGTTCATCATCATCACAGTGAAAGGATAGCTATTGCATTTGCACTAATAAGCCAGTTGGGAAGCCTGAAGAAAAATTTGTGCATATGTGTGGACTGCCATTCTGCAATCAAGTTTATGTCCAAGGTTGTTGGGAGAGAGATAATTGTTAGGGACAATAATAGATTTCACCATTTCAAGGATGGGTTGTGTTCTTGTGGGGATTATTGGTAAGATTTTGAAGGCTTTTGAAGGTTGGTGGAGAACACAATGCTTAGAATCATAAAGCTAATCACTGCGATGGAGGTCTTTGAAATCTCTGAACTTTTTGTTCATGCGCTGCTATAATTTGGTACTTTTTGGCAACAAGTAAGCTCAAATGATGAGCCAGATTACTGGGAGGATTTTTTATTTTTTATTTTTTTGCAGGCAATAAATCAAAGGGCTAATAAGATCAACGGCTAACAAAAAGAACTCCAAAACCCCATGCATGGCCATTAAGCTTGACCTCGAGAAGCTTTTGATAGAATGGAATGGAACTTCAGAAAGGACACCCTTTCATTTTTTGCCCCCCCCCCCTCCCCCTCCCCCTCCCCCCGGCCTTGGATTAAATGAATCCTCTCCCGTGTAACCACTTCCAATCTATCACTCCTCATCAATGGAGATGTCACTAACCCTTTTGCCCTTTATAGAGCTATTAGACAGGTCACAAAAGAATACAAGGCATCAAAGCTTGCTTTACAGAAGATATGTTGAAGTAAGAACATTTTGGCAATGTCAAAATCTTATTTTGGCATGCTAGGGGACCCCAAATGGTATGCATGTAGTTTTTTGTTTTTATTTCTTCATAGAATGTCAAATAGAAATATTATTTTTGGGGCCCATAAAATAATTTTTCAATCTTAACGGTTGCCTTTGTAATGGTGACATCTCCTATAACTAGAGTTCCAATAATAACAGGAACTTACGCGTAGGTCCTAATATGTGGACTTATTGTTCAATAGATTTTATGAGAATTAATGATATTTTTCATCAATTACTATTAAAAAACATTACTAATTATTAATTTCAACTACAATTTGAAAATTTTGCCACAAAAAATATCATTGATTATAAGTTTTAACAACAATTTTAAAAAATATCACAAAAAAACGTTATTAATTTTTAATTTTCAGCTACAGTTTGAAAATTCGTCACAGAAAAACGTCACTAATTATAAGTTTTAGCTACAACTTATAAAAATCGTGACAAAAAAAGTCATTAATCGTCAATTTTTAGCAACATATGCAAAAAAAATTATTACAAAAAATTATTTTTAATGACGATTTTACTATGACTTATTTTCAATAGGGCGTGATGAGAATTAAGTTCAACTATTAGGACCTATTGGCAGTTTATCCAATAATAAATTTCTCATGACTTTGAGCAAAGCATCATTGAAATTGATTCTACTACTAGACTTGTTTTTTGAAATCCTCACTAGAGATCATGATCCAATATTACATTTTTGGCATAGGCAAAATAGGTTTCAGCAACCCATGTTTGCCACTTGGAATAAAAAAAGTGAAATTTATCTGTTCATATATAGCAGCCTTCATACATATTAGTTGTAACAACCAATGTCTTGAAAAATACGATACCAATGTGTTGAAGAACAGATTTTTCCTTACTTATTTTGGCTTTATGATGTGTCAGGCACTTGTTAACAATGCAGAAACCTCCTAGTCTACCTGCTTGTATTTCCTTCTAATGTGCATTAGACATTTATTTATGTCCTAAATGATAATTCCTTTCATCATTCTCTCTGATGTATGATACAGTGAACATTTTGTGAATCTTTTTCTAAACATGCTAATGAAAAGATAATCAGGTGTGATATGTTTGGCGTTAAGAGGACTGAGGGCAAGTGAACGCTCAAATAAGGAGTTGAGGCAATAAGAATTGTATTCTTATAGTAGTAGTGAGGATTACATGCTGGCCCAAGTAATTGTGAGTAAGCTTCATAGAGTTTTTGGAATATTTTATACTTTAGTTCATTAATGTTTCTGTTTCTTTAAGTTTTCTTGTTATTGATGCAATTTTTTATACTGATTGGTCAAAATATAGAATTTGTTGGGAAAAAAATAATTTTTTGGTGACTTTAATGAGAAGTTAAAGTAGGTATCAACCATTGGTTGAGGTGGGATTAAATGAGTTTAAATTCTTTGTAACAAGGTCTTTACCCCCATAAAAAGAATTACTAAAAACCATTAAGAATTGAATGACAAATTGTCTTATAAAGTTGATCTCATGAATGAGGTATTGGAAATTGTGTATAACTGCCAATCCCACATTGATTATAGAGGAAATCTTTTATGGGTATTTAAACCTCAAGATTTTGATAGGCATGAGCCCTTTGGGGCTTCCAAATTTTTCGAAGCAAGGGAGTTATGGATGCTTCAAGGATGGGTTTGGGCCAAGATTATGATCCAAGTTGGTTATGGAAAAATTGTCACGCGCCAGCCGCCCGCCGGCCAAGACCAGGTCTGGGTCCTTGGGACTTGGGATTGAGGCTTGTATAGTGTGTGTATAGCGACCCCGGTCTTTTCCCATTTGATTATTGTATCTGGACTTAGGTTCCGTAGACTCTGTCATTGTACAATTGTTGTTGTTGTCCTTTATTTTCTCATTTGGAGTTATAGGATGTGTTGGGCAGGTTTGTTTCAGGTTGGTTGGGTTTAGAAATCCAGTGTTGCTGCCCAGAATTTTGACTCTTCGCTCGAGCGAGAAGTTCTTCGCTCGAGCGATCTCTTTGTTTTGGTCCTTCGCTCGAGCCAGGATAGCTTCGATCGAGCGAGGGTTGCGTTTTGAGTTAGACCTGAGAGCTGAGGTTTTTGGCTCGAGCGAGCTTTTCTTCGCTCGAGCGAGTTAGTTCGTTCTTCGCTCGAGCAATAGTTCCTTCGCTCGAGCGTGAGACTGGTTTCAGGCCTGAGGGTTTGGGTTCTTCGCTCGAGCGAGCTTTTGGGTTGTTGGCTCGAGCAAGGCTTCCTTGGCTCGAGCGTAGTTTCTCTGTGTCTGGTCGCTCGAGCGACCAAGTCTTCGCTCGAGCGAGCCTGTCCAGTTTTTATACACAGCAGCGGGATTTGATCAGTCTTTTTCATATTCTTTTGATTTCAAACCCTAGGTTTGACTTTTCTCTCTCCCTACTCACCTTCTCTCTTAGGTTTGATCTGTTTAGAGTGTGTTTCAACTCTAGTTGCTTTATTAAAAAGATAGAGGGAGTCGAGGGCTTTCATTTAATCTGGACATTTGGCGATTTTGAGCATTTTGGTATTTGGGCACTCATCTCTGTCTTCACCATTTGGGTTGTTTTCTCTGAGGTAGGGATTTCCTACTCCATTGTATGGGTTTTGTTCTAAGTTTTGGTATTTTGATATGTTGGGGATACTTTGGTAAATTTTGGGAAAAACCCTAGTCGTATTATTACATTAATTTGTGTAATTAATTCATGGAATTGGGAAAAGATGGTTAAATTCATGGAATTGAGGAATTCATTGATTAAATGGCATAGTTGGATAATTTGAATCATTTGTCTATTGAATTGTTAACATAGTTATTTTCAGTTTAGAAATAACTGTTTTGGGCTATCGGTGGAGGATAGTCGTGATTGTTGTAGACATTTCATGTGGATTAGGAATAACTGAAACTAATCATATTGGTTAAGTCATTGATTTTGACTGTTGCATTGATTCAGAAAATACGCGTATTGATTGAGCATTGCATTTGCATACATTGTTTTTGTGTGGGAGGAGATAGGGGATGTACTCCACGGTTTAGGGGAAGATAGGGGATGGACCTCTAAACCGGATTTTGTTTGGGAGGAGCTAGGGGATGGACTCCATTAGCATCACTTTTATGTGTGCTTATTTATATAGAAGTGTTTTATTGATACAGCACTAAAATGTGTATCAATCTGGAAGTATGAAGTGTTTTGATTTGAGCTTGAGTCTCATTTGTTTGTTGATAATGGAAGGATGTGAATATGATATATGTAATTCACTGATGTAAGTTTGGCCAGGTTCTGAGCCATGTTGATAAAATTGGAAAGTAAAATGAGTTTTAGACAATAGTGTCATGAGACTGTAAAATGAAGTAATGGACTATCTTGGTTAACCATCTGTTGAATGCCATTGCTTTATTCATTGCTTATATGTGGTTTAGTATATTTCTACTGGGCTGTGGCTCACCCTTTATGGGAACATCATTTTCAGGTTCAGGTGATAAGCTACCTCCAAGGACTTAGCTTGGAAGGACTTGGATTTTGGAAGACTACTTTTAGTTATTTGTTTTTCATTGTTAATACATGTAAACACTCAAGCCTAGGGCTTTATTTATATTTGAGTTAGAACTCATACTTTGTGTCCAAGTGTTGGCTTGGAAAGATGTAAGCCGGTAGGGCATTTACTTTGATGTTACATGTAATGCTTTTGTTTTTGTAAGACTCTGATGGATATTATAATGAATTATTAAAGTGTTCTCTTTAAACAATGCATGTCAATGATATATATAATGGGTATATTTTCAAGGGCGTTACAACTTGGTATCAGAGCGTACCGGGTTTGAATACTTTGGGTACGTGGGAAGTGATTAGTATCACATTGGGTTCGTCTCGTTTGATAGAGACTTAGTGTAATGTTATATGCTTATGTGATAACATGTTTATGTGATTATGTGGGTATGGAATGTAGTTTCTAGGATGTTGATTGGACCCTTGAGTTTCTAGTAGTCTTGTTGGAAAGGCACTTGATCACTGCTGCTTCCAACCGGAACTATAGTAACGCATTGGGACTATCATTATCCGGGAATGAAATTCGTAGGTGCTTATGTGATTATGTGCTTACGTGGAATGAATTATTGTTGTCCATTGCATTAGGACGCGAGTGTTTAGCTTCGGCACATTTATTAATGTGCTAATGTCTTTGTTTCCTTTATTAGGATGTCAGGACGAGGACGAGGACACGGTAGGCGTGGTAGGCCGGGTAGGCAGGAGGTGCCTGTGCCAGAAGAGATTCCGGCAGTTCAAGAGGGAATTGGCCAGCCCAATGTGGCTGAGCCAGTAGGCCAACAGGCTATGGGCGCTCTAGCCCGAGAGATAGCAGGGGCATTCAAGGAGTCAGTAGGCATTCTCAGAGCTGAGAATCAAGCTCAGGCTGTTATTGCGGATGCAGGACCTTCCTTTCTGAAGAGGGAGTTCTTCCGGTCTAATCCGGATGAATTTGTGGGTGATCCTAAAGAGCCGCTTAAGGCAGATGAATGGCTCAAACAGACAACGAAGACGTTTGAGATGCTTGGCATCGAAGACGAGGGGTTGAAAGTGACCTTGGCATCTTTCCAGTTGAAGGGGGATGCGGGTCAGTGGTGGAAGTTTACTAAGGGGCGTATAGGAGGTACGTGGGAGGCTTTTGTGAATGCTTTCCAGGAGAAGTTTTTATCTCCGGCAGTCAGGGAGAAGCTGCGAGACCAGTTTTGTCAGCTTAAGCAGGCGAGTTCTTCAGTGGCCGAGTTTGAGGCTGCATTTACTAGTTTGTCCAGGTTTGCACCTGAGTTGGTGGCGTCTGAGGAACGCCGTTGTATTGAGTTTGAGAAGAAGTTGAGGCGTGGCCTCAAGCTGAGAGTTGGGGGAACTATGATTCGGGATTATGGGCGTATGGTTGATGCTGCAGCCCACATGGAAATCATGATGCAGGAGGAGGAGGAAGGACAGAAGGGCTCCAAGAGGAGTCAGGATGATCAGAATGATGGTAGGAGACAGAAGGGTTTTAATCCCCAGCAGTCTCAGGGTAGCTTTTCTAGATCGACTTTTCCTGTACCGAGTGCTAGTTCGGGGAAAGGCAGTCAGGGAGACATTACCTGTTTCAAGTGTGGCCAGCTGGGCCACAAGTCTCCAGTTTGTCCTCAGAGGGGAGGAGTTCAGAGAGCAGCATCTTCTTCGGCTCGATCTCAGAGCCAGAGTCAGGGTAGAGGTCAGCCACTCTCGTGTTATCAGTGTGGTCAGCCAGGGCATATGAAGAGGTATTGCCCGCAGTTGGGTGGCACATCTAGTGCATCTGGTTTGAGGCCGCTTCAGGGTCAGCAACCAGCTCAGTCGGGTCAGGCCTCGAGGGCCAATCAGGGGGCTTCATCGTCTCAGTCGGTGCAGCAATCTTATGCTCCTAGGGTTGAGCAAGTTGATCAGAGGTCGTCTGGGCGCGTGTATGCTGTTACCGCGCAGGATCTTGTGCCAGCACCATCAGTTGTGAGAGGTACCTTCTTGTTTTGCAACTCGGTTGCTAATGTTTTGATTGATACGGGTGCATCTCATTCCTTTGTGTCTGCTGCATTTGCATCTGTTTTGGAGTTGGAGTTAGCACAGCTAGCATCTCCTATTTGTGTAGTGTCACCTCTTGGGGGTGAATTGATTTTGAAACAAGGCGTTAGGGGTTGTGATATAGAGGTTGATTATCATAGAATCCCATTTTGCTTTGTAGTAATGCCTATGAGGGGTTTCGATGTTATTTTGGGTATGGACTGGTTATCGTCATACCGGGCAGTTATTGATTGCTACCGCCAGAGGGTCACTTGTTGTACCGTGAGCGGAGAGTATTTTCATTTTCTGGGGGACCGGGTTGGTGATGTGTTGCCACCGGGGTATGTTCCGCGAGGACGGAGTGAGCTTAGTGGACTACTTGCTAACCTTTCGTTTAGTGAGGATAATGAGACTCAGATTGTGTTGCCAAGGGTGGTTTGTGAGTACTCGGATGTCTTTCCCGAGGATCTTGTTGGTTTGCCATCGCATCGGGAGATTGAGTTCTCTATTGACCTAGTGCCCGGCACGGCGCCGATTTCCATGGCACCTTATCGTTTTGCCCCAGCCGAGTTAGTTGAGTTGAAGATCCAACTCCAGGAGTTGCTAGATAAGGGCTTTATACGTCCTAGTGTTTCGCCGTGGGGAGCACCGGCCCTCTTTGTTAAAAAGAAAGGTGGTGCTTTGAGACTTTGTATAGATTACCGGAAGTTGAATCGGGCTACGGTCAAGAATAAGTACCCTATGCCCCGTATAGATGACCTGTTTGACCAGTTGAAGGGTTCCCGTTGTTTCTCTAAGATAGACTTGAGATCGGGTTACCACCAGTTGAGGGTCAGGGAAGAGGATATTTCGAAGACGGCATTCCATACGCGGTATGGCCATTATGAGTTTCTGGTGATGCCATTCGGACTCACCAATGCACCGGCAGTCTTTATGGACTTGATGAACCGGATCTTCCGGGAATTCTTGGATCGGTTTGTAGTCGTTTTTGTGGACGACATCCTTATCTATTCGCCTTCTGAGGAGGAGCACGAGGCACACTTGAGGGTGGTGCTTGAGTTACTTAGAGCCCATAGGCTGTATGCCAAGTTTGGGAAGTGTGAGTTCTGGCTGAGAGAAGTCAAATTCTTAGGCCATGTGGTATCCGGTGAAGGAGTGTCTGTTGATACATCCAAGGTAGAGGCAGTGCAAGATTGGGCACAGCCTAAGAGTGTATTTGAGATCCGCAGTTTTCTGGGATTAGCTGGGTATTACTGTCGGTTTGTGAAAGATTTCTCCAGGTTAGCATCACCGTTGACTAGACTGGCTCGGAAGGGAGTCAAATTTGTATGGAGTGAGACTTGTGAAAAGTCGTTTCAGGAGTTGAAAGTTAGACTGACTATCGCTCCAGTATTGATTATTCCAGAGAGAGGGTTGGGTTATGCAGTCTATTGTGACGCCTCACGAGAGGGTCTGGGTTGTGTGTTAATGCAAGAGGGGAAAGTAGTTGCCTATGGCTCACGTCAGTTGAAAATTCACGAGCAGAATTACCCTACGCATGATCTAGAGTTAGCAGCTGTGATATTTGCCTTGAAGATTTGGAGGCATTATCTTTATGGTGAGAGGTTCGAGGTGTTCTCGGATCATAAGAGTCTGAAGTATTTGTTTACACAGAAAGACTTGAACTTGAGGCAGAGGAGGTGGATGGAATTTATAGAGGATTATGACTTTGAGTTGCATTATCATCCGGGAAAGGCCAATGTGGTGGCCGATGCCCTTAGCAGGAAACCTGTTGGTGACATAGCTAGTATAGCCATCCGAGAATGGGAGATGTTGGGTGCACTTGGGGAGTTTGATTTACTTCTGGGCGAATCCGTTGAGGCTGCGGCCTTGTTTTCTGTTATTGCACAGCCTTCACTTGTGATTCGAGTGTTAGAGGCTCAGAGAGGTGACTTTGAGGTAGAATCTCTCCGTGAGAAGATTTCCGGTGGGAAGGTTGAGAAGGGTTTGACGGTGTATTCCGACCTGAGTGTGAGATACCGAGACCGTCTGTTTGTGCCGGAGTCTTGCCGAGAGGAGGTACTCCGAGAGTTTCATCATTCACGCCTTGCGGTGCATCCGGGAGGCACTAAGATGTATCGGGATTTGGGTCGCCAGTTTTGGTGGCGGGGTATGAAGAGAGATGTGGCAGCTTTCGTATCTAAGTGCCTTACTTGCCAGCAAGTGAAGGCCGAGCATCAGAGGCCAGCGGGTTTGTTGCAACCCTTGCCTATTGCCGAGTGGAAGTGGGAGCATGTCACTATGGACTTCGTTGTAGGTCTTCCGAGGACTCAGCGGGGTAGTGATGCTATTTGGGTGGTTGTAGACCGGTTGACTAAGTCGGCGCACTTTATTTCTATGCGCGTGAGAGATTCGGTAGATCATCTTGCCAACTTGTATATTCGGGACATAGTGAGATTGCACGGGGTCCCAATGACGATCGTCTCAGATAGAGATCCTCGTTTTACTGCCAGGTTGTGGCAGAGTTTGCAGAGTGCCTTAGGCACTAAGTTGACCTTTAGCACGGCTTATCATCCTCAGACTGACGGACAGTCCGAGCGTACTATTCAGATACTTGAGGATATGCTTCGAGGTTGTGTTCTAGACTTTAGTGGGTCGTGGGAGAGGCACTTGCCGTTGGTGGAGTTTGCCTACAACAACAGTTTCCAGTCTAGTATCGGTATGGCACCATTTGAGGCCTTGTATGGCCGACCGTGTAGATCTCCTGTGTGTTGGGCCGAGGTGGGTGATGCACCTCTGTTGGGTCCAGAGTTGGTGAGGGAAACGACGGAGAAAGTTGAGCTTATCCGTAAGAGGCTTGTTACAGCACAGAGTCGTCAGAAATCGTATGCCGACCGTAGGAGGAGACCTTTGGTGTTTGAGGTGGGTGATCATGTCTTTCTGAAGATATCACCTAGACGGGGTTTGATGAGGTTTGGGAAGAGTGGGAAGTTGTCCCCTCGGTTCATTGGTCCGTTTGAGATCCTTGAGAGGATTGGCGAGGCTGCTTATCGTTTAGCTTTGCCGCCGCAGTTGTCCGGAGTACATGACGTGTTTCATGTGAGTATGCTTCGGAAGTATGAGCCGGATCCATCACATGTGTTGGATTGGACCGATTTATGTCTCGTATGAGGAGAGACCGGTTCGGGTATTGGATAGGCGGGATCAAGTTTTGCGAGGCAAGACCATCCCTTTGGTAAAAGTTTTATGGAAACATCATGGAGTGGAGGAAGCCACTTGGGAGCGTGAATTGGAAGTCCGCAAAAAATACCCGGACATGTTTATTAATTTGTAATATTGTTGAACTTAAGAGCTTTACATATGTCTTAAGTTGTAAAACGTTGAGTATGTTTTGGTAAATGGGTGTATCTTGAAACTTGCTTCATTATAGAAGTTTAGTATAGCATTGCATATGTTGATTACATTGTTGAGTGTGTTATATATATATCATGCAATTGAATATGATATGGGGATTGCTAACATTGGAAGGAATAGTGCATAATATTGATACAGGTTGAAATATATGTTGTTTTATATATATGTTGTGAGATGCCTCTTGATAAAGAGATGGAGTGACCAGTATTGGGTCAAGCTGTTTATTATTGTTATATAATATCTTTGGGAATTGAAAAAAACAAAAAAAAAAACAAAAAAAAAAAAAAAAAAAAACTTGTTTTTTTTTATAAACTTATGCTTAATTTCGGGGACGAAATTCTTTTAAGGGGGGGAGGTTATAGCGACCCCGGTCTTTTCCCATTTGATTATTGTATCCGGACTTAGGTTCCGTAGACTCTGTCATTGTACAATTGTTGTTGTTGTCCTTTATTTTCTCATTTGGAGTTATAGGATGTGTTGGGCAGGTTTGTTTCAGGTTGGTTGGGTTTAGAAATCCAGTGTTGCTGCCCAGAATTTTGACTCTTCGCTCGAGCGAGAAGTTCTTCGCTCGAGCGATCTCTTTGTTTTGGTCCTTCGCTCGAGCCAAGATAGCTTCGATCGAGCGAGGGTTGCGTTTTGAGTTAGACCTGAGAGCTGAGGTTTTTGGCTCGAGCGAGCTTTTCTTCGCTCGAGCGAGTTAGTTCGTTCTTCGCTCGAGCAATAGTTCCTTCGCTCGAGCGTGAGACTGGTTTCAGGCCTGAGGGTTTGGGTTCTTCGCTCGATCGAGTTTTCTTTCGCTCGAGCGAGCTTTTGGGTTGTTGGCTCGAGCAAGGCTTCCTTGGCTCGAGCGTAGTTTCTCTGTGTCTGGTCGCTCGAGCGACCAAGTCTTCGCTCGAGCGAGCCTGTCCAGTTTTTATACACAGCAGCGGGATTTGATTAGTCTTTTTCATATTCTTTTGATTTCAAACCCTAGGTTCGACTTTTCTCTCTCCCTACTCACCTTCTCTCTTAGGTTTGATCTGTTTAGAGTGTGTTTCAACTCTAGTTGCTTTATTAAAAAGATAGAGGGAGTCGAGGGCTTTCATTTAATCTGGACATTTGGCGATTTGGAGCATTTTGGTATTTGGGCACTCATCTTTGTCTTCACCATTTGGGTTGTTTTCTCTGAGGTAGGGATTTCCTACTCCATTGTATGGGTTTTGTTCTAAGTTTTGGTATTTTGATATGTTGGGGATACTTTGGTAAATTTTGAGAAAAACCCTAGTCGTATTATTACATTAATTTGTGTAATTAATTCATGGAATTGGGAAAAGATAGTTAAATTCATGGAATTGAGGAATTCATTGATTAAATGGCATAGTTGGATAATTTGAATCATTTGTCTATTGAATTGTTAACATAGTTATTTTCAGTTTAGAAATAACTGTTTTGGGCTATCGGTGGAGGATAGTCGTGATTGTTGTAAACATTGCATGTGGATTAGGAATAACTGAAACTAATCATATTGGTTAAGTCATTGATTTTGACTGTTGCATTGATTCAGAAAATACGTGTATTGATTGAGCATTGCATTTGCATACATTATTTTTGTGTGGGAGGAGATAGGGGATGTACTCCACGGTTTAGGGGAAGATAGGGGATGGACCTCTAAACCGGATTTTGTTTGGGAGGAGATAGGGGATGGACTCCATTAGCATCACTTTTATGTGTGCTTATTTATATAGAAGTGTTTTATTGATACAGCACTAAAATGTGTATCAATCTGGAAGTATGAAGTGTTTTGATTTGAGCTTGAGTCTCATTTGTTTGTTGATAATGGAAGGATGTGAATATGATATATGTAATTCACTGATGTAAGTTTGGCCAGGTTCTGAGCCATGTTGATAAAATTGGAAAGTAAAATGAGTTTTAGACAATAGTGTCATGAGACTGTAAAATGAAGTAATGGACTATCTTGGTTAACCATCTGTTGAATGCCATTGCTTTATTCATTGCTTATATGTGGTTTAGTATATTTCTACTGGGCTGTGGCTCACCCTTTATGGGAACATCATTTTCAGGTTCAGGTGATAAGCTACCTCCAAGGACTTAGCTTGGAAGGACTTGGATTTTGGAAGACTACTTTTAGTTATTTGTTTTTCATTGTTAATACATGTAAACACTCGAGCCTAGGGCTTTATTTATATTTGAGTTAGAACTCATACTTTGTGTCCAAGTGTTGGCTTGGAAAGATGTAAGCCGGTAGGGCATTTACTTTGATGTTACATGTAATGCTTTTGTTTTTGTAAGACTCTGATGGATATTATAATGAATTATTAAAGTGTTCTCTTTAAACAATGCATGTCAATGATATATATAATGGGTATATTTTCGAGGGCGTTACAGTGTGTAACTCACACATTGAAATCTCATCAATTTTGTGCATTACTTCAGCAATTTTGCAGGAGTAATGGGCATTGGTTGCTAGCCTTCATGGCTGGAGGCTCCTCCTCTCTCTCCCATGGTGTATAAATAGAGAACAACCTCTTTAGTTGTCAATACAGATTTTTGCGTTCCAGAATTGTACAGTCAGTTTGTTTGCTCCTATAATTTTCTTCTTCTGTGAGAGAGTGCTGCCATTGTCAGTTCGCCAAAGTTAACATAAGTTTCTTCTGCTTTAGCCGATCTAAACCGTCATATCCTAGTAGACAGAAGTTCCGTACCTCCAGCACCCACGATAAGGCGGCTAATCTGTTTTAAAGAGACTGTGGTACCACACAAGCTTTGGTTTGATTCCTCGTCTTTCAATAGATTATGTGATATATATTTCTGTTTCATGTTTTACAATGTAATTTATCAAATATGGATTTATTTGATGTTCTATAATTTAATTTATCAAATATAAATTTATTTGTTTTGTTTAATCACGCAATTTGTACAATAAGCTTAAAATAGATTATATGTATTTACCATAAAATTGAACAATTAGATTCATCTAGTAATTTAGAATAATTCAGATTCATGTATAAGATTAATTGGTTTTGGTTTCTGTGACTAAATAGCATGTTGTGTCTAGATCACTGTTTCAATATGATAAGGGAATTCATCTTTAATTTTAATAAATCACACTACTTGTATCTATTAACAGGAAAAAAATGTTTTTGTATTGGTTATGTGTCATAGCAAATTTCTACAAGATTAATGGCCACTGTTTGAATTCATGATTTAATCGCATGCCTCTGCATACATTCCTACCATTATGTTAGAATCTTTGAATAATAAAAGCTCACTGTTTCGTGGTTGGACTATATTACTACTATTGCATGATTAGAATTACAATAATAAATAAACAAAGAAACATATATACATGCTAGTTATATACATGCCTAGATTTGCTCACTGTTTTGTACATTGTTTCGTTGCCCATTGTTTTTTTATGATTGTAAATTATGCAATGTTATGATTTTAATTGTTCAGTTCATTTGAATACTTTATTTCTAGATCTAATAACATAATTTCCGTGATTATGCAATTTTTGGCATGTAAATTATCTTATAGATTTTAATTTTCTTACATGATTTAATTTCTTATGTGCATGTTAATTGCTAAAATTATTTACGTGGTTATTGCTTTGTAACAATTTCACATAATTCCTACCTATTAAATTTTAATTTAAGATTTTGGAGTTATAAAGGCTTTGTAACTTGTCTATATTTATTTGCATGTTTTCTAGAACATTTGCATGATTTTAATTGCTGGAGTTATTTGCATGCTTATTGTGAATTAAATTCATATGCAACTCTTGCCTAGTAATTTAATTTAATTATTTAGGAGTTATAAGGCTTTGTAACTTGTATAGTATTTTAATTCATTATCTAATTTTGCTATTCAATATACTGCTAGAGAGTTGAAATAACTTTATTGCTTTACATTTTTTTCCAAGTATTTGCTTTGTATTTTGTAGTGGTTTTCTGCGAACTTACTTTACAAGAATACCTATGCGCAAGGGAATGGAAAAAGAAAATACATATCCAAATGAATAAAATTTGGGATTGCAATAAAATTTGACCTACTAACCTTTTTGATTGAACAGAAATGCCTAAGCGAGGAAAGGAGTTTAGACAAATAACAATCCTATTTGGATTGGTTTATGTTTGCAGTAATGTTTTGCTTGATTTTTAATCTGGTTCATTTACCAATTTGTAGAAGCAAGTTTTATTTGCTTATATTGTTGTAACAATTTTTTGCATTGCTTATAATTTGGTTAGCAATTTTTAAATTGCTTGTGAGTCTGGACTTTGGTTTGTTTTAACCTAGTTCATCCCTTAAAAAACTTAATTCTAAAAATTGTTTCCCATGGATTAGGAGCCAATATGCTCTTGAAAGTTGTCAAAAGGTTAGCTGGGTTTTAAGTGAGACCAATGTGACCCCTCCAATCTTTCAAGGAACATTCCTGACCATGTTCGATTCTAGGTTAAGTGATGAGATTAGTTTTGAATTAAATTTCCAACTATGGGATTTTTTAGTGTTAAGTTTAATTTCTGGAAACACAAAAAGTGAAATTCTATTGTATTTTTCAGTAATGGCAACTATCACTGATGTTGCTGCTAATGTTGGTGGGGATCAGAACCCAGGGGCAACTGGCTTGCCAACCCCTACTGTTGCGACCTCTGTGGTCAACCTTGTTGTTGCTCCTGCTGTTCGTGGAGGGCCTCTCAATCGCCATGAGTGCTTGGAGAAGTTCACGGGAGTGAATTTCAAGAGGTAGCAGCAAAAGATGTTGTTCTACCTAACAACTCTAAGCCTTGCGAGGTTTTTGAGTGAAGATCCACCAACTGTGGAAGAGAATAAGCAAGACAAAAAAAAGCTCATGGATCTAGATGCTTAGAAGCAATCAGACTTCCTTTGCCGAAACTATGTTCTGAATGGCTTGGCAGATTCACTTTTCAACGTGTTTTATGCCAAGAAGTCAGCAAAGGAGCTGTGGGATGCTTTGGACAAGAAGTACAAGACCGAGGATGTTAGGGCAAAGAAATTTGTCATTGGTCAGTTCCTGGACTTCAAAATGGTGGACCCAAAAACTGTCATCAGTCAAGTCCAAGAGTTCCAAGTAATTCTGCACGAGATTCATGCAGAGGGAATGTTCTTGAGTGAATCATTCCAGGAAGCTGTGCTGATTGAGAAGCTGCCTAACGGTTGGAAAGACTTCAAGAACTACTTGAAGCACAAATGAAAGGAAATGACAGTCGAAGAGCTCATTGTCAGGCTCCATATTGAGGAAGATAACAAGAAGAAAGGGGAGAGCACCTCCACTGTAAAAGCAAACATGGTTGAGCATGGCTAGTCCTCGGGGGTGAGGAAAAAGCCAGCAACAAGAAAATGCTCAAAGCAGGGGGCAAGAGGCGGTGTCTCCAAAAGGCCGGTCTACAAGCCACAAGAACATACTTTTGGGTTCCATGGAAAGTGCTTCAACTGCGGAAGTGATGGGCATCGGGTGGTTGATTGTCGCAAAAAAAAGAAGCCTTACAACAAGTACCCTCCACAGAACAATAGTCATGCCCACATGGCTGACATGCATTTGGCAGCTGTCGTCTCCGAAGTGAACATGGTAAGGTCCAACCTCGCAGGAATGCTGGGTGGACACTAGAGCCACTCGCCACATTTGTGCGGAGAAAAAGATGTTCACAACTTTCGAACCGATTTCAAACAAGGAGAAGTTGTTCATGGGCAATTCTGCAACCTCAATTATTGAGGATAAAGGCAAGGTGATCCTGAAGATGACTTCAGGAAAAGAGCTGACTCTTAACAATGTCCTATATGTGCCAGACATTTGTAAGAACCTTGTCTCGGGGTCGCTCTTAAGTAAGCATGGATTCTGCATGGTGTTTGAGTCGGATAAGGTCATGTTGACCAAGAGCGAGGTCTATGTAGGGAAGGAATATATGTCGGGCGGTATGTTTAAGCTCAATGTAATGACTCTTGTCCCTAAAATTAATGAGAAAGCTTCTACTTCTGCTTATATGCTTGAGTCCCCTAATATATGGCATGGTAGATTGGGTTGTGTAAATTTTGACTCTTTGCATAGATTAATCAAGTCAGATCACATACCATCTTTTAAGATTAATCCAAATCATAAGTATGAAACTTGTGTAGAAGTAAAATTGACAAGGACTTCTTTTCATTCTGTTGAAAGAAGCACCGAGCCTTTGGATTTAGTGCATAGTGATGTGTGTGACTTGAAAGTCATACATTCACATGGTGGCAACAAGTACTTCATCACTTTTGTTGATGATTGTACAAAATACTGTTATGTGTATTTGCTTAAAAGCAAAGATGAGGCGATTGATAAATTCATTCTTTTCAAGAACGAAGTTGAGAATCAACTAAGCCAAAAGATCAAGGCTGTAAGAAATGATCGTGGTGGTGAGTATGTATCCCCCTTTGTTGAGATTTGTGCTCAATTTAGGATTATTCACCAAACCATAGTGCCTTACTCCCCTTAGTCAAATGGTATTGCTGAGCGGAAAAATAGAACATTAAAAGAAATGATGAATGCAATTTTAATAAGTTTTGGGTTGCCACAGAACTTATGGAAGGAAGCGATTCTCTCCGCGAATTGCATTCTAAATAGAATCCCTCAGAAGAAAGTAGACAAGACTCCATATAAATTATGGAAAGGCCACAAGCCTTCTTATAATTTCCTACGAATGTGGAGGTGTCTTGCAAAAGTGGCGGTACCTACACCCAAGCGGGTTAGAATAGGTCCAAAAACTATGGATTGTATATTCATTGGTTATGCACAGAATAGTAGTGCATATAGGTTTCTTGTGCACAAGTCTGATATTTCAGATATCCACAAGAATACCATAATGGAGGCAAGGAATGCGTCCTTCTTTGAAGACCTATTTCCTTGTCGAACCCGAGGAGAGGATCAAAGTTCTGAGAGAAACTTGAAGATGATCAAGATGAGCCAAGAAGGAGTAAAAGGGCTAGGACTGCCAAGTCCTTTGGCTCAGACTTCTTGACTTATATGTTAGAGGGAGAACCTCGAACTTTTCATTAAGCTGTGACTTCACCTGAAAGTCCCTTATGGAAAGAAGCAATTAAGAGTGAAATTGACTCCATCTCACAGAACCATACTTGGGAGTTAGTTGACCTACCGCCAGACAGTAGGACCTTGGAGAGTAAGTGGATCTTTAGAAGAAAGATGAAGGCTGATGGGTCAATTGATAAGTATAAAGTTAGGCTAGTCATCAAAGAATACAAGCAGTGAGAAGGCTAGGATTATTTTGATACGTATTCACCTGCGACAAGAATTACATCCATTCGCCTGTTGATTGCGATAGCCGCTTTACGTGATCTGGGGATACATCAAATGGATGTAAAGACAACTTTCTTAAATGGAGATTTAGATGAAGAAATCTACATGGAGCAACCTGAGGGGTTTTCAACTCCAGGGAAAAACAAGAAAGTCCGTAAACTTGTCAAGTCATTATATGGTTTGAAGCAAGCTCCTAAGCAATGGCATAAGAAATTTGACAATGCTATGTTGTCAAATGGATTTAGAATCAATGAGTGTGACAAATGCATATATGTTAAAGACACCAACAGAGATTATATCATTTTTTGTCTATACGTAGATGACATACTCATTAACAGGTAGTAATGATAAAATGATTCGAATTACCAAGAGATTGTTAAACTCTAAGTTTGACATGAAATATATGGGCCTTGCAGATGCTATTCTGGGTATTAAGATTACCAAAACATTTAATGGTATTGTACTTTCTCAGTCTCACTATGTTGAGAAAATACTTGAGAAATTTGGTAAATCAAATACAAGTGTGTCTAGGACACCGGTAGACGTGAGTCTACATTTGACCAAGAATAATAGTGAGAGTGTCTCTTAGTTAGAATATTCTCGGGTCATTGGAAGTTTGATGTATCTGATGAGTTGTACAAGACCGGATATAGCCTACTCTGTTAACAGACTTAGTAGATACATGAGTAATCCGAATGCCACTCATTGGAGGGGCATTACGCGGGTGTTAGGTTATCTACACTGCACCCAGGATTATGGGTTTGCATTATACTAGATACTCAGTGGTACTAGAAGGGTATAGTGGCGTTAATTGGATATCTGATATAAAGGACTCCAAATTCACTAGTGGTTATGTGTTTACCCTCGAAGGGGCAGCCGTGTCTTGGAAAGGTTCCAAGCAAACGTGTATATCGAGATCAATGATGGAATTCGAGTTTATTGCTTTGGATAAAGCAACTGAAGAAGCTGAATGGCTTCGCCAATTTGTTGAGGACATTCCATGATGGCCGAAACCTGTGCCTGTTATCTGTATTCATTGTGATTGCCAATCGGTGATTGGATTGGCACAGACTAATATTTATAATGCAAAGTCTAGACATATCCGTCGTAGGTATAATTCCATACAACAACTACTCTCTAATGGAGTTGTCTCTCTAGACTATGTAAAATCTAAGGACAACATTGCGGATCTGCTAACCAAAGGGTTAACTTGAGAGTTAGTAGAAACGTCGTCAAGAGGAATGGGGTTAAGGCCATTAGTAATGTTACCAGAACAGAAAATCCAACCTAATTGACTGGAGATCCCAAGATCGAGGTTCAAAGGGACAACCCAATTTCGTGTAATGGGTGAGTCACTGAAGAGGTAAATCCTCTTGCCCATTCCGTTATACAATTATACCCTGTGGAGGTGGAAGGTTAAGCCAATACTTTTAATGACCTAAGTGATATGAATAATCAACCGTGGTAGTCACCTATGTGAGTGCGAAATGGGGCCGCTTCTTTAAGAATTGGCACGGCCAAATTCTTTAAAAACACTCACTGAACCAGGCTAGTGTTCCAGGGCCATACCAGACACACCAGTGAGAACAAGAATAATGGTTGGACTAACTCTTGTGTGAGGTCTATTGTCTCGGCTTACACAAACAGCAGAATAGTTCAAGACATCACGTTCACTGGTTAGCCAGTAAATTCGATAGGCGTTTACTACGAAAGGTTCAAGGCCAACAGCTACCTTTTCTGATGCATGGTTAGTCTGTGTGCTCTCTCTCCGAGTCTTTGTTATAAACGTTATCTGTTTTTCTTTATTCGGTCAATTTTTTTTCCTGTGGGGGATTGTTGGAAAAAAAAATTTGGTGACATTAATGAGAAATTAAGGTAGGTCCCAACCATTGGTTGAGATAGGATTAAATGGACTTAGATTCTTTGTAGTAAGGTCCTTACACCACAAAAAGAATGACCAAAAATCATTAAGAATTGAATGAGAAATTGTCTCGTAAAGTTGGCCTCATGAATGAGGTATTGAGAATTGTGTATAACTACTAATCCCACATTGATTATAGAGGAAAGCTTTGATGGGTATTTAAACCTCAAGATTTTGATAAAGGCATGAGCCCTTTGGGACATACAAATTTTTCGAAGGAAGGGAGTTATGGATGCTTTAAGGATGGACTTGGGCCAAAACTATGGTCCAAGTTGGTTATGGCAAAATTGCCACAAGCACTGGCCGCCTACCCGCCCAGACTGGGCCGGGCCGGGTCCAGGTCCGTGGTTTGTGATTTGTGATCCGTGGGTTATGGGTCGTGGATCGTGGATCTTGGATCTTGGGACTTGGGACTTGGGACTTAGGCTTGGGCTTGAGGCTTGTTGGAATATTTATAGCGATCCCGGGTTTACCCTTGTTGTATAGAGATTCGGACATGTGTCCGTGGATGTTAGTAGTTGTTTATTATCGTGTTTGCATCCTTTCTACTTTGTATATTGAGTTATAGGATGTGTTGGGCAGGTTTGTTACAGGTTGGTTGTGTTTGGGAGCCTAGTGTTGCTGCCCAGATTTTTGGACCTTCGCTCGAGCGAGGAGTTGGTCGCTCGAGCGAGAGTTGAGTTTGTGCCTGGTGGGTCGAGCCAGAGTGGCTTCGCTCGAGCGAGCGATTGCGTCTGGTTCTGGACCTGAGAGTTGCATTTCTTGGCTCGAGCGAGTTTTTCTTGGCTCGAGCGGTCTGGTTTGTTCTTCGCTCGAGCGAGAGTTCTGTCGCTCGAGCGTGCTTCTGGTTGCAGACCTGAGGGTTTGAGTTGTTGGCTCAAGCGAGCATTCTTTCGCTCGAGCGTACTTCTGAGTTTTTGGCTCGAGCGAGAACTTCTTGGCTCGAGTGAGAGTTTTCTGTGTCTTGTCGCTCGAGCGACAAAGTCTTCGCTCGAGCGAGAGTGTTTTATATCAGCGGACAGTAGCGTTTTTGAACATCACTTTTTCACTTTCTTTTTTGATCAAACCCTAGATCCGAGACTCTCTCTCTCTAAACTTACACTCTCTCTAAGATTTGATCTCCCTAGAGTGTGAACCTAGCCTAGGGCCTTTGTTAAAAAGATAGAGGGCGTTGAGAGCTTTGATTTAATCTGAAAAAGTTTGGATTTGGAGCACGTTGATCTTCGAGTCTTCATCTCCTTTTTGGCTCAAACTTCGAGGTAGGGATATCCTACTCCTCTCTATGGATTTTGTCTTTAAATTTTAGTATTTTGAGATGTTGGGGTTGGTTTGGTAATTTGGTAAAAGTATGGGACTTTTGTGTTATTTTACAAAAGTTGGGGTTTTATTCATAATAAACCTAGATGCATGTTTGGCATAGAGAAATGGAATGAATGTTGAATCATTGATGAAAATGGGACCTAAGGGTTGAAATGTTAATTATGGATAATGACCTAATTACATTGTTTGATTAATTGGACTAATTAATTGTGAGAAATGAGGAAATGAAATGTTGATTGAATATCCATTGTGCATTTATTTTCTATTTAGAGATAACTGCTTTGGGCTATCGGTGGAGGATAGTCGTGATTGTTGTAGACAATGCATGATGATTAGGTAAACGGAAACTAATCAATGGAATGTGTCATGGAATTTGACGGTTGATAGAATACATTTACTGTATGTATTGAGTGATTGTATATAGAACCAATGTGTTTGTATACATTATGTGTAGAGGAGGAGATGGGGGATGTACTCCGCGGTTTAGGGGAAGATAGGGGATGTACCTCTAAACCGGATAGTATTGGGAGAAGATAGGGGATGAACTCCGTAGATACAGCTCATATGCTTGTCTAGAGAAGTGAAGATAGAGCTCATATGCTTATCTTTGTGAAGTGTGGATATAGCTTATATGCTTATCGGTGAATGTGGATATTGTTGTTATACATATCTGTTGTAGCATGTGGATATAGCTTATATGCTTATCTGTGAATGTGGATATTGTTGTTATACATATCTGTTGAGAATGTGGGTAGAGCTTATATGCCTATCTGTTGAAAAAGGGAAAATGAAAGGTAACTTGGACTCATAAGTCGTATGACATAAATATGTGATTTATGTGAATGTATCGGTGTTGGCCATCTATCAATTACTAATCTTTTAGTCATTGTTCATGGTTGGTTTAGTGTAGTTCTACTGGGCTGTGGCTCACCCTATATGGGAATATCATTTTCAGGTACAGGTAGCATGCCACCTCCAAGGACATAGCTTGGGAGGCTGGAGGCGGGCATACTTTTGTCATTTTACCTTTTGATGTATTACATGTAAATTCAAGCCAAGGGCTTAATGTGTATGAGTTAGTACTCTTTTTGTTGTAACCAAGTGTTAACTTGGAAAGCTGTAAGCCCGTAGGGCATTTTGCTTTTGTTGTTAACATGTAATACTTATGTAATGGAATTATGATATATGAAAGAATGTGGAACTTTTACATATCACTGCATGGCTTATTTGATGGGTTTAATGTTATTATTTTGAGGGCGTTACAATATTAGGTTTGGACTGGGCCGGATTGGTGGTCCACCAACCAAATCTTTTTGGGCCAGGTCTACTGCAGATATGAATATACATACAAGTGCATAGTGTGTATAACTCACACATTTAAATCCCATTAATTTTTTGCATTACTCCAACAGTTTTGCAGGAGTAATAGGCATTGGTTGCTAGCTTTCATGGCTGGAGGCTCCTCCTCTCTGCCCCATAGTGCATAAATAGAGACCAACCTCTTTGGTTGTCAATACAGATTTTTGCCTTCCAGAATTATACAGTCAGTTTGTTTACTCCTATAATTTTCTTCATGTGTGAGAGAGTGCTGTCATTGTCAGTTCGTCAAAGCTAACAAAAGGTGCTTCTGCATTAGTCGGTCTAAACCGTCGTATCTTGGGAGACAGAAGTCGACGTACCTCCAACCCCTACGATGAGGCGGCTAATCTATTTTAAGGAAACTGTGGTACCACACAGGTTTTGGTTTGATTCCTCATCTTTCAACATATTATGTGACATATATTTTTGTTTCATGTTCTACAATGTAATTTATCAAATATAGGTTTATTTGATGTTTTATAATTTAATTTATCAAATATAAGTTTATATGTTTTATTTAATCACGCAATTTGTATAACAGAATTTCTACACAATTTAAAGTGGAATCAATTTATTCCAAGTGTTGTATTGAGTAATACTTCTACCCATTATTAGCATTTTCACATAATAAGTATTTTTCTGCTTATTTAATTTTTAGGGTGGTGCATGAGACTACGGGTGTGTTTGATTTGTGTTTTAAAATATGTTTTTGAAATAAAATTTCCAAAAACATGTTTGGTTATAAATTTTTTCAAAAAAATTTCAAAATTACTTCACTCTCTATTACACATCAATCAATCACTTTTTCTCTCTCCTCTCTCATTTTCAATCATTTTTTCTCTCACACACATCTACTCAATTACAACAAAACATCAAATCAACCTAAACTCCTAAACTCCAAAACTATTTTCAAAATATACAACCAAATAAATCAAAAAAAATTCTAAACTCTCTCCCTAATTTTTTTTTTTAAAAATTTATCTCAAAACACAAGCCAAACACACCCTACATGTTTCAAACAAATGGTGTGCTTTCTTGGGGACTAATCTACTTTTGTGAAGAACTTGTCTTTACATTCACTGTGTATTTTACAACCTTTTTTTTTTTTCTTTTTTTTTTTTTTATGTTTGTTGCTTTTGGTAAGTGATCTTTGCAGAGCAATCAAATCAAATCAAAGCGTTGGAAGCAAATTTGGAGGTCTTAGTAAATCTTATGATAATTAATGGTATTTTTTTATCAAATATTATTGAAAAATGTCACTAAAAGTTAATTTTCAATGACAACTTAAAAATTGTCACAAAAAATGTCACTAGTTATAAGTTTTAACAACAATTTAAAAAATTCATCACAAAAAAAAAATTAATAATTTTTAACTTTGAGCGATAGTTTAAAAAATTCATCATAGAAAAACGTCACTAATTATAAATTTTAATGACAATTTATAAAAATCATGAAATAAAGCTATTAATTGTCAATTTTTAATGACATAAGCAAAAAATTGTTACAAAAAATTATTTTTTGCAACAATTTTACTAAAACTTGATGAAAATTAAATCTAATTATTAGAATCTATTAATAATTTATTCTTAATTTAACAGGCTTAAAATATGATCCCAATCCTACCTTGTATACAAAAATAAATTTCTCAAACCCTAACAAAATAAACTGGGATGCACAGTTTGGGTGGGTCAATGGGCCAATCCCTACCTTTCGAGAAATTCTATTTGAACCCAAAATATGTCTCAGTATGCCCAATACAAATTCATAAATTTTAATTCATATTATCTTAATATGAATTTACTAAAAAGAACAATACATATTAAACCCTAAAATATTTTTTTTTGTCTCTCTCTGTCATCTCTCTCTCACCGCTCCCTCCTACATCAATCTCCTCAATGGCGATCTCTCTCTCTCTCTCCCCAGAAAAAAAAAATTCAATAAAAGAGGTAAGCCAAGCAAGGTAGTTCCCATTCAAGCATTTTGTCAAACACATAGCAATCAACAAATTGGAATAGCAAAACAGTAAGAGAAGAAAGAGATATAAAAAAGCAGATGCGAGGCAATATGCTATGCAAAGTACACAAGTGATCAATCATTTTAGCAATGTTCAAAGTAGTTTTGTTTATTTATTTTTTTAAGTTTTGATTTATAGAATCAAACTATATTGCTCCATGATTAGATGAGAATTTTGAGACGTAAACAAAATTGAGCATTTTTTTTATCGGGTGCGTTTGCGATTCATATTAGGTTTTCCATCAACATATAAGGCATTATTTATCTCAGAAAGAAAATTAAACAACAGAGAAGAGAGAAAGGAAAACCCTAAACATACGATGCCGTCGAGCTAGAGACAAAGTTGAAAGATCGACCAAAGTAAAGGACGAGAAGTTTGTCGATGGTGTCTCTGATCATGAAGTTTGTCTTTAGTTTTTTTTTTTAATTTGTTTATTATTTATTATTTGGGATTACCTTGAGAGTAATTTGGGAAAAATAATAGGGTGAAGTGAGAGTTACATAAAATTAAAAAAAATTGAATAGGGTATACACAAAATTGGGAATACTTAATGATTTTTTGGGTGTAAATAGAATCCCCCCTACCTTTCCCTTTCACTCTTCCCTTTGCCCTTTCCCTTCTAATATTATATATATATAGGCCTGATAGCAGTCTGTATGTTTAACAAATCACTTGGGAAAGAACGTTGAGAGCATAGAGGTTTCACAAATATATATATATATACACTTGGTATAATCGTTTTCTCCATGAAAGGTCAGTTTTTTATTCTAACTTGTATGTTGGTTCTTCTTTTCTTCTTGATTTACAATATGATGTGCCCTTTGTTTACATTAATTTTCTTAATTTGAATTGTGGTTTTGCTATTAGAATTGGATTGTTCGGTTTTCTTGTTAAGGACCTTCAGATCCATAAGAATAGCTATATTAGCTTAGCTATTGATATTTATGAGACTGTGATTGAGATTGAGATTGTTCATCTTTTTATGAAACCCTACTACTAATTATTATGAAATTGTTTGGATTTATGGATTTGAAATTAAAATATGTTAAATTTAGATTTGTTACTTTCTATATATGGATTTCAAGATTGAAATCTTTCAAAACAACAATGTCAAATTAGTTATTTGAAATATTTCAAGGATTTTAATAAAATACTTATCTTTCTGCTTCCCCTTTTGCTTTTCAATTTACCTATAATAAATTGGTCATTCTAGAATTAAAGGTTTATTAGAATTAAGGCAGAAAATTATCATCTAGCGTTAATTACTCCAAGACCCCCTCAAATATTAGCACTTTACCCTCCCATCTATCAAACCAGACATTTGATCCTTTCAATTATAAAATTGTATCACTTTCCCTCCTCCGGACACCTTTCTGGGGTGTATTTGTACGATTTTCATAATTAAAGAGATCAATATGTACATTTTCATAGATAGCTTATATATATATATATATATATACATATATATTACTTTCAATTCTTCATCCATAGCGGCAGAGTTAGCAAGTAGTCCATGGCAATGAGGCCATCAACACAGATTAGCGAACAAAGCAAGACTGAGGATTTGTTTGAGACTTTGAGAATTTGTTTGTTGATGGAGATGAAATGAAATGAATGGGAAAAATAACCAGCATAACAGACTTCTGACATCTCAAAAAATGAAAAATAAAAAAATTGACTTCTAAAGAATTACTAAATTTTTTCCAACTTCCTTGTAATCAGAAGTTGGCTTGCTGCCTTCATCCTAATACTTCCATAATTTAATCTCTTACTATATATTTTTTTAAAATTTAAGTTTAACCTTAGTTTTTTTGCATTGTGTTTTAGGTATCCATTTGTTGGTACATTGCAAAAATCAAAAACTTGCAAGTGGTTGAATCTTGTTCTGCCCTTTGGTTACTTTTGGAAATCAAAAAAAAAAAAAAGTAACAATGAAGAAGGGAAGGAGTACTAGTAATAGTTGTGGAATTTCTACTTGTTCATTGCTTGAAGAAATGTTGGTGGACATTCTAACAAGACTACCAGCAAAGGTGGCAATCCAATGCAAGTGCATCTGCAAGCGTTGGTGCTATCTGATCGAGGATCACTCTTTTGTGGATTTACACCATACTCGTGCCCAATCTAGGCCCTACCTTGTCATCTCCTTAATCAACTACTCATTCACCAAGATACATTTTTTCTCAGCAGGAGGACCGGCCCAGTAATTTCTCACTGATTTCCTCTCAGGACTTTATCATATTAAACAATCTGTCAATGGCTTAATATGCGGGTACCTTAGAAAGTCTAAATCCATTTTCATCGTGAATCCTACCTCTCGACAATTTGTTACCCTTCCTCCAACACGTTTACTTACTTATGATGCTAATTCTACTTGCGAACCAGATTTGTCATTTGGGTTTGATCCTTCTACCAAGCAATATGAAGTGTTGCTCACAACTTCAATACACATCAAGGTGGAGGGGGAGTGTTAAGCCTACTTAGATTACAAGTGTAAAATTTTCACTTTGGGGACACATTCATGTAGAGAGATTGATTGTCTTTCTTTTCCTTGGCACTATGAATTTGGTAGGGGTGGTCGTTGTGTTAATGGATATACACTGGAGAAATAGGAGTTATTATATACCGAAACCTTCTCCTCCTATGAGTGCAGATGTCATAGTAACATTTGAACTAAAAAATGAGAGATTTCAAATGATTCCACTCCCTAAGGGACCTTCACGCATGCGTCGTCTGCGAGAACTTGGTGGCCATTTGGTAGCATGTGGTGAATACACAGAAGATGGTTGGGAGAAGCTTTGGATTTTGTAGGACTATGAGAATTGGATTTGGGTCAAAGAGATAATGATGCCTACTCTTGATTGGGATCGAGAGGGAGATCCTTCTATTGTCGATGTAATTCAGCCAGGTGAAATACTTCTACAACCTTCACGGATACATGACCTCTGGAATATTTACTATTATGATCGGAATAGGAAATCTTTTAGAAAGATTAAGATCACAGGACTTCCTGATTCAGAGTTCTTCGGAAGGAGCGGTAGGAATGCCTTACATGTCACTAATTATGTCGAAAATCTATTTTCCTTGAGGGATATTTGAAATTTGAATGAATTCCTTTTTTCCTAATTTGTTTGGCAGCCCTCCCCCCAAAGGGAAGAGGGTTCGGGGACGCCTAATTCTATTATAAATGGATAAAGGAGACGCATCTTTAGGTTAGGAAGAGTTAATTCCTAACAAAACCATCATGCATGACTCACTTCTCCCCTTCTCCACACTCTTTATCCACAGCCGAAGTCTGCTCCATGTCCGTGGCAGCAAAATTGGTTTTTTTGGGAATCAGCAAAATGGGCTTTCTGGGAATCATCTAAACAATATTAGTACTTGCATCACCATTCTTAAAAATAATTTGGTTCCTTCTCAAGCTCCTTGCTAAACCCTCTATCGATCTTGTTCCAAAATTCAACAAACTTAATAGCAATGTGGGCAGGGTGGTGATCAAGAAGGTGATCTAAATTGGGTTGTTCATGATTAATAACTTGACATGTGAAGTTGCCTGCTTCCTTGACTGGATATTCCTTGGAATTTAATGCAACATACCCACCTTGAGATCCTTAGTAGCAAAATTCTTCACATTGAACCTCACATTGTTGTCATAAGGAAGAACCTTGCTGGAGAGCCTCATGATGCATCTGTTGAGGCTTGACTTCAGTTGTTAGGCTAGAGGGGCTTGAGGATGTTACTCTCCACACGTCCCACAGGAACAGTTCAAATGCCTCAAATCTTTTACACATCCCGAATCATGTCAAAGGCCCTAAGCAAAGTTTGGGCCTTTGTACCAATAAGGAAGGTAGACCTCTTAATCATGTTGTCACTTTCAAATCCAGAGATGGGTAGGAAAAGGATCTTATCAGGGTTGCATCTCACCTTCTTCAAGTAGAATGAGACCTTAACAATGTCATCATTCCAAGCCTTGGAATACTGTGGCTGTGGCATCCATCTACAAGATTGAGAGGATATATATATATATTTATTTACATCCCACTTGCAATAATCTGAGAAGGAAAATGATATGCAAGCCCATTTTTTTTAGACCCAATAATATGTAAAAGATATGATTGGCTAATGATTAGAGAAAAATGAGAAAAAGAGAGAGGGGGAGTTGCCTTAGTTATTCTAATAGATTGTCACATCATTAGATTTAAACAGTGACTAATTTTTTGGTCTGAATAACACTACTCATCTCATAAATACTATACTACCCTTCAAATAGAGGAAAAGTGTAATGGTGGGACGAATGATTGACAATGAATTCCCAAACATTCAAATATTCATGAAGTACTAAAAAATGGAATCATCTTAAATTTACCATTAATGTTTCGTCATAATTTCAAATGCTAAAATAGATTTCAAAATTTATAATTAGGGGAAACAGGATTCAGTGGGTGCAGGGAAAGTAAATTATTGGACAGTGGGAGATTTTGTAAAATTACAAGACATGTGAGAAGATTGGTTTAATTTACAAAAGGGTAGGAATGATGCTTCTAGGCCCCAACTCCAACTTCTCTCACTCTCTTGTGTGGATTTATACCATACTCGTGCCCAGTCTAGCCCCTACCTTGTCATCTCCTTAATCAACCACCAAGATACGTTTTTTCTCAGCAAATTATGGAGGAGGACTGGGCCAGTACTTGCTCACTCATTTCCTCTCAGGACTTTATCATATTAAACAATTTGGCAATGGCTTAATATGCAGGTACCTTAGAAAGTCTAAATCCATTTTCATCGTGAATCCTACCACTCGACAAATTGTTACCCTTCCTTCACAAGGTTTACTTACTGATGATGCTAATTCTACTTGCGATGCAGATTTGTCATTTGGGTTTGATCCTTCTACCAAGCAATACGAAGTGTTGTTCATAAACTTTGTACACATCGAGGTGGAGGGGGAGTGTCATGACTACTTAGATTACAAGTGTGAAATTTTCACTTTGGGCAGACATTCATGGAGAGAGATTGATAGTCTTTCTGTTCCTTGGCACTATGAATTTAGTATGGTGGCCGTTGTGTTAATGCAGTCATACACTGGAAAATACGAGTTATTAATTACCAAAACCTTTTCCTCTTATGTATTCAGATGTCATAGTAACATTTGAACTGAAAAATGAGAGATTTCAAATGATTCCACTCCCTAGGGGACCTTTACGTATGCTTTGTCTACGAGAACTTGGTGGCCCTTTGGCAGCATGTGGTGAATACACGAAAGATGGTTGGGAGGAGCTTTGGATTTTGCAGGACTATGAGACTTGGATTTGGGTCAAAAGATACAATGATGCCTCCACTTGATTGGGTTCGAGAGGAAGATCCTTATAGTGTTGGAGCAATTCAGACAAGTGAAATACTTCTACAACCTTCATTAATCGGAATAGAAATTCTTTTAGAAAGATTAAGATCACAGGGTTTCCTGATTCAAAGTTCTTTATCGATCATTGTAGTTTTGAAGAATTACATGTCACTAATTATGTCGAAAATTTGTTTTCCTTAATTGACATTTGAAATTTGAATGAATTCCTTCACTCCCTTTTTTTTTTCTTCTACATGTCAAAACTATGATGCTAAGTGTAACTTGTTAGGGAATGTCAGTGTAATTTATACCAAAAAAATAAATGTACTATTCACATGACCATTTCAAGTCATTTTTGGCATATTCAAAGCAAACACTTGCTTGCTCAAGCTTTTTATTTTTATTTTTATCATTTTTACATTTCAATGTTTACTTTTGCGTTTAAAAAATATAGGTAAATTTCATGTTACCTTGTTTTGCCCATGAGTTGCTCACCCCCTCTCATTTGAAAATAATCACATAATTCTTTTGTGATTCGTTAAATATTTCATCGAAAACTTCAAAAGTGAAAAGACGTAACAGGATTATATGCTCATTTTCAAATTTCAATGAGATAAATCGCACATGAAATAAAACAAAAAGATCCACAATTTTCACACTTACGTTACTTATGTATAGTAGTGTTTTAGTGTTTTTTATTAAATCGTTAACGGGCCTAACAATCCACTTCAATCCATAAAACACAAGAGGATTGTGTGGTTATTTCCAAATGAAAGGTAAGTAATCCACACATGAGCCACACCATAAGAGAGTAAACTAAAATTTGCCCTGTAAAAATCTGAAACTAATTTTACATTTAAGTTAAAAATTTCAATTTATAATGTGTGTTTAATTTCAAGGACTTCCTTTCAAGTAATGAGACACTGCTTATTCAAAAAAAGTAATGAGAGAGTGATTGGACTTCCACTATATTAAGAGAGCATGTACCATTCCCAAGTGAAATGAAAAAATGTATATATGTTTTACATATTGCAATGCCTAGCTTGCATCATCATCGACATCTCTAACAATGAGATGCAACCTACTCTCACCAGCTATGTCCTCCTAGTAATACATAACCCTAACTACATCTGGAAACTCAAACAAGAAATCCCTCCAGTGAATCAAGGGAATCCTGCTTATATCCTGTAACAACATGACTACATCTCAAACCCCCACAGCCGTGTGCAGCGAAAAAATGAATCCATGAGTCCCAATGTTTATGTGGCACCTCTCACGAATCTCTTTGATGATATCGCTAGCATGATCCACCAGAACTGACAAAGCTTCCAACAAATCTGAAATAGTCAACTTCTTCACAAATAACAAGCATCTTACTGGTCCTGCAATTTATAGAAAGTTAATATTCCAAGTAATACGAAACTAGAAAACAAAATGAAAAAGTAGATATTGTTAGGGGTGTTTATGAAGCGGTTTGGTTCAAGTTAGCACCAAATTAGAATAAACTCAATCAAAACAAATCAAACCATTGTAGTTTGGATGAAAATCACAGTTCTATTATACTAAACAAACATAAAGGAATCAATCAACAATACATTATTAAGAACAAGTCTTGATGATGATTTAACATAACAAAAATAAAGAACAATGAGAGAGAGAGAGAGAGAGAGAGAGAGAAGGGAAAGGGGGTTGCCAGAGCAACGGACGACCACTACTATAAAAACAGATTAAGATCACACTTTTTTTGTGTGATGTATGTTATTTAATCACACCTTTTAAATTTTATTAAAGTGTGATCTTTAAGAGTGCGATTAAAAAGAGTCATTTTTAATCACACCTTTTAAGTGTGATTAATAACATTTAGATCACATCTTTTAAGTGATTAATAATATTTAGATCACATCTTTTAATTGTGATTAATAACATTTAGATCACATCTTTTAAATATGATTAATAATTAATAAAACCTATGATAGTATTATTTTTGTATACACATTTGAAGAATGTAAAACACACTATATACTATATTTTTGAATCACAACCATATATTGAATGGAATAACGTTATATATTTCATAAATGAAAGTTAAATGTTCAAAAGTATATACAAAGGAATTAATAAAAAGGTTTTAATTGTGATTATATATATTAAAAAATGAAAAAAATTGAAAAACTAAGTTCTTGAATTCTTTGACCATATTTTGCATCACTTTAAGAAATTTCTGACCTGAAAAATAAAAATACAAATTAATTCAGAAACCGCTAAAAGTATATGAATAAACTTATTATTATTGTAGAGACTGTTCTTGTCTTACAAAAGACAAAATCGGACATTTTCTCACCATACTGACTATTCATCTCCTACGTCAATAGAAAATGAATAACAACTTTGATTATTACTAGTATAAAATGTTTGGATTACCATATATAAATATGACAGTATTTATATACACATCTAGCACTCATTTCCAATTTACTTAGCTTCACTCCAGACCACCATTGGAGCACACCCTCGAGTGAATCTGGTGTTGCCCACTGAAAACCCCACCAATTTAGTAGCTCAAGACTTAGCAACAGAAATGGTTGCTAGATTCTACTTCACTTTTACAAAAAGGGCAGACATTAACATTACTACCTAGAGCACAATTTTTTAGCAAATAGTCCGCTGTTATTACCCTCCCTTACCATTAAACCATAATAGATTAAGATAAATCAATCACTACAAGAAACAACCTTTGAAATGAATGTCACAAACCCATTACTTACACATCAATAGCACACCTAAAAAAGCAAACTAGTGACAGAAAAATAAACCAAAGAGAAATGGCCAAAAGAGAAAAATAAACCAAAAGACACATAAACCAAAGAGAGTATTTTATAAACAAGTTAAAGTTCCAAGTACCCAAAATAAACAAATGGCTAAACATAACAAACAACAGAAATGGCCAGAGAATCAGATTTAGCACTAAAATTGATAATTTAACCAATACATCTACTACAACAAGAAGCTAATTCTCACTCAATACACTTCATATTACCCAGAAATACGTACTGATAAATAAATAAATATATATATACTCAATTTTTGATGAAAAAGAAACTTGAATTCTTGAGGGGTGAAGTGTTGGTTGACTAAAATAGAAACCAAATACGCCCTAGAATTTAGAAATTCAAGTGATCAAAGGAAAGAAAGAACCAAGCTATTAGTGAAGGATTCCATCTATAAAACAAGGCTAAATGGTTATGCAAAGAGCAGCTAGTTGATCTAGATGAGTACTCTGACACCAACTTAAGAAACATGTTAGACTTGTCATCTAATAACCTTGCTGGACTATCAAACTGTGTCACTTGACCTGCAAAACTAAGTTTCATGAGCTTTCTGTTAGTGTGTGCAGCAGAAACACAACATAGACTAAAATTTCACTGCGAATTAAATGATAAAAAAACTGAGAAATTGTTATAAAACAAATTCCAAATATTAGACTCAAGTTTTGATGTTCTGTAAGAAAGATTACCGGTTAAAACTTGGCATCAATGGATTCCAAATCTAATAAATTCTGGGTATTTCAGATGCATAAATTCATAGAAGTGAAAAGCGAAAAGAAAAATGAAAACAGAACTGTAATGGAATATGACCTATAAGTGACTTTGATACTTAGATACTTCAGAGAGAGAGATGAAAATAAAAACAAAGATCGACTGTACAAACAACCTTGGAGTTGTAGAAACATTATGTTAATAAATTTGATGGGACAGGTCACAAGAGGATCAAGAAGCAACAGCCTTCATTCAGCTTCCAGCAATTACTGTGAGCCAAAGAGAGTGAATCATTTTTAGATAATACTTGCCATACCATCATACTCAAGTTGAGAAATGAGAAGCAAAACTCTCTAATATTTTTACAGTGTAAAATATCATACCTAAGACTTTGACGTCGAAGACCAACAACTCTCTCAAACCCATATTTACATTCTAAAAGTTAACTCTTAATCAAGATACATATTCACCTGCATATCCTGAGAATCAAGCTTAGATATATACTCTTGTATACCATAATCTCCTTGAGTTTCCATCATTTCAAGAACATCAAAAAAATTTGATGAATCTTGGAAAATTTGATTCAATGCAAACACATTGTGCTTAGTTGGTGTTACTAGTGAAAAACAAGATGCAGAGTCGGGAATTATTCATCGCAAGATATCTAAAGAGTTGTGGGTGTTGATATTGTTCCTACAGACCTACAAGGGTAGCTTTCTCTTCTAGAGCATTTTACTAATTTAATTTATCTTGTCAAAAGTTTAAAAGAAAAAGAAATGAAAATTTTTTGGATACCCGTGAAAATTAATAACATTACCAAATGCAGATTATACTAAAATTCTTAGGAAAAAGTTCTACAGATTGCAGCAACACTTATGTCCACTAAATGGAAGAAGAAATGGGAAGTATTAGTGTATGCACCATCACTGGGGACCAGAACTAGATCGCTGTCAATAACAGTTGGGATACGATGAGCAATAGTGCACAGAGTGTAGTCCCTAAACTCTGTTCAGATGATCTTCTGGATAGGATTATCTGTAGTTGAATCAACTGAAGTAGTGGCTTCATCAAGAACCAAAATTCTTGCTTGAGGTGACTAGAGAACTGATTGACTTAGTTGACATTAAGTAATTGGCTATCTAAGGAGCACGGTTTTCGCATCAATTTCCCATCAATTTTTCATGTTAGAATTGTTCAAGTAGTGCAATATTTCAATAATCAAGGGCAGCTGGTTTTTTTACCGCATCCTTGCTATAAAGTTGGAATGTACACTACTCTCGACATCCAAAGTCCAACTCAATATCTATCTCCATTATTTCTATATCCAGCAAACTATGACATGTATGCATAACAAACTATTATTCCATGTGATCAATTTTATGCACAAATAGTTCAAGAATCTAGTGGCACCTTTGGACAGCCCTATTCACTGCTTGTATGCCATCACCACATTGCCTCAAAAATTTAATACAATCTATTTACCAATACAAGTTTAAAGTAATTAAACAAAAGAAACAATAATTACCTTTATCGCAAGCAATCCTAGAAAGCAGGGTTTGTCAAAAAGGTGAGCCAACAATAAATGTTTTGAATCTCCCTACACATAGTCACAACAAACAAACAGCCTTGTCAAAAAATAAGTTTGAAATTATTAGAGAATTTGCAGATACGAGAAAAACAATGTAGTGATAATCTACAAAGGACCAACAACACTTCAGTACCCCTTCTTCCCAACCCCCCAACCCCGATGAAAAAGACCTATTAAACCAAAATCCCTGACCAATTGTGACAATTTACAAAAATCTCATTAAGTGTTGCCACTTATCAAATCAGCTTTTACAGCTCTATATAGGGTATTTGGGATTGTTAAATGACATTCATTTGTTCAATGCAATATTTGTTGGAATTAAGGGCATAATCGCACTACAGATATTCAAAGCAAAAGAAGGTGCCAAATTCTTTGCATAATTGCAAATTGGATGAAACTCCTTTTGCAGATTGCCCTAATGCTCTATAGGAAGTGAATATATGATGTTTATGACTCCTTTTGCCATTATGTGGAATTTCCAAATGCCTTACGAACCCAGTCATTCAGGCTGATATTTGATACAAAAAATATAACAGATAATCATGCTACTTTACCACGATGAAGAGCTAAGGAGGTTCCTAGATGAGTTTTATGCACCGTTATTGCGTACAAACTATAAAGGACATCATTCATGCCGCTAGTTTCTTCATTTAATGATAGCCAGTGTCTTTCAATAGTGTACTTCACTATCACATTCTGAACAGCTTGTAAAAGTAGTCAACCATCCATGTCACCATCTTTAAAGCTTGATCATTATTGGCAAATATGTGTTGATCCAAAAGACCTCTGCCAGTATCTGTTGATGTAGGAAGTGTTAATATCAATGGTATATAATAAACAAATTAGTAAACAACTATAGTAGTTTATACCTTGTCAATGGTGTAATATGGTGCCCAAACTGGTTTTATAGCTTCAAAACAATCAAATAGCTCAGGAGGAAAAGCAGAAAGATATCCTGTACCCATTTTATCTGGACAGGCAGACAAAGCGTTGACGAGTGCAGACATTTTCTCTTTGAGAGTATCATTGTGGGTGCTAGCCCACATCTGTGCTGAGGCACTTGCCTTCAATACATCAAAAGTAAGTTGCTCGTTAAAATCATACAGAATTGATACAATTCCAATGACTGAAACAGAGGTTCACAAATTGAAGTCATACACTAGCCACAAAACAGGGACCAAAAGCTATAACATAAAAAAAAGGAGACTTGACCATAACAAAAAAGAAACTGTTAGATCATTGCAAATGTGGAACTAATCAATTTTACGGGAACACCAAAATCAAGATTCAAAATACAAGAAAAACATGATACTTGACAAATTTGCACAAAGCACCAAAATCAAAGATCCAAAACACAAGAAAAACATGATACTTAATAAATTTTTAAGAATTTCACCTTTTGAGAGGAGAATGCTTTTCTTATCTGGGAATCATATTCCTTTCCACCAACATTACGAAGCCAAGACACACACACACACATGGAGCAAAACTTTGCTATCTTTTTTTCTATTTGGATTTTCTATGCTCCTAATGTTTTAGGGCATCTTGACAATTATATAACTGCTGATGCAATGCCCACCCCACCTCATATTGTTGCCCCCAAGAAAAAAATTGTTTGGGCACTTTTTTACTTGATTTAAAAATAATAACAAATTAATAAATAAAATGACGATACAAAACTTAACAAACACAGAGTCCTAAATGAGCACAAAGCACCAAAATGCAGACCCAAAATATAAGAAAAACATATGCAACTATTATTTAGAAGGATTTCACCTTTTAAAAGGAAAATGCTTCCTTAACTGGGAATCATATTCCTTTCCACCAACTAACTCCTACCACACCAAAAGCAAAAAAAAAAAAAAAAAGATAAAGAAAAATATGACAACACAAAGCTTAACAAATACATAGTTCTAAGATAGAAGAATCCACAATTTCGTAGATATACATGAATCAAGCGCCACACAATGCATCTTCCAATAGCTTCTTCAACTATTCTTAGACCTCCATCAAACAAGTAGTGTGTATAGTCAACTACAGAAAAACGGAAAAGGAAAAAAATAATCCCCAACCAAAAAGGTTTCATCATATCAACTTAATCACCTAAGTAGTAGCATTTTCACATATAAAGTATCCTATTGACACATTAATAAATCAACCATTTGCTAAAAAGACCAAATTTCATAAATACGTTATATATATTCTGAATCCCAACTTAGGAGCCAAAAGCACAGATTTGTATACAAAAAACAATGCAAGATATGAACTAAAAGAGAGGGAATATGAAGGAACTGACCTGAGGAGTAAACATCAACGGTGAGTGAGTGAAAAGATTTATTTCTCTACCATCACACCTGTAAAACAAACAAACACACACACACACCCAAAAAAAAAAAAAATAAGAGCAACAATCACAAAGCAAAGAAACAAATCACAACCAAAACCAAGAGAATAATTTTAATTCAAGGACTTTTTTAGTTACTCTGTTTACCATAAAAATAATTTTGTTAATTCAATTACCTTATGAATTTGTGATTGTTTGTCATCTGCATTTACATTGTCAACTGGTTGGATGAGAGAACAATGTCATAATCATAAACATTATTTTATTGTTGCGCAACAAACCATCGCAACAAGGTCATCAAATATTTTCATTGAGAAAATTCTTTTACCCATTTCTCATGCAACCAAACATTGAAAAATGAAAAATAAATAAATAAATAAATAAATATAAAAAAAAAATTTAAAATTCATCCAATTATATGATGATCAAACAAATGGAGCTTGAGAAAGAATGATATACGAAGGATAACCATTATTACCTTAACAAATCTAGGTTGTAAAACTTCTGGATTCATCTCTTCAACTTCAACTTTAAACACACTAACAAACACAAAAGGAAAATCAAAAAATTCAATTGTTTTGAGTACAGGAAAAAATGAAAATGCTTAAAAAAATTTGAACATCAATAAAAATGGATAATAGATATAGACAAATTTGAAACGGGAAAAAAACATTAATAAGAAAATCAAGAATTCTAATAGGACAATTTTGTTATATTTTTATTGGATGAAAGGTCAACAAAAGGAAGTAATTGAATCATATATATAGGTGAAACATGATTATAAATTAAGGAAAATCAACAATGAAAACCACTTTCCTCTGCTATAAATATACAAGTTTTTAAGGCAAAGTACAGTAACACTTAAAATTATAGCCACATTTATAGGCACATAACCTTGGAAAACTTCTTGTCTCTCTCATAATCAAGGCCAAATGGAGCATTTTGCAAGGTCAAAAGCAATACCTGACAATTGTGAATTAGCATTGGATTATGAGATGTTACTTCCATCAAAGATGCAGATAAAAGCATGTGACTTCACATAATGTATGCACCTTCATTGGAGGATACTTTGAAAAAGGAGCATGGCCATGGGCAAGCTCTAAAGCAGTAATGCCAAAAGACCAAATATCAGCCTTGTAGGAATATTATTGAAATAAGAACACTTCACAGTATATAATTAAAAAAATAATAAACAAGAAAGAACACTTGCAAGAAACATGTAAACAGACTTGAAGTCATAACCATGTAATTGCTCCATAACCTTAGGTGCCATCCTGCAAAACAAATAATCATCCACTAATTAAAGAATATACTACATACAGAAACAAGAAAGAAGTTGACCCTTGGATTACACTACATTGAGATATAAATAATGTGATAATGGATCCCTCTGACAGAAAGGGTAAACCTAAACAAGTATATTCACAAAACAATGCGCCTGGTCTTAAAAGATGCAAGCTAAAAAAATAAAATTAAAAAAGGCACTAACTCATGCTAATTCAACATAATGTGGTAATTACACGTATCATACTGATTGCACCAGAAACATGATTCTGCATTTTCACCTGAGTATCACCCAGATGATCTGGTAAAAAGCATCCTGACCATTGCCATCCAGGTTCGTTGAAACGAATTGAAACTAGTAATTCCCTATGACCTGTTAAACCACAGGAAACCAAGAAAGAAAATAATAGAAAATAAAACATTACTATAAGAAAAGGCTTCCATATCTCTGTAAATTTTAACGAAAAAATAACTTTGCTAAAGATAAACATTTTTCATCCACCTAGTTGAGAGCTGAAAGAAGTGACAATATGAACATTTATGATATAGTCAGCCAAGCAAAGAAAGTTGAATTTGACCATGAAATTTTCACCTTTAGACCTTCCTCACTCACTCTGTTTTACAACCACCACATGCTTATGAAGTGGTTTTTTGGTCTGGAGCTTAAGCATTTTCCCAACAATCCCCACCCATTTATTAATGCAAAGCTTTAAAAAAGAAAGAAGAGAGAATTTGAAAAAAGAGAATGTATCAATTGGTTACAAATACACAGGTTGACTTCATCGAGAATAACATAAGATAATGAGAAGAAAGGACACTATTAGCTGAGTCCAGGCAAATGGATTTGAGTTTCATTGCTAAACTTTTTAATAGATCAGAGGTGTAGAGCAAGTAAATATTGTTAAATGTACATATCTTCCTTTTCAAGAATACTTGTGATCTAGGTTTTAGTTTTATCCAAAACAACCGTCCCATTAAAGTATAACCAAAGTGTGTCTGTACCAATTTATTTTTTAAAATGGAGCTACACCAATCAATCAATGGCAATAATCTATATCCCTAATTGTCCAAGTCCAAATTAAAATAAAAAACACTGAAATAATAATTTGAGAGACAGAGATTTGTGAAGAAAATTAGTAGCAAATAAATTATGTACTCATAAGCAAGAACTATTGAAGCAGAATTTTCAACTAACATGAATTAACCACTTAAGCTAATTTTTCAACTCGCTGCAAATTAAAATGAACTTAAACCAAAGAAAAAAAAATTAATTCAAGAAACTAATTTTTATACAATCACATGCTTTCAAAATTAGTTCAAGAACTTGGAATTGCTTTAGGGTTCTCTAATTTTAGATTCAAGAATTTTTTTTTAAAAAAAAAAAATTTATACAATCACAACTAAGTTAAAGGATCCTAAGTTTAGTAACAGAACATCAATTGTTTTAGAATAACAAATTAAAAAAAAAAAAATTGTGTTCAACCCATTAAAGAACCCAATTTCACAATAAGTAATTGACATTAAAGATATTTTTCCCAACTCAGATTCAAGAAGTTTATAAAAAAAGAGAAATTCACAATCTAAAACAATATAATCACATGCTTTCAGAATTAATTCAAGAACCTAGGGTTCCTTAAGGTTCACTAATTTTACATAATTTTGGAATTGCTCAATCAAAACCTTGATTTTTTAGTGAAAATCCCCAAATCAAAACCCTAGTTTGAATCTACAACTGTGTTACACGGACTCTTCCATTTCCCCCACAATACCCGTATCCACCGGATATGACATTGGTAAGGGTGTGGGATATGTGTCTGACGCTTGTACCCAATTTAGACACTCAGATCCTTTAATTTGTGACAATACATGAAGAAGAAGAAATTTATTTTTGTTAGTAAAGCAATATTTTTAGGCTCCCACATGAATTAGATATAGAAATTTCATATTTTTCTGAATCATATTTAATTTCTAATATATTTCTACATAATTTAAAACATCTCATCTGAGAATATTATATAATATGCAACATATATGTGCATATGACGTGTCCCCGTACCCATATCCAATTTTGGATATGTATCCAAGATCCTAAGATTTAAATTTATGAAGGTCTGACGCTTGGATATACACCCGCACCCGACACTCGTATCCGAGTCCATGTAACATAGATCTACAAACCTCGTTGAAGGGTGGAAGTGTTCTTTGCATGGGTTCGTCTCTTCCGTCTCCTTTCGGCCGTCTTCTCTCTCCGTCGTTACTTCTCTTTCTTTGTTCTTTTCTTCTGGTTCAGAGCTCTGTCTGTGTGTATTTTCTTTGTCCATCTTCTCCTTCTCACTCATTGTTATGCCAGTTAGGGTTTGGGTTTTGGATTTGGGGTCTAATGGAGAGAGAGAGAAAGAGAGAGAAAGAGGGTTTTGAGGAGCTTTTGCAAAAGAGAGAGAGGAGGGTTTGGGATTTGGGGTCTGATGGAGAGAGGGTAGGGGTTTGAAGAGTTTTTGCAGAGACATGACACACACACACACAGATAGTGCGATAGAGAGAAAGTGAAAGGGTTTTGTTCAGAGTTATGGCTCAAAACGACGTCATTTTAGGATTTCAACACCCAGCATTCATGCTTTATATATAGGGATCGATTTTTTGATTTTTAAAAATTACTCGTATCCTTTGTAAAGTTATATAAAATTGATAAATATTTTTAATTTTTTCACGAAACTAATTTTTAGTCTTTTTAAAAAAATCTTAAACAAGTTTCAGAAAATTAAACCAAATATGATCACCAATAAAACTGGTAGTTTTTTTTTAAAAAAAAAAATCCGAAGAGAAGTCTAAAAGTTTAGGGATGAGCAAGAAAAAGTAAGGGGGTGGGGGAGGGCGCGAAGGTAATTAGGGATTAAGTTTTTGCGACGAGTTTAAGGACCATCATTAATGAGCAAAATAAAATCTTTTGCAACGGATTAACAAAAGGCGCTGCAAAAAAAAAAAAAAGACAGGTAATGTACCGTCGTGTATAATATTACTTTTTGTCACGGCTTTGGATTTTCTGTCTCTAATAATGGTATTTAGTCGATGCCTTTTTTGCGACAGTCAAATGCCATCACAAAAAAATTAATTTCGCGACGATTTTTTTTGTCGTCACAAAATATTACTTTTTGCGACGATTTTCAAACTGTTGAAAAAAGTTCCATGTCTAAAGCCTTCTTTTCTAGTAGTTGGTCGTCCTTGGTCATTCATGGGTAGAATAGAGGCGCGGATTTGGGAATTGTATATTTTATATAAAAATTAAATTGAAATATTTTATACAATCACACCTATTTAGGGAGTGCGATTAAATATATATATAATTACACTTATTTAAAAAGTGTGATTAAAAAGTAGTAATGTATATATAATCACACTTTAATTAGGTGTGATTAAAAAATATATATATAATCACACTTATTTAAAAAGTGTGATTAAAAAATAATAGTGCATATATAATCACACTTTAATTAGAAGGTGTGATTAAAAATATATATATATAATCACACTTAATTGAAAAGTGACATAAAAAATAAATATTATCACTCAATCAAGTTAAAGTGTGATTAAAATATCAATCTAATTTTTTTTATCATACTTCCAACAAAAGTGAGATCTTTTTTTTATCAAAGTGTAATCTTTAACTATTTTTGTTGTAGTGGACATTGATGAGGTCCCGACTGGAGCTAGTGGGGTACGGGTGGGGCTAAGGTTAGGTAGGGTTAGGGTTAGAGAGGATAGGCATTGGGTAAAGATGGAATTTATGTTAGGGTAAAATTGCAATAAAAAGGAAAGAAAAGAGGTGGGGTCCAAAGAATAAAGGTAGGGGTAGATAGCAACAATTTGAGTTGACTGGATGAAGATAAGAAATGAAATTTAATGAGCCCTAACTTTTGTCTTATATATAAAACGATCAGATGCATTAGTTTTCCAAAAAAAAAAAAAGAAAGAAATAAAGAAAGAAAGAAAAAATATCAAGTCCACCTTACTGTTTACAACAAATCAAATACATGAAGATACGTGAGTATAATTAGAATATTTTACAGTAGATATGGGTTTTGGTCCCAAGTTGGTTCGGTGTTGTAACGCCCTCAAAATAATAACAATAAACCCATCAGATAAGACACGCATCTACATATAAACTAACCTCATTCCTTTCATTCATTAGAATTCCAAGACATAAGTATTACATGTTAACATCATAACAAAATGCCCTACGGGCTTACAGCTTTCCAAGTTAACACTTGGTTACAACAAAGAGTTCTAACTCGTTACACATTAAGCCCTTGGCTTGAAATTACATATAATACATCAAAAGTAAAACGACAAAACTATGCCCGCCACTAGCCTCTCCAGCTATGTCCTTGGAGGTGGCATGCTTCCTGTACCTGAAAATGATATTCCCATATAGGGTGAGCCACAGCCCAGTAGAAATACACTAAACCAACCATGGACAATGACTAAAACATTAGCAATTGATAGTTGGTCAACACTGATACAATCACATAAATTACATATTTATGTCAACGACTTACAAGTCCCAATTACTCTTCATTTTCCCTTTTTCAACAGATAAGCATGCTAGCTCTATCATCATTTCCACAGATATGTATAAAAACTATATCTCACATTCAGATAAGCATAAAAGCTATATCCACAATCTCAACAGATACGTATATCAACAATATCCACAGATAAGCATACAAGCTGTATCCACACTCTACAACAGATATGTATATCAACAATATCCACAGATAAGCATACAAGCTGTATCCACACTTCACTTCACAAAGATAAGCATATGAGCTCTATCTTCACTTCTCTAGACAAGCATATGAGCTCTGTCTACGGAGTACATCCCCTATCTCCTCCAAATACCTATCCGGTTTAGAGGTACATCCCCTATCTTCCCCTAAACCGCGGAGTACATCCCCTATCTCCTCCTCTACACATAACGTATATAAACACATTGGTTCTATATACAATTACACAATACAAACAATTAATGTATTCTAGCAACTGTCAAGTTCCATAACACATTCCATTGATTAGTTTCAGTTTGCCTAATCAACATACATTGTCTACAACAATCACGACTATCCTCCACCGATAGCCCCAAGCAGTTATTTCTAAAACAGAAAATAAATGCGCAAATGGATATTCAATCAACATTTCATTTCCTCATTTCTCACCAATTAATTATCCCAATTAATTAAACAATGTAATTAGGCCATTTTCCATAATTACTATTTCAACCCTTAGGTCCCATTTTCATCAATGATTCAACAATCATTCCATTTTTCTATGCCAAACATGCATCTAGGTTTATTATGAATGAAACCCCAACTTTTGGATAATTTGCACAAAAGCCCCAAACTTTCACAAAATTACCACACCAAGCCCAACATCTCAAAATACCAAAATTTAAAGACAAAACCCATAGAGAGGAGTAGGATATCCCTACCTCAAATTCGGAGTCCCAAAGGAGAAGACGACAAAACCCAACGTGCTCCAAAACCCGAGATTTTCAGATTAAAAAGAAGCCCTCGACGATCAACAACCTTTTTGTAAAGGCCAAAGGTGAGTAAATCACTCCTACTAGATCAAAACCTAGAGAGAAGGTAGTATCTAGAGTGAGAGGCTCAACAATGGTGATTTTGGAAAAGTAAGAGAGAGAAGAGAAAGCAAAAAGTGATTTGAAAAGTCACAATTTCGGGACTTAAACCCAGTCTTCCGCTCGAGCGTAAAACACCCCGCTCGAGCGTCCACTCACAGACGTCCGCTCGAGCGGCCAACCTCCCGCTCGAGCGCAGAATGCACTCGCCCAGCACTTTTGCAGAACCAGGACTCCGCTCGAGCTCACAACACTGCACAACAAGATACTAGATGGACGTAATCTACGCTCGAGCGCCAACACCTCCGCTCGAGCGTACAGGCCAAAAATCTGGGCAACTAGTTTTGGTTTCTAAACTCAACCAACCTGTAACAAACCCGCTCAACACATCCTATAACTCAAATACAATGTAAGAAAGGATGTAAACAAGATAATCAACAACTACCAACATCCACGGACACATGTCCGGATCACTATACAACAAGGGTAAATCCGGGATCGCTATAGGTGTAGCCATTGACCTAAATGAAGACCCAATCCAATCCTATCAAGTTGATATTTTAAGATCGAAAACAAAACCAATGTATAGAAGGGAAAAGAAAAAAAAAAAAAAAGAAAAGAAAAGAAAAAAATCGGGTTTTTGGGCACTCCTAGTATACAACTATTTGTGAGAGAAGGTCAAATAATTCAAGTTTTGCTTGATGACATTAAAAAAATTTCATGCCATTGCATAATGTTATATGAAAAGAAATTACAAGTGTAATTATTTAATTTTGTCAAACTACGTGTGCTTGCTTTCAATGATGGCCACTTGTTAATAATATTTTTCCTCATTGTTCTGTGGTTAAGTCAATTATTTCAGAACTTGTAACTAATTGAATACAACTTAAAAAAAAAATTAGTTCTTACCAGGCACTGGGGGACCAACAGGCATTTGCGCCTGCCTCTAGAGAAAAGAAAAAAAGAAAGATTCCGTTAAAAAATAAAAAAAAAATTGTTTCCATCTAGTAAACCACAAGTTGTGAGGGGAGGTGCAATAATTCATGTTTTGCGTGTCATTCAAAAATATTTGTGTCATTGCACAATGTTAAATGGAAGGAAACTACAGGTGCGATTATTTAATTTTGTAGATCTAGCTATCTCTGCTTTCTTCGGATGATGGCTACTTCTGAAATAATATTTTCCACCATTTTCTTCTGGAAAAGGCAATTGTTAAAAAATACAACTTCAACCCGTTCACCATCACTTGAAGCCCATTGACTATAACATATAAAATTTCAAATCTTACCGAAGCTAGTGGATCAATCGGTACGTCCGATAGACCAACACCATGACACAAACTGGGCGCTTGGTGCTGGCCTACCGGACGTACCGATTGATCCACTAACTTTCGGTAAGATTTCAAATTTTATAAGTTGTAGTCAATGGATTTCTAGAGAAATATTATTAATAATTGACACTTCACCACAAAACGAGGAAAAATATTATTAACAAGTGGGCATCATTGAAAGCAAGCGCAGCTAGTCTGACAAAATTAAATAATTACACTTGTAATTTCTTTTCATAAAACGCTTTGCGTTGACATGAATTTTTTTGAATGTCAACAAGCAAAACTTGAATTATATGACCTCCCCTCACAAATAGTTGTGTATTGGGTAGAAATTGATTATTTTTTCAACACAATCTCTTTTGTTTCGTTTTGTTTCGTTTTGTTTTTTTCCAATGGCAGAGATAGATGGTGGCTTGCTCGGCCCGATTGAGCCACTAGGATTCGGTATAGACCTTAAATTTTACAAGTTTTTTTGAATTATGGGTTATAAGTTCTTATGTTTTTGAATTTGACAAACAAAACTAGAATTAACTGACATCGCTCGAAAATAGTGGTTTACGGGACAGAAACTAATTTTTTTTTTAACACTATCTTTTGTTTTTTCCAATTCTAGGCATATATGCTGATCTGCTCAGCCCTCTAATTAACGGTAAGAACTGAAATTTTGTCAGTTGTAGTGAACGGGTTGCGAGTTCTGATAAATGGGTTGAAGTTCTAATTTTTAATAATTGCATTTCCGTACAAAAATGGTAAAAAAAATATTATTAAGAATAGGAAATTATGGGATGCAAGAGGAGATACAATATTGACAAAATTAAATAATTACACAGCTATAATATCTGTTCATATAACATTATGCAATGACACAAATTTCTTTGAATGTCAAGTAGCAAAAGATGAATTATCGGTCCTCCCCTCATGAATAGGGCTTTGCAGAACATAAATTGATTATTTTTTCTGCACTATCTTTTTTTAAGTTATAATATCTGCACCTATTAGCCCACCAGAGCTAGGTATGAACTGGAATTTTTTAAGTTGTAATCAATGGGTTGCAAGTTTTGATCAATGGCCTGAAGTTATAATTTTTAATAATTGACTTACCATACAAAAATGGGAGAAAATGTTATTAAGAATAGGGTATTTATGTGAAGGAAATGGAGATACATAGAATCTCAAAATTAAATAATCTCACAATCGTAAATTCTTTTCACGTGACGTTATGCAATGACATGAATTTTTTTGAACGTCAAGAAACAAAACTTGAATTATTTGACCTCTCCTTACAAATAATTGCATACTGGGTTGAAACTGATTATTTTTCGACATTATCTTCTTTTCTTTCCTTTTTTTCCCTTCCCAATGGCGTGCGTAGATTTTGGCCTGCTCGATGCGCCAAATAATCCACCAGTATTCGGTAATGGCTGAAATTTAATAAGTAGTAGTCATTTGATTACAAGTTTTGATCATTAAGTTGGATTTTACTTTACAAAAATTAAAGAAAAAATTATGAAGAATTTGGCATTATCGGAAGCAAGTGAAGACAACAGGTTTGACAAAATCAAATAATTGCACATCTAATCTCATTTTTTGTAAGATTACGCAATGACAAATATTTTTTGAATGTTATCAAGCAAAACTTGAATTATTTGACCTCTCCTCAAAACAAGGTCTTTACTGGATAAGAAATTGATTTTTTTTTTAACACTTTTTTTTACAATGGCAAGAGCTGGTGCTAGCCTACCGAACATACCGATTGATCCACCAGCTTTCGGTAACATTTGAAAATTTGAAAAGTTGTAGTCAATGGGTTTCAAGTTATGACGAACAGGTTGAAGTTGTATTTTTTAACAACTGCCTTTTCCACAAGAAAATGGTGAAAATATTATTACAGAAGTAGCAATCATCGAAAGAAAGCAGAGATAGCTAGATCTACAAAATTAAATAATTACGACTATAATTTCATTCCATATAGCATTATGCATCTCCCCCCACAACTTGTGGTTTCTAGATGGAAACATATATATATCTATATATATATTTTTTTTTTCTCTAACTGAATCTTTCTTTTTCTCTTTTCTCTAGAGGCAAGCACAAATGTTGGCCCACTTGTCGCGCTTGCCTCTAAAGAAATATTATTAATAATTGAATTAAACCATAGAACAATGAGGAAACGTATTATTAACAAGTAGGCATCATTGAAAGGTTAGTTTGACAAATTTAAAAAATTACACTTGTAATTTCTTTTCATATAACGCTATGCGTTGACATGAATTTTTTTGAATGTCCACAAGAAAAACTTGAATTATTTGACCTCCCCTCACAAATAATTGTGTACTGAGTAGAAATTGATTATTTTTTCAACACAATCTCTTTTTGTTTCGTTTTTTCCAATGGCAGAGATAGATGGTGGCTTACGATGGTGGCTTACTCCGCCCAATTGGGCCGGATTCGGTATCGACCTGAAATTTTAAAATTTTTTTGAATTATGGGTGGCAAGTTCTTATGTTTTTGAATATGACAAGCAAAACTTGAATTATCTGACATCGCTCAAAAATAATGGTTTACGAGATAGAAATTGATTTTTTTTTTTTGAACGCTATCTTTTGTTCTTTCCAATTGTAGGCATATATGTGATCTGCTTCGCCCTCCGATTGACTGTAAGAATTGAAATTTTGTCAGTTGCAGTGAACAAGTTGCGAGTTTGATAAATGGATTGAAGTGCAAATTTTTAATAATTGCATTTCCGCACAAAAATGGCAAAAAATATTATTAAGAATAGGGCATTATGGGATGCAAGTGGAGATACTATATTGAAAAAATTAAATAATTGCACAACTGTAATATCTGTTTATATAACATTATGCAATGACATGAATTTTTTGAATGTCAAATAGCAAAAGATAAATTATTTGTCCTCCCCTCATGAATAGTGCTTCGCAGAACATGAACTGATTATTTTTTCTACACGATGTTTTTTTTCCTAATGGTTGGTGTATATCCTGGCCTGCTTGTTGCATCTATTAGCCCACCAGAGCTTGGTGTGAACTGGAATTTTTTAAGTTGTAGTCAATGGGTTGCAAGTTTGGATCAATGGGTTGAAGTTATAATTTTTAATAATTGACTTACCATACAAAAATGAGAGAAAATATTATTAAGAATAGGGTATTATGTAAAGAAAATGGAGATACATAGCATCTCAAAATTAAATAATTTCACCGCCTTAAATTCTTCTCATGTAATGTTATGCAATGACATTAATTTTTTTGAACGTCAAGAAACAAAACTTGAATTATTTGACCTCCCCTTACAAATAGTTGCATACTGAGTAGAAACTAAATATTTTTTCAACGCTATCTCCTTTTCTTTTCTTTTTTTCCTTTCCCAATGGCATCTGTAGATTTTGGCTTGCTCGATGCACCAAATGATCCACCAGCATTCGGTAATGGCTGAAATTTAATAAGTTATAGTCATTTGGTTACAAGTTTTGATCATTAAGCTGGAGTTCTACTTTATAAAAAATGACAAAAAAATTATGAAGAATTGGGCATTATCGGAAGCAAGTGGAGATACCAAGTTTGACAAAATCGAATTATTGCACATCTAATCTCATTTTTTGTAAGATTATACAACGACAAAAATATTTTTTGAATGTTATTAAGAAAAACTTGAATTATTTGACCTCTCCTCAAAACAAGTTCTTTACTGGATAAGAAATTGATATATTTTTTTAACACCTTTTTTTACAATAACTGGAGCTGGTTGTCACGGACTGGGCGCTTGTCATCCTCCTGAGAAGCCGGCTCCACGAGTGGTACTGCGTACCCCGTGCATTATATCCAAGGACCAACCCAGGAGATGCGATAGGTATCTACCCTGCCTGCCTTGCTGCTCACCAACTAATGCGCTTGCAAAGTGCTTGGTGTAGAACTGGCATCCCCAATGAGTCGGTACGTGACACACTACCACCGCTAGTCCCAGGGGGACATTACCCTGCCTGCATCCACGCTTGTCCGTTCCCCTACCCACGAAACCCGTCCCGTGCGAACACCACCCTTGGCGCAGACCCCACAATGAAGGCACTTGGTGTAAGTCCCACGTACCGTCCCCATCACATTGGCTCTAGGTTGGCTCTAATACCACTTGTCACGGACTGGGCGCTTGTCATCCTCCCGAGAAGCTGGCTCCACGAGTGGTATAACGTACCCTCGTGGCATTATGCCCAAGGACCAACCCAAGAGAAGTGATGGGGATCTACCCTGCCTGCCTTGCTGCTCACAAACTAATGCGCATGCAAGGTGCTTGGTGTAGAACTCGCATCCTCAATAAGTCGGTACGTGACAACCAGCTCCTGCCATTGTAAAAAGAGACTGTTAAAAAAAATCAATTTCTTATATAGTAAGGAGCTTGTCTTGATGAGAGATCAAATAATTCAAGTTTTGCTTGATCACGTTCAAAAAATATTTTTGTCATTACATAATCTTACAAAAAATGAGATTAAATGTGCAATAATTCAATTTTGCAAACCTGTTATCTCCACTTGCTTCCGATAATGCCCAATTCTTCATAATTTTTTTGTCATTTTTTATAAAGTAAAACTCCAACTTAATGATCAAAACTTGTAACCAAATAACTACAACTTATTAAATTTCAACTATTACCAAATGCTGGTGGATAATTTGGCACATTGAGTAGGCCTAAATCTACGCATGCCATTGGGAAAGGGGAAAAAAAAGAAAAGAAAAGAAAAGAAGATAATGTTGAAAAAATAATCAGTTTCTACCCAGTATATAACTATTTGTAAGGGGAGGTCAAATAATTCAAGTTCAGCTTGTTGACGTTCAAAAAAATTCATGTCATTGCAAAACGTTACATGAAAAGAATTTACGGCGGTGAAATTATTTAATTTTGAGATTCTATATATCTCCATTTCCTTCACATAGTACCATATTCTTAATAACATTTTTCCTCATTTTTGTAGGGCAAGCCAATTATTAAAAATTTTAACTTCAACCCATTGATCCAAACTTGCAACCCATTGACTACAACTTAAAAAATTCCAGTTCACACCAAGCTCTGGTGGGCTAATAGGTGCAACGAGCAGGCCAGCATATACGCCTACCATTAGGAGAAAAAAAAATAGTGCAGAAAAAATAATCAGTTTATGTTCTGCAAAATACTATTCATGAGGGGAGTACATATAATTCATCTTTTGCTACTTGACATTCAAAGAAATTCATGTCATTGCATAATGTTATACGAACAGATATTACAGCTGTGTAATTATTTAATTTTGTCAATATAGTATCTCCACTTGCATCCCATAATGCCCTATTCTTAATAATATTTTTTGCCATTTTTGTGCGGAAATGCAATTATTAAAAATTAGAACTTCAACCCATTAATCAAAACTCGCAACCTGTTCACTACAAGTGACAAAATTTCAATTCTTACCGTCAATCGGAGGGCCAAGTAGATCAGTATATACGCCTACAATTGGAAAATAACAAAAGACGGCATCCAAAAAAAAAATCAGTTTCTATCCCGTAAACCACTATTTTTGAGCAATGTCAGATAATTTAAGTTTTGCTTGTCATATTCAAAAACATAAGAACTGATAACTCATAATCCAAAAACACTTGTAAAATTTAAGGTCTATACCGAATCCTAGTGGCCCAATCGGGTCGAGCAAGCCACCATTTATCTTTACCACTAGAAAAAAACAAAACGAAACAAAAAGAGATTGTGTAGAAAAAATAATCAACTTCTACCCAGTACACAACTATTTGTGAGAGGAGGTCAAATAATTCAAGTTTTGCTTGTTGACATTCAAAAAAATTCAAGTCAACGCGTAGCGTTATATGAACAGAAATTACAAGTGTAATTATTTAATTTTGTCAAACTAGTTGTGCTTGCTTTCAATGATGCCCACTTGTTAATAATATTTTTCCTCATTGTTCTGTGGTTAAGTCATTTATTAATAATATTTCTCTAGAGGCAAGCGTGACGAGGAGGCCAGCATTTGCGCCTGCCTCTAGGGAAAAGAGAAAAAGAAAGATTCAATTAGAAAAAATATATATATATATATATGTTTCCATCTAGTAAACCACAAGTTGTGAGGGGAGATGCAACAATTCATGTTTTGCTCGTCATTCAAAAATATTTGTGTCATTGCATAATGTTATATGGAACGAAATTACAAGCGTAATTATTTAATTTTGTAGATCTAGCTATCTCCGCTTTCTGTCGATGATGGCTACTTTTGAAATAATATTTTTACAACTTCAACTTGTTTGCAATAACTTGAAACCCATTGACCACAACTTATAAAATTTTCAAATGTTACCGAAAGCTGCTGGATCAATCGGTATGTCCGGTAGGCCAGTACCAGCTCCTGCCATTGTAAAACAAAGTGTTTAAAAAAAAAAAAAAATCAATTTCTTAAATTCAAAAAAAAAAATCAAATAATTCAAGTTTTACTTGATTAAATTCAAAAAATATTTTTGTCAATGCATAATCTTACAAAAACATAAGATTAGATGTGCAATTATTCGATTTCGTCAAACCTGTTGTCTTCACTTACTTCTGACAATGCCCAATTCTTCATAATTTTTTCTGCAATTTTTATAAAGTAAAATCCAACTTAATGATCAAAACTTGTAACCAAATGATTACAACTTACTAAATTTCAATCATTACCGAATGCTGGTGGATCATTTGGCGCATCGAGCAAGCCAAAATCTACGCACGCCATTGGCAAGGGAAAAAAAAAAAAAGAAGAAAAGAAGATAGTGTCGAAAAATAATCAGTTTCAACCCAATATACAACTATTTGTAAGGGAAGGTCAAATAATTCAAGTTTTGTTTCTTGACGTTCAAAAAATTGATGTCATTACATAACGTTACATGAAAAGAATTTACGGCGGTGAGATAATATAATTTTGAGATTCTAAGTATCTCTGTTTCCTTCACATAATACCCTATTCTTAATAACATTTTCCCCCATTTTTGTATGGTAAGTCAATTATTAAAAACTATAACTTCAACCCATTGATCAAAAGTTGCAACTCATTGACTACAACTTAAAAAATTCCAGTTCATACCAAGCTCTGGTGGGTTAATAGGTGCAACAAGCAGACCAGTATATACGCCTGCCATTAGGAAAAAAAAGATAGTGCAGAAAAAATAATCAATTTATGTTCTGCAAGCACTATTCATGAGGGGAGGACAGATAATCCAACTCTTGCAACTCAACATTCAAAAAAATTCATGTCATTGCGTAATGTTATATGCACAGATATTACAAGTGTGTAATTATTTAATTTTGTCAATATAGTATCTCCACTTGCATCCCATAATGCCCTATTCTTAATAATATTTTTTGCCATTTTTGTGCAGAAATGCAATTATTAAAAATTAGAACTTAACCTATTTATCAAAACTCGCAATCCGTTCACTACAACTGACAAAATTTCAATTCTTACCGTCAATCGGAGGGCCAAGCAGATCATCATATATGCCTACAATTGGAAAAAACAAAAGACAGCGTTCAAAAAAAAATCAATTTGTCCCGTAAAAAACTATTTTTGAGCAATGACAGACAATTTAAATTTTGCTTGTCATATTCAAAAACATAAGAACTCATAACCCATAATTCAAAAAAACTTGTAAAATTTAAGGTATATACCGAATCCTAGTGGCCCAATCGGGCCGAGCAAGCCACCATCTATCTCTGGCACTGGAAAAACAAAACAAAACAAAACAATTAGAGATTGTGTTGAAAAAATAATCAATTTCTACCCAGTACACAACTATTTGTGAGGGGAGGTCAAATAATTCAAGTTTTGCTTGCTGACATTTAAAAAAATTCATGTCAATGTGTAGCGTTATATGAAAAGAAATTATAAGTGCAATTATTTAATTTTGTCAAACTAGCTATGCTTGCTTTCAATGATGCCCACTTGTTAATAATTATTTTGAGACTAACAATTTGAGACAATAAAAATAGAATAAGAGACTAATATTTTGAGACGGAGGGTGTACTGACATTACTTCAATCTGTTAATGAACATAACCTTGAGCTAGGAGAGGGATTAAAATTTAGAAAAATTTATCTATAAATCTAATATGGTGAATGTTGATCTATTTAGTATTAAAAGTTTTTTTTAAGAATCAATTAGTCCTTTTTGTTTTAGAAAGTTGTATTTATTTGATTTAGTGCTATTTGAATTTAAGTGAATGCCCTTTATGATTCATTTTTCCAATTTTCTAATTCGTTTTTGGCATGGGAACGGAAAGGTAAGGTTGTGGAAAATTCTTTTCAAGCGTGGAAATATACATTTTTATTAGTGTATTTTTTGGTATTATATTGAAGTGCTACATTAGAGTACTACATTTGGAAAAAGAAAATACACTAAGGAATTTTTATATGTTAAATTGATTGGAGTGTTACGTTTGGAAAAAAATACGCTAAGGAATTTTCTTGGAATGTTGCATTTTTACGTTTGGGAAAAGTACACTAAGGAGTTTTTGTGTTACATTGATTGGAGTGTTACGTTTAGAAAAAGTACACTAAAAAGTTTTTTATGTGTTACATTGATTGGAGTGTCACATTTGGGAAAAATACGCTAGGGGGTTTTCTTGGAATGTTACGTTGTTACGTTGAAAAAATACACTAAGAAGTTTTTATTTGTTACATTGATTGAAGTGTTACGTTTGGAAAAAAAATACACTAAAGAATTTTTTTGAAATGTTACGTTGTTATGTTTGAAAAAAGTACACTAAATAAACTTTTAATATGTTACAACGGAATGTTACGTTTAAAAAAACTCACATTTGTCTCTCAACACATAGCACATGCCTGTTCATACTTAACCCTTTATGTAATTCACATTAGAATATGACTTTTGAATCCATTAATTAAAAAACAAAATAAAAAAAAAAGACCAAACAGTTCTTAAAATCACTATTCGAGATTTTTATTTATTTATTTTTTATCAGCAAATGTTAGTTGCTAGATTAGTACCTATGGGAAAAAAATCTGTCAATCCTTAACAAAATATCTAAATGCTTGCACTCCCTTAATTCAACTCCTTCAATTAGGAATTGAACCCATGACCTCCCTAGGGACTAAGCCCTAAGAGCATCCACAATGAGATGGCTAAAATTGTTTGTTAAAGTGTGTTATATGACAAAAAGTAACAAAAGTGAAGCCTAAAAAATGTGTGGTAAAGTGTGTTAAGAATTTGTTAATTTTAGAGAGTGGTGGTGCAATGAATATGTTCAGGTGTGGTGCGCATTTATATACCACAACGGATTGGGTCGTCCGCCGAGACATCTGCCTAGAAGTCCGACCGGTCCATTGGTTAACTTTTTTTTTTTTTTTTAACTTGTTGGGCTTTGTTTTTTTAACATTAATGTTTAATGTGTTTTTTTTTTTTTTTTTGCATTTTTGTTTTTTTAATGCTATTGTCTATGTTGTAATTGAAAAATAATACTATATTTTTTGGGTTTGCAGGAAACCCAATGCCCTCTTTCTCTCGTTGTCTAAAATGCTAATCACAGTTAACACACAAGTTAATATACAATGCTAATGGCTGACACTAATACACAAGTTAGCAACTTCATTGCAGCACAAAACAGTGTTTTTAGCTGGCCAAAATTTGGCACACTGGCACACCCACTGACACACCCATTGTGATGCTCAGAGGAAAGTATGGTGACTAACTAAACTAAGTCTAATGGATTATTATTAGAGATTTATTAATATTTCGCCGTAAAATTTATGTCACGAATCTTACTCATAAAGATTAGCATTTTTCAAAATTAACTTATCTATGTTAGACCAACACTGAATGAATTTAGATTATATATTTATTTTTTCTTAAATAAAAGTATGTGATAATTTGACTACTCAGCTGTTTTTTTTAATTATTTATAACTCGGGTGTCGGGTCAGTTGTTTTTTTTTTTTAACTACTCAGCTGTTAAAGTTATGACTTTTTTTTTAATTATTTTCTTGTACTTTTTTTTACACCGAACACGTCATAAATTCAACTAAAAATATTGGGTAAATTATAACAGTAGTCTTACATTTTATCTCTTGTATCATTTTGATTTTTACACTTTCAATTGACTCAATTTTTACCATTAATTTTAAATTTTGTGTCAATTTAATCCAATTAATAATGTTATTAGTGTTGTTGATGAAAAATAATTAATAAATTGATTTAAGTTAGCACACTGAGTTAAGTAATTTTATAATTTTGCTTTTAAAAAATATGATACATGCCACTTGTATGTATATTTTTCAAAACAAAAATGTTAAGAGTTGTAATTAATTAGACCAAATTAAAACAAAATCACAAATTCATGATTGAAATTGAGTCAATTGAAATTATAGAAATTAAAATGACATAAAAACTAAAATACAAGAACTACTTTTGTAATTTGTCTAAAAATATTTATTAACAAACAACGTTTACGAGCATCCCACAAAACACAATTGATAAAATAAGAGAAGAAACAACAATTATATATTTTATTGTGTCAATACATTAGTCCAATTTTTATTTTTATTTTACTAAAAATATATTATTTATCCAAAAGTATCCATATCTATTCAAAATTTAACTATTCACCGATTTGTTCAAACATCACACATAATACAAAAAATTATATAACTCACTTGCATCAAAACTCATAACATATAAAAGAAAACCTATGGATTCAAAAACTTAGCCACTATAAATATGTATTCATACTTTAGAACGCTTCCAACAAGTGACAAAAGAGTCTATACTTAACTCCATGATCTTTCAATCAAAGAAAACACTCTGCAAGTATATGGTGAGAGACCGTGTATGTACCACAGCGGCAGAGAGTTTTTGAGAGTGTGTGGATAATTCTAGACCTTGAGTTGAATAATATAGTATTGAGAAATAGGATGAATCTATTCAAATCCAATATGACCACTCTTATGCATGCCTTTGTTCAAAAAAACCTATAATCGGTCACAGGAGACTAATGGTCAAAGGAAAAGCTATTCAAAAGAAAATAACTGTATGACCAACTGTCACAACAAATTGATCTACTAATTTTTTAATTTGTTACCCAAAATCGATAGTCACAATCTATTATTCACTAGTCAGTGCATGTTTCTAACAGTCAAAGAAGAACACAACTCATGATGATACCTCTAAAATGGTAGAGAAATAAATTATAACAAAACACAAACACAAACACAGAGGAACATATTTAATTTCAAAGAGAAAGAAGAAAATATATGGTGCCACTACAGTATTGTCATATTCAAATCTATTGTTGCAAACAGGGAAAAGGAAGTTGTGCAATTTTCTTTCCATATATGAGGTAGTGCGAAGAGAAAAACAATATGTCTGTGCAGATGCAACCACTAGAATCAAAACAAATGGCAATCATAAATCAAGGTTCTAAATTATATTTTGTCTGACCCGTGAATGAAGGAAACTAAAGCAAACTTTTCAAATACAATTAGCTCTTAAATTGTAACAATAAAGTAACATACAAGTGGTGATATGTTTCGGTAACAAATGAAATACAAAATCAAACATGTCTGATAGTTTGAAATTTAAATTCCAATTTCTTGTTTGTGATGGGCTAAAATAACTCATCATATACTAAAATAGTCAACAAAATAAAACACTCATTACATTACTCTTTTTATTTTTTTACACGTGTTTTTATTATTCCCAAACGATACCATGTAATAAATAAATAAATAAATCGGATCTATACCCAACCCATAGTTTGAATAGTTTTTATTTTTATAATCTGTAACTTGAGAAGTTAACTACATACAGGAATTGATTGTTCTTAGAAAAATACCGTTTAGTACTGTCTTTTCCATTGCATCGTCCTTTTTGACTCACTTGATTTCGGTGAACACAGGCCAATTCCATTGATGTCTCCCGATTGTTAAATCATGAAAGAGTGAGCAGATGTGAAACAAGCGAAAATCTTAAAATTCAAGGAAAATGAACAAATCGTAATATTACTTATACCATGAAATGTTGGTGAATTCGAATCTGCTCCTTCAGAATCCATAGCTATCAAATCAACAATTAATCATCACTATATAACACCAATGACACATCCATATATCCATACATATATATATCATGTATTTATATTCGTGTATATGTGATGAACTCATATCACATCATAATAATTAATCATCACAGTGAATGGATGTGAAACAAGCGAAAAACTTAAAATTCAAGGATAATGAACATATCGTACTATTACTTACCATGAAATGTTGGTGAATTCGAATCATCTCCTTCAGAATCCATACCTATCAAATCAACAATTAATCATCACTATATAACACCAATGACACATCCATATGTCCATACATATATATGTATAATATCATGTATTTACGTTCGTATATATGTGATGAACTCATCACCATAACACATCCATATATCATAACAGTCTAACAGATCCATATAGCATTACCTTGAAGTTGCTGTGTTTTGGTTTTGCAAGAGAGAGAATACGTGTGTTTGGTTTTAAAATGCTTTTGAATGATAAACTCATAATACCACATCATAACAGTCTAACAGATCCATATAGCATTATCTTGAAGTTGTTGTGTTTTGGTTTCGCACGCGCGTGCCAGAGAGAGAGAGTGTGTGTGTTTGGTTTTGAAATGCTTTTGAATGATAAACTCATAATACCACATCATAACAATCTGACAGATCCATATAGCATTACCTTGAAATTGCTGTGTTTTGGTTTTGAAATGCTTTTGAATGATAAACTTATAATACCGCATCATAACAATCTAACAAATCCATATAGCATTACCTTGAAGTTGTTGTGTTTTGGTTTTGCGAGAGAGAGAGAGAGTATGTGTGTGTGTTTGGTTTTGAAATGCTATTGAATTGCATTCTGAAGCGCGAGGGGTTTATAAGGTAGTTTCTATTTTTTTTATTTTTTATTTCTTTTTATCAAAGTTTCTGGCATAGCACCACCCCCATGGGAGTGGTGTGTGGCAGCTGTTGGTTGGTTGCATGTGTTTGCCATCATGGTTTTAGATGCCATATATACTATATAGCATGTACCCAACAGCTTTTTGAGGTGCCGAATGGGATACATTTCGTGTGAACCGATTTCCCCCTCGGATCGGCCAGTTTTTTTATCAGTCAGTTCTCATTACATATTAATTTGTAATCGTTACAGTAAACTGGCCGATACGAGAACTGACTGATAAAAATTAAAAAAAACAGGCCGATACGAGGGGGAAAATTAGTTCACAAGAAATGCATCCCATTCGGCACCTCAGAAAGCACGTCTCTCTTTCCTTCCTCCGGCACACTCTACATCTGTCCTTGAGCTATCCAAGGGATCGAGTGATTCCCCGAAGGTTTGTAACTCGAGGAATGTTGGACATAACCCGCATAGTCGACTCTGAATCTTCCCCTTTGCATGAACTCCCCGCCCTCAGATAAATGCATCAGACCTTCCTTCTTTCCTTAAGACCTTGCGACTGAGGATCAGCAACAGGCACATCTCACTAGCGCATCTCGTCTCTTTCCCTAAGGTTTTTTATTCGAGGAATGTTCACTCTACGCTAGAGCACAAAAGGCTCGGTACCTCTAAAGGGTTGGTGTAGGTAAAGCTGCTCGAAAGCCTTCATTTCATCGCTGTTTGTGTTCTGCCCTGTTCTTTCTCTAATCTCGTTAAGTACCTGCTGTACAGTATATATGGCATCTAAAACCATGATGGCAAACATATGAAACCAACCAACAGCTGCCACACACCACTCCCATGGGGTTGGTGTTGTGCTAGAAACTTCGATAAAAAAAATATAAAATAAAAAAAATAGAAACTGCCTTATAAACCCCTCGCGCTTCAGAATTCAATTCAATGGCATTTCAAAACCAAACACACACATTCTCTCTCTCTCAAAACCAAAACACAGCAACTTCAAGGCAATGCTATATGGATTTGTTAGATTGTTATAATGTGGTATTATGAGTTTATCATTCAAAAGCATTTCAAAACCAAACACACACATACTTTCTCTCTCTCTCACACGCGCGTGCGAAACCAAAACACAGCAACTTCAAGGTAATGCTATATGGATCTGTTAGATTGTTATGATGTGGTATTATGAGTTTATCATTCAAAAGCATTTCAAAACCAAACACACACACATACTTTCTCTCTCTCTCTCGCGTTCGCGCGCAAAACCAAAACACAGCAATTTCAAGGTAATGCTATATGGATCTGTTAGACTATTATGATGTGGTATTATGAGTTTATCATTCAAAAGCATTTCAAAACCAAACACACACATATTCTCTCTCTCGCAAAACTAAAACACAGCAACTTCAAAGTAATACTATATGGATCTGTTAGACTGTTATGATATATGGATGTGTTATGGGGATGACTTCATCACTTATATACGAACATAAATACAGGATATATATACATATATATGTATGGATATATGGATGTGTCATTGGTGTTATATAGTGATGGTTAATTGTTGATTTGATAGGTATGGATTCTGAAGGAGATGATTCGAATTCACCAACATTTCATAGTAAGTAATAGTACGATTTGTTCATTTTCCTTGAATTATAAGTTTTTCGCTTGTTTCACATCCATTCACTGTGCTGATTAATTGTTATGATGTGATATGAGTTCATCACATATACACAAACATAAATACATGATATATATATGTACGGATATATGGATGTGTCATTGGTGTTATATAGTGATGATTAATTGTTGATTTCATAGCTATGGATTCTGAAGGAGCAGATTCAAATTCACCAACATTTCATGGTAAGTAAAACTACGATTTGTTCATTTTCCTTAAATTTTAAGATTTTCGCTTGTTTCACATCCGTTCACTCTTTCATGATTTAACAATCAGGATACGTCAATGGAATTGGCCTATGTTCACCGAAATCAAGTGAGTAAAAAAGGATGATGTAATGGAAAAGACAGTGCTAAACAGTATTTCTCTAAGAACAATCAATTTCTGTATATAGTTAACTTCTCAAGTTACAGATTATAAAAATAAAAACTATTCAAACTATGCTTTAGATATAGATCCGATTTATTTATTTATTTATTACATGGTATCGTTTGGGAATAATAAAAACATGTGTAAAAAAATAAAAAGAGTAATGTAATGAGTGTTTTATTTTGTTGACTATTTTAGTATATGATGAGTTATTTTAGCCCATCACAAACAAGAAATTGGAATTTAAATTTCAAACTATCAGACATGTTTGATTTTGTATTTCATTTGTTACCAAAACATATCACCACTTGTATGTTACTTTATTGTTACAATATAAGAGCTAATTGTATTTGAAAAGTTTGCTTTAGTTTCCTTCATTCACGGCCAGACCAAATATAATTTAGAACCTTGATTTATGATTGCCATTTGTTTTGATTCTAGTGGTTGCATCTGCACAGATATGTTGTTTTTCTCTTCGCACTACCTCATATACGGAAAGAAAATTGCACAACTTCCTTTTCCCTGTTTGCAGCAATAGATTTGAATATGACAATACTGTAGTGGCACCATATATTTTCTTCTTTCTCTTTGAAATTAAATTTGTTCCTCTGTGCTTGTGTTTGTGTTTTTTCATAATTTATTTCTCTACCATTTTAGAGGTATCATTATGAGTTGTGTTCTTCTTTGACTGTTAGTAACATGCACTGACTAGTGAATAATAGATTGCGACTATCGATTTTGTGTAACAAAATAAAAAAACTAGTGGATCAATATAACCAAAACTTCATCCCAAAAATACATGAAGAAAAATGCAGGTAATGCACATATGGAAGAAAATTTTCCATAAATGGCCCCTTCTACCTACCACGTTTAATCCAGGATTTGAAGGAAGAAAAATTAGCAAACATTCACCCTTATGAATCCAGACGAAATTTTAATAATAATTCATAACTAACAAAAACAGAGATGATGGATAACAGCATTCTGTGCTCACAAATTTAAATCATAACTCAATCATGATGTTGGAATAAAAGCTACTGTAAAAAAAGTTACCTGGAATAACTTATATAGTCTGGCCACTATTAGCACATCCGAAGAAGTTGGAGAATCGGCAAAGATTGATTGCAGGTTTTCCTCAGTGATTTTCTCAATATTTTCAGCTCTATAAGGTTCTTCACTCAAAAGTTCCTGTGGCAATGACACAAGCTACTATAACCCGATACATACTGGTGGATAAAAATGTTTATGTTTACTTGGAAGGAACAATAAGTTACACAAATCCATAATCTAATGAGCCTCTAATGGGGTTATACAGGTACACAGAAAATCCATGATCACAACCACCTCTGATGGTGTTGCACAAAGTAGAGGCATCATTAAAAACAAAAACAAATGATTAAAACAGCCTTACTGCAGAAAATAAATAAATACATACCTTCACAGCAACGACAGGATCAGAAGATCCACGACTGCTAGCAAATGATACACACAACCCTTCAACATCAGAAAGAGTTTTCACTTTGGATATTGCCTCTTGAGGTTTCATTCCAAGCTTTATACCGAGAACAATCTGCAGAACCACCCAATATCAAGAGTACAATACATGTTTAACAGTAAAAAGCTAAAAGCATTTGGAAGTCTATAAACTATTGCATTGGAGGACAATTTAGCTAATAGACCTCGTAGATTTTAAAATTAGGAGCCTTCACAATGGCTATTGAATCCATAGACTAATGCTTTCGGTCATTTTGATAGAAAATGCAATATAAAGTTTTTTTTTATTTTTTGATAAATAACAAACAACCAAATTGCAATATAAAGTAAAATATACACCAACTATCAAAAAATAAAATGAAACAAAATAAAACTTACAGCAGCTAAACGGCATTCAACAACCTGATTATTGTAATTTATAGCAGCAGTGACCGCTTTCTGGGATTCGGCCAATGAATGCGCTATTACAAAAGAACCACCAGCAGGAAGCTGCACATCAGTTGCGCGAATGGGATTGAAATCAATCAACTCCACAAACCCAGATTGAGCCATGACAGAGATAGCCTGCACGGTGAATCAAATTATGGACTGATAGGTTGTGGCCAGTCTGACCCAAACAAAAATAATATGAACACGTTTGATAGTCATTAAAATAACTAAAATCCTACTCACGAATCGGTTTCGTGCGGTTCGGATGACGGGTTGGACCCACCCGATGCGGTGCAGGTTGGGAAAAAATGGAACCGCGTCCACCCGCATCGCGGGTTGCGGATTGAACAGGTGGATCATGCGGTTGCGCGGGCTGTTGCGAGCGGTTTGTGAATTTTTTTTTTTATTATTTTTGAGAGATTTTTTCTTTTGAGAGATTTTTTTCAGCAGTTTTTTTTTAAACACATTATTATTATTATTATTCAGATTATTATTAAGTAGATTATTATTATTATTCAGATTATTATTAAACAGATTATTTTTTTCCGAAGTTTTGTTTTCTTAAAACAGATTATTATTATTATTATTATTATTATTATTATTATTATTATTATTATTATTCAACAATAAAAACATTTTCTTTTATTAAATAATCAAAGCAAAATGTTACAAACCCCTTTGCAAACCCACAACACAACAACACAACCAAAAGCATATTCTTGTATTAAATAAAATAAGCAAAAAAGTTACAAACCCACAACAAAACAAGTCTGCAAACCATAAATAAATGGAGGAGAGGCGAGATTTGGGCGATCTAGGTACCTTCGGTTTTTGTTTTTTTTTTTTTTTTGCTGTAGATCTTCCAGATGTGCCATCTCTAGATCTGGTTTGGGGCGACGGCGACACTGCGACAGGGAGGAGTGGAGCGGATGGAGAGACGACAGCAGCGGTAGAGGAGATGAGAGCGATGGCGACGGGAAGGAGATGAATAGAGAGGTAGGCGAGAGAGAGAGAGAGTGAGATACAGAAGATGAGAGAAAAAAAGAGACAGCTTGGTAGAGAGAGAAAGGAGTATAAAAAAATGAATTTGAGAGAGGCATACCCAGATTTTTTTTTCGTTTAAGCATATGCTGCGGATCATTCGGGCGGGTTGCAGATTTGCACGGGTAGGGTTGGGTCTAACCCAAACCCGATTTTGTATGGAAAAATAGACCTGCACTCGCCCTATTTATGCATGCGCGTTGGGTTAGATTTGTGCGGATAGAATCAGTTTGGACGAATTGTGCGGATCGAATAAACCGTTATCCATCCCTAACAAGGACAAATAACACTAGCCACCAACTTAACAAAGGACTTCTTCCTTAAAATGTATTAAAAATTAGCAAGTTGCAATATACAAGAGAAATATGTTTTTGTAAGAGTTGGAGTATGTTTGGATGATGTCAAACTATTGAGAGTAAAGCCCTGAAGGTTCAAGAAAACTATAATAAAATTCAAGAGCATGTAATGGAGGTTATGTAACCTGGTCCATGCCACCAGATTGTGTCCCAATGTGCCGTTCACATTCACATGTAAGCTGCGCAATTTCTTTCTGTAAAATAAACAATGACATTAGAATCAGCAAAAAAAAATGAAGTTTTCACAATATGGACATTTTACTGTCAATTAGTCTTCATCTACCAGACTGTAGGATGGAAGTGTCTCAGTTGTATGGAGCAAATGTGGAATTAAAATCTTAAAGAAGTGTAATTATAACAAATTCATAGTATTCAGTATTTTTTTTTTTTTTTCTTTCCAAATCTAAAGGAAAATTAGTGTAATTTATCCATTTTTTTTAAAAAAAGATTTAGTGACAAGTCCTATTTTATAAACTTATTTAAGTTTAGATCTTTTTATAATCTCCACATTTTTTCTTTACCTATACCAAAATTCCTCTGCATTATTTTTTCTTTATTTGAGCACCCACTATAATCCTAACTGTACCTTTTCTTTGGACCCACAACCCTACAACATCGTTTATCCAACAGTCCTCCCACCCCCCATCTCCGGCCACCCTCCATTATCATTCCAATGAACCTTGCCCTTATTACAACCCTTCCCTAGCCCCCCTCCTCCCCAATGCCCCCAGTACTTTAGCCCATCTTTGGCGCTAACTTTAGGCCATGTTTATTTGGTGGACTAGATTAAGTTAGATTAGTATTTTTGTCGCTAATAGTCCTGGAACTACGAATCCCGTTAGATTGTGTATCCTATCATATGTTTAGATGCTTAGTCCTCCAATTTATATCCCACCCTGTGGGATTGAATAGTCCGTTTGGAGGCTTAGTCCTCAAATTTATATCTCACTCTATGGAATTGAATAGTCCATCATGTGTGAAAGGCCATATCCGAATAAATTATTAGTCCGTACTTTAATCATTTAACCAAACATCAGATTAATAATTTCATTAGACTATTAGTACCTTTCTAAACCCATATCCACCCAAACAAACGTGTCTTTTCTTCCTTCGTTGCTCCTTCCTGTTTTCATACAGAAGTTAATGCCAAGTCAAAGAAGAAGCATTCAACATTCAAAGTCAAGGTGATGTCAAATAACGAAACAGACATTTGGCAAAGCAATTCTAAGTACAGACTAGATAGTTGACCATGAACCCTTTTTAACTTAGAGAGAGAGAGAGAGAGAGAGAGAGAATTAACAACCCAAACTCAGATCTCAGTTCTCATCCAATGCTCCTAGCATGATATCTCCTCTTTAGGAACATAGTACAAGATAGTCAGTGCACTAGTATCTCTAGCAAGTTCCACCTCTATAGTCATAGAAAGAAATTTCTACATTCTGCCCTGTGTCATTAATGTTACATTTTCTTGCAGACAATGTGCCAATAAATTCCATGATGTCACTCACCCAAAGACATAAGGTGTATTCAAATTGCAAACAAAGTAAGAAGTTTCTGTCCAAACTCAGGAAAAAAAAAAAAAAAAGAAAAAAAAAAAAAAAACAAGAAAAGTTAGCTACAATACCGAGCTAGAAAGTTAGGATGAAAATGTTACAAGTGATGTGATGGGGTCATCCATCAAATAACTGTTTGAAGAAACACTGGATTCAAATCCAAGCTTAAACGTTAAATTTACAATATTTTAAGCCACAGATAATTCTGGTAAGTAGTAGAACATATAGTTCAAAAGTTAGAAGTTCAACATAATTTCAATTATGCTTCGTAGCGGATTTAGTTGATTAATAAAGCAACTATTGGCGTGAGCTGTAAATCTGAACACCAATAACTATTTTGCAGTTGAAAAATCTAGGCTTAGAAATATAGGTGGTGTTTGGGAAGCAAGTTTCCAATTTTTTTTCTCATTTTTTCTACTAAAAGACAAAAGTTTTGCAAAACCAAAAAAAACACAACCAAACAAAATATCACATCCAACCCCATAATCATTTCACTTTTTCTCTCACAAACATCACATCCAACCACATAAAAACCCAACTATCTTCCCAAACACCAAAAATTTTTTATCTCATAAAAACCTACATCTAATAAAATCTACATAAAAACTCACTTCCCAAACACCATCATAATATATTAAATCTTTCATGGCAATAAATACAAAACCAAAGAGACACTTCTGCAAATTACCTAATCTGCTACTGCATATAATATTGCAATTATACATGGAAGACAGCAGCAAACAGCTATACCAATGGCAAATGCCACAACAACACAGATAACAACAAAGAACACATAAAAGCATGAAATTTACAGATCCATAAGAAACTACAACGAATTAGCCAATAAAAATTGATCAAACATAAAAGCATAAAACTTTTCTCAAACTTGATCTACCACGTATCTAATTTCGACCTGATCTAGCAAAAAATAGAATCGAAAAAAGAAGAAAAAAATTATGAAATCAAAGATCTAGAGAACAGATTTGATACCTTGAGGGCCTGAGGAGCAATGTCCCAACCCAAACGCGGTCTCTTTCTGGGACAACGATCCACGTGCGTGTGGAAACTCGATCACGCGTTCCATCTCCATGTTTTCATTTTTGTTTTGATCTTTTCTGTAAACAAAAAAAAAAAAGTAAACTGTAAACGTACATGAAATGCAATGAATTTGAACGGTGATTTAGGTTGGAAAACACCATTGTTGAGCCATCTTTCAGGTCGGAAATCTTCTGCATCATCTCCCCAAATGTAAGGCATCCTCTGCCCATGGCATAGGACATGTAGTAAAACACCATCTTCCTTTTTCAGTTTAAATCCATCTGGAAGAATGTCATCTGTTTCCGCGCACCTCCCATCCTTAAAAAGTACAAGTAGCAACTGACCAAAATTATAAATCGTTACTATTCTCAAGAATGGGCAAAAGCACCAAGGATATTCACTTACTTGTGACTTCCACCAGTCAAAAGGCCACTTGGCTGAAATATATCACCCTCGAAAGTGACACTTGGGGTGCCAATTTCTCTATTAAAAGCAACCTATGGACTAGTCATTAATGTGAAAATGAGATCAAGCTCAACAAGGTAACAAAAAACACATTTATTCAAAATACGTAGTAGTTTAGACACGTACAAGATGACAAATTAATTTGGCCCAATGCCAAAAAAAAGATTTAGCCAAGTTAACACTTTTACAGATCAATTGCATAACCTTAAACCAAAGTGCATATGTTTCTAAGATGTTTGTCAAAAAATAAATTCATTCATCAATTCTAACTTCTGAGAAAAAAAATCCAGCACCACATGCTCTTTGATCCTTTTTTGCAGTGTTCTTAGTGAACTACAGTACATTAAAATCAAGACATAGAATCAACAGTTGCACTCAAATATAACATGACCACAAAACATAGCAGCAGAGCAACAAAAGAAAACATGTCATCTTCAAATGGAAAATATATATTAGAATCATCTATACAAAGGCACCTAAGGGAAAAGGATTACTGAAAAAGACTTACCTCCCTCGCTGCATTAATAGTTTTGCACACAAATGTTAAACCAAATACACATTCCATAGCACTTTGCAACACATATCAACTCTCTTTAAAAACAAAATATAACTAACCCAAGCCAAAGTTCTTTTATCCAACCAAAAACAAAATCGCACAAATGCGAATAAGATTTTGGCCCATTAAGAAAGGCACATGCTAGAAACATTCCAGCACACAATTGAATTATACCTTCAGTTCCTGATCATATCCAACCAGAGACACAGCCACTTTTGCATTCCCCTTGTCTGACAAACACAAACAAATATGGGAGATACAAAAATGTAATGAAAGCCAAATACACAGACAAACCAATCTACCAGAAGATCAAAAATAGATTGAAAAAATTGAAAAAAGTGAGATTGAAAAACAAAAAGATCAAAGTGAATGAGATTCTATTGAAAAGAAAGCGGACCAAAAATAGCAAGTGAATAGATAAAAAAAGAGCAAAATTCGAATGAAGAGAGGCCAGATCGAAGATCTAATAGAGAGAGGACCTGAGGGATGGTAGCGACAGGAGAACCAGACCTGAGGAGGAGCTTCAACAGGCACATCCAATGCCATCGCGCTCGAGCTTTTCTTGGAACAGAAAACCCTATCATTTCATTGGTTGGTTTCCTCTTTCTCCGACTTGATCGGTCTCGATCTCGGTCTCGGTCTCGGTCCCAATCCCTATCTCGATCCTGATGATCTTGATCTTTCTTCACTCCTCGGTCTCATAACCCCGTCGATTTGTGCAACTCAACCGAACCATCTTCCTCTGCAAAATCATCAGAATCAAAATCAAGAAAACCAAAAAACCATCAAGAAATTTCAACAAAATCGATGCAGGAATCGATGGAATTAGAATTAGATCTGAACCCCGGTGAATCTATCAAGGAGCATGAGGAGATGGAGAAAACCCTAGATCTAGGATGAAGAGAGAAAATGATAGAGAGAAATGGGGAGAGAAAACAAAATGACGGAAAGAGAAAACACTAGAGAGAAATGACCGTTATAAAGTGAAACATGCGTATCTTTAATTTCACTTTAGTTCTTGCAAAGCGTTTTCCAAAAAAAACATTGTCTAAAAAACGTGGTTATAGACAAATTTTGTTGTAGTGTTTGTATTACAAAATTAATGTAAATATTTACATCACTATGTACATACTATGTTCGTGCTAATCTGGCTATTAATATACAATTAATCTTCGAAAAAAACAAAATATATGTGAATGTTCACAATAAACAACAAACATACAGCTAATTTTCAAAAAAATAAAACTCATATAAAAATACAATGTGAATATTCACAATTTACAATTAACATACAACTGTTCTTAAAAAACTACATTCATACCAATGTGAAAACATAAAAAAAAAATTCAAAAAAGTGAAAATTGACTGCTTCGATTGTTCAATGGTAACAAAAATGATTATTTAACCAACTTGTAATAAAAATAACTAACATACAACTAACTTTCAGAAAAATAAAATTTATACCAAAATATAATGTAAATGTTCATAGTTTACAATTAACATACAATTATCCTTAAAAAAAACTAAACTCATACCAATGTGAACATTCACACTGCAATGTGAAAACAGGAAACAAAATTAAAAAAAGTAAAAAACGCCTATTTCAATTATTCAATGACAATAAAAATGATTGCTCAATCAAAAACCATAGTAACAATCAATATATAACAAATCATCAAACAATATATAAAAAAATCATCAAATATTTCATATATATTGATGCACCTTTTTAGAAAAAATATGTATATAATCAACTCCAGCATAATACCAGCGAATAAACTACACAATATCAATGACTATACAAACTGACGAAGAGACTATGTTTTATGTATAACAATAGCAAAAAAACGACTGTCCACTGTTGATTTACGATTATCTCTGTTGCGAGTCCATCATCATCTCTATCATTGGTCTACATGTATAACTAACCTTCTCTTCCAAATATTCTTCCATGATAAGACCTTATTGTAAAATAATGGTAAAGATCTTTGATCAAGTGAATTCCTCACATTGAGGCAAATAAAATATTAAGAATAATAATTTTATATATTTATATACAGTATTTTATATATATATATATATATATTACCATATAGAAAGAAAATTATGATTAAATATATTTCATTTATGATATATATATATATATTACAATAAAAGCTTATAAGGGTAAAATAATCCACATAATACTTCTAATATAGGAAAAAAGACCTATTGGAATTCAAATGTATGGGATTAGGTGGAACACAAGAATACTTTGTGAATTTATTGGGCTATAAAATTTATAAATAAATTTCTCAAGCTCAATACACCCCCCACTTTCAATCCTTTTTATTACAACTTGTAAATTAGTAAAAAACGGCATTAACTATTAAATTTTATATCCATAACTTATGACCCACTTAATCCCAAATATTCTTATAATCCAAAAAGTCTTGTCTAACATCAAAAAATTTCAAATGAAACATATCCACATTTAGAAACGTAAAATGTGTATGTGAATATGATATTTCAAATTGCAAAATCGTAGTTGTCATTTTAGGTCACATTGTCACATTTTGAGAATAACATATTTGACAAAAGTTTAATAAGACAATAAGGCATGCATTAGAATGATTGTCCCATTATCACATTTTAAGAATGACACAATTGGCATTTTAATAATGATGTCTCATTGTCACATTTTAAGAATGACACATTTGGCAAAAGTTCATACCCAACATTTGGAAACTAAATGTAGTATATTTCACCCAAGAATCTCCAAAAAATATAGTGAAATGATCTCACGGTGTACATTTCCAAATTCAATAAGACTGTGATTGTCCACAAAAATTCATAGGACTTTCCAAAACATAATTTTTTGGGATGGGATTTCCGAATAAATTGCCCTTAATAAAACTAAATTTTAAAACAAAAACTCTAAATCTAAAACAAAAAAACTTCTCTACCAACCCATGCTACTTGCTACCAGCTCACTTGTTAGTGCGTACTGCCACCACCCCTCCCAACCCATCAACCATTGACACCACCCTCTCCCCCACCTATTGCTGCCATTTGTAACTATTCCATTCCTCTTCCATCACACCCACTACTAGCTCATTGACTCCCTCAAACCCTGTCTCCGCCACCCTTTCCCCAGTCAACTCCCGTCCTGCCATCTTGACACCCTAGCCCCTTCCCGTCACCTCTAATCCCTCTTTTCCTCTGTCAACACCCCATCTTCTATGAAACCCTACAACCACCAAACACCACCACTCTCAACCTATAAACCTTTAGATTTGAATACCCTAGGCCTCCCCCCTTAAAAGTCTCTATGTTTGTCTCTCTCATACATGATTTGCAAAGGTAAGTCAATTGGGGTTTCACGATTATGAGAGGAGGGGATAGAGGCCAGCAAGAAAGTTAGTAGGTATCATGGTGGTGGAGAAGTGGGTGGCATATATATAGGAGAGGGACTAGGGTGGTCGTTGGAAGTGGTGCTGGTTGTGGGATAGGTTGTGTGGGTTAGGGTTTGGAGGGTTAGAGACGTCAAGATATGCAAGGTTAGATGTGAGAGTACTTCGGAAATATATGGTGAAAAGAGGAAAAAAAATCGAAGCTTTAAATGAGTATGAAAAGGTGGGTGTAAGAAGTTGAATTTGTGGTGTAAACATAGGCTCCCTTTTCGAACATGGCACCAAAAAATGTTGACATCGAACAATTTTTTTCTGTTACTTAGATGGTTTATAATTGACTGTAAACTTCAAACCTCATGTTTTTTTCTTTTTTCTTTTTCAATTTTTTGAAAGGGAAATGCACTATGTAATGTTTATACATTGAAATATGTGAAAATATTTAAAAACATATAGTAAAAAAATGTATGAAATTATGTCAAATGTGTATTGAAATTTTAAACTTTTTGACATTATTTGGTTTCTAACGAATTGCCAATGGATAGTTATTCACAAGACTCCTTTTCAAATCATAGGATATATATATATATTTTTTGTATGTTCATCAAACCTTGAGGGTTTGTCTTTGGTATTTTGCTCTTAAAAATATGATAGAGGAATATTGGGCCACAAAAATGAAAACATAAACATAATGAAAGAAAATAAAGAAAAAAGAAAAGAAAAGAAAAATGTGCAAATGAAAAAAAAAAATGTTGGTTTTAGGAATCCCAAATATCATGTGTTTCCATCGTTTAATCAAAGTATCTTAAAACTTCTGATCTCAATGGAATGTTATAATCCTTTCAAATCAATGGAACCTTATTTGGCTTCTATTTATTTATTGTTTCTTTTCAAAATTTGGAATTATTAGATGGAAGGTTTAGTGAAGGTGTGAAAGAAGAAGGAATCAAATACTACAACACCTCATAGATTCTTGCCAATGGTTATTGATTCAACCTCAACTCTTTCATAATCTATTTTACAAGTCAAAATGCATATATATATATATATATATATGTATTCTTATGTGAAGACATATGTTTGTCCTAAATTATATATGCAGGTATAAAGCCCTTTGTGACTCTTCTTCAATTTGATGTTCCCCAAGCTTTGGAAGATGAGTATGGAGGCTTCTTAAGCTCTCGAATTGTGTAAGTCAATCATGCTAATTTCATCATATGATCAGTCTGTATAACTGCCTATCCAAGACATTTAAAAGTTGTTCATGAATTTTTAAAGAACTTGATGATGTGTGTATAGCTAGGGATTAGTTGTCATTTTTTAGTTATTCATAGTAGTTGTTTGTATTACTTAATTGTAAATCTTTTCATGTATTGCCTCGTATAGCTATATATACCTCCATATTGGAAAAGAATAAAATAATCTGCTATATTCCAGCATGGTATCAGAACATTGATCCTAAAACTTTTCCTCTCTTTTTTCTTTTGCGATTTTTACCCTAACATATTATCCGACCAATTCCGATCTGGTCTGAAAAGTCTGCCGCTGCCACTATCGCTGGAAACTGCTTTACGGCCGCTACTATGCAATCTTTCTGCCGATTATTGCTATTCTTCCTATTTACTCTCAACATGGGTGATGAAAACTCTGTTGCTAACCCTTCTCCAACTACTGTGACTTTGCATCAAGACAACTCTACAAATCACCCCAGACAAATTGGATGGCTCAAATTGCTCCACGTGGTCTCAAAGTGTGGAGGTGTATTCACAGGAAGAGGAAAAGTGCAGTATTTAACTGGAAAAAAAACCTAAACCCAATGAAACAGATGCTACTTACTCTACTTGGTTGGAGGATAATGCCATGGTTAAATCTTAGCTTCTTAATTCAATGACCTCTAATGTTAGGGTTGTGTTTCTTCGTCTCCCTACTACTCATGATGTTTGGGATGCGGTATCCCAAACCTATTTTGTGGGCAAGGATGATGCTTCACAGATGTATGAACTCCGATGTCGGTCTCATGAGACACGCCAGAATGGTAAGTCTGTGGTTGATTGCTAAGGTGCTCTTCAACTTATTTGGCACAAATTGGACCTTCTGAGTGCAATGAAGTCTGCCACAGATGCTGCCACCCAGAAAAAGAAGATTGAGAAGGATCATTTATATGATTTTTTGGCTGGTCTTGATCCTAGTTTGGACTAGGTTCGGAGTGTCCGTAATGCTTTTGCTTTTGTACGCCATGAAGAGCTTTGTCAGACCACTGTAAAATCTGACTCTAAAAAAATCTCGTGTTAAGAGCATTTGTTGTTCGCCAGACTGACACAATTACGTGAAGGAAAAGAGAAAAAATAAGGATAAGTAATAAATAAATTTATAGATTTAAATTATGAATTTTTAGTTTTTTTTTTTTTTGTTGTGAGTTTCTAACATTAACTGTTTGAATTAGTCAAAAAAATTGCATTTTATTAACGAAAATGTAAATTATTTTTTAAATTTTGACACAAATTTTACAAAACTTCATTGAAGTCCAATTTTTTTTTTAAAAATATAATTTTTTAATTTGTTATCAAACAAATAATATATATCATAACTCTTTTAGTAATTTATTATAAACGTGACAATCTCTCTCTCTCTCTCAACTATGGCCTTTGATTATATAGAAAATGAAAATAAAATACCACTAAAACAAGTGGGCCTAAAAGATACATTTTAATTCGATAGTTAATAATGTCATCCTCCTGGCTTGTTCACTTGCCAAAAAAAAAAAAATTAGACTAATTTTTCAATTTTTTCCTTATCATTTTTTTTTATAAATTATGGATGCTGGAAATGATGGTAGAGGTTTTTATTTTTTATTTTTCCACTGTAAATTCTTAGTTTGGAAGCCCTTTTTTCACTTAAAAATGTTGAAAAAGCTCAAAGAATAAGCCTTTTTTTTGGTTTAAAAAAAAAAGCCCCCCCCCCCTCCCCCCCCCCAAAAAAAAAAGAGGCTCAAATAAGCCAAATTATTTGGCAATTCAGTTTTGTTTTTTTTTCCCAACTACATCATCGATAATGATTAATGCCAAAATAATAATGTCACATGCTATGAATATAATGGGTCTACCTGAGCATTGTGGGCTCATTGAATCAGCCACTTACGCTTATCCACTTACTAGATTTCGAACCAACATGATTTTCCTTTGGTTTTTTTGGGATTTTTTTTTAAGGTTCTTGATGTTAAGATTTTATAGCATAAAGAACCTTTAATATTTTCATTATGTCTAAGGTCTCTCAACATCATAGAGAGTTTCTCTGGACAAATCATAGAGAAAATTCCAAATTTCTCTGGACACATCACAGAGAAAATCTCACCAGAGAAATTTCCATCTCCACCCCAGAGAAATTTACTCAACCCCAGAGAAAATCCCCTTCAACCAGAGAAATTTAATTGTGTTGTCTGCAATTTGATGGCTTCAGTGCTTTGGATACATATTCATAGAGAAAATCTCACCAGAGAGTTTCTCTAGATTCAACCCAGAGAAATTTCCCTCTCCACCCCAGAGAAATTTACTCAACCCCAGAGAAATCCCCTCCAACAAGAGAAATTCACTTGTGTTGTCTGCAGTTTGATGGCTTCAGTAATTTGATCCAACATTATTCTTATACTACAAAAAGAGACTTGATCCAATAACTATATTTATGTCTATATTCATAATGAATTAAACATACAAAGCAATCCTTGGAAATTCTATGGGGTCAAGACCTTGAACATTCAAATTTCTTTGGACTAATTTCTCTGGACTAACATTCAAATTTCTCTGGACTAACATCAAAAACCCTTGAACTTTTTTCAAATTTCTCTGAACTAACATTCAAATTTCTCTAGATCTCTGGACTAACATAAAAAACCCTTGACCATTTCACAAATTTCTCTATACTAATATTCAAATTACTCTAGATCAACATTCAAATCCCTCTATCTATCAAGAGAAAATTGAACACCACGGAAAAAATTAAACATGGCAGAGAAAATTAACCAAACCAGAGAAAGGTTTAACAGCAAGGTGGTTTTGTTTTCACTGCCCAGATAACCACAATGTTCAAGGTAGGCTCATCCTCAAAATCAACCATTTCACCAAAAGAGATGTCTTTTGTGGAAGCATCATTGAAACTACCACTTGATCTTGGTTTCTTGTGATCACTATTTATAACTGCTAATTGAAAGCTACCTTTTGGAGCATCTGGTGCACATTCTTGGATGGGTGATGGAGCCACGTGAACCACAAAATTCTCTACCTCTGATTGATTAACATCTAACCATGATTGTTCTTAATGGCTTTCTTCATGGACCATGGCGAGGAGGAGGAGGTGATAGGATCGGGGGATCAATGCTCTAAAGAAGCTTCGAGAGTGGTCGGAGATTGTCGCCGAGCCACGGTGGAAGACCTTCATACGACTGTTCAATCGAAGCAAGAGTGGCCGAGGAGTTCTTGACATAGAGCTTCTTGGATTGATCGAGCTGGATCGACGAAAGAGAGCAAAGAGCAACAAGGAGAGAGAAAAGGTGAGGCGTGAGTCTGAGAGAGAAAGAAGAGAAAGAGAGGGTGAAGGTTTGAAGCCGTGAGGCATATCAAATTTCTCTGTAATACATGAATGTGGGTAGGGTTGAGGGACCTTAGACATCATAAAATAATATTGTGAATCTCTTCCATTACTAAAGATGGGAGATGAACCTTAGACTAATTTTCCTTTTTTTTTTTTTCTTTGATTTTTCTCTATTTTTTTAAATCAAAAAGTTGACTTAAAAGAAGTTGTTAAACTAACTTTGTCACCTCTCACCACTTGGGGTTAAATTACTATTGATGATGTCATGACCTGAAATGGATAAAAGTAGTGGTGAATCTCACCCGGTGTTGGTGTAATGTAAACCAAAAACCCTCCAAATAAATTAGAGAAGAAAACTTGAAAAGAAAGCTAGGAATTAGGATTCGGGTATTGATTTCCCTAATGAATTGAACATGTCAACCTTATATAGTTTGGTCTTCACATGTTGATAAGTGGTCTTTAGTGGTTCAAGATTCCTTTCAGCCGTTTTGCCTACACGTGTCCTCATTTACAGTGTTATAACTCTCATACAAATTTAATTGTGAGAATAACTTAACCATGTTCAAAACTACACGTGCCTACACGTGTCCTCATTTACATTTTTGCAATTATCAACAAACTATGATTGACTAAGCTAGCATTTTTTTATTATTATATATATTTATAGAATTTTGAAAGTTGTAAACAAAAATTTATTTGATGTTTATTTTTATTTTTTAAAATTGTTAGCAGTTTACAAAATTTATTAAACTCTTAACTTAAAACAAATTAGTTTCACATGTTAAGAAAAATAATTTCTCTCTCTTTAATTCCTTCAAGCCATCTATTCCTCACCACCACCATCGGGCATCACATTTGGCCACTCCAATTGACGGAAATCCCCTCCAAGCACTAATAACCACATCTTGCTGGAAACTACTTTTGGTTGCCTCCTCCTGCCAAAAATCACCTCTAACACTATATCCAGTTGTCAGCAATTACTTTTGGTTACTCCCTTATTTTCAAAACAAAATTTAAAACATATATCCAGTTGTCAGCAATTACTTTCGATTACTTCCTTATTTTCAAAACAAAATTTAAAACATATATGCGTTTTAAACATTTTTTTTATTTATCAAAAATAAATATAAACATGATTAATTTTTAACTCTAATAAAAGATTCTGTGAAATAAAATCAAATTGTTAGGCCTTAATTGCAGAGAACAAGTTCAAACAGTTTAATTAACTTGTCTTTGTCCAGCCTCATTGCGTTGGACTTTTCTATTTAGTTTGCTTCCACGAAAGAAACGTATGGCATTTTGGACACACTGATTAATATTTTTAGAGAAATATTATATATGATTGATATATATGTATATAATTAATAATATATTTTTGGATTTTAATATATATATATATTAAAATATATATATATATGATTATATATATATCAATTTTTACACGAATATTAATAATTAATTTCTCTTATGTAAGTTTAATTATTAAAATATATTTTTTTTTGGATTCCTAATTATTAAAATATTTAATAAAGATAAAATAATATCTTATTATATAATTTGATAAAAAAATTAAATAATATATAACAATCCTAGTATTTTTAATCATGGCTTAGTTGCAAAGTATTTGAACCCATAACCCTAAAACTGTAATTGTCAATCCTAGACATTTCTTGAAGAATTAATTAATAAGATTAAGTGATCTGATTTGCCACGGCACAACTGATCGGTTGGAAGCCATATCATCTTCCCACCAACTTCAACTAGGAGCTTAAAATATGTGCTGGGCAAATCACAACGTGGCACCGCACCATTCTGTCACATATATTATAATAAAATTAATGTGTATTTATACAAAAACGATAAAGTGTCGTTTGGTAACACTTACGTTTTCAGTTTTCTATTTAAATTTATAAAAATTTTAAAAACTCAAATAAAAACTTGTTTGGTAAAATTTTTGATTTATAAATCAGTGGTCTCAGTTTATAAATTTGGCCAAAAAATGAAAACACAAAAAATGTGTTTCCATTTTGAGTTTTGAGTTTTTTTTTTTTTACCACCCAACACCACCATTTTCCACCACCATCTTCCGCCACCACCCACCCTCCACCACCACCTGCCACCACCATTTACCACCACCACCCACCACTCACCCACCGGCCACTACCCATCTGCCACCCACTCGCCGCCACCACCTGCCACCACCACCCACCACCCGCCACCTACTTGCCACCACCACTCACCACCCGCCTGCCACCACTACCACCCACCCCCCACCATCACCTGCCACCACCACTCACCACCTACCTGCCACCACCACTCACCACCCGCCTGCCACCACTAGCCACCTGTCACGTACCCGTCACCACCACCCGCCACCCACCACCACTACCCACTCGCTACCCACCTGCTACCACCACCCACCACCACCACCCACTCACTACCACCTACCACCCGCCATCGTCACCCACCCACCCACCACTCGCCACCACCCGCCATCCGCCATCCGCCACCCACCACCCACTCGCTACGACCCACCACTAGCCACCGTCACCCACCTACCCATCATCACCATCCACCACTCATCTGCAACCACCACCCACCATCCGCCACCACCACCCACTCGTTGCCACCCACCACCCGCCACCACCCATTCGCTACCACCCACCGTCACCACTTTTCACCAGCGTCTTCCGTTGTCACTTGCTACCACTTGCCATTTCTCGCTTTTTTTTATATTTTAAATTTTTTTTAAACATTTTGTCAATTACCAAACGCGTTTGTAGTTTATATTTTTTTAAAAATAAACAAAAACCAGTTTAAAAAATTTTTGTAAATATAAACTGAAAACGTAAACGTTACCAAACACACCCTAACCATATGGAATGGAATGTTTATATGAAATTTTTGACAAAAATAATGTTGTAGTGACATTTTTTAAAATATCACAAGAATTATATCATTTGTTATATATATATATATATCTAGAATTCTAATTATATTAAGAGGATCATGTTAACAACCACCAGCTGACTTGTGGTTGAGACCAAAATTTTCACAACTAATTCATACACCATGGATTTGCTAGACAACCAATAAGATGGTGCACATCCGCCAAATTAGCAAAATTCTGTCCTACATTTACATACACAGTCCCCCATCAATTTTAGATTTTTCGATGAATAAAACAGATTTTGCAATTGAAAATTTTTGAGTAGTTACAAATTTTATAGACAATTTTGGAGGAAAAAAATGTGATAGACCTAAAAAAATATTTATGAGTGGGCAGTGGGGTACCAAGGAATCATGTGAAGGTTTGAGAAGTGGGAAAGATCTTATAAAGGAAAAAGATTGGTCAGCTGTGGTCGATGGTGGCTCTGAGTAGAAAAGAACAAAATGGGAAAGAGTTTGACTGCAACATTTCAACGCCATATACAAGCAAGGGAATTTTCTTAATTTTCTTCCCATATTTTTGGGATATTAATTTGTTACGTTCGTTTATAGGATATTTTGTCATATACATGATGACTGACTCGATTACTCAATAAGAATAATTCCAATTTTCCAAATCATATGCTTGCAGATGCTCAATTTCGTCGGAGAGGAACGGTTCGCCACCAACACCAACGGTTTTGGAAACACATAAGGCAATGGCTTTGCTTCTCACTTGGCTTTGCTGCCATACAAGAAACACATAAGGCGATCACAGAGATGGGTGACAAAGCCTACGTAACGCTCGAGCAGAGGTTTGAACATAATAGAAAGCTCACTTAGTACCTAGTGAGCTCACCCCCCTCAAATTCAGTTCCAACACTGGAGAAGGCACAACACTGGAGAAGGCACAACACTACCATCCTCCCGCCCTCAATACTTCCTTAAGAACTCCGTCAAACAAGCAAAAACCAACCTAGGTATAAATCCTCAGGATAGTTTCACCACCAGTTTTACTGAAGCTCAGAGGATTGGGGAGGATTTCCCACTTTCTATCACCTTTGGGATCAAAAACCTCAAAATGGGGTGCCTCAAGATCAAGTTCAAACAGGAATTAGTATGAATGTCTGGAAAGAACGTAAATTTTTCCCTCGTGTGACCACAATAGGTCTGGCCTTGTAACCTGACAATCTGGGAAAGAACGTAAATTCTACTACTCAGAAGAGTTACAAATGCTATGATCCTCACACTCGCAAAGTGTATGTTAGTATGGATGTTACTTTCTGTGAATCTGATTGTTATAGATCAACACGAGTTATCTAGTCAGCGGACTGTTATTTGTGGTGAGGGGGAGCCTGCCATTGGTGGTCGTTTGGATAGGGTTGATCTTATTCTCGACGTCTGAAAGAGCAAGCTTGCCACCAACATCAGTCTATTCCTCTATCATCTGTGTGGGCCTTCCGGTGGGCTTTATGAAGAGCATAAGCACAAGCCCAGCATTAAATATTATGTTGGACCAAGCCCAGTTCAAGGGATTATTAATTGGAGGTCTAAACCACATAAGAAGTGAATGGAAACAGGATGAAGCCCAAATCACAAAATATCAATCACCAACCCCGCCATCCATTGAGGAAATTGTAGGTCCATTGGGATCAAATAAGCAACTGAGTCAAGATGAGGCAAAAATAAAACAAAGAAGAGTGATCAATACAAATCAAGCACTGCTGAGTAGAAGCCGTGGTGAAGATCAACCGAATAGTGAGTCGAAAAGGAAAAGAAGACTGCGGCAAAAGAAGGCATGGTCAAGGTGAAGAGGGGCAATTTTGAGGGCAACAGCAGTGGCCCTCTCATCATCAGTGTCACAAACTAGAGATCATAACAGAAGAAGAAAGGACAGAGATGCAAGATGACAAAAATCGTAGGGATATTACAATTTAAGACACTAAGATTTTCATGGGATTCATCAATCTATACTTTGGTAGTACAGTTATTGTTTACAATTTAAGACACGAACAAATTTTGTATGAGATCACCTCTATTACATGTACTGCTGGTGATGTGGGGAACTGACGTAGTTGTTATTTTTGCAATAAAACTACTAAATCCTTTCAATTTTTTTCCGTCATTGTATGCGTTATTGAGAAGATTTAATTACCATCATATCCTTACTGTACTTATAGTTCACTAGCTTTGTCCATGGCCTGGATTTAGGAGATTAAGTGGGTATAGGGTGACCCCATTTTAAAGTTGCTGATTTTGATTCAAGATCCTATACCTCCATTTTGTAGAATATTTTATCCATATTATCGTATAACTTTTTATCCATATATTTTTATTTTGTTTTAATTATATGACTCTAGCTTGCTGGAGCATTTGAAATACAATTTTCAGAAGGAAAACAAATCGAGGATTCAAACATGTATACTAAGTAGTACGAGTTTGCGACGAGTCACTACAGCCCGTATTTACTAAGAGTTGCTTTTCACACGATTGGGTGAAGAAAAACCCTCTCATTGATTCTGAGTATCCTCATTGGCATCTTGGGTAAGTACATATTTCTATCTTTGCTATTTATCCAAATAATTCATTCATTTGTCTTTTCATTCAATTTTTTTGTCATTCACTTTGTAGGGATATACTCAATGGCATCATATACTTCAGATTTACATTGAAACAACCACATGGAGAAATTTGTGCAAACAATGTCTATTTGGTTAATGGACATGCCAAGTTGGGCAAAGCTCTAAATCCTGAGTGGTAGACATTTGGGGATGACATTGACAAGTTCTACGGCATAGTCAAGTCTCTATTCAAGTCCAAAGGGTCAAAACTTCCCTTTGGTTTGGATCATTTGCGTAGATACGTGCAAAAATACAACAAATTTAAAAAGTACAGTATTTCTTTAATTATGATTTTTTAAGTATTGTATAGTGTTTTTATTCCTATTGATTCTCACGCTTTTTGTTATACAGGCATTTGATGAATGCAATTAATCATCCGATCATGTTGACGTTAGATGTAAGATGCAAGTATAGGCTAGAATGGTGTTTAACAAGAGAATATCTGATGATTAATTACATTCATCAAATGCTTGTATAACAAAAAGCGTGAGAATCAATATAATAAAAACACTATACAATACTTAAAAAATCATAATTAAAGAAATACTACTTTCCAAAACAAACGGAAATTTAGACCATTTGGACACAGAATTTGTCAATGTCATCCCCCAATGTCTTCTCGTACCACTCCGGATTTACAGGTTTGCCCAGCTTGGCATTTCCATTAACTAAGTAGACATTGTTTGCACAAATTTCTCCATGTGGTTGTCTCAATACATCTGAAGTATATGATGCCATTAAGTATATCCTTACAGAGTAAATGACCAAAAAAAATTGAATGAAAAGACAAAAAAACAAATTAATGAATTACTTGGATAAATAGCAAAGATGACATAGACATGCACTTACCCCAAGATGCCAATAAAAGACTTACTCAACCTTTCAGGATACTTAGAACTAATGAGAGGGTTTTTCTTCACCCAATCGTATAGAGTTCCTTCTACCACCTCTGTGAAAACAACAAAACTACTTTGACACTTTCCAATTACTCTCAGTAAATACGGGCTGCAGTGACTCGTCGCAAAATCGTACCACCATTATAAATCTTTTGATTGTGACTCAAGGTGGTACACCACTTTTATACTATTTTGTGTACTTCCAAGGTAACCAATATACATGTTTGAATCCTCAATTTGTTTTCCTTCTAAAAATTGTATTTCAAATGCTTTAGCAAGCTAGTCATATAATAAAAACAAAATATATGAATAAAAAGTTAGCTATAAGATAATATGGATAAAATATTCTACAAAATGGAGGTATAGGATAAAACATACTATGGTATCTGGATCAACAGCCATCTTAAATCAAAATCAGTAACTCTAAAATGGGGTAACTCTCTGTAACAGATTAGAATAACAAACCACAATAAATAGTTAACATACTTCTAGTGCTACCACTTAATCTCCTAAATCCAGGCCATTGACAAAGCCAACAAACTATAAGTACAATAAGGATATGAAGGCAATTAAATCTTCTCAATAACGCCATACAATGACAAAAAAAATTAAAAGGTTCTGATTCAATAGACCGGCAAAGGATTTAGCAGTTTTATTGCAAAAATAACCACGTCAGTTCCCCACATCACCAACACTACACGTAGCAGATGTGAACTCATAAAACTAAACTAACAAGTAACAAATTACTCTACTAAACAATAACTATACCACCAAAGTATAAACTAATGAATCCCATGAAAATGTTAGTGTCTTAAATTGTAATATCCCTACAGTTATCATCAGTTTTTCAAACTTGAGTGCACATACGAAGATGAATGCAGCTGCATGAACTTAACTTAGAGAATCAAAGCTAAAAGAATCAATATATAGTAAAGAAACCTGATGCATGATTGCAGGGCTAAGAAGGTCAACTTAACATTCTGCACTGATGTTTCAAGCTAAGATAGTCCAAGTGATCATAGTCTTTATCTCAAGGTCAATTAGAAAAAATGGACACAAGGTCTGGAATTTAGTATTATAATTTAAAACAGTTAAAAGTAAAATATAAATCTCTCTTTCTTAGGTCCACATAGACACAAGTACATACCATATGTATTGATCGTATAGGGGGGAACTATTAGATCACCACTAGTCCCAAAAACTTAAGATGTTAGGAAATGAGCTTAATAATATACATCAAGCTCAAAAGCTTAAGTTGTCTGGAAATGAGCTCAACAATGTATATCAAGCTCTTCAATAGGGACAGCTGTCATATCAGCATCCATAGAGGAACAAAGGCCATTATATGGTTCCCATTCATCTTAGCACCCTTATCTTCATCATAAATCTTGGAACCCTCTATTTCCAAGCCCCTTAGATTGGGTAAGCTTGGATGCTACCCGGGAAAAGTAAAGGGTTGTTCCAATCCTATTGAACAAAAAGATGTCAAACCTAAGGTAGAAAACAACAACATTATTCAAAAAGTGATGTAAATCAGAAGATCAAAACCAATTCCTTTGTGTAAAACTCTTTGCCAAAGTAAACCTCAATGGAACACATACACACACAACAAATACATGTATTTCAAATTGAAAATCAACCCATTAAAGAAAAGGAATGCAAAGGGCAAGTCATACAATATCTATTAAAAAAGGAATATCTCCATAAAATAAGAGAAAAGGGGGCAAGTCATATAATTTCTGACTACATACATTCTATTCCCTCCCCTCTTACTATTGCAAAGAACCAATTGCAACATGATGCCAAGCTCAGTTGATGAAAAACCATAAGAAAACAAAAGAAATAAAATTCAAACCAATGGCTCAAATTTTCCATTGGCTTTCTTCCTCCGAACTTTCTCAACAACCCTTTTTGTCTCAATATTCAAATTTTATAGTAGATGATGTACTATTATATATCATGTGAGATTATATTGTATCCCATTGTAGTAGATGTACTATTATAGGAGATGTACTATTAATTAAAAAATATGATTGCTAATAATATTTTCCCTTAATTAAAAAATAACAAAATAAAAAGATGCATTTTATAATCCAAATTTTAAAAATAAAATAGTATATATCATCCATCTATTATTTGAAAATTGGTTAATGTTATATAAGATTTGGAGTAATTAGAGTTTGACAGAATAAAAAAAAATTTCGTCCAACTTAACTTGAAATAATACTCAGATGGATAAATATTTTCAAAATTTACAATAATTAATTCTTTATTATAATTTTATCCCTAATATTGATTGGACCTAACTAATAATCCAAGTTGTTTTGTTAATTATTGTAACAATCATATTTAAATAATCATATGTATATATTTTTTCTCATTAAAAGAAAATGGAAGGAAGGGTGAACAATGCATGGAAACAGTCCTTAGATGTGATCATAGAAGCCCCCATCAGCAAGAAGCCAAACAAGAGGGACGAGCCCACAAGCACAGGAGATCCGCATGCCCTCCTTCAAGTACTCAACAACGTATTACAACAATATTTTTGTGGCAATTAACAGTTACCTATTGTTACAAAATAGTTTGTCACAATATGTCCTAATTTAATCTTTATTGCAACAAATTTATTGTGATGAAACTAATTCGTGGCAGTATTTAACTCCCACTGGCTTTAAAACTTCCTACCATGGAATTTGTGAACTATAAGGACAAAATAATTTTCATCACAGTAAATTTACTTATTGCGAAAAATTAGTTTCATAACAATAACCAAATTTTGTTTAGTGCAAAAACAAAGGTTATAAAAGCTTTAGACTAATCAACTAAGTGATAATCAAAATTACTACATCGAATTCTATCTGCCTATACAATTTCTTAGCTGCTAAGTTCGATCAAGTAGAAGATCAAATGGAGTATCTCAACAAATGGCTACAATGTCGGTGGCAGTATTTGTGATTGTATTTGTGTCAAGTGGGTGAGTGAAAATTTTCTTCTTTCTCCCATAATCCTATTCAATGAATTTAATTAAAATTTGATTACTAACTTTGTACACCCATTAGATAAGTTAGTATTTAAAACGGCAAATTTTCTGATTACTTCAAGCTAATTAATTACTTTTTTGGCTGATGCATCAAATGTTGATAAAGCAAACAGGTTCATTAATACCTAGGCCGACAAGTTTGGCAGGCTTTTCACTCCACCACGAAGGCGATAACCTAAATGACCACAATTAGCATAATAATCAACGTTATACACGTCAAAGAAACTATAATTTAATCCGTGAAACCAATAAATTACCTCTTAACAATGAATCAAGCAATTAACTTCATGACAAATGCCTAATTAATTAAAAATTCCAATTGCAATAGCTAGGACCATACCAGTCATGAAGTTGAATGATGAAAGAAAATTCAAAACATTAGGTAGCCTTTGGATACTGGCTTACAGAATGAACACCAAGCATAAGTGTGTCAGTTTATTAACAAAAAAATAGTGAAGAACAATAATACTTTATCACGTATTCGGTGATATGAAAACAGTTTCTTATCGGATTCTTATAATTTTTAATTTCAAAATTAGTGTGTCAGCTTCTTAAAACAATTATTGTTGTTATACTCTCTCTTTCTTATTACTGTGAAGTAGGTGTCCTGCTTCTTTTGTATTTGTACAGATTTTTAGTATTTACTATTTACAAAACCAATAATATAACAAAGAAGCATATGGAACATTCTTTATTGGAAGTCACTGGAACTAATTTTCAACTAGGGCATTTGTTAAGTGGGAAAAAAATTTAGCTAGAACCATAAGCGTAATTTTTTTTCTTTATGTATTAACGTTTACTTTGTTGGGCATATTTGTTGGGTTGAGAAGGCTTCAAATGCCTGTGGCACTAAGCAAAGGAGTGGGAAGCCCTAATGCAATCAAATGGGAAGTATGTCAAGATAGGCACCACGAAACCACAATGTATGACACATTATTAAATTAGCTCAGATAACTTCAAAGGAAAAAGGTGGTTTTTAATGCTCCATTGTTGTCTTCTTAGTTCTCTGGTTTTTTTTTTTTTTTTTTTAATGTTATAGAGGCGAGGCGAGGCAAGGTGAGCATAACCACTCTGTTGCTACTTGCTAGTTACATGTTTCTTTGTTGTGCAATTCTATAACTACATATAAGGAGGAATTGCATGCGAACCGGAGAGAGAAATACAAATATATACCATCAAGGAGAACGACCAGTTGCTTCTTTCCTGGACCAATCTTTTTTCTCTTTTGATACTCAGACTTCCTCTTTGATATTCTCTCTTCAGTCGGCCATGGAGACAGGGACTCGCAGTAAAAGATAAAAAAAACAAAAAAACACACACCCACAAAAGGTGGGGTAGGGTTTCCTACCACTAAATTCTCGCCCAAAGAGAGGGGTAGGGAGGCTTCCACTCATCAAGTTCACCTTTGGGGGGCCTTTCGCATGACCCATTTTGATAATATGATCATTCATTCTTTTGGCCCATTTTGAGAATCTGATTTATTTATTCTTTTGATATTTATATGTAAATTATTCACATACAAAATTTATTTTGTTCGATAATTTTAATCATATTTAATTACTTATCGTTCATTTATTTATTTTTTCTCTAAATAAATGATGAAAATACATAGCTATAATTACCAAATATATCTGATTTTTTTTTAATTAATAGTCTACATACAAGAAATTAGAAGTTAAATGATTCATATAATTGAAATAGACCCCAATGACTTGACTAGATAGTCCAAATCATTTATGAGAATTGGATACAAATCCTTCCCATCATAACCGGCCTTTTTGGTTGTTAATCTATTCTATTATATAAAACCTATGAATAAATTAGTGTAAATTGTCAAAAGAAAAAAAATTTCCAAAGTAATTCTAAACTTGATAATTGTTCCTCTCATATTTAACTACTTCAAATATAAGTGTCATAATTATGAGATCTAATTACTTTAAACAATTGTCATGATACACACGTTATGTGTGTACCCTTAATATTATAATATATAATATAAAGCTTACAATTAAATTAGTGCAGACATGTCATACATATATATATATTAAAAATGCCCACAAGAGTCAGCTATGCTATTATTCAAATTTTTTTAAAATATTTTTTCACCTGCCTGGTAACGCACATGATTTTTTTCAACCACAAATTATGTGCTCTCAGCCTTCTAGTTATTTATAAAATACTATAGCTTGGAAATTTTTTAGCAAACTCACAACCGTTTTTGAAATTGCAAGATAGATCCTCAATGGCTCAAGTTGAAATAGCTTTGTCAAAATTATTTTTTGGCTTACTACAATGCACAAAACTTATTTTTTTGGTTATACCATTCTAATAGGGACTTGCCATTTTGGCACAACCAAATGCCAAATTCAAATTTGGGTTGTAAATTGTTCTAAATTTGTGTTCAAATTTGGGTTCTAAATTATTCTAAAATTTTGTACAATCTAGAAACTTTCCATATTCAAAAAATTTGAGGGTTCCAAATTAAATTTGGAAAGCTGAATTTCTAGACGGATCTTTATTGAGTTTTTGTAATTTTATAAATTTATTGTGGTTTGAAAATTTATGGTAGAGTTTTGATTTGTAGAAGTTGTGAAACTAACAGTTGGAGGTTCAAAAAAACAGCTGACTTTGCCATTTTTTGGCATGGCAAATGGCACACCATTAGAGTAGTGCATTTGTGAAGCCACGTTATTTTTTGGCTTTGGCAAGGCAAATAGAAAAACCATTGGAGTTGCTCTTAGAATCCAAGTTTATACTCAGCTGTGCTAGAAGTGAGGAAAAAAATCCGTGGACTTGTAAAATTATTTTGTACACTTTCTAATTTTTCTTTTCTTTTTTTTTTTAAACTGATATTTCAAATTGTGTTTTTAGATTAAGGTGAAATGATTTAGATGTGGTTTGGTAACATTTACATTTTTTTATTTTTATTTTACAAAAAATATTAAATATGTTTATGTTTATTTTAGGTAAAAACGAAAACAAAAAACAAATTTGACGTACATGTTTTAAAAAACTTATTTTGAAAAAAAGTGAAAGAATTGGTCTACAGGAGGTAGTTGTAGACGGTTGAAGATGATGGCCAGATGTGGTTGTTTGCCTCCGAAGGTGGCGGCCGAAAGTTAGTGCCACGTGGTGGCCGAAAGCAAGTGCCACTGGTGGGATGTGGTTAGTGGTGGCCAAAAGTGATTGCCAATAGTGAGAGGTCACGGTCGAAAGTGGTTGACGGTCGGAAATAATGGCCGCTCGATCATCTAAAGTGCTAGTTAAAGCTTGTTTCTAAAAAGAATTGGTGACCGAAGGTGGTTATCACAAGTGGGAGGTGATTGATGACCAATGGAAGTGGTTGGTGGAAGTGGTGGAAATAATGAGAGTAGTGGGTGATGATTGAAAAGGGTGGGCGAAAGAGGAAGAAATTGGGGGGGGGGAGGGGGCGGGGAACTAGTTTTTTTTGTGTTTAGAAAATTTTTGTAAACAAAAACATAAACCAAACAAATTTTTATTTACAATTTCAAAAATTCTAAACAGCAGAAAAAAAGAAAATCTAAATGGTGTTGGATCACAACTGTGTTTGTTGGCAAGAGCATTTGCCCTGAAAACATATTGACATACATCCCTATCTAACTTGGATAAAAAATTTTGAACACGTGATGTTATTTATCGTCAAATTTATTTTATTTTATCATAATTGTCATGTATGATTGAAATATTTTAGAGCAAATTACACTGTTAGTTCTTGAATTTTGTCCACCATGTCATTTTAATCCCCACACTTTCAATTGGCTTGATTTTAATCCGTGATTTTTTATAGTGTCAATCTGGTTCAATTGATAATACTGATTGTGATTTTTGTCAAAAAATGATTGCTATGTTGTTTGAGCTTAATTTACTGAGTTAGATAAATTTATAATTTTACTCTTAAAAGCATGACACATATTCTTATGTGCACATTTTTCATAAAAAAATCAATAACAATTATAATCAATTGGATCAAATTGAGACAATATCATAAATTCAGGGCCAAAATCAAGCCAATTGAAATTATAAGGATCAAAATAACATGAGTGTCAAAGACTACCAGTGTAATTTGCCCAATATTTTATCTCAAGTTTTCATCTTCTATAGGGGTGTAAGTGGTTTGGTTTGGTCAGAATTATGAAAAAATTTAGCACCAAATTGAATCTTTCAGTTTTGGTGGTTGAAGAATCGAAATAAACCGCATATTACAATTCAATTTTGTTGGTTTTGTCAATTTGGTGTCGAAGAAGGATTCACATGAAATTTTAAAATATTTTATAAAAACTTGTAAAATTCCACATTGGGAATAAATGAAGAAAAATAGTGAAAATGTCTCCCTCTTAGTTTTTATTACAAAAATTGAATTATTAATCACTTAAAAAATAAAAGTTTTTCAATATAATATTTCAATTGATTCTGTTTATATTAGTGTAAAAAATTTCAAAATCAAAACAGACCACCCAATATGAAAAATAGACATAAAACTAAAATTTTGATCAATTTTGAGCAATCATTTCGGTTTCATTGATTTTTCTTACACCCCTAATCTTTCAGTTTATATTAATGTAAAAATTTTCAAAATCGAAATAAAATACCAGTATAAAAAAAATGCATCGAAAACTTAAAATTCGGTTGATCTTGAGTGGTCAGTTTGGTTTCATCGATTTTTTTTACACCCCTAATCTTTCATGTGACATGGTAAGTTCTACTATTTTTTTAATATGATTTTTTTTACACATGTACATGACTTTTATAGTATAAATACAAGAGGTGAAATGGAGTCGTTGATAAATAATAGCTCTCTCATTTTATTTCACGTTTTTATATGTAACAATAGTGTGTATGCATAGGATTTATTATATTTATAAAATAATAAAACATACCAGACCATATGAGAAAGCAAATTGTTATTCATACAAAATTTATCACTAAAATGACGTGGCAATGACATTTTTGCAATAAAACGTCATTTAAATGGGGAATTTATTTTAAAATATAAGTCCCAATATAGAAACAGTAAGGTCCCAATTTATTTAAATGAAGAAACAGATTTGAAACAGTAGAAAATCCAACAAATTCAGAATCAAACCCACATATCAGAATCAAACCCACTTTATACAATTTTTTTGCCAAATTCACAAATTTCAGAATAAATTTGACAAACCCAAATTCGGTTTCTCTTTTTTTTTTTTAATCATTTATCACCAAATCAGTTGATCCAAATGGAGTGAAAAAATCAGATGGATATTATCACAATAAACCAAACCAAAATCAGATGGATGTTCTTTGAAGATCAAAATAAATATCAAAATAAAATAAATGGATGAACAAAAATATTTGGATGAACAAAAATTAAACCAAAAATCAAAATAAATAATTACGAAAAATCGGAGAGCACAGACCTGAGTTGTTTGAAGATCTGGAGATGCTTGAGTTCTTTGAAGATCCGGTTTGAAGCCATCGCGAGACCTGAGTTTGAAAAATCGCGATCGCCTCCACATCAACAAACAGAAAAATAAACAAAAAATCAAAGTGTATATATATATATGATGTGTATATAGACGGAGAGCGAGAGAGAGACAGATGGGAGAGTACAGAGATCGGTGAAGAGAGGGAAGACAGTGCGAGAGTGAGAGAGCGAGAGTCAGAGAGAGGGAGATCAGTTTGCGGAGAGGGAAGATAGTGCGAGTGTGTGTGTGTGTGTGTGTGTGAGAGAGAGAGAGAGAGAGAGAGAGAGAGAGAGATCGGTTTGAGGAGAGTGAGAGGGAAGACAGAGTGACTGGGAGAGGGAAGACAGTGTGATGAGAGTGAGAGGAGAGGTTTGGATGATTCCAGATAATCATCTCAACCATTGAACATTTTAGACGTGGACGGTTGTGATCTCCCACTCTGCCCATAAAACAGCCGTTGTGTTCTGTTTGGCTTAAAAAAAAAAAAAAAAATTCAATAACAACAGTTATCTTTAAACGGTTGTTTTTTTCAGACAGTGATATTTCGAATTTCTATAATTAAAAAAAATTATTAAATATATAGTGATATATTTTTTGGTGGGGTGAATTATATTTAAATTTTTTTTTTAATTTTTCAAAAAAAATTCATTTTTTATATTTGTCTAGTTTGAAATAATATAAATATATAATTTTTTTTACAAACAGGTAAAAAAATGTCACAAAAGATAAAAAAATAAACAAAAATAAAATTACAAAAAAATCTATATCCAAACAACACCTACAAATTTGGAGAAAAAATTAGTTAAGATTTGCTAAAATAGCAAATGACCATTAGAGCACCATTGCTATAATTTGACAAAATAACACTATTTATTGTCAAATTATAACAATAACAATAGCATTATAGCAACAATGGTTGTCGTTCGAAACCAGTTTATTATGTAAATAAGTCAAACTTAAAAGTACAATTTATTGGACTTAGTCTAACAATTAGGAATTGTTTGATTCGCTAAAACGAGTTAAAATAATTATTCCTTAGACTTTAGTATGAAATTATCATTCTTTTATAATGTGAATGATGATTCAATTTAGGGTGTATTTTTTATTATTTTTTTGGTGAATCAAAGATGATGATAGATATTTTAATAGAATAATCATGTTATTCCATTTCATTCCAATCACTACAACAAAAAACATTTTTGGCGACATTTTTTAGTAACCAAATTGAATTTAGTTGCCAATTGTATGTTTTTGGCGACAATATACGTGTTGGTCGCCCAAAAATACACCATTAGCAACAAATATCTCAATTCGTCGCCAAAAATGGTTGGCGCCAATTTAATTTTGTGCGCAGGAGCGCTAAAAAAGTTTTGGCGACAAAATTAATATATGGCAACGAAAATGTTTGTCGCCAATTTGGATTTTTTGGTGACGGAATTAAAATAGTCGCTGAAAGATGAATGATATTTATGGCAACATAATGATTTTCGTCGCTAATAAATTTTTTGTCAAAACGACGTCGTTTTGAATCTGTCTTTTTTTTTAATTTTTTTTTAATGACCGAATAAACAAGATTGACCTAAAATGAGTCTTCTTCGTCTTCTCATTCCACAACCTGAAGCGACACAACAGAAGACAAAGAGGTATGTCTTCTCTCCCTCTTCTTCGTCTCTCTTTCCCTCTCCCTCTCCTTCTGCCTCTCACTCTCACTCTCTCACACTGTCTCATCTTCCTTTCTTTCTTCTTTATCATCAATTTCATTATCTTGTTCGGCATTGCAGAACACAACACAATCAATGGGACTGATTTTTCCCTCACACTCTCTCATCTTCCTCTTTTTCTTCTTTGTCATCAATCTAATTTTTTGGACTGATATTCTGATTTTTCGGACTGATATTGTGATTTTTAGACTAATATTGTGATTTTCGGACTGATATATTCTAATTTTTGGACTGATTTTGGAACTGATTTTTGGGACTGGTATATTCTAAATTTCGGACTGATTTTGGAACTGATTTTGTATTTTTTGGGGGCTGATATTATAATTTTGGGCATGGATCATCTGGTTTAGGAGGGTATAATAGTTTTAGGCTCTGAATCTGAATGTGTAGGAGGATAGGATTGAGAGTTGAGTTGAGTTTCCTAGTCAGAGTTGAGTTTCTTTTGAACCCTGATATTATAATTTTGAGTTTCCTAGTCAGGAGGATAGGATTCAGTTGCTTAATTATTTTGCTAGCTAGGTCCAAATGAACCTTGGTAATACTTGTATGATTATATCAGTTTCTCACTTTCTCTAGCTTGTTCTGTTTGCAGATTCTCAATTTAAATAATCTCCTTTTGCTTTTTGGACCAAAGTCACTTCTACTCACTTTTCTGTCTATTAAATTTTACATGTTTCCTTATGCAGAATCTATTCCAATCATGATCCACATAGATTAGGTGAATGGTTGTATTTTTTGTACTATGCAGATGGCATTTTGTGTCCTAAAACATATGCAGGCTCCTATTAACTAGTTGAGGAAGACTCTTTTCTTTTTCTTTTTCTTTTTTGTTGTTAAGTTTTTCTTATCGAGGTTATGAATAAATTATACATTTCTCATGATGATTCCAAAGCTGTATTACCTCATTATTAAAGGAAATTTTGGATTTGGAGATCATTCCAAGTTTTGAAATGTGTGTTTAATTTCAAGTCACTGATGCAAATTCTTCAAGTTGAGGGTTAGAGTTTGCCGTGGATTTTCAACTTTTCTTTTATGTTAGTTTTTGTGGTGGACAATCTCGTTGGTCAAATATATATATATATATATATATTCGTTTTATATATGTGTTATGAGGGTTTAAATGTGAATTTAACTTGAGTTGTACACAATTGTCCAATATTTTGAATCTTGATTTGAGTATTTTTTTTTTGTCACTTCATTGTTAAAGTTGATTAATTGCTTGAGCGATTTTTAGTGTGTTTGAATAGTGAAATTGGTTCATCCAGTATTTATGTTTACATTTTGATTTTTTAAAAAACATGTTTTACCATTCAAATGGTAGATGAGTGATTGGCATATATGTGAGTACGGTCTTTAGTCGCACCGCTTGAGCGAGAGTGAGCACTCGAGCAATCTTTCCGGCTTCTTTTAGTATAAAGTGTGATATTTGTTATTTTTAGGATTTAATCTGTTCATATTCTTAGAGAGGAAGAAGAAATAAAGGGTATGTTTGGTTTGGTTTGGTTTTTGGAAAGTAGTTTTTAAAAATTGTTTTGGGGAGGGAGTTTAGAAATTTTTTTGATTTGTTTGGTTCTGTATTTTGAAAGTAATTTTGGAGTTTGGGAGTTTAGAATGATTTGACATCTTGTTATAATTGAGTAGATATGTGTGAGAGAAAAAAAGTGATTGATTGAGAGAAAGTAATTTTGGAAAATTTACAAACCAAACAAATTTTTTTGAAATTTTTTCTCAAAATCACTCTACAAATCCAAATCAAACATACCCAAAGTTTTCTATATTTGAGTGTGTTTATATATGAGTTTTGTTGATGCATAAAAGGAGATTGATTGATCAATGAATTATCTATTGACAAACATTAAGGGTTAGTTTTATTTTTTTATTCACAAAAGAGATAGGTATTTATAGCGATCCCGGGTTTACCCTTGTTGTACAGTGATCCGGACATGTGTCCGTGGATGTTGGTATTTGTTTATTATCTAGTTTGCATCCTCTTTACTTTGTATATTGAGTTATGGGATGTGTTGGGCAGGTTTGTTATAGGTTGGTTGTGTTTGGGAGCCTAGTGTTGCTGCCCAGATTTTTGGCCCTTCGCTCGAGCCAGGAGTTTGTCGCTCGAGCGAGAGTGAGGTTCGTGTCTGGTGGGTCGAGCCAGAGTGGCTTCGCTCGAGCGAGTGTTGCGTCTGGTTCTGGACCTGAGAGTTGCCTTTCTTGGCTCGAGCGAGCTTCCTTCGCTCGAGCGGTCTGGGTTTTTCTTCGCTCGATCGAGAACTTATTGGCTCGAGCGAGAGTTTCTGTGTCTGGTCGCTCGAGCGACCAAGTCTTCGCTCGAGCGAGCGTGTTTTATATCAGCGGACAGTAGCGTTTTGAAACATCACTTTTTCACTTCATTTTTCTTTCAAACCCTTAATCCGAGACCCTCTCTCTCTAAACTTACACCCTCTCTAAGATTTGATCTCCCTAGAGTGTGAATCTAGCCTAGAGCCTTTGTTAAAAAGATAGAGGGCGTTGAGAGCTTTGATTTAATCTGAAAAAGTTTGGATTTGGAGCAAGTTGATCTTCGAGTCTTCATCTCCTTTTTGGCTTAAACTTCGAGGTAGGGATATCCTACTCCTCTCTATGGATTTTGTCTTTAAATTTTGGTATTTTGAGATGTTGGGCTTGGCTTGGTAATTTTGTGAAAGTTTGGGGCTTTTGTGTAATTTTACAAAAGTTGGGGTTTTATTCATAATAAACCTAGATGCATGTTTGGCATGGAGAAATGGAATTGATGTTAAATCATTGATGAAAATGGGACCTTAGGGTTGAAATGGCAATTATGGAAATTGACCTAATTACATTGTTTAATTAATGGGATAATTAATTGTGATGAATGAGGAAAATGAAATGTTGATTGAATATCCATTGTGCATTTATTTTCTGTTTAGAAATAACTGCTTTGGGCTATCGGTGGAGGATAGTCGTGATTGTTGTAGACAATGCATGATGATTAGGCAAACGGAAACTAATCAATGGAATGTGTCGTTGAATTTGACGGTTGATAGAATACATTAATTGTATGTATTGTGTGATTGTATATAGAACCAATGTGTTTGTATACGTTATGTGTAGAGGAGGAGATGGGGGATGTACTCCGCGGTTTAGTGGAAGATAGGGGATGTACCTCTAAACCGGATAGTGTTGGGAGAAGACAGGGGATGAACTCCGTAGATACAGCTCATATGCTTGTCTAGAGAAGTGAAGATAGAGCTTATATGCTTATCTTTGTGAAGTGTGGATATAGCTTATATGCTTATCTGTGGATATTGTGGTTATACATATCTGTTGTAGAATGTGGATATAGCTTATATGCTTATCTGTGGATATTGTTGTTATACATATCTGTTGAGAATGTGGGTAGTGCTTATATGCCTATCCGTTGAAAAAGGGAAAATGAAAGGAAACTTGGACTCACAAGTCGTATGACATAAATATGTGATTTATGTGAATGTATCGTTGTTGGCCATCTATCAATTGCTAATATTTTAGTCATTGTTCATGGTTGGTTTAGTATATTTTTACTGGGCTGTGGCTCACCCTATATGGGAATATCATTTTCAGATACAGGTAGCATGCCACCTCCAAGGACATAGCTGGGAGGCTAGAGGCGGACATACTTTGTCGCTTAACTTTTGATATATTACATGTAACTTCAAGCCAAGGGCTTAATGTGTAAACGAGTTAGTACTCTTTTGTTGTAACCAAGTGTTAACTTGGAAAGCTGTAAGCCCGTAGGGCATTTTGTTTTGATGTTAACATGTAATACTTATGTAATGGAACTCAAATGAATAAAAGAATGTGGTTAGTTTATATGTAAATGCATGTCTTATCTGATGGGTTTAATGTTGTTATTTCGAGGGCGTTACAGTATTAATTAGTGGATTTCGGAAAACTTGAATCTAAAGTTTTGGTAGATTTTGAAATGATTTATCATTGTGGATTTGACATCGACGTTTTGAATTTAACATTAGGTAAAGCAATTTTGAGGTGAATATGGCGATGGATGAGGCATATCGAGTTCGGTTCAATTCTGCCTTCGCTAGGTAATTAAGGGTTCTAGTGTATAATTCTTTCTTTATCTTCTTAGGAGATTATTTTATGGTTTTAATTTGTGATTTTTTTATCAGAATTGGAAGAGTCCAATTGTGATTTTTTCCATATTAAATCATTGCATTGATTTGTTGTTGATTATTTAATTAGGATTATTATTTATTATTTAAAATTAAATCATAATCACAAATTAATACATTAGGAGTTTTTAGATTTTTTATTTTAGAATATCCTGTCACTGTGTGATGAGGAACCTAATGAGGTTTGGTTTGAGAATATGTTATTTTAATATTTAATTTTTTATGAAAACATATATAAAAAAATAAAAAAAGTGATGTGATAGTGACTCTTTAATTTTTTAATTAAAATATATAGTTGACAAATAAGACCCGAGTATGTGACTCATAATGGCTCAGTAGCGGTGAGCATTTAATTAATTACTACTTTGTCAATCCCTCAACCACTAGCCCTTTAATGTAATCATTGTGAACTACTGAAGCGGTTGCAATATTGCCATGATAAAAGTTCTCAAGTCCTTTTCATTCTACGTGTTGGGTCAGCTAGAGGGGGTCATTGAATCAAACTACTTGACAAAGTGTTTTTTACTTTGCACATCCAACGAACCGTTTGCTTAGTAATTCAAATTTCACTAAAGGGCTTCCAATGGGTTTGTTTTGTTGAATGGTTATCCCAGTTGCATTGGGACTTGAAGGTTGGATTTGTGCCTCAACCCTGATCTTGAAATCATTTAGAATCCAATAGCAGTAGTTTGGAGGACTCTGCTTGGTGAGTTTGTGGCCAAGGCCGTAAGGGCGGGCGGGCCTGGGTAAGGGCTGGTTTGAGTCTATTTCCAGCCCCTTGGGACTTGGAAGTTTTGATTGTTGCTTGGAGGATTCAATTAATGCCTCCTCGTGAAGTACTGGACTGCAAAATGCCATTCATGATGTATATCACATTGCTTCTCAGCTGTATCAATTAAGAGGAGCACTAATAATAACATGAGTGGAGTGGTCTCATCTTACTTTGAATAATAATTTTTATGCTACAATGGTTGGTCTCAGTTTGGGAATGGGAGTGTTGCTCGATGATGAATGTGAGAAATGGTTTAGAACTCTATGATACTATTGAATAATTTGTGGATGGCTTGAATTTATTGAAAAAGCCTTGTAGCCATTTCGTAAAAGGTGCTATGCTTCAAGAATTGGTGCAGCCAAGAACTATCTATGCATTTCCTTTCTTGCCTTTACTATGGCTGAACATTCTCATATTTATGAAGACTTTCTGGATTTATGGCCACAAAATACAGCTGAGATGTCTCTTCTTCCAAATTCTTCCAGTGAACTTTCACATTTTTTAACTCAGTCTAGGACTGCTGATTTGGTAGATCTAATTTTATGCAAGGGTTGAAGAATGAAACCTATATGCATAATTGATATCATAGTATTATCTATACAGAGATTTTACAAATAGGGTTGAGCAACGCCTTGTATGAGAGTAGACTAGGCTATTTTTATATTGTTAACTCTTTTTTCACCATGAAATCTACGTGATATGCACCTTATCGAACCAAACAACAAATTCAGTTTTCCAAATAAAAAGCAATTGGATTCGCAACACGTGAAATTCTAACACTACACACTTCAAATGTTCCTAACTGAAACCATGAGAAAGGTAACAGAGTCCTGTCTTGGGGAGGCCATCTTTTGGTGTCTAGACTTCAAGGTCGATTATGGTGTAAAAACTACCTAGACTTTGATAGCACCACTTCCCTCACCGTAAACTTCATTAGCTAGCATAGAGCCAACACTAGGGTGGATCCTCCCAGCATTCTTCCTCTGTTTCTTTCATAGTACAATCCTTGCACACGAATCATCGTGCAACTGATGAATTTCATTGGTCGAAAATCAATCACTGATTCAAAAAGAGAATTTATTTTTCCTACTAGAAGCACCTAGTATCCATCCGTTGAACAGTGCTTGGGTGCTCTGCTGCTGACAGTTTCCCTCCTTGAGACTTTATATCAGAAGTCATGCAAGTACGTATTTTCCGACAATATTCAAAGCCTACAACTATAAATGTTATATCAAAGAATAACCACATATGGTTCATGTATCTGTTGTTCTTGTTGCAATGGCTTTTACAGAGGAACATATTATTTGTTAAGCTGTGTGGATTATACAATTATTCTCTTAGTCAGCTATGTAATTATGCCCACCAGGCACATGTTTTAGCTAATGATTCTTTGTTTCTTGTTGGGTATTTAACTGAATTTTTCTTGCAATATTGTTTAATCAATGAACTTTATCAGACTCAAGAATAATTTCTCAGAGACTTGGCTATTCCGAAATAGAATACAGGGGTGAGTTTGTGTGTCTCAGGGGGAGAGTACACAAGTATATTATTACCTTTCAATATGGATATAGTTTTGGGAAATGACTTGGGGTCCATACACAACAATATACATAATTTTTTACAAGCAAATATATGCAATGCATTATATTTGTATATATTACTTAATCTCATTTGATATCAATGCCTCAAAGCACTGAATGCCATTTGAATTATTACCTTCTCAGTTCAAGTCTATTGCTTTTGGACTTGAATCAAAGTCGGTCAGATATTGGATGTTCAGATCAAAGGTCTCCATTAATCCAAACCTTGTCAATTGGTCACCAGTTTTGTGTGTGTGTTTACCAGATGGTTGTTCTGCCCAATCACCATCATAAATGGTGCTCTCACTTCTCTTCCTTCCGCTTATTTGCTTGCTTGGTACACCCTTTTCCTTCGGCCTTGGATCCATATCCGTTAGTGACAGTACAACCGAATTGGCATCTCCTCCACTCTCGTGCTTGGATTTCTTCTCTTCCTTTTGCCCCGAGCTCTCAGATGATGTGAAGGAGCTTTCCAGTGAACATCCTGTGCCTCCCATTGGATTCTTTTCCGAATATTTTTAGCTCGAGCATCTAATATCTTTTTGTACCGATAACGAAGAACTTAGGCATCCATTGTCAACCATTGAAACCAACTGATATAATTCAGCTTTTGCAAGTTCCACTCCAACTGAAGAAGAATCATTTCAGTACTTGGAATGGCTTCATCCAGAAACACCACTAATACTAATATTGGTATTCCTTTTCTTTTCCTTTGTGCTTTCCTTGCCCAAGTTGGCCTCTGTTATTCTGCTAAGGTGTGGATATAGATATGATATTTTCACTCAACTTCTTCGTTTTTGTTTTTTTGTTTTCGGATTTATGTTACTGGGTCAAGCTTTGTCTCGTGCGCAGGTCTGTGGTCTATATGGGAAGCACAGATGGTCATGACCCAGATGGGATTTTGATGCAGAACCACCAATTCCTCATTGATTTTCATGGCGGAAGGTCCACCCAATGTTCCTTTTTTCTCTTTTTTTTTTCTTTTTTTTCAACTGTACACCACCATGTTTTCACACTCTTTTTTTTTTGTTTGTGGTTTGATGTTATTGTTGTGTTCCTCTTCTTGTTCTTATTGAGGATTGTTTGGTTGTGCTGATTGAATCATTCAATTGGTGACACAGTGTTGAACAAGACAGGGCATCTCATGTCTACAGTTACAGACATGGTTTCAGAGGCTTTGCAGCCAAGCTGACAGAGGACCAAGCTTCTGAAATTGCCAGTATGTCAATACAATAGTAGCATTTACTATTATCTTTACCATTTCTCATCATAATTGATTGATTTATATCCATGGCTCTGAAAAATCAATGTCATGGTTTTAAAAATTGAAACACAGAAGAAGTGGTTGGATCATACTATGAGTCTCCCTAGTTGTGATTGGATCTCCGGTTAGAAAATTAGAAGAAAAATTATAAAACACAAGACTTAAAAGGCCCGTTCGGGGGCTGAAATTGCGAAATGACCACCGGAACCACCAAAACTTGGCATAGACGGATTTTTCAAGCCTAAATAGACTTGTAAGAACAAACGGGACCTCGACTGGATTTCTGGTTAAAAAATTAGAAGGAAAAATGTAAAACACAAGACTTAAAAGGCCCGTTCGGGGGCCGAAATTTCGAAACGACTACTGAAACCACCGAAACTTGGCACAGATAGCTTGTTCAAGCCTAAGTAGACTTGTAGGAACAAACGGGACCTCAATTGGATTTCCGGTTAGAAAATTAGGAGAAAAAATGTAAAACACAAGACTTAAAAGGCCCGTTCGGGGGCCAAAATTGCAAAATGACCACTGAAACTACCGAAACTTGGCACGGGTAGCTTGTTCAAGCCTAAATAGAGTTGTACGAGCAAACAGCACCCGATTGGACTTCCCGTTACAAAATTAAAATCAAAATTGTGAAGTTCATATCGAGGTTTTTTTTTTTTTTTTTGTCAATCTAATATTGTTTTTTCTTTTTTCATGTGACAGATTGGCAATGGTGAAAAATAGTTTGGGCTGCATCAGAAGATTTGATTTTGTGTTTTTGGAAATATTTTGACATAGGATTTTGATAAATGATTTATGGATTAAATGTTTAGCATCAAAATATTTGGTGTTGTGTTTTTGCAAATATTTTGACATAGGATTTTAGTAAATGACTTGTTGGTTAGATGTCTAACATCAAAATATTTGGTTGTAATTTTGAAAATATTTTGACATAGGATTTGGTAATGTATTTATGGGTTTGATGTTAGTAGTTTGTAAGTACTTTAGTATGCATGTTTTAGATTGTCAGAGAATTGTAATTATGTTTATTGGGATTTTTCATAGCTATTAATTTTGAATTAGTATGAATGTCTTGCACAGGTGTATTATTATTTACATTACATTTGTGTATATATTGTGCACAGGAAAACAGGTGTTTTGGATTATTTTGAACAAGAAAATTATTAAAATCAAAATTTGTGTATTGAATTTTTAGTGACAGGTGGTATTTTGGTCGCTGTTAATATATTTGGCGACAAAATATTGTTTTTGTCGCTAAAAGTTAGTGGTTATTCCACGAACTTTTAGCAACCAAAACTTACTCGTCGCTAAAAACGTAATTTTTAGTGACCAAATTAATTTTGTCGTTAAATAGTACTTTTGGCGACGCATTTATTTGTCGCTAAAACTACATAGCCTATCCAAATTTTAACCTTTTAGCTACAAATTGTAATTTTATAGCGACAAAATATATGATTTTTGGCGACCAATTTTGCTTGTCGCTAAATGTTTACATACGGTGACAATTTCTGATTTCGTCGCCAATACTTTTAGTGACAGGCCTTTGGCGACAAGTTATATATTTGTCACCGATTCTTTTGGCGACGGAATTTGTACTTTTGGCGACAAATTTTTAGGTCGCCAAATGTGTTTTTTGTTGTAGTGAATAGTTAAGCAAATAAAGCATTATCCAAACAAGACACTGCTTACCCAAACAATGACTGGTATCAATTAACTACGCAGAAGAATAATTTTCATTAAGAACAATAAAATATTTTCCTTGCTTGGCCAATTACACATTACACACATACAAAGAATCCAAAGTAGCCCATACAATTTTTAATCTACGGTTAAGGAGGTCAAAGCGTTGCATGCATAAAATCAAGGAAATGATGTCGTCACTTAGGTTATATGGGAAATCAATCGTTATAAAAAGGATTAGGTATCAACTTGTCAGGTAAGCAGCAATTGAAAAAAGAAGGGATTTAATTATGGTAGGCTCAGAAAACTAGAATTTCTTCACATCTAAGGAAAATTCTACAAATTAGTACTCGTTGCATGTGTAGGATTGCTCTATAAAAACCACAGAGATGTTGATTAAGATAAGATAAGTTAAACTTCTAATTTGACTCAAATTTCACTTTAGTCCTTACCATTTTAATTTAAATAATTTGATTCCTGCCTTTTAAATCCGATTTCAATTTGATCCTTCCATTCAAATTAAACACTAAAACTTATAATATTGTAATACGTGTCAGTCTCGCAAGGAGTGCATGAAAAAATTAACAGTTTTTTAAACAAAAGGACCAAATTAAAACTGAACTTTAAGTGTAAGAATCAAATTGAAATTTGAGTCAAACTACAAAAGTGAAAATTATAATTCCCCCTAAAATTTAAAACTCCCAATATATCCAAGTCAAACATTGCTAAGTACTCGTAAGACAATAATCAACCAAACTAATTTCACAAGAAGTAATGCAACAGTGAAATATGTTAAATACTTCTAGTTAACTAAATTAAAAATCCAGTGTAGCAAATTATGTTTTACAGAAACATTAATTCGAGCAAGATAATTATATATTGTAAATAGGATTGAAGTCTCCCCAAAGTTGTTCTTTTGAAACATATAGCTGATAATCCCAAGACTTCAGATGCTTTGATTCATGCCACTCAACTTCTAAACTTCATCTTCATCTGCACTTAGAAGTTAGAATCTTACAAAAACTTTTACAGAAAAGCAAAAGCAGAGACATCTAATTTATGCTACGAAACACATTTATAAACCAAATCATCTCCAAACAACTAGATTAGCTGGCTTATAAAAAAGTTCAAACCACAAAAAGGAAAAATTGTACGAATTTCTACATGAACAATACTAATTAAAATCCCACAGGTTCCAAATTCCAAACATAGGTAAGACGAACACAAAAGAGCTATGAATCGTGTACCATGGGGCACATAATGGGAACGTTCAGAAAAAGAAAAAGAGATAGGAGAAAAAAAGAAAAAAGAAAAAAGAGTTTAAAAAAATTTAAAATTGAGGTTTTATTTTTTTATTTTATCAAATTGTTCGATGATATCAAAATTTCCCGTAACTTGATGCCCCTCCAACTTCCGGCAGTCAAGACTCGAGACTGGACACTTAGTCTGACCAAATGATTAGTCCACTAAAATGCACCACATTTATGATCTAAGATATTAAACCCTACGTGTAACCAAATCTTTAAAAAAATTGTATGTGCTGGAATTCTTTTTTTAGATTCTCCAATCTACAAGTAAATTCCACAACAAAACAAATGATGGGAAGCCAACCTAACAATAGAAAGTCCATTTACTAGTGATAAATAAATCAAATGCACCAATGTTCAAAATAAGCACATTAAACCTGAACGTCCCAAAGATAACCTAACAATGGAATTCCTTAGGCCTCTTTTGTGATAAATAATACAAATGCACCGATGTTCCACTGTTTGGTTAGTTGCGTGCATTGGAGTAAGGATTGGTGCCGCATCATACCATCGGTGACAACCCCTAAAACCCACGCGGGGTTGGCTTTCCCATAGTGTATTGGTCTAGTAAACCATAAATACGGGATTAGGGACTAGTCGCCTAGGTTAAAGACACAATTGTGTTCTAGTTAGACTCAATAGGGTCTGTCTAGGTTATCGAGATGTTTCATTGATTTTTGGGTGGTATTGATTTTACCTTGAATTTTATAATATTTGAGCAATTGATCCTTGTATGTGAATTTTAAGATAATTGTGTAATATGGCATCATCCTTATTAACATTTAATATATTGGCTACTCATTTTCAATGTCTTGGATGATTATTTAGTGAGCTTTAATCTTTGCTCGTCCCTTAGAATTACAGGTACTCCACCACTGTAAGCATAAAGTTGGGTGGCCATGCCATATATTCAAATCTTTTACAGAGTTATACATGTATACCCATGCTTAATTGTATTTACCCTTTTAAGTTGCCATTATTTTGGAGGCTGGCGTGTAAACTTGACTAGTTTGCTTACAGACTTATAAGATGAGTTAGATCACAGGCTTGTGTTATTTTAATGATATGTAATTAATATATTTGGGCTGTGAACACACTCATGGCTTTTTGCAACCTAACTCTAGAGATGTTACGTTCGTAATTTAACTCAAACTATTATCGATGCCTTAGCAATTTATTCCAAGTACTTGGCATATGCAATCAAACTCATCCAGATATTTGGAAATTGGAGAAAAGTACTCCTTTATTTAAATTTCTCCCAAATTTGTTTTTGTCATTTGAGTCATTATTGACAAACTAGCAATATCGACCTTGAGTTTCCTAGTCGTGTCATCTTAGTCATTATTGGCATGCCAGAGCTAATTTTGCTCATTCTGTGAAAGCGAAACCTCTTGTCCAACGTGGACCTAAGGCAGTTGAATATTGGTGAGAATGGATTTTGTTAGAATGGATTGATGTTAGAATGGATTTTGTTTTGGGGCTTCCATATACACAATGAGGTTATGATTCCATCTATGTGGTTATGGACAAATTTTCTAAAAGGTCCATTTCATTGCATCGAGCAGACAATAGATGCTATAAATGTGGCACAATTGTATTTTTGAGAAGTCTATTGCCTACATGGGCTACCACAATCCATTGTGTCAGACAAGGATAGCCGATTTCTCAATCATTTTTGGAGCTATTTGTATAATACATAGCTTGACTTTAGTAGTGCCTATCATCCTCAAAGTGACAGTCAAATGAGAGTTGTTAATTGTTCCTTGGGAAATTCATTGCTGTGTTTGGTAAGGGATCATTTGAAATCATTGGACTAGAAATTGCACTTGTAACCCTTCAGAAAATCGAAGTTTTGATTTTAGTCCCTTTTATGTTAACTATGGTTATCAACCACGAGCTCCATTGGACTTGGCACCTGTGCCAAACTGAAAGCGTATCAATGAAAAAGCAAAAAATCTTATTAGCAACCTATAGGAAGTCCACAAATTTTGTTTAGGTTGTTCTCACAAAAGACAAGTTTTCTGCCTACAAGCACAATAAACTGGCAACCAGAAAATTTGGGCCATTAGAGATTGTGAAAAGATCTCATTTGCACAACCGGCGTGTTCTACATCAAACATCTCATTCCATTAGGAGTGTTCATAAAACTAAATCACTCGAGCAAACCGAGCCAATCCAACCGATTTGACACCATTTTGGACGATTTCAATGGTTGAACAGTCGGGAATCGATTGAAATTATGAATTTTGTGCAGATTTCGATCGAATTATGAGCGTATTAATTGAAAAACTGCATAAACTGATCCGACCGAATATAACTATAATTAAATTAATAATGGTGCTTAAACATGTTGCCTTTTAATGGTGGATTTTGTTTCCCAAGAACCTTAGTTATACACACACAACATTATCATCAATGACTTCTGCAATCAATAGTTGGGCTATGGCCTTACCTAGTCTCAGAGACTTTAATTTTCACTCCAACTCTGTCTCTTTTCACCTTCTTTTTCACCCTCTCATCTACCTTTTTGTCTCTATCACCCTGCCATCTATCTTACTTTCCTCTCTCTCTCTCTCTCTCTCTCTCTCTCTCACACACACACACACACACACACACATACACACACACACACACAAAGACAAACTCTAGCAAAAAACTATGGGACTTGTCTCTCTCTTCCTTGGAACTTCAAGATAAATGCTCTCTCATCTCTCAATCATCTTTGCGTCTCTCTCTTTTCCCTCTCAATCTTTAGTCTTTCCCTCTGTGACGGTGGCAAATATTGGTAGTTATCAACGGTGTGGCGGTGGTGGCGTTGAGTGATAGCGGTGGTGGTGGTGTCGATGAGCGATGGTCGTGGCATGGTGAGTTTCCCTTCTCTCTTTCCCTTTTTTTCCCATTTTCTTTCCTCCATTATCTTTATTTCAATTTGTTTGTATGTATATGAGTTTATGGTTTTGTTTTTTTTTTTTTAACTTTGAATCATATTTTTCTCATTTTTTTCCTCCAACCTCTTTCTATAACAAATTTGCGAAATCGACCAAACCGACCACCTAATCGATTCTCATGACTCGGTCGATTTCGAATAGTAGGTCGGTTGACAACGGATGAGGGTAAACCTAGACCTATAAACACCCCTGCATTCCATATTGGGGAGACAGTTTTGATGACAAGGCTACAAATTCAAGGGTGAATTCTTCCTACCTTGGAGATGATGACGCAGCGTGTGGCCATAAAATTTGTAGATCAAATGGATAGGCATGTGGGCAAACAAGGCAAAAGGCACCAGCAAGAATCAAACGGCACGTGCTCAAAATCGCGCAAAATTTGGTGAGTTGATGGAAAATATTGTTTTGATCAAGATCCATAGCTGTCCTACGGAACTCAATAATTTTGGGCAAATTCCATCATTTAGGCCATCAATTTCAAGATTTAGCCATTTTTGGAAAGATTTGCAACTTCAATTACTCTTAGCGCACAAGTCAAAATTCGATTTCCGTTGAATTTGTGATTATCGTAGTAGCCTAAATTACTAATTTCTTTGTTTTATTTCAATATTTCTATTTTTGGCAATTTTTGTTGTATTTGCTTATATTTGTTTTGCTCATTAAAAAACTGTTGACTCTGGTTATTCCTAGTACATTAGGGTGGTTGTCAATATAAAAAATCATTGTAAGCCTTACGGGTGAATAGTTTAGAGAATTAATACAATTTTGAGTTTTTATTCTTTTTCCAACCTTAGGTACTCGTTTCAAATCAACCATTATTGAGCATTTATTCTTTGTATTCCTTATGAATCAACGAGTTTAGAGAAGGATCTTATTTCAGGGTAATCATCTCTGAATCAACATACCCTAAATCATCACTATCACACATTCTTTACATCACTTAGGTTGGGAGTAGAGCTCGAATACCTCGCTCATAAACGCTATAGGACTTGTGAATTAGAGGCTAGAATACAAAGGGTTGCCTGAGCAACTCATTACCACCCTTGAGTTAGAGCACTAAAACTAGTTTGTAAGAGGGGCCTTAACCAAGACGCGACACCTTGATGGTCATATCATATCTCTAGGCCACTCTTGACACATCCAAAAAGGGATGTACCAAGCCTACCTATGTCCACGTATCCAAGTATGTTACATCCCCAAGGCCTACATCAAATGTTGTAGAGTTGATCCAATTTCCCTCCAATTCGCCAAGCCTAAAAGATTGATCCACCTATCATCAGTTGAGTTGGCTCAACCTAGATCATCACCTAACATAAAGGAGGGTTCAAAATGCATGCAAGACACAACATAGCTGCATCTCCTTGCTCTTCTGACATTCAAGCTCTCCACTGCCACACCTCTTTACCAAGGCTACCATTGGCTCTCTCCTTTGCCTACCATCTTCATAACTCCTCTACAACCATTACACAATGATCAACCATTGCTAACCCTAATGTTTCACAAAAGTACTTTCCTCATCTTACCACCCATTTATGTTAACATCCTCATTTATGCTACACTCAATTTTACAAATTTAATGTTTCGTAGTTGCCTAACATTTAGTGCCATAAAGCATTGCAGGCCTCAAAGTTACCCTATAAGATTTTTCTTTCAAATTTGTTGCTATCTAGCACATTTCCACTTGAGCCAACCTACTTTGATACACTATAAGTTTCATCATTTTCAATCTTTCCACTTTTTGGTATCTCATGGTTTTCAATCTACACTATTTTACTATTTCTACTTGTGTTAGTAATAAGGTTACATTTCGATGCAAAAAGACTCGCAAGAAAACATACCCGAAGAATCAATGGACCGCGCTCTTCTATCTATAGCATGACGACTCAAGAAAACATTTTGAACAATAACTAACAATAATCAGAAGTCACTAGCATGCGTATCATTTAAATTTCTAAAATTTTTGATATTCCAAGAAATGGAAGCCTCGCGGGAACTAGCAAGAAAAGTGATGGGAGCATTGTGACTTGTGAGAGCAAGATAAACGGAAAAGGCACATAAACAAATGATCAAAGGAGTCCTCCACAATCCAAACATTCTCTCAAAGAGAGATTCTTTCGATTCCCTACCATGAGAGGAATTAAATTTTAAAAATATCAAATCCCTTATAAATGCACAATGCATTTCCATCGAGATCTAGAGTTGCCCCTAAAAACCACATGAGAATCCCAACCATTGTGTTGGATCCCATACTTGGTGGGTGTTTGGGAACTCCTAAAAACGCTACTTTTTGTATTTTTAGTTGCTTTTTTAAAAAGTGTTTGGTTGTGGCTAAAATAATGAATTTTTTTGGTATTTGAAAAAGTGGAATCAAATGTCACATCAAAACTTTTTGGTGGAGTAAAAGACTATTTTACCCTTGATGTAATAGAAAGAAAGTAATGTCACATCAAAACTTTTTGGTCGAGTAAAAAGTAATTTTGGTGGGTGCTTTTTTAGAGGATGCCAAACTCATTTTAGGGGTGTTTTTGATTTTTTTTTTTTTGACTTTTTGGTTTTTTTAGAAAAAGCGAGCTTATTTAGGACTTACCAAATTGGGCCTTACTATTAATCACAGAATGCCATGAAGTATCTCATTTAATAAAAAAATCTCCATAACCATTACCCTAATAATGCCTAGTTCTTAGCAATAATATTCCCAATGGAGAAACCCTCTCCCTTTTGACACATTGCAATAATACTCTTAGCAATTAAAACTTGTTCTATGATTGTACAATATCAAGGGTTATCAAGGGTCATATGTTCTCGAAACCACAGGATCAAATCCTTTCCTACTATCTTGTTTCAACATTAATCTCGACCAAACTCATATCAGCTTGCCTCACTGGTGCAAATCTTTTATGGCTAGACAAATCGATTGTACTGTTCATCTCTCCAACTTTACTTTCTTCAATTGTCTAGATTCTCCCTCACCAGCAAGTGCCACTTACTTGCAACAGAGACAATGAGAGAAAATGGGAAGCTCATAGGTGAAATTGATAGCTAAAATAGAATAATCAACGATAACTTCAGAAAAGTGACATAGAATCCATGACCTACTTCACTCTTCTTTGTTCTCTTCATATGCTCTGAAAAATCATGATATGAGCTGACACCTCACCACCAAAGGAGGCCTTTTAGATGTGTGTATGGACTTCTGACTATTAAGCCATTATTTTTTTTGAGTGGCTATCAACCCATTAATAACCCACAAAACACATGTTTCTCACTTGTTGAAATTCGTAGCAATTTACAAATAGATTATTGTTTAACACTTGTTATGTTAATCCTTGTTGAAATTTGTAGCAATTTACAAGTAGGCTAGACCGAGATCACCGTTTAAACACTTGTTGAAACTTGAGAAAAAGCTTGCAAAGTTAACATTGAGTAGTATATGTTTCACACTTGTTAGAATTTATGAAAAGTTTGCAGGTCAGTATCTTGCCGAAGTAAAAGTTTTGTAGCTATTATACCCGAGGTATGTAACTCCGAGAAGATCGCACAAAGGAGGCAAAATATGAAAAACATGCAAAATATAGAATCATGCAAGAGCAGTTAGAAGAAGATCAAAACAGAATTCGTCGTGATTGACACGCCTTCACCTTACAACATCATCTTGGGAAGGCCATGGTTGCATGCAATGGGGGCAGTTCCCTCAACGTTGCATCAACTATTGCGGTTCCCCACAGAACATGGGATTGAAAAAGTCAGAGGAGACCAACTGCAGGTAAAGAATTGCTCCATGGCAGTAATGAAAACTACCTGCAACATTTGGGAACCAGGGAAGGCAGAGATTAAAGACGAGGACATGGAGGTCCTAGATGATGTCGGTAAGGAGCCAGCCAAAAAGAGTGAAGAGACACTGAAGAAAATCCTCATCCAGGAGGGCGACGAAGAACGCTTCATTCAGAGAAGGAAAGTTGAATTAGACATTCAAGAACTAGGAGGCACATCGGCCATATGCAGAGCTTACATTATCTAAAGAACAAAAAGGTACAAGAGTACAAGCGACAAAAAAAGGAAAAACTTCAAAAACTGAGATGATGCTTAACCGAAGTTAAGCCGAGATGATGTTTAACCGAAGTTAAACTGAGGTGATGTTTAACTGAAGTTAAACTGAGATGATACTTAACCGAAGTTAAACCGAAATGATGTTTAACACTTGTTGAAATTCTGAGAGAATTTACAAGTTAAAGAGTGCACAAAGTTAAATGTCGGCAAAAGATTCGCCGGAGTCAAACGTCGTTTTGATTAGAACCACTAAGTGCACGCCAGAAGTGGTGACCAGAATTGTGAAAGGAATAAATGCTTCAAGAAACAACGATGATAGTTTGTAAAGGCCAAGAGAAAGAGGGTCTAAAAGGGGTGAATTAAATACCAGAAGTTTTAATACATTGGTGAAAGCAGAACACATCAGGTCTGTGACTACGGCACGAAGCCAACTTCCCTAATGTGATCCTAAGTACAACTTATGTTCACATTAGGGGGCAGGGAGAAGATGCAGGGGGAAGGAATGATAATTAAGGAGCAAAGAATGTTAACACTTGTTGAAATTTTTGAGCAAATTACAAAATGAGTTAACCGAAGATTATGAAGTCTACCACTTGTTGAAATTTGTAGCAATTTACAAGTTTGGTATAGCCGAGATAAACACTGAAAGACGTTTCCGAGATCTGATCAACCGAGATGACCAACTAGCTTGTTAAGAGCTGAGAAGGTTGGCAAGTACAAAAATGAAGACCTTAAAGAACTAGGGACTGAAAGCAAGAACGTCGGACTAATCTGCTTCGACGGACAACAATGGTTCAGCCTCGACAGTCAGTTGGAGGAGCTTCTCTACCGCTACCTCGGCATCAATTTCAAGAAGGAAGCAAACCACTCGGCATCAGCGGTAGGTTGTGTCTCACCCCCAGAAGATAGTTGGAAAGAACTTCTCAGCAGCCTTCTCAGCCATGAGCTCTGCATCAACCTCTTGAAGAGTTTGATCAAAGCTCTTCTTGGCGATTGGCACCTCGGAGTTTGAAGGCAAAGATTGAAAGCAAGAATCTGGAAAAAGACACAAAAAACAGAAACAAGAATGTAATTCATAATCAAGAATGGTGATGAAGCTATCAAGAAATAAAGACAAAAAGATTACACAAGTGTGTCAAGCCAAGAACAGTGGTAGAAATCAACAGATATGTGAACAGTGTGTATTCAAGACGATGATTTGGAAATAACAGGTAAAACAAGCAATGGTGATTAAACAATGAAGCAGAGCTTCTTGGAAAGCAACAAAAAATAAAACCAGGAGGAACAGTGGCTTACCAGAAAGAGGGAAGCCGGAATGAGAATTGCCGAAGTCTGACGACAATGACAGAATGACGTAAAGCTTCACCGGAGGAGAGAAACGAAGACAGTTGCAGAAGCTTGAAAGCTTGGAACAAATGACGGATTTAAGCAAAAGACCTAGAAAGAGAAGAAGCCAGAGGATTAAATGAAAAAAGAGAAAAATAGTCAAGAAGACGACAAAGTTCAAGAATAAAGCTAAGTGCACATGCATTAAGTAAGTATGTAAAGAACAAGAAAGTAATGACCCAGACATGTTGCTAGCAACAGAAAGCGGATATGACAAGGACAGTGCCAGGCATTCAAACAATTCAAAACTTGAAAACAGACGAAAATAGAAGGCAACAGATGGCAAGTAAACAGATTCAGAAGAGTTATGAAAGATTGAGCTTAATAGCAAGTAAAGAGTTTATGAACCTACCAAGTGAAATGAACGCCGATATGAAAATTGCCGGGGTCAAATAGGTGACTGGAAATTGGGAACTCACCAGAGAGTGTGAGTGGAGCAGTTGCAAAGCTCTTGGAGTTTACGAATTAATGGAACCAGAACCTCGGCTAGGAGGTGCGATTTCAAGCAGCTTGGAAAGCATGAAACTTGATTCTTGACTCCAGTGGACAATAAAGTCCAGGAACTTTGAGGTCGGCGAGTTTGACCTCGGACAGAGGGGCACAGATGAACGAACAATGTAGGTTCCATCACCTCAGAATGCCGAGGTAATAGAACCTAGGGGGCAGTTGTGGGGATATATTTTCTGAGTACCAACACGTGGCAAGGTGACGCCGACGTGTCAGCCGAGGTGCCACGTGTCTTGGTCGTTGTGCCGAGGTCATCTCGGCTAGGCCGAGGTTGCCTCCAAAGATATCGGAAACCGAGATAAGCGGATAAAGGACAAGAGTCCTAGAATGAAGAGGGAACTCAACTTGGATATGGACAAGAGTCCTAGATTAGGAGAAGACTTCATTTTGGGTAAAGATAAGACTCTTAGAGAGTTTATCCTAATCCCACTAGGGAGTCCTAGATTGGCAGTAATCCTAAGTCCATTAGGGCCAGGCTTCTATTGGGACTGGGATTGTATTGGCTATAAAAGAGAGGCACCCCCATGGGTCTAAGGTATGCTTTTGATACTCAAGCTTGTGAGTTTAGTACTTGATTTATCTTTGAGAGATATACTGACTTGATCGTCGGAGTGCCCCCGGGTGGTTGAAACCATCGCGGGATTCTTATATTTCTGTTGCAGGTCAGTCAGGTGCCATCTATTCTGCCAGTGCTCTCCAGCTGGTTACTAAGCGGGCAGTGTGGTCGGAAAATCACCCACACACACATGTTTCTCATACTTTGATTGCTCAACAAAATTCCATTTGAATTTCAAAGAATAACTTACAATTCAACAGAAAATAATTTAACAACAATTCACATATTCTACTCGAAGAAATTAATTAAGAGCATCTATGTGTGCAATTCAAATATTCTGCTGAAACATGACATCAGATCCTCCTTTATATGTTATGCCACACACACACCTCACTTCGACATCCGTGCACACCCTTATAGAAGCCATGTGGCCTTTTTACTCCAGATGTGAGTAGTGTTCAATTCTTTTTTATTTTAAACATTTGACATTAGAGTGTAGATTACCAAAATGGCACCTCACTCTCATCTATACCCATTGTGTCAACTAAGCCCCTAACTACCAATTGTCTTAATTAAGCTCTCAAACTCTTTAATTTGGTTCAATGCACATTCCATCTAGTTCCATCTAATTTACTAATGGATTAGAGTCATATGAGCCTCTCACGAGATTGATTAACCTCAAATACTCTGACTCAACTCCAATTCAACCAGTGTGCCCCACCCACTCCTTCCTTTATTTTTATGATTTCACCAACTGGTCATTGTTTTTGGCCACAAACACTAATGCCCCACCAAACCTAGCATTAGTGCTGTTCCTTAAAAACCAATCCATAAGATGTGGATGATACAATTTTATAAAAACAATCTTATCATTTAATTAATAATAAAAGGCAAGTTTTATTGTCATATTTACTTTGTTTGTTATTGTTTATACATGATAAGCCCATAGAATTAAAATTGAGAAGACGTGTTCTTAAGATTTAGAATATAATACTTTACTTCTCAATGCTTTATTCTTAAATGTTCCTAGTCATACGATTATTAATTGGGCGTTAGAAACTCGATAAGACTAGCATGTGTTACGCTAGCACAATTGGAAAAGTAGCTAGTCTCAAGTCACTGGTGTGGAAAATAAGGCAGATATGTGATGTAATGCAAACATATGATATGAGTGCTTGTTAGAGAACAAATTCACTTAATGTGACGACTGATGAATATCTATATGGAGTTTTAACTACCTACCAAAACAAATGCTCATTACTTACAATGGTGCATGTAATTCTAAAACTTGAGGCCATCATAGGTGTCTTATATATGTCTTATTAAGCTTTAATTGTACAATATGTTTGTATTCTAATTATAAAATATGAAAATGTATTGATCGTGCTTAGTGAGATATGCATGGAAGCATGTGAATGTTCAATAAGAGATCTATCACTCTTAAGTAAAGAGAGAGCATGTCCCATGTGACATTCTAGGATATTACTCAAGGAAGACCTTGGCCAGGGCATTGTGATATTTAGAAAGGAATTTCTAATTTCACTACCATGAGTCATATTAGTTATATTTAGAGCATACGATTTAGGGGTTGATAGTTTTTCATAATCTATTGACTTAGTCAAGACATTGTATGATTGAAAGATTAAAATGCACGGTATTTGTTAACTGAAGTGAAGGATTTACTTTGTATATTTATACAACTTTAATTTTACTTTTTTCTTCTTCAGTAAGAAATAAGAAAATATTGAAAATTATTATTGAAATTATTCTAACAATTATAGTCTAATAACATGCAAAAATTATTAAAATTTCAATTTCATAATAGTTTGGATACATGACCTAGAGTGTCTGAATGGTATCCGAAGCTTCTCAAAATTTAACATCAAGTATCGAATACATTAAGGAAGCTTCAAATATGTATCCGCGAATATCCAAAAAGTATCGGTATTCGATATGGGTACCATACAAATAGGACTCCTTTTAGAAATATACTTGCTTCATAGGCGGAGGGCCACAACCATTATCCTAGTGCCTTAGTAATACAACCTTGGAACTCCCCATCCTAGTCCTAATTTGAGAAATAATCACCTTCAACTGTCATATCATATCCGAGTAAATATCCTTTCTTCCTCCTAAGAAGATGGAGAATTCTATTCGAGCAACAAGAGGCACATGATGTAATTTGAAGACTCCCAATTATGTGAAACCCCTAATTGTGGGCAACCAACCTCTATAAACTCTCTTTCCCTAGTACCGGTGTACCTGCGTAACCAAAATCCCCTCACCACAACCACACAGACATCTTCTAAGACACTAGAGCCTATTCTTGCATGAAATATATCATATCTATCCTTGAAAAGGGGGTCGAAAACACTAGGGACAAGAACAACACAAACACAGATGCTTAATTTGTATGGAGAGGAACGGCTTGCCACCAACACCAACGGTTTTGAAACCCGAAAGACTGCTACACGAATAATAAACCTGCCACCTGGGAAGAGCTTCTCCTCCTCGCCGCCATACAGGAAACACATACGGCCATCACCGAGATGGGTGGCAAAGCACACGTAAAACTTGAGCCGAGGATTGAACATAATAGAAAGCTCACTTAGTACCCAATGAGACTTGATGAAACCATTGGCGTCCTCAAAATCATAAGCAATGTGCTGATCCCCACTTGCTAACATGGCAATGCAAAAGCCCTCAAATTCATCTCTAGCACCGGAGGGACGAGGCACAAAACTAAGATCATCCAGCACACAAAACTGGCTTGAAAACTCCGTCCCATCCTCCCATTTATTTTTACTAGCGTGAAACATGCAGAAACCAGCCTGGGTATAAATTCTGAGCCTGTGTCCCCAAGCAAAATAGTCGAGGATTTCCCACTTTCTATCTCCTCCGTCAACGGGATTGGAATCAAAAACCTCAAAATGGAAGATCAAGTTCAAATAGGTATGAGTAGTATGAATGTCTGGAAAGAAGATAAATTTTTCCCTCAAGTGTGACCATGATAGGTCTGGGTTTGTAACCTGACAATCTGATTGGATGAGTGGTGGGATCAAAGGCAAAAGCATCTAAATAGAAATTCTTTTTGCAAGAACCATTATTTTCATCAATTACAACATTCGTACTCCCAACCATATACAATTTGGAATCCACAACCATACATCCCATTCCCATCGGGGATCTACCACTGGTGCTAGTGCAATTGCGAAAATCGCACACAAGTTCAAGATCGGCACCACCTTTGCATAACTTGGTAACATTGAGACGGTATAGTACTTCAGGCGACTGCACGTACATATACAAATCCTTCTTCGTCGCCATCCTGATCTGATCCTCCTCAAAATTTCTCACCGCCTACCTACGCATTCTCAGAAACCCTATCTATCCTCTGCTTTCATCAGTCCAGAGATTGCGGTGCCGGCTTGGTGGGTGATTTTCTGTAGAGAATGATCTTAGCTAGGGCTAAAAACGGAGGGTCGACATTAGAATTTTTTTAAATAACCTTGCTTGTTTCCATTTTTCAAAAAACACTTTTCAGAAAATTCTACTTTTTTATTTTTTGTGTTTTTTTGTTTTTACTGAATTTTTTTAATATTTTAAGCAACTTTTTTACTTTTTAAACACACCTAACATAAATACACCTAAAAAGTAAAAAAAATTGTAAAAAAAATCTTTTAAAAATTCACTAAATACCAAAAATACAAAAAAAAAAAACAAGAATTTAGTACATTTTTTGTATTTTTATGTATCTATTAATTTTTTAAAATATTTTTTCACAAATTTTTTACTTTTTAGATACATCTAAGTAAGGTGCATCTAAAAAAGTAAAAAAAAAATGTTTAAAATTTAAAAAATATTCACTAAAAACAAAAAAACACGAAAACCAAAAAAGTCAGTTTTCAAAAAACTTAATCCAGAAAACTCAAACCAAACATACTGAATATTTATGCTCTACTTCTCGTCTTTTAAATTATTAAAAAAGAGTGCAATTATCATTGTAATTTTTAAACAATTAAACTTTTGAGATTTAAAAGTAATTTGTCTTGAAAAATTTAATATCTAAGTAAAATTTTTGCTATTAAAAAGTCATATATGTAAAATATAAAATTAAAATTTTCCTAACTAAATGTTAAACAATACAAAAATGTATCAAATATTTACAACAAAAAATATGTTAAGTTAGATATAAGACTTTGAATTTTTCAGAAATAAGACATTTAGTCAAGTTAAAGAGTATTTACACAAACACCTCCTAAACTATTGTTAGGTATCACTTTGACCCTTATATTAAAAAAATGAACAAACTGACCCCTAAACTATTGTCAAATATCATTTTAGGTCCTTAAACTAAAAAACATACAAATCGACACTATCAAAATGTATCACATATGCCCCCCTCCATCCTTTAGTCGTGAGTAAATCGGGAGATTGAAAGATACGTGCCAATATTTTGGTTATTTTATAGCCAATGTACTATTTAGCAATGAGTTAATTACATGAAAACCTCCTAAACTATAAAAACATACAATTTGACCTTTTAACTATCAAAATGCCACACTCTTTGATATTAATGGAAAGAGTGATCTAACCAAATTCTCTCTCTTTGTAATATCTCAGGCACTTGTTTTCTTTTTGAAATCTATCAAAAACCATCACAATTTTTTTAATTTATTTTTTATTTTTTATAAATCCATTGAAAACCCTAATCCTACCACCTTACCTCTCCTTTTCATTTAAAAAAAATTCCTGAAAAAATCATTTTATATTTTTTTATCGCCCCACCCCTCACTCCATTTAAAAAAAAATGAAAAAATCCTTATATATATATATATATATATTAATTTTGTAATGATTTTTAATAGACTTCAAAGTAAGAGAGAGTGTGAAAATATTGAAAAGATAAGACAATTTGGTCATTTCACCGTTTTCGTTAGCGGCATTAAGGGATGTATGACATTTTGATAGTTGAATGGTAGAATTATATGATTTAATAGTTAAAATGATATATTTTGATAGTTTAGAGGGTCAAAATGATACTTGATAATAGTTTTAGGGGTCAATTTGTACATTTTTTTTTTAGTTTATGGGGTCAAAATGATACTTGACAATAGTTTAAGGAGTGTCTATGTAAATACCGCTTAAATTTACTAATAATTTGACATGTGTAACAAAATTAAATTAGAATTTTTGAGCATGAAGTCATATCAATTATTTTAAATGGTATAGATTATATATAGAGTTAATTTTCTATTTAAATATTCTTTGAAAGGGCCATTATTAAAGAAAATTTTATATAGTGTTATATTATATAGATAGCGCTAATTTTAAATATTAATCATTAAGATTTTTATTCAATTTACATAAGATATAGTAAATGACAATGCTTATAGGAAAATTAGCAATACACCCTTTTAAATATTTTTGTAAGAGTTTAAATCCATAAAAAAATTAGTTTCTAGTTAAAGTCCCTAGTTTTTAAATTTTAGACATTTTTTCCCTTAATATTTAAACCTATTCTCTCTCTCTCTCTCTCTCTAGCTCTCACTCCAAAACCCCCACCACCAATAGTCATAAGTTTGGAGTACCCAACCAACGACAAGCCCTCATTGTCATTCATCACTGCCGGCGAAGCTCGCCGGAGAGAGAAAGAAAACTAGATATAAGAAAATATTGAAAAGTTACTCTTGAAATTATTCTAACAATTATACTTTAATAATATACAAAAATTATTAAAATTTTAATTTCATAATAGTTTGGATACGTGACCTAGAGTGTCTAAACGATATTCGAAGCTTCTCAAAATTTGACATCAAGTATCGAATACATTTAGGAAATTCAAATACATATCTGCAAATATTCAAAAAATATCAGTATCTAATATGGGTACGAAACGGATAGAACACTCTTTTAGAAATATATGTGCTTCATAGGCGAAGGGGATAGGGAATGCTATTCGAGCGGCAAGAGGCACATGATGTAATTTGAAGACTCCTAATTATGTAAAACCCCTAATTGCGGGCAACCAACCTTTATAAACTCTCCTTCCCTAGTACCGGTGTACCTGCCTACCCAAAATCCGCTTACCATAACTACACAGACATCTTCTAAGACACTAGAACCTATTCTTGCATGAAATATATGTCATACGAACAAACAGTGGCCAAAAGAACTTATGGCAAGCATATGTATACACTACAAGAAATTACACTTTTGGCGACCAAATTTGGCGACTAAAATTAATTTAGTTGCCAAAACTCAGCCCTTTGGTGACTAAAATTTGAATTGGTTGGCAATGTTGCATATTTTAGCTACTAAAATTTTTTAGTAGCCGTATATTACTTATTGGCGACTAAAAACACCATTAGTAGCTAAAAAATGACCCAATCAGTGACTAAAAAACAGTTAGTCACTAAAAGTAGCCCAATAGGTGACTAAAATACAATTAGTAGCTAAAAAGTTATCCAATAGGTGACTAAAAAAAATTTGGTCCCTAAATATACAATCTTTAGCTACTAAAAATAATTTAGTCGGTATTAATTTACTTTTAGCGACTAAATTTTAGTCAGCAATTATAATTAAAAATTTTAACAATTGGACTTCAGATTTTTGAGGGAAAATTAATTCCTTTATTTATTATTGGCGACTAAAAAAGTTGGTCGGGAAAGAAAATAAACTAGGGTTTAAAAAATACACTACCACACACTCAAACTCTCTCATACATTTGTAGTATGCATAAGATTACTTTTTAGCTCAATATACCTTATCCTTTTCTGCAACTCTGCAAGGAAGCTGCAGTCAGAACCTTAGCAAATAGAACCTATAATCAATTCGGCTACCACCTCTTCAACTTATGGTTGCTTTCATTAAACAGGAGGAAGGATATCAAAAATAGTATGCGAAGCTAAGAGAGGCTTATTGAGCTATTTCATTTATGCATGGTAGTACATATATTTGATATGAAACGCTTTTCTTAGTTTTAACAGATGATATAATATGAGAGGCTTATTGAGGTATTTCAATAATCCTTTTAGTTACACTTCTTTGCTGTCTTTTGGAATAGTAACTCATAGATGCAAACTTATATGCATTACTTGGGAAAAGGACTGCAATAGACGATGAAAAGCCTATTAAAAAAGAAGAATGAGAAGCCTGTTAAGGTTGAGGTTGGCACAGTTGCATGCATCTTTGTCGCCCACATATATTACTTATCAGTTGATTTAAAGTTTTCTCGCGTCTTTTGATCTATTTTCATATATCTACAAATGTACTACTGCTGTGGATACTCTGCCAAAACCATCTAAAGAAGAACTCAATCCCTAGGCAAAAGTGACCTATAATTATGTTTGAGGCATGACATGCAATTTGGCAAATATGGGTAATATGCTTTGGTTAATGCTTTTGAATGGCTTTTGTGGTAATTGTTTGTGTGATGCAAAAAGTATGATTAATAATATTTATTATCTCTTTATGATCTTTATGGGTTTGGTGATGGCAAATAACTATTAACTTAAGTGATGCTGCCCCAGATTCGTAGTCCATCACCTCCACAACCAAACTTAATATTACATTCTTAACAATTCAAAACTTAGTCAAAAAAAGGCGTTCCGGAGGAAAAAATTCAAAACAGCCCACGAACCACCATGTGGCTCTCACGGACAGCTTCTCCTTGACAAATAGGACTTGTGACAACTGACGGAATGTAATTCGGACTCGTAGGTTAGGAGTTAGAGCCGAATACACCTTAAACTTAGTCGAAAAAGGGCGTTCCGGGGACGAAAATTCAAAACAGCCCCCAAACCACCATATGGCTCTCACGGACAGCTTCCCCTTGATAAATAGGACTTGTGACAACTGATGAAATGTAATTCAGACCCGTAGGTTGGGAGTTAGAGCCCAATACGCCTGAAACTTAGTTGAAAAAGGGCGTTCCGGGGGCAAAAATTCAAAATAGCCCCTGAACCACTATATGGCTCTCACAAAAAGCTTTCCCTTGACAAATAGAACTTGTGACAACTGACAGAATGTAATTCGGACCCGTAGGTTGGGAGTTAGAGCCGAATACGCCTTAAACTTAGTCGAAAAAGGGCGTTCCGGGGGTGAAAATTCAAAACAGCCCCTGAACCACTATGTGGCTCTCACGGACAGCTTCCCCTTGACAAATAGGACTTGTGACAGCTGACAGAATGTAATTCGGACTTGTAGGTTAAGAGTTAGAGCCGAATATGCCTTAAACTTAGTCTGAAAAGGGCGTTCTAGGGGCGAAAATTCAAAACAGCCCCTGGATCACCATGTGGCTCTTACGGACAGCTTCCCCATGAAAATTACAACCTGTGACAACAACTGGAATGTAATTAGGACCCATAGGCTTGGAGTTTGAGCCAAAAACGCCTTAAACTTAGTCGAAAAAAGGCATTCTGGGGGCAAAAATTCAAAACAGCCCCCGAACCACCGTGTGGCTCTCATGGACAGCTTCCCTTTAACAAATAGGACTTGTGACAACTGACAGAATGTAATTCGGACCCGTAGGTTGAGAGTTAGAGTTGAATACGCCTTAAACTTAGTCGGAAAAGAGCGTTCCGATGGCGAAAATTCAAAATAGGCCCCGAACCACTGTGTGGCTCTTACGGATAGCTTCCCCATGAAAATTACAACCTGTGACAACAGTTGGAATGTAATTAGGACCCGTAGGCTTTGAGTTTGAGCCGAAAACGCCTTAAACTTAGTCGAAAAAAGGCGTTCCGGGGGTGAAAATTTAAAACAACCCTCGAACCGCCGTGCGACTCTCATAGACAGCTTCCTCTTGACAAATAGGACTTGTGACAACTGATGGAATACAATTCGGACCCGTAGGTTGAGAGTTAAAGGCGAATACGCCTTAAACTTAGTCGGAAAAGGACTTGTGACAACTATTTGTTAGGTTTATCTAATATTTTTCCCTAATCAATTTGTGAAGCATCTTTGATATCTACAAGTAGATTGGATTCTTTTGAGAAAAGCAAAAAATACTTATTAGTATATAAAAATTGGATTTAATGAAACAATGCCAAAGAGATGTTATCAGTTGAATTTTGAGATTTTATTAGCATAGTTTATAGTTCATAATTTCCTTTTCTTGGCGCATTATATTTTTGTTAGTTCTTCAGTGTTTGATATATTATCTTGTCAATTTGTATTAACCTCTAGCTTTCTCATTAATTCTAAATCTTTGGTAGATATATAATTGAGGTATTGATTTTGTTGTGACTTGGGTTTTCTGGTAATTTACTGATGGATTCTGTTTATTTGTATGCTCAGGTGAAGTTGACAAAAGAATTGCATTTGGCCAATTGAGAAGATTCGCTTCGTGAGAATTACAGCTAGCTACAGACAACTTTAATAAGAAAAATGTCCTTGGAAAGGGGGGTTTTGGAAAGGTTTATAAAGGAGTGCTTTCAAATAATACTAAAGTGGCTGTGAAATGATTAAATGACTATGAGAGTTCTGGTGGAGACGCAGCATTCCAACGTGAAGTTGTGATGATAACTGTAGCTGTTCACAGGAATCTATTACGTCTTATTGGGTTCTACTCAACACCAATAGAAGGCCTTTGGTGTATCCCTTCATGCAGAACGCCTTTTGATTTATTCTAGTGAATTTTTGAAGTCTTTTGATTTTATATATTGCTAGTGTATGGATGTCACTGGTAGCTCATTTGTTAAAATAGATTTGTATGAAATTATTATTTTAAGTTGGAATATACTTTGTTTGCAATGTTGACATTAAAAGTTATAATTTTGTTTGGATGGTTGTAAGTGAAATAGATGTAGATTGTGGAATGGGTGATAATATATATATGTATTGTTTTGTTTGTATACATGTTACAAGTTGCATGGAATACATATAGGCTGTGGACAAATTAATTTTTAAAAAAAAAAACAAAAAACAAAAAATTATGTTTTTGGCTACTAAACAATTGGTAGCCAAAAATGGAATAAATATTTTTAGTGACTAAATAGTTAGTAGCTAAAAAAAGAATTAAATGGAAACAAATCTTTTGGAGACTAAATATGTAGTAGCCATAAACAAAAGACTTTAGGCGACTAATGATTTAGTAGCAAAAAAAAAAAACAAAGAAAGAAAATTAATTGGCGACTAAAACTTTAGTAGCTAAACAAAAACTATACTTTAGGCTACTAAACCATTTAGTAGCTAAAAGAAATAAGATGAATAAAAAAAGAAAATTAGCGACTAAAAGTTTGGTCGCCCTAAATGATTAAGTTTTTGGCGACAAAAGTTTTTAGTCACTAAAAATATAACGTTAAATTTATTATGAACTTTTGGCGACTAAAAAATTAGTAGCCAATTGAATATTTTCAGTGACTAAATAATTCTTAGTCGCCAATTGAAAACTTTTGACGACTAAAAAATTAGTCGCCAATTGAGGACTTTCAGCGACTAAATAATTTTTAGTCGCCAATACCTTTCCCCAACAATAATCTAGCGACAAAGTTGGCAACCAAAAAGTTTAGTTGGCAAAACGTTTTGGCGACTAAAATATGACTTTTGGCGACTAAAAGTTAAGTCGCAGAAGTATAATTTGTTGTAGTGATAATTGCTTGTATATTATATAGTTCAATTCCTTTCATTTATACCCAAGGACCTCAACTTTCACATGCCTTCTAACTTCATATAACGATCTCACAACTAGACTAAAGTGGGTACCACTTGGAAAGACACATAGTAGTAATAAAGTTTCAAAACGCACACCAGTTAATACTGGAAGTTCTTTTGAGAAAGTAAAACACTTTTATAACATTAACTTAAAATAGAACAAGAGTAACATCAAACAAGTAACAACCAACAGAGTGAAAAGGTCTCTAACTTCGGCACAGACTAATCCAAATAATGCTCTAATTGCTAGAGGGATGTAATGCAGCACATAATTTCCGCCTTGCCGCCTAAGCACATATAGCGGTCCCGATATTTCCTGTTGTTGTTTAACTATAATCTGGACTCAGTTTCGTAGATTCGTTGTTGTCTTATCCTCATTTCTATCCCTTACTCTTTGTTTTAGAGTTTTGGGTTGTGTTGGGCAAGTTGGGAATTAGTTGGTTGTGTTTTAAAGCTTTGAAATTTTGCCCAGGTTTTGGTCTCTCCGCTCGAGCGGCGGTTTTGTGCTCGAGCGAGCTTTTGTTGCTGCCTTTACGCTCGAGCGGCAGTTTGGACGCTCGAGCGTGAATTTCCTTCTCTCAGCATTTTGGTCGTCTGCAGAAAATTCTGGGAGAGTGCACCCGGCGCTCGAGCGGATCGTTGGACGCTCGAGCGTGAACTTGTGTCTGTACGCTCGAGCGGGGTGTTGTACGCTCGAGCGGACCCGCTTTTATATCAGTTCGTGAAACCACCTTTTTGATCACTTTTTGATTTCCTTTCTCTCTCTTACTTTTTCAAAACCTCCATTGGAGAGCACCTCACTCTAAAACCGAACTTCTCTCTTAGGATTGATCTACCTAGAGTGTTTTCCTCACCTTGGGCCTTTGTAAGAAGTGTGTTGATCGTCGAGGGCTTTGTTGAGATCTGAGAAATTTGGGATTTGGAGCACTTCTGAGTTTTACTCATCTTCTCCCTTGGAGCTCTGAATTTGAGGTAGGGATATCCTACTCCTCTCTATGGATTTTGTCTTTAAATTTTGGTAATTTGAGATGTTGGGGTTGGTTTGGTAATTTTGTGAAAGTTTGGGCCTTTTGTGTTATTTTACAAAAGTTGGGGTTTTATTTGTAATAAACCTAGATGCATGTTTGGTATAGAGAAATGGAATAAATGTTGAATCATTGATGAAAATGGGACCTAAGGGTGGTAATGGTAATTATGGAAAATGACCTAATTACATTGTTTAATTAATTGAGATAATTAATTGTGGGAAATGAGGAAATGAAATGGAATTGCTGAGATTGGGAGTGCATGGGGTTAAAGGGTGTAGTTGAATTATTTATCACTCACCGAATTGAAATGTCGATTGAATATCCATTGTGCATTTATTTCCTGCTTAGAAATAATTTCTTTGGGCTACCGGTGGAGGGTAGTGTTGATTGTTGTAGACAATGCTTGATGATTAGGCAAACTAAAACTAATCAATTGGATGTGTCATAGAGCATGTCGGTTGATAGGATACATTAATTTTATGTATTGATTGATTGCTTATGTGATTCTGTGTTTATATGCATTACTTGTGTATGGGAGGAGATAGGGGATGTACTCCACGGTTTAGGGGAAGATGGGGGATGTACCTCTAAACCTATAGCGATCCCGGGTTTACCCTTGTTGTACAGTGACCCGGACATGTGTCCGTGGATGTTGGTAGTTGTCTATCATCTTGTTTGCATCCTTTTTACTTAGTATTTGAGTTATAGGATGTGTTGGGCGGGTTGGTTTCAGGTTGGTTGAGTTTAGAAACCAAAACTAGTTGCCCAGATTTTTGGCCTGTCCGCTCGAGCGGAGGTGTTGGCGCTCGAGCGGGGAATACATCCATCCAGTATCTTGTTGTGCAGTGTTGTGAGCTCGAGCGTAGGGTTGGGAGCTCGAGCGGAGGCCTGGTTCTGCAAAAGTGCTGGGCGAGTGCATTCTGCGCTCGAGCGGGAGGTTGGCCGCTCGAGCGGAAGTCTGTGAGTGGACGCTCGAGCGGGGTGTTTTACGCTCGAGCGGAGACCTGGGTTAAAGTCCCGAAATTGTGACTTTTCAAATCACTTTTTCACTTTCTCTTCTCTCTCTTACTTTTCCAAAATCACCATTGTTGAGCCTCTCACTCTAGACTCTACCTTCTCTCTAGGTTTTGATCTAGTAGGAGTGATTTACTCACCTTTGGCCTTTACAAAAAGTTGTTGATCGTCGAGGGCTTCATTTTAATCTGAAAATCTCGGGTTTTGGAGCACGTTGGGTTTTGTCGTCTTCTCCTTTGGGGCTCCGAATTTGAGGTAGGGATAACCTACTCCTCTCTATGGGTTTTGTCTTTAAATTTTGGTATTTTGAGATGTTGGGCTTGGTTTGGTAATTTTGTGAAAGTTTGGGGCTTTTGTGTAATTTTACAAAGGTTGGGGTTTTATTCATAATAAACCTAGATGCATGTTTGGCATGAAGAAAATAGAATGATTGTTGAATCATTGATGAAAATGGGACCTAAGGGTTGAAATGGTAATTATGGAAAATGGCCTAATTACATTGTTTAATTAATTGGGATAATTAATTGGTGAGAAATGAGGAAATGAAATGTTGATTGAATATCCATTTGCGCATTTATTTTCTGTTTTAGAAATAACTGCTTGGGGCTATCGGTGGAGGATAGTCGAGATTGTTGTAGACAATGTATGTTGATTAGGCAAACTGAAACTAATCAATGGAATGTGTTATGGAACTTGACAGTTGTTAGAATACATTAATTGTTTGTATTGTGTGATTGTATATAGAACCAATGTGTTTATATACGTTATGTGTAGAGGAGGAGATAGGGGATGTACTCCGCGGTTTAGGGGAAGATAGGGGATGGACCTCTAAACCGGATAGGTATTTGGAGGAGATAGGGGATGTACTCCGTAGACAGAGCTCATATGCTTGTCTAGAGAAGTGAAGATAGAGCTCATATGCTTATCTTTGTGAAGTGAAGTGTGGATACAGCTTGTATGCTTATCTGTGGATATTGTTGATATACATATCTGTTGTAGAGTGTGGATACAGCTTGTATGCTTATCTGTGGATATTGTTGATATACATATCTGTTGAGAATGTGGACATAGCTTTTATGCTTATCTGAATGTGAGATATAGTTTTTTTATACATATCTGTGGAAATGATGATAGAGCTAGCATGCTTATCTGTTGAAAAAGGGAAAATGAAAAGTAATTGGGACTTGTAAGTCGTTGACATAAATATGAAATTTATGTGATTGTATCAGTGTTGACCAACTATCAATTGCTAATGTTTTAGTCATTATCCATGGTTGGTTTAGTGTATTTCTACTGGGCTGTGGCTCACCCTATATGGGAATATCATTTTCAGGTACAGGAAGCATGCCACCTCCAAGGACATAGCTGGGAGGCTTGTGGCGGGCATAGTTTTGTCGTTTTACTTTGATGTATTACATGTAATTTCAAGCCAAGGGCTTAATGTGTAAACGAGTTAGAACTATTTGTTGTAACCAAGTGTTAACTTGGAAAGCTGTAAGCCCGTAGGGCATTTTGTTATGAGGTTAAACATGTAATACTTATGTCTTGGAATTCTAATGAATGAAAGGAATGCGGTTAGTTTAAATGTAAATTCATGTCTTATCTGATGGGTTTATTGTTATTATTTTGAGGGCGTTACAACTTGGTATCAGAGCGTACCGGGTTCGAATACTTTGGGTACGTGGGAAGTGATTAGTATCACAATGGGTTTGTCTCGCTTGATAGAGACTTAAATGTGGTATCATATGGTATGTGCTTAAGTGATAACATGTTTATGTGACTATGTGGGTATGGGATTTAATTTCTAGGATATTGATTGGATCCTTGAGTTTCTGGGAGTCTTGTTGGAAAAGCACTTGATCAATGCTGTTTCTAACCGGAACTCTAGTAACGTCTCGGGACTATCATTATCCGGAAATGAAATTCGTAAGTGCTTATGTGTTTATGTGCTTATGTGGAGTGAATTACACTTGTCCATGCATTAGGACGTGAGTGTTTAGTTTCGGCACACTTAGGAATGTGCTAACGTTCTGTGTTGCCTTTATTAGGATGTCAGGACGAGGAAGAGGTGCTAGGCGTGGTAGACCTGCGAGGCAGGAAGTACCGTTACAGGGTGAGATTCCGGCAGTGCAGGAGGGAGTTGGGCAGGCCAATGTGGCTGAGCCAGTGGGTCAGCAGGTTATGGGTGCCTTGGCCAGAGAGATAGCAGGAGCTTTAGGTATTCTTAGAGCTGGGAATCAGGCAGCTGAGACAGGGCCTTCCTTCTTGAAGAGGGAGTTCTTTCGGTGTAATCCGGATGAGTTTATCGGGGATCCTAAAGAGCCGCTTAAGGCAGATGAATGGCTCGAACAGACAACGAAGACGTTTGAGATGCTTGGCATCGAGGACGGAGCACTGAAAGTGACCTTGGCATCCTTTCAACTGAAGGGAGATGCGGGTCAATGGTGGAAGTACGAGAAAGCTCGTGTTGGTGGTACTTGGGAGGCGTTTGTGAATGCTTTTCAGGAGAGGTTTTTATCAGCAGCAGCTAGGGAGAAGCTGAGGGATCAGTTTAGCCGGCTTAATCAGCAGGGCTTGTCAGTGGCCGAGTTTGAGGCTACTTTTACCAGTCTGTCTAGGTTTGCACCTGAACTGGTGGCGTCTGAGGAACGCCGTTGCTATGAGTTTGAGCGGAAGTTGAGGCGGGGCCTCAAGTTGAGAATTGGTGGGTCTTATATTCGAGAATATAGACACCTAGTGGACGCTGCAGCTCATATGGAGCTTATGATGCAGGAGGAGGATGAGGGTCAGAGAGGCTCCAAGAGGAGCCAGGATAGTCAGAGTGATGGCAGGAGACAGAAGGGTTATAACCCTCAACAGTCTCAGGGTGCAGTCTCTAGATCGACCTTTCCAGTGCCTAGTGTAGGCTCGGGGAGAGGCAGTCAGGGAGAATTCACTTGTTACAAGTGTGGCCAGCTGGGTCACAAGGTTTCTGTTTGCCCGCAGAAGGGTGGGGGTCAGAAAGCTGCTTCTTCTTCAGCTAGACCGCCGAGTCAGAGTTTGGGCAGGGGGCAGCTCTTGATTTGTTATCAGTGTGGACAACCTGGGCACATGAAGAGGTTTTGCCCACAGTTGAGTGCCACTTCGGGAGCGTCTGGTTCTAGGCAGACGCAGGGTTTTCAGCCAGCTCAGTCTGTGCAGGCCTCGAGGGCCAATCCGGGAGCTTCGTCATCCCAGTCTGTGCAGCAGTCTTTTGCTCCGAGAGGTGAGCAGGTAGACCAGGGGCCTACGGGGCGCGTGTATGCTGTTACCGCGCAGGACTTAGTACCGGCTCCATCAGTAGTGAGAGGTACTTTTCTGTTTTGCAACTCAGTTGCTAATGTGTTGATAGACACGGGTGCATCTCATTCTTTTGTATCTGCTGCATTTGCATCTGTTTTGGAATTGGAGTTAGCACAGTTAGCATCTCCTATTTGTGTGGTATCACCTTTGAGTGGTGAGTTGATTCTGAAACAGGGTGTTAGAGGATGTGATATAGAGGTCGCCGACTATAGGCTTCCTTTTCCGTTTGTTGTCATGCCCATGAAGGGTTTTGATGTTATTTTGGGTATGGACTGGTTATCGTCATACCGGGCTGTTATTGATTGCTACCGCCAGAGGGTTACATTGTGTACCTTGAGCGGGGAGTGGTTCCATTTCTTGGGAGACCGGGTTGGTAGTGTTTTGCCACCGGGGTATGATTCGCGAGGGCGAAGTGAGCTTAGTGGTCTACTTGCTAGCTTTGAGAGTAGTAAGTGTGATGAGACACTGATTGTGTTACCGAGGGTGGTTTGTGAGTATTCGGATGTCTTTCCCGAAGATCTTGTTAGTTTGCCACCTCACCGAGAGATAGAGTTCTCTATTGATTTAGTGCCTGGTACGGCGCCGATTTCTATGGCACCTTACCGTTTTGCTCCAGCAGAGTTGGTTGAGTTGAAAGTTCAGCTCCAGGAATTGCTTGATAAGGGCTTTGTTCGCCCTAGTGTTTCACCGTGGGGAGCACCGGCACTCTTTGTTAAAAAGAAAGATGGTGCCTTGAGATTGTGTATAGACTACCGGAAGTTGAATCGGGCTACGGTTAAGAATAAGTACCCTATGCCCCGTATAGATGATTTATTTGACCAGTTGAAGGGTTCCCGTTGTTTCTCTAAGATAGACTTGAGATCGGGTTACCATCAGTTGAGGGTCAGGGAGGAAGATGTTCCTAAGACGGCATTCCGTACGCGGTATGGCCATTATGAGTTTTTGGTGATGCCATTTGGGCTTACCAATGCACCGGCAGTCTTTATGGACTTGATGAACCGGATTTTTCGGGAGTTCTTAGACCGCTTTGTGGTTGTTTTTGTGGACGATATCCTTATCTATTCGTCATCTAAGGAGGAGCACGAGGAACACTTGAGAGTGGTGCTTGAGTTACTTAGAGCCCATAGGCTGTATGCCAAGTTTGGGAAGTGTGAGTTCTGGCTGAGGGAAGTCAAATTCTTAGGCCACGTGGTATCCGGGGAAGGGGTGTCTGTTGATACATCCAAGGTTGAGGCAGTGCAAGATTGGGCACAGCCTAAGAGTGTATTTGAGATCCGCAGTTTTCTGGGATTAGCTGGGTATTACCGTCGGTTTGTGAAAGATTTCTCCAGGTTGGCGTCACCGTTGACTAGACTGACTCGGAAGGGAGTCAAGTTTGTGTGGAGTGAGACTTGTGAAAAGTCGTTCCAAGAGCTGAAAGTTAGATTGACCACCGCTCCGGTGTTGATTATTCCGGAGAGAGGGTTGGGTTATGTGGTTTATTGTGATGCCTCACGAGAGGGTTTGGGTTGTGTGTTGATGCAGGAGGGGAAAGTGGTAGCTTATGGCTCACGTCAGTTGAAAATACACGAGAAGAATTACCCCACACACGACTTAGAGTTAGCAGCTGTGATCTTTGCCTTGAAAATCTGGAGGCACTACCTTTATGGTGAGAGGTTCGAGGTATTCTCGGATCACAAGAGTTTGAAGTATCTGTTTACACAGAGAGACTTGAATTTGAGGCAGAGGAGATGGATGGAGTTCATCGAGGATTATGATTTTGAGTTGCATTATCATCCGGGAAAGGCCAATGTTGTGGCTGATGCCCTTAGTAGGAAAACCATTAGTGATGTAGCTTGTATAGCCATCCGGGAATGGGAGATGTTGGGAGCACTTGGCGAGTTTGATTTGCTACTGGGCGAATCTGTTGAGGCTGCGGCCTTGTTTTCTGTAGTTGCCCAGCCTACACTTGTGATTAGAGTGTTAGAGGCACAGAGAGGTGACCTTGAGGTAGAATCCCTCCGAGAGAAGATCTCCAGTGGGAAAGTTGAGAAGGGTTTGACGGTGTATCCCGACCTGAGTGTGAGATACCGAGACCGTTTGTTTGTACCAGAGTCTTGCCGAGAGAAAGTACTCCGAGAGTTTCATCATTCGCGCCTTGCGGTGCATCCGGGAGGTACTAAGATGTATCAGGATTTGGGTCGCCAATTTTGGTGGCGGGGTATGAAGAGAGATGTGGCTGTTTTCGTATCGAAGTGCCTTACTTGCCAGCAAGTGAAGGCCGAGCATCAGAGGCCAGCGGGTTTGTTGCAACCCTTGCCTATTGCCGAGTGGAAGTGGGAGCATGTCACTATGGACTTCGTTGTAGGTCTTCCGAGGACTCAGCGGGGTAGTGATGCTATTTGGGTGGTTGTAGACCGGTTGACTAAGTCGGCGCACTTTATTCCTATGCGCGTGAGAGATTCGGTAGATCATCTTGCCGACTTGTATATTCGGGACGTAGTGAGATTGCACGGGGTCCCAGTGACGATCGTCTCAGATAGAGATCCTCGTTTTACTGCTAGGTTGTGGCAGAGTTTGCAGAGTGCCTTGGGCACTAAGTTGACCTTTAGTACGGCCTATCATCCTCAGACTGATGGGCAGTCCGAGCGTACTATTCAGATCCTCGAGGATATGCTTCGGGGTTGTGTCCTGGACTTCAGTGGGACGTGGGAGAGGCACTTGCCATTGGTAGAGTTTGCCTACAACAACAGTTTTCAGTCTAGCATCGGTATGGCACCGTTTGAGGCCTTGTATGGCCGACCGTGTAGGTCTCCAGTTTGTTGGGCCGAGGTGGGTGATGCACCTTTGTTGGGTCCGGAGTTGGTTAGGGAGACGACGGAGAAAGTTGAGCTTATCCGTAAGAGGCTTGTTACAGCCCAGAGTCGACAAAAGAGTTATGCCGACCGTAGGAGGAGGCCTTTGGCGTTTGAGGTAGGTGATCATGTCTTTCTGAAGATATCACCTAGGCGAGGCCTGATGAGGTTTGGGAAGAGTGGGAAGTTGTCCCCTCGGTTTATTGGTCCTTTTGAGATCCTTGAGAGGATAGGTGAGGTTGCTTATCGGTTAGCCTTACCGCCGCAGTTGTCCGGAGTGCATGATGTGTTTCATGTGAGTATGCTTCGGAAGTATGAACCAGGTCCATCACATGTGTTGGATTGGACTAATTTAGAGGTAAATGAGGATGCCTCGTATGAGGAGAGACCGGTTCGGGTCTTGGATAGGCGGGATCAGGTCCTGCGTGGTAAGACCATTCCTTTGGTGAAAGTCTTGTGGAAACATCACGGAGTGGAGGAAGCCACTTGGGAACGTGAGTTGGAAGTCCGTGAGAAATATCCGGACTTGTTTGTTGATGTGTGATCTTGTATTTAAATTTTACGTTTTGTTGAACTTAAGAACGTTTATATATGTCTTAAGTTGTGAAACATTGAAAATGTTTGGTTTAATGAAAGTACGTTTTGGAACTTGCCTCATATGGAAGTTGAATGTAACATTATATCTGTTGAATATATTGTTGAAATTGGAAGGATAGTGCATAATGTTGATGCATGTTGAAAGTACATATGTTGTTTACATATTGTGATTTGTCTCTTGTTTAAGGGATGGGATGACCGGTAATGGGTCGAATTGTTGACTGTTCAAGTGTAACACTGTTTAAAATGGAGGAAAGCTTGTTTTGCAACTTGTGCTTAATTTCGGGGGCGAAATTCTTTAAGGGGGGGAGGTTATAGCGATCCCGGGTTTACCCTTGTTGTACAGTGACCCGGACATGTGTCCGTGGATGTTGGTAGTTGTCTATCATCTTGTTTGCATCCTTTTTACTTAGTATTTGAGTTATAGGATGTGTTGGGCGGGTTGGTTTCAGGTTGGTTGAGTTTAGAAACCAAAACTAGTTGCCCAGATTTTTGGCCTGTCCGCTCGAGCGGAGGTGTTGGCGCTCGAGCGGGGAATACATCCATCCAGTATCTTGTTGTGCAGTGTTGTGAGCTCGAGCGTAGGGTTGGGAGCTCGAGCGGAGGCCTGGTTCTGCAAAAGTGCTGGGCGAGTGCATTCTGCGCTCGAGCGGGAGGTTGGCCGCTCGAGCGGAAGTCTGTGAGTGGACGCTCGAGCGGGGTGTTTTACGCTCGAGCGGAGACCTGGGTTAAAGTCCCGAAATTGTGACTTTTCAAATCACTTTTTCACTTTCTCTTCTCTCTCTTACTTTTCCAAAATCACCATTGTTGAGCCTCTCACTCTAGACTCTACCTTCTCTCTAGGTTTTGATCTAGTAGGAGTGATTTACTCACCTTTGGCCTTTACAAAAAGTTGTTGATCGTCGAGGGCTTCATTTTAATCTGAAAATCTCGGGTTTTGGAGCACGTTGGGTTTTGTCGTCTTCTCCTTTGGGGCTCCGAATTTGAGGTAGGGATAACCTACTCCTCTCTATGGGTTTTGTCTTTAAATTTTGGTATTTTGAGATGTTGGGCTTGGTTTGGTAATTTTGTGAAAGTTTGGGGCTTTTGTGTAATTTTACAAAGGTTGGGGTTTTATTCATAATAAACCTAGATGCATGTTTGGCATGAAGAAAATAGAATGATTGTTGAATCATTGATGAAAATGGGACCTAAGGGTTGAAATGGTAATTATGGAAAATGGCCTAATTACATTGTTTAATTAATTGGGATAATTAATTGGTGAGAAATGAGGAAATGAAATGTTGATTGAATATCCATTTGCGCATTTATTTTCTGTTTTAGAAATAACTGCTTGGGGCTATCGGTGGAGGATAGTCGAGATTGTTGTAGACAATGTATGTTGATTAGGCAAACTGAAACTAATCAATGGAATGTGTTATGGAACTTGACAGTTGTTAGAATACATTAATTGTTTGTATTGTGTGATTGTATATAGAACCAATGTGTTTATATACGTTATGTGTAGAGGAGGAGATAGGGGATGTACTCCGCGGTTTAGGGGAAGATAGGGGATGGACCTCTAAACCGGATAGGTATTTGGAGGAGATAGGGGATGTACTCCGTAGACAGAGCTCATATGCTTGTCTAGAGAAGTGAAGATAGAGCTCATATGCTTATCTTTGTGAAGTGAAGTGTGGATACAGCTTGTATGCTTATCTGTGGATATTGTTGATATACATATCTGTTGTAGAGTGTGGATACAGCTTGTATGCTTATCTGTGGATATTGTTGATATACATATCTGTTGAGAATGTGGACATAGCTTTTATGCTTATCTGAATGTGAGATATAGTTTTTTTATACATATCTGTGGAAATGATGATAGAGCTAGCATGCTTATCTGTTGAAAAAGGGAAAATGAAAAGTAATTGGGACTTGTAAGTCGTTGACATAAATATGAAATTTATGTGATTGTATCAGTGTTGACCAACTATCAATTGCTAATGTTTTAGTCATTATCCATGGTTGGTTTAGTGTATTTCTACTGGGCTGTGGCTCACCCTATATGGGAATATCATTTTCAGGTACAGGAAGCATGCCACCTCCAAGGACATAGCTGGGAGGCTTGTGGCGGGCATAGTTTTGTCGTTTTACTTTGATGTATTACATGTAATTTCAAGCCAAGGGCTTAATGTGTAAACGAGTTAGAACTATTTGTTGTAACCAAGTGTTAACTTGGAAAGCTGTAAGCCCGTAGGGCATTTTGTTATGAGGTTAAACATGTAATACTTATGTCTTGGAATTCTAATGAATGAAAGGAATGCGGTTAGTTTAAATGTAAATTCATGTCTTATCTGATGGGTTTATTGTTATTATTTTGAGGGCGTTACAAAACCGGTTAATGGTTTAGGGGAAGATGGGGGATGTACCTCTAAACCGGTTGTTGGAATGTTGATATAGCTCATATGCTTATCGGTTGAAGTGTTGATACAGCTCATATGCTTATCTGTTGTAGTAGTGATATAGCTCATATGCTTATCTATTGAAAAGTTTGTTTGATTTGATATAGCACTAAAATGTATATCATCATTGTTTGCGAAGTATGGGAGTAGTTTATGTGTTATTGATACAACACCATAATGTGTATCCACCTTGGATTTCGAAAGTGTTCTAGTGATGAACTATAATCTCATCAAACGTTCTGGCCAGAGTACTGAGCCTTGTTTTCAAACTCAAAGTTGAACAAAAATGAAAAGTGAATTGTAACATAGACTTGGCTGTCATGGTAACGTAGGGAGATGTAAATGGAAGTGTCAGTGTTGACCATCTATCAGTTGCTAATCTTTTAGTCATTGTTCATGGCTGGTTTAGTGTATTTCTACTGGGCTGTGGCTCACCCTATATGGGAATATCATTTTCAGGTACAGGTAGCATGCCACCTCCAAGGACGTAGCTTGGGAGGCCAGAGGCGGACTTTTTTGTTGTTTTACTTTTGATGTATTACATGTAAATTCAAGCCAAGGGCTTAACGTGTTTGAGTTAGTACTCTTTTGTTGTAACCAAGTGTTAACTTGGAAAGCTGTAAGCCCATAGGGCATTTGCTTTTGTTGTTAACATGTAATACTTTTTGTAATGAAACTCTGATAAATGAAAGAATGTGAAGCTTTTGAATATCAATGCATGTCTTATTTAATGGGTTTAAAGTTATTATTTTGAGGGCGTTACAGCACACAAATATATGGAATGAAATTGTCCAATCATAATAATACTAACATTGAGAGGGAAAGGGGCGTGCAGGAAATTAATTGCCATACAATAATCTATACATCAGGATCATCATCATAATGAAAATACAAAGCCAACATAAAAAGGGGAAAACCAACATAAAAAGGTGAAGGGAAGGCAGTCATGCATATAATCTAGGGGTGGGTGGATGGGTGTTAAAAAGAAGCAATGGGAAAAATATTTGCTTACATGATGACAGACTCGATTACTCGATAAGCACAATTTCAATTTTCTGAATCATATGCTTGCAGATGCTCAATTTGTACGGAGAGGAACAACTTGCCACCAACACCAACGGTTTTGAAAACCCCGAAAGACCGCTACACGAATAATAAACCTCTCGCCTGGGAAGAGCTTCTCCTCTTCACCGCCATACAGGAAACACATACGACCATCACTGAGATAGGTGACAAAGCCCACGTAACGCTCAAGCAGAGGATTGAACATAATAGAAAGCTAACTTAGTACCCAATGAAACTTGAGGAAACCATTGGCATGCTCAAAATCAAAAGCAAAGAGCTCATCCCCTTTTGCTGACATGGCAATGCAAAAGCCCTCAAATTTAGCTCCAACACTGAAGGGAGAAGGCACAAAACCACCATCCTCCCTCCCCCAAAACTTCCTTGAAATTATTTAGCAAACCTACAACCGTTTCTGAAATTGCAAGTTAGATCCTCAATGGCTCAAGTTAAAATGGCTTCGTCAAAATTATTTTTTGGCTTACTACAGTGCACAAAACTTATTTTTTTGGTTATTCTACTCTAATAGGGACTTGCCATTTTGGAACAACCAAATGCCAAATTCAAATTTGGGTTGTAAATTGTTCTAAAATTGTGTTCAAATTTGGGTTCTAAATTATTCTAAATTTTTTTTGCAATCTATAAACTTTCTAGTATTCAAAAAATTTGAGTGTTCCAAATTAAATTTGGAAAGTTGAATCTCTGGATGGATCTTTATTGAGTTTTTGTAATTTCATAGATTTTACTATAGTTTTAAAATTTATGGTAGAGTTTTGATTTGTAGAAGTTGTGAAACTAACAATTGGAGGTTCAAAAAAACAGCTAATTTTGGCAGCAAAACTGATTTGGCTTTGCTATTTTTTGGCATAGAATATGGCACACCATTAGAGTAGTGCTTTTGTCAAGCTAGGTTATTTTTTGGCTTTGGCAAGGCAAATAGAAAAACCATTGGAGTTGCTCTTAGAAGCCAAGTTTATACTCAACTGTGCTAGAAGTGAGGAAAAAAATCCGTGGACCTATAAAATTATTCTGTCCACTTTCTCAATTTTTTTTTTTTTGAAACCGATATTTCAAATTGTGTTTTTAGATTAAGGTGGAATGATTTAGATGCGGTTTGGTAACGTTTACATTTTATTATTTTTAGTTTATAGAAAATATTAAATATGTTTATGTTTATTTTAGGTAAAAATGAAAACAAAAAACAAATTTGATATACATGTTTTAAAAACTTATTTTGAAAACAAATGAAAGAATTGGTCTGCAGGAGGTAGTTGTAGACGGTTGAAGATGATGGCCAGATGTGGTTGTTCGCCTCCAAATGTGGTGGCCAAAAGGTGGTTAGTGGTGGCCAAAAGTGATTGCCAACAGTGAGAGATCATGGTCGAAAGTGGTTGACGGTTCGAAATATTAGCCACTCTGTCGTCTAAAGTGCTAGTTAAAGCTTGTCTCTAACAAGAAGTGGTGACCGAATGTGGTTATCACAAGTGGGAGGTGATTGGTGGCTGAAAGTGGTTGGTGTAAGAGGCCATTAACTATGGTGAGCGGTGGTAATAATGAGTAGTGGGTGGTGATTGGAAAGGGTGGCAGAAAGAGGAAGAAATGGAGGGGAAAAATTAAAAAGTGAAACCAATTTTTTTTTGTAAACAAACAAGTTTTTATTTACAATTTCAAAAATTCTGAACAGAAGAAAGAAAGAAAATCTAAATGGGGTTGGATCATGACTGCGTTTGTTGGCAAGAGCATTTGCACTGAAAACATATTGACATACGTCCCTATCTAACTTGGATAAAAATTTTTGAACACGTGATGTTATTTATCGTCAAATTTATTTTATCATTTTATCATAATTGTCATATATGATTGAAATATTTTAAAGCAAACTGTACTAATAGTTCTTGAATTTTGTCCATCGTGTCATTTTAGTCCCTACACTTTTAATTTGCTTGATTTTGACCCTTGACTTTTTATATTGTGTCAATTTGGTCCATTTGATAATACTGATTATGATTTTTGTCAAAAAATGATTACTAAGTTGGTTGAGGTTAATTTACAGCGTTAGTTAAATTTATAATTTTACTCATAAAAGCATGACACATATTCTTATGTGCACATTTTCTATAAAAAAAACACTAACACTTATAATCAATTGGATCAAATTAAGACAATATCATAAATTCAAGGTCAAAATCGAGCCAATTAAAATTATAAGGATCAAAATGACATAAGTATCAAAGACTACTTGTGTAATTTGCCCAATATTTTTTCTCAACTCTTCATCTTTTATAGGCGTATAAGTGGTTTGGTTCGGTCAGGATTATGAGAAAGTTTAGCACCAAACTGAGTCTTTCAGTTTTGGTGGTTAAATAATCGAAATAAACCGCATATTACAATTCAATTTTGTTGGTTTTGTCAATTTGGTGTAGAAGAAGGATTCGCATGAAATTTTAAAATAATTTATAAAAACTTGTAAAATTCCACATTGGGAATAAATGAAGAAAAATAGTGAAAATGTCTCCCTCCTTAATTTTTATTACAAAAATTGAATTATTAATCACTTAAAATATAAAAGTTTTTAAATATAATATTTCAGTTGATTCTGTTTATATTAGTGTAAAAATTTTCAAAATCAAAACATACCACACAATATGAAAAACAGACATAAAACTAAAATTTTGATCAATTTTGAGCAATCAGCTTGGTTTCATTGATTTTTCTTACACCCCTAATCTTTCAGTTTATATTAATGTAAAAATTTTCAAAATCGAAATAAAATACCAGTATAAAAAATGCAGCAAAAACTTAAAGTTCGATTGATCTTGGGTGGTTAGTTCGATTTCATCGATTGTTTTTACACCCCTAATCTTTCATGTGACATGGTAAGTTTTACTACTTTTTTAATATGATTGTTTTTAGATATGTACATTGCTTTTATAGTATAAATACAAGAGGTGAAATGGAGCCGTTGATAAATAATAGTTCTCTCATTTTATTTCACCTTTTTACATGTACTTATGCAATAACAATAGTGTGTATGTATAGGATTTATTTTATTTAGAAAATAATAAAACATACCATACTATGAGAAAGCAATTTGTTATTCATACAAAATTTATCACTAAAATGACGTGGCAATGACATTTTTGCAATAAAACGTCATTTAAATGGGGAATTTATTTTAAAATATAAGTCCCTATATAGTTAGGGTTATTAAACGAATCAAGCTACTCAAGCTCAATTTGTGTTTGACTCGTTAAAAACTCATTTGAAATCGGTTTATTATGTAAACAAGTCAAACTTAAAAGTACAATTTATTGGACTTAATCTAATAACTAGGAATTGTTTGATTCGCTAAAACAAGTTAAAATAATTATTCCTGACTTTCGTATGAAATTATCATTCTGTTATAATATGAACGATGATTCAATTTAGGGTGCATTTTTTATTATTTTTTAGTGAATCAAAGGTGACAATAGATATTTTAATAGAATAATCATGTTATTCCACTTCATTCCAATAGTGAAGCAAATAAATCATTATCCAAACAAGACACTGCTTACCCAAACAAATACTCGTATCAATTAACTATGCTGAAGAACAATTTTCAATAAGAACAATAAAATATTTTCCTTGCTTGGCCAATTACACATTACACACATATACAAAGAATCCAGAGTAGCCCATGCAATTTTTATTCTACGGTTAAGGAGGTCAAAGTGTTGCATGCATAAAATCAAGGAAAAGACTTCGCCACTTAGGTTATATGGGAAATCAATCGTTATAAAAAGGATTAGGTATCAACTTGGCAGGTAAGCGGGGCTTTTCCCAGACTAAGCCCGTACACTAATTTATTTTCCAAACTAAGTCTAGTTTGGCTGAATTTCCTAAACTAAGCTGAAACGTGTTTACTAAACACACTTTCAGTATATTGTGGTCCAGACAAAATACACAAAATTATGAAAGCGTGTTTAGAAAAGGCGTTTTTAATTAAGGTCACACGATAATAAATCGCGTGTTTACTAATTATCGTGTCAATTAATAAAACGCAATTGAAAAACACGCAACATGAAAACGTGTTTTGAAAACACGCTTTCAATAAAATAATAATAATAATAATAATTAATTTTACACCCACATCACACACACTCACACTCACACTCTTTTCTCTCTCTCTCTCTCTCTCTCTCTCTCTCTGTGACACACTTGCACCCACGTCACTCACACTCACATCACTTCACTCTCCCTCTCTCTCTTTCACACACATCCACACACACTCATAATAAATAAATGAAAATAAAAATAATTAATTTTATTCATTATATTTATTTTAATAAAACATATATAATTTTTAATATATATAAATTTTGTTTTTATAAAATTAATACCAATAAAAAGATATCAATCATATTTTTAAAATGAGACCAATATTAAATATATGTAATAATAATTTATAATAACAAATAATAATCACTCTGTTTGATTTGATTATTATGTATTATTATAAATTATTGTTACATATATTTGATATTGGTCTATAAAAATAACAATCACTCTGTTTGGTTTGATTATCTTTAAAATGAGACTAATAATTTAAAAAATATAACCAAACCAAACAGAGTAATTATTATTTATTATTATAAATTATTATATATATATATATATATATTTAATATTGGTCTCATTTTAAAAATATGATTGATATCTTTTTATTGGTATTAATTTTATAAAAATAAAATTTATATATATTAAAAATTATATATGTTTTATTACAATAAATATAATGAATAAAATTAATTATTTTTATTTTTATTTATTTATTATAATTGTGTGTGGATGTGTGTGAGAGAGAGAGTGGAGTGATGTGAGTGTAAGTGTGTTAGAGAGAGAGAGAGAAAAGAGTGTGAGTGTCTGTGATGTCTGATGCCAAGTCTTATCTTTTTTTTTTTTTTGGCCACGGGGTCACTGCTGTGACCCCTTATTGCGTTTTTTATTGTACTTAAAACGACACAGTTTTATCTTTTCTTTTCTTTTTTTAATGCTCTTACTATGTTTTTTGGCATCATAAATTACACTTTGTCCTAAACCTTAAATCTTAAACTCTAAAATAAAAATAAATAAATTTTAAGAATTAAACCCTAAACTCTAAAATAAAAAAAAAATAAATTTTAAGAATTAAACTATAAATTCTAAACCCTAAATCCTAAACCCTAAAATAAAAATAAATAAATGTTAAGAATTAAACCCTAAACCCTAAAATAAAATAAAAAAATTAAGAATTAAACCCTATATCCTAAACCTTAAAATAAAAAAAAATAAATTTTAAGTATTAAAGTAAAAAAGTGATCATTTTATATAGTTGATTATTATTTGTTATTATAAATTATTATATATATATATATATGTATATATTTAGGCCTCGTTTGGGAACAGACTAATTTAGTAACTTTTTGGCTATTTGGCTAAAATATGAGCTAAAAAAAATTAGTATGTTTTGGATGACTTTTTGACTTTTTACGAAAATATGTGCAAAAAGTAGAGAGAAAAGAGAATCTTTGATTTTTTGGTATGGGTTGTTGGTTTTTTGACTAATTTAGTAACTTTTTTACTTTTTAACTAAAAGGAAGGGTTCCCAAACGAGGCCTTAATATTAGTCTCAATTTTATAAAATAAAATTTATATACATTAAAAATTATATATGTTTTTATTAAAATAAATATAATGAATAAAATTAATTACTTTTATTTTTATTTATTTATTATAAATGTGTGTAGAAGTGTGTGTGAGAGAGAGAGAGTGGAATGATATGAGTGTGAGTGATGTGAGTGTAAGTGTATGTGAGTGAGAGAGCGAGAGAGAAAAAAGTGAGTGTTAGTGTAAAATTAATTATTATTTTTTTTATTGAAAGCGCGTTTTCAAAACACGTATTTTTCAATTTCGTTTTATTAATTGATGCGATAATTAATAAACACGCAATTTGCAACCGCGCGACCTTAATTGAAAATGCATTTTCTAAACACGTTTTCATAATTTTATTTAATTTGTCTGCCTAAACCACAAAAATGCTGAAAGTGTATTTAATAAACACATTTTAGTTTAATTTGAAAAAATCGGCCAAACTAAACTTAGTTTGGGAAATAAAATAGTGCAGGGCTTAGTTTAGAAAAAGCACCGAGGTAAGCAACAATTGAAAAAAGAAGGGATTTAATTATTGAGAGGCTCAGAAAAATAGAATTTCTTCACATCTATGGAAAATTCTACAAGTTAGTTCTAGTTGGATATATAGGATTGCTCTATGAAAACCACATATTTGTTGATTAAGATAGAATAAGTTACACTTCTAATTTGACTCAAATTTCACTTTAGTCCTTACCATTTTAATTTAAATAATTCGATTCCTACCTTTTAAGTCTGATTTCAATTTAATCCTTCCATTCAAATTAAATATTAAAACTTACAATATTGTAATACGTGTCAGTCTCCCAAGAAGTGCATGAAAAAATTAGCTAGTATTTAGACAAAAAGACCAAATTAAAACTGGACTTTAAGTGTAAGAATCAAATTGAAATTTAGTCAACCTACAAAGGTGAAAAATGTAATTCCCCCTAAGATTTAAAACACCCGATATATCCAAGTCAAACATTGCTAAGTACTCGTAAGACAATAATCAACCAACCTAATTTCACCAGAAGTAATGCAACAGTGAAATAGGTTAAATACTTCTGGTTAACTAAATTAAAAATCCAGTGCAGCAAATTATGTTTTACAGAAACATTGATTTGAGCAAAATAATTATATTCTGTAAATAGGATTGAAGTCTCTCCAAAGCTGTTCTTTTGAAACATATAGCTGATAATCCCAAGACTTCATATGCTTTGATTCATGCCATGCCACCCAACTTCTAAACTTCATCTTCATCTGTAATTAAAAGTTAGAATCTTACAAAAACTTTTACAGAAAAGCAAAAGCAGAGACATCTAATTTATGCTACGAAACACATTTATAAACCAAATCATCTCCAAACAATTAGATTAGCTGGCTTATAAAAAAGTTCAAACCACAAAAAGGAAAAACTGTACGAGTTCCTGCATGAACAATGCTAATTAAAATCCCACAAGTTCCAAATCCCAAACATGGGTAAGACGAACACAACACAAAAGAGTAATTTATGAATCGTGTACCATGGGGCACATAATGGGAACGTTCAGAAAAAGAAAAAGAGATAGGAGAAAAAAAGAAAAAAGAAAAAAGAAAAAGAGTTCAAAAAAATTAAAAATTTGAGGTTTTATTTTTTTATTTTATCAAATTGTTCGATGACAACAAAATTTCTCATAACCTGATGCCCTTCCAACTTCTGACAGTCAAGACTCAAGACCGGACACTTAGTTTGACCAAATGATTAGTCCACTAAAATGCACCACATTTATGATTTAAGATATTAAACCCTACGTGTAACCAAATCTTTAAAAAAATTGTATATGCTAGAATCCTTTTTTCAGATTCTCCAATCTCCAAGTAAATTCTACAGCAAAACAAATGATGGAAAGCCAACCTAACAATAGAAAGTCCATTTACTAGTGATAAATAAATCAAATGCACCAATGCTCAAAATAAGGACATGAAACCTGAACATCCCAAAGATAACCTAACAATGGAATTCCTTAGGCCTCTTTTGTGATAAATAATACAGATGCACCGATGTTCCACTATTTGGTTAGTTGTGTGCGTTGGAGTAAGGATTGGTGCCGCATCATACCATCGGTGACAACCCCTAAAACCCATGCGGGGTTGGCTTTCCCATAGTGTATTGGTCTAGTAAACCACAAATATGGGATTAGGGACTAGTCGCCTAGGTTAAAGACACAATTGTGTTCTAGTTAGATTCAATTGTGTTCTAGTAAACCATAAATACGAGATTAGGAACTACTGGCATGTAAACCTGACTAGTTTGCTTTCAGACTTATAAGATGACTTAGCTCACAGGCTTGTACTATTTTAAGGATATGTAATTAATATATTTGGGCTGTGAACACACTCATGGCTTTTTGAAGCCTAACTCTAGAGATGTTACGTTTGTAATTTAACTCAAACTATTATCGATGCCTTAGCAATTTATTCCAAGTACTTGGCATATGCAATCAAACTCATTGAGATATTTGGAAATTGGAGAAAAGTACTCCTTTATTTAAATTTCTCCCAAATTTGTTTCTGTCATCTGAGTCATTATTGACAAACTAGCAACAGCGACCTTGAGTTCCTAGTTATGTCATCTTAGTCATTATTGGCATGCCAAAGCTAATTTCACCCATCATGTGAAAGCGAAACCCTTGTCCAACATGGACCTAAGGATGTTGAATATTGGTGAAAAATTGAACAGTGTGACCGAAGGACCCACAGGAACAATGTGATACAAAACATTGGACTCTACCTAAGCTTCCTCAAATGGAAGCTTTCCAAAATGTTTTTCTCTAATGGGAAATTGGGAAATTTTCACTGAACTAACTTGTTGAGTTACTTGACTTGCTACATCAGGACAGACTTCCTTACAAATTTCATCTTGTTGCATACAGAAATCATCCTATCGTCTACGGAATTGATCGTCAAAATCAGAATGGATTTGATTTATGATGTTGGTTTGAAGGACCGCCATGTCTTGATTGGTTGGGACATGTGGGTTTAATGATAGTCATGAAGTTGTTTTGAATGGTGGTCAAGTCCTTATGACAGATGGCCGTGTTCATGTTCTATTCTAAGGTGCGTTTGGTCCAATAAGGCTTGTTGGTCATAGAAATCACTAATGGTCACAGTGGCGTAAGGGAGGAAAATGGTTTACGCTAATATTTAAAATGGCAAAAAATAAATAAATTATGTCCTACTCACAACACGTACAAAGGAATGTGAATGCGATGAGAGTGCCAATTCTAGAGTTTTCAACAAAAGTAGTGTGGGTATGGATGCAACAATGGCTTTTTGGTAGGGGAATAAAAATGGAAAAGGAAAAAGGATAGAAAATTGTTGATATACCATTTTGTCCTACGTATTTTTATTTTTTTTTTAAACAAGGAAAAAGGGTAAATATACCATCGCCTGGACTTTTCCATTCTTATTATTTACATTCCAGCAATCTATACATATGTAAATATACATCGCAGTATTATATTATTGTCCCTAGTATAGTATGTAGTAAATAAATATACTATCGTCCGAACTTTCTAACTTAATAAATATACAAAATATATATAGTAAATATATGTAGTATTATACTACTATTTGCCCTAGCGCAATATATAATAAATATGCTGCCACCTAGGCTTTTCTTTTCCCACACTAAAAATAATATATTTTATCACTCATACACCATCTAGGCATATTAAAGCCATCATTCCATCAGTTTGGCCTCATTCCATCAGTTTAGCCACTATAGAAAGATACATGCTAATATCACCATGGAAAACATAAATTCGATAAACTTCACAATCAATACAATGTCATCTTCACAGCAAGTCTATAATCAATACTAGTACAGGAAGCTCACATTGATATTATCATAGAAAGAACAAATTGAATAAATTCCACAATCAATACATTGTCGTCTTTCTAAAGACATGTTCTTTTAAATATAACAGGTAACAGGTCATCCAAAAACCCAAGTCAGCATTCATAGGAATTAACAAGGTTTAGGGAAGTCAATACCAAAAGGGCGATGTAGGGTGCATAACACCTTCCCTACTCGTAACATAAAACCCGCGGACTCAACTTTGATTTACATTGACCAAAATGAGAATCACTAATATGAAACATACCCAATCTAGCATGCTTGTAAACAAAAATACAAAGTATTGGCTCAAAAACAAAACTATTTACTCTATGTTAGGTGGTGACTCTAAATTTTCAGTAAATTAAAAAGGCCTGATTAAAGTAATTGGATATTATTTCCATCGTTGCAATAAAAACTTCAATTTTTAGTCTAGTTTTCTTATAAACAATTGATTGTCAAAATCCGAGCACGACAAAAATAAATTAGAACCTAATTTGCAATTGACTTGAAAGCAATAAATATTGATACTAGCCAAGATTTAGTGTAGAAGAGTCATAGCTTAGCAAGGAATTAGTAGCCCATTGATAATGCAACAAACTCCAACTAGAGGTGATAAATGAAGGGATAGCAATGGAACAAAATTTAAGATTCTTTTTTGTTTCTCCGATGTTCAAAGTGTACTTATGGGATATAAAAAGTGGAAACTGTAAATAAGGTAAAGAAAGAAAGTCATTGTTGAAGATGTGTTGGACAATGGGTTAATTTTGTTGGTTCGGATCTTGGTTTGGATATTGGATTTGGGTCAGATCCTGATCTGACCTTTCAACTAATGAATCAGGGGCATGCCAAGACTTATAAACCAATTGTGGAAAATGGATCTTCTCCTTTATGATAAAAGACACGATTTGATTCAAAAATAGACCCAAACTGCTACCCCTCACTAATGAACATGTCAGTGGCAACAAAGAAAGCAATGATCATGACAAACAATTAGGAAAGATGGGTATGGTTTTGTCTCGAATCTTCTAGCGACAATGGAACGCAATGACAACAATCTTGATTACACAAAAGACAACCAAACCAAAACAAAAAAGAACGAAGGACTAGTCATTGTCCTAGTGATGAATGGCAACACAAACTGAAGCAACAATGTAAGAGTTGATAATGGAACTTTGGCAGTGGCAAGCAATCACAAAGACTATGATTACTGGTTAACAACTATGGATCAGATTTAGCTGACACTATTGATGTAGTCCTGTAGGGGAAAAGGCAGAGAAGAGAAAAAAAATATATAAAGAAAGAAAAATAATAGAGCTCTTATTCTAAATTCAATGTCCATTCTTAATATAAAAAATATCTCTCAATGACAATAGCCATAGTATCTACAGGCTGCCCACAAAGCCAAAATATACAGATAAAGGGAGCTTCTATTTGCACACCACAAGTTGTCTCAATACACACATTTCCTAATTTTTTTTTTATTACAATTGTATCCCTTGAGCAAATTACCATCAAGGATTAAATGGACACACCTTCCCTCCAGCCACCTTCACCGCCAGTCACAACCCTCTGTCGCTCCTGACCTCCGCTTGCTATCACCAGCCTTATGAACGACCCCCCTCCCCCAGTAGAGATGAAGCTCAAAAACTAGTAGCAAAAGAGAGTTCCAGTTTGTTGTCTATGCACCGGTTCATTAAGTGACAAAAATGGGAATGGTGTTCATGTTGGTGGGAAAAGAACACAATGCGAAAAATAACATCCAGGAACCTATGAAAGCATTGATTGAGGAATTGCATGATGTCTTTCTAGATGAGTTGCCTCCAAGGTGGCCATCCTTGAGGGACATACAACATCAGATTGATCTGATTCCAAGAGCAAATTTGCCAAATCGTCCCCATTATCGAATGAGTCCAAAGCAACATGAAGAGCTTCACCGTTAGGTAGATAAGCAAGTGGCAAAGGAACATGTTAGAGAGAGCCTCAGTGCGTGTGCAGTACCAATAATATTGACTCCCAAGGTAGAAGCAGTGTGTCAGTGACCAATACCAAAGAATATTCATGATGTGTGTAGCTTTCACGGGCTGGCCTCATTCTATCAGAGGTTCATTCCTAACTTCAGTCCAATCATGGCGCCTATTACAGACTGCATTAAGGCTTAGAGGTTCTCTTGGATAGAGGCTGCAACAAAAGCATTTCAATAGATCAAGCAAAAGTTGACTTCAAACATCTGTGCTCATATTGCCAAAATTTTCTTAGCCCTTTGAGTTACACTGTTACATATCAAAAGTAGGTATTGGTGTTGTTTTGAGTCAAGATGGCCAGCCGATTGCGTACTAGAGTGAGAAGCTTAAGAGCAATTACAATACCTATGACATAGAGTTCTACTCCACTATTGAAGCCTTGAAGCACTGATATTCTTATCTGTCCCAAAGTGAATTTATTATGTTTTCTTACCATGATGCTTTTTGAAGCACATAAACAGCCAAGATAAGCTCTCATCGAGGCATGCCGATTGGATCGCATACTTGCAGCAATTCACTTTTGTTATCAAGCACAAGTCGGGGCCTGAACAAGGTGGCTATTGAAACTTAACCAATGTTCCCTTTTGCTCACTACTATAAGGACCAAGGTACTTGGGTTTGATTCCTTTCAAGAGTTATTGGTTGCTAATCCCTATTTTTCTAATATTATTGCTGAAATTGAATTAGGTCAATGGCCTGACTTTATTATCTACGACGGCTTTCTCTTCAAAGGCAACCAGTTGTGTGCTCTTAAATTGAGCCTACGATTGAAATTTATTAAGGAGTTGCATAAAGAGGGCCATGTTAGGCACGACAAGGCCTTACAATTACTGGTCAGCTCCTACTTCTGGCTTTCCATGAGGAAAGAAGTTGCCAAGTTCATGGACGGGTGTTGCACCAGCCAAGTGTCAAAGGGAACAACGGCAAACGCGGGATTATATATGCCGCTACCAATACCTTGTCAACCATGGACTGATGTTAGAATGGATTTTTTTTGGGGGCTTCCATATACACAATGAGGTTGTGATTCCATCTATGTGGTCATGGACAGATTTTCTAAAAGGCCCATTTCATTGCATCGAGAAGACAATAGATGCTATAAATGTGGCACAATTGTATTTTTGAGGAGTCTATTGCCTACATGGGCTACCACAATCCATTGTGTCAGACAAGGATAGCCGATTTCTCAATCATTTTTGGAGATGTTTGTCTAATACAAAGCTTGACTTTAATTGTTCCTTGGGAAATTCATTGCGGTGTTTGGTAGGGGATCATTTGAAATCATAGGACTAGAAATTGCACTTGTAACCCTTCAGAAAATTGAAGTTTTGATTTCAGTCCCTTTTATGTTAACTATGGTTATTAACCACGAGCTCCATTGGACTTGGCACCTGTGCCAAACTGAAAGAGTGTCAATGAAAAAGCAGAAGATCTTATTAGCAACCTATAGGAAGTCCACAAATTTTGTTTATGTCGTTCTCAAAGAAGACAAAATTTTAGCCTGCGAGTACAACAAATTGGTAGCCAGAAAAATTGGGCCATTAGAGATTGTGAAAAGATCTCATTCGCACTACCGACGTGTTCCACATCAAACATCTCATTAGGAGTGTTCATAAAACTAAATCACTTGAGCAAACTGAGCCAATCCAACCGATCTAACACCATTTTGGACGATTTCAATGGTTGAACAGTCAAAAATGGATTGAAATTAAGAATTTTGTGCGGATTTCGATCGAATTACGAGCGTATTAATTGAAAAACTGCATAAACTGATCTGACTGAATATAATTATAATTAAATTAATAATGGTGTTTACACATGTTGCCTTTTAATGGTGGATTATGTTTCCCAAGAACCTTAGTTGTACACACAACATTTTCATCAATGACTTCTGCAATCAATAGTTGGGCAATGGCCTTACCTAGTCTCAGAGACTTTAATTTTCACTCCAACTCTCTCTTTTCATCTTCTTTTTCACCATTTCATCTACCTTTTTGTCTCTATCACCTTGCCATCTATCCTACTTCCCTCTCTCTCTCTCTCTCTCTCTCTCTCTCTCTAAAAGACAAACTCTAATAGAAAACTATGGGACTTAGAGTCCTTGGAACTTCAAGATAAAATACTCTCATCTCTCAATCATTTCTGCGTCTCTCGCTCTTCCCTGTCAATCTTCAGTCTTCCTCTCTGCGATGGTGGCAAATGTTGGTAGTTATCAACGGTGTGGCAGTGGTGGTGGTGTCGATGAGCGATGGTCATGGCATGGTGAGTCTCCCTTCTCTCTTTTCTGTATTTTCTTCCTCCATTATCTTAATTTCAATTTGTTTGTATGTATATGAGTTTATGGTTTTATTTTTATTTTTTTTTAACTTTGAATCATATTTTTCCCATTTTTTTCCTTCAACCTCTTTCTATAATAGATTTGTGAAATCGACCAAACCTACCACCTAATCGATTGTCTTGACTTGGACGATTTCGAATAGTAGGTCGGTTGACAACGGATGAGGGTAAACCCCGACATGCAAACACCCCTACATTCCATATTGGGGAGACAATTTTGATGAGAAGGCTACGAATTCGAGGGTTAATTCTTCCTACCTTGGAGGTGATGGCGCAGCGTGTGGCCATAAAATTTGTAGATCAAATGGATAGGCATGTGCCCAAACAAGGCACAAGGCATTAGCAGGAATCAAACGGCACGTGCCCAAAATCGCGCAAAATTTGGTGGGTTGATGGAAAATATTGTTCTGATCAAGATCCGTTGCTATGCCATGGACCACAATAGATTTTGGAAAATTCCATCATTTAGGCCATCAATTTCGAGATTTAGCCATTTTTGGAAAGATTTGCAACTTCAATTACTCTTAGCGCACAAGTCAGAATTCAATTCCGTCGAATTTGTGATTATCGTAGTAGCCTACATTACTAATTTCTTTGTTTTATTTCAATATTTCTATTTTTGGAAATTTTTATTGTATTTGCTTATTTTTTGTTTTGCTCATTAAAAAACTGTTGATTTTGGTTGTTCCTAGTACATTAGGGTGGTTGTCATTATAAAAAATCATTGTAAGCCTTACGAGTGAATAGTTTAGAGAATTAATACAATTTTGAGTTTTTATTCTTTTTCCAACCTTTGGTATTTATTTCAAATCAACCATTGTTGAGCCTTTATTCTTTGTATTCCATTTGAATCAACGAGTTTAGAGAAGGATCTTGTTTCTGGGTAATCATCTCTGAATCAACAGACCATAAAATCGTCACTATCACACATTCTTGCTACATCACTTAGGTTGGGAGTAGAGCTCGAATACCTCGCTCATAAACACTAGAGGACTTGTGAATTAGAGGCTAGAATACAAGTTGAGTTGGGGCACTAAAACCAGTTTGTAAGAGGGGCCTTAACCAAGACGCGACACCCTGATGGTCGTATCATATCTCTAGGCCACTCGACACACCCAAAAAGGGATGTAACAAGCCTACCTATGTCCACGTATCCAAGTATGTTACATCCCCGAGGCCTACATCAAATGTTGTAGAGTTGATCCAATTTCCCTCCAATTTGCCAAGCCTAAAACAGTGATCCACCTATCATCAGTTGAGTTGGCTATGCAAGACAACACATCTACATTTCCTTGCTCTTCTGACATACAAGCTCTCCACTGCCACCCCTCTTTTCCAAGGCTACCGTTGGCTCTCTCCTCTGCCACCTCTAGTCCATATTAGTGCCTGCTTACCATCTTCATAACTCCTCTACAACCATTACACAATGATCAACCATTTCTACCCCTAACGTTTTGCGAAAGTACTTTCCTCATCTTACCACCCATTTATTTTAACATCCTCATTTATGCTACACTCAATTTTACAAATTTATTGTTTCGTAGTTGCCTAACATTCAGTGCCATAAAGCATTGCAGACCTCAAAGTTAAAGATTTTTCTTTCAAATTTGTTGCTATCTAGCACATCTCCATTTGAGCCAACCTACTTTGATAACTAAAGTTTCATCATTTTCAATCTTTCCACTTTCTGGTATCTCATGGTTTTCAATCTACACTATTTTACTGTTTCTACTTGTGTTAGTAACAAAGTTACATTTCCATGCAAAAAGACTCGCAAGAAAACATACCCGAGGAATCAATGGACCACGCTCTTCTATCTATAGCATGACGACTCAAGAAAACATTTTGAACAATAACTAACAATAATCAAAAGTCACTAGCATCCGTATCATTTAAATTTCTAAAAATTTTGATATTCTAAGAAATGGAAGCCTCGCGGGAACTGGCAAGAAAAGTGATGGGAGCATTGTGACTTGTGAGAGCAAGATAAACGGAAAAGGCACATAAACAAATGATCAAAGGAGTCCTCCACAATCCAAACATTCTCTCAAAGAGAGATTCTCTCAATTACCAACCATGAGAGGAATGAAATTTTAAAAATATAAAATCCCTTACAAATGCACAATGCATTTCCATCGAGATCTAGAGTTGGCCCAAAAAACCAAATGAATCCCAACCATTGTGTTGGATCCCATACTTGGTAGGGTAAAAGACTATTTTACCCTTGATGTAATAGAAAGAAGGTAATGTCACATCAAAACTTTTTGGTCGAGTAAAAGGTAATTTTGGTGGTTGTTTTTTTAGAGGATGCCAAACTCATTTTAGAGGTGTTCTGGATTTTTTTTGGCTTTTTGGTTTTTTCAGAAGAAGCTAGCTTATTTAGAACAAGGCATTATTAGTCACAGAATGCCATGAAGTATCTTATTTAATAAAAAAAATCCCCATAACCATTACCCTAATAATGCCTTGTTCTTAGCAATAATATTCCCAATGGAAAAACCCTCTCCCTCTTGACACTTTGCAATAATACTCTTAGCAATTAAAACTTGTTCTATAATTGTGCAATATCAAGGGTTATCAAGGGTCATATGTTCTCGAAACCATAGGATCAAATCCTTTCCTACTATCTTGTTTCAACATTAATCTTGACCAAACTCATATCAATTTGCCTCACTGGTGCAAATCTTTTATGGCTAGACAAATCGATTGTACTGTTCATCTCTCCAACTTTACTTTCTTCAATTGTCTAGATTCTCCCTCACCAACAAGTGCCACTTACTTGCAACAAAAAAATCAACGATAACTTCAGAAAAGTGATATAGAATCCATGACCTACTTTTCACTCTTCTTTGTTCTCTTCATATACTCTGAAAAATCAAAAAGTCAAAAAGTCACCATCCTATTTAAATCACAAATATCACTTCTTTAACACATCACTTCAAACCCAACCCATATAAAAAATACACTTATTTAGAACATCCCAAACAACCCCTTAATCATGCCTTAGTTGCTAAGTATTTGAACCCATAATAACCCTAAAGCTGTCATTCTCAATCCTAGACATTTCTTAACCCTAAAGATTAAGTGATATGATTGCCATGGCACAACTGAACGGTTTGAAGCCATATCATCTTCCCACCAACTTCAACTAGGTGCTTAAAATATGTGCTGGGCAAATCTTGACGAGGCACGGCACCATTCTATTATAATAAAATTAATGTGTTTGTACAAAAACAATAATCATTTATTTTTGACAAAAATAATGTTGTAGTGACATTTTTTAAAATATCACAAAAATTCATATCATTTTTTTTTAAATATCACAAAAATTCATATCATTTGTTATATATATATTTTTTAATCTAGAAATTCTAATTATATAACACTACTCCTGTTGTTATTATTATGAGGATCAGGATCACGTTAACAACCACCATCTGATTTGTGGTTGAGACCAAAATTTTCATAGCTAATTCATACACCATGGATTTGCTAGACAACCAATTAGATTGTGCACATCGGCCAAATTAGCAAAATTCTGTCCTACATTTACATACACAGTCCCCACGTTTATAATTTTATATATAAAATTTTAGATTTTTCGATGAATAAAAAAGATTTTGCAATTGAAAATTTTTGAGCAATTACAAATTTTATAGACAATTTTGGAGGAAAAAAATGTGATAGACCTGAAAAAATATTTATGAGTTGTGTGTCATATATTTAATCATGTGAAGGTTTGAGAAGTGGGAAAGATCTTACAAAGGAAAAAGATTGGTGATGGTGGCTCTAAGTAGAAAAGAACAAAATGGGAAAGAGTTTGACTGCAACATTTCAACGCCATATACAAGCAAAGTGATTTTTCTTAATTTTCTTCCCATATTTTTGGGATATTAACTTGGTACGTTAGTTTATAGGATATTCTGTCATATCAAAAAGGGATTCCCTTCATTTACTTACATGATGACGGATTCGATTACTCAATAAGCACAATTCCAATTTTCCAAATCATATGCTTGCAGATGCTCAAGGTTTTGGAAACCCGAAAGACCGCTGCACGTATACAAAACCGCTCGCTTGGGAAGAGCCCCTAAGGCGATCACAGAGATGGGTGACAGCCTACATAACGCTTGACCAGAGGATTGAACATAATAGAAAGCTCACTTAGTACCCAGTGAGACTTGAGGAAACCATTGGCCTCTTCAAAATCATAAGCAGTGAGCTCATCCCCTTTTGCTGACAAAGCCCCCCTCAAATTCAATTCCAACACTGGAACTTCCTTAAGAACCCCGTCAAACAAGCAAAAACCAGCCTGGGTATAAATTCTAAGCCTGTGTCCCCAAGCAAAGTAGTCGAGGATAGTTTCACCACCAGTTTTACCGAAGCTGAGAGGATTGGGCAGGAATATCAGTGATGGGATCAAAGGCAAAAGCATCTAAACAGAAATGGTCTTTACAAGATCAAGACCAATTCTCCACAATTTATAGAATATAATTGACAAAATTCCATATAAACTAAAAAGAGAAGGAAGTGAGAAATATTACATCTGTTAGGTCACCAACAGATACAAACGACATATGATTAATAACAAAAATAATAACAATCAAGTTTGATAGTTAAACCAAAAAATAGTAATAATCGAAGTCGTATCATTAAAAGTACCAAGCTTGGTGAGGAAGGCTTGAATTCTGGAAGAAAAGAACTCAAATCCACAACAAAAGTGGAAGGCACCACAAAAAAAGAACTCAAATCCATGAATTCTAGAAGAGGCATCATTTCACTAGCTATGTCAGTAGTTAATGAGACGTGCTATGGGACAAGTCTGGGAAAAGTGGAAGGCATGCACAGGGTTTTGATGCTGGGAAAAGTGGGGGTGTCTGTTTTGTTCATTTGCAACCTCGTACTCGTGGGAAACTCGATTATAAGGCTGTACGTTGTGTCTTTATTGGTTATTCTACTACTCAGAATGCTATGATCTTTACACTTGCAAAGTGTATGTTAGTATGGATGTTACTTTCCGTGAATCTAAGAGATGGCCTTCTTTCCTTCTTCTCTGCCATCTTCTTCGGGGGATAGTGTTATTGCGGATGAGGAGATGGCCTATCAACATAAATTATCTTTTTTCCTTTCTAGTCAGCGAATTGTGGCGAGGGGGAGCCTAATAGTTGGATAAGGTTGATCTTAAGACTAACACTTCTCCTGACTGGTGGTCGTTTGGATAGGGTTGATCTTATTCTCGACGTCCGAAAGCGCAAGCTTCCCTTGTGCCACTAGACCCATCATCATAGGTAATGCACCTCAGTCAATTCGGATCTGCACAGGCCCAGCATTAACTTAAATATGATGTTGGACCAAGCCCAGTTCAAGGGATTATTAATTGGAGGTCTGAACCACATAAGAAGTGAATGGAAATTGAAACAGGATGAAGCCCAAATCACAAAATATCAATCACCAGCCCAACCCTCCTCAATACCAGCAGACCCATCATTAACTTAAATATGAAGCCCAAATCACAAAATATCAATCACCAGCCCCCACCCATCCATTGAGGAAATCAGGAGGTCCAATGGAATCAAATAAGCAGAAATAAAACAAATAAGAGTAATCAATACGAACCAAGACTTGGTACGTGGTTGTTATTTTTGCAATAAAACTACTAAATCCTTTTAATTTTTTTTCGTCATTGTATGCTAACATTGAGAAGATTTAATCATATCCTTATTGTACTTAAAGTTCACTGGATTTAAGGAGATTAAGTGGTAGCACTAGCAGTTTGTTATTCTAATCTGTTAGATAGGGTGACCCCATTTTAAAGTTGCTGATTTTGATTCAAGATGGCTGTTCATAGTATGTTTCGTCCTTTCGGGATATATGTTTGAATCCTCAATTTGTTTTCCCTCTCATTGATTCTGAGTTTCCTGAAAGGTTGAGTAAGCCTTTTATTGGCATATTGGGTTAAGTGCATGTCTATGTCATATTTGCTATTTATCAAAGTAATTCATTCATTTGTTTTTTTTGTCTTTTCATTCAAATTTTTTTGGTCATTTACTCTGTAGGGATATATTTAGGCCTAGTTTGGGAAGACTAAGGCCAAGTTTGGCTAACAAAAAAAAGTGCACTTATTTCATCTTTTTATCTTTTTTGGGTCACATCAATCAATATCTTCTCTCTACTTTTTCTACACATAATACAAAAAAAATCAAAAAGTACACTTATTTAGTCTTCCCAAACTTGGCCTAAATAAGTGCACTTTTTGACTTTTTATGAAATATGGGTTGGGTTTGAAGTGATGTGTTAGAGAGGTAATGTGACTTATAGCGACTTTTTGTCTTTTTTTAATCATGCCAAACTTGGCCTTAATGGCATCATATACTTCAGATGTATTGAGACAACCACATGGAGAAATTTGTGCAAACAATGTCTACTTGATTTATGGAAATGCCAAGTTGGGCAAAACTGTAAATCCGAGAAGACATTTTGAGGATGACATTGACAAATTTTGACCCTTTGGACTTAAAAGAGAGATTTAACCATGTCACAGAACTTGTGGATGTCATCCCCAAATGTATTCTCATACCACTTAGGATTTACAGCTTTGCCCAACTTGGCATTTCCATAAACCAAGTAGACATTGTTTGCACAAATTTCTCCATGTGGTTGTCTCAATACATCTGAAGTATATGATGCCATTAAGTATATCCTTACAGAGTAAATGACCAAAAAAATTTGAATGAAAAGACAAAAAAACAAAGGAATGAATTACTTGGATAAATAGCAAACATGACATAGAAATGCACTTATCCCAAGATGCCAATAAAAAACTTATTCAACCTTTCAGGATACTCAGAATCAATGAGAGGGTTTTTCATCACCCAATCGTGTAGAGTTCATTCTACCACCTCTGTGAAAAGCACCTTATTGCCAAAAAAACTACTTTGACACTTTCCAATTACTCTCAGTAAATACAGGCTGCAGTGACTCGTCGCAAACTCGTACCACCATCGTAAATCTTTTGATTGTGACTTAAGGTGATACACCACTTTTATACTATTTTGTGTACTTCCAATGTAACCAGTATACATGTTTGAATCCTCAATTTGTTTTCTTTCTGAAAATTGTATTTCAAATGCTCTAGCAGGCTAGAGTCATATAATTAAAACAAAATATATGGATAAAAAGTTACCTATACGATAATATGGATAAAATATTCTAAAAAATAGAGGTAATGGATGAAGCATACTATGGTATCTGGATCAACAACCATCTTGAATCAAAATCAGCAACTGTAAAATGGGGTCACTCTCTGTAACAGATTGGAATAACAAACCACAATAAATAGTTAACATCCTGCTAGTGCTACCACTTAATCTCCTAAATCCAGACCATTGACAAAGCTAGCAAACTATAAGTACAGTAAGAATATGAAGACAATTAGATCTTCTCAATAACGCATACAATGACAGAAAAAATTAAAAGGTTCTGATTCAATAGACCGGCAAAGGATCTAGCAGTTTTATTGCAAAAATAACAACCACGTCAGTTCCCCACATCACAAGCAATACATGTACCAGATGTGAACTCATAAAACTAAACTAACAAGTAACAAATTACTCTACTAAACAATAATTGTACCACCAAAGTATAGACTAATGAATCTCATGAAAATGTTAGCGTCTTAAATTGTAATATCCCTACGGTTATCATCAATTTTTCAGACTTGAGTGCACATACGAAGATGAATGCAGCTGCATGAGCTTAACTTAGAGAATCAAAGGTAAAAGAATCAATATATAGTAAAAAGAAACCTGATGCATGATTGCAAGGCTAAGAAGGTCAACTTAACATTCTGCGCTGATGTTTCAAGCTAAGATAGTCCAAGTGATCATAGTCTTTATTTCAAGGTCAATTAGAAGAAATGGACACAAGGTCTGGAATTTAGTATTATAATTTAAAACAGTTAAAAGAAAAATATAAATCTCTCTTTCTTAGGTCCACATAGACACAAGTACATACCATATGTATTGATCGTATAGGGAGGGGTGGGGGGGGTGGGGGAGGAGGGGAACTATTAGATCACCACTAGTCCCAAAAACTTGAGATGTTAAGAAATGAGCTCAATAAATACATCAAGCTCAAAAGCTTAAGTTGTCTTGAAATGAGCTCAACAATGTATATCAAGCTCTTCAATAGGGACAAGTGACTTTTAGAATGCTGTCATATCAGCATCCACAGAGGAACAAAGCCCATTATATGGCTCCCATTCATCTTAGCACCCTTATCTTCATCATAAATCTTGGAACCCTCTATTTCCAAGCCCCTTAGATTGGATAAGCTTGGATGCTACCCGGCAAAAGTAAAATGTTCCAATCCTATTGAACAAAAAGATGTCAAACCTAAGGTAGAAAACAACAACATTATTCAAAAAGTGATGTAAATCAAAAGATCAAAACCAGTTCGTTTATGTAAAACTCTTTGCCAAAGTAAACCTCAATAGAACACATACACACACAACAAATACAAGTATTTCAAATTGAAAATCAACCCATAAAAGAAGAGGAATGCAAAGGGCAAGTCATATAATATCTATTAAAAAAGGAATATCTCCATAAAATAAGAGTAAAGGGGGCAAGTCATATAATATCTGACTACATACAACATTCTATTCCCTCTCCACTTGCTATTGCAAAGAACCAATTGCAACATGATGCCAAGCTCAGTTGATGAAAAACCATAAGAAAACAAAAGAAATAAAATTCAAACCAATGGCTCAAATTTTCCATTGGCTTTCTTCCTCCGAACTTTCTCAACAACCCTTTTTGTCTCAATATTCAAATTTTATAGTAGATGATGTACTATTATATATCATGTGAGATTATATTGTATCCCATTGTAGTAGATGTACTATTATAGTAGATGTACCATTAATTAAAAAATATGATTGTTAATAATATTTGCCCTTAATTAAAAAATAACAAAATAAAAAGATGCATTTTATAATCCAAATTTTAAAAATAAAATAGCATGTATCATCCATCTATTAATGTTATATAAGATTTGGAGTAATTAGAGTTTGATGGAATAAAAAAAAAATTCGTCCAACTTAACTTGAAATAATACTCAGATGGATAAATATTTTCAAAATTTTCAATAATTAATTCTTTATTATAATTTTATCCCTAATATTGATTGGACCTAACTAATAATCCAAGTTGTTTTGTTAATTATTGTAACAATCATATTTAAAATAATCATATGTATATATTTTTTCTCATTAAAAGAAAATGGAAGGAAGGGTGAACAATGCATGGAAACCCTCCTTAGATGTGATCATAGAAGCCCCCACCAGCAAGAAGCCAAACAAGAGGGACGAGCCCACAAGCACAGGAGATCCACATGCCCTCCTTCAAGTACTCAACAACGTATTACAACAATATTTTTGTGGCTATAAACAGTTACCTATTGTTACAAAATAGTTTGTCACAATATGTCCTAATTTAATTTTTATTGCAACAAATTTATTGTGATGAAACTAATTCATAGCAGTATTTAACTCCCACTGGCTTTAAAACTTCCGACCATGGAATTTGTGACGAACTATAAGGACAAAATAATTTTCATCACAATAAATTTACTTATTGCAAAAAATTAGTTTCGTAACAATAACCAAATTTTGTTTAGTGCAAAAACAAAGGTTATAAAAGCTTTAGACTAATCAACTGAGTGATAATCAAAATTACTACATTGAATTCTATCTGCCTATACAATTTCTTAGCTGCTAAGTTCAATCAAGTAGAAGATCAAATGGCATTTACATGAAGTATCTCAACAAATGGCTACAATGTCGGTGGTAGTATTTGTGATTGTATTTGTGTCAAGTGGGTGAGTGAAAAATTTCTTCTTTCTCCCATAATCCTATTCAATGAATTTAATTAAAATTTGATTACTAACTTTGTACACACATTAGATAAGTTAGTATTTAAAACGGCAAATTTGCTGATTACTTCAAGCTAATTAATTACTTTTTTGGCTGATGCATCAAATGTTGATAAAGCAAACACGTTCATTAATACCTAGGCTGGCAAGTTTGGCAGGCTTTTCACTCCACCACGAAGGCGATAACCTAAATGACCACAATTAGCATAATAATCAACGTTATACACGTCAAAGAAACTATAATTTAATCCGTGAAACCAATAAATTACCTCTTAACAATGAATCAAGCAATTAACTTCATGACAAATGCCTAATTAATTAAAAATTCCAATTGAAATAGCTAGGACTATACCAGTCATGAAGTTGAATGATGAAAGAAAATTCAAAACTAGCCTTTGGACAAGCATAAGTGTGTCAGTTTATTAACAAAAAAATAGTGAATTTACGTATTCGGTGATATGAAAACAGTTTCTTATCGGATTCTTATAATTTTTAATTTCAAAATAAGTGTCAGTTTCTTAAAACAATTATTGTTGTTATACTCTCTCTTTCTTATTACTATGAAGTAGGTGTCCTGCTTCTTTTGTATTTGTACAGATTTTTAGTATTTACTATTTACAAAACCAATAATATAACAAAGAAGCATATGGAACATTCTTTATTGGAAGTCACTGGAACTAATTTTCAACTAGGACATTTGTTAAGTGGGAAAAAAATTTAGCTAGAACCATAAGCGTAATTTTTTTTCTTTATGTATTGACGTTTACTTTGTTGGGCATATTTGTTGGGTTGAGAAGGCTTCAAATGCCTGTGGCACTAAGCAAAGGAGTGGGAAGCCCTAATGCAATCAAATGGGAAGTATGTCAAGATAAGCACCACGAAACCACAATGTAGCCTTTTGTATGACACATTATTAAATTAGCTCAGATAACTTCAAAGGAAAAAGGTGATAGCTTTTGACATTTGCCGTCTAAATGGAAGAACCAAGAAACAAGGACATGAAAGACAGAAATGGTGGTTTTTAATGCTCCATTGTTGTCTTCTTAGTTCTCTGGTTTTCTTTTTCTTTTCTTTTTTAAATTTTGTAGAGGCGAGACGAGGCGAGGCGAGGCGAGGCGAGGCGAGGTGAACATAACCACTCTCTTGCTACTTGCTAGTTACACGTTTCATTGTTGTGCAATTCTATAACTACATAGGAGGAATTGCATGCGAACCGGAAAGAGAAATACAGATATATACCATCAAGGAGAACGACCGGTTGCTTCTTTCCTAGACCAATCTTTTTTCTCTTTTGATACTCAGACTTCCTCTTTGATATTCTCTCTTCAGTCAGCCATGGAGATAGGGACTCGCAGTAAAAGATAAAAAAACAAAAAAAAAAACACACCCACAAAAGGTGGGGTAGGGTTTCCTTCCGCTAAATTCTCACCCAAAGAGAGGGGTAGGGTTTTCCTTCAATTACAACGGAAAAAGGCTTCCACTCATCAAGTTCACCTTTGTGGGGCCTTTCACATGACCCATTTTTATAATATTATCATTCATTCTTTTGGCCCATTTTGATAATCTGATTTATTTATTCTTTTGATATTTATATGTAAATTATTCACAGACAAAATTTATTTAGTTCGATAATTTTAATCATATTTAATTACTTATTGTTTTTTTTTTCTCTAAATAAATGATGAAAATACATAGGTATAATCACCAACTATATCTGATTTTTTTTAATTAATAGTCTACATACAAGAAATTGGAAGTTGAATGATTCATATCATTGAAATAAACCCCAATGACTTGACTAGATAGTCCAAATCGTTTATGAGAATTGGATACAAATCCTTCCCATCATAACCGGCCTTTTTGATTGTTAATCTATTCTATTATATAAAACCTACAAATAAATTAGTGTAAATTGCCAAAAAAAAAAAAAATTCCCAAAGTAATTCTAAACTTGATAGTTGTTCCTCTCATATTTAACTGCTTCAAATATAAGTGTCATAATTATGAAATCTAAGTACTTTAAACAATTGTCATGATACACACGTTATGTGTGTACCCTTAATATTATAATATATAACATAAAGCTTACAATTAAATTAGTGCAGACATGTCATATATATATATATATATATTAAAAATGCCCACAAGAGTCAGCTATGCTATTATTCAAATTTTTTAAAATATTTAATGCACGTGATTTTTTTCAACCACAAATTATGTGCTCTCAGCCTTCTAGTTATTTATAAAATACTATAGCTTGGAAATTATTTAGCAAACTCACAACCGTTTTTGAAATTGCAAGTTAGATCCTCAATGGCTCAAGTTAAAATAGCTTTGTCAAAATTATTTTTTGGCTTACTACAATGCACAAAACTTATTTTTTTGGTTATACCATTCTAATAGGGACTTGCCATTTTGGCACAACCAAATGCCAAATTCAAATTTTGGTTGTAAATTGTTCTAAAATTGTGTTCAAATTTGGGTTCTAAATTGTTCTAAAATTTTGTACAATCTATAAACTTTTCGTATTCAAAAAATTTGAGGGTTCCAAATTAAATTTGGAAAGCTGAATTTCTAGAAGGATCTTTATTGAGTTTTTGTAATTTTATAAATTTTACTGTGGTTTGAAAATTTATGGTAGAGTTTTGATTTGTAGAAGTTGTGAAACTAACAGTTGACACAGAAAAACCAAATGACACACCATTAGATTTTGGTTGTTCAAAAAAACAGCTAATTTTGGTTGCAAAACTGATTTGACTTTGCCATTTTTTGGCATGGCAAATGACACACCATTAGAGTAGTGCATTTGTGAAGCCACGTTATTTTTTGGCTTTGGCAAGGCAAATAGAAAAACCATTGGAGTTGCTCTTAGAATCCAAGTTTATTCTCAACTGTGCTAGAAGTGAGGAAAAAAATCCGGGGACTTGTAAAATTATTCTATACACTTTCTAATTTATTTTTATTTTTTTGAAATTGATATTTCAAATTGTGTTTTTAGATTAAGGTGAAACGATTTAGATGTGGTTTGGTAACTTTTACATTTTATTATTTTTATTTTACAAAAAATATTAAATATGTTTATGTTTATTTTAGGTAAAAATGAAAATAAAAAACAAATTTGACGTAAATGTTTTAAGAAACTTATTTTGGAAAAAAGTGAAAGAATTGGTCTGTTTAGACGGTTGAAGATGATGGCCAGATGTGGTTGTTTGCCTTCGAAGGTGGCGGCCGAAAGTAAGTGCCACTGGTGGGATTTGGTTAGTGGTGGCCAAAAGTGATTGCCAATAGTGAGAGGTCATGGTCGTAAGTGGTTGACGATCGGAACTAATGGCCGCTCAGTCATCTAAAGTGCTAGTTAAAGCTTGTTTCTAAAAAGAAGTGGTGCAAGTGGGAGGTGATTGGTGACCAAGGGAAGTGGTGGCCGAAAGTGGTGGAAATAATTAGTGGGTGATGATTGAAAAGGGTGGAAGAAAGAGGAAGAAATGGGGGGCAAAAATTAAGGCCTCGTTTGGGAACAAGCTTTTTTAGTAACTTTTTGGCTTTTTGGCTAAAATGTGGTGGAAAAAAAAACTAATATGTTTGGATGAATTTTTGACTTTTTACGAAAAGTTGTGCAAAAAGTAAAGAGAAAAGGAAATTTTTGACTTTTTGGTATGGGTTGTTGGCTTTTTGATTTTTTAGTGACTTTTTGGCTAAAAGAGCCATTTGCCAAACAAAGCCTAAATTGTGAAACCAGTTTTTTTGTGTTTAGAAAATTTTTGTAAACAAAAACATAAACCAAACAAAATTTTATTTACAATTTCAAAAATTCTGAACGGAAGAAAGAAAGAAAGAAAATCTAAATGGTGTTGGATCACAACTGTGTTTGTTGGCAAGAGCATTTGCACTGAAAACATATTGACATGCATCCCTATCTAACTTGGATAAAAAATTTTGAACACGTGATGTTATTTATCGTTAAATTTATTTTATCATTTCATCATAATTGTCATGTATGATTGAAATATTTTAGAGCAAATTACACTGTTAGCCTTGAATTTTGTCCATCATGTCATTTTAGTCCCTACACTTTCAATTGGCTTGATTTTAACCCTTGATTTTTTATTTTGTGTCAATCTAGTTCAATTGATAATACTGATTGTGATTTTTGTCAAAAAATGATTACTAAGTTAGTTGAGCTTAATTTACTGAGTTAGATAAATTTAAAATTTTACTCTTAAAAGCATGACACATATTCTTATGTGCACATTTTTCATAAAAAAACCAATAACAATTATAATCAATTGGACCAAATTGAGACAATATCATAAATTCAGAGCCAAAATCAAGCCAATTGAAATTATAAGGATCAAAATAACATGAGTGTCAAAGAATACCGGTGTAATTTGTCCAATATTTTATCTCAAGTCTTCATCTTCTATAGGGGTGTACGTGGTTTGGTTTGGTCTGGTCAGAATTATGAAAAAATTTAGCACCAAACTGTAACGCCCTCAAAATAATGACAATAAACCCATCAGATAAGACATGCATTTACATTTAAACTAACCGCATTCCTTTCATTCATTAGAATTCCAAGACATAAGTATTACATGTTAACCTCATAACAAAATGCCCTACGGGCTTACAGCTTTCCAAGTTAACACTTGGTTACAACAAAGAGTTCTAACTCGTTTACACATTAAGCCCATGGCTTGAAATTACATGTAATACATCAAAAGTAAAACGACAAAACTATGCCCGCCACTAGCCTCCCAGCTATGTCCTTGGAGGTGGCATGCTTCCTGTACCTGAAAATGATATTCCCATATAGGGTGAGCCACAGCCCAGTAGAAATACACTAAACCAACCATGGACAATGACTAAAACATTAGCAATTGATAGTTGGTCAACACTGATACAATCACATAAATTACATATTTATGTCAACGACTTACAAGTCCCAATTACTTTTCATTTTCCCTTTTTCAACAGATAAGCATGCTAGCTCTATCATCATTTCCATAGATATGTATAAAAACTATATCTCACATTCAGATAAGCATAAAAGCTATACCCACATTCTCAACAGATATGTATATCAACAATATCCACAGATAAGCATACAAGCTGTATCCACACTCTACAACAGATATGTATATCAACAATATCCACAGATAAGCATACAAGCTGTATCCACACTTCACAAAGATAAGCATATGAGCTCTATCTTCACTTCTCTAGACAAGCATATGAGCTCTGTCTACGGAGTTCATCCCCTATCTCCTCCCAATACCTATCCGGTTTAGAGGTACATCCCCTATCTTCCCCTAAACCGCGGAGTACATCCCCTATCTCCTCCTCTACACATAACGTATATAAACACATTGGTTCTATATACAATCACACAATACACACAATTAATGTATTCTATCAACCGTCAAGTTCCATGACACATTCCATTGATTAGTTTCCGTTTACCTAATCATCATGCATTGTCTACAACAATCTCGACTATCCTCCACCGATAGCCCAAAGCAGTTATTTCTAAAACAGAAAATAAATGCACAAATGGATATTCAATCAACATTTCATTTCCTCATTTCTCACCAATTAATTATCCCAATTAATTAAACAATGTAATTAGGCCATTTTCCATAATTACCATTTCAACCCTTAGGTCCCATTTTCATCAATGATTCAACAATCATTCTATTTTTCTATGCCAGACATGCATCTAGGTTTATTATGAATAAAACCCCAACTTTTGTAAAATTACACAAAAGCCCCAAACTTTCACAAATTTACCAAACCAAGCCCAACATCTCAAAATACCAAAATTTAAAGACAAAACCCATAGAGAGGAGTAGGATATCCCTACCTCAATTTCGGAGTCCCAAAGGAGAAGACGACAAAACCCAACGTGCTCCAAAACCCGAGATTTTCAGATTAAAATGAAGCCCTCGACGATCAACAACCTTTTTGTAAAGGCCAAAGGTGAGTAAATCACTCCTACTAGATCAAAACCTAGAGAGAAGGTAGAGTCTAGAGTGAGAGGATCAACAATGGTGATTTTGGAAAAGTAAGAGAGAGAAGAGAAAGTGAAAAAGTGATTTGAAAAGTCACAATTTCGGGACTTTAACCCAGGTCTCCGCTCGAGCGTAAAACACCCCGCTCGAGCGGCCACTCACAGACTTCCGCTCGAGCGGCCAACCTCCCGCTCGAGCGCAGAATGCACTCGCCCAGCACTTTTGCAGAACCAGGCCTCCGCTCGAGCTCCCAACCCTACGCTCGAGCTCACAACACTGCACAACAAGATACTGGATGGATGTAATCTACGCTCGAGCGCCAACACCTCCGCTCGAGCGTACAGGCCAAAAATCTGGGCAACTAGTTTTGGTTTCTAAACTCAACCAACCTGTAACAAACCCGCTCAACACATCCTATAACTCAAATACAAAGTAAGAAAGGATGTAAACAAGATAATAAACAACTACCAACATCCACGGACACATGTCCGGATCACTATACAACAAGGGTAAACCTGGGATCGCTATTGAATCTTTCAGTTTTGGTGGTTGAAGAATCGAAATAAACCACATATTACAATTCAATTTTGTTGGTTTTGTCAATTTGGTGTAGAAGAAGGATTCACATGAAATTTTAAAATATTTCATAAAAACTTGTAAAATTCCACATTGGGAATAAATGAAGAAAAATAGTGAAAATGTCTCCCTCCTAGTTTTTATTACAAAAATTGAATTATTAATCACTTAAAATATAAAAGTTTTTAAATATAATATTTCAATTGATTCTGTTTATATGTAAAAAATTTCAAAATCAAAACAGGCCACACAATATGAAAACTAGACATAAAACTAAAATTTTGATCAATTTTGAGCGATCGTTTCGGTTTCATTGATTTTTCTTACACCCCTAATCTTTCAGTTTATATTAATGTAAAAATTTTCAAAATCGAAATAGAATACCAGTATAAAAAAATGCATCGAAAACTTAAATTTCGGTTGATCTTGAGTGGTCAGTTCGGTTTCATCGATTTTTTTTACACCCCTAATCTTTCATGTGACATGGTAAGTTCTACTATTTTTTTAATATGATTTTTTTTTACACATGTACGTGACTTTTATAGTATAAACACAAGAGGTCAAATGAAGCCGTTGATAAATAATAGCTCTCTCATTTTATTTCACCTTTTTATATGTACTTATGCAATAACAATAGTGTGCATGTATAGTATTTATTATATTTATAAAATAATAAAACATACCAGACCATATGAGAAAGCAAATTGTTATTCATACAAAATTTATCACTAAAATGACGTGGCAATGACATTTTTGCAACAAAACATCATTTAAATGGGGAATTTATTTTAAAATATAAGTCCCAACATAGAAACAGTAAGGTCCCAATTTATTTAAATGAAGAAACAGATTTGAAACAGTAGAAAATCCAAAAAATTCAGAATCAAACCCAATTTATACAATTTTTTTTGCCAAGTTCACAAATTTCAGAATAAATTTGACAAACCCAAATTCGGTTTCTCTTTTCTTTTTTTTTTAATCATTTATCACCAAATCAGTTGATCCAAATGGAGTGTAAAAATCAGATGGCTATTATCACAATAAACCAAACCAAAATCAGATGGATGTTCTTTGAAGATCAAAATAAATATCAAAATAAAATAAATGGATGAACAAAAATTAAACCAAAAATCAAAATAAATAATTACGAAAAATCGGAGAGCACAGACCTGAGTTGTTTGAAGATCTGGAGACGCTTGAGTTCTTTGAAGATCCGGTTTGAAGCCATCGCGAGACCTGAGTTTGAAAAATCGCGATCACCTCCACATCAACAACCAGAAAAATAAACAAAAATCAAAGCATATATATATATACATGATGTGTATATAGACGGAGAGCGAGAGAGAGAGAGAGACAGATCGGAGAGTAAAGAGATCGAAGAGTATAGAGATTGGTGAAGAGAGGGAAGACAGTGCGAAAGTGAGAGAGAGATCAGTTTGAGGAGAGGGAAGATAGTGCGAGAGAGAGAGAGAGAGATCGGTTTGAGATCGGTTTGAGGAGAGAGAGGGAAGACAGAGTGACTGGGAGAGGGAAGACGGTGTGATGAGAGTGAGAGGAGAGGGTTGGATGATTCTAGAGAATCATCTCAACCATTGAACATTTTAGACGTGGACGGTTGTGATCTACCACTCTGCCCTTACACCAAGGATCCTCTAGAGTGAAATTTCCCTAAAATTTCCTAGAGTGCTATATTGTGTGGTTGAGATTTACTGGTAAGTCACATCAGAAAAATTGATGTGACTTGCCAATAAATCTCAACCATACACTGTAGCACTTTAGAAAACTTTAGGAAAAAATCACTCTAGAGGATCCTTGCTCCTGCCCTTAAAACAGCCGTTGTGTTCTGTTTGGTTTTAAAAAAAAAAAAAATTTAATAACAACAGTTATCTTTAAACGGCTATTTTTTTTTCAAACGGTAATATTTCAAATTTCTATAGCTAATTAGTAATTGTTTATTTTTTGTATATAGTTAAAAAAATTTATTAAATATGTAATGATATATTTTTTTGTGGGGTGAATTATATTTAAATTTTTTTTCAATTTCTCATTTTTTTTTTCATTTTTTATATTTGTCTAGATAGAAATAATATAAATATATAATTTTTTTTACAAACAAGTAAAAAAATGTCACAAAAGAAAAAAAATAAACAAAAATAAAATTACAAAAAAACTTATATCCAAACAACACTTACAAATTTAGAAATAAAGTTAGTTAAGATTTGCTAAAATAACAAATGACTATTTGAGCACCATTGTTATAATTTGACAAAACAACACTATTCATTGCCAAATTATAGCAATAGCAATGGCAATAACATTATAGCAGCAATAGTTGTCGTTCAAAATCGATTTATTATGTATACAAGTCAAACTTGAAAGTACAATTTATTGGACTTAATCTAACAACTAGGAATTGTTTGATTCGCTAAAACAAGTTAAAATAATTATTCCTTAGACTTTCGTATGAAATTATCGTTCTTTTATTATGTGAATGATGATTCAATTTAGGGTGTATTTTTTATTATTTTTTTAGTGAATCAAAGGTGATGATAAATATTTTAATAGATTAATCATGTTATTCCACTTCATTCCAATAGTGAAGCAAATAAAGCATTATCCAAACAAGACACTGCTTACCCAAACAATGATTGGTATCAATTAACTATGCTGAAGAATAATTTTCAATAAGAACAATAAAATATTTTCCTTGCTTGGCCAATTACACATCACACACATACAAAGAATCCAGAGTGGCCCATACAATTTTTATTCTACGGTTAAGGAGGTCAAAGTGTTGCATGCATAAAATCAAGAAAACGACGTCGCCACTTAGGTTATGTGGGAAATCAATCGTTATAAAAAGGATTAGGTATCAACTTGTCAGGTAAGCAGCAATTGAAGAAAGAAGGGATTTAATTATGGCAGGCTAAAAAAACTAGAGTTTCTTTACATCTATGAAAAATTCTACAAGTTAGTACTCGTTACATGTGTAGGATTGCTCTATGAAAACCACAGAGATGTTGACTAAGATAAGATAAGTTAAACTTCTAATTTGACTCAAATTTCACTTTAGTCCCTACCATTTTAATTTAAATAATTTGATTCCTGCCTTTTAAGTCCGATTTCAATTCGATCCTTCCATTCAAATTAAACATTAAAACTTACAATATTGTAATACGTGTCAGTCTCCCAAGGAGTGCATGAAAAAATTAACAATTTTTTAGACAAAAGGACCAAATTAAAACTGAATTTTAAGTGTAAGAATCAAATTGAAATTTGAGTCAAACTACAAAGGTGAAAAATGTAATTCCCCCTTGAGATTTAAAACTCTCGATATATCCAAGTCAAACATTGCTAAGTACTCGTAAGACAATAATCAACCAAACTAATTTCACAAGAAGTAATGCAACAGTGAAATATGTTAAATACTTCTAGTTAACTAAATTAAAAATTCACTGCAGCAAATTATGTTTTACAGAAACATTAACTCGAGCAAAATAATTATATACTGTAAATAGGATTGAAGTCTCCCCAAAGCTGTTCTTTTGAAACATATAGCTGATAATCCCAAGACCTCAGATGCTTTGATTCATGCCACCTAACTTCTAAACTTCATTTTCATCTGCACTTAGAAGTTAGAATCTTACAAAAACTTTTATAGAAAAGCAAAAGCAGAGACATCTAATTTATGATACGAAACACATTTATAAACCAAATCATCTCCAAACAACTAGATTAGCTGGCTTATAAAAAAGTTCAAACCACAAAAAGGAAAAACTGTACGAATTCCTGCATGAACAATACTAATTAAAATCCCAAAGGTTCCAAATCCCAAACATGGGTAAGACGAACACAAAAGAGCAATTTATGAATCGTGTACCATGGGGCACATAATGGGAACATTCAGAAAAAGAAAAAGAAAAAGAAAAAGAAAAAGAGATAGGAGAAAAAAAGAAAAAAGAAAAAAGAGTTAAAAAAAATTAAAAATTGAGGTTTTATTTTTTTATTTTATCAAATTGTTCGATGATATCAAAATTTCTCGTAACTTGACGCCCCTCCAACTTCCGGCAGTCAAGACTCGAGACTGGACACTTAGTCTGACCAAATGATTAGTCCACTAAAATGCACCACATTTATGATTTAAGATAATAAACCCTACGTGTAACCAAATCTTTAAAAAAATTGTATGTGCTAGAATCCTTTTTTTAGATTCTCCAATCTACAAGTAAATTCTACAGCAAAATAAATGATGGGAAGCCAACCTAACAATAGAAAGTCCATTTACTAGTGATAAATAAATCAAATGCACCAATGTTCAAAATAAGGACATGAAACCTGAACGTCCCAAAGATAACCTAACAATGGAATTCCTTAAGCCTCTTTTGTGATAAATAATACAAATGCACCGATGTTCCACTATTTGGTTAGTTGTGTGCATTAGAGTAAGGATTGGTGCCGCATCATACCATCGGTGACAACCCCTAACACCCATGCGGGGTTGGTTTTCCCATAGTGTATTGGTCTAGTAAACCATAAATACGGGATTAGGGATTAGTCGCCTAGGTTAAAGACACAATTGTGTTCTAGTTAGACTCAATAGGGTCTGTCTAGGTGTAGACACCCCATTTTTGACCGTCCTCAAGACTTGGACGTCACCGTTTGAACACTCGGTGATTATCCATGTTCGTGTTCGTTTGGAGTTCCCGGAGGCCTCGGCTACGCGCCTTGCCTCAGGATCTCCGAACTTGACTGTTTAGTGTCTGGTTTCACACCAAACACTTGTGTTTTGCCTTTGAGAGGCAGGGTAGGGCTTGTAGACCATCCCCACCCACCACCGGCAGTGGCTAGAGGCCACCGGCTGGTTTTTGCTGCCTATATATTGCCGGCCGGCACTATTTGTTGCCGGTCAGCACTATTTAGTGCCGGTCGGCACTAATTTTGGCCAAGATGGCATTTTTGGCCGGCCGACTACTGTGCATCTGCTTTTGCAGATATTTTAAGACAGCTGTCTTGCTTTTTGCTCCCCTCCATACACGTGTATGGAGGGATCTCCCTCTTATGAAGCTTGTCTTGTAAGCTTTACAAGACAAGAAGTTACATAAAGGGAGGGGCTGGTCTCTTGGCTTAAGAGGTTAGAGACTTGAGATATTTTGAGAGCTTAGACAGCCATTGTTAGGGTTTGAGTTCTAGGGTTAGGGTTAGATACACATCTTATCTCTCTTTCCCTCTCTTTTGTGCTCTAGGTGTTTTGTGTCTTACTATTGCACATAAACACCTAGTGTTTCACCTTTGTCTAGCTATTGAGGTTCTAAGGGACTGATTTTAGTACTTTGGTGTTGGATTCAAGCCAAGGAAGGCCATTGGAGCATCATTGTTGAAGGAGGCTTCAAGGGTAAGAATCTCACCCCTTTATTCCCCATTTTTGCACCTTATTTCTACCTATCTTAAATTCGTTTTTGAGCTTGGTGTATAATACAAAAAAGTTCTTTTTTTAGACCCTCTTGATTGTTTATTAAGGGTGTTTTGTGATTTGAGGGTGTTTGACCCCTCTTAGGCCTTGAAAGGCCTTATTTTGTGTTATTTTGTGCTAGTTTCGGGACTTTGATGTTTGGGCCTCTTCACCACTGAAATCTTGAGGGATTTCAGTGGTGGAGATGGTGCCTTGAAGTCTCTAGAAGGAGAGGGCCACCCCCTCTCCTTGTTGTCCTTGAAAAGGGCATGTTTTGGCCTCTAAAGGGAGCCAATGTTTGAGTGTGTGTTGAGCATGTATAGACTATTTTTCATGCTTATATTTCCATAATATAACATGACTTTAAATTGGTTTTGGTACTCCATGCATGCTTAGCATAGTTGCCATGTAATGCCTTGTGATCCCTTAACATGTCTTAGGTTGTGTGCCTTTGTTTCTAGCATGTTTTAGGCTTACATTTGTGAAGATTTTGTGCTTATCTTGACATGTTTTAGGTCTATCCATAAGTGTTTGGGTTGATCTTGGCATGCTTAGTATAGTTCCTTTGCATTTTGGCTTGTTGGCCTTAAGTATGTGGGTGTGTAGCATGCCATTTTTGCATTGATTTGGTGTTTTGGAATCATCCACCATGTCATTTCAGTCCTATTTGCATGCCTATATGTTTACCTTGGATGCATCTTTAATGCCTCTTAAGCTTGTGTAGCAATGCTCCTTGTTTTGGTGATTATGCATGCTTTTGTTTTTGAGTCATTTGGATGCCATCTAAGTGATCCTTAGGCCTTGTATTAATGTCCTAAAACTCTGTTTTTGGTCAATAAGTTCATGCCATGTTTGGTCTTACTAAGTGTAATTCAATACTCCATTGGTTTGCTTTGAGCACTTTGGCCATTAGTTGCATGTTTGGCTTTATTTATTGCTTGGTTTGGCATCATGTTTTAGCATGATTTTAGGGCTCATGTTGCATGCTAATTGTCCATGAAATCCCTTGTCAAGTGCGCTTGAATGTTGCTTACTTAATGCTTGAGGTTTGGACCATAACATGTGTATGTGTGCATGTGTGTTTAGCCTCCATTTTTGGGCATTTTGGCTACTGTTTTGGGCCTTATTAGAGCTGCCCAAATCTTGTATAAGTCCATCTTTGCATCCATTTGCATGGCCCCATGATTGCTTGTATGCTTGCATAAGTTTGTTGCCATGCCATGTTGCATCCTTAGCGAGCATGCTTAGGTTGCATTGCATCAACATGCATTCCTTGCCCCTTGATTTGGTGATAGGGATTGGGACTTTGGTTTGATTTGGTTTGCATGCATTTGACATGAAAATTGCATACTTGACTCTTTGGGCCATCATGCATGGAAATGCGTGATTGGTGGTCCGAGAATCGAGACACATGCCCCTTTGAGTCACAAACATGATAAGGGACATGAATGGTGCATATATGCCTTGAATTGTGCTGCCATGCTTTGCCTTGCCCTCTGTTGCTGTCATTTGCAGATTCTGCAGGAACACTCTGCCGACCGGCAGTGTAAAGTGCCGACCGGCAATAATTTCTATGCCGACAGCTTTGTTTTGTGCCGGTGGCCATACCACACTGCCGGTGGCAATTCCATGCAGCCGGTGATGTCTCCCAGCATCCAAGGAAGCAGTCCTGAGGTTTTGGCAACCTCTAGAGGAGTGAAGGAAGGAAAACAGAGGCAGTTCACGCATGGCGGCGCATTTCCCGAGGCGATTTACTGCTTTCTTAGTTTAATTAAATTTGCTTAGTTGATTAGGCAATTTGTAATATTAATTAGCTTGCGTAGTTAATTAATTTGTAATATTTATTTGGTCCCTCCGAGTGAGGGCAAATCTGTAATAAGTGTGTGTGGGTGGTGTGTATGTCTTCCGATCCCCACTTCTTTCTTCCCTTTTATTTACCTGCTTATGATGGTAGATTAGGGCATCTTTAAAATTAGCATACCTTATGCTATGCATGCGTGCATCCATACATTTGTATTACATACATTAGGCTCGGTACATCACGCTAACTACATCTATACTTCAATTCACAAATTGAATATGTGGTAGTTGATTGCATTTCACATGCCATGTTTAGGGTTAGCCGAGCCTGCCTAGATTGCATTTTTGCATGTGATGCATTAGCCATTTTCAACATGAACTAGGACATGCATGTTTGCTGACTAGTTTACTGTTTTGGCACGGAGTACGATGTAAGTATTTATGCTTTAGCATCCCGCATGTGTGTGAGTGTTGCCATGACAGTATGCCTGCCATGCGGCTAAGTGCTTATATGAGATAAACTGTTTTGAATGCCTGTGGGTGAAGGTTGGATTGTTTGAGTTGGAAAAACTCGTTGAAATCCGTATTTTAGCCTACTTACGAGTAGCAAATTCCAAAACATTTTCCAAAACAAACGGATATGCAATGCTTATTTCCAAATTAGGCAATCTAGTCTATACTTGTTTGTTGCGCGCATAACATAGTAATTCTAGGCTAATAAATGGAATAAGAACACATAATGTTTTCAAAAACGGATATCATAGTTAGTAGAGGCCGGTCTTCGGACCGGGCGAAAGGGGGTGCTCATAGCTGACCTTCCCCGATCGTACCCAAGCTCCCGAGCCGAGACAACTCCGGTGATGACGGACATGTGGCCTTCGGCACCGAGTCAGGGTTTCCTAAATTTCCCCATTTAAAAAATATTTAGGTGGCGACTCTGTATCTGGCAAAGCAGTCCATGTTTGGCACTACTTTTTCAAAAAATCTGTTTCTCAAAATGATTTGCCAGATTTGGACTCTTTGGTTCAGATTAAGAACCGCAACAATAAAATCGCGAGTCCGAACTGTAGTAGCATAAGGCCCCCCTCCGCGGGCGCGTCTACACTAGGTTATCGAGATGTTTCATTGATTTTTGGGTGGTATTGATTTTACCTTGAATTTCATAATATTTGAGCAATTGATGCTTACAGTGGTGGTATGTGAATTTTAAGATAATTGTATAATATGGCGTCATCCTTATAACATTTAATATATTGGCTACTCATTTTCAATGTCTTGGATGATTATTTAGTGAGCTTTAATCTTTGCTCGTCCTTTACATTTACAGGTACTCCACCACTGTAAGCATAAAGTTGGGTGGCCATGCCATATATTCAAATCTTTTTCAGAGTTATACATGTATACCCATGCTTAATCGTATTTACCTTTTTTAAGTTGCCATTATTTTGGAGACTGGCGTGTAAACCTAACTAGTTTGCTTATAGACTTATAAGATGAGTTAGCTCACAAGCTTGTGTTATTTTAATGATATGTAATTAATATATTTGGGCTGTGAACACACTCATGGCCTTTTGAAGCATAACTAGAGAGATGTTACGTTCGTAATTTAACTCAAACTATTATCGATGCCTTAGCAATTTATTCCAAGTACTTGGCATATGCAATCAAACTCATCCAGATATTTGGAAATTGGAGAAAAGTACTCCTTTATTTAAATTTCTCCCAAATTTGTTCCTGTCATCTAAGTCATTATTGACAAACTAGCAATATCGACCTTGAGTTTCCTAGTCATGTCATCTTAGTCATTATTGGCATGCCAGAGCTAATTTTACCCATCCTGTGAAAGTGAAACCTCTTGTCCAACGTGGATCCAAGGCAGTTGAATATTGGTGAGAATGGATTTTGTTAGAATGGATTGATGTTAGGATGGATTTTGTTTTGGGGCTTCCATATACACAATGAGGTTATGATTCCATCTACGTGGTTATGGACAAATTTTCTAAAAGGCCCATTTCATTGCATCGAGAAGACAATAGATGCTATAAATGTGGCACAATTGTATTTTTGAGAAGTCTATTGCCTACATAGGCTACCACAATCCATTGTGTCAGACAAGGATAGCCGATTTCTCAATCATTTTTGGAGCTGTTTGTATAATACAAAGCTTGACTTTAGTAGTGCCTATCATCCTCAAAGTGACAGTCAAATGAGAGTTGTCAATTTGGGAAATTCATTGATGTGTTTGGTAGGGGATCATTTGAAATCATTGGACTAGAAATTGCACTTGTAACCCTTCAGAAAATCGAAGTTTTGATTTTAATCCCTTTTATGTTAACTATGGTTATCAACCACGAGCTCCATTGGACTTGGCACTTGTGCCAAACTGAAAGCGTATCAATGAAAAAGCAAAAAATCTTATTAGCAACCTATAGGAAGTCCACAAATTTTGTTTAGGTCGTTCTCACAAAAGACAAGTTTTCTGCCTGCAAGTACAACAAACTGGCAGCCAGAAAAATTGGGCCATTAGAGATTGTGAAAAGATCTCATTTGCACCACCGACGTGTTCCACATCAAACATCTCATTCCATTAGGAGTGTTCATAAAACTAAATCACTCGAGCAAACCGAGCCAATCCAACCGATCTGACATCATTTTGGACAGTTTCAATGGTTGAACAGTCGAGAATCAATTGAAATTATAAATTTAGTGCGGATTTCGATCGAATTATGAGCGTATTAATTGAAAAACTGTATTAATTGATCCAACTGAATATAATTATAATTAAATTAATAATGGTGCTTACATACGTTGCCTTTTAATGGTGGATTTTGTTTCCCAAGAACCTTAGTTGTACACACACAACATTATCATCAATGACTTCTGCAATCGATAGTTGGGCTATGGCCTTACCTAGTGTCAGAGACTTTAATTTTCACTCCAACTCTATCTCTTTTCACCTTCTTTTTCACCCGTTCATCTACCTTTTTGTCTCTATCACCCTGCCATCTATCCTACTTCCCTCCCTCTCTCTCTCTCTCTCTCTCTCTCTCTCTCTCTATCTCTTACAAAGACAAACTCTAGCAAAAAACTATGGGACTTGTCTCTCTCTTCCTTGGAACTTCAAGATAAATGCTCTCTCATCTCTCAATCATCTCTGCGTCTTTCTCTCTTCCCTCTCAATCTTCAGTCTTCCCCTCTGCGATGGTGGCAAATGTTGGTAGTTATCAATGGTGTGGCGGTGGTGGCGTTGAGTGATGGCGGTGGTGGTAGTGTCGATGAGCAATGGTCGTGGCATGGTGAGTTTCCCTTCTCTTTTTCCCTTTTTTTCCCATTTTCTTTCCTCCATTATCTTTATTTCAATCTGTTTGTATGTATATGAGTTTATGGTTTTGTTTTTTTTAAACTTTGAATCATATTTTTTCCATTTTTTTCCTCCAACCTCTTTCTATAACAGATTTGCGAAATCGACCAAACCGACCACCTAATCGATTGTCATGACTCGGTCAATTTCGAATAGTAGGTCGGTCGACAACGGATGAGGGTAAACCCCGACCTGTAAACACCCCTACATTCCATATTGGGGAGACAGTTGTGATGACAAGGCTACAAATTCAAGGGTGAATTCTTCCTACCTTGGAGATGATGACGTAGCGTGTGGCCATAAAATTTGTAGATCAAATGGATAGGCATGTGGCCAAACAAGGCAAAAGGCACCAGCAGGAATCAAACGGCACGTGCTCAAAATCGTGCAAAATTCGTTGAGTTGATGGAAAATATCATTTTGATCAAGATCCATAGCTGTCCCACGGAACTCAATAATTTTGGGAAAATTCCATCATTTAGGCCATCAATTTCGAGATTTAGCCATTTTTGGAAAGATTTGCAACTTCAATTAATCTTAGCGCACAAGTCAGAATTCGATTCCGTCGAATTTGTGATTATCGTAGTAGCCTAAATTACTAATTTTTTTGTTTTATTTCGATATTTCTATTTTTCGCAATTTTCATTGTATTTGCTTATTTTTGTTTTGCTCATTAAAAAATTGTTGATTCTGGTTGTTCCTAGTACATTAGGGTGGTTGTCAATATAAAAAATCATTGTAAGCCTTACGGGTGAATAGTTTAGAGAATTAATACAATTTTGAGTTTTTATTCTTTTTCCAACCTTAGGTATTCGTTTCAAATCAACCATTATTGAGCCTTTATTCTTTGTATTCCTTATGAATCAACGAGTTTAGAGAAGGATCTTATTTTTGGGTAATCATCTCTGAATCAACAGACCCTAAATTGTCACTATTACACATTCTTGATACATCACTTAGGTTGGGAGTAGAGCTCAAATACCTCGCTCATAAACGCTAGAGGACTTGTGAATTAGAGGCTAGAATACAAAAGGGTTGCCCGAGTAACTCATTACCACCCTTGAGTTGGAACACTAAAACCAGTTTGTAAGAGGGGCCTTAACCAAGACGCGACACCTTGATGGTCGTATCATATCTCTATGCCACTCTTGACACACCCAAAAAGGGATGTACCAAGCCTACCTATGTCCACGTATCCAAGTATGTTACATCCCCAAGGCCTACATCAAATGTTATAGAGTTGATCTAATTTCCCTCAAATTCGCCAAGCCTAAAAGATTGATCCATCTATCATCAGTTGAGTTGGCTCAACCTAGATTATCACCCAACATAAAGGAGGGTTCAAAATGCATGCGAGACACAACATAACTGCATCTCCTTGCTCTTCTGACATACAAGCTCTCCACCGCCACACCTCTTTACCAAGGCTACTGTTGGCTACCGTTGGCTCTCTCCTTTGCCACCTTTAGTCCATATTAGTGCCTGCCTACCATCTTCATAACTCCTCTACAACCATTACACAATGATCAACCATTGCTACCCCTAACGTTCCACGAAAGTACTTTCCTCATTACCACCCATTTATTTTAACATCCTCATTTATGCTACACTCAATTTTACAAATTTATTGTTTCATAGTTGCCTAACATTCAGTGCCATAAAGCATTGTAGGCCTCAAAGTTACCCTATAAGATTTTTTTTTTTCAAATTTGTTACTATCTAGCACATCTCCACTTGAGCCAACCTACTTTGGTACACTATAAGTTTCATCATTTTCAATCTTTCCACTTTCTGGTATCTCATGGTTTTCAATCTACAATATTTTACTATTTCTACTTGTGTTAGTAATAAGGTTACATTTCGATGCAAAAAGACTCGCAAGAAAACATACCCGAGGAATCAATGGACCGCGCTCTTCTATCTATAGCATGACGACTCAAGAAAACATTTTGAGCAATAACTAACAATAATCAGAAGTCACTAGCATCCGTATCATTTAAATTTCTAAAAATTTTGATATTCCAAGAAATGGAAGCCTCGCGGGAACTGGCAAGAAAAGTGACGGGAGTATTGTGGCTTGTGAGAGCAAGATAAACGGAAAAGGCACATAAACAAATGATCAAAGGAGTCCCCCACAATCCAAACATTCTCTCAAAGAGAGATTCTTTCGATTCCCTACCATGAGAGGAATGAAATTTTAAAAATATCAAATCCCTTATAAATGCACAATGCATTTCCATCGAGATCTAGAGTTGCCCCTAAAAACCACATAAGAATCCCAACCATTGTGTTGGATCCCATACTTGGTGGGTGTTTGGGAACTTCTAAAAACGCTACTTTTTGTCTTTTTAGTTGCTTTTTTAAAAAGTGTTTGGCTGTGGCTAAAATTATGAATTTTTTTGGTATTTGAAAAAGTGGGATCAAATGTCACATCAAAAATTTTTGGTGGGGTAAAAGACCATTTTACCCTTGATGTAGTAGAAAGAAGGTAATGTCACAGCAAAATGTTTTGGTCGAGTAAAAAGTAATTTTGGTGGTTGCTTTTTTAGAGGATGCCATACTCATTTTAGGGGTGTTTTTGATTTTTTTTGAATTTTTGGGTTTTTTTAGAAAAAGCTAGCTTATTTAAGACTTACCAAATGGGGCCTTACTAGTAATCACAGAATGCCATGAAGTATCTCATTTAATAAAAAAATCTTCATAACCATTACCCTAATAATGCCTTGTTCTTAGCAATAATATTCCCAATGGAGAAACCCTCTCCCTCTTGACACATTGCAATAATACTCTTAGCAATTAAAACTTGTTCTATAATTGTGCAATATCAAGGGTTATCAAGGGTTATATGTTCTCGAAACCACAGGATCAAATCCTTTCCTACTATCTTGTTTCAACATTAATCTCGACCAAACTCATATCAGTTTGCCTCACTGGTGCAAATCTTTTATGGCTAGACAAATCGATTGTACTGTTCATCTCTCTAACTTTACTTTCTTCAATTGTCTAGATTCTCCCTCACCAGCAAGTGCCACTTACTTGCAACAGGGACAATGAGAGAAAATGAGAAGGTCATAGGTGAAATTGATCGCTAAAATAAAATAATCAACGATAACTTCAGAAAAGTGATATAGAATCCATGACCTACTTCACTCTTCTTTGTTCTCTTTATATGCTCTAAAAAATCATTATTTGAGCTGACACCTCACCACCAAAGGAGACCTTGTAGAAGTGTATATGGACTTCTGACTATTAAGCCATTCTTTTTTTTTGAGTGGCTATCAACCCATTAATAACCCACAAAACACATGTTTCTCATACTTTGATTGCTCAACAAAATTCCATTTGAATTTGAAAGAATAACTTATAATTCAACAGAAAATAATTTAACAACAATTCAAATATTCTGCTCAAACATGACATCAGATCCTCCTTTATATGTTATGCCACACACACACCTCGCTTCGACATCCGTGCACACCCTTATAGAAGTCATGTGGCCTTTTTACTCCAGATGTGAGTAGTGTTCAATTCTTTTTTATTTTAAACATTTGACATTAGAGTGTAGATTACCAAAATGGCACCTCACTCTCATTTATACCTATTGTGTCAACTAAGCCCCTAACTACCAATTGTCTTAATTAAGCTCTTAAACTCTTTAATTTGGTTCAATGCACATTTCATTTAGTTCCATCTAATTTACTAATGGATTAGAGTCATATGAGCCTTTCACGAGATTGATTAACCTCAAATACTCTGACTCAACTCCAATTCAACCAGTGTGCCCCACCCACTCCTTCCTTTATTTTTATGATTCACCAACTGGTCATTGTTTTTGGCCACAAACACTAATGCCCCACCAAACCTAGCATTAGTGTTGTACCCTAAAAACCAATCCATAAGATGTGGATGATACAATTTTATAAAAAAATCTTATCATTTAATTAATAATAAAAGGCAAGTTTTATTGTCATATTTACTTTGTTTGTTATTGTTTATACCTGATAACCCATAGAATTAAAATTGAGAAGACGTGTTCTTAAGATTTAGAATATAATACTTCACTTCTCAATGCTTTATTCTTAACTGTTCCTAGTCATAGGATTATTAATTGGGCGTTAGCAACTCGATAAGACTAGCATGTGTTACGCTAGCACAATTGGAAAAGTAGCTAGTCTCAAGTCACTAGTGTGGAAAATAAGGCAGATATGCGATGTAATGCAAACATATGATGTGAGTGCTTGTTAGAGAACAAATTCACTTAATGTGATGACTGATGAATATCTATATGGAGTTTTAACTACCTACCAAAACAAATGTTCATTACTTACAATGGTGCATGTAATTCTAAACTTGAGACCATCATAGGTGTCTTATATATGCCTTATTAAGCTTTAATCGTACAATATGTTTGTATTCTAATTATACAATATGAAAATGTATTGATCGTGCTTAGTGAGATATGCATGGAAGCATGTGAATGTTCAGTAAGAGATCTATCACTCTCAAGTAAAGAGAGAGCATGTCCCATGTGACATTCTAGGATATTACTCAAGGAAGACCTTGGCTAGGGCAATGTGATATTTAGAAAGGAATTTTTAATTTCACTAACATGAGTAATATTAGTTATATTTAGCGCATACGATTTTGGGGTTTGATAGTTTTTCATAATCTATTGACTTAGTCAAGACATTGTATGATCGAATGATTAAAATGCACGGTATTTGTTAACTGAAGTGAAGGATTTACTTTGTATATTTATACTACTTTAATTTTACTTTTTTCTTCTTCAGTAAGAAATAAGAAAATATTGAAAAATTATTATTGAAATTATTCTAACAATTATAGTCTAATAATATGCAAAAATTATTAAAATTTCAATTTCATAATAGTTTGGATACATGACCTAAAGTGTCTGAATGGTATCCAAAGCTTCTCAAAATTTAACATCAAGTATCGAATACATTAAGGAAGCTTCAAATACGTATCCGCGAATATCCAAAAAGTATCGGTATCCGATATGGGTACCATACAAATAGGACTCCTTTTAGAAATATACGTGCTTCATAGGAGGAGGGCCACAACCATTATCCAAGTGCCTTAGTAATACAACCCTAGAACTCCCCATCCTAGTCCTAATTTGAGAAATAATCACCTTCAATTATCATATCATATCCGAGTAAATATCCTTTCTTCCTCCTAAGAAGATGGAGAATTCTATTCGAGCAACAAGAGGCACATGATGTAATTTGAAGACTCCCAATTATGTAAAACCCCTAATTACGGGCAACCAACCTCTATAAACTCTTTTTCCCTAGTATCGGTGTACCTGCGTAACTAAAATCCCCTCACCACAACCACACAGACATCTTTTAAGACACTAGAGCCTATTCTTGCATGAAATATATCATATCTATCCTTGAAAAGGGGGGCGAAAACACTAGGGACAAGAACAACACAAACACAGATGCTTAATTTGTACGGAAAGGAACGGCTTGCCACCAACACCAACAGTTTTGAAACTCGAAAGACCGCTACACAAATAATAAACCTCCCACCTGGGAAGAGCTTCTCCTCCTCGCCGCCATACAGGAAACACATACGGCCATTACCGAGATAGGTGGCAAAGCACACGTAAAACTTGAGCCGAGGATTGAACATAATAGAAAGCTCACTTAGTACCCAATGAGACTTGAGGAAACCATTGGCGTCCTCAAAATCATAATCAATGTGCTAATCCCCATTTGCTGACATGGCAACGCAAATGCCCTCAAATTCAGCTCCAACACCGAAGGGACAAGGCACAAAACTAAGATCATCCAGAACACAAAACTGGCTTGAAAACTCTGTCCCATCCTCCCATTTATTTTTACTAGCGTGAAACATGTAGAAACGAGCCTTGGTATAAATTTTGAGCCTGTGTCCCCAAGCAAAGTAGTCGAGGATAGTATCACCACCAGATTTACTGAAGCTAAGAGGGTTGGAGAGGATTTCCCACTTTCTATCTCCTCCGTCAACGGGATTGGAATCAAAAACCTCAAAATAGGGTGCCTCAATTTCAAGTTCAAATAGGTATGAGTAGTATGAATGTCTGGAAAGAACATAAATTTTTCCCTCAATTGTGACCATAATTTTCATCAATTACAAGAACCATCATTTTAATCAATTACAACAGTCGTACCCCCAACCATATACAATTTGAAATCCACAACCATACATCCCATTCCCATCAGGGATCCACCGTTGGTGCTAGTGCAATTGCGAAAATCACACACAAGTTCAAGATTGGCACCACCTTTGCATAACTTGGTAACATTGAGACGGCATAGTACTTTAGGTGACTGCATATACATATACAAATCCTTCTTTGTTGCCATCTTGATCTGATCCTCCTCAAAATTTCTCACCGCCTACTTGCGCATTCTCAAAAACCCTATCTATCCTTTGCTTTCATCAGCCCAGAGATTGCGGTGCCGACTTTGTAGGTGATTTGCTACAGAGAATGATCGTAGCTAGGGCTAAAAACGGAGGGTCGATATTAGAATTTTTTTAAATAATAATATTTATGCTCTATTTCTCGTCTTTTAAATTATTAAAAAAGAGTGTAATTATTATTGTAATTTTTAAACAATTAAACTTTTGAGATTTAAAAATAATTTGTCTTGAAAAATTTAATATCCAAGTAAAATTTTTGCTATTAAAAAGTCATATATGTAAAATATAAAATTAAAATTTTCCTAACTAAATGTTAAACAATACAAAAATGTATCAAATATTTACAACAAAAAATACATTAAGTTAGATATAAGACTTTGAATTTTTTAGAAATAAGACGTTTAGTCAAGTTAAAGAGTATTTACACAAACACCTTCTAAACTATTGTTAGGTATCCCTTTGACCCTTATATTAAAAAAACGAACAAATTGACCCCTAAACTATTGTCAAATATCATTTTAGGTCCTTAAACTAAAAAACATACAAATTGACACTATCAAAATGTATCACATACGCCCCCCTCCATCCTTTAGTTGTGAGTAAATCGGGAGATTGAAAGACACGTGCCAATATTTTGGTTATTTTATAGCCAATGTACTATTTAGCAATGAGTTAATTATATGAAAACCTCCTAAACTATAAAAACATACAATTTGACCTTTTAACTATCAAAATGCCACACTCCTTGATATTTAATGGAAAGAGTGATCTAACCAAATAGCGCTAGTTTTAAATATTAATCATTAAGATTTTTATTCAATTTGCATAAGATATAGTAAATGACAATGCTTATAGGAAAACTAGCAATACACCTCTTTAAATATTTTTGTAAGGGTTTAAATCCATAAAAAATTTAGTTTCTAGTTAAAGTCCCTAGTTTTTAAATTTTAGACATTTTTACCCATAATATTTAGACCTATTCTCTCTCTCTCTCTCTCTCTCTCTCTCTCTCTCTCTCTAGCTCTCTCTCCACTACCAACGGTCATAAGTTTGGTGTACCCTACCAACGGCAAGCCCTCATTGTCATTCATCACAGCCAGCAAAGCTCGCCGGAGAGAGAAAGAAAGCCAGATTTAAGAAAATATTGAAAAGTTACTCTTGAAATTATTCTAACAATTATACTTTAATAATATGCAAAAATTATTAAAATTTTAATTTCATAATAGTTTGGATACGTGACCTAGAGTGTCTAAATGATATTCGAAGCTTCTCAAAATTTGACATCAAGTATCGAATACATTTAGGAAATTCGAATACATATCCGCAAATATTCAAAAAAATATCAGTATCTGATATAGGTACGATACGGATAGAACACTCTTTTAGAAATATATGTGCTTCATAGGCGAAGGGGATGGGGAATGCTATTCGAGCGACAAGAGGCACATGATGTAATTTGAAGACTCCCAATTATGTAAAATCCCTAATTTCGGGCAACCAACCTTTATAAACTCTCCTTCCCTAGAACCGGTGTACCTGCCTACCCAAAATCCGCTCACCATAACTACACAAACATCTTCTAAGACACTAGAACCTATTCTTGCATGAAATATATGTCATACGAACAAACAGTGGCCAAAAGAACTTATGGCAAGCGTATGTATATACTACAAGAAATTACACTTTTGGCGACCACATTTGGCGACTAAAATTAATTTAGTCGCCAAAATTCAGCACTTTGGTGACTAAAATTTGAATTGGTCGGCAATGTTGCATATTTTAGCTACTAAAATTTTTTAGTAGCCGTATATTACTTATTGGCGACTAAAAACACAATTAGTAGCTAAAAAATGACCCAATCAGGGACTAAAAAATAGTTAGTCGCTAAAAATAGCCCAATAGGTGACTAAAATACAATTAGTAGCTAAGAACTTACCAAATAGGTGACTAAAAAAAATTTGGTCCCTAAATGTACAATCTTTAGCTATTAAAAATAATTTAGTCAGGATTAATTTACTTTTAGCGACTAAATTTTAGTCGGCAATTATAATTAAAAATTTTAACAATTGGACTTCAGATTTTTGAGGGAAAATTAATTCCTTTATTTATTATTGGCGACTAAAAAAGTTGGTCGGGAAAGAAAATAAACTAGGGTTTAAAAAATACACTACCACACATTCAAACTCTCTCATGCATTTGTCGTATGCATAAGATTACTTTTTAGCTCAATATACCTTATCCTTTTCTGCGACTCTGCAAGGAAGCTGCAGTCAGAAACTTAGCAAATAGAACCTATAATGAATTTGGCTACCACCTCTTCAACTTATGGCTACTTTCATTAAACAGGAGGAAGGATATCAAAAACAGTATGAGAAGCTAAGAGAGGCTTATTGAGGTATTTCATTTATGCATGGTAGTACATATATTTGATATGAAATGCTTTTTTTAGTTTTTAACAAATGGTATAATATCAGAGGCTTATTGAGGTATTTCAATAATCTTTTTAGTTACACTTCTTTGTTGTCTTTTGGAATAGCAACTCATAGATGCAAACTTATATGCATTACTTGGGAAAAGGGCTGCAATAGATGATGAAAAGCCTATTAAAAAGAAGAATGAGAAGCTTGTTAAGGTTGAGGTGGGCACAGTTGCATGCATCTTTGTTGCCCATAAATATTACTTATCAGTTGATTTAAAGTTTTCTCACGTCTTTTGATCTATTTTCATATATCTACAAATGTACTACTGCCGTGGATACTCTGCCAAAACCATCTAAAGAAGAACTCAATCCCTAGACAAAAGTGACCTACAATTATGTTTGAGGCATGACATGCAATTTGGCAAACATGGGTAATGTGCTTTGGTTAATGCTTTTGAATGGCTTTTGTGGTAATTGTTTGTGTGCAAAAAGTATGATTAATAATATTTATTTTCTCTTTGTAATCTTTATGGGCTTGGTGATGGAAAATAACTATTAAGTTAAGTGATGCTGCCCCTAGATTCTTAGTCCATCACCTCCACAACCAAACTTAAAATATTACATTCTTAACAATTCAAAACTTAGTAAAAAAAAAAGCGTTCTGGGGGCGAAAATTCAAAACAGCCCTCGAACCACTGTGTGGCTCTCATGGACAGCTTCTCCTTGACAAATAGGACTTGTGACAACTGATGAAATGTAATTCGGACCCGTAGGTTGGGAGTTAGAGCCAAATACGCATTAAACTTAGTCGAAAACGGGCATTCCGGGGGCAAAAATTCAAAACAACCCCCCAACCACAGTATGGCTCTAACGGACAGCTTCCCCTTGATAAATAGGACTTGTGACAACTGACGGAATGTAATTCGGACCTGTAGGTTGAGAGTTAGAGCCGAATACGCCTTAAACTTAGTCGAAAAAGGACGTTTCGGGGGTGAAAATTCAAAACAACCCCTGAACCACCATATGGCTCTCACAGAAAGCTTTCCCTTGACAAATAGGACTTGTGACAATTGACGGAATGTAATTCGGAACCATAGGTTGGGAGTTAGAGCCGAATACGCCTTAAACTTAGTCGAAAAAGGGCGTTCCAGGGGTGAAAATTCAAAATAGCCCCTGAACCACCGTGTGGCTCTCACGAACGGCTTCCCCTTGACAAATAGGACTTGTGACAACTGACAGAATGTAATTCGGACTCGTAGGTTGAGAGTTAGAGCCGAATATGCCTTAAACTTAGTCCGAAAAGGGCGTTCCAGGGGCGAAAATTCAAAACAGCCCCTGAATCACCGTGTGGCTCTTACGAACAGCTTCCCTATGACAATTACAACCTGTGACAACAACCGGAATGTAATTAGGACTCGTAGGCTTGGAGTTTGAGTTGAAAACGCCTTAAGCTTAGTCCAAAAAAGGCGTTCCAGGGGGGAAAATTCAAAACAGCCCCCGAACCACCGTGTGGCTCTCACGGACAGCTTCCCTTTGACAAATAGGACTTGTGACAACTGACAGAATGTAATTCGGACCCGTAGGTTGAGAGTTAGAATTGAATACGCTTTAAACTTAGTCGAAAAAGAGCGTTCCAGTGGTGAAAATTCAAAATAGCCCCCAAACCACCATGTGGCTCTTACGGACAGCTTCTCCATGAAAATTACAACCTGTGACAATAGCTGGAATGTAATTAGGACCCGCATGCTTGGAGTTTGAGCCGAAAATGCCTTAAACTTAGTCGAAAAAAGGCATTCCGGGGGCGAAAATTCAAAACAACCCTCGAACCACTGTGTGACTCTCACGGACAGCTTCCCCTTGACAAATAGGACTTGTGACAACTGACAGAATGTAATTCGGACCCGTAGATTGAGAGTTAGAGCCGAATACGCCTTAAACTTAGTCAGAAAAGGACTTGTGACAACTATTTGTTAGGCTTATTTAATATTTTTCCCTAATCAATTTGTGAAGCATCTTTGATATCTACAAGCAGATTGGATTCTTTTGAGAAAAGAATACTTATTAGTATATAAAAATTGGATTTAATGAAACAATGCCAAAGAGATGTTATCAGTTGAATTTTGAGATTTTCTTAGCACAGTTTATAGTTCATAATTTCCTTTTCTTGGCGCATTATATTTTTGTTAGTTCTTCAGTGTTTGATATATTATCTTGTCAATGTGTATTAACCTCTACCTTTCTCATTAATTCTAAATCTTTGGTAGATATATAATTGAGGTATTGATTTTGTTGTGACTTGGGTTTTCTGGTAATTTACTGATGGATTCTGTTTATTTGTATGCTCAGGTGAAGTTGACAAAAGAATTGCATTTGGCCAATTGAGAAGATTCGCTTCGCGAGAATTACAGCTAGCTACAGACAACTTTAACAAGAAAAATGTCCTTGGAAAGGGGGGTTTTGGAAAGGTTTATAAAGGAGTGCTTTCAAATAATACTAAAGTGGCTGTGAAACGATTAAATGACTATGAGAGTTCTGGTGGAGACGCAGCATTCCAGCGTGAAGTTAAGATGATAAGTGTAGCTGTTCACAGGAATCTATTACGTCTTATTGGGTTCTGCTCAGCACCAACAGAACGCCTTTGGTGTATCCCTTCATGCAGAACGCCTTTTGATTTATTCCAGTGGATTTTTGAAGTCTTTTGATTTTATATATAGTTGGTGTATGGATGTCACTGGTAGCTCATATGTTTAAATAGGTTTGTATGAAATTATTATTTTAAGTTGGAATATACTTTGTTTGCAATGTTGACATTAAAAGTTATAATTTTGTTTGGATGGTTGTAAGTGAAATAGATGCAAATTGTGGAATGGGTGATAATATATATATGTATTGTTTTGTTTGTGTACATGTTACAGGTTGCATGGAATACATATAGGTTGTGGATAAATTAATTATTTTTAAAAAAAACAAAAAACAAAAAATTATGTTTTTGGCTACTAAACAATTGGTAGCCAAAAATGGAATAAATATTTTTAGTGACTACATAGTTAGTAGCTAAAAAAAGAATTAAATGGAAACAAATCTTTTGGAGACTAAATATGTAGTAGCCATAAACAAAAGACTTTAGGCGACTAATGATTTAGTAGCCAAAAAAAAAAAAAAACAAAATAAAGAAAATTAATTGGCGACTAAAACTTTAGTAGCTAAACGAAAACTAGACTTTAGGCTACTAAACCATTTAGTAGCTAAAAGAAATAAGATGAATAAAAAAAGAAAATTAGCGACTAAAAGTTTGGTCGCCCTAAATGATTAAGTTTTTGGCGACAAAAATTTTTAGTCACTAAAAATATAATGTTAAATTTATTATAAACTTTTGGCGACTAAAAAATTAGTCGCCAATTGAATATTTTCAGTGACTAAATAATTCTTAGTCGCCAATTGAAAACTTTTGACGACTAAAAAATTAGTCACCAATTGAGGCCTTTAGCAACTAAATAATTTTTAGTCGCCAATACCTTCTGCGACAATAATCTAACGACAAAGTTGGCGCCCAAAAAGTTTAGTTGGCAAAACGTTTTGGCAACTAAAATATGACTTTTGGTGACTAAAAGTTTAGTCGCGAAAAGGGTAATTTGTTGCAGTGATAATTGCTTGTATATTATATAGTTCTATTCCTTTCCATTATACCCAAGGACCTCAACTTTCACATGCCTTCTAACTTCATATAACGATCTCACAGCTAGACTAAAGTGGGTACCACTTGGCAAGACACATAGTAGTAATAAAGTTTCAAAACACACACCAGTTAATATTGGAAGTTCTTTTGAGAAAGTAAAACACTTTTATAACATTAACTTAAAATAGAATAAGAGTAACATCAAACAAGTAACAACCAACAGAGTGAAAATGTCTCCAACTTCGGCACAGACTAATCCAAATAATGCTCTAATTGCTAGAGGGATGTAATGTAGCACATAATTTCCGCATTGCCGCCTAAGCACACAAATATATGGAATGAAATTGTCCAATCATAATAATACTAACATTGAGGGGGAAAGGGGCATACATGAAATTAAATGCCATACAATAATCTATACATTAGGATCATCATCACAATGAATATACAAAGCCAACATAAAAAGGTGAAAGGAAAGGTAGTCATGCATATAATATAGGGGTGGGTGGGTGTTAAAAAGAAGCAATGGAAAAAATATTTGCTTACATGATGACAGACTCGATTACTCGATAAGCACAATTTCAATTTTCTGAATCATATGCTTGCAGATGCTCAATTTGTTCGGAGAGGAACGGCTTGCCACCAACACCAAATGTTTTGAAAACCCAAAAGACCACCGCTACATGAATAATAAACCTCCCGCCTGGGAAGAGCTTCTCCTCCTCGCCGCCATACAGGAAACACATACGGCCATCACCGAGCTGGGTGACAAAGCCCATTTTAATGCTCAAGCAAAGGATTGAACATAATAGAAAGCTCACTTATTACCCAATGAAACTTGAGTAAACCATTGGCACCCTCAAAATCACAAGCAAAGAGCTCATCCCCTTTTGTTGACATGGCAATACAAAAGCCCTCAAATTCAGCTCCAACACTGAAGGGAGAAGGCACAAAACCACCATCCTCCCACCCCCAAAACTTCCTAGAAATTATTTAGCAAACCTACAACCGTTTTTGAAATTGCAAGTTAGATCCTCCACGGCTCAAGTTAAAATGGCTTTGTCAAAATTATTTTTTGGCTTACTACAGTGCACAAAACTTATTTTTTTGGTTATTCTACTCTAATAGGGACTTGCCATTTTGGAACAACCACATGCCAAATTCAAATTTGGGTTGTAAATTGTTCTAAAATTGTGTTCAAATTTGGGTTCTAAATTATTCTAAAATTTTGTACAATCTATAAACTTTCCAGTATTCAAAAAATTTGAGTGTTCCAAATTAAATTTGGAAAGCTGAATCTCTGGATGGATCTTTATTGAGTTTTTGTAATTTCATAGATTTTACAATAGTTTTAAAATTTATGGTAGAGTTTTGATTTGTAGAAGTTGTGAAACTAACAATTGGAGGTTAAAAAAAATAGCTAATTTTGGTAGTAAAACTGATTTGGCTTTGCTATTTTTTGGTATTGCAAATGGCACACCATTAGAGTAGTGCTTTTGTCAAGCTAAGTCATTTTTTGGCTTTGGCAAGGCAAATAGAAAAACCATTGGAGTTGCTCTTAGAAGCCAAGTTTATACTCAACTGTGCTAGAAGTGAGGAAAAAAATTCGTGGACTTGTAAAATTATTCTGTACACTTTCTCAATTTTTTTTTTTTTTTTTGAAACTGATATTTCAAATTGTGTTTTTAGATTAAGGTGGAATGATTTAGATGTGGTTTGGTAACGTTTACATTTTATTATTTTTAGTTTACAGAAAATATTAAATATGTTTATGTTTATTTTAGGTAAAAATGAAAACAAAAAGCAAATTTGATATACGTGTTTTAAAAACTTATTTTGAAAACAAATGAAAGAATTGGTCTGCAGGAGGTAGTTGTAGACGGTTGAAGATAATGGCCAGATGTGGTTGTTCGCCTCCGAATGTAGTGGCCAAAAGTAATTGCCATTGGTGGGAGGTGGTTAGTGGTGGCCAAAAGTGATTGCCAACAGTGAGAGGTCATGGTCGAAAGTGATTGACGGTTCGAAATATTAGCCACTCTGTCGTCTAAAGTGCTAGTTAAAGCTTGTCTCTAACAAGAAGTGGTCACTGAACGTGGTTGTCACAAGTGGGAGGCGATTGGTGGCTGAAAGTGGTTGGCATAAGAGGCCATTAACAATGGTGAGCGGTGGTAATAATGAGTAGTGGGTGGTGATTGGAAAGGGTGGCAGAAAGAGGAAGAAATTGAGGGGAAAAATTAAAAAGTGAAACCAATTTTTTTTGTAAACAAACAAGTTTTTATTTACAATTTCAAAAATTCTGAACAGAAGAAAGAAAGAAAATCTAAATGGGGTCGGATCATGACTGCGCTTGTTGGCAAGAGCATTTGCACTGAAAACATATTGACATACGTCCCTATCTAACTTGGATAAAATTTTTTGAACACGTGATGTTATTTATCGTCAAATTTATTTTATCATTTTATCATAATTGTCATATATGATTGAAATATTTTAAAGCAAACTGTACTGATAGTTCTTGAATTTTGTCCATCGTGTCATTTTAGTCCCTACACTTTTAATTTGCTTGATTTTGACCCTTGACTTTTTATATTGTGTCAATTTGGTCCATTTGATAATACTGATTATGATTTTTGTCAAAAAATGATTACTAAGTTGGTTGAGGTTAATTTACAGAGTCAGTTAAATTTATAATTTTACTCTTAAAAGCATGACACATATTCTTATGTGCACATTTTCTATAAAAAAAACACTAACACTTATAATCAATTGGATCAAATTAAGACAATATCATAAATTCAATGTCAAAATCGAGCCAATTGAAATTATAAGGATCAAAATGACATAAGTGTCAAAGACTACTTGTGTAATTTGCCCAATATTTTTTCTCAACTCTTCATCTTTTATAGGCGTATAAGTGGTTTGGTTCGGTCAGGATTATGAGAAAGTTTAGCACCAAACTGAGTCTTTCAGTTTTGGTGGTTAAATAATCGAAATAAACCGCATATTACAATTCAATTTTGTTGGTTTTGTCAATTTGGTGTAGAAGAAGGATTCACATGAAATTTTAAAATAATTTATAAAAACTTGTAAAATTCCACATTGGGAATAAATGAAGAAAAATAGTGAAAATGTTTCCCTCCTTAATTTTTATTACAAAAATTGAATTATTAATCACTTAAAACATAAAAGTTTTTAAATATAATATTTCAATTGATTCTGTTTATATTACTGTAAAAATTTTCAAAATCAAAATAGACCACACAATATGAAAAACAGACATAAAACTAAAATTTTGAGCAATCGGTTTGGTTTCATTGATTTTTCTTACACCCCTAATCTTTCAGTTTATATTAATGTAAAAATTTTCGAAATCGAAATAGAATACCAGTATAAAAAATGCAGCAAAAACTTAAATATCAATTGATCTTGAGTGGTCAGTTCATTTTTATCGATTGTTTTTACACCCCTAATCTTTCATGTGACATGGTAAGTTTTACTAAGTTTTAATATGATTTTTTTTAGGCATGTACATGGCTTTTATAGTATAAATACAAGAGGTGAAATGGAGCCGTTGATAAATAATAGTTCTCTCATTTTATTTCACCTTTTTATATGTACTTATGCAATAACAATAGTGTGTATATATAGGATTTATTATATTTAGAAAATAATAAAACATACCATACCATATGAGAAAGCAAATTGTTATTCATACAAAATTTATCACTAAAATGACGTGGCAATGACATTTTTGCAATAAAACGTCATTTAAATGGGGAATTTATTTTAAAATATAAGTCCCTATATAGTTAGGGTTATTAAACGAATCATGCTACTCAAGCTCGATTTGTGTTTGACTCGTTAAAAACTCGTTCGAAATTGATTTATTATGTAAACAAATCAAACTTAAAAGTACAATTTATTGGACTTAATCTAACAATTAGGAATTGTTTGATTCACTAAAACGAGTTAAAATAATTATTCCCGACTTTCATATGAAATTATCATTCTGTTATAATGTGAACGATGATTCAATTTAGGGTGCATTTTTTATTATTTTTTAGTGAATCAAAGGTGACAATAGATATTTTAATAGAATAATCATGCTCTTCCACTTCATTCCAATAGTGAAGCAAATAAATCATTATGCAAACAAGACACTGCTTACCCAAACAAAGACTCGTATCAATTAACTACGCTGAAGAATAATTTTCAATAAGAATAGTAAAATATTTTCTTTGCTTGGCCAATTACACATTACACACATATACAAAGAATCCAGATTAGCCCATGCAGTTTTTATTCTACGATTAAGGAGGTCAAAGTGTTGCATGCATAAAATCAAGGAAACGACTTCGCCACTTAGGTTATATGGGAAATCAATCATTATAAAAAGGATTAGGTATCAACTTGGTAGGTAAGTGTGGCTTTTCCCAAACTAAGCCCCTACACTAATTTATTTTCCAAACTAAGTCTAGTTTGGCCGAATTTCCCAAACTAAGTTGAAACGTGTTTACTAAACACGCTTTTCAGTATTTTGTGGTCCAGACAAAATAAACAAAATTATGAAAGCGTGTTTAGAAAACGCGTTTTTAATTCAGGTCGCCTGGTAATAAATCGCACGTTTACTAATTATCGCGCCAATTAATAAAACGCAATTGAAAAACACGCAACATGAAAACGTGTTTTGAAAACACGCTTTCAATAATAAAAAATAATAATAATTAATTTTACATCCACATCACACACATACACACACTCACACTTTTTTTTTTCTCTCTCTCTCTCTCTCTCTTTGACACACTTGCATCCACATCTAGGGCTGAGCAAGGAATCCGTGAAATCCGTAATCTGATCTAGTCCAGTCCAATCCGATAGGTTTGGATTGGTCTTTTGAATCCGCGGTTCGGTTCCGGATTGAAGAATTAAAAATCCGTAGTCCACGGATTGGTTCCGGATTGAACCCCACGGTTCCGGATTAGAACCGATCCGGACCGTATACAAATAGTCTATATTTTTATTATACATCCTCCCCCATAGTATCTTCTCTTATTCTATATATTTTCTTATGGTTGTTTAAATTCAAGAACAGTATGTCACTATTATAGAAAAACATGTTGCTATTATGGAACTGATATAGCGCTATGTTTATATTTTTATGAAATTAAAGTGTTATATATATATATTTTTGTTATTTAATTATGTGAATCCGTGGTCCTAAACCGATCCAATCCGTATTTAAATGGATTGGTTCGGATTGGTTCCATGATTTAAACAGATTGGATTGGTTCCAATTTTTCAGGAACCGTAGATAACGGATTGGTTCTGGTTTTACCCCAATCCGGTCCAATCCGAACCATGCTCACCCCTACCCATATCACTCCACTCTCTCTCTCTTTCACACACATCCACACACACTTATAATAAATAAATAAAAATAAAAATAATTAATTTTATTCATTATATTTATTTTAATAAAACATATATAATTTTTATTTTTATAAAATTAATACCAATAAAAAAATATAAATCATATTTTTAAAATGAGACCAATATTAAATATATATAATAATAATTTATAATAACAAATAATAATCACTCTGTTTGATTCGATTATTATTTATTATTATAAATTATTGTTAATATATTTGATATTGGTCTATAAAAAATAACAATCACTTTGTTTGGTTTGATTATCTTTAAAATGAGACTAATAATTTAAAAAATATAACCAAACCAAACAGAGTAATTATTATTTATTATTAAAAATTATTATATATATTTAATATTGGTCTCATTTTAAAAATATGATTGATATCTTTTTATTGGCATTAATTTTATAAAAATAAAATTTATATATATTAAAAATTATATATGTTTTATTAAAATAAATATAATGAATAAAATTAATTATTTTTATTTTATTTATTTATTATAAGTGTGTGTGGATGTGTGTGAAAGAGAGAGAGAGTGGACTGATGTGAGAGAGAGAGAGAGAGAGAGAGAGAGAGAGAGAAGAGTGTGAGTGTGTGTGATATCTGACGCCAAGTCTTATCTTCTTTTTTTTGGCCACAGGGTCACTGCTGTGACCCCCTATTGCGTTTTTTATCGTGCTTAAAACGACACAGTTTTATCTTTCTTTTTTTTCTTTTTTTTATAATGTTCTTACTATGTTTTTTGGCATCATAAATTACACTTTGTCCTAAACCTTAAATCCTAAACTCTAAAATAAAAATAAATAAATTTTAAGAATTAAACCCTAAACTCTAAAATAAAAAAAATAAATTTTAAGAATTAAACTATAAATTCTAAACCCTAAAATAAAAATAAATAAATGTTAAGAATTAAACCCTAAACACTAAAATAAAAAAAAAATTAAGAATTAAACCCTAAATCTTAAACCTTAAAATAAAAAAAATAAATTTTAAGAATTAAAGTAAAAAAGTGATCGTTTTATATAGTTGATTATTATTTGTTATTATAAATTATATATATATATATATATATATATATTTAATATTGGTCTCAATTTTATAAAATAAAATTTATATATGTTTTATTAAAATAAATATACTGAATAAAATTAATTACTTTTATTTTTATTTATTTATTATAAATGTGTGTGGAAGTGTGAAAGAGAAAGCGTGGAGTGACACGAGTGTGAGTGATGTGGGTGTAAGTGTGTAACGCCCTCAAAATAATACATAAAACCCATCACTAGACATGCAATCATATAAAAGAAACCAACCATTTATATTCATCAGAGTAGTTTTTACAATAGTATTACAAGTTAACAACAAAAGCAAATGCCCTATGGGCTTACAGCTTTCCAAGTCAACACCTGGTTACACAAAAGAAGAGTACTAACTCTATACAAAATAAGCCCTTGGCTTGATATACACGTAATACAAACAAAATAAACAAAAGAGTCTTCAACTCTCATCATCATCCAAGCTATGTCCTTGGAGGTGGCATACTACCTGTACCTGAAAATAATGTCCCATATAGGGTGAGCCAACGCCCAGTAGAAATATGCTAAACACAGTATGAGCAATAACTAAGACATTAGCAATTGATAAATGTTGAATTTCTATAAATCAATTCATAATCCATTTCCATTTCATGACCGTTATGTTCATGTTTCATTTCAGTTTCCATTTCTTATCAATTACACAATTTACATCAACGGCTCAGAACCTAGCCTACCACTTATGTGAGACAGTGACTCATATTAGACATTTCCCATTTTGCAATAGACAAACGTACTAGTTGTATCAACATTTCAACAGATAAGCATACAAGCTGTATACACATTTCAACAGATATGCATATTAGCTATATCAACACTTCCAAAGATAAGCATATGAGCTGTATCAACACTTCCATAGATAAGCATATAAGCTCTATCAACACATTAACTGACAAGCATATGAGCTGTATCAGTGGAGTCCATCCCCTATCTCCTCTCAAACAACATCCGGTTTAGAGGTCCATCCCCTATCCTCCCCTAAACCGTGGAGTACATCCCCTATCTCCTCTCCCACACACAACGTATATACACATAGGTCAAATACACAATCAATCAATACATAACGTTAATGTATTCTATCAACCGTCATACTCTATGACATATCCAATTGATTAGTTTTAGTTTGCCTAATCATCATGCATTGTCTACAACAATCAAAACTACCCTCCACGGGTAGCCTAAGCAATTATTTCTAAACAGATAATAAAAGCTCCAACAGATAAAGTATCAATATGTTTTCAAAAGTGGGCGATTAATAAATCTAACTCCACTATTCTACCATCTAATGAACCAATTTCATTATTTCCAACTCAATTCCATATAGCCACATTTTTCCCAAATTAATCATACTAATTAATTTATATAACCAGTTGGGGTTTTCTACTCTATTTTCCAATATTGACCCAATGGTCTATATATCAACAACCAACAACAATATCATTATTTTGAAACTCATAATACACATTCTTGGAATCAAAATAACAAAACCCTCTTTTAACATTTCGAAACCCTAAGTCCCAAAATTACCCAACTTCAACACATTATCAAAACAACCAAAAATCTATGTCAAAGATCATAAGAGTGAGTAGGAATCCCTACCTAAAAAATCAGAGCTCAAGGGAAGGAGATGAAGAAACTCAACGTGCTCCAAAACTCAATATTCTCGGATCAAAGTGTAGCCCTCGACGATCAACCCAACTTTTACAAAGGCCGAAGGAAAAGGAAACACTCTAACTAGATCAAACCCTAGAGAGAAGGGAGTTTCTAGAGAGAGGAACTCTCAAAATGTCTTTTTAGAAAGTAAGAGAGAGAGAGAGAGAATGTAAAAAGTGATTTTAAAATGCCCAGCTGCCAACTGATATATGACATTCCCGCTCGAGCGGAGAACACAACGCTCGAGCGTCAAGAACAAAAAACTAGGTCCGCTCGAGTGCAATAAGGACCACTCGAGCGCCAAGACACAAGAATAAAGTACATTCGCTCGAGTGCGAAAACCAGTCCGCTCGAGCGTAGATTTCCCCCTCCCAGAACTTACACCAAGAAGTACTACCCGCTCGAGCGCCATAGTACCCGCTCGAGCGCGACCGCTCGAGCGTAAAGAAACCCGCTCGAGCGTGAAAAACATGCTTGCAGAAGTTCTGCTGAGCATCAAAATACTGGGAGTGTGCAATATCCGCTTGAGCGCAAGAAGACCCGCTCGAGCGGACCTCCTAAAAACTGGGCAACAAAGAATTGAAACCAAAGCCCAACCAACCTGTAACAACTCTGCCCAATACATCCTAAAACTCAATCAAGCGGAATTAAAGGATGACAACAAGGTATACCACCACCAACATCACGGAACCGAGTCCGGAATACAACAGAACAGTAAAGGGACAATCGGGATCGCTATAACCTCCCCCCTTAAAGAATTTCGTCCCCGAAATTAAACACAAGTTTTTCAAAAACAGGTTTTCTCCATTCTCAACAATATTACAACATAATATTAAACAATTCGACCCAGTACCGGTTATCTCATCTCTTTTCAAGAGGCATTTCACATTACACATAACAACCTGCATTATCAACATGCATTCCTTTGAAATTTACCAATTTCAACTCATTTTCCACAATTCCATAATACATGCAACATTAACATCATGCCTGCATTTCCACAATACATTGAACATATGCAATGTTATAACAAATTTCCATTAACCAAAACATTCACAATGTTTTACAACTTAAGACACATATAATGTTCTTAAAGTTGAACGATATTACAAAATTACCAATACATGGTTACACATCAACAAACAAGTCCGGATATTTCTCGCGGACTTCCAACTCACGTTCCCAAGTGGCTTCCTCCACTCCATGATGTTTCCACAAAACCTTTACTAAAGGAATGGTCTTGCCACGCAGGACTTGATCCCGCCTATCCAAGACCCGAACTGGTCTCTCCTCATACGAGGCATCCTCATCAACCTCTAAGTCGGTCCAATCCAATACATGGGACGGATCCGGCTCATACTTCCGAAGCATACTCACATGAAATACGTCATGCACTCCGGACAACTGCGGTGGCAAAGCTAAACGATAAGCAACCTCGCCAATCCTCTCAAGGATCTCAAAGGGACCAATAAACCGAGGGGATAACTTCCCACTCTTTCCAAACCTCATCAAACCTCGCCTAGGTGATATTTTCAAGAAGACATGATCACCTACCTCAAACGCCAAAGGTCTCCTCCTACGGTCGGCATAACTCTTTTGGCGACTCTGGGCTGTAACAAGCCTCCTACGGATAAGCTCAACTTTCTCCGTCGTCTCCCTAACCAATTCCGGCCCTAACAAAGGTGCATCACCCACCTCAGCCCAACACACTAGAGACCTACACGGTCGACCATACAAGGCCTCAAACGGTGCCATACCGATGCTAGACTGAAAAATGTTGTTGTAGGCAAACTCCACCAAGAGCAAGTGCCTCTCCCACGTCCCACTAAAGTCAAGGACACAACCTCGAAGCATATCCTCAAGGATCTGAATAGTACGCTCAGACTGCCCGTCAGTCTGAGGGTGATAAGCCATACTAAAGGTCAACTTAGTACCCAGGGCACTCTGCAAACTCTGTCACAACCTAGCAGTAAAACGAGGATCTCTATCTGAGACGACCGTCATTGGGACCCCGTGCAATCTCACTACGTCCCGAATATACAAGTCGGCGAGATGATCTACCGAATCTCTCACACGCATAGGAATGAAGTGCGCCGACTTAGTCAACCGGTCTACAACCACTCAAATAGCATCACTACCTCGCTGAGTCCTCGGAAGACCTACAACGAAGTCCATAGTGACATGCTCCCACTTCCACTCGGCAATAGGCAAGGGTTGCAACAAACCCGCTGGCCTTTGATGCTCGGCCTTCACTTGTTGACAAGTAAGGCACCTAGACACGAAAACAGCCACATCTCTCTTCATACCCCGCCACCAAAACTGGCGACCCAAATCTCGATACATCTTAGTGCCTCCCGGATGCACCGCAAGGCGTGAATGATGGAACTCTCGGAGTACTTCCTCTCGGCAAGACTCCGGCACAAACAAACGGTCTCGGTATCTCACACTATGGTCGGGATACGCCGTCAAACCCTTCTCAACCTTCCCACTGGAGATCTTCTCTTGGAGGAACTCTACCTCAAGGTCACCTCTCTGTGCCTCTAACACTCGCGTGACAAGTGTAGGCTGCGCAACAACAGAAAACAAGGCTGTAGCCTCAACAGATTCGCCCAGAAGTACCCAACATCTCCCATTCCCGGATGGCTATACAAGCTACATCACTAATGGATTTCCTGCTAAGGGCATCGACCACAACATTGGCCTTTCTCGGGTGATAGTGCAACTCAAAATCATAGTCCTCAACGAACTCCATCCACCTTCTCTGCCTCAAATTCAAGTCTCTCTGTGTAAACAGATACTTCAAACTTTTGTGGTCCGAGAACACCTCGAACCTCTCACCATAAAGGTAGTGCCTCCAAATCTTCAAGGCAAAGATCATTGCTGCTAACTCTAAGTCGTGTGTAGGGTAATTCTTCTCGTGTATTTTCAACTGACGTGAGCCATAAGTTACCACTTTCCCCTCTTGCATCAACACACAACCCAAACCCTCTCGTGAGGCATCACAATAAACTGCATAACCCAACCCTCTCTCCGGAATAATCAGAACCGGAGCAGTGGTTAATCTAACCTTCAACTCTTGGAACGACTTTTCGCAAGTCTCACTCCACACAAACTTGACCCCTTTTTGCGTCAATCTAGTCAACGGCGAAGCTAGCCTGGAGAAATCTTTCACAAACCGACGGTAATACCCAGCCAATCCCAGAAAACTGCGGATCTCAAATACACTCTTAGGCTGTGCCCAATCTTGCACTGCCTCTACCTTGGATGTATCAACAGACATCCCTTCTCCGGATACCACATGGCCTAAGAATTTAACCTCTCCTAGCCAGAACTCACACTTCCCAAACTTGGCATACAGCCTATGGGCTCTAAGCAATTCAAGCACCACTCTCAAGTGTTCCTCGTGCTCCTCCTCATAAGGCGAATAGATAAGAATGTCGTCCACGAAAACGACTACAAATCGATCTAAGAATTCTCGGAAGATCCAGTTCATCAAGTCCATAAAGACTAGGGGTGTACACAGTCCGAATTGGTTTGGTTCTGTGAAAATCCAAGAACCGAGCCGATCCGATCCTAACGGTTCTGTGATTTTGAGAACCAGACCAGACCGTTACACTTGTAAAACCATACCAGAACCAAACCGAAAAAATGGTTCGGTTTCGGTTTGGTTCACGGTTCAAAAAATTTCTATTTATAAGAATAAATTGTTAATATTAGCAAAATAATTACTCAAACTAATTACATTTAACTCATGATAAAAACTAATAATATTAAGGCATTACTTAATATTACATATCTATACTATCCTAATATCATTAAAATTATAAAAAAACAATTAATAAAAATAAAACTTGATATTATATATATATATATATATCTTTTAAAATTCGGTTCGGTTCGGTTCGAACTGTAGTTTTTTCATAAAATTCATTAACCAAACCATTTTTACGGTTCTCATATTTCTTAATCCAAAACCGAACCAATTCTTAATAGAACCGAACCAAACCGTACGATTTGGTCTAGTTCGGTCTGGATTACCGGTTTGAACGGATTTTTGAACAGCCCTAATAAAGACTGCCGGTGCATTGGTAAGTCCGAATGGCATCACCAGAAACTCATAATGGCTATACCGCGTACGGAATGCCGTCTTAGGAATATCCTCCTCCCTCACCCTCAACTGGTGGTAACCCGATCTCAAGTCTATCTTAGAGAAACAACGGGAACCCTTTAACTGGTCGAACAAATCATTTATACGGGGCATATGGTACTTATTCTTAACCGTAGCCCGATTCAACTTTCGGTAGTTGATACACAATCTCAAGGCACCATCTTTCTTTTTAGCAAAGAGGGCCGGTGCTCCCCATGGCGAAACACTAGGGCGAACAAAACCCTTATTTAGCAATTCCTGGAGCTGAATCTTCAACTCACTCAACTCGGCTGGGGCAAAACGATAAGGTGCCATAGAAATCGGCGCTGTGCCGGGCACTAAATCAATAGAGAACTCTATCTCTCGGTGGGGTGGTAAACTAACGAGATCCTCGGGAAAAACATCCGAATACTCACAAACCACCCTCGGCAATACGATCTGGGTCTCATCACACTCATCACTCATAAAGCTGGCAAGTAGACCACTAAGCTTATTCCGCCCTTGCGGATCATACATCGGTGGCAACACACTACCAACCCGATCCCCCAAGAAATGGAAACACTCCCCGCTCAAGGTACAAACCGTGACCCTCTGGCGGTAACAATCAATAACAGCCCGGTATGATGATAGCCAGTCCATACCCAAAATAACATCAAAACCCTTCATGGGCATGACAACAAAAGGAAAAGGAAGCCTATGATCGGCGACCTCTATATCACAACCTCTAACACCTTGTTTCAAGATCAACTCACCACCAACAGGCGATACTACACAGATAGAAGATGCTAACTGTGCCAACTCCAATTCCAAAACAGATGCAAATGCAGCAGACACAAAAGAATGAGATGCACTCGTATCAATCAATACACTAGCAACCGAGTTGCAAAACAAAAAGGTACCTCTCACTACTGATGGAGCAGGTACAAGATCCTGCGCGGTAACAGCATACACGCACCCTGTAGGCCCCTGATCTACCTGCTCATCTCTAGGAGCAAAAGACTGCTGCACTGACTGGGATGACGAAGCTCCCGGATTGGCCCTCGAGGCCTGCATAGACTGAGCTGGCTGATAACTCTACGTCTGCCTAGAACCATACGCTCCTAAAGTAGCACTCAACTGTAGGCAATACCTCTTCAGGTGCCCAGGCTGACCACACTGATAGCAAGACAAAGGCTGGCCCCTGCCCTGACTCTGGCCCTGAGGTCTAGCTGAAGAAGAAGCAGCAGCTCGCTGACCCCCTCCCTTCTGCAGGCAAACCGAAGACTTGTGACCCAGCTGGCCACACGCAAAACAAGTCAAGCCTCCCTGACTACCTCTCCCAGAGCCCGCACTCGGAACTGGAAAGGTCAATCTAGCCAAACCACCGTGAGACTGTTGAGGGTTAGAACGCCTCTGTCTCCTGCCGTCACCCTGACCATCTTAGCTCCTCTTGGAGCCTCTCTGCCCCTCATTTTCCTCCTGCATCATGATCTCCATATGAGCTGCAGTATCAACTAAACGTCTGTACTCTCGGATAAAGGACCCTCCAACCCTCAACTTGAGTCCACACCTCAACTTCCGCTCAAACTCTAAACAACGGCGTTCCTCGGACGCCACAAGTTCAGGTGCAAACCTGGACAGACTAGTAAAAGTAGCCTCAAACTCGGCCACTGACAAGCCCTGCTGTTTAAGCTAGCAAAACTGCTCCCTCAGCTTCTCCCTAGCAGCTGAAGATAAAAACTTCTCCTGGAAAACATTCACAAACGCCTCCCATGCACCACCAACACTGCCCTTCTCGTATTTCCACCATTGACCCGCATCTCCCTTCAGCTGGAAGGATGCCAAGGTCACCTTTAAAGCCCCGTCCTCGATGCCTAGCATCTCAAACGTCTTCTCCATCTATTCTAACCACTCGTCAGCCTTAAGTGGCTCCTTCGGATCCCCAACAAACTTATCCGGATTGGACCGGAAGAATTCCTTCTTCAAGAAGGAAGGCCCTGCCTCAGCTACGTGGGCCTGATCCTGATTCCCTGCTCTGAGAATACCCAAAGCTCCTGCTATCTCTCGGGGCAAGGCACTCATAGCCTGCTGACCCGCTGGCTCGGCCACATTGGCCCGACCAACTCCCTCCTGCTGTGTCAGAATATCATCCGGTAAAGGCATCTCCTGCCTACCACGCCTGCCACGCCTACCACGTCCTCGTCCAGACATCCTAATAAAGGTAGCCAAGACCATTAGCACATTCACAAATGTGCCGAAGCTATAACACTCACGTTCTAATGCATGGACAACTATAATTCACTCCACGTAAGCACATAAACACATAAGCACTTACGAATTTCATTTCTGGATAATGATAGTCCCGAGTCGTTACTAGAGTTCCGGTTAGAAACAACATTGATCAAGTGCTTTTCCAACAAGACTCCCAGAAACCCAAAGATCCAATCAACATCCTAGAAACTACATTCCATACCCACATAGTCACATAAACATGTTATCATATAAGCACATAACACTACATCTAAGTCTCTATCAAGCGAAACAAACCCATTGTGATCCTAATCACTTCCCACGTACCCAAAGTATTCGAACTCGGTACGCTCTGATACCAAGTTGTAACGCCTTCAAAATAATACATAAAACCCATCACTAGACATGCATTCATATAAAAGAAACCAACCATTTATATTCATCAGAGTAGTTCTTACAATAGTATTACATGTTAACAACAAAAGAGTACTAACTCTATACAAAATAAGCCCTTGGCTTGATATACACGTAATACAAACAAAATAAACAAAAGAGTCTTCAACTCTCATCATCATCCAAGCTATGTCCTTGGAGGTGGCATACTACCTGTACCTGAAAATAATGTCCCATATAGGGTGAGCCAACGCCCAGTAGAAATATGCTAAACACAGTATGAGCAATAACTAAGACATTAGCAATTGATAAATGTTGAATTTCTATAAATCAATTCATAATCCATTTCCATTTCATGACCGTTATGTTCATGTTTCATTTCAGTTTCCATTTCTTATCAATTACACAATTTACATCAACGGCTCAGAACCTGGCCAACCACTTATGTGAGACATTGACTCATATTAGACATTTCCCATTTTGCAATAGACAAACGTACTAGTTGTATCAACATTTCAATAGATAAGCATACAAGCTGTATCTACATTTCAACAGATATGCATATTAGCTATATCAACACTTCCAAAGATAAGCATATGAGCTGTATCAACACTTCCATAGATAAGCATATAAGCTGTATCAACACATTAACTGACAAGCATATGAGCTGTATCAGTGGAGTCCATCCCCTATCTCCTCTCAAACAACATCCGGTTTAGAGGTCCATCCCCTATCCTCCCCTAAACCGTGGAGTACATCCCCTATCTCCTCTCCCACACACAATGTATATACACATAGGTCATATACACAATCAATCAATACATAACGTTAATGTATTCTATCAACCGTCATACTCTATGACATATCCAATTGATTAGTTTTAGTTTGCCTAATCATCATGCATTGTCTACAACAATCAAAACTACCCTCCACTGGTAGCCCAAGCAATTATTTCTAAACAGATAATAAAAGCTCCAACAGATAAAGTATCAATGTTTTCAAAAGTGTTGATACAACTCATATGCTACAACTTTTCCAATTTAATCATACTAATTAATTTATATAATGAACCAATTTCATTATTTCCAACTCCACTATTCTACTATATAATGAACCAATTTCATTATTTCCAACTCAATTCCATATAGCCACAATTTTCCCAAATTAATCATACTAATTAATTTATATAACCAATTAGGGTTTTCTACTCCATTTCCCAATATTGACCCAATGGTCTATATATCAACAACCAACAACAATATCATTATTTTGAAACTCATAATACACATTCTTGGAATCAAAATAACAAAACCCTCTTTTAACATTTTGAAACCCTAAGTCCCAAAACTACCCAACTTCAACACTTTATCAAAACAACCAAAAATCTATGTCAAAGATCATAAGAGTGAGTAGGAATCCCGACCTCAAAAATCGAAGCTCAAGGGAAGGAGATGAAGAAACTCAACGTGCTCCAAAACTCAATATTCTCGGATCAAAGTGTAGCCCTCGACGATCAACCCAACTTTTACAAAGGCCGAAGGAAAAGGAAACACTCTAACTAGATCAAACCCTAGAGAGAAGGGAGTTTCTAGAGAGAGGAACTCTCAAAATGTCTTTTTAGAAAGTAAGAGAGAGAGAGAGAATGTAAAAAGTGATTTTAAAATGCCCAGCTGCCAACTGATATATGACATTCCCGCTCGAGCGAAGAACACAACGCTCGAGCGTCAAGAACAAAAAACTAGGTCCGCTCGAGCGCAATAAGGACCGCTCAAGCGCCAAGACACAAGAATAAAGTACATCCGCTCGAACGCGAAAACCAGTTCGCTCGAGCGTAGATTTCCCCTTCCCAGAACTTACACCAAGAAGTACTACCTGCTCGAGCGCCATAGTACCCGCTTAACCGTAAAGAAACCCACTCGAGCGTGAAAAACATGCTTGCAGAAGTTCTCCAGAGCATCAAAATACTGGGAGTGTGCAATATCCGCTCGAGCGCAAGAAGACCCGCTCGAGCGGACCTCCTAAAAACTGGGCAATAAAGAATTGAAACCAAAGCCCAACCAACTTATAACAACTCTGCCCAATACATCCTAAAACTCAATCAAGTGGAATTAAAGGATGACAATAAGGTATACCACCACCAACATCACGAAACCGAGTCCGGAATACAACAGAACAGTAAAGGGACAACTGGGATCGCTATAAAGTGTATGTCAGAGAGAGAGAGAGAGAGAGAGAGAGAGAGAGAGAGAAGAGAGTGTGAGTAATGTGAGTGTAAAATTAATTATTATTATTTTTATTGAAAGCGTGTTTTCAAAACACGTTTTCATGTTGCTCATTTTTCAATTTCATTTTATTAATTGATGCGATAATTAGTAAACGCGCAATTTGTAACCGGGCGCCATTAATTGAAAGTGCGTTTTCTAAACACGTTTTCATAATTTTATTTATTTTGTTTGCCTAGACCACAAAAATGCTGAAAGCGTATTTAATAAACACATTTCAGCTTAGTTTGGAAAAATCGGCCAAACTAAACTTAGTTTGGGAAATAAAATAGTGCAGGGCTTAGTTTAAGAAAAGCCCCCAGGTAAGCAACAATTGAAAAAAGAAGGGATTTAATTATTGATAGGCTCAGAAAACTAAAATTTCTTCACATCTATGGAAAATTTTACAAGTTAGTACTCGTTGGATGTGCAGGATTGCTCTACGAAAACCACATATTTGTTGATTAAGATAGAATAAGTTACACTTCTAATTAGACTCAAATTTCACTTTAGTCCTTACCATTTTAATTTAAATACTTCAATTCCTACATTTTAAGTCTGATTTCAATTTGATCCTTCTATTCAAATTAAATATTAAAACTTACAATATTGTAATACGTGTTAGTCTCCCAAAGAGTGCATGAAAAAATTAATAGTTATTTAGACAAAAGGACCAAATTAAAACTGGACTTTAAGTATAAGAATCAAATTGAAATTTGAGTCAAACTACAAAGGTGAAAAATCTAATTCCCCTTAAGATTTAAAACACCCGATATATCCAAGTCAAACATTGCTAAGTACTCGTAAGACAATAATCAACCAAACTAATTTCACAAGAAGTAATGCAAAAGTGAAATATGTTAAATACTTCTGGTTAACTAAATTAAAAATCCAGTGCAGCAAATTATGTTTTACAGAAACATTTATTCGAGCAAAATAATTATATTCTATAAATAGGATTTGAGCAATGCTGTTCTTTTGAAACATATAGCTGATAATCCCAAGACTTCAGATGCTTTGATTCATGCCACCCAACTTCTAAACTTCATCTTCATCTGCAATTAAAAGTTAGAATCTTACAAAAACTTTTACAGAAAAGCAGAAGCAGAGACATCTAATTTATGCCACAAAACACATTTATAAACCAAATCATCTCCAAACAACTAGATTAGCTGGCTTATAAAAAAGTTCAAACCACAAAAAGGAAAAACTGTACGAGTTCCTGCATGAACAATACTAATTAAAATCCCACAGGTTCCAAATCCCAAACATGGGTAAGACGAACACAAAAGAGCAATTTATGAATCGTGTACCATGGGGCACATAATGGGAACGTTCAAAAAAAAAAAAGAGATAGGAGAAAAAAAGAAAAAAGAAAAAAGAGTTAAAAAAAATTAAAAATTGAGGTTTTATTTTTTTATTTTATCACATTGTTCGATGACATCAAAATTTCCCGTACCTTGATGCCCCTCCAACTTTCGGCAGTCAAGACTCGAGACTGGACACTTAGTTTGACCAAATGATTAGTCCACTAAAATGCACCACATTTATGATTTAAGATATTAAACCCTATGTGTAACCAAATCTTTAAAAAAATTGTATGTGCTGGAATCCATTTTTTAGATTCTTCAATCTACAAGTAAATTCTACAACAAAACAAATGATGGGAAGCCAACCTAATTAATAGAAAGTCCATTTACTAGTGATAAATAAATCAAATGCACCAATGTTCAAAATAAGGACATGAAACCTGAACGTCCCAAAGATAACCTTACAATGGAATTCCTTAGGCCTCTTTTGTGATAAATAATATAGATGCACCGATGTTCCACTATTTGGTTAGTTGTGTGCATTGGAGTAAGGATTGGTACTACATCATACCATCGGTGAAAACCCCTAAAACCCACGCAGGGTTGGCTTTCCCATAGTGTATTGGTCTTGTAAACCATAAATACGGGATTAGGGACTAGTCGCCTAGGTTAAAGACATAATCATGTTCTAGTTAGAGTCAATAGGGTCTGTCTAGGTTATCGAGATGTTTCATTGATTTTTGGGTGGTGTTGATTTTACCTTGAATTTCATAATATTTGAGCAATTGATCCCTGTCTGTGAATTTTAAGATAATTGTGTAATATAGCATCATCCTTATTAACATTTAATATATTGGCTCCTCATTTCCAATGTCTTGGATGATTATTTAGTGAGCTTTAATCTTTGTTCGTCCCTTACAATTACAGGTACTCCACCATTGTAAGCATAAAGTTGGGTGGCCATGCCATATATTCAAATCTTTTACAGAGTTATACATGTATACCCATGCTTAATTGTATTTACCCTTTTTAAGTTGCCATTATTTTGGAGACTAGCGTGTAAACCTAAGTAGTTTGCTTACAGACTTATAAGATGAGTTAGCTCACAGACTTGTGTTATTTTAATGATATGTAATCAATATATTTGGGCTGTGAACACACTCATGGCTTTTTGAAGCCTAACTCTAGAGATGTTACGTTCGTAATTTAACTCAAACTATTATCGATGCCTTAGCAATTTATTCCAAGTACGTGGCATATGCAATCAAACTCATCCAGATATTTGGAAATTGGAGAAAAGTACTCCTTTATTTAAATTTCTCCCAAATTTGTTTTTGTCATCTAAGTCATTATTGACAAACTAGCGATATCGACTCTGAGTTTCCTAGTCATGTCATCTTAGTCATTATTGGCATGCCAAAGCTAATTTTACCCATCCTGTGAAAGTGAAACCTCTTGTCCAACGTGGACCTAATGTAGTTGAATATTGGTGAGAATGGATTTTGTTAGAATGGATTGATGTTAGAATGGATTTTGTTTTGGGGCTTCCATATGCACAATGAGGTTGTGATTCCATCTACGTGGTTATGGACAAATTTTCTAAAAGGCCCATTTCATTGCATCGAGAAGACAATAGATGCTATAAATGTAGCACAATTGTATTTTTGAGAAGTCTATTGCCTACAGGGGCTACCACAATCCATTGTGTCAGACAAGGATAGCCGATTTCTCAATTATTTTTGGAGCTGTTTGTATAATACAAAGCTTGACTTTAGTAGTGCCTATCATCCTCAAAGTGACAATCAAATGAGAGTTGTCAATTTGGGAAATTCATTGATGTGTTTGGTAGGGGATCATTTGAAATCATTAGACTAGAAATTGCACTTGTAACCCTTCAGAAAGCGTAGATTTCAATCCCTTTTATGTTAACTATGGTTATCAACCATGAGCTCCATTGAACTTGGCACCTGTGCCAAACTGAAAGCGTATTAATGAAAAAGAAAAAAATCTTATTAGCAACCTATAGGAAGTCCACAAATTTTGTTTAGGTCGTTCTCATAAAAGACAAGTTTTCTGCTTGCAAGTACAACAAACTGGCAGCCAGAAAAATTAGGCCATTAGAGATTGTGAAAAGATCTCATTTACACAGCCGACGTGATCCACATCAAACATCTCATTTCATTAGGAGTGTACATAAAACTAAATCACTCAAGCAAACCGAGCCAATCTAACTGATCTGACACCATTTTGGACGGTTTCAATGGTTGAACAGTCGGGAATTGATTGAAATTATGAATTTTGTGCGGATTTCGATGGAATTATTAGTATATTAATTGAAAAACTGCATAAACTGATCCGACCGAATATAATTATAATTAAATTAATAATCGTGCTTATACATGTTACCTTTTAATGATGGATTATGCTTCCCAAGAACCTTAGTTGTACACACACAACATTATCATCAATGACTTCTGCAATCAATAGTTGGGCTATGGCCTTACCTAGTCTCAGAGACCTTAATTTTTACTCCAACTTTGTCTCTTTTCACCTTCTTTTTCACTCTCTCATCTACCTTTTTGTCTCTATCACCCTGCCATCTACCTACTTCCCTCTCTCTCTCTCTCTCTCTCTCTCTCTCTCTCTTTCTCACTCTCTCTCACAAAGACAAACTCTAGCAAAAAACTATGGGACTTGTCTCTCTCTTCCTTGGAACTTCAAGATAAATACTCTCTCACCTCTCAATCATCTCTGTGTCTCTCTCTCTTCCCTCTCAATCTTCAGTCTTCCCTTCTGCGATGGTGGCAAATGTTGGTAGTTGTCAACGGTGTGGCGGTGGTGGCGTTGAATGATGGCTGTGGTGGTGGTGTCGATGAGCGATGGTTGTGGCATGGTGAGTTTTCTTTCTCTCTTTCCCTTTTCTTCCCATTTTCTTTCCTCTATTATCTTTATTTCAATCTATTTGTATGTATATGAGTTTATGGTTTTGTTTTTTTTTAAACTTTCAATCATATTTTTCCCATTTTTTTCCTCCAACCTCTTTCTATAACAATTATACGAAATCGACCAAACCGACTACCTAATCGATTGTCATGACTCGGTCGATTTCGAATAGTAGGTCGGTCGACAATGGATGAGGGTTAACCCCGACCTGTAAACACCTCTACATTCCATATTGGGGAGACAGTTCTGATGACAAGGCTACAAATTCAAGGGTGAATTCTTCCTACCTTGGAGATGATGACGCAGCATGTGGCCATAAAATTTGTAGATCAAATGGATAGGCATGTGGCCAAACAAGGCAAAAGGCACCAGCAGGAATCAAATGGCACGTGCTCAAAATCGCGCAAAATTTGGTGAGTTGATGGAAAATATCGTTTTGATCAAGATCCATAGCTGTCCCATGGACCTCAATAATTTTGGGCAAATTCCATCATTTAGGCCATTAATTTCGAGATTTAGCCATTTTGGAAAGATTTGCAACTTCAATTACTCTTAGCGCACAAGTCAGAATTCGATTCCGTCGAATTTGTGATTATCATAGTAGCCTAAATTACTAATTTCTTTGTTTTATTTTAATATTTCTATTTTTGGCAATTTTCGTTGTATTTGCTTATTTTTGTTTTGCTCATTAAAAAATTGTTGATTCTGGTTATTCCTAGTACATTAGGGTGGTTGTCAATATAAAAAATCATTGCAAGCCTTACGGGTGAATAGTTTAGAGAATTTGTACAATTTTGAGGTTTTATTCTTTTCCAACCAACCTTTGGTATTCATTTCAAATCAACCATTGTTGAGCCTTTATTCTTTGTATTCCATGTGAATCAACGAGTTTAGAGAAGGATCTTATTTCTGGGTAATCATTTCTGAATCAACAGACCATAAAATCGTCACTATCACACATTCTTGCTACATCACTTTGGGTGGGAGTAGAGCTCGAATACCTTGCTCATAGAGGACTTGTGAATTAGAGGCTAGAATACAAAGGGTTGCCCGAGCAACTCATTACCACCCTTGAGTTGGGGCACTAAAACCAGTTTGTAAGAGGGGCCTTAACCAAGACGCGACACCTTGATGGTCGTATCATATCTCTAGGCCACTCTTGACACACCCAAAAAGGGATGTACCAAGCCAACCTATGTCCACGTATCCAAGTATGTTACATCCCCGAGGCCTACATCAAATGTTGTAGAGTTGATCCAATTTCCCTCTAATTCGCCAAGCCTAAAAGATTGATCCACCTATCATTAGTTGAGTTGGCTCAACCTAGATCATCACCTAACATAAAGAAGAGTTCAAAATGCATGCGAGACACAACATAGCTGCATCCCCTTGCTCTTCGGACATACAAGCTCTCCACTGCTACACCTCTTTACCAAGGCTACCGTTGGCTCTCTCCTTTGCCACCTCTAGTCCATATTAGTGCTTGCTTTCCATCTTCATAACTCCTCTACAACCATTACACAATGATCAACCATTGCTACCCTTAACATTTCACGAAAGTACTTTCCTCATCTTACCACCCATTTATTTTAACATCCTCATTTATGCTACACTCAATTTTACAAATTTATTGTTTCGTAGTTGCCTAACATTTAGTGCCATAAAGCATTGTAGGCCTCAAAGTTATCCTATAAGTTTTTTCTTTCAAATTTGTTGCTATCTAGCACATCTCCACTTGAAACAACCTACTTTGATACACTATAAGTTTCATCATTTTCAATTTTTCCACTTTTTGGTATCTCATGGTTTTCAATCTACATTATTTTACTATTTTTACTTGTGTTAGTAATAAGGTTACATTTCCATGCAAAAAGACTCGCAAGAAACATACCCGAGGAATCAATGGACCACGCTCTTTTATCTATAGCATGACGACTCAAGAAAACATTTTGAACAATAACTAACAATAATCAGAAGTCACTAGCATCCGTATCATTTAAATTTCTAAAAATTTTGATATTCCAAGAAATGGAAGCCTCGCGGGAACTAGCAAGAAAAGTGATTGGAGCATTGTGACTTGTAAGAGCAAGATAAACGGAAAAGGCACATAAACAAATGATCAAAGGAGTCCTCTACAATCCAAACATTCTCTCAAAGAGAGATTCTTTCGATTCCCTACCATGAGAGGAATGAAATTTTAAAAATATCAAATCCCTTATAAATGCACAATGCATTTCCATCAAGATCTAGAGTTGCCCCTAAAAACCACATGAGAATCCCAACCATTGCGTTGGATCCCATACTTGGTGGGTGTTTGGGAACTTCTAAAAACGCTACTTTTTGTCTTTTTAGTTGCTTTTTTAAAAAGTGTTTGGTTATGGCTAAAATAATAATTTTTTTTGGTATTTGAAAAAGTGGAATCAAATGTCACATCAAAACTTTTTGGTTCGGTAAAAGACTATTTTACCCTTGATGTAATAGAAAGAAGGTAATGTCACATCAAAATTTTTTGGTCGAGTAAAAAGTAATTTTGGTGGTTGCTTTTTTAGAGGATGCCAAACTCATTTTAGAGGTGTTTTTGATTTTTTTTTTTTGGCTTTTTGGTTTTTTTAGAAAAAGCTAGCTTATTTAGGACTTACCAAATGGGGCCTTACTATTAATCACAAAATGCCATGAAGTATCTCATTTAATAAAAAATCTCCATAACCATTACCCTAGTAATGCCTTGTTCTTAGCAATAATATTCCCAATGGAGAAACCCTATCCCTCTTGACACATTTCAATAATACTCTTAACAATTAAAACTTGTTCTATAGTTGTGCAATATCAAGGGTCATATGTTCTCGAAACCATAGGATCAAATCCTTTCCTACTATCTTGTTTCAGCATTAATCTCGACCAAACTCATATCAGTTTGCCTCACTAGTGCAAATCTTTTATGGCTAGACAAATCGATTGTACTGTTCATCTCTCCAACTTTACTTTCTTCAATTGTCTAGATTCTCCCTCACCAGCAAGTGCCACTTACTTGCAACAGGGACAATGAGAGAAAATGGGAAGCTCATAGGTGAAATTGATCGCTAAAATAAAATAATCAACGATAACTTCAGAAAAGTGACATAGAATCCATGACCTACTTCACTCTTCTTTGTTCTCTTCACATGCTCTGAAAAATCATGATATGAGCGGACACCTTACCACCAAATGAGGCCTTTTAGATATGTGTATGGACTTTTGACTATTAAGCCATTCTTTTTTTTTTTGAGTGGCTATCAACCCACAAAACACATGTTTCTCATACTTTGATTGCTCAACAAAATTCTATTTGTATTTCAAAGAATAACTTATAATTCATCAGAAAATAATTTAACAACAATTCAAATATTCTGCTCAAAGAAATTAATTATAAGCATCTGTGTGTGCAATTCAAATATTCTGCTCAAACATGACATCAGATCCTCGTTTATATGTTATGCCACACACACACCTCGCTTCGACATTCGTGCACACCCTTATAGAAGCCATGTGGCCTTTTACTCCAGATGTGAGTAGTGTTCAATTCTTTTTTATTTTAAGCATTTGACATTAGAGTGTAAATTACCAAAATGGCACCTCACTCTCATCTATACCCATTGTGTCAACTGAGCCCCTAACTACCAATTGTTTTAATTTAGCTCTCAAACTCTTTAATTTGGTTCAATGCACGTTCCATTTAGTTCCATCTAATTTACTAATGGATTTGAGTCATATGAGCCTCTTATGAGATTGATTAACCTCAAATACTCTGACTCAACTCCAATTCAACCAGTGTGCCCCATCCACTCCTTCCTTTATTTTTATGATTTCACCAACTAGTCATTGTTTTTGGCCACAAAAACTAATGCCCCACCAAACCTAGCATTAGTGCTATGCCCTAGAAACCAATCCACCAGATGTGGATGATACAATTTTATAAAACAATCTTATCATTTAATTAATAATAAAAGGCAAGTTTTATTGTCATATTGTCACGACCCCAAACCGCCCCTAGTAGGATGGTGCCGTGATGACCAGTAATCCGAGATTACTGAAGGCCAACTTTCAAAATTCACACACAATCAGAGTATTACATAGGGGCTAACATGTGCGGAAGCAATAATTTACAATACAAGTGGTCCATAAGAGTAGTGCGTAGATCAAATGAAATGGCATACATCTTTACATAGCTTTACAACTTGAATACAAATAAAATAAAGTACATGTTACATCTTGATCAAAAGGCTTCTTAAGCCGACATGTACAAAACACATGAACTATAAGTCGAGAAACATAATCTTCCAGATTGCCGACATCCTCACTGCCGACATAACATATATACGAAACACACATCTCGGCGTAGCCGACTTCTTGCTTGTTACCTACATATATACATAGGGAGGGTGAGCTTGGATACTCAGTGAATGGTACAAGTAATAAAGGTTTTAAATGAATGATATCCGAGATCTTTGCAAAACATACATATCATAGCTTGTACAAAACATGAGATGAATCTAGTTTATCAAACTTGATCTTACAAAACTTACTTACTTACTTTGGATGTTAATAGCATCTACGTAATACAAGGAATGACATTCCGGACTTACAAAACCCACGCGGTAAACCGTCAGTGGCAAAACAAGGGAATAATCGACCCGGAATCAATTAGAAAAACCACCCACACAAGGCCGTCGGTGGGGCCATCCGTTCATAGACCGTCGATGGCAGAGATCTATCATACTTAGTACTGCGAAAGTTTAGAGTCCTCCAGCACAAGGGACTTTCCAGGAATGTCATCAAAACAAAACTTACTTGATACATAAAAATAGGGGTAATCATTCATGCTTGATCAAATGTTTTTATCAAAACGAAACAAGGCTTTATCAAATCTTTATAACATAACTTTATTAAAAATACCACTCACATAGCTCTTCGGACGTCGGGATCAAGGCAAAGGTCCAAGTCCTACAAACACATGGCAAAGTCTACTGAACGTACTTCTCAAAACAAGTCTTACATGCATGGAAATGATCTCGGGAAAACATGCTGGAAGTGAAAACACTGTTTTACATGTCAGGAAGACATGCTGCGTACCAACTAGGTCTTTGCCGTGGTCCCACACCTCCTGGCCGAGGTGTGGTTACCTAGGCTTCGGCGAGCGGCTGCATGCCGAGGTGCGCACAAGACAAACTAAAGGTGTAAGTGATCATGCAAGGTAGGCCAAGGTGAGATACGATGCTTGGCCTAAGTGTGAGGTCTAGGTAAGAGTGATCTCAGCGACTACACTTAGGGAAGAGAGGTCTGGAGATCTGGGTTTCTACCTGTGAAGAACGTGAAGAACATGAAGAACATGAACATGAAGATCATGAAGAATATGAATGCTAAAATCATAACTTCTTTATTACAAAATCTGGGATTTCATGCTATGAGTTCGAAAACATGGACCTGGGTACCCATACTTGAAGATCATACGGAAACAAACACAAAAACATGGATCTTGGCATGAGCTTTCCGATCAAAACATGACTTTTCTTCAAGAACACATGAATACTATTTTCTCTTTCTAAAACCGAACTTCAAAGCAATGCATGGCTTACAAGTCATATTCAATCATGCAATGCAATAACATGAACATAAAGAATAACATGAGCAGATCAAGAATCTAACCTTAGAACACGGATCTAATGGTTCGATCTCTAGGGATCAAGCTTGGAAATCCACCCTCCCTCAAGAACTCTTCTTCCTCTCCTAGAGCTTCTCTCTCCTCTTCAAAAACAAGGATATAACAAATGATAGGTTTCTCTCTCTGCCGGCTGATTTAACACTCAGCTCGGACACGTGACAACGGTTGGTTGGTTCTCCTAAAAAAGGTGATAGATTGACAAGACATGTGTAAGACAAAGTGTATCTAACAAGCTACCCGGTAAGGCACTCCGGCAAGTGATGACATCGGCTAAGGACAAAGCTTCGGCAACTAAGGTGACAATGACCTCGGCTAGGAAGGACAACACTTGACTAAGCTGTGCCACACCTTGACCTAGATGTGCCACACCTCGGTCTAGGTCATACCACTCCAGGACAAGATCACTTAGGTGCAAAGGTAACATCTCGGCCTAGATAATACACATCTCGGCCTTGGTGATGAACACCTCGGCCTAGATAATGACATCTCGGCCAATATGTCGGGGCGAAGGTGGAGGTCAAACAAAGTGGTTCCAAGATAATTCTAGACTGAAGATGACCTCGACTTGGAATGATCTAGGCTTAACATAACTTAGGCTCGAGACACCAAGGAAGGAAGTATGTACACAACACTTAGGCAAATCACATAAACACAAAACAAGACATGGACCTTACTTAGGCAAAACAAGTCATAAACATACAAATGCAAGCTTAATGAGTCATAATCATACGAATGCTTATGAACATAACTAAGACATAGATGTGGGTTGTTACATCCTTCCCCCCTTAAAGAAGTTTGGTCCCCAAACTTCGCTTACCTTGTTCCCAAAACGACTCTGGATGTCGAGTTCTCATTTCTTCTTATAATCTCTAGCTTTTACCTTGGGACAATCCTTAATGCGATGACCTCTCTCACCACATCCGAAACATGCTCCAGTTGCCCGAAGACAAACTCCAAAATGTAGCTTCCCGCAACTTGCACATGTCAGCCAAGTGCCACCTTCTGGATTCGCGTTGTTGGGACTATCCACCTTTGTCTTCTCCTCGGCATCATTCGGGTCTGCTTCTTCTTCGCGATTGTCATAGGTCTGCCTCTTCTTCTGATTCTTCCCCGAACTTTGACTTCTATTCAGGTTGGCTTCTACAAGGATGGCTTTATCTAACACTCCATCATACGTTGGCATGTTAAGCAAATTAACCTGATCTTGTATTGGCCCTCGAAGTCCACTCTCAAACTTCCTAGCTTTCCTGTATTCGTTGTCGACCATGTGAGGTGCATACCTTGCCAACTCGGTGAAAGCACGATCATACTCTGCCACTGTTTTGCTACCCTGTGTCAACATCTGAAATTCTGTGGTCTTGCGATCTCGGACACTGAGTGGGAAATGCTTGTCATAGAACAGCTCTAAAAATCTGGCCCAAGTCAAGTCTGGATTACCTTCTCGGATCATCATCCACCATCTACGAGTGTCGTCTTCCAATGTAAATGCTGCCAGTGACACCTTCTGGGCATCGGTGCTAGGAAAAACCTCGAACAACTTCTCCATTTCAAGAACCCATGCTTCTGCTTTCATCGGCTCTGTACCCTCATGGAACTTCGGCGGCTTCATCTTCTTGAATTCTTTGATCAAAGTTATGGTGCCATCCCCATATAAGGTTGGCTGTAGAGGCTCTTGCGGCACTAGAGGAGGTGGAGGTGGGACTGGACGTCGGTCATTTGTATGCTCGGCCTGAGTAGATGTAGTACCAATGTTCTGTCGCCTTGCTTGCCTTAACTCATCAGCCAAACTTTCAACAATCTTTTCTAATCTGTCCAACCTGTCTTCGGACTGATCTCGGCCAACTAGGGGTTTACCTCTTCTCATGATGCTAGGAGTATGCAAGATGTGACTCTTAGAACAAAACGAACAAATGAACATTTATGCAAGTGAACATGATCATGCTGATGTAACAAATGCTCATGCCGAGATGATGCACACCTTGTCAAGTAGTAAGCAATATGATGCAATCCTAAGATCATTCTAAGGGAAATCCTATGCTCTTTAGGACTCAAAGTGTGTGAATAACGTACTATAAGGAACTTGTGCTTTGATACCATTCTGTCACGACTCCAAACCGCCCCTAGTAGGATGGTGCCGTGATGGCCAGTAATCTGAGATTACCGAAGGCCAACTTTCAAAATTCACACACAATCAGAGTATTACATAGGGGGCTAACATGTGCGGAAGCAATAATTTACAATACAAGTGGTCCATAAGAGCAGTGCGTAGATCAAATGAAATAGCATACATCTTTACATAGCTTTACAACTTGAATACAAATAAAATAAAGTACATGTTACATCTTGATCAAAAGGCTTCTCAAGCCGACATGTACAAAACACATGAACTACAAGTCGAGAAACATAATCTTCCAGATTGCCGACATCCTCACTGCCGACATAACATACATACAAAACACACATCTTGGCGTAGCCGACTTCTTGCTTGTTACCTACATATATACATAGGGAAGGTGAGCTTGGATACTCAGTGAATGGAACAAGTAATAAAGGTTTTAAATGAATGATATCCAAAATCTTTGCAAAACATACATATCATAGCTTGTACAAAACATGAGATGAATCTAGTTCATCAAACTTGATCTTACAAAAGTTACTTACTTACTTTGGATGTTAATAGCATCTACGTAATACAAGGAATGACATTCCAGACTTACAAAACCCACGCGGTAAACCGTCAGTGGCAAAACAAGGGAATAATCGACTCGGAATCGATTAGACAAACCACCCGCACAAGGCCGTCGGTGGGGCCATCCGTTCATAGACCGTCGATGCAGAGATCTCTCATACTTAGTACTGCGAAAGTTTAGAGTCCTCCAGCACAAGGGACTTTAGTACTACGAAAGTTTAGAGTCCTCCAGCACAAGGGGTTTTCCAGGAATGTCATCAAAACAAAACTTACTTGATACATAATGTCACGCCCCACTTTTTATTACTCGAAGTATTACCATTTTCCTTTATTTAATTCCATTTCAGAGACAACATGTGGAAATAAACTCGTATATTCAATTCGTAGAAGTAAATAACATTGCTCTCATTCGTATGCAAGTAAATACAACATGAGTATAATAAATGAATTGCCATTGGGCTTACATCATTAACGAATCAAGAAGAATGGTGCAACCCTTTACACATATGGCATTCCGCCAATACAAGAAAGGCCTCGTGGCCAACAAATAAGAAGATCCAAATCTTGCAGCACATTCATCTTAACACCTGAAAAAGATTCAACAACGAGGGATGAACATATAGTCCAGTAGGGATCTCAACATAGCCCTCCACAATAACAACTTATAGATAGCTATGTTCATGAATGCTCAATCTCATACTAAGGTAGTAATGTGACAGTTTGCACAAAATATACATAAGTATAAACTTTTCTTGAAAACAACCAGTTTAATCAACGCCATAGGCGATTCATCTTTCCTTTTTCCTGTTATTAACCCCCATTCCCAATCTTTCATAACCTTAACAATTCCTTAGGAAATAAATTCACTAAGCCCACTACTCTCTACCATTTTCCAAACATACACAGATGTGCCTTTTTAAAACATATATTTCTTTAAAAAAAATCCGTTCTCCTTCACACTTTCCAAAAGACAAAAATGACATTTTGGCTTCTTCCCGATACAATCAAATCTATACATGCACCGTTATAAAAAGGGAGATAACAACTCACCAACATGCATAAGATAAACCAATGAGGCAACTCGGCCCTCCAAAACTGTAACCGACACAATCCATGATATTCCTAGACACACTGAAACATCAACAACAAAACTTTGCTCTACTAGCTATGTGTGTAGTAAGCCAAAGATACACCTCTCACAATAACATGCCAGTTTACCAGGCACTAGCTGGAAGGGTATGGTGCCTTAGATTCTCAGCGCAGTCAGTTCTCCAGGCGCTAGCTAGAAGGTCACGGTACCTCTGATTTTTAGCGCAAGGTATAACACCACCAACCAAACACAACAGGGCATAACCAACATGTATAACACATATACATAATCCATCAAGATACAAGTAATGTGTTAAAGTATATGAACACATAACTACCTCCTCCCGAGCAAGTATACATATATAATGTATCTCAACACTTCATCACATACTGTAGACGTCCCCGAACGCCCCGGGAGGACGAGTCCCGTTCTGTTCGTTTTAGGTTCACTACAGTTCAGGACTCTCAAATTGTCACGGTTCTTAATTTGAACCAAAGAGTCCAAATCTAGCAAATCGTTTTGAGAAAACAGATTTTTAGAAAAGAAGTGCCAAACATGGACTGCTTTTCCAGATACAGAGTCGCCACCTAAATATTTTTTATGAGGGAATTTAGGAAACCCTGACTCAGTGCCAAAGGCCACGTGTCCGTCATCACCAAAGTTGCCTCGGCTCGGGAGCTTGGGTACGATTGGGGAAGGTCAGCTATGAGCACCCCCTCTCGCCCGATCCGAAGATCGGCCTCTACTAACCGTGATATCCGTTTTGAAAACGCTATGTGTTCTTATTCTAGTTAATTAGCTAGAATTACTATGTGATGCGCATAACACAAAAATATAGACTAGATCGCCTAATTTGGAACGAAGCATTGCATATCTGTTTGTTTGAAAAATGTTTTGAAATTTGCTACTCGCAAGTAGGCTAAAGCACGGATTTCAACGAGTTGTTCTAACTCAAACAACCCAACCTTCACCCATAGGCATTCAAGCAGTTTATATCACATAAGCATCTAGCCACATGGTAAGCATGCTGTCATGTTGACATTCACACTCATGCGATATGCTAAAGCATAAAGATACTTACAATGTACTCCGAGCCAAGACAAGAACATGTTAGCAATCAATGCATGATCCAAGTCCATGTTAAGTGGCTAATGCAACGCATACAGAATGCAATCTAGAATAGGCTCGGCTAATCTAAGGATGACATGTGAAAATGCACAGATAGCATGTATTCAAGTTAGATTTGAAATACTTTATGCAGTTAGCATGATGCGCCGAGCCTGGTGCATGCAAGACTAATGAATGATGCACGCATGCATAGCATAAGGTATGCTAAAGTAAACATGTCCTAATACTAACCATCAAAAGCGGCTAAGTAAAAGGGAGAAAAAAGTGGGGGTTGGAAGACATGCACACACGCACCCACACTTATTACAAATTTGCCCTCGCTCGGAGGGACCGAAAGAATAATACAAGTTAATTAACCTACAAGCTAATTAAATATTACAGACCAATTAATTAATTAACAAATTAACTAATCTAATGAAAGCAATAAACAGCCTCGGGAAGAGGGCCTAATGCAATGCGCGCTCAGCTCCGCTCGGAAAGTCACTGCCATGCACAAGTTGCCTCTGCTTTGACTGTTCTGCTTCTTTGAAGACTGCACAAGTCCCAGGGTTGCTTCTCTGAGTGCTGTGGAGCACCACCGGCCGTGAGGAATAGTCACAGGCCATGGGGAATGGTCATCGACCATAAATTAATCCATCGGCCACTTATGGATGGCCGGTCGGCACTTAAGATGGCCGGCCGGCCAAATCTTCCTGCAAAAACTGGTTTGACAGCAGCAGAGGACAGAACTTGGCATGGCAATGCATTTCAAGCAATGTATGCACCAACCACACTCCTTATCATATTTATGACTCAAAGGAGGATGGGCCTCGATTCTTGGGCCACCAATCATGCATTTCCATGCATGATGGCCCAAAGAATCAAGTGTGCATGTTGATATGGAATGCAATGCACATAATCAAGCAAATTGAACTCAACCTCTATCACAAGCAATTCAAGAGGCGAAGCATGCATGCCAATGCAATGCAATCCTAAGCATGTCGACTAGTATGCAACATGGACAATGCTAAGAAGCATACAAGGCATACAATGGTCATGCAAGACATAGGACATGAGACAATGCAACTAACAAGTATGCAAGGCACAATGTGGGTGTTCGAGCATGCAAGCAAGCATGTGACTTCATTCAATCATGCAACTCCAATCATGCAACAACACACAAATATGCAACAACGTACAAGGTGGGCATACAACAACATGCAAAGGGGTGGGCTTAAACTAACATGGGTAGCTTGCAAGCTTGCCAAAATCAGTGGCCAATACTATGGAAGTGAGGTCCAACACACACACACGCATGCATGCAAATATGGTCCAACACTTAAGCATATGAAGACAACTTGTAAGCACAAAAACATGGACTAATGACATGCAACATAAGCTCTGAAAATCATGTTAAAATGGTGCCAAACCAAGCCAACAAGACAAGCATAAGCATACAATTAGAGGTCCAAAACTTAAGGCAAGCTAATGAGGTATTGAACTACCCTTAGCAAAACCAAACATGGCATGAATTAAATGACCAAAAATAGAGTTTTAGCATATTAAAACAAAGCCTAAAGACCACTTAGATGGCATCTAAATGACTTAAATTCAAGGGCATGCACAATGACCAAACATGGAGCATAAGGCACAACCTCATAAGGCATCAAAGAGGCATCAAAGGCAAGCATGCAAACATGTCATGAGGACTGAAATGATGCTATAAGTGGTGTCAAACCACTGAAATAAATCAAACAATGCATGCTCAACACTTCACACATTTAAAGCCTACAAGCTAAACAATGTAAAGGGGCTATACAATGCATGCCATGGTCGACTAAAACAACTAAAGGCAGACCTTAAGCATGGAAAAAAAAGTACAAAAGCTTCACAAAGCAGGGCCTAAAACATGCTTGAACAAGGGTCAAAGCCTAGATGCATGTTAAGGCTAAATGATGGCATTACAAGACATGCATGCAAAGCATGCAAGGTGTGTCCAAACCAACTTAACACAATGCTATTTCATGGTAAAATAAGCATAAATATCAGTCAAGGCATGGTCCACACACACTTAAACTAGATGCTCCCTGAAGAGGCAAAAATAGCCCTTTTCAAGGACAACAAGGAGAGGGGGTGGCCCTCTCCTTCCTAGGACCTCAAGGAACCATCCTCACCTCTGAAATCCCTCAAGATTTCAGTGGTGAGGAGGCCCAAACACAATGGTCCCAGAGCTCAACCAAAATGGCACAAAACAAAGGCCAAACAAGCCTTAAGAGGGGTCAAACAACCCCAAAGCTTAAAACACTCTTAACAAACTATTTAGAGCAGAAAAAAACAAGAATTTTATATGTTATATGCTAAGCTCAAAAATAGATGCAAGATAGGCTAAAAAGCTTTGCAAAAATGGGGTAAAAAGGGACAAAAGTCTTACCCTTGTAGACCCTTTTCACAAACAATGGTCCAACAGCTTCTCTAAGCTCAAAACCAGCCAAAAACTTCAAGGACAACCTCTTAATACCTCAGTAGTTAAAAGAAGGTGTGATGGTGGGTGTTTATGCACAAAAGTAAGACAAAACACACACAAAACACAAAAGAGAGGGAGATATAGATATAGGATAGATACACAACTCAAACCCTAAAACTAGAACCCTCTGAAAATATTGTCTAAGTTGTCTAACCCCTGAACAAGAGAGAAGAGGTTCTTCTTTATAGACAACTAGTCTTGTAAAGCTTCCAAAGGAAGCTAACAAGAGAGCAATCCCTCCATACACGTGTATGGAGGGGGTGACAGTGTATGCTAGCTGCACAAAAATATCTGCAAAAGCAGATGCACAGTAGTCGGCCGGCCAAAAATGTAATTGACCAAAAAAAGATAGCCGGCCGGCCATCTATAGTGCCGGCCGGCCAAGCATTTGGCCGGTGGCAACAAAACACAGCCGGTGGCCTCAAGCTATGGCCGGTGGAGTGTGGGGATGGCCCACAAGCCATTCCCTGTCCCTTCAAGGCAAAGCACAAGTATTTGGTGCAAAACCAGACACAAAATAGTCGAGTTGAGAGATCTTGAGGCAAGGCGCGTAGCCGAGACCTCCGGGAACTCAAGACGAACACAAACATGGATGATCACCGAGTGTTCAAGCGGTGACGTCCAAGTCTTGAGGACCGTCAAAAATGGGGTGTCTACAGTTGTCCCTCTTTGACAGAACTCGAAAGTCATAATAATGACGGGAGTGAATGTCAAAGCCCAGAGACGACCCATTTTTGACAAGGCCGAAGACTTAGACAAACATGCAAGACAAAACAAGATATGCGCCCGAAGGCAGGGGAAAATGCAAGACAATGCACAAAGCCGAACATAGCTTATGATCATGCAAAGAAAGCTGTAACGAAGCATAATAATGCAACAGTTTTAAGCTAGCATACACCAAACTACACTATAATGCAGAAAAGATCTAAGAGAATTATGCAATTCTCAATACGTCTCACGCAGAGGATACAATACCTGTCCGGTTCGTCTGGTTGCACCAGCCTCAAATGAACCGTACATATAATATCGTGCCTGAAAAGAAAGCAAACTTAACAGGTATAATATTGTTAGCAACATGCATAACTATGCAAAATGAATGCAAAATGATATGCAATATATAAAAAACTATGTACAATAATGCAAAAGAAAATGCAATGTAATTAAAATGCAATGCAATTGAAACAATGCAAATGAAATGCAATGCAATTGAATCATGATCCAATCATGAGCGGTTCAAAACCACACAAATGTCAAATAGATTGATGGAGGTAACAAGTTTGTCTACCATGGAAAAGGTGCCGCAACCCTCAAAGCGCGTACAGATGCAGAACTATGAGTGATGTAGACGGGCGCAAGAACAAGTAATTGGGTGGAATGACATAAGTGGGGAATGATCCGTTAACAAAAGAACATGATCCTAATGCAAGATGCAAAAATTACACTACAATGTAATATGTATGATGGATATGGCGCGCGGGCCAAACCAAATCTTGCCTAGGAAAGGCATGGACACAAACAAACCACGTCTAACATAGAATGGTCATACAGAACTACGAGTGTATAGACGTGAAAAGTATGGGCACATACCAGTCCAAGCTCAACAAGGAAAGGCGCAAACCCTAGATGGAGGTGATGCAATGAATGCATGCAAGCTACAATGCAACAACTACAATATGCAATGGAATGGATATAGTGGATTAAGGCCTACTGCCAAACCGTATCTTGCCTAGGAAAGGCATGGACACAAACAAACCACGTCTAACATAGAACAGTCATGCAGAACTATGAGTGTATAGACGTGAAAAGTATGGGCACATACCAGACCAAGCTCAACAAGGAAAGGTGCAAACCCTAGATAGAGGTGATGCAATGAATGCATGCAAGCTACAATGCAACATCTACAATATGCAATGGAATGGATATAGTGGAATGCATGACATATGCAATATATTACAATGAAATGCATGACATATGCATGTTGTTGTTTTTTGTTTTTTTTGGTTTTGTTTGAAATGCATGTTGATGCGTGCTGATGTAAACGCGTGACAACGCACGTCTTGTGATATGCATGACAATGCATATGATCTTGAATGTGCGACCACGCGCATCGCTAGAAATGCTTATGAACTCGAATGCGCGACGATGCACATCGCTTGAAATGCATGATAATGCATGTGAACTTGAATATGCGACGACGCGAGTCGCTTGAAATACATGTACAATGCAACTTACCAAAAGTCATTCGGGCACAACAAACACCGAAGGACTTGCACCTTCAGAGGATTTAAGGTCTCCTAGACCGAGCGTATTTAAGGTCTCGCCAGACCATGGCGAATGCATAACAATGCAAGCATAATGACGAATAACTCAACACGTGTTTGCAAAACAACATATGTTGGGCAACTTTCAAATCTTAAAAGAGACAAAAGGATACACCTTGCACATATTCGAGTGCCATGCGTAGAAGACACGGTCCGAGGTCAAAATGGAGGCCGGTTGAGCTTCGGAAAGGCACTGTCTTGCACTATCTTCAGAAATAAATGCCCCAAACTATACATCTGACCCAAACAAGGTTATAGGAGGCTCACCGGCCATCAGGGGAGGTCACCGGCCATCCACCGGCCATCAAAACATCTCACTGGCCAAATATTTGAATGCACATGCTATGCCATGCCTTTTTGAAAATAAAACTCATCTTCATCTTTTGAAAACCATCATGCTCAATGATGTTATGCAACTTCAACTGTTCAAAATTTATCAATTTAATTCAAGAGGCGGTAAATACAACTCTGGTAGTTCTTAGGTCTGTGTCTGCAAGTAGACTATATGAGTAATAACAATTTTTCCTTTTTACCAGTATCAACTGGAGGGCTCGACACCCATAATCTGTCATTTTTACCAGTATTAACTGAAAGGCTCAACACCTATTCCCTACACTACCTTTCAAGACTTACCACTATATTTACCCCAAAACCATTTCATGGAAACTTGTTTCTCAACATTCCTTTCTCAATGCAAGTTTTCAAATCAACTTTCAAGGTTCAATGTAATCAAATGAATTGATATGCCAACGCAACAATAATCAATACAATACAATAATTCTTCCATTTCCAATTCTTCCACACAATACTACCATTGTGATCGAAATTCCCATTTCTCGTTTCCATGCAATTTCACAAGATAAATAAATATACATTTAATTCAATTCATCCGAGGAATAACACATCTTCCATATTTCAAGCATTTTCAACAAATTAGCCATTTCAAGACGAAATCAACATTTTCAAATAACGATTTTCAAAATGAACAACAACTCTCATATTTCTTAAAATTTATCATTTATACAATATAAACAAGAAAATTTTCAAACATCACTTATTTTGGGCATTCAAAATAAATATAACAATATCAACCATGGATTTTCAACTTCTTTTAAAATCCCCAATTTCTTGGTTTTCTCACCCAAACCATCCATCTTCAAACATTTGAGAAAAATCTCACTAAAATCCTCTTTCTTCAATCAACATAGTTCAAAACCCTCAACTTCTATTTTTAAGGAAACAAGATAGTAAACCCACTTTCAAAATTACTCATCTTCTTAAATCAACTACCCATTTTCAAAGCAAATCAAAGGATGATTTCAAAATCATCTAGATCTTGCAAAAAACATATATATAACTCAAAGAAAATCCCTACCTCAAGTTTGAAGAAGAAATGAGTTGAAAATCCCAAAACCAACGACGATGAAACTCGATCTCCACCGCACACAACGTAACTCTCGCCTAGACAACCAACTTTGATGAAGAACTTGGATCTTAATCCCAATGGATTTGGAGAAATCAAAGATCTTGTGAGATTTTTGGTAGGAAATGTAGAGAGAAGGAAGAGGAAATGTTTTTAGAGAAAGAGATTTACAAAAAGTGACATTCAATCAGCCCAAAGAGAGAAGAAAGGGAAAAATTTCGGATCTACCTAACTTCCCGCACGTACAGAGCCTCTTTCCGCACATGTGGCGCGTGTTCGCGCACGTGCGCCCCTCACCCCCACACTTGCGGCCTCCTTCCCCCGCACCTGCCTTTTTAGCAGAATGCTACACCCTCTGGCCCTGTTTCCCACATGTGCAGCCTTGTCCCCCAACCCGGAATTTCCTCGGTACAACTCCCAACTCACCGGACCCGACTCCGCACCCTCCGAGACAAGTGAAACTGAACACCGGCATGAACAAGAGTGAGAAATTTTTTAGAACAACCTATACAAAACTTAACTCAAACGAGAAACAAGACTCCACGTTGAAACCAACACTCTACAAGTGTAAACCAAAAAGGTAAACAAAGAGGAACAAAAGACGCACAACGAAACCGGTTGTCACACAACACATTAGCTAAGGAATTGAATAGCAAAAAGTTCTCTCACAATAAGAGGTACCGACAACTACTCTAGCATGGTCACAGCATACACACGCCCTGAAGGCCTGATCAACTTGCTCACCCCTTGAAGCATAGGCTTGAAGAACTGGCTGAGCCAAAGTCACTCCCTGGTTAGCCCTCGAGGTTTGAACAGACTGAGCTACCTGATGGATTTGTATATGCCTCAAACTAAAGGTAATAGATGTGCCACCATACTTAGGGCAATACCTTCTTAAATTTCCAGATTGTCCACACTAATAACAAATATGCAGCTACCCTCTCTTTTGGCCCTGACTCTTGGAAATATCATAGAAAACTAATAGAAACTCATTTTTATGCATTGATTTTGTCACCACCGGGACCTGCCCTAAAAGTTTTGGATCATAACCAACCAGCAATCATGAGATTGCGGCCTCAGACAAAATTCAAATCATATTTAAGTATATGAGGCCAGAAGCAGAAGTAGAATAATAAAATTGTCCAATGACTTGTGCATAGATGACATAAACCAAAACATCTTATACGTTAAGAACTCACATTCATATAACATACAATGTTGATGCATTCATTTTAGACTTCATGTACAATGCTTAAACAAAAAGGTTTTATTCAAGAACTTACAAACTTAAACTTCTTAAAAACGAAAGATGGTCAAACATGACCAATAAAACAAAACAATAGACAAAAGCCTTTTCTGAGAGGCATTCCATGGCAGACATCACAAAACTTGGGTAATCTTCCACATGGTTCACTAGGGTTGGACATCCTGTTGCTCACCTACATACATATATAACGGAGTGAGCTAAAGCCCAATGAATAACATTAGAGTAAAGACGTTATATGAATGAGTTCTATTACGTAAACATAATCGTTTCCACATCATATACAATTCTTAACTAAACAACCTTTGGTCAAATACATGACGGAACGACCTCGGGTCCAATGTATAACATATGTACAGAGCAGAAAAGATGATAACTTGGCAGAAAGACCTTAGGTTCAATTCATTATAGCGATATAATGACCATTTGGTCAACACAGATTTAGCAGATAATCAGAACAACCTTGGGTCCATCTTATCAGATATACGAAATGACCTTAGGTCTATCTTATGCGTTCGTACTTAATCGATTTCATTAACATATATCACATTGATCAAATAGATAGAAGCTCATTCATACTTGGAAAATCAAGAATTCGAAACCACATTAGAATATTCAGAGAATAGAATATAGGAAAATATCTTTACTAAGATATTACTCACAGTGGTTAAGTTGTTATCACGTCTCTATAGATCGACCTATATAACACATAAACACATACACACATTGGAACACATTGCTTAATCGGATCATACTTTTCTTATTCAATTTCCTTTATGTCCATTTCGTACTTATTAGGTTAATCATGAGACTTATTTCATGCCTAAAAATGCTCAGAAGAAAATGAGGATGCAAACATGATCAGAATGTGACTTTTCAAAATAGGTTGAACCATGACAATTCGCTCGAGTGCACTATTGGTTGCTCAAGCGGGCCACTAGATCTACAAAATTACTGGATGGTCTAATTCTAGGCTCGATGGTCACTCGAGCCATATGTAAATTGAACTAGGGTCGCTCAAGCAGTGACATGGTTGCTTGAGCGATGTGCAATGCTTCTGCAAAAATGCTGAATGCGGGAAATGTGCGCTCGAGCAACAACTCCTTCTCTCAAGCGGTGCGACTGAATTCTGGGTTTTCAAAATAGAATTTTAAGCTTCAAAATTTGAGTTCTAAATGTAAAGTATTTCATGATACACTCCAAACCATGAAAACACTTCTAAAAACATGAGTATGAAGCCAATTCTAAACCTTTAGCTCAAAACTTCATGATTTCACAAATTAAAGCTTAAAGCTTCATGTATGTTTGAACTTGGTTCAAATTCTTCTTCTACAACTTTCAAATATGAAATTGAACTTGAAAACAACACAATTCATGGATGCATGTATGATTCAACTCTCAATTCAAATATAGGTAAATGCTAAAAATTATAATATTTTCATGTTGATGAACACACATATGCTAAGCTTCTAAATTTACCATCTTTAGCGCAATTCTTGTGTCTAAACTCATAATATTCTTGAATTCACATTTTAGGTGACTTAAATTCATGAATTGGGGATTAAACACTTACCTAGAGTCTTCATTTAAGCTTAATTTAGCAAAACTTGAGCCTTTCCTCTCAAATCTTCAATTCTCTTGCAAAACTCCAAGTTCTAGCCTCTCTCTCTCTCTCTCTCTCTCTGGAATGATGAACTCTCTCCATCTCTAAGCTCTCTACAGAATTTTGAGCTAAAAAATGAGCCAATCCTCTTCACTTAACCTATATATATATATATATATATAATTAGCTTAAGCTACTAATTAGGGATTAAGTAGCTGATCAGGGCTTCAGGCTAATTAATTAAAACTTAATTTTTCTGAACTAAATCAAATTTTAATCAAACTTCCCAATAGATCTTAACAATTATGCCATCCTATTTAAACTTATCAATTTGGGTTTCTAAAGTCATGGCCTTCAATTTCAGATTTAAAGCAGAAATCACAACGTATAATTAATCAATAAACAAATATACATACAAATACACATCAAACATACAATTAACTTTCAAAATTAAATGAATATAAATATACTACGTGATTGGGTTGTCACAGTCGTTCCCCCTCAAGAAGTTTGGTCCTCCAAACTTTGTGTTACCTTTTATCAGAAACAACTTGGGATACCTTTGCCTCATTTCATCCTCTCTTTCCCACGTGGCTTATTTGTCATAATGTTCCTTCCATTCTACCTTAACCATAGGAATTTCTCTATTCCTTAGCTGTTTCACTTGCCGGTTGATGATTTGAATCGGTTTCTCTTCATATTCCATATTATTGTTAAGAGCTCACCAGTGATAGTCAATAACGTGGAACGGATCTCGAAGATAGCCTCTCAACGTTGACACATGAAACACATTGTGCATTTTTTCCATTCCCAATGATAAAGTAATTTGGTATGCAACTAGACCAAGCTTTTTCAAAATCTGAAACGACCCAATATATCAAGGTGATAAATTACCTTTTCTTCCCAAATCTTGACAGACCCTTCATCAGAATCAATCTAATTAACACATGATCCCCAACATCATATTCTAAGGCCCTTCTTCTCTGGTCCACATAACTCTTCTATTGGCTTTGTGCAGTTCTAAGTCTTTGGCAAATGATCTTAATCTTGTCTATGATTGTCTGCATAATTTTCGGTCCAAGTAAAAACATGTTCCCAACTTCTGTCCAATGCACCAGAGATCTACATTTCTACCATACAAGGCTTCATACGGTGCAATGCCAATACTAGAATGGAAATTGTTATTGTATGCAAATTTCGCTAATGGCAAATAGGTTTCCCAACTTCTCTGAAAGTCTAGAGCACACATCATATCTTCCAAGGTTTGAATAGTTCTTTTAGACTGTCCATTGGTTTCTGTCTTGCAAGACTCATTGCTTGATCGGAAAGAGTCTCGCTCAAGCATAAAATTCATGCAAGCAGTACTTTTACAGAGTTTTGCAGACCGCTCAGGTGACCAAATCTGTGCTCGAGCGAAGGGCCCTATTTCAGAAAATCTTGAAAAGATGTTTTATGTTCCATTTTCTGCTCTCATTCATTTCTAAGCACTCTTAGGCATGCATTGAGCATTGTAAATGAATTAAAGAAATAAGAAAAAGGCCTAAGAGAAATAAACAAGTTACGAATGGATTGAATTGTTTGTGACACAATGTGTTATGAAATGTGTCGGGTCAAGTGTAAGCGCAAATCCATCGATGGAACACTGTGAGTAATATCTTCGTAAAGATATTTTCAAGTATATTATTTTCCAACTGCTACTTCTGTATAAGCTTCATGGATTTGTTGGTTTGAATTATGAATGAGTATTTTATATGCCTAATCTTTGTTTAAGATTCTGTGAAGAACATGAGTTGGGCCCGAGGCCGTTTGTTATATTTGGGCCTGAGGCCGTTGGATAGATTTTATAAGGATATGAATGGGCCTAAGGCCGCTTGAATACAAATGCATTGGGTCTAAGGCCATTTGAATATGAATCTAATTATGATCACGAATATGAAATGCACATAAATATGAATATGAAAATAAAGGGCTAGAGGCCGTTTGATATGATTAGGCCAGAGGCCGTTTAATACGATGATTGGGCCCGAGGCCGTTTGATATGATGGGCCAGAGGCCGTTTGATATGTTTGGGCCTGAGGCCATTTGATATATCTGATAAGAATATGAATGGGCCTAAGGCCTTTTGATGTGTTTGACAAGGATATTACCTATTAGAGAATTTCATTCATATAACTTCTTTACTTTGGTATTATTCATTGGGCTTTCATTCACTCTTATTTATATGTATGTAGGTGAGCAAAGAGATGTCCAAACCCAGCCTCAGTGAAGGATGTGAAAGAAACCCAAGTTTTGTGAAGTCAGCCTGACGCATGAGATTTTGTTTTTGTTCTTTTGTTTTACCCTTTTTGCTCCCTTGGTGATTACATTGGACCACTTATGTATATAAACATTTTGTTTGGCTGACTGCATGTCTAAAAGTTCCTGGATGTACAAGATGCTACAAGATGTTAACTATGTTTATATGTGTGAGTTATAATTGACTACTTGTGAAATTTTTTTTCTTTGCCGTGTAAGCACAGCTCATTGGACAAAATCTTTAAGTCCGCTTCTGTTCTGGCCCCTGAGATATGTTTAACCTCGTTTGAGACTGTAGGTAATCTCATGATTATTGGCTGATTATGACCTTTATCCATAGGGGTGGGTTTGGGTCATGACAGCGTGGTATCAGAGTAGGAATTAATAGCTCACACACTTGTCCAAAGGAGCAATGTAGTGTCTAGAAAAGATCTAGGATGCATTCATGTGACGTGTATGTAATTGAGTGCATCGAGAACATGCTTAAATGTTTGAAATGAATGATTATGTGACATAAGATTTGTTGTCTACTTGTATATGGCTACTTGTACACATTTTCTATGAAGAATAATGCAAGTTAATCAGATAATGGTGAAAACAAGAGTCGATGAGTTAGAGGAATCTTCCACTCCAGAATGGATAGGATGGAAAGATTAATATAGGAAATGGCAGAAACATTAAGGCAATAACAACAATGGCAACAATCGCACCCTCCACCTCCACCTCCGGTACAGCCTGTACATGACTAGCAAAATGATGACCGAACCATAGCTCTCACCAAAGATTTTAACGAGATGAAACCGCCACAGTTTCATGGGGGATTGGATCCATTGAAGGCTGAAGCGTGGGTCCTCAACATAGAGAAACCGTTTGACGTGTTTCCATGTCTTGAAACATAGAAAGTATTACTAGCTACCTTTACACTAGAAGATGAAGTAAGAAGGTGGTGGATGTTGATGCGTGAAAGCAATAAAGATATTAGTTGGGCACGGTTCTTGGAAATCTTCTATGACAAATATTTTTCACAATGTGTCTGTGATAGAAAAGTGTTAGAATTTATGGAACTTAAGCAAGGCATCATGACCGTAGCTGAGTACGAGGCCAAGTTTACTGAATTGGCTAGATTTGCGTTGCACATGGTCGGCATCGACTATAAGAAAGCGAGAAAGTTTGAGGGTGGTCATCGAGATGATATTTTAGAGAAGGTGAATGTACTAAAACTAGAAACCTATATTGATGTGTCAGATCGAGCTATAATATCAGAAGCTAACATAGCCAGGCAGAGTAAACCATTAACCGACTGGAAAAGTAAAAGGCTAAGGTTTCTTTTCAAAGAAAAGGCTTTCAAAGAAACAGAATACAGGATCCTCAAGTACTTCAAATTCTTCCAAAGATACGTCTCCAATGTGTAGCCAATGTGCAAAAGACATCACGGGGTTTGCTATCGTGTTTTAGGGGCCTGCTTTAAATATGGTAAAACAGGGCATATAGCCAGGGATTGTAATCAAAACAGTGGAAAGTTAGCTGCTAGCTTAACTGGATCGATCCCAAAACTAGGAAACACTACGGGGCCTACTACTACTAGAGACACCATGAGGCAGGGAGTGTCTTTGCACTTGTCCCGGGTGATACACAGAACACAAAGGCCATTATTTCAGGTACTATCTCTATATGTAATCAGGATGCTTTTGTGTTAATTGACTCTGGATCAACACACTCCTTTGTAACTTATGCATTTGCATCTAGATTGAGTGGACCTCTAGAATCATTGCCATATTTGTTATGTTTATCTGCTCTATCCAGGGAATCTGTGTTGTGTACATCTGTGTGTCGGTTTTGTGATATGCGTATTGGGAGTACTACCTTGTATGTAGATTTGTTACCCTTGGACTTTAGACATTTTGATGTAATTATGGGTATGGACTAGTTATCTAAATGTTGTGCCACCATTGATTGTGTAATAAAACAAGTTGTATTTAGACCACCAAGGTAGGACGAAATTGTGTTTGTGGGTAATGGGGTAGTGCCTTCACCTTATTTGATATATGTAATGAAAGCATGTAAATTGATCAGGAAAGAGTGCCAGAGTTACTTGTGTAGTGTATTTTTGAACAATCTATGAATATTGAATTGAACAGTATCCCTATTGTTAGAGAATTTTCGAATGTATTCCCAGATAAATTACCAGGAGAATTGATTGACAGGGAAATAGAATTTACTATTGATATTGTACCAGGCACTCAGCCTATCTCAAAAACCCCTATAGAATGTCTATTGCTGAAATGAAAGAACTGAAATAACAATTGCAAGACTTACTTAACAAAGGGTTTATCCGACCAAGTACTTCACCATGGGGTTCGGTATTATTTGTGAAAAAGAAAGATAGGACATTACGCCTGTGTATTGCCTACCGGGAACTGAACAAGGTAATGATAAAGATTAAATACCCTTTACCGCATATTGACAACTTGTTTGATCAGTTACAGGGATCACAAGTATTTTTCAAAATTGATTTGAGATCCGGGTACCACCAGTTGAAGGTAAAAGCAGAAGATGTTGAGAAAACTGCGTTTCAGACAAGGTATGGTCACTATGAATTTCTTGTTATGCTATTTGGAGTGACTAATGCCCCTGTAGCATTTTATGGATCGTATGAATCGAATTTTTAAGCCTCATCTTGTTGAGTTTGTTGTGGTTTTTATTGATGATATCTTGATATACTCAAAAAGTAGGATCATGAACAACAATTGAGAACTGTTTTGCAAACTCTTAGAGAAAAAAAGTTATATGCTAAACTAAAGAAATATGAATTTTGGTTAGATAAAGTCGCCATCTTAGGCCAGGTTATTAACAGAGATGGGCTTTTAGTAGACCTCCAGAAGATAGAGGCAATTGTGAATTGGCCTACTCTAGTAAATGTAACAGAAGTCCGTAGTTTCATGGGTTTAGCCAAGTACTACAAAAGGTTTGTGAAAGATTTTTCGAGAATGGTTGTACCACTTAACCAAATCACACGCAAAGGACAATCGTTTGAATGGACTGATGGAAGAGAATCTACCTTCTAAGAACTGAAAACGAGATTGACTACTGCACCAGTGTTGATCTTGCTCACAGGTACGGAAAACTTTGTAATTTATAGTAATGCATCTTATCAGGGTCTGGGTTGTGTGTTAATTCAGGAAGGACAGGTGATTCCTTTTGCTTCCCAACAGTTGCACCCACATGAAAAGATTTACCCAACACATGACTTAGAATTCGCCGCAATTGTGTTTGCTTTAAAATTTGACGGCATTACTTGTATGGGGCAAGATGTGAAGTTTATATGGATCGCAAAAGTTTAAAATACTTCTTTACTAAAAAAGAGCTGAATATGCGATAGAGAAGATGGCTTGAGTTGATAAAGGATTATGACCTTCAGATTCAATATCACCAGGAAAAGCCAATACAATTGCCGATGCATTAAGTAGACAATCTAAGTTCCCGAGAAATCTTGCAAGATTTTGAGAAAATCGAGATTGAAGTTGTGTTACATGAACAAACTGGGTTGATAGCTGCCATTTCAGCTAAGTCAGCAATAGTTAATGAAGTCAAGCAAAGGAAAAAAGAGGATGAATTCCTCAAGAAAATAATTGATGAGTTTGAAGCAAATCGAAAACCAGAATTCAACATTGATAATGAAGTGTTAACATTTCAAAACTAATTATGCGTCCCAAACATTCCTGAACTAAAGAAGAGAATCCTAGATAAAGCTCACAAGTCGTTGTTTGCTATGCATCCGGGTAATAACAAAATGTATCGTTACTTGAAGCAAAGTTATTGGTGGCCCAAAATGAAGAAGTAGATTGTAGAGTATGTATCCAAGTGCCTTCAATGTCAGCAAGTTAAGCTGAACATCAAAAACCAAGCAGTCTACTTCAGCCTCTCTCTATTCCAGAATGGAATTGGAAGCATGTGGACATGGACTTCATTGTTGGCCTACCTCAGACTCCTAGAGGTATGGACTCTGTTTGGGTTATAGTTGATAGATTGACTAAATCTACACATTTTCTACCATGGAGACTACTTTTGATGCTTATACATTAGCCACTATATATATTGATGCGATTGTTCATTTACATGGAGTTTTGATATCTATTATATCGGATAGAGATCCGAAATTTGTGTCTAGACTTTGGAGAAGCTTGCAAAAAGCTATGAGAACAGAATTGAGGTTCAGTACCGCATTCCATCTACAAATATATGTGCAATCAGAATGGACCATACAGACTTTGAAAGACATGCTCAAAATGTGTGCTTTAGATTTTCAAGGGAGTTTGAAGGATTATTTGCCACTAGCTGAATTTGCATACAATAACAGTTTCCACTCTAGCATCGGTATGGCACCATACAAAGCTTTGTATGGCAGAAAGTGTAGATTGCCAATTTGTTGGACAGAAATCGGGGATAGAGCTTTACTTAGACCTGAAAATTGTGCAAGACACTTCTGAGAAAACTACAATCATCCAACAAAGGCTCAAGGCAACTGAAAGTCAGCAAAGGAATTATGCGGATGTTTGAACAAGACCTCTTGAGTATGAGGTTGGCGATCATGTATTTATTCATGTGATCTCGATGAAGGGCAAGTTGAGATTTGGTAAGAAGGGTAAATTGTCACCCCGTTACATTGGGCCGTTCCAAATTCTAGAAAGGCTTGGTCAAGTTGCTTATAGAGTTGCTTTGCCACTGGGATTCGAAAAAATGCAAAATGTATTTCATGTATCAATGTTGAGGGCTTATCTCCGAGATCATTTCATGTGATTGATGACCATTGGATAACGCCTAATGAGAATTTGGAATATGAAGAATGGCTAGAACGGATCATTGACTGGCAAGTAAAGCAATTGAGGAACAAGTCCATCCAAATGGTGAAGGAAGAATGGAAGGAACACTATGAGAAAGACGCTACATGGGAAAAAGTGGATGAGAAGCGGCTACGCTATCAATATTTGTTTCCTGGTTGAGGTAAAATAAGTTTGGAGGACCAAACTTCCCAATGGGGAAAGATTATGATAACCCTGTTTTGTATTATGTTAACTAACCTTAATTACGATTGTGATTATGTGCTTAATATGATTTTGGGTGATAATTATGTGATTAATTATGTTTTTGAATCTATATCTGTTCACCGTAGAAAAATTTGTCTAACTTACTGCTATAATTTGAAAATTTAAGGATGTCGAAGCGACATAAATTGAAATTGTTTGTACCATTGTGATTAGCGTGATTTTTAGAGCCTATGGTGAAATTTAATTAAAAATTGATTCGTATCGAAATAATTAGATTAATTAAGTAAGGCTCATTAACTTTAATTAAGATTGATTAATTTAATCTAATCACCTAGTATATAGATATGGGCTAATTACACTTCAGCTCATACTTTGAGCTCAAATCTGGAAATACACTCTAGAGAGGGAGTGAGCCGAATTTAGAGAGATGGAGAGCTCATCCTTGAAGATTTTGCAGTGGAATTCAGGAACTAGGTGGATTAGCTCAAGACTTAGCAATATTTGGAAGAATTATAGCCTCTAGGTGAGTAACCAACCCTTAATTCATGAGTTTAATCTTGTAATTATATGAATTCCAAGAGAGTTGGTGGTCATGAACAAGATGAGAGTTTAAGTCAATATATCCATGCATGTAAAGAATTGCCATGAATATGCAAAATCAAGCATGAAACATGATAAAACATGAAGAATTGAGTACCAAATCATACATGCATGCATAATTTTTCATGACTTTGTACCATTTGAAATGGAATTAGAGTCAATAATTTACATGCATACATGATTCATGAAGGTATGAAGCTTGATTGCATGAGTTTTGAAATTGGCAAGAAGAATTTGAAATGATTTTGGAAATGGACCATGATTTTGGACAATTGGTTTCAAATTACCTAAGTTTTTATGTTATACAATGTTTTTCCAAGATTTTGCACTAAATTTGCAAGCTTTGAACCTTTGGAAATGTGTTTTGAGCTTCAAACAAAATTTTGAAAATTCCAGAATTTGACATGTTTGCTTGAGCGAAGAAAGCCTCGCTTGAGCGTAAAAATCAAACTCTCAGAAGTTTTGCAGAGATTTGCATAGTAGCTCGAGCAACAAATCTTGTGCTCAATCGAACCTTATTTTGCAAGACTCCTCACTCAAGCGTAAAATTCATGCAACCAATACTTTTACAGAGTTTTGCAGACCGCTCGAGAGACCAAATCTGTGCTCGAGTGAAGGGCCCTATTTCAGAAACTTTTGAAAAGTTGTTTTATGTTCTATTTTTTGTTCTCATTTATTTCTAGGCACTCTTAGGCATGCATTGAGCATTGTAAATGAATTAAAGAAATAAGAAAGAGGCCTAAGAGAAATAAACAAGTTATGAACGGATTGAATTACTTGTGACCCAATGTGTTAAGAAATGTGTAGGGTCAAGCGCAAGGGCAAATCCATCGACAGAACACTGTGAGTAATATCTTAGTAAAGATATTTTCAAGTATGTTATTTTCCAACCACTACTTTTGTATAAGCTTCATGGATTTGTTGGTTTGAATTATGAATGAGTATTATATATGCCTAATCTTTGTTTAAGATTCTGTGAAGACCATGAGTTGGGCCCGAGGCCACTTGATATATTTGAATTCGGCTCGAGGCTGTTTGTTATAATTGGGCCTGAGACCGTCGGATATATTTTATAAGGATATCAATGGGCCTAAGGCCGTTTGAATACAAATGCATTGGGCCTAAGGCTATTTGAATATGAATATAATTATGATCACGAATATGAAATGCGTACAAATATGAATATGAAAATAAAGGGCCAGAGGCCGTTTGATATGATTGGGCCAGAGGCTGTTTGATACGATGATTGGGCCCGAGGTCATTTGACATGAATGAATTGGGCCCGAGGCTGTCTGATATGAATGAATTGGGGCCGAGGCCATTTGATATGATGGGCTAGAGGTCATTTGATATGTTTAGACCGAGGCCGTTTGATATATTTGACAAGAATATAAATGGGCCTAAGGCCGTTTGATGTGTTTGACAAGGATATTACCTATTAGAGAATTTCATTCACATAACCTCCTTACTTTGGTATTATTCATTGGGCTCTCGCTCACTCTTATTTATATGTATGTAGGTGAAGAAAGAGATGTCCAAACCTAGCCTCAGTGAAGGATGTGAGAGAAACCCCCAAGTTTTGGGAAAGTCAGCCCGAACATCTCACACATGAGACTTTGTTTTTGTTCTTTTGTTTTACCCTTTTTGCTCCCTTGGTGATTATGTTGGACCGCCTATGTATATAGACTTTTTGTTTGGCTGACTATATGTCTAAAAGTTCCCGGATGTACCAGATGTTATAAGATGTTAACTCTGTTTACATGTGTGAGTTATAATGGACTGCTTATGAAATTTTTTGCTTTGCCATGTAAGCACAGCTCATTAGACAAAATCTTTAAGTCCGCTTCTGTTTTGGCCCTTTTATTTCTACTGAGATATGTTTAACCTTGTTTGAGGCCGTAGGTAATCTCATGATTACTGGTCGGTTATGACCTTAATTCGTAGGGGCGGGTTTGGGTCATGACAGTGCATTTACCTTTAAAACTACTAGGAGCTTAAAATGTACACTCGAGTGACACTTCCATCACTAGAACGAACTGCTCAAATTCTGAAATTTCCAGAATTATTTTTGAAGTTCAAACTTGCACCTTAGTGGTTCAAACTTTGCATGGTTGGTACAAAAACTTTTCAAATCATTTTAGAACATGAAAACATAGTCAATTTTGAAACCAATTGCTCAAAATCATGCTCCAAATTCCAAATTCAAGCTTAAACTATAAAGTTAAAACCATGCATAACATGAATTGCACTCTTTTCTTTTCTAAACTCGTGTATGAGATGTGAAATGTTAGAAAAATGTCGAATATAGCTTCATGCATGTGGAAAATTTCATGGAATTCAAACTCAAATTGGTGATTCATGCATGCATGTATACAATCATGCTCAATTCTTCCAAATTCTTGGTAATTCTAGTTTCCTCTACACAATTACATGCAAATGAACTTAGGACCTTAATGAATTCAACATCTATATGTTTCATTTTGTGAAGTTTAAGGATGAATTTCATTCCTAGAGTTGAATTCAAGTGCAATCCTAGCTCAATTCTTCAAGTATTCTCCAATCCCTTCCTTCCCTCTCTATATTGTTGAATTCTCTAGTCTCACTCTCTAGTTTCGGCTCAATAGTTGAAGAAATGAGCTCCTAAGCTCAATTAACACATACATATACAAGTTGATTAAGCCTCACTAATTACATGTGATTAAGACTAAACAATGGGGCTTAAGTCCAATCAATTAAGATTATTTTATTCTAATTATTTTGATCCGAATCGAATCTTAATTAAAGTTGCCATCAAGTTCTAAATATTCCAATTAGCCTATTGGGCTATCCAATCTTGATTTCTAAAGCCGTTAAGGCTTTCAATTTCTTTCTCATAGTCGGTAATTCTAACAGGTATTCCATAAACAAACAGATATGCACACTTAAACATACAGGAGATCTATATGGTCAGCCATACAGGGCCTCAAAATGTGCCATGCCAATACTTGCCTGAAAACTATTATTATATGCACACTTCACCAAAAGCAAATGCCTCTCCCATGACCCCTTAAAATCGAGAACACAAACCTGAAGCATGTCCTCTAAGATCTGAATAGTGCGCTCAGGCAACCTGTCAGTTTGAGGATGATAGACAGTGCTAAAAGTCAACTTAGTGCCCAAGGCACGCTATAGGCTCTGCCACAACCCAGCCATAAGACGTGGATCCCTATTGGAGACGATAGTCATCAGAACCTGGTGAAATCACACTATATCTCTAACATACAAATCGACAAGGTAGTTGTAAACGCGCCTGCGTGGGGCCCTCGCTACAGTTCAGACTCGATTTGTGTCACGGTTCTTAATCTGAACCAAATAGTCCAAATCCGGCAAATCGTTTTGAGAAACAGATTTTTTGAAAAGAAGTGCCAAACATGGACTGCTTTGCCAGATACAGAGTCGCCACCTAAATATTTTTTAAGGGGGAATTTAGGAAACCCTGACTCGATGCTGAAGGCCACATGTCCGTCATCACCAAAGTTGCCTTGGCTCGGGAGCTAAGGTACGATTGGGGAAGGTCAGCTATGAGCACCCCCTCTCGCCCGATCCGAAGATCAGCCTCTACTAACCATGATATCCGTTTTTGAAAACGTTATGTGTTCTTATCCCGATTATTAGCCTAGAATTACTATGTTATGCGCACAGCACAAAAGTATAGACTAGATTGCCTAGTTTGGGAATAAGCATTGCATATCCGTTTGTTTTGGAAAAATGTTTTGGAATTTGCTACTCGCAAGTAGGCTAAAACATGAATTTCAACGAGCTATTCCAACTCAGACAATCCAACCTTCACCCATAGGCATTCAAACAGTTTATCACATAAGCAGCTAGCCTCATGGTAAGCATGCTGTCACGATAACATTCACACGCATGCGGTATGCTAAAGCATAAATACTTATCGAGTACTCCGAGCCAAAACAAAAAACTAGTTAGCCAACATGCATGGTCCTAGTTCATATCCGATTGACTAATGCAACACATACAGGATGCAATTAGAGTAGGCTCGGCTAACCTAAACATGGCACGTGAAATGCAATCGATTGATGCACGTATTCAATTTGGAATTGAAGTACAAATGCAATTAGCATGATGTACCGAGCCCGGTGCATGCAAGACAAATGTATGGATGCACGCATGCATAGCATAAGGTATGCTAATTTAAACATCTCTTATTACTAACCGTCAAAGCAAGTAAGTAAAAGAGAGAAAGAAGTGGGGGTTGAAAGACATGCACACATTCACCCACACTTATTACAAATTTGCCCTCGCTCGGAGGGACCGAAAGAATAATACAAATTAACTAACTTGCAAGCTAATTAATTATTACAATCACCTAATTAATTAACAAATTAACTAAGCATAAGGAAAGCAATAAAAGGGGGGCTCGAGAAGAGGGTCCGATGCGCGCGTGCTCGGGTCTTGCTCGGAAGTGCACTGCCATACATAGGCTGCCTCTGTTTTCCCTGCTCTGCCTCTTTGAAGACTGCCAAAGTCTCAGAATTGCTTCCTTGGACATTGGGAGACCCCACCGGCTGAGTAGAATAGCCACCGGCAGTGGTATGTGATCATCGGCTGTTAGTGAAACTATCGGCCACCAATGGATTGCCGGTCGGCACTAAATACTGCCGGTCGGCAAAGAGTGTCTGCAGAACCTGCAATTGACAGCAGCAGAAGGCAAGGCATAGCATGGCTGTCACGACCCCAAACCGCCCCTAGTAGTTTGGTGCCGTGATGGCCAGTAATCCGTAATTACCGAAGGCCAACTTTCAAAAACTTAATACAATCAGAGTAATAATGAACGGGGCTCACAAATGCGGAAGAAGTAAATCAAAAATGCAAGTCGTCCATAAGAGTTGTGCATAGATCAAATGTAATGACATTCATCTTACAATTAACTTTACAACTTGAATACAACAAGTAAAATACGTATTACATCTTGATCAAAAGGCTTCTCGAGCCGACATATGCAAAATACAATAAAATACAAGTCAAGAAGCATGATTTTCAAGATTTGCCGACATGCAATGAAGGGCATCGCCGACGTAAATACAAAAGCAAAGCCGACATAAGCACGAATCCAAAACAAGCATCCAAAACGATCTAGGCGTCGCCGCCGTCCTGCTCATCACCTACATATATATAGAGGGGTGAGTACAAATACTCAATGAATGGTACTGATAATAAAGGTTTTGCATGAATATAGCCGAGGTCCTTCAAAACGAAACACATCAAACTTTATCAAGACGAGGGATGAACCGTATTCATCAATCAAGTATTACAACATCGGCGAAGCAAGGGATGAACTGTATTCATCAATCAAATATTATAACATCGGCGAGGCAAGGGATGAACCGTATTCATCAATCAAATATTACAACATCGGCGAGGCAAGGGATGAACCGTATTCATCAATCAAATATTACAACATCGGCGAGGCAAGGGATGAACCGTATTCATCAATCAAATATTACAACATCGGCGAGGCAAGGGATGAACCGTATTCATCAATCAAATATTACAAGTATCAAGGGCTGTACGATCCGTAATCGTTTAGTCAAAGGTACTGCGAAAGTTTATAGTCCTCCAGCACAAGGGACTTGTGTTACTTAGGCCCGTAGCCCGATTTAACATAGTAATCTTTTCAAGAATGGACCGTATCCTTTTACATTTAGTACTGCGAAAGTTTAGAGTCCTTCAGTACAAGGGACTTGTGTTACTTAGGCCCGTAGCCCGATTTAACATAGCAAAACTGGTGTTACTTAGGCCCGTAGCCCGATTTAACAAGGACCATATCCTTTTATACTTAGTGCTGCGAAAGTTTAGAGTCCTTCAGCACGAGGGACTTTCCAAGAGAGGACCGTATCCTTTTCAAAGATGGCATCAAAACAAGGATTATACTTGTCATATCAAGACAAGAGCTATTCATTCATGCTTAACAAAACACTTTTGTCAAAACAAAGCAAGCAAGATTTATCAAAACAAGTATAACATAGCTTTATCAATAATACCACTCACATAGTTTTCCACGGGTGTAGGCTCAAAGCAAATATCAAGGACCTACAATCACATGGCAAATCACATTCTCAAAACAAGCTTTATGTGCATGCAGATGATCTCGGCATTCTCACCAGATCCAAGTCAAAAACAAAGCAAAACATGCTGGGAGTTTAAACACTGCTCCAGTCTCATGGAAACACACTGGGCATCAACCAGGTCCTTGCCGAGGTCCCACACATCCTAGCCGAGGTGTGGTCCTGCTGGCCTTAACCAAAAACAAGGTCGGGGAAACCTGGGTTCCCCTTGAAATAACATGAAGAACATGATGAACACGATCATGAGAAAGATGAATGCAAGATCATAACTTGTTACAAAAATCTAAGATTTCATGCCATGAGTTCAAAACATGGACTTGGGTACCCATACAAGAAGGTTATGCAAGAATAAACACAAAAACATGATTCTCATTCCAAACTTTCGATCAACACGAGACTTTCTTCAAGAACATATGGAAAACCATTTTCTCCTTTCAAAAACCAACTTCAAAACAATGCATGACATGCAACACGAATTCGATCATGCAATGCAGCTAGATGATCAGCAAGAACAACCAAAGGAGATCAAGATTCTAACCTCAAAACTCGGATCCAACGGTTCAAACCACGAAGATCAAGCTTGGGAGACTTACTCTCACTCAAGAACTTCTCTTCCTCCTCTCTAGAGCTTCTCTCTCTAAAAACAAAGATTGAGACCAAAAAATGATTTGTTTCAAGGTCTGCCGGCTGCCTTAACGATCAGCTCGGACACGTGGCGCTATCGGGTTGGTTCAGCTCAAAAAGGTGATTGATAGATAAGACAGGTCTCTGACAAAGCGTATGCAGCAAGCTCGGCAAGATACATCGGCAAGAAATGACATTGGCTCAAATCAAGGATCCGGCAACAGGCTAACAAAACATCGGCTAGGGAGGACGACACTTGACTAAGCTGTGCCACACCTTGGCCGGGGTGTGCCACATCTCGGCCTAGGCCATACCTGCCTGCAGACAAGGTTCACTGGGTGCAAAACATCTCGGCAATAAATGCCCGAGGTGTAGGTGGGGGGTCGACCAAGGTCTCAAAACAGTTCTAAGTACAAGGGTTCAAAGGCGACCTCGGCCACACACACACTATGCAAAGAACAAAATCAAGCAAGCAACTATAGCAAACCAAGGCAAGACAAAACCTTCAAATTAACATAACAAAGCAAGATCATGCAAGAATGTATGCAAGTATGACAAGAGTAAGGTGCGGGTTGTTACAATGGCAATGCAATTCAAGCAATGTATGCACCAATCCTATCCCTTATCATGTGTATGACTCAAAGGGACATGGTTCTTGGTTCTCGGACCACCAAGCGCGCATTTCAATGCGTGATGGCCCAAAGAATCAAGTGTGCATTTTTTATATGGAATGCAATGCACATGAACAAACCAATGGGATTCAACCTCTATCACAAGCATTTCAAGAGGCCAAGCATGCATGCAAATGGGATGCAATCCTAGGCATGTGAGCTAAGGATGCGACATGGCAATGCAATGCATTCATGCAATTATGCAAGCAAATATGCGAGGCAAACATGCAAACAAGCAAAGGATGGACTTAAGCATGGTTTAGGCAGCCCTCACTAAGCCCAAAAATAGTGGCCAAAGTGCCCAAAATGAAGGACTAATGGCATGCAAACATGCATGCAAATAATCTCCAACACTTCAAACATTAAAGAGCAACTCTCAAGCACACTTAAGAGAATGCAAACATGGACATATAGCATGCAAATTAAGCCTTGAAAATCATGCTATAGGAGGTGCCAAACCAACTTAAACAAGACAAACATAGCATGCAACAATGGTCTAAAACCCAAGACAAGCCAAGAGGCTTAAACCAAGACTAAGTCAACCAAGCCTCACAAGGCTAAGAGGGCTTAAAATAGGTCTAAGGCAGGCCTAGACAACACCCAAGGGACACCTAGATAGCATCTAAGTGGCTCAAATTCAAAAGCATGCACAATGACCAAAACATGGAGCATGCAAGACAAGCTTTCAAAGCTTCAAAGAGGCATCCAAGGCAAGCATACAAGCATGTTAAAGGGACTGAAATAACATGGCAAATGGTCCCAACCCACTAAATTAAGGCAAGGATGCATGCTATACATTCACACACTTAAGGCCAACAAACCAAAAATGCAAAGGGGCTATACTAAGCATGCCAAAGTCGACCCAAACAACTAAGGACAGACCTCAAACATAGCAAAATAAGCACAAAAGCTTCACAAGGCCAAGCCTAAAACATGCTAGAACAATGGTTTACAACCTAAGGCATGTTAAGGCAACAAAGTGGCATTACAAGGCATGTATGCTAAGCAAGCATGGTGTACCAAAACCAACATACAACAATGCTATTTCATGGCAAAATAAGCATAAATAACAGCCAAGGCATGGTCAACATGAGGCTTAGCTAGGTGCTCATTAAAGAGGCAAAAATGGCCATTTTCAAGGACAATAAGGAGAGGGGGTGGCCCTCCCCTTCTTGGGACTTCAAGGCACCATCCTTACCACTGAAATCCCTCAAGATTTCAGTGGTAAGGAGGCCCAAATACCAAAGTCCTGGAGCTCACTCAAAATAGCACAAAATGGAGCCCCTCAAGGCTTAAGAGGGGTCAAACACCTCTAAACCACAAAACACTCTAAAAAAACTATTTAGAGGGCCCAAAAACAGAACTTTTTTATATTATACACTAAGCTCAAAAATAGTTCTAAGATAGGCAAAAATAGTATGCAAGAATGGGATAAAAAGGGGTAAGATTGTTACCCTTGTTGACCTTCTTCACAAATGGTGGACCAGCTGCTTCCTTGAGCTTAAACCAGCCCCAAAACTCCAAGAACAGACCTCTGGCCCTTCAAGAACCAAGAAAAGGTGTAACACTATGTGTTTGTGTGCAATAGTAAGACACAAACACACTTATACACACACAAGAGAGAGATATAGAGATAGGATATGTATGAAACCCTAAACCTAAAACCAGAGCTCTCACACAACTTTTCTAACCCTTTTTTGTCTAACCCTAAAGCCAAGAGAGGAGGGCTCCTCTTATAGAGAAGCCAATCTTGTAAAGCTTACTCAAGAAGCTAACAAGGAAGCCATCCCTCCATACACGTGTATGGAGGGGAACAAAATGCAAGCCAGCTATATTAAAATATCTGCAAAAGCAGATGAACAGTAGTCGGCTGCTCAAAATTGCCATTTTGACAAAATGAACTGCCGACCGGCAACAAAGATTGCCGACCGGCAAAATACATTGCCGATGGCAACAAAACACCAGCCGGTGGCCTCTGGCCATGGCCGGTGATGTGTGGGGATGCCTCACAAGGCATTCCCTGCCCCTCCAAGGCAAAACACAAGTGTTTGGTGCAAAACCAGACACTAAACAGTCGAGTTCGGAGATCCTAAGGCAAGGCGCGTAGCCGAGACCTCCGGGAACTCCAAACAAACACAAACATGGATGATCACCGGGTGTTCAAACGGTGACGTCCAAGTCTTGAGGACGGTCAAAAATGGGGTGTCTACAGTAGTCTACTGAGTCACTCATGCGCATAGGTATAAAGTGTACAGATTTGGTTAACTGGTCGACTACTACCCACACGACATCATTATCCCATTTAGTCCTCGGAAAACCCACAACAAAATCCATCGTGACATGCTTCTACTTCCACTTGGCTATAGGTATGGGTTACAACAAATTCACTTGTCGCAGATGCTCGACCTTCACATGTTGACTAGTAAGGCACCTCGAAACGAATATGGCCACATATCTCCTCATCCTCTTCCATTAGAACTGGTGGCAAAGGTTGGGATACATTTTTGTGCCTCCCAGGTGTACCACAAGGCGTGAATGGTGGAACTCTCAGAGTACCTCTTCTCTACAAGATTCTGGCACAAAAAAGTGATCTAGATATTTCACACTCGAATTCGAATGAACATTCAAACCCTTCTCTTCCTTTCCATTAGAGATCATCCCTCAGATAGTTTCTTCTTTCTGATCATACTGTTGTACCTCTATAACCCAGCTAACTAAAAGCAGGTTGTGCAACTGCGATAAATAAAGTGGCGAACTCAAAGGACTCGCCAAGGTGCAAGTCAAACTCACCAATAGCTCCCAATATCTCTTACTCCTGGATAGCAATACTTGCTACTTTGCTCACGGATTTCCTGCTCAAAGCATCGACCAGTACATTGGCCTTTTGCGGATGATAATGTAACTCAAAATCATAATCCTCTATAAACTCCATCCATCTCTTTTGCCTCAAATTTAAGTCCTTTTATGTGAACTGATACTCCAGACTCTTGTGAACGGAAAATACCTCAAATCTCTTTTCACACAGGTAATGCCTCCAGATTTTTAAGGCAAAGATCATTACCGCTAGCTCTAAGTCATGCGTAGGATAATTTCTTTCATGGGTTTTCAATTGTCATGAACCATAGGCTACAATTTTCCCCTTCTGCATTAATATACAACCCAAACCTTCTCCAGATGCATCACAATAAACAGAATAACCTAAACCCTCTCTAGCATAATCAAAACTGGAGCAGTGGTGTGTCTAACCTTAAGCTCTTGGAACGATTTTTCACAAGTCTCACTCCAAACAAATCTAACCCCTTTTCTCATCAATCTAGTCAACAACAAAGCCAATCTAGAGAAATCTTTCACAAAACGTCAATAATACCCAGCTAAGCCTACGAAACTCCGGATCTCAAAGGCGTTCTTAGGTTGTTCCCAATCTTGTAATGCTTCTATCTTAGATGAATCTATAGTCACCCCTTCGCCAAATACCACATGGCCTAGAAACTTAATTTCATTGAGCCAGAACTCACACTTTCCAGACTTCACATATAGACAAAGTACTCTAAGCAACTCAAGTACAACCTGTAAATATTCTTCATGTTCCTCCTCAGAGGATGAGTAGACTAAGATGTCATCGACAAAGACGACCACAAACTAATCTAGGAACTTGCGAAAGACCTGATTCATCAAGTTCATAAATGAAGCCGGTGCATTCGTCAGTACAAAAGGCATCACTAAAAACTCGTAATGGCCATACAGCATATGAAATGCCATTCTCTGAATATCCTCCTCCTTCACCCTCAACTAGTGATACCTCAATCTCAAATCAATCTTCGAGAAATAACGCGACCACTTCAAATTGTTAATCATATCATCTATTCGCGGTAATGGGTATTTGTTCTTAACAGTTATCAGGTTTAACTTTTGGTAATCGGTGCATAGTCGTAATGTGCCATCTTTCTTCTTTGCAAAGTGAGTCAGTGCTCCCCAAGGCAAGGTACTAGGGTGAATGAAGCCCTTATTTAATAAATCCTGGGGCTAAACCTTTAATTCACACAACTTGGCTGGCAAACCAATACGATGCCATGAAAATTAGAGCCGTGCCTAGCACTAAATCGATAGCGAACTCAATCTTCTTATGTGGTGGTAACCCTGTGAGATCTTTCGAAAAGACATCTGGATACTCTCAAACTACTCTCGATAATTCACCCCGGATCATGCTACCCTCATCAACTATCGAGATGGCAAAAAGAAAACGCTGCTCGACCCTTAAGGTCATATAACGGAAGACTAAAACTATCACCCTAGTCACACATAAAGTAGAAACACTCGCATAATAGTGTACACATTGACACCCTTCTGCGATGGCAATCTATTGAACCCTGAAAATAAGTCAACCAGGCTATACCTAGAATCACATCGAAAGCATGCATGTCAAGATTTAAAAAAATCAAAATAGAGTCGACGATCTGTGACCTCAATCTCACAAGAGGATCATACTCTACCCAATGCCACTCTACTTCCAATAGGTGTCTCAACAAGTAGAGGAGACTCTAATTGATCAAACTCTAACCCCAAGGTAGATGCAAAAGAAAACAAAATGAAGGAATGAGATGCACTAGTATCAATCAACACATTCGCTAAGGAATTGAATAGCAAAAACTTCTCTCACAACAAGAGGTATCAATAACTGCTCTGGCATGGTCACAGCATATTCATGCCCTAGAGGCCTCTGATTAACTTGCTCACCACTCGGAGCATAGGTCTGAAGAACTGGCTGAGCCAAAGTCGCTCCCTGGTTAACCCTCGAGGCTTGAAAGGACTGAGATGGCTGATGGATTTGTATCTGCCTCAAACCAGACATAACAAATGTCTCGCCCGATTGAGGGCAATACCTTCTTAAATATCCAGACTGTCCACACTGATAACAGATATGCAGCTACCATCTCATTTGGCCTTGACTCTTGGAAATATGATAGAAAACTAATAGAAACTCATTTTTATGCATTGATTTTGTCACGACCGGAACCCGCCCCTAAAGGTTTGGATCATAACCAACCAGTACTCATGAGATTACGGCCTTAGACCAAATTCAAAACATAATTAAGTATATGGGGCCAAAAGCGGAAGTAGAATAGTAAAATTATCCAATGACCTGTGCATAGATGACATAAACCAAAACATCTTATACATTAATAACTCACATTCATATAACATACAATTTTGATACATTCATTTTAGACTTTATGTACAAAGCTTAAACAAAAAGGTTTCATCCAAGAACTTACAAACTTAAACTTTTTAAAAACAAGAGATGGTCAAACATGACCAATAAAACAGAACAACAAACAAAAGCCTTTTCTGAGAGGCGTTCCATGGCTAACATCACAAAACTTGGGTAATCTTCCACATGGCTCACTAGGGCTGGACATCCCGTTGCTCACCTACATACATATATAACGGAGTGAGCTAAAGCCCAATGAATAACATCAGAGTAAAGACATTATATAAATGAGTTCTATTACGTAAGCATAATCGTTTCCATATCATATACAATTCTTAATGAAACGACCTTTGGTCAAGTACATGACGGAACGACCTTGAGTCCAATGTATAACAGATGTATAGAGCAGAACATATGATAATTTGACAAAACGACCTTGGCTCCAATTCATTATAGCTATATAATGACCATTTGGTCAACACATAACAGATATTTTAGATTTAACAGATAATCAGAATGACCTTGGATCCATCTTATTAGATATACGGAACGACCTTAGGTCCATCTTATGAGTTTGTACTTAATCGATTTCATTAACATATGTCACATTGATCAAGCAAATAGAAGCTCATTCATACTTGGAATATCAAGAATTCAGAACCACATTGGAACATTCAGAGAATAGAATATAGGAAAATATCTTTACTGAGATGTTAATCACAGTGGTTAAGTTGTTATCACGTCTCTGTAGATCAACCTACATAACACATAAACACATTCATACATTGGAACACATTGCTTAATCAGATCATACTTTTCTTATTCAATTTCCTTTTTATCCATTTTGTACTTATTAGGTCAATCATGAAACTTATTTCATGCCTAAAAATGCTTAGAAGGAAGTGAGGATGCAAACATGATCAAAATGTGACTTTTCAAAATAGGCTGAAACATGACAGTTCGCTCGAGTGCATTATTGGTCATTCAAGCGGACCACTCGATCTACAAAAGTACTAAATAGTCTAATTCTAGGCTCGATGGTCGCTCGAGCCATATGCAAATTGAACTAAGGTCATTCAAGTGACGTGCAATGCTTCTGCGAAAATACTGGATGCATGAAATGTGCGCTCGAGTGATAACTCCTTTGCTCGAGCTGTGCGACTGAATTCTGGGTTTTCAAAATAGAATTTTGAGCTTCAAAATTGAATTTTGAGCTTCAAAATTTGAGTTCTACATGTAAAGTGTTGCATGATACACTCCAAACCATGAAAACACTTCTGAAAACATGAGTATGAAGCCAATTCTAAACCTTTAGCTAAAAACTTCATGATTTCACAAATTGAAGCTTAAAGCTTCATGTATGTTTGAACTTGGTTCAAATTCTTCTTCTACAACTTTCAAAATATGAAATTGAACTTGAAAACAACACAATTCATGGATGCATGTATGATTCAACTCTCAATTCAAATATAGGTAACAAAATCTTGCTAAAAATGATAAACTCTTCATGTTGATGCATGCATGTATGCTAAGCTTCTAAATTTACCATCTTTAGCTCAATTCTTTTGTCTAAACTCATAATCTTCTTGAATTCACATGTTAGGTGACTTAAATTCATGAATTGAGGATTAAACTCTTACTTAGAGTCTTCAATTAAGCTTAATTTAGCAAAAAACTTGAGCCTTTCCTCTCAAATCTTCAATTCTCTAGCAAAACTCAAAGTTCTAGCTTCTCTCTCTCTCTCTCTCTAGAATGATGAACTCTCTTCCTCTCTAAGCTCTCGACAGAATTTTGAGCTAAAAAATGAGCTAATCCTCTTAACTTAAACTATATATGCACATAATTAGCTTAATATACTAATTAGGGATTAAGTAGCTAATTAGGGCTTCAAGCTAATTAATTAAAACTTAATTTTTCTGAACTGAATCAAATTTTAATCAAACTTCCCAATAAATCCTAACAATTATGCCATCCCAATTAAACTTATCAATTTGGGTTTCTAAAGTCATTAAGGCCTTCAATTTCAAATTTAATGCAAAAATCAAAACATATAATTCATCAATGAACAAATATACATACAAATACACATCAAACACAGAATTAACTTTCAAAATTAAATGAATATAAATATACTACTTGATGGGGTTGTCACAGTCTTCCCCTCTTAAGAAGTTTGGTCCTCCAAACTTGCGTTACCTTGTATCAGAAACAACTTGGGATACCTTTGCCTCATTTCATCCTCTCTTTCCCACGTGGCTTCTTTGCTGTAATGTTCCTTCCATTCTACCTAAACCATAGGAATTTCTCTATTCCCCAGTCTTTTCACTTGCAGGTTGATGATTTGGATCAATTTGTCTTTATATTCCATATTATTGTCGACAACTCACCAATGATAATCAATTGTGTGGAACGGATCTCGAAGATAGCCCCTCAACATTGACACATGAAACACATTGTCCATTTGTTCCATTCCCAACGGTAAAGCAATTCGGTATGCAACTAGACCAAGCTTTTTCAAAATCTGAAACAGCCCAATATATCGAGGTGATAAATTACCTTTCTTCCCAAATCTTGACGGACCCTTCATCGGAATCAATCTAATGAACACATGATCGCCAACATCATATTCTAAGGCCCTTCTTCTTTGGTCTGCATAACTCTTCTATTGACTTTGTGCGGTTCTAAGTCTTTGCCAAATGATCTTAATCTTTTCGATCGTTGTTTGCACAATTTTGGCTCCAAGTAAAAACCTATCCCCAACTTTTGTCCAACACACCAAATCACCACTCCGATCTATAGGGGTCAGGTTGGGGTCGTGAGAGACTGGTATCAGAGCACGAGTTAAACCATACCTACACTTGTCCATACGAGCAATAGGATTCCTTAGAATGAATTCTAGGAATTGCATTCATTTGTGAATGTGTATGACAAGGTGTGTATTCATGAGGCATGCATTGAGCATGATACATACATTGTGCATTTATTTGATAATTGCCTATAATATGTTTATGTGCATATAAAAATGGAGAGAACAAGGTCAGATGAAGGGGAAAAGTCTTCTACGGCCCGCATTGATCAGTTAGAAAGGATGTTTGAGGGGTTAGTGGAAACTTTGAGGCAACAACAATAGCAGAAACAACAATAGTAGCAACAACAACAACAACCGCAACCCCTACCTCCACCACCGCAACCGCAACAGCAACCACTAGTACCACCAAGGTAAGAACCTGAACTGTTGGCTATTCAGGATAATGAAGCAGATGATCGGACTATAGCACTCATAAAGGAGTTAAAAAAGATGAAGCCTCTGACATTTGAAGGTGGACTTGATCCATTAAAGGCAGAAGCATGGGTTTTAGGGATAGAAAATTTGTTTGAAGTCTTTCTGTGCACCGAAGTGCATAAGGTTTTATTGGCAGCCTTCATGTTGGATGAGGGGGTTCAGAGATGGTGGATGTGTATTAGGGATAAGAATAGAGGCATTGGTTAGGACCGATTTCTAGAGATCTTCTACGAAAAATACTTTTCGCAATGTGTACGAGACCGAAAGGTCTGAGAATTTGAAGGGTTAAGGAAAAGCAACAAAAAGCAACAGGACTATAGCAGAGTATGAGGCTCAATTTACTGAGCTAGCCAGGTTTGCACCACATATGGTGGATACTGATTATAAAAAGGCCAAAAAAATAAATCAAGGGGGCTCTATGAAAACATACTTAAAAGGGTAAATGTTCTAAAGCTACCCAAGTATGTTGATGTCCATGATCGAGCTTTGATGTTTGAGTCGATCCTTGCAGCACAAAATAGATTCATAGGTAGAAAGGAAAAAGCCAAGATTTGAAGTGAATAAGGGACTGACAACTATAGTTAATAAGAGGTCAAATATGGGGAGATCTAGCAATTTCAATCAAGGCAGTAATGTGGCACCAACTTGTTTAGAATGTGGAAAACGACATTGGGAAGTGCGTCACCGACTTTCTGGGGCTTGCTTTAAGTGTGGGAAAGTAAGCCATTTAGCAAAGAATTGTTTCCAAAATTACCAAGGCAACAATAAACCTACTGCCAGTTCATCCGGTTCAATCTCAGCATCAATTTTAGCACCAAAAGGAAGTGCAAAGCCTACAATAGGATGAGAAAACATCTATCAAGGAAAAGTATTTGCTTTAGTACTAGGAGACACCCAGAATGCTCAATTTGTTGTTGCAAGTATTCTTTCTTTTTGTGATAAAAATGCTCATGTCCTAATTGATTCAGGATCTACAAATTCTTTTGTGTCGAAATTGTTTGCTAGTAAACTGAATACACAATTGGAACCACTAGAATATTTATTGTCTATTTTATCACATACTGGAGGGTCAATGTTTTGCGCGTTTGCTTATCCTGCATGTGAGATTTTGATTGGGAATGTTAGCTTATTTGTTGATTTACTGTCCTTAGACATGGATCATTTTGATGTAATATTGGAAATGGATTGGCTATCTAAATATCATGCCACAATTGATTGTGTGTCCAAGAGAGTTTTCTTTCAACCTCCTAAACAAAATGAGTTCTCTTTTGATGGTAATGGGATTGTTCCTCTTCCTTACCTCGTTTCTTCAATGAAAGCTTGTAAATTGCTCAAGAAATGATGTAGGGGCTATTTGTGCTGTATTTTGGATACACAGATAGGGGATGTTAGTCTTGACAGCATTCCAGTAGTTCAGGAATTTCCGAATGTATTTCCAAATGACTTGCCAAGAGGCGTAATTGACAGGGAAATTAAGTTCACTATTGATGTGATACCAAATACTCAGCCTATTTCAAAGACTCCATATAGAATGTCACATGCAGAGTTGAAAGAGCGAAAAGTTCAATTGCGTGAGTTGTTAGACAAGCGATTTATTCAACCCAATACATCACGTTAAGGTGCACCAGTTCTTTTTGTGAAGAAAAATGATGGAACACTTCAGTTGTGTATTGATTACCGGGAGATAAACAAAGTTACAATGAAGAACAAATATCCGCTACCTAGAATTGACGATCTATTTGACCAACTACAAGTTGCATGGGTATTTTGAAAGATTGATGGAGAAAGACAGGGAAAGTTAGAGAGAACCATTCTTCTTGAGAGTTAGAAGAGAAAGTTAGAGAAATGAAATAGAAATAGGAAGAAAACCAAAGGGAATTCAATTTCATCCTTTTGTAATTAATAATTGAACGCTTGGGTGATTTGGAAAACCTTAAATGAGGTGCTTAAGTTATACTAACATCGTTAAGCTACAATTACTCAGAAAATTCTATTTCTTAGAAGCTAAGGAAAGTTAGTTTGAGTTACACTTGGCTACTTAAGCTAATGAAACAATTAGTGGCCCAAGCTAATTAGTTCCTAGAACAAAATAGAGAAGGATGGAGAAGGACGGAGAAAGTTAGAGAGAAACATTCTTCTTGAGAGCTAGAAGAGAAAGTTAGAGAAAAGAAAGAGAAATAAGAAGAAAATCAAAGGGAATTCAAACTTATCATTTTAGGTCTAAGAATTGAACACATAGGTGATTTAGAAAACCTTAAATGCGGTGTTTAAGTTAAACTAATATCATTAAGCTACAAATACTCAGAAAATTCTCTTTCTTACAGGCTAAGCAAGGTTATTTTGAGTTAAACATGGCCATTTAAGCTAATGAAACAATTAGTGGCCTAAAACCAAACGATGTATAAATAATTAAAAAAAACAAAACAAAAAGATGAGGTTTGAGGAATAGATGAGAAAGAACAATATAGCAAGTTCTAGAAGTAAGATGCATGATCTAACTCTTATTTAACTCATCAAGGTATTTGATTGATAGTAGATTGTAATGTTTCAAGGTGTTTGGTTATTTTAAAGTGTTTGATATTTGAAGGTGTTTGAATTTCAGAAGATGTTTGTGATTTTCTGTGGTTTTATGATGTTTAACAAGTTGGAAATGTATTTTTGGGATACGTAAAAAGTACAAAATAAGACAATTCTTCACACTTTTATAATAGTAGTAGATATGGGAAAGATTATGGTACACACATCGTGTTTATCATATGTGTGAGGCCCCTGAAAATTTTATTTTCTTAAAAGTCCCTTAATTTTGGAATATTGCAATGAAGACCCTTGATTTCCTAAATAATTTTAACTTTAACCCTAAAAGCGAAAACTCGCAAATCCTAATCAATTTCCGTAACTTAGGAATCATTTATAATACCCTAATATTGATTAAATGACTCCTTAAATATGGAATTATCACTTAAAACCCTAGATATTTTCAGTTTTCATGATGTTCGTCGATTGATAGCTTTTTTATTCAAAACATGAAATCTAAACCGAATTAGATTCTCTAATACTAATTTAGTTTAATTCTACATTTAAATAAATGTTCCAATTCATAAATTAAACCCAAAGCCCTCACTTTTTTATTAAATTACTAATTGACCCCAAGTTATTACTACTATATATATATATACTTGTACATTTAAACCTATTTAAATAAATTAGACACTATATTTTGAAATTTCCATCAATTGTACACTAGAAAAAAAATAAAATAATCCCTTCAAATCCACCCCCACATGGCGGGCCACCCTTAGGGAAAAGAAATAAATACAACTTTTTCAAACATAATCCATGAATTCATGGAAAAGTTTTCTAGTACACCCAAAACGTGGAACTTTGTTTCCACCTCAAGTTCCATTCTAACTAATGCCTAGCTAAATCATGATTAACTACATAATTAAGGCCTCTAACTATCCACTATTCCATTGAATTTAAACTAAATTGAAAATATCCAATCCATTTCCAACCAATGGGCAATTTGGACCTTTTGCACCAATTTTAGTATAAATAAAACCTCTCCCTTAACATTTTTCACACAAGAACACACACTCAAGAAACATATTCAACTGAGAGGAAAGAGAGGGCAAGAGAGTGAGCTTGGTGGAGAAAAGAAGAGAAAGAGAAGGTTTTGTTAGTAAATCAACCAAGTCTCAAGTAAGCCACGTCATAATCTCTCATTCTATTTTCTTTTCAAATATATGTTATTAGAAGTTTAAAATCATATTTTTAGATGTGTTGTAATGGTGTTCATATGCTCAAAGTTGATGAGTTAAGCATTGATCCTTCTTCTACTCATATTTTCTCTTAATAGATGCAAAACTACATTTTTCTTTCCATATCTCCCATTATTTCCAAAGACACACCATCACTCTAAAAATCTGAGTTATTGATACATTATCTAGTATGTTTTTATCACAAAAGAAGTGAAATTTTTCCCGTAGTTGGCCTCTTTTCTCACCAATCTTCTTATTTTGGGTATTATGCATGAAGATCCAGTTTTTCAGCCAACTTGTGAAAATTCTAGAAAAATGTAAAAATATTTCATTGCCCCCATTTTTATGTCAAAACCTTCCTTAAAGAGTTAGCTTTCAAGAAAATTTGGTTTCATTGAAAAAGAGTAAGCGATTTGAAAAAAAATCCAATTTTCGTAATGAGCGACAAATCTAGACAGCACTAGAGTGTTTCTTGAATAACTAAAAGTCTAGGAAAGTTATGAAACTTCTAAAAGATGTTCTGAAAACTAGACAAAATTCTCTATGAATCATAGGAAGGCTAGGCTCAAAAAATCTGAAATGGAAATGGTCCTTTGATTTTAATCTTGAAATGGTATTATATCTGAAAATTTACATTCTTGTGTGAAATTATTCCTTTAACTTCATGAATATGTCTAGAACTACTTGTGCATATTTTGCTATGTTAATCTCATGTGTTGTAACTTTATGTCTTTCCATTTGTGCTATGAAGTTGTTCATACTAAGAGCATGTTCTAACTCTGACTTAAATTATCTAACCGGAAACTTGATGGGTGGTATTGGGTTTGAGAACTTCTGGACAAGTTATTGAGTTGTTGATTGGTTGACTGGATGTGTTCCCTATTTGGAAGTAAAGTCTTGCGCAAGTGGTTGTTTCGGAACGCTTGAACGAAGCGATTGTATTCGGACACTAGGTGGTTTTTGTGTGATGAGGGAATAGGCAAGGCCCTTATTTTACCGTCTCTTTTGAGGCCCTGCGGTTGGCGTTACGCAGTATATAACCATTGGTAGGCATCCGAGGTAAGGTCTGCAACAAAGCAGCAAAAAAATGGACATATCGAATAATCTGAGTCCGATTCTTGTGGTTGGGAGGATGAAATTTCTTTGGGGGATTTATAGATTACTAACAACTAATCTTGTAACCCATGTTATTTACTTGAATATCATGTTTCTTTCCTCTATTCCTGTAATTGCTATTGTGTATTAGATTAGGAAACAGGGACGAGGTGTGTATGCATTTACTGGGCATTCAAATCTCATGGTGTTTCATGCCCTGAAGAGGATTTTGAAGCAGAAAATGACGAGCCAAAAACTTCTGAAGACTTTTGGTTGTCCTAGAGAAGCTAGAAATATATATATATATTTTGTAAAGTCCATCTGAAATTCTATTTTTGGGTGTAATATTAATGGAAATACCTTTTGTAAGGAAGATATTTTGTATCTATTCTCTTATTATTATATACTTGTCTTTTTTTGAAAATCAATATAGTTCCCCACGTTGCTTATGAGACCTTGTGTCAATGCCTTTAAGATCTGTCAAAAGGGTAGCTTGCTACCTAAGAAAGCTGGACTTATAAGGCTAATTTGACTCCTCCGGCGATCTAAGATCTTACTTGGTCATTGACCATAGGACTCATTAGTAACTTTTCATTGACTCCCTTAGTGTAGATTTTGAGGCATTACAATATGCACATTATAATTGTAGAAAAAAATGATATAATTTCATACTTTTTCAATCATAATTGAAAAAAGAAAATTAAAAAAAAAAGTCATAATCAAATACAAAAAGTCATAACCAAAATATCAAAATACTCGTCCTTTTTCCTAAATACTCCTATATTATAAGAAAAGATTATCGTACATACACTCCTCAAAAAGCATGTACCATATACAACTTATAAGAGTATCTCCAACATTTACCTCTTTTTTGTCATCAAATTTGAGTAAAAATTTCATCTGATATCGAGCGTTTCTATGAAAAAATTTAAATTTTCATCAACGCACCAGTCGACCGAGAAGACAACAGCGAAGATGTTCGGCCAATCGACTAGTTTGTGTAAATTGACCAAATTCTGAAATATTTTTCCCTCCATTTTTGTTTCCCTCAATTCCTTGTTCATTTCTTTTTCCCTCCATTAATTCTTTTCCATTTCTTTTTCCCTCCATTAATTCTTTCCCTCCAAAACGTATACGTATAAACAGATTAAACCCATGTATCTATGAAGAACAAACCCTACAAACAAACCACTAAATTTATTAATTACCTTTCGCATTGTAGACCAACGGTGAGATAAAGAAATACAGTTTTGATTTAATTAATCATTCAATTGTGAATTAAAATAAACGAGTATTCGTTCCCAGAATATTGTCATGGTCTGACTATTACCTGCAAATGGATCTTAAGAGACAGCTAACCAAAATCTACATAAAATTTCATCTTTTACCATGGTGAAAGCTTTACCACGAGGAATATGAAAACTTTTAGAAATAATACTTATATTATGATTATGATCTAAACTTTGTGATTTTTCAAACATTTCAAAATCATCCATGGTTTCAAGATAAAATTTGTACAAATAAACAAGTGAAGAATTCAAAATGATAGTGTGGGGACATAATTTTTGAATGACAACACGTGGCCGAGGTGACACCGAAGTGTCAGCCGAGGTGTCACATGTCCTGGTCATGATGCCGAGGTGATCTCGGCAAGGCCGAGGTTACCTCCGAAGATGTCAGAATCCGAGATAAGCGAATAAGGGACAAGAGTCCTAGAATGAGAGAAGACTTCAATTTGGTTAAAGATGAGACTCTTAGAGAGTTTATCCTAATCCTACTGGGAGTCCAAGATTAGCAGTAATCCTAAGTTCATTAGAGCTAGGCTCCTATTGGGACTAGGATTGAGTTTGCTATAAAAGAGAGGCACCTCCATGGATCTAAGGTATGCTTTTGATATTCTGTCTAGTGAGTTAAGCACTATTGGTTATCTTTGAGAGATATTGAGTACTGACTTGATCGTCGGAGTGCCCCCGGGTGGACGAGCCACCGCCGAAAACTCTTCTTTCTGTTGCAGGTCGTTCGGGCTTAATCGATTCTGCTGGTGCTCTCCAGCTGGGTACCTGTTTGGTAGTGTGGTCAAAAAATCACCCACACAATTTGGCGCCGTTTGTGGGAACGAAAGGAGAATAGATGGCCAACAATAGACCGAAAGAGAAGGTTGGGGACGACACCCCTACTGAGAGTGGGAAACATATTGACCTTGGCGTCGAAGAAGATAACTACAACGAAGAAACTCATGATAAGAATCACGGAGAAGAGGACGTCGGCCAGGAAGGCGACGTGCCGAAGAAATCAGACCGAAGCAAGTATTAAAACGAAGACGACCTCCAGGTATGGAAAGAAAGATGCTTACGAAGGGACAACGAGATGAAAGGAATGGCGAACAAATTGGCGGACCTGCAAACGGTTGTCAATTTCATGATACAGAACAACGTCATGCAGCCACCGTTCCCGTCACAAGATACGCCGATTCCAGCAGCCAAGAAAGATGCCTAGGCAGGGGGACAGAAGATAACTCCTACGACTCCTCAGCACGATAGGACCAAGGAACATTCTCACCGGCCTTCAAGGGAGGTCGGACAGGGAGAATTAAGAAGGGGAGATTCACAGAGGACACACCGCACCAAGGAAGCTGACTCCAAAGAACATCGACATGTTCAGGGTAGGACCTCTATTTCGACGCGACCAATGGAGGGAGGTCCAAAAGGACTCGCAATGACACAGGAAGTAGTGCACCAAAGAGGCTGAAATCCGGAGATAGCCGAGCTCCTGGACGAACCAAGGAGGATCTGAGGGATTTCCTCCAGAGAAAGCGACAAGATGCCGAGGTGAGCTCACCTGTCAAGCCGAGATAACACTGGATATGAGAAGACAAGAGCTCAGCCCCAAGTAAGCCAATCCCGGATTCCAGATCTCGTATCCCAGATCCCAGAAAACAAGATCTCGGCCTAAGATGATTAAGTCCGTGAAGAGAAGAGTAAACCGAGATGATGTTTAACACTTGTTGAAACTTGAGAAAAGTTTACAAGTTGAAGTTAAACCGAGATGATGTTCAACCCTTGTTGAAATTTGAGAAAAGTTTACAAGTTGAAGTTAAACCAAGATTATGTTTAACACTTGTTGAAACTTGAGAAAAGTTTACAAGTTGAAGTTCAACCGAGATGATGTTTAACACTTGTTGAAACTCGAGAAAAGTTTACAAGTTGAAGTTAAACCGAGATTATGTTTAACACTTGTTGAAACTTGAGAAAAGTTTACAAGTTGAAGTTAAACCGAGATGATGTTTAACACTTGTTGAAACTCGAGAAAAGGTTACAAGTTGAAGTTAAACCGAGATTATGTTTAACACTTGTTGAAACTTGAGAAAAGTTTACAAGTTAAAGTTCAACCGAGGTCATGATTAAAGGAAGGAATGATATAGGTTCCATCAGGATGCCGAGGTAATAGCACCTAGGAGGCAGTTATGGGAACATAATTTTTGAATGACAACACGTGGCCAAGGTGACACCGAAGTGTCAGCCGAGGTGTTACATGTCCTGGTCATGACGCCGAGGTGATCTCGGCAAGGCCGAAGTTACCTCCGAAGATGTCGGAATCCGAGATAAGCGGATAACAGACAAGAGTCCTAGAATGAAAGAAGACTTCAGTTTGGTTCAAGATGAGACTCTTAGAGAGTTTATCCTAATCCTACTAGGAGTCCAAGATTAGCAGTAATCCTAAGTCCATTAGAGCTAGGCTCCTATTAGGACTAGGATTGAGTTTGCTATAAAAGAGAGGCACTCCCTTGAGTCTAAGGTATGCTTTTGATATTCTGTCTAGTGAGTTAAGCACTATTGGTTATCTTTGAGAGATATTGAGTACTGACTTGATCGTCGGAGTGCCCCCGGGTGGACGAGCCACCGCCGGAAACTCTTCTTTCTGTGGCAGGTCATTCGGGCATAATCTATTCTGCTGGTGCTCTCCAACTGGGTACTTGTTTGGCAATGTGGTCAGAAAATCACCCACACAGATAGAAAATTCAAATTCAGAGTGATAAAGATTGTCAAATAAATAAGTGAAAAACAAAGAAGAAATTGTAATAATATTGTGAAGCATCTTCAAAATCGGCGATAAACTTGCAATATTTGAACACCCTATAAAACAAACAGCTAAGAAATTTGTACAAATTTGAAGCCACTCTAAAATTTTATAGCTTTTGTAAAACAAAGGTTGCTATACTTGCAATATTGTTGGTAAAAAATCTGCTATTGGTGGCAAAAATCTACACAATTTTGCAAGCTATAAGTTGCCTAGGAGGATATCCTCCCAATTGTCTGAGAGTATAGTCAATTCTGGGCAATTTTGCAAGTGGTTGACCCGAACAACAACCGGTTAGACTACCGGTCGATCATCCGGCGTTTTTATAATTCTTCTGACTACCTACAAAGCTAATGGCTTGATGAAATGCTCCAGACATTTTTAATTTGATGAAAAATTTAAGACATCCTTTATTTGATATTATAATTGAAATAATAAAACTAAATTTTTTTTTATTCAATTAAAAATAAAAAAATAAAAATAAAAAAAAAACATTAGAATAAAGATTGAGACTTCCTTTCTCCCAACCCCTTTGACCCCTTTCTTTATTGATTTGTCACTTTTTTTTTTTCTTTTTTTTCTTCTGCTCTAATCACCACCCGCCAAGTGTGTGTGGAGTGGTGATGGTTGAAATTTAAGAAGATCTAAATCACTGCTGAAAACATTAATGGTGCTCTAAGCAGGATACACATGATACATGCGAGTATGCATATTAGAATATTTCCAATTATAATATCTGCACATTCTTTTTTTTCTTTTTTTCTTTTTTTCAATAATATCTGCACATTCATTTGCGGAAGGGGAACGAATTCAGTGAGAAGCACTTCGGCGGCACCGCGAAAACCCCAGAGAAGCAGAGCCATGGAATTCCAAACTGCGAAACCAAATGCCAGAATGCCGAGGAACGAGAAGCTCTCCCTCGATCACTATCTTTCTGTCATCGCCACTCACAAGCAACTCCATCTCACCGTTAACCTTCTCAATCAGGTGTCTCTCTCTCTCTCTATATATACACACACACACACACACAAACATGTATATATCACCATGAATTCAAGGTTTGGTTTGGGGAAATTGTTCACAAATATGCGAAATTTGGACTAATTTTAGTTTTAGCTTCGACTTCTCATCAATCGCGGAGTTTCAATTTCATTCTCAGGAAACGATTCAGTCATTGTGAAACTAGTTGTAATTGCATTTCTGCTCAATACTTGGGGTTTCTTTTATTATTTATTATTGATTTTGATTTTGATTTTGATATATGATGCTGTGTGTTGTGTTCACAGATCATCGACATGCACGGATTCAAGAAAATCCACAAAACTGCAAAGGTGAGAGAAACAAGGAATTAATCGGAACATTTATCTTCGTTTGTGAGTCCAATATCCAGCTTTGAATTTTGGCAATTTTGTTGTGTTATGGAAATCGCAGAAAGTTCTGATCGATGCAGTGAACTCAATGCAGCTGATGGATCCGAGTCGCTCAACACTAAACGAAGAAAACGTGTCTTCATGCGCGCATATGACTCTGGAGGAGGCGATCAAAGACCTGGCGGACCTCAAATGGCAAGAATGCCGCGTCACTTCCATCCAAACCCTAAATTCGGTGAACTACGACCTGGTCGTACACAACACCGACGCTGAAGCTGAGTCATCGAAACCGAAGCTTAAACAGAAAACGAGGTCCAGGAAGCGGCGCAAGTTTTTGACACTGGGAGCCGCCGGGGATGACAGCGCTGACACCGCCACAGCAGCCGCAGCTCACGGTTGCGGCTACTTTGGAGTCTCAAATTTGATCACTGAGACTGAGAGGATGAGGATAACTGACTTCAACGACGATGATTTTGGTTCTACCGGCGGTGACGGTAGTGAGTACTCTTCCACTTTTCTCCCCATTGAACCGTATTGAGAGAGAGAGAGAGAGAGGGTAATCAACTGGAAGAATTGTATAGATAGAAACTGCAATGGTTGTTGTTAGACAGACTATGAGAGTGCGTGAGGTGAGCGAGATTTCAGAACAGAATATGCTTGTCTGGAATCAGGATCGTCGGCCGCCCTTCTCGGCGGCCGTTCCCGGCAGCCCTCCAAAACGACGTCGTTTTGGGGGTTTTCTGATTTTTTTTTTTTTTCTTTCTTCTTCCTTCTTCGCAGACCAGAGCAGAGGGGAGGGGAGGGGAGGGGAAGAAGAGAGAGAGAGGAAGGGGAGGGGAGGGGGTCTCGCCGTCGCAGGTCGTCCGACCGTCGCCTCGCCTCGCCTCGCCTCCGCCGTCGCAGGTCGTCCAGCCGTCGGATCGTCGCCTCGCCTCCGCCTCCGCCTCCTCCTCCTCCTCCTCCTCCCCCGGTGATTATGGCCCCCTCCAGTCCGGCCCACCGGCGGCTCGCCTCCCCTCCCCCTCTCTCTCTTCTTCCCCCCCCTGCCCTCCCCCCTCTGGTTCGTTCGAACAGGAAGAAGAAAGGAAAAAAAAAAAAAAAATGAAAAAAACCCCCAAAACGACGTCGTTTTGGGGGGCTGTTGGGACGGCCGCCGAGAAGGGCGGCCGAGAATCCGGGCTCTGCTTGTCTGTGGTGGTGTTTTTACAACAGTCCCCCCATGATTGGCTCGTTTCATGCTGTTTTTTTTTTTTTTTTTTTAATAAAGAAATAAATAATAGTAAAGTGCAAGTAAATAACCCCTCTCTTTTTTAATTTTTAAATAATTATTTGTTTTTAGTTTATTTAAATTATTTTCTTGCACAAATATTTTTAAATAAAGACAGTTATATATCACTATTTTTTTTACTCTTTTAATCAATTATGTAAACGTTGATACAAAATAGTAATAAAAAAGTTGATGATACAAAACATTTCTCTTTCTAAAATAAAAAAATTATAAAAAAAAATATTAAGCATCTCCAGTAAATTGTGCTGAGCTGGGCCAATAGAACGGATCAGTGCAAGGAGGACTTATGCCTGTTTGTTTGGCTTTAGGTTTGTTTATTATAGTGTAAAATTATTCAGTTCTGTCTTGCCTTGCGTGGAAACTAATTTTGTAAATATGGATATACATTATTTGTATTGAAATTCAAAAGGAATTTTGATGCGAGAGCAGAGCATAATTGGTTTAGACTTTTATGTGTGTTTGGCTGGGAAATTTGGGGAGGGATTTGAAAAAGAAAAGGAAAAAAGTGTGTGAAACTATGTGAAATATATACATATTTTAGGCCAAGTTTGGGAAGACTAAAAAAATGCACTTTTTGTCTTTTTGGACTAAAAAATTGAGGTTGAAAATATGGATGTTTGGGTTAACTTTTTGACTTTTTATTGAAAAATGTGTAGTAAAAAATTATAAAAATTGATTTGTAGGGAAAAATTTGAATTGGGAGTTGTGCAGCCGTAATTGTTGACTTTTGGTGAATAGTGTTAACTTTTTAATTTTTTGAGTAACTTTTTGACTTTTTGGCTTTTTGGCTTTTTTGGAAGTACCCAAACTTGGCCTTACTCACATTTCACCTATCTTTTCCATTTTTCTTTCTAAATCCAGTCTCAAATCCTCCAACCAAACACAACATTAAGGTTTAATAGATAATAATTGGTCCTAATTTTCATTTGAATGTTAAATACACTTTTTTGGGACTTAGTTCTAGTGTTTTTTTTATTCAATCATCTGTATTCGTGTGTGAAATAGTTATGATTTTTTATTTTTTATTTTGTGGTTAGCCTTTTTTATTTTTATTTTTAAATTTATTTATTTATTTTTATACTAAAGAATGTTGTTTGGGTTCATCTTTTCTGTTTTGAGGATAGTGAACCAGAGAGATGAAAAGATAGATAGGTTTTGCCCTTTTATTTATTGATTTTATTGTCGAAAATAAAATTTAAAAAAAAATCTATTTTTAAAGTTATTTAAATAATTAGGACACTTTTTTTAACCTGTTTTCAAAATTACATTAAAAATGTAATTGCTAAAGCAATCACTTTTTTAAATAAAAAAGGGTATTTTTAATAATCAAGGTTTTAATTTCCTAAATAGGTAGAATTCAATAGGGGTGTGGGCTATGTGATTCGAATGGTTGGTGTCTCTATTTACACACCACAAATCCTTTCAATACACACTACTTGCTCAGTTCACACCATATACAAATTAAAACTTTTAATTTTATCTCAATATATACTACTAATTTTTAAATAATACTAAATTACCCTCTTCTTCTCCAACTAACCCTAACACTAATTTTAATTTTATCTCAATCCTTTCTGGTTTTTGATATAGATATATATCATATACGTATATGTTGATGCATATATACAAGAGAGAGAGAGAGTGTGTGTGTGTGTGAAGGGTTGGGGTGTGGTGTGGAGGAGAGAGAGAAGGTGGCGCACAGAGAGAATTGCTATATGTTCGTAGATTGTACTCGCTACTATGGTGGATTTGGTAAGCTTGCAAACCTGTTACAATGGCCACAACTCCGAAAGAGACGACGCGTTGTTGCATTCCCAAAGATTCTGCTTCCGTTCCTCGCGAAGCACCTCCTGCCCCGCCGTCGCTGGGGATAGAATAGAGATGACGGTAATTCAGATATTTAATTGAAGGATAAAATTGTAATTCAAAAATTATGAATAATGGTGTGAATTAAGAGTAATTGGGGAAATTCTATTTCCACCCACTTAAATAACTCAGAGTACATCTTTTCTCAATACACATCCCTATTAATTTATATATTAATTAATTTTCTCAACGTACACACTAAAAATTATAATTACAACATTCACTCAATATTATTATACACACACCAAATACCCCTCCTTCCCTTTTCCACACATTGTTTGAAAACTAGAAGACCAAATTCTGAACTTCCACCATGCCTGGTAGGGTTTAACGCTTGAGAAGGCTCTCAGTTCTTTATGGTAGCTTATATATGATTTTGTATATCTTTCTTGATTCTTTGTTTGCAGGAGTGTAAATTGAAAGGACTAGTTTGGTCAATTGATGAGAAATCTTTGAAATCTGATCAGATTGTTGCTTTTCTAGTAAAACCCAACACACTGATTTTTTAATTTCATTTTGAGAGGAGGGTTTGTTTGACTTTGTTTGCTTACAAAAATGGATGGTTTATAGTGAAGATACTAGCAACTAGATTTCAATCATTATCCAGTTGCTAGGTTTGTGTGTGTTGATGATTGGGCTGGTTGACTTCTGATTACTGGCATGAAAACCCTAAAAAATTGATCTGGGTTTTCTCTTGAAGTCTTTGGTTGAGGATTCAAAAACCTTATTCACTTCACGGGTCCGTTCAAGAGTGTTGTGTATACATATCTGAGAAAGAATCGAACAAATGGAAATAACAGAGCATAGAAGGGAAAAACTATGAAATAAAAGAATCATTATTTCACATATAATACCCAAAGTTAGAGAAAAAAAAAAAAAAACAGAGCATAAAATAAGAAATTGTGTACAGAGATCTCTAGCTTGGATGTTTAAGTGTGTAGGTGGATGTCTATTTTGGTCATTTTATTTAAAGGTGAATTTTTAATAAAATAAAGTTCATTAAGTGTGTAGACAGGGACAATCTGGTGTATGGAAATAGAATTTCCCAAATAATTGAGGTGTGTAAATAGAGTCATCCTTTGAGAGTAAAATTATAAATTGAATGACGGATTTACAGATTGACAAATTACAGTTTAAGTAATTTTGGATGGATTAAGAGATTGAAGAATATTCTAACAAATTATCAAGCTTTTGAATAATATATAATACTAATTTACATAATATTTTTCATATATATAACTACTAATTTATAACAAATTTCATATATTAAATATCTCTCACTCATTTTCACTTTAATATTTCATTATAGATTAAAAAATATATATGCAGTAACTATAGTTGAGCTATTTCAAAGACAAATTTTAAATTTTAAAGTTTAAACCGCAATTAACGAAAAGAGCCATACAAAATGATATGAATCGATACGATTTTAATAGATTAAACAGTATTTTAGACCGTCCTAATTTCCACTATCTTCTGATTCTGATCTCCTAATTTCCACCTTTTTTTTTCTTTTTTTTTTCCAACGAAAAAAGTACTCCTATTTTTCATGGGAAAAAGTTAGGGATCATGAAATTTTTTTCATGAAAATGATCATGAAAGAGTTATGATCCTTGGATTACCTTTATTAGTGTGTGGTGCTTTATTCTAAGTGTAATCCAAGGATTACAAAATTTTCATGATTATTTTCATGAAAGATTTTTCATGATATCTAGCATTGCTGTTTTTCATGTGTGGTGAAAATGTGAAACAAACATTCATGCCATCATCCACCATTCAAAGGCAAAAGTAAATTCTATTGTTGACAATCCCAATCAAAACAAAACTTCTCCACCCATAATATTTTTTAAACCACTCTTTTTATCATCCCTATAATGAATGAATTAAGTGCATGGTTGGTGACAAGCCATCTCAGTGAGAGACTTCTCATTGAACTTATTAAAGATCATCATGATTCTTCTGGAAAAAAAAAAAGCCCAAGTATTCAGAAATTATTGACAACGACATTTGCAATAAAAAAATATTATTAAAAAATATATATATAGGAAAGTGCTATTCTAACACAACTTAATGACCCGAATACACAAGCCAAAATGATCATAGCAGAGTTCTGGCTTATCAATTACAAAAACATGGACTTGAATTCTTGTGTGACGTTTTCATGGATCATTTTCCTTGAAAAATTGGATGCCTTCACATATTTAAATCACTAACACCCAAACTATGGAGACAAATGGACATTAAATTTTCATAAATTTGTACAAATAGAAAAAGCATGCACCAAGATATTATATGAAATTCAACACAAGTACTTGTGGACTTGTGACAATTACATCTTGATTGTGATAGGCAATTTTCATTCTCCTCGAACGAATGACGGAAGGCAACCAATCATTTAACATACATTGGAGAAATGATATTTGCAAATAATAAACTCCCATCGTCATGCACCAGTTGCATATAAACGGCTCCATTCCTTCGCTGCACAAGTCCAATTAAAAAAAAATAATAATAATAATATACATGTCATGTCGTGTAAAGAGGAACATCACAAAAGCAGAGTTATAGATGTGAGATGGGTAAATTTTTATCTACCTTTTTATGAAGGGAAAAGAAAGCATTACTCCATATGATGCCACTCTTATCAAAAACAGATGACCAACATCTCTATTAAAATCAACAACTCAAGTACAAGAATGGAGGGCATTATTACCTGTTTCAACAGCTCCAGCTTCATTGGACTTCCAATGTTTTGCAATGTTCTCCGAAAGAGGATCGTCTGGATTTGGAGCACTCAGGAGAGCTTGGATGATGATTCATGAACTAATAAAAGCAATATTTTGTGAACAACACTTCAAATTTTGCTTCAAGGCCACGACACAAGAACTGCACCCATTAAAATGTCATATTTATTCACTTGCATGCTTATGCCATATGAATTAGATTATATCTGTAAGCTGTTAGTTTTAGCAGAAATAGTCTTTATTACATTTAAGGAAAAGCAAAAGCAACTTCAAAGCAAATAAAACATGTATAGCTTCACTAATGGTGGACGAGTATATGACCTCAGCAAAACAGTCCGTATCTGGAGGGCTGGGCTGGGCTCCATTTATCTTTGAGAATATCCAGGCATATCCTACCCAGCTGCAAAACGACCTCCCATCTGAGAACAAGAATAATGAGACATGAAGGGATGAAAGAGAGTGAATGCTACTTGCCTTAACAATGTTAGGATGCTATATTTTGGTCAGAAAGCGTACCTGTAAAGTGGAAAAACAATTAACAGAAATAAAGTGGGATCAACGTAAAACCACAAAATTGAAAAGCCAAAAATAATTAGCAAGGAAAACAAATTTCTCAGTATCTGCCAAAGATTTAACTACACAAAAGGAGGCATACATTGATGTTGTGTTTGATTAGAGAATTTGAGGAGGGATTTGAAACAAGAAATGAAAAAGTTCGGTGAAATGTAAATAATATAACATTTCACTTAGTTTCACGCAATTTTTCCATTTCCCTTTTCAAATCCCTCCCCAAATCCCTCAACCAAACATAGCGGAAAAAGTGCATGAAATAAAGCAGATTCAAAACTTATACTAAAAAAGCTCTCCCCAACTACAATAGAAAAAAGGATTAATGTTTGACAGATTAATGCTTGACATAAAAAGATAATACGTTCCTCAACCATGACCGCGGTTAAACATCATAAGAAAAAAGAAAAGACAGCAACTGGGAAATGAAAACATGGTGCAGCTGAACATTCATGTTTACATGTACTAAACCCTGTCAGAAAATAATAATATAAGACAATAAAGATCTATCACAATACTAAAGCCGCGTTGGTTTCAGGTGGACTGGGAAAGTGAATCATGAGTTCTACTCGGACAACCACCTAACTTTTTCTCTGCATTCTGAAGTTAAAATCCAGATAAAAAATCAACATTGAGATATATATATATATATATACCCACCCCAAAAAAGAAGACAGGATTTCTCACAACAATTCTCAGATGTCTACAAGTCACACGAGTCTGCAGAGAAAATAGGCTCTGCTGCTCACCATAATTTTTTAACAGCGCTACTTAATGAAAGAATTGATTTTTCCTGTTACCAAAAAAATAAATAAAAATAAAATAACAAAATAAAAAATTCGTTCTATTTCATTTGGGAAAGTTGAATCTCCAAAATATTGTTGGGTGCAACCTTAATGGTCAATATCCCTCAAAGCAATTGAGTTTTAAAATTTTCAGTCAACCAGAACTTCCAGATAGCAGAGATGGAGGGGCAAGTTGGAAGAGCTGATGGTAGGAGATTTGAAGGGGGTTGGCAACTGGTGTTCTACAGAGGGAGAGCTGCTGGTCAAAGACGAAGTGGTCCAGGCTTGAAGCTTTTTTCCATTTTCGTTGACAACCTTCCATATGATATGGATCCTAAAGGCATGTTTATTATGTTCTCTAAGTTTGGAGTGGTGAAGCATGTCTTCATATCATTTAAGAGAAGCAAAGTAGGAACAAGATTTGGGTTTGTTCGGTATGAGTGTGTAGTGGCAGCAAAGATGGCGATCCAGAAGGCAAATGGGGTCTGGTGCGGCAAGAAACAACTGAAGGTAAAGTTTGCAGATTATGATAATGGGAAGAATTATCACAGATCGGTGTCTGGAGTAGTTCATGAGAATCGTCTAAGAGTGGAGTGTGTAGCTCGGGATGGCAGCGAACCAAATGCATCCAATGTGCCTGTTCGTAAAGGCATTGGGATGAGTACATGTAGAGGAACAAAATCGTATGCAGACATTGTGAAGGAAGGGGGGGCGAGGCGAATAAGCTGTTAAAAGTGGCAGTTTCAGACGAAGGCAGTGACTGGTTACAGAGATGTATGGTGGTGCGTATCAAGAGTATGTCGATGCTGGGGGAGTTGCAGAGCTTGATCTGGAAGTCCAGTTTACATGAAATTCACTTTCGCTTTGGGGGTGGGAATTTAATTCTATTAAATTTTCCAGCAGAAGAGTTCTTACGCCAGAAGTTTAGTTTGGTGGCAGACCTCATTCAAGATCTCTGTGACGATATAAGATTATGGGATGAAGATTTGCCTATGGTGACTTCTAGGCTAGTTTGGTTGCACTGTTATGGTATTCCTTTCCATGCATGGAACACTAGCACATTTCAAAGTATTGGATCTTTATGGGGGGACATCATCAGATTGGAGGATAACCTTGTGGAATCAAAATCTCTGAACTGTGGAAAAGTATTGGTTCACACTAGGTCCATGGAAGCAATTAACTCATCGGTAGAGGTTGAGTGCAACAAGAGAATTTACAAGGTTTCGGTAGGGGAAGGAAGTAACAGTGTGGATTTTGACTATGAGATGCGCCAGAAATGGGGGCTGAACATCTTTTCACCTTCCCGGTCGGAGAGTTCAGTTGCCGGAGTTAACCCTCAACAAGATGTCAGAAGCAAGGAGGTGGATCACACTGACCAAAAGCAGCATGGGAACTCGGCTTTGGTGGCGTCAGACCATGGGAACTCGATTTCGGTGGTTAATGACACTTTTGCAAACTGTGGCTTCGTGAAAGATGTTGGCACACGTGAAGGTCAAGTAGAACAGGTGGTGGTTAACGTTAGGAAGGATAACAGCTGTTCTGCAGAGGAGGCTAGCATGCTAAAGAAGTTACCAAGAGTAATAAATGATGACAGCAGGGTGGTTTCTGGTGGGCCTCCTTTACTCACTCCAGGATTTGTTAAGAGTCTGAGTGGGTCGGAGGGTAGTAGACCCAGTATTAATATTGAGGTAGTGCTAGAAGGGGCCCAAGTAGGAGGTCCTGTTGATGGGCTTAGTTGTGCGCTAATTAACAAAGTGGTTCCCCAAACTCAAAATGGACTGGCCCAGTCTCGAGAGCATACTCTGTGCCCATCACAAGCCCAAGAGCTTGTCAGGTTCAATACAACTACTCTGGGTAGAGAACCAGTGGTAACAGCTAACACTCATCGTCTTCAAGAAGGTAAGGAAGGAGGTTCGAGAGGAAGGGGAATGAGAGGAGTTCACAGAAATGTTGCCTCATTTTCAGGCGGTTTTCAGCGGGGTGCGTTGCTCAGGGCTGCGGCTGCAGTCCTCTCACATTCTCAGTCTCAGAACAGCCGATCGAGTAGGAGAAGGAAGCTGGCTATTGAGGAAGCTCACGCCACTTTGCAGCTTGGCAAACGTTTGGGTATGAACTGTGAAGGGAATGAGAATGAAGTGGTACAAAAAATTGTTGAGCTAGAGCTACAAGATGCAGAGCGGTTTGATAAAATTGCAAAAGGGGGTCAGGCGGGTCAGACCTGATTGGCTGTGAATTGGGGGTGTGTAGCGGGGTTAAAGCTAGTTTCCAATGAAGATCATGTCTTGGAATGTTAGAGGCTTGGGTAGGCTGGAAAAACGACGTAGAGTGAAGCAGATGATTAAAGAAAAAAGAGTAGATGTTTTGCTCCTTCAAGAAACCAAGAGCAGAGATATTGATGTTACTTTTGTTCGATCTATTTGGCCTTGGGAGAAGCTGGAATTTATGGCTGCAGATTCGGATGGGAGTGCTGGAGGGCTTTTGAGTATTTGGAATCCTGAAGTTTTCTCCTTATCAGAGTGTTGCAGTAACAGAAATTTTTTGCTTCTATCAGGTACTCTTTCTGGTTCATTTGAGTGTGTGTTCTTAAATATTTATGCGCCTAATGATGTGGTTTAAAGAGCTAAGTTGTGGGATTCTATCCTCAATGTAAGATCCTCTTTCCAAAAGCCTTGGTGCATGGGTGGTGATTATAATGAGATTAGAGTTCCTAACGAAAGAAGAGAATGTACCAGAAGTTCCAAAGGGATGCAGGATTTTAACAATTTTGTAGATCATCTGGAAATGTTGGATTTACCTATGTTGGGTAGGAATTTTACATGGTGTAATTCTTTGGAAGGTGATAGGTGGAGTAGAATTGATAGGTTTCTGTTGGATCCCACCTAGGTAGAAAATTTTAGTTTGAAGTTATGAGGCTTACCTAGACTGGTGTCAGACCACTGTCCTCTGTTGCTTATGGAAGAGGAGAAAAACTGGGGCCCTAAGCCGTTTAGGTTTCTGAATGCTTGGACCCTACACCCTAGCTTCTTGTCTGTTGTGCAAAAGTCCTGGGTGGATTCGCAGGTTCAAGGGTGGGCTGGGTACAGAGCTAAGGCGAAATTGTGTAGTCTCAAAGCTGAGTTGAAAAGGTGGAATTCTGAAGTGTTTGGTTGTGTGGAGGACCAACTCAAAAAGGCTGAAGTTGAGTTGCATGAGCTTGATCTGTTGGCAGAAATGAGGTCATTAGAACCTCATGAAGTTGTAAGAAGAAGGGAGGTCAAAAACTTGGTGTGGTCATATAGAAAGAAATTGGATTGGATATGGTTCCAAAAGTCTAGACTAAATTGGGCTCATAATGGTGATCGGAACACCAGGTTTTTTCATATTATGGCTAGCCAAAGGCAGAATAGGAACTTAGTGGACTCAGTGGTTGTGGATGGGGTTCGCGTTGAAGATCCAGCATTGGTAAAACAAGAAGTGCTGAGGTTCTTTACAAAGGCATTTTCGGAAGATTGGCCATCTCGTCCAAAATTGTCTGGTAGTTTTGTGCGGATTAATAGTGCTAAGGTGGTGGAGTCTCTCGATCCTGAGTTCACTCTGGAAGAAGTTTGGGAGGCTGTAAAAGACTGTAATGGGAATAAAGCGCCGGGTCCGGATGGTTTCAACATGATGTGCATCCAGAAATGCTGGAAGGTTATGAAAAGTGATTTATTCCAGTTTTTGCAGGAGTTTTACAAGAACAGTAAGCTGGTTTCTGGGCTAAATAGCTCCTTTATCACCTTAGTTCCTAAGCTTACTAGTCCCTCGGGTTTGTTAGATTTTAGACCAATTAGTTTGGTGGGTGTACTGTATAAAATCTTGGCTAAGGTACTCTCCAAAAGATTGAAAAGGGTGCTTCCAGATGTGATTGGAGTAGTGCGGACTGCCTTCTTAGGGGGGAGGAATATCTTCGATGGGGTAATGATTGCTAATGAGGTGGTGGATTGGTGGAAGAAGTCTAAAGAGAAGGGTGTCATTTTCAAACTTGACTTTCAAAAAGCTTATGATTCGGTCAACTGGGATTACCTGTTTTCTATGATGGCCAATCTCGGGTTTGGGGAGAGATGGCTGGGTTGGATGAAAACTTGTGTCACCACGGCTAGAATTTCAATTCTTGTTAATGGTTCACCAATAGAAGAGTTCAGTCCACAGAAGGGGCTAAGGCAAGGTGATCCTCTCTCCCCCTTTTTGTTCAATATTGCAGCTGAGGGCCTCAATGTTTTGTTGGAAAGGGCTAAAGTTTTGGGCTTAATTAAGGGAGCTTCTATTGGGTCAGGAAATTTGAATCTGTCTCATCTCCAATTTGCCGATGACACTATTCTTTTTTGCGATGCTGAGTGGGAGGAGATAGTAAATGTTAAGAGGATTCTTAGATGCTTTGAGATTATGTCGGGCCTTAAAATAAATTTCCACAAAAGTGTGGTGTGCGGAGTTAGGATTAGTGGAGATATTGCTCAAGCTTTTGCCTCTAAACTTTATTGTCTAAGTAAGAAGCTTCCTCTTTTGTACCTGGGCTTACCTCTAGGTGCTAACCCAAGAAGAAAGAAGACTTGGCAACCTGTGGTGGAGAAGGTAAAAGCTAAATTAGCCTTATGGAAGAGAAGGACGCTTTCATTTGCTGGTCGTCTAACTCTGATCAAATCTCCTTGATAGTCTGCCTGGTTACTACCTTTCTCTCTTCAAATTACCTAAAGGGGTAGCTAAGGAAATTGATAAGTTGAGGGCAACATTTTTATGGGGTAGTTCAGAAGTCCGGAGGAAGATTCATTTGGTAAACTGGAAGTTAGTAACTCTTAGTAAAGAGCATGGAGGGTTAGGTGTTAGAAGGGTGAGGGACTTTAATGATTTCTTGTTAACTAAGTGGTGGTGGAGATATGGGGTGGAAGATGAATCTCTGTGGAAGAAAGTAATTTTGAACAAGTATGGGGGAGTGGGTGGTAGATGGTTACCAGTGTTGGAAGGGACTGGCAAAGAATCTTTTGTTTGGAGTGATATTCTGAGTGTGTTAAGGGCTAATGCTGAGCTTTTTGAATTTTTTACGTCTAATTGCAAGCTTGTGATAGGAAATGGGTGTAGGATTCACTTTTGGCATGATAAGTGGTTGTTGAATGTTCAATTGAAGGTAGAGTTCCCAAGGCTGTTTAGATTATCTGTGGATAAAGACGGGAATCTGAGCTCTTTCATGTAGAGGAGGGATATCTCAGGAAATTTGAGGTTTCTGTTTTCAAGACCACTTCTTGCTTGGGAGGAAGAGGAGGTTCATAGGCTGCAAGACTTGACTGGAGATGCTCCCAGGATTAATGAGGAGCTGCCAGACTCAGTCAGGTGGACTGCATCTCCTTCAGGTCAATTCACTGTGGCATCATTGGGGAAATGGTATGAGGTGATTCAAGGCCCAAAATTGCAGGTTCCTAATCTGTTATGGAGAGGTGTGGCCCCTCCAAAAGCTCAATTTTTGAGCTGGTTGGCTTGGAGGGGCAGGGTTAAAACCATTAGTCTTTTACAGAGGTTTAGGGCCTTAAGTAGTAATGTGGAGAATCTGTGCCTTTTCTGCAAGATGGAACCAGAGTCCGTGGATCATTTGTTCCTTCAATGCTCGGAGATTTGGAAGGTTTGGTCATCTTTGCTTCAATGGTGGGGAGTATCTTGGGTCATTCCTGCTACAGTTGATGGTGTGCTGTTATGGTGGCTGGGAACAAAATTGAAGAAGTCAGTTGGGAGGATTTGGAGGCTTGTTCCAATTGCAATGTTATGGTCAGTATGGAGGTTAAGAAATGAGTGTGTTTTTAAAGGAAATCAGCCTAATATGGAAGAGCTTGGTGAAATAGTGAAAGTGAGGGTTGGGTTGTGGGCCAAGTCTGGGCTGCCAGAGTTTCACTATTCAGTGCATGATGTAGTGGCTAATCTGAATCAGGTGACTTGTTGTTTATAGGGATTTGCTGCTGGGTTGTATGTGCTTCTGGGGCGTGTGTGCCTGGTATGTTGCCCTCTGTGTAGTCTGCTCCATGCCAGATGGGGTGTGTTTGCTTCTGCTCTAGTCTACTTTTATCAGGGTAGTCTGCCAATCTGAATCAGGGTAGTCTGCCAATCTGGAAGTCTGCTAATCTGTGCCTGCTGGTGTGCCAATCTGTGTCTGCTGGTCTGCTCTGGCATGCTCATGCTAATCTGAATCAGTATGCTAATCTGATTTAGATCAGATGCTGTGTGTTGCCTTGTTGTGTGTCGCCAGGTTTGAATCAAGAAGTCTGATGCTGGGATGTTGCTGGCAGATCTGTTGCTGGTATGTTGCTGGCAGATCTGTTGTTGGTATGTTGCTGCCTTATGCTGTGTGTAGTCTGCCTTATGCTGTTGTTGGTCTGGCTGTAGGCTAATTCGGGTGTGAGAAGCTGTAGTATTGTATCTCTCTTCTGTGGTCTTTTCTTTTCTTTTCTCTTTTGTTTCCTTTATTGGTTTCCCACCAATTTAGGGTCTTGTGCTATCTGCTCTGCTCTCTTTGTTGATGTAAGTTTGTATGTTATACTTTCTTCATCAATAAAGTTTTCGTTTGTTGATCAAAAAAATAAATAAATAAATAAATATCCCTCAAAGCATTTGACATCCATATAGGTTGACCTGAGAGGAGAGGATGATATGAAGATAGCACATCCTGAAGATACATAATTCAAACAAGTTGATATGGGACTTGCAAGATAACACATCCTGAAGATAACGATAAATTGATGATTTTGATTGCTATGTTCAAGTTATGAATGACCCGTTTGTTTGGGCAGAAAATATTTTTTGTACAAAATTTTTTCCAAAAATATTTTTTTGGTGAAAACATTTTTCTATGTTTGGTGGTAGTGGTGGTGGTGGTGGTGACGGCAACGGTGATAGTGGCGGTGGCAGTGGTTGTGGTGATAATGGTGTGGTGGTGGAGTGACAATTGCGATAGTGGTTTTATTTTGAAAAATGTTTTCTACCTTTTAAGTGGAAAACATTTTTTACTCAAAGAGGCTTGTTTTTAATTGACCATGAAAAACATTTTCCGTTAACTTTTGTTTTCATTGTACCAAACACCTGAAAATATGGAAAACATTTTCCACCCAAACAAATGGGGTGTAAGTATCATTAGGATCTATTAAATAATCTTGTTTTAAATTTAAGAGGATAACTAAATACATGTTTTTAAGGTTTTAAGAAGCCTACATATAGGTCTTAATCTCCCTCTTTTCTCTCTCTCTCTCTCCTTATCTTGTTGCTTTTTTTTCTCTTTTGGTTTCTCTCTCTTCTTCATCTCCTATATCTTCACTCCATATTCTCTATCTACCCGTATACTCATCTATCTCTCATCTCTTCTATCTTTATCTCATGCTAAAAGAACAAATCAACATATTTATTTGCCCCACAGAGTGTTTGAAGGAAAAAAGTGTCATGAGAGGTCGTTGTACATCAATTTGGTATAGAGCAAAATATATTTTGAAGAAACTAAGTTCATATAAAAAAATCTTCTCTACATGGAAGATTAACAAAACTCGAGGTTGAGTTTTCTCCAACAAGAGAGGATTGATGCAATCAGGTTGACTGATATGTCAAAAAAGATAATGATAATGATAATGATAATGTTGATTGATATGTTTAAGGTATTTAAGTATAGTTGGGAAGAAAATGATAATGATAATGTTGATATGTTTAAGTTATTTAAGTATTGTTAGGAGTTTATTAAATAATCTTCTTGTATTTTCATTTATTAAGTGATAGAATGTTAGTGATATTAGGTTACTATGTTAGGTAGGTGGTGTAGAACCAAAAGGAAGAAAGAGAGGAGACAAGAAGAACAAGGGCCACACCCCTAACACAAGAGCCTTAAACACTTCATAATTTTCAAAAGCTGAATAATATAATGTCAAAGCCTTTATGTATAGCTTATAGAAACCTTAATTCAAAATAGAAAACACAAAAGGAAAACAAATATTCATAAAACTCCTAACCAAAATAAAACTTATAATGAAACTATAATTTAAAAGAAAAAAATAAAATAACAAATACTAAAAACAAAATTATAAAATCTCCATCCGCTTATGTTCTGTATCATTCTCCCCAATTGACCGAAGTGTCGTTGGGCTAGGTTATTGGGCTGATTCACAAGTTTGCTTCTAGGTTTAATGACGGTAGGGATAGGTGAGATTGTTTATGGGGAAATTACCCATAGGTCCCATGTGAAACATGTGGACACCATTTAATCCCATAACTTTTTGAGTACACCCAAAAGTCTTTTCCCCTCTCTCTCTGCTTTTTGGTTCCCTCTTTACGCCTCCTCCTCTAACCATAATCTCAGTCCTAAAGTCAAACAAGAAGGCGATGAAGAACAAGAACAAGAAGACGATGAAGAACAAGAACAAGAAGACGCTCATCCTCAGATCTGTGCTTAGATTGAACAGATTTGTGTATATATCTTTGTCAATTTCTCTCTCTTTCTCTCTCTATTTACAAATTTTTTTTTTGGATAGTTGTTGATCTATGGTTGTTGTTGTTGATGATGAAATAGATCTATAATATCATTGAAACAGATCTGTAATGACTCAGATTTGTACAAATATCACACAGATTTGTAATGAGAAAATTTTCGAATTCTGAACAAGTAATTTTCGAGTTTTAGTTACAGGCGGTGAAAACTGTAAAATTTTACAGTTTCAATTTTTTTTTTGGTGCTGGAATGAATCATGGTTTAAAACTGTAAAATTTTGCAGTTTTATAACATTTTTTAGAACTGTAAAATTTTACAGTTTCATAACATGTTTTAAACATTTTGACGAGTTTCCGGCGATGTTGAACATTCCGACGAGTCTCCGGCGACCGTTTGACGGAAGTCTGACGGTAGTAAGATGTGAACAGTGTCTGTAAATTAAAAAAAAAAAAAAAGATTTTTTGGTAACAATTAAAAATGTATTGGACTAATTGGTACAAGTATTTTGTTTTGGGATTAACTGAGTTTTGAACCTAGTACATGGGACTTATCAGTAAGTTCCCCATTGTTTATAAGGTAGACAGGATCAAAGGCTTATTGGATCTAGGGGTTTAGGGTAATGGGTTTGAAGTTTAAATGGGTTGACCTGGATGTTAGCAGCATCTTCTTTGCCATTTGTATGACATTCGAGGAATAGCAGCGATGGGGCAAAAATTCAAGCGACGACACATGGAAGCAGTCACAATGATGAATCTGACGCAACAATGATGGCTCTTGATCGCAAACAAGGGATATTTTGAGTAGCTTTCTGCCAGAGTTCGACTGTAGAGACAAGAAGATCTTGCAGATTGCAGAGCAATGGCTGCGCCATAGTGTTGGTGGCAACGCTTTTACGGTGGTGAAGCAGTGATCTTAGCAATGAGGATGTGGCGTAGTGGTGATAGATTGTGATTTGGCTCTGATACCAAATTGGTGTAGAATCAAGAGGAAGAAAGAGAGCAGAGAAGACGAACAAGGGCCATAAACCTAACACAATGGCCACATAGCCTTAACACTCAATTTTTCACAGTTGAATATTATAATACCAAAGCCTTTATTTATAGGCTACAGAAACTCTAATTCAGAATATGAAACTAAATCCAAATAGAAAACGAAAACCAAAACTAATAAAACTGCTAACCAAAATAAATCTCATAATTAAACTATAATTAAAAGGAAATAAATAAAATAACAAATACTACACACAAAATTATAAAATCTCCATGTGCACACTCCACATCAGTAGGATTCACTTTGGAGGTTGATTGTGTTTTTAGGGTTTTATTTATGATGCCTACATACATGCCTTACTGATGATGTAAAATGAAGTTAATTTCAAAAGATGAAAAATTTAGAATTAATTCACAGAGCTCTCTCTCTCTCTCTCTCTAATATCCAGTTTCACATATTTTTCTCTCCTATCTTTTTCTTTGTTTTTTGTCTCTCATCTCCTTATCTCCTCACCTTCTCTCGCATCCCCTTCTTTATCTCCCTATCTATCTTCTCTCTATGTGCTCTTTCTCTAGTCTTTCAATCTCTATCTCATGAAACAAATTAGCTTTTTCTTCCCAACACCCGTGAGAAAAAGTTCACCAGAACATATCAAGCCGTATTGAGACTTACCTGCCGAAGTGAACTACGCGAATGATAAAAGGTCTGCAAGAAGCAGCTCCAGCAGTATAGCTGCAGTATTATTGGCTGTGGACCCTGGACCCGGGCACACCATTACATCCCTGGTGTAAGGGCAAATGGCCTCACTAGAGTGAATTAGAAGATCCCTAGTGCTTTGGGCTTCTTTCTTTCCTCTAAATGAGTGGACTGGTGTTTTCTTAGCTAAAGGTTATAAACAGGTGTTAACAGGCAGCAATGTCCCATCTGACATCCAGACTTCAATAACATGTGAATTTCTTTTTTAAAAATGAAAAAGAAAAAAAGAAAAAAAAGAAAGAAGCAATATGATGTGAAAAAAAAAAAAAAAGTGCAAAATATCTCTCGGCAATCTTTCATACAAAAATTAAAAGGAGTTGAAGCATGGCAATCATATGCCAATATTTTTCATATATACGATACTGCAAATCATCTTGATGTGTCTAGAACGAAAGACCAACTGAAAAATACACATAGCATTACTTGAACTTTCCACAAACAGGTACATAAAAACCTCCATTATAACATAATAAATTTGAATTGATAGACAGGTCAAAATATATGAATAATCATTGAAAACCTTGGGAGCCGCCATTGGGTATTCCTCGGGGGAAAAACAACTCCAATTTGAATACCCCTCCTAAAGAGATTAAGATTACATAAAGATAACATCATACACCAAAGTGATGTAAAGGAAAAATGAAGACGGAATTAAATGATTGCATTTTTATAAGATGTACATTATTGACAAGTTATCGAGAGCATGTGCGAGCGAGGGGGGGAATGGTCACTCGAGCGATGTCACTTGTTGTATTTGTCGCTCGAGCAACCATTATTGCGCTCGAGCGGTTTATGCGTATTTCAGTCCAAGAAGAAGACATTTCGGATCACTTTTTCATTTCTCTCTCTCTATAGATCTTCACTTTCTCTCTAGTTCTTGTACTCTAGCTCCAAATACTCTCAATCCGTTGATTTCTTCACCCTAGTCCTTTGGAGTAAAAGATAGAACACGTCGAAGGTTTCGTTCTAATCAGAGAAGTTAGTATTTTTGGCTCCGCCAAATTCTACTCCTTGTTTCCTTTTGTCTTCTACTTTGAGGTAGGGGTTTCTACGACCTTTAATAGGATTTTTAGCTTAGTTAACTCTTTGAAAATGGTTAATAATTTGGAAATTTTTTGGAAAAAACGTAGGATTTGATTTGGAAATCAAAAGAGAGGTTTTCCAAATGGGTCATTCAAAATGGTTGTGGGGATGTATTTATGGTTAAGATGTGTTAAAATAGTGAATATCGTTTCTAAAAATTAATTTTGTAAGAAAATGAGGTTTTTGTTCTAAATTTTGAATATTAGGATTTGTGAAAGGAAATGAAAAATAATGTTGGGTTTTCTAAGATTGGAATAATACTTATGTTGATGATGATGGTGGAGTTGGATATGTAATATCACTCCCATTATAAATGATGAAATTATATCTTTTGATTGGAAATTATTTGTCGACTAGAAATATCTGTTTTGGGGCTATCGGCGGAGGATAATCTTGATTGTTGTAGACATTGCATGAGAATTAGGTTAAATTGAAACCAATTTCTCATACATTGTGTATTGAGCGTCATTTTTTATTAAACGTTGTAAATGTATTGATTTTGAGAAAAAGAGGTAAATACCTTGGTGAATCTGGTTAGAGGGTGCAATTGTGGTTATAATGTTGGCATGTGTGTCCTTAGTGAAAATTCAAAAATCCGCGCGGTTAGCTGCTGATCCTTTCAGTTAGTATCGGTAAAATGGCTTTGGTAATACTTATATAGCCTACTGACAGACACCTAGAGATTCCCAGTGTTTTGTATCCACTGCCCCTTTTTTTGGTTATAAAACGATTATCTTCATGAATTGATTTAGAATCTGGCATTGCATTGTTTTAAGATGAAAAATGAGGAATGTTTGGCAAATGGCATGCATGTGCATTCACCTTATAATTTTGCTAACATTCATATATTGTGTTAGAGTATCTCTACATGGCTTTAGCTCACCCTATGTAAAAAATAACTTTCAGGTGCTGATGATATGTGTAGACGTTCTCGAACGTCCCGGGAGGATGAATCCCGTTCTGTTCGTTTGGGCTCACTACTGTTCAGGACTCAATGTCACGGTCCTGTATCTAATCTCGCAGAGTGCAATGCAAGACCGATGAAATCATCAAAGAGTCCAAATCTGGCAAAGCGTTTTTGAAAACAGATTTTTTGAAAGAAGTGCCAAACATGGACTGCTTTGCTAGATACAGAGTCGCCACCTAAATATTTTACTTTTGGAAAAATTTAGGAAACCCTGACTCGTTGCCTAAGGCCACGTGTCCGTAATCACCAAAGTTGCATCGGCTCGGGAACTTGGGTACGATTGGGGAAGGTCACTTCGTGAGCACCCCCGCTCGCCCGACCAAAGATCGGCCTTTACTAACCATGATATCTAGTTTTGAAAACATTATACGTTCTTATTCCGATTATTCGCCTAGATTTACTATGTGATGTGGACAGCATACAAGTATAGACTGAATCGCCTGAATTGGAACAAAACATCTCATGTTTGTCTATTTGAAAATGGTTTGATGGTGCTACTCGTAAGTAGGCTACGACGTGGATTTGCCACCCTCGGGTGGGCTTAGAAAAAATGATTTTGCCACTCTCAAGTGGACTTAAAACTCGCATTTAATGAATTGTTCCAATCCAAATAACCCAACCTTCACCCACAAGCATTCAGGCAATAATATCACATAAGCAATTAGCCTCATGGTAAGCATGCTATCATAGCAGTCACTCACACACATGCAAGGATGCTAATGCATAAACACTTACCGAGTACTCCAAGCCAAAACAGAAGCTATGTTAGAAATCCGTACATGAACCTAACTATACAGAAATGCCTAATGCAACACATGCAAAAATGCAACTACAATAGGCTCGGCTATTCTAAACATGGCATATGATGATGCTACAGCTAACACGTATTCAATTTGGAATTGAAATACAAATGCAGTTAGTATGATGCGCCGAGCCCGGTGCATGTAATACAGATGAATGATGCAAACATGCGAACATAAGTATGCTAATTGAAACATGTCTTAATCTAACCATTATAAGCTAGTAAATAAAAGGGAGCAAGACGTGGGATTGGAAGACATACATCACACACACGCACAGTTATTACAATTGCGCCCTCGTTCGGAGGGTCCGAAAAAATAACACAGCCCGAATGAATAATTACAGTCCGAATAAGTACAAAATCCTAATTAATTAACAGTTTAAATTGCAAGCTATAGACCGCATCGGCTCTGTTCCGAATGATGAAAGATGCATGTTTGAGTTGCTTGGCGCGGAAATCCATTGCGATGTCCCGATTTGCCTCTGTTTACACTTTATCCCGGAATGTCGTGCGAGACTCCGGAAAGCTGTTGATTTCTGATTTGCTACAACAGAGAGCAAGAAAGGGGCATGGCAAAGTATTTTCACATATGTATGCATGACTACTCTTCAGGGAGTGCAGTCCTCGATCCTCGTGCCACCAATCACGCATCTCGATGCATGATGGCTGAGGGGTCGAATCGCAAGACTCGATGTGAAATGAATGCACATAAAAACACAACAAGAATTAAATTCCATCATGGGTAATCCGGAGTGTCGGCGACCGGGAATTGAGACACGTTCCGTCACTCGGAGTACGAAACGTCCCTCGTTTCCCGTGCTTGGGCTAACTCCTATTCCAAACACGATGCAAATGAGATGGCATACACAATGCGACTAACATACAACCTAGCATACGAAATGCTATGAAATGGCATACACAATGCTATGAACCGAAATGGCATATACAATGCAAGATGGACTTACACCAACATGAGTGGACCTCAGCCACACTCACATCAGTGGCCATTAGATGAAAATGAGACAACCGAAATGCGTGCACACATGCACAAATGCCAAGGACCGAACCTAAGGCATCAAATGCTACTCTACCTAAGCATGGCAAGGGATGAAAGATGGCATGGAATAGCATAAATTACAGCTCTGAAACAGCATGAAATATGGTCCCGAAACATGCAAATATGGCCCACAATGCAAGCTAGGGGGCCTGGGTACCGAAACTAGTGAAGTGCGTTACTCTAGAGGTACTCAAAGCAATGCACCAAAGGCAAAACCAACCCCAAACAGACCCTAGGCAGGTTTGAAATAGTGGGGAAATGGCCTAAAATGATGGCTCGGAATGCAACGAAATGGAGCTCATTCAATGGTCCAAAAATAAAGCATACAAGCCCAACTCTCAAACGCATTTAAAGAGATGAAAACATGGCAACATGGCATTCGAACAAGCTCTGAAATGTGATGAATAATAGGCTTAAAACATGAGCACACCTCAGTATATGCATGCAATGAAACTCAAAACTCGAAGCTAGGCAAATGCATTGAACTACAAGTATGCAAAATAGACATCATTCGACCACGAGGCCCAAAAACAGAGCTAGGGTAGTCCAAAATAAGCACAATGTTAGTTCAAAGCAGGGCCAAAAGGTGCCAACATGAAGGGCCCACAAAGCATGCAAAGAAAGCTAGTGAACCATGAGTTGTTCTACAACTATATGAAGCATATGAAAACTCATTAAACCAACCAAAAACAGATGTATACCTTGCCAAAATATGCCCAAATAACCACTGAAACTCAGTCAATGTATGCAAAAATGATGAGCTCCTTTGGAAGGCCATGCAAGGGGTTACTGTACACCTATATGATGGACACATAAAAGGTCAAAACCACCTCTAGAAATGAGTTATGACAACCTTGAAACTCACCAAATAGGCCCTGGAATTGGTCTAGAAAGCATGCAATGAAAGGTCCCTTTGAAAGGCTTTGAATGGAATTGTTCTACACATGCATTATAGACATAAAATATGGCCAAAGGGGCTCTGGACAAAGCTAAGGCAGACCTTGAAACTCACCAAATTGGGCCCAAAAAGTGACTTGACAACATGCAAGTGAAGGGCCTTTGGAAGCCCAACAAAGCTAGTAAAGAGAATGAGGGGTGAGAGGGTCACCCCTCTATGATTTTGGAGCTCAAAGACACATCAAAGCCACTAAAAATCTATTGGATTTCAGTGGCTAAGAGGCCAAAACAAGGCCAACGCAAATGCTCAAATGCATGGCTCAAAACATGAGGAAATGAAGCATGTAAGGAAGAAGATGACCCCAAACAGAAAAAATTCCTTGAACAAACATGTTTAGAAGATCAAAATAAGACTTTTTCTAGTTTATGAAAAATCTCGAAAATGCTGACAAGTAGGGCTAAGATATGATGCAAAATAAGCCTACAAAGAGGGATAAAACATACAAGGATGTAGGAGGCCTCAAACGGAAAAGTATCCTTGACCAAACTTCAAGAGAAGATCAAAATATGATACTTACAGTTTATGACAAAATCCAAAAATGCTTGAAAATAGGGCTAAGCTATCATGCAAAATAAGGCAAGAAAAGGGGAAATGGAGGCTTACCCTTGTAGCATAGCAAAGCAGCAGCTTCTGGACCAAGTTGGTGAACCTTTAACACTTGCAAATCAGTCCCAAAGTGCTGGAATGGATGGTGGAGGTGGTAGGCTATGAGGTGTGGTGCCAATGGTGGAAGAAAATTAGGGTTTGGAGCTTGGAATAGTGAGTTATGGAGGGTGGAGTGTATATGCCTTAAACAAATTTGTTGAACCCTTCAAAAGGAAGAGGAGGGCCTCTCTTATAGAGAAGAGAGGCCAAAGCTTCTCTTGGAAGCTTCAAATATCCTCCTTACACGTGCATGGAGGATGGTCCAAATGCCTCCTAGCTGGCACAGCTGCGATGCATTCAGAGAGAGCAAAAAGCAAGAAGCAGGCCGACTAGTTAAGGTGGCCGGCCGGCCACTCCCCCTGGTCAGCCGACCAGGGGGCAAAAGGGTCAAGCTGAAATGATGGCCGGCCACCCCAGAAAGGTGGCCTCCCAGATGAGTGCAGCACAACTGTATGGTGGAAAACCAGAGAATGTGACCTAGGAGAGAGAAAAATTAGCTTTTTAGCAAGGTTCAAAAGGGTCAAGAAGAATTACTGGTCAGCCTACCCATATTGGTAGCCTCCCAGATGAGCACAACACAATGGTGGTATAAAAAGCCAGAAATTGTGGCTCAAAAGTGAGAGAAACCGGCTTTCTGTCAGAAAAATCAGCTTTAGGAGAGAGAAAAAGAGAAAACTAGTTTCCAAGGAAAAAAGGTGGCCTCCCACCATACTACCACCTCCCTAGCAATGAAAATAGGGTCCCTACCAAAAATGGACCAAGACGGATGCAAAACAAGGGTTCGGGGGCCAAAACGCACAGTCCGGGGCCCCGAAACAGGCTGTTAGGCACCGGAAGTGGCGTATGGCCACGATGTCCCTCTAAAGGGAGGAAATAAGGGGTGTTCCAAAAATTGGAGCAAACGGAAGTAGTTAAGCGGTCGCGAATTGAGGCACACGGCCGACGGCTCCGAAAATTGAAAACTGGGCTCCAAACGGGAAAAATGCCCTACGACCACGAAACGTAGCCTACGGCCACTGAGAGATGATCTACGAGACCTCTCCCTTCCTTCGGGAAGATAAAATAGAGAAAACAGGACCCAATTCACAAACCGAGGCAAAGCACAAAAGAGTCCTGAAGTCCGGAGACAAGGCTCGCAGCCGAGACTCCGCAACCTCAGAACGAGCACAATATGCAACATCACCGAGTGCTCAATTGGTGACGTCTGAGTCTTAAGGTCGGTCAAAATGAGGTGTCTACAGTTGTCTCTCTTTGACAGAACTCAAAAGTCGTAATTGACGAGAGTGAATGTCAAAGCCCAGAGACGACCCATTTTTGACAAGGTTGAAGACTTAGACAAACAAACAAGATAACGAAGATATGCCCGCAGGCATACCCGCAGGCAGAGGGCAAGATGTAGAATGATATGCACAAAGCCAGACGTAAGTCATGATCATGCAAAGCAGCAAGTTGTAATGAATCGCACACGCAACAGTTTTAAGTAAGAATGCAAAGCAACAACTACATTTCATGCAGTTTAAGAATGCGGAGAATTATTTAATTCTCGCCACGTCTCACACGGAGAAGAAACAATACCTGCGCGATTCGTCTGGTTGCACCAGCTTCAAATGAACCGTACATACAATATCGTGCCTGGAAAAGAGAGAAACTTAACAGGCACAACATAGTTAGCAACACATGTTCAATGCTATATCGAACGTAGACAAACACGGTGCCGATGGGAAAGTGCATCGCAATACGAGAGACACTCGCGTGTCAATGCAAGCTAAGCATGAGGGTATGACAATACCCATGAAACGTGCACAACAATGCAAGTGGTATGCATGAGAATGCAAGTGACGTACATAATAATGCAGGATAAGTGCAAACTCGAATGCATGTTTGACACGAAACAACGAGCAAAGAAATGTAAGTTTTGACGAGTGCGACTCAATCGCGACCTCCGGTTTACCTCCCGAAAGGGTCACAACATGCTCAAAAAGGATACATTTTGCTCTTGACGAGTGACGTGAAACACGCACCGAAAGTTGGAGTTGAAGTTCCCTCGGAGGGATTTCGCGACGAAGAGTGCACTTTCCTTGTACTTTCTCGGGTGCCGGGGACTCCAATCACTTCCAAAATTTGCAGAGACCTTGGAGACCACTTTGGGAAGACCACCGACCAGGTTTGGAGGCTATTGGAGGCCACCGACCAGGTTTGAGTGCAGGGGGTGGTCGGCCTACCAGAAAAGGTGGCCGACCGACCACCTAGCCCAAATCCGGGGCAATTTTGCCTTTTCACACTCATTTCTTTAAATATACAAAGCCAAACACTTTTTGCTCACAACTTCAGATCCGAAAACACCTCCTCCTCTTTCCTAGACCATTCTCTTTCTCAGATCTGCGCTCTATACGCGTTTTCTAACGCCCCACGCCAAGTTATTTCGCGAAAACTTTCAGTTCTTTTCACTTTGAACTGATTAAATTTTGATTTCGGAGCTTCTTTTCTCATTTTCACCACTTGAGGTAAGTTTGTCTCAACATTTGGAAGATTTTCTCGGGAGTTGACTTTTGTTGACTTTTTCATTTTCCGAGAGTTGACTTTTGTTGACTTTTTTCAATTTTGGCTCATTTTGCTCATTTTTGCTCTTTTTTGCAGATATCTTGAAATGGCGGGTCATTTTCCCCATAACGGAGTTTCTCTAGGTACCGGAGGCGATCCAGATGTCATGTCTCTGCCACCGAGAATTCGCCCCTTTATTCCCGAGAGGTACGACCCCTCGACGCACATCCTCCCGCGAGCAGTTTTCTATCATTTTACGGACTTCGACGATTGAGCCCTCGTGGATTTGCTATTGCGAGAGCCGGAGTCCCATCTCTCCTATCAGGCACGAGAGGTATGTACTTCACCTTTTTATATTTCCTACCTTAATTCTACATTTTCCATGCATTTTATACTACGCATGCTTATTTGCTCGCTCTGAACACATTCGCATGCCATACTTCTGCTCATTCTAGTACACAGCTTGTTCTGAATGCTTAGTCTATAACACAGTACTCTGTTTGCATCTTGAACACACAGCTCAATCACTTAAATTTCTGAACACGCAGCTCATATTTGATGGTGAACACGCAGCACACACTATCTCTGAAATTTGAACATACATCTCATATTTGTTTGTGAACACGCAGCACACATTATTTCTGAAATCTGAACACACAGCCCAAACTTTGATTGTGAACACGCAGCACACATTTGTTGAAAGTTAAACACGTAGCCCAAACTTCGAATTTCTGAACACGCAGCTCATATTTGATGGTGAACACGCAGCACACACTATTTCTGAAATCTGAACACACAGCCCAAATTTGTTGAAAGTTGAACACGCAGCCCAAACTTTGTTTGTGAACACGCAACACACATTTGTTGAAAGTTGAACACGCAGCCCAAACTTCGAATTTCTGAACACGCAGCTCATATTTGATGGTGAACACGCAGCACACACTATTTCTGAAATCTGAACACACAGCCCAAATTTGTTGAAAGTTGAACACGCAGCCCAAATTTTGAATTTCTGAACACGCAGCTCATATTTGTTGAAAGTTGAACACGCAGCCCAAACTTTGAATTTCTGAACACGCAGCTCATGTTTGATGGTGAACACGCAGCACACACTATTTCTGAAATCTGAACACACAGCCAATACTGAACACGCAGTTCACAGCATTGTATTTGATTTAATTTGCACACAGCTCATACATTTCATTTGCACGCAGCTTACTCATTTCATTCAGAAACTGAAGACATGTGTTCATTGTGAATGCAAGTGTCCTCCCGTGTTACACGGGGATACGGCTCCATTGCTGCGAGGGAGTGGTATGTAGAGCTCCCAGAGGCCGTCCGTGATTGGGTCGATCAGGCAGGGTTCGGGCCTTTCTGTACTGGGATATCTCGCTATCCTGCCAGCAGGATGTTGATGGGCGCCCTTGTGGAGAGGTGGTAGGACACCACCAATTCGTTTCATTTCTCAGCTACCGGAGACATGACTATGACCGCATTCGACTTTGCTGTATTGACAGGCCTCGACGTAGGAGGCTGGGCGATCCCTTATGATGAGGACATGAGTGAGTGGGAGGCCGCCTGGATTTATCTATTGGGAGCTCGCCCACCGGTCGACCGATCCTCGGGCCGAGTCCGGTACACCTGGTTTTCTTCATATTTCAGACAGAGAGAGCCCGAGACTCCCGAGGAGATAGCACAGTACACCAGAGGATTTCTGATGTTCCTCTTCGGGACCACTCTGTTCGCCGATAGGGGAAACACCGTTGGGCTATATCTGCTGAGTGCCCTAGTAGACCTCTCGCAGGTCAGTCAGTACGACTGGGGTGGCGCCGGCTTAGCTACCCTCTATTGCTACATGAGCGCGACCTCCCGCGAACGGGGGAACATAGTTGGCGGCTACTGGAGAGCCTGGGAGGTACTTTCTGCCCTCTTGACGTACATTTCTGCTTTTCATTATCTGTACATTGCACGCACGGCACACTTTATATTCTGTACTCACATTCTGCATTCAGCATTCTGTATTCAGATTCTGCACTCAGCATTCTGTATTCTGATGGCTTTTGCCCTATTTTCCACAGTTATGGGTTTTTGCGTACTTCCCGACGCTAGCCCCAGAGCTCGAGGTGGAGGCGCCCCTCATGACCCCCTACTCGCTCGTTTTCGAGGGCAGTATCGACTGCGGGCCCAGGAGACTCTCCCCTACCTACAGTAATTTTTCGATACAGTACGGCCGACAGAGGTAATTCAGAACTCTTCGCCCTCCATGTTTTCATCTTTGATTTATTTTGCACATCTACGATTTCTGATCGGCTTATGCATTGGTTATCTGCAGATCACCTGGCAGCCCTGGGTGCCTTTGGGTAGGGACCTCCGATTTCAGCTTGCTGGAGGATGGGCCGCCTCTCGGTACAGGATCCTGTTTGAGGGGCCGATTGGTAGGGCCTGGTTCCTGGGGGAACGCTTCATGCGCCAGACGATGGGCTACCCTCATCAGGACGTCCTTTCAGTACCTCCGGTCGACATGCGGACTACCGGGAGGCTTACTCCCCATGAGGTTACTAGTGCCATGCTGGGTACTGATGTATTGCTACATTTGGAGAATGGGGAGTACGCGACCTACTGTCATACATACTTGATGCCCCCGTTGACAGGCGTTCGTACCCCTACGAAGAGGTCCGCTGACATACCACTTCGAGTCGAGCTCGGGCTGCAGGTGCTCCTTCCACTAGCAGAGTCGGTACGTTGAGAGGTGGGACTGGGCTGGTCCCCCGATTCCTCCGACTTATCATCACGCTGGATGGCCAGATATCCCTACTGAGTTGACGGGATGGCAATACGGGACTTCCTACCCTATTCTGATAGAGCCTCCTATGCCTGATCACCGATACGTCAGTGACCCTGACTCACCACCGGTATGCTCCACTACTTTTCATTTATCACCCAGATACTTAGGCATTCATTCAGTCACTGATGATCTGAGCTTGTATTTGCAACCACCGAGAGAGTACATGGACAGGATGCTCGGATTGGTGGCCTCGCTCGAGGGCATGGTCTTGCGGAGAGAGGCGCAGCTGTCCATCCTTGGTTTTCAGGTACTCTTTAATTTCTCGCATTTATCATACTTCTGATGACATGTTGAACTTGAACATCTTACTGCATTGATTAATTGTATGTGTAGAGCACATCTGACACACACCACATTCATGTACTGTATCTGCCTGCACCCACTTCATGTAGTTTTCTTGCATCTACATCTGAGTAGGGATTCTTTCTTTTCAACTCAGTAGGGATATCCCGACTTAATTGCATCTACATGTACTGTATCTGCCTGCACCCAATACTTTGGCTGATGTATTGCATTCTTTCTTTTCAGATGCCTCTGCTACATACCGGACCACAGGCCGGGCCATCTGGGCCTTCCCGAGGAGCTGGGAGAGGGGAGTTGTCTCGCAGACGAGCCAGACGCAGAGCGCATGTCATAGAGGAGGGGTCCAGCGAGGAGGAGGAGCCTGCGCATCCCCAGTCAGAGACATCTGCTGACAGAGAGGGTGGTTCCGGTTCCGGTTCCGGCAGTAGAGATGAGGCCGAGGAGGATCCCAAGGATGACAGCTCTGACTCAGATGACGATGATGGTGCTGAGGTTGTTCTGCAGAAGAGGAGAAAGAGGGCCTCTTACTCTTGTGCTTGATAGCATTGATGCAGCTGTTCCCTGCTTTATTTGCCTTTTTTACTAGTAGTTGTAGCACATTGTACATTATTAGGTAGTTTTATTTTCTGTAAAACTTGTACCCTTGTTGTAAAATGTTGTAACAAAGGAAGCATGATGGAATGAAATAGCTTTTTGTTCAAAAAGTGTTGCATTTTATGTTCTTGCACAGCATCGCGTCATTTTGCACAAAATGAGATTGAATATAATTGTGCATTTGAAAATTGCCAAGTTAGGTAGTGAACCGACGCAACAAACAAAGCAACTTAACTTTACTAAGAAAGAATAGAACCTTAGCAAGTTTACAACCTGATAAGAGAAACACAACAATGTTGATTAAACAAAGAGTAACAACTCAATATACAAGACTCAACGGCTCGACAAAACTTAATAACTTGATAAACTAAACAACTCGATAAACAAAACAACAATTCAATAAGCAAAATAACAACTCGATAAGCAGGATTTAACAACAACTCGATAAACAAATGCATTTCGAACGATCTGGGTGACGGAACGCATCCGAAACAGAGGAAAACTCGCACCTTTAACACTCCCAATGCATGTAAATGCTAGGAACTTTCTTCTAGAAGCTAGAACAAGACCAAAACCGCCTTCCTCTCTATGGCCGACCACCTTGGGGAGCTGGCCGACCAGCTTTTTGCATTGGAGGGGAGAGGGGTGGTCGGCCTACCAGAAAAGGTGGCCGGCCGACCACCTAGCATGGCAGCCACTAATTTTTCGACACGTGTCCCCCGAATAGTGCCTTATCCTCTTTAAAAGCTCCAGCCTCGTGGCTTTCTCATTTCATCTTAGTTTTGCATCAAAATGGAAGTGTTCTTCACCCAAAATCTCACAGCTTGGATTGCTTCTCTAGACGGCTCGGAAAAGTTGAACTTCTAGGACTTCGGCTTGAACGCACTATTCACGCTGGGTCGTACTCTGCTGCATCTTCCTTTCCTCTATGCCGTGGCAAGGTTTTGAAATCTGGTAACACACGTCTTTAGCTTTAGCGGGCAAAAGATGTGTCCTGCTTTCGAGGATTTCCAAGTTTTGATGGAGTCCGAGCGTAACGAGGAAATCTTGCCTCAATTCCGATTCGGCCACGTCCAAGCCTTAGGACAAATGTGCGGCCTCACTTTGCATGATGCTCGATCATTGATTCATGATGGGGAGTTGGACATCCCAAGCTTGGTTTGCCAGTTTTCTGATGCTGGTGACCGCGGCGACCATCATTGGCAAGGCTATCGGCAACACGCGCTTTGCCTATGCTTGCTATCTCATTTCATACTTGCCTCAGGTTCCGGAGGATCCAGTGTCCGGTTGATCGAGGTTGCCCAAGGTTTGAAGGAGGGCAAGAGCTGCATCGCCATGACATTGGCTGAGACATTGATGGGCTTAGACGCTTTTCACCGCCGGGAGACGGCTAGGCTTGCGGGGAGCCCACTACTATTACAAGTAATGTTTCCCACCCAATCTTACACATGTATTGCTCACGTCACTCGGCTCTCAGACTCGGTTTTTCTCACAAAACTCTTTTCTTACTTTTCTCTCATCGTACATCTCTCTATTCTTTATTCTCTCATTTTTCAATCCCTCCCCAGGTGTGGTTGATGGACAAATTACAGATTGTGGAATCTTGCCCCGTATACTCAGCTTACGGCTACTTTTTTCCGACAACTCTTGGTCGATGCCCTTGATGAGGGGTGGTGGTATAGCTGGATGTGCAATTTGTCTGCAAACCGCATCGCTTGGCGCTGCCTTTGGCTCAATCTGCCAGCGATGAGTTACAACATGACCCGTCAACCTGGGATTCAATTGATTGGCATGACACACTGTGTCTTCTATTTTCCGTTCCGATTCCAGCGCCAATTCGGACATGATCAGACTTGCCCACCAGAAGGGATAGAGTATCCTGCTATATTCCCGGTTCGAGGCGCACAGCTTGCCCGGTATGCCACAGCATGGAGGACTAGAGAGATGCCACAGCATGGAGGACTAGAGAGCTCTTGGCCCCTGCTCCCACTTTCAATTACACTTTGTCTAATGAGTGCTTGGATTGGCTCAATGAAGAGGCACATGAAGGGCCTACTTTGGCATCAGAGGTTTCGACCAGCTCTGGGAGGGGGCGCAGGAACACCTGACTTATCTATGCCCCGAATTTATTATTTATTCGTACTTTCAAGTTTTCTTTATAATTGTAATAAAAAGCAACTTCAATTTGTATTCAAGAGTAGGAGAACTCTGTATTGAAATCAATGAAATTAAAGGTTGTGGGTACTGAAAATTTTACGCTTTGGTCCAAAAATGGTCTAAGTTGTAAAAAGATTATTTTTGAACAAAGTCAACTTTTATTAAAACTTTTCAAAACCATTTTTGCTATGGATCAGAATTGGACATGCCTGAAATCTGTCACTGAGATGCACAACCCCGGATCCCAGCAACTGGAAAGTTGTCCCTAGTCTGAATAGTACCGCAGCACTGCACAACAACGGAAAGTTGCCCCTAGTCTGAAGAGCACTGCACAGGAGATCATAACCGAACTCTTGAATGCTGAATAGACAAAGATGGTCGAGATGATCAAATGGACAAACTTGATCGGGGAAAAGTTTATGGCTGAACTTCAGGATGAAGCTGCCTACATATCCCAAAGATGGGAATCAAGCCTTACGTAGTTCAGGCTAGGGTTCACTCGAGTATTTTCACTCTCTTTTTACGCTCTAACTTTTGCCAAGGCCGCCCTTTGCGGATTTTCAACCTTGCGAGCTCAGTTTTTATAGTTTCAAATTTTTTGTGCTCTGGCTTTTGCCTAGGTCGCCCTTTCTGGTTTTCGGCCTAGCGAGCCTCTCAGGGGTAATATTTCTTCAAATTGTCCATATTGATCGGTTGTGAGAACTCCAGGCCATCTAGATCCATCAGAACCACAGCTCCACCTGACCAAATAGACTTAATGATATAGGGACCAGTCCAATTGGGTCTGAACTTGCCCCTAGGGTCGTGGATGGGAGCTCGGTTGTCCTTGAGCACCAAATCTCCTTCTTTTAGATTTCTGGACTTAACTTTCTTGTTAAAAGCCCTGGCAATTCTGCGTTGATAGCCTTGAACATGGTACAGTGCTTTCAGTCTGCACTCATCAAAAAATATGAGTTCTTCAAATCTGCTATGTTGCCAATCTGCTTCGGCTATCTGACACTCGGCCAGCACTCGCAAAGACGAAACCTCTATTTCAATAAGTAGAACGGCCTCCATCCCATAAACTAATGAATATGGAGTCACCCCAGTAGAAGTTCTAATTGAAGTCCGGTACCCCCACAGAGCAAACAGCAGCTTGTCTGACCAATCCCGGTAGGTCTCCACCATCTTCTGTAATATGTGTTTGATATTCTTGTTGGCGGCCTTGACCACCACATTGGTTTGCGGCCAGTATGTAGACGACTTATGAAAAGCCACGTTGTATTTCTCCAACAAGTCAATCACTTCCTTCTTGAAGTGGGAACCATTATCTGAAATGACCTCGTTTGGGGCCCCATATCGACAGATGATGTTGTTTCTGATGAACTTTGCAACATGTGACGCCTTCAACACCACATAGGATTGGGCCTCAACCCACTTTGTGAAATAATTTATCGCGACCAGGATGAACTCATGTCCATTAGACCCCTTCGGGGTAACAGTCCCGATCACATCAATTCCCCAAACTGAAAATGGCCATGGCGAAGTCATATTGTACAACTTCAACGGCGGGATGTTCATGCGGTTTGCATGGATCTGACATTTGTGGCATCGCCGAACAAAGCCGATACAATCCTCCTCCATGGTGGACCAGTAGTAACCTTGTCTGAGGATTTTCCGTGCCAACATTACCCCGCTCATATGCGCACCGCATTCCCCTCCATGGATGGCCTCCGTCAGGCGTTTGGATTCTTCCACTTCAACGCACAGCTTATGCATTCCCAAATGACCTCTTTTATACAATTTACCTCCACAGATGATGAACTGAACAATCATTCTTCTGATTACCCTTTTATCCTTGGCATTTACCCCTGGTGGATACGCCTCTTTCTCTAAGAAATTTCAAATATCGTAAGACCAGGGGTTCTCATCCTGAACCTCATCTATTGCAGCAATTGACTCGTAAACCGGCACAAATTTCTGGTCGATAATGACTGGACGCATCCGGACTCCAAACGGGATGTCTATCATGGAAGATAGAGTTGCTAGTGAATCTGCGAACCTGTTGTTTTCTCTTAGTAGATGAGTGAAGTTTAGCTTCTCAAACCGAGGAATCAACAGATCCAAGGTTTGGTGATACATTATCATCTTTTCTTCTTTGACTTTTCAGTCTCCTTTTGCTTGAGACACAACGAGATTCGAGTCCCCGATGACGTCCAACCGTTTTGCCCCTAGTTCCAAAGCTGCCTCTAGACCGGCAATGCATGCCTCATATTCTGCTTCGTTGTTCGAGACTTTGAACCGGAGTTTGAAGGCTAGAGGGATACCGAAATTGTCGGGTGCTATCAGCAACACTCATATCCCATACCCGTACTGGTTGGACGCTCTGTCAAAATACATCATCCAAAACTCGTCGTCGATATGTAAAATGGCCTCATCTGGAAATAAGTAATCAACTGTTTCATCTCCTTTCACTGGATGATCGGCTAAGAATTCTGCTACTGCTCTTTCCTTGACTGACTTGCGCATCACATATTTCAGATTGAATTCGGAAAGCAACAGCAACCAACGAGCTAGCCTACCCGTAAGTGCCAGTTTCTCGAAGAGATATTTGATGGGATCTAATCTCGAAACCAACATTACAGAGTGAACTAACAGGTAGTGTCGCAGCTTCCTGGTAGCCCATACCAAGGCTAAGCAAGCCTTCTCCAATGGTGTGTAGCGGGCCTCATACTCTAGCATCTTCTTGCTCAGATAGTAGATGACCCTCTCCACTTTGTCCTCTGATTCCTGCGCGAGCATGTAGCTCATTGTGGTCTCAGTTACTGAAAGGTACAATATCAACGGTCTCCCTGGCTCTGGCGGTGACAACACGGGTGGGTTCTGTAAATATTTCTTGATCTGTTCAAAAGCAGCTTGGCACCGGCCGTCCCACTAGAATTTCTTTCCTTTTCTTCAGGAGACCAAAAAGTGGTTCACAAGTCAAGGTTAATTTTGAGATAAACCGTCTTATGAATTGCACTTTACCCAGAAAGCCTCGCACCTCCTTTTCAGTCCTTGGTGGTGGCATTTCTAAGATGGCCTTGATTTTGGAAGGGTCGACTTCGATACCTCTCTGTGTAATGAGGAACCCCAGCATTTTCCCTACTGTAACACCGAACGTACACTTCTGAGGATTCAGCCGCAACCGAAATCCTCTAATCCTTTGAAAGAACTTTTGCAAGGCGGTGTAGTGGCCCTCTCTTTCCCTGGACTTGACAATCATGTCATCCACATACACCTCAACCTCTTTGTGGATCATGTCGTGCAATATTGTGGTCGCGGCTCGTTGATATGTAGCTCCAGCGTTCTTTAGCCTAAATGGCATCACTCTGTAGCAGTAAGTTCCCCACGGGGTGGTGAATGCAGTCTTTTCTTGGTCTTCAGGTGCCATCACTATCTGGTTGTAGCTCGAAAAGCCATCCATGAACGAAAGCAAAACATGGCCTGTTGTGAAGTCCACCAACTCATCGATATGCGGTAAGGGGAAGTCGTCCTTAGGACTAGCTTTAGTCAAGTCCCTGAAATCCACGCATACCCGGATCCTACCATCCTTCTTCGGCACCGGAACGATGTTGGCCAACCAAGTTGGGTATTCGGATACCAACAGGAAACCTGCGTCAATTTGCTTGGTGACCTCTTCCTTAATCTTGAGAGCCCAGTCCGAGCAGATCCTTCTGAGTTTTTGTTTAACGGGTCGGGCCTCGGGGTCAAGAGAGATCCGATGCTGTACAATCTCAGGATCGATTCCAGGCATGTCTTCGTAGGACCACGCGAAAACATCTTTGAAATCTTTTAATAAAGCGACTAAGCGCTCGCGTTCCTCCGAAGACAACGTGGACCCGATCTGGACCAGCCGCGGGAACTCCTCAGCAGCGATATTCACAGTAGTGATTTCATCCATTAAGAGTTTAACAAATCTTTCCTACTCTTGTTCAATTAAGCGTTGCAAAACCGAAGGAATTTCTTCCTCGTCGTTTTCATCAAATTTGAAAGTCTGAGTTAATGCAATAAATCAAGGGCACAGAAAAGTACTCAGAAACCACAGCAAAATCATTCTCATTAAGCACATCCAAATCATCCGATTCTTCGGTTACAACAGACTCAAAAGAGAAAAAAAAAAGACGACCTGGACAGGACTGTGGTATCCGGGTTATCATCCCCAGGAATACTGGACTCAGACTCAGTCGAGCTGGAACCTGATTCTGACTCAACAGACTCGGTGGAATCAGATTCCGGCTCACTACCTGACCCGGTGCTGCTTGACAAAAATCCCTCTTTATACTGCCAGATGAGAGAGGATGCGATAGATGCATCCAAAATGTTTGCTGGTAGGCCCGCATCCATTCTATTCCCGATCATGCATACCAAGAAGTTATCCCCCAAGCACTTCTGTTCGATCGGAGGATCTGAAAGTAGACACGCCAGCGCTACCCCCATTTCACTTTCGGCGTCCTCAGACTCCACTTTCTTGCTCTGCTTAACCTCAGCTAATGGGTCTGTCTGCTCTTCGGCAACGTCATCCCCAGATAACTTCAGGTCAAAGAAGATCTCGAACCCCGGCACGCACTTCATTTTCACGTTCAACTACGGCTCTGGGAAGCCACAAAACGGAAAGTCCTCCCCCTCCCGGACGAAACGTCCGTTTAGGGTACCCTGAATGAGCCGGTGCATTAAGTCAAAAGGCTTCCCCGCCTTCTTCGCTCTGGCTCTCCCAGCCATCTCCTTACCCTTCCTTATCCAATCCACTTTGGTGGGCAGATAACCCAAGCCAAAAGTATGTGGGTTGTGTGGCACCTCGGCCAATGCTGCGATGCCCTTCCGGCCGTTCTTTCCCAATCCCATCCCGGGGATGTGTTGAAGCTTGTTCATGAGGTATACTGATTGAGCACTAACATACACCCCCTCATTAACAACCAAAATGTTCTGCATGACCCGGGCCTCAGCCAGAGTGAAGCCGGATAAGAACACATCCTCCGTACCGTGCTCAATTTCTAGGACTAGTGTAGACACCTCCGGCGGTGGATGGATCGATGAATTCCCAAAAATAATGGCTACTCCCTTTCCATGGGGGTATTTCACCATTTGATGCAAGGTAGAAGAAACTGCCTTCACTTGATGCAACCACGGCCACCCCAAAAGCATATTGAAAGTTGCAGGGACTTCTAAGACATGGAAGTCTATTTCGTGCTGTCCTGGCCCAACCTTGGTCTGGATTTTCACTGTTCCCATGACTTCTTGGCTTGTGTTGTCATATGCCCGAATCACCTGGGCTGTCGACACAAAATCTGCGGTCTTTAAACCGATTGCATATGCAGTCCTTGCTGGGCACACGTTGATGGCGGACCCTGTGCCGACAAGTACCACGGGTATCCATTTGTTTCTGCACTCCACAGAAATGTAGAGTGGCTTGTTATGGTTCGCACCCTCAGGTGGCAGTTCTTTGTCAGAAAAGGTCAACATCGGGGTAGCTCCTCCCGGAAAAACTAAGCCCACCAGTTGTTCGGGCGTGGTGTCTATTGAGAGCTTGGCCTTGTCCATGGCCGATAAGACAGCTTGTCGATGCATTCGCGATGCCATAAGCAGTCCCCAGATGGAGATGTCTGCCTGTATCTTTTTCAACTGCTTCAGTACAGTCTCTTCTTCGAGTTGCTTTTCTTTCTACTTCTCTACCTCCTTATCTTTCCCAGATGCCTCTGGCTGGTCTAGGTGCGGGGGCTTGAAATACCGCCTGCTCCTGGTCATATGATCGACTTCGCCGATATACCAAGTATTATCTGGCTGATTGCTCCCCCAATCCTCATCCGTGTGGGCAAGACATAAATCATCATCCTCCCACCACATTCCGTCGGCAGCCAATAGACACCTGTCTGGCTCCGGTTCAATTGCACCTGCAGTACTCTCCGTCCACATGCTCGCAGCATTCTCTATCTTCGTGCACACAGCACTTTCAGTCCCCTCAGGGCCCTTGGCTTACCCTATTCTCTTAGCATCCTCAAACCTTTCTTGTTCCAGCTGCGTCAGTACAGCTGGCTGTTCAACAATTTCTGCATTCACAATGCCCAAGTCTTGAGCGGAATTCTTAGCACCGGCGCTCTCTGGCGATTCATTCTGATTTCCGACCCTTCCGGCCACCACTAATATTCTTGCCCCTGCTGGACACTATTATAACTGAGCTTCGTCAACAACGTCTGGCCGGTCATCAAGCCACCCAGTAACCTCTGCTGACTCCTCAAAATCTGACCAGTTGACTACCATGCCCTCTAGCTCTTGTTCATTGAAAAATTGGAGGTTAGCAAAGTCCTTTTCCACAGCTGCCAGGTCATTTATCCTCTGACCAGATTCATCCCCTTGTATCATACAAAGCTCTGCCCCCGCCGGCAATTCAAAGTTCGGCCCAACTTGGCCCACTGATAGGATGTAGTCGCTCGGACTGTATAAAAAACTCTCAGATTCCTCAGATCCTGGCTCGACAATCCCATTTTCCCCTGGAATCTCCCCCGTTCTGTCTTCGACAACCACCAGCAATGGTTCGGGTTGGGCTCTGGAGATGTCCAACATGCACAAGTATAGCGATCCCGGTTATCCCTTTATTATTCTGTTGTTTTCCAAACGCGGTTCCGTGGAGTTAGTAGTTGTACCTATCGTGTTGTCAACCTTTAAACTCTTTTGTTTGAGTTTTAGAATGTGTTGGGCTTGGTTGTTACAGGTTGGTAGAGCTTTAGCTCCCATTGTTGTTGTCCAGTTTTTGAATGGTCCGCTCGAGCGGGTCTTCTTGCGCTCGAGCAGGGTTTACACACGTCCAGTATTTCGTGCCTCTGCAAAACTTCTGCAGATGTGTTTTCCACGCTCGAGCGGATTCCTTTATGCTCGAGCGGTCACGCTCGAGCGAGTACTCTGGCGCTCGAGCGGGTAGTACTTTTGGTGTAAGTTCTGGGAGGGGGAAATCTACACTCGAACAGACTGGTTTTCGCGCTTGAGCGGATGTACTTTATTCTTGTGTCTTGGAGCTCGAGCGGGTATTCTTGCACTCGAGCGTACCTAGCTTTTTGTCCTTGATGCTCAAGCGTTGTGTTCTCCGCTCGAGCGGAAGAGTCGTATATCAGTTGGCAGCTAGGCTATTTTAAATCACTTTTTACATTTCCTTTGTCTCTCTTACTTTCCCAAAACCGATTTTTGAGAGCTCCTCACTCTAAAACCTAACTTCTCTCTAGAGTTTGATCTAGTAGGAGTGTTTTCCTCACCTTGAGCCTTTGTAAGAAGTGTGTTGATCATTAAGGACTACATTTTGATCCAAAAAATTTGGAGTTTAGAGCACTTTGAGTTTGGTCCTTTCCTCCGTTTGAGCTCTAACTTCGAGGTAGGGATATCCTACTCCATCTTATGAGCTTTGTCTTTGAATTTTGGCATTTTGATATGTTTGGAGTCGTTGGGTAATTTTGAGGAAGTTTGGGTCTTTGTGTGATTTTACAAAGTTGGGGTTTTATTTATTATTACCTATATGCATCTTGGGCATAGAGAGATGAGATGAATGTTGGATTGTTGATAGAAATGAAACCTTAGGGTTGTTTCGTTAATTATGGGAAATGCCCTAATTGCATTGTTAAATCAATTTGTGAAATAAATGTGAGAAATGAGAAATGGAATTGAAAATGTTGGAATTGGGAATGTATGGGATTAAAGGGTGCAGTTGGGTTATTCATCACTCACCAAATTGAAATGTCAATATTTTACCCATTTGGCGCATTTATTCTCTGTTTAGAAATAACTTCTTGGGGCTATCGGTGGAGGATAGTTTTGATTGTTGTAGACAATGCATGATGATTAGGTAAATTAAAACTAATCGATTAAGTGTACTATTGAATATAGCGATTGTAATAATACATTAACCTTATGTATTGATTGGTTGTATATGATAACTGTTTGTATACATTGTTTGTGTGGGAGGAGAAAGGGGCTGTACTCCACGGTTTATTGGAAGAAAGGGGCTGGACCTCTAAACCGGAAGGTTTATTGGAAGAAGGGGCTGGACCTCTAAATCGAAAATTGAAGTGCAGATACAGCTCATATGCTTATCTATTGAAGTGCAGATACAGCTCATATGCTTATCTATTGAAGTGCAGATACAGCTAATATGCCTATTTGTTGATGTATTGATACAACTTGTATGGTTATCTGTTGATGTATTGATATAGCTGGTATGCTTATCTATTGCGAAATGTAAATGCTTAATATGAGTGTTTGTCTCATATAGGTTGTTTGACCAGGCTCTAAGTCATAGTTATGAATTGAGGATTGGTTAAGAAACGGAAAGTGAATGTAACATGGACATGATTGTTGTTAAACTGTAACACAGTATAAATTGGAATATAAGTGCGGACCACCCATTGAACGCTATTATCTTAGTCATTGTTTATAGTTGGTTTAGTGTATTTCTACTGGGCTGTGGCTCACCCTGTATGGGACACCATTTTCAGGTACAGGAAGCATGCCACTTCCAAGGGCGTAGTTTGGGAAGCTAGAGGCAGACAGACTGCTTTTGTTGTTTTGCTTTCTTTGATGTATTATATGTAAATTCAAGCCAAGGGCTTAAGATGTATTAAGTTAGTACTCTTCTCTTTTTGTGACCAAGTGTTAACTTGGAAAGCTGTAAGCCCGTAGGGCATTTGTTTGTTAGTAGCTTATAATATTTCTGTAAGAGCTACTCTGATTAATAGAAAGATATTTATTTCTCGTACATCATGTCATGTCTAAAATGATGGGTTTTATGTATTATTTTGAGGGCGTGACAACAAGTCAGTGCAGTCAGGAAGGAGCACCTCTGGCTTGGGTAGGTGGGTTGGGGTAATATATATGCTGGGATCGTAAGACACGACCCCAGTCTGGATAAAGTTGATTCTTTTGGGAAGTGGAGCTTGGTTGTGCGGTGAGAGAGGGTTTGTTGTGACATTGGGTTTTTCTGGAGGCACAATCACCTGCTTGTCAATGAGATCTTGAATCTCATGACGCAATCTAAAACACTGGTCAGTATCGTGACCATGTTGTTGGTGATATGCGCAGTACTTTGCTGGGTTATGAGAAGGAGTGAGTGGATTTGGCAATGGCCTCAGCTCCAGGGGCTTTAAGTGCCCTTTCCTGATTAATACCCCTAGAGCCTTGGACAGAGGCATGTATAAAGGCGTGAAGGTTCTTTGGCCTCTAGGTTGGAATTTGGTGGTTTGTGTGTTGCTTCCGAACGTGCCGGAGAAAGGTGTAGCTGCCATGGGTCTTGGAGGGGGAATGGTGGTGACCATGCTTACTTCTGAAGTTCTAGCATTTGCAGCATTGCTGGTGCCTGTGTTGTTGTTGCGGTTGAAGGTTCTTCGGGGTTGCTCTTTATCTTGGTCAATCAGACCTTGTTTCATAGCATCCTCTATTTGTACCCCCATCTCGTGCAAATCTGAAAAGGTAGGGAAGGGGAGCACAATCATTTTCTGCATCAGTTTTGGCTGGAGATTGCGCACAATCATCCGGATTTGATCTTTATCTATGGGCCTTAGGGTCACCATTGAGGCCTTCGCCTTCCAACGGGCCACAAAATCCGAAAAGCTCCCCTTAGGCTCCTGCCTTGTTGTCTCAAGATCACGGGTTGTAATCTCGATCTGAGTGTTATAGGAGTACTATGCAATGAAAGTCTCGACCATCTCGTCCCAATTCCGCTTAACATCATCTTCTAATTTTGCATACTAGATAGCGGCCACACCTGACAAGGTCCAGCCGAATAGTAAAAGCTTCTGTGGTCTGGTGAGGCCCATCGGTCGCAGTATATCTGAGAACAACCGAAGATGGACCATGGGATCCCCGGATCCGTCAAAGCGGTCGATTTGTGACATTTTGAACCTATCTGGCAGCGTCACAGCCATATTGGTATATCCGTCCTCGATGTCTGGAATGGACATCACCCCCTGGGATTTCTTAAACAGCTTCTCGAGCTTGCTCAATTTCAATGCTGTATGGTCTACCTCGAACTCAAAAGGAGAGTCCGGTTGATTGACAGGCGTAGGTGCCTTGGATAACTGCGGTAGAATCGGGGGCGGAGCTGGCCCCGTCGGGATGTCCGTATCTCCCTCGACATTTGGTGTCTCTCCGGGTGCTGGAACTCCTGGTGGGGGAGGAGCTAGGTGTGAAGCAGATGCCCCGGTTTGTTGTTGCAACCTGGCAATTAACTCTGCCTGTTGGGCCATGATCTCGGCTTGTTGTTTGGCAAACTCATCCCGGCGAACAGCGTCCTGCTGCATGGCTCTCATGGTCTCCTGCATCTGGCGCATCATTTCTTCAACTCCTGTCGGTACCGCCATACTGCCCTGATCTGTCTGAACTACTAGTAGGTCTATCTCTATAGCAACCATTGAGATCTCAGTCCGACTGTCCACTGATGGGGTAATCCACTGCTCTAGCAACCTCTGCTCGGATACACTGCGTCTTCTCGACCTCCATCTGATAACCGGGGGTAGGGAATGATACACTGGTTGTCCGTCGACCAGATCCTCAGATCGATTGAGTCAACGACCTCTTGTCCAGAGTGCTTGGGGAATATCTGCTTGGTCTGAAGTAATTGTGCTAAACTACCTAGCAAAAAGATAAATAAAGCAATAATAAGGAAATAAACGAGCAGACAAACGGACAACATAATAGCGTAAATAAACACAACGCACAGTTGGGTATAATTAACACACAATTGATACACCGTTCTCAAAGACTGATCATTATTCCCAAATTACTGTCCCCGAAGCTGAATCTGATACCCGTAGATAACTGATTCTGAAAATACTGAACTGGTGCCTGCAGGCCTGATACCCAAAATACTGAACTGGTGCCCGCAGGCCTGATGCCCAAACTTGTAAACTGATACATGCATTCGTATAGAGACGCACTCTAAAAGCATATAACAAACAAGTGAGAGTCAAAACACCCCTATGTTGGGGTAAGGTTTCCCTGTCCTATTTTGTCAGGAGCTAGGATTTCACTACGCACGCAGCGGTTTCAAGCAACCTATAAACGGGTAAGCAACCTGTCCTAGTTTGGAATGGTCACTATGGATTCCGAATATGCACTAGGTTGAATGGTCAAAAAGGGTGCCCTAATAAAATCGGGGTTTGTGTTCCCGTCATGGCAGAGCTCGCAACCGATCAGCCTTATGGCACGCTTCTCAAAGCGAGCCTCCAGCAAACCATTCAGGAATAGCATATGGCAAACACAGTATCCTAGGCACACCAATGCAAAGAAACACATAAGTGTAGTCAAAACCAGATATCATGAGTTTGAGTCAAGTTCTCTAAGTCCCCAGCAGAGTCCCCAGAAACTGTAGACGTCCCCGAACGTCCCGGGAGGATGAATCCCATTCTGTTCGTTTGGGCTCACTACTGTTCAGGACTCAATGTCACGGTCCTGTATCTAATCTCACAGAGTGCAATGCAAGACCGATGAAATCATCAAATAGTCCAAATCCGACAAATCGTTTTTGAAAACAGATTTTTTGAAAGAAGTGCCAAATATGGACTGCTTTGCTAGATACAAAGTCGCCACCTAAATATTTTATTTTTGGGGAAATTTAGAAGACCCTGACTCGTTGCCTAAGGCCACGTGTCCGTCATCACCAAAGTTGCCTCGGCTCGGGAACTTGGGTATAATTGGGGACGGTCACTTCTTGAGCACCCTCGCTCGCCCGTCCAAAGATCGGCCTCTACTAACCATGATATCTAGTTTTGAAAACATTATGCGTTCTTGTTCCGGTTATTAGCCTACATTTACTATGTGATGCGCACAGCATACAAGTATAGACTGGATCGCCTGAATTGGAACAAAACACCTCATGTTTGTTTATTTGAAAATGTTTGATGGTGCTACTCGTAAGTAGGCTAAGACGTGGATTTGCCACTCTCGGGTGGGCTTAGAAAAAATGATTTTGCCACTCTCAAGTGGCTTAAAACTCGCATTTAATAAATTGTTCCAATCCAAATAACCCAACATTCACCCACAGGCATTCAGGCAGTTATATCACATAAGCAATTAGCCTCATGGTAAGCATGCTATCATGGGAGTCACTCACACACATGCAAGGATGCTAAAGCATAAACACTTACCGAGTACTCCAAGCCAAAACAGAAGCTATGTTAGAAATCCGTGCATGATCCTAACCATACAGAAATGCCTAATGCAACATATGTAAAAATGCAACTACAATAGGCTCGGCTATTCTAAACATGGCATATGATGATGCTACAGCTAACACGTATTCAATTCGGAATTGAAATACAAATGCAGTTAGTATGATGCGCAGAGCCCAGTGCATGCAATACAGATGAATGATGCAAACATGCGAACATAAGTATGCTAATTGAAACATGCCCTAATCTAACCATCATAAGCTGGTAAATAAAAGGGAGAAAGACGTGGGGTTGGAAGACATACATCATACACACGCACACTTATTACAATTGCACCCATGCTCGGAGGGTCCGAAAGAATAATACAGTCTGAATGAATAATTACAGTCCGAATAAGTACAAAACCCTAATTAATTAATAGTTTAACTAGGAAAACAAGTAAATTGGCATGCAAGCTATGGACTGTCGCGGCTCTGTTCCGAATGATGAAAGATGCATGTTTAAGTTGCTTGGTGCGGAAATCCATTGCGATGCCCCGATTCGCCTCTGTTTACACTTAATCTCGGAATGTCGTGCGAGACTCCGGAAGGCTGTTGATTTCTGATTTGCTGCAACAGAGAGCAAGAAAGGGGCATGGCAAAGTATTTTCACATATGTATGCATGACTACTCTTCAGGGAGTGTAGTCCTCGATCCTCATGCCACCAATCACGCATCTCGATGCATGATGGCCGAGGGGTCGAATTGCACGACTCGATGTGAAATGAATGCACATAAAAACACAACACGACCTAAACTCCATCATGGGTAATTCGGAGTGTCGGCGACCGGGAATTGAGACACGTTCCGTCACTCGAAGTACGAAACGTCCCTCGTTTCCCGTGCTTAGGCTAACTCCTATCCCAAACACGATGCAAATGAGATGGCATACACAATGCGACTAACATACAACCTAGCATACGAAGTGCTATGAAATGGCATACACAATGCTCTAATCATGCAACTCAGCATACACAATGCCATGGACTGAAATGGCACACACAGTGCAAGATGGACTTACACCAACATGAGTGGACCTCAGTCACACTCACATCAGTGGCCATTAGATGAAAATGAGACAACCGAAATGCGTGCACACATGCGCAAATGCCAAGGACCGAACCTAAGGCATCAAATGCTACTCTACCAAAGCAAGGCAATGGATGAAAGATGGCATGGAATAGCAAAAATTACAGCTCTTAAATAGCATGAAATATGGTCCCGAAACATGCAAATATGGCACACAATGCAAGCTAGGGGGCCCGGTTACCGAAACTAGTGAAGTGCGTTACTATAGAGGTACCCAAAGCAATGCACCAAAGGCAAAACCAACTCCAAACAGACCCTAGGTAGGTCTGAAACAGTGGGGAAATGGCCTAAAATGATGGCTCGGAATGCAACGAAATGGAGCTCATTCAATGGTCCGAAAATAAAGCATACAAGTCCAACTCTCAAACGCATTTAAAGAGATGAAAACATGGCAACATGGCATTTGAACAAGCTCTGAAATGTGATGAATAATAGGCTTAAAACATGAGCACACCTCAGTATATGCATGCAATGAAACTCAAAACTCGAAGCTAGGCAAATGCATTGAACTACAAGTATGCAAAATAGACATCATTCGACCACGAGGCCCAAAAACAGAGCTAGGGTAGTCCAAAATAAGCACAATGTTAGTTCAAAGTAGGGCCAAAAGGTGCCTACATGAAGGGCCCACAAAGCATGCAAAGAAAGCTAGTGAACCATGAGTTGTTCTACAACTACATGAAGCATATGAAAACTCATTAAACCAGCAAAAAACAGATGTATTCCATGCCAAAATATGCCCAAATAACCACTGAAACTCAGTCAATGCATGCAAAAATGATGAGCTCCTTTGGAAGCCCGTGCAAGGGGTTACTGTACACCTATATGATGGACACATAAAATGTCAAAACCACCTTTGGAAATGAGTTATGACAACCTTAAAACTCACCAAATAGGCCCTGGAATTGGTCTACGAAGCATGCAATGAAAGGTCCCTTTGAAAGGCCTTGAATGGAATTGTTCTACACATGCATTATAGACATAAAATATGAACAAAGGGGCTCTAGAAAGTGCTAAGGTAGACCTTGAAACTCACCAAATTGGGCCCAAAAAGTGACTTGACAACATGCAAGTGCGGGGCCCTTTGGAAGGCCAACAAAGCTAGTAAAGAGAATGAGGGGTGAGAGGGTCACCTCTCTATGATTTTGGAGCTCAAAGACACATCAAAGCTACTGAAAATCCACTGGATTTCAGTGGCCAAGAGGCCAAAACAAGGCCAATGCAAATGCTCAAATGCATGGCTCAAAGCATGAGGAAATGAAGCATGCAAGGAAGAAGATGACCCCAAAAAGAAAAGAGTCCTTGAACAAACATTTTAGAAGATCAAAACAAGACTTTTTCTAGTTTATGGAAAATCTCGAAAATGCTCACAAGTAGGGCTAAGATATGATGCAAAATAAGCCTACAAAGAGGGATAAAGCATACAAGGATGTAGGAGGCCTCAAACGGAAAAGTATCCTTGATCAAACTTTAAGAGGAGCTCAAAATATGATACTTTACAGTTTATGACAAAACCCAAAAATGCTTGAAAATAGGGCTAAGCTATCATGCAAAATAAGGCAAGAAAAGGGGAAATAGAGGCTTACCCTTGTAGCACAGCAAAACAGCAGCTTCTGGACCAAGTTGGTGAACCTTCAACACTTGCAAATCAGTCCCAAAGTGCTGGAATGGATGGTGGAGGTGGTAGGCTATGAGGTGTGGTGCAAATAGTGGAAGAAAATTAGGGTTTGGAGCTTAGAATAGTGAGTTATGGAGGGTGGAGTGTATATGCCTTAAACAAATTTGTTGAACCCTTCAAAAGGAAGAGGAGGGTCTCTCTTATAGAGAAGAGAGGCCAAAGCTTCTCTTGGAAGCTTCAAATATCCTCCATACACGTGCATGGAGGATGGTCCAAATGCCTCCCAACTGGCACAGCTGTGATGCATTCAGAGAGAGCAAAAAGCAAGAAGCAAGCCGACCAGTTAAGGTGGCCGGCCGGCCACTCCCCCTGGTCGGCCGACCAGGGGTCAAAAGGGTCAATCTAAAATGCTGGCCAGCTACCCCAGAAAGGTGGCCTCCCAGATGAGTGCAGCACAGCTGTATGGTGGAAAACCAGAGAATGTGACCCAAGAGAGAGAAAAACCAGCTTTTTAGCAAGGTTCAAAAGGGTCAAGAAGAATTACTGGTCGGCCTACCCATATTGGTGGCCTCCCAGATGAGCACAACACAATGGTGGTATGAAAAGCCAGAAATTGTGGCTCAAAAGTGAGAAAAACCAGCTTTCTGTCAGAAAAATCGGCTTTAGGAGAGAGAAAAAGAGAAAACTGGTTTCCAAGGGAAAAAGGTGGTCTCCCACCATACTACCACCTCCCTAGCAATGAAAATAGGGTCCCTACCAAAAATGGACCAAGACGGATGCAAAACGAGGGTTCGAGGGCCAAAACGCGCAGTCCGGGGCCCCAAAAATAGGCTGTTAGGCACCGAAAGTGGCGTATGACCTCGAAGATGGTCTCTCGGGCCACAGTGTCCCAAACGGGAGCAAACGGAAGTAGTTAAGCAGTCCCGAACCGAGGCACACGGCCGACGGCTCCGAAAACTAGAAACTGGGCTCCAAACGGGAAAAATGGCCTACGACCACGAAATGTAGCCTACGGCCACTGAGAGATGATCTACGAGACCTCTCCCTCCCTTCGGAAAGAGAAAACAGAGAAAACAAAACCCAGTTCGCAAACCAAGGCAAAGCACAAAAGAGCCCTGAAGTCCGGAGGTAAGGCTCGCAGCCGAGACTTCGCAACCTCAAAACGAGCACAATATGCAACATCACCGAGCGCTCAATTGGTGACGTCTGAGTCTTAAGGTCGGTCAAAAATGGGGTGTCTACAATATGCTTCCACCAAGGGCGTAGCTTAGGAGGACTTGGAGCTTAGGGCTTCATTTTTGTTTAAGCCTCGGGTTTTACCTGTATTGAGTTAAAACCCATTTTGTTGTACCTAAGCATCGACTTGGAAAATTGTAGCCATTAGGGCATATAATTATTTGGTTTTACTTTTACCTTAATTTATGTACCCTTTTCATATGCTATTGATTCAGAATCTAGGATTTATGAATTTATATTTCATATGTCATCTTTTGTAATGATCAAGGTTATGAATGAAATAGAAGATATGAGTTATTGATCAAGTGTAAGTGATATTATATGTTGGGTCATTGTTATTTGTTTTAGGGCGTTACACTTGGATCATGTCACAAAATTGGGAGATTATACCAATCTTATTGTCACGACCCAAACCCGCCCCTATAGGTTTAACATCGTAACCAGCCAGTACTCCAAGATTACCTTCGGCCTCAAAGACAAAAATTCAAAATATTTATAATCATATCGGGATCTAAAGCGGAAGCAAAACAAAAATAACAATGTCCATTGAGCTTGTGCATACCTGATGACTAAAATAATTAAAAACATTTAAAGACAATAATAATTATTTATATACAAATCTCATATATCTCACACACATATACACTTAAGACTCGACAAGATTCAAAGCTCTGACAAAGCTAGGGGTTGATTTTCTTGGCTCTACCCGAGCCTAACTTGCTTTATTCCGGAAGCTCTTCAAAAGGCTGACAGGGGTAGACTCCGAGGCTTTCTCTATCCTTGTTGCTTAGTTTGCTCACCTATATATACATATAAATAGTGAGCTAAAGCCCAATGAGTAATAATAGAATAAAGAGATTAAATGAATGAAGTTTGACGATAGTATAAAAACATGTCTTACAATTTAGAAATGAAGCTTAAACCACTTTCAAACTAAGGCATTTGCCATATTATATCAAACTTTATAATAAAACATTTTCCATGCCAGTTCCCTTATCAAAACATATATTTTATTTTCCGAAACAATCCATTTCCATAGGCAAAACAATTCGATTAGCCATCACATCAATCCCTTGTAATAATAAAAACCATTATGCGATAGCATTTTCATTAATTCATCAATTTCAACATCAAGATCTTTCAATGTCAATTTATGTGGTACATCCATGAAGTGACAATATCATTCCAATGATGACGTATCATACTAGCCATGGTATTATTATCCCTAGGCAAGCGCCTAGTCATGGTATTGTTACCCCCAGGCAAGAGCCTATAGCCATGGTATTTGTGACAACCCTGACCTATGTTTAGCATTAATTCATGATTAGGCATGCTGAGTAAATAATTAAGATTAAATCCCAAATTGATTATGTAAGTGTGCTGTTTTAATTGCATTTCTATCTGTTTGTTATAGAACGATCTGTTCACGTTTTAATTTTGAGTTACGAATTGAAAGTCTTATCGGCGACCAATTCGGAAATTGACTTGTGTTATATGCTAATTAGGAATTATATGATTTTATGGTTGGTCTAATTGAAATTTGATTTAGAACAATTAGATTAGAATAAATCATGTTAAATTACTTTAGCCTGAGTTATTTACACATTTGCTATTGGTGGGCCTTTACAAGGCCATATGTTTGATTTCATATATGTTGACATACCATTCATGTCCCACCTCCTTGAACAAAACGTGAGAGAGAGAGAGAGAGAGAGTTGAAAGAAAGTTGAATTCAACAAGAGAATTGCTTGGGATTTAGAAAAAATTGAGGGAGATTTGCATAATTGAGCTACCACACTTGGGAATTCAAGATTAAGGTAGGTATTCACCATTTTTAATTGTGAAATGGAGTTGCCTAATGCATGATTTCAAGGAAATCATGAACTAAAGTCAAGAAATAGCCTAAAGAGTATATTTGAGAAGTAATCCATGCATGCATGTCCTTATCATTGAACTTTGAGATTTGTTTTCATAAAAATTTCCACATGCATGTTCATATTATGGTTGTACCTTAGAAATTCACCATGTTTTTTAGTTGAATCTTGCATTTGATCATGCTTTGGAGTTTTGGAGCTCATGAGAACTCATGCATGTCATGTCTTTGAATCAATCATAAAGTTTTAGTTGAAATTTGGTACAATTGACACACTTTTGGGCTTTAATTTTATGAAATGATCTTCAAAATATGTTGTGTTATGAGTTTCTAAGTATTTTCCAGAAAATTGGCCCAAAAGGATGAGTTTTGGCATATTAAATCCATGGTTTGAGCTTTGGGAGCAAATCTGGAAAACCCAGAATTTGGTTTCCTCGCTCGAGTAAGGGATTCCACGCTCGAGCGACCACCTTTGTTTTCAGACTTTCACTCGAGCGACGGAATGCTGGCTTGAGCATAAATTGCAAGCTCTCAAAATTTTTACGTGTGCAGAAGCACACTCGAGCGACAAGACTTGCGCTCGAGCGAGAAACTGTGTCTTATGCTCGAACAAGCATTGAGCGGAGATTTTCAACATCCATTACATTTCACATTTTTACAGATCGCTCGAGCGAAGGAGTCTACGCTCGAGCGACCAAGCACATTATGCATGTCCGCTCGAGCGAAGGAAGTCACGCTCGAGCGAGACCCCTGTTTTTAACAAGTTTTGAAAAATATTTTTAAGTACATTTTTGCATCATCTTTCCATCATAGGCATTCCTAGGCCATGTTTAAGGCATCATAATGAGGATAATGATTTAGAACCACACCAAAACAAGCAAGGGGCTAAGTTATTAATTCCGGGTGTGTAATTTAGTGTGTGTTCGTTCTGCAACTGTGTAGGTTTGGCACCCAAGGACGCTGATTAGCCTGTCTATAACCCAATAATCTGTGAGTAACAATGTTGTAAAGTTATGTTAAATTATAATTATTTTCTGAATGATTAACTGTACTGCTTTCTAAAATGATATTGTTTACTGAAAGAATGTTTGCCCTATTTTATGAACTGTACTTGCGGTATCCATAGCAACTGACTATTACTATTACTGTTACTGCCACGAGTACTGTTACTGTTACTGCCACTGTTTACAGAGATCTCTGTCAGTTCCTATCCTTAGAACTACTGTTACTGTATTGATGGCCATCAACTGGCCATTCGGTCTATTTAGACCTACTGTACTGTTTTTCTATTGGATGTACCACGCATGATTGCTATGATTTTTAAATGACTGATATGACATGAAATATAAGACATTGATCGAATAACTGCTCTACAAATGCATTTGACTGTTTTAATTACTAGAAGGATATTCATTCTTAACCTCTTTACACATTTGTTATTTACTGGGCTTTAGCTCATAGTTTATATATGTATAGGTGGCCAAGCACTGGACCAGAACTAGAGGCGCCGACTTAGACTCATGTTTTGTCAAGCCAACCATCGCACCTCATATCGAGGTTCCGAACCTGCACGAGTCAAGGCTGTTTTGGGGTGTTTCAGATTCACCCTTTTTGTCTCTGTTAATGCAATGAATGATTAAGACTTGATTGTGCAGTTATAGTGAAGGGATTAGGTCCCTAACCTGTATGCTACTGTGTATCTATATATGGCTATAAATGTGGTTATGTCCATAAGAGTCTTTTTCTATTCAGGTTTTTACAGCTCATTGGACATCTTTTTATTACTGATTGGCTTCCGCCAGCCATTTTTTATTGTATTATTGTCATTACTGTTAAGCAGACATTTGGTAATCACGGATTACTGGCCGGTTACGATGTTAAACCCTTAAGAGCGGGTTTGGGTCGTGATAGTATTGTTACCCCCAGGCAAGAGCCTATAGCCATGGTACTATTACCCCTCAGGCAAGGACCTATAGCCATGGTATTGCTACCCCCAGGCAAAGGCCTATAGCCATGGTACTATTACCTCCAAGCAAGGGCCTATAGTCATGATACTATTACCCCTAAGCAAGGGCCTATAGCCATGGTACTATTACCCACAGGCAAGGGCCTATAGCCATGGTACTATTACCCCTTAGGCAAGGACCTATAGCCATGGTATTGCTACCCCCAGGCAAAGGCCTATAGCCATGGTACTATTACCTCCAAGCAAGGGCCTATAGTCATGGTACTATTACCCCTAGGCAAGGACCTATAGCCATTGTACTATTACCCCCCAGGCAAGGGCCTATAGGCATGGTATTGTTACCCCCAGGCAAGGGCCTATAGCCATGGTATTGTTACCCCCAGGCAAGGGCCTATAGCCATGGTATTTTTACCCCTAGGCAAGGCCCTATATTCAATGGATGCCACAATATCGTTTCAAAACAAAACTTCATTCACTAAAAGACATACTTTTCAACAAGTCATGCTTTCAATTGTCAAACCATTTTAAGAATTCATTCAATCAATCACATATCTGTTTTGATAGCAATACATTTTCAAAAGTAAAAATAATTTGAACATATCTTTATAAGGTTATTACTCACAGTGGGTTACGTTGATACAAGGCCTCGAACGTCCACGTAAACGAATCACATAACAAAACACAATGGAAACACCATTCAATATTCATTTCATTTCAATTCAACTTTCTTGATGTGTTTCTAGTTTATTTCATAACTATGTGAGTCCATTTGGTGCCTAGGAATATTTAGAATGTCATGAGGAAGCAAATATGCATTTAAAAGAGTTAGTCAAAAAAATTGCTGAAATAGGGTCCTCGCTCGAGAGCCACTTTGGTCGCTTGAGTGGACTGTAAAATTTTGAAAAACTTATGGGAGCTTGATTTTCACGCTCGAGCGAGACTTTCCTCGCTCGAGCGGACAGTATGAATTCTGGAATTTTCAGAATTGTGTTTGAAGTTCAAGGTTGATATTCAAAGCCTCAAAACTTGTGTTTTTTGTACAAAAATATGGAGAACTATTGTATAATTTAGTAAACACTCTCAATTAGAAATCATTTATTCAAAATCATGCTCCAATTGTCCAAATTTATATTTAACTCATTTTCTTTATATCAAATCCACAATTTTAAAATATGAATTAAACTTTTCAAACCCTTGAAAATTTCATGATGTATGTAAAAATACAACCCAATTTCATTATTAATAACAAAATCAAATTTAACTAATAAATTACAAAACAATTCCTTAGAATTTCAACTTAACTCAATCTTTAACCAAAAACTCAATTTATAATCATGGATGTTCTAAAATGTGTTTAAATTGAATAAAACTTTTAAATTAACTTACATACATGGATTAAAGATCAAATCAAATAAATTCCTAATTTTCAAAGTTTTTCCTTTTTCTCTTCAAAATATGAGATTGAATTAGTTCAAATTCTTCAAAATCTATGATGCATTTATCATTAGAGTATTAAAACTTACAAAATTTGTCCATGCATGTATAAATGGAACTCAAATTCATGCAAGACTACAAAAACCAAACTCAACATAATTGATTTCTAAATTAATTTCCATAAATTGAACATAACTCCATTTCTTCATCATCTTGCTAATTCCCTTTTTAATTACATGAAATTGAACTCAATTATCTCTCAATTTCAGCTTTTAGGTAATTTATCTACAAAATTTAAACTTTAATTCCTTACCTAAAATCTTCAATTTGTTAAATCTCTTGATCAAGCTTTGAGTTTCCTCCTTTGCCTTCAATTTCTTGAATTTCCTTCAAACCCATCAACACAAAGCGCTCTCTCTCTATCTCCCTCTCAGCCTTTCTCTCCCACTCGGCTCAATTCTCTCTTCCAGCAGAGTGAATAAGGCCTTATTGAGTTCATTCACTCGTCTCTCTTTTATTATTTTATTCTTTTCATTTAGTGGGGCACTTGGCCTTATCATGTAAACCCACGAGGTGGTGTATTAATTATTTCTTTAACTAATTAATCTTGCTTAAAATATTTAATTTGAGATTGAACTTTAATTATAATTAGCTTAATTAATCATCTCTTAACTTTAATTAGTCATGTAAAACCCTAACTCAATTAATCATGACTAAGTACAAATCTCACTTAATTTAATTAATCTAATTTGACTTCCTTTAGAAGCTAATTAATTATATTTAAATTTATCAGTCTGAATCAGATTTTTAATCAAACTCTAAAAAAATTGCAAATATTAAATTAAACATATTTTCATTATCAATTTTGATTTCTCAAATCATTTAGACCTTCAATTTCTAATCAGACTTCAAATTTTCGTCAATAAATTACATATTCAAATTACACACCCCATAAATAAATTTAATTCGTAATAATCACAATTCTCAATTCTCATAATTTAATTAACTTTATTAACTCCAATTCGGACCTAATTTAATCGAATCTCAATTTTACTAAACTGAAATGAATATTTAATTAAACTCCTAAATGGGTCCGTAATTAAAATTAAGTTGATTTAACTTTTTAATTTCACTTCCTTAAGCCATTTGAACTCTTAATTTCTAATTTCAAAATAAATCTTTAGCAGAATCATATACAAATCCGATTCCACAATTCTCATAAATCTCAAATTAAATTAGGATAACGACTAATCAAAATCCCAAATCTCCTTAACTAACTAAATATAAAATATTATACGTGGCGGGGTTGTCACACTTGTCTTGATGGCCAAGCTCACTTTGTCACCTTCGAGTCGGACATTTAGCTGATGCCCAGGCCAATTAAACACCTTGTAATCCTTGATATGTTCATCATTATGTAAATATTTGCAAGTCAAGTTATGCAATGTCTCAAGCTAAAGCTATGTTCAAATTATGATTTGATGTTATGTTTAAAAGTTTGTCGGTATTCATTCATTTACCACTTTACTTTATTACTATTTACTGAGTAACGGCTCACCCTTTTTTCTATATGTATGTAGGTAAAGATGAAGAACACGATCAGGAGAAGGAGTCGCATTAGAAGTCTTTTCTTTTGTTTTATCTTTTTGGAAGTTGTAACGTTCAGACAATAGTTTTCTTTTTCAATTTTGACTTTGTATAGTTATGTTGTGGAAGATGTACTTCTTCTCTTTTTGTTGTTTGGACTTCAAATAGAAAGATAATAATGTAAGAAGTGTGTGTGTTTGTTTTCATTTGATTTATGCACATGTTGTGAATGGACTTTTGATAACAAATGGAAAAGTGATTCAGCATAAGCGCCAAGGTTATTAGTTCAATCTTGTTTTGTCTTGTTAGGCCTTCGGAAGTCAGGTGTTACTAGTCGATTATCCGGTATTTTTGTAATTCCTACGACTACCTGCAAAGCTAACAACTTGCTGAAATGCTCCAGACATTTTTAATTTGATGAAAAATTTAAGACATTCACAATTTGATATTATAATTGAAATACTAAAACAACTTTTTTTTTATAATAAAATTTAAATTTGATGAAAGTAAACAAAATAAACGTTAATGGCGTTCTAAGCAGGATACACATGATACATGCGAGTATTTCTCCAATTATAATATCTGCATTTTTTTATTTTTATTTTCAATAATATCTGCACATTCATTTGCGGAAAGGGAACAAATTCAGTGAGAAGCTCTTTGGCGGCACCGCGAAAACCCCAGAGAAGCAGAGCCATGGAATTCCAAACTGCGAAACCAAATGCCAGAATGCCGAGGAACGAGAAGCTCTCCCTCGATCACTATCTTTCTCTCATCGCCACTCACAAGAAACACCATCTCACCGTTCACCTTCTCAATCAGGTCTCTCTCTCTCTCTCTCTCTCTCTCTCTCTCTCTCTATATATATATATATATATATACACACACACACAAACATGTATATATAACCATGAATTCAAGGTTTGGTTTGGGGAAATTGTTCACAAATTTCTAAATTTGGACTAATTTTAGCTTTAGCTTCGACTTCTCATCAATCGCGGAGTTTCAATTTCATTCTCAGGAAGCGATTCAGTCATTGTACAACTAGTTGTAATTGCATTTCTGCTCAATACATGGGGTTTCTTTTATTATTGATTTTGATTTTGATTTTGATATATGATGCTGTGTGTTGTGTTCACAGATCATCGACATGCACGGATTCAAGAAAATCCACAACACTGCAAAGGTGAGAGAAACAAGGAATTAATTTGAACATTTATCTTCGTTTGTGAGTCCAGTATCCAGCTTTGAATTTCGGCAATTTTGTTGTGTTATGGAAATCGCAGAAAGTTCTGATCGATGCAGTGAACTCAATGGAGCTGATGGATCCGAGTCGCTCAACACTAAACGAAGAAAACGTGTCTTCATGCGCGCATATGACTCTGGAGGAGGCTATCAAAGACCTAGCGGACCTCAAATGGCAAGAATGCTGCGTCACTTCCATCCAAACCCTAAATTCGGTGAACTACGACCTGGTCGTACACAACACCGACGCTGAAGCTGAGTCATCGAAACCGAAGCTTAAACAGAAGACGAGGTCCAGGAAGCGGCGCAAGTTTTTGACACTGGGAGCCGCCGGGGGTGACAGCGCTGACACAGCCACAGCAGCCGCAGCCGCAGCTCACGGTTGCGGCTACTTTGGAGGCTCAAATTTGATCACTGAGACTGAGAGGACGAGGACAACTGACTTCAACGACGATGATTTTGGTGCTACCGGCGGTGACTGTAGTGAGTACTCTTAGACTTTTCTCCCCATTGCACCGTATTAGAGAGAGAGAGAGCGAGAGAGAGAGAGAGAGAGAGAGGGGTAATCAACTGGACGAATCGTATAGATAGAAACTGCAATGGTTGTTGTTAGACAGACTATTATTGAGATTGCGTGAGGTGAGCGAGATTTCAGAGCAGAATATGCTTTGTCTTTGCTGGTGTTTTTACAACAGTCCCCCAGGATTGGCTCGTATCATACTCTGTTTTTTTTTTTTTTTTTTTAATAAAAAAATAAATAATAGTAGAGTGCAAGTTAATGGGGTGTTTGTTTCAACTTTTCAAAGTTAACTTATACCTTTTAACTTTGAAAAAGTTATTTTGGATTGTTTGGTTAAACTTATTTTTCTGATTCTAACAGCTTATTTTAACTCAAAAAAGCTGATTCCGAGAAGCTGTTCACCCCTTACTTCTGATTATCAGTTTCTGCAGTGGACATGTTAATATATGGTTATACTCTTAGATTTTCTTATTTTTTATTTTTTTTAAAATTGAAAAAGACCCAAATGAACTATAGATTATTATTATTATTTTTTATGAGAAATATAGACAAGTAGTGAATAACAAAAAATAAAAATTGATTGAAAAAGATATTTCACAGTTTATTTAACAAACACTACTCAGCAACTTAAATCTATAATTCAACAGCTACACCAAACAGATTAATAACTTCTGATTAAAGTCATAATTTATAATCTGTTAAGTTATAATTTATAAATTATTTTAACAGTTACACCAAATGGGCCATAACTCTCGCTTTTTAAAATTTTAAATGATTATTTTTTTTAATTTATTTAAATTATTTTCTTGCACATTTTTTTTTAAATAAAGACAGTTATACGTCACTATTGTTTTGCTCTTTTAATCAATTATGTAAACGTTGATGCAAAATAGTAATAAAAAAAGTTAATACAAAACATTTCTCTTTCTAAACTAAATAATAATAATAATAATAATAATAATAATAATAATAATAATAAATTAAGCATCTCCAGTAAATTGTGCTGAGCTGGGCCAACAGAATGGATCAGTGCAAGGAGGACTTATGCCTGCTTGTTTGGCTTGATATACATTATTTGTATTGAAATTCAAAAGGGATACGAGAGCACAGCATAATTGGTTCAGACTTTTAAAGTTTAATAAAATAATAATTGGTCCTAATTTTCATTTGAATGTTAAATACACTTTTTTTGGGACTTAGTTCTAGTCTGAGAAGTACGGACACTTTTAGGAAGGTGACGTATCCGTGTCGTGTACGTGTCGGATACCGATACTCTTTAGACGCGTGTCCGACACTCTTCAAAATGTATCCTATTTTTTAAAGACTTGGACACTCTTTGGATACTTGGAGAACACACGTGTCAATCGTTTAAAAACACGTGTCTAACGATTAGACATATGTAAAACTAATTATAAGTTTGAACAAAATAACTTAAGATACAATAATAAAATAAAAACCATATAAATTTATAAGAATTAGTGCCATATTATATTTTTTATTATTTTTGAATGATATATTTATATATATAACATATAATAAATATATAAAATTATATATTTCAGGCGTGTCCTCCACGTGTCGTGTCCTGCATTTTTTAAAAATTAACGTGTCGGCGTGTCCGTGTCCATGCTTCTTAGGTTCTAGTTTTTATTTATTTAAGCATCTGTATTCGTGTGTCAAATAGTTGTGATTTTTTATTTTTTATTTTGTGGTTAGCCATTTTTTTTTTTTTAAATTTATTTATTTTTATACTAAAGAATGTTGTTTGGGTTCATCTTTCCTGTTTTGAGGATAGTGAACGAGAGAGATGATAAGATATGGCTTTGACCCTTTTATTTATTTATTTTATTGTCCAAAATAATTTTTTTTTTTTTAAAAAAAAACATTCTATTTTTAAAGTTATTTACATAATTAGGACACTTTTGTTAATCTGTCTTCAAAATTACATTAAAAATGTAATTGCCAAAGCAATAATTTTTTTTTAAATAAAAAAGGGTATTTTTAATAATCAAGGGTTTAATTTCCTAAATAGGTGGAATTTGTTCCCAATACGGGTGTGGATTGTGCGATTCGAATGGTTTGAGAGAAATTATAAATTGAATGGCAGATTAGCGAATTGACAAATTATAATTTGAGCAATTTTGAGTGGATTAAGAGATTGAAGAATATTCTAACAAATTATCAAGTTTTTGAATAATATATTATATTAATTTACATAATATTTTTCATATATATAACTACTAATTTGTAATAAATTTCACATATTAAATCTCTCTCAATCATTTTTATTTTGATATTTCATTATAAGTTAAAAAATATATATGTAGTAACTGAAGTGAAACGATTTCAAATAACAATTGTTGGATCCCTATCATAATTGTTGGAGAAATGATATTTGCAAATAATAAACTCCCATCGTCATGCACCAGTTGCATATAAAGGGGTCCATTCCTTCGCTGCACAAGTCCAATTAAATAATAATAATAATAATAATAATAATAATAATAATAATAAAATAATATACCTGCCACATCTTGTAAAGAGGAACATCACAAAATCAGAATTATACATGTGAGATGGGTAAATTTCTACCAACCTTTTTATGAGAGGGAAAGAAAGCTTTACTCCATATGATGCCACTATATTAAAAAGATGACCAACATCTCTATTAAAATCAACAACTCAAGTACAAGAATGGAGGGCATTATTACCTGTTTCAACAGCTCCAGCTTCATTGGACTTCCAATGTTTTGCAATATTCTCAGAAAGAGGATCGTCTGGATTTGGAGCACTCAGGAGAGCTTGGATGCTGATTCATGAAATAATAAAAGCAATAATTGAGTATGTAGGATAAAAGTCATTTAAATTACAACGAATTTCTCACATAAAATTATATAATTATTTAATGTTAATTGAATTTATAAATATTTATACAAAAGTATCAACATACACCATGAAGAAAGACTGAATCTTATTCATTTATTGATCTAACTATTACATTATATAAATTCACAGATCTGTAACTACCCATCTAACAAACTAACTAATCTTTCAAACAAACTAACTGCATATAATACCAGTGAACTGCTTAGATGTTACACAGCCCATGGCTTGTGATACACCTTCATATAAGTCTGCCCTTGGTTAGCTTTCGTGGACAGCTCTTGCACTTCTTTTGCACTGTGTGCTCTGTTGCAATCTATTTGATCTGTTGCAGTACCTGCAGCCTGGAACTGCTTGGACTGCTGTGTTAAGTCTTCGTCAATTATAATCTCACAATCACTACAATTATCACTAATATTGCTGCAACCATCATTACTATCACTGTCACTGTCACTACAACCACCACTGCTATGAAGCCACAATTGCTATTACCACCACATTCATTATCATTGTCATCGTCATCATAAAACATACCATCATTTCAACTAGTGAAATTTCATTTCCTTCAAATAGTGAAATTCAACCTTAATATTTAGGTGAAATTATTAAAAAAGTGAAATTTCTACTAAAGAAGTAAAAATTACAAAAAGTGAATTAGAGATGCAAAGTCATCTTAAAAATATTTTCTAATATAACTTTAAAGGTCCGTCTGATTTAAAAAAAAAATAAAGGGACATTTATTAATAAATCTTATGTCCATAACTTATAGACCATTTAGTTCCATAAATATATATTTTATTTTTTATGACAAGTGTCCGAATTAGCTTATGCACATCTCAACTAATCCCGAGACTCACGCAACGCGCCCCCTCCACATGGATCGTAGTCTCATAAATAATCTTATGAACCCACATAAGTCATTTCTCACATCAAAATCTCGAAATTAAGCATACTCACGTTTGAAAAGGTAATGAGGCAATAACAAACACATTAGAATCATATCCTATTATCACATTTTAAGAATGACACATTTAACAAAAGTTTAATAAGACAATAGTGCACAAATGTCACATTGCCACACTTTAAGAAGAATGACACATTCAACAAAAGTTTAATAAGACATTAGTATACACATTAGATTGATGTTTTATATTGTCACATTTTAAGAATTATACATTTGACAAAAGTTTAATAAGACAATAATGCACAAACATCTCATGTCACATTTAACAAAAGTTTAATAAAACAATAGATCACATTGTCACATTTTAAAAATGACACATTTAGCAAAAGTTCAAAAACAATAGGGCACAAATAAAATATATATCCACATTTGTCCTCTCTAAGAAATAAAATAAAAGGACCTCATGATATACATTTCCAAATTCAATGAGACTTAATAATTTGCAAGAAAATTTATAGGATAGTCCGGTATACACTTTTCTAGGATGGGAATTCTAAATAAATTTTCCAAAATGAATAAATCATGAAAAGTGAAAATAGTAAAAGGTGAAGTGACTAAGAAGGAGTCCGTTTGGTTTAGTTTTTGAAGTGAGTTTTGAATTTTGAGTTGTATTTTGAAAGATAAGTCGTTGAAATGAGTTTTGAAAGTTGAAAATATGTTTGGTTATGAGTTTTAAAAATAGTTTTGGGATGATTTGTAATTTTTTTTTTTTTATTTGATTGATCTATAGAATGTGAAAGAATGAAAGAGGAAAGAGAAAAAGTGATTGTTCAATTTATTAATAATAATAAATAAATAAAAAGAGAAGGAGAGAGGAGAGAGAAAAAACAATTTTGAGTTGTGTTTCAAAAACATGTTAACCAAACATGTTTTTCTATTTTTTTATCCAAATCATGATTATTTTCTTGTATGAATTTCATGAGGATGAAAAATTTGGAAGGAAAAAGAGAGAAATTAAAATTTTAATTAGAAGTCACTACTTCAATAAACAAATTTTCATTTTATTTATTTATTTATTTATTTATTTATTTTTTTGGTAAGAAACTAAAAGTTTAGTTGCCATGCTACCATAGATTGTACCAAAAATATAAATGAAAAAAAGGGTGCAGTTACACACATGTTCTAATTTATGAAATTATACTCCATTAAGTTCTAACTAAGATTTTTTAGACCTTCAAGTCCCATTAAATTCTTAATAGTCAGATTTGCTCTTCAAATAATGATTGTCCATCATTTATGATTATCTATAAAAGAACATGGTAATTTGACATTTATTTTGATTTTCAAAACTTTAAAACATCAACTTTAAAATTGAAAAAACTAAATAAAAAAAATTGTGTGACAAAAAAAAATTAATTTTTTTTTTTGAATTTTTTTTTTTTTGGGGGGCAAAACTGAAAATTTGGTGTCTATCAAGGGGCACGATGATGGAACATTGATATGAAATTGAAAAAAAAAAAAAAAAAAAAAAAAGACCTTTAAAAATGAAAAAAATTGATAATGTTTTCAGTTTTAAAACTAAAAAAAAAAAACTGACAAAATACTTAGTTTTATTGGATACTTGAATCAAATCAATAAGTCGAAGGACAAAAATGTTTAATCTCATACTTTGTTTTTTTTTCATCGGTTAGTGAAACAATTATCTGGAATATTACTATGCAAAATTGATAATATTCTTAGTTTTAAAAATTAGAAAAAACTGGCAGTATTCTCAGTTTTACTAAACAGGACTTATTAGTATAAAAGATTTTAGATAGAACCTGAGCTATCATAACATTTATAAATAGGACTTTTAGGTAATTAACTGGAAAACAAAATAGCAAAAAAAAAAAATTTAGCTTTTGTAACTTTCATGCTAAACAAACTCAGAATTTTATTTATTTATTTATTTATTTATTTTTTAATGTTTTACCATTTCCGTCACGGGAGGGTAGTGGGTTGGCATGACAAAATGTTAAAATAGGACATAATGCTTATATAAATGTATTGTCAATTGTAACATGATTTATTTGCGAAAATAAAAAATCAAAATTTTATTTCATGAGATGTTTAATTGTTATATATATATATATATATATGTGTGTGTGGAGATCTATTCCTATTGTATCACATTTGAGAGCATATGAAGTACCACGTCCATATTTCCAACCATCCGCATTCTAAATAACACAAATTTATATATATTCTGTGTCCAATTTGTGTGGCCCCCTAGTATTTTTATTGGGGTGCAACAGCTTTTCTGCAAATCTTCAGCCCAAGTTCCCAATAGATGCAGAATTGAATCTATCAAACTGTTGAGAATTGATATCAATTGATGAAGAAAATTGGTTGTTATAGCCAATAATAATAAGACGTATTTTCTTGGGGGGTTATACTGAGCCATTCTACTAGCATTGCAGTTGGTAAGAACCTGTCAGTCACTACTCAACGTTAATCTCCCTTGTACAGACTTGACTTTGATTATTCAACTTACAAGCGTTCAATTATGTAGAGAGAGAGAAAGAGAGAGAGAGAGAAGGAGAATGAGAGGAAACTAATACGAGTGATTAGGGGATAAAATATTTTTCTAATTATTTTCAAAACATTTATCAAATTGCTAGCTTAGAAAGTAAATTGTTGTTACTAGTACTCATCAAAATAAATGAGCAAAAAATGGTCACAAGGACTATAATGTATAACATTCATAGTGCATGAGCCAGTCATCCCATTAGGAAGAAAAAAAAGGTGTAGTTCTGGGGCATTAGGATAACTTGATATACCTTATTGGACATATTTCTTAATACGTTAAACTTCTTAGAAAATTTTCACTTAATATGGTATCAGACCTCAAGTTGGTCTTGGATTCAAAGTCTCTTCGTTTGCATTTTAATCCCCGTTTGCATTATTTGTTTCTTTCTTCTCTCTATGTACAGATGTTTGGTAACTTCATTAACATTATCATCCCTTGTATATGTTGGAAAATTTATAAATTTATAAAGAGGTAGTTGTGAATTGAAATAGACTCCATTTTGAATAAAAGGGTGTAATCTTTCATGGTATCTTTTTGTTTTAAAAGAAGGGTCTCTATTTTGAATGAAAGGGTGCAAACCTTTCATGGTGTCTCTTTATTTTAAAGGAAGGGGTATGTCCCTTCTTCATACATTTTCTATTCAATTTGAATAGGTGCTAACAAAGCCTATATAAAGGCAGCCACATTCCAATTTTGAGAATTCCGAAAATTCATTTTCCTTGCCTTCATTTTGCTCTCTTGCGTCCTTTATTCTTCATATTATTTTAGGGTAATCAAAGAGAGAATAGATCGCAGGTTTGGTTCGCTGAACAAATTTATTTGAAGTGCTTCTATAAATTTGTGAAGATCATTGTATCCTGGGAGATAGACGCCATTCAACCGTAAGTACCGTAGCGGGGCGAATCTGTCTTAAGGACAGAGCGTCACACACTCGACTTGGTCTTAATTTTAATTCGGTTCGATAAATAAATCTGGTATGTTATTTATTTATTTTGTTTGAATTTATTTCTAGTTATTTTATTTTACACAAAAGATTGTTCCAACAATCTTAATATAGATTCGAATTATTCTGTTTACAGAATTTTTCGTTTGTTTTCCTTTTTCATTCTTCGTAAATAATTTCGGAAGAAAATTATTTTCTATGAATTTACAAAATAATATTCTGGTTGAAAAAACAAATAGTGATTATATGCTATTTGACAGATAGTAGTAATATACTGTCTCTTTTCTTTGACAACAACTAGTAGTACGATACTGGTGTCCTTAACAATTCAGAATATATTTTGGTGAAATTTTGTCAGAAAATTAATTTTGGTTTTTTAGAAATTATTTTCTGAGTTTTCATTAATTAAAATTTTGTTTTTCAGTATTTTAATTATTGAAGTGTTACTGAAATTAATTTTCTTGTGTGGAATTAATTTGGTTAAATAAAATTTTATTTTATTTCCAAATTAATTGAAAAATAAAAGTTATAGTTTTTATTTCTTTTATTTTACAGAATTTAATTTCTTGCGTGGAATTAATTTGGTTAAATAAAATTTTATTTTATTTCCAAATTAATTGGAAAAATAAAAGTTATAGTTTTTATTTCTTTTATTTTACAGAATTTAATTTTCTGTGTGGAATTAATTTGTTTAAATAAAATTTTATTTTATTTTCAAATTAATTGGAAAATAAAAGTTACATTCTTGTTTCTTTTATTTTTACAGAATTTAATTCTGTGAATTTGGTTTAATTTTCTGTGTAGTGTAAATATGAATCACCTTTTGGTGAATTTTGTAAAGAATATGGAATAATTCATCAAACCACCGCTCCTTACTCACCTCAGCAAAATGGAATTGCTGAAAGGAAAAATAGGACTTTAAAAGAAATGATGAATGCCATGTTAATCAGTTCTGGATTACCTCAGAACTTGTGGGGGGAAGCAATACTTTCTGCTAATTATATTTTAAATAAAGTACCCCGGAAGAAAATAAATCAAACACCTTATGAATTGTGGCATGGAAGAGTACCATCCTACAAATACTTAAAAGTGTGGTGGTGTTTGGCTAAAGTGACTATTCCTAGTCCTAAAAAGACTAAGATAGGTCCTAAGACCATTGATTGCATTTTCATTGGTTATGCCAAGAATAGTAGTGCATATCGGTTTTTGATTCATAAATCAGAATATACCGAAATGCATATAAATACTATTATTGAGTCAAGGAATGCATCATTCTTTGAACATGTATTTCCAAAGAAGACTGGACAAGAGACTAGTACTAATAAAAGATCTTTTGATGCTATTACTAGTCAGGATCAAGAACATGATCAAGAACAAGAGTTAGATCAAAATGAGGAAGAGGAACTTAGGCGTAGTAAACGTGCTAGAACCTCAAAATCTTTTGGTCCAGATTTTCTAAAATATTTGTTAGAAAATGAGCCTTTAACTTTTAAAGAGGCTATGTCCAGTCCTGAAGCTCCTTTATGGAAAGAAGCTGTCAACAGTAAAGTTGAATCCATCTTGCAAAATCACACTTGGGAATTAGTGGACTTGCCACCAGGTTGTAAACCTCTTGGGTACAAGTGGATTTTCAAAAGAAAATTGAAAACGGATGGATCAATAGATAAATGCAAGACAAGACTTGTAGTCAAAGGTTTTAGACAAAAAGAAGGTCTAGATTACTTTGACACATACTCACCGGTTACTAGAATCACATCCATTAGAATGCTAATTGCCATTGCATCTCTATATAATCTAGAAATTCATCAAATGGATGTTAAAACCACTTTCTTAAATGGTGAGTTAAATGAAGAAATTTACATGGAACAACCAGAAGGGTTTTCTGTTCCAGGGAAAGAAAAGAAAGTGTGTAAATTAGTTAAATCATTATATGGTTTAAAACAAGCGCCAAAGCAATGGCATGAGAAATTTGACAAGGCAATGATGTCAAATGGATTTAAAATTAATGAATGTGACAAATATGTTTATATTAAAAACACAGATAAAGGTTATGTCATTGTATGTCTTTATGTAGATGATATGCTCGTCATTGGTAGTAATAATGACATGATTAAAACTACCAAGAAAATGTTGAATAAACATTTTGACATGAAAGACATGGGCATTGCTGATGTAATACTTGGTATGAAAATTACCAAAACATCTGAAGGATATGCTTTGTCACAATCTCATTACATTGAGAAAATACTTGACAAATTCAGCAAAGATGATGATCATCTTGCTAGAACTCCTGTAGATGTTAATTTGTATCTTTCTAAAAATGTACAGGAAAGTATTTCTCAATTAGAGTATGCCCAAATTATTGGAAGCTTAATGTACTTGATGAACTGCACCCGCCCAGATATAGCTTATATAGTAAGTAAATTAAGTAGATATACGAGTAATCTGGGAGTAGAACACTGGAAAGCAATGATAAGGGTTCTAAGATATCTCCGATTTACTCGTAACATTGGGCTTAACTATACTAGATATCCAGCAGTACTTGAAGGATACTGTGATGCAAATTGGATATCGGATACTAGAGACTCGAAGTCCATCAGTGGGTATGTCTTTACTCTTGGTGGGGCAGCTGTATCTTGGAAATCTTCCAAACAGACTTGTATTGCTAGGTCTACTATGGAATCTGAATTCATAGCTTTAGACAAAGCAGGGGAAGAGGCAGAATGGCTTCGCCACTTCCTTGAAGATATTCCAATATGGCCAAAACCGGTGCCTGCTATATGCATCCATTGTGATAGTCAATCAGCAATTGGTAGAGCACAGAGTCATATGTATAACGGTAAGTCACGACACATTCGTCGTCGACATAACACCGTACGACAACTACTCTCTAATGGAATTATTTCCATAGAATATGTTAAGTCTAAAGACAACATAGCGGATCCACTAACCAAAGGGTTAGCAAGAGAGTTAGTTGAGAATTCATCGAGGGGAATGGGACTAAAGCCTATTAAATAAGAGTTACCACAACGGCAACCCAACCTAGTTGACTGGAGATCCCAAGATCTAGGTTCAAAGGGACAACCGAGTTGTGATTGACTCAAAAGGATCACTGTGGAGTCCAACTCCTTCCCATTTCTATGATAAAATAAGTGATGTCTGCAGCGTTTGAAGTTAAGTAAAATTTTAATGATTCTTATATCTAGGTAAACCTAGTGGAGTATGGCAGGATAATTTTCATAAGAATCACCTATGTGAGTGTGAACTAGGCCAGTTCTATAAGATTTGTGAAGGGCTACAAGTCTTTAGAGCACTCATGAAGACCAGGTTGTTCAGGGCCAAAATGAACACAATAGTGAGAACTAAACTGTGTCTGGGGATAATCTGTGTAAGTTCTATTGTCTTGGTTTACACAAACGGCTAAACAGTTCAAGACATCATGTTCACTGGTTAGCTAGTAAATCCGATAGTGTCTCACAAGGGAAGGTTCAAAGCCAAAAGCTACCTATCCTTTGCAGAATATTTCCAATTTCTGTACTCTCTGTATTTACATCATGTTGTTGCATTTCTCTCTGTCAATTTCGTTCATGTGGGGGATTGTTGGAAAATTTATAAATTTATAAAGAGGTAGTTGTGAATTGAAATAGACTCCATTTTGAATGAAAGGGTGTAACCTTTCATGGTGTCTTTTTGTTTTAAAAGAAGGGTCTCTATTTTGAATGAAAGGGTGCAAACCTTTCATGGTGTCTCTTTATTTTAAAGGAAGGGGTATGTCCCTTCTTCATACCTTTTCTATTCAATTTGAATAGGTGCCAACAAAGCCTATATAAAGGCAGCCCCATTCCAATTTTGAGGATTCCGAAAATTCATTTTCCTTGCCTTCATTTTGCTCTCTTGCGTCCTTTATTCTTCATATTATTTTAGGGTAATCAAAGAGAGTATAGATCGCAGGTTTGGTTCGCTGAATAAATTTATTTGAAGTGGTTCTATAAATTTGTGAAGATCATTGTATCCTGGGAGATAGACGCCATTCAACCGTAAGCACCGTAGCGGGGCGAATCTGTCTTAAGGACAGAGTGTCACACACTCGACTTGGTCTTAATTTTAATTCGGTTCGATAAATAAATCTGGTATGTTATTTATTTATTTTGTTTGAATTTATTTCTAGTTATTTTATTTTACACAGAAGATTGTTCCAACAGTATATGTGTGTTTAATTGCTACCCACAATTAGGCAGTGTTTGGTTTACTAAAATGGATTGGAATAGAATGATCATTCTATCAAAATATTCATTCCTATATTTGATTGAGTGAAAAAATAATGAAAAATATATTACAAATCGATTCATAATTCACTATTGTGAGAAAATGATCGTGTTTTAGAAAAGCCTAAGAAATGACCGTTTCATTCCATTTCATCTCATTCCAGCAAGGGTGACGCCACTACGTGGGTGATGGGGTCCCATCCACCCATCACCCTACAAAAAGCCTTGATTTTTTTTTTTATATGGTAAAAAGTTTATTTGATAACTAACAGATCCCATTAAATAAAAATAAGGGGCCTTGTCATCAAAATTATATGATTCAAACCAGAACATCCATTGAAAATCAAAATTCATTAAGAATCTAATCATTCTCTATTACATTTTTATTTTCAACACTCAAATCAAATGAAAGATTGATAGTTAAATGATTTCTTCATCATGTATCAAAAAAATATGTGTTTGACACTATTAATAATGAGGTTGTCATGTAATAATTAAAAAAGATGACACCTCGTCGAATACTATTGTAAAAGATATATATATATATATATATTTGTTAAGATGATAGTATTTTATTAAAAGTTTATTTTATTTGAAGGTCGAGAAATTCAAATGTTAACTAGTTTAAAAAGTTTTTTTTAGTAAAATTTATTAAATTTTTTGAGTGACCTCATTTATAAAATTTTCTAGAGTCGCCACTGCATTCCAATGAACCATACATAACATTATTTATTGCCTTGCTTATATCGGAAAAGAGTACAATTTTAATCAAAAGACTATCAAAGACTTGAATTATGAGCCATATCTTCCCCTTGCAGGTGAAGCTAACAAGCCTAGGTTAACAATTAACTGATGTGATGTTATGAAGTTACACAATGCTTACATTTTGATAAGGTTTTAAGCATTTACGTTTGAAATGATCAAGTGTTGTTTTGTTGGCCCAAAGAAGAGGGTGGTTGCTATGCTTAGTCAGCATCTGCTCACGCAAAAATTCTGTGTGGCCCTCGAGTAGATTTAACCCAAGTTCATTAATACATATTCTGAGTTTGGACATGGACTGTAATGACCCCAAAATGCGTATAAGAAATCATCTTTATTTAACTATGAGATGATGTGTTTTAATTTAATTAAATCTATTAGAATTGAAGAATTATCTGTTGAGTTACGGATTTAAAATTGGAATTACCGACCTTTATGGGTTCAGAAATCAAAATTGAGTACTTGGGTATGTTAATGGGAATTTTTAGAACTATTTAGGAAAATTAATTGGAAATCTAATTTGTTTGATTCGTTAATGCACGTTTGGGTGGTTAACTTTATACTGCAAATTGAAGGCCCTAGAGGCTTCAGAAACCGAAGTAGGGGACATATTTGTGATCAGCGTAATTTTTAAAGTCACCTGGGAATTTTAATTGAAATTTAATTTTGTGCGATTTGTAAGGACGTGTTTGGGCCCTCCTTATTTGTGATAAAGCTTATATAATTATATATTTGGGTGTGTATGAGTTATTTGAGTGGTGAACTCATCTTTTGAAGTCAAAAAAAGCAAAATATCTAAGGAGGGGAAGAGGCAAAACTTCTCCCTAAGGAAACTCAACATCCATGGAAGCTTGAAGTTGACATCCATAGAAGCTTGAAGATGATTGAAAAAGATAGAAGATAGAGGAAGAAGATCAACCAAAAGCTTGGGAAAATTGAAGAGATTAAGGGAAGAACAAAGATTTGGGTAAGGTATGTGGCTCTAACTACTAACCTTGTAGAGAATCCATCAATCAAGGTTTAATTTGGAAATTTCATATGTAAACGAACAAGTATGTTGGGTTATGAATGGATTGGGTTGAATTCAAGAAATTGAACCTTGAGTTGAGTTCAATCCTAAGAATGATTCATGGAATAATAAGGTTTGGTATGTGAATCACCTATGTGTAAGATGTATTTACATGATTTGGGGCACATATTGTAGAAGTTTGTATGTACAGAAAAGATGTGATTGAAGTTTAACTTTGAGCAAGATTGATGTAATTAAGATGGAATTCTATTTGAATGATGTTAGGTTGTTATGTTTTGGGAGGAATTCTACATGTTTTTGAGTAATTAGACTTGGAATCAAGCTTAAAAAATGAAAAGATTAAATGTTGGAGCAAAAACCATTTTCGTACTGACGTTTTTTTGCCCAGACCGCACGAGCGGCCACGGGCACCGCACGAGCGGACATGAAGAAGAAAAAAGCGGTTTTCATTCTGTTTTTGGGCGCTCGAGCGGCCGGGTTCCTCCGCTCGAGCGGAATTGGGCCGCACGAGCGGCCAAAGTGGGCGCACAAGCGGCCACCCCTGTTTTAGCATACATTGAGTAACTTTGAACAAGCATATCTTTTGCATCTGAACTCCGTTTTGAGCGATTCTTGAGCCTAAAATCAATCCCCGGAAGTCTAGTTTCTAATGGTGGTAGTCTCACTCCCAAATTTTAAATACAAAAATAGTTATGCCCAAATTAGTGACGACTGCTCACTCTCTGTTTACCGGTTTGCATCGTTTCTTCGTCTGAACCTTTGTCCTATCGACTCTTCCTATCTTATGAGGCATGGATTATAACCTAGGGAGGACCAATGAGTCTAGAACCACCATGGATATTGATTAAAGAATAAGAAAGAGATTGGTTTTATTCTCATATTCTGTTATGTACATTGTGTTTATAGGTCAAGACGAGGACATCGTTCCACCGCTATCAGAGACCGACCACTGTGAGTAGTAGTACTATAATTATATATTTAGGACCGTTAATGATTCTTATTATTAACACTCTTTTCTTTGCAAGTAATTACGTTAACGTTTACGTTGTTTGGAAATGAATTCAGAATGTAAATCTCGCTTACCGGAAATATGAGATTCTAAAGGTCCTACCAGGGACTTCTATAGTCTATATGTTGCAATACATGCCTTATGACATAGATGTTTGCCTAATATGATCACGGGAAATAATAAACAAATAAAGCTATAGGGTGTTTTATACGTTAATGACTACTGGGGAAGGAACTGGAAATCAATACCTTTATCATGTGACTCGCGTTATAAGGTGAATTATTCTGTCCCTACTGATCGTACAATAATGATACCTGTGACTTCTGTCGATGAGTATTGTTAATGTTCTGATACATATAAGATAATTATGTTGAATTGCGAGGAGACATGGGGTATCTTATGAACACTGTTATGAATTATATTTTTATGGACCTAGGGATATTCTGTTCTGTTTAATCGATATGTTTATGCCATGACATAATATAAATTGTTCTGTTAGTACTTCGATGTACCTTTAACCGTTAATATTTATTGTTATTGACGTTGTATTCTTCGCAAAAATTATGTTGACATGTATGCTATATGAGAAACTGTAACGCCCTCAAAATAATAACATTAAACCCATCAGATAAGACATGCATTTACATATAAACTAACCACATTCTTTTATTTCATTGAGTTCCATTACATAAGTATTACATGTTAACATCAAAACAAAATGCCCTACGGGCTTACAGCTTTCCAAGTTAACACTTGGTTACAACAAAGAGTACTAACTCGTTACACATTAAGCCCTTGGCTTGAAGTTACATGTAATACATCAAAAGTAAAACAACTACACTATGTCCGCCTCTAGCCTCCCAAACTATGTCCTTGGAGGTGGCATGCTTCCTGTACCTGAAAATGATATTCCCATATAGGGTGAGCCACAGCCCAGTAGAAATACACTAAACCAACCATGGACAATGACTAAAACATTAGCAATTGATAGTTGGTCAACACTGATACAATCACATAAATAACATATTTATGTCAACGACTTACAAGTCCCAATTACTTTTCATTTTCCCTTTAACAACAGATAAGCATGCTAGCTCTATCATCATTTCCACAGATATGTATAAAAACTATATCTCACATTCAGATAAGTATAAAAACTATATCCACATTCTCAACAGATATGTATAACAACAATATCCACAGATAAGCATACAAGCTGTATCCACACTTCACAACAGATATGTATAACAACAATATCCACAGATAAGCATACAAGCTGTATCCACACTTCACAAAGATAAGCATACAAGCTGTATCCACACTTCACAAAGATAAGCATATGAGCTCTATCTTCACTTCTCTAGACAAGCATATGAGCTCTGTCTACGGAGTTCAGCCCCTATCTCCTCCCAATACCTATCCGGTTTAGAGGTACATCCCCTATCTTCCCCTAAACCGCGGAGTACATCCCCTATCTCCTCCTCTACACATAACGTATATAAACACATTGGTTCTATATACAATCACACAATACACACAATTAATGTATTCTATCAACCGTCAAGTTCCATGACACATTCCATTGATTAGTTTCCGTTTACCTAATCATCATGCATTGTCTACAACAATCTCGACTATCCTCCACCGATAGCCCAAGCAGTTATTTCTAAAACAGAAAATAAATGCACAAATGGATATTCAATCAACATTTCATTTCTTCATTCTTCTCAATTAATTATCCCAATTAATTAAACAATGTAGTTAGGGCAATTCCCATAATTAACATTTCAACCCTTAGGTCCCATTTTCATCAATGATTCAACAATCATTCCATTCTTTTCATGCCAAACATGCATCTAGGTTTATTATAAATAAAACCCCAACTTTTGTAAAATTACACAAAAGCCCAAACTTTCACAAAATTACCAAACCAAGCCCAACATCTCAAAATACCAAAATTTAAAGACAAAACCCATAGAGAGGAGTAGGTTATCCCTACCTTAAATTCGGAGTCCCAAAGGAGAAGACGACAAAACCCAACGTGCTCCAAAACCCGAGATTTTCAGATTAAAATGAAGCCCTCGACGATCAACAACTTTTTTGTAAAGGCCAAAGGTGAGTAAATCACTCCTACTAGATCAAAACCTAGAGAGAAGGTAGAGTCTAGAGTGAGAGGCTCAACAATGGTGATTTTGGAAAAGTAAGAGAGAGAAGAGAAAGTGAAAAAGTGATTTGAAAAGTCACAATTTCGGGACTTTAACCCAGGTCTCCGCTCGAGCGTAAAACACCCCGCTCGAGCGGCCACTCACAGACTTCCGCTCGAGCGGCCAACCTCCCGCTCGAGCGCAGAATGCACTCGCCCAGCACTTTTGCAGAACCAGACCTCCGCTCGAGCTCCCAACCCTACGCTCGAGCGGCACTCAGACAACCCCGCTCGAGCGGCCAATACCACGCTCGAGCGTACAACGCTGCACAGGAAAATACTGAATGGGTGTAATCTCCGCTCGAGCGCCAACACCTCCGCTCGAGCGTACAGGCCAAAAATCTGGGCAACTAGTTTTGGTTTCTAAACTCAACCAACCTGAAACAAATCCGCCCAACACATCCTATAACTCAAATACGAAGTAAAAGGATGTAAACAAAATAATAAACAACTACCAACATCCACGGACACATGTCCGAATCACGGTATAACAAGGGTAAACCCGGGATCGCTATAGAAACATTGTGAAATTATGGAAACATCAAAAGAACTTGTGAAATATGAATCTGTGAGGCCGAGGGCCACTTGTGAAATATGAATCTATGAGGCTAAGGTCCACTTGTGAAATATGAATCTATGCGGCCGAGGGCCACTTGTGAAATATGAAGCTATGAGGCCGAGGGCCAACTTGTGAAATATGAATCCACGGGGCCGAGAGCCAACTTGTGAAACTATGAATCCAAAAGGCCAAGGGCCAATTTGTGAAGTCATGAACCTCAATTATGAATCTATAAAGCCAAAGGCTAATTGTTGAATATGTGAACCCATCAAGCCAAGGGCCAAATTGTGAAGTTGTGAACCGACAAAGTCATTCTGCAAATGATTTACAGAATCAGACTAATTACATGATTTCTGCATTACTTACGCTTTTATATGTGTTACAAGTTTAATTGAGTATTAACGCATTCAAGTACTATTGTTCACTGAGCCTTGCTCACTCTGTTTTTATGTATGTTTATGTAGGTGAGCCATTGGGGATTGGTACTAGAATTGTATTGAGGTCAACCTATTTGCCAAGCCGCCTGGGGTACGTCTCCATGTTAAGGCCTTAATTTTGATTACTGGGAGTTATGTAATTTCTGGAGTTTTATTTAAGTGTGTGTGAGGTTTGCATAATTCTGTGATTGTATATGTAACTATGGGAATGTATTTAATCGCTAAATTACTTAAGCCATCATGTATGCACAAGCTCAATGGATGTTGTCTTTTATTGATATTGCTTCCGTTTAAGGCCCCGAATGTGATTAAATATTATTCTAAAATTTCTGTTTTGAGGCCTACGTACAGGCCGGTCATGGACCAAACATTTAGGGGCGGGTTTGGGTCGTGACATGGACGCTTTCAAACTATAAAATAGAAGCATAAGTTTTATGGACACCGAAAGACATAATAATGCAAACTTCTCAAATTGTGGTTTGTCGATGCAAGTTAGGTGAACATGGTTTTGTGACTCTGATGTTCCTTGGGACAATTATCATCAATTTACTTTTTTGATATTATTTTTGAGTATCTTAAGTGCTGAGGACTTGAACAGTATGAATGAAATTTTTGTTTATCAGAGATTTCAAAACCCCATAGTTCCTTATTTAGTTTTTAATTTATTTTGCCTATTTGTGTTAGAGATATTTTAACCCAATGTTTTAGACTAGGTTCTTAATTTTATTTGCTATATTTTAGTCCAGTGTGGCAATTTTATCTAGCTAACCTTAATGTGTGAGATTTTTATTTGATCTACTAGTATGTTGTCTGTGAATTTAGAATTTGCTTATGCATATTTTCTAAAATGTTCTTCTTAAATGCAATAAACTTCTTAAGCATGTCGAGATATCTAGCCTTTGCTCATTTTTATGGCAATAATTCAACAACACTTCTTTGTTGACAAAACTTGTCATGTGCATGATTATGAGTTCATTTGTATCAGTTTGCTTTGTGTGTACATGTGCACATGTTTAAGACTAAGGTCTAGAGATTGGGCCAGGAAAAGGGCGTAAGTAGTAATGATTTGGATGCTTGAAATTGACTTTCTAGTGAATGTTTTACAATGTGTTTGAATTGATTTCCCCCCCCCCCCCTACTGAAAGCCCTCTTCTTTCTTTTTCTTTCTTTTTTTTTTTCAGTCAACCAAAAGTAAAGATTTTTGTTAATCAAAAGTAGATCAAGGAACTTACAAAGAATGGGAACAACACCACGTCATTATAAAAAATATAGCATCCCAACTTTGTTGGCACCCTATGCATGATCAATCATGAGCAATCTCACAGTAAACCAGAAATGGAGAGTTTCCAATATAGCTACACAAGAAAGAAGCAGACCAAAAAAACAAAAAACAGAGAAAACAAAGGAAATGGAGCAGAAGTTCAAGCCCCAGCACCATGCATACACTGCTACAAATTGAAGATCAGATCATAAACTAGATGCCCTTTTCGAGGTTTAGGGACTTACAAAAATTTAGCGTTTCTTTGTTTATTCAAGAGAATGAATGGATGGAGGAAAAAATTTATGAAATGATCAAGGAATTATCGATCCTATGAAAATTGGTTCCAAGCTTGAATGCTTGTTAAATATCATAAGGTGTGATTCATTAACTTCATTTCATATACCAAGCAATTACAAGTGAACCATAGGAATAGAGAGATTGAATGAAAAACACCACTTAAGTCTAGTATAGGAGAGAATCCTAAAAAACAATGTTCACCAAACTCCCAATCCACCATAGTGAAAGCAACACACCACACCACTACCCTACTAGAAGCAAAATCAAAACAAAACACCAAAAATAGGACAAACAAACCCACCCAAAACTTAGATGATTGCCCTCTGGTTGAGATGACCAATGAAGACTGAGTCGAATCCTTGCATTTCTTTGAAAAAGTATCCATACAATAACCTTGGTTCTCTTAGCTTTTGGAACTCAGGACTAAACTCGTACATGTCCAATAACAATGGAGCCAAGTTCCCATAGAAAATCTTGTTCACCAGCTACCTGGAAATACAAAAATCAAGAAGACAGGATATTATACAATGTCGTACGTGTTGATAGCATGCAAGATGGCAAGAACTTGAGCGTGTTTATTATTCATGGTTGGATTACGCTGAACACAGAGCCTACTTGTTGATCGAGAGCCAAGATATATGTAATACAACAAGTGAGCCACTGCAAAATTCAAGACACATTATTGTATCTTTAACCGTGATACTTTTAAATTAGGCATATAAAAGTTTGTAGAATGGTAATTAGTAGAAAAGAGTAGCAAAATAGACTAGAAACAAGGTGAAATTGAATGGTATAAGAAGACAATTGAAAGCAAGAACATCATGCAATCCAAGAATAAAAGGGAAAATAAATACTCAAGAGCTCGAGCAGTTGATGTCAAAGAGTTGTCCTAATGTAATCGTGTAGAATTGATTTTGCAGTGTTGGCCTTTGCTTTGATAGTATTGTAGCAACTTGTTGCATGGTTGGCCGAGACAGTGGAGTGGTGTGTAAACATGCAAATGCTAGTTTCGCAACAACAACTACTTGCTCTGCCACTTCATTCCTCGGAGGTAGGGGGCGTTGGTCCAAGATGTCCTTCAAAAATATCCCTTGCGCAGTCAATGTTGATGATAAGGACGAGGATGACGATAAAGAGGAGATTAGATCACCCGGATGCTTTCCTATAATCACTTCCAATGCTAGCACCCCAAAACTATAAACATCACACTTCTCATTCACTTCAATTATATAAGCAAGTTCTGCCAAAAAAACAAAAATGTCCATCAACAGAAAATAGTTAAATAAAGAAAGGGTGGAAAAGTAAATAAAAATGCTCCTAGCCCATTTCCAGATATTGATTAAATTGCTTAAAATTCTTTGATAAATGACGCAAATAGTTTAGGGTTCCAAAAGAAGAAAATTATATAAATGCTTGATGAATGTCAATGCCAAAATGTCAAAATATGAAAACCTGAGAACTATGAATATCTTAAAATATGATAGTTAGTTCATTGAATCAGCTACCTACCTTTCCATATATGATTTTCAAGACATTAACAGGATTGTTAGTCACCAATATTAATTAAAGTCTTTCAGGTGTTATTACTCTTTCTGATTTGAGAGAAATAATTAATTAATTTGAGAGAAATAAAGAATTAATGAAAATTTGTTCACTGCCAAATGTTAACTATAGAAAGATAAGTTTTTGAATCAATGAACTATATACGATGGCTTTTGTAGGACTATTCAGAAGTGCAAGAATGGATGCATGATTTCAATCTTAGGGAGCAAACTTTTAATGAAGGAGAAAAAATTACTATTTGTGTTGCTTAGTTTGGATAATTTTCATTGACAAAAATGTGCATTTTGTAATCACTATAAAAATAGGTGAAGTTAAAAGACGACCATTTAATCTATTGACAAGAGGATAAATTATCAAATTTCTTGATTTACAAACACTTTGGCACAACTCAAATATTATTAACAATTTTTGAAATTCAGAATGTCTAATTTTGTAACTAGAATTTCAAATGTAAATTAAATTTACTTGCATGCTTGCAAATATCTTCAATTTTGAAGAATCAATCAGTTTTTTTTAAATTAGTTTTTCTAATTCTTATAATTGAGTATCACATGTGATTGTAAAATGTCAACTAGAAAATGCTCGACGGCAATGTGATCTCTTTGTTGGTGAGTACGACTTCCATCGAATGTAATTAAGATCTCAAACAAGAAGAAGAAAGAAAGACATAATTTAAATAGAGAAATAAGAAAAATAGAAAGAATAGAAAGTATAAATTGTTTTAAGATAGAGATGGAGAAGAGGAAGAAAAAGTGAAAATGGAAATTGAGTTCCGAGCATAATTGAAATAACAAAAAAGATGGAAAAAATTGAGGAAAAAGAAGAGAAGAGGAGAACAAACAAACAAGAAGAATAAGAGGCAGAGAGAGAAAGGAAACCTAGAGTTGAAGAGTAACGATTGAAACTTAAAACTACAAATCAAGTTAAAGAAAATCAATAAAATCTTGGAGGGGTGAGCCTATATAATTTATAAATATTGATAACTAATACCACTATATTTGAGGAGTTATTTAAAATTTTGGGGTGGCAGTCACCCTGCCAGCCACCGAGATCCATTGCTGCACAAGTGGTAGGTCATTAGAGTGGGCCAAAGTCTTAACTAAAACCATAAGTACTAAAATAAACGAAACACATAGAATCCTGCCGAAATAATCATTTTCTTAAATGAACGTTAAATAAAGAGAAAATATTCCATGTCTTGCAAAAGAGAGTTTTTATTTTTTACTTTTTGGTAAACCTTGATGACATAAGGAGAAATTTATTAATAATCTAAAATCGAGAGGGGTAATAAGCCTTACCTCTCAAGCAATAGAAGAAAAAAAAAATATTCATGCAAAAGAATGGGTCAATTACACTTTATATCCTTATACTTTACATCTAATCTCACTTTACGTTCTGACTTTTTAATTGTTTTAGTTAACCCTCCAGACCGAGTCCAATTGGAATTGGGCCCATTTGTATCACCTTGTTTCAAAAACTAACAAAGAATAGTCATGTGATAGAATTAATTACAATTAGAACCCCTCCTGCACTTTTATTAAAATCTCACTTTATTCCTTATCAACTTGTATTTTTACCAAAATCTCATTTTAAGACAATGTTATATGCTTAGGCCCAATTGAAACTAGACTTGAAGTCTAGGGCCTGACTGAAATAATTTAAAAGTCAAGGGGCAAAGTAATAAATGGTGTAGAGTATAGGGATACAGTGTAATTTGGCCCAAAAAAGAATCAACACTAACAAACTTGAATATATATATATATATACAAAGTACACAACATATCTAAAGCCACAATAGGCTTAACCAATCTACAAGGCTCTTAAAAAGTAGAGAAATAAGAATTATTATCACAATCCCAATTAGTTAACACATCTGCAACACTATTTACTTACTTCAGTGCATATTTTTCATCTAAAATGGCTTTTCTGTAGCTATGCTGTCACGACCCAAACCCGGCCCTATGGGTTTAGTACCGTAACCGGCCAGTAATCCGAGATTACCGAAGGCCTACAGAACAGTAGTACAGTAAAACAGAGTATAGGGCCTGGCGGAAGCCAATACAGTAAATAAATAATGTCTATTGAGTTGTGACAGTCTGTATGCCAAAAAGATTTTTCATACATATATACATAAACAGTACAGAACAGTAATGCACGATATTTACAATCATTCAGACTAGGGACTCAATCCATGTATAACAGTACAGTAACATTCAGTCTATACAATAATCCAAACAGTATGGAGACAGGCGGGGGAAAAACAAAACACCCCAAAGCCATAGCATGGCAACTCGGAACCTCGCAGTGAGGCACAAAGGCTGGCTTGACAAAACTGGAGTCTAACCCGCGCTCCTAGCTCCGGTCTGGTGGCTGAGCACCTACATATATATATGAGCAGTGAGCTAAAGCCCAGTGAATAACATAATGCGTAAAGAGGTTATGAATGAAATGTCCTTATAGTAATGAAATCAGTTCATTAAACAATACTTCAGTCTTTCAGTCAGAACAGTTATTCAGTCATATGTGGTACATCCATTAGCATAGCAGTAAATAGTAGGTCTTGAAGACCGAACGGTAATGATGGCCATCAATCAGTAAACAGTAGTGGTTCCACGAGGGAACCGACAGAGATCTCTGTAACAGTAACAGTAACAGTAGATGCCAAGGATGCCACAGTACAGTTTAGGATATAGGACATACATTCATTCAATAAACAATATCAGTTCAGTAAACAGTTCAGTTCAGTATTCAGAAGATAATTATTTGAACATATCTTTACACAATTGTTACTCACAGAGTTTGGGCTACAGTATGCTAGTGCGTGCCTTCCCAGTCGCCAACCCTACACAGTTAACAGATTGAACACACACTAAGCTACACAGTTGGGAAATATCATAACTTAATCCCTAATTTGACTCGGTGTGTTCTACATCTAGTCCTCATTAAAATGTCTTAAACTAGGTCTAAGAATGTCTAGGATGAGATGAGGATGCAAAGATGTACTCAAGAAGCAATTTCAGAATATTCAGAAAAACAGAGTCCCGCTCGAGCGCAGGTTTACCCGCTCGAGCGGTCATGTAACAAAGGTACACGCTCGAGCGTCAACTTTCCCGCTTGAGCGTACTGTAAAAGTACTGGATGGGTGAAATCTCCGCTCGACAGACGCTCGACGCCCGCTCGAGCTTAAGACACATGACTCCGCTCGAGCGCCCAATCCTCTGCTCGAGCGGACTGTAAAATAGTGCAGAGAGATGATGGATGCTCGGATTCCACGCTCGAGCGCCACTTTCTCCGCTCGAGCGTAAGTGCAAAATCTGGGAATTCCAGATTGCACCTCCAAGCTCAAACTCACATTCAAATGCATCAAAACCAATCCTCTTGGGCCCATTTTCTGGAAAACATTTATAAACACATAGAATAACATGGTTCAAAGCTCAATTTGAGAAATCAAAGCCCAAGGGTGTTTTATTCAAACCCAATTTCAAACCAATTTCATGAACAATATGAACATGCAAACATGCATGGATTCAAATCATTTGAAGTTCCAATTTGATGCTCTAAGGAGCCAATTGATCCAAAAACAAGTTGAAAACATGGACCATTACAAAAGTATGGACATGCATGCGACAATTTGCTATGAACTCAACTCAAAATCCAACAATACTAACATGCATGCAACAATTAAGCTCCAATTCAACATGCTAGAACTAAATTATGACTTAGCTCCTCAATTAGACATGAATCATGCATGAATCAACTTAAAGACACAATCAAGAGGATGAAAATACATACCTAGGTTCCTTAATTACTAGTCTTGAGGTTCAATCTAGCAAGAACTCCTCTCAATTCCTCCAATTCCAAGCAATTCTAAAGATGAATCAAGTTGAATCACTCTACTCCTCTTACTCTCTCTCTCTAGTCGGCAAAGCAAGGAGAATGGCTGAGCAAAATGTGTTATGTGGTCAAGTGTAAGGCTCAAATATGTTATATTGAGTGGGCCACTAAGGGTGGCAATTTGGTAATTAAGCCTAACTCTTTAATTAGCTTATTTAATCTAATTTAAGCATACCTAATCAGTTTTCAGATAAATATACCATAAAATCACATTAATTATGAGGGTCAAGGAACATCAATCAATTTCGGATTCGGCTGCCGATAAGGCCTTCAATTAGCAGTTTAAACACTAAAATACGAACAGATCAAATAAACAATCAACAGATAGAATGCAATTCAAACGCACATACTCAGTCAATTCAGTTCCAGTTTTTCAGTCAGTCAGTTCAGTACTTTAACCAGTCCAATTATCAGTCATAATCAGTTCAGTTTAACGGTAATCGATGTTTATCGGTAATCAATCAGTCATTAATCGGTAAACAGTATAAGGGTTGTTACATATGCTCATCATACATGAGAATTTAAGGTATGCATATTAGAAAAAAAAAATGGAATAACAAGCTTAAATCTAGCAATTAGTCATCATTAGTAAGTTAAAATGAACAAAAACCACATGGGTAATTTAATTGGAAATAAATCATTGCAATAGAAAAATATATATCAAGAGCAGCATAACCAACGGTCCCAGCAAATGAAGTCCAATTGGATGAGTTAAGATTCATAAATCTAGCTGTGCCAAAATCAGAGATGTGAGCCACATAGTTCAAATCAAACAAAACATTCTTGCTTGATATGTCTCGATGGATGATTGGTTGAAAACAATCATGGTGCATATCAGAAAGAGCATTTGCCACACCTTTTACAGTGTTCACTCTCTTAATCCAATCAAAGATTACTATATCATCATCCATGCTCAGTACCTTTCCCAAGCTTCCCCCTTCCAAGAACTCATAAACCAAAAACAAATGCCTTAGGTGTGAACAATAACCATACAACTTTATAATGTTGTGATGTTGAATCTCAGTTAATGCACGGATCTCACTTGTAAACCCTTTTAGATTAGCCCAATCATCATCAAGTGTTGCATGAAGTTTCTTCACAGCAACTACTTGACCATTTGGTAGGTCAACTCTATAAACGGTACCATATCCTCCCTCACTAACACAATATTTGGCACTGAAGTTCTCAGTGACTTCAATGATGTTTTCATAGACCATTTTTCCATCACAGCTCCATATTGCAAAAACATTATCATGGTTTACTCATGATGGCTCGTTTTTTGTGTTCCTCACTTTCTTACGAAAAGCCATGAAAATGCCAAGAACCATTAGCAAAAGAAACAAAATTCCAAAAACAAGAAGTACAGTTAGTAACATAACTTTCTTGCCCTTTTTTTCAACATCCCCAGTGTTCAATTTTGTCAAGCAAGCCTTAAGACCAGTAGCATTACCCCATAAACCTTTATTACCTTTGAGTGCCTTGAATGAAGCCTCTTAGAAGACCTTGATGTCAGGAAGAGGATCCTCTAACTTATTATATGACACATTAATGGAAGTAAGACTTACCATTTTATTGAAAGATGATGATATAGAACCAAAGAACTTATTGTGCGAGAGATTTAACCTTTCTAAGCTTCGCAATTCTCCAATCTATTGTGGTGTCTTACCAATTAGCAAGTTATTACCAAGATCAAGACTTTGAAGAGTGTTGGTCTAGCATATTTCAATAGGAATGCTTTCCCCAAATCTATTATTGCTCAAATTTAAGTTCAGTAGTTTTAAGTAGTCTCCAAGTTCTCTAGGGATTGAGCCACTTAGACTATTTGCTGCCAAGTTAAGAAACCTAAGATTCGACAATTTACTGAATTCTAGAGGAATGTTGCCTGATAATTAGTTATCTTTCAGCCCAAGGTCGAACAATGAAACCAATCTTCCTAATTTCAATGAGATCTCTCCAGCTAAATGATTCGAAGAAAGGTCAATGATAGATAGTTGAGTTGCCTCTACCAATTCAGGTGGTATCTCACCAAAAATATTATTGCTAGACATTTTGAGACTAGTTAAATTGTGGCATATTTCCCAGTTTTTAGATAGCTCACCATAAAAATTGTTATGACTCAAATCAATGTAATCCAAGCTTGGGTATATGCCAAAATCTTTTGATATATTTCCCGACAGGTGGTTTCCTTCAAGCCTGACTCTATATAAGCTATGGCAATTTTTCAAGCTTTTTGGGATGGAACCTGTGAGGTTGTTGTCAGCTATAGCTAATTCTGTAAGTAATCCACTAAAGTATAGGTTTTCTGGTAAATGACCAACGAGCTTGTTGTAACCTATATGAAACCATTTCAAATGTGTAAGATTGTTCAATCTCGAAAGAATAGAGCCAGTGAGTTGGTTATCAATGAATATCAAATAACCAAGTTGTTTTAAATTTCCTATCTCTGAAGAAATGGAGCATGATAATGGATTTAGACTTAAATCTAATGTATTCAACATTGTCAAGTTTCCAATTATCGAAGGAATGAGTCCTTAAAGCATATTTCCACGAAGGGACAAAGTGGTTAACATGCCTAAGTTTCCTATATAAGTAGGAATTGAACCTGTGAGATTGTTCGTTGACAGTTCGAGATCAACGAGAGACCTCAGCATCCCAACTTCTTGAGGGATTGGTCCGGAAACTTGGTTGTCATAAAGGTACAGATAGATTAATTTGCCCAAGTTCCCTATCGATGCAGGGATTGAACTCATAAGGTTGTTATTTGAGAGTTCGAGATCAACGAGAGACCTCAACATCCCAACTTCTGAAGGGATTAATCCAAAAAGTTGGTTGTCATAGAGGTACAAAATGGTTAAGTTGCCCAAGTTTCCAATTGAAAAAGAGATTGAACCCATGAGATTGTTAGTATACAAGCCAAGCTCATTGAGAGAGCTAAGCAATCCTATTTGTTGAGGGATGGAGCCACTGATTTGATTTCTATTCATGTACAAGATCCTTAGATTAGTTAGTTGGCCTATTTCGGTCGGAATTGTTCCAGAGAGATTATTGAGAGGCAAGCTAAGGTAGGTGAGTCTCCAAAGGCTACCAATATGAGGAGGGTGGTCCCATAAAGTGAGTTGTTAAAAAGTTCAAGGGTGAGGAGATGAGGAAATGATGAGAAATTAAGATTAGAAAGGGTACCTTTCAAACCATAATCCTGAAGGTTTATATAGGCAACTCTACTGGCCTTGTTGCAACCAATTCCAACCCAACTGCAATGGTTGCTTCCAACCCATGAGGACAAGAGAGTTTGACTTTGATTGTGAAGGCTTACTTTCCACGTCAAGAGAGTCGTGGCTTCACTTCCTTGTTTTCCAGTTAAGGAAGAAGCAAAAGCAGGATAATCAAAAAAAGTGGGCAATGCAAGAATGATGAGGCAGAGTAAATGTCACGACCTGAACCCGCCCCTATGGATTAAGGTCATAACCGGCTACTAATCAAGGAATTACCTACGGTCTCAAACCAAATAAAACATATTTCATCAGAGTTGAGAGGCCAAAACGGAAACAAACTTACAAATTGTCCATAGAGCTGTACTTACATGGCACATCAAAACATCCCAAAGTTATATTCATTAATAACCCACACCAAAAGGGAAATAACATATAAGTTTTACACAACAGGATTATTCAAGTCTTAGTCAGCCAAACCCAAAGCTTATATATATATATACAAAAGTGGTCCAGCATTTTCACCAATCATAGCGAAACAATCACAAAAGAACAAAAGGGCAAAAACAAGTCTCGTGCGTGAGACGTTCGAGCTAACTCTTCAAAACTTCGACTATTTCTCACATACTTTACTAAGGCTGGTTTTGGACATCTCTTGGCTCACCTATAAACACATGAATGAGAGTGAGCGAAAGCCCAGTGAATAATATTAAATAAAGAAGATACATGAACGGAATTTGAAACAAATACATCAGACGGCCTTGGGCCCAATTCATATTTCTATCTAGTGTATCGAGCGACTACAGATCCATACGTATCAAACGGTCTCCAGCCCAATTCAGTCATATCTGACAGCCTTTGGCCCAATCATTCATGTCCAACAATCTTTGGCCCAATCATTCATGTCCAACGGCCTTTGGTCCAAACATTCATATCAAACAACCTTTGGCCCAATCATGCATATCCGATGACCTTTGGCCCAATCATTTATGTCCGACAGCCTTTGGCCCAATCATTCATGTCCGATGGCCTTTAGCCCAATCATTCATATCAAACGACCTTTGACCCAATCATTCATGTCCGACGGCCTTTGGCCCAATCATTCATATCAAATGGCCTTTGGCCCAATCATTCATGTCCGACGGCCTTTGGCCCAATCATGCAGCATAACGAATATTTGTCCATAGTTCAATTTAACAGATTTATGAAACTCAAATAGGAGTAAGCAATTAGACAAATAGCATACTTCAAAATATCTTTACTAAGATATTACTCACAGTGTTCTGCCAGTGGATTCGCCCTTGTGCTTGACCCTACACAACACATAACACATATTGGGTCACAAGCTATTCAATCTGTTCCTAACTTATACATTCCTCTTAGGCCTCATTCTTATCTTCTTGATTCATTTACAATGCTCAATGTATGCCTAAGAGTGCTTAGAAATAAAAGGGAATGGAAAATGAAGCACAAAACAACTTCTCAAAATTTCTGAAATAGGGCTACCCGCTCGAGCGTGGTTTCCGTCGCTTGAGCGGACCCCTCTGGTCTGCAAAAGTACTAGTTGCCTCATTTTTGCGCTTGAGCGTGACTTTGGACACTCGAGCTAAGAGTCGAAACATGTGACTAATGCTCGAGCGTGACTCTCCCTGCTCGAGCGGACATTAATGTTTGCAAAAGTTCTGGGAGCTAACATTTCACGCTTGAGCATCGTTCTTCCCGCTCGAGCGGACATGCCAAATTCTGGAATTTTCAGAATTGTTCTTGAAGCTCAAACTTGACATTCAAAGGCCCAAAACTCGTGTTCTTAATTCAAAAACGTGGGAGCACATCATATATCATGAGGACATAAGCAATATGAGGCCAATTATTCAAAATTATGATTTAATTCTCAAATTATTTAACATTCTTCTTAACATAGTCAAAGCTCATGTATTCTAACTTTATACAAACTTCATATCTCTATGGATCATTCATGCATGTGTAATATAGACCCCAATACCATTTCAAGTGACACAAGTGATGTTTATTCTTATGAAGCTCAACAAAACCATGCTTGCATGTATATATGATTCAACTCTCAATTTCTCATAATTGACATGCTACATGTTAGATTATGCAAATTCATAGCAATTCTCTTCATGCATGTACATACCAACTTCAATTTCATCATAATCAACTCAATTCATGTTCTTGATTACCATTTAATTTTGAATTCACAAAATTACAAACTCAAACTCATAAATTTACTCACCTAGGAGCTCCAATCTTCACAAATGTAGTTAAATCTTGAGTTAATCTTCAAGATCACCAAGCTCCTTGATCAATTCTCTATCTTGAGCTCTCTCTCTCTCTCTCTCTAAATTCGGCACTCTCACTCTCTCTAGGGTGTAATCTCAACCAAAGGAAAGAAATGAGCTCAAAAACAATGCTCAAAAATGTAAATAGGCCACTTATATATGTTGGCCTAATCAAATTTGATTAATGCTAAGTAATTGAGCTTAATTTAATCGTTCAGAATCTAATTGTTTTCATCTGAATAAATTTTCAATTAAATTTTACCGTAGGCTATAAAATTACGCCAATCACAATGGCGTAGTCAATTTTTTTACTTTTTTAAATGCACTTTCCTTAGATGTATCTAAAAAGTAAAATATTTGTAAAAAAAAAATATTTTAAAAAAATTAATAAATGCACAAGAATATGAAAAATGTAGTGAATATTTATTTATTTTTTTTATATTTTTGGTGTTTAGTGAATTTTTTTAAAATAATTTCACAAATATTATACTTTTTAAGTGTATATTTATGTTAGGTGTATGTAAAAATTTTAAAAATTATTTAAAATGTTAAAAAATTCAGCATAAACCAAAAAAATATGAAAAATAAAAACTTTTAATTTTTTGAAAAATAAATTTAAAAAACTCAAACCAAACAAGCTGATTGCAAATAAGGTATTACATAAATTTATTATTATAAGCAGTTATTTGTATATAACTATCATGGAATATTCTCTTCATCTATACAAATTATGTATAAAAAAAAAATCATAAGAATAATGTATCAGTGTTATTTTGATAAATAAAAATAATTTTTATATATGTTTTGTTTTAAAATAAAAAGTAATCAGCATCATTTTGTATCATTTTTTTATTTGCATATCATTACTTAACTATTATTCATGTATTTATTTTGGTGTACTTACCAATTAGTCTTATTAATTAGACTTATTTACTTACAAGTCCCGACTAATAAATTTATCACTATAAATTTATTTATAAAAATAAGAGAGACTAATAAATTTATCAATAGAACTTTAACAGGTAATAAGTCTTACAAGTAAAACTTATTAGTAATTTACCTATTTTGGAATCTGTATGATAATAGTATATTACACTACAAAAAAATTGACTTTTTGCGACGGTAAAATACCGTCGCTAATACTCCTACTGCCGTCGCCAATACTTTTTGCGACGGCAAAATAACTTTTTGCGACGGCAAGAGGGGGGTCGCAACTGCAGGGGTTGCAAAAGAGTTTTTGCGACGGTAAGTGCCGTCGCCAATATTTTGCGACGGCATTTTTACCTTTTTGCGACGGTACCGTGCAGTCGCTAATAACGTTTGAAATTTCTTGACTTTTTTGCGACGACCCTATTTTACCGTCGCTAAAAACGTTATTTGAGACGGCAAAAAACACCGTCGCCAATAGTCTTTTTTTAAAAAAAAAAACACTGTTTTTTGTGACGGGTGGTGCCGTCGCAAAAAGTATAAAAAAATGAAATTTTCTATTTTTTGCGACAGTGTAATACCGTCGCAAAAAATATTAAAAAATAATAAAATTTCTATTTTTTGCGACATATAATATCGTCGCAAAAAGTAAACCCTGTAACAAAATTAATAAAAATATTAAAATTTTTTATTTTTTCCGACGGTGGTGCCGTCTCTCTCTCTCTCTCTCTAAGAGCTAATTATTTACATTCCATTCACAAAAACATCATAACAGAAAATAAAAATAAAAATTAATCAAACCATCAAATTCAATATTTTACAAAGAACAATTAAATTGTACATGTTCATAAAAACATATTTAAATTATAAAATTCACCCAAATCCTAAAAAAAATAAAATAATAAAATAAAATCTAAAAGAAACATATTTAATTGAATGTCAGACTCTCTAAGTGACTGAGAATCTACAGGAGGATTTGATTTTGCTGTTGCTGTGAGATTAATCCTGGGGGATCCAACATCTGAATCATCACCTCCAAAAGCCTAAATGAACAAAAAAACAAACATAATAATGAGGAAATAACAATGTCAGACCTGGTTAAATGTCTAAATAATAAAGAACAAATCACATTTTTTAAAGAAATAAACGAATGTTAAAAACAAATTATTACATTTTAAATAGTTGTTGTTTCTATTCTTTGATCTGTGAAACTATTCAGCTAATCATTCAGCTCATGTAATCTCTAAAGTGAGCACTAAATCCCTAGTCTTCCTCTTATTTAGTTTCTCAACCAAACCTGATCTTAAGGTACTGTTCTGAAGGCACTGTTCACAGCATCCCAAAGGACCCAAACAGTCCTTTCCTTCTTTGTTCAATTAATTCTCCAACCCTTGACCTTATGATATACTCTTAACCCCCACCCACCCCACCCCCCAACATCCCTTCAAATATATTTCTTAAGAAATCATCATTCTCTTATTTTCTTTTCTTCTTTTCTTATTTTTATTTTTATGTTTTCAATCTATGTAAAGGACGTCAAAAAAAGGTTCTTAATTTAAAGAGAGAGTTTTTAACTTACAGATGAAAAGAGAATCTATTAACAACACAATCTGCTTAAAGGATTAAGACTTGCCTTAGAACAGAAAACCTCAATCCATATCCATTCAAAGCTTCATGGGTTTCAAATCACAAGTCTCAGAGCACATAAGGAAGTACAGAAATGAATCTAAAAAAGCAATCTGAGAACATTTCCTTGGGTGACTTTGTGTTTCATAGCTTTCAGTATATTATAAACTAAAGTAACATTTATTCTCTATCTCACTGTGTATGTGTGACAAGCACATGTGGCTGGGCTATGTCCAAGTGAATCCAAAATGTTGCCCCCTTTATCCTTGATTAATGATTGGGTAATGAAATAAACATAGAATTTACCTTTTCATCATTTAATTTTTCTTCAGCTCTACCCAATTATTAATTACTTGTTCTGTTTGGACTCTTGAGGTTCCTCACTGAATAGGAGCACCATAAAATTTTTACTTCTTGAGGTTCCTCACTATAAAAGTATAGGTTATGGTTCAATTTGCACCAACTTCACAAAAGTGTCTTTCTGATTCTCTTTCAAGCCTCTTTCCAAATAAGACACTTTCGCATGTTCTGCCATTGATTTCCATTTGTCTCCACTAACTTTTTCAACAACATCATATTTAACTAAAAATAAAATAAAACTATAAACAGCATTATAAGCTACACCAAACGACACATATATCTCATATATCCCAACTACACCAGCATTATAAACAGCATTATAAGCTACACCAAACGACACTATGGTAATAGATTGTTCAAATCTAATTTAAAAACATAATCAAGTTTTAAATTTTTCTTGAAGTTTGAATTATTTACATTCAAACGAGTTTTTCTTTTATTACCTGAATTGAATTCTTGTTGAAGTGACCCAAATCAGCAAACATAGCCTCAGCCCCTGTCCCATTAAATTAACAACTTTTCAAATCAAAATCAAACTTATTTATATATTTAATAAAACCCAAAACAATAAGATTACATACAAGTGTTGAATTTAGATTGATTTAGTTTTTGTCGAATTAATATTGGATTTTTTGGAGGAAAGAACATAGCTTACTTTGTGTTATGCTTGAGGAGACTGATTGAATTCCTTGTAGAGCCGAGAGAACTGTCACATGAATGAAAATAATGGTGTGAATCAGAAATACTGTAAGCCATTTATAAACACGGAGCAATCCCATAATTAAAATAAATCCGGAGGAAACCTAAAGGAGCAACATGCATATTTCAAGCTGGCAAAATGTACACTTCCATTTTCCAAAATAACACCATCATGGCATCACGCTGTAGAGTAGCCAATAGTAAAGAGAACAACAATGTAACAGGTAGATTTTTTTGTTATGGTAACAATGTAACTGCTTAGTCGTTTCGGTTCGTGCAGCTTTCACAAAATGCTCACACTTTGGCATATTATTGAAGTTCTTGTCCTATCCAACATAAAGAAACTAGCCGGGTAGCCATTGGGCCCAGGGGCCTTGTTCCCATTAACAGACAGGAAAAACTGTCTTGCTTGAAAAACAGCATGATAATGTGATTTCCTAACAAATCCAAAGCTAAAAGTTCAACCTTTGAGCTAATTTCCTAACCCCAATAAAAATAAAAACTACCTACCTAAATCAGGACTATGGAAAAAAGCATTTGTAAGACTCTTTTTGTTAAGTTAGTTTGAGAAACAATGATTAAGTAGTCATGGCTGTCATTGAATTCCTTCTTGACAAAAACAGAGCTCTAGAATTTAAGAAAATAAAATAGTTCAAAACATGGTCCTAGCCATGTACACACACAGATTTATCAGACACCATGAAGTCAATGGAGATGAAGAGAAACAATGTACTAGCCACAAAACAAAAAGAACAACTAACTTTAAACTAAAAAATGAGAAAAGGAAACAAAATAAAAATATGAGATATTAAAAAATATTTGCAGCTACTTGAACTAGTAAATATGAAACTGCAAAAACTCCATCATATTAACTTCAAATATTTCATTTCCCCTTTTACATTGATAAATTATAACCTATCAATTTGACAGAATAGAACCTCAACGACATTTCAGCTACACACTCCACTCACATTAATGGTTCTCATAAGTACAGTGTGTTTCACCCATTAATCCCCAAAAAAACAAAACTGTGCATTTGACAAAGAACTTGAACAACCAGCAATTCACACAAATAAATAACCCAAAAAACTCAAAATCATTACAATTCTACCAACAACCAAAAAAAGAAAAAAAGAAACAAAAACAAAAGCAACCCAATTCAACCCAATTCAATAATAATAAAAATAAATAAAATTAAAGCCTTTTGTGGAGAACAATTAGCAAACTGTTTTGACATTTTTATGGATGAATAGTCTATGGTAGTTTATACAAGTCCCAAGTGAACCCTGCATGAAATTGTAGAACATACCCATTAAGCTAGATTTTATGGTGAGTTAAATAGCACCCCTACCTACCCGATTTTAGACCACATAAAAATATCAAAAACAAAAACATATGACTGTCAGTTTCACCCCTACATAAATAATTTGAGTATTTTCTTTGATTTTATTTTTATTTTTTACTCTTTTTTTTTCATCTCACACAAACTATGTTGAGATGTGAGAGAGAGAGAGAGAGAGGGGCTTATCCGTGAAGTCGATCGGTGAGGAGTCGATCTTGCGAGGTTGATCGGTGAGGAGTTGATCTTGCGAGGTCGATCTGTGCAGACGAAAATGAGAGAGTGAGAGAGAGACTGATGAGATGAAGTGAGAGAGAGACTGATGAGATGAGAGAGAGAGAGAGAGAGAAGCTTACCTATGAGATCGATCGGTGCAATGAGAGAGTGAGGTCGATCGGTGAGGAGTCGATCTTGCGAGTTTGATCGGTGTGGAGTCGATCTGTGCAGATGAAAATGAGAGTGAGAAAGAGACTGATGAGATGAGATGAAATGAGAGGAATGAGAGAGCTGTGTGCATATTAGGGTTTTTTTGGGGGATCTTTGGTTGAGGGGGGAAAAACCAGCGGGAATGGAAAAGGGGGAAGGGATTAGGGATTTTTGACATTGGGGATTTTGGGTTTGGAATAGGAGAACCCGAGTGGGCATGGAAAAAGAGGGGGGGGAGGGGGGAGGGAGATGGAAATGTTTTTTGGAATTTTTTTTATTTTTATTACAAATGAATATTTAAATAATAAAATGTTTTTTTTTTTTTTTGGCAACGGAAGAATTGTTAAAAAAACTATTTTTTATTAAAATAAATTTTTTTTATAGTTGATGAATTTTATTTTTTTTACATTTAGTAAGGTTGAAAATTTATTTGTTTCATATTTATTTTAATGAATAAAAAATTATTATTTTTTTTATTTGGTAGAAGTAGGGATAATATTTTCCATTAAAATAAAGTTAATTTTTTGTGGTCAATGATTTTTTTGTGACTCATTTTTTTTTTATACTAAAAATAAAGAACTAATTTTTTGTGGTAGAGGATAGAAATGGCAGTAGTGGTGAAAGTAGTGGATAAGAGGTGATAGTGGTGGTGGTAGTGATGGTGAATGAGATAAGTGGTGAAGTTGTGGTAGTGGTAGAGGAGATAGAATAACGGTGGTAGATGAGAGGTAATGGTAGTAGTAGTGGTGGTAGTGGAGTGGTAGCGATGATAGTAGTAATGATAGTTGTAGAGATGGAGTGACAACAGTGGTAGTAGTGGAATGGCATTTGCAGTAGTGGTGAATATGGTAGAGAAGATGGGTGGTGAGAGAGAGATAAGTGAGAGACAGACACAGAAAGAGAGAGAGACATAGAGAGAAGAGAGACAGATAGACAAACAGACAAAGAGAGAATAGTGATGAGTGAGAGAGAGAAAGAGAAGAGAGAAAGGAAGATGAAAAAATGGATGAAAAGATATAGACAAAGAGAGAAAGAGCGAAAATAGGAAAATGAGAAAGAGACAGAGAGAGATGAGCGAGAGAGATAAAGAGAAGAGAGATGAGTGAGAGAGGCAGAGAGAGAAGACAGATGAGAGAGATAGAGAGAAGAGATATGAGCGAGAGACAACGAGAGAAAGAGAGAAAGAAAGAGACAGAGACAGACAGAGAGACAAACAGAGAAGAGTGATGAGTTAGAGAGAGAGAGAGACAAAGAGAGAAAAAGATAGAGAGAGAAAGAGAGAGAGAGAGAGATATATAAGGAAAGATAGCAAATGAGAGAGAAACAAGAGATGAGCGAAAGATAGACAAAAAGAGAGAGAAATAAGGTGAAAAGAGATAAGCGAGAGAGAGACACAGAAAAAGAGAGAGACATAGAGAGAAGAGAGACAGATAGACAAACAGACAGAGAGAGAATAGTGATGAGTGAGAGAGAGAAAGAGAAGAGAGAAAGGAAGATGAAAAAATGGATGAAAAGATATAGACAAAGAGAGAAAGAGCGAAAAGAGATAAATGAGAAAGAGACAGAGAGAGATGAGCGAGAGAGATAAAGAGAAGAGAGATGAGTGAGAGAGGCAGAGAGAGAAGACAGATGAGAGAGATAGAGAGAAGAGATATGAGCGAGAGACAACGAGAGAAAGAGAGAAAGAGAGAGACAGAGACAGACAGACAGACAAACAGACAAACAGAGAAGAGTGATGAGTTAGAGAGAGAGAGAGACAAAGAGAGAAAAAGATAGAGAGTGAGAGACAGAAAAAGAGACAGAGAGAGAAAAGAGATGAACGAGAGAGATAGAGAGATAGAGAGATGAACGAAAGAGACAGAGACAGAAAAGAGATGAGAGAAAAGATAGATAAATCGAGGAGAAGCTCAATAAATAGAGAATATGAGACGGAGAGAGTGAGCAAGACGAATATAATGAGGGAGAAATACACAAATAGACAAGCATACAGAGATAGAGATGAGTGATGAGTGAGAGAGAGTGAGAGTGAGAGAGAGACAGAGAGAGAGAGATAAACAGAAAAAGAGACAGAGAGAGAGAGAGAGAGAGAGAGAGAATGAGAGATATAAATAAGAGAGAGAGAGAAAAAAAAATAAATGAGAGAGATAGAGAGAAGAAAGATGAGCGAGAGAGATAAAGAGAGAAGACATAAGAGATAGAGAGAAGAAAGATATGCGAGAGGCACAGAGAGAAAATGAGAGAGATACACAGACAGACAGAGAAAGAAGAGTGATGAGTGAAAGAGATAAAGAGAACAGAGAGAGATAAATACAGAGAGACAGGAAGATGAAAAAATGAATGAAAAGAGATGTTATATTAAAAGAGTAAGACGACATCGTTTTTTTTTATTTTTTGGTGACAGAAAAATACCATTGAATTTATTCAAACTATTTTGTGACTGTATATATATGAAGCTATCTCAAAACCACAATCACTATGTTAGGTTAGAGTTTTTCAAAAACTCTTTTGAAAAAATTATACTTTCTTGTTTTCCGTGTTATATTATTTTTACTGAATTTTTTTAATATTTATTTTTTTTAATTTTTAGACACACCTAACATAAATACACCTAAAAAGTAAAAAAATCTTTTAAAAATTCACTAAATACCAAAAATACAAAAGAAATACAATAATTCAATACATTTTTTTTTTATATTTGTATGTATTTATTAATTTTTAAAAATATTTTTTCATAATTTTTTTTTTAGATACATTTAAGTAAAGTGCATCTAAAAAAAATATTTAAAAATTTTAAAATATTCACTTAAAAAAAAAAAACCACAAAAGTGACTTTTTGCGACGGTAAAAAATACCGTCTCAAAAAATCAGAGTATTTGCGACGGTAAAAAATACCGTCTCAAAAAACAGAGTATTTGCGACGGTAGAAAAATACCGTCTCAAAAAAGAATAGTACTTGCGACGGCAGAAAATACCGTCGCAAATACTCTCTTTTTTTGCGACAGTATTTTTCTACCGTCGCAAATACTCTGTTTTTTGAGACGGCATTTTTTACCGTCGCAAATACTCTGTTTTTTGAGACGGTATTTTTTACCGTCGCAAAAAGTCACTTTTTGCGACGGCAAGTGTACCGTCGCAAATAGTTCCATCTTTTAAGCCTCATTTTCTTGTAGTGTTAAATGTAATAGAATTCACTACTTCTAATAACTTTTAAACTAGTCCATGAGCTGGCAACTACTGTAACATGTTTTTGCTTAGTTTAATGATCAGGCTTCTATTAGTCCTCAAAAAAAAAAAAAAAAATCATATTAAATTTGAATGATTAATTTTGATTATTATTGGAATTATCCTACGCCGGACTAGCAGTCATGAACAATTTCAATAGAGATTTCCCATACTTGTAATAACTTTTAATCATATTAAATTTGGATAATTAATTCTGATTATTATTAGAATTATCTTACTCTAGGACTAGCCGTCATGAATGATTTCAAAAGAGGTTTCCCATACTTTAATATCTTTTAAAAGGAATTTTTTTTTAAATTATATATATATAATCTTTGGTTACAATGGTATTGCTTAAGGGAGTGGAAATCTTGCCTAGAGCAAGAATTAAACCATTGGCATCCTCAGTGATATGGTCAATTGATAGATCCTACAATGTATAAAGATTTTAGGGGTTAAGTTTTTTCGTTTGAAAAAGTAAAAAATAATAATAAAAATATTATTATTCAAGTTTAAAAATTAGACTCACTTTTAAAGTTCAATCAATTAAAATATTTAAGGCAACACTCTCTCTCTCTCTCTTTCATATTTTCTCTAATTGTCAACCAGTTATATCATGTGCATATCATTAAATCTAGAAAGTGGGCTTTTCTATCATTTTTCAACCAAAAAAAAAATAATTTAAATTGTTAGGAGATCAATTCCATCCAGCCACTATGAGGGGTCATGAAAAACTCGTCACAAAAATTCAAAAAAATAAATAAATAATTACCTTTAGAAACAAAATTTGAAATATATACTACGCCAAAATTGGGCTTTAGCGGCGGTTTTTTACTGCCGTTAAAGGCTGTAAAACCACCGTTAAAGCCTTTAACAGCAGTATTAACGGCGGTTTTGTCACCGCCGTTTATGCGCGTGTCGGAAAAAGTATAACCGTCGTAAAAAGGTAAATTACCGTTGTTAAAAGTCGACAAAAAACGGCGGTTTTTTACCGCCGTAAATAGGTTCAAATTTTTCAAAAAATAATTCTTTCTTCTTGCACTTCCCAAGTCTTGAACCCTCAACCTCTCATCCACCCACACTAACCACTCTACCATAGCCACTCTTCATGAAATATATTCCCTAAATAAATATTTAAACATTACTTTTACTTTATTGTAGATAGCTTCGCCGGAGCTCGCCGAAGTTTCGCCGGCAAAGACCGCCGTCATTAACGGCGGTAATGATTGGGCATTAGCGTCGGTTTTGTTACCGCCGTTAAAAGTGGGCATTAACGGCGGTTTTTTTAACGGCAGTAACAAAACCGCCGTTAATGATACCTTTAACGACGGTTTTCATTACCGCCATTAATAGTACCTTTAACGACGGTTTTCGTTACCGCCGTTAAAAAAACCGCCGTTAATGCCCTGTTTTGACGTAGTGATATGTTGCTAATAAATGCATTTTTAGAGATAAAACAATTTTATCCCAAAAGGTTTATTTTTAAGATAAAAATTTTGGCTCCGAAAGAATAATAATTCATTACATAATGTCCAATTTTACCTTAAAAATACAATAATGACACTTTGCCCCCCTTAAGTTTAGGCATTTTCTCATTTTGGTGTTTTAAGTTTATTTTTTCTACTTTAACCCTTTATGTTGCTAAACTTTCCAATTTACTCCAAACCCGAACTTCCATCCAAATCTAAATAGAAAATGCCACATGGCAGCCATGTGGCATAAAAACATTACTTATAATACATAACCCAAAATCCAAACCCAAAAAATAAGAAACAAAAATACCCCCCCTCTCTCTCTCACTCTCACTCTCATTCTCACTCATTGCTTTAGAACCTCGAGAAAACATAATAATAGTTTGAGGTTCGGGTTTGCTAAATTTGCAGATGAGACACTACGCCAAAATTGGGTTTTAGCGGCGGTTAACAGCAGTATTAACGGCGGTTTTGTTACCGCCGTTTATGCGCGTGTCAGAAAAAGTATAACCGTCGTAAAAAGGTAAATTACCGTCGTTAAAAGTCGATCAAAACCGGCGGTAACATAGGACCAAAAACGGCGGTTTTTTACCGCCATAAATAGGTTCAAATTTTTCAAAAAATAATTCTTTCTTCTTGCACTTCCCAAGTCTTGAACCCTCAACCTCTCATCCACCCACACTAACCACTCTACCATAGCCACTCTTCATGAAATATATTCCCTAAATAAATATTTAAACATTACTTTTACTTTATTGTAGATGGCTTCGCCGGAGCTCGCCGAAGTTTCGCCGGCAAAGACCGCCGTCATTAACGGCGGTAATGATTGGGCATTAGCAGCAGTTTTGTTACCGCCGTTAAAAGTGGGCATTAATGGCGGTTTTTTTAACGGCGGTAGCAAAACCGCCGTTAATGATACCTTTAACGACGGTTTTCGTTACCACCATTAATAGTACCTTTAACGACGGTTTTCGTTACCGCCGTTAATGCCCTGTTTTGACGTAGTGAGAGATGGGGGGATTAGGGTTTAAGTTATGGGTTTTCGAGTTTGGGTTTGGGTTTGGATTTGGGTTTGGGTTTAGATGTTGGATTTGGGTTTTGGATTATGTATTAAAAGTATTTTTTTTTTATGCCACATGGCACTACCTGGCATTTTCTGTTTGGATACTGGAAAATTTTAATAACATTAAGGGTTAAAATGAGAAAAAATAAATTTAAAGGGCTAAAGTGGGAAAATGCCTAAACATAAGGAGGGCAAAATATTATTTATTTTAAAAAAATGACCTCTACCAACAAAATTAAAAGATGTCATCAATAAATACATTTTTAGAGATAAAACAATTTCACCCCAACAGATTTATTTTTAAGATAAAAATTTTGGCTCTGAAACAACAATAATTCATTACAAAATGTCCAATTTTGTCTTAAAAATACAACAATAATACTTTTATAATTAAGATATTTCATCCTTCAAAAATGGTTTCGTCACTAACTTTCTATCTCAAAAATCTTAATTTGTTATAGTGTGAATTAGTTAATGTTAGTTTCTATTTTCCTTTTCTTTAATGTTTAATTTCTTTTAATTTTCTTAACATTTAGTTTTATTGTTTTATTTATTTTAAAATGTGCAGTTTAGTCTGCTATTAGCTGATAGGTTTAATGTAACGCCCTCGAAATTATAACATTAAACCCAACAAATAAGACATGCATTGATACTCAAAAGTCCCACATTCCTTTACTCATTAGAGTTCCATTACATAAGTATTACATGTTAACATCAAAACAAAATGCCCTACGGGCTTACAGCTTTCCAAGTTAACACTTGGTTACAACAAAAGAGTACTAACTCGTTACACATTAAGCCCTTGGCTTGAAGTTACATGTAATACATCAAAAGTTAAGCGACAACATTATGTCCGCCTCAAGCCTCCCAAGCTATGTCCTTGGAGGTGGCATGCTTCCAACACCTGAAAATGATATTCCCATATAGGGTGAGCCACAGCCCAGTAGAAATACACTAAACCAACCATGAACAATGACTAAAATATTAGCAATTGATAGATGGCCAACACTGATACAATCACATAAATCACATATTTATGTCATACAACTTATGAGTCTAAGTTACCTTTCATTTTCCCTTTTTCAACAGATAAGCATGCTAGCTCTATCAACATTTCCACAGACATGTATAAAAACTATATCTCACATTCAGATAAGCATACAAGCTATATCCACATTCTCAATAGATATGTATAACAACAATATCCCACATTCACAGATAAGCATATAAGCTGTATCCACACTTCACAAAGATAAGCATATGAGCTCTATCTTCACTTCTCTAGACAAGCATATGAGCTGTGTCTACGGAGTTCATCCCCTATCTCCTCCCATTTCCTATCCGGTTTAGAGGTACATCCCCTATCTTCCCCTAAACCGCGGAGTACATCCCCTATCTCCTCCTCTACACATAACGTATATAAACACATTGGTTCTATATACAATCATCCAATACATACAATTAATGTATTCTATCAACCGTCAAGTTCCATGACACATTTCATTGATTAGTTTCAGTTTACCTAATCATCATGCATTGTTTACAACAATCACGACTATCCTCCACCGATAGCCCAAAGCAGTTATTTCTAAACAGAAAATAAATGCACAATGGATATTCAATCAACATCTCATTTCTTCATTCTTCTCAATTAATTATCCCAATTAATTAAACAATGTAATTAGGTCAATTCCCATAATTAACATTTCAACCCTTAGGTCCCATTTTCATCAATGATTCAACAATCATTCCATTTTTTTCTATGCCAAACATGCATCTAGGTTTATTATGAATAAAATCCCAACTTTTGTAAAATTACACAAAAGCCCCAAACTTTCACAAAATTACCAAACCAAGCCCAACATCTCAAAATACCAATATTTAAAGACAAAACCCATAGAGAGGAGTAGGATATCCCTACCTCAAATTCGGAGTCCCAAAGGAGAAGACGACAAAACCCAACGTGCTCCAAAACCCGAGATTTTCAGATTAAAATGAAGCCCTCGACGATCAACAACTTTTTTGTAAAGGCCAAAAGTGAGTAAATCACTCCTACTAGATCAAAACCTAGAGAGAAGGTAGAGTCTAGAGTGAGAGGCTCAACAATGGTGATTTTGGAAAAGTAAGAGAGAGAAGAGAAAGTGAAAAAGTGATTTGAAGAGTCACAAATTCGGGACTTTAACCCAGGTCTCCGCTCGAGCGTAAAACACCCCGCTCGAGCGGCCACTCACAGACTTCCGCTCGAGCGGCCAACCGCCCGCTCGAGCGCAGAATGCACTCGCCCAACACTTTTGCAGAACCAGGCCTCCGCTCGAGCTCCCAACCCTACGCTCGAGCGGCACTCAGACAACCCCACTCGAGCGGCCAATACCACGCTCGAGCGTACAACGCTGCACAGGAAAATACTGAAAGGGTGTAATCTCCGCTCGAGCGCCAACACCCCCGCTCGAGCGTACAGGCCAAAACCTGGGCAACTAGTTTTGGTTTCTAAACTCAACCAACCTGAAACAAGTCCGCCCAACACATCCTATAACTCAAATACGAAGTAAAAGGATGTAAATAAAATAATAAACAACTACCAACATCCACGGACACATGTCCGGATCACGGTATAACAAGGGTAAACCCGGGATCGCTATATTTAATTTCTAGCCTCGACAACAAAAGTGACTTAGGTCTTATTTGAAAATTGACTATTTTAATTAATTTTTTGAATTTTTATGAAATTATGTACAAAAAAATAAAAGATTACAATATATTACCTTTAGGACAATTTCAAAGCTTTACACCGACCAAGTTTTGAAATTACAAGGCTAATCTACTGCTATGAAAAGTAAGTACAGTGTATAAAAGTAGAGTGCAAGAAAGGTAGGACTTTTCATTATCTTAATGTATCCCACAAGGTACCCCTTGCTTGCCACATGTCACATTTGCATTGGATGGTTTAAATGTCACGCCAACAAAATCTCTATGTACTAGATGGACCTCAAAAGAATTTTATCATAATTTTAAAAAAATGTATCATTGAAAACAAAAACCAAAAAAATAAAAGATACATAAATTTTTAGATGAATGTCAACCATTTAGGAAAATAAATGGGTATGATGTTAAAATGTACTGAAGTAAATGTGAGATAGCTATTTTTAATGGTTCGCCATGTGAGACGGCGAATGAAGTTGGTGAAAACTTGCATGTGCTATGGCATTTATATAATTTCATTCACCATATTAAATTAAATCAAAAATTAAGTGTTGTGTCATAATTAAATAGGATTGACTATACGCAATTTTTTTGTCATTTTATTTTGTCAATAGTTATATATTTAGTGAAATTAAATAAAAATATATTTTTTTCCCTCCTCTAACATGTCCATTTATAGTGATTGTATCACTCATTCTTACTATTATATCAGTTAGTTTTTATTATATATGACCAAATCATCTTAATTTATTCTCTCAATTTTTTTTTATTTTTTTTAATAGGTGCTATTCCTATCATTTTATGAATATATTTATATCTAATTTTATCTTTTAAAATCTGATCACACTTCCATAATTCTAGTAAATGAAATAAAATCAAATACAAATTATTCCACCACACAAGAGAAAATTTTATCTTCAATATGTTCGTATCTTCAATAGGAACTTTTGGTCGTTCTTGTTCAACTTCTGATTGTTTTTAATTCCAAATGTTAGGACCTCTAATGGTTAAGAACTTCTATCACTGGTTGGAGTGGACTTCAAGGCCACATCAATTGAGAACAATTTTTAAATTCCAACACATAGATGTAATAAATGTATAAAAAATAGTGGAAATAGACTCTTTAACCATGTATGATTGTTTACCACAAATGTTTTCTTTACCATGCATAGAGGGTAATCAATTTGTCTAACATGAAGACTTGACTTTAATTGTCTTATTTATAATTTATTTTATTTTATTTTATTTTTATGTGATAGGCACTGTGATAGTGTTAAAATTTTGAATTTTAAGAAAGATTTTGCAAGGAAGAATAAACAATAAAATAATAAAAGAAAAATAAATAAATGAAATATAAATCTCTTTCTTTTTTTTTTTCACTTTTTCTTTTCCTCTCCTTTCTCTGGCAAATTTCTCCTTTTCAATGGAATACACTAGTCTAATACCAAAACTTGACTTTAGTTATCCTATTTACAATTCATTTTCTCATGTTAAAGGCATTATGGTGGTGCTAAAATTATGAATTTTAAGAGGGATTATCCAAAGAAGAACAAGCAATAGAAGGGGGGGGGGAAGTAATGAACTTTTTTTTTTCTCTTGCAAATTTTTGTTTTCTTTTTTTTTTATGAGAAAAAGGGAAGGAATCTTAATGAAATGCACTTTTTCAGTATGAAGACTTGACTTAAGTTCTCATATTTGCTATTCATTTTTTCATGTGATAGGCACTGTGTTATTATTAAAAATATGAATTGTAAGCATGATTTATAGAGAAAAATAATGAATTATAAAAGTAAGTAAAAAAATTTTTTTCCACTTAAGCGTGTAATTGTTTATGACCAATGTTTCCTTACTATGCATAAATGAAAGGACTTTTTTTTCTTCTTTTCTTTTATATATATATATATATATATTTGGAAAAGATGAAGGAATCTTAATGAAATATACTTGTCCAATACGAAGACTTGACTTTAGTTGTCCTATTTACAGTTCATTTTCTCATGTGATAGGCATTGTTGTAGTGTTAAAATTATGATTTTGCAGAGAATAATAAATAATAAAAGAAAAAAAATACTAAATGAAATATTTTATTTTTTTCACTTTTTTCTTTTTCTTTTCCTTTCTCTCTCAGCAAATTTTTCTTTTACTTTTTTCATAAAAAAAGGGAAAGGAATCTTGACGAAACACACTTGTCCAATATGAAGACTTGACTTTTGTTGTCTTATTTATGATTCATTTTCTCGTGTGACAGACATTGTAACAGTGTTAAAATTATGAATTTTAAGAAGATTTGCATGGAAATATAAATAATAAATGTTGCCTAGTAATTATCTATGTCTATGTAGATGTGGATGGATATACATACAATGGACAAATGTTTTTGAGGCCAACCAAACTTTCAATTACTTCTCAATCTTAATCTGTTGTGCTTAGAGGGCAAGAAAATAGTAATTAAATGTTCGAATTGAAGTTACTTATTCAAACCCAATCGATACTCATGTGGTTCAGTGAGATTCAATTGGCACTATTATTATCTATATCGGTAGTTAATTTTATGAATTCGACTCTCATGGGAAAAGACACTGTAATTAGTCGGCAAATTTGTCACATACTTTTAGATATATATTGTTGAATTTTCTTAGGGTAAATTACACTTTGCGCCATTATACTTTGGACCAAATCTCACTTTAACCTCTACACATGAAATCATGACAGTTAATCCCCTGCACTTCTGGTCAAATCTCACTTTGGTCCCTACACATAAAAACGTGACAGTCAACTCCCTACACTTTTACTCAAATCCCACTTTAGTTCCTCTATAAGTGTCAATGTCCCTTTTCTATTATTTCATTTTTAAATTTTTAACAAAATCTAATCATGTGACAAAAATACGACTACGAAATGACAGTAAAAGTTAAAAATCATCCATGTTTCCCACCAATACACTTTGTCCTACATGATAAACACATAAAAGTTATATATATATGTGTGTGTGTCTCTGTGTGTGTTGTTTGTGTTTTCGTATAGTAAAAATTGGGATGAAAATGCAAGAAAGTAGAGCTTTTGAAATTTAAAAAAAAAAATGCAACAAAGAAATCAAAGAGAAAGAAAAATGAATAAACATGGAACTGTGTTACCGTAAAAACAAAGTTTCGTAATTCCAATTTATGCAAAACCCTAATTCATTTTTTTAATTGTTCACAATCTGCATTTTGTTTTAACCTAATACAGTCATGTTTTGATGTAAATTTTGGGATAAAGTGTGTATTGCTGGAAAATATAAATAATTTTCCTTTCTTACCCTCTTGTTGTAGTCACATTCTTATCACATGACTAAATTCTGCTAAATATTTAAACAATTGAGTAACAGAAAGAGGATATTGACACTTGTGTAAGGATCAAAGTGAGATTTGACCAAAAGTACAAAAGGTTGACTATTACAATTTCATGTGGAGAGACCAAAGTGAGATTTGGTGTAAAATGTAATTTATCCATTTTCTTATAAAATTTGAAAATGTTTGTCACATCTACCTTTATAGATAAAATTCTAAACATAAATCTCGTGCACTTGGCTTTTCTTGTGCAAATTGTTTCTTACCCATTTAAAAAAGAACAAAAAAATTGTGATTATTAAAACTTAAAAGCTTCAACGCATGGCCTAATCCCACAACATTTAGATTTAAATATTATTTAGGCATCTCGCAAGAATAATTTGATGTATTTACTTTAAGTACTTGCAATGGCACGAATCTATTCAAATATAGATACCGTAAAAAATTAAAAAAAAAAAAGTCAAAACCAATGGATTTAAACTGATGGAACTGAATTAAAAAAAAAAAATAAATTAATTTAAAATTAAATCACTGAATCCATTTAACAAAGTTTTTAAATTTTGATATTGCAAAAAAACTATATTGCAAATATGAAAAAGTTATTAACCCACAACTAAAACACTAGGGCAGTGGAATTCACCACATACATCATATTTATATTAGTCATGCTTATTAATTCTTCATTTTTCTCTTCCCAATAAATTGGTGACAAAAAAGATTATTTTTTATTTTCCAAATAAAAATTTAGAATTAAAAAATTTATTAAATCTATCCAAATTTAATTTATATCTAATCTTAACAAATCATAAATTGAATCCAAACAAACACATTGAAATTTAATTATAATTTTTTTTAGTTAAAAATCGACAAGTAAAGAAGAAAAATTTTATTTGATTAAAGCATATTATTTATTGAAAAAATTAAATCGTATGAACAATTATAAATAATTAAGTAGGTAACTTCATCCTAACCTTAACAATCTATTTAGCCATAAGTTTAGCCCAACATACTCACATTTGAAAGAAACTTTCTTGGTTGAATTAAATAAATAATCCTCGAACAAAATCCTCTTCTCTCAATATTTGGAATACACTAAGGATATGTTTGGTTAATAAATTTGAATAAAAAAAGAAAATGAAAAAAGTGTATAAAATGTGTAAAATATAGTTTTATTGCATTCACATTTTATCTACCGTTTCCATTTTCAATTGCAAATCTCTCACTAAATCCTTAAACCAAATAGAGCATAAGGTTGTGTTTAATTCATGAATTTAAGAAGAGATTTAGAAAATAAAAAATAAAAGACAAATAAAATGTGAGTGAAATATTATATTTCGCCTGCATGCCACAAATTTTCCATTAAAAAAAAGGTCCATCAAAAGAGAAAGCTCAAAATAAGCTACACTAGTTAAAAGAAATCCATTTATACCCAACCGTATAAATCTATAAAATTATGATTCTCTGAAATGATATTTAGTACAATAATGATTATATTTTGAGGTTTAAACCATCATTGTAAGATTATTACTCAAAAAATTATTACAAAAAATCCTAATCTAAATCTTTGCTGTTCATTTTTCTTTTCAATTTCTTCTTATTTGTTCACAAAAGTTGCAAACAAGTTGCTAAATCAACATGTCGCCTTATGCTCTTGTTTCAATGACACACTTTTAACTTTTCTTTGGTACCCAAACTTCATCCTTGTGAATTTCTCTTTCTTTGAAGCATTGTACAACAGTACAGGAATCTCCAAATTACTCTGTAAAAAATAAATAAATAAATTAGCACACAACTTGCTAAGAATAGAGCAAGCAAGTTTTGAATACAAAATGAGAGTAGAGAAAGGCTAATGTGGAATTTATAACTTATAAATTTTTAAATCTTCTGAGCCACTCAAATGTTGAATGAATTCAAGATAGAGAAGTAGAAATTTTTTATTAGAACCATTCATTCAAAATGCTTGCAACTATTGAGTTGTGCTTATAGATATTTTTAAATTAGTTATTTAAATTTTTTTCAAATGCTAGTAGTGAAAAAGAGCAGAAAAATAGACTAGAAAATGCCGAAAATGAAAAACAAGAATAGCATATGGTCTAAGGATAGAAGGCAAATACTCAAGAGGTCAACCAGGCGATATCAAAAGAGTTGTCCTAAAGTTATCATGTGAAATTGATTTCGCAAAGGTGGACTTTGATCATCTGATATCTTCATGGTTACATGATCATCTAATAGCTTCATGACAACTTGTCTCATGCTTGGTCGAGACAATGGATTGGTTTGTAAACATGCAAATGATAGTTTCACAACCATAACTACTTGCTTTGCCACTTGATTCTTAGGGGGTAAGAGACGTTGATCCAACACATCCTTCAATAATATCCCATGCACAGTTGATGTTGATGAGGAGAAGGATGACGACGATGTCAAAGTGGAGATTAGATCACCCAAATGCTTCCCCGTAATCAATTATAGTGTGCACCCCAAAACTATAAACATCGCACCTCTCATTCACTTCCATTGTATAAGCAAATTCTACCAAATCAAACAGATGACCAACAGAAGAAAATAGTAATTAAAAAATATATAAAAAATTGTTCCATATCCAGATAACAATTAAAAGTTCGATAGCCTTTTTAAATCGAGTCAAATAAAAAACTCTTAATACACAAAGATTGATAAACTAAAATGAACATTATATCGATGACTTGGAGATGCAATAGAAATGTACATACAAGAGCAGCAGCGTACCCATAGGTTCGTGCAAGTGAAGTCCAATTGGATGAGTCAAGCTTCATAAATCTAGCTGTGCTGAAATCTGAGATGTGAGCCACATACTCTAAATCAAGCAAAACATTCTTGCTTGATATGTCTCAATGGATGATTGAAGGTGAACAATCGTGGTGCACATAAGACAGAGCATTTGCGAGCCTTTGACGACATTTACTCTCTTAATCCAATCAAATTGTAATACTTGATCCTCTGTGCTCAATATATTTCCCAAGCTTCCCCCTTCCAAGAACTCAGAAACCAAAAATGAGTCCCTCAGGTGTGAACAATAACCATAAAGTTTTACAATGTTTTGATGGCGAATCTCTGTTAACACACGGATCTCACTCGTAAAGCTTTGTAGATTAGTCAAGTCCCCATCGGGTGATTCGTGAAGTTGCTTGATAGCAACTACCTAACCACTTGGAAGGTCAGCTCTATAAACAGTACCACATCCTCCCTCCCCAACACAATGTTTGGTACTGAAGTTCTTAGTCGCTTCAATGATGTTTTCACACACCATTTTCCCATCATAGTTCCAAATTGCAAACAAATTTTGATTATGTACTTGTCTTGGTTCATCTGTTGTGTTCCTCACTTTCTTATGAAAAGCCATAAAAATTCCGAGAACCATTATCAAAAGCAATAAAAATCCAATAATAAGGACAACTAGCAACACAACTTTGTTTGTCCTTTTTTAACCAATCTCATTGTTCATTTAAGGCAAGCAAGTCTTTGACCAGTAGCATTACCACATAAACCTTTATTACCTCTGAGCGCCTCAAATGGAGCCTCTCGGAAAGCTTTCCTGTTAGGAATAGGACCCTTCAACTGATTGAAAAATACATGTACCGATGTCAAACTTAACATATTATCAAAAGATAATGGAATGGAACCAGTGAGCTCATTATGGGAAAGATTCAATGTTTCTAATCTTTGTAATTCACCAATCTATTGTGGTATCTTACCTATTAGCAAATTGTAACCAAGATCAAGACTTTGAAGGCCTTGTAAATGGTCTATCTCTAAAGGAATGTTTTTTTCCAATTATGTTGTTGCTCAATTCAAGTTTAATAGTTTCAAGCATTCCTCCAGTTCTATAGGGATCAGACCACTTAGATTATTTGCTGCCAAGTTAAGATTCTCTAGATTGGAAAGCTTGCCAAACACTTGAGGAACGTTACTCGAGAGTTCGTTATCATTCAGCTTAAGGTCAAACAATGAAACCAACCTACCCAATTTTGTTGATATCTCTCCAACTAGATGATTTGAAGAAAGGTCAAGTTTCTGTAGCTGAGCTGCCTCAACCAATTCAAGCGGTATCTCACCAGAAATATTATTGTTAGACATTTTGAGACTAGTTAAATTATGACACTTTCCCCATTTTTGAGATAGCTTGCCTTAGAAATTATTATGACTCAAATCAATGTAAATCAAGTTGGGTACAAGCCAAAATCTTCTGATATATTTCCTGAAATTTGGTTTCCATCAAGCCTAACTCTGTATAAGCTATGGAATTTTTCAACTGTGAGATTGTTATGGTTTGCACTCAATGCAAGTAATCCACCATCAAAAATGGTTAATGAACCAAAAACTGGGAGTTATGATTTTTCAATGCCTTGTAGACCCAATTAATGTTCTAGGCTATGGGTGTTGATTGGGCGTCACACTATGTAGACACCCCATTTTTGACCGACCTTAAGACTCAGATGTCATCAATTGAGCGCTCGATGATCGTGTGCTCGTTTCGAGTTTTCGGAGTTTCCGGCTGAGTGCCTTGCCTCCGTGCCTCTGGACTCTCTGTGTCTTGGCTTGGTTAGTGGACCATGCATTGTTGACCTTGCCTGGAGGGAGAGAGAGGTCTGTAGACTACTTTTTGTAGTCGTAGACTACTTTTTCCTCTTGTAGGCTAGTTTTCGATTTCCAAAGCCTTCGGCCGAGTGCCTTGTCTCGAAACTTCTTAATGTTCTCCTCTTGGCCTAGTTTTTGGACCATGCCTTGCTGTCTTTGTCTAGAGGGAAATAGAGGTCTGTAGACCACTTTTTGTGGCCGTAGACCACCTTTCCCTCTCGTAGACCACTTTTTGTACCCATAGACTAGTTTTTGGGGCTTCCGGCTGCGTGCCTTGTCCCGCGAACTTTTGTCTTGTTTCCTTTTTGGTTTGTTTTTGAACCAAACCTTGTTTTCCCTTTCCTGGAGGGTGGCACAAGGTGCAGACCAGTTTCTCCCCCTATAAACCACTTTTCTCCCCTGCCAGCCAGTTTTCTGGTTGTCCATCTAGGGTGCGCAGTCTGTGGACCACCTAAAGTGGTGGGCAGCCATGCCACCACCTTCCTCTCTTTGTGCAGACCAACTTTCCCCTTTTGCCGACCAATTGTTCTCCCTGCAGACCACTTTTTCTGGTCGGTCGACTAGTGGGAGTGGTCGGCCGACCACCTCAACTGGTCAGCACCTTTTCTGCATTTTTCTGCAGATATTTTCTTGCCAGCTATGCCAGCTGTTGGGCACAGAAAGCATCCTCCATACACAATTGCTTCGAGCATCTAGCTTGTTAAACAAGCTTGGAGCATGGATTTCTATATAAGGGAGCCTCCTCCCTCTTGCTTTAGGTTCAAAATTTGGCATTAGGGTTATACATATATCTCTATCTCTATATTGCTGTATTTGCTTCATATTTGTGCTCAAAAGTGCCATTTTTTCACACTTTTGCACACAAACACCCAGTGAAACACCTTTGCTTTGGAGCTGAGGCACCTTGAAGCTAGTTTTGGTGTTTTGGGATTGCTTTTGGTCCAAAAAAGTTACTGGAATTGCTGCTTTGTCCTTGTTCTTCAAGGGTGAGTCACTAGTCCCTTAAAGCTTTATTTTGATTAAGTCTTTGGCCAACTTTGCATGCTACTTTTGGCTTAAATTTCAACTGTAAAAAGATTCATTTTCAAGTGTTTGAAATGTTTGTTTAAGGCCTCTTTGGTGTTGGGGGTGGTCTACCTCCTTTTGTGCCTTAGTTTGCCTTGCTTTGAACTATCTCTTTAGGCCTTTGAGATCACCTTCTCTTGGCCTTTTAGCCATTGAAATCCAATGGATTTTCAGTGGTAGAAATTGTGTTTTGAGGTTCAAAATGGGTGGGGGTTGTCCCCCCCTCCTCTTCTTTTGTATGCTTGTGTTGATGGCCTCATGTTTGAGCATGTTTGTCTAGCATGTGTTGGCTTGTTCTTAGCTTATTTTTGTCCTTATTTCAGCATGGCATACCTCTATTTTTGGCTTAGTTTAGGCCACCCTTGCATGCTTTCTACACTTGTAGTGTAATCTTGCAATTTAGCCTTGTGTGCTTAATGCTTTGATCCATCATGCTAGCCTATTTTGGTTCTATCTCAACAAGTTTTTGGTGCTATTTTGGCATGCTTAAGCCCTGTTTTAAGTGGTCTTGATCATTTGGACCTTGCTTTGTAGAGCCATAGTTTAATCTTGCTCACTAGCTTTGTGTGCTGAGTCCACTAGCATGCATTGCTTGGGCTATTTGCATGATTTAGCATCATTGTATATGTTATTCCAGAGCATGTTTCACTACCATGCCCTCACATGTGTCACTCTTTCAATGCTTTTGGAAGGTTGTGCTTTATGCCTTAAACATGAGCCAATATGTATGCCATCTTGCCTAAGCTTTGGGGCTACCATTTCAGTGTGTTTTTGGTGTTATTTTTCCACGATACAACTCTGATTTTTGTTGGTGAAGTCATCTCATGCTTGGTTTTGGTATGTGTAGTGCAATCCCACTCTTTGGCCTTGTATGCTTCATGTTTTATGCCTGTTATTCTAGCATGTGTGGACTCTATCCCATGCATGTTTTGGTATTGTTTTGGCATGCTCTAGAACTGTTTTGGGTTGTCTTGGCCATATGGTTCATGTATTGCATAGCTATAGTGCAATGGGCTTGACTAGCCTTGTGTTTTGATGCCTCTAGCATGCTTTGTTTGAGATGTTTGCTTGCCATGACATCATTTAACATGTTATTTCAGAGCATATAGCATTGCCATGTTCTCACTTCTTTCACTCTTTGAGTGCTTTTAAGGGTTATACCTTTGTGCCTCGCTTATGGCCTAACTTGTATGCATGCATACCTAGACTTGTGAGCTCCCATCTCAGCTTGTTTTGGTCTTTGTTTTGACCTAATTAAGCTCTGTCTATGGTTGGTTCAATCATCTGTGCCATGTATTGCATGCCTCTTGTGTGGTCCCTTTTGGTAGCCTTGTGCCTTAGGCCTTCTAGCATGATATGCTTGTGTTGTTTGGATGATTTGGCATCGTTTCACACATGATTTCAGTGCATGTAGTGTAGCTACACTCTCACATTTGTCACTTCTTAATCATGTTTGAGAGTTGTGCTCTTATGCTTAGTTGACGAACCATTGCATGAGCATGCATTATCTTGCCTTTCATGCCATCATTTCAGAGCATTTTGGCCACTATTTTGGCATGATTGAGGTCTGTCCATATCTGGTTTAAGTCCATTGAGCATGTATTGCATACCTCTTGTGAGATGCTCTTTACTAGCTTTGTTGTTCTTGGCCTCTGAGCATGCCATGCACGCATTGTTCATATGATAGAATCTTGTGCATGCATTGCATTATGTTTAGAATCTTGTGCATGCATTGCATTGTGTTTGGAATGTTGTATGTGTTGCATTGTGTTTGGATAAAGTGTTAATCCAAACACGAGAAATGAGGGGTGTTTCATACTCGAAGTGATGAAACGTGCCTCATTTCTCGATCGCCGACCCTCTTGATCAAGCATGATAGATGTTAAGGCTCTTATGTGTTATTTGTGCATTCATTGACATTGAATTGTGCAAACTTGGCTTCTCGGCCATTGTGCATTGCGATGCTCGGTTGGTGGCCCGAGAGTCGAGAACCGCACTCCCTTGAGCTTAAGAAATGATAGGGAGGGTGGTTGTGCACACATACCTTGCAAATACACTGTTGTGTCCCTTCTTGTTCTCTATTGCAGCAAATTGGAGCTTGACAGAATTTTCTGGTCAGTAGACCAGAAAAAGTACTTAGCCGACCACTTTTTCTGGTCTGCAGCATGTTTAGGAGGTCTACAGGTGGTCTACACCACCCTTTTCTGGTCAGCAGCCCTCCTGGAGGTCTCCATGTTGGAGTAGAAGTTTTCTAGAGGTTTGTGCAGTGTTCTGAGATCAAATGCAAACAGAGGCAAGTTGGGGCGTAGTAATGGATTTTTGAATGAGGCAACCGAGCATGCATGCACCCCTCACCCCGAGGACCTCTTTTTACTGCTTTACTTAGCTACTTTGCTTAGCTAGCTAATGCTTTGGTTTTGTACTTAATTAGTTGACGTACTTAGCTAATTGATTTGTTTTGTAATAATTAGTTAACTAGTGTAGACACCCCATTTTTGACCGACCTTAAGACTCTGACATCATCGATTGAGTGCTCGTTGATAGTGCATGTTGTGCTCGTTTCGAGTTTCTAGAGTTTCGGTCGAGTGCCTTGCCTCCGGGCCTCTGAACTCTTTGTGCTTCGGCTCAGTTTGCGGACCAAGCCTTGTTTTCCTTGCCTGAGGGAAGGAGAGGTCTTGTGAACCCTCTCTTGTGGTCGTAGACCACTTTTCGTGGTTGTAGACCACTTTTCCCGCTTGGAGACTAGTTTCTAATTTTCGAAGCCTTCGGCCGCGCGCCTTGTCTCGGGACCGCTTAACGTTCTCCGTTTGGCTTGGTTTTTGAACCACACCTTGTTTCCTTGGCCTAGAGGGCCACTGTGGTTTGGGAGACCACTTTTGTGGTTGTAAACCACTTTTGGTGCTTGTCAGCTAGTTTTTCAGGCTCCCGGCTGCGCGCTTTGCCTCCCAAACTTTCATCTTGCATCCGTTTTGGTTTGTTTTTGGTACAAACCTTGTTTTCCTTGTTTGGAAGATGGTACAAGGGTGGGAGACCAGTTTCTCTCCCCGCAAACCACTTTCCTTCTTGCCAGCCAGTTTTCTGGTCTGACAACTAGTCTCCCTGGTCTTTGGACCATCAAAAGTGGTCGGCCACCACACCATTTTCTTATTTTTATGTTGCTGACCTTCTCCCACCATGGCCGACCACTTTTCTTTTTGGGAGACCACTTATAGTGGCCGGCCGACCACTTAAAGTAGCTGGCCGACCACTTCAAGTGGTCGGCTGCTTTTTGTCACCTTTTTGGAGATATTTTCTTCCAGTTGGCACAACTGGAAGGCACTGAAACCATCCTCCATACACATGGAGGGATGGCCTTGAACCTTTAGCTTCTTCAAGAAGCTTGAGCATTGGTTCTCTATAAAAAGAGAACCTCCTCCTCCATCCTCTAGGTTCAGAAAAATGGTGTTGGAGCTATAGATATAAACTTGTATCTATTCTTCCTTATTTGCTCTTGTTTTGTGCCTAAAAGTGTAGTTTTGCCATACTTTAACACACAAACACACACTCAAACACCATCCTTTGGTTGTTGAGGCTTCTTGAGGTTTGTTTTGGAGTTTTTGGGCTGATTTTGGTTCAAAAAGTGTGCTGGAATTGCAGTCTTGAACAGGTTCTACAAGGGTGAGCTTTTAACCTTTAAATCCCTTGATTTTGCTTAAGCTTTTAGACCTCTTTGCATGGTGTTTTAAGCTTAACTCTTAACTGCAAAAAGTTCTGTTTTCTAGCCCTTAACATGTTTGTGTAAGGTCACTTTTGTGTTGGGGGTGGTCTACTCGCTCTTAGGCCTTGTTTTGAGCCACCCCTTTTGGCTCTTGTCTTAGCCCTTATTTTGACCTTTCTACCATTGAAATCCAGAGGATTTTCAGTGGTGGAAAGGTGGTCTTGGGGTCCAAAATAGGAGAGGGTCATCCCCTCTCCTTGTGTCTTGTTTACTTGCTTTGAATGCCTCATGTATGAGCATGTTTGTTAAGCTTATGTTGGCCATATCTTAACTTGTATTTGGGCTTATTTTAGCATGGCATGCCACTGTTTTTACTTGGTTTTGTCACTCCATGCATGCCTTATACACTTGTAGTGTAAATCACACAAACTAGTCTTGTATGCTTCATGAAGTAGCATATCATTCTATCTTGTTTTGTGTCCATTTTAGTATGTTTTTGGTGATGTTTTGCCATGTCATACCTCTGTTAAGGTTTGGTTTGGTCACCCCTTGCATGCTCTATGCACTTCTAGTGCAATTCCATGAAATAGCCTAACATGCATCATGCTTTAACATGTCATTCTAGCATGCTTTTGGCTTAACTCCAAGAAGCTTTTGTCTATGTTTTAACATGCTTTAGCTCTGATTTGTGTTGTTTTGGCCATGCATGACTTTCTTTGTATAGCTATTGTGACACCCCTGTTCCGTAGTATGTTAATTGGTCCTTAACATGATGTGATTATGTATTTTGATATGATTTTGTGTTCCACTATGTGAAAATATGTGGTTTGAAATTTTATCTGTTCATCGTAGGAATATCTGTTTGAGTAGTCTGTTTTGGGAAATTTAATTGAGGGCCTTATCGGCCACGGAACCCGAAATTGACTACGCCATTGTGGTTGGCATAATTTTTAGGGCCTACGGTGAAATTTAATTGAAATTTGATTCTGGCCAATTTAAACTGATTAAATTGATAAATTAAGTACCCCATTATTTTATATTAAAATATTTGTTAGTGGGGCTTGTTTTATATTTGCATTGCACTCCCCTTTAGCTCTCTTAAAACTCAAAATCTGAGTTAGACAATTGAGAGGGAGAGAGAGGCCGGCCATGGAGAGAAAAAGGGAGAGATTTGTGTAATTTGGGCTCAAGACTTGGGAATTTGAAGATCTAGCTCAAGATTTGGCTAGAGCTTGAGTGTTGAAGCTCTTAGGTAAGTGATTTCATGAACTCTTACTTGTAATTTGTAAGTTCAAGGGTTGTTTGTGATCAAGAACATGTAATGAGTTGATTTTTGTTGAGATTGAAGTCTTAGAACTCATGCATGTAAGAAATTACCTTGAAATTGCATGTTTGAGCTTGAAACACATGATTCATGTGGAGTTTTGGGTAAAGCTCATATTGTAGTCACCATTTGTACCATCTAAGTTGAGAATGATGAGCATCTCCCACATGCATGTACAAATCATGGGAGTATAAGTCTTGAATGTTGAATTTGAGCATGTTGATGATGGGTTTGAGACAATTTGGGACATGCATGTAGATAATTCATGTAATTGAGCTTCCTAATGTCGTAATCTGCATTAGTAGCATGTTAGCATGTGTAAATGTGTAATTTGAACCATTGCATGCAAGAAATGTAGATGGAAAACTGATTTGGAGCTCAAGAACACGATCTGGGAAACCCAGATTTTTGAGGTCCGCTCGAGCGGGGTAATGGCCGCTCGAGCGGGAAAATCGTGCTCCCAGCATTTTTGCAGAGTTGGATGCCCGCTCGAGCGGGACATTTCACGCTCGAGCGTGGATTTTTGTAGACGGACCTTCAGCTCGAGCGCATCTTTTGTGCAACCAGTACCTTGCAGGCCTTAAGGGTCCGCTCGAGCGAAGAATCTTACGCTCGAGCGGGGACCCTGTTTCCTGGAATTTTGTTCATGCATTCTGTGATTCGTTTTCCGTTCTCTTTCACTTGTAAGCACTCTTAGGCATGTGTTAAGCATTGTAAATGAGTTAATGAGATAAGAACAAAGCCTAAAGAGGAATATGTGAGTTAAAGAACGGATTGAACTGTTAGTGACCCTTTTGTATTCATGAAATGTGTAGGGTCAAGCTCCAGGGCGCATCCACAAGCCGATCACTGTGAGTAATATCAATATTTGAAAACTTGTCAATGTCCAATTGCTACTCCCCTATAAATATTATGAGTTGTTAATTGGGATTGTGGACAAAAGTTTGACATGAACGAATGGGCCAAAGGCCGTTTGACATGAATGAATGGGCCAAAGGCCGTTTGACATGAATGAATGGGCCAAAGGCCGTTTGACATGAATGAATGGGCCAAAGGCCGTTTGACATGAATGAATGGGCCAAAGGCCGTTTGACATGAATGAATGGGCCAAAGGCCGTTTGACATGAACGAATGGGCCAAAGGCCGTTTGACATGAACGAATGGGCCAAAGGCCGTTTGACATGAACGAATGGGCCAAAGGCCGTTTGACATGAACGAATGGGCCAAAGGCCGTTTGACATGAACGAATGGGCCAAAGGCCGTTTGACATGAACGAATGGGCCAAAGGCCGTTTGACATGAATGAATGGGCCAAAGGCCGTTTGACATGAATGAATGGGCCAAAGGCCGTTTGCCATGAATGGAAACCCGGATGGGCCAAAGGCCAGAATGTTTGGAACTACAGTTACTTGACTTGTATTTCGTATAGTTATATATATTTTGCTGCTAAACAGAAGTATGAATTGGGCCCAAGGCCGTTTGGAGCATGTTGATCTACATATTGTTATGTAACTGTTATATTTGATATTATTCACTGGGCTATCGCTCACACTCATTCATGTATTTGTAGGTGAGCCAAGGGAAGTCCAAACCCAGCCCCAGTGAAGTCTGCTAGGAACAACAGGAGTTTTGGGAGAGTCAGCCTTGTGCCTCGCGCATGAGACCATCCTTGCCCTTTTACTATGTACCTACGTTTTGTCTTGTTGGCAAGGACCCAGTGCATGTCTGTACATAGTCTGTTATAGGTTGACTCGTTTTGGACGATCCTGTCTGTAATGAATTTTGTGAAACTGCACTTTTGATGTGAGTTATTAACGTATCTGAGTATGGTTTGTTTGATGTGCATATAAGCACGGCTCTATGGACAAAGTTTTTAATTTTGCTTCCGTTTGGCCCCCATTAACTCTGTTAGAATACGTTTAGAACAGTTTGAGGCCGTAGGTAATCTCATGATTACTGGCCGGTTACGTCCTTAACCCACGGGGGCGGGTTCGGGTCGTGACAGAGTGGTATCAGAGCACGAGTTAATAACTCACACACTTGTCCAAAAAGAGCAATAAGCGTCTAGATGAGATCTAGGATGCATTCATGTGATAAATACGAGGTTGGAAGCATTGATTATATACTTAAATGTTTTGTTATGAATAATCATATGTGTAAGTTGTGAACTACTTGCATTACGAATTATCTGGAAATATGTGCTCCTTAGTGTATGTGTACTTGTGTACCTTTGGTATGGAATATAATGCAAGTTTAATCAGATGGTGAGAACCAGAGGTGATGAGTTAGAGGAATCCTCTGCTGCCAGACTGGACAGAATGGAAAGGCTGATTCAGGAAATGGCAGAAGCTTTGAGACAGCAACAGGAGTGGCAACAACAGTGGCAGCAACCACATCCGCCACCTCCACCTCCGGCACCACCTGTGCCAGATAATCAAAATGATGATCGGATAATCGCTCTCACCAAGGAATTCAAGAAAATGAAACCACCACAGTTCCATGGTGGACTAGATCCCTTAAAAGCCGAAGCTTGGGTACTTGGGATTGAAAAACTGTTTGAGGTGTTTCCGTGCTCGGATACACAGAAAGTGCTTCTAGCCACCTTTATGCTAGAAGATGAAGCGAGAAGATGGTGGATGTTGATGAGGGAAAACCACAGAGATATTGATTGGGCGAAATTTTTGGAAATCTTCTATGACAAGTACTTCCCGCAGTGTGTCCGGGACAGGAAAGTGGCAGAGTTCATGGAACTCAAACAAGACAGTATGACTGTAGCTGAGTATGAGGCCAAATTTACTAAGTTGGCCAGGTTTGCACCACACGTAATTGACACTGATTATAAGAAGGCAAGGCATTTTGAAGGTGGGCTCCGAAGTGACATCCTAGAGCGGGTGAATGTCCTGAAATTGGAGACCTACATTGGGGTGCTTGACCGGGCCATCATATCAGAGGCTAATATAGCTAGACAAGCTAAGCCAACAACCGAATGGAGAGGCAACAAAAGACAAGGCTTCTTTTTGAAGAAGAAATTTCTGAAAAAGCAAAACACGGGCTCCTCAACTACCTCAAGTTCTTCCCGAGACACGACTCCCATGTGCAACACTTGTAGCAAAAGGCACCGTGGAGTTTGTTACCGTGCATCGGGAGCCTGTTTTAAGTGTGGGAAACAAGGGCATATAGCCCGAGATTGTAATCAGAATAGTGGGAAGATAGCTGCTAGCTCCACTGCATCGATCCCGAAGCCGGGAAACACTTTGAGATCTGCTACTACTGGGGATACAGTGAGACAAGGGAGAGTCTTTGCACTCGTTCCGGGTGATACACGGAATGCCAATGCCGTTGTCTCAGGTACTATCTCGATATGTAATCAGGATGCTTTTGTGTTAATTGATTCTGGATCAACGCATTCATTTGTGACATATGCATTTGCATCTAGACTGAAAAGACCCCTAGAATTGTTGCCATATTTGTTATGTGTGTCTGCTCCATCGGGGGAATCTGTGTTATGTGACTATATATATCGGTTTTGTGACATGCATATTGAGGATGCTACCCTGTATGTAGATTTGTTGCCCTTAAACTTTAGACACTTTGATGTAATTTTGGGCATGGATTGGTTGACCAAATACTGTGCCACTATAGATTGTGTGACAAAGAGGGTTGTATTTAAACCACCAGAACAGAAAGAAATTGTGTTTGTGGGAAATGGGGTAGTACCTCCACCATATTTGATATCTGCAATGAAAGCATGTAAATTGATCAGGAAGGGATGCCAGGGTTATTTGTGTTATGTATTGACTGAACAATCCGTGAATGTTGAATTGAATGATATTCCCATCGTTAGAGAATTCCCAGATGTGTTTCCAAATGAATTACCAGGGGAATTGGTAGACAGGGAGATAGAGTTTACTATTGAAACTGTGCCAGGCACCCAACCTATTTCTAAAACTCCCTACAGGATGGCTACAGCCGAAATGAAAGAATTAAAAGAACAGTTGCAAGACCTTCTTGATAAAGGGTTTATCCGGCCCAGTACTTCGCCTTGGGGCGCACCAGTGTTATTTGTAAAGAAAAAGGATGGTACCTTACGCCTATGTATTGATTACCGGGAATTGAACAAGGTAACGATAAAGAATAAATATCCCTTACCCCGTATTGATGACTTATTTGACCAGTTGCAGGGATCACAGGTGTTTTCTAAGATTGATTTGAGATCCGGGTATCATCAGCTGAAGGTTAAGGCAGAAGATGTTGAGAAAACCGCATTCAGAACGAGGTATGGTCATTTCGAGTTTCTTGTTATGCCATTTGGAGTGACTAATGCTCCGGCAGCATTTATGGACTTAATGAATAGAATTTTTAAAACCTACCTTGATGAGTTTGTTGTTGTCTTCATCGATGATATTTTAATATACTCTAAAGATAGACTTGAACACGAACGTCATTTGAGGACTGTTTTACAAATACTTCGGGAAAGAAAACTATTTGCTAAGTTAAAGAAATGTGAGTTTTGATTGGATGAGGTTATTTTCTTAGGGCACGTGGTCAACAAGGAAGGAATTTCAGTGGACCCGCAGAAAATAGAAGCAATTGTAAATTGGCCTACACCAACTAATGTGACAGAAGTTCGCAGTTTCATGGGCTTAGCTGGGTACTACAGAAGGTTTGTAAAGGACTTTTCGAAATTAGCTGTGCCTCTTACCCAATTGACACGTAAAGGACAACCATTTGAGTGGAATAGTGAAAGAGAATCAGCCTTTCATGAATTGAAGACAAGATTGACCACTGCACCAATTTTGACACTACCTTCAGGTACGGAAAATTTTGTGATTTTCAGTGACGCATCTTATAAGGGTTTGGGTTGTGTGTTAATGCAGAACGGAAAGGTTATTGCTTACGCCTCCCGACAGTTGAGGCCACATGAGAAGAATTATCCAACACATGACCTAGAATTGGCCGCAGTTGTTTTTGCTTTGAAAATCTGGCGGCATTATTTGTATGGGGCAAAGTGTGAAGTCTACACAGATCATAAAAGCCTAAAATACTTCTTCACGCAGAAAGAGTTGAATATGCGTCAGAGAAGATGGCTGGAATTGATAAAAGATTACGACCTAGAAATTCAGTATCACCCCGGAAAAGCTAATACAGTGGCTGATGCCTTGAGCAGGAAATCAACAGGGAGTATGGCTTGCTTGCTTACTGAACAAAGGGAGATTTTGCAAGACTTTGAAAAGTCTGAAATTGAAGTGGTAGTGTGTGAACAGGGCGGATTGATAGCCGCTATTACAGCCGAGCCGGCAATTGTTGATGAAATCAAGCAAAAACAGAAAGAGGATGAGTTCCTCAGAAAGGTAATTGATGAATTTGAAGTCAGCCCAAAAGCAGAGTTCAGTATCGAGAATGGAATGTTGAAATTTCGAAACCGAATATGTGTTCCAGTTATTCCGGAGCTAAAGAAGAGGGTCTTAGATGAAGCCCACAGATCCGTATTTGCTATGCATCCGGGTAACAATAAAATGTATCGGGATTTGAAACAAACCTATTGGTGGCCTAAAATGAAGAAAGAGATTGCAGAACATGTGTCCAAGTGCCTTCAGTGTCAGCAAGTTAAGGCTGAACATCAGAAACCAGGCGGTCTACTTCAACCTCTCCCCATTCCTGAGTGGAAGTGGGAACATGTGACCATGGATTTCGTTGTTGGCCTACCTCGGACTTCCCGCGGTATGGATTCTGTTTGGGTTGTAGTTGATAGACTGACTAAATCTGCACATTTTCTGCCTGTCAAAACTACATTTACTGCTTACAGGTTGGCTACTATTTATGTTGATGAAATTGTCCGCTTACATGGAGTTCCAGTATCCATTGTGTCGGATAGAGATCCGAAGTTTGTATCTAGATTGTGGAAGAGTTTGCAGGAAGCTATGGGAACAGAACTAAGGTTCAGCACTGCATTCCACCCACAGACAGATGGGCAGTCAGAACGAACAATACAGACTTTGGAAGATATGCTTCGCATGTGTGCTTTGGATTTTCAGGGGAGTTGGGAAGATTACCTGCCACTTGCAGAATTTGCCTATAATAATAGCTTCCACTCCAGCATCGGTATGGCACCATATGAGGCTTTGTATGGTAGGAGGTGTAGATCACCTATTTGTTGGACAGAGGTCGGGGACAGAGCTTTGCTCGGGCCTGAAATTGTACAAGACACCTCTGAAAAGATCAAAACTATTCGGCAAAGGCTCAAAACAGCTCAAGACCGACAGAAGAGTTATGCAGATGTCCGGAGAAGACCTCTTGAGTATGAGGTCGGCGACCATGTGTTCATCCGTGTTTCTCCAATGAAAGGCCAAGTCAGGTTTGGGAAAAAGGGCAAGTTGACGCCCCGTTATATTGGGCCGTTTCAAATTTCGGAGAAACTCGGTCCAGTTGCTTATAGAGTTGCTTTGCCACCGGGATTTGAGCAAATCCACAATGTGTTTCATGTGTCAATGTTGAGGGGTTACCTCCGAGACCCGTTGCATGTGATTGATTATCACCGGATTGCTATTGATGAAAATATGGAATATGCTGAATGGCCGGAAAGAATTGTTGACCGACAAGTGAAAGAATTGAGAAACAAACCCATTCCAAAGGTGAAAGTGGAATGGAAGGAACACTATGGGGCAGATGCTACATGGGAAAAAGAGGAGGAAATGCGGCTACGCTATCCACATTTGTTTCCCGACGAAGGTAAGTTAAGTTTGGAGGACCAAACTTCCTAAAGGGGGGAAGACTGTGACACCCCTGTTCCGTAGTATGTTAATTGGTCCTTAACATGATGTGATTATGTATTTTGATATGATTTTGTGTTCCACTATGTGAAAATATGTGGTTTGAAATTTTATCTGTTCATCGTAGGAATATCTGTTTGAGTAGTCTGTTTTGGGAAATTTAATTGAGGGCCTTATCGGCCACGGAACCCGAAATTGACTACGCCATTGTGGTTGGCATAATTTTTAGGGCCTACGGTGAAATTTAATTGAAATTTGATTCTGGCCAATTTAAACTGATTAAATTGATAAATTAAGTACCCCATTATTTTATATTAAAATATTTGTTAGTGGGGCTTGTTTTATATTTGCATTGCACTCCCCTTTAGCTCTCTTAAAACTCAAAATCTGAGTTAGACAATTGAGAGGGAGAGAGAGGCCGGCCATGGAGAGAAAAAGGGAGAGATTTGTGTAATTTGGGCTCAAGACTTGGGAATTTGAAGATCTAGCTCAAGATTTGGCTAGAGCTTGAGTGTTGAAGCTCTTAGGTAAGTGATTTCATGAACTCTTACTTGTAATTTGTAAGTTCAAGGGTTGTTTGTGATCAAGAACATGTAATGAGTTGATTTTTGTTGAGATTGAAGTCTTAGAACTCATGCATGTAAGAAATTACCTTGAAATTGCATGTTTGAGCTTGAAACACATGATTCATGTGGAGTTTTGGGTAAAGCTCATATTGTAGTCACCATTTGTACCATCTAAGTTGAGAATGATGAGCATCTCCCACATGCATGTACAAATCATGGGAGTATAAGTCTTGAATGTTGAATTTGAGCATGTTGATGATGGGTTTGAGACAATTTGGGACATGCATGTAGATAATTCATGTAATTGAGCTTCCTAATGTCGTAATCTGCATTAGTAGCATGTTAGCATGTGTAAATGTGTAATTTGAACCATTGCATGCAAGAAATGTAGATGGAAAACTGATTTGGAGCTCAAGAACACGATCTGGGAAACCCAGATTTTTGAGGTCCGCTCGAGCGGGGTAATGGCCGCTCGAGCGGGAAAATCGTGCTCCCAGCATTTTTGCAGAGTTGGATGCCCGCTCGAGCGGGACATTTCACGCTCGAGCGTGGATTTTTGTAGACGGACCTTCAGCTCGAGCGCATCTTTTGTGCAACCAGTACCTTGCAGGCCTTAAGGGTCCGCTCGAGCGGAGAATCTTACGCTCGAGCGGGGACCCTGTTTCCTGGAATTTTGTTCATGCATTCTGTGATTCGTTTTCCGTTCTCTTTCACTTGTAAGCACTCTTAGGCATGTGTTAAGCATTGTAAATGAGTTAATGAGATAAGAACAAAGCCTAAAGAGGAATATGTGAGTTAAAGAACGGATTGAACTGTTAGTGACCCTTTTGTATTCATGAAATGTGTAGGGTCAAGCTCCAGGGCGCATCCACAAGCCGATCACTGTGAGTAATATCAATATTTGAAAACTTGTCAATGTCCAATTGCTACTCCCCTATAAATATTATGAGTTGTTAATTGGGATTGTGGACAAAAGTTTGACATGAACGAATGGGCCAAAGGCCGTTTGACATGAATGAATGGGCCAAAGGCCGTTTGACATGAATGAATGGGCCAAAGGCCGTTTGACATGAATGAATGGGCCAAAGGCCGTTTGACATGAATGAATGGGCCAAAGGCCGTTTGACATGAATGAATGGGCCAAAGGCCGTTTGACATGAATGAATGGGCCAAAGGCCGTTTGACATGAACGAATGGGCCAAAGGCCGTTTGACATGAACGAATGGGCCAAAGGCCGTTTGACATGAACGAATGGGCCAAAGGCCGTTTGACATGAATGAATGGGCCAAAGGCCGTTTGACATGAATGAATGGGCCAAAGGCCGTTTGCCATGAATGGAAACCCGGATGGGCCAAAGGCCAGAATGTTTGGAACTACAGTTACTTGACTTGTATTTCGTATAGTTATATATATTTTGCTGCTAAACAGAAGTATGAATTGGGTCCAAGGCCGTTTGGAGCATGTTGATCTACATATTGTTATGTAACTGTTATATTTGATATTATTCACTGGGCTATCGCTCACACTCATTCATGTATTTGTAGGTGAGCCAAGGGAAGTCCAAACCCAGCCCCAGTGAAGTCTGCTAGGAACAACAGGAGTTTTGGGAGAGTCAGCCTTGTGCCTCGCGCATGAGACCATCCTTGCCCTTTTACTATGTACCTACGTTTTGTCTTGTTGGCAAGGACCCAGTGCATGTCTGTACATAGTCTGTTATAGGTTGACTCGTTTTGGACGATCCTGTCTGTAATGAATTTTGTGAAACTGCACTTTTGATGTGAGTTATTAACGTATCTGAGTATGGTTTGTTTGATGTGCATATAAGCACGGCTCTATGGACAAAGTTTTTAATTTTGCTTCCGTTTGGCCCCCATTAACTCTGTTAGAATACGTTTAGAACAGTTTGAGGCCGTAGGTAATCTCATGATTACTGGCCGGTTACGTCCTTAACCCACGGGGGCGGGTTCGGGTCGTGACAGAGTGGTATCAGAGCACGAGTTAATAACTCACACACTTGTCCAAAAAGAGCAATAAGCGTCTAGATGAGATCTAGGATGCATTCATGTGATAAATACGAGGTTGGAAGCATTGATTATATACTTAAATGTTTTGTTATGAATAATCATATGTGTAAGTTGTGAACTACTTGCATTACGAATTATCTGGAAATATGTGCTCCTTAGTGTATGTGTACTTGTGTACCTTTGGTATGGAATATAATGCAAGTTTAATCAGATGGTGAGAACCAGAGGTGATGAGTTAGAGGAATCCTCTGCTGCCAGACTGGACAGAATGGAAAGACTGATTCAGGAAATGGCAGAAGCTTTGAGACAGCAACAGGAGTGGCAACAACAGTGGCAGCAACCACATCCGCCACCTCCACCTCCGGCACCACCTGTGCCAGATAATCAAAATGATGATCGGATAATCGCTCTCACCAAGGAATTCAAGAAAATGAAACCACCACAGTTCCATGGTGGACTAGATCCCTTAAAAGCCGAAGCTTGGGTACTTGGGATTGAAAAACTGTTTGAGGTGTTTCCGTGCTCGGATACACAGAAAGTGCTTCTAGCCACCTTTATGCTAGAAGATGAAGCGAGAAGATGGTGGATGTTGATGAGGGAAAACCACAGAGATATTGATTGGGCGAAATTTTTGGAAATCTTCTATGACAAGTACTTCCCGCAGTGTGTCCGGGACAGGAAAGTGGCAGAGTTCATGGAACTCAAACAAGACAGTATGACTGTAGCTGAGTATGAGGCCAAATTTACTGAGTTGGCCAGGTTTGCACCACACGTAATTGACACTGATTATAAGAAGGCAAGGCATTTTGAAGGTGGGCTCCGAAGTGACATCCTAGAGCGGGTGAATGTCCTGAAATTGGAGACCTACATTGGGGTGCTTGACCGGGCCATCATATCAGAGGCTAATATAGCTAGACAAGCTAAGCCAACAACCGAATGGAGAGGCAACAAAAGACAAGGCTTCTTTTTGAAGAAGAAATTTCTGAAAAAGCAAAACACGGGCTCCTCAACTACCTCAAGTTCTTCCCGAGACACGACTCCCATGTGCAACACTTGTAGCAAAAGGCACCGTGGAGTTTGTTACCGTGCATCGGGAGCCTGTTTTAAGTGTGGGAAACAAGGGCATATAGCCCGAGATTGTAATCAGAATAGTGGGAAGATAGCTGCTAGCTCCACTGCATCGATCCCGAAGCCGGGAAACACTTTGAGATCTGCTACTACTGGGGATACAGTGAGACAAGGGAGAGTCTTTGCACTCGTTCCGAGTGATACACGGAATGCCAATGCCGTTGTCTCAGGTACTATCTCGATATGTAATCAGGATGCTTTTGTGTTAATTGATTCTGGATCAACGCATTCATTTGTGACATATGCATTTGCATCTAGACTGAAAAGACCCCTAGAATTGTTGCCATATTTGTTATGTGTGTCTGCTCCATCGGGGGAATCTGTGTTATGTGACTATATATATCGGTTTTGTGACATGCATATTGAGGATGCTACCCTGTATGTAGATTTGTTGCCCTTAAACTTTAGACACTTTGATGTAATTTTGGGCATGGATTGGTTGACCAAATACTGTGCCACTATAGATTGTGTGACAAAGAGGGTTGTATTTAAACCACCAGAACAGAAAGAAATTGTGTTTGTGGGAAATGGGGTAGTACCTCCACCATATTTGATATCTGCAATGAAAGCATGTAAATTGATCAGGAAGGGATGCCAGGGTTATTTGTGTTATGTATTGACTGAACAATCCGTGAATGTTGAATTGAATGATATTCCCATCGTTAGAGAATTCCCAGATGTGTTTCCAAATGAATTACCAGGGGAATTGGTAGACAGGGAGATAGAGTTTACTATTGAAACTATGCCAGGCACCCAACCTATTTCTAAAACTCCCTACAGGATGGCTACAGCCGAAATGAAAGAATTAAAAGAACAGTTGCAAGACCTTCTTGATAAAGGGTTTATCCGGCCCAGTACTTCGCCTTGGGGCGCACCAGTGTTATTTGTAAAGAAAAAGGATGGTACCTTACGCCTATGTATTGATTACCGGGAATTGAACAAGGTAACGATAAAGAATACATATCCCTTACCCCGTATTGATGACTTATTTGACCAGTTGCAGGGATCACAGGTGTTTTCTAAGATTGATTTGAGATCCGGGTATCATCAGCTGAAGGTTAAGGCAGAAGATGTTGAGAAAACCGCATTCAAAACGAGGTATGGTCATTTCGAGTTTCTTGTTATGCCATTTGGAGTGACTAATGCTCCGGCAGCATTTATGGACTTAATGAATAGAATTTTTAAAACCTACCTTGATGAGTTTGTTGTTGTCTTCATCGATGATATTTTAATATACTCTAAAGATAGACTTGAACACGAACGTCATTTGAGGACTGTTTTACAAATACTTCGGGAAAGAAAACTATTTGCTAAGTTAAAGAAATGTGAGTTTTGGTTGGATGAGGTTATTTTCTTAGGGCACGTGGTCAACAAGGAAGGAATTTCAGTGGACCCGCAGAAAATAGAAGCAATTGTAAATTGGCCTACACCAACTAATGTGACAGAAGTTCGCAGTTTCATGGGCTTAGCTGGGTACTACAGAAGGTTTGTAAAGGACTTTTCGAAATTAGCTGTGCCTCTTACCCAATTGACACGTAAAGGACAACCATTTGAGTGGAATAGTGAAAGAGAATCAGCCTTTCATGAATTGAAGACAAGATTGACCACTGCACCAATTTTGACACTACCTTCAGGTACGGAAAATTTTGTGATTTTCAGTGACGCATCTTATAAGGGTTTGGGTTGTGTGTTAATGCAGAACGGAAAGGTTATTGCTTACGCCTCCCGACAGTTGAGGCCACATGAGAAGAATTATCCAACACATGACCTAGAATTGGCCGCAGTTGTTTTTGCTTTGAAAATCTGGCGGCATTATTTGTATGGGGCAAAGTGTGAAGTCTACACAGATCATAAAAGCCTAAAATACTTCTTCACGCAGAAAGAGTTGAATATGCGTCAGAGAAGATGGCTGGAATTGATAAAAGATTACGACCTAGAAATTCAGTATCACCCCGGAAAAGCTAATACAGTGGCTGATGCCTTGAGCAGGAAATCAACAGGGAGTATGGCTTGCTTGCTTACTGAACAAAGGGAGATTTTGCAAGACTTTGAAAAGTCTGAAATTGAAGTGGTAGTGTGTGAACAGGGCGGATTGATAGCCGCTATTACAGCCGAGCCGGCAATTGTTGATGAAATCAAGCAAAAACAGAAAGAGGATGAGTTCCTCAGAAAGGTAATTGATGAATTTGAAGTCAGCCCAAAAGCAGAGTTCAGTATCGAGAATGGAATGTTGAAATTTCGAAACCGAATATGTGTTCCAGTTATTCCGGAGCTAAAGAAGAGGGTCTTAGATGAAGCCCACAGATCCGTATTTGCTATGCATCCGGGTAACAATAAAATGTATCGGGATTTGAAACAAACCTATTGGTGGCCTAAAATGAAGAAAGAGATTGCAGAACATGTGTCCAAGTGCCTTCAGTGTCAGCAAGTTAAGGCTGAACATCAGAAACCAGGCGGTCTACTTCAACCTCTCCCCATTCCTGAGTGGAAGTGGGAACATGTGACCATGGATTTCGTTGTTGGCCTACCTCGGACTTCCCGCGGTATGGATTCTGTTTGGGTTGTAGTTGATAGACTGACTAAATCTGCACATTTTCTGCCTGTCAAAACTACATTTACTGCTTACAGGTTGGCTACTATTTATGTTGATGAAATTGTCCGCTTACATGGAGTTCCAGTATCCATTGTGTCGGATAGAGATCCGAAGTTTGTATCTAGATTGTGGAAGAGTTTGCAGGAAGCTATGGGAACAGAACTAAGGTTCAGCACTGCATTCCACCCACAGACAGATGGGCAGTCAGAACGAACAATACAGACTTTGGAAGATATGCTTCGCATGTGTGCTTTGGATTTTCAGGGGAGTTGGGAAGATTACCTGCCACTTGCAGAATTTGCCTATAATAATAGCTTCCACTCCAGCATCGGTATGGCACCATATGAGGCTTTGTATGGTAGGAGGTGTAGATCACCTATTTGTTGGACAGAGGTCGGGGACAGAGCTTTGCTCGGGCCTGAAATTGTACAAGACACCTCTGAAAAGATCAAAACTATTCGGCAAAGGCTCAAAACAGCTCAAGACCGACAGAAGAGTTATGCAGATGTCCGGAGAAGACCTCTTGAGTATGAGGTCGGCGACCATGTGTTCATCCGTGTTTCTCCAATGAAAGGCCAAGTCAGGTTTGGGAAAAAGGGCAAGTTGACGCCCCGTTATATTGGGTCGTTTCAAATTTCGGAGAAACTCGGTCCAGTTGCTTATAGAGTTGCTTTGCCACCGGGATTTGAGCAAATCCACAATGTGTTTCATGTGTCAATGTTGAGGGGTTACCTCCGAGACCCGTTGCATGTGATTGATTATCACCGGATTGCTATTGATGAAAATATGGAATATGCTGAATGGCCGGAAAGAATTGTTGACCGACAAGTGAAAGAATTGAGAAACAAACCCATTCCAATGGTGAAAGTGGAATGGAAGGAACACTATGGGGCAGATGCTACATGGGAAAAAGAGGAGGAAATGCGGCTACGCTATCCACATTTGTTTCCCGACGAAGGTAAGTTAAGTTTGGAGGACCAAACTTCCTAAAGGGGGGAAGACTGTGACACCCCTGTTCCGTAGTATGTTAATTGGTCCTTAACATGATGTGATTATGTATTTTGATATGATTTTGTGTTCCACTATGTGAAAATATGTGGTTTGAAATTTTATCTGTTCATCGTAGGAATATCTGTTTGAGTAGTCTGTTTTGGGAAATTTAATTGAGGGCCTTATCGGCCACGGAACCCGAAATTGACTACGCCATTGTGGTTGGCATAATTTTTAGGGCCTACGGTGAAATTTAATTGAAATTTGATTCTGGCCAATTTAAACTGATTAAATTGATAAATTAAGTATCCCATTATTTTATATTAAAATATTTGTTAGTGGGGCTTGTTTTATATTTGCATTGCACTCCCCTTTAGCTCTCTTAAAACTCAAAATCTGAGTTAGACAATTGAGAGGGAGAGAGAGGCCGGCCATGGAGAGAAAAAGGGAGAGATTTGTGTAATTTGGGCTCAAGACTTGGGAATTTGAAGATCTAGCTCAAGATTTGGCTAGAGCTTGAGTGTTGAAGCTCTTAGGTAAGTGATTTCATGAACTCTTACTTGTAATTTGTAAGTTCAAGGGTTGTTTGTGATCAAGAACATGTAATGAGTTGATTTTTGTTGAGATTGAAGTCTTAGAACTCATGCATGTAAGAAATTTCCTTGAAATTGCATGTTTGAGCTTGAAACACATGATTCATGTGGAGTTTTGGGTAAAGCTCATATTGTAGTCACCATTTGTACCATCTAAGTTGAGAATGATGAGCATCTCCCACATGCATGTACAAATCATGGGAGTATAAGTCTTGAATGTTGAATTTGAGCATGTTGATGATGGGTTTGAGACAATTTGGGACATGCATGTAGATAATTCATGTAATTGAGCTTCCTAATGTCGTAATCTGCATTAGTAGCATGTTAGCATGTGTAAATGTGTAATTTGAACCATTGCATGCAAGAAATGTAGATGGAAAACTGATTTGGAGCTCAAGAACACGATCTGGGAAACCCAGATTTTTGAGGTCCGCTCGAGCGGGGTAATGGCCGCTCGAGCGGGAAAATCGTGCTCCCAGCATTTTTGCAGAGTTGGATGCCCGCTCGAGCGGGACATTTCACGCTCGAGCGTGGATTTTTGTAGACGGACCTTCAGCTCGAGCGCATCTTTTGTGCAACCAGTACCTTGCAGGCCTTAAGGGTCCGCTCGAGCGGAGAATCTTACGCTCGAGCGGGGACCCTGTTTCCTGGAATTTTGTTCATGCATTCTGTGATTCGTTTTCCGTTCTCTTTCACTTGTAAGCACTCTTAGGCATGTGTTAAGCATTGTAAATGAGTTAATGAGATAAGAACAAAGCCTAAAGAGGAATATGTGAGTTAAAGAACGGATTGAACTGTTAGTGACCCTTTTGTATTCATGAAATGTGTAGGGTCAAGCTCCAGGGCGCATCCACAAGCCGATCACTGTGAGTAATATCAATATTTGAAAACTTGTCAATGTCCAATTGCTACTCCCCTATAAATATTATGAGTTGTTAATTGGGATTGTGGACAAAAGTTTGACATGAACGAATGGGCCAAAGGCCGTTTGACATGAATGAATGGGCCAAAGGCCGTTTGACATGAATGAATGGGCCAAAGGCCGTTTGACATGAATGAATGGGCCAAAGGCCGTTTGACATGAATGAATGGGCCAAAGGCCGTTTGACATGAATGAATGGGCCAAAGGCCGTTTGACATGAATGAATGGGCCAAAGGCCGTTTGACATGAAAGAATGGGCCAAAGGCCGTTTGACATGAATGAATGGGCCAAAGGCCGTTTGACATGAACGAATGGGCCAAAGGCCGTTTGACATGAACGAATGGGCCAAAGGCCGTTTGACATGAATGAATGGGCCAAAGGCCGTTTGACATGAATGAATGGGCCAAAGGCCGTTTGACATGAATGAATGGGCCAAAGGCCGTTTGCCATGAATGGAAACCCGGATGGGCCAAAGGCCAGAATGTTTGGAACTACAGTTACTTGACTTGTATTTCGTATAGTTATATATATTTTGCTGCTAAACAGAAGTATGAATTGGGCCCAAGGCCGTTTGGAGCATGTTGATCTACATATTGTTATGTAACTGTTATATTTGATATTATTCACTGGGCTATCGCTCACACTCATTCATGTATTTGTAGGTGAGCCAAGGGAAGTCCAAACCCAGCCCCAGTGAAGTCTGCTAGGAACAACAGGAGTTTTGGGAGAGTCAGCCTTGTGCCTCGCGCATGAGACCATCCTTGCCCTTTTACTATGTACCTACGTTTTGTCTTGTTGGCAAGGACCCAGTGCATGTATGTACATAGTCTGTTATAGGTTGACTCGTTTTGGACGATCCTGTCTGTAATGAATTTTGTGAAACTGCACTTTTGATGTGAGTTATTAACGTATCTGAGTATGGTTTGTTTGATGTGCATATAAGCACGGCTCTATGGACAAAGTTTTTAATTTTGCTTCCGTTTGGCCCCCATTAACTCTGTTAGAATACGTTTAGAACAGTTTGAGGCCGTAGGTAATCTCATGATTACTGGCCGGTTACGTCCTTAACCCACGGGGGCGGGTTCGGGTCGTGACAGCTATAATGCATTCTAACTTGTTAGCTTTGTGCATCAAGTCCACTAGCATGCATTACTTGGACTATTTGAATGATTTGGCATCATTTGAAATGTGATTTCAGTCCATGTTTCATGTTCATGCACTTGCATTTGTCACTCTTTCAATGCGTTGGAGGGTTTCCCCCTTTATGCGTTAACATGATCCATTGCGTATGCCTTCATGCCTAAGCTTGCGAGCTATCATTTCAATGTGTTTTTGGAGTTATTTTGCCATGATATAACTCTGATTTTTGCGGGTTTAGTCATTCCATGCTTGGTCTTAATAGGTGTAGTGTAATCCAGCTTATTTGCCTTGTATGCATTATACCTTATGCCCCTCATGCTAGCTTGTTTTTGTAACGCCCTCAAAATAACAACAATAAACCCATCTAATAAGACATACATATACATATAAACTAACCACATTCTTTCATTTATTAGAGTTCCATTACATAAGTATTACATGTTAACCTCATAACAAAATGCCCTACGGGCTTACAGCTTTCCAAGTTAACACTTGGTTACAACAAAGAGTTCTAACTCGTTTACACATTAAGCCCTTGGCTTGAAATTACATGTAATACATCAAAAGTAAAACGACAAAACTATGCCCGCCACTAGCCTCCCAGCTATGTCCTTGGAGGTGGCATGCTTCCTGCACCTGAAAATGATATTCCCATATAGGGTGAGCCACAGCCCAGTAGAAATACACTAAACCAACCATGGACAATGACTAAAACATTAGCAATTGATAGTTGGTCAACACTGATTCAATCACATAAATTACATATTTATGTCAACGACTTACACGTCCCAATTACTTTTCATTTTCCCTTTTTCAACAGATAAGCATGCTAGCTCTATCATCATTTCCACAGATATGTATAAAAACTATATCTCACATTCAGATAAGTATAAAAGCTATATCCACATTCTCAACAGATATGTATATCAACAATATCCACAGATAAGCATACAAGCTGTATCCACACTCTACAACAGATATGTATATCAACAATATCCACAGATAAGCATACAAGCTGTATCCACACTCTACAACAGATATGTATATCAACAATATCCACAGATAAGCATACAAGCTGTATCCACACTTCACTTCACAAAGATAAGCATATGAGCTCTATCTTCACTTCTCTAGACAAGCATATGAGCTCTGTCTACGGAGTACATCCCCTATCTCCTCCAAATACCTATCCGGTTTAGAGGTCCATCCCCTATCTTCCCCTAAACCGCGGAGTACATCCCCTATCTCCTCCTCTACACATAACGTATATAAACACATTGGTTCTATATACAATCACACAATACAAACAATTAATGTATTCTAGCAACTGTCAAGTTCCATAACACATTCCATTGATTAGTTTCAGTTTGCCTAATCAACATACATTGTCTACAACAATCACGACTATCCTCCACCGATAGCCCAAAGCAGTTATTTCTAAAACAGAAAATAAATACACAAATGGATATTCAATCAACATTTCATTTCCTCATTTCTCATCAATTAATTATCCCAATTAATTAAACAATGCAATTAGACCATTTCCATAATTACCATTTCAACCCTTAGGTCCCATTTTCTTCAATGATTCAGCAATCATTCCATTTTTTTTTCATGCTAAACATGCATCTAGGTTTATCATGAATAAAACCCCAACTTTTGTAAAATTACACAAAAGCCCCAAACTTTCACAAAATTACCAAACCAAGCCCAACATCTCAAAATACCAAAATTTAAAGACAAAACCCATAGAGAGGAGTAGGATATCCCTACCTCGAAGTTTTAGCCCAAAAGGAGATGAAGACTCCAAGATCAACTTGCTCCAAATCCAAACTTTTTCAGATTAAATCGAAGCTCTCAACGCCCTCTATCTTTTTAACAAAGGCCTTAGGCTAGATTCACACCCTAGGGAGATCAAATCTTAGAGAGAGTGCAAGTTTAGAGAGAGAGGGTGTCGGATTTAGGGTTTAATCAAAGAAAGGGACTGAAAAAGTGATGTTTTAGACGCTGCTGTCCGCTGATATAAAACACGCTCGCTCGAGCGAAGGATTGGTCGCTCGAGCGACCAGACACAGAAAACTCTCGCTCGAGCCAAGAAGTTCTCGATCGAGCGAAGAAAAACCCAGACCGCTCGAGCCACGAAAAGCTCGCTCGAGCCAGAAACTACAACTCTCAGGTCCAGAACCGGGGCAACACTACTCTCGCTCGAGCGACAAACTCCTCGCTCGAGCGAAGGACCAAAAATCTGGGCAGCAACACTAGGCTCCCAAGCACAACAAACCTGTAACAAACCTGCCCAACACATCCCATAACTCAAAATACAAAGTAAAGAGGATGCAAACTAAGAAATAAACAACTACCAACATCCACGGACACATGTCCGGATCACTGTACAACAAGGGTAAACCTGAGATCGCTATAGTTTTGGCTTCCTTCCATGCATGTTTTAGACTCATTTTGACATGTTCTAGGACTGTTTTGGGTTGCCTTTGCCATATGCTTCATGCTTTGTATAGTTGTAGTGCAATTGGCCTTGCAAGCTTTGTGTTTTGATGACTCATGCATGCTATTTTTGAGTTCCTTAGATGATTTGGCATCATTTAATACTTTATTTTAGAGCATGTAGCATTGCCATGTTGCCACTTCATTCACTCTTTAAGTGCCTTTGAGTGTTGTGCATTGTTGCCTAGTTTGTGGCCTAGCATGTATGCCATCTTGCCTAGGTATTTGAGCCTCCATCTTAGCAAGTTTTGGTTTTTGTTTAGACCTATTTGAGCTATGTCCATGGTTGGTTCATGCCCTTGTGCCATGTATTGCATGCCCCCTTTGTAGTCCTCTTTGTTAGCTTTAATGCTTAAGGACCTTTGCATGCCTTGCTTGTTTTGTTTGAATGATTTGGCATCATTTCTTACTCAATTTCAGTGCACTTAGTGTTGTTACACTTCCACATTTGTCACTCTTTGAGCACTCTTGAGAGTTGTGCTCTTAGGCCGAGTTGAATGGCCAATGCATTGTGCATGCATGCCTTGTCTTTTGTGCCTTTGTTTTGGTGTTATGGCCACTGATTTGAGCATGGCTGAGGTCTGTCCATCTTGGTTTAAGTCCATTGAGCATGTTTGATTGCATGTTGTTTGCATGCTTACATTACATCGCATTGTGTATGCCATATACTTTGCATTGTGTGTGCTTAGGTTACATCGCATTGTGTATGCCATGTTGTCCATTGCATCGAGTATGCCATGTTCTTAGCATTTAGCATTGTGTATGCCATGTTGTCTGCATGCTTATGTTCTTTGCATTGCCTATGCTAGGTAGTTACATAGCATTGAGTATGCCATGTAGTTCGTCGCATTGAGTATGCCATGTTGTTTACATGTTGATTCATCGCATTGTATATGCCATGTTCTTCGCATTGTGTATGCTTATATTACATTGCATTGTGTATCTATGCCAATAGCCTTGTTAGGTTGTTCATGCTGCATTGCATGTTTGCATGCTTAAGTCATATTGCATATTTTCATGCTTGTGTTGCATTGTATTTTTGCATACTCCATGTTACATAGCATTGTGCATGCCATGTTATGTGTTGCATTGTGTTTGGAATAGGTGTTAGTCTAAACATGAGAAACGAGAGACGTTTCATACTTGAAGTGATGAAACGTGTCTCAATTCTCGGTTGCCGACGCTCTTGATCATACATGATAGAGTTCTAGGCATTATGTGTTTACTTGTGCATTCATTTTCATATTGAATTGTGCAACTTCGCCTCTCGGTCATCATGCATTGAAATGCGCGATTGGTGGCCCGATGGTCGAGAACCACACTCCCTTGAGCTTATGAAATGATAGGGAGGGTGGTTGTGCACACATACCTTGCAAATACATTGCCATGCCCTTTCTTGCTTTCTGTTGCAGCAAACTGGAGAAATGCAGCAACAACTGGTCGGCCAGCCAGAAAAACTAGCTGTCCGACCACTTTTTCTGCCCTGCAACAACAAAAAGTGGTCGGCAGGTGGTCTCCCACACCAACAACTGGTCGGCCACCTTCCCACAGGTTCTCAAGGTAGAGTTGAAGCTATCTGGAGTTTGGTGCAAGTTTCTAAGAACAGTTGCAAACAGAGGCAAATTGGGGCATTGTGACGAATTTCCGAACGAGGCGACCGGGCATGCATGCACTCTTCTCCCTCTGAGGATCTTGTTTTATTGCTTTACTTAGCTAATTTGCTTAGCTTGTTTATGCTTTGGATTTTGTATTTAAGTAGTTAATGCGTTTCGCTGCTTAATTATTTTGTAATAGTTAGTTAACTAGGATTAGTTAATTAGCTTCGTTGTGATGTAATAATTAGTTTAATTAGCTTAGATTAGCTAGTTAGCTTCTTTTTCAGTCCCTCCGTCGAGAGGGCCAACTGTTGTAATAAGTGTGTGTGCGTGTGATGCATGTCTTCCAACCCCCATTTCTTTCTTCCTTTTACTTAACCACTTACGATGATTAGTTTTAGGGCATATTTCATTTAGCATACCTTATGCTTGCATGCGTGCATTCATTTATCTGTTTTGCATGCACCGAGCTCGGCGCATCATACTAACTGCATTGTATTTCAATTCCAAGTTGAATACATGTATTGAATTGTCACATTCATATGCCATTCTAGAATAGTCGAGCCTATCTTAGCCGCATTTTTGCTTGTGTTGCATTAGTCATCTTAACATGAACTAGGATCATGCATGATTTCTAACTAATTCTCTGTTTTGGCTCAGAGTACATTGTGAGTGTTTACGCTTTAGCATTCTGCATGTGTGTTAATATTTCCATGAAAACATGCTTGCCATGAGGCTAATTACTTATTTGATATAACTGCATGAATGCCTGTGGGTGAAGGTTGGATTAAGCCAAGTAATGCATGCTAGGGGGTTCAAAATTCAAAGCCTTCAAGCTAGATTGCATGGTAGCTACACAAAGCAAGTCATGGATGACTCAAACAACCAAAATCAGACCTTAAGCATACCAAAACAAGGATAAATACTCCTTGAAGCCAAGCCAAAATCATGCTAAAAACACATGTTACAACATGACGCATGTTTAAGGCCAAAACATGGGATTACAAGACAAGTGTATGGAGCATACATGGCATGTCTAAACCAACTTAAAACAGTGTTATATCATGGAAAAGCAAAGCCTAATATATGCTAAAATGGAGCTAAAACAAGCTAGGCAAACATGCTACAACACAAGCCATTTATGCAGGCATCAAAGACAACATGGAGAGGGGATAACCCTCTCCTATTTGGGACCTTAAAACCACCTCTTCGCCACTGAAAATCCTCTAGATTTCAGTGGTAGAGAGGTCATGCAAAGACCAAAACAATGGCCAAAATGGATGTCCTAAAACAAGGCCTTGGAGGGGGAAACAACCCCAACCAGATGGAAAGGGGTCGGCTGGAAAATATAGCCGATTAACCAACAAAAATGGCCGGCCAACCAAAAACATTGCTGACCGACCAAAATATTTGGCCGGTAGTAAGAAAACAGAGCCGGTGGCCTCAAGCCAAGGCTGGTGAGGTGTGGGGATGGCCAACAAGCCATTCCCTGCCCTCAGAAGTAAAAACACAAGTGTTTGGTGTATAACCAAGCACAAAACAAACAAGTCGAAAGGTCTTGAGGCAAGGCGTGTAACCAAAACCTTTGAGAACTCAAGACGAACACGAACATGAATGATCACCTAGTGTTCAAACGGTGACGTCCAAGTCTTGAGGACGGTCAAAAATGGGGTGTCTACAGCCACGTATGAGTGAACTAAAATAAAATGCTCTGCAGATAAGTTAATACCCTAATGGCTACATCTTCTCAAGACCATGCTTGGTTACAACAAAAGTGAGTTCAACTCGCTAAAGCCCAAGGCTTGTACAAAATAATTACAACAAGAAACACAAATGAACCTTCAGTTCGACAGTCCTCCCAAACTAAGTCCTTGGTGGAGGCATATCATCAGCACCTGAAAGTTGTTTTCCACATAGAGTGAGCTAAAGTCCAGTAGAGATACTTTAACACAATGTATGAAACTTAGCAAAGTTATAAGGTGAATGCACATTCAAGCCATTTGTCAAACATTATACTTTTCCATCTCAAAATAATATAATGCCTTTATCAATACATTTCAATTCATGAAAATACACTTTTATATAAGAAAACAGGGTAGTGAATACAAAACACCAGAAATCTCTCAGTACGTATCTGCCAGTAGGTTGTACAAGCACTACCAAAGTCATTTTACTAATACTAACCGGAAGGATCGGCACCTAACTGCACAGGTTTCTGGACTTTGACCAAGGATACACAAATCAACAATATAAACCACAACCACACACCCTAACCAAATTCACCAAGGTATACACCCTTTTTTTTTCTCAAAAATAATTCATTTTCAATATTCAAGTATGAAACAATGCTTGATGCAACACGTACGAGATGTTAGTTTCAATTTAACCTAATCCTCATGCAATTTCTACAACAATCAAAGTTATCCTCCATCGATAGCCCAAAACAAATATTTCTAATCAACAGATAAATTGTCCAACAATAGATAAAATCTCAACATTTTCAAAATAGAAGTGTTAATAAATATTCGACTCCGTCGTCACGATTAACGAATACCCTTTTTTCGTATCCTTTCAAAACCCAACATCCTTCATTTTCATTTCATAAAACAACTACAAATACTTTTCAAACAAATTTTCCTTTATTTCCAAAATCACATTTAAAGAAATATCCTCCTATATTTCAACACAACCCATCAACATACCCCTCTTTTATATCTCACAATCAAACTGTAGATTTAACCCAAAACCCCTAAATCACCAAACACTTTGTAGGAGCAAATAACTAAGCTAAAAATCATAGAAGAGGTTGAAGAAATCCCTACCTTCAGAGTATAAGAGGTAGAGAGCAAAAGTGAAACTTTGGTAGAGCAGAAAATGAGATTCTCTCTAATTAGATTGAAGGTTTCGACGAGCTCTACCTTTCTCTCCAAAGAGCAATAGTGGAGAAATCAATGGATGATGAAGTATATGAGGTTTTAAGCAGAAACTAGAGAGAGAAAGTGAAGAAATTACGGTTTGGAAGGTTTTAGAGAAAGAGAGAGAATGAAAAAGTCCCATTTTCTCTAACGGATATACGCGCAGACTGCTTGAGCGACCAAAACACCATTCGAGCCTCAGAGACAATAATTGATATTGTTTGAGTGCACAATTACCCCTTTCCAGAAGTTTTACAGGCAACAGAAGACTGCTTGAACTCAAGAAGGATCGCTCAAGTGAAGATCACCCTACTCTTAGAAGTTTTACAGACCTGCAAAATACTAGAAGATCTCAAAGACCACTCGAGCTACCAAAACACCGCTCGAGTGAACAAGAAGAAAACTGAATAGCAACTCCTTTGGAAAACTAACTTTCCACCTATTTCAAACACGACTAACAAATCAACTTGACTACTAACACGACAACAAAAGATATGAACAACAATTAAAGTACTGAATCTTGGACCTAAGAGTATTAAATGGGTCAAGTCTAAACCGGAACCGTTATAATTTTGAAATAACCAAGAAATGTCTAGGAAAGATATAACCACTAGGGCATAAACTTATATGTATTGCCTTTTTATTTCAATTCACTCATTATGGCATAAAATTATATGATTTTTAGCTTAGTTATTTGCTCTTTGAAATGAGCTAGTGATTTGGGGATTTTTGGGAAAACTTAGGGTTTGATTTTGAAATCAAAATAGGGGTTTTCCAAATGGGTTCTTGAGAATGGTTGTGGGGATGTGTTTATGGTTGAGATATCTTAAAATGGTGGATCCTTTCTTAAAATTGATTTTGTAAGAAAAAGGGGTTTCCTTCTGAGATTTGGAATATTTGGTTTCCTTCTTAGATATCTAATATCACTCCCATTGAAAAGGATGGAATTACATATTTTGATTGGAAACTATCTATTGTATAGAAATATCTGTTTTGGGCTATCGGTAGAAGATAACCTTGATTGTTGTACACATTGCATGACGATTAGGTTAAATTGAAATAGATTTCTCATATATTGTGCATTGAGCCTCATTTCATATTGAACATTGTAAATGTTTTGATTTTGAGAAAAATGGGTGAGTACCTTGGTGAATTTGGTTAGAGGGTGTGATTGTGATTATGATGTTAGCTTGTGTGTCATTGGTGAAAGTCCAGAACCCGTGCAGTTAGGTGTCGATCCTTCCGGTTACTACCGGTACAATGGCTTTGGTAGTGATTGTATAGCCTACTAGCAGACACATACCTAGATATTTTTAGTGTTTTGTATCGACTGTCCTATTTTCTGCTATAAAAGGGTTTATTTTCATGAATTGATTTATAATCTAGCATTGCATTGTTTCGAGATGGAAAACAAGGAATGTTTGATAAATGGCATGCATGTGCATTCACCTTATAATTTTGCTAAGATTCATATATTGTGTTAGAGCATCTCTATTGGCTTTCACTCACCCTATGTGGAAAACAACTTTTAGGTGCTGATGATATGCCTTCACCATGGATGTAACTTGGGGTGACTTGGAGCCTATGCTTCATTTTTGTTTATTGATGTAATTATTTTTGTTTAAGCCTCAGGCTTTACTTGTATTGAGTTAAACTCATTTTGTCGACTAGGAAAGTTATAGCCATGAGGGCATATAATTATTTGGTTTTATTTTTACTTTAATTTATGTATCCATGCCATATGCTTTAGGTTCAAAATCCATGATTTTGAATGTATATTGCATATGTCATCTTTTGTATTGATTAAAGTTATGAATGGAATAGAAGATATGATATTGCTGATCATTTGTAAGCAATGTTATGAGTTGGATTATTGTTATTTATTTCGAGGCGTTACAACTTGGTATTAGAGCTACTGGGTTTGAATACTTTGGGATCGTGGGATGTGGTTTTTACCACAATGAGTTCTCTTGCTAGATGGTATTAGAAATAGACTTGGTATGCTATGTGATAACATGCTTATGTGACTAAATGAGTATGGAATTTAATTTTTTAGATATTGATTGGGTCTACGAGTTTTTAGAAGTCCTGTTAGAATAGAGCACTTGATCATTGCTATTTCTAACTGGAACTCTAGCAATGTCACGGGACGGTCACTCTCTAGAAAAGGAAGTTCATTTGTATTTATGTGATTAGGTGCTTATACGAAGTGAATTAATTGTTATCCACTGTATTAGGACGTCACTGAATTAGCTTCAGCACATTTGTGAATGTGTTAATCTATTGTGTTAACTTTATTAGGATGTCAGGACGTGGACGTAGTAGTGGTGGTAGGCGTGGTAGGCGTGGTAGGCCTAGGCAGCAAGAGGTGCCGTTAAGGATGGCATTGTTGCTCAAAATGAGGGAGCCGGCTAGGCCAACGTGGCTGAGCCAACAGGTTAGCAAGCTATGGGCGCTTTGGCTCATGAATGGCTAGTGCTTTGCGGGAATCTATGTACATTCTCCCAGTTGAGAATCAAGTCTAGGCCCATGTTACTGAGATAGGGTCATCCTTTTGAAAGAAGGAGTTCTTCTGATCGAATCTAGATGAGTTTTTGGGGAACTCGAAGGAGTTATTGAAAGAAAATGAGTGGCTTGAGTAGATGTTGAAGACGTTTGAGATGCTTAGCATCGAGGATGATGGTTTAAGGGTGACCTTCACATCCTTCCAACTGAAAGGAGATGCTGGTCAATGGTGGAAGTATATGTGTGGGCGCATTAGGGTGACTTGGGAGGCCTTTGTCAAGGCCTTCCAGGACATGTTCTTGCCTTCCACTATAGCGATCCCGGGTTTACCCTTGTTGTACAGTGATCCGGACATGGGTCCGCGGATGATAGTAGTTGATTATTACCTGGTGTGTATCCTTTCTTACTTTGTATTTGAGTTATAGGATGTACTGGGCAGATTTGTTACAGGTTGGTTGAGATTAGAAACCAAAACTAGTTGCCCAGATTTTGACCTGTCCGCTCGAGCGGGGGTTTTGGCGCTCGAGCGGGAGTTTCACCCATCCAGTATTTCGTGTTCCTGCAAAACTTCTGCAGATGTGATTTCTACGCTCGAGCGGGTTTCCCTACGCTCGAGCGGTGGCGCTCGAGCGGGTCTGTTGGCGCTCGAGCGGGTAGTACTTTCTAGGTTTAAGTTCTGGAAAGGGGAAATCTACGCTTGAGCGGAATGGTTTTCGCGCTCAAGCGGACGTGTTTTATTCTTGTGTCTTGGCGCTCGAGCGGGCCTTATTGCGCTCGAGCGTGTCCAGATTTTTGTTCTTGACGCTCGAGCGTTGTGTTTTCCGCTTGAGCGGGAATGTCGTATAACAGAGGGCAGCTAGGCATTTTTGAATCACTTTCTACACTTCCTCTCTCTCTATTACTTTCTAAAAAGATATTTTGAGAGCCTCTCTCTCTAGAAACTCCCTTCTCTCTAAGGTTTGATCTAGTTAGAGCACTTTCCTTCCCTTTGCCCTTTGTAAAGGTTGTGTTGATCGTCGAGGGCTTCGTTTTGATCCGTGAATCTTGGAGTTTGGAGCATTTTAGTTTTCTACATCTTCTCCTCTTGGGCTCCGAATTTGAGGTAGGGATAACCTACTCCATCTTATGAACTTTGTCTTTGAATTTTTAGCATTTGATATGTTGGGGGGTTGTTGGGTAATTTTGAGAAAGTTTGGGCCTTTGTGCAATTTTACAAAAGTTGGGGTTTTAGATATATAAACCTATATGCATGTTAGGCATAGAGAAATGAGATTAATGTTGGGACATTGATGGAAATGGAACCTTAGGGTTGTTTTGGGAATTATGGTAATTTGCCCTAATTGGTTTAATTAATTAATGCATTTAATTAATTGAAGAAAACGAGGAATTGAATTGAGAATGTTGAAATTGGGAATGTATGAGATTAAAGAGTGTAGTCAAATCTTTTATTGCTCATCTAGTTGAAGTGTTGGTATATTATCCACTTGTGCATTTATTTCCTGCTTAGAAATAATTGCTTTGGGCTATCGGTGGAGGGTAGTGTTGATTGTTGTAGACAATGCATGATGATTAGGCAAACTAAAACTAATCAATTGGATGTGTCATAGAGTATGACGGTTGATAGAATACATTAACCTTATGTATCTGTAGATTGTGCATGTGACCAATGTGTTCATATGCATTATGTGTAGACGGTTGATAGAATACATTAACTTTATGTATCTGTACATTGTGCATGTGACCAATGTGTTCATATGCATTATGTGTAGACGGTTGATAGAATACATTAATTTTATGTATTGATTGATCGCATATGTGATTCTGTGTTTATATGCATTACTTGTGTATGGGAGAAGATGGGGGATGTACTCCACGGTTTAGGGGAAGATGGGGGATGTACCTCTAAACCGGTTAATGGTTTAGGGGAAGATGGGGGATGTACCTCTAAACCGGTTATTGAAGTATTGATACAACTCATATGCTTATCTAATGAAGTATTGATACAGCTCATATGCTTATCTGTTGAAGTATTGATACAGCTCATATGCTTATCTGTTGAAGTATTGATACAGCTCATATGCTTATCTAATGAAGTATTGATACAGCTCATATGCTTATCTGTTGAAGTATTGATATAGCTCATATGCTTATCTGTTGAAGTATTGATATAGCTCATATGCTTATCTGTTGTAGTAGTGATATAGCTCATATGCTTATCTATTGAAAGGTTTGTTTGATTTGATATAGCACTGAAATGTATTTCGTCATTGTTTGCGAAATATGAAAGTAGTTTATGTGTTATTGATACAACACCAAAATGTGTATCCACCTTGGATTTCGAAAGTGTTCTAGTGATGAACTATAATCTCATCAAATGTTTTGGCCAGAGTACTGAGCCTTGTTTTTAAACTCGAAGTTGAATAAGAAAACAAAAGTGAATTGTAACGTAGACTTGGCTGTCATGGAACTTTTATAAGATGTAAATGGAAGTGTAAGTTTTGACCATCTATCAGTTGCTAATCTTTTAGGCATTGTTCATAGTCGGTTTAGTATATTTCTACTGGGCTGTGGCTCACCCTATATGGGAACATCATTTTCAGGTACAGGTAGCATGCCACCTCTGAAGACATAGCTTGGGAGGCTAGAGGCAGACATACCCTTGTCGCCTTATTGTTTCTTGATTGTATTTCATATAGATTTGAGCCTAGAACTTAATGTGTATTTAAGCTAGCACCCTCTTTTGTAACCAAGTGTTAACTTGGAAAGCTGTAAGCCCATAAGGCATCTGCTTCTGTTGTAACCATGTAATACATTTGTAATGAAATACTCTGATGAATAAATGAATGTGGACTTTTATGTATCAATGCATGTCTCTATATGGATGGGTTTAATGTTGTTATTTTGAGGGCGTTACATCCACTTCTAGGGAGAAGTTGAAAGATCAGTTCTTGAAGCTCAAGCAGTTGAACACACTTGTAGCAGAGTGTGAGGCCGCTTCTACTAGTAGCCTTTCTAAATTTCACAACAGCTTGTGGCGATGAAAGAGCACCGTTGTGTCGAGTTCGCGAAGTGACTGAAGATCGGGCTCTTTTTCATGGTGGTCTGGTCTATGATTGTGGAGGCGACAACTCATTTAGAGACCATCATTCAGGCAAAGGAGGAGATGATAAGATGCTCCAAGTAGAGGAGTCAAATAGTTCAGAGGGAGACTCAGGACAACAAGAGGCAGAAGGGTTCCACCGCGCAATAGTCCCAGGCAATACAATTCAGATCCACTTTTCCTGTACCGAGTTCTTGTAATGACCCTAGCCTAATTCAGGCCATGACCGGCTAGTAATCTCAGACTACTTTTGGCCTCAAAGTCAAATCAATCATAATATAACAATGGGGCTTAGCGGAAGTAAAAGCATAATATAATAACAAGCCATTGAGCAGTGCATACATTCTAAAGTCATAACTATTAAAAATCAACTTTAACTTCATACAACTTATATACAATAGTCTGAAGTTAAACTTCTCACCAAACATCATTCATACAAGATGTAAAATTATCCAAGGAAATTGAAAACAAAACAAGACAAAAGTTGGGTTGACAGTGCTTGACTCCTCTCTAGTCTAAACTTGCCCCTTTACAGAGGCACTTTTCAAAAGGCTTCAAAAGGTTTGATACCAAGGCGACTGTAAACGTGACGTTCCGCTTGCTGACCTACATATATATAAGGGAGAGGGGTGAGCAAGTGCCCAGTGAGTCACATCAGTATAAAGGTTTATATGAAAAAAGTCCAACAATTACAATCATACCTCCCATTTTCATGACAATATAAAAATATCAATACATGATTCGATAGTATTCAATCATTTCAATCCCTTTTTTGCAATAGCAATTAACAATCAATCAATTTATGTAGTACATCTAACAGAGTTTAATAAGCAATGTGCAGAAGCCAATAGGACCACTAGGGTCAATCCAATGGGACCATGATACGTTGTGCAAAATTTCAATGTGGATCTTTGTGACTTTTTATAACAAATTTTGTTCAGAGGTTTTATTAGACGATAAATTCACTTATTAGGACCTACACGTAAGTACCCCAAATCTCACTAGTTAGACATGTTGAGCACTTGATTTACAAAAGTGTGATTACTGGTGTCTCTTGCAACACACATGATTTGTCATCTGTTTGCAATAGAATTCTTAGGATTTTGGTAGACGAGTGCAATGTTCACTTAAGTTAGGACTTCTATATCTCTGTATAGGAGCCTTGACTTCAATGTTAGGGTTACCTTGCTGCATTGAAAGCTTAAGAGCATATAAAATTCCAATAGGGCTTTTTATAGTCTACAAATTTTCTCTCATTTTATGAGTGTTGTTTGGTTTGCATAATCGACTTAGTGGTCACATTTATTTTTATTTTTATTTTTCGACAAATAAGAGAAATAAATAAAAATAGAAATAAAAATTCTTATCATTTTTATATAATTTTATTTTTCGAGTGGTCAGAAATAAATTTTAAAAATATAAAATATTTTTTCATATTTGTTTTCATCAAATTATTTTTCTTTTTATTTTTAGTGACTTCCATTTTATTTTATTTTAAATATTTTAGGCAAATATTTTTTTTGAGATAGACCAAATCTAGATACACTTAAAAAATATAATATTTGTGAAGAAGAAAAACTTTAAAAAATTTACCAAATACAAAAAATAGGGCAAATTACCAACACTCCCTCAAGGTTTGACTAAAATACGGATTCTCCCCTGAGATTTGGGAAATATAAACCTCAGGGGGCGGGATGTTATTTTTCAAACTTCAGGGGAGAATCCGTATTTTAGTCAAACCTCAAGGGGGCGTTGGTAATTTGCCCCAAAATATATTTAAAAAAAAAAGAAAGCAAAAAAACAAAACAAAAAATTAATACATTTTTATATTTTGTTGTATTCAATGAATTTTTTTAAAAACAAATTATATACATTTTATATTTTTAAGTATATCAAGATTAAGTAGATCTAAAAAGTTTTAAAAAAATATTGATTAAATTTTTTTAAAAACAATTAAAAATACAAAAATACAAATTAAAACTTAAAAAACCATTTTTAAAAACTTCAAACCAAAGTGGGTTAACTTGGGAAAATTAGATTGATCACTTTTGAAGTTTAAATAAATGTAGAGTAAATTACCCTGATTTCTCGTGAGATTTAAAAAAAAAATATAATAAGTTTCACAATTTTGACATAATTATATTGAACTCCTTTGATATTTTAATTCGTATAACACTTAATCCTATTTTCATCAATTATTTATTAGTTACATGAATGAAAAAAAATGATATTATTATCTCTTTTACTTAAAAATGTATATTGTGCGTTGTTTATTTTTGTATTCTCAGACCATCTATATTAATTTTTGTTCATTTAATCTTATTAAAAAAGAGGTCAGTGTAATTATGTCAAAATTATGCAATTTACTATATTTTTTTCAAATCTTATGGGAGGTCAATATAATTTACACAAAATAAGCCCCACAAATTTAAAATAATTACTCTGACATCCCTCATAGTAAGGCTAAAATGACCAAAATTAATACAAATGGTGTGCAGATGCATAGATAGTTTAATCACTAATTTTTAATTTTGAGCGACAGTTTAAAAAATTTATCATAAAAAAACACCACTAATTATAAATTTTAGCCACAATTTATAAAAATCATGAAAATAAAGTCACTAATTGTCAATTTTTAACAACATAAGCAAAAAAATTATTACAAAAATTATTTTTTATGACAATTTTATTAAAACTTAATAAAAATTAAATCTAACTATTAAAATCTATTAATAATTTATTATTAATTTAACAGACTTAAAATATGATCCCAATCTTACCCAATATACAAAAATAAATTTCTCAAACCCTAACAAAATAAGCTGGGCTGCGCAGTTTGGGTGGGTCAATGGGCCAATCCCTACCTTTCCCATTCACTATTCCCTTTGCCCTTTCCCTTCTAATATTATATATATAGGCCTGATAGCAGTCTGTATGTTTAACAAATCACTTGGGAAAGAAGGTTGGAAGCATAGAGGTTTCACAAATATATATGTACACTTGGTATAATCCTTTTTCTCCATGAAAGGTCAGTTTTTTATTCTAACTTGTATGTTGGTTCTTCTTTTCTTCTTCTTCTTCTTCTTCTGATTTACAATATGATGTGCCCTTTGTTTACATTAATTTTCTTAATTTGAATTGTGGTTTTGCTTTTAGAATCGGATTGTTCGGTTTTCTTGTTAAGGACCTTCAGATCCGTAAGAATAGCTATATTAGCTTAGCTATTGATAGTTATGCGATTGTGATTGTGATTGAGATTGAGATTGTTCATCTTTTTATGAAACCCTACTACTAATTATTATGAAATTGTTTGGATTTATGGATTTGAAATCAAAATATGTTAAATTTAGATTTGTTATTTTTCTATATATGGATTTCAAGATTGAAATCTTTCAAAACAACAATGTCAAATTAGTTATTTGAAATATTTTGAGGATTCTAATAAAATACTTATCTTTCTCCTTCCCCTTTAGCTTTTCAATTTACCTTATAATAAATTGGTCATTCTAGAATTGAAGGTTTATTAGAATTAATGCAGAAAATTATCATCTAGTGTTAATTATTCCAAGAACCCCTCAAATATTAGCAATTTACCCTCTCATATATCAAACCAGACATTTGATCCCTTAAATTATAAAAATGTATCACCTTCCCCCCTCCGGACACCTGTCGGGGGTGTATTAGTACAATTTTCATAATTAAAGGGGTCAATATGTACGTGTTCATAGATAGCTTATATATATATTGCTTTCAGTTCTTCATCCGTAGCTGGCAGAGCTAACATGTTGTCCATGGCAATGAGGCCATCAACGTAGATTAGTGAACAAAGCAAGACTATGAGGATTTGTTTGAGACTTTGAGAATTTGTTTGTTGATGGAGATGAAATGAAATAAATGGGAAAAATAACCGGCATAACAGACTTTTGAGAATTACTAAATTTTTTCCAACTTCCTTGTAATCAAAAGTTGGCTTGCTGCCTTCATCCTAGTAGTCCCATGATTTAATCTCTTATTATATATATTTTTTTAAAGTTTAATTGTAACCAGAGTTTTTTTGTATTGTGTTTTAGGTATCCATTTGTTGGTGCATTGCAAAAATCAAAAACTTGCAAGTGGTTGAATCTTGTTCTGCCCTTTGGTTACTTTTGGAAATCAAACCAACAAAAAAAAAAGTAAAAATGAAGGGGGGAAGGAATACTAGTAATAGTTGTGGATTTACTACTTGTTCATTGCCTCAAGAAATGTTGGTGGACATTCTAACAAGACTACCAGCAAAGGTGGTAGTCCAATGCAAGTGCATCTCCAAGCATTGGCGCTCTTTGATTGAGGATCCCTCTTTTGTGGATTTACACCATACCCGTGCCCAATCTAGGCCCTACCTTGTTATCTCCTTAATCAACTGCTCGTTGACCAAGATACATTTTTTCTCAGCAGATTATGAAGAAGGACCGGCCCAGTACTTGCTCACTGATTTCCTCTCAGGACTTTATCATATTAAACAATCTGTCAATGGCTTAATATGCGGGTACCTTAGAAAGTCTAATTCCATTTTCATCGTGAATCCTACCACTCGACAATTTGTTACCCTTCCTCCAACACGTTTACTTACTTATGATGCTAATTCTACTCACGAACCAGATTTGTCATTTGGGTTTGATCCTTCTACTAAGCAATACAAAGTGTTGCTCACAACTTTTATACACATCAAGGGGGAGGGGGAGTGTTATGACTACTTAGATTACAAGTGTGAAATTTTCACTTTGGGGACACATTCATGGAGAGAGATTGATTGTCTTTCTGTTCCTTGGCACTATGAATTTGGTGGGGGTGGTTGTTGTGTTAATGGAGTCATACACTGGAGAAATAGGAGTTATTATATACCGAAACCTTCTCCTCCTATGAGTGCAGATGTCATAGTAACATTTGAACTGAAAAATGAGAGATTTCAAATGATTCCACTACCTAGGGGACCTTCACGCATGCATCGTCTACGAGAACTCGGTGGCCATTTGGTAGCATGTGATGAATACACAGAACATGGTTGGGAGGAGCTTTGGATTTTGCAGGACTATGAGAATTGGATTTGGGTCAAAGAGATAATGATGCCTACTCTTGATTGGGGTCGAGAGGGAGATCCTTATATTGTCGGCGCAATTCAGACAGGTGAAATACTTCCACAACCTTCACGGATACATGACCTCTGGAATATTTACTATTATGATAGCAATAGGAAATCTTTTAGAAAGATTAAGATCACAGGACTTCCTGATTCAGAGTTCCCCGGCAAGCGCGGTAGGAATGCCTTACATGTCACTCATTATGTCGAAAATCTATTTTCCTTGAGTGATATTTGAAATTTGATTGAATTCCTTTGTTCCTAATTTGTTAGGGAAGGTCAGTGTAATTTATACCAAAAATATATATGTAGTATTCACATGGCCATTTCCAGTCATTTATGGCATATTCAAAGCAAACACTTATTTGCTCAAGCTTTTTATTTTTATTTTTATTTTTATCATTTTTCAGCTTTTACTGCTGGATTTAAAAAATATAGGTAAATTTCACTTCACCTGCATGTGGTTTTGCCGATGTGTTAATTACCTCTCATTTAGAAATAACCACATAATTTTCTTGTGGTTTATAAGCTAAAGTGCATCGCTAAACATTTTGTTCAATTTAATAGTAAATGTAAAATACGTGCTAGACACGAAAGGGTTATATGTGTATTTTCAATTATTATTTTTTAGATGGGAATTCATTTTCAAATTTTAATAGGGTAAATTGCAAATGAAATAAAATATAGGAGCTTAAATTGTATTTTGCCTCCCAAACAAATGACAAAAATATCTATAATTTAAAGGTATTTTAATCTTTTTTGTTAAATCATTAATGTCTAACCATTCATTTTAGTCGACAAGTCATAAGGGGGTTGATGTGATTATTTCCAAGTGAAGGGAGTAATCTGCACATGAATCAAATTACAAAAGTTAAATTGAAATATGTTCTAAAAAAATATGAAACTAACTTTGAGTAATTTGTCAAAAATATTTTTACATATTTTCGTATCTAATTATGATACTAAATATAATCATGATGCAGGCATTGGGTAGGTTTATTTTTAATTATTTTTAAATTTTGTTTTTTTTATTATTTAATTTATTTATTTTTTAATTTAATTTTATAATCATATAGTAGCGTTCCTAATACACAAATATTGTTTCAGCAAGAACATATTTTATACTTTACCTCCTTGAACACTCAATATCAATTTATCTCCTCAACTAAAAAATGTTAAATTTTTTTCACCTTAAACTCTTAATTTGTATATCAATGAAACATTTTGTTAAAGACTTGTTTCTTAGGGTTGCTCCAATGATGCATCATTTTTTTTTAATTAAATTTGAGTAAAAACTCTCTTTAATATCGCTTGCTTCAACGAAAAATTTTGACTTTTCATCAAATCACCGATTGACCTGGCAGACAACCGACCGATCGACCAGTTAATGCAAAAAATAGAAAATAAAAACAAGTTTTGCATCTTTGTGTGTTTATTATCTTCTTCTTATTTAATAATTTCACATTCGGTTTGTTTGTATGTTCAATTTAATTGACAAGTCTTGCATCTTTGTGTGCTTATTACGCACATTGATTCACTCACTGATTTTTTGTTATTTTATTGATTCTCTCTCGCTCTCTCTCTCTCTCTCCCCAACTATGTACACAAACATATACATCTTTGTTTGTTTCACAAGGTCACACACATACACGTACATACATACTCTTCTTTATATTTATAATGCAGAAAGCTAAATGATGATGAAGAAAACAGAGCAACTACTGTGTTGCCGAAGTCTTTTGGAGTTAATTTCGCATTCACTCAGAAAATGGTTTGAACAACCAAATATACGAAGTGAATCACCACCAGGAAAAAAACGCATTTCTACCCAAACACACCTCAATCAGTGTCCGGAGCCCATCTCAATTTAGGCTCAAAGTTAGTCAAAAGTCATGGTTACACAAATTATTTTTCCAACACTCTGTGTTATCTATTTTTGTGGGAATTGTTCAAGGAAGGGGATGACCGGGGGACATCCAGCTGGACATCCGGACCCCGGTCGTCCAGCGGGGCCATCTTCAAAGATCATGCATAGTAAAATGGTGAAAGGAGCCCATATCTTTAGTTTAGTGAAATATTTGTTATTTTCTCAATTTAATACATGTTTGATGAAACCATTGGAGCAAAACAAAAAAAAAAAGACTTTTTTCACCAAATTTGAATTTGATGATGAATTTGGTGCTGCGTTGGAGATGGCCTTAGATAGATGAAAAATTGGCATGTGATTTGTACATAACATCTCAAATGAAATACTTAAAATGATTTTATCAGTTTATTTGGTTTATTTTTTAAAAATCATTTTGGAGTTGTTTAAGTTTTTTATTTTATTTTAATTTTTAATCATTGGTGAATTTTTTTTCATATTTAATTTAATTTGTTTTAGGGCACTTAGTATATAAATCTAATTTTAAATTTTCTTTACCCAGAAGTTCATACTCTAAAATATTTTACAAAATGACCAAACTACCCATATATATATATATATATATATTATTTCCAAACCCTAACGGATCATCAAATTGATCACCAAAATTTAAATTTGATGAAAAATGACAGTTTTTATCTCCCCAACGGTTTCACCAAAATGATATCAAATTGAGAACGGGCCAAAACTTTCACCAAACTGAGGATGGATTGCACCTTTCAGCAATTTACTGTGCGTAGCCGTTGAGTGTGAACCCACCGGACCTTCGGCCGGATCTCCTCCCGGATGACTACCTCAAGGCATAATTTGTAAAAATTTTACATTGACCGATCGACCACAATCGGCCACCTCTGCATCTTTTTTTTTGCCCTGCCTTTTTTGCCAATGCTCGTGGGTGGCCTCTGGCTAATCTCCTTCCTCTTCTCTCCCTTGTGATTTTCCTATCTTTTCTCTACCTGCATAATTCCTAGATCTTCCAAACAATCAAGCTCTTGTTTTCTAAATCACAACCCTTTCATTTTTTTCCATTAATTTAAGCTCTTGACCTTAAACCAATCTGGGTCTTCTTTAGATTTTCGCTTATCACCCCAAAGAAGGAATACATGAAAAAAAAAATTCATAGGTATTGTTCTTGAAAGAAAAAAAAAATTGTGCTCTTTTGCAAACATTTTCTTTTTCTTTTGAAAAATATTCAAAATCATCCAAAGTTTTTGGAGATTTCTTTCACAGACACTTCTCCTTTATTTAATCTAATCCTTTATGGAAAGAAAGTCATGTCCGTAACCCCCAATTGCAATTTCATTCCCTTATTTTTAGCCCTTATATATATATATATATATATATATTATTCTTTTTTCCTTTATTCAAATCCCATAAAATTTAAAATTTGTAGAATGACCTGACATATATTTTCTTAAATTTTAGCTTAATTCCATTGTCCTTTCGCTTATTTCGCTTTGCTGCTCTTCTATGACATTTTGCTACGATACTATTTGGGTCGCGAGCTCGGGAGAGATGAATTTCGGATCACATATCTAGCCACTAATGTGGAAACAGGTGAAAAATTCGCTTGCAAATCCATATCCAAGAGTAAGCTGAGAACTGCTGTGGACATGGAGAATGTGAGCAGAGAGGTTGAGATGATGAAGCTCTTGTTGTTCCTCTTTCCGGTCGACTGGCCAGTCATCCCCTGGGCGTCTAGTGTGTTTTGATAAAAGCTACAGTACTCACCATTGGAGTGGCTGATATCAGATTGAGAAATTTGACTTTTCTTTTATTCAGATTTGATGAAATTTTTGATGAACCATTGGAGATGCTCTAACCGAACCATTTTTTGTCTCTCTCTGTCGTCTCTCTCTCACCGCTCCCTCCTACATCAATCTCCTCAATGGCGATCTCTCTCTCTCTCTCCCCTTCATCGTCGTCTGTCCATCGAGCACATCACAATAGCTGTCGCCTCCTCCAACCTTCATCATTTCTCTCCGGCGGGGGTATTGCCTCTGGTGTTCATCGTCCTCGATTCGACTCAGGTAGAAGTCGATGAGGCGACTTTGCGGCGGCGAACGCGATCATCGATGCGTGAATCGCAGATTTGTAGGTATTTGGAGTCAGATCTGGTTGTTCCGGCGAGATCTCTCTACCATCTTCACCGCCGATGGCTTCCCGAGCTGCAGTGTGTCCCCAATCTAACTTCGTCGATCCTCGTATTCCGGCGTCGCACAACTCTAATCTACATATAGAGTTCGTCATCGTCAATCAACCCACGATCTAATCATGCCATGTCACCCCTCCTCTCGTCAAGTCATCACTTTTTCTTCTCGCCAGAACAACCCGAGCTTCTGGTACCATCTTCCAAGAAAAAGAAGGTACATACTATATTTTCCCATCAAACAATCAACCTTTGTTTGGTTGTCGAGAAAATTTTAGAGAATGAAACATGGGGGGACGTTATTAGAGTCTTTTAGTGTGCGCCCCTTCTCATTTTTCCTACTGTTTACTAGCAACCAAACCGATTCTTAGAATTTGAGCTATGAAGGGTAGTGTGTGATTGTATTAAGTAGAATTAATTTGGGTTGAATTTGTTTTGATGATATTCTTATTTTCATTTTATTTGTTTATCCTCTATTAATAACAATTTTCAGAAATTTTTCATCTTCATCCTCAACTTCGCAGATCTGGAGTTTTTTACATTGAATTTTACTTCTGGTTCTTGGATTTTCTAGAGAAAGTGTAGATTTTCCCGAGCTTGTTTTCTCCAATTTTTTTCATGCGTCTAGAGAAATCTCCTTGCAACAACCTAAAAAGTGCAAAATTTTGCAAGAAAATTTTATATCAATTTTTTTTTTGTATTTTCTAGTTTGTAATTTGTGTTCTCATCGTTCGTCCCTTTCATATATAGTCCTGACAAATTCTGTACTATTGTTTTTTAATAATTAATTATTTTATTGAATTTGTGTTGGAGTTAGTGATTGAATGGAAAGTGGTGCTCATGGTGGTGGTCGGAGACGACAGTCCGTGGTGGAGTCGCCAAAGACGAATCTTGTCTTTGAAAGCCTTCCATGTTTTTTTTTTTGGGTGAATAAAAGCCTTCCATGTTTTCTTGCTTTCGTTGCTGCAGCTGGGATCGTCTCTGTTCAATTTTTTTTTTTTTTTTAGAAGCTCAGATCTGGTAAAGGCTTAATTGAACAGATAGTTAGAAAATGGGTTTTGGGTATTTGATTTTTTGTAGCTTCATTTTGTACAGATAACTAGTCATCTGTGTGTGTACAGATAACCATCCGGATCCTCCTCTATCTTTCTTTCTGGTGGGTTTGGATATGCCTTGTTTCTTTGGGTATAGATAATCTAAATTTTTTTAACATTTGCTATGTTTTTACCTTTCTTTTAGATAATATAATTTTTATTAACATTTGCTCTGTTTTTACCTTTCTTTTGGGTATAGATAATATAATTTTTATTAACATGTGCTCTGTTTTTACTTTTCTTTTCTTTTGGATTATTTAATTTCTGTCAATAATTGAACATAGGAGTAATGTAAATTGTTTTGGATATGTTAGAATCATTTGACATCCTAATAATGACAAGCACATAATAAAAATCTACCGAAAATTTTGACTTCGAATCAACATACTTGTTTTGCTCCAACCGGTTGGTTGCAATTATGTTTTGTTTTGATTCTATTCTCTCTCTCTCTCTCTCTCTCTCTCTATATATATATATATATATATATCAAAAATGTTTTGGAGTTCTAATTTGCGAGTTCTAATAGAACTAATGTGTATGTGGAGCCCATCTGATGTGATTTTTTTTTTTCCCACCTCACTAGAGCTCAATTAGAGCTCTAGCTTTAAAGGGAAGCAGCATTGTTGATATATATATATATAATCATATTATAAAAGCTCCAAAACAGATGATGAGAGAAGGGAAAGTGAAGAAATTGCCCGGGTATAGTTGGGTAGACATCAGTAATAAAACCCATGTTTTTGGTGCTGAGGATTTGTCTCACCCAAAAAAGAAAGAAATTTAGGAGAAACTTGATAGTCTTCTTGATCAGATCAAGAGAGCTGGAAATGTTGCTTTCACAAATTATATCCCACTGGACGTGGACAATAATACAAAGGAGAAGGTTCATCATCATCACAGTGAAAGGATAGCTATTGCATTTGCACTAATAAGCCAGTTGGGAAGCCTGAAGAAAAATTTGTGCATATGTGTGGACTGCCATTCTGCAATCAAGTTTATGTCCAAGGTTGTTGGGAGAGAGATAATTGTTAGGGACAATAATAGATTTCACCATTTCAAGGATGGGTTGTGTTCTTGTGGGGATTATTGGTAAGATTTTGAAGGCTTTCGAAGGTTGGTGGAGAACACAATGCTTAGAATCATAAAGCTAATCACTGCGATGGAGGTCTTTGAAATCTCTGAACTTTTTGTTCATGCGCTTCTATAATTTGGTACTTTTTGGCAACAAGTAAGCTCAAATGATGAGCCAGATTACTGGGAGGATTTTTTATTTTTTATTTTTTTGCAGCCAATAAATCAAAGGGCTAATAAGATCAACGGCTAACAAAAAGAACTCCAAAACCCCATGCATGGCCATTAAGCTTGACCTCGAGAAAGCTTTTGATAGAATGGAATGGAACTTCAGAAAGGACACCCTTTCATTTTTTGCCCCCCCTCCCCCTCCCCCTCCCCCCAGCCTTGGATTAAATGAATCCTCTCCGGTGTAACCACTTCCAATCTATCACTCCTCATCAATGGAGATGTCACTAACCCTTTTGCCCTTTATAGAGCTATTAGACAGGTCACAAAAGAATAAAAGGCATCAAAGCTTGCTTTACAGAAGATATGTTGAAGTAAGAACATTTTGGCAATGTCAAAATCTTATTTTGGCATGCTAGGGGACCCCAAATGGTATACATGTAGTTTTTTGTTTTTATTTCTTCATAGAACGTCAAATAGAAATATTATTTTTGGGCCCCATAAAATAATTTTTCAATCTTAACGGTTGCCTGACATCTCCTATAACTAGAGTTCCAATAATAACAGGAACTTACGCGTAGGTCCTAATATGTGGACTTATTGTTCAATAGATTTTATGAGAATTAATGATATTTTTCATCAATTACTATTAAAAAACATTACTAATTATTAATTTCAGCTACAATTTGAAAATTTTGCCACAAAAAATATCACTGATTATATGTTTTAACAACAATTTTAAAAAATATCACAAAAAAACATTATTAATTTTTAATTTTCAGCTACAGTTTGAAAATTCGTCACAGAAAAACGTCACTAATTATAAGTTTTAGCTACAACTTATAAAAATCGTGACAAAAAAAGTCATTAATCGTCAATTTTTAGCAACATATGCAAAAAAAATTGTTACAAAAAATTATTTTTAATGACGATTTTACTATGACTTATTTTCAATAGGGCGTGATGAGAATTAAGTTCAACTATTAGGACCTATTGGCAGTTTATCCAATAATAAATTTCTCATGACTTTGAGCAAAGCATCATTGAAATTGATTCTACTACTAGACTTGTTTTTTGAAATCCTCACTAGAGATCATGATCCAATATTACATTTTTGGCATAGGCAAAATAGGTTTCAGCAACCCATGTTTGCCACTTGGAATAAAAAAGGTGAAATTTATCTGTTCATATATAGCAGCCTTCATACATATTAGTTGTAACAACCAATGTCTTGAAAAATACGATACCAATGTGTTGAAGAACAGATTTTTCCTTACTTAGGCCTCGTTTGGCAAGAGGCTATTTTAGCCAATTAGCCAAAAAGTTACTAAATTAGCCAAAAAGCCAACAATCCATACCAAAAAGTCAAAGATTCTCTTTTCTTTCTACTTTTTACACATCTTTTCGTAATTAGCCAAAAAGTCATCCCAAACATACAAGTTTTTTTTACCTACCTTTTTAGCCAAATAGCCAAAAAGTTACTAAATTAGCCTGTTCCCAAACGAGGCCTTATGATGTGTCAGGCACTTGTTAACAATGCAGAAACCTCCTAGTCTACCTGCTTGTATTTCCTTCTAATGTGCATTAGACATTTATTTATGTCCTAAATGATAATTCCTTTCATCATTCTCTCTGATGTATGATACAGTGAACATTTTGTGAATCTTTTTCTAAACATGCTAATGAAAAGATAGTCAGGTGTGATATGTTTGGCGTTAAGAGGACTGAGGGCAAGTGAACGCTCAAATAAGGAGTTGAGGCAATAAGAATTGTATTCTTATAGTAGTAGTGAGGATTACATGCTGGCCCAAGTAATTGTGAGTAAGCTTCATAGAGTTTTTGGAATATTTTATACTTTAGTTCATTAATGTTTCTGTTTCTTTAAGTTTTCTTGTTATTGATGCAATTTTTTATACTGATTGGTCAAAATATAGAATTTGTTGGGAAAAAAATAATTTTTTGGTGACTTTAATGAGAAGTTAAAGTAGGTATCAACCATTGGTTGAGGTGGGATTAAATGAGTTTAAATTCTTTGTAACAAGGTCTTTACCCCCATAAAAAGAATTACTAAAAACCATTAAGAATTGAATGACAAATTGTCTTATAAAGTTGATCTCATGAATGAGGTATTGGGAATTGTGTATAACTACCAATCCCACATTGATTATAGAGGAAATCTTTTATGGGTATTTAAACCTCAAGATTTTGATAGGCATGAGCCCTTTGGGGCTTCCAAATTTTCCGAAGCACCGTACCTCCAGCACCCACGATAAGGCGGCTAATCTGTTTTAAAGAGACTGTGGTACCACACAAGCTTTGGTTTGATTCCTCGTCTTTCAATAGATTATGTGATATATATTTCTGTTTCATGTTCTACAATGTAATTTATCAAATATGGATTTATTTGATGTTCTATAATTTAATTTATCAAATATAAATTTATTTGTTTTGTTTAATCACGCAATTTGTACAACAAGCTTAAAATAGATTATATGTATTTACCATAAAATTGAACAATTAGATTCATCTAGTATTTACCAATAAGATTAATTGGTTTTGGTTTATGTGACTAAATAGCATGTTGTGTCTAGATCACTGTTTCAATATGATAAGGGAATTCATCTTTAATTTTAATAAATCACACTACTTGTATCTATTAACAGGAAAAAAATGTTTTTGTATTGGTTATGTGTCATAGCAAATTTCTACAAGATTAATGGCCACTGTTTGAATTCATGATTTAATCGCATGCCTCTGCATACATTCCTACCATTATGTTAGAATCTTTGAATAATAAAAGCTCACTGTTTCGTGGTTGGACTATATTACTACTATTGCATGATTAGAATTACAATAATAAATAAACAAAGAAACATATATACATGCCTAGATACTCACTGTTTTGTACATTGTTTCGTTGCCCATTATTTTTTTATGATTGTAAATTATGCAATGTTATGATTTTAATTGTTCAGTTCATTTGAATACTTTATTTCTAGATCTAATAACATAATTTCCGTGATTATGCAATTTTTGGCGTGTAAATTATCTTATAGATTTTAATTTTCTTACATGATTTAATTTCTTATGTGCATGTTAATTGCTAAAATTATTTACGTGGTTATTGCTTTGTAACAATTTCACATAATTCCTACCTATTAAATTTTAATTTAAGATTTTGGAGTTATAAAGGCTTTGTAACTTGTCTATATTTATTTGCATGTTTTCTAGAACATTTGCATGATTTTAATTGCTGGAGTTAATTTGCATGCTTATTGTGAATTAAATTCATATGAAACTCTTGCCTAGTAATTTAATTTAATTATTTAGGAGTTATAAGGCTTTGTAACTTGTATAGTATTTTAATTCATTATCTAATTTTGCTATTCAATATACTACTAGAGAGTTGAAATAACTTTATTGCTTTACATTTTTTTCCAAGTATTTGCTTTGTATTTTGTAGTGGTTTTCTGCGAACTTACTTTACAAGAATACCTATGCGCAAGGGAATGGAAAAAGAAAATACATATCCAAATGAATAAAATTTGGGATTGCAATAAAATTTGACCTACTAACCTTTTTGATTGAACAGAAATGCCTAAGCGAGGAAAGGAGTTTAGACAAATAACAATCCTATTTGGATTGGTTTATGTTTGCAGTAATGTTTTGCTTGATTTTTAATTTGGTTCATTTACCAATTTGTAGAAGCAAGTTTTATTTGCTTATATTGTTGTAACAATTTTTTGCATTGCTTATAATTTGGTTAGCAATTTTTAAATTGCTTGTGAGTCTGGACTTTGGTTTGTTTTAACCTAGTTCATCCCTTGAAAAACTTAATTCTAAAAATTGTTTCCCATGAATTAGGAGCCAATATGCTCTTGAAAGTTGTCAAAAGGTTAGCTGGGTTTTAAGTGAGACCAATGTGACCCCTCCAATCTTTCAAGGAACATTCCTGACCATGTTCGATTCTAGGTTAAGTGATGAGATTAGTTTTGAATTAAATTTCCAACTATGGGATTTTTTAGTGTTAAGTTTAATTTCTGGAAACACAAAAAGTGAAATTCTATTGTATTTTTCAATAATGGCAACTCTCACTGATGTTGCTGCTAATGTTGGTGGGGATCAGAACCCAGGGGCAACTGGCTTGCCAACCCCTACTGTTGTGACCTCTGTGGTCAACATTGTTGTTGCTCCTGCTGTTCGTGGAGGGCCTCTCAATCGCCATGAGTGCTTGGAGAAGTTCACGGGAGTGAATTTCAAGAGGTAGCAGCAAAAGATGTTGTTCTACCTAACAACTCTAAGCCTTGCGAGGTTTTTGAGTGAAGATCCACCAACTGTGGAAGAATAAGCAAGACAAAAAAAAGCTCATGGATCTAGATGCTTAGAAGCAATCAGACTTCCTTTGCCGAAACTATGTTCTGAATGGCTTGGCAGATTCACTTTTCAACGTGTTTTATGCCAAGAAGTCAGCAAAGAAGCTGTGATTTTGGACAAGAAGTACAAGACCGAGGATGTTAGGGCAAAGAAATTTGTCATTGGTCAGTTCCTGGACTTCAAAATGGTGGACCCAAAAACGGTCATCAGTCAAGTCCAAGAGTTCCAAGTAATTCTGCACGAGATTCATGCAGAGGGAATGTTCTTGAGTGAATCATTCCAGGAAGCTGTGCTGATTGAGAAGCTGCCTAACGGTTGGAAAGACTTCAAGAACTACTTGAAGCACAAATGAAAGGAAATGACAGTCGAAGAGCTCATTGTCAGGCTCCATATTGAGGAAGATAACAAGAAGAAAAGGGAGAGCACCTCCACTGTAAAAGCAAACATGGTTGAGCATGGCTAGTCCTCGGGGGTGAGGAAAAAGCCAGCAACAAGCAAAAGCTCAAAGCAGGGGGCAAGAGGCGGTGTCTCCAAAAGGCCGGTCTACAAGCCACAAGAACTATAGTGATCCCGGGTTTACCCTTGTTGTACAGTGATCCGGACATGTGTCCGTGGATGTTGGTAGTTGTTTATTATTTTGTTTACATCCTTTTTACTTCATAATTGAGTTATAGGATGTGTTGGGCAGGTTTGTTACAGGTTGGTTGAGTTTAGAAACCAAAACTAGTTGCCCAGGTTTTGGCCTGTACGCTCGAGCGGGGATTTTGGCGCTCGAGCGGAGATTACACCCATTTAGTATTTTCCTGTGCAGCATTGTACGCTCGAGCGTGGTATTGGCCGCTCGAGCGGGGTTGTTTGAGTGCCGCTCGAGCGTAGAGTTGGAAGCTCGAGCAGAGGCCTGGTTCTGTATAAATACTGGGAGAGTGCATCCGGCGCTCGAGCGTAAGTTTGGACGCTCGAGCGGGAGTCTGTGAGTGACGCTCGAGCGGGGTGTTTTACGCTCGAGCGGGAGACTGGGTTTAAGTCCCGAAATTTGTGACTTTTCAATCACTTTTTCACTTTCTCTTCTCTCTCCTACTTTTCCAAAAACGCCATTGTTGAGCTTCTCACTTTAGATACTACCTTCTCTCTAGGTTTTGATCTAGTAGGAGTGATTTGCTCATCTTTGGCCTTTACAAAAAAGTTGTTGATCGTCGAGGGCTTCATTTTAATCTAAAAATCTTGGGTTTTGGAGCACGTTGGGTTTTGTCGTCTTCTCTCTTGGAACTCCGAATTTGAGGTAGGGATATCCTACTCCTCTCTATGGATTTTGTCTTTAAATTTTAGTATTTTGAGATGTTGGGGTTGGTTTGGTAATTTTGTGAGAGTTTGGGGCTTTTGTGTAATTTTACAAAAGTTGGAGTTTTATTTATAATAAACCTAGATGCATGTTTGGCATAGAGAAATGGAATAAATGTTGTATCATTGTTGAAAATGGAACCTTAAGGGTTGTAATGTTAATTATGAAAATGACATAATTGCATTGTTGATTAATTGGGATAATTAATTGTGAGAAATAGGGTTATGAAATGGAAATGTTGAGATTGGGAATGTATGGGAAAAAGGGTGTAGTTGTATTATTTATCACTCACCGAATTGAAATGTGATTTAATATCCATTTGTGCATTTATTTTCTGTTTAGAAATAACTGTTTTGGGCTATCGGTGGAGGATAGTCGTGATTGTTGTAGACAATGCATGATGTTTAGGCAAACTAAAACTAATCGATTGAATGTGTCATAGAATATGACGGTGGATTGAATACATTAAATTTATGTATTGATTGATTGTATATAGAACCCTCGTGTTTATATACATTGTGTGTAGAGGAGGAGATGGGGGATGTACTCCGCGGTTTAGGGGAAGATGGGGGATGTACCTCTAAACCGGATAGTGTTGGGAGGAGATAGGGGATGAACTCTGTAGACACAGCTCATATGCTTGTCTAGAGAAATGAAGATAGAGCTCATATGCTTATCTTTGAGAAGTGTAGATATAGCTCATATGCTTGTCTAGAGAAGTGAAGATAGGGCTAACATGCTTATCTTTGTGAAATGTGGATGTAGCTTATATGCTTATCTGAGAATGTGGATATTGTTGATATACATATCTGTTGAGAATGTGGTTAGTGCTTATATGCCTATCCGTTGAAAAAGGGAAAATGAAAGGAAACTTGGACTCATAAGTCGTATGACATAAATATGTGATTTATGTGATTGTATCAGTGTTGGCCATCTATCAATTGCTAATATTTTAGTCATTGTTCATGGTTGGTTTAGTGTATTTCTACTGGGCTGTGGCTCACCCTATATGGGAATATCATTTTCAGGTACAGGAAGCATGCCACCTCCAAGGACATAGCTTGGGAGGCTAGAGGCGGACATAGTGTAGTTGTTTTACTTTTGATGTATTACATGTAACTTAAAGCCAAGGGCTTAATGTGTAAACGAGTTAGTACTCTTTTGTTGTAACCAAGTGTTAACTTGGAAAGCTGTAAGCCCGTAGGGCATTTTGTTTTGATGTTAACATGTAATACTTATGTAATGGAACTCAAAGGAATAAAGGAATGTGGTTAGTTTATATGTAAATGCATGTCTTATCTGATGGGTTTAATGTTATTATTTTGAGGGCATTACAACTTGGTATCAGAGTGTACCGGGTTCGAATACTTTGGGTACGTGGGAAGTGATTAGTATCACAATGGGTTTGTCTCGCTTGATAGAGACTTAGATGTAGTGTCACATGCTATGTGTTTAATTGATAACATGCTTATGTGTTTATTTGGGTATGGGATTTAATTTCTAGGATGTTGATTGGATCCTTGGGTTTCTGGGAGTCTTGTTGGAAAAGCACTTGATCAATGCTATTTCTAACCGGAACTCTAGTAACGCCTCGGGACTATCATTATCCGGAAATGAAATTCGTAAGTGCTTATGTGTTTGTGTGCTTACGTGGAGTGAATTACAGTTGTCCATGCATTAGGACGTGAGTGTTTAGTTTCGGCACATTTGTGAATGTGCTAACGTTCTGTGTTACCTTTATTAGGATGTCAGGACGAGGAAGAGGTGCTAGGCGTGGTAGACCTGCGAGGCAGGAAGTACCGTTACAGGGTGAGATTCCGGCAGTGCAGGAGGGAGTTGGGCAGGCCAATGTGGCCGAGCCAGTAGGTCAGCAGGCTATGGGTGCCTTGGCCAGAGAGATAGCAGGAGCTTTGGGTATTCTTAGAGCTGGGAATCAGGCAGCTGAGGCAGGGCCTTCTTTCTTGAAGAGGGAGTTCTTCCGGTCTAACCCGGATGAGTTTGTTGGGGATCCGAAGGAGCCACTGAAGGCTGATGAGTGGCTAGAGCAAATGAGTAAGACGTTCGAGATGCTTGGCATCGAGGACGGAGCACTGAAAGTGACCTTGGCATCCTTTCAACTGAAGGGAGATGCGGGTCAATGATGGAAGTATGAGAAGGCTCGTGTTGGTGGTACTTGGGAGGCGTTTGTAAATGCTTTTCAGGAGAGGTTTTTGTCTGCAGCAGCTAGGGAAAAGCTGAGGGATCAGTTTAGCCGGCTTAATCAACAGGGCTTGTCAGTGGCCGAGTTTGAGGCTACTTTTACCAGTCTGTCCAGGTTTGCACCTGAATTAGTGGCGTCTGAGGAACGCCGTTGCTATGAGTTTGAGCGGAAGTTGAGGCGGGGCCTCAAGTTGAGAGTTGGTGGGTCTTACACTCGAGAGTATAGACACCTGGTAGATGCTGCAGCTCATATGGAGCTCATGATGCAAGAGGAGGATGAGGGGCAGAGAGGCTCCAAGAGGAACCAGGATGGTCAGGGTGATGGCAGGAGACAGAGGGGTTCTAACCCTCAGTAGTCGCAGGGTGGTGTTGCTAGATCGACCTTCCCAGTGCCGAGTGCAGGCTCCGGGAGAGGTGGTCAGGGGGAATTCACCTGTTACAAGTGTGGCCAGCTGGGTCACAAGGTTTCTGTTTGCCCACAGAAGGGTGGGGGTCAGAGAATTGTTTCTTCTTCAGCTAGACCGCAGAGTCAGAGTTTGGGCAGGGGGCAGCCCTTGTCTTGTTATCAGTGTGGGCAGCCTGGGCACCTGAAGAGGTTTTGCCCACAGTTGAGTGCCACTTCGAGAGCGTCTGGTTCTAGGCAGACGCAGGGTTTTCAGCCAGCTCAGTCTGTGCAGGCCTCGAGGGCCAATCCGGGAGCTTCGTCATCCCAGTCTGTTCAGCAGTCGTTTGCTCCGAGGGGTGAGCAGGTAGATCAGGGGCCTACCGGGCGCGTGTATGCTGTTACCGCGCAGGATTTAGTACCGGCTCCATCAGTGGTGAGAGGTACTTTTCTGTTTTGCAACTCGGTTACTAGTGTGTTGATAGACACGGGTGCATCTCATTCTTTTGTATCTTCTGCATTTGCATCTGTGTTGGAATTGGAGCTAGCGCTATTAGCATCTCCTATTTGTGTTGTGTCACCTGTTGGGGGTGAGTTGGTTTTGGAACACGGATGTGGAGGGTGTGATATAGAGGTCGCCGACTGTAGGCTTCCTTTTCCGTTTGTTGTCATGCCCATGAAGGGTTTTGATGTTATTTTGGGTATGGACTGGTTATCGTCATACCGAGCTGTTATAGATTGTTACCGTCAGAGGGTAACTGTGTGTACTCCGAGCGGGGAGTGTTTCCATTTCTTGGGAGACCGGGTTGGTAGTGTTTTGCCACCGGGGTATGATCCGCGAGGGCGGAGTGAGCTTAGTGGTTTACTTGCTAGCTTTGAGAGTAGTGAGTGTGATGAGACCCAGGTTGTGTTGCCGAGGGTAGTTTGTGAGTACTCGGACGTCTTTCCCGAGGATCTCGTTAGTTTGCCACCTCATCGGGAGATCGAGTTCTCCATTGATTTAGTGCCCGGCACAGCGCCGATTTCTATGGCACCTTATCGTTTTGCTCCAGCAGAGTTGGTTGAGTTGAAAGTTCAGCTTCAGGAGTTGTTAGATAGGGGTTTTGTTTTCCCTAGTGTTTCACCGTGAGGAGCACCGGCCCTCTTTGCTAAAAAGAAAGATGGGGCCTTGAGATTGTGTATTGACTACCGGAAGTTGAATCGGGCTACGGTTAAGAATAAGTACCCTATGCCCCGTATAGATGATTTGTTTGACCAGTTGAAGGGTTCCCGTTGTTTCTCTAAGATAGACTTGAGATCGGGTTACCATCAGTTGAGGGTCAGGGAGGAAGATATTCCTAAGACGGCATTCCGTACGCGGTATGGCCATTATGAGTTTCTGGTGATGCCATTTGGGCTTACCAATGCACCGGCAGTCTTTATGGACTTGATGAACCGGATCTTCCGGGAATTCTTAGATCGATTTGTAGTCGTTTTCGTGGACGGCATCCTTATCTATTCGCCTTCAGAGGAGAAGCACGAGGAACGTAGAGCCCATAGGTTGTATGCCAAGTTTGGGAAGTGTGAGTTCTGGCTAGGAGAGGTGAAATTCTTAGGCCATGTGGTTTCCGGGGAAGGGGTGTCTGTTGATACATCCAAGGTTGAGGCAGTGCAAGATTGGGCACAGCCTAAGAGTGTGTTTGAAATCCGCAGTTTTCTGGGATTAGCTGGGTATTATCGTCGGTTTGTGAAAGATTTCTCCAAGTTAGCGTCACCGTTGACTAGGTTGACTCGGAAGGGAATCAAGTTTGTGTGGAGTGAGACTTGTGAAAAGTCGTTCCAAGAGCTGAAAGTTAGATTGACCACCGCTCCGGTCTTGATTATTCCGGAGAGAGGGTTGGGTTATGCGGTTTATTGTGATGCCTCACGAGAGGGTTTGGGTTGTGTGTTGATGCAAGAGGGGAAAGTGGTAGCTTACGGCTCACGTCAGTTGAAAATACACGAGAAGAATTACCCCACACACGACCTAGAGTTAGCAGCAGTGATCTTTGCCTTGAAAGTCTGGAGGCACTACCTTTATGGTGAGAAGTTCGAGGTATTCTCGGATCATAAGAGTTTGAAGTATCTGTTTACACAGAGAGACTTGAATTTGAGGCAGAGGAGGTGGATGGAGTTCATCGAGGATTATGATTTTGAGTTGCACTATTATCCGGGAAAGGCCAATGTTGTGGCCGATGCCCTTAGTAGGAAGACCATTAGTGATGTAGCTTGTATAGCCATCCGGGAATGGGAGATGTTGGAAGCACTTGGCGAGTTTGATTTGCTACTGGGCGAATCTGTTGAGGCTGCGGCCTTGTTTTCTGTTGTTGCGCAGCCTACACTTGTGATTAGAGTGTTAGAGACACAGAGAGGTGACCTTGAGGTAGAATCCCTCCGAGAGAAGATCTCCAGTGGGAAAGTTGAGAAGGGTTTGACGGTGTATCCTGACCTGAGTGTGAGATACCGGGACCGTTTGTTTGTACCGGAGTCTTGCCGAGAGGAAGTACTCCGAGAGTTTCACCATTCGTGCCTTGCGGTGCATCTGGGAGGTACTAAGATGTATCAGGATTTGGGTCGCCAGTTTTGGTGGCGGGGTATGAAGAGAGATGTGGCGGTTTTCGTATCGAAGTGCCTTACTTGCCAGCAAGTGAAGGCCGAGCATCAGAGGCCAGCGGGTTTGTTGCAACCCTTGCCTATTGCCGAGTGGAAGTGGGAGCATGTCACTATGGACTTCGTTGTAGGTCTTCCGAGGACTCAGCGGGGTAGTGATGCTATTTGGGTGGTTGTAGACCGGTTGACTAAGTCGGCGCACTTTATTTCTATGCGCGTGAGAGATTCGGTAGATCATCTTGCCGAAATGTATATTCGGGACGTAGTGAGATTGCACGGGGTCCCAGTGACGATCGTCTCAGATAGAGATCCTCGTTTTACTGCTAGGTTGTGGCAGAGTTTGCAGAGTGCCCTGGGCACTAAGTTGACCTTTAGTACGGCTTATCATCCTCAGACTGACGGGCAGTCCGAGCGTACTATTCAGATCCTCGAGGATATGCTTCGGGGTTGTGTCCTGGACTTCAGTGGGACGTGGGAGAGGCACTTGCCATTGGTAAAGTTTGCCTACAACAACAGTTTTCAGTCTAGCATTGGTATGGCACCGTTTGAGGCCTTGTATGGCCGACCGTGTAGGTCTCCAGTTTGTTGGGCCGAGGTGGGTGATGCACCTTTGTTGGGTTCGGAGTTGGTTAGGGAGACGACGGAGAAAGTTGAGCTTATCCGTAGGAGGCTTGTTACAGCCCAGAGTCGCCAAAAGAGTTATGCCGACCGTAGGAGGAGGCCTTTGGCGTTTGAGGTAGGTGATCATGTCTTTCTGAAGATATCACCTAGACGAGGCCTGATGAGGTTTGGGAAGAGTGGGAAGTTGTCCCCTCGGTTTATTGGTCCTTTTGAGATCCTTGAGAGGATTGGCGAGGTTGCTTATCGTGTAGCCTTACCGCCACAGTTGTCCGGAGTGCATGATGTGTTTCATGTGAGTATGCTTCGGAAGTATGAGCCGGATCCATCACATGTGTTGGATTGGACCGATTTAGAGGTAGATGAGGATGCCTCGTATGAGGAGAGACCAGTTCGGTCTTGGATAGGCGGGATCAGGTCCTGCGTGGCAAGACCATTCCTTTGGTGAAGGTTTTGTGGAAACATCACGGAGTGGAGGAAGCCACTTGGGAACGTGAGTTGGAGGTCCGTGAAAAATATCCGGACTTGTTTGTTGTTGTATAATCCTTGTATTTACATTTTGGACTAATTGTTGAACTTAAGAACTTTTGTACATGTCTTAAGTTGTGAAACATTGAAAATGTTTTGGTTTATTGGATGTATGTTTTGGAACTTGCCTCGTATGGAAGTTGAATGTGACATTGTATATGTTGAATATACTGTTGAAATTGGAAAGATAGTGCATAATGTTGATGCATGTTGGAAGTACATAAGTTGTTTACATATTGTGGAATGTCTCTTGTCAAAGGGATGGGATGACCGGTAATGGGTCGAATTGTTGAATGTTAAAGTGTAACATTGTTTAAAAATGAAGAAAAACTTGTGCTTAATTTTGGGGACGAAATTCTTTAAGGGGGGGAGGTTATAGCGATCCCGGGTTTACCCTTGTTGTACAGTGATCTGGACATGTGTTTGTGGATGTTGGTAGTTGTTTATTATTTTGTTTACATCCTTTTTACTTCATAATTGAGTTATAGGATGTGTTGGGCAGGTTTGTTACAGGTTGGTTGAGTTTAGAAACCAAAACTAGTTGCCCAGGTTTTGGCCTGTACGCTCGAGCGGGGGTTTTGGCGCTCGAGCGGAGATTACACCCATTCAGTATTTTCCTGTGCAGCGTTGTACGCTCGAGCGTGGTATTGGCCGCTCGAGCGGGGTTGTTTGAGTGCCGCTCGAGCGTAGAGTTGGAAGCTCGAGCGGAGGCTTGGTTCTGTATAAATGCTGGGAGAGTGCATCCGGCGCTCGAGCGTAAGTTTGGACGCTCGAGCGGGAGTCTGTGAGTGACGCTCGAGCGGGGTGTTTTACGCTCGAGCGGGAGATTGGGTTTAAGTCCCGAAATTTATGACTTTTCAATCACTTTTTCACTTTCTCTTCTCTCTCCTACTTTTCCAAAAACGCCATTGTTGAGCTTCTCACTCTAGATACTACCTTCTCTCTAGGTTTTGATCTAGTAGGAGTGATTTGCTCATCTTTGGCCTTTACAAAAAAGTTGTTGATCGTCGAGGGCTTCATTTTAATCTGAAAATCTTGGGTTTTGGAGCACGTTGGGTTTTGTCGTCTTCTCCCTTGGAACTCCGAATTTGAGGTAGGGATATCCTACTCCTCTCTATGGATTTTGTCTTTAAATTTTAGTATTTTGAGATGTTGGGGTTGGTTTGGTAATTTTGTGAGAGTTTGGGGCTTTTGTGTAATTTTACAAAAGTTGGAGTTTTATTTATAATAAACCTAGATGCATGTTTGGCATAGAGAAATGGAATAAATGTTGTATCATTGTTGAAAATGGAACCTTAAGGGTTGTAATGTTAATTATGAAAATGACATAATTGCATTGTTGATTAATTGGGATAATAAATTGTGAGAAATGGGGTTATGAAATGGAAATGTTGAGATTGGGAATGTATGGGAAAAAGGGTGTAGTTGTATTATTTATCACTCACCGAATTGAAATGTGATTTAATATCCATTTGTGCATTTATTTTCTGTTTAGAAATAACTGTTTTGGGCTATCGGTGGAGGATAGTCGTGATTGTTGTAGACAATGCATGATGATTAGGCAAACTAAAACTAATCGATTGAATGTGTCATAGAATATGACGGTGGATTGAATACATTAAATTTATGTATTGATTGATTGTATATAGAACCCTCGTGTTTATATACATTGTGTGTAGAGGAGGAGATGGGGGATGTACTCCGTGGTTTAGGGGAAGATGGGGGATGTACCTCTAAACCGGATAGTGTTGGGAGGAGATAGGGGATGAACTCCGTAGACACAGCTCATATGCTTATCTTTGAGAAGTGTAGATATAGCTCATATGCTTGTCTAGAGAAGTGAAGATAGGGCTAACATGCTTATCTTTGTGAAATGTGGATGTAGCTTATATGCTTATCTGAGAATGTGGATATTGTTGATATACATATCTGTTGAGAATGTGGTTAGTGCTTATATGCCTATCCGTTGAAAAAGGGAAAATGAAAGGAAACTTGGACTCATAAGTCGTATGACATAAATATGTGATTTATGTGATTGTATCAGTGTTGGCCATCTATCAATTACTAATATTTTAGTCATTGTTCATGGTTGGTTTAGTGTATTTCTACTGGGCTGTGGCTCACCCTATATGGGAATATCATTTTCAGGTACAGGAAGCATGCCACCTCCAAGGACATAGCTTGGGAGGCTAGAGGCGGACATAGTGTAGTTGTTTTACTTTTGATGTATTACATGTAACTTCAAGCCAAGGGCTTAATGTGTAAACGAGTTAGTACTCTTTTGTTGTAACCAAGTGTTAACTTGGAAAGCTGTAAGCCCGTAGGGCATTTTGTTTTGATGTTAACATGTAATACTTATGTAATGGAACTCAAAGGAATAAAGGAATGTGGTTAGTTTATATGTAAATGCATGTCTTATCTGATGGGTTTAATGTTATTATTTTGAGGGCGTTACAAGAACATACTTTTGGGTTCCATGGAAAGTGCTTCAACTGCGGAAGTGATGGGCATCGGGTGGTTGATTGTCGCAAAAAAAAGAAGCCTTACAACAAGTACCCTCCACAGAACAATAGTCATGCCCACATGGCTGACATGCATTTGGCAGCTGTCGTCTCCGAAGTGAACATGGTAAGGTCCAACCTCGCAGGAATGCTGGGTGGACACTAGAGCCACTCGCCACATTTGTGCGGAGAAAAAGATGTTCACAACTTTCGAACCGATTTCAAACAAGGAGAAGTTGTTCATGGGCAATTCTGCAACCTCAATTATTGAGGATAAAGGCAAGGTGATCCTGAAGATGACTTCAGGAAAAGAGCTGACTCTTAACAATGTCCTATACGTGCCAGACATTTGTAAGAACCTTGTCTCGGGGTCGCTCTTAAGTAAGCATGGCTTCTGCATGGTGTTTGAGTCGGATAAGGTCATGTTGACCAAGAGCGAGGTCTATGTGGGGAAGGAATATATGTCGGGCGGTATGTTTAAGCTCAATGTAATGACTCTTGTCCCTAAAATTAATGAGAAAGCTTCTACTTCTGCTTATATGCTTGAGTCCCCTAATGTATGGCATGGTAGATTGGGTTGTGTAAATTTTGACTCTTTGCATAGATTAATCAAGTCAGATCACATACCATCTTTTAAGATTAATCCAAATCATAAGTATGAAACTTGTGTAGAAGTAAAATTGACAAGGACTTCTTTTCATTCTGTTGAAAGAAGCACCGAGCCTTTGGATTTAGTGCATAGTGATGTGTGTGACTTGAAAGTCGTACATTCACGTGGTGGCAACAAGTACTTCATCACTTTTGTTGATGATTGTACAAAATACTGTTATGTGTATTTGCTTAAAAGCAAAGATGAGGCGATTGATAAATTCGTTCTTTTCAAGAATGAAGTTGAGAATCAACTAAGGCAAAAGATCAAGGCTGTAAGAAATTGTCACGCCTTCAAAAAATATACCCATTATATATATCATTGACATGCATTATTTAAGGAAAACACTTTAATAATTCATTATAATATCCATCAGAGTCTTACTAAACAAAAGCATTAACATCAAAGTAAATGCCCTACCGGCTTACATTTTTCCAAGCCAACACTTGGACACAAAGTATGAGTTCTAATTCAAATATAAATAAAGCCCTAGGCTTGAGTGTTTACATGTACTAACAACGAAAAACAAATAACTAAAAATAGTCTTCAAAATCCAAGTCCTTCCAAGCTAAGTCCTTGGAGGTAGCTTATCACCTGAACCTGAAAATGATGTTCCCATAAAGGGTGAGCCACAGCCCAGTAGAAATATACTAAACCACATATAAGCAATGAATAAAGCAATAGCATTTAACAGATGGTTAACCAAGATAATCAATTACTTCATTTTACAGTCTCATGACACTATTGTCTAATACACGTTTTACTTTTCAATTTTACCAACATGGCTCAGAACCTGGCCAAACTTACAACAGTGAATTACATATATCATATTCACGTCCTTCCAATATCAACAAACAAATGAGACTCAAGCTCAAATCAAAACACTTCATACTTCCAGATTGATACACATTTTAGTGCTGTATCAATAAAACACTTTTATATAAATAAGCACACATAAAAGTGATGCTAATGGAGTCCATCCCCTATCTCCTCCCAAACAAAATCCGGTTTAGAGGTCCATCCCCTATCTTCCCCTAAACCGTGGAGTACATCCCCTATCTCCTCCCACACAAAACAATGTATGCAAATGCAATGCTCAATCAATACACGTATTTTCTGTATCAATGCGATAATCAAAATTAATGACTTAACCAATGTGATTAGTTTCAGTTATTCCTAATCCACATGCAATATCTACAACAATCACGACTATCCTCCACCGATAGCCCAAAACAGTTATTTCTAGACCGGAAATAAATATATAAACAATTCAATGGGCGAGTGATTTACATTATCCAGCTACACCATTTAAGCAATAAATTTCCCAATTTCATGAATTTAACCAAATTCCCCAATTCCCTTAAATTAATTATACAAATTAATTAATTTAAACAACTAGGGTTTTTCCCCAAAATTATCAAAGTAACCCCAACTTATCAAAATACTAAAACTTAGAACAAAACCTATAAAATGGAGTAGGAAATCCCTACCTCGAAGAAAACAACCCAAGTGGAGAAGACAGAGATGAATACCCAAATACCAATGTGCTCCAAACCGCCAAATGTTCAGATTAAATCAAAGCCCTCGACTCCCTCTATCTTTTTAATAAAGCAACTAGGGTAGAAACACACTCTAAATAGATCAAACCTAAAAGAGAAGGTGAGTAGGGAGAGAGAGAAGTCGGACCTTAGGGTTTGGAATCTAAAAAGATGATGGAAACTGATTAAAAAACCCGCTGCTGTCTAATTAAACTGGACAGGTTCGCTCGAGCGAAGACTTAGTCGCTCGAGCGACCAGACACAAAAAACTACGCTCGAGCCAAGGAGGCCTTGCTCGAGCCAACAACCCAAAAGCTCGCTCGAGCGAAAGAAATCTCGCTCGAGCGAAGAACTCAAACCCTCAGGTCTGAAACCAGGCACACGCTCGAGCAAAGGAACTCCCGCTCGAGCGAGGAACGAACTAACTCGCTCAAGCGAAGAAAAGCTCGCTCGAGCCAAAAACCTCAGCTCTCAGGTCTTACTACAAAATGCAATCCTCGCTCGATCGAAGAAACCCTGGCTCGAGCGACGGACCAAAACAAAGAGTTCGCTCGAGCGAAGAACTGCTCGCTCGAGCGAAGGGTCAAAATTCTGGGCCGCAACCCTTTGCTCCCAAGCCCAACCAACCTGCTACAAACCTGCCCATTACATCTCCCAACTCAGAAATAGGAAAATAAAGGACGGTAACAATCATAATACAATGGCAGGAGCTACGGAACCTAAGTCCGGATACAATAAACAAATGGGAAAAGACCGGGGTCGCTATAACCTCCCCCTTCAAAAAATTTCGTCCCCGAAATTAAGCATAAGTTTTTGAAAACAGATTTTTTTTTTTTTTTTTTTTGACAATTCACTAGTAAACATCTTGACCAAAACTGGTCATTTCATCTCTTATCAAGAAGCATCTCATAATGTGTCTATAAAACAACATATATTTCAGCCTGCATCACTATTATGCATTATTCCTTTCAATGTTAGCAATTCCCATATCATATTCAAGTGCATGATATATACAACTCATTCAACAATGTAATCAACATATGCAATGTTACACTAAACTTCTACAATGAAGCAAGTTTCAAGATACACCCATTTACCAAAACATACTCAATGTTTTACGACTTAAGACATATATAAAGCTCTTAAGTTCAACAATATTACAAAATCTAAATACAAGATTACAAATCAATAAACATGTCCGGGTATTTCTGGTGGACTTCCAATTCACGTTCCCAAGTGGCTTCCTCCACTCCGTGATGTTTCCACAAAACTTTGACCAAAGGGATGGTTTTGCCTCGCAAAACTTGATCCCGCCTATCCAAGACTCGAACCGGTCTCTCCTCAAATGAAACATCCTCATCAACCACTAAATCGGTCCAATCCAACACATGTGATGGATCCGGCTCATACTTCCGAAGCATACTCACATGAAACATGTCATGTACTCCGGACAACTGCGGTGGCAAAGCTAGACGATAGGCAGCCTTGCCAATCCTCTCTAGGATCTCAAAAGGACCAATGAACCGAGGGGACAACTTCCCGCTCTTCCCAAATCTCATCAAACCCCGTCTAGGTGATATCTTCAGAAAGACATGATCACCCACCTCAAACACCAAAGATCTCCTCCTACGGTTGGCATAAGATTTCTGACGACTCTGTGCTGTAACAAGTCTCTTATGGATAAGCTCAATTTTCTCCGTCGTTTCCCTCACCAACTCCGGACCCAACAGAGGTGCATCACCCACCTCGGCCCAACAAACAGGAGATCTACACGGTCGGCCATACAAGGCCTCAAACGGTGCCATACCGATACTAGACTGGAAACTGTTGTTGTAGGCAAACTCCACCAATGGCAAGTGCCTCTCCCACGACCCACTAAAGTCTAGAACACAACCCCGCAGCATATCCTCAAGGATCTGAATAGTACGCTCAGACTGCCCGTCAGTCTGAGGATGATAAGCCGTGCTAAAGGTCAACTTAGTGCCTAAGGCACTCTGCAAACTCTACCACAACCTGGCAGTAAAACGAGGATCTCTATCTGAGACGATCGTCACTGGAACCCCGTGTAACCTCACTATGTCCTGAATGTACAAGTCGGCAAGATGATCTACCGAATCTCTCACGCGCATAGGAATGAAGTGCGCCGACTTAGTCAACCGGTCTACAACCACCCAAATAGCATCACTACCCCGCTGAGTCCTCGGAAGACCCACAACGAAGTCCATAGTGACATGTTCCCACTTCCACTCGGCAATAGGCAAGGGTTGCAATAAACCCGCTGGCCTCTGATGTTCGGCCTTCACTTGCTGACAAGTAAGGCACTTAGATACAAAAGCTGCCACATCTCTCTTCATACCCCGCCACCAAAACTGGCGACCCAAATCCCGATACATCTTAGTGCCTCCCGGATGCACCGCAAGGCGTGAATGATGAAACTCTCGGAGTACCTCCTCTCGGCAAGACTCTGGCACAAACAGACGATCTCGGTATCTCACACTCAGGTCGAGATACACCGTCAAACCCTTCTCAACCTTCCCACCGGAAATCTTCTCACGAAGGGTTTCTACCTCAAGGTCACCCCTCTGAGCCTCTAACACTCGAGTCACGAGTGTAGGCTGTACAACAACAGAAAACAAGGCCGCAGCCTCTACGGATTCGCCCAGAAGTAAGTCAAACTCCCCAAGTGTACCCAACATCTCCCATTCTCGGATGGCTATACTAGCTATGACACCAACAGGTTTTCTGCTAAGGGCATCGGCCACCACATTGGCCTTTCCCGGATGATAATGCAACTCAAAGTCATAATCCTCTATAAATTTCATCCACCTCCTCTGCCTCAAGTTCAAATCTTTCTGTGTAAACAAATATTTCAAACTCTTATGATCCGAGAACACCTCGAACCTCTCACCATAAAGATAATGCCTCCAAATCTTCAAGGCAAATACCACAGCTGCTAACTCTAGATCATGCGTAGGGTAATTCTGCTCGTGAATTTTCAACTGACGTGAGCCATAGGTAACTACTTTCCCTTCTTGCATTAACACACAACCCAGACCCTCTCGTGAGGCATCACAATAGACTGCATAACCCAACCCTCTCTCTGGAATAATCAATACTGGAGCGGTGGTCAGTCTAACTTTTAACTCCTGGAATGACTTTTCACAAGTCTCACTCCATACAAATTTGACTCCCTTCCGAGTCAACCTAGTCAAAGGCGAAGCTAATCTGGAGAAATCCTTCACAAACCGACGGTAATACCCAGCTAACCCCAGAAAACTGCGGATCTCAAACACACTCTTAGGCTGTGCCCAATCTTGTACTGCCTCAGTCTTGGATGTATCAACAGACACTCCTTCCCCAGAAACTACATGGCCTAAGAACTTGACCTCTTCTAGCCAGAACTCACACTTCCCAAACTTAGCATAAAGCTTATGGACTCTAAGTAACTCAAGCACCACTCTCAAGTGTTCCTTGTGCTTCTCTTCAGAAGGTGAATAGATAAGGATATCGTCCACGAAAACGACTACAAAACAATCTAAAAATTCCTGGAATATCCGGTTCATCAAATCCATAAAAACTGCCGGTGCATTGGTGACCCCAAATGGCATCACCAGAAACTCATAGTGGCCATACCGCGTACGGAATGCCATTTTCGGAATATCCTCCTTCCTGACTCTTAACTGATGATAACCCGATCTCAAGTCTATCTTTGAGAAACAACGGGAACCCTTCAACTGATCAAACAGATCATCTATACGAGGCATAGGGTACTTATTCTTAACCGTAGCCCGATTCAATTTCTGGTAATCTATACAAAGTCTCAAAGCACCACCTTTCTTTTTAACAAAGAGGGCCGGTGCTCCCCACGGCGAAACACTAGGATGTATAAAACCCTTGTCTAGTAACTCCTGGAGCTGAATCTTTAACTCAACTAACTCGGCTGGGGCAAAACGATAAGGTGCCATAGAAATCGGCGCCGTGCCAGGGACTAGGTCAATAGAGAATTCAATCTCTCGATGCGGTGGCAAACCAACAAGATCCTCGGGAAAGACGTCCGAGTACTCACAAACCACCCTTGGCAACACAATCTGAGTCTCATCATCCTCACTAATCGAAAGGTTAGCAAGTAGACCACTAAGCTCACTCCGTCCTCGCGGAACATACCCCGGTGGCAACACATTACCAACCCGGTCCCCCAGAAAATGAAAATACTCTCCGCTCACAGTACAACAAGTGACCCTCTGGCGGTAGCAATCAATAACTGCCGGGTATGACGATAACCAGTCCATACCCAAAATAACATCGAAACCCCTCATAGGCATAACTACAAATGAAAATGGGATTCTATGGTAATCAACCTCTATATCACAACCCCTAACACCTTGTTTCAAAATCAATTCACCCCCAAGAGGTGACACTACACAAATAGGAGATGCTAACTGTGCTAACTCCAACTCCAAAACAGATGCAAATGTAGCAGACACAAAGGAATGGGATGCACCCGTATCAATCAAAACATTACCAACCGAGTTGTAAAACAAGAAGGTACCTCTCACAACTGATGGTGCCGGTACAAGATCCTGCGCGGTAACAGTGTACACGCGCCCAGACGACCTCTGATCAACCTGCTCACCCCTAGGAGCATAAGATTGCTGCACTGACTGGGACGATGAAGCCCCCTGATTGGCCCTCGAGGCCTGACCCGACTGAGCTGCCTGCTAACCCTGAATCTGCCTCAAACCAGATGCACCAGGTGTGCCACCCAACTGAGGGCAATACCTCTTCATATGCCCTGGCTGACCACACTGATAACACGAGAGTGGCTGGCCTCTACCCTGACTCTGGCTCTGAGATCGAGCCGAAGATGATGCTGCTCTCTGCACTCCTCCCCTCTGAGGACAAACTGGAGACTTGTGGCCCAGCTGGCCACACTTGAAACAGGTAATGTCTCCCTGACTGCCTTTCCCCGAACTAGCACTCGGCACAGGAAAAGTCGATCTAGAAAAGCTACCCTGAGACTGCTGGGGATTAAAACCCTTCTGTCTCCTACCATCACTCTGACCATCCTGACTCCTCTTGGAGCCCTTCTGTCCTTCCTCCTCCTCCTGCATCATGATCTCCATATGGGCTGCAGCATCAACCATACGCCCATAATCCCGAATCATAGTTCCCCCAACTCTCAGCTTGAGGCCACGCCTCAACTTCTTCTCAAACTCGATACAACGGCGTTCCTCAGATGCCACCAACTCAGGTGCAAACCTGGACAAGCTAGTAAACGCAGCCTCAAACTCGGCCACTGAAGAACTCGACTGCTTAAGCTGGCAGAACTGGTCTCTCAGCTTCTCCCTAACTGCTGGAGATAAGAACTTCTCCTGGAAAGCATTCACAAAAGCCTCCCACGTACCTCCTATACGACCCTTAGTAAACTTCCACCACTGACCCGCATCCCCCTTCAACTGGAAAGATGCCAAGGTCACTTTCAACCCCTCGTCTTCGATGCCAAGCATCTCAAACGTCTTCGTTGTCTGTTCGAGCCATTCATCTGCCTTAAGCGGCTCTTTAGGATCACCCACAAATTCATCCGGGTTAGACCGGAAGAACTCCCTCTTCAAAAAGGAAGGTCCTACATCCGCAACAACAACCTGAGCTTGATTCTCAGCTCTGAGAATGCCTACTGACTCCCTGAATGCCCCTGTTATCTCTCGGGCTAGAGCACCCATAGCCTGCTGGCCTACTGGCTCGGCCACATTGGCCTGGCCAATTCCCTCCTGAACTGCCGGAATCTCCTCTGGTACAGGCACCTCCTGCCTACCCGGCCTACCACGCCTACCGCGTCCGCGTCCTCGTCCTGACATCCTGATAAAGGAAACAAAGACATTAGCACATTAATAAATGTGCTGAAGCTAAACACTCACATCCTAATGCATTGGACAATAATAATTCATTCCACGTAAGCACATAATCACATAAGCACCTACGAATTTCATTCCCGGACAATGATAGTCCCAATACGTTACTATAGTTCCGGTTGGAAGCAGCAGTGATCAAGTGCCTTTCCAACAAGACTACTAGAAACTCAAGGGTCCAATCATTATCCCAGAAACTACATTCCATACCCACATAATCATATAAACATGTTATCACATAAGCATATAACGTTACACTAAGTCTCTATCAAACGAGACGAACCCATTGTGATACTAATCACTTCCCACGTACCCAAAGTATTCAAACCCGGTACGCTCTGATACCAAGTTGTCACGCCCTCAAAAAATATACCCATTATATATATCATTGACATGCATTATTTAAGGAAAACACTTTAATAATTCATTATAATATCCATCAGAGTCTTACTAAACAAAAGCATTACATGTAACATCAAAGTAAATGCCCTACCGACTTACATTTTTCCAAGCCAACACTTGGACACAAAGTATGAGTTCTAATTCAAATATAAATAAAGCCCTAGGCTTGAGTGTTTACATGTACTAACAACGAAAAACAAATAACTAAAAATAGTCTTCAAAATCCAAGTCCTTCCAAGCTAAGTCCTTGGAGGTAGCTTATCACCTGAACCTGAAAATGATGTTCCCATAAAGGGTGAGCCACAGCCCAGTAGAAATATACTAAACCACATATAAGCAATGAATAAAGCAATAGCATTCAACAGATGGTTAACCAAGATAATCAATTACTTCATTTTACAGTCTCATGACACTATTGTCTAATACACGTTTTACTTTTCAATTTTACCAACATGGCTCAGAACCTGGCCAAACTTACAACAGTGAATTACATATATCATATTCACGTCCTTCCAATATCAACAAACAAATGAGACTCAAGCTCAAATCAAAACACTTCATACTTCCAGATTGATACACATTTTAGTGCTGTATCAATAAAACACTTCTATATAAATAAGCACACATAAAAGTGATGCTAATGGAGTCCATCCCCTATCTCCTCCCAAACAAAATCCGGTTTAGAGGTCCATCCCCTATCTTCCCCTAAACCGTGGAGTACATCCCCTATCTCCTCCCACACAAAACAATGTATACAAATGCAATGCTCAATCAATACACGTATTTTCTGTATCAATGCGATAATCAAAATTAATGACTTAACCAATGTGATTAGTTTCAGTTATTCCTAATCCACATGCAATATCTACAACAATCACGACTATCCTCCACCGATAGCCCAAAACAGTTATTTCTAGACCGGAAATAAATATATAAACAATTCAATGGGCGAGTGATTTACATTATCCAGCTACACCATTTAAGCAATAAATTTCCCAATTTCATGAATTTAACCAAATTCCCCAATTCCCTTAAATTAATTAATTTAAACAACTAGGGTTTTTCCCCAAAATTATCAAAGTAACCCCAACTTATCAAAATACCAAAACTTAGAACAAAACCTATAAAATGGAGTAGGAAATCCCTACCTCGAAGAAAACAACCCAAATGGAGAAGACAGAGATGAATACCCAAATACCAATGTGCTCCAAACCGCCAAATGTTCAGATTAAATGAAAGCCCTCGACTCCCTCTATCTTTTTAATAAAGCAACTAGGGTAGAAACACACTCTAAATAGATCAAACCTAAGAGAGAAGGTGAGTAGGGAGAGAGAGAAGTCGGACCTTAGGGTTTGGAATCTAAAAAGATGATGGAAACTGATTAAAAAACCCGCTGCTGTCTAATTAAACTGGACAGGTTCGCTCGAGCGAAGACTTGGTTGCTCGAGCGACCAGACACAAAAAACTACGCTCGAGCCAAGGAGGCCTTGCTTGAGCCAACAACCCAAAAGCTCGCTCGAGCGAAAGAAATCTCGCTCGAGCGAAGAAATCAAACCCTCAGGTCTGAAACCAGACACACGCTCAAGCGAAGGAACTCGCGCTCGAGCGAGGAACGAACTAACTCGCTCGAGCCAAAAACCTCAGCTCTCAGGTCTTACTACAAAATGCAATCCTCGCTCGATCGAAGAAACCCTGGCTCGAGCGACGGACCAAAACAAAGAGTTCGCTCGAGCGAAGAACTGCTCGCTCGAGCGAAGGGTCAAAATTCTGGGCAGCAACCCTTTGCTCCCAAGCCCAACCAACCTGCTACAAACCTGCCCATTGCATCTCCCAACTCAGAAATAGGAAAATAAAGGACGGTAACAATCATAATACAATGGCAGGAGCTACGGAACCTAAGTCCGGATACAATAAACAAATGGGAAAAGACCGGGGTCGCTATAGAAATGATCGTGGTGGTGAGTATGTATCCCCCTTTGTTGAGATTTGTGCTCAATTTAGGATTATTCACCAAACCATAGTGCCTTACTCCCCTTAGTCAAATGGTATTGCTGAGCGGAAAAATAGAACATTAAAAGAAATGATGAATGCAATTTTAATAAGTTTTGGGTTGCCACAGAACTTATGGGAGGAAGCGATTCTCTCCGCGAATTGCATTCTAAATAGAATCCCTCAGAAGAAAGTAGACAAGACTCCATATAAATTATGGAAAGGCCACAAGCCTTCTTATAATTTCCTACGAATGTGGAGGTGTCTTGCAAAAGTGGCGGTACCTACACCCAACCGGGTTAGAATAGGTCCAAAAACTATGGATTGTATATTCATTGGTTATGCACAGAATAGTAGTGCATATAGGTTTCTTGTACACAAGTCTGATATTTCAGATATCCACAAGAATACCATAATGGAGGCAAGGAATGCGTCCTTCTTTGAAGACCTATTTCCTTGTCGAACCCGAGGAGAGGATCAAAGTTCTGAGAGAAACTTGAAGATGATCAAGATGAGCCAAGAAGGAATAAAAGGGCTAGGACTGCCAAGTCCTTTGGCCCAAACTTCTTGACTTATATGTTAGAGGGAGAACCTCGAACTTTTCATTAAGCTGTGACTTCACCTGAAAGTCCCTTATGGAAAGAAGCAATTAAGAGTGAAATTGACTCCATCTCACAGAACCATACTTGGGAGTTAGTTGACCTACCGCCAGACAGTAGGACCTTGGAGAGTAAGTGGATCTTTAGAAGAAAGATGAAGGCTGATGGGTCAATTGATAAGTATAAAGTTAGGCTAGTTATCAAAGAATACAGGCAGTGAGAAGGCTTGGATTATTTTGATACGTATTCACCTGCGACAAGAATTACATCCATTCGCCTGTTGATTGCGATAGCCGCTTTACGTGATCTGGAGATACATCAAATGGATGTAAAGACAACTTTCTTAAATGGAGATTTAGATGAAGAAATCTACATGGAGCAACCTGAGGGGTTTTCAACTCCAGGGAAAAACAAGAAAGTCCGTAAACTTGTCAAGTCATTATATGGTTTGAAGCAAGCTCCTAAGCAATGGCATAAGAAATTTGACAATGCTATGTTGTCAAATGGATTTAGAATCAATGAGTGTGACAAGTGCATATATGTTAAAGACACCAACATAGATTATATCATTTTTTGTCTATACGTAGATGACATACTCATTGTTGGTAGTAATGATAAAATGATTCGAATTACCAAGAGATTGTTAAACTCTAAGTTTGACATGAAATATATGGGCCTTGCAGATGCTATTCTGGGTATTAAGATTACCAAAACATTTAATGGTATTGTACTTTCTCAGTCTCACTATGTTGAGAAAATACTTGAGAAATTTGGTAAATCAAATACAAGTGTGTCTAGGACACCGGTAGACGTGAGTCTACATTTGACCAAGAATAATAGTGAGAGTGTCTCTCAGTTAGAATATTCTCGGGTCATTGGAAGTTTGATGTATCTGATGAGTTGTACAAGACCGGATATAGCCTACTCTGTTAACAGACTTAGTAGATACATGAGTAATCCGAATGCCACTCATTGGAGGGGCATTACACGGGTGTTAGGTTATCTACGCAGCACCCGGGATTATGGGTTTGCATTATACTAGATACTCAGTGGTACTAGAAGGGTATAGTGGCGTTAATTGGATATATGATATAAAGGACTCCAAATTCACTAGTGGTTATGTGTTTACCCTCTGAGGGGTAGCCGTGTCTTGGAAAGTTTCCAAGCAAACGTGTATATCGAGATCAATGATGGAATTCGAGTTTATTGCTTTGGATAAAGCAACTGAAGAAGCTGAATGGCTTCGCCAGTTTGTTGAGGACATTCCATGATGGCCGAAACCTGTGCCTGTTATCTGTATTCATTGTGATTGCCAATCGGTGATTGGATTGGCACAGACTAATATTTATAATGCAAAGTCTAGACATATCCGTCGTAGGTATAATTCCATACAACAACTACTCTCTAATGGAGTTGTCTCTCTAGACTATGTAAAGTCTAAGGACAACATTGCGGATCTGCTAACCAAAGGGTTAACTTGAGAGTTAGTAGAAACGTCGTCAAGAGGAATGGGGTTAAGGCCTTTAGTAATGTTACCAGAACAAAAAATCCAACCTAATTGACTGGAGATCCCAAGATCGAGGTTCAAAGGGACAACCCAATTTCGTGTAATGGGTGAGTCACTGAAGAGGTAAATCCTCTTGCCCATTCCGTTATACAATTATACCATGTGGAGGTGGAAGGTTAAGCCAATACTTTTAATGACCTAAGTGATATGAATAATCAACCGTGGTAGTCACCTATGTGAGTGCGAAATGGGGCCGCTTCTTTAAGAATTGGCACGGCCAAATTCTTTAAAAACACTCACTGAACCAGGCTAGTGTTCCAGGGCCATACCAGACACACCAGTGAGAACAAGAATAATGGTTGGACTAACTCTTGTGTGAGGTCTATTGTCTCGGCTTACACAAACAGCAGAATAGTTCAAGACATCACGTTCACTGGTTAGCCAGTAAATTCGATAGGCGTTTACTACGAAAGGTTCAAGGCCAACAGCTACCTTTTCTGATGCATGGTTAGTCTGTGTGCTCTCTCTCCGAGTCTTTGTTATAAACGTTGTCTGTTTTTCTTTATTCGGTCAATTTTTTTTTCCTGTGGGGGATTGTTGGAAAAAAAAAATTCGGTAACATTAATGAGAAATTAAAGTAGGTTCCAACCATTGGTTGAGGTAGGATTAAATGGACTTAGATTCTTTGTAATAAGGTCCTTACACCACAAAAAGAATGACCAAAAATCATTAAGAATTGAATGAGAAATTGTCTCATAAAGTTGGCCTCATGAATGAGGTATTGAGAATTGTGTATAACTACTAATCCCACATTGATTATAGAGGAAAGCTTTGATGGGTATTTAAACCTCAAGATTTTGATAAAGGCATGAGCCCTTTGGGACATACAAATTTTTCGAAGGAAGGGAGTTATAGATGCTTTAAGGATGGACTTGGGCCAAAACTATGGTCCAAGTTGGTTATGGCAAAATTGCCACAAGCACTGGCCGCCTACCCGCCCAGACTGTATAGCGATCCCTGGTTTACCCTTGTTGTACAGTGATCCGGACATGTGTCCGTGGATGTTGGTAGTTGTTTATTATCTAGTTTGCATCCTTTTTACTTTGTATATTGAGTTATAGGATGTGTTGGGCAGGTTTGTTTCAGGTTGGTTGTGTTTGGGAGCCTAGTGTTGCTGCCCAGATTTTTGGACCTTCGCTCGAGCGAGGAGTTGGTCGCTCGAGCGAGAGCTGAGTTCGTGTCTGGTGGGTCGAGCTAGAGTGGTTTCGCTCGAGCGAGCGCTTGCGTCTGGTTCTGGACCTGAGAGTTGTATTTCTTGGCTCGAGCGAGCTTTTCTTGGTTCGAGCGGTCTGGTTTGTTCTTCGCTCGAGCGAGAGGTCTGTCGCTCGAGCGTGCTCCTGGTTACAGACCTGAGGGTTTGAGTTGTTGGCTCGAGCGAGCATTCTTTCGCTCGAGCGCACTTTTGAGTTTTTGGCTCGAGCGAGGACTTCTTGGCTCGAGCGAGAGTTTTCTGTGTCTGGTCGCTCGAGCGACAAAGGCTTCGCTCGAGCGAGCGTGTTTTATATCAGCGGACAGTAGCGTTTTTGAACATCACTTTTTCACTTTCTTTTTTTATCAAAACCTAGATCCGAGACCCTCTCTCTCTAAACTTACACTCTCTCTAAGAATTGATCTCCCTAAAGTGTGAATCTAGCCTAGGGCTTTTGTTAAAAAGATAGAGGGCGTTGAGAGCTTTGATTTAATCTGAAAAAGTTTGGATTTGGAGCACGTTGATCTTCGAGTCTTCATCTCCTTTTTGGCTTAAACTTCGAGGTAGGGATATCCTACTCCTCTCTATGAGTTTTGTCTTTAAATTTTAGTATTTTGAGATGTTGGGGTTGGTTTGGTAATTTGGTGAAAGTTTGGGGGTTTTATCCATAATAAACCTAAATGCATGTTTGGCATAGAGAAATGGAATAAATGTTAAATCATTGATGAAAATGGGACCTAAGGGTTGAAATGTTAATTATGGGAATTGACCTAATTACATTGTTTAATTAATTGGGATAATTAATTGTGAGAAATGAGGGAATGAAATGTTGATTGAATATCCATTGTGCATTTATTTTCTGTTTAGAAATAACTGTTTTGGGCTATCGGTGGAGGATAGTCGTGATTGTTGTAGACAATGCATGATGATTAGGCAAACGAAAACTAATCAATGGAATGTGTCATGGAATTGACGATTGATAGAATACATTAACTGTATGTATTGAGTGATTGTATATAGAACCATTGTGTTTGTAACGTTATGTGTAGAGGAGGAGATGGGGGATGTACTCCGCGGTTTAGGGGAAGATAGGGGATGTACCTCTAAACCGGATAGTGTTGGGAGAAGATAGGGGATGAACTCCGTAGATACAGCTCATATGCTTGTCTAGAGAAGTGAAGATAGAGCTCATATGCTTATCTTTGTGAAGTGTGGATATAGCTTATATGCTTATCTGTGGATATTGTTGTTATACGTATCTGTTGTAGAATGTGGATATAGCTTAATTGCTTATCTGAGAATGTGGATATTGTTGTTATACATATCTGTTGAGAATATGGGTAGAGCTCATATGCCTATCTGTTGAAAAAGGGAAAATGAAAGGTAACTTGGACTCATAAGTCGTATGACATAAATATGTGATTTATGTGAATGTATCAGTGTTGGCCATCTATCAATTGCTAATATTTTAGTCATTGTTCATGGTTGGTTTAGTATATTTCTACTGGGCTGTGGCTCACCCTATATGGGAATATCATTTTCAGGTACAGGTAGCATGCCACCTCCAAGGACATAGCTTGGGAGGCTAGAGGCGGACATACTTTTGTCATTTTCTTTTTGATGTATTACATGTAATTTCAAGCCAAGGGCTTAATGTGTAATGAGTTAGTACTCTTTTGTTGTAACCAAGTGTTATCTTGGAAAGCTGTAAGCCCATAGGGCATTTGCTTTTGTTGTTAACATGTAATACTTATGTAATGGAATTCTGATAAATGGCAGAGTGTGGAACTTTTACATATCAATGCATGTCTTATTTGTTGGATTTAATGTTATTTTTTTGAGGGCGTTACAGACTGGGCCGGGCCGGGTCCAGGTCCGTGGTTTGTGATTTGTGATCCGTGGGTTATGGGTCGTGGATTTTGGATCTTGGATCTTGGGACTTGGGACTTGGGACTTAGGCTTGGGCTTGAGGCTTGTTGGAATATTAGGTTTGGACTGGGCCGGATTGGTGGTCCACCAACCTAATCTTTTTGGGCCAGGTCTACTGCAGATATGAATATACATACAAGTGCATAGTGTGTATGACTCACACATTTAAATCCCATCAATTTTTTGCATTACTCCAACAGTTTTGCAGGAGTAATAGGCATTGGTTGCTAGCTTTCATGGCTGGAGGCTCCTCCTCTCTGCCCCATAGTGCATAAATAGAGACCAACCTCTTTGGTTGTCAATACAGATTTTTGCCTTCCAGAATTATACAGTCAGTTTGTTTACTGCTATAATTTTCTTCATGTGTGAGAGAGTGCTGTCATTGTCAGTTCGTCAAAGCTAACAAAAGGTGCTTCTGCATTAGTCGGTCTAAACCGTCGTATCTTGGGAGACAGAAGTCGACGTACCTCCAACCCCCACGGTGAGGCGGCTAATCTATTTTAAGGAAACTGTGGTACCACACAGGTTTTGGTTTGATTCCTCATCTTTCAACATATTATGTGACATATATTTTTGTTTCATGTTCTACAATGTAATTTATCAAATATAGGTTTATTTGATGTTTTATAATTTAATTTATCAAATATAAGTTTATATGTTTTATTTAATCACGCAATTTGTATAACAGAATTTCTACACAATTTAAAGTGGAATCAATTTATTCCAAGTGTTGTATTGAGTAATACTTCTACCCATTATTAGCATTTTCACATAATAAGTATTTTTCTACTTATTTAATTTTTAGGGTGGTGCATGAGACTACGGGTGTGTTTGATTTGTGTTTTAAAATATGTTTTTGAAAGAAAATTTCCAAAAACATGTTTGGTTATAAATTTTTTCAAAAAAATTTCAAAATTACTTCACTCTCTATTACACATCAATCAATCACTTTTTCTCTTTCCTCTCTCCTTTTCAATCATTTTTTCTCTCACACACATCTACTCAATTATAACAAAATATCAAATCAACCCAAACTCCTAAACTCCAAAACTATTTTCAAAATATACAACCAAATAAATCAAAAAAAATTCTAAACTCTCTTCCTAATTTTTTTTTTTTTAAATTTATCTCAAAACACAAGCCAAACACACCCTACATGTTTCAAACAAATGGTGTGCTTTCTTGGGGACTAATCTACTTTTGTGAAGAACTTGTCTTTACATTCACTGTGTATTTTACAACCTTTTTTTTTTCTTTTCTTTTTTTTTTTATGTTTGTTGCTTTTGGTAAGTGATCTTTGCAGAGCAATCAAATCAAATCAAAGCGTTGGAAGCAAATTTGGAGGTCTTAGTAAATCTTATGATAATTAATGGTATTTTTTTATCAAATATTATTGAAAAATGTCACTAAAAGTTAATTTTCAATGACAACTTAAAAATTGTCACAAAAAATGTCACTAGTTATAAGTTTTAACAACAATTTAAAAAATTCATCACAAAAAAAAAATTAATAATTCTTAACTTTGAGCGATAGTTTAAAAAATTCATCATAGAAAAACGTCACTAATTGTAAATTTTAATGACAATTTATAAAAATCATGAAATAAAGTTATTAATTGTCAATTTTTAATGACATAAGCAAAAAATTGTTACAAAAAATTATTTTTTGCAACAATTTTACTAAAACTTGATGAAAATTAAATCTAATTATTAGAATCTATTAATAATTTATTCTTAATTTAACAGGCTTAAAATATGATCCCAATCCTACCTTGTATACAAAAATAAATTTCTCAAACCCTAACAAAATAAGCTGGGATGCACAGTTTGGGTGGGTCAATGGGCCAATCCCTACCTTTCGAGAAATTCTATTTGAACCCAAAATATATCTCAGTATGCCCAATACAAATTCATAAATTTTAATTCATATTATCTTAATATGAATTTACTAAAAAGAACAATACATATTAAACCCTAAAATATTTTTTTTTCCTTCATAGTACACCATAATCAATTATTCCTATTCAAATATCTGTATCTTCTTCCTCAAGAGATCAAAGTTATTTTTTCTTCTTCTTCTTCCTCCCTTCAAAACTCCAATCCATCCTACGAAGACTCGCCATTATATGCATATACACTTAAAAAGTATAATATTTGTAAAACAATACAGAAAAAAAAATTCAATAAAAGAGGTAAGCCAAGCAAGGTAGTTCCCATTCAAGCATTTTGTCAAACACATAGTAATCAACAAATTGGAATAGCAAAACAGTAAGAGAAGAAAGAGATATAAAAAAGCAGATGCAAGGCAATATGCTATGCAAAGTACACAAGTGATCAATCATTTTAGCAATGTTCAAAGTAGTTTTGTTTATTTATTTTTTTAAGTTTTGATTTATAGAATCAAACTATATTGCTCCATGATTAGATGAGAATTTTGAGACGTAAACAAAATTGAGCATTTTTTTTATCGGGTGCGTTTGCGATTCATATTAGGTTTTCCATCAACATATAAGGCATTATTTATCTCAGAAAGAAAATTAAACAACAGAGAAGAGAGAAAGGAAAACACTAAACATACGATGCCGTCGAGCTAGAGACAAAGTTGAAAGATCGACCAAAGTAAAGGACGAGAAGTTTGTCGATGGTGTCTCTGATTATGAAGTTTGTCTTTAGTTTTTTTTTTATAATTTGTTTATTATTTATTATTTGGGATTACCTTGAGAGTAATTTGGGAAAAAAAATAGGGTGAAATGAGAGTTACATAAAATTAAAAAAAATTGAATAGGGTATACACAAAATTGGGAATACTTAATGATTTTTTGGGTGTAAATAGAATCCCCCCTACCTTTCCCTTTCACTCTTCCCTTTGCCCTTTCCCTTCTAATATTATATATATAGGCCTGATAGCAGTCTGTATGTTTAACAAATCACTTGGGAAAGAACGTTGAGAGCATAGAGGTTTCACAAATATATATATATATATATATATACACTTGGTATAATCGTTTTCTCCATGAAAGGTCAGTTTTTTATTCTAACTTGTATGTTGGTTCTTCTTTTCTTCTTGATTTACAATATGATGTGCCCTTTGTTTACATTAATTTTCTTAATTTGAATTGTGGTTTTGCTATTAGAATTGGATTGTTCGGTTTTCTTGTTAAGGACCTTCAGATCCATAAGAATAGCTATATTAGCTTAGCTATTGATATTTATGAGACTGTGATTGAGATTGAGATTGTTCATCTTTTTATGAAACCCTACTACTAATTATTATGAAATTGTTTGGATTTATGGATTTGAAATTAAAATATGTTAAATTTAGATTTGTTACTTTCTATATATGGATTTCAAGATTGAAATCTTTCAAAACAACAATGTCAAATTAGTTATTTGAAATATTTCAAGGATTCTAATAAAATACTTATCTTTCTGCTTCCCCTTTTGCTTTTCAATTTACCTATAATAAATTGGTCATTCTAGAATTAAAGGTTTATTAGAATTAAGGCAGAAAATTATCATCTAGCGTTAATTACTCCAAGACCCCCTCAAATATTAGCACTTTACCCTCCCATCTATCAAACCAGACATTTGATCCTTTCAATTATAAAATTGTATCACTTTCCCTCCTCCGGACACCTTTCTGGGGTGTATTTGTACGATTTTCATAATTAAAGAGATCAATATGTACGTTTTCATAGATAGCTTATATATATATATATATACATATATATTACTTTCAATTCTTCATCCATAGCGGCAGTGTTAGCAAGTAGTCCATGGCAATGAGGCCATCAACACAGATTAGCGAACAAAGCAAGACTGAGGATTTGTTTGAGACTTTGAGAATTTGTTTGTTGATGGAGATGAAATGAAATGAATGGGAAAAATAACCAACATAACAGACTTCTGACATCTCAAAACATGAAAAATAAAAAAATTGACTTCTAAAGAATTACTAAATTTTTTCCAACTTCCTTGTAATCAGAAGTTGGCTTGCTGCCTTCATCCTAATACTTCCATAATTTAACCTCTTACTATATATTTTTTTAAAATTTAAGTTTAACCTTAGTTTTTTTGCGTTGTGTTTTAGGTATCCATTTGTTGGTACATTGCAAAAATCAAAAACTTGCAAGTGGTTGAATCTTGTTCTGCCCTTTGGTTACTTTTGGAAATCAAAAAAAAAAAAAAAGTAACAATGAAGAAGGGAAGGAGTACTAGTAATAGTTGTGGAATTTCTACTTGTTCATTGCCTGAAGAAATGTTGGTGGACATTCTAACAAGACTACCAGCAAAGGTGGCAATCCAATGCAAGTGCATCTGCAAGCGTTGGTGCTATCTGATCGAGGATCACTCTTTTGTGGATTTACACCATACTCGTGCCCAATCTGGGCCCTACCTTGTCATCTCCTTAATCAACTACTCATTCACCAAGATACATTTTTTCTCAGCAGGAGGACCGGCCCAGTAATTGCTCACTGATTTCCTCTCAGGACTTTATCATATTAAACAATCTGTCAATGGCTTAATATGCGAGTACCTTAGAAAGTCTAAATCCATTTTCATCGTGAATCCTACCTCTCGACAATTTGTTACCCTTCCTCCAACACGTTTACTTACTTATGATGCTAATTCTACTTGCGAACCAGATTTGTCATTTGGGTTTGATCCTTCTACCAAGCAATATGAAGTGTTGCTCACAACTTCAATACACATCAAGGTGGAGGGGGAGTGTTAAGCCTACTTAGATTACAAGTGTGAAATTTTCACTTTGGGGACACATTCATGTAGAGAGATTGATTGTCTTTCTTTTCCTTGGCACTATGAATTTGGTAGGGGTGGTCGTTGTGTTAATGGATATACACTGGAGAAATAGGAGTTATTATATACCGAAACCTTCTCCTCCTATGAGTGCAGATGTCATAGTAACATTTGAACTAAAAAATGAGAGATTTCAAATGATTCCACTCCCTAAGGGACCTTCACGCATGCGTCGTCTGCGAGAACTTGGTGGCCATTTGGTAGCATGTGGTGAATACACAGAAGATGGTTGGGAGGAGCTTTGGATTTTGTAGGACTGTGAGAATTGGATTTGGGTCAAAGAGATAATGATGCCTACTCTTGATTGGGATTGAGAGGGAGATCCTTCTATTGTCGATGCAATTCAGCCAGGTGAAATACTTCTACAACCTTCACGGATACATGACCTCTGGAATATTTACTATTATGATCGGAATAGGAAATCTTTTAGAAAGATTAAGATCACAGGACTTCCTGATTCAGAGTTCTTCGGAAGGAGCGGTAGGAATGCCTTACATGTCACTAATTATGTCGAAAATCTATTTTCCTTGAGGGATATTTGAAATTTGAATGAATTCCTTTTTTCCTAATTTGTTTGGCAACCCTCCCCCCAAAGGGAAGAGGGTTCGGGGACGCCTAATTCTATTATAAATGGATGAAGGAGACGCATCTTTAGGTTAGGAAGAGTTAATTCCTAACAAAACCATCATGCATGACTCACTTCTTCCCTTCTCCACACTCTTTATCCACAGCCGAAGTCTGCTCCATGTCCGTGGCAGCAAAATTGGTTTTTTTGGGAATCAGCAAAATGGGCTTTCTGGGAATCATCTAAACAATATTAGTACTTGCATCACCATTCTTAAAAATAATTTGGTTCCTTCTCAAGCTCCTTGCTAAACCCTCTATTGATCTTGTTCCAAAATTCAACAAACTTAATAGCAATGTGGGCAGGGTGGTGATCAAGAAGGTGATCTAAATTGGGTTGTTCATGATTAATAACTTGACATGTGAAGTTGCCTGCTTCCTTGACTGGATATTCCTTGGAATTTAATGCAACATACCCACCTTGAGATCCTTAGTAGCAAAATTCTTCACATTGAACCTCACATTGTTGTCATAAGGAAGAACCTTGCTGGAGAGCCTCATGATGCATCTGTTGAGGCTTGACTTCAGTTGTTAGGCTAGAGGGGCTTGAGGATGTTACTCTCCACACGTCCCACAGGGACAGTTCAAATGACTCAAATCTTTTACACATCCCGAATCATGTCAAAGGCCCTAAGCAAAGTTTGGGCCTTTGTACCAATAAGGAAGGTAGACCTCTTAATCATGTTGTCACTTTCAAATCCAGAGATGGGTACGAAAAGGATCTTATCAGGGTTGCATCTCACCTTCTTCAAGTAGAATGAGACCTTAACAATGTCATCATTCCAAGCCTTGGAATACTGTGGCTGTGGCATCCATCTACAAGATTGAGAGGATATATATATATTTATTTACATCCCACTTGCAATAATCTGAGAAGGAAAATGATATGCAAGCCCATTTTTTTTAGACCCAATAATATGTAAAAGATATGATTGGCTAATGATTAGAGAAAAATGAGAAAAAGAGAGAGGGGGAGTTGCCTTAGTTATTCTAATAGATTGTCACATCATTAGATTTAAACAGTGACTAATTTTTTGGTCTGAATAACACTACTCATCTCATAAACACTATACTACCCTTCAAATAGAGGAAAAGTGTAATGGTGGGACGAATGATTGACAATGAATTCCCAAACATTCAAATATTCATGAAGTACTAAAAAATGGAATCATCTTAAATTTACCATTAATGTTTCGTCATAATTTCAAATGCTAAAATAGATTTCAAAATTTATAATTAGGGGAAACAGGATTCAGTGGGTGCAGGGAAAGTAAATTATTGGACAGTGGGTGATTTTGTAAAATTACAAGACATGTGAGAAGATTGGTTTAATTTACAAAAGGGTAGGAATGATGCTTCTAGGCCCCAACTCCAACTTCTCTCACTCTCTTGTGTGGATTTATACCATACTCGTGCCCAATATAGCGGTCCCGATATTTCCTGTTGTTGTTTAACTATAATCCGGACTCGGTTCCGTAGATTCGTTATTATCTTATCCTCATTTCTATCCCTTACTCTTTTAATTAGAATTTTGGGTTGTGTTGGGCAGGTTGGGAATAAGTGGGTCGTGTTTTAAAACTTAGAAATTTTGCCCAGGTTTTGGTCTCTCCGCTCGAGCGGCGATTTGACGCTCGAGCGGGATTTTGTTGTTGCCTCTCCGCTCGAGCGGCAGTTTGGACGCTCGAGCGTGAATTTCCTTCTCTCAGCATTTTGGTCGTCTGCAGAAAATTCTGGGAGAGTGCACCCGGCGCTCGAGCGGATCTTTGGACGCTCGAGCATGAACCTGTGTCTGTACGCTCGAGCGGGGTGTTGTACGCTCGAGCGGACCCGCTTTTATATCAGTTCGTGAAACCACCTTTTTGATCACTTTTTGATTTCCTTTCTCTCTCTTACTTTTTCAAAACCTCCATTGGAGAGCACCTCACTCTAAAACCGAACTTCTCTCTTAGGATTGATCTACCTAGAGTGTTTTCCTCACCTTGGGCCTTTGTAAGAAGTGTGTTGATCGTCGAGGGCTTTGTTGAGATCTGAGAAATTTGGGATTTGGAGCACTTCTGAGTTTTACTCATCTTCTCCCTTGGAGCTCTGAATTTGAGGTAGGGATATCCTACTCCTCTCTATGGATTTTGTCTTTAAATTTTGGTAATTTGAGATGTTGGGGTTGGTTTGGTAATTTTGTGAAAGTTTGGGCCTTTTGTGTTATTTTACAAAAGTTGGGGTTTTATTTGTAATAAACCTAGATGCGTGTTTGGTATAGAGAAATGGAATAAATGTTGAATCATTGATGAAAATGGGACCTAAGGGTGGTAATGGTAATTATGGAAAATGACCTAATTACATTGTTTAATTAATTGAGATAATTAATTGTGGGAAATGAGGAAATGAAATGGAATTGTTGAGATTGGGAGTGCATGGGGTTAAAGGGTGTAGTTGAATTATTTATCACTCACCGAATTGAAATGTCGATTGAATATCCATTGTGCATTTATTTCCTGCTTAGAAATAATTGCTTTGGGCTACCGGTGGAGGGTAGTGTTGATTGTTGTAGACAATGCTTGATGATTAGGCAAACTAAAACTAATCAATTGGATGTGTCATAGAGCATGTCGGTTGATAGAATACATTAATTTTATGTATTGATTGATTGCATATGTGATTCTGTGTTTATATGCATTACTTGTGTATGGGAGGAGATGAGGGATGTACTCCACGGTTTAGGGGAAGATGGGGGATGTACCTCTAAACCGGTTAATGGTTTAGGGGAAGATGGGGGATGTACCTCTAAACCGGTTGTTGGAATGTTGATATAGCTCATATGCTTATCGGTTGAAGTGTTGATACAGCTCATATGCTTATCTGTTGTAGTAGTGATATAGCTCATATGCTTATCTATTGAAAAGTTTGTTTGATTTGATATAGCACTAAAATGTATATCATCATTGTTTGCGAAGTATGGGAGTAGTTTATGTGTTATTGATACAACACCATAATGTGTATCCACCTTGGATTTCGAAAGTGTTCTAGTGATGAACTATAATCTCATCAAACGTTCTGGCCAGAGTACTGAGCCTTGTTTTCAAACTCAAAGTTGAACAAAAATGAAAAGTGAATTGTAACATAGACTTGGCTGTCATGGTAACGTAGGGAGATGTAAATGGAAGTGTCAGTGTTGACCATCTATCAGTTGCTAATCTTTTAGTCATTGTTCATGGTTGGTTTAGTGTATTTCTACTGGGCTGTGGCTCACCCTATATGGGAATATCATTTTCAGGTACAGGTAGCATGCCACCTCCAAGGACGTAGCTTGGGAGGCCAGAGGCGGACTTTTTTGTTGTTTTACTTTTGATGTATTACATGTAAATTCAAGCCAAGGGCTTAACGTGTTTGAGTTAGTACTCTTTTGTTGTAACCAAGTGTTAACTTGGAAAGCTGTAAGCCCATAGGGCATTTGCTTTTGTTGTTAACATGTAATACTTTTTGTAATGAAACTCTGATAAATGAAAGAATGTGAAGCTTTTGAATATCAATGCATGTCTTATTTAATGGGTTTAAAGTTATTATTTTGAGGGCGTTACACCCAATCTAGGCCCTACCTTGTCATCTCCTTAATCAACCACCAAGATACGTTTTTTCTCAGCAAATTATGGAGGAGGACCGGGCCAGTACTTGCTCACTCATTTCCTCTCAGGACTTTATCATATTAAACAATTTGGCAATGGCTTAATATGCAGGTACCTTAGAAAGTCTAAATCCATTTTCATCGTGAATCCTACCACTCGACAAATTGTTACCCTTCCTTCACAAGGTTTACTTACTGATGATGCTAATTCTACTTGCGATGCAGATTTGTCATTTGGGTTTGATCCTTCTACCAAGCAATACGAAGTGTTGTTCATAAACTTTGTACACATCGAGGTGGAGGGGGAGTGTCATGACTACTTAGATTACAAGTGTGAAATTTTCACTTTGGGCAGACATTCATGGAGAGAGATTGATAGTCTTTCTGTTCCTTGGCACTATGAATTTAGTATGGTGGCCGTTGTGTTAATGCAGTCATACACTGGAAAATACAAGTTATTAATTACCAAAACCTTTTCCTCTTATGTATTCAGATGTCATAGTAACATTTGAACTGAAAAATGAGAGATTTCAAATGATTCCACTCCCTAGGGGACCTTTACGTATGCTTTGTCTACGAGAACTTGGTGGCCCTTTGGCAGCATGTGGTGAATACACGAAAGATGGTTGGGAGGAGCTTTGGATTTTGCAGGACTATGAGACTTGGATTTGGGTCAAAAGATACAATGATGCCTCCACTTGATTGGGTTCGAGAGGAAGATCCTTATAGTGTTGGAGCAATTCAGACAAGTGAAATACTTCTACAACCTTCATTAATCGGAATAGAAATTCTTTTAGAAAGATTAAGATCACAGGGTTTCCTGATTCAAAGTTCTTTATCGATCATTGTAGTTTTGAAGAATTACATGTCACTAATTATGTCGAAAATTTGTTTTCCTTAATTGACATTTGAAATTTGAATGAATTCCTTCACTCCCTTTTTTTTTTCTTCTACATGTCAAAACTATGATGCTAAGTGTAACTTGTTAGGGAATGTCAGTGTAATTTATACCAAAAAAATAAATGTACTATTCACATGACCATTTCAAGTCATTTTTGGCATATTCAAAGCAAACACTTGCTTGCTCAAGCTTTTTATTTTTATTTTTATCATTTTTACATTTCAATGTTTACTTTTGCGTTTAAAAAATATAGGTAAATTTCATGTTACCTTGTTTTGCCCATGAGTTGCTCACCCCCTCTCATTTGAAAATAATCACATAATTCTTTTGTGATTCGTTAAATATTTCATCGAAAACTTCAAAAGTGAAAAGACGTAACAGGATTATATGCTCATTTTCAAATTTCAATGAGATAAATCGCACATGAAATAAAACAAAAAGATCTGCAATTTTCACACTTACGTTACTTATGTATAGTAGTGTTTTAGTCTTTTTTATTAAATCGTTAACGGGCCTAAAAATCCACTTCAATCCATAAAACACAAGAGGATTGTGTGGTTATTTCCAAATGAAAGGTAAGTAATCCACACATGAGCCACACCATAAGAGAGTAAACTAAAATTTGCCCTGTAAAAATCTGAAACTAATTTTACATTTAAGTTAAAAATTTCAATTTATAATGTGTGTTTAATTTCAAGGACTTCCTTTCAAGTAATGAGACACTGCTTATTCAAAAAAAGTAATGAGAGAGTGATTGGACTTCCACTATATTAAGAGAGCATGTACCATTCCCAAGTGAAATGAAAAAATGTATATATGTTTTACATATTGCAATGCCTAGCTTGCATCATCATCGACATCTCTAACAATGAGATGCAACCTACTCTCACCAGCTATGTCCTCCTAGTAATACATAACCCTAACTACATCTGGAAACTCAAACAAGAAATCCCTCCAGTGAATCAAGGGAATCCTGCTTATATCCTGTAACAACATGACTACATCTCAAACCCCCACAGCCGTGTGCAGCGAAAAAATGAATCCATGAGTCCCAATGTTTATGTGGCACCTCTCACGAATCTCTTTGATGATATCGCTAGCATGATCCACCAGAACTGACAAAGCTTCCAACAAATCTGAAATAGTCAACTTCTTCACAAATAACAAGCATCTTACTGGTCCTGCAATTTATAGAAAGTTAATATTCCAAGTAATACGAAACTAGAAAACAAAATGAAAAAGTAGATATTGTTAGGGGTGTTTATGAAGCGGTTTGGTTCAAGTTAACACCAAATTAGAATAAACTCAATCAAAACAAATCAAACCATTGTAGTTTGGATGAAAATCACAGTTCTATTATACTAAACAAACATAAAGGAATCAATCAACAATACATTATTAAAAACAAGTCTTGATGATGATTTAACATAACAAAAATAAAGAACAATGAGAGAGAGAGAGAGAGAGAGAGAGAGAGAGAGAGAAGGGAAAGGGGGTTGCCAGAGCAACGGACGAACACTACTATAAAAACAGATTAAGATCACACTTTTTTTGTGTGATGTATGTTATTTAATCACACCTTTTAAATTTTATTAAAGTGTGATCTTTAAGAGTGCGATTAAAAAGAGTCATTTTTAATCACACCTTTTAAGTGTGATTAATAACATTTAGATCACATCTTTTAAGTGATTAATAATATTTAGATCACATCTTTTAATTGTGATTAATAACATTTAGATCACATCTTTTAAATATGATTAATAATTAATAAAACCTATGATAGTATTATTTTTGTATACACATTTGAAGAATGTAAAACACACTATATACTATATTTTTGAATCACAACCATATATTGAATGGAATAACGTTATATATTTCATAAATGAAAGTTAAATGTTCAAAAGTATATACAAAGGAATTAATAAAAAGGTTTTAATTGTGATTATATATATTAAAAAATGAAAAAATTTGAAAAACTAAGTTCTTGAATTCTTTGACCATATTTTGCATCACTTTAAGAAATTTCTGACCTGAAAAATAAAAATACAAATTAATTCAGAAACCGCTAAAAGTATATGAATAAACTTATTATTTTTGTAGACACTGTTCTTGTCTTACAAAAGACAAAATCGGACATTTTCTCACCATACTGACTATTCATCTCCTACGTCAATAGAAAATGAATAACAACTTTGATTATTACTAGTATAAAATGTTTGGATTACCATATATAAATATGACAGTATTTATATACACATCTAGCACTCATTTCCAATTTACTTAGCTTCACTCCAGACCACCATTGGAGCACACCCTCGAGTGAATCTGGTGTTGCCCACTGAAAACCCCACCAATTTAGTAGCTCAAGACTTAGCAACAGAAATGGTTGCTAGATTCTACTTCACTTTTACAAAAAGGGCAGACATTAACATTACTACCTAGAGCACAATTTTTTTGCAAATAGTCCGCTGTTATTACCCTCCCTTACCATTAAACCATAATAGATTAAGATAAATCAATCACTACAAGAAACAACCTTTGAAATGAATGTCACAAACCCATTACTTACACATCAATAGCACACCTAAAAAAGCAAACTAGTGATAGAAAAATAAACCAAAGAGAAATGGCCAAAGAGAAATGGCCAAAAGAGAAAAATAAACCAAAAGACACATAAACCAAAGAGAGTATTTTATAAACAAGTTAAAGTTCCAAGTACCCAAAATAAACAAATGGCTAAACATAACAAACAACAGAAATGGCCAGAGAATCAGATTTAGCACTAAAATTGATAATTTAACCAATACATCTACTACAACAAGAAGCTAATTCTCACTCAATACACTTCATATTACCCAGAAATACGTACTGATAAATAAATAAATATATATATACTCAATTTTTGATGAAAAAGAAACTTGAATTCTTGAGGGGTGAAGTGTTGGTTGACTAAAATAGAAACCAAATACGCCCTAGAATTTAGAAATTCAAGTGATCAAAGGAAAGAAAGAACCAAGCTATTAGTGAATGATTCCATCTATAAAACAAGGCTAAATGGTTATGCAAAGAGCAGCTAGTTGATCTAGATGAGTACTCTGACACCAACCTAAGAAACATGTTAGACTTGTCATCTAATAACCTTGCTGGACTATCAAACTGTGTCACTTGACCTGCAAAACTAAGTTTCATGAGCTTTCTGTTAGTGTGTGCAGCAGAAACACAACATAGACTAAAATTTCACTGGGAATTAAATGATAAAAAAACTGAGAAATTGTTATAAAACAAATTCCAAATATTAGACTCAAGTTTTGATGTTCTGTAAGAAAGATTACCGGTTAAAACTTGGCATCAATGGATTCCAAATCTAATAAATTCTGGGTATTTCAGATGCATAAATTCATAGAAGTGAAAAGCGAAAAGAAAAATGAAAACAGAACTGTAATGGAATATGACCTATAAGTGACTTTGATACTTAGATACTTCAGAGAGAGAGATGAAAATAAAAACAAAGATCGACTGTACAAACAACCTTGGAGTTGTAGAAACATTATGTTAATAAATTTGATGGGACAGGTCACAAGAGGATCAAGAAGCAACAGCCTTCATTCAGCTTCCAGCAATTACTGTGAGCCAAAGAGAGTGAATCATTTTTAGATAATACTTGCCATACCATCATACTCAAGTTGAGAAATGAGAAGCAAAACTCTCTAATATTTTTACAGTGTAAAATATCATACCTAAGACTTTGACGTCGAAGACCAACAACTCTCTCAAACCCATATTTACATTCTAAAAGTTAACTCTTAATCAAGATACATATTCACCTGCATATCCTGAGAATCAAGCTTAGATATATACTCTTGTATACCATAATCTCCTTGAGTTTCCATCATTTCAAGAACATAAAAAAAATTTGATGAATCTTGGAAAATTTGATTCAATGCAAACACATTGTGCTTAGTTGGTGTTACTAGTGAAAAACAAGATGCAGAGTCAGGAATTATTCATCGCAAGATATCTAAAGAGTTGTGGGTGTTGATATTGTTCCTACAGACCTACAAGGGCAGCTTTCTCTTCTAGAGCATTTTACTAATTTAATTTATCTTGTCAAAAGTTTAAAAGAAAAAGAAATGAAAATTTTTTGGATACCCGTGAAAATTAATAACATTACCAAATGCAGATTATACTAAAATTCTTAGGAAAAAGTTCTACAAGCAACACTTATGTCCACTAAATGGAAGAAGAAATGGGAAGTATTAGTGTATGCACCATCACTGGGGACCAGAACTAGATCGCTGTCAATAACAGTTGGGATACGATGAGCAATAGTGCACAGAGTGTAGTCCCTAAACTCTGTTCAGATGATCTTCTGGATAGGATTATCTGTAGTTGAATCAACTGAAGTAGTGGCTTCATCAAGAACCAAAATTCTTGCTTGAGGTGACTAGAGAACTGATTGACTTAGTTGACATTAAGTAATTGGCTATCTAAGGAGCACGGTTTTCGCATCAATTTCCCATCAATTTTTCATGTTAGAATTGTTCAAGTAGTGCAATATTTCAATAATCAAGGGCAGCTGGTTTTTTTACCGCATCCTTGCTATAAAGTTGGAATGTACACTACTCTCGACATCCAAAGTCCAACTCAATATCTATCTCCATTATTTCTATATTCAGCAAACTATGACATGTATGCATAACAAACTATTATTCCATGTGATCAATTTTATGCACAAATAGTTCAAGAATCTAGTGGCACCTTTGGACAGCCCTATTCACTGCTTGTATGCCATCACCACATTGCCTCAAGAATTTAATACAATCTATTTACCAATACAAGTTTAAAGTAATTAAACAAAAGAAACAATAATTACCTTTATCGCAAGCAATCCTAGAAAGCAGGGTTTGTCAAAAAGGTGAGCCAACAATAAATGTTTTGAATCTCCCTACACATAGTCACAACAAACAAACAGCCTTATCAAAAAATAAGTTTGAAATTATTAGAGAATTTGCAGATACGGGAAAAACAATGTAGTGATAATCTACAAAGGACCAACAACACTTCAGTACCCCTTCTTCCCAACCCCCCAACCCCGATGAAAAAGACCTATTAAACCAAAATCCCTGACCAATTGTGACAATTTACAAAAATCTCATTAAGTGTTGCCACTTATCAAATCAGCTTTTACAGCTCTATATAGGGTATTTGGGATTGTTAAATGACATTCATTTGTTCAATGCAATATTTGTTGGAATTAAGGGCATAATCGCACTACAGATATTCAAAGCAAAAGAAGGTGCCAAATTCTTTGCATAATTGCAAATTGGATGAAACTCCTTTTGCAGATTGCCCTAATGCTCTATAGGAAGTGAATATATGATGTTTATGACTCCTTTTGCTATTATGTGGAATTTCCAAATGCCTTACGAACCCAGTCATTCAGGCTGATATTTGATACAAAAAATATAACAGATAATCATGCTACTTTACCACGATGAAGAGCTAAGGAGGTTCCTAGATGAGTTTTATGCACTGTTATTGCGTACAACCTATAAAGGACATCATTCATGCCGCTAGTTTCTTCATTTAATGATAGCCAGTGTCTTTCAATAGTGTACTTCATTATCACATTCTGAACAGCTTGTAAAAGTAGTCAACCATCCATGTCACCATCTTTAAAGCTTGATCATTATTGGCAAATATGTGTTGATCCAAAAGACCTCTGCCAGTATCTGTTGATGTAGGAAGTGTTAATATCAATGGTATATAATAAACAAATTAGTAAACAACTATAGTAGTTTATACCTTGTCAATGGTGTAATATGGTGCCCAAACTGGTTTTATAGCTTCAAAACAATCAAATAGCTCAGGAGGAAAAGCAGAAAGATATCCTGTACCCATTTTATCTGGACAGGCAGACAAAGCGTTGACGAGTGCAGACATTTTCTCTTTGAGAGTATCATTGTGGGTGCTAGCCCACATCTGTGCTGAGGCACTCGCCTTCAATACATCAAAAGTAAGTTGCTCGTTAAAATCATACAGAATTGATACAATTCCAATGACTGAAACAGAGGTTCACAAATTGAAGTCATACACTAGCCACAAAACAAGGACCAAAAGCTATAACATAAAAAAAAGGAGACTTGACCATAACAAAAAAGAAACTGTTAGATCATTGCAAATGTGGAACTAATCAATTTTACGGGAACACCAAAATCAAGATTCAAAATACAAGAAAAACATGATACTTGACAAATTTGCACAAAGCACCAAAATCAAAGATCCAAAACACAAGAAAAACATGATACTTAATAAATTTTTAAGAATTTCACCTTTTGAGAGGAGAATGCTTTTCTTATCTGGGAATCATATTCCTTTCCACCAACATTACGAAGCCAAGACACACACACACACATGGAGCAAAACTTTGCTATCTTTTTTTCTATTTGGATTTTCTATGCTCCTAATGTTTTAGGGCATCCTGACAATTATATAACTGCTGATGCAATGCCCACCCCACCTCATATTGTCGCCCCCAAGAAAAAAATTGTTTGGGCACTTTTTTACTTGATTTAAAAATAATAACAAATTAATAAATAAAATGACGATACAAAACTTAACAAACACAGAGTCCTAAATGAGCACAAAGCACCAAAATGCAGACCCAAAATATAAGAAAAACATATGCAACTATTATTTAGAAGGATTTCATCTTTTAAAAGGAAAATGCTTCCTTAACTGGGAATCATATTCCTTTCCACCAACTAACTCCTACCACACCAAAAGCAAAAAAAAAAAAAAAGATAAAGAAAAATATGACAACACAAAGCTTAACAAATACATAGTTCTAAGATAGAAGAATCCACAATTTCGTAGATATACATGAATCAAGCGCCACACAATGCATCTTCCAATAGCTTCTTCAACTATTCTTAGACCTCCATCAAACAAGTAGTGTGTATAGTCAACTACAGAAAAACGGAAAAGGAAAAAAATAATCCCCAACCAAAAAGGTTTCATCATATCAACTTAATCACCTAAGTAGTAGCATTTTCACATATAAAGTATCCTATTGACACATTAATAAATCAACCATTTGCTAAAAAGACCAAATTTCATAAATACGTTATATATATTCTGAATCCCAACTTAGGAGCCAAAAGCACAGATTTGTATACAAAAAACAATGCAAGATATGAACTAAAAGAGAGGGAATATGAAGGAACTGACCTGAGGAGTAAACATCAACGGTGAGTGAGTGAAAAGATTTATTTCTCTACCATCACACCTGTAAAACAAACAAACACACACACACACCCAAAAAAAAAAAATAAGAGCAACAAATCACAAAGCAAAGAAACAAATCACAACCAAAACCAAGAGAATAATTTTAATTCAAGGACTTTTTTAGTTACTCTGTTTACCATAAAAATAATTTTGTTAATTCAATTACCTTATGAATTTGTGATTGTTTGTCATCTGCATTTACATTGTCAACTGGTTGGATGAGAGAACAATGTCATAATCATAAACATTATTTTATTGTTGGGCAACAAACCATCGCAACAAGGTCATCAAATATTTTCATTGAGAAAATTCTTTTACCCATTTCTCATGCAACCAAACATTGAAAAATGAAAAATAAATAAATAAATAAATAAATATAAAAAAAAAATTTAAAATTCATCCAATTATATGATGATCAAACAAATGGAGCTTGTGAAAGAATGATATACGAAGGATAACCATTATTACCTTAACAAATCTAGGTTGTAAAACTTCTGGATTCATCTCTTCAACTTCAACTTTAAACACACTAACAAACACAAAAGGAAAATCAAAAAATTCAATTGTTTTGAGTACAGGAAAAAATGAAAATGCTTAAAAAAATTTGAACATCAATAAAAATGGATAATAGATATAGACAAATTTGAAACGGGAAAAAAACATAAATAAGAAAATCAAGAATTCTAATAGGACAATTTTGTTATATTTTTATTGGATCAAAGGTCAACAAAAGGAAGTAATTGAATCATATATATAGGTGAAACATGATTATAAATTAAGGAAAATCAACAATGAAAACCACTTTCCTCTGCTATAAATATACAAGTTTTTAAGGCAAAGTACAGTAACACTTAAAATTATAGCCACATTTATAGGCACATAACCTTGGAAAACTTCTTGTCTCTCTCATAATCAAGGCCAAATGGAGCATTTTGCAAGGTCAAAAGCAATACCTGACAATTGTGAATTAGCATTGGATTATGAGATGTTACTTCCATCAAAGATGCAGATAAAAGCATGTGACTTCACATAATGTATGCACCTTCATTGGAGGATACTTTGAAAAAGGAGCATGGCCATGGGCAAGCTCTAAAGCAGTAATGCCAAAAGACCAAATATCAGCCTTGTAGGAATATTATTGAAATAAGAACACTTCACAGTATATAATTAAAAAAATAATAAACAAGAAAGAACACTTGCAAGAAACATGTAAACAGACTTGAAGTCATAACCATGTAATTGCTCCATAACCTTAGGTGCCATCCTGCAAAACAAATAATCATCCACTAATTAAAGAATATACTACATACAGAAACAAGAAAGAAGTTGACCCTTGGATTACACTACATTGAGATATAAATAATGTGATAATGGATCCCTCTGACAGAAAGGGTAAACCTAAACAAGTATATTCACAAAACAATGCGCCTGGTCTTAAAAGATGCAAGCTAAAAAAATAAAATTAAAAAAGGCACTAACTCATGCTAATTCAACATAATGTGGTAATTACACGTATCATACTGATTGCACCAGAAACATGATTCTGCATTTTCACCTGAGTATCACCCAGATGATCTGGTAAAAAGCATCCTGACCATTGCCATCCAGGTTCGTTGAAACGAATTGAAACTAGTAATTCCCTATGACCTGTTAAACCACAGGAAACCAAGTAAGAAAATAATAGAAAATAAAACATTATTATATGAAAAGGCTTCCATATCTCTGTAAATTTTAACGAAAAAATAACTTTGCTAAAGATAAACATTTTTCATCCACCTAGTTGAGAGCTGAAAGAAGTGACAATATGAACATTTATGATATAGTCAGCCAAGCAAAGAAAGTTGAATTTGACCATGAAATTTTCACCTTTAGACCTTCCTCACTCACTCTGTTTTACAACCACCACATGCTTATGAAGTGGTTTTTTGGTCTGGAGCTTAAGCATTTTCCCAACAATCCCCACCCATTTATTAATGCAAAGCTTTAAAAAAGAAAGAAGAGAGAATTTGAAAAAAGAGAATGTATCAATTGGTTACAAATACACAGGTTGACTTCATCGAGAATAACATAAGATAATGAGGAGAAAGGACACTATTAGCTGAGTCCAGGCAAATGGATTTGAGTTTCATTGCTAAACTTTTTAATAGATCAGAGGTGTAGAGCAAGTAAATATTGTTAAATGTACATATCTTCCTTTTCAAGAATACTTGTGATCTAGGTTTTAGTTTTATCCAAAACAACCGTCCCATTAAAGTATAACCAAAGTGTGTCTGTACCAATTTATTTTTTAAAATGGAGCTACACCAATCAATCAATGGCAATAATCTATATCCCTAATTGTCCAAGTCCAAATTAAAATAAAAAACACTGAAATAATAATTTGAGAGACAGAGATTTGTGAAGAAAATTAGTAGCAAATAAATTATGTACTCATAAGCAAGAACTATTGAAGCAGAATTTTCAACTAACATGAATTAACCACTTAAGCTAATTTTTCAACTCGCTGCAAATTAAAATGAACTTAAACCAAAGAAAAAAAAATTAATTCAAGAAACTAATTTTTATACAATCACATGCTTTCAAAATTAGTTCAAGAACTTGGAATTCCTTTAGGGTTCTCTAATTTTAGATTCAAGAATTTTTTTAAAAAATTTTTTTTTTATACAATCACAACTAAGTTAAAGGATCCTAAGTTTAGTAACAGAACATCAATTGTTTTAGAATAACAAATTAAAAAAAAAAATTTGTGTTCAACCCATTAAAGAACCCAATTTCACAATAAGTAATTGACATTAAAGATATTTTTCCCAACTCAGATTCAAGAAGTTTATAAAAAAAGAGAAAAATTCACAATCTAAAACAATATAATCACATGCTTTCAGAATTAATTCAAGAACCTAGGGTTCCTTAAGGTTCACTAATTTTACATAATTTTGGAATTGCTCAATCAAAACCTTGATTTTTTAGTGAAAATCCCCAAATCAAAACCCTAGTTTGAATCTACAACTGTGTTACACGGACTCTTCTATTTCCCCCACAATACCCGTATCCACCGGATATGACATTGGTAAAGGTGTGGGATATGTGTCTGACGCTTGTACCCAATTTAGACACTCAGATCCTTTAATTTGTGACAATACATGAAGAAGAAGAAATTCATTTTTGTTAGTAAAGCAATATTTTTAGGCTCCCACATGAATTAGATATAGAAATTTCATATTTTTCTGAATCATATTTAATTTCTAATATATTTCTACATAATTTAAAACATCTCATCTGAGAATATTATAAAATATGCAACATATATGTGCATATGACGTGTCCCCGTACCCATATCCAATTTTTGGATATGTATCCAAGATCCTAAGATTTAAATTTATGAAGGTCTGACGCTTGGATATACACCCGCACCCGACACTCGTATCCGAGTCCATGTAACATAGATCTACAAACCTCGTTGAAGGGTGGAAGTGTTCTTTGCATGGGTTCGTCTCTTCCGTCTCCTTTCGGCCGTCTTCTCTCTCCGTCGTTACTTCTCTTTCTTTGTTCTTTTCTTCTGGTTCAGAGCTCTGTCTGTGTGTATTTTCTTTGTCCATCTTCTCCTTCTCACTCATTGTTATGCCAGTTAGGGTTTGGGTTTTGGATTTGGGGTCTGATGGAGAGAGAGAGAAAGAGAGAGAAAGAGGGTTTTGAGGAGCTTTTGCAAAAGAGAGAGAGGAGGGTTTGGGATTTGGGGTCTGATGGAGAGAGGGTAGGGGTTTGAAGAGTTTTTGCAGAGACATGACACACACACACACAGATAGTGCGATAGAGAGAAAGTGAAAGGGTTTTGTTCAGAGTTATGGCTCAAAACGACGTCATTTTAGGATTTCAACACCCAGCATTCATGCTTTATATATAGGGATCGATTTTTTGATTTTTAAAAATTACTCATATCCTTTGTAAAGTTATATAAAATTGATAAATATTTTTAATTTTTTCACGAAACTAATTTTTAGTCTTTTTAAAAAAATCTTAAACAAGTTTCAAAAAATTAAACCAAATATGATCACCAATAAAACTGGTAGTTTTTTTTTTTAAAAAAAAAAATCCGAAGAGAAGTCTAAAAGTTTAGGGATGAGCAAGAAAAAGTAAGGGGGTGGGGAGGGTGCGAAGGTAATTAGGGATTAAGTTTTTGCGACGAGTTTAAGGACCATCATTAATGAGCAAAATAAAATCTTTTGCAACAGATTAACAAAAGGCGCTGCAAAAAAAAAAAAAGACAGGTAATGTACCGTCGTGTATAATATTACTTTTTGTCACGGCTTTGGATTTTCTGTCTCTAATAATGGTATTTAGCCGATGCCTTTTTTGCGACAGTCAAATGCCATCACAAAAAAATTAATTTCGCGACGATTTTTTTTGTCGTCACAAAATATTACTTTTTGCGACGATTTTCAAACTGTTGAAAAAAGTTCCATGTCTAAAGCCTTCTTTTCTAGTAGTTGGTCGTCCTTGGTCATTCATGGGTAGAATAGAGGCGCGGATTTGGGAATTGTATATTTTATATAAAAATTAAATTGAAATATTTTATACAATCACACCTATTTAGGGAGTGCGATTAAATATATATATAATTACACTTATTTAAAAAGTGTGATTAAAAAGTAGTAATGTATATATAATCACACTTTAATTAGGTGTGATTAAAAAATATATAAATAATCACACTTTAATTAGAATGTGTGATTAAAAAATATATATATAATCACACTTATTTAAAAAGTGTGATTAAAAAATAATAGTGCATATATAATCACACTTTAATTAGAAGGTGTGATTAAAAATATATATATATATGTAATCACACTTAATTGAAAAGTGACATAAAAAATAAATATTATCACTCAATCAAATTAAAGTGTGATTAAAATATCAATCTAATTTTTTTTATCATACTTCCAACAAAAGTGAGATCTTTTTTTTTATCAAAGTGTGATCTTTAACTATTTTTGTTGTAGTGGACATTGATGAGGTCCCGACTGGAGCTAGTGGGGTACGGGTGGGGCTAAGGTTAGGTAGGGTTAGGGTTAGAGAGGATAGGCATTGGGTAAAGATGGAATTTATGTTAGGGTAAAATTGCAATAAAAAGGAAAGAAAAGAGGTGGGGTCCAAAGAATAAAGGTAGGGGTAGATAGCAACAATTTGAGTTGACTGGATGAAGATAAGAAATGAAATTTAATGAGCCCTAACTTTTGTCTTATATATAAAACGATCAGATGCATTCAAGTCCCACCTTCTTAGTTTTCCAAAAAAAAAAAAGAAAGAAATAAAGAAAGAAAGAAAAAATATCAAGTCCACCTTACTGTTTACAACAAATCAAATACATGAAGATACGTGAGTATAATTAGAATATTTTACAGTAGATATGGGTTTTGGTCCCAAGTTGGTTCGGTGTAGCCATTGACCTAAATGAAGACCCAATCCAATCCTATCAAGTTGATATTTTAAGATCGAAAACAAAACCAATGTATAGAAGGGAAAAGAAAAAAAAAAAAAAAAAAAAGAAAAAAATCGGGTTTTTGGGCACTCCTAGTATACAACTATTTGTGAGAGAAGGTCAAATAATTCAAGTTTTGCTTGATGACATTAAAAAAATTTCATGCCATTGCATAATGTTATATGAAAAGAAATTACAAGTGTAATTATTTAATTTTGTCAAACTACGTGTGCTTGCTTTCAATGATGGCCACTTGTTAATAATATTTTTCCTCATTGTTCTGTGGTTAAGTCAATTATTTCAGAACTTGTAACTAATTGAATACAACTTAAAAAAAAAAAATTAGTTCTTACCAGGCACTGGGGGACCAACAGGCATTTGCGCTTGCCTCTAGAGAAAAGAAAAAAAGAAAGATTCCATTAAAAAATAAAAAAAAATTGTTTCCATCTAGTAAACCACAAGTTGTGAGGGGAGGTGCAATAATTCATGTTTTGCGTGTCATTCAAAAATATTTGTGTCATTGCACAATGTTAAATGGAAGGAAACTACAGGTGCGATTATTTAATTTTGTAGATCTAGCTATCTCTGCTTTCTTCGGATGATGGCTACTTCTGAAATAATATTTTCCACCATTTTCTTTTGGAAAAGGCAATTGTTAAAAAATACAACTTCAACCCGTTCACCATAACTTGAAGCCCATTGACTATAACATATAAAATTTCAAATCTTACCGAAGCTAGTGGATCAATCGGTACGTCCGATAGACCAACACCATGACACAAACTGGGCGCTTGGTGCTGGCCTACCGGACGTACCGATTGATCCACTAACTTTCGGTAAGATTTCAAATTTTATAAGTTGTAGTCAATGGATTTCTAGAGAAATATTATTAATAATTGACACTTCACCACAAAACGAGGAAAAATATTATTAACAAGTGGGCATCATTGAAAGCAAGCGCAGCTAGTCTGACAAAATTAAATAATTACACTTGTAATTTCTTTTCAAAAAACGCTTTGCGTTGACATGAATTTTTTTGAATGTCAACAAGCAAAACTTGAATTATATGACCTCCCCTCACAAATAGTTGTGTACTGGGTAGAAATTGATTATTTTTTCAACACAATCTCTTTTGTTTCATTTTGTTTCGTTTTGTTTTTTTCCAATGGCAGAGATAGATGGTGGCTTGCTCGGCCCGATTGAGCCACTAGGATTCGGTATAGACCTTAAATTTTACAAGTTTTTTTGAATTATGGTTTATAAGTTCTTATGCTTTTGAATTTGACAAACAAAACTAGAATTAACTGACATCGCTCGAAAATAGTGGTTTACGGGACAGAAACTAATTTTTTTTTAACACTATCTTTTGTTTTTTCCAATTCTAGGCATATATGCTGATCTGCTCAGCCCTCTAATTAACGGTAAGAATTGAAATTTTGTCAGTTGTAGTGAACGGGTTGCGAGTTCTGATAAATGGGTTGAAGTTCTAATTTTTAATAATTGCATTTCCGTACAAAAATGGTAAAAAAAATATTATTAAGAATAGGAAATTATGGGATGCAAGAGGAGATACAATATTGACAAAATTAAATAATTACACAGCTATAATATCTGTTCATATAACATTATGCAATGACACAAATTTCTTTGAATGTCAAGTAGCAAAAGATGAATTATCGGTCCTCCCCTCATGAATAGGGCTTTGCAGAACATAAATTGATTATTTTTTCTGCACTATTTTTTTTTTCCTAATGGCATGCGTATATCCTGGCCTGCTCGTTGCACCTATTAGCCCACCAGAGCTAGGTATGAACTGGAATTTTTTAAGTTGTAATCAATGGGTTGCAAGTTTTGATCAATGGCTTGAAGTTATAATTTTTAATAATTGACTTACCATACAAAAATGGGAGAAAATGTTATTAAGAATAGGGTATTTATGTGAAGGAAATGGAGATACATAGAATCTCAAAATTAAATAATCTCACAATCGTAAATTCTTTTCATGTGACGTTATGCAATGACATGAATTTTTTTGAACGTCAAGAAACAAAACTTGAATTATTTGACCTCTCCTTACAAATAATTGCATACTGGGTTGAAACTGAATATTTTTCGACACTATCTTCTTTTCTTTCCTTTTTTTCCCTTCCCAATGGCGTGCGTAGATTTTGGCCTGCTCGATGCGCCAAATAATCCACCAGTATTCGGTAATGGCTGAAATTTAATAAGTTGTAGTCATTTGATTACAAGTTTTGATCATTAAGTTGGATTTTACTTTACAAAAATTAAAGAAAAAATTATGAAGAATTTGGCATTATCGAAAGCAAGTGAAGACAACAGGTTTGACAAAATCAAATAATTGCACATCTAATCTCATTTTTTGTAAGATTACGCAATGACAAATATTTTTTGAATGTTATCAAGCAAAACTTGAATTATTTGACCTCTCCTCAAAACAAGGTCTTTACTGGATAAGAAATTGATTTTTTTTTTTAACACTTTTTTTTACAATGGCAAGAGCTGGTGCTGGCCTACCGAACATACCGATTGATCCACCAGCTTTCGGTAACATTTGAAAATTTTATAAGTTATAGTCAATGGGTTTCAAGTTATGACGAACAGGTTGAAGTTGTATTTTTTAACAACTGCCTTTTCCACAAGAAAATGGTGAAAATATTATTACAGAAGTAGCAATCATCGAAAGAAAGCAGAGATAGCTAGATCTACAAAATTAAATAATTACGACTATAATTTCATTCCATATAGCATTATGCAATGACACAAATATTTTTGAATGACGAGCAAAACATGAATTATTGCATCTCCCCCCACAACTTGTGGTTTCTAGATGGAAACATATATATCTATATATATATTTTTTTTTTTCTCTAACTGAATCTTTCTTTTTCTCTTTTCTCTAGAGGCAAGCACAAATGTTGGCCCACTTGTCGCGCTTGCCTCTAAAGAAATATTATTAATAATTGAATTAAACCATAGAACAATGAGGAAACGTATTATTAACAAGTAGGCATCATTGAAAGATTAGTTTGACAAATTTAAAAAATTACACTTGTAATTTCTTTTCATATAACGCTATGCGTTGACATGAATTTTTTTGAATGTCCACAAGAAAAACTTGAATTATTTGACCTCCCCTCACAAATAATTGTGTACTGAGTAGAAATTGATTATTTTTTCAACACAATCTCTTTTTGTTTCGTTTTTTCCAATGGCAGAGATAGATGGTGGCTTACTCCGCCCAATTGGGCCGGATTCGGTATCGACCTGAAATTTTAAAATTTTTTTGAATTATGGGTGACAAGTTCTTATGTTTTTGAATATGACAAGCAAAACTTGAATTATCTGACATCGCTCAAAAATAATGGTTTACGAGATAGAAATTGATTTTTTTTTTTTGAACGCTATCTTTTGTTCTTTCCAATTGTAGGCATATATGTGATCTGCTTCGCCCTCCGATTGACGGTAAGAATTGAAATTTTGTCAGTTGTAGTGAACAAGTTGCGAGTTTGATAAATGGATTGAAGTGCAAATTTTTAATAATTGCATTTCCGCACAAAAATGGCAAAAAATATTATTAAAAATAGGGCATTATGGGATGCAAGTGGAGATACTATATTGAAAAAATTAAATAATTGCACAACTGTAATATCTGTTTATATAACATTATGCAATGACATGAATTTTTTGAATGTCAAATAGCAAAAGATAAATTATTTGTCCTCCCCTCATGAATAGTGCTTCGCAGAACATGAACTGATTATTTTTTCTACACGATCTTTTTTTTCCTAATGGTTGGTGTATATCCTGGCCTGCTTGTTGCATCTATTAGCCCACCAGAGCATGGTGTGAACTGGAATTTTTTAAGTTGTAGTCAATGGGTTGCAAGCTTGGATCAATGGGTTGAAGTTATAATTTTTAATAATTGACTTACCATACAAAAATGAGAGAAAATATTATTAAGAATAGGGTATTATGTAAAGAAAATGGAGATACATAGCATCTCAAAATTAAATAATTTCACCGCCTTAAATTCTTCTCATGTAATGTTATGCAATGACATTAATTTTTTTGAACGTCAAGAAACAAAACTTGAATTATTTGACCTCCCCTTACAAATAGTTGTATACTGAGTAGAAACTAAATATTTTTTCAACGCTATCTCCTTTTCTTTTCTTTTTTTCCTTTCCCAATGGCATCTGTAGATTTTGGCTTGCTCGATGCACCAAATGATCCACCAGCATTCGGTAATGGCTGAAATTTAATAAGTTATAGTCATTTGGTTACAAGTTTTGATCATTAAGCTGGAGTTCTACTTTATAAAAAATGACAAAAAAATTATGAAGAATTGGGCATTATCGGAAGCAAGTGGAGATACCAAGTTTGACAAAATCGAATTATTGCACATCTAATCTCATTTTTTGTAAGATTATACAACGACAAAAATATTTTTTGAATGTTATCAAGCAAAACTTGAATTATTTGACCTCTCCTCAAAACAAGTTCTTTACTGGATAAGAAATTGATATATTTTTTTTAACACCTTTTTTTACAATAACTGGAGCTGGTTGTCACGGACTGGGCGCTTGTCATCCTCCTGAGAAGCCGGCTCCACGAGTGGTACTGCGTACCCCGTGCATTATATCCAAGGACCAACCCAGGAGATGCGATAGGTATCTACCCTGCCTGCCTTGCTGCTCACCAACTAATGCACTTGCAAAGTGCTTGGTGTAGAACTGGCATCCCCAATGAGTCGGTACGTGACACACTACCACCGCTAGTCCCAGGGGGACATTACCCTGCCTGCATCCACGCTTGTCCGTTCCCCTACCCACGAAACCCGTCCCGTGCGAACACCACCCTTGGCGCAGACCCCACAATGAAGGCACTTGGTGTAAGTCCCACGTACCGTCCCTATCACATTGGCTCTAGGTTGGCTCTAATACCACTTGTCACAGACTAGGCGCTTGTCATCCTCCCGAGAAGCTGGCTCCACGAGTGGTATAACGTACCCTCGTGGCATTATGCCCAAGGACCAACCCAAGAGAAGTGATGGGGATCTACCCTGCCTGCCTTGCTGCTCACAAACTAATGCGCATGCAAGGTGCTTGGTGTAGAACTCGCATCCTCAATAAGTCGGTACGTGACAACCAGCTCCTGCCATTGTAAAAAGAGACTGTTAAAAAAAATCAATTTCTTATATAGTAAAGAGCTTGTCTTGATGAGAGATCAAATAATTCAAGTTTTGCTTGATCACGTTCAAAAAATATTTTTGTCATTACATAATCTTACAAAAAATGAGATTAAATGTGCAATAATTCAATTTTGCAAACCTGTTATCTCCACTTGCTTTCGATAATGCCCAATTCTTCATAATTTTTTTGTCATTTTTTATAAAGTAAAACTCCAACTTAATGATCAAAACTTGTAACCAAATAACTACAACTTATTAAATTTCAACTATTACCAAATGCTGGTGGATAATTTGGCACATTGAGTAGGCCAAAATCTACGCATGCCATTGGGAAAGGGGAAAAAAAAGAAAAGAAAAGAAAAGAAGATAATGTTGAAAAAATAATCAATTTCTACCCAGTATATAACTATTTGTAAGGGGAGGTCAAATAATTCAAGTTCAGCTTGTTGACGTTCAAAAAAATTCATGTCATTGCAAAACGTTACATGAAAAGAATTTACGGCGGTGAAATTATTTAATTTTGAGATTCTATATATCTCCATTTCCTTCACATAGTACCATATTCTTAATAACATTTTTCCTCATTTTTGTAGGGCAAGCCAATTATTAAAAATTATAACTTCAACCCATTGATCCAAACTTGCAACCCATTGACTACAACTTAAAAAATTCCAGTTCACACCAAGCTCTGGTGGGCTAATAGGTGCAACGAGCAAGCCAGCATATACGCCTACCATTAGGAGAAAAAAAAATAGTGCAGAAAAAATAATCAGTTTATGTTCTGCAAAATACTATTCATGAGGGGAGTACATATAATTCATCTTTTGCTACTTGACATTCAATGAAATTCATGTCATTGCATAATGTTATACGAACAGATATTACAGCTGTGTAATTATTTAATTTTGTCAATATAGTATCTCCACTTGCATCCCATAATGCCCTATTCTTAATAATATTTTTTGCCATTTTTGTGCGGAAATGCAATTATTAAAAATTAGAACTTCAACCCATTAATCAAAACTCGCAACCCGTTCACTACAAGTGACAAAATTTCAATTCTTACCGTCAATCGGAGGGCCAAGTAGATCAGTATATACGCCTACAATTGGAAAAAAAACAAAAGACGGCATCCAAAAAAAAAAAATCAGTTTCTATCCCGTAAACCACTATTTTTTAGCAATGTCAGATAATTTAAGTTTTGCTTGTCATATTCAAAAACATAAGAACTGATAACTCATAATCCAAAAACACTTGTAAAATTTAAGGTCTATACCGAATCCTAGTGGCCCAATCGGGTCGAGAAAGCCACCATTTATCTTTACCACTAGAAAAAAACAAAACGAAACAAAAAGAGATTGTGTAGAAAAAATAATCAACTTCTACCCAGTACACAACTATTTGTGAGGGGAGGTCAAATAATTCAAGTTTTGCTTGTTGACATTCAAAAAAATTCAAGTCAACGCGTAGCGTTATATGAACAGAAATTACAAGTGTAATTATTTAATTTTGTCAAACTAGTTGTGCGTGCTTTCAATGATGCCCACTTGTTAATAATATTTTTCCTCATTGTTCTGTGGTTAAGTCATTTATTAATAATATTTCTCTAGAGGCAAGCGCGACGAGGAGGCCAGCATTTGCGCCTGCCTCTAGGGAAAAGAGAAAAAGAAAGATTCAGTTAGAAAATATATATATATATATATATATATGTTTCCATCTAGTAAACCACAAGTTGTGAGGAGAGATGCAACAATTCATGTTTTGCTCGTCATTCAAAAATATTTGTGTCATTGCATAATGTTATATGGAACGAAATTACAAGCGTAATTATTTAATTTTGTAGATCTAGCTATCTCCGCTTTCTGTCGATGATGGCTACTTTTGAAATAATATTTTTACAACTTCAACTTGTTTGCAATAACTTGAAACCCATTGACCACAACTTATAAAATTTTCAAATGTTACCGAAAGCTGCTGGATCAATCGGTATGTCCGGTAGGCCAGTACCAGCTCCTGCTGTAACGCCCTCAAAATAAACCCATAATAACCATAACATTAACATGCATTTATAAAAGAAAATGAATCATTTGAGTTATTCATCAGAGTATTCTTATTGAAAGACATCACATGTAACATCCTGCAACATCAAAATAAATGCCCTAAGGGCTTACATCTTTCCAAGCTAACACTTGGACACAAAAAGGATGAGTACTAACTCATTTACAAGTTAAGCCCTAGGCTTGATTGTTTACATGAAATCTCAAAAAAATAACAAAATAAAACATATAACTAAAGACAAGTCTTCAAAATCCCAAACATCAAATCCTTCCAGGCTAAGTCCGTGGAGGTAGCTTATCACCTGAACCTGAAAATGATGTTCCCATAAAGGGTGAGCCACAGCCCAGTAGAAAAAATACTAAACCAAATATAAGCATTGAATAAAGCTATAGCATTCAATAGATGGTTAACCAAGATAATCAATTTTATCATTAAACAGTCTCATGACACTAATGTCTAAGACATATTTCCCTTTCTATTATTATCAACATGGCTCAGAACCTGGCCAAACTTACAACAGTGAATTATATATCACATTCACATTACTTCCAATATCAACAAAACAAATGAGACTCATGCTCATATCAAAACACCTCATACTTCCCATTTGATACACATTTTAGTGCTGTATCAATAATCATGTTAAAACACTTCAATATAATAAGCACACATAAAAATGGTGCTAATGGAGTCCATCCCCTATCTCCTCCCAAACAAAAATCCGGTTTAGAGGTCCATCCCCTATCTTCCCCTAAACCGTGGAGTACATCCCCTATCTCCTCCCAAACAAAACAATGTATGCAAATGCAATGCTCAATCAATACACGTATTTTCTGTATTAATGCAATAGTCAAATTGATGACTTACCCAATGTGATTAGTTTCAGTTATTCCTAATCCACATGCAATGTCTACAACAATCACAACTATCCTCCACCGATAGCCCAAAACAGTTATTTCTAGACTGGAAATAAATATAACAACAATTCAATAGGCGAGTGATTCATATTAACCAACTACACCATTTAATCAATAAATTCCCCAATTTCATGGATTTAACCAAATTCCCCAATTTCCTTAAATTAATTACTCAAATCAATTTAGCAATTCAACTAGGTTTTTGTTCCCAAAATTTTCAAAGTGTCCCCAACCTATCAAAATACCAAACTTAGAACAAAACATATAAATTGGAGTAGGAAAATCCCTACCTCGAAGAAAATAATCCGTATAGAGAAGATGGAGATGAAGACCAAAGACCAACGTGCTCCAAATCCCAAGTTTCTCAGATTAAAACGAAGCCCTCAACTTACTCTAACTTTTTAATAAAGGATCTAAGGTAGAAACTCACTCTAAGTAGATCAATCGAAGGAGAGAAGGTGTGTAGAGGGAGAGAAAGAGATAAAAACACTCCAGGGGCGGTTTTTAAAAAGTTATGAAGGAAAAGTAGGTCAAAAAGTGATCCAAAAAGTGAAATCACGGACTGATATAATCGACTCTACGCTCGAGCGTAGAAAGCCCCGCTCGAGCGTAAGACACAGAATCATGCTCGAGCGTGAAGAAAGCAGCTCGAGCGTCAATTGCCCCCTTCCAGAAGTTTTGCAGGCACTGACACCCGCTCGAGCGTCAAACTCACCGCTCGAGCGGAGGAGCAAAAACAAGGGATCACGCTCGAGCGTAAAAACTACCGCTCGAGCGGAAGAACTACAGAGCAAAATACTGGGAGATGGAAAATCACGCTCGAGCGTCAAAATTACCGCTCGAGCGGAGAAGCAACAACGAAGGGACCGCTCGAGCGTTAAAACTTCCGCTCGAGCGTAAAGGCCAAAATCTGGGCATCACCTATTGGCATCTAAAATCAACCAACCTGTAACAGACCCGCCCAACCAACCTATACTTCAAATACAAAGAGATTAAAGGACAACAACAACCAATAAGTAATGACAGGATCCACGGAACCTAAGTCCGGATACAATAATTTAAAGAGAAACGACCGGGGTCACTATAATCTCCCCTCCTTAAAAGAATTTCGTCCCCGAAATTAAGCACAAGGTTTCGAAAACAAGTTTTTCTCAAATTCCAACAATATGATAACTTACTAATAAACAACTTGACCCAACACCGGCCATTCCATCTCTTAACAAAGAGGCATGCCACAATATGAAAAACAACCATATATTTCAACCTGCATTATCACTATGCAATTTTCTTTCAATTTCAACAATTTTCAATATATTCAATATATACAATGTTCCCTTAAACTTCCATTTCGAGGCAAGTTCCAAAATATTTCCATTAACCAAAACATTCTAAATGTTTTACAGCTTAAGACATATATAAAAAGCTTTAAAGTTCGACAATATGACAAAATCTAACTACAAGATTACAAATCAATAAACATGTCCGGATATTTCTCGCGGACTTCCAACTCACGTTCCCCTGTGGCTTCCTCCACCCCGTGATGTTTCCACAAAACTTTCACCAAAGGAATGGTCTTGCCTCGCAAGACTTGATCCCGCTTATCCAAGACCCTAACCGGTCTCTCCTCATACGAGACATCCTCATCAACTACTAAATCGGTCCAATCCAATACATGTGATGGATCCGGCTCATACTTCCGAAGCATACTCACATGAAACACGTCATGTACTCCGGACAACTGCGGCGGCAAAGCTAAACGATAAGCAGTCTCGCCAATCCTCTCAAGGATCTCAAAAGGACCAATGAATCGAGGGGACAACTTCCCGCTCTTCCCAAACCTCATCAATCCCCGTCTTGGTGATATCTTCAAAAAGACATGATCACTCACCTCGAACACCAAAGGTCTCCTCCTACGGTCGGCATAAGATTTCTGACGACTCTGGGCTGTAACAAGCCTCTTACGGATAAGCTCAACCTTCTCCGTCGTTTCCCTCACTAACTCCGGACCCAACAGAGGTGCATCACCCACCTCGGCCCAACAAACAGGAGACCTACACGGTCGGCCGTATAAGGCCTCAAACGGTGCCATACCGATACTAGACTGGAAGCTGTTATTGTAGGCAAACTCCACTAATGGCAAGTGCCTCTCCCACGACCCGCTAAAGTCAAGAACACAACCCCGAAGCATATCTTCAAGGATCTGAATAGTACGCTCGGACTGCCCATCAGTCTGAGGATGATAAGCTGTGCTAAAGGTCAACTTAGTACCTAAGGCGCTCTGCAAGCTCTGCCATAATCTGGCAGTAAAACGAGGGTCCCTATCGGAGACGATCGTCACTGGAACCCCGTGCAACCTCACTATGTCCCGAATATACAAGTTGGCAAGATGATCTACTGAATCTCTAATGCGCATAGGAATGAAGTGCGCCGACTTAGTCAACCGGTCTACAACCACCCAAATAGCATCACTGCCCCGCTGAGTCCTCGGAAGACCTACAACGAAGTCCATAGTGACATGCTCCCACTTCCACTCGGCAATAGGCAAGGGTTGCAACAAACCCGCTGGCCTCTGATGTTCGGCCTTCACTTGCTGACAAGTAAGGCACTTAGATACGAAAGCTGCCACATCTCTCTTCATACCCCGCCACCAAAACTGGCGACCCAAATCCCGATACATCTTAGTACCTCCCGGATGCACCGCAAGGCGTGAATGATGAAACTCTCGGAGTACCTCCTCTCGATGAGACTTCGGCACAAACAGACGGTCTCGGTATCTCACACTCAGGTCGGGATACACCGTCAAACCTTTCTCAACCTTCCCACCAGAAATCTTCTCACGGAGGGATTCTACCTCAAGGTCGCCCCTCTGAGCCTCTAACACTCGAGTCACAAGTGTAGGTTGCGCAACAACAGAAAACAAGGCCGCAGCCTCAACGGATTCGCCCAGAATCAAATCAAACTCTCCAAGTGCACCTAACATCTCCCACTCTCGGATGGCTATACTAGCTATGTCACCAACAGGTTTCCTGCTAAGGGCGTCGGCCACCACATTGGCCTTTCCCGGATGATAATGCAATTCAAAGTCATAATCCTCAATAAATTCCATCCACCTCCTCTGCCTCAAGTTCAAGTCTTTCTGTGTGAACAGATATTTCAGACTCTTATGATCCGAGAATACCTCGAACCTCTCACCGTAAAGATAATGTCTCCAAATCTTAAGGCAAATATCACAGCTGCTAACTCTAAATCATGCGTAGGGTAATTCTTCTCGTGAACTTTCAACTGACGTGAGCCATAGGCAACCACTTTCCCCTCTTGCATCAACACACAACCAAGACCCTCTCGTGAGGCGTCACAATAGACCGCATAACCCAACCCTCTCTCCGGAATAATCAAGACTGGAGCAGTGGTCAGTCTAACTTTCAACTCCTGGAACGACTTTTCACAAGTCTCGCTCCAAGCAAATTTGACTCCCTTCCGAGTCAATCTAGTCAAAGGCGAAGCTAATCTGGAGAAATCTCTTACAAACCGGCGATAATACCCAGCTAATCCCAGAAAACTGCGGATCTCAAACACACTCTTAGGCTGTACCCAATCTTGCACTGCCTCTGTCTTGGATGTATCAACAGACACCCCTTCCCTAGAAACTACATGGCCTAAGAACTTCACCTCCTCTAGCCAGAACTCACACTTCCCAAACTTAGCATAAAGCTGATGGGCTCTAAGTAAATCAAGCACCACCCTCAAGTGTTCCTCGTGCTCTTCCTCTGAAGGTGAATAGATAAGGATGTCGTCCACGAAGACGACTACAAAACGATCTAGAAATTCCCGGAATATCCGGTTCATCAAATCCATAAATACTGCCGGTGCATTGGTGAGCCCAAATGGCATCACCAAAAACTCATAGTGGCCATACCGCGTACGGAATGCCGTCTTTGGAATATCCTCCTCCCTGACTCTCAACTGATGATAACCTGATCTCAAGTCTATCTTCGAGAAACAACGGGAACCTTTCAACTGATCGAACAGATCATCTATACGGGGCATAGGGTACTTATTCTTAACCGTAGCCCGATTCAATTTCCGGTAATCTATACAAAGTCTCAAAGCACCACCTTTCTTTTTAACAAAGAGGGCCGGTGCTCCCCAAGGCGAAACACTAGGACGTATAAAGCCTTTATCTAGCAACTCCTGGAGTTGGATCTTCAACTCAACTAACTCAGCTGGGGCAAAACGATAGGGTGCCATAGAAATCGGCGCCGTGCCGGGCACTAAGTCAATAGAGAATTCAATCTCTCGATGCGGTGGCAAACCAACAAGATCCTCGGGAAAAACGTCCGAGTACTCACACACCACCCTTGGCAACACAATCAGAGTCTCACCGTCCTCACTAATCGAAAGGTTAGCAAGTAGACCACTAAGCTCACTCCGTCCTCGCGGAACATACCCCGGTGGCAAAACACTACCAATACGGTCCCCCAGAAAATGAAAACACTCACCATTCACGGTACAACAAGTGACTCTCTGGCGGTAGCAATCAATAACTGCCCGGTATGACGATAACCAGTCCATACCCAAAATAACATCGAAACCTCTCATAGGCATAACTACAAAGGAAAATGGGATTCTATGATAATCAACCTCTATATCACAACCCCTAACACCGTGTTTCAAAATCAATTCACCCCCAAGAGGCGACACTACACAAATAGGAGATGCTAACTGTGCTAACTCCAACTCCAAAACAGATGCAAATGCAGCAGACACAAAGGAATGAGATGCACCCGTATCAATCAAAACATTAGCAACCGAGTTGCAAAACAAGAAAGTACCTCTCACAACAGATGGAGCCGGTACAAGATCCTGCGCGGTAACAGCATACACGCGCCCAGATGACCTCTGATCAACCTGCTCACCCCTAGGAGCATAAGATTGTTGCACCGACTGAGACGATGAAGCCCCCTGATTGGCCCTCGAGGCCTGACCCGACTGAGCTGGCTGTTGACCCTGAATCTGCCTCAAACCAGGTGCACCAGGTGTGCCACCCAACTGCGGGCAATACCTCTTCATATGCCCTGGCTGACCACACTGATAACACGATAGTGGCTGGCCTCTGCCCTGACTCTGGCTCTGAGATCGAGCCGAAGATGATGCTGCTCTCTGCACTCCTCCCCTCTGAGGACAAACTGGAGACTTGTGGCCCAGCTGGCCACATTTGAAGCAGGTAATGTCTCCTTGACTGCCTTTCCCCGAACTAGCACTCGGCACAGGAAAAGTTGATCTAGAAAAGCTACTCTGAGACTGTTGGGGATTAAAACCCTTCTGTCTCCTACCATCACTCTGACCATCCTGACTCCTCTTGGAGCCCTTCTGTCCTTCCTCCTCCTCCTGCATCATGATTTCCATGTGGGCTGCAGCATCAACCAAACGCCCATAATCCCGAATCATAGTTCCCCCAACTCTCAGCTTGAGGCCACGCCTCAACTTCCTCTCAAACTCAATACAACGGCGTTCCTCAGACGCCACCAATTCAGGTGCAAACCTGGATAAACTAGTAAATGCAGCCTCAAACTCGGCCACTGAAGAACTCGACTGCTTAAGCTGGCAGAACTGGTCTCTCAGTTTCTTCCTAACTGCTGGAGATAAGAACTTCTCCTGGAAAGCATTCACAAAAGCCTCCCATGTACCTCCTATACGCCCCTTAGTGAACTTCCACCACTGACCCGCATCCCCCTTCAACTGGAATGATGCCAAGGTCACCTTCAACCCCTCGTCTTCGATGCCAAGCATCTCAAACGTCTTCGTTGTCTGTTCGAGCCATTCGTCTGCCTTAAGCGGCTCTTTAGGATCACCCACAAATCCATCCGGATTAGACCGGAAGAACTCCCTCTTCAAAAAGGAAGGTCCTGCATCCGCAACAACAACGTGGGCTTGATTCTCAGCCCTAAGAATGCCTACTGACTCCCTGAATGCCCCTGCTATCTCTCGGGCTAAAGCGCCCATAGCCTGCTGGCCTACTGGCTCGGCCACATTGGCCTGGCCAATTCCCTCATGAACTGCCGGAATCTCCTCTGGCACCGGTACCTCCTGCCTACCCGGCCTACCACGCCTACCGCGTCCTCGTCCTCGCCCTGACATCCTAATAAAGGAAACAAACAAAGACGTTAGCACATTAATAAATGTGCCGAAACTAAACACTCGCGTCCTAATGCATTGGACAAAAATAATTCATTCCACGTAAGCACATAATCACATAAGCACCTACGAATTTCATTCCTGGATAATAATAGTCCCGAAGCGTTACTATAGTTCCGGTTGGAAACAGCATTGATCAAGTGCCTTTCCAACAAGACTACTAGAAACTCAAGGGTCCAATTAACATCCTAGAAACTACGTTCCATACCCACATAATCACATAAACATGCTATCATATAAGCACATAACAGTACATCTAAGTCTCTATCAAGCGAGACGAACCCATTGTGATACTAATCCCTTCCCACGTACCCAAAGTATTCGAACCCGGTACGCTCTGATACCAAGTTGTAACGCCCTCAAAATAAACCCATAATAACCATAACATTAACATGCATTTATAAAAGAAAATGAATCATTTGAGTTATTCATCAGAGTATTCTTATTGAAAGACATCACATGTAACATCCTGCAACATCAAAATAAATGCCCTAAGGGCTTACATCTTTCCAAGCTAACACTTGGACACAAAAAGGATGAGTACTAACTCATTTACAAGTTAAGCCCTAGGCTTGATTGTTTACATGAAATCTCAAAAAAATAACAAAATAAAACATATAACTAAAGACAAGTCTTCAAAATCCCAAACATCAAATCCTTCCAGGCTAAGTCCGTGGAGGTAGCTTATCACCTGAACCTGAAAATGATGTTCCCATAAAGGGTGAGCCACAGCCCAGTAGAAAAAATACTAAACCAAATATAAGCATTGAATAAAGCTATAGCATTCAATAGATGGTTAACCAAGATAATCAATTTTATCATTAAACAGTCTCATGACACTAATGTCTAAGACATATTTCCCTTTCTATTATTATCAACATGGCTCAGAACCTGGCCAAACTTACAACAGTGAATTATATATCACATTCACATTACTTCCAATATCAACAAAACAAATGAGACTCATGCTCATATCAAAACACCTCATACTTCCCATTTGATACACATTTTAGTGCTGTATCAATAATCATGTTAAAACACTTCAATATAATAAGCACACATAAAAATGGTGCTAATGGAGTCCATCCCCTATCTCCTCCCAAACAAAAATCCGGTTTAGAGGTCCATCCCCTATCTTCCCCTAAACCGTGGAGTACATCCCCTATCTCCTCCCAAACAAAACAATGTATGCAAATGCAATGCTCAATCAATACACGTATTTTCTGTATTAATGCAATAGTCAAATTGATGACTTACCCAATGTGATTAGTTTCAGTTATTCCTAATCCACATGCAATGTCTACAACAATCACAACTATCCTCCACCGATAGCCCAAAACAGTTATTTCTAGACTGGAAATAAATATAACAACAATTCAATAGGCGAGTGATTCATATTAACCAACTACACCATTTAATCAATAAATTCCCCAATTTCATGGATTTAACCAAATTCCCCAATTTCCTTAAATTAATTACTCAAATCAATTTAGCAATTCAACTAGGTTTTTGTTCCCAAAATTTTCAAAGTGTCCCCAACCTATCAAAATACCAAACTTAGAACAAAACATATAAATTGGAGTAGGAAAATCCCTACCTCGAAGAAAATAATCCGTATAGAGAAGATGGAGATGAAGACCAAAGACCAACGTGCTCCAAATCCCAAGTTTCTCAGATTAAAACGAAGCCCTCAACTTACTCTAACTTTTTAATAAAGGATCTAAGGTAGAAACTCACTCTAAGTAGATCAATCGAAGGAGAGAAGGTGTGTAGAGGGAGAGAAAGAGATAAAAACACTCCAGGGGCGGTTTTTAAAAAGTTATGAAGGAAAAGTAGGTCAAAAAGTGATCCAAAAAGTGAAATCACGGACTGATATAATCGACTCTACGCTCGAGCGTAGAAAGCCCCGCTCGAGCGTAAGACACAGAATCATGCTCGAGCGTGAAGAAAGCAGCTCGAGCGTCAATTGCCCCCTTCCAGAAGTTTTGCAGGCACTGACACCCGCTCGAGCGTCAAACTCACCGCTCGAGCGGAGGAGCAAAAACAAGGGATCACGCTCGAGCGTAAAAACTACCGCTCGAGCGGAAGAACTACAGAGCAAAATACTGGGAGATGGAAAATCACGCTCGAGCGTCAAAATTACCGCTCGAGCGGAGAAGCAACAACGAAGGGACCGCTCGAGCGTTAAAACTTCCGCTCGAGCGTAAAGGCCAAAATCTGGGCATCACCTATTGGCATCTAAAATCAACCAACCTGTAACAGACCCGCCCAACCAACCTATACTTCAAATACAAAGAGATTAAAGGACAACAACAACCAATAAGTAATGACAGGATCCACGGAACCTAAGTCCGGATACAATAATTTAAAGAGAAACGACCGGGGTCACTATACCTGCCATTGTAAAACAAAGTGTTTAAAAAAAAAAAAATCAATTTCTTATCCAGTAAAGACCTTGTTCAGAGGAGAGGTCAAATAATTCAAGTTTTACTTGATTAAATTCAAAAAATATTTTTGTCAATGCATAATCTTACAAAAACATAAGATTAGATGTGCAATTATTCGATTTCGTCAAACCTGTTGTCTTCACTTACTTCTGACAATGCCCAATTCTTCATAATTTTTTCTACAATTTTTATAAAGTAAAATCCAACTTAATGATCAAAACTTGTAACCAAATGATTACAACTTACTAAATTTCAATCATTACCGAATGCTGGTGGATCATTTGGCGCATCGAGCAAGCCAAAATCTACGCACGCCATTGGCAAGGGAAAAAAAAAAGAAGAAAAGAAGATAGTGTCGAAAAATAATCAGTTTCAACCCAGTATACAACTATTTGTAAGGGAAGATCAAATAATTCAAGTTTTGTTTCTTGACGTTCAAAAAATTGATGTCATTACATAACGTTACATGAAAAGAATTTACGGCGGTGAGATAATATAATTTTGAGATTCTAAGTATCTCTGTTTCCTTCACATAATACCCTATTCTTAATAACATTTTTCCCCATTTTTGTATGGTAAGTCAATTATTAAAAACTATAACTTCAACCCATTGATCAAAAGTTGCAACTCATTGACTACAACTTAAAAAATTCCAGTTCATACCAAGCTCTGGTGGGTTAATAGGTGCAACAAGCAGACCAGTATATACGCCTGCCATTAGGAAAAAAAAGATAGTGCAGAAAAAAATAATCAATTTATGTTCTGCAAAGCACTATTCATGAGGGGAGGACAGATAATCCAACTCTTGCAACTCAACATTCAAAGAAATTCATGTCATTGCGTAATGTTATATGCACAGATATTACAAGTGTGTAATTATTTAATTTTGTCAATATAGTATCTCCACTTGCATCCCATAATGCCCTATTCTTAATAATATTTTTTGCCATTTTTGTGCAGAAATGCAATTATTAAAAATTAGAACTTAACCTATTTATCAAAACTCGCAATCCGTTCACTACAACTGACAAAATTTCAATTCTTACCGTCAATCGGAGGGCCAAGCAGATCATCATATATGCCTACAATTGGAAAAAGCAAAAGACAGCGTTCAAAAAAAAATCAATTTGTCCCGTAAAAAACTATTTTTGAGCAATGACAGACAATTTAAATTTTGCTTGTCATATTCAAAAACATAAGAACTCATAACCCATAATTCAAAAAAACTTGTAAAATTTAAGGTCTATACCGAATCCTAGTGGCCCAATCGGGCCGAGCAAGCCACCATCTATCTCTGGCACTGGAAAAACAAAACAAAACAAAACAAAACAAAACAATTAGAGATCGTGTTGAAAAAATAATCAATTTCTACACAGTACACAACTATTTGTGAGGAGAGGTCAAATAATTCAAGTTTTGCTTGCTGACATTTAAAAAAATTCATGTCAATGTGTAGCGTTATATGAAAAGAAATTATAAGTGCAATTATTTAATTTTGTCAAACTAGCTATGCTTGCTTTCAATGATGCCCACTTGTTAATAATTATTTTGAGACTAACATTTTGAGACAATAAAAATAGAATAAGAGACTAATATTTTGAGACGGAGGGTGTACTGACATTACTTCAATCTGTTAATTAACATAATAGGAGAGGGATTAAAATTTAGAAAAATTTATCTATAAATCTAATATGGTGAATGTTGATCTATTTAGTATTAAAAGTTTTTTTTAAGAATCAATTAGTCCTTTTTGTTTTAGAAAGTTATATTTATTTGATTTAGTGCTATTTGAATTTAAGTGAATGCCCTTTATGATTCATTTTTTCAATTTTCTAATTCGTTTTTGGCATGGGAACGGAAAGGTAAGGTTGTGGAAAATTCTTTTCAAGCGTGGAAATATACATTTTTATTAGTGTATTTTTTGGTATTATATTGAAGTGCTACATTAGAGTACTACATTTGGAAAAAGAAAATACACTAAGGAATTTTTATATGTTAAATTGATTGGAGTGTTACGTTTGGAAAAAAAATACGCTAAGGAATTTTCTTGGAATGTTACATTTTTACGTTTGGGAAAAGTACACTAAGGAGTTTTTGTGTTACATTGATTGGAGTGTTACGTTTAGAAAAAGTACACTAAAAAGTTTTTGTGTGTTACATTGATTGGAGTGTCACATTTGGGAAAAATACGCTAAGGGGTTTTCTTGGAATGTTACGTTGTTACGTTGAAAAAATACACTAAGAAGTTTTTATTTGTTACATTGATTGAAGTGTTACGTTTGGAAAAAAAATACACTAAAGAATTTTTTTGAAATGTTACGTTGTTATTGTAACGCCCTCAAAATAATAACATTAAACCCGTCAGATAAGACATGCATTTACATATAAACCAACCATATTCCTTTATTTCATTGAGTTTCATTACATAAGTATTACATGTTAACATCAAAACAAAATGCCCTACGGGCTTACAGCTTTCCAAGTTAACACTTGGTTACAACAAAAGAGTACTAACTCGTTTACACATTAAGCCCTAGGCTTGAAGTTACATGTAATACATCAAAAGTTAAGCGACAAAAGTATGTCCGCCACTAGCCTCCCAGCTATGTCCTTGGAGGTGGCATGCTTCCTGCACCTGAAAATGATATTCCCATATAGGGTGAGCCACAGCCCAGTAGAAATACACTAAACCAACCATGGACAATGACTAAAATATTAGCAATTGATAGATGGTCAACACTGATACAATCACATAAATCACATATTTATGTCAACGACTTACAAGTCCCAATTACTTTTCATTTTTCCTTTAACAACAGATAAGCATACTAGCTCTATCATCATTTCCACAGATATGTATAAAAACTATATCTCACATTCAACCCTTAGGTCCCATTTTCATCAATGATTCAACAATCATTCCATTTTTCTATGCCAAACATGCATCTAGGTTTATTATGAATAAAACCCCAACTTTTGTAAAATTACACAAAAGTCCCAAACTTTCACAAAATTACCAAACGTGCTCCAAAACCCGAGATTTTCAGATTAAAATGAAGCCCTCGACGATCAACAACTTTTTTGTAAAGGCCAAAGGTGAGTAAATCACTCCTACTAGATCAAAACCTAGAGAGAAGGTAGAGTCTAAAGTGAGAGGCTCAACAATGGTGATTTTGGAAAAGTAAGAGAGAGAAGAGAAAGTGAAAAAGTGATTTGAAAAGTCACAATTTCGGGACTTTAACCCAGGTCTCCGCTCGAGCGTAAAACACCCCGCTCGAGCGGCCACTCACAGACTTCCGCTCGAGCGGCCAACCTCCCGCTCGAGCGCAGAATGCACTCGCCCAGCACTTTTGCAGAACCAGGCCTCCGCTCGAGCTCCCAACCCTACGCTCGAGCGTACAACACTGCACAACAAAATACTGGATGGGTGTATTACCCGCTCGAGCGCCAACACCTCCGCTCGAGCGCACAGGCCAAAAATCTGGGCAACTAGTTTTGGTTTCTAAACACAACCAACCTAAAACAAATCCGCCCAACACATCCTATAACTCAAATACGAAGTAAAAGGATGTAAACAAAATAATAAACAACTACCAACATCCACGGACACATGTCCGGATCACGGTATAACAAGGGTAAACCCGGGATCGCTATAACCTCCCCCCCTTAAAGAATTTCGCCCCCAAAATTAAGCACAAGTTTTCAAAACAAGTTTTCCTTTATTTTAGACAATGTTACAATTTAACATTCAACAATTCGACCCATTACCGGTCATCCCATCCCTTTAACAAGAGACATATCACAATATGTAAACAACATATGTATTTTCAACATGCATCAACATTATGCACTATCTTTCCAATTTCAACAATATATTCAACACATATAGTGTCACATTCAACTTCCATATGAGGCAAGTTCCAAACATACTTCCAATAATCAAAACATTTTCAATGTTTCACAACTTAAGACATATATAAAAGCTCTTAAGTTCAACAAAATGTAAAATTTAAATACAAGATTACATATCAACAAACAAGTCCGGATATTTCTCTCGAACTTCCAACTCACGTTCCCAAGTGGCTTCCTCCACTCTGTGATGTTTCCACAAGACTTTCACCAAAGGAATGGTCTTGCCACGCAGGACCTGATCCCGCCTATCCAAGACCCGTACCGGTCTCTCCTCATACGAGGCATCCTCATCTACCTCTAAATCAGTCCAATCCAACACATGTGATGGATCTGGCTCATACTTCCGAAGCATACTCACATGAAACACGTCATGCACTCCGGACAACTGCGGCGGTAAGGCTAATCGATAAGCAACCTCACCAATCCTCTCAAGGATCTCAAAAGGACCAATAAACCGACGGGATAACTTCCCACTCTTCCCAAACCTCATCAGGCCTCATCTAGGTGATATCTTCAGAAAGACATGATCACCTACCTCAAACGCCAAAGGCCTCCTCCTACGGTCGGCATAACTCTTTTGTCGACTCTGGGCTGTAACAAGCCTCTTACGAATAAGCTCAACTTTCTCCGTCGTCTCCCTAACTAACTCTGGACCCAACAAAGGTGCATCACCCACCTCGGCCCAACACACTGGAGACCTACACGGTCGGCCATACAAGGCCTCAAACGGTGCCATACCGATGCTAGACTGAAAACTGTTGTTGTAGGCAAACTCTACCAATGGCAAGTGCCTCTCCCACGTCCCACTGAAGTCCAGGACACAACCCCGAAGCATATCCTCGAGGATCTGAATAGTACGCTCGGACTGCCCGTCAGTCTGAGGATGATAAGCCGTACTAAAGGTCAACTTAGTGCCCAGGGCACTCTGCAAACTCTGCCACAACCTAGCAATAAAACGAGGATCTCTATCTGAGACGATTGTCACTGGGACCCCGTGCAATCTCACTACGTCCCAAATATACAGGTCGGCAAGATGATCTACCGAATCTCTCACGCGCATAGGAATAAAGTGCGCCGACTTAGTCAACCGGTCTACAACCACCCAAATAGCATCACTACCCCGCTGAGTCCTCGGAAGACCTACAACGAAGTCCATAGTGACATGCTCCCACTTCCACTCGGCAATAGGCAAGGGTTGCAACAAACCCGCTGGCCTCTGATGCTCGGCCTTCACTTGCTGGCAAGTAAGGCACTTCGATACGAAAACAGCCACATCTCTCTTCATACCCCGCCACCAAAACTGGCGACCCAAATCCTGATACATCTTAGTACCTCCCGGATGCACCGCAAGGCGCGAATGGTGAAACTCTCGGAGTACTTCCTCTCGGCAAGACTCCGGTACAAACAAACGGTTTCGGTATCTCACACTCAGGTCGGGATACACCGTCAAACCCTTCTCAACTTTCCCACTGGAGATCTTCTCTCGGAGGGATTCTACCTCAAGGTCACCTCTCTGTGCCTCTAACACTCTAATCACAAGTGTAGGCTGTGCAACAACAGAAAACAAGGCCGCAGCCTCGACAGATTCGCCCAGTAGCAAATCAAACTCGCCAAGTGCTCCCAACATCTCCCATTCCCGGATGGCTATACAAGCTACATCACTAATGGTTTTCCTACTAAGGGCATCGGCCACAACATTGGCCTTTCCCGGATGATAATGCAACTCAAAATCATAATCCTCGATGAACTCCATCCATCTCCTCTGCCTCAAATTCAAGTTTCTCTGTGTAAATAGATACTTCAAACTCTTATGATCCGAGAATACCTCGAACCTCTCACCATAAAGGTAGTGCCTCCAGATTTTCAAGGCAAAGATCACTGCTGCTAACTCTAGGTCGTGTGTGGGATAATTCTTCTCGTGTATTTTCAACTGACGTGAGCCATAAGCTACCACTTTCCCTTCTTGCATCAACACACAACCCAAACCCTCTCGTGAGGCATCACAATAAACTGCATAACCCAACCCTCTCTCCGGAATAATCAACACCGGAGCGGTGGTCAATCTAACTTTCAGCTCTTGGAACGACTTTTCACAAGTCTCACTCCACACAAACTTGACTCCCTTCCGAGTCAGCCTAGTCAACGGTGACGCTAACCTGGAGAAATCTTTCACAAACCGACGGTAATACCCAGCTAATCCCAGAAAACTGCGGATCTCAAACACATTCTTAGGCTGTGCCCAATCTTGCACTGCCTCAACCTTGGATGTATCAACAGACACCCCTTCCCCGGATACCACGTGGCCTAAGAATTTGACTTCCCTCAGCCAGAACTCACACTTCCCAAACTTGGCATACAGCCTATGGACTCTAAGTAACTCAAGCACCACTCTCAAATGTGCCTCGTGCTCCTCCTCAGAAGGCGAATAGATAAGAATGTCGTCCACGAAGACGACCACAAATCTGTCTAAGAACTCCCGGAAAATCCGGTTCATCAAGTCCATAAAGACTGCCGGTGCATTGGTAAGTCCAAATGGCATCACCAGAAACTCATAATGGCCATACCGCGTACGGAATGCCGTTTTCGGAATATCCTTATCCCTGACCCTCAACTGGTGGTAACCCGATCTCAAGTCTATTTTAGAGAAACAACGGGAACCCTTCAACTGGTCAAACAAATCATCTATACGGGGCATAGGGTACTTATTCTTAACCGTAGCCCGATTCAACTTCCGATAGTTAATACACAATCTCAAGGCACCATCTTTCTTTTTAACAAAGAGTGCCGGTGCTCCCCACGGTGAAACACTAGGGCGAACAAAGCCCTTATCGAGCAATTCCTGGAGCTGAACTTTCAACTCAACCAACTCTGCTGGAGCAAAACGGTAAGGTGCCATAGAAATCGGCACCGTACCAGGCACTAAATCAATAGAGAACTCTATCTCTCGGTGAGGTGGCAAACTAACAAGATCTTCGGGAAAGACATCTGAATACTCACAAACCACCCTTGGCAATACAACCTGGGTCTCACCACTCTCACCACTCTCAAAGCTGGCAAGTAGACTACTAAGCTCACTTCGCCCTCGCGAATCATACCCCGGTGGCAAAACACTACCAACCCGGTCTCCCAAGAAATGGAACCACTCCCCGCTCAAGGTACATAACGTGACCCTCTGGCGGTAGCAATCAATAACAGCCCGGTATGACGATAACCAGTCCATACCCAAAATAACATCAAAACCCTTCATGGGCATGACAACAAACGGAAAAGGAAGCCTATAATCGGCGACCTCTATATCACATCCTCTAACACCCTGTTTCAGGATCAACTCACCACCCAAAGGCGATACCACACAAATAGGAGATGCCAACTGTGCTAACTCCAATTCCAAAACAGATGCAAATGCAGCAGATACAAAAGAATGAGATGCACCCGTGTCTATCAACACATTAGCAACTGAGTTGCAAAACAGAAAAGTACCTCTCACTACTGATGGAGCCGGTACTAAATCCTGCGCGGTAACAGCATACACGCGCCCCGTAGGCCCCTGGTCTACCTGCTCACCTCTCGGAGCAAAAGACTGCTGCACAGACTGGGATGACGAAACTCCCGGATTGGCCCTCGAGGCCTGCACAGACTGAGCTGGCTGAAAACCCTGCGTCTGCCTAGAACCAGACGCTCCCGAAGTGGCACTCAACTGTGGGCAAAACCTTTTCATGTGCCCAGGTTGTCCACACTGATAACAAGTCAAGAGCTACCCCCTGCCCAAACTCTGACTCTGCGGTCTAGCTGAAGAAGAAGCAGCTTTCTGACCCCCACCCTTCTGCGGGCAAACAGAAACCTTGTGACCCAGCTGGCCACACTTGTAACAGGTGAAATCCCCCTGACCACCTCTCCCTGAGCCAACACTCGGCACTGGAAAGGTCGATCTAGAGACTGCACCCTGAGACTGCTGAGGGTTATAACCCTTCTGTCTCCTGCCATCACCCTGACTATCCTGGCTCCTCTTGGAGCCTCTCTGACCCTCATCCTCCTCCTGCATCATAAGCTCCATATGAGCTACAGCGTCCACTAGGTGTCTATACTCTCGAATATAAGACCCACCAATTCTCAACTTGAGGCCCCGCCTCAACTTCCGCTCAAACTCATAGCAACGGCGTTCCTCAGACGCCACCAGTTCAGGTGCAAACCTAGACAGACTGGTAAAAGTAGCCTCAAACTCGGCCACTGACAAGCCCTGCTGATTAAGCCGCCGGCTAAACTGATCCCTCAGCTTCTCCCTAGCTGCTGCTGATAAAAACCTCTCCTGAAAAGCATTCACAAACGCCTCCCAAGTACCACCAACACGAGCTTTCTCGTACTTCCACCATTGACCCGCATCTCCCTTCAGTTGGAAGGATGCCAAGGTCACTTTCAGTGCTCCGTCCTCGATGCCAAGCATCTCAAACGTCTTCGTTGTCTGTTCGAGCCATTCATCTGCCTTAAGCGGCTCTTTAGGATCCCCGATAAACTCGTCCGGATTACACCGAAAGAACTCCCTCTTCAAGAAGGAAGGCCCTGTCTCAGCTGCCTGATTCCCAGCTCTAAGAATACCCAAAGCTCCTGCTATCTCTCTGGCCAAGGCACCCATAGCCTGCTGACCTACTGGCTCGGCCACAGTGGCCTGCCCAACCCCCTCCTGTACTGCCGGAATCTCACCAGGTAACGGTACTTCCTGCCTCGCAGGTCTACCACGCCTAGCACCTCTTCCTCGTCCTGACATCCTAATAAAGGCAACACAGAACATTAGCACATTCATAAATGTGCCGAAACTAAACACTCACGTCCTAATACATGGACAACTGTAATTCACTCCACATAAGCACATAAACACATAAGCACTTACGAATTTCATTTCCGGATAATGATAGTCCCGAGACGTTACTAGAGTTCCGGTTAGAAACAGCATTGATCAAGTGCTTTTCCAACAAGACTCCCAGAAACTCAAGGATCCAATCAATATCCCAGAAATTAAATCCCAAACCCACATAGTCACATAAGCATGTTATCACTTAAGCCCATAGCATATGATACCACATTTAAATCTCTATCAAGCGAGACAAACCCATTGATACTAATCACTTCCCACGTACCCAAAGTATTCGAACCCGGTACGCTCTGATACCAAGTTGTAACGCCCTCAAAATAATAACATTAAACCCGTCAGATAAGACATGCATTTACATATAAACCAACCATATTCCTTTATTTCATTGAGTTTCATTACATAAGTATTACATGTTAACATCAAAACAAAATGCCCTACGGGCTTACAACTTTCCAAGTTAACACTTGGTTACAACAAAAGAGTACTAACTCGTTTACACATTAAGCCCTAGGCTTGAAGTTACATGTAATACATCAAAAGTTAAGCGACAAAAGTATGTCCGCCACTAGCCTCCCAGCTATGTCCTTGGAGGTGGCATGCTTCCTGCACCTGAAAATGATATTCCCATATAGGGTGAGCCACAGCCCAGTAGAAATACACTAAACCAACCATGGACAATGACTAAAATATTAGCAATTGATAGATGGTCAACACTGATACAATCACATAAATCACATATTTATGTCAACGACTTACAAGTCCCAATTACTTTTCATTTTCCCTTTAACAACAGATAAGCATACTAGCTCTATCATCATTTCCACAGATATGTATAAAAACTATATCTCACATTCAGATAAGCATAAAAACTATATCCACATTCTCAACAGATATGTATAACAACAATATTCACAGATAAGCATACAAGCTATATCCACATTCTCAACAGATATGTATAACAACAATATCCACAGATAAGCATACAAGCTGTATCCACACTTCACAAAGATAAGCATATGAGCTCTATCTTCACTTCTCTAGACAAGCATATGAGCTGTGTCTACGGAGTTCATCCCCTATCTCCTCCCAATACCTATCCGGTTTAGAGGTACATCCCCTATCTTCCCCTAAACCGCGGAGTACATCCCCTATCTCCTCCTCTACACATAACGTATATAAACACATTGGTTCTATATACAATCACACAATACACACAATTAATGTATTCTATCAACCGTCAAGTTCCATGACACATTCCATTGATTAGTTTCCGTTTACCTAATCATCATGCATTGTCTACAACAATCTCGACTATCCTCCACCGATAGCCCAAAGCAATTATTTCTAAAACAGAAAATAAATGCACAAATGGATATTCAATCAACATTTCATTTCCTCATTTCTCACCAATTAATTATCCCAATTAATTATACAATGTAATTAGGCCCTTTTCCATAATTACCATTTCAACCCTTAGGTCCCATTTTCATCAATGATTCAACAATCATTCCATTTTTCTATGCCAAACATGCATCTAGGTTTATTATGAATAAAACCCCAACTTTTGTAAAATTACACAAAAGTCCCAAACTTTCACAAAATTACCAAACGTGCTCCAAAACCCGAGATTTTCAGATTAAAATGAAGCCCTCGACGATCAACAACTTTTTTGTAAAGGCCAAAGGTGAGTAAATCACTCCTACTAGATCAAAACCTAGAGAGAAGGTAGAGTCTAGAGTGAGAGGCTCAACAATGGTGATTTTGGAAAAGTAAGAGAGAGAAGAGAAAGTGAAAAAGTGTTTTGAAAAGTCACAATTTCGGGACTTTAACCCAGGTCTCCGCTCGAGCGTAAAACACCCCGCTCGAGCGGCCACTCACAGACTTCCGCTCGAGCGGCCAACCTCCCGCTCGAGCGCAGAATGCACTCGCCCAGCACTTTTGCAGAACCAGGCCTCCGCTCGAGCTCCCAACCCTACGCTCGAGCGTACAACACTGCACAACAAAATACTGGATGGGTGTATTACCCGCTCGAGCGCCAACACCTCCGCTCGAGCGCACAGGCCAAAAATCTGGGCAACTAGTTTTGGTTTCTAAACACAACCAACCTAAAACAAATCCGCCCAACACATCCTATAACTCAAATACGAAGTAAAAGGATGTAAACAAAATAATAAACAACTACCAACATCCACGGACACATGTCCGGATCACGGTATAACAAGGGTAAACCCGGGATCGCTATAGTTATGTTTGAAAAAAGTACACTAAATAAACTTTTAATATGTTACAACGGAATGTTACGTTTAAAAAAACTCACATTTGTCTCTCAACACATAGCACATGCCCGTTCATACTTAACCCTTTATGTAATTCACATTAGAATATGACTTTTGAATCCATTAATTAAAAAACAAAATAAAAAAAAAAGACCAAACAGTTCTTAAAATCACTATTCGAGATTTTTATTTATTTATTTTTTATCAGCAAATGTTAGTTGCTAGATTAGTACCTACGGGAAAAAAATCTCTCAATCCTTAACAAAATATCTAAATGCTTGCACTCCCTTAATTCAACTCCTTCAATTAGGAATTGAACCCATGACCTCCCTAGGGACTAAGCCCTAAGAGCATCTACAATGAGATGGCTAAAATTGTTTGTTAAAGTGTGTTATATGACAAAAAGTAACAAAAGTGAAGCCTAAAAAATGTGTAGTAAAGTGTGTTAAGAATTTGTTAATTTTAGAGAGTGAGTGGTGGTGCAATGAATATGTTAAGGTGTGGTGCGCATTTATATACCACAACGGATTGGGTCGTCCGCCGAGACATCTGCCTAGAAGTCCGACCGGTCCATTGGTTAACTTTTTTTTTTTTTTTTTTAACTTGTTGGGCTTTGTTTTTTTAGCATTAATGTTTAATGTGTTTTTTTTTTTTTTTTTGCATTTTTGTTTTTTTAATGCTATTGTCTATGTTGTAATTGAAAAATAATACTATATTTTTTGGGTTTGCAGGAAACCCAATGCCCTCTTTCTCTCGTTGTCTAAAATGCTAATGGCTAACACTAATACACAAGTTAGCAACTTCATTGCAGCACAAAACAGTGTTTTTAGCTGGCCAAAATTTGGCACACTGGCACACCCACTGACACACCCATTGTGATGCTCAGAGGAAAGTATGGTGACTAACTAAACTAAGTCTAATGGATTATTATTAGAGATTTATTAATATTTCGCCGTAAAATTTATGTCACGAATCTTACTCATAAAGATTAGCATTTTTCAAAATTAACTTATCTATGTTAGACCAACACTGAATGAATTTAGATTATATATTTATTTTTTCTTAAATAAAAGTATGTGATAATTTGACTACTCAGCTGTTTTTTTTAATTATTTATAACTCGGGTGTCGGGTCAGTTGTTTTTTTTTTTTAACTACTCAGCTGTTAAAGTCATGACTTTTTTTTTAATTATTTTCTTGTACTTTTTTTTACACCGAACACGTCATAAATTCAACTAAAAATATTGGGTAAATTATAACAGTAGTCTTACATTTTATCTCTTGTATCATTTTGATTTTTACACTTTCAATTGACTCAATTTTTACCATTAATTTTAAATTTTGTGTCAATTTAATCCAATTAATAATGTTATTAGTGTTGTTGATGAAAAATAATCAATAAATTGATTTAAGTTAGCTCACTGAGTTAAGTAATTTTATAATTTTGCTTTTAAAAAATATGATACATGCCACTTGTATGTATATTTTTCATAACAAAAATGTTAAGAGTTGTAATTAATTAGACCAAATTAAAACAAAATCACAAATTCATGATTGAAATTGAGTCAATTGAAATTATAGAAATTAAAATGACATAAAAACTAAAATACAAGAACTACTTTTGTAATTTGTCTAAAAAGATTTATTAACAAACAACGTTTACGAGCATCCCACAAAACACAATTGATAAAATAAGAGAAGAAACAACAATTATATACTTTATTGTGTCAATACATTAGTCCAATTTTTATTTTTTTTTTACTAAAAATATATTATTTATCCAAAAGTATCCATATCTATTCAAAATTTAACTATTCACCGATTTGTTCAAACATCACACATAATACAAAAAATTATATAACTCACTTGCATCAAAACTCATAACATATAAAAGAAAACCTATGGATTCAAAAACTTAGCCACTATAAATATGTATTCATACTTTAGAACACTTCCAACAAGTGACAAAAGAGTCTATACTTAACTCCATGATCTTTCAATCAAAGAAAACACTCTGCAAGTATATGGTGAGAGACCGTGTATGTACCACAGCGGCAGAGAGTTTTTGAGAGTGTGTGGATAATTCTAGACCTTGAGTTGAATAATATAGTATTGAGAAATAGGATGAATCTATTCAAATCCAATATGACCACTCTTATGCATGCCTTTGTTCAAAAAAACCTATAATCGGTCACAGGAGACTAATGGTCAAAGGAAAAGCTATTCAAAAGAAAATAACTGTATGACCAACTGTCACAACAAATTGATCTACTAATTTTTTAATTTGTTACCCAAAATCGATAGTCACAATCTATTATTCACTAGTCAGTGCATGTTTCTAACAGTCAAAGAAGAACACAACTCATGATGATACCTCTAAAATGGTAGAGAAATAAATTATAACAAAACACAAACACAAACACAGAGGAACATATTTAATTTCAAAGAGAAAGAAGAAAATATATGGTGCCACTACAGTATTGTCATATTCAAATCTATTGTTGCAAACAGGGAAAAGGAAGTTGTGCAATTTTCTTTCCATATATGAGGTAGTGCGAAGAGAAAAACAATATGTCTGTGCAGATGCAACCACTAGAATCAAAACAAATGGCAATCATAAATCAAGGTTCTAAATTATATTTTGTCTGACCCGTGAATGAAGGAAACTAAAGCAAACTTTTCAAATACAATTAGCTCTTAAATTGTAACAATAAAGTAACATACAAGTGGTGATATGTTTCGGTAACAAATGAAATACAAAATCAAACATGTCTGATAGTTTGAAATTTAAATTCCAATTTCTTGTTTGTGATAGGCTAAAATAACTCATCATATACTAAAATAGTCAACAAAATAAAACACTCATTACATTACTCTTTTTATTTTTTTACACGTGTTTTTATTATTCCCAAACGATACCATGTAATAAATAAATAAATAAATCGGATCTATACCCAACCCATAGTTTGAATAGTTTTTATTTTTATAATATGTAACTTGAGAAGTTAACTATGTAACGCCCTCAAAATAATAACAATAAACCCACCAGATAAGACATGCATTTACATTTAAACTAACCACATTCCTTTCATTCATTAGAATTCCGTTACATAAGTATTACATGTTAATCTCATAACAAAATGCCCTACGGGCTTACAGCTTTCCAAGTTAACACTTGGTTACAACAAAGGGTTCTAACTCGTTTACACATTAAGCCCTTGGCTTGAAATTACATGTAATAAATCAAAGTAAAACGACAAAACTATGCCCGCCACAAGCCTCCCAGCTATGTCCTTGGAGGTGGCATGCTTCCTGCACCTGAAAATGATATTCCCATATAGGGTGAGCCACAGCCCAGTAGAAATATACTAAACCAACCATGGACAATGACTAAAACATTAGCAATTGATAGTTGGTCAACACTGATACAGTCACATAAATAACATATTTATGTCAACGACTTACAAGTCCCAATTACTTTTCATTTTCCTTTTAACAACAGATAAGCATACTTGCTCTATCATCATTTCCACAGATGTGTATAAAAACTATATCTCACATTCAGATAAGCATAAAAGCTATATCCACATTCTCAACAGATATGTATATCAACAATATCCACAGATAAGCATACAAGCTGTATCCACACTCTACAACAGATATGTATATCAACAATATCCACAGATAAGCATACAAGCTGTATCCACACTTCACTTCACAAAGATAAGCATATGAGCTCTATCTTCACTTCTCTAGACAAGCATATGAGCTCTGTCTACGGAGTACATCCCCTATCTCCTCCAAATACCTATCCGGTTTAGAGGTACATCCCCTATCTTCCCCTAAACCGCGGAGTACATCCCCTATCTCCTCCTCTACACATAACGTATATAAACACATTGGTTCTATATACAATCACACAATACAAACAATTAATGTATTCTAGCAACTGTCAAGTTCCATAACACATTCCATTGATTAGTTTCAGTTTGCCTAATCAACATACATTGTCTACAACAATCACGACTATCCTCCACCGATAGCCCAAAGCAGTTATTTCTAAAACAGAAAATAAATGCACAAATGGATATTCAATCAACATTTCATTTCCTCATTTCTCACCAATTAATTATCCCAATTAATTAAACAATGTAATTAGGCCATTTTCCATAATTACTATTTCAACCCTTAGGTCCCATTTTCATCAATGATTCAACAATCATTCCATTTTTCTATGCCAAACATGCATCTAGGTTTATTATGAATGAAACCCCAACTTTTGGATAATTGCACAAAAGCCCCAAACTTTCACAAAATTACCAAACCAAGCCCAACATCTCAAAATACCAAAATTTAAAGACAAAACCCATAGAGAGGAGTAGGATATCCCTACCTCAAATTCGGAGTCCCAAAGGAGAAGACGACAAAACCCAACGTGCTCCAAAACCCGAGATTTTCAGATTAAAAAGAAGCCCTCGACGATCAACAACCTTTTTGTAAAGGCCAAAGGTGAGTAAATCACTCCTACTAGATCAAAACCTAGAGAGAAGGTAGTATCTAGAGTGAGAGGCTCAACAATGGTGCTTTTGGAAAAGTAAGAGAGAGAAGAGAAAGCAAAAAGTGATTTGAAAAGTCACAATTTCGGGACTTAAACCCAGTCTTCCGCTCGAGCGTAAAACACCCCGCTCGAGCGTCCACTCACAGACGTCCGCTCGAGCGGCCAACCTCCCGCTCGAGCGCAGAATGCACTCGCCCAGCACTTTTGCAGAACCAGGACTCCGCTCGAGCTCCCAACCCTACGCTCGAGCTCACAACACTGCACAACAAGATACTGGATGGACGTAATCTACGCTCGAGCGCCAACACCTCCGCTCGAGCGTACAGGCCAAAAATCTGGGCAACTAGTTTTGGTTTCTAAACTCAACCAACCTGTAACAAACCCGCTCAACACATCCTATAACTCAAATACAACGTAAGAAAGGATGTAAACAAGATAATGAACAACTACCAACATCCACGGACACATGTCCGGATCACTATACAACAAGGGTAAATCCGGGATCGCTATAAACTACATACAGGAATTGATTGTTCTTAGAGAAATACCGTTTAGTACTGTCTTTTCCATTGCATCGTCCTTTTTGACTCACTTGATTTCGGTGAACACAGGCCAATTCCATTGATGTCTCCCAATTGTTAAATCATGAAAGAGTGAGCAGATGTGAAACAAGCGAAAATCTTAAAATTCAAGGAAAATGAACAAATCGTAATATTACTTATACCATGAAATGTTGGTGAATTCGAATCTGCTCCTTCAGAATCCATAGCTATCAAATCAACAATTAATCGTCACTATATAACACCAATGACACATCCATATATCCATACATATATATATCATGTATTTATATTCGTGTATATGTGATGAACTCATATCACATCATAACAATTAATCATCACAGTGAATGGATGTGAAACAAGCGAAAAACTTAAAATTCAAGGATAATGAACATATCGTACTATTACTTACCATGAAATGTTGGTGAATTCGAATCATCTCCTTCAGAATCCATACCTATCAAATCAACAATTAATCATCACTATATAACACCAATGACACATCCATATGTCCATACATATATATGTATACATATCATGTATTTACGTTCGTATATATGTGATGAACTCATCACCATAACACATCCATATATCATAACAGTCTAACAGATCCATATAGCATTACCTTGAAGTTGTTGTGTTTTGGTTTTGCAAGAGAGAGAATACGTGTGTGTTTGGTTTTAAAATGCTTTTGAATGATAAACTCATAATACCACATCATAACAGTCTAACAGATCCATATAGCATTATCTTGAAGTTGCTGTGTTTTGGTTTCGCACACGCGTGCCAGAGAGAGAGTGTGTTTGTGTTTGGTTTTGAAATGCTTTTGAATGATAAACTCATAATACCACATCATAACAATCTGACAGATCCATATAGCATTACCTTGAAATTGCTGTGTTTTGGTTTTGAAATACTTTTGAATGATAAACTCATAATACCGCATCATAACAATCTAACAAATCCATATAGCATTACCTTGAAGTTGTTGTGTTTTGGTTTTGCGAGAGAGAGAGAGTATGTGTGTGTTTGGTTTTGAAATGCTATTGAATTGCATTCTGAAGCTTTTTTTTTTAGTTTTTATTTTTATCAGTCAGTTCTCATTACATATTAATTTGTAATCGTTACAGTAAACTGGCCGATACGAGAACTGACTGATAAAAATTAAAAAAAACAGGCCGATACGAGGGGGAAAATTGGTTCACATGAAATGCATCCCATTCGGCACCTCAGAAAGCACGTCTCTCTTTCCTTCCTCCGGCACACTCTACATGTGTCCTTGAGCTATCCAAGGGATCGAGTGATTCCCCGAAGGTTTGTAACTCGAGGAATGTTGGACATAACCCGCATAGTCGACTCTGAATCTTCCCCTTTGCATGAACTCCCCGCCCTCAGATAAATGCATCAGACCTTCCTTCTTTCCTTAAGACCTTGCGACTGAGGATCAGCAACAGGCACATCTCACTAGCGCATCTCGTCTCTTTCCCTAAGGTTTTTTATTCGAGGAATGTTCACTCTACGCTAGAGCACAAAAGGCTCGGTACCTCTAAAGGGTTGGTGTAGGTAAAGCTGCTCGAAAGCCTTCATTTCATCGCTGTTTGTGTTCTGCCCTGTTCTTTCTCTAATCTCGTTAAGTACCTGCTGTACAGTATATATGGCATCTAAAACCATGATGGCAAACACATGAAACCAACCAACAGCTGCCACACACCACTCCCATGGGGTTGGTGTTGTGCTAGAAACTTCGATAAAAAAAATATAAAATAAAAAAAATAGAAACTGCCTTATAAACCCCTCGCGCTTCAGAATTCAATTCAATGGCATTTCAAAACCAAACACACACACATACTCTCTCTCTCTCTCTCAAAACCAAAACACAGCAACTTCAAGGCAATGCTATATGAATTTGTTAGATTGTTATAATGTGGTATTATGAGTTTATCATTCAAAAGCATTTCAAAACCAAACACACACATACTTTCTCTCTCTCTCACACGCGCGTGCGAAACCAAAACACAGCAACTTCAAGGTAATGCTATATGGATCTGTTAGATTGTTATGATGTGGTATTATGAGTTTATCATTCAAAAGCATTTCAAAACCAAACACACACACATACTTTCTCTCTCTCGCGTTCGCGCGCAAAACCAAAACACAGCAATTTCAAGGTAATGCTATATGGATCTGTTAGACTATTATGATGTGGTATTATGAGTTTATCATTCAAAAGCATTTCAAAACCAAACACACACATATTCTCTCTCTCGCAAAACTAAAACACAGCAACTTCAAAGTACTACTATATGGATCTGTTAGACTGTTATGATATATGGATGTGTTATGGGGATGACTTCATCACTTATATACGAACATAAATACATGATATATATGTATGGATATATGGATGTGTCATTGGTGTTATATAGTGATGGTTAATTGTTGATTTGATAGATATGGATTCTGAAGGAGATGATTCAAATTCACCAACATTTCATGGTAAGTAATAGTACAATTTGTTCATTTTCCTTGAATTATAAGTTTTTCGCTTGTTTCACATCCATTCACTGTGCTGATTAATTGTTATGATGTGATATGAGTTCATCACATATACACAAACATAAATACATGATATATATATGTACGGATATATGGATGTGTCATTGGTGTTATATAGTGATGATTAATTGTTGATTTCATAGCTATGGATTCTGAAGGAGCAGATTCAAATTCACCAACATTTCATGGTAAGTAAAACTACGATTTGTTCATTTTCCTTAAATTTTAAGATTTTCGCTTGTTTCACATCCGTTCATTCTTTCATGATTTAACAATCAGGATACGTCAATGGAATTGGCCTATGTTCACCGAAATCAAGTGAGTAAAAAAGGACGATGTAATGGAAAAGACAGTGCTAAACAGTATTTCTCTAAGAACAATCAATTTCTGTATATAGTTAACTTCTCAAGTTACAGATTATAAAAATAAAAACTATTCAAACTATGTTTTAGATATAGATCCGATTTATTTATTTATTTATTACATGGTATCGTTTGGGAATAATAAAAACACGTGTAAAAAAATAAAAAGAGTAATGTAATGAGTGTTTTATTTTGTTGACTATTTTAGTATATGATGAGTTATTTTAGCCCATCACAAACAAGAAATTGGAATTTAAATTTCAAACTATCAGACATGTTTGATTTTGTATTTCATTTGTTACCAAAACATATCACCACTTGTATGTTACTATATTGTTACAATTTAAGAGCTAATTGTATTTGAAAAGTTTGCTTTAGTTTCCTTCATTCACGGCCAGACCAAATATAATTTAGAACCTTGATTTATGATTGCCATTTGTTTTGATTCTAGTGGTTGCATCTGCACAGATATGTTGTTTTTCTCTTCGCACTACCTCATATACGGAAAGAAAATTGCACAACTTCCTTTTCCCTGTTTGCAGCAATAGATTTGAATATGACAATACTGTAGTGGCACCATATATTTTCTTCTCTCTTTGAAATTAAATTTGTTCCTCTGTGCTTGTGTTTGTGTTTTTTTATAATTTATTTCTCTACCATTTTAGAGGTATCATTATGAGTTGTGTTCTTCTTTGACTGTTAGTAACATGCTCTGACTAGTGAATAATAGATTGCGACTATCGATTTTGTGTAACAAAATAAAAAAACTAGTGGATCAATATAACCAAAACTTCATCCCAAAAATACATGAAGAAAAATGCAGGTAATGCACATATGGAAGAAAATTTTCCATAAATGGCCCCTTCTACCTACCACGTTTAATCCAGGATTTGAAGGAAGAAAAATTAGCAAACATTCACCCTTATGAATCCAGACGAAATTTTAATAATAATTCATAACTAACAAAAACAGAGACGATGGATAACAGCATTCTGTGCTCACAAATTTAAATCATAACTCAATCATGATGTTGGAATAAAAGCTACTGTAAAAAAAGTTACCTGGAATAACTTATATAGTCTGGCCACTTTTAGCACATCCGAAGAAGTTGGAGAATCGGCAAAGATTGATTGCAGGTTTTCCTCAGTGATTTTCTCAATATTTTCAGCTCTATAAGGTTCTTCACTCAAAAGTTCCTGCGGCAATGACACAAGCTACTATAACCCGATACATACTGGTGGATAAAAATGTTTATGTTTACTTGGAAAGAACAATAAGTTACACAAATCCATAATCTAATGAGCCTCTAATGGGGTTATACAGGTACACAGAAAATCCATGATCACAACCACCTCTGATGGTGTTGCACAAAGTAGAGGCATCATTAAAAACAAAAACAAATGATTAAAACAGCCTTACTGCAGAAAATAAATAAATACATACCTTCACAGCAACGACAGGATCAGAAGATCCACGACTGCTAGCAAATGATACACACAACCCTTCAACATCAGAAAGAGTTTTCACTTTGGATATTGCCTCTTGAGGTTTCATTCCAAGCTTTATACCGAGAACAATCTGCAGAACCACCCAATATCAAGAGTACAATACATGTTTAACAGTAAAAAGCTAAAAGCATTTGGAAGTCTATAAACTATTGCATTGGAGGACAATTTAGCTAATAGACCTCGTAGATTTTAAAATTAGGAGCCTTCACAATGGCTATTGAATCCATAGACTAATGCTTTCGGTCATTTTGATAGAAAATGCAATATAAAGTTTTTTTTTATTTTTTGATAAATAACAAACAACCAAATTGCAATATAAAGTAAAATATACACCAACTATCAAAAAATAAAATGAAACAAAATAAAACTTACAGCAGCTAAACGGCATTCAACAACCTGATTATTGTAATTTATAGCAGCAGTGACCGCTTTCTGGGATTCGGCCAATGAATGCGCTATTACAAAAGAACCACCAGCAGGAAGCTGCACATCAGTTGCGCGAATGGGATTGAAATCAATCAACTCCACAAACCCAGATTGAGCCATGACAGAGATAGCCTGCAAGGTGAATCAAATTATAGACTGATAGGTTGTGGCCAGTCTGACCCAAACAAAAATAATATGAACACGTTTGATAGTCATTAAAATAACTAAAATCCTACTCACGAATCGGTTTCGTGCGGTTCGGATGACGGGTTGGACCCACCCGATGCGGGGCAGGTTGGGAAAAAATGGAACCGCGTCCACCCGCATTGCGGGTTGCGGATTGAACAGGTGGATCATGCGGTTGCGCGGGCTGTTGCGAGCGGTTTGTGAATTATTTTTTTTTTATTTTTGAGAGATTTTTTCTTTTGAGAGATTTTTTTCAGCAGTTTTTTTTTAAACACATTATTATTATTATTATTCAGATTATTATTAAGTACATTATTATTATTATTCAGATTATTATTAAACAGATTATTTTTTTCCGAAGTTTTGTTTTCTTAAAACAAATTATTATTATTATTATTATTATTATTATTATTATTCAACAATAAAAACATTTTCTTTTATTAAATAATCAAAGCAAAATGTTACAAACCCCTTTGCAAACCCACAACACAACAACACAACCAAAAGCATATTCTTGTATTAAATAAAATAAGCAAAAAAGTTACAAACCCACAACAAAACAAGTCTGCAAACCATAAATAAATGGAGGAGAGGCGAGATTTGGGCGATCTAGGTACCTTCGGTTTTTGTTTTTTTTTTTTTTTTTGCTGTAGATCTTCCAGATGTGCCATCTCTAGATCTGGTTTGGGGTGACGGCGACACTACGACAGGGAGGAGTGGAGCGGATGGAGAGACGACGGCAGCGGTAGAGGAGATGAGAGCGATGGCGACGGGAAGGAGATGAATAGAGAGGTAGGCGAGAGAGAGAGAGAGTGAGATACAGCAGATGAGAGAAAAAAAGAGACAGCTTGGTAGAGAGAGAAAGGAGTATAAAAAAATGAATTTGAGAGAGGCATACCCAGATTTTTTTTCGTTTAAGCATATGCTGCGGATCATTCGGGCGGGTTGCAGATTTGCACGGGTAGGGTTGGGTCTAACCCAAACCCGATTTTGTATGGAAAAATAGACCTGCACTCGCCCTATTTATGCATGCGCGTTGGGTTAGATTTGTGCGGATAGAATCAGTTTGGACGAATTGTGCGGATCGAATAAACCGTTATCCATCCCTAACAAGGACAAATAACACTAGCCACCAACTTAACAAAGGACTTCTTCCTTAAAATGTATTAAAAATTAGCAAGTTGCAATATACAAGAGAAATATGTTTTTGTAAGAGTTGGAGTATGTTTGGATGATGTCAAACTATTGAGAGTAAAGCCCTGAAGGTTCAAGAAAACTATAATAAAATTCAAGAGCATGTAATGGAGGTTATGTAACCTGGTCCATGCCACCAGATTGTGTCCCAATGTGCCGTTCACATTCACATGTAAGCTGCGCAATTTCTTTCTGTAAAATAAACAATGACATTAGAATCAGCAAAAAAAAATGAAGTTTTCACAATATGGACATTTTACTGTCAATTAGTCTTCATCTACCAGACTGTAGGATGGAAGTGTCTCAGTTGTACGGAGCAAATGTGGAATTAAAATCTTAAAGAAGTGTAATTATAACAAATTCATAGTATTCAGTATTTTTTTTTTTTTTTCTTTCCAAATCTAAAGGAAAATTAGTGTAATTTATCCATTTTTTTAAAAAAAGATTTAGTGACAAGTCCTATTTTATAAACTTATTTAAGTTTAGATCTTTTTATAATCTCCACATTTTTTCTTTACCTATACCAAAATTCCTCTGCATTATTTTTTCTTTATTTGAGCACCCACTATAATCCTAACTGTACCTTTTCTTTGGACCCACAACCCTACAACATCGTTTATCCAACAGTCCTCCCACCCCCCATCTCCGGCCACCCTCCATTATCATTCCAATGAACCTTGCCCTTATTACAACCCTTCCCTAGCCCCCCTCCTCCCCAATGCCCCCAGTACTTTAGCCCATCTTTGGCGCTAACTTTAGGCCATGTTTATTTGGTGGACTAGATTAAGTTAGATTAGTATTTTTGTCGCTAATAGTCCTGGAACTACGAATCCCGTTAGATTGTGTATCCTATCATATGTTTAGATGCTTAGTCCTCCAATTTATATCCCACCCTGTGGGATTGAATAGTCCGTTTGGAGGCTTAGTCCTCAAATTTATATCTCACTCTATGGAATTGAATAGTCCATCATGTGTGAAAGGCCATATCCGAATAAATTATTAGTCCGTTCTTTAATCATTTAACCAAACATCAGATTAATAATTTTATTAGACTATTAGTACCTTTCTAAACCCATATCCACCCAAACAAACGTGTCTTTTCTTCCTTCGTTGCTCCTTCCTGTTTTCATACAGAAGTTAATGCCAAGTCAAAGAAGAAGCATTCAACATTCAGAGTCAAGGTGATGTCAAATAACGAAACAGACATTTGGCAAAGCAATTCTAAGTACAGACTAGATAGTTGACCATGAACCCTTTTTAACTTAGAGAGAGAGAGAGAGAGAGAGAGAATTAACAACCCAAACTCAGATCTCAGTTCTCATCCAATGCTCCTAGCATGATATCTCCTCTTTAGGAACATAGTACAAGATAGTCAGTGCACTAGTATCTCTAGCAAGTTCCACCTCTATAGTCATAGAAAGAAATTTCTACATTCTGCCCTGTGTCATTAATGTTACATTTTCTTGCAGACAATGTGCCAATAAATTCCATGATGTCACTCACCCAAAGACATAAGGTGTATTCAAATTGCAAACAAAGGAAGAAGTTTCTGTCCAAACTCAGGAAAAAAAAAAAAAAAAAAGAACAAGAAAAGTTAGCTACAATACCGAGCTAGAAAGTTAGGATGAAAATGTTACAAGTGATGTGATGGGGTCATCCATCAAATAACTGTTTGAAGAAACACTGGATTCAAATCCAAGCTTAAACGTTAAATTTACAATATTTTAAGCCACAGATAATTCTGGTAAGTAGTAGAACATATAGTTCAAAAGTTAGAAGTTCAACATAATTTCAATTATGCTTCGTAGCGGATTTAGTTGATTAATAAAGCAACTATTGGCGTGAGCTGTAAATCTGAACACCAATAACTATTTTGCAGTTGAAAAATCTAGGCTTAGAAATATAGGTGGTGTTTGGGAAGCAAGTTTCCAAATTTTTTTCTCATTTTTTCTACTAAAAGACAAAAGTTTTGCAAAACCAAAAAAACACATCCAAACAAAATATCACATCCAACCCCATAATCATTTCACTTTTTCTCTCACAAACATCACATCCAACCACATAAAAACCCAACTATCTTCCCAAACACCAAAAATTTTTTATCTCATAAAAACGTACATCCAATAAAATCTACATAAAAACTCACTTCCCAAACACCATCATAATATATTAAATCTTTCATGGCAATAAATACAAAACCAAAGAGACACTTCTGCAAATTACCTGATCTGCTACTGCATATAATATTGCAATTATACATGGAAGACAGCAGCAAACAGCTATACCAATGACAAATGCCACAACAACACAGATAACAACAAAGAACACATAAAAGCATGAAATTTACAGATCCATAAGAAACTACAACGAATTAGCCAATAAAAATTGATCAAACATAAAAGCATAAAACTTTTCTCAAACTTGATCTACCACATATCTAATTTCGACCTGATCTAGCAAAAAATAGAATCGAAAAAAGAAGAAAAAAATTATGAAATCAAAGATCTAGAGAACAGATTTGATACCTTGAGGGCCTGAGGAGCAATGTCCCAACCCAAACGCGGTCTCTTTCTGGGACAACGATCCACGTGCGTGTGGAAACTCGATCACGCGTTCCATCTCCATGTTTTCATTTTTGTTTTGCCAGAAATAAATATAAGCACGTATAATCTTTTCTGTAAACAAAAAAAAAAGTAAACTGTAAACGTACATGAAATGCAATGAATTTGAACGGTGATTTAGGTTGGAAAACACCATTGTTGAGCCATCTTTCAGGTCGGAAATCTTCTGCATCATCTCCCCAAATGTAAGGCATCCTCTGCCCATGGCATAGGACATGTAGTAAAACACCATCTTCCTTTTTCAGTTTAAATCCATCTGGAAGAATGTCATCTGTTACCGCGCACCTCCCATCCTTAAAAAGTACAAGTAGCAACTGACCAAAATTATAAATCGTTACTATTCTCAAGAATGGGCAAAAGCACCAAGGATATTCACTTACTTGTGACTTCCACCAGTCAAAAGGCCACTTGGCTGAAATATATCACCTTCGAGAGTGACACTTGGGGTGCCAATTTCTCTATTAAAAGCAACCTATGGACTAGTCATTAATGTGAAAATGAGATCAAGCTCAACAAGGTAACAAAAAACACATTTATTCAAAATACGTAGTAGTTTAGACACGTACAAGATGACAAATTAATTTGGCCCAATGCCAAAAAAAAGATTTAGCCAAGTTAACACTTTTACAGATCAATAGCATAACCTTAAACCAAAGTGCATATGTTTCTAAGATGTTTGTCAAAAAATAAATTCATTCATCAATTCTAACTTCTGAGAAAAAAAATCCAGCACCACATGCTCTTTGATCCTTTTTTGCAGTGTTCTTAGTGAACTACAGTACATTAAAATCAAGACATAGAATCAACAGTTGCACTCAAATATAACATGACCACAAAACATAGCAGCAGAGCAACAAAAGAAAACATGTCATCTTCAAATGGAAAATATATATTAGAATCATCTATACAAAGGCACCTAAGGGAAAAGGATTACTGAAAAAGACTTACCTCCCTCGCTGCATTAATAGTTTTGCACACAAATGTTGAACCAAATACACATTCCATAGCACTTTGCAACACATATCAACTCTCTTTAAAAACAAAATATAACTAACCCAAGCCAAAGTTCTTTTATCCAACCAAAAACAAAATCGCACAAATGCGAATAAGATTTTGGCCCATTAAGAAAGGCACATGCTAGAAACATTCCAGCACACAATTGAATTATACCTTCAATTCCTGATCATATCCAACCAGAGACACAGCCACTTTTGCATTCCCCTTGTCTGACAAACACAAACAAATATGGGAGATACAAAAATGTAATGAAAGCCAAATACACAGACAAACCAATCTACCAGAAGATCAAAAATAGATTGAAAAAATTGAAAAAAGTGAGATTGAAAAACAAAAAGATCAAAGTGAATGAGATTCTATTGAAAAGAAAGCGGACCAAAAATAGCAAGTGAATAGATAAAAAAAGAGCAAAATTCGAATGAAGAGAGGCCAGATCGAAGATCTAATAGAGAGAGGACCTGAGGGATGGTAGCGACAGGAGAACCAGACCTGAGGAGGAGCTTCAACAGGCACATCCAATGCCATCGCGCTCGAGCTTTTCTTGGAACAGAAAACCCTATCATTTCATTGGTTGGTTTCCTCTTTCTCCGACTTGATCGGTCTCGATCTCGGTCTCGGTCTCGGTCCCAATCCCTATCTCGATCCTGATGATCTTGATCTTTCTTCACTCCTCGGTCTCATAACCCCGTCGATTTGTGCAACTCAACCGAACCATCTTCCTCTGCAAAATCATCAGAATCAAAATCAAGAAAACCAAAAAACCATCAAGAAATTTCAACAAAATCGATGCAGGAATCGATGGAATTAGAATTAGATCTAAACCCCGGTGAATCTATCAAGGAGCATGAGGAGATGGAGAAAACCCTAGATCTAGGATGAAGAGAGAAAACGATAGAGAGAAATGGGGAGAGAAAACAAAATGACGGAAAGAGAAAACACTAGAGAGAAATGACCGTTATAAAGTGAAACATGCGTATCTTTAATTTCACTTTAGTTCTTGCAAAGCGTTTTCCAAAAAAAACATTGTCTAAAAAACGTGGTTATAGACAAATTTTGTTGTAGTGTTTGTATTACAAAATTAATGTAAATATTTACATCTCTATGTACATACTATGTTCGTGCTAATCTGGCTATTAATATACAATTAATCTTCGAAAAAAACAAAATATATGTGAATGTTTACAATAAATAACAAACATCCAGCTAATTTTCAAAAAAATAAAACTCATATAAAAATACAATGTGAATATTCACAATTTACAATTAACATACAACTGTTCTTAAAAAACTACATTCATACCAATGTGAAAACATAAAAAAAAAATTCAAAAAAGTGAAAATTGACTGCTTCGATTGTTCAATGGTAACAAAAATGATTATTTAACCAACTTATAATAAAAATAACTAACATACAACTAACTTTCAGAAAAATAAAATTCATACCAAAATATAATGTAAATGTTCATAGTTTACAATTAACATACAATTATCCTTAAAAAAAACTAAACTCATACCAATGTGAACATTCACACTGCAATGTGAAAACAGGAAACAAAATTAAAAAAAGTAAAAAACGCCTATTTCAATTATTCAATGACAATAAAAATGATTGCTCAATCAAAAACCATAGTAACAATCAATATATAACAAATCATCAAACAATATATAAAAAAATCATCAAATATTTCATATATATTGATGCACCTTTTTAGAAAAAATATGTATATAATCAACTCCAGCATAATACCAGCGAATAAACTACACAATATCAATGACTATACAAACTGACGAAGAGACTATGTTTTATGTATAACAATAGCAAAAAAACGACTGTCCACTGTTGATTTACGATTATCTCTGTTGCGAGTCCATCATCATCTCTATCATTGGTCTACATGTATAACTAACCTTCTCTTCCAAATATTCTTCCATGATAAGACCTTATTGTAAAATAATGGTAAAGATCTTTGATCAAGTGAATTCCTCACATTGAGGCAAATAAAATATTAAGAATAATAATTTTATATATTTATATACAGTATTTTATATATATATATATATATATATTACCATATAGAAAGAAAATTATGATTAAATATATTTCATTTATGATATATATATATATTACAATAAAAGCTTATAAGGGTAAAATAATCCACATAATACTTCTAATATAGGAAAAAAGACCTATTGGAATTCAAATGTATGGGATTAGGTGGAACACAAGAATACTTTGTGAATTTATTGGGCTATAAAATTTATAAATAAATTTCTCAAGCTCAATACACCCCCCACTTTCAATCCTTTTTATTACAACTTGTAAATTAGTAAAAAACGGCATTAACTATTAAATTTTATATCCATAACTTATGACCCACTTAATCCCAAATATTCTTATAATCCAAAAAGTCTTGTCTAACATCAAAAAATTTCAAATGAAACATATCCACATTTAGAAACGTAAAATGTGTATGTGAATATGATATTTCAAATTGCAAAATCGTAGTTGTCATTTTAGGTCACATTGTCACATTTTGAGAATAACACATTTGACAAAAGTTTAATAAGACAATAAGGCATGCATTAGAATGATTGTCCCATTATCAAATTTTAAGAATGACACAATTGGCATTTTAATAATGATGTCTCATTGTCACATTTTAAGAATGACACATTTGGCAAAAGTTCATACCCAACATTTGGAAACTAAACGTAGTATATTTCACCCAAGAATCTCCAAAAAAATATAGTGAAATGATCTCACGGTGTACATTTCCAAATTCAATAAGACTGTGATTGTCCACAAAAATTCATAGGACTTTCCAAAACATAATTTTTTGGGATGGGATTTCCGAATAAATTGCCCTTAATAAAACTAAATTTTAAAACAAAAACTCTAAATCTAAAACAAAAAAACTTCTCTACCAACCCATGCTACTTGCTACCAGCTCACTTGTTAGTGCGTACTGCCACCACCCCTCCCAACCCATCAACCATTGACACCACCCTCTCCCCCACCTATTGCTGCCATTTGTAACTATTCCATTCCTCTTCCATCACACCCACTACTAGCTCATTGACTCCCTCAAACCCTGTCTCCGCCACCCTTTCCCCAGTCAACTCCCGTCCCGCCATCTTGACACCCTAGCCCCTTCCCATCACCTCTAATCCCTCTTTTCCTCTGTCAACACCCCATCTTCTATGAAACCCTACAACCACCAAACACCACCACTCTCAACCTATAAACCTTTAGATTTGAATACCCTAGGCCTCCCCCCTTAAAAGTCTCTATGTTTGTCTCTCTCATACATGATTTGCAAAGGTAAGTCAATTGGGGTTTCACGATTATGAGAGGAGGGGATAGAGGCCAGCAAGAAAGTTAGTAGGTATCATGGTGGTGGAGAAGTGGGTGGCATATATATAGGAGAGGGACTAGGGTGGTCGTTGGAAGTGGTGCTGGTTGTGGGATAGGTTGTGTGGGTTAGGGTTTGGAGGGTTAGAGACATCAAGATATGCAAGGTTAGATGTGAGAGTACTTCGGAAATATATGGTGAAAAGAGGAAAAAAAATCGAAGCTTTAAATGAGTATGAAAAGGTGGGTGTAAGAAGTTGAATTTGTGGTGTAAACATAGGCTCCCTTTTCGAACATGGCACCAAAAAATGTTGACATCGAACAATTTTTTTCTGTTACTTAGATGGTTTATAATTGACTGTAAACTTCAAACCTCATGTTTTTTTCTTTTTTCTTTTTCAATTTTTTGAAAGGGAAATGCACTATGTAATGTTTATACATTGAAATATGTGAAAATATTTAAAAACATATAGTAAAAAAATGTATGAAATTATGTCAAATGTGTATTGAAATTTTAAACTTTTTGACATTATTTGGTTTCTAACGAATTGCCAATGGATAGTTATTCACAAGACTCCTTTTCAAATCATAGGATATATATATATATATTTTGTATGTTCATCAAACCTTGAGGGTTTGTCTTTGGTATTTTGCTCTTAAAAATATGATAGAGGAATATTGGGCCACAAAAATGAAAACATAAACATAATGAAAGAAAATAAAGAAAAAAGAAAAGAAAAGAAAAATGTGCAAATGAAAAAAAAAATGTTGGTTTTAGGAATCCCAAATATCATGTGTTTCAATCGTTTAATCAAAGTATCTTAAAACTTCTGATATCTCAATGGAATGTTATAATCCTTTCAAATCAATGGATCCTTATTTGGCTTCTATTTATTTATTGTTTCTTTTCAAAATTTGGAATTATTAGATGGAAGGTTTAGTGAAGGTGTGAAAGAAGAAGGAATCAAATACTACAACACCTCATAGATTCTTGCCAATGGTTATTGATTCAACCTCAACTCTTTCATAATCTATTTTACAAGTCAAAATGCATATATATATATATATATATGTATTCTTATGTGAAGACAGATGTTTGTCCTAAATTATATATGCAGGTATAAAGCCCTTTGTGACTCTTCTTCAATTTGATGTTCCCCAAGCTTTGGAAGATGAGTATGGAGGCTTCTTAAGCTCTCGAATTGTGTAAGTCAATCATGTTAATTTCATCATATGATCAGTCTGTATAACTGCCTATCCAAGACATTTAAAAGTTGTTCATGAATTTTTAAAGAACTTGGTGATGTGTGTATAGCTAGGGATTAGTTGTCATTTTTTAGTTATTCATAGTAGTTGTTAATTAGATTAGTTGTATTACTTAATTGTAAATCTTTTCATGTATTGCCTCGTATAGCTATATATACCTCCATATTGGAAAAGAATAAAATAATCTGCTATATTCCAGCATGGTATCAGAGCATTGATCCTAAAACTTTTCCTCTCTTTTTTCTTCTGCGATTTTTACCCTGACATATTATCCGACCAATTCCGATCTGGTCTGAAAAGTCTGCCGCTGCCACTATCGCTGGAAATTGCTTTACGGCCGCTACTATGCAATCTTTCTGCCGATTATTGCTATTCTTCCTATTTACTCTCAACATGGGTGATGAAAACTCTGTTGCTAACCCTTCTCCAACTACTGTGACTTTGCATCAAGACAACTCTACAAATCACCCCAGACAAATTGGATGGCTCAAATTGCTCCACGTGGTCTCAAAGTGTGGAGGTGTATTCACAGGAAGAGGAAAAGTGAAGTATTTAACTGGAAAAAAAACCTAAACCCAATGAAACAGATGCTACTTACTCTACTTGGTTGGAGGATAATGCCATGGTTAAATCTTAGCTTCTTAATTCAATGACCTCTAATGTTAGGGTTGTGTTTCTTCGTCTCCCTACTACTCATGATGTTTGGGATGTGGTTTCCCAAACCTATTTTGTGGGCAAGGATGATGCTTCACAGATGTATGAACTCCGATGTCGGTCTCATGAGACACGCCAGAATGGTAAGTCTGTGGTTGATTGCTAAGGTGCTCTTCAACTTATTTGGCACGAATTGGACCTTCTGAGTGCAATGAAGTCTGCCACAGATGCTGCCACCCAGAAAAAGAAGATTGAGAAGGATCATTTATATGATTTTTTGGCTGGTCTTGATCCTAGTTTGGACTAGGTTCGGAGTGTCCGTAATGCTTTTGCTTTTGTACGCCATGAAGAGCTTTGTCAGACCACTGTAAAATCTGACTCTAAAAAAATCTCGTGTTAAGAGCATTTGTTGTTCGCCAGACTGACACAATTACGTTAAGGAAAAGAGAAAAAATAAGGATAAGTAATAAATAAATTTATAGATTTAAATTATGAATTTTTAGTTTTTTTTTTTTTTTTTTTTTTTTGTTGTTGTGAGTTTCTAACATTAACTGTTTGAATTAGTCAAAAAAATTGCATTTTATTAACGAAAATGTAAATTATTTTTTAAATTTTGACACAAATTTTACAAAACTTCATTGAAGTCCAATTTTTTTTTTAAAAATATAATTTTTTAATTTGTTATCAAACAAATAATATATATCATAACTCTTTTAGTAATTTATTATAAACGTGACAATCTCTCTCTCTCTCTCAACTATGGCCTTTGATTATATAGAAAATGAAAATAAAATACCACTAAAACAAGTGGGCCTAAAAGATACATTTTAATTCGATAGTTAATAATGTCATCCTCCTGGCTTGTTCACTTGCCAAAAAAAAAAAAAATTAGACTAATTTTTCAATTTTTTCCTAATCATTTTTTTTTATAAATTATGGATGCTGGAAATGATTGTAGAGGTTTTTATTTTTTATTTTTCCACTGTAAATTCTTAGTTTGGAAGCCCTTTTTTCACTTAAAAATGTTGAAAAAGCTCAAAGAATAAGCCTTTTTTTTGGTTTAAAAAAAAAAGCCCCCCCCCCCCCCTCCCCCAAAAAAAAAAGAGGCTCAAATAAGCCAAATTATTTGGCAATTCAGTTTTTTTTTTTTTCCCAACTACATCATCGATAATGATTAATGCCAAAATAATAATGTCACATGCTATGAATATAATGGGTCTACCTGAGCATTGTGGGCTCATTGAATCAGCCACTTACGCTTATCCACTTACTAGATTTCGAACCAACATGATTTTCCTTTGGTTTTTTTGGGATTTTTTTTTAAGGTTCTTGATGTTAAGATTTTATAGCATAAAGAACCTTTAATATTTTCATTATGTCTAAGGTCTCTCAACATAGAGAAAATTCCAAATTTCTCTGGACACATCACAGAGAAAATCTCACCAGAGAAATTTCCATCTCCACCCCAGAGAAATTTACTCAACCCCAGAGAAAATCCCCTTCAACCAGAGAAATTTAATTGTGTTGTCTGCAATTTGATGGCTTCAGTGCTTTGGATGCATATTCATAGAGAAAATCTCACCAGAGAGTTTCTCTAGATTCAACCCAGAGAAATTTCCCTCTCCACCCCAGAGAAATTTACTCAACCCCAGAGAAATCCCCTCCAACGAGAAATTCACTTGTGTTGTCTGCAGTTTGATGGCTTCAGTAATTTGATCCAACATTATTCTTATACTACAAAAAGAGACTTGATCCAATAACTATATTTATGTCTATATTCATAATGAATTAAACATACAAAGCAATCATTGGAAATTCTATGGGGTCAAGACCTTGAACATTCAAATTTCTTTGGACTAATTTCTCTGGACTAACATTCAAATTTCTCTGGACTAACATCAAAAACCCTTGAACTTTTTTCAAATTTCTCTGAACTAACATTCAAATTTCTCTAGATCTCTGGACTAACATAAAAAACCCTTGACCATTTCACAAATTTCTCTATACTAATATTCAAATTACTCTAGATCAACATTCAAATCCCTCTATCTATCAAGAGAAAATTGAACACCACGGAAAAAATTAAACATGGCAGAGAAAATTAACCAAACCAGAGAAAGGTTTAACAGCAAGGTGGTTTTGTTTTCACTGCCCTAAGATTATAAGAAAGGGTTCCTAATAACAAAAATTTAAATAAGGAAGAATTTCTAGTAGCTTATGATCATAATAAACAAATTGAAAAACTAGCAAGACTACCTTGTTATTTCTTACATCTTCAATGATATCCTCAAGCAGATCAATTCTACAAACTTGCCCAGATAACCACAATGTTCAAGGTAGGCTCATCCTCAAAATCAACCATTTCACCAAAAGAGATGTCTTTTGTGGAAGCATCATTGAAACTACCACTTGATCTTGGTTTCTTGTGATCACTATTTATAACTGCTAATTGAAAGCTACCTTTTGGAGCATCTGGTGCACAATCTTGGATGGGTGATGGAGCCACGTGAACCACAAAATTCTCTACCTCTGATTGATTAACATCTAACCATGATTGTTCTTAATGGCTTTCTTCATGGACCATGGCGAGGAGGAGGAGGTGATAGGATCGGGGGATCAATGCTCTAAAGAAGCTTCGAGAGTGGTCGGAGATTGTCGCCGAGCCACGGTGGAAGACCTTCATACGACTGTTCAATCGAAGCAAGAGTGGCCGAGGAGTTCTTGACATAGAGCTTCTTGGATTGATCGAGCTGGATCGACGAAAGAGAGCAAAGAGCAACAAGGAGAGAGAAGAGGTGAGGCGTGAGTCTGAGAGAGAAAGAAGAGAAAGAGAGGGTGAAGGTTTGAAGCCGTGAGGCATATCAAATTTCTCTGTAATACATGAATGTGGATAGGGTTGAGGGACCTTAGACATCATAAAATAATATTGTGAATCTCTTCCATTACTAAAGATGGGAGATGAACCTTAGACTAATTTTCCTTTTTTTTTTTTTCTTTGATTTTTCTCTATTTTTTTAAATCAAAAAGTTGACTTAAAAGAAGTTGTTAAACTAACTTTGTCACCTCTCACCACTTGGGGTTAAATTACTATTGATGATGTCATGACCTGAAATGGATAAAAGTAGTGGTGAATCTCACCCGGTGTTGGTGTAATGTAAACCAAAAACCCTCCAAATAAATTAGAGAAGAAAACTTGAAAAGAAAGCTAGGAATTAGGATTCGGGTATTGATTTCCCTAATGAATTGAACATGTCAACCTTATATAGTTTGGTCTTCACATGTTGATAAGTGGTCTTTAGTGGTTCAAGATTCCTTTCAGCCGTTTTGCCTACACGTGTCCTCATTTACAATGTTATAACTCTCATACAAATTTAATTGTGAGAATAACTTAACCATGTTCAAAACTACACGTGCCTACACGTGTCCTCATTTACATTTTTGCAATTATCAACAAACTATGATTGACTAAGCTAGCATTTTTTTATTATTATATATATTTATAAAATTTTGAAAGTTGTAAACAAAAATTTATTTGATGTTTATTTTTATTTTTTAAAATTGTTAGCAGTTTACAAAATTTATTAAACTCTTAACTTAAAACAAATTAGTTTCACATGTTAAGAAAAATAATTTCTCTCTCTTTAATTCCTTCAAGCCATCTATTCCTCACCACCACCATCGGGCATCACATCTGGCCACTCCAATTGACGGAAATCCCCTCCAAGCACTAATAACCACATCTTGCTGGAAACTACTTTTGGTTGCCTCCTCCTGCCAAAAATCACCTCTAACACTATATCCAGTTGTCAGCAATTACTTTTGGTTACTCCCTTATTTTCAAAACAAAATTTAAAACATATATCCAGTTGTCAGCAATTACTTTCGATTACTTCCTTATTTTCAAAACAAAATTTAAAACATATATGCGTATTAAACATTTTTTTTATTTATCAAAAATAAATATAAACATGATTAATTTTTAACTCTAATAAAAGATTCTGTGAAATAAAATCAAATTGTTAGGCCTTAATTGCAAAGAACAAGTTCAAACAGTTTAATTAACTTGTCTTTGTCCAGCCTCATTGCGTTGGACTTTTCTATTTAGTTTGCTTCCACAAAAGAAACGTATGGGATTTTGGACACTGATTAATATTTTTAGAGAAATATTATATATGATTGATATATATATAATTAATAATATATTTTTGGATTTTAATATATATATATTAAAATATATATATATATATGATTGATATATATCAATTTTTACACGAATATTAATAATTAATTTCTCTTATGTAAGTTTAATTATTAAAATATATTTTTTTTTTGGATTCCTAATTATTAAAATATTTAATAAAGATAAAAAAATTAAATAATATATAACAATCCTAGTATTTTTAATCATGGCTTAGTTGCAAAGTATTTGAACCCATAACCCTAAAACTGTAATTGTCAATCCTAGACATTTCTTGAAGAATTAATTAATAAGATTAAGTGATCTGATTTGCCACGGCACAACTGATCGGTTGGAAGCCATATCATCTTCCCACCAACTTCAACTAGGAGCTTAAAATATGTGCTGGGCAAATCACAACGTGGCACCGCACCATTCTGTCACATATATTATAATAAAATTAATGTGTATTTATACAAAAACGATAAATCAGTGGTAACACTTACGTTTTCAGTTTTCTGTTTAAATTTCTAAAAATTTTAAAAACTCAAATAAAAACTTGTTTGGTAAAATTTTTGATTTATAAATCAGTGGTCTCAGTTTATAAATTTGGCCAAAAAATGAAAACATAAAAAATGTGTTTCCATTTTGAGTTTTGAGTTTTTTTTTTTTTTACCACCCAACACCACCATTTTCCACCACCATCTTCCGCCACCACCACCCACCCTCCACCACCACCTGCCACCACCATTTACCACCACCACCCATCACTCACCCACCAGCCACTACCCATCTGCCACCCACTCGCCGCCACCACCTGCCACCACCACCCACCACCCGCCACCCGCCACCTACTTGCCACCACCACTCACCACCCGCCTGCCACCACTACCACCCACCCCCCACCATCACCTGCCACCACCACTCACCACCTACCTGCCACCACCACTCACCACCCGCCTGCCACCACTAGCCACCTGTCACGTACCCGTCACCACCACCCGCCACCCACCACCACTACCCACTCGCTACCCACCTGCTACCACCACCACCACTACCACCACCCACTCACTACCACCTACCACCCGCCATCGTCACCCACCCACCCACCACTCGCCACCACCCGCCATCCGCCACCCACCACCCACTCGCTACGACCCACCACTAGCCACCGTCACCCACCCACCCATCATCACCATCCACCACTCATCTGCAACCACCACCCGCCATCCGCCACCACCACCCACTCGTTGCCACCCACCCACCACCACCACCCACCCGCCACCACCCATTCGCTACCACCACTAGCCACCGTCACCCACCCACCCATCATCACCATCCACCACTCATCTGCAACCACCACCCGCCATCCGCCACCACCACCCACTCGTTGCCACCCACCACCCGCCACCGTCACCCACCCACCCACCCACCACCACCACCACCACCACCACCCATTCGCTACCACCCACCACCTGCCGCCATCACCCACCCACCCACCCACCCACCACCCACCGTCACCACTTTTCACCAGCGTCTTCCGTTGTCACTTGCTACCACTTGCCATTTCTCGCTTTTTTTTATATTTTAATTTTTTTTTAAACATTTTGTCAATTACCAAACGCGTTTGTAGTTTATATTTTTTTAAAAATAAACAAAAACCAGTTTATAAAATTTTTGTAAATATAAACTGAAAACGTAAACGTTACCAAACACTTAACCATATGGAATGGAATGTTTATATGAAATTTTTGACAAAAATAATGTTGTATTTTTTAAAATATCACAAGAATTTTATCATTTGTTATATATATATATATATATATAGAATTCTAATTATATTAAGAGGATCATGTTAACAACCACCAGCTGACTTGTGGTTGAGACCAAAATTTTCACAACTAATTCATACACCATGGATTTGCTAGACAACCAATAAGATGGTGCACATCCGCCAAATTAGCAAAATTCTGTCCTACATTTACATACACAGTCCCCCATCAATTTTAGATTTTTCGATGAATAAAACAGATTTTGCAATTGAAAATTTTTGAGTAGTTACAAATTTTATAGACAATTTTGGAGGAAAAAAATGTGATAGACCTAAAAAAATATTTATGAGTTCTGTGTTATATATTTAATCTTTGATTTTGTGTGATTATGGACCCTGTTGGGCAGTGGGGTACCAAGGAATCATGTGAAGGTTTGAGAAGTGGGAAAGATCTTATAAAGGAAAAAGATTGGTCAGCTGTGGTCGATGGTGGCTCTGAGTAGAAAAGAACAAAATGGGAAAGAGTTTGACTGCAACATTTCAACGCCATATACAAGCAAGGGAATTTTCTTAATTTTCTTCCCATATTTTTGGGATATTAATTTGTTACGTTCGTTTATAGGATATTTTGTCATATACATGATGACAGACTCGATTACTCAATAAGCATAATTCCAATTTTCCAAATCATATGCTTGCAGATGCTCAATTTCGTCGGAGAGGAACGGTTCGCCACCAACACCAACGGTTTTGCTTCTCACTTGGCTTTGCTACCATACAAGAAACACATAAGGCGATCACAGAGATGGGTGACAAAGCCTACGTAACGCTCGAGCAGAGGTTTGAACATAATAGAAAGCTCACTTAGTACCTAGTGAGCTCACCCCCCTCAAATTCAGTTCCAACACTGGAGAAGGCACAACACTACCATCCTCCCGCCCTCAATACTTCCTTAAGAACTCCGTCAAACAAGCAAAAACCAACCTAGGTATAAATCCTGAGGATAGTTTCACCACCAGTTTTACTGAAGCTGAGAGGATTGGGGAGGATTTCCCACTTTCTATCACCTTTGGGATCAAAAACCTCAAAATGGGGTGCCTCAAGATCAAGTTCAAACAGGAATTAGTATGAATGTCTGGAAAGAACGTAAATTTTTCCCTCGTGTGACCACAATAGGTCTGGCCTTGTAACCTGACAATCTGGGAATATCGCGGACAGGGACCAACAAACCCTCCTCTAGTGGGATCAAAGGAAGGCAAAAGCATCTAAACAGAAATTGTATTTACAAGAAACATCATTTTCATCAATTACAACATTTGCACCCCTAACCATATACAATATAATTGACAAAAGTAATGATCAAGACCAATTCTCCACAATTTATACAATATAATTGACAAAACTCCATATAAACTGAAAAGAGAAGGAAGTGAGAAATATTACATCTGTTAGGTCACCAACAGATACAAACAACATATAATTAGTTAAACCAAAAAATAGTAATAATTGAAGTCTGATAGAAGAACACAGACATTACATGGTAATTTGAAAGATATCTGACAAAAGTATTTACCAAGCTAGAAGAGGTTAGAAAGACATTACATGGTGAGAAAGGCTTGAATTTTGGAAGAAAAGAACACAAATCCACAACAAACGTGGAAGGCACCACAAAAAAAGAACTCAAATCCACATTATATGGTAACTAGGAAAAGTGGAAGGCATGCACTGGGAAACTCGATTCCAAGGTTGTGCGTTGTGTCTTTATTGGTTATTCTACTACTCAGAAGAGTTACAAATGCTATGATCCTCACACTCGCAAAGTGTATGTTAGTATGGATGTTACTTTCTGTGAATCTGATTGTTATAGATCAACACGAGTTATCTAGTCAGCGGACTGTTATTTGTGGTGAGGGGGAGCCTGCCATTGGTGGTCGTTTGGATAGGGTTGATCTTATTCTCGACGTCTGAAAGAGCAAGCTTGCCACCAACATCAGTCTATTCCTCTATCATCTGTGTGGGCCTTCCGGTGGGCTTTATGAAGAGCATAAGCACAAGCCCAGCATTAAATATTATGTTGGACCAAGCCCAGTTCAAGGGATTATTAATTGGAGGTCTAAACCACATAAGAAGTGAATGGAAACAGGATGAAGCCCAAATCACAAAATATCAATCACCAACCCCGCCATCCATTGAGGAAATTGTAGGTCCATTGGGATCAAATAAGCAACTGAGTCAAGATGAGGCAGAAATAAAACAAAGAAGAGTGATCAATACAAATCAAGCACTGCTGAGTAGAAGCCGTGGTGAAGATCAACCGAATAGTGAGTCGAAAAGGAAAAGAAGACTGGGGCAAAAGAAGGCATGGTCAAGGTGAAGAGGGGCAATTTTGAGGGCAGCAGCAGTGGCCCTCTCATCATCAGTGTCACAAACTAGAGATCATAACAGAAGAAGAAAGGACAGAGATGCAAGATGACAAAAATCGTAGGGATATTACAATTTAAGACACTAAGATTTTCATGGGATTCATCAATCTATACTTTGGTAGTACAGTTATTGTTTACAATTTAAGACACGAACAAATTTTTTATGAGATCACCTCTATTACATGTACTGCTGGTGATGTGGGGAACTGACGTAGTTGTTATTTTTGCAATAAAACTACTAAATCCTTTCAATTTTTTTCCGTCATTGTATGCGTTATCGTATACTAGTTCACTAGCTTTGTCCATGGCCTGGATTTAGGAGATTAAGTGGGTATAGGGTGACCCAATTTTAAAGTTGCTGATTTTGATTCAAGATCCTATACCTCCATTTTGTAGAATATTTTATCCATATTATCGTATAACTTTTTATCCATATATTTTTATTTTGTTTTAATTATATGACTCTAGCTTGCTGGAGCATTTGAAATACAATTTTCAGAAGGAAAACAAATCGAGGATTCAAACATGTATACTAAGTAGTACGAGTTTGCGACGAGTCACTACAGCCCGTATTTACTAAGAGTTGCTTTTCACACGATTGGGTGAAGAAAAACCCTCTCATTGATTCTGAGTATCCTCATTGGCATCTTGGGTAAGTACATATTTCTATCTTTGCTATTTATCCAAGTAATTCATTCATTTGTCTTTTCATTCAATTTTTTTGTCATTCACTTTGTAGGGATATACTCAATGGCATCATATACTTCAGATTTACATTGAGACAACCACATGGAGAAATTTGTGCAAACAATGTCTATTTGGTTAATGGACATGCCAAGTTGGGCAAAGCTCTAAATCCTGAGTGGTAGACATTTGGGGATGACATTGACAAGTTCTGCGGCATAGTCAAGTCTCTATTTAAGTCCAAAGGGTCAAAACTTCCCTTTGGTTTGGAACATTTGCATAGATACGTGCAAAAATACAACAAATTTAAAAAGTACAGTATTTCTTTAATTATGATTTTTTAAGTATTGTATAGTGTTTTTATTCCTATTGATTCTCACGCTTTTTGTTATACAGGCATTTGATGAATGCAATTAATCATCCGATCATGTTGACGTTAGATGTAAGATGCAAGTATAGGCTAGAATGGTGTTTAACAAGAGAATAGGCAACTAGTCTATACTCGTATCTTGCATCTAAAATCAACAAGATCTGATGATTAATTACATTCATCAAATGCTTGTATAACAAAAAGCGTGAGAATCAATATAATAAAAACACTATACAATACTTAAAAAATCATAATTAAAGAAATACTATACTTTCCAAAACAAACGGAAATTTAGACCATTTGGACACAGAATTTGTCAATGTCATCCCCCAATGTCTTCTCGTACCACTCCGGATTTACAGGTTTGCCCAGCTTGGCATTTCCATTAACTAAGTAGACATTGTTTGCACAAATTTCTCCATGTGGTTGTCTCAATACATCTGAAGTATATGATGCCATTAAGTATATCCTTACAGAGTAAATGACCAAAAAAATTTGAATGAAAAGACAAAAAAACAAATGAATGAATTACTTGGATAAATAGCAAAGATGACATAGACATGCACTTACCCCAAGATGCCAATAAAAGACTTACTCAACCTTTTAGGATACTTAGAACTAATGAGAGGGTTTTTCTTCACCCAATCGTGTAGAGTTCCTTCTACCACCTCTGTGAAAACAACAAAACTACTTTGACACTTTCCAATTACTCTCAGTAAATACGGGCTGCAGTGACTCGTCGCAAAATCGTACCACCATTATAAATCTTTTGATTGTGACTCAAGGTGGTACACCACTTTTATACTATTTTGTGTACTTCCAAGGTAACCAATATACATGTTTGAATCCTCAATTTGTTTTCCTTCTAAAAATTGTATTTCAAATGCTTTAGCAAGCTAGTCATATAATAAAAACAAAATATATGAATAAAAAGTTAGCTATAAGATAATATGGATAAAATATTCTACAAAATGGAAGTATAGGATAAAACATACTATGGTATCTGGATCAACAGCCATCTTAAATCAAAATCAGTAACTCTAAAATGGGGTAACTCTCTGTAACAGATTAGAATAACAAACCACAATAAATAGTTAACATACTTCTAGTGCTACCACTTAATCTCCTAAATCCAGGCCATTGACAAAGCCAACAAACTATAAGTACAATAAGGATATGAAGGCAATTAAATCTTCTCAATAACGCCATACAATGACAAAAAAAATTAAAAGGTTCTGATTCAATAGACCGGCAAAGGATCTAGCAATTTTATTGCAAAAATAACCACGTCAGTTCCCCACATCACCAACACTACACGTAGCAGATGTGAACTCATAAAACTAAACTAACAAGTAACAAATTACTCTACTAAACAATAACTATACCACCAAAGTATAAACTAATGAATCCCATGAAAATGTTAGTGTCTTAAATTGTAATATCCCTACAGTTATCATCAGTTTTTCAAACTTGAGTGCACATACGAAGATGAATGCAGCTGCATGAACTTAACTTAGAGAATCAAAGCTAAAAGAATCAATATATAGTAAAGAAACCTGATGCATGATTGCAGGGCTAAGAAGGTCAACTTAACATTCTGCACTGATGTTTCAAGCTAAGATAGTCCAAGTGATCATAGTCTTTATCTCAAGGTCAATTAGAAAAAATGGACACAAGGTCTGGAATTTAGTATTATAATTTAAAACAGTTAAAAGTAAAATATAAATCTCTCTTTCTTAGGTCCACATAGACACAAGTACATACCATATGTATTGATCGTATAGGGGGGGGGGGGGAACTATTAGATCACCACTAGTCCCAAAAACTTAAGGTGTTAGGAAATGAGCTTAATAATATACATCAAGCTCAAAAGCTTAAGTTGTCTGGAAATGAGCTCAACAATGTATATCAAGCTCTTCAATAGGGACAGCTGTCATATCAGCATCCATAGAGGAACAAAGGCCATTATATGGTTCCCATTCATCTTAGCACCCTTATCTTCATCATAAATCTTGGAACCCTCTATTTCCAAGCCCCTTAGATTGGGTAAGCTTGGATGCTACCCGGGAAAAGTAAAGGGTTGTTCCAATCCTATTGAACAAAAAGATGTCAAACCTAAGGTAGAAAACAACAACATTATTCAAAAAGTGATGTAAATCAGAAGATCAAAACCAATTCCTTTGTGTAAAACTCTTTGCCAAAGTAAACCTCAATGGAACACATACACACACAACAAATACATGTATTTCAAATTGAAAATCAACCCATTAAAGAAAAGTAATGCAAAGGGCAAGTCATACAATATCTATTAAAAAAGGAATATCTCCATAAAATAAGAGAAAAGGGGGCAAGTCATATAATTTCTGAGTACATACATTCTATTCCCTCTCCTCTTACTATTGCAAAGAACCAATTGCAACATGATGCCAAGCTCAATTGATGAAAAACCATAAGAAAACAAAAGAAATAAAATTCAAACCAATGGCTCAAATTTTCCATTGGCTTTCTTCCTCCGAACTTTCTCAACAACCCTTTTTGTCTCAATATTCAAATTTTATAGTAGATGATGTACTATTATATATCATGTGAGATTATATTGTATCCCATTGTAGTAGATGTACTATTATAGGAGATGTACTATTAATTAAAAAATATGATTGTTAATAATATTTTCCCTTAATTAAAAAATAACAAAATAAAAAGATGCATTTTATAATCCAAATTTTAAAAATAAAATAGTATATATCATCCATCTATTATTTGAAAATTGGTTAATGTTATATAAGATTTGGAGTAATTAGAGTTTGACAGAATAAAAAAAAAAATTCATCCAACTTAACTTGAAATAATACTCAGATGGATAAATATTTTCAAAATTTACAATAATTAATTCTTTATTATAATTTTATCCCTAATATTGATTGGACCTAACTAATAATCCAAGTTGTTTTGTTAATTATTGTAACAATCATATTTAAATAATCATATGTATATATTTTTTCTCATTAAAAGAAAATGGAAGGAAGGGTGAACAATGCATGGAAACCCTCCTTAGATGTGATCATAGAAGCCCCCATCAGCAAGAAGCCAAACAAGAGGGACGAGCCCACAAGCACAGGAGATCCGCATGCCCTCCTTCAAGTACTCAACAACGTATTACAACAATATTTTTGTGGCAATTAACAGTTACCTATTGTTACAAAATAGTTTGTCACAATATGTCCTAATTTAATCTTTATTGCAACAAATTTATTGTGATGAAACTAATTCGTGGCAGTATTTAACTCCCACTGGCTTTAAAACTTCCTACCATGGAATTTGTGAACTATAAGGACAAAATAATTTTCATCACAGTAAATTTACTTATTGCGAAAAATTAGTTTCGTAACAATAACCAAATTTTGTTTAGTGCAAAAACAAAGGTTATAAAAGCTTTAGACTAATCAACTAAGTGATAATCAAAATTACTACATCGAATTCTATCTGCCTATACAATTTCTTAGCTGCTAAGTTCGATCAAGTAGAAGATCAAATGGAGTATCTCAACAAATGGCTACAATGTCGGTGGCAGTATTTCTGATTGTATTTGTGTCAAGTGGGTGAGTGAAAATTTTCTTCTTTCTCCCATAATCCTATTCAATGAATTTAATTAAAATTTGATTACTAACTTTGTACACCCATTAGATAAGTTAGTATTTAAAATGGCAAATTTGCTGATTACTTCAAGCTAATTAATTACTTTTTTGGCTGATGCATCAAATGTTGATAAAGCAAACAGGTTCATTAATACCTAGGCCGACAAGTTTGGCAGGCTTTTCACTCCACCACGAAGGCGATAACCTAAATGACCACAATTAGCATAATAATCAACGTTATACACGTCAAAGAAACTATAATTTAATCCGTGAAACCAATAAATTACCTCTTAACAATGAATCAAGCAATTAACTTCATGACAAATGCCTAATTAATTAAAAATTCCAATTGCAATAGCTAGGACCATACCAGTCATGAAGTTGAATGATGAAAGAAAATTCAAAACATTAATAGGTAGCCTTTGGATACTGGCTTACAGAATGAACACCAAGCATAAGTGTGTCAGTTTATTAACAAAAAAATAGTGAAGAACAATAGTACTTTATCACGTATTCGGTGATATGAAAACAGTTTCTTATCGGATTCTTATAATTTTTAATTTCAAAATTAGTGTGTCAGCTTCTTAAAACAATTATTGTTGTTATACTCTCTCTTTCTTATTACTGTGAAGTAGGTGTCCTTGCTTCTTTTGTATTTGTACAGATTTTTAGTATTTACTATTTACAAAACCAATAATATAACAAAGAAGCATATGGAACATTCTTTATTGGAAGTCACTGGAACTAATTTTCAACTAGGGCATTTGTTAAGTGGGAAAAAAATTTAGCTAGAACCATAAGCGTAATTTTTTTTCTTTATGTATTAACGTTTACTTTGTTGGGCATATTTGTTGGGTTGAGAAGGCTTCAAATGCCTGTGGCACTAAGCAAAGGAGTGGGAAGCCCTAATACAATCAAATGGGAAGTATGTCAAGATAGGCACCACGAAACCACAATGTATGACACATTATTAAATTAGCTCAGATAACTTCAAAGGAAAAAGGTGGTTTTTAATGCTCCATTGTTGTCTTCTTAGTTCTCTGATTTTTTTTTTTTTTTTAATGTTATAGAGGCGAGGCGAGGCAAGGTGAGCATAACCACTCTGTTGCTACTTGCTAGTTACATGTTTCTTTGTTGTGCAATTCTATAACTACATATAAGGAGGAATTGCATGCGAACCGGAGAGAGAAATACAAATATATACCATCAAGGAGAACGACCAGTTGCTTCTTTCCTGGACCAATCTTTTTTCTCTTTTGATACTCAGACTTCCTCTTTGATATTCTCTCTTCAGTCGGCCATGGAGACAGGGACTCGCAGTAAAAGATAAAAAAAACAAAAAAACACACACCCACAAAAGGTGGGGTAGGGTTTCCTACCACTAAATTCTCGCCCAAAGAGAGGGGTAGGGAGGCTTCCACTCATCAAGTTCACCTTTGGGGGGCCTTTCGCATGACCCATTTTGATAGTATGATCATTCATTCTTTTGGCCCATTTTGAGAATCTGATTTATTTATTCTTTTGATATTTATATGTAAATTATTCACATACAAAATTTATTTTGTTCGATAATTTTAATCATATTTAATTACTTATCGTTCATTTATTTATTTTTTCTCTAAATAAATGATGAAAATACATAGCTATAATTACCAAATATATCTGATTTTTTTTTTAATTAATAGTCTACATACAAGAAATTAGAAGTTGAATGATTCATATCATTGAAATAGACCCCAATGACTTGACTAGATAGTCCAAATCATTTATGAGAATTGGATACAAATCCTTCCCATCATAACCGGCCTTTTTGGTTGTTAATCTATTCTATTATATAAAACCTATGAATAAATTAGTGTAAATTGTCAAAAGAAAAAAAATTTCCAAAGTAATTCTAAACTTGATAATTGTTCCTCTCATATTTAACTACTTCAAATATAAGTGTCATAATTATGAGATCTAATTACTTTAAACAATTGTCATGATACACACGTTATGTGTGTACCCTTAATATTATAATATATAATATAAAGCTTACAATTAAATTAGTGCAGACATGTCATACATATATATATATTAAAAATGCCCACAAGAGTCAGCTATGCTATTATTCAAATTTTTTTAAAATATTTTTTCAACTGCCTGGTAACGCACATGATTTTTTTCAACCACAAATTATGTGCTCTCAGCCTTCTAGTTATTTATAAAATACTATAGCTTGGAAATTTTTTAGCAAACTCAGAACCGTTTTTGAAATTGCAAGATAGATCCTCAATGGCTCAAGTTAAAATAGCTTTGTCAAAATTATTTTTTGGCTTACTACAATGCACAAAACTTATTTTTTTGGTTATACCATTCTAATAGGGACTTGCCATTTTGGCACAACCAAATGCCAAATTCAAATTTGGGTTGTAAATTGTTCTAAATTTGTGTTCAAATTTGGGTTCTAAATTATTCTAAAATTTTGTACAATCTAGAAACTTTCCATATTCAAAAAATTTGAGGGTTCCAAATTAAATTTGGAAAGCTGAATTTCTAGACGGATCTTTATTGAGTTTTTGTAATTTTATAAATTTATTGTGGTTTGAAAATTTATGGTAGAGTTTTGATTTGTAGAAGTTGTGAAACTAACAGTTGGAGGTTCAAAAAAACAGCTGACTTTGCCATTTTTTGGCATGGCAAATGGCACACCATTAGAGTAGTGCATTTGTGAAGCCACGTTATTTTTTGGCTTTGGCAAGGCAAATAGAAAAACCATTGGAGTTGCTCTTAGAATCCAAGTTTATACTCAGCTGTGCTAGAAGTGAGGAAAAAAATCCGTGGACTTGTAAAATTATTTTGTACACTTTCTAATTTTTCTTTTCTTTTTTTTTTTAAACTGATATTTCAAATTGTGTTTTTAGATTAAGGTGAAATGATTTAGATGTGGTTTGGTAACATTTACATTTTATTATTTTTATTTTACAAAAAATATTAAATATGTTTATGTTTATTTTAGGTAAAAACGAAAACAAAAAACAAATTTGACGTACATGTTTTAAAAAACTTATTTTGAAAAAAAGTGAAAGAATTGGTCTACAGGAGGTAGTTGTAGACGGTTGAAGATGATGGCCAGATGTGGTTGTTTGCCTCCGAAGGTGGCGGCCGAAAGTAAGTGCCACTGGTGGGATGTGGTTAGTGGTGGCCAAAAGTGATTGCCAATAGTGAGAGGTCACGGTCGAAAGTGGTTGACGGTCGGAAATAATGGCCGCTCGATCATCTAAAGTGCTAGTTAAAGCTTGTTTCTAAAAAGAATTGGTGACCGAAGGTGGTTATCACAAGTGGGAGGTGATTGATGACCAAGGGAAGTGGTTGGTGGAAGTGGTGGAAATAATGAGAGTAGTGGGTGATGATTGAAAAGGGTGGGCGAAAGAGGAAGAAATTGGGGGGGGGGGGGGAACTAGTTTTTTTGGTGTTTAGAAAATTTTTGTAAACAAAAACATAAACCAAACAAATTTTTATTTACAATTTCAAAAATTCTAAACAGCAGAAAAAAAGAAAATCTAAATGGTGTTGGATCACAACTGTGTTTGTTGGCAAGAGCATTTGCCCTGAAAACATATTGACATACATCCCTATCTAACTTGGATAAAAAATTTTGAACACGTGATGTTATTTATCGTCAAATTTATTTTATTTTATCATAATTGTCATGTATGATTGAAATATTTTAGAGCAAATTACACTGTTAGTTCTTGAATTTTGTCCACCATGTCATTTTAATCCCCACACTTTCAATTGGCTTGATTTTTATAGTGTCAATCTGGTTCAATTGATAATACTGATTGTGATTTTTGTCAAAAAATGATTACTATGTTGTTTGAGCTTAATTTACTGAGTTAGATAAATTTATAATTTTACTCTTAAAAGCATGACACATATTCTTATGTGCACATTTTTCATAAAAAAATCAATAACAATTATAATCAATTGGATCAAATTGAGACAATATCATAAATTCAGGGCCAAAATCAAGCCAATTGAAATTATAAGGATCAAAATAACATGAGTGTCAAAGACTACCAGTGTAATTTGCCCAATATTTTATCTCAAGTTTTCATCTTCTATAGGGGTGTAAGTGGTTTGGTTTGGTCAGAATTATGAAAAAATTTAGCACCAAATTGAATCTTTCAGTTTTGGTGGTTGAAGAATCGAAATAAACCGCATATTACAATTCAATTTTGTTGGTTTTGTCAATTTGGTGTCGAAGAAGGATTCACATGAAATTTTAAAATATTTTATAAAAACTTGTAAAATTCCACATTGGGAATAAATGAAGAAAAATAGTGAAAATGTCTCCCTCTTAGTTTTTATTACAAAAATTGAATTATTAATCACTTAAAAAATAAAAGTTTTTCAATATAATATTTCAATTGATTCTGTTTATATTAGTGTAAAAAATTTCAAAATCAAAACAGACCACCCAATATGAAAAATAGACATAAAACTAAAATTTTGATCAATTTTGAGCAATCGTTTCGGTTTCATTGATTTTTCTTACACCCCTAATCTTTCAGTTTATATTAATGTAAAAATTTTCAAAATCGAAATAAAATACCAGTATAAAAAAAATGCATCGAAAACTTAAAATTCGGTTGATCTTGAGTGGTCAGTTTGGTTTCATCGATTTTTTTTACACCCCTAATCTTTCATGTGACATGGTAAGTTCTACTATTTTTTTAATATGATTTTTTTGACACATGTACATGACTTTTATAGTATAAATACAAGAGGTGAAATGGAGTCGTTGATAAATAATAGCTCTCTCATTTTATTTCACGTTTTTATATGTAACAATAGTGTGTATGCATAGGATTTATTATATTTATAAAATAATAAAACATACCAGACCATATGAGAAAGCAAATTGTTATTCATACAAAATTTATCACTAAAATGACGTGGCAATGACATTTTTGCAATAAAACGTCATTTAAATGGGGAATTTATTTTAAAATATGAGTCCCAATATAGAAACAGTAAGGTCCCAATTTATTTAAATGAAGAAACAGATTTGAAACAGTAGAAAATCCAACAAATTCAGAATCAAACCCACATATCAGAATCAAACCCAATTTATACAATTTTTTTGCCAAATTCACAAATTTCAGAATAAATTTGACAAACCCAAATTTGGTTTCTCTTTTTTTTTTTTTAATCATTTATCACCAAATCAGTTGATCCAAATGGAGTGAAAAAATCAGATGGATATTATCACAATAAACCAAACCAAAATCAGATGGATGTTCTTTGAAGATCAAAATAAATATCAAAATAAAATAAATGGATGAACAAAAATATTTGGATGAACAAAAATTAAACCAAAAATCAAAATAAATAATTACGAAAAATCGGAGAGCACAGACCTGAGTTGTTTGAAGATCTGGAGATGCTTGAGTTCTTTGAAGATCCGGTTTGAAGCCATCGCGAGACCTGAGTTTGAAAAATCGCGATCGCCTCCACATCAACAAACAGAAAAATAAACAAAAAATCAAAGTGTATATATATATATGATGTGTATATAGACGGAGAGCGAGAGAGAGACAGATGGGAGAGTACAGAGATCGGTGAAGAGAGGGAAGACAGTGCGAGAGTGAGAGAGCGAGAGTCAGAGAGAGGGAGATCAGTTTGCGGAGAGGGAAGATAGTGCGAGTGTGTGTGTGTGTGTGTGTGTGTGTGTGAGAGAGAGAGAGAGAGAGAGATCGGTTTGAGGAGAGTGAGAGGGAAGACAGAGTGACTGGGAGAGGGAAGACAGTGTGATGAGAGTGAGAGGAGAGGTTTGGATGATTCCAGATAATCATCTCAACCATTGAACATTTTAGACGTGGACGGTTGTGATCTCCCACTCTGCCCATAAAACAGCCGTTGTGTTCTGTTTGGCTTAAAAAAAAAAAAAAAAATTCAATAACAACAGTTATCTTTAAACGGTTGTTTTTTTCAGACAGTGATATTTCGAATTTCTATAATTAAAAAAAATTATTAAATATATAGTGATATATTTTTTGGTGGGGTGAATTATATTTAAATTTTTTTTTTAATTTTTCAAAAAAAATTCATTTTTTATATTTGTCTAGTTTGAAATAATATAAATATATAATTTTTTTTACAAACAGGTAAAAAAATGTCACAAAAGATAAAAAAATAAACAAAAATAAAATTACAAAAAAATCTATATCCAAACAACACCTACAAATTTGGAGAAAAAATTAGTTAAGATTTGCTAAAATAGCAAATGACCATTAGAGCACCATTGCTATAATTTGACAAAATAACACTATTTATTGTCAAATTATAACAATAACAATAGCATTATAGCAACAATGGTTGTCGTTCGAAACCAGTTTATTATGTAAATAAGTCAAACTTAAAAGTACAATTTATTGGACTTAGTCTAACAATTAGGAATTGTTTGATTCGCTAAAACGAGTTAAAATAATTATTCCTTAGACTTTAGTATGAAATTATCATTCTTTTATAATGTGAATGATGATTCAATTTAGGGTGTATTTTTTATTATTTTTTTGGTGAATCAAAGATGATGATAGATATTTTAATAGAATAATCATGTTATTCCATTTCATTCCAATCACTACAACAAAAAACATTTTTGGCGACATTTTTTAGTAACCAAATTGAATTTAGTTGCCAATTGTATGTTTTTGGCGACAATATACGTGTTGGTCGCCCAAAAATACACCATTAGCAACAAATATCTCAATTCGTCGCCAAAAATGGTTGGCGCCAATTTAATTTTGTGCGCGGGAGCGCTAAAAAAGTTTTGGCGACAAAATTAATATATGGCAACGAAAATGTTTGTCGCCAATTTGGATTTTTTGGTTACGGAATTAAAATAGTCGCTGAAAGATGAATGATATTTATGGCAACATAATGATTTTCGTCGCTAATAAATTTTTTGTCAAAACGACGTCGTTTTGAATCTGTCTTTTTTTTTTATTTTTTTTTAATGACCGAATAAACAAGATTGACCTAAAATGAGTCTTCTTCGTCTTCTCATTCCACAACCTGAAGCGACACAATAGAAGACAAAGAGGTATGTCTTCTCTCCCTCTTCTTCGTCTCTCTTTCCCTCTCCCTCTCCTTCTGCCTCTCACTCTCACTCTCTCACACTGTCTCATCTTCCTTTCTTTCTTCTTTATCATCAATTTCATTATCTTGTTCGCCATTGCAGAACACAACACAATCAATGGGACTGATTTTTCCCTCACACTCTCTCATCTTCCTCTTTTTCTTCTTTGTCATCAATCTAATTTTTCGGACTGATATTCTGATTTTTCGGACTGATATTGTGATTTTTAGACTAATATTGTGATTTTCGGACTGATATATTCTAATTTTTGGACTGATTTTGGAACTGATTTTTGGGACTGGTATATTCTAAATTTCGGACTGATTTTGGAACTGATTTTGTATTTTTTGGGGGCTGATATTATAATTTTGGGCATGGATCATCTGGTTTAGGAGGGTATAATAGTTTTAGGCTCTGAATCTGAATGTGTAGGAGGATAGGATTGAGAGTTGAGTTGAGTTTCCTAGTCAGAGTTGAGTTTCTTTTGAACCCTGATATTATAATTTTGAGTTTCCTAGTCAGGAGGATAGGATTCAGTTGCTTAATTATTTTGCTAGCTAGGTCCAAATGAACCTTGGTAATACTTGTATGATTATATCAGTTTCTCACTTTCTCTAGCTTGTTCTGTTTGCAGATTCTCAATTTAAATAATCTCCTTTTGCTTTTTGGACCAAAGTCACTTCTACTCACTTTTCTGTCTATTAAATTTTACATGTTTCCTTATGCAGAATCTATTCCAATCATGATCCACATAGATTAGGTGAATGGTTGTATTTTCTGTACTATGCAGATGGCATTTTGTGTCCTAAAACATATGCAGGCTCCTATTAACTAGTTGAGGAAGACTCTTTTCTTTTTCTTTTTCTTTTTCTTTTTTGTTGTTAAGTTTTTCTTATCGAGGTTATGAATAAATTATACATTTCTCATGATGATTCCAAAGCTGTATTACCTCATTATTAAAGGAAATTTTGGATTTGGAGATCATTCCAAGTTTTGAAATGTGTGTTTAATTTCAAGTCACTGATGCAAATTCTTCAAGTTGAGGGTTAGAGTTTGCCGTGGATTTTCAACTTTTCTTTTATGTTAGTTTTTGTGGTGGACAATCTCGTTGGTCAAATATATATATATATATATATTCGTTTTATATATGTGTTATGAGGGTTTAAATGTGAATTTAACTTGAGTTGTACACAATTGTCCAATATTTTGAATCTTGATTTGAGTATTTTTTTTTTTTTGTCACTTCATTGTTAAAGTTGATTAATTGCTTGAGCGATTTTTAGTGTGTTTGAATAGTGAAATTGGTTCATCCAGTATTTATGTTTACATTTTGATTTTTTAAAAAACATGTTTTACCATTCAAATGGTAGATGAGCGATTGGCATATATGTGAGTACGGTCTTTAGTCGCACCGCTTGAGCGAGAGTGAGCACTCGAGCAATCTTTCCGGCTTCTTTTAGTATAAAGTGTGATATTTGTTATTTTTAGGATTTAATCTGTTCATATTCTTAGAGAGGAAGAAGAAATAAAGGGTATGTTTGGTTTGGTTTGGTTTTTGGAAAGTAGTTTTTAAAAATTGTTTTGGGGAGGGAGTTTAGAAATTTTTTTGATTTGTTTGGTTCTGTATTTTGAAAGTAATTTTGGAGTTTGGGAGTTTAGAATGATTTGACATCTTGTTATAATTGAGTAGATATGTGTGAGAGATAAAAAGTGATTGATTGAGAGAAAGTGATTTTGGAAAATTTACAAACCAAACAAATTTTTTTGAAATTTTTTCTCAAAATCACTCTACAAATCCAAATCAAACATACCCAAAGTTTTCTATATTTGAGTGTGTTTATATATGAGTTTTGTTGATGCATAAAAGGAGATTGATTGATCAATGAATTATCTATTGACAAACATTAAGGGTTAGTTTTATTTTTTTATTCACAAAAGAGATAGGTATTTATAGCGATCCCGGGTTTACCCTTGTTGTACAGTGATCCGGACATGTGTCCGTGGATGTTGGTATTTGTTTATTATCTAGTTTGCATCCTCTTTACTTTGTATATTGAGTTATGGGATGTGTTGGGCAGGTTTGTTACAGGTTGGTTGTGTTTGGGAGCCTAGTGTTGCTGCCCAGATTTTTGGCCCTTCGCTCGAGCCAGGAGTTTGTCGCTCGAGCGAGAGTGAGGTTCGTGTCTGGTGGGTAGAGCCAGAGTGGCTTCGCTCGAGCGAGTGTTGCGTCTGGTTCTGGACCTAAGAGTTGCCTTTCTTGGCTCGAGCGAGCTTCTTTCGCTCGAGCGGTCTGGGTTTTTCTTCGCTCGATCGAGAACTTATTGGCTCGAGCGAGAGTTTCTGTGTCTGGTCGCTCGAGCGACCAAGTCTTCGCTCGAGCGAGCGTGTTTTATATCAGCGGACAGTAGCGTTTTGAAACATCACTTTTTCACTTCATTTTTCTTTCAAACCCTTAATCCGAGACCCTCTCTCTCTAAACTTACACCCTCTCTAAGATTTGATCTCCCTAGAGTGTGAATCTAGCCTAGAGCCTTTGTTAAAAAGATAGAGGGCGTTGAGAGCTTTGATTTAATCTGAAAAAGTTTGGATTTGGAGCAAGTTGATCTTCGAGTCTTCATCTCCTTTTTGGCTTAAACTTCGAGGTAGGGATATCCTACTCCTCTCTATGGATTTTGTCTTTAAATTTTGGTATTTTGAGATGTTGGGCTTGGCTTGGTAATTTTGTGAAAGTTTGGGGCTTTTGTGTAATTTTACAAAAGTTGGGGTTTTATTCATAATAAACCTAGATGCATGTTTGGCATGGAGAAATGGAATTGATGTTAAATCATTGATGAAAATGGGACCTTAGGGTTGAAATGGCAATTATGGAAATTGACCTAATTACATTGTTTAATTAATTGGGATAATTAATTGTGATGAATGAGGAAAATGAAATGTTGATTGAATATCCATTGTGCATTTATTTTCTGTTTAGAAATAACTGCTTTGGGCTATCGGTGGAGGATAGTCGTGATTGTTGTAGACAATGCATGATGATTAGGCAAACGGAAACTAATCAATGGAATGTGTCGTTGAATTTGACGGTTGATAGAATACATTAATTGTATGTATTGTGTGATTGTATATAGAACCAATGTGTTTGTATACGTTATGTGTAGAGGAGGAGATGGGGGATGTACTCCGCGGTTTAGTGGAAGATAGGGGATGTACCTCTAAACCGGATAGTGTTGGGAGAAGACAGGGGATGAACTCCGTAGATACAGCTCATATGCTTGTCTAGAGAAGTGAAGATAGAGCTTATATGCTTATCTTTGTGAAGTGTGGATATAGCTTATATGCTTATCTGTGGATATTGTGGTTATACATATCTGTTGTAGAATGTGGATATAGCTTATATGCTTATCTGTGGATATTGTTGTTATACATATCTGTTGAGAATGTGGGTAGTGCTTATATGCCTATCCGTTGAAAAAGGGAAAATGAAAGGAAACTTGGACTCACAAGTCGTATGACATAAATATGTGATTTATGTGAATGTATCGTTGTTGGCCATCTATCAATTGCTAATATTTTAGTCATTGTTCATGGTTGGTTTAGTATATTTTTACTGGGCTGTGGCTCACCCTATATGGGAATATCATTTTCAGGTACAGGTAGCATGCCACCTCCAAGGACATAGCTGGGAGGCTAGAGGCGGACATACTTTGTCGCTTAACTTTTGATGTATTACATGTAACTTCAAGCCAAGGGCTTAATGTGTAAACGAGTTAGTACTCTTTTGTTGTAACCAAGTGTTAACTTGGAAAGCTGTAAGCCCGTAGGGCATTTTGTTTTGATGTTAACATGTAATACTTATGTAATGGAACTCAAATGAATAAAAGAATGTGGTTAGTTTATATGTAAATGCATGTCTTATCTGATGGGTTTAATGTTGTTATTTCGAGGGCGTTACAGTATTAATTAGTGGATTTCGGAAAACTTGAATCTAAAGTTTTGGTAGATTTTGAAATGATTTATCATTGTGGATTTGACATCGACGTTTTGAATTTAACATTAGGTAAAGCAATTTTGAGGTGAATATGGCGATGGATGAGGCATATCGAGTTCGGTTCAATTCTGCCTTCGCTAGGTAATTAAGGGTTCTAGTGTATAATTCTTTCTTTATCTTCTTAGGAGATTATTTTGTGGTTTTAATTTGTGATTTTTTTATCAGAATTGGAAGAGTCCAATTGTGATTTTTTCCATATTAAATCATTGCATTGATTTGTTGTTGATTATTTAATTAGGATTATTATTTATTATTTAAAATTAAATCATAATCACAAATTAATACATTAGGAGTTTTTAGATTTTTTATTTTAGAATATCCTGTCACTGTGTGATGAGGAACCTAATGAGGTTTGGTTTGAGAATATGTTATTTTAATATTTAATTTTTTATGAAAACATATATAAAAAAATAAAAAAAGTGATGTGATAGTGACTCTTTAATTTTTTAATTAAAATATATAGTTGACAAATAAGACCCGAGTATGTGACTCATAATGGCTCAGTAGCGGTGAGCATTTAATTAATTACTACTTTGTCAATCCCTCAACCACTAGCCCTTTAATGTAATCATTGTGAACTACTGAAGCGGTTGCAATATTGCCATGATAAAAGTTCTCAAGTCCTTTTCATTCTACGTGTTGGGTCAGCTAGAGGGGGTCATTGAATCAAACTACTTGACAAAGTGTTTTTTACTTTGCACATCCAACGAACCGTTTGCTTAGTAATTCAAATTTCACTGAAGGGCTTCCAATGGGTTTGTTTCGTTCAATGGTTATCCCAGTTGCATTGGGACTTGAAGGTTGGATTTGTGCCTCAACCCTGATCTTGAAATCATTTAGAATCCAATAGCAGCAGTTTGGAGGACTCTGCTTGGTGAGTTTGTGGCCAAGGCCGTAAGGGCGGGCGGGCCTGGGTAAGGGCTGGTTTGAGTCTATTTCCAGCCCCTTGGGACTTGGAAGTTTTGATTGTTGCTTGGAGGATTCAATTAATGCCTCCTCGTGAAGTACTGGACTGCAAAATGCCATTCATGATGTATATCACATTGCTTCTCAGCTGTATCAATTAAGAGGAGCACTAATAATAACATGAGTGGAGTGGTCTCATCTTACTTTGAATAATAATTTTTATGCTACAATGGTTGGTCTCAGTTTGGGAATGGGGTGTTGCTCGATGATGAATGTGAGAAATGGTTTAGAACTCTATGATACTATTGAATAATTTGTGGATGGCTTGAATTTATTGAAAAAGCCTTGTAGCCATTTCGTAAAAAGTGCTATGCTTCAAGAATTGGTGCAGCCAAGAACTATCTATGCATTTCCTTTCTTGCCTTTACTATGGCTGAACATTCTCATATTTATGAAGACTTTCTGGATTTATGGCCACAAAATACAGCTGAGATGTCTCTTCTTCCAAATTCTTCCAGTGAACTTTCACATTTTTTAACTCAGTCTAGGACTGCTGATTTGGTAGATCTAATTTTATGCAAGGGTTGAAGAATGAAACCTATATGCATAATTGATATCATAGTATTATCTATACAGAGATTTTACAAATAGGGTTGAGCAACGCCTTGTATGAGAGTAGACTAGGCTATTTTTATATTGTTAACTCTTTTTTCACCATGAAATCTACGTGATATGCACCTTATCGAACCAAACAACAAATTCAGTTTTCCAAATAAAAAGCAATTGGATTCGCAACACGTGAAATTCTAACACTACACACTTCAAATGTTCCTAACTGAAACCATGAGAAAGATAACAGAGTCCTGTCTTGGGGAGGCCATCTTTTGGTGTCTAGACTTCAAGGTCGATTATGGTGTAAAAACTACCTAGACTTTGATAGCACCACTTCCCTCACCGTAAACTTCATTAGCTAGCATAGAGCCAACACTAGGGTGGATCCTCCCAGCATTCTTCCTCTGTTTCTTTCATAGTACAATCCTTGCACACGAATCATCGTGCAACTGATGAATTTCATTGGTCGAAAATCAATCACTGATTCAAAAAGAGAATTTATTTTTCCTACTAGAAGCACCTAGTATCCATCCGTTGAACAGTGCTTGGGTGCTCTGCTGCTGACAGTTTCCCTCCTTGAGACTTTATATCAGAAGTCATGCAAGTACGTATTTTCCGACAATATTCAAAGCCTACAACTATAAATGCTATATCAAAGAATAACCACATATGGTTCATGTATCTGTTGTTCTTGTTGCAATGGCTTTTACAGAGGAACATATTATTTGTTAAGCTGTGTGGATTATACAATTATTCTCTTAGTCAGCTATGTAATTATGCCCACCAGGCACATGTTTTAGCTAATGATTCTTTGTTTCTTGTTGGGTATTTAACTGAATTTTTCTTGCAATATTGTTTAATCAATGAACTTTATCAGACTCAAGAATAATTTCTCAGAGACTTGGCTATTCCGAAATAGAATACAGGGGTGAGTTTGTGTGTCTCAGGGGGAGAGTACACAAGTATATTATTACCTTTCAATATGGATATAGTTTTGGGAAATGACTTGGGGTCCATACACAACAATATACATAATTTTTTACAAACAAATATAAGCAATGCATTATATTTGTATATATTACTTAATCTCATCTGATATCAATGCCTCAAAGCACTGAATGCCATTTGAATTATTACCTTCTCAGTTCAAGTCTATTGCTTTTGGACCTGAATCAAAGTCGGTCAGATATTGGATGTTCAGATCAAAGGTCTCCATTAATCCAAACCTTGTCAATTGGTCACCAGTTTTGTGTGTGTGTTTACCAGATGGTTGTTCTGCCCAATCACCATCAGAAATGGTGCTCTCACTTCTCTTCCTTCCGCTTATTTGCTTGCTTGGTACACCCTTTTCCTTCGGCCTTGGATCCATATCCGTTAGTGACAGTACAACCGAATTGGCATCTCCTCCACTCTCGTGCTTGGATTTCTTCTCTTCCTTTTGCCCCGAGCTCTCAGATGATGTGAAGGAGCTTTCCAGTGAACATCCTGTGCCTCCCATTGGATTCTTTTCCGAATATTTTTAGCTCGAGCATCTAATATCTTTTTGTACCGATAACGAAGAACTTAGGCATCCATTGTCAACCATTGAAACCAACTGATATAATTCAGCTTTTGCAAGTTCCACTCCAACTGAAGAAGAATCATTTCAGTACTTGGAATGGCTTCATCCAGAAACACCACTAATACTAATATTGGTATTCCTTTTCTTTTCCTTTGTGCTTTCCTTGCCCAAGTTGGCCTCTGTTATTCTGTTAAGGTGTGGATATAGATATGATATTTTCACTCAACTTCTTCGTTTTTGTTTTTTTGTTTTCGGATTTATGTTACTGGGTCAAGCTTTGTCTCGTGCGCAGGTCTGTGGTCTATATGGGAAGCACAGATGGTCATGACCCAGATGGGATTTTGATGCAGAACCACCAATTCCTCATTGATTTTCATGGCGGAAGGTCCACCCAATGTTCCTTTTTTCTCTTTTTTTTTTTTTTCTTTTTTTTCAACTGTACACCACCATGTTTTCACACTCTTTTTTTTTTTGTTTGTGGTTTGATGTTATTGTTGTGTTCCTCTTCTTGTTCTTATTGAGGATTGTTTGGTTGTGCTGATTGAATCATTCAATTGGTGACACAGTGTTGAACAAGACAGGGCATCTCATGTCTACAGTTACAGACATGGTTTCAGAGGCTTTGCAGCCAAGCTGACAGAGGACCAAGCTTCTGAAATTGCCAGTATGTCAATACAATAGTAGCATTTACTATTATCTTTACCATTTCTCATCATAATTGATTGATTTATATCCATGGCTCTGAAAAATCAATGTCATGGTTTTAAAAATTGAAACACAGAAGAAGTGGTTGGATCATACTATGAGTCTCCCTAGTTGTGATTGGATCTCCGGTTAGAAAATTAGAAGAAAAATTATAAAACACAAGACTTAAAAGGCCCGTTCGGGGGCTGAAATTGCGAAATGACCACCGGAACCACCAAAACTTGGCATGGACGGATTTTTCAAGTCTAAATAGACTTGTAAGAACAAACAGGACCTCGACTGGATTTCTGGTTAAAAAATTAGAAGGAAAAATGTAAAACACAAGACTTAAAAGGCCCGTTCGGGGGCCGAAATTTCGAAACGACTACTGAAACCACCGAAACTTGGCACAGATAGCTTGTTCAAGCCTAAGTAGACTTGTAGGAACAAACGGGACCTCAATTGGATTTCCGGTTAGAAAATTAGGAGAAAAAATGTAAAACACAAGACTTAAAAGGCCCGTTCGGGGGCCAAAATTGCAAAATGACCACTGAAACTACCGAAACTTGGCACGGGTAGCTTGTTCAAGCCTAAATAGAGTTGTATGAGCAAACAGCACCCGATTGGACTTCCCGTTACAAAATTAAAATCAAAATTGTGAAGTTCATATCGAGGTTTTTTTTTTTTTTGGTCAATCTAATATTGTTTTTTCTTTTTTCATGTGACAGATTGGCAATGGTGAAAAATAGTTTGGGCTGCATCAGAAGATTTGATTTTGTGTTTTTGGAAATATTTTGACATAGGATTTTGATAAATGATTTATGGATTAAATGTTTAGCATCAAAATATTTGGTGTTGTGTTTTTGCAAATATTTTGACATAGGATTTTAGTAAATGACTTGTTGGTTAGATGTCTAACATCAAAATATTTGGTTGTAATTTTGAAAATATTTTGACATAGGATTTGGTAATGTATTTATGGGTTTGATGTTAGTAGTTTGTAAGTACTTTAGTATGCATGTTTTAGATTGTCAGAGAATTGTAATTATGTTTATTGGGATTTTTCATAGCTATTAATTTTGAATTAGTATGAATATCTTGCACAGGTGTATTATTATTTACATTACATTTGTGTATATATTGTGCACAGGAAAACAGGTGTTTTGGATTATTTTGAACAAGAAAATTATTAAAATCAAAATTTGTGTATTGAATTTTTAGTGACAGGTGGTATTTTGGTCGCTGTTAATATATTTGGTGACAAAATATTGTTTTTGTCGCTAAAAGTTAGTGGTTATTCCACGAACTTTTAGCAACCAAAACTTACTCGTCGCTAAAAATGTGATTTTTAGTGACCAAATTAATTTTGTCGTTAAATAGTACTTTTGGCGACGCATTTATTTGTCGCTAAAACTACATAGCCCATCCAAATTTTAACCTTTTAGCAACAAATTGTAATTTTATAGCGACAAAATATATGATTTTTGGCGACCAATTTTGCTTGTCGCTAAATGTTTACATACGGTGACAATTTCTGATTTCGTCGCCAATACTTTTAGTGACAGGCCTTTGGCGACAAGTTATATATTTGTCGCCGATTCTTTTGGCGACGGAATTTGTACTTTTGGCAACAAATTTTTAGGTCGCCAAATGTGTTTTTTGTTGTAGTGAATAGTGAAGCAAATAAAGCATTATCCAAACAAGACACTGCTTACCCAAACAATGACTGGTATCAATTAACTACGCAGAAGAATAATTTTCATTAAGAACAATAAAATATTTTCCTTGCTTGGCCAATTACACATTACACACATACAAAGAATCCAAAGTAGCCCATACAATTTTTAATCTACGGTTAAGGAGGTCAAAGTGTTGCATGCATAAAATCAAGGAAATGACGTCGTCACTTAGGTTATATGGGAAATCAATCGTTATAAAAAGGATTAGGTATCAACTTGTCAGGTAAGCAGCAATTGAAAAAAGAAAGGATTTAATTATGGTAGGCTCAGAAAACTAGAATTTCTTCACATATAAGGAAAATTCTACAAATTAGTACTCGTTGCATGTGTAGGATTGCTCTATAAAAACCACAGAGATGTTGATTAAGATAAGATAAGTTAAACTTCTAATTTGACTCAAATTTCACTTTAGTCCTTACCATTTTAATTTAAATAATTTGATTCCTGCCTTTTAAATCCGATTTCAATTTGATCCTTCCATTCAAATTAAACACCAAAACTTATAATATTGTAATACGTGTCAGTCTCGCAAGGAGTGCATGAAAAAATTAACAGTTTTTTAGACAAAAGGACCAAATTAAAACTGAACTTTAAGTGTAAGAATCAAATTGAAATTTGAGTCAAACTACAAAAGTGAAAATTATAATTCCCCCTAAAATTTAAAACTCCCAATATATCCAAGTCAAACATTGCTAAGTACTCGTAAGACAATAATCAACCAAACTAATTTCACAAGAAGTAATGCAACAGTGAAATATGTTAAATACTTCTAGTTAACTAAATTAAAAATCCAGTGTAGCAAATTATGTTTTACAGAAACATTAATTCGAGCAAGATAATTATATATTGTAAATAGGATTGAAGTCTCCCCAAAGCTGTTCTTTTGAAACATATAGCTGATAATCCCAAGACTTCAGATGCTTTGATTCATGCCACTCAACTTCTAAACTTCATCTTCATCTGCACTTAGAAGTTAGAATCTTACAAAAACTTTTACAGAAAAGCAAAAGCAGAGACATCTAATTTATGCTACGAAACACATTTATAAGCCAAATCATCTCCAAACAACTAGATTAGCTGGCTTATAAAAAAGTTCAAACCACAAAAAGGAAAAATTGTACGAATTTCTACATGAACAATACTAATTAAAATCCCACAGGTTCCAAATTCCAAACATAGGTAAGACGAACACAAAAGAGCAATTTATGAATCGTGTACCATGGGGCACATAATGGGAACGTTCAGAAAAAGAAAAAGAGATAGGAGAAAAAAAGAAAAAAGAAAAAAGAGTTTAAAAAAATTTAAAATTGAGGTTTTATTTTTTTATTTTATCAAATTGTTCGATGACATCAAAATTTCCCGTAACTTGATGCCCCTCCAACTTCCGGCAGTCAAGACTCGAGACTGGACACTTAGTCTGACCAAATGATTAGTCCACTAAAATGCACCACATTTATGATCTAAGATATTAAACCCTACGTGTAACCAAATCTTTAAAAAAATTGTATGTGCTGGAATTCTTTTTTTAGATTCTCCAATCTACAAGTAAATTCCACAACAAAACAAATGATGGGAAGCCAACCTAACAATAGAAAGTCCATTTACTAGTGATAAATAAATCAAATGCACCAATGTTCAAAATAAGCACATTAAACCTGAACGTCCCAAAGATAACCTAACAATGGAATTCCTTAGGCCTCTTTTGTGATAAATAATACAAATGCACCGATATTCCACTGTTTGGTTAGTTGTGTGCATTGGAGTAAGGATTGGTGCCGCATCATACCATCGGTGATAACCCCTAAAACCCATGCGGGGTTGGCTTTCCCATAGTGTATTGGTCTAGTAAACCATAAATACGGGATTAGGGACTAGTCGCCTAGGTTAAAGACACAATTGTGTTCTAGTTAGACTCAATAGGGTCTGCCTAGGTTATCGAGATGTTTCATTGATTTTTGGGTGGTATTGATTTTACCTTGAATTTTATAATATTTGAGCAATTGATCCTTGTATGTGAATTTTAAGATAATTGTGTAATATGGCATCATCCTTATTAACATTTAATATATTGGCTACTCATTTTCAATGTCTTGGATGATTATTTAGTGAGCTTTAATCTTTGCTCGTCCCTTACAATTACAGGTACTCCACCACTGTAAGCATAAAGTTGGGTGGCCATGCCATATATTCAAATCTTTTACAGAGTTATACATGTATACCCATGCTTAATTGTATTTACCCTTTTAAGTTGCCATTATTTTGGAGGCTGGCGTGTAAACCTGACTAGTTTGCTTACAGACTTATAAGATGAGTTAGATCACAGGCTTGTGTTATTTTAATGATATGTAATTAATATATTTGGGCTGTGAACACACTCATGGCTTTTTGCAACCTAACTCTAGAGATGTTACGTTCGTAATTTAACTCAAACTATTATCGATGCCTTAGCAATTTATTCCAAGTACTTGGCATATGCAATCAAACTCATCCAGATATTTGGAAATTGGTGAAAAGTACTCCTTTATTTAAATATCTCCCAAATTTGTTTTTGTCATTTGAGTCATTATTGACAAACTAGCAATATCGACCTTGAGTTTCCTAGTCGTGTCATCTTAGTCATTATTGGCATGCCAGAGCTAATTTTGCTCATTCTGTGAAAGCGAAACCTCTTGTCCAACGTGGACCTAAGGCAGTTGAATATTGGTGAGAATGGATTTTGTTAGAATGGATTGATGTTAGAATGGATTTTGTTTTGGGGCTTCCATATACACAATGAGGTTATGATTCCATCTATGTGGTTATGGACAAATTTTCTAAAAGGTCCATTTCATTGCATCGAGCAGACAATAGATGCTATAAATGTGGCACAATTGTATTTTTGAGAAGTCTATTGCCTACATGGGCTACCACAATCCATTGTGTCAGACAAGGATAGCCGATTTCTCAATCATTTTTGGAGCTGTTTGTATAATACATAGCTTGACTTTAGTAGTGCCTATCATCCTCAAAGTGACAGTCAAATGAGAGTTGTTAATTGTTCCTTGGGAAATTCATTGCTGTGTTTGGTAGGGGATCATTTGAAATCATTGGACTAGAAATTGCACTTGTAACCCTTCAGAAAATCGAAGTTTTGATTTTAGTCCCTTTTATGTTAACTATGGTTATCAACCACGAGCTCCATTGGACTTGGCACCTGTGCCAAACTGAAAGCGTATCAATGAAAAAGCAAAAAATCTTATTAGTAACCTATAGGAAGTCCACAAATTTTGTTTAGGTTGTTCTCACAAAAGACAAGTTTTCTGCCTACAAGCACAATAAACTGGCAGCCAGAAAATTTGGGCCATTAGAGATTGTGAAAAGATCTCATTTGCACAACCGACGTGTTCTACATCAAACATCTCATTCCATTAGGAGTGTTCATAAAACTAAATCACTCGAGCAAACCGAGCCAATCCAACCGATTTGACACCATTTTGGACGATTTCAATGGTTGAACAGTCGGGAATCGATTGAAATTATGAATTTTGTGCAGATTTCGATCGAATTATGAGCGTATTAATTGAAAAACTGCATAAACTGATCCGACCGAATATAATTATAATTAAATTAATAATGGTGCTTAAACATGTTGCCTTTTAATGGTGGATTTTGTTTCCCAAGAACCTTAGTTGTACACACACAACATTATCATCAATGACTTCTGCAATCAATAGTTGGGCTATGGCCTTACCTAGTCTCAGAGACTTTAATTTTCACTCCAACTCTGTCTCTTTTCACCTTCTTTTTCACCCTCTCATCTACCTTTTTGTCTCTATCACCCTGCCATCTATCCTACTTTCCTCTCTCTCTCTCTCTCTCTCTCTCTCTCTCTCTCACACACACACACACACACACACAAAGACAAACTCTAGCAAAAAACTATGGGACTTGTCTCTCTCTTCCTTGGAACTTCAAGATAAATGCTCTCTCATCTCTCAATCATCTTTGCGTCTCTCTCTTTTCCCTCTCAATCTTTAGTCTTTCCCTCTGTGACGGTGGCAAATATTGGTAGTTATCAACGGTGTGGCGGTGGTGGCGTTGAGTGATAGCGGTGGTGGCGGTGTCGATGAGCAATGGTCGTGGCATGGTGAGTTTCCCTTCTCTCTTTCCCTTTTTTTCCCATTTTCTTTCCTCCATTATCTTTATTTCAATTTGTTTGTATGTATATGAGTTTATGGTTTTGTTTTTTTTTTTAACTTTGAATCATATTTTTCTCATTTTTTTCCTCCAACCTCTTTCTATAACAGATTTGCGAAATCGACCAAACCGACCACCTAATCGATTCTCATGACTCGGTCGATTTCGAATAGTAGGTTGGTTGACAACGGATGAGGGTAAACCTAGACCTGTAAACACCCCTGCATTCCATATTGGGGAGACAGTTTTGATGACAAGGCTACAAATTCAAGGGTGAATTCTTCCTACCTTGGAGATGATGACGCAGCGTGTGGCCATAAAATTTGTAGATCAAATGGATAGACATGTGGCCAAACAAGGCAAAAGGCACCAGCAAGAATCAAACGGCACGTGCTCAAAATCGCGCAAAATTTGGTGAGTTGATGGAAAATATTGTTTTGATCAAGATCCATAGCTGTCCTATGGAACTCAATAATTTTGGGCAAATTCCATCATTTAGGCCATCAATTTCAAGATTTAGCCATTTTTGGAAAGATTTGCAACTTTAATTACTCTTAGCACACAAGTCAAAATTCGATTTTCGTCGAATTTGTGATTATCGTAGTAGCCTAAATTACTAATTTCTTTGTTTTATTTCAATATTTCTATTTTTGGCAATTTTTGTTGTATTTGCTTATATTTGTTTTGCTCATTAAAAAACTGTTGACTCTGGTTATTCCTAGTACATTAGGGTGGTTGTCAATATAAAAAATCATTGTAAGCCTTACGGGTGAATAGTTTAGAGAATTAATACAATTTTGAGTTTTTATTCTTTTTCCAACCTTAGGTACTCGTTTCAAATCAACCATTATTGAGCCTTTATTCTTTGTATTCCTTATGAATCACCGAGTTTAGAGAAGGATCTTATTTCAGGGTAATCATCTCTGAATCAACATACCCTAAATCATCACTATCACACATTCTTTACATCACTTAGGTTGGGAGTAGAGCTCGAATACCTCGCTCATAAACGCTAGAGGACTTGTGAATTAGAGGCTAGAATACAAAGGGTTGCCTGAGCAACTCATTACCACCCATGAGTTAGAGCACTAAAACTAGTTTGTAAGAGGGGCCTTAACCAAGACGCGACACCTTGATGGTCGTATCATATCTCTAGGCCACTCTTGACACATCCAAAAATGGATGTACCAAGCCTACCTATGTCCACATATCCAAGTATGTTACATCCCCGAGGCCTACATCAAATGTTGTAGAGTTGATCCAATTTCCCTCAAATTCGCCAAGCCTAAAAGATTGATCCACCTATCATCAGTTGAGTTGGCTCAACCTAGATCATCACCTAACATAAAGGAGGGTTCAAAATGCATGCAAGACACAACATAGCTGCATCTCCTTGCTCTTCTGACATTCAAGCTCTCCACTGCCACACCTCTTTACCAAGGCTACCATTGGCTCTCTCCTTTGCCTACCATCTTCATAACTCCTCTACAACCATTACACAATGATCACCCATTGATAACCCTAATGTTTCACGAAAGTACTTTCCTCATCTTACCACCCATTTATGTTAACATCCTCATTTATGCTACACTCAATTTTACAAATTTAATGTTTCGTAGTTGCCTAACATTCAGTGCCATAAAGCATTGCAGGCCTCAAAGTTACCCTATAAGATTTTTCTTTCAAATTTGTTGCTATCTAGCACATTTCCACTTGAGCCAACCTACTTTGATACACTATAAGTTTCATCATTTTCAATCTTTCCACTTTTTGGTATCTCATGGTTTTCAATCTACACTATTTTACTATTTCTACTTGTGTTAGTAATAAGGTTACATTTCGATGCAAAAAGACTCGCAAGAAAACATACCCGAAGAATCAACGGACCGTGCTCTTCTATCTATAGCATGACGACTCAAGAAAACATTTTGAACAATAACTAACAATAATCAGAAGTCACTAGCATCCGTATCATTTAAATTTCTAAAATTTTTGATATTCCAAGAAATGGAAGCCTTGCGGGAACTAGCAAGAAAAGTGATGGGAGCATTGTGACTTGTGAGAGCAAGATAAACGGAAAAGGCACATAAACAAATGATCAAAGGAGTCCTCCACAATCCAAACATTCTCTCAAAGAGAGATTCTTTCGATTCCCTACCATGAGAGGAATGAAATTTTAAAAATATCAAATCCCTTATAAATGCACAATGCATTTCCATCGAGATCTAGAGTTGCCCCTAAAAACCACATGAGAATCCCAACCATTGTGTTGGATCCCATACTTGGTGGGTGTTTGGGAACTCCTAAAAACGCTACTTTTTGTATTTTTAGTTGCTTTTTTAAAAAGTGTTTGGTTGTGGCTAAAATAATGAATTTTTTTGGTATTTGAAAAAGTGGAATCAAATGTCACATCAAAACTTTTTGGTGGAGTAAAAGACTATTTTACCCTTGATGTAATAGAAAGAAAGTAATGTCACATCAAAACTTTTTGGTCGAGTAAAAAGTAATTTTGGTGGTTGCTTTTTTAGAGGATGCCAAACTCATTTTAGGGGTGTTTTTGATTTTTTTTTTTTACTTTTTGGTTTTTTTAGAAAAAGCGAGCTTATTTAGGACTTACCAAATGGGGCCTTACTATTAATCACAGAATGCCATGAAGTATCTCATTTAATAAAAAAATCTCCATAACCATTACCCTAATAATGCCTAGTTCTTAGCAATAATATTCCCAATGGAGGAACCCTCTCCCTCTTGACACATTGCAATAATACTCTTAGCAATTAAAACTTGTTCTATGATTGTGCAATATCAAGGGTCATATGTTCTCGAAACCACAGGATCAAATCCTTTCCTACTATCTTGTTTCAACATTAATCTTGACCAAACTCATATCAGCTTGCCTCACTGGTGCAAATCTTTTATGGCTAGACAAATCGATTGTACTGTTCATCTCTCCAACTTTACTTTCTTCAAGTGTCTAGATTTTCCCTCACCAGCAAGTGCCACTTACTTGCAACAGAGACAATGAGAGAAAATGGGAAGCTCATAGGTGAAATTGATAGCTAAAATAGAATAATCAACGATAACTTCAGAAAAGTGACATAGAATCCATGACCTGCTTCACTCTTCTTTGTTCTCTTCATATGCTCTGAAAAATCATGATATGAGCTGACACCTCACCACCAAAGGAGGCCTTTTAGATGTGTGTATGGACTTCTGACTATTAAGCCATTCTTTTTTTTGAGTGGCTATCAACCCATTAATAACCCACAAAACACATTGTGGGGATATATTTTCTGAGTACCAACACGTGGCAAGGTGACGCCGACGTGTCAGCCGAGGTGCCACGTGTCTTGGTCGTTGTGCCGAGGTCATCTCGGCTAGGCCGAGGTTGCCTCCGAAGATATCAGAAACCGAGATAAGCGGATAAAGGACAAGAGTCCTAGAATGAAGAGGGAACTCAACTTGGATATGGACAAGAGTCCTAGATTGGGAGAAGACTTCAGTTTGGGTAAAGATAAGACTCTTAGAGAGTTTATCCTAATCCCACTAGGGAGTCCTAGATTGGCAGTAATCCTAAGTCCATTAGGGCCAGGCTTCTATTGGGACTGGGATTGTATTGGCTATAAAAGAGAGGCACCCCCATAGGTCTAAGGTATGCTTTTGATACTCAAGCTTGTGAGTTTAGTACTTGATTTATCTTTGAGAGATATACTGACTTGATCGTCGGAGTGCCCCCGGGTGGTTGAAACCACCGCGGGATTCTTATATTTCTATTGCAGGTCAGTCAGGTGCCATCTATTCTGCCAGTGCTCTCCAGCTGGTTACTAAGCGGGCAGTGTGGTCGGAAAATCACCCACACAATTTGGCACCGTCTGTGGGAAAGAAAGAAGAATAGATGGCCAATGACAAACAGAAAGATCAGATTAGAGACAACGCTCCTGATGGCCAATGACGATCTTGATGTTGAAGGAGACAACCACAATGCAGAAACTCAGGACCAAGGCCACGACAAGAAAGACGTCGGTCAGGAGGGCGACACTTCGAAGAAGACAGACCAAGGCAAGTACTACAACGAAGATGACCTCCAAGTATGGAATGATAGATACCTGCGGAGGAACGAAGACCCTTCTAGAAGGGATGCAAAGACAGGGGGCATGAGCGCTCCCAGGGAGATAACATTCAAGTATAGAAGAGCTCAACTTGAGTGAGCAAATCCCGAATCTCAGATCCCAGAAGACATGATCTCGGCCTAGATGAGTAGGTCCGAGAAAAGAAGAGCTCAACCTGAGTGAGCAGATCCAAGATTCCAGAAGATAAGATCTCGGGACCTGAGTCCGAGAATAGAAGAGCACAATGAGCAGATCTCAGATCCCAGAAGATAAAAAGAAAACACACAAGATCAGACTAAAGTTGGCCAGAATTGAGACGTATACTAGGGCTGAGGAGGACATGCCGGGAACAAAGGCATCGGAACAAGAAAAGAGAAACGGCTCGCCGATGCGAGGCCGAAAATCGAACTCAGGTTGGAGCCAAGTAAGATCAATAGAGAAACCAAGGCCGACAACCTCGGCTTGAATTAAACCTCGGCGACAAGGTCGAAACTACATGTATGATGAAAACCCAAGTGGATTTTAAGTTCACACTTGGGGGCAGAGAGAAGAAGAATGCGTTTACCACTTGTTGAAATTTGTAGCAATTTACAAGTTGGTTAAACCAATACGATGCTTAACCGAAGTTAAGCCGAGATGATACTTAACTGAAGTTAAGCCGAGATAATGCTTAACCGAAGTTAAGCCCAGATGATGTTTAACCGAAGTTAAACCGAGACGATGCTTAACCGAAGTTAAGCCGAGATGATACTTAACCGAAGTTAAGCCGAGATAATGCTTAATCGAAGTTAAGCCCAGATGATGTTTAAAGTTAAGCCGAGATAATGCTTAATCGAAGTTAAGCCCAGATGATGTTTAAAGTTAAGCCCAGATGATGTTTAAAGTTAAGCCGAGATAATGCTTAATCGAAGTTAAGCCCAGATGATGTTTAAAGTTAAGCCGAGATGATGCTTAACCAAAGTTAAGCCGAGATGATGCTTAACCAAAGTTAAGCCGAGATGATACTTAACCGAAGTTAAGCCGAGATGATGCTTAGTCGAAGTTAAGCCGAGATTATTCCTTAATTCACTTGTTGAAATTTGTAGCAATTTACAAGTTGGAGTTAAGCTGATTCCTTAATTCACTTGTTGAAATTTGTAGCAATTTACAAGTTGGAGTTAAGCTGATTCCTTATCTTCACTTGTTGAAATTTGTAGCAATTTACAAGTCGAAGTTAAGCCGAGATTATTCCTTAATTCACTTGTTGAAATTTGTAGCAATTTACAAGTTGGAGTTAAGCTGATTCCTTATCTTCACTTGTTGAAATTTGTAGCAATTTACAAGTCGAAATTAAGCCGAGATTATTCCTTATCTTCACTTGTTGAAATTTGTAGCAATTTACAAGTCGAAATTAAGCCGAGATTATTCCTTATCTTCACTTGTTGAAATTTGTAGCAATTTACAAGTTGAAGTTAAGCTGAGATTACTGTTTCTCTTCACTTGTTGAAATTTGTAGCAATTTACAAGTCGAAGTGAAGCCGAGGTTATAGTTTGCACACTTATAGCAATCTACAGGTTGGTCCAACCAAAGAAGATGCTTAACACTTGTTGAAATTTGTAGCAATTTACAAGATAATGTTAAGCCGACATGTGATCATCTGTTGAAATTTGCAGCAATTTGCAGGTTGAGGTAAAAGCTAAGTATATTGTTTAAACACTTGTTGAAATTCGTAGCAATTTACAAATAGATTATTGTTTAACACTTGTTATGTTAATCCTTGTTGAAATTTGTAGCAATTTACAAGTAGGCTAGACTGATATCACCGTTTAAACACTTGTTGAAACTTGAGAAAAAGCTTGCAAAGTTAACATTGAGTAGTATATGTTTCACACTTGTTAGAATTTATGAAAAGTTTGCAGGTCAGTATCTTGCCGAAGTAAAAGTTTTGTAGCTATTATACCCGAGGTATGTAACTCCGAGAAGATCGCACAAAGGAGGCAAAATATGAAAAACATGCAAAATATAGAATCATGCAAGAGCAGTTAGAAGAAGATCAAAACAGAATTCGTCGTGATTGACACGCCTTCACCTTACAACATCATCTTGGGAAGGCCATGGTTGCATGCAATGGGGGCAGTTCCCTCAACGTTACATCAACTATTGCGGTTCCCCACAGAACATGGGATTGAAAAAGTCAGAGGAGACCAACTGCAGGTAAAGAATTGCTCCATGGCAGTAATGAAAACTACCTGCAACATTTGGGAACCAGGGAAGGCAGAGATTGAAGACGAGGTCATGGAGGTCCTAGATGATGTCGGTAAGGAGCCAGCCAAAAAGAGTGAAGAGACACTGAAGAAAATCCTCATCCAGGAGGGCGACGAAGAGCGCTTCATTCAGAGAAGGAAAGTTGAATTAGACATTCAAGAACAAGGAGGCACATCGGCCATATGCAGAGCTTACATTATCTAAAGAACAAAAAGGTACAAGAGTACAAGCGACAAAAAAAGGAAAAACTTCAAAAACTAAGATGATGCTTAACCGAAGTTAAGCCGAGATGATGTTTAACCGAAGTTAAACTGAGGTGATGTTTAACTGAAGTTAAACTGAGATGATACTTAACCGAAGTTAAACCGAAATGATGTTTAACACTTGTTGAAATTCTGAGAGAATTTACAAGTTAAAGAGTGCACAAAGTTAAATATCAGCAAAAGATTCGCTGGAGTCAAACGTCGTTTTGATTAGAACCACTAAGTGCACGCCAGAAGTGGTGACCAGAATTGTGAAAGGAATAAATGCTTCAAGAAACAACGATGATAGTTTGCAAAGGCCAAGAGAAAGAGGGTCTAAAAGGGGTGAATTAAATACCAGAAGTTTTAATACATTGGTGAAAGCAGAACACATCAGGTCTGTGACTACGGCACGAAGCCAACTTCCCTAATGTGATCCTAAGTACAACTTATGTTCACATTAGGGGGTAGGGAGAAGATGCAGGGGGAAGGAATGATAATTAAGGAGCAAAGAATGTTAACACTTGTTGAAATTTTTGAGCAAATTACAAAATGAGTTAACCGAAGATTATGAAGTCTACCACTTGTTGAAATTTGTAGCAATTTACAAGTTTGGTATAGTCGAGATAAACACTGAAAGACGTTTCCGAGATCTGATCAACCGAGATGACCAACTAGCTTGTTAAGAGCTGAGAAGGTTGGCAAGTACAAAAATGAAGACCTTAAAGAACTAGGGACTGAAAGCAAGAACGTCGGACTAATCTACTTCGACGGACAACAATGGTTCAGCCTCGACAGTCAGTTGGAGGAGCTTCTCTACCGCTACCTCGGCATCAATTTCAAGAAGGAAGCAAACCACTCGGCATCAGCGGTAGGTTGTGTCTCACCCCCAGAAGATAGTTGGAAAGAACTTCTCAGCAGCCTTCTCAGCCACGAGCTCTGCATCAACCTCCTGAAGAGTTTGATCAAAGCTCTTCTTGGCGATTGGCACCTCGGAGTTTGAAGGCAAAGATTGAAAGCAAGAATCTGGAAAAAGACACAGAAAACAGAAACAAGAATGTAATTCATAATCAAGAATGGTGATGAAGCTATCAAGAAATCAAGACAAAAAGATTACACAAGTGTGTCAAGCCACGAACAGTGGTAGAAATCAACAGATATGTGAACAGTGTGTATTCAAGACGATGATTTGGAAATAACAGGTAAAACAAGCAATGGTGATTAAACAATGAAGCAGAGCTTCTTGGAAAGCAACAAAAAATAAAACCAGGAGGAACAGTGGCTTACCAGAAAGAGGGAAGCCGGAATGAGAATTGCCGAAGTCTGACGACAATGACAGAATGGCGTAAAGCTTCACCGGAGGAGAGAAACGAAGACAGTTGTAGAAGCTTGAAAGCTTGGAACAAATGACGGATTTAAGCAAAAGACCTAGAAAGAGAAGAAGCCAGAGGATTAAATGAAAAAAGAGAAAAATAGTCAAGAAGACGACAAAGTTCAAGAATAAAGCTAAGTGCACAGGCATTAAGTAAGTATGTGAAGAACAAGAAAGTAATGACCCAGACATGTTGCTAGCAACAGAAAGCGGATATGACAAGGACAGTGCCAGGCATTCAAACAATTCAAAACTTGAAAACAGACGAAAATAGAAGGCAACAGATGGCAAGTAAACAGATTCAGAAGAGTTATGAAAGATTGAGCTTAATAGCAAGTAAAGAGTTTATGAACCTACCAAGTGAAATGAACGCCGATATGAAAATCGCCGGGGTCAAATAGGTGACTGGAAATCGGGAACTCACCAGAGAGTGTGAGTGGAGCAGTTGCAAAGCTCTTGGAGTTTACGAATTAATGGAACCAGAACCTCTGCTAGGAGGTGCGATTTCAAGCAGCTTGGAAAGCATGAAACTTGATTCTTGACTCCAGTGGACAATAAAGTCCAGGGAACTTTGAGGTCAGCGAGTTTGACCTCGGACAGAGGGGCACAGATGAACGAACAATGTAGGTTCCATCACCTCAGAATGCCAAGGTAATAGAACCTAGGGGGCAGTTGTGGGGATATATTTTCTGAGTACCAACACGTGGCAAGGTGACGCCGACGTGTCAGCTGAGGTGCCACGTGTCTTGGTCGTTGTGCCGAGGTCATCTCGGCTAGGCCGAGGTTGCCTCCGAAGATATCGGAAACTGAGATAAGCGGATAAAGGACAAGAGTCCTAGAATGAAGAGGGAACTCAACTTGGATATGGACAAGAGTCCTAGATTGGGAGAAGACTTCAGTTTGGGTAAAGATAAGACTCTTAGAGAGTTTATCCTAATCCCACTAGGGAGTCCTAAATTGGCAGTAATCCTAAGTCCATTAGGGCCAGGCTTCTATTGGGACTGGGATTGTATTGGCTATAAAAGAGACGCACCCCCATGGGTCTAAGGTATGCTTTTGATACTCAAGCTTGTGAGTTTAGTACTTGATTTATCTTTGAGAGATATACTGACTTGATCGTCGGAGTGCCCCCGGGTGGTTGAAACCATCGCGGGATTCTTATATTTCTGTTGCAGGTCAGTCAGGTGCCATCTATTCTGCCAGTGCTCTCCAGCTGGTTACTAAGCGGGCAGTGTGGTCGGAAAATCACCCACACACACATGTTTCTCATACTTTGATTGCTCAACAAAATTCCATTTGAATTTCAAAGAATAACTTATAATTCAACAGAAAATAATTTAACAACAATTCACATATTCTGCTCGAAGAAATTAATTAAGAGCATCTATGTGTGCAATTCAAATATTCTGCTCAAACATGACATCAGATCCTCCTTTATATGTTACGCCACACACACACCTCACTTCGACATCCGTGCACACCCTTATAGAAGCCATGTGGCCTTTTTACTCCAGATGTGAGTAGTGTTCAATTCTTTTTTATTTTAAACATTTGACATTAGAGTGTAGATTACCAAAATGGCACCTCACTCTCATCTATACCCATTGTGTCAACTAAGCCCCTAACTACCAATTGTCTTAATTAAGCTCTCAAACTCTTTAATTTGGTTCAATGCACATTTCATCTAGTTCCATCTAATTTACTAATGGATTAGAGTCATATGAGCCTCTCACGAGATTGATTAACCTCAAATACTCTGACTCAACTCCAATTCAACCAGTGTGCCCCACCCACTCCTTCCTTTATTTTTATGATTTCACCAACTGGTCATTGTTTTTGGCCACAAACACTAATGCCCCACCAAACCTAGCATTAGTGCTGTTCCCTAAAAACCAATCCATAAGATGTGGATGATACAATTTTATAAAACAATCTTATCATTTAATTAATAATAAAAGGCAAGTTTTATTGTCATATTTACTTTGTTTGTTATTGTTTATACATGATAAGCCCATAGAATTAAAATTGAGAAGACGTGTTCTTAAGATTTAGAATATAATACTTTACTTCTCAATGCTTTATTCTTAAATGTTCCTAGTCATACGATTATTAATTGGGCGTTAGAAACTCGATAAGACTAGCATGTGTTACGCTAGCACAATTGGAAAAGTAGCTAGTCTCAAGTCACTGGTGTGGAAAATAAGGCAGATATGTGATGTAATGCAAACATATGATATGAGTGCTTGTTAGAGAACAAATTCACTTAATGTGACGACTGATGAATATCTATATGGAGTTTTAACTACCTACCAAAACAAATGCTCATTACTTACAATGGTGCATGTAATTCTAAAACTTGAGACCATCATAGGTGTCTTATATATGTCTTATTAAGCTTTAATTGTACAATATGTTTGTATTCTAATTATAAAATATGAAAATGTATTGATCGTGCTTAGTGAGATATGCATGGAAGCATGTGAATGTTCAATAAGAGATCTATCACTCTTAAGTAAAGAGAGAGCATGTCCCATGTGACATTCTAGGATATTACTCAAGGAAGACCTTGGCCAGGGCATTGTGATATTTAGAAAGGAATTTCTAATTTCACTACCATGAGTCATATTAGTTATATTTAGAGCATACGATTTAGGGGTTGATAGTTTTTCATAATCTATTGACTTAGTCAAGACATTGTATGATTGAAAGATTAAAATGCACGGTATTTGTTAACTGAAGTGAAGGATTTACTTTGTATATTTATACAACTTTAATTTTACTTTTTTCTTCTTCAGTAAGAAATAAGAAAATATTGAAAATTATTATTGAAATTATTCTAACAATTATAGTCTAATAACATGCAAAAATTATTAAAATTTCAATTTCATAATAGTTTGGATACATGACCTAGAGTGTCTGAATGGTATCCGAAGCTTCTCAAAATTTAACATCAAGTATCGAATACATTAAGGAAGCTTCAAATATGTATCCGCGAATATGCAAAAAGTATCGGTATTCGATATGGGTACCATACAAATAGGACTCCTTTTAGAAATATAAGTGCTTCATAGGCGGAGGGCCACAACCATTATCCAAGTGCCTTAGTAATACAACCTTGGAACTCCCCATCCTAGTCCTAATTTGAGAAATAATCACCTTCAACTGTCATATCATATCCGAGTAAATATCCTTTCTTCCTCCTAAGAAGATGGAGAATTCTATTCGAGCAACAAGAGGCACATGATGTAATTTGAAGACTCCCAATTATGTGAAACCCCTAATTGTGGGCAACCAACCTCTATAAACTCTCTTTCCCTAGTACCGGTGTACCTGCGTAACCAAAATCCCCTCACCACAACCACACAGACATCTTCTAAGACACTAGAGCCTATTCTTGCATGAAATATATCATATCTATCCTTGAAAAGGGGGTCGAAAACACTAGGGACAAGAACAACACAAACACAGATGGTTAATTTGTATGGAGAGGAACGGCTTGCCACCAACACCAACGGTTTTGAAACCCGAAAGACTGCTACACGAATAATAAACCTGCCACCTGGGAAGAGCTTCTCCTCCTCGCCGCCATACAGGAAACACATACGGCCATCACCGAGATGGGTGGCAAAGCACACGTAAAACTTGAGCCGAGGATTGAACATAATAGAAAGCTCACTTAGTACCCAATGAGACTTGATGAAACCATTGGCGTCCTCAAAATCATAAGCAATGTGCTGATCCCCATTTGCTAACATGGCAATGCAAAAGCCCTCAAATTCAGCTTTAGCACCGGAGGGACGAGGCACAAAACTAAGATCATCCAGCACACAAAACTGGCTTGAAAACTCCGTCCCATCCTCCCATTTATTTTTACTAGCGTGAAACATGCAGAAACCGGCCTGGGTATAAATTCTGAGCCTGTGTCCCCAAGCAAAATAGTCGAGGATTTCCCACTTTCTATCTCCTCCGTCAACGGGATTGGAATCAAAAACCTCAAAATGGAAGATCAAGTTCAAATAGGTATGAGTAGTATGAATGTCTGGAAAGAAGATAAATTTTTCCCTCAAGTGTGACCATGATAGGTCTGGGTTTGTAACCTGACAATCTGATTGGATGAGTGGTGGGATCAAAGGCAAAAGCATCTAAATAGAAATTCTTTTTGCAAGAACCATCATTTTCATCAATTACAACATTCGTACTCCCAACCATATACAATTTGGAATCCACAACCATACATCCCGTTCCCATCGGGGATCCACCACTGGTGCTAGTGCAATTGCGAAAATCGCACACAAGTTCAAGATCGGCGCCACCTTTGCATAACTTGGTAACATTGAGACGGCATAGTACTTCAGGCGACTGCACGTACATATACAAATCCTTCTTCGTCGCCATCCTGATCTGATCCTCCTCAAAATTTCTCACCGCCTACCTACGCATTCTCAGAAACCCTATCTATCCTCTGCTTTCATCAGTCCAGAGATTGCGGTGCCGGCTTGGTGGGTGATTTTCTGTAGAGAATGATCTTAGCTAGGGCTATAAACGGAGGGTCGACATTAGAATTTTTTTAAATAACCTTGCTTGTTTCCATTTTTCAAAAAACACTTTTCAGAAAATTCTACTTTTTTATTTTTTGTGTTTTTTTGTTTTTACTGAATTTTTTTAATATTTTAAGCAACTTTTTTACTTTTTAAACACACCTAACATAAATACACCTAAAAAGTAAAAAAAATTGTAAAAAAAATCTTTTAAAAATTCACTAAATACCAAAAATACAAAAAAAAAAAAAAAACAAGAATTTAGTACATTTTTTGTATTTTTATGTATCTATTAATTTTTTAAAATATTTTTTCACAAATTTTTTACTTTTTAGATACATCTAAGTAAGGTGCATCTAAAAAAGTAAAAAAAATGTTTAAAATTTAAAAAATATTCACTAAAAACAAAAAAACACGAAAACCAAAAAAGTCAGTTTTCAAAAAACTTAATCCAGAAAACTCAAACCAAACATACTGAATATTTATGCTCTACTTCTCGTCTTTTAAATTATTAAAAAAGAGTGCAATTATCATTGTAATTTTTAAACAATTAAACTTTTGAGACTTAAAAGTAATTTGTCTTGAAAAATTTAATATCTAAGTAAAATTTTTGCTATTAAAAAGTCATATATGTAAAATATAAAATTAAAATTTTCCTAACTAAATGTTAAACAATACAAAAATGTATCAAATATTTACAACAAAAAATATGTTAAGTTAGATATAAGACTTTGAATTTTTTAGAAATAAGACATTTAGTCAAGTTAAAGAGTATTTACACAAACACCTCCTAAACTATTGTTAGGTATCACTTTGACCCTTATATTAAAAAAATGAACAAACTGACCCCTAAACTATTGTCAAATATCATTTTAGGTCCTTAAACTAAAAAACATACAAATCGACACTATCAAAATGTATCACATACGCCCCCCTCCATCCTTTAGTCGTGAGTAAATCGTGAGATTGAAAGATACGTGCCAATATTTTGGTTATTTTATAGCCAATGTACTATTTAGCAATGAGTTAATTACATGAAAACCTCCTAAACTATAAAAACATACAATTTGACCTTTTAACTATCAAAATGCCACACTCCTTGATATTAATGGAAAGAGTGATCTAACCAAATTCTCTCTCTTTGTAATATCTCAGGCACTTGTTTTCTTTTTGAAATCTATCAAAAACTATCACAATTTTTTTTATTTATTTTTTATTTTTTATAAATCCATTGAAAACCCTAATCCTACCATCTTACCTCTCCTTTTCATTTCAAAAAAATTCCTGAAAAAATCATTTTATATTTTTTTATCACCCCACCTCTCACTCCATTTAAAAAAAAATGAAAAAATCCTTATATATATATATATATATTAATTTTGTAATGATTTTTAATAGACTTCAAAGTAAGAGAGAGTGTGAAAATATTGAAAAGATAAGACAATTTGGTCATTTCACCGTTTTCGTTAGCGGCATTAAGGGATGTATGACATTTTGATAGTTGAATGGTAGAATTATATGATTTAATAGTTAAAATGATATATTTTGATAGTTTAGAGGGTCAAAATGATACTTGATAATAGTTTTAGGGGTCAATTTGTACATTTTTTTTTTTAGTTTATGGGGTCAAAATGATACTTGACAATAGTTTAAGGAGTGTCTATGTAAATACCGCTTAAATTTACTAATAATTTGACATGTGTAACAAAATTAAATTAGAATTTTTGAGCATGAAGTCATATCAATTATTTTAAATGGTATAGATTATATATAGAGTTAATTTTCTATTTAAATATTCTTTGAAAGGGCCATTATTAAAGAAAATTTTATATAGTGTTATATTATATAGATAGCGCTAATTTTAAATATTAATCATTAAGATTTTTATTCAATTTACATAAGATATAGTAAATGACAATGCTTATAGGAAAATTAGCAATACACCCTTTTAAATATTTTTGTAAGAGTTTAAATCCATAAAAAAATTAGTTTCTAGTTAAAGTCCCTAGTTTTTAAATTTTAGACATTTTTTCCCTTAATATTTAAACCTATTCTCTCTCTCTCTCTCTCTCTCTCTCTCTCTAGCTCTCACTCCAAAACCCCCACCACCAATAGTCATAAGTTTGGAGTACCCAACCAACGACAAGCCCTCATTGTCATTCATCACTGCCGGCGAAGCTCGCCGGAGAGAGAAAGAAAACTAGATATAAGAAAATATTGAAAAGTTACTCTTGAAATTATTCTAACAATTATACTTTAATAATATACAAAAATTATTAAAATTTTAATTTCATAATAGTTTGGATACGTGACCTAGAGTGTCTAAACGATATTCGAAGCTTCTCAAAATTTGACATCAAGTATCGAATACATTTAGGAAATTCAAATACATATCTGCAAATATTCAAAAAATATCAGTATCTAATATGGGTACGAAACGGATAGAACACTCTTTTAGAAATATATGTGCTTCATAGGCGAAGGGGATAGGGAATGCTATTCGAGCGGCAAGAGGCACATGATGTAATTTGAAGACTCCTAATTATGTAAAACCCCTAATTGCAGGCAACCAACCTTTATAAACTCTCCTTCCCTAGTACCGGTGTACCTGCCTACCCAAAATCCGCTTACCATAACTACACAGACATCTTCTAAGACACTAGAACCTATTCTTGCATGAAATATATGTCATACGAACAAACAGTGGCCAAAAGAACTTATGGCAAGCATATGTATACACTACAAGAAATTACACTTTTGGCGACCAAATTTGGCGACTAAAATTAATTTAGTTGCCAAAACTCAGCCCTTTGGTGACTAAAATTTGAATTGGTTGGCAATGTTGCATATTTTAGCTACTAAAATTTTTTAGTAGCCGTATATTACTTATTGGCGACTAAAAACACCATTAGTAGCTAAAAAATGACCCAATCAGTGACTAAAAAACAGTTAGTCACTAAAAATAGCCCAATAGGTGACTAAAATACAATTAGTAGCTAAAAAGTTATCCAATAGGTGACTAAAAAAAATTTGGTCCCTAAATATACAATCTTTAGCTACTAAAAATAATTTTGTCGGTATTAATTTAATTTTAGCGACTAAATTTTAGTCAGCAATTATAATTAAAAATTTTAACAATTGGACTTCAGATTTTGGAGGGAAAATTAATTCCTTTATTTATTATTGGCGACTAAAAAAGTTGGTCGGGAAAGAAAATATACTAGGGTTTAAAAAATACACTACCACACACTCAAACTCTCTCATACATTTGTAGTATGCATAAGATTACTTTTTAGTTCAATATACCTTATCCTTTTCTGCAACTCTGCAAGGAAGCTGCAGTCAGAAACTTAGCAAATAGAACCTATAATCAATTCGGCTACCACCTCTTCAACTTATGGTTGCTTTCATTAAACAGGAGGAAGGATATCAAAAACAATATGAGAAGCTAAGAGAGGCTTATTGAGCTATTTCATTTATGCATGGTAGTACATATATTTGATATGAAACGCTTTTCTTAGTTTTAACAGATGATATAATATGAGAGGCTTATTGAGGTATTTCAATAATCCTTTTAGTTACACTTCTTTGCTGTCTTTTGGAATAGTAACTCATAGATGCAAACTTATATGCATTACTTGGGAAAAGGACTGCAATAGACGATGAAAAGCCTATTAAAAAAGAAGAATGAGAAGCCTGTTAAGGTTGAGGTTGGCACAGTTGCATGCATCTTTGTCGCCCACATATATTACTTATTAGTTGATTTAAAGTTTTCTCACGTCTTTTGATCTATTTTCATATATCTACAAATGTACTACTGCTGTGGATACTCTGCCAAAACCATCTAAAGAAGAACTCAATCCCTAGGCAAAAGTGACCTATAATTATGTTTGAGGCATGACATGCAATTTGGCAAATATGGGTAATATGCTTTGGTTAATGCTTTTGAATGGCTTTTGTGGTAATTGTTTGTGTGATGCAAAAAGTATGATTAATAATATTTATTATCTCTTTATGATCTTTATGGGTTTGGTGATGGCAAATAACTATTAACTTAAGTGATGCAGCCCCAGATTCGTAGTCCATCACCTCCACAACCAAACTTAATATTACATTCTTAACAATTCAAAACTTAGTCAAAAAAAGGCGTTCCGGAGGAAAAAATTCAAAACAGCCCACGAACCACCATGTGGCTCTCACGGACAGCTTCTCCTTGACAAATAGGACTTGTGACAACTGACGGAATGTAATTCGGACTCGTAGGTTAGGAGTTAGAGCCGAATACACCTTAAACTTAGTCGAAAAAGGGCGTTCCGGGGGCGAAAATTCAAAACAGCCCCCAAACCACCATATGGCTCTCACGGACAGCTTCCCCTTGATAAATAGGACTTGTGACAACTGATGAAATGTAATTCAGACCCGTAGGTTGGGAGTTAGAGCCCAATACGCCTGAAACTTAGTTGAAAAAGGGCGTTCCGGGGGCAAAAATTCAAAACAGCCCCTGAACCACTATATGGCTCTCACAAAAAGCTTTCCCTTGACAAATAGAACTTGTGACAACTGACGGAATGTAATTCGGACCCGTAGGTTGGGAGTTAGAGCCGAATACGCCTTAAACTTAGTCGAAAAAGGGCGTTCCGGGGGTGAAAATTCAAAACAGTCCCTGAACCACTATGTGGCTCTCACAGACAGCTTCCCCTTGACAAATAGGACTTGTGACAGCTGACAGAATGTAATTCGGACTTGTAGGTTAAGAGTTAGAGCCGAATATGCCTTAAACTTAGTCCGAAAAGGGCGTTCTAGGGGCGAAAATTCAAAACAGCCCCTGGATCACCATGTGGCTCTTACGGACAGCTTCCCCATGAAAATTACAACCTGTGACAACAACTGGAATGTAATTAGGACCCATAGGCTTGGAGTTTGAGCCAAAAACGCCTTAAACTTAGTCGAAAAAAGGCATTCTGGGGGCAAAAATTCAAAACAGCCCCCGAACCACCGTGTGGCTCTCATGGACAGCTTCCCTTTAACAAATAGGACTTGTGACAACTGACAGAATGTAATTCAGACCCGTAGGTTGAGAGTTAGAGTTGAATACGCCTTAAACTTAGTCGGAAAAGAGCGTTCCGATGGCGAAAATTCAAAATAGGCCCCGAACCACTGTGTGGCTCTTACGGATAGCTTCCCCATGAAAATTACAACCTGTGACAACAGCTGGAATGTAATTAGGACCCGTAGGCTTTGAGTTTGAGCCGAAAACGCCTTAAACTTAGTCGAAAAAAGGCGTTCCGGGGGTGAAAATTTAAAACAACCCTCGAACCGCCGTGTGACTCTCATAGACAGCTTCCTCTTGACAAATAGGACTTGTGACAACTGATGGAATATAATTCGGACCCGTAGGTTGAGAGTTAAAGGCGAATACGCCTTAAACTTAGTCGGAAAAGGACTTGTGACAACTATTTGTTAGGTTTATCTAATATTTTTCCCTAATCAATTTGTGAAGCATCTTTGATATCTACAAGTAGATTGGATTCTTTTGAGAAAAGCAAAAAATACTTATTAGTATATAAAAATTGGATTTAATGAAACAATGCCAAAGAGATGTTATCAGTTGAATTTTGAGATTTTATTAGCATAGTTTATAGTTCATAATTTCCTTTTCTTGGCGCATTATATTTTTGTTAGTTCTTCAGTGTTTGATATATTATCTTGTCAATTTGTATTAACCTCTAGCTTTCTCATTAATTCTAAATCTTTGGTAGATATATAATTGAGGTATTGATTTTGTTGTGACTTGGGTTTTCTGGTAATTTACTGATGGATTCTGTTTATTTGTATGCTCAGGTGAAGTTGACAAAAGAATTGCATTTGGCCAATTGAGAAGATTCGCTTCGTGAGAATTACAGCTAGCTACAGACAACTTTAATAAGAAAAATGTCCTTGGAAAGGGGGGTTTTGGAAAGGTTTATAAAGGAGTGCTTTCAAATAATACTAAAGTGGCTGTGAAATGAATAAATGACTATGAGAGTTCTGGTGGAGACGCAACATTCCAACGTGAAGTTGTGATGATAACTGTAGCTGTTCACAGGAATCTATTACGTCTTATTGGGTTCTACTCAACACCAATAGAAGGCCTTTGGTGTATCCCTTCATGCAGAACGCCTTTTGATTTATTCTAGTGAATTTTTGAAGTCTTTTGATTTTATATATAGCTAGTGTATGGATGTCACTGGTAGCTCATTTGTTAAAATAGATTTGTATGAAATTATTATTTTAAGTTGGAATATACTTTGTTTGCAATGTTGACATTAAAAGTTATAATTTTGTTTGGATGGTTGTAAGTGAAATAGATGTAGATTGTGGAATGGGTGATAATATATATATGTATTGTTTTGTTTGTATACATGTTACAAGTTGCATGGAATACATATAGGCTGTGGACAAATTAATTTTAAAAAAAAAAAACAAAAAACAAAAAATTATGTTTTTGGCTACTAAACAATTGGTAGCCAAAAATGGAATAAATATTTTTAGTGACTAAATAGTTAGTAGCTAAAAAAAGAATTAAATGGAAACAAATCTTTTGGAGACTAAATATGTAGTAGCCATAAACAAAAGACTTTAGGCGACTAATGATTTAGTAGCAAAAAAAAAAAAACAAAGAAAGAAAATTAATTGGCGACTAAAACTTTAGTAGCTAAACAAAAACTATACTTTAGGCTACTAAACCATTTAGTAGCTAAAAGAAATAAGATGAATAAAAAAAGAAAATTAGCGACTAAAAGTTTGGTCACCCTAAATGATTAAGTTTTTGGCGACAAAAGTTTTTAGTCACTAAAAATATAACGTTAAATTTATTATGAACTTTTGGCGACTAAAAAATTAGTAGCCAATTGAATATTTTCAGTGACTAAATAATTCTTAGTCGCCAATTGAAAACTTTTGACGACTAAAAAATTAGTCGCCAATTGAGGACTTTCAGCGACTAAATAATTTTTAGTCGCCAATACCTTTCCCCAACAATAATCTAGCGACAAAGTTGGCAACCAAAAAGTTTAGTTGGCAAAACATTTTGGCGACTAAAATATGACTTTTGGCGACTAAAAGTTTAGTCGCAGAAGTATAATTTGTTGTAGTGATAATTGCTTGTATATTATATAGTTCTATTCCTTTCATTTATACCCAAGGACCTCAACTTTCACATGCCTTCTAACTTCATATAACGATCTCACAACTAGGCTAAAGTGGGTACCACTTGGAAAGACACATAGTAGTAATAAAGTTTCAAAACGCACACCAGTTAATACTGGAAGTTCTTTTGAGAAAGTAAAACACTTTTATAACATTAACTTAAAATAGAACAAGAGTAACATCAAACAAGTAACAACCAACAGAGTGAAAAGGTCTCTAACTTCGGCACAGACTAATCCAAATAATGCTCTAATTGCTAGAGGGATGTAATGCAGCACATAATTTCCGCCTTGCGCCTAAGCACACAAATATATGGAATGAAATTGTCCAATCATAATAATACTAACATTGAGAGGGAAAGGGGCGTGCAGGAAATTAATTGCCATACAATAATCTATACATCAGGATCATCATCATAATGAAAATACAAAGCCAACATAAAAAGGGGAAAACCAACATAAAAAGGTGAAGGGAAGGCAGTCATGCATATAATCTAGGGGTGGGTGGATGGGTGTTAAAAAGAAGCAATGGGAAAAATATTTGCTTACATGATGACAGACTCGATTACTCGATAAGCACAATTTCAATTTTCTGAATCATATGCTTGCAGATGCTCAATTTGTATGGAGAGGAACAACTTGCCACCAACACCAACGGTTTTGAAAACCCCGAAAGACCGCTACACGAATAATAATCCTCCCGCCTGGGAAGATCTTCTCCTCTTCACCGCCATACAGGAAACACATACGACCATCACCGAGATAGGTGACAAAGCCCACGTAACGCTCAAGCAGAGGATTGAACATAATAGAAAGCTAACTTAGTACCCAATGAAACTTGAGGAAACCATTGGCATGCTCAAAATCAAAAGCAAAGAGCTCATCCCCTTTTGCTGACATGGCAATGCAAAAGCCCTCAAATTCAGCTCCAACACTGAAGGGAGAAGGCACAAAACCACCATCCTCCCTCCCCCAAAACTTCCTTGAAATTATTTAGCAAACCTACAACCGTTTCTGAAATTGCAAGTTAGATCCTCAATGGCTCAAGTTAAAATGGCTTCGTCAAAATTATTTTTTGGCTTACTACAGTGCACAAAACTTATTTTTTTGGTTATTCTACTCTAATAGGGACTTGCCATTTTGGAACAACCAAATGCCAAATTCAAATTTGGGTTGTAAATTGTTCTAAAATTGTGTTCAAATTTGGGTTCTAAATTATTCTAAATTTTTTTTGCAATCTATAAACTTTCTAGTATTCAAAAAATTTGAGTGTTCCAAATTAAATTTGGAAAGTTGAATCTCTGGATGGATCTTTATTGAGTTTTTGTAATTTCATAGATTTTACTATAGTTTTAAAATTTATGGTAGAGTTTTGATTTGTAGAAGTTGTGAAACTAACAATTGGAGGTTCAAAAAAACAGCTAATTTTGGCAGCAAAACTGATTTGGCTTTGCTATTTTTTGGCATAGAATATGGCACACCATTAGAGTAGTGCTTTTGTCAAGCTAGGTTATTTTTTGGCTTTGGCAAGGCAAATAGAAAAACCATTGGAGTTGCTCTTAGAAGCCAAGTTTATACTCAACTGTGCTAGAAGTGAGGAAAAAAATCCGTGGACCTATAAAATTATTCTGTCCACTTTCTCAAATTTTTTTTTTTGAAACCGATATTTCAAATTGTGTTTTTAGATTAAGGTGGAATGATTTAGATGCGGTTTGGTAACGTTTACATTTTATTATTTTTAGTTTATAGAAAATATTAAATATGTTTATGTTTATTTTAGGTAAAAATGAAAACAAAAAACAAATTTGATATACATGTTTTAAAAACTTATTTTGAAAACAAATGAAAGAATTGGTCTGCAGGAGGTAGTTGTAGACGGTTGAAGATGATGGCCAGATGTGGTTGTTCGCCTCCAAATGTGGTGGCCAAAAGTAATTGCCACTGGTGGGAGGTGGTTAGTGGTGGCCAAAAGTGATTGCCAACAGTGAGAAATCATGGTCGAAAGTGGTTGACGGTTCGAAATATTAGCCACTCTGTCGTCTAAAGTGCTAGTTAAAGCTTGTCTCTAACAAGAAGTGGTGACCGAATGTGGTTATCATAAGTGGGAGGTGATTGGTGGCTGAAAGTGGTTAGTGTAAGAGGCCATTAACTATGGTGAGCGGTGGTAATAATGAGTAGTGGGTGGTGATTGGAAAGGGTGGCAGAAAGAGGAAGAAATGGAGGGGAAAAATTAAAAAGTGAAACCAATTTTTTTTTGTAAACAAACAAGTTTTTATTTACAATTTCAAAAATTATGAACAGAAGAAAGAAAGAAAATCTAAATGGGGTTGGATCATGACTGCGTTTGTTGGCAAGAGCATTTGCACTGAAAACATATTGACATACGTCCCTATCTAACTTGGATAAAAATTTTTGAACACGTGATGTTATTTATCGTCAAATTTATTTTATCATTTTATCATAATTGTCATATATGATTGAAATATTTTAAAGCAAACTGTACTAGTAGTCCTTGAATTTTGTCCATCGTGTCATTTTAGTCCCTACACTTTTAATTTGCTTGATTTTGACCCTTGACTTTTTATATTGTGTCAATTTGGTCCATTTGATAATACTGATTATGATTTTTGTCAAAAAATGATTACTAAGTTGGTTGAGGTTAATTTACAGCGTTAGTTAAATTTATAATTTTACTCATAAAAGCATGACACATATTCTTATGTGCACATTTTCTATAAAAAAAACACTAACACTTATAATCAATTGGATCAAATTAAGACAATATCATAAATTCAAGGTCAAAATCGAGCCAATTAAAATTATAAGGATCAAAATGACATAAGTATCAAAGACTACTTGTGTAATTTGCCCAATATTTTTTCTCAACTCTTCATCTTTTATAGGCGTATAAGTGGTTTGGTTCGGTCAGGATTATGAGAAAGTTTAGCACCAAACTGAGTCTTTCAGTTTTGGTGGTTAAATAATCGAAATAAACCGCATATTACAATTCAATTTTGTTGGTTTTGTCAATTTGGTGTAGAAGAAGGATTCGCATGAAATTTTAAAATAATTTATAAAAACTTGTAAAATTCCACATTGGGAATAAATGAAGAAAAATAGTGAAAATGTCTCCCTCCTTAATTTTTATTACAAAAATTGAATTATTAATCACTTAAAATATAAAAGTTTTTAAATATAATATTTCAGTTGATTCTGTTTATATTAGTGTAAAAATTTTCAAAATCAAAACATACCACACAATATGAAAAACAGACATAAAACTAAAATTTTGATCAATTTTGAGCAATCAGTTTGGTTTCATTGATTTTTCTTACACCCCTAATCTTTCAGTTTATATTAATGTAAAAATTTTCAAAATCGAAATAAAATACCAGTATAAAAAATGCAGCAAAAACTTAAAGTTCGATTGATCTTGGGTGGTTAGTTCGATTTCATCGATTGTTTTTACACCCCTAATCTTTCATGTGACATGGTAAGTTTTACTACTTTTTTAATATGATTGTTTTTAGATATGTACATTGCTTTTATAGTATAAATACAAGAGGTGAAATGGAGCCGTTGATAAATAATAGTTCTCTCATTTTATTTCACCTTTTTACATGTACTTATGCAATAACAATAGTGTGTATGTATAGGATTTATTTTGTTTAGAAAATAATAAAACATACCATACTATGAGAAAGCAAATTGTTATTCATACAAAATTTATCACTAAAATGACGTGGCAATGACATTTTTGCAATAAAACGTCATTTAAATGGGGAATTTATTTTAAAATATAAGTCCCTATATAGTTAGGGTTATTAAACGAATCAAGCTACTCAAGCTCAATTTGTGTTTGACGCGTTAAAAACTCATTTGAAATCGGTTTATTATGTAAACAAGTCAAACTTAAAAGTACAATTTATTGGACTTAATCTAATAACTAGGAATTGTTTGATTCACTAAAACAAGTTAAAATAATTATTCCTGACTTTCGTATGAAATTATCATTCTGTTATAATATGAACGATGATTCAATTTAGGGTGCATTTTTTATTATTTTTTAGTGAATCAAAGGTGACAATAGATATTTTAATAGAATAATCATGTTATTCCACTTCATTCCAATAGTGAAGCAAATAAATCATTATCCAAACAAGACACTGCTTACCCAAACAAATACTCGTATCAATTAACTATGCTGAAGAACAATTTTCAATAAGAACAATAAAATATTTTCCTTGCTTGGCCAATTACACATTACACACATATACAAAGAATCCAGAGTAGCCCATGCAATTTTTATTCTACGGTTAAGGAGGTCAAAGTGTTGCATGCATAAAATCAAGGAAAAGACTTCGCCACTTAGGTTATATGGGAAATCAATCGTTATAAAAAGGATTAGGTATCAACTTGGCAGGTAAGCGGGGCTTTTCCCAGACTAAGCCCGTACACTAATTTATTTTCCAAACTAAGTCTAGTTTGGCCGAATTTCCTAAACTAAGCTGAAACGTGTTTACTAAACACACTTTCAGTATATTGTGGTCCAGACAAAATACACAAAATTTGAAAGCGTGTTTAGAAAAGGCGTTTTTAATTAAGGTCACACGATAATAAATCGCGTGTTTACTAATTATCGTGTCAATTAATAAAACGCAATTGAAAAACACGCAACATGAAAACGTGTTTTGAAAACACGCTTTCAATAAAATAATAATAATAATAATAATTAATTTTACACCCACATCACACACACTCACACTCACACTCTTTTCTCTCTCTCTCTCTCTCTGTGACACACTTGCACCCACGTCACTCACACTCACATCACTTCACTCTCCCTCTCTCTCTTTCACACACATCCACACACACTCATAATAAATAAATGAAAATAAAAATAATTAATTTTATTCATTATATTTATTTTAATAAAACATATATAATTTTTAATATATATAAATTTTGTTTTTATAAAATTAATACCAATAAAAAGATATCAATCATATTTTTAAAATGAGACCAATATTAAATATATGTAATAATAATTTATAATAACAAATAATAATCACTCTGTTTGATTTGATTATTATGTATTATTATAAATTATTGTTACATATATTTGATATTGGTCTATAAAAATAACAATCACTCTGTTTGGTTTGATTATCTTTAAAACGAGACTAATAATTTAAAAAATATAACCAAACCAAACAGAGTAATTATTATTTATTATTATAAATTATTATATATATATATATATATATATTTAATATTGGCCTCATTTTAAAAATATGATTGATATCTTTTTATTGGTATTAATTTTATAAAAATAAAATTTATATATATTAAAAATTATATATGTTTTATTACAATAAATATAATGAATAAAATTAATTATTTTTATTTTTATTTATTTATTATAATTGTGTGTGGATGTGTGTGTGAGAGAGAGTGGAGTGATGTGAGTGTAAGTGTGTTAGAGAGAGAGAGAGAGAGAGAAAAGAGTGTGAGTGTCTGTGATGTCTGATGTCAAGTCTTATCTTTTTTTTTTTTTTGGCCACGGGGTCACTGCTGTGACCCCCTATTGCGTTTTTTATTGTACTTAAAACGACACAGTTTTGTCTTTTTTTTTTTTTTAATGCTCTTACTATGTTTTTTGGCATCATAAATTACACTTTGTCCTAAACCTTAAATCCTAAACTCTAAAATAAAAAAATAAATTTTAAGAATTAAACTATAAATTCTAAACCCTAAATCCTAAACCCTAAAATAAAAATAAATAAATGTTAAGAATTAAACCCTAAACCCAAAAATAAAAAAAAAATTAAGAATTAAACCCTATATCCTAAACCTTAAAATAAAAAAAAAAATAAATTTTAAGTATTAAAGTAAAAAAGTGATCATTTTATATAGTTGATTATTATTTGTTATTATAAATTATTATATATATATATGTATATATTTAGGCCTCGTTTGGGAACAGACTAATTTAGTAACTTTTTTGCTATTTGGCTAAAATATGAGCTAAAAAAAATTAGTATGTTTTGGATGACTTTTTGACTTTTTACGAAAATATGTGCAAAAAGTAGAGAGAAAAGAGAATCTTTGATTTTTTGGTATGGGTTGTTGATTTTTTGACTAATTTAGTAACTTTTTTACTTTTTAACTAAAAGGAAGGATTCCCAAATGAGGCCTTAATATTAGTCTCAATTTTATAAAATAAAATTTATATACATTAAAAATTATATATGTTTTTATTAAAATAAATATAATGAATAAAATTAATTACTTTTATTTTTATTTATTTATTATAAATGTGTGTAGAAGTGTGTGTGAGAGAAAGAGAGTGGAATGATATGAGTGAGAGAGCGAGAGAGAGAGAGAGAGAGAGAAAAGAGTGAGTGTTAGTGTAAAATTAATTACTATTTTTTTTATTGAAAGCGCATTTTCAAAACACGTATTTTTCAATTTTGTTTTATTAATTGATGCGATAATTAATAAACACGCAATTTGCAACCGCGCGACCTTAATTGAAAATGCATTTTCTAAACACGTTTTCATAATTTTATTTAATTTGTCTGCCTAAACCACAAAAATGCTGAAAGTGTATTTAATAAACACGTTTTAGCTTAATTTGAAAAAATCGGCCAAACTAAATAAAATAGTGCAGGGCTTAGTTTAGGAAAAGCACCGAGGTAAGCAACAATTGAAAAAAGAAGGGATTTAATTATTGAGAGGCTCAGAAAAATAGAATTTCTTCACATCTATGGAAAATTCTACAAGTTAGTTTGGATATATAGGATTGCTCTATGAAAACCACATATTTGTTGATTAAGATAGAATAAGTTACACTTCTAATTTGACTCAAATTTCACTTTAGTCCTTACCATTTTAATTTAAATAATTCGATTCCTACCTTTTAAGTCTGATTTCAATTTAATCCTTCCATTCAAATTAAATATTAAAACTTACAATATTGTAATACGTGTCAGTCTCCCAAGAAGTGCATGAAAAAATTAGCTAGTATTTAGACAAAAAGACCAAATTAAAACTGGACTTTAAGTGTAAGAATCAAATTGAAATTTAGTCAAACTACAAAGGTGAAAAATGTAATTCCCCCTAAGATTTAAAACACCCGATATATCCAAGTCAAACATTGCTAAGTACTCGTAAGACAATAATTAACCAAACTAATTTCACCAGAAGTAATGCAACAGTGAAATAGGTTAAATACTTCTGGTTAAGTAAATTAAAAATCCAGTGCAGCAAATTATGTTTTACAGAAACATTGATTCGAGCAAAATAATTATATTCTGTAAATAGGATTGAAGTCTCCCCAAAACTGTTCTTTTGAAACATATAGCTGATAATCCCAAGACTTCATATGCTTTGATTCATGCCATGCCACCCAACTTCTAAACTTCATCTTCATCTGTAATTAAAAGTTAGAATCTTACAAAAACTTTTACAGAAAAGCAAAAGCAGAGACATCTAATTTATGCTACGAAACACATTTATAAACCAAATCATCTCCAAACAATTAGATTAGCTGGCTTATAAAAAAGTTCAAACCACAAAAAGGAAAAACTGTACGAGTTCCTGCATGAACAATGCTAATTAAAATCCCACAAGTTCCAAATCCCAAACATGGGTAAGACGAACACAACACAAAAGAGTAATTTATGAATCGTGTACCATGGGGCACATAATGGGAACGTTCAGAAAAAGAAAAAGAGATAGGAGAAAAAAAGAAAAAAGAAAAAAGAAAAAGAGTTCAAAAAAATTAAAAATTTGAGGTTTTATTTTTTTATTTTATCAAATTGTTCGATGACAACAAAATTTCTCATAACCTGATGCCCTTCCAACTTCTGACAGTCAAGACTCAAGACCGGACACTTAGTTTGACCAAATGATTAGTCCACTAAAATGCACCACATTTATGATTTAAGATATTAAACCCTACGTGTAACCAAATCTTTAAAAAAATTGTATATGCTAGAATCCTTTTTTCAGATTCTCCAATCTACAAGTAAATTCTACAGCAAAACAAATGATGGAAAGCCAACCTAACAATAGAAAGTCCATTTACTAGTGATAAATAAATCAAATGCACCAATGCTCAAAATAAGGACATGAAACCTGAACATCCCAAAGATAACCTAACAATGGAATTCCTTAGGCCTCTTTTGTGATAAATAATACAGATGCACCGATGTTCCACTATTTGGTTAGTTGTGTGCGTTGGAGTAAGGATTGGTGCCGCATCATACCATCGGTGACAACCCCTAAAACCCATGCGGGGTTGGCTTTCCCATAGTGTATTGGTCTAGTAAACCACAAATATGGGATTAGGGACTAGTCGCCTAGGTTAAAGACACAATTGTGTTCTAGTTAGATTCAATTGTGTTCTAGTAAACCATAAATACGAGATTAGGAACTACTGGCATGTAAACCTGACTAGTTTGCTTACAGACTTATAAGATGACTTAGCTCACAGGCTTGTATTATTTTAAGGATATGTAATTAATATATTTGGGCTGTGAACACACTCATGGCTTTTTGAAGCCTAACTCTAGAGATGTTACGCTTGTAATTTAACTCAAACTATTATCGATGCCTTAGCAATTTATTCCAAGTACTTGGCATATGCAATCAAACTCATTGAGATATTTGGAAATTGGAGAAAAGTACTCCTTTATTTAAATTTCTCCCAAATTTGTTTCTGTCATCTGAGTCATTATTGACAAACTAGCAATAGCGACCTTGAGTTCCTAGTTATGTCATCTTAGTCATTATTGGCATGCCAAAGCTAATTTCACCCATCATGTGAAAGCGAAACCCTTGTCCAACATGGACCTAAGGATGTTGAATATTGGTGAAAAATTGAACAAGTGTGACCGAAGGACCCACAGGAACAATGTGATACAAAACATTGGACTCTACCTAAGCTTCCTCAAATGGAAGCTTTCCAAAATGTTTTTCTCTAATGGGAAATTGGGAAATTTTCACTGAACTAACTTGTTGAGTTACTTGACTTGCTACATCAGGACAGACTTCCTTACAAATTTCATCTTGTTGCATACAGAAATCATCCTATCGTCTACGGAATTGAGCGTCAAAATCAGAATGGATTTGATTTATGATGTTGGTTTGAAGGACCGCCATGTCTTGATTGGTTGGGACATGTGGGTTTAATGATAGTCATGAAGTTGTTTTGAATGGTGGTCAAGTCCTTATGACAGATGGCCGTGTTCATGTTCTATTCTAAGGTGCGTTTGGTCCAATAAGGCTTGTTGGTCATAGAAATCACTAATGGTCACAGTGGCGTAAGGGAGGAAAATGGTTTACGCTAATATTTAAAATGGCAAAAAATAAATAAATTATGTCCTACTCACAACACGTACAAAGGAATGTGAATGCGATGAGAGTGCCAATTCTAGAGTTTTCAACAAAAGTAGTGTGGGTATGGATGCAACAAGGGCTTTTTGGTAGGGGAATAAAAATGGAAAAGGAAAAAGGATAGAAAATTGTTGATATACCATTTTGTCCTACGTATTTTTATTTTTTTTTAAACAAGGAAAAAGGGTAAATATACCATTGCCTGGACTTTTCCATTCTTATTATTTACATTCCAGCAATCTATACATATGTAAATATACATCGCAGTATTATATTATTGTCCCTAGTATAGTATGTAGTAAATAAATATACTATCGTCCGAACTTTCTAACTTAATAAATATACAAAATATATATAGTAAATATATGTAATATTATACTACTATTTGCCCTAGCGCAATATATAATAAATATGCTGCCACCTAGGCTTTTCTTTTCCCACACTAAAAATAATATATTTTATCACTCATACACCATCTAGGCATATTAAAGCCATCATTCCATCAGTTTGGCCTCATTCCATCAGTTTGGCCACTATAGAAAGATACATGCTAATATCACCATGGAAAACATAAATTCGATAAACTTCACAATCAATACAATGTCATCTTCACAGCAAGTCTATAATCAATACTAGTACAGGAAGCTCACATTGATATTATCATAGAAAGAACAAATTGAATAAATTCCACAATCAATACATTGTCGTCTTTCTAAAGACACGTTCTTTTAAATATAACAGGTAACAGGTCATCCAAAAACCCAAGTCAGCATTCATAGGAATTAACAAGGTTTAGGGAAGTCAATACCAAAAGGGCGATGTAGGGTGCATAACACCTTCCCTACTCGTAACATAAAACCCGCGGACTCAACTTTGATTTACATTGACCAAAATGAGAATCACTAATATGAAACATACCCAATCTAGCATGCTTGTAAACAAAAATACAAAGTATTGGCTCAAAAACAAAACTATTTACTCTATGTTAGGTGGTGACTCTAAATTTTCAGTAAATTAAAAAGGCCTGATTAAAGTAATTGGATATTATTTCCATCGTTGCAATAAAAACTTCAATTTTTAGTCTAGTTTTCTTATAAACAATTGATTGTCAAAATCCGAGCACGACAAAAATAAATTAGAACCTAATTTGCAATTGACTTGAAAGCAATAAATATTGATACTAGCCAAGATTTAGTGTAGAAGAGTCATAGCTTAGCAAGGAATTAGTAGCCCATTGATAATGCAACAAACTCCAACTAGAGGTGATAAATGAAGAGGGATAGCAATGGAACAAAATTTAAGATTCTTTTTTGTTTCTCCGATGTTCAAAGTGTACTTATGGGATATAAAAAGTGGAAACTGTAAATAAGGTAAAGAAAGAAAGTCATTGTTGAAGATGTGTTGGACAATGGGTTAATTTTGTTGGTTCGGATCTTGGTTTGGATATTGGATTTGGGTCAGATCCTGATCTGACCTTTCAACTAATGAATCAGGGGCATGCCAAGACTTATAAACCAATTGTGGAAAATGGATCTTCTCCTTTATGATAAAAGACACGATTTGATTCAAAAATAGACCCAAACTGCTACCCCTCACTAATGAACATGTCAGTGGCAACAAAGAAAGCAATGATCACGACAAACAATTAGGAAAGATGGGTATGGTTTTGTCTCGAATCTTCTAGCGACAATGGAACGCAATGACAACAATCTTGATTACACAAAAGACAACCAAACCAAAACAAAAAAGAACGAAGGACTAGTCATTGTCCTAGTGATGAATGGCAACACAAACTGAAGCAACAATGTAAGAGTTGATAGTGGAACTTTGGCAGTGGCAAGCAATCACAAAGACTATGATTACTGGTTAACAACTATGGATCAGATTTAGCTGACACTATTGATGTAGTCCTGTAGGGGAAAAGGCAGAGAAGAGAAAAAAAATATATAAAGAAAGAAAAATAATAGAGCTCTTATTCTAAATTCAATGTCCATTCTTAATATAAAAAATCTCTCTCAATGACAATAGCCGTAGTATCTACAGGCTGCCCATAAAGCCAAAATATACAGATAAATGGAGCTTCTATTTGCACACCACAAGTTGTCTCAATACACACATTTCCTAATTTTTTTTTTATTACAATTGTATCCCTTGAGCAAATTACCATCAAGGATTAAATGGACACACCTTCCCTCCAGCCACCTTCACCGCCAGTCACAACCCTCTGTCGCTCCTGACCTCCGCTTGCTATCGCCAGCCTTATGAACGACCCCCCTCCCCCAGTAGAGATGAAGCTCAAAAACTAGTAGCAAAAGAGAGTTCCAGTTTGTTGTCTATGCACCGGTTCATTAAGTGACAAAAATGGGAATGGTGTTCATGTTGGTGGGAAAAGAACACAATGCGAAAAATAACATCCAGGAACCTATGAAAGCATTGATTGAGGAATTGCATGATGTCTTTCTAGATGAGTTGCCTCCAAGGTTGCCATCCTTGAGGGACATACAACATCAGATTGATCTGATTCCAAGAGCAAATTTGCCAAATCGTCCCCATTATCGAATGAGTCCAAAGCAACATGAAGAGCTTCACCGTTAGGTAGATAAGCAAGTGGCAAAGGAACATGTTAGAGAGAGCCTCAGTGCGTGTGCAGTACCAACAATATTGACTCCCAAGGTAGAAGCAGTGTGTCAGTGACCAATACCAAAGAATATTCATGATGTGTGTAGCTTTCATGGGCTGGCCTCATTCTATCAGAGGTTCATTCCTAACTTCAGTAGAATCATGGCGCCTATTACAGACTGCATTAAGGCTTAGAGGTTCTCTTGGATAGAGGCTGCAACAAAAGCATTTCAATAGATCAAGCAAAAGTTGACTTCAACATCTGTGCTCATATTGCCAAAATTTTCTTAGCCCTTTGAGTTACACTGTTACATATCAAAAGTAGGTATTGGTGTTGTTTTGAGTCAAGATGGCCAGCCGATTGCGTACTAGAGTGAGAAGCTTAAGAGCAATTACAATACCTATGACATAGAGTTCTACTCCACTATTGAAGCCTTGAAGCACTGATATTCTTATCTGTCCCAAAGTGAATTTATTATGTTTTCTTACCATGATGCTTTGAAGCACATAAACAGCCAAGATAAGCTCTCATCGAGGCATGCCGATTGGATCGCATACTTGCAGCAATTCACTTTTGTTATCAAGCACAAGTCGGGGCCTGAACAAGGTGGCTATTGAAACTTAACCAACGTTCCCTTTTGCTCACTACTATAAGGACCAAGGTACTTGGGTTTGATTCCTTTCAAGAGTTATTGGTTGCTAATCCCTATTTTTCTAATATTATTGCTGAAATTGAATTAGGTCAATGGCCTGACTTTATTATCTACGACGGCTTTCTCTTCAAAGGCAACCAGTTGTGTGCTCTTAAATTGAGCCTACGATTGAAATTTATTAAGGAGTTGCATAAAGAGGGCCATGTTAGGCACGACAAGGCCTTACAATTACTGGTCAGCTCCTACTTCTGGCTTTCCATGAGGAAAGAAGTTGCCAAGTTCATGGACGGGTGTTGCACCAGCCAAGTGTCAAAGGGAACAACGGCAAACGCGGGATTATATATGCCGCTACCAATACCTTGTCAACCATGGACTGATGTTAGAATGGATTTTTTTTTGGGGCTTCCATATACACAATGAGGTTGTGATTCCATCTATGTGGTCATGGACAGATTTTCTAAAAGGCCCATTTCATTGCATCGAGAAGACAATAGATGCTATAAATGTGGCACAATTGTATTTTTGAGGAGTCTATTGCCTACATGGGCTACCACAATCCATTGTGTCAGACAAGGATAGCCGATTTCTCAATCATTTTTGGAGATGTTTGTCTAATACAAAGCTTGACTTTAATTGTTCCTTGGGAAATTCATTGCGGTGTTTGGTAGGGGATCATTTGAAATCATAGGACTAGAAATTGCACTTGTAACCCTTCAGAAAATTGAAGTTTTGATTTCAGTCCCTTTTATGTTAACTATGGTTACTAACCACGAGCTCCATTGGACTTGGCACCTGTGCCAAACTGAAAGCGTGTCAATGAAAAAGCAGAAGATCTTATTAGCAACCTATAGGAAGTCCACAAATTTTGTTTATGTCGTTCTCAAAGAAGACAAAATTTTAGCCTGCAAGTACAACAAATTGGTAGCCAGAAAAATTGGGCCATTAGAGATTGTGAAAAGATCTCATTCGCACTACCGACGTGTTCCACATCAAACATCTCATTAGGAGTGTTCATAAAACTAAATCACTTGAGCAAACTGAGCCAATCCAACCGATCTAACACCATTTTGGACGATTTCAATGGTTGAACAATAAAAAATGGATTGAAATTAAGAATTTTGTGCGGATTTCGATCGAATTATGAGCGTATTAATTGAAAAACTGCATAAACTGATCTGACTGAATATAATTATAATTAAATTAATAATGGTGTTTACACATGTTGCCTTTTAATGGTGGATTATGTTTCCCAAGAACCTTAGTTGTACACACACAACATTTTCATCAATGACTTCTGCAATCAATAGTTGGGCAATGGCCTTACCTAGTCTCAGAGACTTTAATTTTCACTCCAACTCTCTCTTTTCATCTTCTTTTTCACCATTTCATCTACCTTTTTGTCTCTATCACCTTGCCATCTATCCTACTTCCCTCTCTCTCTCTCTCTCTCTCTCTCTCTCTCTAAAAGACAAACTCTAATAGAAAACTATGGGACTTAGAGTCCTTGGAACTTCAAGATAAAATACTCTCATCTCTCAATCATTTCTGCGTCTCTCGCTCTTCCCTGTCAATCTTCAGTCTTCCTCTCTGCGATGGTGGCAAATGTTGGTAGTTATCAATGTTGGTAGTTATCAACGGTGTGGCAGTGGTGGTGGTGTCGATGAGCGATGGTCATGGCATGGTGAGTCTCCCTTCTCTCTTTTCTGTATTTTCTTCCTCCATTATCTTAATTTCAATTTGTTTGTATGTATATGAGTTTATGGTTTTATTTTTATTTTTTTTTAACTTTGAATCATATTTTTCCCATTTTTTTCCTTCAACCTCTTTCTATAATAGATTTGTGAAATCGACCAAACCTACCACCTAATCGATTGTCTTGACTTGGTCGATTTCGAATAGTAGGTCGGTTGACAACGGATGAGGGTAAACCCCGACATGCAAACACCCCTACATTCCATATTGGGGAGACAATTTTGATGACAAGGCTACGAATTCGAGGGTTAATTCTTCCTACCTTGGAGGTGATGGCGCAGCGTGTGGCCATAAAATTTGTAGATCAAATGGATAGGCATGTGCCCAAACAAGGCACAAGGCATTAGCAGGAATCAAACGGCACGTGCCCAAAATCGCGCAAAATTTGGTGGGTTGATGGAAAATATTGTTCTGATCAAGATCCGTTGCTATGCCATGGACCACAATAGATTTTGGAAAATTCCATCATTTAGGCCATCAATTTCGAGATTTAGCCATTTTTGGAAAGATTTGCAACTTCAATTACTCTTAGCGCACAAGTCAGAATTCAATTCCGCCGAATTTGTGATTATCGTAGTAGCCTAAATTACTAATTTCTTTGTTTTATTTCAATATTTCTATTTTTGGAAATTTTTATTGTATTTGCTTATTTTTTGTTTTGCTCATTAAAAAACTGTTGATTTTGGTTGTTCCTAGTACATTAGGGTAGTTGTCATTATAAAAAATCATTGTAAGCCTTACGAGTGAATAGTTTAAAGAATTAATACAATTTTGAGTTTTTATTCTTTTTCCAACCTTTGGTATTTATTTCAAATCAACCATTGTTGAGCCTTTATTCTTTGTATTCCATTTGAATCAACGAGTTTAGAGAAGGATCTTGTTTCTGGGTAATCATCTCTGAATCAACAGACCATAAAATCGTCACTATCACACATTCTTGCTACATCACTTAGGTTGGGAGTAGAGCTCGAATACCTCGCTCATAAACACTAGAGGACTTGTGAATTAGAGGCTAGAATACAAGTTGAGTTGGGGCACTAAAACCAGTTTGTTAGAGGGGCCTTAACCAAGACGCGACACCCTGATGGTCGTATCATATCTCTAGGCCACTCGACACACCCAAAAAGGGATGTAACAAGCCTACCTATGTCCACGTATCCAAGTATGTTACATCCCCGAGGCCTACATCAAATGTTGTAGAGTTGATCCAATTTCCCTCCAATTTGCCAAGCCTAAAACAGTGATCCACCTATCATCAGTTGAGTTGGCTATGCAAGACAACACATCTACATTTCCTTGCTCTTCTGACATACAAGCTCTCCACTGCCACCCCTCTTTTCCAAGGCTACCGTTGGCTCTCTCCTCTGCCACCTCTAGTCCTTATTAGTGCCTGCTTACCATCTTCATAACTCCTCTACAACAATTACACAATGATCAACCATTTCTACCCCTAACGTTTTGCGAAAGTACTTTCCTCATCTTACCACCCATTTATTTTAACATCCTCATTTATGCTACACTCAATTTTACAAATTTATTGTTTCGTAGTTGCCTAACACTCAAAGTTAAAGATTTTTCTTTCAAATTTGTTGCTATCTAGCACATCTCCATTTGAGCCAACCTACTTTGCTACACTAAAGTTTCATCATTTTCAATCTTTCCACTTTCTGGTATCTCATGGTTTTCAATCTACACTATTTTACTGTTTCTACTTGTGTTAGTAACAAAGTTACATTTCCATGCAAAAAGACTCGCAAGAAAACATACCCGAGGAATCAATGGACCGCGCTCTTCTATCTATAGCATGACGACTCAAGAAAACATTTTGAACAATAACTACCAATAATCAAAAGTCACTAGCATCCGTATCATTTAAATTTCTAAAAATTTTGATATTCTAAGAAATGGAAGCCTCGCGGGAACTGGCAAGAAAAGTGATGGGAGCATTGTGACTTGTGAGAGCAAGATAAACGGAAAAGGCACATAAACAAATGATCAAAGGAGTCCTCCACAATCCAAACATTCTCTCAAAGAGAGATTCTCTCAATTACCAACCATGAGAGGAATGAAATTTTAAAAATATAAAATCCCTCACAAATGCACAATGCATTTCCATCGAGATCTAGAGTTGGCCCAAAAAACCAAATGAATCCCAACCATTGTGTTGGATCCCATACTTGGTAGGGTAAAAGACTATTTTACCCTTGATGTAATAGAAAGAAGGTAATGTCACATCAAAACTTTTTGGTCGAGTAAAAGGTAATTTTGGTGGTTGCTTTTTTAGAGGATGCCAAACTCATTTTAGAGGTGTTCTGGATTTTTTTTGGCTTTTTGGTTTTTTCAGAAGAAGCTAGCTTATTTAGAACAAGGCATTATTAGTCACAGAATGCCATGAAGTATCTTATTTAATAAAAAAAATCCCCATAACCATTACCCTAATAATGCCTTGTTCTTAGTAATAATATTCCCAATGGAAAAACCCTCTCCCTCTTGACACTTTGCAATAATACTCTTAGCAATTAAAACTTGTTCTATAATTGTGCAATATCAAGGGTTATCAAGGGTCATATGTTCTCGAAACCATAGGATCAAATCCTTTCCTACTATCTTGTTTCAACATTAATCTTGACCAAACTCATATCAGTTTGCCTCACTGGTGCAAATCTATTATGGCTAGACAAATCGATTGTACTGTTCATCTCTCCAACTTTACTTTCTTCAATTGTCTAGATTCTCCCTCACCAACAAGTGCCACTTACTTGCAACAAAAAAATCAACGATAACTTCAGAAAAGTGACATAGAATCCATGACCTACTTTTCACTCTTCTTTGTTCTCTTCATATACTCTGAAAAATCAAAAAGTCAAAAAATCACCATCCTATTTAAATCACAAATATCACTTCTTTAACACATCACTTCAAACCCAACCCATATAAAAAGTACACTTATTTAGAACATCCCAAACAACCCCTTAATCATGCCTTAGTTGCTAAGTATTTGAACCCATAACCCTAAAACTGTCATTCTCAATCCTAGACATTTCTTTAAGTATTTAATTAATTAATAAAGATTAAGTGATATGATTGCCATGGCACAACTGAACGGTTTGAAGCCATATCATCTTCCCACCAACTTCAACTAGGTGCTTAAAATATGTGCTGGGCAAATCTTGACGAGGCACGGCACCATTCTATTATAATAAAATTAATGTGTTTGTACAAAAACAATAATCATTTGTTATATATATACAAAATTTTTGACAAAAATAATGTTGTAGTGACATTTTTTAAAATATCACAAAAATTCATATCATTTTTTTTAAAATATCACAAAAATTCATATCATTTGTTATATATATTTTTTTTAATCTAGAAATTCTAATTATATAACACTACTCCTGTTGTTATTATTATGAGGATCAGGATCACGTTAACAACCACCATCTGATTTGTGGTTGAGACCAAAATTTTCACAGCTAATTCATACACCATGGATTTGCTAGACAACCAATTAGATTGTGCACATCGGCCAAATTAGCAAAATTCTGTCCTACATTTACATACACAGTCCCCACGTTTATAATTTTATATATAAAATTTTAGATTTTTCGATGAATAAAAAAGATTTTGCAATTGAAAATTTTTGAGCAATTACAAATTTTATAGACAATTTTGGAGGAAAAAAATGTGATAGACCTGAAAAAATATTTATGAGTTGTGTGTCATATGTTTAATCATGTGAAGGTTTGAGAAGTGGGAAAGATCTTACAAAGGAAAAAGATTGGTCAGCAGTGGTCGATGGTGGCTCTAAGTAGAAAAGAACAAAATGGGAAAGAGTTTGACTGCAACATTTCAACGCCATATACAAGCAAAGTGATTTTTCTTAATTTTCTTCCCATATTTTTGGGATATTAACTTGGTACGTTAGTTTATAGGATATTCTGTCATATCAAAAAAGGATTCCCTTCATTTACTTACATGATGACGGACTCGATTACTCAATAAGCACAATTCCAATTTTCCAAATCATATGCTTGCAGATGCTCAATTTCGTCGAAAAGGTTTTGGAAACCCGAAAGACCGCTGCACGTATACAAAACCGCTCGCTTGGGAAGAGCCCCTAAGGCGATCACAGAGATGGGTGACAGCCTACATAACGCTTGACCAGAGGATTGAACATAGTAGAAAGCTCACTTAGTACCCAGTGAGACTTGAGGAAACCATTGGCCTCTTCAAAATCATAAGCAGTGAGCTCATCCCCTTTTGCTGACAAAGCCCCCCTCAAATTCAATTCCAACACTGGAACTTCCTTAAGAACCCCGTCAAACAAGCAAAAACCAGCCTGGGTATAAATTCTAAGCCTGTGTCCCCAAGCAAAGTAGTCGAGGATAGTTTCACCACCAGTTTTACCGAAGCTGAGAGGATTGGGCAGGAATATCAGTGATGGGATCAAAGGCAAAAGCATCTAAACAGAAATGGTCTTTACAAGATCAAGACCAATTCTCCACAATTTATAGAATATAATTGACAAAATTCCATATAAACTGAAAAGAGAAGGAAGTGAGAAATATTACATCTGTTAGGTCACCAACAGATACAAACGACATATGATTAATAACAAAAATAATAACAATCAAGTTTGATAGTTAAACCAAAAAATAGTAATAATCGAAGTCGTATCATTAAAAGTACCAAGCTTGGTGAGGAAGGCTTGAATTTTGGAAGAAAAGAACTCAAATCCACAACAAAAGTGGAAGGCACCACAAAAAAAGAACTCAAATCCATGAATTCTAGAAGAGGCATCATTTCACTAGCTATGTCAGTAGTTAATGAGACGTGCTATGGGACAAGTCTGGGAAAAGTGGAAGGCATGCACAGGGTTTTGATGCTGGGAAAAGTGGGGGTGTCTGTTTTGTTCATTTGCAACCTCGTACTCATGAGAAACTCGATTATAAGACTGTACGTTGTGTCTTTATTGGTTATTCTACTACTCAGAATGCTATGATCTTTACACTTGCAAAGTGTATGTTAGTATGGATATTACTTTCCGTGAATCTAAGAGATGGCCTTATTTCCTTCTTCTCTGCCATCTTCTTCGGGGGATAGTGTTATTGCGGATGAGGAGATGGCCTATCAACATAAATTATCTTTTTTCCTTTCTAGTCAGCGAATTGTGGCGAGGGGGAGCCTAATAGTTGGATAAGGTTGATCTTAGTTGGATAGGGTTGATCTTATTCTCGACGTCCGAAAGCGCAAGCTTCCCTTGTGCCACTAGACCCATCATCATAGGTAATGCACCTCAGTCAATTCGGATCTGCACAGGCCCAGCATTAACTTAAATATGATGTTGGACCAAGCCCAGTTCAAGGGATTATTAATTGGAGGTCTAAACCAAATAAGAAGTGAATGGAAATTGAAACAGGATGAAGCCCAAATCACAAAATATCAATCACCAGCCCAACCCTCCTCAATACCAGCAGACCCATCATTAACTTAAATATGAAGCCCAAATCACAAAATATCAATCACCAGCCCCCACCCATCCATTGAGGAAATCAGGAGGTCCAATGGGATCAAATAAGCAGAAATAAAACAAAGAAGAGTAATCAATACGAACCAAGACTTGGTACGTGGTTGTTATTTTTGCAATAAAATTACTAAATCCTTTTAATTTTTTTTCGTCATTGTATGCTAACATTGAGAAGATTTAATCATATCCTTATTGTACTTATAGTTCACTGGATTTAAGGAGATTAAGTGGTAGCACTAGCAGTTTGTTATTCTAATCTGTTAGATAGGGTGACCCCATTTTAAAGTTGCTGATTTTGATTCAAGATGGCTGTTCATAGTATGTTTCGTCCTTTCGGGATATATGTTTGAATCCTCAATTTGTTTTCCCTCTCATTGATTTTGAGTTTCCTGAAAGGTTGAGTAAGCCTTTTATTGGCATCTTGGGGTAAGTGCATGTCTATGTCATATTTGCTATTTAACAAAGTAATTCATTCATTTGTTTTTTTGTCTTTTCATTCAAATTTTTTTGGTCATTTACTCTGTAGCGCGATATATTTAATGGCATCATATACTTCAAATGTATTGAGACAACCACATGGAAAAATTTGTGCAAACAAATTTTCATCACCAATATGTCAATAAATGGCTTACTCAACCTTTCAGGATACTCAGAATCAATGAAAGGGTTTTTCATCACCCAATCGTCTACCACCTCTGTGAAAAGCATCTCATTACCAACAAAATTACTCTCAGTAAATACAGGCTGCAGTAACTCGTCGCAAACTTGTATCACCATTGTATATCTTTTGATTGTGACTCAAGGTGGTACACCACTTTTATGCTATTTTGTGTCCTCAATTTGTTTTCCTTTTGAAAATTGTATTTCAAATGCTCTAGCAGGCTAGAGTCTTATAATTAACGATAATTGGATAAAATATTCTACAAAATGGAAGTAATGAACAACCATCTTGAATCAAAATCAGCAACTGTAAAGTGGGGTCACTCTCTGTAACAGATTAGAATAACAAACCACGATAAAGAGTCAACATCCTGCTAGTGCTACCGCTTTTAATCTGTTACAGAGAGTGACCCCACTTTACAGTTGCTGATTTTGATTCAAGATGGTTGTTGATCCAAAAATACCATAGTATGTTTCATCCATTACCTCCATTTTGTAGAATATTTTGCCTTCCTATTCTTACTGTACTTATAGTTTGCTAGCTTTGTCAATGGTCTGGATTTAGGAGATTTAAGTGGTAGCACTAGCAGGATGTTAACTCTTTATTGTGATTTGTTATTCTAATCTGTTACAGAGAGTGACCCCACTTTACTGCATAAAATATGGCTGTTCATTACCTCCATTTTGTAAAATATTTTATACATATTATCGTTAGGTAACTTTTTATCCATATATTTTGTTTTAATTATATGACTCTAGCCTGCTAGAGCATTTGAAATACAATTTTCAAAAGGAAAACAAATTGAGGATTCAAACATGTATACTGGTTACATTGGAAGTACACAAAATAGCATAAAATTGGTGTACCACCTTGAGTCACAATCAAAAGATTTACAATGGTGGTACGAGTTTGTGACGAGTTACTGCAGCCTGTATTTACTGAAAGTAATTGGAAAGTGTCAAAGTAGTTTTGTTGGCAATGAGGTGCTTTTCACAAAGGTGGTAGAAGGAACTCTACACGATTGGGTGATGAAAAACCCTCTCATTGATTCTGAGTTTCCTGGAAGGTTGAGTAAGCCTTTTATTGGCATATTGGGTTAAGTGCATGTCTATGTCATATTTGCTATTTATCAAAATAATTCATTCATTTGTTTTTTGTGTCTTTTCATTCAAATTTTTTTGGTCATTTACTCTGTAGGGATATATTTAGGCCTAGTTTGGGAAGACTAAATAAGTGCACTTTTTGACTTTTTATGAAATATGGGTTGGGTTTGAAGTGATGTGTTAGAGAGGTAATGTGACTTATAGCAACTTTTTGTCTTTTTTTAATCATGCCAAACTTGGCCTTAATGGCATCATATACTTCAGATGTATTGAGACAACCACATGGAGAAATTTGTGCAAACAATGTCTACTTGATTTATGAAGATGCAGTTGGGCAAAACTGTAAATCCGAGAAGACATTTTGAGGATGACATTGACAAATTTTGACCCTTTGGACTTAAAAGAGAGATTTAACCATGTCACAGAACTTGTCGATGTCATCCCCAAATGTATTCTCGTACTACTTAGGATTTACAGCTTTGCCCAACTTGGCATTTCCATAAACCAAGTAAACATTGTTTGCACAAATTTCTCCATGTGGTTGTCTCAATACATCTGAAGTATATGATGCCATTAAGTATATCCTTACAGAGTAAATGACCAAAAAAATTTGAATGAAAAGACAAAAAAACAAAGGAATGAATTACTTGGATAAATAGCAAACATGACATAGAAATGCACTTATCCCAAGATGCCAATAAAAAACTTATTCAACCTTTCAGGATACTCAGAATCAATGAGAGGGTTTTTCATCACCCAATCGTGTAGAGTTCATTCACCACCTCTGTGAAAAGCACCTTATTGCCAACAAAACTACTTTGACACTTTCCAATTACTCTCAGTAAATACAGGCTGCAGTGACTCGTCGCAAACTCGTACCACCATCGTAAATCTTTTGATTGTGACTTAAGGTGATACACCACTTTTATACTATTTTTGTGTACTTCCAATGTAACCAGTATACATGTTTGAATCCTCAATTTGTTTTCTTTCTGAAAATTGTATTTCAAATGCTCTAGCAGGCTAGAGTCATATAATTAAAACAAAATATATGAATAAAAAGTTACCTATACGATAATATGGATAAAATATTCTAAAAAATAGAGGTAATAGATGAAGCATACTATGGTATCTGGATCAACAACCATCTTGAATCAAAAAATCAGCAACTGTAAAATGGGGTCACTCTCTGTAACAGATTGGAATAACAAACCACAATAAATAGTTAACATCCTGCTAGTGCTACCACTTAATCTCCTAAATCCAGACCATTGACAAAGCTAGCAAACTATAAGTACAGTAAGAATATGAAGACAATTAGATCTTCTCAATAACGCATACAATGACAGAAAAAATTAAAAGGTTCTGATTCAATAGACCGGCAAAGGATCTAGCAGTTTTATTGCAAAAATAACAACCACGTCAGTTCCCCACATCACCAGCAATACATGTACCAGATGTGAACTCATAAAACTAAACTAACAAGTAACAAATTACTCTACTAAACAATAATTGTACCACCAAAGTATAGACTAATGAATCTCATGAAAATGTTAGCGTCTTAAATTGTAATATCCCTACGGTTATCATCAATTTTTCAGACTTGAGTGCACATACGAAGATGAATGCAGCTGCATGAGCTTAACTTAGAGAATCAAAGGTAAAAGAATCAATATATAGTAAAGAAACCTGATGCATGATTGCAAGGCTAAGAAGGTCAACTTAACATTCTGCGCTGATGTTTCAAGCTAAGATAGTCCAAGTGATCATAGTCTTTATTTCAAGGTCAATTAGAAGAAATGGACACAAGGGTCTGGAATTTAGTATTATAATTTAAAACAGTTAAAAGAAAAATATAAATCTCTCTTTCTTAGGTCCACATAGACACAAGTACATACCATATGTATTGATCGTATAGGGAGGGGTGGGGGGGTGGGGGAGGAGGGGAACTATTAGATCACCACTAGTCCCAAAAACTTGAGATGTTAAGAAATGAGCTCAATAAATACATCAAGCTCAAAAAGCTTAAGTTGTCTTGAAATGAGCTCAACAATGTATATCAAGCTCTTCAATAGGGACAAGTGACTTTTAGAATGCTGTCATATCAGCATCCATAGAGGAACAAAGCCCATTATATGGCTCCCATTCATCTTAGCACCCTTATCTTCATCATAAATCTTGGAACCCTCTATTTCCAAGCCCCTTAGATTGGATAAGCTTGGATGCTACCTGGCAAAAGTAAAAGGTTCCAATCCTATTGAACAAAAAGATGTCAAACCTAAGGTAGAAAACAACAACATTATTCAAAAAGTGATGTAAATCAAAAGATCAAAACCAGTTCGTTTATGTAAAACACTTTATGTAAAACTCTTTGCCAAAGTAAACCTCAATAGAACACATACACACACAACAAATACAAGTATTTCAAATTGAAAATCAACCCATAAAAGAAGAGGAATGCAAAGGGCAAGTCATATAATATCTATTAAAAAAGGAATATCTCCATAAAATAAGAGAAAAGGGGGCAAGTCATATAATATCTGACTACATACAACATTCTATTCCCTCTCCACTTGCTATTGCAAAGAACCAATTGCAACATGATGCCAAGCTCAGTTGATGAAAAACCATAAGAAAACAAAAGAAATAAAATTCAAACCAATGGCTCAAATTTTCCATTGGCTTTCTTCCTCCGAACTTTCTCAACAACCCTTTTTGTCTCAATATTCAAATTTTATAGTAGATGATGTACTATTATATATCATGTGAGATTATATTGTATCCCATTGTAGTAGATGTACTATTATAGTAGATGTACCATTAATTAAAAAATAACAAAATAAAAAGATGCATTTTATAATCCAAATTTTAAAAATAAAATAGCATGTATCATCCATCTATTAATGTTATATAAGATTTGGAGTAATTAGAGTTTGATGGAATAAAAAAAAAATTCGTCCAACTTAACTTGAAATAATACTCAGATGGATAAATATTTTCAAAATTTTCAATAATTAATTCTTTATTATAATTTTATCCCTAATATTGATTGGACCTAACTAATAATCCAAGTTGTTTTGTTAATTATTGTAACAATCATATTTAAATAATCATATGTATATATTTTTTCTCATTAAAAGAAAATGGAAGGAAGGGTGAACAATGCATGGAAACCCTCCTTAGATGTGATCATAGAAGCCCCCACCAGCAAGAAGCCAAACAAGAGGGACGAGCCCACAAGCACAGGAGATCCACATGCCCTCCTTCAAGTACTCAACAACGTATTACAACAATATTTTTGTGGCTATAAACAGTTACCTATTGTTACAAAATAGTTTGTCACAATATGTCCTAAAACAAATTTATTGTGATGAAACTAATTCATAGCAGTATTTAACTCCCACTGGCTTTAAAACTTCCGACCATGGAATTTGTGACGAACTATAAGGACAAAATAATTTTCATCACAATAAATTTACTTATTGCGAAAAATTAGTTTCGTAACAATAACCAAATTTTGTTTAGTGCAAAAACAAAGGTTATAAAAGCTTTAGACTAATCAACTGAGTGATAATCAAAATTACTACATTGAATTCTATCTGCCTATACAATTTCTTAGCTGCTAAGTTCGATCAAGTAGAAGATCAAATGGCATTTACATGAAGTGTCTCAACAAATGGCTACAATGTCGGTGGTAGTATTTGTGATTGTATTTGTGTCAAGTGGGTGAGTGAAAAATTTCTTCTTTCTCCCATAATCCTATTCAATGAATTTAATTAAAATTTGATTACTAACTTTGCACACACATTAGATAAGTTAGTATTTAAAACGGCAAATTTGCTGATTACTTCAAGCTAATTAATTACTTTTTTGGCTGATGCATCAAATGTTGATAAAGCAAACATGTTCATTAATACCTAGGCTGGCAAGTTTGGCAGGCTTTTCACTCCACCACGAAGGCGATAACCTAAATGACCACAATTAGCATAATAATCAACGTTATACACGTCAAAGAAACTATAATTTAATCCGTGAAACCAATAAATTACCTCTTAACAATGAATCAAGCAATTAACTTCATGACAAATGCCTAATTAATTAAAAATTCCAATTGAAATAGCTAGGACTATACCAGTCATGAAGTTGAATGATGAAAGAAAATTCAAAACTAGCCTTTGGACAAGCATAAGTGTGTCAGTTTATTAACAAAAAAATAGTGAATTTACGTATTCGGTGATATGAAAACAGTTTCTTATCGGATTCTTATAATTTTTAATTTCAAAATAAGTATCAGTTTCTTAAAACAATTATTGTTGTTATACTCTCTCTTTCTTATTACTATGAAGTAGGTGTCCTGCTTCTTTTGTATTTGTACAGATTTTTAGTATTTACTATTTACAAAACCAATAATATAACAAAGAAGCATATGGAACATTCTTTATTGGAAGTCACTGGAACTAATTTTCAACTAGGACATTTGTTAAGTGGGAAAAAAATTTAGCTAGAACCATAAGCGTAATTTTTTTTCTTTATGTATTGACGTTTACTTTGTTGGGCATATTTGTTGGGTTGAGAAGGCTTCAAATGCCGGTGGCACTAAGCAAAGGAGTGGGAAGCCCTAATGCAATCAAATGGGAAGTATGTCAAGATAAGCACCACGAAACCACAATGTAGCCTTTTGTATGACACATTATTAAATTAGCTCAGATAACTTCAAAGGAAAAAGGTGATAGCTTTTGACATTTGCCGTTTAAATGGAAGAACCAAGAAACAAGGACATGAAAGACAGAAATGGTGGTTTTTAATGCTCCATTGTTGTCTTCTTAGTTCTCTGGTTTTCTTTTTCTTTTTTTTTTTAATTTTGTAGAGGCGAGACGAGGCGAGGCGAGGCGAGGTGAACATAACCACTCTCTTGCTACTTGCTAGTTGCACGTTTCATTGTTGTGCAATTCTATAACTACATAGGAGGAATTGCATGCGAACCGGAAAGAGAAATACAGATATATACCATCAAGGAGAACGACCGGTTGCTTCTTTCCTAGACCAATCTTTTTTCTCTTTTGATACTCAGACTTCCTCTTTGATATTCTCTCTTCAGTCAGCCATGGAGACAGGGACTCGCAGTAAAAGATAAAAAAACAAAAAAAAAACACACCCACAAAAGGTGGGGTAGGGTTTCCTTCCGCTAAATTCTCGCCCAAAGAGAGGGGTAGGGTTTTCCTTCAATTACAACGGAAAAAGGCTTCCACTCATCAAGTTCACCTTTGTGGGGCCTTTCACATGACCCATTTTTATAATATTATCATTCATTCTTTTGGCCCATTTTGATAATCTGATTTATTTATTCTTTTGATATTTATATGTAAATTATTCACAGACAAAATTTATTTAGTTCGATAATTTTAATCATATTTAATTACTTATTGTTTTTTTTTTCTCTAAATAAATGATGAAAATACATAGGTATAATCACCAACTATATCTGATTTTTTTTAATTAATAGTCTACATACAAGAAATTGGAAGTTGAATGATTCATATCATTGAAATAGACCCCAATGACTTGACTAGATAGTCCAAATCGTTTATGAGAATTGGATACAAATCCTTCCCATCATAACCGGCCTTTTTGGTTGTTAATCTATTCTATTATATCAAACCTACAAATAAATTAGTGTAAATTGCCAAAAAAAAAAAAAATTCCCAAAGTAATTCTAAACTTGATAGTTGTTCCTCTCATATTTAACTGCTTCAAATATAAGTGTCATAATTATGAAATCTAAGTACTTTAAACAATTGTCATGATACACACGTTATGTGTGTACCCTTAATATTATAATATATAACATAAAGCTTACAATTAAATTAGTGCAGACATGTCATATATATATATTAAAAATGCCCACAAGAGTCAGCTATGCTATTATTCAAATTTTTTAAAATATTTAACGCACGTGATTTTTTTCAACCACAAATTATGTGCTCTCAGCCTTCTAGTTATTTATAAAATACTATAGCTTGGAAATTATTTAGCAAACTCACAACCGTTTTTGAAATTGCAAGTTAGATCCTCAATGGCTCAAGTTAAAATAGCTTTGTCAAAATTATTTTTTGGCTTACTACAATGCACAAAAATTATTTTTTTGGTTATACCATTCTAATAGGGACTTGCCATTTTGGCACAACCAAATGCCAAATTCAAATTTTGGTTGTAAATTGTTCTAAAATTGTGTTCAAATTTGGGTTCTAAATTGTTCTAAAATTTTGTACAATCTATAAACTTTTCGTATTCAAAAAATTTGAGGGTTCCAAATTAAATTTGGAAAGCTGAATTTCTAGAAGGATCTTTATTGAGTTTTTGTAATTTTATAAATTTTACTGTGGTTTGAAAATTTATGGTAGAGTTTTGATTTGTAGAAGTTGTGAAACTAACAGTTGAAGGTTCAAAAAAACAGCTAATTTTGGTTGCAAAACTGATTTGACTTTGCCATTTTTTGGCATGGCAAATGACACACCATTAGAGTAGTGCATTTGTGAAGCCACGTTATTTTTTGGCTTTGGCAAGGCAAATAGAAAAACCATTGGAGTTGCTCTTAGAATCCAAGTTTATTCTCAACTGTGCTAGAAGTGAGGAAAAAAATCCGGGGACTTGTAAAATTATTCTATACACTTTCTAATTTATTTTTACTTTTTTGAAACTGATATTTCAAATTGTGTTTTTAGATTAAGGTGAAACGATTTAGATGTGGTTTGGTAACTTTTACATTTTATTATTTTTATTTTACAAAAAATATTAAATATGTTTATGTTTATTTTAGGTAAAAATGAAAACAAAAAACAAATTTGACGTAAATGTTTTAAAAAACTTATTTTGGAAAAAAGTGAAAGAATTGGTCTGTTTAGACGGTTGAAGATGATGGCCAGATGTGGTTGTTTGCCTTCGAAGGTGGCGGCCGAAAGTAAGTGCCACTGGTGGGATGTGGTTAGTGGTGGCCAAAAGTGATTGCCAATAGTCAGAGGTCATGGTCGTAAGTGGTTGACGATCGGAACTAATGGCCGCTTAGTCATCTAAAGTGCTAGTTAAAGCTTGTTTCTAAAAAGAAGTGGTGACCGAAGGTGGTTATCACAAGTGGGAGGTGATTGGTGACCAAGGGAAGTGGTGGCCGAAAGTGGTTGGCGGAAGTGGTGGAAATAATTAGTGGGTGATGATTGAAAAGGGTGGAAGAAAGAGGAAGAAATGGGGGGCAAAAATTAAGGCCTCGTTTGGGAACAGGCTTTTTTAGTAACTTTTTGGCTTTTTGGCTAAAATGTGGTGGGAAAAAAAAACTAATATGTTTGGATGAATTTTTGACTTTTTACGAAAAGTTGTGCAAAAAGTAAAGAGAAAAGGAAATTTTTGACTTTTTGGTATGGGTTGTTGGCTTTTTGATTTTTTAGTGACTTTTTGGCTAAAAGAGCCATTTGCCAAACAAAGCCTAAATTGTGAAACCAGTTTTTTTGTGTTTAGAAAATTTTTGTAAACAAAAACATAAACCAAACAAAATTTTATTTACAATTTCAAAAATTCTGAACGGAAGAAGGAAAGAAAATCTAAATGGTGTTGGATCACAACTGTGTTTGTTGGCAAGAGCATTTGCACTGAAAACATATTGACATGCATCCCTATCTAACTTGGATAAAAAATTTTGAACACGTGATGTTATTTATCGTTAAATTTATTTTATCATTTCATCATAATTGTCATGTATGATTGAAATATTTTAGAGCAAATTACACTGTTAGCCTTGAATTTTGTCCATCATGTCATTTTAGTCCCTACACTTTCAATTGGCTTGATTTTAACCCTTGATTTTTTATTTTGTGTCAATCTAGTTCAATTGATAATACTGAATTGTGATTTTTGTCAAAAAATGATTACTAAGTTAGTTGAGCTTAATTTACTGAGTTAGATAAATTTAAAATTTTACTCTTAAAAGCATGACACATATTCTTATGTGCACATTTTTCATAAAAAAACCAATAACAATTATAATCAATTGGACCAAATTGAGACAATATCATAAATTCAGAGCCAAAATCGAGCCAATTGAAATTATAAGGATCAAAATAACATGAGTGTCAAAGACTACCTGTGTAATTTGTCCAATATTTTATCTCAAGTCTTCATCTTCTATAGGGGTGTAAGTGGTTTGGTTTGGTCTGGTCAGAATTATGAAAAAATTTAGCACCAAACTGAATCTTTCAGTTTTGGTGGCTGAAGAATTGAAATAAACCACATATTACAATTCAATTTTGTTGGTTTTGTCAATTTGGTGTAGAAGAAGGATTCACATGAAATTTTAAAATATTTCATAAAAACTTGTAAAATTCCACATTGGGAATAAATGAAGAAAAATAGTGAAAATGTCTACCTCTTAGTTTTTATTACAAAAATTGAATTATTAATCACTTAAAAAATAAAAGTTTTTCAATATAATATTTCAATTGATTCTGTTTATATTAGTGTAAAAAATTTCAAAATCAAAACAGACCACCCAATATGAAAAATAGACATAAAACTAAAATTTTGATCAATTTTGAGCAATCGTTTCGGTTTCATTGATTTTTCTTACACCCCTAATCTTTCAATTTATATTAATGTAAAAATTTTCAAAATCGAAATAAAATACCAGTATAAAAAAAATGCATCGAAAACTTAAAAGTCGGTTGATCTTGAGTGGTCAGTTTGGTTTCATCGATTTTTTTTACACCCCTAATCTTTCATGTGACATGGTAAGTTCTACTATTTTTTTAAATGAAGAAACAGATTTGAAACAGTAGAAAATCCAACAAATTCAGAATCAAACCCACATATCAGAATCAAACCCAATTTATACAATTTTTTTGCCAAATTCACAAATTTCAGAATAAATTTGACAAACCCAAATTCGGTTTCTCTTTTTTTTTTTAATCATTTATCACCAAATCAGTTGATCCAAATGGAGTGAAAAAATCAGATGGATATTATCACAATAAACCAAACCAAAATCAGATGGATGTTCTTTGAAGATCAAAATAAAATAAATGGATGAACAAAAATATTTGGATGAACAAAAATTAAACCAAAAATCAAAATAAATAATTACGAAAAATCGGAGAGCACAGACCTGAGTTGTTTGAAGATCTGGAGATGCTTGAGTTCTTTGAAGATCCGGTTTGAAGCCATCGCGAGACCTGAGTTTGAAAAATCGCGATCGCCTCCACATCAACAAACAGAAAAATAAACAAAAAATCAAAGTGTGTATATATATATATATATGATGTGTATATAGACGGAGAGCGAGAGAGAGACAGATGGGAGAGTACAGAGATCGGTGAAGAGAGGCAAGACAGTGCGAGAGTGAGAGAGTGAGAGAGCGAGAGTCAGAGAGAGGGAGATCAGTTTGCGGAGAGGGAAGATAGTGCGAGTGTGTGTGTGTGAGAGAGAGAGAGAGAGATCGGTTTGAGGAGAGTGAGAGGGAAGACAGAGTGACTGGGAGAGGGAAGACAGTGTGATGAGAGTGAGAGGAGAGGTTTGGATGATTCCAGATAATCATCTCAACCATTGAACATTTTAGACGTGGACGGTTGTGATCTCCCACTCTGCCCATAAAACAGCCGTTGTGTTCTGTTTGGTTTAAAAAAAAATTCAATAACAACAGTTATCTTTAAACGGTTGTTTTTTTCAAACAGTGATATTTCGAATTTCTATAATTAAAAAAAATTATTAAATATATAGTGATATATTTTTTGGTGGGGTGAATTATATTTAAATATTTTTTTTAATTTTTCAAAAAAAATTCATTTTTTATATTTGTCTAGTTTGAAATAATATAAATATATAATTTTTTTTACAAACAGGTAAAAAAATGTCACAAAAGATAAAAAATAAACAAAAATAAAATTACAAAAAAATCTATATCCAAACAACACCTACAAATTTGGAGAAAAAATTAGTTAAGATTTGCTAAAATAGCAAATGACCATTAGAGCACCAAATCTATAATTTGACAAAATAACACTATTTATTGTCAAATTATAACAATAACAATAGCATTATAGCAACAATGGTTGTCGTTCGAAACCAGTTTATTATGTAAATAAGTCAAACTTAAAAGTACAATTTATTGGACTTAGTCTAACAATTAGGAATTGTTTGATTCGCTAAAACGAGTTAAAATAATTATTCCTTAGACTTTAGTATGAAATTATCATTCTTTTATAATGTGAATGATGATTCAATTTAGGGTGTATTTTTTATTATTTTTTTGGTGAATCAAAGATGATGATAGATATTTTAATAGAATAATCATGTTATTCCATTTCATTCCAATCACTACAACAAAAAACATTTTTGGCGACATTTTTTAGTAACCAAATTGAATTTAGTTGTCAATTGTATGTTTTTGGCGACAATATACGTGTTGGTCGCCCAAAAATACACCATTAGCAACAAATATCTCAATTCGTCGCCAAAAATGGTTGGCGCCAATTTAATTTTGTGCGCGGGAGCGCTAAAAAAGTTTTGGCGACAAAATTAATATATGGCAACGAAAATGTTTGTCGCCAATTTGGATTTTTTGGTTACGGAATTAAAATAGTCGCTGAAAGATGAATGATATTTATGGCAACATAATGATTTTCGTCGCTAATAAATTTTTTGTCAAAACGACGTCGTTTTGAATCTGTCTTTTTTTTTTTAATTTTTTTTTAATGACCGAATAAACAAGATTGACCTAAAATGAGTCTTCTTCGTCTTCTCATTCCACAACCTGAAGCGACACAATAGAAGACAAAGAGGTATGTCTTCTCTCCCTCTTCTTCGTCTCTCTTTCCCTCTCCCTCTTCTTCTGCCTCTCACTCTCACTCTCTCACACTGTCTCATCTTCCTTTCTTTCTTCTTTATCATCAATTTCATTATCTTGTTCGGCATTGCAGAACACAACACAATCAATGGGACTGATTTTTCCCTCACACTCTCTCATCTTCCTCTTTTTCTTCTTTGTCATCAATCTAATTTTTCGGACTGATATTCTGATTTTTCGGACTGATATTGTGATTTTTAGACTAATATTGTGATTTTCGGACTGATATATTCTAATTTTTGGACTGATTTTGGAACTGATTTTTGGGACTGGTATATTCTAAATTTCGGACTGATTTTGGAACTGATTTTGTATTTTTTGGGGGCTGATATTATAATTTTGGGCATGGATCATCTGGTTTAGGAGGGTATAATAGTTTTAGGCTCTGAATCTGAATGTGTAGGAGGATAGGATTGAGAGTTGAGTTGAGTTTCCTAGTCAGAGTTGAGTTTCTTTTGAACCCTGATATTATAATTTTGAGTTTCCTAGTCAGGAGGATAGGATTCAGTTGCTTAATTATTTTGCTAGCTAGGTCCAAATGAACCTTGGTAATACTTGTATGATTATATCAGTTTCTCACTTTCTCTAGCTTGTTCTGTTTGCAGATTCTCAATTTAAATAATCTCCTTTTGCTTTTTGGACCAAAGTCACTTCTACTCACTTTTCTGTCTATTAAATTTTACATGTTTCCTTATGCAGAATCTATTCCAATCATGATCCACATAGATTAGGTGAATGGTTGTATTTTCTGTACTATGCAGATGGCATTTTGTGTCCTAAAACATATGCAGGCTCCTATTAACTAGTTGAGGAAGACTCTTTTCTTTTTCTTTTTCTTTTTCTTTTTTGTTGTTAAGTTTTTCTTATCGAGGTTATGAATAAATTATACATTTCTCATGATGATTCCAAAGCTGTATTACCTCATTATTAAAGGAAATTTTGGATTTGGAGATCATTCCAAGTTTTGAAATGTGTGTTTAATTTCAAGTCACTGATGCAAATTCTTCAAGTTGAGGGTTAGAGTTTGCCGTGGATTTTCAACTTTTCTTTTATGTTAGTTTTTGTGGTGGACAATCTCGTTGGTCAAATATATATATATATATATTCGTTTTATATATGTGTTATGAGGGTTTAAATGTGAATTTAACTTGAGTTGTACACAATTGTCCAATATTTTGAATCTTGATTTGAGTATTTTTTTTTTGTCACTTCATTGTTAAAGTTGATTAATTGCTTGAGCGATTTTTAGTGTGTTTGAATAGTGAAATTGGTTCATCCAGTATTTATGTTTACATTTTGATTTTTTAAAAAACATGTTTTACCATTCAAATGGTAGATGAGCGATTGGCATATATGTGAGTACGGTCTTTAGTCGCACCGCTTGAGCGAGAGTGAGCACTCGAGCAATCTTTCCGGCTTCTTTTAGTATAAAGTGTGATATTTGTTATTTTTAGGATTTAATCTGTTCATATTCTTAGAGAGGAAGAAGAAATAAAGGGTATGTTTGGTTTGGTTTGGTTTTTGGAAAGTAGTTTTTAAAAATTGTTTTGGGGAGGGAGTTTAGAAATTTTTTTGATTTGTTTGGTTCTGTATTTTGAAAGTAATTTTGGAGTTTGGGAGTTTAGAATGATTTGACATCTTGTTATAATTGAGTAGATATGTGTGAGAGATAAAAAGTGATTGATTGAGAGAAAGTGATTTTGGAAAATTTACAAACCAAACAAATTTTTTTGAAATTTTTTCTCAAAATCACTCTACAAATCCAAATCAAACATACCCAAAGTTTTCTATATTTGAGTGTGTTTATATATGAGTTTTGTTGATGCATAAAAGGAGATTGATTGATCAATGAATTATCTATTGACAAACATTAAGGGTTAGTTTTATTTTTTTATTCACAAAAGAGATAGGTATTTATAGCGATCCCGGGTTTACCCTTGTTGTACAGTGATCCGGACATGTGTCCGTGGATGTTGGTATTTGTTTATTATCTAGTTTGCATCCTCTTTACTTTGTATATTGAGTTATGGGATGTGTTGGGCAGGTTTGTTACAGGTTGGTTGTGTTTGGGAGCCTAGTGTTGCTGCCCAGATTTTTGGCCCTTCGCTCGAGCCAGGAGTTTGTCGCTCGAGCGAGAGTGAGGTTCGTGTCTGGTGGGTCGAGCCAGAGTGGCTTCGCTCGAGCGAGTGTTGCGTCTGGTTCTGGACCTGAGAGTTGCCTTTCTTGGCTCGAGCGAGCTTCCTTCGCTCGAGCGGTCTGGGTTTTTCTTCGCTCGATCGAGAACTTATTGGCTCGAGCGAGAGTTTCTGTGTCTGGTCGCTCGAGCGACCAAGTCTTCGCTCGAGCGAGCGTGTTTTATATCAGCGGACAGTAGCGTTTTGAAACATCACTTTTTCACTTCATTTTTCTTTCAAACCCTTAATCCGAGACCCTCTCTCTTTAAACTTACACCCTCTCTAAGATTTGATCTCCCTAGAGTGTGAATCTAGCCTAGAGCCTTTGTTAAAAAGATAGAGGGCGTTGAGAGCTTTGATTTAATCTGAAAAAGTTTGGATTTGGAGCAAGTTGATCTTCGAGTCTTCATCTCCTTTTTGGCTTAAACTTCGAGGTAGGGATATCCTACTCCTCTCTATGGATTTTGTCTTTAAATTTTGGTATTTTGAGATGTTGGGCTTGGCTTGGTAATTTTGTGAAAGTTTGGGGCTTTTGTGTAATTTTACAAAAGTTGGGGTTTTATTCATAATAAACCTAGATGCATGTTTGGCATGGAGAAATGGAATTGATGTTAAATCATTGATGAAAATGGGACCTTAGGGTTGAAATGGCAATTATGGAAATTGACCTAATTACATTGTTTAATTAATTGGGATAATTAATTGTGATGAATGAGGAAAATGAAATGTTGATTGAATATCCATTGTGCATTTATTTTCTGTTTAGAAATAACTGCTTTGGGCTATCGGTGGAGGATAGTCGTGATTGTTGTAGACAATGCATGATGATTAGGCAAACGGAAACTAATCAATGGAATGTGTCGTTGAATTTGACGGTTGATAGAATACATTAATTGTATGTATTGTGTGATTGTATATAGAACCAATGTGTTTGTATATGTTATGTGTAGAGGAGGAGATGGGGGATGTACTCCGCGGTTTAGTGGAAGATAGGGGATGTACCTCTAAACCGGATAGTGTTGGGAGAAGACAGGGGATGAACTCCGTAGATACAGCTCATATGCTTGTCTAGAGAAGTGAAGATAGAGCTTATATGCTTATCTTTGTGAAGTGTGGATATAGGTTATATGCTTATCTGTGGATATTGTGGTTATACATATCTGTTGTAGAATGTGGATATAGCTTATATGCTTATCTGTGGATATTGTTGTTATACATATCTGTTGAGAATGTGGGTAGTGCTTATATGCCTATCCGTTGAAAAAGGGAAAATGAATGGAAACTTGGACTCACAAGTCGTATGACATAAATATGTGATTTATGTGAATGTATCGTTGTTGGCCATCTATCAATTGCTAATATTTTAGTCATTGTTCATGGTTGGTTTAGTATATTTTTACTGGGCTGTGGCTCACCCTATATGGGAATATCATTTTCAGGTACAGGTAGCATGCCACCTCCAAGGACATAGCTGGGAGGCTAGAGGCGGACATACTTTGTCGCTTAACTTTTGATGTATTACATGTAACTTCAAGCCAAGGGCTTAATGTGTAAACGAGTTAGTACTCTTTTGTTGTAACCAAGTGTTAACTTGGAAAGCTGTAAGCCCGTAGGGCATTTTGTTTTGATGTTAACATGTAATACTTATGTAATGGAACTCAAATGAATAAAAGAATGTGGTTAGTTTATATGTAAATGCATGTCTTATCTGATGGGTTTAATGTTGTTATTTCGAGGGTGTTACAGTATTAATTAGTGGATTTCGGAAAACTTGAATCTAAAGTTTTGGTAGATTTTGAAATGATTTATCATTGTGGATTTGACATCGACGTTTTGAATTTAACATTAGGTAAAGCAATTTTGAGGTGAATATGGCGATGGATGAGGCATATCGAGTTCGGTTCAATTCTGCCTTCGCTAGGTAATTAAGGGTTCTAGTGTATAATTCTTTCTTTATCTTCTTAGGAGATTATTTTGTGGTTTTAATTTGTGATTTTTTTATCAGAATTGGAAGAGTCCAATTGTGATTTTTTCCATATTAAATCATTGCATTGATTTGTTGTTGATTATTTAATTAGGATTATTATTTATTATTTAAAATTAAATCATAATCACAAATTAATACATTAGGAGTTTTTAGATTTTTTATTTTAGAATATCCTGTCACTGTGTGATGAGGAACCTAATGAGGTTTGGTTTGAGAATATGTTATTTTAATATTTAATTTTTTATGAAAACATATATAAAAAAATAAAAAAAGTGATGTGATAGTGACTCTTTAATTTTTTAATTCAAATATATAGTTGACAAATAAGACCCGAGTATGTGACTCATAATGGCTCAGTAGCGGTGAGCATTTAATTAATTACTACTTTGTCAATCCCTCAACCACTAGCCCTTTAATGTAATCATTGTGAACTACTGAAGCGGTTGCAATATTGCCATGATAAAAGTTCTCAAGTCCTTTTCATTCTACGTGTTGGGTCAGCTAGAGGGGGTCATTGAATCAAACTACTTGACAAAGTGTTTTTTACTTTGCACATCCAACGAACCGTTTGCTTAGTAATTCAAATTTCACTGAAGGGCTTCCAATGGGTTTGTTTCGTTCAATGGTTATCCCAGTTGCATTGGGACTTGAAGGTTGGATTTGTGCCTCAACCCTGATCTTGAAATCATTTAGAATCCAATAGCAGCAGTTTGGAGGACTCTGCTTGGTGAGTTTGTGGCCAAGGCCGTAAGGGCGGGCGGGCCTGGGTAAGGGCTGGTTTGAGTCTATTTCCAGCCCCTTGCGACTTGGAAGTTTTGATTGTTGCTTGGAGGATTCAATTAATGCCTCCTCGTGAAGTACTGGACTGCAAAATGCCATTCATGATGTATATCACATTGCTTCTCAGCTGTATCAATTAAGAGGAGCACTAATAATAACATGAGTGGAGTGGTCTCATCTTACTTTGAATAATAATTTTTATGCTACAATGGTTGGTCTCAGTTTGGGAATGGGAGTGTTGCTCGATGATGAATGTGAGAAATGGTTTAGAACTCTATGATACTATTGAATAATTTGTGGATGGCTTGAATTTATTGAAAAAGCCTTGTAGCCATTTCGTAAAAGGTGCTATGCTTCAAGAATTGGTGCAGCCAAGAACTATCTATGCATTTCCTTTCTTGCCTTTACTATGGCTGAACATTCTCATATTTATGAAGACTTTCTGGATTTATGGCCACAAAATACAGCTGAGATGTCTCTTCTTCCAAATTCTTCCAGTGAACTTTCACATTTTTTAACTCAGTCTAGGACTGCTGATTTGGTAGATCTAATTTTATGCAAGGGTTGAAGAATGAAACCTATATGCATAATTGATATCATAGTATTATCTATACAGAGATTTTACAAATAGGGTTGAGCAACGCCTTGTATGAGAGTAGACTAGGCTATTTTTATATTGTTAACTCTTTTTTCACCATGAAATCTACGTGATATGCACCTTATCGAACCAAACAACAAATTCAGTTTTCCAAATAAAAAGCAATTGGATTCGCAACACGTGAAATTCTAACACTACACACTTCAAATGTTCCTAACTGAAACCATGAGAAAGATAACAGAGTCCTGTCTTGGGGAGGCCATCTTTTGGTGTCTAGACTTCAAGGTCGATTATGGTGTAAAAACTACCTAGACTTTGATAGCACCACTTCCCTCACCGTAAACTTCATTAGCTAGCATAGAGCCAACACTAGGGTGGATCCTCCCAGCATTCTTCCTCTGTTTCTTTCATAGTACAATCCTTGCACACGAATCATCGTGCAACTGATGAATTTCATTGGTCGAAAATCAATCACTGATTCAAAAAGAGAATTTATTTTTCCTACTAGAAGCACCTAGTATCCATCCGTTGAACAGTGCTTGGGTGCTCTGCTGCTGACAGTTTCCCTCCTTGAGACTTTATATCAGAAGTCATGCAAGTACGTATTTTCCGACAATATTCAAAGCCTACAACTATAAATGCTATATCAAAGAATAACCACATATGGTTCATGTATCTGTTGTTCTTGTTGCAATGGCTTTTACAGAGGAACATATTATTTGTTAAGCTGTGTGGATTATACAATTATTCTCTTAGTCAGCTATGTAATTATGCCCACCAGGCACATGTTTTAGCTAATGATTCTTTGTTTCTTGTTGGGTATTTAACTGAATTTTTCTTGCAATATTGTTTAATCAATGAACTTTATCAGACTCAAGAATAATTTCTCAGAGACTTGGCTATTCCGAAATAGAATACAGGGGTGAGTTTGTGTGTCTCAGGGGGAGAGTACACAAGTATATTATTACCTTTCAATATGGATATAGTTTTGGGAAATGACTTGGGGTCCATACACAACAATATACATAATTTTTTACAAACAAATATAAGCAATGCATTATATTTGTATATATTACTTAATCTCATCTGATATCAATGCCTCAAAGCACTGAATGCCATTTGAATTATTACCTTCTCAGTTCAAGTCTATTGCTTTTGGACCTGAATCAAAGTCGGTCAGATATTGGATGTTCATATCAAAGGTCTCCATTAATCCAAACCTTGTCAATTGGTCACCAGTTTTGTGTGTGTGTTTACCAGATGGTTGTTCTGCCCAATCACCATCAGAAATGGTGCTCTCACTTCTCTTCCTTCCGCTTATTTGCTTGCTTGGTACACCCTTTTCCTTCGGCCTTGGATCCATATCCGTTAGTGACAGTACAACCGAATTGGCATCTCCTCCACTCTCGTGCTTGGATTTCTTCTCTTCCTTTTGCCCCGAGCTCTCAGATGATGTGAAGGAGCTTTCCAGTGAACATCCTGTGCCTCCCATTGGATTCTTTTCCGAATATTTTTAGCTCGAGCATCTAATATCTTTTTGTACCGATAACGAAGAACTTAGGCATCCATTGTCAACCATTGAAACCAACTGATATAATTCAGCTTTTGCAAGTTCCACTCCAACTGAAGAAGAATCATTTCAGTACTTGGAATGGCTTCATCCAGAAACACCACTAATACTAATATTGGTATTCCTTTTCTTTTCCTTTGTGCTTTCCTTGCCCAAGTTGGCCTCTGTTATTCTGCTAAGGTGTGGATATAGATATGATATTTTCACTCAACTTCTTCGTTTTTGTTTTTTTGTTTTCGGATTTATGTTACTGGGTCAAGCTTTGTCTCATGCGCAGGTCTGTGGTCTATATGGGAAGCACAGATGGTCATGACCCAGATGGGATTTTGATGCAGAACCACCAATTCCTCATTGATTTTCATGGCGGAAGGTCCACCCAATGTTCCTTTTTTCTCTTTTTTTTTTTTTCTTTTTTTTCAACTGTACACCACCATGTTTTCACACTCTTTTTTTTTTTTTTGTTTGTGGTTTGATGTTATTGTTGTGTTCCTCTTCTTGTTCTTATTGAGGATTGTTTGGTTGTGCTGATTGAATCATTCAATTGGTGACACAGTGTTGAACAAGACAGGGCATCTCATGTCTACAGTTACAGACATGGTTTCAGAGGCTTTGCAGCCAAGCTGACAGAGGACCAAGCTTCTGAAATTGCCAGTATGTCAATACAATAGTAGCATTTACTATTATCTTTACCATTTCTCATCATAATTGATTGATTTATATCCATGGCTCTGAAAAATCAATGTCATGGTTTTAAAAATTGAAACACAGAAGAAGTGGTTGGATCATACTATGAGTCTCCCTAGTTGTGATTGGATCTCCGGTTAGAAAATTAGAAGAAAAATTATAAAACACAAGACTTAAAAGGCCCGTTCGGGGGCTGAAATTGCGAAATGACCACCGGAACCACCAAAACTTGGCATGGACGGATTTTTCAAGCCTAAATAGACTTGTAAGAACAAACAGGACCTCGACTGGATTTCTGGTTAAAAAATTAGAAGGAAAAATGTAAAACACAAGACTTAAAAGGCCCGTTCGGGGGCCGAAATTTCGAAACGACTACTGAAACCACCGAAACTTGGCACAGATAGCTTGTTCAAGCCTAAGTAGACTTGTAGGAACAAACGGGACCTCAATTGGATTTCCGGTTAGAAAATTAGGAGAAAAAATGTAAAACACAAGACTTAAAAGGCCCGTTCGGGGGCCAAAATTGCAAAATGACCACTGAAACTACCGAAACTTGGCACGGGTAGCTTGTTCAAGCCTAAATAGAGTTGTATGAGCAAACAGCACCCGATTGGACTTCCCGTTACAAAATTAAAATCAAAATTGTGAAGTTCATATCGAGGTTTTTTTTTTTTTTGGTCAATCTAATATTGTTTTTTCTTTTTTCATGTGACAGATTGGCAATGGTGAAAAATAGTTTGGGCTGCATCAGAAGATTTGATTTTGTGTTTTTGGAAATATTTTGACATAGGATTTTGATAAATGATTTATGGATTAAATGTTTAGCATCAAAATATTTGGTGTTGTGTTTTTGCAAATATTTTGACATAGGATTTTAGTAAATGACTTGTTGGTTAGATGTCTAACATCAAAATATTTGGTTGTAATTTTGAAAATATTTTGACATAGGATTTGGTAATGTATTTATGGGTTTGATGTTAGTAGTTTGTAAGTACTTTAGTATGCATGTTTTAGATTGTCAGAGAATTGTAATTATGTTTATTGGGATTTTTCATAGCTATTAATTTTGAATTAGTATGAATATCTTGCACAGGTGTATTATTATTTACATTACATTTGTGTATATATTGTGCACAGGAAAACAGGTGTTTTGGATTATTTTGAACAAGAAAATTATTAAAATCAAAATTTGTGTATTGAATTTTTAGTGACAGGTGGTATTTTGGTCGCTGTTAATATATTTGGTGACAAAATATTGTTTTTGTCGCTAAAAGTTAGTGGTTATTCCACGAACTTTTAGCAACCAAAACTTACTCGTCGCTAAAAATGTAATTTTTAGTGACCAAATTAATTTTGTCGTTAAATAGTACTTTTGGCGACGCATTTATTTGTCGCTAAAACTACATAGCCCATCCAAATTTTAACCTTTTAGCAACAAATTGTAATTTTATAGCGACAAAATATATGATTTTTGGCGACCAATTTTGCTTGTCGCTAAATGTTTACATACGGTGACAATTTCTGATTTCGTCGCCAATACTTTTAGTGACAGGCCTTTGGCGACAAGTTATATATTTGTCGCCGATTCTTTTGGCGACGGAATTTGTACTTTTGGCAACAAATTTTTAGGTCGCCAAATGTGTTTTTTGTTGTAGTGAATAGTGAAGCAAATAAAGCATTATCCAAACAAGACACTGCTTACCCAAACAATGACTGGTATCAATTAACTACGCAGAAGAATAATTTTCATTAAGAACAATAAAATATTTTCCTTGCTTGGCCAATTACACATTACACACATACAAAGAATCCAAAGTAGCCCATACAATTTTTAATCTACGGTTAAGGAGGTCAAAGTGTTGCATGCATAAAATCAAGGAAATGACGTCGTCACTTAGGTTATATGGGAAATCAATCGTTATAAAAAGGATTAGGTATCAACTTGTCAGGTAAGCAGCAATTGAAAAAAGAAAGGATTTAATTATGGTAGGCTCAGAAAACTAGAATTTCTTCACATATAAGGAAAATTCTACAAATTAGTACTCGTTGCATGTGTAGGATTGCTCTATAAAAACCACAGAGATGTTGATTAAGATAAGATAAGTTAAACTTCTAATTTGACTCAAATTTCACTTTAGTCCTTACCATTTTAATTTAAATAATTTGATTCCTGCCTTTTAAATCCGATTTCAATTTGATCCTTCCATTCAAATTAAACACCAAAACTTATAATATTGTAATACGTGTCAGTCTCGCAAGGAGTGCATGAAAAAATTAACAGTTTTTTAGACAAAAGGACCAAATTAAAACTGAACTTTAAGTGTAAGAATCAAATTGAAATTTGAGTCAAACTACAAAAGTGAAAATTATAATTCCCCCTAAAATTTAAAACTCCCAATATATCCAAGTCAAACATTGCTAAGTACTCGTAAGACAATAATCAACCAAACTAATTTCACAAGAAGTAATGCAACAGTGAAATATGTTAAATACTTCTAGTTAACTAAATTAAAAATCCAGTGTAGCAAATTATGTTTTACAGAAACATTAATTCGAGCAAGATAATTATATATTGTAAATAGGATTGAAGTCTCCCCAAAGCTGTTCTTTTGAAACATATAGCTGATAATCCCAAGACTTCAGATGCTTTGATTCATGCCACTCAACTTCTAAACTTCATCTTCATCTGCACTTAGAAGTTAGAATCTTACAAAAACTTTTACAGAAAAGCAAAAGCAGAGACATCTAATTTATGTTACGAAACACATTTATAAGCCAAATCATCTCCAAACAACTAGATTAGCTGGCTTATAAAAAAGTTCAAACCACAAAAAGGAAAAATTGTACGAATTTCTACATGAACAATACTAATTAAAATCCCACAGGTTCCAAATTCCAAACATAGGTAAGACGAACACAAAAGAGCAATTTATGAATCGTGTACCATGGGGCACATAATGGGAACGTTCAGAAAAAGAAAAAGAGATAGGAGAAAAAAAGAAAAAAGAAAAAAGAGTTTAAAAAAATTTAAAATTGAGGTTTTATTTTTTTATTTTATCAAATTGTTCGATGACATCAAAATTTCCCGTAACTTGATGCCCCTCCAACTTCCGGCAGTCAAGACTCGAGACTGGACACTTAGTCTGACCAAATGATTAGTCCACTAAAATGCACCACATTTATGATCTAAGATATTAAACCCTACGTGTAACCAAATCTTTAAAAAAAATTGTATGTGCTGGAATTCTTTTTTTAGATTCTCCATTCTACAAGTAAATTCCACAACAAAACAAATGATGGGAAGCCAACCTAACAATAGAAAGTCCATTTACTAGTGATAAATAAATCAAATGCACCAATGTTCAAAATAAGCACATTAAACCTGAACGTCCCAAAGATAACCTAACAATGGAATTCCTTAGGCCTCTTTTGTGATAAATAATACAAATGCACCGATATTCCACTGTTTGGTTAGTTGTGTGCATTGGAGTAAGGATTGGTGCCGCATCATACCATCGGTGATAACCCCTAAAACCCATGCGGGGTTGGCTTTCCCATAGTGTATTGGTCTAGTAAACCATAAATACGGGATTAGGGACTAGTCGCCTAGGTTAAAGACACAATTGTGTTCTAGTTAGACTCAATAGGGTCTGCCTAGGTTATCGAGATGTTTCATTGATTTTTGGGTGGTATTGATTTTACCTTGAATTTTATAATATTTGAGCAATTGATCCTTGTATGTGAATTTTAAGATAATTGTGTAATATGGCATCATCCTTATTAACATTTAATATATTGGCTACTCATTTTCAATGTCTTGGATGATTTTTTAGTGAGCTTTAATCTTTGCTCGTCCCTTACAATTACAGGTACTCCACCACTGTAAGCATAAAGTTGGGTGGCCATGCCATATATTCAAATCTTTTACAGAGTTATACATGTATACCCATGCTTAATTGTATTTACCCTTTTAAGTTGCCATTATTTTGGAGGCTGGCGTGTAAACCTGACTAGTTTGCTTACAGACTTATAAGATGAGTTAGATCACAGCCTTGTGTTATTTTAATGATATGTAATTAATATATTTGGGCTGTGAACACACTCATGGCTTTTTGCAACCTAACTCTAGAGATGTTACGTTCGTAATTTAACTCAAACTATTATCGATGCCTTAGCAATTTATTCCAAGTACTTGGCATATGCAATCAAACTCATCCAGATATTTGGAAATTGGTGAAAAGTACTCCTTTATTTAAATATCTCCCAAATTTGTTTTTGTCATTTGAGTCATTATTGACAAACTAGCAATATCGACCTTGAGTTTCCTAGTCGTGTCATCTTAGTCATTATTGGCATGCCAGAGCTAATTTTGCTCATTCTGTGAAAGCGAAACCTCTTGTCCAACGTGGACCTAAGGCAGTTGAATATTGGTGAGAATGGATTTTGTTAGAATGGATTGATGTTAGAATGGATTTTGTTTTGGGGCTTCCATATACACAATGAGGTTATGATTCCATCTATGTGGTTATGGACAAATTTTCTAAAAGGTCCATTTCATTGCATCGAGCAGACAATAGATGCTATAAATGTGGCACAATTGTATTTTTGAGAAGTCTATTGCCTACATGGGCTACCACAATCCATTGTGTCAGACAAGGATAGCCGATTTCTCAATCATTTTTGGAGCTGTTTGTATAATACATAGCTTGACTTTAGTAGTGCCTATCATCCTCAAAGTGACAGTCAAATGAGAGTTGTTAATTGTTCCTTGGGAAATTCATTGCTGTGTTTGGTAGGGGATCATTTGAAATCATTGGACTAGAAATTGCACTTGTAACCCTTCAGAAAATCGAAGTTTTGATTTTAGTCCCTTTTATGTTAACTATGGTTATCAACCACGAGCTCCATTGGACTTGGCACCTGTGCCAAACTGAAAGCGTATCAATGAAAAAGCAAAAAATCTTATTAGTAACCTATAGGAAGTCCACAAATTTTGTTTAGGTTGTTCTCACAAAAGACAAGTTTTCTGCCTACAAGCACAATAAACTGGCAGCCAGAAAATTTGGGCCATTAGAGATTGTGAAAAGATCTCATTTGCACAACCGACGTGTTCTACATCAAACATCTCATTCCATTAGGAGTGTTCATAAAACTAAATCACTCGAGCAAACCGAGCCAATCCAACCGATTTGACACCATTTTGGACGATTTCAATGGTTGAACAGTCGGGAATCGATTGAAATTATGAATTTTGTGCAGATTTCGATCGAATTATGAGCGTATTAATTGAAAAACTGCATAAACTGATCCGACCGAATATAATTATAATTAAATTAATAATGGTGCTTAAACATGTTGCCTTTTAATGGTGGATTTTGTTTCCCAAGAACCTTAGTTGTACACACACAACATTATCATCAATGACTTCTGCAATCAATAGTTGGGCTATGGCCTTACCTAGTCTCAGAGACTTTAATTTTCACTCCAACTCTGTCTCTTTTCACCTTCTTTTTCACCCTCTCATCTACCTTTTTGTCTCTATCACCCTGCCATCTATCCTACTTTCCTCTCTCTCTCTCTCTCTCTCTCTCTCTCTCTCACACACACACACACACACACACAAAGACAAACTCTAGCAAAAAACTATGGGACTTGTCTCTCTCTTCCTTGGAACTTCAAGATAAATGCTCTCTCATCTCTCAATCATCTTTGCGTCTCTCTCTTTTCCCTCTCAATCTTTAGTCTTTCCCTCTGTGACGGTGGCAAATATTGGTAGTTATCAACGGTGTGGCGGTGGTGGCGTTGAGTGATAGCGGTGGTGGCGGTGTCGATGAGCAATGGTCGTGGCATGGTGAGTTTCCCTTCTCTCTTTCCCTTTTTTTCCCATTTTCTTTCCTCCATTATCTTTATTTCAATTTGTTTGTATGTATATGAGTTTATGGTTTTGTTTTTTTTTTTTAACTTTGAATCATATTTTTCTCATTTTTTTCCTCCAACCTCTTTCTATAACAGATTTGCGAAATCGACCAAACCGACCACCTAATCGATTCTCATGACTCGGTCGATTTCGAATAGTAGGTTGGTTGACAACGGATGAGGGTAAACCTAGACCTGTAAACACCCCTGCATTCCATATTGGGGAGACAGTTTTGATGACAAGGCTACAAATTCAAGGGTGAATTCTTCCTACCTTGGAGATGATGACGCAGCGTGTGGCCATAAAATTTGTAGATCAAATGGATAGACATGTGGCCAAACAAGGCAAAAGGCACCAGCAAGAATCAAACGGCACGTGCTCAAAATCGCGCAAAATTTGGTGAGTTGATGGAAAATATTGTTTTGATCAAGATCCATAGCTGTCCTACGGAACTCAATAATTTTGGGCAAATTCCATCATTTAGGCCATCAATTTCAAGATTTAGCCATTTTTGGAAAGATTTGCAACTTCAATTACTCTTAGCACACAAGTCAAAATTCGATTTCCGTCGAATTTGTGATTATCGTAGTAGCCTAAATTACTAATTTCTTTGTTTTATTTCAATATTTCTATTTTTGGCAATTTTTGTTGTATTTGCTTATATTTGTTTTGCTCATTAAAAAACTGTTGACTCTGGTTATTCCTAGTACATTAGGGTGGTTGTCAATATAAAAAATCATTGTAAGCCTTACGGGTGAATAGTTTAGAGAATTAATACAATTTTGAGTTTTTATTCTTTTTCCAACCTTAGGTACTCGTTTCAAATCAACCATTATTGAGCCTTTATTCTTTGTATTCCTTATGAATCACCGAGTTTAGAGAAGGATCTTATTTCAGGGTAATCATCTCTGAATCAACATACCCTAAATCATCACTATCACACATTCTTTACATCACTTAGGTTGGGAGTAGAGCTCGAATACCTCGCTCATAAACGCTAGAGGACTTGTGAATTAGAGGCTAGAATACAAAGGGTTGCCTGAGCAACTCATTACCACCCTTGAGTTAGAGCACTAAAACTAGTTTGTAAGAGGGGCCTTAACCAAGACGCGACACCTTGATGGTCGTATCATATCTCTAGGCCACTCTTGACACATCCAAAAATGGATGTACCAAGCCTACCTATGTCCACGTATCCAAGTATGTTACATCCCCGAGGCCTACATCAAATGTTGTAGAGTTGATCCAATTTCCCTCAAATTCGCCAAGCCTAAAAGATTGATCCACCTATCATCAGTTGAGTTGGCTCAACCTAGATCATCACCTAACATAAAGGAGGGTTCAAAATGCATGCAAGACACAACATAGCTGCATCTCCTTGCTCTTCTGACATTCAAGCTCTCCACTGCCACACCTCTTTACCAAGGCTACCATTGGCTCTCTCCTTTGCCTACCATCTTCATAACTCCTCTACAACCATTACACAATGATCACCCATTGCTAACCCTAATGTTTCACGAAAGTACTTTCCTCATCTTACCACCCATTTATGTTAACATCCTCATTTATGCTACACTCAATTTTACAAATTTAATGTTTCGTAGTTGCCTAACATTCAGTGCCATAAAGCATTGCAGGCCTCAAAGTTACCCTATAAGATTTTTCTTTCAAATTTGTTGCTATCTAGCACATTTCCACTTGAGCCAACCTACTTTGATACACTATAAGTTTCATCATTTTCAATCTTTCCACTTTTTGGTATCTCATGGTTTTCAATCTACACTATTTTACTATTTCTACTTGTGTTAGTAATAAGGTTACATTTCGATGCAAAAAGACTCGCAAGAAAACATACCCGAAGAATCAACGGACCGCGCTCTTCTATCTATAGCATGACGACTCAAGAAAACATTTTGAACAATAACTAACAATAATCAGAAGTCACTAGCATCCGTATCATTTAAATTTCTAAAATTTTTGATATTCCAAGAAATGGAAGCCTTGCGGGAACTAGCAAGAAAAGTGATGGGAGCATTATGACTTGTGAGAGCAAGATAAACGGAAAAGGCACATAAACAAATGATCAAAGGAGTCCTCCACAATCCAAACATTCTCTCAAAGAGAGATTCTTTCGATTCCCTACCATGAGAGGAATGAAATTTTAAAAATATCAAATCCCTTATAAATGCACAATGCATTTCCATCGAGATCTAGAGTTGCCCCTAAAAACCACATGAGAATCCCAACCATTGTGTTGGATCCCATACTTGGTGGGTGTTTGGGAACTCCTAAAAACGCTACTTTTTGTATTTTTAGTTGCTTTTTTAAAAAGTGTTTGGTTGTGGCTAAAATAATGAATTTTTTTGGTATTTGAAAAAGTGGAATCAAATGTCACATCAAAACTTTTTGGTGGAGTAAAAGACTATTTTACCCTTGATGTAATAGAAAGAAAGTAATGTCACATCAAAACTTTTTGGTCGAGTAAAAAGTAATTTTGGTGGTTGCTTTTTTAGAGGATGCCAAACTCATTTTAGGGGTGTTTTTGATTTTTTTTTTTACTTTTTGGTTTTTTTAGAAAAAGCGAGCTTATTTAGGACTTACCAAATGGGGCCTTACTATTAATCACAGAATGCCATGAAGTATCTCATTTAATAAAAAAATCTCCATAACCATTACCCTAATAATGCCTAGTTCTTAGCAATAATATTCCCAATGGAGGAACCCTCTCCCTCTTGACACATTGCAATAATACTCTTAGCAATTAAAACTTGTTCTATGATTGTGCAATATCAAGGGTCATATGTTCTCGAAACTACAGGATCAAATCCTTTCCTACTATCTTGTTTCAACATTAATCTTGACCAAACTCATATCAGCTTGCCTCACTGGTGCAAATCTTTTATGGCTAGACAAATCGATTGTACTGTTCATCTCTCCAACTTTACTTTCTTCAAGTGTCTAGATTTTCCCTCACCAGCAAGTGCCACTTACTTGCAACAGAGACAATGAGAGAAAATGGGAAGCTCATAGGTGAAATTGATAGCTAAAATAGAATAATCAACGATAACTTCAGAAAAGTGACATAGAATCCATGACCTGCTTCACTCTTCTTTGTTCTCTTCATATGCTCTGAAAAATCATGATATGAGCTGACACCTCACCACCAAAGGAGGCCTTTTAGATGTGTGTATGGACTTCTGACTATTAAGCCATTCTTTTTTTTGAGTGGCTATCAACCCATTAATAACCCACAAAACACATTGTGGGGATATATTTTCTGAGTACCAACACGTGGCAAGGTGACGCCGACGTGTTAGCCGAGGTGCCGCGTGTCTTGGTCGTTGTGTCGAGGTCATCTCGGCTAGGCCGAGGTTGCCTCCTAAGATATCAGAAACCGAGATAAGCGGATAAAGGACAAGAGTCCTAGAATGAAGAGGGAACTCAACTTGGATATGGACAAGAGTCCTAGATTGGGAGAAGACTTCAGTTTGGGTAAAGATAAGACTCTTAGAGAGTTTATCCTAATCCCACTAGGGAGTCCTAGATTGGCAGTAATCCTAAGTCCATTAGGGCCAGGCTTCTATTGGGACTGGGATTGTATTGGCTATAAAAGAGAGGCACCCCCATAGGTCTAAGGTATGCTTTTGATACTCAAGCTTGTGAGTTTAGTACTTGATTTATCTTTGAGAGATATACTGACTTGATCGTCGGAGTGCCCCCGGGTGGTTGAAACCACCGCGGGATTCTTATATTTCTGTTGCAGGTCAGTCAAGTGCCATCTATTCTGCCAGTGCTCTCCAGCTGGTTACTAAGCGGGCAGTGTGGTCGGAAAATCACCCACACAATTTGGCACCGTCTGTGGGAAAGAAAGAAGAATAGATGGCCAATGACAAACAGAAAGATCAGATTAGAGACAACGCTCCTGATGGCCAATGACGATCTTGATGTTGAAGGAGACAACCACAATGCAGAAACTCAGGACCAGGGCCACGACAAGAAAGACGTCGGTCAGGAGGGCGACACTTCGAAGAAGACAGACCAAGGCAAGTACTACAACGAAGATGACCTCCAAGTATGGAAGGATAGATACCTGCGGAGGAACGAAGACCCTTCTAGAAGGGATGCAAAGACAGGGGGCATGAGCGCTCCCAGGGAGATAACATTCAAGTATAGAAGAGCTCAACTTGAGTGAGCAAATCCCGAATCTCAGATCCCAGAAGACATGATCTCGGCCTAGATGAGTAGGTCCGAGAAAAGAAGAGCTCAACCTGAGTGAGCAGATCCAAGATTCCAGAAGATAAGATCTCGGGACCTGAGTCCGAGAATAGAAGAGCACAATGAGCAGATCTCAGATCCCAGAAGATAAAAAGAAAACACACAAGATCAGACTAAAGTTGGCCAGAATTGAGACGTATACTAGGGCTGAGGAGGACATGCCGGGAACAAAGGCATCGGAACAAGAAAAGAGAAACGGCTCGCCGATGCGAGGCCGAAAATCGAACTCAGGTTGGAGCCAAGTAAGATCAATAGAGAAACCAAGGCCGACAACCTCGGCTTGAATTAAACCTCGGCGACAAGGTCGAAACTACATGTATGATGAAAACCCAAGTGGATTTTAAGTTCACACTTGGGGGCAGAGAGAAGAAGAATGCGTTTACCACTTGTTGAAATTTGTAGCAATTTACAAGTTGGTTAAACCAATACGATGCTTAACCGAAGTTAAGCCGAGATGATACTTAACTGAAGTTAAGCCGAGATAATGCTTAACCGAAGTTAAGCCCAGATGATGTTTAACCGAAGTTAAACCGAGACGATGCTTAACCGAAGTTAAGCCGAGATGATACTTAACCGAAGTTAAGCCGAGATAATGCTTAATCGAAGTTAAGCCCAGATGATGTTTAAAGTTAAGCCGAGATAATGCTTAATCGAAGTTAAGCCCAGATGATGTTTAAAGTTAAGCCCAGATGATGTTTAAAGTTAAGCCGAGATAATGCTTAATCGAAGTTAAGCCCAGATGATGTTTAAAGTTAAGCCCAGATGATGTTTAAAGTTAAGCCGAGATAATGCTTAATCGAAGTTAAGCCCAGATGATGTTTAAAGTTAAGCCGAGATGATGCTTAACCAAAGTTAAGCCGAGATGATGCTTAACCAAAGTTAAGCCGAGATGATACTTAACCGAAGTTAAGCCGAGATGATGCTTAGTCGAAGTTAAGCCGAGATTATTCCTTAATTCACTTGTTGAAATTTGTAGCAATTTACAAGTTGGAGTTAAGCTGATTCCTTAATTCACTTGTTGAAATTTGTAGCAATTTAAAAGTTGGAGTTAAGCTGATTCCTTATCTTCACTTGTTGAAATTTGTAGCAATTTACAAGTCGAAGTTAAGCCGAGATTATTCCTTAATTCACTTGTTGAAATTTGTAGCAATTTACAAGTTGGAGTTAAGCTGATTCCTTATCTTCACTTGTTGAAATTTGTAGCAATTTACAAGTCGAAATTAAGCCGAGATTATTCCTTATCTTCACTTGTTGAAATTTGTAGCAATTTACAAGTCGAAATTAAGCCGAGATTATTCCTTATCTTCACTTGTTGAAATTTGTAGCAATTTACAAGTTGAAGTTAAGCCGAGATTACTGTTTCTCTTCACTTGTTGAAATTTGTAGCAATTTACAAGTCGAAGTGAAGCCGAGGTTATAGTTTGCACACTTATAGCAATCTACAGGTTGGTCCAACCAAAGAAGATGCTTAACACTTGTTGAAATTTGTAGCAATTTACAAGATAATGTTAAGCCGACATGTGATCATCTGTTGAAATTTGCAGCAATTTGCAGGTTGAGGTAAAAGCTAAGTATATTGTTTAAACACTTGTTGAAATTCGTAGCAATTTACAAATAGATTATTGTTTAACACTTGTTATGTTAATCCTTGTTGAAATTTGTAGCAATTTACAAGTAGGCTAGACTGAGATCACCGTTTAAACACTTGTTGAAACTTGAGAAAAAGCTTGCAAAGTTAACATTGAGTAGTATATGTTTCACACTTGTTAGAATTTATGAAAAGTTTGCAGGTCAGTATCTTGCCGAAGTAAAAGTTTTGTAGCTATTATACCCGAGGTATGTAACTCCGAGAAGATCGCACAAAGGAGGCAAAATATGAAAAACATGCAAAATATAGAATCATGCAAGAGCAGTTAGAAGAAGATCAAAACAGAATTCGTCGTGATTGACACGCCTTCACCTTACAACATCATCTTGGGAAGGCCATGGTTGCATGCAATGGGGGCAGTTCCCTCAACGTTACATCAACTATTGCGGTTCCCCACAGAACATGGGATTGAAAAAGTCAGAGGAGACCAACTGCAGGTAAAGAATTGCTCCATGGCAGTAATGAAAACTACCTGCAACATTTGGGAACCAGGGAAGGCAGAGATTGAAGACGAGGACATGGAGGTCCTAGATGATGTCGGTAAGGAGCCAGCCAAAAAGAGTGAAGAGACACTGAAGAAAATCCTCATCCAGGAGGGCGACGAAGAGCGCTTCATTCAGAGAAGGAAAGTTGAATTAGACATTCAAGAACAAGGAGGCACATCGGCCATATGCAGAGCTTACATTATCTAAAGAACAAAAAGGTACAAGAGTACAAGCGACAAAAAAAGGAAAAACTTCAAAAACTAAGATGATGCTTAACCGAAGTTAAGCCGAGATGATGTTTAACCGAAGTTAAACTGAGGTGATGTTTAACTGAAGTTAAACTGAGATGATACTTAACCGAAGTTAAACCGAAATGATGTTTAACACTTGTTGAAATTCTGAGAGAATTTACAAGTTAAAGAGTGCACAAAGTTAAATATCAGCAAAAGATTCGCTGGAGTCAAACGTCGTTTTGATTAGAACCACTAAGTGCACGCCAGAAGTGGTGACCAGAATTGTGAAAGGAATAAATGCTTCAAGAAACAACGATGATAGTTTGCAAAGGCCAAGAGAAAGAGGGTCTAAAAGGGGTGAATTAAATACCAGAAGTTTTAATACATTGGTGAAAGCAGAACACATCAGGTCTGTGACTACGGCACGAAGCCAACTTCCCTAATGTGATCCTAAGTACAACTTATGTTCACATTAGGGGGCAGGGAGAAGATGCAGGGGGAAGGAATGATAATTAAGGAGCAAAGAATGTTAACACTTGTTGAAATTTTTGAGCAAATTACAAAATGAGTTAACCGAAGATTATGAAGTCTACCACTTGTTGAAATTTGTAGCAATTTACAAGTTTGGTATTGCCGAGATAAACACTGAAAGACGTTTCCGAGATCTGATCAACCGAGATGACCAACTAGCTTGTTAAGAGCTGAGAAGGTTGGCAAGTACAAAAATGAAGACCTTAAAGAACTAGGGACTGAAAGCAAGAATGTCGGACTAATCTACTTCGACGGACAACAATGGTTCAGCCTCGACAGTCAGTTGGAGGAGCTTCTCTACCGCTACCTCGGCATCAATTTCAAGAAGGAAGCAAACCACTCGGCATCAGCGGTAGGTTGTGTCTCACCCCCAGAAGATAGTTGGAAAGAACTTCTCAGCAGCCTTCTCAGCCACGAGCTCTGCATCAACCTCCTGAAGAGTTTGATCAAAGCTCTTCTTGGCGATTGGCACCTCGGAGTTTGAAGGCAAAGATTGAAAGCAAGAATCTGGAAAAAGACACAGAAAACAGAAACAAGAATGTAATTCATAATCAAGAATGGTGATGAAGCTATCAAGAAATCAAGACAAAAAGATTACACAAGTGTGTCAAGCCACGAACAGTGGTAGAAATCAACAGATATGTGAACAGTGTGTATTCAAGACGATGATTTGGAAATAACAGGTAAAACAAGCAATGGTGATTAAACAATGAAGCAGAGCTTCTTGGAAAGCAACAAAAAATAAAACCAGGAGGAACAGTGGCTTACCAGAAAGAGGGAAGCCGGAATGAGAATTGTCGAAGTCTGACGACAATGACAGAATGGTGTAAAGCTTCACCGGAGGAGAGAAACGAAGACAGTTGTAGAAGCTTGAAAGCTTGGAACAAATGACGGATTTAAGCAAAAGACCTAGAAAGAGAAGAAGCCAGAGGATTAAATGAAAAAAGAGAAAAATAGTCAAGAAGACGACAAAGTTCAAGAATAAAGCTAAGTGCACAGGCATTAAGTAAGTATGTGAAGAACAAGAAAGTAATGACCCAGACATGTTGCTAGCAACAGAAAGCGGATATGACAAGGACAGTGCCAGGCATTCAAACAATTCAAAACTTGAAAACAGACGAAAATAGAAGGCAACAGATGGCAAGTAAACAGATTCAGAAGAGTTATGAAAGATTGAGCTTAATAGCAAGTAAAGAGTTTATGAACCTACCAAGTGAAATGAACGCCGATATGAAAATCGCCGGGGTCAAATAGGTGACTGGAAATCGGGAACTCACCAGAGAGTGTGAGTGGAGCAGTTGCAAAGCTCTTGGAGTTTACAAATTAATGGAACCAGAACCTCTGCTAGGAGGTGCGATTTCAAGCAGCTTGGAAAGCATGAAACTTGATTCTTGACTCCAGTGGACAATAAAGTCCAGGGAACTTTGAGGTCAGCGCGTTTGACCTCGGACAGAGGGGCACAGATGAACGAACAATGTAGGTTCCATCACCTCAGAATGCCAAGGTAATAGAACCTAGGGGGCAGTTGTGGGGATATATTTTCTGAGTACCAACACGTGGCAAGGTGACGCCGACGTGTCAGCTGAGGTGCCACGTGTCTTGGTCGTTGTGCCGAGGTCATCTCGGCTAGGCCGAGGTTGCCTCCGAAGATATCGGAAACTGAGATAAGCGGATAAAGGACAAGAGTCCTAGAATGAAGAGGGAACTCAACTTGGATATGGACAAGAGTCCTAGATTGGGAGAAGACTTCAGTTTGGGTAAAGATAAGACTCTTAGAGAGTTTATCCTAATCCCACTAGGGAGTCCTAAATTGGCAGTAATCCTAAGTCCATTAGGGCCAGGCTTCTATTGGGACTGGGATTGTATTGGCTATAAAAGAGACGCACCCCCATGGGTCTAAGGTATGCTTTTGATACTCAAGCTTGTGAGTTTAGTACTTGATTTATCTTTGAGAGATATACTGACTTGATCGTCGGAGTGCCCCCGGGTGGTTGAAACCATCGCGGGATTCTTATATTTCTGTTGCAGGTCAGTCAGGTGCCATCTATTCTGCCAGTGCTCTCCAGCTGGTTACTAAGCGGGCAGTGTGGTCGGAAAATCACCCACACACACATGTTTCTCATACTTTGATTGCTCAACAAAATTCCATTTGAATTTCAAAGAATAACTTATAATTCAACAGAAAATAATTTAACAACAATTCACATATTCTGCTCGAAGAAATTAATTAAGAGCATCTATGTGTGCAATTCAAATATTCTGCTCAAACATGACATCAGATCCTCCTTTATATGTTACGCCACACACACACCTCACTTCGACATCCGTGCACACCCTTATAGAAGCCATGTGGCCTTTTTACTCCAGATGTGAGTAGTGTTCAATTCTTTTTTATTTTAAACATTTGACATTAGAGTGTAGATTACCAAAATGGCACCTCACTCTCATCTATACCCATTGTGTCAACTAAGCCCCTAACTACCAATTGTCTTAATTAAGCTCTCAAACTCTTTAATTTGGTTCAATGCACATTTCATCTAGTTCCATCTAATTTACTAATGGATTAGAGTCATATGAGCCTCGCACGAGATTGATTAACCTCAAATACTCTGACTCAACTCCAATTCAACCAGTGTGCCCCACCCACTCCTTCCTTTATTTTTATGATTTCACCAACTGGTCATTGTTTTTGGCCACAAACACTAATGCCCCACCAAACCTAGCATTAGTGCTGTTCCCTAAAAACCAATCCATAAGATGTGGATGATACAATTTTATAAAACAATCTTATCATTTAATTAATAATAAAAGGCAAGTTTTATTGTCATATTTACTTTGTTTGTTATTGTTTATACATGATAAGCCCATAGAATTAAAATTGAGAAGACGTGTTCTTAAGATTTAGAATATAATACTTTACTTCTCAATGCTTTATTCTTAAATGTTCCTAGTCATACGATTATTAATTGGGCGTTAGAAACTCGATAAGACTAGCATGTGTTACGCTAGCACAATTGGAAAAGTAGCTAGTCTCAAGTCACTGGTGTGGAAAATAAGGCAGATATGTGATGTAATGCAAACATATGATATGAGTGCTTGTTAGAGAACAAATTCACTTAATGTGACGACTGATGAATATCTATATGGAGTTTTAACTACCTACCAAAACAAATGCTCATTACTTACAATGGTGCATGTAATTCTAAAACTTGAGACCATCATAGGTGTCTTATATATGTCTTATTAAGCTTTAATTGTACAATATGTTTGTATTCTAATTATAAAATATGAAAATGTATTGATCGTGCTTAGTGAGATATGCATGGAAGCATGTGAATGTTCAATAAGAGATCTATCACTCTTAAGTAAAGAGAGAGCATGTCCCATGTGACATTCTAGGATATTACTCAAGGAAGACCTTGGCCAGGGCATTGTGATATTTAGAAAGGAATTTCTAATTTCACTACCATGAGTCATATTAGTTATATTTTGAGCATACGATTTAGGGGTTGATAGTTTTTCATAATCTATTGACTTAGTCAAGACATTGTATGATTGAAAGATTAAAATGCACGGTATTTGTTAACTGAAGTGAAGGATTTACTTTGTATATTTATACAACTTTAATTTTACTTTTTTCTTCTTCAGTAAGAAATAAGAAAATATTGAAAATTATTATTGAAATTATTCTAACAATTATAGTCTAATAACATGCAAAAATTATTAAAATTTCAATTTCATAATAGTTTGGATACATGACCTAGAGTGTCTGAATGGTATCCGAAGCTTCTCAAAATTTAACATCAAGTATCGAATACATTAAGGAAGCTTCAAATATGTATCCGCGAATATGCAAAAAGTATCGGTATTCGATATGGGTACCATACAAATAGGACTCCTTTTAGAAATATACGTGCTTCATAGGCGGAGGGCCACAACCATTATCCAAGTGCCTTAGTAATACAACCTTGGAACTCCCCATCCTAGTCCTAATTTGAGAAATAATCACCTTCAACTGTCATATCATATCCGAGTAAATATCCTTTCTTCCTCCTAAGAAGATGGAGAATTCTATTCGAGCAACAAGAGGCACATGATGTAATTTGAAGACTCCCAATTATGTGAAACCCCTAATTGTGGGCAACCAACCTCTATAAACTCTCTTTCCCTAGTACCGGTGTACCTGCGTAACCAAAATCCCCTCACCACAACCACACAGACATCTTCTAAGACACTAGAGCCTATTCTTGCATGAAATATATCATATCTATCCTTGAAAAGGGGGTCGAAAACACTAGGGACAAGAACAACACAAACACAGATGCTTAATTTGTATGGAGAGGAACGGCTTGCCACCAACACCAACGGTTTTGAAACCCGAAAGACTGCTACACGAATAATAAACCTGCCACCTGGGAAGAGCTTCTCCTCCTCGCCGCCATACAGGAAACACATACGGCCATCACCGAGATGGGTGGCAAAGCACACGTAAAACTTGAGCCGAGGATTGAACATAATAGAAAGCTCACTTAGTACCCAATGAGACTTGATGAAACCATTGGCGTCCTCAAAATCATAAGCAATGTGCTGATCCCCATTTGCTAACATGGCAATGCAAAAGCCCTCAAATTCAGCTCTAGCACCGGAGGGACGAGGCACAAAACTAAGATCATCCAGCACACAAAACTGGCTTGAAAACTCCGTCCCATCCTCCCATTTATTTTTACTAGCGTGAAACATGCAGAAACCGGCCTGGGTATAAATTCTGAGCCTGTGTCCCCAAGCAAAATAGTCGAGGATTTCCCACTTTCTATCTCCTCCGTCAACGGGATTGGAATCAAAAACCTCAAAATGGAAGATCAAGTTCAAATAGGTATGAGTAGTATGAATGTCTGGAAAGAAGATAAATTTTTCCCTCAAGTGTGACCATGATAGGTCTGGGTTTGTAACCTGACAATCTGATTGGATGAGTGGTGGGATCAAAGGCAAAAGCATCTAAATAGAAATTCTTTTTGCAAGAACCATCATTTTCATCAATTACAACATTCGTACTCCCAACCATATACAATTTGGAATCCACAACCATACATCCCGTTCCCATCGGGGATCCACCACTGGTGCTAGTGCAATTGCGAAAATCGCACACAAGTTCAAGATCGGCGCCACCTTTGCATAACTTGGTAACATTGAGACGGCATAGTACTTCAGGCGACTGCACGTACATATACAAATCCTTCTTCGTCGCCATCCTGATCTGATCCTCCTCAAAATTTCTCACCGCCTACCTACGCATTCTCAGAAACCCTATCTATCCTCTGCTTTCATCAGTCCAGAGATTGCGGTGCCGGCTTGGTGGGTGATTTTCTGTAGAGAATGATCTTAGCTAGGGCTATAAACGGAGGGTCGACATTAGAATTTTTTTAAATAACCTTGCTTGTTTCCATTTTTCAAAAAACACTTTTCAGAAAATTCTACTTTTTTATTTTTTGTGTTTTTTTGTTTTTACTGAATTTTTTTAATATTTTAAGCAACTTTTTTACTTTTTAAACACACCTAACATAAATACACCTAAAAAGTAAAAAAAATTGTAAAAAAAATCTTTTAAAAATTCACTAAATACCAAAAATACAAAAAAAAAAAAAAAACAAGAATTTAGTACATTTTTTGTATTTTTATGTATCTATTAATTTTTTAAAATATTTTTTCACAAATTTTTTACTTTTTAGATACATCTAAGTAAGGTGCATCTAAAAAAGTAAAAAAAATGTTTAAAATTTAAAAAATATTCACTAAAAACAAAAAAACACGAAAACCAAAAAAGTCAGTTTTCAAAAAACTTAATCCAGAAAACTCAAACCAAACATACTGAATATTTATGCTCTACTTCTCGTCTTTTAAATTATTAAAAAAGAGTGCAATTATCATTGTAATTTTTAAACAATTAAACTTTTGAGATTTAAAAGTAATTTGTCTTGAAAAATTTAATATCTAAGTAAAATTTTTGCTATTAAAAAGTCATATATGTAAAATATAAAATTAAAATTTTCCTAACTAAATGTTAAACAATACAAAAATGTATCAAATATTTACAACAAAAAATATGTTAAGTTAGATATAAGACTTTGAATTTTTTAGAAATAAGACATTTAGTCAAGTTAAAGAGTATTTACACAAACACCTCCTAAACTATTGTTAGGTATCACTTTGACCCTTATATTAAAAAAATGAACAAACTGACCCCTAAACTATTGTCAAATATCATTTTAGGTCCTTAAACTAAAAAACATACAAATCGACACTATCAAAATGTATCACATACGCCCCCCTCCATCCTTTAGTCGTGAGTAAATCGTGAGATTGAAAGATACGTGCCAATATTTTGGTTATTTTATAGCCAATGTACTATTTAGCAATGAGTTAATTACATGAAAACCTCCTAAACTATAAAAACATACAATTTGACCTTTTAACTATCAAAATGCCACACTCCTTGATATTAATGGAAAGAGTGATCTAACCAAATTCTCTCTCTTTGTAATATCTCAGGCACTTGTTTTCTTTTTGAAATCTATCAAAAACCATCACAATTTTTTTTATTTATTTTTTATTTTTTATAAATCCATTGAAAACCCTAATCCTACCATCTTACCTCTCCTTTTCATTTCAAAAAAATTCCTGAAAAAATCATTTTATATTTTTTTATCGCCCCACCTCTCACTCCATTTAAAAAAAAAATGAAAAAATCCTTATATATATATATATATATATATTAATTTTGTAATGATTTTTAATAGACTTCAAAGTAAGAGAGAGTGTGAAAATATTGAAAAGATAAGACAATTTGGTCATTTCACCGTTTTCGTTAGCGGCATTAAGGGATGTATGACATTTTGATAGTTGAATGGTAGAATTATATGATTTAATAGTTAAAATGATATATTTTGATAGTTTAGAGGGTCAAAATGATACTTGATAATAGTTTTAGGGGTCAATTTGTACATTTTTTTTTTAGTTTATGGGGTCAAAATGATACTTGACAATAGTTTAAGGAGTGTCTATGTAAATACCGCTTAAATTTACTAATAATTTGACATGTGTAACAAAATTAAATTAGAATTTTTGAGCATGAAGTCATATCAATTATTTTAAATGGTATAGATTATATATAGAGTTAATTTTCTATTTAAATATTCTTTGAAAGGGCCATTATTAAAGAAAATTTTATATAGTGTTATATTATATAGATAGCGCTAATTTTAAATATTAATCATTAAGATTTTTATTCAATTTACATAAGATATAGTAAATGACAATGCTTATAGGAAAATTAGCAATACACCCTTTTAAATATTTTTGTAAGAGTTTAAATCCATAAAAAAATTAGTTTCTAGTTAAAGTCCCTAGTTTTTAAATTTTAGACATTTTTTCCCTTAATATTTAAACCTATTCTCTCTCTCTCTCTCTCTCTCTCTCTAGCTCTCACTCCAAAACCCCCACCACCAATAGTCATAAGTTTGGAGTACCCAACCAACGACAAGCCCTCATTGTCATTCATCACTGCCGGCGAAGCTCGCCGGAGAGAGAAAGAAAACTAGATATAAGAAAATATTGAAAAGTTACTCTTGAAATTATTCTAACAATTATACTTTAATAATATACAAAAATTATTAAAATTTTAATTTCATAATAGTTTGGATACGTGACCTAGAGTGTCTAAACGATATTCGAAGCTTCTCAAAATTTGACATCAAGTATCGAATACATTTAGGAAATTCAAATACATATCTGCAAATATTCAAAAAATATCAGTATCTAATATGGGTACGAAACGGATAGAACACTCTTTTAGAAATATATGTGCTTCATAGGCGAAGGGGATAGGGAATGCTATTCGAGCGGCAAGAGGCACATGATGTAATTTGAAGACTCCTAATTATGTAAAACCCCTAATTGCAGGCAACCAACCTTTATAAACTCTCCTTCCCTAGTACCGGTGTACCTGCCTACCCAAAATCCGCTTACCATAACTACACAGACATCTTCTAAGACACTAGAACCTATTCTTGCATGAAATATATGTCATACGAACAAACAGTGGCCAAAAGAACTTATGGCAAGCATATGTATACACTACAAGAAATTACACTTTTGGCGACCAAATTTGGCGACTAAAATTAATTTAGTTGCCAAAACTCAGCCCTTTGGTGACTAAAATTTGAATTGGTTGGCAATGTTGCATATTTTAGCTACTAAAATTTTTTAGTAGCCGTATATTACTTATTGGCGACTAAAAACACCATTAGTAGCTAAAAAATGACCCAATCAGTGACTAAAAAACAGTTAGTCACTAAAAATAGCCCAATAGGTGACTAAAATACAATTAGTAGCTAAAAAGTTATCCAATAGGTGACTAAAAAAAATTTGGTCCCTAAATATACAATCTTTAGCTACTAAAAATAATTTAGTCGGTATTAATTTAATTTTAGCGACTAAATTTTAGTCAGCAATTATAATTAAAAATTTTAACAATTGGACTTCAGATTTTGGAGGGAAAATTAATTCCTTTATTTATTATTGGCGACTAAAAAAGTTGGTCGGGAAAGAAAATAAACTAGGGTTTAAAAAATACACTACCACACACTCAAACTCTCTCATACATTTGTAGTATGCATAAGATTACTTTTTAGTTCAATATACCTTATCCTTTTCTGCAACTCTGCAAGGAAGCTGCAGTCAGAAACTTAGCAAATAGAACCTATAATCAATTCGGCTACCACCTCTTCAACTTATGGTTGCTTTCATTAAACAGGAGGAAGGATATCAAAAACAATATGAGAAGCTAAGAGAGGCTTATTGAGCTATTTCATTTATGCATGGTAGTACATATATTTGATATGAAACGCTTTTCTTAGTTTTAACAGATGATATAATATGAGAGGCTTATTGAGGTATTTCAATAATCCTTTTAGTTACACTTCTTTGCTGTCTTTTGGAATAGTAACTCATAGATGCAAACTTATATGCATTACTTGGGAAAAGGACTGCAATAGACGATGAAAAGCCTATTAAAAAAGAAGAATGAGAAGCCTGTTAAGGTTGAGGTTGGCACAGTTGCATGCATCTTTGTCGCCCACATATATTACTTATCAGTTGATTTAAAGTTTTCTCACGTCTTTTGATCTATTTTCATATATCTACAAATGTACTACTGCTGTGGATACTCTGCCAAAACCATCTAAAGAAGAACTCAATCCCTAGGCAAAAGTGACCTATAATTATGTTTGAGGCATGACATGCAATTTGGCAAATATGGGTAATATGCTTTGGTTAATGCTTTTGAATGGCTTTTGTGGTAATTGTTTGTGTGATGCAAAAAGTATGATTAATAATATTTATTATCTCTTTATGATCTTTATGGGTTTGGTGATGGCAAATAACTATTAACTTAAGTGATGCAGCCCCAGATTCGTAGTCCATCACCTCCACAACCAAACTTAATATTACATTCTTAACAATTCAAAACTTAGTCAAAAAAAGGCGTTCCGGAGGAAAAAATTCAAAACAGCCCACGAACCACCATGTGGCTCTCACGGACAGCTTCTCCTTCACAAATAGGACTTGTGACAACTGACGGAATGTAATTCGGACTCGTAGGTTAGGAGTTAGAGCCGAATACACCTTAAACTTAGTCGAAAAAGGGCGTTCCGGGGGCGAAAATTCAAAACAGCCCCCAAACCACCATATGGCTCTCACGGACAGCTTCCCCTTGATAAATAGGACTTGTGACAACTGATGAAATGTAATTCAGACCCGTAGGTTGGGAGTTAGAGCCCAATACGCCTGAAACTTAGTTGAAAAAGGGCGTTCCGGGGGCAAAAATTCAAAACAGCCCCTGAACCACTATATGGCTCTCACAAAAAGCTTTCCCTTGACAAATAGAACTTGTGACAACTGACGGAATGTAATTCGGACCCGTAGGTTGGGAGTTAGAGCCGAATACGCCTTAAACTTAGTCGAAAAAGGGCGTTCCGGGGGTGAAAATTCAAAACAGTCCCTGAACCACTATGTGGCTCTCACGGACAGCTTCCCATTGACAAATAGGACTTGTGACAGCTGACAGAATGTAATTCGGACTTGTAGGTTAAGAGTTAGAGCCGAATATGCCTTAAACTTAGTCCGAAAAGGGCGTTCTAGGGGCGAAAATTCAAAACAGCCCCTGGATCACCATGTGGCTCTTACGGACAGCTTCCCCATGAAAATTACAACCTGTGACAACAACTGGAATGTAATTAGGACCCATAGGCTTGGAGTTTGAGCCAAAAACGCCTTAAACTTAGTCGAAAAAAGGCATTCTGGGGGCAAAAATTCAAAACAGCCCCCGAACCACCGTGTGGCTCTCATGGACAGCTTCCCTTTAACAAATAGGACTTGTGACAACTGACAGAATGTAATTCAGACCCGTAGGTTGAGAGTTAGAGTTGAATACGCCTTAAACTTAGTCGGAAAAGAGCGTTCCGATGGCGAAAATTCAAAATAGGCCCCGAACCACTGTGTGGCTCTTACGGATAGCTTCCCCATGAAAATTACAACCTGTGACAACAGCTGGAATGTAATTAGGACCCGTAGGCTTTGAGTTTGAGCCGAAAACGCCTTAAACTTAGTCGAAAAAAGGCGTTTCGGGGGTGAAAATTTAAAACAACCCTCGAACCGCCGTGTGACTCTCATAGACAGCTTCCTCTTGACAAATAGGACTTGTGACAACTGATGGAATATAATTCGGACCCGTAGGTTGAGAGTTAAAGGCGAATACGCCTTAAACTTAGTCGGAAAAGGACTTGTGACAACTATTTGTTAGGTTTATCTAATATTTTTCCCTAATCAATTTGTGAAGCATCTTTGATATCTACAAGTAGATTGGATTCTTTTGAGAAAAGCAAAAAATACTTATTAGTATATAAAAATTGGATTTAATGAAACAATGCCAAAGAGATGTTATCAGTTGAATTTTGAGATTTTATTAGCATAGTTTATAGTTCATAATTTCCTTTTCTTGGCGCATTATATTTTTGTTAGTTCTTCAGTGTTTGATATATTATCTTGTCAATTTGTATTAACCTCTAGCTTTCTCATTAATTCTAAATCTTTGGTAGATATATAATTGAGGTATTGATTTTGTTGTGACTTGGGTTTTCTGGTAATTTACTGATGGATTCTGTTTATTTGTATGCTCAGGTGAAGTTGACAAAAGAATTGCATTTGGCCAATTGAGAAGATTCGCTTCGTGAGAATTACAGCTAGCTACAGACAACTTTAATAAGAAAAATGTCCTTGGAAAGGGGGGTTTTGGAAAGGTTTATAAAGGAGTGCTTTCAAATAATACTAAAGTGGCTGTGAAATGAATAAATGACTATGAGAGTTCTGGTGGAGACGCAACATTCCAACGTGAAGTTGTGATGATAACTGTAGCTGTTCACAGGAATCTATTACGTCTTATTGGGTTCTACTCAACACCAATAGAAGGCCTTTGGTGTATCCCTTCATGCAGAACGCCTTTTGATTTATTCTAGTGAATTTTTGAAGTCTTTTGATTTTATATATAGCTAGTGTATGGATGTCACTGGTAGCTCATTTGTTAAAATAGATTTGTATGAAATTATTATTTTAAGTTGGAATATACTTTGTTTGCAATGTTGACATTAAAAGTTATAATTTTGTTTGGATGGTTGTAAGTGAAATAGATGTAGATTGTGGAATGGGTGATAATATATATATGTATTGTTTTGTTTGTATACATGTTACAAGTTGCATGGAATACATATAGGCTGTGGACAAATTAATTTAAAAAAAAAAAAACAAAAAACAAAAAATTATGTTTTTGGCTACTAAACAATTGGTAGCCAAAAATGGAATAAATATTTTTAGTGACTAAATAGTTAGTAGCTAAAAAAAGAATTAAATGGAAACAAATCTTTTGGAAACTAAATATGTAGTAGCCATAAACAAAAGACTTTAGGCGACTAATGATTTAGTAGCAAAAAAAAAAAAAACAAAGAAAGAAAATTAATTGGCGACTAAAACTTTAGTAGCTAAACAAAAACTATACTTTAGGCTACTAAACCATTTAGTAGCTAAAAGAAATAAGATGAATAAAAAAAGAAAATTAGCGACTAAAAGTTTGGTCACCCTAAATGATTAAGTTTTTGGCGACAAAAGTTTTTAGTCACTAAAAATATAACGTTAAATTTATTATGAACTTTTGGCGACTAAAAAATTAGTAGCCAATTGAATATTTTCAGTGACTAAATAATTCTTAGTCGCCAATTGAAAACTTTTGACGACTAAAAAATTAGTCGCCAATTGAGGACTTTCAGCGACTAAATAATTTTTAGTCGCCAATACCTTTCCCCAACAATAATCTAGCGACAAAGTTGGCAACCAAAAAGTTTAGTTGGCAAAACGTTTTGGCGACTAAAATATGACTTTTGGCGACTAAAAGTTTAGTCGCAGAAGTATAATTTGTTGTAGTGATAATTGCTTGTATATTATATAGTTCTATTCCTTTCATTTATACCCAAGGACCTCAACTTTCACATGCCTTCTAACTTCATATAACGATCTCACAACTAGGCTAAAGTGGGTACCACTTGGAAAGACACATAGTAGTAATAAAGTTTCAAAACGCACACCAGTTAATACTGGAAGTTCTTTTGAGAAAGTAAAACACTTTTATAACATTAACTTAAAATAGAACAAGAGTAACATCAAACAAGTAACAACCAACAGAGTGAAAAGGTCTCTAACTTCGGCACAGACTAATCCAAATAATGCTCTAATTGCTAGAGGGATGTAATGCAGCACATAATTTCCGCCTTGCGCCTAAGCACACAAATATATGGAATGAAATTGTCCAATCATAATAATACTAACATTGAGAGGGAAAGGGGCGTGCAGGAAATTAATTGCCATACAATAATCTATACATCAGGATCATCATCATAATGAAAATACAAAGCCAACATAAAAAGGGGAAAACCAACATAAAAAGGTGAAGGGAAGGCAGTCATGCATATAATCTAGGGGTGGGTGGATGGGTGTTAAAAAGAAGCAATGGGAAAAATATTTGCTTACATGATGACAGACTCGATTACTCGATAAGCACAATTTCAATTTTCTGAATCATATGCTTGCAGATGCTCAATTTGTATGGAGAGGAACAACTTGCCACCAACACCAACGGTTTTGAAAACCCCGAAAGACCGCTACACGAATAATAATCCTCCCACCTGGGAAGATCTTCTCCTCTTCACCGCCATACAGGAAACACATACGACCATCACCGAGATAGGTGACAAAGCCCACGTAACGCTCAAGCAGAGGATTGAACATAATAGAAAGCTAACTTAGTACCCAATGAAACTTGAGGAAACCATTGGCATGCTCAAAATCAAAAGCAAAGAGCTCATCCCCTTTTGCTGACATGGCAATGCAACAGCCCTCAAATTCAGCTCCAACACTGAAGGGAGAAGGCACAAAACCACCATCCTCCCTCCCCCAAAACTTCCTTGAAATTATTTAGCAAACCTACAACCGTTTCTGAAATTGCAAGTTAGATCCTCAATGGCTCAAGTTAAAATGGCTTCGTCAAAATTATTTTTTGGCTTACTACAGTGCACAAAACTTATTTTTTTGGTTATTCTACTCTAATAGGGACTTGCCATTTTGGAACAACCAAATGCCAAATTCAAATTTGGGTTGTAAATTGTTCTAAGATTGTGTTCAAATTTGGGTTCTAAATTATTCTAAATTTTTTTTGCAATCTATAAACTTTCTAGTATTCAAAAAATTTGAGTGTTCCAAATTAAATTTGGAAAGTTGAATCTCTGGATGGATCTTTATTGAGTTTTTGTAATTTCATAGATTTTACTATAGTTTTAAAATTTATGGTAGAGTTTTGATTTGTAGAAGTTGTGAAACTAACAATTGGAGGTTCAAAAAAACAGCTAATTTTGGCAGCAAAACTGATTTGGCTTTGCTATTTTTTGGCATAGAATATGGCACACCATTAGAGTAGTGCTTTTGTCAAGCTAGGTTATTTTTTGGCTTTGGCAAGGCAAATAGAAAAACCATTGGAGTTGCTCTTAGAAGCCAAGTTTATACTCAACTGTGCTAGAAGTGAGGAAAAAAATCCGTGGACCTATAAAATTATTCTGTCCACTTTCTCAAATTTTTTTTTTTTGAAACCGATATTTCAAATTGTGTTTTTAGATTAAGGTGGAATGATTTAGATGCGGTTTGGTAACGTTTACATTTTATTATTTTTAGTTTATAGAAAATATTAAATATGTTTATGTTTATTTTAGGTAAAAATGAAAACAAAAAACAAATTTGATATACATGTTTTAAAAACTTATTTTGAAAACAAATGAAAGAATTGGTCTGCAGGAGGTAGTTGTAGACGGTTGAAGATGATGGCCAGATGTGGTTGTTCGCCTCCAAATGTGGTGGCCAAAAGTAATTGCCACTGGTGGGAGGTGGTTAGTGGTGGCCAAAAGTGATTGCCAACAGTGAGAGATCATGGTCGAAAGTGGTTGACGGTTCGAAATATTAGCCACTCTGTCGTCTAAAGTGCTAGTTAAAGCTTGTCTCTAACAAGAAGTGGTGACCGAATGTGGTTATCATAAGTGGGAGGTGATTGGTGGCTGAAAGTGGTTAGTGTAAGAGGCCATTAACTATGGTGAGCGGTGGTAATAATGAGTAGTGGGTGGTGATTGGAAAGGGTGGCAGAAAGAGGAAGAAATGGAGGGGAAAAATTAAAAAGTGAAACCAATTTTTTTTTGTAAACAAACAAGTTTTTATTTACAATTTCAAAAATTATGAACAGAAGAAAGAAAGAAAATCTAAATGGGGTTGGATCATGACTGCGTTTGTTGGCAAGAGCATTTGCACTGAAAACATATTGACATACGTCCCTATCTAACTTGGATAAAAATTTTTGAACACGTGATGTTATTTATCGTCAAATTTATTTTATCATAATTGTCATATATGATTGAAATATTTTAAAGCAAACTGTACTAGTAGTCCTTGAATTTTGTCCATCGTGTCATTTTAGTCCCTACACTTTTAATTTGCTTGATTTTGACCCTTGACTTTTTATATTGTGTCAATTTGGTCCATTTGATAATACTGATTATGATTTTTGTCAAAAAATGATTACTAAGTTGGTTGAGGTTAATTTACAGCGTTAGTTAAATTTATAATTTTACTCATAAAAGCATGACACATATTCTTATGTGCACATTTTCTATAAAAAAAACACTAACACTTATAATCAATTGGATCAAATTAAGACAATATCATAAATTCAAGGTCAAAATCGAGCCAATTAAAATTATAAGGATCAAAATGACATAAGTATCAAAGACTACTTGTGTAATTTGCCCAATATTTTTTCTCAACTCTTCATCTTTTATAGGCGTATAAGTGGTTTGGTTCGGTCAGGATTATGAGAAAGTTTAGCACCAAACTGAGTCTTTCAGTTTTGGTGGTTAAATAATCGAAATAAACCGCATATTACAATTCAATTTTGTTGGTTTTGTCAATTTGGTGTAGAAGAAGGATTCGCATGAAATTTTAAAATAATTTATAAAAACTTGTAAAATTCCACATTGGGAATAAATGAAGAAAAATAGTGAAAATGTCTCCCTCCTTAATTTTTATTACAAAAATTGAATTATTAATCACTTAAAATATAAAAGTTTTTAAATATAATATTTCAGTTGATTCTGTTTATATTAGTGTAAAAATTTTCAAAATCAAAAATACCACACAATATGAAAAACAGACATAAAACTAAAATTTTGATCAATTTTGAGCAATCAGTTTGGTTTCATTGATTTTTCTTACACCCCTAATCTTTCAGTTTATATTAATGTAAAAATTTTCAAAATCGAAATAAAATACCAGTATAAAAAATGCAGCAAAAACTTAAAGTTCGATTGATCTTGGGTGGTTAGTTCGATTTCATCGATTGTTTTTACACCCCTAATCTTTCATGTGACATGGTAAGTTTTACTACTTTTTTAATATGATTGTTTTTAGATATGTACATTGCTTTTATAGTATAAATACAAGAGGTGAAATGGAGCCGTTGATAAATAATAGTTCTCTCATTTTATTTCACCTTTTTACATGTACTTATGCAATAACAATAGTGTGTATGTATAGGATTTATTTTATTTAGAAAATAATAAAACATACCATACTATGAGAAAGCAAATTGTTATTCATACAAAATTTATCACTAAAATGACGTGGCAATGACATTTTTGCAATAAAACGTCATTTAAATGGGGAATTTATTTTAAAATATAAGTCCCTATATAGTTAGGGTTATTAAACGAATCAAGCTACTCAAGCTCAATTTGTGTTTGACTCGTTAAAAACTCATTTGAAATCGGTTTATTATGTAAACAAGTCAAACTTAAAAGTACAATTTATTGGACTTAATCTAATAACTAGGAATTGTTTGATTCGCTAAAACAAGTTAAAATAATTATTCCTGACTTTCGTATGAAATTATCATTCTGTTATAATATGAACGATGATTCAATTTAGGGTGCATTTTTTATTATTTTTTAGTGAATCAAAGGTGACAATAGATATTTTAATAGAATAATCATGTTATTCCACTTCATTCCAATAGTGAAGCAAATAAATCATTATCCAAACAAGACACTGCTTACCCAAACAAATACTCGTATCAATTAACTATGCTGAAGAACAATTTTCAATAAGAACAATAAAATATTTTCCTTGCTTGGCCAATTACACATTACACACATATACAAAGAATCCAGAGTAGCCCATGCAATTTTTATTCTACGGTTAAGGAGGTCAAAGTGTTGCATGCATAAAATCAAGGAAAAGACTTCGCCACTTAGGTTATATGGGAAATCAATCGTTATAAAAAGGATTAGGTATCAACTTGGCAGGTAAGCGGGGCTTTTCCCAGACTAAGCCCGTACACTAATTTATTTTCCAAACTAAGTCTAGTTTGGCCGAATTTCCTAAACTAAGCTGAAACGTGTTTACTAAACACACTTTCAGTATATTGTGGTCCAGACAAAATACACAAAATTTGAAAGCGTGTTTAGAAAAGGCGTTTTTAATTAAGGTCACACGATAATAAATCGCGTGTTTACTAATTATCGTGTCAATTAATAAAACGCAATTGAAAAACACGCAACATGAAAACGTGTTTTGAAAACACGCTTTCAATAAAATAATAATAATAATAATAATTAATTTTACACCCACATCACACACACTCACACTCACACTCTTTTCTCTCTCTCTCTCTCTCTGTGACACACTTGCACCCACGTCACTCACACTCACATCACTTCACTCTCCCTCTCTCTCTTTCACACACATCCACACACACTCATAATAAATAAATGAAAATAAAAATAATTAATTTTATTCATTATATTTATTTTAATAAAACATATATAATTTTTAATATATATAAATTTTGTTTTTATAAAATTAATACCAATAAAAAGATATCAATCATATTTTTAAAATGAGACCAATATTAAATATATGTAATAATAATTTATAATAACAAATAATAATCACTCTGTTTGATTTGATTATTATGTATTATTATAAATTATTGTTACATATATTTGATATTGGTCTATAAAAATAACAATCACTCTGTTTGGTTTGATTATCTTTAAAACGAGACTAATAATTTAAAAAATATAACCAAACCAAACAGAGTAATTATTATTTATTATTATAAATTATTATATATATATATATATTTAATATTGGCCTCATTTTAAAAATATGATTGATATCTTTTTATTGGTATTAATTTTATAAAAATAAAATTTATATATATTAAAAATTATATATGTTTTATTACAATAAATATAATGAATAAAATTAATTATTTTTATTTTTATTTATTTATTATAATTGTGTGTGGATGTGTGTGTGAGAGAGAGTGGAGTGATGTGAGTGTAAGTGTGTTAGAGAGAGAGAGAGAGAGAGAGAAAAGAGTGTGAGTGTCTGTGATGTCTGATGTCAAGTCTTATCTTTTTTTTTTTTTTGGCCACGGGGTCACTGCTGTGACCCCTTATTGCGTTTTTTATTGTACTTAAAACGACACAGTTTTGTCTTTTTTTTTTTTTTAATGCTCTTACTATGTTTTTTGGCATCATAAATTACACTTTGTCCTAAACCTTAAATCCTAAACTCTAAAATAAAAAAATAAATTTTAAGAATTAAACTATAAATTCTAAACCCTAAATCCTAAACCCTAAAATAAAAATAAATAAATGTTTAGAATTAAACCCTAAACCCAAAAATAAAAAAAAAAATTAAGAATTAAACCCTATATCCTAAACCTTAAAATAAAAAAAAAAATAAATTTTAAGTATTAAAGTAAAAAAGTGATCATTTTATATAGTTGATTATTATTTGTTATTATAAATTATTATATATATATATGTATATATTTAGGCCTCGTTTGGGAACAGACTAATTTAGTAACTTTTTTGCTATTTGGCTAAAATATGAGCTAAAAAAAATTAGTATGTTTTGGATGACTTTTTGACTTTTTACGAAAATATGTGCAAAAAGTAGAGAGAAAAGAGAATCTTTGATTTTTTGGTATGGGTTGTTGATTTTTTGACTAATTTAGTAACTTTTTTACTTTTTAACTAAAAGGAAGGATTCCCAAATGAGGCCTTAATATTAGTCTCAATTTTATAAAATAAAATTTATATACATTAAAAATTATATATGTTTTTATTAAAATAAATATAATGAATAAAATTAATTACTTTTATTTTTATTTATTTATTATAAATGTGTGTAGAAGTGTGTGTGAGAGAAAGAGAGTGGAATGATATGAGTGAGAGAGCGAGAGAGAGAGAGAGAGAGAGAAAAGAGTGAGTGTTAGTGTAAAATTAATTACTATTTTTTTTATTGAAAGCGCATTTTCAAAACACGTATTTTTCAATTTTGTTTTATTAATTGATGCGATAATTAATAAACACGCAATTTGCAACCGCGCGACCTTAATTGAAAATGCATTTTCTAAACACGTTTTCATAATTTTATTTAATTTGTCTGCCTAAACCACAAAAATGCTGAAAGTGTATTTAATAAACACGTTTTAGCTTAATTTGAAAAAATCGGCCAAACTAAATAAAATAGTGCAGGGCTTAGTTTAGGAAAAGCACCGAGGTAAGCAACAATTGAAAAAAGAAGGGATTTAATTATTGAGAGGCTCAGAAAAATAGAATTTCTTCACATCTATGGAAAATTCTACAAGTTAGTTTGGATATATAGGATTGCTCTATGAAAACCACATATTTGTTGATTAAGATAGAATAAGTTACACTTCTAATTTGACTCAAATTTCACTTTAGTCCTTACCATTTTAATTTAAATAATTCGATTCCTACCTTTTAAGTCTGATTTCAATTTAATCCTTCCATTCAAATTAAATATTAAAACTTACAATATTGTAATACGTGTCAGTCTCCCAAGAAGTGCATGAAAAAATTAGCTAGTATTTAGACAAAAAGACCAAATTAAAACTGGACTTTAAGTGTAAGAATCAAATTGAAATTTAGTCAAACTACAAAGGTGAAAAATGTAATTCCCCCTAAGATTTAAAACACCCGATATATCCAAGTCAAACATTGCTAAGTACTCGTAAGACAATAATTAACCAAACTAATTTCACCAGAAGTAATGCAACAGTGAAATAGGTTAAATACTTCTGGTTAAGTAAATTAAAAATCCAGTGCAGCAAATTATGTTTTACAGAAACATTGATTCGAGCAAAATAATTATATTCTGTAAATAGGATTGAAGTCTCCCCAAAACTGTTCTTTTGAAACATATAGCTGATAATCCCAAGACTTCATATGCTTTGATTCATGCCATGCCACCCAACTTCTAAACTTCATCTTCATCTGTAATTAAAAGTTAGAATCTTACAAAAACTTTTACAGAAAAGCAAAAGCAGAGACATCTAATTTATGCTACGAAACACATTTATAAACCAAATCATCTCCAAACAATTAGATTAGCTGGCTTATAAAAAAGTTCAAACCACAAAAAGGAAAAACTGTACGAGTTCCTGCATGAACAATGCTAATTAAAATCCCACAAGTTCCAAATCCCAAACATGGGTAAGACGAACACAACACAAAAGAGTAATTTATGAATCGTGTACCATGGGGCACATAATGGGAACGTTCAGAAAAAGAAAAAGAGATAGGAGAAAAAAAGAAAAAAGAAAAAAGAAAAAGAGTTCAAAAAAATTAAAAATTTGAGGTTTTATTTTTTTATTTTATCAAATTGTTCGATGACAACAAAATTTCTCATAACCTGATGCCCTTCCAACTTCTGACAGTCAAGACTCAAGACCGGACACTTAGTTTGACCAAATGATTAGTCCACTAAAATGCACCACATTTATGATTTAAGATATTAAACCCTACGTGTAACCAAATCTTTAAAAAAATTGTATATGCTAGAATCCTTTTTTCAGATTCTCCAATCTACAAGTAAATTCTACAGCAAAACAAATGATGGAAAGCCAACCTAACAATAGAAAGTCCATTTACTAGTGATAAATAAATCAAATGCACCAATGCTCAAAATAAGGACATGAAACCTGAACATCCCAAAGATAACCTAACAATGGAATTCCTTAGGCCTCTTTTGTGATAAATAATACAGATGCACCGATGTTCCACTATTTGGTTAGTTGTGTGCGTTGGAGTAAGGATTGGTGCCGCATCATACCATCGGTGACAACCCCTAAAACCCATGCGGGGTTGGCTTTCCCATAGTGTATTGGTCTAGTAAACCACAAATATGGGATTAGGGACTAGTCGCCTAGGTTAAAGACACAATTGTGTTCTAGTTAGATTCAATTGTGTTCTAGTAAACCATAAATACGAGATTGCTTACAGACTTATAAGATGACTTAGCTCACAGGCTTGTATTATTTTAAGGATATGTAATTAATATATTTGGGCTGTGAACACACTCATGGCTTTTTGAAGCCTAACTCTAGAGATGTTACGCTTGTAATTTAACTCAAACTATTATCGATGCCTTAGCAATTTATTCCAAGTACTTGGCATATGCAATCAAACTCATTGAGATATTTGGAAATTGGAGAAAAGTACTCCTTTATTTAAATTTCTCCCAAATTTGTTTCTGTCATCTGAGTCATTATTGACAAACTAGCAATAGCGACCTTGAGTTCCTAGTTATGTCATCTTAGTCATTATTGGCATGCCAAAGCTAATTTCACCCATCATGTGAAAGCGAAACCCTTGTCCAACATGGACCTAAGGATGTTGAATATTGGTGAAAAATTGAACAAGTGTGACCGAAGGACCCACAGGAACAATGTGATACAAAACATTGGACTCTACCTAAGCTTCCTCAAATGGAAGCTTTCCAAAATGTTTTTCTCTAATGGGAAATTGGGAAATTTTCACTGAACTAACTTGTTGAGTTACTTGACTTGCTACATCAGGACAGACTTCCTTACAAATTTCATCTTGTTGCATACAGAAATCATCCTATCGTCTACGAAATTGAGCGTCAAAATCAGAATGGATTTGATTTATGATGTTGGTTTGAAGGACCGCCATGTCTTGATTGGTTGGGACATGTGGGTTTAATGATAGTCATGAAGTTGTTTTGAATGGTGGTCAAGTCCTTATGACAGATGGCCGTGTTCATGTTCTATTCTAAGGTGCGTTTGGTCCAATAAGGCTTGTTGGTCATAGAAATCACTAATGGTCACAGTGGCGTAAGGGAGGAAAATGGTTTACGCTAATATTTAAAATGGCAAAAAATAAATAAATTATGTCCTACTCACAACACGTACAAAGGAATGTGAATGCGATGAGAGTGCCAATTCTAGAGTTTTCAACAAAAGTAGTGTGGGTATGGATGCAACAAGGGCTTTTTGGTAGGGGAATAAAAATGGAAAAGGAAAAAGGATAGAAAATTGTTGATATACCATTTTGTCCTACGTATTTTTATTTTTTTTTAAACAAGGAAAAAGGGTAAATATACCATTGCCTGGACTTTTCCATTCTTATTATTTACATTCCAGCAATCTATACATATGTAAATATACATCGCAGTATTATATTATTGTCCCTAGTATAGTATGTAGTAAATAAATATACTATCGTCCGAACTTTCTAACTTAATAAATATACAAAATATATATAGTAAATATATGTAATATTATACTACTATTTGCCCTAGCGCAATATATAATAAATATGCTGCCACCTAGGCTTTTCTTTTCCCACACTAAAAATAATATATTTTATCACTCATACACCATCTAGGCATATTAAAGCCATCATTCCATCAGTTTGGCCTCATTCCATCAGTTTGGCCACTATAGAAAGATACATGCTAATATCACCATGGAAAACATAAATTCGATAAACTTCACAATCAATACAATGTCATCTTCACAGCAAGTCTATAATCAATACTAGTACAGGAAGCTCACATTGATATTATCATAGAAAGAACAAATTGAATAAATTCCACAATCAATACATTGTCGTCTTTCTAAAGACATGTTCTTTTAAATATAACAGGTAACAGGTCATCCAAAAACCCAAGTCAGCATTCATAGGAATTAACAAGGTTTAGGGAAGTCAATACCAAAAGGGCGATGTAGGGTGCATAACACCTTCCCTACTCGTAACATAAAACCCGCGGACTCAACTTTGATTTACATTGACCAAAATGAGAATCACTAATATGAAACATACCCAATCTAGCATGCTTGTAAACAAAAATACAAAGTATTGGCTCAAAAACAAAACTATTTACTCTATGTTAGGTGGTGACTCTAAATTTTCAGTAAATTAAAAGGCCTGATTAAAGTAATTGGATATTATTTCCATCGTTGCAATAAAAACTTCAATTTTTAGTCTAGTTTTCTTATAAACAATTGATTGTCAAAATCCGAGCACGACAAAAATAAATTAGAACCTAATTTGCAATTGACTTGAAAGCAATAAATATTGATACTAGCCAAGATTTAGTGTAGAAGAGTCATAGCTTAGCAAGGAATTAGTAGCCCATTGATAATGCAACAAACTCCAACTAGAGGTGATAAATGAAGAGGGATAGCAATGGAACAAAATTTAAGATTCTTTTTTGTTTCTCCGATGTTCAAAGTGTACTTATGGGATATAAAAAGTGGAAACTGTAAATAAGGTAAAGAAAGAAAGTCATTGTTGAAGATGTGTTGGACAATGGGTTAATTTTGTTGGTTCGGATCTTGGTTTGGATATTGGATTTGGGTCAGATCCTGATCTGACCTTTCAACTAATGAATCAGGGGCATGCCAAGACTTATAAACCAATTGTGGAAAATGGATCTTCTCCTTTATGATAAAAGACACGATTTGATTCAAAAATAGACCCAAACTGCTACCCCTCACTAATGAACATGTCAGTGGCAACAAAGAAAGCAATGATCACGACAAACAATTAGGAAAGATGGGTATGGTTTTGTCTCGAATCTTCTAGCGACAATGGAACGCAATGACAACAATCTTGATTACACAAACGACAACCAAACCAAAACAAAAAAGAACGAAGGACTAGTCATTGTCCTAGTGATGAATGGCAACACAAACTGAAGCAACAATGTAAGAGTTGATAGTGGAACTTTGGCAGTGGCAAGCAATCACAAAGACTATGATTACTGGTTAACAACTATGGATCAGATTTAGCTGACACTATTGATGTAGTCCTGTAGGGGAAAAGGCAGAGAAGAGAAAAAAAATATATAAAGAAAGAAAAATAATAGAGCTCTTATTCTAAATTCAATGTCCATTCTTAATATAAAAAATCTCTCTCAATGACAATAGCCGTAGTATCTACAGGCTGCCCATAAAGCCAAAATATACAGATAAATGGAGCTTCTATTTGCACACCACAAGTTGTCTCAATACACACATTTCCTAATTTTTTTTTTATTACAATTGTATCCCTTGAGCAAATTACCATCAAGGATTAAATGGACACACCTTCCCTCCAGCCACCTTCACCGCCAGTCACAACCCTCTGTCGCTCCTGACCTCCGCTTGCTATCGCCAGCCTTATGAACGACCCCCCTCCCCCAGTAGAGATGAAGCTCAAAAACTAGTAGCAAAAGAAAGTTCCAGTTTGTTGTCTATGCACCGGTTCATTAAGTGACAAAAATGGGAATGGTGTTCATGTTGGTGGGAAAAGAACACAATGCGAAAAATAACATCCAGGAACCTATGAAAGCATTGATTGAGGAATTGCATGATGTCTTTCTAGATGAGTTGCCTCCAAGGTTGCCATCCTTGAGGGACATACAACATCAGATTGATCTGATTCCAAGAGCAAATTTGCCAAATCGTCCCCATTATCGAATGAGTCCAAAGCAACATGAAGAGCTTCACCGTTAGGTAGATAAGCAGGTGGCAAAGGAACATGTTAGAGAGAGCCTCAGTGCGTGTGCAGTACCAACAATATTGACTCCCAAGGTAGAAGCAGTGTGTCAGTGACCAATACCAAAGAATATTCATGATGTGTGTAGCTTTCACGGGCTGGCCTCATTCTATCAGAGGTTCATTCCTAACTTCAGTAGAATCATGGCGCCTATTACAGACTGCATTAAGGCTTAGAGGTTCTCTTGGATAGAGGCTGCAACAAAAGCATTTCAATAGATCAAGCAAAAGTTGACTTCAACATCTGTGCTCATATTGCCAAAATTTTCTTAGCCCTTTGAGTTACACTGTTACATATCAAAAGTAGGTATTGGTGTTGTTTTGAGTCAAGATGGCCAGCCGATTGCGTACTAGAGTGAGAAGCTTAAGAGCAATTACAATACCTATGACATAGAGTTCTACTCCACTATTGAAGCCTTGAAGCACTGATATTCTTATCTGTCCCAAAGTGAATTTATTATGTTTTCTTACCATGATGCTTTGAAGCACATAAACAGCCAAGATAAGCTCTCATCGAGGCATGCCGATTGGATCGCATACTTGCAGCAATTCACTTTTGTTATCAAGCACAAGTCGGGGCCTGAACAAGGTGGCTATTGAAACTTAACCAACGTTCCCTTTTGCTCACTACTATAAGGACCAAGGTACTTGGGTTTGATTCCTTTCAAGAGTTATTGGTTGCTAATCCCTATTTTTCTAATATTATTGCTGAAATTGAATTAGGTCAATGGCCTGACTTTATTATCTACGACGGCTTTCTCTTCAAAGGCAACCAGTTGTGTGCTCTTAAATTGAGCCTACGATTGAAATTTATTAAGGAGTTGCATAAAGAGGGCCATGTTAGGCACGACAAGGCCTTACAATTACTGGTCAGCTCCTACTTCTGGCTTTCCATGAGGAAAGAAGTTGCCAAGTTCATGGACGGGTGTTGCACCAGCCAAGTGTCAAAGGGAACAACGGCAAACGCGGGATTATATATGCCGCTACCAATACCTTGTCAACCATGGACTGATGTTAGAATGGATTTTTTTTTGGGGCTTCCATATACACAATGAGGTTGTGATTCCATCTATGTGGTCATGGACAGATTTTCTAAAAGGCCCATTTCATTGCATCGAGAAGACAATAGATGCTATAAATGTGGCACAATTGTATTTTTGAGGAGTCTATTGCCTACATGGGCTACCACAATCCATTGTGTCAGACAAGGATAGCCGATTTCTCAATCATTTTTGGAGATGTTTGTCTAATACAAAGCTTGACTTTAATTGTTCCTTGGGAAATTCATTGCGGTGTTTGGTAGGGGATCATTTGAAATCATAGGACTAGAAATTGCACTTGTAACCCTTCAGAAAATTGAAGTTTTGATTTCAGTCCCTTTTATGTTAACTATGGTTATTAACCACGAGCTCCATTGGACTTGGCACCTGTGCCAAACTGAAAGCGTGTCAATGAAAAAGCAGAAGATCTTATTAGCAACCTATAGGAAGTCCACAAATTTTGTTTATGTCGTTCTCAAAGAAGACAAAATTTTAGCCTGCAAGTACAACAAATTGGTAGCCAGAAAAATTGGGCCATTAGAGATTGTGAAAAGATCTCATTCGCACTACCGACGTGTTCCACATCAAACATCTCATTAGGAGTGTTCATAAAACTAAATCACTTGAGCAAACTGAGCCAATCCAACCGATCTAACACCATTTTGGACGATTTCAATGGTTGAACAATCAAAAATGGATTGAAATTAAGAATTTTGTGCGGATTTCGATCGAATTATGAGCGTATTAATTGAAAAACTACATAAACTGATCTGACTGAATATAATTATAATTAAATTAATAATGGTGTTTACACATGTTGCCTTTTAATGGTGGATTATGTTTCCCAAGAACCTTAGTTGTACACACACAACATTTTCATCAATGACTTCTGCAATCAATAGTTGGGCAATGGCCTTACCTAGTCTCAGAGACTTTAATTTTCACTCCAACTCTCTCTTTTCATCTTCTTTTTCACCATTTCATCTACCTTTTTGTCTCTATCACCTTGCCATCTATCCTACTTCCCTCTCTCTCTCTCTCTCTCTCTCTCTCTCTAAAAGACAAACTCTAATAGAAAACTATGGGACTTAGAGTCCTTGGAACTTCAAGATAAAATACTCTCATCTCTCAATCATTTCTGCGTCTCTCGCTCTTCCCTGTCAATCTTCAGTCTTCCTCTCTGCGATGGTGGCAAATGTTGGTAGTTATCAATGTTGGTAGTTATCAACGGTGTGGCAGTGGTGGTGGTGGTGTCGATGAGCGATGGTCATGGCATGGTGAGTCTCCCTTCTCTCTTTTCTGTATTTTCTTCCTCCATTATCTTAATTTCAATTTGTTTGTATGTATATGAGTTTATGGTTTTATTTTTATTTTTTTTTAACTTTGAATCATATTTTTCCCATTTTTTTCCTTCAACCTCTTTCTATAATAGATTTGTGAAATCGACCAAACCTACCACCTAATCGATTGTCTTGACTTGGTCGATTTCGAATAGTAGGTCGGTTGACAACGGATGAGGGTAAACCCCGACATGCAAACACCCCTACATTCCATATTGGGGAGACAATTTTGATGACAAGGCTACGAATTCGAGGGTTAATTCTTCCTACCTTGGAGGTGATGGCGCAGCGTGTGGCCATAAAATTTGTAGATCAAATGGATAGGCATGTGCCCAAACAAGGCACAAGGCATTAGCAGGAATCAAACGGCACGTGCCCAAAATCGCGCAAAATTTGGTGGGTTGATGGAAAATATTGTTCTGATCAAGATCCGTTGCTATGCCATGGACCACAATAGATTTTGGAAAATTCCATCATTTAGGCCATCAATTTCGAGATTTAGCCATTTTTGGAAAGATTTGCAACTTCAATTACTCTTAGCGCACAAGTCAGAATTCAATTCCGTCGAATTTGTGATTATCGTAGTAGCCTAAATTACTAATTTCTTTGTTTTATTTCAATATTTCTATTTTTGGAAATTTTTATTGTATTTGCTTATTTTTTGTTTTGCTCATTAAAAAACTGTTGATTTTGGTTGTTCCTAGTACATTAGGGTAGTTGTCATTATAAAAAATCATTGTAAGCCTTACGAGTGAATAGTTTAAAGAATTAATACAATTTTGAGTTTTTATTCTTTTTCCAACCTTTGGTATTTATTTCAAATCAACCATTGTTGAGCCTTTATTCTTTGTATTCCATTTGAATCAACGAGTTTAGAGAAGGATCTTGTTTCTGGGTAATCATCTCTGAATCAACAGACCATAAAATCGTCACTATCACACATTCTTGCTACATCACTTAGGTTGGGAGTAGAGCTCGAATACCTCGCTCATAAACACTAGAGGACTTGTGAATTAGAGGCTAGAATACAAGTTGAGTTGGGGCACTAAAACCAGTTTGTTAGAGGGGCCTTAACCAAGACGCGACACCCTGATGGTCGTATCATATCTCTAGGCCACTCGACACACCCAAAAAGGGATGTAACAAGCCTACCTATGTCCACGTATCCAAGTATGTTACATCCCCGAGGCCTACATCAAATGTTGTAGAGTTGATCCAATTTCCCTCCAATTTGCCAAGCCTAAAACAGTGATCCACCTATCATCAGTTGAGTTGGCTATGCAAGACAACACATCTACATTTCCTTGCTCTTCTGACATACAAGCTCTCCACTGCCACCCCTCTTTTCCAAGGCTACCGTTGGCTCTCTCCTCTGCCACCTCTAGTCCTTATTAGTGCCTGCTTACCATCTTCATAACTCCTCTACAACCATTACACAATGATCAACCATTTCTACCCCTAACGTTTTGCGAAAGTACTTTCCTCATCTTACCACCCATTTATTTTAACATCCTCATTTATGCTACACTCAATTTTACAAATTTATTGTTTCGTAGTTGCCTAACACTCAAAGTTAAAGATTTTTCTTTCAAATTTGTTGCTATCTAGCACATCTCCATTTGAGCCAACCTACTTTGCTACACTAAAGTTTCATCATTTTCAATCTTTCCACTTTCTGGTATCTCTTTTCAATCTACACTATTTTACTGTTTCTACTTGTGTTAGTAACAAAGTTACATTTCCATGCAAAAAGACTCGCAAGAAAACATACCCGAGGAATCAATGGACCGCGCTCTTCTATCTATAGCATGACGACTCAAGAAAACATTTTGAACAATAACTACCAATAATCAAAAGTCACTAGCATCCGTATCATTTAAATTTCTAAAAATTTTGATATTCTAAGAAATGGAAGCCTCGCGGGAACTGGCAAGAAAAGTGATGGGAGCATTGTGACTTGTGAGAGCAAGATAAACGGAAAAGGCACATAAACAAATGATCAAAGGAGTCCTCCACAATCCAAACATTCTCTCAAAGAGAGATTCTCTCAATTACCAACCATGAGAGGAATGAAATTTTAAAAATATAAAATCCCTCACAAATGCACAATGCATTTCCATCGAGATCTAGAGTTGGCCCAAAAAACCAAATGAATCCCAACCATTGTGTTGGATCCCATACTTGGTAGGGTAAAAGACTATTTTACCCTTGATGTAATAGAAAGAAGGTAATGTCACATCAAAACTTTTTGGTCGAGTAAAAGGTAATTTTGGTGGTTGCTTTTTTAGAGGATGCCAAACTCATTTTAGAGGTGTTCTGGATTTTTTTTGGCTTTTTGGTTTTTTCAGAAGAACCTAGCTTATTTAGAACAAGGCATTATTAGTCACAGAATGCCATGAAGTATCTTATTTAATAAAAAAAATCCCCATAACCATTACCCTAATAATGCCTTGTTCTTAGCAATAATATTCCCAATGGAAAAACCCTCTCCCTCTTGACACTTTGCAATAATACTCTTAGCAATTAAAACTTGTTCTATAATTGTGCAATATCAAGGGTTATCAAGGGTCATATGTTCTCGAAACCATAGGATCAAATCCTTTCCTACTATCTTGTTTCAACATTAATCTTGACCAAACTCATATCAGTTTGCCTCACTGGTGCAAATCTATTATGGCTAGACAAATCGATGGTACTGTTCATCTCTCCAACTTTACTTTCTTCAATTGTCTAGATTCTCCCTCACCAACAAGTGCCACTTACTTGCAACAAAAAAATCAACGATAACTTCAGAAAAGTGACATAGAATCCATGACCTACTTTTCACTCTTCTTTGTTCTCTTCATATACTCTGAAAAATCAAAAAGTCAAAAAATCACCATCCTATTTAAATCACAAATATCACTTCTTTAACACATCACTTCAAACCCAACCCATATAAAAAGTACACTTATTTAGAACATCCCAAACAACCCCTTAATCATGCCTTAGTTGCTAAGTATTTGAACCCATAACCCTAAAACTGTCATTCTCAATCCTAGACGTTTCTTTAAGTATTTAATTAATTAATAAAGATTAAGTGATATGATTGCCATGGCACAACTGAACGGTTTGAAGCCATATCATCTTCCCACCAACTTCAACTAGGTGCTTAAAATATGTGCTGGGCAAATCTTGACGAGGCACGGCACCATTCTATTATAATAAAATTAATGTGTTTGTACAAAAACAATAATCATTTGTTATATATATACAAAATTTTTGACAAAAATAATGTTGTAGTGACATTTTTTAAAATATCACAAAAATTCATATCATTTTTTTTAAAATATCACAAAAATTCATATCATTTGTTATATATATATTTTTTAATCTAGAAATTCTAATTATATAACACTACTCCTGTTGTTATTATTATGAGGATCAGGATCACGTTAACAACCACCATCTGATTTGTGGTTGAGACCAAAATTTTCACAGCTAATTCATACACCATGGATTTGCTAGACAACCAATTAGATTGTGCACATCGGCCAAATTAGCAAAATTCTGTCCTACATTTACATACACAGTCCCCACGTTTATAATTTTATATATAAAATTTTAGATTTTTCGATGAATAAAAAAGATTTTGCAATTGAAAATTTTTGAGCAATTACAAATTTTATAGACAATTTTGGAGGAAAAAAATGTGATAGACCTGAAAAAATATTTATGAGTTGTGTGTCATATATTTAATCATGTGAAGGTTTGAGAAGTGGGAAAGATCTTACAAAGGAAAAAGATTGGTCAGCGGTGGTCGATGGTGGCTCTAAGTAGAAAAGAACAAAATGGGAAAGAGTTTGACTGCAACATTTCAACGCCATATACAAGCAAAGTGATTTTTCTTAATTTTCTTCCCATATTTTTGGGATATTAACTTGGTACGTTAGTTTATAGGATATTCTGTCATATCAAAAAAGGATTCCCTTCATTTACTTACATGATGACGGACTCGATTACTCAATAAGCACAATTCCAATTTTCCAAATCATATGCTTGCAGATGCTCAATTTCGTCGAAAAGGTTTTGGAAACCCGAAAGACCGCTGCACGTATACAAAACCGCTCGCTTGGGAAGAGCCCCTAAGGCGATCACAGAGATGGGTGACAGCCTACGTAACGCTTGACCAGAGGATTGAACATAGTAGAAAGCTCACTTAGTACCCAGTGAGACTTGAGGAAACCATTGGCCTCTTCAAAATCATAAGCAGTGAGCTCATCCCCTTTTGCTGACAAAGCCCCCCTCAAATTCAATTCCAACACTGGAACTTCCTTAAGAACCCCGTCAAACAAGCAAAAACCAGCCTGGGTATAAATTCTAAGCCTGTGTCCCCAAGCAAAGTAGTCGAGGATAGTTTCACCACCAGTTTTACCGAAGCTGAGAGGATTGGGCAGGAATATCAGTGATGGGATCAAAGGCAAAAGCATCTAAACAGAAATGGTCTTTACAAGATCAAGACCAATTCTCCACAATTTATAGAATATAATTGACAAAATTCCATATAAACTGAAAAGAGAAGGAAGTGAGAAATATTACATCTGTTAGGTCACCAACAGATACAAACGACATATGATTAATAACAAAAATAATAACAATCAAGTTTGATAGTTAAACCAAAAAATAGTAATAATCGAAGTCGTATCATTAAAAGTACCAAGCTTGGTGAGGAAGGCTTGAATTTTGGAAGAAAAGAACTCAAATCCACAACAAAAGTGGAAGGCACCACAAAAAAAGAACTCAAATCCATGAATTCTAGAAGAGGCATCATTTCACTAGCTATGTCAGTAGTTAATGAGACGTGCTATGGGACAAGTTTGGGAAAAGTGGAAGGCATGCACAGGGTTTTGATGCTGGGAAAAGTGGGGGTGTCTGTTTTGTTCATTTGCAACCTCGTACTCGTGAGAAACTCGATTATAAGGCTGTACGTTGTGTCTTTATTGGTTATTCTACTACTCAGAATGCTATGATCTTTACACTTGCAAAGTGTATGTTAGTATGGATATTACTTTCCGTGAATCTAAGAGATGGCCTTCTTTCCTTCTTCTCTGCCATCTTCTTCGGGGGATAGTGTTATTGCGGATGAGGAGATGGCCTATCAACATAAATTATCTTTTTTCCTTTCTAGTCAGCGAATGGTGGTCGTTTGGATAGGGTTGATCTTATTCTCGACGTCCGAAAGCGCAAGCTTCCCTTGTGCCACTAGACCCATCATCATAGGTAATGCACCTCAGTCAATTCGGATCTGCACAGGCCCAGCATTAACTTAAATATGATGTTGGACCAAGCCCAGTTCAAGGGATTATTAATTGGAGGTCTAAACCACATAAGAAGTGAATGGAAATTGAAACAGGATGAAGCCCAAATCACAAAATATCAATCACCAGCCCAACCCTCCTCAATACCAGCAGACCCATCATTAACTTAAATATGAAGCCCAAATCACAAAATATCAATCACCAGCCCCCACCGAGGAAATCAAGAGGTCCAATGGGATCAAATAAGCAGAAATAAAACAAAGAAGAGTAATCAATACGAACCAAGACTTGGTACGTGGTTGTTATTTTTGCAATAAAACTACTAAATCCTTTTAATTTTTTTTCGTCATTGTATGCTAACATTGAGAAGATTTAATCATATCCTTATTGTACTTATAGTTCACTGGATTTAAGGAGATTAAGTGGTAGCACTAGCAGTTTGTTATTCTAATCTGTTAGATAGGGTGACCCCATTTTAAAGTTGCTGATTTTGATTCAAGATGGCTGTTCATAGTATGTTTCGTCCTTTCGGGATATATGTTTGAATCCTCAATTTGTTTTCCCTCTCATTGATTTTGAGTTTCCTGAAAGGTTGAGTAAGCCTTTTATTGGCATCTTGGGATAAGTGCATGTCTATGTCATATTTGCTATTTATCAAAGTAATTCATTCATTTGTTTTTTTGTCTTTTCATTCAAATTTTTTTGGTCATTTACTCTGTAGCGATATATTTAATGGCATCATATACTTCAAATGTATTGAGACAACCACATGGAGAAATTTGTGCAAACAATGTCTACTTGATTTATGAAAATGCCAAATTGGGCAAAACTATAAATCCTAAGTGGTACGAGAAGACATTTGGGGATGACATGGACAAGTTCTGTGGCATGTTTGCACAAATTTCTCCATGTGGTTGTCTCAATACATCTGAAGTATATGATGCCATTAAATATATCCCTACAGAGTAAATGACCAAAAAAATTTGAATGAAAAGACAAAAAAACAAATGAATGAATTACTTTGATAAATAGCAAATATGACATAGACATGCATTTACCCCAATATGTCAATAAATGGCTTACTCAACCTTTCAGGATACTCAGAATCAATGAAAGGGTTTTTCATCACCCAATCGTCTACCACCTCTGTGAAAAGCATCTCATTACCAACAAAATTACTCTCAGTAAATACAGGCTGCAGTAACTCGTCGCAAACTTGTATCACCATTGTATATCTTTTGATTGTGACTCAAGGTGGTACACCACTTTTATGCTATTTTGTGTCCTCAATTTGTTTTCCTTTTGAAAATTGTATTTCAAATGCTCTAGCAGGCTAGAGTCTTATAATTAACGATAATTGGATAAAATATTCTACAAAATGGAAGTAATGAACAACCATCTTGAATCAAAATCAGCAACTGTAAAGTGGGGTCACTCTCTGTAACAGATTAGAATAACAAACCACGATAAAGAGTCAACATCCTGCTAGTGCTACCACTTTTAATCTGTTACAGAGAGTGACCCCACTTTACAGTTGCTGATTTTGATTCAAGATGGTTGTTGATCCAAAAATACCATAGTATGTTTCATCCATTACCTCCATTTTGTAGAATATTTTGCCTTCCTATTCTTACTGTACTTATAGTTTGCTAGCTTTGTCAATGGTCTGGATTTAGGAGATTTAAGTGGTAGCACTAGCAGGATGTTAACTCTTTATTGTGATTTGTTATTCTAATCTGTTACAGAGAGTGACCCCACTTTACTGCATAAAATATGGCTGTTCATTACCTCCATTTTGTAAAATATTTTATACATATTATCGTTAGGTAACTTTTTATCCATATATTTTGTTTTAATTATATGACTCTAGCCTGCTAGAGCATTTGAAATACAATTTTCAAAAGGAAAACAAATTGAGGATTCAAACATGTATACTGGTTACATTGGAAGTACACAAAATAGCATAAAAGTGGTGTACCACCTTGAGTCACAATCAAAAGATTTACAATGGTGGTACTACTTAGGATATACTTATTTAGTCTTCCCAAACTAGGCCCAAATGTATTCTCGTACTACTTAGGATTTACAGTTTTGCCCAACTGCATTTTCATAAATCAAGTAGACATTGTTTGCACAAATTTCTCCATGTGGTTGTCTCAATACATCTGAAGTATATGATGCCATTAAGTATATCCTTACAGAGTAAATGACCAAAAAAATTTGAATGAAAAGACAAAAAAACAAAGGAATGAATTACTTGGATAAATAGCAAACATGACATAGAAATGCACTTATTCCAAGATGCCAATAAAAAACTTATTCAACCTTTCAGGATACTCAGAATCAATGAGAGGGTTTTTCATCACCCAATCGTGTAGAGTTCATTCACCACCTCTGTGAAAAGCACCTTATTGCCAACAAAACTACTTTGACACTTTCCAATTACTCTCAGTAAATACAAGCTGTAGTGACTCGTCGCAAACTCGTACCACCATCGTAAATCTTTTGATTGTGACTTAAGGTGATACACCACTTTTATACTATTTTGTGTACTTCCAATGTAACCAGTATACATGTTTGAATCCTCAATTTGTTTTCTTTCTGAAAATTGTATTTCAAATGCTCTAGCAGGCTAGAGTCATATAATTAAAACAAAATATATGGATAAAAAGTTACCTATACGATAATATGGATAAAATATTCTAAAAAATAGAGGTAATAGATGAAGCATACTATGGTATCTGGATCAACAACCATCTTGAATCAAAAAATCAGCAACTGTAAAATGGGGTCACTCTCTGTAACAGATTGGAATAACAAACCACAATAAATAGTTAACATCCTGCTAGTGCTACCACTTAATCTCCTAAATCCAGACCATTGACAAAGCTAGCAAACTATAAGTACAGTAAGAATATGAAGACAAATTAGATCTTCTCAATAACGCATACAATGACAGAAAAAATTAAAAGGTTCTGATTCAATAGACCGGCAAAGGATCTAGCAGTTTTATTGCAAAAATAACAACCACGTCAGTTCCCCACATCACCAGCAATACATGTACCAGATGTGAACTCATAAAACTAAACTAACAAGTAACAAATTACTCTACTAAACAATAATTGTACCACCAAAGTATAGACTAATGAATCTCATGAAAATGTTAGCGTCTTAAATTGTAATATCCCTACGGTTATCATCAATTTTTCAGACTTGAGTGCACATACGAAGATGAATGCAGCTGCATGAGCTTAACTTAGAGAATCAAAGGTAAAAGAATCAATATATAGTAAAGAAACCTGATGCATGATTGCAAGGCTAAGAAGGTCAACTTAACATTCTGCGCTGATGTTTCAAGCTAAGATAGTCCAAGTGATCATAGTCTTTATTTCAAGGTCAATTAGAAGAAATGGACACAAGGTCTGGAATTTAGTATTATAATTTAAAACAGTTAAAAGAAAAATATAAATCTCTCTTTCTTAGGTCCACATAGACACAAGTACATACCATATGTATTGATCGTATAGGGAGGGGTGGGGGGGTGGGGGAGGAGGGGAACTATTAGATCACCACTAGTCCCAAAAACTTGAGATGTTAAGAAATGAGCTCAATAAATACATCAAGCTCAAAAGCTTAAGTTGTCTTGAAATGAGCTCAACAATGTATATCAAGCTCTTCAATAGGGACAAGTGACTTTTAGAATGCTGTCATATCAGCATCCATAGAGGAACAAAGCCCATTATATGGCTCCCATTCATCTTAGCACCCTTACCTTCATCATAAATCTTGGAACCCTCTATTTCCAAGCCCCTTAGATTGGATAAGCTTGGATGCTACCTGGCAAAAGTAAAAGGTTCCAATCCTATTGAACAAAAAGATGTCAAACCTAAGGTAGAAAACAACAACATTATTCAAAAAGTGATGTAAATCAAAAGATCAAAACCAGTTCGTTTATGTAAAACACTTTATGTAAAACTCTTTGCCAAAGTAAACCTCAATAGAACACATACACACACAACAAATACAAGTATTTCAAATTGAAAATCAACCCATAAAAGAAGAGGAATGCAAAGGGCAAGTCATATAATATCTATTAAAAAAGGAATATCTCCATAAAATAAGAGAAAAGGGGGCAAGTCATATAATATCTGACTACATACAACATTCTATTCCCTCTCCACTTGCTATTGCAAAGAACCAATTGCAACATGATGCCAAGCTCAGTTGATGAAAAACCATAAGAAAACAAAAGAAATAAAATTCAAACCAATGGCTCAAATTTTCCATTGGCTTTCTTCCTCCGAACTTTCTCAACAACCCTTTTTGTCTCAATATTCAAATTTTATAGTAGATGATGTACTATTATATATCATGTGAGATTATATTGTATCCCATTGTAGTAGATGTACTATTATAGTAGATGTACCATTAATTAAAAAATATGATTGTTAATAATATTTGCCCTTAATTAAAAAATAACAAAATAAAAAGATGCATTTTATAATCCAAATTTTAAAAATAAAATAGCATGTATCATCCATCTATTAATGTTATATAAGATTTGGAGTAATTAGAGTTTGATGGAATAAAAAAAAAATTCGTCCAACTTAACTTGAAATAATACTCAGATGGATAAATATTTTCAAAATTTTCAATAATTAATTCTTTATTATAATGGCCCTGTTTGGTAGAGCTGTGGGAAAGTGCTTATAGCTTATGCCTAAACAGCTTATAGCTTATAACTTTCAGCTTAAGCTGATTTCCAGCTTATTCTTAAAGCATCTCCTGCCCCACTCAAAGAATAAGCTGTTTTCTGACTTCCACAAAGCTATAAGCTATAAGCTATAAGCTAAACCAAACGCATCAAAATAGCTTAAATTAAGCTGAAAACTGAAATAAGCTGAAATTAAGCTGTACCAAACAGGGCCAATTTTATCCCTAATATTGATTGGACCTAACTAATAATCCAAGTTGTTTTGTTAATTATTGTAACAATCATATTTAAATAATCATATGTATATATTTTTTCTCATTAAAAGAAAATGGAAGGAAGGGTGAACAATGCATGGAAACCCTCCTTAGATGTGATCATAGAAGCCCCCACCAGCAAGAAGCCAAACAAGAGGGACGAGCCCACAAGCACAGGAGATCCACATGCCCTCCTTCAAGTACTCAACAACGTATTACAACAATATTTTTGTGGCTATAAACAGTTACCTATTGTTACAAAATAGTTTGTCACAATATGTCCTAAAACAAATTTATTGTGATGAAACTAATTCATAGCAGTATTTAACTCCCACTGGCTTTAAAACTTCCGACCATGGAATTTGTGACGAACTATAAGGACAAAATAATTTTCATCACAATAAATTTACTTATTGCGAAAAATTAGTTTCGTAACAATAACCAAATTTTGTTTAGTGCAAAAACAAAGGTTATAAAAGCTTTAGACTAATCAACTGAGTGATAATCAAAATTACTACATTGAATTCTATCTGCCTATACAATTTCTTAGCTGCTAAGTTCGATCAAGTAGAAGATCAAATGGCATTTACATGAAGTGTCTCAACAAATGGCTACAATGTCGGTGGTAGTATTTGTGATTGTATTTGTGTCAAGTGGGTGAGTGAAAAATTTCTTCTTTCTCCCATAATCCTATTCAATGAATTTAATTAAAATTTGATTACTAACTTTGTACACACATTAGATAAGTTAGTATTTAAAACGGCAAATTTGCTGATTACGGCAAATTTGCTAATTACTTTTTTGGCTGATGCATCAAATGTTGATAAAGCAAACACGTTCATTAATACCTAGGCTGGCAAGTTTGGCAGGCTTTTCACTCCACCACGAAGGCGATAACCTAAATGACCACAATTAGCATAATAATCAACGTTATACACGTCAAAGAAACTATAATTTAATCCGTGAAACCAATAAATTACCTCTTAACAATGAATCAAGCAATTAACTTCATGACAAATGCCTAATTAATTAAAAATTCCAATTGAAATAGCTAGGACTATACCAGTCATGAAGTTGAATGATGAAAGAAAATTCAAAACTAGCCTTTGGACAAGCATAAGTGTGTCAGTTTATTAACAAAAAAATAGTGAATTTACGTATTCGGTGATATGAAAACAGTTTCTTATCGGATTCTTATAATTTTTAATTTCAAAATAAGTATCAGTTTCTTAAAACAATTATTGTTGTTATTACTATGAAGTAGGTGTCCTGCTTCTTTTGTATTTGTACAGATTTTTAGTATTTACTATTTACAAAACCAATAATATAACAAAGAAGCATATGGAACATTCTTTATTGGAAGTCACTGGAACTAATTTTCAACTAGGACATTTGTTAAGTGGGAAAAAAATTTAGCTAGAACCATAAGCGTAATTTTTTTTCTTTATGTATTGACGTTTACTTTGTTGGGCATATTTGTTGGGTTGAGAAGGCTTCAAATGCCGGTGGCACTAAGCAAAGGAGTGGGAAGCCCTAATGCAATCAAATGGGAAGTATGTCAAGATAAGCACCACGAAACCACAATGTAGCCTTTTGTATGACACATTATTAAATTAGCTCAGATAACTTCAAAGGAAAAAGGTGATAGCTTTTGACATTTGCCGTTTAAATGGAAGAACCAAGAAACAAGGACATGAAAGACAGAAATGGTGGTTTTTAATGCTCCATTGTTGTCTTCTTAGTTCTCTGGTTTTCTTTTTCTTTTTTTTTTTAATTTTGTAGAGGCGAGACGAGGCGAGGCGAGGCGAGGTGAACATAACCACTCTCTTGCTACTTGCTAGTTGCACGTTTCATTGTTGTGCAATTCTATAACTACATAGGAGGAATTGCATGCGAACCGGAAAGAGAAATACAGATATATACCATCAAGGAAAACGACCGGTTGCTTCTTTCCTAGACCAATCTTTTTTCTCTTTTGATACTCAGACTTCCTCTTTGATATTCTCTCTTCAGTCAGCCATGGAGACAGGGACTCGCAGTAAAAGATAAAAAAACAAAAAAAAAACACACCCACAAAAGGTGGGGTAGGGTTTCCTTCCGCTAAATTCTCGCCCAAAGAGAGGGGTAGGGTTTTCCTTCAATTACAACGGAAAAAGGCTTCCACTCATCAAGTTCACCTTTGTGGGGCCTTTCACATGACCCATTTTTATAATATTATCATTCATTCTTTTGGCCCATTTTGATAATCTGATTTATTTATTCTTTTGATATTTATATGTAAATTATTCACAGACAAAATTTATTTAGTTCGATAATTTTAATCATATTTAATTACTTATTGTTTTTTTTTTCTCTAAATAAATGATGAAAATACATAGGTATAATCACCAACTATATCTGATTTTTTTTAATTAATAGTCTACATACAAGAAATTGGAAGTTGAATGATTCATATCATTGAAATAGACCCCAATGACTTGACTAGATAGTCCAAATCGTTTATGAGAATTGGATACAAATCCTTCCAATCATAACCGGCCTTTTTGGTTGTTAATCTATTCTATTATATCAAACCTACAAATAAATTAGTGTAAATTGCCAAAAAAAAAAAAAATTCCCAAAGTAATTCTAAACTTGATAGTTGTTCCTCTCATATTTAACTGCTTCAAATATAAGTGTCATAATTATGAAATCTAAGTACTTTAAACAATTGTCATGATACACACGTTATGTGTGTACCCTTAATATTATAATATACAACATAAAGCTTACAATTAAATTAGTGCAGACATGTCATATATATATATATATATATTAAAAATGCCCACAAGAGTCAGCTATGCTATTATTCAAATTTTTTAAAATATTTAACGCACGTGATTTTTTTCAACCACAAATTATGTGCTCTCAGCCTTCTAGTTATTTATAAAATACTATAGCTTGGAAATTATTTAGCAAACTCACAACCGTTTTTGAAATTGCAAGTTAGATCCTCAATGGCTCAAGTTAAAATAGCTTTGTCAAAATTATTTTTTGGCTTACTACAATGCACAAAAATTATTTTTTTGGTTATACCATTCTAATAGGGACTTGCCATTTTGGCACAACCAAATGCCAAATTCAAATTTTGGTTGTAAATTGTTCTAAAATTGTGTTCAAATTTGGGTTCTAAATTGTTCTAAAATTTTGTACAATCTATAAACTTTTCGTATTCAAAAAATTTGAGGGTTCCAAATTAAATTTGGAAAGCTGAATTTCTAGAAGGATCTTTATTGAGTTTTTGTAATTTTATAAATTTTACTGTGGTTTGAAAATTTATGGTAGAGTTTTGATTTGTAGAAGTTGTGAAACTAACAGTTGAAGGTTCAAAAAAACAGCTAATTTTGGTTGCAAAACTGATTTGACTTTGCCATTTTTTGGCATGGCAAATGACACACCATTAGAGTAGTGCATTTGTGAAGCCACGTTATTTTTTGGCTTTGGCAAGGCAAATAGAAAAACCATTGGAGTTGCTCTTAGAATCCAAGTTTATTCTCAACTGTGCTAGAAGTGAGGAAAAAAATCCGGGGACTTGTAAAATTATTCTATACACTTTCTAATTTATTTTTACTTTTTTGAAACTGATATTTCAAATTGTGTTTTTAGATTAAGGTGAAACGATTTAGATGTGGTTTGGTAACTTTTACATTTTATTATTTTTATTTTACAAAAAATATTAAATATGTTTATGTTTATTTTAGGTAAAAATGAAAACAAAAAACAAATTTGACGTAAATGTTTTAAAAAACTTATTTTGGAAAAAAGTGAAAGAATTGGTCTGTTTAGACGGTTGAAGATGATGGCCAGATGTGGTTGTTTGCCTTCGAAGGTGGCGGCCGAAAGTAAGTGCCACTGGTGGGATGTGGTTAGTGGTGGCCAAAAGTGATTGCCAATAGTGAGAGGTCATGGTCGTAAGTGGTTGACGATCGGAACTAATGGCCGCTTAGTCATCTAAAGTGCTGGTTAAAGCTTGTTTCTAAAAAGAAGTGGTGACCGAAGGTGGTTATCACAAGTGGGAGGTGATTGGTGACCAAGGGAAGTGGTGGCCGAAAGTGGTTGGCGGAAGTGGTGGAAATAATTAGTGGGTGATGATTGAAAAGGGTGGAAGAAAGAGGAAGAAATGGGGGGCAAAAATTAAGGCCTCGTTTGGGAACAGGCTTTTTTAGTAACTTTTTGGCTTTTTGGCTAAAATGTGGTGGGAAAAAAAAACTAATATGTTTGGATGGATTTTTGACTTTTTACGAAAAGTTGTGCAAAAAGTAAAGAGAAAATGAAATTTTTGACTTTTTGGTATGGGTTGTTGGCTTTTTGATTTTTTTGTGACTTTTTGGCTAAAAGAGCCATTTGCCAAACAAAGCCTAAATTGTGAAACCAGTTTTTTTGTGTTTAGAAAATTTTTGTAAACAAAAACATAAACCAAACAAAATTTTATTTACAATTTCAAAAATTCTGAACGGAAGAAAGAAAGAAAATCTAAATGGTGTTGGATCACAACTGTGTTTGTTGGCAAGAGCATTTGCACTGAAAACATATTGACATGCATCCCTATCTAACTTGGATAAAAAATTTTGAACACGTGATGTTATTTATCGTTAAATTTATTTTATCATTTCATCATAATTGTCATGTATGATTGAAATATTTTAGAGCAAATTACACTGTTAGCCTTGAATTTTGTCCATCATGTCATTTTAGTCCCTACACTTTCAATTGGCTTGATTTTAACCCTTGATTTTTTATTTTGTGTCAATCTAGTTCAATTGATAATACTGATTGTGATTTTTGTCAAAAAATGATTACTAAGTTAGTTGAGCTTAATTTACTGAGTTAGATAAATTTAAAATTTTACTCTTAAAAGCATGACACATATTCTTATGTGCACATTTTTCATAAAAAAACCAATAACAATTATAATCAATTGGATCAAATTGAGACAATATCATAAATTCAGAGCCAAAATCGAGCCAATTGAAATTATAAGGATCAAAATAACATGAGTGTCAAAGAATACCGGTGTAATTTGTCCAATATTTTATCTCAAGTCTTCATCTTCTATAGGGGTGTAAGTGGTTTGGTTTGGTCTGGTCAGAATTATGAAAAAATTTGGCACCAAACTGAATCTTTCAGTTTTGGTGGCTGAAGAATTGAAATAAACCACATATTACAATTCAATTTTGTTGGTTTTGTCAATTTGGTGTAGAAGAAGGATTCACATGAAATTTTAAAATATTTCATAAAAACTTGTAAAATTCCACATTGGGAATAAATGAAGAAAAATAGTGAAAATGTCTACCTCTTAGTTTTTATTACAAAAATTGAATTATTAATCACTTAAAAAATAAAAGTTTTTCAATATAATATTTCAATTGATTCTGTTTATATTAGTGTAAAAAATTTCAAAATCAAAACAGACCACCCAATATGAAAAATAGACATAAAACTAAAATTTTGATCAATTTTGAGCAATCGTTTCGGTTTCATTGATTTTTCTTACACCCCTAATCTTTCAGTTTATATTAATGTAAAAATTTTCAAAATCGAAATAAAATACCAGTATAAAAAAAATGCATCGAAAACTTAAAATTCGGTTGATCTTGAGTGGTCAGTTTGGTTTCATCGATTTTTTTTACACCCCTAATCTTTCATGTGACATGGTAAGTTCTACTATTTTTTTAATATGATTTTTTTTACACATGTACATGTCTTTTATAGTATAAATACAAGAGGTGAAATGGAGTCGTTGATAAATAATAGCTCTCTCATTTTATTTCACGTTTTTATATGTAACAATAGTGTGTATGCATAGGATTTATTATATTTATAAAATAATAAAACATACCAGACCATATGAGAAAGCAAATTGTTATTCATACTGTTAATGTAAATGTAAATTACTACTACACATTCCACCAAACCTACCTCCACCACTCACTCCTATCACCTACTACACTCCACCAAACCTACCTCCACCACTCACTCCTATCACCCACTACACTACACCTACTACCACCTTCTTTTCTATTTATAGAAGTTGTAATTTGTAATCAAATCAATACATCAATCAATAATAATACATCATTTATTTTACATGGTATCAGAGCAAGGTTAAGAATCTAGTAATTTCGCTTCACCGGCGGGCGGCAACCTCGCCTTGGCCGCCCGCCGGACCTCAACCTAGTCTGCTTGTTTTTTTTTTTTTTTTTTTTCACACATACCTTCTTCCATAATTAAGCTCTTCTCTGCACCTGGTCTCTCTCTCTCTCTCGCATGAACTGGTTTGGAGATGAAGAGATCACACGCATACACACATGCATCTGATGCAAGCAAATCTCTCCATCACATGCAAGCCAATCTCTTCACAACTGCCATGGACGCTGCTGCTGTTCGAGGGAAATCTCTTTCACCCTCCTTTCTTCGTCACACAGCCCAGCCCCCCGTCGCTTGGAGGTTTTGGTGCCCGATTTGGATCCGAGTGACCCGTTTGTCATCTGAGCAGACAACGTGGTTCCAGTTGCATGGATCTGGGTCGGACCACCCCATGCATTCGGGTGGGTTTAAGGTGTTCTTGAGAGCTCACATCACTGCAGCATCAGATGGGTTGGTCTGGGACACTCCGTATGTGAAGAATGAAGACAACCCAATAACAAAGATGGCTAACAGATTCGGAACACCTGAACTTCATACACTTTCAGCCCGCGTAAACAACAACCTAGCCACCTCAGGTTGATGAGCCTTTACGGCCATATGCAACGTTCTCTTGGACTACTTCGGCACCGCTTCCGGCTCCTCTGGATTCGTCCATATCACGGCTCTCAAAGGCGGTAAGGTCGGCTTCGAAGCCCAGGATAACGGCGGCAACGTCGACGCCGTCTTCATCCAATCGTCGGGTGAGGTTCCGTAACACATGTCCGTCATTCAGATCAGCAAGATCTTGCCGTCGGTTCAAGCCAAAGCTCCGACTCCTGGTCCGAGTCAGATGCATATGACGGCTTTGATGTCGGCTCACGGCTGTAACGTGTTCACCGAGATTCTGCAGACCTCCGACGCCGAGCAAACGTTCCACGTTGGTCTTCACCACCTTCTTCACTACCTCTTCTTTGATCATTGCCTCACAAACAGTGCTTTTTTCCAACCCATCATCCACTACCATATCCACCAAATTTTGTCCCCTTTTCTTTCAGTAGACCACAGCACTTTTATTTTATTTTATTTTATTTTATTTTACAAACTCTCATCATTGTCCCACCGAAAAGTGAGCAAAACCCCAGCTGGAATGTCATAGTCGGAATCATCCTGTCGGCTCCAGCACCAAGACAGGGCAGACTGCATTATCTTTTCTCTCTCTCTTCCTTTTGGCAGTTTGAAAACACATGGGCATGTCTCTCCGCCCATGCTCCCATCATTTTTTCTTTTTTTTTCGTATATATATTTATTCCATTATCTTTTATGTTTTATGTATCTCTCTACATATATATATATATATATATCTATGTACATTTCAATCACTTCTGATTTTTCAACATTTTCTTTTATTTTCTTTCCACAAAAAAACAAAAAAAAAAAAAAAAAAAAACAAACAAACAAACAAACCAATTTCTTCCAAAAAAAAAAAAAAAAAAAAAAAAAAAAAACACCAAAAGATTTGTTTTCTTTTCTGCAGACGGCCTACCACCGACCTCACTTCCCCTACTCTGCCGCCGGTCTCTTCTTTTTGCCTCCGTCCTGGACAGTCCTTGCCGGTGCTGCCTCCGTGTTTCCCACTCCACTGGGCACGATCACTACTCCCTGCTCCTCCACTGCAGCATATGGTGGCCCTCCAAATCGGAACATCACGGTGGCCTTCCGCTTCAGCTCCTTGTTTTCTGCCCTTAGCACGCTTATCTCTGCTCGCGCATCCTTATACATGCGTTGGAGCAGAGCCAGCTGGGAGTTTAATTGCTGCACCTCATTTGTCCTACTCTGCAGCCGGTGCGACAAGTTTGTGACCGCCGTCATGGACTCCACACATGTCTTCAACGTATACTGATTAGCCTCCACATCCGTTTGCACTGCCATTTTTTGCTCCACCGACTGCATCGGAAAGTTCAACGGAGCAAACCCAGTGGTGTTTGGTTGCGGTTCACTGGCCACCGCACCAGTTATTTCTCTTGTGGACTCGTTCAGTTCGGGAAAGAGAGTGAGCAGACCACGGGAAGAAGAGGAAGAAGAGGCCATTTTCTGGGCAACAGAGTGTTACAGAATATCTCTCACAACAGAGTGTTACAGACTATCTCTCTCAGCAATCTCAGCAAAACGACCTCTCTTTCTCAGCAAAACGAAGAATTTTTCAGAGGTTTCTCTCAGTTTTTTCTGTCTCAGTTTCTGCCTCCTCCGCTTCGGTTTATAAAGACCATGACACAGAGGCAGCCACGCGCATCGCGCGCCTCTTCTCGCCGACAAACTGGCACGCCTTTTCATGGCACGCCTTTTGATGCATTCGGGCACGCCTTTTGATGGCACGCCTTTTGAGGGTGCGGGCACGCCTTTTTAGGGTGTGGCACACCTTTTGAGGGCACGATTTTTGAGGGCTCGATATCTAGATCCATGTATATCTTTTGGGCAGCCTATATACACACTCATACAGTGTCTTCTACACCGGCCAGCTTTATCAATCCCTTTGTTTCAACCTCAAATAGGTTTCTCTCTTCACACCTATTTGAGTTTGAGGGGGGGTTATACCAGTATCATGTATAAGTCGCTCATGGCGCACTCCCTAAGTCGCCTCCTCGGTGCACCACCACAGCTTCTACAACGGTCCGACATGACCTCGTAAACTGTCCTGCTACATCGGTCCGACATGACCCCATAAACTGTCCCGACATTGATTCCGGTCAGCTTCTACAACGGTCCGACATGACCACGTAAACTGTCTTCTACATCGGTCTGACACGACCACACAGTGTCTGCTACAACGGTCCGACATGACCCCATCAACTGTCTGCTACATCGGTCTGACACGACCATACCGTGTCTCCTATCCTGTTTTATTTATCAGTTTATTTTTCTGTTTTGTTACTCTCTCCAAACTCAAGTTGGCTAGTACCTATCCTCCTTGAGTTTGAGGGGGGCTGTTAATGTAAATGTAAATTACTACTACACATTCCACCAAACCTACCTCCACCACTCACTCCTATCACCTACTACACTCCACCAAACCTACCTCCACCACTCACTCCTATCACCCACTACACTACACCTACTACCACCTTCTTTTCTATTTATAGAAGTTGTAATTTGTAATCAAATCAATACATCAATCAATAATAATACATCATTTATTTTACACATACAAAATTTATCACTAAAATGACGTGGCAATGACAATTTTGCAATAAAACGTCATTTAAATGGGGAATTTATTTTAAAATATAAGTCCCAATATAGAAACAGTAGAAAATCCAAAAAATTCAGAATCAAACCCAATTTATACAATTTTTTTTGCCAAGTTCACAAATTTCAGAATAAATTTGACAAACCCAAATTCGGTTTCTCTTTTCTTTTTTTTTTAATCATTTATCACCAAATCAGTTGATCCAAATGGAGTGTAAAAATCAGATGGCTATTATCACAATAAACCAAACCAAAATCAGATGGATGTTCTTTGAAGATCAAAATAAATATCAAAATAAAATAAATGGATGAACAAAAATAGTTGGATGAACAAAAATTAAACCAAAAATCAAAATAAATAATTACGAAAAATCGGAGAGCACAGACCTGAGTTGTTTGAAGATCTGGAGACGCTTGAGTTCTTTGAAGATCCGGTTTGAAGCCATCGCGAGACCTGAGTTTGAAAAATCGCGATCACCTCCACATCAACAACCAGAAAAATAAACAAAAATCAAAGCATATATATATATAAATGATGTGTATATAGACGGAGAGCGAGAGAGAGAGAGAGACAGATCGGAGAGTAAAGAGATCGAAGAGTATAGAGATTGGTGAAGAGAGGGAAGACAGTGCGAAAGTGAGAGAGAGATCAGTTTGAGGAGAGGGAAGATAGTGCGAGAGAGAGAGAGAGATCGGTTTGAGATCGGTTTGAGGAGAGAGAGGGAAGACAGAGTGACTGGAAGAGGGAAGACGGTGTGATGAGAGTGAGAGGAGAGGGTTGGATGATTCTAGAGAATCATCTCAACCATTGAACTTTTTAGACGTGGACGGTTGTGATCTACCACTCTGCCCTTAAAACAGCCGTTGTGTTCTGTTTGATTTTAAAAAAAAAAAAATTTAATAACAACAGTTATCTTTAAACGGCTATTTTTTTTTCAAACGGTAATATTTCAAATTTCTATAGCTAATTAGTAATTGTTTATTTTTTTTATATAGTTAAAAAAATTTATTAAATATGTAATGATATATTTTTTTGTGGGGTGAATTATATTTAAATTTTTTTTCAATTTCTCATTTTTTTTTCATTTTTTATATTTGTCTAGATAGAAATAATATAAATATATAATTTTTTTTACAAACAAGTAAAAAAATGTCACAAAAGAAAAAAAATAAACAAAAATAAAATTACAAAAAAACCTATATCCAAACAACACTTACAAATTTAGAAATAAAGTTAGTTAAGATTTGCTAAAATAACAAATGACTATTTGAGTACCATTGTTATAATTTGACAAAATAACACTATTCATTGCCAAATTATAGCAATAGCAATGGCAATAACATTATAGCAGCAATGGTTGTCGTTCAAAATCGATTTATTATGTATACAAGTCAAACTTGAAAGTACAATTTATTGGACTTAATCTAACAACTAGGAATTGTTTGATTCGCTAAAACAAGTTAAAATAATTAGTCCTTAGACTTTCGTATGAAATTATCATTCTTTTATTATGTGAATGATGATTCAATTTAGGGTGTATTTTTTATTATTTTTTTAGTGAATCAAAGGTGATGATAAATATTTTAATAGATTAATCATGTTATTCCACTTCATTCCAATAGTGAAGCAAATAAAGCATTATCCAAACAAGACACTGCTTACCCAAACAATGATTGGTATCAATTAACTATGCTGAAGAATAATTTTCAATAAGAACAATAAAATATTTTCCTTGCTTGGCCAATTACACATCACACACATACAAAGAATCCAGAGTGGCCCATACAATTTTTATTTTATGGTTAAGGAGGTCAAAGTGTTGCATGCATAAAATCAAAAAAACGACGTCGCCACTTAGGTTATGTGGGAAATCAATCGTTATAAAAAGGATTAGGTATCAACTTGTCAGGTAAGCAGCAATTGAAGAAAGAAGGGATTTAATTATGGCAGGCTAAAAAAACTAGAGTTTCTTTACATCTATGGAAAATTCTACAAGTTAGTACTCGTTACATGTGTAGGATTGCTCTATGAAAACCACAGAGATGTTGACTAAGATAAGATAAGTTAAACTTCTAATTTGACTCAAATTTCACTTTAGTCCCTACCATTTTAATTTAAATAATTCGATTCCTGCCTTTTAAGTCCGATTTCAATTCGATCCTTCCATTCAAATTAAACATTAAAACTTACAATATTGTAATACGTGTCAGTCTCCCAAGGAGTGCATGAAAAAATTAACAATTTTTTAGACAAAAGGACCAAATTAAAACTGAATTTTAAGTGTAAGAATCAAATTGAAATTTGAGTCAAACTACAAAGGTGAAAAATGTAATTCTCCCTTAAGATTTAAAACTCCCGATATATCCAAGTCAAACATTGCTAAGTACTTGTAAGACAATAATCAACCAAACTAATTTCACAAGAAGTAATGCAACAGTGAAATATGTTAAATACTTCTAGTTAACTAAATTAAAAATTCACTGCAGCAAATTATGTTTTACAGAAACATTAACTCGAGCAAAATAATTATATACTGTAAATAGGATTGAAGTCTCCCCAAAGCTGTTCTTTTGAAACATATAGCTGATAATCCCAAGACCTCAGATGCTTTGATTCATGCCACCTAACTTCTAAACTTCATTTTCATCTGCACTTAGAAGTTAGAATCTTACAAAAACTTTTACAGAAAAGCAAAAGCAGAGACATCTAATTTATGATACAAAACACATTTATAAACCAAATCATCTCCAAACAACTAGATTAGCTGGCTTATAAAAAAGTTCAAACCACAAAAAGGAAAAACTGTACGAATTCCTGCATGAACAATACTAATTAAAATCCCAAAGGTTCCAAATCCCAAACATGGGTAAGACGAACACAAAAGAGCAATTTATGAATTGTGTACCATGGGGCACATAATGGGAACGTTCAGAAAAAGAAAAAGAAAAAGAGATAGGAGAAAAAAAGAAAAAAGAAAAAAGAGTTAAAAAAATTAAAAATTGAGGTTTTATTTTTTTATTTTATCAAATTGTTCGATGATATCAAAATTTCTCGTAACTTGACGCCCCTCCAACTTCCGGCAGTCAAGACTCGAGACTGGACACTTAGTCTGACCAAATGATTAGTCCACTAAAATGCACCACATTTATGATTTAAGATAATAACCCTACGTGTAACCAAATCTTTAAAAAAATTGTATGTGCTAGAATCCTTTTTTTAGATTCTCCAATCTACAAGTAAATTCTACAGCAAAATAAATGATGGGAAGCCAACCTAACAATAGAAAGTCCATTTACTAGTGATAAATAAATCAAATGCACCAATGTTCAAAATAAGGACATGAAACCTGAACGTCCCAAAGATAACCTAACAATGGAATTCCTTAAGCCTCTTTTGTGATAAATAATACAAATGCACCGATGTTCCACTATTTGGTTAGTTGTGTGCATTAGAGTAAGGATTGGTGCCGCATCATACCATCGGTGACAACCCCTAACACCCATGCGGGGTTGGCTTTCCCATAGTGTATTGGTCTAGTAAACCATAAATACGGGATTAGGGATTAGTCGCCTAGGTTAAAGACACAATTGTGTTCTAGTTAGAGTCAATAGGGTCTGTCTAGGTGTAGACACCCCATTTTTGACCGTCCTCAAGACTTGGACGTCACCGTTTGAACACTCGGTGATTATCCATGTTCGTGTTCGTTTGGAGTTCCCGGAGGCCTCGGCTACGCGCCTTGCCTCAGGATCTCCGAACTTGACTGTTTAGTGTCTGGTTTCACACCAAACACTTGTGTTTTGCCTTTGAGAGGCAGGGTAGGGCTTGTAGACCATCCCCACCCACCACCGGCAGTGGCTAGAGGCCACCGGCTGGTTTTTGCTGCCACCGGCACTATTTGTTGCCGGTCAGCACTATTTAGTGCCGGTCGGCACTAATTTTGGCCAAGATGGCATTTTTGGCCGGCCGACTACTGTGCATCTGCTTTTGCAGATATTTTAAGACAGCTGTCTTGCTTTTTGCTCCCCTCCATACACGTATGGAGGGATCTCCCTCTTATGAAGCTTGTCTTGTAAGCTTTACAAGACAAGAAGTTCCATAAAGGGAGGGGCTGGTCTCTTGGCTTAAGAGGTTAGAGACTTGAGATATTTTGAGAGCTTAGACAGCCATTGTTAGGGTTTGAGTTCTAGGGTTAGGGTTAGATACACATCCTATCTCTCTTTCCCTCTCTTTTGTGCTCTAGGTGTTTTGTGTCTTACTATTGCACATAAACACCTAGTGTTTCACCTTTGTCTAGCTATTGAGGTTCTAAGGGACTGATTTTAGTACTTTGGTGTTGGATTCAAGCCAAGGAAGGCCATTGGAGCATCATTGTTGAAGGAGGCTTCAAGGGTAAGAATCTCACCCCTTTATTCCCCATTTTTGCACCTTATTTCTACCTGTCTTAAATTCGTTTTTGAGCTTGGTGTATAATACAAAAAAGTTCTTTTTTTAGACCCTCTAGATTGTTTATTAAGGGTGTTTTGTGATTTGAGGGTGTTTGACCCCTCTTAGGCCTTGAAAGGCCTTATTTTGTGCTATTTTGTGCTAGTTTCGGGACTTTGATGTTTGGGCCTCTTCACCACTGAAATCTTGAGGGATTTCAGTGGTGGAGATGGTGCCTTGAAGTCTCTAGAAGGAGAGGGCCACCCCCTCTCCTTGTTGTCCTTGAAAAGGGCATGTTTTGGCCTCTAAAGGGAGCCTATGTTTGAGTGTGTGTTGAGCATGTATAGACTGTTTTTCATGCTTATATTTCCATAATATAACATGACTTTAAATTGGTTTTGGTACTCCATGCATGCTTAGCATAGTTGCCATGTAATGCCTTGTGATCCCTTAACATGTCTTAGGTTGTGTGCCTTTGTTTCTAGCATGTTTTAGGCTTACATTTGTGAAGATTTTGTGCTTATCTTGACATGTTTTAGGTCTATCCATAAGTGTTTGGGTTGATCTTGGCATGCTTAGTATAGTTCCTTTGCATTTTGGCTTGTTGGCCTTAAGTATGTGGGTGTGTAGCATGCCATTTTTGCATTGATTTGGTGTTTTGGAATCATCCACCATGTCATTTCAGTCCTATTTGCATGCCTATATGTTTACCTTGGATGCATCTTTAATGCCTCTTAAGCTTGTGTAGCAATGCTCCTTGTTTTGGTGATTATGCATGCTTTTGTTTTTGAGTCATTTGGATGCCATCTAAGTGATCCTTAGGCCTTGTATTAATGTCCTAAAACTCTGTTTTTGGTCAATAAGTTCATGCCATGTTTGGTCTTACTAAGTGTAATTCAATACTCCATTGGTTTGCTTTGAGCACTTAGGCCATTAGTTGCATGTTTGGCTTTATTTATTGCTTGGTTTGGCATCATGTTTTAGCATGATTTTAGGGCTCATGTTGCATGCTAATTGTCCATGAAATCCCTTGTCAAGTGCGCTTGAATGTTGCTTACTTAATGCTTGAGGTTTGGACCATAACATGTGTATGTGTGCATGTGTGTTTAGCCTCCATTTTTGGGCATTTTGGCTACTGTTTTGGGCCTTATTAGAGCTGCCCAAATCTTGTATAAGTCCATCTTTGCATCCATTTGCATGGCCCCATGATTGCTTGTATGTTTGCATAAGTTTGTTGCCATGTCATGTTGCATCCTTAGCGAGCATGCTTAGATTGCATTGCATCAACATGCATTCCTTGCCCCTTGATTTGGTGATAGGGATTGGGACTTTGGTTTGATTTGGTTTGCATGCATTTGACATGAAAATTGCATACTTGACTCTTTGGGCCATCATGCATGGAAATGCGTGATTGGTGGTCCGAGAATCGAGACACATGCCCCTTTGAGTCACAAACATGATAAGGGACATGAATGGTGCATATATGCCTTGAATTGTGCTGCCATGCTTTGCCTTGCCCTCTGTTGCTGTCATTTGCAGATTCTGTAGGAACACTCTGCCGACCGGCAGTGTAAAGTGCCGACCGGCAATAATTTCTATGCCGACAGCTTTGTTTTGTGCCGGTGGCCATACCACACTGCCGATGGCAATTCCATGCAGCCGGTGATGTCTCCCAGCATCCAAGGAAGCAGTCCTGAGGTTTTGGCAACCTCTAGAGGAGTGAAGGAAGGAAAACAGAGGCAGTTCACGCATGGCGGCGCATTTCCCGAGGCGATTTACTGCTTTCTTAGTTTAATTAAATTTGCTTAGTTGATTAGGCAATTTGTAATATTAATTAGCTTGCGTAGTTAATTAATTTGTAATATTTATTTGGTCCCTCTGAGTGAGGGCAAATCTGTAATAAGTGTGTGTGGGTGGTGTGTATGTCTTCCGATCCCCACTTCTTTCTTCCCTTTTATTTACCTGCTTATGATGGTAGATTAGGGCATCTTTAAAATTAGCATACCTTATGCTATGCATGCGTGCATCCATACATTTGTATTACATACATTAGGCTCGGTACATCACGCTAACTACATCTGTACTTCAATTCACAAATTGAATATGTGGTAGTTGATCGCATTTCACATGCCATGTTTAGGGTTAGCCGAGCCTGCCTAGATTGCATTTTTGCATGTGATGCATTAGCCATTTTCAACATGAACTAGGACATGCATGTTTGCTGACTAGTTTACTGTTTTGGCACGGAGTACGATGTAAGTATTTATGCTTTAGCATCCTGCATGTGTGTAAGTGTTGCCATGACAGTATGCCTGCCATGCGGCTAAGTGCTTATATGAGATAAACTGTTTTGAATGCCTGTGGGTGAAGGTTGGATTGTTTGAGTTGGAAAAACTCGTTGAAATCCGTATTTTAGCCTACTTACGAGTAGCAAATTCCAAAACATTTTCCAAAACAAACGGATATGCAATGCTTATTTCCAAATTAGGCAATCTAGTCTATACTTGTTTGTTGCGCGCATAACATAGTAATTCTATGCTAATAAATGGAATAAGAACACATAATGTTTTCAAAAACGGATATCATAGTTAGTAGAGGCCGGTCTTCGGACCGGGCGAAAGGGGGTGCTCATAGCTGACCTTCCCCGATCGTACCCAAGCTCCCGAGCCGAGACAACTCCGGTGATGACGGACATGTGGCCTTCGGCACCGAGTCAGGGTTTCCTAAATTTCCCCATTTAAAAAATATTTAGGTGGCGACTCTGTATCTGGCAAAGCAGTCCATGTTTGGCACTACTTTTTCAAAAAATCTGTTTCTCAAAATGATTTGCCAGATTTGGACTCTTTGGTTCAGATTAAGAACCGCAACAATAAAATCGCGAGTCCGAACTGTAGTAGCATAAGGCCCCCCTCCGCGGGCGCGTCTACACTAGGTTATCGAGATGTTTCATTGATTTTTGGGTGGTATTGATTTTACCTTGAATTTCATAATATTTGAGCAATTGATGCTTACAGTGGTGGTATGTGAATTTTAAGATAATTGTGTAATATGGCGTCATCCTTATAACATTTAATATATTGGCTACTCATTTTCAATGTCTTGGATGATTATTTAGTGAGCTTTAATCTTTGCTCGTCCTTTACATTTACAGGTACTCCACCACTGTAAGCATAAAGTTGGGTGGCCATGCCATATATTCAAATCTTTTTCAGAGTTATACATGTATACCCATGCTTAATCGTATTTACCTTTTTTAAGTTGCCATTATTTTGGAGACTGGCGTGTAAACCTAACTAGTTTGCTTATAGACTTATAAGATGTGTTAGCTCACAAGCTTGTGTTATTTTAATGATATGTAATTAATATATTTGGGCTGTGAACACACTCATGGCCTTTTGAAGCATAACTCTAGAGATGTTACGTTCGTAATTTAACTCAAACTATTATCGATGCCTTAGCAATTTATTCCAAGTACTTGGCATATGCAATCAAACTCATCCAGATATTTGGAAATTGGAGAAAAGTACTCCTTTATTTAAATTTCTCCCAAATTTGTTCCTGTCATCTAAGTCATTATTGACAAACTAGCAATATCGACCTTGAGTTTCCTAGTCATGTCATCTTAGTCATTATTGGCATGCCAGAGCTAATTTTACCCATCCTGTGAAAGTGAAACCTCTTGTCCAACGTGGATCCAAGGCAGTTGAATATTGGTGAGAATGGATTTTGTTAGAATGGATTGATGTTAGGATGGATTTTGTTTTGGGGCTTCCATATACACAATGAGGTTATGATTCCATCTACGTGGTTATGGACAAATTTTCTAAAAGGCCCATTTCATTGCATCGAGAAGACAATAGATGCTATAAATGTGGCACAATTGTATTTTTGAGAAGTCTATTGCCTACATAGGCTACCACAATCCATTGTGTCAGACAAGGATAGCCGATTTCTCAATCATTTTTGGAGCTGTTTGTATAATACAAAGCTTGACTTTAGTAGTGCCTATTATCCTCAAAGTGACAGTCAAATGAGAGTTGTCAATTTGGGAAATTCATTGATGTGTTTGGTAGGGGATCATTTGAAATCATTGGACTAGAAATTGCACTTGTAACCCTTCAGAAAATCGAAGTTTTGATTTTAATCCCTTTTATGTTAACTATGGTTATCAACCACGAGCTCCATTGGACTTGGCACCTGTGCCAAACTGAAAGCGTATCAATGAAAAAGCAAAAAATCTTATTAGCAACCTATAGGAAGTCCACAAATTTTGTTTAGGTCGTTCTCACAAAAGACAAGTTTTCTGCCTGCAAGTACAACAAACTGGCAGCCAGAAAAATTGGGCCATTAGAGATTGTGAAAAGATCTCATTTGCACCACCGACGTGTTCCACATCAAACATCTCATTCCATTAGGAGTGTTCATAAAACTAAATCACTCGAGCAAACCGAGCCAATCCAACCGATCTGACATCATTTTGGACAGTTTCAATGGTTGAACAGTCGAGAATCAATTGAAATTATAAATTTAGTGCGGATTTCGATCGAATTATGAGCGTATTAATTGAAAAACTGTATTAATTGATCCAACTGAATATAATTATAATTAAATTAATAATGGTGCTTACATACGTTGCCTTTTAATGGTGGATTTTGTTTCCCAAGAACCTTAGTTGTACACACACAACATTATCATCAATGACTTCTGCAATCGATAGTTGGGCTATGGCCTTACCTAGTGTCAGAGACTTTAATTTTCACCCCAACTCTTTTCACCTTCTTTTTCACCCGTTCATCTACCTTTTTGTCTCTATCACCCTGCCATCTATCCTACTTCCCTCCCTCTCTCTCTCTCTCTCTCTCTCTCTCTCTCTCTCTCTCTCTCTCTCTATCTCTTACAAAGACAAACTCTAGCAAAAAACTATGGGACTTGTCTCTCTCTTCCTTGGAACTTCAAGATAAATGCTCTCTCATCTCTCAATCATCTCTGTGTCTTTCTCTCTTCCCTCTCAATCTTCAGTCTTCCCCTCTGCGATGGTGGCAAATGTTGGTAGTTATCAATGGTGTGGCGGTGGTGGCGTTGAGTGATGGCGGTGGTGGTAGTGTCGATGAGCAATGGTCGTGGCATGGTGAGTTTCCCTTCTCTTTTTCCCTTTTTTTCCCATTTTCTTTCCTCCATTATCTTTATTTCAATCTGTTTGTATGTATATGAGTTTATGGTTTTGTTTTTTTTAAACTTTGAATCATATTTTTTCCATTTTTTTCCTCCAACCTCTTTTTATAACAGATTTGCGAAATCGACCAAACCGACCACCTAATCGATTGTCATGACTCGGTCAATTTCGAATAGTAGGTCGGTCGACAACGGATGAGGGTAAACCCCGACCTGTAAACACCCCTACATTCCATATTGGGGAGACAGTTGTGATGACAAGGCTACAAATTCAAGGGTGAATTCTTCCTACCTTGGAGATGATGACGTAGCGTGTGGCCATAAAATTTGTAGATCAAATAGATAGGCATGTGGCCAAACAAGGCAAAAGGCACCAGCAGGAATCAAACGGCACATGCTCAAAATCGTGCAAAATTCGTTGAGTTGATGGAAAATATCATTTTGATCAAGATCCATAGCTGTCCCACGGAACTCAATAATTTTGGGAAAATTCCATCATTTAGGCCATCAATTTCGAGATTTAGCCATTTTTGGAAAGATTTGCAACTTCAATTAATCTTAGCGCACAAGTCAGAATTCGATTCCGTCGAATTTGTGATTATCGTAGTAGCCTAAATTACTAATTTCTTTGTTTTATTTCGATATTTCTATTTTTCGCAATTTTCATTGTATTTGCTTATTTTTGTTTTGCTCATTAAAAAATTGTTGATTCTGGTTATTCCTAGTACATTAGGGTGGTTGTCAATATAAAAAATCATTGTAAGCCTTACGGGTGAATAGTTTAGAGAATTAATACAATTTTGAGTTTTTATTCTTTTTCCAACCTTAGGTATTCGTTTCAAATCAACCATTATTGAGCCTTTATTCTTTGTATTCCTTATGAATCAACGAGTTTAGAGAAGGATCTTATTTTTGGGTAATCATCTCTGAATCAACAGACCCTAAATTGTCACTATTACACATTCTTGATACATCACTTAGGTTGGGAGTAGAGCTCAAATACCTCACTCATAAACGCTAGAGGACTTGTGAATTAGAGGCTAGAATACAAAAGGGTTGCCCGAGTAACTCATTACCACCCTTGAGTTGGAACACTAAAACCAGTTTGTAAGAGGGGCCTTAACCAAGACGCGACACCTTGATGGTCGTATCATATCTCTATGCCACTCTTGACACACCCAAAAAGGGATGTACCAAGCCTACCTATGTCCACGTATCCAAGTATGTTACATCCCCAAGGCCTACATCAAATGTTATAGAGTTGATCTAATTTCCCTCAAATTCGCCAAGCCTAAAAGATTGATCCATCTATCATCAGTTGAGTTGGCTCAACCTAGATTATCACCCAACATAAAGGAGGGTTCAAAATGCATGCGAGACACAACATAACTGCATCTCCTTGCTCTTCTGACATACAAGCTCTCCACCGCCACACCTCTTTACCAAGGCTACTGTTGGCTACCGTTGGCTCTCTCCTTTGCCACCTCTAGTCCATATTAGTGCCTGCCTACCATCTTCATAACTCCTCTACAACCATTACACAATGATCAACCATTGCTACCCCTAACGTTCCACGAAAGTACTTTCCTCATCTTACCACCCATTTATTTTAACATCCTCATTTATGCTACACTCAATTTTACAAATTTATTGTTTCATAGTTGCCTAACATTCAGTGCCATAAAGCATTGTAGGCCTCAAAGTTACCCTATAAGATTTTTTTTTTTCAAATTTGTTACTATCTAGCACATCTCCACTTGAACCAACCTACTTTGGTACACTATAAGTTTCATCATTTTCAATCTTTCCACTTTCTGGTATCTCATGGTTTTCAATCTACAATATTTTACTATTTCTACTTGTGTTAGTAATAAGGTTACATTTCGATGCAAAAAGACTCGCAAGAAAACATACCCGAGGAATCAATGGACCGCGCTCTTCTATCTATAGCATGACGACTCAAGAAAAACATTTTGAGCAATAACTAACAATAATCAGAAGTCACTAGCATCCGTATTATTTAAATTTCTAAAAATTTTGATATTCCAAGAAATGGAAGCCTCGCGGGAACTGGCAAGAAAACTGAAGGGAGTATTGTGGCTTGTGAGAGCAAGATAAACGGAAAATGCACATAAACAAATGATCAAAGGAGTCCTCCACAATCCAAACATTCTCTCAAAGAGAGATTCTTTCGATTCCCTACCATGAGAGGAATGAAATTTTAAAAATATCAAATCCCTTATAAATGCACAATGCATTTCCATCGAGATCTAGAGTTGCCCCTAAAAACCACATAAGAATCCCAACCATTGTGTTGGATCCCATACTTGGTGGGTGTTTGGGAACTTCTAAAAACGCTACTTTTTGTCTTTTTAGTTGCTTTTTTAAAAAGTGTTTGGCTGTGGCTAAAATTATGAATTTTTTTGGTATTTGAAAAAGTGGGATCAAATGTCACATCAAAAATTTTTGGTGGGGTAAAAGACCATTTTACCCTTGATGTAGTAGAAAGAAGGTAATGTCACAGCAAAATGTTTTGGTCGAGTAAAAAGTAATTTTGGTGGTTGCTTTTTTAGAGGATGCCATACTCATTTTAGGGGTGTTTTTGATTTTTTTTGAATTTTTGGGTTTTTTTAGAAAAAGCTAGCTTATTTAAGACTTACCAAATGGGGCCTTACTAGTAATCACAGAATGCCATGAAGTATCTCATTTAATAAAAAAATCTCCATAACCATTACCCTAATAATGCCTTGTTCTTAGCAATAATATTCCCAATGGAGAAACCCTCTCCCTCTTGACACATTGCAATAATACTCTTAGCAATTAAAACTTGTTCTATAATTGTGCAATATCAAGGGTTATCAAGGGTTATATGTTCTCGAAACCACAGGATCAAATCCTTTCCTACTATCTTGTTTCAACATTAATCTCGACCAAACTCATATCAGTTTGCCTCACTGGTGCAAATCTTTTATGGCTAGACAAATCGATTGTACTGTTCATCTCTCTAACTTTACTTTCTTCAATTGTCTAGATTCTCCCTCACCAGCAAGTGCCACTTACTTGCAACAGGGACAATGAGAGAAAATGGGAAGGTCATAGGTGAAATTGATCGCTAAAATAAAATAATCAACGATAACTTCAGAAAAGTGATATAGAATCCATGACCTACTTCACTCTTCTTTGTTCTCTTTATATGCTCTAAAAAATCATTATATGAGCTGACACCTCACCACCAAAGGAGACCTTGTAGATGTGTATATGGACTTCTGACTATTAAGCCATTCTTTTTTTTTTTGAGTGGCTATCAACCCATTAATAACCCACAAAACACATGTTTCTCATACTTTGATTGCTCAACAAAATTCCATTTGAATTTGAAAGAATGACTTATAATTCATCAGAAAATAATTTAACAACAATTCAAATATTCTGCTCAAAGAAATTAATTATGAGCATCTGTGTGTGCAATTCAAATATTCTGCTCAAACATGACATCAGATCCTCCTTTATATGTTATGCCACACACACACCTCGCTTCGACATCCGTGCACACCCTTATAGAAGTCATGTGGCCTTTTTACTCCAGATGTGAGTAGTGTTCAATTCTTTTTTATTTTAAACATTTGACATTAGAGTGTAGATTACCAAAATGGCACCTCACTCTCATTTATACCTATTGTGTCAACTAAGCCCCTAACTACCAATTGTCTTAATTAAGCTCTCAAACTCTTTAATTTGGTTCAATGCACATTTCATTTAGTTCCATCTAATTTACTAATGGATTAGAGTCATATGAGCCTTTCACGAGATTGATTAACCTCAAATACTCTGACTCAACTCCAATTCAACCAGTGTGCCCCACCCACTCCTTCCTTTATTTTTATGATTCACCAACTGGTCATTGTTTTTGGCCACAAACACTAATGCCTCACCAAACCTAGCATTAGTGTTGTACCCTAAAAACCAATCCATAAGATGTGGATGATACAATTTTATAAAAAAATCTTATCATTTAATTAATAATAAAAGGCAAGTTTTATTGTCATATTTACTTTGTTTGTTATTGTTTATACCTGATAACCCATAGAATTAAAATTGAGAAGACGTGTTCTTAAGATTTAGAATATAATACTTCACTTCTCAATGCTTTATTCTTAACTGTTCCTAGTCATAGGATTATTAATTGGGCGTTAGCAACTCGATAAGACTAGCATGTGTTACGCTAGCACAATTGGAAAAGTAGCTAGTCTCAAGTCACTAGTGTGGAAAATAAGGCAGATATGCGATGTAATGCAAACATATGATGTGAGTGCTTGTTAGAGAACAAATTCACTTAATGTGATGACTGATGAATATCTATATGGAGTTTTAACTACCTACCAAAACAAATGTTCATTACTTACAATGGTGCATGTAATTCTAAACTTGAGACCATCATAGGTGTCTTATATATGCCTTATTAAGCTTTAATCGTACAATATGTTTGTATTCTAATTATACAATATGAAAATGTATTGATCGTGCTTAGTGAGATATGCATGGAAGCATGTGAATGTTCAGTAAGAGATCTATCACTCTCAAGTAAAGAGAGAGCATGTCCCATGTGACATTCTAGGATATTACTCAAGGAAGACCTTGGCTAGGGCAATGTGATATTTAGAAAGGAATTTTTAATTTCACTAACATGAGTAATATTAGTTATATTTAGCGCATACGATTTTGGGGTTTGATAGTTTTTCATAATCTATTGACTTAGTCAAGACATTGTATGATCGAATGATTAAAATGCACGGTATTTGTTAATTGAAGTGAAGGATTTACTTTGTATATTTATACTACTTTAATTTTACTTTTTTCTTCTTCAGTAAGAAATAAGAAAATATTGAAAAATTATTATTGAAATTATTCTAACAATTATAGTCTAATAATATGCAAAAATTATTAAAATTTCAATTTCATAATAGTTTGGATACATGACCTAAAGTGTCTGAATGGTATCCAAAGCTTCTCAAAATTTAACATCAAGTATCGAATACATTAAGGAAGCTTCAAATACGTATCCGCGAATATCCAAAAAGTATCGGTATTCGATATGGGTACCATACAAATAGGACTCCTTTTAGAAATATACGTGCTTCATAGGAGGAGGGCCACAACCATTATCCAAGTGCCTTAGTAATACAACCCTAGAACTCCCCATCCTAGTCCTAATTTGAGAAATAATCACCTTCAATTATCATATCATATCCGAGTAAATATCCTTTCTTCCTCCTAAGAAGATGGAGAATTCTATTCGAGCAACAAGAGGCACATGATGTAATTTGAAGACTCCCAATTATGTAAAACCCCTAATTACGGGCAACCAACCTCTATAAACTCTTTTTCCCTAGTATCGGTGTACCTGCGTAACTAAAATCCCCTCACCACAACCACACAGACATCTTTTAAGACACTAGAGCCTATTCTTGCATGAAATATATCATATCTATCCTTGAAAAGGGGGGCGAAAACACTAGGGACAAGAACAACACAAACACAGATGCTTAATTTGTACAGAAAGGAACGGCTTGCCACCAACACCAACAGTTTTGAAACTCGAAAGACCGCTACACAAATAATAAACCTCCCACCTGGGAAGAGCTTCTCCTCCTCGCCGCCATACAGGAAACACATATGGCCATTACCGAGATAGGTGGCAAAGCACACGTAAAACTTGAGCCGAGGATTGAACATAATAGAAAGCTCACTTAGTACCCAATGAGACTTGAGGAAACCATTGGCGTCCTCAAAATCATAATCAATGTGCTAATCCCCATTTGCTGACATGGCAACGCAAATGCCCTCAAATTTAGCTCCAACACCGAAGGGACAAGGCACAAAACTAAGATCATCCAGAACACAAAACTGGCTTGAAAACTCTGTCCCATCCTCCCATTTATTTTTACTAGCGTGAAACATGCAGAAACGAGCCTTGGTATAAATTTTGAGCCTGTGTCCCCAAGCAAAGTAGTCGAGGATAGTATCACCACCAGATTTACTGAAGCTAAGAGGGTTGGAGAGGATTTCCCACTTTCTATCTCCTCCGTCAACGGGATTGGAATCAAAAACCTCAAAATAGGGTGCCTCAATTTCAAGTTCAAATAGGTATGAGTAGTATGAATGTCTTGAAAGAACATAAATTTTTCCCTCAATTGTGACCATAATTTTCATCAATTACAAGAACCATCATTTTAATCAATTACAACAGTCGTACCCCCAACCATATACAATTTGAAATCCACAACCATACATCCCATTCCCATCAGGGATCCACCGTTGGTGCTAGTGCAATTGCGAAAATCACACACAAGTTCAAGATTGGCACCACCTTTGCATAACTTGGTAACATTGAGACGGCATAGTACTTTAGGTGACTGCATATACATATACAAATCCTTCTTTGTTGCCATCTTGATCTGATCCTCCTCAAAATTTCTCACCGCCTACTTGCGCATTCTCAAAAACCCTATCTATCCTTTGCTTTCATCAGCCTAGAGATTGCGGTGCCGACTTTGTAGGTGATTTGCTACAGAGAATGATCGTAGCTAGGGCTAAAAACGGAGGGTCGATATTAGAATTTTTTTAAATAATAATATTTATGCTCTATTTCTCGTCTTTTAAATTATTAAAAAAGAGTGTAATTATTATTGTAATTTTTAAACAATTAAACTTTTGAGATTTAAAAATAATTTGTCTTGAAAAATTTAATATCCAAGTAAAATTTTTGCTATTAAAAAGTCATATATGTAAAATATAAAATTAGAATTTTCCTAACTAAATGTTAAACAATACAAAAATGTATCAAATATTTACAACAAAAAATACATTAAGTTAGATATAAGACTTTGAATTTTTTAGAAATAAGACGTTTAGTCAAGTTAAAGAGTATTTACACAAACACCTTCTAAACTATTGTTAGGTATCCCTTTGACCCTTATATTAAAAAAACGAACAAATTGACCCCTAAACTATTGTCAAATATCATTTTAGGTCCTTAAACTAAAAAACATACAAATTGACACTATCAAAATGTATCACATACCCCCCCATCCATCCTTTAGTTGTGAGTAAATCGGGAGATTGAAAGACACGTGCCAATATTTTGGTTATTTTATAGCCAATGTACTATTTAGCAATGAGTTAATTACATGAAAACCTCCTAAACTATAAAAACATACAATTTGACCTTTTAACTATCAAAATGCCACACTCCTTGATATTTAATGGAAAGAGTGATCTAACCAAATAGCGCTAGTTTTAAATATTAATCATTAAGATTTTTATTCAATTTGCATAAGATATAGCAAATGACAATGCTTATAGGAAAACTAGCAATACACCTCTTTAAATATTTTTGTAAGGGTTTAAATCCATAAAAAATTTAGTTTCTAGTTAAAGTCCCTAGTTTTTAAATTTTAGACATTTTTACCCATAATATTTAGACCTATTCTCTCTCTCTCTCTCTCTCTCTCTCTAGCTCTCTCTCCACTACCAACGGTCATAAGTTTGGTGTACCCTACCAACGGCAAGCCCTCATTGTCATTCATCACAGCCAGCAAAGCTCGCCGGAGAGAGAAAGAAAGCCAGATTTAAGAAAATATTGAAAAGTTACTCTTGAAATTATTCTAACAATTATACTTTAATAATATGCAAAAATTATTAAAATTTTAATTTCATAATAGTTTGGATACGTGACCTAGAGTGTCTAAATGATATTCGAAGCTTCTCAAAATTTGACATCAAGTATCGAATACATTTAGGAAATTCGAATACATATCCGCAAATATTCAAAAAAATATCAGTATCTGATATAGGTACGATACGGATAGAACACTCTTTTAGAAATATATGTGCTTCATAGGCGAAGGGGATGGGGAATGCTATTCGAGCGACAAGAGGCACATGATGTAATTTGAAGACTCCCAATTATGTAAAATCCCTAATTTCGGGCAACCAACCTTTATAAACTCTCCTTCCCTAGAACCGGTGTACCTGCCTACCCAAAATCCGCTCACCATAACTACACAAACATCTTCTAAGACACTAGAACCTATTCTTGCATGAAATATATGTCATACGAACAAACAGTGGCCAAAAGAACTTATGGCAAGCGTATGTATATACTACAAGAAATTACACTTTTAGCGACCACATTTGGCGACTAAAATTAATTTAGTCGCCAAAATTCAGCACTTTGGTGACTAAAATTTGAATTGGTCGGCAATGTTCCATATTTTAGCTACTAAAATTTTTTAGTAGCCGTATATTACTTATTGGCGACTAAAAACACAATTAGTAGCTAAAAAATGACCCAATCAGGGACTAAAAAATAGTTAGTCGCTAAAAATAGCCCAATAGGTGACTAAAATACAATTAGTAGCTAAGAACTTACCCAATAGGTGACTAAAAAAAATTTGGTCCCTAAATGTACAATCTTTAGCTATTAAAAATAATTTAGTCAGGATTAATTTACTTTTAGCGACTAAATTTTAGTCGGCAATTATAATTAAAAATTTTAACAATTGGACTTCAGATTTTTGAGGGAAAATTAATTCCTTTATTTATTATTGGCGACTAAAAAAGTTGGTCGGGAAAGAAAATAAACTAGGGTTTAAAAAATACACTACCACACATTCAAACTCTCTCATGCATTTGTCGTATGCATAAGATTACTTTTTAGCTCAATATACCTTATCCTTTTCTGCGACTCTGCAAGGAAGCTGCAGTCAGAAACTTAGCAAATAGAACCTATAATGAATTTGGCTACCACCTCTTCAACTTATGGCTGCTTTCATTAAACAGGAGGAAGGATATCAAAAACAGTATGAGAAGCTAAGAGAGGCTTATTGAGGTATTTCATTTATGCATGGTAGTACATATATTTGATATGAAATGCTTTTTTTAGTTTTTAACAAATGGTATAATATCAGAGGCTTATTGAGGTATTTCAATAATCTTTTTAGTTACACTTCTTTGTTGTCTTTTGGAATAGCAACTCATAGATGCAAACTTATATGCATTACTTGGGAAAAGGGCTGCAATAGATGATGAAAAGCCTATTAAAAAGAAGAATGAGAAGCTTGTTAAGGTTGAGGTGGGCACAGTTGCATGCATCTTTGTTGCCCATAAATATTACTTATCAGTTGATTTAAAGTTTTCTCACGTCTTTTGATCTATTTTCATATATCTACAAATGTACTACTGCCGTGGATACTCTGCCAAAACCATCTAAAGAAGAACTCAATCCCTAGACAAAAGTGACCTACAATTATGTTTGAGGCATGACATGCAATTTGGCAAACATGGGTAATGTGCTTTGGTTAATGCTTTTGAATGGCTTTTGTGGTAATTGTTTGTGTGCAAAAAGTATGATTAATAATATTTATTTTCTCTTTGTAATCTTTATGGGCTTGGTGATGGAAAATAACTATTAAGTTAAGTGATGCTGCCCCTAGATTCTTAGTCCATCACCTCCACAACCAAACTTAAAATATTACATTCTTAACAATTCAAAACTTGGTAAAAAAAAAAGCGTTCCGGGGGCGAAAATTCAAAACAGCCCTCGAACCACTGTGTGGCTTTCATGGACAGCTTCTCCTTGACAAATAGGACTTGTGACAACTGATGAAATGTAATTCGGACCCGTAGGTTGGGAGTTAGAGCCAAATACGCATTAAACTTAGTCGAAAACGGGCATTCCGGGGGCAAAAATTCAAAACAACCCCCCAACCACAGTACGGCTCTAACGGACAGCTTCCCCTTGATAAATAGGACTTGTGACAACTGACGGAATGTAATTCGGACCTGTAGGTTGAGAGTTAGAGCCGAATACGCCTTAAACTTAGTCGAAAAAGGACGTTTCGGGGGTGAAAATTCAAAACAACCCCTGAACCACCATATGGCTCTCACAGAAAGCTTTCCCTTGACAAATAGGACTTGTGACAATTGACGGAATGTAATTCGGAACCATAGGTTGGGAGTTAGAGCCGAATACGCCTTAAACTTAGTCGAAAAAGGGCGTTCCAGGGGTGAAAATTCAAAATAACCCCTGAACCACCGTATGGCTCTCACGAACGGCTTCCCCTTGACAAATAGGACTTGTGACAACTGACAGAATGTAATTCGGACTCGTAGGTTGAGAGTTAGAGCCGAATATGCCTTAAACTTAGTCCGAAAAGGGCGTTCCAGGGGCGAAAATTCAAAACAGCCCCTGAATCACCGTGTGGCTCTTACGAACAGCTTCCCTATGACAATTACAACCTGTGACAACAACCGGAATGTAATTAGGACTCGTAGGCTTGGAGTTTGAGTTGAAAACGCCTTAAGCTTAGTCCAAAAAAGGCGTTCCAGGGGGGAAAATTCAAAACAGCCCCCGAACCACCGTGTGGCTCTCACGGACAGCTTCCCTTTGACAAATAGGACTTGTGACAACTGACAGAATGTAATTCGGACCCGTAGGTTGAGAGTTAGAATTGAATACGCCTTAAACTTAGTCGAAAAAGAGCGTTCCAGTGGTGAAAATTCAAAATAGCCCCCAAACCACCATGTGGCTCTTACGGACAACTTCTCCATGAAAATTACAACCTGTGACAATAGCTAGAATGTAATTAGGACCCGCATGCTTGGAGTTTGAGCCAAAAATGCCTTAAACTTAGTCGAAAAAAGGCATTCCGGGGGCGAAAATTCAAAACAACCCTCGAACCACTGTGTGACTCTCACAGACAGCTTCCCCTTGACAAATAGGACTTGTGACAACTGACAGAATGTAATTCGGACCCGTAGATTGAGAGTTAGAGCCGAATACGTCTTAAACTTAGTCAGAAAAGGACTTGTGACAACTATTTGTTAGGCTTATTTAATATTTTTCCCTAATCAATTTGTGAAGCATCTTTGATATCTACAAGCAGATTGGATTCTTTTGAGAAAAGAATACTTATTAGTATATAAAAATTGGATTTAATGAAACAATGCCAAAGAGATGTTATCAGTTGAATTTTGAGATTTTATTAGCACAGCTTATAGTTCATAATTTCCTTTTCTTGGCGCATTATATTTTTGTTAGTTCTTCAGTGTTTGATATATTATCTTGTCAATGTGTATTAACCTCTAACTTTCTCACTAATTCTAAATCTTTGGTAGATATATAATTGAGGTATTGATTTTGTTGTGACTTGGGTTTTCTGGTAATTTACTGATGGATTCTGTTTATTTGTATGCTCAGGTGAAGTTGACAAAAGAATTGCATTTGGCCAATTGAGAAGATTCGCTTCGCGAGAATTACAGCTAGCTACAGACAACTTTAACAAGAAAAATGTCCTTGGAAAGGGGGGTTTTGGAAAGGTTTATAAAGGAGTGCTTTCAAATAATACTAAAGTGGCTGTGAAACGATTAAATGACTATGAGAGTTCTGGTGGAGACGCGGCATTCCAGCGTGAAGTTAAGATGATAAGTGTAGCTATTCACAGGAATCTATTACGTCTTATTGGGTTCTGCTCAGCACCAACAGAACGCCTTTGGTGTATCCCTTCATGCAGAACGCCTTTTGATTTATTCTAGTGGATTTTTGAAGTCTTTTGATTTTATATATAGTTGGTGTATGGATGTCACTGGTAGCTCATATGTTTAAATAGGTTTGTATGAAATTATTATTTTAAGTTGGAATATACTTTGTTTGCAATGTTGACATTAAAAGTTATAATTTTGTTTGGATGGTTGTAAGTGAAATAGATGCAAATTGTGGAATGGGTGATAATATATATATGTATTGTTTTGTTTGTGTACATGTTACAGGTTGCATGGAATACATATAGGTTGTGGATAAATTAATTATTTAAAAAAAAAACAAAAAACAAAAAATTATGTTTTTGGCTACTAAACAATTGGTAGCCAAAAATGGAATAAATATTTTTAGTGACTACATAGTTAGTAGCTAAAAAAAGAATTAAATGGAAACAAATCTTTTGGAGACTAAATATGTAGTAGCCATAAACAAAAGACTTTAGGCGACTAATGATTTAGTAGCTAAAAAAAAAAAAAAACAAAATAAAGAAAATTAATTGGCGACTAAAACTTTAGTAGCTAAACGAAAACTAGACTTTAGGCTACTAAACCATTTAGTAGCTAAAAGAAATAAGATGAATAAAAAAAGAAAATTAGCGACTAAAAGTTTGGTCGCCCTAAATGATTAATTTTTTGGCGACAAAAATTTTTAGTCACTAAAAATATAATGTTAAATTTATTATAAACTTTTGGCGACTAAAAAATTAGTCGCCAATTGAATATTTTCAGTGACTAAATAATTCTTAGTCGCCAATTGAAAACTTTTGACGACTAAAAAATTAGTCACCAATTGAGGCCTTTAGCAACTAAATAATTTTTAGTCGCCAATACCTTCTGCGACAATAATCTAACGACAAAGTTGGCGCCCAAAAAGTTTAGTTGGCAAAACGTTTTGGCAACTAAAATATGACTTTTGGCGACTAAAAGTTTAGTCACGAAAAGGGTAATTTGTTGCAGTGATAATTGCTTGTATATTATATAGTTCTATTCCTTTCCATTATACCCAAGGACCTCAACTTTCACATGCCTTCTAACTTCATATAACGATCTCACAGCTAGACTAAAGTGGGTACCACTTGGCAAGACACATAGTAGTAATAAAGTTTCAAAACACACACCAGTTAATATTGGAAGTTCTTTTGAGAAAGTAAAACACTTTTATAACATTAACTTAAAATAGAATAAGAGTAACATCAAACAAGTAACAACCAACAGAGTGAAAATGTCTCCAACTTCGGCACAGACTAATCCAAATAATGCTCTAATTGCTAGAGGGATGTAATGTAGCACATAATTTCCGCCTTGCCGCCTAAGCACACAAATATATGGAATGAAATTGTCCAATCATAATAATACTAACATTGAGGGGGAAAGGGGCATACATGAAATTAAATGCCATACAATAATCTATACATTAGGATCATCATCACAATGAAAATACAAAGCCAACATAAAAAGGTGAAAGGGAAGGCAGTCATGCATATAATATAGGGGTGGGTGGGTGTTAAAAAGAAGCAATGGAAAAAATATTTGCTTACATGATGACAGACTCGATTACTCGATAAGCACAATTTCAATTTTCTAAATCATATGCTTGCAGATGCTCAATTTGTTCGGAGAGGAACGGCTTGCCACCAACACCAAATGTTTTGAAAACCCAAAAGACCACCGCTACACGAATAATAAACCTCCCGCCTGGGAAGAGCTTCTCCTCCTCGCCGCCATACAGGAAACACATACGGCCATCACCGAGCTGGGTGACAAAGCCCATTTTAATGCTCAAGCAAAGGATTGAACATAATAGAAAGCTCACTTATTACCCAATGAAACTTGAGTAAACCATTGGCACCCTCAAAATCACAAGCAAAGAGCTCATCCCCTTTTGTTGACATGGCAATACAAAAGCCCTCAAATTCAGCTCCAACACTGAAGGGAGAAGGCACAAAACCACCATCCTCCCACCCCCAAAACTTCCTAGAAATTATTTAGCAAACCTACAACCGTTTTTGAAATTGCAAGTTAGATCCTCCACGGCTCAAGTTAAAATGGCTTTGTCAAAATTATTCTTTGGCTTACTACAGTGCTCAAAACTTATTTTTTTGGTTATTCTACTCTAATAGGGACTTGCCATTTTGGAACAACCACATGCCAAATTCAAATTTGGGTTGTAAATTGTTCTAAAATTGTGTTCAAATTTGGGTTCTAAATTATTCTAAAATTTTGTACAATCTATAAACTTTCCAGTATTCAAAAAATTTGAGTGTTCCAAATTAAATTTGGAAAGCTGAATCTCTGGATGGATCTTTATTGAGTTTTTGTAATTTCATAGATTTTACAATAGTTTTAAAATTTATGGTAGAGTTTTGATTTGTAGAAGTTGTGAAACTAACAATTGGAGGTTAAAAAAAATAGCTAATTTTGGTAGTAAAACTGATTTGGCTTTGCTATTTTTTGGCATTGCAAATGGCACACCATTAGAGTAGTGCTTTTGTCAAGCTAAGTCATTTTTTGGCTTTGGCAAGGCAAATAGAAAAACCATTGGAGTTGCTCTTAGAAGCCAAGTTTATACTCAACTGTGCTAGAAGTGAGGAAAAAAATTCGTGGACTTGTAAAATTATTCTGTACACTTTCTCAAAATTTTTTTTTTTTTTTTTGAAACTGATATTTCAAATTGTGTTTTTAGATTAAGGTGGAATGATTTAGATGTGGTTTGGTAATGTTTACATTTTATTATTTTTAGTTTACAGAAAATATTAAATATGTTTATGTTTATTTTAGGTAAAAATGAAAACAAAAAGCAAATTTGATATACGTGTTTTAAAAACTTATTTTGAAAACAAATGAAAGAATTGGTCTGCAGGAGGTAGTTGTAGACGGTTGAAGATAATGGCCAGATGTGGTTGTTCGCCTCCGAATGTAGTGGCCAAAAGTAATTGCCATTGGTGGGAGGTGGTTAGTGGTGGCCAAAAGTGATTGCCAACAGTGAGAGGTCATGGTCGAAAGTGATTGACGGTTCGAAATATTAGCCACTCTGTCGTCTAAAGTGCTAGTTAAAGCTTGTCTCTAACAAGAAGTGGTCACTGAATGTGGTTATCACAAGTGGGAGGCGATTGGTGGCTGAAAGTGGTTGGCATAAGAGGCCATTAACAATGGTGAGCGGTGGTAATAATGAGTAGTGGGTGGTGATTGGAAAGGGTGGTAGAAAGAGGAAGAAATTGAGGGGAAAAATTAAAAAGTGAAACCAATTTTTTTTGTAAACAAACAAGTTTTTATTTACAATTTCAAAAATTCTGAACAGAAGAAAGAAAGAAAATCTAAATGGGGTCGGATCATGACTGCGTTTGTTGGCAAGAGCATTTGCACTGAAAACATATTGACATACGTCCCTATCTAACTTGGATAAAATTTTTTGCACACGTGATGTTATTTATCGTCAAATTTATTTTATCATTTTATCATAATTGTCATATATGATTGAAATATTTTAAAGCAAACTGTACTGATAGTTCTTGAATTTTGTCCATCGTGTCATTTTAGTCCCTACACTTTTAATTTGCTTGATTTTGACCCTTGACTTTTTATATTGTGTCAATTTGGTCCATTTGATAATACTGATTATGATTTTTGTCAAAAAATGATTACTAAGTTGGTTGAGGTTAATTTACAGAGTCAGTTAAATTTATAATTTTACTCTTAAAAGCATGACACATATTCTTATGTGCACATTTTCTATAAAAAAAACACTAACACTTATAATCAATTGGATCAAATTAAGACAATATCATAAATTCAAGGTCAAAATCGAGCCAATTGAAATTATAAGGATCAAAATGACATAAGTGTCAAAGACTACTTGTGTAATTTGCCCAATATTTTTTCTCAACTCTTCATCTTTTATAGGCGTATAAGTGGTTTGGTTCGGTTAGGATTATGAGAAAGTTTAGCACCAAACTGAGTCTTTCAGTTTTGGTGGTTAAATAATCGAAATAAACCGCATATTACAATTCAATTTTGTTGGTTTTGTCAATTTGGTGTAGAAGAAGGATTCACATGAAATTTTAAAATAATTTATAAAAACTTGTAAAATTCCACATTGGGAATAAATGAAGAAAAATAGTGAAAATGTTTCCCTCCTTAATTTTTATTACAAAAATTGAATTATTAATCACTTAAAACATAAAAGTTTTTAAATATAATATTTCAATTGATTCTGTTTATATTACTGTAAAAATTTTCAAAATCAAAATAGACCACACAATATGAAAAACAGACATAAAACTAAAATTTTGATCAATTTTGAGCAATCGGTTTGGTTTCATTGATTTTTCTTACACCCCTAATCTTTCAGTTTATATTAATGTAAAAATTTTCGAAATCAAAATAGAATACCAGTATAAAAAATGCAGCAAAAACTTAAATATCAATTGATCTTAAGTGGTCAGTTCATTTTTATTGATTGTTTTTACACCCCTAATCTTTCATGTGACATGGTAAGTTTTACTAAGTTTTAATATGATTTTTTTTAGACATGTACATGGCTTTTATAGTATAAATACAAGAGGTGAAATGGAGCCGTTGATAAATAATAGTTCTCTCATTTTATTTCACCTTTTTATATGTACTTATGCAATAACAATAGTGTGTATGTATAGGATTTATTATATTTAGAAAATAATAAAACATACCATACCATATGAGAAAGCAAATTGTTATTCATACAAAATTTATCACTAAAATGACGTGGCAATGACATTTTTGCAATAAAACGTCATTTAAATGGGGAATTTATTTTAAAATATAAGTCCCTATATAGTTAGGGTTATTAAACGAATCATGCTACTCAAGCTCGATTTGTGTTTGACTCGTTAAAAACTCGTTCGGAATTGATTTATTATGTAAACAAATCAAACTTAAAAGTACAATTTATTGGACTTAATCTAACAATTAGGAATTGTTTGATTCACTAAAACGAGTTAAAATAATTATTCCCGACTTTCATATGAAATTATCATTCTGTTATAATGTGAACGATGATTCAATTTAGGGTGCATTTTTTATTATTTTTTAGTGAATCAAAGGTGACAATAGATATTTTAATAGAATAATCATGCTCTTCCACTTCATTCCAATAGTGAAGCAAATAAATCATTATGCAAACAAGACACTGCTTACCCAAACAAAGACTCGTATCAATTAACTACGCTGAAGAATAATTTTCAATAAGAATAGTAAAATATTTTCTTTGCTTGGCCAATTACACATTACACACATATACAAAGAATCCAGATTAGCCCATGCAGTTTTTATTCTACGATTAAGGAGGTCAAAGTGTTGCATGCATAAAATCAAGGAAACGACTTCGCCACTTAGGTTATATGGCAAAATCAATCATTATAAAAAGGATTAGGTATCAACTTGGCAGGTAAGTGTGGCTTTTCCCAAACTAAGCCCCTACACTAATTTATTTTCCAAACTAAGTCTAGTTTGGCCGAATTTCCCAAACTAAGTTGAAACGTGTTTACTAAACACGCTTTTCAGTATTTTTGTGGTCCAGACAAAATAAACAAAATTATGAAAGCGTGTTTAGAAAACGCGTTTTTAATTCAGGTCGCCTGGTAATAAATCGCACGTTTACTAATTATGGCGCCAATTAATAAAACGCAATTGAAAAACACGCAACATGAAAACGTGTTTTGAAAACACGCTTTCAATAATAATAAAATAATAATAATTAATTTTACATCCACATCACACACATACACACACTCACACTTTTTCTCTCTCTCTCTCTCTCTCTCTCTCTCTCTCTTTGACACACTTGCATCCACATCTAGGGCTGAGCAAGGAATCCGTGAAATCCGTAATCTGATCTAGTCCAGTCCAATCCGATAGGTTTGGATTGATCTTTTGAATCCGCGGTTCGGTTCCGGATTGAAGAATTAAAAATCCGTAGTCCACGGATTGGTTTCGGATTGAACCCCACGGTTTCGGATTAGAACCGATCCGGACCGTATACAAATAGTCTATATTTTTATTATACATCCTCCCCCATAGTATCTTCTCTTATTCTATATAAAATCTAAACTCAAACCTAAAACCGTATAATATCTTATTTTATTACTTTTGTTTGTATTTTCTTATGGTTGTTTAAATTCAAGAACAGTATGTCACTATTATAGAAAAACATGTTGCTATTATGGAACTGATATAGCGCTATGTTTATATTTTTATGAAATTAAAGTGTTATATATATATATATATATATTTTTGTTATTTAATTATGTGAATCCGTGGTCCTAAATCGATCCAATCCGTATTTAAATTGAATGGTTCGGATTGGTTCCATGATTTAAACAGATTGGATTGGTTCCAATTTTTCAGGAACCGTAGATAACGGATTGGTTCTGGTTTTACCCCAATCCGGTCCAATCCGAACCATGCTCACCCCTACCCACATCACTCCACTCTCTCTCTCTTTCACACACATCCACACACACTTATAATAAATAAATAAAAATAAAAATAATTAATTTTATTCATTATATTTATTTTAATAAAACATATATAATTTTTATTTTTATAAAATTAATACCAATAAAAAAATATAAATCATATTTTTAAAATGAGACCAATATTAAATATATATAATAATAATTTATAATAACAAATAATAATCACTCTGTTTGATTCGATTATTATTTATTATTATAAATTATTGTTAATATATTTGATATTGGTCTATAAAAAATAACAATCACTTTGTTTGGTTTGATTATCTTTAAAATGAGACTAATAATTTAAAAAATATAACCAAACCAAACAGAGTAATTATTATTTATTATTAAAAATTATTATATATATTTAATATTGGTCTCATTTTAAAAATATGATTGATATCTTTTTATTGGCATTAATTTTATAAAAATAAAATTTATATATATTAAAAATTATATATGTTTTATTAAAATAAATATAATGAATAAAATTAATTATTTTTATTTTATTTATTTATTATAAGTGTGTGTGGATGTGTGTGAAAGAGAGAGAGAGAGAGAGAGAGAGAGAGAGAAAAGAGTGTGAGTGTGTGTGATATCTGACGCCAAGTCTTATCTTCTTTTTTTTGGCCACAGGGTCACTGCTGTGACCCCCTATTGCGTTTTTTATCGTGCTTAAAACGACACAGTTTTATCTTTCTTTTTTTTTCTTTTTTTTTATAATGTTCTTACTATGTTTTTTGGCATCATAAATTACACTTTGTCCTAAACCTTAAATCCTAAACTCTAAAATAAAAATAAATAAATTTTAAGAATTAAACCCTAAACTTTAAAATAAAAAAAATAAATTTTAAGAATTAAACTATAAATTCTAAACCCTAAAATAAAAATAAATAAATGTTAAGAATTAAACCCTAAACACAAAAATAAAAAAAAAAATTAAGAATTAAACCCTAAATCTTAAACCTTAAAATAAAAAAAATAAATTTTAAGAATTAAACTAAAAAAGTGATCGTTTTATATAGTTGATTATTATTTGTTATTATAAATTATTATATATATATATATATATATTTAATATTGGTCTCAATTTTATAAAATAAAATTTATATATGTTTTATTAAAATAAATATACTGAATAAAATTAATTACTTTTATTTTTATTTATTTATTATAAATGTGTGTGGAAGTGTGAAAGAGAAAGCGTGGAGTGACACGAGTGTGAGTGATGTGGGTGTAAGTGTGTAACGCCCTCAAAATAATACATAAAACCCATCACTAGACATGAAATCATATAAAAGAAACCAACCATTTATATTCATCAGAGTAGTTTTTACAATAGTATTACAAGTTAACAACAAAAGCAAATGCCCTATGGGCTTACAGCTTTCCAAGTCAACACCTGGTTACACAAAAGAAGAGTACTAACTCTATACAAAATAAGCCCTTGGCTTGATATACACGTAATACAAACAAAATAAACAAAAGAGTCTTCAACTCTCATCATCATCCAAGCTATGTCCTTGGAGGTGGCATACTACCTGTACCTGAAAATAATGTCCCATATAGGGTGAGCCAACGCCCAGTAGAAATATGCTAAACACAGTATGAGCAATAACTAAGACATTAGCAATTGATAAATGTTGAATTTCTATAAATCAATTCATAATCCATTTCCATTTCATGACCGCTATGTTCATGTTTCATTTCAGTTTCCATTTCTTATCAATTACACAATTTACATCAACGGCTCAGAACCTGGCCAACCACTTATGTGAGACAGTGACTCATATTAGACATTTCCCATTTTGCAATAGACAAATGTACTAGTTGTATCAACATTTCAACAGATAAGCATACAAGCTGTATCCACATTTCAACAGATATGCATATTAGCTATATCAACACTTCCAAAGATAAGCATATGAGTTGTATCAACATTTCCATAGATAAGCATATAAGCTGTATCAACACATTAACTGACAAGCATATGAGCTGTATCAGTGGAGTCTATCCCCTATCTCCTCTCAAACAACATCCGGTTTAGAGGTCCATCCCCTATCCTCCCCTAAACCGTGGAGTACATGTAACGCCCTCAAAATAATAACATTAAACCCATCAGATAAGACACGCATCTACATATAAACTAACCTCATTCCTTTCATTCATTAGAATTCCAAGACATAAGTATTACATGTTAACCTCATAACAAAATGCCCTACGGGCTTACAGCTTTCCAAGTTAACACTTGGTTACAACAAAGAGTTCTAACTCGTTACACATTAAGCCCTTGGCTTGAAATTACATATAATACATCAAAAGTAAAACGACAAAACTATGCCCGCCACTAGCCTCCCAGCTATGTCCTTGGAGGTGGCATGCTTCCTGTACCTGAAAATGATATTCCCATATAGGGTGAGCCACAGCCCAGTAGAAATACACTAAACCAACCATGGACAATGACTAAAACATTAGCAATTGATAGTTGGTCAACACTGATACAATCACATAAATTACATATTTATGTCAACGACTTACAAGTCCCAATTACTTTTCATTTTCCCTTTTTCAACAGATAAGCATGCTAGCTCTATCATCATTTCCACAGATATGTATAAAAACTATATCTCACATTCAGATAAGCATAAAAGCTATATCCACAATCTCAACAGATATGTATATCAACAATATCCACAGATAAGCATACAAGCTGTATCCACACTCTACAACAGATATGTATATCAACAATATCCACAGATAAGCATACAAGCTGTATCCACACTTCACTTCACAAAGATAAGCATATGAGCTCTATCTTCACTTCTCTAGACAAGCATATGAGCTCTGTCTACGGAGTACATCCCCTATCTCCTCCAAATACCTATCCGGTTTAGAGGTACATCCCCTATCTTCCCCTAAACCGCGGAGTACATCCCCTATCTCCTCCTCTACACATAACGTATATAAACACATTGGTTCTATATACAATCACACAATACAAACAATTAATGTATTCTAGCAACTGTCAAGTTCCATAACACATTCCATTGATTAGTTTCAGTTTGCCTAATCAACATACATTGTCTACAACAATCACGACTATCCTCCACCGATAGCCCAAAGCAGTTATTTCTAAAACAGAAAATAAATGCACAAATGGATATTCAATCAACATTTCATTTCCTCATTTCTCACCAATTAATTATCCCAATTAATTAAACAATGTAATTAGGCCATTTTCCATAATTACTATTTCAACCCTTAGGTCCCATTTTCATCAATGATTCAACAATCATTCCATTTTTCTATGCCACACATGCATCTAGGTTTATTATGAATGAAACCCCAACTTTTGGATAATTGCACAAAAGCCCCAAACTTTCACAAAATTACCAAACCAAGCCCAACATCTCAAAATACCAAAATTTAAAGACAAAACCCATAGAGAGGAGTAGGATATCCCTACCTCAAATTCGGAGTCCCAAAGGAGAAGACGACAAAACCCAACGTGCTCCAAAACCCGAGATTTTCAGATTAAAAAGAAGCCCTCGACGATCAACAACCTTTTTGTAAAGGCCAAAGGTGAGTAAATCACTCCTACTAGATCAAAACCTAGAGAGAAGGTAGTATCTAGAGTGAGAGGCTCAACAATGGTGATTTTGGAAAAGTAAGAGAGAGAAGAGAAAGCAAAAAGTGATTTGAAAAGTCACAATTTCGGGACTTAAACCCAGTCTTCCGCTCGAGCGTAAAACACCCCGCTCGAGCGGCCACTCACAGACTTCCGCTCGAGCGGCCAACCTCCCGCTCGAGCGCAGAATGCACTCGCCCAGCACTTTTGCAGAACCAGGACTCCGCTCGAGCTCCCAACCCTACGCTCGAGCTCACAACACTGCACAACAAGATACTGGATGGACGTAATCTACGCTCGAGCGCCAACACCTCCGCTCGAGCGTACAGGCCAAAAATCTGGGCAACTAGTTTTGGTTTCTAAACTCAACCAACCTGTAACAAACCCGCTCAACACATCCTATAACTCAAATACAACGTAAGAAAGGATGTAAACAAGATAATGAACAACTACCAACATCCACGGACACATGTCCGGATCACTATACAACAAGGGTAAATCCGGGATCGCTATAGTACATCCCCTATCTCCTCTCCCACACACAACGTATATACACATAGGTCATATACACAATCAATCAATACATAACGTTAATGTATTCTATCAACCGTCATACTCTATGACATATCCAATTGATTAGTTTTAGTTTGCCTAATCATCATGCATTGTCTACAACAATCAAAACTACCCTCCACGGGTAGCCTAAGCAATTATTTCTAAACAGATAATAAAAGCTCCAACAAATAAAGTATCAATACGTTTTCAAAAGTGGGCGATTAATAAATCTAACTCCACTATTCTACCATATAATGAACCAATTTCATTATTTCCAACTCAATTCCATATAGCCACAATTTTCCTAAATTAATCATACTAATTAATTTATATAACCAGTTGGGGTTTTCTACTCTATTTTCCAATATTGACCCAATGGTCTATATATCAACAACCAACAACAATATCATTATTTTGAAACTCATAATACACATTCTTGGAATCAAAATAACAAAACCCTCTTTTAACATTTCGAAACCCTAAGTCCCAAAATTACCCAACTTCAACACTTTATCAAAACAACCAAAAATCTATGTCAAAGATCATAAGAGTGAGTAGGAATCCCTACCTAAAAAATCAGAGCTCAAGGGAAGGAGATGAAGAAACTCAACGTGCTCCAAAACTCAATATTCTCGGATCAAAGTGTAGCCCTCGACGATCAACCCAACTTTTACAAAGGCCGAAGGAAAAGGAAACACTCTAACTAGATCAAACCCTAGAGAGAAGGGAGTTTCTAGAGAGAGGAACTCTCAAAATGTCTTTTTAGAAAGTAAGAGAGAGAGAGAGAGAGAGAGAATGTAAAAAGTGATTTTAAAATGCCCAGCTACCAACTGATATATGACATTCCCGCTCGAGCGGAGAACACAACGCTCGAGCGTCAAGAACAAAAAACTAGGTCCGCTCGAGTGCAATAAGGACTGCTCGAGCGCCAAGACACAAGAATAAAGTACATTCGCTCGAGTGCGAAAACCAGTCCGCTCGAGCGTAGATTTCCCCCTCCCAGAACTTACACCAAGAAGTACTACCCGCTCGAGCGCCATAGTACCCGCTCGAGCGCGACCGCTCGAGCGTAAAGAAACTCGCTCGAGCGTGAAAAACATGCTTGCAGAAGTTCTGCAGAGCATCAAAATACTGGGAGTGTGCAATATCCGCTTGAGCGCAAGAAGACCCGCTCGAGCGGACCTCCTAAAAACTGGGCAACAAAGAATTGAAACCAAAGCCCAACCAACCTGTAACAACTCTGCCCAATATATCCTAAAACTCAATCAAGCGGAATTAAAGGATGACAACAAGGTATACCACCACCAACATCACGGAACCGAGTTCGGAATACAACAGAACAGTAAAGGGACAATCGGGATCGCTATAACCTCCCCCCTTAAAGAATTTCGTCCCCGAAATTAAACACAAGTTTTTCAAAACAGGTTTTCTCCATTCTCAACAATATTACAACATCATATTAAACAATTCGACCCATTACAGGTTATCTCATCTCTTTTCAAGAGGCATTTCACATTACACATAACAACCTGCATTATCAACATGCATTCCTTTGAAATTTACCAATTTCAACTCATTTTCCACAATTCCATAATACATGCAACATTAACATCATGCCTGCATTTCCACAATACATTGAACATATGCAATGTCATAACAAATTTCCATTAACCAAAACATTCACAATGTTTTACAACTTAAGACACATATAATGTTCTTAAAGTTGAACGATATTACAAAATTACCAATACATGGTTACACATCAACAAACAAGTCCGGATATTTCTCGCGGACTTCCAACTCACGTTCCCAAGTGGCTTCCTCCACTCCATGATGTTTCCACAAAACCTTTACCAAAGGAATGGTCTTGCCACGCAGGACTTGATCCTGCCTATCCAAGACCCGAACTGGTCTCTCCTCATACGAGGCATCCTCATCAACCTCTAAGTCGGTCCAATCCAATACATGGGACGGATCCGGCTCATACTTCCGAAGCATACTCACATGAAATACGTCATGCACTCCGGACAACTGCGGTGGCAAAGCTAAACGATAAGCAACCTCGCCAATCCTCTCAAGGATCTCAAAGGGACCAATAAACCGAGGGGATAACTTCCCACTCTTTCCAAACCTCATCAAACCTCGCCTAGGTGATATTTTCAAGAAGACATGATCACCTACCTCAAACGCCAAAGGTCTCCTCCTACGGTCGGCATAACTCTTTTGGCGACTCTGGGCTGTAACAAGCCTCCTACGGATAAGCTCAACTTTCTCCATCGTCTCCCTAACCAATTCCGGCCCTAACAAAGGTGCATCACCCACCTCGGCCCAACACACTAGAGACCTACACGGTCGACCATACAAGGCCTCAAACGGTGCCATACCGATGCTAGACTGAAAAATGTTGTTGTAGGCAAACTCCACCAAGAGCAAGTGCCTCTCCCACATCCCACTAAAGTCAAGGACACAACCTCGAAGCATATCCTCAAGGATCTGAATAGTACGCTCAGACTGCCCGTCAGTCTGAGGGTGATAAGCCGTACTAAAGGTCAACTTAGTACCCAGGGCACTCTGCAAACTCTGTCACAACCTAGCAGTAAAACGAGGATCTCTATCTGAGACGACCGTCACTGGGACCCCGTGCAATCTCACTATGTCCCGAATATACAAGTCGGCGAGATGATCTACCGAATCTCTCACACGCATAGGAATGAAGTGCGCCGACTTAGTCAACCGGTCTACAACCACTCAAATAGCATCACTACCACGCTGAGTCCTCGGAAGACCTACAACGAAGTCCATAGTGACATGCTCCCACTTCCACTCGGCAATAGGCAAGGGTTGCAACAAACCCGCTGGCCTTTGATGCTCGGCCTTCACTTGTTGACAAGTAAGGCACCTAGACACGAAAACAGCCACATCTCTCTTCATACCTCGCCACCAAAACTGGCGACCCAAATCTCGATACATCTTAGTGCCTCCCGGATGCACCGCAAGGCGTGAATGATGGAACTCTCGGAGTACTTCCTCTCGGCAAGACTCCGGCACAAACAAGCGGTCTCGGTATCTCACACTATGGTCGGGATACGCCGTCAAACCCTTTTCAACCTTCCCACTGGAGATCTTCTCTTGGAGGGACTCTACCTCAAGGTCACCTCTCTGTGCCTCTAACACTCGCGTGACAAGTGTAGGCTGCGCAACAACAGAAAACAAGGCTGCAGCCTCAACAGATTCGCCCAGAAGCAAATCAAACTCGCCAAGTGTACCCAACATCTCCCATTCCCGGATGGCTATACAAGCTACATCACTAATGGATTTCCTGCTAAGGGCATCGGCCACAACATTGGCCTTTCTCGGGTGATAGTGCAACTCAAAATCATAGTCCTCAACGAACTCCATCCACCTTCTCTGCCTCAAATTCAAGTCTCTCTGTGTAAACAGATACTTCAAACTTTTGTGGTCCGAGAACACCTCGAACCTCTCACCATAAAGGTAGTGCCTCCAAATCTTCAAGGCGAAGATCATTGCTGCTAACTCTAAGTCGTGTGTAGGGTAATTCTTCTCGTGTATTTTCAACTGACGTGAGCCATAAGTTACCACTTTCCCCTCTTGCATCAACACACAACCCAAACACTCTCGTGAGGCATCACAATAAACTGCATAACCCAACCCTCTCTCCGGAATAATCAGAACCGGAGCAGTGGTTAATCTAACCTTCAACTCTTGGAACGACTTTTCGCAAGTCTCACTCCACACAAACTTGACCCCTTTTTGCGTCAATCTAGTCAACGGCGAAGCTAGCCTGGAGAAATCTTTCACAAACCGACGGTAATACCCAGCCAATCCCAAAAAACTGCGGATCTCAAATACACTCTTAGGCTGTGCCCAATCTTGCACTGCCTCTACCTTGGATGTATCAACAAACATCCCTTCTCCGGATACCACATGGCCTAAGAATTTAACCTCTCCTAGCCAGAACTCACACTTCCCAAACTTGGCATACAGCCTATGGGCTCTAAGCAATTCAAGCACCACTCTCAAGTGTTCCTCGTGCTCCTCCTCATAAGGCGAATAGATAAGAATGTCGTCTACGAAAACGACTACAAATCGATCTAAGAATTCTCGGAAGATCCAGTTCATCAAGTCCATAAAGACTAGGGGTGTACACAGTCCGAATTGGTTTGGTTCTGTGAAAATCCAAGAACCGAACCGATCCGATCCTAACGGTTCTGTGATTTTGAGAACCAGACCAGACCGTTACACTTGTAAAACCAGACCAGAACCAAACCGAAAAAATGGTTCGGTTTCGGTTTGGTTTACGGTTCAAAAAATTTTTATTTATAAGAATAAATTGTTAATATTAGCAAAATAATTACTCAAACTAATTACATTTAACTCATGATAAAAACTAATAATATTAAGGCATTACTTAATATTACATATCTATACTATCCTAATATCATTAAAATTATAAAAAAACAATTAATAAAAATAAAACTTGATATTATATATATATATATCTTTTAAAATTCGGTTCGGTTCGGTTCGAACCGTAGTTTTTTCATAAAATTCATTAACCAAACCATTTTTACGGTTCTCATATTTCTTAATCCGAAACCGAACCAATTCTTAATAGAACCGAACCAAACCGTACGATTCGGTCTGGTTCGGTCTGGATTACCGGTTTGAACGGATTTTTGAACAGCCCTAATAAAGACTGCCGGTGCATTGGTAAGTCCGAATGGCATCACCAGAAACTCATAATGGCTATACCGCGTACGGAATGCCGTCTTAGGAATATCCTCCTCCCTCACCCTCAACTGGTGGTAACCCGATCTCAAGTCTATCTTAGAGAAACAACGGGAACCCTTTAACTGGTCGAACAAATCATTTATACGGGGCATATGGTACTTATTCTTAACCGTAGCCCGATTCAACTTTCGGTAGTCGATACACAATCTCAAGGCACCATCTTTCTTTTTAGCAAAGAGGGCCGGTGCTCCCCATGGCGAAACACTAGGGCGAACAAAACCCTTATCTAGCAATTCCTGGAGCTGAATCTTCAACTCACTCAACTCGGCTGGGGCAAAACGATAAGGTGCCATAGAAATCGGCGTTGTGCCGGGCACTAAATCAATAGAGAACTCTATCTCTCGGTGGGGTGGTAAACTAACGAGATCCTCGGGAAAAACATCCGAATACTCACAAACCACCCTCGGCAATACGATCTGGGTCTCATCACACTCATCACTCATAAAGCTGGCAAGTAGACCACTAAGCTTATTCCGCCCTCGCGGATCATACATCGGTGGCAACACACTACCAACCCGATCCCCCAAGAAATGGAAACACTCCCCGCTCAAGGTACAAACCGTAACCCTCTGGCGGTAACAATCAATAACAGCCCGGTATGATGATAGCCAGTCCATACCCAAAATAACATCAAAACCCTTCATGGGCATGACAACAAAAGGAAAAAGAAGCCTATGATCGGCGACCTCTATATCACAACCTCTAACACCTTGTTTCAAGATCAACTCACCACCAACAGGCGATACTACACAGATAGGAGATGCTAACTGTGCCAACTCTAATTCCAAAACAGATGCAAATGCAGCAGACACAAAAGAATGAGATGCACCCGTATCAATCAATACACTAGCAACCGAGTTGCAAAACAAAAAGGTACCTCTCACTACTGATGGAGCAGGTACAAGATCCTGCGCGGTAACAGCATACACGCACCCTGTAGGCCCCTGATCTACCTGCTCATCTCTAGGAGCAAAAGACTGCTGCACTGACTGGGATGACGAAGCTCTCGGATTGGCCCTCGAGGCCTGCATAGACTGAGCTGGCTGATAACTCTACGTCTGCCTAGAACCATACGCTCCTAAAGTAGCACTCAACTGTAGGCAATACCTCTTCAGGTGCCCAGGCTGACCACACTGATAGCAAGACAAAGGCTGGCCCCTGCCCTGACTCTGGCCCTGAGGTCTAGCTGAAGAAGAAGCAGTAGCTCGCTGACCCCCTCCCTTCTGCAGGCAAACCGAAGACTTGTGACCCAGCTGGCCACACGCAAAACAAGTCAAGCCTCCCTGACTACCTCTCCCAGAGCCCGCACTCGGCACTGGAAAGGTCAATCTAGCCAAACCACCGTGAGACTGTTGAGGGTTAGAACCCCTCTATCTCCTGCCGTCACCCTGACCATCTTAGCTCCTCTTGGAGCCTCTCTGCCCCTCATCTTCCTCCTGCATCATGATCTCCATATGAGCTGCAGTATCAACTAAACGTCTGTACTCTCAGATAAAGGACCCTCCAACCCTCAACTTGAGTCCACACCTCAACTTCCGCTCAAACTCTAAACAACGGCGTTCCTCGGACGCCATAAGTTCAGGTGCAAACCTGGACAGACTAGTAAAAGTAGCCTCAAACTCGGCCACTGACAAGCCCTGCTGTTTAAGCTAGCAAAACTGCTCCCTCAGCTTCTCCCTAGCAGCTGAAGATAAAAACTTCTCCTGGAAAGCATTCACAAACGCCTCCCATGCACCACCAACACTGCCCTTCTCGTATTTCCACCATTGACCCGCATCTCCCTTCAGCTGGAAGGATGCCAAGGTCACCTTTAAAGCCCCATCCTCGATGCCTAGCATCTCAAACGTCTTCTCCATCTATTCTAACCACTCGTCAGCCTTAAGTGGCTCCTTCGGATCCCCAACAAACTTATCCGGATTGGACCGGAAGAATTCCTTCTTCAAGAAGGAAGGCCCTGCCTCAGCTACGTGGGCCTGATCCTGATTCCCTGCTCTGAGAATACCCAAAGCTCCTGCTATCTCTCGGGGCAAGGCACTCATAGCCTGCTGACCCGCTGGCTCGGCCACATTGGCCCGACCAACTCCCTCCTGCTGTGTCGGAATATCATCCGGTAAAGGCATCTCCTGCCTACCACGCCTGCCACGCCTACCACGTCCTCGTCCAGACATCCTAATAAAGGTAACCAAGACCATTAGCACATTCACAAATGTGCCGAAGCTATAACACTCACGTTCTAATGCATGGACAACTATAATTCACTCCACGTAAGCACATAAACACATAAGCACTTACGAATTTCATTTCCGGATAATGATAGTCCCGAGTCGTTACTAGAGTTCCGGTTAGAAACAGCATTGATCAAGTGCTTTTCCAACAAGACTCCCAGAAACCCAAAGATCCAATCAACATCCTAGAAACTACATTTCATACCCACATAGTCACATAAACATGTTATCATATAAGCACATAACACTACATCTAAGTCTCTATCAAGCGAAACAAACCCATTGTGATCCTAATCACTTCCCACGTACCCAAAGTATTCGAACCCGGTACGCTCTGATACCAAGTTGTAACGCCTTCAAAATAATACATAAAACCCATCACTAGACATGCAATCATATAAAAGAAACCAACCATTTATATTCATCAGAGTAGTTCTTACAATAGTATTACATGTTAACAACAAAAGCAAATGCCCTATGGGCTTACAGCTTTCCAAGTCAACACCTGGTTACACAAAAGAAGAGTACTAACTCTATACAAAATAAGCCCTTAGCTTGATACACACGTAATACAAACAAAATAAACAAAAGAGTCTTCAACTCTCATCATCATCCAAGCTATGTCCTTGGAGGTGGCATACTACCTATACCTGAAAATAATGTCCCATATAGGGTGAGCCAACGCCCAGTAGAAATATGCTAAACACAGTATGAGCAATAACTAAGACATTAGCAATTGATAAATGTTGAATTTCCATAAATCAATTCATAATCCATTTCCATTTCATGACCGCTATGTTCATGTTTCATTTCAGTTTCTATTTCTTATCAATTACACAATTTACATCAACGGCTCAGAACCTGGCCAACCACTTATGTGAGACAGTGACTCATATTAGACATTTCCCATTTTGCAATAGACAAACGTACTAGTTGTATCAACATTTCAACAGATAAGCATACAAGTTGTATCTACATTTCAACAGATATGCATATTAGCTATATCAACACTTCCAAAGATAAGCATATGAGCTGTATCAACACTTCCATAGATAAGCATATAAGCTGTATCAACACATTAACTGACAAGCATATGAGCTGTATCAGTGGAGTCCATCCCCTATCTCCTCTCAAACAACATCCGGTTTAGAGGTCCATCCCCTATCCTCCCCTAAACCGTGGAGTACATCCCCTATCTCCTCTCCCACACACAACGTATATACACATAGGTCATATACACAATCAATCAATACATAACGTTAATGTATTCTATCAACCGTCATACTCTATGACATATCCAATTGATTAGTTTTAGTTTGCCTAATCATCATGCATTGTCTACAACAATCAAAACTACCCTCCACTGGTAGCCCAAGCAATTATTTCTAAACAGATAATAAAAACTCCAACAGATAAAGTATCAATGTTTTCAAAAGTGTTGATACAGCTCATATGCTACAATTTTTCCAAATTAATCATACTAATTAATTTATATAATGAACCAATTTCATTATTTCCAACTCCACTATTCTACTATATAATGAACCAATTTCATTATTTCCAACTCAATTCCATATAGCCACAATTTTCCCAAATTAATCATACTAATTAATTTATATAACCAATTAGGGTTTTCTACTCCATTTCCCAATATTGACCCAATGGTCTATATATCAACAACCAACAACAATATCATTATTTTGAAACTCATAATACACATTCTTGGAATCAAAATAACAAAACCCTCTTTTGACATTTTGAAACCCTAAGTCCCAAAATTACCCAACTTCAACACTTTATCAAAACAACCAAAAATCTATGTCAAAGATCATAAGAGTGAGTAGGAATCCCGACCTCAAAAATCGGAGCTCAAGGGAAGGAGATGAAGAAACTCAACGTGCTCCAAAACTCAATATTCTCGGATCAAAGTGTAGCCCTCGACGATCAACCCAACTTTTACAAAGGCCGAAGGAAAAGGAAACACTCTAACTAGATCAAACCCTAGAGAGAAGGGAGTTTCTAGAGAGAGGAACTCTCAAAATGTCTTTTTAGAAAGTAAGAGAGAGAGAGAGAATGTAAAAAGTGATTTTAAAATGCCCAGCTGCCAACTGATATACGACATTCCCGCTCGAGCGGAGAACACAACGCTCGAGCGTCAAGAACAAAAAACTAGGTCCGCTCGAGCGCAATAAGGACCGCTCAAGCACCAAGACACAAGAATAAAGTACATCCGCTCGAACGCGAAAACCAGTTCGCTCGAGCGTAGATTTCCCTTTCCCAGAACTTACACCAAGAAGTACTACCTGCTCGAGCGCCATAGTACCCGCTTGAGCGTAAAGAAACCCGCTCGAGCGTGAAAAACATGCTTGCAGAAGTTCTCCAGAGCATCAAAATACTGGGAGTGTGCAATATCCGCTCGAGCGCAAGAAGACCCGCTCGAGCGGACCTCCTAAAAACTGGGCAATAAAGAATTGAAACCAAAGCCCAACCAACCTATAACAACTCTGCCCAATACATCCTAAAACTCAATCAAGTGGAATTAAAGGATGACAATATGGTATACCACCACCAACATCACGAAACCGAGTCCGGAATACAACAGAACAGTAAAGGGACAACTGGGATCGCTATAAAGTGTATGTCAGAGAGAGAGAGAGAGAAGAGAGTGTGAGTAATGTGAGTGTAAAATTAATTATTATTATTTTTATTGAAAGCGTGTTTTCAAAACACGTTTTCATGTTGCTCATTTTTCAATTTCATTTTATTAATTGATGCGATAATTAGTAAACGCGCAATTTGTAACCGGGCGCCATTAATTGAAAGTGCGTTTTCTAAACATGTTTTCATAATTTTATTTATTTTGTTTGCCTAGACCACAAAAATGCTAAAAGCGTATTTAATAAACACATTTCAGCTTAGTTTGGAAAAATCGGCCAAACTAAACTTAGTTTTTTTTTTTTGGGTAAGTAAGTCATAAAATAAAGACAGTAAAATGTACAAGTTTACAAGGGGCATACCCCAGGGACGCCCTACAACCAATAATGAAGAACAAAAAACACCTCAAACTACCACAGGACATACGACAACATATTACCACACTCGCAAAAGCGAGAGAACAACAGAAAAGAAAAGAAGAACAGAACCCCACTTTGCCCATATATCCTATTTGTCCCCAAGTAACCCCTACCATCAAAGATAATATATGGGAGCTTGGGATGGATATATGGGCAAATAAACAAAACACACCACAGACTCGAGAACAAAACAGACAAAACACATAATACAATGTAACTAATTAAACACCCAACATGACCAAAAGAGAAGCATAGCCCATGCAAAACAGTTGTCCACACAAAAAAGCCAATCAGCATCCAATTAACTCACCACCCATCTCCCAGTTCCAGCCATGGCAAATTCCACACCTCAATTCCCCATGGCAGTGTCCCCCTCACTCCACACCAGAAGAGGTCAGAGAACTGCACTAAGCCGAGTCACATGAATATGTACAGATCATCAACCAAATAGCGGAAAAGCCAAGTATAGTAGACAGCAGAATGCATAAAGGCCCCTCAATTTCCAAACAAAAAACCACTCACCCACTTGGGTTTAACAACAAACCAAGAAGCATAGCCCATGCAAAAAGTGTTGTCCACACAAAAGAGCCAATCAAAATCCAATTAACTCACCACACATCTCCCAGGTCCAGCAATGACAAATTCCACACCTCAATTCCCCATGGCAGTGTCCCCCTCACTCCACACCAGAAGAGGTCAGAGAACTGCACTAAGCCGAATCACATGAATATGTACGGATCATCAACCAAATAACAGAAAAGCCAAGTAAAGTAGACAGCAGAATGCATACAGGCCCACCAATTTCCAAACAAAAAAACCACTCAACCACTTGGATTTATCAACAACAAAGAAACATAGCCCATGCAAAATGTTGTCCACACAAAGGAGCCAATCAAAATCCAATTAACTCACCACACATCTCCCAGTTCCAGCAATGGCAAATTCCACACCTCAATTCCCCATGGCAGTGTCTCCCTCACTCCACACCAGAAGAGGTCAGAGAACTGCTCTAAGCTGAATCACATGAACATGTACAGGTCATCAACCAAATAATGAAGAAGCCAAATATAGTAGACAGCAGAATTGAAGGACTGAAAAACAATAGCCCCGCTGCAACAAACCAATACATAGCCAACACAACATGAGAGCAATCATCACATCCCCCAGTCCCTTCCGTAGTAGATCACAAGCCTCAAACCCCACGGTAGTGTCCCCTTCACTCCATGTCAGGCGTGGCAATACAATCAATTAGGATGGGTCACATGAAGACAAGAAGCGACCAGAAAACCGGTAGCTAACCTCCCGCTCATCTCCCAGTCTCTAACTCGGCTAGTTATCGGACCACTATTCCCCAAAGCAGTGACTCCCCAATCACTCTTGGTGGAGATGGCTCAAAACCACCCTCATATCGAGTCACATGAGGATCACACGATCAATCAACATGAAATAACCGACTACAAAAGGTCCGCTGCAATGTGGCTAATCAAAAAAACTTGGATTTATCAACAACAAAGAAGCATAGCCCATGCAAAATGTTGTCCACGCAAAAGAGCCAATCAAAATCCAATTAACTCACCACACATCTCCCAGTTCCAGCAATGGCAAATTCCACACCTCAATTCCCCATGGCAGTGTCCCCCTCACTCCACACCAGAAGAGGTCAGAGAACTGCTCTAAAACCGAATCACATGAATATGTACGGATCAATAACCAAATAATGAAAAACCAAATGTAGTAGACAGCAAACTTCATGGGCTAAACAAATTTCTAAAACCAATATACAATGAGCCCAAGCACTAGCCCATAAACTGTGGATAATAGACCCAAATAATAATATAACCAAGAAGTCCAAATAGGCCCCACCAATATCTTCTAAAAAAACCAAGAGGTCCACTGCCAACAAAATTTGCCGTGGCCTTTAAACACCCACCAAACTGTAGCCAATAAACAAATCAAATAACCAAAGAAAATCCAATGTGGGCCCACCCACTCCCAAGAAAAACAACCCACGGCCAGACACACTTTACACCTAAAAATATTAGCTTCACTTTACCCACGTGAGCCCCCTCAAAAAAACAAATCAAATGGGACCCACAATCCACTCTACACAATACCACCAATAAAATTAGTAGTATCTTCAATAAAATCAAACTTGTGGGCCCAAATAAAAGCAAACCCACAAGAAGTCCAATGTGGGCTCACCCACTCCATCCAAAACAATTAAAACTATCCACGTGGACCCACATACACCAACTAAAAACCACGGCTATACATAATATCCACCACGGCACACCAAATATATATAATAATATATATTGAAACCAATAAAGAAAGCAATCACGTGGGCACTGACCCTTTCCCAATTTGAAATTACCTCCAACTTGTACACGGCCTCCCATGTGAGGTATGAACCATACTTGCCAACCCACAATTTGTCTTCCCCATAAAGAGAAACCCACTGATTGTAGCTAGCAAGGTCAGGACAAAACCGTGCAACACGGCACATCACGATACACATCCCGATCCTCTCAACGTCCCACCAAACTGTGTAAGCATGAGTTTGAACACGCCATTACAGCTTAGCAGCGCGTGACTAGCAAACATCTTCTCCAAATACCATTGACAACGGCACCGGAGAAATTTCAGCAAAGTTTACATGCAATAACTGTAACGTACCGAAGCACCATCAACAGCGTCGCAACTTTGAAAACGAACCAGCACCCAGGACCCATGTAACGCAAAAGAAAAACCCCATGCACTAGCAACCACCGCCCCATATCTCCAGCGGCAACCACCGGCGCTCACCCGATAGGATCTTCATCACTCGACAAGATTGCAGAAGCTAAACATGGACGGGTGACCTTCTTTAAACCAATCGCACAGACATAACCAGCACCACCACGGTGAAGTATAAACCCATCTCCGCGACGAGCCCACCTCCACGAACCAGAAAAGAACACTTTGACCGATAACGACCAGAACTGGCCACTCCTACACCAGGAGCTACCGGACAAGGAACCCAAGCTCACTAACACACATAGTAGTATAGGAGCTAAAACAACTGGCCAAAAAAAGCACCAGAACTTCTTCTTCACGACAGCAACGACCCAAAACAGCTTCAAAACCTCCTGAATCTGGAAAAAGGAAGACCAGATTCAGTGACAACACACAGTATCACCCAAATCAGACAAAGAATCCGATAAGGAACCTCAAGTACTCCATGGGTAACAACGGAGGGAGCTTTCTCTCTCTATATTCTAGAGAGAGAAGCTCTCAACCTAATCCCCTTGATTCTCTTGACTAAACTTAGTTTGGGAAATAAAATAGTGCAGGGCTTAGTTTAAGAAAAGCCCCCAGGTAAGCAACAATTGAAAAAAGAAGGGATTTAATTATTGATAGGCTCAGAAAACTAAAATTTCTTCACATCTATGGAAAATTTTACAAGTTAGTACTCGTTGGATGTGCAGGATTGCTCTACGAAAACCACATATTTGTTGATTAAGATAGAATAAGTTACACTTCTAATTAGACTCAAATTTCACTTTAGTCCTTACCATTTTAATTTAAATACTTCAATTCCTACATTTTAAGTCTGATTTCAATTTGATCCTTCTATTCAAATTAAATATTAAAACTTACAATATTGTAATACGTGTTAGTCTCCCAAAGAGTGCATGAAAAAATTAACAGTTATTTAGACAAAAGGACCAAATTAAAACTGGACTTTAAGTGTAAGAATCAAATTGAAATTTGAGTCAAACTACAAAGGTGAAAAATCTAATTCCCCTTAAGATTTAAAACACCCGATATATCCAAGTCAAACATTGCTAAGTACTCGTAAGACAATAATCAACCAAACTAATTTCACAAGAAGTAATGCAAAAGTGAAATATGTTAAATACTTCTGGTTAACTAAATTAAAAATCCAGTGCAGCAAATTATGTTTTACAGAAACATTTATTCGAGCAAAATAATTATATTCTATAAATAGGATTTGAGCAATGCTGTTCTTTTGAAACATATAGCTGATAATCCCAAGACTTCAGATGCTTTGATTCATGCCACCCAACTTCTAAACTTCATCTTCATTTGCAATTAAAAGTTAGAATCTTACAAAAACTTTTACAGAAAAGCAGAAGCAGAGACATCTAATTTATGCCACAAAACACATTTATAAACCAAATCATCTCCAAACAACTAGATTAGCTGGCTTATAAAAAAGTTCAAACCACAAAAAGGAAAAACTGTACGAGTTCCTGCATGAACAATACTAATTAAAATCCCACAGGTTCTAAATCCCAAACATGGGTAAGACGAACACAAAAGAGCAATTTATGAATCGTGTACCATGGGGCACATAATGGGAACGTTCAAAAAAAGAAAAAGAGATAAGAGAAAAAAAGAAAAAAGAAAAAAGAGTTAAAAAAAATTAAAAATTGAGGTTTTATTTTTTTATTTTATCACATTGTTCGATGACATCAAAATTTCCCGTACCTTGATGCCCCTCCAACTTTCGGTAGTCAAGACTCGAGACTGGACACTTAGTCTGACCAAATGATTAGTCCACTAAAATGCACCACATTTATGATTTAAGATATTAAACCCTATGTGTAACCAAATCTTTAAAAAAATTGTATGTGCTGGAATCCATTTTTTAGATTCTTCAATCTACAAGTAAATTCTACATCAAAACAAATGATGGGAAGCCAACCTAATTAATATAAAGTCCATTTACTAGTGATAAATAAATCAAATGCACCAATGTTCAAAATAAGGACATGAAACCTGAACGTCCCAAAGATAACCTTACAATGGAATTCCTTAGGCCTCTTTTGTGATAAATTAGATGCACCGATGTTCCACTATTTGGTTAGTTGTGTGCATTGGAGTAAGGATTGGTACTACATCATACCATCGGTGAAAACCCCTAAAACCCACGCAGGGTTGGCTTTCCCATAGTGTATTGGTCTTGTAAACCATAAATACGGGATTAGGGACTAGTCGCCTAGGTTAAAGACATAATCGTGTTCTAGTTAGAGTCAATAGGGTCTGTCTAGGTTATCGAGATGTTTCATTGATTTTTGGGTGGTGTTGATTTTACCTTGAATTTCATAATATTTGAGCAATTGATCCCTGTCTGTGAATTTTAAGATAATTGTGTAATATAGCATCATCCTTATTAACATTTAATATATTGGCTACTCATTTCCAATGTCTTGGATGATTATTTAGTGAGCTTTAATCTTTGTTCGTCCCTTAAAATTACAGGTACTCCACCATTGTAAGCATAAAGTTGGGTGGCCATGCCATATATTCAAATCTTTTACAGAGTTATACATGTATACCCATGCTTAATTGTATTTACCCTTTTTAAGTTGCCATTATTTTGGAGACTAGCGTGTAAACCTGAGTAGTTTGCTTACAGACTTATAAGATGAGTTAGCTCACAGACTTGTGTTATTTTAATGATATGTAATTAATATATTTGGGCTGTGAACACACTCATGGCTTTTTGAAGCCTAACTCTAGAGATGTTACGTTCGTAATTTAACTCAAACTATTATCGATGCCTTAGCAATTTATTCCAAGTACGTGGCATATGCAATCAAACTCATCCAGATATTTGGAAATTGGAGAAAAGTACTCCTTTATTTAAATTTCTCCCAAATTTGTTTTTGTCATCTAAGTCATTATTGACAAACTGGCGATATCGACTCTGAGTTTCCTAGTCATGTCATCTTAGTCATTATTGGCATGCCAGAGCTAATTTTACCCATCCTGTGAAAGTGAAACCTCTTGTCCAACGTGGACCTAATGTAGTTGAATATTGGTGAGAATGGATTTTGTTAGAATGGATTAATGTTAGAATGGATTTTGTTTTGGGGCTTCCATATGCACAATGAGGTTGTGATTCCATCTACGTGGTTATGGACAAATTTTCTAAAAGGCCCATTTCATTGCATCGAGAAGACAATAGATGCTATAAATGTAGCACAATTGTATTTTTGAGAAGTCTATTGCCTACAGGGGCTACCACAATCCATTGTGTCAGACAAGGATAGCCGATTTCTCAATTATTTTTGGAGCTGTTTGTATAATACAAAGCTTGACTTTAGTAGTGCCTATCATCCTCAAAGTGACAATCAAATGAGAGTTGTCAATTTGGGAAATTCATTGATGTGTTTGGTAGGGGATCATTTGAAATCATTAGACTAGAAATTGCACTTGTAACCCTTCAGAAAGCGTAGATTTCAATCCCTTTTATGTTAACTATGGTTATCAACCATGAGCTCCATTGAACTTGGCACCTGTGCCAAACTGAAAGCGTATTAATGAAAAAGAAAAAAATCTTATTAGCAACCTATAGGAAGTCCACAAATTTTGTTTAGGTCGTTCTCATAAAAGACAAGTTTTCTGCTTGCAAGTACAACAAACTGGCAGCCAGAAAAATTAGGCCATTAGAGATTGTGAAAAGATCTCATTTACACAGCCGACGTGATCCACATCAAACATCTCATTTCATTAGGAGTGTTCATAAAACTGAATCACTCAAGCAAACCGAGCCAATCTAACTGATCTGACACCATTTTGGACGGTTTCAATGGTTGAACAGTCGGGAATTGATTGAAATTATGAATTTTGTGCGGATTTCGATGGAATTATTAGTATATTAATTGAAAAACTGCATAAACTGATCCGACCGAATATAATTATAATTAAATTAATAATCGTGCTTATACATGTTACCTTTTAATGATGGATTATGCTTCCCAAGAACCTTAGTTGTACACACACAACATTATCATCAATGACTTCTGCAATCAATAGTTGGGCTATGGCCTTACCTAGTCTCAGAGACCTTAATTTTTACTCCAACTTTGTCTCTTTTCACCTTCTTTTTCACTCTCTCATCTACCTTTTTGTCTCTATCACCCTGCCATCTACCTACTTCCCTCTCTCTCTCTCTACCTACTTCCCTCTCTCTCTCTCTCTCTCTCTTTCTCACTCTCTCTCACAAAGACAAACTCTAGCAAAAAACTATAGGACTTGTCTCTCTCTTCCTTGGAACTTCAAGATAAATACTCTCTCACCTCTCAATCATCTCTGTGTCTCTCTCTCTTCCCTCTCAATCTTCAGTCTTCCCTTCTGCGATGGTGGCAAATGTTGGTAGTTGTCAACGGTGTGGCGGTGGTGGCGTTGAATGATGGCTGTGGTGGTGGTGTCGATGAGCGGTGGTTGTGGCATGGTGAGTTTTCTTTCTCTCTTTCCCTTTTCTTCCCATTTTCTTTCCTCTATTATCTTTATTTCAATCTATTTGTATGTATATGAGTTTATGGTTTTGTTTTTTTTTAAACTTTCAATCATATTTTTCCCATTTTTTTCCTCTAACCTCTTTCTATAACAATTATACGAAATCGACCAAACCGACTACCTAATCGATTGTCATGACTCGGTCGATTTCGAATAGTAGGTCGGTCGACAATGGATGAGGGTTAACCCCGACCTGTAAACACCTCTACATTCCATATTGGGGAGACAGTTCTGATGACAAGGCTACAAATTCAAGGGTGAATTCTTCCTACCTTGGAGATGATGACGCAGCATGTGGCCATAAAATTTGTAGATCAAATGGATAGGCATGTGGCCAAACAAGGCAAAAGGCACCAGCAGGAATCAAATGGCACGTGCTCAAAATCGCGCAAAATTTGGTGAGTTGATGGAAAATATCGTTTTGATCAAGATCCATAGCTGTCCCATGGACCTCAATAATTTTGGGCAAATTCCATCATTTAGGCCATTAATTTCGAGATTTAGCCATTTTGGAAAGATTTGCAACTTCAATTACTCTTAGCGCACAAGTCAGAATTTGATTCCGTCGAATTTGTGATTATCATAGTAGCCTAAATTACTAATTTCTTTGTTTTATTTTAATATTTCTATTTTTGGCAATTTTTGTTGTATTTGCTTATTTTTGTTTTGCTCATTAAAAAATTGTTGATTCTGGTTATTCCTAGTACATTAGGGTGGTTGTCAATATAAAAAATCATTGCAAGCCTTACGGGTGAATAGTTTAGAGAATTTGTACAATTTTGAGGTTTTATTCTTTTTCCAACCTTTGGTATTCATTTCAAATCAACCATTGTTGAGCCTTTATTCTTTGTATTCCATGTGAATCAACGAGTTTAGAGAAGGATCTTATTTCTGGGTAATCATTTCTGAATCAACAGACCATAAAATCGTCACTATCACACATTCTTGCTACATCACTTTGGTTGGGAGTAGAGCTCGAATACCTTGCTCATAGAGGACTTGTGAATTAGAGGCTAGAATACAAAGGGTTGCCCGAGCAACTCATTACCACCCTTGAGTTGGGGCACTAAAACCAGTTTGTAAGAGGGGCCTTAACCAAGACGCGACACCTTGATGGTCGTATCATATCTCTAGGCCACTCTTGACACACCCAAAAAGGGATGTACCAAGCCAACCTATGTCCACGTATCCAAGTATGTTACATCCCCGAGGCCTACATCAAATGTTGTAGAGTTGATCCAATTTCCCTCTAATTCGCCAAGCCTAAAAGATTGATCCACCTATCATCAGTTGAGTTGGCTCAACCTAGATCATCACCTAACATAAAGAAGAGTTCAAAATGCATGCGAGACAAAACATAGCTGCATCCCCTTGCTCTTCGGACATACAAGCTCTCCACTGCTACACCTCTTTACCAAGGCTACCGTTGGCTCTCTCCTTTGCCACCTCTAGTCCATATTAGTGCTTGCTTTCCATCTTCATAACTCCTCTACAACCATTACACAATGATCAACCATTGCTACCCCTAACATTTCACGAAAGTACTTTCCTCATCTTACCACCCATTTATTTTAACATCCTTATTTATGCTACACTCAATTTTACAAATTTATTGTTTCGTAGTTGCCTAACATTTAGTGCCATAAAGCATTGTAGGCCTCAAAGTTATCCTATAAGTTTTTTCTTTCAAATTTGTTGCTATCTAGCACATCTCCACTTGAGCCAACCTACTTTGATACACTATAAGTTTCATCATTTTCAATTTTTCCACTTTTTGGTATCTCATGGTTTTCAATCTACATTATTTTACTATTTTTACTTGTGTTAGTAATAAGATTACATTTCCATGCAAAAAGACTCGCAAGAAACATACCCGAGGAATCAATGGACCACGCTCTTCTATCTATAGCATGACGACTCAAGAAAACATTTTGAACAATAACTAACAATAATCAGAAGTCACTAGCATCCGTATCATTTAAATTTCTAAAAATTTTGATATTCCAAGAAATGGAAGCCTCGCGGGAACTAGCAAGAAAAGTGATTGGAGCATTGTGACTTGTAAGAGCAAGATAAACGGAAAAGGCACATAAACAAATGATCAAAGGCGTCCTCTACAATCCAAACATTCTCTCAAAGAGAGATTCTTTCGATTCCCTACCATGAGAGGAATGAAATTTTAAAAATATCAAATCCCTTATAAATGCACAATGCATTTCCATCAAGATCTAGAGTTGCCCCTAAAAACCACATGAGAATCCCAACCATTGCGTTGGATCCCATACTTGGTGGGTGTTTGGGAACTTCTAAAAACGCTACTTTTTGTCTTTTTAGTTGCTTTTTTAAAAAGTGTTTGGTTATGGCTAAAATAATAATTTTTTTTGGTATTTGAAAAAGTGGAATCAAATGTCACATCAAAACTTTTTGGTTCGGTAAAAGACTATTTTACCCTTGATGTAATAGAAAGAAGGTAATGTCACATCAAAATTTTTTGGTCGAGTAAAAAGTAATTTTGGTGGTTGCTTTTTTAGAGGATGCCAAACTCATTTTAGAGGTGTTTTTGATTTTTTTTTTTTGGCTTTTTGGTTTTTTTAGAAAAAGCTAGCTTATTTAGGACTTACCAAATGGGGCCTTACTATTAATCACCGAATGCCATGAAGTATCTCATTTAATAAAAAATCTCCATAACCATTACCCTAGTAATGCCTTGTTCTTAGCAATAATATTCCCAATGGAGAAACCCTATCCCTCTTGACACATTTCAATAATACTCTTAACAATTAAAACTTGTTCTATAGTTGTGCAATATCAAGGGTTATCAAGGGTCATATGTTCTCGAAACCATAGGATCAAATCCTTTCCTACTATCTTGCTTCAGCATTAATCTCGACCAAACTCATATCAGTTTGCCTCACTAGTGCAAATCTTTTATGGCTAGACAAATCGATTGTACTGTTCATCTCTCCAACTTTACTTTCTTCAATTGTCTAGATTCTCCCTCACCAGCAAGTGCCACTTACTTGCAACAGGGACAATGAGAGAAAATGGGAAGCTCATAGGTGAAATTGATCGCTAAAATAAAATAATCAACGATAACTTCAGAAAAGTGACATAGAATCCATGACCTACTTCACTCTTCTTTGTTCTCTTCACATGCTCTGAAAAATCATGATATGAGCGGACACCTTACCACCAAATGAGGCCTTTTAGATATGTGTATGGACTTTTGACTATTAAGCCATTCTTTTTTTTTTTTTGAGTGGCTATCAACCCACAAAACACATGTTTCTCATACTTTGATTGCTCAACAAAATTCTATTTGAATTTCAAAGAATAACTTATAATTCATCAGAAAATAATTTAACAACAATTCAAATATTCTGCTCAAAGAAATTAATTATAAGCATCTGTGTGTGCAATTCAAATATTCTGCTCAAACATGACATCAGATCCTCGTTTATATGTTATGCCACACACACACCTCGCTTCGACATTCGTGCACACCCTTATAGAAGCCATGTGGCCTTTTACTCCAGATGTGAGTAGTGTTCAATTCTTTTTTATTTTAAGCATTTGACATTAGAGTGTAAATTACCAAAATGGCACCTCACTCTCATCTATACCCATTGTGTCAACTGAGCCCCTAACTACCAATTGTTTTAATTTAGCTCTCAAACTCTTTAATTTGGTTCAATGCACATTCCATTTAGTTCCATCTAATTTACTAATGGATTAGAGTCATATGAGCCTCTTATGAGATTGATTAACCTCAAATACTCTGACTCAACTCCAATTCAACCAGTGTGCCCCATCCACTCCTTCCTTTATTTTTATGATTTCACCAACTAGTCATTGTTTTTGGCCACAAAAACTAATGCCCCACCAAACCTAGCATTAGTGCTATGCCCTAGAAACCAATCCACCAGATGTGGATGATACAATTTTATAAAAGAATCTTATCATTTAATTAATAATAAAAGGCAAGTTTTATTGTCATATTGTCACGACCCCAAACCGCCCCTAGTAGGATGGTGCCGTGATGACCAGTAATCCGAGATTACTGAAGGCCAACTTTCAAAATTCACACACAATCAGAGTATTACATAGGGGCTAACATGTGCGGAAGCAATAATTTACAATACAAGTGGTCCATAAGAGCAGTGCGTAGATCAAATGAAATGGCATACATCTTTACATAGCTTTACAACTTGAATACAAATAAAATAAAGTACATGTTACATCTTGATCAAAAGGCTTCTTAAGCCGACATGTACAAAACACATGAACTACAAGTCGAGAAACATAATCTTCCAGATTGCCGACATTCTCACTGCCGACATAACATATATACGAAACACACATCTCGGCGTAGCCGACTTCTTGCTTGTTACCTACATATATACATAGGGAGGGTGAGCTTGGATACTCAGTGAATGGTACAAGTAATAAAGGTTTTAAATGAATGATATCCGAGATCTTTGCAAAACATACATATCATAGCTTGTACAAAACATGAGATGAATCTAGTTCATCAAACTTGATCTTACAAAACTTACTTACTTACTTTGGATGTTAATAGCATCTACGTAATACAAGGAATGACATTCCGGACTTACAAAACCCACGCGGTAAACCGTCAGTGGCAAAACAAGGGAATAATCGACCCGGAATCAATTAGAAAAACCGCCCGCACAAGGCCGTCGGTGGGGCCATCCGTTCATAGACCGTCGATGGCAGAGATCTATCATACTTAGTACTGCGAAAGTTTAGAGTCCTCCAGCACAAGGGACTTTCCAGGAATGTCATCAAAACAAAACTTACTTGATACATAAAAATGGGGGTAATCATTCATGCTTGATCAAATGTTTTTATCAAAACGAAACAAGGCTTTATCAAATCTTTATAACATAACTTTATTAAAAATACCACTCACATAGCTCTTCGGACGTCGGGATCAAGGCAAAGGTCCAAGTCCTACAAACACATGGCAAAGTCTACTGAACGTACTTCTCAAAACAAGTCTTACATGCATGGAAATGATCTCGGGAAAACATGCTGGAAGTCAAAACACTGTTTTACATGTCAGGAAGACATGCTGCGTACCAACTAGGTCTTTGCCGTGGTCCCACACCTCCTGGCCGAGGTGTGGTTACCTAGGCTTCGGCGAGCGGCTGCATGCCGAGGTGCGCACAAGACAAACTAAAGGTGTAAGTGATCATGCAAGGTAGGCCAAGGTGAGATACGATGCTTGGCCTAAGTGTGAGGTCTAGGTAAGAGTGATCTCAGCGACTACACTTAGGGAAGAGAGGTCTGGAGATCTGGGTTTCTACCCGTGAAGAACGTGAAGAACATGAAGAACATGAACATGAAGATCATGAAGAATATGAATGCTAAAATCATAACTTCTTTATTACAAAATCTGGGATTTCATGCTATGAGTTCGAAAACATGGACCTGGGTACCCATACTTGAAGATCATACGGAAACAAACACAAAAACATGGATCTTGGCATGAGCTTTCCGATCAAAACATGACTTTTCTTCAAGAACACATGAATACTATTTTCTCTTTCTAAAACCGAACTTCAAAGCAATGCATGGCTTACAAGTCATATTCAATCATGCAATGCAATAACATGAACATAAAGAATAACATGAGCAGATCAAGAATCTAACCTTAGAACACGGATCTAATGGTTCGATCTCTAGGGATCAAGCTTGGAAATCCACCCTCCCTCAAGAACTCTTCTTCCTCTCCTAGAGCTTCTCTCTCCTCTTCAAAAACAAGGATATAACAAATGATAGGTTTCTCTCTCTGCCGGCTGATTTAACACTCAGCTCGGACACGTGACAACGGTTGGTTGGTTCTCCTAAAAAAGGTGATAGATTGACAAGACATGTGTAAGACAAAGTGTATCTAACAAGCTACCCGGTAAGGCACTCCGGCAAGTGATGACATCGGCTAAGGACAAAGCTTCGGCAACTAAGGTGACAATGACCTCGGCTAGGAAGGACAACACTTGACTAAGCTGTGCCACACCTCGGTCTAGGTCATACCACTCCAGGACAAGATCACTTAGGTGCAAAGGTAACATCTCGGCCTAGATAATACACATCTCGGCCTTGGTGATGAACACCTCGGCCTAGATAATGACATCTCGGCCAATATGTCGGGGCGAAGGTGGAGGTCAAACAAAGTGGTTCCAAGATAATTCTAGACTGAAGATGACCTCGGCTTGGAATGATCTAGGCTTAACATAACTTAGGCTCGAGACACCAAGGAAGGAAGCATGTACACAACACTTAGGCAAATCACATAAACACAAAACAAGACATGGACCTTACTTAGGCAAAACAAGTCATAAACATACAAATGCAAGCTTAATGAGTCATAATCATACGAATGCTTATGAACATGACTAAGACATAAATGTGGGTTGTTACATCCTTCCCCCCTTAAAGAAGTTTGGTCCCCAAACTTCGCTTACCTTGTTCCCAAAACGACTCTGGATGTCGAGTTCTCATTTCTTCTTATCATCTCTAGCTTTTACCTTGGGACAATCCTTAATGCGATGACCTCTCTCACCGCATCCGAAACATGCTCCAGTTGCCCGAAGACAAACTCCAAAATGTAGCTTCCCGCAACTTGCACATGTCAGCCAAGTGCCACCTTCTGAATTCGCGTTGTTGGGACTATCCACCTTTGTCTTCTCCACGGCATCATTCGGGTCTGCTTCTTCTTCGCGATTGTCATAGGTCTGCCTCTTCTTCTGATTCTTCCCCGAACTTTGACTTCTATTCAGGTTGGCTTCTACAAGGATGGCTTTATCTAACACTCCATCATACGTTGGCATGTTAAGCAAATTAACCTAATCTTGTATTGGCCCTCGAAGTCCACTCTCAAACTTCCTAGCTTTCCTGTATTCGTTGTCGACCATGTGAGGTGCATACCTTGCCAACTCGGTGAAAGCACGATCATACTCTGCCACTGTTTTGCTACCCTGTGTCAACATCTGAAATTCTGTGGTCTTGCGATCTCGGACACTGAGTGGGAAATGCTTGTCATAGAACAGCTCTAAAAATCTGGCCCAAGTCAAGTCTGGATTACCTTCTCGGATCATCATCCACCATCTACGAGCGTCGTCTTCCAATGTAAATGCTGCCAGTGACACCTTCTGGGCATCGGTGCTAGGAAAAACCTCGAACAACTTCTCCATTTCAAGAACCCATGCTTCTGCTTTCATCGGCTCTATACCCTCATGGAACTTCGGCGGCTTCATCTTCTTGAATTCTTTGATCAAAGTTATGGTGCCATCCCCATATAAGGTTGGCTGTAGAGGCTCTTGTGGCACTAGAGGAGGTGGAGGTGGGACTGCACGTCGGCCATTTGTATGCTCGGCCTGAGTAGATGTAGTACCAATGTTCTGTCGCCTTGCTTGCCTTAACTCATCAGCCAAACTTTCAACAATCTTTTCTAATCTGTCCAACCTGTCTTCGGACTGATCTCGGCCAACTAGGGGTTTACCTCTTCTCATGATGCTAGGAGTATGCAAGATGTGACTCTTAGAACAAAACGAACAAATGAACATTTATGCAAGTGAACATGATCATGCTGATGTAACAAATGCTCATGCCGAGATGATGCACACCTTGTCAAGTAGTAAGCAATATGATGCAATCCTAAGATCATTCTAAGGGAAATCCTATGCTCTTTAGGACTCAAAGTGTGTGAATAACGTACTATAAGGAACTTGTGCTCTGATACCATTCTGTCACGACTCCAAACCGCCCCTAGTAGGATGGTGCCGTGATGGCCAGTAATCTGAGATTACCGAAGGCCAACTTTCAAAATTCACACACAATCAGAGTATTACATAGGGGGCTAACATGTGCGGAAGCAATAATTTACAATACAAGTGGTCCATAAGAGCAGTGCGTAGATCAAATGAAATAGCATACATCTTTACATAGCTTTACAACTTGAATACAAATAAAATAAAGTACATGTTACATCTTGATCAAAAGGCTTCTCAAGCCGACATGTACAAAACACATGAACTACAAGTCGAGAAACATAATCTTCCAGATTGCCGACATCCTCACTGCCGACATAACATACATACAAAACACACATCTTGGCGTAGCCGACTTCTTGCTTGTTACCTACATATATACATAGGGAAGGTGAGCTTGGATACTCAGTGAATGGAACAAGTAATAAAGGTCTTAAATGAATGATATCCAAAATCTTTGCAAAACATACATATCATAGCTTGTACAAAACATGAGATGAATCTAGTTCATCAAACTTGATCTTACAAAAGTTACTTACTTACTTTGGATGTTAATAGCATCTACGTAATACAAGGAATGAAATTCCAGACTTACAAAACCCACGCGGTAAACCGTCAGTGGCAAAACAAGGGAATAATCGACCCGGAATCGATTAGACAAACCACCCGCACAAGGCCGTCGGTGGGGCCATCCGTTCATAGACCGTCGATGCAGAGATCTCTCATACTTAGTACTGCGAAAGTTTAGAGTCCTCCAGCACAAGGGACTTTAGTACTACGAAAGTTTAGAGTCCTCCAGCACAAGGGGTTTTCCAGGAATGTCATCAAAACAAAACTTACTTGATACATAATGTCACGCCCCACTTTTTATTACTCGAAGTATTACCATTTTCCTTTATTTAATTCCATTTCAGAGACAACATGTGGAAATAAACTCGTATATTCAATTCGTAGAAGTAAATAACATTGCTCTCATTCGTATGCAAGTAAATACAACATGAGTATAATAAATGAATTGCCATTGGGCTTACATCATTAACGAATCAAGAAGAATGGTGCAACCCTTTACACATATGGCATTCCGCCAATACAAGAAAGGCCCCGTGGCCAACAAATAAGAAGATCCAAATCTTGCAGCACATTCATCTTAACACCTGAAAAAGATTCAACAACGAGGGATGAACATATAGTCCAGTAGGGATCTCAACATAGCCCTCAACAATAACAACTTACAGATAGCTATGTTCATGAATGCTCAATCTCATACTAAGGTAGTAATGTGACAGTTTGCACAAAATATACATAAGTATAAACTTTTCTTGAAAACAACCAGTTTAATCAACGCCATAGGCGATTCATCTTTCCTTTTTCCTGTTATTAACCCCCATTCCCAATCTTTCATAACCTTAACAATTCCTTAGGAAATAAATTCACTAAGCCCGCTACTCTCTACCATTTTCCAAACATACACAGATGTGCCTTTTTAAAACATATATTTCTTTAAAAAAAATCCGTTCTCCTTCACACTTTCCAAAAGACAAAAATGACATTTTGGCTTCTTCCCGATACAATCAAATCTATACATGCACCGTTATAAAAAGGGAGATAACAACTCACCAACATGCATAAGATAAACCAATGAGGCAACTCGGCCCTCCAAAACTGTAACCGACACAATCCATGATATTCCTAGACACACTGAAACATCAACAACAAAACTTTGCTCTACTAGCTATGTGTGTAGTAAGCCAAAGATACACCTCTCACAATAACATGCCAGTTTACCAGGCACTAGCTGGAAGGGTATGGTGCCTTAGATTCTCAGCGCAGTCAGTTCTCCAGGCGCTAGCTAGAAGGTCACGGTACCTCTGATTTTTAGCGCAAGGTATAACACCACCAACCAAACACAACAGGGCATAACCAACATGTATAACACATATACATAATCCATTAAGATACAAGTAATGTGTTAAAGTATATGAACACATAACTACCTCCTCCCGAGCAAGTATACATATATAATGTATCTCAACACTTCATCACATACTGTAGACGTCCCCGAACGCCCCGGGAGGACGAGTCCCGTTCTGTTCGTTTTAGGTTCACTACAGTTCAGGACTCTCAAATTGTCACGGTTCTTAATTTGAACCAAAGAGTCCAAATCCAGCAAATCGTTTTGAGAAAACAGATTTTTAGAAAAGAAGTGCCAAACATGGACTGCTTTTCCAGATACAGAGTCGCCACCTAAATATTTTTTATGAGGGAATTTAGGAAACCCTGACTCAGTGCCAAAGGCCACGTGTCCGTCATCACCAAAGTTGCCTCGGCTCGGGAGCTTGGGTACGATTGGGGAAGGTCAGCTATAAGCACCCCCTCTCGCCCGATCCGAAGATCGGCCTCTACTAACCGTGATATCCGTTTTGAAAACGCTATGTGTTCTTATTCTAGTTAATTAGCTAGAATTACTATGTGATGCGCACAACACAAAAATATAGACTAGATCGCCTAATTTGGAACGAAGCATTGCATATCTGTTTGTTTGAAAAATGTTTTGAAATGTGCTACTCGCAAGTAGGCTAAAGCACGGATTTCAACGAGTTGTTCTAACTCAAACAACCCAACCTTCACCCATAGGCATTCAAGCAGTTTATATCACATAAGCATCTAGCCACATGGTAAGCATGCTGTCATGTTGACATTCACACTCATGCGATATGCTAAAGCATAAAGATACTTACAATGTACTCCGAGCCAAGACAAGAACATGTTAGCAATCAATGCATGATCCAAGTCCATGTTAAGTGGCTAATGCAACGCATACAGAATGCAATCTAGAATAGGCTCGGCTAATCTAAGGATGACATGTGAAAATGCACAGATAGCATGTATTCAAGTTAGATTTGAAATACTTTATGCAGTTAGCATGATGCGCCGAGCCTGGTGCATGCAAGACTAATGAATGATGCACGCATGCATAGCATAAGGTATGCTAAAGTAAACATGTCCTAATACTAACCATCAAAAGCGGCTAAGTAAAAGGGAGAAAAAAGTGGGGGTTGGAAGACATGCACACACGCACCCACACTTATTACAAATTTGCCCTCGCTCGGAGGGACCGAAAGAATAATACAAGTTAATTAACCTACAAGCTAATTAAATATTACAGACCAATTAATTAATTAACAAATTAACTAATCTAATGAAAGCAATAAATAGCCTCGGGAAGAGGGCCTAATGCAATGCGCGCTCGGCTCCGCTCGGAAAGTCACTGCCATGCACAAGTTGCCTCTGCTTTGACTGTTCTGCTTCTCTGAAGACTGCACAAGTCCCAGGGTTGCTTCTCTGAGTGCTGTGGAGCACCACCGGCCGTGAGGAATAGTCACAGGCCATGGGGAATGGTCATCGACCATAAATTAATCCATCGGCCACTTATGGATGGCCGGTCGGCACTTAAGATGGCCGGCCGGCCAAATCTTCCTGCAAAAACTGGTTTGACAGCAGCAGAGGACAGAACTTGGCATGGCAATGCATTTCAAGCAATGTATGCACCAACCACACTCCTTATCATATTTATGACTCAAAGGAGGATGGGCCTCGATTCTCGGGCCACCAATCATGCATTTCCATGCATGATGGCCCAAAGAATCAAGTGTGCATGTTGATATGGAATGCAATGCACATAATCAAGCAAATTGAACTCAACCTCTATCACAAGCAATTCAAGAGGCGAAGCATGCATGCCAATGCAATGCAATCCTAAGCATGTCGACTAGTGTGCAACATGGACAATGCTAAGAAGCATACAAGGCATACAATGGTCATGCAAGACATAGGACATGAGACAATACAACTAACAAGTATGCAAGGCACAATGTGGGTGTTCGAGCATGCAAGCAAGCATGTGACTTCATTCAATCATGCAACTCCAATCATGCAACAACACACAAATATGCAACAACGTACAAGGTGGGCATACAACAACATGCAAAGGGGTGGGCTTAAACTAACATGGGTAGCTTGCAAGCTTGCCAAAATCAGTGGCCAATACTATGGAAGTGAGGTCCAACACACACACACGCATGCATGCAAATATGGTCCAACACTTAAGCATATGAAGACAACTTGTAAGCACAAAAACATGGACTAATGACATGCAACATAAGCTCTGAAAATCATGTTAAAATGGTGCCAAACCAAGCCAACAAGACAAGCATAAGCATACAATTAGAGGTCCAAAACTCAAGGCAAGCTAATGAGGTATTGAACTACCCTTAGCAAAACCAAACATGGCATGAATTAAATGACCAAAAATAGAGTTTTAGCATATTAAAACAAAGCCTAAAGACCACTTAGATGGCATCTAAATGACTTAAATTCAAGGGCATGCACAATGACCAAACATGGAGCATAAGGCACAACCTCATAAGGCATCAAAGAGGCATCAAAGGCAAGCATGCAAACATGTCATGAGGACTGAAATGATGCTATAAGTGGTGTCAAACCACTGAAATAAATCAAACAATGCATGCTCAACACTTCACACATTTAAAGCCTACAAGCTAAACAATGTAAAGGGGCTATACAATGCATGCCATGGTCGACTAAAACAACTAAAGGCAGACCTTAAGCATGGAAAAAAAAGTACAAAAGCTTTACAAAGCAGGGCCTAAAACATGCTTGAACAAGGGTCAAAGCCTAGATGCATGTTAAGGCTAAATGATGGCATTACAAGACATGCATGCAAAGCATGCAAGGTGTGTCCAAACCAACTTAACACAATGCTATTTCATGGCAAAATAAGCATAAATATCAGTCAAGGCATGGTCAACACACACTTAAACTAGATGCTCCCTGAAGAGGCAAAAATAGCCCTTTTCAAGGACAACAAGGAGAGGGGGTGGCCCTCTCCTTCCTAGGACCTCAAGGAACCATCCTCACCTCTGAAATCCCTCAAGATTTCAGTGGTGAGGAGGCCCAAACACAATGGTCCCGGAGCTCAACCAAAATGGCACAAAACAAAGGCCAAACAAGCCTTAAGAGGGGTCAAACAACCCCAAAGCTTAAAACACCCTTAACAAACTATTTAGAGCAGACAAAAACAAGAATTTTATATGTTATATGCTAAGCTCAAAAATAGATGCAAGATAGGCTAAAAAGCTTTGCAAAAATGGGGTAAAAAGGGACAAAAGTCTTACCCTTGTAGACCCTCTTCACAAACAATGGTCCAACAGCTTCTCTAAGCTCAAAACCAGCCAAAAACTTCAAGGACAACCTCTTAATACCTCAGTAGTTAAAAGAAGGTGTGATGGTGGGTGTTTATGCACAAAAGTAAAACAAAACACACACAAAACACAAAAGAGAGGGAGATATAGATATAGGATAGATACACAACTCAAACCCTAAAACTAGAACCCTCTGAAAATATTGTCTAAGTTGTCTAACCCCTGAACAAGAGAGAAGAGGTTCTCCTTTATAGACAACTAGTCTTGTAAAGCTTCCAAAGGAAGCTAACAAGAGGGCAATCCCTCCATACACGTGTATGGAGGGGGTGACAGTGTATGCTAGCTGCACAAAAATATCTGCAAAAGCAGATGCACAGTAGTCGGCCGGCCAAAAATGTAATTGACCAAAAAAAGATAGCCGGCCGGCCATCTATAGTGCCGGCCGGCCAAGCATTTGGCCGGTGGCAACAAAACACAGCCGGTGGCCTCAAGCCATGGCCGGTGGAGTGTGGGGATGGCCCACAAGCCATTCCCTGTCCCTTCAAGGCAAAGCACAAGTATTTGGTGCAAAACCAGACACAAAATAGTCGAGTTGAGAGATCCTGAGGCAAGGCGCGTAGCCGAGACCTCCGGGAACTCAAGACGAACACAAACATGGATGATCACCGAGTGTTCAAGCGGTGACGTCCAAGTCTTAAGGACCGTCAAAAATGGGGTGTCTACAGTTGTCCCTCTTTGACAGAACTCGAAAGTCATAATAATGACGGGAGTGAATGTCAAAGCCCAGAGACGACCCATTTTTGACAAGGCCGAAGACTTAGACAAACATGCAAGACAAAACAAGATATGCGCCCGAAGGCAGGGGCAAAATGCAAGACAATGCACAAAGCCGAACATAGCTTATGATCATGCAAAGAAAGCTGTAACGAAGCATAATAATGCAATAGTTTTAAGCTAGCATACACCAAACTACACTATAATGCAGAAAAGATCTAAGAGAATTATGCAATTCTCAATACGTCTCACGCAGAGGATACAATACCTGTCCGGTTCGTCTGGTTGCACTAGCCTCAAATGAACCGTACATATAATATCGTGCCTGAAAAGAAAGCAAACTTAACAGGTATAATATTGTTAGCAACATGCATAACTATGCAAAATGATATGCAATATATAAAAAACTATGTACAATAATGCAAAAGAAAATGCAATGTAATTAAAATGCAATGCAATTGAAACAATGCAAATGAAATGCAATGCAATTGAATCATGATCCAATCATGAGCGGTTCAAAACCACACAAATGTCAAATAGATTGATGGAGGTAACAAGTTTGTCTACCATAGAAAAGGTGCCGCAACCCTCAAAGCGCGTACAGATGCAGAACTATGAGTGATGTAGACGGGCGCAAGAACAAGTAATTGGGTGGAATGACATAAGTGGGGAATGATCCGTTAACAAAAGAACATGATCCTAATGCAAGATGCAAAAATTACACTACAATGTAATATGTATGATGGATATGGCGCGCAAGCCAAACCAAATCTTGCCTAGGAAAGGCATGGACACAAACAAACCACGTCTAACATAGAACGGTCATACAGAACTACGAGTGTATAGACGTGAAAAGTATGGGCACATACCAGTCCAAGCTCAACAAGGAAAGGCGCAAACCCTAGATGGAGGTGATGCAATGAATGCATGCAAGCTACAATGCAACAACTACAATATGCAATGGAATGGATATAGTGGATTAAGGCCTACTGCCAAACCGTATCTTGCCTAGGAAAGGCATGGACACAAACAAACCACGTCTAACATAGAACAGTCATGCAGAACTATGAGTGTATAGACGTGAAAAGTATGGGCACATACCAGACCAAGCTCAACAAGGAAAGGTGCAAACCCTAGATGGAGGTGATGCAATGAATGCATGCAAGCTACAATGCAACATCTACAATATGCAATGGAATGGATATAGTGGAATGCATGACATATGCAATATATTACAATGAAATGCATGACATATGCATGTTGTTGTTTTTTGTTTTTTTTGGTTTTGTTTGAAATGCATGTTGATGCGTGTTGATGTAAACGCGTGACAATGCACGTCTTGTGATATGCATGACAATGCATATGATCTTGAATGTGCAACCACGCGCATCGCTAGAAATGCTTATGAACTCGAATGCGCGACGATGCGCATCGCTTGAAATGCATGATAATGCATGTGAACTTGAATATGTGACGACGCGAGTCGCTTGAAATACATGTACAATGCAACTTACCAAAAGTCATTCGAGCACAACAAACACCGAAGGACTTGCACCTTCAGAGGATTTAAGGTCTCCTAGACCGAGCGTATTTAAGGTCTCGCCAGACCATGGCGAATGCATAACAATGCAAGCATAATGACGAATAACTCAACACGTGTTTGCAAAACAACGTATGTGGGGCAACTTTCAAATCTTAAAAGAGACAAAAGGATACACCTTGCACATATTCGAGTGCCATGCGTAGAAGACACGGTCCGAGGTCAAAACGGAGGCCTGTTGAGCTTCAGAAAGGCACTGTCTTGCACTATCTTCAGAAATGAATGCCCCAAACTATACATCTGACCCAAACAAGGTTATAGGAGGCTCACCGGCCATCAGGGGAGGTCACCGGCCATCCACCGGCCATCAAAACATCTCACTGGCCAAATATTTGAATGCACATGCTATGCCATGCCTTTTTGAAAATAAAACTCATCTTCATCTTTTGAAAACCATCATGCTCAATGATGTTATGCAACTTCAACTGTTCAAAATTTATCAATTTAATTCAAGAGGCGGTAAATACAACTCTGGTAGTTCTTAGGTCTGTGTCTGCAAGTAGGCTATATGAGTAATAACAATTTTTCCTTTTTACCAGTATCAACTGGAGGGCTCGACACCCATAATCTGTCATTTTTACCAGTATTAACTAAAAGGCTCAGCACCTATCCTCTACACTACCTTTCAAGACTTACCACTATATTTACCCCAAAACCATTTCATGGAAACTTGTTTCTCAACATTCCTTTCTCAATGCAAGTTTTCAAATCAACTTTCAAGGTTCAATGTAATCAAATGAATTGATATGCCAACGCAACAATAATCAATTCAATACAATAATTCTTCTATTTCCAATTCTTCCACACAATACTACCATTGTGATCGAAATTCCCATTTCTCATTTCCATGCAATTTCACAAGATAAATAAATATACATTTAATTCAATTCATCCGAGGAATAACACATCTTCCATATTTCAAGCATTTTCAACAAATTAGCCATTTCAAGACGAAATCAACATTTTCAAATAACGATTTTCAAAATGAACAACAACTCTCATATTTCTTAAAATTTATCATTTATACAATATAAACAAGAAATTTTTCAAACATCACTTATTTTGGGCATTCAAAATAAATATAACAATATCAACCATGGATTTTCAACTTCTTTTAAAATCCCCAATTTCTTGGTTTTCTCACCCAAACCATCCATCTTCAAACATTTGAGAAAAATCTCACTAAAATCCTCTTTCTTCAATCAACATAGTTCAAAACCCTCAACTTCTATTTTTAAGGAAACAAGATAGTAAACCCACTTTCAAAATTACTCATCTTCTTAAGTCAACTACCCATTTTCAAAGCAAATCAAAGGATGATTTCAAAATCATCTAGATCTTGCAAAAAACATATATATAACTCAAAGAAAATCCCTACCTCAAGTTTGAAGAAGAAATGAGTTGAAAATCCCAAAACCAACGACGATGAAACTCGATCTCCACCGCACACAACGTAACTCTCGCCTAGACAACCAACTTTGATGAAGAACTTGGATCTTAATCCCAATGGATTTGGAGAAATCAAAGATCTTGTGAGATTTTTGGTAGGAAATGTAGAGAGAAGGAAGAGGAAATGTTTTTAGAGAAAGAGATTTACAAAAAGTGACATTCAATCAGCCCAAAGAGAGAAGAAAGGGAAAAATTTCGGATCTACCTAACTTCCCGCACGTACAGAGCCTCTTTCCGCACATGTGGCGCGTGTTCGCGCACGTGCGCCCCTCACCCCCACACTTGCGGCCTCCTTCCCCCGCACCTGCCTTTTTAGCAGAATGCTACACCCTCTGGCCCTGTTTCCCACATGTGCAGCCCTGTCCCCCAACCCAGAATTTCCTCGGTACAACTCCCAACTCACCGGACCCGACTCCGCACCCTCTGAGACAAGTGAAACTGAACACCGGCATGAACAAGAGTGAGAAATTTTTTAGAACAACCTAAACAAAACTTAACTCAAACGAGAAACAAGACTCCACATTGAAACCAACACTCTACAAGTGTAAACCAAAAAGGTAAACAAAGAGGAACAAAAGACGCACAACGAAACCGGTTGTCACACAACACATTAGCTAAGGAATTGAATAGCAAAAAGTTCTCTCACAATAAGAGGTACCGACAACTACTCTGGCATGGTCACAGCATACACACGCCCTGAAGGCCTAATCAACTTGCTCACCCCTTGAAGCATAGGCTTGAAGAACTGGCTGAGCCAAAGTCACTCCCTGGTTGGCCCTCGAGGTTTGAACAGACTGAGCTACCTGATGGATTTGTATCTGCCTCAAACTAAAGGTAATAGATGTGCCACCATACTTAGGGCAATACCTTCTTAAATTTCCAGATTGTCCACACTAATAACAAATATGCAGCTACCCTCTCTTTTGGCCCTGACTCTTGGAAATATCATAGAAAACTAATAGAAACTCATTTTTATGCATTGATTTTGTCACCACCGGGACCTGCCCTCAAAGTTTTGGATCATAACCAACCAGCAATCATGAGATTGCGGCCTCAGACAAAATTCAAATCATATTTAAGTATATGAGGCCAGAAGCAGAAGTAGAATAATAAAATTGTCCAATGACTTGTGCATAGATGACATAAACCAAAACATCTTATACGTTAAGAACTCACATTCATATAACATACAATGTTGATGCATTCATTTTAGACTTCATGTACAATGCTTAAACAAAAAGGTTTCATTCAAGAACTTACAAACTTAAACTTCTTAAAAACGAAAGATGGTCAAACATGACCAATAAAACAAAACAATAGACAAAAGCCTTTTCTGAGAGGCATTCCATGGCAGACATCACAAAACTTGGGTAATCTTCTACATGGTTCACTAGGGTTGGACATCCTGTTGCTCACCTACATACATATATAACGGAGTGAGCTAAAGCCCAATGAATAACATTAGAGTAAAGACGTTATATGAATGAGTTCTATTACGTAAACATAATCGTTTCCACATCATATACAATTCTTAACTAAACAACCTTTGGTCAAATACATGACGAAACGACCTCGGGTCCAATGTATAACATATGTACAGAGCAGAAAAGATGATAACTTGGCAGAAAGACCTTGGGTTCAATTCATTATAGCGATATAATGACCATTTGGTCAACACAGATTTAGCAGATAATCAGAACAACCTTGGGTCCATCTTATCAGATATACGAAATGACATTAGGTCTATCTTATGCGTTCGTACTTAATCGATTTCATTAACATATATCACATTGATCAAATAGATAGAAGCTCATTCATACTTGGAAAATCAAGAATTCGAAACCACATTAGAATATTCAGAGAATAGAATATAGGAAAATATCTTTACTAAGATATTACTCACAGTGGTTAAGTTGTTATCACGTCTCTATAGATCGACCTATATAACACATAAACACATACACACATTGGAACACATTGCTTAATCGGATCATACTTTTCTTATTCAATTTCCTTTATGTCCATTTCGTACTTATTAGGTTAATCATGAGACTTATTTCATGCCTAAAAATGCTCAGAAGAAAATGAGGATGCAAACATGATCAGAATGTGACTTTTCAAAATAGGTTGAACCATGACAATTCGCTCGAGTGCACTATTGGTTGCTCAAGCGGGCCACTAGATCTACAAAATTACTGGATGGTCTAATTCTAGGCTCGATGGTCACTCGAGCCATATGTAAATTGAACTAGGGTCGCTCAAGCAGTGACATGGTTGCTTGAGCGATGTGCAATGCTTCTGCAAAAATGCTGAATGCGGGAAATGTGCGCTCGAGCAACAACTCCTTCTCTCAAGCGGTGCGACTGAATTCTGGGTTTTCAAAATAGAATTTTAAGCTTCAAAATTTGAGTTCTAAATGTAAAGTATTTCATGATACACTCCAAACCATGAAAACACTTCTAAAAACATGAGTATGAAGCCAATTCTAAACCTTTAGCTCAAAACTTCATGATTTCACAAATTAAAGCTTAAAGCTTCATGTATGTTTGAACTTGGTTCAAATTCTTCTTCTACAACTTTCAAATATGAAATTGAACTTGAAAACAACACAATTCATGGATGCATGTATGATTCAACTCTCAATTCAAATATAGGTAAATGCTAAAAATTATAATATTTTCATGTTGATGAACACACATATGCTAAGCTTCTAAATTTACCATCTTTAGCGCAATTCTTGTGTCTAAACTCATAATATTCTTGAATTCACATTTTAGGTGACTTAAATTCATGAATTGGGGATTAAACACTTACCTAGAGTCTTGATTTAAGCTTAATTTAGCAAAACTTGAGCCTTTCCTCTCAAATCTTCAATTCTCTTGCAAAACTCCAAGTTCTAGCCTCTCTCTCTCTCTCTCTCTGGAATGATGAACTCTCTCCATCTCTAAGCTCTCTACAGAATTTTGAGCTCAAAAATGAGCCAATCCTCTTCACTTAACCTATATATATATATAATTAGCTTAAGCTACTAATTAGGGATTAAGTAGCTGATCAGGGCTTCAGGCTAATTAATTAAAACTTAATTTTTCTGAACTAAATCAAATTTTAATCAAACTTCCCAATAGATCTTAACAATTATGCCATCCTATTTAAACTTATCAATTTGGGTTTCTGAAGTCATTAAGGCCTTCAATTTCAGATTTAAAGCAGAAATCACAACGTATAATTAATCAATAAACAAATATACATACAAATACACATCAAACATACAATTAACTTTCAAAATTAAATGAATATAAATATACTACGTGATTGGGTTGTCACAGTCGTTCCCCCTCAAGAAGTTTGGTCCTCCAAACTTTGTGTTACCTTTTATCAGAAACAACTTGGGATACCTTTGCCTCATTTCATCCTCTCTTTCCCACGTGGCTTATTTGTCATAATGTTCCTTCCATTCTACCTTAACCATAGGAATTTCTCTATTCCTTAGCTGTTTCACTTGCCGGTTGATGATTTGAATCGGTTTCTCTTCATATTCCATATTATTGTTAAGAGCTCACCAGTGATAGTCAATAACGTGGAACGGATCTCGAAGATAGCCTCTCAACGTTGACACATGAAACACATTGTGCATTTTTTCCATTCCCAATGATAAAGTAATTTGGTATGCAACTAGACCAAGCTTTTTCAAAATCTGAAACGACCCAATATATCAAGGTGATAAATTACCTTTTCTTCCCAAATCTTGACAGACCCTTCATCAGAATCAATCTAATTAACACATGATCGCCAACATCATATTCTAAGGCCCTTCTTCTCTGGTCCACATAACTCTTCTATTGGCTTTGTGCAGTTCTAAGTCTTTGGCAAATGATCTTAATCTTTTCTATGATTGTTTGCATAATTTTCGGTCCAAGTAAAAACATGTTCCCAACTTCTGTCCAATGCACCAGAGATCTACATTTCTACCATACAAGACTTCATACGGTGCAATGCCAATACTAGAATGGAAATTGTTATTGTATGCAAATTTCGCTAATGGCAAATAGGTTTCCCAACTTCTCTGAAAGTCTAGAGCACACATCATATCTTCCAAGGTTTGAATAGTTCTTTTAGACTGTCCATTGGTTTCTATCTTGCAAGACTCATTGCTTGATCGGAAAGAGTCTCGCTTAAGCATAAAATTCATGCAAGCAGTACTTTTACAGAGTTTTGCAGACCGCTCAGGTGACCAAATCTGTGCTCGAGCGAAGGGCCCTATTTCAAAAAATCTTGAAAAGATGTTTTATGTTCCATTTTCTGCTCTCATTCATTTCTAAGCACTCTTAGGCATGCATTGAGCATTGTAAATGAATTAAAGAAATAAGAAAAAGGCCTAAGAGAAATAAACAAGTTACAAATGGATTGAATTGTTTGTGACACAATGTGTTATGAAATGTGTCGGGTCAAGTGTAAGCGCAAATCCATCGATGGAACACTGTGAGTAATATCTTCGTAAAGATATTTTCAAGTATATTATTTTCCAACTGCTACTTCTGTATAAGCTTCATGGATTTGTTGGTTTGAATTATGAATGAGTATTTTATATGCCTAATCTTTGTTTAAGATTCTGTGAAGAACATGAGTTGGGCCCGAGGCCGTTTGTTATATTTGGGCCTGAGGCCGTTGGATAGATTTTATAAGGATATGAATGGGCCTAAGGCCGCTTGAATACAAATGCATTGGGTCTAAGGCCATTTGAATATGAATCTAATTATGATCACGAATATCAAATGCACATAAATATGAATATGAAAATAAAGGGCTAGAGGCCGTTTGATATGATTAGGCCAGAGGCCGTTTAATACGATGATTGGGCCCGAGGCCGTTTGATATGATGGGCCAGAGGCCGTTTGATATGTTTGGGCCTGAGGCCATTTGATATATCTGATAAGAATATGAATGGGCCTAAGGCCTTTTGATGTGTTTGACAAGGATATTACCTATTAGAGAATTTCATTCATATAACTTCTTTACTTTGGTATTATTCATTGGGCTTTCATTCACTCTTATTTATATGTATGTAGGTGAGCAAAGAGATGTCCAAACCCAGCCTCAGTGAAGGATGTGAAAGAAACCCAAGTTTTGTGAAGTCAGCCTGAACGTCTCACGCATGAGATTTTGTTTTTGTTCTTTTGTTTTACCCTTTTTGCTCCCTTGGTGATTACATTGGACCACTTATGTATATAAACATTTTGTTTGGCTGACTGCATGTCTAAAAGTTCCTGGATGTACAAGATGCTACAAGATGTTAACTATGTTTATATGTGTGAGTTATAATTGACTACTTGTGAAATGTTTTTTCTTTGCCGTGTAAGCACAGCTCATTGGACAAAATCTTTAAGTCCGCTTCTGTTCTGGCCCCTGAGATATGTTTAACCTCGTTTGAGACTGTAGGTAATCTCATGATTATTGGCCGATTATGACCTTTATCCATAGGGGCGGGTTTGGGTCATGACAGCGTAGTATCAGAGCAGGAATTAATAGCTCACACACTTGTCCAAAGGAGCAATGTAGTGTCTAGAAAAGATCTAGGATGCATTCATGTGACGTGTATGTAATTGAGTGCATCGAGAACATGCTTAAATGTTTGAAATGAATGATTATGTGACATAAGATTTGTTGTCTACTTGTATATGGCTACTTGTACACATTTTCTATGAAGAATAATGCAAGTTAATCAGATAATGGTGATAACAAGAGTCGATGAGTTAGAGGAATCTTCCACTGCCAGAATGGATAGGATGGAAAGATTAATATAGGAAATGGCAAAAACATTAAGGCAATAACAACAATGGCAACAATCGCACCCTCCACCTCCACCTCCGGTACAGCCTGTACATGACTAGCAAAATGATGACCGAACCATAGCTCTCACCAAAGATTTTAACGAGATGAAACCGCCACAGTTTCATGGGGGATTGGATCCATTGAAGGCTGAAGCGTGGGTCCTCGACATAGAGAAACCGTTTGACGTGTTTCCATGTCTTAAAACATAGAAAGTATTACTAGCTACCTTTACACTAGAAGATGAAGTAAGAAGGTGGTGGATGTTGATGCGTGAAAGCAATAAAGATATTAGTTGGGCACGGTTCTTGGAAATCTTCTATGACAAATATTTTTCACAATGTGTCTGTGATAGAAAAGTGTTAGAATTTATGGAACTTAAGCAAGGCATCATGACCGTAGCTGAGTACGAGGCCAAGTTTACTGAATTGGCTAGATTTGCGTTGCACATGGTCGACATCGACTATAAGAAAGCGAGAAAGTTTGAGGGTGGTCATCGAGATGATATTTTAGAGAAGGTGAATGTACTAAAACTAGAAACCTATATTGAAGTGTCAGATCGAGCTATAATATCAGAAGCTAACATAGCCAGGCAGAGTAAACCATTAACCGACTGGAAAAGTAAAAGGCTAAGGTTTCTTTTCAAAGAAAAGGCTTTCAAAGAAATAGAATACGGGATCCTCAAGTACTTCAAATTCTTCCAGAGATACGTCTCCAATGTGTAGCCAATGTGCAAAAGACATCACGGGGTTTGCTATCGTGTTTTAGGGGCCTGCTTTAAATATGGTAAAACAGGGCATATAGCCAGGGATTGTAATCAAAACAGTGGAAAGTTAGCTGCTAGCTTAACTGGATCGATCCCAAAACTAGGAAACACTACGGGGCCTACTACTACTAGAGACACCATGAGGCAGGGAGTGTCTTTGCACTTGTCCCGGGTGATACACAGAACACAAATGCCATTATTTCAGGTACTATCTCTATATGTAATCAGGATGCTTTTGTGTTAATTGACTCTGGATCAACACACTCCTTTGTAACTTATGCATTTGCATCTAGATTGAGTGGACCTCTAGAATCATTGCCATATTTGTTATGTTTATCTGCTCTATCCAGGGAATCTGTGTTGTGTACATCTGTGTGTCGGTTTTGTGATATGCGTATTGGGAGTACTACCTTGTATGTAGATTTGTTACCCTTGGACTTTAGACATTTTGATGTAATTATGGGTATGGACTAGTTATCTAAATGTTGTGCCACCATTGATTGTGTAATAAAACAAGTTGTATTTAGACCACCAAGGTAGGACGAAATTGTGTTTGTGGGTAATGGGGTAGTGCCTTCACCTTATTTGATATATGCAATGAAAGCATGTAAATTGATCAGGAAAGAGTGCCAGAGTTACTTGTGTAGTGTATTTTTGAACAATCTATGAATATTGAATTGAACAGTATCCCTATTGTTAGAGAATTTTCGAATGTATTCCCAGATAAATTACCAGGAGAATTGATTGACAGGGAAATAGAATTTACTATTGATATTGTACCAGGCACTTAGCCTATCTCAAAAACCCCTATAGAATGTCTATTGTTGAAATGAAAGAACTGAAATAACAATTGCAAGACTTACTTAACAAAGGGTTTATCCGACCAAGTACTTCACCATGGGGTTCGGTATTATTTGTGAAAAAGAAAGATAGGACATTACGCCTGTGTATTGCCTACCGGGAACTGAACAAGGTAATGATAAAGATTAAATACCCTTTACCGCATATTGACAACTTGTTTGATCAGTTACAGGGATCACAAGTATTTTTCAAAATTGATTTGAGATCCGGGTACCACCAGTTGAAGGTAAAAGCAGAAGATGTTGAGAAAACTGCGTTTCAGACAAGGTATGGTCACTATGAATTTCTTGTTATGCTATTTGGAGTGACTAATGCCCCTGTAGCATTTTATGGATCGTATGAATCGAATTTTTAAGCCTCACCATGTTGAGTTTGTTGTGGTTTTTATTGATGATATCTTGATATACTCAAAAAGTAGGATCATGAACAACAATTGAGAACTGTTTTGCAAACTCTTAGAGAAAAAAAGTTATATGCTAAACTAAAGAAATATGAATTTTGGTTAGATAAAGTCGCCATCTTAGGCCAGGTTATTAACAGAGATGGGCTTTCAGTAGACCTCCAGAAGATAGAGGCAATTGTGAATTGGCCTACTCCAGTAAATGTAACAGAAGTCCGTAGTTTCATGGGTTTAGCCAAGTACTACAAAAGGTTTGTGAAAGATTTTTCGAGAATGGTTGTACCACTTAACCAAATCACATGCAAAGGACAATCGTTTGAATGGACTGATGGAAGAGAATCTACCTTCTAAGAACTGAAAACGAGATTGACTACTGCACCAGTGTTGATCTTGCTCACAGGTACGGAAAACTTTGTAATTTATAGTAATGCATCTTATCAGGGTCTGGGTTGTGTGTTAATTCAGGAAGGACAGGTGATTCCTTTTGCTTCCCAACAGTTGCACCCACATGAAAAGATTTACCCAACACATGACTTAGAATTCGCCGCAATTGTGTTTGCTTTAAAATTTGACGGCATTACTTGTATGGGGCAAGATGTGAAGTTTATATGGATCGCAAAAGTTTAAAATACTTCTTTACTCAAAAAGAGCTGAATATGCGATAGAGAAGATGGCTTGAGTTGATAAAGGATTATGACCTTCAGATTCAATATCACCAGGAAAAGCCAATACAATTGCCGATGCATTAAGTAGAAAATCAACTGGGAACTTAGATTGTCTACTCACTGAACAGAGAGAAATCTTGCAAGATTTTGAGAAAATCGAGATTGAAGTTGTGTTACATGAACAAACTGGGTTGATAGCTGCCATTTCAGCTAAGTCAGCAATAGTTAATGAAGTCAAGCAAAGGAAAAAAGAGGATGAATTCCTCAAGAAAATAATTGATGAGTTTGAAGCAAATCCAAAACCAGAATTCAACATTAATAATGAAGTGTTAACATTTCAAAACTAATTATGCGTCCCAAACATTCCTGAACTAAAGAAGAGAATCCTAGATAAAGCTCACAAGTCGTTGTTTGCTATGCATCCGGGTAATAACAAAATGTATCGGGACTTGAAGCAAAGTTATTGGTGGCCCAAAATGAAGAAGTAGATTGTAGAGTATGTATCCAAGTGCCTTCAATGTCAGCAAGTTAAGCTGAACATCAAAAACCAAGCAGTCTACTTCAGCCTCTCTCTATTCCAGAATGGAATTGGAAGCATGTGGACATGGACTTCATTGTTGGCCTACCTCAAACTCCTAGAGGTATGGACTCTGTTTGGGTTATAGTTGATAGATTGACTAAATCTACACATTTTCTACCATGGAGACTACTTTTGATGCTTATACATTAGCCACTATATATATTGATGCGATTGTTCATTTACATGGAGTTTTGATATCTATTGTATCGGATAGAGATCCGAAATTTGTGTCTAGACTTTGGAGAAGCTTGCAAAAAGCTATGAGAACAGAATTGAGGTTCAGTACCGCATTCCATCTACAAATATATGTGCAATCAGAATGGACCATACAGACTTTGAAAGACATGCTCAAAATGTGTGCTTTAGATTTTCAAGGGAGTTGGAAGGATTATTTGCCACTAGCTGAATTTGCATACAATAACAGTTTCCACTCTAGCATCGGTATGGCACCATACAAAGCTTTGTATGGCAGAAAGTGTAGATTGCCAATTTGTTGGACAGAAATCGGGGATAGAGCTTTACTTAGACCTGAAAATTGTGCAAGACACTTCTGAGAAAACTAAAATCATCCAACAAAGGCTCAAGGCAACTGAAAGTCAGCAAAGGAATTATGCGGATGTTTGAACAAGACCTCTTGAGTATGAGGTTGGCGATCATGTATTTATTCATGTGATCTCGATGAAGGGCCAGTTGAGATTTGGTAAGAAGGGTAAATTGTCACCCCGTTACATTGGGCCGTTCCAAATTCTAGAAAGGCTTGGTCAAGTTGCTTATAGAGTTGCTTTGCCACTGGGATTCGAAAAAATGCAAAATGTATTTCATGTATCAATGTTGAGGGCTTATCTCCGAGATCATTTCATGTGATTGATGACCATTGGATAACGCCTAATGAGAATTTGGAATATGAAGAATGGCTAGAACGGATCATTGACTGGCAAGTAAATCAATTGAGGAACAAGTCCATCCAAATGGTGAAGGAAGAATGGAAGGAACACTATGGGAAAGACGCTACATGGGAAAAAGTGGATGAGAAGCGGCTACGCTATCAATATTTGTTTCCTGGTTGAGGTAAAATAAGTTTGGAGGACCAAACTTCCCAATGGGGAAAGATTATGATAACCCTGTTTTGTATTATGTTAACTAACCTTAATTACGATTGTGATTATGTGCTTAATATGATTTTGGGTGATAATTATGTGATTAATTATGTTTTTGAATCTATATCTGTTCACCGTAGAAAAATTTGTCTAACTTACTGCTATAATTTGAAAATTTAAGGCTGTCGAAGCGACATAAATTGAAATTGTTTGTACCATTGTGATTAGCGTGATTTTTAGAGCCTATGGTGAAATTTAATTAAAAATTGATTCGTATCGAAATAATTAGATTAATTAAGTAAGGCTCATTAACTTTAATTAAGATTGATTAATTTAATCTAATCACCTAGTATATAGATATGGGCTAATTACACTTCAGCTCATACTTTGAGCTCAAATCTGGAAATACACTCTAGAGAGGGAGTGAGCTGAATTTAGAGAGATGGAGAGCTCATCCTTGAAGATTTTGCAGTGGAATTCAGGAACTAGGTGGATTAGCTCAAGACTTAGCAATATTTGGAAGAATTATAGCCTCTAGGTGAGTAACCAACCCTTAATTCATGAGTTTAATCTTGTAATTATATGAATTCCAAGAGAGTTGGTGGTCATGAACAAGATGAGAGTTTAAGTCAATATATCCATGCATGTAAAGAATTGCCATGACTATGCAAAATCAAGCATGAAACATGATAAAACATGAAGAATTGAGTACCAAATCATACATGCATGCATAATTTTTCATGACTTTGTACCATTTGAAATGGAATTAGAGTCAATAATTTACATGCATACATGATTCATGAAGGTATGAAGCTTGATTGCATGAGTTTTGAAATTGGCAAGAAGAATTTGAAATGATTTTGGAAATGGACCATGATTTTGGACAATTGGTTTCAAATTACCTAAGTTTTTATGTTATACAATGTTTTTCCAAGATTTTGCACTAAATTTGCAAGCTTTGAACCTTTGGAAATGTGTTTTGAGCTTCAAACAAAATTTTGAAAATTCCAGAATTTGACATGTTTGCTCGAGCGAAGAAAGCCTCGCTTGAGCGTAAAAATCAAACTCTCAGAAGTTTTGCAGAGATTTGCACAGTAGCTCGAGCAACAAATCTTGTGCTCAATCGAACCTTATTTTGCAAGACTCCTCACTCAAGCGTAAAATTCATGCAACCAATACTTTTACAGAGTTTTGCAGACCGCTCGAGAGACCAAATCTGTGCTCGAGTGAAGGGCCCTATTTCAGAAACTTTTGAAAAGTTGTTTTATGTTCTATTTTTTGTTCTCATTTATTTCTAGGCACTCTTAGGCATGCATTGAGCATTGTAAATGAATTAAAGAAATAAGAAAGAGGCCTAAGAGAAATAAACAAGTTATGAATGGATTGAATTACTTGTGACCCAATGTGTTAAGAAATGTGTAGGGTCAAGCGCAAGGGCAAATCCATCGACAGAACACTGTGAGTAATATCTTAGTAAAGATATTTTCAAGTATGTTATTTTCCAACCACTACTTTTGTATAAGCTTCATGGATTTGTTGGTTTGAATTATGAATGAGTATTATATATGCCTAATCTTTATTTAAGATTCTGTGAAGACCATGAGTTGGGCCCGAGGCCACTTGATATATTTGAATTCGGCCCGAGGCTGTTTGTTATAATTGGGCCTGAGACCGTCGGATATATTTTATAAGGATATCAATGGGCCTAAGGCCGTTTGAATACAAATGCATTGGGCCTAAGGCTATTTGAATATGAATATAATTATGATCACGAATATGAAATGCGTACAAATATGAATATGAAAATAAAGGGCCAGAGGCCGTTTGATGTGATTGGGCCAGAGGCTGTTTGATACGATGATTGGGCCCGAGGTCATTTGACATGAATGAATTGGGCCTGAGGCTGTCTGATATGAATGAATTGGGGCCGAGGCCATTTGATATGATGGGCTAGAGGTCATTTGATATGTTTAGACCGAGGCCGTTTGATATATTTGATAAGAATATAAATGGGCCTAAGGCCGTTTGATGTGTTTGACAAGGATATTACCTATTAGAGAATTTCATTCACATAACCTCCTTACTTTGGTATTATTCATTGGGCTCTCGCTCACTCTTATTTATATGTATGTAGGTGAAGAAAGAGATGTCCAAACCTAGCCTCAGTGAAGGATGTGAGAGAAACCCCCAAGTTTTGGGAAAGTCAGCCCGAACATCTCACACATGAGACTTTGTTTTTGTTCTTTTGTTTTACCCTTTTTGCTCCCTTGGTGATTATGTTGGACCACCTATGTATATAGACTTTTTGTTTGGCTGACTACATGTCTGAAAGTTCCCGGATGCACCAGATGTTATAAGATGTTAACTCTGTTTACATGTGTGAGTTATAATGGACTGCTTATGAAATTTTTTGCTTTGCCATGTAAGCACAGCTCATTAGACAAAATCTTTAAGTCCGCTTCTGTTTTGGCCCTTTTATTTCTACTGAGATATGTTTAACCTTGTTTGAGGCCGTAGGTAATCTCATGATTACTGGTCGGTTATGACCTTAATTCGTAGGGGCGGGTTTGGGTCATGACAGTGCATTTACCTTTAAAACTACTAGGAGCTTAAAATGTACACTCGAGTGACACTTCCATCACTAGAACGAACTGCTCAAATTCTGAAATTTCCAGAATTATTTTTGAAGTTCAAACTTGCACCTTAGTGGTTCAAACTTTGCATGGTTGGTACAAAAACTTTTCAAATCATTTTAGAACATGAAAACATAGTCAATTTTGAAACCAATTGCTCAAAATCATGCTCCAAATTCCAAATTCAAGCTTAAACTATAAAGTTAAAACCATGCATAACATGAATTGCACTCTTTTCTTTTCTAAACTCTTGTGTATGAGATGTGAAATGTTAGAAAAATGTCGAATATAGCTTCATGCATGTGGAAAATTTCATGGAATTCAAACTCAAATTGGTGATTCATGCATGCATGTATACAATCATGCTCAATTCTTCCAAATTCTTGGTAATTCTAGTTTCCTCTACACAATTACATGCAAATGAACTTAGGACCTTAATGAATTCAACATCTATATGTTTCATTTTGTGAAGTTTAAGGATGAATTTCATTCCTAGAGTTGAATTCAAGTGCAATCCTAGCTCAATTCTTCAAGTATTCTCCAATCCCTTCCTTCCCTCTCTATATTGTTGAATTCTCTAGTCTCACTCTCTAGTTTCGGCTCAATAGTTGAAGAAATGAGCTCCTAAGCTCAATTAACACATACATATACAAGTTGATTAAGCCTCACTAATTACATGTGATTAAGACTAAACAATGGGGCTTAAGTCTAATCAATTAAGATTATTTTATTCTAATTATTTTGATCCGAATTGAATCTTAATTAAAGTTTCCATCAAGTTCTAAATATTCCAATTAGCCTATTGGGCTATCCAATCTTGATTTCTAAAGCCGTTAAGGCTCTCAATTTCTTTCTCATAGTCGGTAATTCTAACAGGTATTCCATAAACAAACAGATATGCACACTTAAACATACAGGAGATCTATATGGTCAGCCATACAGGGCCTCAAAATGTGCCATGCCAATACTTGCCTGAAAACTATTATTATATGCACACTTCACCAAAAGCAAATGCCTCTCCCATGACCCCTTAAAATCGAGAACACAAACCTGAAGCATGTCCTCTAAGATCTGAATAGTGCGCTCAGGCAACCTGTCAGTTTGAGGATGATAGACAGTGCTAAAAGTCAACTTAGTGCCCAAGGCACCCTATAGGCTCTGCCACAACCCAGCCATAAGACGTGGATCCCTATTGGAGACGATAGTCATCAGAACCTGGTGAAATCACACTATATCTCTAACATACAAATCGACAAGGTAGTTGTAGACGCGCCCGCGTGGGGCCCTCGCTACAGTTCAGACTCGATTTGTGTCACGGTTCTTAATCTGAACCAAATAGTCCAAATCCGGCAAATCGTTTTGAGAAACAGATTTTTTGAAAAGAAGTGCCAAACATGGACTGCTTTGCCAGATACAGAGTCGCCACCTAAATATTTTTTAAGGGGGAATTTAGGAAACCCTGACTCGATGCCGAAGGCCACATGTCCGTCATCACCAAAGTTGCCTTGGCTCGGGAGCTAGGGTACGATTGGGGAAGGTCAGCTATGAGCACCCCCTCTCGCCCGATCCGAAGATCAGCCTCTACTAACCATGATATCCGTTTTTGAAAACGTTATGTGTTCTTATCCCGATTATTAGCCTAGAATTACTATGTTATGCGCACAACACAAAAGTATAGACTAGATTGCCTAGTTTGGGAATAAGCATTGCATATCCGTTTGTTTTGGAAAAATGTTTTGGAATTTGCTACTCGCAAGTAGGCTAAAACATGAATTTCAACGAGCTATTCCAACTCAGACAATCCAACCTTCACCCATAGGCATTCAAACAGTTTATCACATAAGCAGCTAGCCTCATGGTAAGCATGCTGTCACGATAACATTCACACGCATGCGGTATGCTAAAGCATAAATGCTTATCGAGTACTCCGAGCCAAAACAAAAAACTAGTTAGCCAACAGGCATGGTCCTAGTTCATATCCGATTGACTAATGCAACACATACAGGATGCAATTAGAGTAGGCTCGGCTAACCTAAACATGGCACGTGAAATACAATCGATTGATGCACGTATTCAATTTGGAATTGAAGTACAAATGCAATTAGCATGATGTACCGAGCCCGGTGCATGCAAGACAAATATATGGATGCACGCATGCATAGCATAAGGTATGCTAATTTAAACATCTCTTATTACTAACCGTCAAAGCAGGTAAGTAAAAGAGAGAAAGAAGTGGGGGTTGGAAGACATGCACACATTCACCCACACTTATTACAAATTTGCCCTCGCTCGGAGGGACCGAAAGAATAATACAAATTAACTAACTCGCAAGCTAATTAATTATTACAATCACCTAATTAATTAACAAATTAACTAAGCATAAGGAAAGCAATAAAAGGGGGGCTCGGGAAGAGGGTCCGATGCGCGCGTGCTAGGGTCTTGCTCGGAAGTGCACTGCCATACATAGGCTGCCTCTGTTTTCCCTGCTCTGCCTCTTTGAAGACTGCCAAAGTCTCAGAATTGCTTCCCTGGACATTGGGAGACCCCACCGGCTGAGTAGAATAGCCACCGGCAGTGGTATGTGATCATCGGCTGTTAGTGAAACTATCGGCCACCAATGGATTGCCGGTCGGCACTAAATACTGCCGGTCGGCAAAGAGTGTCTGCAGAACCTGCAATTGACAGCAGCAGAGGGCAAGGCATAGCATGGCTGTCACGACCCCAAACCGCCCCTAGTAGTTTGGTGCCGTGATGGCTAGTAATCCGTAATTACCGAAGGCCAACTTTCAAAAACTTAATACAATCAGAGTAATAATGAACGGGGCTCACAAATACGGAAGAAGTAAATCAAAAATACAAGTCGTCCATAAGAGTTGTGCATAGATCAAATGTAATGACATTCATCTTACAATTAACTTTACAACTTGAATACAACAAGTAAAATACGTATTACATCTTGATCAAAAGGCTTCTCGAGCCGACATATGCAAAATACAATAAAATACAAGTCAAGAAGCATGATTTTCAAGATTTGCCGACATGCAATGAAGGGCATCGCCGACGTAAATACAAAAGCAAAGCCGACATAAGCACGAATCCAAAACAAGCATCCAAAACGATCTAGGCGTCGCCGCCGTCTTGCTCATCACCTACATATATATAGAGGGGTGAGTACAAATACTCAGTGAATGGTACTTATAATAAAGGTTTTGCATGAATATAGCCGAGGTCCTTCAAAACGAAACACATCAAACTTTATCAAGACGAGGGATGAACCGTATTCATCAATCAAGTATTACAACATCGGCGAAGCAAGGGATGAACCGTATTCATCAATCAAATATTACAACATCGGCGAGGCAAGGGATGAACCGTATTCATCAATCAAATATTACAACATCAGCGAGGCAAGGGATGAACCGTATTCATCAATCAAATATTACAAGTATCAAGGGCTGTACGATCCGTAATCGTTTAGTCAAAGGTACTGCGAAAGTTTATAGTCCTCCAGCACAAGGGACTTGTGTTACTTAGGCCCGTAGCCCGATTTAACATAGTAATCTTTTCAAGAATGGACCGTATCCTTTTACATTTAGTACTGCGAAAGTTTAGAGTCCTTCAGTACAAGGGACTTGTGTTATTTAGGCCCGTAGCCCGATTTAACATAGCAAAACTGGTGTTACTTAGGCCCGTAGCCCGATTTAACAAGGACCGTATCCTTTTATACTTAGTGCTGCGAAAGTTTAGAGTCCTTCAGCACGAGGGACTTTCCAAGAGAGGACCGTATCCTTTTCAAAGATGGCATCAAAACAAGGATTATACTTGTCATATCAAGACAAGAGCTATTCATTCATGCTTAACAAAACACTTTTGTCAAAACAAAGCAAGCAAGATTTATCAAAACAAGTATAACATAGCTTTATCAATAATACCACTCACATAGTTTTCCACGGGTGTAGGCTCAAAGCAAATATCAAGGACCTACAATCACATGGCAAATCACATTCTCAAAACAAGCTTTATGTGCATGCAGATGATCTCGGCATTCTCACCAGATCCAAGTCAAAAACAAAGCAAAACATGCTGGGAGTTTAAACACTGCTCCAGTCTCATGGAAACACATTGGGCATCAACCAGGTCCTTGCCGAGGTCCCACACATCCTAGCCGAGGTGTGGTCCTGCTGGCCTTAACCAAAAACAAGGTCGGGGAAACCTGGGTTCCCCTTGAAATAACATGAAGAACATGATGAACACGATCATGAGAAAGATGAATGCAAGATCATAACTTGTTACAAAAATCTAAGATTTCATGCCATGAGTTCAAAACATGGACCTGGGTACCCATACAAGAAGGTTATGCAAGAATAAACACAAAAACATGATTCTCATTCCAAACTTTCGATCAACACGAGACTTTCTTCAAGAACATATGGAAAACCATTTTCTCCTTTCAAAAACCAACTTCAAAACAATGCATGACATGCAACACGAATTCGATCATGCAATGCAGCTAGATGATCAGCAAGAACAACCAAAGGAGATCAAGATTCTAACCTCAAAACTCGGATCCAACGGTTCAAACCACGAAGATCAAGCTTGGGAGACTTACTCTCACTCAAGAACTTCTCTTCCTCCTCTCTAGAGCTTCTCTCTCTAAAAACAAAGATTGAGACCAAAAAATGATTTGTTTCAAGGTCTGCCGGCTGCCTTAACGATCAGCTTGGACACGTGGCGCTATCGGGTTGGTTCAGCTCAAAAAGGTGATTGATAGATAAGACAGGTCTCTGACAAAGCGTATGCAGCAAGCTCGGCAAGATACATCGGCAAGAAATGACATCGGCTCAAATCAAGGATCCGGCAACAGGCTAACAAAACATTGGCTAGAGAGGACGACACTTGACTAAACTGTGCCACACCTTGGCCGGGGTGTGCCACATCTCGGCCTAGGCCATACCTGCCTGCAGACAAGGTTCACTGGGTGCAAAACATCTCGGCAATAAATGCCCGAGGTGTAGGTGGGGGGTCGACCAAGGTCTCAAAACAGTTCTAAGTACAAGGGTTCAGAGGCGAACTAAGCTCAAGGCGACCTCGGCCACACACACACTAAGCAAAGAACAAAATCAAGCAAGCAACTATAGCAAACCAAGGCAAGACAAAACCTTCAAATTAACATAACAAAGCAAGATCATGCAAGAATGTATGCAAGTATGACAAGAGTAAGGTGAGGGTTGTTACAATGGCAATGCAATTCAAGCAATGTATGCACCAATCCTATCCCTTATCATGTGTATGACTCAAAGGGACATGGTTCTTGGTTCTCGGACCACCAAGCGCGCATTTCAATGCGTGATGGCCCAAAGAATCAAGTGTGCATTTTTTATATGGAATGCAATGCACATGAACAAACCAATGGGATTAAACCTCTATCACAAGCATTTCAAGAGGCCAAGCATGCATGCAAATGGGATGCAATCCTAGGCATATGAGCTAAGGATGCGACATGGCAATGCAATGCATTCATGCAATTATGCAAGCAAATATGCGAGGCAAACATGCAAACAAGCAAAGGATGGACTTAAGCATGGTTTAGGCAGCCCTCACTAAGCCTAAAAACAGTGGCCAAAGTGCCCAAAATGAAGGACTAATGGCATGCAAACATGCATGCAAATAATCTTCAACACTTCAAACATTAAAGAGCAACTCTCAAGCACACTTAAGAGGATGCAAACATGGACATATAGCATGCAAATTAAGCCTTGAAAATCATGCTATAGGAGGTGCCAAACCAACTTAAACAAGACAAACATAGCATGCAACAATGGTCTAAAACCCAAGACAAGCCAAGAGGCTTAAACCAAGACTAAGTCAACCAAGCCTCACAAGGCTAAGAGGACTTAAAATATGTCTAAGGCAGGCCTAGACAACACCCAAGGGACACCTAGATGGCATCTAAGTGGCTCAAATTCAAAAGCATGCACAATGACCAAAACATGGAGCATGCAAGACAAGCTTTCAAAGCTTCAAAGAGGCATCCAAGGCAAGCATACAAGCATGTTAAAGGGACTGAAATAACATGGCAAATGGTCCCAACCCACTAAATTAAGGCAAGGATGCATGCTATACATTCACACACTTAAGGCCAACAAACCAAAAATGCAAAGGGGCTATACTAAGCATGCCAAAGTCGACCCAAACAACTAAGGACAGACCTCAAACATAGCAAAATAAGCACAAAAGCTTCACAAGGCCAAGCCTAAAACATGCTAGAACAATGGTTTACAACCTAAGGCATGTTAAGGCAACAAAGTGGCATTACAAGGCATGTATGCTAAGCAAGCATGGTGTACCAAAACCAACATACAACAATGCTATTTCATGGCAAAATAAGCATAAATAACAGCCAAGGCATGGTCAACATGAGGCTTAGCTAGGTGCTCATTAAAGAGGCAAAAATGGCCATTTTCAAGGACAATAAGGAGAGGGGGTGGCCCTCCCCTTCTTGGGACTTCAAGGCACCATCCTTACCACTGAAATCCCTCAAGATTTCAGTGGTAAGGAGGCCCAAACACCAAAGTCCTGGAGCTCACTCAAAATAGCACAAAATGGAGCCCCTCAAGGCTTTAGAGGGGTCAAACACCTCTAAACCACAAAACACTCTAAACAAACTATTTAGAGGGCCCAAAAACAGAACTTTTTTATATTATACACTAAGCTCAAAAATAGTTCTAAGATAGGCAAAAATAGTATGCAAGAATGGGATAAAAAGGGGTAAGATTGTTACCCTTGTTGACCTTCTTCACAAATGGTGGACCAGCTGCTTCCTTGAGCTTAAACCAGCCCCAAAACTCCAAGAACAGACCTCTGGCCCTTCAAGAACCAAGAAAAGGTGTAACACTATGTGTTTGTGTGCAATAGTAAGACACAAACACACTTATACACACACAAGAGAGAGATATAGAGATAGGATATGTATGAAACCCTAAACCTAAAACCAGAGCTCTCACACAACTTTTCTAACCCTTTTTTGTCTAACCCTAAAGCCAAGAGAGGAGGGCTCCTCTTATAGAGAAGCCAATCTTGTAAAGCTTACTCAAGAAGCTAACAAGGAAGCCATCCCTCCATACACGTGTATGGAGGGGAACAAAATGCAAGCCAGTTGTATTAAAATATCTGCAAAAGCAGATGAACAGTAGTCGGCTGCTCAAAATTTCCATTTTGACAAAATGGACTGCCGACCGGCAACAAAGAATGCCGACCGGCAAAATACATTGCCGATGGCAACAAAACACCAGCCGGTGGCCTCTGGCCATGGCCGGTGATGTGTGGGGATGCCTCACAAGGCATTCCCTGCCCCTCCAAGGCAAAACACAAGTGTTTGGTGCAAAACCAGACACTAAACAGTCGAGTTCGGAGATCCTAAGGCAAGGCGCGTAGCCGAGACCTCCGGGAACTCCAAACGAACACAAACATGGATGATCACCGGGTGTTCAAACGGTGACGTCCAAGTCTTGAGGACGGTCAAAAATGGGGTGTCTACAGTAGTCTACTGAGTCACTCATGCGCATAGGTATAAAGTGTACAGATTTGGTTAACTGGTCGACTACTACCCACACGACATCATTATCCCATTTAGTCCTCGGAAAACCCACAACAAAATCCATCGTGACATGCTTCTACTTCCACTTGGCTATAGGTATGGGTTACAACAAATTCACTTGTCGCAGATGCTCGACCTTCACATGTTGACTAGTAAGGCACCTCGAAACGAATATGGCCACATATCTCCTCATCCTCTTCCATTAGAACTGGTGGCAAAGGTTGGGATACATTTTTGTGCCTCCCAGGTGTACCACAAGGCGTGAATGGTGGAACTCTCAGAGTACCTCTTCTCTACAAGATTCTGGCACAAAAAAGTGATCTAGATATTTCACACTCGAATTCGAATGAACATTCAAACCCTTCTCTTCCTTCCCATTAGAGATCATCCCTCAGATAGTTTCTTCTTTCTGATCATACTGTTGTACCTCTATAACCCAGCTAACTAAAAGCAGGTTGTGCAACTGCGATAAATAAAGTGGCGAACTCAAAGGACTCGCCAAGGTGCAAGTCAAACTCACCAATAGCTCCCAATATCTCTTACTCCTGGATAGCAATACTTGCTACTTTGCTCACGGATTTCCTGCTCAAAGCATCGACCAGTACATTGGCCTTTTGTGGATGATAATGTAACTCAAAATCATAATCCTCTATAAACTCCATCCATCTCTTTTGCCTCAAATTTAAGTCCTTTTATGTGAACTGATACTCCAGACTCTTGTGAACGGAAAATACCTCAAATCTCTTTTCACACAGGTAATGCCTCCAGATTTTTAAGGCAAAGATCATTACCGCTAGCTCTAAGTCATGCGTAGGATAATTTCTTTCATGGGTTTTCAATTGTCATGAACCATAGGCTACAATTTTCCCCTTCTGCATTAATATACAACCCAAACCTTCTCCAGATGCATCACAATAAACAGAATAACCTAAACCCTCTCTAGCATAATCAAAACTGGAGCAGTGGTGTGTCTAACCTTAAGCTCTTGGAACGATTTTTCACAAGTCTCACTCCAAACAAATCTAACCCCTTTTCTCATCAATCTAGTCAACAACAAAGCCAATCTAGAGAAATCTTTCACAAAACGTCAATAATACCCAGCTAAGCCTACGAAACTCCGGATCTCAAAGGCGTTCTTAGGTTGTTCCCAATCTTGTAATGCTTCTATCTTAGATGAATCTATAGTCACCCCTTCGCCAAATACCACATGGCCTAGAAACTTAATTTCATTGAGCCAGAACTCACACTTTCCAGACTTCACATATAGACAAAGTACTCTAAGCAACTCAAGTACAACCTGTAAATATTCTTCATGTTCCTCCTCAGAGGATGTGTAGACTAAGATGTCATCGACAAAGACGACCACAAACTAATCTAGGAACTTGCGAAAGACCTAATTCATCAAGTTCATAAATGAAGCCGGTGCATTCGTCAGTACAAAAGGCATCACTAAAAACTCGTAATGGCCATACAGCATATGAAATGCCATTCTCTGAATATCCTCCTCCTTCACCCTCAACTAGTGATACCTCAATCTCAAATCAATCTTCGAGAAATAACGCGACCACTTCAAATTGTTAATCATATCATCTATTCGCGGTAATGGGTATTTGTTCTTAACAGTTATCAGGTTTAACTTTTGGTAATCGGTGCATAGTCGTAATGTGCCATCTTTCTTCTTTGCAAAGTGAGTCAGTGCTCCCCAAGGCAAGGTACTAGGGTGAATGAAGCCCTTATTTAATAAATCCTGGGGCTAAACCTTTAATTCACACAACTTGGCTGGCAAACCAATACGATGCCATGAAAATTAGAGCCGTGCCTAGCACTAAATCGATAGCGAACTCAATCTTCTTATGTGGTGGTAACCCTGTGAGATCTTTCGAAAAGACATCTGGATACTCTCAAACTACTCTTGATAATTCACCCCGGATCATGCTACCCTCATCAACTATCGAGATGGCAAAAAGAAAACGCTGCTCGACCCTTAAGGTCATATAACGGAAGACTAAAACTATCACCCTAGTCACACATAAAGTAGAAACACTCGCATAATAGTGTACACATCGACACCCTTCTGCGATGGCAATCTATTGAACCCTGAAAATAAGTCAACCAGGCTATACCTAGAATCACATCGAAAGCATGCATGTCAAGATTTAAAAAAATAAAAATAGAGTCGACGATCTGTGACCTCAATCTCACAAGAGGATCATACTCTACCTAATGCCACTCTACTTCCAATAGGTGTCTCAACAAGTAGAGGAGACTCTAATTGATCAAACTCTAACCCCAAGGTAGATGCAAAAGAAAACAAAATGAAGGAATGAGATGCACTAGTATCAATCAACACATTCGCTAAGGAATTGAATAGCAAAAACTTCTCTCACAACAAGAGGTATCAATAACTGCTCTGGCATGGTCACAGCATATTCATGCCCTAGAGGCCTCTGATTAACTTGCTCACCCCTCGGAGCATAGGTCTGAAGAACTGGCTGAGCCAAAGTCGCTCCCTGGTTAACCCTCGAGGCTTGAAAGGACTGAGATGGCTGATGGATTTGTATCTGCCTCAAACCAGACATAACAGATGTCTCGCCCGACTGAGGGCAATACCTTCTTAAATATCCAGACTGTCCACACTGATAACAGATATGCAGCTACCATCTCATTTGGCCTTGACTCTTGGAAATATGATAGAAAACTAATAGAAACTCATTTTTATGCATTGATTTTGTCACGACCGGAACCCGCCCCTAAAGGTTTGGATCATAACCAACCAGTACTCATGAGATTACGGCCTTAGACAAAATTCAAATCATAATTAAGTATATGGGGCCAAAAGCGGAAGTAGAATAGTAAAATTATCCAATGACCTGTGCATAGATGACATAAACCAAAACATCTTATACATTAATAACTCACATTCATATAACATACAATTTTGATACATTCATTTTAGACTTTATGTACAAAGCTTAAACAAAAAGGTTTCATCCAAGAACTTACAAACTTAAACTTTTTAAAAACAAAAGATGGTCAAACATGACCAATAAAACAGAACAACAAACAAAAGCCTTTTCTGAGAGGCGTTCCATGGCTAACATCACAAAACTTGGGTAATCTTCCACATGGCTCACTAGGGCTGGACATCCCGTTGCTCACCTACATACATATATAACGGAGTGAGCTAAAGCCCAATGAATAACATCAGAGTAAAGACATTATATAAATGAGTTCTATTACGTAAGCATAATCGTTTCCATATCATATACAATTCTTAATGAAACGACCTTTGGTCAAGTACATGACGGAACGACCTTGAGTCCAATGTATAACAGATGTATAGAGCAGAACATATGATAATTTGACAAAACAACCTTGGCTCCAATTCATTATAGCTATATAATGACCATTTGGTCAACACATAACAGATATTTTAGATTTAACAGATAATCAGAATGACCTTGGATCCATCTTATTAGATATACGGAACGACCTTAGGTCCATCTTATGAGTTCGTACTTAATCGATTTCATTAACATATGTCACATTGATCAAGCAAATAGAAGCTCATTCATACTTGGAATATCAAGAATTCAGAACCACATTGGAACATTCAGAGAATAGAATATAGGAAAATATCTTTACTGAGATGTTAATCACAGTGGTTAAGTTGTTATCACGTCTCTGTAGATCAACCTACATAACACATAAACACATACATACATTGGAACACATTGCTTAATCAGATCATACTTTTCTTATTCAATTTCCTTTTTATCCATTTTGTACTTATTAGGTCAATCATGAAACTTATTTCATGCCTAAAAATGCTTAGAAGGAAGTGAGGATGCAAACATGATCAAAATGTGACTTTTCAAAATAGGCTGAAACATGACAGTTCGCTCGAGTGCATTATTGGTCATTCAAGCGGACCACTCGATCTACAAAAGTACTAAATAGTCTAATTCTAGGCTCGATGGTCGCTCGAGCCATATGCAAATTGAACTAAGGTCACTCAAGTGACGTGCAATGCTTCTGCGAAAATACTGGATGCATGAAATGTGCGCTCGAGTGATAACTCCTTTGCTCGAGCTGTGCGACTGAATTCTGGGTTTTCAAAATAGAATTTTGAGCTTCAAAATTGAATTTTGAGCTTCAAAATTTGAGTTCTAAATGTAAAGTGTTGCATGATACACTCCAAACCATGAAAACACTTCTGAAAACATGAGTATGAAGCCAATTCTAAACCTTTAGCTAAAAACTTCATGATTTCACAAATTGAAGCTTAAAGCTTCATGTATGTTTGAACTTGGTTCAAATTCTTCTTCTACAACTTTCAAAATATGAAATTGAACTTGAAAACAACACAATTCATGGATGCATGTATGATTCAACTCTCAATTCAAATATAGGTAACAAAATCTTGCTAAAAATGATAAACTCTTCATGTTGATGCATGCATGTATGCTAAGCTTCTAAATTTACCATCTTTAGCTCAATTCTTTTGTCTAAACTCATAATCTTCTTGAATTCACATGTTAGGTGACTTAAATTCATGAATTGAGGATTAAACTCTTACTTAGAGTCTTCAATTAAGCTTAATTTAGCAAAAAACTTGAGCCTTTCCTCTCAAATCTTCAATTCTCTAGCAAAACTCAAAGTTCTAGCTTCTCTCTCTCTCTCTCTCTCTAGAATGATGAACTCTCTTCCTCTCTAAGCTCTCGACAGAATTTTGAGCTAAAAAATGAGCTAATCCTCTTAACTTAACCTATATATGCACATAATTAGCTTAATATACTAATTAGGGATTAAGTAGCTAATTAGGGCTTCAAGCTAATTAATTAAAACTTAATTTTTCTGAACTGAATCAAATTTTAATCAAACTTCCCAATAAATCCTAACAATTATGCCATCCCAATTAAACTTATCAATTTGGGTTTCTAAAGTCATTAAGGCCTTCAATTTCAAATTTAATGCAAAAATCAAAACATATAATTCATCAATGAACAAATATACATACAAATACACATCAAACACAGAATTAACTTTCAAAATTAAATGAATATAAATATACTACTTGATGGGGTTGTCACAGTCTTCCCCTCTTAAGAAGTTTGGTCCTCCAAACTTGCGTTACCTTGTATCAGAAACAACTTGGGATACCTTTGCCTCATTTCATCCTCTCTTTCCCACGTGGCTTCTTTGCCGTAATGTTCCTTCCATTCTACCTAAACCATAGGAATTTCTCTATTCCCCAGTCTTTTCACTTGCAGGTTGATGATTTGGATCAATTTGTCTTTATATTCCATATTATTGTCGACAACTCACCAATGATAATCAATTGTGTGGAACGGATCTCGAAGATAGCCCCTCAACATTGACACATGAAACACATTGTCCATTTGTTCCATTCCCAACGGTAAAGCAATTCGGTATGCAACTAGACCAAGCTTTTTCAAAATCTGAAACAGCCCAATATATCGAGGTGATAAATTACCTTTCTTCCCAAATCTTGACGGACCCTTCATCGGAATCAATCTAATGAACACATGATCGCCAACATCATATTCTAAGGCCCTTCTTCTTTGGTCTGCATAACTCTTCTATTGACTTTGTGCGGTTCTAAGTCTTTGCCGAATGATCTTAATCTTTTCGATCGTTGTTTGCACAATTTTGGCTCCAAGTAAAAACCTATCCCCAACTTTTGTCCAACACACCAAATCACCACTCCGATCTATAGGGGTCAGGTTGGGGTCGTGAGAGACTGGTATCAGAGCACGAGTTAAACCATACCTACACTTGTCCATACGAGCAATAGGATTCCTTAGAATGAATTCTAGGAATTGCATTCATTTGTGAATGTGTATGACAAGGTGTGTATTCATGAGGCATGCATTGAGCATGATACATACATTGTGCATTTATTTGATAATTGCCTATAATATGTTTATGTGCATATAAAAATGGAGAGAACAAGGTCAGAAGAAGGGGAAAAGTCTTCTACGGCCCGCATTGATCAGTTAGAAAGGATGTTTGAGGGGTTAGTGGAAACTTTGAGGCAACAACAATAGCAGAAACAACAATAGCAGCAACAACAACAACAACCGCAACCCCTACCTCCACCACCGCAACCGCAACAGCAACCACTAGTACCACCAAGGTAAGAACCTGAACTGTTGGCTATTCAGGATAATGAAGCAGATGATCGGACTATAGCACTCATAAAGGAGTTAAAAAAGATGAAGCCTCTGACATTTGAAGGTGGACTTGATCCATTAAAGGCAGAAGCATGGGTTTTAGGGATAGAAAATTTGTTTGAAGTCTTTCTGTGCACCGAAGTGCATAAGGTTTTATTGGCAGCCTTCATGTTGGATGAGATGGTGGATGTGTATTAGGGATAAGAATAGAGGCATTGGTTAGGACCGATTTCTAGAGATCTTCTACGAAAAATACTTTTCGCAATGTGTACGAGACCAAAAGGTCTGAGAATTTGAAGGGTTAAGGAAAAGCAACAAAAAGCAACAGGACTATAGCAGAGTATGAGGCTCAATTTACTGAGCTAGCTAGGTTTCCACCACATATGGTGGATATTGATTATAAAAAGGCCAAAAAAATAAATCAAGGGGGCTCTATGAAAACATACTTAAAACGGTAAATGTTCTAAAGCTACCCAAGTATGTTGATGTCCATGATCGAGCTTTGATGTTTGAGTCGATCCTTGCAGCACAAAATAGATTCATAGGTAGAAAGGAAAAAGCCAAGATTTGAAGTGAATAAGGGACTGACAACTATAGTTAATAAGAGGTCAAATATGGGGAGATCTAGCAATTTCAATCAAGGCAGTAATGTGGCACCAACTTGTTTAGAATGTGGAAAACGACATTGGGAAGTGTGTCGCCGACTTTCTGGGGCTTGCTTTAAGTGTGGGAAAGTAAGCCATTTAGCAAAGAATTGTTTCCAAAATTACCAAGGCAACAATAAACCTACTGCCAGTTCATCCGGTTCAATCTCAGCATCAATTTTAGCACCAAAAGGAAGTGCAAAGCCTACAATAGGATGAGAAAACATCTATCAAGGAAAAGTATTTGCTTTAGTACTAGGAGACACCCAGAATGCTCAATTTGTTGTTTCAAGTATTCTTTCTTTTTGTGCTAAAAATGCTCATGTCCTAATTGATTCAGGATCTACAAATTCTTTTGTGTCGAAATTGTTTGCTAGTAAACTGAATACACAATTGGAACCACTAGAATATTTATTGTCTATTTCATCACATACTGGAGGGTCAATGTTTTGCGCGTTTGCTTATCCTGCATGTGAGATTTTGATTGGGAATGTTAGCTTATTTGTTGATTTACTGTCCTTAGACATGGATCATTTTGATGTAATATTGGAAATGGATTGGCTATCTAAATATCATGCCACAATTGATTGTGTGTCCAAGAGAGTTTTCTTTCAACCTCCTAAACAAAATGAGTTCTCTTTTGATGGTAATGGGATTGTTCCTCTTCCTTACCTCATTTCTTCAATGAAAGCTTGTAAATTGCTCAAGAAATGATGTAGGGGCTATTTGTGCAGTATTTTGGATACACAGATAGGGGATGTTAGTCTTGACAGCATTCCAGTAGTTCAGGAATTTCCGAATGTATTTCCAAATGACTTGCCAAGAGGCGTAATTGACAGGGAAATTAAGTTCACTATTGATGTGATACCAAATACTCAGCCTATTTCAAAGACTCCATATAGAATGTCACATGCAGAGTTGAAAGAGCGAAAAGTTCAATTGCGTGAGTTGTTAGACAAGCGATTTATTCAACCCAATACATCACGTTAAGGTGCACCAGTTCTTTTTGTGAAGAAAAATGATGGAACACTTCAGTTGTGTATTGATTACCGGGAGATAAACAAAGTTACAATGAAGAACAAATATCCGCTACCTAGAATTGATGATCTATTTGACCAACTACAAGTTGCATGGGTATTTTGAAAGATTGATGGAGAAAGACAGGGAAAGTTAAAGAGAACCATTCTTCTTGAGAGTTAGAAGAGAAAGTTAGAGAAATGAAATAGAAATAGGAAGAAAACCAAAGGGAATTCAATTTCATCCTTTTGTAATTAATAATTGAACGCTTGGGTGATTTGGAAAACCTTAAATGAGGTGCTTAAGTTATACTAACATCGTTAAGCTACAATTACTCAGAAAATTCTATTTCTTAGAAGCTAAGGAAAGTTAGTTTGAGTTACACTTGGCTACTTAAGCTAATGAAACAATTAGTGGCCTAAGCTAATTAGTTCCTAGAACAAAATAGAGAAGGATGGAGAAGGACGGAGAAAGTTAGAGAGAAACATTCTTCTTGAGAGCTAGAAGAGAAAGTTAGAGAAAAGAAAGAGAAATAAGAAGAAAATCAAAGGGAATTCAAACTTATCATTTTAGGTCTAAGAATTGAACACATAGGTGATTTAGAAAACCTTAAATGCGGTGCTTAAGTTAAACTAATATCATTAAGCTACAAATACTCAGAAAATTCTCTTTCTTACAGGCTAAGCAAGGTTATTTTGAGTTAAACATGGCCATTTAAGCTAATGAAACAATTAGTGGCCTAAAACCAAACGATGTATAAATAATTAAAAAAAACAAAACAAAAAGATGAGGTTTGAGGAATAGATGAGAAAGAACAATATAGCAAGTTCTAGAAGTAAGATGCATGATCTAACTCTTATTTAACTCATCAAGGTATTTGATTGATAGTAGATTGTAATGTTTCAAGGTGTTTGGTTATTTTAAAGTGTTTGATATTTGAAGGTGTTTGAATTTCAGAAGATGTTTGTGATTTTCTGTGGTTTTATGATGTTTAACAAGTTTGGAAATGTATTTTTGGGATACGTAAAAAGTACAAAATAAGACAATTCTTCACACTTTTATAATAGTAGTAGATATGGGAAAGATTATGGTACACACATCGTGTTTATCATATGTGTGAGGCCCCTGAAAATTTTATTTTCTTAAAAGTCCCTTAATTTTGGAATATTGCAATGAAGACCCTTGATTTCCTAAATAATTTTAACTTTAACCCTAAAAGCGAAAACTCGCAAATCCTAATCAATTTCCGTAACTTAGGAATCATTTATAATACCCTAATATTGATTAAATGACTCCTTAAATATGGAATTATCACTTAAAACCCTAGATATTTTCAGTTTTCATGATGTTCGTCGATTGATAGCTTTTTTATTCAAAACATGAAATCTAAACCGAATTAGATTCTCTAATACTAATTTAGTTTAATTCTACATTTAAATAAATGTTCCAATTCATAAATTAAACCCAAAGCCCTCACTTTTTTATTAAATTACTAATTGACCCCAAGTTATTACTACTATATATATATATACTTGTACATTTAAACCTATTTAAATAAATTAGACACTATATTTTGAAATTTCCATCAATTGTACACTAGAAAAAAAATAAAATAATCCCTTCAAATCCACCCCCACATGGCGGGCCACCCTTAGGGAAAAGAAATAAATACAACTTTTTCAAACATAATCCATGAATTCATGGAAAAGTTTTCTAGTACACCCAAAACGTGAAACTTTGTTTCCACCTCAAGTTCCATTCTAACTAATGCCTAGCTAAATCATGATTAACTACATAATTAAGGCCTCTAACTATCCACTATTCCATTGAATTTAAACTAAATTGAAAATATCCAATCCATTTCCAACCAATGGGCAATTTGGACCTTTTGCACCAATTTTAGTATAAATAAAACCTCTCCCTTAACATTTTTCACACAAGAACACACACTCAAGAAACATATTCAACTGAGAGGAAAGAGAGGGCAAGAGAGTGAGCTTGGTGGAGAAAAGAAGAGAAAGAGAAGGTTTTGTTAGTAAATCAACCAAGTCTCAAGTAAGCCACGTCATAATCTCTCATTCTATTTTATTTTCAAATATATGTTATTAGAAGTTTAAAATCATATTTTTAGATGTGTTGTAATGGTGTTCATATGCTCAAAGTTGATGAGTTAAGCATTGATCCTTCTTCTACTCATATTTTCTCTTAATAGATGCAAAACTACATTTTTCTTTCCATATCTCCCATTATTTCCAAAGACACACCATTACTCTAAAAATCTGAGTTATTGATACATTATCTAGTATGTTTTCATCACAAAAGAAGTGAAATTTTTCCCGTAGTTGGCCTCTTTTCTCACCAATCTTCTTATTTTGGGTATTATGCATGAAGATCCAGTTTTTCAGCCAACTTGTGAAAATTCTAGAAAAATGTAAAAATATTTCATTGCCCCCATTTTTATGTCAAAACCTTCCTTAAAGAGTTAGCTTTCAAGAAAATTTGGTTTCATTGAAAAAGAGTAAGTGATTTGAAAAAAAAATCCAATTTTCGTAATGAGCGACAAATCTAGACAGCACTAGAGTGTTTCTTGAATAACTAAAAGTCTAGGAAAGTTATGAAACTTCTAAAAGATGTTCTGAAAACTAGACAAAATTCTCTATGAATCATAGGAAGGCTAGGCTCAAAAAATCTGAAATGGAAATGGTCCTTTGATTTTAATCTTGAAATGGTATTATATCTGAAAATTTACATTCTTGTGTGAAATTATTCCTTTAACTTCATGAATATGTCTAGAACTACTTGTGCATATTTTGCTATGTTAATCTCATGTGTTGTAACTTTATGTCTTTCCATTTGTGCTATGAAGTTGTTCATACTTATGCAATAGATGTTGTTTCAAGAGCATGTTCTAACTCTGACTTAAATTATCTAACCGGAAACTTGATGGGTGGTATTGGGTTTGAGAACTTCTGGACAAGTTATTGAGTTGTTGATTGGTTGACTGGATGTGTTCCCTATTTGGAAGTAAAGTCTTGCGCAAGTGGTTGTTTCGGAACGCTTGAACGAAGCGATTGTATTCGGACACTATGTGGTTTTTGTGTGATGACGGAATAGGCAAGGCCCTTATTTTACCGTCTCTTTTGAGGCCCTGCGGTTGGCGTTACGCAGTATATAACCATTGGTAGGCATCCGAGGTAAGGTCTGCAACAAAGCAGCAAAAAAATGGACATATCGAATAATCTGAGTCCGATTCTTGTGGTTAGGAGGATGAAATTTCTTTGGGGGATTTATAGATTACTAACAACTAATCTTGTAACCCATGTTATTTACTTGAATATCATGTTTCTTTCCTCTATTCCTGTAATTGCTATTGTGTATTAGATTAGGAGGGACGAGGTGTGTATGCATTTACTGGGCATTCAAATCTCATGGTGTTTCATGCCCTGAAGAGGATTTTGAAGCAGAAAATGACGAGCCAAAAACTTCTGAAGACTTTTGGTTGTCCTAGAGAAGCTAGAAATATATATATATATATATATATATTTTGTAAAGTCCATCTGAAATTCTATTTTTGGGTGTAATATTAATGGAAATACCTTTTGTAAGGAAGATATTTTGTATCTATTCTCTTATTATTATATACTTGTCTTTTTTTGAAAATCAATATAGTTCCCCACGTTGCTTATGAGACCTTGTGTCAATGCCTTTAAGATCTGTCAAAAGGGTAGCTTGCTACCTAAGAAAGCTGGACTTATAAGGCTAATTTGACTCCTCCGGCGATCTAAGATCTTACTTGGTCATTGACCATAGGACTCATTAGTAACTTTTCATTGACTCCCTTAGTGTAGATTTTGAGGCATTACAATATGCACATTATAATTGTAGAAAAAATGATATAATTTCATACTTTTTCAATCATAATTGAAAAAAGAAAATTAAAAAAAAAAGTCATAATCAAATACAAAAAGTCATAACCAAAATATCAAAATACTCGTCCTTTTTCCTAAATACTCCTATATTATAAGAAAAGATTATGGTACATACACTCCTCAAAAAGCATGTACCATATACAACTTATAAGAGTATCTCCAACATTTACCTCTTTTTTGTCATCAAATTTGAGTAAAAATTTCATCTGATATCGAGCGTTTCTATGAAAAAATTTAAATTTTCATCAACGCACCAGTCGACCGAGAAGACAACAGCGAAGATGTCCGGCCAATCGACTAGTTTGTGTAAATTGACCAAATTCTAAAATATTTTTCCCTCCATTTTTGTTTCCCTCAATTCCTTGTTCATTTCTTTTTCCCTCCATTAATTCTTTTCCATTTCTTTTTCCCTCCATTAATTCTTTCCCTCCAAAACGTATACGTATAAACAGATTAAACCCATGTATCTATGAAGAACAAACCCTGCAAACAAACCACTAAATTTATTAATTACCTTTTGCATTGTAGACCAACGGTGAGATAAAGAAATACAGTTTTGATTTGATTAATCATTCAATTGTGAATTAAAATAAACGAGTATTCGTTCCCAGAATATTGTCATGGTCTGACTATTACCTGCAAATGGATCTTAAGAGACAGCTAACCAAAATCTACATAAAATTTCATCTTTTACCATGGTGAAAGCTTTACCACGAGGAATATGAAAACTTTTAGAAATAATACTTATATTATGATTATGATCTAAACTTTGTGATTTTTCAAACATTTCAAAATCATCCATAGTTTCAAGATAAAATTTGTACAAATAAACAAGTGAAGAATTCAAAATGATAGTGTGGGGACATAATTTTTGAATGACAACACGTGGCCGAGGTGACACCGAAGTGTCAGCCGAGGTGTCACATGTCCTGGTCATGATGCCGAGGTGATCTCGGCAAGGCCGAGGTTACCTCCGAAGATGTCGGAATCCGAGATAAGCGAATAAGGGACAAGAGTCCTAGAATGAGAGAAGACTTCAATTTGGTTAAAGATGAGACTCTTAGAGAGTTTATCCTAATCCTACTGGGAGTCCAAGATTAGCAGTAGTCCTAAGTTCATTAGAGCTAGGCTCCTATTGGGACTAGGATTGAGTTTGCTATAAAAGAGAGGCACCTCCATGGATCTAAGGTATGCTTTTGATATTCTGTCTAGTGAGTTAAGCACTATTGGTTATCTTTGAGAGATATTGAGTACTGACTTGATCGTCGGAGTGCCCCCGGGTGGACGAGCCACCGCCGAAAACTCTTCTTTCTGTTGCAGGTTGTTCGGGCTTAATCGATTCTGCTGGTGCTCTCCAGCTGGGTACCTGTTTGGCAGTGTGGTCAAAAAATCACCCACACAATTTGGCGTCGTTTGTGGGAACGAAAGGAGAATAGATGGCCAACAATAGACCGAAAGAGAAGGTTGGGGACGACACCCCTACTGAGAGTGGGAAACATATTGACCTTGGCGTCGAAGAAGATAACTACAACGAAGAAACTCATGATAAGAATCACGGAGAAGAGGACGTCGGCCAGGAAGGCGACGTGCCGAAGAAATCAGACCGAAGCAAGTATTAAAACGAAGACGACCTCCAGGTATGGAAAGAAAGATGCTTACGAAGGGACAACGAGATGAAAGGAATGGCGAACAAATTGGCGGACCTGCAAACGGTTGTCAATTTCATGATACAGAACAACGTCATGCGGCCACCGTTCCCGTCACAAGATACGCCGATTCCAGCAGCCAAGAAAGATGCCTAGGCAGGGGGACAGAAGATAACTCCTACGACTCCTCAGCACGATAGGACCAAGGAACATTCTCACCGGCCTTCAAGGGAGGTCGAACAAGGAGAATTAAGAAGGGGAGATTCACAGAGGACACATCGCACCAAGGAAGCTGACTCCAAAGAACATCAACATGTTCAGGGTAGGACCTCTATTTCGACGCGACCAATGGAGGGAGGTCCAAAAGGACTCGCAATGACACAGGAAGTAGTGCACCAAAGAGGCTGAAATCTGGAGATAGCCGAGCTCCTGGACGAACCAAGGAGGATCTGAGGGATTACCTCCAGAGAAAGCGACAAGATGCCGAGGTGACCTCACCTGTCAAGCCGAGATAACACTGGATATGAGAAGACAAGAGCTCAGCCCCAAGTAAGCCAATCCCGGATTCCAGATCTCGGATCCCAGATCCCAGAAAACAAGATCTCGGCCTAAGATGATTAAGTCCGTGAAGAGAAGAGTAAACCGAGATGATGTTTAACACTTGTTGAAACTTGAGAAAAGTTTACAAGTTGAAGTTAAACCGAGATGATGTTCAACCCTTGTTGAAATTTGAGAAAAGTTTACAAGTTGAAGTTAAACCAAGATTATGTTTAACACTTGTTGAAACTTAAGAAAAGTTTACAAGTTGAAGTTCAACCGAGATGACGTTTAACACTTGTTGAAACTCGAGAAAAGTTTACAAGTTGAAGTTAAACCGAGATTATGTTTAACACTTGTTGAAACTCGAGAAAAGTTTACAAGTTGAAGTTCAACCGAGATGATGTTTAACACTTGTTGAAACTCGAGAAAAGTTTACAAGTTGAAGTTCAACCGAGATTATGTTTAACACTTGTTGAAACTTGAGAAAAGTTTACAAGTTAAAGTTCAACCGAGGTCATGATTAAAGGAAGGAATGATATAGGTTCCATCAGGATGCCGAGGTAATAGCACCTAAGAGGCAGTTATGGGAACATAATTTTTGAATGACAACACGTGGCCAAGGTGACACCGAAGTGTCAGCCGAGGTGTTACATGTCCTGGTCATGACGCCGAGGTGATCTCGGCAAGGCCGAAGTTACCTCCGAAGATGTCGGAATCCGAGATAAGCGGATAACAGACAAGAGTCCTAGAATGAAAGAAGACTTCAGTTTGGTTAAAGATGAGACTCTTAGAGAGTTTATCCTAATCCTACTAGGAGTCCAAGATTAGCAGTAATCCTAAGTCCATTAGAGCTAGGCTCCTATTGGGACTAGGATTGAGTTTGCTATAAAAGAGAGGCACTCCCTTGAGTCTAAGGTATGCTTTTGATATTCTGTCTAGTGAGTTAAGCACTATTGGTTATCTTTGAGAGATATTGAGTACTGACTTGATCGTCGGAGTGCCCCCGGGTGGACGAGCCACCGCCGGAAACTCTTCTTTCTGTTGCAGGTCATTCGGGCATAATCTATTCTGCTGGTGCTCTCCAGCTGGGTACTTGTTTGGCAATGTGGTCAGAAAATCACCCACACAGATAGAAAATTCAAGTTCAGAGTGATAAAGATTGTCAAATAAATAAGTGAAAAACAAAGAAGAAATTGTAATGATATTGTGAAGCATCTTCAAAATCGGCGATAAACTTGCAATATTTGAACACCCTATAAAACAAACAGCTAAGAAATTTGTACAAATTTGAAGCCACTCTAAAATTTTATAGCTTTTGTAAAACAAAGGTTGCTATACTTGCAATATTGTTGGTAAAAAATCTGCTATTGGTGGCAAAAATCTACACAATTTTGCAAGCTATAGGTTGCCTAGGAGGATATCCTCCCAATTGTCTGAGAGTATAGTCAATTCTGGGCAATTTTGCAAGTGGTTGACCCGAACAACAACCGGTTAGACTACCGGTCGATCATCCGGCGTTTTTATAATTCTTCTGACTACCTACAAAGCTAATGGCATATATAAGTAAGAGAGAGAGAGAGAGAGAGAGAGAGAGAGAGAGAGAGAGTATGTGTGTGTGTGTGAAGGGTTGGGGTGTGGTGTGGAGGAGAGAGAGAAGGTAGCGCACAGAGAGAATTGCTATATGTTCGTAGATTGTACTCGCTACTATGGTGGATTTGGTAAGCTTGCGAACCTGTTACAATGGCCACAACTCCAAAAGAGACGACGCGTTGTTGCATTCCCAAAGATTCTGCTTCCGTTCCTCGCGAAGCACCTCCTCTCCCGCCGCCGCTGGGAATGGACTAGAGATGACGGTAATTCGGATATTTAATTGAAGGATAAAATTGTAATTAAAAAATTATGAATAATGGTGTGAATTAAGAGTAATTGGGGAAATTCTATTTCCACCCACTTAAATAACTCAGAGTACATATTTTCTCAATACACATCCCTATTAATTTATATATTGATTAATTTTCTCAATGTACACACTAAAAATTATAATTACAACTGTCACTCAATATTATTATACACACACCAAATACCCTTCCTTTCCTTTTTCACACACTGCTAGAAAACTAGAAGACCAAATTCTGAACTTCCACCATGCCTGGTAGGGTTTAACGCTTGGGAAGGCTCTCAGTTCTTTGAATTTATCATTTGATATGGTAGCTTATATATGATTCTGTATATCTTTCTTGATTCTTTGTTTGCAGGAGTGTAAATTGAAATGACTAATTTGGTCAATTGATGAGAAATCTTTGAAATCTGATCAGATTGTTGCTTTTCTAGTAAAACCCAACACACTGATTTTTTTAATTTCATTTTGAGAGGAGGGTTTGTTTGACTTTGTTTGCTTGCAAAAATGGATGGTTTATAGTGAAGATACTAGCAACTAGATTTCAATCATTACCCAGTTGCTAGGTTTGTGTGTGTTGATGATTGGGTTGGTTGACTTCTGAATGATTACTAGCATGAAAACCCTAAAAAATTGATCCGGGCTTTCTCTTGAAGTCTTGGTTGAGGATTGAAAAACCTTATTCACTTCATGGGTCCATTCAAGAGTGTTGTGTGTACATATTTGACAAAGAATCGAACAAATGGAAATAACGGAGCAAAGAAGGGAAAAATCATGAAATAAAAGAATCATTATTTCACATATAATACCCAAAGTTGGAGAAAAAAAAAAAACAGAGCATAAAATAAGAAATTGTGTACAGAGATCTCTAGCTTGGATGTTTAAGTGTGTAGGTGGATGTCTATTTTGGTCATTTTATTTAAAGGTAAATTTGTAATAAAAATAAAGTTCATTAAGTGTGTAAACAGAGATAATCTGGTATATAGAAATAGAATTTCCCAAATAATTGAGGTGTGTAAATAGAGTCATCCTTTGAGAGTAAAATTATAAATTGAATAACAGATTTATAGATTGACAAATTACAGTTTAAGTAATTTTGGATGGATTAAGAGATTGAAGAATATTCTAACAAATTATCAAGCTTTTGAATAATATATAATACTAATGTACATAATATTTTTCATATATATAACTACTAATTTATAATAAATTTCATATATTAAATATCTCTCACTCATTTTTACTTTAATATTTCATTATAGATTAAAAAATATATATGCAGTAACTATAGTTGAGCGATTTCAAAGACAAATTTTAAATTTTAAAGTTTAAACCGCAATTAACGAAAAGAGCCATACAAAATGATACGAATCGATACGATTTTAATAGATTAAACAGTATTTTAGACCGTCCTAATTTCCACTATCTTCTCATTCTGATCTCCTAATTTCCACCTTTTTTTTTCTTTTTTTTTTCCAACGAAAAAAGTACTCCTATTTTTCATGTGTGGTAAAAATGTGAAACAAACATTCATGCCATCATCCACCATTCAAAGGCAAAAGTAAATTCTATTGTTGACAATCCCAATCAAAACAAAACTTCTCCACCCATAATATTTTTTAAACCACTCTTTTTATCATCCCTATAATGAATGAATTAAAGTGCATGGTTGGTGACAAGCCATCTCAGTGAGAGACTTCTCATTGAACTTATTAAAGATCATCATGATTCTTCTGGAAAAAAAAAAGCCCAAGTATTCAGAAATTATTGACAACGACATTTGCAATAAAAAAATATTATTAAAAAATATATATATAGGAAAGTGCTATTCTAACACAACTTAATGACCCGAATACACAAGCCAAAATGATCATAGCAGAGTTCTGGCTTATCAATTACAAAAACATGGACTTGAATTCTTGTGTGACGTTTTCATCAATTACAAAAACATGGACTTGAATTCTTGTGTGACGTTTTCATGGATCATTTTCCTTGAAAAATTGGATGCCTTCACATATTTAAATCACTAACACCCAAACTATGGAGACAAATGGACATTAAATTTTCATAAATTTGTACAAATAGAAAAAGCATGCACCAAGATAGTATATGAAATTCAACACAAGTACTTGTGGACTTGTGACAATTACATCTTGATTGTGATAGGCAATTTTCATTCTCCTCGAACGAATGACGGAAGGCAACCAATCATTTAACATACATTGGAGAAATGATATTTGCAAATAATAAACTCCCATCGTCATGCACCAGTTGCATATAAACGGGTCCATTCCTTCGCTGCACAAGTCCAATTAAAAAAAAATAATAATAATAATATACATGTCATGTCGTGTAAAGAGGAACATCACAAAAGCAGAGTTATAGATGTGAGATGGGTAAATTTTTATCTACCTTTTTATGAAGGGAAAAGAAAGCATTACTCCATATGATGCCACTCTTATCAAAAACAGATGACCAACATCTCTATTAAAATCAACAACTCAAGTACAAGAATGGAGGGCATTATTACCTGTTTCAACAGCTCCAGCTTCATTGGACTTCCAATGTTTTGCAATGTTCTCCGAAAGAGGATCGTCTGGATTTGGAGCACTCAGGAGAGCTTGGATGCTGATTCATGAACTAATAAAAGCAATATTTTGTGAACAACACTTCAAATTTTGCTTCAAGGCCACGACACAAGAACTGCACCCATTAAAATGTCATATTTATTCACTTGCATGCTTATGCCATATGAATTAGATTATATCTGTAAGCTGTTAGTTTTAGCAGAAATAGTCTTTATTACATTTAAGGAAAAGCAAAAGCAACTTCAAAGCAAATAAAACATGTATAGCTTCACTAATGGTGGACGAGTATATGACCTCAGCAAAACAGTCCGTATCTGGAGGGCTGGGCTGGGCTGGGCTCCATTTACAAAAATGCTAGAGGTCCCAAAAATTCTATCAAAAGTTTTACCAAATGTCTCATATGGGTGTGGAACCCACATGGGACCCACATTGTGTGGGTCCCACACTCATGTGAGACATTTAGTAAAACTTTTGGTAGAATATTTGGGGTCTCTAGCATTACTCGCTCCATTTATCTTTGAGAATATCCAGGCATATCCTACCCAGCTGCAAAACGACCTCCCATCTGAGAACAAGAATAATGAGACATGAAGGGATAAAAGAGAGTGAATGCTACTTGCCTTATCAATGTTAGGATGGTGTATTTTGGTCAGAAAGCGAACCTTCAAAGTGGAAAAACAATTAACCGAAATAAAGTGGGATCAACGTAAAACCACAAAATTGAAAAGCCAAAAATAATTAGCGAGGAAAACAAATTTCTCAGTATCTGCCAAAGATTTAACTACACAAAAGGAGGCATACATTGACATCAAGTGTTTGATTAGAGAATTTGAGGAGGGATTTAGAATGGGAAATGGAAAAGTTCGGTGAAATGCGAATAAAATAACATTTCACTAAGTTTCACGCAATTTTTTTCTTTCCCTTTCCAAATGCCTCCCCAAATCCCTCAACCAAATAAGGAAAAAGTGCATGAAATAAAGCAGATTCAAACCTTACACTAAAAAAGCTCTCCCCAACTACAATAGAAAAAAGGATTAATGTTTGACAGATTAATGCTTGACACAAAAAGATAATAAGTTCCTCAACCATGACCGCGATTAAACATCATAAGAAAAAAGAAAAGACAGCAACTGGGAAAAGAAAGCATCGTGCAGCTGAACATTCATGTTTACACTTACTAAACCCTGTCAGAAAATAATAATATAAGACAATAAAGATCTATCACAATAGTACGGCCGCATTGGTTTCAGGTGGACTAGGAAAGTGGATCATGAGTTCTACTCGGGCGACCACTTAACTTTTAATTCTCTGCATTCTGAAGTTAAAGCCAAGATAAAAAATCAATGTTGAAATATATATATATATATCCACCACAAAAAAGAAGACAGGATTTCTCACAACAATCCTCAGATGTCTACAAGTCACACGAGTCAGCAGAGAAAATAGGCTCCGCTGCTCAGGCATAATTTTTTAAAAGCGTTACTTAATGAAAGAATTGATTTTTCCTGTTACCAAAAAAAAAATTAAAAAATTGGCTCTATTTCATACTTGGGAAAGTTGAATCTCCAAAATATTATTGGGTGCAACCTTAATGGTCAATATCCCTCAACGCATTTGACATCCATATAGGTTGACCTGAGAGGAGAGGATGACATGAAGATAACACATCCTGAAGATACATAATTCAAACAAGTTGATATGGGACTTGCAAGATAACACATCCTGAAGATAACGATAAATTGATGATTTTTCTAACCGAAAATATTTTTTGTAGAAAATTTTTTCCAAAAAATATTTTTTGGAGAAAACATTTTTCTATGTTTGGTGGTGGTGGTGGCGGCGGCGGCAATGGCAACAGTGATAATGGCGGTGGCGGTGGTTGTGGTGATAGTGGTGTGGTGGTGGTGACAATTGCGATAGTGGTTTTATTTTGGAAAACGTTTTCTGCCTTTTAAAAGTGGAAAACATTTTCTACTCAAATATGTTTGTTTTCTTTTGACCATGAAAAATATTTTCTGTTCACTTTCGTTTTTCATTGTACCTTCCTTTTCTATTGTACCAAACACTCCAAAATATGGAAAACATTATCATTAGGATCTATTAAATACGGTGCTGATTGAGGGTCCGTAATTTCGGGGCTCGAATGCCCCGAAATTCCATTTTAGGTAAAAAAAAAAAAAAAAGGAAAAAAGAAAGAAAAAAAGAAAACAGTTTCCAAAATTGGAAATTAGGGATATTAGGGGCAACTTTTTTAGGGCCACCAATCATTTTAATCTTGTTTTAAATTTAATAGGATAACTAAATACAAGTTTTTAAGGTTTTAAGAAGCCTACATATAGGTCTTAATCTCCCTCTCCTGTCAGCTTCTCTCTCTCTCCTCATCTTGCTGCTTTTTTTCTCTTTTGGTTTCTCTCTCTTCTTCATCTCCTATATCTTCACTCCACATTCTCTATCTACCCGTATATTCATCTATCTCTCATCTCTTCTATCTTTATCTCATGCTAAAAGAACAAATCAGCATATTTATTTGCCCCACAGAGTGTATTCATCTATCTCTCATCTCTTCTATCTTTATCTCATGCTAAAAGAACAAATCAACATATTTATTTGCCCCACAGAGTGTTTGATGGAAAAAAAGTGTCATGAGAGGTCGTTGTGCATCAATTTGGTATAGAGCAAAAGATATTTTGAAAAAACAAAGTTCATATAAAAAAATCCTTCTCTACATTGAAGATTAACAAAACTCGAGGTTGAGTTTTCTAGAACAAGGGAGGATTGATGCAATCAGGTTGACTGACATGTCAAAAAAGATTGTGATAATGATAATGTTGATTGATATGTTTAAGTTGTTTAAGTATTGTTAGGAAGATAATGATAATGATAATGTTGATATGTTTAAGTTATTTAAGTATTGTTAGGAGTTTACTAAATAATCGTCTTGTATTTTCATTTATTAGGTGATAGAATGTTAGTGATATTAGGTTACTATGTTAGGTAGGTGGTGTAGGAAGAAGAACAAGGGCCACACCCCTAACACAACAACAGTCTTAAACACTTCATAAGGGGTTTGGGTGTACTTTTTGTCTTTTTAACTAAAAAAAATTTTTTGGACTAAAAAATTGAGGAAAAAAATATGGATATTTGAGTTAACTTTTTGACGAAAAATGTGTATTAAAAAATTGTAAAAATTGGTTTGTAGGGAAAAATTAGAATTGAAAATTGTGCAGCCGTAGTTGTTGACTTGTGGTGAATAATATTAACATTTTAACTTTTTAAGTAACTTTTTGACATTTTAACTTTTTCTTATCTCCTCAAACTTGGCCTAATTTTCAAAAGCTGAACAACATAATGTCAAAGCCTTTATGTATAGCTTATAGAAACCTTAATTCAAAATAGACGTAAAAGGAAAACAAATATTCATAAAACTCCAAACCAAAATAAAACTTATAATGAAACTATAATTCAAAAGAAAATAAATAAAATAACAAATACTAAAAACAAAATTATAAAATCTCCGTCCGTGTACGTTCCGTATCATTCTCCCCAGTTGAGGAAAAAAACTCGTCCTCCAGAGTTCTAAATATTAAACTCGTCCACACCAGAGAATCAATTATTTTGAATATACGAGTTTCTTTATTCTCTTCATATGCCAACTGATCTCAGTTCTTAATTATGACGCATGGATACTTTAAAAAAACATGTTGTACTCGTACCAGGTACTTACCGATGTATGGTATCTCGTATGGTATTTCTGTATATATACCTGGTACATGAAACACGTATCCAAATATTTTTTTCTTAATTTTTGGCGTATCTAGACATACCTAGTATATACCCAAGCCGTTCCATACTTCAATTGAAATAATATTTTCTTCTACTACAGAGATAAAACTCTTTTCACTAAACTTCTTTTTTATTCTTTGTTTTATACTTAACATGATTTCAAAATTAAACTATGATTTGTAAATTGTTTAATACATTGACATTTAATTTTGATTTATATCTTCTTTTTGGCATTAAATGTTAATTTTAGGTTGGACCTGAATAAATTAAACCATTTAATTAATTTTTGCATTATTATAAATTAAAAATAAATATTTTTTACAAGTGTACCAAGTCGTATCCGTACCTTATTTTTTTCGAATTTTACCGTATCAACATACCTATACGAGCAAGAAATAATATTCTCGTATAATCCTGTTGATCAAATCCGCGCTCCTCCAAACGTCGCCGCTTTACTCCCTGAAAGCACAAACGTGAGCTAGTCGGCGGGTAGGTGCCGGATACCTCTCCGATGCCTAAATCAGCAAAATACACAAATAGACAAAAGTTCTGTGTATTCGGAAATCAAAGTTGTGTTACCTCTTCCAAAGGTTATGTTGTAAGTTTTTATAGGTTCAACATGGCACAATCCTTGTAGGACTCTCATTCCTCCATGTAGAGTCCTACTAGGAGTCACACCCCTGAAAGATAATGCTTATCCTTCAACACTCCCCTCACTACTTAAACCAAGTGAGATGGTTTTATCTCGGTGGTATGACAAAACGACTGAGATAACACGGCCATGCTAAACTGGCAGAATTATCCGAGCTACGAATAGCTCGGCTCTTCCTTTACTGCTTTTACCTCGGTTTCTTCCGTAGAGACCGCGCTATCCCATGGCAAGCTTGGACCGAGCTAATCAGTGAGCAAGGTCCTCAGGAAAGCCAAAAATACCTCAGCTTAGGATGGTATAACCGAGCTAACTGTTGCCACTCTGACCGTGGTGACCGAGCTAACTGCGAAACTCCTTTGGACCGAGCTAACTACAAGGCTTTTCCTACTGTGGCCCACAAAACGGCCCATTACCCAGCTTGGCCCAATTTACATATAAATTACCCTCTCAATTGTCCCTTAATTCCATCTGCGCAGCATAATAGGGATTACCTATTACAAGCCGAGCTAAAAAACTTTAACCTTCCCACTGAGCTAGATTCACACCGTGCTATCAATCTGTCCGGTCAAAATGTCTCTTCAGTCTCGGTAACTGAATCGATTTCCATTCCTTACACACGTGGTAGACTCTTATTGGCTCAATGCAGATGTCACGCCGCCCTCGTACCTCGCGACTTTTGAATAGTCCCGCCAAAAACCAAGGTTTATACAAAAAATCCCATTTCTTCAGATCACAATACCCCTGTTCATCTTCTCTTTCTCTCTCTACCCTCTAAGTTTTTATTTTGCTTCAATACTGCTTCTGTAAAAGCTCGTATTCTTTGCTAAGATTGCTCCCATCTTCAGTCCCCCCATCTTGAACTGGTAAGTAACTCAAATCTGTTTCCTGATTGCTGATATTGTCCATGTTTACATAGCATGCTTAGTTGTGTATTTTTCAAAACATATGTTACATTTTTGCTTGGCTTTTTGTTTTCTGAATAAAAAACCTTGTAATGTGACTACTGTATATATGAACAATATGAACTATTTTCCCTTTGATCCAAAATCTCACTTCAACCGAACTAAGATATTGTTTGTGTTAGGTGTAAGCTTAGCGAAACTTAAACAGTCGAACTAGAACTCGTAATAACAATAATCCTGAGTACTTTTCGCTATACTTTAGCCGGGCTAACGAACTGCCTTAGGTTCACGCAATACCGCGCTAGAAAGCCTCACCCACTGACCGAGCTACAACTTTGGGCTAAACCAGCTTCCTTAGTCCAAACCGAACTAAGAATGCTGCCCCAAAGGCTCAACCGGTCTAAAGCCCTTTGCTCAAACCGAGCTAAGAATGGATAGCATCCCGCGTAGCCGTGCTAGGACTTCATTTATCTAGCCTTTGTGCTTTTAGCACGGTTCAACGATCAGTGCTTAACACCTTTCTCTTTTACTTTGCAGACTTAGGTTGGCCAAGCATTCCTTTGAGCGCTCAACCGAGCTACTCAGCGTCATTTCTCGACCGAGCTAATACTTAAGCTAATTTATTCATAGTTTAATAGCAAATGGGTAAATATAGGTTTTTAGTAAACACACTAGGGGCCATGGTCGAGTTCCGAAGGGACTATCATATCCCTGATGATGTCCATCTTACCTTAGCCGAACCAGATACCATACCCTGGGGAAACCCTGGCTTTGTTCCTTTTACCCTTCTTTTGATTGTAGAAATCGGACTGCGATTCCCTGTACAGCCCCTTCTCTATGAATTCCTCAGACAAACAAACCTTTGCCCTACCCAGCTTTCCACCAATTCTTACCGCATAATAAATGGCATCGCTGAGCTAAACCGCCGGGCTGGCCTTAATCTCTGTCTAGCCGAGCTTTTCCACCAATATTCCATAGGATCGGCTGAAGATGGCTGGGTTTACTATTTACGAATAAGGCACCGCCGTGAAAAAATAATAAAGAATACCACATATAAGGATGTAAACGATGATGATTTCTTCTGGGTTTCTGGGAATTTCGAAGATCACGAAGCCCCGATCCCGGGTGACCGAATTAATTGGAATAAAGGAGTCGCCAGTATAACTACCTCGGCCCAATTTCATCTTCTTCCTCTTACTTCGGTACTTACTTTTAACCATACTAACTGTTGTCTCCTTCCTTTATGCAGATTTGAACTTTCTCAAGTCCCAATACAACTACCCCAACCTGAACACACTTCGCGCCACACTCCGATATCCAAACAAGAGCTGGGCCGAGCTACTGAATTTTGAACCGACCTACCGATATAGTAGTCGTAGGAAGACCAGGGTGACCGATTTCCTCTTAGAGCCATCCCCAGAACCTGATCCTTCCCTTCCACAAATCACCTTGATCCCATTGAATGCGGAGTAAAAGATGGTCAAGAAAAGAGCAGTAAAGGCCCTTCTAACCGAAACAAAACCAGGTCGAGGTACCACCAGCCAGCCAAACTCAAGAGACCGTGGTAGCCCTGCCAACCTATCAGCCTTCAATATCTCAGGTAAGCAAGCGTGCTCGGATTTTCACAACCGAGCCACGCCTTGTTGATGAAGAAGACACCATTCTCCTACAATCTACTCCACCAAGACCACAACCGGAGCGCTCAGACCGAGCTAGCTCCTCCAAGTGGGTGCCAAAGGTCACCTTCAAGAACCGCGCTATCACTGACTCCGATTCAGTGGTCGCGGAAAAAGATCATTTGCTGGCCTTCAATCTGGCCAAGAGCGTCTATCTTCCAGCCGATATGAATCATCATGATCACCTTACCGAGCTGAAGGCCATTCGTTCGGCTTCAAAGTCAATGGTGTTGGTAAGTTTTCTTTTTTATTTTCCAAATTTCAACATCTTTTAGCTCGATTCCTACTCAATATTGCCTCCCTCCCCTCGCAGGCCTTACAAAAGAACCACATTGCTCACAAACGCGTGCTGGAACTTCGAAAAACTACAAGGCAGGCCATGGCAGAGGCCAATGAAAAAATGGCCGAACTAAAAGAATCTCAGCAAAAGATGGCCAAGCTACAGACTGAAGTAGCCCGGCTCACCAGCTTAGTCAATTCAGCCGAAGCCGATAAGAAGAAGGTTGCGGCCGTGGTGAAAGATAAATACTTGCGCGAGCTGGCCAAGCTTGAGGGAAAAAAGAACGCCGAGATAACCGAGATAGAGAAGAAGGTTGAGGACGCGGACGACCGCGGTTACAAAGAGGGAGAGGCCACTTACATCAAGCAATGTGAAGCTGCAAAAGATCTTTTTTTCAAGTGTGGATGGACGGCGGCTGTGGCGCAGCTCGGTCATAGCCCAAAGATTGAGGTCTTCAACCCTCCTCCGTATTTCATACCGAGCTCTATAACGGAGTACGCTGTCGCCATTCAGCAAAAATTTCTGCAAGAGGAAGACGAAGATGCTGCTCTAGAAGACAACACCTAGCCCGGTCGCCAGTCTATCTCTCCAACTCCAGTGGTCTCCATCCTACCTTTGCCTGCAGTGTTTGATACGGTGCCTCCAACCGAGCTGAACCAAGAGGTACTTGTAACAACCGAGCTACCTCTGGGTAAAGACCGGGTTGTTTTGGACGCCGACCTAGACGACCTTTTTTCCTGATTTTTCTTTTTTGTCTAGCAAAAGAATTTGTAACCGGGCTAAGGCCTTACCTTTTGTACTTCTGATCTGCGCTTATCAATGAAATCTTCTTTTGTTCCAACTGTTTGTTCGGTTTCTTTCCATGCTTGTGGTAGTGTAACATTCTCTGGCCGAGATATTTATCCCGGTCTTAACTTTGTAATCTAACTGGCCATACCTGTCAACCTCTTCAGCCTAGATTCTTATCTCGGCTGAAGAACAATAAGTGTTGGTTTTTCTAGCCAACCACTCTTCAGTCTGGGTCTTTACCTCGGCTGAAGAGTACTAAGTGTTGGTTTTATCAGCCAACCACTCTTCAGCCTTGATCCTTATCTCGGTTGAGGAGTACTAAGTGTTGGTTTTTCCAACTAACCTCTTCAGAAGAACAATAAGTGTTGGTTTTTTCAGCCAACCTCTTCAGCCTAGATCCTTATCTCGGTTGAAGAACAATAAGTGTTAGTTTTTCCAGCCAACCTCTTCAGCCTAGATCCTATTCTTAACTGAAAAGAGCTTAAAGTTGGTTTTTCCTGCTAACCCTAAATGAAGTGTTTGATTATTCCTGCCAAACGTCCTGCAGCCTGGATCCTTATCCTGGGCTTAGGAGAGGTGTTGGTTATTCCAGCCAACCTCTAAGTTGGTTATTCCTGCCAACCTAGAGTAAAGTGTTTGGTTATTCCTGCCAAACGTCCTGTAGCCTGGATCCTTATCATGGGCTTAGGAGAGGTGTTGGTTATTCCAGCCAACCTCTAAGTTAGTTATTCCTACAAACCTAGAGTAAAGCGTTTGGTTATTCCTGCCAAACGTCCTGTAGCCTGGATCCTTATCCTGGGCTTAGGAGGGGTGTTGGTTATTCCAGCCAACCTCCAAGTTGGTTATTCCTGCCAACCTAGAGTAAAATGTTTGGTTTTTCCGGCCAAACATCCTGCAGCCTGGATCCTTATCCTGGGCTTAGGAGAAGTGTTTGTTGGTTTTTCCAGCCAACCTCTTCAGCCTAGATCCTAATCTTAGCTGAAGAGAGCGCAAAGTTGGTTATTCCGGCCAACTCTGCTTTTGTTGCCCCTAGCTCACTAAAACAACTTTTACAGAATAAAACAATTATGCGGAAAAGAAAACTACTTGTTTTATTGAGGAAAAGAAAAATTACAAGTATGTCTAAAGAGAAAGCTAAAAATAAAATAGTTTGAGATTGGCAGTGTTCCATGGCCTGGGAATGGCTTTGTTGTCCTCATCTTCCAAGTGGTATGTCCCTTTCTTGCTAACCCAACCACTTTGTAAGGTCCTTCCCAATTGGGCCCTAACTTGCTGTCTCCAGGTACCAGGGTGTTTTCCATTACTTTGCGCAGCACCCAATATCCGATCTTGAATTGCCTTGGATGTACTGTCTTGTTATACTTTCTGGACAACTCTTGCTGGTATGAGGCAATGTGAACCAGTGCTCTTTCTCTTCTTTCTTCTGCAAGGTTGAGTTCAAAGGCTATGGCTTTCCCATTTAAGTCTGGATCGAAAATTTCACTTCTAATTGTGGGGAGGCCGACTTCTAGTGGGATTACTGCCTCCATGCCATAGGCTAAAGAGAATGGCATTTCTCCAGTTGATCGCCGAGGTTTGGTGCGGTAAGTCCATAAAACATGAGGAAGTTCCTCAGCCCACTTGCCTTTTGCTTTCTCTAACCTTTTCTTCAATCCATCCAAGATGACCTTGTTTGATGCTTCCGCCTGGCCATTTGCTTGGGGGTATGCTAGTGTAGAGTTATAGAATTCTATCTTGTACTCCTCACAAAAGCCTTTAAAAATTTTGCCGCCGAACTGAGTGTTGTTGTCGGATATTAGCGTCTTGGGTATGCCGAACCGAGTGATTATATTCTGCCAGACGAACTTCTTCACATCTTTCTCCTTTATTGATGCTAGTGCTTCTACTTCCACCCACTTTGTGAAGTAGTCTGTTGCTGCAAGGAAGAACTTTCTGTTGCTGGGTGCTGTTAGAAGTGGTCCTACTATGTCCAAGCCCCACATTGCGAAGGGCCATGGGCTAGTTAAAGGTAAAAGCTCTCTGGCTAGCTAATGTATTTGGTGTGCGAACTTCTAACATTTCTCGCACTTCTTGACATACTTCTTTGAATCTACTTGCATGTAAGGCCACCAATATCCCTGCGAAATTGCTCTGTAAGCCAATGATCTCCCCCATTGGTGGCTTCCGCATACGCCTTCGTGTATCTCGAACAAGAATGCTTCAACTTTGCTGGGGTGAACACACTTTATGTAAGGTCCTGTGAAGGATTTCTTGTACAAGGCCATTGACGGGGAGAGCCAAAATCGTTGCGACTTCGCTCTAATCTTGTTGGCTTCTTTCTTTTCTTCAGGTAAGATGCCATCTTTTACGAACACTATGATGGGATCCATCCATGAAGGGCCTAGTTCGGCACAACATACTTCTTCTACTTCAGGTTCTTCAATGCTTGGTCTGGGTAGGAAGTCGATCAATAGTGGATGTGGAATGGATGTATCTGCCATTAAAGCAGAGCCTGCTAGTTCGTCTGCTCTACTGTTTTCTTTTCGCACAATCTGCTCTATCCGCACTACTTCGAACTCCATGATCTCCTTTCTGACCAACTCTTGGTACTTAGCCATCCTTTTATCCTTTGCCTTGTAGTCGCCTGAAATCTGGTTTACCACCAGCTGTGAATCACTATAGACCATGAGGTCGGTGGCCTTCATGTAGAATGCTGATTTCAGTCCTGCTAAAAGTGCTTCATACTCCGCCTGGTTGTTTGATGCTGGGAAGCCAAGGTTGACTGCTTGTTCTATTACTAGGCCATCTGGTGAGATGAGGACTATGCCAAGTTCTGCACCGTGCCTGTTGGATGCTCCATCCACAAAGAGTTTCCACATCTCTCTAACGAATAGCTTCTAGCAGGTAGAGGGATCGGACGATGCCTTGGGGTCCTGAGTGTTGCTGGTGTTTTCTTCAAAGTCCACACTTACTGTTTGCCTCTCGTTATCTAATTGTACCAAGTCTTTATTTGTTAATGGGTCTTTGCTTGGTGCAGCATGGTTTGTTTCTCCCTCCCTTTGTTCACTCTGGTCTGTCCTGGGATGTGGCTGGATATCCTGTATTAGGGGTTGCGCTATTCCGGCGCCACTTTCCATCCCTATTTCGGTTGTACCCGTTAAGTCAACTGGGCAGACGTGATGACTTCCTGGTGTGAATTTTGCGACAAAGTCTGCCAAAGCTTGGGCTTTTATCGCAATTTTGGATTGATGTCAAACTGTCCCAACTCTACTGCCCACTTCAAGATTCACCCAGAAAAGTTCGCCCTCTCAAACAAAGCTTTTAATAGAAAAGCTGTGAGGACGATTATGGTGTGAGCGTGAAAGTAGTGCAACAACTTCCTTGAGGCCATCATCAAGGCTAAGGCCAGTTTTTCCAATGGTAAGTACATGGTTTCTGCGCCCAGCAATGTCTTGCTGACATAAAAGATGGGCAGATGTTGGATTCCTTCCGCTCGGACTAACACTGCGCTAATTGCGTGCTGTGAAACTGCCAGGTACAAAAATAGTTCTTCTCCAGGTATTGGGGTCACTAGCAGTGGTGGAGAAGACATGTATTCTTTCAAACTTTCTAGGGCGCGGTCGCGTTCTTCATCCCACTCAAACTTGGCCTTTAATGCTTGAAAAAATGGTCGACATCTGTCTGACGACCAACTTATGAACCGGTTTAGCGCGGCTGCCATACCGGTGAGATGCTGTACTTCTTTTACTGAGTTAGGCCTCTCTAGATCCTAAATTGCTTTGATCTGAGAAAGGTCTGCCTCTATACCTCGATTGGTCACCAAGAAGCCTAGGAATTTGCCTGATCCTACGCCGAACGCACACTTAGATGCATTAAGGCGTAACTTGTGCTTCTTTAGGATCTGAAACATCTCACCTAGGTCCCTGAGATGGTCATTCTCATCCTTGCTTTTGACTACCATATCATCGATGTAACCCTCCATTGTTCTGCCTAACAATGGTTCGAACATTTTAGTGATCATCCGCTGGAATGTTGCCCATGCGTTTTTTAGGCCAAAGGACATGACCTTGTAGCAATACAGTCCTCTTGGCGTTGTAAAGATTGTGACCTCCTGGTCTGGTTCATACATAGCGATCTGATGGTAACCTCTGTACGCATCAAGAAAGCTAAGTCGATTGTGTCATGCCGTTAGGTCTACCAGTTAGTCTATCCGTGGTAGGGGAAAGTTGTCTTTTGGGCACGCCTTGTTGACTGTTTTGTAGTCCACGCAGACACGCCATTTTCCATTCTTCTTTGGCACCACTACTGTATTGGATATCCACTTAGGATAGTGCACTTCTCTGATAGCTCCTGCCTCTAGAAGGTTTCCCACTTCTTTCGCCACTATCTCGGCGTGGTGGAGTGCTGATCTGTGAGTGCGCTGTATGATTGGTCTTGCAGTTGGGTGGACATTCAATTGGTGACAAATAAAGTTTGGGTTAATGCCAGGCATGTCATACGGCGTCCAGGCAAACACTTCGATATTAGAGCTCAAGAATTCTATGACCTCTATTCTCTCGGTGCTGGACATAGATGAGCCAAGCAAAAAGAACTTTTTTGGGTCCTTTTCATCTATTCTTACCTATACCAAGTCTTCCACTGCCTTCTGTTCAGCGGCTTTGCCAATATCCGTAAACAATTCATTGCTCTCAGGTTCTTTCACCATTTAAACAAACCCTTTGGCAGCTCGACTGCCATTTACTTTGACGAAGCACTGCTTGGACATAATTTGGTCTCCAAAGACCTCTTCAATTACTCTGGCTTCGTTGGGGAACCGCATTACTTAATGGTAGGTTGACGCTACCGATCATATGGCATGCAGCCATATCCTTCCCAAGATTATGTTGTAAGTGGAAGGGACTTTCAATACCCAGAATTCCACTTGTTTCGTCATGCTTCCTGCTCTAACTAGGAGGATAATCTTGCCAATTAGTCACTCTGGCATTAAGTTGAATCCGATCAGAGGAGATACGGCAGGTGCCAAGTCTTTGTCCTCCAGTCTCAACTATTTGAAGGTTTCGTAATACATTATCTCACATGAGCTCCCTTGGTCAATCAAAATTTGCTTGATGTCGTAATCCTTGACGCAGAGAGTGACGACCAGTGCCTCATTGTGAGGGCAATATATCCTTGCCAAGTCTCTGTCTGAAAAAGACATGACGTTCGTGGCCTCTATTCTCCCATTTTTAATGGTAGGCTTCGCACTTAATACTTCCCTTAAGTGCTCAGCCTTCTTGATTATTCCCCTGAGCTCATACACTCGCTCAGGTTCGAATACCCCATGTATTACGTTTATCACGCCTTGAGGTGGGGCGTCGATCGGTATTCCGTCTGGGTGATCGTGGTTTTGGGGGGCTGGTTGTGTCCCTCATTCTATATACTGGTCCAGGTGCCCAGCTGCCACTAACTCCTCCAGGTGTTGTCTCAACGGCGTGCAATTTTCAGTGCGGTGCCCTTTTTCCTTATGGAAGGTGCACCGAGATCTTTTGTCATAGTCTTCTTGTGTTTCCCCCAATTTAGCTGGCCATCAGATGAAATGTTCATCACGTATTTCACTAAGAATCCGATAGATCGATTTTTTGAACACCGTGGTGATGGCAGTGTGGATTCTTAACCACCTTTTATCTTGGTCCTCTCCGTTATCCCGCCTGCCTTGCCCGTTCCTATTTGGACGTTCTACCGCGTTGACTTTTGCCGTAGTCTTTTTATCTAGTACTGCTGATGCACCAGATTTGGTTTTAGCACGGGCACCATCCTCTTCCACCCGAATATGTTGGTGTACTCTCTCTATCAAGGCCTCCATCGTGAGGGGTGGCGTCATGGTGATTGAGTCCCTCAACCTGTTTCCGACTGGAAGACCTCTTTTGTACTGAGCGATGGCAAGATTTGTGGGGCAATCTCCTATCTGGTTGAAGCTCTCCCAATAACGACTGTTGTAGGATCTTAACGTCTCCTTGTCGCCCATGTCAATGAAGAGTAGCTGATCGATTTCTACTGGCGTTTTGGTGTTCGTTCTGAACCTTGTCACGATCGCCTCCGCTAATTGCGTCCAGGAGGCTATGCTACCTTCTGGTAGCCTTTCGAACCAGGTTAAACCTAGGCCGCCAAGGCTAGATGGGAATAGGATGCACATCAAAGCCTCATTCCGCCGATATACTGCCATGACCTGGCGAAAGTGGCTTAAGTGCATATAGGGGTCTGTCTTCCCCTCATAAGTCGTAAATTTATGCTGGATGAAGCCTGAAGGTAATGGTGCGTTCTCAATCGCCAAAACCAACGGCGAGCTATGTAGCCTTGCCAATGCTTTATCTGTTGGTACGTAGGTAAGGTGCGGTATTGGCATTCATACCTCAACGCTTCCATGCATCCGAGGAGCCAACCGCTGAAGAGCTGAAACTCTACGCGGGTCGCGTGCCCTGGTATCCTCCTTCTACCATGCCCTTTCGTCAAGCACAGTTCACAAATCAGACGATCTGGGCAACTCTGTCTGCCTGGATGACGTCTGGTGCGTGCGCGAGGGTCGATAGGTTCTTCCTTCAGTATATAACCTCTCAGTTCTCGTTCTTTCAGACCTGGAGTAATGAGTTCTGGACGTCCTTGTTTGAGTGTCGCCTATTCTAATGCTTGTGATGGCGTGGTGTGTCTACCACGACGTTTCGAGTGGCGAGGGGGTGTACTGCCTTTGCGCCCATCTCCTGTCGCCACCCCTTTTCCTTTTATCTGGCACTTCATCAACTCCATATCCGCCGCCATCCTTCATATCAACTCATCCAGTTCCTTCACGCGGTCCTCCAAAACTTGAGGGTCGATCCTCCGCCTCCGCCTATCAGGACTTGATGAGCGACGGGGGCTGTTACCCCGCCTCCCCCTTGCATCCCTCCGGGGGTTCTGTCACTGGGGTTTTAAATCTGTCATGGGAGGGATGAAAGGAAAACATTCGCGCCTCCCACCTCCCTCTGGGGTTTGTCCGTCAATGGCGGACTGCGGCAAATCTTCATTGTGCGCCATTGCGTCTAATCTAGCGAGGAAAACCTTGATCAAGAGGTTTTGTTCTTTCTGTGATTCCCACAGACGGCGCCAATAGTACAAGCAAGAAATAATCTTCTCGTATAATCCTGTTGATCAAGTCCGCGCTCCTCCAAACATCGCCGCTTTACTCCTTAAAAACACAAACGTGAGCTAGCCGGCGGGTGGGTGCCGGATACCTCTTCGATGCCTAAGTCAGCAAAATACACAAATAGACAAAAGTTCTGTGTATTCAGGAATCAAAGCTGTGTTACCTCTTCTAAAAGTTGCGTTGTGAGCTTTTATAGGTTCCCCATGGCACAATCCTTGTAGGACTCTCATTCCTCCATGTATTGTCCTACTAGGAGTCACACTCCTGAAAGATAATACTTATCCTTCAACACCCCCCTCACTGCTTAAACCAAGTGAGATGGTTTTACCTCGGTGGTATGACAAAACGACTGAGATAGCACAGCCATGCTAAACTGGCAGAATTATCCGAGCTACGAATAGCTCGGCTCTTCCTTTACTGCTTTTACCTCGGTTTCTTCCGTAGAGACCGCGCTATTCCATGGCAAGCTTGGACCGAGCTAATCAGTGAGCAAGGTCCTTAGGAAAGCCAAAAATACCTCGGCTCAGCATGATATGACCGAGCTAACTGTTGCCACTCTGACCGTGGTGACCGAGCTAACTGCGAAGCTCCTTTGGACCAGACTAACTACAAGGCTTTTCCTACTGTGGCCCACAGAACGGCCCATTACCCAGCTCAGCCCAATGTACATATAAATTACCCTCTTGGCATTAAATGTTAATTGTAGGTTGGACCTGAATAAATTAAACCATTTAATTAATTTTTGCATTATTCTAAATTAAAAATAAATATTTTTTACAAGTGTACCAAGTCGTACCCGTACCTTATTTTTTTCGAATTTTACCATATCAACATACCTGTATCGTACAAGTACTCATACCATTTAATTTTGATTTATATCTTCCTTTTGATTTATATCTTCCTTTTGGCATTAAATGTTAATTGTAGGTTGGACCTGAATAAATTAAACCATTTAATTAATTTTTGCATTATTCTAAATTAAAAATAAATATTTTTTACAAGTGTACCAAGTCGTACTCATACCTTGTTTTTTTTTTAATTTTACCGTATCAATATACCCATATTGTACCAGTACTCATACCTGTACCTGTGCTTCATAGGTTCTCAAGGTATTGATAAGGTCCACTAAACATGGATTGAACAAAAGAAAAGCTTCAATCCCAATAAAATCAATCCTCTATCTTGATAAAATAATCCATTGGTGGCACGTCCAAAGCATCCAACAAGTTGAGTGTCTCCAGATGTTCAAGAAGCTCTTCTTTCAGTAGGATGATTGTCTGCGTGAGAGCGACTACTTCGAATTTTCAAATTTTCTTTCAAAATTATTTCACTTTACTCGGACATTAGAATGATTGATCAACAAATTCCAAATGACTTCAAATGCACATTGAAGAATATATAAATCATCTCCAAGAACATGGTCCAACAATTTTTCCAAATTTGTTTGCATTTGACGAATTTGCTGTCATTTGATCATACTAATCTGTCACTTGCTTACAACATTGACTTATTTTTTGTTAGACTTAAGTAATGACTTTAGAGTCTAAATTGGAGAAAAGAGAAAAGAGTTTGGGCTGAGTTATTTAGGTTGGGTTTCTTTTATTAGAAGATGGGCTGGATAAATGGTTTGGGGCTCAATGGGCTGAGATGGTTCAAGTCGAATGCGAGCAGCCTGGTTTGAGTGGGCTAAATCAGCTTTAGATCTGGGTAATTATACATGGATCAAATCTAGTTGGGCTGGGGTAGCTTTTGTCAAGCATAGAAGAGAAACTGGGCTGGGCTAACTTTTGGGGCTGGTTGGCTGACTAGGATGGGTTATTGACCAAAATGTAGCTGGGCTAGGTTATTGGGCTGATTCAGAAGTTTGCTTTTGGGTTTAATGAGAGTAGGGATGGGTGAGATTGTTTATAAGGTAGATAGGATCCAAGGCTTATTGGATCTAGGGGGTTAGGGTAATGGGTTTGAAGTTTAAATGGGTTGGGCCAAAGCTTTATTATGTGATTTGGCTCTGATACCAAATTGGTGTAGAATCAAGAGGAAGAAAGAGAGCAGAAAAGACGAACAAGGGCCATAGACCTAACACAATGGCCACATAGCCTTAAACACTCAATTTTTCACAGTTGAATATTACAATACCAAAGCCTTTGTAGGTTGATTGTGTTTTTAGGGTTTTATTTACACTCCACATCAGTAGGATTCACTTTGGAGGTTGATTGTGTTTTTAGGGTTTTATTTATGATGCCTACATATATGCCTTACTGATGATGTAAAATGAAGTTAATTTCAAAAGATGAAAAATTTAGAATTAATTCACAGAGCTCTCTCTCTCTCTCTAATATCCAGCTTCACATATTTTTCTCTCCTATCTTTTTCTTCTTTTTTTTTTTTGTCTCTCATCTCCTTATCTCCTTACCTTCTCTCGTATCCCCTTCTTTATCTCCCTATCTATCTTCTCTCTATGTGCTCTTTCCATAGTCTTTTCAGTCTCTATCTCATGAAACAAATTAGCTTTTTCTTCCCAACACCCGTGTGAAAAAGTTCACCAAAACATATCTAGTCGTATTGAGACTTACCTGCTGAAGTGAACTACGCGAATGATAAAAGAACTGCAAAAAGCAGCTCCAACAGTATAGCTGCAGTTAGGACCGTGTAAAATACTGCCAAATTCGCTAAAACTGCACCAATCCGCATCTATCCGCACCACTCTAACCGCTAACCGCGGTTTAAACTTTAAAATTTATAATTCGCCAACCGAACCGCTCCGCTCCGCTATAGTTAATACATACATATTTTTTAACCTCCAATGAAATATCAATGTAAAAATGAGCATGAGAGAGATTTAAGATATGAAATTTATTACAAATTAGTAGTTATATATATGAAATATATTATATAAAATTACTTTGTGTTATATATCTAAAAAATATTATACAAATTAGTGTTATATATTATGCAAATGTATGATAATTAGTTAGAATATTCTTCAATCTGTCAAAAATTGCCCAAACCGTAATTTGTCAATCCGCCAACCCGCCATTCAGTTTATAAATTTACTCTCAAACCATCCGAACCACACAGCGCACCCTCCTAACTGCAGTATTATTGGCTGTGGGCCCTGGACCCTGGCACACCATTACATCCCTGGTGTAAGGGCAAATGGCCTCACTAGAGTGAATTAGAAGATCCCTAGTGCTTTGGGCTTCTTTCTTTCCTCTAAATGAGTGGACTTGTGTTTTCTTAGCTAAAGGTTATAAACAGGTGTTAACAGGCAGCAATGTCCCATCTGACATTCAGACTTCAATAACATGTGAATTTCTTTTTAAAAATGAAAAAGAAAAAAAAAAGAAAGAAAGAAGCAATATGATGGAAAAAAAAAAGTGCAAAATATCTCTCGGCAATCTTTCATACAAAAATTAAAAGGAATTGAAGCATGGAAATCATATGCCAATATTTTTCATATATAAGATACTGCAAATTAGGGGTGGGTAACAATTTATCCGATCCACAAAAACCGCCCAATTTGCCCAATCCGCATACAAATGGGCGGTTTCACAAATACAGTGCGGGCGGATGCGGGTTGAAATATGACATCTTTGCGAGTTGCGGGTTTAACCCACACCCGCAAGAAACCACCCGCACTTTGTTTATTTATTTATTTTTTTTTTATCTTAACTATTGATTTCATTTCTATATCCCACCTAGATATTTTTGTCCAAAACAAAACATCCTTTATTTTTTGAACTTACTCTAGTATTACATTTACTAATAGTATTATATCAACTAAAACTGAATAAATACTGATCATATTATTATTGTTACATAACTGAACTTGTCCCGGATGAAGTGTGATTTGGAATTTTAAATTCCTTAATGAATATGCAGTTATAGTTTAGGATTTTGAAATATATGCTTGTATTAGTTTATGATTTGATTTAAGATTTTGAATGATTTGTTTGTATTACAAATTGATTTTGTTGTATTTTTAATTTTATAAGTTTTAATTCATTAATTATTAATGTTGGAGCATTTTAGAAAATGGGGAGAAAATGGCCCAAAATAAATATTTACAAAATGGGAAAAAAATAAGGCTCAAAAAAAAATTTGAAGAAAAAAGTCCAATCCGCAAATCGCCCGCAACCGCTCGCACATCCGCGAACCCTATCCGCACAAACCGCAAACCGCACTACAGGCAGTTGCGGATTGTCTTTTTTCCCAAACCGCATAAATGCGGGCAAGTCCAAATCGATCCGCAAATCGTCTAAATCCAAACCGCGAACACCCCTATTGCAAATCATCTTGATGTGTCTAGAACGAAAGACCAACTGAAAAATACATATAGCATTACTTGAACTTTCCACAAACAAGTACATAAAAACCTCCATTATAACATAATAAATTTGAATTGATAGACAGGTCAAAATATATGAATAATCATTGCAAACCTTGGGAGCTGCCATTGGGTATTCCTCAGGGCAAAACAACTCCAATTTGAATACCCCTCCTAAAGAGATCAAGATTACATAAAGATAACATCATACACCAAAGTGATGTAAAGGAAAAATGAAGAGGGAATTAAATGATTGCATTTTTATAAGATGTAAATTACTGACAAGTTATCAAGAGCGCACGCAAGCAAGGAGGGGAATGGTCACTCGAGCGATGTCACTTATTGTATTTGTTGCTCGAGCAACCATTATTGCGCTTGAGCGGTCTATGCATATTTCAGTCCAAGAAGAAGACATTTCGGATCACTTTTTCATTTCTCACTCTTTATAACATTTCAAAAACCCTAGATCTTCACTCTCTCTCTAGTTCGTGTACTCTAGCTCCAAATACTCTCAATCCGTTGATTTCTTCACCCTAGTCCTTTGGAGTAAAAGATAAAACACGTCGAAGGTTTCGTTCTAATCAGAGAAGTTAGTGTTTTTGGCTCCTCCAAATTCTATCCCTTGTTTCCTTTTGTTTTTTACTTTGAGGTAGGGGTTTCTACGACCTTTAATAGGATTTTTAGCTTAGTTATTTGCTCTTTGAAAAGGGTTAATAATTTGGGAATTTTTGGAAAAAACCTAGGGTTTGATTTGGAAATCAAAAGAGAGGTTTTCCAAATGGGTCCTTCAAAATGGTTGTGGGGATGTATTTATGGTTAAGATGTGTTAAAATAGTGAATATCGTTTCTAAAAATTAATTTTGTAAGAAAATGAGGTTTTTGTTCTAAATTTTGAATATTAGGATTTGTGAAAGGAAATGGAAAATGATGTTGGGTTTTCTAAGATTGGAATAATACTTATGTTGATGATGATGGTGGAGTTGGATATGTAATATCACTCCCATTATAAATGATGAAATTATATCTTTTGATTGGAAATTATTTGTCGAATAGAAATATCTATTTTGGGGCTATCGGGGAGGATAATCTTGATTGTTGTAGACATTACATGAGGATTAGGTTAAATTGAAACCAATTTCTCATACATTGTGTATTGAGCGTCATTTTTTATTAAACATTGTAAATGTATTGATTTTAAGAAAAAGAGGTAAATACCTTGGTGAATCTGATTAGAGGGTGCGATTGTGGTTATAATGTTGGCATGTGTGTCCTTAGTGAAAATCCAGAAACCCGCGCGGTTAGGTGCCGATCCTTTCAGTTAGTACCGCTAAAATGGCTTTGGTAATGCTTATATAGCCTACTAACAAACACCTAGAGATTCCCAGTGTTTTGTATCCACTGCCCTTTTTTTTTTGTTATAAAATGATTATCTTCATGAATAGATTTAGAATCTGGCATTGCATTGTTTTAAGATGAAAAACGAGGAATGTTTGGCAAATGGCATGTATGTGCATTCACCTTTTAATTTTGCTAACATTTATATATTGTGTTAGAGTATCTCTACTTGGCTTTGGCTCACCCTATGTAAAAAATAACTTTCAGGTGTTGATGATATGCTTCCACCAAGGACGTAGCTTGGGAGGACTTGGAGCTTAGGGCTTCATTTTTGTTCAAGCCTCGGGTTTTACCTGTATTGAGTTAAAACTCATTTTGTTGTACCCAAGCATTGACTTGGAAAATTGTAGCCATTAGGGCATATAATTATTTGGTTTTACTTTTACCTTAATTTATGTACCCATGTCATATGCTATTGATTCAGAATCTAGGATTTATGAATTTATATTACATATGTCATCTTTTGTAATGATCAAGGTTATGAATGAAATAGAAGATATGAGTTATTAATCAAGTGTAGATGATATTATATGTTGGGTCATTGTTATTTGTTTTGGGGCGTTACACTTGGATCATGTCACAAAATTGGGAGATTATACCAATCTTATTGTCACGACCCAAACCCGCCCCTATAGGTTTAACATCGTAACCAGCCAGAAATCCAAGATTACCTTCGGTCTCAAAGACAAAAATTCAAAATATTTATAATCATATCGGAACCTAAAGCGGAAGTAAAACAAAAATAACAATGTCCATTGAGCTTGTGCATACCTGATGACTAAACTAATTAAAAACATTTAAACACAATAATAATAATTTATATACAAATCTCATATATCTCACACACATATACACTTAAGACTCAGCAAGATTCAAAGCTCTAATAAAGCTCGGGGCTGATTTTCTTGGCTCTACCCGAGCCTAACTTACTTTATTCCAGAAGCTCTTCAAAAGGCTGACACGGGTAGACTCCGAGGCTTTCTCTATCCTTGTTGCTTAGTTTGCTCACCTATATAGACATATAAATAGTGAGCTAAAGCCCAACAAATAATAATAGAATAAAGAGGTTAAATGAATGAAGTTTGACGATAGTACAAAAACATGTCTTACAATTTAGAAATGAAACTTAAACCACTTTCAAACTAAGGCATTTTCCATATTATATCAAACTTTATAATAAAACATTTTCCATGTCAATTCCCTTATCAAAACATATATTTCATTTTCCGAAACAATCCATTTCCATAGGCAAAACAATTCGATTAGCCATCACATCAATCCCTTACAATAATAAAAACCATTATGCGATAGCATTTTCATTAATTCATCAACTTCATCATCAAGATCTTTCAATGTCAATTTATGTGGTACGTCCATGAAGTGACAATATCATTCCAATGATGACGTATCATACTAGCCATGGTATTGCTATCCCTAGGCAAGCGCCTAGCCATGGTATTGTTACCCCCAGGCAAGAGCCTATAGCCATGGTATTTGTGACAACCCTGACTTATGTTTAGCATTAATTCATGATTAAGCATGCTGAGTAAATGATTAAGATTAAATCTCAAATTGATTATGTAAGTGTGTTGTTTTAATTGCATTCATATCTGTTTGATATAGAACAATCTGTTCACATTTTAATTTTGAGTTGCGAATTGAAAGCCTTATCAGCGACCGATTCGAAAATTGACTTATGTTATATGCTAATTAGGAATTATATGATTTTATGGTAGGTCTAATTGAAATTTGATTTAGAACAATTAGATTAGAATAAATCATGTTAAATTACTTTAGCTTGAGTTATTTACACATTTGCTATTGGTAGGCCTTTACAAGGCCATTTGTTTGATTTCATATATGTTGACACACCATTCATGTTCCACCTCCTTGAACAAAACGTGAGAGAGAGAGAGAGAGTTGGAAGAAAGTTGAATTCAACAAGAGAATTGCTTGGGATTTAGAAGAAATTGAGGGAGATTTGCATAATTAAGCTACCACACTTGGTGTAAACACCCCATTTTTGACCGTCCTCAAGACTTGGATGTCACCGTTTGAACACTCAGTGATCATCCATGTTCGTGTTCGTTTTGAGTTCTCGGAGGTCTCGGCTACGCGTCTTGCCTCAGGATCTCTCAACTTGGTTGTCTTGTGCTTGGTTGGACCAAACACTTGTTGGTTTTTGCTTTGGAAGGTAGAGAATGGCTTGTCGGCCATCCCCACGCCTCACCGGCCATGGATTGAGGCCACTGGCCGTGTCTTCTTGCCACCGGCCATTCGTGATGGCCGGTCGGCACTTTGTGTGGTCGGCCGACCATTTATTTGGCCGATGGACTCCTTTTCTGGTCGGTACCACCTTTTTGCCTTTTTCAGGCATTATGCATGCCAGCTGTGCCAACTGGAGTGCACGGACCTATCCTCCATACACGTGTATGGAGGAATTTGCACCCTTTGCACCCTTTTGGTCTAGCTTCTTGAAGAATCTTGGACCTTTGTCTTAACTTCCTCAAGAAGCTTGGACCCCTGTCTCAGCTTCCTCAAGAAGCCTTGGCCCCTTTGCCTTAGCTTCTTTAAGAAGCCTTGACCCCTTTTGTTTAGCTTCTCTTGGAAGCTTAGGCCTTTGCCTTGTCTATATAAGGAGGCCTCCCTCCTCCTTTGAGAAGGTTCAGCAAAATCAGAGTTATATAGCATATATACATTACTCTCTCTCTCTCTCTCTCTCTTCATTTGTTTGTGTTAAAGAGCTTAAAAGGGTGTTTTGTTCTTAGTTTTGCACTAAGGCACCTAGTATTACACCATACTTGGGTTATTGAGGTCTTGAGAGTTTGTTCTTGGATTGAGCTGGTTTTGATCAGAAGAAGGGGGCTGGACTTGCTGTTCTTGAAGTGTTCTCCAAGGGTAACATTATTGCTTTATATTCCCCATTCTTGCACTAGATTTTAACCCCCTTTGCATGCTGTTTTGAGCTTTGTGTATAACATATAAAAGTTCTTTTTTTGTGTGTTTAAGATACTTAATTAAGGTCATTTTGGTGTTGGGGGTCGACCTCCCCCTCTTAGGCCTTGTTTGGCCCTTTTTGTGCTTTCTTTGTTGAGCTTTGGGAACCTTTGTGCATTGGCCTTCTCACCACTGAAATCCAGAGGATTTTCAGTTGTGAAGAAGAGGTTTTGAGGTCTTGCATAGGGGAGGGACACCCCTCTCCCTTTGTGTATCATTTGTTCATGTTTTTGGCTCATAAGGGTAGCATGCATGTTTAGTTGTTTTTTGCTCCATTTCAGAGGTTTTTGGGTGATATTTGGTCATAATATACCTCTAGCATTGGTCGGATTAATGCCCCCTTGCATGCATAATATACTTGCCTTGTATTCCTCTATTTTGCCTAGAAATGCATCTTGTCATTAGACCATCATGCTTGCATGTTTTTGCCTAGCTTTGTGAAGCTTTTGGTCATATTTCATCATGGTTGAGGTCTATTGAGTATTGATTTGATCATGTTTTCCATGTTTGGTATAGCCCCTTTGTATTTTGGTTTGTGAGCCTTGAGTGTGTGGGTCATTAGCATTCTTTACTTAGCTTATTCTCTTGATTTGGCATCATTGGAGACCATATTTCAGTCCATAATCCATGCTTGTGCACTTGCATTTGGCTCTCTTTCAATGCTTGAAAGTGCTGTAGTTTTGTACCTCAAGAGTTAGTCATTGTGTATGATACCATGTTTAGTCTTTGGGCTGCCATATCAGTGGGTTTTAGGGGCTTATTTTGCATATTAAAACTCTGATTTTGCATCGGTTAGTCCATGCCACGTGTGGTTGGGGTGGTTGTAATAGAGTGCCCTCTTTGTGGCCCTAAATCCCCCTTTGTTTTGCATCCATTTCTTAGCATGTCTTGACCATGATCTATGCATGCTTTAGTCTTGTTTTGGAGTGCCTTAGGACTGCTTTAAGTCATTTTGGTCCTTTGGGGTTTGGTTGACATAGCTATGGTTTGGACCCCTTTGTTGGCTTCAAGTTTTGGTCATGGTTGCATGCCTTACTTGCATGACATGGTTGATTTGGCATCATCCTCTATACATTTTCAGAGCTTAATATGTTAGTCAAGCATCCATGTTTGTCATCATGTGAGTGCCCTTGAAACTTGCCTTTCATACCTTAGCCTTAGGCTCATTGGTTTGCATGTTTATTTTGCATGATTGCCATCATCATTTTAGTACTTTTGGCCACTGTTTTGGGGTGTGGCTGAGGTTCCTCCATCTTAGTGTAGATCCATGGATCATGCATTTGCATCTTGTAGCATGCTCATTACATTGTATGATTGTTGCATCCTTGTAGTTAGTGCATTGTTACATGCTTATCACTTTGTCTAGTTGCCTATCTAGGTTGCATTGTAGCATTGCATGCTTGGCACATTGCACACTTGCATGATAGGTTACATTGCATTTGGCATGTTTTGTACCTTAGCATCATGTACATACTTGAGCCACGTTGCATACATGCATTACATTTTGCTTGGTTTGGGTTGTCAAACCAAGCATGAGGAATGAAATGTGTTCCTACTCAAAGTGACGAAACACGTCTCAATCCTCAGTCGCCGATGCCTTTGATCTCAACATGATAGGGCATGTAGCACTCATGTGTTTTTGTTGCATTCATTTACATTGACTTACAAGCTTGGTACTTTTGGCCATCATGCATCAAAATGCGTGATTGGTGGCCCGAGTACCGAGGTCCACACCCCCTTGAGTCCATAACATGATAGGGAGAGTGGACATGCACACATTTGCTTGAAAATTCCATGCCATGCCTTGTCTGTCCTCTGCTGCTATCAAAACAGGATTCTACAGGAAGATTTGGCCGACCAGCTACCTACAGTGCCGACTGACCAAAAATAATTAGCCGATGGCTCAATAATTGGTCGATGACCATTTATCAATGGCCGGTGATCTTATGCCTTGGTCGGTGGCATCTCACAATGCTCAGGGAGCAATTTAGAGGCATCTCCAGGGTTTTCACAGTCCTTAGAGGTATAGGACAGTGCAAACAGAGGCAACAATGGCATGGCAGCGGGCTTCCGGGCAAGGCAAATTGAGCATGCATCATCCACGCATTCCGAGGCAGAGCTGCGGCGGTCTCTTTTAGTTTCATATTTAGGCTATTTTTGTAATTAATTTGTTAATTAATTAGAAGTTTTGTAACAATTAATTAGCTAGGATAGTTAGTTCGTTATTCGGTTTGTATTATTATTTCGGAGCCTCCGAGCGAGGGCAATTGTGTAATAAGTGTGTGTGAGTGTGTGTATGTCTTCCAACCCCCACTTCTCTCTCCCTTTTACTTATCTGCTTTCAATGGTTAGTATTAGGGCATATTTAAATTAGCATGCCTTATGTTATGCATACGTGCATCCATTCATCTGTATTGCAAGCACCGGGCTTGGCGCATCATACTAACTGCATGGTATTTCAATTCCAAGTTGAATACATGTTATCTGTTGCATTTCATATGCCATCTTTAGGTTAGCCGAGCCTGTCCTAATTGCATTCTGTATGCGTTGCATTAGCCATTGCTAACATGAACTAGGATCATGCATTTGATTACTAACTAGTTTCTATTTTGGCTTGGAGTACTAGGTAAGCTTTTATGCTTTAGCATCCTTGCATGCGTGTGAGTGTCTGCCATGATAGCATGCTTACCATAAGACTACGTGCTTATGTGTTATAACTGCTTGAATGCCTATGGGTGAAGGTCGGGTTATCTAAATTGGAACAATGCATTGACCGTGAGTTTTAAGCCCACTAGATAGTGGCAAAACCATCTTTTCTAAGCCCATTTGAGCGTGGCAAAATCTGCATTTTTAGCCTACTTGCGAGTAGCAAACCGCTTTCAAAGACAAACATGAAATGTTTTGTTCCAATTCAGGCAATCCAGTCTATACTTGTTTGTTGTGCGCATCACATAGTAAATCTAGGCTAATAACCGGAATAAGAACGCATAATGTTTTCAAAACTAGATATCATGGTTAGTAGAGGCCGATCTTTAATCAGGCGAGCGGGGGTGCTCACGAAGTGACCTTCCCCAATCGTACCCAAGTTCCCGAGCCGAGGTAACTTTGGTGATGACGGACACGTGACCTTAGGCACAAGTCAGGGCTTCCTAAATTCTCCAAAAATAAAATATTTAGGTGGCGACTCTGTATTTGGAAAAGCAGTCTATGTTTGGCACTTCTTTCAAAAAAATCTGTTTTCAAAAACGATTTGTCGGATTTGGAATCTTTGATGATTCATCGGTCTTGCATTGCACTCTGCGAGATTAGATACAGGACCGTGACAATTTGAGTCCGAACTGTAGTGAGCCCCAATGAACAAATCGCGGGATTTCCCTCCCGGGACGTCTACACTTGGGAATTCAAGATTAAGGTAGGTATTCACCCTTTTTAATTGTGAAATAGAGTTGCCTAATGCATGATTTCAAGGAAATTAGGAACTAAAGTCAAGAAATATCCTGAAGAGTAGATTTGAGAAGTAATCCATGCATGCATGTCCTTATCATTGAACTTTGAGATTTGTTTTCATAAAAATTTCCACATGCATGTTCATATTATGGTTGTACCTTAGAAATTCACCATGTTTTTTAGTTGAATCTTGCATTTGATCATACTTTGGAGTTTTGGAGTTCATGAGAACTCGTGCATGTCATGTAATCATAAAGTTTTAGTTGAAATTTGGTACAATTGACACACTTTTGGGCTTTAATTTTATGAAGTGGTCTTCAAAACATGTTGTGTTATGAGTTTCTAAATATTTTCCAGAGAATTGGCCCAAAAGGATGAGTTTTGGCATATTAAATCCATGGTTTGAGCTTTGGGAGCAAATCTGGAAAACCTAGAATTTGGCTTCCTCGCTCGAGCAAGGGATTCCACGCTCGAGCGACCACCTTTGTTTTCAGACTTTCGCTCGAGCGACAGATTGCTGGCTTGAGCGTAAATTGCAAGCTCTCAAAATTTTTGTGTGTGCAGAAGCACGCTCAAGCAACAAGAGTTGCGCTCGAGCGAGGAACTGTGTCTCACGCTCGAACAAGCATCGAGCGGAGATTTTCAGCATCCAATACTTTTCACATTTTTGCAGATCGCTCGAGCGAAATAGTCTACGCTCGAGCGACCAAGCACATTCTGCATGTCCACTCGAGCGAAGGAAGCCACGCTCGAGCAAGACCCCTGTTTTCAGCAAGTTTTGAAAAATATTTTTAAGTACATTTTTGCATCCTCATTCCATCCTAGGCATTCCTAGGCCATGTTTAAGGCATCATAATGAGGATAATGATTTTGAACCACACCAAAACAAGCAAGGGGCTAAGTTATTAATTCCGGGTGTGTAATTTAGTGTGTGTTCGTTCTGCAACTGTGTAGGTTTGGCACCCAAGGACGCTGATTAGCCTACCTATAGCCCAGTAATCTATGAGTAACAATGTTGTAAAGTTATGTTAAATTATAATTATTTTCTGAATGATTAATTGTACTGTTTTCTAAAATGGTATTGTTTACTGAAAGAATTTTTGTCCTATTTTATGAATTGTACTCGCGGTATCCATAGGAACTGACTGTTACTGTTACTGTTACTGTTACTGTTACTGTTGCTGTTACTACCACTATTACTGTTACTGTTACTGCCACTGTTTACAGAAATCTCTGTCAGTTCCTATCCTTGGAACTATTGTTACTGTATTGATAGCCATCAACTGACCTTTCGGTCTATTTAGACCTACTGTACTGTTTTGCTATTGGATGTACCACGTATGATTGCTATGATTTTTAAATGACTGATATGACATAAAATATAAGACACTGATCGAATAACTGCTCTACAAATGCATTTGACTGTTTTAATTACTGAAAGGGTATTCATTCTTAACCTCTTTACACATTTGTTATTCACTGGGCTTTAGCTCATAGTTTATATATATATAGTTGGCCAAGCACCGGACCAGAGCTAGAGGCGCCGACTTAGACTCATGTTTTGTCAAGCCAACTATCGCGCCTCATATCGAGGTTCCAAACCTGCACGAGTCAAAGCTATTTTGGGGTGTTTCAGATTCACCATTTTTGTCTCTGTTAATGCAATGAATGATTAAGACTTGATTGTGCAGTTATAGTGAAGGGATTAGGTCCCTAACCTGTATGCTACTGTGTATCTATATATGGCTATAAATGTGGTTATGTCCATAAGAGTCTTTTTCTATTCAGGTTTTTGCAGCTCATTGGATATCTTTTTATTACTGATTGGCTTCCATCAACTCCTTTTTATTGTATTATTGTCATTACTGTTAAGCAGGCCTTTGGTAATCACGGATTACTGGCCGATTACGATGCTAAACCCTTAGGGGCGGGTTTGAGTCGTGACAGTATTATTACCCCCAGGCAAGGGCCTATAGCCATGATACTATTACCCCTCAAGCAAGGGCCTATAGCCATGGTATTGCTACCCCCAGGCAAAGGCCTATAGCCATGGTACTATTACCTCCAAGCAAAGGCCTATAGCCATGGTACTATTACCCCCAGGCAAGGGCCTATAGCCATGGTATTGTTACCCTCAGGCAAGGGCCTATAGCCATTGTACTCTTACCCCCAGGCAAGGGCCTATAGCCATTGTACTCTTACCCCCAAGCAAGGGCCTATAGGCATGGTATTGTTACCCCCAGGCAAGGGCCTATAGTCATGGTATTGTTACCCCCAGGAAAAGGCCTATATTCAATGGATGCCACAATATCGTTTCAAAACAGAACTTCATTCACTAAAGACATACTTTTCAACAAGCCATGCTTTCAATTATCAAATTATTTTAAGAATTCATTCAATCAATCACATATCTGTTTTGATAGCAATAACATTTTCAAAAGTAAAAATAATTTGAACATATCTTTATAAGGTTATTACTCACAATGGGTTATGTTGATACAAGGCCTCGGACGTCCACCTAAACGAATCACATAACAAAACACAATAGAAGCACTATTCAATATTCATTTCATTTCAATTCAACTCTCTTGATGTGTTTCCAGTTTATTTCATAACTATGTGAGTCCATTTGGTGCCTAGGAATATTTAGAATGTCATGAGGAAGCAAATATGCATTTAAAAGAGTTAGTCAAAAAAATTGCTGAAATAGGGTCCTCGCTCGAGAGCCACTTTGGTCGCTCGAGTGGACTGTAAAATTTTGAAAAACTTCTGGGAGCTTGATTTTGGCGCTCAAGCGAGACTTTCCTCGCTCGAGCGGACAGTATGAATTCTGGAATTTCCAGAATTGTGTTTGAAGTTCAAGGTTGATATTCAAAGCCTCAAAACTTGTGTTTTTTGTACAAAAATATGGAGAACTATTGTATAATTTAGTAAACACTCAATTAGAAATCATTTATTCAAAACCATGCTCCAATTGTCCAAATTTAGATTTAACTCATTTTCTTTATATCAAATCCACAATTTTAAAATATGAATTAAACTTTCCAAACCCTTGAAAATTTCATGATGTATGTAAAAATAGAACCCAATTTCATTATTAATAACAAAATCAAACTTAACTAATAAATTACAAAATCAATTCCTTAGAATTTCAACTTTACTCAATCTTTAACCAAAAACTCAATTTATAATCATAGATGTTCTAAAATGTGTTTAAATTGAATAAAACTTTTAAATTAACTTACATACATGGATTAAAGATCAAATCAAATAAATTCCTAATTTTCAAAGTTTTTCATTTTTCTCTTCAAAATATGAGATTGAATTAGTTCAAATTCTTCAAAATCTATGATGCATGTATCCTTAGAGTATTAAAACTTACAAAATTTGTCCATGCATGTATAAATGGAACTCAAATTCATGCAAGACTACAAAAACCAAACTCAACATAATTGATTTCTAAATTAATTTCCATAAATTGAACATAACTTCATCATCTTGCTAATTCCCTTTTTAATTACATGAAATTTAACTCAATTATCTCTCAATTTCAGCTTTTAGGTAATTTATCTACAAAATTTAAACTTTAATTCCTTACCTAAAATCTTCAATTTATTAAATCTCTTGATCAAGTTTTGAATTTCCTCCTTTGTCTTCAATTTCTTGAATTTCCTTCAAACCCATCAACACAAAGCTCTCTCTCTCTCCATCTCTCTCTCTCGGCTCAATTCTCTCTTCCAGCAGAGTGAATAAGGCCTTATCGAGTTCATTCACTCATCTCTCTTTTGTTATTTTATTATTTTCATTTAGTGGGGCACTTGGCCTTATTATATAAACCCACGAGGCGGTGTATAAATTATTTCTTTAACTAATTAATCTTGCTTAGAATATTTAATTTGAGATTGAACTTTAATTATAATTTGCTTAATTAATCATCTCTTAATTTTAATTAGTCATGTAAAACCCTAACCCAATTAATCATGACTAAGTACAAATCTCACTTAATTTAATTAATCTAATTTGACTTCCTTTAGAACCCAATTAATTATATTTAAATTTATCAGTCTCCATCAGATTTTTAATCAAATTCTAAAAAAGTTCCAAATATTAAATTAAACATATTTCCATTATTAATTTTGATTTCTCAAACCATTTAGGCCTTCAATTTCTAATCAGACTTCAAATTTCCGTCAATAAATTGCATATTCAAATTACACATCCCATAAATAAATTTAATTCGTAATAATCACAATTCTCAATTCTCATAATTTAATTAACTTTATTAACTGCAATTCAGACCCAATTTAATCGAATCTCAATTTTACTAAACTGAAATGAATATTTAATTAAACTCCCAAATGGGACCGTAATTAAAATTAAGTTGATTCAACTTCTTAATTTCACTTCCTTAAGCCAGTTGAACTCTTAATTTCTAATTCCAAAATAAATCTTTAACAGAATCATATACGAATCCGATTCCACAATTCTCATAAATCCCAAATTAAATTAGGATAACGACTAATCAAAATCTCAAATCTCCTTAATTAACCGAATATAAAATATTATACGTGGCGGGGTTGTCACACTTGTCTTGATGGCCAAGCTCACTTTGTCACCTTCGAGTCGGACATTTAGCCGATACCCAGGCCAATTAAACACTTTGTAATCCTTGATATGTTCATCATTATGTAAATGTTTGCAAGTCAAGTTATGCAATGTCTCAAGCTAAAACTATGTTCAAACTATGATTTGATGTTATGTTTAAAAACTTGTCGATATTTATTCATTTACCGTTTTACTTTATTACTATTCACTGGACAATGGCTCGCCCTTTTCCCTATATGTATGTAGGTGAAGATGAAGAACACGGTCCGGAGGAGTCGCACTAGAAGTCTTTTCTTTTGTTTCGTCTTTTTGGAAGTTGTAACGTTCAGACAATAGCTTTCTTTTTCAATTTTGACTTTGTTTAGTTATGTTGTGGATGATGTACTTCTCTTTTTGTTGTTTGGACTTCAAATAGAAAGATAATAATGTAAGAAGTGTGTGTGTTTGTTTTCATTTGATTTATGCACAACATGTACTTCTCTTTTTGTTGTTTGTTTTCATTTGATTTGGGCCTTCAAAAGTCAGGCATTACTAGTCGATCATCCGGTGTTCTTGTAATTCCTACGGCTACCTGCAAAGCTAACGGCTTGATGAAACGTTCCTGACATTTTTAATTTGATGAAAAATTTAAGGCATTCTCAATTTGATATTTTAATTGAAATACTAAAACAACTTTTTTTTTTTTTGTTTAATAAAATTTAAATTTGATGAAAGTAAAAAAAATAAACGTTAATGGCGTTCCAAGCAGGATACACATGATACATGCGAGTATGCATATTAGAATTTCTCCAATTATAATATCTGCACTTTTTTTCTTTTTTTTTTTCAATAATATCTGCACATTCATTTGCGGAACGGGAACAAATTCAGTGAGAAACTCTTTGGCGGCACCGCGAAAATCCCAGAGAAGCAGAGCCATGGAATTCCAAACTGCAAAACCAAATGCTAGAATGCCGAGGAACGAGAAGCTCTCCCTCGATCACTATCTTTCTCTCATCACCACTGACAAGCAACACCATCTCACCGTTAACCTTCTCAATCAGGTCTCTCTCTCTCTCTCTCTCTCTCTCTCTCTCTCTCTCTCTCTCTCTCTATATATATATATATATGTATATATACAGACACACACAAACATGTATATATCACCATGAATTCAAGGTTTGGTTTGGGGAAATTGTTCACAAATTTCTAAATTTGGACTAATTTTAGTTTTAGCTTCGACTTCTCATCAATCGCGGAGTTTCAATTTCATTCTCAGGAAGCGATTCAGTCATTGTACAACTAGTTGTAATTGCATTTCTGCTCAATACTTGGGGTTTCTTTTATTATTGATTTTGATTTTGATTTTGATATATGATGCTGTGTGTTGTGTTCACAGATCATCGACATGCACGGATTCAAGAAAATCCACAACACTGCAAAGGTGAGAGAAACAAGGAATTAATTGGAACATTTATCTTCTTTTGTGAGTCCAATATCCAGCTTTGAATTTTGGCAATTTTGTTGTGTTATGGAAATCGCAGAAAGTTCTGATCGATGCAGTGAACTCAATGGAGCTGATGGATCCGAGTCGCTCAACACTAAACGAAGAAAACGTGTCTTCATGCGCGCATATCACTCTGGAGGAGGCGATCAAAGACCTGGCGGACCTCAAATGGCAAGAATGCTGCGTCACTTCCATCCTGTTAGTTTATTATTGTTGTATATTCCATTGTTAGTTTATTATTGTATATTCTAGTGCGGAAGTGATTGAGGGCCCTAAATTTCGGGGCTCGAATGCCCCGAAATTCCACTTTAAGTAAAAAAAAAAAAAAAAAAAAAGGAAAAAAGAAAGAAAAAAAGAAACAGTTTCCAAAAATGGAAATTAGGGGCATTAGGGGCAAATTTTTTAGGGCCACCAATCATTTTCCATTCTAGTGTTAGTCATAATGATGTTCTCCATTTGTATTCTAGTGTTAGTCATAATGATGTTAGTGTTAGTCATAATGATGTTCCCCATTTGTGTTTCTTCTTTCGGTGCTATTAAGGCACCCTATGTAGCTTTCCCTCTCTATAAAAGAGAGCGTAAATCATCTTGTAAATATACAACAACAGAATATTTCAGTAGCTCTTTCTCTCTCTCTCAATCCTCTATCACTCTCTCAAATTATTCTTTCATGGTATCAGAACCCAGTGTTACATTTCTGGCAATTTTCGATTTTGGTGTTTAGTCCCGTACACAGTGGCATACATCAAATCGCTCGGAATTTTCTCACGATTCCAACGGCACCTAGCCCGTTCTCAGAACACCCTCCACGCGCCCACACGCGCCGCCTTTACCTTCTGCGCGTCACCAGCTCCGCCACCACTCTCACACGCGCCCGCACGCGCCATCTGTTGCTACTCACCTCCGCCACGCGCCTCCACGCGCCCACACAACCGCGGCTAACGTAAGCCCTTCCACTCCCGTACGCCGCGCCTGCTATTGTGCGCCTTTCGTGCGCCGCTTCACTACATTGCACCCGCGTGCGCCACAACGACTATTGTGCGCCGCGCCTGCGCCAGTTCGCTACCGTGCGCCGCTGCCTTCCTGCTAACGTGCTCCTCCCTACACTTTGCTAACGTGCGCCACTGATATCATCGCTGACATCATCTCTGTCCAGCAGCCTTTTCTGGCTATTTTCGACCTTCCGGACTGACTGGTACACTCTGTTTTACCAAATTTTGCTCCTACAGGTCTCTTCCTGTTGCTTTAATCCTACTTAACCAGTATTATGGATCGTCTTGACACCTCCCATCCCATTTTCGTTATTCTGAATGGTTCAAACTATGTTCTGTGGGCCCAAGCCATGTCTTCCTTTCTTAAAGGCAAGAAGCTCTGGCGAATTGTCACCGGGGATGTGACTAAACCAGTCAAAGACAGTGCCACTCCTGAAACTCCTGTTCATACTGCTACATATGAAGACCGACTTGAGGAATGGGACAGTAAAAATTACCAAATCATTACCTGGTTTCGTAATACCTCTGTTACCTCTATCAGTCTTCAATTTGGCCGCTTTCAGCTTGACTCTGTAACTACTCCTGCGAAAGACATCTGGGATTTTTTGAAAGAAAGATACCAGACTACTGGTCTTGCCCATCAATATCAACTTCAGAACCAACTTCACCGCATGCGCCAAGAATCCACTCAGTCCATTAATGACTTCCTTTCTCAAATATACTCTGTTTGGGATCAGCTTGCTCTTTCAGAACCAACCTGGCATGACCCCGAAGATGCAGTTTTATTTACTAACCATCGCAACCAGCAAAGGTTGGTGCAATTTCTCATGGCTCTTACCCCCTCTTTTGAGCCCGTACGTGCCTCTCTGCTTCATCGCCATCCCTTGCCCACTCTTGAACAAGCCATTTCTGAGTTGCTATCAGAGGAGACTCGTCTAGGTACTCTTCAAACTCATCATATGGACTCTGTTCTTGCCACTCCTCCGTCCCGGCCATCATTTACCCAGCGGACAACTGCTTGCCTCTATTGTCAGAATCGGGGCCTTCCTTCAACCCATCTCCTGGTCAATTGCCCCGTCAGATCCTGCCGCTACTGCAACAAACTTGGTCCTGGTCATCTGCAATAGGATTGTTTTCGCAATCCATCCCGCTCATCCTCCAATAGCCACTCCTCTCGCAGTGGCTCTTCCCGAGGAAGCTTTCATCGTTCCGGCAACGGGTCTCATCACACTGCTACTTCTGCTTCCGGGAATCAGTCTTATCACACTGCTGCTGCTGCTTCCGGGAATCAGTCTCATCACACTGACACTGCCCCCTCTGCAGGGTTCTCTGAGTCACCTGCTCCATCTACCCCTCACTTTTCTCCAACGGATGTAGAAGCCATGCTCAAACAACTTCTCTCCTCATCTGGTACACCTCCTCCTACTGCTTTGTCTGTAATCCCAAGTAACTCTTCTTGGTATTTTGACTCTGCCTGTTGTAATCATATGACCTCCAGTTCTACTATCTTTTCTTCCTTATCTTCATCTCCTCATATTCCCTCAATACATACTGCTGATGGTTCCCTCATGTCGGTTCGTCATGTTGGTACTGTTTCCACCTCTTCTTTATCTCTACCTCACGTTTATCATATCCCTGCTCTTATCTTAAACCTTATTTCCATTGGTCAATTATGTGAACTTGGTCTAACTGTCACCTTTTCTGCTACTGATTGTTTGGTACAGGACCCTCAGACAGGGCAGACTATTGGGATCGGCCGTAAGCGTGGACGTCTCTATGAACTCATTCACCTTCATGTTCCTGCCTCTCCTCAGATTGCTGCTCCTACATCTACTTCCTTATTATCTCCCTTTCATCTTTGGCATTGTCGCTTAGGGCATATTTCTGTTACTCGTTTAAGGTCTTTGGTTTCTAGTGGACAGTTGGGTCATGTAATTCCCGATAATTTCGATTGTATACCCTGTCAACTTGCCAAACAACCTGCTTTATCATTTAATAAGAGTACTTCTGTTTCTCTTGCCCCTTTTGATCTTATACATTCGGATATTTGGGGGCCCTCCCCTACTACTACTATGGGGGGATCCCGCTATTTTGTTGTTTTTATTGATGATTTTTCCCGGTTTACTTGGCTTTTTCTCATGAAAAATAGGTCTGAACTTCAACACATTTATTATCGATTTGCACAAATGGTTCACACCCAATTCTCCAAAACCATCAAAATTTTTCGCTCTGACAATGCTATGGAATATCGGGATTCAAATTTCCTTTCCTTTCTTCAGCATCATGGTACATTGCCTCATCGTTCCTGTGCTGGCATGTCCCAGCAAAATGGCCGCGCTGAACGGAAACATAGGCATATTCTTGACACTACTCGCGCTCTCCTTCTCTCTTCTTCCTGTCCTGAAAACTTTTGGGGAGAAGCTGCCCTCACTGCTGTTTACACTATCAACTGTACTCCTACCCCTATCATCCATAATCAAACTCCCTTTGAACGTCTGCATGGCACTCCCCCTCCTTACGCCAATCTCCGGGTTTTTGGCTCTGCTTGTTTTGTTCTACTTCAATCCCATGAACACACCAAGCTTGAACCTCGCTCTCGTCTTTGTTGCTTTCTTGGGTATGGCATTGAACATAAAGGCTTTCGCTGTTGGGATCCTCTCTCTAAACGTCTTCGTATCTCCCGCCATGTCGTTTTCTGGGAACACCAAATGTTTTCCTCGCTATCCTCCTTTCACTTACTCGGACTTTCCACTACTGCACTGTTTACTAATCCTTCCATCGATCTTTTCTCTGCTGATTTTGATACAGGTTCCTCCTCCATCGAGACGCCCTTGCTCACCCCTGATCCTGTCCAGCCTACCTCTTGTTGCCACACCTCCTTCTCCACCGACTCTTCCTCCCACCGATCCTCCTACGGGTCGACCACGCTGGGTAACTCAACCTCCTATCCATCTTCGTGATTATATTGTTGGATCTGCTGCCTTCTCTACTTATGAACCTACCTCCTATCGTGAGGCTTGTACTAATCCTCTTTGGCAGCAAGCTATGACTGATGAACTCAATGCCTTGGACAAAGCTCATACTTGGGATCTTGTTGATCTTCCTCCTGGCAAGACTGCGATTGGCTGCAAATGGGTTTACAAAATCAAAACACATTCTGATGGCTCCATTGAACGCTACAAAGCTCGTCTTGTTGCCAAGGGTTTCAACCAAGAATATGGCATTGATTATGAGGAGACATTCTCTCCTGTTGCTCGGCTTACCTCTGTTCGCAGTTTACTTGCTGTTGCTACTGCTCGCCACTGGGGGCTTTTTCAGATGGATGTCAAAAATGCTTTCCTCAATGGTCATCTTCTTGAAGAGGTCTACATGCAACCTCCACCTGGGTCCATTTTTCAACCTCATCAGGTTTGCAAACTACAGCGTGCTCTTTATGGTCTCAAGCAAGCGCCTCGTGCTTGGTTTGCTAAGTTCAGTTCTACCATTCATGACTTCGGATTCACCTCTAGCTCCTATGACTCTGCTCTTTTTATACGGACTACTTCTCATGGTACTACTCTTCTTCTTCTGTATGTGGATGATATGATTATCACTGGTGATGATAAAGCTGGTATTCTCCACCTCAAACAATTTCTCCACCAACAGTTTGAGATGAAGGACCTTGGTACTCTTAACTACTTCTTAGGCCTTGAAGTCTCTCATGATTCTACTGGTTCCTATTTGTCCCAGGCCAAATATGCATCCGATCTTCTGGCTCGAGCTGGTCTTACTGATTGCAAAACTGCCTCTACTCCGGTTGATCCTCAGATTCGTCTCACTCCTCTCGATGGGACTCTTCTCTCTGATGCTACTCTTTATCGCCAGCTCGTCGGCAGTCTTGTCTATCTCACCGTTACTCGTCCCGACATTGCCTATGCTGTTCACATTGTCAGTCAGTACATGTCGGCTCCTCGCACTCCCCACTATACTACTCTACTCCGTATCCTTCGCTACCTCAAAGGCACTATGTTCCATGGTCTTCACTTCTCGGCTTCTTCCTCTCTTGACCTACGTGCCTTTTCCGATGCTGATTGGGCTGGGGATCCTACGGATCGACGCTCCACCACGGGCTTCTGTTTCTTCTTAGGGGATTCTCTTCTTGCTTGGCGTAGCAAAAAACAATCCCTCACTGCCCGCTCTAGCACCGAAGCTGAATACCGAGCTCTTGCTGATACTACTCAGGAACTTCTCTGGCTTCGCTGGCTCCTTGCTGATATGGGTGTTTCTTCATCTGCTCCTACCCCTCTCTACTGTGACAATCAGAGTGCCATTCAGATTGCTCACAATGATGTTTTTCATGATCGCACCAAACATATTGAGATTGATTGTCATTTTATTCGCCAGCATGTTACCAGTGGTACTGTTCATCTTCTCCCTATTGCTTCAGTCGATCAACCCGTTGATATCTTCACTAAAGCTCATCCTCCTGGCCGCTTCCATGATCTTGTTTCCAAACTCAACTTGGTTGATGTTTTCCCTCCTTGAGTTTGCGGGGGGATGTTAGTTTATTATTGTTGTATATTCCATTGTTAGTTTATTATTGTATATTCTAGTGTTAGTCATAATGATGTTCCCCATTTGTATTCTAGTGTTAGTCATAATGATGTTAGTGTTAGTCGTAATGATGTTCCCCATTTGTGTTTCTTCTTTCGGTGCTATTAAGGCACCCTATGTAGCTTTCCCTCTCTATAAAAGAGAGTGTAAATCATCTTGTAAATATACAACAACAGAATATTTCAGTAGCTCTTTCTCTCTCTCTCAATCCTCTATCACTCTCTCAAATTATTCTTTCACATCCAAACCCTAAATTCGGTGAACTACGACCTGGTCGTACACAACACCGACGCTGAAGCTGAGTCATCGAAACCGAAGCTTAAACAGAAGACGAGGTCCAGGAAGCGGCGCAAGTTTTTTACACTGGGAGCCGCCGGCGGTGACGACGCTGCCACAGCCACAGCAGCCGCAGCCGCAGCTCACGGTTGCGGCTACTTTGGAGGCTCAAATTTGATCACTGAGACTGAGAGGACGAGGATAACTGACTTCAACGACGATGATTTTGGTGCTACCGGCGGTGACTGTAGTGAGTACTCTTTCACTTTTCTCCCCATTGCACCGTATTAGAGAGAGAGAGAGGGGTAATCAACTGGACGAATCGTATAGATAGAAACTGCAATGGTTGTTGTTAGACAGACTATTATTGAGAGTGCGTGAGGTGAGCGAGATTTCAGAGCAGAATATGCTTTGTCTGTGCTGGTGTTTTTACAACAGTCCCCCAGGATTGGCTCGTTTCATACTGTTTTTTTTTTTTTTTTAATAAAAAAATAAATAATAGTAGAGTGCAAGTTAATAACCCTCGCTTTTTTAAATTTTAAATGATTATTTTTTTTTAAAATAAAGACAGTTATAAGTCACTATTGTTTTACTCTTTTAATCAATTATCTAAACGTTGATACAAAATAGTAATAAAAAAAGTTGATACAAAACATTTCTCTTTCTAAACTAAATAATAATAATAATAATAATAATAATAAAAATAAAAAATTAAGCATCTCCAGTAAATTGTGCTGAGCTGGGCCAATAGAATGGATCAGTGCAAGGAGGACTTATGCCTGCTTGTTCGGCTTGATATACATTATTTATATTGAAATTCAAAAGGGATTTTGATACGAGAGCACACCATAATTGGTTTAGACTTTTAAAGTTTGATAAATAATAATTGGTCCTAATTTTCATTTGACTGTTAAATACACTTTTTGGGACTTAGTTCTAGTTTTTATTTATTTAAGCATCTGTATTCGTGTGTGAAATAGTTGTGATTTTTTATTTTTTATTTTGTGGTCAGCCATTTTTTTTTTTAAATTTATTTATTTTTATACTAAAGAATGTTGTTTGGGTTCATCTTTCCTGTTTTGAGGATAGTGAACAAGAGAGATGAAAAGAGAGATAGGCTTTGACCCTTTTATTTATTTATTTTATTGTCCAAAATAATTTTTTTTTTTTTTAAAAAAATTCTATTTTTAAAGTTATTTAAATAATTAGGGCACTTTTGTTAATCTGTCTTCAAAATTACATTAAAAATGTAATTGCCAAAGCAATAATTTTTTTTTAATAAAAAAGGGTATTTTTAATAATCAAGGGTTTAATTTCCGAAATAGGTAGAATTTGTTCCCAATATGGGTGTAGATTGTGCGATTCGAATGGTTTGAGAGAAATTATAAAATGAATGGCAGATTAGTGAATTGACAAATTATAATTTGAGCAATTTTGAGTGGATTAAGAGATTGAAAAATATTCTAACAAATTATCAAATTTTTGAATAATATATAATACTAATTTATATAATATTTTTCATATATATAACTACTAATTTATAATATATTTCACATATTAAATCTCTCTCAATTATTTTTATTTTGATATTTCATTATAAATTAAAAAATATATATGTAATAACTGAAGTAAAATGATTTCAAAAGTAAATTTTAAAATTTAAAATTTAAATCACAATTAACTAGAAAAATCATACATAATGATATGAATTAATACAATTTTAATAAATTATACAGTATTTTACGCCGTCCTAATTTCCACTATCTTGATTCTGATCTCCTCTAGAAGGAGATTAAAAAGCATGCACCAAGAAAGTATATGAAATTCAACACAAGTACTTGGGGACTTGTGACAATTACATCTTGATTGTGACAGACAATTTTCACTCTCCTCGAATGAATAAATGACAGACAGCAACCAATCATTTAACATACATTGGAGAAAGAGAAATGTTTGGAATTTTTTTTCTTTAAATTTCATAACTCTCAATTTATTCTTGACCTTGATATATGTGTGAGGTCCATTTATGTATATATGAACCCCACACTATGAATGGTTGGAATGAGAATAAATTGTAAGGAGTATATATGTATAGAAGTCTCTACCGCAATTGTTGGAGAAATGATATATGCAAATAATAAACTCCCATCGTCATGCACCAGTTGCATATAAACGGGTCCATTGCTGCGCAAGTCCAATTAAAAAATAATAATAATAATAATAAAATAATATACCTGCCATATCTTGTAAAGAGGAACATCACAAAATCAGAATTATACAAGTGAGATGGGTAAATTTCTACCAACCTTTTTATGAGAGGAAAAGAAAGCTTTACTCCATATGATGCCACTATATTAAAAAGATGACCAACATCTCTATTAAAATCAACAACTCAAGTACAAGAATGGGGGGCATTATTACCTGTTTCAACAGCTCCAGCTTCATTGGACTTCCAATGTTTTGCAATATTCTCAGAAAGAGGATCGTCTGGATTTGGAGCACTCAGGAGAGCTTGGATGCTGATTCATAAAATAATAAAAGCAATAATTGAGTTTGTAGGATAAAAGTCATTTAAATTACGACAAATTTCTCACATAAAATTACATAATTATTTAATGCTAATTGAATTTATAAATATTTATACACAAGTATCAACATACACCATGAAGAAAGACGGAATCTTATTCATTTATTGACCTATCTATTACATTATATAAATTCACAGATCTGTAACTAGCCATCTAACAAACTAACTAATCTTTCAAACAAACTAACTGCATATAATACAAGTGAACTGCTTAGATGTTACACAGCCCATGGCTTGTGACACACCTTCATATAAGTCTGTCCTTGGTCAGCTTTCATGGACTGCTGCTCTTGCACTTCTTTTGCACTGTGTGCTCTGTTGCAGTCTATTTGATCTGTTGCAGTACCTGCAGCCTTGAACTGCTTGGACTGCTGTGTTAAGTCTTCGTCAATTATAACCTCACAATCACTACAATCATCACTAATATTGCTGCAACCATCATTACTATCACCGTCACTGTCACCACAACCACCACCGCTATGAAGCCACAATTGCTATTACCACCACATTCATTATCATTGTCATCGTTATCATAAAACATACCATCATTTCAATTAGTGAAATTTCATTCTCTTGAAATAGTGAAATTCAACCTTAATATTTAGGTGAAATTATTAAAAAAGTGAAATTTCTACTAAAGAAGTAAAAATTATAAAAAGTGAATTAGAGATGCAAAGTCATCTTTAAAATATTTTCTAATATAACTTTAAAGGTCCGTCTGATTTGAAAAAAAAATAATGGGGCATTTATTAAATCTTATGTCCATAACTTATAGACCATTTAGCTCCATAAATATATATGTTATTTTTTATGACAAGTGTCCAAATTAGCTTATGCGCACCTCAACTAATCCCGAGACTCACGCAACGCGCCCCCTTCACATGGATCGTAGTCTCATAAATAATCTTATGAACCCACATAAGTCATTTCTCACATCAAAATCTTCGAAATTAAGCATACTCACATTTGAAAAGGTAATGAGGCAATAATGAACACATTAGAATGATATCCTATTGTCACACTTTAAGAATGACACATTTAACAAAAGTTTAATAAGATAATAGTACACAAATGTCACATTGTCACACTTTAAGAAGAATGACACATTCAACAAAAGTTTAATAAGACATTAGTATACACATTAGACTGATGTTTTATATTGTCACATTTTAAGAATTATACATTTGACAAAAATTTAATAAGACAATAATGCACAAATATCTCATGTCACATTTAACAAAAGTTTAATAAAACAATAGATCACATTGTCACATTTTAAAAATGACACATTTAGCAAAAGTTCAAAAACAATAGTGCACAAATAAAATATATATCCACATTTGTCGTCTCTAAGAAATAAAATGAAAGGACCTCATGATATACATTTCCAAATTCAATAAGACTTAATAATTTGCAAGAAAATTTATAGGATAGTCCGGTATACAATTTTCTAGGATGGGAATTTTGAATAAATTTTCTGAAATGAATAAATCATGAAAAGTGAAAATAGTAAAAGGTGAAGTGACTAAGAAGGAGTCCGTTTGGTTTAGTTTTTGAAATGAGTTTTGAATTTTGAGTTGTATTTTGAAAGATAAGTCGTTGAAAACGTGTTTGGTTATGAGTTTTGAAAATAGTTGTGGGATGATTTGTAATTTTATTTTTTTTATTTTTTTGTTGATTAATATGTAGAATGTGAAAGAATGAAAGAGGAGAGAGAAAAAGTGATTGATCAATTTATTAATAATAATAAATAAATAAAAAGAGAAGGAGAGAGGAGAGAGAAAAAAACAATTTTGAGTTGTGTTTCAAAAACATGTTAACCAAACATGTTTTTCTATTTTTTTATCCAAATCATGATTTGAAAACAAAACCAAACACTATATATTTTCTTGTATGAATTTCGTTAGGATGAAAATTTTGGCAGGAAAAAGAGAGAAATTAAAATTTTAATTAGAAGTCACTACTTCAATAAACAAATTTTCATTTTATTTATTTTTTATTTTTGGTAAGAAACTAAAAGTTTAGTTGCCATGCTACCGTAGATTGTACCAAAAATATAAATAAAAAAAAGGGGCACTTACACACATGTTCTAATTTATGAAATTATACTCCATTAAGTCCTAATTAAGATTTTTTAGACCTTCAAGTCCCATTAAATTCTTAATAGTCAATTTTGCTCTGCAAATAATGATTGTCCATCATTTATGATTATCTATAAAAAAAACATGGTAATTTGACATTTATTTTGATTTTCAAAACTTTAAAACATCAATTTTAAAATTGAAAAAAATAAATAAAAAAAAATTTGTGTGCAAAAACTTTTTTTTTTTTTTTTGTGCAAAATTGAAAATTTGGTGTCTATCAAGGAGCACGATGATGGAACATTGATATGAAATTGAAAAAAAAAAAAAAACCTTTAAAAATGAAAAAAATTGATAATGTTTTCAGTTTTAAAACTAAAAAAAAAAATACTGACAAAATATTTGGTTTTTTTGAAGGAAAAGTCTACAATGTGCACCTTATAAAAAGGCATATAATATGCACTTATTGTGTGGTCCATATCGTGCCACATCATAAAAAGTGACCTGCTAAACTGGTCATGTAACAGGTTACAGAAAGAATCATAACTTTTTTTCAAATATCATAACAATACTATAATGAATCATAACAATGTCATAATATTGACCTAAGTGTCATAACAAAGACACTATAAATCATAACAATATAATAACAACTCATAACAAATATAGTTATTTGTAATTAATTATCATAACATTTGAATCGTAACATTTTTTATTATAATTCACCATGGCAAATCATAACTTTTGGCGGTACAAATCATAACTTTTAGTGATGAATCATAACCATAACATATTGAGTATAACATTTTTTCCCATAATCATAACGACATTAACAAACTATCATAACTTTTATCAATGAATCATAACATAGCATGTTGATTGTAATTTTGTCCCGAAAATCATAACAACATTAACAAAACATCGCAACTTTTAGAATTTCAAACACAATTGATTGTGTAATCAATTGGTATAGCATATTGGAGTGAATGGAAAATCATAATTGATTGCGAAATCGATTGGATTGAAAAACCACAATTGATTATACAATCGATTAGTGGCCAGAGTTTTGAACTTTCACAATTGATTGTACAATCCATTAGAATATAAGGGAGATTCAAATCTGACAATTGATTGTAGGGATCCTTGATATAATAAACCTAATTGATTCAATAATCAATTAGTTTTCATAAGTCATACTAAACCAATTAATTCCCAACTTATTCACAGTTCCCAATGAATTAGTAAAAGTCTAATCATTAATATCAATTTAGTCAATATTCAAATAGTAATTGATCGGTTGCCATTTATATGTAATTTTGTTGTTGTGTTTTCATTACCTCAAACATTATCACTAACAAAAACGCCTGACACTCCAACTACGTTTGTCGTTTTACAATTCTCTCTCTCTCCACGCTAAGAATTTTCACTTTTGGTGACTAAATTTAGTCGCCAAAAGTCATATTTTAGTCGCCTATAGTCTTTAGTGACTAAATTTTTTGGTCGAAAAATTAGTAGCCAAAGAGTAGTCAGGAAATATAATTGCCGACTAAACCTAATTTAGTTGCCAAATGTATTCATTTGGCGACTAAATATTTAGTCACCAATAAGTTTGAAAATTAATTAAATAATACATTTTTGCCGACTAATTTTTTTGTCGCCAAAAGCCAATTATTTAGTGGCCAAAAACTTTTTAGCTACTAAATTTTTTAGTCGCCAAAAGCAAATACTAGTGTTTTGGCTACTAAAATTTTAGTCCCCTAAAGTCAATCTTTTTTGGCTACTAAAATTTTAGTCGCCAAATACTGTTTTTTTTTGCTACTAAAAATTTAATCGCCTAAACTTCAACATTTTTTGCTACTAAAAATTTAGTTTTTTAGTCGCCTAAACTACGACATTTTTTGCTACTAAATTTTTAGTCGCCAAAAGTAATATTTATTCTTCAACTTTTATTTTTAGCTACAAAATATTTTAGTTGCCAAATTTTTGATTTTCTTTTAGCTATAAAACTTTTAGTAACCAAATGTTTGATTTTCTTTTGGCTACAAAACTTTTAGTAGCCAAATGTTTATTTATTTTTTTTTTTTTCCCTTTTTATTGGCTACAAAACGTTTAGTCGGCAAAAACATGATATTATGTTTTATTGTTAATATTATAATGTGTCCATAACCTGTTTGTATTCCATTCAACCTGTAATACGTATATAAATAAAATGATACATAAATTATCAATCATTCCACAATATGCATCCGTATACAAAAAATAAATTATTTTAACTATCCAAGTACATACAAACGAACTATTGTCCAAACTAAAATAATAATTCCGTACAACATACACAATTATACAAAAAGTAAAGCCTTCCATATACAAAAATTACATTTACAATACCATGCGAAATGACCATTTGGCATGGTACAAATTACCATCGTAATCTGTACCACGACAAAAGGTGATGTATGTACCAAGCCAAAAATACATCTATGTACCACGACAAAAAATCAATTTAGTGGACAACGTCAAAAGGTGATCTATCTACCATGCCAATAATTATCTGTTCGCTGCCAATAGTTTTCTGTATCAGGAATAGTAAACTGCACAAAAGCTAGAGACGACAAAAGAATTATATTACTTCTATACAAAAGTACAATTTCTTCTCCATACACAAAAATATCTTTGCAAGTCCACGCAACCAAGTCATCTACAAAAAACAAAAAAAAAAATTAGAATTGGACCCAAAAAATGCCCAACTTCATGAATGAATTTGGGAACAAGTGACAAATAAAAATAAGTGAGAAGCAACCTTCCATGATGAATCAATTATCAGTCATTGTACAGTCTTTCTAAAGTCTTTTATTATACGGAACATTGTTAAATGCAGAACAATCATTACTAAATCTTTCATTAGTAACATACAGCTAATGTAACAATCTTCTATTTGTATGCAACATGTATCCAAATTCTGTGGCTAAACCAATATCAAAGCCCAATGTGAATAGAAAGTATTCTTTTTTACCAACTTCCTCATTATTTGTTTGCAAAAGGCACTTGAATCATTAGATTGGATATAAAACCATCGGTGCTTATTAATGCATGTCAGTGCCATTTCAGAGAGGATATTAGAACATGTGACAAAAATAATAACACACGTGTGTACGTTCACAAAATTAGCAAGTTTAAAACATTTTGTCAGTTGTCACAAGTCCTATTTGTAATGGGAAAGCTGCCCGCAAGAGTCAGACAGAAGTTCGGGGGATGTTTTGAAGTTTCACCCCCGAAACGCCCTTTTCCGACTAAGTTTTGGGCGTATTCATCTGTAAATCCCAACCTACGGGTCCGAATAACATCCCGTCAGTTGTCACAAGTCCTATTTGGCATGGGGAAGCTGCCCGTGTTGGCCAAACGGAGGTTCAGGGGCTGTTTTGAATTTTCGCCCTCGAAACGCCCTTTTTCAACTAAGTTTTGGGCGTATTCGTCTCTAAATCCCAACCTATAGGTCCGAATAATATTTCGTTAGTTGTCACAAGTCATATTTGGCATGGCGAAACAGTTCGTTTCGGTCACACGGAGGTTCGGGGGCTATTTTGAATTTTCGCCCCCGAAACGCCCTTTTTCGACTAAGTTTTGGGCGTATTCAGCTCTAAATCCCAACCTATAGGTCTGAATAACATTCCGTTAGTTGTCACAAGTCCTATTTGGCATGGGAAAGCTGCCCGTGTCGGCCAAACAAAGGTTCGGGGGCAGTTTTGAATTTTCGCCTCCGAAACGCCCTTTTTCAACTAAGTTTTGGGTGTATTCGTCTCTAAATCCCAGCTTATAGGTCCGAATAACATTCCGTCAGTTGTCACAAGTCATATTTGGCATGGTGAAACTGTTCGTTTCGGCCACACGGAGGTTCGGGGGCTATTTTGAATTTTCGCCCCCGAAACGCCATTTTTCGACTAAGTTTTGGGCGTATTTGGCTCTAAATCCCAACCTATAGGTCCGAATAACATTCCGTCAGTTGTCACAAGTCCTATTTGGCATGGGGAAGCTGCCCGTGTTGGCCACACAGAGGTTCGAGGGCTGTTTTGAATTTTTGCCCCCGAAACGCCCTTTTTCGACTAAGTTTTGGGCATATTCGTCTCTAAATTCCAACCTATAGGTTCGAATAACATTCAGTCAGTTGTCACAAGTCATATTTGGCATGGGGAAACTGTTCGTTTCGGCCACACGGAGGTTCGAGGGCTGTTTTGAATTTTCACCCCCAAAACGCCCTTTTTCGACTAAGTTTTGGGCATATTCGGCTCTAAATCCCAACCTATAGGTCCGAATAACATTCCGTTAGTTGTCACAAGTCCTATTTGGCATGGGGAAGCTGCCCGTGTCGGCCAAATGGAGGTTCGGGGGCTGTTCTGAATTTTCGCCCTCGTAATGCCCTTTTTCGACTAAGTTTTGGGCGTATTCGTCTCTAAATTTCAACCTACAAGTCTGGATAACATTCAGTCAGTTGTCACAAGTCATATTTGGCATGGGGAAACTGTTCGTTTCGGCCACACGGACGTTCGGGGGCTGTTTTGAAGTTTCGCCCCCGAAACGCCCTTTTCCAACTAAGTTTTGGGCGTATTCGTCTCTAAATCCCAACCTACGGGTCCGAATAACATTCCGTCAGTTGTCAAAGGTCCTATTTGGCATGGGGAAGCTACCTATGTCGGCCATACGGAGGTTCGGAGGCTGTTTTGAATTTTCGCCCTCGAAACGCCCTTTTTCGACTAAGTTTTCGGCGTATTCGTCTCTACATCCCAACCTACGGGTCCGAATAACATTCCGTCAGTTGTCACAAGTCCTATTTGGCATGGGAAAGCTGCCCGTGTCAGCCAAATGGAGGTTCGGGAGTTGTTTTGAATTTTCGCCCCCGAAACGCCCTTTTTCGATTAAGTTTTGGGCGTATTCGTCTCTAAATCCCAACCTATAGGTCCGACATTCCGTCAGTTGTCACAAGTCCTATTTGGAAAATTTAAGACGAGAAAATCTATCCTATCCAGTCTAGGTTTGAGCTTATTTCGGCTTGAGTTACCCATCCAGTCTAAGTTTGAGCTTATCTCAGCTTGAGTTATCCAAACTCAATACAACAAAACTTTTCGATTATCTTAAACCAATTTATTGCAATTTGTTTGTAAATATAAAAGTCTTGAGAAATTATAAACATGAAACATAATCCAGGTTGCTTGGTTAGAGAGATCCCATGCGATGTTCAAATTTAATTTGGATTGACAAATTTTTACTCTAAATTTGGAATTATACTAACCAAAGGCGTTAAATTTTGCAAGCTAAGGTTGTTCAAGTTAGACTCGCCGAAGTTTCACCCATAGCTCATGCAGCCATGCATATACTGGATCCTTTGTACCTAAAAAGCCTTTTGTCCCTCTAACTCATGCACACATGGCCACATGATTTAGGTCTCATGCACTAACAACATGATCTTGGTGGTCCTCAGTTCTCTAGGAGTACAACTGAATTATTAATTGCTGTGTCCAACAACCTCATCCCTTAAGGCAATGTTAGGCTATGTTTGGATGAAGTATTTGTGGTGGGAAGGAAATAAGAAGGGGAAAATGAATGAAATAGAATCATATTTCTCTTTCTGTTTTCTGTTCTTTTCTTTTCTCAAATCGTAAATCCAAACACAGTATAGAAGTGCTGATCCACCCTACAAAATGTAGGACAAACTTTTTACGCAGAAAAACAATTCCTACAAATAACAATATGTTTCATGTTTCGTTTGCATCTGTATGCAGAAAAAAAAGGTTAGGTTAACATTTACTAAAGAGGAGCATCTACCATTCCCAACCATCCAATATTGATTGGGATAAATAGATCCCCTGGTTTTGAGATTGAAGTTTACAAAATGCCCACCTACAATTTATGATAAAACTAGGAAAATTGATATGTTGTAACTCTCAAATCACAGGTCTGAACCAATCTTGATTGTGCACTACAAAATATAGTGGCTAAATGTGCAAGTATTTTTAAAAGGACTAAGTTGACAAACACAGAAATTGGATTCATCTTTTTTGGGAGCCAAAGAAACCAGATTTACCTTTCAGGAAGATGACCTTTTGGATATCAATAAACTAGCAAAACCAGTTGAATTTATAGAGACATCCTTAACAATTTTCTTACAGAAGGAAACTAAATTTTTTTTCACATCCAAAATAAATTATGTGAATGAAATGAAACGCACCTAGATAAAGTTTTCAAGTTTGGTGCATAAGCCATACTCCAAGCTTCATACTGTGGTTTGATGAAATTGTTTAGCTCAAAAGAACACAATATCCTAGCAAAATGCTAATGCAGTGGCAATCCATAGGTGTGACAAAAATAGTGTGTTTCTGCTTAAAAAAAAAAATCAATAACTAGTGTCCTAATGTAATGAACAAAGATACCATAGCACCAATTCAATTTTAACATTTATTTAAAAGGACATACAAAATAAAAAGAATAAAAATAAAACATAAATTAACAGGTACCAACATTGGGAATTGTAGACAGAGATTATCATAGTTGGAGGTCTGAATAAGCTGTCAGTTTATTAACAAACTAATGCTGCTCAGTGAATTTGTTGGAAAAGGAGCTACAGCGGAGGATAAAGCTTCAAGAAAGTTGATCTGGTCTTTTCATGTGAGGAAAATGTCTATTGACACCACTAAGTTACCCTCTTTTTTTCCTAAAGAATTTTTTCCTGAAGAATTTTTCATCAACCTAATAGAGCCCAAAGAAACATTCCCACTAATGCCCTTGTAAAGGATGGTAAGGGAAATTTCTTTTCCTAAAAATTTTCCTGAGAATTTTTCACCAAAACAGCTCAAGCCTAACCCTAATGATCTTTTAAAGGATTATAAACAACAAAGAAAAATTGATGATGCAATAGCATGGTTGGTGAAGCAAAGATTTAACACCCTATAAGCCTCTATAATAGATATGTAAGCCATTATTAGAGCAGACAAAAATAAAGAAAATGACCAAATAGAATTAGAAGACAGAGAAACCTCCAGACATCCTTCAAGAAAATATTTATGAAGCTTGAGTAAAATCTGAATTTTCCCCTATAAAAGGAAGGCAGAGACTAGCTCACTAGCCAGAATCCCAACTCCTTTAGAAAGAAAGGTTGTAAATCCCATTCAGCGTCATCAAAATCAGACACCTCAACAACCCATCACGGCACAAAAATTGAATTTGAATTTGAATTTTAATATACAATCTTCACCACCACAATTACAAGCTTTCTTATGATTATGATGTTACTAGGCAAGCGCGCTTTCTATTGCCTACCTTGCTAGCCATATCAGCAAAAGATGCATTACCTCCATGTTCACTGTTAATACATGTTTTTGTATTTTCAAACAATGTCACAATCAATTTAAAAGGCTGTTGAGGCTTATGGATTAAGACTCACTTCGAAGATCAAGGAAAGCAGCTTACAACAAAACCTTGCAGCTTAAAAAAACAAAGGCTTGAGCCCAAGAAGCAAGGCTCTTATAAAAGACAAGCATCACACTTAGACTGATCTTATGCCTGCAATGCATGCTTCTCAACCTAGCCTAATGCAAGCAACCTATACCGATCATCACAAACTTACTTTTTAACTATCAGTCTTGCTAGTTTATTTCAACACATTAAGATATATACGTTCTACAAATCACACCACTAGTTATAGATATCCCTATTTTTACTTGTTTGCACGGTCAATTAGAAGTTCAAATCATAACAACTTGGTAGCTAAATTAAATTTCTATGAACTTTGCACAAATAATTTGCTCCTAAAACATATGAAAAATCTAGAAATCCCCTAGATGTTGATTTGTGATTATGTATCAATTTTAAGCAGAATATAACAATCCCAATCAAACAATCAAGACAAAGATACACAACGATTTAACGTGGAAAAAACCACAATTGGACACCTCCAACTGTGATCAAAAAACCACGGGCAACAGCCACAAGACAATCCACTAAGAAGAATAAAAGGAATTACACAGGTATACTCTCAATTACCTAGCGAATCCACAACGCCTAATTGAACCAACCTTTATGTGCCTCTTCCAACCCCATCTTCACCACGGAATTGTCTTTCTGATGAGCCACTCCGGATTCCACCAAAGCTTCAGGCTCGAATTCTTCAGAATCCACAACTGAAGAATAACTCTCTCTTTTGTGTATAACAAACAAACCTTTGATGTACTCTCTTTAGATCATGAGTTCAATACTCAATAAAAACATCAAAGAAAACTCCCAAAGTATCCCCAGATATAAACCCTAGAAACCAAAAAGAAGATCTGGAGAAGTTCAAATCAATCCCTAGTTTTGGGAGAAAACCAAGTTTTTATAGGGAACCAAAAAGTAATCCTAGATTGGGCCGAAAACGAACTCTTTATCAAATCTGGAAATCTGGATTCGCGCGGTCCGCTCGAGCGCCCTTTTCCCCGCTCGAGCGGAGACTTCAAATTCTGTGATTTCATACAGGCTCCACGCTCGAGCGTTGGTTTTGCCGCTCGAGCGGTAAACCACACTATCCAGTACTTTTGCAGGCGACTGCAGAGATGCTGAGAGCTTCCAATCCACGCTCGAGCGCCCGATGTCCCGCTCGAGCGGACAGGCCAAAACTGGAAAATCTGGAAAAATAAAACATGCTCGGACAGGCAACTTTGAATGCATTTTTGCATTTTGCTTTGGGGGCGCTGCCCCTCAACCCCGCCGTGGCGCTGCCCCGGACCCGCCAAGGGGCGCTGCCCCCTGGACCCCCGCGAGCTGACCGGGCAGCTCGATCCCCGTCATAATCAGCGAAGTGGCAATCTTGAAAGCATTAGCATCACAAACTTCTCTGAATGGCACAATTCGGGTTGGATTCGCATCTAAACACTCATAGCCTTACTGAAATAAAAGTGCGAATAAAATTACAACTCAAAGGAGTTTTGTCAAACGGGTTTGCCAAGAAATAAAACCTAACAACATAGAATCCCAAAAATAGTTGTAAGACATTGGTGTCCTCATATACTGTTAAAAATCTCATCATTTCATAACTTTTATTCTATTGTTAATACCTTGTAGATTTTCTAATTTAGGCCTTAGTCCTATCAAATTTTGGCATTTCATCGTCTCCAAGGTAACTCATAGACCATTTTATAGCATCTCCAACCTTTCACCAATTTTTTCAACTAATTTGATTTCAAATTTGAGTAAAAAAAACTTGATTTTATATGAACTACTCAAATCCTTTCATTAAAATCTTTTTAAAAACCTTCCTCTTATCCAAAATTCCCCGTTTCATCAAATTTGATCAAGAAAACCCACCTCCAATGCTTCTTTTTTTTTTTCCCATCAAATTTAGATTTACTTTATTGGTTCTCAATTTGCTAAAAAAAATAACTCTCCCTTCATGAGATTTAATGAAATAATTAGAGATAATTTTTTAACACTTTTGATGAAAAAAAACAAAAATAACTAAATGGGTATTCAACTAAGTCACAGTAACATCAAAATATCTATTCATTTCTCACTTTCCACAATTCCCAAACAATTGCTAAAGGTAATACATCCCAAACCACTGTAATTTTCTTTCTAATAGGAAAAACAAGCCAGCACAAGAGTAATTGTTACAAACATAATAGATTTCAATAAACAAATAAAAAATTACAGTCTCATATCAGTTACATGAGTACAAAATTCAATTACCCACACATCAGATTTTACACACTCAAGCCAAATTTCAAGTGTATATATATATATATATATGAAATCAAAACAACTACCAAAGCAAACAAACATCAAAAACCTAAACTGATTCAATTCATATGTTGACATCCTTTTTATTAAGGCTAAAGCAATCGGAGCTGATAGATACTGTATAGACACATCGATTATCAATGCTAAATTTTATATTTAGCGTAAAAGAGATGAAAAAAGAGACAAAATTTATATGAATTAAAATTTTAAGGGAGCACAGTGAATTTCCTTGTGAATTATGGCAAACTTATGAGTTTCCTTCTCATAGTGCAGCATTATTATTTTCTTCATCTCCTAATTCTCTTTTGTCATGTTTTTTCATAGCCGATTCAAGAACCTCAGTAAAACTATTGGAGGAGTTATGTTGTCTAAGGATGAAGCATGATGAGATCCTTCAAAGAATTAACAACATGCGGTACTGGTCAAGATCTATGTGAATGTGCATAAAAAAATAAATATAATACTACAGGTTATCTAAATCTCTTACTTTGTGCGGTTTGGCCAGTCTCAATATTGTTTGCACAGTTTGCACAATTGAAACAGATATATGGAGAGAGAGAGAGAGAGAGAGAGAGAGGTGTTTAGAGTGAGGAATTTATATGTACAATGGCTGTTTATGAATCCTTTGCTTAAAAGTTTCTAAACCTCTTTCTCAACTTACAAGTGTCTTTCATGAGCTAAATGGTTTACTGGTCATCATAATCAGCCATTACTGTACAAACTCCCTGATTTAGTACTCCATATGTTATCTACTATCAGACAGATCAACTAAAGCTTATAGATCTAGAGATGCAGTTTCTCCAGCATTTGTGATGAAGTTGTCTCACGGACTAATTCATGTTAGTAAACTTGGATTATCAATAATCAAGTTCAAACAGTTATATTTGGATAACATAAAAGAGTAGTTTGTATATTCCTCTGTTTTTCAACTCTCTTGTTGAGATTTCTGGTCTGTTCTTATGTTGTCAGATTTAATTGATTTACATTTCAATGCAGGATTAAATTGTTCAACCGCAAAAGAGGTTGGCAGTTTCACTTTCATAGTGTTCCACACATAATTAGTGCATTCATTGTTCTAGATAACAAATGGTGTCTGCATATTCTTTATGTTCTTTCACAAATAAGATTTGTTGCCTTTAATAATTTTGGATGCTACCAGCATGCTTGGTTTGGTTTTGTGAAGTCTTGTGTTAAGAAGTGTAAAAAAGCTAATTCTTTGATTCACTGTACTATTACTATGTCTGTAGAGCTATAATTGTCGTTTGGAGCATTCCCTCTACACGGCTCCACTGCTAGCAATTTTTTATAATGCAGTAGATTAGGAGAGAAACATGGGTGTAATGTGCTTGCCACAGATAAGCTGATGTATATACTTCTGAAACCCATCCACATGTTGAGCAAATTAGTAATTCTTTCATGTTAAGTTTTATGGGTATTTCTCTCTATTTGACATTTGATGAGGTTTTGTGAAATTATTTAACAGCTATTGGAATGTCTAATACAATTCCATTACCTGGAATTTTGCAATCCTTTTTCCAAATAAAAATCTCTCAAAGCTGTGTGTGATAGTTTCCATAAAAGTATTACCAGCACTTCAGTTTTAGAATTTACTTTATCTGATTTCCTCATATAACTGACTGAATTGTTTTGGCACAGGGAAGGGTTCACTACATCATGCCTAGATTTCCAGAGGAATATTGAAAAGGGACAACTACCAAAGCAAACAAACATCAAAAACCTAAACCGATTCAATTCATATTTTCCTAATTTTATAAACCAACCTAGTGAGTTCACAATGGTGAAAGGGGCAGTTTCGAAGAAGGGAATTTCAGTCTAAGGTTTCATAGAATGGAGATGGAGAAAGGGAGAGAAACAAGTTGCAGCGAGAGAGAGAGAGAGAGAGACATACCTTGAGGCGAAGTCGAGGGCACGTTATGTTCGCGGGATAGTCTTCGAGGGCGAAGCAGAGCTTCGAAGTCGTGTCTGAAAAAAGCTCCGGAGTCGTGTTTGAAGAAGGCGAAGAGGAGCTTCGGAGTCGTCTCTGAAGAGAGCTCCGGAGTCGTGTCTGAAGAGGGCGAATAGGAGCTTCGGATTGGTCTGAAGAATGGTTTTGGGAAAACAAAGTGAAGAGGGTTTCTAAACATACAACAATCGGTGAACAAAATTGTAACCGGTTGAGAGGGTATTCAATACTTTCAATCAAACTATTTGATGGTTGAGATTATTTTATAAATATCTAATGGCTTAGAATAAATGTGTACATGATGTGCACTCTTAATAAAGTGCACATCTTAACAGCTCCCTTTTTTGAATAGTTGAATCAAATCAATAAGTCGAAGGACAAAAATGTTTAATCTCATACTCTGTTTTTTTTTTTTCATCGGTTAGTGAAACAATTATCTGGAACATTACTATGCAAAAATGATAATATTCTTATTTTTAAAAATTAGAAAAAACTTGCAGTATTCTCAGTTTTCCTAAACAGGACTTATTAGTATAAAAGATTTTAGATAGGACCTGAGCTACCATAACATTTATAAATAGGACTTTTAGGTAATTAACTAGAAAACAAAATAGCATAACTTTTTTTTAAAACTTTTGTAACTTTCATGCTAAACAAACTCAGAATTTTTATTTTTATTTTTATTTTTATTTTTTTTACCATTTCCGTCACTTTTAGGAGGGTAGTGGGTTGGTATGACAAAATGTTAAAATAGGACATAATGCTTATATAAATGTATTGTCAATTGTAACATGATTTATTTGCGAAAATAAAAATAAAAATTTTATTTCATGAGATGTTTAATTGTTATACATATATGTGTGTGTAGATCTATTCCTATTGTACCATATGAAGTACCATATCCTTATTTCTAACGATCCACATTCTAAATGACACAAACTTATATATATTCTATGTCCAATTTGTGTGGCCCCCTAGTATTTTTATTGCGGTGCAACAGTTTTTCTGCAAATCTTCAGTCCAAGTTCCCAATAGATGCAGAATTGAATCTATCAAACTGTTGAGAATTGATATCAATTGATCAAGAAAATTGGTTGTTATAGCCAATAATAATAAGACGTATTTTCTTGGGGGGTTATACTGAGCCATCCTACTAGCATTGCAGTTGGTAAGAACCTGTCAGTCACTACTCAACGTTAATCTGCCTTGTACAAACTTGACTTTGATTATTCAACTTACAAGCGTTCAAGTATGTAAAGAGAGAGAGAGAAGGAGAATGAGAGGAAACTAATACGAGTGATTAGGGGATAAAATATTTTTCTAATTATTTTCAAAACATTTATCAAATTGCTAGCTTAGAAAGTAAATTATTGTTACTAGTACTCATCAAAATAAATGAGCAGAAAATGGTCACAAGGACTATGATGTAGAACATTCATAGTGCATGAGCCAGTCATCCCATTAGGAAGAAAAAAGGTGTAGTTATGGGGCATTAGAATAACTTGATATACCTTATTGGACATATTTCTTAATACGTTAAACTTCTAAGAAAAATTTCACTTAATATGGTATCAGACCTCAGGTTGGTCTTGGATTCAAAGTCTCTTCGTTTGCATTTTAATCCCTGTTTGCATTATTTGTTTCTTTCTTCTCTCTATGTACAGATGTTTGGTAACTTAATTAACATTATCATCCCTCGTATATGTGTGTTTAATTGCTACCCACAATTAGGCAGTATTTGGTTTACTAAAATGGATTGGAATAGAATGATCATTCTACCAAAATATTCATTCCTATATTTGATTGAGTGAAAAAATAATGAAAAATATATTACAAATCGATTCATAATTCACTATTGTGAGAAAATGATCGTGTTTTAGAAAAGCCTTAGAAATGACCGTTCCATTCCATTTCATCTCATTCCAGCAAGGGCGACGCCACTACATGGGTGATGGGGTCCCATCCACCCATCACCTTACAAAAAGCCTTGAATTTTTTTTTTTTTATATGGTAAAAAGTTTATTTGATAACTAACAGATCCCATTAAATAAAAATAAGGGGCCATGTCATCAGAATTATATGATTCAAACCAAAACATCCATTGAAAATCAAAATTCATTAAGAATCTAATCATTCTCTATTACATTTTTATTTTCAACACTCAAATCAAATGAAAGATTGATAGTTAAATGATTTCTTCATCATGTATAAAAAATTATGTGTTTAACACTATTAATAATGAGGTTATCATGTAATAATTAAAAAAGATGACACCTCATTGAATACTATTGTAAAAGATATATATATATATATATTTGTTAAGATGATAGTATTTTATTAGAAGTTTATTTTATTTGAAGGTCGAGAAATTCAAATGCTAACTAGTTTAAAAAGTTTTTTTTAGTAAAATTTATTAAATTTTTTGAGTGACCTCATCTATAGGGATCTGTTAGACTATTATGATGTGGTATTATGAGTTTATCATTCAAAAGCATTTCAAAACCAAACACACACATATTCTCTCTCTCGCAAAACTAAAACACAGCAACTTCAAAGTAATACTATATGGATCTGTTAGACTGTTATGATATATGGATGTGGTATGGTGATGAGACTTCATCACTTATATACGAACATAAATACATGATATATATACATATATATGTATGGATATATCAATGTGTCATTGGTGTTATATAGTAATGATTAATTGTTGATTTGATAGGTATGGATTCTGAAGGAGATGATTCGAATTCACCAACATTTCATGGTAAGTAATAGTACGATTTGTTCATTTTCCTTGAATTATAAGTTTTTCGCTTGTTTCACATCCATTCACTGTGATGATTAATTGTTATGATGTGATATGAGTTCATCACATATACACAAACATAAATACATGATATATATATGTACGGATATATGGATGTGTCATTGGTGTTATATAGTGATGATTAATTGTTGATTTCATAGCTATGGATTCTGAAGGAGCAGATTCAAATTCACCAACATTTCATGGTAAGTAAAACTACGATTTGTTCATTTTCCTTGAATTTTAAGATTTTCACTTGTTTCACATCCGTTCACTCTTTCATGATTTAACAATCAGGATACGTCAATGGAATTGGCCTATGTTCACCGAAATCAAGTGAGTAAAAAAGGACGATGTAATGGAAAAGACAGTGCTAAACAGTATTTCTCTAAGAACAATCAATTTCTGTATATAGTTAACTTCTCAAGTTACAGATTATAAAAATAAAAACTATTCAAACTAATAAAAAGAGTAATGTAATGAGTGTTTTATTTTGTTGACTATTTTAGTATATGATGAGTTATTTTAGCCCATCACAAACAAGAAATTGGAATTTAAATTTCAAACTATCAGACATGTTTGATTTTGTATTTCATTTGTTACCAAAACATATCACCACTTGTATGTTACTTTATTGTTACAATTTAAGAGCTAATTGTATTTGAAAAGTTTGCTTTAGTTTCCTTCATTCACGGCCAGACCAAATATAATTTAGAACCTTGATTTATGATTGCCATTTGTTTTGATTCTAGTGGTTGCATCTGCACAGATATGTTGTTTTTCTCTTCGCACTACCTCATATACGGAAAGAAAATTGCACAACTTCCTTTTCCCTGTTTGCAGCAATAGATTTGAATATGACAATACTGTAGTGGCACCATATATTTTCTTCTTTCTCTTTGAAATTAAATTTGTTCCTCTGTGCTTGTGTTTGTGTTTTGTTATAATTTATTTCGCTACCATTTTAGAGGTATCATTATGATTTGTGTTCTTCTTTGACTGTTAGTAACATGCTCTGACTAGTGAATAATAGATTGCGACTATCGATTTTGTGTAACAAAATAAAAAAACTAGTGGATCAATATAACCAAAACTTCATCCCAAAAATACATGAAGAAAAATGCAGGTAATGCACATATGGAAGAAAATTTTCCATAAATGCCCCCTTCTACCTACCACGTTTAATCCAGGATTTGAAGGAAGAAAAATTAGCAAACATTCACCCTTATGAATCCAGACGAAATTTTAATAATAATTCATAACTAACAAAAACAGAGACGATGGATAACAGCATTCTGTGCTCACAAATTTAAATCATAACTCAATCATGATGTTGGAATAAAAGCTACTGTAAAAAAAGTTACCTGGAATAACTTATATAGTCTGGCCACTTTTAGCACATCCGAAGAAGTTGGAGAATCGGCAAAGATTGATTGCAGGTTTTCCTCAGTGATTTTCTCAATATTTTCAGCTCTATAAGGTTCTTCACTCAAAAGTTCCTGTGGCAATGACACAAGCTACTATAACCCGATACATACAGGTGGATAAAAATGTTTATGTTTACTTGGAAAGAACAATAAGTTACACAAATCCATAATCTAATGAGCCTCTAATGGGGTTATACAGGTACACAGAAAATCCATGATCACAACCACCTCTGATGGTGTTGCACAAAGTAGAGGCATCATTAAAAACAAAAACAAATGATTAAAACAGCCTTACTGCAGAAAATAAATAAATACATACCTTCACAGCAACGACAGGATCAGAAGATCCACGACTGCTAGCAAATGATACACACAACCCTTCAACATCAGAAAGAGTTTTCACTTTGGATATTGCCTCTTGAGGTTTCATTCCAAGCTTTATACCGAGAACAATCTGCAGAACCACCCAATATCAAGAGTACAATACATGTTTAACAGTAAAAAGTTAAAAGCATTTGGAAGTCTATAAACTATTGCATTGGAGGACAATTTAGCTAATAGACCTCGTAGATTTTAAAATTAGGAGCCTTCACATTGGCTATTGAATCCATAGACTAATGCTTTCGGTCATTTTGATAGAAGATGCAATATAAAGTTTTTTTTTTATTTTTTGATAAATAACAAACAACCAAATTGCAATATAAAGTAAAATATACACCAACTATCAAAAAATAAAATGAAACAAAATAAAACTTACAGCAGCTAAACGGCATTCAACAACCTGATTATTGTAATTTATAGCAGCAGTGACCGCTTTCTGGGATTCGGCCAATGAATGCGCTGTTACAAAAGAACTACCAGCAGGAAGCTGCACATCAGTTGCGCGAATGGGATTGAAATCAATCAACTCCACAAACCCAGATTGAGCCATGACAGAGATAGCCTGCAAGGTGAATCAAATTATGGGCTGATAGGTTGTGGCCAATCTGACCCAAACAAAAATAATATGAGCACGTTTGATAGTCATTAAAATAACTAAAATCCTACTCACGAATCGGTTTCGTGCGGTTCAGATGACGGGTTGGACCCACCCGATGCGGTGCAGGTTGGGAAAAAATGGAACCGCGTCCACCCGCATTGCGGGTTGCGGATTGAACAGGTGGATCATGCGGTTGCGCGGGCGGTTGCGAGCAGTTTGTGAATTATTTTTTTTTTTATTTTTGAGAGATTTTTTCTTTTGAGAGATTTTTTTCGGCAGTTTTTTTTTAAACACATTATTATTATTATTATTATTATTATTATTATTATTCAGATTATTATTAAGTAGAATATTATTATTATTCAGATTATTATTAAACAGATTATTTTTTTCCGAAGTTTTGTTTTCTTAAAACAGATTATTATTATTATTATTCAACAATAAAAACATTTTCTTTTATTAAATAATCAAAGCAAAATGTTACAAACCCCTTTGCAAACCCACAACACAACAACACAACCAAAAGCATATTCTTGTATTAAATAAAATAAGCAAAAAAGTTACAAACCCACAACAAAACAAGTCTGCAAACCATAAATAAATGGAGGAGAGGCGAGATCTGGGCGATCTAGGTACCTTCGGTTTTTTTTTTTTTTTTTTTTGGCTGTAGATCTTCCAGATGTGCCATCTCTAGATCTGGTTTGGGGCGACGGCGACACTGCGACAGGGAGAAGTGGAGGGGATGGAGAGACGACGGCAGCGGTAGTGGAGATGAGAGCGATGGCGACGGGAAGGAGATGAATAGAGAGGTAGGCGAGAGAGAGAGAGAGTGAGATACAGCAGATGAGAGAAAAAAAGAGACAGCTTGGTAGAGAGAGAAAGGAGTATAAAAAAATGAATTTGAGAGAGGCATACCCAGATTTTTTTTTCGTTTAAGCATATGCTGCGGATCATTCGGGCGGGTTGTAGATTTGCGCGAGTAGGGTTGGGTCTGACCCAAACCCGATTTTGTATGGAAAAATAGACCTGCACTCGCCCTATTTATGCATGCGCGTTGGGTCAGATTTGTGCGGATAGAATCAGTTTGGACGAATTGTGCAGATCGAATAAACCGTTATCCATCCCTAACAAGGACTGGACTAACATAAAAAACCCTTGACCATTTCACAAATTTCTCTATACTAATATTCAAATTTCTCTAGATCAACATTCAAATCCCTCTATCTATCAAGAGAAAATTGAACACCACGGAAAAAATTAAACATGGCAGAGAAAATTAACCAAACCAGAGAAAGGTTTAACAGCAAGGTGGTTTTGTTTTCACTGCCCTAAGATTATAAGAAAGGGTTCCTAATAACAAAAAGTTAAATAAGGAAGAATTTCTAGTAGCTTATGATCATAATAAACAAATTGAAAAACTAGCAAAACTACCTTGTTATTTCTTACATCTTCAATGATATCTTCAAGCAGATTAATTCTACAAACTTGCCCAGATAACCACAATGTTCAAGGTAGGCTCATCCTCAAAATCAACCATTTCACCAAAAGAGATGTCTTTTGTGGAAGCATCATTGAAACTACCACTTGATCTTGGTTTCTTGTGATCACTATTTATAACTGCTAATTGAAAGCTACCTTCTGGAGCATCTGGTGCACATTCTTGGATGGGTGATGGAGCCACGTGAACCACAAAATTCTCTACCTCTGATTGATTAACATCTAACCATGATTGTTCTTAATGGCTTTCTTCATGGACCATAGCGAGGAGGAGGAGGCGATAGGATCGGGGGATCAATGCTCTAAAGAAGCTTCGAGAGTGGTCGGAGATTGTCGCCGAGCCACGGTGGAAGACCTTCATACGACTGTTCAATCGAAGCAAGAGTGGCCGAGGAGTTCTTGACATAGGGCTTCTTGGATTGATCGAGCTGGATCGATGAAAGAGAGCAAAGAGCAACAAGGAGAGAGAAGAGGTGAGGCGTGAGTCTGAGAGAGAAAGAAGAGAGAGGGGGTGAAGGTTTGAAGCCGTGAGGCATATCAAATTTCTCTATAATACATGAATGTGGGGTTGAGGGACCTTAGACATCATAAAATAATATTGTGAATCTCTTCCATTACTAAAGATGGGAGATGAACCTTAGACTAATTTTCCTTATTTTTTTTATCTTTGATTTTTCTCTATTTTTTTAAATCAAAAAGTTGACTTAAAAGAAGTTGTTAAACTAAATTTGTCACCTCTCACCACTTGGGGTTAAATTACTATTGATGATGTCATGACCTGAAATGGATAAAAGTAGTGGTGAATCTCACCCGGTGTTGGTGTAATGTAAACCAAAAACCCTCCAAATAAATTAGAGAAGAAAACTTGAAAAGAAAGCTAGGAATTAGGATTCGGGTATTGATTTCCCTAATGAATTGAACATGTCAACCTTATATAGTTTGGTCTTCACATGTTGATGGTCTTTAGTGGTTCAAGATTCCTTTCAGCCGTTTTGCCTACACGTGTCCTCATTTACAATGTTATAACTCTCATACAGATTTAATTGTGAGAATAACTTAACCATGTTCGAAACTACACGTGCCTACACGTGTCCTCATTTACATTTTTGCAATTATCAACAAACTATGATTGACTAAGCTAGCATTTTTTTATTATTATATATATTTATAAAATTTTGAAAGTTGTAAACAAAAATTTATTTGATGTTTATTTTTATTTTTTAAAATTGACAAAATTTATTAAACTCTTAACTTAAAACAAATTAGTTTCACATGTTAAGAAAAATAATTTCTCTCTCTTTAATCTATTCCTCACCACCACCATCGGGCATCACATCTGGCCACTCCAATTGACGGAAATCCCCTCCAAGCACTAATAACCACATCTTGCTAGAAACTACTTTTGGTTGCCTCCTCCTGCCAAAAATCACCTCTAACACTATCCAGTTGTCAGCAATTACTTTTGATTACTCCCTTATTTTCAAAACAAAATTTAAAACATATATCCAGTTGTCAGCAATTACTTTCGATTACTTCCTTATTTTCAAAACAAAATTTAAAACATATATTGGTATTAAACATTTTTTTTATTTATCAAAAATAAATATAAACATGATTAATTTTTAACTCTAATAAAAGATTCTGTGAAATAAAATCAAATTGTTAGGCCTTAATTGCAAAGAACAAGTTCAAACAGTTTAATTAACTTGTCTTTGTCCAGCCTCATTGCGTTGGACTTTTCTATTTAGTTTGCTTCAACGAAAGAAACGTATGGGATTTTGGACACACTGATTAATATTTTTAGAGAAATATTATATATGATTGATATATATATATATATATATCAATTTTTACATGAATATTAATAATTAATTCTCTTATGTAAATTTAATTATTAAAATATATTTTTTTTTGGATTCCTAATTATTAAAATATTTAATAAAGATAAAATAATATCTTATTATATAATTTGATAAAAAAATTAAATAATATATAACAATCCTAGTATTTTTAATCATGGCTTAGTTGCAAAGTATTTGAACCCATAACCCTAAAACTGTAATTGTCAATCCTAGACATTTCTTGAAGAATTAATTAATAAGATTAAGTGATCTGATTTGCCACGGCACAACTGATCGGTTGGAAGCCATATCATCTTCCCACCAACTTCAACTAGGACCTTAAAATATGTGCTGGGCAAATCACAACGTGGCACCGCACCATTCTGTCACATATATTATAATAAAATTAATGTGTATTTATACAAAAACGATAACCATATGGAATGGAATGTTTATATGAAATTTTTGACAAAAATAATGTTGTAGTGACATTTTTTAAAATATCACAAAAATTATATCATTTGTTATATATATATATATATTTATCTAGAATTCTAATTATATTATGAGGATCATGTTAACAAACCACCAGCTGACTTGTGGTTGAGACCAAAATTTTCACAACTAATTCATACACCATGGATTTGCTAGACAACCAATAAGATGGTGCACATCCGCCAAATTAGCAAAATTCTGTCCTACATTTACATACACAGTCCCCCATCAATTTTAGATTTTTCGATGAATAAAACAGATTTTGCAATTGAAAATTTTTGAGTAGTTACAAATTTTATAGACAATTTTGGAGGAAAAAAATGTGATAGACCTAAAAAAATATTTATGAGTTCTGTGTTATATATTTAATCTTTGATTTTGTGTGATTATGGATCCTGCTGGGCAGTGGTACCAAGGAATCATGTGAAGGTTTGAGAAGTGGGAAAGATCTTATAAAGGAAAAAGATTGGTCAGTGGTGGTCGATGGTGGCTCTGAGTAGAAAAGAACAAAATGGGAAAGAGTTTGACTGCAACATTTCAACGCCATATACAAGCAAGGGATTTTTCTTAATTTTCTTCCCATATTTTTGGGATATTAATTTGTTACGTTAGTTTATAGGATATTTTGTCATATACATGATGACGGACTCGATTACTCAATAAGCACAATTCCAATTTTCCAAATCATATGCTTGCAGATGCTCAATTTCGTCGGAGAGGAACGGTTCGCCACCAACACCAACGGTTTTGGAAACACATAAGGCGATCACTTGGCTTTGCTTCTCACTTGGCTTTGCTGCCATACAAGAAACACATAACGCTCGAGCAGAGGTTTGAACATAATAGAAAGCTCACTTAGTACCCAGTGAGCTCACCCCCCTCAAATTCAGTTCCAACACTGGAGAAGGCACAACACTACGCCCTCAATACTTCCTTAAGAACTCCGTCAAACAAGCAAAAACCAGCCTAGGTATAAATTCTGAGGATAGTTTCACCACCAGTTTTACTGAAGCTGAGAGGATTGGGGAGGATTTCCCACTTTCTATCAGCTTTGGGATCAAAAACCTCAAAATGGGGCGCCTCAAGATCAAGTTCAAACAGGAATTAGTATGAATGTTTGGAAAGAACGTAAATTTTTCCCTCGTGTGACCACAATAGGTCTGGCCTTGTAACCTGACAATCTGGGAATATCGCGGACAGGGACCAACAAACCCTCCTCTAGATCAGTGGTGGGATCGAAGGAAGGCAAAAGCATCTAAACAGAAATTGTATTTACAAGAAACATCATTTTCATCAATTACAACATTCGCACCCCTAACCATATACAATATAATTGACAAAAGTAATGATCAAGACCAATTCTCCACAATTTATACAATATAATTGACAAAACTCCATATAAACTGAAAAGAGAAGGAAGTGAGAAATATTACATCTGTTAGGTCACCAACATATACAAACAACATATAATTAGTTAAACCAAAAAATAGTAATAATTTAAGTCTAACAACAACAAGAAGCCTGATAGAAGAACACAGACATTACATGGTAATTAGAAAGATATCTGACAAAAGTATTTACCAAGCTAGAAGAGGTTAGAAAGACATTACATGGTGAGAAAGGCTTGAATTTTGGAAGAAAAGAACACAAATCCACAACAAACGTGGAAGGCACCACAAAAAAAGAACTCAAATCCACATTATATGGTAACTAGGAAAAGTGGAAGGCATGCACTGGGAAACTCGATTTCAAGGTTGTGCGTTGTGTCTTTATTGGTTATTCTACTGCTCAGAAGGGTTACAAATGCTATGATCCTCACACTCGCAAAGTGTATGTTAGTATGGATGTTACTTTCTGTGAATCTGATTGTTATAGATCAACACGAGTTATCTTTTTTCCTTTCTAGTCAGCGGACTGTTATTTGTGGTAAGGGGGAGCCTGCCATTGGTGGTCGTTTGGATAGGGTTGATCTTATTCTCGACGTCTGAAAGAGCAAGCTTGCCACCAAACCCATCATCAATCTATTCCTCTATCATCTGTGTGGGCCTACCGGTGGGCTTTATGAAGAGCATAAGCACAAGCCCAGCATTAACTTAAATATTATGTTGGACCAAGCCCAGTTCAAGGGATTATTAATTGGAGGTCTAAACCACATAAGAAGTGAATGGAAACAGGATGAAGCCCAAATCACAAAATATCAATCACCAGCCCCGCCAGCCCCGCCATCCATTGAGGAAATTGTAGGTCCATTGGGATCAAATAAGCAACTGAGTCAAGATGAGGCAGAAATAAAACAAAGAAGAGTGATCAATACAAATCAAGCACTGGCTGAGTAGAAGCCGTGGTGAAGATCAACCGAATAGTGAGTCGAAAAGGAAAAGAAGACCGAGGCAAAAGAAGGCATGGTCAAGGTGAAGAGGGGCAATTTTGAGGGCAGCAGCAGTGGCCCTCTCATCATCAGTGTCACAAACTAGAGATCATAATAGAAGAAGAAAGGACAGAGATGCAAGATGACAAAAATCGTGGGGATATTACAATTTAAGACACTAAGATTTTCATGGGATTCATCAATCTATACTTTGGTAGTACAGTTATTGTTTACAATTTAAGACACGAACAAATTTTTTATGAGATCACCTCTATTACATGTACTGCTGGTGATGTGGGGAACTGACGTAGTTGTTATTTTTGCAATAAAACTACTAAATCCTTTCAATTTTTTTCCGTCATTGTATGCGTTATTGAGAAGATTTAATTACCATCATATCCTTACTGTACTTATAGTTCACTAGCTTTGTCCAAGGCCTGGATTTAGGAGATTAAGTGGTATAGGGTGACCCCATTTTAAAGTTGCTGATTTTGATTCAAGATCCTATACCTCCATTTTGTAGAATATTTTATCCATATTATCGTATAACTTTTTATCCATATATTTTTATTTTGTTTTAATTATATGACTCTAGCTTGCTGGAGCATTTGAAATACAATTTTCAGAAGGAAAACAAATCGAGGATTCAAACATGTATACTAAGTAGTACGAGTTTGCGATGAGTCACTACAGCCCGTATTTACTAAGAGTTGCTTTTCACACGATTGGGTGAAGAAAAACCCTCTCATTGATTCTGAGTATCCTCATTGGCATCTTGGGTAAGTACATATTTCTATCTTTGCTATTTATCCAAGTAATTCATTCATTTGTCTTTTCATTCAATTTTTTTGTCATTCACTTTGTAGGGATATACTCAATGGCATCATATACTTCAGATTTACATTGAGACAACCACATGGAGAATTTGAGCAAACAATGTCTATTTGGTTAATGGACATGCCAAGCTGGGGCAAAGCTCTAAATCCTGAGTGGTAGACATTTGGGGATGACATTGACAAGTTCTGCGGCATAGTCAAGTCTCTATTCAAGTCCAAAGGGTCAAAACTTCCCTTTGGTTTGGATCATTTGCGTAGATACGTGCAAAAATACAACAAATTTAAAAAGTACAGTATTTCTTTAATTATGATTTTTTAAGTATTGTATAGTGTTTTTATTCCTATTGATTCTCACGCTTTTTGTTATACAGACATTTGATGAATGCAATTAATCATCCGATCATGTTGACGTTAGATGTAAGATGCAAGTATAGGCTAGAATGGTGTTTAACAAAAGAATAGGCAACTAGCCTATACCCGTATCTTGCATCTAAAATCAACAAGATCTGATGATTAATTACATTCATCAAATGCTTGTATAACAAAAAGCGTGAGAATCAATATAATAAAAACACTATACAATACTTAAAAAATCATAATTAAAGAAATACTATACTTTCCAAAACAAAGGGAAATTTAGACCATTTGGACACAGAATTTGTCAATGTCATCCCCCAATGTCTTCTCGTACCACTCCGGATTTACAGGTTTGCCCAACTTGGCATTGCCATTAACTAAGTAGACATTGTTTGCACAAATTTCTCCATGTGGTTGTCTCAATACATCTGAAGTATATGATGCCATTAAGTATATCCTTACAGAGTAAATGACCAAAAAAATTTGAATGAAAAGACAAAAAAACAAATGAATGAATTACTTGGATAAATAGCAAAGATGACATAGACATGCACTTACCCCAAGATGCCAATAAAAGACTTACTCAACCTTTCAGGATACTTAGAACCAATGAGAGGGTTTTTCTTCACCCAATCGTGTAGAGTTCCTTCTACCACCTCTGTGAAAACAACAAAACTACTTTGACACTTTCCAATTACTCTCAGTAAATACGAGCTGCAGTGACTCGTCGCAAAATCGTACCACCATTATAAATCTTTTGATTGTGACTCAAGGTGGTACACCACTTTTATACTATTTTGTGTACTTCCAAGGTAACCAATATACATGTTTGAATCCTCAATTTGTTTTCCTTCTAAAAATTGTATTTCAAATGCTTTAGCAAGCTAGTCATATAATAAAAACAAAATATATGGATAAAAAGTTAGCTATAAGATAATATGGATAAAATATTCTACAAAATGGAGGTATAGGATAAAACATACTATGGTATCTGGATCAACAGCCATCTTAAATCAAAATCAGTAACTCTAAAATGGGGTAACTCTCTGTAACAGATTAGAATAACAAACCACAATAAATAGTTAACATACTTCTAGTGCTACCACTTAATCTCCTAAATCCAGGCCATTGACAAATCCAACAAACTATAAGTACAATAAGGATATGAAGGCAATTAAATCTTCTCAATAACGCATACAATGACAAAAAAAATTAAAAGGTTCTGATTCAATAGACCGGTAAAGGATCTAGCAGTTTTATTGCAAAAATAACCACGTCAGTTCCCCACATCACCAACAGTACATGTAGCAGATGTGAACTCATAAAACTAAACTAACAAGTAACAACTACTAAACAATAACTATACCACCAAAGTATAGACTAATGAATCCCATGAAAATGTTAGTGTCTTAAATTGTAATATCCCTACAGTTATCATCAATTTTTCAAACTTGAGTGCACATACGAAGATGAATGCAGCTGCATGAACTTAACTTAGAGAATCAAAGCTAAAAGAATCAATATATAGTAAAGAAACCTGATGCATGATTGCAGGGCTAAGAAGGTCAACTTAACATTCTGCACTGATGTTTCAAGCTAAGATAGTCCAAGTGATCATAGATGGTGTTTGGGAAGTGGGTTTTTATGTAGGTTTTTTTAGTTGTAGGTTTTTATTGGATAAAAAAGTTTTGGTGTTTGGGAAGATAGTTGGGTTTTTATGTGGTTTGATGTGATATTTGTGAGAAAAAAAGTGAAATGATTATGGGATTAGATGTGATATTTTGTTTGGATGTGTTTTTTTTGGTTTTGTAAAAAGTTTGTCTTTTAGTGGAAAAAATGAGAAAAAAATTTTATGTGGTTCCCAAACACCAATCTTATTAGAAAAAATGGACACAAGGTCTGGAATTTAGTATTATAATTTAAAACAGTTAAAAGTAAAATATAAATCTCTCTTTCTTAGGTCCACATAGACACAAGTACATACCATATGTATTGATCGTATAGGAAATGAGCAACACGAGTCCCAAAAACTTAAGATGTTAGGAAATGAGCTTAATAATATACATCAAGCTCAAAAGCTTAAGTTGTCTAGAAATGAGCTCAACAATGTATATCAAGCTCTTCAATAGGGACAGCTGTCATATCAGCATCCATAGAGGAACAAAGGCCATTATATGGTTCCCATTCATCTTAGCACCCTTATCTTCATCATGAATCTTGGAACCCTCTATTTCCAAGCCCCTTAGATTGGGTAAGCTTGGATGCTACCCGGGAAAAGTAAAGGGTTGTTCCAATCCTATTGAACAAAAAGATGTCAAACCTAAGGTAGAAAACAGCAACATTATTCAAAAAGTGATGTAAATCAGAAGATCAAAACCAATTCCTTCGTGTAAAACTCTTTGCCAAAGTAAACCTCAATGGAACACACACACACACAACAAATACATGTATTTCAAATTGAAAATCAACCCATTAAAGAAAAGGAATGCAAAGGGCAAGTCATACAATATCTATTAAAAAAGGAATATCTCCATAAAATAAGAGAAAAGGGGGCAAGTCATATAATATCTGACTACATACATTCTATTCCCTCTCCTCTTACTATTGCAAAGAACCAATTGCAACATGATGCCAAGCTCAGTTGATGAAAAACCATAAGAAAACAAAAGAAATAAAATTCAAACCAATGGCTCAAATTTTCCATTGGCTTTCTTCCTCCGAACTTTCTCAACAACCCTTTTTGTCTCAATATTCAAATTTTATAGTAGATGATGTACTATTATATATCATGTGAGATTATATTGTATCCCATTGTAGTAGATGTACTATTATAGTAGATGTACTATTAATTAAAAAATATGATTGTTAATAATATTTTCCCTTAATTAAAAAATAACAAAATAAAAAGATGCATTTTATAATCCAAATTTTAAAAATAAAATGGTATATATCATCCATCTATTATTTGAAAATTGGTTAATGTTATATAAGATTTGGAGCAATTAGAGTTTGACGGAATAAAAAAAAATTTCGTCCAACTTAACTTGAAATAATACTCAGATGGATAAATATTTTCAAAATTTTCAATAATTAATTCTTTATTATAATTTTATCCCTGATATTGATTGGACCTAACTAATAATCCAAGTTGTTTTGTTAATTATTGTAACAATCATATTTAAATAATCATATGTATATATTTTTTCTCATTAAAAGAAAATGGAAGGAAGGGTGAACAATGCATGGAAACCCTCCTTAGATGTGATCATAGAAGCCCCCATCAGCAAGAAGCCAAACAAGAGGGATGAGCCCACAAGCACAGGAGATCCGCATGCCCTCCTTCAAGAACTCAACAACGTATTACAACAATATTTTTGTGGCAATTAACAGTTACCTATTGTTACAAAATAGTTTGTCACAATATGTCCTAATTTAATCTTTATTGCAACAAATTTATTGTGATGAAACTAATTCGTGGCAGTATTTAACTCCCACTGGCTTTAAAACTTCCTACCATGGAATTTGTGAACTATAAGGACAAAATAATTTTCATCACAGTAAATTTACTTATTGCGAAAAATTAGTTTCGTAACAATAACCAAATTTTGTTTAGTGCAAAAACAAAGGTTATAAAAGCTTTAGACTAATCAACTGAGTGATAATCAAAATTACTACATCGAATTCTATTTGCCTATACAATTTCTTAGCTGCTAAGTTCGATCAAGTAGAAGATCAAATGGAGTATCTCAACAAATGGCTACAATGTCGGTGGCAGTATTTGTGATTGTATTTGTGTCAAGTGGGTGAGTGAAAATTTTCTTCTTTCTCCCATAATCCTATTCAATGAATTTAATTAAAATTTGATTACTAACTTTGTACACCCATTAGATAAGTTAGTATTTAAAACGGCAAATTAGCTGATTACTTCAAGCTAATTAATTACTTTTTTGGCTGATGCATCAAATGTTGATAAAGCAAACAGGTTCATTAATACCTAGGCCGACAAGTTTGGCAGGCTTTTCACTCCACCACGAAGGCGATAACCTAAATGACCACAATTAGCATAATAATCAACGTTATACACGTCAAAGAAACTATAATTTAATCCGTGAAACCAATAAATTACCTCTTAACAATGAATCAAGCAATTAACTTCATGACAAATGCCTAATTAATTAAAAATTCCAATTGCAATAGCTAGGACCATACCAGTCATGAAGTTGAATGATGAAAGAAAATTCAAAACATTAATAGGTAGCCTTTGGATACTGGCTTACAGACAGAATGAACACCAAGCATAAGTGTGTCAGTTTATTAACAAAAAAATAGTGAAGAACAATAATACTTTATCACGTATTCGGTGATATGAAAACAGTTTCTTATCGGATTCTTATAATTTTTAATTTCAAAATTAGTGTGTCAGCTTCTTAAAACAATTATTGTTGTTATACTCTCTTTCTTATTACTGTGAAGTAGGTGTCCTGCTTCTTTTGTATTTGTACAGATTTTTAGTATTTACTATTTACAAAACCAATAATATAACAAAGAAGCATATGGAACATTCTTTATTGGAAGTCACTGGAACTAATTTTCAACTAGGGCATTTGTTAAGTGGGAAAAAAATTTAGCTAGAACCATAAGCGTAATTTTTTTTCTTTATGTATTAACGTTTACTTTGTTGGGCATATTTGTTGGGTTGAGAAGGCTTCAAATGCCTGTGGCACTAAGCAAAGGAGTGGGAAGCCCTAATGCAATCAAATGGGAAGTATGTCAAGATAGGCACCACGAAACCACAATGTAGACTTTTGTATGACACATTATTAAATTAGCTCAGATAACTTCAAAGGAAAAAGGTGGTTTTTAATGCTCCATTGTTGTCTTCTTAGTTCTCTGGTTTTTTTTTTTTTTTTTTAAATGTTATAGAGGCGAGGCGAGGCAAGGTGAACATAACCACTCTGTTGCTACTTGCTAGTTACATGTTTCTTTGTTGTGCAATTCTATAACTACATATGAGGAATTGCATGCGAACCGGAGAGAGAAATACAAATATATACCATCAAGGAGAACGACCAGTTGCTTCTTTCCTGGACCAATCTTTTTTCTCTTTTGATACTCAGACTTCCTCTTTGATATTCTCTCTTCAGTCGGCCATGGAGACAGGGACTCGCAGTAACAGATAAAAAAAACAAAAAAACAAACACCCACAAAAGGTGGGGTAGGGTTTTCTACCACTAAATTCTCGCCCAAAGAGAGGGGTAGGGTTTTCCTTCAATTACAAAGGAAAAAGGCTTCCACTCATCAAGTTCACCTTTGGGGGGCCTTTCGCATGACCCATTTTGATAATATGATCATTCAATCTTTTGGCCCATTTTGAGAATCTGATTTATTTATTCTTTTGATATTTATATGTAAATTATTCACATACAAAATTTATTTTGTTCGATAATTTTAATCATATTTAATTACTTATCGTTCATTTATTTATTTTTTCTCTAAATAAATGATGAAAATACATAGCTATAATTACCAAATATATCTGATTTTTTTTTGAATTAATAGTCTACATACAAGAAATTAGAAGTTGAATGATTCATATCATTGAAATAGACCCCAATGACTTGACTAGATAGTCCAAATCATTTATGAGAATTGGATACAAATCCTTCCCATCATAACCGGCCTTTTTGGTTGTTAATCTATTCTATTATATAAAACCTATGAATAAATTAGTGTAAATTGTCAAAAGAAAAAAAATTTCCAAAGTAATTCTAAACTTGATAATTGTTCCTCTCATATTTAACTACTTCAAATATAAGTGTCATAATTATGAGATCTAATTACTTTAAACAATTGTCATGATACACACGTTATGTGTGTACCCTTAATATTATAATATATAATATAAAGCTTACAATTAAATTAGTGCAGACATGCCATACATATATATATATTAAAAATGCCCACAAGAGTCAGCTATGCTATTATTCAAATTTTTTAAAAATATTTTTTCAACTGCCTGGTAACGCACATGATTTTTTTCAACCACAAATTATGTGCTCTCAGCCTTCTAGTTATTTATAAAATACTATAGCTTGGAAATTTTTTAGCAAACTCACAACCGTTTTTGAAATTGCAAGATAGATCCTCAATGGCTCAAGTTAAAATAGCTTTGTCAAAATTATTTTTTGGCTTACTACAATGCACAAAACTTATTTTTTTGGTTATACCATTCTAATAGGGACTTGCCATTTTGGCACAACCAAATGCCAAATTCAAATTTGGGTTGTAAATTGTTCTAAATTTGTGTTCAAATTTGGGTTCTAAATTATTCTAAAATTTTGTACAATCTAGAAACTTTCCATATTCAAAAAATTTGAGGGTTCCAAATTAAATTTGGAAAGCTGAATTTCTAGACGGATCTTTATTGAGTTTTTGTAATTTTATAAATTTATTGTGGTTTGAAAATTTATGGTAGAGTTTTGATTTGTAGAAGTTGTGAAACTAACAGTTGGAGGTTCAAAAAAACAGCTGACTTCGCCATTTTTTGGCATGGCAAATGGCACACCATTAGAGTAGTGCATTTGTGAAGCCACGTTATTTTTTGGCTTTGGCAAGGCAAATAGAAAAACCATTGGAGTTGCTCTTAGAATCCAAGTTTATACTCAGCTGGGCTAGAAGTGAGGAAAAAAATCCGTGGACTTGTAAAATTATTTTGTACACTTTCTAATTTTTCTTTTCTTTTTTTTTTTAAACTGATATTTCAAATTGTGTTTTTAGATTAAGGTGAAATGATTTAGATGTGGTTTGGTAACATTTACATTTTATTATTTTTATTTTACAAAAAATATTAAATATGTTTATGTTTATTTTAGGTAAAAACGAAAACAAAAAACAAATTTGACGTACATGTTTTAAAAAACTTATTTTGAAAAAAAGTGAAAGAATTGGTCTACAGGAGGTAGTTGTAGACGGTTGAAGATGATGGCTAGATGTGGTTGTTTGCCTCCGAAGGTGGCGGCCAAAAGTAAGTGCCACTGGTGGGATGTGGTTAGTGGTGGCCAAAAGTAATTGCCAATAGTGAGAGGTCACGGTCGAAAGTGGTTGACGGTCGGAAATAATGGCCACTCGATCATCTAAAGTGCTAGTTAAAGCTTGTTTCTAAAAAGAAGTGGTGACCGAAGGTGGTTATCACAAGTGGGAGGTGATTGATGACCAAGGGAAGTGGTGGGTGGAGTGGTTGGCGGAAGTGGTGGAAATAATGAGTAGTGGGTGATGATTGAAAAGGGTGGGCGAAAGAGGAAGAAATTGGGGGGGGGGGGGGGGGGGGGGGGGAATTAAATTGTGAAACCAATTTTTTTTGTGTTTAGAAAAATTTTGTAAACAAAAACATAAACCAAACAAATTTTTATTTACAATTTCAAAAATTCTAAACAGCAGAAAGAAAGAAAATCTAAATGGTGTTGGATCACAACTGCGTTTGTTGGCAAGAGCATTTGCACTGAAAACATATTGACATACATCCCTATCTAACTTGGATAAAAAATTTTGAACACGTGATGTTATTTATCGTCAAATTTATTTTATTTTATCATAATTGTCATGTATGATTGAAATATTTTAGAACAAATTACACTGTTAGTTCTTGAATTTTGTCCACCGTGTCATTTTAGTCCCCACACTTTCAATTGGCTTGATTTTAATCCTTGATTTTTTATATTGTGTCAATCTGGTTCAATTGATAATACTGATTGTGATTTTTGTCAAAAAATGATTACTAAGTTGTTTGAGCTTAATTTACTGAGTTAGATAAATTTATAATTTTACTCTTAAAAGCATGACACATATTCTTATGTGCACATTTTTCATAAAAAAATAATAACAATTATAATCAATTGGATCAAATTAAGACAATATCATAAATTCAGGGCCAAAATCGATATAATTGAAATTATAAGGATCAAAATAACATGAGTGTCAAAGACTAACGGTATAATTTGCCCAATATTTTATCTCAAGTTTTCATCTTCTATAGGGGTGTAAGTGGTTTGGTTTGGCCAGAATTATGAAAAAAATTAGCACCAAATTGAATCTTTCAGTTTTGGTGGTTGAAGAATCGAAATAAACCGCATATTACAATTCAATTTTGTTGGTTTTGTCAATTTGGTGTCGAAGAAGGATTCACATGAAATTTTAAAATATTTTATAAAAACTTGTAAAATTCCACATTGGGAATAAATGAAGAAAAATAGTGAAAATGTCTCCCTCTTAGTTTTTATTACAAAAATTGAATTATTAATCACTTAAAATAAAAGTTTTTCAATATAATATTTCAATTGATTCTGTTTATATTAGTGTAAAAAATTTCAAAATCAAAACAGACCACCCAATATGAAAAATAGACATAAAACTAAAATTTTGATCAATTTTGAGCAATCGTTTCGGTTTCATTAATTTTTCTTACACCCCTAATCTTGCAGTTTATATTAATGTAAAAATTTTCAAAATCGAAATAAAATACCAGTATAAAAAAAATGCATCGAAAACTTAAAATTCGGTTGATCGTGAGTGGTCAGTTTGGTTTCATCGATTTTTTTTACACCCCTAATCTTTCATGTGACATGGTAAGTTCTACTATTTTTTTAATATGATTTTTTTTACACATGTACATGACTTTTATAGTATAAATACAAGAGGTGAAATGGAGTCGTTGATAAATAATAGCTCTCTCATTTTATTTCACGTTTTTATATGTAACAATAGTGTGTATGCATAGGATTTATTATATTTATAAAATAATAAAACATACCAGACCATATGAGAAAGCAAATTGTTATTCATACAAAATTTATCACTAAAATGACGTGGCAATGACATTTTTGCAATAAAACGTCATTTAAATGGGGAATTTATTTTAAAATATAAGTCCCAATATAGAAACAGTAAGGTCCCAATTTATTTAAATGAAGAAACAGATTTGAAACAGTAGAAAATCCAACAAATTCAAAATCAAACCCACATATCAGAATCAAACCAATTTATACAATTTTTTTGCCAAATTCACAAATTTCAGAATAAATTTGACAAACCCAAATTCGGTTTCTCTTTTTTTTTTTTAATCATTTATCACCAAATCAGTTGATCCAAATGGAGTGAAAAAATCAGATGGATATTATCACAATAAACCAAACCAAAATCAGATGGATGTTCTTTGAAGATCAAAATAAATATCAAAATAAAATAAATGGATGAACAAAAATAGTTGGATGAACAAATATTAAACCAAAAATCAAAATAAATAATTACGAAAAATCGGAGAGCACAGACCTGAGTTGTTTGAAGATCTGGAGATGCTTGAGTTCTTTGAAGATCCGGTTTGAAGCCATCGCGAGACCTGAGTTTGAAAAATCGCGATCGCCTCCACATCAACAAACAGAAAAATAAACAAAAAATCAAAGTGTATATATATATATATGATGTGTATATAGACGGAGAGCGAGAGAGAGACAGATGGGAGAGTACAGAGATCGGTGAAGAGAGGGAAGACAGTGCGAGAGTGAGAGAGCGAGAGTCAGAGAGAGGGAGATCAGTTTGCGGAGAGGGAAGATAGTGCGAGTGTGTGTGTGTGTGTGTGTGTGAGAGAGAGAGAGAGAGAGAGAGAGAGATCGGTTTGAGGAGAGTGAGAGGGAAGACAGAGTGACTGGGAGAGGGAAGACAGTGTGATGAGAGTGAGAGGAGAGGTTTGGATGATTCCAGATAATCATCTCAACCATTAAACATTTTAGACGTGGACGGTTGTGATCTCCCACTCTGCCCATAAAACAGCCGTTGTGTTCTGTTTGGTTTAAAAAAAAAAAAAAAATTCAATAACAACAGTTATCTTTAAACGGTTGTTTTTTTCAAACAGTGATATTTCGAATTTCTATAATTAAAAAAAATTATTAAATATATAGTGATATATTTTTGTTGGGGTGAATTATATTTAAAAAAAAATTTCTAATTTTTCAAAAAAATTTCATTTTTTATATTTGTCTAGTTTGAAATAATATAAATATATAATTTTTTTTACAAACAGGTAAAAAAATGTCACAAAAGATAAAAAATAAACAAAAATAAAATTATAAAAAAATCTATATCCAAACAACACCTACAAATTTGGAGAAAAAATTAGTTAAGATTTGCTAAAATAACAAATGACCATTAGAGCACCATTGCTATAATTTGACAAAATAACACTATTTATTGTCAAATTATAGCAATAGCAATAGTATTATAGCAACAATGGTTGTCGTTCGAAATCAGTTTATTATGTAAATAAGTCAAACTTAAAAGTACAATTTATTGGACTTAGTCTAACAACTAGGAATTGTTTGATTCGCTAAAACGAATTAAAATAATTATTCCTTAGACTTTAGTATGAAATTATCGTTCTTTTATAATGTGGATGATGATTCAATTTAGGGTGTATTTTTTATTATTTTTTTGGTGAATCAAAGGTGATGATAGATATTTTAATAGAATAATCATGTTATTCCGTTTCATTCCAATAGTGAAGCAAATAAAGCATTATCCAAACAAGACACTGCTTACCCAAACAATAACTGGTATCAATTAACTACGCAGAAGAATAATTTTCATTAAGAACAATAAAATATTTTCCTTGCTTGGCCAATTACACATTACACACATACAAAGAATCCAAAGTAGCCCATACAATTTTTAATCTACGGTTAAGGAGGTCAAAGTGTTGCATGCATAAAATCAAGGAAATGACGTCGTCACTTAGGTTATATGGGAAATCAATCGTTATAAAAAGGATTAGGTATCAACTTGTCAGGTAAGCAGCAATTGAAAAAAGAAGGGATTTAATTATGGTAGGCTCAGAAAACTAGAATTTCTTCACATTTAAGGAAAATTCTACAAATTAGTACTCGGTGCATGTGTAGGATTGCTCTATAAAAACCACAGAGATGTTGATTAAGATAAGATAAGTTAAACTACTAATTTGACTCAAATTTCACTTTAGTCCTTACCATTTTAATTTAAATAATTTGATTCCTGCCTTTTAAATCCGATTTCAATTTGATCCTTCCATTCAAATTAAACACTAAAACTTATAATGTTGTAATACGTGTCAGTCTCGCAAGGAGTGCATGAAAAAATTAACAGTTTTTTAGACAAAAGGACCAAATTAAAACTGAACTTTAAGTGTAAGAATCAAATTGAAATTTGAGTCAAACTACAAAGGTGAAAAATATAATTCCCCCTAAAATTTAAAACTCCCAATATATCCAAGTCAAACATTGCTAAGTACTCGTAAGACAATAATCAACCAAACTAATTTCACAAGAAGTAATGTAACAGTGAAATATGTTAAATACTTCTAGTTAACTAAATTAAAAATCCAGTGTAACAAATTATGTTTTACAGAAACATTAATTCGAGCAAGATAATTATATATTGTAAATAGGATTGAAGTCTCCCCAAAGCTGTTCTTTTGAAACATATAGCTGATAATCCCAAGACTTCAGATGCTTTGATTCATGCCACTCAACTTCTAAACTTCATCTTCATCTGCACTTAGAAGTTAGAATCTTACAAAAACTTTTACAGAAAAGCAAAAGCAGAGACATCTAATTTATGCTACGAAACACATTTATAAATCAAATCATCTCCAAACAACTAGATTAGCTGGCTTATAAAAAAGTTCAAACCACAAAAAGGAAAAATTGTACGAATTTCTACATGAACAATACTAATTAAAATCCCACAGGTTCCAAATTCCAAACATAGGTAAGACGAACACAAAAGAGCAATTTATGAATCGTGTACCATGGGGCACATAATGGGAACGTTCAGAAAAAGAAAAAGAGATAGGAGAAAAAAAGAAAAAAGAAAAAAGAGTTTAAAGAAATTTAAAATTGAGGTTTTATTTTTTTATTTTATCAAATTGTTCGATGACATCAAAATTTCCCGTAACTTGATGCCCCTCTAACTTCCGGCAGTCAAGACTCGAGACTGGACACTTAGTCTGACCAAATGATTAGTCCACTAAAATGCACCACATTTATGATCTAAGATATTAAACCCTACGTGTAACCAAATCTTTAAAAAAATTGTATGTGTTGGAATCCTTTTTTTAGATTCTCCAATCTACAAGTAAATTCCACAACAAAACAAATGATGGGAAGCCAACCTAACAATAGAAAGTCCATTTACTAGTGATAAATAAATCAAATGCACCAATGTTCAAAATAAGCACATTAAACCTGAACATCCCAAAGATAACCTAACAATGGAATTCCTTAGGCCTCTTTTGTGATAAATAATACAAATGCACCGATGTTCCACTGTTTGGTTAGTTGTGTGCATTGGAGTAAGGATTGGTGCCGCATCATACCATCGGTGACAACCCCTAAAACCCACGCGGGGTTGGCTTTCCTATAGTGTATTGGTCTAGTAAACCATAAATACGGGATTAGGGACTAGTCGCCTAGGTTAAAGACACAATTGTGTTCTAGTTAGACTCAATAGGGTCTGTCTAGGTTATCGAGATGTTTCATTGATTTTTGGGTGGTATTGATTTTACGTTGAATTTTATAATATTTGAGCAATTGATCCTTGTATGTGAATTTTAAGATAATTGTGTAATATGGCATCATCCTTATTAACATTTAATATATTGGCTACTCATTTTCAATGTCTTGGATGATTATTTAGTGAGCTTTAATCTTTGCTCGTCCCTTACAATTACAGGTACTCCACCACTGTAAGCATAAAGTTGGGTGGCCATGCCATATATTCAAATCTTTTACAGAGTTATACATGTATACCCATGCTTAATTGTATTTACCCTTTTAAGTTGCCATTATTTTGGAGGCTAGCGTGTAAACCTGACTAGTTTGCTTACAGACTTATAAGATGAGTTAGATCATAGGCTTGTGTTATTTTAATGATATGTAATTAATATATTTGGGCTGTGAACACACTCATGGCTTTTTGCAACCTAACTCTAGAGATGTTACGTTCGTAATTTAACTCAAACTATTATCGATGCCTTAGCAATTTATTCCAAGTACTTGGCATATGCAATCAAACTCATCCAGATATTTGGAAATTGGAGAAAAGTACTCCTTTATTTAAATTTCTCCCAAATTTGTTTTTGTCATTTGAGTCATTATTGACAAACTAGCAATATCGACCTTGAGTTTCCTAGTCGTGTCATCTTAGTCATTATTGGCATGCCAAAGCTAATTTTGCTCATTTTGTGAAAGCGAAACCTCTTGTCCAACGTGGACCTAAGGCAGTTGAATATTGGTGAGAATGGATTTTGTTAGAATGGATTGATGTTAGAATGGATTTTGTTTTGGGGCTTCCATATACACAATGAGGTTATGATTCCATCTATGTGGTTATGGACAAATTTTCTAAAAGGTCCATTTCATTGCATCGAGCAGACAATAGATGCTATAAATGTGGCACAATTGTATTTTTGAGAAGTCTATTGCCTACATGGGCTACCACAATCCATTGTGTCAAACAAGGATAGCCGATTTCTCAATCATTTTTGAAGCTGTTTGTATAATACATAGCTTGACTTTAGTAGTGCCTATCATCCTCAAAGTGACAGTCAAATGAGAGTTGTTAATTGTTCCTTGGGAAATTCATTGCTGTGTTTGGTAGGGGATCATTTGAAATCATTGGACTAGAAATTGCACTTGTAACCCTTCAGAAAATCGAAGTTTTGATTTTAGTCCCTTTTATGTTAACTATGGTTATCAACCACGAGCTCCATTGGACTTGGCACCTGTGCCAAACTGAAAGCATATCAATTGAAAAGCAAAAAATCTTATTAGCAACCTATAGGAAGTCCACAAATTTTGTTTAGGTTGTTCTCACAAAAGACAAGTTTTCTGCTTACAAGCACAATAAACTGGCAGCCAGAAAATTTGGGCCATTGGAGATTGTGAAAAGATCTCATTTGCACAACCGACGTGTTCTACATCAAACATCTCATTCCATTAGGAGTGTTCATAAAACTAAATCACTCGAGCAAACCGAGCCAATCCAACCGATTTGACACCATTTTGGACGATTTCAATGGTTGAACAGTCGGGAATCGATTGAAATTATGAATTTTGTGCAGATTTCGAATGAATTATGAGCGTGTTAATTGAAAAACTGCATAAACTGATCCGACCGAATATAATTATAATTAAATTAATAACGGTGCTTAAACATGTTGCCTTTTAATGGTGGATTTTGTTTCCCAAGAACCTTAGTTGTACACACACAACATTATCATCAATGACTTCTGCAATCAATAGTTGGGCTATGGCCTTACCTAGTCTCAGAGACTTTAATTTTCACGCCAACTCTGTCTCTTTTCACCTTCTTTTTCACCCTCTCATCTACCTTTTTGTCTCTATCACCCTGCCATCTATCCTACTTTCCTCTCTCTCTCTCTCTCTCTCTCTCTCATACACACACACACAAAGACAAACTCTAGCAAAAAACTATGGGACTTGTCTCTCTCTTCCTTGGAACTTCAAGATAAATGCTCTCTCATCTCTCCACCATCTTTGCATCTCTCTTTTTTCCCTCTCAATCTTTAGTCTTTCCCTCTGTGACAGTGGCAAATATTGGTAGTTATCAACGGTGTGGCGGTGGTGGCGTTGAGTGATAGCGGTGGTGATGGTGTCGATGAGCGATGGTCGTGGCATGGTGAGTTTCCCTTCTCTCTTTCCCTTTTTTCCCCATTTTCTTTCCTCCATTATCTTTATTTCAATTTGTTTGTATGTATATGAGTTTATGGTTTTGTTTTTTTTTAACTTTGAATCATATTTTTCTCATTTTTTTCCTCCAACCGCTTTCTATAACAGATTTGCGAAATCGACCAAACCGACCACCTAATCGATTCTCATGACTCGGTCGATTTCGAATAGTAGGTCGGTTGACAACGAATGAGGGTAAACCTAGACCTGTAAACACCCCTGCATTCCATATTGGGGAGACAGTTTTGATGACAAGGCTACAAATTCAAGGGTGAATTCTTCCTACCTTGGAGATGATGACGCAGTGTGTGGCCATAAAATTTGTAGATCAAATGGATAGGCATGTGGCCAAACAAGGCAAAAGGCACCAGCAAGAATCAAACGGCACGTGCTCAAAATCGCGCAAAATTTGGTGAGTTGATGGAAAATATTGTTTTGATCAAGATCCATAGCTGTCCTACGGAACTCAATAATTTTGGGCAAATTCCATCATTTAGGCCATCAATTTCAAGATTTAGCCATTTTTGGAAAGATTTGCAACTTCAATTACTCTTAGCGCACAAGTCAAAATTCGATTTCCGTCGAATTTGTGATTATTGTAGTAGCCTAAATTACTAATTTCTTTGTTTTATTTCAATATTTCTATTTTTGGCAATTTTTGTTGTATTTGCTTATATTTGTTTTGCTCATTAAAAAACTGTTGACACTGGTTATTCCTAGTACATTAGGGTGGTTGTCAATATAAAAAATCATTGTAAGCCTTACGAGTGAATAGTTTAGAGAATTAATACAATTTTGAGTATTTATTCTTTTTCCAACCTTAGGAACTCGTTTCAAATCAACCATTATTGAGCCTTTATTCTTTGTATTCCTTATGAATCAACGAGTTTAGAGAAGGATCTTATTTCAGGGTAATCATCTCTGAATCAACATACCCTAAATCATCACTATCACACATTCTTTACATCACTTAAGTTGGGAGTAGAGCTCGAATACCTCGCTCATAAACGCTAGAGGACTTGTGAATTAGAGGCTAGAATACAAAGGGTTGCCTGAGCAACTCATTACCACCCTTGAGTTAGAGCACTAAAACTAGTTTGTAAGAGGGGCCTTAACCAAGACGCGACACCTTGATGGTCACTCTTGACACATCCAAAAAGGGATGTACCAAGCCTACCTATGTCCACGTATCCAAGTATGTTACATCCCCGAGGCCTACATCAAATGTTGTAGAGTTGATCCAATTTCCCTCCAATTCGCCAAGCCTAAAATATTGATCCACCTATCATCAGTTGAGTTGGCTCAACCTAGATCATCACCTAACATAAAGGAGGGTTCAAAATGCATGCAAGACACAACATAGCTGCATCTCCTTGCTCTTCTGACATTCAAGCTCTCCACTGCCACACCTCTTTACCAAGGCTACCATTGGCTCTCTCCTTTGCCTACCATCTTCATAACTCCTCTACAACCATTACACAATGATCAACCATTGCTAACCCTAATGTTTCACGAAAGTACTTTCCTCATCTTACCACCCATTTATGTTAACATCCTCATTTATGCTACACTCAATTTTACAAATTTAATGTTTCGTAGTTGCCTAACATTCAGTGCCATAAAGCATTGCAGGCCTCAAAGTTACCCTATAAGATTTTTCTTTCAAATTTGTTGCTATCTAGCACATTTCCACTTGAGCCAACCTACTTTGATATACTATAAGTTTCATCATTTTCAATCTTTCCACTTTTTGGTATCTCATGGTTTTCAATCTAAACCGCATATTACAATTCAATTTTGTTGGTTTTGTCAATTTGGTGTAGAAGAAGGATTCACATGAAATTTTAAAATAATTTATAAAAACTTGTAAAATTCCACATTGGGAATAAATGAAGAAAAATAGTGAAAATGTCTCCCTCCTTAATTTTTATTACAAAAATTGAATTATTAATCACTTAAAATATAAAAGTTTTTAAATATAATATTTCAGTTGATTCTATTTATATTAGTGTAAAAATTTTCAAAATCAAAACATACCACACAATATGAAAAACAGACATAAAACTAAAATTTTGATCAATTTTGAGCAATCAGTTTGGTTTCATTGATTTTTCTTACACCCCTAATCTTTCAGTTTATATTAATGTAAAAATTTTCAAAATCGAAATAAAATACCAGTATAAAAAATGCAGCAAAAACTTAAAGTTCGATTGATCTTGGGTGGTTAGTTTGATTTCATCGATTGTTTTTACACCCCTAATCTTTCATGTGACATGGTAAGTTTTACTACTTTTTTAATATGATTGTTTTTAGATATGTACATTGCTTTTATAGTATAAATACAAGAGGTGAAATGGAGCCGTTGATAAATAATAGTTCTCTCATTTTATTTCACCTTTTTACATGTACTTATGCAATAACAATAGTGTGTATGTATAGGATTTATTTTATTTAGAAAATAATAAAACATACCATACTATGAGAAAGCAAATTGTTATTCATACAAAATTTATCACTAAAATGACATGGCAATGACATTTTTGCAATAAAACGTCATTTAAATGGGGAATTTATTTTAAAATATAAGTCCCTATATAGTTAGGGTTATTAAACGAATCAAGCTACTCAAGCTCAATTTGTGTTTGACTCGTTAAAAACTCATTTGAAATCGGTTTATTATGTAAACAAGTCAAACTTAAAAGTACAATTTATTGGACTTAATCTAATAACTAGGAATTGTTTGATTCGCTAAAACAAGTTAAAATAATTATTCCTGACTTTCGTATGAAATTATCATTCTGTTATAATGTGAACGATGATTTAATTTAGGGTGCATTTTTTATTATTTTTTAGTGAATCAAAGGTGACAATAGATATTTTAGTAGAATAATCATGTTATTCCACTTCATTCCAATAGTGAAGCAAATAAATCATTATCCAAACAAGACACTGCTTACCCAAACAAAGACTTGTATCAATTAACTATGCTGAACGTAACAGGATTATATGCTCATTTTCAAATTTCAATGGGATAAATCGCACATGAAATAAAACAAAAAAGATCCGCAATTTTCACACTTACGTTACTTATGTATAGTAGTGTTTTAGTCTTTTTTATTAAATCGTTAACGGGCTTAACAATCCACTTCAATCCATAAAACACAAGAGGATTGTGTGGTTATTTCCAAATGAAAGGTAAGTAATCCACACATGAGCCACACCATAAGAGAGTAAACTAAAATTTGCCCTGTAAAAATCTGAAACTAATTTTACATTTAAGTTAAAAATTTCAATTTATAATGTGTGTTTAATTTCAAGGACTTCCTTTCAAGTAATGAGACACTGCTTATTCAAAAAAAGTAATGAGAGAGTGATTGGACTTCCACTATATTAAGAGAGCATGTATCATTCCCAAGTGAAATGAAAAAATGTATATATGTTTTACATATTGCAATGCCTAGCTTGCATCATCATCGACATCTCTAACAATGAGATGCAACCTACTCTCACCAGCTATGTCCTCCTAGTAATACATAACCCTAACTACATCTGGAAACTCAAACAAGAAATCCCTCCAGTGAATCAAGGGAATCCTGCTTATATCCTGTAACAACATGACTACATCTCAAACCCCCACAGCCGTGTGCAGCGAAAAAATGAATCCATGAGTCCCAATGTTTATGTGGCGCCTCTCACGAATCTCTTTGATGATATCGCTAGCATGATCCACCAGAACTGACAAAGCTTCCAACAAATCTGAAATAGTCAACTTCTTCACAAATAACAAGCATCTTACTGGTCCTGCAATTTATAGAAAGTTAATATTCCAAGTAATACGAAACTAGAAAACAAAATGAAAAAGTAGATATTGTTAAGGGTGTTTATGAAGCTGTTTGGTTCAAGTTAGCACCAAATTAGAATAAACTCAATCAAAACAAATCAAACCATTCTAATGTAGTTCGGATGAAAATCACAGTTCTATTATACTAAACAAACATAAAGGAATCAATCAACAATACATTATTAAAAACAAGTCTTGATGATGATTTAACATAACAAAAATAAAGAACAATGAGAGAGAGAGAGAGAAAGAGAGAGAGAGAAGGGAAAGGGGGTTGCCAGAGCAGCGGACGACCACTACTATAAAAACAGATAAAGATCACACTTTTTTTGTGTGATGTATGTTATTTAATCACACCTTTTAAGTTTTATTAAAGTGTGATATTTAAGAGTGTGATTAAAAAGAGTCATTTTTAATCACACCTTTTAAGTGTGATTAATAACATTTAGATCACATCTTTTAAGTGATTAATAATATTTAGATCATATCTTTTAATTGTGATCACATCTTTTAGATCACATCTTTAGATCACATCTTTTAAATATGATTAATAATTAATAAAACCTATGATAGTATTATTTTTGTATACACATTTGAAGAATGTAAAACACACTATATACTATATTTTTGAATCACAACCATATGTTGAATGGAATAACGTTATATATTTCATAAATGAAAGTTAAATGTTCAAAAGTATATACAAAGGAATTAATAAAAAGGTTTTAATTGTGATTATATATATTAAAAAATGAAAAAACTTGAAAAACTAAGTTCTTGAATTCTTTGACCATATTTTGCATCACTTTAAGAAATTTCTGACCTGAAAAATAAAAATACAAATTAATTCAGAAACCGCTAAAAGTATATGAATAAACTTATTATTTTTGTAGAGACTGTTCTTGTCTTACAAAAGACAAAATCGGACATTTTCTCACCATACTGACTATTCATCTCCTACGTCAATAGAAAATGAATAACAACTTTGATTATTACTAGTATAAAATGTTTGGATTACCATATATAAATATGACAGTATTTATATACACATCTAGCACTCATTTCCAATTTACTTAGTTTCACTCCAGACCACCATTGGAGCACACCCTCGAGTGAATCTGGTGTTGCCCACTGAAAACCCCACCAATTTAGTAGCTCAAGACTTAGCAACAGAAATGGTTGCTAGATTCAACTTCACTTTTACAAAAAGGGCAGACATTAACATTACTACCTAGAGCACAATTTTTTTGCAAATAGTCAGCTGTTATTACCCTCCCCCCTTACCATTAAACCATAATAGATTAAGATAAATCAATCACTACAAGAAACAACCTTTGAAATGAATGTCACAAACCCATTACTTACACATCAATAGCACACCTAAAAAAGCAAACTAGTGACAGAAAAATAAACCAAAGAGAAATGGCCAAAGAGAAAAATAAACCAAAAGACACATAAACCAAAGAGAGTATTTTATAAACAAGTTAAAGTTCCAAGTACCCAAAATAAACAAATGGCAACAGAAATGGCCAGAGAATCAGATTTAGCACTAAAATTGATAATTTAACCAATACATCTACTACAACAAGAAGCTAATTCTCACTCAATACACTTCATATTACCCAGAAATACGTACTGATAAATAAATAAATATATATATACTCAATTTTTGATGAAAAAGAAACTTGAATTCTTGAGGGGTGAAGTGTTGGTTGACTAAAATAGAAACCAAATACGCCCTAGAATTTAGAAATTCAAGTGATCAAAGGAAAGAAAGAACCAAGCTATTAGTGAAGGATTCCATCTATAAAACAAGGCTAAATGGTTATGCAAAGAGCAGCTAGTTGATCTAGATGAGTACTCTGACACCAACTTATGAAACATGGAAGACTTGTCATCTAATAACCTTGCTGGACTATCAAACTGTGTCACTTGACCTGCAAAACTAAGTTTCATGAGCTTTCTGTTAGTGTGTGCAGCAGAAACACAACATAGACTAAAATTTCACTGGGAATTAAATGATAAAAAAACTGAGAAATTGTTCTAAAACAAATTCCAAATATTAGACTCAAGTTTTGATGTTCTGTAAGAAAGATTACCGGTTAAAACTTGGCATCAATGGATTCCAAATCTAATAAATTCTGGGTATTTCAGATGCATAAATTCATAGAAGTGAAAAGCGAAAAGAAAAATGAAAACAGAACTGTAATGGAATATGACCTATAAGTGACTTTGATACTTAGATACTTCAGAGAGAGATGAAAATAAAAACAAAGATCGACTGTACAAACAACCTTGGAGTTGTAGAAACATTATGTTAATAAATTTGATGGGACAGGTCACAAGAGGATCAAGAAGCAACAGCCTTCATTCAGCTTCCAGCAATTACTGTGAGCCAAAGAGAGTGAATCATTTTTAGATAATACTTGCCATACCATCATACTCAAGTTGAGAAATGAGAAGCAAAACTCTCTAATATTTTTACAGTGTAAAATATCATACCTAAGACTTTGACGTCGAAGACCAACAACTCTCTCAAACCCATATTTACATTCTAAAAGTTAACTCTTAATCAAGATACATATTCACCTGCATATCCTGAGAATCAAGCTTAGATATATACTCTTGTATACCATAATCTCCTTGAGTTTCCATCATTTCAAGAACATCAAAAAAATTTGATGAATCCTGGAAAATTTGATTCAATGCAAACACATTGTGCTTAGTTGGTGTTACTAGTGAAAAACAAGATGCAGAGTCAGGAATTATTCATCGCAAGATATCTAAAGAGTTGTGGGTGTTGATATTGTTCCTACAGACCTACAAGGGCAGCTTTCTCTTCTAGAGCCTTTTACTAATTTAATTTATCTTGTCAAAAGTTTAAAAGAAAAAGAAATGAAATTTTTTTGGATACCCGTGAAAATTAATAACATTACCAAATGCAGATTATACTAAAATTCTTAGGAAAAAGTTCTACAGATTGCAGCAACACTTATGTCCACTAAATGGAAGAAGAAATGGGAAGTATTAGTGTATGCACCATCACTGGGGACCAGAACTAGATCGCTGTCAATAACAGTTGGGATATGATGAGCAATAGTGCACACAGTGTAGTCCCTAAACTCTGTTCAGATGATCTTCTGGATAGGATTATCTGTAGTTGAATCAACTGAAGTAGTGGCTTCATCAAGAACCAAAATTCTTGCTTGAGGTGACTAGAGAACTGATTGACTTAGTTGTAAACAAAAATTTATTTGATGTTTATTTTTATGTTTATTTTTGTTAGCAGTTTACAAAATTTATTGAACTCTTAACTTAAAACAAATTAGTTTCACATGTTAAGTATAGCGACCCTGGTCTTGTCTCATTTGTTTATTGTATCCGGACTTAGGTTCCGTAGCTACTGCTATTGTATTATGATTGTTACCGTCCTTTAATTTCCTATTTCTGAGTTAGGGGATGCATTGGGCAGGTTTGTAGCAGGTTGGTTGAGCTTGGGAGCAAAGGGTTGCTGCCCAGAATTTTGACCCTTCGCTCGAGTGAGCAGTTCTTCGCTCGATCGAGCTCTTTGTTTTGGTCCGTCGCTCGAGCCAGGGTTTATTCGCTCGAGCGAGAATGGCGTTTTGTAGTAAGACCTGAGAGCAGGGGTTTTTGGCTCGAGCGAGATTTTCTTCGCTCGAGCGAGCTAGTTTGTTCTTCGCTCGAGCGAGAGTTCCTTCGCTCGAGCGTGTCTGGTTACAGACCTGAGGGTTTGAGTTCTTCGATCGAGCGAGATTTCCTTCGCTCGAGTGAGCTTCTGGGTTGTTGGCTCGAGCAAGGCTTCCTTGGCTCGAGCGTAGCTTTTTTGTGTCTGGTCGCTCGAGCGACCAAGTCTTCGCTCGAGCGAGCCTGTTCAGTTTATATACGCAGCAGCGGGTTTTGATCAGTTTTTTTCATATTCTTTTTTATTCCAAACCCTAGGTCCGACTTTTCTCTCTCCCTACTCACCTTCTCTCTTAGGTTTGATCTATTTAGAGTGTGTTTCTACCTTAGATCCTTTATTAAAAAGATAGAGTGAGTCGAGGGCTTCCATTTAATCTGAACATTTGGCGATTTGGAGCACTTTGGTTTTGGGTATTCATCTCTGTCTTCTCCATTTGAGTTATTTTCTTCGAGGTAGGGATTTCCTACTCCATTTTATAAGTTTTGTTCTAAGTTTTGGTATGTTGATATGTTGGGGTTACTTTGATAATTTTGGGAAAAACCCTAGTTGTATTAATTAATTAATTTGTATAATTAATTTAAGGGAATTGGGAAATTTATTGATTAAATGGTGTAGTTGGATAATTTAAATCACTCGCCTATTGAATTGTTGATATATTTATTTCCAAGTCTAGAAATAACTGTTTTGGGCTATCGGTGGAGGATAGTCGTAATTGTTGTAGACACTGCATGTGGATTAGGGATAACTGAAACTAATCATTGATTAAGTCATCAATTTTGACTGTTGAATTAATACAGACATTATGTGTATTGATTGTGTGTTGTATATGTTATGTGTTTACATACATTGTTTTGTGTGGGAGGAGATAGGGGATGTACTCCACGGTTTAGGGGAAGATAGGGGATGGACCTCTAAATCGGATTTTATTTGGGAGGAGATAGGGGATGGACTCCATTAGCATCACTTTTATGTGTGCTTATTTATATTGAAGTGTTTTATTGATACAGCACTAAAATGTGTATCAAACTAGAAGTATGAAGTGTTTTGATTTGAGCCTGAGTCTCATTTGTTTGTTGGCATTGGAAGAATGTGAATATGATATATATTGTTCACTGTTGTAAGTTTGGCCAGGTTCTGAGCCATATTAATAATGTTGGAAAGTAAAACATGTCTTAGACAATAGTGTCATGAAACTGTGTAATGATGTAATTGATTATCTTGGTTAACCATCTATTGAATGCTATTGCTTTATTCAATGCTTATATTTGGTTTAGTATATTTCTACTGGGCTGTGGCTCACCCTATATGGGAACATTATTTTCAGGTTCAGGTGATAAGCTACCTCCAAGAACTTAGCTTGGAAGGACTTAGATTTTGAAAACTACTTTCAATTATTTGTTTTTCATTGTTAGTACATGTAAACACTCAAGCCTAGGGCTTTAATTTGTATTTGAGTTAGAACTCATATCTTTGTGTCCAAGTGTTGACTTGGAAAGATGTAAGCCTGTAGGGCATTTAATTTGATGTTACATGTAATGTTTTTATTTGGTAATACTCTGATGAATGAATTAATAAATTGTTTTCTTTAAATAATGTATGTCAATGATATATATATAATGGGTTAATTTTGAGGGCGTGACATTAAGAAAAATAATTTCTCTCTCTTTAATTCCTTCAAGCCATTTATTCCTCACCACCACCATCGGGCATCACATCTGGCCACTCCAATTGACGGAAATCCCCTCCAAGCACTAATAACCACATCTTGCTGGAAACTACTTTTGGTTGCCTCCTCCTGCCAAAAATCACCTAACACTATATCCAGTTGTCAGCAATTACTTTTGATTACTCCCTTATTTTCAAAACAAAATTTAAAACATATATCCAGTTGTCAGCAATTACTTTCGATTACTTCCTTATTTTCAAAACAAAATTTAAAACATATATGCGTATTAAACATTTTTTTTATTTATCAAAAATAAATATAAACATGATTAATTTTTAACTCTAATAAAAGATTCTGTGAAATAAAATCAAATTGTTAGGCCTTAATTGCAAAGAACAAGTTCAAACAGTTTAATTAACTTGTCTTTGTCCAGCCTCATTGCGTTGAACTTTTCTATTTAGTTTGCTTCCACGAAAGAAACGTATGGGATTTTGGACACTGATTAATATTTTTAGAGAAATATTATATATGATTGATTATATATATATATATATATCAATTTTTACATGAATATTTATAATTAATTCTCTTATGTAAATTTAATTATTAAAATATTTAATAAAGATAAAATAATATCTTATTATATAATTTGATAAAAAAATTAAATAATATATAACAATCCTAGTATTTTTAATCATGGCTTAGTTGCAAAGTATTTGAGCCCATAACCCTAAAACTGTAATTGTCAATCCTAGACATTTCTTGAAGAATTAATTAATAAGATTAAGTGATCTGATTTGCCACGGCACAATTGATCGGTTGGAAGCCATATCATCTTCCCACCAACTTCAACTAGGAGCTTAAAATATGTGCTGGGCAAATCACAACGTGGCACCGCACCATTCTGTCACATATATTATAATAAAATTAATGTGTATTTATACAAAAATAATGAAATTTTTGACAAAAATAATGTTGTAGTGACATTTTTTAAAATATCACAAAAATTATATCATTTGTTATATATATATTTATCTAGAATTCTAATTATATTATGAGGATCATGTTAACAACCACCAGCTGACTTGTGGTTGAGACCAAAATTTTCACAACTAATTCATACACCATGGATTTGCTAGACAACCAATAAGATGGTGCACATCCGCCAAATTACCAAAATTCTGTCCTACATTTACATACACAGTCCCCCATCAATTTTAGATTTTTCGATGAATAAAACAGATTTTGCAATTGAAAATTTTTGAGTAGTTACAAATTTTGTAGACAATTTTGGAGGAAAAAAATGTGATAGACCTAAAAAAATATTTATGAGTTCTGTTGGGCAGTGGTACCAAGGAATCATGTGAAGGTTTGAGAAGTGGGAAAGATCTTATAAAGGAAAAAGATTGGTCAGCGGTGGTCGATGGTGGCTCTGAGTAGAAAAGAACAAAATGGGAAAGAGTTTGACTGCAACATTTCAACGCCATATACAAGCAAGGGATTTTTCTTAATTTTCTTCCCATATTTTTGGGATATTAATTTGTTACGTTAGTTTATAGGATATTTTGTCATATACATGATGACGGACTCGATTACTCAATAAGCACAATTCCAATTTTCCAAATCATATGCTTGCAGATGCTCAATTTCGTCGGAGATGAACGGTTCGCCACCAACACCAACGGTTTTGGAAACACATAAGGCGATCACTTGGCTTTGCTTCTCACTTGGCTTTGCTGCCATACAAGAAACACATAAGGCGATCACAGAGATGGGTGACAAAGCCTACGTAACGCTCGAGCAGAGGTTTGAACATAATAGAAAGCTCACTTAGTACCCAGTGAGCTCACCCCCCTCAAATTCAGTTCCAACACTGGAGAAGGCACAACACTACCATCCTCCCACCCTCAATACTTCCTTAAGAACTCCGTCAAACAAGAAAAAACCAGCCTAGGTATAAATTCTGAGGATAGTTTCACCACCAGTTTTACTGAAGCTGAGAGGATTGGGGAGGATTTCCCACTTTCTATCACCTTTGGGATCAAAAACCTCAAAATGGGGCGCCTCAAGATCAAGTTCAAACAGGAATTAGTATGAATGTCTAGAAAGAACGTAAATTTTTCCCTCGTGTGACCACAATAGGTCTGGCCTTGTAACCTGACAATCTGGGAATATCGCGGACAGGGACCAACAAACCCTCCTCTAGATCAGTGGTGGGATCAAAGGAAGGCAAAAGCATCTAAACAGAAATTGTATTTACAAGAAACATCATTTTCATCAATTACAACATTCGCACCCCTAACCATATACAATATAATTGACAAAAGTAATGATCAAGACCAATTCTCCACAATTTATACAATATAATTGACAAAACTCCATATAAACTGAAAAGAGAAGGAAGTGAGAAATATTACATCTGTTAGGTCACCAACAGATACAAACAACATATAATTAGTTAAACCAAAAAATAGTAATAATTGAAGTCTAACAACAACAAGAAGCCTGATAGAAGAACACAGACATTACATGGTAATTAGAAAGATATCTGACGAAAGTATTTACCAAGCTAGAAGAGGTTAGAAAGACATTGCATGGTGAGAAAGGCTTGAATTTTGGAAGAAAAGAACACAAATCCACAACAAAAGTGGAAGGCACCACAAAAAAAGAACTCAAATCCACATTATATGGTAACTAGGAAAAGTGGAAGGCATGCACTGGGAAACTCGATTCCAAGGTTGTGCGTTGTGTCTTTATTGGTTATTCTACTACTCAGAAGGGTTACAAATGCTATGATCCTCACACTCGCAAAGTGTATGTTAGTATGGATCAACACGAGTTATCTTTTTTCCTTTCTAGTCAGCGGACTGTTATTTGTGTTGAGGGGGAGCCTGCCATTGGTGGTCGTTTGGATCGGGTTGATCTTATTCTCGACGTCTGAAAGAGCAAGCTTTCCTTGTGCCACCAAACCCATCATCAGTCTATTCCTCTATCATCTGTGTGGGCCTTCCAGTGGGCTTTATGAAGAGCATAAGCACAAGCCCAGCATTTAACTTAAATATTATATTGGACCAAGCCCAGTTCAAGGGATTATTAATTGGAGGTCTAAACCACATAAGAAATGAATGGAAACAGGATGAAGCCCAAATCACAAAATATCAATCACCAACCCCGCCATCCATTGAGGAAATTATAGGTCCATTGGGATCAAATAAGCAATTGAGTCAAGATGAGGCAGAAATAAAACAAAGAAGAGTGATCAATACAAATCAAGCACTGCTGAGTAGAAGCCGTGGTGAAGATCAACCGAATAGTGAGTCGAAAAGGAAAAGAAGACCGGGGCAAAAGAAGGCATGGTCAAGGTGAAGAGGGGCAATTTTGAGGGCAGCAGCAGTGGCCCTCTCATCATCAGTGTCACAAACTAGAGATCATAACAGAAGAAGAAAGGACAGAGATGCAAGATGACAAAAATCGTAGGGATATTACAATTTAAGACACTAACATTTTCATGGGATTCATCAATCTATACTTTGGTAGTACAGTTATTGTTTACAATTTAAGACACGAACAAATTTTTTATGAGATCACCTCTATTACATGTACTGTTGGTGATGTGGGGAACTGACGTAGTTGTTATTTTTGCAATAAAACTACTAAATCCTTTCAATTTTTTTCCGTCATTGTATGCGTTATTGAGAAGATTTAATTACCATCATATCCTTACTGCACTTATAGTTCACTAGCTTTGTCCATGGCCTGGATTTAGGAGATTAAGTGGTATAGGGTGACCCCATTTTAAAGTTGCTGATTTTGATTCAAGATCCTATACCTCCATTTTGTAGAATATTTTATCCATATTATCGTATAACTTTTTATCCATATATTTTTATTTTGTTTAATTATATGACTCTAGCTTGCTGGAGCATTTGAAATACAATTTTCAGAAGGAAAACAAATCGAGGATTCAAACATGTATACTAAGTAGTACGAGTTTGCGACGAGTCACTACCGCCCGTATTTACTAAGAGTTGCTTTTCACACGATTGGGTGAAGAAAAACCCTCTCATTGATTCTGAGTATCCTCATTGGCATCTTGGGTAAGTACATATTTCTATCTTTGCTATTTATCCAAGTAATTCATTCATTTGTCTTTTCATTCAATTTTTTTGTCATTCACTTTGCACAGGGATATACTCAATGGCATCATATACTTCAGATTTACATTGAGACAACCACATGGAGAAATTTGTGCAAACAATGTCTATTTGGTTAATGGACATGCCAAGTTGGGCAAAGCTCTAAATCCTGAGTGGTAGACATTTGGGGATGACATTGACAAGTTCTGCGGCATAGTCAAGTCTCTATTCAAGTCCAAAGGGTCAAAACTTCCCTTCGGTTTGGATCATTTGCGTAGATACGTGCAAAAATACAACAAATTTAAAAAGTACAGTATTTCTTTAATTATGATTTTTTAAGTATTGTATAGTATTTTTATTCCTATTGATTCTCACGCTTTTTGTTATACAAGCATTTGATGAATGCAATTAATCATCCGATCATGTTGACGTTAGATGTAAGATGCAAGTATAGGCTAGAATGGTGTTTAACAAGAGAATAGGCAACTAGCCTATACTCGTATCTTGCATCTAAAATCAACAAGATCTGATGATTAATTACATTCATCAAATGCTTGTATAACAAAAAGCGTGAGAATCAATACAATAAAAACACTATACGATACTTAAAAAATCATAATTAAAGAAATACTATACTTTCCAAAACAAAGGGAAATTTAGACCATTTGGACTTGAAGAGAGATTTAACCATACCACAGAATTTGTCAATGTCATCCCCCAATGTCTTCTCGTACCACTCAGGATTTACAGGTTTGCCCAACTTGGCATTTCCATTAACTAAGTAGACATTGTTTGCACAAATTTCTCCATGTGGTTGTCTCAATACATCTGAAGTATATGATGCCATTAAGTATATCCTTACAGAGTAAATGACCAAAAAAATTTGAATGAAAAGACAAAAAAACAAATGAAAGAATTACTTGAATAAATAGCAAAGATGACATAGACATGCACTTACCCCAACATGCCAATAAAAGACTTACTCAACCTTTCAAGATATTTAGAATCAATGAGAGGGTTTTTCTTCACCCAATCGTGTAGAGTTCCTTCTACCACCTCTGTGAAAACAACAAAACTACTTTGACACTTTCTAATTACTCTCAGTAAATACGGGTTGCAGTGACTCGTCGCAAAATCGTACCACCATTATAAATCTTTTGATTGTGACTCAAGGTGGTACACCACTTTTATACTATTTTGTGTACTTCCAAGGTAACCAATATACATGTTTGAATCCTCAATTTGTTTTCCTTCTAAAAATTGTATTTCAAATGCTTTAACAAGCTAGTCATATAATAAAAACAAAATATATGGATAAAAAGTTAGCTATAAGATAATATAGATAAAATATTCTACAAAATGGAGGTATAGGATAAAACATACTATGGTATCTGGATCAACAGCCATCTTAAATCAAAATCAGTAACTCTAAAATGGGGCAACTCTCTGTAACAGATTAGAATAACAAACCACAATAAATAGTTACCATACTTCTAGTGCTACCACTTAATCTCCTAAATCCATGCCATTGACAAAGCCAACAAACTATAAGTACAATAAGGATATGAAGGCAATTAAATCTTCTCAATAACGCATACAATGACAAAAAAAATTAAAAGGCTCTGATTCAATAGACCGGCAAAGGATCTAGCAGTTTTATTGCAAAAATAACCACGTCAGTTCCCCACATCACCAACAGTACATGTAGCAGATGTGAACTCATAAAACTAAACTAACAAGTAACAAATTACTCTACTAAACAATAACTATACCACCAAAGTATAGACTAATAAATCCCATGAAAATGTTAGTGTCTTAAATTGTAATATCCCTACAGTTATCATCAGTTTTTCAAACTTGAGTGCACATACGAAGATGAATGCAGCTGCATGAACTTAACTTAGAGAATCAAAGCTAAAAGAATCAATATATAGTAAAGAAACCTGATGCATGATTGCAGGGCTAAGAAGGTCAACTTAACATTCTGCACTGATGTTTCAAGCTAAGATAGTTCAAGTGATCATAGTCTTTATCTCAAGGTCAATTAGAAAAAATGGACACAAGGTCTGGAATTTAGTATTATAATTTAAAACAGTTAAAAGTAAAATATAAATCTCTCTTTCTTAGGTCCACATAGACACAAGTACATACCATATGTATTGATTGTATAGGGGGGAACTATTAGATCACCACTAGTCCCAAAAACTTAAGATGTTAGGAAATGAGCTTAATAATATACATCAAGCTCAAAAGCTTAAGTTGTCTGGAAATGAGCTCAACAATGTATATCAAGCTCTTCAATAGGGACAAGTGACTTTTAGAATGCTGTCATATCAGCATCCATAGAGGAACAAAGGCCATTATATGGTTCCCATTCATCTTAGCACCCTTATCTTCATCATAAATCTTGGAACCCTCTATTTCCAAGCCCCTTAGATTGGGTAAGCTTGGATGCTACCCGGGAAAAGTAAAGGGTTGTTCCAATCCTATTGAACAAAAAGATGTCAAACCTAAGGTAGAAAACAACAACATTATTCAAAAAGTGATGTAAATCAGAAGATCAAAACCAATTCCTTTGTGTAAAACTCTTTGCCAAAGTAAACCTCAATGGAACACATACACACACAACAAATACATGTATTTCAAATTGAAAATCAACCCATTAAAGAAAAGGAATGCAAAGGGCAAGTCATACAATATCTATTAAAAAAGGAATATCTCCATAAAATAAGAGAAAAGGGGGCAAGTCATATAATATCTGACTACATACATTCTATTCCCTCTCCTCTTACTATTGCAAAGAACCAATTGCAACATGATGCCAAGCTCAGTTGATGAAAAACCATAAGAAAGCAAAAGAAATAAAATTCAAACCAATGGCTCAAATTTTCCATTGGCTTTCTTCCTCCGAACTTTCTCAACAACCCTTTTTGTCTCAATATTCAAATTTTATAGTAGATGATGTACTATTATATATCATGTGAGATTATATTGTATCCCATTGTAGTAGATGTACTATTATAGTAGATGTACTATTAATTAAAAAATATGATTGTTAATAATATTTTCCCTTAATTAAAAAATAACAAAATAAAAAGATGCATTTTATAATCCAAATTTTAAAAATAAAATAGTATATATCATCCATCTATTATTTGAAAATTGGTTAATGTTATATAAGATTTGGAGTAATTAGAGTTTGACGGAATAAAAAAAAATTTCGTCCAACTTAACTTGAAATAATACTCAGATGGATAAATATTTTCAAAATTTTCAATAATTAATTCTTTATTATAATTTTATCCCTAATATTGATTGGACCTAACTAATAATCCAAGTTGTTTTGTTAATTATTGTAACAATCATATTTAAATAATCATATGTATATATTTTTTCTCATTAAAAGAAAATGGAAGGAAGGGTGAACAATGCATGGAAACCCTCCTTAGATGTGATCATAGAAGCCCCCATCAGCAAGAAGCCAAACAAGAGGGACGAGCCCACAAGCACAGGAGATCCGCATGCCCTCCTTCAAGTACTCAACAACGTATTACAACAATATTTTTGTGGCAATTAACAGTTACCTATTGTTACAAAATAGTTTGTCACAATATGTCCTAATTTAATCTTTATTGCAACAAATTTATTGTGATGAAACTAATTCGTGGCAGTATTTAACTCCCACTGGCTTTAAAACTTCCTACCATGGAATTTGTTAACTATAAGGACAAAATAATTTTCATCACAATAAATTTACTTATTGCGAAAAATTAGTTTCGTAACAATAACCAAATTTTGTTTAGTGCAAAAACAAAGGTTATAAAAGCTTTAGACTAATCAACTGAGTGATAATCAAAATTACTACATCGAATTCTATCTGCCTATACAATTTCTTAGCTGCTAAGTTCGATCAAGTAGAAGATCAAATGGAGTATCTCAACAAATGGCTACAATGTCGGTGGCAGTATTTGTGATTGTATTTGTGTCAAGTGGGTGAGTGAAAATTTTCTTCTTTCTCCCATAATCCTATTCAATGAATTTAATTAAAATTTGATTACTAACTTTGTACACCCATTAGATAAGTTAGTATTTAAAACAGCAAATTAGCTGATTACTTCAAGCTAATTAATTACTTTTTTGGCTGATGCATCAAATGTTGATAAAGCAAACAGGTTCATTAATACCTAGGCCGACAAGTTTGGCAGGCTTTTCACTCCACCACGAAGGCGATAACCTAAATGACCACAATTAGCATAATAATCAACGTTATACACGTCAAAGAAACTATAATTTAATCCGTGAAACCAATAAATTACCTCTTAACAATGAATCAAGCAATTAACTTCATGACAAATGCCTAATTAATTAAAAATTCCAATTGCAATAGCTAGGACCATACCAGTCATGAAGTTGAATGATGAAAGAAAATTCAAAACATTAATAAGTAGCCTTTGGATACTGGCTTACAGAATGAACACCAAGCATAAGTGTGTCAGTTTACTAACAAAAAAATAGTGAAAAACAATAATACTTTATCACGTATTCGGTGATATGAAAACAGTTTCTTATCGGATTCTTATAATTTTTAATTTCAAAATTAGTGTGTCAGCTTCTTAAAACAATTATTGTTGTTATACTCTCTCTTTCTTATTACTGTGAAGTAGGTGTCCTGCTTCTTTTGTATTTGTATAGATTTTTAGTATTTACTATTTACAAAACCAATAATATAACAAAGAAGCATATGGAACATTCTTTATTGGAAGTCACTGGAACTAATTTTCAACTAGGACATTTGTTAAGTGGGAAAAATATTTAGCTAGAACCATAAGCGTAATTTTTTTTCTTTATGTATTAACGTTTACTTTGTTGGGCATATTTGTTGGGTTGAGAAGGCTTCAAATGCCTGTGGCACTAAGCAAAGGAGTGGGAAGCCCTAATGCAATCAAATGGGAAGTATGTCAAGATAGGCACCACGAAACCACAATGTAGACTTTTGTATGACACATTATTAAATTAGCTCAGATAACTTCAAAGGAAAAAGGTGGTTTTTAATGCTCCATTGTTGTCTTCTTAGTTCTCTGGTTTTTTTTTTTTTTTTTTTAATGTTATAGAGGCGAGGCGAGGCAAGGTGAACATAACCACTCTGTTGCTACTTGCTAGTTACATGTTTCTTTGTTGTGCAATTCTATAACTACATATAAGGAGGAATTGCATGCGAACCGGAGAGAGAAATACAAATATATACCATCAAGGAGAACGACCAGTTGCTTCTTTCCTGGACCAATCTTTTTTCTCTTTTGATACTCAGACTTCCTCTTTGATATCCTCTCTTCAGTCGGCCATGGAGACAGGGACTTGCAGTAAAAGATAAAAAAAAACAAAAAAGCACACACCCACAAAAGGTGGGGTAGGGTTTCCTACCACTAAATTCTCGCCCAAAGAGAGGGGTAGGGTTTTCCTTCAATTACAACGGAAAAAGGCTTCCACTCATCAAGTTCACCTTTGGGGGGCCTTTCACATGACCCATTTTGATAATATGATCATTCATTCTTTTGGCCCATTTTGAGAATCTGATTTATTTATTCTTTTGATATTTATATGTAAATTATTCACATACAAAATTTATTTTGTTCGATAATTTTAATCATATTTAATTACTTATCGTTCATTTATTTATTTTTTCTCTAAATAAATGATGAAAATACATAGCTATAATTACCAAATATATCTGATTTTTTTTTTTAATTAATAGTCTACATACAAGAAATTAGAAGTTGAATGATTCATATCATTGAAATAGACCCCAATGACTTGACCCAGATAGTCCAAATCATTTATGAGAATTGGATACAAATCCTTCCCATCATAACCGGCCTTTTTGGTTGTTAATCTATTCTATTATATAAAACCTATGAATAAATTAGTGTAAATTGTCAAAAGAAAAAAAATTTCCAAAGTAATTCTAAACTTGATAATTGTTCCTCTCATATTTAACTACTTCAAATATAAGTGTCATAATTATGAGATCTAATTACTTTAAACAATTGTCATGATACACACGTTATGTGTGTACCCTTAATATTATAATATATAATATAAAGCTTACAATTAAATTAGTGCAATGTCATACATATATATATATTAAAAATGCCCACAAGAGTCAGCTATGCTATTATTCAAATTTTTTTAAAATATTTTTTCAACTGCCTGGTAACCCACATGATTTTTTTCAACCACAAATTATGTGCTCTCAGCCTTCTAGTTATTTATAAAATACTATAGCTTGGAAATTTTTTAGCAAACTCACAACCGTTTTTGAAATTGCAAGATAGATCCTCAATGGCTCAAGTTAAAATAGCTTTGTCAAAATTATTTTTTGGCTTACTACAATGCACAAAACTTATTTTTTTGGTTATACCATTCTAATAGGGACTTGCCATTTTGGCACAACCAAATGCCAAATTCAAATTTGGGTTGTAAATTGTTCTAAATTTGTGTTCAAATTTGGGTTCTAAATTATTCTAAAATTTTGTACAATCTAGAAACTTTCCATATTCAAAAAATTTGAGGGTTCCAAATTAAATTTGGAAAGCTGAATTTCTAGACGGATCTTTATTGAGTTTTTGTAATTTTATAAATTTATTGTGGTTTGAAAATTTATGGTAGAGTTTTGATTTGTAGCAGTTGTGAAACTAACAGTTGGAGGTTCAAAAAAACAGCTGACTTTGCCATTTTTTGGCATGGCAAATGGCACACCATTAGAGTAGTGCATTTGTGAAGCCACGTTAGGCAAATAGAAAAACCATTGGAGTTGCTCTTAGAATCCAAGTTTATACTCAGCTGTGCTAGAAGTGAGGAAAAAAATCTGTGGACTTGTAAAATTATTTTGTACACTTTCTAATTTTTCTTTTTTTTTTTTTTTTTAAACTGATATTTCAAATTGTGTTTTTAGATTAAGGTGAAATGATTTAGATGTGGTTTGGTAACATTTACATTTTATTATTTTTATTTTACAAAAAATATTAAATATGTTTATGTTTATTTTAGGTAAAAACGAAAACAAAAAACAAATTTGACGTACATGTTTTAAAAAACTTATTTTGAAAAAAAGTGAAAGAATTGGTCTACAGGAGGTAGTTGTAGACGGTTGAAGATGATGGCCAGATGTGGTTGTTTGCCTCCGAAGGTGGCGGCCGAAAGTAAGTGCCACTGGTGGGATGTGGTTAGTGGTGGCCAAAAGTGATTGCCAATAGTGAGAGGTCACGGTCGAAAGTGGTTGACGGTCGGAAATAATGGCCGCTCGATCATCTAAAGTGCTAGTTAAAGCTTGTTTCTAAAAAGAAGTGGTGACCGAAGGTGGTTATCACAAGTGGGAGGTGATTGATGACCAAGGGAAGTGGTGGGCGGAGTGGTTGGCGGAAGTGGTGGAAATAATTAGTGGGTGATGATTGAAAAGGGTGGGCGAAAGAGGAAGAAATTGGGGGGGGGGGGGGGGAATTAAATTGTGAAACTAGTTTTTTTTGTGTTTAGAAAATTTTTGTAAACAAAAACATAAACCAAACAAATTTTTATTTACAATTTCAAAAATTCTAAACAGCAGAAAGAAAGAAAATCTAAATGGTGTTGGATCACAACTGTGTTTGTTGGCAAGAGCATTTGCACTGAAAACATATTGACATACATCCCTATCTAACTTGGATAAAAATTTTTGAACACGTGATGTTATTTATCGTCAAATTTATTTTATTTTATCATAATTGTCATGTATGATTGAAATATTTTAGAGCAAATTACACTGTTAGTTCTTAAATTTTGTCCACCGTGTCATTTTAGTCCCTACACTTTCAATTGGCTTGATTTTAATCCTTGATTTTTTATATTGTGTCAATCTTGTTCAATTGATAATACTGATTGTGATTTTTGTCAAAAAATGATTACTAAGTTGTTTGAGCTTAATTTACTGAGTTAGATAAATTTATAATTTTACTCTTAAAAGCATGACACATATTCTTATGTGCACATTTTTCATAAAAAAATCAATAACAATTATAATCAATTGGATCAAATTAAGACAATATCATAAATTCAAGGCCAAAATCGAGCCAATTGAAATTATAAGGATCAAAATAACATGAGTGTCAAAGACTAACGGTGTAATTTGTCCAATATTTTATCTCAAGTCTTCATCTTCTATAGGGGTGTAAGTGGTTTGGTTTGGTCTGGTCAGAATTATGAAAAAATTTAGCACCAAACTGAATCTTTCAGTTTTGGTGGTTGAAGAATCGAAATAAACCACATATTACAATTCAATTTTGTTGGTTTCGTCAATTTGGTGTAGAAGAAGGATTCACATGAAATTTTAAAATATTTCATAAAAACTTGTAAAATTCCACATTGGGAATAAATGAAGAAAAATAGTGAAAATGTCTCCCTCTTAGTTTTTATTACAAAAATTGAATTATTAATCACTTAAAATATAAAAGTTTTTAAATATAATATTTCAACTAATTCTGTTTATATTAGTGTAAAAAATTTCAAAATCAAAACAGGCCACACAATATGAAAAATAGACATAAAACTAAAATGTTGATCAATTTTGAGCGATCGTTTCGGTTTCATTGATTTTTCTTACACCCCTAATCTTTCAGTTTATATTAATGTAAAAATTTTCAAAATCGAAATAGAATACCAGTATAAAAAAATACATCGAAAAGTTAAATTTCGGTTGATCTTGAGTAGTCAGTTCGGTTTCATCGATTTTTTTTACACCCCTAATCTTTCATGTGACATGGTAAGTTCTACTATTTTTTTAATATGATTTTTTTTACACATGTACATGACTTTTATAGTATAAATACAAGAGGTGAAATGGAGTCGTTGATAAATAATAGCTCTCTCATTTTATTTCACGTTTTTATATGTAACAATAGTGTGTATGCATAGGATTTATTATATTTATAAAATAATAAAACATACCAGACCATATGAGAAAGCAAATTGTTATTCATACAAAATTTATCACTAAAATGACGTGGCAATGACATTTTTGCAATAAAACGTCATTTAAATGGGGAATTTATTTTAAAATATAAGTCCCAATATAGAAACAGTAAGGTCCCAATTTATTTAAATGAAGAAACAGATTTGAAACAGTAGAAAATCCAACAAATTCAAAATCAAACCCACATATCAGAATCAAACCAATTTATACAATTTTTTTGCCAAATTCACAAATTTCAGAATAAATTTGACAAACCCAAATTCGGTTTCTCTTTTTTTTTTTAATCATTTATCACCAAATCAGTTGATCCAAATGGAGTGAAAAAATCAGATGGATATTATCACAATAAACCAAACCAAAATCAGATGGATGTTCTTTGAAGATCAAAATAAATATCAAAATAAAATAAATGGATGAACAAAAATAGTTGGATGAACAAATATTAAACCAAAAATCAAAATAAATAATTACGAAAAATCGGAGAGCACAGACCTGAGTTGTTTGAAGATCTGGAGATGCTTGAGTTCTTTGAAGATCCGGTTTGAAGCCATCGCGAGACCTGAGTTTGAAAAATCGCGATCGCCTCCACATCAACAAACAGAAAAATAAACAAAAAATCAAAGTGTATATATATATATGATGTGTATATAGACGGAGAGCGAGAGAGAGACAGATGGGAGAGTACAGAGATCGGTGAAGAGAGGGAAGACAGTGCGAGAGTGAGAGAGCGAGAGTCAGAGAGAGGGAGATCAGTTTGCGGAGAGGGAAGATAGTGCGAGTGTGTGTGTGAGAGAGAGAGAGAGAGAGGTCGGTTTGAGGAGAGTGAGAGGGAAGACACAGTGACTGGGAGAGGGAAGACAGTGTGATGAGAGTGAGAGGAGAGGTTTGGATGATTCCAGATAATCATCTCAACCATTGAACATTTTAGACGTGGACGGTTGTGATCTCCCACTCTGCCCATAAAACAGCTGTTGTGTTCTGTTTGGTTTTTAAAAAAAAAAAAAATTCAATAACAACAGTTATCTTTAAACGGTTGTTTTTTTCAAACAGTGATATTTCGAATTTATCTTTAAACGGTTGTTTTTTTCAAACAGTGATATTTCGAATTTCTATAATTAAAAAAAATTATTAAATATATAGTGATATATTTTTTGGTGGGGTGAATTATATTTAAATTTTTTTTTCTAATTTTTCAAAAAAATTTCATTTTTTATATTTTTCTAGTTTGAAATAATATAAATATATAATTTTTTTTACAAACAGGTAAAAAAATGTCACAAAAGATAAAAAATAAACAAAAATAAAATTACAAAAAAATCTATATCCAAACAATACCTACAAATTTGGAGAAAAAATTAGTTAAGATTTGCTAAAATAACAAATGACCATTAGAGCACCATTGCTATGATTTGACAAAATAACACTATTTATTGTCAAATTATAGCAATAACAATAGCATTATAGCAACAATGGTTGTCGTTCGAAATCAGTTCATTATGTAAATAAGTCAAACTTAAAAGTACAATTTATTGGACTTAGTCTAACAATTAGGAATTGTTTGATTCATTCCAATAGTGAAGCAAATAAAGCATTATCCAAATAAGACACTGCTTACCCAAACAATGACCGGTATCAATTAACTACGCAGAAGAATAATTTTCATTAAGAACAATAAAATATTTTCCTTGCTTGGCCAATTACACATTACACACACACACAAAGAATCCAAAGTAGCCCATACAATTTTTAATCTACGGTTAAGGAGGTCAAAGTGTTGCATGCATAAAATTAAGGAAATGACGCCGTCACTTAGGTTATATGGGAAATCAATCCTTATAAAAAGGATTAGGTATCAACTTGTCAGGTAAGCAGCAATTGAAAAAAGAAGGGATTTAATTATGGTAGGCTCAGAAAACTAGAATTTCTTCACATCTAAGGAAAATTCTACAAATTAGTACTCGTTGCATGTGTAGGATTGCTCTATAAAAACCACAGAGATGTTGATTAAGATAAGATAAGTTAAACTTCTAATTTGACTCAAATTTCACTTTAGTCCTTACCATTTTAATTTAAATAATTTGATTCCTGCCTTTTAAATCCGATTTCAATTTGATCCAAATTAAAATTGAACTTTAAGTGTAAGAATCAAATTGAAATTTGAGTCAAACTACAAAAGTGAAAATTATAATTCCCCCTAAAATTTAAAACTCCCAATATATCCAAGTCAAACATTGCTAAGTACTCGTAAGACAATAATCAACCAAACTAATTTCACAAGAAGTAATGCAACAGTGAAATATGTTAAATACTTCTAGTTAACTAAATTAAAAATCCAGTGTAGCAAATTATGTTTTACAGAAACATTAATTCGAGCAAGATAATTATATATTGTAAATAGGATTGAAGTCTCCCCAAAGTTGTTCTTTTGAAACATATAGCTGATAATCCCAAGACTTCAGATGCTTTGATTCATGCCACTCAACTTCTAAACTTCATCTTCATCTGCACTTAGAAGTTAGAATCTTACAAAAACTTTTACAGAAAAGCAAAAGCAGAGACATCTAATTTATGCTACGAAACACATTTATAAACCAAATCATCTCCAAACAACTAGATTAGCTGGCTTATAAAAAAGTTCAAACCACAAAAAGGAAAAATTGTACGAATTTCTACATGAACAATACTAATTAAAATCCCACAGGTTCCAAATTCCAAACATAGGTAAGACGAACACAAAAGAGCAATTTATGAATCGTGTAGCATGGGGCACATAATGGGAATGTTCAGAAAAAGAAAAAGAGATAGGAGAAAAAAAGAAAAAAGAAAAAAGAGTTTAAAAAAATTTAAAATTGAGGTTTTATTTTTTTATTTTATCAAATTGTTCGATGACATCAAAATTTCCCGTAACTTGATGCCCCTCCAACTTCCGGCAGTCAAGACTCGAGACTGGACACTTAGTCTGACCAAATGATTAGTCCACTAAAATGCACCACATTTATGATCTAAGATATTAAACCCTACGTGTAACCAAATCTTTAAAAAAATTGTATGTGCTGGAATTCTTTTTTTAGATTCTCCAATCTACAAGTAAATTCCACAACAAAACAAATGATGGGAAGCCAACCTAACAATAGAAAGTCCATTTACTAGTGATAAATAAATCAAATGCACCAATGTTCAAAATAAGCACATTAAACCTGAACGTCCCAAAGATAACCTAACAATGGAATTCCTTAGGCCTCTTTTGTGATAAATAATACAAATGCACCGATGTTCCACTGTTTGGTTAGTTGTGTGCATTGGAGTAAGGATTGGTGCCGCATCATACCATCGGTGACAACCCCTAAAACCCACGCGGGGTTGGCTTTCCCATAGTGTATTGGTCTAGTAAACCATAAATACGGGATTAGGGACTAGTCGCCTAGGTTAAAGACACAATTGTGTTCTAGTTAGACTCAATAGGGTCTGTCTAGGTTATCGAGATGTTTCATTGATTTTTGGGTGGTATTGATTTTACCTTGAATTTTATAATATTTGAGCAATTGATCCTTGTATGTGAATTTTAAGATAATTGTGTAATATGGCATCATCCTTATTAACATTTAATATATTGGCTACTCATTTTCAATGTCTTGGATGATTATTTAGTGAGCTTTAATCTTTGTTCGTCCCTTACAATTACAGGTACTCCACCACTGTAAGCATAAAGTTGGGTGGCTATGCCATATATTCAAATCTTTTACAGAGTTATACATGTATACCCATGCTTAATTGTATTTACCCTTTTAAGTTGCCATTATTTTGGAGGCTGGCGTGTAAACCTGACTAGTTTGCTTACAGACTTATAAGATGAGTTAGATCACAGGCTTGTGTTATTTTAATGATATGTAATTAATATATTTGGGCTGTGAACACACTCATGGCTTTTTGCAACCTAACTCTAGAGATGTTACGTTCATAATTTAACTCAAACTATTATCGATGCCTTAGCAATTTATTCCAAGTACTTGGCATATGCAATCAAACTCATCCAGATATTTGGAAATTGGAGAAAAGTACTCCTTTATTTAAATTTCTCCCAAATTTGTTTTTGTCATTTGAGTCATTATTGACAAACTAGCAATATCGACCTTGAGTTTCCTAGTCATGTCATCTTAGTCATTATTGGCATGCCAGAGCTAATTTTGCTCATTATGTGAAAGCGAAACCTCTTGTCCAACGTGGACCTAAGGCAGTTGAATATTGGTGAGAATGGATTTTGTTAGAATGGATTGATGTTAGAATGGATTTTGTTTTAGGGCTTCCATATACACAATGAGGTTATGATTCCATCTATGTGGTTGTGGACAAATTTTCTAAAAGGTCCATTTCATTGCATCGAGCAGACAATAGATGCTATAAATGTGGCACAATTGTATTTTTGAGAAGTCTATTGCCTACATGGGCTACCACAATCCATTGTGTCAGACAAGGATAGTCGATTTCTCAATCATTTTTGGAGCTATTTGTATAATACATAGCTTGACTTTAGTAGTGCCTATCATCCTCAAAGTGACAGTCAAATGAGAGTTTGTTAATTGTTCCTTGGGAAATTCATTGCTGTGTTTGGTAGGGGATCATTTGAAATCATTGGACTAGAAATTGCACTTGTAACCCTTCAGAAAATCGAAGTTTTGATTTTAGTCCCTTTTATGTTAACTATGGTTATCAACCACGAGCTCCATTGGACTTGGCACCTGTGCCAAACTGAAAGCGTATCAATGAAAAAGCAAAAAATCTTATTAGCAACCTATAGGAAGTCCACAAATTTTGTTTAGGTTGTTCTCACAAAAGACAAGTTTTCTGCCTACAAGCACAATAAACTGGCAGCCAGAAAATTTGGGCCATTAGAGATTGTGAAAAGATCTCATTTGCACAACCGACGTGTTCTACATCAAACATCTCATTCCATTAGGAGTGTTCATAAAACTAAATCACTCGAGCAAACCGAGCCAATCCAACCGATTTGACACCATTTTGGACGATTTCAATGGTTGAACAGTCGGGAATCGATTGAAATTATGAATTTTGTGCAGATTTCGATCGAATTATGAGCGTATTAATTGAAAAACTGCATAAACTGATCCGACCGAATATAATTATAATTAAATTAATAATGGTGCTTAAACATGTTGCCTTTTAATGGTGGATTTTGTTTCCCAAGAACCTTAGTTGTACACACACAACATTATCATCAATGACTTCTGCAATCAATAGTTGGGCTATGGCCTTACCTAGTCTCAGAGACTTTAATTTTCACTCCAACTCTGTCTCTTTTCACCTTCTTTTTCACCCTCTCATCTACCTTTTTGTCTCTATCGCCCTGCCATCTATCCTACTTTCCTCTCTCTCTCTCTCTCTCTCTCTCTCTCTCTCTCTCTCTCTCTCTCACACACACACACACACATACACACACACACACACACACAAAGACAAACTCTAGCAAAAAACTATGGGACTTGTCTCTCTCTTCCTTGGAACTTCAAGATAAATGCTCTCTCATCTCTCAATCATCTTTGCGTCTCTCCCTTTTCCCTCTCAATCTTTAGTCTTTCCCTCTGTGACGGTGGCAAATATTGGTAGTTATTAACGGTGTGGCGGTGGTGGTGTTGAGTGATAGCGGTGGTGGTGGTGTCGATGAGCGATGGTCGTGGCATGGTGAGTTTCCCTTCTCTCTTTCCCTTTTTTTCCCATTTTCTTTCCTCCATTATCTTTATTTCAATTTGTTTGTATGTATATGAGTTTATGGTTTTGTTTTTTTTTTAAACTTTGAATCATATTTTTCTCATTTTTTTCCTCCAACCTCTTTCTATAACAGATTTGCGAAATCGACCAAACCGACCACCTAATCGATTCTCATGACTCGGTCGATTTCGAATAGTAGGTCGGTTGACAACGGATGAGGGTAAACCTAGACCTGTAAACACCCTTGCATTCCATATTGGGGATACAGTTTTGATGACAAGGCTACAAATTCAAGGGTGAATTCTTCCTACCTCGGAGATGATGACGCAGCGTGTGGCCATAAAATTTGTAGATCAAATGGATAGGTATGTGGCCAAACAAGGCAAAAGGCACTAGCAAGAATCAAACGGCACGTGCTCAAAATCGCGCAAAATTTGGTGAGTTGATGGAAAATATTGTTTTGATCAAGATTCATAGCTGTCCTACGGAACTCAATAATTTTGGGCAAATTCCATCATTTAGGCCATCAATTTCAAGATTTAGCCATTTTTGGAAAGATTTGCAACTTCAATTACTCTTAGCGCACAAGTCAAAATTCGATTTTCCGTCGAATTTGTGATTATCGTAGTAGCCTAAATTACTAATTTCTTTGTTTTATTTCAATATTTCTATTTTTGGCAATTTTTGTTGTATTTGCTTATATTTGTTTTGCTCATTAAAAAACTGTTGACTCTGGTTATTCCTAGTACATTAGGGTGGTTGTCAATATAAAAAATCATTGTAAGCCTTACGGGTGAATAGTTTAGAGAATTAATACAATTTTGAGTTTTCATTCTTTTTCCAACCTTAGGTACTCGTTTCAAATCAACCATTATTGAGCATTTATTCTTTGTATTCCTTATGAATCGACGAGTTTAGAGAAGGATCTTATTTCAGGGTAATCATCTCTGAATCAACATACCCTAAATCATCACTATCACACATTCTTTACATCACTTAGGTTGGGAGTAGAGCTCGAATACCTCGCTCATAAACGCTAGAGGACTTGTGAATTAGAGGCCAGAATACAAAGGGTTGCCTGAGCAACTCATTACCACCCTTGAGTTAGAGCACTAAAACTAGTTTGTAAGAGGGGCCTTAACCAAGACGCGACGCCTTGATGGTCGTATCATATCTCTAGGCCACTCTTGACACATCCAAAAAGGGATGTACCAAGCCTACCTATGTCCTCGTATCCAAGTATGTTACATCCCCGAGGCCTACATCAAATGTTGTAGAGTTGATCTAATTTCCCTCTAATTCGCCAAGCCTAAAAGATTGATCCACCTATCATCAGTTGAGTTGGCTTAACCTAGATCATCACCTAACATAAAGGAGGGTTCAAAATGCATGCAAGACACAACATAGCTGCATCTCCTTGCTCTTCTGACATTCAAGCTCTCCACTGCCACACCTCTTTACCAAGGCTACCATTGGCTCTCTCATTTGCCTACCTTCTTCATAACTCCTCTACAACCATTACACAATGATCAACCATTGCTAACCCTAATGTTTCACGAAAGTACTTTCCTCATCTTACCACCCATTTATGTTAACATCCTCATTTATGCTACACTCAATTTTACAAATTTAATGTTTCGTAGTTGCCTAACATTCAGTGCCATAAAGCATTGCAGGCCTCAAAGTTACCCTATAAGATTTTTCTTTCAAATTTGTTGCTATCTAGCACATTTCCACTTGAGCCAACCTACTTTGATACACTATAAGTTTCATCATTTTCAATCTTTCCACTTTTTCGTATCTCATGGTTTTCAATCTACACTATTTTACTATTTCTACTTGTGTTAGTAATAAGGTTACATTTCGATGTAAAAAGACTCGCAAGAAAACATACCCGAAGAATCAATGGACTGCGCTCTTCTATCTATAGCATGACGACTCAAGAAAACATTTTGAACAATAACTAACAATAATCAGAAGTCACTAGCATCCGTATCATTTAAATTTCTAAAATTTTTGATATTCCAAGAAATGGAAGCCTCGCGGGAACTAGCAAGAAAAGTGATGGGAGCATTGTAACTTGTGAGAGCAAGATAAACGGAAAAGGCACATAAACAAATGATCAAAGGAGTCCTCCACAATCTAAACATTCTCTCAAAGAGAGATTCTTTCGATTCCCTACCATGAGAGGAATGAAATTTTAAAAATATCAAATCCCTTATAAATGCACAATGCATTTCCATCGAGATCTAGAGTTGCCCCTAAAAACCACATGAGAATCCCAACCATTGTGTTGGATCCCATACTTGGTGGGTGTTTGGGAACTCCTAAAAACGCTACTTTTTGTATTTTTAGTTGCTTTTTTAAAAAGTGTTTGGTTGTGGCTAAAATAACGAATTTTTTTGGTATTTGAAAAAGTGGAATCAAATGTCACATCAAAACTTTTTGGTGGAGCAAAAGACTATTTTACCCTTGATGTAATAGAAAGAAAGTAATGTCACATAAAAAATTTTTGGTCGAGTAAAAAGTAATTTTGGTGGTTGCTTTTTTAGAGGATGCCAAACTCATTTTAGGGGTGTTTTTGATTTTTTTTTTTTTTTGACTTTTTGGTTTTTTTAGAAAAAGCGAGCTTATTTAGGACTTACCAAATTGGGCCTTACTATTAATCACAGAATGCCATGAAGTATCTCATTTAATAAAAAAATCTCCATAACCATTACCCTAATAATGCCTAGTTCTTAGCAATAATATTCCCAATGGAGAAACCCTCTCCCTCTTGACACATTGCAATAATACTCTTAGCAATTAAAACTTGTTCTATGATTGTGCAATATCAAGGGTTATCAAGGGTCATATGTTCTCGAAACCACAGGATCAAATCCTTTCCTACTATCTTGTTTCAACATTAATCTCGACCAAACTCATATCAGCTTGCCTCACTGGTGCAAATCTTTAATGGCTAGACAAATTGATTGTACTGTTCATCTCTCCAACTTTACTTTCTTCAATTGTCTAGATTCTCCCTCACCAGCAAGTGCCACTTACTTGCAACAGAGACAATGAGAGAAAATGGGAAGCTCATAGGTGAAATTGATAGCTAAAATAGAATAATCAACGATAACTTCAGAAAAGTGACATAGAATCCATGACCTGCTTCACTCTTCTTTGTTCTCTTCATATGCTCTGAAAAATCATGATATGAGCTGACACCTCACCACCAAAGGAGGCCTTTTAGATGTGTGTATGGACTTCTGACTATTAAGCCATTCTTTTTTTTGAGTGGCTATCAACCCATTAATAACCCACAAAACACATGTTTCTCATACTTTGATTGCTCAACAAAATTCCATTTGAATTTCAAAGAATAACTTATAATTCAATAGAAAATAATTTAACAACAATTCACATATTCTGCTCAAAGAAATTAATTCAGAGCATCTATGTGTGCAATTCAAATATTCTGCTCAAACATGACATCAGATCCTCCTTTATATGTTACGCCACACACACACCTCACTTCGACATCCGTGCACACCCTTATAGAAGCCATGTGGCCTTTTTACTCCAGATGTGAGTAGTGTTCAATTCTTTTTTATTTTAAACATTTGACATTAGAGTGTAGATTACCAAAATGGCACCTCACTCTCATCTATACCCATTGTGTCAACTAAGCCCCTAACTACCAATTGTCTTAATTAAGCTCTCAAACTCTTTAATTTGGTTCAATGCACATTCCATCTAGTTCCATCTAATTTACTAATGGATTAGAGTCATATGAGCCTCTCACGAGATTGATTAACCTCAAATACTCTAACTCAACTCCAATTCAACCAGTGTGCCCCACCCACTCCTTCTTTTATTTTTCTGATTTCACCAACTGGTCATTGTTTTTGGCCACAAACACTGATGCCCCACCAAACCTAGCATTAGTGCTGTTCCCTAAAAACCAATCCATAAGATGTGGATGATACAATTTTATAAAACAATCTTATCATTTAATTAATAATAAAAGGCAAGTTTTATTGTCATATTTACTTTGTTTGTTATTGTTTATACATGATAAGCCCATAGAATTAAAATTGAGAAGACGTGTTCTTAAGATTTAGAATATAATACTTTACTTCTCAATGCTTTATTCTTAAATGTTCCTAGTCATACGATTATTAATTGGGCGTTAGAAACTCGATAAGACTAGCATGTGTTACGCTAGCACAATTGGAAGAGTAGCTAGTCTCAAGTCACTGGTGTGGAAAATAAGGCAGATATGTGATGTAATGCAAACATATGATATGAGTGCTTGTTAGAGAACAAATTCACTTAATGTGACGACTGATGAATATCTATATGGAGTTTTAACTACCTACCAAAACAAATGCTCATTACTTACAATGGTGCATGTAATTCTAAAACTTGAGACCATCATAGGTGTCTTATATATGTCTTATTAAGCTTTAATCGTACAATATGTTTGTATTCTAATTATAAAATATGAAAATGTATTGATCGTGCTTAGTGAGATATGCATGGAAGCATGTGAATGTTCAATAAGAGATCTATCACTCTTAAGTAAAGAGAGAGCATGTCCCATGTGACATTCTAGGATATTACTCAAGGAAGACCTTGGCCAGGGCATTGTGATATTTAGAAAGGAATTTCTAATTTCACTACCATGAGTCATATTAGTTATATTTAGAGCATACGATTTAGGGGTTTGATAGTTTTTCATAATTTATTGACTTAGTCAAGACATTGTATGATTGAATGATTAAAATGCACGGTATTTGTTAATTGAAGTGAAGGATTTACTTTGTATATTTATACAACTTTAATTTTACTTTTTTCTTCTTCAGTAAGAAATAAGAAAATATTGAAAATTATTATTGAAATTATTCTAACAATTATAGTCTAATAACATGCAAAAATTATTAAAATTTCAATTTCATAATAGTTTGGATACATGACCTAGAGTGTCTGAATGGTATCCGAAGCTTCTCAAAATTTAACATCAAGTATCGAATACATTAAAGAAGCTTCAAATATGTATCCGCGAATATCCAAAAAGTATCAGTATTCGATATGGGTACCATACAAATAGGACTCCTTTTAGAAATATACATGCTTCATAGGCGGAGGGCCACAACCATTATCCAAGTGCCTTAGTAATACAACCCTGGAACTCCCCATCCTAGTCCTAATTTGAGAAATAATCACCTTCAACTGTCATATCATATCCGAGTAAATATCCTTTCTTCCTCCTAAGAAGATGGAGAATTCTATTCGAGCAACAAGAGGCACATGATGTAATTTGAAGACTCCCAATTATGTGAAACCCCTAATTGCGGGCAACCAACCTCTATAAACTCTCTTTCCCTAGTACCGGTGTACCTGCGTAACCAAAATCCCCTCACCACAACCACACAGACATCTTCTAAGACACTAGAGCCTATTCTTGCATGAAATATATCATATCTATCCTTGAAAAGGGGGGCGAAAACACTAAGAACAAGAACAACACAAACACAGATGCTTAATTTGTATGGAGAGGAACGGCTTGCCACCAACACCAACGGTTTTGAAACCCGAAAGACCGCTACACAAATAATAAACCTGCCACCTGGGAAGAGCTTCTCCTCCTCGCCGCCATACAGGAAACACATACGGCCATCACCGAGATGGGTGGCAAAGCACACGTAAAACTTGAGCCGAGGATTGAACATAATAGAAAGCTCACTTAGTACCCAATGAGACTTGATGAAACCATTGGCGTCCTCAAAATCATAAGCAATGTGCTGATCCCCATTTTCTAACATGGCAATGCAAAAGCCCTCAAATTTAGCTCTAGCACCGGAGGGACGAGGCATAAAACTAAGATCATCCAGCACACAAAACTGGCTTGAAAACTCCGTCCCATCCTCCCATTTATTTTTACTAGCGTGAAACATGCAGAAACCAGCCTGGGTATAAATTCTGAGCCTGTGTCCCCAAGCAAAATAGTCGAGGATAGTATCACCACCAGATTTACTGAAGCTGAGAGGGTTGGGGATGATTTCCCACTTTCTATCTCCTCCGTCAACGGGATTGGAATCAAAAACCTCAAAATGGAAGATCAAGTTCAAATAGGTATGAGTAGTATGAATGTCTGGAAAGAAGATAAATTGTTCCCTCAAGTGTGACCATGATAGGTCTGGGTTTGTAACCTGACAATCTGATTGGATGAGTGGTGGGATCAAAGGCAAAAAGCATCTAAATAGAAATTCTTTTTGCAAGAACCATCATTTTCATCAATTACAACATTCGTACTCCCAACCATATACAATTTGGAATCCATAACCATACATCCCATTCCCATCGAGGATCCACCACTGGTGCTGGTGCAATTGCGAAAATCGCACACAAGTTCAAGATCGGCGCCACCTTTGCATAACTTGGTAACATTGAGACGGCATAGTACTTCAGGCGACTGCACATACATATACAAGTCCTTCTTCGTCGCCATCCTGATCTGATCCTCCTCAAAATTTCTCACCGCCTACCTACGCATTCTCGGAAACCCTATCTATCCTCTGCTTTCATCAGTCCAGAGATTGCGGTGCCGGCTTGGTGGGTGATTTTCTGTAGAGAATGATCTTAGCTAGGGCTAAAAACGGAGGGTCGACATTAGAATTTTTTTAAATAACCTTGCTTGTTTCCATTTTTCAAAAAACACTTTTCAGAAAATTCTACTTTTTTATTTTTTGTGTTTTTTTTGTTTTTACTGAATTTTTTTAATATTTTAAGCAATTTTTTTACTTTTTAAACACACCTAACATAAATACACCTAAAAAGTAAAAAAAAATTGTAAAAAAAATCTTTTAAAAATTCACTAAATACCAAAAATACAAAAAAAAAAAAAAACAAGAATTTAGTACATTTTTTGTATTTTTATGTATTTATTAATTTTTTAAAATATTTTTTCACAATTTTTTTACTTTTTAGATACATCTAAGTAAGGTGCATCTAAAAAAGTAAAAAAAAATGTTTAAAATTTTAAAAATATTCACTAAAAACAAAAAAACACGAAAACCAAAAAAGTCAGTTTTCAAAAAACTTAATCCAGAAAACTCAAACCAAACATACTGAATATTTATGCTCTACTTCTCGTCTTTTAAATTATTAAAAAAGAGTGCAATTATCATTGTAATTTTTAAACAATTAAACTTTTGAGATTTAAAAGTAATTTGTCTTGAAAACTTTAATATCTAAGTAAAATTTTTGCTATTAGAAAGTCATATATGTAAAATATAAAATTAAAATTTTCCTAACTAAATGTTAAACAATACAAAAATGTATCAAATATTTACAACAAAAAATATGTTAAGTTAGATATAAGACTTTGAATTTTTCAGAAATAAGACATTTAGTCAAGTTAAAGAGTATTTACACAAACACCTCCTAAACTATTGTTAGGTATCACTTTGACCCTTATATTAAAAAAACGAACAAACTGACCCCTAAACTATTGTCAAATATCATTTTAGGTCCTTAAACTAAAAAACATACAAATCGACACTATCAAAATGTATCACATACGCCCCCCTCCATCCTTTAGTCGTGAGTAAATCGGGAGATTGAAAGATACGTGCCAATATTTTGGTTATTTTATAGCCAATGTACTATTTAGCAATGAGTTAATTACATGAAAACCTCCTAAACTATAAAAACATACAATTTGACCTTTTAACTATCAAAATGCCACACTCCTTGATATTAATGGAAAGAGTGATCTAACCAAATTCTCTCTCTTTGTAATATCTCAGGCACTTGTTTTCTTTTTGCAATCTATCAAAAACCATTACAATTTTTTTTATTTATTTTTTATTTTTTATAAATCCATTGAAAACCCTAATCCTACCACCTTACCTCTCCTTTTCATTTCAAAAAAATTCGTGAAAAAATCATTTTATATTTTTTTATCGCCCCACCCCTCACTCCATTTAAAAAAAAAAATGAAAAAATCCTTATATATATATATATTAATTTGTAATGATTTTTAATAGACTTCAAAGTAAGAGAGAGTGTGAAAATATTGAAAAGATAAGACAATTTGGTCATTTCACCGTTTTCGTTAGCGGCATTAAGGGATGTATGACATTTTGATAGTTGAATGGTAGAATTATATGATTTAATAGTTAAAATGATATATTTTGATAGTTTAGAGGGTCAAAATGATACTTGATAATAGTTTTAGGGGTCAATTTGTACATTTCTTTTTTTAGTTTATGGGGTCAAAATGATACTTGACAATAGTTTAAGGAGTGTCTATGTAAATACCGCTTAAATTTACTAATAATTTGACATGTGTAACAAAATTAAATTAGAATTTTTGAGCATGAAGTCATATCAATTATTTTAAATGGTATAGATTATATATAGAGTTAATTTTCTATTTAAATATTCTTTGAAAGGGCCATTATTAAAGAAAATTTTATATAGTGTTATATTATATAGATAGCGCTAATTTTAAATATTAATCATTAAGATTTTTATTCAATTTACATAAGATATAGTAAATGACAATGCTTATAGGAAAATTAGCAATACACCCTTTTAAATATTTTTGTAAGAGTTTAAATCCATAAAAAAATTAGTTTCTAGTTAAAGTCCCTAGTTTTTAAATTTTAGACATTTTTTCCCTTAATATTTAGACCTATTTTCTCTCTCTCTCTCTAGCTCTCACTCCAAAACCCCCACCACCAATAGTCATAAGTTTGGTGTACCCAACCAACGACAAGCCCTCATTGTCATTCATCACTGCCGGCGAAGCTCACCGGAGAGAGAAAGAAAACTAGATTTAAGAAAATATTGAAAAGTTACTCTTGAAATTATTCTAACAATTATACTTTAATAATATACAAAAATTATTAAAATTTTAATTTCATAATAGTTTGGATACGTGACCTAGAGTGTCTAAACGATATTCGAAGCTTCTCAAAATTTGACATCAAGTATCGAATACATTTAGGAAATTCAAATACATATCTGCAAATATTCAAAAAATATCAGTATCTAATATGGGTACGAAACGGATAGAACACTCTTTTAAAAATATATGTGCTTCATAGGCGAAAGGGATAGGGAATGCTATTCGAGCGACAAGAGGTACATGATGTAATTTGAAGACTCCTAATTATGTAAAACCCCTAATTGCGGGCAACCAACCTTTATAAACTCTCCTTCCCTAGTACCGGTGTACCTGCCTACCCAAAATCCGCTTACCATAACTACACAGACATCTTCTAAGACACTAGAACCTATTCTTGCATGAAATATATGTCATACGAACAAACAGTGGCCAAAAGAACTTATGGCAAGCATATGTATACACTACAAGAAATTACACTTTTGGCGACCAAATTTGGCGACTAAAATTAATTTAGTTGCCAAAACTCAGCCCTTTGGTGACTAAAATTTGAATTGGTTGGCAATGTTGCATATTTTAGCTACTAAAATTTTTTAGTAGCCGTATATTACTTATTGGCGACTAAAAACACCATTAGTAGCTAAAAAATGACCCAATCAGTGACTAAAAAACAGTTAGTCACTAAAAATAGCCCAATAGGTGACTAAAATACAATTAGTAGCTAAAAAGTTATCCAATAGGTGACTAAAAAAAATTTGGTCCCTAAATATACAATCTTTAGCTACTAAAAATAATTTAGTCGGTATTAATTTACTTTTAGCGACTAAATTTTAGTCAGCAATTATAATTAAAAATTTTAACAATTGGACTTCAGATTTTGGAGGGAAAATTAATTCCTTTATTTATTATTGGCGACTAAAAAAGTTAGTCGGGAAAGAAAATAAACTAGGGTTTAAAAAATACACTACCACACACTTAAACTCTCTCATACATTTGTAGTATGCATAAGATTACTTTTTGGCTCAATATACCTTATCCTTTTCTACAACTCTGCAAGGAAGCTGCAGTCAGAAACTTAGCAAATAGAACCTATAATCAATTCGGCTACCACCTCTTCAACTTATGGTTGCTTTCATTAAACAGGAGGAAGGATATCAAAAACAGTATGAGAAGCTAAGAGAGGCTTATTGAGCTATTTCATTTATGCATGGTAGTACATATATTTGATATGAAACGCTTTTCTTAGTTTTAACAGATGATATAATATGAGAGGCTTATTGAGGTATTTCAATAATCTTTTTAGTTACACTTCTTTGCTGTCTTTTGGAATAGTAACTCATAGATGCAAACTTATATGCATTACTTGGGAAAAGGACTGCAATAGACGATGAAAAGCCTATTAAAAAAGAAGAATGAGAAGCCTGTTAAGGTTGAGGTTGGCACAGTTGCATGCATCTTTGTCGCCCACATATATTACTTATCAGTTGATTTAAAGTTTTCTGACGTCTTTTGATCTATTTTCATATATCTACAAATGTACTACTGCTGTGGATACTCTGCCAAAACCATCTAAAGAAGAACTCAATCCCTAGGCAAAAGTGGCCTATAATTATGTTTGAGGCATGACATGCAATTTGGCAAATATGGGTAATATGCTTTGGTTAATGCTTTTGAATGGCTTTTGTGGTAATTGTTTGTGTGATGCAAAAAGTATGATTAATAATATTTATTATCTCTTTATGCTCTTTATGGGTTTGGTGATGGCAAATAACTATTAACTTAAGTGATGCTGCCCCAGATTCGTAGTCCATCACCTCCATAACCAAACTTAATATTACATTCTTAACAATTCAAAACTTAGTCAAAAAAAGGCGTTCCGGGAGAAAAAATTCAAAACAGCCCACGAACCACCATGTGGCTCTCACGGACAGCTTTTCCTTGACAAATAGGACTTGTGACAACTGACGGAATGTAATTCGGACTCGTAGGTTAGGAGTTAGAGCCGAATACGCCTTAAACTTAGTCGAAAAAGGGCGTTCCGGGGGCGAAAATTCAAAACATCCCCCAAACCACCATATGGCTCTCACGGACAGCTTCCCCTTGATAAATAGGACTTGTGACAACTGATGAAATGTAATTCAGACCCGTAGGTTGGGAGTTAGAGCCCAATACGCCTAAAACTTAGTTGAAAAAGGGCGTTCCGGGGGCAAAAATTCAAAACAGCCCCTGAACCACTATATGGCTCTCACAAAAAGCTTTCCCTTGACAAATAGGACTTGTGACAACTGACGGAATGTAATTCAGACCCGTAGGTTGGGAGTTAGAGCCGAATACGCCTTAAACTTAGTCGAAAAAGGGCGTTCCGGGGGTGAAAATTCAAAACAGCCCCTGAACCACTATGTGGCTCTCACGGACAGCTTCCCCTTGACAAATAGGACTTGTGACAACTGACAGAATGTAATTCGGACTTGTAGGTTAAGAGTTAGAGCCGAATATGCCTTAAACTTAGTCCGAAAAGGGCGTTCTAGGGGCGAAAATTCAAAACAGCCCCCGAATCACCATGTGGCTCTTACGGACAGCTTCCCCTTGAAAATTACAACCTGTGACAACAGCTGGAATGTAATTAGGACCCATAGGCTTGGAGTTTGAGCCAAAAACGCCTTAAACTTAGTCGAAAAAGGGCATTCTAGGGGCGAAAATTCAAAACAGCCCCCGAACCACCGTGTGGCTCTCATGGACAGCTTCCCTTTAACAAATAGGACTTGTGACAACTAACAGAATGTAATTCGGACCCGTAGGTTGAGAGTTAGAGTTGAATACGCCTTAAACTTAGTTAGAAAAGAGCGTTCCGATGGCGAAAATTCAAAATAGGCCCCGAACCACTGTGTGGCTCTTACGGACAGCTTCCCCATGAAAATTACAACCTGTGACAACAGCTGGAATGTAATTAGGACCCGTAGGCTTCGAGTTTGAGCCGAAAACGCCTTAAACTTAGTCGAAAAAAGGCGTTCCGGGGGCGAAAATTTAAAACAACCCTCGAACCGCCGTGCGACTCTCACATACAGCTTCCTCTTGACAAATAGGACTTGTGACAACTGATGGAATATAATTCGGACTCGTAGGTTGAGAGTTAGAGGCGAATACGCCTTAAACTTAGTCGGAAAAGGACTTGTGACAACTATTTGTTAGGTTTATCTAATATTTTTCCCTAATCAATTTGTGAAGCATCTTTGATATCTACAAGTAGATTGGATTCTTTTGAGAAAAGCAAAAAATACTTATTAGTATATAAAAATTGGATTTAATGAAACAATGCCAAAGAGATGTTATCAGTTGAATTTTGAGATTTTATTAGCATAGTTTATAGTTCATAATTTCCTTTTCTTGGCGCATTATATTTTTGTTAGTTCTTCAGTGTTTGATATATTATCTTGTCAATTTGTATTAACCTCTAGCTTTCTCATTAATTCTAAATCTTTGGTAGATATATAATTGAGGTATTGATTTTGTTGTGACTTGGGTTTTCTGGTAATTTATTGATGGATTCTGTTTATTTGTATGCTCAGGTGAAGTTGACAAAAGAATTGCATTTGGCCAATTGAGAAGATTCGCTTCGCGAGAATTACAGCTAGCTACAGACAACTTTAATAAGAAAAATGTCCTTGGAAAGGGGGGTTTTGGAAAGGTTTATAAAGGAGTGCTTTCAAATAATACTAAAGTGGCTGTGAAATGATTAAATGACTATGAGAGTTCTGGTGGAGACGCAGCATTCCAACGTGAAGTTGAGATGATAACTGTAGCTGTTCACAGGAATCTATTACGTCTTATTGGGTTCTACTCAACACCAATAGAAGGCCTTTGGTGTATCCCTTCATGCAGAACGCCTTTTGATTTATTCTAGTGAATTTTTGAAGTCTTTTGATTTTATATATAGCTAGTGTATGGATGTCACTGGTAGCTCATTTGTTAAAATAGATTTGTATGAAATTATTATTTTAAGTTGGAATATACTTTGTTTGCAATGTTGACATTAAAAGTTATAATTTTGTTTGGATGGTTGTAAGTGAAATAGATGTAGATTGTGGAATGGGTGATAATATATATATATGTATTATTTTGTTTGTATACATGTTACAAGTTGCATGGAATACATATAGGTTGTGGACAAATTAATTTTTTTTTAAAAAAACAAAAAACAAAAAATTATGTTTTTGGCTACTAAACAATTGGTAGCCAAAAATGGAATAAATATTTTTAGTGACTAAATAGTTAGTAGCTAAAAAAAGAATTAAATGGAAACAAATCTTTTGGAGACTAAATATGTAGTAGCCATAAACAAAAGACTTTAGGCGACTAATGATTTAGTAGCCAAAAAAAAAAAAACAAAGAAAGAAAATTAATTGGCGACTAAAACTTTTGTAGCTAAACAAAAACTATACTTTGGGCTACTAAACCATTTAGTAGCTAAAAGAAATAAGATGAATAAAAAAAGAAAATTAGCGACTAAAAGTTTGATCGCCCTAAATGATTAAGTTTTTGGCGACAAAAGTTTTTAGTCACTAAAAATATAATGTTAAATTTATTATGAACTTTTGGCGACTAAAAAATTAGTCGCCAATTGAATATTTTCAGTGACTAAATAATTCTTAGTCGCCAATTGAAAACTTTTGACGACTAAAAAATTAGTCGCCAATTGAGGACTTTCAGCGACTAAGTAATTTTTAGTCGCCAATACCTTTCCCCAACAATAATCTAGCGACAAAGTTGGCAACCAAAAAGTTTAGTTGGCAAAACGTTTTGGCGACTAAAATATGACTAAAGTTTAGTCGCCAAAAGTGTAATTTGTTGTAGTGATAATTGCTTGTATATTATATAGTTCTATTCCTTTCATTTATACCCAAGGACCTCAACTTTCACATGCCTTCTAACTTCATATAACGATCTCACAACTAGACTAAAGTGGGTACCACTTGGAAAGACACATAGTAGTAATAAAGTTTCAAAACGCACACCAGTTAATACTGGAAGTTCTTTTGAGAAAGTAAAACACTTTTATAACATTAACTTAAAATAGAACAAGAGTAACATCAAACAAGTAACAACCAACAGAGTGAAAAGGTCTCTAACTTTGGCAGAGACTAATCCAAATAATGCTCTAATTGCTAGAGGGATGTAATGCAGCACATAATTTCCGCCTTGCCGCCTAAGCACACAAATATATGGAATGAAATTGTCCAATCATAATAATACTAACATTGAGAAGGAAAGGGGCGTGCAAGAAATTAATTGCCATACAATAATCTATACATCAGGATCATCATCATAATGAAAATACAAAGCCAACATAAAAAGGGGAAAACCAACATAAAAAGGTGAAGGGAAGACAGTCATGCATATAATCTAGGGGTGGGTGGATGGGTGTTAAAAAGAAGCAATGGGAAAAATATTTGCTTACATGATGACAGACTCGATTACTCGATAAGCACATTTTCAATTTTCTGAATCATATGCTTGCAGATGCTCAATTTGTACGGAGAGGAACAACTTGCCACCAACACCAATGGTTTTGAAAACCCCGAAAGACCGCTACACGAATAATAAACCTCCCGCTTGGGAAGTGCTTCTCCTCTTCACCGCCATACAGGAAACACATACGGCCATCACCGAGATAGGTGACAAAGCCCACGTAACGCTCAAGCAGAGGATTGAACATAATAGAAAGCTAACTTAGTACCCAATGAAACTTGAGGAAACCATTGGCATGCTCAAAATCAAAAGCAAAGAGCTCATCCCCTTTTGCTGACATGGCAATGCAAAAGCCCTCAAATTCAGCTCCAACACTGAAGGGAGAAGGCACAAAACCACCATCCCCCCTCCCCCAAAACTTCCTTGAAATTATTTAGCAAACCTACAACCGTTTCTGAAATTGCAAGTTAGATCCTCAATGGCTCAAGTTAAAATGGCTTCGTCAAAATTATTTTTTGGCTTACTACAGTGCACAAAACTTATTTTTTTGGTTATTCTACTCTAATAGGGACTTGCCATTTTGGAACAACCAAATGCCAAATTCAAATTTGGGTTGTAAATTGTTCTAAAATTGTGTTCAAATTTGGGTTCTAAATTATTCTAAATTTTTTTTGCAATCTATAAACTTTCTAGTATTCAAAAAATTTGAGTGTTCCAAATTAAATTTGGAAAGCTGAATCTCTGGATGGATCTTTATTGAGTTTTTGTAATTTCATAGATTTTACTATAGTTTTAAAATTTATGGTAGAGTTTTGATTTGTAGAAGTTGTGAAACTAACAATTGGAGGTTCAAAAAAACAGCTAATTTTGGCAGCAAAACTGATTTGGCTTTGCTATTTTTTGGCATAGAATATGGCACACCATTAGAGTAGTGCTTTTGTCAAGCTAAGTTATTTTTTGGCTATGGCAAGGCAAATAGAAAAACCATTGGAGTTGCACTTAGAAGCCAAGTTTATACTCAACTGTGCTAGAAGTGAGGAAAAAAATCCGTGGACCTATAAAATTATTCTGTACACTTTCTCAATTTTTTTTTTTTGAAACCGATATTTCAAATTGTGTTTTTAGATTAAGGTGGAATGATTTAGATGCGGTTTGGTAACATTTACATTTTATTATTTTTAGTTTATAGAAAATATTAAATATGTTTATGTTTATTTTAGGTAAAAATGAAAACAAAAAACAAATTTGATATACATGTTTTAAAAACTTATTTTGAAAACAAATGAAAGAATTGGTCTGCAGGAGGTAGTTGTAGACGGTTGAAGATGATGGCCAGATGTGGTTGTTCGCCTCCGAATGTGGTGGCCAAAAGTAATTGCCACTGGTGGGAGGTGGTTAGTGGTGGCCAAAAGTGATTGCCAACAGTGAGAGATCATGGTCGAAAGTGGTTGACGGTTCGAAATATTAGCCACTCTGTCGTCTAAAGTGCCAGTTAAAGCTTGTCTCTAACAAGAAGTGGTGACCGAATGTGGTTATCACAAGTGGGAGGTGATTGGTGGCTGAAAGTGGTTGGTGTAAGAGGCCATTAACAATGGTGAGCGGTGGTAATAATGAGTAGTGAGTGGTGATTGGAAAGGGTGGCAAAAAGAGGAAGAAATGGAGGGGAAAAATTAAAAAGTGAAACCAATTTTTTTTGTAAACAAACAAGTTTTTATTTACAATTTCAAAAATTCTGAACAGAAGAAAGAAAGAAAATCTAAATGGGGTTGGATCATGACTGCGTTTGTTGGCAAGAGCATTTGCACTGAAAACATATTGACATACGTCCCTATCTAACTTGGATAAAAATTTTTGAACACGTGATGTTATTTATCGTCAAATTTATTTTATCATTTTATCATAATTGTCATATATGATTGAAATATTTTAAAGCAAATTGTACTGATAGTTCTTGAATTTTGTCCATCGTGTCATTTTAGTCCCTACACTTTTAATTTGCTTGATTTTGACCCTTGACTTTTTATATTGTGTCAATTTGGTCCATTTGATAATATTGATTATGATTTTTGTCAAAAAATGATTACTAAGTTGGTTGAGGTTAATTTACAGCGTTAGTTAAATTTATAATTTTACTCTTAAAAGCATGACACATATTCTTATGTGCCCATTTTCTATAAAAGAAAAACACTAACACTTATAATCAATTGGATCAAATTAAGACAATATCATAAATTGAAGGTCAAAATCGAGCCAATTGAAATTATAAGGATCAAAATGACATAAGTATCAAAGACTACTTGTGTAATTTGCCCAATATTTTTTCTCAACTCTTCATCTTTTATAGGCGTATAAGTGGTTTGGTTCGGTCAGGATTATGAGAAAGTTTAGCACCAAACTGAGTCTTTCAGTTTTGGTGGTTAAATAATCGAAATAAACCGCATATTACAATTCAATTTTGTTGGTTTTGTCAATTTGGTGTAGAAGAAGGATTCACATGAAATTTTAAAATAATTTATAAAAACTTGTAAAATTCCACATTGGGAATAAATGATGAAAAATAGTGAAAATGTCTCCCTCCTTAATTTTTATTACAAAAATTGAATTATTAATCACTTAAAATATAAAAGTTTTTAAATATAATATTTCAGTTGATTCTGTTTATATTAGTGTAAAAATTTTCAAAATCAAAGCATACCACACAATATGAAAAACAGACATAAAACTAAAATTTTGATCAATTTTGAGCAATCAGTTTGGTTTCATTGATTTTTCTTACACCCCTAATCTTTCAGTTTATATTAATGTAAAAATTTTCAAAATCGAAATAAAATACCAGTATAAAAAATGCAGCAAAAACTTAAAGTTCGATTGATCTTGGGTGGTTAGTTCGATTTCATCGATTGTTTTTACACCCCTAATCTTTCATGTGACATGGTAAGTTTTACTACTTTTTTAATATGATTGTTTTTAGATATGTACATTGCTTTTATAGTATAAATACAAGAGGTGAAATGGAGCCATTGATAAATAATAGTTCTCTCATTTTATTTCACCTTTTTACATGTACTTATGCAATAACAATAGTGTGTATGTATAGGATTTATTTTATTTAGAAAATAATAAAACATACCATACTGTGAGAAAGCAAATTGTTATTCATACAAAATTTATCACTAAAATGACGTGGCAATGACATTTTTGCAATAAAACGTCATTTAAATGGGGAATTTATTTTAAAATATAAGTCCCTATATAGTTAGGGTTATTAAACGAATCAAGCTACTCAAGCTCAATTTGTGTTTGACTCGTTAAAAACTCATTTGAAATCGGTTTATTATGTAAACAAGTCAAACTTAAAAGTACAATTTATTGGACTTAATCTAATAACTAGGAATTGTTTGATTCGCTAAAACAAGTTAAAATAATTATTCCTGACTTTCGTATGAAATTATCATTCTGTTATAATGTGAACGATAATTCAATTTAGGGTGCATTTTTTATGATTTCTTAGTGAATCAAAGGTGACAATAGATATTTTAATAGAATAATCATGTTATTCCACTTCATTCCAATAGTGAAGCAAATAAATCATTATCCAAACAAGACACTGCTTACCCAAACAAAGACTCGTATCAATTAACTATGCTGAAGAACAATTTTCAATAAGAACAATAAAATATTTTCCTTGCTTGGCCAATTACACATTACACACATATACAAAGAATCCAGAGTAGCCCATGCAATTTTTATTCTACGGTTAAGGAGGTCAAAGTGTTGCATGCATAAAATCAAGGAAAAGACTTCGCCACTTAGGTTATATGGGAAATCAATCGTTATAAAAAGGATTAGGTATCAACTTGGCAGGTAAGCGGGGCTTTTCCCAGACTAAGCCCGTACACTAATTTATTTTCCAAACTAAGTCTAGTTTGGCCGCATTTCCTAAACTAAGCTGAAACGTGTTTACTAAACACACTTTCAGTATTTTGTGGTCCAGACAAAATACACAAAATTATGAAAGCGTGTTTAGAAAAGGCGTTTTTAATTATGGTCGCACGATAATAAATCGCGTGTTTACTAATTATCGTGTCAATTAATAAAACGCAATTGAAAAACACGCAACATGAAAACGTGTTTTGAAAACACGCTTTCAATAAAATAATAATAATAATAATAATTAATTTTACACCCACATCACACACACTCACACTCACACTCTTTTCTCTCTCTCTCTCTCTCTCTCTCTCTGACACACTTGCACCTACGTCACTCACACTCACATCACTTCACTCTCCCTCTCTCTCTTTCACACACATCCACACACACTCATAATAAATAAATAAAAATAAAAATAATTAATTTTATTCATTATATTTATTTTAATAAAACATATATAATTTTTAATATATATAAATTTTGTTTTTATAAAATTAATACCAATAAAAAGATATCAATCATATTTTTAAAATGAGACTAATATTAAATATATGTAATAATAATTTATAATAACAAATAATAATCACTCTGTTTGATTCGATTATTATGTATTATTATAAATTATTGTTACATATATTTGATATTGGTCTATAAAAATAACAATCACTCTGTTTGGTTTGATTATCTTTAAAATGAGACTAATAATTTAAAAAATATAACCAAACCAAACAGAGTAATTATTATTTATTATTATTATATATATATATATATATATATATTTAATATTGGTCTCATTTTAAAAATATGATTGATATCTTTTTATTGGTATTAATTTTATAAAAATAAAATTTATATATATTAAAAATTATATATGTTTTATTACAATAAATATAATGAATAAAATTAATTATTTTTATTTTTATTTATTTATTATAATTGTGTGTGGATGTGTGTGAGAGAGAGAGTGGAGTGATGTGAGTGTAAGTGTGTTAGAGAGAGAGAGAGAGAGAGAGAGAGAGAGAAGAGTGTGAGTGTCTGTGATGTCTGATGCCAAGTCTTATCTTTTTTTTTTTTTTGGCCACGGGGTCACTGCTGTGACCCCCTATTGCGTTTTTTATTGTACTTAAAACGACACAGTTTTATCTTTTTTTTTTTTTTTTTTTTTTTAATGCTCTTACTATGTTTTTTGGCATCATAAATTACACTTTGTCCTAAACCTTAAATCCTAAACTCTAAAATAAAAAAAAATAAATTTTAAGAATTAAACCATAAACTCTAAAATAAAAAAATAAATTTTAAGAATTAAACTATAAATTCTAAACCCTAAATCCTAAACCCTAAAATAAAAATAAATAAATGTTAAGAATTAAACCCTAAACCCTAAAATAAAATAAAAAAAATTAAGAATTAAACCCTATATCCTAAACCTTAAAATAAAAAAAAAATAAATTTTAAGTATTAAAGTAAAAAAGTGATCATTTTATATAGTTGATTATTATTTGTTATTATAAATTATTATATATATATATATATGTATGTATATATTTAGGCCTCGTTTGGGAACAGACTAATTTAGTAACTTTTTGGCTATTTGGCTAAAATATGAGCTAAAAAAAATTAGTATGTTTTGGATGACTTTTTAACTTTTTACGAAAATATGTGCAAAAAGTAGAGAGAAAAGAGAATCTTTGACTTTTTGGTATGGGTTGTTGGCTTTTTGGCTAATTTTAGTAACTTTTTTACTTTTTAACTAAAAGGAAAGGTTCCCAAACGAGGCCTTAATATTAGTCTCAATTTTATAAAATAAAATTTATATACATTAAAAATTATATATGTTTTTATTAAAATAAATATAATGAATAAAATTAATTACTTTTATTTTTATTTATTTATTATAAATGTGTGTAGAAGTGTGTGAGAGAGAGAGAGAGTGGAATGATATGAGTGTGAGTGATGTGAGTGTAAGTGTATGTGAGTGAGAGAGCGAGAGAGAGAGAGAGAGAAAAGAGTGAGTGTTAGTGCAAAATTAATTATTATTTTTTTTTATTGAAAGCACGTTTTCAAAACACGTATTTTTTAATTTCGTTTTATTAATTGATGCGATAATTAATAAACACGCAATTTGCAACCGCGCGACCTTAATTGAAAATGCGTTTTCTAAACACGTTTTCATAATTTTATTTAATTTGTCTGCCTAAACCACAAAAATGCTGAAAGTGTATTTAATAAACACGTTTTAGCTTAATTTGAAAAAATCGGCCAAACTAGACTTAGTTTGGGAAATAAAATAGTGCATGGCTTAGTTTAGGAAAAGCACCGAGGTAAGCAACAATTGAAAAAAGAAGGGATTTAATTATTGAGAGGCTCAGAAAAATAGAATTTCTTCACATCTATGGAAAATTCTACAAGTTAGTTCTAGTTGGATATATAGGATTGCTCTATGAAAACCACATATTTGTTGATTAAGATAGAATAAGTTACACTTCTAATTTGACTCAAATTTCACTTTAGTCCTTACCATTTTAATTTAAATAATTCGATTCCTACCTTTTAAGTCTGATTTCAATTTAATCCTTCCATTCAAATTAAACATTAAAACTTACAATATTGTAATACGTGTCAGTCTCCCAAGGAGTGCATGAAAAAATTAGCTAGTATTTAGACAAAAAGACCAAATTAAAACTGGACTTTAAGTGTAAGAATCAAATTGAAATTTGAGTCAAACTACAAAGGTGAAAAATGTAATTCCCCCTAAGTACTAGTGAGACAATAATCAACCAAACTAATTTCACCAGAAGTAATGCAACAGTGAAATAGGTTAAATACTTCTGGTTAACTAAATTAAAAATCCAGTGCAGCAAATTATGTTTTACAGAAACATTGATTCGAGCAAAATAATTATATTCTGTAAATAGGATTGAAGTCTCCCCAAAGCTGTTCTTTTGAAACATATAGCTCATAATCCCAAGACTTCATATGTTTTGATTCATGCCATGCCACCCAACTTCTAAACTTCATCTTCATCTGTAATTAAAAGTTAGAATCTTACAAAAACTTTTACAGAAAAGCAAAAGCAGAGACATCTAATTTATGCTACGAAACACATTTATAAACCAAATCATCTCCAAACAATTAGATTAGCTGGCTTATAAAAAAGTTCAAACCACAAAAAGGAAAAACTGTACGAGTTCCTGCATGAACAATGCTAATTAAAATCCCACAAGTTCCAAATCCCAAACATGGGTAAGACGAACACAACACAAAAGAGCAATTTATGAATCGTGTACCATGGGGCACATAATGGGAACGTTCAGAAAAAAAAAAAGAGATAGGAGAAAAAAAGAAAAAAGAAAAAAGAAAAAAGAAAAGAGAGTTCAAAAAAATTAAAAATTTGAGGTTTTATTTTTTTATTTTATCAAATTGTTCGATGACAACAAAATTTCTCATAACTTGATGCCCTTCCAACTTCTGACAGTCAAGACTCAAGACTGGACACTTAGTTTGACCAAATGATTAGTCCACTAAAATGCACCACATTTATGATTTAAGATACTAAACCCTACGTGTAACCAAATCTTTAAAAAAATTGTATATGCTAGAATCCTTTTTTCAGATTCTCCAATCTACAAGTAAATTCTACAGCAAAACAAATGATGGAAAGCCAACCTAACAATAGAAAGTCCATTTACTAGTGATAAATAAATCAAATGCACCAATGTTCAAAATAAGGACATGAAACCTGAACATCCCAAAGATAACCTAACAATGGAATTCCTTAGGCCTCTTTTGTGATAAATAATACAGATGCACCGATGTTCCACTATTTGGTTAGTTGTGTGCGTTGGAGTAAGGATTGGTGCCGCATCATACCATCGGTGACGACCCCTAAAACCCATGGGGGGTTGGCTTTCCCATAGTGTATTGGTCTAGTAAACCACAAATATGGGATTAGGGACTAGTCGCCTAGGTTAAAGACACAATTGTGTTCTAGTTAGATTCAATTGTGTTCTAGTAAACCATAAATACGAGATTAGGAACTACTGGCATGTAAACCTGACTAGTTTGCTTACAGACTTATAAGATGACTTAGCTCACAGGCTTGTATTATTTTAAGGATATGTAATTAATATATTTGGGCTGTGAACACACTCATGGCTTTTTGAAGCCTAACTCTAGAGATGTTACGTTTGTAATTTAATTCAAACTATTATCGATGCCTTAGCAATTTATTCCAAGTACTTGGCATATGCAATCAAACTCATTGAGATATTTGGAAATTGGTGAAAAGTACTCCTTTATTTAAATTTCTCCCAAATTTGTTTATGTCATCTGAGTCATTATTGACAAACTAGCAATAGCGACCTTGAGTTTCCTAGTTATGTCATCTTAGTCATTATTGGCATGCCAAAGCTAATTTCACCCATCATGTGAAAGCGAAACCTCTTGTCCAACATGGACCTAAGGATGTTGAATATTGGTGAAAAATTGAACAGTGTGACCGAAGGACCCACAGGAACAATGTGATTCAAAACATTGGACTCTACCTAAGCTTCCTCAAATGGAAGCTTTCCAAAATGTTTTTCTCTAATGGGAAATTTTCACTGAACTAACTTGTTGAGTTACTTGACTTGCTACATCAGGATAGACTTCCTTACAAATTTCATCTTGTTGCATACAGAAATCATCCTATCGTCTACGAAATTGAGCATCAAAATCAGAATGGATTTGATTTATGATGTTGGTTTGAAGGACTGCCATGTCTTGATTGGTTGGGACATGTGGGTTTAATGATAGTCATGAAGTTGTTTTGAATGGTGGTCAAGTCCTTCTGACAGATGGCCGTGTTTATGTTCTATTCTAAGGTGCGTTTGGTCCAATAAGGCTTGTTGGTCATAGAAATCACTAATGGTCACAGTGGCGTAAGGGAGGAAAATGGTTTACGCTAATATTTAAAATGGCAAAAAATAAATAAATTATGTCCTACTCACAACACGTACAAAGGAATGTGAATGCGATGAGAGTGCCAATTCTAGAGTTTTCAACAAAAGTAGTGTGGGTATGGATGCAACAAGGGCTTTTTGGTAGGGGAATAAAAATGGAAAAGGAAAAAGGGTAGAAAATTGTTGATATACCATTTTGTCCTACGTATTTTTATTTTTTTTTAAACAAGGAAAAAGGGTAAATATACCATTGCCTGGACTTTTCCATTCTTATTATTTACATTCCAGCAATCTATACATATGTAAATATACATCGCAGTATTATATTATTGTCCCTAATATAGTATGTAGTAAATAAATATACTATCGTCCGAACTTTCTAACTTAATAAATATACAAAATATATATAGTAAATATATGTAGTATTATACTACTATTTGCCCTAGCGCAATATATAATAAATATGCTGCCACCTAGGCTTTTCTTTTCCCACACTAAAAATAATATATTTTATCACTCATACACCATCTAGGCATATTAAAGTCATCATTCCATCAGTTTGGCCTCATTCCATCAGTTTGGCCACTATAGAAAGATACATGTTAATATCACCATGGAAAACATAAATTCGATAAACTTCACAATCAATACAATGTCATCTTCACAGCAAGTCTATAATCAATACTAGTACAGGAAGCTCACATTGATATTATCATAGAAAGAACAAATTGAATAAATTCCACAATCAATACATTGTCGTCTTTCTAAAGACATGTTCTTTTAAATATAATAGGTAACAGGTCATCCAAAAACCCAAGTCAGCATTCATAGGAATTAACAAGGTTTAGGGAAGTCAATACCAAAAGGGCGATGTAGGGTGCATAACACCTTCCCTACTCGTAACATAAAACCCGCGGACTCAACTTTGATTTACATTGACCAAAATGAGAATCACTAATATGAAACATACCCAATCTAGCATGCTTGTAAACAAAAATACAAAGTATTGGCTCAAAAACAAAACTATTTACTCTATGTTAGGTGGTGACTCTAAATTTTCAGTAAATTAAAAAGGCCTGATTAAAGTAATTGGATATTATTTCCATCGTTGCAATAAAAACTTCAATTTTTAGTCTAGTTTTCTTGTAAACAATTGATTGTCAAAATCCGAGCACGACAAAAATAAATTAGAACCTAATTTGCAATTGACTTGAAAGCAATAAATATTGATACTAGCCAAGATTTAGTGTAGAAGAGTCATAGCTTAGCAAGGAATTAGTAGCCCATTGATAATGCAACAAACTCCAACTAGAGGTGATAAATGAAGAGGGATAGCAATGGAACAAAATTTAAGATTCTTTTTTGTTTCTCCGATGTTCAAAGTGTACTTACGGGATATAAAAAGTGGAACTGTAAATAAGGTAAAGAAAGAAAGTCATTGTTGAAGATGTGTTGGACAATGGGTTAATTTTGTTGGTTCGGATCTTGGTTTGGATATTGGATTTGGGTCAGATCCTGATCTGACCTTTCAACTAATGAATCAGGGGCATGTCAAGACTTATAAACCAATTGTGGAAAATGGATCTTCTCCTTTATGATAAAAGACACGATTTGATTCAAAAATAGACCCAAACTGCTACCCCTCACTAATGAACATGTCAGTGGCAACAAAGAAAGCAATGATCACGACAAACAATTAGGAAGGATGGGTATGGTTTTGTCTCGAATCTTCTAGCGACAATGGAACGCAATGACAACAATCTTGATTACACAAAAAACAACCAAACCAAAACTGTCACGCCCTCAAAATAAACCCATTATATATATATCATTGGCATGCAATATAAAAAGAAAACAATTCATTCATCAGAGTATTACTAAATGAAAACATTACATGTAATATCAAATTAAATGCCCTATGGGCTTACATCTTTCCAAGCTAACACTTGGATACAAAAATATGAGTTCTAACTCGAATACAAATAAAGCCCTAGGCTTGAATGTTTATCAAATAAAAACAAATAACTAAGATAGTCTTCAAAATCCAAATCCTTCCAAGTTAAGTCCTTGGAGGTAGCTTATCACCTGGACCTGAAAATGATGTTCCCATAAAGGGTGAGCCACAGCCCAGTAGAAATATACTAAACCAAATATAAGCATTGAATAAAGCAATAGCATTCAATAGATGGTTAACCAGGATAATCAATTACATCATTATACAGTCTCATGACACTAATGTCTAAAACAAGTTTTACTTTCCAACATTATCAATATGGCTCAGAACCTGGCCAAACTTACAACAGTGAACCATATATATCATATTCACATTCTTCCAATGTCAACAAACAAATGAGACTCAGGCTCAAATCAAAACACTTCATACTTCCAGTTTGATACACATTTTAGTGTTGTATCAATAAAAACACTTCAATATAAATAAGCACACATAAAAATGATGCTAATGGAGTCCATCCCCTATCTCCTCCCAAACAAAATCCGGTTTTGAGGTCCATCCCCTATCTTCCCCAAAACCGTGGAGTACATCCCCTATCTCCTCCCACACAAACAATGTATGTAAACATATAACATATACAACACACAATCAATACACATAATGTCTGTATTAATTCAACAGTCAAAATTGATGACTTAATCAATGATTAGTTTCAGTTATCCCTAATCCACATGCAACGTCTACAACAATCACGACTATCCTCCACCGATAGCCCAAAACAGTTATTTCTAGACTTGGAAATAAATATATCAACAATTCAATAGTCGAGTGATTTAAATTATCCAACTACACCAATTAATCAATGAATTCCTCAATTTCGTGAATTTATCCAAATTCCCCGATTCCCTTAAATTAATTATACAAATTAATTAATTAATTCAACTAGGGTTTTTCCCAAAATTATCAAAGTAATCCCAACATATCAAAATACCAAAACTTAGAACAAAACTTATAAAATGGAGTAGGAAATCCCTACCTCGAAGAAAATAACCCGAATGGAGAAGATAGAGATGAATACCCAAATTCCAATGTGCTCCAAATCACCAAATGTTCAGATTAAATGGAAGCCCTTGACTCACTCTATCTTTTTAATAAAGGATCTAAGGTAGAAACTCACTCTAAGTAGATCAAACCTAAGAGAGAAGGTGAGTAGAGGGAGAGAGAACTCGTAACTAGGGTTTTGGAATATGAAAGTGTATGAAAAACTGATCTGAAACACGCTACTGCCTATTTAAACCTGACAGGCTCGCTCGAACGAAGACTTGGTCGCTCGAGCGACCAGACACACGAAAACCTCGCTCGAGCAAAGAACAGCTCGCTCGAGCCAAAACTACAATGCTTCAGGTCTGTAACCCAGCATCACGCTCGAGTGACAGAATGCTCGCTCGAGCGAGGAACTCGAAAACACACCTCGCTCGCTCGAGCGAAGAAAATCTCGCTCGAGCGAATAAGCACAACCCTCAGGTCTATACCAGACGCAATCGCTAGCTCGAGCGACCAAATCCTGGCTCGAGCGACCAACCCAAAAACTGGACAGCAACACTTGGTTTACGAACCCAACCAACCTGAAACAAACCTGCCCAACACATCCTATAACTCCAAATGAGAAAATAAAGGACGACAACAACAAATATACAATGACAGAATAAACGGAACCCAAGTCCGGATACAATAATCAAATGGGAAAAGACCGGGGTCGCTATAAAAACAAAAAAGAACGAAGGACTAGTTATTGTCCTAGTGATGAATGGCAACACAAACTGAAGCAACAATGTAAGAGTTGATAATGGAACTTTGGCAGTGGCAAGCAATCACAAAGACTATGATTACTGGTTAACAACTATGGATCAGATTTAGCTGACACTATTGATATAGTCCTGTAGGGGAAAAGGCAGAGAAGAGAAAAAAAAAATATAAAGAAAGAAAAATAATAGAGCTCTTATTCTAAATTCAATGTCCATTCTTAATATAAAAAATATCTCTCAATGACAATAGCCGTAGTATCTACAGGCTGCCCACAAAGCCAAAATATGCAGATAAAGGGAGCTTCTATTTGCACACCACAAGTTGTCTCAATACACACATTTCCTAATTTTTTTTTATTACAATTGTATCCCTTGAGCAAATTACCATCAAGGATTAAATGGACACACCTTCCCTCCAGCCACCTTCACCGCCAGTCACAACCCTCTGTCGCTCCTGACCTCCGCTTGCTATCACCAGCCTTATGAACGACCCCCCTCCCCCAGTAGAGATGAAGCTCAAAAGCTAGTAGCAAAAGAGAGTTCCAGTTTGTTGTCTATGCACCGGTTCATTAAGTGACAAAAATGGGAATGGTGTTCATGTTGGTGGGAAAAGAACACAATGCGAAAAATAACATCCCAGAACCTATGAAAGCATTGATTGAGGAATTGCATGATGTCTTTCTAGATGAGTTGCCTCCAAGGTTGCCATCCTTGAGGGACATACAACATCAGATTGATCTGATTCCAAGAGCAAATTTGCCAAATCATCCCCATTATCGAATGAGTCCAAAGCAACATGAAGAGCTTCACCGTTAGGTAGATAAGCAAGTGGCAAAGGAACATGTTAGAGAGAGCCTCAGTGCGTGTGCAGTACCAACAATATTGACTTCCAAGGTAGAAGCAGTGTGTCAGTGACCAATACCAAAGAATATTCATGATGTGTGTAGCTTTCACGGGCTGGCCTCATTCTATCAGAGGTTCATTCCTAACTTCAGTAGAATCATGGCGCCTATTACAGACTGCATGAAGGCTTAGAGGTTCTCTTGGATAGAGGCTGCAACAAAAGCATTTCAATAGATCAAGCAAAAGTTGACTTCAACATCTGTGCTCATATTGCCAAAATTTTCTTAGCCCTTTGAGTTACACTGTTACATATCAAAAGTAGGTATTGGTGTTGTTTTGAGTCAAGATGGCCAGCCGATTGCGTACTAGAGTGAGAAGCTTAAGAGCAATTACAATACCTATGACATAGAGTTCTACTCCACTATTTAAGCCTTGAAGCACTGATATTCTTATCTGTCCCAAAGTGAATTTATTATGTTTTCTTACCATGATGCTTTGAAGCACATAAACAGCCAAGATAAGCTCTCATCGAGGCATGCCGATTGGATCGCATACTTGCAGCAATTCACTTTTGTTATCAAGCACAAGTCGGGGCCTGAACAAGGTGGCTATTGAAACTTAACCAACATTCCCTTTTGCTCACTACTATAAGGACCAAGGTACTTGGGTTTGATTCCTTTCCAGAGTTATTGGTTGCTAATCCCTATTTTTCTAATATTATTGCTGAAATTGAATTAGGTCAATGGCCTGACTTTATTATCTACGACGGCTTTCTCTTCAAAGGCAACCAGTTGTGTGCTCTTAAATTGAGCCTACGATTGAAATTTATTAAGGAGTTGCATAAAGAGGGCCATGTTAGGCACGACAAGGCCTTACAATTACTGGTCAGCTCCTACTTCTGGCTTTCCATGAGGAAAGAAGTTGCCAAGTTCATGGACGGGTGTTGCACCAGCCAAGTGTCAAAGGGAACAACGGCAAACGCGGGATTATATATGCCGCTACCAATACCTTGTCAACCATGGACTGATGTTAGAATGGATTTTGTTTTGGGGCTTCTATATATACAATGAGGTTGTGATTCCATCTATGTGGTCATGGACAGATTTTCTAAAAGGCCCATTTCATTGCATCGAGAAGACAATAGATGCTATAAATGTGGCACAATTGTATTTTTGAGAAGTCTATTGCCTACATGGGCTACCACAATCCATTGTGTCAGACAAGGATAGCCGATTTCTCAATCATTTTTGGAGATGTTTGTGTAATACAAAGCTTGACTTTAGTAGTGCTTATCATCCTCAAAGTGACAGTCAAACGAGAGTTGTCAATTGTTCCTTGGGAAATTCATTGCGGTGTTTGGTAGGGGATCATTTGAAATCATAGGACTAGAAATTGCACTTGTAACCCTTCAGAAAATTGAAGTTTTGATTTCAATCCCTTTTATGTTAACTATGGTTATTAACCACGAGCTCCATTGGACTTGACACCTGTGCCAAACTGAAAGCGTGTCAATGAAAAAGCAGAAGATCTTATTAGCAACCTATAGGAAGTCCACAAATTTTGTTTATGTCGTTCTCAAAGAAGACAAAATTTTAGCCTGCGAGTACAACAAATTGGTAGCCAGAAAAATTGGGCCATTAGAGATTGTGAAAAGATCTCATTCGCACTACCGACGTGTTCCACATCAAACATCTCATTAGGAGTGTTCATAAAACTAAATCACTTGAGCAAACTGAGCCAATCCAACCAATCTGACACCATTTTGGACGATTTCAATGGTTGAACAGTCAAAAATGGATTGAAATTAAGAATTTTGTGCGGATTTCGATCGAATTATGAGCGTATTAATTGAAAAACTGCATAAACTGATCTGACTAAATATAATTATAATTAAATTAATAATGGTGTATACACATGTTGCCTTTTAATGGTGGATTATGTTTCCCAAGAACCTTAGTTTGTACACACACAACATTTTCATCAATGACTTCTGCAATCAATAGTTGGGCAATGGCCTTACCTAGTCTCAGAGACTTTAATTTTCACTCCAACTCTATAGCGATCCCGGTATTTCCTGTTGTTGTTTAACTGTAATCCGGACTCGGTTCCGTAGATTCGTTGTTGTCTTATCCTCATTTCTATCCCCTACTCTTTTAATTAGAGTTTTGGGTTGTGTTGGGCAAGTTGGGAATAAGTTGGTCGTGTTTTAAAACTTAGAATTTTTGCCCAGGTTTTGGTCTCTCCGCTCGAGCGGAGATTTGACGCTCGAGCGAGATTTTGTTGCTGCCTTTCCGCTCGAGCGGCAGTTTGGACGCTCGAGCGTGAATTTCCTTCTCTCAGCATTTTGGACATCTGCAGAAATTCTGGGAGAGTGCATCCGGCGCTCGAGCGGATCTTGGGACGCTCGAGCGTGAACCTGTGTCTGACGCTCGAGCGGGGTGTTGTACGCTCGAGCGGACCTGTTTTTATATCAGTCCGTGAAATCACTTTTTTGATCACTTTTTGATTTCCTTTCTCTCTCTTACTTTTTCAAAACCTCCATTGAAGAGCACCTCACTCTAAAACCCTAACTTCTCTCTTAGGTTTGATCTAGTAGGAGTTGTTTTCTCACCTTGGGCCTTTACAAAAGTTGTGTTGATCGTAGAGGGCTATCTTTTAATCTGAAAATTTCGGGATTTGGAGCATTTCCGTTTCTTCATCTCCTTCGTTGAGCCCCATCGTTCGAGGTAGGGATATCCTACTCCTCTTTATGAGCTTTGTCTTTGAATTTTAGCATTTTGATATGTCGGGGGTTGTTGGGTAATTTTGAGGAAGTTTGGGCCTTTGTGTAATTTTACAAAAGTTGGGGTTTTATTTATAATAAACCTGGAAGCATGTTTGGTATAGAGAAATGGAATAAATGTTGAATCATTGATGAAAATGGGACCTAAGGGTTGGGATGGTAATTATGGAAAATGACCTAATTACATTGTTTGATTAATTGAGATAATTAATTGTGAGAAATGAGGAAATGAAATGGAATTGTTGAGATTGGGAATGTATGAGAAAAAGGGTGTAGTTAAATTATTTATCACTCACCGAATTGAAATGTTGATTGAATATCCATTTGTGCATTTATTTCCTGCTTAGAAATAATTGCTTTGGGCTACCGGTGGAGGGTAGTGTTGATTGTTGTAGACAATGCATGATGATTAGGCAAACTAAAACTAATCAATCGGATGTGTCATAGAGTATGACGGTTGATAGAATACATTAACTTTATGTATTGAGTGATTGTGTATATGACCAATGTGTTTACATGCATTATGTGTAGACGGTTGGTAGAATGCATTAACTTTATGTATTGATTGATTGCGTATGTGATTCTGTGTTTGCATGCGTTATATTGTGTATAGAACCTTTGTGTTTATATGCATTGTGTAGAGGAGGAGATGGGGGATGTACTCCGCGGTTTAGGGGAAGATGGGGGATGTACCTCTAAACCGGATAGGATTGGGAGGAGATGGGGGATGAACTCCGTAGATACAGCTCATATGCTTGTCTAGTGAAGTGTAGATACAGCTCATATGCTTGTCTAGTGAAGTGTAGATACAGCTCATATGCTTGTCTAGTGAAGTGTGGATACAGCTAATATGCTTGTCTGTTGATGTGTGATATGCTTATCTATTGGAATGTTGATATAGCTCACATGCTTATCTGTTGTAGTAGTGATATAGCTCATATGCTTATCTATTGAAAAGTCTGTTTGATTTGATATAGCATTAAAATGTATATCATCATCGTTTGTGAAGTATGGAAGTAGTTTATGTGTTATTGATACAACACCAAAATGTGTATCCACCGTGAATTTTGAAAATGTTCTAGTGATGAACTATAATCTCATCAAAATGTTTTGGCCAGAGTACTGAACCCCGTTTTCAAACTCAAAGTTGAATAAGAAATGAAAGGTGAATGGTAACATAGGTTTGGTTGTCATGGAATTGAAATAAGATGTAAATGGAAGTGTAAGTATCGACCACCTATCAGTTGCTAATCTTTTAATCATTGTTCATAGTTGGTTTAGTATATCTCTGCTGGGCTGTGGCTCACCCTATATGGGAACATCATTTTCAGGTACAGGTAGCATGCCGCCTCTACGAACATAGCTTGGGAGGCTAGGGACAAGACATACTTTTGTTGCCTTATTTTCCTTTTGATGTATTACATGTAATTTCAAGCCAAGGGCTTAATGTGTAACCGAGTTAATACTCTCTTTTGTAACCAAGTGATAACTTGGAAAGCTGTGAGCCCGCAGGGCATTTACTTTTGTTGTTAACGTGTAATACTTTTGTAATGAAGTACTCCGATTATTTGAGGGAATGCAGATCTTTTGTATATAGATGTATGTTTATATTGATGGGTTTAATATTATTATTTGAGGGCGTGACAACTTGGTATCAGAGCGTACCGGGTTCGAATACTTTGGGTACGTGGGAAGTGATTAAGATCACAATGGGTTTGTCTCGCTTGATAGAGACTTAGTAGTAGTGTCTTATACTATGTGTTTAAATTGATAACATGCTTATGTGACTATGTGGGTATGGAACGTAGTTTCTAGGATGTTGATTGGATCCTTGGGTTTCTGGGAGTCTAGTTGGAAAAGCACTTGATCAATGCTGTTTCTAACCCGAACTCTAGTAACGCCTCGGGACTATCATTATCCGGAAATGAAATTCGTAAGTGCTTATGTGTTTATGTGCTTACGTGGAGTGAATTTCAGTTGTCCATGTATTAGGACGTGAGTGTTTAGCTTCGACACGTGTATGAGAGTGCTAACGTGTCTCTGTTACTTTTACTAGGATGCCTAGGCGAGGAAGTTGTGATTTCCCTCCTTCCGCTCGGGAAGAGTTGCGGAAACAGTTTGTGGAGTTACGCCAAGGTACTACACCTTTGGTGCGGTTCGAAAGGTGGTTTGCTAATCTGTCGAGGTTTGCTCCAGAATTGGTGGAGACGGAGGACTTGCGTTGTTTCGAGTTTGAGAGTAAGCTGCGTGACGACATCCGTGTAAGGATAGCAGGGTCTTGGCATAAAAGATATAGTGTGCTTGTTGAGGCAGCTGCCCATGTAGAGGTTGCGGTGCTAGCAATGGGGCAGAGTGGGGAGGGAGCCATCTCGGCAACTCCCGTGACTCAGGGTGTTGGTAGACCTTTTAAGAGGCAAAGGGGTTTAAACCCGCAACAGGGAGGTCGGGCTAGAACCACCCTTCCAGTGTCGGATTTGGGTTCGGGAGAAAGTAAACAGAGGGATGTCGTTTGTTTCAAATGTGGTCTTTTGGGCCACAAGGTTTCGGGTTGCCCACAGAGGAAGAGGGCAGGGTTAGCAGTTCAACCAGTAGTCGTACCACCAGGATCATCTAACCAGCCGGGTTTTGGGTCGATCAAATGCTCAGTGGGGAGGCAGTTGTTGGGGTCTTCATCAGCCCAGATTCTGGACCAGTCTCCTGCTCAGGCACCGCCTACTTGTTGGATGTGTAATCAGCCGGGTCATATTCGACGTTTCTGTACTCAGCCGGGGGCTTCTTTAGGGGTTTTGCAACCTAGCCAGGCTCAGTTTCATTCGACTGAGCAGGAACAGTATCGTTTTGGGGGACTAGCAGGCCAGATTGCGAGGGCCTCAGTGGAGTCGAGTTCCCAAGCCCCAGTTGGGGAAGTTCGTAGTTGTTCCAGGTGTGGACAGAGGGGGCACGTCGGCAGTTCTTGTCCGTGGTTAGTAAACTCATAGGTTGTCTTGTGTTTGGAGATACCAATTTTGGCGGTCCAGCGAGGGACGACAGTGGTGGTAATACCGAGGGGTTGGTTTCGTTTTGGCCAATCCGTTTTGTAATCGGTGAATTATCGTTTGTGATCATTAGGTTCCGTTGTGTAACCAGTGTGCTTTGGGAATGTTGAAACATCTAAACTGTTTGTTTGTCTATATATATACATATGTGCTTGTTCGTTAATTTCCCTGGAATGGGTGAATTGGAGCATGTTGTAGCTCTGAAGTTTTATTAATGTATAAAGTTGCTGTAAAACCACAAAATTTTTTTTTTTGGTATTAGGCGTGTGACTTGATTGGGAAAGATGAAGGCTGAGGAACCATGTTTTTTAAATTTGAAAGAACCACCGAGGGGTGCGTGTCCTAGCCAAGGCAATATTGGAGAGGATGTGAAGTGTGCGATTAGTACTAGATGTAGCACGTATTTGATATGGTGTCCTACGGGGGCATATCGTATAATTTTGTTAAGGTGAGACTTGTACCTTCGTGGTAAGTAGCGTTGCCGAGACTACAGGTGTACTGATTGGCCGTTTTAAGTGAGGGGATGTTAGTCCCTATATAAGGTCGTGATTGTTGTGTCGGGGAGTGTTGTATTGTAAGCAGTTGGTGCTATATCTCGGGCAGTAGTATATGGGTATTTCCTAAGTTTTGGGGCTCCTTTATTTTGATCGAATGTGATAGGTTTGTACCTTAACACTGGTTAGATCGGGAGATGCCATCGTAAGGGTTGATTGGGTGTACAGTCCGTAGTTGGGGTGTGATCCGTGGATGGAGTCACAGTAGTATGGTGTTTGCGGATGGAGATGTGGGTTAATGGCAAGGAGAGTGAGAACCTTTACTCTACTGGATAGTTAGAAGAGTGAATCCTTGAAAGCCTTGTCGGCGACCTGTAGTGGTGTCGGGGTTTGGTTCATGATGGTTGCCTAGCGGTAGTTTTGACTAGTGGTTTAGCACGGAGGCTGGGCCTCTGGAGGGTACTCTCGGGATGGGTGGCAAGTAAGATTGTGGAGATTTGATGTGATGGTTAGATGTGATGGTTGCGAGAGTTGCGTGGTGTTGGCAAGGTTATGTGAGATTTGTATCTCGGGTTAGTGGAAATGGTACCTGTATGTTGGTTCGTGTTTTGGACTTTGCTAGTTAGCGAGTCCGTGGTGACCCCATTGGTTGTATAGGGGTAACGTTCGTGTTGTGATTGGTTATCAATCGTTGGGTTTGGGTTGTGAGTGGATGCTGGCAACATTCTTTGAAGGAAGAGCAGTTCATGTTCTAAGGTAATGAGTATAGCGTTGGTCAAAGTGGTCCTTCGTGTTTGGGTTGTTGTGATTGAGGTTGACCATGTCGATCTTCGATCAAGGAAGTGAGCAGGCTTGCTAGATAGCCATGGTGGGGAAATGGTGATTCCCTTGGACGCAGTGTCGATGCGGTTCAATTTTGGGAGATCCGGAGAGATTCCAAAATTTGTGGTTTGTGTAGAGAACTCCGTGGTTGGGGTCAGTGGTTTGAGTGGCACATCAGCGTGTGGATTACTGAGTACAGAGTTTATTGAGTTGATTAGTCAGCTTGCCGGTATCGGGTTTTGGGTTGGCATTGGTCACCTTGAGTTTAGTCTCGTTCGTTGTAGACTTCGTATGTTGATTTGGGAAAACTGAAACTAATCAAACATTTGTCGTTGAATCTGACGGTTGAAATAATACATCTAATATATGTATTGATTGATCATTGTGAATGATTGGCTTTTATACATTATGTATGTATGATGTTTGGTTTGATATTGATACAGCACTTTTATGTGTATCATTTGTGTATTTCTAAGCCGTGTTTATGATTATAAAGTGGTTAAGTAAAAGGAGGCGGGATAAAATTGCAAAACCATGAATTTCTTATACCTTATGTGTTGATAGTACTGTTGTTATTTCTATTAACTATCATTATAGAAATGTTGTGTTCCGTGTTGGTTATGGCATCACTATGTGAGTGATGGTTGTTGATAGTGTTATCTTGGAAAGAAATGGAAAAAAAAAAAAATTTCCTAGTGTTTGGGGCCATCTAAATGCGTTGTTGAAAAGTTGATTTAATTCAACGGTTTTAAAGAATTCTAGATTAATCTTTTTGGCAAATAAACCGGGGGTAACTCTGCGTTTTGGGTAACACCATATTTGTGAAGAATGTTTGCAAGGCTTTTGAGTTTTCGTATGGAAAATGCAAGATTTATTCCGGAACGTTAACGTTGAGAATTTGAACATCTTTGAGAAATGCCTATTGAACAAGAAAATGTTTTCTTATTATCTACTCTAAAGATTTGCTTTGGTCGTGTTGTTGAGTAGAGACTTAGCTTGAAGCACCAGTCGGTTATTGAAATTGTTTCGGGAGAGGTTTGGTTTGTTGAGGCTTGCGTACCTAAGGTGTTGTCGTTTAGAATGTGTTCCCTTGGTTAATCTCTTCCTTGGTAAGAGTGAGTTGGAGGTTTGTTGTGAAAGTAATTTCTTTCCTTGGGACTCGATTGTTGAATGCTCTGTAATCTGTTGGCCTTGTGTTTTGGCGTACCCTTAATTTCGAGGACGAAATTCTTTAAGGGGGGGAGGTTATAGCGATCCCGGTATTTCCTGTTGTTGTTTAACTGTAATCCGGACTCGGTTCCGTAGATTCGTTGTTGTCTTATCCTCATTTCTATCCCCTACTCTTTTAATTAGAGTTTTGGGTTGTGTTGGGCAAGTTGGGAATAAGTTGGTCGTGTTTTAAAACTTAGAATTTTTGCCCAGGTTTTGGTCTCTCCGCTCGAGCGGAGATTTGACGCTCGAGCGGGATTTTGTTGCTGCCTTTCCGCTCGAGCGGCAGTTTGGACGCTCGAGCGGCAGTTTGGACGCTCGAGCGTGAATTTCCTTCTCTCAGCATTTTGGACATCTGCAGAAATTCTGGGAGAGTGCATCCGGCGCTCGAGCGGATCTTGGGACGCTCGAGCGTGAACCTGTGTCTGACGCTCGAGCGGGGTGTTGTACGCTCGAGCGGACCTGTTTTTATATCAGTCCGTGAAATCACTTTTTTGATCACTTTTTGATTTCCTTTCTCTCTCTTACTTTTTTAAAACCTCCATTGAAGAGCACCTCACTCTAAAACCCTAACTTCTCTCTTAGGTTTGATCTAGTAGGAGTTGTTTTCTCACCTTGGGCCTTTACAAAAGTTGTGTTGATCGTAGTGAAAATTTTGGGATTTGGAGCATTTCCGTTTCTTCATCTCCTTCGTTGAGCCCCATCGTTCGAGGTAGGGATATCCTACTCCTCTTTATGAGCTTTGTCTTTGAATTTTAGCATTTTGATATGTCGGGGGTTGTTGGGTAATTTTGAGGAAGTTTGGGCCTTTGTGTAATTTTACAAAAGTTGGGGTTTTATTTATAATAAACCTGGAAGCATGTTTGGTATAGAGAAATGGAATAAATGTTGAATCATTGATGAAAATGGGACCTAAGGGTTGGGATGGTAATTATGGAAAATGACCTAATTACATTGTTTGATTAATTGAGATAATTAATTGTGAGAAATGAGGAAATGAAATGGAATTGTTGAGATTGGGAATGTATGAGAAAAATGGTGTAGTTAAATTATTTATCACTCACCGAATTGAAATGTTGATTGAATATCCATTTGTGCATTTATTTCCTGCTTAGAAATAATTGCTTTGGGCTACCGGTGGAGGGTAGTGTTGATTGTTGTAGACAATGCATGATGATTAGGCAAACTAAAACTAATCAATCGGATGTGTCATAGAGTATGACGGTTGATAGAATACATTAACTTTATGTATTGAGTGATTGTGTATATGACCAATGTGTTTACATGCATTATGTGTAGACGGTTGGTAGAATGCATTAACTTTATGTATTGATTGATTGCGTATGTGATTCTGTGTTTGCATGCGTTATATTGTGTATAGAACCTTTGTGTTTATATGCATTGTGTAGAGGAGGAGATGGGGGATGTACTCCGCGGTTTAGGGGAAGATGGGGGATGTACCTCTAAACCGGATAGGATTGGGAGGAGATGGGGGATGAACTCCGTAGATACAGCTCATATGCTTGTCTAGTGAAGTGTAGATACAGCTCATATACTTGTCTAGTGAAGTGTAGATACAGCTCATATGCTTGTCTAGTGAAGTGTGGATACAGCTAATATGCTTGTCTGTTGATGTGTGATATGCTTATCTATTGGAATGTTGATATAGCTCACATGCTTATCTGTTGTAGTAGTGATATAGCTCATATGCTTATCTATTGAAAAGTCTGTTTGATTTGATATAGCATTAAAATGTATATCATCATCGTTTGTGAAGTATGGAAGTAGTTTATGTGTTATTGATACAACACCAAAATGTGTATCCACCGTGAATTTTGAAAATGTTCTAGTGATGAACTATAATCTCATCAAAATGTTTTGGCCAGAGTACTGAACCCCGTTTTCAAACTCAAAGTTGAATAAGAAATGAAAGGTGAATTGTAACATAGGTTTGGTTGTCATGGAATTGAAATAAGATGTAAATGGAAGTGTAAGTATCGACCACCTATCAGTTGCTAATCTTTTAATCATTGTTCATAGTTGGTTTAGTATATCTCTGCTGGGCTGTGGCTCACCCTATATGGGAACATCATTTTCAGGTACAGGTAGCATGCCGCCTCTACGAACATAGCTTGGGAGGCTAGGGACAAGACATACTTTTGTTGCCTTATTTTCCTTTTGATGTATTACATGTAATTTCAAGCCAAGGGCTTAATGTATAACCGAGTTAATACTCTCTTTTGTAACCAAGTGATAACTTGGAAAGCTGTGAGCCCGCAGGGCATTTACTTTTGTTGTTAACGTGTAATACTTTTGTAATGAAGTACTCCGATTATTTGAGGGAATGCAGATCTTTTGTATATAGATGTATGTTTATATTGATGGGTTTAATATTATTATTTGAGGGCGTGACAAACTCTCTCTTTTCATCTTCTTTTTCACCATTTCATCTACCTTTTTGTCTCTATCACCTTGCCATCTATCCTACTTCCCTCTCTCTCTCTCTCTCTCTCTCTCTCTCTCTAAAAGACAAACTCTAATAGAAAACTATGGGACTTAGAGTCCTTGGAACTTCAAGATAAATACTCTCATCTCTCAATCATTTCTGCGTCTCTCGCTCTTCCCTGTCAATCTTCAGTCTTCCTCTCTGCGATGGTGGCAAATGTTGGTAGTTATCAATGTTGGTAGTTATCAACGGTGTGGCAATGGTGGTGGTGTCGATGAGCGATGGTCATGGCATGGTGAGTCTCCCTTCTCTCTTTTCTGTATTTTCTTCCTCCATTATCTTTATTTCAATTTGTTTGCATGTATATGAGTTTATGGTTTTATTTTTATTTTTTTTAACTTTGAATCATATTTTTCCCATTTTTTTCCTTCAACCTCTTTCTATAATAGATTTGTGAAATCGACCAAACCTACCACCTAATCGATTGTCTTGACTTGGTCGATTTCGAATAGTAGGTCGGTTGACAACGGATGAGGGTAAACCCCGACATGCAAACACCCCTACATTCAATATTGGGGAGACAATTCTGATGACAAGGCTACGAATTCGAGGGTTAATTCTTCCTACCTTGGAGGTGATGACGCAGCATGTGGCCATAAAATTTGTAGATCAAATGGATAGGCATGTGCCCAAACAAGGCACAAGGCACTAGCAGGAATCAAACGGCACGTGCCCAAAATCGCGCAAAATTTGGTGGGTTGATGGAAAATATTGTTCTGATCAAGATCCGTTGCTATGCCATGGACCACAATAGATTTTGGAAAATTCCATCATTTAGGCCATCAATTTCGAGATTTAGCCATTTTTGGAAAGATTTGCAACTTCAATTACTCTTAGCGCACAAGTCAGAATTCAATTCCGTCGAATTTGTGATTATCGTAGTAGCCTAAATTACTAATTTCTTTGTTTTATTTCAATATTTCTATTTTTGGAAATTTTTATTGTATTTGCTTATTTTTTGTTTTGCTCATTAAAAAACTGTTGATTTTGGTTGTTCCTAGTATATTAGGGTGGTTGTCATTATAAAAAATCATTGTAAGCCTTACGAGTGAATAGTTTAGAGAATTAATACAATTTTGAGTTTTTATTCTTTTTCCAACCTTTGGTATTTATTTCAAATCAACCATTGTTGAGCCTTTATTCTTTGTATTCCATGTGAATCAACGAGTTTAGAGAAGGATCTTGTTTCTGGGTAATCATCTCTGAATCAACAGACCATAAAATCGTCACTATCACACATTCTTGCTACATCACATAGGTTGGGAGTAGAGCTCGAATACCTCGCTCATAAACACTAGAGGACTTGTGAATTAGAGGCTAGAATACAAGTTGAGTTGGGGCACTAAAATCAGTTTGTAAGAGGGGCCTTAACCAAGACGCGACACCCTGATGGTCGTATCATATCTCTAGGCCACTCGACACACCCAAAAAGGATGTAACAAGCCTACCTATGTCCACGTATCCAAGTATGTTACATCCCCGAGGCCTACATCAAATGTTGTAGAGTTGATCCAATTTCCCTCCAATTTGCCAAGCCTAAAACAGTGATCCACCTATCATCAGTTGAGTTGGCTATGCAAGACAACATATCTACATTTCCTTGCTCTTCTGACATACAAGCTCTCCACTGCCACCCCTCTTTACCAAGGCTACCGTTGGCTCTCTCCTCTGCCACCTCTAGTCCATATTAGTGCCTGCCTACCATCTTCATAACTCCTCTACAACCATTACACAATGATCAACCATTTCTACCCCTAACGTTTTGCGAAAGTACTTTCCTCATCTTACCACCCATTTATTTTAGCATCCTCATTTATGCTACACTCAATTTTACAAATTTATTGTTTCGTAGTTGCCTAACATTCAGTGCCATAAAGCATTGCAGACCTCAAAGTTAAAGATTTTTCTTTCAAATTTGTTGCTATCTAGCACATCTCCATTTGAGCCAACCTACTTTGATACACTAAAGTTTCATCATTTTCAATCTTTCCACTTTCTGGTATCTCATGGTTTTCAATCTACACTATTTTACTGTTTCTACTTGTGTTAGTAATAAAGTCTATTTTACTGTTTCTACTTGTGTTAGTAACAAAGTCACATTTCCATGCAAAAAGACTCGCAAGAAAACATACCTGAGGAATCAATGGACCACGCTCTTCTATCTATAGCATGACGACTCAAGAAAACATTTTGAACAATAACTAACAATAATCAAAAGTCACTAGCATCCGTATCATTTAAATTTCTAAAAATTTTGATATTCTAAGAAATGGAAGCCTCGCAGGAACTGGCAAGAAAAGTGATGGGAGCATTGTGACTTGTGAGAGCAAGATAAATGGAAAAGGCACATAAACAAATGATCAAAGGAGTCCTCCACAATCCAAACATTCTCTCAAAGAGAGATTCTCTCAATTACCAACCATGAGAGGAATGAAATTTTAAAAATATAAAATCCCTTATAAATGCACAATGCATTTCCATCGAGATCTAGAGTTGGCCCAAAAAACCACATGAATCCCAACCATTGTGTTGGATCCCATACTTGGTAGGGTAAAAGACTATTTTACCCTTGATGTAATAGAAAGAAGGTAATGTCACATCAAAACTTTTTGGTCGAGTAAAAAGTAGTTTTGGTGGTTGCTTTTTTAGAGGATGCCAAACTCATTTTAGAGGTGTTCTGGATTTTTTTTTGGCTTTTTGGTTTTTTCAGAAGAAGCTAGCTTATTTAGGACTTACCAAATGGGGCCTTACTATTAGTCACAAAATGCCATGAAGTATCTTATTTAATAAAAAAAAATCCCCATAACCATTACCCTAATAATGCCTTGTTTTTAGCAATAATATTCCCAATGGAAAAACCCTCTCCCTCTTGACACTTTGTAATAATACTCTTAGCAATTAAAACTTGTTCTATAATTGTGCAATATCAAGGGTTATCAAGGGTCATATGTTCTCGAAACCATAGGATCAAATCCTTTCCTACTATCTTGTTTCAACATTAATCTTGACCAAACTCATATCAGTTTGCCTCACTGGTGCAAATCTTTTATGGCTAGACAAATCGATTGTACTGTTCATCTCTCCTACTTTACTTTCTTCAATTGTCTAGATTCTCCCTCACCAACAAGTGCCACTTACTTGCAACATAGACAATGAGAGAAAATGGGAAGCTCATGGGTGAAATTGATCGCTAAAATAAAAAAATCAACGATAACTTCAGAAAAGTGACATAGAATCCACGACCTACTTCACTCTTCTTTGTTCTCTTCATATACTTTGAAAAATCAAAAAGTCAAAAAGTCACCATCCTATTTAAATCACATCATCCTATTTAAGTCATATCACCTCTTTAACACATCACTTCAAACCCAACCCATATAAAAAGTACACTTATTTAGAACATCCCAAACAACCCCTTAATCATGCCTTAGTTGCTAAGTATTTGAACCCATAACCCTAAAATTGTCATTCTCAATCCTAGACATTTCTTGAAGTATTTAATTAATTAATAAAGATTAAGTGATATGATTTGCCATGGCACAACTGAACGGTTTGACGCCATATCATCTTCCCAACTTCAACTAGGTGCTTAAAATATGTGCTGGGCAAATCTTGACGAGGCACGGCACCATTCTATTATAATAAAATTAATGTGTTTGTACAAAAACAATAATCATTTGTTATATATATACGAAATTTTTGACAAAAATAATGTTGTAGTGACATTTTTTAAAATATCACAAAAATTCATATCATTTGTTATATATATTTTTTTTAATCTAGAAATTCTAATTATATAACACTACTCCTGTTGTTATTATTATGAGGATTAGGATCACGTTAACAACCACCATCTGATTTGTGGTTGAGACCAAAATTTTCACAGCTAATTCATACACCATGGATTTGCTAGACAACCAATTAGATGGTGCACATCAGCCAAATTAGCAAAATTCTGTCCTACATTTACATACACAGTTTTATATATAAAATTTTAGATTTTTCGATGAATAAAAAAGATTTTGCAATTGAAAATTTTTGAGCAATTACAAATTTTATAGACAATTTTGGAGGAAAAAAATGTGATAGACCTGAAAAAATATTTATGAGTTGTGTGTCATATATTTAATCATGTAAAGGTTTGAGAAGTGGGAAAGATCTTATAAAGGAAAAAGATTGGTCACCGGTGGTCGATGGTGGCTCTAAGTAGAAAAGAACAAAATGGGAAAGAGTTTGACTGCAACATTTCAACGCCATATACAAGCAAAGTGATTTTTCTTAATTTTCTTCCCATATTTTTGGGATATTAACTTGGTACGTTAGTTTATAGGATATTCTGTCATATCAAAAAAGGATTCCTTCATTTACAGAGATGCTCAATTTCTCAATAAGCACAATTCCAATTTTCCAAATCATATGCTTGCAGATGCTCAATTTCGTCGAAGAGGTTTTGGAAACCCGAAAGACCGCTGCATGTATACAAAACCGCTCGCTTGGGAAGAGCCCCTAAGGCGATCACAGAGATGGGTGACAGCCTACGTAACGCTTGACCAGAGGATTGAACATAATAGAAAGCTCACTTAGTACCTAGTGAGACTTGAGGAAACCATTGGCCTCTTCAAAATCATAAGCAGTGAGCTCATCCCCTTTTGCTGACATGGCAGGCAATGCAAAAGCCCCCCTCAAATTCAATTCCAACACTGGAACTTCCTTAAGAACCCCGTCAAACAAGCAAAAACCAGCCTGGGTATAAATTCTAAGCTTGTGTCCCCAAGCAAAGTAGTCGAGGATAGTTTCACCACCAGTTTTACCGAAGCTGAGAGGATTGGGCAGGAATATCAGTGGTGGGAATATCACGGATAGGGACCAACAAACCCTCCTCTGGATCAATGGTGGGATCAAAGGCAAAAGCATCTAAACAGAAATTGTCTTTACAAAAAACATCATTTTCATCAATTACAACATTCGCACCCCTAACCATATACATATAATTGACAAAAGTAAGATCAAGACCAATTCTCCACAATTTATAGAATATAATTGACAAAATTCCATATAAACTGAAAAGAGAAGGAAGTGAGAAATATTACATCTGTTAGGTCACCAACAGATACAAACGACATATGATTAATAACAAAAATAATAACAATCAAGTTTGATAGTTAAACCAAAAAATAGTAATAATCGAAGTCGTATCATTACATGGTAATTGGAAAGATATCTGACAAAAGTACCAAGCTTGGTGAGGAAGGCTTGAATTCTGGAAGAAAAGAACTCAAATCCACAACAAAAGTGGAAGGCATCATTTCACTAGCTGTGTCAGTAGTTAATGAGACGTGCTATGGGACAAGTCTGGGAAACTCGATTATAAGGCTGTACGTTGTGTCTTTATTGGTTATTCTACTACTCAGAATGCTATGATCTTTACACTTGCAAAGTGTATGTTAGTATGGATGTTACTTTCCGTGAATCTAGGAGATGGCCTTCTTTCCTTCTTCTCTGCCATCTTCTTCGGGGGATAGTGTTATAGATGAGATTGCGGATGGGGAGATGGCCTATCAACATAAATTATCTTTTTTCCTTTCTAGTCAGCGAATTGTGGCGAGGGGGAGCCTAATAGTTGGATAAGGTTGATCTTAAGACTAACACTTCTCCTGACATTGGTGGTCGTTTGGATAGGGTTGATCTTATTCTCGACGTCCGAAAGCGCCCTTGTGCCACCAGACCCATCATCATAGGTAATGCACCTCAGTCAATTCGGATCTGCACAGGCCCAGCATTAACTTAAATATTATGTTGGACCAAGCCCAATTCAAGGGATTATTAATTGGAGGTCTGAACCACATAAGAAGTGAATGGAAATGGAAACAGGATGAAGCCCAAATCACAAAATATCAATCACCAGCCCAACCCTCCTCAATACCATGCACCTCATGCTGGAGCATTTGAAATACAATTTTCAAAAGGAAAACAAATCGAGGATTCAAACATGTATACTGGTCACATTGGAAGTACACATAGTATAAAAATGTAAAAAGATTTACAATCAAAAGATTTACAAATGCTCCAGCAGTCTAGAGTCATATATTTAAAACAAAATATATGGATAAAATATACGAGTTTGCGACGAGTCAGTACAGCCCGTATTTATTGAGAGTAATTGGAAAGTGTAAAAATAATTTTGTTGGCAAAGAGTTGCTTTTCACAGAGGTGGTAAAAAGAACTCTACACGATTGGGAGAAAAACCCTCTCATTGATTCTGAGTATCCTGAAAGGCTGAGTAAGCATTTGTTTTTTTGTCTTTTCATTCGATTTTTTTTGTCAAGATATACTCAATGGAAATTTGTGCAAACAATGTCTACTTGGTTTATGGAAATGCCAAGTACGAGAAGACAGTTCTATGGCATAGTCAAGTCTCTCTTCAAGTCCAAAGGGTCGAAACTTCCCTTTGGTTTGGATCACTTGCGCAGATATAAAAAATCATAATTAAAGAACTACTGTACTTTTCAAATTTGTTGTATTTTTGCACGTATCTGCGCAAATGATCCAAACCATGCCACAGAACTTGTCGTACCACTCAGGACCTAACTTGGCATTTCCATAAATCAAGTAGACATTGTTTGAATACAACTGAAGTATATGATGCCAACAAAACAAATGAATGAATTACTTGGATAAATAGCAAATATGACATGCACTTACTCAACCTTTCGGGATATATGCTTGAATCAAAGATACCATAGTATGTTTCATCCATTACCTCCATTTTGTAGAATATTTTGTCTATATTATCGTATAGGTAAGTTTTTATTCATATATTTTGTTTTAATTATATGACTTTAGCCTGCTAGAGCATTTGAAATACAATTTTCAGAAGGAAAACAAATTGAGGATTCAAACATGTATATTACATTGGAAATACACAAAATAGCATAAAAGTGGTGTACCACCTTGAGTCACAATCAAAAGATTTACTCTGTAGCATCATATACTTCAGATGTATTGAGACAATCACATGGAGAAATTTGTGCAAACAATGTCTACTTGGTTTATGGAAATGCCAAGTTGGGCAAAGTTGTAAATCCTGAGTGGTACGAGAAGAAATTTGGGGATGACATTGACAAGTTCTGTGGCATGGTTAAATCTCATAATCAATATCACCCAATCGCGTAGTGTTCCTTCTACCACCTCTGTTAAAAGCACCTCATTGCTACCACTTAATCATTACTAAACCTTTGACACTTTTCAATTACTCTTAGTAAATACAGGCTGCAGTAACTCGTCGCAAACTCGTATCACCATTGTAAATCTTTTGATTGTGACTCAAGGTGGTACACCACTTTTATGCTATTTTGTGTACTTCCAATGTAACCAGTATACAAATTTGAATCCTCAATTTGTTTTCCTTCTGAAAATTGTATTTCAAATGCTCTAGCAGGCTAGAGTCATATAATTAAAACAAAATATATGGATAAAAAATTACCTATACGATAATATGGATAAAATATTCTACAAAATGGAGGTAATGGATGAAACATACTATGGTATCTGGATCAACAGCCATCTTGAATCAAAATCAGCAACTCTAAAGTGGGGTCACTCTCTGTAACAGATTAGAATAACAAACCACAATAAAGAGTTAGCATTCTGCTAGTGCTTCTTACTGTTTGCTGGCCTTGTGAGAAGATTTAATTGCCAGCAAACAGTAAGAATATGAAGGTAATTAAATCTTCTCAATAATGATTTAAGTGGTAGCACTAGCACAATGTTAACTCTTCATTGCGGTTTGTTATTCTAATCTGTTCCAGAAAGTTACCCCAATTTAGAGTTGTTGATTTTGATATGTTTCATCCATTACCTCCATTTTGTAGAATATTTTATTCATATTATATCGTATAGGTAACTTTTTATCCATATATTGGGTTTTAATTATATGACTCTAGCCTGCTAGACCATTTGAAATACAATTTTCAGAAGGAAAACAAATTGAGGATTATATTGGAAGTACACAAAATAGCATAAAAGTGGTGTACCACCTTGAGTCACAATCAAAAGATTTACAATGGTGGTACGAGTTTGTGACGAGTTACTGCAGACTGTATTTACTGAGAGTAATTGGAAAGTGTCAAAGTAGTTTTGTTGGCAATGAGGTGCTTTTCACAGAGGTGGTAGAAGGAACTCTACACGATTGGGTGATGAAAAACCCTCTCATTGATTCTGAGTTTCCTGAAAGGTTGAGTAAGCCTTTTATTGGCATCTTGGGGTAAGTGCATGCCTATGTCGTATTTGCTATTTATCAAAGTAATTCATTCATTTGTTTTGTCTTTTCATTCAAATTTTTTTGGTCATTTACTCTGTAGGGATATGTTTAATGGCATCATATACTTCAGATGTATTGAGACAACCACATGGAGAAATTTGTGCAAACAATGTCTACTTGATTTATGAAAATGCCAAGTTGGGCAAAACTACAAATCCTAAGTGGTACGAGAAGACATTTGGGGATGACATTGACAAGTTCTGTGGCATGGTTAAATCTCTCTTCAAGTCCAAAGGGTCAATGTCATTTAGACTTGAAGAGAGATTTAACCATGCCACAGAACTTGTCAATGTCATCCCCAAATTTCTTCTCGTACCACTCACGATTTACAACTTTACCCAACTTGGCATTTCCATAAACCAAGTAGACATTGTCTGCACAAATTTCTCCATGTGGTTGTCTCAATACATCTGAAGTATAAGATGGCATTAAGCATATCCTTACAGAGTAAATGACCAAAAAAATTTGAATGAAAAGACAAAAAAACAAATGAATGAATTACTTGGATAAATAGCAAATATGACATAGACATGCATTTACCCCAATATGCCAATAAATGGCTTACTCAACCTTTTAGGATACTCAGAATCAATGAGAGAGTTTTTCATCACTCTCTTTATCCTGCTAGTGCTACCACTTTTAATCTATTACAGAGAGTGACCCCACTTTACAGTTGCTGATTTTGATTCAAGATGGTTGTTGATCCAAATTTCATCCATTACCTCCATTTTGTAGAATATTTTGCCTTCCTATTCTTACTGTACTTATAGTTTGCTGGCTTTGTCAATGGTCTGGATTTAGGAGATTTAAGTGGTAGCACTAGCAGGATGTTAACTCTTTATTGTGGTTTGTTATTCTAATCTGTTACAGAGAGTGACCCCACTTTACTGCATAAAATATGGCTGTTCATTACGGCTGTTCATTACCTCCATTTTGTAAAATATTTTATACATTTATCGTTAGGTAACTTTTTATCCATATATTTTGTTTTAATTATATGACTCTAGCCTGCTAGAGCATTTGAAATACAATTTTCAAAAGGAAAACAAATTGAAGATTCAAACATGTATACTGGTTACATTGGAAGTACACAAAATAGCATAAAAGTGGTGTACCACCTTGAGTCACAATCAAAAGATTTACAATGGTAGTACGAGTTTGTGACGAGTTACTGCAGACTGTATTTACTGAGAGTAATTGGAAAGTGTCAAAGTAGTTTTGTTGACAATGAGGTGCTTTTCACAGAGGTGGTAGAAGGAACTCTACACGATTGGGTGATGAAAAACCCTCTCATTGATTCTGAGTTTCCTGAAAGGTTGAGTAAGCCTTTTATTGGCATATTGGGTTAAGTGCATGTCTATGTCATATTTGCTATTTATCAAAGTAATTCATTCATTTGTTTTTTTATCTTTTCATTCAAATGTTTTTGGTCATTTACTCTGTAGGGATATATTTAGGCCTAGTTTGAAAAGACTAAATAAGTGCACTTTTTGACTTTTTATGAAATATGAGTTGGGTTTGAAGTGATGTGTTAGAGAGGTAATGTAACATAAATAAGATGATGTGACTTAAATAAGATAGTGACTTTTTGACTTTTTGTCTTTTTTTAATCATGTCAAACTTGGCCTTAATGGCATCATATACTCCAGATGTATTGAGACAACCACATGGAGAAATTTGTGCAAACAATGTCTACTTGATTTATGGAAATGCCAAGTTGGACAAAACTGTAAATCCTAAGTGGTACGAGAAGACATTTGGGGATGACATTGACAAGTTCTGTGAAACTGTAGAGTTCATTCTACCACCTCTGTGAAAAGCACCTTATTGCCAACAAAACTACTTTGACACTTTCCAATTACTCTCAGTAAATACAGGCTGCAGTGACTCGTCGCAAACTCGTACCACCATCGTAAATCTTTTGATTGTGACTTAAGGTGATACACCACTTTTATGCTATTTTGTGTACTTCCAATGTAACCAGTATACATGTTTGAATCCTCAATTTGTTTTCTTTCTGAAAATTGTATTTCAAATGCTCTAGCAGGCTAGAGTCATATAATTAAAACAAAATATATGGATAAAAAGTTACCTATACGATAATATGGATAAAATATTCTAAAAAATAGAGGTAATGGATGAAACATACTATGGTATCTGGATCAACAACCATCTTGAATCAAAATCAGCAACTGTAAAATGGGGTCACTCTCTGTAACAGATTAGAATAACAAACCACAATAAATAGTTAACATCCTGCTAGTGCTACCACTTAATCTCCTAAATCCAGACCATTGACAAAGCCAGCAAACTATAAGTACAGTAAGAATATGAAGACAATTAGATCTTCTCAATAACGCATACAATGACAGAAAAAATTAAAAGGTTCTGATTCAATAGACCGGCAAAGGATCTAGCAGTTTTATTGCAAAAATAACAACCACGTCAGTTCCCCACATCACCAGCAATACATGTAACAGATGTGAACTCATAAAACTAAACTAACAAGTAACAAATTACTCTACTAAACAATAATTGTACCACCAAAGTATAGACTAATGAATCTTATGAAAATGTTAGCGTCTTAAATTGTAATATCCCTACGGTTATCATCAGTTTTTCAGACTTGAGTGCACATACGAAGATGAATGCAGTTGCATGAGCTTAACTTAGAGAATCAAAGGTAAAAGAATCAATATATAGGAAAGAAACCTGATGCATGATTACAAGGCTAAGAAGGTCAACTTAACATTCTGCGCTGATGTTTCAAGCTAAGATAGTCCAAGTGATCATAGTCTTTATTTCAAGGTCAATTAGAAAAAATGGACACAAGGTCTGGAATTTAGTATTATAATTTAAAATAGTTAAAAGAAAAATATAAATCTCTCTTTCTTAGGTCCACATAGACACAAGTACATACCATATGTATTGATCGTATAGGGAGGGGGGGGTGTGGGGGAGGAGGGGAACTATTAGATCACCACTAGTCCCAAAAACTTGAGATGTTAAGAAATGAGCTCAATAAATACATCAAGCTCAAAAGCTTAAGTTGTCTTGAAATGAGCTCAACAATGTATATCAAGCTCTTCAATAGGGACAAGTGACTTTTAGAATGCTGTCATATCAGCATCCATAGAGGAACAAAGCCCCATATGGCTCCCATTCATCTTAGCACCCTTATCTTCATCATAAATCTTGGAACCCTCTATTTCCAAGCCCCTTAGATTGGATAAGCTTGGATGCTACCCGGCAAAAGTAAAAGGTTCCAATCCTATTGAACAAAAAGATGTCAAACCTAAGGTAGAAAACAACAACATTATTCAAAAAGTGATGTAAATGAAAAGATCAAAACCAGTTCGTTTATGTAAAACTCTTTGCCAAAGTAAACCTCAATAGAACACATACACACACAACAAATACAAGTATTTCAAATTGAAAATCAACCCATAAAAGAAGAGGAATGCAAAGGGCAAGTCATATAATATCTATTAAAAAAGGAATATCTCCACAAAATAAGATAAAAGGGGGCAAGTCATATAATATCTGACTACATACAACATTCTATTCCCTCTCCACTTGCTATTGCAAAGAACCAATTGCAACATTCTATTCCCTCTCCACTTGCTATTGCAAAGAACCAATTGCAACATGATGCCAAGCTCAGTTGATGAAAAACCATAAGAAAACAAAAGAAATAAAATTCAAACCAATGGCTCAAATTTTCCATTGGCTTTCTTCCCCCGAACTTTCTCAACAACCTTTTTTGTCTCAATATTCAAATTTTATAGTAGATGATGTACTATTATATATCATGTGAGATTATATTGTATCCCATTCTAGTAGATGTACTATTATAGTAGATGTACCATTAATTAAAAAATATGATTGTTAATAATATTTGCCCTTAATTAAAAAATAACAAAATAAAAAGATGCATTTTATAATCCAAATTTTAAAAATAAAATAGCATGTATCATCCATCTATTAATGTTATATAAGATTTGGAGTAATTAGAGTTTGATGGAATAAAAAAAAAATTCTTCCAACTTAACTTGAAATAATACTCAGATGGATAAATATTTTCAAAATTTTCAATAATTAATTCTTTATTATAATTTTATCCCTAATATTGATTGGACCTAACTAATAATCCAAGTTGTTTTGTTAATTATTGTAACAATCATATTTAAATAATCATATGTATATATTTTTTCTCATTAAAAGAAAATGGAAGGAAGGGTGAACAATGCATGGAAACCCTCCTTAGATGTGATCATAGAAGCCCCCACCAGCAAGAAGCCAAACAAGAGGGACGAGCCCACAAGCACAGGAGATCCGCATGCCCTCCCTCAAGTACTCAACAACGTATTACAACAATATTTTTGTGGCTATAAACAGTTACCTATTGTTACAAAATAGTTTGTCACAATATGTCCTAATTTAATTTTTATTGCAACAAATTTATTGTGATGAAACTAATTCATAGCAGTATTTAACTCCCACTGGCTTTAAAACTTCCGACCATGGAATTTGTGACGAACTATAAGGACAAAATAATTTTCATCACAATAAATTTACTTATTGAGAAAAATTAGTTTCGTAACAATAACCAAATTTTGTTTAGTGCAAAAACAAAGGTTATAAAAGCTTTAGACTAATCAACTGAGTGATAATCAAAATTACTACATTGAATTCTATCTACCTATACAATTTCTTAGCTGCTAAGTTCGATCAAGTAGAAGATCAAATGGCATTTACATGAAGTATCTCAACAAATGGCTACAATGTCGGTGGTAGTATTTGTGATTGTATTTGTGTCAAGTGGGTGAGTGATCCCATAATTCTATTCAATGAATTTAATTAAAATTTGATTACTAACTTTGTACACACATTAGATAAGTTAGTATTTAAAACAGCAAATTTGCTGATTACTTCAAGCTAATTAATTACTTTTTTGGCTGATGCATCAAATGTTGATAAAGCAAACAGGTTCATTAATACCTAGGCCGGCAAGTTTGGCAGGCTTTTCACTCCACCACGAAGGCGATAACCTAAATGACCACAATTAGCATAATAATCAACGTTATACACGTCAAAGAAACTATAATTTAATCCGTGAAACCAATAAATTACCTCTTAACAATGAATCAAGCAATTAACTAAAAATTCCAATTGAAATAGCTAGGACCATACCAGTCATGAAGTTGAATGATGAAAGAAAATTCAAAACTAGCCTTTGGACAAGCATAAGTGTGTCAGTTTATTAACAAAAAAATAGTGAATTTTACGTATTCGGTGATATGAAAACAGTTTCTTATCGGATTCTTATAATTTTTAATTTCAAAATAAGTGTCAGTTTCTTAAAACAATTATTGTTGTTATACTCTCTCTTTCTTATTACTATGAAGTAGGTGTCCTGCTTCTTTTGTATTTGTACAGATTTTTAGTATTTACTATTTACAAAACCAATAATATAACAAAGAAGCATAAGTGTAATTTTTTTTTTTTATGTATTGACGTTTACTTTGTTGGGCATATTTGTTGGGTTGAGAAGGCTTCAAATGCCTGTGGCACTAAGCAAAGGAGTGGGAAGCCCTAATGCAATCAAATGGGAAGTATGTCAAGATAAGCACCACGAAACCACAATGTAGCCTTTTGTATGACACATTATTAAATTAGCTCAGATAACTTCAAAGGAAAAAGGTGATAGCTTTTGACATTTGCCGTCTAAATGGAAGAACCAAGAAACAAGGACATGAAAGACAGAAATGGTGGTTTTTAATGCTCCATTGTTGTCTTCTTAGTTCTCTGGTTTTCTTTTTCTTTTTTTTTTTAATTTTGTAGAGGTGAGACGAGGCGAGGCGAGGTGAACATAACCACTCTCTTGCTACTTGCTAGTTACACGTTTCATTGTTGTGCAATTCTATAACTACATAGGAGGAATTGCATGCGAACCGGAAAGAGAAATACAGATATATACCATCAAGGAGAACGACCGGTTGCTTCTTTCCTAGACCAATCTTTTTTCTCTTTTGATACTCAGACTTCCTCTTTGATATTCTCTCTTCAGTCAGCCCTGGAGACAGGGACTCGCAGTAAAAGATACAAAAACAAAAAAAAAACACACCCACAAAAGGTGGGGTAGGGTTTCCTTCCGCTAAATTCTCGCCCAAAGAGAGGGATAGGGTTTTCCTTCAATTACAACGGAAAAAGGCTTCCACTCATCAAGTTCACCTTTGGGGGGCCTTTCACATGACCCATTTTTATAATATTATCATTCATTCTTTTGGCCCATTTTGATAATCTGATTTATTTATTCTTTTGATATTTATATGTAAATTATTCACAGACAAAATTTATTTAGTTCGATAATTTTAATCATATTTAATTACTTATTGTTTTTTTTTCTCTAAATAAATGATGAAAATACATAGGTATAATCACCAAATATATCTGATTTTTTTTAATTAATAGTCATACAAGAAATTGGAAGTTGAATGATTCATATCATTGAAATAGACCCCAATGACTTGACTAGATAGTCCAAATCGTTTATGAGAATTGGATACAAATCCTTCCCATCATAATACACACGTTATGTGTGTACCCTTAACATTATAATATATAACATAAAGCTTACAATTAAATTAGTGCAGACATGTCATATATATTAAAAATGCCCACAAGAGTCAGCTATGCTATTATTCAAATTCTTTTAAATATTTAACGTATGTGATTTTTTTCAACCACAAATTATGTGCTCTCAGCCTTCTAGTTATGTATAAAATACTATAGCTTGGAAATTATTTAGCAAACTCACAACCATTTTTGAAATTGCAAGTTAGATCCTCAATGGCTCAAGTTAAAATAGCTTTGTCAAAATTATTTTTTGGCTTACTACAATGCACAAAACTTATTTTTTTGGTTATACCATTCTAATAGGGACTTGCCATTTTGGCACAACCAAATGCCAAATTCAAATTTTGGTTGTAAATTGTTCTAAAATTGTGTTCAAATTTGGGTTCTAAATTGTTCGAAAATTTTGTACAATCTATAACAATTTAAATTTGGAAATTAAATTTGGAAAGCTGAGAAGGATCTTTATTGAGTTTTTGTAATTTTATAAATTTTACTGTGGTTTGAAAATTTATGGTAGAGTTTTGATTTGTAGAAGTTGTGAAACTAACAGTTGAAGGTTCAAAAAAACAGCTAATTTTGGTTACAAAACTGATTTGACTTTGCCATTTTTTGGCATCGCAAATGACACACCATTAGAGTCGTGCATTTGTGAAGCCACGCTTTGGCAAGGCAAATAGAAAAACCATTGGAGTTGCTCTTAGAATCCAAGTTTATTCTCAGCTGTGCTAGAAGTGAGGAAAAAAATCCGTGGACTTGTAAAATTATTCTATACACTTTCTAATTTATTTTTATTTTTTTGAAACTGATATTTCAAATTGTTTTTTTAGATTAAGGTGAAACGATTTAGATGTGGTTTGGTAACTTTTACATTTTATTATTTTTATTTTACAAAAAATATTAAGTATGTTTATGTTTATTTTAGGTAAAAATGAAAACAAAAAACAAATTTGACGTAAATGTTTTAAAAAACTTATTTTGGAAAAAAGTGAAAGAATTGGTCTGTTTAGACGGTTGAAGATGATGGCCAGATGTGGTTGTTTGCCTTCGAAGGTGGCGGCCGAAAGTAAGTGCCACTGGTGGGATGTGGTTAGTGGTGGCCAAAAGTGATTGCCAATAATGAGAGGTCATGGTCGTAAGTGGTTGACGATCGGAACTAATGGCCACTCAGTCATCTAAAGTGCTAGTTAAAGCTTGTTTCTAAAAAGAAGTGGTGACCGAAGGTGGTTATCACAAGTGGGAGGTGATTGGTGACCAAGGGAAGTGGTGGCCGAAAGTGGTTGGCGGAAGTGGTGGAAATAATTAGTGGGTGATGATTGAAAAGGGTGGAAGAAAGAGGAAGAAATGGGGGGCAAAAAATAAATTGTGAAACCAGTTTTTTTGTGTTTAGAAAATTTTTGTAAACAAAAACATAAACCAAACAAAATTTTATTTACAATTTCAAAAATTTTGAACGGAAGAAAGAAAGAAAATCTAAATGGTGTTGGATCACAACTGTGTTTGTTGGCAAGAGCATTTGCACTGAAAACATATTGACATGCATCCCTATCTAACTTGGATAAAAAATTTTGAACACGTGATGTTATTTATCGTTAAATTTATTTTATCATTTCATCATAATTGTCATGTATGATTGAAATATTTTAGAGCAAATTACACTGTTAGTTCTTGAATTTTGTCCATCATGTCATTTTAGTCCCTACACTTTCAATTGGCTTGATTTTAACCCTTGATTTTTTATTTTGTGTCAATCTAGTTCAATTGATAATACTGATTGTGATTTTTGTCAAAAAATGATTACTAAGTTAGTTGAGCTTAATTTACTGAGTTAGATAAATTTAAAATTTTACTTTTAAAAACATGACACATATTCTTATGTGCACATTTTTCATAAAAAAACCAATAACAATTATAATCAATTGGACCAAATTGAGACAATATCATAAATTCAGAGCCAAAATCGAGCCAATTGAAATTATAAGGATCAAAATAACATGAGTGTCAAAGACTACTGGTGTAATTTGTCCAATATTTTATCTCAAGTCTTCATCTTCTATAGGGGTGTAAGTGGTTTGGTTTGGTCTGGTCAGAATTATGAAAAAATTTAACACCAAACTGAATCTTTCAGTTTTGGTGGTTGAAGAATCGAAATAAACCACATATTACAATTCAATTTTGTTGGTTTTGTCAATTTGGTGTAGAAGAAGGATTCACATGAAATTTTAAAATATTTCATAAAAACTTGTAAAATTCCACATTGGGAATAAATGAAAAAAAATAGTGAAAATGTCTCCCTCTTAGTTTTTATTACAAAAATTGAATTATATTAATCACTTAAAATATAAAAGTTTTTAAATATAATACTTCAATTGATTCTGTTTACATTAGTGTAAAAAATTTCAAAATCAAAACAGGCCACACAATATGAAAAATAGACATAAAACTAAAATTTTGATCAATTTTGAGCGATCGTTTCGGTTTCATTGATTTTTCTTACACCCCTAATCTTTCAGTTTATATTAATGTAAAAATTTTCAAAATCGAAATAGAATACCAGTATAAAAAAATGCATCGAAAACTTAAATTTCGGTTGATCTTGAGTGGTCAGTTCGGTTTCATCGATTTTTTTCACACCCCTAATCTTTCATGTGACATGGTAAGTTCTACTATTTTTTTAATATGATTTTTTTTACACATGTACGTGACTTTTATAGTATTAACACAAGAGGTCAAATAAAGCCGTTGATAAATAATAGCTCTCTCATTTTATTTCCCCTTTTTATAGTATAGGATTTATTATATTTATAAAATAATAAAACTTACCATACCATATGAGAAAGCAAATTGTTATTCATACAAAATTTATCACTAAAATGACGCGGCAATGACATTTTTGCAATAAAACGTCATTTAAATGGGGAATTTATTTTAAAATATAAGTCCCAATATAGAAACAGTAAGGTCCCAATTTATTTAAATGAAGAAACAGATTTGAAACAGTAGAAAATCCAAAAAATTCAGAATCAAACCCAATTTATACAATTTTTTTTGCCAAGTTCACAAATTTCAGAATAAATTTGACAAACCCAAATTCGGTTTCTCTTTTCTTTTTTTTTTTAATCATTTATCACCAAATCAGTTGATCCAAATGGAGTGTAAAAATCAGATGGCTATTATCACAATAAACCAAACCAAAATCAGATGGATGTTCTTTGAAGATCAAAATAAATATCAAAATAAAATAAATGGATGAACAAAAATAGTTGGATGAACAAAAATTAAACCAAAAATCAAAATAAATAATTACGAAAAATCGGAGAGCACAGACCTGAGTTGTTTGAAGATCTGGAGATGCTTGAGTTCTTTGAAGATCCGGTTTGAAGCCATCGCGAGACCTGAGGTTGAAAAATCGCGATCACCTCCACATCAACAACCAGAAAAATAAACAAAAAATCAAAGCATATATATATATATATATACATGATGTGTATATAGACGGAGAGCGAGAGAGAGAGAGACAGATCGGAGAGTAAAGAAATCGAAGAGTATAGAGATCGGTGAAGAGAGGGAAGACAGTGCGAGAGTGAGAGCGAGAGCGAGAGTGAGAGAGAGAGAGATCAGTTTGAGGAGAGGGAAGATAGTGCGAGAGAGAGAGAGAGATCGGTTTGAGATCGGTTTGAGGAGAATGAGAGGCAAGACAGAGTGACTGGGAGAGGGAAGACGGTGTGATGAGAGTGAGAGGAGAGGGTTGGATGATTCTCAACCATTGAACATTTTAGACGTGGACGGTTGTGATCTACCACTCTGCCCTTAAAATAGCCGTTGTGTTCTGTTTGGTTTTAAAAAAAAAAAAAATTAATAACAACAGTTATCTTTAAACGGCTATTTTTTTTAAACAGTAATATTTCAAATTTCTATAGCTAATTAGTAATTGTTTATTTTTGATATATAGTTAAAAAAATTTATTAAATATGTAATGGTATATTTTTTGGTGGGGTGAATTATATTTAATTTTTTTTCCAATTTCTCATTTTTTTTTTCATTTTTTATATTTGTCTAGATAGAAATAATATAAATATATAATTTTTTTTACAAACAGGTAAAAAAATGTCACAAAAGAAAAAAAAAATAAAAATAAAATTACAAAAAAACCTATATCCAAACAACACTTACAAATTTGGAAATAAAGTTAGTTAAGATTTGCTAAAATAACAAATGACTATTTGAGCATCATTGCTATAATTTGACAAAATAGCACTATTCATTGCCAAATTATAGCAATAGCAATGGCAATAGCATTATAGCAGCAATGGTTGTCGTTCAAAATCGATTTATTATGTATAAGTCAAACTTGAAAGTACAATTTATTGGACTTAATCTAACAACTAGGAATTGTTTGATTCGCTAAAACAAGTTAAAATAATTATTCCTTAGACTTTCGTATGAAATTATCATTCTTTTATAATGTGAATGATGATTCAATTTAGGGTGTATTTTTTATTATCTTTTTAGTGAATCAAAGGTGATGATAAATATTTTAATAGATTAATCATGTTATTCCACTTCATTCCAATAGTGAAGCAAATAAAGCATTATCCAAACAAGACACTGCTTACCCAAACAATGATTGGTATCAATTAACTACGCTGAAGAATAATTTTCAATAAGAACAATAAAATATTTTCCTTGCTTGGCCAATTACACATCACACACATACAAAGAATCCAGAGTGGCCCATACAATTTTTATTCTACGGTTAAGGAGGTCAAAGTGTTGCATGCATAAAATCAAGAAAACGACGTCGCCACTTAGGTTATGTGGGAAATCAATCGTTATAAAAAGGATTAGGTATCAACTTGCCAAGTAAGCAGCAATTGAAAAAAGAAGGGATTTAATTATGGCAGGCTCAAAAAACTAGAATTTCTTTACATCTATGGAAAATTCTACAAGTTAGTACTCGTTACATGTGTAGGATTGCTTTATGAAAACCACAGAGATGTTGACTAAGATAAGATAAGTTAAACTTCTAATTTGACTCAAATTTTACTTTAGTCCTTACCATTTTAATTTAAATAATTCGATTCCTGCCTTTTAAGTCCGATTTCAATTCGATCCTTCCATTCAAATTAAACATTAAAACTTACAATATTGTAATACGTGTCAGTCTCCCAAGGAGTGCATGAAAAAATTAACAATTTTTTAGACAAAAGGACCAAATTAAAACTGAATTTTAAGTGTAAGAATCAAATTGAAATTTGAGTCAAACTACAAAGGTGAAAAATGTAATTCCCCCTTAAGATTTAAAACTCCCGATATATCCAAGTCAAACATTGCTAAGTACTCGTAAGACAATAATCAACCAAACTAATTTCACAAGAAGTAATGCAACAGTGAAATATGTTAAATACTTCTGGTTAACTAAATTAAAAATTCACTGCAGCAAATTATGTTTTACAGAAACATTAACTCGAGCAAAATAATTATATACTGTAAATAGGATTGAAGTCTCCCCAAAGCTGTTCTTTTGAAACATATAGCTGATAATCCCAAGACCTCAGATGCTTTGATTCATGCCACTCAACTTCTAAACTTCATTTTCATCTGTACTTAGAAGTTAGAATCTTACAAAAACTTTTACAGAAAAGCAAAAGCTGAGACATCTAATTTATGATACGAAACACATTTATAAACCAAATCATCTCCAAACAACTAGATTAGTTGGCTTATAAAAAAGTTCAAACCACAAAAAGGAAAAACTGTACGAATTCCTGCATGAACAATACTAATTAAAATCCCAAAGGTTCCAAATCCCAAACATGGGTAAGACGAACACAAAAGAGCAATCTATGAATCGTGTACCATGGGGCACATAATGGAAACGTTCAGAAAAAGAAAAAGAAAAATAAAAAGAAAAAGAAAAAGAAAAAGAAAAAGAGAAAAAAGAAAAAAGAGTTAAAAAAATTAAAAATTGAGGTTTTATTTTTTTATTTTATCAAATTGTTCGATGATATCAAAATTTCCCGTAACTTGACACCCCTCCAACTTCCGGCAGTCAAGACTCGAGACTGGACACTTAGTTTGACCAAATGATTAGTCCACTAAAATGCACCACATTTATGATTTAAGATAATAAACCCTACGTGTAACCAAATCTTTAAAAAAATTGTATGTGCTGGAATCCTTTTTTTAGATTCTCCAATCTACAAGTAAATTCTACAGCAAAATAAATGATGGGAAGCCAACCTAACAATAGAAAGTCCATTTACTAGTGATAAATAAATCAAATGCACCAATGTTCAAAATAAGGACATGAAACCTGAACGTCCCAAAGATAACCTAACAATGGAATTCCTTAAGCCTCTTTTGTGATAAATAATACAAATGCACCGATGTTCCACTATTTGGTTAGTTGTGTGCATTAGAGTAAGGATTGGTGCCGCATCATACCATCGGTGACAACCCCAAACACCCACGCGGGGTTGGCTTTCCCATAGTGTATTGGTCTAGTAAACCATAAATACAGGATTAGGGATTAGTCGCCTAGGTTAAAGACACAATTGTGTTCTAGTTAGACTCAATAAGGTCTGTCTAGGTTATCGAGATGTTTCATTGATTTTTGGGTAGTATTGATTTTACCTTGAATTTCATAATATTTGAGCAATTGATACTTACAGTGGTGGTATGTGAATTTTAAGATAATTGTGTAATATGGCGTCATCCTTATAACATTTAATATATTGGCTACTCATTTTCAATGTCTTGGATGATTATTTAGTGAGCTTTAATCTTTGCTCGTCCTTTACATTTACAGGTACTCCACCACTGTAAGCATAAAGTTGGGTGGCCATGCCATATATTCAAATCTTTTACAGAGTTATACATGTATACCCATGCTTAATCGTATTTACCTTTTTTAAGTTGCCATTATTTTGGAGACTGGCGTGTAAACCTAACTAGTTTGCTTATAGACTTATAAGATGAGTTAGCTCACAAGCTTGTGTTATTTTAATGATATGTAATTAATATATTTGGGCTGTGAACACACTCATGGCCTTTTGAAGCCTAACTCTAAAGATGTTACGTTCGTAATTTAACTCAAACTATTATCGATGCCTTAGCAATTTATTCCAAGTACTTGGCATATGCAATCAAACTCATCCAGATATTTGGAAATTGGAGAAAAGTACTCCTTTATTTAAATTTCTCCCAAATTTGTTCCTGTCATCTAAGTCATTATTGACAAACTAGCAATATCGACCTTGAGTTTCCTAGTCATGTCATCTTAGTCATTATTGGCATGCCAGAGCTAATTTTACCCATCCTGTGAAAGTGAAACCTCTTGTCCAACGTGGATCCAAGGCAGTTGAATATTGGTGAGAATGGATTTTGTTAGAATGGATTGATGTTAGGATGGATTTTGTTTTGGGGCTTCCATATACACAATGAGGTTATGATTCCATCTACGTGGTTATGGACAAATTTTCTAAAAGGCCCATTTCATTGCATCGAGAAGACAATAGATGCTATAAATGTGGTACAATTGTATTTTTGAGAAGTCTATTGCCTACATAGGCTACCACAATCCATTGTGTCAGACAAGGATAGCCGATTTCTCAATCATTTTTGGAGCTGTTTGTATAATACAAAGCTTGACTTTAGTAGTGCCTATCATCCTCAAAGTGACAGTCAAATGAGAGTTGCCAATTTGGGAAATTCATTGATGTGTTTGGTAGGGGATCATTTGAAATCATTGGACTAGAAATTGCACTTGTAACCCTTCAGAAAATCAAAGTTTTGATTTTAATCCCTTTTATGTTAACTATGGTTATCAACCACGAGCTCCATTGGACTTGGCACTTGTGCCAAACTGAAAGTGTATCAATGAAAAAGCAAAAAATCTTATTAGCAACCTATAGGAAGTCCACAAATTTTGTTCAGGTCGTTCTCACAAAAGACAAGTTTTTTGCCTGCAAGTACAACAAACTGGCAGCCAGAAAAATTGGGCCATTAGAGATTGTGAAAAGATCTCATTTGCACCACCGACGTGTTCCACATCAAACATCTCATTCCATTAGGAGTGTTCATAAAACTAAATCACTCGAGCAAACCGAGCCAATCCAACCGATCTGATACCATTTTGGATAGTTTCAATGGTTGAACAGTCGAGAATCAATTGAAATTATAAATTTAGTGCGAATTTCGATCGAATTATGAGCGTATTAATTGAAAAACTGCATAAATTGATCCAACCGAATATAATTATAATTAAATTAATAATGGTGCTTACACATGTTGCCTTTTAATGGTGGATTTTGTTTCCCAAGAACCTTAGTTGTACACACACAACATTATCATCAATGACTTCTGCAATCAATAGTTGGGCTATGGCCTTACCTAGTGTCAGAGACTTTAATTTTCACTCCAACTCTGTCTCTTTTCACCTTCTTTTTCACCCGTTCATTTACCTTTTTGTCTCTATCACCCTGCCATCTATCCTACTTCCCTCTCTCTATCTCTCTCTCTCACAAAGACAAACTCTAGCAAAAAACTATGGGACTTGTCTCTCTCTTCCTTGGAACTTCAAGATAAATGCTCTCTCATCTCTCAATCATCTCTGCGTCTCTCTCTCTCTTCCCTCTCAATCTTCAGTCTTCCCCTTTGCGATGGTGGCAAATGTTGGTAGTTATCAATGGTGTGGCGGTGGTGGCGTTGAGTGATGGCGGTGGTGGTAGTGTCGATGAGCAATGGTCGTGGCATGGTGAGTTTCCCTTCTCTTTTTCCCTTTTTTTCCCATTTTCTTTCCTCCATTATCTTTATTTCAATCTGTTTGTATGTATATGAGTTTATGGTTTTGTTTTTTTAAAACTTTGAATCATATTTTTTCCATTTTTTTCCTCCAACCTCTTTCTATAAAAAATTTGCGAAATCGACCAAACCGACCACCTAATTGATTGTCATGACTCGGTCAATTTCAAATAGTAGGTCGGTCGACAACGGATGACGGTAAACCCCGACCTGTAAACACCCCTACATTCCATATTGGGGAGACAGTTCTGATGACAAGGCTACAAATTCAAGGGTGAATTCTTCCTACCTTGGAGATGATGACGTAGCGTGTGGCCATAAAATTTGTAGATCAAATGGATAGGCATGTGGCCAAACAAGGCAAAAGGCACCAGCAGGAATCAAACGGCACGTGCTCAAAATCGTGCAAAATTCGTTGAGTTGATGGAAAATATCGTTTTGATCAAGATCCATAGCTGTCCCACGGAACTCAATAACTTTGGGAAAATTCCATCATTTAGGCCATCAATTTCGAGATTTAGCCATTTTTGGAAAGATTTGCAACTTCAATTAATCTTAGCGCACAAGTCAGAATTCGATTCCGTCAAATTTGTGATTATCGTAGTAGCCTAAATTACTAATTTCTTTGTTTTATTTCGATATTTCTATTTTTCGCAATTTTCATTGTATTTGCTTATTTTTGTTTTGCTCATTAAAAAATTGTTGATTCTGGTTATTCCTAGTACATTAGGGTGGTTGTCAATATAAAAAATCATTGTAAGCCTTACGAGTGAATAGTTTAGAGAATTAATACAATTTTGAGTTTTTATTCTTTTTCCAACCTTAGGTATTCGTTTCAAATCAACCATTATTGAGCCTTTATTCTTTGTATTCCTTATGAATCAACGAGTTTAGAGAAGGATCTTATTTTTGGGTAATCATCTCTGAATCAACAGACCCTAAATTGTCACTATTACACATTCTTGATACATCACTTAGGTTGGGAGTAGAGCTCAAATACCTCGCTCATAAACGCTAGAGGACTTGTGAATTAGAGGCTAGAATACAAAAGGGTTTCCCGAGTAACTCGTTACCACCCTTGAGTTGGAACACTAAAACCAGTTTGTAAGAGGGGCCTTAACCAAGACGCGACACCTTGATGGTCGTATCATATCTCTATGCCACTCTTGACACACCCAAAAAGGGATGTACCAAGCCTACCTATGTCCACGTATCCAAGTATGTTACATCCCCGAGGCCTACATCAAATGTTATAGAGTTGATCTAATTTCCCTCAAAGTCGCCAAGCCTAAAAGATTGATCCATCTATCATCAGTTGAGTTGGCTCAACCTAGATCATCACCCAACATAAAGGAGGGTTCAAAATGCATGCGAGACACAACATAACTGCATCTCCTTGCTCTTCTGACATACAAGCTCTCCACCGCCACACCTCTTTACCAAGGCTACTGTTGGCTACCGTTGGCTCTCTCCTTTGCCACCTCTGGTCCATATTAGTACCTGCCTACCATCTTCATAACTCCTCTACAACCATTACACAATGATCAACCATTGCTACCCCTAATGTTCCACGAAAGTACTTTCCTCATCTTACCACCCATTTATTTTAACATCCTCATTTATGCTACACTCAATTTTACAAATTTATTGTTTCATAGTTGCCTAACATTCAGTGCCATAAAGCATTGTAGGCCTCAAAGTTACCCTATAAGATTTTTTTTTCAAATTTGTTACTATCTAGCACATCTCCACTTGAGCCAACCTACTTTGGTACACTATAAGTTTCATCATTTTCAATCTTTCCACTTTCTGGTATCTCATGGTTTTCAATCTACAATATTTTACTATTTCTACTTGTGTTAGTAATAAGGTTACATTTCGATGCAAAAAGACTCGCAAGAAAACATACCCGAGGAATCAATGGGCCGCGCTCTTCTATCTATAGCATGACGACTCAAGAAAACATTTTGAGCAATAACTAACAATAATCAGAAGTCACTAGCATCCGTATCATTTAAATTTCTAAAAATTTTGATATTCCAAGAAATGGAAGCCTCGCAGGAACTGGCAAGAAAAGTGACGGGAGTATTGTGGCTTGTGAGAGCAAGATAAACGGAAAAGGCACATAAACAAATGATCAAAGGAGTCCTCCACAATCCAAACATTCTCTCAAAGAGAGATTCTTTCGATTCCCTACCATGAGAGGAATGAAATTTTAAAAATATCAAATCCCTTATAAATGCACAATGCATTTCCATCGAGATCTAGAGTTGCCCCTAAAAACCACATGAGAATCCCAACCATTGTGTTGGATCTCATACTTGGTGGGTGTTTGGGAACTTCTAAAAACGCTACTTTTTGTCTTTTTAGTTGCTTTTTTAAAAAGTGTTTGGCTGTGGCTAAAATTATGAATTTTTTTGGTATTTGAAAAAGTGGGATCAAATGTCACATCAAAACTTTTTGGTGGGATAAAAGACGATTTTACCCTTGATGTAGTAGAAAGAAGGTAATGTCACAGCAAAACGTTTTGGTCGAGTAAAAAGTAATTTTGGTGGTTGCTTTTTTAGAGGATGCCAAACTCATTTTAGGGGTGTTTTTGATTTTTTTTGACTTTTTGGGTTTTTTTAGAAAAAGCTAGCTTATTTAGGACTTATCAAATGGGGCCTTACTATTAATCACAGAATGCCATGAAGTATCTCATTTAATAAAAAAATCTCCATAACCATTACCCTAATAATGCCTTGTTCTTAGCAATAATATTCCCAATGGAGAAACCTTCTCCCTCTTGACACATTGCAATAATACTCTTAGCAATTAAAACTTGTTCTATAATTGTGCAATATCAAGGGTTATCAACGGTCATATGTTCTCGAAACCACAGGATCAAATCCTTTCCTACTATCTTGTTTCAACATTAATCTCGACCAAACTCATATCAGTTTGCCTCACTGGTGCAAATCTTTTATGGCTAGACAAATCGATTGTACTGTTCATCTCTCTAACTTTACTTTCTTCAATTGTCTAGATTCTCCCTCACCAGCAAGTGCCACTTACTTGCAACAGGGACAATGAGAGAAAATGGGAAGCTCATAGGTGAAATTGATCGCTAAAATAAAATAATCAACGATAACTTTAGAAAAGTGATATAGAATCCATGACCTACTTCACTCTTCTTTGTTCTCTTTATATGCTCTGAAAAATCATTATATGAGCTGACACCTCACCACCAAAGGAGACCTTGTAGATGTGTATATGGAGTTCTGACTATTAAGCCATTCTTTTTTTTTTGAGTGGCTATCAACCCATTGATAACCCACAAAACACATGTTTCTCATACTTTGATTGCTCAACAAAATTCCATTTGAATTTGAAAGAATAACTTATAATTCAACAGAAAATAATTTAACAACAATTCAAATATTCTGCTCAAAGAAATTAATTATGAGCATCTGTGTGTGCAATTCAAATATTCTGCTCAAACATGACATCAGATCCTCCTTTATATGTTATGCCACACACACACCTCGCTTCGACATCCGTGCACACCCTTATAGAAGTCATGTGGCCTTTTTACTCCAGATGTGAGTAGTGTTCAATTCTTTTTTATTTTAAACATTTGACATTAGAGTGTAGATTACCAAAATGGCACCTCACTCTCATTTATACCTATTGTGTCAACTAAGCCCCTAACTACCAATTGTCTTAATTAAGCTCTCAAACTCTTTAATTTGGTTCAATGCACATTTCATTTAGTTCCATCTAATTTACTAATGGATTAGAGTCATATGAGCCTTTCACGAGATTGATTAACCTCAAATACTCTGACTCAACTCCAATTCAACCAGTGTGCCCCACCCACTCCTTCCTTTATTTTTATGATTCACCAACTGGTCATTGTTTTTGGCCACAAACACTAATGCCCCACCAAACCTAGCATTAGTGTTGTACCCTAAAAACCAATCCATAAGATGTGGATGATACAATTTTATAAAAAAATCTTATCATTTAATTAATAATAAAAGGCAAGTTTTATTGTCATATTTACTTTGTTTGTTATTGTTTATACCTGATAACCCATAGAATTAAAATTGAGAAGACGTGTTCTTAAGATTTAGAATATAATACTTCACTTCTCAATGCTTTATTCTTAACTGTTCCTAGTCATAGGATTATTAATTGGGCATTAGCAACTCGATAAGACTAGCATGTGTTACGCTAGCACAATTGGAAAAGTAGCTAGTCTCAAGTCACTAGTGTGGAAAATAAGGCAGATATGCGATGTAATGCAAACATATGATGTGAGTGCTTGTTAGAGAACAAATTCACTTAATGTGATGACTGATGAATATCTATATGGAGTTTTAACTACCTACCAAAACAAATGTTCATTACTTACAATGGTGCATGTAATTCTAAAACTTGAGACCATCATAGGTGTCTTATATATGTCTTATTAAGCTTTAATCGTACAATATGTTTGTATTCTAATTATACAATATGAAAATGTATTGATCGTGCTTAGTGAGATATGCATGGAAGCATGTGATTGTTCAGTAAGAGATCTATCACTCTCAAGTAAAGAGAGAGCATGTCCCATGTGACATTCTAGGATATTACTCAAGGAAGACCTTGGCCAGGGCAATGTGATATTTAGAAAGGAATTTTTAATTTCACTAACATGCGTAATATTAGTTATATTTAGCGCATACGATTTTGGGGTTTGATAGTTTTTCATAATCTATTGACTTAGTCAAGACATTGTATGATCGAATGATTAAAATGCACGGTATTTGTTAACTGAAGTGAAGGATTTACTTTGTATATTTATACTACTTTAATTTTACTTTTTTCTTCTTCAGTAAGAAATAAGAAAATATTGAAAAATTATTATTGAAATTATTCTAACAATTATAGTCTAATAATATGCAAAAATTATTAAAATTTCAATTTCATAATAGTTTGGATACATGACCTAGAGTGTCTGAATGGTATCCAAAGCTTCTCAAAATTTAACATCAAGTATCGAATGCATTAAGGAAGCTTCAAATACATATCCACGAATATCCAAAAAGTATCGGTATCCGATATGGGTACCATACAAATAGGACTCCTTTTAGAAATATACGTGCTTCATAGGAGGAGGGCCACAACCATTATCCAAGTGCCTTAGTAATACAACCCTAGAACTCCCCATCCTAGTCCTAATTTGAGAAATAATCACCTTCAATTGTCATATCATATCCGAGTAAATATCCTTTCTTCCTCCTAAGAAGATGGAGAATTCTATTCGAGCAACAAGAGGCACATGATGTAATTTGAAGACTCCCAATTATGTAAAACCCCTAATTGCGGGCAACCAACCTCTATAAACTCTCTTTCCCTAGTACCGGTGTACCTGCGTAACTAAAATCCCCTCACCACAACCACACAGACATCTTTTAAGACACTAGAGCCTATTCTTGCATGAAATATATTATATCTATCCTTGAAAAGGGGGGCGAAAACACTAGGGACAAGAACAACACAAACACAGATGCTTAATTTGTACGGAAAGGAACGGCTTGCCACCAACACCAACAGTTTTGAAACTCGAAAGACCGCTACACAAATAATAAACCTCCCACCTGGGAAGAGCTTCTCCTCCTCGCCGCCATATAGGAAACACATATGGCCATTACCGAGATAGGTGGCAAAGCACACGTAAAACTTGAGCCGAGGATTGAACATAATAGAAAGCTCACTTAGTACCCAATGAGACTTGAGGAAACCATTGGCGTCCTCAAAATCATAATCAATGTGCTAATCCCCATTTGCTGACATGGCAACGCAAATGCCCTCAAATTCAGCTCCAACACCGAAGGGACAAGGCACAAAACTAAGATCATCCAAAACACAAAACTGGCTTGAAAACTCTGTCCCATCCTCCCATTTATTTTTACTAGCGTGAAACATGCAGAAACCAGCCTTGGTATAAATTCTGAGCCTGTGTCCCCAAGCAAAGTAGTCGAGGATAGTATCACCACCAGATTTACTGAAGCTAAGAGGGTTGGAGAGGATTTCCCACTTTCTATCTCCTCCGTCAACGGGATTGGAATCAAAAACCTCAAAATAGGGTGCCTCAATTTCAAGTTCAAATAGGTATGAGTAGTATGAATGTCTGGAAAGAACATAAAATTTTCTCTCAATTGTGACCATGATTTTCATCAATTACAAGAACCATCATTTTAATCAATTACAACAGTCGTACCCCCAACCATATACAATTTGGAATCCACAACCATACATCCCATTCCCATCAGGGATCCACCGTTGGTGCTAGTGCAATTGCGAAAATCACACACAAGTTCAAGATCGGCGCCACCTTTGCGTAACTTGGTAACATTGAGACGGCATAGTACTTTAGGTGACTGCACATACATATACAAATCCTTCTTTGTCGCCATCTTGATCTGATCCTCCTCAGAATTTCTCACCGCCTACTTGCGCATTCTCAAAAACCCTATCTATCCTTTGCTTTCATCAGCCCAGAGATTGCGGTGCCGACTTTGTAGGTGATTTGCTGTAGAGAATGATCGTACCTAGGGCTAAAAACGGAGGGTCGATATTAGAATTTTTTAAATAATAATATTTATGCTCTACTTCTCGTCTTTTAAATTATTAAAAAAGAGTGTAATTATTATTGTAATTTTTAAACAATTAAACTTTTGAGATTTAAAAATAATTTGTCTTGAAAAATTTAATATCCAAGTAAAATTTTTGCTATTAAAAAGTCATATGTGTAAAATATAAAATTAAAATTTTCCTAACTAAATGTTAAACAATACAAAAATGTATCAAATATTTACAACAAAAAATACATTAAGTTAGATATAAGACTTTGAATTTTTTAGAAATAAGACGTTTAGTCAAGTTAAAGAGTATTTACACAAACACCTTCTAAACTATTGTTAGGTATCCCTTTGACCCTTATATTAAAAAAACGAACAAATTGACCCCTAAACTATTGTCAAATATCATTTTAGGTCCTTAAACTAAAAAACATACAAATTGACACTATCACAATGTATCACATACGCCCCCCTCCATCCTTTAGTTGTGAGTAAATCGGGAGATTGAAAGACACGTGCCAATATTTTGGTTATTTTATAGCCAATGTACTATTTAGCAATGAGTTAATTACATGAAAACCTCCTAAACTATAAAAACATACAATTTGACCTTTTAACTATCAAAATGCCACACTCCTTGATATTTAATGGAAAGAGTGATCTAACCAAATAGCGCTAGTTTTAAATATTAATCATTAAGATTTTTATTCAATTTGCATAAGATATAGTAAATGACAATGCTTATAGGAAAACTAGCAATACACCCCTTTAAATATTTTTGTAAGGGTTTAAATCCATAAAAAATTTAGTTTCTAGTTAAAGTCCCTAGTTTTTAAATTTTAGACATTTTTACCCATAATATTTAGACCTATTCTCTCTCTCTCTCTCTCTAGCTCTCTCTCCACTACCAACGGTCATAAGTTTGGTGTACCCTACCAACGGCAAGCCCTCATTGTCATTCATCACAGCTAGCAAAGCTCGCCGGAGAGAGAAAGAAAGCCAGATTTAAGAAAATATTGAAAAGTTACTCTTGAAATTATTCTAACAATTATACTTTAATAATATGCAAAAATTATTAAAATTTTAATTTCATAATAGTTTGGATACGTGACCTAGAGTGTCTAAATGATATTCGAAGCTTCTCAAATTGGACATCAAGTATCGAATACATTTAGGAAATTCGAATACATATCCGCAAATATTCAAAAAAATATCAGTATCTGATATAGGTACGATACGGATAGAACACTATTTTAGAAATATATGTGCTTCATAGGCGAAGGGGATGGGGAATGCTATTCGAGCGACAAGAGGCACATGATGTAATTTGAAGACTCCCAATTATGTAAAACCCCTAATTGCGGGCAACCAACCTTTATAAACTCTCCTTCCCTAGAACCGGTGTACCTGCCTACCCAAAATCCGCTCACCATAACTACACAAACATCTTCTAAGACACTAGAACCTATTCTTGCATGAAATATATGTCATACGAACAAAGAGTGGCCAAAAGAACTTATGGCAAGCGTATGTATACACTACAAGAAATTACACTTTTGGCGACCAAATTTGGCGACTAAAATTAATTTAGCCGCCAAAATTCAGCACTTTGGTGACTAAAATTTGAATTGGTCGGCAATGTTGCATATTTTAGCTACTAAAATTTTTTAGTAGCCGTATATTACTTATTGGCGACTAAAAACACAATTAGTAGCCAAAAAATGACCCAATCAGGGACTAAAAAATAGTTAGTCGCTAAAAATAGCCCAATAGGTGACTAAAATACAATTAGTAGCTAAAAACTTACCCAATAGGTGACTAAAAAAAATTTGGTCCCTAAATGTACAATCTTTAGCTACTAAAAATAATTTAGTCAGGATTAATTAAATCCTTGCATGACCAGTAGCTAAAATCTATTTATCATAAGTAATTAAATCCTCAAAGATACACACACTTAGGATTATGGGGATGGTGATCCCAATAACTACGTCCAACATGATGACGACGACGCCAATCATCATAGCATCATGATGTTCATGTCACGCTTATCAATCGAGAGCTGCTTTAACAATGCTGATGCTGATGCCGATGCCGATGCCGACGAAGAATTTTCCGATGAAAAAGAGGGAAAACAATTATTGTCGTCGGACTCCGATAAGGAGCCGATGGGGTGTTACTCGCTGCCGATGACACCGCCGAGATAGAGGAACCGAAATGGGGGTTTGAGTCAGCAGCAAGTGAAAGAGTACGCAAGCGAGAACGAAGTTCACAAGGACTTTCTTCTTCATAAAAAGAAGATGAGGAGGAGGAGGAGGAGGAGAATCGTGAGGGAGAGATTGGTAAATGCTATGGGGGAACGGAATAAGAAGACGGTGGTGGTCAATATGGAAGAAGACACGGCGGCGATTAATAGGGACATGGGTAGTGCTGGTGGTGGTGGTGGTGGTGGTGTTGGGAATAATTACAATAATAATAGCAATTGGGGAAACAGCTGCGGGGAGAGCGAGGAGGGGGGAGGTAGTGCTGGTGGTGGTCGGGGATTGGTAGTGATAACGAGGCCTAAAGGAGGGAGGAGGTCACTGTGTATGGATTTGGATGAAGTGAAGGCGTGTAGAGACCTTGGTTTTGAGTTGGAACATGAACGAACCTCCCTTGAAATTATGCCCACTCGACTCTCTGTCTCCGTCGCTGGATCTCCTCTTGACACCAGTAGCGGCGGCAACTCCCCCATCTCCAATTGGCGCATCTCTAGCCCTGGTATTCTTCTTCTTCTTCTTCTCCTCCTCCTTCTATTACTACTACTACTACTACTACGTATGCATAATGGGTTCTTTAGAAAATTCTGTTTGTATTGATTTGTATTAAGTTTGTACTTCACAGAAATACTTTTTAACTTGTGAGATTCATTATACATTACAATTCATCCAAGTTCAATTCTTTTGTGCATTTTGCTTATAATTATGAGTTATCTAAATATTATACTACTACATAAAAAAGGTGTTAAACTAGGACCCATTTATTTCTAAAACAAAACATGGTGGTTAACGAAGCTCTTAATTTTAAAATGTTACTATAGGAAGAAACTACCCAAGTTTTTATATTGTTCACGAGTTTATTAATTTTATTCATTCAAAATCTGACTCTAGTGTGAAATTAATTTGTTTAACTTAGGTGATGATCCAAGAGATGTGAAAGCTCGACTCAAAGTATGGGCTCAGGCAGTGGCACTCGCATCTACATCCCGGCACAGCTGCTAGGGAGTTTTCACTATACATATATGTATATATGCTGTGTGTTGTGTGCATACTTTTGAGACTTGGATTGCTTTTTTTATTCTTTCCTTTTTGCATTTTTGGAATGGAATGAACAGAGTGGCTTCTTGTTTCTTTTCGTTGCCCGAGAGGGATGGGTTTTGAGGATATTGTATTGTTGTTGTTGTTGTTGGAACAAATTTTTATTATTTTCCAATTCTTCTAAATCCCCCTAACTTCCATCTTATGTATCTTTCCCTTCAATGCTTAATTTTCTGTACAAAGGATTAGATGATGATGCTAGGCAACGCGCGCGCACACAAATTAAAAAATAAAATAAAATAAAATAATCACATTACTCTTTGTGTGTGTGTGTGTGTGTGTGTGGAACTCTTGGAATTTTGTTTATGTATATGTATGTAGGACAACTGTGTTTGCATGTCATTGTAGTTGGTAGTTTACAAATTTTTTGCTTCTTGCATGTTTCCAATCAATTGTTTTTTTTACTGTAAAATATCGACAAAATTTCAAGTTAGTGAATTTTGTAATGGTGGGTGGACCACCCCCATGATATATGCAATAGTAAGAACTATATATATGTGTGTCTCTGTGGGCAGAACCAGAAGTGAATATTTTTCTCCAAAAACACAGATTATTGGGGAATCATGTGCCAAACAACTTGCATGAACTTCGATTCTCAAAGATACACACACTTAGGATTATTTTGCTTTCTTGCATGACCAGTAGCTAAAATCTATTTATCATAAGTAATTAAATCCTTTTGCTTTCTTGATTGAGAGGGTAGCAGATTATATTGTGTTGTGTTATGGTAAGAATTTGAAGCTCTCGGTGATTATAGATCATTCTGCCATAATATATCCTATATTTGATTATTTAATAAAGGAAGTTGGTAGACATTTGAGTGTGGTCACATATGTGGTGGCCCTTTTCTAAAAGTGTTGTGTGAATATCATTATTTTTCTATTGTTTCTCTGAGACATTTAATTTTATAAATTGTTTCTCTCTCCTTATTTTAACTAAAATGTAGAGTTAATTTGTGGAACTGATATCTCAACATAGAAGTGTTATATGTAAGAATATCTATGTCATTAACAGGGAAAGCTTTTAAGCCTTCTTAACATTTTATAGGCACCCAACTAATGAATTTTATTTTTTTTCCAGATGATTTTGGACATACAAATGTGAATATATAATTTTTTGACAATTACGGGGGGGCATTGTTTTTATACCTCTATTTGTATATATAGTGGTTCGAACAAATTAATTTGGTTATTCATGTATTATGTATGGATTTAAATTATTGACGTTGGATTAGACTTGGAGTGTATGGAATTTGTATGGATTATGTATGGATTATTGACCCTAATATATTTTAGTGTTGATGGATTATATTGTTTATACAGGGTACAGGTTGTAATTTAAATTATTGACGTTGGTTATTCATGTATTATGTATGGATTTAAATCATGGTTATTCATGTATTATGTTGAATGCTTTAATGGTTGATAATATATTTTAGTGTTGATGGATTATATTGTTTATACAGGGTACATGTAATATAAATGAATACAGGTTGTTTACAATTTTTTTTTTTAAAAAAAAAAAACAGAAAATTATTTGGCCACCAAATGTTTTGGTAGCCAAATAGGTAATCAAAAGTTTTGGCTACTAATAATTTAGTAGTAAAAACATAACCCAAAACATTTTTGCCACCAAATAATTAGTAGCTAAAAAATTTGAGAATGAGAGAAATAAACTATTGGCTACTAAATTTTTTAGTCACGGAAAAAAGGGTATCATTTGGCGACTAAAACTTTTGGTGGCAAAAAGTAAAGAAATGAATCTTAATAGGTTTTTGGCTACGAACAGCTTTAGTCGGCAAAAGTCACCACGCCTAAGGTAGAACTTTTAGTGACTAAATGGTTAGTAGCCAAAAGTTTAATAAAATGAAAAATAATATTTTTGGGGACTAAATTCTTTAGTCCTTAAATGTAGTAATGTTGTGACTAAAACTTATTCTCGACAAAAAGTTTTAGTCGCTGAAAATTTAATTTATTTTATTTGAACACTTTTGGCGACTAAATATTTAGTCGCCAAAATATACCCTTTCCCGACTACTTAGAGTTTGGTAGCCGAATGTTCACTTTTGGCGACTAATTTTTTAGTCGCCAAAAGATAACCTTTGCCGACTAACCAGAATTTAGTAGCCAAAACCTTCACTTTCAGCGACCAAAAATAGTTTAGTCGCCAATACTATCGCCGACAGGCTATAGGCGACGACTTTGGCGACAAAAAATATTAGTCGCTAATTTGTTTCGGTGACCAAAAATGGGGCTTTTGGCGACCAATATTTTGGTCGCCAAAAGTGTCATTTCCTGTAGTGACGAGGTGGTGTATAAATTATTTCTTTAACTAATTAATCTTGCTTAGAATATTTAATTTGAGATTGAACTTTAATTATAATTAGTTTAATTAACCATCTCTTAATTTTAATTAGTCATGTAAAACCCTAATCCAATTAATCATGACTAAGTACAAATCTCACTTAATTTAATTAATCTAATTTGACTTCCTTTAGAACCCAATTAATTATATTTAAATTTATCAGTCTGAATCAGATTTTTAATCAAACTCCAAAAAAGTTTCAAATATTAAATTAAACATATTTCCATTATCAATTTTGATTTCTCAAACCATTTAGGCCTTCAATTTCTAATCAGACTTCAAATTTCCGTCAATAAATTGCATATTCAAATTACACATCCCATAAATAAATTTAACTCGTAATAATCACAATTCTCAATTCGCATAATTTAATTAACTTTATTAACTCTAATTCGGACCCAATTTAATCGAATCTCAATTTTACTAAACCGAAATGAATATTTAATTAAACTCCCAAATGAGTCTGTAATTAAAATTAGGTTGATTCAACTTCTTAATTTCACTTCCTTAAGCCATTTGAACTCTTAATTTCTAATTCCAAACTAAATCTTTAACAGAATCATATACGAATCCAATTCCACAATTCTCATAAATCCCAAATTAAATTAAGATAACGACTAATTAAAATCTCAAATCTCCTTAATTAACCAAATATAAAATATTATACATGGCGGGGTTGTCACACTTGTCTTGATGGCCAAGCTCACTTTGTCACCTTCGAGTCGGACATTTAGCCGATACCCAGGCCAATTAAACACTTTGTAATCCTTGATATGTTCATCATTATGTAAATGTTTGCAAGTCAAGTAATGCAATGTCTCAAGCTAAAGCTATGTTCAAACTATGATTTGATGTTATGTTTAAAAGCTTGTCTGTATTCATTCATTTACCGCTTTACTTTGTTACTATTCACTGGGCAATGGCTCACCTTTTTCCCTATATGTATGTAGGTGAAGATGAAGAACACGGCCAGGAAAAGGAGTCACACTAGAATTCTTTTCTTTTGTTTTGTCTTTTTGGAAGTTGTAACGTTTAGACAATAGTTTTCTTTTTCAATTTTGACTTTGTATAGTTATGTTGTGGATGATGTACTTCTCTTTTTGTTGTTTGGACTTCAAATAGAAAGATAATAATGTAAGAAGTGTGTGTGTTTGTTTTCCTTTGATTTATGCACATGCTGTGAATGGACTTTTGATAACTAATGGAAAAGTGATTCAGCATAAGCCCCAAGGTTATTAGTCCAATCTTATTTTGTCTTGTTAGGCCTTCAAAAGTCAGGCCTTACTAATCGATCATCCGGTGTTCTTGTAATTCCTACGACTACCTGCAAAGCTAATGGCTTGATGAAATGCTCCAGACATTTTTAATATAATGAAAAACTTAAGACATTCTCAATTTAATATTTTAATTGAAATACTAAAACAACTTTTTTTTTTGTTTAATAAAATTTAAATTTGATGAAAGTAAAAAAAATAAATGTTAATGGCGTTCTAAGCAGGATACACATGATACATGCGAGTATGCATATTAGAATTTCTCCAATTATAATATCTGCACTTTTTTTTCTTTTTTTTTTTCAATAATATCTGCACATTCATTTGCGGAAAGGGAACAAATTCAGTGAGAAACTCTTTGGCGGCACCGCGAAAATCCCAGAGAAGCAGAGCCATGGAATTCCAAACTGCAAAACCAAATGCCAGAATGCCGAGGAACGAGAAGCTCTCCCTCGATCACTATCTTTCTGTTGGCTACACATTTTGTACTAAGCCAGTGACAATCCGACGCGTGGCGAAGTGAGGGTAATATGGGGAGACCAGGTAGGTCTTCGATCCTGATCATACACGTGGCAATTATTATTGGTTGTTACAAGATCTGAGTAGTAGCAGATCAACAAAGAGGCGTACAGTGACGTGGCTTCAACGGTTGCTCACATTTCAAATTCGAATATAAGGGGGAAGCCTAACTGCAAGTGAAGGCGTAGTGGAACTACTATTAAGGTAGCATGATCAGCGACTACGGAGGAGCAGTTCGACGGTTTGAAGTACAATTCGATGGTTATCTTCGGAGAGTATAAATAGCAGGAAGGACTTCAGAGAAAGGGACGGCAAAAAATCTAAAGAATTACTTTACATAGTCCAGTGTTATTTCCTGTCCTTTATATTTCTGTACTTTAAGTTTCTGCGCCGCACTTCATTTGTAGGAGTAGTTTTTCAAGTATATTGCCGCTGTAATTCTTTACGGAACTAAGACCATTGTAAGTTTTTCATACTAATGAAATATTTCAGTTTATTTAATTGTTCTTATGTTCAAGTTTTCTGAAGTCAAATTATCAATAAGCCACCAGTTAAAGTCCTCTTTATTGAGGCCGAAAGAACCATAACACAATCGTCTGAATAATTGTTTGGCAATTACAATTCTGTAAGGACTGATTGATCCTTGCTGGCACGCTCATAATTACGAAAGTAACCTTCGAAAGCCAAAAAAGCCAACATATATTTTTGGCACGCCCGGTGGGACACATATAAAAAAAAAATGGCTAGACGTAGGAGACAAGGAGAAAATGAACGTTTGGAAGAAGGCGTGGAAGGAGAGGTGGAGACATCCAATCCAAAGGATAATGTGATAACACATCTTGTGGAGACTCCTACCCTATCGGAACCCATGGTCGAACAGACCAATACTTCAGAGCAAATACCATTTGTTCGTAATAGTGGACGAGACCAAGGAATTGGACCATCCAGTGTCCCATCTACTCAGCCAGTCAATCCGTGGGGCGGCTTGGTAGATGCCATGGGACAGCAATTAATAAACACAATGGAAAGGTGGGCAGTATCCTTTTTGGATCGAATGAATAACCACCAACCAACGAATGTAAGACACATAGAGGAGGTGAATGTCCCTCAGCAAAGATTGGCTAGAGACAAACAGCCTATGCAAGCTAATGGACATTCTAATGGTCAAACCAGTAATCAGATTCATGAAAGGTTACCACCTCAGTCTTGGTACGAACCCATTTCGAGGCCTGTAGTAGGCCAGAATGCCTCAATATTCAACAGTGAAGCCATGCAGATTGGTGGATCTGGCCTGGTACAAGAAAATGGCATAAGAATGAGTCCAAATCTCACATTCGAAGCCATACCTGGCACCAGGGGGTACAATAATCCCGTATTCGAATTTATACCCGGGGGGTTGGAAGGTTTTCCTACAAGTGGAAGGGATACAATACCTGTCCCAGCACCTTTCATGGGTCCTTTCGCAGGACAGGCTCAAAGAGGTTACCTACACCCCCAACAGCACCCTCTACCACAGGGACAGCCAGTCCCAAATGTACCACCTTATGGACCAAGAGGACCACAAGCACAAGTTTGTTCACCAAATCCTGTGTTTGTTCCCCCAGTGGTGGTTCAGCAAGCGCAAAATATGGTCTCTAGGGACCAGATCACTGAGATAGTTAGGGAGTTGTGTGGACCAATGGCTCGGGGGGTCCAGACCCCTGTCTATAGAAAACCATACCCAGAATGGGTCGATAGGGTACATGAATATCCAAGAGGTTTCAGGATCCCAGATTTTGTCCTCTTTCATGGGAACGGAAACCAATCAACAGTAGAACATATTGCTAGGTTTGCCGCTCAATGTGGAGAATTTACCAATCATGACTATATAAAGTTGAGACTATTCCCAAATTCTCTAACCGGAGGAGCATTTGTATGGTATATTAACCTTCCACCTGGCTCCATCCAGACTTGGCAGCAAATGGAAGAGGCATTTCATGCCCAGTTCTTCCAATCAGAGCCGGAAGTTTCCATGGCAGACTTGGCTAGATTGAGTCAAAGGCCTGAAGAGAAGGCTACTCAGTTTATTTCCAGATTTAAGAGGGCTCGAAATAAATGTAGAGTAATCTTGCCAGAAACTGAATTTGTAAGATTGGCCCAAAATGGCCTAGAGTTCAGGCTTCGAAAGAAGTTTGATTCAACAGAATTTAGAGATTTAGTGGAACTAACTTATAAAGTATCTAGATATGAAGCATTACTAGAAGAGGAACAGGATCGAAATAATGCGTCATATAAGACGTACTACAAAGATCCTAATTATGAGATCGATGCAGCAGAGATTGTGGGAAAAGAGCCTATGATCTGTGAAGCATTAATTCATAAAGATACAACAATTGACCAGCAGTTTAAAAAGAAAGATATCCACAGGAAATATTCTTTCGATTTAACTAAGGCAGATGACATTTTTGATCATTTGCTTGCAGCCAACTTCCTTAAGTTACCAAAAGGTGTTAAAATTCCATCTCTTGATGAACTTAAAGGAAAAATATATTGCAAATGGCATAATTCTTGGTCTCACTCAACTAAAAACTGTGTTGTTTTTCGAGACAGGATCCAAGGGGAGTTTGAAATTCCCAGCCAAAGCTGAAAAAGCCATGGGGATCGATAGCAATCCATTTCCAGAAATTGGAGAGGTAGCAGCCAATGTCATTATGACAGACTTTCAGAATCTGTCTCTGAAAGAATTGGAGGAAGTCAATGTACAGGTGCATGTGGCCAACCAGACAGCAACCAAAAAAGACCTTAAAAGTCCACCAGCCATGGGACGAGATTTCCCACATCAGAGGGAAGACTCTGATGAAAAAGCATTGGATGATGACTCCTTGGAGGCAGCCGTAATGCAACGAATGTGTCCCAGGTGCAGACTGAGTTATAAGTGGTTGAAAGGCCTTCCAGTCGATGGGAAGCAGTATTACAGGGATGTGCAGAGGCATCCCAAAGCAACCAATGCTTATAACAAAAGGCCGTATCCGGCTAATGTTAGGCGGCAGCCATTAGTGGTTGAACCTGTAGTTGATAGACTGCATGCTAAAGGCAAGAGGCCCTTATATGAGTCCAGATCACCCAACTATTACAGGTTGGAGAGTAGTCATTCTGAAAGAAGGCTGGAGAAGAGTTCGAGTTTTGGGATCAAAGCCAGGAATTGGCCCCTTGGGTCAGCTTCACGAAGGACGGAAAATGATTATCACCATCGAGAACTTGAATCAGGCTCAAAGCTTGGAGACAGGGCTAAACAATTGTCTTCACAGCCAGCCTCGAAGGTGACCTCGAAAGAAGGAAAAGGCGGTTCAACGTCTGGGTCAGTAAGTTCGTGGGTACCTGGAGTCCCAGATTGGTCTGTGATGCAAAACAAACCTAGGGAAATGCCTTCCCAAAGGAACTTTGGAAATCAAAGTAGGATGGTTAAGCCTCCTTTGGTGGCCCCTAACAACTGGGTATTGCTGAAACACCCAAGAACAAGGGAACCAGATATGGTCCCCGTTATTTCCAGATCACAAAGGAGAAAAATTCAGCGTAGGTACACCCAATACCAGAGAGACCTGAAAGAATGTGGAGAGAGTTCTTCGATGATCCAGACTGGAGAAAAGAAGAATCGAAAGTCAGACCATAATTCAAAGCCAGTTACACAAAACGAAGTGGATCGCAGCAGAGAACAGTTGGTCAAGGTTCATTCTGAACTAAAGGCCAGAGAGAAGGAAAGTCTAGCAGGGTTGGAGAAAGCTTTGATGGAAAGTGGTAGCGAGACGGAAGAAGATGTTGGCGTAAGCCAAAAGAAAGAAATGGTGGAAGAAGAAATGTTCGAAGCCTTCATGGCTGATCAAACATTTCTGGTTGGAAAGCCAGCTGAAGAAAATCATTCGAAGGGACCCGTTAGCAATGAAATACCAGAATGCATCATGCAGGATGTTTCTGAGGAAATTGACCAAAGTGACCAAGAGGGGAAACAGGTACAGCCAGCCATCCAGTTTGGCTCGTTTCCCCCGGTATCAGTGAACATGGTACACATATTACCACGGAAATTCCAAGCTGGAGATAGGAATCAAGAAGGGCAGGAAGCTGATCCAATTCCGATCTCTAGTGAAGATTCACAAGCAAGTATGGTGCAAGATAATTTCGAAATGGTTACCCCAATGGAAGCTGAATACGAGAACGAGGAAGTGGTAAGCATTAACCTCTCGTATCCATTCGAATATCCCTCGAATTCCATGACGTAGCATGTTAAGCCTTTGTACATTAAGGCCTTCTTCGATGGGGTTCAGTTAAACCGAGTCTTGGTGGATAATGGAGCGGCGGTGAACTTATTACCGAAATCTTCCTTGAAAAAATTAGGAAAGAGGAATCCTAGGTTGATTCCAACCAGTACGACCATCGCTGGTTTTGCTGGAGACAAGCAGATGGCCCAGGGAATTCTATCCATCAACTTGAGTGTGGGAACCAAGGACTGCATGACGGCGTTTTTTGTCATCGATAGCAATGCGAAGTACAATGCTTTACTTGGTAGAGATTGGATCCACACTAATAAATGTGTGCCTTCCTCTTTGCATCAGAAAATGATAATAGCTCTAGGCAATGGGAAGACGGAGGAAATTAATGCAGATCCTCAACCTTTCATAGCCTGTGCGGATTTCGCAAAAGCCAAGTTGTATATTGATGGCGTGGCACCGCTTAGTATACTGATGGAATTCGATGGCTCAGCCGAAGTAACGGCTGATAAGGAGGTAGCACACCTGAAGCAACTAGTCCAGGAGAGTGCTGATGAAGAGCTAGTGGTTAAAGATGACAATGATGCCTGGTTATAGGCAGCAAGATGAAGCACCAGAAGCCAGGTCTTTGGCTTTAATCAAGTTTTCAATATTGGATATAAAGTTAATAGTCCAGAAAGTTCGAGAGCAGGAGAAAGAAGTCATGACGATTGGCTGCAAGCGGGAGCAGCAACAAGTCAAAGTTTTGACCCTTGATAAATACTGTGCATTGGACATAGAAACAAAAGTCCAAGAAATACAGGAAGAAGAAACTTTAGGGACAGATTTTGTCTATGAGGAGGAAAATAAAGAGGAGGAATCAAAGAGCTTGGAAGCAGAACACAGCAAGGAGATTTTTGTGAAGCCAGAGAAGATCAAAGAAGGAGTTCAGGTAAGTACTCAGATACAAGACCCCTTAGAAGAAATAAATTTAGGGGAAGATTCTGTACAACAACCCATTTATATAAGTGCTTGGTTGAATTCTCCCAATAAGGACCAGTTATTGGTTATTCTGAGAAGATATAAAGATTGTTTTGCATGGTCATACAATGAACTACCAGGATTGGATAGGTCATTAGTGGAACATAGGCTTCCCATGAAGCCTAACTTCAAGCCATACAAACAAAAACCAAGAAGAATGGGTTCAGAGGTGATCCAGAAAAGTCAAGGAAGAAATTCTTAGACTACTCAAGGCAGGCTTTATCAGAACAGCCAGGTATGTTGAGTGGCTGTCTAATATTGTACCTGTAGTCAAGAAAAATGGCAAAATGAGAGTATGCATTGATTTTAGAAACTTAAATCTGGCAACTCCAAAAGATGAGTATCCTATGCCTATAGTAGATTTGTTGGTGGACAGCTCAGCCGGACATCACATTTTATTAATGATGGATGGACACTCAGGCTATAACCAGATCTGCATTGCGGAGGAAGATGTTCATAAGACAGCATTTAGATGCCCTGGGAATATTGGGACCTTCGAATGGGTCAAAATGCCGTTTGGCCTGAAGAATGCTGGGGCCACATATCAGAGGGCTATGAACACTATCTTTCATGACCTTATTGGTGGGTATTTAGAATGTTATATTGACGACATTGTGGTTAAATCCCAGTCCATGGAGGAACATTTGTTTCACCTAGAGGCAGCCTTTGAAAGAATGAGAAGGTTCAAATTGAGGCTTAATCCTCTTAAGTGTGCTTTTGGCGTATCATCTGGAAACTTCTTGGGCTATGTAGTACACAAGAAAGGAATACAGATCGACCAGAATAAAGCCAAAGCCATCATTGAAGCCAGACCTCCTTCAAGTAAGAAAGAATTACAAAAGTTTCTTGGTCAGGTTAATTTTCTTCGAAGATTCATTTCTAACACTGCAGGGAAAACTAAAATTTTTTCTTCTTTATTAAGGCTGAAAGCTGAAGAGGAATTTGTGTGGACAACGGAGCATCAAAGTGCTTTCGATGGAATCAAAGCCTACTTGGCCAATCCTCCAGTACTGATGCCACCAAATGGCGTTAAGCCTTTAAAGCTGTACATAGCCGCAGCAGAAGACTCATTGGGAGCTTTCTTGGCCCAAGACAATGAGGAAGGCAAGGAGCAGGCTGTTTATTACCTTAGTAGGTTTTTAAATTCTTGCGAATGTAAATATTCAGCTGTAGAAAAGCTTTGCCTTGCACTATATTTTGTTGTAATGAAATTAAGATATTACCTTTTGCCTACAACTGTCTTGGTAATTGCGACCACAGATTTGGTTAAATACATGTTATCTAGACCTATGTTGAGGGGAAGAATTGGCAAATGGGTATTAGCTCTATCAGAATTTCACTTAGAATATGTGCCCCAAAGGGCAGTGAAAGGACAAGTTTTAGCCAATTTTTTGGCAGACCATCCATCTCAAACAGAGAGTCAAGAAATAATGGAACTCAGTATGGCTAGTGTCGAACCATGGCAAATGTGGTTCGATGGATCGAAAGCCAATGGCCTAATTGGAATTGGTATAGTAATCAAGTCACCACAAGGAATCGAAACCACACATGGTTTCAGAATAGATGAAACTGCTTGTTCTAATAATCAAGCTGAATATGAAGCTTTGATAGTAGGATTGGAAATTCTTATTGGATTACAAGTACATGCAGTTGACATATTTGGAGATTCCCAATTGATCGTTAACCAAGTAAAAGGGATTTTCAAGTGTCAAAGTATAAGTATACTGCCTTATTATGTCGTTGCATTACATTTGCTATCTCAATTTGAAATAGTAAATGTAACTTATGTCCCGAGATTCTTGAATAATAGAGCTAACGATGTGGCGCAGAAAGCTTCGAATTTCAAGAGCAAAGATGGTACCCATTGGGATGTAAGCCAAACGACATACCAAAAACCTATACCTCCTTTAAGTAGGAGGAACATGGTCCTGGAAATCAACTATAATGATCTGCAGGAACAGGATTGGAGACATCCAATAATACAATACTTGACTGGCCCATCCTCGAAAACCAGCAGAAGAGTTAAATTGCAATCTATGCAATATATCTTATACAACAATGATCTCTACAAAAGAGGGGGAGATGGTCTATTGTTAGAATGTTTAGGGCCAAAAGAAGCATTAATAGCTATGGCTGAAGTTCACGAAGGTATCTGTGGTGCACATCAGCCTGGTGTAAAAATGAGATGGCTGCTTCGAAGACATTCCTATTATTGGCCGACTATCCTTAAAGATTGCATAGAATATGCAAAGGGCTGCCAGGCATGTCAAAAGCATGGTACAATAAGGCATGTGCCCATAACTGATCTACATGCAGTAGTAAAGCCTTGGCCATTTAGAGGATGGGCCATGGATATGATGGGGAAAATACACCCTCCCTCTTCGAAGCATCATTGTTTTATTTTGGTGGCCACTGATTATTTTACCAAATGGGTCGAAGCCAAACCATATAAAGCTGCAGATCAGACGGAGGTTATTGGGTTCATTAAAGATCTGATCCATAGATTTGGCATCCCACAAACGATAACGGTCGATAATGGGACTGTCTTTGATGGGAAAATGGTGAAGTCTTTTGTGGCTGAGTTCGGGATTAGAATGTGAATTCCACTCCATACTACGCACAAGCCAATGGTCAAGCTGAGTCATCTAACAAATCCTTAAAAAAGGGAATACAAAAAGTTGTGGAAGATAATCCGAGAGATTGGCACAACTTATTGTTAGATGTATTGTGGGCTTATAGAACTTCCCCAAGGTCAAGCACAGGAGTCACTCCTTATGCCTTAGTTTATGGGCATGATGCAGTATTACCAGTGGAGATCAATGTTAAATCCTTAAGGGTAAGATGCCAGGACCAGTTGGATCCTGAGCAGTACTATCAAAGTATGTGCTTGGAATTAGAAGATATAGATGAAGCTAGAATTCTGGCATTAAATAGCATTCTCTTTCAGAAGAAGAAAGCAGCCAAAAATTATAACAAGAAAGTCAAACACATTGGCTTTGATGAAGGTGATTTGGTGTGGAAGACAATACTCCCAATAGGGATTAGAAGCCATAGATTTGGCAAATGGTCACCTAATTGGGAAGGACCATATCAAATTCATAGAGTTTTGCCTTTGGGGGCATACCATTTGAAAGATTTGAGTGGTTATGTGCATCCCAAAAAGATTAATGGCAGATATTTAAAACCATATTTTCCAACTATTTGGGAAACACAGGGAATAAAATAAACAGTGAGTACAAGAACATAAAATAGTAAACATGGAAATGCTTTATAAAGAGTCAAGTACATTGTGCCACAAGTTGGCCCAAAAATCATTACAGTGTTTTAGCTGTTTTTGTACAACAGATTTTCTATTTGTAAACGATGAAAACAGTTGAATAGCTGCAGTCATATCTTTCTTTTGATCAGCTAGTCCTTGATTGGTGATTTGCAGTTTGAGGTCAGTTCGGAGTAAGGCTTGATTCACTGCAGAAAGCTCCTCTTCGAGTTGAGCTTTCCTCTCCAGCAATTGAGTTCGGAATTGAGAGGCAGAGGAGTGTTGCTCCTTAAGCGTTGATACTTCAGTGTGCACTTGAGAAACAAAACTTTGATCTCTGACCAATTTCTCATCTGCGGCCTTGGCAGCATGACAGATGCTGATGTAAAAATCGATGGTAGCTGCTGCCTGGGATAGGTGGTTAGATACATCCATACCAGACTGCTCAGCAAGTTTGCAGCATTGAAGAAACCCGTTTTTTATTATAGGCCTTTGTAGAGCCTCGAAGGGAATCCTCGAAAAAGAAATTAGCAGGTCTAGACAGGTGTCCAAGTCTATCGAAGGCACAGAAGGTTGGCTGCTGGAGGAAGGAGAGCTCTCAAAAATTTCCAGCAAAGAATCAGCTAAAACTAATGGCTCAGTCTCCTCATCGAATGTCGGAGAAGTAGAAGTGATGTCAAAAAGACTAGCTAATCTTGCTTCAAAAATATCAATCTCCTCAGTAGACATGAGGGGAGCAGAAAGAGTTGCCATGGGAGACACAGAAGATTGCATAGCAATAGGAGAAATGGGTGGAGCATCTTTGATGGTCTCCATGGTCTTGGTTACCAATGAATCAAGAGAAGGAGGGCTGGAGCTAGGTAAAGATGGTAAGTCACGAATTGGAGAGCTGTCAGCACTCATCAAAGACAAGGTAGCACTTGGAATCTCCTTCGAAGGAGAGAGAGAAGCAAGACTCAGTAAAGAAGTAGATTGGGGAAAGCCAAGAGTCAAGTAAGAAAGATAGGGAGCCAAACCAAGAGGAAAAGGTGCAGGAATGCTCGGCCTCAGGAAAAGTGTAGAAAATCTAGACCCCAAAAATGGAAGTATGGTCTGAGTAGTCCCTACATCCTGCGTCTGATCTGCCTCGAATGAAACTGAGAGAGGTTCCATCGAAAAGATAAGCTCAGAAGTTGCTACTGCATAAGGAAGAAATGTGAAGCAATGTCAAACCTTGATACCAAAGGCTAACAGAGAAAAAATCGCAAAAGCATAAAATTACCTGCTCCAGAAGTATCAGCAATAATAGGGGAACTGCGAAGGGTGTAATCTCTGGCAGTCTGTTGACTTCTTACAGTTTCCCTTTGTAGTATGTCAGCAGCAGCAGGTTCATCTCTCAGAAACTGTTGCTGCCGTCTCTTCTCAGCTCTTTCAAAGACAATCATGGCTTTATCATGTTCTTGCTCTATTGTCTTGACGGCTGCTTTTTGGATGGTATCTTCGACTGAGATAGGAGCGGAAGCAGACACCTTTTTTCTCTTCTCTATGGCTTTGGCGATTGTCTCAGAATCAGAGTCTTCGACCATATCGGAGGGAGAAACAGTCATCTTTCTTTTCCTTTTCCTCGGTATTGGCAGGGTCTGTTTTTTCTCAATTTCTTTCTCAACTTTTCCCTCAAGCTCTTCAAGCTGTGATCTAGATTCCAGAGAAATGAATTCATCTTCTGACTCTCTGGCAGTTACCGAGTCGGATGAAAATCTTTCTTTTTAAAAGTAACTCTTCCTCTTCATCTGATTCTTCCTTTTCTTCCCCTTGAATATTGGATGTTTCTTTCTCGAGTTCAAAGAGGCTCCTTTTCTTTTGTGATTGACCACCTCCACAAAAGAAGAATTAAAGATAAGACAAAATGCATTATGAAAGACAAAAAGAGAAAAGACAATGGTATACCTTTCTTCGAGGCAGCCCGAGTGACTCTGGGATGAATTGAAGCAGCAGGAGCAGCATGTGCCAATTCTGAAGCAGTGGAAGAAGTGACCTCCCCAGTTTCTTTGGGCTTAGTCACATCTAACACTGGTAGTAGCTTTAAAGGTGAAATGGCCAAATAAATCTCCATGTTAGTCACCCACCAATTTTGGTACCTCTTCAACACAGTACCTTGAGGAATGAAAGGGGTGTACTCAAAGTTGGCCAAGTCATCTTCAAATTTCAAAGTTGCCTCTTCTAGCCTGGATTTCCGGACTTTCAAGTCCCTTCTGGAGAGGCTGAGATTCGTGTTGCTACAGAGGGGTATTGGAACCCCTTGTGAAAGGCCAAATTGTCTAGCAAACTGAGCTGGACAATAAGGTTCAGCAATACATTTGTATGCCTTCGGGTTTAAAGTCCCGATAAATAGCTCTCTGGGGAGCAGAATGGAAGCCCATATATCCTTGTGAGCAAGCGATGTACAAGACTGGTCACTCAGAAAATTTCTCAACCAAGATGGACCAATGGAAGGTTCTAAGGGACGAAAGCGATAAGTAGGAAGGGAGACTGGAAGCTGGTGAAAGAAAGAGAAGTAAAAGGCAAAGGTAGAAAGGTAAAGTGAAACATTGGCCATCCTCATGCCATGAGTAAGAGGGTTTGGCTCAGAAAATTTAAGGCACTTGGATTGTAATTCAATAAAATAGGCGAAAAACCAAAACTGAAGGATCCAGAATGGCCTCCCTTGATTAGCATCTAGGGGTTTCTCACAAAAAAGGGAGCAGACTCTATATACGTGTCCTAGAGCATGTGGGGCTAAGGCCACCTTTTCTGTAAGACAAAGGCTTTGGCAAGAGGGGCAAATTCAGGCATAATTCTCTGAGAGGAAGTGCAAAAAAGGAATTTACAAAGCCAATACAATAAGAAAGAAAAAAATTCCCTATCAGTCACAGGGCCCTGTCTTTTATTCTCAGCCCTAGCAAAATCACTATAAGATGAGTTAAGGGAGGGGGGGGGGAGAAAGGGACTGCCAAATTAGGATAATCTGGTCCAAAAGGAGTGCCAATAGGAGATAGTCCCAGTAAATGGCAAATATCAAGAACAGTAGGGGCCATCATCCCACATCTAAATTAAAAAAAGTTAAAAACAGGATTCCAAAAACATAGAGCAGCGGGAACAAGGAAAGGGTCTTCTGAAATAGTTACCCTAGACAGTCTGAGAGCATCGAGAAGGCAGAGTTCTTAGAGGTCCAGGGTCCTAGCAGGAATAACCCGATCATACCACTCTTGCCATTCTGGTCTCACCGTGGGCCAGCATCGATGGGGGCGATTTACCCTCCAGTTCCTCCAGTCAAGACCACCTTCATAGAGAAGACATTGGTTTTCCAATCGGGGATACAGGGCTGGGAGTTCAGTAAGGACCTCTTTGAATATGGGCCCGAGCACATAGTTTGACTGCACATGGCGGCGAGGGACAAAGATGCGTCCATCAATAGCGCTCTTCTCCCCAGCTTTGTACTTTTCGCATTCCGCATCAATAATCCTCTTCAGGGCCACAGATGAGCTCATACGCTCTACGACTGATACTGAAGAAGAAGCCATTGACGGTATGTTTTTTCTTCAGGAAAGGAAGTAGAGAGAAGCCGACGATCGGTAATAAGAGGGGTTTGTGCGATTAGAAGAGCAGGTGATTTCAGAGCTCAAAACAAAAGGGTTTTTAAAAGTCCTCGTATTTGAAAATATATTACATGAGCTGTTAAGTAAAAGTACGAGTACAAAAAGCTTCCTTCAACATTGACGCTTTTGGAGGGAAAACAAAGCCCGGTTGTTAAGGTTAGCTTCGAAGTAAGATATTTTGCTTCGAAGCCGAGTCAAACGGCTTCGAAAAGAGAGAAGCCAGCTTCGAAGTGGGTTGCCCTACCCAAAATATAAAAATACTCCAGTATTCATTTTAAAAGAGGCTAAAGACCTGTTTTAGAGTTTTTAACAAAGGTAATGTCCTTCGAAGCAAAACTTGAGTTTCTTTAACAAAGGTAATGTTCTTCGAAGCAAAACTTGAGTTTCTTTAAAGATGGGATTTGGTGTTCGAAACATCGAAAGCAATAATGACAATGACTAGACGTTGACTATGGTCAAAACAAATTTTAAATGTAAGATTGCTAGATTCGAAGCACTGTTTCCAATTGAAAATCAGCCAAAACTCTATTCCACAAATTGGAAAGGTTTACAATTGGCTCATTTAGTGTTTTATTTAAAACAATTAAGTCCAGATTCAAAGGATGAAATTGATCGAAGTTCGAAGCTCTGAGTTGACTTTTAAAACACAAGTAAAAATACAAGTGAAGACAGGGTCAAACAAAGACAAATTTTGTTTATGTTAATTTCAGAGCGATTACATCAGCTGACCCTATCTTGGTATAAACTCGAGCTCATAAAAATAAGGAATGGAATAAATAACAAGATCATGAAATTTAGTCCAACAATGATCAATGAACTTTTGTTCTTTCCTTATTCTATCTTCTAAATTTTCTAGCATTGGCTGCATAAGTTGATGTCCTCTCACTTCATAGTAGAGCTCTTCAGCTTTTATTTCGAAGGCCACCTCTCTTAACCCTTGTTCCAATTCATCAATATCTAAGTCATCCCAATACGAAGAATCTTTATTCTTGAAATCATTGAATTCTTCAATAAAGTTCTCTGCTTCGTACTGAGCATGAATTCGAAGGGACGAAAGTGTGTCTAAAGATTGTGTAGTAGCCACAGAATTGCGATGCCAGTGAAGAAGCAATGGAAGTTGGTCCAGAAACATATGAAGTTCTGCCTAAGCAAGGGGATTAAGAACATGGCCCCTAGTCATGATGTCACAAGCCCATCGAAAGTTCTTAAGAGGGACTTCGTCCTCGAGAACATTAAAGGGCAAATGAGAGAAGGCTGCAAGCAGCAGTTGAGCCTGTTTCCGCTCAGCTGGGGTAGGAGAAGGCAGAGGTTTATAAGGTGGAAAGACATTCTCCGTGGATAGGGAAATCTTCAGTTTTTCTGTCCAAGAAAGAATTGGTAGAGGAGAATCAATTTCGGGAGACGAAGAAGAAGGTGTGGGCGTTTCTGTTTTCGAGGATGACACGGGAGCAGAAGGAACAAAGGCATTAATATAATCAAGCCAGTCAGAAGAACAGATCTTCGCCTTCTGGGCTAAGAATGATAGGTTATACCCTTGTGTTTCTTCTGGGCGAGGAGCAGAGTGCACTATCTTTGTAGGCATGGAAGATGTATACCATGCTACAAGAAGATTCTCCTCCAGACTGCGCCGACGGTCAATAGGCACATAAGGATAAACAACTGAACTTCGAGCATAGGAAAAAAAACTCTAAAGGGTCAGTGAACTCAACAAAATGATGGTTGATTCGCTTCTTTAAATCATAAGTCTCAAGTACTGACCAGCTTGTCCAGTCAGAACCTCCAGAAGAAGAAGAGGTTGCAGCTTTATCCCATACAGAAATTTGCGAAGAGGAGTTGCTCAAATCCATGTTTGCAATTTTACGAATCAGAGGTTTGAGAGCAGATTGTTCGAACTGTAAAGGTAGGTCAGAGAGGAAAATTCTTATGTCTTTGTTTGTAGCCTTTTGAATCGAAGGATTAAGAGCAATGTGTTCGTAATCCAAAGGTTGGTAATTTGCAAAGGCGTCCATGACCTGAATATAGAAAGGTGGGTAAAGGTGGCTAATAAATGCATGCTTTCGACGAGGAATAGCATCGACATATGACTCTTCGTATGCTTCATCATTGGAAGAAAGAATTAATTTGGCCATAAAATGTATCAGTCTGTTCGAATAATAAGACAGAGAAAGTACTTAAGGATCAAGATGAGAGTATTAATACAGATGGTGTGTGACAGTTGCATTTCTGGGAAGATGCAAAACCCATGCACGTTCTAAGACGTGGGAAAAGGGACTCTGATCCACTAATATCACCAAGTCTTGGGTATATTAGTGCGGGGGGTAATGTTGGCTACACATTTTGTACTAAGCCAGTGACAATCCGACGCGTGGCGAAGTGAGGGTAATATGGGGAGACCAGGTAGGTCTTCGATCCTGATCATACACGTGGCAATTATTATTGGTTGTTACAAGATCTGAGTAGTAGCAGATCAACAAAGAGACGTACAGTGACGTGGCTTCAACGGTTGCTCACATTTCAAATTCGAATATAAGGGGGAAGCCTAACTGCAAGTGAAGGCGTAGTGGAACTACTATTAAGGTAGCATGATCAGCGACTACGGAGGAGCAGTTCGACGGTTTGAAGTACAATTCGATGGTTATCTTCGGAGAGTATAAATAGCAGGAAGGACTTCAGAGAAAGGGACGGCAAAAAATCTAAAGAATTACTTTACATAGTCCAGTATTATTTCCTGTCCTTTATATTTCTGTACTTTAAGTTTCTGCGCCGCACTTCATTTGTAGGGGCAGTTTTTCAAGTATATTGCCGCTGTAATTCTCTACGGAACTAAGACCATTGTAAGTTTTAATGAAATATTTCAATTTATTTAATTGTTCTTATGTTCAAGTTTTCTGAAGTCAAATTATCAATAAGCCACCAGTAAAAGTCCTCTTTATTGAGGCCGAAAGAAGCATAACACAACCGTCTGAATAATTGTTTGGCAATTACAATTCTGTAAGGACTGATTGATCCTTGCTGGCACGCTCATAATTACGAAAGTAACCTTCGAAAGCCCATCGCCACTGACAAGCAACACCATCTCACCGTTAACCTTCTCAACAGTCCCCCAGGATTGGCTCGTTTCATACTGTTTTTTTTTTTTTTTAAATAAATAAATAAATAAATAATAGTAGAGTGCAAGTTAATAACCCTCGCTTTTTTAAATTTTAAATGATTTTTTTTTTAATTTATTTAAATTATTTTCGTTCACAATTTTTTTTTAAATAAAGACAGTTATACGTCACTATTGTTTTACTCTTTTAATCAATTATGTAAACGTTGATACAAAATAGTAATAAAAAAAGTTGATGATACAAAACATTTCTCTTTCTAAAATAAATAAATAATAATAATAATAATAATAATAATAAATAAATAAATAAAAATTAAGCATCTCCAGTAAATTGTGCTGAGCTGGGCCAATAGAATGGATCAGTGCAAGGAGGACTCATGTCTGCTTGTTTGGCTTGATACACATTATTGAGTAATGTTAGAAAGCTCAAATATTCTATTAAAAATTTTATCAAATGTCTCACATGGGTGTGGAACCCACACAATGTAGATTCCATGTGAGTCCCACACCCATGTGAGACATTTGGTAAAATTTTTGAGGCCTCTAATATTTTTGTACATTATTTGTATTGAAACTCAAAAGGGATTTTGATAAGAGAGCCCAGCATCATTGGTTTAGACTTTTAAAGTTTAATAAATAATAATTGGTCCTAATTTTCATTTGAATGTTAAATACACTTTTTTGGGACTTTGTTCTAGTTTTTATTTATTTAAGCATCTGTATTCGTGTGTGAAATAGTTGTGATTTTTTATTTTTTATTTTGTGGTTAGCCATTTTTTTTTTTAAATTTATTTATTTTTATACTAAAGAATGTTGTTTGGGTTCATCTTTCCTGTTTTGAGGATAGTGAACAAGAGAGATGAAAAGATAGATAGGCTTTGACCCTTTTATTTATTTATTTTATTGTCCAAAATAATTTTTTTTTTTTAAAAAAAAACATTCTATTTTTAAAGTTATTTAAATAATTAGGACACTTTTGTTAATCTGTCTTCAAAATTACATCAAAAATGTAATTGCCAAAGCAATAAAAAAAAAATTTAAATAAAAAAGGGTATTTTTAATAATCAAGGGTTTAATTTCCTAAAAAGGTAGAATTTGTTCCCAATACAGGTACGGATTGTGCGATTCGAATGGTTTGAGAGAAATTATAAATTGAATGGCAGATTAACGAATTGACAAATTATAATTTGAGCAATTTTGAGTGAATTAAGAGATTGAAGGATATTCTAACAAATTATCAAGTTTTTGAATAATATATAATACTAATTTACATAATATTTTTCATATATATAACTATTAATTTGTAATAAATTTCACATATTAAATCTCTTTCAATCATTTTTATTGTAATATTTTATTATAAATTAAAAAAGTATATATGTAATAACTGAAGTGAAACGATTTCAAAAAAAAAATTTAAATTTTAAATTATAATTAACAAAAAGAATCATACAAAATAATACGAATCAATACGATTTTAATAGGTTGTACCGTATTTTACACTGTTCTAATTTCCACTACCTTCTGATTCTGATCTCCTCTAGGAGGGGATTAAAAAGCATGCACCAAGAAAGTACAATCAACATAAGTACTTGGGGACTTGTGACAATTACATTCTCCTCGAATGAATAAATGACAGACGGCAACCAATCATTTAACATACATCGGAGAAAGAGAAACATTTGGGACTCGTTTTTTAAATTTCATGACTCTTAATTTAATTTTAACTCTTGATATGTGTAGAGTTCACTTTTATTTATATATATATATATATATATATGTGGATATCACATTATGAATTATTGAGATAAAGGGTCCGTTTGGGAAGAATTAAAGTGGATTTTTTTAGTTATTTTAGTCACAAAAGACAAAATAGGCTATTTTAGTCACAAAAAATAAAACATCACATCCAACCTATAATCATTACACTCTTCTCTCACAAAAAAAGTCAAAAAAGCCAAAAAGTCAAAAAGCCCTTCCCAAACCAAGCTTTTTAGCCCAGGCTAAAATAGCCAAAAAAACCAAAAAGTTAAAAAGCCAACCCACTTCCCAAACGGAGGCAAAAGTGAGTTGTAAGGGTTATATATGTATAGAGGTCTCTATCACAATTGTTAGAGAAATGATATTTGCAAATAATAAACTCCCATTGTCATGCACCAGTTGCATATAAACGGGTCCATTGCAGCACAAGTCCAATTAAAAAATAATAATGATAATAAAATAATATACCTGTCATATCTTGTAAAGAGGAACATCACAAAATCAGAATTATATATCTGAGATGGTGTGTGGGTAATTTTCTGACTACACTGCCAACTCAATAATCGGCTGGAGAGAACTGGCAGAATAAATGACACCTGGCTGACCTGTAACAGAAAGAGAAGATTCCAGCGGTGGTTCGTCTACCCGGGGGCACTCCGACGATCAAGTCAGTATATCTCTCAAAGATAATCAATAGTGCTAAACTCACTGTTCAGAATATAAATTGTGTACCTTAGACCCATGGGGGTGCCTTTCTTTTATAGTTAACTCAATCTTAGTCCCCATAGAAGCCTAGCTTCAATGGACTCTCGCTCAGTGCTTATCCTGGACTTTTCAATAGATAGAGATAAACTCCCTAAGAGCTTTATCTTTATCCAGGTTGAGTTCCCTCCTCATTCTAGGACTCTTGTCCCTTATCCGCTTATCTCGGAATCTGATATCTTCGGAGATTACCTCGGCTTCACCAAGATCATCTCGGCTTCATAACCTGGACACGTGTCACCTCGGCTGACACATCGGCATCACCTTGGCTACGTGTTGGGACTCAGGAAATATATCCCCACAACTGCCTCCTAGGTTCTATTACCTCGGCATTCTGAGGTGATGGAACCTATATCGGTACTTCCTGTCAATACATTGGCTTAAGCCGAGCTCATTATTATAGGCCGACATGTCTTCTTAAAGATCAAGAGTTCCAAGGGCTTCTTCACGCGTATGAGCTGTCATGCATCACAACTCAACTGTTTTTAGCCACGCGTCTTTTTCTTACTGGATCGTACTTGGTACGTGCTTCTTAATCGTCTCACGCATGCATGCGCCGTCTGACGCTCACGTTGTTTAAGGCGCATTAATTCCGTTTTGCCGCCGTTACAAGTTTTAACAAAACTTGTTTCCCTCTTTTCGTTGTTTCACTTTTCGTTCAATCCTCTAGCTTTTTCTCTCTCTAGCTCTTTTCCTCAGATCCGCCATTGCTCAAGCTTTTTTAGCTTTGTAGCCTGCTCCGTTTATCACCTTCGGTGTGATTTCCACCGATCTTCCGCCTCTGCAACCGTCGTCAGACTTCGGCAATCCCCATTCCGGCTTCCCTCTTTCTGGTAAGCTACTATTCCTCCTGGTGTTAGTCTCTTGTTACCTTACTAAACTTTTCTATTTTACCCGCTATCTTTGCAATCTTGTTCATATTTCTGATATTTCATCTTGCATTTTGTATTCCACCATATATTTGAACTTGTTCACTTCATGATTCTGTTTTTACCCAAATCATCTTCTTGAATATACACTGTTCATACTCCTGTTAATTTCTGCCACTATTCTTGGCATGTTACCCTTCGTATTTACAATGTTCTTGATAGTCCTTCTTTGTTCTTGATTCTGAAGCGCGTTCTTGCTTTTCTGTTTTCCAGATTTGTGCCTTCAATATTCGTTTCCATAGATCTAGGCTTGGGATGTGTTTGTAGAACTCAAAACAATTGTTAGGGAAAATTGAAACGATTCCCCACAGATTTTGTGTATCTTCTAGCTGTAGCCGAGGTCCATAAAACCCTTTAGAAACACCCCTTTTGAAATCCAACTCCTTCAGTTTAAACCGATATCATGGGTATGTGGAAACATATGGTAGACACCCCGGCCAAATTAGAGCACTTTAGGCAAGAATTCGAAATCCTGGCCGACGTTCATCTGAGGTTGGCTGGGGAGGATGACTTTATCATGCCCGATGTAAACCTCATGCCTTTCCCAGCAGTAGCGTTTATTAAGTGTGGGCTTAGGTTTTCATTTGACCCTTTTTTCCGTGAAATCCTTCATTTCTATAGGTTGAACCCAATGCAGCTTGCCATTAATTCTTACCAAGTTATTAATGGTACCATAGCCTTAGCCAAACAAGAGAATGCTAGGATTACTCTTGCCGATTTCCAGTACTGTTATACCATGTGTCGCCTGAAATCGGAAAAAGGCTACATCTATTACCTCAAGCTGAGGTCCACGGAATACAAAATCGTTGCCGACCTCCCTGACTCCAACAAGGGAACGGGGGATGATTACTTCATCGTTTCGGGTAACTGGGAATTTCAGCCAAATGATGACCTCCATCTTTATCCCCTAAGTCAAACAGTTTTCGAGGAAGGAGATGGTACGGGCCATCCTTCACAAATTTTCTTGCTTGTTTGCATAAAGTTTTCAAAATTATACTCTAATGTCTATGCTTTTTTCTTTTCTTTTTTTGCAATTCTTCCTCAGCCACCAAAGGGCTTCCGTCAGTCTTTCTTTCCCAACAAAGACTTGAAGAAACTTCTGAATTTGCCAGTCCACAAGCGAAAGGCCCTTCTGTTTCTCAACTTCATCCCCACTTATAAGTCGGCTCTTCCCGACGTCCCAAAAAAGAAGAAGAAAAGCATTTCTCCACCTTCTGCCACAACTCCACAAATCACGTCCACATCTTGGACAGATCAAGGATCAGCCTCTGATCCAGCCGAGCAGCCGTCAACCTCGGCCTCATATTTGATCCCGATATCCCAATGCCAACGCCGGCGACGATCCGTTTTTGCTGCTGAGATGGGCCGTCAAAAAATAGTTGCAAAAGACCTCTTAGCCAGCATCCCTTCTAACGTTGACGTTCAGCCAATGCAAATCCAGCCTCCACCAAAACAAAAAAGAATAAAAAAGGCTCAACCAAAGGCAAAGGTGACTCAGGTTGATACTGAGGACACCTTGCCAATTTCTAAATTGGCTGAGAGCGAAAAGACTGCCTCTGTCCCCGAGAAGAGGTCTGCTGAAACACACCCATCCGAATCCATCAAATCAAAAAGGCCGAGGTCATCTTCTGCAACGACCTCGGGGTCCCAAAAGCATGATGCCCCTTAGGCCCCCAAAATTACTCTAGAGGATAAGTCACTTGTGTTTTTTGTACAAAAATATGGAGAACTATTGTATAATTTAGTAAACACTCTCAATTAGAAATCATTTATTCAAAACCATGCTCTAATTGTCCAAATTTAGATTTAACTCATTTTCTTTATATCAAATCCACAATTTTAAAATACGAATTAAACTTTCCAAACCCTTGAAAATTTCATGATGTATGTAAAAATAGAACTCAATTTCATTATTAATAACAAAATCAAACTTAACTAATAAATTACAAAATCAATTCCTTAGAATTTCAACTTTACTCAATCTTTAACCAAAAACTCAATTTATAATCATAGATGTTCTAAGATGTGTTTAAATTGAATAAAACTTTTAAATTAACTTACATACATGGATTAAAGATCAAATCAAATAAATTCCTAATTTTCAAAGTTTTTCATTTTTCTCTTCAAAATATGAGATTGAATTAGTTCAAATTCTTCAAAATCTATGATGCATGTATCATTAGAGTATTAAAACTTACAAAATTTGTCCATGCATGTATAAATGGAACTCAAATTCATGCAAGACTACAAAAACCATACTTAACATAATTGATTTCTAAATTAATTTCCATAAATTGAACATAACTCCATTTCTTCATCATCTTGCTAATTCCCTTTTTAATTTCATGAAATTAAACTCAATTATCTCTCAACTTCAGCTTTTAGGTAATTTATCTATAAAATTTAAACTTTAATTCCTTACCTAAAATCTTCAATTTATTGAATCTCTTGATCAAGCTTTGAATTTCCTCCTTTGTCTTCAATTTCTTGAATTTCCTTCAAACCCATTAATTATATTTAAATTTATTAGTCTAAATCAGATTTTTAATCAAACTCCAAAAAAGTAACAAATATTAAATTAAACATATTTCCATTGTCAATTTTGATTTCTCAAACCATTTAGGCATTCAATTTCTAAACAGACTTCAAATTTCCATCAATAAATTGCATATTCAAATTACACATCCCATAAATAAATTTAATTCGTAATAACCACAATTTTCAAGTCTCATAATTTAATTAACTTTATTAACTCCAATTCGAACCCAATTTAATCGAATCTCAATTTTACTAAACTGAAATGAATATTTAATTAAACTCCCAAATGGGTCCGTAATTAAAATTAAGTTGATTCAACTTCTTAATTTCACTTCCTTAAGCCATTAGAACTCTTAATTTCTAATTTCAAAATAAATCTTTAACAGAATCATTTACGAATCCGATTTCACAATTCTCATAAATTTCAAATTAAATTAGGATAACGACTAATCAAAATCCCAAATCTAGTTAATTAACCAAATATAAAATATTATACGTGGCGGGGTTGTCACACTTGTCTTGATGGCCAAGCTCACTTTGTCACCTTCGAGTCGGACATTTAGCCGATACCCAAGCCAATTAACCACTTTGTAATCCTTGATATGTTCATCATTATGTAAATGTTTGCAAGTTAAGTTATGCAATGTCTCAAGCTAAAGCTATGTTCAAATTATGATTTGATGTTATGTTTAAAAGCTTGTCGGTATTCATTCATTTACCGCTTTACTTTATTACTATTCACTAGGCAATGGCTCACCCCTTTTCCTATATGTATGTAGGTGAAGATGAAGAACACGGTCAAGAGGAGTCGCACTAGAAGTCTTTTCTTTTGTTTTTGTTGGACAATCTTCACTGTATTTAAAAGATTTAATTCTATTGTGTACACAACAACAATTAGAATTTAAAGAAATAAAGAAAATGAGAGAATTTGTTTGATTACAAAAATCAAACTCGAAATAAAAATAAATAAATAAAAACAGATTTTATTTTGTTACAAAAACAAAATTTAAATCTGATTTTAATAAATAAAAACAACACTGAAAATAAATTAAATAACTTACTTGATTTAATTTGTTCGAATTATTTTCTGATCAAGCCCAGTGTTTGACACTGTGTCCTTAAGACAGATTCGTCCTCTCCACGGTGCTTTCAGAATTTGGACGTCTATCTCCCAGGATGAAATGATCTACCACAAACAATAGCAGCACTACAAATTGTTTGCCTTACGAACACACTAAGTGTTTACACTCTTTCTTTCGGAAATAAATGCAGCAAGATGAAGAATATAATTTGCAGAGTATGGAGTACGAAAATTGGAATGAAATCCAAATGGGAGGATAGTCTATTTATAGATGTTAAGGTGGCTTTTCGTTTTGAATTGAACAGGTATGTGGCTCTTGGTTTTGAATTGAACAGGTATGATACCTGTTGGTTTTGAATTTAAATTCAAACAGATAGCAAAACGGGAAGGGCCCTGTTTGGGTGTGCATTAATTCCAAAACAGTTTATTTCTGTTTGAAACCGGGAAGGGCCCTGTTTGGATGAACAAAAAATCCAAACCAATTTAATTTGAATTCTGGATTTTATTTTTAATAAAAAATAAAATTAAATTCAAATGTTTTTTGCCCAAAAAGATTAGAAGCCCAACCACACACCACCGCCCAAGCCCAAGCCCAAGCCCAGCCCAGCCCGCCCGACCGGACGGACGGCGGCGGCGTGCGTGTGGTGATTTTTGGGTCCAATGGGTCTAGCCCATTTTGCCCATAACCTCTCCCTCTAAAACACTTGGGTACCCCTTGGGGCACACCCCAAGTATCTCACCCTAAGCCTTATAAACCCTTTCAAAACTTCCCACCAAATCAATGTGGGACAAGCCAATATACAACCTTAAGGAATTTCCACCAAAACTCCATTTCCATGGAGCACACTTTGGCTTCAATTTCCCATTCACTCGTTAATGGTTTTGAGCAACCAAATATACCACGTGAATCACAACGCGGCATAGAACGCGTTACCACTTTGACCCGAGTAAATTGACACTCGGGGCCCACCTAAAAAATAGACCGAACTTAGGAAGAAAATTCTGGTTTTATCCAGAATTTTATAACCATTTCCAACAATCCCCCACATGAATGGAATTTGATGACAACGGAAATGCAACAATATGCAGACTTAACGAAAGAGTATAAGTCGAAAATATCTTGCATCAGGATAGGTAGTTTTCGGCCTTGAACCTTCCCTAGTGATAACCTATCGGACTTACTGGCTAACCAATGGACGCGATGCCTTGAATTGTTCAGCCGTTTGTGTAAGCCAAGACAATAGATTTCACACAAAATATCTTCTAACACATCGTGGTTCTCACTGTTGTGTTCATTTTGGCCTTGAACGCACCTGGTTTTCATAAGTGTTTCTAGAAAATTTAGCCTTTGCATTCTCATAGAACCGGCCCCAGTTCAACACTCATATAGGTGATTCTTATTGTGAGTATCTTCTTATACTCATCTTGATTTTATGTCTTAATCAAGATATAAGTAATCATTAAAAGCAAAGCTTATCCTTATACCCCTACAGACAACATATGTTGCAGATATCACTCTCACCATAGGAATGGGTAGGAATTTTAATCCCTTGGTGATTTCTGGCGAGCCATACATAACTTAGTTGTCCCTTTGAACTTAGTTCTTGGGATCTCCAGTCATATAAGTAGGGTTACCATTATGACGACTCTTATGTAATAGGCTTTAATCCCATCCCCTTTGATGAACTATACACTAGCTCTTTTGTCAAACCTTTTGTTAACGGATCCGCAATATTCTCTTTAGATTTTATATAATCTATTGAGATTATTCCGTTTGACAACAATTGCCTTACGGTATTATGTCGACGACGAATATGTCGTGACTTACCATTATACATATGATTCTGTGCCCTGCCTATTGCAGATTGACTATCACAATGAATGCAAATAGCTGGCACAGGTTTTGGCCACATTGGAATGTCTTCTAAGAAGTGACGAAGCCATTCTGCTTCTTCACCTGCTTTGTCTAAAGCAATGAACTCGGATTCCATTGTGGATCGTGCGATGCACGTTTGTTTCGTGGACTTCCAAGAAACAGCAGCGCCTCCTAGAGTAAAGACATATCCACTAGCGGATTTTGAATCTTTAGTATCCGATATCCAATTGGCATCACAATAACCTTCGAGTACTGCTGGATATCGCGTAAAGTTCAAACCATGATCACGAGTAAATCTTAGATATCTAAGAACTCGAATGATCGCTTTCCAATGGTCTTCTCCAGGGTTACTAGTGTACCTACTCAATTTACTGATAGCATAAGCTATATCAGGACGAGTACAATTCATTAGGTACATTAGGCTTCCAATGATTTGGGAGTATTTTAACTGAGACACTGCATCACCTTTATTTTTCGATAAATAAAGACTGATGTCTACAGGTGTTCTAGCTAAATGCAAATCATCCTTGATAAATTTATCAAGAATTTTCTCAATATAATGAGATTGAGATAATGCATATCCGTCAGATGTTTTAGTAACTTTCATTCCTAATATAACATCTGCGACCCCCATATCTTTCATATCAAATCTTTTGTTAAGCATCTGCTTAGTTGATTTGATCATGTTTTGACTGCTTTCAATGATAAGCATGTCATCCACATAAAGACAAACTATGACATATCCTTGGTCAGTGCTTTTAACATAGACGCATTTGTCACATTCGTTTATCTTAAACCCATTAGTAAGCATTGCATGATCAAATTTTTCATGCCATTGCTTAGGTGCTTGTTTTAATCCATAAAGGGATTTTACAAGTCGACAAACTTTCTTTTGTTGCCCTGATACTACAAACCCTTCGGGTTGTTCCATATAGATCTCTTCATTTAGATCACCGTTTAAGAAAGCTGTTTTAACATCCATTTGATGTATTTCTAATTTAAACAACGCTGCTATAGAAATAAGCATGTGAATGGATGTTATTCTTGTCACAGGGGAATATGTGTCAAAATAGTCCAGACCTTCCTTTTGTCTGTAACCTTTAACAACAAGTCTTGCTTTATACTTGTCAATTGAACCATCTGCTTTCATTTTTCTCTTGAATATCCATTTATATCCCAGAGGTTTAGAACCTGGTGGAAGATCCACCAATTCCCAAGTATGATTTTGCATAATGGATTCAATTTCATTATTAACAGCCTCTTTCCACAAAGGTGCTTCAGGACCTGTCATTGCTGCCTTAAAGCTTTGAGGTTCAAAGTATGTCAGAAAATCTGGACCAAAGGATTTTGATGTTCTCACTCTCTTACTTCGTCTAGGTTCATCATTAGTTAAATCCTGTTGGTCAAGACTATTATTAGTCTTTTGTGTTTGATTGTCATTAGTCTCTAGACTTTGTGTACAATCATAAGTTCTTTTCTGTGAACTTAATTCCTGTCATTAAGGAAAGACATGTTCAAAAAACACGGCATTCCTTGACTCTATAATAGTGTTCACATTTATATCAGGTATTTCTGATTTATAAGTCAGAAACCGATATGCACTACTATTCTGAGCATAACCAATAAACACACAGTCTATTGTTTTTGGTCCAATCTTAGTCTTTTTAGGAACAGGAACTTCAACTTTTGCCAAACACCCCCACACTTTTAAGTATTTGTAGGAAGGCGATCGACCTTTCCACAATTCATAAGGAGTGCTGTTGGTTTTCTTGTAGGGTATTCTATTAAGAACATAATTAGCAGAAAATATTGCTTCCCCCCACAAGTTCTGTGGTATGCCTGAACTTAGTAACATGGCATTCATCATTTCTTTTAGGGTTCTATTCTTCCTTTCAGCAATTCCATTTTGCTGTGGAGAATAAAGGGCTGTAGTTTGGTGAATAATGCCATGTTGTGCACAAAATTCATTTAATGATGCATCATATTCACCACCCCTATCACTTATAATATAAATCAATGAATTTTAAAACAAATTCAAGAAAAAAACCAAAATAATTATGACTACTCAAGTCAGAATTAATGTTTTGACAAAATTATATCCTTATAAAAATTTTTCCTAAGAATCAAAACAATTCAAAAACTCATTTGATTGTATACATTCTTGCAACTCAATAACAAATAAATGTCGCTGTCATAAAAATATTTGTGACAGAAGAAAATTAAATTATCTCAACTAATGCAAGAGATACACCCCCATATTAATACAATGGTTCATGATTTAACAAATTCTACTACGCAAGTAAAATAATTATTAATGACATCTTATGTCACATAATTCAATAAACAATATAAAAGATTTCTTAAATTACTTCCCAATTAAACAGACCGATATAATTACATACATCTTCATGTTTAAATTTCTCTGGTGTTTAAACACCCATTCAAATTGATTAGAAATATTCAAATTAACTTGCTTATGTCCAAAGTCGACATAACAATTTATCATTCCAAATCACTTGAAATTATTGTTAAGAAATAACTTGAGTTGATATCATACATGGATATCAAACGCATCAACTAAAAATAATGAATTAACAAAATAATTTAATCATGCACAATCCCATCACTTGCATCATGAAATAAAAGGATTCTCAACTCATAAATAAAATCCAACGCATTCAAACTTTAAACTTCAAAATGATAAAACATACATTCATTTCATAAGTTTGATTTGTACATAAATAAACAAATTAAATATGCATTCAAATGTTCTTGTGAATATATATATTTACCGACTCATGTGCAGAAACTATTCATGACAACGGATCCACACACAGAAAATAAAGAAAATAATCTTGCCACAAAGGTTTCTTCGTAATAAAAATGAAATTAGTTTGTAAAACTAATATTTTATTCTAAAAACAAATTCTACCATGTATACTCATAATGAACTATGATAAAGTCAAAAGAATTAACAACTTTTCACAAAGGGTTCAAAAATAAGTGGTCTACCAAACGAAACCATAAGTTACTTACAAAATTAACAGATTGTGACCGAGTCACAAAGTTACATGATTGATTAACAAAATTAATTTTCTAGTTACTAAAACCAAAAAATAAATTACAATACAAAATAATTTTATTTTTCTTGTTACTAAAACTAGTAAAATAAAATACCGAAATAATAACTGATTACAAAAATCAGAAAACCAAACCACAAATTGATTTTCTAGTTACTTAAACCAGAAAATAAATTATGACACAAAATCATTTTACTTTTCTTGTTACTAAAACTTGAAAATACTGTAATTTTATTTTCCTTGTTACTGAAACTAGAAAATAAAATACCACAAAACTATCTGATTACAAAAATCAGAAAAAATACAAAATAATTTTCTAGTTACCAAAACCAGAAAATAAATTAAAACACAAATTAATTTTCTAGTTACTAAAACCAGAAAATAAATTATAACAACAAAATAATTTTATTTTCCTTGTTACTAAAACTAGAAAAATAAAATATCAGAAGAATTTTCTGTAATACCAAATAATATTCTGAATTGTTAATGACACCAGTATCGTACTACTAGTTGTTGTCAAAGAAAAGAGACAGTATATTACTACTATCTGTCAAATAGCATAAATCACTATTTGTTTTTCCAACCAGAATATTAATTTGAAAACACAGAAAATTAAATACAATGAAGATACCCAAAAAGGAATCTGTCTTAAGATTGTTGGACAATCTTCACTGTATTTAAAAGATTTAATTCTATTGTGTACACAACAACAATTAGAATTTAAAGAAATAAAGAAAATGAGAGAATTTGTTTGATTACAAAAATCAAACTCGAAATAAAAATAAATAAATAAAAACAGATTTTATTTTGTTACAAAAACAAAATTTAAATCTGATTTTAATAAATAAAAACAACACTGAAAATAAATTAAATAACTTACTTGATTTAATTTGTTCGAATTATTTTCTGATCAAGTCCAGTGTTTGACACTGTGTCCTTAAGACAGATTCGTCCTCTCCACGGTGCTTTCAGAATTTGGACGTCTATCTCCCAGGATGAAATGATCTACCACAAACAATAGCAGCACTACAAATTGTTTGCCTTACGAACACACTAAGTGTTTACACTCTTTCTTTCGGAAATAAATGCAGCAAGATGAAGAATATAATTTGCAGAGTATGGAGTACGAAAATTGGAATGAAATCCAAATGGGAGGGTAGTCTATTTATAGATGTTAAGGTGGCTTTTCGTTTTGAATTGAACAGGTATGTGGCTCTTGGTTTTGAATTGAACAGGTATGATACCTGTTGGTTTTGAATTTAAATTCAAACAGATAGCAAAACGGGAAGGGCCCTGTTTGGGTGTGCATTAATTCCAAAACAGTTTATTTCTGTTTGAAACCGGGAAGGGCCCTGTTTGGATGAACAAAAAATCCAAACCAATTTAATTTGAATTCTGGATTTTATTTTTAATAAAAAATAAAATTAAATTCAAAGGCCCTGTTTGGATGAACAAAAAATCCAAACCAATTTAATTTGAATTCTGGATTTTATTTTTAATAAAAAATAAAATTAAATTCAAATGTTTTTGGCCCAAAAAGATTAGAAGCCCAACCGGACGGACGGCGGCGGCGCGCGTGTGGTGATTTTTGGGTCCAATGGGTCTAGCCCATAACCTCTCCCTCTAAAACACTTGGGTACCCCTTGGGGCACACCCCAAGTATCTCACCCTAAGCCTTATAAACCCTTTCAAAACTTCCCACCAAATCAATGTGGGACAAGCCAATATACAACCTTAAGGAATTTCCACCAAAACTCCATTTCCATGGAGCACACTTTGGCTTCAATTTCCCATTCACTCGGTAATGGTTTTGAGCAACCAAATATACCACGTGAATCACAACGCGACATAGAACGCGTTACCACTTTGACCCGAGTAAATTGACACTCGGGGCCCACCTAAAAAATAGACCGAACTTAGGAAAAAAATTCTGGTTTTATCCAGAATTTTATAACCATTTCCAACAGTTTTGTCTTTTTGGAAGTTGTAACGTTCAGACAATAGTTTTTTTTTTTCAATTTTGACTTTGTATTTTTTTTTTTTTTTTTTTTTTTGACTTTGTATAGTTATGTTGTGGATGATGTACTTCTCTTTTTGTTGTTTGGACTTCAAATAGAAAGATAATAATGTAAGAAGTGTGTGTGTTTGTTTTCATTTGATTTATGCACATGTTGTGAATGGACTTTTGATAACTAATGAAAAAGTGATTCAGCATAAGCCCTAAGGTTATTAGTCCAATCTTGTTTTATTTTGTTAGGCCTTTGAAAGTCAGGCGTTACTAGTTGATCATCCGGTGTTCTTGTAATTCCTATGGCTACTTGCAAAGTTAACGGCTTGATGAAATGTTCGAGACATTTTTAATTTGATGAAAAATTTAATACATTCTCAATTTAATATTTTAATTAAAATACTAAAACAACTTTTTTTTTTTTTTGTTTAATAAAATTTAAATTTGATGAAAGTAAAAAAAATAAACGTTAATGGCGTTCTAAGCAGGATACACATGATACATGCGAGTATGCATATTAGAATTTCTCCAATTATAATATCTGCACTTTTTTTCTTTTTTTTTTCAATAATATCTGCACATTCATTTGCGGAAAGGGAACAAATTCAGTGAGAAACTCTTTGGCGGCACCGCGAAAATCCCAGAGAAGCAGAGCCATGGAATTCCAAACTGCAAAACCAAATGCCAGAATGCCGAGGAACGAGAAGCTCTCCCTCGATCACTATCTTTCTCTCATCGCCACTGACAAGCAACAGCATCTCACCGTTAACCTTCTCAATCAGGTCTCTCTCTCTCTCTCTCTCTCTCTCTCTATATATATATATATATATACAGACACACACAAACATGTATATATCACCATGGATTCAAGGTTTGGTTTGGGGAAATTGTTCACAAATTTCTAAATTTGGACTAATTTTAGTTGTAGCTTCGACTTCTCATCAATCGCGGAGTTTCAATTTCATTCTCAGGAAGCGATTCAGACATTGTACAACTAGTTGTAATTGCATTTCTGCTCAATACTTGGGGTTTCTTTTATTATTGATTTTGATTTTGATATATGATGCTGTGTGTTGTGTTCACAGATCATCGACATGCACGGATTCAAGAAAATCCACAACACTGCAAAGGTGAGAGAAACAAGGAATTAATTGGAACGTTTATCTTCCTTTGTGAGTCCAATATCCAGCTTTGAATTTTGGCAATTTTGTTGTGTTATGGAAATCGCAGAAAGTTCTGATCGATGCAGTGAACTCAATGGAGCTGATGGATCCGAGTCGCTCAACACTAAACGAAGAAAACGTGTCTTCAGGCGCGCATATGACTCTGGAGGAGGCGATCAAAGACCTGGCGGACCTCAAATGGCAAGAATGCTGCGTCACTTCCATCCAAACCCTAAATTCGGTGAACTACGACCTGGTCGTACACAACACCGACGCTGAAGCTGAGTCATCGAAACCGAAGCTTAAACAGAAGACGAGGTCCAGGAAGCGGCGCAAGTTTTTGACACTGGGAGCCGCCGGGGGTGACAGCGCTGACACAGCCACAGCAGCCGCAGCCGCAGCTCACGGTTGCGGCTACTTTGGAGGCTCAAATTTGATCACTGGGACTGAGAGGACGAGGATAACTGACTTCAACGACGATGATTTTGGTGCTACCGGCGGTGACTGTAGTGAGTACTCTTCCACTTTTCTCCCCATTGCACCGTATTAGAGAGAGAGAGAGGGATAATCAACTGGACGAATCGTATGGATAGAAACTGCAATGGTTGTTGTTAGACAGACTATTATTGAGAGTGCGTGAGGTGAGCGAGATTTCAGAGCAGAATATGCTTTGTCTGTGCTGGTGTTTTTACAACAGTCCCCCAGGATTGGCTCGTTTCATACTGTTTTTTTTTTTTTTTTTTTTAAATAAAAAAATAAATAATAGTAGAGTGCAAGTTAATAACCCTCGCTTTTTTAAATTTTAAATGATTATTTTTTTTTTAAATAAAGACAGTTATAAGTCACTATTGTTTTACTCTTTTAATCAATTATGTAAACGTTGATACAAAATAGTAATAAAAAAAGTTGATACAAAACATTTCTCTTTCTAAACTAAATAATAATAATAATAATAAAAATAAAAAATTAAGCATCTCCAGTAAATTGTGCTGAGTTGGGCCAATAGAATGGATCAGTGCAAGGAGGACTTATGCCTGTTTGTTTGGCTTGATATACATTATTTGTATTGAAATTCAAAAGGGATTTTGATACGAGAGCACGGCATAATTGGTTTAGACTTTTAAAGTTTGATAAATAATTATTGGTCCTAATTTTCATTTGAATGTTAAATACACTTTTTTGTGACTTAGTTCTAGTTTTTATTTACTTAAGCATCTGTATTCGTGTGTGAAATAGTTGCGATTTTTTATTTTTTATTTTGTGGTTAGCCTTTTTTTTTTTAAAATTTATTTATTTTTATACTAAAGAATGTTGTTTGGGTTCATCTTTCCTGTTTTGAGGATAGTGAACAAGAGAGATGAAAAGATAGATAGGCTTTGACCCTTTTATTTATTTATTTATTTTATTGTCCAAAATATTTTTTTTTTTAAATTCTATTTTTAAAGTTATTTAAATAATTAGGACACTTTTGTTAATCTGTCTTCAAAATTACATTAAAAATGTAATTGCCAAAGCAATCATTTTTTTTAAAATAAAAAAGGGTATTTTTAATAATCAAGGGTTTAATTTCCTAAATAGCTAGAATTTGTTCCCAATACGGGTGTGGATTGTGCAATTCGAATGGTTTTACAGAAATTATAAATTAAATGACAGATTAGCGAATTGACAAATTATAATTTGAGCAATTTTGAGTGAATTAAGAGATTGAAAAATATTCTAACAAATTATCAAGTTTTTGAATAATATATAATACTAATGTACATAATATTTTTCATATATATAACTACTAATTTGTAATAAATTTCATATATTAAATCTCTCTCAATCATTTTTATTTTGATATTTCATTATGGGTTAAAAAATATATATATGTAGTAACTGAAGTGAAACAATTTCAAAGGCGACTTTTAAATTTTAAAATGTAAACCACAATTAATGAAAAGAACCATACAAAATAATACGAATCGATACGATTTTAATAGATTACACAATATTTTGCACCGTCCTAATTTCCACTATCTTCTGATTCTGATCTCCTCTAGAAGGAGGCGGTGCCAATAGAGAGTCCCTGTTTCGAAAAAAAAAAAAAATTTCAACAAGAAAAGTACTCTCCTATTTTTCATGGGTGGTGAAAATGTGAAACAAACAAACATGCCATCATCCACCATTCAAAGGCAAAAGTAAATTCTATTGTTGACATTCCCAATCAAAAGAAAACTTCTCCACCCGTAATATTTTTTAAATCACTTTTTTTATCATCCCTATAATGAATGAATTAAATGCATGGTTGGTGAAAAGCCATCTCAGTGAGAGACTTCTCATTGAACTTATTAAATATCATCATGATTCTTACTTCTGGGGAAAAAAAGCCCAAGTATTCAGAAATTATTCACAACGACATTTGCAATAAAAAAAAATATACATATATATAGGAAAGTGTAATACTAACACAACTTAATGACCCGAATTCACAAGCCAAAATGATCATAGCAGAGTCCTGGCTTATCAATTACAAAAATATGAACTTGAATTCTTGTGTGACGTTTTCATGGATCATTTTCCTTGAAAGATTGGATGCCTTCACATATTTAAATCACTAACACACAAACTATGGAGACAAATGGACATTAAATTTTCATAAAATTGTACAAGTAGAAAAAGCATGCACCAAGAAAGTATATGAAATTCAACACAAGTACTTGGGGACCTGTGATAATTACATCTTGATTGTGATAGACAATTTTCATTCTCCTCGAATACATGACGGAAGGCAACCAATCATTTAACATACATTGGAGAAAGAGAAATGTTTGGGACTCTTTTTTTTGGAGTTCCATGACTCCCAATTTGATCTTGACCCTTGATATGTATGTGGAGTCCACTCATTGTAGATGTGAACCCCACACTATGAATGGTTGGGATGAGAGTAGAAGTTGTAAGAGTTATGTATGTGTAAGGATCTCTATCACAGTTGTTGAAGAAATGATATTTGCAAATAATAAACTCCCATCGTCATGCACCAGTTGCATATAAACGGGTCCATTCCTTCGCTGCACAAGTCCAATTAAAAAAAAAATAATAATAATAATAAAATAATATACTTGCCATATCTTGTAAAGAGGAACATCACAAAATCAGAATTATACATGTGAGATGGGTCAATTTCTACCAACCTTTTTATGAGAGGAAAAGAAAGCATTACTCCATATGATGCCACTATATTAAAAAGATGACCAACATCTCTATTAAAATCAACAACTCAAGTACAAGAATGGAGGGCATTATTACCTGTTTCAACTGCTCCAGCTTCATTGGACTTCCAATGTTTTGCAATGTTCTCAGAAAGATGATCGTCTGGATTTGGAGCACTCAGAAAAGCTTGGATGCTGATTCATGAAAAAATAAAAGCAATAATTGAGTTTCTAGGATAAAAGTCATTTAAATTATGACGGATTTCTTACATACAATTACATAATTATTTAATGCTAATTGAATTTATAAATATTTATACACAAGCATCAACATACACCATGAAGAAAGACTGAATCTTATTCATTTATTGATCTAACTATTACATGTTGGAAATGGTAGAAAAATTCTGGGTAAAATCAGAATTTTTTCTCAAGTTTGGTCTATTTTTTAGGTGGGCCCCGAGCGTTGATTTACTCAGGTCAAAGTGATAACGCGTTCTATGCCGCGTTGTGATTCACGTGGTATATTTGGTTGCTCAAAACCATTACTGAGTAAATGGAAAATTGAAACCAAAGTATGCTCCATGGAAATGGAGTTTTGGTGGAAATTCTTGAAGGTTGTAAAATGGCTTGTCCCACATTGATTTGGTGGAAGTTTTGAAAGGGTTTATAAGGCATGGGTTTGGTACTTGGGGTGTGCCCCAAGGGGTACCCAAGTGTTTTAGAGGGAGAGGTTATGGGCAAAATGGGCTAGACCCATTGGACTTGTATCTTCTTGTCCGCACAAATGTGATGAGTTACTCCAGTGTCAATCCACCACTCTTTGGGATTTCCAACCAAGTTAGCCTCAGACACCACAACAGAGAGGTTGATGTCATTCACTCCGTCAGAGATGTAATCCAATTCTGTTACATTGGCCTGATTGGTGGTCTTTTTACTTGTACTTCCATGATCCTTCTTAGGCAGTCAAAAGCTCGATGTCTAGTCTTGCCACAATTATAGCATTTTCCTTTGAACTTCTTGTTGTCGCCTTGTTTAGGACCATCTCCGGTAAACTTCCTCTTTTTGTTATGTGGTTTATGAACTTGTTCAACCACATTAGCCTTGGACTTAATGGGATTTTTTCCATTCCTCTTTTCAGCCTTTCGGTTATCTTCCTCAATTCTTAATCTTACAATCAACTCATCCATGGTCATCTCTTTGCGTTTATGTTTTAAATAATTTTTGAAATCTTTCCAAGCCGGTGGTAACTTTTTCACTAAAGCAGCGACTTGGAATGACTCGCTAAGAGACATACCTTCTGAATGAATATCATGCAAAATTATTTAAAAACTTTGAACTTGAGATATTACCGTTTGGGAGTCTACCATAACAAAATCCAGAAATTTACCGACGACAAATTTCTTCGTGCCGGCATCTTCTGTCTTGTATTTCTTCTCCAAAGAATCCCACAATTCTTTTGCTGTTTTCAGAGGACTGTATACATTATACAGCATATTGTCAAGGCCATTTAGGATGTAGTTTCTGCACAGGAAATCTGAATGTTTCCAAGCATCTACAGCAGCAACAACTTGCCGATCATTTTCACTCTCTTTAAGTGCTGGAGCCTCTTCATGGAGAAATCGAGCCAAATTAAGAGTCGTAAGATAGAACAGCATCTTTTGCTACCATCTCTTAAACTCGGTACCGTTAAATTTTTCCGGTTTTTCTCCATGATTGATTGGTACATGAACATGGTTCTGGATAGGGACCGATGTAGGTGTAACAATAGGAGTACCACTGTCAGATGCAGTTTCAATTGTAGTAGCCATAATCTCTGATTATAAAAATCAAAAAAAATTAAAACACAAATTAATTTTCTAGTTACTAAAATCAGAAAATAAATTATAACAACAAAATAATTTTATTTTCCTTGTTACTAAAACTAGAAAAATAAAATATCACAATAATTTTCTGTAATACCAAATAATATTCTGTAATTATTAAAATAAAATCTGTTTTTATTTATTTATTTTTATTTCGAGTTTGATTTCTGTAATCAAACAAATTCTCTCTTTTTCTTTATTTCTTTATATTCTTGTTATTGTTTTGTACACAACAGAATTTAATCTATTTAAATACAATGAAGATTGTCCAACATTACATATATAAACTCCAGATCTATAACTGACCATCTAACAAGTTAACTAATCTTTCAAACAAACTAACAGCATACAATACAAGTGAACTGCTTAGATGTTACATAGCCCATGGCTTGTGATACACCTTCATATAAGTCTGCACTTGGTCAGCTTTCATGGACTGTTGCTCTTGCACTTCTTTTGCACTGTGTGCTCTGTTGCAGTCTATTTGATCTGCTGCAGTACCTGCAGCCTTGGACTCAGTAGCTGCAGCCTTGAACTGCTTGAACTGCTGTGTTAAGTCTTCATCAATTATAACCTCACAATCACTACAATCATCACTAATATTGTTGCAACCATCATTACTATCACTGCCACTGTCACTGTCACCACAACCACCATTGCTATGAAGCCACAATTGCTATTACCACCACCTTCATTATCATTGTCATCATTATCATAAAACATACCATCATTTCAACTAGTGAAATTTCATTCTCTTGAAATAGTGAAATTCAACCTTAATATTTAGGTGAAATTATTAAAAAAGTGAAATTTCTACTAAAGAAGTAAAAATTATAAAAAGTGAATTACAGATGCAAAGTCATCTTAAAAATATTTTCTAATATAACTTTAAAGGTCCGTCTGATTTGAAAAAAAATAAAGGGGCATTTATTAATAAATCTTATGTCCATAACTTATAGACCATTTAGCTCCATAAATATATATTTTATTTTTTATGACAAGTGTCCAAATTAGCTTATGCGCACCTCAACTAATCCCGAGACTCACGCAATGAGCCCCCTCCACATGGATCGTAGTCTCATAAATAATCTTATGAACCCACATAAGTCATTTCTCACATCAAAATCTTCGAAATTAAGCATACTCACGTTTGAAAAGGTAATGAGGCAATAATGAACACATTAGAATGATATCCTATTGTCACACTTTAAGAATGACACATTTAATAAAAGTGTAATAAGACAATTGTGTACAAATGTCACATTGTCACACTGTAAGAAGAATGACACATTCAACAAAAGTTTAATAAGATACACATTAGACTGATGTTTTATTGTCACATTTTAAGAATTATACATTTGACAAAAGTTTAATAATACAATAATGCACAAATATCTCATGTCACATTTAACAAAAGTTTAATAAGACAATAGATCACATTGTCACATTTTAAAAATAACACATTTAGCAAAAGTTCAAAAACAAAACTGCACAAATAAAATATATATCCACATTTGTCATCTCTAAGAAATAAAATAAAAGGACCTCATGATATACATTTCCAAATTCAATGAGACTTGATAATTTGCAAGAAAATTTATAGGATAGTCCGGTATACACTTTTCTAGGATGGAAATTCTGGATAAATTTTCCAAAATGAATAAATGATGAAAAGTGAAAATAGTAAAAGGTAAGTGACTAAGAAGGAGTCCCTTTGGTTTAGTTTTTTAAATGAGTTTTGAATTTTGAGTTGTATTTTGAAAAATAAGTTGTTGAAATGAGTTTTGAAAGTTGAAAATGTGTTTGGTTATGAGTTTTGAAAATAGTTTTGGGATGATTTGTAATTTTTTTTTATTTTTTTGTTGATTGATATGTAGAATGTGAAGAATGAAAGAGGAGAGAGAAAAAGTGTTTGATCAATTTATTAATAATAATAAATAAATAAAAAGAGAAGGAAAGAGGAGAGAGAAAAAACAATTTTGAGTTGTGTTTCAAAAACATGTTAACCAAACATGTTTTTCTATTTTTTTTATCCATATCATGATTTTCATGAAAACAAAACCAAACATGCTCTGTTTGATTTAGATTTCAAAACATAGTTTCACCACTGATTTGAGTGTGATATCTGGTTGCAGCTTTCAAATCATAATTCTACACCCATTTCTCAAAACTCATTTCAAACTATAATCATTACTTTTCAAAACTCATAACCAAACACACAACTCAAAACTCTTTTCAAAACTCAAAAACAACTTAATTTTTATTTTAAATATTTTTTCATTTTTTTATTTTAAATATTTTATTTTATTTTATAGGAATATTTTTAATATTTTAATATTCATAAAAATGGTTTAATATTTTGATATTTTAATTGAAAATATTTTGATTTTCAGAATATTTTTAATATTCTTAATATTTTAATTTTCGGAATATTTTTAATATTTTACTTTTTGGAATATTTTTAATATTTTAATTTTCTAAATATTTTTAAAATATTTAAAATATTTTTAATGTTTATACAAGCCTAAAAAATGAATTGATAGAAAAATTAATTGACATAAAATAATTGACACAGAAGTTATTTGAAAAAAAAAAAATTTTGAAAAAAAAATTATTCAAAAAAATTAATTAAAAACAATTAATTGAAAAAAAATTCATTTTTTTATTTGAGTATTTTAAAAATAGTTTGGTTATGACTGTTGATCAAAAATACTGATATTGAGTTATAAGTTGTGTGTTTGATTAATTATAGGTTGAATTAAGTTTTGAAAACTCATCACCAAATAAATTTTCTTATTTCACATGTCACATCAAACTTTCAAAACTCAATTTCACATACAATTCAAAACTCAATTCAACACTCTATTCAAAAACCATAACCAAACAAATTTTCTATACTCAAATCATAATTTCACAACATATAAACTCAAAATATAACTCATACTCTTGAATCATATTTATAAAACTCTACCAAACGTAATATATTTTCTGGTATGAATTTTATTAGGATGAAAATTTTGGAAGGAAAAAGAGAGAAATTAAGGCTCTGTTTGGCACAACTCTCGAATTATAGTTTCCCCCGTTGATTTGAGTGTGTTGTTTGTTTTGAGCTTTCAAATCATAATTCTATATCCATTTCTCAAAACTCAATTCAAAACATAGCCTCCGTTTTGGCTTTTTGACTTTTTGACTATTTTAGCCTGAGCTATTTTAGCCTGGTTTGGGAAGGGCTTTTTGGCTTTTTGACTTTTTTGGCTTTTTTGTGAGAGATGATTGTAATGATTATGGGTTGGATTTGATGTTTTGTTTTTTGTGGCTAAAATAGCCTATTTTGTTTTTTGTGGCTATTTTAGCCAAAAAAATCTGGCTTTTTTCTTCCCAAACGAAGCCATAATCATTATTTTTCAAAACTCAAAACCAAATACATAACTCAAAACTCTTTTCAAAACTCAATTCGAATCAATATTTTAATTTTTTAAATATTTTAAATATTTAAATATTTTAAAATATTTTAATTTGGTTAAGATTTTAAATATTTTAATATTTAAACATGTCACGATTTTTTTAATTTTTTAATTTTTTGAATTTTTTAAATATTTTAATTTCAAAATATTACAATTTTAATTTTTTAAATTTTAAAATATTTTATAAAAATAAATTCAAATTCTATTTTATAAAAATATTTTAAAATATTTTAATTTTTTTGTTATGTATTTGGTTACGATTTGAGTGTAGAGTTGTGAAAGTAGTATATAGTTTCGAGTTATATGCTTGATTATGAGTTTTAAAAATAATTTCTTAATTGAGTTTTGTTTTATGTGTTTGGTTACGATTTGAATGTAGAGTTGTTATTAAATTTAAAATATTAACATTTTAAATTATTTAAATTTTTTGAAAATTTAAATTATGTAAATTTTTACGATTTAAAATTTTTCAATATTTATTTTAATTTTTTTACTTATTAAATTTTTTGAATATTTATTTTGAAAAAAAATTTATTTCCTTTGTAGTATTTTCAATTAAAAAATTGATTAATGTTATTTTCTGTTAATAATAAATTTTTTTAATTGAATTTTAAAAAGAGTTTAGTTATGAGTGTTGATCAAAATTTTCAATAGTAAGAAAGTAGTGTATTTTGTTATGAGTTATAACAATTTGAATTAAATTTTGAAAACCCTTTTTCAAAACTTATAACCAAACAAATTCTCTTACTTCACATGTCAAATCAAACTTTCAAACTCAATTCCACACTCAATTCAAAACTCAATTCAAAAACAACAATGATTCATCCCACTAAAAACATCACCACTAATAGCACTAATCCATTAAAAAAGTAAAAAAAAAAAAAAAAAATACAACTCCAAGACCAAAACATCACATCATTAATGACGGGACCCACTGCCACATAATTAGTGGGAGCACTAATTAGTGCTCCCAAGCATTTTTCATTCAAAAACCATAACAAAACAAATTTTTTACACTCAAATCATAATTCCACAACTCACAAACTCAAAATACAACTCATACTCTCAAATCATATTTACAAAACTCTACCAAACGCAACCTAAAATTTTAATTAGAAGTCACTCCTTCAATAAACAAATTTTCATTTTATTTTTTTATTTTTTTTTTTGGGTAGGAAACTAAAAGTATAGTTGCCATGCTACCATAGATTGTACCAAAAATATAAATAAAAAAAGGGGCAGTTATATACAAGTTCTAATTTATGAACTTATACTCCATTAAGTCCTAATTAAGATTTTTTAGACCTTCAAGTCCCATTAAATTCTTAATAGTCAGATTTGCTCTTCAAATAATGATTGTTCATCATTTATGATTATCTATAAAAGAACATGGTAATTTAACATTTATTTTGATTTTCAAAATTTTAAACATCAACTTTAAAATTGAAAAAACTAAATAAAAAAATTTTGTGTGCCAAAAAAAAATTTTTTTTTTTTTTTTTGAAAAACACAAATTTTTTTTTTTTTTTGGTGCGAAACTAAAAATTTGGTGTCTATAAAGGAGCACGATGATGAAAAAATGAAAAAATTGATAATGTTTTCAGTTTTAAAACTAAAAAAAAAAAATTGACAAAATACTTGGTTTTATTGGATAGTTGAATCAAATCAATAAGTTGAAAGACAAAAATGTTTAATCTCATACTCTGTTTTTTTTTCATCAGTTAGTGAAACAATTATCTGGAATGTTACTATGCAAAATTGATAATATTTTTAGTTTTAAAAATTATAAAAAACTGGCAGTATTCTCAGTTTTACTAAATAGGACTTATTAATATAAAAGATTTTAGATAAGACCTGAGCTACCATAAATAGGACTTTTAAGTAATTAATTGAAAAACAAAATAGAATAACTTTTTTTTAAAACTTTTGTAACTTTCATGCTAAACAAACTCAGAAATCTTTTCTTTTTTTTTTTAATGTTTTACCATTTCCGTCACTTTTAGGAGGGTAGTTGGTTGGCATGACAAAATGTTAAAATAGGACATAATGCTTATATAAATGTTTTGTCAATTGTAACATGATTTATTTGTGAAAATAAAAATAAAATTTTTATTTCATGAGATGTTTAATTGTTATATATATATATATATATATATATATATATATGTGTGTGTGTAGATCTATTCCTATTGTATCACATTTGAGAGCATATGAAGTATCGCGTCCTTGTTTCCAACGATCCACATTCTAAATAACACAAATTTATATATATTCTGTGTCCAATTTGTGTGGCCTCCTAGTATTTTTATTGGGGTGCAACAGTTTTTCTGCAAATCTTCAGCCCAAGTTCCCAATAGATGCAGAATTGAATCTGTGTGGGTGATAATCTGACCACACTGCTCGTTTAGTGATCAGCTGGAGAGCACAGGCAGAGTAGATGGCTTTAGCAACCGTAACAGAAAGAAAAAGCTCCGGCGGTGGTTCTTCCACCCGGGGGCACTCCGACGATCAAGTCAGTATATCTCTCAAAGATAATCAAGTACTAAACTGAATACTCAAAACATAAATTGCATACCTTAGACCCACGGGGGTGCCTCTCTTTTATAATATACTCAATCCAAGTCCCACTAGAAGTATGACTTCTATGAACTCCAATCTTAGTGCTTACTTTGGACTATTTAGGAGATAGAGATAAACTCCCCAAGAGCTTCATCCTTATCTTAATTAAGTCCCCTCTTTACCTCAGGACTCTTGTCCCTTATCTCGGATTCCGATATCTTCGGAGATGACCTCGGCTTCTCCGAGATTACCTCGGCTTAACTACCAAGGCACGTGGCACGTCGGCTGACACATCGGTGTCACCATGCCACGTGTTGGTATTCAGAAAATACATCCCCACAACTGCGCCCTAGGTTCTATTACCTCGGCATTCTGGGGTGATGGAACCTATTCCGATATTCTGCCACCTCTTTTCTGAGTAATGGTGCATAAACTGATTTGGCCAAGATTATCCCCCTTCAGCCGATGTGTTCTCTTCGGAGAACAAGGCTTCGATCGTACTTTCCCACGCGCATGAGCTGTCATGCATATCTAACCGTTCCTCTTCACGTGCTTTGTTTTGATTGGAGCGTGTCTGTGACGTGCCTGGAAGCTGTCTGTTCGTTCGTCTGCGCCGTCTGACGCGTGCGTTGCTCTAGGCGCAATAATTGCCCTATTTTTGCCGCCGTTTCAAATTTTTGACAAAACTCTTTTTTACCTCTTCTTTTCCTTCACTTTTTTCATTCTGTCTTCTTGTTCTTTCTCTCTCTGAAAGCTTTTTCTTCCTCGAATATGCCATCGCTTCAATCTCTCTTCTGGAACTGCTCTTAATCCCTCATTCTCGCAAAGCCTTCTTTGCTGTTGCAACCGGTTTCTGGGTTTGACGAGCATTGCCTCGGCTTCATTTGTCCTGGTAAGACCTTTTCCTTTAATTCTTCCATTCTCTTTATGTGCTTTTGTCTGTCTGTTGCCATTACTGATCTTGTTCGAGGTCTTGGATTTATTTGTATCTTGAATTTGTGGCTTTACCTTGAACTTCTATGCTTTTTCATCATTCTCTTTGCCACTGTCCTTGATTTTTTCTGTATCTCTATTGTTTCTGAGAACTATACCTTTGTTCTTGAATATGAAACTTCGTCTTTGTTTTCTCTTTTTTGTATCTGCCCCAGATCTGTGCCCTCGATCTTTACCTTCATAGTTCATAGATTTGGGATTTGTCTGTAGAACCCTTAATCTTTAGGGAAACCTGAAAAACGCCCATCTTCTGAAACATATTCCTCTTAGTTTAAGCCGACATAATGGGTATGTGGAGGCATAGGGTAAATACCCCAACAAAACTTGAATACTTTAGGCAAGAATTCTCTATCCCAACCGACGTTCATCTTAAGCTGGCTGGGGATAATGATACCATCGTGCCCACAGACCATACAATGCCTTTTCCAATAGTTGCTTTTACCGAATGTGGACTTCGGCTTCCACTTGATCCCCTTTTTCGTCAAGTTCTCCATTTCTATAAGCTGAACCCCATGCAACTTACTATCAATTCCTATAGGGTAATTAACGGTATTATAGCCTTAGCTAGGCAAGAGAACCTTAGAATTACCCTGGCCGACCTTCAATACTGCTATACCATGTGCCCTCTTGACCTGAAGGATAGGGGTTTCGTTTATTACCTTAAACCGAGATCCACTCAATACAAAATTATAGCCGACCTCCCAGATTCCAACAAGGGGGCTGGAGATGATTTTCTCATTGCTTCTGGAAATTGGGAATTTGGCCCAGATGAAGATGTCCACCTCTACCCTCTTCCTCGAACAATTACAGAGGGCAAGAGTAACAGCCCTGAGTCAATACTTAGTTGTTTTTATTTAAGACTTTAATACCTTTTGTTTCTGACGTCTGTTTCTTTGCAGATCTTCATCAGCCACCGAAAAATTTTCGTCAATCCTTCTTCCCAGGAACAGATCTGAAAACACTTCTTGGCCTTCCAATCCATAAACGAAAAGCCCCAGTATTACTAAACTTCATCCCTACATACAAATCCACTTTACCCGACGTCCCAAGAAAAAGGAAGAAGAGTCTTTCTCCACCCACAGCCACAACCTTAACTGCTTCTACATCCCGAACAGATCAAGAGTCCACATCTAACCCAGCCGATCTTCCATCAACTTCGGCCCCCTACTTAATACCAATTCCTGAACGTAAACGCCGACGAAGGCTTGTAAAGACTGCCGAAATGGTTCGTCCAAGGCCTGTCGTCCAAGACCTTCTCGCCGACCTTCCAACTGACGCCGAAGCCGCACCAACGCAATCAATGCTCCCACCCAAACCAAAGAGAATAAAAAAGGCTTAACCTAAGGCCAAGGCTACAGATGCCGAGGCTGAGGATGCTTTGCCGATTTCTAAACTAGCAGAAAGCAAAAAATCAACCTCTACTTCAACCAAGAGGTCTGCTGAGGGCCAACCCTCAGGGTCTACACAAACAAAGAGGCCAAGGTCATCGTCTGCGACGACCTCGGCTTCGAAGAAACCCGACGTCCCCTGGGCCCCTGATCTATCCCTGGAGGATAGGCCCATTATGGCTAGTGAAAGTGCTGACGACATTAATGTTGCTGTCGCCCTTAGCACTGCTCTTCTTCTACCAAATGACTTGGAGCGAAATGGCAAGCTTAGTGAGTATGAAAATTACGCTCTTATGCTCCAACACTCCGCTCAAGTAAGTATTTCTGTTTGTACTTGTGATTTTTTCTTCCGTTCTTCACTGAGAGTACTGTCTCACATTTCTGTTTTTCTGCAGGCCATTCAGCATGCCCATTCATTTTCAATGCAATCCTTTGAAAATCGTCAAAGGTTGGTTGATATGAAAAGGGAAGCATCTTCTATGAAGAGAGAGATCAAGTCCCTTGAAGTAAAAATGAAAAAACTAGAGGATCAAGCCGAGGCTGCAACTAAAGTTCAAACTTTAGCTCTTGAGAAGGCCGAAGCTGCTGAGGCCGTTAGAAAAGTTGCTGAGGCCGAGAAAAGAGAGGCCGAGGTTCAGAAGGTCCAAGCGGAGAAAGAACTCCAGCAAGCTCTGGCCACCAAAGAGGCCGAAATCAAAGAGGCCAATGAAAAGGCTTATGCCCAAGGCATGGCCGACGTCGCAGAAGATTATAAGCTTCAAGTCAGGCAAGCATGCAACAGGGGATTTTCCCTGGGTTGGATGTCCCTGATAAAGAAGCTTGATCTCCCTGTTGACTCGCCCCTTCAGAATGCTGATGCTATCCCTTTGCCATTTCCTCCACCTCCACCTGAAGGTGGATCAGAATCTGATGCTGATGTTGAGGATGAAGATAAAGAGGACAACGAAGAAGCCTTGGTGAGAAAACCCAAGGATGCTGTCGTAGCCAAGTCCCCTCCTCTTGCTGAGCAGGTTATGGACTTAACCTTGGATGAGGAGGGTGATGAGGCCAAGGAGGCAACTATGGAAACTGCTACTGGGGAGCTATCGTCCAATCTTCTCCTGATAGAAAGAAGTGTTGAGGAATCATTAGCAGAGATTGATGCCGAGATACAAGCGGAAAAAGTGGCCGACGAGGTTCCTCCAGAATCGTCTGAGGTCCCAGTCCCTGTAGTGGCTAACATTGAAGAAGCTTGACAAAATTGCCTTTTGTATTTTTTCCTTCTTTTTCTGTACTCTGCACTTTGTACTTTTTTACTTTCTGAATAATGCAAAACTCTTTCTTTTGGCCGACGTGGTTTCTTCAATATGTAACTGCAACAGTTCTTCCTCTGGATGTTTTGATCTTGTGATATTCTGTTGACTGCTTCTGCATAGTCTTAGGAAAAATCTTTTGCATGTTGCTTCCCTTGTGCAATCTTCTCGGGGTTACATACCTCGGGTATAACCATAAAACTTTTACTTCGGCAAGATACTGTCCTGCAATCTTTTCATAAGTTTCAACAAGTATAAAACATATATTTCGGAGTGTAAATTTTTGCAAGCCTCTTCTTAAGTTTCAACAAGCATTAAACGGTAATCTTAGTCTTACCTACTTGTAAATTGCTACAAATTTCAACAAGTAATGAACAATATACTTAGCCTTTATTTTAACCTGTAGCTTTCTGTATACCTCAGCGGGTGATCATATGCCGGCTTAACATAAACTTGTAAATTGCTACAAATTTCAACAAATGTTAAGCATCTTCCCTAGGGTTTAAACAACCCACATATTGCTATGAGAACTTAAGCAATAACCTCGGCCTATCTTCGACTTGCAAATTGCTACAAATTTCAACAAGTGAAGATAAGGAATCAGCTTAATTCCAACTTGTAAATTGCTACAAATTTCAACAAGTGAATTAAGGAATAACATCGGCTTAACTTCAACTTGTAAATTGCTACAAATTTCAACAAGTGAAGATAAGGAATCAGCTTAATTCCAACTTGTAAATTGCTACAAATTTCAACAAGTGAATTAAGGAATAACATCGGCTTAACTTCAACTTGTAAATTGCTACAAATTTCAACAAGTGAAGATAAGGAATCAGCTTAATTCCAACTTGTAAATTGCTACAAATTTCAACAAGTGAATTAAGGAATAACATCGGCTTAACTTCAACTTGTAAATTGCTACAAATTTCAACAAGTGAAGATAAGGAATCAGCTTAATTCCAACTTGTAAATTGCTACAAATTTCAACAAGTGAATTAAGGAATAACATCGGCTTAACTTCAACTTGTAAATTGCTACAAATTTCAACAAGTGAAGATAAGGAATTAGCTTAATTCCAACTTGTAAATTGCTACAAATTTCAACAAGTGAATTAAGGAATAACATCGGCTTAACTTTGCCTGAGTTTGATATGTCTTCAATAAACATCCATGCATAACTTTATCAATCATATATGTTGAAAGATTCTGAAAAGACTTTATTGATGATATCGGCCAAACAATGATGTTTATCTAATGATAGAAAAATTTCAAATTACAGGTATTCCAAGGTCTGGGCAATGCTTTGCCCTCGTTGTCCTCAAGCCGATATGCTCCATTGCCTAGTACTGAAGTAACTCTGTAGGGTCCTTCCCAGTTTGGGCCAAGCTTGCCCTCCCTGGGATCCTTCTTGTTCCCGACGACTTTTCTTAGGACTAGGTCGCCAACTTGAAAATCTCTTGGATTAACCTTCTTGTTGTAAGCTCTGGCAAGCTGTTGCTGGTATACTGCGAGCTGAATTGCAGCTTTCTCTCTTCGTTCTTCCAATAAATCCAGGTCTCGGGCTAAGAGTATGTCATTGGTGCCATTCTCTACTCCCTGGGTTCTGATCCCTGGGATGCCGATCTCTAATGGGATGACTGCTTCTGTGCCATAGGCCATGGCAAAGGGGGACTCTCCTGTTGATCTTCTCGGCGTAGTCCGATATGCCCAAAGTACGTTGGGTAATTCGTCCACCCACTTTCCTTTTGCTGCCTGGAGCCTCTTCTTTAATCCATCCAGGATTACTTTGTTGGATGCCTCTGCTTGCCCATTGCTTTGAGGAAAACTTGGTGTTGAGAAATAATTCTTGATCTTGAATTTTGCACAAAAGTTTTTGATAAGTTTGCTGTCAAACTGTGTTCCGTTGTCGGCAACTATTGCTCTTGGAATCCCAAATCTTGTGATAATGTTTTTCCATATAAAATTCTTGACGTCCACATCTCGGATTTTGGCAAGAGGTTCTGCCTCTATCCATTTTGTAAAGTAGTCTGTTGTTACCAGCAAGTATTTTCTCTGCCCAGTTGCCTGGGGAAGTTGTCCGACCAGATCCATGCCCCATTGGGCAAACGGCCAAGGGCTGGATACTGGGTTTAGGTCGGCAGCTGGCTGATGTATCAAAGGTGCAAACTTTTGACATTGTTCACACTTCTTTACATAAGCTTCGGCATCCTTTTGCATGTAGGGCCACCAATACCCCTGGGTAATGGCCCTGTGGGCTAACGATCTGCCCCCAGTATGGCTTCCACAGATTCCTTCATGAATCTCGTAAAGAAAATCTTCAACCTGCAAAGGGTGTACGCACCTCAAAAGTGGTCCAGTGAACGACCTCCTGTAGAGATGACCTTCCGCTGTTAGACTGAATCTGGCTGATTTCAGCCTTATTTTATGTGCTTCTTTATGGTCTTCTGGCAGCTTTCCCTCTTTTAGGAATGCAATGATTGCATCCATCCAGCTTGGTCCAAAGCCCACGCACATTGCTTCTTGTTCGGTGCTCTGTTTATCTATGCTCGGGGCCGACATGTAGTCGATCATAATTGTCCTTGTTTTTCCAGTTTGAATGGAGCTGGCCAAGTTGGCTAACGCGTCGGCGTGGGTGTTGTCATCTCGGCTTACTTGGAGTAATCTGCAGTTCTGGAATAGGGCTGCCAGTCGGATGACTTCCTTTGTATATGCCGACATTCTTTCGTCTCTAGCTGCAAATTCTCCTGTTGACTAGTTAACAATCAGTTGTGAATCACAAAAAACAATTACCTCGTCTGCCTCTGCTGCTGCTGCTAGCTTTAGCCTTGCAATTAATGCTTCATATTCTGCTTCATTATTGGAGGCTTTGAACCCCAGACGGATGGACTGTTCTACAATTTCTCCATCTGGAGATATCAGCAGTACTCCTGCTCCTGCTCCCTGGCGGTTTGAACTTCCATCGACGAATAGTCTGAATGAATCGCCGATGTAGATGCTGCATGGTCTGAGCTTTTCTTTCTCTTGCTTTTTTATCTTTGACTGGGATTCTTTTTGCTTGTCGGGGCGATGCTCATCTTGGCTCGACGGAGCCCGAGGTGTGATGGCTTCAGGTGTGAGTTCTGCGACGAAGTCGGCCAAAACTTGGCCCTTTATTGCTGTTCTTGGCCTAAATTCTAGGTCAAACTGGCCTAGTGTTACTGCCCATTTTGCTATCCTTCCTGTTAAGTCTCCTTGATGTAATAAGGACTTCAGCGGGTGCTCTGTTAGGACCACAATTTTGTGTGCCTGAAAGTAATGGCTCAATTTCTTTGAAGCCATTACCAAGGCTAGCATTAATTTTTCCAGTGGTAGGTATCTTGTTTCTGCGTCAGCCAGAGTCTTACTTACATAGTAGACAGCCTTCTGCTCCCCTTTTTCCTCACGGATTAGCACTGCACTGACTGCGTGCTCCGAGACTGCTAAGTACAAAAATAATTCCTCCCCTGGAATTGGGTTAGAAAGGACCGGGGTTGTGGTCAAGTATTTTTTTAGGTCGGCTAAGGCAGCTTCACATTCTTCTGTCCATAGGAAGTCTGTGGCTTTTTTCACCAGGTTAAAGAAGGGTCTGCACTTGTCTGAGCTTCTGCTGATGAATCGGTTTAGGGCTGCGGCCCTTCCGGTGAGCACTTGAACTTGCTTTGCCGATGTCGGACTCTGTAGTTCCAGGATGGCTTTGATTTGGTCTGGGCTGGCCTCAATGCCTTTTCTTGTTACCAGATATCCTAGAAATTTACCTGACCCAACTCCGAAGGCACACTTCGAGGCGTTGAGTCGGAGCCGATATCTTTTGAGTATGTCAAAGACCTCTTTTAGGTCGGCAAGATGACCTTCTGATTTCTTGGTCTTTACGACCATGTCATCGATGTAAACTTCTACCGTTTTGCCAATTAGATGTTTAAACATCTTTGTCACTAACCTCTGATAGGTTGCTCCTGCGTTTTTCAGCCCAAAAGGCATTACCTTGTAACAGTACAGGCCTTTCGGTATGATGAACGCGGTCTTCTCCTCATCTGGTGGGTACATAGCAATCTGGTGGTACCCTCTATATGCATCTAAAAAACTCATCCTTTCATGTCCCGAAGTGGCGTCTACCAGTTGGTCGATTTTGGGCAGAGGAAAGCTGTCTTTGGGGCAAGCTTTGTTGAGGCTGGTGAAGTCTACACAAACCCTCCACTTGCCATTCTTCTTTTTTACTACTACTGTGTTGGACAGCCATGTTGGGTACTGAACTTCTCGGATGGCTCTGGCTTCAAGGAGTCTGTGTACCTCTTCTTCTACTGCTTCGACGTGCATTAACGTCGGCCTTCTGGCTCGTTGAATCACTGGTTTTGCCGATCTGTCGACATTCAGGCTGTGGCAGGTGACCTCGGGGTCAATGCCAGGCATTTCGTAAGGTGTCCAGGCGAACGCCTCTATGTTTGCCCTTAAAAAATCTTCCAGCTCTTTTTCCTCTTCTCTAGCTAAGCCTGAGCCGAGAAGAAAAAATCGTTCTTCGTTGCCCTCCTGGACGAGGATTTTCTTTAGCGCCTCTTCGCTTTTCTCGGCTGGTTCTTTCCCGACATCTTCTAGGACTTCCATGTCCTCATCTTCAACTTCTGCTTTCTTTGGCTCCCGTATACTACAGGTGGATTTTATTGCTGCCATGGAGCAAGTTTTGGCTTGTAGTTGATCCCCTCTAACTTCTTCAATCCCATGCTCTGTTAGGAACCGGAGTAGTTGATGCAACGTTGAGGGAACTGCCCCCATTGCATGCAACCACGGCCTTCCCAAGATGATGTTGTATGGTGAGGGTGTGTCAATTACCAGGAATTCCGTCCTGATCTTCTTAGTGCCGGCTTGTACTTCTAAGCTTGTTGCACCCAGTGGCCATGTCGGTGTTCCATTAAAGCCGACCATCGGGCCGCTTGATTGTTCTAGGTCATCGGGGTGAAGGCCTAGCTCTTTGTAACATCTGACATACATGATGTCACAGGAGCTGCCTTGATCTATTAGGATGCGTTTTACTTGGCACTCCCCAACCTGGAGGGATACTACTAAGGCATCATTATGCGGATGTTGGACCAGTTCTAGGTCGGCTTCAGTAAAGGCTATCATTGGCCCTTGGCATTCTTCTGGCCGATGTCTCTTTTCCCCGACTTGGTAGATATGCTGTAAATGTCTTACCCTCTGGGTTTCTCCTCTGACTTCGTTTTCGTTGACCCTTGAGTGGATCACATTAACCACCCTCGGTTCTCCTGCTTGTGGTAGCTGTGCTGGGGGAGGGGGTGCCGCTGGTGCTTGAGGCAACCTTGCCTGCTCTTCCCTTGTTCTGGCCTCATCGACCAGGTCCCTCAGAAGGCCTTGTCTTACCAGGTCCTCCAAGTGTGCTTTTAAGGCTCTGCAACCTTGAGTTGGATGCCCTTCTTCATTGTGGTAGGCACAACGTCTACCAACGTTCCTTCCCATGAATTCCCCCGGTGCTCTTGCCGAAGCCCTGAAATAAGGTTGATTTCGAATCCGATGTAAGATTTTATGGATTGGGATCCGGAATACCGTGGTTACCGCCTGTTTATTTCTTAATTCTATTTCTTGTTTGGTCGGCCCATTGTTGACTCGGCCTCGCTTTGGCGAGCCGTTTCCTTTTTCTTGTTTCACCTCTTTGTTTCCCGATGTATCTTCTTCGGCCCTGGCGTATTTCTCAATTCTTGCCATGAGTTCTTCCATGCTTTTTGGCAATGTTTTTGCCAAAGACTTCCGTAGTGGGCAGTCATCTTTCAGGCCGTTCTTAAAGGACACGACTGCTACTTCCTGGTTGCATTCGGGTATTCGGTTGAACACCTCGTAGTACCTCTTCGCATAGGCCCTGAGGCCTTCTTCCTTGGTGATTCGTAGAGCCATCAAAGCATCAACCCTCAGGGGTTGCAGCTTGTTGGTCACGAATCTGGCCACAAATATCTCGGCCAAGCCTTCCCATGTCTTTATGCTTCCTTTTGGTAACTTGTGGAACCAATCAGATGCAATTTCCCCAAAGGATGAGGGGAATACTTTGCAGAGCAACGGCTCGTTCCCGCTATATAACGCCATTGAATTCAGGTATAGACCAACGTGAAAGTTTGGATCTGACTTACCATCATAGATTTGAAACCTCGGCATACTGAATCTTTTGGGCGGTTCGAATTTGTCCAGTTCCACCGAGAAGGCCGTCTTCGGTTTTACTGGGGAGTTTACCTCGGCTTCTGCATTCTGCTGCTTCCTCTTGAGGTAGTCCCTTAAGTCTTCTTTGCTCCTCCCTGGAGCTCGGCTGTCTTTGGATTTTAGTCTTTTTGGTACACTGCTTTCGGCCTCGTGGTGGGGTCGTTTGGATCTTTCTTCATGGGTTATGTCAAAATGGAGTACTTGCCCCTGAACATGTCGATGTTCTTTGGGGTCTGGATTCTTCATTTGGTGTGTCCTTCGGCACTCTTCTTGCCTCGGCTTTTCCCGTCCGACTTCCCTGGAAGGCCGGTGAGAATGCCTTCCGCTTCTGGTATGCTGAGGGACCTCGGGGATTGTTTTTCTTCCATCCCTCTGAGTGTTGTTCCCTGGCATCGGCGTATCTTGCAGCGGGTATGGTGGCTGCATAATATTATTCTGCATCATGAAGTTGACGACTGACTGGAGGTCCGCCAACTTGTTTGCTAGTTCTTTCACTTCCTCATCCCTTCATAGGCACCTGTCCCTCCATACCTGGAGGTTATCTTCATTGTAGTACTTTCCTTGGTTTGCTCTTTTTGACGTGTCGCCTTCTGGGATGACGTCGTTCTCTCTGTGACCCTGGTCACGGGCTTCTGCATTGTGGTTATCTCCTTCGATGTCAAGGTCAATTGGTCTGCCACTCCCAGTGGGAGCGTCATCCCCAATATTTTCCTGCTGTCCGTTACTGGCTATCTATTCTTCCTTCGTTCCCACAGACGGCGCCAAATTGTGTGGGTGATAATCTGACCACACTGCTCGTTTAGTGATCAGCTGGAGAGCACAGGCAGAGTAGATGGCTTTAGCAACCTGTAACAGAAAGAAAAAGCTCCGGCGGTGGTTCTTCCACCCGGGGGCACTCCGACGATCAAGTCAGTATATCTCTCAAAGATAATCAAGTACTAAACTGAATACTCAAAACATAAATTGCATACCTTAGACCCACGGGGGTGCCTCTCTTTTATAATATACTCAATCCAAGTCCCACTAGAAGTATGACTTCTATGAACTCCAATCTTAGTGCTTACTTTGGACTCTTTAGGAGATAGAGATAAACTCCCCAAGAGCTTCATCCTTATCTTAATTAAGTCCCCTCTTTGCCTCAGGACTCTTGTCACTTATCTCGGATTCCGATATCTTCGGAGATGACCTCGGCTTCTCCGAGATTACCTCGGCTTAACTACCAAGGCACGTGGCACGTCGGCTGACACATCGGCGTCACCATGCCACGTGTTGGTATTCAGAAAATACATCCCCACAGAATCTATCAAACTGTTGAGAATTGATATCAATTTGATCAAGAAAATTGGTTGTTATAGCCAATAATAATAAGATGTATTTTCTTAGGGGGTTATACTGAGCCATCCTACTAGCATTGCAGTTGGTAAGAACCTTTCAGTCACTACTCAACGTTAATCTACCTTGTACAGACTTGACTTTGATTATTCAACTTATAAGCGTTCAATTATGTAGAGAGAGAGAGAGAGAGAGAGAGAAAGAAGGAGAATGAGATGAAACTAATACGAGTGATTAAGGGGTAAAATATTTTTCCAATCATTTTCAAAACATTTATCAAATTTCTAGCTTAGAAAGTAAATTGTTGTTACTATTATACTCATCAAAATAAATGAGCAAAAAATGGTCACAAGGACTGTGATGTAGAACATTCATAGTGCATGAGCCAGTCATCCCATTGGGAAGAAAAAAGGTGTAGTTCTGGGGCATTAGGATAACTTGATATACCTTATTGGACATATTTCTTAATACGTTAACCTTCTTAGAAAAATTTCACTTAATATGGTATCAGACCTCAAGTTGGTCTTGGATTCAAAGTTTCTTCGTTTGCATTTTAATCCCTGTTTGCATTATTTGTTTCTTTCTTCTCTCTATGTACAGTTGTTTGGTAACTTAATTAACATTATCATCCCTTGTATATGTGTGTTTAATTGCTACCCACAATTAGGCAGTATTTGGTTTACTAAAATGGATTTAAATAGAATGATCATTCTACCAAAATATTCATTCCTATATTTGATTGAGTGAAAAAATAATGAAAAATATATTACAAATCGATTCATAATTCACTATTGTGAGAAAATGATCGTGTTTTAGAAAAGCCTTAGAAATGACTGTTCCATTCCATTTCATCTCATTCCAGCAAAGGCGACGCCACTACATGGGTGATGGGGTCCCACCCACCCATCACCCTACAAAAAGCCTTGAATTTTTTTTTTATATGGTAAAAAGTTTATTTGATAACTAACAGATCCCATTAATAAAAATAAGGGGCCTTGTCATCAGAATTATATGATTCAAACCAGAACATCCATTGAAAATCAAAATTCATTAAGAATCTAACCATTCTCTATTACATTTTTATTTTCAACACTCAAATCAAATGAAAGATTGACAGTTAAATGATTTCTTCGTCATGTATAAAAAAAATATGTGTTTGACACTATTAATAATGAGGTTATCATGTAATAATTAAAAAAGATGACACCTCGTTGAATACTATTGTAAAAGATATATATATATATATATATATATATATTTGTTAAGATGATAGTATTTTATTAGAAGTTTATTTTATTTGAAGGTCAAGAAATCTCTATGTACTAGATGGACCTCAAAAGAATTTTATCATAATTTTAAAAAAATGTATCATTGAAAACAAAAACCAAAAAAATAAAAGATATATAAATTTTTAGATGAATGTCAACCATTTAGGAAAATAAATGGGAATGATGTTAAAATGTACTGATGTAAATGTGAGATAGTTGTTTTTAATGATTCGCCATGTGAGACGGTAAATGAAGTTGATGAAAACTTGCATGTGCTATGGCATTTATATAATTTCATTTACCATATTAAATTAAATCAAAAATTAAGGGTTGTGTCATAATTAAGTAGGATTGATTATATGCAATTTTTTTGTCATTTTATTTTATCAATAGGTATATATTTAGTGAAATTAAAAATATATTTTTTTTTTCCCTCCTCTAGCATGTCCATTTATAGTGATTGTGTCACTCTTTCTTACCATTATATCAGTTAGTCTTTATTATATATGACCAAATCATCTTAACTTATTCTCTCAATTTTATTTTATTTTTTTAATAGGTGCTATTCCTATCATTTTATGAATATATTTATATCTAATTTTATCTTTTAAAATCTAATCACACATCCATAATTCTAGTAAATGAAATAAAATCAAATACAAATTATTCCACCACGCATGAGAAAATTTTATCTTCAATATGTTCTTATCTTCTCATCTTCAATAGGAACTTTTCGTCGTTCTTGTTCAAGTTCTGATTGTTTTAAATTCCAAATGCTAGGACCACTAATGGTTAAGAACTTCTATCACTGGTTGGAGTGGACTTCAAGGCCACATCAATTGAGAAATATTTTTAAATTCCAACACATACATATAATAAATGTATAAAAAATAGTGGAAATAGACTCTTTAACCATATATGATTGTTTACCACAAATGTTTCCTTTACCATGCATAGAGGGTAATCAATTTGTCTAACATGAAGACTTGACTTTAATTGTTTTATTTATAATTTTATTTTATTTTATTTATTTATTTATTTATTTATGTGATAGGCACTGTGATAGTGTTAAAATTTTGAATTTTAAAAAAGATTTTGCAAGGAAGAATAAATAATAAAATAATAAAAGAAAAATAAATAAATAAAATATAATTCTCTTCTCTCTTTTTTTCACTTTTTCTTTTCCTTTCCTTCCTCTGGCAAACTTCTCGTTTTCAATGGAATACACTTGTCTAATACTAAACTTGACTTTAGTTATTCTATTCATTTTCTCATGTTAAAGGCATTAGGGTGGTGCTAAAATTATGAATTTTAAGAGGGATTATCCGAAGAAGAACAAGCAATAGAAGGGGAAAAAAATAATGAACTTTTTTTTTCACTTTTTTCTTTTTTTTTCTCTTGCAAATTTTTCTTTTCTTTTTTTTTATGAGAAAAAGGGAAGGAATCTTAATGAAATGCACTTTTTCAGTATGAAGACTTGATTTAAGTTGTCTTATTTGCTATTCATTTTTTCATGTGATAGGCACTGTGTTATTATTAAAATTATGAATTTTAAGCATGATTTATAGAGAAAAATAATGAATAATAAAAAGTAAATAATTTTTTTTTTCCACTTATGACAAGTGTTTCCTTACTATGCATAAAATGAAAGGACCTTTTTTTTCTTCTTTTCTTTTATATATGTATATATATTTGGAAAAGATGAAGGAATCTTAATGAAATATACTTGTCCAATACGAAGACTTGTCTTACTTTAGTTGTCGTATTTACAATTCATTTTCTCATGTGATAGGCATTGTAGTGGTGTTAAAATTATGATTTTGCAGAGAATAATAAATAATAAAAGAAAAGAAAATACTAAATGAAATATTTTATTTTTTTCACTTTTTTCTTTTTCTTTTCCTTTCTCTCTTAGCAAATTTTCCTTTTACTTTTTTCATGGAAAAAGGGGAAGGACTCTTGACGAAATACACTTGTCCAATATGAGAACTTGACTTTAGTTGTCTTATTTATGATTCATTTTCTCGTGTGACAGACATTGTAATGGTGTTAAAATTATGAATTTTAAGAAAGATTTGCATAGAAATATAAATAATAAATGTTGCCTAGTAATTATCTATGTCTATGTATGTGGATGGATATACATACAAGGGACAAATGTTTTTGAGGCTAACCAAACTTTCAATTACTTCTCGATCTTAATCTATCATGCTTAGAGGGCAAGAAAATAGTAACTAAATGTTCAAATTGAAGCTACTTATTCAAACCCGATCGATACTCATGTGGTTTAATGAGATTCAATTGGCACTATTATTATCTATATCGGTGGTTAATTTTATGAATTCGACTCTCATGGGAAAAGACATTGTAATTAGTTGTCAAATTTGTCACATACTTTAGATATACATTGTTGAATTTTCTTAGGGTAAATTACACTTTGCACCGTTGTACTTTGCACCAAGTCTCACTTTGGCCCTTACATTTGAAATCATGACAGTCACTTCTGGTCAAATCTCACTTTGGTCCCTACACATGAAAACGTGACAGTCAACTCCTTACACTTTTACTCAAATCCCACTTTGGTTCCTATACAAGTGTCAATGTCCCTTTTCTATTATTTCATTTTTTAATTTTTAACAAAATTCAATCATGTGACAAAAATACGACTACAAAATGAGAGTAAAAGTTAAAAATCATCCATATTTCCTACCAATACACTTTGTCCTATGTGATAAACACATAAAAGTTATATATGTGTGTGTATGTGTGTGTTGTGTGTGTTTTCGTATGATAAAAATTGGGATGAAAATATAAGAAAGTAAAGCTTTTGAAATTAAAAAAAATGTGACAAAGAAATCAAAAAAAAAGAAAGATGAACAAACATGGAACTATGTTACCGTAAAAACAAAGTTTCGTAATTTCAATTTATGCAAAACCCTAATTCATCTTTGTAATTGTTCACAATCTGCGTTTTGTTTTAACTTAATACGATCATATTTTGATGTAAATTTTGGAATAAAGTGTGTATTGCTAAAAAATGTAGATAATTTTCCTTTCTTACCCTCATGTCGTAGTCACATTCTTATCACATGACTAGATTCTGTTAAATATTTAAATAATTGAGTAACAGAAAGGGAATATTGACACTTGTGTAGGGATCAAAGTGAGATTTGACCAAAAGTACACATGGTTGACTATTATAATTTCATGTGCAGAGACCAAAGTGAGATTTGACCAAAAGTGTAAGAGGTTAATTGTCATGATTTCATGTATATGGGTCAAAATGAGATTTGGTGCAAAGTATAAGAGTGCAAAGTATAATTTATCCATTTTCTTATAAAATTTGAAGATGTATGTCACATCTGCCTTTATAGCTAAAATTATAAACATAAATCTCGTGCACTTGGCTTTTCTTGTGCAAATTGCTTCTTACCCATTTAAAAAAGAACAAAAAAATTGTGATTATTAAAACTTTAAAGCTTCAAGGCATGGCCTAATCCCACAACATGTAGATTTAAATATTATTTAAGCATCTCGCAAGAATAATTTGATGTATTCCCTTTAAGTACTTGCAATGGCACGAATCTATTCAAATATAGATACCATAAAAAATTAAAAAAAGTCAAAACCATGGATTTAAACTGATGGAACTGAATTAAAAAAAAAATAAATTAATTTAAAATTAAATCACTGAATCTATTTAACAAAGTTTTTAAATTTTGATATTGCAAAAAAACTATATTGCAAATATTAAAAAGTTATTAACCCACAACTAAAACACTAGGGCAATGGAATTCACCACATACATCATATTTATATTAGTCATGCTTATTAATTCTTCATTTTTCTCTTCCCAATAAATTGGTGACAAAAAGATTATTTTTTATTTTCCAAATAAAAATTTAGAATTAAAAAATTTATTAAATCTAGCCAAATTTAATTTATATCTAATCTTAACAAATCATAAATTGAATCCAAACAAACACATTGAAATTTAATTATAATTTTTTTTAGTTAAAAATCGACAAAGTAAAGAAGAAAAATTTTATTTGATTAAAGCATATTATTTATTGAAAAAATTAAATCATATGAACAATTATAAATAATTAAGTAGGTAACTTCATCCTAACCTTATCAATCTATTTAGCTATAAGTTTAGCCCAACATACTCATATTTGAAAGAAACTTTCTTGGTTGAATTAAATAAATAATCCCCGTACAAAATCCTCTTCTCTCAATATTTGGAATACACTAAGGATATGTTTGGTTAATAAATTTGAATAAGAAAAGAAAATGAAAAAAGTGTATAAAATGTGTGTAAAATATAGTTTTATTTCATTCACATTTTATCTACCGTTTCCATTTTCAATTCCAAATCTCTCACTAAATCCTTAAACCAAATAGAGCATAAGGTTGTATTTAATTCATGAATTTAAGAAGAGATTTAGAAAATAAAAAATAAATGACAGATAAAATGTGAGTGAAATATTATATTTCGCCTGCATTCCACACTTTTTCCATTAAAAAAAAGGTCCATCAAAAGAGAAAGCTCAAGAAATCCATTTATACCCAACCGTATAAATCTATATCATTATGATTCTCTGAAAGGATATTTAGTACAATAATTTTACAATAATGATTATATTTTGAGGTTTAAAACATCATTGTAAGATTATTACTCAAAAAATTATTACAAAAAATCCTAATCTAAATCTTTGCTGTTCATTTTTCTTTTCAATTTCTTCTTATTTGTTCAAAAAAGTTGGCAAACAAGTTGCTAAATCAACATGTCGCCTTATGCTCTGGTTTCCATGACACACTTTTAACTTTTCTTTGGTATCCAAACTTCATCCTTGTGAATTTCTCTTTCTTTGAAGCATTGTACAACAGTACAGGAATCTCCAAATTACTCTGTAAAAAATAAATAAATAAATAAATTAGCACACAACTGGCTAAGAATAGAGCAAGCAAGTTTTGAATATAGAATGAGAGTAGAAAAAGGCTAATGTGGAATTTAAAACTTATAAATTTTTAAATCTTCCAAGCCACTCAAATGTTGAATGAAACCAAGATAGAGAAGAAGAAATTTTTTATTGGAACCATTCATTTAAAATGCTTCCAACTATTGGGTTGTGCTTATAGATATTTTAAATTAGTTATTTGAATTTTTTTAAAATGCTAGTAGTGAAAAAGAGCAGAAAAATAGACTAGAAAATGTCGAAAATGAAAAACAAGAATAGCATATAGTCTAAGGATAGATGGCAAATACTCAAGAGGTCAAGCGGGCGATATCAAAAGAGTTGTCCTAAAGTTATCATGTGAAATTGATTTCGCAAAGGTGGACTTTGATCATCTGATATCTTCATGGTTATATGATCATCTGATAGCTTCATGGCAACTTGTCTCATGCTTGGCCGAGACAATGGATTGGTTTGTAAACATGCAAATGATAGTTTCACAACCATAACTACTTGCTCTGCCACTTGATTCTTAGGAGGTAAGAGACGTTGATCCAACACATCCTTCAATAATATCCCATGCACAGTTGATGTTGATGAGGAGAAGGATGACAACGATGACAAAGAGGAGATTAGATCACCCAGATGCTTCCCCGTAATCAATTCCAGTGTGTGCATCCCAAAACTATATACATTGCACCTCTTATTCACTTCCATTATATAAGCAAGTTCTACCAAATCAAACAAATGACCAACAGAAGAAAATAGTAATTAAAAAATATATAAAAAAAAATTGTTCCACATCCAGATAGCAATTAGAAGTTCGATAGCCTTTTTAAATCGAGTCAAATAAAAAACTCTTAATACACAAAGATTGATGAACTAAAATGGACATTATATGGATGACTTGGAGATAAAATCACTACAACAGAAAAGTACATACCAGGAGCAGCAGCGTACCCATAGGTCCATGCAAATGAAGTCCAATTGGATGAGTCAAGCTTCAAAAATTTAGCTGTGCCGAAATCTGAGATGTGAGCCACATACTCTAAATCAAGCAAGACATTCTTGCTTGATATGTCTCGATGGATGATTGGAGGTGAACAATTGTGGTTCATATAAGACAGGGCATTTGCCACACCTTTGGCAACATTCACTCTGTTAATCCAATCAAATTGTAATACTTGATCCTTTGTGCTCAACATATTTCCTGAGCTTCCCCCTTCCAAGAACTCATAAACCAAAAACGAGTGCCTCGGGTGTGAACAATAACCACAAAGTTTTACGATGTTTTGATGGCGAATCTCTATTAATGCACGGATCTCACTCATAAAGCTTTGTAGATTAGTCAAGTCACCATCGAGTGATTCGTGAAGTTTCTTCACAGCAACTACCTGACCACTTGGAAGGTCAGCTCTATAAACAGTACCACATCCTCCCTCCCCAACACAATGTTTGGTACTGAAGTTCTCAGTCGCTTCAATGATGTTTTCATACACCATTTTCCCATCATAGCTCCAAATTGCAAACAAATTTTGATTATGTACTTGTCTTGGTTCATCTGTTGTGTTCCTCACTTTCTTATGAAAAACCATAAAAATTTCTGAGAACCATTAGCAAAAGCAATAAAAATCCAAAAATAAGGACAACTAGCAACACAACTTTGTTTGTCCTTTTTTAACCAATCTCATTGTTCATTTTAGCAAGTCTTCAAACCAGTAGCATTATCACATAAACCTGTATTACCTCTTAGTGCCTCAAATGGAGCCTCTAGGAAAGCTTTCATGTTAGGAATATGACCCTTCAACTGATTGAAAGATACATCTACCGATGTCAAACTTAACATATTATCAAAAGATAATGGAATGGAACCAGTGAGCTCATCATGGGAGAGATTCAATGTAAGCTTTGTAATTCACCAATCTGTTGTGGTGTCTTACCTATTAGCAAATTGTAACCAAGATCAAGACTTTGAAGGCCTTGTAAATGGCCTATCTCTAAAGGAATGTTTTTCCCAATTCTGTTGTTGCTCAAATTCAAGCTTAATAGTTTCAAGCATTCCCACAGTTCTATAGGGATCGGACCACTTAGATTATTTGCTGCCAAGTTAAGATTCTCCAAATTGGAAAGCTTGCCAAACACTTGAGGAATGTTACCCGAGAGTTTGTTATCATTCAGCTTAAGGTCAAACAAAGAAGCCAACCTACCCAATTTTGTTGGTATCTCTCCAAGTAGATAATTTGAAGAGAGGTCAAGTTTCTGTAGCTGAGCTGCCTTGACCAATTCAAGCGGTATCTCACCAGAAATATTATTGTTAGACATTTTGAGGCTAGTTAAATTATGACGCTTCCCCATTTTTGAGATAGCTTGCCGTAGAAATTCTTATGACTCAAATCAATGTAAATCAAGTTTGGGTACAAGCCAAAATCTTCTGATATATTTCCTGAAAATTGGTTTCCATCAAGCCTAACTCTGTATAAGCTGTGGAATTTTTCAAACTTTTTGGGATGGGACCTATGAGATTGTTGTTGTTTGCACTCAATGCAAGTAATCCATCATCAAAAATGGTTAATGAACCAAAAGCTGGGAGTTATGATTTTTCAATGCCTTATAAACCCAATTAATATTCTACTATGGCCTATATCTGTTTTACTGCTATATGATAGAATGATTAACTCCATCATTGAGGTAGTGGCCTAAGGCAAATAGGTGAGTGTTATGCAATAAATACATGCACTGAACAGAATCGGCTTTGAGAACACCTATGGAATGATCACTGTCAGTTTAAAAGGTAGTTCTATTACAATCCACTTATTTTCCTTTGACCTGAGAGTCTTGTATAAATTAATTAACTATTCATTTAACTTTGATATTGTCAATCGGTGACGCCGAACCAAAAGGCTATACACAGACATGTTGGGTTATGTGAGTGGTAATTGATTTATATAGAGGCTTAACATAGAATCCACCATTCTCAACGTGAAAAAGTATATTCAAGCATTTTTTCCTATTAACGTTGGACCAAAAGAAAACCGGCCAGTAACTTTTTCATAAAAATATTTTTATACATATATAATTACAAAAAATACTATTTTTGAAAAATGCTTTTGGGGTCCACTTAGAATAAGGAAAATTTTAGAATTCGGTTACATGGGTTGGGGTTTTTTGATAGTGATAAATTTGTCCATACCTAGTAGGTCATGTGGAATATAGTTTGGTGGAAGGAAATTTGTGATTAATTGTAAAAAAGGACCTCACTTGTAATTCTCTACTTTTAGGGGTTTAATTGTAATATGTTGATGAACATTATTGCAATTAGTGGAAGTTCTATATTATCTATTTAAAAGATAATTAATGAAAAAATGGATAAGTCGTATCCTATATATTTAAGATAAAAGATACATCTTTTATTTATCCCCATAACTAAAAAATAGAGATCCCTAAGGATCCCACCTACATGCAAACTCTATCATGTGTTGTGTATATGTATCAGATGTATTTGATACAAAAATTAGCCATCAGAATTTTTAAGGGCTGCAGAAAAATATACACAAAAATAAATTCAAGAGGGTGCAAGGTGAATCACTTTGGAGGCGAGACACTGGGATCACTTGATGAGGTATTATCAACAACACGCTTGGATTGAGATATTTAAGATTGTGTAATCATCTTGGAAGGCCACTTAAAGAATGGCAGATGCTGGATTTTGGGTAGGATCTTGCTGATCGGCTCTACCAATTCCGTATACTTCTTGTTCGAACGTCTGGGGCTCCTGCTTTCTACCTAATATTGTTTGTTCGAATGGCGCGAAGATTGTTTGCTTGGCCTGCACGAATCTCGCCGATTGTCTTGTTTTGCCTGGCCCCGCGATTTAGGGCTCCTTGGTGGTACGGCTCTTATCGGCTGAACCAGACAAGATGGTGCCGACTTAAGGACTTTTTGTCTGGCCTTGACACGAAGGGCATCGTCTTCCACATTGCACTACTCCTCAACCTTCTTCATTAACGCCCACACTGTTTTTGGGAGGCTGTCTGGTCAGCGAGCTTCTGAGAGGACTGTCAGGGTGTAATCCCATTTTAAATGCGGTGATAGCCATGGAATAGTTGCAGGCGTCGTCCACCAAGTTGAAACATTCCCAGTAACGCGCCGAATATTCATGGCGGGTCTCTTCTGGTTTCATTTGTATTGCCCAGAGAGAGTTGGCTTGCTTAGGCTGGACCTCGCTGGTGATGAATCTTACCTAAAGGATTTTTGGAGCTGATGAAAACTTTTAATTGAGGCCGGCTGCAATTTATAATACCATCTGACGGCCAATGGTCCCAGGCTGCTCGGAAACATTCGACACATGAGTGCTTCATCATCAGCATGCAATGTCATCGCTTGTTTGTAATGACGAATGTGATCCGTAGGGTCAGATTTACCGTCATACAGGGTGAATGTTGGCACTTTAAATTTTTTAGGCAATGCAGCCCTTGCAATGCGTCTACGAAATGATCGTGTTTATCCTCTTCATCTGAACTATTCCTTTTCCTCGCCTATGTCGAACATACGGACTTCCCTCAAATGCGCTAGACATGTCAACTTGCCCTTTCTTCCTAAGTTCCTAAGACGATGAGTCGGAAGCACTACTACTATCATGTTTCCGGTGCCGATGCCGTTAATCATCCTTCTTCTTCTGTGGTGACCGACCCTGGTCATAATGTGGTTCAATTTGTTGGGATTTGGCTAACTCGAGGGCCAATTCCTTACGTAAACGTTCATTGCCAGCCACCATATCTTCTAGACGTTGTTCGTTCTGTTTTGCTTGATCCATAATTGTCTACATGGTTTCCTGCATTGAGGTTGAAGGGGAGGTTTGAGCCACTGGGTCGAACTTCAGGGCCTTTCGTGCTGGGATATTCTCCGGACCAAACATAGTTCTTGGTGTACCATCATCGCTTGGTGTACCATCGTTAGCAACGAACGAATGATCATCTGTTATGTCTGCCATGAATGCACTTGAGTTTTTCCACAGACGGCGCCAATTGTGGTAAAAGGGGTTTGGGAATGCTCTTTGATCCAAACAGACCTTCCTGATCCTCGAAATGATATCTGAAAGAGGAACAAATGCTCCAAACGGGGGTGCCAGAATTAGCCCTCCAACGAGCTAGTTAGTACCTTTAGTCCTTGTGTTTTATTTTTCCATAAGTTATCTGCTATTTTTCACATATTTGTCCATGATCAAGGCTCCTCCTTTTATACTGCTTATGGGCCTATGGTTGGGCCTACATCAGGCCCATTGTTTGGCTTCCAGTCGGCTCTTCTCATGGCCGATTTGTATACTTTGCTGCATGGCCTTCTGGACAGGTCCGAGTTGTATTCGGCCCCATTCTCTAATGGGCCTCATTACCTAAATGAAGCTCGGCCCCCACAGAAATATATACACGCTTTCATAGACATTCCCAATCTTAGAAACTTCTATATGGTCTCACTTCCCCGCCCTATCTTCGTGCAGCTAAGCTCACTTCTGTATCACCACTTTTTGTTTAACATAACTTTCATCACCTAACCCCAAGGAGTTGACATGGTGGTCAAGGCCTAGGGCTTGGAGGTATGCTCCCTCCAAGGTCTCAAGTTCAAAACCTCCTAGGTGCAAACAATTTCTTGGGGCCGTACAGGATTTTGCCTCAGCTTTAATTGGGACCCCCACTAGTGGATGGGCGGGATTGGTCTCCAGATTAGTCGGTCTATTGGACTGAATACCGAGTTATCTAAAAAAACTTCTATATCACTTGGGCACTCCACTTCATTTGTCTTGTTTAGCCTTTTCAATAACAAATTTGACCCTCTCAACTTTCTGTATAGCCACCTAACACATTGTATTTTATTTTATTTTTTATTCATCATACTTGACACAACCCCCAACTTTTCTTAAGAAACAATATTTGTTACCAAAGCATACAACAACCAAAGTCTCAAGCTTTGACTCATCTCGAGTACAATATCAATTCCTCTTGTAGGGAACCCACGATCAAAGTCTCATGCTTCAAGGGCAACCCACTACCTCATCCACCAAGAAGACAAGTGAGGCTCTCGGCACACCAACTCCTCACCATGAACAACACTCCTCACAATAAGAGAGATATTGAAAAAGAGATATAGAGAGAGAAAGAGTCACAATCTGCAAACTCAACTGCCATCGCCATCGCCATTTGTCCCACGACCACCTAGCCCCATTTTTATTCCTCTCTCCTTTCCTCCCACCATTTCCCTAAATCTATTTCTCTGGGACTTGTGGTTGCAATCCACCACTGCATATCACCACCCCTACCTTCTCTCTCTCCTTCTATCACCACAAAGACCCCAGTACTGCATAAACACAACCAATCGGGTTGCCCCTTGCTTTCTCTTTATCTTGATAAATTTGTTGGGAAAAAAACGTTATGGTTTGCTATGACTTCCAAGAGGGGGAGTTATATATGTATGTATAAGTGGGATATGTATGCATGTGAGTTACACATATATGCATATGATATGTATTTGAGTTATGGAGGATAGCACGACATAAGCTCAAATCGTTACATTATTGACGGCTTATTAACAGAATTGGACAATCTATCATACAAATTAAAATTTAGGTGAATACAATGTAATTTTGTCAAAATTATGAAGTTATTTGAAAAGTCATCAAATCTTAAGAGAGGCCAATGTAATTTACCCAATAATTTTTTTATTTCTTGAGGCAACCACTAATAGCAAACAGGTTGTGGGATATGTACAATCACAGGAAAGCTTATAATTCCATCCGCGAATATGCAGACAAAATCCAAATTTCATTAGCACCAAAAAGTGGGTTATCAAACAAAGTTCTAATTTACGTAGAAGAATTTCTTATCAATTAATTAATTATATATATATATAAGGTGGCAGATGCATAAAGCATTCCGGTCTAAGAATTACCTTCGTATGGAGATTGTGTTGGACCAAGTATCATCACATTGAAATATCGCATGTTATCTTCTGAAGGTGAAGCGCTGATTCCTGGAGCTGCATTTACATTTTACAAACGGTATACAATAAAATTATTATTACTAGAGAAGAATTTGCACTTTACATTTCTAAATCCTAAATACAAAAATTACTAGAATCTCTCATTGTCCTTCCATTACCCATAAAAGGAAGCATAACTTGAACAGTTTAACTGCTGCCACAATAGCAAAGTCTAACAATTCAAGCACAGATGTGTGTGTGTGTGTGTGTGTGTGAGAGAGAGAGAGAGAGAGAGAGAGAGAGAGAGGAATACCTGGTTCACTGAGAAGCCGCTGCGTTTCCTATTCAATCGCACGCAGAGGCAAATAAGCAAAAGTCAAATCTAGAAATTGAATCATGTGTGCATATACATATATAGGTAAGTGCATACATCTAGAAAATTGAGAGAGAGAGAGAGAGAGAGAGAGAGAGGGGAAAGGACCTTGATAATCCTTCGAGGCAAATTGCCGTTGGCCATTTTGATTACATACGAGGGAAGTTCGATGAAAATGCCAAAAAAAACACAGGTTTAAAACTACGAATCTATAGGGCGTATATAGAAAATAATGAATCTCAAATGATCTCTTAAATTTTGGGTTTGCTTTCGTCCAGTCTGTCATAGAATTGGATCGTATTGTTGGGTTTGTGGGGGTCCACCATGGGTCCGGTTTTGAAAATATAAACCGTTCAATGTGTAGAACTCGTCGAGTACTATATGCCTATGAAAAATCACATTGATCGGATATCGATAGCTATGTGATCAAATCAGTTTTGTACAAAAAAAAATGGACGGTGAATAAATTAACGGTTGATAAAAAATTATTTTGATCACATAGCTACCGATATCCGATCAACGTGATTTTTCATAGACATATAATACTCGACGAGTTCTACACATTGAACGGTTTAGATTTTCAAAACGGGACCCGTGGTGGGCCTCTGTGAACCCAATAGCACGGTCCAGTCGATGGTGGACTGGACCAAAGCCAGGCCCTTAAATTTTTTACATGAATATGAGATTTATATAAATTTATATGCGTAGGTGTTACACTCATCTAATATATTTGATAAAATATTTAGTAAATTATTTGGGATCTCTAACATTATCCAGGCGTATATTGTGTTAAAATATACTTGTCACATTATCACATTTGAAAGAAAATATACTGAGAAGTTTTTATGTTTTTTTTACTGTCACATCATATTTATCACGTTGTCACATTTGGGAAAAGTATACTAAAAAGTTTTTAATTTTTTTTAAGTGTCTCACTGTTGGAGTGTCACATTAATACCTGTCACATTTGAGTATTACACCATACCTATCACATATTCCAAAAAAAAAAAAAACTTTCCCAATTAATTAAAAGAGGGTATGTCTTTCTAACCAATATCCATTCATGTTTGAAAAAAGACTCACTGGTCACACACTACACCCAATAAGAACTCATCAATCAACCATTTAAAACGTAGGACAAAATGGTACAAAAGTTCCGAAAATAAGACTTTCCAATAAATTTTCCTTAAATTTAAAGAGTAATTCTACTTACACCACTGCTTTACCTCTTTACACCCTCCATATGAGCTTCTTTTTTTTTCCAATTTTATCCATGTGTGAAATTACTTTTAAGGACAAAACACTCAAATTAAATATATTTTATTATCTCCTTACACCCCCTTAGTATTCAATCCTTACTCTTTTTTTTCATTTCTAAATTTTGCTTTTCTCTTACACGTCTCTTTTCAAAAAGTGAGAATCGTAGTGTTTTGATCATCAAAGAAAGCAATGGATGAAGAAACGGTGGTGAAGAACCATCAAAAAAGTGAAATTGTGAGCTTTTTTATTTGTTTGGTAGGTTTTTGTTTCGTTTTTCTAGACTGTTCTTCGACTTTTATTCGGTGTTTCGAAATCAAACAAAATAAAATAGTCTGGCATCACATTGTCGAACAAAAAATATAAGTCTAGTAACCAATTGCCAAATAAAATATACATTTCCGACAACCTAAGGTCGAATTTTTTAAATTTGTTCAGTTACTCATTACCGTATATTTTCAGTTTCATTTTTTTTTTTACTTTTTTTGTTTGGAAGGATTATACTTATACTCATTGCAATAATGCAAGTACTATATTATTAGTAGACTCTAGTCATGAATTCATTACAGATGAGATTTGTTAAGTGTTTTTATGAATACAATTTTTTCTTATTTTTAATTTGTATTAAGTTTTATTAATAATTTGACGTATAAATGTATTTATTATGTTTAGATTTTTAGTAGTCATCAAGCATTAATTAAATGAGCTTCTGACATTGAGAAGAAGACTGGATTTGTCATTGTTATAAAGACATCAGATGTGGGAGGTAATGGCAGAAAACCATACACTTGCTTGTGAAAAAAATGGTTACTATAGAGACAACAGGAAGATCAAGGGGGGACGATTGAGGTTGATAGGTTCTAAAAAGTGTGGATGTCCATTTCTATTAAGAGGGGAAAAACTACCTACAAATGATGAGTAGATGCTGCATGCCTTAGACGGAGTGCACAATTATCCACCTGTTGAATATCTTGAAGGGCATTCATTTATTGGCAGATTATCTAAGGAGGAAACATCCTTATTAGTTGACATGTCAAAAAGTATGGTACAACCAAAAGAGATATTGATTACATTGAAACAAAGAGATATTGGTTAAATCAAATAGTATCTCTTCAAACAATTTTCGGAGAAGTTGAGACCATATGTCTGTCACAGAAAAGATGTACAAGCAAATGGTAATTGTAGTTTCAGAGCAATAGCTAGATTGATTGGTTTAGGTGAAGATAATTGGTAACAAGTTAGGTGAAACATGTTAACTGAGCTGCATTCGAATGTAGTGCACTACCTTTATCTTATCCTACTTCAAACCTAACCCTGGATTTAATCATTGGATGACTATGTCCGACACGGGCCATTTGATAGCATCATACTACGTAGTCGTTCTTTATCATTTATCTATACAACAATGCTTGACATTTCTACCACTTAGAGTAGTACTGATTGCAACACCTTATCGAAGAGATATCTATATAGGATTTGTAAATGGAAACCATTACGTGCGGGTAACTACCATGCCTACTTTGATCATTACCATGTCTTATTTTGTAATTCTTTTTATTGATTTTTCTTTTTGTTATAGGTTTATTTGCACCCTGGTCATCCAATACCTCTGATAGCAAAGGTCACACCCCAATTTTCATGCCCAAATGGTAATACAATAGTCATGGCTCTTTAAAGTAAAACTGATAATAAATCCTTATACTTGCATTACATTGTGTAAATAGTCTTCATGCGATAACATAATTAATTCAACAACAATTAATTAAACAACAAATACCCCCAAGGGTTTACAAGTTTCCAAGGCTTGAGTTTGGTTACACAAAATGGTTATTCAAACCCATACATACAAAGCCCTTGGTTTACAATCAGAGTCACAGCAAATGAGCACATTATGCTCTCTGCACATACTTCCACGCCTTCAGTTAGGCAGAATCACCACACATTTTCCTGCACAAAAATCTCGTAGGGTGAGCATAAAGCCCATTAGAGAATTCTTAAAAAAGTATATACATTTTACACAAGTATCAAGAGATTGAATGCTTATGCTATGCCATGCCTCTTTTGAAAGTAAATCATACCTTCATCTTTTTGAAAACCAACATGCTCAATGATGTCATGCAATTTCAACTGCTCAACATTTATCAAATTTTATTCAAGGGGCGGTAAATACAACTCTGGTAATCCCTAGGTCAGTGTCTACAAGTAGACTATGCAAGTACTACCAATTTGTCATTTTTACCAGTATCAGCTGGAGGGCTTGACACCCATAATCTGTCATTTTTCCCAGTATTGACTGGAAGGCTTGACACCTATTCTCTACACTACCTTTCAAGACTTACCACTGTATTTACCCCAAAATCATTTCATGAAAACTTGTTTATCAACATTCTTTTCTCAATGCGAGTTTTCAAAACAACTTTCAATGTTCAACGTAATCAAATGAATTGATATGCCAATACAGCAATAATCAATACGTTACAACAATTCTTCCATTTCCAATTCTTCCACAAAATACTACCACTGTAATCAAAATTTCCATTTCTCCTTTCAATGTAATTTCACAAGATAAATAAATACTTTTATTTCAATTCATCTAATGAATAACATAATTCCCACATTTCAAACATTCTCAACAACTTAGTCATTTCAAGACTATATCAATACTTTTAAATAATAATTTCCAAAATTTCAACAATTAACTTATTCCATGGAAAACCATCATTTTATATGTAATAAATAGACAATTTTCAACCATCATTTATTTGTAATAAATAGACAATTTTCAACCATCATTTATTTTGGCACACAAAATAAATATAATAACATATTCTAAAGATTTTCAACATCTTTCCTAAAAACTCCCAATTTCTAGGTTTTCTCACTAAAATCCATTCATCTTCAAGTATTTGAGAAGATCTCATCAAAACATCTTCCTTTCATCAACATGGTTCAAAAACCCCCCAATTTCTATCTCAAAGGACCACATAGTAAACCCACTTTCAAAATTACTCTTTTTCTTGAATGAACAAATAAATTTTCAAAACTAATCAAAAGATGATTTCGAAAATCACCTTGATCTTGCAAAAATATATATATATATATATATATATATATAACTCAAAGAAAATCCATACCTAAAGTTTAAAGAAGAAAAGAGTTAAAACCCTCAAAATCAACGACGATGAAACTCGATCTCCACCGCACACAACGAAACCCTCGAGAAGTTACACAACTTTGATGAAGGAACTACGGCCAAAATCCCAATAGATTTGGAAAAATCAAAGAGAGAAGATGGTTTCTAGAGAGAGATGCTCTAGATCTGTGTCTTGGAGACTTTTAGAGAGAGAGAGGATTGCAAAAAGTGATCTGAAATGTCACTTTCGAGTGCTGATAAAGCACGGTCCGCTCAAGCGTGGAAAGCCCTGCTTGAACGTCAGACACAGACTCCTGCTCGAGCGTGAAACCCCGCGCTCGAGCGTAAAATACGCTCTCCTAGTATTTTTGCAGACACAGTCCCTGCTTGAGCACCCAAATGCCCACTCGAGCGTAGAGCAAACTATCAGAAACCCGCTCGAATGCAAGAATGCTCGTTCGAGCGGAGAGCCAAAATTCTGGCTAACCAAGTGTCACGACCCCATTCCGCCCCTAGTAGAATGATGCAGTGATGGCCAGTAATCCGAGATTACCAAAGGCCAACTTACAAAGATTCACACACAATTAGAGTATACATATGGGGCTTACATGTGCGGAAGCAATAAATTTAAATCTAAGTAGTTCACAAGAGTTGTGCATAGATCAAATGAAATGTCATATATCTTAATATAGTTTACAACTTGGATACAATAAAATAAATACATATTACATCTTGATCAAAAGGCTTCTCAAGCCGACATATACAAAAAAAATAACTACAGGCCAAGAAGCATAATCTTCAAGATGCAACAAAACATGAATCCAAAAACATCTTGCAAACAATTATCTAGGCGTCACTGTCTTCCTGCTCGTCACCTACATATATATATAGAGGGTGAGCTTGGATACTCAGTGAATGATACCAGTAATAAAGGTTTTGCATGAATGATATTCAAGATCTCTTTTCTAAACAATACATAGCATAACTTATACAAAATCAAAGGATGAACCAAGTCCATCAAGCAAGTCTTTAAAATCTTCAAGGGATGCTCACTAGCATCAATATAATACAAGGGATGACATTCCGGACAAACAAACCCACGCGGAAAACCGTCAGTGGCAAAACAAGGGTGCAGTTGCATTATAGTCCCTTGACACTAAGGACCTTCAAAACAAGGGTGCAGTTGCATTATAGTCCCCTGGCACTAAGGACTTTCAAAACAAGGGTGCAGTTGCATTATAGTCCCCTGACACTAAGGACTTTCAAAACAAGGGTGCAGTTGCATTATAGTTCCCTGGCACTAAGCACTTTCAAAACAAGGGTGCAGTTACATTATAATCCCCTGGCACTAAGGACTTTCAAAAGAATGTCATCAAAACAAATATAATACTTGATACCAAAAACTAGGGATTCATGCTTGATCAAATACTTTTCCAAAACAAAGCAAAGCAAAGCTTTCATCAAAACATTATAACATACATTTATTAAAAATACCACTCACATAGTTCTTCGGGTGTAGGAATTACAAGCAAGGATCCAAGGCCTACAAGCACATAATAAATCCCATTGAATGCGTTTCACTAAGACAAGGTGAGATGTTCAAAGATGGATATGAAATGCATCCTTAAAACAAGCTTTACATGATAGGAAAGGATCTCGGCATTCTTTCAAAATCAAGTCAAAACAAAGCAAAACATGCTGGGAGTTACAACACTGCCTTTTCATCTCGGGAAAACATGCTGGGTGCTAACCAGATCTAGGCCGAGGTGTGTTCCCGATGACCACATTCAAGGAAATGAAGTCTGGGAAAAAATGGGTTTCCCTCTTGAAGCACATGAAGAGCACGAATGCTAAATTCATAACTTCTTTATTCGAAATCTAAGTTTTCATGAGGTGAGTTTGAAAACATGGACCTGGGTACCCATACTTGAAGATCTTATGGAAACAAACACAAAAACGTGGAACTTGTTACAGACTTTCGGATCAAAACATGGTTTTATCTCAAGAACATAAGAACATTATTTTCTCTTTCTAAAACAAACTTTTAAATCAATGCATGGCTCATGAATCATGCTGGATCATGAAATGCAATCGGATCAACATAAAGAATAACAAGAGTAAATCAAGATTCTAACCTCAAGACACGAATTAAACGGCCCAAACTCTAAAGATTAAGCTTGGGATCTAGCTCTCTCACTCCAACTTCCTCTCCTCTTCCTAGAGCTTCTCTCTCTACCATGCAAGAGATATGACACAAAATGATATAATTATAACTCTGCCAGCTGACTAAACCCTCTGCTGGGACACGTGGCAACGACTGGTTGGATCTCCTCAAAAAGGTGATAGATTGATAAGACAAGACTATGACAAAGTGTGTATGACAAGCAAGGTAACAAGGGCACTCCGGCAGGTAATGATCTCGGCTAGGACAAGGCTTCGGCAAGTAAGGTCTTAATAATCTCGGCTAGAAAGGACAACACTTGGCCTAGCTGTGCCACACCTTGGCCTAGATGTGCCACACCTCGGTCAAGGTCGTACCAGTCCAGGGACAAGATCACTTTGGTATAACATCTCAGCCTAGATAATACACATCTCGGCCTTGGTGATGAACACCTCGGCCTAGATAATGACATCTCGGCCAACAAGTCAGGGTGAGGGTGGAGGTCAACCAAGGTGGTTCCAAGATGGTGCTAGGTGTAAGAAGTTTAAAGTTGTAACATAGGCTTAAGATGACCTTGGCTAAACTCACACCAAGTAAGGAACAAAACATGAAAGCAACACTTTAACAAAACTAATCAAAATCTGACAAGATGCAAACTTTATCAATACAAGGATCACGCAAAAATGTACGTAAGCATGACTAGGATAAAGTGAGGGTTGCTACACCAAGAGTTTGAAAAAACAAGCAACCAACCTTTTCCAAACACACACTACAACCCAAAAAAAAAAAATCCAACAATGAGGGGAAGACAAGGGAGACAAGACATGAACCACCGTTCAATCCATACAAACCCGAGTTCAGAACACCACAAGGGACGAGCCAAAACCAGGGTCGCTATAACCTCCCCCCTTAAAGAATTTCATCCCCGAAATTACAATTTCAAACCAAAGTCAAAATTGGACCACTTACAACAATGTTATTTCCATAAATTCATCACCATGACCCATTCTCTGGTCACCTATTCTCATCGTTTCAATTTACAAGTCTGTAGACACCCCATTTTTTACCGTCCTCAAGACTTGGACATCATCATTTGAACACTCGATGATCATCCATGCTCGTGTTCATTTTGAGTTCCGGAAGGTCTCGACTGTGCGCCTTAACTTGGAGCTTCTCAACTTGTTTGTTTTGTGCTTGGTTGTGGACCAAGAGCTTGTGGCTTTGTTTTTGAGGGAAGAGGGTAGCCTGTTGGGCATCCCTACAACCCATCGGCCAGGCCCTGTGCCCATCGGCCATCAGTGGTGGCCGGTCGGCACCTTTAATGGCCGGTCGGCCATGTCTTTTGGCCAAGGTCTTTTTCTTTGCTTTTGCAGATATTTTGGTGCCAGCTGTGCCAGTTGTTTGGCACAGATAGCATCCTCCATACACGTGTATGGAGGGATTGTAACAAGCTCTTTGCTTGTCAAACAAGCTTGAAGCTTGTGATTCTATATAAAGGGAGGCTCCTTTCCCATTTTAGAGGTTCAGAAAATTGCATTAGGGCTATACATATCATATCTCTCTTGATTTCTCCCTCTCTCTCTATATTTGAGTGATTTTGTGCCTTAAAGTGCCATTTCTTCACACTTTTGCACACAAACACCTAGTTAAACACCTTCACTCTTGAGCTAAGGTTCTTGGAGGTTGCATTTGAGTGGTTTTAGCTTGATTTTTGCCTCTGAGGTTGCTATTTTGAAGTTGTGCTTCAAGGGTGAGTCTATAGCCTCTTTAAAGCTTTGTTTCATTGCTTATTTGGCCCTATTTGCATGATGTTTTAAGCTTAACTTTAAACCGCAAAAAGCTTCATTTTCAAGTGCTTAAAATGTTTGTTTGAGGCCTCTTTGGTGTTGGGGGTGGTCTACCTCCTTTTGTGCCTTGTTTGGCTTTGTTTTGTGCTATTTTTTTAGGCATTGAGATCATCTTCTCTTGGCCTTTTAACCACTGAATTCCAGAGGAATTTCAGTGGTGGGAAGTATGTTTTGAGGCCCCAAATGGGTGGCGGTTGTCCCCTCTCCTCTTCTCTTGTTTGCTTATGTTGATGGCTCATCAAAGTAGCATGTCTTTCTAGCATGTTTTGGTTCTATCTTAGCATGTCTTAGGCATTATTTCAGCATGGCATAACTCTGTTTTGGGTCTGTTTGATTGCCTCTTGCATGTTTCATACCCTTGTAGTGCAATCCTCCATTTAGCCTTAACATGCATCATGCTTTGCACCATCATTTTAGCATGTTTTTGGCTCCACTCCAGCAAGCTTTTACTTATGTTTTTCCATGCTTAAGCTCTGTTTAAAGTGTTTTGGGTCATGCATGCCTTGCTTTGTATAGCCATAGTGCAATCTTGCTCACTAGCTTTGTGTTTTGAGTCCACTAGCATGCATTGTTTGGGCTATTTGCATGATTTAGCATCATTTGGTATATGATTTCAGAGCATGTTTCACTATCATACCCTCGTGTGTATCACTCCTTCAATGCTTTGAAGGGTTGTGCTTTAATGCCTTAACCATGAGCCAATTGGCATGCATGCATGCCCAAGCTTTTGGGCTGCCATCTCAGTGTTTTTTTTTTTTTTTTTTTGGTCTTATTTTGCCATAATACAACTTTGTTTTTGGTTGGTTAGAGCATCTCTCATTTGCTTCTTACATATGTAGTGTAATCCCACTCATTGGCCTTGCATGCTCCATGCTTCATGCCTCTAATTCTAGCATATGTTGGCTATGTTCAAGCATGTTTTTGGCACTGTTTTGACCTACCTTGGGACTGTTTTGAGTCATCTTGGCCCTTTGGGGCTTGCTTGACATGGCTATGGTGCAAGTGCCTTTGCTAGCCTTAAGCCTTGAGCCTCCTAGCATGCTTCATTTGTGATGTGTGCATGATTTGGCCTCATTTAACATGTTATTTCAGAGTACATAGCATTGCCATGTTCTCACTTCTTTCACTCTTTGAGTGCTTTTAAGAGTTGTGCCTTTGTGCCTTATTTGTGAGCCAATGTGTATGCATGCTTGTCTAGGCTTTTGCTCCCATCCCAACATGTTTTGGTCTTTGTTTTGACCTAATTGAGCTCTGTCTGTGGTTGGTTCAATCATTTGTGCCATGTATTGCATGCCTCTTGTGTAGTTCCTTTTAGTAACCTTGTGCCTTAGGCCTTCTCGCATGCCTTATTTGTGGTGTTTGTGTGATTTGACATCATTTAACACTTGATTTCAGAGCATATAGCATTGCCATATTCTCATGCATATCACTCTTTGATTGTGTTTGAAAGTTGTGTTTTATGCCTTATTCATGGGCCAATGCATGAGCATGCATTTTCTTGCTTTTAATGCTAGCATTTCGGGGCATTTTGGCCACTATTTTGGCATGCATGAGGTCTGTTTGGGATTGGTTTGACCCTTTGAGCATTGTAGTGTGTGCCTCGTGTGTAACATATTTCATTAGCTTTGGTGCCTTAGCCTCCAAACATGCCATGCATGCATTATTCATGTGTTAGAACTTGTGCATACCATTCTAGCATTGATAGGAGCGCATGTTGTTTGCATGTTGTTGCATTGTATTATGCTTGCATGTTGTTACATTGCATTGTGTTTGGAATGTTGTTGCATTGCATTGTGTTTGGATCGGACGTTAATCCAAACACCAGAAACGAGGGGCGTTTCATACTTGAAGTGATGAAACGCGCCTCATTTCTCGGTCACCGACCCTCTTGATCAAGCATGATAGAGGTGGAGGGCCTTGTGTGTTATTTGTGTGCATTCATTGACATTGACTTGTGCAACTTGACATCTTTGGCCATCATGCATTGAGATGCGTGATTGGTGGTTTGAGAGTCGAGCACTACACTCCTTTGAGCTTGAGACATGATAAGGAGTGTAGTTGCACACACATTTTCTTGCAAATACACTGTCATGCCTCTGTTTGTGCTCTGTTGCAGTAAAATGAGGAATTGCAGGAAATAGTGGCTGACCGGCCATCCAAGTCTACCGATCGGCTATCAGAAGTGGCCGATGGCCATAAACTCTAGGCGATGGCCACCATCTTTGGCCGATCATTCCTCAGCATGTTCCTGAGATGGGTCAAAAGCAACCTGGAAGTTGGCACAATTTTCAGAAGACCAAAAGAGTGCAAATAGAGGCATCATGAGGCACGGTAGTGGATTTCCGAGTGAAGCCGACCAAGCATGCATATCCCCCTCACTTCCCGAGGCCATTTGTTTAAATTGCTTAGCTAAACTAGTTCATTAGCTTAGTTATTTTGTAATTAATTAGTAAGTGTTTAATTAATTAATTTGGTTTGTACTTAATTAACTTAGAATAGTTAGTTGATTCAATTCGATTTGTAATAATTAATTAGGTAAGTTAGTTAATTAGTTGATTTGTAATAATTAGTTTAATTAGCGTAGCTAGTTAGCTTACTCATTCGGACCCTCCGTCGAGAGAGCAAATGTTGTAATAAGTGTGCGTGTGTGTGTGAATTTCTTCCAACTCACGTCTTTCTCCCTTTTATTTACCAGCTTTTGATGGTTAGTTTTAGGGCATATTTCAATTAACATCTCATGCTTGCATGCGTGCATCATTCATTTGTCTTGCATGCACCGGGCTCGGCGCATCATACAAACTGCATCGTATTTCAATACCAATTTGAATACATGTTATCTAGTTGTATTCACATGACATCTTAGAATAGCCGAGCCTATCTTAGTTGCATTTTGCATGTGTTGCATTATGCAGTCTTGACATAGCTAGGGTTCTACATTGATTACTAACTAGCTTCTGTTTTGGCTCGGAGTACACTGTGAGTGTTTATGCTTTAGCATCCTTGCATGAGTGTGAGTGTTGCCATGACAACATGCTTGCCATAAGGCAATTTGCTTAAATGATTAACTGCATGAATGCCTGTGGATGAAGGCTTCATTGTTTGAATTGGGACAATTCATCAAAATGTGCGTTTTAAGCCTACTTGGAGTGGCAAAATCATGTTTTTCTAAGCCCACTTGAGGGTGGCAAATCCGCGTCTTAGCCTACTTGCGAGTAGCAACTTCAAAGCATTTTCGAAAAACAAACATGAGATGTTTTGTTCCAAATTGAGTGGTTGAGTCTATACTTATATGCTGTGCGCATCACATAGTAAGTTAGCCAATAAACCAGAATAAGAACACATGTGTTTTCAAAAACAACATATCATGCTTAGTAGAGGCCGATCCTTTGATCGAGCGAGCGGGGGTGCTCATTTCAGGACCTTCCCCTCTCGTACCCAAGTTCCCGAGCCGAGACAACTTTGCTGATGACAGACACGTGGCCTTAGGCACGAGTCGAGGTTTCCTAAATTTTCCAAAACAAAAATATTTAGGTGGTGACTCTGAAATCTGGCAAAGCAGTCCATGTTTGGCGTTTTTTTATTAAAATCGATTTTTCAAAACGATTTGTCAGATTTGAACTCTTTGGTGATTTATCAGTCTCACATTGTACTTTGTGAGATTAGATTCAAAACCGTGACAGGAGTCCGAACTGTAGTAGCTAGAACTACAATTCGCGGAGCGAAGTTCGGGCAGTCTACAAAGTCCCAAATTAAAACGAAATTTTCAATTCCCAAAACATTTACAATGTTTAAATCAAGTCCAAATTTTCAAAAAAATGTACACAGCATATACGTTGCTTTGCAAAAATAATACAACATCATTAATCCTCTATATTCTAAGAACATATGCAATGCTTAGGCTTTTCATTAATACAACAAATTCTCAACACACATTCATGCATCAACAAACAAATCCGGATATTTCTCTCGGACTTCTAATTCACGTTCCAAGTCGCTTCCTCGACTCCGTGATGTTTCCACAATACCTTTACCAAGGGAATTGTCTTGCCTCGCAAAACTTGATCTCATCTATTCAAGACTCTCACCGGTCTCTCCTCATACGAGGCATCCTCATCTACCTCTAAGTCGGTCCAATCCAATACATGCGATGGATTTGGCTCATATTTCTGAAGCATACTAATATGAAACACATCGTGAACCCCGAAAATTTGTGACGGTAACGCCAAACGATAAGCGACCTCCCCAATCTGTTCAAGGATCTCAAAATGGCCAATAAACTAAGGGGACAACTTCTCACTCTTCCCTAACCTCATCAAACCCCGTCTAGGTGATATCTTCAAAAAGACATGATCTCCCACCTCAAAAGACAAAGGTCTCCTCCTACAGTCAGCATAATTTTTCTGGCAACTCTGGGTCGTAGCTAACCTCTTATGGATAAGCACTACTTTCTCCGTCGTTTCCCGAACCAACTCTGGACCTAACAAAGGTGCATCACCCACTTCGGCCCAACATACAGGGGATCTACACGGTCGACCAAACAAGGCCTCAAACGGTGTCATACCGATACTCGATTGGAAACTATTGTTATAGGCAAACTCCACTAAGGGCAAGTGCCTCTCCCACGAACCCTTAAAGTCAAGGACACAGCTTCGAAGCATATCCTCAAGAATCTAGATAGTGTGCTCGGACTGCCCGTCAGTTTGAGGATGATATACATTGCTAAAGGTCAATTTAGTGCCCAAGGCACTTTGCAAACTCTGCCACAACCGAGCAATGAAACACGGATCTTTATCTGAAACAATCGTCACAGGGACCCCGTGCGACCTCACTATGTCCCTAATGTACAAATCGACAAGATAATCTACTGAGTCACTCACACCCATGGGAATAAAATGTGCTGACTTAGTCAAACGGTCAACTACCACCCAAATGGCATCATTACCCCTTTGAGTCCTAGGAAGACCCACAACAAAATCCATCGTGATATATTCCCACTTCCACTCAGCTATAGGCAAGGGTTGCAACAAACCCGCTAGCCTCTGATGCTCAGTCTTCACTTGTTGACAAGTAAGGCACTTTGATACAAACATAGCTATATCTCTTTTCATATCTCTCCACCAAAATTGGTGACTAAGATCATGATACATCTTTGTGCCTCCCGAATGCACTGCAAGGCGCAAATGATGAAACTCTCGGAGTACTTCCTCTCGGCAAGACTCTGGTACAAACAAACGGTCACGGTACCTCACACTTTGGTCGGGATACACAGTCAAACCTCTTTCTACTTTTCCATTGAAAATCTTCTCTAGAAAGGATTCCACCTCAAGGTCTCCCCTCTGCGCTTCCAACACTCGGTTCACAAGTGTAGGTTGTGCAACTATTGAAAACAAAGCTGCGAATTCAACAGACTCGCCCAGTTGCAAGTCGAACTCATTAAGAGTACCCAACATTTCCCATTCTCGGATGGCGATAGAAGCTACACTGCTAACTGGCTTTCTACTCAAAGCGTCGGCCACAACATTGGCCTTCCCGGGATGATAATACAACTCAAAGTCGTAATCCTTTACGAACTCCATCCACCTCATCTGTCTCAAATTTAAGTCTTTCTGTGTAAACAGATACTTCAGACTCTTATGATCAGAGAATACTTCAAATTTCTCACCATACAAATAGTGCCCCCAAATTTTCAAGGCAAATATCATCGCCACTAACTCTAAGTCGTGAGTAGGGTAATTCCTCTCATGTATTTTCAATTGCCGCGAGCCATAGGCCACCACTTTCCTTCGCTGCATCAATACACAACCTAGACCTTCCCGTGAAGCATCACAATAAACCGAATAACCCAAACCCCTCTCCGGAATAATCAATATTGGAGCAGTGGTGAGTCAAAGTCTAATCTTAAGCTCTTGGAACGACTTCTCACAAGTCTCACTCCACACGAATTTGATTTCTTTTCTCGTCAGCTTAGTCAAAGGTGAAGCTAACCTAGAAAAATCCTTTACAAACCTACAGTAATATCTGGCCAATCCCAAGAAACTACGGATCTCGAAAGCATTCTTAGGTTGTGCCCAATCTTGCACTACCTCTATCTTGGATGAATCTACAGTCACCCCTTCCCCGGATACCACATGGCCTAAGAATTTAACCTCTCTCAGCCAAAATTCACATTTCCCAAACTTAACATACAGCTTGTGGGCTTTAAGTAATTCTAGTACTACTCGCAAATGTTCCTCGTGTTCCTCTTCGGAAGGTGAATAAATCAAAATGTCACCCACAAAGACAACCACAAAACGATCTAAGAACTCACGAAAAAATCCGATTCATTAGATCCATAAACACTGCTGGAGCATTAGTCAGCCCAAAAGGCATCACAAGAAACTCATAATGGCCATACCGCGTATGAAATGTCGTCTTCAGGATATCCTCCTCCCTTACCCTCAACTGATGATAACTCGATCTCAGGTCTATCTTAGAGAAACAACAAGACCCTTTCAACTGATCAAACAGATCATCTATACGAGGCATTGGGTACTTATTCTTAACAGTAACTCGGTTCAACTTTCTGTAATCAATATAAAGTCACAACGCTCCACCTTTCTTTTTCGCAAAGAGAGCCGGTGCTCTCCAAGGTGAAGTACTAGGGCGAATAAAACCCTTATCTAGTAATTCCTGGAGTTGAATCTTCAACTCACTCAATTCAGCAGATGCAAATCTATATGGAGCCATAGAAACTGGTGCCGTGCCAGGCACTAAATCAATAGAGAACTCAATCTCTCAGTGAGACGGTAAACCAACAAGGTCATCGGGAAAGACATCTGGGTATTCACAAACTACCTTCGGCAACTCAACCCGAATCTCATCACACTCACTACTCAGAAAGCTAGCAAGAAGACAACTAATTTCACTTCGCCAGCAATCTATAATAACTCGGTATGACGATAACCAATCCATACCCAATATGACATCAAAACTCGACATATCTAGCAATACAAAAACAAACGGAAGTCGATGCTCGACAACTTCTATTTCACAATCACGACAGCCCCGATCTAAATCAACCGTACCCCCAGCAGGTGACTCTACTCTAAGTGGAGACACTAACTGTGCTACTTTTAACCTCAATGCAGAAGCATATGCAGTACATATAAATGAATGAGACGCACCCGTGTCTATTAACACATTAGCCAAAGAATTACACACAACATAAATACCTCTCACAACTGAGGATTCTGGCAACTGCTCTGGCATAATAACAGCATACACGTGCCCCTGTAGCCCATGATTAACTTGCTCCCCTCTCGGAGCATAGGCCTGATGTACTGACTGAACCGAAGCGGCTCCCTGATTAGCTCGAGAAGCCTAAGCTGAATGAGCCTGCTGGTGGCTCTAAGTCTGCCTCGACCCTGATGTGCCAGATGCACCTCCTTACTGTGGGCAAGTTCTCTTCATATGCCCTGGCTGACCATACTGGTAACAATTAAACCCTTGTCCCCTATTCTGGGACTGAGACTGACTCTGTGATCGGTTAGGTGGTGGTGGTGGCAGCATCAACTGCCATTCTCCCTTCTGTGGGCAATCAAAGGCTTTGTGACCAGGCTGGCTACACTTGAAACAAGAAAAGCCACTCTGTGTACTCTTTCCCAGGCCTGCACTAGGCAAAGGAAAAGTAGATCGAGATTGCTGTGGTTGGGACTGAGATGAAAAGGTATCCCTACTCTTCTTATTCTGTCTATAGTCTCTGTAATGACCCCAACCTCCGATTAATGCTAATTCATGATTAATTATGCTTACTAGTAATTTAGGAAGGATTTGGGATTTATTTGCATGTGTATTGCATTATTTATGTGTTTCTATCTGTTTGCGATAAAATGATCTATTCATGTCTTTGACTTTAAATTGTGAATTAAAAGCCTTATCGGCGTCCGAATCAGGAACTGACTTGATTTATGTGCTAGTTAGGATTTATGGAATTTTATGGTAGGTTTAATTAAAATTCGTTTCGGGGAGATTAAATTAGATTAAATAATGCTTGATGAAACATAGATTTAGTGAATGCTTGTAATTACATTTTTGCCCCTTAGTGGGCCACTTTGTCCAATCTTGATTAGGAGCTCTTAATTCATTTCCTTAGCCATTTTGGGACCAAAAAGAAACGTAGGAGAGTGAGAGAGGGAAAAATTGAGTTCAACAAAGTATTGGCTTGGGAACTAGAAGGATTGAAGGTTAATTGTGCAAATTGAGCTTGTATATCTTGTCATTCAAGGTCTAAGGTAGGAGAACCAACTTCTTGAGCTTGCATTTAAGTTTAATTCTTGCATGGCTCATGGAAGTTTAGAGTTTAAGACAAGAATTGGTTGAAAATGTTGAATTTAGAGCTAAATCATGAATGCATGTGCATATCTTGAAGTTTAAAGTTGTTTTCATGGAAATTCTTGCATGCATGTTTACATTTTGGTTGAAGTTCATGATTTCATCTTGTTTTTGAAAGAATTGGCTCTTAGGAGCATGAATTGGAAGCCTTGAGGTTGATTAAACTCATGCATGTTACATATCCATCATGTTCTTGAAGTTTATTTGAAAATTGTGTTTAATTGAACTACCTTTGGGCTTTGATTTCTCAAATTGATCTTTGAAACATGTCATATTATGAGTTTACAAGTGTTTTCCAGAAAATTAGCCCAAAAGGATCGAATTTGATGCATTGTAGTTGAGTTCTGAGCTTGAGGTTCGAATTTGGAAATTCCAGATTTTGGACTCACGCTCCAGCGAGGAACTCCACGCTCGAGCGTACATACTGGGTTCATGCAGTACGCTCAAGCGGGTAAAATGACGCTCAAGCAGGAATTTCGTGTATCCAGTACTTTGCCTGTGTTTACAGTCCGCTCGAGCAGGGTAATGCACGCTCGAGCGAGGACTTGTGTCTCACGCTCGAGCGGGTATCGAGCGCCCATCGAGTGTGAATTTCATGCATCCAGCACTTTTACTGTAGCTTGCAGTCCGCTCGAGCGGAGTAATCCACGGTCGAGCGGATTCCTTTTGTCTGCATGTCCGCTCGAGCGTAGAAGGCCACGCTCAAGCGGGACCCCTGTTTCAGCAAAATTTTGAAAAGTGTTTTAAAGCGCATCTTTGCATCCTCATTCCATCCTAGGCATTCCTAGGCCATGGTTTAGACTCTATAATGAGGATAAGATATTAGAAACACACAAAGAGCCAACGAAAAAAGTTTTGTACAATTAGAACGTGTGTTTCAAGTGTGTATCTGTTATGTGTCGTGTAGGTCACGTGCCACGTCCTGTCTGATCGATCTGCTCTGTCTGTCTGTCTCCAAGCCCACTGTGAGTAATAACTCTGTAAAGTTATGTTCAACTTAAGTGTTTTCTAACTAGTATTATATTATCTGTTTTCTGAAATGCTATCTTAAGAATTATGAATGAATGTCCTATTTTCTGAAAAGTAATTGTGGCACCTTTAGTTCACGTGGCCCTCGCCTGGGGGTAACAATATCGCGGCCAATCTTCATGCGGCCCTCGCCCGAGGGTAACAATACCGCGGCCAATCTGCACGTGGCCCTTGCCTGGGGGTAACAACACCATGGCTACTTCCGCGCAAGTTATGGACCTTTGTGGTCGTTGGTACCAACTATGTATGTGGGTCTCTGGACCAATCTGTTCTGATAGCTAATGGGTGTATCACGTATGATCTTATGCGAAATCTGAATATGTAAATGTATATGAATCTGTTTCTGTTTGAAGTCTGATTATGCTCTGATTTAAATGCTGGATTCTAACTTGTGCTGGACATCATTCATATAACCCCTTTACCCTGTTATTATTCACTGGGCTTTCGCTCACAGTTTATATTATGTATGTAGGTGAGTCTGCACATGACCAGAGCCAGAGTTGACGGCCCTCTGTACCGTTTTGTCAGCCAACTCTCGTGCCTCCCAAGGAGGTTCTGATCAAAGTTTAATGCCAAGGTTGTTTTTCTTTTCATGCTAGTCTTTGTGTAAGCACTGTATAGTCAGATCTTGGGAAGTTCACTTCAGTAAATATTTTGTAAATACTATGCATCTGGACTGGCATGTATATATATAAGTAAGTTTTGAAATGTTCTGTCCCATGTACGTTATCACAGCTCATTGGACCTTGTCTATTTTGTATTATTGCTTCCGCAGCCCCTTATTATTTGTTAATCTGTTCAGAGGCCTTTGGTAATCCACGGATTACTGGTCGGTTACGGTGCTAAACCCATAGGGGCGAGTTTGGATCGTGACAGTCTCCTTGAGACTCTTGGCCCCTAGACCTCGAACTCCGAAGCCTCTCCTCCTTGGCTTGCACGGAAATCTCTACGTATGCTACCAACTCTACAAGACGGTCATAGTTTCGAATCATGTTCCCAACAATCTTAAAGAAAATCTTAGTTTTTAACTTTTTCTCGAATTTAATGCAATGACGCTTTTCCGTTGCCATCAACTCTAGTGCAAATCTAGATAAACTAGAGAAGACTGCCTCGAACTCGGCCATGGTCATGTCGAGTTGTTTGAGGTCTTTGAACTCTTGCCTTAATCTTTCCCTAGCAGGAGGAGGTAAATACTTATCTTGGAAAGTAGTTACAAAGGCTTCCCATGTTGGCTCCACTCTACCTTTGGCATACTTTCATCATTGCCCTGCATCCCCTTTAAGGTAGTAACTCGCTAGAGTCACTCTCAACTCGCCATCATGAATATGAAGCATCTCAAATGTCTTCACAGTTTGTTCAAGCCACTCATCTGCTTTCTTAGGCTCAGGGCCACCATGGAATTCATCCGGCTTGGCCCGCAAAAACTCCCTAGTGAGGAAACTCGCTCTTGCCTCTGAGGTGTTCTCTCAAGCTTGGTTCTCCGCCCTCAACAGTTCATAGCCCCTGCTATTTCTCTAGCTAGGGCCCCCATTGCGGTTTGACTCACTTGGTCTGCTTGTTCGGCCATATTAGCTTGGCCTGACTCTTCCTCTTGCACTGGGACCTCATGGACCGGTACCTCATGCACACCTCGACGAGCCCTACCACGCCTCCCGCCTCTACCACCACGGGTTTGACCTCTTCCTGACATCCTATAAAGGACAATATAAATGATTTAGCACACTAACCCATAGGTGCCCGCAATTCACCTCACGCGTCTAATTACCGTAATTCCATACATTTCACCACTATATAGACATTTCAATTTCATTCCACATAAGCACTTAGTCATGTAAACACATACAGATTATTCATTCATGATGAAATTTGTCCCATGAAAAACCAAGAATTCTTAGTAGAACGAGTATTGATCAAGTACCCTTCTAAAAAGACCTCAAGGAATTTAACAAGTGTGAACAACATCCCAAAAGTCCAATCCCATACCCATATAGCCACATAAGAATGTATCACATAGTCACAAGATGTATAACATCTTCCTATCATGCTCCTATCATGCAACATGAACCCAATGTGGTAAAACCACCACTTTCCACGAGCTCCAAGTATTCGAACCCGATAGTTCTAATACCAAGTTGTCACGCCCCAATTTTCATGCCCAAATGGTAATACAATAGTCATGGCTCTTTAAAATAAAACAGATAATAAATCCTCATACTTGCATTACATGGTATAAATAGTCTTCATGCGATAACACAATTAATTCAACAACACTTAATTAAACAACAAATACCCCCAAGGGTTTACAAGTTTCCAAGGCTTGAGCCTGGTTACACAAAACGGTTATTCAAACCCACACATATAAAGCCCTTGGCTTACAATCAGAGTCACAGCAAATGAGCACATTATGCTCTCTGCACACACTTCCACACCTTCAGTTAGGCAGAATCACGACACATTTTCCTGCCCAAAAATCTCGTAGGGTGAGCATAAAGCCTAGTAGAGAGTTCTTAAAAAAGTATATACATTTTACACAAGTCTCAAGAGATGGAATGCTTATACTATGTCATGCCTCTTTTGAAAGTAAATCACACCTTCATCTTTTGAAAACCAACATACTCAATGATGTCATGCAATTTCAACTACTCAACATTTATCAAATTTTATTCGAGGGGCAGTAAATACAACTCTGGTAATCCCTAGGTCAGTGTCTGCAAGTAGACTATACAAGTACTACCAATTTGTCATTTTTACCAGTATCAGCTGGAGGGCTCGACACCCATAATCTGTCATTTTTACCAGTATTGACTTGAAGGCTCGACACCTATTCTCTACACTACCTTTCAAGACTTACCACTGTATTTACCTCAAAATCATTTCATGAAAACTTGTTTATCAACATTCTTTTCTCAATGCGAGCTTTCAAAACAACTTTCAAAGTTCAATGTAATCAAATGAATTGATATGCCAATGCAACAATAATCAATACGTTACAACAATTCTTCCATTTCCAATTCTTCCACACAATACTACCATTGTGATCAAAATTCCCATTTCTCCTTTCAATGCAATTTTACAAGATGAATAAATACTTTTATTTCAATTCATCCAATGAATAACATAATTCTCACATTTCAAACATTCACAACAACTTAGTCATTTCAGGACTATATCAATACTTTTAAATAACAATTTTCAAAATTTCAACAATTAACTTATTCCATGGAAAACCATCATTTATATGTAATAAATAGACAATTTTCAACCATCATTTATTGATAATAAATAGACAATTTTCAACCATCATTTATTTTGGCACACAAAATAAATATAATAACATATTCTAAAGATTTTCAACATCTTTCTTAAAGATCCCCAATTTCTAGGTTTTCTCACTAAAACCCATTCATCTTCAAGTATTTGAGAAGATCTCATCAAAACATCTTCCTTTCATCAACATGGTTCAAAAACCCCAAATTTCTATCTCAAAGGACCACATAGTAAACCCACTTTCAAAATTACTCTTTTTCTTGAATGAACAAATAAATTTTCAAAACTAATCAAAGGATGATTTCGAAAATCATCTTGATCTTGCAAAAAAAAAATATATATATATATATAACTCAAAGAAAATCCCTACCTCAAGTTTGAAGAAGAAAAGAGTTGAAACCCTCAAAATCAACAACAATAAAACTCGATCTCCACCGTACACAGTGAAGCCCTCGAGAAGTTACACAACTTTGACGAAGGAACTACGGCCAAAATCCCAATAGATTTGGAGAAATCAAAGAGAGAAGATGGTTCCTAAAGAGAGAGGCTCTAGATCTGTATCTTGGAGACTTTTAGAGAGAGAGAGGATTGCAAAAAGTGATCTGAAATGTCACTTTCGCATGCTGATAAAGCGCGGTCCGCTCGAGCGTGGAAAGCCCCGCTCGAACGTCAAACACAGACTCCCGCTCGAGCGTGAAACCCCACGCTCGAGCGTAAAATACGCTCTCCCAGTATTTTTGCAGACACAATCCCCGTTCGAGCACCCGAATGCCTGCTCGAGCATAGAGCAAAATATCATAAACCCGCTCGAGCACAAGAATGCCCGTTCGAGCGGAGAGCCAAAATTCTGGCTAACCAAGAGTTTGGAAAAACAAGCAACCAACCTTTTCCAACACACACTACAACCCAAAAAAAAAAAAAAAACCAACAATGAGGAGAAGACAAGGAAGACAAGACATGAACCACCATTCAACCCATTCAAACCCGAGTTCGGAACACCACAAGGGACGGGTCAAAACCAAGGTCGCTATAGCAAATAATTGGATTCGTTTTCATCACCCGTGTGCTAGTGGATGGGTGAAAGCATATACTATCTGTATTCTTCAATTTCGTACTCTTGTCAACCCTGATGTAGTAATTACCGAAACTATCGATATAAACAAATTGTGATAACATGTTTGATTAAAAGATGCAAACAATGACAGATTTTATAGATGCTTTTATGGATATTCGTACACTGATTTTTTAATGAATAATTTTATGGATACTTTTTATGTATGATTTTATGGATGCGTGTTTGATTTATGGATGTTTGAAGGAAAAAGTCAATCTTTCAATGTACAGCGACAAATGTCGCGACAAATCTATTATAATTTGGCAACATGACACTAGAGTAATCCAATTTGTATAGTAATGTATCACCGAACATGCACTTCACGACTAACTAGAATTAATTTCTTGTTATCATCCAATCGAACGACAACATATTGTTGGGAAAAAAAAAATTGTCTGATAACATGGCACTAGATGAATTCAAATTCGTTAGCATTGTATTACCGAATAGGTCCAAATTATTGTTTGAAATAAAGTGACTCTGTAAATGTATAGCAACAAAACGTTGGACAAACCTATTTTTCCCGGCAACATAACACCAGAAGAATGTAAATTGTCTAGTATTGTGTAACCGAACAAACACTTTATTGTGGGCTCCACTGAACCCCTCGTCTTCCCTACTTTCTCTTTTCCTCTGCTGCTTCTCTCTTTTCCCTCCAAAAATTAGTGGTGTAAAGAGATGAAATAGTTAATTTAGAGTTAGTTTTGGTAATATATTAAGGGTGTAATGAGAATTACATTTTTTTTAGTGGTATAATGAGATTGAGAGTGTAAAGAGGTAAAATAGTGGTATAAGTAGAATCACTCAAATTTAAATTGATATTATACATTTAAATTCTAATCAACATTAATTTTGTTTAAATAGCATTTGTGAAATCCATATTTACAAACTCATTTACCTAAGCTTCCAAATGGCAAGTTAAATGTCGGCACCAAACAATTAATTACTTGTGAATATGACGTCTAGATTTCACAAGCATTTATAAGATAAATTAACTGGAAAATGCATGAGACCCCAAGTGGGGGTACTGGGGGTCTCTCTGATTGGTCCAAAAAAAATTTTTTTTTTTTTTTTTCATCCATTGCCAGCCCCCACGGGGGTGGGTGCTAGGGTCCTTCCCTACTGGGGGTTCCAGCAGGGCCGAAATTAACGGGAAATTTGGCTATAAACCCCCTTTACCTTCCTTTCATTGTTAAAAGGACTAAGAAAAAAATTATACTTTCTAAACCCTCTCATAATTATAAAATCCTGCATAAAGGACAAAATTTATTATTTAAATATTTTATCAGACTATTATACCCTTGGCTACACTTCTCAGATCTACACCATTTTGATGGGGAGAAGTTCAAATCTGCAGATTCGGCGGCGCGAGAGAGAGAGAGAGACGTACTGAGAACATGGAAGGAGAAGCACGGCCCAAGGGATCGAAGAGATTGTGGGAAAAGATTGGGAGAATGAGCACCAAGAGGCCGGTGAATGCAACTCTCTGAGTCTGGTTGCTATGGCTGTTTACCTTCATATCTTACCCTAGATATGTGTATATGTATATATATATATATATATATATGCAGATATCAGAAGAAGAAGTGGAGCATCACTAAAAGTTGAGGAATTTTTTGCGTTGTGGAGTGTCTGCCTTCACGTGTTCATAGAAGAAGAACAACTGGTTGTCTGAACATGTGTTACTGTGGAGTGTTTTGCTTTGTTCGTGAGAGGTTTGGAGGTTGTTGAACACGTGTTCAATTCTAGGAATTTTTTGTTTGTAGCTCTAAAAGTTGAGCATCACTAATCCAGAATATTGAATTTTAATTCTATTAAATATTGTCTAGGTTTTATCACCATCATGGTTACATTCCTCATTCAAGATTTTGAGAATATATGTATACATATATATATATATATATATATATTTGTGTGTATGAGTGTTGTTGAACATATGTATTCTTTTCATTGAGATTTGTGATTGTTGATCGAGTTTTAGAAGTTTTTCTTCTCAATTAGATATGTTGATTTGTTGATTAATTTGTTTTGTTTTTGTTTGTTTTGTTTTTGATTTATTTTTGTTGTTTTTTATCAAATTTCATTTGATAGAACCAGAGTAAAGTTTTACTCTGGTTCTATTGTTCTGTTTTTTCATTTGACAGAACTAGAGTAAAATTTTACTTTTATACAGAGTAAAATTTTACTTTTGTGTAGAGTCTAACATTTTACTAGTTTTTCAGAGTAAAATTTTACTTTTATGCAGAGTAAAATTTTACTTTTAACTTCAAAGTCTCACAGTTTACTCGTTTTTCAGAGTAAAATTTTACTTTTATACAGAGTAAAATTTTACGTTTAGTTGCAGAGTGTAAAATTTTACTTTTATACAGAGTAAAATTTTACTTTCATACAGAGTAAAATTTTATGAAGGTAATATAGTAAAAGAAACAAGTTTTAAAATATTAGGCGGTTTTGAAAGTACTTATATAATTCTTGTCCTTTTAAAAGACAAATTAGATAGTGAGGGAGCTATCACCAAATCCCTCGAAATTAACTTGATAGATTCAGCATTTAAGGAGTATGGACATAACCCACATATGTGAGAGGAAAATCACCACACTTGTATAAGTCATATACCTTAATCATTCACCTTTTGTACACAACTTAGAAAGTCATTGTCAAACATATTAATTTTTTATTTTACTTTATAAAAAAAGTCAAATAAATTACTATTAAAAAAAATAAAAAAAAAAAGTAGATCTCAAACCACACCTTAGTTATTTAAGGTGTATGGCTTATTTTTTTTAGTAACCTTTTAACATTTTTAGTGACTTTCTAATTTTTGCCAACTTCCCAAAACAACACCTAAACAAAGAATAATTGAGAGTCATAATTCGCTGCGATATGCGAACAAGTTCAATTATAAACTCCATTCTTGTCCAAAAATGAAAACCAGAACATTGGTAACCTAATTGTTGCTAAAAGATACCGGTAACAACTTTCAAAATTTTGGGAAAATTTGGCAACACTACACAAGAATGCGTTTGTTTGAACTACACAAGAACTTGTTTAGAAACATTCTTTCATTTCCTTCCCCTCTTCCGTCAACCCTGGTGACCCCGTCCCCTCTCTCGTGGCAACAATTTTACATATTTTCTTAGTTTTAATTGCATTATTCGTTTTTATTTCTTACAAAAATAAGCAAAAACATGCTATTCGATTTTCTGTAGCAGAAATCTAAAAATTTACGGTATCTCTAGGTAGGTGTAGCTACAAAATATGTTATCTGAAGTCTCCATGACCAAAACCCTTTCCATTAATCGAGTAATGACTTGTCCCTGACCCCCTCAGTGATAAGGAAATGCCAATTTCGATTATGAAAAAAACACCCCCAATGTTTCAGTTCAGAGCATTCATCTTAAATAATTATAACTATCTCTTATTGCATATCTCCAATGCCTTCTGTAGTTATATACTTATTTATGAAGAAAAGGAAGGACGAAATCCTCAAGACGAAAAGCACCACCAGATACTTGAGTTTAGACAGACAGACTAATATCCATATGGATTTATTGTTGGGACAGGAGCAGTACTAGGCATATATGTAAAGAACACTAGCTAACAGAACTGTCATGCCTTAGCCAGTGTTTTGCATTCCGGCAGCAATACCCTTCATAGTTAAGATGAGCGTGTCTTCGAGGCCAGGAGCATACTCACTTGTAGGGTTAAGCTTCACCAGCTCAGCATTTTGGGGCTTGCTAGTAGAGTCCATTATTTCCTTGGACAGATGTGGCCTCACCTTCACATTGTAATTGGGGTCACGAACCCGCTTCAGAGTGTATGCTTGGCACACATTAAGGGTCGTGATATATGCTTCACGAAGACAGAGTCTTTGCTTCAAGTACGGGTCTCCCTCCAGTAGATCCTTGTGCCCAGCAATCTACAAGTAAAGCACATAAAGCTTGAGGAAAAGGAAAAATAAAATAATAAATTTCGATAACTTTTAAAGCATTGTTGCTACAAAGTACTCCCTTAGTGATGGTCACGGGTCGGGTCCGTGTTTGGGACAGGTTTATAGTAACCTGCCCCCGCTCCGTATCATATCAAGGGCGGGGCAAATCAAGGACTAGTGGGAACGGAACGGGTGCAGGGCAGGAGACGGGTTAATTTTGTAAGTTGAAGAATGAGAATATTAATAAAAATTATAGATATATAATATATTACTAATAATAATTTATACATGATAAATATTATAAGATATAACATAAAAAATAAATGAGTAAAAATTAATACTAAGTATAATATTTTAGTGTTTTAATTTTATTATAATGAAAAAAAATTAAATTATATATATTATAGATATAGAAATAGAAATATTTAATAAATATAATCGGGGTGGGGTTGGGGTAGAACGGGGCAAGAGAAGCAAAACCCGTCCCCACCCCACTTCTTAATCCAAGCGGGGCAAATCCATGTGGGGATGGGGCGGGAGATGCGGTGAGGCAAGGGAAATGAGCATCCCTGGGTGTGTCTTGTATTATGCATGACCCATACAGTTCTTGGTTGCTATACATGTAACATTTTTGGATTATGTTGTAGAGTCCATAATCTACTAGGGGTCCAATGTATGTGGGGTTTTATTTATTGTATAGGACTAGAATTTTTATGGTTTGCCTATAAATAAGAGACTTATGGGAATTCTAAGGTTGTCAGACTGAGAGGGTTCATAGAGGTGTAAGGGAGACGGAAAAAATACTAGGGATACCAGGTGTGAGCGGGAAAGTGGGTGTGGCTTCAGGACTTTAGTTACTCTTGAGTAGGGAACATACATGGTTTAGGGGTTGGGTATGGGTGTCAGGTTTTGGTCTCAAGGTTGTATACTCTACAATTTATAGTGGATTATCTCGCTTACCCGTCTATATAGGCAACTTGTACCGAATTATGTAAATTTATATGTGATTATATTTTTCATTTTGATGTGTTACTGAATGTGCTTTAGTTTGCATTGGTGGGATATGAAATAAATCCCAGTAGTGTTGTTGACATTAAAATTTATGTCACCTGTCAACAGAGGTGCTGACATGGCATGACAGGTGTGCTGGTGGTGTGACATGACATGGAAAATGTCATGGCATGGAATAGTTGAATAAAAGCCAAAAGAGGTAGCCGTTGGAATCAGTTGGGGCATATGGTGAGATTAAAAGGAAAAGCGCATGACCTACAAACAGTTCCTACAAAGCAAGGGTATGGTTTGAGTGGGGCTGAGATCAAGGAAGATCATGGACCAAGTGGACATGTGTGGCTGCAACAAGTGGTGGCTTCGAAGAATAAAGGACCTTCAATCTCATTGACAAATATGTGATATTTTAGGAGTAGCTTACAAAGATGTCGATTGGTGTTTTTCCAAGTACTTTGTTCTTGTTACAGTTCACGTAACTTGTGACAAGAGTCGAATTTATTTGATTATTATCAATTCAGTTCGTTTCTTTTCATTCTTCTTTGTTTATTTCCTCCAAAGAAGTTCTTGACCTTATCAATGCATAGAACTCAAACCACATTGCTTGATTTGTTATTATTTTGTGAAAATTAAGTTTTGCCTGTCAATATTTCCCTGTCAATTGACCTCAAACATGATTTTTACTAACAAGTGTCTAAGATCAAAATTAAGTGTCTAATATCTTGCACTGCCTAAACAAGATACTTATCTCAAATTTGGGATATGATAAACTTTTCACTAAGCAAACCAAATTAAACTTGGTTAAATGGATACTTTGTCTCCAATCCTAGCACTCTAGATCCTTTTTTTTCACCATCTTAACATATTGCTTTAATGGTCATTTCTCTCTCTCTCTCTCTCTCTCTCTCTCACACACACACACACACACACAAACAAAAAAAGAAACATATAGCTTTAAGGTTTTATCCTTACAATCATGAAGAGAATGACTTAGGAAGTAGGAATTGCTTAAAAATGTTAGCTGGGAGTGAGAGGCTAAGGTAGAGTCTTCTCACCTAAATGAACCTGGTAATGACATACTATGGAACGCATGACAATTTGTGGAAAACTTTGCTGTGAATTGTGATGTCCCATTTTAGTCGAATTTAGTCCAAGTTCTTTAAATGCCTTTTTTTTTTTTTTTGCAATTTTTCTTTCATTTATTACCTGGAGGAGAAGGTTCTTTGTTTCTTCGTAGTTTGCTCTCAAAAGCTCTCCAAATGGCCATAGATCTTCTGAGACTAGAAGCTTGTCATACAAAGCAGCAATCTTAGGATCTCCCTTGGCGAAAACCATCTCAAGCAAGTCAATTGTCACTCTGAAAAAAGGCCACTGGTTGTACATCTCCTTGAGCATTTGGAGATTTTTTACATCCTTACCAATGACATGCTTGAATGCAGAACCGAAACCGAGCCACACTGGGAGATGAAACCTCGTCTGGGTCCAAGCAAAGATCCATGGAATTGCACGGAGAGATTCAATTCCACCACTAGGTTTTCGTTTTGATGGACGACTTCCAATGTTCATGCGACCATACTCCGTCTCTGGTGTCGCCTGCAGTATTTAGAGAAAGAAAAAAGGTTTTTTTTATTATTATTATCAATTTCGTAGAATGTTATTTCTATAATAAACATCATTGGTTCCAAGTTGTACTGACAAAACCAGCAAGATCCTCAAAACAATGAACCAAAAGGTTTTAATGAGGTAAGATATTCACGATAGTAAAAGACTATAAAGCACGGACACATCTTCGGAGACAACGTCGAACACTAACATGTGTCGGACACGCGGTGGACACATGTCGGACATTCTACCTAATGTGTCCCCTTTTTTTTTAGCAACGTTAGAGATCCCAAATAATTTACCAAATGTTTTACCAAACCTCTCACATGGGTATGGGACCTACACACATGAGTTTGTGTGGGTCTCACACCCATGTGAGAGATTTGGTAAAACATTTGGTAGATTATTTGGGGTCTCTAGCATTTTTCCTTTTTTTTTTTTTTTTTGAATTTTTACAGCTGGACACTCTTGGACACATTATGGACATGTTAGAGACAAAGAGAGAAACCCTAACCCATTGGAGATAGAGAGAGAGAGAGAGAAACCCTAACCATTGAAGACACAAAGAGAGAGAAAGAGAAAGAGAAAGAGAAAGGGTGAAGAAACTGTTGAAGCCCTAGATCGAGGTATGTTCTTCCAATCTTTATGTGTTCGACTCTCATTCTCCCTCTGTTCAGTGCTCTTTATTCGTCTTCTTCAAACATGTTCATCTTCTCTCTCTGTTCGTCTTCTTCGTCTCTATTCATCTTCTCTCTCTGTTCTTCTTCTTCTCTCTCTCACTCCCCTCTTCGTGTGTTTGACTGTCTCTTAGACTCTCTCTCTCTTCTATTTGTTATTTCTTCTTTTTACCCTTTTTGTTATGGTAAAAAAAAAAAACTTCTTTTTCCCTTCTTTTTTACTTTTTTTTTTAATATTTTTTTAATATTCTTGTTTGCTAAACATGAACATATAGAATAAATTATTTTTATTTGTAAAATAATAATAATTAATAAGAATGATATTTAATATTAAAATAAATAAATAAATACTATAAATAAATAAAAAATATATTTTTTTTAATTTTATATATAATAAATAAATAAATAAAATTATATATATTGAGCGTGTCCCCAACGTGTCGTGTCTCTCATTTTTTAAAAATTTGCATGTCCACGTGTTTGTATCGTGTCTATGTCATGTCCCGTATCCGTGTCCGTGTTTCATAAGTAAAAGAAAAACAAATATAGAAATGTTCATTATATTGGTGGCAGTCAAGTATAATTTAACCAAATGCTACAAATCTAGCATAATAACTTATCTACTTTTTCAAAATGGGGGATATAATGTTACAATGGCTTGAATGTAGTTAGATGACAAAAAGTAAGAGAAGGGTGAAGGATACATACAAAGCGGAAGTATTCAACAAATCGGGGTTCCTGGAAAACTATGGAGCGATATTCTTTCGTGGCAACAACTGCCATATCATCCATTAGTGCACGCCATTCAGGCTTAGGTGAGACTGGGGCATGCATTCCATGCTCCAGTGTAGCTGCCGTGAAACGTTGGAGTGTTCTAAAGCACAAGTGCTCCTCCCCAAATGACTGTTCAATAACTTCACCTTGAACTGTCACACGAAGTGATCCATGAATCGTGTCAGGTGGCTGAGACAATATAGCGAGATGGGTGGGACCTCCTCCTCTTCCAACGGTCCCTCCTCGACCGTGGAACATAGTAAGCTTCACCCCATTTTGCTTGGCCACATTTATAAGTTCTTCTTGGGTCTTATACAACTGCCATGCAGCAGAGAGACGACCAGCATCCTTACCCGAATCTGAATAACCAATCATGACTTCTTGCTTCCCATTGATCCGATTTCGATACCAATCTATTGAAAAGAGACGAGCCATAGCAGCCGGTGCAGCAACAAGATCTGCAAGTTTTTCAAACAATGGGACAACCCTTAATGGCCGCTTGACATGGCACTCACGCTGTAAAAGCTCCACAGCAAGCACATCAGACGCTGCAGTTGCCATTGATATTATGTAGGCACCAAAGTTATCTGAGGGAAGTTCAGAAATCACATTGAAAGTGTCCAAAACATCAGCAATTTCTTCAGTTTTGGGAAGATCGGGACCAAACAAAGGGCGCTTCCCAACGAGTTCAGATAAGAGCCACTCCTGCCTGCGTTCTTCCGACCATTCTCTGTAGGATCCGATTTTCAAGTGCCTCGTAATGGCATCAATGACATCGGTGTGCCTATCTGATTCTTGCCGGATATCAAGTCTCACAAGTGACAGTCCAAAGGTAGAAACTTGCCGTAAGAAATCAAGAAGGCTTCCATCAGCAATTGGCTGATCACCACAAGTGCAAAGTGATCTATAACAAAGTTCGAGAGGCTCCAGGAACTGCAGGGGGGGGGGTTGAAAAGCAATAAGAAAAGTAATTTTTATTTTTTCTCTCTTCAATGTAATTAATTTATCTATTATTCACATCACGGAAAGGGACAGGCATGAGGGTGGGCAGATGCTGTCAAAGCATAACAATATAATTTAACTATTACTGCTATGTTGTTCAACTTCAAAATAGAAATTTCTCTGGGAACCTAAAACTATCACAAGTTTTGAAAAAGCCCAAGCACTGCCACTGCTGTTTGCCTAGGCCTGTGCCTATGCACCAAGGTTGCCCCAATTGCATGTCACATGTAACATTTTTATGGAATTTGTCGCGTTATTAATTGAAAAGCTTAGCCATACTTCTCCTTAAAAAACCCGGGTATTAAGGAAAGTGAAACTGGGGCCTTATAATCAGTACAAATGGGGCAACTCCAGGCGATGTGGGATACATTCCAAAACACCCTCCTAAATCACAACATACAGCAGCCAGACAAACGGCACACCAATCACAGACCCAACCAAGTCCTGATACCAAATTAAAAAGCCCATCCCACACCTAGAGCCTTATAATCAGCACAGATGAGACAACTACAGGCGATTTTGAACACATTCTAACATTATTGTCACTAAACCAGTCACTGATTTTTATACATGACCATTGTAATTGAGTAATAAAGATATCTCCAAAGGACTGTTAGTCTATTGGAGTAGAGGTTACAAATATAGCCTAACTAAATGACATCAAATTGAGAAGCCTCGTACTTACCTATCAAATAAAAAAGAAAAGGAAAAAAAAAATTTTGAGGGGGAGAGAGTCTCTCCTACTTTTATCCAGATGATCTTGTAAACCATTTTCTTAGTTTCTTCTTCCTTTCTCTGTTCAATACATCATTCTGAACTTCAATAACATGAATTTATTTTTCTCTTAAAAAGAAGAGGATAAGACTACAAGAGTGACCTATATGTGGTACAGGAGACTGATCAGTAGAAATAAATCATAGATGCAAGACTGATTCAGGAAAAAAAAAGCCAATACACAAACCAAACAACTACTTAAGCAAGACTATAACTGTGCATCTCACCACAACCGTATTATACCTACCAAATATAAATAGTTTATTTCCTGAGATTGCAAGAAATAGGGGTAGGGTCGGTAATACAATAGTCATGTCTTCTTCATAAGAAGAATTGATAAAGTTGGTTGAGATGGATAAACCTGCTCGAGGTTAGTGAAAGTTGCCTCCTCAGGAATATCAGAGATCTCATTGGCTAACAACTGACGAGCACGCTCACGTGTATGATAAAGTTTGTCCCTTACATCGCCAAGAATAACACGATAGGGCTCATTTGGAGGAATTCGTTTCCAAAACTCTGCATGAACAAGATGTTAACGAGAACAAAACATTAACAAGAACCAAATAAATTTTGTTTAAAGAACAAATTGGAATATTATAAGTAAAATGGAGAAAAATAACTTTATTACATTGTGTATGATGACAATGCAAGAAGACCTTGAATTTTGATGAAATACTGAATACTTGAACTATCTAAAGTCGTTTTTTTATGATGCAGGTATTCAAGCTAGAATGGAAAGTAGAAGGATTAAAAAAAGTTCCATTTTTTAAATTTATAAACAGTTTCAAATGGAAGTTGAAAACAAATCTGGAGACATGATTGCACACCAATATAATGTTTGGCATCTCTCTTTGAGGAGCGATGAAGTTCATCTGCACGAGCACGAAGTTCTTCACTGCAACGCCACATCGATAACTGCCAAGAAAAGTTTGAAAAAAGAAAAAACAATGGAAAAGTATGCATGTGAGAAATCCATTAATCAATAGAAAACTACCAAACAAAAGAAAGAGGCAAAAGAGAGATTTCAATAGTGGAAGGAGTCGTTCGATCGATACCTCAAACATAAGATCCTCTATCTGAGAGAAGTACAAATTCGCAGCCATCATTCTAGCCAATAAGCATACATCCCTTGTAACTTCAGGAGTTACCCTTGGATTTCCTACAGCCCACCAACGCCAAAGTAGATCATAGCATAACAAAAGTGTAAGATAATGGAAAGCATAGCATGGCATTGTATGTGTTCCCTGACTATCTTGTATCCACATTTCCTTCCATAATTCTTAAAAATAATGTATCAACATTGATGCTATTGGTATCTTATATTTTTCAACTATCAAGTACATGAAAAAGACTATGCAAATAAAGAAGGATTATATCATACCATCACGATCCCCACCCATCCAAGAAGAGAACTGAATTAGAGGGGCATTGTAGGGAACACGCTCATTTATCCCTATGTTTTTCAAAGCAGTGTCAACACGGCGTAAGAATTTTGGAACTCCTTTCCATATTGTCTCATGGAAGTAGCTCATTCCTGCCCTCATCTCATCTTGTGGAGTTGGAGGGGTCCTCCGGATTTCATCAGTACGAAATGCAGCTTGTATCTGATGGTAAGGAACATATGTTAATGACACAGCAAAGAGAAAGGAATGAAAATGACACAATGCAAAACAAAAAATTATTTCTCCCAACCCTTGCTTTAGCGGAAGCCTCATTCATTGGGTCGCTCCCTTTTTTTATTTATGAATACTAAGTCTTCCCAAAACGTATAAAACTACTTCAAAATATCCAATGCCCAAACAAAAAGTAAGTTAAAGTATGTTTTTATCCTTTCTTTTATTTATTATTTTATTATTATTATTTAATGTAAGTTAAATATCTTGAAGTACATGAGAAATTATACATGAAACACACTTCAAAACTAGTTATATGTTAGCATGACGAGATCAAGGGTGGATTAAGAAGTACGATTATGCACAGAATGATACAGAAATTTAAACCCAACTAGATGTACACTATAAAAGTCCCACATTAAAAATAAAAATAAAATCCATGTTCATGTTAACTAGATAAATACATATAAATAAATAAATTCGTGTTCACTATTTGAAATTAGACAAATTTTCATAAATGACAAGGTCCTCGCCATGCAAATGCTTGTGTCAGTGATCTAGGTTCTAACCCAAGAAGAACATGACCTTTAAGATGGGTGTACTGCCAGTCTGCCATAGCAAAAATTACTAAAATCATATGGTTCATTCTTTAGTAAATTATCTCATCCATTAAGCATGAACATCTAACACATTAGAAGAAGCAAGGTTTACTTGCTGTCATTGAACAAACTAAACCAGCTTTCTTCATTCTATTAAACATTTCTGAGCATTAAATCTGATGTGCCAGTCTCATGTTTTTGAAGAAAATGGATGATGCAAATTCAGTCTCTCAGTATCTCCCAGCTGACATGGACCAGTTTTGAAACAAGTCCAATGCCAAAACCAAAAGAATGCGAAACAATCATAATGCTTATATTTAGAGCTGTGTTGAACAAACTATAAGCAGTTCTGTAGTGCCTTTGTGAACTGCTTTTACCCATCAAAAAAGGGTCCACATGGGGGCACAGGGTAGAGCTCTACCACATTAACACTGCTCACATGGTAATATACATGTCTTCTTCTTCTTCATCTTTTTTATTTTTATTTTTATTTTTTACTCATGATGAACAAGCCCAATGAGGATTAGAACACATCATAGAGCTCCGACTTTTTTTTTTTAAAAAAAAGTGAAACATGAGAGACATGGATTTGTCAAATTTGTGCTCTCCTTCAAGTACCTAACCAAATTGTAGAGAGCTACCCTCCTACAAAATAAAATTAAAAAAATTAAAAAAAAAAATGTGTAACCAAACAAACAAAATTGAAAATGAAAAGAAAAGTTATCTCTACAATAAAAGAGTGAAGCCCTTGGCGTGTTTTCTACTCTTTTAGTTTCCAAAGATACCCTTCACAATTGTCACAATGTCAATGCCTTCTCTCAATAATAACAGTCAAGCACTAACCATTGTGACTCCTTGAAAATGTGTGAAGCATACAAACATATCCCTCTCTATTAACTATGTTTCATTTCCTACAATTCGTACTGAACACAATATATCCCAAAACAGTTCATCTGTATGGCATCTCTACCTATTCAAATTTTGAAGTCACTTTTTTTTTTTCCCTCGAAAAGATCCCAAATTCTATATGAGGCCATGAAGATTGCACTTTTCTTTATCAGTATGTAAATCAAATATTATTTTTTTTATTTTTTATTTTTGTAAGGTAGTGTTTGATTCATTAGAATGAATATGTCCATTCTCACGTTTGGTTCAATTAAAAAATGATGAAAAATATATTGCAAATGGAATTATGATTTAACATTGTAAGTGAATGGTAATTTTGTAGGAAGGATGAGAAATGAGCATTCCATTTTCACTCAAGTGAAATAAACATAAGGATAGTGATATACAAACATAAATTCTATACAAAATTTATATACACAAAGATATGATCTTTTATTTTCCTTTTATTTTCAACTTAAACATCATTCATTGTGATTTATAATTTCAAAATTGCCGCCATCACATTATATTGGCTGATATTTTTTCAGTAATTCTTTTTGTTCCTTTATGTAATTATCAATCAAACATGCATGCTATTAACAGTCAGTGAATCGATTGATTCTACTTTGAAATGCATGCTTAATGCTGCTTTTTCCTTCAATCAAATACCAAACTGGTTTGCCTCCAAAGGATGCATCACTCCTTTCACATGACAAGGGCAAGACAACATTTTTGTTCCGGTTTGAGTGATGAATATAACAACACTGCTTGCCTATGCTTTTTTTTTTTTTTTATCTCTCTATTCAGCATTTCACCCAATTTTTATCTATGTAATTAGACTTAGGGCTTGTTTGGTTTGTATCTGAAGACACAATTTTTTAGAAAAATTTTCAAAATTTTGTTTGGTTTAAATTTTTTGAAAAGAATTTCTAAAATCACTCTCTCCTACACATCAATCAATCACTTTTTCTATATCCTCTCACATTCTCAATCACTTTTTCTCTCACACACATCTACTCAACTACAACAAAATATCAGATCATCCCAAACTCCAAAACTCCAAAACTATTTTCAAAATATACAACCAAACAAATCAAAAAAATTTCTAAACTCTCTCCCCTAAATATTTTTGAAAATTTATCTCAAAACACAAACCAAAAACACCCTTAGATTTTATAAGCCTATGTTAAATTTCTTTTTTGAAGGTCACAATAGCATAGATTGAGAAAAGAATCTTCCACAAGTCATCTTATTTCTATCCACACAAATACACACACACACACACAAAAAAAAAAAACACCAACAAGAGTTTAATAAATTATCAACCTGCCATCATCTCTGAAAAGTAGACAACTCTTGTTTTTAGTTTGCATGTCTATGGATTAATTTGAACCATGTACTTCATAACAAATAATTTTGAAAATGAGTTAAGAATATATCAGTACATCTAAGATGTTTGAAAATTTGCATTCAAATTCTTTTTATGAATTTTGAGTGTTTCTCATGTATTTTGTCTTCAATATAGAAAAAGAAAAAGTGAAGTTATTATTATGTATACAGTATTCTCTCAAGTGGACTCAAAAGCAATAAAATAAAATAAAAAAGAAGTTTGTATCATTTCGATGACACCGAATATTCAATTTGTTGTGAAACATTTGTTTCTAAAAAAAATTTTTTTTTTCTTTTTCTTTTTTTTTTAAGGTGGTTTATATATTGCCCAAATTTCAGGGTTTAGATGTTGACAAAAGAAATTACAATGAATTGTTCATGTGTGACGATAAAGAGAAGGTTAAATCTTTGAACTTTAACTTGTATTTGTTCTATTATAGAAGTGCGAAAATTATATATACAATTTTCACAAACAAAATTTCGAAAATAAAACCACAATATCAATCATTATGGTTATATCCACAATCTTCCCATTTACATTGTGAGACAAAGTGGAAGAAATTTAAAATCATTGATACGTAATTACCTCTAACTTCAGTGAAAAACATGTACTATGATAAGTGCCAAAATATATACATTGAGATCCCCTAAACTACACTAGTTAAGTCTATATTGATTGTTATTTAATGATTTTTAATGAATTTGTCCGTTGTGCAGGTTATATGGGCCTTCGTGATGGAAAGTAGATTTTTATGCTCTTTTTTTAGTCCATTTCAACCCTAATGGTTATAGGAGTACAAAGGGATGACCTAGCCTTCATAAAGGGGTTCTTTACATATCAAAGGCAGCACAAGGGGCAAGAGGGAGTAAACCCAAGGTTCCAAGGATGGAGTTCTTCACCTTCTCCGTGGGCAACTAATCATCTTCCTCAGGGTGTAGATGAAACCCTAGCCAAGTAACTTTGTTTTATTGTACTTTACTTTGGGATTGATTATTAATACAATGATTGTACCCCTACTTTTAAAGTTGAATGATTGCCTATTTTAGATAGTTGATGTGAAATATTGAATGGTTGAGAACTACAATTTGAATCCATCGAGTTAAATTTTTGAGCAGTTTCATGGGTAAAGTGATGCTAAATTAGTTTCATGGGTTAAGTCTGCATTGGAGTGTACCCTGTTTTGAGAAACCTTTTGAAGTTGTGCCTCCAAGTGAAAGCTTTTGTTTTTATTTGCTTTTGTTTTTGTCAAGTTTGTTATGTCATGTACTTTTTGCACTTGTGTTTGTAAAGCTGAAGGGTGGTACATTATAAGTTCTATTTAATATAAAGAATGTTCTGTTTCTTTGTATCATATACGCACTGCTCAATGGACTGGATTGTGTTATTTAATGCTTCCACTCCAGGCTCCATTATATTAAATATTTTATGAAATGTCAAGTTAGGCCGTAGGTAATCTATAAAACTGTCCGGTCACCTCCCTAACCTCTACAGACGGGTTGGGGCGTGACACTTCTATTAGTATATCAGTCCTTAGATTGACTGATGATGATATAGGTTTGTAATGTGAATCTGTAATTCCTCCATTTTTGACCATTTACTAGAAAAAAAATAAAAATAAAAATCACATATCCAAATCCAAATCCAAATCCAATAGAAAATTGGATTGACTAATTTGATATGATAAAAGAATAATACTAGGGATCATAAAAAAAATACCATGAAATGGTTCATGAAGATTTTTCATCCTTTAATTAGTATGTGGTGTTTTCTTGCATATGTAATCTGACGGTGGAGAATATTTTATGATCATTTTCATGATTTTTTTTCATAATACCTAATTTCAGATTATTGGATATATTAAATTAAAATAACTAGATTTAAATATACAATTCCCAAATATTTATCAAAATATATATATACAATTCCCGAATCTCTCACATACAATCCAATTCTTTTTTCTTTGTCTTTTCTTTTCAATCAAGAAGGTAGGAAAGTAAAAAAGTTGATTTGTTTCTAGATATAATTGATAGGTCATCGAATTAGTATTCATATGCATCATGAAAAGTATAATGAACATACCCTGCCTCCACTTAGCCTAAGTATTATTATATTCGGTAATTTACTAAATTCGCCTTTTGGAGGGGAAGGATGGAATATATGGAGTAGCAGGAGAAACAAACCAAAATCTGAAGCAAAATACATACCTCTCTCTGTAGCGCCTCATCAAGCTCCTGCTTATCATCAGAAGTGATGTCTTTGGCATACAACTGGGTCAAACAATTCTGAATTCTGAAAATTATAAAAGAGGAAAAATTAAACATCAATAAAAACCTAAACCAAGAAAAGAAAATATGTACCATGTTAAAAATGAATTACAAGTGACCCGACCATTGGACATCTAAAAATCAATAAATAATAATAATAATAGCAAACCGGAGAGCTGCAAACTATGAGCTAGGATTGCAGATTATTGTAGAAGTAGAACAGAGACCTTGCATGTTTTTGAAGCAAAGATCTACGGACAGATTGAGTGGGGTGTGCCGTAAGGACTAAATCTACTGTCTGGTTCTTCAAAGCATCAAAAACTTGTTGAGGGGACTTATTCAACTGCACCACAAGCCTCTTGAGGGTCTCATCAATGTCTGATTCAGTTGTCGCAGATGCCTCATCAGCAAAATCACCTTTCTTCTTTAACTTAATCCTTCGTCTATAAGCTATCTGAACCTCCTCAGCCAAGTTGGCTAAGTTAAGCATGTGGGAAAAAGATTTAGCAACTACAATAGAATCACCCGCATCTAAACTTGTCAGCACATTCCCGAGTTCCTCCAATTTCTGGGGGTCAAGCTTCCTTTCATACTCGGCGGAAAGCTCATAGCAGTCTTGAACCTAATCAATCCATAAATATCATATCTGTTAAAATTTATCACCTACTTCACCCACTTAAACCTACTCCACTAAACCTAACCCACTACACCACTACCACCTCACCTACTCCACTAAACCTAACCCACTACACCACTACCACCTCCACTTCACCTACTTCTTACCTACTACACACTCACCCTCTTCTATATATAGGAATCATGAATCTTGTAATCTATTAATCAAGACATCAATCAATAATGCATAAATTCTTACATGGTATCAGAGCAAGGTTAAGAATTTAATATTTTTTCGCTTCACCGGCGGGCGGCAACCTCGCCTTGGCCGCCCGCCGGACCTCAACCTAGTCCGCTAGAATTGTCTACTACATACCTACCTCCTCATCATATCTTCATAACATCTCATTCTCTCTCGGCATCATAGTAGCCGTGATACTGCTCATACTTCTGGACAGCGGAGAGAACATCGTCTTTCTCGATCTTTCCGCCGACGCCGGTGGCGAGATCCAAGGCTCCGGCTTTCGACATCACTCTCCCCAAATAGTCCATAGCAGCTTCTCCACCGGAAAGATACTCCTAACAGCAGCGGAAAAAAGGTGTTTCCCTCAGCCAAACAAGGCTCAATAGCTGTGGTCCTCATCAAAATACGTATAATTGCTACTCCTGAACTTGGTTTCCCTATCCTTGCTAACAAGCTTCTCAAATGCTTCCGGGCCATGTTCTTCTATGTACTTCTCAGCAGCAGTTAGAATGTCATCTGGCTTACTGAAGATGTCCTTCTTCCTTGGGACATACTAGACGTTAACAGTCTGCTGTGGGTTAAGAAAGAAAGGCCTCAAATAATGCTCATAAACATATGCAGCACCACTGATACTCTTTATGATGGTGGATATTTCAATGCCATTACAACACAGCACCTTGAAATTTATTTTATTTTATTTTCTTATCTCTCTTTCTGACCATTACAACACAGCACCAGCACACTTGTTCCCACCTTTCATCATGGTCTCCACTTTCTTTTTCTTTTTTTATATTTATTTTAATCCATCTTTTTTGAAAACAAAACCAATATCACTTTTTTTAATTCCTTAATTTATTTTAATAACATGAGTGGCCTCTCTTTTCCACCATCTCCCTCTTTTTCTACACAATATTTTTGTACCACCGCCCACTCCATGATTTCCATATTAATATTATTATTATTATTATTATTATTATTATTATTATTATTATTATTATTTTCACAAAAAAAAAAAAAAAAAAAAAAAAAAAAATTCATTCCAGTTGATTTTTCTGCCTTACCACACCTACCATTCGAGTTTGCCAAACACACTTATTTTATTCATGTCAGGATCAACCCCGATCATAATTTTACACGAGAAAAAAAAAAAAAAAAAAAAAAAAAAAAAAAAAAAACCACCATAACACACCCAACACCCACAGTGGGATTTTTCTTCTCTACTCTGCTGCAGATCTCTTCTTCTTTCCTCCGTCCTGGGCGGCCCTTGACGGTGCTGCCTCCGTGTTTCCCACTCCACTGGGCATGATCACTACTCCTTGCTCCTCCACTGCAGCATATGGCGGCCCTCCAAATCGGAACATAAAACTGGCCTTCCGCTTCAGCTCCTTGTTTTCCGCCTTTAGCACACTTATCTCTGCTCGCGCATCCTTATACATGCGTTGGAGCAGAGCCAGTTGGGCGTTTAACTGCTGCACCTCATTTGTCCTACTCTGCAGCCGGTTCGACAAATTTGTAACCGCAGTCATGGTTTCCACACATGACTTCAAGGTATACTGATTGGCCTCCACATCCGACTGCACCGCCATTTTTTGCTCCACCGACCGCATCGGAAAGTTCAACGGAGCAAAACCAGAGGTGTTTGGTTGAGGTTCACTGGCCACCGCACCAGTTATTTCTCTTGTGGACTCGTTCAGTTCTGGAAAGAGCGTGAGCAGACCACGGGAAGAGGAGGCCATGTTCTGGGTAGCTGGACGGGAAGAAGAGGCCATGTTGCTGAGTGTTTCAGAGACGGGTTGGTTACAGAGTATTACAGAGTTTCTTTCTTAGCAAAGGAAGAGTTGTTTTCAGAGGATTTTCAGAAGTTTTTTTGTCTGCCTCAGCCTCAGCATCAACCTTGGTTAAATAGCGAGGCAGCCACGCGTATCGCGTGCCTCTTGCCACCAGACGACAAAACGGGCGTGCAAGCCAAGGCGCCCACGTGCCTCGCCATCATGTCCGGCACACCTTTTTATGGATTGGGCACGCCTTTTGATGGCACGCCTTTTGAAAGATTGGGCACACCTTTTGAGGGTGCGACTTTTTAAGGGTCCGACAAGACTCTGTAAACTGTCTCGACATTTGATTCCGGTTAGCTCCTTTATGGGTCCGACAAGACTCTGTAAACTGTCCCGACATTGATTCCGGTTAGCTCCTTTATGGGTCCGACAAGACTCTGTAAACTGTCCCGACATTGATTCCGGTTAGTTTCTACAAGGGTCCAGCAAGACTCCGTAAACTGTCTTCTACAACGGTCCGACATGACCCCATAAACTGTCTTCTACAACGGTCCGACATGACCCCATAAACTGTCTTCTACATCGGTCTGACACCACCATACAGTGTCCTCTACAACGTTATGACACCACCATACAGTGTCTTCACCAACGGTCTGACACGACCATACAGTGTCTCCTATCCTTTTTTTTTTATGTATTTTCTTGTTTTGTTCCTCTCTTCAAACTCAAGTTGGTTAGTTCCTATCCCCCTTGAGTTTGCGGGGGGCTGTTAAAATTTATCACCTACTTCACCCACTTAAACCTACTCCACTAAACCTAACCCACTACACCACTACCACCTCACCTACTCCACTAAACCTAACCCACTACACCACTACCACCTCCACTTCACCTACTTCTTACCTACTACACACTCACCCTCTTCTATATATAGGAATCATGAATCTTGTAATCTATTAATCAAGACATCAATCAATAATGCATAAATTCTTACAATATCATATAATGACATTACAACAACACACTATAAAACAAGTTATAAACTCAATCATTTCACCACCAGAAAGAAATCCCTCTGGGCAATTGTCCCCACTTTCCAATCTCATTATTAAATGAGTTTTATGGCACAACTAATGCTTAAAAAAGCTTCAACACATGAATTTTAGAGACTGGTTTTTCATTCAGACAAAGAAACAAGAAACTTAACACTAACCTAAACTGACATTGTTTCCAAAACAAGTTTTCTTTCGCAGAGAACATACATATTGAAATTTAACAGACATTTTACTAGGATGAGTACAGTTTCAGTTTCAGACTTAACAAGGGAGAAAAGAAAAAGCAGAAAGGTTAATGAACAGAAACTGAGATAGTATCTTTACAAACCAACCACTAAGCAAATGTTAGTGGAAACTAGCAAAAGAAAAAGAATAATTAATTCCAGTCATCAAAATCTCTCAAGTGGACGGAAGTGGGCATGCCTTGCCTTCTATGCTCTCTGTAAATACAAAATGGATATATATATATATATATATAAATAAAAATAAAAAACCCCCCAAAAGATAGGGAATTGCAGTCGAATAGCTAACTATATCTTTCCATTAAATTTAAACGCATAAGGCAAATATATTTATTCTTATGGCGAATTATACTAACAATTCCTGTAATTTGAAATTTGTATCACTTCAATTCCTGACTTTTTAATTGTAATATATTTTGACTTTAAATTTTAAATTTTGTTCCAAACAAATACAATCAAAGATTTTTTTTTTTTTGCAAACGGTTATTTTGTGTTACTTAATTTGTATGTTGTTTGAAATGTAATGGCATTTTTTTAACTAAATAATGTTGAAATTTTTTTGGTTTTAAAGTTCTGTTTGATTTGATTTTCAAAATCTGTTTTCAGAGGGAAAAAAAAATTAAGAAACTAAAAATTAAGTTGGTAAAGAAAAATTAAAAACACATCATTTTTATATAATTTTATCGTTTGGGATAGTAGAAATAATTTTTTTAAATAAAGATTTTTGATATTTATTTCCGTTTAATTAGTTTCTATTTTTTCAAAATTCAAACATGACGATAATTTTGATATTATTATAAAACCAATATATTAAATAAAAAAATCCAAAACTAAAAACATTTCATATATTAAACATATCCATTACCCATTAAAATCTTAATAACTAGCAATTACATGATAACAATCTAAATATATGTGTTAACAACAAATAAAATCATTTATTACATAATAACCATCCAAAAATATCAATAAAAATAACCACCCATATGATCATCATTCAAGCCCATACTAAAAATTAATTTCTTTGATAAGAAAATAAAAATATAAAAGAGTTATCATTTTTATATAATTTTATTTTAGTGGGTAGAAATAATTTTTAAAAATTCAAAAATAATTTTTGATATTTATTTTTATCAAACTAATTTATATTTTATTAAATTAATAATTTTATCGTTAAAATTGAGCAACAATATATTCAATTATCTTTATTTAAAACATATTCAAAATTAAGAGACAAATATCTAAAAATTATAACCAAAGTGACACAGATTTCAAATTTTGCCATATTTTTATTACTTAAAAAAAAAGATTAAAAAAAATTTAAAAAAAATTGTGGAGGAGAAAATAAAATTAGAAGTGATTACCGTTTCTCTAATCTGGTGTCCATGTAAATCGTGAAGAATATCAAGAAATCGATCCAACAACAAAGCATCATACTCTACCAGCTTGTCATCTTCAGATACCTTCCTAGGTGCCAAAAGCCTTAGCTGTGCATCAATTGAGTGTGATGCTATCTTCTCCATGTTGCGACTCCCCATTTCTCTCTCTCTCTCTCTCTCTCTCTCTCTCTCTGTGCTCCACAATCAATCAATTAATCAATCAACCAAAGAGTTAATAAAAAGCACGTGAAATCAATCAACTGAGAGTTCAACCACAATCACGGACCAAATTGGGCTTCAGCATTATAACCATCAACTCAGAATCAGAAGAATGGAGAAGAAGAAAAGCAGAGCCTAGCAATGCATACCACAGAGAGAGAGAGAGAGAGAGAGAGAGAGAGAGAGAGAGAGAGGAGAGAGGTGCAACGAAATGAATCCCGTGATAACCCCATCTAAAGATGATAGATACCACAGAACGGGTATCTGATGATTCTACACGAGAAAAAGCGAGAAAAGTAAAATGAAACATCAGCAAATTGTAGATGAAGAGAGAGACAGAGAGCGCCCTACGTCCTTCGCTGGTTTCGATTTTAGATAGAGAACTCTGTTTTCACTACTAGCGTCTGAAATTCTGATCACACCATATCAAAATTGTGGCTGTTTTCACTACGGAGAGCGTCGCTAACGCTTAAGGTTTTTTTTATAAAAAAAATAAATAAATAAATAAGCGTTAGAAATACTCTTACCATGGGAATTCTATTTAAAAAAAAAAAAAAATTCATTAAATCATTAAGAACTACAAATTAAAAATGTGAGTGAGACTTTATTAGGAAAATGATTCAGTTTTAAAAAATTGAGCCCACGCTTCTAGAAATTGAGTTTTTTTATTTTTTATATTTTTTTAATCAAAAATTTTAATATTTAATCTTTTTGTTTTTAGATGCAGTTAACTTATAACATTTTTAAAAATATAATATTTATAGAATTTTTTTTAAAAATCATTAAATATAAAAATATTAAAAAATATAAAAATTCAATATACTTTTCGTATTCTTATGTATTTATTAAATTTTTTAATTTTTTTTAATAAATATTTTACTTTTTAGATGTATCTAAAGTATGTGCATCTGTATAGTAAAAAAATTATTTAAAATATTAAAAAAATTACAAATAAAAAAAATACAAAAATGAGAAAATGCAATTTTCAAAAAATAAATCAAAATAAAACAAGGTGATAGAAGTGGAGATTGAAAAAATAATTATAAAAATATGATTTTTTTTTTTTTTTTTGAGAAATGTGCCATATACTTTCTTCTTTTTTGGGTGTTTATTAATAAATTCTATATTCATGACTTATGAATAATTTGATCTTACAAATATTCTTATGAACCAGTAAGTCCTATCTTGCATTAAAATTTCTCAAGTGAAGCAAACCTATGTGTAGAATCGTAATAACATAATAATGAAATATTATAATGATATTTCATTGTCATATTTTAAGAATGACACATTTTGTAAAAATTTAATAAGATAATAATACACAAATGTTTCATTGCCATTTTTTAAAAAGAATGACACATTTGGCAAAAATTTAATAAAATAATAACACATACATTATAATAATGTTTCATTGTCACATTTTAAGAATGACACATTTGACAAGTTTAATAAGACAATAATACATACATTAAAGGGATGTCTTATTGTCAAATTTTAAGATAATAGTGCATAAATGAAACATACTCACATTTGAAATTTTCAAGAAATACAATAAAAAGATCTCACGGTATATTTTTTCAAATTCAATGAAACTTAATAGTTTATAAATAAGTAAAAAAAATTAATGGAACTTTTTAGCAAATACTTTTCTTTAATAGAAATTATGAGTAAATTTTCCTTTCTTATTTGTCTTTTATTATTATTATTTCTTTTTCTTTTTCTTTTTTTTCATCACTTTCAATTGCACGTCACTCTTTCTCTTTTTTCTTATTTGGAGAATGCAATTCAGTGCAAATTTTCAAAAAATTTACAAATAAGTGAAAAAAATTACCAATTTTAATTATTAAAATTATAAATTTTTAAATATTTTATAAAAATACCACTTATTTGTAATTTTTCCTTCTTATTTCCTCTCTTATGGTTCCCTCTCTTTCTTTCTGTCAAATATTTACACCTACTTTTATAATGCATAAAAATTTTAGTAAAAAATATATAACTTCTAAAATATACACCCACTTCCATAATAATAAATAAATAAAAATAGTAAAAAAATATATAACTTTTAAAATATAAATATGATTTTAACGAAATTAGTACCATTAAAAATACGAACAATATTTTGTTACCTATACAAAAAGTATTTTGTTACCTATGCTTGAATTGAGACTTGAATCATACATGCATTCATGAATTATGTTGTTTTGAAGCTCAATTCCATGTTTTGAAAGTTGTAGAAGAAGAATTTAAGCCAAGATCATACATGCATAAAGTTTAAGCTTCAAACCCACGGGATATCTTCCTTCTTACCGATAGCCCATAGGTGCCTTAACATAGCTTCTCTATTCCATTCTTTCATACGTTAGATATCCAAACCACTCTCTTGCAAAATCATGAAGTTTTTGAGCTAAGGTTTTGATATTGGTTACATGTTCATATTTTTCAAAATGTTTTTGAGCTAGAGACTAAGCCATGCAAGAGTTTTTGCAAGTTTCACACTTTGGACTCAAGTTCTGAAACACAAAATTCTGTTTTGGAAATCTAGAATTCAACCAAACTGCTCAAGCGAAGTAGTTGTCACTGAGCGCACATTTCATTCATCTAGCATTTTTGCAGAGCTTTGCACATGGCTCGAGTCACTGAGTGACCGCTCGAGCGACCTCAGTTTTCCTTACACCTTGGCTCGAGAGACCATCAAGCCTAGAATCTGGCCATCTAGTACTTTTGTAGACCATGCAATCCGTTCAAGCAACCAAAAGTGCGCTCGAGCGAAGTGTCATGTTTCAACATATTTTGAAAAGTCATTCTTACCGCATTTGCATTCTCAATCCTTTCTAAGTATTCTTAGGCATGAATTGAGCTTCCCAAATGAATTAATAAGTTAGAACGAGAATTAAAATAAATGAATAAGTTCAAGAAGGATTTGATCAAGTAATGTGACCCTATATGTGTATGTTTATGAATTGTGTAGGTTCATCCACGAAGCCGTATCAACAACCAAATCACTGTGAGTAATGTCTTAGTAAAGATATCATATACGTTATTTTTAAATGTTCCAATGTGGTAAGCTTTTTCGAATTTATGATTTTGTGATATGAATGAGCCTTCTATCTGTCCAATCAACATTATATCGGTAAACGTGAATGACGAGATACAAATGTATATGATGGACCTAAGGTCATTCCGTATATTTGATAAGATGGACCTAAGGTCATTCTGAATATTTGATAAGTCTGAATATCTATTATGTGTTGACCAAATGGCCATTATACAACTATAATTGATTAGACCCAAAGTCGTTCCGCCAAGTATGATTTATATGTTTTGAATTTTAATTATATGTTGGATCAGAGGTCGTTTTGTCAAGTTTTGGACCCGAGGTCGTTCTGCTATGACAAGAATTTGAGTATGAGAGTAATTATGTTAGCTAAGGGAACTCATTCATATAACCTTTTTATTTTGATGTTATTCACTGGGCTTTAGTTTACTCCGTTATATATGTATGTAAGTGAGCAGCGGAATATCCAGCCCTAGTGAACCTATGGAAGATTATCTAAGTTTTTGTGAAGTCATCTATGGAGTGCCTCACTGATGAGGCTTTTACCTTTTTTCTTTTGTTTTTCTTTTGTTGGTCACATACCTGTACATAAGCTTTTGAATTTGTATGTTGATGACTTGGGAATGATCTTTGGATATGTAATATCTATTTGTATCTGTTTGGATGTGAGTTATTAACATATAAAATGCTTTTATTTATGCCATATATGCACGGCTCATTGAACAAAATTTTATAATTCTGCTTCCACTTCCGGCCCCATATAATTAAATATGATTTTATTCCATTTGAGATCGTAGGTAATCTCATGATTGCTGGCCGATTATGATCCAAAATTCTAAGGGCGAATTCAGGTCATGACAGATATGGTGTAAGGGTGTAATAATGGCCCGGTCGACCTGGGCCCGGGCTCTAGTCAACCCTGTACGGGCCTCGCTGGCTTCTACTTTCTTGGTGAGCCGGGTTGGGGCCGGGCCAACCCATGGGCTAGAAAGTGGGCCCAGGCCCACTCAGAATAGGGCCTGAGGCCAGGGCTCGAGCTTGCGCAAGCCTTTTTTTTTTTAAAAAAAAATGAACAATAAATATATTATGTATGTAGATTATTTATTAGGGATAAAAAATTTAAAAAAAAATTGTACTAGAGTATTTTACTTAAGATTAATAAGATGTTTGGTTATGTTTCATGTGTGGTGGTATTTAAATTTAATTATGTATGACTTATGTTTTTTTGGTTATAAACTTATAACTAAAAAGGTATGAAATTATGTAATTTTCTTCTTTTGAAGTGAATAATTTTATATATATCAAAATGAAACTTTCAATATTATAATCATTAAATTTAGTATATAACATTTATTGAATGACTAATTTTTATTTCAAAATAAAATAAAATATTACAAAAATTAATATCATTAAATAAAATAGATATAAATTATTGATGATAGTAGAGCAATTGCATCACTATAGGCCAAGTATATCCCAACTAAGTTAGCACCTATTAGCCTACCAATTATTTGTATTATACTTCACCTCAATAAGCTAATACAAAAAAAATAACGAAATGAAATAATGAAAAACAAATTGTTGATCAATCATTGGAGGAGACAGACAATTCAAGTGCGTTGCTCGAGGATATGTCATCCAAATCATTTTGAATTATCTCATTTTCACTATAATTTTGTCTTCTTGTAAGCGCATGCATATGATCTCTTGATATTTTAAACCATTATTTAATCACATATCAGATGTTAAACAAACTCTTCCATTCAATTTTTTAAAGATGTCGAATAATTCACTTATAATATCTTCAAATTTCTTTAAAATCACGTTTCTAGTAGTATTTCTTGAAAAATTTTAATATTGCGGTACAAAACTTTCGTGAATCATTTGGATAAAATCGGACAATCACTAGTAGTAAAAAGTTATTCTTTTTTAATAATATAATCAACTACATAGTTTTGTGTACGTATAGGATTATATAAAAATGTTTGCAAATGACCAGTTGATGAAGCCCCTAATTGCATTTGACTTCTAATATCAGGTTATTGACTTTATAAATGTCTGTTAGCATGCCCTTTTAGATGACTAGCACCCCTTACAAATACAGCACTAAGTAAATGTGCATAATATTTACATTTTGCTTTAAATGTAATTGTACCATCATAATTATTTATAAATATTTTTTCAAAATGTTCCCAAACACCATTAGTTGTGCCCCTAGATGATGATCTAACGATTGGAAAAGGGATATTAGACAGAGAATCAATAGATTCATGCTTGTAGTATATGTATCAATATCGACATAAACATTAGGAATATTAGAATCCATAGTAATGTAAGTAAAATAATATATAAGAACTAACAATTAATTTAAATAATACGTAACAATAATGAGTAAACAATAACAATTAATATATGTTCAGAAATAAGTAATGTACAAAAATAAGTAGCTAATAAAATTAATTAAACTAATTAATGTTACGAACTGACGAATCCGATACAAAAATTAGCTTCCTCTGATAAAAGTTTCTTCTTGCACAATTACAATTGCCATTTAGGGATGAAACTTCAAAATTAATTGAGAGTTAAGAGAGATTGAGAGTTTGAGAGACAGAATTGTTTGTAAAATTTATTTTGAAAGATGAAGGATATTTATAGGAGTTTGGAAGGTTGAGGTTAATTTGCAAAAATAAATAAATAAATAAACTGGGCTGTTGTGTTAAACATTTATGTGACCGTTAAATTATTTTTTTTTTTTTTATTATTATTATTATTATTATTATTATTATTATTATTATTATTATTATTATTTTACGTTTAGTCTACTCCTGCAGACATTTTTTTTTTTGTTTCATTCATTGAATCATTGCCATTGCCATGGCACGACATGGGGTAGGCAGCGTAGACATCAATCTCTGCGCAATGAAATGACTTATACATATATATATATATATATATATATATATATATATTTATCGTTGCAGGTTGCAATTTTTAGGGCGATTTCCACCAAGCAGTTTCACTTGGCTAAGGTCCATTTTGGTGGCCAAACATAACTCCACCAAGCAATCCCACTTGGCATGTTTGAGTGTGGACCAAAACTAAATTCCTTTCGGTCATTCTGAAACTTTTTCCGTGTGGTTAAAACCAAAGCTAAATCCGTTTGATAAACATCAAAGCTAATTCTGTTTGGTAAACACCAAAGCTAATTCCGTTTATTTTGAAATATGTCTCTTGGGCTTAAGTTATAGAGTCCAAGTTAAGTAATAATCTACCATGACCACAAAGCGTGTACAAGTACTTTGGAAATAAAAGTTCAAAGAAATGGAGAAGCATTCTTATTAAGTGAAAGAATGATGCTTTTACACTTGAGAGATAAATGTGAGGTTGAGTCTATTGATAATATTTTTTGAGGTTTGCCACATTCCAAGGCCGAGCTATGGCCTTGCCCCTGATATCCTCCAAGTAGTATGCTCCATTTCCAGCGACGACTATAACCTTATATGGACCTTCCTAGTTAAGTCCTAATTTTCCTTCGCTAGGTGCCCTTTTGTGGTCCATGACTTTCCTCAAAACCAGTTCTCCAGGTGTAAATTGTCTTCGGAAAACTTTTTGGTTAAAACTCTTGATGAGCTGTTGCTGATATGCTATAAGTCTAATCAGTGTTGTTTCTCTTCGGCCCTCAGCCATATCCAATGCTTGTGCAATAGCTTCCTCATTACTTATGTTTTCGAATAGCTCCGATCAGAGGGTTGGGAGACCAACTTCAAGTGGGATAATAGCCTTCATTCCATAAGTTAGGAAGTAAGGTGTTTCCCCGGTTGAGCGTCGAGCCGTGATTCGGTAAGCCCATAACACGTGCGATAACTTTTCAACCCACTTTCCTTTCGCGCACTTTTGAGTCGCTTCTTTACTTCGTTGATGATGGTTTTGTTCGACGCTTCTACCTGTCCATTACTCAGTGGGTAGCCCAGAGAAGAGTTTTGATATTCAATTTTGAGGTCGGTACAAAATTTTCTAAAGATCTTTCCATCAAACTGTGTTCCATTGTCTGCAATCAGTACCCGTGGGATGCCGAAACAGACCACGACGTTCCTCACGACAAACCGCTTTGTGTTTGCTTCTTTGATGCTTGCTAGTGCTTCAACTTCAACCCACTTAGTGAAATAGTCAATTGCAGCAATGAAGAATCGTCTGTTCCGAGCGCCTCGTGCCAAAGGTCCAACAATATCCAGACCCCACTAGGCAAAGGGCCACGAGCTGGTGAGTGGAGTAAGAGTTTTGGCTGGTTGATGAATTAGTGGGGCAAACCTCTGACATTTGTCACACTTTTGAACGTATTGTTGTGCATCTTGCTGCATTCATAGCCACCAGTACCCATGAGTGAGGGCTCGGTGCGCCAATGACCTTCCACTAATGTGGCATCCACAAATCTCATCATGAATTTCATAAAGAACATTTTCGACTAGATTTGGATGCACACACAACAGATAAGGACAGAGATAGGAGCATCGGTATAGCTTCCCAAATGGTGAGACCCAAAACCAAGCTGATCTATGTCGAATTTTGTTGGCTTCCTTCTTGTCTTCGAGGAGAGTGCCAGATTTCAAAAAAAACAAGTATTGGATCCATCCAGCTTGGTTCTACGTTATTGTAGAGGACTGGAGATGCAATGCTTGGTTTTGGCACAAACTCAACCTAAACTTTTCTAGCATCTTTGGCATCTACTGAAGAGCCGAGGCAGGCCAGAGCATCAGCGTGGTTGTTTCTATCCCGACTGATTCGTTCCACTTGTATGGATCGAAACTTTTTAAGTAGATCCTTGGCGTTGTCTGCATACATAGCTATTCTCTCATCTCGTGTTTCATAGATCCCAGTGAGCTGGTTAACAACCAACTGAGAATCACTAAAAACCAGAAGTTGCTTTGCACTGAAGTGTTCGACACTGCGTAGACCAGCTAACAGTGCTTCGTACTCCGCATCATTGTTAGAAGCCTTCCAACCAAGCTTAAGAGCTTGTTCCCAGATAAATCCTTCCGGTGACACAAGTACTACCCCTGCTCCCGATCCTTGGTTATTGGATGATCCGTCGATATAGAGCTGTCAGATGTTACCAATAAAGAGTTTCCGTGCTTCTAAAGCACATTGCTTTCCTAGTTCGGTAGTGCGTGGCACCTGTACCGAGTTGGAGTTCTCGTGCTCAGTGCTTTGGGTAGGAGCGAATTCGACGACGAAATCTGCCAAGACCTAGGCCTTGAATGCTGTTTTGGGTTGATATCGAATGTCAAACTCACCAAGTTCAACCGCCCATTTTGTTGTTCGGCCGGCTGAAGACAGATCGGAGGGAAATTCGGTGAGGACATTGATGGTGTGACCCTGAAAGTAATGTTGCAGCTTCCTCGAGGCGATGAGCAGTGCAAAAGCTAGCTTTTCCAGGGGTAGGTACCGTGTCTCGGCATCTAGTAGAGTCTTGCTAACATTGTATACTGGCCTCTGTTCCTTTTCAACCTCTCGAATCAATACCGCACTTACAGCATGATCTGAGACTGCTAGATATAGGTATAGTTCTTCCCCCGGTTCTGGAGTGGACAGGAGAGGTGGTGTACTAAGATATTTTTTGAGGCCTTGCAATGCTTTAGCACATTCAGGACCCCATTCAAATGCAACCTTTTTCCTTAGTAGCTAAAAGAAGGGCTTCATCCGATCTGAAAACTTGCTGATGAACCGATTCAAGGCGGCTGCCATTCCAGCCAGCTTCTGTAGCTCTTTAGCCTTTGTTGGTACTTCAAGCTCTTGTATTGCTTTGATTTGATCCGGATTTGCCTCGATTCCTCTGTGAGTCACCATGTACCCCAAGAACTTCCCTGTTCCTACCCCGAAAGCGCATTTCGAGGCATTAAGGCGAAGCTTATGGTTTTTCAGGATACTAAAAACTTCTTTCAAGTCTGTAAGGTGGTTTATAGCGAGCTTGCTTTTTTCTACCATGTCATTTATGTAGGCTTCCATGGTTCTTTCAAGCTAGTCCTTGAACATTCGAGTGATCATTCGCTGGTAGGTTGCTCCAACATTCTTAAGGCCGAACGACATTACTTTGTAGCAATAGGTGCCTCTTGGAGTAATGAATGTTGTCTTCTCTTGATCTGGGTCGAACAGTGGTATCTAGTGATAGCCGCTATAAGCGTCCAGAAAGCTCATATGCTCATGTCCTGCTATTGAGTCTACCAGTTGATCAATGCGAGGCAAATGAAAGCTATCCGTGAGACAAGCTCTGTTTAGGCAGGTGAAGTCAACGCAGACTCTTCATTTTCCGTTCTTCTTTTTAACTACAACTGTGTTGGACAGCCATTGTGGGTACTGAACTTCTCGAATCGCCCTCAATGCTAGGAGTTTGTCGACCTCGGCAATTACTACTTCAGTGTGCTCAACTGAGAATCTTCGACTTTTCTACACAATAGGCCGTGCGGAAGGGTTGATGTTGAGTTTATGGCAAGCAAAATCTTGATTCAACCCTGGAGTATCATACGTTGACCATGCAAATACCTCCATATTCTCCCTTAGCAAATCCAGCAGTTGAAGTTTCTCATCAGTGCCTACCGAGGTACCGATAAGGAAATACTTTTCTGGATCATCCTCTTTTACTAGGACTTTCTCAAAATCCTCTACTATCTTTTCCGCTAGGGTTCCTCCGACATCCTCCAAGACTAGTTGTTCGGTTATTTAAACTGTATGTGCCCAATTGTAGTGTTGTTTAGCCTTCATAACTGCCATGAAGTAATGTTTTGACGCAACTTGGTCCCCTGAGATCTGCTCTACTCCGTGTTCCATTGGAAAGCAGATAAGCTAGTGGTAGGTTGAGGGACTGCTTCCATTTGGTGAATCCAAGGACGACCGAGTATGGCATTGTAAGGAGAAGGTATATTAATAACTAGAAATTCTATTTGCATGGTCTTTGTCCTGGCCACAACTAGAAACACTATCTTGCCAAGTGGCCATTCAGGCTGTGAATTAAAGCCGACCAATAGAGCTGTCGCCGAGGTGAGGTGCTGCTGAGAGAGACCGAGCTTCCTGAACAAGTCGTAATACAATGTATTTGTTGCACTACCCTGATCTACCAGGACTCATTTTACGTCAAATCGTTTCCCAATTCCCACAGTTATAATCAGTGCATCAGTATGTGGGTGCTGAATACCTTCTAAATCCTTTCTAGTAAATGAAACAGTGCACAAGGGGGGCTTAGGTATTGTGCGTACCTTTTTCGACGCGGGCCCTATTGACATGACCTACTGAATCTACATAGCTTTGGCAATTTCTTCTTGGAGTGCCTCTTCACGCTCGTGGATCACATTTATTACCAACCGAGGAGGATGCTCAATGTTCGGTTCTGGTAGAGGGTGCCCTTGTTCGGCCACCACTTTATCCTGATCAATGTAGTCTCAGAGGTGTCTAGCAGCTACCAAGTCTTCCAAGTATTGCTTCAATGCTCTGCAATTCTGAGTCATATGTCCCCTGTCTTAGTGATAGGTGCATCTGAGCTTCTAATTGCGCCGAGCTGGATCTCCCTACATTTTTGGCAGCCAAATAAAGAATGGCTCTCTCTTGATCTTTTCCATAATATGATAGATTGGTTCCTTGAATACGGTCACAACTGCTTCATGGGATTTGGACTTGTCTACTTCATTTACTGTGAGTCCTTGGTGTTTCCCTCGATCTGCTCTTTTTTTATGCCGAGTTGTTTATTCAGTTGATGCTACCTCAATGGGGATCTGATCATCTTCGAGGCGAGCGTACTGCTCAATCCTGGCACGCAAGTCCTTCAATGCTGTGGCCGAGCACTTGGTAAGTGATTGTCTCAGCTTACTTTCCGAGCACAGACCGTGTTTAAAAGACATCACGGCCATCTATTCACTGCAAACGTTTTGCTCCAGGTCATTATACTCCTCTCAATACCTCCTAGCATAATTACGCAGTGTTTCTTCATGTTCCTTTCAGAGGCTGAACAGTGTATCTGGCTCTTTCGGGATCTTAGTGTTGGAGAAGAACCTGGCCAAGAACTCTTCAGAGAGCTGCTTCTAGTCGTAAATCGATCCGACAGGGAGACGATCGAACCATCGAAGTTCAGATTCTCCCAAGCTGGACGAAAAGACTTTGCACATCAGTGCCTCGTCTCGGCTCCATAAGGACATCATATGCCGATAATGGCTGATATGCGTCAGTGGGTCTGACTTCCCATCGTATGACGTGAACTTTGATGGAGTGAATTTCTTAGGAGGTCTCATGGCCTCAATTTCTAGGGAAAATTGAGAGGAGATGAGCCGATCCAATGCTCGATGTTCTCTCAAATGGATAGTACGGTCAAGGTGATCTCGTCGTTGCTCATTTTGTCTGTTGCCAATCAGCCAAGTACGGAGATCCTAAGGAGGGTACTCTGTCTGCTGACTAGCTATTTTCTGCCTCTCAGCCATTCTCCGGTGTGAGCCATGGTTGTGGCTACTCGCTGCCTCACTTTATACTGGGATTGGCTGGCTTTGCTGCCCAGACTCATTTCTAGGAACCTTCTTCACTGGTGGTTCTCGGGATGGGTTTCTCTGTTGCAGGCGAAAAGGCTCTGCGTCAGTCCTCTTCTCCGTCGGGTCACCCATCACCTTTTTAAGTTGTGCTTTTAGTTCCTGTATCTCCATTCCCATAGAGTCAAGGATTCGATCCCTGTAATCCTTCTCTAGTAAAAAATGATGAGAAGAACCTCCAGCGAAGGACAATCGATGCTCAATAGATTCGAGAGTCCGATTGTTGTTTCTGGTTTGTTCTTCCAAGACTGTCAGGAGTGCCAAGCCTTTATCCTTTGTCTCCTCCGTTTGTGGAGTCAATGCCAAATGTGGGATATCCTCAATCCCCATTGCCAGAATCAAGCGTAGAACTCGAAGGCAAAGTCGTCCACGTTCACTGCACCAATTGTGCATACCGAATACCGCACTAGATGATTGTGGATCAGAGCTCCGCACTTGATTCAGTATCCTGTAGCAATGAGCACTGTTAGAGCTGCCCGGCCGAGGCTGGCCGGATAACCCCTCCGGTGTGGGAATGAGTAATCGGAGAAGATGAAAGGTACTCTCTAAGTGTAGAGAGTAGTGTTTTCGTGTCTATGGTTTAGCTTAGGTCAGTTACCTTCAATGTGAAGTCAGTGTAGTTTATATAGAACTCCTTACTTGTTACCCAAGATGGTTTCATGGAGCTCTGCTGTTGCAAAGTTTCCTTTAGCATTCCTCAAGATCGGGGACCACCTGTTAGTTATCAAGGGATGTATATACTCATTGTAACCATGCTTGTAACAGATCACATTCCTTTGATCAACTGTTTCCGTGATCCTAGGGAGAGGGGACTAGCTGAGGTGTCACCCTCCATGTGCATGCATTAATTCACAGCTTCTACGTTTCTCTTTTAGGTTCTTCTAGCTCGGTGTCGTCGTGCCTCGTCTCGGCCCTCTTATGAGATTGTTTGTAGGGATGGGTTGGCCTAGTAGGATATCTTTATATGAGCTCGGCCTCTTCTGGGTTCGGTCCAAGGATCAGATTCTACAATTCGGCCCAACCCAACATTGTGGCTAGACTAACCTTTTCACTACAGGTTGGGCCCAAGTGCTTGAGGACTTTGGTGGATTATTGATGATGTAACTGGGCTAATCTAACTGGCCCACTTGTTTACCTTGCTCCTCGGGACTTGAGTCTAATGGATTGGGCTGGCCCAAGGCTTGGATCCAACCCATTTTATATTTAGTCCATTCACTATGCACTCAACCCACTAATAGGATTTCACATACATTGGAACTTTTTAAAATGTTTTTAGTATGGACAGTTAAAAAAGGAAAAAGGAAAAAAGAAAAAAGAAAAAGATAGAACAGTCTAAGCACATCCTTTGTAGCAGTTTCATACTTTTGACATAGGAAAAGTAAAATCTCACTTTGCAATATATCATTTTGTAAAAATTGAACTTTGGCCTTGTAAGATAAAAAATTACACTTTGCACTTTACAATTTTGTAAAAGCTTCAATTTGCATTCTTAAATTTGAAAGTTATTGGAGATTATAATGCAAACCAAGGGCAGAAAATTCACCCCAAAAAAAGAAAAAAAAAAAAAAGAGAGCAAAACTGCAACTTTTTACATAATTATTAGATGCAAATTATTATTATTTTTTTTTATTTTACGATGTGCAAAGTGTAACGTTTACAAAATTATAAATCGCAAATTAAACTTTATAGTTGTACAAGAAAAGTACGACTTCTACATAATTGTAAGGAAGGAGGGCTGTCGATTTGGAGAGGGGACCGGATAAGAAGGGATTACAATGAGGTGCCATGGAAAAAGGGCCAATGGTAACATAGAAAGCAACACTGGTTAGGTAAGGATTTGCAGAGAGAGAAGAGATGAGGATGACGGAAATGATAATTTGGTAATTTCATAAAAAAATTCCCACCATTTTATTATTATTTTGCTTCATTCCATTTGTTGTGTAATTACTTTAATTACTTTAGATTTCTTATTAATTTGTAATTATATTTTATCTTCATTTCAATAATTTGAAAATTTTCCTAAAATAAATGGCTGTTAATCATTAAAACAATATTTTTTTTTTTTTTTATACCACTCATTAAGACATCAGTGAATTTGTTGTAAGTTAAATTAATACAAGAAGATGTTCATACTTGTCCTTAAACTCAAACATCTCTCTAAAACCAAAGTTCATTTACATTTAACCCTCGTTGGGAAAGCGACCGGTTTAGTTAAAAAGTTAAAAAATTACTAAAAATATCAAAAAGCCAACAATCTATACCAAAAAATTAAAGATTCTTTTTTCTCTCTACTTTTTGCACATTTTTTTCTTAAAAAATCAAAAAATCATCCCAAACATACTAATTTTTTTTACATCATATTTTAATCGAAAAATTAAAAAATTACTAAAAAAATATGTTCCCAAACGAGGTCTTACTTAACTACCACTGCTCTCAAATCATTCTTACTAAGGTAAATAAAAATGCCCGTCTAACTAAAATGCATCAATGCACAGAGATAGTAAACAAAGATCATATTTTTAAGTCACCATTGTTAAGAGTAGTGTCTGAAAATACTAGAGCAATAATACAGATAGGTAAGAATTTGCATTTTAAAATTTCATAAATGACGTTGGGCTCTGTAATTTGCCTAAATTTTTCTTTAAAAATTAAAATAAAAAAAATCATTTTACAATGGTATTTTGTTTTCCTTGTAAAAAAACAATAGAGGGTGATGATGATAGTGACGGTAATGGTAATGGTTATGAAAATAGTGAAGCACATTTTCAAGATAATTGGTAAGGTACATGATTTCTGTTTTTAATTGTTTTCAAAACAAGGCTTAAAAATGAAAATTGAAAATTGCATTTTCACTAATTACAAAAACTAGTACAAAAGCATATGACATCTGATGATCCGGCCAGATCTGCTTCACTACTAAGGCTTGTTTTGAAAAGATGGTAAAAAATGACTTTTTGACTTTTAATCAAGTTTTTGATTTTTTTAAACAAATAATTTGAGAAGTTGATAAAAAGTTACTTTTGACTTCTTTTATAAATATTTGTTTATGATGTCAAATCACAATAAAATGACCAAACTATCCCCATTAATTTAAAATATTTACAACTTCACTCATGTAACACATTTTGACCCATAAGGGGTAGAATTATAATTTCACCAGTAGCTAAAAACCAACTTCCCAAATGAAAAAAAAAATGCAAAAAAACTAACTTTTAACTTTTGTTACAAACCAAAAAAAGTGACTAAAAGCCAACTTTTCCCAAAATAGCCCTAAGACTAGAAATGGGGAGATATCCTCATTTTAGTATTATCAATGACTGACAGCGCTATATAAACCAGTCAACATTTTAATCACAAAATAGTTCCTGCAAGTTTCAAAACTCATAATAATGTTGTGACAAATAAATTTGTAAACAGTGAATTTCGAGTTTTGTTTATACGTTGTTGCAATCTTATGCATTGAAATTGAAATGAAATAGAGGAGATGATTTCTTGCCAGAAATGAAGAGTATCTATCACAATCCTGCAGCAGCAGAACAGTAAATGTAAAAAAACCTAATTCCTATTTCGAACTCTCTGGGGAACAAACAAAATTTTCATGTTTTATAGAAACAAATAAAAAATAAAATAAGAAGACACATGAAACAGCCCGAGAACCTGAAGAACCTAGAATTACCCCACTTTCCACAGCCTATTTTCATCCACCCTTTTTTCCTTCTTTTTTTTTTTTTTTTTGTTGCAGTGTTTCTTTTTCACTGAATCAATATAGAAATATCTCCATTTGTACATTGTACATAATGTATAAATGGGCTTTCATACTGGAGAAATTTATTGAGAAATTTTGAGCTTCTTAATGCTGTGTTTGGTTGGAGGATTTGAGGAGCGATTTGAAAAGAGAAAGAAAAAAGTTAGGTGAAATATGAATAAAATATACTTACATTTCACCTAGTTTCACACAAATTTTCTCTTTTCCTTTCCAAATCCCTCCCAAAATCCCCCAACCAAACACAACATAAAAGACTCTTTAAAGGAACATTCAAGACCTTGCTCTCTCTCAACCTCTGCACTCAAATAAAACTTAGTAGGCCATTTACCTAGTGGAGTGTTAAATCTTATTACATTGGGAGAGTGGCCGAACCGTACAGACTTAGCCTCCAGACTTTTTTTAGCACAAAAGTAGAGAATGATAAACTGCAAGACAATAAATTGGTTACAAAAAATAAAAGTTCTGATCTGTGGAAAAAGTTGAACTTGTTTGGTTAGATAAGCTGCCACAGTTTTTTATTGTGCAAATATCCAGAATGCTCTCAAAAGTTATAATTAAGACAAATGAGATGGGTCTCTTAAGTCCATAAATATTTAAGGGTTTCGAATATAAGCAAAACAAATAAATAAAGAAAATTGTAGCTTCAGAAAAGCTCACTTTTTTTGGTTAAACAAGCAAAAATAGTCGAATAAATTATAATTTAAAATAAGAACTGAACACCATTAGTCAACCTTCTTAAAACAAATGAACTAGACAAGTTAACATGTAAGTGTTACCAAACAGGGCAAAAGGACATTGAGGATGCCTATTCTGGACATGTGTATTTACATTCCAAGCCATTCAGTAGAAACATAAATGAGCTAAATACCAGAAATAAATGAGCTCAGTGATTTCTTTCCCTTTTCCTTCGAGTGGGGGTAGAACCAGGAAATAACCTTTGCTTGCTTTTAGGAAGGAACATAGAAAATAAGTTCAATAAAGGATTCTAAGAAATCTAACCTCGTCAAAGCCAAAATTGTGAAATCATTAGACATCAATTTAGTTGCAATCTGTTGTAGTGATCTGCAGCTATTGATAATGATTGTATAGAAACAGAGAAGCCCGGACCCATCTGCATTAATAAGGTAGAAAAATACAATGACGCAAGCAATAAATTGAACAGTATACACAGGGCAAGCAACAATGATTTAAGGACAGCTAATAAGCATCGGAAAAGCTATTTACTCTACCATTTAAAAATAATTTATTATGTATTTTACAAATGCAACAGATCAATGTTTAAAATCTTAATTTGACTTTGCTAGTTGACTCCACCCAATTAGAAAGAGTTACTTGAGGGGAACACAACACTCTTCAAGTTTTTGTTCCAACTCTGTTGACTTGCTGCGTCAGCAAATACTAAACCAAGTTGAGTAGCCCAACACATACATCAATTAAAAAACAAAGAACATGGTTCATTAAAGTTTCAAAATCATTAAACCAGGTCGAGTAGCTCAATAGATAAATCATTTAAAAAACAAAGAATACGGCTCTTTAAAGTTTCAGAATCGTTTGATGGATATATTACTTTCTCAAAACTTTCTTAGGCAACTTAATCAACCATTGCTAATCAAGAATAAAAAATTTATCTAGTTCAAAACTAAAAGAACCATTATAATGAATAAATGAAGAATACAACAAAATCAAAACCAGGCTGTGGTTTTGACCAGTGTTTTAAAAGGCATGCCTAAGCGCGTGCTTGGGTGCACCTAACACGCCTCGGACAGCTTGAGGCAGTGCACTGTAGGAAAGGCGCATCTGAGGTGCACACCTTAGGCTCAGGCGCGAGCACGGCGCATGCCTCATGCACTTCACTTAAAATTTTCCTTCATCCTTATTTTGTGTGTGTAGCCACAAGGAATCACAGCCCCTTTAACATTATATGTAAATACGTACTTTGAGCCCCAATTTTCATATCAAAAAATGCCCTAGGCATTGAGCAAAAGCTTTAGAATTACAAGATGGATATGACTTCGGGATTCTTTTCAATGTACTGAATTATGACAGTTTCGGGTCAATGATTCAATCTATCGGACAATTTGGTCCAGATTTAAAATCAAAACTACTAAGTTACTATATGGTGCGAGTTCCTTATCTCAAACAAGAAGTGAATTATGCCAATAAATTGATGAAGGAAGACAGATAGTATTATGTAAAGTAAGGTTGACTGTTATATTTGAGAAATTTTCGAAATGTTGAATTTTATTTTTATGGTTTTTGGAATATTGAATGTCCTATGTTTTTTTGAAATTCTAGAAACATTTTTTTATTGAAATCTTTGCCTGTATTACAATTTCGCATATCTTCTACAACTTGTGCCTTGCGTGCCTCACTTTGGTGACGAATGCGCCTCACCTTGCGCCTCATGCTTAGGCTCCAAGAGACCTTAGCACCTCAATGCACCTAGAGCTTTTCTAAACACTGGTTTTGACGCATTACCTTTCTATTTCATCATACTTTCATGCAGTATTTTAATGAAAAAGTAAATTTTAAAAAGTAACTTGACCTTTTTATCTCAAAAAAAAAAAAAGGGGTTGAATCGTTAAGTTGACACAACAAATGACATTTTGAGTCAAGTCCAATGATCGAGCTGAGATGAACAAAAGCTGAATAAAGGGAAAGAGAAGGGGAAAGAAATACAAAATTAAAGCTGAATCTGTGTTTTATCCAGTTCTCATTCATATCAAAAAGCTGAATAAGAAAGTTGCGAGGAAAGCACCAAAAGAGGATGCTGCCCATGTGCAATCTCAAAAAGACAACATATTAAGAAGCCATCTATCAATCGCTTACGGTTACTACTAAAAAATCCAACTATACATAAGGGAACAAAATTCTACCTGTCAACTTTAAAAGAGGTTCCTCCATTCCTTCAAAAAACCTACGACTCGGTTCTGCCCAAAACAAATACAGTGTAGCATAAGGTTCATAATACATCAAGAAAATCCGTGTGGTATCTGTATGCTGTTTAGCTCATCTAGCTAAAACAAGGCTAAAATCATCATCCAAAGATCTCTAGCCACATTCCAAAGAAAAATATGATTGACCAACTCTGTCCAGTGAACACAAACAACACCAATTCACCATAACATGGCACCTGCCAAGCATATTATCAATAGTGAGGAGTGGACCTTCTGATGCACCAACATCAAACAAAGAACCCTACTTCAAATGTGCTTTTAGGAATCAAATCCATTTCCAGGGGAAAGATGAATTGTAATGCTGCACCAAACCCATCTCATAGAATCATCACATCACCAATTTTAAGTACCTTACAAACTCTTATCAGACTCTTGAACTCTATGACCAACCAATGTTGCAAATCTCTTCTAAGAGATATGTTTCTCAAAGGGAAATGCTATGGCATGAACCCCCTTAAAGGTGCATAGTACACCCTGTGCACATTGTTACGTACTTTTTTGGTACATGTTACAAATCTGTGGCATATGTTATGCAATCTTTTGGTGGAGTTATGAAAATATGTGGTTTCTTAAATGAAGTTACAACAATTTGTGATATAGTTACGAAATTCTTACGTCATGTAGTGAATATCGTAGAGTAACCCTATCTCAAAACACATATTGCCCCTCCCTTCAACAACAATCAACCATGAGAACATCCCCATCAACCATAATACAAAATAGAGCCAATAAAGACACCTTTAACTTCTCTCACCAACAACATAAACGCCAAAATTTCACACTCCTCCCAAACAACCAATGTAATATTGTTTAACAACACATCCCATCCTTCTCAAATTCCATCCAAAGGCTCTTATTGTAAAACCTAGAAACTTCCATGTATGTTCAATTCCTCGACAAGCCACCATACTTCAATGAAACCACCGTCAAAGATCTAGCATGCTTACGAGTAAATCGCCAAAGCCAATTCCTCATAAGTTTGTGGTAAAAAAATCTTGGACCTTCTACTGCCAAAGCCACCCTCTCTGAAATCTCAACCATTTGTCCCCAAACAATATCCCAAATCACCAAATGATATTTAAAACCTCAACCATTTGTCTCCAAAGAAAATCTCTTTGTAACTTTCCAAGCCTTCAGCAACCAAAGCAAGGATGGTGAACAAAGACAAAGTATGTGGGCCAACTCACAAGTGTTCTTCTAATCCACATAAGATACCCCTTTGAACAAGTATTGCCACTTCCATCAAATCCATATCCAGTACGCCTTGATGGAAAACCCAAATAAGGACCCTAGGGGAGTTAACACTACCTTTTGGTTGATTATGATTTAGTGAGATACTTGTGGAGTTCATTGCTTTGAATTTTTGGTGTATCCTTTTTTCATAAGCAAATTTTATTAAAAAGAAAAACAGACATCTTCAAGGGGGCAAACCCTGTACACTCGAAAGGTCAAGGACTATAATCTATACATTCATTGGCACATAGAAATGACCTATAAACTGCACAAACGAAGAAACAACAATCATCTATTAAACCGGGGGGAGGGGGGAGGTTGTAGCGATCCTGGTTTTCCCCTTTCTTTTTTTTTTTATTCCGGACTCGGTTCCGTGGTTGATGGTTGTTGTCTATGTTGCATTTCCATCCTTTAACTCTTAGTAAGTGAGTTTAGAAATGTTTTGGGTGTGTTTTGAACAGGTTGGTTGAGCTTTGTTCTCAAGTGTTGTTGCCCAGGTTTTAGATGATCCGCTCGAGCGGAGTCCACATACTTTCAGTATTTTGTGCCTCTGCAAAACTTCTACAGGTGCGTTTTTCACACTCGAGCGGGCCTCTTGGCGTTGGCACTCGAGCGGATGTGCAATGTCTGTAAAAGTACTAGATAAGTGAAATCTACGCTCGAGCGGGCTTTCTTTTGTGCTCAAGCGGGTGTGTTTTGTTTTTGTGTCTTGGCGCTCGAGCGGGTTCAGTTTTTGTGTTTGACGCTCGAGCGTCCTATTCTCCACTCGAGCGGATCATACGTATATCATATCTGGACTGTGATATTTCGAATCACTTTTTACACTCTCTCTCTCTCCTACTTTTCAAAACCCTATTTTGAGAACCTCTCTCTCTAGAACACACCTTCCCTCTAGGATTTGATCTAGTTTGAGCGATCTTCCACCCTAGTGCCTTTGTCAAAAGTGTAAAGCTCGGTGTGGGCTTCCTATCAATCCGAAAATCTTAAGGTTGGAAGCATTTCAAAATTCTTCATCTTCTCCATTTGAGCTCCAAATTTGAGGTAGGGATTTCCTTGTTCTTTTACAATGCTTCGTCTACAGATAGACATGTGATAGTTTTGTATTACATGAAAATTATATCCATGTTGGGTTTGTTTGAAAACCATGGGGATGAACCTAGGGTTGGTTGTTTGAAAATGGGTTTGTTATCATTGATGGTGATTTGGACTAATTGGGGTGTAAATTAGTATGTTAATGTTGATAGAAGAAAAAGCCCTAATTTATATTTGATTTGATAAATTAAAAGGGGTTTTGTACTTTGGGCCAATACATATGTATTTTGGGTCTCAAATGAGATTATTGTTAATTGTTGTTGGTATTTGAGCCCCTTTTGGGTCAATGTTAAGAAAGAGGGAGAAAGCCCTAATTTTTTATGAATTAATTTGCATAATTGATTTGGAAAATTATGAGAAGAACGGTATTGGTTTTATGAAATGAAAATGGGGTTTTGGAATTGGAAAATCCTGGAAGTCAATCTTGGAAATGGGAAATGAAATGTTAACTCTATGTGAGTTTTAGAAAATGAATATGAGAATTGAATTGTTGTATCTTGAATGTTAAATACGCACATTTGGGAAAAATTGTTGTTGGATTTAAGATCTCATAAGAATTGAGTTTTTATAATAGATGTACTAAAATCATGCATCTAGAGATTCTGTCCTTGGTCATCGATGGAGGATGACATGGTTGTGTTGAATTGTCGTGTATGCATTACACCTGTGTTGATTGAACATTGTATGTAATGAAGTGCTATTGTACATTATATATGTATAAATTGTTAGGGAGGAGAAAGGGAATGTACTCCAGTGTGTGGGAGGAGATAGGGGATGTAATCCACGCATACTTATGTGTTCATATACTTTAACACATTGCTTATATATTTTGATAGTTTATGTGTACGTATTACACTTGTTGGTTATACTCTATTGTATGGTGATTCTTGGTGTTATACCCTGCGCTTATAATCAGAGGTACCGTTACCTTCCTGCTCGACCGGCTATATGCACAGCTAGCACCTGGAGAACTGACTGCGCTGAGAATAGAAGGTACCACACCCTTCCAGCTAGCGCCTGGTAAAATGGCATATTTTTGTTAGAGTTGTATCATTGGCTTACTGTGCATATAGCCGGTAGAGCAGAGTTTTTATTGTTTTGTCTCAGTGTATCTGAGTATATCATAGATTGTGATGGTTATAGTTTAGGAGGGCCTAGTTGCCTCAATTGTTAATTTTATACATGTTGGTGAACTGTTATCTCCCTTTTATTGAAGGCATGCATGTATAGTTATGGATGTATTGAAAACAAACCAAAATGCCATTGTGAGATTTTGGAAAAATGTGAAGAAAAAATTGGGTATTTGAAAGTATATTTTGAAAAAGGGAATATCTGTTGTAAGTATGGAAAATGTGAGAAAGATAATGGGCTTAGAGAAATTGGTTTCCTAAGAAGTTGTTATTGTTGTAAAAGTTTGGGAACAAGGGTTAATGAAATGAAATGAAAGATGAATCGTTTATAGTGCTGAATGGATTGACTGTTTTGAGAAAAGCTTATACTTATGTATACTTTTGTATAAACTGCCATATTATTATTCTAGTACAAGATTGAGCATTCATGATCATAGCTATCTGTAAATTGTTATTGTTGAGAATCATGTAGAGCTCCCTACTGGACTATATGTTCATCCCACATTGTTGAATCTTTTTCAGGTGTTAAGCAGGATGTGTTACAAGATGTGGATCTTCTTACTTGTTGGCCACGGGGCCTCTTTTGTGTTGGCAGAATGCCATATATGTAAAAAGGTTACACCCTTCTTTGATTCTTTAATGATGTACGCCTTCGGGCATTTTATTCAGTATGCTCATGTTGTATTTAATTTGCAATCGGATGAGAGAATTGTTATTTACTTCTATTCATGGGACTGAAGAGTTTATTTCCGCGTGTTATCTCTGAACTTGAATTAAGCTAATGAATTTGGTAATGACTTCGAGTAATAAAAAGTGGGGCGTGACAGGAGGGGGGGGGGGGAGGGGGGGAGGGGGAATAGAGAAAGATCTTTTCAATTTACTAACAGGAAGCTCTATACCATCAAAGCACATCCTGTTACATTCCCTATTAACTGTCCCAAAAAAAAAAATAAAGCTACAGTCTGCCATGCCTTCTTCCCAACTTCTTCATGATTTACCATGTTAAAAATCATTGTGTATATCTTTACAGTTTATATGATTGATGTGTTCATACCTTACAATTCATTGAACATATTTTGAACTAAAAAATTTAATTAAAAATCAAATTAAAAAATTGGTAACCTTCTTTACGAGTTTGGCCTATTCAACCCCTTCAAGGTACAAACTTGTGTGCTTCCACTATTTGAAACCCTTTAGTAACCCAACCCCTGATCAACAAGAGCAATGACCTTCCAAAAGTCCACAAGACTCTGCAGAAAGTCTCCAACTAAAATCATTTATGTTGTCCATGAAACAAAGCAGGGGAGAACAAGAATATACTAAAGGTGTGGGGCACAAGCAATAGAAGAAGAAAGGAAGAATGGTGACTATAATTACAGTTCTGCGCATTCATGATTGAGATGTGTCAAGGATGGGAAAAGCTATGAGACTTCCTCCACTAGACTTGGCAGGCACCAACAACCGTCACTTAGGGAATTCTATCTCAAAAAATTTACATGGTTGCCATTGACCAAAGAAAGCTACATACCCTCAATAAGAAAACATCTTTCACATCTTTGACCACCACAAAATCCATTGCAAAAGAACATTGACAAACAACTGTATCTCCCTTCCTCGAAGTTCCACCCACCTGTGATAATACCTTAGTCGAAGCATCAATCCTTAAGAAGCAACCTGCCGACCTCATCCTTCACAACCTTCATCATCTGAAACTTGCTATTGGCCCCCAAAAACAAATAATTTCCCAGAAAGAGAAGAAGACATCTTAATTGTTAGAATGGGCTCCTATCTCCCCGTCTTATACAACTCAGAAATCTAGAAAAACCTTTTACTACAATAAGGAACTTTAGCTGATCTATAAATAAATAAAAACAAACCACAAGGCCCTCCAAAACTTGGTCTTATGTTAGTTGAAATAAAATGTGAGTTGCACCTCCTCTGCATAAGAAAGTCCACCAGCACCACTCAGACCTTGGATTGTATACTACCTTTGCCTACAGCGTTTTTGTTGGCCACCCATTTACCCCTCACTACTCAAGTACTTTGTTAGCAGTCTTACCCAACCCTATTTGAGTTGGCTGATTTTGAGGCCCACCGTCATGTCTTAGCGCATTAGTAATATGAGAACCCAAAGAGAATAATCCACCAGAGTCCAAAGTTCTCTCCACCTGACCACATGGCAATGCCCATTCTATACATCTAACCCCTTCCAGCCATGTTTTCTCCTTGTACAAATTTGAAAACATGTCAAGTTGCTCCCCACCTTACTACTATCACAATAATTGAGGTCAATTTGACCTCTGACCTCACAAGCCCTTCATGTGTGCTTCCCAAAAAAACCATAAAAACTTGATAGTGTAGTGTAACCAAAAAAAGACTAATACCCGATTTATGTTTTGGATTACACTTCGAAACACGGTATACTTTCATTCCAAAATGATGAATTTAGCGACCCTGAAAATATTTTCCAATATAAACCTCAAAAGTTACCTTAAGAGGAAAAATAAATCGAACATAATAAACTAAAATCTATGGACAGTAAAACTTTGATATGACAAAACATTAAAAAAAAAATGGGTCATAATGCTCATAGAAATGTGTAGTAACATGATTACTTTGAAAAACAATTATTGGATGTCTAATTGTTAAAAGAAAATTGCTCCATAAGTACTTCAATTTTAATAGTGTACTCTAAACAAGTCTAACCCTGTTGTACCACATTTTAGAGAATGTAGCTTACCACAATCCCAATCTTGTTTACGATCCACAATCCAATTAACACAGTATAGTGTGAACCAAACGCCCCAATTCCACCTAAAAGAATCTCAGAGATCCAAGGCTTGTCCTCTACTTTAATAGTAGCCAAAATCTCTTTCCTTGACCTCCTCACCAGAATGCTATCCTACTAGTGTCTTCATTCAAGTGAGTAAAGCCACAACAAGCATCCACTAAGACCCAAAACATTGCAATATTCTATAGATGGAGCAACAACCACATAAAGCTTATCAAGTGAGCATTCAGACAGTTATATCCCTTGAAGCAAAATCCCACCAATCCAAGAAAGTTGGTTTCCCTCTAAATCTCTAATCCCTTAGATTCAAGATCCTCCTTGCCTCCTCTTTAGAGGGCAAGAAGAAAGAAGAAATTTTAAAAAAAAATTAAAAAAAGAAAAAAGAGGAAAAATGCTCCATTTAGGTGAATGACTTGCACGTCGGACCACACATTCCAAAAATGATTTGCCCGTTTCATCAATCCAGCCCCCAACTCTTCCTACCAAACCTCTCTCCAAGAAAACAACCACCTCTCTGAGTTGCTCAAATCTACTATCATTGCCACCACATCCTCACCTCTGCTAGTCATTAACTCAAATGGCTTGCATAGCCAGGGCTCCATCTCAGCACCTACAGGTAGCAACTACCCCTGATCTCCTTTGACAAATCATTAATGCAAAAAAAGCTCTAAGAACCTTCAAGCAACATCCGGCTCACCTCCAGCAAACAAACAAACCTCCACTTGCTCCCCCCACCGACTAAGGTACATAGAAACTACCCCTTTAATTTTGGAGGGGTCTCAACTCCAAACATCTTCCCAGCCAAGATTTCCTTCACTATAAAACCTTCCACACCATTAGATCCTTCTTCTGCATAAGAACTTCACACAACCAACTCAACTCCTCTATCTTCAATCTATCCCAACAATTCAATTACACCTTCTCTATTAAAGCATAAAACGCAAACCATCACTGTTGTCATTGTCCTCTACGTTAATCATCAACCACCCAAATGCAACTTTAGACTAAACAAGCATCATCTCCCTCTATGCTATAGATTTCAACAACCATTTTATTTTTGGTGAGGTGATTGTGGTAGAGAAATCTACACAACCCACAACGTGGTTTGGACCAAAGTACAACTTCTGACTCCGTTAACGGTCTTTTAGAAAAAGTCTATGCTACCCTTGATTTTTATCGAAGTTTTCTCCCTATACCATAGTTGCACAATGCAAGTGCAAGGATGGGAGAACAAAGGCCCATTAGAAGAGTTTAAGGTTGGGAGTGGGAGCGGGGTTCCAAAGCGAGGAGTTTCCTACGACTAAGCACTATACCACTCCCTCTCCTTTCTCTAAAAACAATGATCCAAGCAAACCCAATGACCACATCACTTACCATTGTTTGCATTCCCTCCAACCCACTCCTCCATTCTTTGTTGCGAGTTGTGAATGGTTGGCTACGTTACACGGACTCGGGTGCGGGTATCGGTTGCGAGTGTGTATCTAGGGGTCGGATAGTTCAAATTAAAAATTGAGGATACATGGATATGGATCCAAATTTGGATACGGGTACGAGGATACACTAAATATTTATTTTTAAATATATTTATCATATGAAGATAAGTTTAAAAAAGTTAAGGAATAATAGATTTTGTTAAAAAAAAAATAACAAATAGAATATAAATAACAAATAAAAATTATTTTAGGTATAAAATAAATAATATTATATATGATAAAATAAATTATTTTTATTTTAGGCATAAAAATTATATTATTTATGATATATTATATTATACAATAATATTATATAATATGAATAATATTATATATTATTATACTATTGTAATTTATATTATATAATATATAAATCTAATTAAAAAGTAGAGAGAGAACAGAGAGAAAAGAAGACAGTCGACAGGAGAAGAGAGAGAGAGGAGGAGAAAAGGGAGATCGAGAGACGAGAGAGAGAGAGAAGACAAAGAAGGAGATCGAGCATCGAGCAAAGAAGATCAATGTCGAAGTCGAAGCCAATGACCAGAGGGATCGAAGTCGGCAACCAGATCGAACAACGAATAGCAACCAGGTTCTCTCTTGCTCTCTCCTCTTTCATTTCTTTTGTCGTATCCATTTCTGAAGAGCCATATCATGGTCGTATCCTGCATTCGTACCCGTGTGAACATGACATGACACAGGTACCTTCGAAAATCCAAAGAGTCCGTGTAACGTAGATGGTCATCCATGCTGTGACTAATAGGGGTGTTCTGATGTGCTTCTTGTCTTGGTGGAGTGCGCAATTGTGTAGTGTGTTGCCATTCACTAAGAGGGGGTGGCCGCCATTAGTGGCCATGGTTGGCAGTCTTGCTATGAAGAGAAGAGAAAGACGTGTGAAGGCGAAGGAAAAGAGAGTTGTCATGATGTGAAAAGTAGAGGTGGTGGTGTACAACATTGGGAGGAGATGGAGTAACCCGTTGAGAGAGTGATGGTGGTGGCTAGAGGAGTTGCAGTCACCAAAGTGTGGTTGGTTTAGCCAATGTTGAACTGAGAGTTTTGTTAGTCTTGCACACAATTTTTAAAGGCGAATACATGAAGCAAGGCATTATCTCTCACAAAGCGAAGCATAAGCCTTGAGAAAACAGAAAAGGGTTAGTTTCACCAAGATGAAGGTTCTAATGTCAAAGGGTTTACTATTGGGTTTGAAGTCTTTGGACTAGAATTTCTACAAAAACTACATCTTAGGAAAACATAAAAGGGTTAGTTTCACCAAGATTCCGAGAGCTCAGAAGTCAAAACGGTTGGAATTTGGAGTTCGTTCATACAAATGTGTGCGGACCATCTCCAATAAGATCTCTTGGTGGCTTTAGTTATTTTATCTCTTTTATTAATGATGTTACACGTAAATTATGGGTATATTTTTTAAGAATGATCTGATGTATTTGACGTCTTCAAAAAGTAGAAAGCTTTGGTTGAGACTAAGATAAGTTCAAAGTTGAAGTGTCTCAAGTCCGACAATGGTGGGGAGTACATAGATGGCGCTCTAGAAAAATATTGTGCAAAGAACGGAATTCAACATATGATGACGATTCCAGGCAAACCGCGGCAAACAGTATCTGAGCGCATGAACCGAACAATCCTGGAACGTGCTAGGAGCATGAGGATTAATGTCGGGTTGCCAAAACAGTTTTAGGCAGATGCTATAAGTACAGCTACGTATCTAATGAACATAGGTCCCCTAGTTCCCTTAAATTGTAGAATCCCAGAATAAGTGTGGGCTGGTAAAGAGGTAAATTTGTCCCATTTAAAAATATTTGGTTGCATCTCTTATGTTCATATTGATTCTAACAAAAGAAATAAGTTAGATCCCAAGTCTCGTAAATGTGTCTTTATTAAGTATGGCTATGATAACCCCACCACGTAATATACTTATATTTATTTAATTTTGAATTATGAATATGTGCGTTGCGTTTAATTTGTGTATATCTGTCTGATTTGTGAATTATCTGTTATGGTTTTTGCTTTGAATATGAAATTGAAAGCCTTAATGACTTCAGAAATCGAAATTGACGAGTTTAATTAGGATGTTATAAATTTTAGAACCTTTTGAGAAGTTTGATTAAAATTTAATTCAATTCAGAAAAATTAAGTTTTAATTAATTAACCTTAAGCCTTAATTAGTTAACTTAATCCTTAATTAGCATCCTAAGCTAATCTAGCCCATATATATGTTATGAGAGAGGAGTTAATCACATTTTTGTGCTCAGATTCTGCGGAGAAAGAGTTCTAGAGAGAGAGTGACTTCATCTTAGAGAGAGAGCTAGAAAACTTGAGGAATTAAGAAGATGATGTCAAGTTTTTGCTAGAACAAACTTAATTGAAGACTTTAGGTATGAAATCCAACCTCAATTCTTGATGATAACTCACCTAGTAAATGAGTTCAAGAAGATAATGAGATTAAACACAGGAATTGAGCTAGAAGTTGATGAATTTGAAAACTAGACATACATGCATGCATAATTTTGTAAAGTTTCATCATTTTGAACATGATTTATATTATCTAAGTTAGAATTAGAAGTTATATCATACATGCATCCATAATTCATAGTTTTGAAGATAAATTTCATGATTTGATTGTGGAAAAGAGTTTGGAACAAATACATACATGCATGTAGTTTTAAGCTTCAATTTTGCGAATTCATGAGGATTTGGATTTGAGCTAAGGTTTGAAATTGACTACATATTCATGTTTTTTAAAGCATTTCCAAGTGTTTGGACAAGCCATGCAAGAGTTTTTGCTTTGGAATTGAGTTTGGTGCATTTTCTTCTTGTTTTGAAAACCCAGAATTCGGCCTCATTGCTTGAGCGATGAAGTCACCGCTCGAGCGCATAATGAGAGCTTCCAGTATTTTTGCAAACATTGCACTTCGCTCGAGTGACCAAGTGACTACTCAAGCGACCTCAGTTCATTTTGCACAGGGCTTGAGCAACCATCAAGCCTAAATTTTGTACATCCAATACTTTTGCAAACCCTGCAGTCCACTCAAGCGACCAACTATGCGCTCGAGCGAATTGTTCTATTTCAGGATATTTTGAAAAGTCGTATTCTATTCATATCTTCATTCTTATGTTTTTCCGAAAATTCCTAGGCATGGATTAAGCCTCATGATGGAATTAATAAGCTAGAAATGACATAAAGGAATTGATTAAGAAAAAAATGATTCGATTAAGCAATGTATGTGTTTGTGCTATGTTGGTTGATCCACAGAGACGTGACAACAATCTAATCATTGTGAATAATATATTAGTAAAGATATTTTTGTATATTCTATTTTCTAAATGTTTTCGATGTGATAAGCTTTTCTGAACTTATAATTTTGTGAATAAGAATGGGCGTCTATATGTTCGATTAACATGATATTTGTTATGAAATTAATTAAGTACAAATGAGTAAGATGGACCTAAGGTCGTTCTGTGTTTTTGATAAGATAGACGTAAGATCGTTCTGGTTATCTAATAAGTTTGAGATATCTGTTATGTTTTGACCAAATGGTCATTATACAGCTGTAATCGAATGATCGTTCTGTTATGTTCCGTCAAGTTATGATCTACTCTATTCTGTACATCTGTTATATGTTGGACCAAAGGTCGTTCTGTCAAGTGTTGGACCAGAGGTCATTCTGCTACGTAAAGAATTTGATATGAGAATAATTATGTTAAGTAATGGAACTCATTCATGTAACCACTTTACTTTGATGTTATTTACTGGGCTCTATCTCACTTCGTTATATATATGTATGTAGGTGAGCAACGGGATATCCAGCCTTAAGGACGTTTGAAGATTACCCGTGTTTTGTGAAGCCTACCATGGAGTGCCTCTCGGATGAGGCTTTTGTCTTTTGTTTTTTTGTTGGTTGTGTTTGACCGTCTTTTGTTTACAAAAGCTTAAGTTTGTAAGACGATGAATCATACTCTTATATATAAGTTTTTGAATACCCAATCTGTAATGGATGTGTTTGTACAAATGTGAGTTATTAACGTATGAGATGTTTTTGTTTATCCCATATATGCACAACTCGTTAGATAATTTTATCATTCTGCCTATACTTCAAACCCCATATACTATGTTTTGGAATTCTGTCTGAGGTCGTAGGTAATCTCATGATTACTGGCCGGTTATGATCAAAACCTCTAAGGGTAGGTTCGAGTCGTGACAATGGCTCTGATAATTACGGTTACCAATTTTAGGACACGGAAAATTAGAAAATAATTAGAGGCATGGATGTGGTGTTTAACGAGTTTGTAATGAACCAGGATAGACTAGATAGCAAGCCTAAAGAATCTGAAACGATTGAACTTGAGGAGATTTCTGATAGTGATGTGTTGAAACCTAAAGACACTAATGTACAGTTGACACCATCCATTGAGATGCAAACTTCTTGTCCTCTTAGGAGGTCGACAAGAGAAAATAAACTTTTTTTGATAAATAAAATTTTATAGAAAACTAAGCATCAAGGAAATAGAAAAAAATACAAAGCGACACCCCTTGGGTAGGGGGCCCAAAACCAACCAGATCAAAACAAAATAAACTCAACCAATTACATCATTTAAAAAGTCTAAGAAGGTAAACAAGTTTGGATCCACCCGACTAGACACTCAACCACACAAAACGTGGAGAAACCTTGTTTCCAACCAAGACACCTAACGGGCAACCTCCTAAAAAATCCGATGATTTCTCTCTAGCCAAATAAGCCACATTAAACACAAAGGAGCCAACGCCCAAGCCTTCCGATGTCTTTTCCCCACCTAACCCCCTGCCCAACTCCATAGGACCCCCAACACCCTTTCCGACTGAACCCATTGCACCCCAAAAGTACAAAAAATGAGAGCCCACAAACGGGAAGCCACTGGACAATGAACAAGCAGATAATCCACGGACTCCGCAGCCCCACAACACATACAACACCAATTTACTAGAACATGCCCCTATCGAACCAAATTATCAATCGTCAAAATGCTATCATAAGCCACCGTCCACACAAAGAAAACCACCTTAGGAGGAGCACCTATAACCCAAATCTAACGCCAAGGAAACTACCTCTCCACAGCACCACACAAACTTCGGAAAAAAGATGAAACAGAGAAAGCACCCTTCGAACCTGGCATTATCTATTGTTAACTAATAATGGTGAACCAGAATCTTACGAGGAAGCTTTACAGGTTGAGAGAAGGGAAAAGTGGAAGCTCATAATGGACGAGGAGATGGAGTCTCTCGCAGCAAATCAGACTTGGGAACTGATACAATTGCCCAAAGGTAAATCTACACTGCAAATCCTACCTATTCGTCTTTAATTAAACAATCAAAACAATAAATTATTCACTATTTAGGCCATTAAATAGCATATGTTCTGAAAATCCAATAAGTTGTCCTACATGCCCAAAATTTCATCACCTCAACAAAAGCAATCAGTTTGTGAGACTTCAAACTTCCTCAGTTTTTGCAACCCTCTCAACTCTCATGCATCCAAAAACCTTCCTTTATTGAACCACTATCCACAGCCTTCAAGCATTCATATTAGTGGATCCTGCACCATTAATGAAAACCAAGACACCCCATACAGTAGAGTTGACTAAATAAGGGGTTCCAATTGGAGATCAAGTAGAACTATCCCTTGCGTAGTTCAAATGGTGCCGTCATGCATGAACAGCTGTAGTGAGGAGCAAACAAGGAGCAAACCAGTTCCATCGTTGTCAATCAAGTCGAGAGTTTTCCACTCTACCAGTGTGATTGTCTTGTGATTTCTCATTTCATCTTAAAGTTTGAAAAGAAATGAATGTATCATTCCAATCTTTTATAAACCAAGACTAAATTATTATTATTCGAGAACATATTTTTTAATCTACTGCTAATCCCTCGATTTCTTTTAAAAGCTCACAGGAATCTATGCCCATAAAAGGAGTAATAACAATGAACTTCTACTTAAAACTAACTCAATAACTTAGGGTCTACTTTATAGATCATCCTCCAAATATTTTGATGAAATGCCATATTTCCCATCAAGTCCAAAGAGAATATGTCCTAACTTGTAGCCTCAAACCAAGTTCTTATAGTACTGTTCATGTCACTTTGGCACCTTTAGCTAGGATCAAAATCACTAGTTGTGAATTCAAACAGATGGCTTAACCATTAGAGATGATTTTCCCCCATCTTCCGTTGGTATCACTTTTACCTCCTCAATTATGCATTATTTTCCCCCTTTTTTCCCTTACACAACCATTCATCCATTGAAATGGTTTATAATAAGCTGAGCTCGCTCCTCTCTCGATTGGGTCAATAGAGAGAGTTGGATCCCTAATCTATAACTCCATGATACAGAAAAAAGATTTCTAATTTAAGGAGCTCTAATCTAGTTGCAAAAGGGATATTAAAGGCTTTGAAAAGAGAGCAAAAATAATGAACAAAAGCAAGGGCAGATCTTTTGGCCTATAAGACCAGGGAATAGAAAGAATCTTCTTCACAAGGAATACTTCACCAATTTTTGGGAAAACTTTAATATAAATCATTAGCCTCATTTACATATATATTGGTAACACTAGAAACTTAAAATCTTAGAAGCAACAGAAAACATGTAAAACTCCTGAAAATAACAGTGGTTGTACCATGAACAGTACAGCTATCGTAGCCTGGGAAAAGTATTGATAAGGTACAATGGCAGTACTATTACAATACTACATCCCTTGATAATTGCTCTTATATGCATATAACAAAATAAGCTCTTACATCAAACTCCCCATGGTGGAACACTGCACAAAATAAGCTCTTAATTGCTGCTGTGTTTTTTGTTGCTCTGATACCAACTTAGAAAATATGAAGAAGAAGAACTCCGAAAAATATGAGGAAGAAGGAATATATTTCTGTTATATTCAAAACTTCTTATCTTACAAGACCAAATGACACTCCTTATATAGGAGATATTACAAACATCATCATAACCCATTATATGCCACTTACATATTATATATTACCACTATCTACCACTATCATATTATATACATGCCACTATCTACCACCAACACCACTATCATATTCTATACATGCCACTATCTACAACCAACACCACTATCATATTCTATACACACCACTATCTACCACCAACACCACTATCATATTCTATACATGCCACTATCTACCACCAACACCACTATCATATTATATGCATGAACACAATTTCCAGCACTCCCCCTCAAGCTGGTTTGAAGATATCTTCCATAGCCAGCTTGTTAGTCAGCTTATCAAATTGCTTCTTGTGTAGTCCCTTCGTTAGCACATCAGCTAATTGTTCACCTGTTGGAAGGTAGGTCATACAGATTATGCCAACATTGATTTTCTCCTTGATGAAATGTTTATCCACTTCTATATGTTTTGTGCGATCATGTAGAACTGGATTATGAGCTATAGATATAGCTGCTTTGTTGTCACAATAGACCTTCATAGGTGTCGGGTGAGAAAACTTTAATTCTTCAAGAATTCTTTTAATCCACATTACTTCACAGATTCCATGGGCAACAGCTCTGAACTCTGCTTCTGCACTACTTCTAGCTACCACATTCTGTTTTTTACTCCGCCATGTAACTAGGTTCCCACCTACAAAGGAGCAGTATCCGGATGTTGATCTCCTGTCTGTAACACTTCCTGCCCAGTCTGCATCTGTGTATACTTCAACTTGAAGATGTCCATGTTTCTTGAATAGTAAGCCTCTCCCTGGAGTTCCTTTCAAATATCTTAAGATCTTATAAACGGCCTCAAAGTGCTCTGCCCCTGGTGAGTGCATGAACTGACTTACCATGCTGACTGCAAAGGCAATATCAGGCCGCGTATGAGACAAGTAAATCAATTTCCCTACAAGTCGCTGATATTGTTCTCTCTCTTTGACTTCTTCAGCCTTAGCAGCTTGTAACTTCAAGTTAGGCTCGATCGGAGTCTCCGCCATCTTACAACCAAGCATACCTGTTTCTCCAAGGAGATCAAGAACATATTTTCTCTGATTAACGAATATACCTTCCTTGGATCTTGCAAATTCCATTCCGAGGAAATACTTGAGGGCTCCCAGATCCTTAATGTGAAATTCTTTTGCGAGTTTCTCTTTGAGAGCTGCTAACTCTGCTTCATCATTACCAGTTAAAATGATGTCATCAACATAAACAATCAAAATTGCAATTTTACTGTTTTTTGAATGTTTATAAAATATTGTGTGATCTGCTTGACTCTGCGAGAAGCCACAACTGATAACTGCCTTCCCAAAGCGTTCAAACCACGCTCTTGGTGATTGTTTGAGTCCGTATAATGACTTGTTCAATCTGCATACTCTGTCACTTCCAAGTCTCCGCTCAAATCCCGGCGGTAGGCTCATGAACACCTCCTCTTCAAGATCACCATTGAGAAATGCATTTTTAATGTCAAGTTGATGTAGAGGCCAATCTGAATTTACTGCAAGAGATAACAGTATTCTGATGGAATTTATTTTAGCAACAGGAGCAAACGTCTCCTGATAGTCGATCCCATAAGTTTGAGTGAAGCCTTTAGCTACCAGTCTCGCCTTGTATCTCTCAACGCTTCCATCTGCGTTACATTTTATCGTAAACACCCATTTACACCCAACTGTTTTCTTGTCTTTGGGTAGATCAACTATCTCCCAAGTACCACTTCTCCTTAAAGCATTCATCTCCTCCATGACTGCTAATTTCCAATTCGGATCATCCAATGCTTCCTGTATATTCCTTGGAACAAACAAGTGTGAAATCCTAGATGTGAAAGCTCTATGGTTTTTAGACAGTCTTTGATAGGAGAGGTAATTTGCAATAGGATGTTTAATGCAATTTCGGACACCTTTCCTAATTGCTATAGGTACATCAAGGTCGGAAATAGAAGGAATAGGATTACCTAAAATTTCGATGCCAGAACTCGGGTGGACATTCGGGTCATTAGGATGGACATTCGGGTCATTATTCCTCAGATGAAATCGCTTCCTAGTATAAACCTGAAGCTCAGGATTTAGATCATTTTGTAGTACTTCTCTCCCTAAACAAGAATCTTCTTGACTAGGCACCATAGAACTTGGTTCTCCTAAGTGATCATTATCAGACAGATGTGGTTTTTGTGTAGGATAAATGACATTGGGGAGCGGGATAGAAATATCCCAAAAACGGTCTTCTACTCCACTTGTCTCCCCCTGAAGAGAAGTGTTGGGGAAATAGGATTTTGTTTCCACAAATGACACATCCATACTTATATGAAATTTCTTGTTTTGAGGATCGAAGCACTTATACCCCTTTTTGTTTGAGGAATAACCCAAAAAAACACATTTTATAGCACGGGGGTCAAGTTTTGAACGAAATTGACTGGGAACATGAACATAGGCAGTACATCCAAAAACTTTGGCGGGTAAATCAGAAAACAACCTCGTGTCAGGAAAAAAAGTTTTGAGACAATCAAAAGGTGTTCTGTATGTTAACACCTTTGTAGGCATCCTGTTTATCAAATAAGAGGCTGTTAAAATTGCTTCACCCCATAAATATTTAGGAACATGCATGTAAAACATTATAGCACGTGCTACTTCAAGTAGATGTTTATTTTTTCGTTCTGCAATGCCATTTTGTTGAGGGGTATCCCGACATGTAGATTGATGAAAAATCCCATTTTTTTCCAAAAACTCACCCAACTGCTCATTGAAATATTCTGTTCCATTATCAGAATGTAAAATACCAATTTTGGTTTGAAATTGGTTTTCAATCATATTGTAAAAATTTGTGAATAAATTTTTCACGTCAGATTTTTTATTCATCAAATAAATCCAACATAAGCGGGTATGGTCATCAATAAATGTAACAAACCATCTTTTACCAGAAAGAGTAGTGATTTTAGAAGGGCCCCAAACATCACTATGAATCAAATAAAAAGGTTTTGAAGCCTGGTAAGGTTTTGGCAAATAAGTAGAGCGATGAAATTTTGCAAAAATGCAACTTTCACAATGAAAAGAAGAACAATCAATCCCTTTAAATAATTCTGGAAATAAATGTTTCAGATAAAGAAAACTAGGATGTCCTAGCCTATAGTGCCATAGCATTATTTTTTCTCGAACAGAGATTGAACTGGTACTATTAAAGCTCTGAGCTTTTTTATTACTAACAGGTACTTCATCAAAGTAGTAAAGACCTTCAAGCATCCTAGCACGCCCAATCATCATCCCCGAGTTCTGGTCCTGAAATTCACAATGGGATTCAAAAAATGTAACACGACAATTAGAATCCTTAGATAGTTTACTGACAGACAAAAGGTTACAGGCTAAGTTGGGGACGTGAAGAACAGCATTGAGATTAATTTTCTCAGTTAGTTTAATAAATCCTTTTCCTGCAATAGGTGAAAAACTACCATCGGCTATTCTGATTTTGTCATGACCAGAACAAGGGAAATAGGTACTAAATAAATGGGAAAAACTAGTCATGTGATCGGAGGCACCGGAATCTATGATCCACGGAGAGAAGTTTAGGCAAGAGAAGGCTTTAGGATTTCTACCTGTTTGTGCCAACAAAACACTAGGAGTACCGGTTGAGGAGTTGGATTTTATCAGCTTTAAGAGTTGATCAATCTGCTCTTTGTTGAAGGGACCTGAATCGGCTTCATTAGCGGTAGGAAAGCCACGATTCTTCTCTCCTTGTTTGCTGCTTTTCCAGTTGACAGGTTTGCCATGAATCTTCCAACACGTTTCGCGTGTATGGCGAGGCTTGTTGCAAAAATCACACCAGACCCGTGGCTTATCATCAAACCTGCGCTGGTAATTTGCAGCCTTGTTGGCCGCAGCATCGCTAATTAAAGCAGAAATTTCAATTGATTCACCATTACCTTTTTTCTTAAGCATGACGCTCCTTCGGCTCTCTTCCCTTCTGACTTCGGCAAATACTTCGCCAATGGATGGGAGAGGAGGTCTGCCAATAATTCTTCCTCGCACTTCATCGAACTCAATGTTGAGGCCGGCAAGAAACTTGTAAATACGGCTGTCTTCCACAGTTTTCTTGTGGTGGTTGCAGTCGTCAACCGATTTCCATTCGTATGTGTTGAAGATGTCAAGATCCTGCCACAACCTTTTCAACGAATTGAAATATTTGGTGACGGAATCATCTCCTTGACGAATCTCTCCCAACTTCAAAGTTAATTCGAAAACTTGAGATTGATTTCCTAGGTCAGAATACATCTGACTAACATTATCCCACAATTCTTGTGCAGTAGTATAGCACATGTAATTAGAGCTTATATCCTCCTCCATGGAATTGACCAACCATGTCATAACCATGGAGTTTTCAGCGTCCCAATTGTCGAACAGCGGATCATTAACAGCAGGAGCCTTCTTGTCACCAGTGATGTAACCGATCTTTCCTTGCCCACGGATATACATCCGGACAGATTGTGACCAGCGGAGAAAATTATCACCATTTAGGCGGATGGTGGTGATTTGGACAGAGTGAGAGTTGGACGTTTTCATCGGAATGGCAGCGGCAGGGGTTGAAGTGGTTCCGGACGTGACTTCCGACATGGCTATGACGGTTTTAGGGCTGCTGTGTTTTTTGTTGCTCTGATACCAACTTAGAAAATATGAAGAAGAAGAACTCCGAAAAATATGAGGAAGAAGGAATATATTTCTGTTATATTCAAAACTTCTTATCTTACAAGATCAAATGACACTCCTTATATAGGAGATATTACAAACATCATCATAACCCATTATATGCCACTTACATATTATATATTACCACTATCTACCACTATCATATTATATACATGCCACTATCTACCACCAACACCACTATCATATTCTATACATGCCACTATCTACAACCAACACCACTATCATATTCTATACACACCACTATCTACCACCAACACCACTATCATATTCTATACATGCCACTATCTACCACCAACACCACTATCATATTATATGCATGAACACAATTTCCAGCAGCTCTTATATGCATATAACAAAATAAGCTCTTACATCAAACTCCCCATGGTGGAACACTGCACAAGGCAAAGAGGCACATTCAAACAATCTTGCTTAGAAGTCCTCAAAGCACATTCATATGCCAACAACCAAGTGACTTAACTACCATGTTTAAATGCACATAGATTCTAAATATCTAAAATAACAAACAAATGAAATAGACATTTGAAGGATGCTTGAGCACTTTCAATACTTGGGCAATTGTCTATGGCTAGCTGGGTGTCCCTCAGACCACCAAGCGCCGGCATTACCTCAACTCTTACAAAAGATTAATAGTTCACTTCTACAAATGACATCATAGGATCATCTTCATGTTCTCTCAACGAGATGCCCAATGTCAACTTCAAAACAAAACCTCCTAATGCTAAACTGGCTAGTAAAAAAATAGAGAACAGAAGTAGTTACTGAAGTGTTGAACTAAGATAGGCTTAGAATGAAAAGAATGATCAAAAGATTCTAAACACATATATTGCTTGAAATAGAAGAATTTCTAATCATATCATGAAGTTTCTTGATACCACAAACAACCTTTGATATGAACTAGCCCTTCCCAAAGTCTGAGGTGCCAATTTTGAAGGAGATGTATACTTGGCATTTTACTGTTAAAGCAAAATGTGAATGCAAGCTATATTTGGATATGTAAATTTTGACAATGGACAGCAAACTTGATTAGAGATTCTTATTAAACTATATTACTTTGTAATCATAATTGCTTCAAGAGAAACTACGAGCAAATATCAAGAACTCACCGTGCTACATATATGGACAGAGTTCACATACCCAGCATACTTGGAACCTGCATTGAAGAGAAAAGGAAATGAGAATATCCATACCACCTGATAAATTCTGCAAATGATTGCAACACCAATTTTACAGTCTATAAATGAAAAACATTTCCAGCCAAAAAAGTTAACCAGTAATACTACCAAAAAAATGCTTGACATCTGAACAAATAAATGTTTGCCAACAAAGAAGTAAATTTTCCAACAGACAGAGAAAACTGTACAAAAAGAAAGCATGGAAGAAAACTACGCCATGAAAATAAACCTAACAGATTTCACAATCAAAATGAAATAGAAAGGCCTAGAGCTTGCATAACTTGAGCTTAACTAATGAGCCAGCCCATTTACATTAGATCTGGGATGAATAACTAGACACATAAGACAATCATTAAATCACCATTATGTTTGATGTGGCCTTCTTTGGATGTAATGCAATAGGATTGCTACTTTCCAGACTCAGAGGAAGAGCCTTTGTATATGCTCAAAAGCTTTTTTTGGCCATTTTGTATTGCTGGAGTTCTAGAAGAGTGATTTTGTAGATTCTTTGGACTTATAAGTTCTCTTAGGCCTCTTTTGTTCTCAAGTGGGTAGGCCTTTTCCACTTTTTTTTTTTTTTGGGGGGGGGGGGGGGGGAGGTTACTCGTGTGTTAACATTGGCCTTTTTGTACTTGGGTTTCAGCATCTTTTATACAAATTTAATGAAATTTACAATACATATAAAAAAATACCATTTTCAAAAAAGAAAACTTCAAAGAGTCAAATATATTTTATTGTTAAATATTTGCCGTAATGTTTTCTTTGTCCAACCATGTGCTTAGCAAAGAGGTAGAAGCATTTAGGGTGGCAGCAATCAGATTTTCTGGATACAGCTCTTCCTTGCTGCCTGTATGTGGTAAGGCTTGGTCAATTGCCCAGCCACCTCTTTAGCTCGTCTCTTTTAATAAATTATGCCATTCTTGACTTTAGAAGTATAGCTCAATCTCTCTATTCATTAGTTCAGTGCTAAGATGTAGAACTGCATCGTAAATGGGTCAAAAGATCATCAACTGGAATTCTCTTTTTTATATTGATTGCAATCCTTATTAGTGATTAATTATTCTATGTACTATGTAGGGAATGCACTATGGGGACTGAATAAAAGAAAATATGTGAGACTTGGGAGATGAAGATTCCATGTGCAAGGGTGGGTCTATTCACATTTAACAGAATTCTGCTTCAGCCTAAAACTTATTGTCAGCTCTAACCTTGTCCAAGTAGACACAGTGCCAAAAAGAAAATAAGAACAAGAAACACAGACAATGTAATGTTGAGTAGCCATCAAACACAATCTTTACCTATCGACACCTGATCACTGAGCCAAAGAAAAAATTAGAAGTGGAGAAATCTAACCTAAAAATGATAATGATAAAATGAGGATAACAATAATGATGTTACCAAATCAAACTAAGCCTTGTGTCCCGATCAAATGGGGGTAGCTACATGAATCGTTTTTCGCCATTTTTGATCTGTCAAGGACTATAAGCAAATGTACTTGATGTGACATGGCAAATGCTGTTACAATTATATCAAAGCATTTTTGCCTCACGTAGTGGTTTCTAATATCAAGAATAGTGGCATATTCACATCTCATTAGGATAGGGTGATATAAACTACACAGATTCAAATATTTTTTTACTACTGCATCCAATTTTCTTTTTTGATGATGATGTTACCAGGTAATATATCCGAAGCTTATCACAAAGTTGCTTAAATTTAAAATAAAAAATAAAAATTGTAGTAATTGATTGTAGACAACTAATGCGTTATTGCTCCTTTTCACGAAGATATATCAGAGATAATCTCAAGCCCCAAGGAGCTTTACACAACACTTAATATTTCTACGTTCTTCAGACTTTCGAGTGTATACATGAACATTGTCATTGTGTTGTCCTTCAATGCTAACATAGAGCATCAATGCGTTGGCAGTTGTTTCCATATGTTCTCCAAATTTATTGCAAATACCCTCATTTTACCACCAATTTCCTTACATCTAACTCTATTCAATAACATAAAGATAAAAATCTCCATCACTTATACAAACATTTTTTCAACATTAGCGTTACAATAAATGAAATCAAGTGAAAACGAAAGACAAAGTGGCTAGACATCCGGGTGACGGTTGTTAAAGCAAGGGACATGCTGTGTCCGAACCATGTCTATTTGTCCAGCAACCTCTAAATGATAATTCTGTGTGAGGCAAGAGGCGGCTCCTTGATGGTGTAATCCCCGTTGGTTTGCTTAACTACAAGGTCACAGTTGCATAAGAGAGTTACTCCCATGTGGAACTCAGCCATGAGTCGAATATGAGGGCCTCATACTCCACCTCATTGTTGGAGGATCCAAACTCTAATTTGTAAGACAAATGGACTTTGATGGCATTGAGGGAAATCAAGACCATTTTGTTGGAGATAAGATTATATTGTTAAAGATATTAGAATATATGGAAATCCCATGATTTGTGTTCTTTCTTTTATCTTTTATATCTCTATTATCTCTCCATATTCAACCTTAATGCCTTACTACAAAATTTAACTTGGTATCGAAGCACTCCATATTGTTTTGTTCTCAAGGTGTTTTTCCCTCTTCCTTGAGTGGACCACTAGTTTGCTAATGTGGTAAGAAAACACTACGATTTTTACTTATTTCAGGGCTACCACTGTGTTTAGTAGCATTATTTTTGTGATATGCCGAGTATACGGCCCATTTGTTTTCATTATTCTCATTCACCCTGGGTAACCCTATAGGGTTGGTGCTGCTAATGTGGTTAGCAGTTGTTTCTACTTTTTTTGTGTATTTTGGGCTACCGGTGTGTTCGATAGCATTCTTTGCAAGACACCACTTCTCCAACAATCTTTTTTGTTTTGTGATACGCCGTTCTTTCGGCCTTTCTATTTGTGGTGATTTGTTGTTTCTTTGGCCTTGTCGCTTTCTCTCTCTCGGTTAGTTTCTGTTGCCACCATCATGACTGATTTCATGCACATTTCTTTATTGCAAGATGTTAATTCCTTGCCTATGTTCTCTGCTGAAGTAGTCATTGAAGAGAGTTTCTACAATTGTTGTCATTTTTCGGCAACGTCATTGTAGTTGTTTATCATCCTAATTTTTTAGTTCAAGTTGGACACTTCACTTCAACCGTTCTGTGTTCCAACTTGAGGGGAAGTTTTGGAAATAAGATTATATTGTTAAAGATACCAAAAGATATGGAAGATATTAGAATATATGGAGATCCCATGATTGATGTTTATCATGATTTTTTGTATATTTGATTTCTTTCAATCCCTTAATTGAAAGGATTTGATTGTATCTCCCACTCTATATATAGGGCATATCATGTAAACAAGACTATTAAGTTGAGTAAATGAAAGATGTAGCCCATAGCACTTTGTGTGTGTGGATGTAGGCCAAGATTGGCCAAACCACATTAAACCTTTGTGTTCTTTCTTTTCTATTATCTCTCCATATTCAACCTTATTGTCTTGTTACAAAAGTTACTCATTTTGACTTAACCCACCTTGCGAAGTGGCAAGCCGTCAAAGCTAAGACTCCTTCTCCTTCTGTTCTTACTTTAGTGGCCTGGAATTCATCTCCCCGGAGTTTGGCTTGAGTTCCCCGTTGGGGTAAGTGACCTAGGAAATCAACTAGGGCTTGGCTCTTGATAGCCTTAGGCACATTGCAATTTGCAAGTGATATCATATTCCACCAAAGAGAGTTGCCACCGAGTGAGCTGCCAGAGAGAATAGTCAGTGATCCCAACTAAGGGAGTGAGTGCATATGGAGAGATAAGCAAGCCACAGGTTGGGCTAGGTTGCTGCCAAGTAAGAGTGACTGAGTAGTGACATGCTCAAGGTCAAGTGATGCTCCTAATCGCTCCTTGACACATCCTATGGGAATGAGGTATGAAAAAACCATGGTCCAGTGGAGGCTCATCCAAACAAGACGTGGTGCTATATTGAGCCATGGTGTTGTCAAGTAGGTTATGGCTGAGCGGGTAAGCTTAGCTGTGCAGCATGGTGTAGCAACCATGCATTGGTTATGCATACTTGACTCATTCACTTTGGTGTTTTGGCCTAATAGAGTGGCAGTCACACTAGTGAGCTGAACAGCCATACTTGGTGTATATGCCCCAGCTAGGCTAGACATACAACCCTGCTGGATATTTGTGTTATAATAAGATAGTGGCATGTATATAATATGATAGTGGTGTTGGTGGTAGATAGTGGCATGTATAGAATATGATAGTGGTGTTGGTGGTAGATAGTGGCATGTATAGAATATGATAGTGGTGTTGGTGGTAGATAGTGGCATGCATATAATATGATAGTGGTAGATAGTGGTAATATATAATATGTAAGTGGCATATAATGGGTTATAATGATGTTTGTAATATCTCCTATATAAGGAGTGTCATTTGGTCTTGTAAAATAAGAAGTTTTGAATATAACAGAAATATATTCCTTCTTCCTCATATTTTCGGAGTTCTTCTTCCTCCTCATATTTTCTAAGTTGGTATCAGAGCAACAAAAAACACAGCAGCCCTAAAACCGTCATAGCCATGTCGGAAGTCACGTCCGAAACCACTTCAACCCCTGCCGCTGCCATTCCGGTGAAAACGTCCAACTCTCACTCTGTCCAAATCACCACCATCCGCCTAAATGGTGATAATTTTCTCCGCTGGTCACAATCTGTCCGGATGTATATCCGTGGGCAAGGAAAGATCGGTTACATCACTGGTGACAAGAAGGCTCCTGCTGTTAATGATCCGCTGTTCGACAGTTGGGACGCTGAAAACTCCAAATGACACTCCTTATATAGGAGATATTACAAACATCATTATAACCCATTATATGCCACTTACATATTATATATTACCACTATCTACCACCAACACCACTATCATATTCTATACATGCCACTATCTACCACCAACACCACTATCATATTATATACATGCCACTATCTTATTATAACACAAATTTCCAGCACTCCCCCTCAAGTTGGTTTGAAGATATCTTCCATAGCCAGCTTGCTAGTCAGCTTATCAAATTGCTTCTTGTGTAGTCCCTTTGTTAGCACATCAGCTAATTGTTCACCTGTTGGAAGGTAGGTCATACAGATTATGCCAGCATTGATTTTCTCCTTGATGAAATGTTTATCCACTTCTATATGTTTTGTGCGATCATGTAGAACTGGATTATGAGCTATAGATATAGCTGCTTTGTTGTCACAATAAACCTTCATAGGTGTCGGGTGAGAAAGCTTTAATTCTTCAAGAATTCTTTTAATCCACATTACTTCACAGATTCCATGGGCAACAGCTCTGAACTCTGCTTCTGCACTACTTCTAGCTACCACAGTCTGTTTTTTACTCCGCCATGTAACTAGGTTCCCACCTACAAAGGAGCAGTATCCGGATGTTGATCTCCTGTCTGTAACACTTCCTGCCCAGTCTGCATCTGTGTATACTTCAACTTGAAGATGTCCATGTTTCTTGAACAGTAAGCCTCTCCCTGGAGTTCCTTTCAAATATCTTAAGATCTTATAAACGGCCTCAAAGTGCTCTGCCCCTGGTGAGTGCATGAACTGACTTACCATGCTGACTGCAAAGGCAATATCAGGCCGCGTATGAGACAAGTAAATCAATTTCCCGACAAGTCGCTGATATTGTTCCCTCTCTTTGACTTCTTCAGCCTTAGCAGCTTGTAACTTCAAGTTAGGCTCGATCGGAGTCTCCACCATCTTACAACCAAGCATACCTGTTTCTCCAAGGAGATCAAGAACATATTTTCTCTGATTAACGAATATACCTTCCTTGGATCTTGCAAATTCCATTCCGAGGAAATACTTGAGGGCTCCCAGATCCTTAATGTGAAATTTTTTTGCGAGTTTCTCTTTGAGGGCTGCTAACTCTGCTTCATCATTACCAGTTAAAATGATGTCATCAACATAAACAATCAAAATTGCAATTTTACTGTTTTTTGAATGTTTATAAAATATTGTGTGATCTGCTTGACTCTGCGAGAAGCCACAACTGATAACTGCCTTCCCAAAGCGTTCAAACCACGCTCTTGGTGATTGTTTGAGTCCGTATAATGACTTGTTCAATCTGCATACTCTGTCGCTTCCAAGTCTCTGCTCAAATCCCGGCGGTAGGCTCATGAACACCTCCTCTTCAAGATCACCATTGAGAAATGCATTTTTAATGTCAAGTTGATGTAGAGGCCAATCTGAATTTACTGCAAGAGATAACAGTACTCTGATGGAATTTATTTTAGCAACAGGAGCAAACGTCTCCTGATAGTCGATCCCATAAGTTTGAGTGAAGCCTTTAGCCACCAGTCTCGCCTTGTATCTCTCAACGCTTCCATCTGCGTTACATTTTATCGTAAACACCCATTTACACCCAACTGTTTTCTTGTCTTTGGGTAGATCAACTATCTCCCAAGTACCACTTTTCCTTAAAGCATTCATCTCCTCCATGACTGCTAATTTCCAATTCGGATCATCCAATGCTTCCTGTATATTCCTTGGAACAAACAAGTGTGAAATCCTAGATGTGAAAGCTCTATGGTTTTTAGACAGTCTTTGATAGGAGAGGTAATTTGCAATAGGATGTTTAATGCAGTTTCGGACACCTTTCCTAATTGCTATAGGAACATCAAGGTCAGAAATAGAAGGAATAGGATTACCTAAAATTTCGATGCCAGAACTCGGGTAGACATTCGGGTCATTAGGATGGACATTCGGGTCATTATTCCTCAGATGAAATCGCTTCCTAGTATAAACCTGAAGCTCAGGATTTAGATCATTTTGTAGTACTTCTCCCCCTAAACAAGAATCTTCTTGACTAGGCACCATAGAACTTGGTTCTCCTAAGTGATCATTATCAGACAGATGTGGTTTTTGTGTAGGATAAATGACATTGGGGAGCGGGATAGAAATATCCCAAAAACGGTCTTCTACTCCACTTGTCTCCCCCTGAAGAGAAGTGTTGGGGAAATAGGATTTTGTTTCAACAAATGACACATCCATACTCACATGAAATTTCTTGGTTTGAGGATCGAAACACTTATACCCCTTTTTGTTTGAGGAATAACCCAAAAAAACACATTTTATAGCACGGGGGTCAAGTTTTGAACGAAATTGGCTGGGAACATGAACATAGGCAGTACATCCAAAAACTTTGGCGGGTAAATCAGAAAACAACCTCGTGTCAGGAAAAAAAGTTTTGAGACAATCGAAAGGTGTTTTGTATGTTAACACCTTTGTAGGCATCCTGTTTATCAAATAAGAGGCTGTTAAAATTGCTTCACCCCATAAATATTTAGGAACATGCATGTAAAACATTATAGCACGTGCTACTTCAAGTAGATGCTTATTTTTTCGTTCTGCAATGCCATTTTGTTGAGGGGTATCCCGACATGTAGATTGATGAAAAATCCCATTTTTTTCCAAAAACTCACCCAACTGCTCATTGAAATATTCTGTTCCATTATCAGAATGTAAAATACCAATTTTGGTTTGAAATTGGTTTTCAATCATATTGTAAAAATTTGTGAATAAATTTTTCACGTCAGATTTTTTATTCATCAAATAAATCCAACATAAGCGGGTATGGTCATCAATAAATGTAACAAACCATCTTTTACCAGAAAGAGTAGTGATTTTAGAAGGGCCCCAAACATCACTATGAATTAAATAAAAAGGTTTGGAAGCCTGGTAAGGTTTTGGCAAATAAGTAGAGCGATGAAATTTTGCAAAAATGCAACTTTCACAATGAAAAGAAGAACAATCAATCCCTTTAAATAATTCTGGAAATAAATGTTTCAGATAAAGAAAACTAGGATGTCCTAGCCTATAGTGCCATAGCATTATTTTTTCTCGAACAGAGATTGAACTAGTACTATTAAAGCTCTGAGCTTTTTTATTACTAACAGGTACTTCATCAAAGTAGTAAAGACCTTCAAGCATCCTAGCACGCCCAATCATCATCCCCGAGTTCTGGTCCTGAAATTCACAATGGGATTCAAAAAATGTAACACGACAATTAGAATCCTTAGATAGTTTACTGACAGACAAAAGGTTACAGGCTAAGTTGGGGACGTGAAGAACAGCATTGAGATTAATTTTCTCAGTTAGTTTAATAAATCCTTTTCCTGCAATAGGTGAAAAACTACCATCGGCTATTCTGATTTTGTCATGACCAGAACAAGGGAAATAGGTACTAAATAAATGGGAAAAACTAGTCATGTGATCGGAGGCACCGGAATCTATGATCCACGGAGAGAAGTTTAGGCAAGAGAAGGCTTTAGGATTTCTACCTGTTTGTGCCAACAAAACACTAGGAGTACCGGATGAGGAGTTGGATTTTATCAGCTTTAAGAGTTGATCAATCTGCTCTTTGTTGAAGGGACCTGAATCGGCTTCATTAGCGGTAGGAAAGCCACGATTCTTCTCTCCTTGTTTGCTGCTTTTCCAGTTGACAGGTTTGCCATGGATCTTCCAACACGTTTCGCGTGTATGGCGAGGCTTGTTGCAAAAATCACACCAGACCCGTGGCTTATCATCAAACCTGCGCTGGTAATTTGCAGCCTTGTTGGCCGCAGCATCGCTAATTAAAGCAGAAATTTCAATTGATTCACCAGTACCTTTTTTCTTAAGCATGACGCTCCTTCGGCTCTCTTCCCTTCTGACTTCGGCAAATACTTCGCCAATGGATGGGAGAGGAGGTCTGCCAATAATTCTTCCTCGCACTTCATCGAACTCAATGTTGAGGCCGGCAAGAAACTTGTAAATACGGCTGTCTTCCACAGTTTTCTTGTGGTGGTTGCAGTCGTCAACCGATTTCCATTCGTATGTGTTGAAGATGTCAAGATCCTGCCACAACCTTTTCAACGAATTGAAATATTTGGTGACGGAATCATCTCCTTGACGAATCTCTCCCAACTTCAAAGTTAATTCGAAAACTTGAGATTGATTTCCTAGGTCAGAATACATCTGACAAACATTATCCCACAATTCTTGTGCAGTAGGATAGCACATGTAATTAGAGCTTATATCCTCCTCCATGGAATTGACCAACCATGTCATAACCATGGAGTTTTCAGCGTCCCAACTGTCGAACAGCGGATCATTAACAGCAGGAGCCTTCTTGTCACCAGTGATGTAACCGATCTTTCCTTGCCCACGGATATACATCCGGACAGATTGTGACCAGCGGAGAAAATTATCACCATTTAGGCGGATGGTGGTGATTTGGACAGAGTGAGAGTTGGACGTTTTCACCGGAATGGCAGCGGCAGGGGTTGAAGTGGTTTCGGACGTGACTTCCGACATGGCTATGACGGTTTTAGGGCTGCTGTGTTTTTTGTTGCTCTGATACCAACTTAGAAAATATGAGGAGGAAGAAGAACTCCGAAAATATGAGGAAGAAGGAATATATTTCTGTTATATTCAAAACTTCTTATTTTACAAGACCAAATGACACTCCTTATATAGGAGATATTACAAACATCATTATAACCCATTATATGCCACTTACATATTATATATTACCACTATCTACCACTATCATATTATATGCATGCCACTATCTACCACCAACACCACTATCATATTCTATATCTGATCAGGACATTGTGGTGCCTCAGGTGTCTACCACATGGAAACGATGGAGGTGATGACATAGGACCCGTGGGGCTCACCACGTATCAGTCGTGATATAGATACCCACACCCAGCAACAGTTATGCAAACATATCAATGAATTTTAATTTCATTACCACATTTAAGGACATAAGCATTAGATTTTCACCCAATCACATCAGAACCCAGCATTAAGCCAGCAAACATACAGTAATGCCTATTACTTACTCTTCTTTAAGCCTGCAGGCTTTGCCGCCAAAAGGGCATTCACAAATGCACCAATGTTTTCACGTAACGCCTCCTCCGAATAACTCACCTGCAGTTGATGATTAGTTCCATGGGCTTACAAGGGGGGTGGGGAGTAAAGCCCCATAAACACAAATCATGCATTCATGACTTGCGTTATATAACAGAAGAAATCAACTGTACCTTCCCAATCCCAACATGCACTACTGCAGCTTTGTCTTTCTTATTAAACTTCACAAGCCGTTTTGCTTCTCTCACTGCCTTAGCGACATCATCAGTCACAGTACCAGCCTATAAAATGTTTTGAATTAAATAACGATGAGAACATGCCCACTGAAATATCTCCAACTTTAGCTTCCCAAAAAAGGAAAGGGGGAAAAAATAAATTAATTAAAAAGAGCAGCAGCAAGAGCAACAATATTTCACACTCACTTTAGTACTAGGCATCCGACTTTTAAGGATGTTCCCCAGCTGCAAAATAGAAAGCATAACCTTTCATACCCAGATACTAACTTTTTTAATACCCGAGTTTGAATTCAAATAAAACAAACCTTTTGAAGACGTGGAACAAATTGATGAGTTGTAATACATATATCAAAATGAGCCTTAACATTGCCTGCACATGTTTGAGGAAATCTTAATGCTGAATCTCAAAAGTTCATTCCAGTTCCTATAAAACATCAATTAAATTGTAGTAACATTGTAAAAAATGACAGTGAGATCCAAATAGATGGAAATTCATTTTTGATCTGCATAAAGGACAATAACATCAGTGCCATACCGATAATGCACATTGTTGATTAATGAAGACAACCAACAAACATTTAGCAGTAAGCATAAGGAACATGCAAGCCCATTGATGGGATGAAAAAGAGGGAATGATAAAGAAACATGGGGGCTTAAGTTTTTGGATGCTATTAATAAACTGCTCAGCATTGGTTTTGGAGTTGTTTCAGGGATAGTGCATTAAGGCCACCACAAAGAAATGCACCACAGTAAAGATACTCAGTAAGCAGATTTTGGATAACTATGAAGCAAAGAAATAAGAATATCTTCATAATGTTAAAATCTTGATCATCAAGTTTGAAAACACGTCACTAACAAACCAAGTTTGGGAGGACAAAAGGAATGGTTGGACAATCACTTGCTCTTTTTATGGTATCTCGGTCATCTCTCAAGTAGCCACTTTATACATTGCTTTGCATGTAAACCTTGGGCAGGCTTCATTTGTCGTTTTAATTAAATTTCACCTAAGGAAATAAATATTTTCATAGCCCTAATCAATCACGATGATGTAGCACACAGATTTATCAATTACCATTCTTGATTTCCTCAACGAGTTCAACACCGCCAACAACATTAGCACCTGCAGCTCTGGCTTCATCTGCGGCAGATCCATCAGCAAAGACAGCAATCTTAGCAGCCTGAGATATAAAAATATCCGTCAGATAAATCCATGCAAACTAGACTGCAGTACTCCAAAATTCTGCCACCATCCACTATCTAAGTGAAGATTGTACCTTTCCAGTACCATGAGGCAAAGTCGCAATACCATCAAGCTTCTGCACTTCAATTCAGATGGAAGTTAACTAAATATCTTGAAAAAAAATGATTGAGATGCCAAACATATAATGCCTCAGAAAGCACCAGAGACAAACAAGAAAAGACGATGAATACTGTTCATGTCTTCTATTTAAGAACCCAAAATGGCATCCACTTTTCTTTTCAATCCCCCTCCCCCCCCCCCCAAAAAAAAAAAAAAAGGAGAAGACAATCTCTCAAGGAGGTGGAGAATATTAAACAGTGTGCAAACGATTCACCAAGATAGAACCTGTGCAGGAACAAGAAAGCCATTAAAAAGGAAAATATATCTACATATATTTACTGGGGCAAGATTAATGCAAAGTGGTACTGCATGAGCACAGGGGCGGGGGCAGTGTGAATTAACTTCTACATTCTATAGCGGGGCTAAGGAACTTTGGACAATAGTGTTGTTTTGAAACTAGTTACCAATTCTTTTCTCCTTCTTTTTTTTGGGTACAAAGAAGGGGGTCGAGGTCCAAACCTAAACCATGATGCTTCCAGAGATTCCCCATCCAACACCACTTTTGATGACTGGATTAGCGCCTGAACTTCCCTATCAGCATAAACTGCATCTCTAGCAAGCTTATCCACACACCCATTGTGACACCCCAAAGAATGCCACGTACCATATCCTTGAATGTCTTAAGTCAAGTCAATTATCTCACTATACAGAATATTTGAAGTAAAGTATAGAAGTGAGTAGTTGAAAAGACTTGAGGAAGAGTGCCTAAGAAGAAGGGATTTAAGGATACTTGTGATTGATGAAAAACCTAAGACAATTTAGAAATAGAACCTTGGTGTGGGAATTGGTAAGTAACATGGAGTTAAGGGATGGATTTTGATATGGATGTTGAATGCTTAGATCACCTAAGAATCCTTAATTGAGGAGCTTAAAGATCTTAGACTAATATGCTTGTTATTTTAATGCTATATTATTTTGCTAATCAGGATTAGTGAGCCTTATTCAAGATTAATTACAGCAATGCTACGCACACAGAGACCAAACACAAAAACCAAACACAGAAATTGTTCCACCGGACGACCGCCCGAATGACCCGAAGACACCATGACAACCGCGTCAACACCATGACAGTCGCGGTCAACAAGCTCTGGCCAGTCATCCGGGCAAACAACCGGATGCATAGTTTCTGTGTTTGGATCTGTATTTGGTCATCTGTGCGCTTAAACTTTTTGGATTAATTAAGTTAAGCAAGATTAAATTTAACTTTGATTAATTAGAGACTAACCTTGATTATAACTAAAATCGATTAATTAAATTAATGATAGAGATTAAGGAATTAATGAAGCAAGCACATAAGTGATGTATAAATACACCACCCTTTTTGTCCCATGCCTTACTTGTCTTCCAACCCTTTTGTCTCACCTTGCTAGATAAAACCAAAACAAGAGAAAAATCTGTAGAAGCAAGAATAAGAGAAGGAAGGAGAAGATTAGAGAAGAGTTGAGCGGATTTGTGTTCTAGGAAGAGAAGAAGAAAAGAGAAAGGAACGAGAAAAGAAGATGAGTCAAAGAGGTTCAAAGCCTTCAACCAAGAAATTAAGAGAAATTCATCAAAGGGTAAAAAATCTAGTCCTCTACCTCAAGTTATTGTTGTAACCTAGCAAGAAAATCATTTAGACTAAGTTTTGAAGAGATTGAAATGAAAGAAATAGAGAACTTGGAAAAGAAAAGGGTTTGAAGAATTGGTTAGAAAAACTAAGATTGCATTTGGTAGAGTTTTAGAATTATAATTTGAGGATAGAGTTGTATTTTGAGTTTGTGAGTTTTGAAATTATGATTTGAATGTGGAAAATTTGCTAGGTTATGAGTTTTGAAAAAAGTTTTGAATTGAGTTTGGAATAATTGATGTGACATATGATATTTCATTCAAAAAAATTACAACTCATAACCAAACACACAACCTACAATTCTATTCAAAGCTCATAAAAAAATTTTAAAAATTTGGAAAATATTTTTTATTTAATATATAAAAAATATCATGTGCCAATTGCCATAAAAAATAAAATAAAATAAAATGCATTGTTCTGGTCAACCGGCCGGACGTCCAGGAGGACGACCGGGTAGGCCAAATTTCAAAATTCAAATCCTGCCTGAAACGAGTTTTCAAAAGTGGTGCGGAATTAATTTTTGAAAGTTGTAACCAAACATCATACTCAAATATGGGTGTGGAGTCATGATTTGAACTCCACACCAAACACAACCTAAGTTTTGATTAGCCTTAACTTAGAATCCATCTCACGTTGATGTTTACCTATGAAACACACATCACCTATTCATGATTTGAAGTCTTGAACATTGTTTTTGAAGGATAGAAATGAAAAAAAAAATGAGGAAGGATAGAACAAAATGGAAAAGAACTAGGTAGTCATAAATCTTATTGTTTGATCTTGTTTTTGATGTTCTTGATTTAAAAGAAGCTTTGTTGTCATACTTTCTTATGATTTTTAAGAATTTTTGCAAGCTTAAATTCATACTATAGAACCTTGAAAAGAAACGGACAAAGATAAGAAAAAAGTGAGATTTTCGAACTCAACTTCCTGCACATGCGGCACCCATACCCGCACGTCCGGCCAACCCTCTCAGAAAGTTATTTTTCTACTGCAAAAACCACACATGCAGCACTGATCCCCGCACTTGTGGCACCTCTGTTTCAGCCCAACTTCAAATGGGCATATCTCTCTCATCCAGACTAGGTTTTAAACGATTCTTGAGTCTAAATTCAAGCCCCGGAAGTCTAGTTTCCAATGGTGGTGGTCTCACATCCAAATTTCATGTATACAAAGAGATAAGTTTAAATTAGTAAAGGCTGCTCACTTTCTTCTTTACCATTTCATGCTAATTCCTCTCCTAAATTAGTTCTCTTTCATTTCTTCCTATTTCCTTAAACCTTAAACATCTAAACATGATCTTTTTCAATGCAAAGCGTATGGAATTGTTGTGGAATACTTTGGGTCCTTCAACGTATGTCTTTGGCACATATCAATATTCATGAAACCTTGATTACCTAGGATGCTTCTAGGCATGCATTTGACACTTGTTGATACTTGATTTAGACTTGAAATAAGTTTAGAAAGACCTTGAACAATCTAAGGAAATAACTAAGAAGTCTTAAGATAAGTTTAGGCACTTGAATTGAAGTAGGAGCTTGTAAGTTGAATTGTGTTCAATGCATTGTTCATGTTTTTTGTAGGTCAAGCATTTGGAGGAAGAAAACACCCTTAGTTCAAGAGCCATTTGTGAGTAATAGCAAAGTTATGTTTGTTAAGCTATGATTTGAAATGCAAAACCTATGCTATGTTTATGAAATGTATGCTAACGTTTTATCATGAATGAACATCATATACTCTTGTATCATGTATTAAAATGACATTCTTGGATCATATCCCAAAATTGGGGGATTATAACAATCAAGTCTTGATGGCTGAGCTCACTTTGCCACCTTCAGGTGGGACATTTAGCTGGTATCCGGGCCAGTTAGACACCTTGTAATCCTTGATATGTTCATCATTATGTAAATGTTTGCAAAAGCCAAGTTATGCAATGTCTTGCTCAAGTTAAAGCTATGTTTTGATGTCATATTTAAAAGCTTGTCAGTGTTCATTCATTTACCACTTTCCTATATTACTATTCACTAGGTAATAGCTCACCCCTCTCTTATATACTATGTTACATGGACTCTTCAATATAAATCAAATACCCGTGTCGGACACCCGACACTCGGACAAGGGTATGGGATATGTGTCGGATACTTTTCAACGGATACTTCTTATATAATTGTATATAACACTATTATTATATGTACATATTGTTGTATAATTGCTATAAATGTCATTTTGACACTATAAGTTAAATATAATACCATTTTATCTCACATATTAGATTAAAAATATAAAAATATGCCATTTTTTTGCCTAGTCCGTGTATCCTTAAATTTATGATTTGATGAGTCCGACCTCTAGATACATACCCACACCCGACACCCGTACCCGAGCCCATGTAACATAGCTTATATATATATATATATATATATATGTAGGTGATGAAGAGCTCGATTATGAAAAGAACTTTAATTAGAAGCTAGCCTTGTATGCTTGTGCTAGATTTGTAAAGCTTTGACATAAGTGTTGTATTTTACTTTGTTGTTTATATCATGTAATAATGTAATATAATTATATAACCATCCAAGAGGAATGTATTCTTTCATTTCATATAGTTATGCACTGCTCTGAATCCATGATTCAAATGGACTCAATATAAGCAAATAATGACTTCCGCACTTGAAAATAGAAAATTTGTCCCAATTATCCTAAGAGTCTAACTTGTTTTGAAAGTTAGGCCTTCGGTAGTCCGCAACTACTAGCAGATCACTGCATATCCTGTTTGGGCCGGGATGGAGTCGTGACACCCATACCCTTCATGAGAGGCCATTGGTTACTGGATCAACGAGATAGCATCCTGCAAATCAGTTTCAACAACTACGAAGCAATTCCTTTCCTTTCCTGACACTAAGCATAAATAGGACACAGAGATATTACAGTCCCGTATATTCTGAGCATCCATCAAGTATTTATTCCTCAATACTCAAGCGCATAGGGCCTCATTATCCTGAGTAAGCCGCCAGCCCAACTTCATCAAGAGAGCAATATTCAACTTGTCCATTTGCCGAATCCCTAAACCCCCATACTCCTTATGAGCTATCAATAGAAACGCATATAACCTTATGGATCTTTGTTATTTGCATTAAATAGGCTAGGATAGTGGATGTAACTGGCTATACTAAAGTGGCTCTTCAAGCCGGGACACTTTCCAACCAGACAGTCTAGCCCTCACTCTATCCAAGACATATTGATGCCACCTTTGTGACTCGAGAGTGGAGTAGAGGTATTCCCAAGTACTTCCCCAGCTTGCTCGTGGTGCCTATGGATCCTTAGGCTTAACATCTGTTTTTTATTCGAGGAACATTAGGTGATACATACCTATGACATTTCTCGAGGATGATTTGCTGCCCAACAACTCCACAAAACCACTCCATAGTTTCAGCCATAAACTCAGCTTGAGTCTTTGATGCCTCTCCAAATCAAACAAGTCATCAGCAAAGATGACAAGCAAAATTGATGGGCCTCCCTTGGTCAAACTGATGATGGGCATACAACTCCTATCTCTAACTTTAGCCTCAATGGTGCCCAACACCTCCATTCAGAACACAAAAATGTATGGGGATAACTGATCCCACTGCCACAGACTCCGATCCGAGCTCCCCATTCCAAATCAATGGCATTTCTGTTGACATTACGGAGTCCTAAGTAGCATAGACATAGACGCGCGACATGACAACAGATGATTTTCAAAAAATGCAAGACACAAAGCATAGAATACGTTAAGAAATTATATTTTTTATAAATTTATTATATGTCAAATATATGATTAGTGTATTCAAATGTAACCAAAAAAAAAAAAAAACAGGAGTTAAAATTAAAGTCATATTCCATAATTTAAATATCAAGATATCATTCACTAACAATTGCATTATAAAGATTGCAAAACAATTGCAGAACATTGAAATACACATGCTATGTCGCACAGATATACACACAACATGACACAAGTACAACATGGGCACATCAATATGGTGATTTTCAAAAAATGCTGGACACAATAAGCTTGGGAAATTTATATTTGTATAAATTTATTATATGTCAAACATATGTACAGTTTATTCAAACATAATGAAAAAAAGGTCACTTAACACCAATTAAAATTACAAGTCATAAATTCCATAACTTGAACATCAAGATGTTATTCATGTGACCACTGCATTCTAAAGAATACAAAACAATTGTAGAAAATTTAAATACACATGGTATATTTATAATATATTCATCTTATAAATATACCAAAACATAGTAAAAAGTTGCATATTGAAGAATGGAGAACATTGTTACTATAGGTCATGTTCAAATAATTCAAGGAGTGCCACCGAAGTATCTGAGAAGTGTCTGTAAAGTGTCCAATATTATAAATTTATAATTTAAATTAAGACACATTGAAGAAGTGTTCAACACTACTTTAGAAGTGTCTGCAAAGTGTCAGTGTCAAACACAACATACCTCCTCCATAAAAGGGTGCACTCTTCTTAGTTCACTGGATGAATTCATCTTATAAATGTTTCAAAACATATTTATAGTACAAAAGTTGCATTAAGTGTCTAATATTACAAACTTATATTTCTAATTAAGATATATTGAGGACATGCTTTAAGAAGTGTCCGCAGAGCGTCATGTCCGACACGACATGCCTCAACCAAGAAGTGTGTAGGCATATGGGTCCATCTCCATTATGTGGCATTGACATGTTGTCACAACAAGTATGTTTGAGATCTCCATGGATCTCATTATCTCTCTAAGATCTCAACTCTTGATCCATATGAAGGATCCTACCTCCAAATCTAGATGCAAGATCCACCCCTATGAAGGATCCCGTCCCCAATCCACATGTAGGATCTCACATTGTCACAAGCTACAAAGTGCAAACACGAATACAGATGCAGACACGGGCACAGTACACAGCGATTTCAAAAAAGATAGGGACACGGACACGTCGGGGATAAAGTAATAAAATATGTTTTCATATATTTTTATTTGCTATCTAGATTAATATTACATCCACAAACAATCAATATTAACAAAACTAACTCTAATTCTATATATATATATATTTATTTTTTAAAAAGGCATTTTTATATTAACACTTACAGTTTATATCTTTTTTATGAGTGATCTATTAAGTGTTTAAATTTAAGGAAAAATTAATAAATATTTAACATTTAACATTCAACATTCAGCAAAAGTACTAAATAAAATGGGAAAAAATATAACTTGGCATATCCCTAGTGTGTCCCCGAAATGTCCCCAGTGTGTCCCCTGAAAACAAATTAATTAAATAATGGGACACGCCATGTGGTGTGTCCTATACGTGTCTCTGCCGTGTCCACATGTCCTCAAAGTGTCCGTGTGTCTGACACGGATACAACACTTATTTTGAAGTGTCGGTACTTCATAGGTCACAAGTGCGCTTAAGATCTTTATGGATCTCACTATCTCCAGGATCCACAAGTAGGATCCAATTGTTGATGCACATGCAAGATCTCAATTCCAAATCCATATAAAGAAACCTCCAAATCCATATGCAGGATCCATCTCCCAGTCCACATGTAGAATCTCGTCCCCCAATCCACATTCAAGATCTCATTAGGATCTTACCGCTATCGAGGTCTAACTCCACCACCCGTCTCCAAAAGAGATCGGTCACGAGAGATTTGTCTCATCACATGTGATCCGAGAATCTCCAACTTATACTACAGAATCACCTAGGCCGGAAGCAAGGCCTAGGATCTCCACTCAGGATCATTGGACGACTTATGGCTTAGGGGATAGAGTTGAGGAGTCATCAAGGTCCCCGATCAGGGATACTTGACCAGTCTTAGATGAGAGAGGTTTCGCCACAACTTGCAACCTGTAACTATGACGTGTACATCTTGTGCCATGGCATATGATATTGTCATATAAACGATAATGTCACAAGGACACGAGATCCGTTGGTCCCTTGATATTGTTAGGATCCATTGAATTCTCTTGATATTGTCGAGAGATCCCTCGCTATATAAGGAAGTCTTCCCAAAGCAATCATCAAACCAACAATACACTTCATACAATTCTCTCTCTGGTATAGAAGACCTCCACTGTGGACCTCTCTCTTCTAAGATTGCCTTAGCGATCCACTTCCGATGACCCCGAGTCATCTAAGTGCCTTCCATTTTCCCAAATCAACTCGTCTGGCCACACTAGACACAATCATCCACAAATTGTTTGTTCTTCTTCGACACAGTGCATCACTAGAGAATCCCAAGAAGTATGAAATCTGTATCTAATGACTATTTTTTAGGAAATTCCAATCCACTCAATCATAGGCTTCAAATCAAGACAATCTTAATTGTCATACCACCCTTTTTCCCTTTCATTTTCTTCATGGTATGCAACAATTCTTGAACGATAACATTACTATATGATGTTTGCCTCCCAGGGATAAAACTAGTTGATTAGGGCTCACTAGCTTCTGCAACAACAATTAGATTCTAGTCACACCAAGACCTTGGAAACAATACACAAGGAGACATTGACCAAGCTAATTGGTCAAAATTAAGTAAGATTCTAGGATGCTTCTCTTAGGCATAAGAGCAATCAAGGTTCTATTCATACCCTCTAGAGTCTTCTTTTCCACAAACACTTTCTAAACCACACTAATAATTGTAGGGCCGACTATATCCCAATCCTTATGATAAAACCCTAGTTGAATTCTATCCAACCTTGGTGCTTTAAAAGCACCTAAGCTAAACACACCCATCTGAACCTCAACCACAGTCATCAGTTGCAGAAAGAGAGCTTGATCATCATCATTCAACCTACGACCTTGCAACAAACCCTTGATCTCCTCATTCCCCATTGGAAGCACTATCCCTGCCCATAAAGATATTTGAAATAATACACCACCAAACTCCATAGAGTATTCCCATAAAACACAAAGAACCATCTGAAAGTTTCAGAGCCATTACCTTGTTACGTCTATGCCAAATCAAAGTAGTCATGTGAAAATAGTAAGTATTCTTATCTCCCAATGATATCCATCTGGCTTGAAACTTTTGGAACAAGTACATCTCCTCTTGGAATAAACTCAACTGTATTCTTAATTAGTTGTTTCTCAAGTCTTTCTAGAAAAGGGTTTCTACTCCTCCGTAATGCACTTTTGAATGCCATTCTAACCTTGCCAGCAGACACCGTTTGGTACGAAAATATTACCAAAAACATTAGATTTCCATTCTCCAATAGAACTCACAATGGCCAACAAACACTACTTGTTACGAAAAATATTACCAAAAACATTATAATTCCATTCTCTAATAGAACTCACAAATCGATGAATAGTGCAGCAAACATTACCTCCAGCAAAGGACCAGGAATGATGAACCACCATCTCGAAAGGACGAGAAAACAAGGCAACTTCCATTAAAAAGGCGCTAGCATCCATAGATGAAGAAGTGCTATCCAAAGAAATCAACAATGGGCAGTGTCCAAAATGTGTTTTAAGCAAGTGCCTAACCTAAGCATACGGAGAAAGGGCTCTTCACTCTGAATAAAACAAAGCATGATCAATTTCTTCCCCTATCAGCACATAACGCTGCCTTGAGTTCACCCATGTGTAGCGTGCGCCTAAAAATCCCATAATGAAGAGGTTGCATCTATTCATCCAATTAACAAACTTCTCACACCTCGCTACTTCACCGAGGCACCGCCAGACTTCTTACCCCCCTCCCCGACAACCTCATTGAATCACCGACAACTAGCCATGGCAACTTTAGAGCACTCGCAACCCTGGTAAGATATCTCCAATGCACTTCTCTAGAAGCCAAATTAGGACACACATCTATAGTTGTGAATAGCCAATCTACTTCATTCTTCTTGTGAATAACTGCTTCCAATGCTTGGGAACAATGAGAGAAGATCTCCACATCAACCAAATCATCTCTCTAGAGAAACCAAAGGCTTCAACCTTCACCACCTGATTATAAATCGTTTGCCTTTTTACACGATCTACCCATATATTCTAAAATCTAGTTTCCAACAAGACGGACCACAAGGTCATGACCCCAAATGATCTCCCACAAATTTCAGAGGAAGTCACCACTACCAACTCCGCTACAGATCCATGATCTTCGTTGGAGAAACTAAGATGCGTTTTTCCAGCATCTGTTGCAAGCTCTGTAGCTCCAACAATTTCGTGTTGATTTCATTGATCCTGTGGTCCGATATTACTAGACATGGAAGATCTATCGGGCAACTTACTACCAACTGCACTAAGAGGACGTAAGGTAATTCACAATCAGAATTTAAGAGAAATTTGTCGGTGATTGCAAAAGAAAGTAGGGGAAGAAGGTGTTGAAGGAGGTGGGAGGGTCGATCCATCTTTGGTGTGAGTTCTGCTGCGGGTAGATATGGTAGAAGGCAATAGTGGAAACTCAAGGTCAAGCCCAATACTTGTGGATTGAAGGGAATCTGGTTAAGGTTTTTTCCAGAAGAGCTAGGCTAGGGTTTCTAATGAACTTACCACCACCTCCTTCAACAAGCCCTTTGTGCGATCCTCTTTTAGCCACTTGGCGCTTCTTGTCACCATTTGATCTAGTCTAGGATGCTTTTTGACCCATGTGTAGCCACAAAAGCCACATCATATCCATTAGAAATGACAACAAGGTCCCAGGGACAACCTAACCCTTTTAGGGTCCTAAGGAAAAATTTTAAAGTGAGGCCTTTTGTGAGGTTCCATTACTTTTTACAAAATTAAAACTATAGTATGTGATCGGTGTCAGTTTCTCAGCTAATAAAATTGAACGATTCAGTTTGGTGCTATTTAACCCCGACCAAACCAAATTGCTGACACACCTAATCGGGGAAAATAAAATAAAATAAAATACAAAATACAAGAAGAAAAAGAATTGAAGGTTTTTTTTTTAGATGGTAAAAAGAATTGTAGTTTAAAATGGGCCTTTTGTATAATTTCATAATCACCTCAACTATAGAAGTTTGCATACATGCACACCAAAAGAAAAAATAAAAATTTATGGTGCCTTCAAGAAGAACAGGACCTAAGGCCACTACCTAAATGGCCTCTGGATAACGCCGGCCCTGCAAGGTCCCTCTGTTGATCATCCCACTATCATCCAACACGTCAAAACGTGATCCAACAAGGCTTGATACCCTTGTTGCCCCTCAAATTGCACCTTTTACTGCTCCACTAACCAAATATTAGCCATGCATTCAGGTGCAACAATACCACGGCACCACTAAGTACACCCGACTTGCTTGGCAATCATCCACGAGCCACCCACTGTTATGACTTGAGGCCTTTAAAGCTCCATTACCAACCAAGCTTAACTCAGTTCTTCAATCCCTGAATGCTGCAACTTCAATGAATTTTCTAATCTACTCATAATGCATAGTAGGCACTCCTAGTGTCCATGCTATCCACATTCAAAACATATGTCCTAAAGGCCTTCATACCCCATGAGGAGCAGCAAATCATTCGATCAAACCTTCGTTCGATCAAACCTTCAGTGACAGCCTTTGAGTGAGATAAACTTCAACACACACACACTTATACTTACCCCAAGCTTGACTGGATGAAGTTGTATCTAGCTTTATCGCCTTTCCCATTAGATTTCCCAACCCATTAATATCTTCTCGTCAAAGTACTAAATCGGTAGTCCCGCAAATCAAATCCATATCACTCTTCGCTAGTTTGAACTCAAGGCACCACCTCTGAACGGTTAGATAGTGACCCAACACAAACAATGACCATCAAGTAAAACATGCTTGTAGTCCTCTTCACATGAGAATCAGACCAAGTAGTAGCCCTCACCCAGACCCATCATCTCAAACGATTTTGTAGCTTCTAAATTTGTTGAGCCCTCTAGACAAGGACCTTGTAACCCACAAATCTAATAAGAATCTTTACAATCAAAGCCTGATGCCACCAATCCCAAAGGCAACACAGCTCCTCCTCACCACACGAGGACTATCCACTCCATCGCTTGATGTTTCCCCATGTTTGCCTCATCAATTTCTATGGCGCTATCCAAATCTTAGTCGTCGTCATCATCATCAAAGCCCATGTAAACCTCAATGGAGGATTCAACTAGGGCATCTCGAAAGTGATCTTCAGGTTACTTCCCTCTACCGATAAATCATGTTATTTGACCCCCACCATAGCTAGGGTTTTCAATACATCTCCACCATGTCATCAAGCCCATCTTCCCTTGATCAATCATCATGCCACCACTTAACTTTCTTCTTGTTCCATCGCAAGGTATCCGCCTCCTTCCCTGAAGAGGTCACCAAGGCCTCACTAGCTTAGGGCTCACTCATTTTATCAAACACAACCAAACTAATGCAAACTAGTTATTGATTCAATATGTCAAAAAGAAATAGGATTTATAAAAAATAAATTAAAATAAAATAAAATAAGCGCCATTGCAAAAAAAAATAGTTGGAATATGCGATCATTATTACTAATAATAGTAATTAGCGACCAAGTAAAAATAGTGAAAAATTAGCAATGAGCTATATCAAAAGTTCCCCTCTAGACAGTGCCAACCAGTGTCGCTGAATCATGATACATATCATGTATCATTGTATCACTTTTGTGTATCATGTATCGTATCATATCGTGTATCGTAAGATAGATTAACAAATATAAATATATTGTAAAAAATAATCTACTAAATCATATAACTAATGACCCAATTGGTGAATATGGTATATATAAATTCAATCAAATTGGATTCATGATAGTAATTTAATTTCTTGCAGCAAAAGAAGTATGGCAGTCATTTTTTCTTGTGATTCTATTTGAATTTGCGTCTCCTTTGTATGAGGTGTTTTGATAATGTAGTTCATGACTCTTCAATGAGTGTTAGCTATGTGATTAATAGTGAGAAAAGTAACTAATGGGGCCAAAGGTGAAGAAGAATGTAAAAATTAATTAATCGTGCGATACGAGTTGAATCGCGATATGATACAGAGTCGTACGATATGTAAACATATCTCACGATTCAAGTCACCAACGATATGAGTCCATGATACGTATCTTTTTCCATACGATATGATACGTATCATACAATTTTGACAACACTGGTGCCAACATACAACTATGAACATAGTGACTAAATTACAAATGGGTAAATTACAATTTCACCCTCAAATCTTACATTGGTCCCTCATCTTTTTATTGCAACAATTAAGGCCTCATATTTCAACTTGTGTTTCAATGTGGTTCTCCAGTTACCCCAATGTTGGAAATTTGAGTGAAAGCTGAAATATGAAGGACCAAAGTGAACCTTGAGTGAAAGTTGGAGGGTGAAAAGTGCAATTTGTCATACAATTTTTTTTATCTAACACCCCTAAAATGTGTTCTCCCAGCGCTTAAGTGAGCACTTTATGTCCAAATTTTTAACGGCAAGTGATGTTGACATATTATAATCACCGAAAGGCACTTAGCATATTATATTAGCCGAAAGTCTCTAAGATCTGTAATCTTTTTTACGCACTCAGGGATCATCTTGTAATTGTCTTCTTTGTAAATCCTAAATCTTCATTTATAAATAAGGGGTGATATCTCATCATACCCTAAGCTGGTTACCCAAGCTTCATGGTATCAGAGCATCACCTCCAGGGCTAGGGTTCAAAGCATACCTAGTTGGATCATCTGCTGAATCGATCTTCTGCCATCATCATCATTCCGCTTCTTCTTCGTCTCTGCCATCATCATCATTCCGCTTCTTCAGCCCTCGTCTTCATCTGCTTCGTCTTCGTCTCAGCCCGTCGATCTTCTCCCACAGTTCGTCGCTCGTCTTCATCAATCGCAGTTCGTCGATCTTCATCGCAGTTCGTCGCTCGTCAATCTGCTCCCGCAGTTCGTCGCTCGTCTCAGCCCTCGTCCTCGTCGTCCTCTGATCTCAAACCAAGGTACATATAATATATATATATATATATATCCTGATATATATATATATAACTATAGCCTGATATATATATTTATATATAAATACATGTGTATATAAATAACTCAACATACAAAAACAAAAAAAAAAACAAAAAAAACAAAAAAAAAAAAAAACAACAACAACAAAAACAAAAAAACAAAAACAAAAAAACAAAAAAAAAAACAAAACAAAACAAAACAAAAAATGGTTTCTTAATTTTGTATTTTGTATGTCTTTATAGTGATCATTGTGCCTATTATCTCACTACCACCTTCCGGGTTTGTGATTTCCACTAATTTGTTGCGGGTTTGGTAGTATTGTATCCATGACAGATTCCACTAGTGTGTCCCCTTCGTCTCAAACACCAAAAAGTGAGAGTCTCATTCTACCTACTACCATGACTGAGAACCCCAACCCTAGTCTGAAAATCACCACCTCTCTATTTAATGGTCAGAACTACCTAGCATGGTCTCAAAGTTTGACTTTGTTTTTAAAGAGCAGAGGGAAGATGGGGTATGTTGATGGCAGGATACAGGCACCTAGTACCACTGACTCAGGTTATGACCAATGGGAGATTAACAACTCTTTGATTATGAGTTGGCTTATCCATTCGATGGTTCCAGAACTTGGTGAGGGCTACTTGTCTATGGAGACTGCCCAGGACATTTGGGAGGCTGTGGCTGTTACCTATTCCCGCAAAGGAAATTTTTCACAGGCATTTGAGTTGCGTCGCTCTATTGAGAGCACACTTCAGGGGGAGCAGACTGTTCTTCAGTACTTCACTTTCCTCACCAACGGCTGGAAACGCCTTGACCACCTGGAAGACTATAAGCCTGTTTGCCCTACTGATTCTATCGGGTACAAGAAGTTCATCGCACGGGAACGGGTTTTTAAATTTTTGGCTAGCCTAAATATGGAGTATGATCCAGTTAGGGGTCGAGTTCTGAGTATGGACACTCTTCCTTCACTACAAGAGGCATTTGCCTATGTCCAAAATGAGAGAGTCGTCGATCTGCTATGATGTCCCCTATCTCTACTGACCGTTCTGCATTACTGTCTACTCCTCGAGATAGCCTCAGCCTGCCTCCTCCGTCTGCTGCTAAGGAGTCTGTATTCTGTGATTATTGCAAAAAGCCGCGGCATACTCGTGAGACATGTTGGAAGCTTCATGGGACTCCATCTGGGGGTCGAAGTGATCGGTCGGGTTCTCGAGGAGGTCGGTCAGGCCACTCTCGAGGACGTGGTTCCTATTCCCGGGCTCATCAGTCTAGTGCCGTTGATACCCTTGATTCTAATTCCACTTCTGCTACCCACGCTTCTGATACTGAGCTGGAGGATGCTTTGCGCCAATTGTTGGACCGCAGATCTTCTACTGCTCTCAGTCCCGCTTCCTCGTCCTTTGCCCGCTCAGGTAACTTAGTACCTTCTCCTTGTGCTTTCCTGTGTCATACATCTTTGCCTTGGATTATTGATTCTGGTGCCTCAGATCATATGTCTGGCTCCTCTGATCTTTTCTCTGCCTATAAGCCTTCTTCAGGTCAGGACAAAGTTAGGATTGCCGATGGAACTGTTTCTTCTATTTCTGGAAAAGGTTTAGTCCAAGTCACTCCTACCATGCATCTATCTTCTGTTCTCCATGTTCCCAAGTTTTCTGTTAATCTGTTATCCTTAAGTCGTCTTACCCAGGATTTGAATTGTTGTGTGACGTTTTTTCCTGATCATTGTCTTTTTCAGGACCTTGTCACGGGGAGGACGATTGGCAGTGGTAGTGCAGAAAATGGTCTCTACTTCCTAGATCAACCGGACAAACTTGCTTATTCTTCCACCCCGTCTTCTCCTACACCCCCTGATGTCTGACTGTGGCATCGGCGTCTTGGGCATCCCTCCTTTCATTTACTTAAGCATTTATTTCCTTCTAGTTTCGCAAATCATCATATGTCTGACTTTCTTTGTGAGTCTTGTCAACTTGGAAAACAACATAGAGCTTCTTTTGCTCCCAGTTTGAATAAAAGCTTAGTTCCTTTTTCATTAATACACTCTGATGTTTGGGGTCCCTCTCGTGTTCTGTCTGTGAAAGGTCATCACTGGTTTGTTACATTTATTGATGATTTTTCTCGTGCTACTTGGGTGTATCTCATGAAAGATAAAAGTGAAGTTTTCTCTGTGTTTCGCACTTTTCATAAGATGATTTGTACTCAGTTTGGGGCCACTATCAAAATATTTCGTTCTGATAATGGCGGGGAATACATAGATTCTGGGTTAGGACAATATTTCTCTACTCATGGCATTATCCATCAGACCTCTTGTACCAATACCCCTCAACAAAATGGGGTGGCCGAACGCAAGAATCGGCATCTTCTTGACATGGCTCGGTGCATGTGTTTTTTTATGAACGTACCTCGACCCTATTGGGGCGACACCGTTCTCACCGCTGCCTATCTTATTAATCGTCTCCCTACCCAGGTTTTGGACAAACAGGCTCCGCTTCACGTCCTCCTCGGTTCTCAGTCCTTGTTTTTTATTCCTCCCAAAATATTTGGTTGTGTCTGTTTTGTCCATAATCACTCTCCCTCTCGTGGTAAGTTGGACCCTCGCTCCCTCAAGTGTGTTTTCCTTGGTTATTCTCCTACTCAAAAGGGGTATAAATGTTACCACCCTTCTTCTCGTAAGTGGTTTGTGTCCATGGATGTCACTTTCTTTGAGTCCCAGTCCTATTTCTTGTCCTCTCCGGTGTCCCCGTCCTCACTTCCGGGGGAGCCTTGGTATGAAGTGAGTGAAGTGAGTCCTGTGCCTCCTATGGTAGAAGTGAGTCCTGTGCCTCCTATGATAGAACCAGTTGTTCTTGCACCACCCTCTTCTACTGGAACTATAGAACCCACTGTCACCAAGAATAAGGATGGACATGTTTATATCCGGGACATCGATAGAAAACAAGTTAACTGGATACACGGGACCGTTTCTGCTACTCCACTGCCATCTCCTGCTTCTGATGAGAGTCTAGGTAATTTTGAATCTCGTGAGTCCATTGATCTTGATGTTCCTATTGCCAAAAGAAAGGGTGTGAGATCTTGTACTCAACATCCTATCTCACAGTTTGTATCATACTCTCATTTGTCATCCTCATATAGAGCATTTGTGTCCAATATTTCCTCTGTTAGCATTCCTAACCATTTTCAGGATGCTCTTGCTATCTCTGAGTGGAAACTAGCCATGATTGAGGAAATGAAAGCACTTAGGAAGAATGGCACTTGGGAATTGACTGAGTTACCTACGGGCAAAAGACCTGTGGGCTGTAAATGGGTATATACTGTGAAACACAAAGCAGATGGGTCTATTGAGCGTTACAAGGCAAGACTTGTGGCAAAAGGGTTCAGCCAGACATATGGCATTGATTATCAGGAGACCTTCACACCCGTGGCTAAAATGAATTCAGTCAGAGTACTTCTTTCTCTAGCAGCTAATCTAGATTGGCCGCTTTATCAGTTTGATGTCAAGAATGCTTTTCTCCATGGTGACCTCGAAGAAGAAGTATATATGGACATTCCTCCGGGTTTTGAGAATCATCAAACAGAAGGGAAAGTATGCAAACTTCGGAAGTCATTATATGGTCTCAAACAGTCTCCAAGGGCTTGGTTTGAGAGATTCACTCAGGCTATGTTTAAATATGGCTTCAAACAAAGTCAGGCAGATCACACATTATTTGTGAAACATTCCTCATGCGGTAAGACTACAGCACTTATTGTTTATGTAGATGACATAGTTCTTACAGGCAATGATAGTGGGGAAATACCTCTGTTGAAGAAATATTTAGCCAAAGAGTTTGAAATCAAAGACTTGGGAAGCTTGAAGTATTTTTTGGGAATTGAAGTTGCTCGCTCTAGGATGGGATATTTATCTCACAGAGAAAATATGTGCTTGACCTGTTGAAGGAAACTGGGATGCTTGGCTGCAAGGCATGTGCCACCCCACTGGAACCCAATCAGAAATTGGGGGATGATGAAGGAGGAGAAGTTGTGGATAGGGGGAGCTATCAACGTTTAGTTGGTAAGCTCATTTACCTATCTCACTCCCGTCCTGATATTGCTGTTGCTGTCAGTGTAGTTAGTCAGTTTATGCATGCTCCTCATCAGATTCACTTTGAGACTGTCATGAGAATCTTGAGGTATTTAAAGTCTGCTCCTGGTAAGGGTCTGTTTTTTTCAAAGTATGATCATCTTCGTGTAGAAGCCTATACAGATGCTGATTGGGCTGGGTCAGTAACTGATAGGAGATCAACTTCAGGGTATTGCACATTTGTCGGCGGCAACCTAGTTACTTGGAGGAGTAAGAAACAGAATGTGGTTGCCAGGTCAAGTGCAGAAGCTGAGTTTAGAGCTATGGCACAAGGTGTGTGTGAACTTTTATGGATCAAATTATTGTTGAGTGATCTAGGTATTGCTCAGACGGACTCCATGCGGTTATACTGTGATAATAAGGCCGCCATCAACATTGCTCACAATCCCGTTCAACATGACAGGACAAAACATGTTGAGATTGATCGCCACTTCATTAAGGAGAAACTCACTAGTGGTACCATTTGTACTCCTTTTGTTCAGTCTGGTGAACAACTTGCTGACATTCTCACCAAGGGAATTGGGAATAAACCGTTTCATGACATATTAGGCAAGCTGGGCATGAAAGATATCTTCGCACCAGCTTGAGGGGGAGTGTTGACATATTATAATCACCGAAAGACACTTAGCATATTATATTAGCCGAAAGTCTCTAAGATCTGTAATCTTTTTTACGCACTCAGGGATCATCTTGTAATTGTCTTCTTTGTAAACCCTAAATCTTCATTTATAAATAAGGGGTGATATCTCATCATACCCTAAGCTGGTTACCCAAGCTTCAAGTGATAGGAGAACCACATTGAAACACAACTTAAAATATGAGGACTTAATTCTTGCAATTAAAATATGAGAACCAAAGTAAAATTTGAAGGTGAAATGTGTAATTTACTAATTAAAAATAGTGCCTTGCTAGGTTTTAATTTCAAAATCTATTTGCATTTTTTTTTTATTTGTTTTTCCTAAAAAACTAAAAGTTAATTTGGTCAATAAAATGAAAAATAAAAAATAAAAACAAATCATTTTCATATGATTTTCTCTTCTTAGACGCAAAAATAATTTTTGAAAATTTGAAAATATCTTTGTTGTGTTTATTTTCGTCTAAATAGTTTCTATAATTTGAAAAAAAAAAAAAAAACAAACAACAAATTCTGAAAATGAAACCAAACAAAGTGAGTGAAAAGTTAGAAGTGAGCTATATCAACACCCCTTCAGTCAATGGCGACACACCTAGCTGCAACCCAATAGAACTTAGATTTTAATGCGTAAATGCGCATATTCAATTTAACGAGTTCGTATTATCAGTGGGATAAGTTTGAACATAACAAATAAAAAATATAGGAACCATGCAAAGCAAAATATCTACCATATAGACTAGACATCGTTCCTTGACACTAACCAATCTTTATTCAAGTTGAACCATTACCAAACATTTCCAATATTTGCTTGCATGTTTCAAATATGTCAACTTGATCTAAACAAACAAAAAATCCAGCTTATACACCAATGTCCACGCCAGAATAATGCTTGATTTGAAGCAGAAAAACAAAAAATGAAGCTCAACATAAGTCAATAGTTTCTACAGATAGCAAATACCAGATCAGTTCGACGTAGTTCAGCAGCAAGATTTACATGTACTTCAACAGTTTCATTGAAATTTGCCTTCGCATTAGCCTGAAAAAACACTAGAAGGAATGCAAATAATTAGCAAGGAAGAGAACTCCAGAAAGCAAAGAAAAATCACCAGCTGAGTAACTATCAGCAATGAAGTAATATATGGTCGTCCACCTCAATGCAACTAAGCTTGTTAACAGCTAGGACTAAGATTGAGTCCACCCCAAATAAATTCCACTTGGATAACACCAGAAGATATTTCTTCTGAGACCAAATCCAATTAATGAGATCTGATTGTAGTCAAATTCATTTTCAAACCAAGGTATTCAATCTGACAACAATTCAAATCCATTTAAACCCAAGACATTTTATGAGGATAATATCATAATCTCATTAAAACAATACAGACTTTTCAATTTTAACCATTAAACAATGTTACTGTTTCAGATTCAGACATCCAATTTATTTTTTTATTTTTTTGATAAATAATTCAGACATCCAATTTATAATCAAATATAGGCTAAAATATGACTATTTAAGATTGTGAAAAAAATATACAACTTAGAAAGAGAGAGAAGTCATATTACATTAGTCCCACAACAACTTACAATAAATGTTTGATTAACACAGCCAGAAAAAAAAAAAAAAAAAAAAAAAAAAAAAAAAAGACCTAATGACTAAACATAACAAAAGTACCCCTAAGCTAAATATGAAATAGTAAAACTTCCAAAGACCGAGAGAAACTACAATTCTCACCCTCCTCAAACTCATGATGTGAGAACAGTAAGCATCGAGAATTTGTTAAGTAAGAACCTTGAAAGTGAACTGAAATATGAGTCTTGTTAAAGAGATTGGCAAGCTACAAGGAAGAGGAAGTAAAGGGCAAAGTGAAGATAGGACTCCCAGATGTTGAACAGCGCTGGATTCATGTGGCAGACCCCATTTGATGGGACTTAAGGCTTGATTTGGTTAGTCCCGGTTAGATTATTTGACAGCCTAAACAATGAGTAATTTAGGATTTTAAGGATTAAATTGAAAGCTACCAAGTAAAAAAAGGGATTAAGGTTGATTTGGGGGTGATTGGATAGGGTTTTGAGGTTGAAAAGTGCACTTTTAGAGGGCTGTGAATAGTAATCCGAGAATAGTAAATTGAAATAGAAAAGAAGAAGAATGAAGATTATAGGTCTAGGAATTACTCCTAAAATTCCTTAGGTATCACACGTAAGGTTTGATTGCATCACACAATCCATAAAAAGCTTTAAAAACTCTTGAAATTCTATAAAATATTAACTCCATTGAATTGGAAGCATTACATAACTTTATATAGACTTTAGAGGCTGCCTAAACCAACTCGAACCAAAAAATGAAACTACTACAATATCTTTGATTTCGAAAACCAATTTAAGACCATATAAGAAACATAAATAAAAATACAATTAAGTAACTTGACCCACAAGATTACCCATGGGTGACACCTACAGTCCATGCCAATAAATATGAAAATTACCAAACTACTTCCGGCCTAAAAATCTTAGAAAATAAAAAATAATCATAAAATAGGACTCTAATAATACTAGAAACATAATTATATATGATTCCTGTCAATTTCTTTTTGAAATCATTCCAATATCCAAATATCATTGCTTCTTTAAATTTAACCTTCCTTGAGCTTCTTAGGGGAGGTGGTTTGGGAGATTTGGGGATAAGTGGGAGGGAGGGGAGGTTTGTTGAGTGGTTGTACCTTCCAGCTACAAGGACAGCAAGGGGGATTCTTTTGTGTTGGGATAATAGGGTGGTGGTTATGGAGGAGGAGGTGGGTGATTTTTCAATGTCGTGCTTGTTCAGATGTGTGGAGGATGGCTTCCATTGGGTTTTACAAGGGTGTGCAGGCCAATTCGGAGTCTGGAAAGGTGTTTGTTTCGGAAGGAGTTGGAGAGTGTTGCCTTTCAGTGGGATGTTCCGTGGTGTGTGGAAAGAGATTTCAATGTGGTTCAATGGCCAGCGGGGAGGACTGGCAGTGGCCGATTGACTGGTAATATGCGAGCGTTTTCTACTCTGGTTGATGAATTACATTTGGGGGATTTGCTGTTGCAGGGTGGAGCTTATGCATGGTTAGGGGGCGGGTTTTGTCTCAGATTGATTTGTTTCTGGTGACAGGAGGTTGGGACGAGCATTTTCTAGGATGCTTCAATGTCATCTTCCACCACCGATGTCAGATCAACGGCCTAATGGATTCTTGGATAAGGTGCGGGTGCAGTGGGGGAGCTATGTTGTTTATGGGACTCCTAGTTGTAGATTGGCACTGAAGTTGAGCTACGCTTGTTGGGCAGTGTTTATAAGCCTCTGGAAAAAGTGTTGGCAAATAGGATTCGAGTGGTGCTGGGTTTGGTGGTGTCAGAGCCACTAAATGCTTCTGTGGGAAGTCGCCAGATTCTGCATGCGGTTTTGGTGGTTGAGTGTGTTGATTCTCGTATTTGGCAGGAGTGGCCAAGTGTGATCTGTAAGCTAGAAATTGAGAAGGCTCATGATAATGTTAGTTGGGAGTACTTACTAACTATTATGGCATGGATGGGTTTTGGGGTGAAACAAAGAAAGTAGATTCCGTTTTGTATTTCGACGGTGCGGATATCTATGTTGGTGAGTGACCTTCCCTTTTCATATCTAAACTCCCAAACCAAGATTTTTGGTTGTGACGAGTTTGTGGCCTAAATTAACATGAAGTTAGGGTTTCCTAGTTTCCCAAAAAAATAATGTGGCGACTCCTTTTTATGTGAATCGGTCTATTTTGGCAATTTGTGGGCTAATCAAATTGTGGGAAAATTGTTTTATATTGCCATTTTAGATCTCGATAATTCACATATTTCAAAAGAGCCAAATCCCATGTGGGTGCGCCGAAAGGCGTGATATCCATAATTAGGGTGTTTGGTTTAAACATAAGGGCAATTTTGGTATTTAGTTACAAAGATTTGGTGAGATCAGCAATTTCCTTTACCACCTTTAATGGCTACATAACACATGAGAGATTAGTGTATAATGTTAGCTTAAGTAAGGGAGGTCAATGTAACTTCAAAAACCAAAGAGGAGATTCGTGTACTTGTTAGAAACCTCAGCAGAGGTCCATGTAATTAGCCCTAAAATATATATATATATATATAATTTTTTGTACTCCCTCCTTCCCAAAATATTAGTCTCTTATTCCATTTTTCATTGTCCTAAAATATTATTCCCTTTTCAAAAATCAAAGACTGAAATAATATGAATTTCATGTTTTGTCCTTCTTTTAAATTCATTAATAACACAAAAAGTACAATTATGACAATTGATATTCCCAAAAAAATGTACTATCAAAGGGTAATTTCGAAAAATTAATATTTAAGTGCAATAATCGTAATACCAAAAAAAGTTGAATTCCCCAAAAAGAACTATTATTTTGGGACGGAGGAAATATTGTATTATACATGAACTCAAATAATGGTGTGAAAAACCATTCTTTTAAGAATTAAGAGTCAATAGCCAATATATTTTAAAATTTTCAGTCGGTCCTATGAAAATTCCAATTCAATATCAAGTCTAATCTGTTTATCTTGCCCATGAGTTTTTCCCTTTCATGCAGTGTTTTATGTAAGTTTACTTGCTCGTTTAATTGTTGAAATCTGATTTTAGTATTATTATATTTTCTTATTTATCCTTACTTTCTATATGGCTACAAATATGAGACAATTGTGTGACGCATTATCATCAATTCTGAACAAGTAGGATAGTACATTATTTTCACTATTTTTTTCTTCTCTAAAAATAAGCAAGCAAAGCATTAGAAATTCTATGCTTGTATTTATCATAACAGTTATACGCTAATTATATACGAAGAATTATTACAATCTCAATTTCATAATAGTTCGGATACATGACCTTGATCATGTGAAAAATTTCCATTCTAGAAAGACCAATTTCTTTTTGTTTGAGAATGATTTTTCCTTTAGACTTGCTGCCAAGTTTATTACAAAGACCAAGGTTCCTCCTACAGTCAGGGCCTTAGTTCAGTCAGTTGCTCCCAAGAAGATATATATGAATGTGACGGATCAAACTAGAACATATAACAAGACCATGAGCCCCAAAATCTATGATTTATGTAAAACTAGTTGTGAGTACTGAAGTTGTCTTTTCATTCATAACCAATTTCTATCACACTTTAAAAAAAACATTTTGTGCAAGGTTTGCATTTCCTGACTTACTACTCTTAAGAGACGTTCAAAAGGGGATTATAAAGGGGATAAGAAGCAAGTGTGAAGAAATACTGCAATCTATCCAATTTGTTGGTATCTCAAGAAAGAAGTTGTTTCGCATTGTGGATAGGAGAAGCACCTTCCAAAGACTCAAAACTCTTGCCTTCTTTAAAATTTCTCACAACATTGAGTATAGTCAGTTGTATACTTCCATAAATAGATGTTAGGCAGGAACTGGCTTGGGTGAGATTGTGATCCATCCTTTGTTCTTCATGAGTAAATGTAGCCAAAAATTGAAAACCTCAAGTCTCAAAAGCATCAATCCTATGATAATTCTCCAGTTGACGGAATCATTACCTTCCCCTAACTCGCCTCTAATATACTCCCACAAAGTTTTCCATAAGACGACCCTTGCCAAGTAAGTCAAGTTTGGTTAGAGTAATTGTGTATTAATTGAAAAAATAAATAAAAATTAAAAATAAAATAAAATAAAAAAACTCCAAGTTTCGAAAGTGAGAAGGAAAATAGAAGGTTGGGTTGGAAGATTACTCACACCTGTAGGAAGATTTATACTTACTAACATGCCTTATCTTCTATTCTCGTTCAAATACCGACAACTTGTTCTCTTCCAAAGGGAGTCATAAAGACGAGAAACTTTTTGATATCCAACTTGCTCTGGTCTCATAAAATTGATGACCACGGGAAGCATTGGATTAAGGAAGAAAAGTGGCTTTGATTCCTAGGTAGTAAGTAGCCTTAGCGAGTGGATTCCAAAGTAAATTCCAAAGCCTCGAATCACAGACAATTTCTAAAAAGTCAATGTCCATATTAGGTGCTAAATACATCAATTAAATCTAAAATGTAAAAATCTTTGTCGTTAAAAATTGTACTTTATCATACCCGTCCTGTCCACACCCTTAAACTTTGAACTCTTCATAAATTGTTAATTCCAGTGGCTGCCTCAACCATTTAAATGTCATCAACAATCAAATCTACTTCAATTTTATATCTCTTCCTATTCTCCTAATTTTTCATCAACATAGGGGTAAATAAAACACCCATTATACCATTTCATACCTCCTCTTGGTAGTTAAAATCCAATCCCCACTTTCTCTAACATGGGAACAAAATAACAATACATGACCTTGCATGGAAGAACTTATCCCCATTCTGAGCCTCCCAACTTCCAACACTTAATGCATTCCTCCCCTTTCCAATTTGAATGACCATATCACATCTTTCCTGACTTTTCTGTAATTGTTCATTGAAATGGCCCCAATTACTGGGGAAAAAAAATACATAAGAGATCTCCACAACCGAAATCCTCATTTAAATGGACGTAGGATACATGAAACCATAAATTATTTGGTCCCTCGCCTGTCCTTCTACTCCCCGATATCCCCAAGCGGCTAATGAAATGAGACTTTACTATTATGGATACAAGATGAAACTAGAAATTGAATCATATGTCAGTCAAAATATTTGAAAATACACAGAATTCTATCACTAAGCATATTTTTGAAGAAATTGTATTTCCATTTAATTTTCAGGCAATTAAACATAGAAGAAGGTCCAGAATTTTTCACTTGAAATTTAATATTATTAATTGACATAAACAGGCACACACACAATTAGAAAGCAAACAAAGGAGCGAGAAAAGGACCTTGACGAGTCGAATAGCCTCCTGGAGATCAAAAATAACCTTGTCCTTGTTTTGTTGTTGTTGCTTGATAAGTGTGGGGAAAGGAAGCCTCTCCTCTTCAACACCCCTCAAAGCCCACCTAAACCTACGATTATCGGCTTGAATTCGCACCGTCTCTCTATCCAACTGCGCATCCTTGTTCCGTTCCTCCTTCACCTGTCCTTCATCTGAAGGAGCAGGAGCATCCTCCGCCAGTCGGTCTTCTGGTAGAGGGGCCACCAGCCGAGAAGAAGGGTAGGAGACAGGAGATAGCTTGGGTATGTTTTTCACGTACCGAATGTCCTCCCGAGTCCAAGCAGCCCCACGAACTTCTTCTGCATTTATTATTGGTTTATCGGAATAGTCTCGTTCGCGTCGAGGCGGCTGTGATGTCAGGTCTTGTTCCGATTTGGGTTTGACAGGGTATGAAACGGATTGTATTGGTGCTGATGATGTGGGTTTGGGGGGTCTTCTTGTGGGTTCGTTCGGTCGAGGAGCCTCCTCCTTCTCTGCTTCTGCTGCTGGTGCTGATTCAGAACAGAGTGATCTGTTAAATCCCAGAAATGGAAGAGGAGGAGGAGGAGAGGTGGTTCTGGGTTTTGAATAATGTCGCAGTCGGAGATAAGAAGAGGATTTTGTCGAGCAATGGCGGCGAGCTTGAGATAGTATGAACTCCAAGGCCGCCATGGTGTGGGGTTCTCAGTTCCCACCTCAGAAATACAGACACAGAGAGAAGGGTTTTAACGATACAAGGGGCAAGGGTTTTGTAATTTCTAGTCTGGGTTATTAATTTGGGAAAATTGGATTTAAGTGAACTCTTTTCCAAACTTATAATTAAAATCCAAAAAAAAAAATAATAATTTAAAATATAATTCAAAATTTAAAACACAATTTTATATTCAAATTATGATTTTAAAACTATCAAACGAAACCTATATTTTTATGATGGCATATCTTTTCTATGTCTATAGTGTAAATCTATTTATGTGTTTGGTGTAATTCTTTTTATGTGCCAGAGTCGTATCAAAAATATATTCTTATTTGTAGTGTAATTATTTTGTAACTGTCTCATCTATTTGTAATTTTCCCTATTAATTTCACGGGCAGTTATATTTATAGTTTCATTTTTAGGATATAAGGGATGCACTAATTTTTCTCCTTAGTCTCCGTTTAGATGTTGGTTTTTTGACTAAAATATTTATAGAATTAAAACACCTAATTATATCATTCTCTCTATTTTTTGCATTTTTTTGTATTTTTTTGTAAAAAGTTTAAAAAATAACTAAAATAGTCATTTCCCAAACAACCCTTAAAAAAAATTTAAAAAAAACAAAAAAAAATTGAAGTTTAATTCTTATAACAAATCAAATTATGAGTTTTTTTTTTTTTTAAACTTATACTTTATATTTTACTTTTTAAGAATTTAGTAGAAAATTTCATTTTCATATACTTGTATCACAATTAATTCATGAGATATTCTTATATTCTAATAAATCATATTTTTGTAGAGATTTATACACAATTTGAGAAGAAACTAAAAAGCTAGCTTCGTAGCATTTTTACACAAAAAAAAAAAGTCACAAAAAGTTAAAAAAAGTCAAAAAATCAACGTTTTACTAACTTCCTAAAACTCCACTTAATCTACATCCCCATTGTCATATGTAAATTTTTTATGAATAATTTTATCCTTATAAATATGAATCTTGATTGGTAGCTCGAAAAAGCCCTCCCCCGAATCTCCCGAATTTGAAAAGAAGAACAAAGAAAAAGAAGGAAGAAGAAGGAAAGGAGGGGCCAACATCAACCACCGCTTAGGCAGAGGCGAAGGCAGAGGAAGGGGACGGAGGCGGAGGTGGGGGTGGGGGGCAGAGGCGACGGCGGGGCTGGGCTGCGACGGGGCTGGGCTGCGACAACGCCGGACTGCGACGGAGCTGGGCTGCGACAACGACCGGGCTGGGCGACGATCGGCGATCGACGAACCTCTCTTCTCTTTCTCTCTTCCCCTCTTCTTCTCTCTTTGCCTCCCTCTTCCTCTCTGCGTTTCAGACTGGAAAATGGAAGGGAAAAAAAAAGAAAATGCCTAAAACGACGTCGTTTTAGGCATTCGGGGGATTCGGGGAGAAAAGTTTCAAGCTACAAAACATTATTCTTATAAATATTTTCTTATCCATCAGCCCATAGTATATATGATATATTCATATATGTATCCTATATTCCATTTTGCATGTTCCATTATAGTAGGTTCGTGATAAAAGTTAGAAACAAACTATGGAATACATTTTCTTGCATTTTTTCATTGGTTGGTGTAACTTTGGTGTTCATACAGATTACGTGTGAAACAAAGGAAGGATGCAATTCATATGGATTTGTTGTTATAGTTTGCATTAGATTGATATACAGTTATTCTTCTTGTTTTGAATTGCCAAAGAGTTGCATTGGAAACAGGTGAGTTTGTCTAGATTAAATTCTCTACGAACCATAGAAAGGCCGAGTTCAGAAAAAATCTAAAATAATCCTTTTGATCTTAATCTTTAATAGGTATTGAATCTGAAAATTCTGTTTGGCACTGGTATTTTATGCTCTTGTGTTCATGAATATGCTTATTAATATATGATCATGTCTTGGTATGATATTACACATGTCATGGTTGTGTATCTTTTATTTTAGTCCTTCGATGATGCTTACACTTTTGCAAATTTATTCTTGTTACTTGCTTGTACTAACTAACTTAAAAATGTTAATCTAAACGAAAGGGGCTAATGGGGTTTCGATCACATGAGTATTATTATGAAATGAAGTTATGTTCAAATTGAATTGGTTAGTGGGACGTGTTCCCTTTTGGAAAGTTAAAGTCTTGTGCAAGTGGTTGTTCGGAACCCTTGAACGGAGTGGTTGTATTTAGACCTTAGGTGGTTTGGTGTGAGGAGGGAATGGGCAAGGCCCTATTTTACCATCTCTTTTGAGGTCCTCGGTTGGCGCTACGCGGTATGTAACTGTTGATAGGCATCCGGGATAAAGTCTGCAAAGCAACAAAAGATAGGGCATACCGAATAATCCGTGTCTGATTCTTGGAGTTGGAAGGATGAAATCTCTTTGGGGGATTTCTAGACTACTAACAACTAACCTTGTAACCTATGCTATTAACTTGAATGCCATGTTCTTTTCCCCTATTGTTGTAATTACTATTGTGTATTAGATTGGGAAAAAAGGACGTAGTGTGTGTGCGTTTACTGAGCATTCAAAGCTCATGGCGTATCACGCCAGGTGCCGAAGAGGAGCTTGCAGCAAAAGACAATGAGCCGAAAACCTTCGAAGACTTTTGTCTGTCTTAGAGAAGTTAGATATTTTCTTTTGTGTTTTGTATAGTCCATCTGGAATTTTATTTTTGGGATGTAATATTGATGGAACTAATTTTTGTAACTAAGTACATTCTGTATCTATTCTCTTATTATTATTATTATATGCTTTCCTTTTTAAAACCAATATAGTTCCCTACGTTGCTTATGAGACCTTGCGTCAATAGCTTTTAAAATCTGTCAAAGGGGTAATGCGCTACCTAAGAAAGTTGGACTTAGAAGGGAGGCTAATTTGACTCCTCCGGCAATCTGAGATCTTACTTGGTCATTAGCCATAGGACTCATTAGTGACTTTCTCTTGACTACCACATTTATTGTAGATTTGGGGTGTCATAGAAGGCACTAGCAACAAATCTGGCATGGTAACAACATACATATGCCCTGCAAGTCTCTGCTCCACCTGCTCACCCCTCGGAACATAAGCCCGAAACATTGATTGAGCCGAAGAGGCTCCCTAATTGGCCCTCGAGGCCTGTGCTGACTGGGTAGGTTGCTAGTTATGTGCCTGCCTTGAACCAAACGCACCAGACTGAGGGCAAAACCCCATCAAGTGCCCTGACTGTCCACACTAATAACAGATTAACGACTGCTATCTCCACTGACTCCGGCTCTAAGAACGAGCTGCAAACGTTGAAAACTGCTGCCCTCATCCTCTCTGTGGCCAAACCGAAGACTTATGGCCTAGCTTACCACACTTAAAGCAAGTAATCCCACCCTGACTACCTCTCCCCGAACTTGAACTCGGTACCGGGAAGATGGATCTAGACTATGCTCTCTGGGACTGCTGTGGGATAAAACCCCTCTGTCTCATGTTGTCTCGAGCCTCCCCCTGAACCTCCTGACTCTTCTGTCTAGAGCCCCTCATTCGCTCCTCCTCTGACTGGATCACAATCTCAAGATGAGCTGTCAACTCCACAAGGCGACTGTAATCCGTAATCATAGACTCGGCCACCTTGAAAAAGAAGCCAATCCTCAACCTCTTCTCAAGCTCAATGCAACAGCGTTCCTTCATCGCTATAAGTTTCGGTGCAAACCTCGAGAGGCTAGTAAAAGCTACCTCAAACTCAGCCATTGGCATGTTAAGCTGCTTGAGCTTCAAAAATTGCTCTCTCAACTTCTCCTTAGCAATGGGACACAAAAACTTATCCTAGAAGGCGTTGTAAAAAATGTAACAGCCATTTTCATAATTAACAGCTACTTCTGTGGCTTATCTTATTTATGTGTTTTTATGTGATTGTCATGCCTTATATGCTCCTATATGTGAGTTAGTTGTGAGGTATGTGCCATATGAACTATACTTTGCATGACAGATATGAGAATATATGAACTAGACTTGCCTGATTCACTAAATTATAAGGTTACAAGTAAATAATGGCTTAGGGGATTAGAGCCTAATCCATATTTATGAATTTAAATTGGGCTAAGCTAAAGTAGGTTATGAGGAGTGTAGACACCCTATTTTTGACTGCCCTTAAGACTTGGATGCTACTGATTGTTTACTTGGCGATGAGGTATGTAGTGCAAAGGTTCGATTTCTTCGGCAAAAAGAGCATCAAATCCCAACCTTACACCCCATTTTTGGACTAAAACAATTTTGACCAAAATATTTTAGACCTTAAAACCCTCTATTTCAAAATAGTTTTTGAAAAAGTTCCTACGATATTCCGAGGCTCGCATTTTGTTAAATGTTGCGCTTTTTGGTAAACCGAGCAAGGACAAAGTAGAAATGAATGAAAGAGAGGTGAACTCTTTGAAAAAAAATTTTAAACATCTTGTTTAGAGGTTTGGATTTGAGGAAAAGAAGAGGATATGGAAGAAACCAGGTTGGGGAAGAAGATGGGCATGAACCGTTAAGAGAGAGTCGAGCATCCCTCGCTAAATTAGGCCTATCCGTTTGTACACTTGGATTTCAGCTATGAGGCCACCACCGTTGGAAATTGGACTTCCGAGGCTTCATTTTGCACTCAAGAATCTCCCAAAGCCGAGGTCAGATGAGGGAGATATGGTTGGTTGAAGTTAGGCATCAATCCGATTGAGCTGGAAATTAACAGTCTTCACTAAAAGAGGGATATCTCTTAGCACACTTGAAATTTTGATGTGAGGCTGCCACCATTGGAAAGCTTATTTCTGGGGCTTCAATTTAGACATAAGAATGACCTGTAAAGGGGTCCAAATGAAGAAGTTATGCCCATTTGAAGTTGGACCTGAAGAGTAGATTTTTCTACCGGCCATGGATGATGCAATGCCGGCCATTGATGATCAGTGCCGGCCACAAATGATCATGTGCCGGCCACCAATGGTCCATTGCCGGCCATTGATGAAAAAAGTCAGTTTTTTTTTTTTGCAGATATTATCCTCCAACTGTCTTCCACACTGCTCCAGATATTTCTGAATTGATATTTTTTACTTGAGCTCTTGTATTGCTATATATGGAGGCCATATCTCTTATTTTTTGAGGAAGAAGTTTGGGAGCCTCTCTCTCTACAATCCTCTTCCTAGATTTCTCCCTCTCTAAAGCTTTTGTGCTTAGAAGCTTGCATACATCAATCTTTAACCTATCAACCCTTAACAAGAGTGGTTCATCTTTGGGTTGAGGTTGCTTAAAGCTCTCTTGGAGCCTCCTTGGAGCTCTTGAAGGTCATTTTGCTTGGTCTTGTTGCCTAAAATTAGGTTGTGCTTCAAGAGGTATAACTCTCTCCCTTTAAGCTTGTTCTTCATACTTGTTTTGCCATTTTTTTCCACCATTTCAAGGCTACTTTTGGCATGTAAAAAGTTTTATTTTTCAGTCCTAAAAATGGTGGTTTAAGCCTTTGTGAGTTAAGGGGTTGTCCCCCATTTTGGCTCTTTGGCTTGGCTCTGTGGCTTGTGAAGCTTTTTTTGTACCATCTTTCATCACCTTTCAAACCAACTCTTTTGGCCTTTTAACCACTGAAACTCAGAGGTTTTTCAGTGATAAAAACTTTGTTTTGAGCTCCAAAATAAGAGGGGTGGCCTTCCTTCCTTGTGCTTTGTTTGCATATGTTGATGGCCTAACATGTGAGCATGTTTTTCTACCATCTCATGGCTTGATCTCAGCATGTTTTTACGACTTTTTTGACCTACTTTAGCTCTGTTTTTGGCTGGTTCAGTCACTTGTTACTTGCTTCTCACACTTGTAGTGTAATCATTCTTACGAGCTTAACATGCTTAATGAGTTAGCCTATCATTCTAGCCTGTGTTAGGTCCATCTCAACATGTTTTTGCTCATATTTTGTCATGCTTTAACTCTATTTTGAGTGGTCTTGGTCATATATGCTTTGCCTTGCATGGCTATAGTGTAGTTGGCTTCACCAACTTTATGTTTTAAGGCCTCTAACATGTTGTGCATGTGTTTCTTGCATGTTGTAGCATCATTTTATATGTAATTTTAGTGCATAAACCACTGTCACACTCTCACATATTCCACTCTTTATTGCTTTTGAGAGTTGTGCTTTGTGTCTTGTTTGTGAGCCTACATGCGAGCATGTTTTTCTTGCCTTTTATGCCTAAGTTTCAACATGATTAGGCCACTGTTTTAGCATGATGTAGCTCTGTTTTGAGCTAGTTTGGTCATTTAAGCATTGTATTGCATGCCTCTAGTGTTGTGTCATTCACTAGCGCTAATGCTTTTGGCTCTTAACATGTTATACATGTGTTGCTTGCATGTTATAGCACTACTTTTCATGTCATTTCAGCACTGAAAATTCTGCAACATCTCTTTGTTCTTCACTTTTTTAATTTGCTTTTAAAAGAGGTCTTAAGCCCCTTGTTGGCTTGAGCATGAAATTGAGGCATTCATGCCTAATGGTTTTAAGCCTCCCTTGAGGGTTTCTACTAACCAACAGCATGAGACCTCTTTCATGCTCGAAACACTTGTGGCTTAGACCACCTTTCCAATTAGAGGACTTTTCACATTGAACTTAACCAGTTAAAGGACTAATTGGTAACCTAAAATATGTAAACAAGAAACGGGCTAAGTAAAACATGGACAAGATAAACATGTGTGTTGCATTGCATGTGTTTGGATCGGACGTTAATCCAAACACAAGAAATGCGAGACGTTTCATACTCATAATGATGAAACGTGTCATGTTTCTTGGTCTCCGTTACCTTTAATCATCCATGATAAGGTAGCAGACTTGAGTCTTTGTTTTGTGCATTTATTGAAAGTGTGCAAGTTGGATCCTTGGCCATCATGCATCAAAAATGCTTGGTTGGTGGTTTTAGATCCAATAGGCCCCCCTTATTTGATGTTTTGAGATGATAAGGAGAGGGTGCAGTACAAACATGTTTTAGAAAAACCCTCAATTTTTCTCTGTATGTGCTCTATTGCAATTTGGTGTTACAGCACACCAGTGGTCGGCAGTGTTTCATCATTAGCCGGCAGTGCTTCATTGTTGGCCGGCAGAACACTCCTTTGGCCGGCAGGTAGCCGACAGCAAGCCCTCATAGCTGGCAGGCCACTGGTGCACTCCCCAGAAGTGATTTGGTAAAATGGTGCAGAGAGTTCTTGGAGTAACCCTGCAAACAGAGCCTCTTAAGAGCAAACCAGAGAGCTTTTCAGGACGGAAACCGAGGCATGCATCGTCTACTTTCCAAACAGAGCTGAGGTAGTGTAGTTTAAAGTTTTTCTTGTTAGACAGCATGAATTTGTAATTTAATTAATTAGTGTGCTAATTAGTTAAGTGTTGTAATAATTAGTCTAATTAGTTTAATTAGATTAGTTAGCTTAACTTAGCCTAGTGTAGCTTAGCTAATTCATTCGAACCCTCCTTCGAGAGGGCACAATGTTGTAATAAGTGTGCGTACGTGTGGCATGTCTTCCAACCCCACGTCTTTCTCCCTTTTATTTATCCGCTTTCGGTGTTTAAATTAGGGCACGTTTTGATTAGCATACCATATGCTTGCATGTTTGCATCATTCATTTGTCTTGCATGCACTGGGCTCGGCGCATCATTCAAACTGCATCTTATTTCAATACATTTATTTGAATACGTTCTTAACAGCATGTTATCAACTTGTTGCATTCATATGCCATCTTAGATAGCCAAGCCTATTTAGTTTCATTATTCCATGTGTTACATTAGGCATCTTGTATAGTTAGGATCATGCATCTTTCTAAATAGCTTTTGTTTTGGCTTGGAGTACACTGTAAGTTTTACACTTTAGCATGCTTGCATGAGTGTGAGTGTTGCCATGTTTTGCATGCTTGCCATAAGGCTATGTGCTTAAATACTTAACTGCATGAATGCCTGTGGATGAAGGCTTGATTACTTGAATTGGGACAATTCATCGATTGTGAGTTTTAAGCTCACTTTGCGAAGTGGCAAATCATGTTTTAAGCCCACTTGAGGGTGACAAATCCGCGCTTTAGCCCACTTAAGGATGGCAATTTCAAACCATTTTCAAACACAAACATGAGTTGTTTTGTTCCAATTCTTGCGATTTAGTCTATACTTGTATGCTGTGCGCATCACATAGTACGTTAGCTAATAACCGGAATAAGAACACATGTGTTTATGAAATAACATATCAAGTTAGTAGAGGCCGATCCTTTGATCGGGCGAGCGGGGGTGCTCATTTCAGGACCTTTCCCTCTCGTATCCAAGTTCCCGAGCCGAGGCAACTTTGATAATGACGGACACGTGGCCTTTGGCACGAGTCAGGGTTTCCTAAATTTTTCAAAAAAAAAATATTTAGGTGGCGACTCTGTAATCTGGCAAAGCAGTCCATGTTTGGCACTTTTTGATTCAAAATCGATTTTCTAAAACGATTTGCCTGATTTGGACTCTTTGGTGTTTATCAGTCTCGCATTGCACTTTGTGAGATTAGATTCAGAACCATGACAGGAGTCCGAACTATAGGAGACCAATTCGCGCCTCTTCGAAAGGGGGCGCGCGAATAAAGTTGGGTCTACAAGGAGCCTTAAACTAAGTCAAGTGAAGTTGCTACCAATTCTTAAATTAATGGAGATAAATTAAGAATAGATATTTTATATTTGTGGTACTCAAATAAGAAGTTGGAGACTTATTTTGAGAGAGAGAGAGAGAGTATTCTAGAGACTAAGGAGAAGAAGGAGAGAAAGAAATGGAGAAGAAAAGAACTTGAAGCAACTTCACCAAATCAACCTTGGAAGGTAAGAATTCTTGTCTAAACCCCTAAGATAAAATGAATTTCCACATGTAATTAGAGTGTTTTAGTGGAATAAGGGAATTGAGTGGTGTATATGGAGACACCATTGCCATACACAACATCTTTAATACTTCTTCATTTGTTCATGCATGTTCTTGCATATTCTTGTATGAATTAGAAGTGATGCAAGAAGTTCCATAAATTTTTGACCCATAAGACATAACCCTTGCTTGTGCACCTCCATAGCTAAGTTATTTGGGATTGAATGTCAAGTGATTACTTTGGTTTCAAGGTGGTACTTGTGATAACCATGTTCCATATTATGCTAATTGATCTTAATTATGATTGTGATTATGTGTTTGATATGATTTTGTGTGCCGTTTATATGAATATATATGGTTTTGAATTTCTATCTATTCACTGTAGGAATATCTGTTCAATTTATTGTTATAAACTGAAAATTGAAGGCCTTATTGGCCACAGAAACCGAAATTGATTACGCCATTATGATTAGCGTAATTTTTAGAGCCTATGGTGAAATTTAATTGAAAATTGATTCGGATCAAATTAAATAGATTAAATTGGTGTAATAGTGTTCAATTAATTAGTATTAATAATTGTGATTAAGAGAGCTTGTATAAAAGGGGCCAATATACACTTATATTCATTACTTTGAGCTCAAATCAGATTTTGCTCTCTAGAGAGAGAGAGAACCGGACTTAGAGAGTGAGAGGGAGCTCAAATTGAAGGTTTGATCAAGAGGTTGAAGATAAACTCAAGAATTAACTATAATTTGGAAGACTTAAGCTTCTAGGCGAGTAATTGGTTTTGATTTCATAAGATTGAAGTTGTGATTTTGTGAATTCAAGTTAGATGATCATCTAGAGCTTGAATTGAAGTTAGAATGTGCATGCATGCATAGAATTATCATGAATTGGCAAGAATTGTATAATCTATCATGTAGCTTGTTAATTATGAAAAATTGAGATATTGGATCATACATGCAAGCATGATTTGGATGAATTTTATGTGTGTAAGCATCACTTGAGCCATTTGAAATGGAATTGGAGTTAAAAGATTGCATGCCTGTTTGATTAATGAAGACATGGAGTTAATATGAAGTTGAATACACATGTTTTGAAACTATGAAGAGAGATGTTGGTTAATTTGAGAATTTGATCATGGTTTTGAATAATTGGTCCCAAATCTCCTATGCTCTCATGCTATGTATGCATTTCTCATGTTTTTGGTACCTAAATTCGAGCTTTGGAGCCTTTGAATATCAAGTTTGAGCCTCAAGAACAATTCTGGATTTTTCAGAATTTGGCATGTCCGCTCGAGCGGGGAAAGCGCCGCTTGAGCGAGAAATATGAGCTCCCAGAACTTTTTGCAGACATGGATGTCCGCTCGAGCGGGAAAGTTCACGCTCGAGCAGGGAGCCATGTAGTGTGACCTTCAGCTCGAGCGTCCGAATTCACGCTCGAGTAACCAATATTTTTGCAGACCATGAGGGTCCGCTCGAGCGGCAGAACCCACACTCGAGCGACGACCCCTGTTTCAGAAAATTTGTAAAGTGTTCTGTGTTTCATTTTTCGCTCTCTTTCACTTCTAAGTACTCTTAGGCATGCATTGAGCATTATGAATGAATTAAAAGGATCAGAAAGAAGCCTAAGAGGGATGTATGAATTAAGAACGGATTGAATCGTTTGTGACCTATATGTGTTATGTAATGTGTAGGGTCGAGCTCAAGGGTGAACCCACAGGTAGAGCACTGTGAGTAATATCTTAATAAAGATATTTTAAAGTATGTTATTTGTCTAATTGCTTATTTCCCTATAAGTCTTGTAAGTTTGTTAATTTGAATTGTGGACGAATGTTTGCTATGCCATATGGTTGGGCCAAAGGCCGTCTGACATGAATGAAAGAATGAATGGGCCAGAGGTCGTATAACACGAATGGATGGGCCAAAGGCCGTCTGACATGAATGAATGGGCCAGAGGCCGTATGACATAAATGAATAGGCCAAAAGGCCGTATGACATGAATGAATGGGCCAAAGGCCGTATGACATGAATGGATGGGCCAAAGGCTATCTGACATGAATGAATGGGCCAAAGGCTGTATGACATGAATGGACGGGCCAAAGGCCGTCTAACATGAATGATTAAGCCAAAGGTCGTCTGACATGAATGATTGGGCCAAAGGCTGCCGGACAGGAATGATTGGGCCAAAGGCCGTCGGATATGAAAGAGTTGGGCCCTAGGTTGTTTCATGCGTTTGGAACCGCAGTCAATTGATCTAGATATATATATATATATTAGATAGAAATATGAATTGGGCCTAAGGCCGTTTGACGTATGTTGTTCTGAATACCGTTCGTATATCTTCTTTATTTGATATTATTCACTGAGCTTTTGCTCACGCTCATTCATTTGTCTGTAGGTGAGCCAAGGGAGGTCCAAACCGAGCCTTAGTGAAATTTGTGTGAAACAGTCAAGGTTTTGAAGAGTCAGCCCAAACGTCTCACGCATAAGACTTGTCTTCGGCTCTTTTGTTCTTTTGATGTGGTTTGTTATATTGGCGAAAACGTTGGATCACTTTTGTATATAAACTTTGGGTTTGACGGACTTAGACTTAAATGATCTTGTATGTACAGAACTTTGTGTTACTCCATATTTTGATGTGAGTTATTAGCATGCATGTGTATGGATTGTTATGTTGTGCCATGTAAGCATGGCTCTATGGACAAAAGTTGAAATTACTTCCGTTTGGCCCCTTTACTCTGAGGAGTTATGTCTTGTTTGGTTTGAGGCCGTAGGTAATCCCTTGATTACTGACCGGTTATGTCCTTAACCCATGGAGGCGGGTTCGGGCCATGACAATACTTTTAGTTTGAATGTAGAATTTACTCTTCAATTATGTTATGATCAAAGATGGGCTTTGGGTTTGTTCAAAATTGAGTTTGATTTTTGGAGCAGTGACAGCCCAAAAACATAGCAGATTTTCAGTTCTGGAACACCCAGAACCACACATGCGGCTGGGAGGACCGCACGTACGAGAGACAGTGCCACACGTGCGGAAAACAAGGGAGGTGTAGGGAACATTCTGCAATATATGCACCTACTGGCGCACGTACGACGCACGTGTAGTAGGAGCCCCGCACGTGCGGCCAAGGGGCTCCCATGTGCGACGGTTTGGCTGGCTCGATTTCATTTTTCTGCTACATTTGTCCCTCTTCCAGGTCTCCGTTAGCATGGTTTTCACATGTAGTTGGCATTCTTTTGCATTGCACAAGCATTTAAAAACAATAAAGGACAATTAAATAAACCAATCATTAAACAATGAAAACAGTTAGTTGGTTACAACCGATTAAGTGTGCTATACTTGCATCTGTTTGTGTAGGTCAAACGCGACGCCCCAACCACGTAATTCGCGGAGCCAACTGTGAGTAACACTGTTGTAAAGATATGTTTAACTTAAAGTATCTCTTTCCTGCTTTATATTGTGTTCTGTTTTGACGTGTTTTCTCTTATGATTACAGAGATCTCTGTCAGTTCCAATTCCTAGAACTCCTATTTATTATAGCGATGGCCATCATATCTGATTACCGGTCGTCATGACCGCCTATTTAGTCTTCTAGACCGCTTGTATTAGCTTGCTAGAGGATGTACCATGTATACTTTTATGATTTCTGTATGAGATAAGAATCTGTTCAGTATGTGATTTGCTTTACATTATGATCATCATTCATAGCCCCTTTGCACTGTTGTTATTCACTGGGCTCTAGCTCACGTTTTGATATATATATATATGTTGGTGACCCAGTTCAGGAGGGGACTTAGTGGTGTTGATCTTGCCTCAGTTTTGTTAAGCCACATGTCGTGTCTCATTGCGAGGTTCCCATTTGTCAAAGTTTTGGAGTGGCTAATGATCCCCCTTGAATTTGCTTTTGAGAAACACTCACGTGCTGTAGTCGGTTTGCACTGGAGTTATATCTATGGTTGTTGGGACTGTCTTTCTTTTTTTATTCACGTTTTGTCAAACTTGTGACGCATGGATGTACATACGTGTGTATATACATATAAGAATGCATTTTGTCTCATGTAATAGTCACAGCTCATTTGATGGTTTATTTTTTTCTATTTTAGCTTTCGCTAGCCTCGTTTATTTACTTTATTCAGTTAGGCCTTTGGTAATCTCAAATTATTGGCCGGTTACGACACTAAATCTATAGGGGCGAGTTAGGGGCGAGTTTGGGTCGTGACAAAAAGCCTCCCAAGTCACCCCAATGTGCCCACGCGCATACTTCTGCCATTGACTCGCATCTCCCTACAACTAGAAGGATGCTAAGGTCACTCTCAGCCCCGTTGTCCTGGATGCCAAGCATCTCAAACGTCTTCACTATCTACTTTAGTCATTCATCCGCCTTCAAAAGCTCTTTTGGAACTCATCCAGATTCGATCGAAAGAACTCCTTCATCAGAAACGATGGTTATGTCTCAGCAACATAGGCTTGGACTTGATTCTCAACTTTGAGAATGTCCATGGATTCCCTCAAAACTCTGGCCATCTCACGGGCTAAAGCACCTATGGCCTGTTGACCAACTGGCTCGGTTATATTGGCCTAACCAACCCCTTCCTCTTATGCTGGAATATCCTCTGGTAACAGCACCTCCAGCTGTCTAGGCCTGCCACGCCTACCACCACCACGTCTACGTCCTAACATTCTAATGAAGGTAACACAAGAGATTAGCACATTTACAAATGTGTTGAAACTAATTCACTCACGTCCTAATGCGGTGGACAACAATTAATTCACTCTACGTAAGCACGTAGTCACATAAAACATATACAAACTTCCTTTATAGATAATGATCATCCCGCGACATTGTCAAAGTTCCAGTTAGAAATAGCAGTGATCAAGTGCTCTTCTAATAGAACTTCTAGAAACTCGTAGGCCCAGTCAATATCTTAGAAATCAAATCTCATACCCACTTAGTCACATAAGTATGTTATCACATTGCATACTAGGTTTACTTCTAATATTTAATTGCAAGATAACCCATTGTGGTAAAAATTATATCCCACGATCCCAAAGTATTCAAACCCGATCGCTCTAATACTAAGTTGTGACGTCCCGAAATAATGACAAATATTTTCATCCAGAACAATTATTAAATAACAATACATTTTTGAATGTAGTACATTTCCATTCATATGATTCAATGTTACAAAAGATGACACATGCAACTATACATTCCTAAGTCCTAACCCTAAATCTATACCATGTGACATAAGCAAAAGATATGAATTAAAAGTTAAACAGATAATTTAATGTCCTAACGGCTACAACTTTTCAAGACAATGCTTGGTTACAAAAAAAGTGAGTTTAAAGTCAATACAGTTTAAGCCCTAGGCTTGTAAAAAGTATTTAAAACAAATAACAAAATGAGGTTCTTGGCTCCAAGTCCTCTCAAGCTACATCCTTAGCGGAGGCATATCATCAGCACCTGAAAGTTGTTTTCCATATGGGGTAAGCCAAAGCCCAGTAGAGATACTCTAACATAATGTATGAGTCCTAACAAAGTCATAAGATGAATGCATATGCAATGCACGCGCCAAAACATTTTACATCTCTTTTCAAAACCCCTAAGATGAAATGCCAGGTTATATCTCAATTCATGAAAACAATTCCTTTATAACAAAAAACAGGGCAGTGGATACAAGCATTGGGAATCTCTAGGTACGTGTCTGCAAGTAGGCTATACAAGCATTACCAAAGCCATTTTACCGGTACTAATCGAAAGGATCGACACCTAACCGTGCGGGTTTTTGGACTTTCACTAAAGACACACAGGCCAACATAATATCACAACCACACCCTCTACCCAGATTCACCACGGTATTCACCCTTTTTTTTCTCAAAACAATATACATTTTTGAATGTGTTAAGTATACAATAATGCTCAATGCAAATGAATGAGAAATTAGTTTCAATTCACCTAATCCTCATGCAATTTCTACAACAATCATAGTTATCCTCCACTGATAGCCCAAAACAAATATCTCTAATCAAACAAATAATTTCCAATGAAGATATAATTTCAAAATTTCAAGATGGGGGCGATAATACATATCCAACTTCACCATTATCATCATTCTAATTTCACAAAACCCAAAACCATTTCCATTTTCTTTTTACAAAATCAAGTATCTAAGATTTTAGGGCAAAATCCTATTTTCTTTAAAATATATTCCAAGTATTGAAAACCACCATTTGGACATAACACAATCATACTTACAACCCCACAACTATTTTCAAGAATCCATTAGAAAACCCCTCTTTTGATTCTAAGCCAAAACCCTAGATTTTTGTTCAAATCACCAAAATCACAATATTGTTTAGAAAAGTAAATAACTAAGTTAAAAACCATACAAAAGGTCTAAGAATCCTTACCTCCAAGGCAAGGACAAAGAAGAGCAAGGGTTGAAACTCGATAAAGCCAAAAATGAATTTTGTTTTGATCAAATGAAAGCTCTCGGTGTGCTCTACTCTGTTTCCCAAAGGACAATGGTGTAGAAACCAACAGATGATAGTGTAGAGAGAGGGAGGGAGCGATGGTCTCTAGAGAGAGGAAGAAAATTTGGGGTTTTGAAATGTTTAGAGAGAGGGAGGGAGCGATGAAAAAGTGATCCAAAAAGTGGCTATTACGAACTTATATACGCACAAACCGCTCTGATGGGTTGTTTAACACACCAAAAATAAACACTAAACTATACCAAATTCCTTAGAATAATGGTAAGTCAAAATATCGATCCACAAGAACAAATGGGAAATTAAACTAATTTAATTGTTAAATTTCTAAATTAATTTTGATAAAAAGATTGAGAGATTCATAAACTAATAATAATTAAATTAAACAAAGTTAAACTACCAATTATAAATAAAATTAAAATGATTGATTTTTGGGAAAAACCTAGGGTAATGAGTCCATAACTAGTTACATAAATAAGGTTTCAATTTGAGATTCAATTATGTTATAGTTCAAACTAAATAATACTTCGCAACTACAGGCTCGAAGCATTTATCAAGAAAATTAACACATTCAACGTATAGGCATGAACCATCTCAAGTAGTACGAGTCGTTCGCTCTAAACTAGGGTAGCAACACTTCTCGTCTCTCGTAGTGTGGCTCATCTCATACTTTGAACATGAAAGTGGAGAAAACTATTATATAGAAAGCATTCAACAATTACAGAAAGTAAATACTCAAAGAAATAATGAAAAGTTATATTAGAAAACTTCTTAAGAACCACACAATTGTTCAAACCATTACATAAAAGAAAACCAAAAAGAAACCTATTTACACGGCTACGGTTTCTTCAAAACCCTAGAAAAGAAGAGCCTAGCCACTCATGGAGGAGTGAGAAGATGTGGAAGAAGAAAAGCCCCCCATGAAAGTTCTCCTTGAAGCTTGAGGAAAATCACCTTCTCTAAACCCTAGCCTCCATTTCCTTCGAATAATTTCTGAACCCCCTTCAATCCCTTTTTTCTTCTTTTTATTCCCAATAGAAAATCCCAAAATTTTTATGCACGCAACCCTAGGTGGGCCGCATGTGCGGTGAGGTAGTTGGCTCAGATTTTTTGCTTCTTGCACGGAGAATCTACTTTCGCGCCCTTTTTGATTGAATTTGCGTATTTCCTGCCAAATTTGTACAAGTCCACAAAACGCATCATCTCCACCAAATAAACAAAATTGAAAAACTATAAATGTAATTTAAGCAACCTCAATGTGGTACCTTTCAGCCTACATCATATCCCCCAAATTACATTTTGCTAGTCTTCGAGCAAAACAATAGAAATAAGAAAAAAAAATGCTCTAAGCCACTTTTGTAGGGATTACGATTGCATTTAGCATATGCAACAAGTCTTTAAACCAAAAGGTTACCCTAAGTGGACGAGTATACTCTCGTAAGGGTTTTCAAAAATGATACCCACAAACATCAACGTATTCATATCTGCTCAACAATAATTAACCACACCACTCCATCTAACAATCAACTTATATGCTACTAGAGTGTGATATTAAGACAAGATGAGTCATTGAAGGCATAGTGGACAAGCATGAAGGAATCTATTGAGCAAAGACCATAATTCAGTTAATACAAAAGTTAAATCCCCTGTACTTGTGAATGCTAGTAAACACATTATTAGTGCCCTTGGTGTAAAGTGCATTCCCCATAACTAGTTAACTCTCCACTATAATAGGCCAGTGTAACTCACAATAACACCTAACATATACAGAAAAACTAAACTTTTGCAATCAAGATTCTTATCATTTTTTTTTTGGTGAAAGATTGTGCAATGTCTTGATCCATTAAGCTTTCTAATCAACTCATGTAACAAGCATTGGGTCAATGACTCCCAAATCAGATGATTTTAGGGCACTGGGTGTGAAGACACTCTTATGGGCTTAATAACTCGAGCTGAAAAGGCTGTGAACCCGAACAAGTCTTTATTTATTTATTTATTTTTTTTTCTTAACTATGCAATGTCTAGGTCCCTTAAGCTTTCTAATTAACCCATGTATTGGGTCAATGACTTCCAAACCATACGGTTTTAGGGCACTGGGTATAGAGACACCCCCACGGACTTAATAACTTGAGTTAAAGAGGCTACGAACCTAAACAAGTCAATTTTTTTTTTTTTATAATAAGAATCAAGGCTGCTCATTTATTAGAATAGAGAAGTCACTGCTATGAAAGTGTGTTCATGTTAATCAAGGCATACTCATGACAAGTGTACTAATACCACAAACACAAACAACTCTCCTAGTGCAAACATCACATGCGAGTATTTACTCGATAAACCCTTTTCATACAAGTCCACTATGTTCCCCAATTAACATATGCTTATATCACTACAAAGTGAACATCAAGTGCAACAAGTACAAATATGAATTATTTTTAATACCGCACCCCCTAACTGGAATATAACATTGTCTTCAATGTAAGCAACGGTAAAGTAGATAATAAAATGAGAGAGAGAGAGGATCTTACCAGACGGCGTAGGCACACATCCAGCGAGGTAGGGACGAACCAAACACACGCACACACACACTTTTTTCTTTTTTGACTATACAGTGTAAAAGGAAAAGAAAAATAAAATAAAACAAAACAAAAAGAAATAAAGAAATGAAATAAAGAAAATAGAATGGATATCACTGATTTGGATTCGACGGTAGTGGAAATTGATGCTCAAATAGGGCATGCATCAGCGTCTGAGTCTCGAATGCCTCACTATGACCCCTAGCACCAAGCTGATCAAACTACTGCTAGCTCGACTCTCGGTATGCGTAAAAGTCAATTTGCAGAGATGCAACTGACTGTTGATACCCATCAAGCGCCATCTGCAAGTAATCCCAATATGTGTGATAGTCGGCCCGGGGATCAGCCACAGATTGCTAAATAACGGCTAGATTATCCAAAAGAGCCTGATATTACGCTCGTGTCATATGGAATGGTAGGGGCACTAGCGCGATGGCGGGCTCTACCGGAACATCATTAGGATTAGTCAGGGCATTGGGAATGAGTAGTGGAGGCAGCAGGAGAGCAGTGGTTTGGCGCCATTGGGTTTTACTATAAAACAGTGGCGGCAAAAGCTAAATCTCATTGGGTTCGAGTGGGTATGTCCATTGGCCTTTTATGAGTGTAGTGATGAGGTTAGCGAAAGGGAGGGCCCATGTAGAACCGCCTCATGTGTTGCGTAACTTGACTTCATTAAGGATATGAAACATCAGCTTGAAGATTAAAATAAGGATGTTGACCCAAAACCCGAAGTCAAATTGGTGCAAGGCATAAAGGAAGTCCCCTCGCCGCTCTTCCTTGTGGCCTAGAGGGATGACATTCTTTTTTAGAACCACATCAAGGAAGAGGAGGCGATGCCGTAAGTTAGCCCACTGGATGCTAGTTCGATTGTCATCATCATGTCGCCTCTCATAAAATTCAGTCACCAATGCTGGGACTATGAGTTCCCGAGTGAACACCGGGAACTGCTCTTCATTGATAGTGTCCATGGAACAGTGGAGAACCTCGGTAATGGAAACTGGTGTGACCACTAACTCCATCCCGTTAACAATGGACAAAAGAGCTCCCAGGGCCTCGTCACTGGTGTACATGTTTTGATAAAAGACTCGCACAATGCGCTAGTTCAGTGAATGTGCAGACGCCCAGGAGGTCCCGGTCTTCAAGTTGTCAGACACTCCACGCAGTGGGTTGATGGCGGTGGAAGAAGTCCACATCAAAAGGTGTGTCACAGGCAATTGGTTTGTTGGCCCAAGTGTCGATCGTTATATTCCTAGCGGTGATGTTAGCATTCTGAGGCTGTTTGGGTGCTCAGCGGGATGATGTAGACATATCTGCATAAAATAATACAACCAATACTACCCAAAACGTGGAACTATTATATCAGCACTCATCAAATAGCACATGCATGCACAAATCACTCAAAACTTCATTGCTATTACACCACCGGATTTCTTTTATTTCAATTTTTTTTTTAATACTACCCTAAATTAACTTATACTAAGTTAGCATAAAGAAAATGGACAAATGCAAATATGAAATGCAAGGAATAAATCAATAAATTAGTTAGTAGAGAAAAGGAGAAGAAAAATAAAAGAAAATTAAATTAAAAATACAGAAAATAAAAATAAAAACTAAACTACTAAACAATTAAATCACTAAATAAAAATAAAACTAAATCACTAACTAAACAATTAAAACAAAAATAAAAACAATCCACTAACTAATTAAACTAACAAGAATCACTAACTAAACAATTAAACTACATAACTATATTATAAAAAAATAGGCTACAACAAGCAAAATTATTATTATTATTATTGGTGAAATTTTGTTTTTTTTTGTTTTGTTTTTTGGCCGCATGTGCACTGGAGATGGTTGCACGTGCGGTCGTCAGTTTCTTCGATGCCCAGATTTTATTTATTTATTTATTTCTTTGGGATGTTAGTGTGAGCCGCACGTGCGCCAAAGATGGCCACATGTGCAGTGGTCGGTTTTTGGTACCAGCACAATTTTTTTTTTTTTTTTTTTTTTTGGGGATGATGATGATAGGTATAAGGATGATGAACAAAGCTCAAAATAACAATTAAACTACCAATGTACTAATATTACAAGTGAAAACTAATAAATTTAAACAAAAAGAGGGTGATTACCTTAAAAAAAATAGGGAGAAAAGAAATGAAGAAGAGAAGATGTAGATCCGCCGGAAAAAATGGCCGTCGGAAGGTTGCCAGCCGGAAAAGATGGTGATGCTTTGGTGGGAAGGTGGTTTTCAGAAAAAGGTGGGGTGAAGGTTGAGGGTTAAGGGTTGGAGGTTAAAGGGTTGGTGATGGTGGGGTTGGATGATGGCGTGGTTTGATGGGTTTGTGAGATAAAGAAAGAGAGAGAGCAAAGAAGATGATAAGGTAGAGAGAGTGTGCTGAGAAGAGTGAGGGTCAAAAGAAGGTCTAGGGTTTGGCTTAAAGGATTTTTTTTTTTTTGAAGAAATATAAAATAAGTAAATAATAATAAAAATAAAAAACAATCTGCACAATTTTTTATTTTTATTTTTATTTTTTGATGAAAAAAAAGAAAATAAAAAAATAATAATAATAAAAGTTTTTTTTTTTTTTCAAATAGCTCCACGTGTGGTGAATTATGGGCCGCTCCAGCAGCACTTGCGCAATGTCCATTTAGGCCTGGGCTGCTTTGCGGCCTCGGCCTCCGCTCGTGCGTTCCAATTTTTTTTGGATACGCCGTTCGTGCTCCCATTGGGCTGCACGAGAACTTATTTTTGGGTCACTCCAACGGTAAAATTGGGCCGCTCCAGCGGCGCTTAAGCAGAATACTTTTGGGCCTAGGCCGCTTGTGCGACTAGCCTTTCCGCTTGTGCGCTCCATATTTTGAGGCTCCGTTAGTGAGCCCATTTGGGCGGCACCTGCGGTCTGTCGTTTTTTTTTTTTTTGTTTACAAACCCAATTACAACCCAAATAAAAATTTAAACCATTTCTACCTTCAATGCACATATGGAATAAAAATAGCACTTCGAAAATATCTAAATGCTCAACAAAGGTAAATCTTTACGCGAAAACCACCAATACTATTTTTCTCCCTAACAATGCTTGTAACTTTCCCTGTTCTCTAACAAGGTGACAGACTAGGTTGATTCGGTATCCAGAATCGAGGTGCATAAAGCTAACTCGACCTATGGGGCTGCCATATAGAGTTCAAGTTAGGGTGATTTTGAAGCAATCTCCACATCTCTGGGTATTTAAACCATACTTTAGTCTAAAAAATTCCAAACCTTTGATTCTAGGCTTTGCCATTCGAACTCTAGTATCCACCATCTAAGTTGGTCTCCTAGAAACTCACTACAAATACAGTTAGGTGGCTATACCAGACTGTCAGATGCCATTCGGGCATGATATACACCAAAGGAATTACTCCTTTAGAGGATTTAAAGTCTCCTAGACTCAAAGCAAGTACAATGGAAGATATATTGGGTCCGTCAAGTGGTCAACCTCAATCATCTCCCCTTTCTCAATACCATCCACATAATGTTTCAATCGTTGGCCATTGACCTTGAAGGTCGTACCATCTTGTGGATTTTTAATATCAACCGCCCCATGTAGAAAGACTTCAATAACCTCATATGGGCCATCCCACTGAGACCAGAGTTTACTCGAGAACAATTGGAATTTGGCATTAAACAACCACACTTTTTGGTGAGGCTCGAAGAACTTGCGAAAAATATGTTTATCATGAAATGCCTTAGTTCTAGCCTTGTAAATTTTAGAGCTCTCATATGCATCATTGCAGAGCTTTTCTAACTCATTAAGTTGGAGTTTTCGATGACCGGCTTTAGCCATATCAAAATTGAACTTCTTAATGGCCCACAAAGCTTAGTGTTCTAGCTCAACAGGGAGATGGCACGGTTTCCCGAACACAATCCTATATGGAGACATCCCAATGGGTGTCTTATATGCAGTGCGATAGGCCCAAAGTGCATCGACCAACCTAGTGGACCAATCTTTCTTATCGGGCCTTACAGTTTTCTCGAGGATATTTTTAACCTACCTATTAGAAACCTCTACTTGACCACTAATCTGGGGATGATAGGGAGTGCTAACTTTGTGAGTGATCATGTACTTGCGCACTAATGCCTCGAAGAATCGGTCGCAAAAATGTTTGCCACCGTCACTAATTATGGCACGTGAGAACCCAAAACGACAAAAAATGGTTTCATAGAGGAATTTAACCACAACTTTGTAGTCATTCATTCTGGTGGCCACTGCCTCAACCCACTTAGAGACATAGTCCATAGCCACCAAAATGTATTCAAATCCAAAAGATGATGGAAAGGGAAACATGAAGTCGATGCCCCAAACATCAAAAATCTCAATGATCAAAATAGGGGTCATCGGCATCATATCTTGTTGTGACATAGAGCCCATGCGTTGACAACGCTCACAAGCTCTACAGAAATTATGGGCATCTTTGGAGATAGAGGGCTAGTAGAACCCACATTGTAAAACCTTGGCGACCATTTTTTGCCCACTAAAATGGCCGCCACATGCATGAGAGTGACAAAAGGTGAGAATGCTATGAATTTCACTCTCAGGCACATAACGCCGAATCACTTGATTCAGGACAATACTTGAACAATTTTGGGTCTTTCTAGAAATAGTGCTTGACTTGTAAGAAAAATCGGTCTTTGTCTTACTTAGATCAAGTTTTCGGAATTTGACCAACCGCCAAGTAATTCACTATGTGAGCAAACCACGGGAGGGTCACTTGTGATACCGCAAGAAGTTGCTCGTCCGGAAACAAGTCATGCAAGGCTAAGGGATCACTCGTGTGCTCAATAAAGATTTGGGATAAATGATCTGCAACTACATTCTCGGATCCCTTCTTGTCCCAGATTTCTAGGTCAAACTCCAGAAGGAGTAGAATCCACCTAATCAACCTAGGTTTGGTCTCTTTTTTGGACAGTAAGTACCATAAAGCGGCGTGGTTAGTGAACATAATGACTTTAGACCCTAGAAGGTAGGACCGAAACTTATCAAGTGCAAACACAATAGCTAGTAACTCTTTCTCAGTGGTAGTGTAGTTTAATTGAGTATCAGACAGAGTATAACTAGCATAGGATATAACATAGGGCACTTTATTCACCCTTTGGCCTAAGACGGCGCTGAGGGCATAATTAGATACATCACACACGATCTTGAAAGGAAGAGACCACTCAGGAGATTGCATGATAGAAGTAGTAAAAAGAGCCGCTTGAAGTGTTTTAAATGCTTTCAAACATGAATCATCAAAGATAAATGGTACGTCCTTAGCAAGTGAACTACATAAAGGATGGGATATTTTACTAAAGTCTTTGATGAACCTACAGTAAAAACTTGCATGCCCCAAAAATGATCAGACTTGACGCACAGAAGTGGGTAGAGGAAGGCCTGCAATGAGGTCAACCTTAGCTTTGTCAACCTTTATACCTCGAGGAGACACAATGTGTCCCAACACTATAACCTCGTGAACCATAAAATAGCTTTTCTCCTAACTCAAAACTAGGTTTGTCTCCACACATTGAGTAAGCACTTTAGTTAAGTTCTGGAGACATTCCTCAACAGACAGCCTTAACACGGAGAAGTCATCCATGAAGACCGCTAAGAATTTCTTCACCATGTCAGAAAAGATAGCCATCATACACCGTTGAAAGGCCGCCAGTGCATTGCAAAGCCCAAAGGGCATTTGGCGATAGGCAAAAGTGCCAAAAGGACATGTGAAGGTGGTCTTTTCTTGGTCATCCGAATACACAGGAACTTGATTGTAACTAGAATAGCCATAAAGGATACAATAGTAGCTCTGCCCTGCTAACCGCTCCAGGATCTGATCAATAAAAGGTAAGAGAAAATGATCCCTTCTTGTCATGGAATTCAGTCTCCTATAATCAATGCACACTCACCACCTAGTAGTGGTTCGTGTGAGGACTAACTGTCCTCACTTATTCTCGACAACAGTGATGCCCGATTTCTTGGGCACCACTTGTGTGGGACTCACCCACTTGCTATCCGAGATGGGGTATATAATACTCACATCTAACAATTTTAACACCTCATTTTTCACCACTTCTTTCATATTAGGATTAAGCCTCCGTTGAATTTCACGAGAAAGTTTGGTGTCCTCCTCTAGATGTATATAATGCATGCACACAGAGGGATATATCCCTTGCAAATCAGCCACCGACCATCTTATAGCACTCCGATGTGCCACAAGAACACTCATTAATTGACTTTCTTGCCCTGCAGTTAAGTTAGATGCAATGATGACAAGTAAAGTATCCTTTGGCCCTAAAAATGCATACTTGAGTGTGGCCGGGAGTGGCTTCAACTCAAGTGTAGGTGGTGTGATTAGGGATGGTATGGCAAGCTCTCTAGATAGAAGGGGAAGGGACTCAAACCAGGCTTTCCATGGAGGAAAATCTGGTGTAGAAAAAGAATTAAGTAAGGCATTCACCTCCTCCACTGACTCGTCAATATCAAAATTTTCAAACCCAAAATAAGCTAAACATGCCTCTAAAGGGTTCTCTACAAAAATGGAGGGTAAAGCCTCCTCTACAATCCCATTCACAATATCCACATATAAACACTCCTCTCTTTCATGGGGTTGTTGGGATGCTTTGAAAAAATTGAGTTTCACTTGCATATTTCCAAATGAAACATTCATAACCCCTGTATGACAATTTATGCATGCATTGGTCGTAGCCAATAAAGGTCGACCTAAGATCACCAGGATTTGTTTCCTAGAGCTAGCTATCGGTTCCATATCTAAAACCAAAAAATCAACAGAAAAATAAAACCAATCGACCTTCACTAGCACATCCTCAATCATGTCATGTGGCACTTTGAGGGACTAGTCAGCCAACTGGAGAGTAACAATAGTGGGCTTAAACTCGCCAAGCCCAAATTTTTCATACACAGAGTACGACAACAAATTGACACTAGCCCCTAAATCTAACAAGACCCTATCAATAAAATGATCCCCTCTAATGCATGCAATGGTTGGGGCACCAGGGTCTTTAAGCATAGGGGGTGTGTCACTCAATAAAATGAAGCTTACTTGCTCCGTGAATATGACCTTTTAGGACACATATGTCCTAAATTTAAGCTTTTGCATACAAAGGTCCTTCAAAAATTTGGCATAGGTGGGTACTTGCTTAATCGCCTCCAACAGGGGGAGGTTGATTTTAACCTGTTTAAAGACCTCCATCATCGGTTCCATGGATTTCGCCTTCTTATTAAAAAGGGACAGTGTATTAAGGCATTGGGGAAAGGGTGCCTTAGGCACATATGGTGCCTTAGACTCATGTGAAGTGCTAGAGACTAAGTCATTCCCTTTTGGTGTTTCTCCCTCACCCTTGCTCTCATTTGGTATACCACCATGGTCACCCTTCTTAGCCTTAGTTGCATCAGACGCAATTGGCTGAGGCTCTAACTCCCTCTCACTCCTCAAAGTAATCACCCCTTGCATCTGCTCATGGTGTTTTCCATTACCACCAGACCCCTTTGCCCCATATTGACCCTTAGGGTTGGCCACAGTCTGACTCGGTAATTTTTCCTCCTCTCTCCTATTTATATTGTTAGCCATTTGACCCAGTTGGGCCTCTAGCATGGCAATGGAGTGAGTACGAGTGAACTACTGGTGCTAACCCCTTATGTTCTGAAGAACTTCCAACACCTGAGTCTCAAATGCAGAACTGCCTTGAGGAACAAGCGGGGGTTATGGTTGCCGATAAGGTTGTGGTGGTCGGTAGGAAGATTAGTTGGCAAAATTATTAAAATTCTACCTTGGTGGTGAAGGATTGTAAGAAGTGCCTTGTGAAGGAGGTCTCCATGAAAAATTAGAGTGATTTCTCCATCCCGGATTGTATATGTTAGAATATGGGTCATTACTTGAGTTGGAGAATCCTTAAGCCGCATTCACATGCTCTTGGACTAATTTCGGAATTGTGATGCCGAAGGGCACTCACTCAAGTCATGAGCAGGACTCACCCAAATAGCACATGCCTCATGAAATTGAGGCTAATCTTACTGTGTAGGGGCATGACCCGCAGCTAATAATTGGTCCATTTTGTGGGACAATGCCTCTACTTGTTGGGCTAACAGTAGATGTTGCCTTACCTCATAAATGCCCTTGGTTTTTGGGGTTCCAACTACCAGTTGCTGGACTTGCCGGGTTGCGGAGACATGGTAGAGGGAATTATCACTTAAGTTCTCAAATAATTGCCATACCTCAGCAACATTTTTGGACATGAATGTCCCACCACAAGAAGAATCTACCATTTGGCGGTGAGGCTCAGTTAAGCCATAGTAAAAGGTTTGAACAAGTTGTCAATCAGGCACTTGGTAGTGGGGACACTATTGGAGAAGGTTACGAAGTTTTTCCCATGTCTCATGAAATTACTCGCCATCGATTTGAGCAAAATTGGTGATGGCTTGCCTAAGTTGGTTAGTCTTACCAATGAGGAAGTACTTCTCCAAAAACTTTTGCTGTAATTGGTCCCAAGTTGTGATAGAATTAGTAGGTAAGGAGTTCAGTGTTTTTGTCCTTTAATGAAATGGGAACAATAGCAACATTAGGGCCTCATTAGTGAAATTCTGGATCCTCACTGTAGAGTAAATTTCTAGAAATTCATGCAGATGTTTATAAGGGTCATCATGAGCTAGTCCATGGAATGATGGTAGCATTTGGATAGTGCTTAATCTCATAATGAGCAGTAGTGGTGTCGAGTAACTGGATGCATGATGGTGATGTATATGCAGTGGGTGTGAAGTAATCCTTAAGGGTCTGGTTAGGTCCATTTAGGCCATTCGTAATTCACCATCTCTATTGGTTCGAAGTATGGATAAGGGTATTCAAGCCTAGGAACACAGGAAGACGCTCTAAGTTTCCTAAGATTCCTTTCTAGTTCAAGGTCCAAACTCCACAATTCAGGGCGACAAGAACGGCACCCGTACATACACTACTCATACACACACACACACACACACACACATACACATACACACACACTAAGTTTCGACTCTGTGCACTAAGTTATGAAAGCAAAATACCAAAGGGAGAAATACTCACAATAATTTAACGAAAACGCTTTACTCGTCTTGCGGGTGCTTGACATGTAGATGCTATCCCCAATTTCCATTTGAGCTCTCTAGTTTTAGCACTTTGGTGCTTTCCTTGCGAGTATTTGCTTCTTTTTTTTTTTAAGCACTTTGGTGTTGCGGTTTGTTTTTAAAGCTCAGTTGTGCTCTGCTCACACTTCGGTAATAACTCTACTTGCAAACACTCTGCACACTTAGCAATACAAAAATATAAAATCCTAAACTAAAAATTAAAATAGGAATGTAACTTTAAATTACTCAATTTCGCCAGAAGTCTCCGGCTACGGCGCCAAAATTTGATGGGTCGTTTCACACACCAAAAATAAATACTAAACTATACCAAATTCCTTAGAATAATGGTAATTAGTCCAAGTATCGATCCACAAGGACAAATGGGAAATTAAACTAATTTAATAGTCAAATTCCTAAATTAATTTTGGTAAAAAGATTGAGGGAAACATAAACTAATAATAATTAAATTAAACAAAGTGATTAAACTATCAATTATAAATAAAATTCAAATTATTGATTTTTGGGAAAAACTTAGGGTAATTAGTCCACCACTAGTTACATAAACAATGCTGCAATTTGAGATTCAATTATGTTACAGTTCGAACTAAATAATATTTCGCAACTACAAGCTCGAAGCATTTATCAAGAAAATTAACGCGTTCAACGTATAGGTACGAACCATCTCAAGTAGTACGAGTCATTCGCTCTAAACTAGGGTAGCAACACTACTTGTCTCTCGTAGTATGACTCGTTTCATACCTTGAACATGAAAGAGTAGAAAACTATTGTATGGAAAACATTCAACAATCACAGAAAGTAGAATACTCGAAGAAATAATGGAAAGTTATATTAGAAAACTTCTTGAGAACCATACAATTGTGAGAACCATTATATTTAAGAAAAAAAAAAAAAAAAAAAAAACTATTTACATGGCTAGGGTTTCATCAAAACCCTAGAAAAGAAGAGCCTAACCACTCATGGAGGAGTGGGAAGACATGAAAGAGGTGGAAGAGGAAGAAGCCCCCATTAAAGTTCTCCTTGAAGCTTGAGGAAAATCACCTTCTCTAAACCCTAGCCTCCCTTTCCTTCGAATAATTTTCGAACCCCCTTTCAACTCATTTTTTATTCTTTTTATTCCCAGCAGAAAAGCACAAAATTTTCATGCACACAACCCTTGTTGGGCCGCTCAAGCACCCATGTGGGCCACTCGAGCGGTGGTGCGCCGCATGTGTGGTGGAGCTTGGTCGCACGTGTGGTGAGGTGGCTTTCGTTTCTCGCATAGAGAATTTGCTTTCGTGCCCTTTTTGATCGAATTTGCATGTTTCCTGCCAAATCTGTATAAGTGCACAAAACATATCATCTCCACCAAATAAACAAAATTGAATGACTATAAATGTAATTTAAGCGACCTCAATGTGGTACCTTTCGGCCTTCATCACACTCGGGCAACTAAAACAGCCCTCAAGTGACTAGACACAATAAGTGAGACCGCTTGAGCGAACAAAGTTACCACTCGAGCGCATAATGACACCCTCCCAAAAGTTTTGTAGACAAAGGCTAACCATTTAAGCACAAGAAATACTGCTCGAGCGAAGAATGCCATACTCTCAGCATTTTTGCAGACCTGAAAAAATACTGGAAGTTCTCAAAGTTCGTTCAACAGTTTTGAAAAACTAACTTCCAACTTGTTTCAAATGTGACCAAGACACTCCATTAACCAAACTTAACAAGGAATAAGATGAAAGAAGACATGAACAACCGTGCACGACACAAATTCCCTGATCTAAATCAATAAACGGGTCGAGTCTAAACTAGAATCGCTATATCTATTGTTGTCCTCTAGAGCTCTCTCATTCTGTAGATTGAACTAGGTTCCTCCTCCAAACTTTGAAATCTAATTTTAAATCTAGATTATAAAGTTAGGGTTTTGATTGAGAAAGTAAAGTAGATTTGAAATTTAAAAAAACTAGGGCTTTGATTTGAGGCTTTAAAAAATTATTTTCATCGTGCATGATAGTGGTTCTGCATTGAATATATAAATGGTGTTCATAGTTTCATATTGTTCATGTATTTATAATCTCATTTTAGATTTTTATTGTTATTTTTGGAAAGTATTTATATTGTTGTTGTTGGTGTATTGTTGATGAATACAGTGACTTATCCTTATTATTAAGCTATTTAATTTGATTTTTTTCTCTATGTGAAGTTCAACTCGTATTACATTCAAAAACTCATTCAACCCTGCTTATATGCAAGATTATGCAAGACTATTTTCTAAGTGTCTCTACATTGATAATATACCCAAGAGAGCGATTATATACATATAGATTATTGACTTCTAGAGAGACAAGAGCAATATATATATTCTCTATTGCATGGGTATAAATGTTGCAAAATCAATAAAGAAAAGAAAAGAAAGTGGGAATATTTATTTTTGATCAAAGAATGAAAGTGGGTAGGCAACAACATCACCCCTCTCTCTTAATCCATTTATTGTTCAATAAGAAATTTTTGGAAACCCAATTTTTTTGTGATCATTTATTGGAAATCCAATTTTTCATGAAGTTAATTTGTGTTTATTGGAGGTAGATTCCCCTCAAAGTGAATCAGATTTGTTCTAGTTTCTAGGTGTGTTTCTACCATAGCTAAGAATAAGAAACAAGTTGTTTACAAAAGAGGCTGCTATTTGTTGGTGAGGTTGCTTGACATTAATTATTTTTGCTATTTTATATTTTTTTGTAGGTCAATGTCAATGTCAATGTCAAATACAAGTATGGCCAGCATTCATGAAGTTAGATTTGACAACCACAATTGTTGATGTGGCAGCAAAGCTATGGGTAAGATTTCTCAGTCAACGAATAACCCAAATTGTTTATATTTTGTATGCCCCCATTCTGTGAATGGCTATAAGTTCTTTGAGTGGCATATATACAGCATAATTTGAAGGTGGTCGAGAATGATATTCTTGAAGAACGCATGGATGTCTTGTCTACTCTTAGAGAAGTAATTATCTTGAATAGGGAACTCGAAGACATGATTGTGATGAGTAGGAAACAATTGAGAGATTTGACAGTGGTGATTAAAAGAGTTGGTGATAAGTTGAATTACGTCTTTGCTTTTATTATTGTCTTGTTGGTGGTAGTTGTCCTTCTAGTGTATTTGAAATAGTGTATGTAATGTCAGGTAGAATGAGTATGACTTGTATTTATGCTAAAATGACTTATAGGTTGAATGTGTATGTAATGTATAGTGGACGGCTACCATTTTGTTGAAGTGATAATGAATGTAATAGGTTTTTTTGTTTAAGGGTTAAATGTAATGACTTGTTTCTTCTTATTAGCTAGAGACTCGTAACAAAATTGATGGCTAAAAAAGGTTTAGTGTGTAAACAAGGAACAACTATTCAAAAGTTTATTTCAACATGATTTATCTAGTGGTAGAATGCATTGCAAGGAGGAATTTCCTCTTAATAGGCATGCATTACAGGCACAAAACATATGATGTGAACTGAATTATATGCAAATATGTCAAGATAACCCAAAATAAGATATGGTACAAAAGAGTATATGCAATAACATTTGGGCAGCAAAACATAATGAAGTACCCATTTTTTTTTGTCCTGATTTATTTAACAAACGCATCTCAAATTTTACAAGAACCCAAATGCACTCATCTTCAAATGCTACTAGAAACAAAATGGAATTTGTGCTATTCTCATGTTGATTCCAAAAGCCCCAAGTTTTACTACAAATGGATTAGAACATGAACTCAAAATAATAATAATAATAAATAAATAAATATAAATAAAAATAAAAATAAAAATTACAAAACACCCACATATTCTATAGTATATATATAGAAATATGACCAAAAAAAATATATATAACAGCAGCAACAATTGTGAGGCAAAAAATAGAAGCAGCAAATTGTGAGGCACAAATACCAACAGTAAAAAAACCACAAAAGCATCAACAAATTCAGTAATTGGATGCAAAATTTAGCAACAAGTTTAAATACAATTAATCTCTTATGCTTGAAATTTGAAGTGTCTTCCACCTCTTTGTGCCCATCTATACCCTGAGGAAGAAAAAAAAAAAGTAACATCAACATCAAATTCAGCAAAAAAAAAAATAAAAAAGAAGAAGCAATTTCAGCACAAAACAATAGCAAAATAGCAAAAAACAGCAACAAAAAAAAAACAAAACAACAGCAATTTCAGCAGCAAAACATCAGCAATTTCAGCACCAAAATAACAGCAAAACAATAGCAATTTGAGCAAAAACAACACCAAAACAGCAGCAAAAGAACCTGGCTACACATTACAGTATTTGTTGGTTGAGAATCTGTATTTGAGACTTCAAAATCTTAAATGTCATACCCACATTGAAGTAATGTCATAAATGTTAGTTGAGCACAATACGACAAATTGTTTTCCTACAATGAATTGATATTATATGAGGCCACATAATCATATTATACCCACACTAGCCACAAAAAAAAAAAAAAAAACACTAGTTAATAAAATATCATTCACATTATATATAGGCTACATCAGTGGAGGAGGAACTGAAGTACCACCCATGGCAAAAGAATGAGGAGGATGAGGATGAATAGGAGGAAAATTTTCATGAATGTAGACATCTCCTCTAGCAGATAATGGAGAAGGTCTAATTGTTGGTGCTGCTATTGGTTTTGAAGAACTTGCAGATTTCGCATGGGATTTCTTTTTAAAGCTTGCTTCCAACGCCACCTCACGCGGACCTTTTATCCTCCTTTTGCCCTTACTGGTTGGGTGCTTTTTCTTCAATTCTGTTGAAATTTGCACAACACGATTGTTGTCTTCACAAGCCATTTCTAAGTTTTGCGGTTGATCATCAGTACTTACTTCTTTTTTAGTACAAAAATGGGCACTTAACTTGCTTTCAACATTTGCACCTAATGCAGCGACTTGTGAAAATGAAAAATCAAAAGTTTCCTCAGTTTCAACAGCTCTATATGTTATTACTCTAAATGTGGTCATCAATGTCTTATATCGCGAGGCTTGTTAGAATTTGATATCTACTTGAATCTCATTCCCTAACTTGTCCTTCACAACTTTTGCTTTTGCTTATATGATCTACCTCTTTATAATGTATTGTAAAGGAACCTCTTTCAACTTCAATATTTCTTTCATAACCTTCAAACAGTGACTGCACAAAATCCCTTTCCTTTCAAACTTTGTACAATTACAAGCCAAAAAGCCATCCTTCTCTATCTTCACTTTCCTTGCATTTTTCCCAGTAGCATCAACAATTGTGTATAGGGTACAAGCCTCACGATATTCAATTGCTTGTATGTTTGATTCAACAACCATATTCAGTTGCTTGTATGTCTGATTCAACAAAAATAAAATACTCATCTTGAAACTCCTCAAAAATAATTTTTGTGTACACATTACCCATTTGACTTAACATTCTGAATGGGCTCTCATCCTTGGCAACCTTTGGCACAAAACATATCCTGTTTCTAGCTCCTTGTACTGCTTCTCACAGAGTACCCTTTCAAAATACATGAAGATTTTATTTAAATTAAAAGGAGAACAAATGTAATCCTTCAAAAATACATTAAAAGATTCACTGAGTTGTGTTGTACTTATTCCCGTAGCTCATGTTGATCTAACATATGTCCAACCCCATTTTTCTTCACCCTAAAAGTCAACTTCAACCAATGATTATCACGAGCATCATATGCATCAAACATTTCCCTCCACTTCGTTTTCCATTCATTTTCATTCTCAATACCAAACATGAATTTATTTAATACACCTTTCACCCCTTATCTTGGAAGAGACAGTTAACATGCCTTAATGCATTTTGCATCAAATGCCAAGTGCACAAATGGTGACTCGTGTCAAGCATCACAATGGGTATGGCCTTAGCCATTTGCACCATCTCAATCGGTAAACAAAGTTTTTGGCGCCTTTTTTGACATAGTCTCCAAAAAATTTGAAATAATCATACAAATGTTTTAGCAGTCTCATTATACAAAAAAGCGGCATCAAAAACAATTGTTCTCCTATGATGGTTAAATCCCACAAAAGATGCAAAGGGCCTATGCTTTTTATTTAACTTATAGGCAGTATCAAATGTAACTACATTGCCAAATTGGGCATAATCCATGATCATTTGTGCATCGACCCAAAACATATTTGTTGTTTGCTCCTCATTATCTAACTAGAAAGCATAAAAAAGAAGAAGATGGATTCTCTAAAGATTTTGGTTGAAAGTATTGAAACACATTACCTACTTCATCATATGCTAAACTTATTTGTCTTTTGGTTCTCAAATAATTTTTTTCATCTAATTTCAAAAACCTAAGAGACTGCCTCCCACTAGTTTCCCTACCCATGAGTTCAAAAGACTACCCTAAATGAAAACCAGATTGTGAGGCTAAGTCTAACTGAATTGCTTGGATAGCTGATATCTTTCTTTACGATGGCAATATGTGGGCACAATTTGGAGATACAAGTTCGTGGTTGTGTTTTTCTTTGAAATCACTCACAACAAATTTCCCAATAGTGACATCCAATTTAACAAAAAGTCGGGCTTTACAACTAGTCCTAGTTTTAGCTTTAGGATTTTTTTTTTTATCAATGGGTCTCGCTTGGCAACCTTCCGAAATCCCTCCTTGTTGCAAACAAAATTTCTAGAAATAATTTATTTAGTAAACTTGTTCTTGTTACAATATTCCCTTCTTATATTAAACTCCATTCTTCCACATGCATTATAAAAATCATACGCACTTTATTTTGATTCAAATGTCATTTCTACTTTTGGCTTCCAACCACAATCGTTGTTAGCTTCCATATCCATATGAAAACACAGCTGAAAAGTAAAAGCAATGAAATGGGAGAAGTATCAAAATGCCATTCATCATAACTATGAAGAGTTAATCCTATAGAAAATCTTTCTTCACGCACAACTTTAGATTTTTTTTTTTGAATTTATTAGTAATTAATTTGATTAAAGAAATGGTATCAATGGTTGTCTTATACATTAATTTAACATATACTATTCACTCTTACATTAATTTAACCTTTACGAAAACCACTAGAAAAGACGTTTCTATAACAAAACTAGCAACAATTTGACAAACAAAATTAAGAACAAACCAAACCAAATCTGACAGATTAATTAACCATTATTTGAACTACTCATCAAAATCGTAATGATTCTACCTTCATAACTTTGATGGAATTTAACAGTTCCAATCATCATAACTATGAAGAATTATTCTTATAAAATCATTTCTATAGAAAAACTTGCTTCACACATAGCTTTAGGAGGAAAAATAAAATAAAATTGAGCCTTTAGGAAATCAAACATCAATTTGATGTCTTAGAGCATCTCCAACGGTGAACTTCTTTTTTCACCAAATCTGAGTAAAAAATGACTCATTTCACCAAATCTGATATCACTAGCTCCAACGGTGCATCAAATCCTGTGGGGCGATCGGTGGGTCGATCGGTAATTGTAAATTTTTTTTTTACCCTTTTGAACTGTTTGAACCCACCTTTGTGAACCGGGGAAAGGGGAGACCGGTTGGTTGACCAACGGGTCGATCGGTCAACCAAAATTTTTTTTTTTCTTTTTGTTTCCTTCCATTTTTGTTCCCAATTCTTTTTCCTATTTCTGTTTCCCTCCATTACATATATGTCTGGCATATGGATTATGTTGTCGTATAAACCCATTATTCATATGCTAGACAACTCCACACAGCTGATACGATCATAGCTTAAACAAAACAGAGCGTAATGAATACCTTCAAATTCAAATCCATGATATTGACTTCATTTTCATCCTCTTCTTCTTCCTCTTCCTCTTCCTCTGATGATGAGTCTGATGATGATGAATATATCGTCACATTTTTAGGAGCTTATGAGCAGAATAATACTAGTATGTTTCAGATTCTTAAGTCAAGTGATAGCTCAAAGAAAATAGGTGGTTCTATTGTAGGTCATAGATATATACACAGAGATAGAAGGCAGGGTCATGATAGATTGTTTGCAGATTATTTTGCTGCAAATCCAGTGTATTCACTTACAATATTTCGGAGACGTTTTCGAATGCGTCCTCCTTTGTATCTACGCATTTTGAATGCAATCCAAGCACACAATTCATATTTTGTTCAAAAATAAGATGCAGCTTATGTACTTGGATTATCTCCCCTACAAAAAATGACTTCAACAATGAGAATATTATCATATGGTGTCGCAGCAGATGCAGTTGATGATTACATTCGTATTGGGGAAAGCACTGCAATTCAAAGTTTGCAACAATTTTGTAATTCAGTGATTGAAATTTTTGGAGAAGAATATCTGAGATCTCCGACGCCAACTGACATTGCTAGATTACTTGCTATTGGGGAGGTTCGGGGGTTTCCTGGCATGTTGAGAAGTTTAGATTGCATGCATTGGGAGTGGAAAAATTGTCCAAAGGCATGGCAAGGTCAATATGTAGGCCATCAAAAAAAGCCAACCATTATTCTTGAAACAGTAGCATCTTATGACTTATGGATTTGGCATGCATTTTTTAGAATGCCTGGCTCACACAATGACTTGAATGTGTTGGACCGATCGCCTTTGTTTTCTGATCTTGCGCAAGGTAAAGCTCCCCCTGTCCATTACACAATTAATGGACATAGTTACGATATGGGTTATTACCTTGCTGATGGTATATACCCTCAATGGGCAACATTGGTTCAAACAATTTCTTCTCCCCAAGGAGCAAAGAGACAACATTTTGCAATGATGCAAGAGTCTGCCAGGAAAGATGTAGAGCGGGCATTCGGAGTCCTTCAATCTCGATTCGCAATTATAAGTGGTGCTGTACGTTATTGGGATTCGAAAATGCTTGCCAACATAATGAAGAGTTGCATCATATTACATAATATGATTGTCGAAGATGAAAGGGAGGAGCACCTTGATTTCAATTATGATATTTCATCAACCAACACACCAGTGTAACTTTCCTCTACTCCTACCAATGACTTCCAATCATTTTTGTCTCATCATTTAAGTATTAGAGATAAGGATGCATATCATGCCCTCCGTAATGATTTAGTAGAACATATGTGGCATCTTCATGGTGAACACTAAATTCACCACATCAATACATGTAATTTTGTTTATAGTTTTGGAATGGAAGGTTCTCTTGTTTGTAATCTTCATTATGATGCACTATATTAACTAAGTAATTCAGAAGTTATGCGATGATGTGCTGTTGTAATATTCAATCTTTAATATTCAGAATTGTGCAGTGTTCAGTTCATGACAATTACAAATGATAATATACATAACTTAATCAGTTACAAATGATAATTTCACATAAAATTAATATGATTTTCTTAAATTCTGTGTTGATGTGCCACAAATGATAATACCACATCCATTTATGCACATTTCATAATCATGTCTTAAATGATAATTTAATAATAATATATTAAATTACTGATGTTCATGTGCATAATCATAATGTCTTCAATTACTGATGTTGAAGTGCATAATCATAATGTCTTCTTTTACTGATGTTGATCTGCATAATCATAATTTAATAATAATGTCTTAAATTAGTATTCTTAATTCAAGGCCAATTCTTAAATTACTGCATAATCATTATTTTTGCATATAGAAATTTATTGATGTGGCATTGATTTACTGATGTTGATCTTGCCATTCATTTATTACCCCACTTAAAATGCATTCAACATACATAGTTAAAAAATACATAATAAGCCATTCATTTAATCAATAGATAAATGCATTCCACCTACAAATCATAATGTCTTCAATTATTTATGCACACACTGCATACATTTGAACCACCTACCATTCATTTTACACACACCACCTACCATTCATTGAATGCATTTCATCTACCATGCCTCATTTTACACACTGCATACGGTTGTTGAGTATTAATTTCCTTACCACCTACCTCAAGAAAGGAGCCTCTATATCAGCTCAAAATTATATACAAACCTGCCATCAAAAAATTAACAACCTTCACAAAATACCTCTGCCCACAGATTGCTTGTCTGTCTACAGATTGCCTCTAAGAACACAATCAGTGTATTCCTTCCACCACTACCTTCAAATTCGGCTTAACCAAAATCTAATCCCAAACTCTGCATATTCAGTGTAGTGTAAGTGTGAATCCACAGATTGAGCAAGGGAAACTATTTGAATCAAGAAAGGCAGGAACAGAAACAAGAAGGCATCATCCAAGAGGTAGTATGTTGCATGGTGAAAGGCACGGGTCAACTGGTTGGTCAACCGGCCCTGTGTTTTTTTTTTTTCTTCTTTCAGTGTGTATGCTGTATTTTTTAAGTGTGTATGCTGTTTTTGTTCAATTTTATGTTTTATTTGTTCAAGTTTAACTTTCTCAAGAGCATGAAATTCATGTTTGAATCAAACTTTATGTTCAATATTTTAAAACATAAAATTGTTCAATATTTTAAAAATTAACAGAACTGTATGTTCAATTACTGATGTTGTTCAACTTTAACTTTCTCAATATTTTAATCAAACTTTCTGTGGTACTGGCATATGATGATTTTTAGGATTATTCATACAGAACTATAATTCATACAGAATAGAGAATATGTTGAAAGTCAACATAGAATATGAAAATGAACTCCCTATTGATTTTAAGGCAACACATAACTGTAATACAACAAATGAATAGCAAATGAATAGAGAATGTGCTGTATGAATTTTCAACTCCCTATTGACTTTCATAGCATATTAAGGCAACACATTCATACAGAACTGTAATTCATACAACATATTCACTATTGACTTTTAGGGTAATTAAAAAAACATGTAATATGAAAATAACATGTAATTAGTATGCATACTGAAATATGGTAATGTTTTTTCATTTTAATATGCATTGTAATATTAAAACTATATTCATTTGAAATTCAACAGATTTTGACATTATGCCTAAAACTAAAGAGCGAGAGCACAAGTTGGTGAAAGTTCCAACCCTCCACGACGCGAAGAACAACAGCCTCAAATTTAGTCATATCCTACTGATGATTTTCTCAGTGAAAGTCATGCACTAGCCTTTCCAAACTTCTCTAGCCGACCGATTGTAACAAGGAGGAGGGTAAATCTTCCATCTCAATATGATGCACTATTAATTAGTAAACTTGAAGCAATGGGATGGCTAAACTTAATTAATTTGCCCCAAAAGGTATATCCACGGCTGGTATCTCTATTTTATGTTCACCTAAGAGGTACTCAGGAAGAAGATGGAAATTTTATTCTTTTGTCATATGTGAAAGGAAAGGGTATACAGTTTGATATTCCTACTTTGGCAAGCATTATTGGAGTTGAGTTAGGTGATGAAAATATTCATTTTCAGACTGAGGCTGAGTTAGCTAATATCGTTGGTAATGCTACTGATGTCTATACTACTATTTGTCGGAACAGATTTACTGGGACTAGTTTACAAGCAAGACATTTAAAACCTTATCTTTGGATTCTCCACCGGTGGATTGTAGAAAATGTCACTCCAAAAAAAAGGCATCATGATGCGGTCCCATATTTTAATGCCTATTTGTTATACTGTTTTGAAGTTGGTCAGAAGTTAGATTTGTGTTACATAATTATGAAAGAAATGATACTGGCAAATCAAGGTCAATTCACGGGTCGGTCATTACTGTTTAGGGCACTCTTAACAAAAATTTTCAAACATTTTAAGGTTCACCTTGTAGATGAAATGGATATCAAAATTCGTTCACCAATTAATCAGTATACAGTGACCCGTGCTGGTGCAGCCTCCAATTTAATGGGAAGTGTTAATGCTCCAGACGATTCAGAAGATGAAGTCCCAGAAGATGATGCTCTAGAAGATCCTCATGCCAATGTGATGCCATCAACTGAACAACCTCAATATTGGACTGAGTTGTTGGCCATGGAAGAACAACGTTATAATCAACGCGTTCAATGGGAACATCAAATGGCTAATCAGGTCAATTCGTTGGGTACTCAGTTTGATACATTTGCCACTGCACATAACTCATTAATTCAACAATTTGGTGATTTCCGTGTAGATATTGAGCATCGTGTAGATATGATTGAGTATCACGTAAATGACATATACCATCACTACTACCCTTCTCCACTACCACCACCAGATAATGACTGCTGATGTGTTTCACATTATGTATTTGTATTGTTTTGTATTTTGTTATTTTAACAACCTTTTGTTGGGTTAATTTGTTAAAGAGGACGACATTAATTAAAACCTATTCAGTTATGACCATTGGCCTATGCAGTTATTATCACTTTACATTGTAGTTTTTCATTTTAATGCCTAGTTGACAAAGGACATGATTATGTACATCCTGAAAATGCTACAAAAAGGTCATTATCCAGTTATGATTCCTCTAGTACAAATCATGTTATAGTAGTCAATGACTTCACTTTAAATATCATTTTAAAGAAGACGAGGTTAATTAAAAAAAAACACATTGAACTACAGGCCAAAGATCTCCCTATGCAAAAAACATGGCAACAATTAGATATTGAACTTGGAATATGGCAAAAATACGTATCGGGGGAAATTCATAAAACCAATAAAACTAACCAATACAAGTTAGACGTAATATTTTTAAATAATAAAACCAATAGATGAAACCCACAAATACGGAACCTTTCAAGGCAATCTATTAGTTGTTCGAAATAAAATCTATCATTGAAGATCTTAGTAGTACGCCCTTTGCATAGGATTTAAAATTGTCATGTCCATTGACATAATTTTATGATCTTCATTTCGTTGTTTTCTTTCATTCATCATAGATAGGAGTTTTAGTTGTTCCTCCCTATCTTCGGCCCTTCTTCGACGCTCTGCAGCCTTCTGCTCACGGTCTATCGCCTTTTGTTCATCTCGCTGAATAGTTCTAGCGGAGATAGTTGATAACACTTCAACAATTTTGGATTGGTTGGCAGCCATTTCATCAAATCTACTATCGTGCATTGTTTGATTCTTCAACTTCTCTTTCGCTGCCTTAGTACCAATTGGTCATGTTGATGTATTAGATGGTTGTTCGTGCACCGCATTATTCTGGTTGGATTGAGAAGCCTCATATCCACTTGGTGGATTCGAACATGGATCAGCATGTTGCGTGCTTCTTTTTGATTGAAATTCATCCCACTTACAACTTTGGCGCAAAATCTCCCAACATGTATCAAATGTGAAGTGTTTTTTATGTATTGCATGATACATCCGTTTCGCTTCAGTGACTTACAAAAAAAAATTACAAAGATTTCAATAACAAGTATACATTTAAAAAAGAAAATTGATATTTAGTAACACAAATAAATTTTACCATATCTGCCCCAGTTGTTCTACTTTGTTGCCTCAGTTGAATTTGTTCAAGAAAACCACAGAATTTATTAATTACCTTTTGCATGGCAGACCAACGGTGAGTCAAAGAAATACGATTTCGATTTGATTCACTGCTCAATTGTGAATTAAAATAAATAAGTACTCGTTCCCAAAATATAGCCATAGTCTGACTATTACCAGTAATGGGATCTTGAGAGACTGCTAACCAAGATCTACATAAAGTTTTATCTTCTATAATTGTGAATGCTTTACCATGAGAAACACGAGAAGTTTCTAAAATAAAATGATTATCACTGTTCTGCGTGTTCTGTTCTCGTGAAGATTCCAACATAAAATTAATATGAGTGTTATGCTCAAACATTTGTGATTCCTCAAATATTTCGAAATCTTCCATAGTTTAGAAAAAATACAATACACTTACTGAAAAATATTATAATGATATAAAGCTCAAACTCAGAATCAGATAATTTAATCAGATAATATTAATTAAAATTTCAAGGGAAACAAATATCTAATGACACAAAAGAAAAAAAATTCACAACATATAAATGTTATTCTGAAAATGAAATACTCTGTCAGCTTGATATAGAAATCAGATCTATTTTATAGAGCACATCATCAACGGTAAATTTTCAAAATACTTTGTCCATCCAACGGTAAATTATTGTAACGGCTAGTTGTGAAATATGTATGTCAAATATATAGGGAATTTAAATTCATATCACCCTTCAAATTATTCATAATCCACAATTTAACCTATGTCCAAATACACCAGCTCAAACAAGTTGAAACCAACCAGTTCCAACATGTTCTTGCTAGTTGTGCACTGTAGTCGAATTGCCCAACCCGGTCGACTGGTTGGTCAACCGGCCGGTCAACCGGGTGGTTGACCGGTTGCTCTCCAACGGTCACGCGAGGCAGTAGTTCAAACCAACCCGTTCAAACCAACCAGCTGAGGATTCAAACGAACCAGTGGCTTAAATGGTGTACCGGTCGATTGGTTGGTCAACCGGCCGGGCAACCGGCTGGTTGACTGGTTCCTTCCTCCAACGGTCACACACAGTGTTTTGGTGAAATTTGTATGTTGTCCTCAGTTTGATGAATTGTTTGGTGAAATCTCAATTTGATATCGATTTGGTGCAACCGTTGGAGCACCAAACAGTAACTTTTCATCAAAATTTAAATTTGATGTCAACTTTGGTGAACCGTTGGAGATGGTCTTATACATTAACCTTTAAAAAATCAAACAATATCCTTTAGCTAGATGTCTTATACATTAATTTCATGTATGCTCTTCATACATTAATTTAACCTTTAAGAAATCAAATAGTAACAATTTTACAAATAAAATCAGCAACAAAATCAACAATTTGACAAAGGACAATTTGAAAAAACTAGTGAAAAAAATCAAACAACAGTGAAAAAAAGAAAAAGAAATCAAACAACAACAAACAATAAAAAGCCTCAATTAGTATCAAATACACCACTGAAAAAAAAAATATTACCTTAGGTTTCAAATTGGTGAAGAAAGCACATAGAAGGGTTTTCTTGTTAGGGCTCTAATTTGTAGTGTAAATCTTGAAGGCGGTAAGAGTGACGATGATGTGCTGAGAGAGAGGGAGAGAGGGAGAGATCGAGAAGGATTTTGGACCACTTTGCGAGAGTGGGTTTTGGGAAGAGAGGTCGCTGTCGATGTTTGCCGCTATAGAGCTTCGTTGTCGAGTTTGCGAGATGGAGTCGTTGTTGGTGAAGAACTCAAGAGGAATGGAAAATGTTGATGGGAAGATATCAGAGGGAAAATTGAAAGACTCTATTTTCCTGAAACAAATTTGTTTTCCTTTTTAGCTGAAGCAATTTGAGCCACAGGTTTTTCAGTGGGGTGATGCGGCCTAATTTGGTTTTGGTTTTGGTTTTTAGAAAACACTTTTCAGAAAAATTCTACTTTTTATTTTTCGTATTTTTTTATTTTCAATGAATTTTTTTAATAAAAAAAAAATTTAGACACACTTAACATAAATACACTTAAAAATATAATATTTGTGATTTTTTTTTAAATTCACTAAATACCAAAGATATAAAAAAATAAAAATTCTATATATTTTTCGTATTTTTATGTAATTATTAATTTTTAAAAATATTTTACTATTTAGATACATTTGAGTAATGTGCATCTAAAAAAATAAAAAAATTACTTAAAATTTTAAAAACATTTGTAAAAAATTAAAAAAAAAATTTAAGTTTTAGAAATTTGAAATCAAACCCACTAATTTCTTACTAAAAAAAAAAAGATAAATTACACTTACACCCTTGAAGTTTAGGTTTGATATATATCACTCATGACGTTTGGAAAATTATACTAACCACCTATCATTGTAATTATTTAGACGGAATAAAGACATTGAATTCATGCACTCTCTATTTTACTTTTTTTACTTTGCTTTACTTTCTTTTTTTTTTCCCCTTTCCTTTACTTTTTTTTTTAACGTAATTTCCTTTATTTTTCTACTAAGAATTGTTACCTTTTATATTAACAGAATACTTATGAAATGAGATTATTAAACATAAAAATAAAAATATAATTTTTAAAATGTCCACGAGTGAGTAGAAATTGGATTAAACCTTAAGGCCTCGTTTGTTTCCAGAGATGGAATGGTGAGGATTAATAGTGAGGGGATTAATAGTGAGGGGATTGTTAGTGAGGGTCGTTTGTTTTCAGAGATAGAATTGAGGGGATTGATAGTGAGGGGATTAATAGTGAGGGGATTGTTAGTGAGGGGATTGATAGTGAGAGGATTAGTAGTGAGGGGATTGTTAGTGAGGGGATTAGTAGTGAGGAATTGTTAAATTATTTTTATATAAAATAATAAAACAAATAAAAAATATAAAAAATTTAAAATTATATTTTTAAAAACATTTCCAATATATAAAAAATAAAAAAAATAAAAAAATTTCTAATCCCCTCACTATTTTTCTAATACCATCTCTACCTCCTCACTATGAATCCCCTCCCCAAGAGTATTAGTAATGCCAAGGTATTAGTAGTACCCTACCTATCTCTCAAAACAAATAAGGTATTAGTAATACCAAGGTATTAGTTAGTCCCAAGGTATTAATAGTCCCAAGGCTATTTCTCAAAACAAACACCCCATATACTAATCTCAAGGTACTAGTAATCCTAATCTCCTTGCTATAACGCAAAACAAACGGGGCTAAAAGTGTCAATGTAATTTATCAAAAAAAAAATAAAAAAATAAAAAACTAAAATAGGCGCGGTTCCTTCCGTTCTATTCAACTTTTTTTTTTTTTTTTTCCTTATTCTCCGCGCCACGACAAGAAGACAACAGTCAGCAGAGAGAGTACTGGATGGAGTGGGAGTGGGAGTGGGAGTGAGAGTGAGGGAGAGAGAGAGTGAGTGTGTGGTGAGCCATTGAACCTTTTTCCAGTTACGGAGCGCTTGGAATATCTCTGTGTGCTCAGTGGCTCGCTTCGGGAGAGGATAGCATACGATTTTCAATTCTACCCTAGGGTTAGAGAGAGAGAGAGAGAGAGAGAGAGGGGGGTAATTAGAAGAAGCAATAATGGAAGCAGGAGAAGAAGAGTACAAAATGAAGGAGCGCATAGCTGTGGTGGTGATCGTATCTCTGGCGTCTGTAGCTGTTGCTTCTCTTTTGGTGGCCTGCATCTACTACTGTTACATTTCCAACAAACTCTCCAAGCGTCAAAACAATCCCAAAAGTATGCTTCCCATCCCATCAACAATGCCATTTACTCTATTTTTCCCTCTCTTTTTTTTTTTTTTTGTTTGGATGGGAGGGTTGAAACGTTTAAGTCTCTGATTTCATAAATGTTTTGGCTTGTCGAAACCCTAAATCAGTTAAAATTTCTCAAAGCTTTTTATTTATTTATTATTTTTCTCTAAGAAAATTAGGAATTGGAATGAAAGCTTTAGATCTTAACACTATGTTTGGATTGAGTGATTTTGGGAGAAAAGAAAAGAAATGGAGTGATATGTATTTCTCTTATTTGTTTGGATAACCTAAGTAGAGAGAAATGAGAAGAAATGGAGAGAAACTCATTTCTCTTATGAGTCTCATTTTCAATCTTTGGAGAGATTGGGAGAGAAAAGAAATCATTATTTTTATAATACCTATTTTGTCCCTATAAAAATAAAAGAAATAAAATGATTGAAAATGTAAAAAGGTTATTTTGGTAATATAACATAAAATAATTTCTTTTCTTTTCTCTTAATGAAACCTAACCAAATTAGAATGAGAAAAATCACAATCATTTCTTTTCTTTTTTTTCTTCCTTATCCAAATAAAAATGAGAGAAATCACAATCATTTCTTTTCTCTTATTATTTAAGTAATCATTTCTTTTCTTTTCTCTCCTAAGTTACCAAACATAGTGTAAGTTTTTGGGTACTTACGGACTAATAATAAGTATACTTATTGTCTAATAGGTCTTATGTGAAAAATTTATCATAAAAAAAAGTCACTAAATGTAAGTTTTAGCGATAATTTATAAAAGTCATGACAAAAAAAAGTCACTAATTATTAATTTTTAGCGACATATATAAAAAATTGTCTCAAAAAAATTATTTTTAGCGACAATTTTATCAAGACTTATTTTCAGTTGGACTTGATGGGAATTAAGTCCAATGATTAAGACCTATTGGTAATTTACCTAGGTTTTTAATATTGTAGTTTTCTGGCTTCTTTTCAGTGAAGGTTATTGGCTATTGTTTTCCAGAGGTGGCTCAAGCATATTTGGGGCTTAAGGAGAAAGATCTATTTGGGGCCCTTTATAATTTTACAACGTAATTTTTGTTTTTGACATTATAGTTTTTATTTAAAATTTTTAACATTCACAAGTAAAACAATTTCATTTAGTCTAATTTCAATAAATGTACCTGTTATAATTTTGATAACTAAGTGAGGAAAGAGATTACTTTTTGTAACAATATGAGATTTTTCAACACAAAAGAAGAAGAGGGGAGAGGGTATAATGAGATGAGTTATTTTGTTTTAATCTGCATGATAAGAGAGAAGGGTACAAATCAGGGCCGTCCATGAGCTTTCAGGGGCCCTAAGCGAACCCATAATATGGAACTCTACATTTTACATAGCACTCAAAAAGATAAAATTAGCTTTAAGAAGAAATTATTACAACAATGTTAAAAATAAAATATAGTCTTGTTGCTTTATATTTTAACCATTTACACCAGAGAAAAAAAAAAACCAAATAAAAAAAAATTGAAATTGAATTAGCTACACTATAGTATCACTTCAACATTTTTGTTCTTGCAAATCTAATTACAAAATTGAACTAAGTGCTCCTATTTAAAATTGAATTAATTCTTCTTTCTTTCTTTCTTTCTTCTTTTATTTATTTATAATTTTTTTATTTTTATTTTTAAATGCGTAGATAAGTACTTTTTAGGAAGTTTGACTAAATCCACAATCCAACAAGCAACGAATCAACGATCAATTCAAATTCTAGATATTTTAATTTTTAGGTATAGTTAACAAACAATTGAAGTAGAACCTGGAATGATACAAAATCTATAGGCATCTAGAGAAAATCTAAGAAAGTTCAATCTCAGAATGGTGAATTGGGTTGGGAAAAAGTTTGGTAAAGTGAAATCAATTTCTTTGGGCCCTCCATTAATGAAAACAAAATTGTTTTTGGGTTTAGTATTAAGCGTTGGACTTAGTTGGGTTTTGATAAGTTAAAATTAAAATTATTGGGGTCCTCCATTAATAAAAAACAGTATTGTTTTTGGGTTTGGTATTGAGGGCTGGACATAGATGGGTTTTAATATGTTAAATCAAAATAATTGGGGCCCTTCATTTCATTAAAGTCTTGAAAAGAATTATGTTCATCCTTAATATAAATATTATTCCTAGATGGGGGCCCTATTTTTTGGCCCAAAGTGGTTGCTTTGTCGGCTTGCTGTCCGGGTTGACTCTGGTACACATTTATTTTTTTTGATATATATAATGACAGAGAAAACTCCATATTCCTTTTGCATTAATTGATGAGAGATAAAGAAAAGGAGTTGTATAATAGCACTTTGCTTTTGATTGACTATGAAAGAGAGAATAAATTATGATTAGGACTCTAAACGAGCTGAGTAGTAGGTTGTGCAAGCTTAGTTTGAAAACTTAATGAGCTTCAAAATATGTCCAAGCATGGCTTGTTTACATAATGAGTGGATCTCAAACTAGCTTTTAACGAGTCAAACACGAGTTGAGTAGCTTTATTGTGTATAGTGCATTTATTGAGCCAAGTAGTAGGTTGTTCAAGTTTGGTTTAAAAACTTAACAAGTTTAAAATTGTGTTGAAGCTTGGCTTGTTTACATAACAAGCCAAACTTGAATGAGCTTTTAACGAGTCAAACATGAGTAGAGTTCAAGTAGCTCGATTTGTTTAACAACCATAGTTATGATGAACTTTTATTTAATGAGTGAGGCCATTTTTTGAGAGTATAACATAAAAAGATTAAGGGAAAGCGAGTTATAATAGGTTCGTCTTTTAATATAAACAAGAAAGTGATAGAGAATAATGTTGGGTGTTTTAATTTTTCTTATAGTGTAGAAAAAGAGAACATGTCATAAGAGGTATAAAAATATCTTTTTTGTCCTGACCGAGAGATTTTTGAAAGATGTATAAATATTGAGGTCCTTTTTGAAAGATTTTTGAAAGATTTTTGAAAGATGTAATATTGAGGTCCTTTTTAATCCAATGAGAGAAGTGGTTTTGCTTTCTTGTTGATTTGATTGATATACTAAGATGACTAATGGAGTGATATTTTGTTAGGATAATTTAAGATTTGCCCATTTTTTATTTATCAAACCAAACCAAGCCTGAAGTCTCATTTTTTATTTATTTAAAAAAATATTTTTGTTTATTTTTTCCAATTTCTGAGAGATATTTTGATTGATGGTTTCTATCTATGGACACTGTATAATAAAAATATGATAAATGTGGCCGTTCTCTACTTGGGGCCCTAGGCAACCCTTGAACCGCCACTGTTGTTTTCTCAAATCCTATTTAGAAGATATATATATATATATATATATATATTTTACATTTTAATTATTTCTTCTAGTATTTTGTATTTTCTCAACAAGCAGAGCCAAAATCTTGCGCTGATTTTCTATCTTTAAAATTTGTTTTGCATTTTTTTCTCGTTCCCATCTTTTGCTTGCAAAGAAAACTGGGGACAAGAAATACAAAATAAAATTTAACAATAAAGAAAAAAGACTAATCTTTCGTATGTGCACAAATGAATGCAATTTTGCCTTTTCAGGTCCATTTGACGAATACTTTGGATTTTATATCTTTTACTTTCTTGTATTTCCTTGTTGTTGGTGGCTGCAAAACAGAGAATTAGTTGATTTTTATTTTTATTTTAAAAATTCTTTTCATTTTGTTTGAAGGGGTTGAACATGTGGAAAGAGGTAGCAGCTTTTCAAATATTGAAGTTGCCAGTGAGAAAGGACTTCAGGTATTCACCTTCAAGCAGCTACATTCGGCTACTGGCGGTTTTGGGAAATCTAATGTGATTGGACATGGTGGGTTTGGGTTAGTCTACCGAGGAGTGCTTCAAGATGGTAGGAAGGTTGCAGTTAAGTTGATGGATAGGGCAGGAAAGCAGGGGGAGGAGGAATTCAAAGTAGAGGTTTGCTTTCTAAAAAATTTCTATTTCTTTGCTTCATGTGAAATGTATAGGAATATTTTCCCTTTTATTTATAAAATAAAAAAAATAAAAAATTGGGGTTGCAGTGCTCTGAACGGTAACTGGATGGTTAACAGGTGGAATTACTAAGCCGGCTACATTCTCCATACCTACTGGCATTAGTTGGCTACTGTTCAGACAGTAATCATAAATTGTTGGTTTACGAGTTCATGGCTAATGGTGGTCTGCAGGAACATTTGTATCCCATCAATGGTAAGTGGATGCCATTGGTTTACGAGTTCATGGCTACTGTTCAATGTCTTTCTAATTTATTGTATTCATTATGCTTGTTTGATCCAAAGTGGTGTCATTTTAATGATTTGTCCATCTAATGTACAGCCTCACCCAAAAAAAAATTCAAATGGATTTCTGTTTGTAGAGCATATATCATGTGTTTTGACGAACTATATGCCTGCATGTAATGACCCAAGTTTTTAAAAGATTAATTATGCGGGAGATTAATCAATCTAGGCGGAGTTTAATGAGTAGGAAATATCCCTTTTTATTTCATCATTTAGGTTGAAAGTGTTCAAAAATTGGTAATATGGTGAAAGGTGAACAATAGAAAGGTTTAATTTCCAAAAAATAATTGTTAGATTTACAGAACTAGGATTAACTGCATTACATTTAACAAAAAGGGCTTAACGTCAATTTGTCAAATCAGTCCTAGTTCTAAAATCGTTAGTCCAAAAGTAGGTCTCTCTCCGTAATCAAGGCATCATGTCCCTAGTCCATGCCTGGAATGTACGGGATGAGCAAAAGAAGAATGTGCTATTCGATATCTCAACACATGTATGCTTGTTATGCCAAGTATAATTTCAATACTAAGAATAATTGAACCACATCACAGTTACTAAGAGTTGTGCAACTGCACCCACACATACTTTCATACTAAATAAAATACAGCATGAGGCCGTTTCCACAATTTAACTCACACTGCTTCTCCCTTCGTCATTAGGAAACACAACCAAAGGTTACTAACCCCCTACACTACGCAGTACCTTCCCAGGAACCGATAGATGAAATTCCACATGACCCAAATCAAGCTTACACCATCTTGGACTCAACAGTCCACCCATTAACTCATTATTAATCAAACAAGATTAATGCATCTCAACTACTCACAATTGATCAAAATGACGATTTCTCATTTCCATTTCATTCACTATAACTAACACAATGATTAAACAACTATGGAGCCACAAAATCCACTATTATTCACTCAAATATGGACAAAAAGAGTCCATAAACCACCCCTAAAATTCCCAAAACAAGTTGCAAAACTCCCAAGTTTGTTCTCCCAGCCTTCAAGACACGCCCAAGGCCTCACACTCACAACCCTAACTTAAGACAAAGAGAAGAAAAGAAGAGAGAGGAAAAAGGGAGAGAGATTTGTCTGCGAGAAGTAATCTCTCTATCAATACGTATATAGCAAATATAAAGGGGGGTGTACCACACAACCCCAAGGGGTTGGCCTAGTGGCAAGGCCTTATGTTTTGAGGGTGTGCTCCATCAAGATTTAGGGATCGAAACCTCTTATGTGCTAACAATTCCTTGGAACCATTGGACTGGGGGAAAACCCTTAAATTAACTGTGGTGGACTTGCGGGAAACTTCTTGTCAAGGGCTTGTGCATCCCTGGGGATTAGTCGGGTTTTGATCCGGACAGCTCAGTGCCAATCAAAAAAAAAAAAATGGGAGGGGGAGGGGGGGGGGAAGGGTTCCGCATTCTCTCCATGTGAGTACCTCAAAGCAAGAGGTGAGAGTGGTGGTAGGTGGAAAAAGTAAAATCTCCAAGATGTCCCTAAATTTAAATTTCTACCATAAGTCCCTCCATTTTTTGAGTTTAGGATCCAAACACAAAAATTAAGTTTCCCTACTCCCAGGTAATAAATATAAGGGGAAATTACAAACAATGACTCAAGGTTTTGACTCTTGTGACAAAATAAACTCTGAGTTTTTAATTTTTCAATTTAAACCTTAAATTTTTAATTTGTTTTTAATATAAACCATTTGCTTATTTCCGTTAAGTAAAACTGAAGGAAAAAAATGGTATTTTAATTATTGAACTCAATAAAAAGGGTAGTTTAGACATTTTTTATTCACCTGTCATTTTTATTTAAAAGAAATAAGCTGATGGTTTAGACTAAAAACAAATCAAAAGATTAGGATTTAAATAGACAAAATTAAAAATTCAGAGTTTATTTTGTTACATCAAACTCTGCGGGTTTTTTTCCTCCCTAAATATAAAGTCAATTAAATAGATCATTACAATTTTTTAACATTAAATCATATTTAAATTATTCAGGTCCTTACATTGCACCTGCCTTTGATGTGGTCTTTTAATGTTATTGGACTCCATTTGAAGCAAGAAGAGAAAGGATGCAAATCACCCAAAAGCCTAAAGATAAGAGATGGAGAATGAACTCACAGAATTAGTGGTTATATGAAAGAGGAAAATGGAAGAGATATTGAATACAATAAACTTATCAGTGTATATGGTTGACTTGACGGGCATTGTAAATGTCCTTTGTCTTTGTTGTCATTAACATGGATTTTGGATTTCTAAAATGGTGGTATAGACATCTGTCACAATTAAGGGAGAAAAATTGAAACAAACGAGGAAATATGGAAATATTTTTTTGGTTTTTTCCCCCAACTTTAAAATCATACTTATCCATATTGCACATTCATGTCTATGACCCAATTAGTTGTCATATTAGTAAAGCTATCTGAAATGGAAGAGAAATGTAGTTTTGAAATCCATCAGTTGTGTCTTGTTATGTATGAATCATGGAGTAGTGTGTATATGAATTTTAGGGTGTAAAAGGAGCTTATGATGGTTTGACGGTGTTGGAGAGTACTTCACAAGCTAAAAGGTAGATTTTTGTTCATGTTGTGTAGTTCATATTTTAGGAATTGTTAATCCTTCTATTGACTAGTTTTAGTGGGATGACCCTATACAACCCCACTAGAAATAGAGTGATGACCTATGTCACATGTATTCGGGTGCGGATGCAGGTGTGTATCTAGAGGTCGGATTCAGCAAATCTTAAATTTAAGGGTATACAGACTCGGCAAAAAGAGTCATATTTTTAATCTATTATGTGAGATAAAATGGTATTATATGTAACATACAATGTCAAAAAGGTGTTTTATAGCAATTACACAACAAATGATGCGTATAAGATAGTGTTAGTGTTAAATATAAATATATGAGAAGTGTCAAATGGAAAGTATCAGTCACATATCTCACACTCTTGTCTGAGTGCCGGGTGTTCGACATGGTATTTGATTTATTTTGAAGTGTCTATGTAACATTGGTGATGACCACCCAATAGTCATAGACTACTAAGGCCTAACTAAAACAAATTGATAGTAGTTTGTAGTATTGGGGTTATACTTGTTTAGATAGTGGAAAAATATAATCCTTGAATCTATTTTTCCTACAATTGAAGAGATATGAGATATTCATATATCACACAATTGTTAAGAAAGCATGTAGAGAGTTGAGGAAGCATGGAATGGATGTGTGTTTTGTTTTAGGTTTTGGAATGTAAGGTCCGTGTAGGGATATATTGGGCTGCCTGGTTTTTTGTCTGTATTTGGATGGCACCTCCATTTTGGTGCCTTTCTAAATTTGAACCGTAGCAGAAAGAAATAAACATTTAATGAAGTAGTGTTTGGTCTGGCATAGATGTGGTTCACCTTTAGAGTGTTCATGCCACTTAACTGGCAGCATCTAAGAATGAAGTATCCGTGATAGACATTCAATTAAATCATGCAAGTTACAGCTCAATAACAATGAATATACATAAACTAGTAGATATACAGGACTGTTTGATTGGCTGGACTCATATTCTAGCGTTTGATTGTAATTTTCTGTTAATGCTAATCCCACAAAAATGTGGGATACTCAGTATTGAGAGAGGTGTGGTATTCACAATCCTACGCTAATATTCAGGATTATTAGTCCACTCACTATTAATCTTTCCAGTCAAACAGAACCTATAGATGTTAGTTATGAGGGAATAATGGTTATGTGGCACTTAAGTGGCGAAATAATAACAGCTTGGACTTGGATTCTATGGCCATTATAGTCGGTGGATCAAGTCTTCTTTCATTTATCTTTGTCATGTTCTGCAATAACATTATTTTTCCTCAGACACTGAGTTTGAACTATCAGTATAGAAATAATAGCAAAAATGGGAGGAATGAAATTCACAATTGGAAACCTAGAGAACCTCCGAAATCTTGGGAAGATATTATCCAAGATGAACTAAACAATACTATTTCTGGTATTGAGAAGGAAGATATCCATCAGTAATACAAAATGTAAGGAAGCTATTCAAAGCCACAAACCTATTGCTTGGATAGACATGTTCAATCAATGGCAGTACTCAGCAGGTGCATGACTTTGAGCCATTTTAAGGTTGTGGTTAGGTGTAGAAGCGAAAGTGCTGAGGACTCAGAAATGGAAGGAATGCTTCAATGGCTACTTTCTGGATAAGAAGCTTCCTTTCATGCTGTAAACAATAAAGCTATGACAATATGGGAAGATTTGGACTGGTAGATGTACTATCAAATGATAATGGATTCTTTTTCTTTCAGTACAGGAAAGGAGACAAAGTTGCCTCACAAAAATCTTAAAGCAAAACCTGAATAAATGTACAATTTTATAATATACCTGTAGAATTTTGGACTGAACAAGGCCTCAATTGTATAGCCAGTGCTCTGTATCTTGATCTGATGAGTTAGCCATGCATAACGTCTACTTAGGCAAAAATCTGCTTAGAAGTTGCAATTGATTCTCACTACCCAGAAGAAATTGAGCTCCAGTTCTGAAATGGGAAAGCACGACTATTTCAGTTAAGTATCCATGGAAACCTCATGGGTGTGCCATGTGCATAATGTAAAAAATTACGGCATATATGAGCAACAATGTGTTGAACAAAAAGATAAACAGTGGAGAGATAGAGCTGGAAAAGAATCTGAATGAAATGAATCTTGGATCATCAAAACAGGCAAAAAAGAAGGTTGCGCTTAATGATGGCAAGAGCACTTGTGAATGTTCCAAGTACTGCTGATGAGGAGAAACTAGGGATTCAGGGAACTTGAACTCACATACTCATATTGTTGAACTGATGGCCCATATTCCTGTATACTCTGATGATCGGCAAACTAATACTGAGGCAATGGTGGAAGATAGTGAATTTAACAAAGCTGAATGTGAAATATAGAATAGAACAGATCAGTTGGAGAGTATGAAATACAGATGACATTGATCTGCTTATACACTTTGTTGCTCTGAAAACTATTGTTGATACCAAGAAGAATAAAAAGGAAAACATGTGTAAAGGTCAAGTTCAATTGGCCTTGGGGGCAAAGGATGCAACAGTAAGAAAGGAAGTAATTGATTATTAGAATTGGCGTGTAGAATATCAGGGGTCTTAATTACCCCAATAAGCAAAGGGAAGTCAGGAAACTGGTTGTAGAGTGTTTGTCACTCTTGGATAAAGTTGGGAAGGAAAATATTCATAGCACAGTTCAAAACTGTTTGCCTGAGCAGTGGGATATGATCCATAATGTTTCTGAGAATCCTGTGGAAAGAATCTGGTTCACATGGGATCAAATGACTTTTAAACATCACAGTTGCATTCTTCTGAGAAATGATCACCTGTAAAATGGAGATTATGGAAAATAGGAAAATCTTCTTTGTATCCATTGTATATGGGTATAATAAAGTTGCTATAGGAGAAGCTTATGGTCAAAACTCATCTCCCTGAACAACCTGATCATAGATGAGGCATGGATTGTTGGGGACTTTTAATATTGTCGGAAAACAAAGTATTAATATGAACTACATTTTGGGCTAGCTTAATTAGTCCAATAGTTTAAAGGCAACTCTCAATGTTCTTGTTAGAATTTACCATCACCTACCACCACTACCACCTCACCTACTCCACTAAACCTAACCCACTACACCACTACCACCATCCACTACACCTACATCTATATAAGGAACCATTTGTAATAGACAGAATATCAATCAATATAACATCAAGATCAATCAATAAATAATACAATTCTCTATTTCTCTTTATACATTAAATTTTCTACATGGTATCAGAGCAAGGTTAAACACTTAGTATTTTTCGCTTCACCGGCGGGCGGCAACCTCGCCTTGGCCGCCCGCCGGACCTCAACCTAATCTGCTAGAATTTTCTACACATACCTTAAACTTTCTTCGAGTCCACCACCACTGCCCCTCCTCTCACTGTTGTCCTCCCATACACCACCGTCTCGGTCGTCTTCATCTACAATGTTGCAGTGAAGGATCTCAAGCGTGGTTTTGTTGCATCCAACTCAAAGGATGATCCAGCCAAGGAAGCTGCAAATTTCACCTCCCAGGTTATTATTATGAATCACCCGGGTCAGATTGGTAATGGGTATGCTCCAGTTCTTGACTGCCACACCTCCCACATTGCTGTCAAGTTTGCTGAGATTGATCGTCGATCTGGCAAGGAGATTGAGAAGGAGCCCAAGTTCTTCCGTGAACATGCTCTCCTTCCTTTTACTCTTGGAGTGAGGCAGATGATTTGCTGCTGTAACAAGATGGATGCTACCACTCCTAAGTACTCAAAAGCAAGGTATGATGACATTGTGCAGGAAGTCTCTTCCTATCTAAAGAAGGTTGGTTACAACCCTGACAAAATTCCTTTTGTCCCCATCTCTGGTTTTGAGGGTGACAACATGATTGAGAGGTCCACCAACCTCGATATGATTACACAGCCCAAGAGGCCATCAGACAAGCCTCCTCTTCTCCACATTCTTGATAACACCAACAGCAACAGTTTGACGCATTTATTAGAGAAAAGGTCCAAAGGCAGCTCCTGTCAAAGCTGATGCTCAGCAGGCTGTACCACCTATTGAAGTGCCAGCACTATCCTTGCACATGGGGGGCACCCACTCATTTCTTTATTGTTTTCTTTTACTCACCCATGTGACCCACGATGCAACCTATACTTTTTCTTTTCATTACACTCTTGTTCCCCACTTTCTTTATTATATATATATATATATATATATATCTTTTTATTATATTATATTAAAAAAAAAAAAAAAAATCTTTATCTCTCCTCCGTTTGATTTCCAACTCCATTATTTTTATTTTTATTTATTTTCTCCAAACCACTTTCCTTATTTCCTCCATCTTTCATTTTTTGATTTCAAATATATTTTTATTATTTTTTCTTTATTTTTCTTTCACATTCTTTTTAATCTTTTTCCAATTCCCTTCATACCATATCGCTTTGCACACCAAATCATATTTTATTCATCTCAGGGATCAACCCCGATCACAATTTTACATAAAAAAAAAAAAAAAAAAAAAAAAAAAAAAAAAACAAACAAACAAACCAAAACAACAAAACCACATCCACAGGCGGGATTTTTCTTCTCTACTCTTTCGCCGGTCTTTTCTTCTTGCCTCCGTCCTGGGCGGCCCTTGACGGTGTTGCGTCCGTGTTTCCCACTCCACTGGGCACGATCACTCCACCCTGCTCCTCCACTACAGCATATGGCGGACCTCCAAATCGGAACATCACGGTGGCCTTCCGCTTCAGCTCCTTGTTTTCTGCCTTTAGCACACTTATCTCTGCTCACGCATCCTTATACATGCGTTGGAGCAGAGCCAGTTGGGCGTTTAGCTGCTGCACCTCATTTGTTCTACTCTGCAGCCGGTTCGACAAATTTGTAACCGCAGTCATGGTTTCCACACATGACTTCAATGTATACTGATTGGCCTCCACATCCGACTGCACTGCCATTCTTTGCTCCACAGACCGCATAGGAAAGTTCAACGGAGCAAACTCCGGGGCGCTTGGTTGAGGTTCCAGTGCCACCGCACCAGTTATCTCTCTTGTTGACTCGTTGAGGTCGGGAAAGAGAGTGAGCAGACCACGGGACGAAGAGGCCATATTCTGGGTAGCTGAACGGGAAGACGAGGCCATGTTATGGGTTGCTGAGTGTTTCAGAGAACGGTTGGTTACAGAATGGCAACAGAGTGTTCCAGAATCTCTTTCTCAGAAACAGAAGAGTTTTTTCAAAGGATTTTCGGCGGTTTCAGACTGGTTTGCACAGCCTCCGCCTCAACCTTGGTTAAATAGCCGAGGCCGACACGCCACTCTGTCGCTCACGTGCCTCGCCGCGTCTCCGGCTCACCTTTTGATGGCTCGACGCTTTCTGTCAGGCACGCCTTTTGATGAAGTGGGCGCGCCTTTTGAGGGCGCGACTTTTGAGGGCTCACTATATATATCCATATATATATATATTTGGGCAGCCTATATACACCATCATACAGTGTATTTTTTAAGGGTCTGACAAGACTCTGTAAACTGTCCCGACATTGATTCCGGTTAGCTCCTTCAAGGGTCCGACAAGACTCTGTAAACTGTCCCGACATTGATTCCGGTTAGCTCCTTCATGGGTCCGACAAGACTCTGTAAACTGTCCCGACATTGATTTCGGTTAGTTTCTACAAGGGTCCAGCAAGACTCCGTAAACTGTCACAACAACTATCACAACATTGTCTGCTACAACGGTCCGACATAAACTGTCTTCTACATCGGTCTGACACCGCCATCCAGTGTCCTCTACACCGTTATAACACCACCATACAGTGTCCTCTACAACGTTATGACACTCTCATACAGTGTCCTCTACAACGTTATGACACCACCATACAGTGTCCTCTACAACGTTCTGACACCGCCATCCAGTGTCCTCTACACCGTTATGACACCACCATACAGTGTCCTCTACAACGTTATGACACCCCCATACAGTGTCCTCTACAACGGTCTGACACCACCATCCAGTGTCTTCACCAACGGTCTGACACGACCATACAGTGTCTCCTATCCTTTTTTATTTTTATGTATTTTCTTGTTTTGTCCCTCTCTTCAAACTCAAGTTGGTTAGTTTCTATCCTCCTTGAGTTTGCGGGGGGCTGTTAGAATTTACCATCACCTACCACCACTACCACCTCACCTACTTCACTAAACCTAACCCACTACACCACTACCACCTCACCTACTCCACTAAACCTAACCCACTACACCACTACCACCATCCACTACACCTACATCTATATAAGGAACCATTTGTAATAGACAGAATATCAATCAATATAACATCAAGATCAATCAATAAATAATACAATTCTCTATTTCTCTTTATACATTAAATTTTCTACAGTTCTTTTTTTAATAATATGAAAATGAAAAACATTGATCAGGAGCTTAAAGCTCAGTAGAATTTGTTTCTTCCTCCCCACTCCCTCATTTTGTGAGAAAACGTCCAAACTGTGCTGATCTCTTTAATTCTGATCAGAACTTCAATTACTGAGTTGTATATAAATCATGTGGTCCCTATGTGTCTACCCGAGCTTTAAATTTGAAAAGAATTTCTAAATTAAAATACTAGTATATAAATCATGTTTATATTTTTTTTCCCTAGTTATGTTGCTATACATTACCTTACTTGCTTGTACCCAGTGCACAAGGCTCCCCCTTACAGCAGAATCTGGGAGATGGGAATAGGACGGGCAACCTTCCCCCCACTTTTTTTGTGGAGAGGCCGATTTCCTTGGCTTGAACTTGTGCCACTGCGCTGGAAGCAGATAACACTTGCCATTGCTTAATATTAATGTGTGGATCATGATAGCTGTAATTATTGGCATTTGAGATTCCACATGATGGAGCTTTTATTAGCCCTTTTTTGTCAAATCTGCAGGGTCTAACACTATTTCTTCAAGGTTGGACTGGGAAACCCGGTTGAGAATAGCTTTGGAAGCTGCAAAAGGGCTGGAATATCTCCATGAACATGTCAGTCCTCCAGTAATTCACAGAGATTTTAAGAGCAGCAACATCCTTTTGGACAAAAATTTTCATGCTAAAGTTTCTGATTTTGGATTGGCCAAGCTTGGATCTGATAAAGCTGGTGGCCATGTTTCAACCCGTGTGTTGGGCACCCAGGGATATGTTGCTCCTGAGTAAGCAATTTGATGAAAACTCTTTACCTCCAATAACAACAGAATAATGTATATTCTCTATTTACCATGTCGAATGTTAACAGAGTTTGTTGCAAAAATAAAAAATAAAAAATTAATGTTTAAATTTGACATGATATGCTATACAGGTATGCATTAACTGGTCGTCTGACACCAAAGTCGGATGTTTATAGTTATGGAGTTGTTCTTTTGGAGTTGCTCACAGGCAGGGTTCCAGTTGATATGAAGAGAGCTCAAGGGGAAGGTGTTCTTGTATCTTGGGTGGGTTCCTTGTCTCTCTCTTTAGTTGATTCCATGACATTTTATTTTATTTGATTAGAAGACCAATCATATCCCTCCACATAATATTTTATTTTAGTTTTTTCTCTGCTCTTTGTTTCATTTTCAGTAGTCCTTTTTGATTTCCCTCCTTGTCCTTGACTTCTTACATTTTCCAATCCTTTTGTGCAAAAAAGGTTTTGCCCCAGCTTACGGATAGAGAGAAAGTTGTAGAGATCATGGATCCAGCACTGGAGGGTCAGTACTCGATGAAGGAGGTTGTTCAGGTGGCCGCTATTGCTGCAATGTGTGTACAACCGGAAGCAGATTACAGGCCACTGATGGCAGATGTTGTCCAATCACTGGTTCCACTGGTCAAGCATCACAGGCCTACTTCTAAACTAGGCAGTTGCTCTAGCTTCCATGCTACCCAGTCTCCCAAGGCCTAGGACGAACTGTGATAAAGCAACTAACATGAAGCCAGGGTTGTCTATTTCCAATGAGTTTCCTAGGTTGATACTCGGTTTTTCCGTATTTAGGGCTTTTGAAGTCTTTTGTCATCTGTTTGGAGAAGAAACAGCATCTAGACTTTTGTGTCAGGGAAGAGTCTGTAATATTTATTATCCAAACCAGTTTTAATCCAAAATTATGGTTTACCAACTGCCTTTGATTTTTACACCACTAATTTGCTGAGCTGAGAGTGAGTGGACCAAATTGTCTTGCCTCTGCTAAAAGTTTGCTGATGTACTTTTTGATTATCCGAGTTCTGAATTCAGTAAGATACTGACGTGGGTCAAAAGAGTATTGGAGTAACAGATAATTGAGATCATCTGAGTTAGGTTCACTCCTGCAGCGCTGTTGCAAACCTCACTCACTCACTCTGGCTTTGTTCAATGAGAGAGGATGATTTTGGCACCTGATAACATCATGTGAGTAGGAAACTCGGGGCACGAATCTAATCTAATGAGCATTTGTCTTGTTTGCTTGGATTATGAATTATTATTATTATTATTTGAAGTTCAGGGAATAATATGTGCAAGTTTGAGGGAAAGTTACACTATGAAAGATATTGCAAGATTATAACATCAAACAGGTGAAAATTGCACTGTAGTATTTGTGGATCTTACCATTAAAAGAAGAAAAAAGAAGATATGGCTCGGCTCAACTTAGCTTGTGAGCTAGTTGTTGATTTGAATGACTTAAATTTCTAAATGTATTTTTGTTAGTGGACGGAGGGATTGGTTCCTTAGATTAGTTGGTTCAATGGACTGGATGTCGAGTTATAAAATAAAATATAAAAAAAATTTAAATGTATCGAGAATGACTTGAAAAGTTTCAAATTGAATTAATCCTAGAATCGTGCAGTTTGGTGATTTGCAAATTTGACTGTATTAGAAGAAAATTGAAGAGAGAGCATAATCAATTCAGGTGGTGAGTCAGTGGTGACCCTAACCTAACTCGACTCATGAACAACCACCCTAGCTCAGATGAAGCCTGAATGGAAGAGAAAAAAACCGCGCAGGGCCAGGAAGAAGCCCTGGTGCCACGCCATTCAAAGGCCTTGCTTCTTGTTTTCAAGTGGCACCACAACATTCAGCAAATGGTGCCATGCCATCTCTATTTCTGTCACACTAGGTTTTGTCAAAACTTATATTTTTGGTCCATGGGGGGCTCAACCCAAATTCTAAAGAGAACAGCCAAAACCTTCCTATATCGATTATTCTTGGTCTCCATGTACTCTATCTTGATTCCCAATACCATGCTATATAACCAACCATTTTCTCCACAGAAAAAAGGGTTTCAACATCCTCTGAGAGAGCTATGAGTGTTTTTCACCATATTGTGTTTAATTAATTCTTAATTAAAACCCAACTATACTGGAATATTTTTCAAAATTGAAAGAAAATGGTTTTTGGACGAAGCAATTGGACAGTTAATGAAAATTAATGAATCTGTGAATATTTAAATCAACTTATTTCAGCCTATAGAAACCTTTTATCATCATCATCAATAATTGAGACGAATTCAAATATGCTTCCCGAGAAAATATAATTAAATATTTTTTTGGAAGGAAAATAAGGAAATAAAGGTTGGGAAATAGTTACAAACATCTCCAACAAGCATAGCTAAATGAGTCCGGATCCCCTCCTTGCAAGTCCTCCTTGATCTCCTCCTTGCAATGGCTGAGATCTGCCGTTGCACATCCAACGGCCATTAAAAAAAATATATATATATTGAAATTTCATTTTCATTTCCCCGCCCAAAGACAGAACAGAGCCTATACAGATTTTGGTTTTGAATCACACTCACAAAGACACATTCATTCTTTCTTCTCCGTCGAACCCATCTTCACCAGCGACCCAATACCGACGGCGACCCAATCTTGACGCCGTTGCAGATCCGACGACGGAGAAAAACTCTCGACGCTGTTACAGATTCTGCGTACTTGGCAAACCAGAGCCGTCATGCTCTTCTGAAGCACACAAAAGAAGCATCTGAACATTATTGTTGGGCTATTTGTTTTCTTATTATTTGCTAATATGGAAGACGTACTGATTTGCAGAAAAAATGGTTTGGTTGCATGCAAGCCCCGGATGCTGAATCTTGAGGCTATTTCCCTGAGCAAGAGCTTCAGTAAAAGAACATGTTCATAGTTGGTCCCACCACATTTTAGGAGCTGTAGATCGATGATGGGTGCTGCTTGAATCCATTTTATGTGTTGTAAAACTGCATTTTGTGTGGGGAAAGAGTAAAATATGAAAAGAAAAAAAGGAAAAAAAAGAAAGAAAAGAACTTTATTGTATGTATATGTATTGATTTGGTGGATTATCATGTGAAGCTTTAGCTATTGGTTTGTTGTCTCTGCCTTGTACCATGGGCTGTAGAGCTTGTCCATTCTATGATTTTCTTTTTCTTTCTCATCTCATGTCTTACTTATTTGATTAGTGGAGTGGTTTTTGGTTCATGCGTTCTCTTGGACCTTTTTTTTTTTTTTTTAAACAAATCCTATTAAGTTATTTGATTTTGCTTTCAGAATCTGTTTCTGAAAAACATTGAAACTAATTTGGTAATAAAAAAAATTAAAAAATTTTGTACTACATTTTATTTGGGTGCAAGAATATTTTTAAAAAGGTATTTTTAAGTGTTTATTTTCACCAAATTAGCTTTTATTATTTTTAGAATACAGATTCTGAAAACAAAATTACAAAAGTCATATCCATGTTTGTTGGCAGGAAAATTGCCAACATCGGGCAACTAATATCAACTCCTGATATACCTGATCACCCTGTTCTTGATGGATCTATAAACCAAAAATTGATCACAATGAACAATCACATGCATCAGCTACGACGAACAACTAATTTCAATGCCTTGTTCTATAAACCAAAAATTGATCACAAAGATCCAAAACCATTGCATTTTGAGCAAGTTATTGATCCTTCATTCCAAAAACAGCCATCGTATTCAACCTTGTGTGAGAAGCATTCCTCCCTATCAATCACAAATCTAATCCCAAAGACCAATTGCAGGCTTGACAATAAAATTGCGAGTGTCACAACCACAGCAAGTCCAGTGGACCAAATTTTCATCTGAATTAGAATTCAAATTCCATGATTTTTTTAGCACAGTGCAAATAACTCCAAATTTTGGAAAGGAACTAGAAAAGAGAAGTTTGTAAATCAACGTCAATTATAGAATCAAAACTGCTGTTTGTTTTCGGAGAAAAAAAAAATTGATGGGTAAAAAAGATTTTAACTTTAGGGGCTAGAAGACAATCTCTACTGCAAATTCAGGGGACCAAGTTTTCATCTGAATTAGAATTCATATTCCACACATTGTTTGGCACAATGCAAATAACTCTAAATTTTTGGAAGGAAAAAAAAAAAGACTAGAAAAGAAAAATTCACAAATCAACCACAGCTAAGAATCAAAAACCTTCGTTTGTTTCCAGAGAAATAATTTCTTTGGACAAAAAAGATTTGAACTTTAGGCTAAAAAAACATTCTATTCTGTAAATTAAGGGGCCAAGTTTTCGTCTGAATAATTAGAATTCAAATTCTAGGATTGTTTAATAACTCCAAATTTTGAAAGGAAGAAAACGAACTAGAAAAAGAGAAATTCACAAATCAACTTCAACTACAGAATAAAAGACCCCTGTTTTTTTTACAAGTACACAGAATCTGTAATGGCGTCGAGAGTGTTTCCCGTCGTCGGATCTGCAACGGTGTCGAGACTGGGTTGCCGTCAGTATTGGGTCGCCGGTGAGGATGGGTGAGTGTGTTTTTGTGAGTGTGATTTGAAACCAAAATCTGTATAGGCTCTGTTCTGTCTTTGGGTGGGAAAATGAAAATGAAAATGAAATTTCATTTATTTTTTATTTATTTATTTTTTTTATGGCTGTTGGATGTGCAACGGCTGATCTCAGCTGTTGCAAGGAAGAGATCAAGGAGGGCTTGCAAGGAGAGGATCCGGACTCTAGCTAAATAGCTATCCCAAATTTCACTTTACTACTTTAACTGGCCACTTTTTAAACATACACTCTAACAAAACTCTCTACTTTTAACTATATTCTTTTAAAATATTATTATTCTTTAACTATCTTCTTTTAAAATATTTTTTCTTCTATATATATATATATTTTATAGCTACAACTATATTTTTGTAAATTTTATATTTTTTTACAGTGGTCATGTTTTTCAAATGGTCATATTTTTTGTAATGAACAAATTTTTTCAATGGTCATTTTTGTAACAGTCATATTCTTCAAATGGTCATTTTTTTGCAACGGTCAAATTTTTACAACCACCATATTTTGTAACAATCATGTTTTTTTTGTTTACACTTTTCAATTATAAATCTCAACCCAATTTTCTATTCATCAATTCTTTGATATCTCTCTCTATGGCTTCCAATCTTCTTTATGATATGCTTCCAAATGATTCTAATATTGATGATGAATTGGAAATGTTAAAAGCTATTACTATGGATGAAGAACTATTAGATAGTGAGACAGGATCAAACTCGTGTCGCGGTTTTGTTAGAGGTCGTAAGGTCATTAAGCGCAACCATATTCAAGGCCATGAAAGGCTTTTTCTCAACTATTTTGTTGAACCATTAGTATATCCTTTTAATCTATTTCGGAGGAGGTTTCGGATGAAGCATTCTCTTTTTCTTCGAATTCAAGATGCATTAGAAGTGCACAATCCATAATTTCTCCCAAGAAGAAATTGTGTTGGAAAGCTTGGTTTATCTTGCTTATGGAGTAGTCGTTGATTTTGTGGACAAATATGTGAGGATTGGAGAAAGCACTACAATAGAAATTTTAATTTTTTTGTTAAAGCAATGGTTGATATTTTTTCTGATGAATATTTGAGGTCAGCAAACAACAATGACATTGTTAAATTGCTAGCAGTTAATGAAAGTCGTGGATTTCCTGAAATGCTGGGAAGTATTGATTGTATGCACTGGAAATGGAAAAATTGCTCAACTGCATTGAAAGGTATGTATATTGGTCACATCCATAAACAAAAATTATTTTGGAAGCTGTTGCATCGTACGATCTTTGGATTTGGCATGCATTTTTTGGATTACCTAGGTCTCATAATGATATCAATGTGCTAGAAAGGTCTTTTGTATTTACCGAACTTGCTCATGGACGTGCTCCTCTAGTTAATCACACCATCAATGGTAATGAAATATCTTTTTGGGTGAATACATGGGACACTATCTTGCCGGTGGTATATATCCACAATGGTCAACATTTGTGAAAACAATTCCTTCTCTGCAAGGAAATAAGAAAAAATTATTTGTTACAACCCAAGAATCAACAAGAAAGGATGTAGAGCGTGCATTTGGAGTGCTTCAAGCACGACTTGCAATTGTGCGCAGACCGACATGTTTTTGGAATTCTAAAACCCTAAAATATATTACGAACTCATGCATTGTTAGTCTAGCAAAATAATAAATAGAATAATTAGTATGAATATTATAATCTCGATGACAATAAATAATAATATATATAACCAAACAAAGCCAAGGAATATGCATTCAATTCATTTTTCACCTAATTTCTTCATTTTAGGTTCAGGCAATCTGACTATTGCCCTATAGCCCTACGTTTTCAAGTAACCTAGATTAGGTTTCTTGTTTTTCCAAAGTTCATAAGGAGTAACATTTCTTCCCTTGAAAGGAATTCTATTGAGTATGTGACAAGCAGTGAATAAGGCTTCACCCCAAACCAGAACTTAGACTGGAGTAAGAAAGCATAGCATTAATCATTTATGTTAATGTCCTATTCTTTTTTTCAGCTACTCTATTTTGTTGTGGTGTGTAAGGTGCAGACTTCTCATGAATAATACCAACATTTTCATAATATTCTACAAAATGGTATTCACCGCCTCTATCAGACCTCAGTCTCTTTATTTTGATATTATACTGCTTTTCTACTTCTGTCTTAAAAATCTTAAATTTATCTTACCTCATCTTTTGAATGCAAAAGATAGATATGGCAGTACTTAGAAAAATCATTAATAAATGTTACAAAATATTTCTTACCACCTCTAAAGGTACTATGCATGTCACATACACCACTATGCACAAGTTCAAACAGAGATGTAGATTTATCTATTTTAGGAAATGAAATGTGAGTAATTTTAGATTATACACAAAATTTGCATTTTTCAAACATATCAAAATCATACTTAGGAATTAAATCTAAATTAACCATATCATGCATTTTCCTAGTATTAACATGACCTAAACGAGCATGCCATGAAGAAAGAGAATCAACAATATATGCAGAAACAGATGTATTATTGATAACGTTAAGTTTGAATATTCCTTGATACATGCAGTTTTTCCCAACAAAAATCCCACCCCTTAGACAGGACAAATTTGTTCGACTCAAATGCTAACCATGCTTATTAAGCAGGCTTCCCGATACAAGGTTTTCCTGACATCAGGTGTGAGAACTCAAATATGCAAATCAAATAAATAATTAAGTAATAATTATTTTACAATCTCAAATATTTTGCTTGTGAATCTTTAAGTGCAAATTAAATATTATTGGATGGTCTTTTAATTAATTTTAAAACCTAAAATAAATTTATGGTGAAAGTCTTTAATTTAGAGGCAAGATTTATTATTTAAAAAAAAATGAAGGGGCAAGTTAGTAAGTATATTTTGATATAATAATAATTATATTTTATTTAAATTAATGGGATAGAAAATAAAATAATATAAAGAGATAATAATTTAAAACCTTTTGTTTAGATATATAAAAAACAACCCTAGTGTTCCTAGCAGTAGCAGTCGCCACGGGAGAGAGATTGGGGGAAAAGGAAAAAAAGAAAAAAGAAAAAAGGTTGCAACAAAGGAAGGATTGGGTGTGTTGTGCTGCGTGGGATCATCAAGGATAGCTCTCCTAGGTTTTCTTCTTTCTTTCTTCTTTATCTTTATTCTATTATTATTTAGTTCATTGATAGAGAGGTTGTAGGTTTATGTATTTTGTATATATATACATTGTTAAGAAACCTGAGGAAATAAATTGCGTGTAAGGAATGAGTTTAATTCTTAGTTTAAAAATTCTATACACAACCACAAACTTTAAAAATCGAGGAATCATATCAAACAGATGAATTTTGAACTGAAATTTTTACAGTAGATTAATTACATATTGAATTGCATATCAGAGTTCTCTCATAATTTTTGGGAGTCAAAATCTATATTAACTGGTGTGTTCAAATCTGTCCAGAAAACTGGTGTAAAATAGTAACTTCGAAAGTGTCTTTCTCTTTGGGTATAAATCCAAAAATTATCAAATCAGTGTCATTAGAACCGGTTACGAGTCTAGTTTCTTACATTTTTGGACTTGCATTGATTTCTCGTGTATACTAAGAGAATCATTAATTTCTTTAAAGTGCTGCAAAAAACAATTTGTTTGGGCATAATTAATTGTAAATAATTATTTTGATAAGAAAATCAAGTAAAACCAATTGGGTTTGAAACTTAGGATATATTAATTGATATATGGAGGGTTTTGAAATTTTTCGAATAGCGTGGAGTGAGTTTTTAATTTTCAAAGTTAGCGAATAGATTGGGCAAAGTTGTTTAAAATTCTGTTTTATCTTAAAGTTACTTTTAATTAAGTTTCGATTTGAACCCATGTCATGAGTAATTTGAGAACTTGAAGAACATGAACTTAGGTATTATTTAAGAGTAATGGTGAGTGTGGTTAAGCTGTGTTAGTGGGATTTAGTTTGGGGTTACTTAGTTTATTATTCCTTTTAGTATGTTTGATTAGTAGTGACGTGTAGTTTTATTACTTTGTTTAGGGCACTAGTTGGACTTTCATACTTTATTCGATAATTATATTATACCGTGTTCAGGTGAGTAGTTGCATGCTACATATTTTTATAAATGTTCTCCTACCCTGAACTGTTGAAAAATTAAATTGTTGTTTCAGAACTAAATTGTTTTGATAAATTATTATATTATCAATGGAATTAAATTATTTCAGAAATATGTGTAAACTTGGCATACTGTAAACTATTTGTTATGATCTCGTGTTTATAATGGTGAACTGCAATGTTTTGCGAAACTGAATTGTATTGATTATCAAGGACCATTTGTATATTTTAGTCTAGGGAAATTATTCCACTGTGTGTGGTGACTCTGGCCACTAGGGAACAAATCCGAGTTGGGCCGTGATGACTCTAGTGCTCAATGATTGTAAGGAAAAAAGCTAGGCTAGGCTAGGTGACTTTCAATCAGATCGTCTTAGAGAAAAGGTCCAGGTTGCCACCCCGAGAATGACTTTTGGTTCAATATTGGATCCAACAGGCTTATTGCCTTGAGAACTTTGTGGCATGTTACTTGTTATTCTTGGTACCTAGAAAATTATTGGTGTTCATGTTGTAATCTGTTTTAATTGGAAAATGTCATTTATCATGTTCTTGAGAGACATGAGTATTTTAATTGTTGAACTGTTGAACCTTCTTTTTGAAACAAATTATCTTTATCAAAATTGTATACTAATCTATTTCTGTGATATATATCTTATTTTGGAATTGAATCATGTTTTCAAAACTGTATTTACTATCCATGTTGCTACTCACTGAGCTATCAGCTGACTCAGTTGTTTATTACTTCCAGGTGTTAGAAGAATTTAGAGTGGACTTATGGCGTAGCGGGAACTCAATTATATGGATCTCTAGGACATTCATTATTTTGTTTTAGCTTGTTATGTCAGTTTTGTGCATACATTGCGGTTGGATTTTATTTAGAATTATTTTATTTTATGGGCGGTTTGTGTTCCATTTAGTATATATTTTTGGAAGTTGGTTGTGGCTGGTTTTACCATTTATACTTGTGACTTGTCACTGGTTTGGGTTTTGATTTATTTATTTCTAGGCTATCGTCACATTTATTCTTTATGATTTTGGGTTTATGTTTAGGCTTACGTGTGCCTTGGGCTAAGTTTCTGTGGGGCACGACCGGTCATGCCCTGGTTTAGGGTGTGACATCAGGTACATGATAAACATCATTAAGACTTAAGACTTTTCCAGACTCGAACTCTAGATCCACCATCCCTTTGCCTTTGATAGCAGCAATTGAAGAGTTGCCCATGCAGAGAATTGTTCTATCACTCACTTGTTCATAAGTAGTGAAACAGCTCTTGTCGTTGCAGACGTGCCTTGTTGCTCCTGAGTCAACCCACCAGTCACTAGCATCTTCTAGCATGTTCACCTCGGATACAATAGCCATGAACTTGTTCTTGGCATTTGATGCTTCTGGCTTATTCTTGTATGACCGGCATTCATTTCAGAAGTGCCCTGGCTTGCCACAGTGCCAACAAACGCCTTTCAGCTTCTTAGCATCTTTATCAGGTTAGGGATAGTGCTTATGCTTCTTTTTGTTGAACCTCTTGCCATCATCCACCATGTGAATCTTGGAAGTCTGAGCCAATTGGTTATCTTTACTTACAAGAAGTCTTGACTCTTCCTCAACTTGGAGGTGTTGAGCCAATTCCTCTAAAATTAGATCTTCCTTTTGTGTTTTAGAGTTTTCTTAAAATCCTTCTAAGAAGATAGCAGTTTCTCTATTATAGACAAAACTACAATAGATTCATCCATGTTCATATTCTTTTGTTGAAACTGACTCAGAATATGTTGGATCTTATGGAATTGTTCCATAATGGGCTTTGTATCAATCATAGTAAAACGCATAAAATTACTAATAAGAAATTTCTTACTGGTGGCATCCTCAGTGAGGTACTTTGATTGTAATATGTCCCATAGTTGCTTTGCCGTTTCTAGATGTTGATACACATCGAATAGAGAGTCTGACAGCACATTTAGAATGTGTTCTCGGCAAATGTAGTTGTCATTTTCCTATTTGGTTCTGGTATGGGTTTGCTCCCTAGTCTTGTCTTCTTGCTCCACCGGATAGGGGTAGTCAGCACATAGACCACTTTGAGAGTGGTGAGCAAAAAGTGCATCTTCTTTTGCCAGCGTCGGAAATTTATGCCATCAAATTGGTCAAGCTTCATGAAATCTTGAGTCATTTTCTGAATAGACATCGCCATATCTATATATTGTTTTTAGATTGTTAGAACAATTCGTCTTGAATTTTTCAGTTGGTGATCTTCGGGTCTTCAAAACTTGGCGACAATCTTGCCTATGTAGAATAAAAAATTAGTGCTTCAAGTCGCGTTCTTAGTCGTTTTCCTAAAGACAATATTTGCACCCACCAAAAGGTGTGCAAGGGGTTACTGTTGGAATTAGGAAATAGTGATATTATAATTATGGTAGTGTTGGAATTAGAAAAGAGTGATACTGTAATTATGGTAGTGTGTATAAAATTTGTGATTGTGTTAATCACAGATTTAATACATTTTTTTATCTTCGTTTCCTATTTTGTAATATTGTTTCATTATAAATACAAGGCTCCACCTTATTCATAGGTAAGCCAAATAATTCTTTTCATTCTTTTTGGTATAAGAGCCCAAGCACAAAAACCCTAGACTACCCCTTCCTCCCTATTGGCCCCTGTTCTTCACTGCCCAGCAATTTCGTCATCTTCTTTCTTCCTCCTCTAGCAGCTAACAGACCTCATCTCCCCTCTAGACCACCCGATAGCCTAACCCACCACTTCTAGACCACCTAACACCACTTACCCACCCTCCTATACCCCTCGGCAGGACTGTATTACACCTGCCAAGGGCCTTGCTGCTGCCAACCAGGTCTCATCCTGGCCTAGAGCACTTCAACTAGGTCTTCCTCTGGCCTAGATCGGTTCGACACCCTCTTTAGGGTGATTTGAACCCCTTTTCTCCCTTTTACAAGGTGTAGTGCTGATGTTTTAAGCACTTTAGCCATTAAGTTTTTTTCCAGCTTTTCTGGTTGTTTACTCGGACTGTGTTGCCGTGTTGCTGTATTGTTGTCTATTTCTCCCCATGGATAACTTATCTTCTACCATTCCTACTGAGGCATCTACTGCGGTCTCCACCAAACCTGTGCCTGTTCCAAGTACTGATTTTTCTCTTTCCCATCACACTCCTATTCATCGTATTATGAGTATGGTGTTGAATGGGAAAAATTTTGCTGCTTGGAGCCGTTCCCTTAAACTCTACCTTCGGAGAAAGGGATAGGGCCATTGGCTTTTATCTACTATTACCCTGCCAGCTGCGACAAACCCTACATGTGCTCAGTGGGATATCGATAACTGCACTATATTGGGATGGATGTTCAATTCCATGGAAGATCGAATTTATCATATGTTCCTTTATTGCGATACAATTTCGAGTTTGTGGCTGGCATTGTCACAGATGTACGCTCATACTCACAATGATGCCCGTATCTTCAAGCTTTACCAAGATATAGCCTGGGTCTCTCTGTCCTCTCTTGGCCTTTCTATAGGGAAATTCTTTGGCTATTTTTAGGCTCGTTGGGAGGAACTGGCTCAATATGAGCCTTTGATTGACCTTTCACCAGAAGCCGTCTCCCTTGTGTCCAAGCGGCTTGCCCGATAACACACTTATCAATTTCTCATGGGTTTAAACTCTGAATTTGAATCTCTTCGAATTCAGATTCTCAACACATCACCCAGGCCATCTTTTTATGAGGCTTTTGCCACTATTGACAGTGATGAGCGTCGCTGGCGATTGGTTCAGCCTAGTGTTCTCCAGTTTTAGCAGATCCGATGGCTCTTGCTGCGAGTTTTGGTTCTTGAAGTTCCACCGGTTTTGTTACTTGTCATCATTGTGGTGCGCCAGGACATGTCAAAGCTCGTTGCTTCGAACTTCATCCTGAGTTAAGGCAACGCCCTTCTTGACCTCGTGGTCCTGCTATACGTAGTTCTAGTTCTGCTCGCAATACTGCTTTGGTGGAAGTTACTTTTGCTTCTGAGCCTCCTACTGTCCCTAATCTACAATAGTTACAAACTCAAATTGGTCAGCTTCAGGCCCAACTTGGGTTTCTCACCACTGGTTCTCTTGGTCCATCATCCTCTACTAGGGATGGCAATTTAAACCCGACCCGATGGGGACCTGATCCCCCGACCCCGATTAGAATGGGTTTTCCCCGAAAATTATCCCCATAGGGCTGGGGATGGTATTGAAAATTAAATCCCCGACAGTTTCCGGGCCAGGGACGGGGATAGGTTTTTCGGCCCCGGCCCCGGCCTGAATTATCCCCGAAAAATTCCCTGAATATTCCCCATATATATATATATATATATATATTTTTGAAAGGCCCACATAAAGGTCCACATATATATATTTTTGAAAGCCCACATTCTGATATGTATGTTTTTGAAAGGCCCACATAAAGGTCCCCGAATATTCTGATATGTATATTGTTTTGAAAGGCCCCATATATAGATATATATGTTTGACAGTGGCTCTCTCACTCATTCATATTCTCTCAGAGCCTCTCTGTCTCTCTCTGCGCAGCTGTTACTCTTCACGGCATCGGCAAAGATCTCTCTCATTCTCCGGCCGATCTCCCTCCTCCTCCGCTTTTCTTCGGCCGATCTCCCTCCTCCCATCACCGTCATCGCCGATCTCCTCTCAGCACCGCCGATCGTCAGAGTTCTATCACTCCTCTCATCTCCATCACCGCCTATCTCCTCAGATCTGTTGAATATATATGTAGTCAGAGTTCTGTTATTGAATTTTTCGGGGAATATTGCTCTGATTTTTTATTTTTTATGTTGTTGAATATTTATTTTTTATTTGGTGATGATATTGTTGTTGGTGTGCTCAGATCTGTTTTTTTGTTGAATATATGTTTTTTTTTTTTTATTATTATTTTGGCCGGGGAATTTTTCGGATTGGGGAAATCCGATCCCTGTTAGGGGACCGGGGGGGCGGTGGTAGGCTCCCCGTCGAGGATCGGGGTCGGGGATGGGGAAATTTCTACCATCGGAGATCGGGGACAGGGAGTGCGATCCCCGGCCCCGCCCCGCCCCGCCCCATTGCCATTTCTATCCTCTATTGCCACCTTTGCTACAGGTACTTCTACTGCTTTCCATGTCCGATTTGCTAATCCTTCGTGGATTCTGGATTTTGGGGCTAATGATCATATGACTGGTGAGTTTTCTTTTCTTTTCTTTCCTCTCCTGCGCCCACCATTGTTGCCCAATCTGCGTGTCTTACTGATGATTCTTGCTCTTCTGTCCAACATAAGGGTGTTGTGTCTTTAACCCCTGATATCACTTTATCTTCTGTGTTGCATGTTCCTAAGTTTGCTTATAATCTCTTATCTGTTAATCGTCTTGCCAAAACCTTTACTTGCGCCGTCATCTTCTTACCTTCTTCGTGTCTTTTATAGGACCTAAGTTCGAAGAGGATTTTTGGCAGGGGATACTATACTACTTTGGGGATCCACCGGACCAACCTTTTTTTGCCTTTAGCTAGTTTTTAGGCATCTATTTTACCTGCTTCTATATCTTGTGTTTTTTCTGTTCAAACTTTAAAGTTATGGCACGCTCGTATGGGTCATATTAACTTTCAATATTTATGTCAACTTTTTCTGTTGTTAAATAAAGCTTGTAAGGATTCTGAATTTCATTGTGTTACTTATGAGTTGTCTAAACATATCAGTACTAATTATATACCACATATGACACGTGTCCCTAGTGCTTTTGACCTTATTTATTCTGATGTTGAGGGTCCCTCTCATGTTCCTGCTTTTTCGGGTCATTGTTATTATGTGACTTTTATTGATGATCACACTAGGTGCACTTGGGTCTATTTACTTCGCTGCATGTCTGATGTGTTTCCCATGTTTGTTTAGTTTTTGCAAATGGTTGAGACACAATTTTGTGCCATTGTTAGGAACGTCCGCTCTGATAATGGTGGGGAATACATCACTAATGAGTTTCGTTCTCACCTTAATCGAACGGGTATTCTCACCTTTTAGGTATTCTTGGACCCCTGAACAAAATGGTGTGGTTGAACGTAAAAACCATCATATTATGTCTGTTGTGCGTTGTCTTCTTCGTGGTATGAGTGTGCCCAAGTCTTATTGACACATGGCTGTTCTTATTGCTGTCTATCTCATTAATATGACTCCTAGTCGTGTGTTACATGGCCTTATTCCATTCTATATTCTTATGCCTAATACTACCTTTTTTCCTCTTTTGCCTTGTGTTTTTGGGTATACATGTTTTGTTCAGGACCGGCGTCCCACTCGCACTAAGTTAGATGACAAGTCTATTCATTGTGTCTTTTTGGGGTATTCTTCCATATCTAAAAGGTATAGATGTTTTGATTTTGTGTCTCATCATTTTCATCATTTTTTTAGTCCTAACCCCCCGTTGCATGTTCTTTTCCACTTCTCAAAGTGTTCGCCTGGTCCCCATTTTGGATGCGGTTGCGGATGAGGTTGCCCCCCTCTCATCCTCCACCTTCGTCTCCTTCCCTCCTCCCTTGCTGGTATACTCTCGCCGCCCTTATGCTCAGCCCCCTCCTGCCTCCTCTCCGGATCTTGGGTCAAGTATTTCTTTCCCTTTACATACCTCTCATTCTCTTCCTCGCCGTAATCCTCCTCGGGATCGCCATCTCCCCAATCGTTGGGGTTATCTGTGTAGTACTAATCATCCCATATCCTAGGATTTCCGACTCATTATTCTTTCCTTGGCAAGCTTGAGTCCAAGTATATTCCTTCGTCTGTGTCAGAGGCCCTTCAGAATCCAAAATGGGTGGCGGCAATGCAGACTGAAATGGCAGCTTTAGAATAGAATCATACTTGGGATTTGGTTCCTTTACCTTCTAGCAAGATTATCGTGGGTTGCAAATGAGTCTTTGCTATTAAGTACCTACCTGATGGCTCCATTGACTGTTATAAGGCCAACTTAGTGGCCAAGGGCTTCACTCAAGTTCTTGACAAGGATTTTGGTGCTACCTTTGCACCAGTTGCCAAGCTTACCTGGTTTGTCTACTCATCTCTCTTGTAGCATCCCATTCTTGGCCCTTTTATTAGCTTGATGTCAAGAATGCCTTTCTTCATGGGGATCTTCTTGAGACGATTTATATGGTCCCTCCTCCTGGTTTTCAAGCTACGGGGGAGTATTCGGGGCAAATATGTCGACTACGCAAGTCTTTGTATGGCTTAAAGCTATCTCCACGAGCTTGGTTTGGATGATATGATTCTCGCTGGTGATGACTCTATAGGCATTGAACAAGTCAAACGGGATTTTGGACACACCTTTGATATTAAGGATTTGGGGAATCTCAAGTATTTTCTAGGGTTTGAGGTGGCTCGCTCATAGTAGGGGATTTTCTTATCTCAAAAGAAGTACACTTTTGACTTACTTAAGGATACTGGTATGTTGGGGTGTAAACCTGCTTCTACTCCTATGGATCTTAATGTCAAGCTCAAATCAGAGTCCGGTGAATTACTAGAGGATCCAGGTATGTATCAGCGTCTTGTTGGGCGTCTCATCTATCTGACCAATACTAGACCTGGCTTGACATTTGCGGTTAGTGTGGTTAGCCAATTCATACATGCACCTCGTACAGAACATCTTGATGCGGTTCATCATATTTTGAGATGTTTAAAGACCTCTCATAGCTTGGGATTGTTCTCCACAGCTGATCCTTAATCTGGACTCTCCTGTTTTATTGATGCTGACTATGCAGGATCTAGAACGGATAGGTGTCCTACTTCTGGCTTCTATAGTTTCTATGGTGATCATCTTATATCATGGAAAAGTAAGAAGCAAACAGTTGTTTCTAGGTCTTCTGTAGAAGCTGAGTATAGGTCTATGGCACAAGACACTTGTGAGATTCTATGGTTGCATTCTATTTTGGCAGAGTTAGGATTTGAGGAGATAACTCTTGCTTCTTTTTTTTGTGACAACAAGTCTACTATTATGTTGTCTTATGATTCTGTCCTACATGAGATTATTAAGCATATAGAGGTTGATATACATTTCATTCAAGAGAAGGTTCGGATTGGTATTGTGAGACCATCCTTTGTCTCTTCTTCTCAGCAGTTAGCAGATATGTTCACCAAGTTTGTCGGCCCAACATTACTCCAGTCGTCTATCGGCAAGCTGCGTTTATTGAATATTTTCACACCAGCTTGAGAGGGAGTGTTGGAATTAGGAAATAGTGATATTATAATTATGGTAGTGCTGGAATTAGGAAAGAGTGATATTGTAATTATGGTAATGTGTATAAATTCTGTGATTGTGTCAATCACAGATTTAATACTATTTTGTTTGTTTCCTATTTTGTAATATTGTTTCATTATAAATATAAGGCTCTACCTCATTCATAGGTAAACCAAATAATTCTTTTCATTCTTTTGTTATAGCAAATTCGCCCCTAGAATACAGTCAAGTCTGATCTAAAGATCTAGTCTACTGGCATCTGTACTGACAACAATAGATCAAAGTACTCTTAATATAATCAAGAAAACCAAGACACTGATAATCAAGTCTGTAGAATTTGATTACTTGTAAGAAAAGCAGAAACTTACTCAAGAAACTCTTGATCGAAAACTCTAAATCAAGAGGGAGAGAGAGAGAGAGAGAGAGAACTACAGGAATGCTTTCTGAATTTTGGATGGATTAAAATGGCTGGTTTCGTAGCTTATTTATAGGTCTTGATGCATTTGATCGAACGGTTTTGTCCCTTGATCGCATCCGATCAGATCTAACCGTTGGATCGATGATTTATGGTGCAGATCATTCTTACACCGAATAGATGCCTTGATTGATCATACCTGATCATGATCGGGTGCCATCACATCCATAGGATCACGTGCATCTCCAATCAATGGCTATGATCAAACCGCTCCAGATCAGACACGCAACCGTTCGATCGGTTGATTGACTCATTGCCAATGGACGCCACATCACTGCCACGCGGAGCTGAATCTATTCCATGTCACCCATGCCACGTTGGATCCACGTTATCGCTCCAACCTGTCCGATGCAAATAGGAAAGCGCGCTCATGATGCCTTGCGCCAATGAGTCCGTGCAAAGTGCGCGTGTGCGTGTGCGTGTGCGTGTGCGAGGGCAAGTGCGTGTATGGATGGTCCGAAGCACCATCCTTGCAGTGTGAGTGCATGTACACTGGCATCTATCCCACAATTCCATATTCAAAAGAATATTCCATGTAGCACTTTATTAAGTGCTTCATCTTTTCCTCTCTTTCCGATGTGGGAAAAAGTCCCCAAGCTTATTTCAAGCTTTCCAAAGAAAAACAAGAAAGGTTTTGAAAACACCTAAAAACTAAACAATAAATTTTGTAAACCCATTTTGAAAATTCCCTAACACTAAATGACATGAAGGTGAAGAGAAGATCATCTAGTATTACACCTATGCTGTATATTCACTGTCGGCAACTAGAAGCAGATTGAGTGTTAATATATTGCATAATTTGAGAGAGTCAAACATGCTCTGTAAGGGATTAGAGATGCTTAGATAGTGTAACTAGATGGGTCTGGGGTATATGAGACGTTTTATTTCTTTGGGTTGATGTCTCTATGCTGGCTCTTCTGAGTTTCTAGTGTAAAGCTCCCACAGACAGGTGTTCTCAGCTGTCGCACGGTCTATTGGCAAGTATGAGTTTGTTCGATGTTTGGGCATATTGAGATTGAGATAGAGATGCGGCAATGTCATGCCAACCTATGTGTGAATGGGAGATGTTGGAAATCGGGTTGGCTTTTGGACTAGGGTTAGAGAGCTCATGATGGCATGACCTATGACCCATTTAGAGATTCTATTAGTTTGAGTCTCAAGCCACCTTATCCTGGGGATAAGTGTGAACAACCCACTATCTCATCTTGGGGACATAGAGTTGTGGGTGGTTAATTCCTTATATCTATATTACAGATACATTTTATGTATTATAGTGTGTGGTTTTAACCGAAAAGATCTTTGCAAAAACTCTCTAACTCTGTGCCATTGGAGAACAACCATGCCTCTGTACTATGAATTGTGTGGATAGTTCTCTAGTAGTTCTGCCCACTGTTGGGAATTGTTCGACTTCATCATGGAGGCACATGGTTCACCCATATGGTTCATGGATTCATTTTGAGTGTAAAAGGTATGCCTAGATCTATTTATTTCCGTTGTGTATTATTTTTCCTACAAATATTTTTAAGCAACAAATGAAAATGGTTCATCTGCTACAATTGTGCCAAACATGCTTAATCTGCTGGGTTTGCTCCCCCATTAGAAGCCACCATTTCTATTGTTTGCATAGACTTTACAACTAATTTTGGCGATAGTTAGGACAACAGAAGTATATTCCATATGCCAATATTGGTTTGGTTTCATAAAGGCAACTTCAAGCTGTACTGCGGATCGAGTCTATGGCCTGGATGAACCTAGGGTGAAATTAAGTGGAGGTCCTGTAGATATCTCCCACTCTTACGTGGGAGATGGTGTGTGTAAACACTTAGATGATGACTTGTGTTTTGACATGTCAATGTGGAGCTTACACATGTTAACTTTTGAGGGGCACATGTGCAACTTAAGCAAAGCATCATATGGGAGCATTAAGTTCATCCCAACACCACGGTGCATCACTGGGGGACTCCTCACTGTGATTGTTCATCATGCTTATTGATGCTGTGGTATTCTTCTTCCCGCATGCCTTAACGTATGGCGGTTTAGCCATAACTGCCCTACTCAAGTGCCTAAGCCAAGAGGCAAGGTTTAGGCATGCTAATGTGTTTGGCATGCACCGGAGGGTGGTTGTGGTTTGGAGGCTAGAGGTACAGACTTCACCACAACACTATGAGCTGCCTTTGGTTACTGAACGATAGACGGCTCTCCACTGGGTTATAACGTATTCTAACAGAATTTTGGAATATCCAGAAAGCTTGTTACAGATCCACATGACCTACCTTCTATAAATAAAAGGCAATAATACCCCTTACATGGGAACATACAAGTTCTTGGTACATCACCCTCCGGAGGTGATCCCTAAGCTACAGCGAACTCTTAACTCTAAGCCCTTTGATTTAGGGTTCTGTTACTGTACTACCTCTCCTTCTCTTAGGTGGATTAGTCTGGGATGTCCTCGGAGTTTGACATGTTTGACCACCGGGCTGTTGAAAGGGGTATCGATTGGTTAAGAAAAGGTGAATGTGTCCCACCTTCAATTTGCTGATGACACATTTCTCTTTTGTGAAGCAGATTGGGATGAAATCTTGTGTATCAAAAGAATCCTAAGGTGCTTTGAAGTAGTTTCTGGGTTGAAGATTAGTTACTCTAAGAGTATGGTCATTGGAGCGGGTGTGGAAGACAACCTAATCAGTGAGTTTGCAGATGCACTAAATTGTACCAAAAAGGAGGCTCCATTTAAGTTCTTGGGTCTTCCTCTAGGTACCAGCTCCAGACTAAGTCCACCTGGGATCCTATGGTGAAGAGTTTTAAGTTGAGGCTTGCAAGCTGGAAGAGGAAACTTCTTTCATTTGGAGGTATGCTAGCCTTAATTAAGTCAGTGCTGTCTAATCTGTCCATGTTTAAAATGCCTGAAGGTGTGGCTAAGGTGTTGGATAAATTACAAGCATCTTTCTTGTGGGGTGGATCAGATTTGAAAAGAAGAAGAGTGCATTTGGTGAAGTGGAGTGAGGTAACCAAAGGAATGGATGTAGGAGGCCTTGGAATTAGAAGATTGAGAGATGTGAACTTGTGTCTCCTTGCCAAATGGTGGTGGAAATTTGGGGCACTGGACAATGTCTTATGGAAAAATGTTGTGTGTAGTAAGTACCATTATGCAAGTAGCAAGTGGTCTCCCCTGCCTGAACCTCAGTCAAGGGTTTCTAGAGTTTGGGCTGACATATTATCCGTGGCTTCAGTCAACCCACAACTCTTCAATTTCTTTCAATCAAGCTTATGTATTCACATAGATAATGAGAGAAGGAATCTGTTCTGGAGGGATAGGTGGTTTGGGAATGTCTGCTTGAAAGAGATGTTTCCAAGACTGTTCCTGCTGTCAGTGGAGAAAGAGGGAACTGTGCTTGATTAATATAGTAAGAGGGTCTTGTCAGGAGAGTGGAACTTTGCTTTTAGAAGACATTTGACGACCCCAACATGCATATCATTATTGCATTTATCTTATTATGTGGAATTTGAATGTTTAAATGTGTGTTATATGCTTGATTTGTATATATCTGTTTGAATTATGGAATATCTGTTAGACTACCTATTTCAAATCAAAAATTGAAGGCTTAAATGAATTCAGAAACCAAAATTGACAAGTTTAATAGACTAAATATTTTAGAACTTTTTGAGAAGTTTAATAAAATTTAATTCAAATTAAAAATTTATTTGAAATAATCAATTAGAATTAAACTAGAATTAACATTAAGCTTGCTTAATTAGTCTAATCTAATCTTATGCATATATATATATATATATATATATGAGCTAATGAGAGTTGGAACTCATTTTTCTACATCTTCAGCTGAGATTTTAGAGTGAGATCAAAACTCTAGAGAGTGGGAGAGAAGAAGAGTTGTGAAGAGAAGAAGAGGAATTGGAGAAATTTGTGAAGTAGAACTATAAATTCAAGCTCTAGGTATGTATTTAACCTCTAATACTTGAATTCAATTCAACTAAGAAGTGTATTCATGATGAAAGTGTAAGTTTAATGTAAATGTTACTATGGAATGTTGAATGAGATTTGAGCTTCTTATGAAGATTACCATATAAGCACAACTCAATGGACTTGTTTATTTATTGTCATTGCTTCCGCTAAGCCCCTTAATTTATGAAATGGTTTGGTTTTGTCATTGAGGCTGTAGGTAATCTATGATTACCGGCCGGTCATGACCTAGACCTCTAAGGGCGGGTTTGGGTCGTGACATTTGTTCACTTGGGATATGGAAGAAGTTACTCTGTTAAATCAGATGCTCCTCTTTGCGCATGTTCTCAGCTTGACTGAAGAAGATAGACTGGTTTGGAATGCGGATCCATCAGGTATGTTTTCTGTTAAGTATGCTAATGAATGGCTTACCTTGAGTTATGGTCCTATGGTCAAATTACCTGATTTAATCTGGAAGAACATTTCTCCTCCTAAGATGCAATTTATCAGTTTGTTGGCTTGGAAAGTGAAATTAAAAACATCTGCCTTTCTACAGATTATTGGGGTGTTGGATCAAAATGCTTACTTTATGCATATTCTGCAGGTCTGAAATTGAGATGGGACCATGTGCTACTGCACTGTGGTTTTGTCTGGAAAATTTGGTCAGAAATACTGTTATGGTGTGGTGTTCAATGGGTCTTACGTGGCTCCATTAGTATTTTATTGAATTGGTGGGATGGGGTCAAGTTTAAGGGAATGGAAAAGCTGATTTGGGAAGCAGTTCCATCAACTATAATGAGGAATGTGTGGAAAGCTAGAAATGTTTGTAAGATTGAAGGGAAGAATGTTAATTGGGAAAGCTTGAGTGAATCGATCAAAGTAAATATAGCTCTATGGGTGAAGTTTAACCTCAAAGGTCTTGCCTACTCAGTTAATGACAGTTTACAGATTGGAGTCCATAAGGGGTTGCTGAGCTTATAATGGTAACTGCTCTTTTTTATTGATGTGTGGAGGGGCAGCAAAGTGTTTTAGAGGGAGGTGTGGTGCTTGTGTAATTTCTTTTTGTTGTATGCATAGTTGTTGGCTGAACTCTTGTCAACCTTGGATGGCTGCTGGTTGATGTTGCAAATGATGGGCAATCCCTTTCGTGCCAACCTAATTGGGGTGATTTGGTTTGTTGTGATGCTTATAGCATCTTCCAGTTTCATTCTCTCTTTATTGATGTATGATGTATGGCCTTGGCCTTGATTCTAATCAATAAAGATTATTTTTGCTGATAAAAAAAATTCCTCTCCATCTGCAGGTCTGAACAGACTGATGTTGAAGAATCAAATGGATGACGGGAGAAGAGCTCTATGTTCCTCTCATTGGTTCTCAGCTCCCTTTGAGTGTGAGCTTTTGAGACATGTTGCTCTTTGGGGGAGAGAGAAGAGCACAATATGACGACTGACGAGAAGAATTAGCATAGTAAGCAGGTTATCAAACTGAATTTTCAAGCTTTAAAAGATAAGATAGTTTTGAAATTGAAGCTGTCTCTAGGAATAAATAAATAATAGACAATAAGTTGATAGCTCTACTTCTTGTTCCACCTCTGTCATATTTTCAAAAAGTAATAAAGAGATTTTTTTATTTTTTATTTTTTTAAATCAGGGAAAGATGAGGAAATCTCTAATTAAGGAAAAAAATATTTTGGAGCTTCATTTACACTGGGCTTTTCAGACTTGGATGGGAGCATGATATCTACGAAAAGACTGGCCAAATTTTTGTTGGAATTGTTGAAACTTTTGTGCTCTCTTAGATGCTGAAGCTGTTAGATTAAATGTCAGTTAATCAAGGCAACAAAAACAGAACAAGGTTGAAAGAAGAAAAAAAAAAAAAGACAAACAAAATGTCAATTGACAGAGAAAAATCCTAAAGAGCAGGGAATACCCACTGTTTTTGATTGGCCACTGTTCCACACGGTAAGTCGTGGTTTTCTGTTCTGCTAGGAGCTTTAGAGTTTCTATAAATTCAGTTGATTAAAACTTGCTTTGGTCTCTTCTCCTCTGGAAACCAAACCAATAGTTACATTTATGTACAATTAAGAACCAAAGCCGTGCCCAATACCCAACCCCTCCCAAAGAATATATATATATATATATATAGATGGAGAGATCAAAGTCATTTTCTTTTCCTTCTCCTGGAAACTATGCAAATTAGAACAACCAGATTAACCTCATGCAATACAATAACCATATGTCAACATGGGCAAACAAACAATTTTGCTTATATTCAATGTGAGAGTGAGTTACTGGTAGTTCAAAGAAAGAAAAAATATATCACCAGAAGGCGCCCAAAGGAAAAAAGAAAAGAACAAGAGCAAGAAAAAAAAGAAAGAGTTACAAATTTACAATGTCTTCCCAACCTAAACACTACATTTTAGTTGGTAGTATAATTTACAAGAAACCTAAATAAATGAATTGTAATGTCGTAGAAGCAGTTTGCAGAACTCAATCAGTTAGGTAGCAACTCCAGTATATATGGTTGGTGTATTCACATTATCTATAATAAATCTGAATTCTCATTTATGTGTTGTACAGGTAGGAAGTTTACAGTCGCTGGATTTTTGAATGAATAGAAAACTGATGACTGACCTTACACCATCAACTGGAACTGAACTGAGCTGAGCAATAATAACAATGGTGTATTAGTTGTTATGATATGATATGATATCATAACATATCAACTCGGAAGAACCATGGAAGTATAAAGGCCAGTACGAGGCATGCTAGTAGGAAGTTGCAGAAGGAAGGCCTACAACGACGTGAACCCTCTCTGCTCAATGATGAAGATGAAGGGTTTGCAGCACTACTGCGCATACCCATCAACCTCATTTCGTTCCACTCCATAACTATTCTTGTGTCCTGAATTCCAGTTATGTTTTTTGCTGTCTTGCCACAAATCTCACATTGTCTGCACCAATAAGAAAACAAATGAAAACTATGTCTGAATTGAAACGAGAAATTTATTTTCTTTGCTGTTGGTGGGAAATTTTTAATGATTACTACTACTAGTTATTATATGCATTCAATTTTGTAGTCCATGAAAGAAGCTATTATTTGATGAAGAGCACTCTTAGATCTCAAATTTATACTGATAAAGTGAATTTGAAGATGCACATCACACACACACACACATATAATTTATGATTTCCCTTCAGTACTTAGTCATCAGTTTAGAAGCTTTTGCCTCTGTCTATAAATTGATACAATGACCTCTGAGAATACATCCTCCATGTAATTGCAAATCTGGAAAGCATATCAATTGATTGAAGAGAAGGAAAATAGAAAGAGAGAGGGAGGGAGGGCTATAATGTGATGATAAAAAGGATTTAATCTTCTTCCTTCCCGGGTTTCTGTTTGGCTTATTTAATTTGATTTTGGTTTTCAATTATGTGGTGCGACTACGAGTATAAGGGGAAAAAAATGACATTCTCCAATTAAAATATATTATGGGTTTGAACTAAGAAGTAGTGGTGGATTATGAAAGAAAAACAAACAGAAATTGCACAATTCTGAAGCAATTTGGGAACAAGAACTGCCCAAGTTGTGAGAAGATGCAGTTTTTAAGTGCATTATGAAGAATTTAAAATATGAAAAGAAACAGAAGGATTGAGTTGTGTGGAAAACAGAGGAAAAGCAGGAAATGAGAATAATAAATACCTATTGCCTTTATGCTTAAACCAGGTCTGAGCACAATGAGGGTGGGAGACACCAAGTTCACCTTTGCATCCACAACCAAGCTGGATGAGGAGCTCTGAATTCTCCTCTGACAAACTCATGTGGCATATCCTGCAAACCTTTTCTGCTCTCAAACCTTCATCACTGTAGGATGATCCCGCACCACCATCGCCGCCACCACCGCACTTGACATCAATAATCACACAATCCTCCTTTTTCTCTGGTGGTGTCTGTATTTGTGTTTGCGTTTGTTCGTCTCCTCCTCCTCCCCCTGCTGCTGCTGACGTTGACACATGAGGAACGTCTGTTTTGTGGCTTGAATTGCCATCTTCTTGTCTTTCGATTTCATTGTCTTTCCTTGTGATTGCAATAGCAGCACTACTACTGGGTTTGGGTTGAACTCCACCGCTTTGTGAATTTATTGAACTTTGATTGTCTTGTTCCTTCTGTATAACACCACCAATACTACTAGCCTCCTCCATATCCATTACTGACCCAACGATTAAATCTACCTTCAATTTCACCTTTTTTTCCTTTTGAAAATCAGCCAAAACATTTATTTACATTGAACAACAATTTAAGGCATTTTTTTGATCATTCAACACTGATCCAAATATAAGGAGTACTATAAACTTGATCATCTATGCTTCAGAAAAATTTAAACATTTTTATACTACTAATATGAAATGCCACAAAAACAAACCAGAAGTTTCTTTAAGCAAGTCTTTCAACTCCATACTTTCCTTGGAAACTTCGTCTTCCAATGATGAAACAAAACAAAATGAAGTTGTTTGTTAATGTGAAAGATTTATAGAAAAAAATGGTTGACTATACATGAATATTGAGGAGAGGAGGTTTTCCTGGGTTAGGTGACTAAGATAAGTATTCGATTATTAGTATTTATTAAAAAGGTTGAGAGCATATGAATGATAAGTTGATTGGCAAAGAATTTCAGATTGCTTTGATTGGAAGGCAAGTGAGGAACTGCACCAAATCTGAATTCCCAGTTTGTGTCTGTCCCAGACTCCAAATGGCCATAACACCCTCCCCTCCATGCTATATATATATATATGTATATCAGTTTCAGTGCTGGCAGTGCCTTCTTGTTCACCTGGCCAAAACCCATGCTTTTTCTCCTCTGAAGAGATTTGAAATTTAACAAACATTAACATTTTAACTGAAAATCAGTTTTGTTTTTCATAAATCTACTGAGTTTGAATTTGCCACTTTTACATTGTTCTATAATTCTTACTGCAACTAGGCTTCGTTTGGGAAGTGGATCGACTTTTTGGGTTTTTGACTTTTTTTGATTATTTTAGCCTGGGCTAAAAAGCTTGGTTTGGGAAGGACTTTTGGCTTTTTTGATTTTTTTTGTGAGAGAAAGAATGTAATGATTATGGGTTGAATGTGATATTTTGTTTTATTGAACTAAAAAATCTAGTTTGTTTTTTGTGATTATTTTAGCCAAAAATGCCACAAAACCTTCTTTCCAAACATAGGCTATGTAGACTATGTATGTATGTGTACACTCACCAAGTTGCACCTTCCTAACAGTCTCTTTAGATGGATGGATTTTAGATGGATGGATTTCAAATAAATATAGATTTGTGGTTAAATGTTACAAAAGTCAATGAGAAATTAGATGGATGGATTTCAAATAAATATAGATTTGTGGTTAAATATTACAAAAGTCAATGAGAAGTTAGATGGATGGATTTTAGATGGATGGATTTCAAATAAATATAGATTTGTGGTTAAATGTTACAAAAGTCAATGAGAAATTTAAGTGAAAGCTATTTTACTAGGTTCTTTCAAGGATTAAAATAATTACTTTTACATTATTTTTTTAAATCTGTAAAACTTTCAAATTCAATATTGAAATCTATATCTAAACTATTAAATCTATGACCTGACTTCTCTCCAGTTGGAGAGAATTTCAATTTGGTCTAGTTGTGCATAAGGACCTCAGTACAAATTTTATTTTAATGATCCAAATCGTTTATCTTATAAATCCTTGAGTGCAGATAATTTATGGAAAAAATCAAATCGATCTAGTAATCGTATAATTTTATCAAATTTGTCTTTTAAAAAATGAAAGATTATTTTTAAAACTGTACTTACCAACTTTTTTTAATTTTTATGGTTCTTCTGCAATACTCCCCTAAAAGGGATGTACCATATTTGATGCGCTAATTATCGTGCATATTCTATATCTTTATTTTATATTTTGTTAGATTTAATTTATATGATATATCTTATTATGTTTATTTTCATGTTTTTAGGTATTTTGAAATTTTAATGGAGAAATGTTTTAAGGAACTTGGAATCTGCACGGAAAAGAGATTAAAAAATTAGGGAATGGCTTTTGTCTAGTGTTTAATTAGATTAGATTGTATTGTTGGATCCGTGGAAATCCATTACGGGTCTTGTTTTGATAATCTGAACCGTGCAATGTGTAGAACTCGTCGAGTACTATATGTCTATAAAAAATCACATTGATCGGATATCGATAGCTATGTGATCAAAACAGATTTTTGTCAACCGTTAATTTATTCACCGTCCATTTTTTTTAATATAAAACTGATTTGATCACATAGCTATCGATATCCGATTAATGTGATTTTTTACAAGTCTATAATACTCGATGAGTTCTACACATTGAATGGTTCAGATTATTAAAACGAGACCTGTGGTGGGCCCCCACCAGTTCAATAGCACGATCCAATTCGATTAAGGACTGGACAGAAGCCATGCCCAAAAAATTAAATGGGATCAATTATGACACAACGAGATATTTAGCCTAGTTGGTAGTTTGGTGATTTCATTGTTGAGATTCTTACATCTTGTATGGAAACATGTTATTTTAATAAGTTTTTAATTTTTTAGTTAAAATATGAGATAAAAAAAGTTGTATATTTAGAATAATTTTTTAATTTTTTACGAAAAGATGTATAAAAAGTAAAGAGAAAAATAAATCTTTAATTTTTTAGTTGTTGGCTTATTTTTCCTACGAAGGAAAATATCACAAATGCGAGCGTGCCAGTAAGGATTGAAAAATCCTTACAGATTAAATTCAAGCCAATTATCAAGCGATTGCGTTGACGGTTCTTTTGCCTCAACGAAGAGGACTTCAAAATTACCAAAGTGTAGAGAAAAGAAAAATTAAAAGAAGAATGAGGGACGGAGAAGGACGATTGAGTGAACAATCAAAGTAATAATTACTTACCTCTACTCCTATGCTTCGAAAAAGAAGTGCATAAAATGCATCGAAATGGAAATGCTGAAAATAAATGCTTTGAAATATAAATCTATGTTAAACTACTCCTAAGATAAGGAAAATGACAAGAAATATTGAAATAAATTGTATTTGATTATAGTTCTGCCTCCTTTACAATGTAACCATTAATGGCTATTTATAGAAGAAAAAAATACAGCAATAACTATTTAGTAACTACCCATTTCTTCCATCTTCATTCTTGTCTTGCCATGTGTCCTTCCACTCATTCACTTTGTCCTCTCACTCATCCACTTTGTCCTCCCACTCATCCACTTTGTCCTTCATATTCTCCATTGTCTCTATAACTTCTTTTAACTTCCAAATGAATAAAATGATGACACGTGTCCTGCAATTATATAAATAATAAATAATAATAAAAATTGCAGATTTATGGTGCTAACATTACCCCCCGCGGCCCTTAAAAATGATGTTTACTTGAATTTTTGAAGGGCCGAACCAAGCACATGACTAATCTAAGCAATAAAATGCTTCGAATAATATCAACAAAGTGCTTCGAATGATATAATAGCACCAATGAAGTGTTTCGAATGAGTATGACATTATGACTAGATGTCTCGAATGCTAGCTATTATGAACTAGTAACAAGCTTCGAAGGTGGTACAAAGAACTAAAATTATCTTTCGACGGTTGAAAGTGCCGACAAAGGACAAATTACATCCTTAGAAATACTCGGCAAAGTTTCGAAGGTTCACAACCACCATTATTGTTTCTTCGAAGCTATTAATGCAAGATGGAGTGCTTCGGAGCTTACGGAATTATGGCAAAAGAGCCTTCGAAGCAACTTTTGGCCAACATTATAGTTATTCACATTTTGTATGTTCTGGTTCATACATAATTAATGAAAATATTGATTTTGTGCTTCGAACTAGTTATTAATTTTTCGAAGACACCAAAACCGTTGTTCTTCGAACCAACTTATCATGCCAAAAGTAGGCATTATTCGACAACTAATTAATTGTCATTTTACATATATTTGAAGAGATGTACACATTTCGAAAGTTTTCAAAGCTTTATACAGTTTCGAAGGTGAAGTAATCAACCTTCGAAACAACTCTTGATGTTTCGAATGTATCTTCAAAGCTTTATACAGCTTCGAAGGTGAAGTAATCAACCTTCGAAACAACTCTTGATGCTTCAAATGTATCTTCGATGCTTTGATTGTGTACATACAAACAACTGGCCATCAATTTGAAAAGATAAACCATTCTCAACCATTTATTTAAATGCACAGGCTTTTTCTAGCCAAATTCATGCATTTTAAATGGTCATCCCTTATTTTTAGTGCTTCGAACTCATAAGAACAATTTGTTAATTTTATTAGCCACATCTTCAAAATTATATTTTGATGTGAACCACAAATCCAAAAAGGATTTTGAACACCAAAAGTCATGGTATGGTGTGACCATGAAAATTCATACTTTTTGACATTTTGAAAAATGTCAAAAATTTTGAATTCATGAACAGTGGCTTGTTCATTATTCTTGACCATGTTTGTTTTAAAAACATGACTTTTGCCGAATAGGTTTTCATAATTATTTAGCAAAGTGGGTTGTTTTTCCATGTTAACCATTAATGGCTTATAAAAATCACCCATAGATATGTTATTTTCATGACTTGACTTTCTAAAATTTGGTTTTTGGACCCCCCGAGTCATACATGGAATATCATTCTTAGCCAAATTTGGCTCAAGAACATGCTCTTTCGTTGTGTTAATTTCATAATTTGGCTCTTTTAAAACGGACTCTTGAACCCCCCGCGCCATTGATGAAATCAACTCTTTACTTTTACTATTTTTAACTATGAAAAAATTATGAAAAAATTTACCAATTCCGGCCATTAAAGCCTCAGTTAAAGACTTGGTAGTGAGAGTTGATAACTCATCATTCCATTGGCGAATTTCCATATCAAGTTGATGAATTTCTCCAATTAAATGGTGTCTTTTTTCTTCCACCAAATAATATTGTAAGGGATGAAAGTTTATTTCATCAAGAAAATGGATCTCTTCTTGAAGATCCAAAATTTCTCTTTCACGCCAATATATTTCATATTGACAAGTTCGAATGGCGAAATCCAAATAGTTTGTCATTTCTTACACTTGGCTGTCCCACTGGGCGTGCCAAAAAATGTTGGCTTATTTTTCCTACGAAGGAAAATATCACAAATGCGAGCGTGCCAGCAAGGATTGAAAAATCCTTACAGATTAAATTCAAGCCAATTATCAAGCGATTGCGTTGACGGTTCTTTTGCCTCAACGAAGAGGACTTCAAAATTACCAAAGTGTAGAGAAAAGAAAAATTAAAAGAAGAATGAGGGACGGAGAAGGACGATTGAGTGAACAATTAAAGTAATAATTACTTACCTCTACTCCTATGCTTCGAAAAAGAAGTGCATAAAATGCATCGAAATGGAAATGCTGAAAATAAATGCTTTGAAATATAAATCTATGTTAAACTACTCCTAAGATAAGGAAAATGACAAGAAATATTGAAATCAATTGTCTTTGATTATAGTTCTGCCTCCTTTACAATGTAACCATTAATGGCTATTTATAGAAGAAAAAAATACAGCAATAACTATTTAGTAACTACCCATTTCTTCCATCTTCATTCTTGTCTTACCATGTGTCCTTCCACTCATTCACTTTGTCCTCCCACTCATCCACTTTGTCCTCCCACTCATCCACTTTGTCCTTCATATTCTCCATTGTCTCTATAACTTCTTTTAACTTCCAAATGAATAAAAGGATGACACGTGTCCTGCAATTATATAAATAATAAATAATAATAAAAATTGCAGATTTATGGTGCTAACATTAGTATAACTTATAGGTTTTTTAATTTTTTAAGTAACTTTTTAACTATTAAATTAAAACTACTCCCCAAACGAGGCCTTAGTTCAGGCCATGCAAGCAACACTAATTCTATATTTTTATCAAATTTGGCACAATCCAATGTATCAAAGTACCAGACAGGAAAGAGTTTATTTATTGGGTAAATTATAAATACACCTTCTGAGATTTACTTAAAATACAGATTATTTTATGTGATTTGAAAAATTACAAATACCCTTCTGTTAGAATTTTTTATTTAACAGAATTAATTAAAAAAATGAAATTTATAATTGCTCTCGTATACAATAATAAAATTATCTAAATTATTAATTGAAACGTATTTCTAACATCATTAAAAACTGTTAATTGATTCGATGATTTATTAACAAAAGAGGCGATTTGTTATGAAATTAGACACCTCAAGGGATGAAGTACATTTTCTAGAACCACAGGGGCAATTAGTATTTTAACCAAATTTCAGGGGGTGTATTTGTAATTTACCCTTATTTATTTAGGATAAATTACACTGACACCCCCGAGATTTTTATTTAATACAGATCCCCTTTCACATTTAAAAAATTACATTTTCCTCCATGAGGTTTGTAATCTTATTACAAATTGCTAATGTCATACTCTAAATTTTTTTAAATGATCATCTTATCATTTTTCCTACTATTTCTTCTTCTTATCATTATAACTACATTCTACAACTTTCTACTACCTGAACATATTCTTATTGAGTGATGATACATAAATATAAATTTTATATAGATTTTTCAAACACAGTGATATAATTTAATGATGACCTTTCATTTTAAAACAAACACCTATAAACATGATTTATATTTACAACAATATCACTATCACAACATTTTTATGATATTTTTTGTATAAATTTTTATGTATGAATATAATTTTTTATTTTTATTTCCACCATTATACTAGATTAGATCAATTTAATTTAGATATATTTAAATAGTATAAAATTTATACAATTTTTTTTTAAAAAAAAATCTATTGAATACAACAAAATAAGATAATATATTAAAATTTTATATTTTTGTAGTTTTATATATATATATATATATATATGGTGAATTTTAAAAAAAATATAAAATATTATACTTCTAAAGTATATCTAAATTAGATATATCTAAAAATATTAAAAAAATTCAGTAAAAATAATATAAACACGAAAAATAAAAAAAATTCAATTTTTTGTGTGATTTAAACCAAAGAAGATGATTGTTATTTTTCTTGAAATGATATGAATAAAATATCTGTATTGTTTTATTATTTTATATGTATAAAGGTTAATGAGTAAATATGTTATTTTAATCTGACAGGAAATAAGTGTAATTTTTCAAATGTGAGGAAGATCTGTATTAAATAAAAATCTCAAGGGGTGTCAGGGCAATTTACCCATTTATTTATAAATTGTATTTTTTTATTTAATAATAGTTTACTAACTTTTTTCTTTTAATATACTAGTTGGACCGGGTGAGGTTGGATTACAATTTCAATTATTTTGTTTTTATTTTTATATAAGACAGTGGTCTTTAAGTAATTTTGACATTAATATTTTGTAAAATATTATGCATAATATGTCACAACATACTGGGAAATTCTATTTCCACACACCATGTTGTCTCTATATACATCATTTCTCATTCCACTCACTTAATAATTTTATTTTTAGATATTTATTTCAGTCCACACGCCCCACATTCCAAATATACCCATTTAATAAAAAATATATGCACACTCTTATCTTCTTCATCTTTCAAACTCTAATCCTAACCAATAACCACCTTAACCAACAACCACCTTATCGGCAGTGACACAGCACCACTGTTACCAGGTCAGGTGCCAATTCTGCTTCAAAGTTGTTATTTGTAAACTTGGCTTGTTTGCCTGTCATATGTACAACTGCTAGTAACTGTGTGTACATGGCATTGTCAAACGTCGCTTGTGCTTGCTCATATAATGCTCCTGTCAAAAAATTTAAGTTCCAAATAAAAACAATTATGCTTCTTGCTCAAAATATAGTTCCCTTACTGGAAGAAAGAAAAAACAAAATCAGTAAATATCCATGTAGAGGTGGTGGGTGTTGGTGGGTAATGGTCGGTGATGGCTACTGGTAATGGGTAGTGGCTAGGGTTTTGATTGAGGGTTAGGGTTTTGATTAAAGGAGATAGGGGCATTTTGGTAGTTTCATTTTAGGACAAAAATGTAATAAAAAAAAATTCATTAAGTGTGTTGATAGAGAGTAAGTGGTCTGTGGAAATAGAATTTCCCCAACATGCTGTCCTGTGCACTTTGGTGAACCAAAACCTTATAATTTTTTAGCTCGACCACTCAGGGAACTACTGGCCAGCGAATGGCCGGCAAGCCATTTTTAGAGGGCCAGCCGTATCCCTTCATCGCCGGTCGGCCATGATTAGCGCAAGAAGATATTTTGACAGCTGGCACCTACTCCCATGCACATGCCTTGGGCCAGCTGTCTCTTTGTTAATATTTCCAACGTGAGGAGTTGTTTTTCTATAAATACAAGATCTCCTCTCATGGTTTGGGGTTAGAAAATTTTGCTAAAAGCCATAACTTGTTCAACACGCTTCCCTCATCTCTTGCAATATACATATACTATATATACACCTTCTAAGCTTAAACTTGAAGCTTTTGCTGAGGTTCTTAAAGATAATTTCAGATCCCAAAGAGTGTTAAGCTAATGGTTTGTCAACCAAGAAGAACATCCTCTCTTTAAAGAGGTAATCTTTGAACTCTTTAACCATCTTTTCTCCCTTTTTGTCTTGCATTTTCATACTGATTTCAGAGTTGTTTTTAAGCTTAAAATGTGATTTAAACTTCACAAAAAGAGGAGGGGCTAGCCACCCTTCCTTAGGCCTTGTCCCATAACTTGTTGCTTTGTCTTTCCTACCTTGTTTCTTTTTGATTTTGGCCACTGTTTTTTGAGTTTAGAGGCTGTTTTAAGTGTTTATTTAATTCATGCTTTGACTATTATACTTGTGTTGTTGTTAGTCCTCATGGATTTGGTGTGTAGGCCATAGCTTCCAATCCATTTGAGTCGATAGTCTTTTCTATCATTTTTTATAGCTTTTATGTACATATTCATGTCATTGTAATCACCCACATTTCAGTCATAATCTGCAACCTTCCTTCTTTTTTTGTTTCTTTTGATTAAGAGTTGTATCAAACAAAGATTGCCGCTCAAGACATAAGAAAGAGACCCCTCATGCTAAATGGTTTAATCTCTTCGAAGGTTCATTACTAGGGCATTACATCTCTCTTATTCTAAGCATGATCTTTTGTTTGACACTTCCCTTTATCGCCAGTGCATTACTTCTAAGAGACCAATTTTCTAGTTAGACCATTGGAAATCATAAACGAAAGATTCATTATAGCTCATTATCGAGTTTGGATTTGGAGCCATTATCGCTCATTTTCGGTTTGACTCCAAATTCATTATCGCTTGTAAATGAGTTTGATTCTTTCTTTGTAGTTTTCCCTGGAGAAAAGGGCTCGAAGAGCTCATTTCTCGAGTCAAGTTATGCTTGCTATTCTTTATTGCTTTGGCTTAGTAGACGTAATCATCACCTTTGGACAAAAATGAAGAAAAGATAAGAAAATGAAAAGGTAAAGTAAAAAGGCTAATAAAATTGGAGTAAAAAAGAGGTAAAAAGAGAATAAATTTTGGTTAGGTTCAGTCAGATGTTTTACTGAATCGGTTGCTTCTAGAATCATCGCATACTATTGTTGTGATGTTTGATGATTCATGAGGCACATCTACCCCTCCCTTGAGGTAACTCCATGATAGGGAAGAGATATTGTCTACATTTTGTTGTATTTATTAAGCTCTTGTCCTATTATTTCTAAGGTCATCACGCAACAAATTTGCGGTGATTGATGATTTAATAAGCGAATTTGCTCATTCCTTGATCATCTTCGTGATAGAGAAGGGCAGAGAGGATAAATATCTCCTGGAAACACTTTGTCTTGCTTTGTTTCAGTTCTGTTGCAGTAGGGTATTCCCCAGAAACAGTGGCCGGCTGACCATTACTATGTACAACCGACCACCAATCTTTGTACAGGCAGTGGTATTTTTACAATAGAACATAGCAAATCCTGAGGCCAAAACAGAACAATTTTTTGACTGTAAACAGAGCAGGTTCTGGCAGGAAACAAAGAGGTTTCCGGAGGGTGTTTTCGATTATGCACATGTGGTTCCTCGTCTCCTATTCAAGTCCATTAGATTAGTAGCTTTTAGATTCGTGTTGTAATTAATTAGTTGTTTTGCTTTCATTTGGACTTGTAATAATTAGTTAATTAATTCATTCAATTGTGTTGTAATAATTAGTTAATTAGGACATTCATTCGGACCCTCTTGTGTGAGGGCAAACTTGTAATATTTGTATGTCTTCCAAGCCCCATTTCTTTCTCCATTTTATTTATATGCTTACCGTGGTTGTCTATAGCATCATGTTTTTGTTTTATATTATTACCATGACTCGTATCCATCTTTGCATGCACTAAAATTCGGCTCATCATATATAATGCTCTTACAAATTCCTAAATGATTATGTGTGCTACCTCATGCTTTGAGTTACTTCACATGACATGTTAGTAGCCGAATTTATTAGTTGCATTTTTTATGTGTTGCATTAGCCATTTTGCATATAGGATCATGCATTTTTCTAAATTGCTTTCTTTTTCTTTGGCTTGCCTTGGAGTACTAGGTGAACATTTTTGCTTTAGCATATTACATGTGTGTTTGTGTTGACATGTGAATGAAGGCTATTTTGCTTAAGTTGGAACGACTTTGATAAATGTACATATGAGCTTGCTTTTCATTCAAGTAGCACATATTCAAAACTCTTTTTAAAAAAACACGAAATCAAAGCATTCCGAAGTAAGGGACGTAGTCTATACTTGTGTGCCTCACATAGTAAGTTAGCATAATAATCAGAACATGAGCATATTTTGTCCATAAAAATCATATCATGGTTAGTAGAGGTTGATCTTTGATCGGGTGAGTGGGGTGCTCAATTCATGACCTTCCCCTCTTATACCTAAGTTCCCGAGCTGAGACACTTTGGTTATGACGAACAAGTGGCCTTTGGCACGAGTCACGGGTTTTCTAAATTTTTCAAAATATTTAGGTGGCAACTCTGAAATCTGACAATGCAGTCCATTTTTGGCATATCTGATGATAAATGGATTTTCTAAGATTTGTCGGATTTGGACTCTCATTTGTGTTTTTTTTTGTTTCACATTGCACTTGTGAAACCAGATTCAAAAGCACGGGAGTCCAAACTGTAGGGCTATTGTATTCAAGGAGACTAAACCCCTTCGAGGAGCACGAAAAGCAAGCTATAGTGGCCTGTGCTGCTTTCTCAACCCTTAAAATGTTCATAGACTCCTGAAGTGCATCCGCTAACTCCCGAGCCAACAAAGCTATAACACCTTATACCTCTTATTAGGTCATGTCAGTTTGGACAACTCCGTCTCCTCGATAGAAAACAACCCAATCACCATGATGAGGTCTATCACGGCTTCTACCACTACGTCCAGACATCCTATATAAGAATAAGATAAAACTTAACTCACAAATTATCCCATGTGAAACCCCATATGCTATCCAAATTGTCTACACATATCTATAAAGATAACACTTTTCACAATGAACGCGCCATATAAACGCATAGTCATATAAAGTACATATGAATTATCCTCCTAAGATGTCAATTTGCCCCATAAACATTCAAAGACTTCGAGTTAGAGTGGCATTGATCAAGTGCCCTCCTAACAAGACTTCTAAGAAGTTTGTAGGCACAAACTTCATCTTACGAGTTTAATTCCATACTGTAGACGTGCCCGAACGTCCCGGGAAAATCCCGTTTTGTTCGTTGGGCTCACTACAGTTCGGACTCAAATGTCACGGTTCTAAATCTAATCTCGCAAAGTGCAATGCAAGATCGATAAATCACCAAAGAGTCTAAATCCGGCAAATCGTTTTGAAAAACTGATTTTTAGAAAGAAGTGCCAAACATGGACTGCTTTGCTAGATACAGAGTCGCCACCTAAATATTTTGTTTTGGGAGAATTTAGGAAACCTTGACTCGTGCCTAAGGCCACATGTCCGTCATCACCAAAGTTGCCTCGGCTCGGGAACTTGGGTACGATTGGGGAAGGTCATGCAATGGGCACCCCCGCTCGCCCGATCAAAGATCGGCCACTGCTAAACATGATATCTTGTTTTTGAAAACACATGCGTTCTTATTCCAGTTTGTTAGCCTAGAATTACTATGTGATGCACATAGCATACAAGTATAGACTGGATCGTCTAAGTTGGAACAAAACATCTCATTTTTTAAAGCGGTTTGCTACTTGCAAGTAGGCTATAATGCGGATTTTGCCACCCTCAAGTGGGCTTTAGAAAATATGGTGTTTTGCCACTCTCAAGTGGGCTTAAAACTCGCAATCAATGAATTGTTCCAATTTAAGTAATCCAACCTTCACCCACCGGCATTCAGGCATGTATATCACATAAGCGGTTAGCGTCATGGCAAGCATGCTATCATGGCAATCACTCACACACATGCAAGGATGCTAAAGCATAAACACTCACCGAGTACTCCAAGCCAAAACATAAACTAGTTAGTAATCAATGCATGATCCTAGTTCATGTTAAGATGGCTAATGCAACACATGCAAAATGCAACTAAGATAGGCTCGACTATTCTAAGATGGCATATGAGATGCGACAGATAACATGTATTCAACTTGGAATTGAAATACAATGCAGTTAGTATGATGCGCCGAGCCCGGTGCATGCAAGACAGATGAATGAATTCAAACATGCGAAGTATAAGGATGCTAATTGAAACATGCCCTAAAACTAACCATTGTAAGCTGGTAAATAAAAGGGAGAAAGACGTGGGGTTGGAAGGCATGCATCACACACATGCACACTTATTACAAAATTCGCCCTCTCGACGGAGGGTCCAAATAAATAATACAGAACCAGCTAGCTAATCTAAGCTAATCTAATTAAACTAGTTATTACACAACAGAATAAATAACGAGCCACAGCTAATTATTACACAACACTAACTAGTTAACAAATCAACTAAATTAGTAATTAAATAAGCATGCAAAGTATGTGAAGTGGGCTGCCTCAGCTCTGCCTCAGATGATGAAGGATGCATGCATGCTCGAATTGCCTTGTTCGGAAATCCCTCGCGACGCTCTGACTTGTCTCTGTTTGCAATTGATCTTAGAAACTGCACAAAGCTCCAGAAGGTTGAAACTCCACCCTGGGGAACTGTGGGAAGGCTGCCGATCAGCTATTGGCTTTAGAGACCACCCACCGACCACTTTTGTGGTGAAAAACCAGAAAAAGTGGTCGGCCAGCCACTAAATCTGGTCGACCAACCAGTTTCTGCCTCTGGTTTCTGGTTTTCTGCAACAGAAGGCAAGAGAGAGAGATAGTAAAGTACTCGCAACACATATGTGCACGACCACTCTTCCCATCATTGCATAAGCTCAAAGGAATGCAGTCCTTGACCCTCGGGTCACCAATCACGCATTTCGATGCATGATGGCCGAGGAACCGAATTGCACAACTCAATGTGAAATGAATGCACATACAAGCACCTAAAGCCAACAACTCCATCATGGGTAGTCAAGAGTGTCGGCGACCGAGAATCGAGACGCGTTTCATCACTTCGAGTATAAAACGCTCCTCGTTTCCCATGTTTGGGCTAATTCCTATCCCAAACACAATGCAACAAAAGCATGGAAGCACAATGCAACTATGATTAACTACAATGCAATGCATGCAAGCATAATGGAATGCAACATAAGTATGGAAACATGCAATGCAAGGGACAAGCATGCAACAACATGATCAAACCACCAATGCCAATAGCATGCATACTTAATGCAAAGCAACATATGCAACAATATGACAAAATGCGACTAGCATACACAATGCGAATATCAAATAACATACTCAATGTGACGAACTACATGGCATGCGCAATGCTATGAACTACAATGGCATACTCAATGCAAAATGGACTTAAACCGAAATAGATGGGCCTTAGCCACACCCAAATCAGTGGCCAATAATGATGAAATCAAGGCACCAAAACACATGCAAGCATACAAAATGCAATGGCCCAAGCCTAAGGCACCAAATGCAACTCTCCAAGAGCATTGAAGAGATGAAACATGGAGTACAATGGCATGTGCTCCAGCACTGAAATAGCATACAAAATGACTCCGAATGATGTAAACAACTCACACAATGCATGTTGAATGGCTCGAGCATCGAAACTAGTGAAGTGCATTACACTATGGGCATGCAAGGCAATGCTCAAATGGCCAAACCAACCCCAAGCAGTCCCTATGCAGGCCAGAATAGGAGCAAAAATGAACTAAGATGATGGCTTGAAAGGCACAAAAATGAAGCTCATGCAATGGCTCACAAATGGGGTATAATGATGCAACTCTCAAGCACATTAAAAGGGTGACAAACATGAGAATATGGCCAAGTAATAAGCTCTGAAATAGCATTCCTCATAAGACCAAAACATGCAAATACCTCAAGTAAGCATGCAAGGGACCTCAAAACTCAAAGCTAGGCAAGGCTATTACACTACAAGCATGCATGACAAGCATCATTCGACCAAGAGGCCTCAAAACAGAGCTAAGGCAGCCCAAAATATGAACAAAATCAGCTTGGATCATGGCCAAAATATGCTAGAATAGAAGGCCAAAACATCATGCATTTCAAGCTAGTAAACCATGATTTACACTACAAGTATATGAAGCATGTGAGAGGCTACCAAACCAGCCAAAAATAGAATCATGGCATGCCAAATGATGGCCAAAAACCCACTGAGACATGACCAATACATGCAAGAATGAGGTGCTACTTTCATAAGCCATGAAAGGGATTATTCTACACATGCAAGAGGCCAACACAAGGTGACCAAACCAGGCATAGACAGAGTCTAGGTAGGTCCCAAAAGTCACCAAAAAGGGCCTGAACCAAGCCTTGGAAGTATGAAAGTAGGTGCTCCTTTGAAAGGCCAAAAATGCAAACAAACAAGGCCAAAAGAGAGAGGTTCTCCCCTCTTTGATTTAGGCTCTCAAAACCACATGTCAACCACTGAAAATCTGCTAGATTTCAGTGGCTAAGAGGCCAAGCAAAGATCAACACAAAGGTCTCATGGCATGGCACAAAACAAGGCTAAATAGAGCATGCAAGTGGGTAGATGACCCTTAACACCAAAAGAGCCTTAAACAAACATGAAAAACACTTAAATATGAAGCTTTTTTCAGTTGACAACAAAGCCTAAATATGCATGCAAGTATAGCTAAGAGAATGATCAAGATAGAGCTTAAAAGAGGGAAAAAGAATTACCCTTGAAGCTCAGCAAAAACCAGTAGGTTTTGGGACCAAAAACCAACTCTTCAACCTTTGAAAATACCCTCCAAGAACCTCAGATCAATGGTGGAGGTGTGTGGCTATGAGGTGTGGTGCAATAGGTTAAGAACAATGCCACTTTGAGCCAAAATATAGAGAGATATAGAAGGGAGGTATGTATTTTGCCTTAAGCCAATTTCAGAACCTGGTTCAAGGAGAGTGAGAGTCTCCCTTATAGAAGAAGCAAGGGTTCAAGCTTCTTAGAGAAGCCAAACATGGATGCAATCCCTCCATACACGTGTATGGAGGATACAGTCTGTGCCCTCCAGCTGGCACAGCTGGCATCCATTCAGTCAGACAAAACAGGAGGAAAGGGGCCGACCAGAAAAGGTGGTCGGCCAGCTACTTTTAGTAGTTGGCCAACCACCCTAAGTGGTCTCCTAGAAAAAAAAAGTGGTCTTCAGGGGTAAATGGTGGTCTCCACACTGAAAGAAAGCCAATGGTGTGGTGGGAGACCAGTAAATGTTGCCCAAAGATCAAGGAGACCAGTTTCCCAATAAGAAAAATTGGCTGGCGGGGAAAAGTGGTCTCCAAGGAGAAAAGGTGGTCTCCCACCCTTGTACCACCTCCCAAACAAGGAAAACAAGGTTCATGCCAAAAATGAACCAACACGAATGCAAAACGAGAGTTTGGGAGGAGGCAAAGCGCGCGGCCGAGTGCCTCAAAAACTGGCTGTTGAGCACCGAAAGTGGCGTGTGACCACAAAAGTGGTCTCCCGGGCCACAGTGTCCCTCTAGACAGAGGAAACAAGGTGTGTTTCGAAAATCGTGCCAAACGGAGAATGTTAAGCGGTCCCGAGCAGAGGCGCGCGGCCAACGGTTTCGAAAATCAAAAACTAGTCTCCAAACGGGAACACTGGCCTACGACCACGAAAAGTAGCCCACGACCACTGAGAGGTGGTCTACAAGATCTCTCCCTCCCTCCGGGAAGAGAAAACAAGACCTGGTCCGTAGGCCGAGTCAAAGTACAAAGAGTCCCGAGGTCCGGAGGTGAGGCTCCCAGCCAAGAACTCCGGAACCTCGAAACGAGCACAATATACGCAATCACCGAGCGCTCAATCGATGACGTCTAAGTCTTAAGGTCGGTCAAAAATGGGGTGTCTACACATACCTACATAGTCACATAAGCACACATAAGTCATACAAAGCACATAAACGTCCCATTCTAACCTAGGAACCCATTGTGACTAACGTCACTTCCCACGAACCCAAGGTCTTCAAACCTAGTGAGCTTTGATACCAAGTTCTAACGCCCCGATATTTTATACCATATTATTTATTACCAATCTCTTATTATAATCCAATCCCATGACCTTAATGTAACGAGAAATAAAAGGAACAACAATCTTATAAGTTGAAATCCGTCACATTTTCATAGATTTCTCTTCAAATTTTTTACAATAATTCACAACACACTGAAATATAAAAGTAAACATCAAATTTGCCACAAGGCTGCACCTAGACAACATCAAAAGAAGCTTTAGTGCTCCATGAAGATTTCCATTTACTCTTCACTGAAGTTGTGGCTAATCTTCATTACCTAGAATTTTAGAATATCTAGCCCATAAAAAGGGAGTGAGCTTCTATACCTAATAGGAAATAAACTTAACACAGTATATGAATATTCAATATGATTATGTTCATACGATGCCATGCTATACATAAGACTTTAACTTTCTTGTAAACTCAAATGCTCAATGTTTAATTTAAAACCCATGTTTGACCTAACTCTTTAACCTTGACATAACCAAAGACTCTTCATTTTGTAATAAATTCCCTGATACACATCTCAATCACTCCCCACATTTACCGACCACCAAGCACGGTAGAGCAAGTGGGCACCTCTTACATTTTGAAAACCTCCACATTTCCCAACCACCAAGCATGGAGGGGTAATTGGACACCTATTTCATTTTAAAAAAAAGACACACCACATTTTCCGACCTTCAAGCACGGAAGAGCAATTGGACACCCATCAATCCATTCAACCATATCTCCCACATTTACTGGCGTTTAGTACGGAAGGGCAAGGCACTTTTACCAAAATACCAACATTTCCAAATTTTTCGACCTTCAAGCACGGAAGGGCAATTGGGCACCTCAACATACACAACGCATCTCCAAAACACACACGCTCTATTAAACCACCAAACATTTAATTCAAAATTATGAAAATGCAATGCGATGCATAGGTTTTCAAACATTTTAATTTACTCTAAATCTAATTTAATTGCACAAGAATTCAACAAGTAAAAACTAATGAAATTGTCACGACCCGAACCCACCCCTAGAGGTTTGGATCATAACCAACTAGTAATCACGAGATTACCTATGACCTCAGACAGAATTTCAAAATATAATTAAGTATACAAGGCCAGAAGTGGAAGCAAAATAATAAAATTGTCCAATGAGTTGTGTATACATGGCATAAACCAAAAACATCTTATACATTAATAACTTACATTCATATAACACATTGTTTATACATTCATTTCAGACCACAAGTATAAAGACTTATACATAAAAGTATCATTCATGGGCTTACAGACTTAAACTTCTTAAGAACAAAAGATAGTTGACACGACCATCGAAAACAAAAGTCAAAAGCCTCATCCGTGAGGCGCTTCATCACTAGCATCACAAAACTTGGGTAACTACAAAAATTCTATAAAGCTAGGCATCTCGCTACTCACCTACATACATATATATAATAGAGTGAGCTAAAGCCCAGTGAATAACATCAAAGTAAAGAGGTTACATGAATGAGTTATATTATTCAATATAATTAATCTAATACTTAAATTCTTGTCATAGCAGAACGACCTTAGGTCCAAAGCTTGACAAAACGACATATTGTCCAACATATATAGAAATATAGAATGGTCCAATTAATTATAGTTGTATAATGACCATTTGGTCAATACATAACAGATATTTTAGATTTATCAGATAATTGGAACGACCTTGGGTCCATCTTATACATTCATACTTCGTCAATCGCATTTACAGATATCATGTTGATCGAACAGATAGAAGGCTCATTCATACTTTCAAATCATAAGTTCAGAAAAGCTTACTATGTTGAAACAATCAAAAAATAGAATATAAGAAATATCTTTGCTAAGATATTACTCATAGTGATTAAGTTATTGACTCAGTTTCATGGATTAACCTACACAATACATAAATACATACACACATTGAAACACATTGCTTAATGAATCATTCTTAACTTATCTAATTCTTTTAAGTTCAATTCTCTCTTATTAAGTCAATCATGAGGCTTGTTTCATGCCTAAGAATGCTCAGAAGGAAGTGAGGATGCAAACATGATCAGAATGCAACTTTTCAAAATATTCTGAAATAGGACAGTTCGCTCGAGCGCACTAATGGTCGCTTGAGCAGACCACACGATCTGCAAAAGTATTGGATAGTCAAATTCTAGGCTCGATGGTCGCTTGAGCCAAGGTGTAAAGAAAACTAAGGTTGCTTGAGTGATGTACAAGGTTCTGCAAAAATATTGGAAGCCTTCAATGTGCGCTCAAACGGTGACTTCATTGCTCGAGCAATGAGGCCAAATTCTAGGTTTTCAAAACAGAGTTTTAAGTTTCAAAACTTGAGTCTAAAGCCAAAAACCTTTGTATGACATGTTCTAAACCATGAATACACTTTCAAAAACACAAATACAGAACCAATTTCAAACCCCATGCTCAAAACTTCATGAATTCTTTGCAATTGAAACTCAAAATTCCATGCATGTGTAAATTAACTTCAAATTCTTTTTCCATAACTTCAAAAACATGAAATTGAATCTCAAAACATTAAAAATCATGGATGCATATATGATTCAACTCTCAATTCACACATAGGTAACAAAATCATGCTAAAAAAGGATGAAACTCTTTATGTTGATGCATGCATGTATGTTTTAACTTCAACTTCATCATCCTTAGTTCAATTTTTGTATTTAAGCTCATAATCTTCTTGAATTCACATGCTAGGTGACTTAAATTCATGAATTGAGGATTAAACTCTTACCTAGAGTCTTGAATTAGGCTTGCTATAGCAAAAGCTTGCACATCTCTTCTCAAATCTTCAATTCTCTAGCAATTCTCCAAGCTTTCTAGCTTCCTCTCTTTCGTTAGAATGAAGTCTCTCTCTCTCTCTCTCTAAAATTCCAGCAGAATTTTGAGCTCAAGAAATGTGTCTAAGCCTTATCTCTTCATATATATGCATGGTAATTAGCTTAGACTAATTAAGCAAGCTTAAAGTTAACTAATCTCACTTAATTCTAATTGATTTTATCTAATTAATTTAATCTGAATCAAATTTTAATCAAACTTCCTAATAGGTCCTAAAAATTATGACATCCTAATTAAACCTATCAATTTCGGTTTCTGAAGTAATTAAGGCTTTCAATTTCAGATTTAAAGCAGAAATCGCAACAGATAATTTATCAAATGAACAGCTATGCACAAATTAAATATCAACACACACTTAGCATTAAAAATTAAACATATATTAGTATAATACGTGATGGGGTTATCATAGAAATATTCTCATTTTCATGACTCCAAGTCTTTCTCATTACCAACCATAATCTCATGCAAAATATTAACTTTACATCCTTCTAACATCTCTCAAGTTACCACACGATTCAACTTCCATAAATCCTCCATAACATCATCATAAATAAATAAAAAAATTCATCCCACTCGTATATATTCAAGGAAAATCAACTGAAATTTCAACATAAGGGGCCATTTAGTTCAACCCTCTTTTAAATCAAAAATCTCAATTCTAGGGTTTCAAGAAAATTGGGGTTTTCCTAATTTCTTTATCAAATTCACAAATCATCAAATATTATTCATCAATATGTTAAAACATTCAAGACATTACAAAAATTTAAGTGAAAACCCTCATTTTTGTACATTGACAACTCTTATCAAAGTTTTTCTAACTCATAACAACCCATAACCCCAAAATATTACAAAATCATACTAAATCATAAATATATGGAGTTAAAAGAATCTCCTACCTCAGGCATGAGAGCAAACAATGAGGACCTGAGCAAGAACTTCGACGAAATCGCAATCCAACTGGTCAATATCTCGATCTAACCTTCTTTTTCACTATTCTTGCAAGATCTATAATGGATACTTAGTAAAATGAAGTGAAATCTAAGGTTTGAGGCCTAGGGTTTTTGGACATGGAGGAATGAGAGAGAGAAAAGTGAGAGATAATGAGCAAAAAGTGGGTTTTATATTGGTTAAACCCAAGCAGACCGCTTGAGCGGTAAACTCAATGCCCTAGAAGTTTTGTAAGTCTGAAATGAAAGTATTGGAACCCACTCAGCTTCGCTCGAGCAACCAATGTACCGCTTGAGCAATCTCGCTCTATGCCTAGTTTGCAAAAGGAATACTGGGAACCTCAAATCTCCACTTGAGCGAACCTACGAAACATAATGTTACATGTTGCTTGTGTTGGAATGTAGTTGATTCTTATGCTTCTAAACTCATTGTTATTTGTGAGTTATGAAAAAAAAAACTTTCCAAAACGCATGAAATCATAGCATAACTAGAACAAATAGCATAATCTGTAAATTATCTACCCTAGATAGTAATGTTAGCATCATTAAAACCGGAACATGAATATATGGAGACTAAAAAGCTCACATCATGACTTAGTAGAGGCCGATCTTTTGATCAGGTGAGCGGGGGTGCTCAAATCATGACCTTCCCTTTCATACCTAAGCTCCCAAATTGAGACACTTTGGTTATAACGGACGGTGGCCTTTACGGGTCACGAGTTTCCTAGTTTTCCCAAAAAATTAGGTGGCAGCTCTGAGATCTGGTGATATAGTCCATTTTTGGGCAAATATTTTGCAATAAAATGGATTTTCTATACAAATTGTTGAATCTGGACTCTTATTTATGTTTCACATTGCACTTGTGAGACTAGATCAGGAGATCAGGAGTCCAAACTGTTAGGCGCGCTCGATAGCCCGGAAAGGTATCCCACACTCATCATTTTAATACTATATGTCATTTTACTAAACAAAATTAGTGTTAATTAAGTAATATTAATTAAGCTAAGCTAGATTAAGTTAAACCTTGATTAATTAGAAGACTAATCTTGATTAATTATAACTAGATTGATTAACTAACTAATTATGAGATTAAGGAAATGTAGTGAAACATATAGGTGAATCACACACCTCCCTTTTTGTCCCATATTTTTCTTGTCTTCCAACCCTTTTTGTCCTCGACCTAACTAATGATATAAATCAAGAAAAGAACAAGAAAAGAACAAGAAATTACTAGAAATGAAGAGAAGAAAGAGGGACAACAGAGAGGAGAGGAGATGAGAAAAGAGGAGAAGAGAGGAAACAAAAGAGAAGAAGAAGGAAAACTTGAAGAACTTGTCAAGAATCCATCTATTGATCATCCTAAGGTAAGATTCTAACCCTAAATCTTGTAGTAAATCTATCTACTATCAAGGATTTAAAGTAAATTAGGATTTGATTAGGTTAGTAATGAAGTTATAGAAGAAAAGAATGAAAAAAGACATGACTATAATGAAGAACAAGTTAATTAGCCTAGATTCATACTATTTTCATGTAGGATTGGATGTTCTTGTTGTGTCCAAGGCCTCACCTTCATGTTTCCATTCGTTTTTCAAGAGATTTTACGAGTTTGAAATCACAATTTGAATAAATGAAAAGAAAAGTTTGAGTAAGAGAACATAATTCAGGAGTAAGTTAAGTAGTTAAGATTTATGTTATTTTAATTGAGTTCTTGATGTTCTTAATTCATAGAAAGTGTAATTTCATATTTTTCTCATAGTTTTCAATGTTTTTGCAAGTCTAATCATGTTTTGAAACCCTAGAAAGAAAGGAAGAAGGTGAGAAAATAGGCGAATTTTCAGATTTAAAAAAAATCTACAGAACAACCATTTCTACACGTGCGGCCCGACCCTCCAGAGACCAATTTTTATTCTGAAATAACCGCACGTGTGACCCCAGGCCCCGCACATGCGATGCTCTTGCTTTTGCTCACTTTCGTGCTTTTCAAGCCTCAAACAGTTAGAATACTTCTATGTATGCATTTGACATTTAATTTACATTTATTCAGGATTTGAATCAAGCTTAGTGTAGACACCCCATTTTTGACCGCTTTTAAGACTTGGGCGTTTTATTCCAAACACTCGATGATGAAAGTTACACTGTGCAATCTTTTGAATCTTTAGCGAAGAAATTTGGATTCAAGCTCTAATCCCAAACCTTGCACCCCATTTTGACCAAAACTATTTTGGACCTTAAAACCCTATTTTTGAAAATATTTTTTTTGAAAATGTTTCTACGATGTTCCGAGGCTCGCATTTTGATTAAAATATTGTAATTTTCAGTAAACTGAGTAAAGACAAAGTGGAGATACATGGAAGGGAGGTGAAATTTTTGAAAAATCTTTCAAAACATTTTATTTATAGGTTTGGAGTTGAAGAAAATAGAAGGGGAGGGAAGAAAACTAGTTTAGGAAGAAGTTGGGCATCAATCTGTTAGGATAGAAATGAGCAGTCTTCATTAAAATAGACATATCTCTTTGCACACTTGTAATTTATAAGTGAGGCTACCACCATTGGAAAGTAGACTTTTAGGGCTTCAATTTAGACTCAAGAATCACTTAAAACCGAGTCCGAATGAGGGAGATATGCCTGTTTGAAATTGGGCCTAAAATGAAGTTTTTTAGACTCGGCTGGGTCTATTTAGAACCGACCGTGCCTCATCGAGGCCTGGTCGGGCCTCAATGAAAACTTTTCCTGGGTTGCTTTTTAGGGCCGGCCGTGTATTTTTGGGCCTGGCCGAGTCTTAATGGCGCCAGATAAACAGTTGGTGGAAATTGAACAAATATCTTTGTTTGAAGATATTTTTGACCATTTTGGCTCAAATTCTATAAATAGGACCTCTTCTTTCAGAATTCAAGGTTAACAAAATTTCCAAAAGCTTTGAAGAGCTAAATAGACCTCCTTCCATCTTCCTTCCTCCTTTGACCCTCAAACCTTCTTTAACTATACATACACAATACATACACCATTAGAGCTTGTTCTTGAAGCTTTTGTCGAAGTTTCAAAACATATTTCATAAAACTTGAGGGTGTTGGAATCAAGTTTGTTTAACTACAAGCATCATTTCTTTCAAGAAGTATAACTTTTGCATCTTCTTCCTTATTTCTCTTTTACTCTTTTCCTCTATTTTTCATGCTTTGTACACTATTTTGTGAGCTGAAACTTGTGATTTAAAAGCTACCAAGGGTGGAAGGGTTAACCACCATTCCTTGAACCTTATTCCAAGCTTATATCCTTGTGTTTTCTACTTATTTCTCTGATTTTAGCCACTGTTTTAGGGCTGTTTTTGGACTATTTTTAGACTATTTTCGAAGGCTAAAATATGGTTTAGAAGTCCCAAAAGTTGAGGGGTTAGCCACCCCTCCTTAGCTTTGCTTACTAGCTTTGTATCTCTTTGTTTTCGCCTATCTTTTGTGCTCTTTTAACATGATTTTAGCTACTGTTTTTCACCATTTAGGGGCTGTTTTAGGGCTGTCCTAGGTTATTTAATTAATTCATGCTTTGATTAGTTTGCTTGTTGTCTCATAAGTTCACATATATATCTTGTTGTATGTTGTTCTTGGCCTTTCTTTGTTTAATTTCCATGTTAAAAGCCTCGTTTTAATAATCAACTTACCACTCATTTCTTTTCTTTTTGAGAGTCGTTTCAAACAGTTGATGGTTGTTCAAAACATGATCTAGAGATCTATGCTTAATGGCTTAATCTCTACGGAGGTTTATCACCGACGGCATAGTCTCTCTTTCATGTTGAGAATCATTTCCCGTTTGACATGCTTCTCATTTAGTGGATGTAATCATCACCTTGGACTTAATGGGTTAAAGAATGGAAAAGACTAAAAAAATTGGCTTAAAATGAACCAACCAACATAAAGAAAATGAGTCATATTGCATGCGTTCGGCCAAATGTTATGCTGAGTCCATCGTGTCAAGGGTCGTCATACATCAATTCATGATGTTTTGATGAACCTTGAAGCATCTCTACCTCCCTCTTTGAGTTTACTCTATGATAGGAGGGGAGGGGTGGTTATTGATTCATTGCATTCATTAATTTTTGTCCAAAATCATGCCCTATCTCCTCAAGCAATCAATTTGCGCATTGATGGTTTTGGAAATGACTCCATTATTCTCTTGAGGCTTACCACGAGAGAGAAGAGTAGAAAGGACAAATAGAGTTCCGAATAACTCTATCTGCACTGTTTTCACTTCAGAGCGCAAAGTAGGATTTTGTTTGAAATTGAGGCACAGCCGGCCTTTTTTGGACCCGGGCGGGCCTCATTGTGGCACGGCTGCCCATCAATGTTTGGTCAGCGGCATGTTTTGCAGAAAATAGAGGGCAGTGGCTAAAGGTGAAACAGAGCAGGCCTAGGCAGACAGAGTAGTTCTTGGACCTTGTGCATGCAACCTTTGGGCATCCTTGCTTACATCAATGTTGTAAACTAATGTTGCGATTATTGTTGTAATTAATTATTATTATTGTTGCAATTAGTCTTGTTGTAATTAGTATTGTTTATTTGTAATCGTTATAGCTAGTTAACTTAGATAGCTAGTTTATTTCTCATTATTATCCTTGTTGTAATAAATTAGCAAGTTTGTTAATCATAGCTTAGCAGTTAGTTATTTATTCATTCATTCGGTTTTGTAATAATTAGTTTAATTCAGACTTTCGGATACTCATTCGAACCCTTTTGCATGAGGGCCAATATGTAATAACGTATATGTCTTTCAACCCTACGACTTTCTCCCTTTTACTTATTTGCTTACGATGGTTAGTTCAGAACATTATGTTTCTCTTAGCATTTTTCATGTTTGTATACCCTTGTCTTGTATGCATTGAGGCTCAGTTCATCATTCTAATAAGCATTGTCATTTATTACTTCGTTGAATACGTGCGTTACTGCATGCTATCAAATTAATTCACATGCCATGTTATTAGCCGAGCCTATTTAAAATGGCATATTGCATGCGTTGCATTAGTCATTTTGCATCTGTAGGATCATGTATTTTTTCTAACTCTTTTATTTCTTTTGGCATGCCTTGGAGTACCATGTGAGCACTTATTGCTTTAGCTGTAACGCCTCGAAATAATCCAACATAGAAAATACATCAACCCACTTCCAAATAAGATAATAACCATGGCTTAAGGAATGCCGAAAAGATATATTCACTATGTTCCTTTACATAGTTCCAAATGTTATACAAAAGTAATCTCACATGCGATTATACATGCATTGACAAACTAGTATATGAATCTATAGCATGTAAAATCGTTTAATCAAAACGAATAAGGCCCTCAAGGGCTTACAAGTTCCAAGGCAATAGCCCGGTTACACAAAATGGTCTCTCGAACCCATACAAATCAGCCCTTGGCTTTACAAAAGTTAACACAAATAAAAGAGCAATCTACTCTTCACCAAAAACATATTCATGCCCTCATTTTGGCGGGATCACCACATCTTTACCTGCACCAAATCCCATAGGGCTAAGCATAAAGCCCAATAGAGAAATCCCTAACAAAGTATATACATTTATGTAAGATATCCAATATTAAATGCAAGTGCAAATGCGATGCAATGCCTTTTCAAAAAAATCTTATATCATGCTTTTCTTGAAAAACACCATGTTTTTCATTAACATTTTGCAATCTCATCAATTTCCAAAAATTCAAATTTTAAATCATAAGGGGGCGGTAAATACGACACAGGTAATCCCTAGGTTGGTGTCTGCAAGTAGGCTCAACAAGCACTACCAATAACCCTACTTTACCAGTTGCTAACCGGAAGAGAAGTGGTACCTCCTCTGTGCAAATTTTCGGTCTTTCACCCCGGACACTCATGCCAACTTATCAATTTCATCTACACCTCCTAACCGAACTTACCAACGTATTTACCCCTTAAACATTTTCCATAGCTTTCATTACAATAATCTTTTCTCAAAGTGAATGTTTCCAACTTAATCAAGATGTGTAAAGGTGATAAATAATTACTGAGAATATGATGCAACAAGTAACACCTCATGCTTAACTGATGCAATCAACACATGGTAATAATTTATCATCATGCACAATTCTTATCGTTCTAGTCCTTTCAAGACTATATGAAGTTTTCAAACATTAATTTCCAAGCTTTCAATTTCCATAATCCTTGGCGCTCAACAAATTATCATCTCACGATTATACTTGTTCAACAAAATGTAATAACCATTAATTGAAATGTGCATTTTACTAACTCTCATGCCTTTCTCAAATGTAAGATTCACAAGATGACTATGTGTCCATTTAGACTCATCAAGAATAACCACATTTTAACATTTATAAGCAACAATAACCATTCCACAAATTCTTTACCATTTCTCCCTCATCAACATGATTAAGAAGCCCCTTTTTCTTCATTACATGTATCACACAAGAAAAACATTACTAACTTTGGAAGTAAATAAAATTTATTTATAAAATCCCCAACATGTTCCCCCCAACCCCACATTTCTAGGGTTTTTCTTCTAAAACAAACATTTCCCCATCTTTTGAAAGGGTTTTCTCTCAAGACATCACCCCTCCTATTATGTGAGTTAAAATCCTTAAGAAGATAGTTTAGGAAGAGAGAGAGATCAAACCCACTTTTAAAACCCTAGCATTTATGAGACAAGACCAAACTTTCAATATCATTAATGAAACCTTTAAATCAACCAAATCTAACATAAATATATATATAACTCAAGGAAATTTCCCTACCTTAAGGTTTGATGAAGAAGAGGAGTTGAAACCCTAGGATTGATGGTGCCAAGAACCAAATCGCCACCACAGACAAGAGAGCTCTTGAGATGTTCTCAATCTTTGAAGAAGGAGTCAAGGTTGGATCTCAATGGATAGAAGAAGGTCAAGGGTTTTAATCTTGCCTTGAGGTTGAGATGTAGAGAGAGATGAGAGGGATATATTTTTAGAGAGAGAGAGAGGTAAGGTTAAAATGATATACAAACAGCCCAAAAGAAGAAAGAAAATAGAGCGTTGGATCTACCCGCTCGTGCAGCCTTCATCCCGGCACGTGCGGTGGCCCTCTGCCGCACCTCCCTTCGCACCTTCCTTTTAGGCAGTGTGCAACCTTTTACCTCCCCTGAATTCCGCACGTGCGACGGCCCCCTCCCGCACGTGCGGGCCAAGGCCTCCGTACGTGCGGCTAGCCAACTAGCTCAAAAAAATTATGGTTCAACCCTCGGGCACTCTAGACCTGACTTCACGCTCTCCGGAACAAGTAAAATTTAACATCGAGTGAAAACAAGGACAAGGACTTAATTTTGAGAGTTATTTCTGGATGTTACAAACCCAATGAGAGCAAAATGAGGACGGAGCAAAAGATAAACCCGGTCGTTACATTAGCATAACCGCATGCGTGTGATTGTTGCCATGATAAGCATGAATACCATAAGACTAATTGCTTAAGTGATATAACTCTTTTAATACTAGTGGATGAAGGCCTTTTTACGTAAGTTAGGATAAATTGATTAATGTACATGCAAACTCACTTTTTCAAGTGACGAGTATCAAAAACAATTTTCAAACAAATATGAAATCAAATGTGCCAACTTTTGCAAATTGGTCTATTCTTGCGTGTATCACCTAGTAAAGTTAATTTAATAATCGGAACAAGAACATATAATATAAATAAAAATCACATCATGATTAGTAGAGGCCGATATTTGATCAGGCGAGTGGGGTACTCAATTCATGACCTTTCCTCTCGTACCTAAGTTCTCGAGCCGAGACACTTTGGTGATGACAGACTAATGGTCTTTGGCACGAGTCTTGGGTTTCCTAAATTTTTCAAAAATATTTAGGTAGCAACTCTGTATCTGGCAAAGCAGTCCATTTTTGACAATTTGATTCAAATCGATTTTCTAAAAGATTTGCCGGATTTGGACTCTTTGGTGTTTTTCTATTTCAGATTACACTTGTGAGATCATATTCAAAACCTCGGGAGTCCGAACTGTAGGGCTTATTCGTTTTCCAAAAAGGGCACGAAAAGTCGAGCTACACTTGGGTAAGCCTTGAACAATCTAACAAAGGGATTTAGAAATACTAAGTTAAGTTCGAGCATTCAAATTGATTTCAAGACTTGCAAGTTAAGTTGTTTTTAATGCCTTGTTCTTGCTTTGTATGCAGGTCAATTTTCGGAAGAGAAATCCTTTGATTGAAAATCCATTTGTGAGTAGTAGTATAGTAAAGTTGTATTTGTTAAAACTATGATTCGAAATGCAAACCTATGCTATGTTTATAAAAATTAACATATTGTTTTATTATGAATGAATATCCTATACTTTTGTATCATGCATTAAGATGACATTTTGGATCTAGTTTTGTCATGACCCTAACCCGCCCCTATGGGTTAAGGACATAACCGGCCAGTAATCTTGAGATTACCTACGGCCTCAGACCAAAATCAGACATAACTCGTCAGAGTAAAGGGGCCAAACAGAAGCAATAATGAAAAACTTTGTCCATAGAGCCGTGCTTATATGCACATCAAACAAACCATACACGTATATGTTAATAACCCACAACAAAATACAGTACCATAAAAACCTTTACAGACAGGATCATCCAAATTGAGTCAACCCATATCAAAACTAAATACAGATATACATAAAGTCCTTGCCAACACGACAAACTATGAATGCGCAACAAAATGGCAAGGATGGGTCTCGTGCGTGAGAGACAAGGCTGACTCTCCAAAACTCATATTGTTCCTGGCAGGCTTCACTGGGGCTGGGTTTGGACTTCTCTTGGCTCACCTACAAACACATGAATGAGCGTGAGCAATAGCCCAGTGAATAATATCGAATACAAAAATTACATAACAATGTAGAACAGCATGTTCCAAACGGCCTTGGGCCCAATTCATATTCCTATCTAACATATGTACATTTATACAAAGTTTAGATCAAGTGACTGTAGTTCTAAACATATTGGCCTTTGGCCCAATCTGATTTCCATCTACGTCAAAACGGCCTTCGGCCCATTCATTTATGTCAAAACGGCCTTCGGCCCATTCATTTATATCAAAACGGCCTTCGGCCCATTCATTCATGTCAAAACGGCCTTCGGCCCATTCATTTATATCAAAACGGCCTTCGGCCCATTCATTCATGTCAAAACGGCCTTCGGCCCATTCATTTATATCAAAACGGCCTTCGGCCCAATTATTCATTCATGTCAGACTTTTGTCTACAATCCCAATTAGCAACTCATAAAGCTTATAAGGGAATACACCATTGGACATTGATAAGCTTTCAAATATTGATATTACTCACAGTGATCGGCTTGTGGATTTGCTCTGGAGCTTGACCCTACACATTGCATGAACACAAGAGGGTCACTAACAGTTCAATCCGTTCTTTAATTCACATATTCCTCTTTAGGCTTTATTCCTATCTCATTAACTCATTTACAATGCTGAACATATGCCTAAGAGTGCTTACAAGTGAAAGAGAACGGAGAACGAAACACAGAACGCATGAACAAAATTTCAGAAAACAGGGTCCCCGCTCGAGCGTCAACTTACCCGCTCGAGCGGACCCTTAAGGCTTGCAAAAGTGCTGGTTGCATGAAAAATAAGCTCGAGCGTTAAATAGGGCGCTCGAGCGGAAGGCTCGTCAAAATAGCTCCCACGCTCGAGCATTAATTACCCCGGTCGAGCGGACATCAAGTCTGCAAAAAGTACTGGGAGCCCGCATTTCCCGCTCGAGCATCAAGTTCCCCGCTCGAGCGGACCTCAAAATTCTGGAAAACCCAGAACTGTGTTCTTGAGTTTCATTTCGACTTCAACCAACAATTCATGCATGTTATGGCTTAAATTACACATTTACACATTTACACATGCTACCAATACGAAATCACAACCTTAGGAGGCTCAATTTCTTACATCATTTACATGCATGCCTCAAATTAATCCAAATTCATCACTAACATATCAAATTCCAACGTTTAAAATTTATACTCCCATGATTTGTACATGCATGCCCATTTTGACTTCATATTCATTTCAAATAATGCAATTAGTGCTCATTGCTATCAGATTCAACGAAGACATGCTTGCATGTGGGATTACACTACCAATCTTTCACAATTTCACAAATTACATGCTAGATTTTGTGATTCCGTAGGAATTCTTTACATGCATGCACATATCAAGCCTCAATTTCAATAAAACCAGCTCAAATCATGCTCTTGATCAACACAACTCTTGAACACACACAAGATTGCACATCAACTCATGAATTCAAGAGTCAAAGGCTTACCTAGAAGCTTAATCCTCACAATAAAAGGTAAATTCTTGAGCTAGCCTCCAAGATCACCAAGTTTTCGGACCAAAATCTCAATTCCCTTCACCCTCTCTCTCTTAGCCGACCCTCTCTCAAGTCTAAGAGTTTTTCATCAGCCAGATGAAGCTTAAAGGAGAGAAATGAGGGTGTAGTTGACCCTTAATAAGCTCCCACTCAACATTATTTTATTATAAAACAATTGGGCACCTAATTTATCAATTTAATTAGTTTAAATTGACCAGGATAAATTTTCAATTAAATTTCACCGTAGGCTCTAAAAATTATGCCAATCACAGTGGCGTAGTCAATTTCGGGTTCTGTGGCCGATAAGGCCCTCAATTTAATTCCCGGAGCGGATTATTCAAACAGATATTCCTACGGTGAACAGATACGAATTCAAAATCACATATTATCACATAATGGCACATAAAATCATGGTAAACACATAATCATACTCAAATTAAGGACCAATTAGAATATTACGGGACAGGGGTATCACAAGTTTATTATTGGAAAATCACGCCAATAACCTCTAGCTAACTAAGCCCCTCTTGCCACCTGTTGTGGACTCTTGATTCAAAAACCTTGGAATGGTCATTGCTATGTATATGCTTGCAAGTTAAGCCTTATTTTGTCTTGATAAAATTAAATTATGTTTGAACTATGATCTTGTGCCTGGTTTTATTAAATCTCATCGATGTTTCTTCATTTACTAGTTTACTGTATTACTACTTATTTGGCAATGGCTCACCCCTCTCTCTTATATAAGTATGTAGCTGATGAAGAGTTCGGGCACAAAGATAAGTTGATTAGAAGTCAGTGTTGTGTGTTTGTGTTGGTTTTGTGAAGCTATGTCATAAGTGTTATATTTTATTTTACTGTTTAAGTCATGTAATAATGTAGATAACAATCCAAGAGGAATATATGCTTTCATTTCATATAGTTATGCATTGCTCTGAATGGATGTTTCAAATGGACTCAATATAAGCAAATAATGGCTTTCGCACTCAAAAATAGAAAATTTGCATCAATTATTATTAGGAGTCTAACTTGTTTTGAAAATTAGGCCTTTAGTAGCCCATGACTACTGGCTGATTACTAAACCATCCTTTTTGGGGTGGGGTGGGGTCGTGACAATTATGTACACAGTTAAAAACAAAACCAAACCCTAGAACCTCTCTCCCTTTCTTTCTCACTCTCTCCTGTTTCTCTATCTCCACTCTACCGCTACGACTAGAGGTAACGATCTGACGTGGCACCACGCTGACACGCCACTGGTCTGGTGGGCCGACCTGATCATTGCCGTCACGCGTCACTGCGTTGTTGGCAAAACCTATGACTTCGAGGACGATTCACTCGTCATTAAAATCTAAGCCTTCTTTGACATCTTCTTCGACGACTTTTTCCTCTTCTCAAACATCTTCTCTGATGATTTCTTTGTCTTTAAGTTCCAGATCCAACAATAGAGCCAATATCTGAGGCCTCTATAAGTGATAATCAGTTGGATCTCTAGTGAGAAGATCGTAATAAACGCTCTTAAATCGCTCTTTATTTGTGATCTCAGATATGAGGCGATTCAAGATCTCAAATTTGTTCGTGTTGTGTGGTGATTACGCATCCACTTGAGTATCATTACCAATCATCGAACTCATCCATCATTGGCGTACGTAGATCACGCTTTCTCCATTTTCGACAAAGACATCATGATGGATTCCTCCTACAACTTACACAAAAAGATTGCTCTTGCTCTATCTTTTCTCGTTTTCGAAACCCTAAGCATCATTCTTGGCATCATCATGATCTTCAATCGAGTTGACGGCGACACTGCTCACGGTAATTTCCAATCCCTAGTTTTTTTTCCCCTCTTTTTTTTTTTCGAATTTTGACATTTGACACTTTTTGGGAAAAATTTTTGTAAGGATTTTCTTTGCGATTCTGGAATCGATTCTGTTCATTCTGGGATTCTACTATAGATACACACAAATATGTTGTCAGTTTGGTTATGGATTGGAAATTGATGTTTGAATGATGAAGGTTTTGATGGGACAAGATTTCACTTTAAGGTTAAGCTTGATATATATATAAATATATTTTTTTGGGAGGAGGGGTTTACAAGTTGGTTTTTGGTAGTTGAATTTAATTGAAGACCTTGCTTGATCTGACCTACAAATGGTTGGTTTCAATTTTCAATTTCATTTTCTTTAGCAACTTTCATAGACATTAGGAATTGATTGATATTTTGGGTTCATATGAATTTGTCTTGATATTTACTTGGATGTGGCTTGAGACTTGAGATTTTCTCTTTTTTTGGTGATCTTCATTATAGTTCTTGTTTCAGCTAAGAAATTCGAAGACCAAAAGCAAACATAACCCTCAAAGATTTTGAGACAGATAGAGAGAGTAAATTTGGTTTGATTGCTCTGCAAAATTTGTACAAATAAAATTTGGATAGAAAATTTTTACAGACAAAAATATTGAACAGATAAATTACATTACTAACCATATATCTATTCTAATATGGCTTATATCTAGAACTACTCAATTTTGTTGTTGTTGTTGTTGTGGATTTACTCTTTTCTTGCTCTTTGAAAAGAGTTGTAAGCTGTTTTCTCTCTCATATTTCTCTCTTTTTACCACAAACTCCCCAATCATCTCTCCCTCTCTATCTCTATCTCTCTCTCTCTCTCTCTTTTCAAATTTATTTACATACCCAGATCTGTTTCAATAGATCAAATCATGGTTGATTTCAAAAGATCATAGTTGGTAAAAATTGAACAGATAAGAAAAAATTTGGGCAGATAAAAATTGAATTAATAAATTTGGACAGATAAAAATTTGAACAGATAGATACAAAATTTAAACAAATAGAAAATAATTTAAATAGATAAATTTGAACAAATAGTCATAAAAAAAGTGAACAGACAAATTGTCCTTCAAAACAAACTTCTCACTAAACTATTTCACAAAGGGTGAATCTTTTACCAACAAAAAATATCTATTGTATCTAATGCCTTATACACTCCTTAGGTTAGATTTTTCAACAATTATCTCTAAAGAAAATTCACTATAAAAAATGATACTATTCAAATACAGAATAAAAATTTAAGGCGTCATTTGGTAAGACTTTTTAATTATGATTTGAGAATATGAGTTGTATTTTGAATTTGTGTATTTTGAAATTATGATTTGAGTGTAAAAAATTTGTTTGGTTATGATTTTTGAATAGAGTGTTGAATTGAGTTTTGAATTGAACGTGGAATTGAGTTTTGAAAGTTTGATTTGACATGTGAAGTAAGAAAATTTGTTTGGTTATGAGTTTTGAAAAGAGTTTTCAAAACTTAATTCAAATTGTTATAACTCATAACAAAACACACTACTTTCACACTATTGAAAATTATGATCAACACTCATAACAAACTCTTTTTAAAATTCAATTAAAAAAATTTATTATTAACAGAAAATAACATTAATCAATTTTTTAATTGAAAATACTACAAAGGAAATAATTTTTTAAAAAAATAAATATTCAAAAAATTTAAATCATAAATATTTAAATAATTTAAATAATCTAAAAAAATTAATAAGTAAAAAATTAAAATAAATATTCAAAAAATTTAAATCGTAAAAATTTAAATAATTTAAATATTGAAAAAATTTAAAATTTTAATATTTTAAATTTAAAAACAACTCTACACTCAAATCGTGACCAAACATATAAAACAAAACTCAATTAAGAAATTATTTTTAAAACTCATAACCAAAAACATGACTCGAAACTCCATACTATTTTCACAACTCTACATTCAAATCATAACCAAATATATAACAAAAAAATTAAAATATTTAAAAATATTTTTATAAAATAGAGTTTGAATTTATTTTTATAAAATATTTTTAAATTTTAAAAATTAAAATTGTAATATTTAAAAATATTCAAAAAATTAAAAAATTAAAAAAATCGTAACATATTTAAATATTTAAAATCTTAACAAAATTAAAATATTTTTAAAATATTTACATATTTAAAATATTTAAAAAATTAAAATATTGGTTTGAATTGAGTTTTGAAAAGAGTTTTGAATTATGCGTTTGGTTATGGGTTTTGAAAAGTAATAATGATTATGTTTTGAATTGAGTTTTGAGAAATGAGTGTAGAATTATGATTTGAAAGCTCAAAACAAACATCACACTCAAATTAATGGGTGAAACTATAATTTGAGAGGTTTACCAAACGGAGCCTAAGTTTTTTTGTAATGAAATTTAACTAGATATTTTATTTTACTAATTTATAATACTTATGAAATTATATTTTATTTTTATAATTATTTTAAAGACTAAATATGTTTGAATTAAATATTTTAGACACTAAAATTTAAGAGAAATGTTAGGGATTATGAAATTTTTTTCATGAAAATGATCATAAAAAATTTGTGACCCTTAGATTACCTTTGATTAGTGTGTGGTGCTTTATTCTAAGTGTAATCCAAATATCACAAATCTTTCATGATCATTTTCATGAAAACTTTTTATGATACCTAGCATTGTTGTAAATTTAATGGATAGCTTAAACACTAAATAGAATTTAATTTATATACTTTAGGAATTAAATAAACTTAATAAATTAGGAACTAAGTAGACAATTTAATGATAGTTTAAGGATAAAAAGTGTTATAACTCTATTCCAAACGGGCACTTGGGTCA